>NC_140588.1:491006921-501006921 GCF_964204655.1 Triturus cristatus
GACGCCTACCCCAATGCAGCATTCGGGTGGGATCTCAGGAAGTCACCGCTGTAGTAGACACAGGGGCCACCACCAAACACATCATGGCCTCAACCTTATACAGCACCATGGATCCACGACCCCTCAACCATCACCATGTTCGCTTATGGGCAAGATGCTCTTTGAAGATACGGGGACGTTCCGGACCACTATCGCACATGACTCAAAATCCATCACCACTAATGTCTATGTCACCGAGGACGGCCAGGGGATGCTTCTGGGGTGCAGAGCGGCTGAGGACCTGGGAGTCGTCACGTTTGCTTTCGGAGTACACCAAGAGTCACTCCAACACCTCCTTGCAGAATTCGCGGAAGTCTTTCAAAGAATAGGGAAGTTCAGGGGGGAAAGAAATCCACCTTCATGTCGAGCCAATGGTCCAGGCCTGTTGCCCTAAGACACCGGCGCATAGCGTTCCACCTGAGGCCCCTGGTCGAAGAGGAGCTCAAGAAAGTGGAGGCAGCAGGAATAATTAAGAAGGTATCTGGTCCCACTCCGTGGGTGTCCCCGATCGTCGTCGCAAGAAAGCCCAAACAGCCGGGCGCGGTGAGAATCTGCGTCGACATGAGACTCCCCAATGTCGCGATCAAGCGAGAACGGCACATCACTCCTATGATAGACGACCTCATTGGAGAAATGGCGGGAGCTCGCTGGTTTTCAAAACTGGACCTACGGTCCGGATATCATCAACTGGTACTGGACGAGGCCCCCCGCAACATCACCACGTTCTCGACACATGTGGGACTCAGGAGGTACACCAGGTTAAGTTTTGGAGTGTCCAGCGCCGCGGAGGTATTTCAAAATGTGATACAGGAATTGATCGTGGACATCCCCGGTGTCATTAATGTCAGCAATGACATCATGATACACGCTAAAACCACCCAAGAACACAATGAATGTCTCCTTCAAGTGCTACGCCGGTTACGGGAAGCTGGCCTCACCCTTCACCGGGAAAAGTGCGAGTTCTTATGCCAAAAACTACAATTCTTCAGCTACACTTTCTCCTCAGAAGGGGTCAACCTGGACCCAGAAAATGTTCGGGATGTCAAAGACGCCGCCCGCGCCCATCAATGTCACAGAAGTCCGCAGCTTCCTGGGCATGGTTAATTACTGTGGGAGATTCATCCCAGACTTGGCTAACTTAACGTAACCACTGAGGGAGCTGACCAAGGAATCCATCACCTGGAAGTGGGGCCCTGAACAAGCCCAGGCCTTCGAGAGAGTCAAGGAAGCCCTTTCAGAAGCGACCACCCTGGCGTTCTTTGACCCCATGAAGCTGACATTAGTAGCAGTGAACGCTGGCCTGGTAGGGTTAGGAGCAGTCCTTCTCCCAAGAAAGAACTCTCAGGAGGAGTGGGCCCCCGTGGCGTTCGCCAGCAGGTTCCTCACCGAAATGGAACAAAGATATTCACAAATAGAGAAGGAAGCCATCGCTATCCACTGTGGGTGCCACCACTTCCACTTGTACATCTGCAGGAAGGCTTTTGTAGTCGCGACAGACCACAAGCCGCTGGTGGCCCTCTTCTCAGGAACCTCGACCAAACCACCACCACGGATTGAGAAGTAGATGCTGCAGCTCCAGAACTATAACTGTAAAGTAGAGTATCAGCCCGGGTCCAAAAACCCGGCGGACTACCTGTCCCGACATCCTCGGAAGGCTACGGCGCAGGAAATGGAGGATGCAGCTGACACCGAAGAGTATGTCAGGTGGGTCACCGCGCGATCATGCCCTATACCCATTTCCATGGAACGACTACGAGATGCGACGGCCCAAGATGAATGTATACAGCGAGCCAAGGCAGCCATCTAGGACAACAGCTGGCACAGAGCCAAGGAGGAATGGAAAAGTTTAACCGCCTTGGCACAAAGGGTGATGGACAGTTTGTATCACGTCAGAGACAAACTCACCGAAGACAACACAGGATGTTTGTTGAGGGGACACAGGTTGGTGATTCCAACATCCCTGACCCAAAGCGTGGTGGACCTCGCCCACGTGGGGCACCAGGGAATGGTCAAAAAAAGTCGCGGCTCCGCACAAAGGTGTGGTTCCCGTTGATGGATGACCTCGTGGAAGCCACGGTCTGAGCGTGCACGGCCTGTCAAGTAACTGGGGAGGTACCCAGACCCGCTCTGATCATCGTAGAACCTCGACCGAGAACCCCATGGTCTCGAGTGAGCCTTGATTTTGGCAGCCTGCCGGACGGACGCCACATCTTAGTGGCCATTGATGGCCACTCCAAATATCCTGCAGTTGAAATAGTATCGGTACTCAGCGCCACGGAGATCATACCAAAGATGGAGAAAATCATGGCGGCTCATGGTATCATGCAGGAGCTGAGGACGGACAATGGGTCTCCGTTCCAAAGTCAAGACTTTGCATCATACCTACAGGCCCTTGGCGTTCGCCATCGGAAAATCACTCCCCGGTGGCCCCAGGCAAATGGGGAGGCTGAAAGATTCATGCGAACACTCAACAAGGTGATCAGAATTGCACATGACAAGGCCCAGTCCTTATAAATGGCCATATTCACATTTCTCAGGAGCTATCACCAAACGCCACCCACTACCACAGGCATAGCCCCGGCTCACCTACTCATGGGGCGAGTAATCACCTACTCAATCCCTCATCACCCGACGTGGCAGCCAGAGACCCCGAGGGACAGCCTCATAGATGCACAGAGACGTAAAACACATGCGCATGTCAGCCTTCGGCAAAGATCTTCAGTGCCCAGCTTCCGAAGTGGGGACGTAGTGCTACTCAAAAACCGAGTCACAAGTGGAAAGTTTCGCCTGACTTTTGAAAAGGAACCATGGACAGTAGTACAAGTCCACGGAACCCGTGTCGTGGCTGTTCGAGGGAGAGAGAGAATAACGCGGAATGTGTCACACTTCAAGAAATATCATCCTGCAAGACCGGGACAGTCATCCAACCAAGGGGAAAACTGCCCCACCAGGCGCTCAGCGGAAGAGTCCAGATCAAGTGTAGCTGAGAGGGGGTCGACCTGCGAAGAGGCCGGGACAGCCGTAAGGTATGAGACCTTGATGACAACTCCGTATCATCGGGCCGATGAATCTGCGGTGAGCGGTGCCAGCCACTCCCCAGGGGCTGTGGCTCGTTCCAACCTGCAGGACAGTGAGGGCGGAGACTCCCTGAGCCGTGGCCTGTTGCAATACGGCCTGAGAAGCAATCCCGAGCCATCCTGCCGGCTGAGAGACTACCTAACGTAAGACTGTTTCATTTTATTTAGTGGGTGCTAGTGTGGGGTCCGAACTTTGACCTGGAATGTGGCACTAGGCTGAGAACAGACTCTAGAGTTTTATTGGCAACCTTTTGTTTTGATGTTGTTGGGGTGGAATGTAATGTTGCGTCAGTGACGCCACAAGCGCTGACGGCAATGCAAAGTCACGTGACCCCGCATGTTAACTAAATAATTGTTACGCGCGTGCGTAAGCGCTCTTGGGCTGCGGCCGCGGAACCAGTAACACCACCATAACCGGCTCCGAGAACTTAATTGCGCCCCTGCACTGAGGTCCACGTGTGCTGTCCAGGAGGCCCCGTGCAACACTAGCCGGGCCCTCGACATAACAGAGAAGAGGGAACAGATAAGATCTTTCGACAGAAGCTGTTTTCTTCTGCTTGGATAACTGACGAGTCCCTGATGCACCATACTCCCGCCCCTTAGGTGGCAACTGGTACACATTCCATAAAGTAGATTTGTAACAAGGGGACGAACGCTCGAACCCTTGGAGTGGATGGTAAACACAGAATTGAACAAGTTGCTCTAGAAGCTTGGTTCACCATTCGAATATATTAGGTATCCATGAGCCATTGGAGCTGAAAACCACCCAGAGATAAGAAAATGTATTGATGCTAACCAGGTGTTTTTCCCAACCAAAATACTTAAGAGTGGTTTACTCCTCAGGCCACAAGTAACCGTAAACAAAAACTCTAAGTTTCATATATAAATGTACCATACATAAGACCAGTATAGTTAATAATGTATTGATTTTTAATGTAAAATATTTTACTTTTTTATTAGTTGTCAGTTCTTTTAGAAACGACATATGTAATAAAAATATTTAACAATGATAAGAACATGTACAATCTGTGAGCTCCGCATATATAAAACATCACAAATGAGCCAAATCATTACAGGGAAAACAGAGACAACAATAAGTATACAACATCCCAAGTTAAGACAAGACAATCACATACATACATTGAAAAACAATATATATAGCAGGACACGCAATACAAATAAACAATGGAATGTTAATGCCTAAAGTAATAACAGCAACCGTGTAGTATGAACATTCTCTAGGTACGAAGTTGTGTAGACACAAGTGCGCCAACTCGGAAGTAACAAGAAGATGAAAGCAGATGTTGCGACCTTCATCAGGGCCCTGTTTATCTATATAATTCTGTGGAAGTTGCCATCCAGTCTGCACTCATTGAAAAAGCATATGTAAGGGGCTCACAGCATTCTTCAAATACTGGTCTGCTAGATGTGGCTTGATGGAAAAACAAATTGGGGGAGAAAAATGTCTCCCTATCCTACTTGAGGCTCCTGTAAGGAAATCCACAGTATCAGGGTGTCTGGGCTAGAGGGGTTCCAAATTCTGTGCCAGACCTAAATACCCATTTTTGATTAAAAAAAAGAGGCCCACAGATCAGCAGAGCGTAAGTCAAAAGTCTAGCTGCTGAAGGCTGGATACATAATCCTAGGATCCAGCAATAGAGCGGGTCTTCCCTGACAGTGTGGCGGGACCTCAGAAAGTTGGCTCCTGGATGGCAGACGATACCGGCAGGACCACAAGCCGTGACACAAGATTTAGAGAAGTTGGTCAATAAATCCAGAGTTTCCATTAATTTCACAAATTATTTGACGCCTAACCTCAGGGCTCTTGGAGTGTGCACCAGTAAGACTGCATCATCTGCATACAACAAAACGGGCTATGGCGTGCCAAGGCCCCCAGAGGGACATCTGGCATGCATGATGTTGAGTGAGTGCCAAGTTTGTTGACAAGATGAACAACATAGGAGCAAGCACACACCCCTTTTGTACCCAGTGCCCCATTAAGATCTCTCTTGTAAGCTCTCCACTTTGACCAAACCTCACTCTAGCCTTTGTGTGCATGTACAATGATGCCAACAGTTGTACTAGTGGTTCCTCCATCCCCATTTCTAGTAATATTTGACAGTCTTGACCGATTTAAGAAGTCAAATGCCATAGTTAGCTCCATAAATGCGTAATACTTAGGGGAGCTCATTGCTACAGTGTTTTACCCCAAATTAAACAAAAGTTCAGACACTGCTACTTAGTTGCAATATGCTTACAAAAACCATACTGGCATGGGTTCAAAATCGTATTTTCATTCTCCCACTCAATGATCTTGTCATATAAGACTCCACCAAAGATTTTAGCTGAAATGTCTATGCGAGAGATTAGACGATAACAGTCGGGGAGCCCTTTTTAAAAATTTGTACAGTTGTGGATGAGTCGGGTAAAGACACACAATTTACAGTGTTGTAAGTATTGGTCAACAGAGGTGCCCATAGACTATCACTGCATTTTATCAAGTCGATAGGTATGCCATTTGGGCCGGGTGCCTTTGCCCCGGCACCTTGCTGTATTGCAATAGTCACTTCATATAAGTACAAGGCCACAATAGGGTTTGACTTGACCCGCTTGCTTACACATGTGGCTGGATTTCACACTGAACGAGTTGTAGAAAAGTGATCTTCCCATGCCTCGCTACTGATGTGGCAGCCAATTGGCACCCCTGTCTGTTAGCTACCTCAGGTCTGAGACAGATTTCTAAAAGGACTTGATATTCTTAGTCTTAACTGAGTGCACTAGGCTGTCCCACTGCTGAGCAATCACCTCCAACTTTCTCTTTTTATTTGCTGCTTTAAATCTTTTGAACAGCCTTATTAACTCCTTGGGTTCTCTAGAACAAGCAGTTAAGGCTTTCCAGATGCTCGGTTGGCAGCCATGCACTTGTAAATTGGGGTTTTACCAACTTTGAAAGTTGGATTTTAATATTTGAGCAAAAAGCCACTAATGAGCTGACTATGTTCACATTCCCACTGCAATCATCGTCTGTTAGAAATGGGGGTCACTAGCTGGCAATGGTTTGCACCTTTGTCGAAGTAGGGACCCTTCTTTCTAGTCAAGATAAGGGGGATACACTTCTAAAATAACTCATGCTCACCCCCTTGGTAGCTCGGCATGAGCAGACAGGCTTATCTCAGAGGCAGTTTGTAAAGGATTTGCGCACACATACAGTAATACAGTGAAAACACTATCAATGGACAATACACCAGATTAGAAAAATAGGTTATGTTTATCTAAGCCAAACAAGGCCAAAATGACAAAAATCCAAATGACGTATACCAAGATGTCCTCAAGCATATGTTACTCACACAAATCAAGCTTGTAGCAGCAAATAACTCAACCTGGAGCTATTGCGACGTCATGACAGATGAAAATCCAAAGTATGGTGCCTACCGCGAGGTGTGCGGCTTCCGGCGCGGAGTCACACAGACCCCCAAATAACAGTACCTTGGCAAACAATGAATGCAGAGACGGTGCACGGCATCAGGTGATGCTTCATTGGTGCCGAGAGGCGTCGGTTCCTTACGACCACAGGGGAGGTGATGCCTTGATTCCCTATGACCTCGGGGGTGGTGAGGCCTTGGTTCCTTACTGTGATGCAAGGGAGGTGAGATGTCGTTTTTTTACGGTGTTCCTTACTGTTGCCGGGGAGGTGATGCCATGGTGGTGGCGAAGTGTCGGTTCCTTATGACAGTGTGGTGTTGATGGATTCAGGCGAGTCACCCACGGCAGATATCGGCTCCGCGATAATGAAGCACCAGCGTTGGTGAAGTTGGGGATGATGTGCGAGTCGGGGCGGTGCGTCATGAGCATCACAAGCGTTGACCTCAGCTCTGGTGCAGGCAGCGGCCTTGGTGACGGTTTCAGAGTCTATACGGTGTGGCGTCAGCAGGCCTCAGGCTCCGGTGCAAGTTAGGGCGGTGTGTCATGCACTTCTAGATCGGTGCCCACGACTTAGTTGCAGGTCGCAGCATCACTCACCGGTGTCTGTGTTGCAATTCCCCTTTGTAGCAGCTGCAACAACAGTCCCAGATGCAGGAGGACAGAGGACATTAAGTTTTTGTGCCCTTGAGACTTCAGAGCAGGAGGCAAGCTCTACAGCAAGCCCTTGAAGATCTTCTTCAAGCAGGATACACAGCACACAGCAAAGTCTTAATCCTCTCCTCGGCAGAAACAGCCAAAGGTAGAAATATTTTCCAGGCGAAGATACCAAAAGTGTCTGGCTTTCCCAACAAAAACCAATAGCATTTAGCAGGACTTCATCCAGCAGCTATGTAATGTCATGGAGCCCTCTTTGGCTAAAGCTGGCTGCCTTGTTGTGCTGAGGATTTTAGGATTTCCATTTCGGAGGGGTATGTCCATGGGTAAAATTTCTGGCCTTGTCCACCCTTGTTTCTGTGTCTAACCCATACTCCATTGGGGTCAGTGTTAACTTGTGCACAAGTACTGTTTAAATACAAGCAGATAAGCGTGGTTGGTGCTTAATGCCTTTCAATGCTATTTTTTTATATTTAAATGTTAACAATTCATGACTCTGGTTTCCCACATTGACTTTTTGGTGTTTTGGTGTCATTATATTTATTAAAATAGTCAATTTTTTCCTAGATTGGTTTGGCATTTATTCAGTGCTGTTATTCGATTTTGTTTACTGTTTTGGTACTGCATATCCACTTTACATATTGCCTCTAAATTAGGCTGCCATAGTTACCAAGAGATTTAGTTCAGGTTTCTCAATCAATCAATCAAATCAGCTTTACTCGACTGGCATACAGCAATAAAAGTACAAAATAAGAACAATGAAACAATGTAAAACCAGGGACCAAACAGAGAACTACTCCTACATAGGCAGGTATAATGATTCAAAACGGCCTACTTAAAATAATTATAAAAAGGCCACCTTAAAGTGCTATATGCTTTAGGACACTAAAACAGTACATTAATCGGATTTTCACTCTTACAGATTAAAAACTCACCTTATAAATAAAATGTTTACATAAAAATTAATCAAGATGCATTGAGTGTCTAGAACGTACAGTAGCCCTTAAAAATAGGTTTATATAAAAACAAGTTTCATCATTGCGCAGTTGTTTCAGAAAAAGTAATAACTGAGTAAAGTGAGTCAAATTTCTGGACTTAATAAAAGATATTAATAACATTTTAGCATATTTCTGGTAAAAAAACACAGAGGAAAGTACAATGAAGCATTGGATGTTTAAAAATAGTATTAGATGGGCAAAGAGACATTCAAGATTGCGCTGGAATTCTAAAGGAAGGCAAAGTAGGTATTTTATTGTGTCTGCCTGAATGCGGAACAGTAAAGAGCATTCCCAGTATGCAAGTAATTGCTGAGGGTATTGTCATGATTCTCTAAGAGATAAGTTGAGATAGAGGTTTTTGATATTTCCGTGCTTGACCTTTTCTCCCTGGCGAGAGTTAGCAATAAAAATCGAACTTGCTTCCTGCACAAAGTAGCACAAATTTCAACGTTAGTAAATGCTTGGGGAAGGTCAATGGGAACAAACATTTTTTGTACAAATGCCAGCAACGGACTATCAAGACCCTTATCACAGGCTAAACAATCTTTAATTAGGGCTCTCGTTGGAGATGCTTCGTCATTGTTCCAAATCGAAAGCCAAAGCGGGGATGGGGGATTTGGACTAGGTCGCATATTTAGCTTAGTACCAACTCACTTTGACAATTAAGGTGAGATTAGGGAAAGGGGAACAGATAAGAGCTGTCTACAGAAGCTGTTTTCTTCTGCTTGGATAACTGATGTGTCCCTGATGCACCAGACTCCCGCCCGTAGGTGGCAACTGCGACACATTGCATGAAGTAGATTTGTAACATGGGGAAGAACGCTCGACCCCCTGGAGGGGATGGTAAACATAGAAGTGAACAAGTTGCCCTAGAAAGCTTGGTTCACCATTCAAATATTTTAGGTATCCATGAGCCATTGGAGCTGAAAACCATCCCCAGATAACCAGGCTTTTTTTCCAACCAAAATACTTAAGAGTGGTTTACTACTCGGAACACAAATAACCGTAAACAAAAACTCTAAGTTTCATATATAAATGTACCATACATAAGACCAGTATAGTTAATAATGTATTGATTTTTAATGTAAAATATTTTACTTTTTTATTAGTTGTCATTTCTTTTAGAAACGACATATGTAATAAAAATATTTAACAATGATAAGAACATGTACAATCTGTGAGCTCCGCATATATAAAACATCACAAATGAGCCAAATCATTACAGGGAAAACAGAGACAACAATAAGTATACAACATCCCAAGTTAAGACAAGACAATCACATACATACATTGAAAAACAATATATATAGCAGGACACGCAATACAAATAAACAATGGAATGTTAATACCTAAAGTAATAACAGTAACCGTGTAGTATGAACATTCTCTAGGTACGAAGTTGTGTAGACACAAGTGCGCCAACTCGGAAGTAACAAGAAGATGAAAGCAGATGTTGCGACCTTCATCAGGGCACTGTTTATCTATATAATTCTGTGGCAGTTGCCATCCAGTCTGCACTCATTGAAAAAGCATATGTAAGGGGCTCACAGCATTCTTCAAATACTGGTCTGCTAGATGTGGCTTGATGGAAAAACAAATTGGGGGAGAAAAATGTCTCCCTATCCTACTTGAGGCTCCTGTAAGGAAATCCACAGTATCAGGGTGTCTGGGCTAGAGGGGTTCCAAATTCTGTGCCAGACCTAAATACCCATTTTTGATTAAAAAAAAGAGGCCCACAGATCAGCAGAGCGTAAGTCAAAAGTCTAGCTGCTGAAGGCTGGATACATAATCCTAGGATCCAGCAATAGAGCGGGTCTTCCCTGACAGTGTGGCGGGACCTCAGAAAGTTGGCTCCTGGATGCCAGACGATACCGGCAGGACCACAAGCCGTGACACAAGATTTAGAGAAGTTGGTCAATAAATCCAGAGTTTCCATTAATTTCACAAATTATTTGACGCATAACCTCAGGGCTCTTGGAGTGTGCACCAGTAAGACTGCATCATCTGCATACAACAAAACGGGCTATGGCGTGCCAAGGCCCCCAGAGGGACATCTGGCATGCATGATGTTGAGTGAGTGCCAAGTTTGTTGACAAGATGAACAACATAGGAGCAAGCACACACCCCTTTTGTACCCAGTGACCCATTAGGATCTCTCTTGTAAGCTCTCCACTTTGACCAAACCTCACTCTAGCCTTTGTGTGCATGTACAATGATGCCAACAGTTGTACTAGTGGTTCCTCCATCCCCATTTCTAGTAATATTTGACAGTCTTGACCGATTTAAGAAGTCAAATGCCATAGTTAGCTCCATAAATGCGTAATACTTAGGGGAGCTCATTGCTACAGTGTTTTACCACAAATTAAACAAAATTTCAGACACTGCTACTTAGTTGCAATATGCTTACAAAAACCATACTGGCATGGGTTCAAAATCGTATTTTCATTCTCCCACTCAATGATCTTGTCATATAAGACTCCACCAAAGATTTTAGCTGAAATGTCTATGCGAGAGATTAGACGATAACAGTCGGGGAGCCCTTTTTAAAAATTTGTACAGTTGTGGATGAGTCGGGTAAAGACACACAATTTACAGTGTTGTAAGTATTGGTCAACAGAGGTGCCCATAGACTATCACTGCATTTTATCAAGTCGATAGGTATACCATTTGGGCCGGGTGCCTTTGCCCCGGCACCTTGCTGTATTGCAATAGTCACTTCATATAAGTACAAGGCCACAATAGGGTTTGACTTGACCCGCTTGCTTACACATGTGGCTGGATTTCACACTGAACGAGTTGTAGAAAAGTGATCTTCCCATGCCTCGCTACTGATGTGGCAGCCAATTGGCACCCCTGTCTGTTAGCTACCTCAGGTCTGAGACAGATTTCTAAAAGGACTTGATATTCTTAGTCTTAACTGAGTGCACTAGGCTGTCCCACTGCTGAGCAATCACCTCCAACTTTCTCTTTTTATTTGCTGCTTTAAATCTTTTGAACAGCCTTATTAACTCCTTGGGATCCCTAGAACAAGCAGTTAAGGCTTTCCAGATGCTCGGTTGGCAGCCATGCACTCGTAAATTGGGGTTTTACCAACTTCGAAAGTTGGATTTTAATATTTGAGCAAAAAGCCACTAATGAGCTGACTATGTTCACATTCCCACTGCAATCATCGTCTGTTAGAAATGGGGGTCACTAGCTGGCAATGGTTTGCACCTTTGTCGAAGTAGGGACCCTTCTTTCTAGTCAAGATAAGGGGGATACACTTCTAAAATAACTCATGCTCACCCCCTTGGTAGCTCGGCATGAGCAGACAGGCTTATCTCAGAGGCAGTTTGTAAAGGATTTGCGCACACATACAGTAATACAGTGAAAACACTATCAATGGACAAGACACCAGATTAGAAAAATAGGTTATGTTTATCTAAGCCAAACAAGGCCAAAATGACAAAAATCCAAATGACATATACCAAGATGTCCTCAAGCATAGGTTACTCACACAAATCAAGCTTGTAGCAGCAAATAACTCAACCTGGAGCTATTGCGACGTCATGACAGATGAAAATCCAAAGTATGGTGCCTACCGCGAGGTGTGCAGCTTCCGGCGCGGAGTCACACAGACCCCCAAATAACAGTACCTTGGCAAACAATGAATGCAGAGACGGTGCACGGCATCAGGTGATGCTTCATTGGTGCCGAGTGGCGTCGGTTCCTTACGACCACAGGGGAGGTGATGCATTGATTCCCTATGACCTCGGGGGTGGTGAGGCCTTGGTTCCTTACTGTGATGCAAGGGAGGTGAGATGTCGTTTTTTTACGGTGTTCCTTACTGTTGCTGGGGAGGTGATGCCATGGTGGTGGCAAAGTGTCGGTTCCTTATGACAGTGTGGTGTTGATGGATTCAGGCAAGTCACCCACGGCAGATATCAGCTCCGCGATAATGAAGCACCAGCGTTGGTGAAGTTGGGGATGATGTGCGAGTCGGGGCGGTGCGTCATGAGCATCACAAGCGTTGACCTCAGCTCTGGTGCAGGCAGCGGCCTTGGTGACGGTTTCAGAGTCTATACGGTGTGGCGTCAGCAGGCCTCAGGCTCCGGTGCAAGTTAGGGCGGTGTGTCATGCACTTCTAGATCGGTGCCCACAACTTAGTTGCAGGTCGCAGCATCACTCACCGGTGTCTGTGTTGCAATTCCCCTTTGTAGCAGCTGCAACTACAGTCCCAGATGCAGGAGGACAGAGGACATTAAGTTTTTGTGCCCTTGAGACTTCAGAGCAGGAGGCAAGCTCTACAGCAAGCCCTTGAAGATCTTCTTCAAGCAGGATACACAGCACACAGCAAAGTCTTAATCCTCTCCTCGGTTGAAACAGCCAAAGGTAGAAATATTTTCCAGGCGAAGATACCAAAAGTGTCTGGCTTTCCCAACAAAAACCAATAGCATTTAGCAGGACTTCATCCAGCAGCTATGTAATGTCATGGAGCCCTCTTTGGCTAAAGCTGGCTGCCTTGTTGTGCTGAGGATTTTAGGATTTCCATTTCGGAGGGGTATGTCCATGGGTAAAATTTCTGGCCTTGTCCACCCTTGTTTCTGTGTCTAACCCATACTCCATTGGGGTCAGTGTTAACTTGTGCACAAGTACTGTTTAAATACAAGCAGATAAGCGTGGTTGGTGCTTAATGCCTTTCAATGCTATTTTTTTATATTTAAATGTTAACAATTCATGACTCTGGTTTCCCACATTGACTTTTTGGTGTTTTGGTGTCATTATATTTATTAAAATAGTCAATTTTTTCCTAGATTGGTTTGGCATTTATTCAGTGCTGTTATTCGATTTTGTTTACTGTTTTGGTACTGCATATCCACTTTACATATTGCCTCTAAATTAGGCTGCCATAGTTACCAAGAGATTTAGTTCAGGTTTCTCAATCAATCAATCAAATCAGCTTTACTCGACTGGCATACAGCAATAAAAGTACAAAATAAGAACAATGAAACAATGTAAAACCAGGGACCAAACAGAGAACTACTCCTACATAGGCAGGTATAATGATTCAAAACGGCCTACTTAAAATAATTATAAAAAGGCCACCTTAAAGTGCTATATGCTTTAGGACACTAAAACAGTACATTAATCGGATTTTCATTCTTACAGATTAAAAACTCACCTTATAAATACAATGTTTACATAAAACTTAATCAAGATGCATTGAGTGTCTAGAACGTACAGTAGCCCTTAAAAATAGGTTTATATAAAAACAAGTTTCATCATTGCGCAGTTGTTTCAGAAAAAGTAATAACTGAGTAAAGTGAGTCAAATTTCTGGACTTAATAAAAGATATTAATAACATTTTAGCATATTTCTGGTAAAAAAACACAGAGGAAAGTACAATGAAGCATTGGATGTTTAAAAATAGTATTAAATGGGCAAAGAGACATTCAAGATTGCGCTGGAATTCTAAAGGAAGGCAAAGTAGGTATTTTATTGTGTCTGCCTGAATGCGGAACAGTAAAGAGCATTCCCAGTATGCAAGTAATTGCTGAGGGTATTGTCATGATTCACTAAGAGATAAGTTGAGATAGAGGTTTTTGATATTTCCGTGCTTGATCTTCTCTCCCTGGCGAGAGTTAGCAAAAAAAATCAAACTTGCTTCCTGCACAAAGTAGCACAAATTTCAACGTTAGTAAATGCTTGGGGAAGGTCAATGGGAACAAACATTTTTTGTACAAATGCCAGCCACGGACTATCAAGACCCTTATCACAGGCTAAACAATCTTTAATTAGGGCTCTCGTTGGAGATGCTTCGTCATTGTTCCAAATCGAAAGCCAAAGCGGGGATGGGGGATTTGGACTAGGTCGCATATTTAGCTTAGTACCAACTCACTTTGACAATTAAGGTGAGATTAGGGAAAGGGGAACAGATAAGAGCTGTCTACAGAAGCTGTTTTCTTCTGCTTGGATAACTGATGTGTCCCTGATGCACCAGACTCCCGACCGTAGGTGGCAACTGCGACACATTGCATGAAGTAGATTTGTAACATGGGGAAGAACGCTCGACCCCCTGGAGGGGATGGTAAACATAGAAGTGAACAAGTTGCCCTAGAAAGCTTGGTTCACCATTCAAATATTTTAGGTATCCATGAGCCATTGGAGCTGAAAACCATCCCCAGATAACCAGGCTTTTTTTCCAACCAAAATACTTAAGAGTGGTTTACTACTCGGAACACAAATAACCGCAAACAAAAACTTCTCCAAAGTATAAATATGAAAACACTACCAGTATAGTTAATCAGTTATTGATTTTTTAATGTAAACCTTTTTACTTTTTTTTGAGTTGTCATTTTTTTTCGAAAAGACATGTTTAATAAAACTATTTAACAATGATAAGAACATGTGCAATCTGTGAGCTCCACATACATAAAACATCACAAATGAGCCAAATCATTGCAGTGAAAACAGAGAAAACAATAAATATACTACATCACAAGTTCAGACAAGACAATCACATACATACATTGAAAAACAATATATATAGCAGGACATGCAATACAAATAAATAATGGAATCTTAATGCCTAAAGTAATACCAGTAACCTTGCAGTATAAACATTCTCTAAGGTACAATGTTGTGTAGACACAAGTGCGCCGACGCGCGTTTCGGAAGATACAAGAAGATAAAAGCAGATGTTGCGACCTTCATCAGGGCTCTGTGTATCCATATAATTCTGTGGCAGTGACCATCCAGTCTGCACTCATTTTAAAAACATATGTAAGGGGCTCACAACATTCTTCAATTACTGATCTGCTTGATATGGCTTGATGGAAAAAATTATTTTGGGGACAGAAAACAGTCTCCGTATCTTACCTGAGGCTCCTGTAAGGAAATCCACAGTATCAGGGTGTCTGGGCTAGAGGGGTTCCAAATACTGCGCCAGACCTAGATACACATTTTTGATAAAAAAGAGGCCCACGGATCAGCAGAGCGTAAGTCAAAAGTCTAGCTGCTGAAGGCTGGATCCATAATCCTAGGATCCAGCAACAGAGCGGGTCTGCCCTGACAGTGTGGCGGGACCACAGAATGTCGACATCCGGACGTCAGTGGATACCTGCAGGACCACAAGCCATGACAAAATATTTAGAGAAGTTGGTCAATGAATCCAGAGTTTCCATTAATTTCACAAATGATTTGACCAATAACCTCAGGGCTCTTGGAGTGTGCCCCAGTAAGACTGCATCATCTGCATACAACAAAACAGGGCATGGAGTGCCAAGGACCAAAGAGGGACATCTGGTGTGCATGATGTTGAGTGAGTGCCAAGTTTGTTGACATACAAGATGAACAGCAAAGGAGCAAGCACACATTTTATCAAGTCAATAGGTATGCCATTTGGGCCAGGTGCCTTTGCCTCCGCACCTCGCTGTCACTTCATATAGGGACAAGGCCACAACCCGATTGCTTACACATGTGGCCGGATTCCCCATTGAATAAATTGTAGAAAAGTGATCCTCCCATGCATCGCTGCTGATGTGGCAGCCAATTGGCACCCCCTGTCTGTTAGCTACCTCAGGGCTAAGACTGATTTCCAAAAGGACTTGATATTCTTAGTCTTTTTAGTTGCTACTTTAAATATTTTGAGCAGCCTTATTACCTCCGTGGGATCCCTAGGGCGAGCAGTTAAGGCTTTTTGGATGCTCGGATGGCATCCGAGCACTCGTCAATTGAGGTTTTACCGGCTTTGAAAGTTGGATTTTAATATTTGAGCAAAAAGCCACAAATGAGCTGGCTATGTTCACATTCCCACTGCAATCATCGTCTGTTAGAAATGGGGGTCACTAGCTGGCAATGGTTTGCACCTTTGTCGAAGTAGAGACCCTTCTTTCTAGTCAGGATAAGGGGGATACACTTCTAAAATAACCCCTGCTCACCCCCTTGGTAGCTTGGCATGAGTAGACAGACTTATCTCAGAGACAGTTTGTAAAGGATTTGTGTACACATACAGTAATACAGTGAAAACATTACAAATGGACAATACACCAGTTTAGAAAAATAGTTAATCTTCATTATTATTTATTATTATTTTCTGTAGGGCGCAGCGAATCATCCTCAGGGGGATCTCTCAGCGCCTGAGCAGCAGTCACCTATGAAAAAACAAATTCTTAAAACAGCCAGGTCTTAAGCAATTTCTTGAACTGTATCAGATTGGAACAGGCACGGATCTCATCTGGGAGGCTATTCCAATGGACGGGAGCTAGATGAGAAAAAGCACGTCCTCCCATTTTGGCTTTCTTGATTCTCCTCGTGCAGAGCAAATTACGGTTGCTTGATCTCAGCTGACGCACGGGCAAATACAGCTCAAGTTTCTTCTTGAGGTAGGCAGAGCCCATCCCCTGAAGAGACTTAAACACGGTACACAAGAGCTTGAAAACAGCTCTTTTCCTAATAGGAAGCCTATGCAATTGGTGTAAGAGAGGTAATGATTAGGCCTGGGCCAAAATTCCGTTCCGTTCGCGGAAATTGCGATATTTTGGCATTTTCGCGTTCCGCGGAAAGCGCGAAAATGTCAAAATTTCCGCATTCCGCAGCTTAGCGATAATTTCTTTCTTGCTCGCGCTGTAAAATAATACATTCTCGCGCGCGCGCGATCGCCTTACCTGAATCCCTGCGTTCTCCGACAAGTTTTCTTGACCCGGTCGCGTTCTTCACGAGATGTTGGATTTTGGTAGCCATTTTGCTCTGTCTCGCGAGAGTTCGCGGCCGCATTAACGTCATTTTTCACGCGATCACGTCATTTGTCGCGCGATCACGTCTTTCTTCTCGCGATCATGCACCGCGCGAGTATGAGAAGATTGAGATCTCGAACATGTCATTCTACATCGCGAGCCAGTGGATGAGGACGCGGGCACGTGAAATCGAACGCGAACAGGAGAAAGAGACCGCGAACACGTCATATCCAACGCGACAGGGACAAAGAAGAGAACGCGATCATATCGTTTTCGACACACGGGCGGAAGTAATGTGAAGCTCGAGAACTCAACAACGTAAAATTTACAATTTGGAGAGGAATATCGGCTCTAGCAGCATGAAACCATCTGCAAATACTGATTTTGGATGAAAAGAACTCCTTACATTGACATTTGGCTTTCCTTTTTTGTGCAAGGAGTCATTTTTTTACAAGGTGGAGAGAGGGAGGAAGTGACACAGAATCTCCAACTTCCTGTTCCTGTCCAGCAGGCTCCTCCCAGTGCTTTGTCCATCTCCTGCTCATTCTGCCTTTGGATTTGGAGCTGGAAAGATCACTCTTTTTGTCTGCTGCATCATTGCAATTGGATTTCAGGTTTTTTGGAATAGGATATTTTACAAGTAAGTGGTTGTTGTGTTTGATTGTGGGCATTGCAGTTGTTGTGTAACTACAATTTATTTTTGATAATTAATTAATTATCATCATTCCTTTTTTTTTTTTTTTAATTTTGTGGGTTGTAGTAGTAGGCCCGAGCTAGCCATGGGCATGGCCTCATGGGTGTGTGTGTGCATGATGAAGCAACTGTTCCTTTTGTTTTTTGAATGTATTTCATTTTCAAGCACATTTAGGGCCTGGATGGCATTGGATTGAGTTGGGGAAGTGTGTTTTTTGGGGTGGCCTTTGTGATGTTGTTGGGCCTGGCCATGTGGCTGGTGGCCATTTTGAGGCCTAGGCCTGCAAGCTTGCCTGGCCTTGTCTGCCAACAGGCCTGCTTTCATCCACTAGGACCAGAGCAGGTAGCCACAGCTTTATTAATCTACTGTTTTCTGTGTGCTCTGTTGAATTTAGACATCATTTAGGGCATGGATGGCATTGGATTGAGTTGGGGAAATGTGTTTTTTGGGGTGGCCTTGCTGATGTTGTTGGGCCTGGCCATGTGGCTGGTGGCCATTTTGAGGCCTAGGCCTGCAAGCTTTCCTGGCCTTGTCTGCCAACAGGCCTGCTTTCATCCACTAGGACCAGAGCAGGTAGCCACAGCTTTATTAATCTACTGTTTTCTGTGTGCTCTGTTGAATTTAGACATCATTTAGGGGATGGATGGCATTGGATTGAGTTGGGGAAGTGTGTTTTTTGGGGTGGCCTTGCTGATGTTGTTGGGCCTGGCCATGTGGCTGGTGGCCATTTTGAGGCCTAGGCCTGCAAGCTTTCCTGGCCTTGTCTGCCAACAGGCCTGCTTTCATCCACTAGGACCAGAGCAGGTAGCCACAGCTTTATTAATCTACTGTTTTCTGTGTGCTCTGTTGAATTTAGACATCATTTAGGGCATGGATGGCATTGGATTGAGTTGGGGAAGTGTGTTTTTTGGGGTGGCCTTGCTGATGTTGTTGGGCCTGGCCATGTGGCTGGTGGCCATTTTGAGGCCTAGGCCTGCAAACTTGCCTGGCCTTGTCTGCCAACAGGCCTGCGTTCATCCACTAGGACCAGAGCAGGTAGCCACAGCTTTATTAATCTACTGTTTTTTGTGTGCTCTGTTGAATTTAGACATCATTTAGGGAATGGATGGCATTGGATTGAGTTGGGGAAGTGTGTTTTTGGGGTGGCCTTTGTGATGTTGTTGGGCCTGGCCATGTGGCAGGTGGCCATTTTGAGGCCTAGGCCTGCAAGCTTTCCTGGCCTTGTCTGCCAACAGGCCTGCTTTCATCCACTAGGACCAGAGCAGGTAGCCACAGCTTTATTAATCTACTGTTTTCTGTGTGCTCTGTTGAATTTATGCTTGTCAAAAACAACAGGGGTATACCCAAATCACCCTATGATACCTGGGTATAAGGGACAATATATATATCTATGAAAAAAAGGTATCAAGGAAAAAATACATCAATCATTCATGAAGAGAGCACATTTAATTACCCCTTCAAGAGTATCAAATATTCATTTAGAATACATCTGGCATCGTTTTCAAAATATCACAAGAAAACAGGCGTTTGTACAATGAAAGATACAATAACATACATCACACAACATCAATTAAATATATAACATACACCATCTACTACACATAACAATTAACCCAAATGCAAATTATTTTCATCAGTGTCCCCTTTTAAGTAACAGGCGGACCACTGACGTGACCACGTTTCAGCCAAAATTAGCTTAAGGCCTCTTCAGGACAGGGGTTGAATGACAACTATAACAATAAAGGGGGAGGGTGACAACATTAATCATATCCACAAGACCCCGAAACTAGGAATGGTGACCAGGCCGTGCACACAAATACAAGATCCTGCAAAGGACCCCTCCACAGTGAACCAAATACACCTTACATCCCATCAACCACAAGGTGACTCATTAAAGAAAAAAAGTGGCAAAGGGGTGAACACAAACCAAACACAACGAGGTGATATAGAGTACCTAGTTGTCAGCAATACCTCCATCACCATAGTGCATATACTAACACATAACTAAATGGTGGTAACAGCATCCAAAGTAGTTTATCAATGAACCACCGTCCTCATAAGCCTCATTTATGCCCCAAATAACATGACCGAAACTCAAAGCCTTATATCCCTTCAACTAAATCTTATCTTGATACACTTACATGTATCTTCTTTATTTCTAACTTGCGTGGCTGCTCAATCGATATAGAAAAACGTTCTGCCAACACAGGGGAGAAACAGAGCAACGAAATATCACGTAGGCTGCATAGATAGATAATAAAGGATAATTAATCTTCGCCTATGTCCCTTATGATGTTCAATCATCAAACATGTTCAAGATACGCACATACCTTTAAAACGCTGCACGCGCTTCTAATCTGGTCCTTCCCTTGAGATCCAACCACCGGTTCTCCACTCTGTTTCTAAGAACAATAGAGATATACTAACTTATAGGACCCGCGACTCTATTCCCATCTATCACGGCGTTACCAAGGTTATAAATCCACTTACTAGGTCAAAGTCGGGTCAGTCTCTACGCGGGAATCTTCACTACAACGCCAATCCAAACACGCAAGTGGTGACGGAACAACAGGACGTTACGCGTCCTGCCCGGAAATAAGACTACCGCTCTGCACAGGTCCCTCCCTCTGCCTGCAGTAACATAGACAGAGGACTAGGGAATGGCCGTAACGCTTCTCAGTATTAGTTAGTCTGACGTCCTCAAGTGGATAGATCTTCGCCTGCCAAATGCTATCGCTCCTACGTTTGTAGTTACAAATGTGCTCTTGCCAATCCCTCCAGACCGGCTGAGGAAATCTGCCAGGCGATGGGTCACGCAGGAAGCAGTATTGCATGCACGCTTCTTTGCTGTAACACTACTTATTCCTACTGTAATGGAAGAACTTTACACGTGGATGCTTCTAAGTTTACAAACACCGGTGACTACTCCCAACAAAGGAAATATATGTATAAATATACACAGTAAAAATAATGAAAATAATGAAACTAAATCCATCAACTATACCTATATAACAACTAAATCCGCCCCTAACGTGAATAGACCAGGGCAAGAAAAAAACATTGTAAGCACGGCAAGGTCATCACCCCTGGGGAAATGGGAAAAGGCCCACAGCTCCCTTCTACACACAAAATCTGTACAATATATACATATATACACCTATACAATTATACATTACATTTATTATGACCATAACCAAACTGCGGAGGAGAGCCCTACGGATGAATCACCGAGGGTATACATTGTAAGCATTCTACAGTCTACATGTAACAAAGACAGTGTGGGTAGCAAAATACACGGACATTCATAATCTGGCGCACCCTTAGATTAGCGCACCCTTCCTGAAATTACCTGGAAGTGACCCAAGTCTAGAGTTTACATGGCAGTTTAATTTCCAATCAACGACCAAACCTCATCACGGTCATTTAAACCCCTACTAGAGGTCTGATATCTTTCTATCAGACGAGCTTCTAGGTTATTAAGTTTTTTCTGTAAGGATGTTTTAGTGGGGGCCTTCACTATTGCCAAAACAGTCCACTCCAGATCATTTTCTCCATGTCCATTTTCCAAAAAATGTTGGACCATGGGAGCCCCCATGGTCTTGCACCGAATGCGGGATTTATGCGGGATAATCCGCATTTTGACAGCCTGTGTGGTTTGTCCACTCAAGAATGTGACCTCTGAATGGAGTCTCCTCATGGAAGATGTACCTATTTTCAAAAAAATCCATCACTAGATTAGCAATTTCTGGGGCAAAACAAAAAAGAATCTGAGCAACTGGTTTGTGTACTGACTTTCAGCCCCAAAGCTAATAAGGTCAAACAGATTATCCTGAGGAACTTGAGGTTGTTGGACCATCTAAACATTCCGAAGCCCTTGTTTGCCTTTAGACGTGGCAGGAATTTGAGAAACCATTTGGTGAAAGCTACTCGACAATCACCTATACCCACAGATACAAGAGGCCTATTGGGGTTACCTAAAGTTGTAGGGCACTTTAAGTGTAACAATTGTGTTGTGTGTGTCCATACCAAAGACTCAAAAACAGTCACGATTCATGAAAAAATACATAAACAGCTATGCTTATCAAATTGCAACACGAAAAATGTTGTGTATTGTGTGACATGACCGTGTGGATGTTCATGTAAAGGACAAACCACACAGGCTGTCAAAATGCGGATTATCCAGCATAAATCCCGCATTTGGTGCAAGACCATGGGGGCTCCCATGGTCCAACATTTTTTGGAAAATGGACATGGAGAAAATGATCTGGAGTGGACTGTTTTGCCAATAGTGAAGGCCCCCACTAAAACATCCTTACAGAAAAAACTTAATAACCTAGAAGCTCGTCTGATAGAAAGATATCAGACCTCTAGTAGGGGTTTAAATGACCGTGATGAGGTTTGGTCGTTGATTGGAAATTAAACTGCCATGTAAACTCTAGACTTGGGTCACTTCCAGGTAATTTCAGGAAGGGTGCGCTAATCTAAGGGTGCGCCAGATTATGAATGTCCGTGTATTTTGCTACCCACACTGTCTTTGTTACATGTAGACTGTAGAATGCTTACAATGTATACCCTCGGTGATTCATCCGTAGGGCTCTCCTCCGCAGTTTGGTTATGGTCATAATAAATGTAATGTATAATTGTATAGGTGTATATATGTATATATTGTACAGATTTTGTGTGTAGAAGGGAGCTGTGGGCCTTTTCCCATTTCCCCAGGGGTGATGACCTTGCCTTGCTTACAATGTTTTTTTCTTGCCCTGGTCTATTCACGTTAGGGGCGGATTTAGTTGTTATATAGGTATAGTTGATGGATTTAGTTTCATTATTTTCATTATTTTTACTGTGTATATTTATACATATATTTCCTTTGTTGGGAGTAGTCACCGGTGTTTGTAAACTTAGAAGCATCCACGTGTAAAGTTCTTCCATTACAATAGGAATAAGTAGTGTTACAGCAAAGAAGCGCGCATGCAATACTGCTTCCTGCGTGACCCATCGCCTGGCAGATTTCCTCAGCCGGTCTGGAGGGATTGGCAAGAGCACATTTGTAACTACAAACGTAGGAGCGATAGCATTTGGCAGGCGAAGATCTATCCACTTGAGGACGTCAGACTAACTAATACTGAGAAGCGTTACGGCCATTCCCTAGTCCTCTGTCTATGTTACTGCAGGCAGAGGGAGGGACCTGTGCAGAGCGGTAGTCTTATTTCCGGGCAGGACGCGTAACGTCCTGTTGTTCCGTCACCACTTGCGTGTTTGGATTGGCGTTGTAGTGAAGATTCCCGCGTAGAGACTGACCCGACTTTGACCTAGTAAGTGGATTTATAACCTTGGTGAATAGAGTCGCGGGTCCTATATGTTAGTATATCTCTATTGTTCTTAGAAACAGAGTGGAGAACCGGTGGTTGGATCTCAAGGGAAGGACCAGATTAGAAGCGCGTGCAGCGTTTTAAAGTTATGTGCGTATCTTGAACATGTTTGATGATTGAACATCATAAGGGACATAGGCGAAGATTAATTATCCTTTATTATCTATCTATGCAGCCTACGTGATATTTCGTTGCTCTGTTTCTCCCCTGTGTTGGCAAATAGTTTTTCTATATCGATTGAGCAGCCACGCAAGTTAGAAATAAAGAAGATACATGTAAGTGTATCAAGATAAGATTTAGTTGAAGGGATATAAGGCTTTGAGTTTCGGTCATGTTATTTGGGGCATAAATGAGGCTTATGAGGACGGTGGTTCATTGATAAACTACTTTGGATGCTGTTACCACCATTTAGTTATTTGTTAGTACATGCACTATGGTGATGGAGGTATTGCTGACAACTAGGTACTCTATGTCACCTCGTTGTGTTTGGTTCGTGTTCACCCCTTTGCCACTTTTTTTCTTTAATGAGTCACCTTGTGGTTGATGGGATGTAAGGTGTATTTGGTTCACTGTGGAGGGGTCCTTTGCAGGATTTTGTATTTGTGTGCACGGCCTGGTCACCATTCCTAGTTTCTGTTGAATTTAGACATCATTTAGGGCATGGATGGCATTGGGTTGAGTTGGGGAAGTGTGTTTTTTGGGGTGGCCTTTGTGATGTTGTTGGGCCTGGCCATGTGGCTGGTGGCCATTTTGAGGCCTAGGCCTGCAAGCTTGCCTGGCCTTGTCTGCCAACAGGCCTGCTTTCATCCACTAGGACCAGAGCAGGTAGCCACAGCTTTATTAATCTACTGTTTTCTGTGTGCTCTGTTGAATTTAGACATCATTTAGGGCATGGATGGCATTGGATTGAGTTGGGGAAGTGTGTATTTTGGGGTGGCCTTGCTGATGTTGTTGGGCCTGGCCATGTGGCTGGTGGCCATTTTGAGGCCTAGGCCTGCAAGCTTTCCTGGCCTTGTCTGCCAACAGGCCTGCTTTCATCCACTAGGACCAGAGCAGGTAGCCACAGCTTTATTAATCTACTGTTTTCTGTGTGCTCTGTTGAATTTAGACATCATTTAGGGCATGGATGGCATTGGATTGAGTTGGGGAAGTGTGTTTTTTGGGGTGGCCTTGCTGATGTTGTTGGGCCTGGCCATGTGGCTGTTGGCCATTTTGAGGCCTAGGCCTGCAAGCTTGCCTGGCCTTGTCTGCCAACAGGCCTGCTTTCATCCACTAGGACCAGAGCAGGTAGCCACAGCTTTATTAATCTACTGTTTTCTGTGTGCTCTGTTGAATTTAGACATCATTTAGGGCATGGATGGCATTGGATTGAGTTGGGAAAGTGTGTTTTTTTGGGGTGGGCTTTCTGATGTTGTTAGGACTGGCCATGTGGCTGGTGGCCATTTTGAAGCCTAGGCCTGCAAGCTTGCCTGGCCTTGTCTGCCAACAGGCCTGCGTTCATCCAGTAGGATCAGAGCAGGTAGCCACAGCTTTATTAATCAAAGTCTTTTCTGTGTGGTCTGTTGAATTTAGACATCATTTAGGGCATGGATGGCATTGGATTGAGTTGGGGACATGTGTTTTTTTGGGGTGGGCTTTCTGATGTTGGTTGTCTTAAAGACATGCTTTTGGTGTGTGTCTGGTGAGTGTTGGTGTGCGATGCATGCTCCCTGCAGACCTTTTTGGGGCCTGTGAATGTTCGTATTTGCATTTTGTTGCATTAAAAAGGCAGAGCAGTGTGCTTCAGCATGCATCCTTTACCTGACTTTTATAGGCCTTTTGTCAGCTCCTGGTGTTTCCCAGGCCCCCTGCTTGTTTGTGATTTGTGAGTGTCCATGTGGCTGGTGGCCTTTTTTTGTGTTGGGAGTTATTAGTGTCCTGCTTTTGCCATATAGGCCTGCATGGTTTTCCTATTGGCTTACTGCTTCCATCCATCCACCCCCTTTGCCAGCAGCAGCTCCATGGATGCTGAGATGCTCAAATAATGCAATGGTCCACCCCACTTCCATCAGTTTTTTATTTTGTTGTTTATTATTAACTTTCCTATCCTTCCTGAGAGAGTAGTGTGTGGCTGTACACAGTACTAGTAGTATAACATAGCTCTAGTTAAAAAAATAGTCATAAATGGCTAGACTATCTTTTGTTTGCACTAGTACAGTACTAAGTAACTGAACCACAAAAACAAATGCAACATTTCACTGATGTTCTTCTCCTGTCTTCTTTGCTTTTAGGTGCACAAAAGACAGAGTAGGAGGTGTCATCGGCATCACCTTGCTACCCGTTTTACTGCCAGCCAGACAGAAGTCCTGCTGCGCATCACGCCCACGTGTGACCAGAACTTGTTGTGCATCTGCCTCCTGCCTGACATCTGAAGAAGATGGCCCCAAAGAAAGGTACCAGGTCCAGTACCAAGAAAGTTGCCGGTGAGAAGAAGGAACAGAAAAAGGAAGTGCCATTAACCACGACTGGTGGTGTGCCGGCCTATGTTTTTTTTGGCAACAAAGCGTTGTCCGGGAACCAAGCTGGGAGCAGCACAGCGGTCCAACCCCACAAACCTAGGCCCAAGGGCTTTAGTCAGAAGTAGCCAGTCTACTAACGAGCAGCGATGTTGAAGAAATGTCATTACCGCAAAGTAGTACACAATCAAGTTCAACGCAGGCGCAAACTCAGCAGATCAGTGTCAAGCCGCCGCAACCAGAACAGCAGCAGCCGCCGCAACCAGAACAGCAGCAGCCGCCACAACCAGAACAGCAGCAGCCGCTGCAACCAGAACAGCAGCCGCCGCCGCAACCAGAACAGCAGCAGCCGCCGCAACCAGAACAGCAGCAGCCGCCGCAACTAGAACAGCAGCAGCCGCCGCAACCAGAACAGCAGCAGCCGCCGCAACAGCCCACCATAGTAGTTGTTGCTCCTGACGTAGGGGCATTTCAAGAAATCGAGCTTCCTGCAGACAAAGTGAGTGAAGTCAAACCACTGTTTCAGAAGATCAATTGTCTTCCAGACCTCCAGCAAGGAAAAGGAGGCTTAGTCCATCATCTTCTTCTTCAAGCCCCGCTTCTGATGATCGTGATGACACTTGGGTCCCACCAGCTCGGTCTGAGAGTGAAGTACGCCACAAGACATTGCTTCTGAAAAGGAAGGTCCCAGAAACACTTAGAATTATGGAGGTAGATGTAGAAGAGGGGGGTGATGATGTTGATGAAGACGAGCCAGTCATCACGCACATTACTCCCGCCCCAAAGGGATTGGAGACCGACATTCTCACCCTATCCAGAAACGCTGCTACTGAGCGGGATGTAGCACGGATCTCACCAACACAGGTTACACCACCACTACCTCCAGCTGCCATATTTTCCAAGGCCCGGCAGGGACCTACATCCAGCTCAACCATCTCAGTAGGAAGTGGTAGTAAAAGTCACAGTGTAGGTGGACAGGGTCACATATTTTCAAGCACCCCCTCAAGTTCATCTGGTGTTGAAAGTGGCACATCCAGCAGTGCCAGAAAGTTCTCCTCCCCAGTT
Source organism: Triturus cristatus (assembly GCF_964204655.1). NCBI lineage: Eukaryota > Metazoa > Chordata > Amphibia > Caudata > Salamandridae > Triturus > Triturus cristatus. The sequence continues at coordinate 491,033,453 of NC_140588.1, forward strand.
TGGGACTTCTTTTCTGTTAGCGCCAAGGAGGAGAACGTTGCTATATGCTCAATTTGTCGGCAAGGTGTTCGGCGTGGTAAGCTTGGTACAAACTATGGTACCGGAGGAAAAGCAAGTCATCTAAAAATACACCACACTATCGTGTGGGAGGATCACCTACTTAAGTTAAAAGAAAGTAGAAAAACTAAACCCATTGAAGTTGGTCAGCAATCAGGGAGCGATATTATTGTGGTGGCAGGTGAAGAACAGGGAGGCATTTCCAGCCCTGTCTCCAGTAGTGCAGTCACTGCAGTGGTAACGCCCACATACTCCTCAGTAACATCAGAGTGGCACCGCAGTAAGAGCCATACTCAGAGTGTGGGTGAGACACCAAGGTGACCGGCGAGTACCTCAATGAGACAATCTGTGTCGTTGAGCCTTAGTGGGTTAATGAAAACAGCACCACTAAGGAAAGTAAGCCAGCCTACCATTGACAGCATGTTTAGGTTGGAGGGGCAGTTCCAACGCAACCACCCAACGGCACGATTGTACAATGCGAAGCTGGCTAAAATGTTAGCGCTGGACCTTCTTCCTTTTTCATTTGTGGAAGGGGTGGGTTTCTTTGAATTTGTGTCTGCCATCTGCCCGAAATGGAAAGTTCCCAGCCGGTCCTATTTCGCAAGAATTGCTGTTCCGGCACTACATCATGATGTGCTGGAATTGGTTGGTCAAGGTTTGCGGCAGAGTGCTGTGCACAATATCCACCTGACAACAGACATGTGGAGCAGTTGCCAAGCCACAGATTACATGTGCATCACTGCACACTGGATCTCTTTTGTGGGGGTTAGAGATCAATTATCTGCACGAGGTGTTGTTGACACAGCTGCGATTTTTGAAGGTACTCGGAAACATGCAACTGTAGCCATGTTCGCCATGGAGAAATCTCATACGGCTGAAAACATTTTAGAAGAGTTTCGCACCAAGGTTTTGGAATGGCTGCGGCCCAGAGGGCTTGGTATTGGCTTTGTTGCCACAGACAATGGCAGTAATGTACTGAAGGCCATGGAACTTGGTTCCTATTTCAGGGTTCCGTGTTTGGCACACTGCATAAACATTATAGTGCAAGACTTTCTGAAAAAAGAACCCATAGTAAGCAATTTACTGGCCATCTGCCGAAGAATATGCACTCATTTCAGCCATTCTTTTAAAGCTCGGAAGCAGCTGAGGATCATCCAACGTGACTTTAGGATGCCAGTAAAGGCACTCATCCAGGAGGTGGCAACACGTTGGAACTCAACGTATTACATGCTTGATCGTCTGTACGAACAGCACAGGTCACTCAATGAATATGTCTGGTACAGAAGCAGTGATGCTAGTGTTAAAGGCATGACCCTTCAGAGGGAGCAATGAACCCTAATTAAATGCCTGACTGAGATGCTGTCTCCTTTTGAGGTCTTCACACGTGAAGTCAGCAAGGAGGACTGTACAGTGGGCCAAGCTATCCCATTGTTGCAAATGCTAGAGCATGAGCTGAATAATGTGTCTGAATCCTACAAAGGTGTAGAGGACAGAAGGCAAGCCCATGACTTGGTGGAGAGCTTATCCAGGCGCTTATCAGAAAATGTAAGGATACAAAATAAAATTTTGTCACAAGAACATTACATTTGTGCCACAATTCTGGATCCACGTGCAAAATTAGGACTATTCCTTTCTTTTTCCGAAAATGATGTTGCCCGCTACAAAAGTTGAATAGCTGAAGCAGCCATCAAGTTTGAAAACGAAGGGCTGCTAATTTAAAGCCCGCCACATCAACCCACAACAAGTACTGATACTGAAGCAGGCCATGCAGAATCAAGTGCAACTTCGTCGGCTGATGGCAGTGCGGTTGGCTCACAATCGCAACACTCACCATCACCATCGACTACAGAAACAATAACTGGATCATTAAGCCGAGTACAATCATTATCAGATTGGTATGTAAAGATAGGCTATTGTAAGCACAGTGCTGATGCACAGAAAAAACAGCACAAAAGCTTACCAGCAGCAACCCTGAACATTGAGCGGATGGTCCAGGCCTATCTGGGCGACCCAACAGAGGTGTACGTTGATCAAAACCCAGTGCAGTATTGGTATAGGAAAAGGTCTGAATGGCCACAGCTCAGCAGGCTGGCGATAAGCTATCTGGCTTGCCCTGTCGCAAGTGTCTCTTCCGAACGTGTTTTCAGTGCTGCTGGTTCCATTGTAACCTTGAGAAGGACCAGTCTATCTCCAAAAAACGTGGAGAGGTTAACAATGATCAAAATGAATCAGCACTTCATACCACCGAATTACACAATGCATGAATCAACAGAGGAAGATGAGGACAGCGGCTCAGGTGATGGAAGTATTGTGTCAGATGATTACCTACTACTGGAAGATCCCCCAGAGTTTGAGGACGAGCTATACTTCCCTGACAATTAGGCTCGCACTTACTGTCTTCCTCCCTTTTTTCCTCCTTTGTTTGTGTCTGTCGTTCCGGTTATAAACTTGTGAATCGCAACAAATGTATTATCACCGTCTTCTACTCTTCTAATTTAAGATACAAGTTTCAGGTGTCTGCCATTTGACACTACAGTCCTCAGAATCCAGCTCCTCCGCTCGATCATACTGCATCTCCTGCTCAATTCCATTTCCCTCATGAATGATGATTGGATGATGGTAACAACAAATTCAAACTTTCCTCGTCCTTCCAAAACAAGTGGACCATGAATCTGATGACTTCTATAGCTATCCTCCTTCAGAGCCGAGAGAGACTGGCCATTAACTGAAAATAAGATGCAACAGGTAATGATTGATGCCATGCATTGGCCGCAGAATCGCAGACTGAATGATGTAGATTTTGTTGTGTGTGTTGCTCATGAATTGATGTAATTGTGCACTGCCACTAATCAACATTCTACAGAACACACTAATTTTCCCCTTCTTGCAAACAAGAAATGTGTACTTCTCCTGCATCTTGGTGATACATTGCTTTTAATTCAATACAGGAAGAGGACTCACTCAATCTGCGCAATGCAAATGACTGTGACTTAACAGCACCGTCCATCATGATGATGGCGAAAGAGACGGCCTGCAGCGTTAACGAGATGAGATGCAACAGGTAATGATTGATGCCATGCATTAGCCGCAGAATTGCAGACTGAATGATGTAGATTTTGTTGTGTGTGTTGCGCATGAATTGATGTAATTGTGCACTGCCACTAATCAACATTCTACAGAACACACTAATTTTCCCCTTCTTGCAAACAAGAAATGTGTACTTCTCCTGCATCTTGGTGATACATTGCTTTTAATTCAATACAGGAAGGGGACTCACTCAATCTGCGCAATGCAAATGACTGTGACTTAACAGCACCGTCCATCATGATGATGGCGAAAGAGACGGCCTGCAGCGTTAACGAGATGAGATGCAACAGGTAATGATTGATGCCATGCATTGACCGCTGAATCGCAGACTGAATGATGTAGATTTTGTTGTGTGTGTTGCGCATGAATTGATGTAATTGTGCACTGCCACTAATCAACATTCTACAGAACACACTAATTTTCCCCTTCTTGCAAACAAGAAATGTGTACTTCTCCTGCATCTTGGTGATACATTGCTTTTAATTCAATACAGGAAGGGGACTCACTCAATCTGCGCAATGCAAATGACTATGACTTAACAGCACCATCCATCATGATGATGGCGAAAGAGACGGCCCGTTAACTTAAAATGAGAAGGAACAGGTAATGAATGATGACAATTAATGGCATGCATTGGACACCTGACTCTGAGCTATTGGTCTTTGTGTTTGCGTTGTTTGTTTGTTGTGCACAAAGTGATGTCAAAGTGTACTAGTAGTAATCTATCTTTCTGTACACAATAAAGAATGACTCAAGTCAGTAATATTTATATTTCTACTCTGGTTGTGTCATAAAAATTATACTTATACTGCAGGCCGATCTTCAGTCAGTAAAAGTATCAGAGATGATGATGAAGACAGGAGGAGGATGTTTCAGGAGTGGCATAAAACGGAAAAGCCTAAAGGTAAACACGTCAACAACAACCACAGCAGACCCAAATGTCTGTGTAGAAGTTGAATAGAGTGTAGCGGTGGGATGACTGCAGTGCATTGATTTTACTAACTTTAACTGTAAAATGCTATGTTTGGAATGGATAATGTGCTTTGCGTTTGTCCAACTCTTTGAGAGAAAAAAAAAGGACTCTAAAGTGTTAACGTAGGATGTGCTAATGGTAAGCACTGTGGGCCTGATCTCTCCTGTTACTGTTGAAGGTCAATGCTGGAAACAGACTAGAGTAGAGATGATGCATATGCATACATGCCACCTCGGAAAGTGTTCTTGTTGCACTACACCATCACTTGTGCATTTGTTTTCACTTTCTTTCTCAATATCCCCTTTGGTTTTCAATCTAAAATTACAGGCCGGGCCTTGGCCAAAACTTTGTAAAACATTACAATGCATATTAATTACCTTACCAATCAATCACCTTTTTTTTCCAGCCGGGCAGTGGCGAGTGGCGAGGCGACACACCCAAGATTGATGGACGAGAGGAGCAAGAGGAATGCCGAGATGCAAAAAACCAGTCCACATTTTTGACCAGGATAAGACAGTAACAGTATCCACTTTTAACTTCTTTTAAATAATTTGATTAATATCTTGTATACAATCTTTACAACTGTGTGTTCTTGGAGTTTTTATTATCAATCATCATTACGTTTGCTATGTGTTTACGATTTTTCACTACCAATATTTAAAATTTCTATTTGCTATCTGTTAAGTATTAAGGCCGGAACAGAACAAGAAATAGAAGTGTATGTAATCCGGGTCTCATCATCATGCATGCATTGCCTTTTTCTCCCTTAACATATGGAATGGATATGGTATGGTAGTCTTCAATGATTGTCGTTTGTTTGTCTATGTATGCATACTGTTTTTCTATGTCAAACCTTACCCAAAATCCCCCTTCCCATCCATTCAACAAACCCTAACCCTCTTCCCCCGGGCTGTGTGACTTATTGTCGAGGTGTAACTAAATTAAATGTACACCAATACTTAATCACACACTTGCTGGGGCGGATGTGGTGAAAGCAACACTACTTCAATTTCAATGCAGAGCGATGATCTTCTTCTGCTTGCCCACCCATGAGTAGGATATTTCAGAGGTTATTTTATTTAACAAAGGAACATATACCTCAGCATGAATTGCCAGCATTGATTGGATTTGTTTGTTGTCATTCCTCATATACAGCACTAACTGTTAGACTGTAGGCATAGTCAAGTGACTCGAGTCGACAAAACTATAGTTTGTAACTCTGTCTAGTAGGCTATCCTCATAATAACCACCATTCAGTTTTTTTGTCAAATATTTGAGCATATAATTGTTGCTCGGTAAATTCTGTGATGTACTTCATTCAACTACTCCTCTAACAGTCTCTCAAAGGCGATTGACTATCTCCTTTTCTTTTTTTGGAAATGCTGCCACCCTGCCAGTGTATACTACTACTACTATACTACCACCACCCCAATCATGGCATGTATGAAAAAGGAAACCATCTTCACCATGCAGCCAGTGCTGTGCCACAGTTGGACATAAACATCAAGCACCGGTAAGAGAGAAGTTTGGGGGAGGCAGAATTAATAATGGACATGTTGTCAATGATTTCATTTTCAAACACCACTCCAAAGAATGCATAGACTAGAGGACAGACTGAAAGTACTAGAAGGACCAGTCAATGAGTGAGGTGTGTCGCATCTATCTGTTTGTGTCTTATACAGTCAGCAAATTATTGAAATGAAACACAGGCTATGGGCGGCCATGCACCAGCAAGGAAACAGTGTGATGTAAAACAGTTACCCCACCTACAAAACATTAACAACATTGAATGTAACATAGAAAAATATATTTAATTTACCCTAACAAATAAACTAAACCCACAAAAGCTGACCCACCCACCTCCCTAACCCCAACCACTGTCCACAGTAGAAAAAAGTCAAACGCCAAACGAGTAAAGAACAGGAATTAAAAAAGGGGCAGTGACAGGGACTAACTGGTGGGGCGGGACTGGAGGAGGACACGCATCTGGCGCATCTCGTCCTCTAAATGGGCGACGCGGCGTCTAAGGCCGCGGCAGTTGCAGCCACAGTGGGGGGGGCACCGGAGATGACACGGTGGTGGCGGGCAGCCGCCAGGCGGTGGCGCCATACCGCTGGAGGGCGGTGGCTGAGGCCCGGGGCACTGGAGGAGGCTTCAATAGCTGCTGCAGTCTCCTCCTCCTCCTCGGCTAGGACCACCAGCCGCCGGTATTCATGCTGGATTGCCTGCAGCTTCCGGCGCCGTGCCTTGGCGGCCAACTCCTTCCGGTTGAGTTTCGGAGTTGCTGTGTATCAAAAAGAAAAAAACAAGACAATTGTAAAATATAGTCTTAATAAAACAGTAGGACAAGGTAATTATTTATACACATAGTGGCATGGTAGAGTAGCACTATAAAATAAAGCACAGTAGTACATAACATTTTAAATGGCGCCCGTCCTTCTTCCTTCCACCTGTCTTACACTTTTTAGTTGAACAGTGCACCAGGTGCTCTTCTCCATAAAACTTTCAAAGCGGAGTTGAAATCAGATAGATGAGGCCATTGGTTACTCAATACTCCGGCTCCTAGTCCTATACCAATTAAAGGGAATTCTAGTCTTCTAGTTCACTCTTCAAACGTCCCCAAGAACTCATACTTACTTACGACATCGGCTTTGTCCGCCCGCCATCCGACTGCTAAAAAGGGTGGGGGTCCCGTGGGGACAATTAATTAGGATGATGCGCCCGGCACAGTGGCGGGCGCACCCTGTTTTTTTTAATTTAAATTCTGGTTGGCTTTGCTGAAAGCAATGCTAAAATGTTGTGCTGCTTTTCCAAGCACAACATGACGGGCCCCGCACGGAGCCTGTCACGTTTTGCTTCGAAAGTCGGGGGGGGTACCATAGCATCGGTAGGTACCCTCCATGGGGGCCCCCAAGCATACTCTGCAATGTGTGCATGCCTTTCCGTGGGGGACGGCAATGCCGCCACGCAAAGGCATTCCAAAATGCAGATTATATGGCTGGCGGTGTGGTGAGAGAGACACCACCGCCATATTGAACCCTTTTCCGCCTGGACATGTCTGAATATTTTCTACAGGGATGGCGGGAGGTTTGCCCCTGCGGTGACGGCAGTGAATTCCAGCCGGCCCGGCGGGGGCAATACGCCCACCATCCTAATGGGGCCCTAAGTCACAACTGTACAGTATACATATACATACAGTACACCCTTGCAGTGAGTGTGCTGTCAAGTTCAACAGTAGTTAAAGATTATGAATCTAACTTACCACCGCCTGCCACTGGTGCTGCCACTCCCCCTACCGCTCCGTTGCTATCTGCAACTGCCGCATCCTCGCCCTCGGCGTCGCCTTCGCTGGCCCCAGCAATGGTGGTCGGTAGTGCGCCTAGAAAACATTACACATTTATTAGGCGTCATATACACCTCCCCCCTATTGATCAGTAGCAAGGTTGAAAAATGAGTTAATACTAACATACATCACTAGTACAAATCAGGTAGTAGTAGAGTAGACACTAATAGTTATATGATCATTGTAGCCTTTGCTTGATTAGCCCTAGCCATGCACATGTGACGTTACCTTTACCTTGCAGCTTCTTAAGACACCTTTGAGCCCACATGACCTGCCTCACACTGCTACTGTCTAGTCTACGCGCTGCGTACAAGCGGTCAACAAACATTAACAAGCCACTTTTTTAGGAAGAACTGGTGTACTACTGTTACTGTTAGTCCATATTGCTTATCCATAGATGCTACACTTTTTGGCACGGCTGAGAAATGCTTGCAAGTTGCAATATACTAATGCACACCATTTCTTTTTTCGCATTACAGACGCAAGATTCCCTTCTACGACCCAGAGCTTCTGAACGATGCACCAACTACCAGTACTAGGTTCTTCTGAGGTGAGGGGTCCCTTCACTCACATCTTCATTTATAAATGTATATAAACTAAATTGCTATGGGATGGTGGTGCTGCCTTCCACCACTGTTCAGTTATCATGATTTAATTCCCAACTGTATAAGTGTAACAATGTATATTGTTTTAATGTTATTGATTTGCCGGTTGGTGCTGCTAAGAAAACAGTGTACAGACCTTCTCAAATTGAAATAAACAGTTTAAACTTACATAGACTTCGTGGTATTTGGTGTGGAGTGGACTAAGTTACACTAGTGAGCAAATTAAAGTAAGGGTGTGCATGTGAATTGCTTCCACGACAGAGGTTGGGTGTGTTATGTTCTGGGTTGTCTACTTGTTGGGTATCTTGGGGGGAGGGTTCCGAGACCTAATAGGTATGACAAGACAGTACTATAGTCAAGCAGTGGAATTGTGGTGGGTGCGGAATTTCTGATTGAGGTGTGCAAGGAAGGTCCAACCTACCATCACCAACATCCTATTTTCTGGTGCAAATGTATGTGCAAGATCCCTACAACAGTGGTATGTCCTATAGGGTATCATATCAAAATATTAAGAAATCTGGTAGGGCTGTTGCTGTGAATTTTCAAAGCCTCAACATCAATAAGAGTAAAAGTAGTACAAGACAACGACCCAACGGATTGTACGAGCTACTGGTGAATATGAGTTTTATATTACAACCTTTCACAAAGAGTGACACTGGCCAACTGGGCAAGACTAGCTACTACAGTACAGACAGACTGATAGTATGTAGTAGTACTCAGTCATCATAGCGGAGGCAGGGATAAGATTTTTGAAACCGTACAGATCGAAGGATAATTGGTGGTAAAAAAATAGCATTTGGAAACACACTATAGTTCGGGAGAAATGGGGCAGTAAAAGTTATGGAATAAGAAATATTATTCAAAACAAGAAGACTTACTGGGGCCAGCAGAGGAGCCCTCAGCGGTGTCCTCCTGGTGGTGTTCCTGTCCCGCCGACTGCCCAGTCCCTGTCGGTCTGCCCCTGGGTGCTGATGGACAGGAAAGATATAAGAAAGAGACAAACATTGATGGATGGTGTCAAACAAATACAATATTTTTCAACAACGGTCAAAAAACACTTATGTAAACAACAATTGCAATAACTACATTGACCGATCTCATCTGGTCAACATGTAATATCGGGGGATTCGCAGTTCGACTACTTAAATTACTATTTATCAACAGTAATCCAGTCTTCCATTCTGATTCCAGAAAACTAAGTTACAACTAAGCCTAAGTAGTAGTACAACGTACCACCCAACCTAGCCCACCTATTCCAGGCATGCCAATTGTACATTAAGTATGCATTTCCACTGTATTCCTCAACAATGTGTATGGTCCAATCATGAAGGACACATGAACATGACTACATTTTTTGTATACACCAAATTTTGGTTTGATTGATGCTGATCTGCTACTGCTAAGTAACTGCTAAGCCTACCTCCACTCATTGAACAAACTAGAAAAGGTTCTAAAGACTGCCGTACTAGCAGCACGTCACGTAACTGAGTGAGGGGGGGCATCACGCATACCAATAACCAATTAGAAGGTCTTTACAAAGTACCTAACCCTAAGTATCAATCCGCCCCTATCTATTAGTGACAGGACAAAGTAAGGAGTGGACGTGAGTCACTGTAGCATTACGTAACTTAATTTCTCCAAAATAAACTCGTAAAGAATCACGCTAAGCAAGCGCAAACGCAAAGGTGCAAACAAGTAAGATTAGTAGTAGCGCAGAAGAGCACCTGTGTCATAATCACAGAAGACTTTTAAACGTTATTAACCTGGAATGTATTGTAAGCAACAACATTCTAGCTGGTTGGAAGGAAAAAAAGATATTCGCAATATATAACATAGAGCAGAAGAACAGACACAAAGTTGTAATAATTAAATAGGTACTCACCAAGCCCCGGGACCTCCACTCCTAGCAGGTCCAGCAGGTCCTGCTCACGGTCCAGGATGTCGGACCACCGGTGCGTCAGCTGTGCCTGGGTGCGCCGGACCCCAGAGATGCGCGACACTGCCCGGCGCACCTTCCGTCACCGCTGCCGACGCTCCCGGAGGCCGGACCCGGACCCAGGCCTGTCACCTGCTGCCAGGGTTGAGGGGAGGTGGCGCTGCACAAAGAAAATGAGTGCAGCCAACTCCACCTCCCCAAATAAGGCCCGTGCCTGCACCCCTTGTGGGCGCCGCCTTCCACATGGAAGGCGGTCGCGGCTCTGGCTGCGGCGAGCCCTACCCTTTGACATGGTTCTGGGGATGAGAGACAGGGTGGGAAAGAAAAGGTAATAAAATTAAAAAAGTAAGTAAAGGAAATAAATAGGCAATAGAAAGAGTGAAAAAGTAGCTAAAAAAAGTAGCTAAAAAACCAAAAATATAGAAGCAGGAAGATAGTTAGAGAAATAATAAGTAATAAAGATCCAAAAAAAGTGGCTATAAACAAAGGATTGAAAAGATTTAGGGAGGATTGAAAATCAGGCCCCAGAACCATGCAATAGAGTAAAAAACAAGATGGCCGCGCCCATTGAGACCACGTGCGCAAGTTCGCGCGATATTTTCTCCCCGAGCAAGCAAAAAGCAACGCGATCAAGTAAAGGCGGTCGCGAACAGGAAATATCGACCGCGAACAGGCGCGAACATGCATTGCCCGACCCGGAACAGGAAGTAAGCATCGCGAGAGGGCGGGACAAGTGAAAACAAGATGGCCGCGCCCGTGAGCAACCGCATGGGTAAGTTGGCGACCCGCGATCACGCAAAAAATACCGCGAATAGGCGGCAAAAAAACTTCTGCGTCTTCGCGATATTTCCGGCGTGTTTGCGGAGATTTTCTGCATTTTCGCGATAATTTGCGACAGTTAATTTCGCAAATTCCGCCCACCTCTAGTAATGATGTGGTACGTACCAGTTTATTGAGGGCGAGACCGGCTGCTGTATTTTGAACTACCTGCAATCTTGATAATAGGTCTTCCATGATTCCGACTAGTAATGAATTACCATAGTCTAGTTGACTGACCAGAAGCGACTGAATAAGAGTTTTTCTCGCCATAAGAGGGATCCAAGGGAAGATATTTCTTAACATTCACATTATTCCGCAGCAGGTGCCCGACATCATCTTCACATGCTCCTCCATGGCAAGATTGTTGTCAATTATGATGCCTAAATTCTTTGCCCACCTTTTTGGTGAAGGGGCTTCCCCGAGTTCTGACGGCCACCATTCAGGGGTCCACAATTCCTCAGCTTTACCAAACAACAGAATCTTAGTTTTATTGGAGTTAAGCTGGAGGAAGTTCTTCCTCATCCATGTGGCTATTTTTAGCATACAGTTTTTAAACTTAGCTCTGGTCACTTCAGGGTCCGACTCCTTGGGGACTATCACTTGAGTGTCGTCTGCATACGAGATCGTCTCAAACCTGCAGGATCTAATAATAGAGGCCAGAGGAGCCACATAGATGTTGAACAAGGTGGGACCTAAAATGGATCCATGTGAGACCCCCTTGTCCACTTGCGTGGTCTGTGACACAAAGGAATCCAACTGGACACATTGTGTTCTGTCGGTCAAAAAACTTTGCAGGCATTTTAAGGCCATGCCTCTGACTCCAATCTCTCGTAACTTATCCAAAAGGATTCGATGAGAGATGGTGTCAAAGGCTGCCGACAAATCAAGGAAAACTAGCATCAAGGGTGTTCCCTTATCCAGTGACATCCTTATGGTGTCAGTGACTTCCATCAGTGCTCTAACATGCACGGGATCCCGACTGGGAAGGATCCAGTAGAATATTTTGTTCTAGATAGCCGAGAGTTGTCTTTTAATTAATGTCTCCATGACCTTTGAGCAATATGGTAGGAGAGAGATCGGTCTGTAATTTTGTGGATCTGAGGGATCAGCTAGTGCCTATTTCAGCAATGGCTTAATTCGTGGGACAGAGCCGGGGCATGTTCTGAAATGATGAAAGGGGGAGCCAGGTCTAATGGAGTGCCAGATTTTGTGTGAGCTAATAAGGACCCCACTTGCTCGCCGGTAATAACAGAGAAAGACTCTAAACTAGGTGATAGGGGCTTTTCCAGTGGGTTATCTAAACCAAACAAGGCCAAAATGACAAAAATCCAAATTACATATACCAAGATGTCCTCAAACATAGGTTACTCACACAAATCAAGCTTGTTGCCGCAAATAACTCCACCTGGAGCTATTGCAACGTCGTGACAGATGAAAATCCAAAGTACGGCGCCTACCGCGAGGTGCGCGGCATCCGGCGCGGAGTCACTCAGACCCCCCAAAGATAGGTACCTTGGCAAACAATGAAAGCAGAGATGGTGCACGGTGTTGGAGAGGTGATGCTTCAATGGTGCCGGGTGGTGTCGGTTCCTTATGACCACAGGGGAGGTGATGCGTTGGTTCCTTATAACCCCAGGGGAGATGAGGCCTCGGTTCCTTACTGTGATGCAGGGGTGGTGAGACGTTGGTTCCTTACTATGTGAGGGAGGTGAGGCGTCAGTTCCCTACTGTTACTAGGGAGGTGATGCCACGGTGGTGGCGAAGTGTCGGTTCTTTACGACAGTGTGGTGTCGATGGATTCAGGAAGTCACGCACAGCAGATATCGGCTCCGCGATGATGAAGCACCAGCATTGGTGAAGTCAGGGCTGTGGTGCGAGTCAGGGCGGTTGCGTTGTGAGCGTCATGATCGTCTTCTCGATTGGTCCCCACGACGATATTTTTGCAGGTCGCAGCATCGCTCGCAAGCGTCTGTGTTGCAATTTCCCTTTGTGGCAGCTGCAACGACAGTTCCAGATGCAGGAGGACAGGGGAAATGAAGTATTTGTGTCCCTGAGACGTAAGAGCAGGAGGCAATCTCTACAGCAAGCCTTGAAGATCTTCTTCAAGCAGGATACACAGCATACTGCAGGCCAACCCCGGACAGCACACAGCAAAAGGGCAGTCTTCTCCTTGGCAGAGGTTTCTCTTGAGTCCCAAAGTATTCTAAAAGTCTGGGGTCTGGGTCCCTCTTTTTATAGTCAAAATTCCTGTGTTCCCTTGTGACAGAGAGAGTCTGTGCTTAGCAAAATCAGTTCTGTCCTCTTTGGTCTAGTTTACTGACAGGAGGTGGAGACAGCATTGTGTAAGGCAGACCAGGCCTATTCAGGAGAAAGGAAATATCCTCCCCCTACTCTAAATGCAGCTCAGGTATATTCAACCCAGTCCTGACTCATCCTGGAAAGTCAGGACACACCTCACCACACCCCCCCCCAGTGGCTGTCTACAGGGAATGCACATCACCAGTCCCTGTCACTCCAAAGCCAGACAGTCAATACACAACCCAGCAGAGGCACACAGGATAGCTAAGCAAGAAAATACCCACTTTCTAAAAGTGGTATTTTCAAACACGGAATTTTCAAATCATCTTTACTAAAACATGCATCTTTATATTCTGAGTTCATGCATAGTAAACTTTATCTTCCTATCTGGTCCCAATGGGAAGTCATATTTTTAAGATGTTATGAATAAAATCCCTTGCTATCCTATGGGACAGATAGCCTTTCAATAGTGAAAACCGAAATTCACTGTACTTCACTATCAGGACATGTGCCACACATCAGTCCATGTCCCACCTTTCACATGCGCTGCATCCTGCCCACAGGTGTAACTTGGACCTACCTAAGCGTGACCCACATGTAAGAAAAGGGAAGGTTAGGGCCTGGCAAGTGGGTTTACTTGCCAGGTCGACATGGCAGTAAAAACTGCACGCAGACACTGCAGTGGCAGGTCTGAGAACTCTTTGAAAGGCTGCTTGCGTGGGTGGCACAATCAGTGCTGCAGGCCCATTAGCAGCATTTGACTTACAGACCCTGGACACATACAGTGCACGGTACTAGGGACTTAGTAGTAAGTCAAACATGCCAATCATGGAAACACCAATCCATAGTAACAATTTACACAGAGAGCACATGCACTTTAGCACTGATTAGCAGTGGTAAAGTGCCCAGAGTCATAAAATCTACAAAAGCAGGGTCAAAAACAGGAGGCCAAAAAACAAAAAGTCTGGGGATAAACCCACTGAAAAAGCCAGGTCTACCATCGTCAAATATACAGCCCAAGATTAAAGCTAAATTACTCTGAATAATTTAAGCGAACTCTTGTATAGGGTTTGGAAGGGTAAGCATCATTTCCCACAAATCCTTTTCCCCGCAGGCAATTACAATATGGTTGTTACAACGACCTCATTGTTACAACTCATATCATTACTCTGCATGTTGGAACAATGACTTGTGGAGGGGGCAGAAGGTGTTGGATTTCAAATCCAACATCTTCCCTACTGTTGCACATACTGGAGTTGGAATAGTTAATTATACTGTTCCAGCATCCAGCGCCTACCCCAAGAGCAAGTTGTTACGACTTGTGGAGTAATGGTATGCATTGTTACAACACGGTGGTTGTGATGACCGCGTTGTTATTGCATTCGGGGAACAAAGAATGCATAGTAAGGTGGCATATTCATTTGGAAGTTTCCCTCACACTTTTAGGTTGTCTGTTGACACTTGCAGGTTACAAAGTTCTGGTTGACTTTTAAGGTCCTCTCTCGGTGCCATAAGCAGGTCGATTGCATTAGAGTAGTGAACCGCAAATTCTGTTTGGACAAATGCCCATGTCATTATCCGTTCAGACACTTTTTTGGGGAAAAATATTTCATCAATAATGGAGAAACAGTTCCTGCCCCTAAATGTTGGCTAGCCAGCTTTTCCCACTCCTACCACCTCAAGAGCATTATGTAGATCCAGTGATGCTAGGAAGGTCTCCAGTTCTTTACCCCCCTGGTCGGGCCCGCCACAGAACAACATATGATTGCCTTGCACAGGGCATTCCAATTTAACATTAAAGTTCCCTGCCAAACATAAGTAAACTGGGTTCCCTTCACCCGGTACTAATCCCATAAGGGACTCAATAATGCAAAACAGTTTGGGAAACCTGCAGTTAGGATTCTTTAAAAAGTCATTGTTTTAAAAATTTGACAAAATACAATGTAGGATTCCCCTTATAAAGCACAGCCTGAAAGTTACTTCCTACAGTATCTATCACTTTCAAATTACCTCCCCAATCATGATGGAATAGAAGGTGTATTACAAGCAGGACTACCCATCCAGCATAATGGGTCAGAGGCCCAGGTTTCCTGCAGCATAATGATAATATAGACACTTATTAGGAATTGCCATTCAGGGATGAGCATTTTAGATTGTCAGCCTGCAACGTTCCAACTCAATATTGTTATTGTATTTCCCTTATCTGTACGTATGGAAAAGGAATAGAAGTTACCCAGTGAAGATGACAAAGTTAACTGCTGTACCTCATGGAGTGGTTGTTCTGTCCCCAGGGTGGGAGTTGGTTCTACATTTCAAACAGGTACGTAATCTATGGCACAGTCAGTCACATGGCTCTAGGTTGCTCGGGGTGAGTCAAACCTATTATTCAAGGGCAGCAATGTATATGCCAATGGGGCCTCGGAGGGGCGACCGCTATAATTTGTTCAGGTTTATTTAGTGACTTCAGTGGCTCACCCTGACAAGATTATGGTTATTACCTGTGGTAGGTTCTTACCCCCTCAACTAATACTCAACTTCCTCATAATAATGATTAATATCATCTCATAAAGTAAATCATACTTAGGATCTGGTTTAGATATTGTTTAGCGGGTTACTTCATCACAACGGTAATGGATATCCTGTCTACCAAAACATAAGGTGCATTATATCATATGGGATTTATATTTTGGAGGGCGGGATATCTGTCACCATTGTAAAGAAGTAACCCGTTGCAGGAAGCTGGCTCTGTACATACTATACCAAAGTGAAGTATAGTGGAACCCCAAAGGTAGGCAGAGGTAAAGTTAGATAGCACCTCACTCTCTATTTGTGGTAGTGTGGTCGAGCAGTAAGGCAGTATCAGACCACATTGTTAAGCATTTGTTGTACACACTCAGTCAGCAAATGAATTCACACACTCAAAGACTGAACTTCAGACCAATTGTTTATGTATAAAAATATTCTTTTAGTTAGTTTATTTTATAGAACTAAGCAGGCCTGGCACAGGTAAGCAATAAATACTTTACATTAGTAATGCAATTTGTAAACAGGTTGAATTGTAATCGTGTAGCCACTTTGTTTTGACTTACAGTATAGTTTCAGAGAAATGCAATACTTTGTAAATACTGTACATAGACTTGAATGGCTTTTCGGTGAAATTACAGGTAAGTTACTTTTGAAGTTACTTTTCTTACTCAGAGTAGTATACCTGGATACTACTCTGGAACATTTCCTGCAAACAGGTAAGTAAAATCGTTTTTGTTAGTTAGTGTAATTTGAAAGAATTTCTTAAGGTTTTCAAACTCAACACTTCAAAACTTTTCCAAGAAAAACAGTCAATGTTACCCTATGGAGGAAAATAGTGTTATCGGTTTTGAGGTAAGTATTTGGTAGTGAGAGTTGAGGTCCTGGGGGTAGACTCAGGGGTCCCCCAGTGTCAAGGATGCACTCTAGTTACACCCTCAGCGGCACTAGGGCGGTTGGGTGCAAATTGCTGAGGTGCAATGTTATCCAAAAGGGGATAGGGGGCCTCCGGTTGGTGGCTGCTGGAAAGCAGGCCACTTGGTTGAGGGAGCAACGCTCCTGGACTTGAGCTCAGGGCAAATGGGGAAACAAGGCAGCACCAAAGGTGCACCCTCAGCGGCACTAGGGCTGCCGGGTGCAGGGTGCTGTTTTGACGTCAGGCGCCCCTGTTGGTTTCAGTGGGGAGCCTCTCGTTTGCAAAGGCACTGCAGGCTTGGGGACGAAGGTCTTCTGGGTGTGACCACTACTTCGAGAGGTAAGTTGGGAAGTTAGGGGTTGATTAGGCACAGTCGGTTTGGGCACCAAAGGCCGTGGGGCATCGGGTTCAGGCGTGTCTTTTGGGGTCGGATCTTCTTACCAGCTCCGGGTCACGGTTGGGGGAACCTTCTGGATTTAGGCTGCAGGCGTTGTCTGGAGGCTTGAGGCAGGTCAGGGTTTGCCGGATCTCGTGTCAGGATTGCCGGGGTGACCTCCTCATGGTGTTTGCCCACTCAAGCTCGGGCCTTGGTCGGCGGGTGCAGAGTGGTGCTGTTCCGCAGTATCCGGCCAGAGGTTGCAGATGAACAAATCCGGTGTTCACAGGAGACAAAGTCTTTGTAGTTGAAGGCAGGCAGGTCCTCTGGGGTTTTTGAGGTTGCTGGCTGCAGGACACACTGGGATTTTGCAGGAACAGGTTCGAGGGGAAGACAGGCTGGGGCCAAGTCAGTGGTCGTCTTACTCTTGTTAGCTGCTGCACAGCTATTCAGTCCTTCTTCTTCTTCTTGTAGTTTCTTTTTGTCTGAGGAAGCAAGGTTCAGGGATGCCCCTAAATACTAGATTTAGGGGGGTTATAGATAGGTAAAAGGCAGGGGCCAATGGGTCCCTTCCCTGGGGTGGGTACACCTCCTATTATGCCTCTCTTCAGTTGGAGGGGGCATGAGCCTGTCCCTAGTAGGCTGAGTCCTCCCATCTGCAAGATGGCAGGGACAGGGAGTTGTGCTTCACCTCGCCTCCCCACCTGAGTGGTGGAGTTGGCAGATGTGGGCACCCCTCTCTTTCTCACTTGTTTTTCCCGCCGGTTCTCCTGCCCAAAGTGGGGGTCAGAACCAGTGGGGACCAGTTGCTGAAAGCAGCAAGTGGCCTGGGGAAGTTCACAAAAGCGGCAAGCCTTTGAAGCTTCCCCTTCGTGAACCCTGCCCATCCTGGGGGAGGAGGCTTGGCACCTTGTCCCGGGATGTGCATTGTTTTGGGCCCCAGAGAGCAGCAGGCTCTTGACCCAGGGGTCCAGAAACATGTCTGGTGGTGGCAGGTGAAAGCAGCCACTCAACCTGTGGCCAGAGAAGACAATTGGGTTAGTTTTGGGGAAAGAACACAGGCCCTGGGAACCTGATTGGCAGGAACCCAGGGCACATCAAGTGAAAGTGCCTCAGTAGTCTGGCAAAAAGTGTGGGGGGGTTACTGTAGCAGAAACCCACCTTCCTACACCTGTCTCCCAAGATCCAAATCAAGCCCATAATCTTTTACCACTAGGCTTGCCTTCAGTATCTCACAATACACTGATTAGTGAGTTTACAGTTTCATCAACGGAAAAAGGGATGTTATAAAAGAATAATCATGCACCAAAATGGGGTTAAACATATGTGATTCACACAGCGTAAAATACATTCTTGTTGACTTGTTTATTGAATGCTCTTACAAATGTGTTTCCTCATAACATTTTAAATATTATTAAAACTTTCCTTATTCTTTAAATGTGGGAACTTGAGAAAGCATGCTGGAGGCTTTTGTTAACTGTACCATGTGTGAGAGTACCTTTAAACTCTCCAGTGCCCAGGACAAGTGTTGTTAATGTTCAAACTCAGAAATTGGCTTTTTTACCTGTCAGAGGATTGCAAACATGTATCTGCATAATAGGGAAATAGGCAGTAGTTTGTCTAGAGTTACTCTGCTTAAATTCAACTGAATTTAACTGTATTCAAAAACACAGTTAAAGCCAAAAGAAGCAAGTCTCAGTCTCCTTCTAACTTCTTTGGATTTTTTCAGGGTGCTGCAGCACCAGCCGCACCGTTATTTTTAGTCAAGCTGCTAGGTCTTCCTAGCCTGCTCCACCAGCTCTTTCATTTACGTGCGAGTAATATTCAGCATACTCTGGGTTTAGCCCTGCTTATAGTAAAGCAGGGTCCCATGTCCCCCTAAAACTAAGGCCATGACAGGGAATCCTTGGGTTTCAGGTGAGAACAACCACGCCGAGGATGTCCCTTATTTGATCCATTCTGGATGCATCAAGCCATTAATTTGCAGAAGTCTATACATCTCAGCTTTTCAACAAATGCAATCTGTTTTTCCCTCTGCAGGTTTTAATTCCGTATCTGGTTAGGGGGGCTCTTTATTCAAATGTGTTGGAGTCATCCCAAGGTCATTTGACTCCATAGTTCAGATCTAAAAGACGCTCTAAAGCAATGGCCCCTTAATTATTATTTTGAATGTCCCGCACTCCTTACATAAATTCTGAGCTAAACCTTTATTAGTGTCAAAATGGGGTTGAACATACTCTTTAATCTTGCCTCACTACGCTGAGTCTTCCAGTACCTGTATGTGCCACGTCTGTATGACTACTCTGTGATTGGCTAATGTTTACTCTAGGTACTGAACTTGAGTGACCATTGTGGGTATTTGCGGTGAGCAGAGTATGGTGTCTATTCGAATGTGAAGACATGAAAACCTAGGAGTAAAATGACTCTCCTCTACTGTCAGGGTGTACCAGTGGCACTCTTACCTCTTCCACTACAGGTGACGTCAGTAATGGTCGGTGGGATCTGTCAATCTGTATTTTAGCTCTCTCTTAAGGTCTCCTTCCCATATTAAGTGAGCGAATTGTGCCACGTGCATTTCTAGCACCCTGGTTGTTATTGGGAGCCTACATTCTTGCCAGTATCACTTTGCCCCTGTCCAGTTTACACACAAGAATGATGTATCAGTGGAGAGACCGCCAAGTCATCTTCGCTAAAGGCAAAGAAGCTTTGCTGAGCATTAACCATGTTTTATGCCCCTGATCATCAAAGTTCTTTTTTTGATGAACAAACTTCCAAATCTGACAAGTTTGTTATTGATAAATAAAAGCCAAGTGGCCACGACAAGCTGAGAGTTTATCCCCAATGCCTGGTGACCATGTCTCTGTTTCCCATTTGGGACTGGCAGGTTTTGTACGGTAATCCCAAACTGGTAACATACTGATCCGGTGAATATTGTGATGTGTAATGACTGACAGCGCTTTTGTCGACTCGCAGTTGGTCAAATATTTCCACTGGCAGGGCAGCTGAGGTTTGACTGGCATAAACCTAGTATTTCACCATCCTCTAAAATGGGTTGGCAAACCACAAACTTGGCAGCCGGGGCATCCATGACTTTTTTATGAATGTGACACTGCCACCAAACTCTGAATGAGGCCCATAATCTCACAATGGGCTATAGTAAATCTGATATATCCACTTTTTTAATGAGGACATATTCTCATGGGCCAATACACTGTGACTTTTCTTTTTACTCTCAACGAATATAAAATCCCTCATAGTAAAAAAGCTAATACCTAGGCCTGGCCAAAATGTAGATTATGCAACGTAATTCACATATTTTTGGGAACTCCCGTTATACTTGCAATGCTTAATTCTGAGTGTTACACCATTGTACTGTGGGAGCTGAACACCAATAATTTAATGAACTCCAAAAAGCAAGACACCCTGATTTTTACCTCAAGCATTTTGGCACAATTTTCGTATACTTTGATCTAGCAGTAAGAGGAACCACTGTCCACAGCCATAATTAATTAGCTAGAAGAGTATAAATCGATTAGGAGCAAGGACAACTCGAGAACTGAGTTATAGGTCAAAAATAAGTTAAAAAGATTTAATAATTAATTCCTAATATAAACAATACAGAAAAATGCAGTAAATGCCATGAAGGCTCAGATACAGACAACACAATCAGAAAACAGAATACTAATCTCCATTTAGGCAAGTAATTCTCGCCAGTCTAAGTGTAAAACTCATAAAGAGTACTTACAGCATTCTCAGGGGGAAAAGAATGCATCAAGTAAATCGGACACTTTATCAGGGAAAAATGAAAAGTCGCCGCAAATCTTCGAAATCAAGGGGGTTTTATACATAATTTATGCATACAGAAATGGCAAAACAACTGATTCAGCAGGACAAATCTAAAGCAAATTCATAATAATTAGTAACCCTTAGCACTAACCAATTTCTTAAGATAAGAGAAATCTTCAGTCTGATTTATCAGCAACTGCTTTCCAGAGATGTAGAATGCAATATGAAACATTTCTCAGACAAAAGTTCATAGAAAATGCTCTTCTGCAGGCCTACATCTGAACTTCCAGTGGAAGTCCTTCAAGATGATACATTGTGATCATGGTGGAAAGTCTAATTCACAATACACACTGTCGAAGACAGTTCTCATCTCCGTTGTAACATTTTGTGTTCTGCGGAAACTGGAGCAGGAGCAAGATGAATAGAAAACCAGAAACTACATTCATTTTTAGGTCTTGCCTAGCGGTGCAGCGCATGCGCTACTCGCTTTGAGAGGCATGCAGTATACACTATAGGTGAGGGAGACCCACCCACTCACCCGCCCACTTTTTCATTGGTTTGTGGCTTTGTTGTTTCTAAATGCTGCCCTCTGATTGGTTTAGAGGCTGCTAGTCAGAAGGTGTGTAATCTCTATTTGGTTAATGCCAACATCGTAGTCCTCTCCGGTGGCCCAGTGGTTTGAGTTGGGGGTAAGACCTAGAAGATGGCGTAGAAGGAATTGTTACGCCGACAGATCAAGTTGCTGCAGGGTGAGTAGGGGACGGAGCCAGGGAGAGGGTGGAGCTAAACCTAGGGGCAGAGGCAGCACAATCACAGGCTCCGTAGTTAGTGTCAGCTTCAGCTTGCTTGTTCCGTTACAATTGACATTTCCAACGCTTGCCACATGCTTGTTCTGCCACATTATCTGCCTGCTCCAACCCACTCTTTTTGCCTGCTCGGTACATATTTTATCCAATGTTATGTCTGGTCCAGTCCTCCTCGGGCCTCATCTCGCCCTAGTTGCTTCATCCTTTGTTTTCGCCCCGTGCCATATCCCCTGATTCAGCCAGCCACTAACATGCCTATGACTTCTTCTCCCTACTGCTTGCGCCACTGCCTCTTCAACCCCCTTCCCTACAGTTTCTCAATCTCTTCCTGCTTCATCAATCCCTCCCCAAACTACAATCAAAGCTACTTTAACTATCCTAACGACTGCCAGCTCCTTATTATCTACCTTCTCCAAACACGTCATGTCTGATTAATCCACATTTCTGCTTATCTCCACCTGCACGACCCAACCTTAACCTTTTAGATCTCTTACCTGATCGTCCCAACACTCCGACGAAGCGAGAGACGCGCCAATAGCTCTCTGGCAGTCCTGCTTCATGTGTCTTGGTAAAGCAGCGCTTGAATATTTGCCTCCAATGTAAATTGTATTTTAATTTGCTCAAAGTCACGCTTGTGTTTTAAAATTAAGCATTTGACTCACTTCCTGTTGGTCCACCACTTCCGCTCTGAACGCGGTCTAGTGCTGAGAGGGAGGGAGCTAGCAGCTGCTGCACAGCAGAGCTGATTGGTTGGAGGGCGGTAGGGGACGACATTTCAGCGCGCTGGAGCAGACGCGCAGCGGACGAAGCGAGAGACGCGCCAATAGCTCACTGGCAGTCCTGCTTCATGTGTCTTGGTAAAGCAGCACTTGAATATTTGCCTCCAATGTAAATTGTATTTTAATTTGCTCAAAGTCACGCTTGTGTTTTAAAATTAAGCATTTGACTCACTTCCTGTTGGTCCACCACTTCCGCTCTGAACGCGGTCTAGTGCTGAGAGGGAGGGAGTTAGCAGCTGCTGCACAGCAGAGCTGATTGGTTGGAGGGCGGTAGGGGACGACATTTCAGCGCGCTGGAGCAGACGCGCAGCGGACGCGCGCAGCGGGCGCGCCGCGGGCGCGCCAAAGGCGCGCCTAAGGCAAGCCCGTCTGCGCCCGTCCGCGCCCTGCCGGGACCAGGGGCCATAAACCCTGGCCCAACGCTGAAATACTCATCTATTGAGCTGCTATCCTTCGCCACTTTCACCTACCCTCTCACACCCTCTACCCTGTCAATATTGGAAACTGAAAACCTCCTTAGGACCCTCGCTGTAACCCCAGTCCACTCTGTTGCTCCCCCAGTTCATCCTTCACCCAGACCAGTGAAACCGCCGGGCCTGACAGTGGCCCTCCTGAACACAAGATCTTTGCACACACATCGCCTTGAAATCTTTACCCTCCTTCAGGATGGCGATATTGACATTCTGTCATTGACAGAAACATGGATGGGGGATGCATCAGTCCCCTACCTCATCTCTTCCTTGCCAGCGAATTTCGATGCCTTCTGGCACAATAGGTAAGATAACAGAAGAGGTGGGGGGGTGGCGACTTTCTTTAAATCTAGTCTAAAGGCCACCATGATACTATCAGAAAGCTCGGACAATTCTGAGATCCTAGGAGTCAAGTTTACTTTTGACTCCTCTTGCTTTGTTCTTCTGACAGTCTATCGCCCCCCGGACGCCTCACCAGGTTTCTGCAATTATTTCAGCGAAACTATATCAGACCTTAGTACGCGCTATCAAAAGCTTATGGTTGTGGGTGACTTTAATTTCCACTGGGACAGCAGTCCCCGCGAGTCCCAGGCCAGTCAACTGGACACGACTATGTCTAACCTAGGATTCCATCAGTTGATAAATGGCCCTACCCACCTTAAGGGACACACCCTTGATCTGGTTTGGTCAACTAGCCAGCAAGATAGACTCTTAAACTGTCTCCCATGTGTCTGGTCGGATCACTTCCTTATCTCTTGCTGGGTCCCCTTGGACTGTCCTTCCACCTGTTTACCTCCAGAGTGGAGGAGAGTGCGAAGTTGGCATAAGATCAAGTCGGATAATCTCACCGATTTCCTTCAGAGACTTCCCCCGCACAGGCCTGAGGAGGGCCATACTAATATTGACTTAGCCAGCCAATCTCTTAGTGATGCTCTCCTCTCGGCCATTGACCATCTAGCACCTGAACGCAGGGAAAGAATTAAGCCCAAAAATAAAGGGGCCCCCTGGTTCAACGAGGCCTTACGGATACACAGACAGAGTCTGCGTAAAGTTGAGAGACAGTGGAGAAGAGCATATAAGGCCTCCGACCTGATCCTCTATAAAGCTGCTCTGGTCCTTTATAAGAAAGCTATCACTTCCAGGAAAGCAGATTATTATGAGGCTCGGATTATTGATGACCCTAATAAACAAAAGGAAACCTTCAAGATCCTAAAAGAACTTAGCAGAAAGGTCGATGTGTCATCAACTTTAATACCTATCGACGTTGACACCTTGCAGTCTTTCTTCCTGCAGAAAGTGATGGATATTTTGCTTGAGATTAATAGATCTCCTGCAATTGCTGCCAGTCAAGGACTGGCGTCACCTCAAACTTTACCAGCTCAATTCCTTGCCCACTTCTTTCCTCCGCTGGACTCAGAAGCTTTGGCCCTCCTGATAAACAAAGTTAAATCCGGCTCACCGGCTGATCCTTGTCCTCCTAGGATTTTTCAGCTGGCTCGTCCAATCTTGGAAGGTCAGATTCTCTCGCTCCTCAAAAACTCCCTGGCCACTGGTCAGGTGCCAAGTAACCTGAAGGAGGCCAGAGTTATCCCCTTCCTGAAAAAGCCAGGAGCTGACAAGGCTGATTTGAAAAACTACAGGCCTATTTCACAACTCCCCTTTTTTGCTAAACTTATGGAGCAACATGTCCTAAAAAACCTCTCTGATTTCCTGGACACATTTAAGCTTCTGCATCCACATCAGGCAGGTTTCAGAGCCTACCATAGCACGGTGCTAGTCATGCTGTCCGTCCTTGACGACCTTAGATTGAATGCTGACAAGAGAGAGTCGAGCGCACTTGTGCTCTTGGACCTCTCTGCAGCATTAGATACGGTCAGCCACTCCATCTTGCTGACCCGTCTGATGGATCTGGGACTTAGGGGCTCGGCCCTTGATTGGCTAAAATCCTTTCTTTCTGGTCGCTCGCAAAGGGTGCAGCTTGGTGATTGTTCCTCCAAGAGAGGTGTCATCCCATGCGGCGTACCACAGGGCTCTGCGCTGTCCCCTTTGCTTTTTAATATCTATTTGCAACCCTTAGTGTCCGCCCTATCCAATCTGGACTGTCGTGTCTTTAATTATGCTGACGACACCCAGCTTATTCTGAGGATTGACAATTCAGTCCATGCCCAAGAGACGGCTCAAAATATTTTAAGATTCACAACTAACTGGATGACAGCTAACTCTTTAAAAATCAACCCCGATAAAACGGAGGTTCTCGTCGTCCCAACCATTAATAACTCCTGGGGTGGCCTGTTCTGGCCCAAAGAACTTGGGACTCCTCCCTGTCCATCCCCAGTCGTGAAAAGCTTGGGTATCAAGATTGATGCAGAACTCTCGCTAAGTCATCAAGTCTCCTCAGTGGTGGGCACCTGCTCTGGTATTCTGAGGCAACTGAGGAAGCTGGTCCCCATTCTATCTACTTCCTCCATGAAATCCATAGTCTCGGCTACTATTTTATCACGCCTTGACTATGGGAATGCGCTGTACCTGGGCCTTCCTCAGAAACTCACTAACCGGCTCCAGGTGGTACAGAATGATGCTGCTAGGCTGGTTTTCAGCCTTTCTAGGAGGTCTCATGCATCACCTCTGCTTCTAAAGCTACACTGGTTGCCCGTTAGACAACGCGCAAAATTCAAGGTCCTATGTATCGCCCATAAATCCCTCTATGGTCATGCCCCTAGCTACATTAGGGATCGTCTGGCTAAGTATGTTCCTGGATGTCTACTTCGATCTACAGATGCTTTCCAGCTAGTCTGCCCCCGAAGCAACCTGGCTTCCAAGGGCGGGCGAGCTTTCTCTGTTATCTTGCCACGTCTTTGGAACCAACTGCCGGATGCCTTACGGAAAGAACCAGGCTTACTCCCTTTTCGAAAGCTATTGAAAACGCTGCTTTTTAGAGACACTTCTTAAGATCCCTGTCACCAGGACTGTCTTTGCCGGGCCATTTTTGTAAATCTCCTTCTGTCAGCGCTAAGAGACCTGCCGGTATACATGCGCTATATAAATTCCCCTACAAATACAAATTTCCTTTTTCCATATAACCTCCTAACACTTCACTCAAACCTTTGTGCTCTCCACAGCACATATTTTATTTATTATTATAGCACAACACTAATGCTGTTGTGAGACAATTTCATTGTGCTTTATTCTGGTAGGGAGGATTACAGAAGACTTCGCAGTGGTTCATGTTAGCAGACCAGAAGAGTCATTGGTCATGTAGTCCAACAGCTTAGCATAACAGGTGCATTTTTAGTACTTGATTGAATCACAGCTGGGTAGAGACAGTCTTTAAGTATAATAGAAAAGGTGAGAAAGGAGAGATCTCTAAACGAGGTGTGACCAAAAAAGCATAACTAGGAATCGTTTCCAAGAAGTGTGGCCTATGCAATTAAGGGTGTGGCTTTAAAACATAAACTAAGAACCTGTGCTTCATGCAGCGTGCCACCTGACCGGTAGTTTGGTGCCTCTCTAGGTATTTTCTGTTATGGAATTCACATAGCTTTGCCAGTGCTTGTTAGTTGTATCTGATAATTGAATAACAAGAATGATTTTGTTGTGAAAAATTAAAATTGAAAATGTTTCAGTTCTGAAAATATGTGATGGTGAATTAAGCATTTCTGAGGTCCGTGGAAGAGTTAGTGGCTTTTGCAGTGTCGCACACACTTCCGTTCTCCCCTGCACACTACTTTCTTCAGCAGTGTCTCGCTTTGTTAGACACTTAAGTACTTTTAATCCCCACATCTTTCTGAAATGCTTCATTTGTGTATCTAACACTTCCCCATAATTACCAGTGGCAGACATGTGGCTATCCTTATTTGGGCTCTGCAGAGGCAAAGGATAGATGTTCATGTAGTCTGCACACCGATATGGCCCACTGATAGTGTGAGTATCTAATACTGCCTTCTGCCTCAATTTCAGTGCTCTCAATTGTGTGCCATCATAAACACCCACCTACAACCTGAACTCACTCAGACACCTGGAGTTCAAAGTATGCACCATACAAGAGTCATAAATTGCATGAGAAAACAAGCATTTATTTCTACATTTCAGTGGGGGGAGGGGGCGTCAGACACGTTGTGGAGAGGGTGTCCTTGCCCACTAGCTGTTCACACAGACCTTTCTCTCCCGCTCGCACACACTGTCAAGAGAGGAGTAGTGAGATGCAGGGGAGAAGTGTTATCACTGATTGTCCAGCAAGAGGAACTTGCAGCACACAGGAAAGCTCATCACAGCGTGTACTTTTTAAACACCCTGCAAGGCTCTTTATTTCATAAGAGCACGCCGGACCCAGGGCCAAGTCAGCACACATAACACTTGACAGTACAGCTTTTTTTGTCCATTAATGTAGCTGGCCTTCATGTGTTTCTCCCCGAGAGAATAGGCGCGATGACGTCGCACATAATATAATTTTGTCCAGGGAAAATTGAGTTTATGCGAACGCAGCTTCACGCTGCAGTGTCTGAGCAGTTGTTGGGTAGGGGTGTGTGAAGCTCAGATTATGCAGAGGAAGAGTAGATATAACAAGTATTCGCAAAGCCGCAAGCTCTACCCTCTGGGACAGCTTTTAAATTTAGCAACCAAGTGGGGGATGGCTAACGGGGGAGGAGGGTGGGATAACTGACTGATTTGAAAAAAGCACTAGAAAGCGTACTGTGCTGCATGCTTCATAGCGCTTTTAGGTCCAGATTGCAGAGAGGGGGTAGGTGTGAGGGGGTGAGGAAGGAGGAAGAACAAGAGTACAAGGGAGGGAAATAGGAAACGAGACAGTGGGAAGAAGGGAAAAAGCAAGAAAGAGGACAAAAGGGAAGGAGAGAAAGAACATGAACCACATATTCGTAAAACTGTATTTGGTGAGGATTAGCTGTGAGTTACTACTTTTCACCAGGTTAGTGCCCTTCCATTTCTGGTGCTTTACAACAGTTTTAAACTCTTATTAGAGTTTCACATTGCTCAAATTGGTATAATTACCCATATTTATATATTTCCCTCATCTTCATTGCTTAATTTTGCTTGCGAGAAAATGTCACTCATAGTTGTTGAATGTCACTCATAATTACACTGACATTTTGAAAATGTCACACATAAGCAGTCTGAAACCTTGGCAGCTATGCATGTATGTGGTCCCGAGGGCTGTCAATCTTGTAGCATGCGAAACGCTACAAATGACGGCCAGGGCATCATTTTTGGCCAGCCCTGCGCAGTGCTGCTAAAATGCAGCAGTGACACGCGCCACCACCACGCACTCCTTTGAATAAGTGGATTCTCGGCAGCCAGGGGATTGCTGGGCGATTTGCAGAACCCCTATGGTAGGGGCCCTGCCACCACTGTGGAGTCTACAGGAGAGGGAAGCTAAATATTCTATTAAGTTGTTTGTGTGCATACAGTTACCGGGAGTAACTTTCTGAACACAAAACAACCTGTATTGCAGAGGACACTTGTAGTCTGATGTTGGGGCTATGTGGGTCTACTTTCATGTATGCCAAAGGAGCTCTCAATTGTTCTCACACCTTGTTTCGTTAGGATTCTATGTTTCTAAGGAGTGATGAGAAGAATCCATCTGGAATGATTGTAGGGGTGAGTGTTAACATTGCAGTAATGTGCGATAATGTGCTGCATCAGTAAACAGTTATAAGGTCCTAAAGGCGAGACCGATTACATTGCAAATGCTTGTTATAAAATGGTGTATCCCATGAAAATGTAACATTTCTAAAATTCATTATTAATCACTTTTCTAAACCATATAATTATATTGTTTAAAGTGCAACATCATTAGTTCATCAGTTACGATTATATACCCCATTAAAATTATTGATAAGCACAAATAATTTGCCAACCAAAATTGCACATTTAAAATAAATGTAACAAACTTTCCCCTCTGATTATTTTTTAATAATCACTAATCCCCCTCTGATAAATCTTAAATACAATTAATCAACCATTAATTAGTAGAAGTATCAATCTTCTTAGGTAGTTGAGCATTTTCCTCCATCATTTTTAATTGTTGATCAATCTAACAGCCTTTGTAAAGCTCTACAATATCACCCTTATGGGTATGAAGGTGTGAAGGTCTCCATCGAAAAGCCAGGTCTTGAGCTTCTTCCTGAAGTCCACCAAGGAGGGTGACATTCAGTGGGGGAAGGGCAAGTCCTTCCAGGACTTGGTGGCAATGTAGGATAAAGAGCAGCCCTCACTGTGGCTATGATGGATGCAGGGATGAGCACGAGTGAGGTGGAGTGCAAGTGTCGTGTGGGCAGGTGGAAGTTTAGTCAATGGTTGATGTAGGATAGTCCTTGGTCATGTAAGGTTTTGCAAGCATACATGAGGATCTTGAACTGGCATCTCTCCTGGATGAGTAGCCAGTAGAGGTTTCTGAGGTGGGGGTGATGTGGTTCTATTTGGGGAGGTTCAGGATGAGTCTGGCTGCGGTGTTCTGTATGGTCTGGAGTTTTCTGAGGTGCTGTGTGGCGATTCAGCCACAGATTGCATTGCCACAGTTGAGGCGGCTGGAGATGAAGGCCAGCGTGATGGTCTCTCTAGTTTTAATAGGGATCCATCTTAAGATTCTGCAGAGCATGCGAAGGGTGTGGAAGCTGGAGGAAGAGTCTTCGTTGATTTGTCGTTTAATGGTCATTTGGCTGTTGAGGATGATGCCCAGCTTGTGTGCATGGTCTGTCAGGGTGGGTGCTAGTACAAGTTCTTCTGACTATCAGCTGTGATCCCGTATGGAGGTGTTGTTCCCAAACATAAGTAATTTAGTTTTGTTAGAGTTGAGTTTGAGAAAGGTGTCTCTCATCCAATTGGCTACATTGGTCATGGCGTTGCAGAAGTTGGTTTTGGCATTGGTGGGGTTGTAGGTGAGTGAGAGGATGAATTGAGTGTTATCTGATTGGGAGATTATGTTGAGCCCATGGGATAAGGTGATGTCTGCATGGGGGGTCAGATAGATGTTGAACAAGGTGGGGCTGAGGGATGATCCTTGGAGTACACAGTATATGATGTCCTTGGGTGCTGAGTTGAAGGGGTCAGTCAGATGCTCTGTGTGTGTCCTGTGAGAAAAGATGTGATTAACTTGTGGGTGCTTTGTCATATGCTGATGTTGTAGAGTCTGTCGATGAGGGTGTGGTGGGAGACAGTGTTGAATGGAGCAGAGGGGTCAGGGAGGATCAAGGCTGGCATTTATCCATGGTGGAGGAGAGTTCTGATGTCATCTGTGGCTGCAATCAGTGCAGTCTCTGTGCTGTGGTTGTCCCAGAATCCGGATTTTGAGGTGTCAAGTTGGTGGTTCTGTGCCAGGTATTTGGTGAGTTGTTGGTTGATGCCCTTCTCGAGTACTTTGGCTGGGTAGGGGAGCAGGGAGATAGGTCTGTAATGTTTAAGGTTGCTGGGGCCTGCCAAAGGTTTCTTTAGAAGGCATCTGACCTTTGCCTGTTTCCAACTGTCAGGGAAAGTTGCTATAGAGATTGAGGAAGTTGTTGAGTTCCGTGCTGATTGTGTTGGTTCCTAGGTTGAAGAGATGGTGGTGCAGGGGGCAGTGGGGCCCCAGAGTAGATGGAAGACATGATGGCTGTTGTTGTCTGCATGGTGGTCGAGGATCAGGTGGTGATCATATGGCTGGTGTTTGCTGGTTGGTTGTGGTTGTTGAGGCTGAGGGTTGGGGAAGAAGTTGTTGTAGATGGTGGCAATCTTGCTGTGGAAGTGATCTGAGGGAGAGTCACAGAGTTCTTGTGAGGGATGAATGGTGTTCTCTGTGGCTGTCGGGTTGGAGAATTTCCTGACTATTTTGAAGAGAGCCTTCATGTGTTTGGATGCAGCATTGATGCAAACAATGATGGCTGAGATGTTGGCTTCCTTGATGTGCAGGTGATAGTTGCTGAGGTCTGCTTTGTGGGTTGCTTTGTCGGAGGGTCTCCTAGTTTATGTGCAATCACTTCCGAGTTGATAGCAGTTTCACTTGGTGGTTCTGAGCTCTGGGGCGTAACAGATGGCTTGATAGAACCTTTCTTTATATTCTTCCATTTCCAAATCCATTGATCTTTTCTCTTTCTTGATTTATTATTACCTTTAGTTCTATTATTATATCTGCTAGTACACTCCAACAAATACAATTACAGAAATAGAACAATTACACAAATCATAATGATTATTATAGGAGTTAGGACTGACTAAAGAACACCACCGCCTATGTTAGCTTATTATTCACCAACCTTATCAAAACTCCTTCCTACAGCTTCACATAGGCCAGGTTCCTCCATAACTCTAATCTCATGAGTTCAATTAGTCATGTTAGTAATGGAAGAATATTTAGTGCCACTACCATCAAGAATATATAAGCTACATGTTTTAGCCTTAACTACCTTACTGACTCCCCCATCTATTGCCGAAAGAATGTCAAGGGCAGGATGATTTTTCATTACCATACCCCTAATTGCTACCATTTCTACCTACATTTACTAACTTAAAGGCCAGGTCATCTACTTATCTGTATCTAAAGCAAGCCTGTCAATTGCCATAGACAATGGTCTAATTTTTCCATCATTCATTGCCACTCCCATAGAAGGAAGCTCTTAATATATCTAAAACTACCTATCCAAAATTTAAAATCACTCTTTTCAAATGAAATTCATCATGAAGTTCATTCACATGATAAACGCTAGGGAAAACTAAAGCTAAATGCCATCAACCTACCCAATTCCTCGGCAAATGAAAATAAGCTGTCTTCCAACTGGAAATAAAATATTCCCATTACAGGCTCTCCTTCATACAAAAGGTTTCCTCTAACTTTGAAGATCTGTCACACTTACTTTCACCTACAAACTTCCTTGATTTTTTCAATGGCACTACGTCTTACAATGCAAATGTCATCTTTGGATTACCATTCCATGTTCAATTTAGGATCTTCTACTCCACATTTCTCCCTACTCTCACTCCTCTTTCACTATATTTAGGCTTCAGCGGAACTTGCAGGTTTTTGCTCTGCGGAATTATGTGGAATGTCCAAAAACTCGGCGAGAGTCCATGGAACTCCGTGAGCAGTCGGAAATGCTCATCCCCATGTTCACGCTGCTTTTTACATTAAATTAGTATGATCGGCACAAAAAAATCTGCACAAATGGCCCCATGTGGTCAGCATGGGTGCGGCCATTTTATTTTACCTTCTTTCTGTTCTCTGCATGAAGCTGGGCCAGATTTGTTGTATCCCTGCAAAATCTGCTTAATCATCTGCCCCTCATTTTCTTTGATTTTATTAGTGTGTGATTTTGTGTTAGTATATTTTACGTGTTTGCCTTTTTTTAAAAACTTTTGTGTGACTTTTTGTACTTTTTTGTTTTCACATTCTATATCCTTTCGTTTTTCCTTTCTGCTTCTTTCCCTTCTTTTCT
This sequence comes from Triturus cristatus, assembly GCF_964204655.1. NCBI lineage: Eukaryota > Metazoa > Chordata > Amphibia > Caudata > Salamandridae > Triturus > Triturus cristatus. The sequence goes on from NC_140588.1 coordinate 491,065,646, forward strand.
ATTTTTCCACCCATTGCCATGTCTGAGGAACACCAGAGATGAAACAGCAGAGACAGTGCGGATACTCGTACAAGCTGCACACTATGTGGACGCCGGTGGCACCAAGGAGTGCAGCCCCCCCATTTTTTCTGCAGTAGAGGTGGCCGCACTTATTTTTCTATGCAGCGCCACCTCCGCTCCATGTTGGCAGCAGGTGGCTGGCCTGGTAGAGGGTACGCCATGCAGTAGCGTCAGCTGCTGTGGGGGAGAGTGGGCTGGTGTGTTCACCAGAACTCTGATATGCAGCACACGGTGCAGTAGCTGAGGCACCACTGGGCAGACATCATCGACCGCAATCAGGACCTGCTCAACCTGCTGGGTGTTTCAGATTGTAGGGCTCGGTAAATAATTATTTATTGTTTGTTTTCAAAAATGCTAATTGTTTGTTCAAATATCATACTGCTTACACTCAGAGGTAGGTTAGGTTTTCGTAAAGTCAAACATATTATGTGATTCAACCTGAGCTAGCCTGGTGCTTGGCTCTACCTAATTGTACTCATCTGTGCTCAGTCGGGTTGATCATTTAGGAAGTCATGCAGACTCCTCTGTCACTAAAATAGTGGTAGTGAAAAAAAACTGTGAGTAAGCATTGTCTTTGCCTTTCTTTCTGTAGCTCATACAGTCCCAATCTCCCAGTGATGTGTAGTATGCATCGATGCATTGAAAAGGAAGACTAGGTTGACCCATCGATGGGGAAGGAAAAGAAGCAAAGATCCTTCATTGTAAAGCATTAGTAGGTACAAATGTAGTTTAAATTTAGTAAATTGCCACCACCAGTGCTTTGGCGGATAGAAGTAACACTGCCAAAACCAGTGCCTCGGCTGCGGCATCTGCTGGCCGCAGTAAGTCCTGTTATTATTATTATTATTATTATTTCCCTAACTTTTACCTCTCCCCATTTAGAATAATGTTGTCGTGTTTATTTTTTTTATTGTCTACTTTTTTCAACTCCTCTTCTACCTAATGATTCTTACATTCTTGTTAAACTATCCCTGCATTATCCCTTTTTCCTATATTTCAGTAGCTGACTTCCTCCTGTCTGTACTAGTCTGTAGCTTTCTTCTGCATTGTTAGTGAGCTTCCCCTCTCCGCTTCTATATCTTGTGGACTTGTACTGTAAGATTAAGATAACACATTTTATCTACTCTACTTTGAAGATTGTAGGCCCAATTAAGCTATTAATCTCTATGTATGCTTGTTGAGAAGACTTTCTTCTTCTTGCTCATGGTCAAACAGTGAAATGGGAGAGTAGCCATGGTGGAAACCCCAATATTGTATTGTGTTGTCATTCATTTTATAACAGCAGTTTTGACAGTGCAGCATGACAAAAAGTAGTATGAGTTCCTATTGCATTTGCAAACCAACACCAGATTTCTTTCATTGACCAATTTATTCTACCCCTTCATTGCTCTTCAATGACTCAAAGTCAGTATAGCTCTGCCCCTCCATTACCAAAGAGTATTGGTTGGCTTGACTACCTGGCTTTTGTAACACTGTCAACCAACAAAATGCCCTAAGTGATATTTTGATAGAAGAAGATACTGATAACAGAACTGTAGTGATGTATTGTGTTTTATTTTTAAAAAATCTAATAAGGGGAGGCCTATATGGAATCTAAGATGTGTAATGTTTTTTCAAACCACACTGCCCACCAGTGCTGGGGCAAACGCCAGTGCACCAGACTCAACAGTACAGGCAGTTGGAGGGGGAGTACCGACAGGGACGGGCAGTGGTAAGTCAATGCTTGCTTATTGACAAATTATTAGTATACTCACTGTATTTGTTAGGCAATGCAGATTGTTATCACACCCCTCATAAATCTTCACCTCCCTATCCATGGCATTTCATCACCCATGGCCATGAACTAACTGCATTTTTTTCAAAAACACAAGGGAACCCGAAAGGTAGATAAGGACCTTGGGTAACAGTTTAGTATTAGAACAATGGTCCTTAAAAATAGAAGTATCGTCATAAGGATAAATATAGACTCCAATCAGTGCTATATTAAGAGTGTCCAGCCGGAACAGTCAATTTAATCATTCAAAAATTTCAAAACCAAAAGTATAAACACATCAATACAGTGGGACACAATCCTGCATCCTACATAAACACATGACAAGTACACTTTAGGACAGGAACATATCAGGCAAGAAAGGGTAGCTTGTGGAATATTGAACACAATTTCTAACAAGCTTGAGGAAACAGTAAATACACTTTTTTTTATCAGATTTGATTAATGTGCAAACTGTTTACATTAGTCGACGACGTTTCGATCCTATTTAAAAAATAGTAAGATCGTCATCAGGACAGTAAGGGTACAAGCCTGAATAATTAGAGATTGCCTGTGGTAAATGAGGAGAAGGGAAGGAGATTAGGGAGCGTCTAATACAGACCGAAAAACATTGTGCTGTCCAGGGGTTCAGGGACCAGCCCTGGTGTAAAGCAACCGCACCGTGCTCGTGATTGAACAACCGTTCTTAAAATCGCAAGAAGACTCACAGCAAAGCAATGACTGTGAACAGAGATGGCTGGTGAGAGTGAATGTGAGCGTCAGGGCTACATTATGGATTAAGATGTAAGTGGAACTAAGCGCGGAACCAAGAACGTTCACAATCATTTATTATAGGATAGCGAAATAATTTGAGCGGTACAGGCTTGAGCAAGGTGAAAAGGCCTACAATTGTATATAGACTGAGTGCCCGCATCGCATATGAGGTGACGCTCGATCGCATCATTCATTCCAGGATGGTGACAAGTGAATCAATATGGGCGGTACATTGCATGGTACAAGCATGAGCAAGGTGATAGGACCCACATATGTGTATGGGCCAAGTGCCTGCATCATGTTTAAGGTGACTCTAGCTCGCAAGGGAAATTCACTACCCTCAATTTGGCTTGCGGAAGGTTAAGCCGCATACGCATTTGTTGGCGGTAGCCGAAATATTCGGATTTTCTGTGAAAGTTAAAAAAACTGAGCGTGAGATAACAGAAATACTGGATAACATCTGGCAAACAAGGAGAAAACTTTGCGGGAATTCTCACCTGAGGATGAATATCCTGGCGTTTAAACTGTGAAAATAACAAGTTCCAAAGCAGCAAGTGGCATTGCACTACAGGGAAAAAGAAGGGGAGGGATGAGTGAGGAATCATACGGACGGAAAAGCAAGGAGTCGGGTGACTACGCAAGACAGCGTGCTTACCGTTATGTTGTTTGCTCCAAGGCTCGATGGCAGGGATAACCATCGGCCAATGGAACACTCCTATTTATGTGTTGAGTGACAGGTGACTCAGCAAAAACCAGGGGGGTGGCCATATTGGATGAGGGTTTTAAGGAGTGTGGAAAAAAGACTTGATGTGGTGGAGGAGCCACTAGAGAGCCGATTGATGGCAGTGAACAAAATTAGATGATAAAAGGGAATTAATTCATATAGAACAAATTACATTTTTTAGACAACAGGAAAAATTAGGAAAAATACCAAGCAACTTGAATAATAGGGAGTACTTGGTAAAGTAAGGTAAAAAGTTCAGGAACCATGTTAATTGCAAGCCACAATACAGTTAGTGGTAAAAACATACAGATGACAAACTTGAAGCAGAAACAGTGAGGGTGGAGCTTAATGCTTGATGCAAGGAGTGTTCTAGAGCAAGGTGGTACAGTCCTCACTCCTGTTCAGTAGATTCCTGATGCTGTTCATGCAGATAATAAGTTTGAGCTCTTCTTTATTCAGGAGTTGTGCAATGTCTCCACCTCTTGGGGGTTGTTTTTACAACGTTCATGACTGTCCACTTAATGTCATTGTGTCCTGCCTTGGTAAAATGATCCACTAAAGGCGCGTTTGAAGTTTTGCAGCGCACTCTGCTCCTGTGTTTTCCGATTCGAGTCTTCGCTTTTAGTGTTGTTTGACCAATGTAAATAAGCAAGCAAGGACACTGAATCAAATGACATTGCAAGTATTAAAGTTGGAAAATGATTTTGACTTGATTGACACATTATTAAAAGTAAAATCCTTGTCTTCTAGAGTAATATCACAAACATTACAGTTGCCGCATTTGGCGTACCCAATTAGAGTTTCAAGGCCCTAGTGTGTATCAAGTGTAGTGGAGGGTCTGGAGTTGGGTAGAGCAGCCCGTACCAGGTGGTCTTTGAGATTGCGGCTTTTGCGGGAAGCAAATAGAGGGCACCCAATGTTCAAAATGCCTGCGTTCACAGTGGGCCAGTGTTTGATGATAGATTTACGGATGTGGTTGGAGATAGGGAGAATGTGGTCACACAAACTATACGATTGTTTTCAGACTTGATTTTGACTTGATTTTGGATGAAAGCTGGACTTCTCTTCGGCAATACCAGGCTCGCTTCTGGTTAGTTCGTACCAAGCGTTTAGAGTAGCCACGTGCTTTCAACTTGGTAGATAAGATTGATGCTTCACGAAAATAGTCCTCTTTGGTGATTACGTCTTATCCGCAAAAATTGGGAGTAAGGTAAGTAGACACGTGGGTGATTACTTTTGTAACGAAGCAAGGTGTTACGCTCAGTTGTTTTTCTGTATAGTCTGGTTAGTAGTTTACCTTTGGAGTGGAATATGGTGAGATCGAGGAAAGGAATCAAAGATTTGTTATGAGTGAGGGTGAAATTAAGACCTAGACAATTATTATTCAGCCAGTATAGAAATTGGTCGAGTGTCTCGATGTTATTGTGCCAAATCATGAAAACGTAATCGATATACCGACGCCATAATGTGACGCCGGTAAAGAAAGGGTTAGTGGGAGATAAGATGGTAGTCGTTTCAAGGTGGTCCATGAAAAGTATAGCTAAGTTGGGGGCAAAAACAACCCCCATTGATGTACCTTTGACTTGTTGGTAATATTCCTTCTGCAAAGGAGAAGAAATTTCTGGTAAGGCAAAGTGACAGAAGTTGCATAATGAACAAAGTAGGGACAGTGTGAGGACGGGGCCTGGAGTCAAGCACTCCCTGGATCACCGTCATCGCCAGAACTTGCGGGATGTTAGTGAACAAGTATTCTATATCCATTGTACAGAGTATATCATTGGTGGGGTCAAAAGGGTGGTGTTCAGCTAAGTTAATCATCGCCATACTGTCCCTTACATAACATGCAGTCACAGGTACAAAGTCTTTGATAAAGTAGTCAACGTATTGACCCAAAGGTTCAATTATAGAGCCGTACCCCGAAACTATTGGACGTCCAGGGGGTCTTGTGAGGGTTTTATGTACTTTGGGAAGTGGGTAGATCACTGGCATTCGCGGTGATTTCACATTTAAAAAAATAAATTACTTTTGACTTAGAAAACCTTCAGATTTTGCGTCTGTGGTAATCTGTAAGATTATGTTTTGCAGTTTCCGTGTTGGATTATTGGGCAATCTGCAGTAGTGGTCAGTATTAGAGAGCTGATGCAGGATTTCAGACTTATTTCATAGATAAAAAATGTTCTTTGAAAATACATAAATGTTATCCTTCCCTTGATTTTTCCTTACATGTCAATGTTTGTCTTTTGTATCTTGTCATTCATGTTGAAGTGTTGTATGGGTTTATATTTGGAAACTGATGTTAAATGTACCAGAATGATTTTAAAGAATGTTGTATTAAATAATTGAACTTTTAACGATTTATTGTGTACACTGAGTCTCTAATATCATGTTGCTGTTTCGCTAGGTTTGAAAGTTCTCATAGACCTATAGTTGTGTAGGGGTTCTTTTTTCATTTGTGCTATTTCCCTTCCCTAGGAACCTACATTAGAAGAAGGGGGTCCTTGTTTTTTTATTCCAAATAAGATCTATATCCAGTTCCTTTCTCTGTACTGCAGTGCATTATTTTTTCCCACTTTCTACTTACAGCAGACATGATATCTGCATTTTATTCATGATGTGTGTGATGTGCTATCATTATTATTTTTCTGCCCCTTTGGAGTCTGGGTGGAATTGAAAGGCATTTGGAAAAGAGCAGGGCCGTTGGAAATAAAGTAAGATAATTGTCCATTCTAGGTGCCGATGCTACAGACTACAGAGAGTAGAAAAGTACCTTATGCGCCAGCATGCCTCCATTAATTTAGCACAACAAGAATAATCGCACTGCATAGTGCATAAAGTCTTACTGATTAACGAGAGCTAATCTATTTTTCTTTTTGCACACAAAGTGTCTTGATTATTTTTGTACTAGGAAATGCTTTAAATAAAAAAATCATTTTTTTTAATCTGGTGACATTCTGGCTTAATTCCATGGAGCCTGTCAGTGCTTTCAAGTGAGGCATGTGCAGGTAAAAAATGGCCCTGTGACTTAATCTAATCTCATCAAATCCCAATGGCCCTAAGGGACCAATAATGTACTGCTACTGTGCCACTATATAATTTTAAATACGTGTTTGCACAGAGCATTGTTTACAATTTGTCTTTACTTGTTTTCTTTCTTGATATAGCTACTCCTGCTGTTCCACTACCACCACCTACTCAGCAGGAGCTAGCAGACTGGCTGCGGCAACAGGGGATGGAGGCCATCCAGGCAGAGTACCGTTAGCTGGTGGTCTCTGGAGGAGGAGAAGCCTTAGGCAGCATCTGCCAATGCTCCGGGTCTCAGTTCCTCCAGCCACCTGCAAGCACCTCCACCCCAGACACAACATCGCCAGCAGCTGTGAGCTACCCGAACCACCACTGCTGCCACCTCCCACCCCACCCATGTGTTCCAATGCTGCTTGCTGTGCAAGCTGGTGCACCTTTGCCAGCATGTGGCAACTTCACTGGCAAACTTCGAGTAAAAAATGGCAAAACTCTGGACCTATATTGATGATGCCCTCTTCTGATGCCCTTTTTATATTTTTTTGTTTCATGGGAGGGACTTTTGTTGTGGGTGGAGTGGGTCGGAATTGGGAATGGAATGGGACTTTTGGACTAATTTTCTTTGGACATTGGTTGGGGGTGAGTTGAATTTGTTTGGAAAGAGGGGTGTGCCTGTTGTGAGCGGGTTTTATTGTTGAACTTTAAGTAAAGGGAAAAAAATATTCTTATACTGTATGACTCTAATAGTTTTTGTGTTGTGCTTTCACTTTGCACTGCTGCCTTTTCACACAGCATGTTTTTTTAATACACTAATCAAAGTGTATACCAGTTAGTTATACCCTTTTCCTACTACCCTATGTAACTATAATGACATTGGGGGTATGCTGCCATTGTCTTTAACAACCTAGATAAACAAGAAGTTACTTATCTACAGTAGAAGTTAGTTACTTACTAACTAAGGTAGTTCACTTCACTCAATAGTTCTCTTCTTTGAATAGATGAAGTAATGGCTGCCTGCTAACTCTCTCAATCTTCCAAAACCCTACTGCAGGGATTCCTACGTTGCCTTTTTAATGGTGGTTGTATTAGAAACATGGAAGGCAAAATGAGCAAAGTCCTACTTCAAACTAGGTTAACTCCAACTGTAGGATTAATCAAAAGTATTATCCATAACAGACAACTAGAATGAAATAAAACAAAGAGTTAGTAGGATATATTCATATCAAAACTTTACAAAGACCGAGACCAGACTATGACCATGACTAACCCTGAGCGAAGCACTACGCTACGCTTGCGTAGTTTGTGTAGTTTGCGCTACTTCACACTGCGCAAAATGCGCGTAGCACAGCGCAAACACGCGTAGCGTAGTGTAGCGTAGCATCGCGTCATTTTTTGCTGGCTCGCGGTCCTCAACGTCAAGTTGCCGACCACGAGCGAGCAAAAATGACATCCCGGCGAGACTTTTTCCTCATTCACGATCAGCAACATCAAGTTGCCGATCGCGAGCGTGGAAAATAAACCTCCAAGCGAGATTCTCAACGCGGGGAGGTCAGGTTTCTCATTGCAAGTGGTCTCGTATGCTCGCGGCCGCTCGCGATGAGAAAGCTGCCGCTTTGAATAGAAATCTACTCGAGTGGCAGAAAACGACCGCTTGCACTGTGCAAGATGCTGTTTGCGATGCTTGCACAGTATGGACAAGCATCCGGCACTGTGCAAGCATCGCAAACAGCATCTTGCACAGTGCACTATGCAGTTTGCGTAGCTACGCGTAGCTCGCGTAGTGCACTTCGCGTAGCTGCGCGTAGCGCTACTACGCAAACTACGCCCAGGGATAACCATGACACAACAAAGAAGACCTGATATTATAACACAAACTAGCAATAGTAACATCTTCTGAGCAATGGGGAGCTAATCAAACTAAAATTACAAATCCTCAATACAGAAGAGGTGGACTCAGAGTCAGGATTTGAACAAGGTTATGCATTATGCAACACAAGGACTGAAGGATGATGTTGATAAATGACGTTACATATCTAAAATATGGATCCCTTGTATGTGTGGGTGGGCAAGTGGGACTGGTGTAGGCTACTGCTCACATAATAGAAGATCCCACAGTGAGCTGGAGTCGCTTTCACCACATTCGCCCCACCAAATGTGTGATCCATTTATGGTGTAAATTAAGTCACTCCTCAATTAATCACAGAGCCCGGGGGAAAAAGGTTAGGGTTTTGATAAATAGATAGAAAAGGGGAGTTGGGGAAAGGTGCTACAAAGACAAACACTACACAACAACACTAATCATCAGTGTGATGAGCAGCACATCCACATAATACTGTTGTGGAAGGAAATGAAAGAATGAAACAGTTCAGTTAAAGGCATTGCAAACATTCCATCAGCCCAAGAGACCGAAGCTATATCTAAATGTTCTTTCATCTTGGTTTGAAAAATAAAATGTTTGGAGGAGTGAGCCAACATAGTTCTTAAAAGTATGATATTTAAAAGAAAAATCATACTGTATATAACAAAGGGCTAATTTGGCCATGTTAGAGTTGGGGGTCTCTGCTTGGCAGAGGTATACACCTAGTCTAAGTAGGGACCACCACTCTAACCAGGGTAAACTATATACACACTAAATGATAACCTGTGCTCACTCTCTTGTAGCGTGGCACAGAGCAGGCAGGCTTGTCTAAAGAAGCAATGTATAAAAGTACTTGTATAACACACACACAGTAACACAATGAAAACATCATAAAGTGACTCTACAAAGGTTCAGAAAAATAGAGAATGATTTTATAAATAAATCAAGTCCAAAACAACAAAAGCCAATAAGTAGAAGTTAAGATATGAATTTTGGAAGAATAAAAAGAGTTCTAGTGCTTTGAGGCAATAAGCGCCAATGGGGGTTATCTGGTCAAGTTGGACCAGTTCAAAGTCAGCAGTTCAGGCTGACCACAATGGAGCACGGGCCAGGGACAAGAGCCATTCAGGACTGGTAAACAGAATTCCTTGATCCTGGTCACAGCAGTGAGATGTGGGGTGCAGACTAGCGATATGTTGATACGGTGAGCACTTGTTCTGAGTGATGCAGTTCCGTAGATGATGCGCAGTGTTAATCCATGTTGGAGGTATGATGCGTCAACCTTCCCCATGTACTGGTGGTGATCCGTAGGTTCCAAGGTGGTTCTGGATGCTATGCAGTAGTTCCAAATGTGATACGCCAGGTTCTACTCCTGCAAAAGGGTAGTTGCACCCGTTCTCATACATGCAGACTGGAGATGCGTTGATTTCTCAGCAGCAAGTTTCTGTGTCTACTTCCAGTAAACCAGGTACAGTAGCTGGGGTAAAGACTTTGTTGGCCCTTAGTCTCAACAACAGAATGCAAGCCAACAAGCCCTTGGAGATAACTTCAGTTGCAAGGTCGAGTCCAGCGCTCCTCAGCAGGGTCAGAGAGTGGCAGGAGGCAGGACAGCACAGCAGAAAAGCAAGTCTTCCAGTTCAGCAGTCCAGCAGTGTCAGTCCTTGAGGCAGCACAAAACGATACCAAAGGGAATGATGGACGGAGCGTTTGAGCAAATCAAACACTCACCCCGATTCAACTGATCTGGGTTTAATCCATCAACATTCTTTAGCTCACTCCACCACCCCAGTTCAGACATGGCCATGTGCAAATCAGTCTGACCCTGTGCCTCATGGGAACAGTCCAGCCCGAACTGCCAAGCCATGTCTTCCCTGGACCGGAAACAAGCATCCTAGGACCGGTTTCGGGGTTTCACCCCTCTTCAGCCAGGATAGCTTGATTCCAGTGGCACAGTGAGCCCAGGACCTACGTCTGGGCATACCTGGTGCACTTAGGGCGAGAAAGCAAGCACAGCAGTTCTTCCGACAGAGTACAGGCACAGGCTCAGAGGTTTCTCATTTGGTGGGGTCACAAACCCAATACTTCCAACCAAATTTGCCTTTGAAGTAGGTTACTTCAAAGAGGGGTATTTGAAGTGCAGAAGTATCCTTTCTTCCTTAGACCTGGCTCCAGACTATCTGTGGGGGGTAATCAGCCCTTTGTGTTGGGTCAGACCACTAACTATTGAGATGTGAGTGTCAGCCCCTCCTTCCCTTCCTACTAAGGAAGAGCCATCAGAATGCAAATCAATGCAGATGAGTAGTCGGACACACCTAACCTTCCTGTGTTTGTGGCTATCTAGAGGGAGTTCACAAAACGTAACTATCACCCACCCCAAACAGGTATTGGAGACAGGCTGCAGGTTAAAAAAGCTGGAAGAGCAGAGAAATATCCACGTTCTAAAAATAGCGTTGCTGAAATAGTAATGTTAACTCCAACTTTCCAGTCAAGAGGATTTATCATTACCATTCCAAAGACATGAAACAGGACAGAGCTTCTCCTTTCTAATTAGGAATTACCGCATAAAAGTGTATTACGTTATTCCCATTGTTAACCTATAAGAGGAGTAGACCACACAGTAGTGAAAAACAAATTTGGAGGTTTGTCACTACCAGGACATGCAAAACGTAAAAGTGAATGTCCTAACTTTTATTTATACAGCACCTTATGTGCTACATAGGGCCTACGGTAGGGGTAATAAAAGGGGAGTTTAAGGCTTGGAAAAGGTTTTTAAATAACAAGTCAAAGTGTCAGGCCTGAGACAGGTTTGAAAGGCTACTTGTGTGGGTAGGACAATCAGTGCTGCAGTCCCACTAGTAGTATTTAATTATATAGTTATACCCCCTTTGCAAGGACTTACAATTATAATAAATATGTCAATTGTATATACACCAATGTTACTATGTTTAGGGGAGAAGCACATGCACTTTAGGACTGGTCAGCAGTGGTAAAGTGCTCAGAGTCCTAAAGCCAACATAAAGTACAGCAAATAGTAGGTAAGCAGGCAAACGGTTTGGGGGGAGACCACCCTAAGTATTACAGGCCTAACATTTCCCCCCTCAGTTCACATCACTAAGGGGTCCATTAGGATGTTGGGCGGTGCAGAAAAAATGCCTTTTTCCACCTGCGAGCAGCGGACCTCACGCCTGCCATATTAGTATGGTCAAACATAGGCCATTTTCTGACCGCCAAGTGCTCCCGCCACCACGGAGGTGTGAGCCAATGGAGACTCACAGCCGTGCAGAATGACTTCCGCCCTGCTCCACAAATTAGGATGACTCAAGCAAGCAGAAGCACCGCAGCGGAGACATCGCCCAACCAGAGACGGCGGAAGCTTGACAGCGGAGAGCGAAACCAGAGTCCCGGTCACTACTGCCATGGACCCACCTCTACACATCTTTCCGGTGCTGTACCTGCTACATCCCCAGGAACTCATGGTCCGCCACAGACGCCGCCGCAGGTACGCAACAACACAAACACAACACACAACACACGGGCTGACACAGGGTCCAAATCCACATCAGACACCCTAGGGTGGACAGAGACACATCCACAAGGGCACCCACACATCACCCACCTGCCACAAAGTCACCCCGCTGGATCCTGGACACACAGCTACCGCCACCATGCAGCAATGTCCAGGTCACGTCACCGCAGCGGCAAACACAAGCAAATACATGCGCACAATGCAGCAGGCAGGGCCATTGCCAGGCATGGGCAGGGCACAAAGACCACAGGGCCACACTCCCTCCCACCACACAGTAGCACACCCCATGAAGGCACATGCCATGTGCCCCTCCTGTGCACCCCATACACAACAATAAGCCAGGGCAATACACACCCTGCACCACACAACAAACAATCATGGAGACACACACTGCAGGATTGACTGCACAGGAGCAAACAACACACAGCACAGTAGCACAGGGTCAGGGAAACACACAAACCACCACACCACCATACTCAGGGAAATATGAATGAGGACAAGCACCAAATGAACACATACAAGGAATTAACATCCGAATGGACACACAGCCTGCACAGTCACACATAAATACCACAGACTGACACACACACACATACACACCCCACATGCCAACAGCAATGGAGCACAATAAATATGGAAACCAAGGTAGGCTGCACACAAATGGAAGGCCATGGAGACACACAACAAGCATGTGTACATCACATCAACACAAGGAACAGAGCACAACACCCTCACACCATCAAAGCACACATGGCTGACACAGTCAGTGAACTCAAACCAGACAGCTCAGTGCAAGCACACAGTGAGACAGCTAGGCAAACCATGTATAGGCACAAGGATGAAAGGAAGTCCCTGAAGTTAAACTGTGAACAGCCACACATCCATACAACTACGTCACAGGCGTACACCAGCAGCACTACACACAGGGCCCATTTACACACCTCAGGACTGACAAACACCAGTAAGAATCTACACACATACCCCCCTCACACCAGCAGCACACAACACCAGTGCCAAACACACTGAAGGCTGGCAATACTTACCACACATCCTGGGCTCAGCCACAAACATCACACACACACACACACACACACACACAGGGATGCCACCACAAATGTGGAAACAAATACAACAGACAAACACATAGCCCAACAGAAACACACACAGAGCCACAACAACAACAGACATGCCCTGGATAGCTAAACTGGGGAATGGCAATGGGAGCACAGACACAACAGGAGTGCACAACATCCTCACTCAGGAACAATGAACAGACAAAATACCACAACACGCACAAGAAGTGCACCATCACAGAACAACACAGCCACAGCAAACAAACAACAGATGCACAGGCAGAACAATCACATAGCAAACTCAGTACAATCAGGGAATGCACACCAGGCAATCACAAGGCAACATATACACATAGCACTGCATGCACAACAAGCTGTGTGTGCATACCAAGCACACCAGACTCATACAGACATCAGTGACAGAACAGCAACCCACACACCACCATACAGCACAGCACAAAGACAACAGCACACCCAGGAAGTGAAGCAAGAACACAAACAACATACATACATACAACACAACACCCAATAGATGCACAAGTCTGGGACACAAAGGTAGAAACAATTTGACCACAGGACTGGGCAGCAAACTCAGTTGAACTGCATAGGAGCATCCATGACTGACAAACAGCACCAGAACATCACACATGACTCATTGGGGAAATATACAAACCAAGGAGACAGCTCAAACCAAAGTGAAGTGTACTGCATGTCAGTAGGGGACATGGCAGGAGTGTACCATACACAAAGAGAGGGAGTGCAGACCCACAGTGGGTAGGCAGCTGAAGCACAGATAGGGGATGGCATGACAACACACACAACATGCCACACTGGAGGCAAGAAGGCACCATGTGACAGCAAGGCATGAGAAAACACAACCACAATGGCAGTGTGGAGCAGCAGGTCTGCACAGTCCCCACAAACAGCCACCAGACACATGGATGTGCAACAAAACACAACACTGACTTGCCAGTAACACTCTCTGCATACTCACAAGTGACAAAAACAACAAGTAGGAGTCAGATAGAACTGCAAGGACACACCAACACACTGCACATTGCACAACATACAACTCACACATGGGCATACAACCACATCCACAGGGATGAACAATCAAAACAACAGGCACACAACTCCTGGGTGACACATGTGTGTAGTTGACATTGCAGAGGCATGTACACATCAACAGACCACACAAATGCACCCCCTTCACACTGCACACTACCTGGCCATCCAAGAGCACAAATGGAAAGTAAGCCATGGGACTAGGATGACTGGCCATCACAAGATGACCACACACATACACCACTGGGTACACATATAGCAAGAAAACACACTCATGATGACCCTGGACAGCCTGTCTGCAATACTGTGTGCAGAAACCCACTCTGTGCTGGCAGTGCCCCCCCCCCACCTGACATGTGTACAATATAGCCAACATGAACTAATCAAGTAAATGACTACTGCTAACCATTCCAAATTGACACCATTGCCACCACACGTATCTGGGTCAAGAAGAACTGAAGACCCTGTCACACCTGAAAAAAAAGAGAGTAAGTGAGCCCAAACATTGACTATGTTGAAGTGCCACACAGACCATGTGGCACAGTAAACCATTTACACACAGCAAAAGAATTGTATTCAGTAAGGACACGGACAAAATAGACAACAGGAGCAACTGTTTTTATTCACATATTGCACAGATAGGTACCATGAGAAGAGAAGAGCAAGGCACAAAATGCAGAGCATGTCCATGAGAAGCTGCACAGGCAGGGGGCACACAGCAGTGAACAACAAGGCCAGTGGCCAGTTCAGGGGGCAGACTGAGTCCATGAGAAGCTGCACAAGGAAGAGTTCAACATAGCAAAGAGCAACAAGGCCAGTGGCCAGTTCCGGGTGCACACTGAGTCCATGAGCAGCTGCACAGGGAAGAGTTCAACACAGCAAAGAGCAACAAGGCCAGTGGCCAGTTCAGGGTGCAGACTGCGTCCATGAGAAGCCGCACAGGCAGTGGGCACACAGCAGTGAACGACAAGGCCAGTGGGCATGACAAAGTGCAGACTGAGTCCATGAGAAGCTGCACAGGCTGGGGGCACACAGCAGTGAACGACAAGGCCAGTAGGCAGGACAAAGTGCAGACTGAGTCCATGAGAAGCTGCACAGGCTGGGGGCACACAGCAGTGAATAACAAGGCCAGTAGGTAGGACAAAGTGCAGACTGAAACCATGAGAAGCTGCACAGGGAAGAGTTCAACACAGCAAAGAGCAACAATGCCAGTGGCCAGTTCAGGGTGCAGACTGAGTCCATGAGAAGCTGCACAGGCTGGGAGCACACAGCAGTGAACGACAAGACCAGTGGGCAGGACAAAGTGCAGACTGAGTCCATGAGAAGCTGCACAGGCTGGAGGCACACAGCAGTGAACGACAAGGCCAGTGGGCAGGACAAAGTGCAGACTGAGTCCATGAGAAGCTGCACAGGCAGGTGGCACACAGCAGTGAACGACAAGGCCAGTGGCCAGTTCAGGGGGCAGACTGAGTCCATGAGAAGCTGCACAGGGAAGAGTTCAACACAGCAAAGAGCAACAAGGCCAGTGGCCAGTTCAGGGTGCAGACTGAGTCCATGAGCAGCTGCACAGGGAAGAGTTCCACACAGCAAAAAGCAACAAGGCCAGTGGCCAGTTCAGGGTGCAGATTGAGTCCATGAGAAGCCGCACAGGCAGGGGTCACACAGCAGTGAACGACAAGGCCAGTGGGCAGGATAAAGTGCAGACTGAGTCCATGAGCAGCTGCACAGGCTGGGGGCACACAGCAGTGAACAACAAGGCCAGTAGGCAGGACAAAGTGCAGACTGAGTCCATGAGAAGCTGCACAGGCTGGGGGCACACAGCAGTGAATGACAAGGCCAGTGGGTAGGACAAAGTGCAGACTGAAACCATGAGAAGCTGCACAGGGAAGAGTTCAACACAGCAAAGAGCAACAATGCCAGTGGCCATTTCAGGGTGCAGACTGAGTCCATGAGAAGCTGCACAGGCTGGGAGCACACAGCAGTGAACGACAAGGCCAGTGGGCAGGACAAAGTGCAGACTGAGTCCATGAGATGCTGCACAGGCTGGGGGCACACAGCAGTGAACGACAAGGCCAGTGGGCAGGACAAAGTGCAGACTGAGTCCATGAGAAGTTGCACAAGGAAGAGTCCAACACAGCAAAGAGCAACAAGGCCATTTGCCAGTTCAGGGTGTAGACTGAATCCATGAGAAGCTGCACAGGCAGGGGGGGACACAGCAGTGAACGACAAGGCCAGTGGGCAGGACAAAGTGCAGACTGAGTCCATGAGAAGCTGTACAGGGAAGAGTTCAACACAGTAAAGAGCAACAAGGCCAGTGGCCAGTTCAGGGTGCAGACTGAGTCCTTGAGAAGCTGCACAGGCAGGGGGCACACAGCAGTGAACGACAAGGGCAGTGGGCAGGATAAAGTGCAGACTGAGTCCATGAGAAGCTGCACAGGGAATGTGTGCGACTGTACCTTTCCATGGTCAGCAACACAGTCAGGGGGCAACAATGTGCAGTACAGACCCAACTGTGTGAGAGACGGGTGTGTCAGGGTGACTACCACTCAGACTTGGCTGTCATGCAGACTGGGAGCTGGCTGTGTCTCGGGGACTGTCGGGGCACTTGACGGGGGAGAGAGCTGAACAGCTGAGGTAGAGCTATCAGTGACTTGGCAAGCCAGAGGGCTGCTTGGGCCAGGTGGTGTAGCGGCACGTGGAGGTGGAGTCATGCAGACGGGAGACACGGTGTGGCTGGGAGATTGTGGAGGGGTGCCCTTCCACTTTTTGGGGATCCTAAATGGCTTACCTGACTTTGGATGAATGGGAAGTGGTGTGGGCACAACAGGCACACTCACCACCACAGCTGCAGCAGGTGCAGGAGCTGGCAGCCCCTCTGGTGATGTGCTGGACCCAGTGGAACGCTTTGACTGGCTTCGCATCTGCCCCCCTTCGCCTGTTTACTAGGTGTTACCCCTACAGTGCCCTTCGGCCCCTGCTTCACTGGGCTTGGAATGGGAGTCTTGGTGATTCTGCCTTGGAGCCCTTCCTAGGTGTACCCTTGGCATGCACCACCTCCTTGGTGGGCACAGACATTGTACGATTATCTTTGTGAGATGCTTTAGGGGCAGGAGAGTCCTTGGATGGGGATGCCACTGGGGCATGTGTGCCTGAGGTCTGCTGCTTTGCTTTTTGTCCACTGTTGTCGCCTGATGGGCTTTTCTCCCTGCACTCTGGGGTGGCTTTGGTCTTCTGTGGGGATGGGGTCTGCGCCCAGGACCGCTTGGGTTGCTGATGCTGTGTGCTTCGTGTGCAGTATCGTGACTTTGATGTATGTTGACCGTGGTCACTATCGTCAGACCTGGCCACTGCCAGGGAGGTGGACAAAGGGACCAGAGCTGGACTGTGAGTATGTGACTGTTGCAGGGCAGACATCACTGTTGATGACAAAGCCTGGACTGTCCAGTGCAGCCCACCCACGTCGGAATGTATGCCCTCCATGAAAGCAACCACCTGGGCCAATTTCTTGTCGTGGTCAATGAAGGCATTGAGGAGACTGTCTGGCCTACACACAGCTGGTGCAAAAGGTCCAGAGACTCAGCACTGATGGCAGCAGGGGGGGTCAGGGGTAGGGGCAGCGGTGCCAGGGGTGAAGGACATTCTTCCCCTCTTACTGAGCTGGACACGGGCAGCACCAGAGGAATTGGCTGGGAGGGTGGGCAATGGCCGCTGTGAGTTGGAAGTTGATGCAGAGTCCCCGTTCCCTGTGCCCTCCAACATGGATGCATCCCCGCTGAGATCGGATAATGTGGTGCTTTGCGTCTCAGGCTGGGACTCCTCTAGCAGACTCCTGTCCCCCTCTGAGGCGCTGGTGACATCTGTGTCACTGGGCTCCTGGGCAGCTGTTGTGCTAGTTTCACCCCCACTGGTGTCCGTCTGCTCTTTTCCGTAACCACAGGTGATGCTGCATGAGAGAGAGAGATTTAGGGTCAGGTCAGTGGCAGCAACAGAACAAACATATGCAAGCAATGCATGACAAAAGTTGCCCAAATCTACATGTTGCACACCACCCTGTGCAATCACATCATGCCAACTCACTATATAGAGTCAAGCAGTGTGTGGAAAATGGAAACTCAGGCATGAGTGAGCCATGTAATGATGACACAGCACAACACCCTGCTTGAGGCTCTGTTCAAACAGACACACACTAGTTCTGAGCACACCTAGGGACATTATGGGGGCACACTACTTGTTGCCAAAGACAGAACTGGATGGAACAGGAGGGGACAACACAGACCCAGACTACAATATGACAGTCCACAATGGACATTAGCCCATGCCACCCACCATGTCGTACCTTTGGGACAATATAATGCTGCACATTGCAGTAAGATGTGTAGGCTTCCCCAATATGGGTGCATGCAATGGACTCATTGATGTACACACAGTCAGATCGGGCACACTGCCGTTCCCTCCCATGGGATTCCCAAGACTACCCCAATGCAGAAGAAACCTGAAGAGCACAACTCAAAATGTAATGCGAAGGCACAGCATCCAAATGACCTTTGTAAGTACAGGTAGGGCAAATGCATGCCACCGGCACCCAGGCCAGCAGCCACTTACATGCCACAGCATCACACTACCAACATCATATAGGCCAGCGTTGGCACAGGCTCTGTACATATGCAGCCACTCCCAGCCAAAGTCAGACTCCCCAAATGCTCACCCCATGCTTGCTGCTGATGCTCCTTCAAACGTGCATCCAGCTCAGGCTGTGTCACCGGCAAGATGCGCCCCATTAGTGGTGTCATGCTGTGCCGTGCCAGACGCCAAGTGTGAGGAAGCAGCCCTATGGTCATCTCCGCCACATTCTTTGCCAGCCGGCTGATGTCGTCCCATCTCTTGTGACAGTGGGTGCGCCGTCGGTTTGAGACCCCCAGAGCTCGCACCTTCGCTGCAACGGCCCTCCACACGGCCTTGCGCTGGTGTACCTTGAGCTGCAGGCATAGGAGACAAGAGGGGGAAATGATCAGTGACAGTGTCATGTACCGATATCTATCAGTATAGCAGCAAGATACAAAATCAGCACATATCCAACGATAGGTCAATCAGAGACAATAGTACAGCTCACATGGGACCCCTGCATGGGAAAAGCTGATGTTAAAGCATGTAGGTGTGAGGGGGAATACAGTCCCTGCACATCTCACACACATGCAGGATGCCAGCACTGAAACACCCATATAGCCTGCCCACATCTCCAGTCCATTGTTGGCTTGAGCAACACATACATCACATGTCAACCTGTGTTTGGGTGTGGACTCACTGTGTCCAAGACTGCGCAGTCATCAATGTCCCTGTCCTGTGAATAGTTGAATGTGTCATGGTGGTCACATAGAGGTACATGATCTCACAACTACAAAATGCCATTCACAAGGGCAGTGGGTGCACACTACAGTGCTGAGATGGACCATAGCTGGAGTGCAATGTGAAAAGACTGATGTCATACTCTGTAAGTTAAGTGAGTTGTCCTTGTCTTTGTAGGCGGTGACTGTGCAGGCCAGCTGGGCTCACACTGAGATGGACTACAGGGGCACACACAGCTATGCACCCAAGCAATCACTGTCCTGACTACAGCATGAACAACCTTCTGTGTTACTGTGTTACTGTATGGCTGACAACACATTACAGGTCACTCATACATAGATGTGCAGGGAGGGAAAGTTGTGGCATTGGGTACACACACCCTCCCACTTAGACAGCATGTCAGGCAGTGCATGACACTACCCCACACTCCCAGGCACATACTGCATCAGTCGAACTACATGTGTGGCCCCCTGCCCTACCCCACCACTGTTGAAGACTTACCTCGACATTTGAGGAGCCATATAGCCTTGGGTACTGTGTGAGCACCTCGTCCACCAGGACCTCCAGCTCCTCACTCGTGAAGGGACTGGCACGGATCTTCTCTGTCCTTGCCATCACTATGGACATGAGACAACAGCAGGGGATTTGGGTGGTGAGGGGTCTCAGGCAGCAGTCCCTGGAGGTAGCAGCAGGTGAGGGGTCTCAGGCAGCAGGCCCTGGAGTCAGCAGCAGGTGAGGGGTCTCAGGCAGCAGGCTCTGGGAACAGTGGCAATGTGAGGCTCACTCCCAAACATATATAGCCCCCTGGGGTTGTTTCAAAGGTTCCAAGCTGCAGCAATTGGTGGTCCAGCTCTGCCTCTTTCAAATGCAGCCAATGTCCGCCTCCGCGGTGGTGGAGCACCCCTACCGCGATCTTCAAAATTGCATCATGTCACCACAATCATAGCTCCCATTGGCTGTAAGGGCATGCTCGATGGTGGTGATACAACGCTGGGGCCCGGGGTGCCCTACTGCGATGGTGCAGCTTTCAAATGCAGCTAATGTCCGCCTCTGCGGTGGTGGAGCACACCTACAGCGATCTTCAAAATTGCATCATGCCACCGCTATCGAGCTTTGCATTGGCTCTAGGGCAAGCTCCATGGCAGTGACACACCGCAGGGGCCTGGTGTGCACTACCGCATTTTAGTGGCGGAGCATGACAACCACCATTTCCACATGTCTACATGCCTATGACTATCGCACTTGTGTGAATGGGGGTGCTGGTGACACACCACCGGGGCCAGGTGGTTGCTACCGCGAAATGGGTGCTATGCATTGACACAAGGCACCGTGATTTGGGTGGCGGAGCATGCCCACCGCCATATGGGCATGTCTCCATGCCTATGACTACCGCACTTGCGTGAATGGGGGTGCTGGTGACACACTGCCGGGGCCAGGCGGTAGCTACCACAATATGGGTACCATGCATTGACATGAGGCACCGTCTTTTGGGTGGCAGAGCATGCCCACCGCCATATAGGCATGTCTCCATGCCTATGACTACTGCACTTGTGTGAATGGGGGTGCTGGTGACACACCGCCAGGGCCAGGTGGTAGCTACCGCGATATGGGTGCCATGTATTGCCACGAGGCACTGCGATTAGGGTGGCGGAGCATGCCCACCGCCATATGGGCATGTCTCCATGCCTATGACTACCACACTTGTGTGAATGGGGGTGCTGGTGACACACCACCGGGGCCAGGCGGTAGCTGCCACAATATGGGTGCCATACAATCGCAATGGCCATCTGTCAAACATCAACAGGGCACAGTGCCAAGGTGGTCAATGGAACATCACCATGCACATGAGGCCAATCTTCCATTTACTCCACTGATGGCTACACATGCCATGTTTGTGTGTGTGTTTCGTAGATTGACCTATACCCACTCACATGTCACTTATGGATGTGATGTTGGTGTAGGCAGGACAGTGCTGTTCTGGACTCTACAATGTGTACACATGTCAATGTGTTGAGGTGCAGTGACAATCACACCGATGCTCGTCCCAAAGAATGATGAACTATGTTGCATTGCCTCTCATGTCTGCTCATGCACACATTTGTCAATCCAGCGCCGACTCTGGTCATTGTGTGGTGGATGTGTGCCAGGTTGTAATGAGGTGTGAGAGGTACAGCAGTTAGGTATGAGACAGTGGGTTAGATTAGTTACACATTTGATGAATGCTATACTCCCAGGCGTGCCCATTTGAAATGTGGCCGTATCCCTATGTACTTGTCTTGTGTAAGTTGACAGGTGTGACCTTTGTGCACATGAAGGTGTCCCTTCATGTGAGCTGGTCTGTTAGTCAAGGTTGATGTCAGTCATTGTTGTCGTTGTGTCATCCAGAACGTGATGTGCTGTGCACATCTCATGATGTATTGCATTGACACATGTTCACTATCATCTCCACTAGGAGGAGGCCAAATTTGATTAGTCACTTGATGGTGCTGGAGGACATGGAGGATGTTGTGATCATACAGAAATGCCGCCTGGACAGAGCCACCCTGAAAACCCTTTGTGATCTGTTGGAGCCCCACCTGCAGCCCCGCAGGACATATCCAACAGCTTTCACCCCTACTTATAAGGTGATAGCAGCCCTGCATTTTCTTGCCACTGGATCGTTCCAAGAGACAGTGGCCAGCGCTGGTGGAATGTCACAACCGATGTTCAGCATGGTGCTGCGTGATGTACTGTCCACCAGGATGCTATACAAGGACAGATACATCCATTTCCCCAGGGGTGCTGAATTGCCAGCTGTGAAGGGAGACTTCTATCCCCTTGGACACATCCCCAATGTTGTTGGGGACATTGATTGCACCCATGTCAGTCTTGTGCCACCACAGGCAAGTGAGCACATTTACCGCAATCACAAGCATTACCACTCCATCAATGTGCAGGTGGTGTGCCTGGCAGATATGACCATCTCGCGTGTGTGTGCCAAATTCCCAGGCTTGGCCCATGACTCCTACTTCCTGCGGAACAGCATAGTGCCCCAGCTGATGGCTAATCTTCTTCCCGAGCGTGCATGGATTGTGGGTGAGTATGCCTAGTCATGTGGCATGCTGGGTGTGTGGCCTGCTGCCCTCAGCCTCTGCGACGCTGCAATGTCTATTTGTGTTTGTCATACCTAGGTGACTCTGCATATCCCAACCGTCCCTGGTTGCTGAGCCCACTGCGGAATCCCAGGTCCCCGGCTGAAGTCCGCTACAATGAGGCCCATTGGCGGACACGTCGTGTGGTGGAGCATACTTTTGGTCTGCTCAAATCACGTTTCCGCTGCCTGGACAAGACCAGAGGTGCACTGGCATACTCACCCAGGAAGGTGTGTCAGATTGTAGTGGCATGCTGCATGCTCCACAACCTAGCCATTCGCAAGGAGATTCCCCTGCTCCTGGATGATGGTGAGGACCCAAGGCCCCAGCCTGCAAACCAAGCCGTGTCCAGTGATGAGGACAGTGGAGAGGAGGAAGGTGTTGACCTGCGTGAACAGCTCATCACCCGCTACTTCACTTGACAGTGGGTGTCAATGTGCAACATACCCATTGTCTCCTGATATTGCTGTTGTCGTGAAGGGGCATGTGAGAATTGTAGCATCAGCCAGTTGTAGACTCAGTGGTGGTTGGAAATGTTTCTGGGACATGTCATTTGGGAACATAAACAGGACGTGTATGTTGACACTTGTTGGCCATTGTGACATGTGCATGTTGAGTTATTCTGCTGGTAGGGGTTGTGTGATGTCTGTGATGCCACACCCAGACCAGTGACAATTGTTCTGTTGTGTTTCCCTAGGTGCCTTCGACTTCTCCTTGCCTACATACAGCCCATGCTCCTGGTACATTGTGATCATGTTGAAGACTGTACATCCTGCAATAAAGACGGAGCAGACATGACAACATGTGTGTGAGGATATTTTATTTGCAATGGTGAGATGCGAGGGGGGTGTACATATCCATTGGGGGGTGGGGTGGAGCAGTGAGTTGTGATAGATGAGATAATAGAGTAGTCACCACATTGCTGTGGTAACCCAGTCCAACAGACAGATGCCATTCACAAGGCAGTGTGGAGAAGGACAGTCCTAAAAGTCTATGCAGTGGTGGAGAGGGTTGCCATCATGGCTGGCTCCATGACTGGCGTCTGGCAGGTGCTTGGCCTCCATATACTCCCAGGGCCTTCTTGAGACAGCCCCTTCATCGTTTGGCAGGGGGGCCCTGCTGCAGGGCCAGTGGGGTCTGCGGACTCAGCCCTCTCTGTAGGCACAGGGGAGGATGGTGAACTGTCAACGTGCGGCTCACCAGAGAGAGGTGGAGGTGTTGTCTGTGGCACATGCCTGTCCCTCAGTACCACCACTTGCTGGCCCAAGAGGTCCACGATTTGTCCCATGTGGGTTTTGATGGACCTCATCAGCAGGATGAGCTCGTGCAACAGTTCGTCCGACCGGCCAGTTCGTCCCTGGGCCTGTTGTATGCATCCAGGACTCTGGTGATGTGTTCCAGGGAGTGGGTCCCAGCCTCCTAGTGTCTGTGGGTGACCCTGCCCCTCCCACCTGCCCTGCTGCCACGGACCTGTTGCCTCACCACTGTGGGCACCCGCATCCTCTCCCTGCCCTCCTCTGTCGGTGGTGTGTATGCTGGTCATCCTCTGGGACAGGGAGGATGTTGCAGGCAGCACTGGTGGTGGTGGTGGTGGCGGTGGCCGCACAGGCCATGACAGCAGCGGTCTGCTGTGAAGTTGTTGTTGGCGCAGATGTGGGGGGGGGACAATGGGGTCCTGGGACCTGTTGCTCCCTGGCACACCAGATGGGCCGGCCTCGATCTCATCGTCCATAGAATCCTGGGAGTCAACATCCGAGAGTCCATGTACCGGGGGTGGAGACTGCCTCAGCAGGTTGCTGGTATTGTCCTCTGCAGTGAGCTCTTGGTCACCTGTGGGTCAGATGGGAAATGGTCATTGAAGTGCACCCGCCAAGCTTTGTGTTAGCTGTGTGTCATTCACTTTTTGTACACTGCACAATTGACAGATCATCACATTGTTGACTATGTGCACTACTGTGCTTCCTGACATGATGCAGTGGTACAGGCATTACTTGTCCATGGTGTGAGGTGTCAAGGCATACCATGCGACCTGTGCACAATTAATTTTTACAGGGACTTGTTGCCATCTAGGGCCTGGCACAACATGTGTTTAATTGAGAATTCATTGTTTATTGGTCTGACCTGGCAGATGTCACATCTGGCCATGGACTGGTCATTGTCATCTCCTGCATCCCTTTGTCCTGTCCTGTGCATATCTTGATTTGTGGCACCACACATGCTTTCATATTTTTCGAATGGTCCTTGTTGCACTTACCCCATGGCGAAGCACATGTAACTAGGTGCTGTGCATGATTTTGCCCTGACTTTCTTCTACTTGTGCATTGTTGTGTCACACTTTGGTAGCTGTGACAGTTTCCTTAGCGTACCTGTGTGCACACTGTGCTTGTCAATGGGATAGGTATGCCTCGTTGTGCAATGAGAGGGCTGGTGTTGTCATATGGCACCATTTAATTTGTGACAAATGGGTGGGTGTGCGTACTGGCTACTTACCTGTAAGTTTGTTTGGTGTACTGCAATGGCTTCCAACTGCTTCTGGGTGGGGGGAGTGCTCCATCCTGCTCAGGTGTGGGACAGAGGGGATGTTGAGAGTAGTAGTGCAGGCCTCCCAGCCACAAACACCCTCACTGTGAAGATGGCTACCTACCTGTAAGTTTGATGAGGGTGATGTAATGGCTTCCAACTGCTGGGGGGGAGGGCTCCATCCTGTTCAGGTGTGGGACAGGGGGCATGGTGGGAGTAGTGGTGCAGGCCTCCCACCCACAAACACCCTCACTGTGAAGATGGCAACCTACCTGTAAGATTGTTTGGTGTATTGCAATGGCTTCCAACTGCTACTGGGTGGGGGAGTGCTCCATCCTGCTCAGGTGTGGGACAGAGGGAATGTTGGGAGCAGTAGTGCAGGCCTCCCAGCCACAATCACCCTTACTGTGAAGATAGCTACCTACCTGTAAGTTTGATGAGGGTGATGTAATGGCTTCCAACTGCTGTGGGGGAGGGCTCCATCCTGCTCAGGTGTGGGATAGGGGGCATTGTGGGAGTAGTAGTGCAGGCCTCCCACCCACAAACACCCTCACTGTGAAGATGGCTACCTACCTGTAAGTTTGTTTAATGTACTGCAATGACTTCCAACTGCTCCTGGGTGGGAGAGTGCTCTATCCTGCTCAGGTGTGGGACAGAGGGAATGTTGGGAGTAGTAGTGCAGGCCTCTCAGCCACAAACACCCTCACTGTGAAGATGGCTACCTACCTGTAATTTTGAGGAGGGTGATGTATGGCTGGCACATGCTTCTGGGTGGGGTGGTGGGAGGGATCCATCTTGCTAGGCTGTGGGACAGGGGGCATGGTGGGAGTAGTGGTGCAGGCCCCCCACCCCCAGACACCCTCCCGGGGAAGATGGCAGCCTACCTGTGAGTTTAATGTGGGTTGTGTAATGGCTGACACATGCTTCTGGGTGGGGTGGTGGGAGGGATCCATCTTGCTAGGCTGTGGGACAGGGGGCACGGTGGGAGTAGTGATGCAGGATCCCCACCCACAGACACCCTCCTGGGGAAGATGGCTACCTACCTGTGAGTTTGATGTGGGTTGTGTAATGGCTGACACATTCTTCTGGGTAGGGTGGTAGAAGGGATCCATCATGCTAGGCTGTGGGACAAGGGGCATGGTGGGAGTAGTGGTGCAGGACCCCCGCCCCCAGACACTCTCCCGGGGAAGATGGCCACCTACCTGTGAGTTTGATGTGGGTTGTGTAATGGCTGACATATGCTTCTGGGTGGGGTGGTGGGAGGCACAATCTTGCTAGGCTGTGGGACAAGGGGCATGGTGGGAGTAGTGATGCAGGCCCCCCATCCCCAGACACCCTCACAGGGAAGATGGCTACCTACCTGTAATTTTGATGAGGGTGATGTAATGGCTGGCACATGCTTCTGGGTGGGGTGGTGGGAGGGATCCATCTTGCTAGGCTGTGGGACAGGGGGCATGGTGGGAGTAGTGGTACAAGCCTCCCACCCACAAACACCCTCACTGTGAAGATGGCTACCTACCTGTAATTTTGATGAGGGTGATGTAATGGCTGGCACATGCTTCTGGGTGGGGTGGTGGGAGGGATCCATCTTGCTAGGCTGTGGGACAGGGGGCATGGTGGGAGTAGTGGTACAGGCCTCGCACCCACAAACACCCTCACTGGGAAGATGGCTACACACCAGTAAGTTTGTTTGGTGTACTGCAATGGCTTCCAACTGCTCCTGGGTGGGGGAGTGCTCCATCCTGCTCAGGTGTTGGACAGAGGGAATGTTGGGAGTAGTAGTGCAGACCTCTCAGCCACAAACACCCTCACTGTGAAGATGGCTACCTACCTGTAATTTTGATGAGGGTGATGTAATGGCTGGCACATGCTTCTGGGTGGGGTGGTGGGAGGAATCCATCTTGCTAGGCTGTGGGACAGGGGGCATGGTGGGAGTATTGGTGCAGGCCCCCCACCCCCAGACACCCTCACGGGGAAGATGGCTACCTACCTGTGAGTTTGATGTGGGTTGTGTAATGGCTGACACATGCTTCTGGGTAGGGTGGTGGGAGGGATCCATCTTGCTAGGCTGTGGGACAGGGGGAATGGTGGGAGTAGTGGTGCAGGGCCCCACCCCCCAGACACTCTCCTGGGGAAGATGGCTACCTACCTGTGAGTTTGATATGGATGTGCAATGGCTGACACATGCTTCTGGGTGGGGTGGTGGGAGGGATCATCTTGCTAGTCTGTGGGACAGGGGGCATGGTGGGAGAAGTGGTACAGGCCTCCCACCCACAAACACCCTCCCTGTGAAGATGGCTACCTACCTGTAATTTTGATGAGGGTGATGTAATGGCTGGCACATGCTTCTGGGTGGGGTGGTGGGAGAGATCCATCTTGCTAGGCTGTGGGACAGGGGGCATGGTGGGAGTAGTGGTGCAGGCCCCCCACCCCCAGACACCCTCCCGGGGAAGATGGCTACCTACCTGTAAGTTTAATGTGGGTTGTGTAATGGCTGACACATGCTTCTGGGTGGGGTGGTGGGAGGGATCCATCTTGCTAGGCTGTGGGACTGGGGGCATGGTGGGAGTAGTGGTACAGGCCTCCCACCCACAAACACCCTCACTGTGAAGATGGCTACCTACTTGTAAGTTTGTTTGGTGTACTGCAATGGCTTCCAACTGCTCCTGGGTGGGCGAGTGCTCCATCCTGCTCAGGTGTGGGACAGAGGGAATGTTGGGAGTAGTAGTGCAGGCCTCTCAGCCACAAACACCCTCACTGTGAAGATGGCTACCTACTTGTAATTTTGATGCGGGTGATGTAATGGCTGGCACATGCCTCTGGGTGGGGTGGGGGGAGGAATCCATCTTGCTAGGCTGTGGGACAGGGGGCATGGTGGGAGTAGTGGTGCAGGCCCCCCACCCCCAGACACCCTCACGGGGAAGATGGCTACCTACCTGTGAGTTTGATGTGGGTTGTGTAATGGCTGACACATGCTTCTGGGTAGGGTGGTGGGAGGGATCCATCTTGCTAGGCTGTGGAACAGGGGGCATGGTGGGAGTAGTGGTGTAGGAACCCCACCCCCAGACACTCTCCCGGGGAAGATGGCTACCTACCTAAGAGTTTGATGTGGGTTGTGTAATGGCTGACATATGCTTCTGGGTGGGGTGGTGGGAGGAACAGTCTTGCTAGGCTGTGGGACAGGGGGCATGGTGGGAGGAGTGATGTAGGCCCCCCACCACCAGACACCCTCCCGGGGAAGATGGCTACCTACCTGTGAGTTTGATGTGGGTTGTGTAATGGCTAACACATGCTTCTGGGTGGGGTGGTGGGAGGGATCCATCTTACTAGGCTGTGGGACAGGGGGCATGGTGGGAGCAGTGGTGCAGGCCTCCCACCCCCAGACACCCTCCCGGGGAAGATGGCTACCTACCTGTGAGTTTAATGTGGGTTGTTTAATGACTGACACATGCTTCTGGGTGGGGTGGTGGGAGTGATCCATCTTGCTAGGCTGTGGGACAGGGGGCATGGTGGGAGCAGTGGTGCAGGACCTCCATCCCCAGACACCCTCCCGGGGAAGATGGCTACCTACCTGTGAGTTTGATGTGGGTTGTGTAATGGCTGACACATGCTTCTGCGTGGAGTGGGGGGAGGAATCCATCTTGCTAGGCTGTGGGACCGGGGGCATGGTGGGAGTAGTGGTGCAGGCCCCCCACCCCCAGACACCCTGCCGGGGAAGATAGCTACCTACCTGTGAGTTTGATGTGGGTTGTGTAATGGCTGACACTTGCTTCTGGGTGGGGTGGTGGGAGGGATCCATCTTGCTTGCTGTGGGACAGGGGGCATGGTGGGAGTAGTGGTGCAGACCCCCACCCCAGACACCCTCACGGGGAAGATGGCTACCTACCTGTGAGTTTGATGTGGGTTGTGTAATGGCTGACACATGCTTCTGGGTGGGGTGGTGGGAAGGATCCATCTTGCTAGGCTGTGGGACAAGGGGCATGGTGGGAGTAGTGGTACAGGCTCCCCACCCCCAGACACTCTCCCAGGGAAGATGGCTACCTACCTGTGAGTTTGATGTGGGTTGTGTAATGGCTGACACATGCTTTTGGGTGGGGTGGTGGGAGGTATCCATCTTGCTAGGCTGTGGGACAGGGGGCATGGTGGGAGTAGTGGTACAGGCCTCCCACCCACAAACACCCTCACTGTGAAGATGGCTACCTACCTGTAAGTTTGTTTGGTGTACTGCAATGGCTTCCAACTGCTCCTGGGTGGGGGAGTGCTCCATCCTGCTCAGGTGTGGGACAGAGGAAATGTTGGGAGTAGTAGTGCAGGCCTCTCAGCCACAAACACCCTCACTGTGAAGATGGCTACCTACCTGTAATTTTGATGAGGGTGATGTAATGGCTGGCACATGCTTCTGGGTGGGGTGGTGGGAGGGATCCATCTTGCTAGTCTGTGGGACAGGGGGCATGGTGGGAGTAGTGGTGCAGACCCCCCACCCCCAGACACCCTCACAGGGAAGATGGCTACCTACCTGTGAGTTTGATGTGGGTTGTGTAATGGCTGACACATGCTTCTGGGTGGGGTGGTGGGAGGGATCCAACTTGCTAGGCTGTGGGACAGGGGGCATGGTGGGAGTAGTGGTACAGGCCCCCCACCCCCAGACACTCCCACAGGGAAGATGGCTACCTACCTGTGAGTTTGAAGTGGGTTGTGTAATGGCTGACACATGCATGTGGGTGGGATGGGGGAGGGATCCATCTTGCTAGGCTGTGGGACAGGGGGCATGGTGGGAGTAGTGGTTCAGGCCCCCCACCCCCAAACACCCTCCCAGGGAAGATGGCTACCTACCTGCTAGTTTGATGTGGGTTGTGTAATGGCTGACACATGCTTCTGGGTGGGGTGGGGGGAGGGATCCATCTTGCTGATGCTGTGGACCAGGGGGCCTGGTGGGAGTTGTAGTGCTGTCTGCCTGTACACATGCCCCCAAGGTAATGTTGGTAGCTACGTTTGGGGTGAATGGGAGTGGGTGAATGTTGGATCTGTGAGCCATGTTTTGTGAGTGTGTGGTGCAGATGGATGGTATGTGTCCTAGGTGGTGTTGCTTTGTAGGTGTGCAAGACAGTACATAGCAGAGTGGCGTTAGTCATTTGTTTGTACTTACCAGCCTCCACTCCCCCGGCTACTCCTGTGAGACTCTCTGGATTCAGTATGGCAAGCACCTTCTTCTCCCATTGTGTGAATGGTTTTGGTGGAATGGGAGGGCCACCGCCAATCCTCCGGTTCTTGCTCCTTCTCTCCTTGACCACCCTCTTCAGATCATGCCAGCGCTTCATGATCTCCTTTTTTGATCTTGGGGTGGTCCCTACTGCATTGACCTTTTGGACTATCCTTGCCCACATTTGCGTCCTTGTGGCTAATGTTGTCTGTTGGACCAGGG
Source organism: Triturus cristatus (assembly GCF_964204655.1). Taxonomy (NCBI): domain Eukaryota; kingdom Metazoa; phylum Chordata; class Amphibia; order Caudata; family Salamandridae; genus Triturus; species Triturus cristatus. The sequence continues at coordinate 491,095,910 of NC_140588.1, forward strand.
TACCAAAAAGCTGTGGTTCCACTCTGACTATCTCATCTACCGTGACCTTCAACTCAATCGCAATGAATTTGGGCATTTTCTATCTGGCCATGGTGAGTGGTGTGCAAAGTGGTTGTGGGTGCAGGAGTGTGAGTGGTGGTTGTGGTTTTGCTGTGTATGGTGTTTGTTGTACAGGGGGATTAGTTGTGCTGGTGGTGCTGTGTGTGGTGTGGCTAGTGATGTTGTGTCCTTTGCCTCTTCTTTCAGCTGGGGTATGTGTCCCTTCTCTCCTGGAGTATTGCATGGGATTGTCGTCAGTGAAGGGGCTGGTTTTATACTCAGCTATGTGGGTGTGTCCAATTAGGATGTTGCTGACAGGTGTGTTGTCCTGGGATTAGTATTTTTCTTTTTGATATGTGGTTGTGTCATTGGGGTGTGTTTTGTGTATTTGGGGCGCACGGCCTGATTTTCTGAGTGCACTTATTGGCCTTTTTGTGTTTTTTTGCTTTGTCCGCCATATTTTTTACGGATCGTCCGCCGTGGTGGCTGTGCTTCAGATCTTCCGCTGGCTCTCCCATTCATCCCATTGTGTGACCGCGGCAGTCGGAGACAGCAGTACGTACCGCGGGACCGTCGGGGATATCCTAATTTCCGGTGCGGTGTCTCCGCTATACTTACGGCGGGTTGGTGTTTTTCCGCCGTGAATCCGACCACTGCGGATGGATTTTGGCCATCTCCACCCGCTACGGGCGGTTTTTCTTGGCCTCGCTCCGCCACGGTCGGATTTTTTTGGGCGGTTGATCCTAATTTGCCCACCGGTTTTCCCACGGTGCCACCGGGAGGTTGTTTTCCGTTTCCATGGTGGTTGTGGTGCTTTTCCTCCCGCCATCCTAATGGACCTCTAAGCTGGAAAAACCTAGATAGACCGTCAGCATTGACATAGTTTACACCTGGTCTGTGTTCCAACCTGAAGTGCATACTCTGTAGGGAAATAGAACACCTCAACAGTTAAGGATTCTCACACCTCATTTGCATGAGCCCTCTGAGGGGTCTGCGGTCAGTCTGAATCAGTAAGGAAGTGCCAAAGAGGTATGGCCTCACCTTGTTCAGTGCCCAGACCACAGCAAAAGCTTTTGTCTCTACAGCACTCCACCTTTATTTCTTGGGGAGTAACCTCCTGGATATGAAGGCAACAGGTTAGTTTAGGCCCTCTTCATTAAGCTGTGATAGTACTGACCCTATGCCATGTTCTGAGGCATCAGTCTGAATGATAAACGCCTTGGAGAATTCACTGGCCTTGAGCACTGGGGCTGTGCACATGGCCTGCTTAAGGGAGTCAATGCCTTTTGGCATACCTCTGTTCAAATAACATTTCTGGGCTGCTTCTTAGAATCCAGGTCAGTCAAGGGGCAACAATGGTGTTGTATCCCTTGAAAAACCTCCTATAGTACCCAGTGAGGCCCAAGAAGGCTCTGACCTCTCTCTGGGTTTTGTGGGGCTCCCAGGCCATGATAGTCTCTATCTTGGCCTGGAAGGGCTGCACCTTACCTCTGTCCACCAGGTGTCCCAAGTGCACTACAGACCCCTGCCCTAACTGGTACTTACTGCCTTGATAGTCATGCCTGCCTGTTGCAAAGCCTGAAGCTCTTCCTCGAGGACAAAAAGGTGGCACTTCCAGCTGCTACTGAAGACAGCTATGCAATCCAACTAGGCAGCACAGGAGGTCGCCATACCAGCAAAGACCTGGTTCATCAATCTCTTGAAGGAGGCAAGGAATTCTTGAGTTCAAAGGACATCACCCTAACTGATAGAGGCCCTCTGAAGTGGAGAAGGCTGACCTCTCCTTCACACCTTCTGTTAGGGTGACCAGCCATTCTCCTGATGCAAGATCAAATATACTTAAGTACTGGGCAATAAGTTCATCATCCCAGGGGATGGGATGAGCGCCTGTCTTTGTGATTGAGCTTAGCACCCACTCTATAATCTACACAGAACCTGAGTTCAGGTGCGGTGCCTGGTGGGGCAACTTTTTGGTACCAGAACCACAGGACTGGAGAAGGATCTACAAGAGGGTTCTATCACCAAGATGTTCAGCAATTTGGAAAACTCGTTCTTCATGCTGGCCCTCACCTTATCAGACAACCTGTAATTTTGTTCTTGACAGGAGGTTGTTTCCTTTGTCCACATCATGGAAACAGAGGTAGGTAGTCCCAGGGATGAGGGAAAACAGAGAGGCATGCTGCCACAAGACTTAGAGGCTGTTCCTCTGCTGTTCAGGAGTCAGACTGGGAGAAAGGACCTCCGCAGACTCATCTTTCTTCTTGGAGTATAAGATGTCAGTAGAGTTTCACGCTCCCTTCCTCTTATCCATCTGTCACCAACAGCATGGTGAGCTCAGACCTCTCAAAGTGGGGTTTGAGGCAATTGACAGGGAGTCTAGGGGTGCCTATGGGCCTTAACGTCCACCAGGTAGGTGGCCTCACCATTGCTCTCAATCACCTCATAGGGCCCAGTTCAATGGTCCTGGAGGGCCCTGGGTTCCACAGGTTCCATAACCCACACTTTCTGCCCAGTTTGCAAGTCCACTGTAGTAGAATTTTGGTCATACCCTTCTTTCTTTACATCCTGATTGGCTTCAAAGTTCCACAACTTATTCATTTGGCTTCTGAAGGCTGGCATGTAGCTCTCTACATCCTGGGGAATCTTCTTTGGAGCTTGCTCCCACCCTTCTATCACCAAACTCAGTGGTCCTCCCACAGGGCTTCTTTGAGCTCAAAGGGGCTGAAGCCCACTCCCTTCTGTGGTACCTCACTATAGGCAAACAACAGGCATGGTAAGAGGATGTCGAACTTACTCCTCAAGGCCTCAGGCAGGCCTCTGATCATGTCTTTCAGGGTCTTATTGAATCTCTCAACAAGCCCATTAGTTTGTGGATGGTAAGGGGTGTAGAACTTATAGGTTACCACACACCCCTTCCATATTGACTGCATATAAGCAGACATGAAGTCAGTGCCCCTCTTAGAGACAACTTCCTTGGGGAAAGCAACTCGGGCAAAAATCCTCAGCTGGACCTTGGCCACTGCAGGTGCAGTTGTGGTCCTCTGAGGGATTGCCTCTGGGTAACTAGTGCCATGAGCAGCCAGAAAAAGAAAGGATTAACCTGTTGCCTGAAGCAGTTTGGGGATCCATGGGCCCAACAATGTTGATGCCGACCCTCTCAAAGATTGTGCCAACAACAGGCAAGAAATTCAGGCGGGTTGGCTAGCCAGGGAAATTTTGTGAGCCAGCTTCAGTCGGAAGGCCCTGTAGCATTGGGGGACCACTAGGACCCTCGTTGTCCCATGCACAGAAGCCTTAGGCTCACTGTAAAGGAGGCTGTCCTTCCAGTAAATGTGATGACTCCCAGAGGCATCACTTGCTGCTAGGACTTCAGCCTATTTAAATGCCCTCACGGGTTGGGCACTCCTGATCTACCCTAAAAAACTCCTCCTTGGTAGGCCCTCCTTCCAAATGTCATCCAGCAAGCTCAGGTAGGTCACCAAGGGGAGCAATTCCCTCCTTATGGGACACAGGTACCCAATCCATATCACTGGGAAGACATTCAGGGGCTAGTTTCCCAAGCCCATTGACAATCCCATTCTTAGCAGCTAGCTGGTCCATTATCCCAGGCTCCAGCCCTTTTTGACTCCCATACTGGGCAGCCATTGACCCAGTCATAGCACAGATCCAGTTGGGAAAATCCAACATCTCCACATGAGCCTTGAGCTCAATTTCTTTCCAGGTTGTATGCTCAAGGTCATTACTAAGCAAACAGTCCACAGGCATGGCAGGGCTTACTGCAACTTTAAAGAAACATGGACTTCCCACACTTAAATGGATCATGGGCAGGTTAAGTGGGTAGTGAGTCTCTCTGTTGTTAGCCACTACAACATGGTGGAATACATTGGGAATCACCTGCTCTGGCGACACCAGATGACTCTTTGCAATAGTCAGGCTGGCACCTGTTTCCCTCTGCGCCTCAGCCCTTTGCCCATTGATGGTGACCCATTGCCTAACCTTTGTAGCTTTATAGGGCACATCTTACTTTCACCAAGGGACACTAGCGTAACCCCACTAAATCCCCCTACCCCATTAACTGGGACAAACCCCGCTCCCAGCACTACACTCACCATCCCTGAAACTTGGGGTCCCCCTTGTAGTGTCCATACTCAGTTGTCAGGGTAGTTTTTCTTCTGGTGGCCAAATTCAGAATGTGAACCAGACTCTTTACCCTGTGAGTTGGTATGGGGGCCTTTATGTTATGTTATGTTATGATATGTTATGTTATGTTAAACAGTTTTGTAGAGCCCACAGCTACCCAACCACGGGTTTCGCAGCACTGACAGAGGGAGTGAAACTAAAACACAGGGTTATCTAAAAGAATACAATTTTAAATATATCAGAAGAGGTGGGTTTTTAGTTGCTTCCTAAAACTTAACAAATTGTTTCTCTGCATGAGCTGAATAGGAAGAGTGTTCCAGAATTTGGCGGTGATGGAGACAAATGAGTGAACTCCTGCTTTTGCTTTCTTGATTCTGGGGACGTCAAGAAGGAAGAGGTCATGATGATCTTCCAGGTGGGTATTGTTTATGGAGATGGGTGACAAATATAGTATGTGGAGACAATTTCTCGTCCAGATGAGTGACACTATTGACATGCTGGGACTTTTTCTACTTCATGACCACTGTTCTCCCTGGTGGGTGTTGAGAACCTCAGCATGTGTTTCAGCTTAGTATGTATTTGGATTTGCTCCCTGCCCAATAATCCCTACTGACCCTTCACCTGCTTATTATTTTGTGCTATAAGCTTGTGCACTCCTCTTTGTTTCCCCTTTCCAAGTTGTAATTCCCTATCATTATAAAACTGGTGTCTAAAATCTATGGGAGACTGAAAGCTTGAGAATATAACATATTTACCATTTGTAGTATACTTGCTTTGCATTTGTATAACTAATATTACTGTATGTTCATTGTGGACTGATGCTTTATTATGAACAGATTTACAGTGTAAAATAGTTAAAGATTTATTGAAAACCCAATATAAATTATTTGAACCAAGAAGGGAGAGGGTGTTTGATCTCAGTGCTCTGGGGGCTGTGTGTGAGGTATAGAGGTGCTGAGGGATGTGCGTGCCTGGTGAGTATTTTAACCTATGAGCAATGCATAGGGACCTGAATTATATTCTTTGATTGATCTGCAGCCAGTGAACTTGAGTGAGTGCCAAGCGTGCAGAGTTCATTTTTGCCACACCTATCAAGGCTCCTACTGCTGCATTTGAGTGACCTGTATTTCTTTTCATGACATAAGCTGGGCTATCCAGATAAGAGGAGTTGCCAAAGTCCAGGCATGAAAGAATTAGGCCTTAGACTACCATCCTACAACACTTCAGACAAAGCCATTGAAGCATTTTCTAAGGGATCTTAGCAGCCTGAAGCACATGCCTGCCCCCTTCTTTGCTTGTAAACCCATGGTCAGATCTTTGTCCAAGGTGATTCCAAGGCGTTTAACTTCAGGTTTAGGAAAAGGGGACTCTTCCTAACAAGAGGGCCATAGGAGTTGTTCCCAGAGCGAAGTGTTGTTTCCAACCAGCAACACCTCTGTTTTGCCGCCATCCAAATAGCCATCTATTCAATGCATGTAGGAAGTTTCTTAGAGGTGGAATTGGTGTCAGATGACAGAGAAGAGAATGGAATTGGTATCAGGTGACAGAGAAGACAATCTGCGTGTCATCTGCATAGAATGCCATTGTGAAGCCATAGGAGCAAATGATGTCAGAGAGAGGACGAACATATATGTTGAAGAGCGTAGGGCTCAAAGAAGAGCTCTGTGGTATTTCACATTCCAGCTTATGAGTTTCTGACAAGAATGGCCCTTCATTCACTTGAAAACTTATTTTGGCTAGAAATGATGTTAGCCATTTTAGTGCTGTCCCTGAGATCCCTATTTCTTCCACCTTGTCACTTAGGATTGAATATGAGATGGTATTGAAAGCTGCGCTTAGATTGAGAAGTATGAGTGCAGCAGGCCCTCCATGTTTCAGAGTCATTTTCAGGACCTCAGTGACCAACAGAAGAGCTGCATCAATTCTGCAGCCTTGGCGAAATCCTGTTAGCATGTGATGCAACAGATTATTGCTTTTCAACAAGTTTGAGAGAAAGCCATTGAAAGGTTTCTCTAAGAGTTTGCTTATCCCCAGAAGCAGTGAAACAGACATATAGTTTTCAGATTTATCATGGTCCAAGGAGACGTTCTTTAACAAAGACTGGATCATTGCTTGGTTCTGTGCTTCGGGAACAGAGCATACCTCCAGCGAGGCTTTAGAGAACTCTGTCTTTTTATCTCTCCCCTCTTTCTTCTGTTGGGAACCCTGACAACCATTTTGGGAGTCATTCCAAGATACCTTCTTGAACACTCTGTTGCTGACCCAGAAGTCTACCTCCTCAGCAGGTGCCTGAAGTCAGAAAGCTTACTAGCAACCAGGTGTTGGCGCAGCTCTGTAAAACAAAGATCAAGCATGTGCTCCTTCAAAACTATGTTATACAGCCCTAAATAATCATGTACGTTGCTGCCCCTCACCCAGCTCTTTAGTGCCTTACTAGCAGAGTCTAAGCAGTTCACTCAACTTTGTGATGCAATCTTGTGATTTGTCCTGAACCTCCGTCAGTATTTTTCAGGTGTCAGTCCAAACTTGTTGATTAGCATTGTCTTCATAGCAGTGTAGTGTGTCTGGTTCCCCACCTCAAATGGGAGAAGTGTATCCAGCCCCACTGTGTGCATGTACCTTCGCAAACTATCACCCAAGAAGTCCTTTGGGACCTTGTGCACTCTTAGAGCCACTACATAGGCTACAAACCATTTTCTATATCATGCACCACCAAATAACTGGGCACTAAATCCTTGGGACTTACTTCTGTAGTAGATTCTGCAGGCATTCTGCCAACATTACTGTCGCTGGACCCCACTTGTAGGGCTCCTATGTCCAGCTCTCTGAGGTTGAGCTGAAGAATTAGTTTTCTCTCTTTCAGAGCTTTCCTCCTTTTCTCCAGAGCTTGCTCCTTCTTCAATTTCATTTTGGCAACTCCATCTGGGTATATTGAATACCACTTTTCAAAGGAGTTACAAGTAAATCAAATTTGCCAATTATGTATACACCAATGTTACCACCGTGGTTAGGAGAGAATCACATGAAGTTTAGCACTGGTCAGCAGTGTTAAAGTGCTCAGAGTGCTAAGGCCAACACAAAAATACAGTAAAAACAGGAGGTAAGCAGGCAAAAACTTTGGTGGAAGACCATACTAAGGATGACAGGTCTAATAGGCAATGCAATTTCATTCTTCTCGAAATGTCTATCTTGGATGCCTTGCTGAACAGGTTTGGTAAAGGTAAGCAGGAGTGTTATAGGGCTTTCCCCTTTCGAGGAGGAGAAGGCCTAAGGATTGTAAAACAGAAATGATATTGTAGAGTCAAGGAGAAGGTGAGAAGGTAAGCTTTATGAGGAGTTTACCAAGACTCACAGGCAGAGCAGGCTGCTGTAATCATTTATTTTATGACTCATTTGTTCTCGATTAACTAAGAAGTGAGAGCAATTTACAACCAATCATGGACAAGTGGCTGAATGTACCAGGCTGATCAATTTCACAACTGTCATCATACAGTGTAGCTGAGTGCGTGCATAATATGTGGATGATGATGTGACATCACAAGTCTGTCTCCAGTTACAAGCAACAGGCCACCTCCCCTGAAACACAACCCCATAAGAGGGGTTTCACATTTGAGCCAGAATACAGACTCAGCATTTCCAAAATCAACGCACATCTCTCCAGTCCCCAGAGCTGATTGCGCCTTAGAGACATCATCATGTTGGTTTATCTTTGAGTCGGTGATTTACTTCTTCTGGCTGTTGAGGTTGACCTGCCCTGAGTCTTTCCATCCTTTTCCTGACTCTGAGTAACAAACTAGTCCAACTCTGTCCTGATCCGAGCGAAATAGACCTGTAGTGCACTGCTGTTGAAGAAGAAGAGAAACAGAAAAAAGGAGTCAACTTTACAAGTCAATCTCGCTAAGTGTGAAACTTCAGGAAAAAAGATCACTCATCAGGCCTAAATATTGTAAATCTTCAAAATCAAGTTTAAAAATTAGTTGAAAACCCTCCCTCACTGTCTACCACCACATGAATCATCAATCACCTCTCATAATTACTCAATAATATATCACTCATTGGTGCAATAGTTACCTGCTCCAATCCAAGCAAGGTGGTACACAATTTTTCCCCTCTTTGATGCAAGCAAAAAGCAACATACAGGAAATTGGCAGTCTTATTATCAAATGATATTTACTTGGGACAGCCATGCTAGGGGGAGAAAAAAGAAGGATAGGCATGGGACAGAGGCAGGCATTATCTGTTTCTAATGTCCTTGAAGGGAATGGGGAGGCTTCTTCACTGCACACTTGTCCAACTCCAAACTGGCCAAAATTAATAAACAAAATCTATAATCTTACCTTAGCTATATCCATTTTCATTCTTTCAGCAAAGCACTAAGCAGTTTGATGATATATAATTAAGAAGTTCTATGGTGGCCTACTGAGTCAGAAAGTAGAGTTTGTCCTCAAACTCAGGTGGTTCACACTAGAGCCTAACCAATCACCCTCATCCTCCTTCTCCTCCTGTGGTATTACAGAAACAGTTTAATTGTGTGGTATGAAATGTTTGTTCATTTTGATCGTGGTCAATCTCCCAATGTTTTAAGGTGAGAGACTGGTCCTTCTCACTTTGACACAATGGCTACCGGACAAGCCAGATACTTTATTGCCAGCCTGCTGATCTCAGGTCATTGGCGCATCTTCCCATACCATTATACCAATGGGTTTTGATCCATGTAGACCTCTTTTGGTCATCCAGCCCAGCTAGTCCTGGAACATCCTCTGAATGGTCATTGGTGCTGCCACTTGCTTGACTTCTTCTGCCTTCACCTCTACACTTGACTTAAACTCTGCCACTTGAAACCAAGTAAATACAGAGGTTGGGTCTGATTCTTCTATTCCTGTAGTTGTTGTTGGCGGGGTTCTTCTTGCTGGTGCTAGATGCTCTGAGACAACATCTGCATGCTCTGAAAGTTGAAGGCTGCACCCCAGAACTTCTGCCCGGGACTCTAATTTCCAGACAATCTTCTTCAAGTTCTCTTGCGTGTTCAACAATCCATGTCTTGAATAGTAAAACATCCATTTCAGAAAAAGGAATGAAAATGACCAGAATTTTGTTTTTTTACCATGGATCAATTACTGTAACATGGATGTACTTGTTGGATAACTCAATGTCTCTTTGCAGCCTGGGATTAACAGCAAAGGGAAGGATTAAGCTCTCAACCAAGTCACGCGCTTCTCCATTGCCATTCACACCTGCAAGCCTTTGCAACACCTTTATTAACTGGTCCTGTGGCAGATGCAACAACAGGATAGCTTGTCTCATTGTACTGACCTTCTTGCTGTCTTCCCAGGTGACAACCTCAAAAGGTAGAAGCATTTGAATAAAGCAATTGACTAGGCTCTATTTGTCCCACTTCATTGTCATGCTTTTCCCAGTTGCATCCCCTCCTCTTTGAATGACATACATCAGTTTGGACTGTTCAAGCAGACATTGTAACATGCATTAGGTTTAGTTCCAACATGTTGGCACTTCCTGTATGAGGGCTATATCTGGTACTCTACTAACACACTGAATGATCCTCAAATGCTTCTGGGCTTAAAAAGAATGGCTGAAATTAGTGCATATTCTTCTGCAGGTGGTCTTTATGTTAGTGACTAGATATTCTTTTTTTTAGAAAGTCCTGCTCAATCAGGTTGATGCATAGCACCAAACACAGGACCCTGAAATGGCGACCATCTGCCATGGCCGTAACTATATTAGTGCCATTGTCCATGGCAACAAATCTGATTCTGAGACCTCTGGGTTGCAGCTATTCAAACACCTTGCTGGTAAAGTCTTCCAAGGTATTTGCAAGTGTATGAGATATATTTATGGTGAACATGGCTACTGTAGCATGCTGTCAAAAGTCCTTAAAAGTTTTTTCAGTGCTGAGACCTGTAAATAGCTATTGCCTAACCCCCACAAAAGATATCTAGTGCACGGAGATAAACATTTAATCAGTGGATTCACAACTGGTCTACATGTCTGTTGTCAGGTGGATAGTTTGAACAGCACTCTGCTGTAAAACTTGTGCAACCAATTGCAGCACATCGTGAAGGAGCAGCAACTCTGGCGAAATAGGTCCGACTGGGAACCTTCTATTTCGGGCAGATGGCCACCACAAATTCTACAAATCCCACTCTTTCCACAAAAAAAGGGAGGAGGTCCAACACTAACCTTTTAACTTGCTTCCCATTGTACAAATGTGCCATTGGGTGGTTGCATTCGCAGGGCCCCATCTGCGGAAACATGCCCGTGACAATAACCTAGATTTTTTTCTTTTGTGATGCCTCTGACGCAGCTGACTTCCAGCTAGAACTAGGAGGTCGTAAACTCAATGAGCGTCTTGGGGCAGTCATTGTATGCCACCCTCTTCTTCCTTATCACCTTCACTTCCCATCATGATCAGAGCTGATTCTTCTCCCTCATACCACCACCAGCAGCATTTTTTTAAGGTGCTTCTCCCACCAGTTTGTGTGATGTTTTTTTTGTATAGGTCATTTGGCCTCCAGTACCATAGTTTGAACCAGGCTTACCTCGATGAACATTCGTATGGCTAGAGCATATTACAATGTTATCCTACTACTTACTAATTGTAAAGAAGTCCCAAACTGGGGAGGAAAAATGTCTTAGTGTGCCACTGCCAATGCCTGAAAAAGAACTGGAGGTCTGTTGGTGTGTAGTCAATTGCTTCTCTGTAGTGCATACTTAAACTGAGGTAGTGTTGAAAGCAGGTCTCATTTGGGGCCTTACAGATATGGAACCACCACCATTGCCATATCCCTTGGAGCAGGTTGAATAGGAGGGTAATGTCAGTGTCCTCTGAGCCAGTTTCCATGTCAATGACTGGCTCATTATCCTCTTTCCCTTCCATAATTGAAAGGCTTTCAGGAATTTTCCTTTTCTCTTGTCTTTCCTGGCATTTTTCAGACTCAGCCAGGGTCCAATCCATGTCCAGATCACCAGAAGGTTGTCGTGAAGAAGATGGTGGAGTACCCTTCCTTCTTCTTGCTGGACATATAGAAGCAAAATATTCAACAACAGGCACAGCTTGCTGAGGAGGAAGCTCAACCTACAGTTCTGCTCCTACTTCAGGAAGATCTACCATTGCTGGCAGCGGCTCTTTTTGTCCACTTTGCTGAGTTTACTGCGATAATTGGGTTTTAATTTGTAGCTGAGTCAAATCCAATTCAGACTCACTGATCGTTGCCATGATTGCAGTGGCTGCCTCACTGAAAGACATGACCTTGGGGTGGTGCAGTTGATGTGGGAGTGCTGCTCCTAGCTTGCTCCCTGGAGAATGGTGCAGCAGGCACTTGTCTCCCGGAAAAGGTTTCAGGCAGCATGCTGTAGTGTAGTTCCTATATCTAAATCGAAACACAACACCCACTCCACTTTTGAATGAACGATAATACTAAATGCTAAACTTGAAATGCTAAACATTTAAAACTGAGTACCGCATTTGTAAAAGCTTACTAAAATAAGTTTACGGTAAAAAAAACGTTCATGCTAGACATGAAATACAAAGGTGCTGTACATATTAAAGCAACATTTCATTCTAAGCATATGTTTATAGTGAATGCTAAGTGAATGAACAGAAATATATACACATATGATGAAACGGCTCATGATTACAGAAGAAAAGGTCAAAGCCATTTTATGTCATGGTACATAAATGAAATTGTGGTGAATAAAGATAACAATGTGTCCCTGGAAGTGTTCAAAGAAGTCTGTTCTCTATGAATAGTTCTACTTTAAGCATATTACTTTGCCATAAAAAGAAAAATGCAAATTTAGAAAAGAAAACAAATTGTATGAAAAAGTTCCAAGGTGTAAAATGAAGGCCAAATTCGTAGCTTTCCCGGTACACTGTGAGCCAAATCAAAAGTCAGTGTAAGGAGCTGGTGAAAACATGAAATCCTCTACTCCTGTAGGAAAAAGATCATCTACCGATGTCGGTGATAGTTGGAATACCTTGTTTAGAAGATTAACTGCACATAAATGTGAAGTATCGCTGGTAGCAATGTTCATTTCCGATGTTACCTGTGTGCCGGTTGATCCATCTCATACCTCAGCAGTAGCATGTTGCGTCTGTGAGATCTCAACAAATGCCGTCATCAGGATTGGTAGCCTCTGGGGACAACACAGAACATGGGCCGTTATCGGGTCCAGCAGAGTATCAAAATCCGTTGGCATGACTGATGTCTAGCACGCATTCTTCCCCGCAAAGCAGGCAGCATGGAACAGGTAAGAACCACATGGGTTCTAAATGACAGAAACCATGTGGTATTTAATTCTCATAGACGAGGTACGCCCAAAAGTTATACTATGTGCTCACAACACTTCCTTTCCAGGAGAGCTTTCTCCAAGGTGCTGGGAGTGACACTGGTGGATTGGCTTGCCATAGCGTAGTAAATAAAAACAGGATTACTGCAACGAGTGCTAGAATTAGCGGCAGACCACCAAACTCCGAGTGCACGAAGTTTGGAATGATTCCGAGGACTGCTTGAAAAGGTGTTAACAATCCTGAACATATGGTCTTAAATTCATGCACAATACCGCTCGTATCAGACATGTTTAAGATACGTCCCAACATTTCTGTGAAATGTGTAGGGCAGTTTGTACGTAACAGAGCCTGTATCTCAGCCGAAGTCCTTGTAATTTGTAGATCATAGGTTTCCTTGACCGAGGTCAAAGGCACGGTTTGTTGTAAAAGAATGGCTTTCATTGGTTCAGTGAAGGCAATAAAGACGACTCCCTGATTGTGTCTATTTGGGGGAACAAAACTTGCATACAACCGTTACCAGATATGGGATGCCTGGCAACATGCCACAACAGCTCTGATCATTCAACATGGGGTAACTCCCATTTGAAAGTTGGCCAAACGTTGGATTAATCACAGCGGCTGGTGAACCTTGCAGGTGGCAGGATAAATTTGCAGTAGAACGGCTACAGGCCCCGTGTAAACTGAGTTGAGTTGTGTTCTCAGAATTCAGGCATGTCTGACCTTCAGACCTGCTACCTTCTTCTTAGTGAATTGAGGTTTTGGTTTGTTTTTCTGAACGTGTTGTTCGTCTCTGGACTTTACGCGTTCTTCTTTGTGATCTGACCATCCTCTTCTTTCGGATGTCTGCGACGATATCTGAAAGGTATGAGAGGAATGTGTATCAGTATCTTAAAACCTGTCAGGTTTTCTCAAATAATCCCTGTTTCTGAGGTTATACCTCCTTTCAGAGGGCTCCTTTTGAGGAGACCTACCTCGGTATTGAAAATGTTTCTCTTTTGAATGTTGTTTGTTATTTTCCCACTTCTTTTTAGAAGATGTAGGATTGTGTTTAATAGAGTCCTTCTCAGGACCTTCAGACAGTTGTGGTTTAACTGGTTTCCCACCCAAACTATCTCTGCCTAAATCTTCATAGGCTTTTTCTATTATTCTGGGTAGTTCTTGTTGATGTTCTGTTACATGAAATTCCCTTAAGCGTTGGCAGATCGCCACTGATGCTGCCTCCCCTTTATTATTAGATAATATTATTGTTGAGACCTGGTTGAAGTTTTTTTAGTAATTTCATAACTAAATTCAGAGCAGGCTCTGACCCGTATTCATTTTGAATTTGTTTCAGTACATTGGGTGTTACCGCAATAGACTGAACGCCATGTGTTTTAGTATGGCAGCAAAGACTGTGCCCCAAATGGTGCAGTCTTCCAGATGTGGTGTGATCGCCATTGGTAAACAGATTGTTAGGATTCTGTGTTTCTCATAAGGGCTAGTATTAGGAAATACTGCTTCGATTTGAGTAATTCTTTTAGCTATCCAGAATGGAATTTGTTCAAGTTTTATGGGTATTTTACCATGAAGTCTGTGGAGTAATTTTTAGTGTATTCCCCTCGTGAGGGGTTTGATTTGGAATGGTTAATGATGGTTGGACTGTGAAAGTCCTCATGACATATTGGACTAACTGTCTGTACATTTTTATTAACTCTTTGAGTTGAGTGAGTAATTCATCGTCTGACATCTCTTTGATGTCAGGATGAGGTGTGTAGCCGGCTAAAATCGGCCATGTTGCTCCTGGTCTACCTAGTGGACCGAGCCTGATAATGTGATTGTAATGTTTTAGGGCGCCTTTAAACCAGAGATAATGTTCCTGGTATGTGAGTGGAATTTCAACATCCTCAAAGGGAATATATTCCTCAGGTGGTTCATCTGCTTTATAGAAGTGAAACACCTTTGTTGCTGGATTTGATTCTGGGAATACTATCCATGAATAGAATACCTCTGTCTGAAAAGATTCATGTGCCTCTATCACAAAAACGGCTCTACCACCTCTGTTTTATAAGTTTTAGAGTGATGGCTCTCCTTAAATTTGGATGGATGTTTATAACACCCTCATCGGTTTCATTTAAACCTGTAAGATTAAAAGCTCTTACGACTTGGTCAGTCGTAGCCTCAACTGTCACGGTATTATTATTACCGTTTTGAGACATTGTTTTTGAAAAATGTAGAACAAGTTTCAAGGAAACAAAGATAAGGGGCACAATATTTTGGAACACTGTATCCTTCAACGTTGAATAAACCAAACAGATGAAACATAGGATTTTCGTCCTACTCAGCTATGGCGGATATTAACCCTACCCACTCCAGACGTCTTATGGAGTATTATGAGTAGGGGTCTCTGAGAAAAGCACGACTGAGTTACTTCAGTATCTAGCATTACATTTGTGCCTTACCAAACACGTTTGGCGCCATGTAGTGTAGTTCCTATTTCCCTTATAGGCTCTGCGGATTGGAATAATGTACACTATAGTTGTGGCATAGGACTGAAGTCAGTATGCCTCTATCGAGTACATTAAACTTAATTACTTTGTGTGCCAGCTAACTCAGAGGCCACTAGAAACTTCTTGAATAAACAAGAAAGGAGTAGTTTCTGGCAACCGCATAAACATGACAACTTTGTTTCCCTTTGAATCGGAACATGTCTCCGAATCGTGGAAACAACAGATAACAGTTTCACTCAGTCAATCCTGCATGCTTAGTTTCTTCAGAGTTACACAGAAATAGATAGACGGGCGTTTCAATAAAGGGTTTCATTGAACAGTCTTGTTTCTCGTGTAAGAGATATAAGCTGTTACAATCGCAAGACAGTATGCGAGATATAATACGTACAGCGTAAGCAGTAAGAAGAAATAATACTGCAACAGCATTGTCTTCTAGCTAAGACATATATTCATATATACATACAAAAATAACATAGGCTAAAAAGTGGATACTCGTTTGATGCTTCCAAATAGTTCTACCCCAGTGTACCTAACCTAAGTTTAGTACAAGGTAAGAAGTAGGTGCTGTATTCTATAGTATGGTAAGCTATAGTTTTGCAAATGGCAAGAGTACCTCTAGGTTCTAGTCAGCTTCATTCCTTAGGGAATCTCTTTCCGGGTCTCAAACTCTAACACTCCGCGAAGGGAGTCAGAACACTGGAGGCTGGATTCTCTGCAAGCAGGGATGACAGCGTCTGGTCAGTGCGTCAGGCGGGGACTCAAATTCTTCTGAAGTTGCCGTGGCGAGCCGTATTGAGCTGTGCAGCCGAGCCGTGGTTTGCCATGGTAAGGGAAGGTATATTTTTACCTGGAAGGTGCTTAGGAATGTTAGCATTGACATAAAGTTGGGCAGAGGAAGACGTCATGAATGAACCCCTAAGGAATGGTAGTTCATGCATAATAGATGAGTTCTTGGAGAAATCAATAATCCTAGCTAGGGAAAGTCCCAATGGCTTAAGGGTCTGGTTTCTAAGAACTCGTTGTGACGTGGGGATGGACGGATGTAGGTAACCATGCCTGTATTTGGATAGCATGGCCAATGCCTAAATAAGGACTGGGATTCTATACCTAAATAAGGGCAATGCAAATTGTGCCTATATAACGACATGATTTAGGAAATCCTATGTACGGACATCTAAATCGAAACACAATGATGCTAGTGGTGGCAATATGCTTCTTCTTCTTCTCGTCCTCACTGGTCACTTTCTTTGCAGCACATTTCTTTAGGGCCATCTTGATGCTGTCAGTTGGTAAAAGCACTGAACTGCACTGGAGGACTCATGTTATGTGTTGTGGTCATGTTACTTTGTACAGGCCTTCTGCATGGCAGTACTGGCTGTGGGTGATATCTCTTGTGTACCTAAAAGCAAACAAGTGAGAAAAACATTTAGTGAATGATGTTTTTTTTGCTGTTTGAATTGTTCATTCTACATACAATATAATTTAGTGTGATTACTTTTTATCTGAAATAATTAACAATAATAGGTTATACATTCCAAAGTCAACCCAATCCACCATAACATTTCATTTTAAATCAAAAAAAACAATATAAGATGTAACTGTTTGCTTTATGTGCATCTAAGGGAGACACATGTTGCAGTCATGGAGGTGCAGGGGAAAATTGAATAATACTTATAAAATGAATGCTGGTGTATGCACCTATGTTGTGTTTTTCTTGGTGCAGAGTGTTCCAAGTTAGGACCTAACGGGGTAAGATCAATGCATATTATGTGTCTAGCTGTACCCCCTATACCATCAATCTAAGAAACATTTTCAGAGTAAGCGCCTCGCCATTGTTTCTCCATCAATCAATAACTGCTGGAACATTTTATAAACCATAGAAGCTGTTCACTGATTGTGCCATGTGTTACATTCACATATAACACTTTGGTCCGTAACATAAGAGAGAATGAGAGTTTCTGTGTATCATCTAATGTTATTGGTCTTCAATAATGAACAAAAAAATAGTTACATATAATTGATAAGACAAATATATACACATAACATCAAAGACAAAGGCATGTGCTAACAGTATCATTGATCAATTCCAACAACATTAAATAGCATTAAACATATGGTGCATTCAATCACAAAAAAATACATTATATGTGGAAAATTAAATATGGTGTTCTGTACTGTTAGTAAATGAGGGGTACATATTTTAACCCTCTCCTCTATAGTCCAGATGGTACTATTTGTCCCTGGGGTGGTTGAGAAGTATAATATCCAGTTCTAAATCACGGATGCTACTTTGGAGGTGTTGTTCCCTTTCTATGCGCATTCCTCTCTGTGGCTGCCGTATGTCAGCTCCTCTTCCTCCACAGCAGTGTGTGCACCTATGGCAGACAGACGGTTCCAGGGAAAATTGAATAATCCTTAGAGAATTAATGCTGGTGTGCGTCTGTGCAACTATGGCAGGCAAGGGGGTCCTGGGGAAAATGGAATAATCCTTAGATAATGAATGCTGGTGTGCAGCTGTGCACACATGGCAGGCAGGGGGTCCACAGGTCCAGGGCAAATAGTGAAGACAATCCTTTAAAAAATGATGCTGGATTGCACTTGTAGGGCATTAACCTATGGCAGGGAAGGGGTATAGGGAGGGAAAGTTTTTAAAAAAATGATAGAAAATAAAATAAAGAAATATAAAATTAAAAAAACAATAATAAATATAAACAAATTGAAAATTATATCACAGAAACAGTTGTTTATTGCACCCATGACTAGAAATGGGCTACTGGCTGGATTTCCCATTGTCAAACGAGTCTACATAATAAAATAAATGAATATTGCAAATTTAACAAACATGGAGAAATGTACTTAACTGTGCTACCTTTTTCCCTTACAAAAGATGAAAAATGAAATCCCCAAAAATAACTAGGCCCATACTGAAACTGCAGGCCACCCACAATACAAAAATGTAAATAATTGAATGAGAAGTAGAAATAAACATGGGTGCATGCCCTCTATCAAACAAACACCACCCTCATGCATGAGTTTTTGAACTTTATTGTGATATCACAAAGACAAAGTCCTTGAATTCAATGGTATACATGAAGCACACAAAGAGAGTAATCCTTCCATTTTGAAATCGAAATGAAAAGGGACCAGTGTAGTGTACTCTTAGACCAGGTATTCACCAATGACTACACCACATACAGACTTAAGTATAACACATTTTTATTCTTCTGCGTGTAACCGCAAACTCAACATTCTAAACTTGAATTCACTTAATCATGCTCTAATCATTATGTCAACATTCAACTGACTCCATCAGTATCCCTAAGGGTTCCATCACTACAAACTCACATGAAACTACAGCCAGGAGATGGACAAAGCACTGGGAGGAGCCTGCTGGACAGAAATAGGAACTTGGAGTCTCTAGGGCTTTTCCTTAATGTTGAATAAAAAGTCAAATAAAAAACAACTTGCATGGTCCGTTGGAGTCCAGTGGAGTAGAAATATATATATATTTTTTTATTTTTAAATATATGCAATTAGTGCCCCTTAATACGTTTTTGTGGTACTTGGATCACCTGTCCTGAATGTGTCTCCGGAAACTGGGGACAGGCAGTAGAAATGTCCATGACAGCAGCAATCAGAGGTTCTTTTGTTGTCTTTTGAGACCCAGTCTCTACAATGACATCAATGCTTGACGAGTGATGAGCCACATGTCGGGAATGCAAGGAGTCTCACTTAATGGGCTTCCCAGGACAGGCAGTCACCATATGTCCTTTGCTGCTATCAACATGAAATTCAGCATCAAATGAAGCATCAGACTTTCATTTTAAATGCTTACAAACAAGAACTCAATCTCCTCTAGTGAAGGTCACATTTTTTGCATGTCAGAGCTTGTCCACATAAGCTTCCACTTGCCTCTTATGAGCCAAATCTTTCATGTGTGTTTCTTCCTCAGTATTTGCTCTTTTGTTAGTCCATTGAGATAACTTGGTCGGCTCTCCTAAACATTAAGGTTGCAGGGCTGTAATACCCATTGGTGCACATGATACTGCTCCTGTAGGAGTTTACACTATGGCATTATCTCCCCCTGCAACTCTATCAACCCCTACAGTTGCATGGGATGTTTCTGATGGTCTGTCTGTACATAGAGGAGGTCTAGAATTCAAAAGCTCATCTGCAAATGTATCATCATCATCTGTCTCTTCAGCTTGTTCATCCTTCTTTCAAGTTTTCTCTTTACTCTACTCTTCCTTGCATATTAATATGGCAGGGAATACTTTTACACATTCAATTGTATCCTCCCTCCAACTCTTCTCTTGTCAGACTAGTTTTCTTTTAGTCTAATGTCTAAATTAACTCTCTAAAAGCTTTTTTTCTCTCCTTCTCAGTAGCCTTACGATCCAATGTTATAATCACCTCAAATTGTGTAGGTCTGGGTGTCGGTGTCATATTATAGAAGGTTTCTCTCAATAAATCTAACTTCCTAACATTGAAAGTACCCTCTAATGGAAATTGAAATACGTCATCATGTGCAGTATAATTAATCCATTCTGAGATCCAGGTACACATGTAGTACCTAACCTCCTTCATGATTGACTCATTTCAAAAGCTGGCGTTCCTTTGACTGGAATTTTCCGACCCTTGCTTGGCACCTCAGTAACTTTAAGCTTTGCAGACCAACTTCCCATTGTTTTCTTCACAAAACAAACTCTATAAACTAGAAAATTATTTCTTAATCACAACAAACAGTTCATTGAACAACCAATTGCAGTGTGACTCTGTGAAAGGTCAACCTATCACAGTGCAGCATTGTCAGTAACCAACCGCTCAAAGCACTGCTTTGTAATGTCATATCACCAATCTTAGAACAGATCCCTGGCAGCGTAACCAAACACAGCATGACTTCTCCGAGAAACAGGAAAATGATTACAAATCCTTTTTCAACCAAATAACTGAATAACTGTTTGTCTGTTTACCATAGAAAGGAAAGAAAAGTCAAGTACATAAGATATAACTTTTTAACTAGTGCTCAAACTAGAGATTTGAAACCACAATTCTATTTCAACCACTACTCACACTGGACTACTATCCAGTAGTCTTCTTCCTCGGACAGTATGTCTTCTACCATGCACTAAAGAGCAATTTACACTAACCAAATAAAACAAACAACCTAAAACAGAAAATTTATTATAGATTTATTGTCAATGTGTAAGTGACACCTCACTACACTACATCTCACTACACAGTAATAACCAATATCTCAAGATCTTGGTTTAATGATGAATTCAATAACCAACTTCTTTCAATTTGATAAACAAATAAAGTTTAAAATGTAATTGCAACTATAAATAATACATTAACACAACAGTAATCAATCCAGCATTTGAACTCACAATCATTATTGCATATCGAAACAACTCAACACAGAAATGGAGATACATCACCACAATCCCCACAAAGCATATTAATGCCTCTGCTAAAAGTGCCCTCTACTTGACAAATAACCTTAAAAAAATCAAATCTTTCATCCCCCTTGTAGACCTAAAGACTGTGGTGCAGTCCCTAGTCCTCCCAAATCTGCACTACGGTAATGCAATGATCATGGGCTCCCCTAAATCACACCTCATCCTCATGAAAGCTACACTCAATGCAGGGGCAAGGCTACTTTCTGGGGAGAGTTGCTTCTATCACATCAGTTCCACAGTCCGTAAACGCAACTGGCTACCCATGGAAGCAAGATGTTTATTCAAAGCTGCCTGCATAACCTATAAAGCCCTCTATAATGAAAGACCAATCTACCTCGCTAGCAAACTATCAAAAGCTAGCCAAACGCGACCTCTTCGGAACTCTAAGACTCCACTCCTGATTCTGCCCAAAATTAAAAAGAACAAGCATGCACGTGTTCATTCTCTGGAAATGCCGAGAGAATCTGGAAGTTACTACCTCAGGATTTACCTGACACTCTTTCATTCCTTCACTTCGGGAAAAAATATGAGCTACTTTTTCTCAACAAATGCCTAAACCCTCCCCCCGAACAAACTACTGTGCTTGTTGCACCTCCCTCACCCCCCCCAATGATCCTGACCACCTCTGCTTTGGGAAGGCACTGTGCCTCCACCCCCTTAGGCCTGAAACAAGCTACCAAATGTACCTCTGATCTAAATTGTACACATATCCTTCTGCCTATGGTATTCTTCTTTTATATATTTGTCACTTTGTATTTTATTTCTTTATGTTTACCCCTTAGGCATCCCATGAAACTGCTTCTGTGCTACCTTATCCACCTACGATCTACTTTCTTCACATATCCTACTATTTACCGTATTCCTCATGTAGTTACTGTCACTATGTACTTTGTATTCCTCTTATATATTCCATATGCACCTCATGAACTTGCTGTTTGTGCTACCTCTATAAAACACTCTGATACCCTCAGGTCAAGTTTGCACTATACAAAACTCGATAAATAAATTAAATAAATAAATATATCTCATACTTCAATACACATTCACAGACTCAATTTCACCCTATTCATAATTACACTCCAATATTGTTCAGGACGCACAGCCAATACAGCTAATCACTTCTCAGGAAAATCCAACATCAGAAGATTGACAAATTTCCCAAAACTCCCTTTTTGCTCAGTCCTGGCAAGAAGGACTTAAAAACCACTGGAAACTTTTGTGGATCCCTAAAAGAAGAGAAGCCATAACCTATAAGGTGCACAGAAGGGAATTTACATATATGGCCTCTTCAACTTGGATTCTCTCTGAGTATCGTCCTGATGAATACAGGCCCCAGCTAGGCCCGCAGGACACAAGGGTTCGCTCTCCTGTAATGGAATCTATAAGGAAGTTGGCACGGAAACTGCAAAGTACAAAGACAAGATTTATTAACCCTTAAGGGTGGTCCTACAATCCATACAATACCCTTCAGTATTGCATAGAGTAGCACCAAGAACTTGCACACACGGTCCCCTTTTATACACAACAAAGGGGCTCATAAGTGGGAGGGCACGACATGAGACGAGGAATGTTACCTTTTATGGACATTTGCAATACAAGATCGATATGTGGGTGGAGCTGACATACTCCTTGAGCCCGCGAAAACATGGTCAAGCAAGAACTAACTGATAGCAGATGTGGTCAAGTCTGGGCATGCGCCAGACGGACAAAGGAACTATTTATAGACTGTTACTAGGCAGATTACAAGAGCAACTAACACAAAGATAAGACTCTCCTCGTGTTGAGCACGTGGAGACACGACAGTACAAAATGGAGTCCAGACTTCAGTCAACATAACAAATGGAACATGTGTAAGGGAGGAGAATTCATGTCTTTAGTAAATGCTTAATCACATCGAAGTTGCAATTTACAACAGACGACCCTTTCAGCATTTACTGAAGACATCCGGTTTGTTAAAATAATCATCATATATATCAATTATCATCATTTCTTCTACTTCCTTAGCTAAACGTTTCTGATAAGTAACATTGGCAATAGCTTTCTTATCGGGGATACAAAATGATACACATACAGAACAAAGCAAAGGACCACATTGAATACAGATACAGCAAGAAAATAGAACTGCTATAATTATGCAGAGACCAGTCAAAACCTTCCAACCCCAAGCAGTGATCAATGCCCAAAACCATCCAGAAAAGGACCAAGTGCCGTTTTCTGTATGGATTTCAGCTGCAATTTTATGCAACCTGTTAATTGCATTATAGACTGAAGGTGTGTGGTCAGGAATAAACACACAGCAACTACTTCCGATAATTTTACAAGCTCCACCTCGATCAGCTAACATAACATCTAACACCATACGATTCTGCAATGCAACAATTCTGGTAATCTGTAATTCTTCCGTAAGATTCCCAAGAGCAGCAGCCGTTTGGTTTGTCACAGCCTCTACCACTCATGTTAATCTTCGAACTTTCCTACTATTTAGGGCAGCTCCAACGAAGAAAAACAATCCTAGATTGAAGTCGATATACTGCTGTAAACTGGTGTCAGTTTGATCCACATCATCAATTGATAAAGTACGTTTATACCTATTTACAGTCACATTATTCAACAACTTTAAATCCTTATGATAGGATGCAGGTGCCAGAAATACGGGAGGTAACAAAAATTATACATAACATACTCCAGACCAACCGGCTGGTAAACGGTAATAACCTTTAGTTCCACACACAAAATACGTATTATGGGATGCTAAGAAAGTACTGTTATTCAATCCATCGATGTTTAATATGGTAATACAATCGCTAACACCGACAGGAATATAACCCACACTTTGGACACACAGGTCCGCTTGAGCTTGTGCCACTTGAATCACAAATCTATCTTTTCCCACAGTGTCTCTGGTGTTCGTAAAAACATATGGAATCGATTCATTGTCTGGTCGATACTCTTCCCATTCCCAAATTGTCCCATTCGCTTGCGGATATCCATCTTTATCCTGATGACATTCTTTATTGAGTCTGAAGAGTAATCGTCCCACTGTGGGTTTCCGAGTGGCAAAAAGCAAAGTGTACCATGCTCTACAAGAGCCATTATGAGAGAAAGGAAGAGGTATGAATGGCGTTCCTCCCTTCTTCTGATGAGCTGGCATCATACCACATATCCAACAGTTCGTAGCATTGGTGGCAACATGGGTATGATGTAACATCTGGATGAAAGTGTTATTCAAATAAGACTGACGATGCTTCAATTCTTGATACGGAAGGGTATAGAAATAGTGCTCCGCAGGCACTGGAGTGGTCAACACAAGCAACTCTCGGGCAGGAGTCACATTCTCCACAAACCATGTGGTTATCCCAACAATAGCTACTGTGAGCATAAAACCTATTGCACAAAGGATCTTCTTTTTCTCCATGTCAAAATAGGAAATCAATATCTTCCTGAAACTAAGGGTTTGTCAGAACTCTTCCCCTTGGGCAGCGGTCGATTTCTTCACCAACGGGCCAAGACGGGTGTCACTACACTAATGCAGGGCTGATCCCCCCCCTTGCCTCACTGGCTCTCCGTTTCACTAACCCAAGGGCCGTTCTGACAACCTGTCCCGCTACTGAAGGATTCACTTTCTTGGCCTCAGATGATATCGCCTTCCTCCAGGAGTCGCGTGGTCCGGAAAGAGCTCCTCAGCGTCGTTCGATTCCACAGCACGGCCTTTCTCTGTGGTCAGAATCTCTCGTTGGTCGGTCAGTACAGCGGGCTCCACCAATCCGGGCGGTACTTTGCGGCAGTGCAGGGAATGGATCCAATTCTTTCTGTTGGAAACTCGCACAGCCGTCCTTGTTGCCAGCAAGACTTGCTCAGGGCCCACCCATCTCGGCTCCAGGCTATTCGTCCTGTCGAAGATTTTCAGCATGACATAGTCTCCAGGCCGGAGACTATGTCCTTCGCCGGTGGACCGATCAGGGAGCGCCTCCCGGACCTGTTGATGAATGGAAACCAAGTTATCCGTTAACTGTGCCAGATAGTCATTCATCATCACACAAGGTACATCATACACAGTCTTGGGTTTTGGTGGACCCCAAATATTCATTGGACGTCCAAAGACAATCTCATACGGTGTAAGACCGATTCGAGAGTGCGGTACCGACCTAATTGACAACAATGCCAGCGGTAAAGCGTCTGGCCAAGTCAAAGACGTTGAAGCTTGAATTTTAGCAATCTTGAGCTTCAGTGTACCATTATACTTCTCGACTAGTCCTGCAGATTGAGGGTGGAATACTGCATGAAACTTCTGGGTGATGCCTAGACCCTTCAGAACATACTTTATAACGTCCGCTATAAAGTGGGGCCCGTTATCACTCCACAGAAGTCTACAAACGCCATATCGAGGGAAGAACTCCTTCAACAGCATCTTAGCGGTAGTCATTGCAGTATTGTCTTTCGTAGGGTAGGCCTCAACCCATTTGCTAAAGGCACACACCACTACTAGGACATACTTCAAATTGTTACAACGCTCAAGCTGAATGTAATCCATCTGTAAAACCTCAAAGGGTGCAGTAGGCATTACGAACCCTCCTGCTGGGGTCCGAGTCCCCTTTCCTGGGTTGTACCTCAGGCAGATCATACAGGTCTGCACCACCCTCTTTGCAGTGCTAGCAATCTCTGGATGCTCCCAAACTTGGGTAAGCAATTTTACAATTGCGGAAGCTCCAACATGTGCTAGCCCATGTGCCATCTGAACCATAGGTTGTACAAAAGCTGTGGGTAATTTCCATCGATCCATCTGCTTATTTCTCCAGCAACCCTCATCATCCAATTCTCCCTCACTGGACCATTGCTCCCGTTCTTTGTCAGAAGCGGTCCTCTGTATTTCTCGCACTTCTTCCTTCGCATCATGCCATCTTTCTACTTGTGACTTCACTACATACATGGCAGTAGCATCGGGCTGCATCGCAGTCTCCCGCGCCACTCGGTCTGCTAACGCATTCCCTTCTCCAATTTTATCAACTACTTTCCTATGGGCACTACATTTAATGATAGCAATTTTCTTCGGATATGTCAATGCAGTTAAAAGATTATGAACTAACTCCCCATGCATTATTTGTACTCCATGCGACGTTAAGAACCCTCTTTCCTTCCAGAGCAGGCCGAAATCGTGCGCTACTCCGAAGGCATAGCGGCTATCTGTATAAACATTCACACACAATCCTGTACTGAGCTCACATGCTCGTGTTAATGCTATCAGTTCCGCTGCTTGAGCTGATTTCTGTGGTATGCGTGCTGTCTCCACTATTGTTTGCAATGTGGTAATCGCATACGCTGCTGAAGTCGTACCATCTGGTAGCTTCAGGCATGACCCATCCACCCACAGTTCTCCATCTACATCTGAAAAGGGCGTATCCTGGAGATCAATACGACCCTTTGTTTGTTCCTCGGTCATGAGGATACAATCATGTGTTTCTCGTGCTTCAGACCGAGTCTCGGGGTATGGCAACAATGTGGCAGGGTTTAACGTCACGCACCTCTTCAACGTAATATGAGGAGCCAAAAGCGTCAGCTCATATCCCGTTAAACGGGCACTGGTCAAATGCTGCGTCTTTGTCTGATTAAGCAGGGCATCAACAGCATGGGGGACTAATACCAACAGCTTATGAGATAACACAATTCCCTCGCTCTGGCGGATTGACACAGCTGTCGCCGCAACCGAGCGAAAACAACCAGGCAATGCTCGGGCAACAGGATCAAGTACAGCCGAAAAATATGCACAAGGGCGCTGCTTATCGCCGTGCATCTGCACTAAAACTGATAATGCACATCCATCTTTCTCATGCACATACAACGAAAAAGGCTTGGTATAATCAGGTGTTCCTAATACTGGTGCTGAACAGAGGGCCTGTCGCAGTTTCTGAAAGGCAGTGTCACACTCATTCGTCCAGGGGAGCGGGATAGGTGTATCTTTTGTCAAAAGGGCTAACAATGGCTTGGCTATATACGAAAACCCTAATATCCACTGCCTGCAAAAAGAGACAAGACCCAAAAATGCGCGCACGTCCTTCTGTGTGGACGGCGTCGGTGTATCCAGAATCACTTGAACACGGTCTGGTGTGAGTGCACGTCCCTCCTTAGACAAAAGGTGACCTAGATAAGTCACCTTTGGTCTACAAAATTGCAACTTTTTCCGAGAGACCTTGTGATTGTGGGATGCCAAAAAGGAAAGCAAAGACAACGTACTCGTTTCACACACCTCCGGGGTGTCAGCCGCCAGCAAGATGTCATCGACATATTGAATGAGGGCGACACCCTCGGGCAGAACAAAAGAGTCCAATTGTCTTTTCAAGGCTTGACTGTAGATGCTAGGGCTTTCCGTATAGCCCTGGGGAATTCTACAAAATCGGTAAGACCTATTATTGAGAGTGAAACCAAAAAGGTATCGACTATCGGGATGAATGGGAATTGAAAAGAAGGCATTTTTCAAATCAATAACAGAAAACGTGGTCGCCGTAGGTGGGACCAAAGTAAGCAACGTCGTGATATCCGAAACCACTGGGTACTGGGTACTGGGGTATCACGATCTTGTTTACTTCTCTCAAATCAATGATAAACCGGTAGACTTTAGCATCCGTATCCTTTTTCAGAATGGGTAGAATCGGGCTATTACAAACATTATAGGGAACTTCTTCCACCACTCCCACCTTAATCAAATCCTGCACAATCTGTATAAGAGCCTCTCCCCCCTCCTGCGAAATACGATACTGTGGAAGGCGTGGTAACACCGCCCCGTCCTGGACACTAATGTGAACAGGCGGAATCACCATCTGTCCCACATCAGTATCCGAAGTGGCCCACAGAGCACGGGGGAGGGCAGTAAACACAGCATCTTCTGTAGCCACACACATCCGTTCAGACAGGGGATAATTGTCATTCAATATCACCCGCACTCCAGCAGGGGAACACCGGATCGTAGCTCTGAAGTGCTTCAGCATATCAAGGCCCATAATATTATCCGGCGTGCTCGGAGCTAACAAAAACGGACAGGGTGCAGAAAAGGAATTAACCCGAAATGCAAGGGGCTGCGAAAGAGGGCTTCGGGAGAGTGTTCCATCAAACCCTACCGATGTAACCATTAAGCCAGATGGGGGAGCCCTCGGAACCAATTGTTTAGACAGCGCACTACGAGTCGCTCCTGTGTCTACTAGAAACTGATCAGTGGAGCCCAAAACCTCAGCTGATACGTAAGGACCCCTCTGATCAACTGGCACCTCAACTGATTCCAACCCCCATCCAACGCATTCCTATGCATGCTGAGAGTCATGATACCCAGACCGGTCAATCCCTGACACTTGATACTGATTTTGTCGATCAAAAACATTAGACCTATCTCGTTGCTGCCCCGCAAGGTCAAAACGAGCGTGATCATTAGAATTCCCTCTAAAATTCGAGAAACCCCCTCTACCTCTGGGGCCACTCTGAGTGTGTCCCTGACCGTGCCCCTGCCGTGAAGCATGCAATGCTGGGCATTCTCTGGCCCAGTGCCCCGATTGCTTACAATACGCACATTGATTCCTATTCAGATCAGATCGGCCCGAGGGAGGACCATAAAATCCTCCCCTACCTCTATTCACACCCCGTCGGGGCGGACCATATACTTGTGCTAACATCACCTTCGTTTTTAAATCCTTTGATTTCTTTTCCTCCTGCCCCTTCGCTTCTAGCTCCTGGCGCTCATAGTATTGAGCTATAGTCAGAAGGGCTGTCAGGGTCGTAGTGGACCAGGAACTTTCACTCGCTTTTAGGCGAGCTGCAATTGCCGGTAAGAAATTCGCCACGTATTTGTCAGCAAAAAGGTGCCGACCCGTATCATCCGTAAGGGACTGACCGCTAAAATCATGGAACGTCTCCTCAAAGCGCGTAAAGAAATCTGCAACTGATTCATCGGCTTTCTGCTTACACGAGGCTAGCATATTCCAGTCAATCTTTTTAGGGGGAATGATGGTCTTCAACTTAGTCAGAATAGCAGCGGGGAGATCTAAGATAATCTGAGGTGGTTTCTGCGCGGGCTTTCTCTCCCTATCCTCATCCTCAAGTTCAGACCATCGAGCCTTAAAAGTGGCAACGTCATCTACCTTCCGCACGGATCGCCACATATCTGGTGGTAGAATAAGCCCAAAGAACAAATCTATATCCGCTAAAGTCATAATACAAGAATTCAAGGCCCCCTCGACTTCTTCGTAAAAGGCCGCTGGATTCTTGCGGGGATCAGGCAACGCATTCTTTAATGCCATGACGTCAGCCCTGTGCCAGGGAGTATAAACCCAATTATACACGAAATAACCCTTAGCATCGGCGGAGGTAATATCCGAGCTAGTCCCCGCTCCTTTAGGAGGAACATACAAAGGCGCCGCCTCGCGCATTGGTTTAGCATGCACTGGATCACTCTTATCTGATTGAGAGGTGGATGAATGGCCGCCTCCAGTACGCGAATCCGACCGCTTTTCCTCCTCAAGATGTTGGCGCGCTTTCTCTTTAAGGTCTGCTGCCGCATCCCGCAACGAAAACAGTCGCCGAACTGCCTCAGGCGCCTTAGAGGGAGAGAAAACATCATTACGCAATGCTTTAGAATCTGATACCACATCAGCAGGTTCAAAGACACTGGAATATTTCCGAAAGGCGGTAATCACTTCATCAGAAAAGTGTCCCAAGAAATACAACCTTTCCCTATCCTGCCACGACTCCCAAGAAGCCAACAGTTCATCAAGGGATAACTTGCCCTTACATGCACGATAGGAAAACTGTCGAAGCTCACCCATTCGCTCAGCCGATAACATGGATCGTGTGTCTACCTTACTCGAACCCGATCCAGAATCTTGCGGCCTCGGGGCAGACGCGCTGACATAAGGGGGCGGAGAACGATCTAATAAATAAAAATCATCGTCATGATTATTAAGGACAGGATAGAGTGGCTGACGAACAGCATATTGACCCGAAACTTGTAACCTATGTTCTTTCTCTTGTTTCTCCGTCTGTTCTCTTTCCTCCCGACGCTTTGCTTCCTGCGCTCTCACATGATCATTCTTTCGTTGCTCTTTATCAAACAACGCTTTCTCGCGTTTCTCTCGCTCACGCACTTCCTTCACCCATAGTCGCACACATTCAAACATATCTTGCCGCGCACGCCGTTTACACATACACTGTTCCACATACTCAATCTTACGTATATCAAACGACCCATACAACGGCCACCGTAACTCAGGATCCTTTCTGGTATATTTCCTCCATACTGTGCTGTACATTATGGAGGAAAGACCATGCTTCACATACATATCCCTATTAGGAGTCCCCTCTGGGGGAGCTGGAGCAGATTCCTCGAGGTTTAACCGGTTTCCAAAACAGCAGCACCACTTACGGAGTGCGCTAAAAGCAGGCATGCTCAAAAATAATGCAGAATATGCAGTATTATCAAAAATGGCACTTAAACGTTGTGCTGGTCAAGGCTACACAGTTCCGGAGAAATATCTCCACATTACCTGCCTATATGTGTTGCAACGCATATATTCTCACAATAATCAATACAAGATATGACCGGTCATCACAAATCAAACTCAAATAGCCAACCCAGGCTTCAAAAACTCGGAGCAAGTACCGTACAACGGTTCTTACCAATCAAGAGTCCAGATTCCAACTGCCAAGCTCCGAAATTCGCCCAAACGGCTGTCACGGCAGAACCGACAGAAGAGGTCTCAGTCGAGGACCGGCGCCACCCAGATGGTCAACTCGGAAGGGAAGGAAGAAAAACCTCGGGATGCCAGGACTAAAGTGCCTCTGGCAGTGATCACATCCCCGGCCAAATTCCTCACCTTCGTCGTGACCAATCCTTCGAGCATCCGAGTCGCCGATGAGCCCCACGTGACAGGCGCCAATTGATGAATACAGGCCCCAGCTAGGCCCGCAGGACACAAGGGTTCGCTCTCCTGTAATGGAATCTATAAGGAAGTTGGCACGGAAACTGCAAAGTACAAAGACAAGATTTATTAACCCTTAAGGGTGGTCCTACAATCCATACAATACCCTTCAGTATTGCATAGAGTAGCACCAAGAACTTGCACACACGGTCCCCTTTTATACACAACAAAGGGGCTCATAAGTGGGAGGGCACGACATGAGACGAGGAATGTTACCTTTTATGGACATTTGCAATACAAGATCGATATGTGGGCGGAGCTGACATACTCCTTGAGCCCGCGAAAACATGGTCAAGCAAGAACTAACTGATAGCAGATGTGGTCAAGTCTGGGCATGCGCCAGACGGACAAAGGAACTATTTATAGACTGTTACTAGGCAGATTACAAGAGCAACTAACACAAAGATAAGACTCTCCTCTTGTTGAGCACGTGGAGACACGACAGTACAAAATGGAGTCCAGACTTCAGTCAACATAACAAATGGAACATGTGTAAGGGAGGAGAATTCATGTCTTTAGTAAATGCTTAATCATATCGAAGTTGCAATTTACAACAGTCCATGGTCTCAACTTGACATTCAGAAACTTAAAGATGCCTTGGAAAGCTCTTTACTGGATTTACCTCTTGTAGGGAATGCATCAATTGACCTTTTTAATAATTGTATCACCGAGCCTTTGGATAAAACTCTTAGATTCACAATATGAGATAGGGAGGGAAAATGAGGAGATGTGCACCGTGTGTACTCCAAACTGTTAACACATCACACCACAAAGAGTACAGGGCAAAGAGGATTGCAGAAAAATATTATATTCCATTTTACTTATCCCTAGATGAAAGACCAGATCTAGTGTTTCTGGATGAGGAAGCCTCAATCATGTAATGTGGCATGCTTCATCATAGGCTTCCTAACCCCACCCTGGTAAGATGGCACTACCAGAATGGACTCAACCTCATAAGGTTGAGGGAGTTCTTGATAAATTAATGATCCTGGATAGATACAGAGATCCAGCCAAGAATATCTTAGGTCACCTTATTGGTTCACCCTTTATTCACATGTACCCATGGTATGGTTAAAAGAAAAATGGAGGATATTTGTGGGTGCCATCACCCTCACATTCATTAATCTGTTAGAGGGAATGATACCATTGCACCTATAGTACTGCCAACATGTTTCTGCCCTTAAAGTATCCTAATTAGAGGTCTAAAGCATTCATCAGGGTGGTTAAAGGTAAGGATAAAAATCCTTCCTTAGCTAGTAGAAGTCTAACACCTCTTCATGCAAGTAAAACAAAGATTGCATACATTACTAGCATGGCGGTGATCACCCAACTTGGGCGAGTACTTTACAACATGGTAAGATAACGGGGTGGAGTTGCTCCTATTGTCACACATTTGTCAAGGAACTGCATTCATCTGTATACCTACAGTGATTCACCCCAGTGTGCTGAATGTCCAGACATGAGTTGTGCATATTATCTTTTATTTTTGCACTGGTTCCTTTGTACAAAGTATGGTTTGCTGTAAAGCACCTTAACATCAACCGGTGCAAGTGTGCTGTATAAAACTGGTAAATAAATCCTGTCTTGTTCCTAACCTCCCTGTTTAGATTCCAGGCTTTTATTGTCTGGTTTTACTGATGCTTCTTGGTCCAGTGGTGTAACCTTAAAATAACTTTACCAGTGCATATCACTAAGCTTCTGCCTGTAATCCAGTACTGCACCAACATCAGCACCTCCTACTATTTTAGTGCAGGAAGTCATACTCATCTCTGCCAAGGCACTCCATATAAATTTGTTTAGGTACCTAAGCGTCGACCTGTGGCATCTCTGCTACTGAAATAATCAGTGGAACATATACTTCAGACTCTATTTCAGTCACTCATATCTATAATTGTAATTACAAACGGCACAAATGTGACCCTTGTTGTGTACACTTCAGGGATGCCAAAGATTTGATGAGTATGTTGTCTGAACAAAGCAAAACCAAAGGAAATGATGGACGGAGTGTTGAACATTGCTAGCACTCACCCCCAGTCAACTGATCTGGGTTTAATCCATCACCATTCTTTAGCCCACTCTGCCACCCCAGTTCACACATGGCCATATGCAAATCAGTCTGACCCTGTGCCTCATGGGAACAGTCCAGCCCGAACTGCCAAGCCATGTCTTCCCTGGACCGGAAACAAGCTTCCTAGGACCGGTTTCTGGCATTTCAGCCGTCTTCAGCTAGGCTTGCTTGAATCCAGTGGCAAAGTGAGCAAGGGACTCACGTCTGAGCATACCCTGCCAACTTACGGCGAACAAAGTAAAACCAAAGGAAATGATGGACGGAGTGTTGAACATTGCAAGCACTCATCCCCAGTCAACTGATCTGGGTTTAATCCATCACCATTCTTTAGCCCACTCTGCCACCCCAGTTCAGACATGGCCATATGCAAATCAGTCTGACCCTGTGCCACATGGGAACAGTCCAGCCCGAACTGCCAAGCCATGTCTTCCCTGGACCGGAAACAAGCTTCCTAGGACCGGTTTCTGGCATTTCAGCCGTCTTCAGCCAGGCTTGCTTGAATCCAGTGGCAAAGTGAGCAAGGGACTCACGTCTGAGCATACCCTGCCAACTTATGGCGAACAAAGCAAAAACCAAAGGAAATGATGGACGGAGTGTTGAACATTGCATTCCAGTCAAAACTGTTTTTTTTCACCACATCCCATCCTCCCCACCTCCTTATAGTGCTGCTCCAGACATGTCTAGAGGACGCATAGGTCCAAACATGTGATCAGTTCGTAAGAGGCAGAGGCTCAGGGCTTCGGAGGAGGCAAAAGGGTCACATGGGGTGTCATTCTGTGCAAAGGAATGGAGCCGACCAGGCTGTGTGAAATGCACACCTTTTTAAAGCTAGTACAGCTTCGGATTGTATGAGGTGTTCATGGCAGTTGGGTTTACAGACGAGGCACTGAGCGAAAAAATACCAGACAAAGCTGGGCGTCCTCTACCGGCCCATTGCCCAGTGTCCGAATTTCCGATCTCCTAATCCGACCCTGGGGTTCCCCTTGGTCAATGAGGAGGTTTATGCATCACAGGACATGCAGAGGAGTGGAGGGGGACTCGATTGAAAACATTGTTATAAGGACCACAAGTCTTGTATGGCTGAGCAATAACAGAATGTAAAGAGGAAAGGCCCAATCATGCAAGCCCTATAATAGCCTTCTAAAAGTAAGTAATTACAAAAGGCTGCCACGCGGTGCAGCCTCTACGGCAATCAAGTAAATGCGTCCGGAACAATCAATAGCAATGTGCGTGTGTGATTAGCAACAAATCCAGGGTTTGTTATTCCCCATCACCCTCGTGGAGGGAGCACTTCTCTTGCATATCTCGCTGCAGATGATTCCGAGGTCCGAGTTAAGATCTGTACTGATCATGCGCAAGGGACTGTCGGAATGTGAATGGAGAATGTGTTCTCCCAGCCTCTTGTAACTGACAGGCTCCTATGAGCACAAAGGGACCGTAAAATGTAGAGATTGTGTGTTATTTACCTAAGTGAGCAGCTCTGGTATTAAGGGCCCACACGAAACATAAATCAGAGACCACGGGACATGGAGATTACACAATTCACGAAAATATATCGCACAATTCGGCACTTGTTAAGTGAAGAGAAGAAGAAGCGGGTCTGAAAGACAGAGGGAGTGAGAGAAAGGCCCAGCAAGAAGGATGAGATGGGTGAGGTGGAGGGTGGAGAGAGAGGAGGTTGATACACAATGAGAGGATGGTGAGATAGAGAGAAGGTAAGGAAGGTGAGGTGGAAAGAGTAGAGTGAGGCAGAGAGAGAGAGGAAGCCGCAGCAAAGAGACAGGAGGATGAGGTGAAGAAAGAGTAGAGTGAGGCAGAGAGAGAGAGGAGGCCGCAGCAAAGAGACAGGAGGATGAGGTGAAGAAAAAGAAGGTGAGGCAGTGAAAGAGGAAGGTGAGATGGAGAGAGAAGAAGCTCATCATGGCCCACCCATGCTGCTTCATGGCCCTCCCTGAACCAGAATCCTGGAGCCGGGCCTGCTTTTGTAAAAGCCCACACGTTTTACAAAAAGTCCCACAAAATTGAGAAACTGTGTCCATCACCCCCCACCCCACCTTTTATTGGACCTAAAGCTGGCACTCGGCAAACTAAAAGAAGTGTGTGCAACTAAGAGAGGCTTTTACTTCCGCTTGAGTCTGCTGGCATGTGAAGCCACGAAGATGAGGCGAGGGACTGCCTAGCCCTTCTACAGTGTTTCCTGGAGTAGAAGTTCGATTACTGGGTACACCACTCCTAACTTAGTGGCCAATGGGAGGCTGAGAAACGTGAACACGGAGGTGCTGTCCATTGCTCTGTGAGTTCCATTAGACAGTTCTGTTTTTGCCCTCTGTGTGTTCCCTTGCATTAAAGTCCTGTGTCTTCTTGCGTCAGTGAGATCAGCTACCAGTAGGTGAGGGTAGCACCAAGTCACAGCAGCAGGGCTGCACAAGAAAATACTGTCCTGCAAGAGATTCTGAAAATTATCTCACCTATGCACATGCTGTCCTTTCAGCCCCACAACTTTTATTTCATAGCCTGTGCTCTGTTAATGTTAGTTTGGGTTAGTGTTATTGGCCGAAAGGTGTGGGAATCCTGGTAACAGTGGGTCTTAGCAATGTAATCCAATGACTTTAAACACAGGCCCAGATTTACTAAGAACCTGCATTTTCCTTGTTTCACGCAAGGTGATGCAAGACATTGTACGCCCTTAAATCAGATTAACTACACCACACAAAGCCATCTTGCGTGGCTCTGCCGGGCTTAGTAAACCTAGAGTAACGCAAGGCAGCACAAGTCACTGACTCACGTTACTTTGCTTTGGGAAGGCGTTTATGGGTGGAGTGTGAGCTTTCTCACTCATCCACTCTTGTATTTTAGTGCATTGCCAGATTTACTAAGAATAGTAAATCTGAGACTTCATCAACATGGTAGACCATCCCAAAGAGGCCTGATGAGAAATATGTATATTTCTCCTCCTTATTTCTTCTATCTACATGTGCTGTATCACACATCGAATTAGGAAAATGCCTCTGAGGATGGTTTTTGTTCTGTACAAAAACAATCCAATCCTGCCTATAACGCAAGCACCCTTGCACCATGGTACAATTGTGCCTGCATTGGCGCCAGGCACCATTCAGTGCACCAGTGCAGAGAGAGAAAGAATGCACCATATCTTAGTAAATATGGAACATTCCTGCTCTCGCCAATTGAAAGCACAGCATGTTGATTGCTGCATTGCGTCGCACCAAATGTTAGTAAAGCTGAGCTGTAGTCTTTTAGATATGTTAATTCCATTATAAAATGGGACTACATGTATCGGAGTGCAAATACAAAACCTCGGACTGACTATGTTGCACTGGAAAAAAGAGGAAAACCTCCTGGTTTTGCACTGAAAGTAGCAGAGGCTGGTGTGACTGGAATTACACTCCCTGCTGCTGAGCCTTCAGTCACCCTAAAGAGCCAGCCGCCCACACCCCTGCTAAACTTGTAGCTTACTTCACTGCTGAGCTTTCAAACAACTTACTGCTGCATGAGACACTGCCTTCGATGGCATGTACCTCCACCCTGCTGAGTCGGCCCCCCATCATTCTACCTATGTTGACATCCACGCTGACCATGCTGCACCTACAGCCGACCGGCTTCTGAGCTCAGCACCCTCATACTGACAGTCACTCTATCACTGCTGCATGCGACACTGCCTACGATGGCATGTACCTCCACCCTGCTGAGTCTACCCCCATCATTCTACCTATGTTGACATCCACACTGACCATGCTGCACCTACAGCCGACCGGCTTCTGAGCTCAGCACCCTCATACTGACAGTCACTCTATCACTGATGCATGCGACACTGCCTACGATGGCATGTACCTCCACCCTGCGAAGTCTACCCCCATCATTCTACCTATGTTGACATCCACACTGACCATGCTGCACCTGCAGCCGACCGACTTCTGAGCTCAGCACCCTCATACTGACAGTCACTCTATCACTGCTGCATGCGACACTGCCTACGATGGCATGTACCTCCACCCTGCTGAGTCTACCCCCCATCATTCTACCTATATTGACATCCACACTGACCATGCTGCACCTACAGCCGACCGGCTTCTGAGCTCAGCACCCTCATACTGACAGTCACTCTATCACTGCTGCATGCGACACTGCCTACGATGGCATGTACCTCCACCCTGCTCAGTCTACCCCCATCATTCTACCTATGTTGACATCCACACTGACCATGCTGCACCTGCAGCCGGGCGGCTTCTGAGCTCAGCACCCTCATACTGACAGTCACTCTATCACTGCTGCATGCGACACTGCGTACGATGGCATGTACCTCCCCCCTGCGTAGTCTGCTGCAAATCATTCTATAGTATTTATGCAGCCGACTTGCCTCTGAGCTCAGCTTCTTCATACTGACTGTCACGCTATCACTGCTGCAGCTGCATCTCACTCAGAGAAGTGTGTGGGTGTCCCGATCTCTTCTCTCGTACCTTCTCTGCCTTCTACCTGTCGCTCTGCCGGCATTACTCCATAGCCTACACAGACACGTCAGATAACCTCGCCTGTAGGGGCGGAAGGGTGGAGAAGTCGTTGGAGTTGCGGCACCCTCCTTCTTTCAGGGGGGATCTCTTGGCATTCCTTAAGGAGCGTGTGTCAGTCATGCTGAGGCAGGGAGTTGGTTGATTGCCACACATGCTCAAATAGACCCAAAGAAATTTATTTTACATTTGTTTGGGGTACACAACCTTTTGTGCGGTTGGAAGGTAGGAAAACTGGGTTTGATAATTTTTTAGGGTTAGTGGAGTGATATGACTGTAGTATTCGGCGCGCGCGAGGCGTTCTAGCCTTCCGCGCTGCCGAGGTGCGCTAGCGCTGACGCGTGACGTCAGACGCTAGCCCGTTAAAATAAAGAGGCGTGGCCTCGGCGAATCAGTCGGAGCCGCGTGTGTGTTAACTAAAGATCGGCTCCCGTGTCTTATTAAGCGCCTATGCGCAGCCATGCTAATTAGGCCCTTTAAGCACCAGGGGTTATCCGCACAAAGTGATAAAAGACTCTATGAAGAGGGCCCTTAATAATCCTAGGGAGTCCCTTCTAGAAGTACACCATAAACAACCCGAAGACATCATGACATGTGTGACCTCTTTCACACCTAGCTCAACCTTGACCAAGAAAATTATTTTGAAACACTGGGGGATCCTTAACATAGGAGATTTAGAGATACCT
Organism: Triturus cristatus; assembly: GCF_964204655.1. Lineage (NCBI taxonomy): Eukaryota > Metazoa > Chordata > Amphibia > Caudata > Salamandridae > Triturus > Triturus cristatus. Next base: position 491,133,578 of record NC_140588.1, read on the forward strand.
AGACCCAGATTTGCCTACACCAAAACTTGTAGCCTACGTGACATGTTGATTCATACTAGACCTAAGAGGAATATAATTCCATCACAAACTACACTCTGGGGCTTACCACCTGTTCAAGGTCACTTTCCCTGTGGCATGTGCTCTGTCTGTATGTTCACTACAACTACTAAGGAAGTTACACTAAATGCAAATTTCAAATGGAAGATCAGAAAACATACCAATTGTAACAGCAAACAATGTATCTATCTGATCACCTGCCCTTGTGAGTTACAGTACATAGGCATGACTATGCGACCAGTCAAAACTCGCATAATAGAACATAGGAGTAACATACGTTGCCAACGCACCACGACCAAACTTTACAGACACTTCCTGGAGGCACAACACTCCCCTGACTTACTTCATTGGTTGATACTTGAATGCCACACTCATATTTCAAGATCATGTCTATTCAAGCTTGAACAAAGATGGGTACACAGATTATCAAGTGACACTGCAGGATTGAATGATGACATCCCTTGGAGCACAATCCCTTAGGTCTGCTTATCCGCATGGATTTTTGCACCTAACACTACTGAGATACCTAGGCCAGTTACATTTGACTAACACCTACTGATCAGTATTTGGCCTAACTACCTGTAAGCCTAAGCATGCTAGTATCCCAGTCTTGTCATCTGATACCGTTATGCTATTAGCAGATCATGCAAATTAAGATCAGATCACCCTTACGTTGATATGTCCACCCTATACCATCAGGGTTAGACTTACCACAATACGCCTCTCTCACACACAGTGGTCCCTTACTCCTCTGGTCCAAACAACCCAGGTTATCAACCCCAAGAGAATGTTCCTATATACTCCTGATCTCTCATTTATTAACAAGGTGTACAATTATTTGTTATCCACTGTATGAGATCCGTACATGATAATACCGCGCTACCCGCCCATGCAGAGGCATGTTAGGCGGATTCCTGCGCATGCCTCGGCATTTACACTGGTTACCTAGTTACAGTGATACGTCACTGGTGATCAATCCTAAGAGAATGTTCCTATATACTAGTGACCTCTCTTTTATTAACAATGTGTACAATTACTTATCTAATGTATGAGGTCCGTACACCATAATACCGCACTACCCGCCTGTACAGAGACATGATAGGCGGACTCTTGCGCATGCCCCGGCGTTTACACTGGCTACCTAGCTACAGTGATACATCACGACGGTACGTGATGACGCACCTCCAACACATCGTTCGGCACTTCCGCGTAGAGTATATCTGGCAGCCACGATAGACGCCACTCACCACCCCGGTTCCTGGCGGTTTGGGTAGGTCTTAAAGTGACGCGTTCCACTAACGCTGGTGAGTTAACACTTTGTGCTAATACTTTCATCTCGTTTGCTGATACCGTGAGCCATACTAGACCCTTGCTCCTTGGCATCTAAGTGTTTCAGTCGTTTGATTGATCTGTTGATACTACTGTGATTCTGCCTTGTGAGACGCTGACTTTTCTGACGGCATTAGTTTATTTCAAAATCGTTTATTTGCCTCTGAGTCACTGTACCTATTTAACATTTATTTTAGGACCCAATTGGTGTCCTCAAAGCCGCCAGCTCCGTTGCTAGCTTGTCTAGTTAACTGACTAGGTGAGTTAGTCTTTCCCTTGTTGTTGTTCTTATGTGAGAATGCACAGCTAAAATATAGCTGTAGGATCTTAAATCACTCCCATCCCCCCCCCCCTCCTCCACCGATCACGTTCACTGTTTTTGAATAGTGCACATATATGACTCGGTTGATTCACGTTTTACACGGTGATTTTTTTGCAACACCACTTCTCAAAATAGTCTTTATATAACGAAGAGATGAGACGGTTTTTATCATGTTATTATTTCATTTACTTTTTCAGGTCAGAATACCTAGGATGTGGTATGTAATATTCACATTACCACCATATGTAGACAGCCTTTGATCCTGATGAATTGCCCTGATCCTCCAGACGTATGTGGCATGAAACATGTTGATCATTTAGAGGAGAGCTTCACGTCCAGGTACCTTATCCCTAGGACTTAGCCTCTCTACACCGTTTTTATTAGGGTAGTCTACCTTCTGAATAAACTGTGTTAGGACTGACCAACCCTTTTTAATTTTCCATTCACTGCTACATCCCTTACACTAGGCCCCTCACCCCCAAGCACATATCGGCAGGAACAAAAGATCCCCGACAAAGAGCCCCGGTTTCGGGAGCCCGTCAAGGATTGCAGCGCCGACTTGACGAGGGGCAGTGCTCATATGATGAAGCATGACACCTAGCATGCTGGGTGTGTGAGAGCTCTAGTTCCACCATAGGGAATTCCCCTGGTCTTCAACATAATATACCTGATGGTTGATACTTACCTCCACCTCGTTTCTATCTCTTCCTTATTATATTTGAGGAACTCTGTACTCCAGTTTTGATATTTGCCCTTTAAGACTTCACACTGGTGACGAGGGTCTATTGAGCCCTGATGTGCTGTTTTATGCCCCACAGTGTCTCTGTGTGTGCAGGCCCCCTCCTGGTGACCCGGCTGAGCCTGCTGTGAGGCCTGGTGAGGAACACTGCAAGTGCCCTGGAGGCCCACCCAGCCATCGAAGGCGCCGCGGTGTGCGCCCTGGTGCCCCAATCCACAGCCGGTAAGGGGTATGTCTCGCCCAGGTGGTGCCGCACCTGCCCCACGAGGTGCCTGACGACGACCGTGCCCTCCTACGGTTCAGGCCTACGCCGGGTGTGCTCGCCTCAACCCAGAAGCGCCTAAGGGGTCCCGCGGATGACGTCTGGAGGTAGGCGCGCCCGCCGCTTGGTGCAGAAGCGCGAGGGGAGTCTACGCACAACGCCCGTAGGGGGTGCACGCCTGGTGGCGTCGACGCAGAGGAGAGGAAGCCAGCTTCCACCGCGTGCTGCGCACGTGCCAAGATGGCGTCGATTCCCGCCATTGAGCCGTTTGCCGTTGACGGTGCCCCGTCATCCCTTGCCCCGCGCTGGAGGGATTGGACAGACCGACTACAAATTTACTTCGAAGGGGCTGGCATCGCGAGGGAAAGGCGCAGAGCGTTGCTGCTCCACCTAGGAGGCAAAGACATCCACCGCATCTCCAAAACTCTCGTGGAAGCCACGCCGAAAACGTACCACACACTGCTGAATGCGCTCAACGCCCACTTCGAGCCCATGGCGAACAGAGACTATGAAAGGTTCATCTTCCGTCAGGCCAAACAAGAGGCGGACGAGTCCCTGGATGCGTTCCATGGCAGGCTGAAGGAGTTAACCAGCACGTGTGGGTTCCGCGACGAACAGGAGGAGATCCGAGGGCAGATTATACAGGGTTGTTACTCGTCTAAGCTTCGTGTCACGGTCCTCCAGGAAGAAGGAAAGCCCCTGGCGGACATCCTCACTCTCGGACGGTCGAAGGAGCTATCGCAAGCGAGAGCCTCGCATATGGAGGCAGCCCTACATCGCCCTGTCAAGACGGAGCAAGTGCAAGTGGCGGAAGCGGTGAACGTAGTGCGGCCAAAAGGAAGGCAAGCCGGAGGGAAACGGCAGCCGGAGGCAAAGAAGAAAGACTGTGGGTACTGTGGCGGCCAACTCCACCGCATGCAAGACTGCCCGGCCAGAGGGAAAAAGTGCGGCGCCTGCGGGTGGATGAACCACTTCGCGGCAGTGTGCCGGTCCACCAGAGTCAAGAAGGAGGCGGCACATGCGGTACGCGAAGAAGCAGACAGTGAAGACATGGACGACGACACCGAAGAGTACCCAGTCCTATTATGTGTTTGCAATCCATCAACCACAGAAGAAGAAGCGCAGACTTCCGAAATGTCGCATCCTGGTACAACAACAAGAGGTAAAGGCGACAATTGACACTGGGGCCTCCATCGAGCTGATGGCCGCCAATGTCTACCACCAACTGCGGGTCAAACCCCCGCTGAGAGAGGCGAAGATTCGGGTGTTCGCATACGGCCAGAAGACGCCCATTCCCCTCATCGGGTGCTTCAAAACAGAGCTACAACATGGTGAGAGGAGCATCAACACCACCGTCTATGTCACGGAAGAGGGCAGCGGGATGCTGCTGAGCGGGCAGTCGGCCGAAGAATTGAGACTGATCTCGTTTGCCATGGCAGTCCTGGAGGAAGAACTGGATACCATCATGGAAGAGTTTGGAGAAGTCTTTAACGGCATCGGGTGCCTGAAAGGAAAGGAAGTATCCTTACACATCGACCCATCGGTCCAACCAGTGGCGTTGAGGCACCGGAGAATTGCTTTCCACCTGCGGCAGAAGGTCGAGGAGGAACTGGAGGCCCTTGAGAGACAAGGCATCATCAAAAAGATCAGTGGGCCAACCCCGTGGGTATCCCCAATCGTCATCGCCAGGAAGCCGAAGCAGCCAGGACAAGTCCGCATCTGCGTGGACATGCGCCTCCCTAACGCCGCGGTCAAAAGAGAGCGACACCTGACGCCCACCATTGATGACATACTGGGGGAGCTGAACGGGGCCAGGTGGTTTTCGAAGATGGACCTACGGTCAGGCTACCACCAGCTACCACTTCATCCGGACTCGAGGTACATCACCACATTTTCCACCCATGTGGGCCTCAGACGGTATCGGCGCCTGAACTTCGGCATCTCGAGTGCCGCCGAGGTATTCCAAAATACCATCAGAGAAGTGCTCAGTGGGCTCCCGGGCGTGCTCAATGTGAGCGACGACCTGCTCATATACGCGTCAACCATAGAGGAACACCACAAGCGGTTGAGAGGGGTCCTCAAGAGGATTCAGGAGTCAGGCTTGACCCTGCACCGGGAGAAGTGTCAGTTCCTGCAGAACAAGATCAGTTTCTTTGGGTACACCTTCTCGGACCAAGGGGTGGCCCCAGACCCGGACAAGGTGAAGGATGTCCAAGATGCCCCAGCTCCGACGAACATCTCGGAGGCCCGGAGTTTCCTGGGCATGGTCAACTTCTGCGGCCGCTTCATTCCGGACCTCTCCAACCTCACCAAACCCCTCAGGGAGCTGACCAAGTCGTCCACCACGTGGCAGTTGGGCCCGGAACAGGAACAGGCGTTCCAAGCAACGAAGGCGGCCCTGTCTGCGGACACTACCCTCTCATACTTCGACCCGGCAAAGCCCACCAACGTGGCGGTCGACGCGAGCCCGTTTGGGCTGGGAGCGGTCCTGACACAACTCCAGGACAACGAGGAGTAGGCACCCATCGCCTACGCCAGCCGGTCCCTGACCGAAACAGAGCAGCGGTACTCGCAAATCGAGCGAGAAGCCATCGCCATCCACTGGGCATGCCGGCATTTTCACGTGTATGTGTATGGACATCATTTCACGGTGACAACCGATCACAAGCCACTCATTCCTCTATTCCAAGGGTTGTCCTCGAAGCCGCCACACCGGATTGAAAAATGGATACTCCAACTACAAGGGTACGACTACCGGGTGGAGTACAAACCAGGGGCCACGAACCCGGCGGACTATCTGTCACGGCACCCGCGGAAAGCCACAACAGAAGAGAAGGAGGAGGCCGAGGACACAGAGGAGTACGTCCGGTATGTGACAGAGCGGTCACGACCCCTCCCAATGAGCCTGGCCGCAATAATAGAGGCCTCAGAAGGTGATGAATGTGTGAGAGCAGCAGCGGAGGCTGTCAGGTCGGGAGACTGGAGGACAATCCAAGCCTCGCTCAACAGGAGGACGCCCCAAGCCAAGCTGACACTGGAATCATTCTTGAAAGTAAAAAGTGAGCTGTCCGTTGACACCCAAGGATGTCTTCTGCGGGGTCCGAGACTAGTCATGCCGGCCAGCCTTGCTCAACAGGCGGTGGACCTCACCCACAGGGGACATCAAGGAATGGTAAAGACAAAGGGCAGGCTCCGAGCCAAAGTATGGTTCCCAGGCATGGACGCGATGGTGGAACAGATGGTGAGAACCTGCACGTGGGGCCAAGCCGCAGGACAGCCGGAACGCCCTCACCCGGTGGCGACCGAAGACAATCCTCTGCAACCATGGGAGTGCGTGAGTGCCGACTTCGGACATCTCCCCGATGGACGGTACGAGCTGGTCATTATCGATGACTTCACCAAATACCCAGAGGTCGAAATTGTGGGGAGCCAGACAGCCACTGAAGTGATCGCGAAGTTCGAAAAAACCATCGCCACTCATGGCATATTCGGGGTGGTCAAGACCGACAATGGACCGCCTTTCCAAGGGCAGGAGTTCGCAGAGTATCTCAAGAGCTGGGGGATCCATCACCGCAAAATAACACCACGGTGGCCCCAAGCCAATGGAGAGGTGGAGAGGTTTATGAGGACACTCAACAAAACCATTCGTATTGCCATGGCTGACGGATCTCCACTGGAGAGAGCGATCTACAGCTTTCTGCGGGAATACCGGCTGACCCCCCATATCACAACCGAGGCAGCGCCAGGAACAGCCACCATGGGGAGAATCGTAAGTGACACGATCCCGCACCACCCTACATGGGTTCCGGCACAAGCCACCAACGAAAAGACCTTAGCCAATCGGATGCGCTCGAACGACCACGCCAGCCGGCGAAGGGGAGCTAAGGAGTCCACGATCCAACAGCAAGATCGAGTGTACGTGAAGGACCGCTACCCAGGCAGCAAGTTCAGACTTCCTTTCGAACCACAACCATGGGTTGTCACTCGCCGGACAGGCACGATGGTGACCGCTCAAAGAGGTGCTGAAACGGTCACGCGAGATGTGTCCTTCTTCAAAAAAGTCCACCCAGGAACACCCTCACGCCCCGGGGCCGAGCCCGAGGGGCCGGATCCCGACCAGCCAAGCGGAGATCAGGAGGGGGAGGACGATCAGAGCGAGAATGGTGGTTCCCAGTCCGTCCCAGCCACCCCGGGGGGCAACCCGCCTGGCAGCTCCCCAGCCCGGGTAGAGCCGAACACCCCAAGGCGCAGAACCCCCGAGGTGGCCCTTGCCAGAGGCGGCCCATCCCGCTACAACCTGAGGAAGAACCCGGCACCGTCATCCCAGCTGGCAGACTATATGGTGTAACCTGTAAGGACTGGCAGACTGGTAATAGATTCATCGTTGGTTTTATGTTTTGCTTAATGTTTTATAAAGGTTGGAAGGAGTGTAGTATTCGGCGCGCGCGAGGCGTTCTAGCCTTCCGCGCTGCCGAGGTGCGCTAGCGCTGACGCGTGACGTCAGACGCTAGCTCGTTAAAATAAAGAGGCGTGGCCTCGGCGAATCAGTCGGAGCCGCCTGTGTGTTAACTAAAGATCGGCTCCCGTGTCTTATTAAGCGCCTATGCGCAGCCATGCTAATTAGGCCCTTTAAGACTTCACAATGACTAAACACAGTGCTTCAAATACGTAGTAAAACAGAACTGTAAGACACAAATTCCATTTTTGGTGGCACAACGTTTGCTAATACATACTGTGATATCTTGTTGCTTGCAGAATATTGCAGCATGCATTTAATAGCAGGTTAACAGTATGGAGTTCTCGTTAATCAGTAGTGCATGTGTATCACATGTATTCACATGCACTGTTCTCATGTCATGGAAATGCTGCTGTGTGACTTTTAGCGCATATTTATGCAAACGCACAAGGTTCTTCCTGTGCCTCCTTTCCATTACCTGCCTTTGTTACCTTGGATCTGCAATATTCCAAACACTTTGGAATTATCATACTGCCTGTGTGTTGCTTCGCAAACCCTCCCCCCACGTCGGGTATCTTTGTGTCTTTTTAACTTGCAAAACTTCATTTCATTGACCTAGGAACTAAGGACACAATTTATTGTGCACGGTGCAGAAATGTGAATATTCCTCTAGGCCATGCAATTGTTAGTTTTACGAAGACAATTAAGATGGATTTGGTCGGTGTGTGACAATCATAGAAATAGGCAAATTATGAATCTTTGGCTGTATAACTTAATTTTGCTATTTAAAAATCCATCATTATTCGCTTTCGTATTTGCTCCCTTGAGCACTTTGTGTCCGCAGAACAGACCACAGGATAGGCAAAATTGAATGCAAGACGATGTAGTAGACGAAAAGGAGGATGACACATGTTAATTAGGGAATCACACACAGTGGCTAAACCATTCCAGAAAAGACACAAAATATCACCTCTTAAAGCGTTTAATGTAATGAGTATGGGCCATGTCAGGAATATAGAGAAAAGTGAAGTATTGTCTGTATCAGCCTTGACAGACTATAAACTGCATTTAAAGGAGGATTACAGAATAGAATGTTGAACGCAGCCTCCACTCTTTGGGCCCGACGTCTTACTCCAGCACAGCTCCTTGCGTACCTTAGAATTCAGAAGTCAGTAATACTACTAGACTAATTCACACTTACTCATAGCAAAGGACCTGCCATTTGGTATATGGGAGGCGGCGTGGCCGGTCCATTTGGGTGGAGGGGCCACGCCCCCCCCACCTTTTGCCCCGTTCGAACAGTGTCGTTCAGGCTGAACAAAGGTCAGCCTGACAAGACACTATCCACTTTCAGTTCACGCAGCCAGGAGCCAGATGTGCATTTAGCGCTGGCTCCTGGCTGCCTGAACTGAACTTTGCTGGGCTGAGAAAGTCACAGCTCCTGTGGGTGTGACGTTCTCAGCTCAGCAAATGTTGCTGAGGCCCTCCCTTCAGTGACGAGGGGTAGCGAAAGTGATTGCCTCGCACCTGGGCACTTCAGTTTTAAGCCCTGAAGCTCCCAGGGTGGAATGTCAATCAGTGACACTTCATCGCAGAGTGGGGTGGGGTCAGTAGTCTCACTGACCCCATCCCACTCTGTGAGGACGTTAGGACTGCTGCCTTCCGTCATTGGCTGACCTTAGGTCAGCCAATGAGGGAAGGCAGCAGTCCCAAGCCTTCTAGAACCACCGAGGTAGTGGAGAGCTGGCTGCAGGTAGGTGTGTGTTTTGTTTTCTTGATAAATTGTTTGGTGCGTGCGTGAGTGCGTGAGTGCGTGTATGTATGAATGTTTGGGAAAGGGTGTTGTGAGTAAATGTGTTTGTGTGTGTGCGTGTGTGTGAATGCATTTTTGTGAATGTTATGTGTATGTGTACGTGTGTCCCGTCCGCCCCTCCCTCAAAACTTACTGGCCGCCCCTGCCTTGGATATGTGGGCTGGTGGCCACGCTGTCTTGCGATCTCATCAGATCACTCTCAATGCTGTGTACCAGCAACGTAAAATGTCTTCTGTTAACATCTTCGCAACACCATCGGTGCTTTCCAAAGATTCAAAAGGCATTTAGGAGTAATAAAGTTAGGATTTTGTCTTAAGTTTTGGTCTTAAGACAAAATCCTAACTTAAGTTAAACTTAAGTTAGGATTTTGTCTAAAGACCAAAACCTAAGACAAAATCCTAATTTTACTACTCCTAAATGCCTTCTGTGAATACCGAAAGTTGTAAAAAGTTAGGATTTTGTCTCAGATTAATTTTGTGAATCGGGTCCTACATTCCTAGTGTCTGTACTTTACTTACTGTCTCTGTATACTAGTCTGTCCGTAGCTTCTGTTCTTCTGCTTTGTCAGTCAGCTTTCCCTCTCCCTTTATATTTTTTGAACTCCCTAGTCGTGGTGCTGTAAGACTCAGAGCACCCATTGGTCACGTCCTACTACTGCTACTCTGCCGTGCCGATTGCATGCCAAAGTAATGTATTCTATGCATGTAAGTTGGGATGAGAAGGCTTTCTTTTACTTTCTCATGCTCGATCAGTAAAATGAGAGAGTGGCCATGGTTGTGGCTTCTTAGCTAGGCCTAGTATTATTAGCAGCAGTTGGTGAACTGATGACCGTGCACCATGTCTGGAAGGAAGTATGAGGAGGATGGCCCCATTGTATTTGCCAACCAAGACCATATGTCCAGTTGTACACTCTTGTTTTCCTTTAAAAAAATTCAGATTCATCAAAAGCTCTAGCCACTCCTTTACAGTTTGTCTCTAGGCTTTTACAAAATTGGCACCAACAAAATGCCCAACCTGATATTTTTGATGGAGGATACTGTCTGTATCCAAATTGTAGTGATGTGTGTGGTGTATTTTGCTATATAAAAATAAATAAATAGTGGGAGGCGTATCTGGCATCTAAAAAATCTGTAATTTTTTTTCTAGCCACACCACCCACCATTGGAAGGGCAGCAGTGATGCCGGCGCCAGCCAGTCAGCAGATACGGTACGAGTTATGCCGCAGCAGTGGCGGGCAGTGGTAAGTCACATTGCTTGCTTATTGACATTTGATTATATACTCACTACAAGGGTGTGCTGTTGACTTGTGAACAGTTGAACACACCCCTCTTTACTTTGCATACACAGCGGGAATTGAGTAACTAATGATCTCTTCTATCTTCAACCCAGCAGAGAAAGTTTGATGAAGACTTCCTTTGACTATGATGGGTTGATGGAAAAGGAAAAGAAGGATGGAAGGAGAAAGGACAGATGAATTATGTAATATGACTGGAAGAGAAGGATGTGTGGGAGAAAGGATGCAAATAATATAGGTGGCTGATAGGATGTGTGAGTGGTTGAAGGATGGATGAAAGGTTAAAGGATGCTTGCCTGGGTGGCTGAAAGTGTATGGTTGAAAGGATGCCTGCCTGGGTGGGTGAAAGGAATCCTCTGATAGGTTTGATGGTTCAAAGGACGAATGGGTGGGAAAATGACAAATGTATGTTGGTGGAAAAAAGTCTGTTGAGACCCATGTTTGGACCCATGTTTGGATGGATGGATATATGGATGGATGGATGGATGTTTTTAAATGGTGAAGACTGGATTGAGAGAATGTAAAACTTAAATGGTGAGTAGCAAAGCCAAGGGTGAAGAATAAAAATACTTGAAGAACAATGCAATGATGAATGGAAAAAATCTTGAGAAGAAGAATAAACAAGGGGTTGGAGTGCTCCTCTGTAGTGGGCTTCTTCTCACCTTTACTTGATTGGAATGGTTTTCATCAAGTTTAGTGATTCAAAGGATTGAGGACGGTGGTATTTCACACTACTCTCTTTACTCACAGTAGTTTTCAAGCGCATCATATATTATGTATCCTTACTACCCACCCATCATCATCAATCACTTCCCTCCCTACCAATGGCATTTCACCAGTGACACCCATGGGTGACCTATCGGCTGCATGGTTACTCCGGTGGCGCTGCATTGCTGGCTGCCCACTCAGTCACTTCCTAGTACACAACTCCAAGCTGTTCCCTAAGTTCCTTCTGTCCCAGCCTTCCATAAAAATAGATTTTCTTTTTTGCATGCGCCACTTTCCTCAGGCCAAGTGATATATTTAATTATAGCTTCCAAAATGGATTACGTCAGTTCAAAGTTTTCTCTTTCAACAATTGCTGAACAAAGTGACTCTCTGCTAGCAAAGGCTTAGGCACATGATGATGATGATGTTCAGTGAAACGTCTACCTATCCAGCCTAATCCCTCCAACCTATCAGCAGTCGACTAAGTTTATAGTTTGTTTCCTTACTGCGAAGCAAATCTATTTAGTTGGAAAAAAGTAATGTCAAATGAGGTGAAAGAGGGTGGAATATATGACGTTACAATGCAAACAATTACAACGCATGCTTTTACAATGCAGTTTTTACACCACAACTACCATTACATTGATTGATTTTACAATGCATGTTATTACAACACATTTTTTAAAACTATCATTACAACGCATTCCATTACAATGCATACCATTACAATGCATACTATTACAACGCATAATACTTTTAGGGCAACAGTAGGGTACGTTTTTGATAGTGTAGGGGTAAAAAATGCTATTTCCACTCCAGTGAGTGCAACAGTAGGGTAAGTGTTGGCTAGTGTAGGGGTAAAAATTACTATTCCCATGTACCCCAAAAACCCATACCCACCCTAAAATGAAAACATCTCCATTACTTACCTTAAAATGCGTTGTAATGGCACGCGTTGTAATGGTATGTGTTGTAATGGCATGCATTGTAGTGACATGCGTTGTAATGGCATGAGTTGTAATGGCATGCGATGTAAAGGCAGTCATGTTGTAACAGTTGAATTGTAAAGGTAGTGCGTCATAATGACTGCATTGTAATGGATGTTTCTCAGAGGGTGAGGCTAGGGAGTAAAGTGGGACTATGTTTAAGTGCCTTTGCATTTTACGGATGGGATAGTCTGTGATGAATGTGCCAAATACAATATCCTGTTCTTTAATCCCTTCTTTCCCTGTACTGTAGTGCATTGATTTTCCCCTGGGCAGACAGGAGAATGTGTGTCTGCATATTTCTTTTTATACAGTACCTCATGTGACGTATATAATTCAGAGTAAGTAACTATTCATCTTCTTTGTAGTCAGGGTGAAATTGAGGCCATTAACAGAGCATGACCATAATAGTAATAAGATAATTGTCTAGTACAGCTGCCCAACCTGCAGACAATATCAAAGTAGCTCTACATGAGTATGTCTGTCTAGGGTGCCGGCTGAGCTAGCATGCCTACATTAATTTAGCTCAACAAGAGAAAGAAGAATACTTGAATACTCCATAGTGCATAATGCCTATTACTTTAATTACAGCAAAATTGAATGGTCCGCGGATACCAGCAGATGTACTGCTACTGTGCCACTATATAATACATATGTGCTTTTCTAAGAGCATTGTTTACTATTTGTCTTTTTTCTTTTTCGAAATAGCTACTCCTGCCGATCTAAAACCTGACAGACAGAAGAGAGCAGCCTGGACCCGGCAGACGAAGTTGGAGGCTCTCAGGGCAGAGTAACAGTGGCTGGCGGCCGAGGAGGAGGCAGCAGCAGCAGCAGTTACAAATGCCTCGGGCCCCAGCCAGGCCCCAGTGCCTCCAGTTGTACACCATAGCTGCGGTCCAAAGGCAGCTGCTCGCTGTCAATCCACCACTGCTACTCCCCTCTATTTCCGAAAATTTCAGCGCAGCATTATGCACAGGCTGGTGCGCCTGGAAGCCAGGAAGGAGGAACGTCTGAAGACATTGGAGAGGCTCATTAAGAAACTCCTAGGCTCCTCCCCCATTACGCCTACTCTTTTGTCCCTTTTTTCATTTTATTTTTTGTGGGTTGGACTTGTTGTGGGGAGAGGGTGGGGATGTGGGAGTTTGGTCATTTTGGTGATTTGTTTCTTCATGGAAAATTTTGTTTTTGGACTTGGACACTACTTGGGACATTGGTTGGGCTTAGGGAGTGGGGTGGGACAGTTTGGGTTTAGTAGTTTATTTTTTTTTTTTATGGAAATCATTTTTTCATAGCTGTACATTATGATTTTTGGGGGTTACTGTTTTACTTCGCACTGCTGCCTTAGCCGCAGCTAGTTTTAAAAATGTGCTGATAGTGTAACAACAAAATAGTTATGCGGTACTCTTCATTGTCCTACTGCTCTCTCTTCCTAGACTCTGCAGTCTGCAACTATATTAACCCCTAAGAAGTCATAGGGGGTGGGTGTGTGAATTTCCATTGTATATAGAATGATTGCAGTTCAACAATGAATCAACCACAGTTCTCTTACCTGATAAAGTGAGGGCTGCATGGTTTCCCAAGGTGCAATGGTGGAGTAGTAGTAGCAGCATGCTAGCACACTAGTCTAACTGTGAAGGCATCAACAACTGAGCTAATGCTGTTATTATATGCAAGCTTTAAAAAAAGATGAGACAGTCACCAGAAACTAGACTAATAGTACACAAGAAGAGAGACAATAGAGAAAATATGATAAGCAATGCTCAATGAATTAATCAGATTGGTCAGCTAGTAAAAGTTACAAAATTAAATCGACTTCTGCTACGAAGTGGATACGCATAAACTTAGATGCAATAGATTGCCTGAACGATGATGCTGGCAATGATGTCCCTCTGAAAAAAAACATTGAACACTGTGCGTGGGTGGCTAATATGATATTGCCAGTGTGAGCTATACTTAGAGCTGAAGATCCTGCACTGAGTTGGTGTTGCTTTCACCACATCCACCCCACTAATTGTGTGATCAATTAATGGTGTAAATTATTATGTCACACATCAATAAATCACAGCCTGGGGAAGAGGGTTAGGGGTTCTATTAACCCCTTCGACGCTTATGACGGAACGGTTCCGTCATGCACATCGGTTGGGCTGTGCTTATGACGGAACCGTTCCGTCATGGCCCCGCCCGCGCTCAGAACCTTCAGCACCGCGCGGAAATCCGCGCAGCGCTGAAGGGGTTAATGGATGGAAAGGAGGATTTGGGGAAAGGTTTGACAAAGACAAACACTACAGAAGGACAATATTAATCTTGGCCGTGAGCAGACGACCATCATAAATCTGGTATGACAAGAAAAGGAAATGAAGGAATGATGAGTAGTGCAGGTAAACCAACCCAAATTGCCTGTCTGCCCTCCAAGAGACCCAAGTTACATTATATATCTAAATGTTCTGTGGTACAGAGCTTTAAAACATAACAAATATATTACAAATAAAATTATCTATAGGAGTCAAGTAAACAACACAGACAGTTCTAATGATTACTAAAAGAAAATATTATACTGTATTGCCAAATTGGGATTTGCATTTGCATTCCTCTTGGACTGTCCGTCAATCTTGGGTGCCTACCTGATGTGGTTCAGTAAGGTAAATGTGAGTGTGTCTTGTTGTTTTTCAAGTATGGTGCAGGGTAAGTGGGCCTATAGATTGAAAAACAAAAATGGTATTGAAGAATCAAGGAGAAAGAAGTTGAACTGCATAAAGAGTGCACCTAGAAGACTCAGAGACTGCACAAGAGAGAAGAGAAGACGAATAGTCCATTTTGCACTCATTCCTTTTACGCCTGGTGTGTGAACAATTAGGTGAGGGCAATTTTACAGCAACCAAAAAATCACACAAAAAGTGGCTACATGTAACTATCGGAATCGGGCTGATCAAAAACTCACAACTGTCATGATCATCAATTCATCAGCATTAATCATAACAGTAATATGTAGCCTAACAGCAACAGCACACGCATAATTTGTTCATCATTGTTGACTAAATGTCTGTATCCAGTTACTATAAACAACGGGCCCCCCACCCAACCACCACTTAGCTTCATATTTGAGCCAGACAGCACTGAGCACACACACACTGAGCAACATAGCATTTTCCCAATCAAGGAAAATCCACGCACTGCTGTCACCACTCACAGAGGTCTGCTGCTTAACTTTAGGCCACTTCAAAGTCATCACCAAATCGGTTGGTTTCAGTGGAATTGAAAACGTCCTTCTTCTGGTGGCAGTTCTTGAAGTAGTCATGCCCACGCCTTGAGTCATTCCATCATCTCTGATTCTACTGACTCTGAATAAGGTGTACAACTCTGTACCAACTGTGCCCCGAGTCCCGACTCAAATGTGATAGATTGACCTGTAGTACAAATGTGTTTTTGCACAACAAGAGTAACATTGAGTCATTTTTTGTGTGGACTAGATTTGTGTTAGCTTTATCTAAGGGACTGTTTGGGTTTGACTCTTTGAGGAGCATAAAGCAGAAAACAATAAACCAAAGCAGTGTGGAGTGCATGCAGTGAAGAAATATCGCTATCTATCAAAGAGAAAGAAAAAACAAATCACCTTTGGGAAAAACTGATCAGCCATCGGTTAGCCACCAACATTAACATCACAAACACATTTTAAGCACAATAGTTACAGATAAACAAATACCCACACTGCTTGCCACCACATGAATCATTTCTCAACACGCATCACAAGTTCATATAAAAAACAAAAATCACTAAGTGTGTAATGCTTGCCATTTACCTGTTCTTTAGGTGTGGCCACCGTGATCGTGGTACATTGCAGAATGTAGATCCATTTTGTTCATGAAGCAGACATTGGCCAGTGTAAATAAAATAATGTGGGGCAGCCCGGCTAGGGTAATAAACCAGGAAAGCATGGATAGTCACTGGCTCATGTTTGGAGGCAGGCATATATTTGTTTGTATTCTCTCCACCCAATGCCCTTGAGGAAAATGGGTTTGGGGAGTGACTTCTTCACTGCACACAGTTGCAACTCCAATCCAGCAATACAATGTGCCTTAGAGAAAGATGGTGGAGATAAAATTAGTCAACAAGACACAAACAAATAAAAGTGAATAATGTTCCCCTAGCTATACCTATATTTTTTTGGGGGGGTTTGGCATCAGTGATGGAGACTGAGAGAGTGAGTTCTATGTTTTTTGGCCCAGGCCTAGTAGTCAGGGAAGTAGAACTTATCCTCAAACTCTGGATGTTCGCCGAGAGGTATATCATCTAACACACTACTACTTCCATTTCCTGAGTCTCCCGCTTCTTCCTCTTGTCGTACTTCAGGTATGGAGTAATCCATTGGAATCAAGTGCTGATTCATTTTGATCGTGGTCAATCTATACACATTTTGATGCAAAAGACTGGTCGTCCTCACTGTGACAATGGCACCCGCAGCACTGAAAACATGCTCAGCAGAGACATAGGCTAATGGGAAAGCTATATAGTTTATTGCCAGCCTGTTGAGCACTGGCCATTGGCACTGCTTCCCATACCAATACACCAATGGTTTTTGATCAAGTTAGACCAGTGTTGGGTCATCCAGATAGGCCTGGACCATCCGCTCAATGGTTATTGCTGCTGCTCTACCTTGCTCGAACTCTTTTGCCTTCGCCTCTACATTGGACCTAAACTCTGCCAGTAGAAACCACTCAGTTGCAGATTTTGGGGCTAATGTTCCAGTTCCTGTTGTTGATGGAGTTCTTGCTGCTGGTATTGGCTGCTGTGAGCCAACATCAGTACCCTCAGGTTCTAAAATTGAAGACTGATCCCCCAGGACTTGTTCCCTGTAGGAGTGGGCCTGTAATTCCCTGCCGTTCTTTTTCTAGCTCACTGCCTTGCTCAGCTATCCATGTTTTTTTTATTTTCCAGCATCCCCATCTGAAAAAGAAATGAAAGTGGACAGTAATGGTTTGTGTAGTGGATCAAGAATTGTAGCACAAATTTAATATTTGAATGATGAAATGTTCTTTGCACCCTTGTATTAGCGGATTAGCGAAGCATTAAGCTCTCCACCAAGTCATAGACATCTTTTTTCCTCCACACCTGTCAACATTGCAGACACCTACTTTAGCTGTTCCTGTAGCATGTGCAACAACGGGATAGCTTGGCCCAAATTACTGTCCTCCTTGCTGACCTTCCGTGTGAACATCTCAAAAGGAAGCAGCATCAATGTCAGGCATTTGATTAGGCCCCATTGGTCCATCTCAATGATTATACCTTTCAGAGTTGCATCCCCTCTTTGCATGACTTATTCATTGATAGGTCTGTACTGCTCAATCAGGCATTCAAGATTGTAATAAGTAGAGTTCCAACACGTTGGCACCTTCGGTATGAGTGCTTTAACTGCAGGTGGACAGTAAGTTGCTTACTTGGACTTCTCTGAGTTTCCTGCAATGATTGTGTACTACTTTGAGATAAGTCAATTACAACATCACTGCTTGTCGGTGTTGACATGATTAGACTGGCTGCCTTTGTGACAGACATGGGCTTGGGCCTAGATTGAGGTGGGCCTACAGATGTGGTGGTGCTGCTCCCAGCTTGCTGCCCAGAGGCCGGTGGTGCAGGCAGTTTGTTTTTCCAAAAAAGTTCTGGGTCGACATACCAGTGGTAGTAAGCTCCTTCTTCTTCTCACTGGCCACTTTCTTGGTAGCACCTTCCTTTGATGCCATTATGAGTCTCTCAGTTAGCAATGGCACTTAGCTTCACAAGTTGAAGAGATGTCTGTGATGTGTGGGTCATGTGTCACGTCATGCACAGGCCTTGTTTCTGGCAGTGCTGTTGGCGATGTCTCTTGTGTACCCAAAAGAAAAGAAGCAAGAAGGACATCAGTGAAACGTGACATTGTTTCAGTTCATGTAATTGGAACAAACCAACACAATATCATTTAGTGTGGCCACTGGTTACTTTTATTATAACTAATTAACAATATAGTGGATCTATTTGTAAAACGGAAAATCCCACTAAAATAAACTTTCATTGTGACTGACTGTACCCCCAGGAAGGGTAAGAAAGAGCAAAAACAACAACAACATACAGATGTAACGGTTTCCTTTATGTGCATCACATCACTCACATGGTATTTGCAGCTGACAAATGACCATGGAAGTAATAATCCTTCGACAATGAATGCTGTTGTGCACCTATAGCAGACATGAGATTGATTGATGCCAGATTCAGTGAAAATGGTATGAACAAAAAAACGAAAACAAATAGGTAACTTTTTTTTAAGGTACCCAAAATTTGAAATTGTTTTTACTAATTAATAAAAAAAAAAAAAAATCTAAATAAGTGAATTAATTTATCCTCAAAGATGAAATAATAAGTTATTAAACTGCTATCTCATTGCTCAACCATCCATGCAAGTCCATGGCAAAGTGCCACACTGGCTGGATGCACAAAAGTGCTGCCAGCCCATGCCACATGGTCATCAACAACAACACTGAGCAGGAAGGCATTGGGAAGAAAGAGAAGACATGCAAGCCTATGGGGAAAGCCTACTGCCTGCATACACAAAATGGCCACCTACCACATGGTCACAACAAAAACAACAACCAGCAAGAAGGCAGGGCCACAACGAAAACACATGCAGCCCTATGGGAAAATCACACTGGCTGGCTACTGGCTACACAAAATGGCTGCCAGCCACATGGTCACTCACAACAACAAGAGGAAGGAGGGCGAGGCCCGTAAAACAAAGAACATGGACACTGACAGTATACTAAATGGCCCCTGGCCACATGGCATGTGAAACAAAGGCAAATGGTGGCCTATGGCAAACAAACACACACACTAGCCAGTTGCCAGACGAAGTTGCATGGTGAAACAGTGAACACAGCATTAATTCAGCAAAGTCAAAAACGAAAATTAACAGGGCTAAAAATGTTTACAACAATACACTTCCTCCACAGGCATTACCATACCTATACACTGTTTGCAGAAAAAAAATGAAAAACCACTAAAAAAAAATATGTATTTCAATCCAAATCCATCCATGGCCTCAATGATGTTTCAAATTCAACAGACATCACAGAAACAGTTGTTTCATGCACCCATATCTAGCTCTGGGCCTACTGACTGGAAGGCCCATTGACAGACTAGGTGACATAATATTGCAAATGTGTTAAAAAAAGTGGAGAAAATGTATTGAACTGAACAACTTTTGTCATTTAGAGAAGAAGAAACATTACTTACAAAGAAGTTACTAGGCCCCTACTGCAACAACAGGACACTCACCACAACATTTTTTATAAAATAATTAAAAATACAAATAAACCCAGGTGCATGGCCCCAATCCAACAAACAACACCAGTTTTTCAACTTACTTTTGAACTCTCAAATACAAAGCCCTCAAATCCAATGAGATGTGCAGCAGACACAAAGAGCGACCCTTTCAGCTCTGAATCCAAATGAAATGTGACCAGGAGATGGACAAAGACTGGGAGAAGCCTTCTTGACAGGAACAGGAGTTAGAGCCCCTGAGGCACTTCCTTCTAGCTATAAAAAAGTAAACAAAAAAAAAACTCCTCGCACAAAAAAAAACTTCAAATGTCCATTTGAGCAGGTTTTTAACTCCAAATTGTCATTTTGAAAAGGTTTTGATGCTTCTCAGGTAGAAAATCTTTCCCAGATTTCAGCCATGGTAGATCCTGTCCATTCGGCATCACGTACTGCAGAAAAAATATGCCAAAAGTCAGTGGCACGTCCGAATGACGTGTTGGCGACTGCAAAATCTCAGGGGAGCATGCAGCTGGCTATCTTGTGGCACTAGCGAATGGCTCAGAAAATCTCATGGGTGATCGCAAGAACCTGGCAGGTCACTCCCACATGTGCGAAAGGACATTTTGAGCGCACTAAGAAAAAAAAAGTTTAATGGTAATTCTGCATTCTACGCAGAACGCAAATTTGCCAAATTCCGCAAGGTCTACAAACAGAGCAGAGTTGTATGCCCGGGCTTACATTTCTTGCCTTTGACACTTGGTGCCTAAAGCCTGTCTCTGGTCATATGACTGAGTGGAGTTGGCAGTTGGACTTTGTGTTTTTCACTCAGGCTTATTTACCATGCACCCTTTACCACACAGTGTCTTTCCCACACATTGCCTTTGCCATGCAAGTCTTCAAAACACATATCCTTTTACCATGCATGCTTTTACAATGAAATTGTAAAGATATTTCAAGTTACTGAAATAATGAAACCCCATTTATATATATATATATATATTCACTTAAAAAACCATAGGTTTCACACATGTTATAGTTAGCAGGACATTTCACTCGTGAAAAACCAATGAAATTCCCCCGTTATAGTTAGTTCAGATAACTATAACTCGCGCGACCTCCACTCTATCACAAGGATGATGTCATCAGTGATGTCATGAGTGATGCCACTGACCATGTCATGAGTGATGTAATATGTGACGTCATGTGCAGTGGATTGCGGGCGCGCGAGTTATAGTTATCTGAACTAACTATAACGGGGGAATTTCATTGGTTTTTCACGAGTGAAATGTCCTGCTAACTATAACATGTGCGAAACCTATGGTTTTTTAAGTGAATATATATATATTTATATATATTTATATATATTAAAATTGGTTATGCGACGGGGCAATGATGAATACAGCAAAGAAATGACACTAAACAAAACGGCATTACCCATTGGAGGTTGTTACTGTGGGGTAAGCGCACTACAAGTTCCAGCATGCTTAGAATAAAGTCCCATCAGGGCGTCCACTAGAGGGCAAAAAAGTATAAAATGAGCATGTTACTAAGGGTGTGCCTTACCTATATGCCGGGGCTTACTTTCGAAAAAGGTCATGAAGACCGAAACGCGTCAGGACTGCCCACGTTGTAAATAAATGCATTTGACTTTCATCATTGTGAGTGCGGCTATGTCTTTCCCGCCAGGAGAGAGTTTGTGAGATGTTCAGCGGTTTGGTTCCGCCGCAAGTGACGCACCACCAGCAAAGAGCGCCATGACTGTCCCGAATTGAACCGCCGTTTGCAGCTCGGGAAACCGATCAGGGACAGTGGTTGCCGCCGAAGACTGGCTTTGGTTGGGATTCTGTGCAGCCTTAAAATTGGTTATGCGACGGAGCAATGATGAATACAGCAAAGAAATGACACTAAACAAAACGGCATTACCCATTGGAGGGTGTTACTGTGGGGTAAGCGAACTACAAGTTCCAGCATGCTTAGAATAAAGTCCCATCAGGGCGTCCACTAGTGGGCAAAAAAGTATAAAATGAGCATGTTACTAAGGGTGTGCCTTACCTATATGCCGGGGCTTACCTTCGAAAAAGGTCATGAAGACCGAAACGCGTCAGGACTGCCCACGTTGTAAATAAATGCATTTGACTTTCATCATTGTGAGTGCGGCTATGTCTTTCCCGCCAGGAGAGAGTTTGTGAGATGTTCAGCGGTTTGGTTCTGCCACAAGTGACGCACCACCAGCAAAGAGCGCCGTGACTGTCCCGAATTGAACCGCTGTTTGCAGCTCGTGAAAACGATCAGGGACAGTGGTTGCCGCCGAAGACTGGCTTCGGTTTGGACTCTGTGCAGCCTTAAAATTGGTTATGCGATGGAGCAATGATGAATACAGCAAAGAAATGACACTAAACAAAACGGCATTACCCATTGGAGGGTGTTACTGTGGCGTAAGCGCACTACAAGTTCCAGCATGCTTAGAATAAAGTCCCATCAGGGCGTCCACTAGAGGGCAAAAAAGTATAAAATGAGCATGTTACTAAGGGTGTGCCTTACCTATATGCCGGGGCTTACCATCGAAAAAGGTCATGAAGACCGAAACACGTCAGGACTGCCCACGTTGTAAATAAAGGCATTTGACTCTCATCATTGTGAGTGCGGCTATGTCTTTCCCGCCAGGAGAGAGTTTGTGAGATGTTCAGCGGTTTGGTTCCGCCGCAAGTGACGCACCACCAGCAAAACCTGGCAGGTCACTCCCGCAGGTGCGAAAGGACATTTTGAGCGCACTAAGAAAAAAAAAGTTTAATGGTAATTCTGCATTCTACGCAGAACGCAAATTTGCCAAATTCCGCAAGGTCTACAAACAGAGCAGAGTTGTATGCCCGGGCTTACATTTCTTGCCTTTGACACTTGGTGCCTAAAGCCTGTCTCTGGTCATATGACTGAGTGGAGTTGGCAGTTGGACTTTGTGTTTTTCACTCAGGCTTATTTACCATGCACCCTTTACCACACAGTGTCTTTCCCACACATTGCCTTTGCCATGCAAGTCTTCAAAACACATATCCTTTTACCATGCATGCTTTTACAATGAAAT
Source organism: Triturus cristatus (assembly GCF_964204655.1). Lineage (NCBI taxonomy): Eukaryota > Metazoa > Chordata > Amphibia > Caudata > Salamandridae > Triturus > Triturus cristatus. Next base: position 491,155,904 of record NC_140588.1, read on the forward strand.
TGTAAAGATATTTCAAGTTACTGAAATAATGAAACCCCATTTATATATATATATATATTCACTTAAAAAACCATAGGTTTCACACATGTTATAGTTAGCAGGACATTTCACTCGTGAAAAACCAATGAAATTCCCCCGTTATAGTTAGTTCAGATAACTATAACTCGCGCGACCGCCACTCTATCACAAGGATGATGTCATCAGTGATGTCATGAGTGATGCCACTGACCATGTCATGAGTGATGTAATATGTGACGTCATGTGCAGTGGATTGCGGGCGCGCGAGTTATAGTTATCTGAACTAACTATAACGGGGGAATTTCATTGGTTTTTCACGAGTGAAATGTCCTGCTAACTATAACATGTGCGAAACCTATGGTTTTTTAAGTGAATATATATATATTTATATATATTTATATATATTAAAATTGGTTATGCGACGGGGAAATGATGAATACAGCAAAGAAATGACACTAAACAAAACGGCATTACCCATTGGAGGTTGTTACTGTGGGGTAAGCGCACTACAAGTTCCAGCATGCTTAGAATAAAGTCCCATCAGGGCGTCCACTAGAGGGCAAAAAAGTATAAAATGAGCATGTTACTAAGGGTGTGCCTTACCTATATGCCGGGGCTTACCTTCGAAAAAGGTCATGAAGACCGAAACGCGTCAGGACTGCCCACGTTGTAAATAAATGCATTTGACTTTCATCATTGTGAGTGCGGCTATGTCTTTCCCGCCAGGAGAGAGTTTGTGAGATGTTCAGCGGTTTGGTTCCGCCGCAAGTGACGCATCACCAGCAAAGAGCGCCATGACTGTCCCGAATTGAACCGCCGTTTGCAGCTCGGGAAAACGATCAGGGACAGTGGTTGCCGCCGAAGACTGGCTTTGGTTGGGATTCTGTGCAGCCTTAAAATTGGTTATGCGACGGAGCAATGATGAATACAGCAAAGAAATGACACTAAACAAAACGGCATTACCCATTGGAGGGTGTTACTGTGGCGTAAGCGCACTACAAGTTCCAGCATGCTTAGAATAAAGTCCCATCAGGGCGTCCACTAGAGGGCAAAAAAGTATAAAATGAGCATGTTACTAAGGGTGTGCCTTACCTATATGCCGGGGCTTACCATCGAAAAAGGTCATGAAGACTGAAACACGTCAGGACTGCCCACGTTGTAAATAAAGGCATTTGACTTTCATCATTGTGAGTGCGGCTATGTCTTTCCCGCCAGGAGAGAGTTTGTGAGATGTTCAGCGGTTTGGTTCCGCCGCAAGTGACGCACCACCAGCAAAGAGCGCCGTGACTGTCCCGAATTGAACCGCCGTTTGCAGCTCGTGAAAACGATCAGGGACAGTGGTTGCCGCCGAAGACTGGCTTCGGTTTGGACTCTGTGCAGCCTTAAAATTGGTTATGCGACGGAGCAATGATGAATACAGCAAAGAAATGACACTAAACAAAACGGCATTACCCATTGGAGGGTGTTACTGTGGGGTAAGCGCACTATAAGTTCCAGCATGCTTAGAATAAAGTCCCATCAGGGCGTCCACTAGAGGGCAAAAAAGTATAAAATGAGCATGTTACTAAGGGTGTGCCTTACCTCTATGCCGGGGCTTACCTTCGAAAAAGGTCATGAAGACCGAAATGCGTCAGGACTGCCCACTTTGTAAATAAATGCATTTGACTTTCATCATTGTGAGTGCGGCTATGTCTTTCCCGCCAGGAGAGAGTTTGTGAGATATATATATATATATATATATATATATATATATATTCAATGAAAAAACCAAAGGTTTCACACATGTTATAGTTAGCTGGACATTTCACTCGTAAAAAACCAATGAAATTCCACCGTTATAGTTAGTTCAGCTAACTATAACTCGCGCGCCCGCAATGCACTGCTGATGACGTCACATATTACATCACTCATGACATGGTCAGTGACATCACTCATGACATCACGGATGACATCTCAAATGACATCACTGATGACATCACTGATGACATCATCCAGAGAATGTGTGTTTTTCTGAAAATTACATATGTTTTATATATGTATATCTCAAGGTCGATGGAAGAATAAATGGGTATATAAGTGTCTAAATGGATGAATTGTTTTTGAAAAATTGATTGTATAACTGACTGATTAAGTGTATCTTAGTGAATACATGGCTTAGTGAGTAATGTTTAAATATGTAAATATCTGTATCAGTCTCTCACTTTGTGTATAAGTGGCTGCATGGGTTGGTGAGTAGCTACATGAGTGTCTATTTAGGTTATTAGTTGGTTTTTTGAGTATCAGTGTCTGATGTCTGTATGGTTCGGTGGGGGGTATTACGTAGTGCATAGGTGCATGAATGAATGACTCACTCTTTGTATGTGTTGAAGACAGCATGTGTGCAGGACTCTATGGGTGGATGAGTGTGTGCATGGGTGTGTTAGTGAGTGAATGACTGTCTCAATAGTGTCTCTATGAGTAACTACATATGTTTTAAACTAGTATATGTCACTATTGGTGTATATAAGCGAGTATATGTGAGAGTGAGAGATTGGAAGAGTTCCTGTATGAATAGGTATGTGTTTCTATAAGTGATTGTTTAAAAGACTAAGTATGTGTAAGTTTCTGTAGAAGTAAGTGTGGCGGTGTGTGTATAACTGTATATGCAAGTAAATGTATGTTTGATTCTTTATTAGCATGAGTGACTATGTGTGTGAGTACCTCTATGGATGAGTGGCATTGTGTAACAGGATGTATACGTGTATGAGTACATATGATGAGTGAGTACATGTATGAGTGACTGTATAGGACTGTTGGTGAATGAGTGGATGTGTATTTGGATCTTAGAATTACTGTATAGGTTGTTGTAACTGGTATTGGTATGTCCATTGTTTTTAAAATTTTAATTTCTATTTTTGAATGTGTGTATCAAAGGTTATATTAGGGGAAGAGGAGGTCTGCCACTCTATCACAAGGATGATGTCATCAGTGATGTCATCAGTGATGTCATTTGAGATGTCATCAGTGATGTCATGAGTGATGTCACTGACCATGTCATGAGTGATGTAATATGTGACGTCATCAGCAGTGCATTGCGGGCGCGCGAGTTATAGTTAGCTGAACTAACTATAACGGTGGAATTTCATTGGTTTTTTACGAGTGAAATGTCCAGCTAACTATAACATGTGTGAAACCTTTGGTTTTTTCATTGAATTTCTAAGGTTTTTTAAATGCTAATTCCTAACTATAACGTGTGTGAAACCCATGGTTTTTTCAGTGAATTTGCAAGGTTTTTTAAATGCTAATTCCTAACTATAACGTGTGTGAAACCCATGGTTTTTTCAGTGAATTTGCAAGGTTTTTTAAATGCAAATTTTTTTTTTTTCTTCTATTTTTTTAAACATATTTTTATTTTAATTTTCTATCCTTTTATAAAGACTACGGTTAAATTTTTAAAATTCTTTAATATGTTTTTTTTAATATATTTTATAAAATAAACATGTAAAATTTATTTGCAGTACATTTTTATTTTTTTTTTTTTTTTTTTAGTACGCGTACCGTAAGCTTACGGTAAGTGTACGGTTTACGCAACGTCCGTAATTTATCTACGCTGTTTGCGTATATTTACGCAATTTGCGTAGCCGCGCGTACTCTGCGTGGGACGCATACGCGTGTACGCTACACGCGCACGTTACGCGGAAGTGTCGGGGAGTGACTGTTAAGCGCATGCGCGCAAGCGCGTGTCTTTTTTACGCGCATGCGTACTTTTACCGTAAGCGTACCGTAAGCGTACCGTAAGCGTACCGTAGGTCATGTGATCATGAAACACAACTTTTGATTGGTTGAAACTACTTTCAGTTCTAGAACTCTCCTACACCACACCCATTCCCCTCATTTCTGCTTGTGATCCCTTAGGAGAAGGAGCTGGGTTGTCTTTGTGATACGATGGCAGAACAGCAGAGCCCTTCTGAGAGTGAGGCTAGCACTAGCAGCACTACCTTGAGGCAGAGAGCGAGGAAACAAAAGACCTCTTATGTATGGGATTATATTACTTTTCCTGAAGGCCAGCAAAAGGTAAATGCACCCTTAGTAACTTGTAAGCTGTGTAAGCGTGTACTTTCAAGAGGTAATCCTGACAGGAAGTATTCCTTTGGGAATCATACCATGATGAGACACCTCAAGGATGTACACAGAAGGACACATGCTCGACTTACTGGAGGTAACCCTTCAGTAAGTCAACCAAGCACATCCACAGCTGCTCAGCCTGGACCATCATCTGCAGGGCCGAGTCCTTCTTCTGCAGGTCAGGTGAGTCCTTCATCTGTGGGGGGAGCATCTCCTTTTTCTGGCCCTCTGGAAATTAACCCTCGGTTTGCGAGGGTTGAAGTACGGTGCGCCCATTGTCATGATCTAATTACTTATAGGGAGACCAGTGTTTCCCTGGTGAACAATAAAATAGATCAGCACACTTGTCGTACCGTCTAATATTCCCAATCTTTCTTTCCTCTGTCCCTGCATGAACACAACGGCTCTTTTAAGAGCCAACCTTATCTTTCATCTTTTTTTTATATATGTTTTTAAAAACTTTTTTTTTTTTTTTTTTTACCGTACGCGTACGGTGTACGTAATTTTTTTTTTTTTTTTTAAAAAAACACTAAAAATCAATTATCACATTACAAGGTCCTTGAGAGACTACAATTATTATTATTGACTTACCATACCCACTCAAAAAAATATTTATTCATTTGTTTTTTTAAAAAATTGCTTTAAAAATGGTTCTAGTTTTCGAAAATTTTCTATATCAATCTGAAAAAAAAGAAAAAAGTATTAATATTTTTAAAACATTTTATAATACAGTACACATATTTACATATTTATCAAAAAATATTTTTGCCTTATTTTTGCTGTTTTCAGAATATATTGCATTTCACTATAAATTGTGAAAGCAATTGCATTAATCATTTAACAGCGGGCAAAAAAAAAATAACAATCTCAAAGATTGTATTAAAAAAGCCCAGAATCTCTTTTTACTTAAACTTAACATTATAGAAATGCACAATATTCTAAAAAAATATCATCTAATATCAATACTTATTTCTTTAAAATACCGTCTGATATTTTTGTTTCAGAAGTATAATCACAATATTATATCTCAAATAACTCCACAATACATCTGGTTCCATTTTCTTTAGGCCAAATAGTAATTTTAAAATTCTTTTTTGATTAAATTTCCAATGGTAATCCAAAAAAATTCTAAAGTTTTATTTGTACAGATCTCACCGATTCTCTGTAACATATTGGTTCCCGAAAGATTTATTAATAATTTATTAAGTCCACAATACAATTGGTTACCTTTCCACATGGCCAAATAGTAATTTAAAAAATCTTTTTTGAAAAAATTTCCAATGGCACTCCAATAACATTCCAAAATTTAAATTGTGCAGATGTTACCGATTTTCTCTAAATTTTTGGTTTCCGAAAGATTCATTAGGAATTAAATAAGTCCACATTACAATTGGTTATCTTTCCATTAGGCCAAATGATAATTTAAAAAATCTTTATTTTTGAAAATTCCAATGGTAATCCAATAAAATGGTAAAATTGTTTTGTCCAGATCTTGCCAAGTCTCTCTAAAATTTAGGTTTCAGGAAGATTAGATAGGAATTTGCTAAATCAAAAGGCAAACGTTGCTTAAAAACCAATTGGGAATCATTACACAGTGTCCAGCCTTTTTCACATTTAAGATAAACTGTGTAATGTCCAGAAGTAACAGTAGGTCCTTCATGGAAAATTATTGCAACAGTTACAAAAGTTTTTCCTGAAATTGATAATTGCTGTCCTGTAAACTTCTTTAATAAAGTATCCAATTTTGAACCATCAGCTCTACATCGTTGCATCATTAAAATTACATACTGTCCGCATTCCTTTAAAATTAATGTTGAAAACATGTCAGATTGACACTCACCGCATTGCATGCTATGATTAGCATCTTTAACTAATTTAGCAAAAGTGACTGTTTTACTCTCTGGCAATGTCAAAAAAATAAACCTTTCATTATCAACATTAGAGCCACATATATTATAACAGTTTTCACAACTATGTTCCCATTTATAAGAGAGACCAAATAATTTATCAATTGCAACTTCTTCTTCTTCCAGTACCTGAAGAAAAAACATCAAAAATTTGTGTGCATCTTGCTGTTCATTTTGAGAAAACTGTGTTCGTCCTGAACATACATCTAAAAGTTTTCTAATTTCAGTAGCACTTTCTATTTGAGTTTTATCATTACTCAGCTTTTGAAAAAGGAGACTCAGCTCAGAACAGAATCTTTTTCCCTGATTTACTATTATCTGCTCTTGCAAACTTTCCAGATAAAATGCAACATTCAGCACTACATTAGCGTAGCAGTTGACACCAGAGCTATTTTCAAAATGACATCCTACAACCTGTTCTTCTTTTTCCTTACTCTTTTTGCTTGCAATTACATCACTCCTCTTTTTTTTCCTCCTCTCTACATCTTCATTACAGATATTCTCATTTCTCCTTTTACGAGAAACTACACGTTTCTCCAACACAGGATACTGACCTAAATGAGGAGCATAGCTTCTTCTTAATCTATTATACTCCTTTACACAATTTGTATCAGCACTAACTTTTGAGTCATCAAAGTCTATCATGAATAAACCTGATAATGTTTTCACTCGTGACAAAGCAACATATGCCATACCTTCTTTGAACACAGTTGAACCAATGTTCACAAATGCACAATCTACAGTCAATCCTTGAGACTTGTGAATAGTTACAGCATATGCTAGCGAAAACGGAAACAGCTTCCTACGTACATATAAGTCTTTCACAAGCATGAAACGAACTGTACAACGACAAATGTCTTTAACTTCTTCTATCTGATCAAATTTTATTTTTAAACATTCAATTCCATCTTTTTTCTGATAATTAATAAAACCCACAACTCTTTCCATAGCTCCATTAACTAAACCTTTTTCAACATCCAAATTTCTCCTTAAAAATACTCTACAGTTCATGCAAACATATAGATTTTTTTCTAATCCAGCTGTTTTGGAAATGTTCTTCTCTAGTGAATCCAATTTATTTTTCAGTGTGCCTGTTACTGTGACAGTAATTCTTCCATCCTCAATTTTGTCCACTGCTTCCAATTTCCTGATCTCTTCCTTTTCCAATTTCAAAAGCTCCTCATTGAATATTGAGCATTCACGTAGAGTTGGCATTAAGCAGATGACACTTTTGTTTTCTGCAATGTTCTTGTATATCTTCTCTGCAACTATTTCTTCCTTTGGAAATAAATTATGTAGCAGCCGACTCTGTAATGCTTTTTTGCCAACTTCTGTGAGTAGTCCAATTCTGATATCTTTCAGAATACTTCCATATTCTTCATCGCTTGCTTGCCTCATATTAGTAGTAAGTTCCTTGTACTCAAAGAAGGACCAAATATTTGTATTTCTGATGCTTCCCAATGACTTCTTCGTGTCTTCATGTGTGACAGTATTAAACACTGGTTGTCCTTTAACTGGAGTAAGTTGCAAAAGATCTCCAAAAACTATGACGTGTTTTCCACCAAATAACATGTCATAGTCTGTCTTCAAAATTTGCTGCATTCTTATATGCACAAAGGCAAGCATTAAGTTTGAAACCATGCTCACCTCATCAATAATGAGAACTTGCATCTTCTTCAATACTCTTGAAACTTCCAAGGATGCTTCTCCAGTTAGCTTGTTGTATTGTATTTTGTTCTCATGCTCCACTGGTAACATTAGCAAACGATGTAAAGTGATTTCTTTTATGTTATATGCTGCTAACCCAGTTGGAGCAGTAACCACACAAGACAAAGTAGAATCCGTTTTTTGCTGTAGGTAGCTTCTGATGACTTTAATTAGGAAACTTTTTCCAGTTCCAGCTTGTCCGCTTACATACATCCTGATTGGATAAAATGATGTGCATGAGCACTCTTTTTTTTCATGTAGAAATCCGTGATCAATTTTTTTTCTGATCTCTTCATAAATTTGTTGCTGCTCTTCATTCAGTTGTCTTTCCAAATTTTGTAAGTCTATAAATTCTTCTTGAGCTTGATTCATAGCCGTTTCCACTTCATTCATGGCTATTGATGCTTCATTTTCAACGATTGGTTGTCCTAGGGGATCTTGACTGAGTGTTTCTGAACTTTGGCTGTCCTGAGAACTGTCTCTAGCTATTTCTGCTGCAATTGTAGTTTCCTGTTCAATTTCTTCATTTAACATTTGCAGATAACTTGAGAATGTACTGCATTGTATGCTGTCTTTGCAAGCATTAAAAGAATCTTCATAGCTTTGAAATTCTCCCAGTAGTTCATCCTCTGTACGCCATGGTTTAAACAACTGTAAAAGAGCCAAGTAGTAAAATTCCTTCTTGTCAGTAGTGTCGCAACTCAGCTTCCTGTGATTTATCAAACTTCCTTTTGTTTGCTTCACCAAACATCCTTCCTCACCAATGACTTTATATTTTCCATTGTTGATGTCTTCTGCGGCTTTCCGTGAATAAATGTAGTTCTGCAGCACTTCATAGAGACACATGTTCTCCAGATGTTGACTTCTCTTGGGATAATATGTGTCCAACATGTTTGATTTCAAAATATCTGTACTTTCTGGGTCATTCTCGGCCAAATATTCAATTTCTCCAACAGATTTTAGTACCCAATTTCTCATTGCTGCAAGGCCTAAACTTGCCCAAATTATTCTTCTTGATTTCGAGTAGAGACTTGCAGAAGATAACCTATCTGAACATTCGTAGGATCCAATTTCTCGATGCGATAACATCTTCAAACTGAAACTGTACAGCTTCTTACTGACAGTCTTCTCGTGAGAAATCTCTTCCCACATTTCCTTCAATTCTGTTTTTTCTGATTTCGTAATGTAAGACGTTACATATCGAGCAACAGCAATGGAATTGTCAGCTACATACTGTATATCCATGTTAGCGTTCTACATGGATAAAATGACTGGGTTGTAGTCATTTATATTTTTTGATTCTTCTTTTCTTTTTAGGTTGTAGGTATTCTTAGGTGATTTTCTTGTGATAGTATGTCTCACAGCTGACATAAAACTGTTTACTTTTCCATTTGAAAGAACAGGTCTAGGAAATCCAAATCGACATTTAGTGTAGTATTTATCTTTGCTCTTGTATTTCCGTCGACAGTATTTTCCACACCGATGACTTTGGAAACGTAAAACTTGCTCCTTTAACTTTTTCTCTTCTGTGCTTTTTGGTATAGCACATGTTGCATATTCTTCAATGTAAGATAACACTGCTTCATCAGTATCTGTTCCAAACTTTGGGGCATCCTTGATCCACAACAGCATATGAATATGAGGAGCACCTCTTGCCTGGTACTCTTTTCTCCAAAAGAAATCTACTACTTCTCCAAGAGGTGGATTTTTTTTATTGCAGATGAAGGACATCATAGCCTCAAATCTATGATTGAAATATCTGCAAACATTAACCGGATCCAATGAGCACAGTTCTCCTGCTGTCTTGTATTCGATGTTTTTAATGTTTGAATTTGCCTCTCGTAGAAAATCCAGTAAATCATCCCAAGCGTACTCGGCACAGCTTAGGGTAACGAACCATGTTGGTGTTCCTAAATTCCGTAACATGCATTTTAATTCACCATGGCGTCGGTACCAATATTCATTTGTCCCACGCTGACAAGCCATCAGATTGATCAGTTGTGTTTCCAAATGATCATCTCGGTGCCTCACTTTCTCCATAAAATCCTTAGCAGATACATTTTGTAAATGTACTCCACTTTTTAAAATGTGATTTACTGCATAAGACAGTGCAGACAAATCACTTTCAAATAAAAGATGGAACAAATAAGGAATACTTTGTCGAAATCTGGGATCTTCAGCATATAGTCTTGTAGTCCGATACTCAGAAGCTGGAATCTGTTCCGGACGTTCATCGTATCGTCCTCCTTTTCCTTTAGGAAACAGCTGGGGAAAACATCGAGCTTCCAAGCTCTCCTCTCATACACTCACGGGAGTTCCTTTTGCTTTCTTCATTTGAAAGAGATCGATATTGTCTCCCATAACTTCTTTTGAATGAAGAGGATGTATGCTAAAATGTTCATATATTTCTTCTTCCTTTGACTTGTCCACTTTTTCAATTTGTCCAGTTGGTGTTTCTGTGTCTTCTTGTAAATCTTATTCTTCTTCTTCTTCTATATAAATTGATTCATACCATTTGTTATTCCTTTTCAAATACAAATTTGCTCTTTGTACTTTCCGCACATCTACCAGCTCCTGCCAAATCTTCTTATTCTTTGTAGGTACACCATTAACCAGAATAATTAATGGTTCAGTTTCCAAAGTATCCACATCAATAGTTTCCATATTTTTTTTCAAATCCAAGGGCAAATACACCACTCTACCTTTTAAACCTCTCAGTAAATCTGAAGGAGGTAATTTACCAGTTTTGGGCTCCATACGTACTATCGTCTGGAACGGATGAACACATTGAATGAGTATAGACTCATATGTATTTAATTCAGAAAGTTCAGCAGGAATAGCATCCAATTCTAAATTATTATGTACAGCTCTGGTCGGCATTCTATTTTCCTCTAACTTGTTGTAACAGTATTTACAAATACGCTGATCTTCACCCAAATCAAAACAATTTTCAAGAAATATATATGTGGCAAAATCCTTCCACTTATAATTATCTTCATTTTCACTCTTTCTGTAGAGATCAACATTCCTAGTTTGTTTTCGATAATGAGTTCTGCAGCAACAAATACAAGTAAAATTTGGTCTTTCATTAGAGATTATTGCAAATTTTGTTATGTGATCATTAAATGTGTTACTTACAGAGGGTTCTACATTCTCTTCCACTTCTTCCTCATTTACTGTGTCCTTCTCTGCACTGTTTTGTTCAGGACCAAAGTAACAAAACTGAATTTCATCAACAACCTTCTCTACATCTGATACCGTTCCTCGGAACAGAGCCCTATTCAATTCATTTAACTTTATTGCTGGACTTTTGGCAAAATACAACCGTCTCACAAACTTTCTCATTTCAGTATGATGAACAGCCAGCATCCTAAAATGATGGAAAACACTATTACACACTTTTCTAGATAGACAAGCCAGAGAATGACCTTGCAAACCAGTATTCTCTCTCACTCTGCATGGATCCAGACTTTGAAGCACCTTAATCTTCTGTTTTACACTTTTTTTACTATATTCTCTTAGAAACTCACGAAATTTGTCAATAGATTCCTGACGCACAGTGCAAATACTACTACAATTCCAAGTGTACACTGGGGCTTTAGGACGTCTCCCCATAGCCTCATCCGCCATCACTTGTACCTCATCTCTTGGAACCATTATCTCCTTCTCCATTATGCAACCATTTTTCACTTCGTAAGCACGACCTCTGGTGTCAACTGCATGCAGCAAACTATTACTTTGAAAATAGCTCTCTGCATTAAAAAAAGGTTCACTACTTGAACTATGCATCCACTTTCCTAAAAACACTTTACAAAAGTTTGTTCTGTTCACTACTCTTTTCCTTTTGCTATGTGATTTCAGTACATTAACCATTTTGTCTAATGTACGCATCCTATTCAAAATTAAAATGAATAGTTTCCTTTTTAATTCTAATGCCTTTGCTGCAATGGCTTCAATTTCTTTTTTTCTTTTATAAAACTTAGTCTTTTGCTTATATTTCTTCACATCCTTTATCAAATTGGACATAACTCTTCTCTGAAACATTTTTCTACGTATCTCTTTAAACGCTGTTTTTCTATTTATGTAAATCTTTTCAGTTGCAGAAGGTATATTTGCATTAACTAAATTCTCAATTTTTTCCTGTCCTTTTCTTTTCAAAACATTCTTTCCAGTACAGACATTTTGTACATTTTTCCTTCTTTTGAATATATTTTTTAGAAATTGTTTTGTCTGCTTACCAGAAGATTTTTTCTTTTTCCCAACATGAGCATCTTCTACTAACTTTGGTCCTCCAGTTGTCTTCAAATATAGGTTTTTTTTGTGGGTTTTTTTAACTCTGGATTTTGTAGGCATCTTAAATTTTGTTCACTGCTCTTCAGCAATACCTGAAAAAAACTAAAAAAAAAATCCTTTATTTTATTTAAATATATTACTACATTTCTTTTCACAATAGTCACAAAACGTAATTTCTTTGCCAATTTGAAAACACACTTATTACTCTTTTTTTTGGCAAGTGATAATCACTTTTACAGACTGACACATTATAAATCCACTTTTCAGATTTTTTTAAAAGCACATGTCCAAACTGCTTTTTCAGACCACCACCATGTGTATCCTGGGTGACTGCCTACACTCCAGCAAGGGCAACCAGCCTTAGTGATGCTGAATGTATTTGCATTACAGACTGAAACCTCAAACCCCACTCGCTTGTAAATACTGTGCATGATTATACATGGAAAAGAGCTGGGTGTGTGCTAAGAGTCTGCTTCTGCACCAAAAAATCGCTCCCCCTTTTTCCTACTAATGCAACTGTGAAATCACCAGAGCAAAACGCAATAAATCTCTGCCTGTAATTCCTATTTGCACACAGAGTCATGTTTTCACATTAGTCACAAAACGAAATTTCTTTGCCAATTTGAAAGCACACTTACTGCTCTTTTTTTTTGGCAAGTGATAATCACTTTTACAGACTGACACATTATGAATCCACTTTTCAGATTTTTTAAAAAGCCCATGTCCAGACTGCTTTTTCAGACCACCACCATGTGTATCCTGGGTGACTGCCTACACTCCAGCAAGGGCAACCAGCCTTAGTGATGCTGAATGTATTTGCATTACAGACTGAAACCTCAAACCCCACTCGCTTGTAAATACTGTGCATGATTATACATGGAAAGGAGCTGGGTGTGTGCTAAGAGTCTGCTTCTGCACCAAAAAATCGCTCCCCCTTTTTCCTACTAATGCAAATATAAAATTACCAGAGTTGTACACAATAAATCTCTGCCTATATTTCCCAACATGTGTAACCTGGGTGACTGCCTACATTCCACCAAGGGCAACCAGCCTTAGTGATGCTGAATGTATTTGCATTACTAAGTCCAACCTCAAACCCTTAAACTATTCTTTTTTTATACCAATACACCTTAATTTATCGTGAAAACATAGTCCATATTATTTTACATGTTCCTCACATTTAAATTTCTCCCAAAACAGAAAATAATAAACACAACTTCAACAAAAAGAATTACATTTCTATTATTCATTTCTTAATTTACCATATACATCTCCTCTCAAACTCTAAACTCACCTTTAAAATTAGTTAGTTGTGAAAGAAATGTGGCACTCAAACAGCAGATTATCAGAGCCAGGATCTCTGTTCTCTACACCTCTCTCATCTCAGCAGAACCAGATAATGGCAAAGTTTCCCTCTATTTTTCCACACATATACATGTAAGTTTCAAATCTCAGTGCTTCCCCCTTTTTTTCAAATGTAATCACACATTTCTATTGGTTGAAAACCAACCCTTTTCCAAAAGTACCCTTCCCCCAACTTGACTTCTGCCTAGTACCCTTCCCCCAACTTGACTTCTGCCTGCTACCATAGCAACAGCTCATGGAACACTGCTGTGTGGAGTTAGGTCAGAAGTTCGCCAAACAATGTTTCAATTCCACAGAGCAAGAGTGCTTGACTTTTCAAACCTTACAGCAAATCCATAGTACTGTTCTTTGGTAACACATTTTTCTGTACCAATACAAAACATGCTTCTATAAATTTACACATACAGCCTAGTTTTTAGTGTAGAATGGTATGAAACAGCCAATCAGTTCTTTTTTTTATAAAAAAATATGTATGCCTCCATTTCCAAACTGTCTTTCATTTCTTTTTACCATTCTACTGAATTACACCTCCTGAGTGCATCCAGATCTCCTTCGAAGATGTTCACAGTGTGGATTGTAGGACACAGCTATGTCTTCTGGAGTGAAAAGTTTGCAGAGAAAACAGGTATTGTGAGAGACCTTGCTTTGCCAAATGTAGACATTAAATGGATTGGTCAGAGAGGGTTAAAGTGGCACCAATTGATGCCATTGGTGAAATCCTTCATGCAAATCCAACACCCTGACCTCATAATAGTGCACTGTGGTGGCAATGACCTAGGCACTTTGACTGGGGTAGGTCTGGAAATGCTTATGAAGGACACCTTTGCACAACTGTTTTCACTTTTCCCTAAAACTGCCTTTGTGTTTTCCAACATATGCCAAAGGCAAAAATGGAACTGGTCCAATCATTTCTGTCCGCAGATTGACAAAGCAAGAAAGCACGTCAACAAATCTGTTTCTGCTTTCCTCCGTGACTATGGTATGGGTTCCATTTACCACAACAACTTGCGTTACGACATGCAAGACATTTATAGAGGAGATGGTGTGCACTTCAATGATGAAGGGAACAGAGTCTTCCTCTTGAACCTTAGACTCTGCATCGGTACTTACTTGTAGGTACCACTAAAAAATAACTTCATAAACACAACAGCTCTTTTTAGAGCCCCCTAATATCTAAACACTTAAATCTGAATTTCATTTCTTTTATTTATTTTTTCTTACCGTACGCTTACCGTACGCGTACCCCGTGATTTTTTTTAAAATCAATAAATGTTTTCTTTGTACTTTTCTGTCCTTCTTTGACCCCCTCACAAATGTAAGGGGGTCTGTAACTCTCCTCCTTGCCCCCTTTTCTTGTTATCACTCTTTTTTTTCTGAGTGAAACACACGAAATGGCGGCCGCCGCTTCCTGGTTTCGGCCGATTCGAATGTTTACTAAGATCTAACAGCCAATCAGAATAGCGCTCGCGCACGCCACCGTACGCGTACGGTAAGCTTACGGTAAGCGTACCGTAAGCTGGCTCAGATATATATATTGATTTAAAGGCTATTTTCTCAGAATCTACTGAACAGATTTACACCAAACCTACAAAAGGCACTTCCTTGACCTGAGGACTACCTCTCTGCCAAATTTCTAGTAATTCTGTTCAGCCGTTCGGGCTGTAGCCCTGTCTAAAGGTCCTATGGAAAAAGGCATGGGAAAAACGCGTTTTGGGACCCCCCTTTTATCTCAGCCCCCGCTTGACGAATCCCCCCGAGACTTTCAGGGTAGGAGCGGAGCGTAGCACCCCACCTATTTTGAGAAATTCGCGAGGATTCGTCGACCGGCGCCAAAGTTATTCAAAATAGAATGTTGCGGATTTCCTATGGAAACAGGGTCCTAACTATAACTACCTACTGGCGACCGCCAGTAGGTAATATATATATATATATATATATATATATATATATATATATATGACGAGATTCCGCTTGGAGCACTCCTGCACGCCAACTATCCTGGAGGAGAGCGGGAACAAACGGAAACCGACCCTGATAGCGAGTGAGTAGATTTTCTTTATTCAAATTCACAGCACCGCCTGATGACGCGTTTCAGCCTCCCCAGAGGCCTTGATCACATGACCTGTGACCAGGAGATGGACAAAGACTGGGAGAAGCCTTCTTGACAGGAACAGGAGTTAGAGCCCCTGAGGCACTTCCTTCTAGCTAGAAAAAAGTAAACAAAAAAAAAACTCCTCGCACAAAAAAAAAACTTCAAATGTCCATTTGAGGAGGTTTTTAACTCCAAATTGTCATTTTGAAAAGGTTTTTATGCTTCTCAGGTAGAACATCTTTCCCAGATTTCAGCCATGGTAGATCCTGTCCATTCGGCATCACGTACTGCAGAAAAAATATGCCGAAAGTCAGTGGCACGTCCGAATGACGTGTTGGCGACTGCAAAATCTCAGGGGAGCATGCAGCTGGCTAGCAAATCTTGTGGCACTAGCGAATGGCTCAGAAAATCTCATGGGTGATCGCAAGAACCTGGCAGGTCACTCCCGCATGTGCAAAAGGACATTTTGAGCGCACTAAGAAAAAAAAAGTTTAATGGTAATTCTGCATTCTACGCAGAACGCAAATTTGCCAAATTCCGCAAGGTCTACAAACAGAGCAGAGTTGTATGCCCGGGCTTACATTTCTTGCCTTTGACACTTGGTGCCTAAAGCCTGTCTCTGGTCATATGACTGAGTGGAGTTGGCAGTTGGGCTTTGTGTTTTTCACTCAGGCTTATTTACCATGCACCCTTTACCACACAGTGTCTTTCCCACACATTGCCTTTGCCATGCAAGTCTTCAAAACACATATCCTTTTACCATGCATGCTTTTACAATGAAATTGTAAAGATATTTCAAGTTACTGAAATAATGAAACCCCATTTATATATATATATATATATATATATATATATATATATATATATATATATATATATATATATATATATATATATATATATCGTCGAAATCCAACTGAAACACGGAAGAATCACACTGCTTGACCTTCCGAAGTAGGAAACGGACACCGAACTTTGTGCTTGCTTAATTTATTTTCCCGCAGTAAATGCCGCCATGACGCGTTTCGGGCCCGTAAGCCCTTGATCACATGACATGCTCTTGACTTTTTTTTCCCTTTTTATAAAGTGCTAGTGCGAAATAGACCGTGAAGACAGACTATACGCTGTTTCTACCACCAAATCAATGATGGAAGCATAATGCTTATAACTCATGTATGCAACAGGGCCTTTCACATTTGTGATTAACAAACACATTGTTTCTATACCGACGTTGGTTAAGACAATATGGACCATTTTTTGATGCTTGATATACACAAATAAGCAAAGAGACACTAATTGTGTGTCTTATATGTAACTCAGGTGTGCTACAATCCCGGCTTAAATGCCATAAGACAACCTGGGTCACTGTTGTAATTCTTGTATTAATAAAAAGAATTAGTTCCTGTATAAATACGTTAAAAAACAGTACACATATATGTCGGTTAATTGGAGTTTTGATAGATAAGACCCTGTGGTTTAACAGTTTTACAAATTCAATAAATAGGAGAGTATAAATCAAAACATTGTGTTAAAAATGTTCTAAATATCATTTTAAAAACATTCAAAACAATCTAAAAACACACTGTGAGATGTTAACTCAAACCCTTCCTTAGAACCAAGGGAAACATTATATTTGGCTCAATTTTGGTAGATAGATAAATTGATTAGGTCTAAAAGATAAGGTGCTAAGTGTAAGTGCAAATCCCCAAATAAGGTGCAAAAAGTGCTCAAAAATGCTTTAAGGCAGGCCATTAAAATCAGATATGGTAGTAATTGAGATAATGGCGCAATTCTAATTAAAAATATAAATAAAAAAGAGGGGAAGAAAAGAGTAAAAAGTCTGAATGTAAAAGATAAAATTTATCATGAAGGGAGTTAGCTGGTGGAGTTGAGGCGAAAAACGGAGTTTGTATATTAAAATATTATAAAAATATTGATACATTAATATAATAGAATAATATAATATATATATATATCTATATATATATATTAATTATCTACTGGCGGTCGCCAGTAGATAGTCATAGTTAGGACCAAGTTCCCATAGGAAATCTGAAAATTCTATTTTGGATAACTTTGGCGCCGGTTGACTTATCTTTGTGAAATTTTCAAAACTAATGGGGCGCTCCGCTCAGCTCCTACCCTGAAAGTCTCGCGGTGATTTGTCAAGCGGGGGCTGAGAAAAAAGGGGGGTCCCAAAACACATTTTCCCCATGCATTTTCCCATAGGACCTTTAGTCGAAGGTACAGCCCGAACGGCTGAACAGAATTACTTGAAATTTGGCAAAGAGGTAGTCCTCAGGTCAGGCAGGTGCCTTTTGCATATATGGTGTAAATCCGTTCAGTAGTTCCTGAGAAAATCAATAGTAAAATCACATATATATCTGGACGGAGCCTAACCACACATCTCATCGTGAGATCTGATTGGCTGTCAGCACTTCATCCAAGAAGTGTTGGCAGCCATCTTGGTACCAATATACATGATAGCACCTCATTGAAAAGCCTTGCAGTTAATAGAAGGTTTTAAGACTTTAGTTACATTATAAATCATTTGTTGATTGTACCATACTCATTTTAGGAATTGTGGTGTGTTCTAAGGTGATTTTACCATGTGAAAAAGCCTTCTGCTGTGATATCATGAATCATGTTTGAGAGAAAACTATTTTCTCATGCTTTTCCCACAGAGGTTTGGAAGGTGATCTATAAGCTAAACTGAGAGCATATTTTCTGTAAATTCACATTATCTTTCTCAGTCATGGGAGAATGAAGTCTGACATTCTCAGTAAAACATGTACATCCAACAAGGGCAGAGACTGTCAGTTGATTCCTTTGTGTTCTACTGCAGCTTCCCAGAGTGTTCTTAAGAACAACTAGAGCGCTAACAGTCCTACTTATGACAAAAGTATGGCACACCTGAAGCCATCTTGGTTGGAATAAAGTGGTCATTCTTAAAACATTTAATTTAAAAAGGAACAAAATGAGGGGGTTCATTTTGCCATAGAAAGTATGATTAGTGCTGCAGAAAGAAAAATTAGGGCACATTTTGACTTCTCAAATCCTCTTCTATTTCATAAAAAAATTCTGACATGCAGACTGTAACATGCACTTTGAATACCAGCAGCAGACTTCCCTGGTGAGCAGTAGCTTTACTACAGTGATCTAATAAGCAACTAGAGTGCTAACATTCTGAATTTATGGCAAATGTGTGACACATCTGAATGCCTTCTTGATGGAATCAAAGTAAAAAACTGAAAGTTTTTCCTACTGAGGAGACTGTAGTAAATGAGAAAATTAGGAAACATCATAACAAATAAGTCTCCCAAAATGGCCACCAGAGACAAAAGAGCCCAAATGTAGCCCAAATATCACCCAGATGTAGCCCAAGTATAGCCCAATGACAGAATGTCCCAGAGTGTTCTAACGAACAACTAGAGCGCTAACAGTCTTACTTATGACAAAAGTATGGCACACCTGAAGCCATCTTGATTGGAATAAAGTGGTAACACTTAAAACATTTACTTTACAAAGGAACAAACTGAGAGGGTTCATTTTGCCATAGCAATTATGATTAGTGCTGCAGAAAGAAAAATTAGGGCCCATTTTGACTTCTCAAATCCTCTTCTATTTCATAAAAAAATTCTGACATGCAGACTGAAACATGCACTTTGAATACCAGCAGCAGACTTCCCTGGTGAGCAGTAGCTTTACTACAGTGATCTAATGAGCAACTAGAGTGCTAACATTCAGAATTTATGGCAAATGTGTGACACATCTGAATGCCTTCTTGATGGAAACAAACTAAAAAACTGAAAGTATTTCCTACTGAGGAGACTGCAGTAAATGAGGAAATTAGTAAACTTCATAACAAATAAATCTCCCAAGATGGCCACCAGAGACAAAAGAGCCCAAATGTAGCCCAAATATCACCCAGATGTAGCCCAAGTATAGCCCAATGACAGAATGTCCCAGAGTGTTCTAACGAACAACTAGATCGCTAACAGTCTTACTTATGACAAAAGTATGGCACACCTGAAGCCATCTTGATTGGAATAAATTGGTAACACTTAAAACATTTAATTTACAATGGAACAAAATGAGGGGGTTCATTTTCCCATAGAAATTATGAATAGTTCTGCAGAAAGAAAAATTAGGCCACATTTTGACTTCTCAAATTCTCTTCTATTTCATAAAAATATTCTGACATGCAGACTGAAACATACACTTTTAATACCAGCAGCAGACTTCCGTGGTGAGCAGTAGCTTTACTACAGTGATCTAATGAGCAACTGGAGTGCTAATATTCAGAATTTATGGCAAATGTGTGACATATCTGAATACCTTCTTGATGGAATCAAAGTAAAAAACTGAAAGCATTTCCTACTGAGGAGACTGCAGTAAATGAGGAAATTAGGAAACTTCATAACAAATAAATCTCCCAAGATGGCCACCAGAGACAAAATAGCCCAAATGCAGCACAAATATCACCCAGATGTAGCCCACATGTAGCCCAATGACAGAAGTGTGCAAAACACTTATTTTTTGTGTATTTGCAGTTTTATATAGTGCAGACTTGTCAGGTATTGGAGTGCTTCACATGAGCATTGGTTACATCACACAAGATCAAATTCATGTTGGTTGTAGACATGGGGAGATTAAGTGATTTGACCAGAATCACAGAATGTTGAGCTGAAGCAGAAACTCCAACCTGGTTCCCCAGTTGCAAAGTCTGCAGCTCTGGAAGTAACACCACATCCTCTCCCCTAGGTGCAACATTTAATCAAGTGGTCAACTGGATAAAAAAACATAAAGATTACAAATAATTTAAAAGTTCTTTGTCGCTATTTGAAAACTCAGAAAATATGTCCTCATTTTAGTTTTTTAGAGCACTAACCATAATTTTGATGCAAATAAGACCCTCTCATATATGTAATTTCTAAAGGAAATGCTCTAGGTATTCCAGTTTTGATTACATCAAGATGACGTCAGGCGTTCCACACTTTTGTAATAAATATAGAATGTTAGCAATCTAGTTGTTCATTGGGATACTGTTGCGAGGCAGAGGCCAGGGGCACGGACTCTGAAAATTGAAGGCAGTTAGGAGAGTGCAGAGGCAACAATTTGACCACACTGGGCAGGCAGGAAGGGCAGTGGCAGCACAACAGACTATGGAGGGCAGTGGAAAGGGGGGCAGGGGCAACAAAGCAACAATACAGGACTGGCAAGAGAGGCTGTGGCAATATAATAGACCATTGTGGGCAGAAGGAAGAGGCAGTGTTAGTACAACCATACATGCCAACAGACCTGTTTCAGCCAGGAAACGTCCAATGTTTTTAAGCTCAAATGGGCTTTACTTGATCTGTCTCCTGTCTACAATCTCCTCTTTTTTAATGTAACTCAAAGCGGAAAATCAATACCCCAGTTTTTTTTCAAAATCTCCCTCTTACCAAGTTCAAAATGTTTGCAAGTATGGTACATCATGGTAGGCAGGCGGAATTGGGGTAGGGACATGGACTCGGATAACAGAGGACAGGAGGGACATGGAGCGGTGCACCAAACTGACCCTACAGGGCAGGCATCAGGGAGTGGAGCACAACAATCCATGGAAAGCAATAGGTAGGGGACAGGACCATATACATGGACAACAGAGAACAGAGGGGAAAGAGGCAATGGTAGCTAGCTGACCATAATGGACAGACAGGAGAGAAAGCTGCATTATAACAGACCATAAAGGGCAGGAGGGACGGATCAGGGGCATTACAATGAAACAAGCAAGCCAGGAGGGAGGGAATAGGGGTCTGCACATGGAAACAGAGGGCTGGGGGCAGGGCAGGAGCAGCAAGATGACCATGGAGGTCAGGCAGGATGGGCACTAGAAACAAGACACACCATGGAGAGCAATAATGAGACTATGATGTCATACACACAGACCATGGAGGGAAGGTGGGAGGGGGTCAGGGGCAGCTAGCTGACCGCACAGAGAAGGTGGGAGGGGCCATGGCAGCACAGAAGACCATGCATGGCAAGCAGGAGGGTTAGTGGCAGCACAATGGCTATGATGGGCAAGAAGGAGGGTGCAAGGGCATGCACAAAGGACCACAGAGGCTAAGCAGGAGGTCAATGATGGGCAATAGAATTGGGCAATGGAGGGCATGAGGAGTGGACTGGTACATCATGCTAAATGGAGGGCAGTGGCAGCACATCGGACCATGCATGGCAGGAGGGAGGAGGCTAGTCCATGGATTCAGACAACAGAGGATAGGGAGGAGGTGGGTGGGGCAGCAAGCTAACTGTTCAGAGAAGGTGGGTATTAGGAACTTTATTGTTTTTAAAATGTGTGTCTGTGCGAACTACTTAAAATATGAACAAGTATGCAGCATAATCTCACTTTTATTCAGGAAGAAGAGGACGTTTGTGACTGTGACTCCGGGCTCACTTGGCAGAAACACCCCCTGACCCTCCACCCCCATCGCAAAATGTAATGTCCATGAAAAGGGTAGGTGGACGCAGTGTTATATAGAACATAGTCCTGAGAGCACGATTGAAAATGAAAACTATATATAGTATATGGTATAAACTATGCACCAAAAAGTGTGATAGAAGATGAACCGGGGCGTGAAATATAATATGCAATACATTGTGCGCAATGACAGATTCATTGGAGAGCGCGAGATAGCACAGGCACTAGCTCGCGCCTTGGAGTGTAATATGCACAGGGCAGTGTTGTGTTTGTAACCTAACTAGTCTCTAAAGTTGTAATATAAAATATGTGCTGGGGAGTGTAACGTTGCATATGCACTGTGACAAAGATATGGATCCCAGATTGTAATATGTATGGCATAGCGCTGTGCCTTATAACATAGGCATCGAGAAAGGCACGTTAGATGGAGAAATATAACCCGTGCGAAGGCAAGTGTGGCACGACATATTCACGGGGTGGTGTTACAGTGCACATGGGCTAGAGAGTGTCATAGCATACGCACTAGCTGGTGGAATACAACACAGAGGTGTGAGGCACTCGGCGGGCACTGGTGGGTGTAACACAGCATTGGGCTCATCCAGGAGCACGCTGTGACTCTCAAGTAAGGTTCGTCTCCTTTCCAGAGAGTAAAATAAAAAGAATTACACATCCGGCGGTGGATGTGTGTTTTATTAACCGTGAGGGAGGTTTCTTGCATAGTTTGGTCGAATTTTTGTTGAATCCCCTTTGAATGGCTTGGTGTGCGTGTATATTAAATGTGCCCGTCAATAGCTACCCATGTTTGTATAAATAAACGACAAGGGTGTCTACTTGGAGAGTACCCACCGGCGGGGGCGCGGGATTAGGCACGGTAGGGCGTTAGACACGTCAGAGTTTCACTAGCGGTGTAAATACATTCCATGTGGATTCATTCTATGCATAGTTGCCTTTTAATGATTATCACGCAAATCGTCATGGTGATAGGTACATACGGTTTGTTCAGCATGTCCTAAGTGTTTCTATAAATATATATATTTTTGAAATAATAAAGAGCAAAGGCCGTCCCCGGGGGATGGGGTCCCTGGGGCCATAAGTGGCCTGAGGAGGGGGGCAACGCAGCCCCCTCCTAAAGAATTTTTAAAAAAAGGCCATGACCCGGGGGTTGGGGTCCCCGGGGCCGATTAAGGCCTTGGGAGGGCCAATTGTTTTTTTTTAAACAAAAAAATTAGGGTGCAGGCCCTGCGGGATGGGGTCCCCAGGGCCAGTAAATTAGAAAAAGAAGGGGGGCCACACAGCCCTCCTTCTTAAAAAAATAAAATAAATAAAAGACCGGCATCGCGCTGAAGGCCACGCCCCCTCCTAGCAGCACTCTGCAAACGCACCCCCTGGCCAGATGTAAGTTGGGAAATTAATTACCCTTCAATACTGAGGGTCCCTGAGGGCCAACTAGCCCAACAGGTATCTCCAGTATGCACCAGGGAGCTGTGTTGCAGACAGGTGTTCTGAGGCCACCCCCCTTTTTACACCGCTATGCAACGCAGCTCTGTGGCGCTTACTGGAGGTACCTAGTGGGCTAGTTTGACCCTAGGGACCCTTAGGATTCAAGGGGACTTAATCTCTCAACTTAGAACGGCCACAGGGCGCGTTTACACAGTGGTGAAGGGAGGGGACGGGGCCTGAGGTGACATGTGCAAACACGCCCTGTGGCACGTTTTAAGTTGGGGAAATAATTCCCTTTCAATCCTGAGGGACCCTGGGGGCCAACTAGCCCACCAGGGGCTTCCAGTAAGCGCCACTGCTCTGCGTTGCAGAGGGGTGGTGCAGGCCGTGCCCCTTTTTACACCTCTCTGCAATGGCGCTTACTGGACGTACCTAGTGGGCTATTTTGCACCTAGGGATCCTCAGGATTCAAGGGGACTTAATCTCCCAACTTAAAAAACGGCCACACGGCGTGTTTACACAGTGGGGAAGGGAGGGGACGGGGCCTGAGGTGACGTGTGCAAACACGCCCTATGGCGCGTTTTAAGTTGGGGAAATAATTTCCCTTCAATCCTGAGGGCCCCTGGGGGCTAACTAGCCCACCAGGTGCTTCCAGTAAGCGCCACTGAGCTGCGTTGCAGGAAGGTGGTCCAGGCCGTGCCTCTTTTTACACCTCTCTGCAATGCAGCTCTGTGGCACTTGCTGGAGGTACCTAGTGGGCTAGTTGGACCCTAGGGACACTCATGATTCAAATGAACTTAATCTCCCAACTAAAAACGGCCACAGGGCGTGTTTACACAGTGGTGAAGGGAGGGGACGGGGCCTGAGTTAACGTGTGCAAACAAGCCCTGTGGCGCATTTTAAGTTGGGGAAATAATTCCCCTTCAATCCTGAGGGACCCTGGGGGCCAATTAGCCCACCAGGAGCTTCCAGTAAGTGCCACTGCGTTGCGTTACAGAGAGGTGGTCTAGGCCGTGCCCCTTTTTACATCTCTCTGCAATGCAGCACTGTGGGGGTTACTGGAGGTACCTAGTGGTCTAGTTGGACCCTAGGGACCCTCAGGATTCAAGGAAACTTAATCTCCCAACTTAAAACGGCCACAGGGCGTGTTTACACAGTGGGGAAGTGAGGGGACGAGGCCTGAGGTGATGTGTGCAAACACGCCCTGTGGCACATTTTAAGAGGTAGATTTAATCACCTGCCCTATTATATACTAGGGGTTTACAGAGGAGGTCATGCTGATCACAGGAGGACCCCAACGCATAGTGTTCCCTAGGGTATATAGGTGTTTTCACTGTATTCTGAGTGTCTTTTAACTTAGCACTGGCTCTAGGACTGGTTAGTCAGACTCAGTTAACACCAGTATCCATCTGAAAAAGTTGAGGGTTCAGGATGATTTTGCAACAAGGCTTCTTTCTGTTCTTCTGTTTGTTCTTTCTGCACATTATCCTTCTTCCTGCACTTTTCTTCGTCTTTGAGGACTTCCGTTGCTTCTTTCTGCATTTCTTTTTTTTCTCTCTGTGCGTTTTTTCTTCTTTCTTCACATGTCCTATCTCTGTAGCCATAGTTAGAAATTAGCATTTAAAAAACCTTGGAAATTAACTGAAAAAACCATAGGTTTCAGGCACGTTATAGTTAGGAATTAGCATTTAAAAAACCTTAGAAATTCACTGAAAAAACCATAGGTTTCAGGGGTGTTATAGTTAGCTGGACTTTTCACTCGTACAAAACCATTGAAATTCCCCTGTTATAGTTAGTTCAGCTAACTATAACTCGCGCGCCTGCAATGCACTGATGATGACGTCACATATTACATCACTCATGACATGGTCAGTGACATCACTCATGACATCACTGATGCCATCTCAAATGACATCACTGATGACATCATCCAGTGAATGTGTGTTTTTCTGAAAATTACATATGTTTTATATATGTATATCTCAAGGTCGATGGAAGAATAAATGGGTATATAAGTGTCTAAATGGATGATTTGTTTTTGAAAAATTGATTGTATAACTGACTGATTAAGTGTATCTTAGTGAATACATGGCTTAGTGAGTAATGTTTAAATATGTTAATATCTGTATCAGTCTCTCACTTTGTGAATAAGTGGCTGCATGGGTTGGTGAGTAGCTACAGGAGTGTCTATAAAGGTTATTAGTTGGTTTTTTGAGTATCAGTATGAGTGTCTGAGTGTCTGTATGGTTCGGTGGGGGGTATTACGTAGAGCATAAGTGCATGAATGAGTGACTCACTGTTTGTATGTGTTGAAGACAGCATGTGTGCAGGACTGTATGGGTGGATGAGTGTGTGCATGGGTGTGTTAGTGAGTGAATGACTGTCTCAATAGTGTCTTTATGAGTAACTACATATGTTTTAAACTAGTATATGTGACTATTGGTGTATATTAGTGAGTATATGTGAGAGTGAGAGATTGAAAGAGTTCCTGTATAAATAAGTATGTGTTTCTATAAGTGATTGTGTAAAAGACTAAGTATGTGTAAGTTTCTGTAGAAGTAAGTGTGGTGGTGTGTGTATAACTGTATATGCAAGTAAATGGATGTTTGATTCTTTATTAGCATGAGTGTCTATGTGTGTGAGCAACTCTATGGATGAGTGGCGTTGTGTAACAGGATGTATAGGTGTATGAGTACATATGATGAGTGAGTACATGTATGAGTGACTGTATAGGACTGTTGTTGGTGAATGAGTGGATGTTTATGTGGATCTTAGAATTACTGAATAGGTTGTTGTAACTGATAATGGTATGTCCATTGTTTTGAAAAATTTTGTTTCTATTTTTGAATGTGTGTATCAAAGGTTAGATTAGGGGGAGAGGAGGTCTGCCACTCTATCACAAAGATGATGTCATCAGTGATGTCATTTGAGATGTCATCAGTGATGTCATGAGTGATGTCACTGACCATGTCATGAGTGATGTAATATGTGATGTCATCAGCAGTGCATTGCAGGCGCGCGAGTTATAGTTAGCTGAACTAACTATAACGGGGGAATTTCAATGGTTTTGTACGAGTGAAAAGTCCAGCTAACTACAACGCTTCTGAAACCTATGGTTTTTTCAGTGAATTTCTAAGGTTTTTTAAATGCTAATTCCTAACTATAACGTGCCTGAAACCTATGGTTTTTACAGTGAATATATATATATATATATATATATATCTATATAAATCCGAACAAAGGTAAACCCCTTTGAGAGAGCCGCAGGTACGTGGTAATAGGTGATTCTTTATTCAAAACAGCTTGCAGGCAGCCAGGAAACACAAGATTTCATCCAGTATTGAGAGTCAACCAGACGCGTTTCGGGAACGAGGTTCCCTTCCTCAGTGGCGTGACTCACCGCAAATATCGAACTCAAGTCCTGCACCCATTATTAAAAGCACCTGCCCCAGTGTGCGTGGCCAACACTCTGGCCTTATGGTCCTCGTAGTGTCAGGAAGTATCCTCATGTGAGTTAAGTCCGATGTGCAGGCATCATTTATAACTGTTCCCTCAGTGGGTTGATGAACAACTGGCTTCACTTTCTGCAGCTTTTCATCAGCCGCATTGTCACAACACCGCCTCCTGTGCTGTAGAAGAAGTCAGCATGACTCCATGGCCAATTACACCAAATTTGGTAAAGAGGTAGTCCTCAGTTCAGACTCATGCCTTTTGCTTAAATGGTGTAAATCCGTTGAGTAGTTACTGAGAAAATTAGAGTTAAAAATATAGATATATCTGGGAGGAGCCTAACCACAAATCTCATCGTGAGAGCTGATTGGCTGTCAGTACTTCGTCCAAGAAGTGTTGGCAGCCATCTTGGGACCAATATACATGATAGCACCTCATTAAAAAGCATTGCAGTTAATAGAAGGTTTTAAGACTCTAGTTACATTATAAATCATTTGTTGATGGTACCATACTCATTTTAGGAATTGTGGTGTGTTCTAAGGTGATTTTACCATGTGAAAAAGCCTTCTGCTGTGATATCATGAATCATGTTTGAGAGAAAACTATTTTCTCATGCTTTTCCCACAGAGGTTTGGAAGGTGATCTATAAGCTAAACTGAGAGCATATTTCCTGTAAATTCACATTATCTTTCTCAGTCATGTGAGAATGAAGTCTGACATTCTCAGTAAAACATATACATCCAACAAGGGCAGAGACTGTCGGTTGATTCCTTTGTGTTCTACTGCAGCTTCCCAGAGTGTTCTAAAGAACAACTAGAGCGCTAACAGTCCTACTTATGACAAACGTATTGCACACCTGAAGCCGTCTTGATTGGAATAAAGTGGTAACTCTTAAAACATTTAATTTAAAAAGGAACGAAATGAGGGGGTTAATTTTGCCATAGAAAGTATGATTAGTGCTGCAGAAAGAAAAATTAGGGCACATTTTGAGTGACTTCTGAAATCCTCTTCTATTTCATTAAAAAATTATGACATGCAGACTGAAACATGCACTTTCAATACCAGCAGCAGACTTCCCTGGTGAGGAGTAGCTTTACTACAGTGATCTAATAAGTAACTAGCGTGCTAACATTCTGAATTTATGGCAAATGTGTGACACATCTGAATGCATTCATGATGGAATCAAAGTAAAAAACTGAACGTATTTCCTACTGAGGAGACTGTAGTAAATGAGGAAATTAGGAAACTTCATAACAAATAAGTCTCCCAAAATGGCCACCAGAGACAAAAGAGCCCAAATGTAGCCCAAATATCACCCAGAAGTAGCCCAAGTATAGCCCAAAGACAGAATGTCCCAGAGTGTTCTAACGAACAACTAGAGCACTAACAGTCTTACTTATGACAAAAGTATGGCACACCTTTAGCCATCTTGATTGGAATAAAGTGGTAACACTTAAAACATTTAATTTACAAAGGAACAAAATGAGGAGGTTCATTTTGCTATAGAAATTATGATTAGTGCTGCAGAAAGAAAAATTAGACCCCTCATTTTGACTTCTCAAATCCTCTTCTATTTCATAAAAAAATTCTGACATGCAGACTGAAACATGCATTTTGAATACCAGCGGCAGACTTCCCTGGTGAGCAGTAGCTTTACTACAGTGATCTAATGAGCAACTAGAGTGCTAACATTCAGAATGTATGGCAAATGTGTGACACATCTGAATGCCTTCTTGATGGAACCAAAGTAAAAAACTGAAAGTATTTCCTACTGAGGAGACTGCAGTAAATAAGGAAATTAGGAAACTTCATAACAAATAAATCTCCCAAGATGGCCACCAGAGACAAAAGATCCCAAATGTAGCCCAAATATCACCCAGATGTAGCCCAAGTATAGCCCAATGATAGAATGTCCCAGAGTGTTCTAATGAACAACTAGAGCGCTAACAGTCTTACTTATGACAAAAGTATGGCACACCTGAAGCCATCTTGATTGGAATAAAGTGGTAACACTTAAAACATTTAATTTACAAAGGAACAAAATGAGGGGGTTCATTTTGCCATAGAAATTATGATTAGTGCTGCAGAAAGAAAAATTAGGGCACATTTTGACTTCTCAAATCCTCTTCTATTTCATAAAAAAATTCTGACATGCAGACTGTAACATGCACTTTGAATACCAGCAGCAGACTTCCCTGGTGAGCAGTAGCTTTACTACAGTGATCTAATGAGCAACTAGAGTGCTAACATTCAGAATTTATGGCAAATGTGTGACACATCTGAATGCCTTCTTGATGGAACCAAAGTAAAAAACTGAAAGCATTTCCTACTGAGGAGACTGCAGTAAATGAGGAAATTAGGAAACTTCATAACAAATAAATCTCCCAAGAGGGCCACCAGAGACAAAAGAGCCCAAATGCAGCACAAATATCACTCAGATGTAGCCCACATGTAGCCCAATAACAGAAGTGTGCAAAACACTTATTTTTTGTATATTTGCAGTTTTATATAGTGCAGACTTGTCAGGTATTGGAGTGCTTTACATGAGCATTGGTTACATCACACAAGATCAAATTCATTTTGGTTGTAGACATGGGGAGATTAAGTGATTTGACCAGAATCACAGATTGTAGAGCTGAAGCAGAAACTCCAACCTGGTTCCCCAAAGTCTGCAGCTCTGGAAGTAACACCACATCCTCTCCCCTAGGTGCAATATTTAATCAAGTGGTCAACTGGATAAAAAAACATAAAGATTACAAATAATTTAAAAGTTCTTTGTCGCTATTTGAAAACTCAGAAAATATGTCCTCATTTTAGTTTTTTAGAGCACTAACCATAATTTCGATGCAACTTAGACCCTCTCATATATGTAATTTCTAAAGGAAATGCTCTAGGTATTACAGTTTTGATTACATCAAGATGACGTCATACTTTCCACACTTTTGTAATAATTATAGAATGTTAGCAATCTAGTTGTTCATTGGGATACTGTTGAGAGGCAGAGGCCAGGGGCACGGACTCTGAAAATTGAAGGCAGGTAGGAGAGTGCAGAGGCAACATTTTGACCACACTGGGCAGACAGGAAGTGCAGTGGCAGCACAACAGACTATGGAGGGCAGTGGAAAGGGGGCAGGGGCAACAAACCAACAATATAAGACTGGCAAGAGAGGATGTGGCAATATAATAGACCATTGTGGGCAGAAGGAAGAGGCAGTGGTAGTACAACCATACATGCCAACAGACCCGTTTCAGCCAGGGAATCTCCAATGTTTTTAAACTCAAATGGGCTTTATTTGATCTGTCTCCTGTCTACAATCTCCTCTTTTTCAATGTAACTCAAAGGGGAAAATCAATACTCCAGTTTTTTTTCAAAATCTCCCTCTTACCAAGTTCAAAATGTTGGCAAGTATGGTACATTGGATCATGGTAGGGAGGAGGAATTGGGGTAGGGACATGGACTTGATAACTGAGGACAGGAGGGACATGGAGAGGTGCACCAAACTAACCCTACAGGGCAGGCATCAGGGTTTGCAGCAGCACAATACACCACACAGGGCATGCGGGACGGGAGTGCAGCAAAACAATCCATAGAAAGCAATAGGGAGGGGACAGGACCATGCACATGGACAACAGAGAACAGAGGGGAAAGAGGCAATGGTAGCTAGATGACCATAATGGACAGACAGGAGAGACAGCTGCAGCATAACAGACCATAAAGTGCAGGAGGGACGGATCAGGGGCATTACAATGGAACAGACAAGCCAGGAGGGAGGGAACAGGGGTCTGCACATGGAAATAGAGGGCTGGGAGCAAGGTTGCAGAGCAGGAGCAGCAAGATGACCATGGAGGTCAGGCAGGATGGGGACTAGAAACAAGACACACCATGGAGAGCAACAATGAGACTATGATGGCATACACACAGACCATGGAGGGAAGGTGGGAGGGGGTCAGGGGCAGCTAGCTGACCACACCGGGAAGGTGGGAGGGGCCATGGCAGCACAGAAGATCATGCATGGCAAGCGGGAGGGTTAGTGGCAGCACAATGGCTGTGATGGGCAAGAAGGAGGGTGCAGGGGCATGCACAAAGGACCATGGAGGATAGAAGGGAGGTTCAGGACCTGGGCACAGACAAGAGAGTTCCGGTGAAGGGGCCTCACAACAGACCTCGCGGGGCAGGCAGGAGGAGCAGTTGCAGCCAAACAGACCAGGGAGGGCAGAAGGATGTGGCAGTAAAATGGACCATGGAGGACAGGAGGAAGGGGATAGGGGCATGGCATGTGGACAGGCAGGGTGGAGGTGGCAGAGACAAGTTACAGTCATCTGACAATGCTAGGCAGGTGGGAGGGAGTGGCAGCTCAACAGAACACTCAGAGTAGATAGGAGTGGCAGGTCCATGGAACATGGTGGGCAAAAAGGATGGAGCAGGGGCATGCACAAAGACATCGGAGGGCAGGGGGAAGGAGAATAGGGGCAGCAAGCTAAGCACAGAGGCTAAGCAGGAGGGCAATGATGGGCCATTGAATTGGGCAATGGAGGGCAGAGGAGTGGACTGGTACATCATGCTAAATGGAGGGCAGTGGCAGCAAATCAGACCATGCATGGCAGGAGGGAGGAGGCTAGTCCATGGATTCAGACAACAGAGGATAGGGTTGAGGTGGATGGGGCAGCAAGCTAACTGTTCAGAGAAGGTGGGTATTAGGAGCTTTATTGTTTTTAAAATGTGTGTCTGTGCGAACTACTTAAAATATGAACAAGTATGCAGCATAATCTCACTTTTATTCAGGAAGAAAAGGACTGTGACTCCGGGCTCACTTGGCAGAAACACCCCCTGACCCTCCACCCCCATCGCAAAATGTAATGCCCGTGAAAAGGGTAGGTGGACGCAGTCTTATATAGAACATAGTCCTGAGAGCACTATTGAAAATGAAAACTAGATATAGTATATGGTATAAACTATGCACCAAAAAGTGTGATATAAGATGAACCGGGCATGAAATATAATATGCAATACATTGTGCGCAATGACAGATTCATTGGACAGCGCGAGGTAGCACAGGCACTAGCGTGTGCTATGCGATATGCGCCTTGGAGTGTAATATGCACATGGCAGTGTTGTGTAACCTAACTAGTCTCTAAAGTTGTAATATAAAATATGTGCTGGGGAGTGTAACATTGCATATGCACTGTGACAAAGATATGGATCCCAGATGGTAATATGTATGGCATAGCGCTGTGCGTTATAACATAGGCACAGAGGAAGGCATGTTAGATGGGGCAATACAACCCGTGCGAAGGCACGTGTGGCATGACATATTCACGGGTTGGTGTTACAGTGCACATGGGCTAGATAGTGTCATAGCATACGCACTAGCTGGTGGAATACAACACAGAGGTGTGTGGCACTCGTCGAGCACTGGTGGGTATAACACAGCATTGGGCTCAGCCAGGAGCATGCTGTGACTCTCAAGTGAGGTTTGTCTTCTTTCCAGAGAGTAAAATAAAAAGTATTACACATCCGGCGGTGGATGTGTGTTTTATTAAACGTGAGGGGGGTTTCTTGCATAGTTTGGTCGAATTTTTGTTGAATCCCCTTTGAATGGCTTGGTGTGCGTGTGTATTAAATGTGGATGTCAATAGCTACCCATGTTTGTATAAATAAACGACAAGGGTGTCTACTTGGAGAGTACCCACCGGCGGGGGCGCAGAGATTAGGCACGATAGGGCGCCAGACACGTCAGAGATTCACTAGCGGTGTAAATACATTCCACGTGGATTCATTGTATGCATAGTCGCCTTTTAATGAGTATCACGCAAATCGTCATGGTGATAGGTACATACGGTTTGTCCAGCATGTCCTAGGTGTTTCTATATATATATTTTTTTTAAATAATAAAAAACAAAGGCCGGCCCCCGGGGATGGGGGCCAACGCAGCCCCCCCTCCTGAAGATTTTTTTTTAAAAATGCCATGACCCGGGGGTTGGGATCCCCGGGGCCAATTAAGGCCTTGGGAGGGCCACATTTTTTTTTTCAACAAAAACAATTAGGGTGCAGGCCCTGGGGGATGGGGTCCCCAGGGCCAATAAATTAGAAAAAGAAGGGGGGCCACACAGCCCTCCTTCTTAAAAAAACAACATTGTGCCGGAGGCCACGCCCCCTCCTTGCAGCACTCTGCAAACGCGCCCCGTGGCCAGTTGTAAGTTGGGGAATTAATTCCCCTTCAATACTGAGGGTCCCTGAGGGCCAATTAGCCCAACAGGTATGTCCAGTATGCGCCAGGGAGCTGCGTTGCAGACAGGTGTTCTGAGGCCACGCCCCTTTTTACACCTCTATGCAATGCAGCTCTGTTGCGCTTACTGGAGGTACCTAGTGGGCTAGTTTGACCCTAAGGACCTTTAGGAATCAAGGGGACTTAATCTCTCAACTTAGAACGGCCACAGGGCGCGTTTACACAGTGGTGAAGGGAGGGGACGGGGCCTGAGGTGACGTGTGCAAACACGCCCTGTGGCGCGTTTTAAGTTGGGGAAATAATTCCCTTTCAATCCTGATGGACCCTTGGGGCCAACTAGCCCACCAGGTGCTTCCAGTAAGCGCCTCTGCTCTGCGTTGCAGAGAGGTGGTGCAGGCCGTGCCCCTTTTTACACCTCTCTGCAATGGCGCTTACTGGACGTACCTAGTTGGCTATTTTGCCCCTAGGGACCCTCAGGATTCAAGGGGACTTAATCTCCCAACTTAAAAAACGGCCAAATATGGTGTTTCCATAGAGGGGAAGGGAGGGGACGGGGCCTGAGGTGACGTGTGCAAACATGCCCTATGGCGCGTTTTAAGTTGGGGAAATAATTCACCTTCAATCCTGAGGGCCCCTGGGGGCTAATTAGCCCACCAGGTGCTTCTAGTAAGCGCCACTGAGCTGCGTTGCAGAGAGGTGGTCAAGGCTGTGCCACTTTTTACACATCTCTACAACGCAGCTGTGTGGCGCTTACTGGAGGTACCTAGTGGGCTAGTTGGACCCTAGGGACCCTCAGGATTCAAATGAACTTAATCTCCCAACTAAAAACGGCCACAGGGCGTGTTTACACAGTGGTGAAGTGTGGGGACGGGGCCTGAGTTAATGTGTGCAAACATGTCCTGTGGCGTGTTTTAAGTTGGTGAAATAATTCCCCTTCAATCCTGAGGGCCCCTGGGGGCTAATTAGCCCACCAGGTGCTTCCAGTAAGCGCCACTGTGCTGCGTTGACAGAGAGGTGGTCTAGGCCATGCCACTTTTTACATCTCTCTGCAACGTAGCTCTGTGGCGCTTACTGGAGGTACCTATTGGTCTAGTTGTACCCTAGGGACCCTCAGGATTCAAGGGGATTTAATCTCCCAACTTAAAACGGCCACAGGGTGTGTTTACACAGTGGGGAAGGGAGGGGACGGGGCCTGAGGTGACGTGTGCAAACACGCCCTGTTGCTCGTTTTAAGAGGTAGTTTTAATCCCCTGCCCTATTATATACTATGGGCTTTCAGAGGAAGTCATGCTAATCACAGGGGGACCCCAACGCATAGTGTTCCCTAGTGTATGTAGGTGTTTTCACTGTATTCTAAGTGTCTTTTAACATAGCACGGGCTCTAGGACTGGTTAGTCAGACTCAGTTACCACCATTATCCGTCTGAAAAAGTTGAGGGTACAGGATGATTTTGCAACAAGGCTTCTTTCTGCTCTTCTGTTAGTTCTTTCTGCACGTTATCCTTCTTCCTGCACTTTTCTTCATCTTTGAGGACTTCTGTTGCTTCTTTCTGCATTTCTTTTTTTTCTTTCTGTGCATTTTTTCTTCTTTCTTCACATGTCTTATCTCTGTAGGCATAGTTAGAAATTAGAATTTAAAAAAACCTTTGAAATTCACTGAAAAAACCATAGGTTTCAGGGGCGTTATAGTTAGCTGGACTTTTCACTCGTACAAAACCATTGAAATTCCCCCGTTATAGTTAGTTCAGCTAACTATAACTCGCACGCCTGCAATGCACTGCTGATGATGTCACATATTACATCACTCATGGCATGGTCAGTGACATCACTCATGACAGCACTGATGACATCTCAAATGACATCACTGATGACATCACTGATTACATCATCCTTGTGATAGAGTTGCAGACCTCCTCTCCCCCTAATATAACCTTTGATACACACATTCAAAAATAGAAACTAAAATTTTCAAAACAATTGACATACCAATACCAGTTACAACAACCTATTCAGTAATTCTAAGATCCACATACACATCCACTCATTCACCAACAGTCCTATACAGTCACTCATACATGTACTCACTCATCATATGTACTCATACACCTATACATCCTGTTACACAACGCCACTCATTCATAGAGTTACTCACACACATAGTCACTCATGCTAATAAAGAATCAAACATCCATTTACTTGCATATACAGTTATACACACACCACCGCACTTACTTCTACAGAAACTTACACATACTTAGTCTTTTAAACAATCACTTATAAAAACACATACTTATTCATACAGGAACTCTTTCAATCTCTCACTCTCACATATACTCACTTATATACACCAATAGTCACATATACTAGTTTAAAACATATGTAGTTACTCATAAAGACACTATTGAGCCAGTCATTCACTCACTAACACACCCATGTATACACTCATCCACCCATACAGTCCTGCACACAGGCTGTCTTCAACACATACAAGCAGTGAGTCACTCATTCATGCACCTATGCACTACGTAATACCCCCCACCGAACCATACAGACACTCAGACACTCATACTGATACTCAAAAAAACAACTAATAACCTATATAGACACTCATGTAGCTACTCACCAACTCATGCAGCCACTTATACACAAAGTGAGAGACTGATACAGATATTTACATATTTAAACATTACTCACTAAGCCATGTATTCACTAAGATACACTTAATCAGTCAGTTATACAATCAATTTTTCAAAAACAAATCATCCATTTAGACACTTTTATACCCATTTATTCTTCCATCGACCTTGAGATATACATATATAAAACATATGTAATTTTCAGAAAAACACACATTCACTGGATGATGTCATCAGTGATGTCATCTGTGATGTCATTTGAGATGTCATCTGTGATGTCATGAGTGATGTCACTGACCATGTCATGAGTGATGTAATATGTGACGTCATCAGCAGTGCATTGCGGGCGCGCGAGTTATAGTTAGCTGAACTAACTATAACGGGGGAATTTCAATGGTTTTGTACGAGTTAAAAGTCCAGCTAACTATAACACCCCTGAAACCTATGGTTTTTTCAGTGAACTTCTAAGGTTTTTTAAATGCTAATTCCTAACTATAATGTGCCTGAAACCTATGTTTTTTTCAGTGAATATATATATACCTGGGAATAGCATAGGGTGTTTTCTTCCATTTTCTGTACTTGATTGCTGAAACTATAGAATAAACCTCTTGGCAGACAGCCAGAGTGCACGTCATCTATTTTTGAAGCTATCTCAACAAAGAGGAGTGTGTGTGATATATGTGTGTGTGTGTGTGTGTGTGTGTGTGTGAGTGTGTATATATTACCTACTGGTGGTCGCCAGTAGGTAGTTATGGTTAGGACCTATTATCCATAGGAAAATCGTAACATTCTGTTGCCAATAACTTTGGCGCCATTTGATGAATCTTCGCAAAATGTTCAAACCTATGGCCCGTTCCAGTCAGCTACTATCCTGAAGGTTTGGGGGTGATTCGTCAAGCAGGGGCTGAGAAAAAAGGGGGGTCCCAAAACATGTTTTCCACATGTTATTTCCCATAGGAAATTTTAGACACGGCTACAGCTCAAACTGCTGAATGGAATTACACCAAATTTGGCAAAAAGGTAGCCCTTGGTTCAGAAAGCGCCCTTTTTTTAAAATGGTGTAAATCCGTTCAGTAGGTCCTGAGAGATTAAAAAAATAGTGGTGAAAAAATCATTTTCCCATAGGAAACTTTAGACACTGTTATAACAAAAACTGCTGAACGGAATTACACCAAATTTGGCAAAAAGGTTACTGCTTGGCTCGGAAAGCAACCTTTTTAAACGTGGTGTAAATCCGTTCAGGAGTTTTTGAGAAATTAAGAAATAAAGATAGTGATATCTAGAGGCACGGAGGATCTGAGCACCCTGCGTGCACCCTGCGCGCACCCTCCCGATCCTGAGCTTCATGTTAATTGGCTGTCAACACTCCAAACCAGGAAGTGTTGGCAGCCATTTTGTGACGCAGGACAAGAGGCAGAAGAAAACTGAAAAACAAATGTGGAAATCAGGAAATCAGGAAAAGGGGGCAGGGTAGAAACACCCTGACCACCTAGGTGTGCTTAGGGGGTCCCACAAGGACCCCTAGGGCAAAAAAAAGTATTTATCTTTTTGAAAAATCGTCCGAATACGCGCTGGGTGCGCGGAACCAGCCGTGAAAATGAAAAAAACGATGCACGCTTCATTATTAATTAGTCCCGGGGGCATTTGAAAATAGTGTTTGCGGGGGCCCAGGAGGACCCCCGCAGCCCCGGGGACCGCCACCCTCGGGGCTTCTTTTTTGTTAAAAATTAATAAATAAGTGTGGGGGGCCAGAGCCCCCCCCACACGCCCCCGGGACCGCCGCCTCCCCTAAGCACTAAGATGTAAATATGGGGGTCCTTTAAGGACCCCCTAGCCCCGGGGACCACCACTTCCCCGGGGCTTTCTACAGATTTTAGAGGGGGTCCCAAGGCCCACCTACTGGAGCCTGTGGTGGCCCTGGGGACTGCCACCCCACAGGGATGGCTCCTGCAGCGTCACGGGGTGCCCACCCCTGGGACACTGTTGTTTGCAATGACAGGTCAGGAGCCCGACCTGTCATTGCAAACTGCTTTGCTTATTGAAGCGAGAGCAGGGAAACCTGCTCTCGCTTCAATGAAGCAAAGCTGATTGATTTTCATCATGGGGAGCTGCATGTTAGCAGCTCCCCATGTGGAAAAGCAATGCCGACTCCTGTAGGACGCGGGGAGCCTGCGGGACTGTGGGGGCATTGGGGCTCCCCCCATGGTCCCCAATGTGTTATATGGGCCCCGGGGGATGGGGTCCCCGTGTCGAATAGAAATTAATGGTAAGAGCCATGGTTTTTTTACGGGAAAATACGGAGTTGCGTACCTAGCGCAGCCCTCAGCGCGGCCCCTAGTGTGCACGCAAGAGGTACGCGACTCCTAGCGCGAAAAGCTATACCGGCTCCCGAAGGTCGTGGAGAGCCAGCGGGACCGTGGGGCATTAGGGCTCCCCCCACGGTCCCCAACGTCTTATGTGGGCCCCAGGGGATGGGGTCCCCGGGGCGAATAGAAATTAATGGTAAGAGCCATGTTTTTTTTATGGGAAAATATGAGTTGCGGACCTAGAGCGGCGCTCAGCGCGGTCCCTAGTGTGCACATGAGGGGTACGCGACTCCTAGCGTGAAAAGCTATGCTGCTCCCGAAGATCGCGGGGAGCCGGAGGGACCGTGGGGACATTGGGGCTCCCCAACATGTTATGTGGGCCCCGGGGGATGGGGTCCCCAGGGCGAATAGAAATTAATGGTAAGAGCCATGTTTTTTTACGGGAAAATACAGAGTCGCGTACCTAGCGTGGCGCTCAGCGCAGCCCCTAGTGTACACGCGAGGGGTACGCGACTCCAATTCACACTGGGTGCACGAATCCAAGGAAAAATATTAAATTTATTTTTAATAAAGACCGAAGTTATATGTTTATTGGGAGATTTTTGTAGCTACTTGTAAGTGCCAATGCAGAGTCTTAAGTTGTTGACAAAGACTCTGTTTTCCTCATCTGTGAAATGTACACCATCTCTTCTGTATATGCCATCCATATTAAAACGCAGATTGTTGTTGTATATGGACCCCATACTATGGTCTCTGAGATAAGCAGAAACAGCTTTATTGACATTTTTTCTTGCTTTCTCAATCTGTGGACAAAATTGATTGGACCTGTTCCATTTCTGTCTTTGGCATATGTTAGAGTACACAAAGGCAGTTTGGGGGAAAAGCAACATCAATTCTGCAAAGGTGTCCTTCTTTAGCATTTCCAGAGCTAACCCAGTCAATGTGTCTAGGTCATTGCCACCACAGTGCACAACCATGAGGTCAGATGGTTGGAGATGAAAAAAGGATTTAACCAATGGCATCAATTGGTGCCAGTTTAATCCTCTCTATCCAATCCATTTAATGTCTACATTTTGCAAAGCTAGGTCTTTGTCAATAACTCTGCTTTCAGCATACCTTTTGCACCAGAAAATATAGTTGTGTCCAATAATCCACACAGAAAGCATCTTGAAGGGATTTCTGTAGGTAATCAGATGATGTCTGCAGCTGAGGTAGGCAGGTGGAAGAATAAAATCTAAAAATGGCGGACAAGATGCTGTTTTTAAGAAAGTAGAGATTTGATTGGCTGTTTAAGAACACTCTACATTCAAATATAGGGTGCATTTTACTTTGTTTACAAAGCATGTTTCTTATTGGGTATTACCATATGCTGGAAAGGTACAGCATAAAGGATAAGGTCAAGCATTGCAAAGTAACCCACACCTCCTATTGTCATTTGCAACATTTGTGGTGAACTTGTGACATGGCAGCTAAGTTGAATGTTGCATGACCTGTTGCTATGGAAACTGACATTAAGGACAAGGGGTGAAGATGTCAGTTGGGAAGTATTATTCTCTGTGACCAATGGAAAATCATTTTTCAATTTGAAAAACACTGGGAGGCAATGCCATCTGTTGCTTATGTCTATATGTGTTGAAAAATGTAGGGAAAGTTTGCCAATACTGGTTCAACCTTGCAGAGTCTGTTGATCTACATTCTCTGTGTGAAAATGAAAATCCTGATTGAGTGTGTGAGATTTTGCATTCAACAGATTTTTTTAAATAGGTGAGTTACATATTTTTGAGGTTAATTTAAAAAGGATTTGACATTTTTATGAAACTGTGTTGTTTGAAATATATTATTAAATGCAGAGATGTATATTGGGATTATTTTTATTGTACTTGAAGTTTGTTTAAAAAACAGTATGTGCAGTAATATATATATTTAAGTGTGTTGGAAGATATAGTTGAATGAAGGCTCTTATTTACTATTAATTGGTTAAATATGTACTAAGAAAGTCTATTTTCTAAAATATTCCTATATGTGTAGTTTATCAGGCATGATTATTTCTTCTGTGTAAAAAGGTATAGCTGAAAAATATTGCATTATTATAGATAGTGTGGTTAAATGAGGTACAATTGTGCTGTTTGTAAAATGATCATATAAGCTGTTAATAATTATGAATCTGTTATTAGTTGGCACAGTTTGTGCAGTTTAAAAAATCCTTATAAAAAGTGTTCTTTATTACTCTTCTTCATTAAGTCTGTTGAGAGGTACAGTTTGATGAAGTTGCATATTTGTAGATTTAAAGGACAATATGTAGCTGCAAAGAAAGTCAGTACATTTTATTCTTTCTGATATGTAGTAGTTGGTATGTCATGAGTCAGGTATTTGTTTACATTATATTTATATTTGTATGAATTAATGAGAGGTATGTGATACATTAGAGGATTGCACACGTGGTGAAAATGTGATTTTATAAGTGTATGACAAGTGATTTTGTGGTTCTATAATGTCTAATTTCGTAGTTAGTACATAAGTAAATGTGCACAATCTATGCGGTACCTTTACCTCCAGCACACTAGTGATTCACTCCTGTAAAAATCCATACAGTAGCCATGTAGATAAGCAATCACACTGTTAGTCCCTGTCCACTGCTCCTATCATCCTGAAAGCACTATGTCTGTATCTACCCTCTGTGCTGAAACACAAGCACTTGAAAACTTACTCTCCTGTCAACTACCATTACTGTCACTATCTAGTCACTGTCCATACACCTGTAGAATGCCTCAGGCATTAAGACACATAGTGCTACAGTGAAATGTGTGCAGTGTATGCAGGCCTGTAACCCCCAGCAGACTTCTGATTCACCCTTTCAATAACCAGGTAGTATTTATGCAGTGCCCCAATTAGCCTATCAGTCTCTGTCCACTCCTGCAATTTTCCTGACAGAAGCATGGCCTTATCTAATCGCTGTGCTAAAAAAAAGCACTTAAAAACTCACTCTCCTGTCAACTACCAGCACTCTCACTATCTAGTCAGTCTCCATATACCTGTAGAATGTCTTAGGCATTAAGACACATAGTGCTACATTGAAATGTGTGCAATGTATGAAGGCCCCTAACCCCCAGCAGAGTACTGATTCTTTCAAGTAGTGCCCCAATTAGACTGTCACTCGCTATCCAGTCCTGCAATCATCCTGACAGAACCATGTCCTTATTTACTGTCTGGGCCATCACACAAGCACTTAAAAACTCACTCTTCTGTCAACTCATAGCACTCTCACTATCTAGTCAGTGTCCATACACCTAATTGAATGCCTCAGGCATTACGACACATGGTGCTACAGTGAAATGTGTGCAATGTATGCAGGCCTGTAATCCCCAGCAGACTATTGATTCACCTTTATAACAGGCCACGTAGTATGTATGCACTGTCCAATCAGAGTATCAGTCTCTGTCCACTCCTGCAATCATCCTAACAGAAGCATGTCCTTATCTAATTTTTGTGCCAACACAGAAGCAGTTAATAACTCACCCTCCTGTCAACTACCAGCACTCTCAGTATCTAGTCACTGTGCATACAATGGTAGAATGTCTCGGGCATTAAGACACATAGTGGTACAGTGAATCGTGCACAATGTATGTAGGCCTGTAACCCCCAACATACTAGTGATTCACCCTTGCAAAAAGCTCAGTAATATGTGTAGTGCCCCAATCAGCCTATCAGTCTCTGCCCAGTCCTCTAATTATCCTGATAGAAGCATGCCCTTATGTAATCGCTGTGATAACACAGAAGCACTTATAAACTCTCCCTGCTGTCAACTACCACCATTTAAACTATCCACTCAGTATCCATGCACTTATAGAATGTCACAGGCATTAAGACACATAGTGGTACAGTGAAATGTGTGCAATGTATGCAGGCCTGTAATCCCCAGTAGACTTCTGATTCACCCTTGCAGTAACTAGGTAGTATTCATGCAGTGCCCCAATCAGCCTATCAGTCTCTGTCCAGTCCTGCAATTATCCTGACAGAAACATGTCCTTATGTAATCGCTGTGTCAACACAGAAGCACTTAAAAACTCACTCTTCTGTCAACTACCAGCACTCTCACTATCTAGTCACTGTCCATACACCTGTAGAATGCC
Organism: Triturus cristatus; assembly: GCF_964204655.1. Lineage (NCBI taxonomy): Eukaryota > Metazoa > Chordata > Amphibia > Caudata > Salamandridae > Triturus > Triturus cristatus. Next base: position 491,198,035 of record NC_140588.1, read on the forward strand.
TCAGGCATTAAGACACATAGTGCTGCAGTGAAATGTGCGTAATGTATGCAGGCCTGTAACCTCCAGCAGAGTACTGATTCACCCTTGTTAAAAGCCAGGTAGTATTCAAGTAGTGCCCTAATTAAACTGTCACTCTCTATCCAGTCCTGCAATCATCCTGACAGAACTATGTCCTTATTTACTGTCTATGCCAACACACAATCACTTAAAAACTCACTCTTCTATCAACTCACAGCAATCTCACTATCTAGTCAGTGTCCATACACCTGTAGAATGCCTCAGGCATTAATACACATAGTGCTACAGTGAAATGTGCATAATGTATGCAGGAGTGTAACCTCCAGCAGACTTCTGATCAATCCTTGCAATAACTAGGCAGTATTTATGCAGTGATCCAATCAGCCTATCAGTCTCTGTCCAGTACTAAAATTATCCTGAGAGAAGCATGTCCTTATTTAATTGCTGTGCCAACACAGAAGCACTTAAAAACTCACTCTTCTGTCAACTACCAGCACTCTCACTAACTAGTCAGTGTCCATATACCTTTTGAATTCCTCAGGCATTAAGACACATAGTGCTACTGTTATATGTACACAATGCATGCAGGCCCCTAACCCCCAGCAGAGTACTGATTCACCCTTGCTATAAGCCAGGTAGTATTCAAGTAGTGCCTCAATTAGACTGTCACTCTCTATCCAGTCCTGCAATCATCCTGACAGAACCATGTTCTTATTTACTGTTTGTGCCAACACACAAGCACTTAAAAACTCACCCTTTTGTCACTCACAGCACTCTCAGTATCTAGTCAGTGTCCATACACCTTTTTGAATGCCTCAGGCATTAAGACACATGGTGCTACAGTGAAATGTGTGCAATGTATGCAGGCCTGTAATCCCCAGCAGACTACTGATTCACCCTTGCAATAAGCCACGTAGTATTCATGAAGAGTCACATCAGAGTATCAGTCTCTGTCCACTCCTGCAATCATCCTCACAGAAGCATGTCCTTATCTAATTTCTGTTCCAACACAGGAGCAGTTAAAAACTCACCCTCCTGTCAACTACCAGCACTCTCAGTATATTGCCACTTTGCATACACTGGTAGAATGTCTCAGGCATTAAGACACATAGTGGTACAGTGAAATGTGCACAATGTATGTAGGCCTGTAACCCCCAGCATACTACTGATTCACCCTTGCAATAACCCAGGTAGTATTCATGCAGTGCCCAATGAGACTGTCACTCTCTGTCCACTCCTGGAGTCATCCTGCCAGAAGCATGTCCTTATAGATTCTCTGTGCCAACACACAAGCACTTATAAACTCTCCCTGGAGTCAACTACCAGCAGTGTAAATATCCAGTCAGTATCCATGCACTTGTAGAGTGACTCAGGCATTATAGATAAGCAGTGCCACAGTGAAATGTACACAATCTATGTAGGCCTCTAACCACTAGCATACTACTAAATCACCCTTGCAATAAGAAGGTAGTATTCAAGTAGTGCCCCAATCAGCCTGTCATTCAATGTCCACTACTGCAATCATCCTAACAGAACTATCTCTTTATGTAATCACTGTACCAAAACCTAGGGATTTATAAATTCAGCATTCTCTTTTGTTGCAGTACTCTAATCATTCAGTCAGTATTTATGTACTTATGCAATGACCCTGGTAGTAATACGTCAATATTACAAACACCTATCCAGTATTCATGCAGTCCTCTAAACACATAAACACGACGTATTTTGTCCTTTATTTTTCAAACTACTACCTCTGTATTGTAGAATTGGGTTGTGATTTCTAAACAAAGCACATACATATTTTTTATGTAGAAGATATTTGTTTAATAATACAATAAATTATTTTATAGATTTATTTTAATATATATATTTTTTTCAAAACAGATAGTGTTCATCATCATTACAAAAAAAGCCACCATGACTAAAAAAACAGAAAGAAGGAAACAACAAAAAAAGGAGTATTATTTGAAGAAAAAACAACAGCAACATTTAGACGAAGAACAACATGTGGGAAAAAAAAGAAATTTTGCTGTAAGAGAACAAAATAATTTATTGAAAGACTTTCACAGCCTAGAAACAGTGTGCACAATGTGGAAAGTAGAAACAATGCCTCAAGAAGAAAGAACAATGAAAAGAAAAAAGGAGAAATTAATGGGAAATTAAGTTATCAAGAAAACATATATGGTAAAAGGAGAAAGAATCAATTTACTGAAATAAGAAAAAGAATGTTTTATAATAGAGCTATCTTTAATTTGTTGAAAGATGTGAGGAAATATAAAAAAAGATCAGCATTTTATAAAAAGAAAAAACAGATTGAAACTATTGTTGAAAAGGCTTTTGAACTGAAAAGGAAATTATTCATTTCAGTATTAAATAGAATTCGATCACTAGATATTTCTTTTTATGAAGGCCAAAAGTAAAAGGAAGAGATTAATTAACAGAAGTAACTTTTGTGATTTTTTTGGGTGTATGGAAACACAGTTCAAGTTCTGAGCCTTTTTTTAATGAAGAGAGTTATTTTCAAACCAATAGATTGTTGCATGCAGTTGATACCAGTGGTCGTGCTTATGAGGTTAACCCCTTCGCCGCGGCAGGAATTCCGCCGCGGCGCTGGGGGGGTTTGGGGGCAGTTGCGGTGGCGCTGTGCTCATGACGGAACCACTCCGTCACGAGTCACGGGTGAGCTGTGCTCATGACGGAGTGGTTCCGTCACGTCTCCGCCCACTGCGCTAATCGCCCGCACAGGCGGGGAATTAGCGCTGCGTGGGTGGAGCGGCCGCCAACGGCCGCAGCATGACGGAACCACTCCGTCATGAGCACAGCGCATCTGTGGCTCATGACGGAGTGGTTCCGTCATGAGCTGGGAAGGGGTTAAAAACAGTTGTCCAATTGAAAAAGAAAAATGGTTCCTAGAAATGTAGAGGAAATGGTAGATGATGAAGTTCTAGGGAGACGTACTAATGCCCCAGTGTATACTTGGGATTGTAGTAGCATATGCAGTATACGTCAGTAATCTATTGATATTTTTCGGAATTTCTTTTGAGTTTATAATAAAAAAAAGTCTTAAACAAAAGATTAAGATGTTGCAAGGTCTAGATCCTTGCAGAATGAGAAACAATACAATACAAGGTCACTCTGGCTTGTCTTTCTAGAAAAGTATGTCAAAGTGTTTTCCATCATTTTAGAATGTTAGCAGTGCATCATTTTCAAATGCGGAAGTTAGTCAGAAGATTGTATTACGCAAAAAGTCCAGCAATATTTTTGAATGAATTAAACAATGCACTTGTGCATGGGTCAGTATCAGATGTAAAAAAAGTTTGTGATGAAATAGAGTTTCGTTACTTTGGTCCTGAAGAAGAGAGTAGACAAAGTGAGACATTGATAGAAGTAGGCTCTGAAGAAAACGTGGAGAAGATTACTACAGAGAAATTTGAAGAAGAAATTTCAAAGTTTAAGGTAGTTTCGTGTGAAATGCCAAATTATACATGTATTTGTTGTTGACAAACTCACTATAAGAATCAAACTAGGACTGTTGATCTGTATTTAAAAAGTGAAAAAGAAAATAATGATAAGCGGAAGGAATTTGCAACTTATTTGTTGGTAGAGGATTGCTTTGATTTGGGTACTAATCAACGTATTTGTAAATATTGTTATAACAAATTAGAGGATAATAAAATGCCAGGGAGAGCTGTGCGTAATGATCTGGATATGGTATATATTCCTTATGAACTGATGGATTTAAACACGTATGAGTGTATTCTGATTCAATCTCTGCACCCGTTTCAGGCTTTTGTTCATATGGAGCCTAAAACAGGTAAATTGCCTCCCACAGATTTACAGAGAGGATTAAAAGGAAGAGTTGTATATTTACCTCTAGATTTAAAGAAAAATATTGAAACTATTGGTCTAGAGAAAGAATAAAGTGAACCATTAATTATTCTAGTGAATGGTGTTCCTACTAAGAGTAAGAAAATCTGGCATGAATTAGTGGATGTCAGGAAAGTGCAAAAGGCAACATTGTATCTTATAAAAAACAATGATTTGTACAAGAATGTGTATGTTGAAGAAGAAGAAATACATTTAGGAGATGATAGCGAAATGTCAAGTGGTCAGATTGAGAAAGTGGACATGTCGAAAACTGAAGAAATTTATGAACATTATAGTGTACATCCTTTACATTCTAAAGAAGTGTTGGGGAATGCTATTGAATTATTCCAAATGAAGAAAACGAAGGGGAATCCCTTAAGTGTTTGGGAAAAGACTTTGGAAGCTCGTTGTTTTCCCCAGCTGTTCCCAACTGGAAAAGGTGGACGATATGACGAACGATCAATACAGATTTCCTGCATCAGAATATCGGACAAGATTGTATGCAGAAGATCCTAGATTTTGACAATGTATCCCATATATATTTAATCTTTTGTTTGAGAGTGACTTGTCTGGACTTTAATATGCAGTCAACCATATATTAAAAACAGGAGTACAACTTCGAAATATTTATTCAAATGAATTTATGGAAAAAGTACATCAGAGAGATGATCATTTGGAATCTCAACAGATTAATTTGATGGCATGTCAGCGTGGTACTAACGAGTATTGGTATCGCCGTCATGGAGAACTTAAATGCATGGTAAGGAATTTAGGAACTCCACCGTGGTTTCTTACCCTAAGCTGTGCTGAATACACATGGGATGATTTACTTCAATTTCTTCGAGAAGCAAATTAAAACATTCAAAACATTGAATTCAAAACTCCTGGAGAATTGTGTTCTTTGGATCCTGGTAATGTATGCAGATATTTCAATCATAGGTTGGAAGCTATGATGTCTTTTATCTGCAACAAAAAGAATCCTCCTCTTGGAGAAGTTATTGATTTTTTTGGTAGAAAGGAGTATCAAGCTAGAGGTGCTCCTCATATACATATGCTTCTATGGATCAAGGATGCACCCACATTTGGAACTGATTCGGATGACACTGTTTTATATTTTATTGAAGATTATGCTACATGTGCTATACCTAAAAGAACAGAAGAAAACCCCTTAAGGCAACAAGTGTTACAATTCCAAAGTCATCGATGTGGGAAATACTGTCGATAGAAATACAAGTTGAAGGAAAAGTTTTATACCAAATGTCGTTTTGGATTTCCACGTCCAGTAATATCCATAGGAAGCGTGAACAGTTTCATGTCAGCGGTGAGACATACCATCACTAGAAAATCTCCAAAAATTATGTACAATTTGAGAAGAAGTGAAGAATCGAAGTATATAAATGATTATAATCCAGTTATTCTGTCAATGTGGAATGCTAATATGGATATTCAGTATGTTGCAGATAATTCCATTGCTGTGGCTCGGTATGTAACATCATACATAACGAAATCAGAAAAGACGGAGTTGAAAGAAATGTGGGAAGAACTTTCCCACGAGAAGAGTCTCAGTAAGAAATTGTACAGCTTTAGTTTGAAGATGCTGTCACATCAAGAAATTGGATCAGACGAATGTTCGGATCGGTTATCGTCTGCAAGTTTATATTCAAAGTCAAGAGGAATTATTTGGGTTAGTCTAGGTCTGCTGCAATGCCAAATCGAGTACTTAAACCTATCCAGGAAATTAAATATTTAGCATTAAATGATCCGGAAAACACAGATATAGTCAAAACATACATGTTGGATACATACTATCCAAATAGAAGTCCTCATCTTGAGAACATATGTCTCTATGAAGTATTGCAACATCACAGTTTTAAGAGAAATACTACAGAGAATATAAATGAAGGAAAATATGCAGTGATTGGTTCAGAAGGATGTTTGGTGAAACATACTAAAGGAAATTTGATTAATCATAGGAAACTGACCTGTGATACTCCTGATAAAAGAGAATTTTACTATTTGGCACGTTTACAACTCTTCAAACCTTGGCGTACGGAACTGGAATTACTTGGAGATTTTGAGTGCTATGAAGATTCTTTCAATGCATGTAAAGATAGCATTGAATGCACAGTTTTTGTAAATTATCTCAAAATGTTGAGTGAAGAAATTGATCAAGAAGCTACTATTGCAGCTGAGATTGCTAGAGACAGTTCTCAAGATTGTCAAAGTTCTGCTCCACTGAGTCAGGATCCTCTAGGACAACCAATTCTTGAAAATGAAGCAGCCATCGCCATGAGTGAAGTGGAAACAGAAATGCATCAAGCTCAAGAATATATGATGGACTTGGGAATCTTGGAAGAACAACTAAATGTGAACAGAAAGAAATATACCAGCAAGTGAAATAACAGATTGACCATGGTTTTCTTCATGAAAAGAAAGAATGTACATGCACATCATTTCAACCTATCCAAATGTATGTCGGTGGTCAAGCTGGTACAGGAAAAAGTCTCTTAATTAAAGTTTTGACCAGTTATCTACAGAAAACAACGGACTCAGATTTGTCTTGTGTTGTAACTGCTCCAACTGGGTTAGCAGCACACAACATTAAAGGAATTACATTGAATCATTTACTTATGCTACCTGTAGAACATGAAAATAAATCAAATATCACAAACTATCTAGAGAAGCTTGTTATGAAGTTTCAAGAGTGCTAAAGAAAATGAAACTTCTAATTATTGATGAGGTGAGCATGGCCTCAAACTTAATGCTTGCCTTTGTGCATTTAACAATGCAGCAAATTTTAAAAACAGACTACAATGTGTTATTTGGAGGAAAACATGTCATAGTTTTTGGTGATCTACCTTAACTCATTCCTGTAAAAGGACAACCAGTAATTAAAACACTTCAGCATGAAGACACCAGAAAGTCTTTGGGAAGCATTGGAAACGTTAACATTTGGTCATATTTTGAATACAAAGTACTTACTAAAAATATGAGACAGGCAAATGATATAGAATATGGAACTATTCTTCAAGATATAAGAATTGGGGTATTGACAGAACATGGCAAACAAGCTTTGGAAATTCTGCTACTTACTACCTTGTTTGCAAATGAAAATATAGTTCCTGAAAATATATACAAGAAAATTGCAGAAAAAAAATCTGTAATCTGCCTAATGCCGACACTACGAGAGTGTTCTACATTCAATGAAGAACTTTTAAAGCTTGAAAATGAACAAATAAAAAAATGGAAGCCATTGACAAAATAGAGAATAAACGAGTTACTATTATTTTAACAGTTAAATTACAAACAAAATTGGATTCTTTAGAAAAATCTATATCTAAAACTGCTAGTTTAGAATTTTTTGTATATGTATGTGTAAATTGTCGGGTCATTTTACGGCGTAATTTGAATGTGGAAAAAGGTTTAGTAAATGGAGCAATGGGAAAAGTGGTTTAATTTTTCAATTATCAAAAAAGAGATGGGATTGAATCTTTAAAAATCAAATTTGATCAGATTGAAGAAGAAAAGCAAAATGGTCATTGTTCTGCTCGTTTTTTGCTAGTTAAAGATTTGTATGTTCGTAGGAAACAGTTTCCTCTTTCCTTGGCTTATGCAGTGACTATTCATAAGTCTCAAGGCTTAAGTGTAGACAGTGCTTTGGTAAACATTGGGAGTACCGTATTTAAAGAGGATATGGCATATGTTGCTTTGTCACGAGTCAGAACTTTATCTGGATTGTATTTGATTGATTTTGATGAGAGAAAGATTAGTGCAGATTCAAATTGTGTAAGAGAGTATAATCGGTTAAGAAAACTATATGCTCCCAATTTAGGTGAATATCCTGTATATGAAAAGCGTGTAGTTTGTCGAAAACGGAGATATGAGAATATCTGTAGTGAAGTTAAAGAGAAGAAAAAAATCAAGATAATGTTGAGATTCCAAGCAAAAAGTAGAAGGAGACTATTGAAGAGATTGTTGGATATCAATTAGAAAATAGTTCAGGTATCAACTGCTATGCAAATGTAGTGGTAAATGTTGTTTTTTCTTTAGAATATCTGCAACAGCAAATTATGGAGCATCGAGAAAAACGGTTTTGTTCTTTGTTGCATTCTATATTCGAAAAATTGAAAACTGATAAAAGTAAAATCCAAAGTGTTTCTGATATTCGGAATCTTCTGGATATATGTAGTGGTTCTACACAATTTTCACAGAATGTCCAACAAGATGCTCAGGAATTTCTTATGTATATGGTTGCAGTATTGGAAGATGAAGGAATAGAAATTGAAAATCTATTTGGACTTCGTTATAAATGGGAACATCAATGTGAAAATTGTATATTTACTTCTACAACTAACATACACACTGAGAGATTCATATATTTAACAATTCTGGACTGTAAAGCTGTATCTGTCAACAAATTAGTTAAAGCAACAAATCAAAACATGGAGTGTAGCCAATGCAAATCAGAAATGTTATCAACATTATTTATAGAAAGATTTGGACAATATATAATTCTAATGATACAACGTTGTACAGCTGATGGAAGAAAATTGGAAACATTAATTAAAATGTTTGTAGCTAGTCAACTATCAATATCAGGAAGAACTTTTGTAGCAGTAGCAATTATTTTCCACAATGGACCTTCAACAACATCTGGACATTACACAGTCTATTTAAAATGCAATAAAGGATGGACATATTGTAATGATGCTCATTTGGTTTTTAAATATTGTCTGCCTAAGGAATTACCAAATTCATACCTAATATGTTTAAAGCCAAAGTTCTAACAACATAATTCGGCCTATTGGGAATATGTTAATATGTATTAATACTAATACTTTTGACAATTTCAGTATGAAGGATTTTAGTAATATCATTTGGCCTACAGGAAAGATATTAATACAAATTAAGCAGTTTTTTTAGAGATATTCTGTCAGCAAATATTTTAAATGACATAATTTAGAGTATATGGAAATTATAAAGAATTGTTGATTGAGTTATTGTTTATATTCTTTGATATTATTGAGAAAATTCTGTTAGAAAGAAGCATTTTATATATACGAAAGTTGCATTATCTACTATTTAATTCAAGAAGTTATTTATATGCAATGTGGAGAGATAGTTGACTATGTTTAAAATATTTTTGACACAGATTTGTTTTTTTTAAACAATCTTATTGATTGTTGTTTTTTTTGCCCGCTGTTATGTGATGAGTAACATTGAAATCACTATTAATAGTGAAATTCAATATATTATGAGAACAGCAAAAAAGGCAAACTAAATAATTTATATAATGGTAAAATTATGTGGAGTTGTAAAAATTATAAGATTATATATTATAACTTTATTTGTTCTTCACTTTTACAGATCCTAATTCTAAATACGCACAATGACTCAGGTATTAAGATACGAAGTGGTCCAGTCAAATGGGCACAATCTATGCAAGCCTCTAACCCCCAGCAGAGTAGTGATTCACCCTTGCTATAAGCCAGGTAGTATTCATACAGTGCCCCAATTAGATTGTCAGTCTCTGTCCACTCCTGAAATGATGCAGTTAGAAGGATGTCCTTATCTAATCTCTGTGCCAGCACAGAAGCACTTGATAAGTCTCCCTGCAGTCAACTACCAGCAGTGCAAGCATCCAGCCACTATGTATGCACTTGTAGAATGACTCAGGTATTAAGACACGCAGTGCTACAATCAAATGTGCACAATCTATGCAGGCCTCTAACCCCCAGCAGAGCACCGATTCACCCTTGGCATAAGTCAGGTAGTATTCATGCAGTGCCCCTATTAGATTGTCAGTCTCTGTCTACTCCTGCAATCATACTGTCAGAAGGATGTCCTTATCTAATCTCTGTGCCAACACAGAAGCATTTATAAACTGTCCCTGAAGTCAACTACCAGCAGTGTAAATATCCAGCCACTATGCATGCATTTGTAGAATAACTCAGGCTAAGACACGCACTGCTACAATCAAATGTGCACAATCTATGCAGGCCTCTAACCCCGCGCCGGAGTACAGATTCACCCTTGCTATAAGCCAGGTAGTATTCATGCAGTGCCCCAATTAGATTGTCAGTCTCTGTCCAGTCCTGCAATCATACTGTCTGAAGGATGTCCTTATTTAATCTCTGTGCCAACACAGAAGCACTTATAAAGTCTCTGTGCAGCCAACTACCAGCAGTCTAAGTATCCAGCCACTATACATGCATTTGTAGAATGACTCAGGTATTAAGACACGCAGTGCTACAATCAAATGTGCACAATCTATGCAGGCCTCTGACCCCCAGCAGAGTACTGATTCAACCTTGCTATAAGCCAGGCGGTATTCAAGTACTGCCCCAATCAGACTATCAGTCTCTGTCCACTCCTGCAATTATCCTGACAGAACCATATCTTTCTTTAATCTCTGTGCCAACATACAACAACTTATAAATGTACCCCACTGTTAACTACCAGCACTCTAACTATATAGACTAGGTATCCTCATGTCTATTCCATATACTTCTCCATCACTTATCCACCACTATAGATATCCTTTTACTCTGTCAATACCAACAGTATCTTCTTATCCTATCACTCCGCCATTATCTCAGCATTCATAAATTGACCATGTATTCTACTTGCAGCACTGTATTCATTCCAGTTACTAGTAATATATTTATAGACTGGCTAAGCTACTAATACAAGCACACCTCGTTTTTTCGTCTTTCAATGCATGCTGCATTCCACAGCACACATTGAAAGACAAAAATGCCTTTAGTGATTATTTTTGTGCAGGAAGGTGTGCCTTCCTACACAAAAACAATCTCTCCACGACACAAACATCCTTGCACCATGATGTAAGGGTGCCTGCAGTAGCACTTGGCAGCTGTTTGTGCGCCAGTGCAGGAAGAAGCACATAGTTGCAACATATTTATGTAAATATGTCACATCCCTGTGCTTCGGAAGTGCAGCAGCGCGGTGCAGCTAAAGAGCTTGCAGTGTCATGCTGCAGTACTTCCTTATAGATCTGTACTTATACATTCATCATACACTACTAATGCATTCTTTCACTCAATCATGCTCTACACATATATTCAACCAAACGTTCACACATTGCCATGCAATTATAGGTCTTTCTTTAACCAAATAAGGTAGTTCTGATAAGAACTTTTTTTCTTTTTTCTTTTATATTTTATTTTTATTTTTCTGAACAGTTTTGTATTTTTTGGGGTGTTTTCGAAAAACAAAACAAAAAAAAGAACGAAAAAAACAGGAAACTTCAGGAATTATTTTTCATTCCATAAAACAAAGCAAACAAAAAATTAGCAGCGATGGTTCCGTTGCGCAGCACAAACTGCTTCCACTGACTGTTCTCCAAAAAATATGAGTTTCTTGCACTTCACGCAGTGCTGTTCGATGAAGGCAAACTCTGGTTGAATATCTGGTGGAGGTATGCCAGTTGATGTCCCGGAAGTGCTTGCCACTGCAGTAGGAGGGTTCATTGCAGCTCACCTGCATTCCTCCCGAGCCAGATTGAGTGGATGTATGGTCTTGAGATGTTTATACATCGAGGCAGTTCCACATGAGTATTTCTTCTCACTACTACCTCTTGACAATACTCTTTGGCAGATGCGGCAGGTCACCTTCAAGGCATTCACCTTGTTCTGCCTGGGTGGAAAGCTGAAGAATTTCCCCACTACTGATTCTGGCCTATTAGGACGTGCATCCTCCTGCAAAATTTCTTCTTCTGAAGAATGTTCCTCCTCCTGCTGCTGCTGTCCTGAAGCCATGTTCTTCTTTTTTTTTTTTAAACACCAAAAAAATGATGAAATAAGGTTTCTTGAAAGCACAGAGATGTCTCTCTAAAGATACTCCAACAAGAATGATTGAAATGGGTGGGGTCCTTCAATAGTTACAGTGGAAAATGTTATAAACCAATCAAATCTTTTTTTTAAGGTCACATGGGAGTCGCGCACCCTGCGCTCATGAACAACTCACCCGAAGCGACTCCGCGAAAATATATTTAAAAATAATATAACTTTATTACAAATAGAAATATATTATTTTTATCACTACCTTAGATAATCTCTAGCCCTAATATGTATATTATTAACACATACAAATCGTTTTAGAACATAAAAAATTTCACGGGAGTCGCACATCCAGTGCGCCCCACAAATGACGTCAAGCGGGGCCCGCCACAGCACAAGCGTTGCGTACCGTAATGCACATGTGTCGCAAATTAGCGGGAGCAGGAGTCACACATCAGTCGCATACCTATCGCGCACCACACGTAATATTATACGTATATCACGTAACTGGAAAACATGCACCCTTCGCACACCATACGCGGATCCTTCACAACCTTTCCAATATGGCGGCTGTAATACGCACACCCGTCGCGTTAGGTACACTTAGGGTGCGCGACTCCAAAATGTCTTTTTTTTTTTAAAAAAAAGAAAATATAAATATATTAAAAATATATTACAGTATATTTCAGTTTAAATTTAAAAAAAAAATGTTAAACAATTTTCAGAAAAGTATATAATATTGTTAAATAAATATTATATTTACAAATTAACAGCTTAAAAAAGTCTTCAAATTCTGTACAAAAAACATAGGTATAACTACTTTCATAATTAAAGAATAGCATTTAAAAAACTTTTGAAATTCACTGAAAAAACCATAGGTTTCAGACACGTTATAGTTAGGAATTAGCATTTAAAAAAACCTTAGTAATTGACTGAAAAAAACATAGGTTTCAGACACGTTATAGTTAGGAATTAGCATTTAAAAAACCTTAGAAATTCACTTGAAAAACCACAGGTTTTAGGGAAAGTTATAGTTAGTTGGACATTTCACTCGTATAAAGCCATAGAAATTACCCCGTTATAGTTAGTTCAGCCAACTATAACTCGCGCCCCCGCAATGCACTGCTGATGACATCACTTATGACATGGTCAGTGACATCACTGATGACATCACTGATGACATCTCAAATGACATCACTGATCACATCACTGATGACATCATCCAGTGACTGTGTGTTTCTGTAAAGTTTAAATATGTTTAATATATATAGGGAAAGGCGTATTGAAGAATGAGTGGGTGTATAAGTGTATGAATGGATGATTTAGTAGGTGCGTGACTGACTCTATAAGTGAGTGAATTAACTTATCTTACTGAATGCATGGGTTAGTGAGTAAACTGTGTGAATGTCTGTATCCGTCTGTCTGTTGGTGTGTAAGCGGCTGCATGTGTTTGCGAATCGCTACATGAGTGTCTATATGGGTTATTGATTGGTTGTCTGAGTATCTGTATGGATACCTGAGTGTTTGTGTGGGTGGGGTATATGTGACTCTGTACTTAGATGTGTGAGTGGGTGATTCACTGTGTGCATGGTTTCAAGAGTGCATCTCTGATGGACTGGCTGGGTGGGTGAGTGTGTGTATAGGTATGTTAGTGAGTGAATGCATATCTCATTTGTATATGTGTTAGTAACTACATATGTGAAACTCAGTATATATGTGTGTTGGAGTATATAAATGGCTATAAGTGAGAGTGTGTTATTGTGAGAGTGGCTGTATGGATGAGTCTGTGCTTGTATCAGGAGCGTAAGTATGTGCTAGTATTTGTATGAGTAAGTGAGCTGGTGTGTGTATAACTGTAAAAGTGAGTAAATGGCCGTGTGATTAATTATTTGCATGACTGACTAGGTGTGTGAGTATCTCTATGGATGAGTGGCAGTGTGTGAGTTTCTACATAGGTGTATGAGTGCATATAATAGTCCTGTACTGAGTGACCATAAGTATGAGTGACTGTACGGGTGAGTGAGTGGATGTGTGTGTGTAAAGCTAAGATTCAGTGTGTGGGTACGTAGTTATTGGTGTTGGAGTGTCTATGGTTTTGAGAATGGCAGTCTGTAATGTAGAGTGGGTGTATCAAAGGTTATATCAGAGTGTGAGAAGATGCATCAATTTTTCACATGAATGATGTCATCAGTGATGTCATCAGTGATGTCATTTGAGATGTCATCAGTGATGTCATCAGTGATGTCACTGTCCATGTCATGAGTGATGTAATATGTGACGTCATCAGCAGTGCATTGCAGGGGGCACGAGTTATAGTTAGCTGAACTAACTATAACGGGGGAATTTCTATGGTTTTATACGAGTGAAATGTCCAACTAACTATAACTTTCCCTAAAAACTATGGTTTCTTCAGTGAATATATATATATATATATATATATATATATATATATATCAAGCACAGCCTCCCTTGCACACCGCAATCCGTCAGGGCTGAAAGGACTGAAAACAAGCTGTCTTTGCTGGTATGCGGTAATGAAGCACCTTTTGTTTGAAGGTCTGGTGTGCGGCATGCTCCTTTGAAGGTTTGCAAGGGAGGGTGTGTTTGATTTGAGTGGGGTGCTCCATCTCCACACACCGAGGCCACCTGAAGAGGTCTACACTCTCTACACTGAGTCCCTAATGTTGGATAGTTTGTTGGGAGAGCCTGACCCACCCACACTGCACCAAGAACTGGTACGGTATTGGATGTGGAGGCGTGGCAAGGGAGAGTGAAGAGACTGTCCTTCACATGGACTTTTGATGAGGAGATGTCGCAAGATAGACTTTTTAAAGAGTCAGCGAGTCTTTTTTAAAGGGTTTGAACTGTAGCGCTTTGTGGAGTTCCTAAAAAAAAAAAGCCTTGCATGCAATAACCCATTGAAAATAAAATAATTGGAAAACAAATTGCATACTGATGGCAAGAAAACAAAGAGACTGTCTAGGTTCATTCTAGGGACTGTAGTACTAGTGAGACCACATGGAGATTCAGCAGTCACAATGGGTGTACAATAGCAGGAAGTTACACTGCAGTCACATGACAACTCACCTGTGATCAAGGCTGAAAGGAGGCCGAAACGCATCAGGACTGAAAGGACTGAAAACCAGCTGTCTCCGCTGGTATGCGGAGATAAAACACCTTTTGTTTGAAGGCCTGGTGTGTGGCGTGGTACCTTGAATGTTTGCATGGAAGTTTGTGTTTGATTTGAGTGAGGCGCTCCATCCCCACACGCCGAGGACGCCATGAAGAGCTCTACGCTCTCGACATGGAGTCCCTAATGTTGGATATATATATATATATGTATATTATCTACTGGCGGTCGCCAGTAGATAGTTATAGTTAGGACCTATTTTCCATAGGAAATCCGCAACATTCTATTTGGAATAAAGTTGGCGCCAGTTGACGAATCCTCGCAAAAGTTTCCAAACTTTTGGCCAGCTCCACTCCGCTCCTACCCTGAAAGTTTTGCGGTGATCCGTCAAGCGGGGGCCGAGAAAAAAGGGGGGTTCCAAAACGCGTTTTCCCCATGCAATTTCCCATAGGATCTGTTGTCGCAGCGGCAGCCCGAACTGCTGAACGGAATGACACCAAATTTGGCAAAGAGGTAGTCCTCAGTTCGGACTCGTGCCTTTTGCATATATGGTGTGAATCTGTTCAGTAGTTCATGAGAAAATTAGGGTAAAAAAGTTAGTGATATCTATGGCCGCGGAGGATCCGCGGACCGTACCCGCAACGTAAGCGCACCCTCCTCGAACCGAGCGCGCACCCTCCAGATCGCGCGCTGAATGCTAATTGGCTGTCAAGTGTCTCTCTACATTCAAAACCAGGAACTGTTGGCGGCCATTTTCTGCCTCGGTAGAAGCGAGGCTGAAGAAGCAAGGGGAATAAGCGTGTAAAACATATAAAGGGGGCATAGTGGAAATACTCTGACCCTCTAGAGGTGCTTAGGGGGTCCCAGAAGGACCCCCTGGGGCCCCCTTTAAAAAAAAAAAACACGGGGAAATGCGCGCACGGTGCGCGCATCCTATCGCGTTGGATGCACGGATTCTCTCGCGGTGGGTGCGCAGATCCACGGCAACGTTTTTTGAAAAACGACAAGAAATCATTGGTTGTATGACAACTTTCTAAACTGAAAGGTAGGGTGTATATTTTTGTTTTTTAAAGGTATGATTGTTATTGGTTAACAAAAACAGATTGTAAGGAACATTATATATGATAAGCTGATATGTTGAAAAGTCAAGCACATTTCCTGTCTTGTGTAGGAACATTGTGTGCTGAACTTGTGACCTGTGAGCTCAGTGCAGTGTTCCATGACCTGTTTCTATGGTAACAGGCAGAAGGCAGATTGGGGGAAGGGTTGAAATGTATTTCAGTTGGAAAGGGTTGAAATGTTTAACCAATAGAAATGTGTGTTTGCTTTTGAGTTTATGGGCAAAGGATTGTGATTTGATGTTTACATGTATATGTGTGGAAAATGAAAGGGAAACTTTGTCATTCTTTGCTTTTGCTGAGAGGTGCATAGTGCAGAGATTCTGTAAAAGAAAATATGGTGAGTGATTGATATACTCCTTAATCTACAAAATAACTTGAAAGATGAGTTATTTAATTGTGAGGGGATGTATGTAGACTATTTTGATTTTAATCAGACTAATGTATTTTTCCTGATAAAGTGTAGGGAGTACTTTTTTTTCTCTACAATGTGTGTGCATGTAGAAACCATTCTGTGATAAGCATTTGTGTTTTTCATGTGTTTGTAAACAGATAACTGTGCAGATTTTATATTTTGGTAGAATTAGAAACCAGTCATTGTTTATGAATTTGTGAAATGAGTTATGTTATGTTTCTATACTAAAATGTAGTACTACTTCTAGATGAAGAAATGTGTTTTGATATAGTGCAAGGGATTGTGTTGTTTGTCTAGAATCACACAGTGAGTCTGTGTGCATTTGGGAACCACTGTGAGAGAAGCATTTGGTAACATTGTGTATTTGCTGACAGATAACTTGTCGTGTTGTGAAGTTTTAGTAGCATTAGAAGACAGTTATGGCTTATGATTTGATTAAATGAGTCAGGCTTTGACAGAAAAGTGCAGTCCTGAAATATGTAGATTGTGTGCAGTTCCCTTACCAGTTGCACTGTAGTGAATGAGTTTTGGTAAACTCCTAGGGATAGTGGTGCATGTCTAGAATCACAGTGTGAGTTAGTGTGTATTTGGGATCAGTGTGAGAGAAGCATTTGGTGATATCATGTATTTGCTTACAGATAACTGTTTTAAAACCTGTCATGTTGTGAAGTTTTAGTAGCATTAGAATCCAGTCTTTGCTTATGCGTTGATTAAATGAATCAGGACTGTTCATGTCCAAGTAAAATGTTAGGGGCTCTTTGTGACCTATGCATTTGCACTTTTGTACTTGACTCGTCATGTTTATGAACTTTGATACTTTTATATTTTCAATCCCACTGTTTTTACATTCCATTTTGTTTTTAATTAGACTGTTTTATGAATGTATTGCTTATATGGTTGATTTATTTGACCGAATAAAAGCTTTTCAAAATTGAAATTGAGTCATGCTTTGACACTGATGTGCTATACTTAAATATGTAGATTGTGTTCAGTACCATTAACTCTTCCAGACTAGTGAATGAGTTTTGGTAAACTCCTAGGATAGTGTTGCTTGTCTAAAATCACACTGTGAGTCTGTGTGCATTTGGGTAAGGATTGTGAGAGAAGCATTTGGTAACATCGTGTATTTGCTGACATATACCTGTTTTAAAACCGGTCATGTTGTGAAGTTTTAGTAGCATTAGAAACCAGTCTTTGCTTATGCTTTGATTATATGAGTCAGGCTTTGACATAAAAGTGCAGTCCTGAAATATGAAGATTGTGTGCAGTTCACTTACCACTTCCACAGTAGTGAATGATTTTTGGTAAACTCCTAGGTATAGTGGTTGTTGTCTAGAATCACACTGTGAGTCTATGTGCATTTGAGAACCACTATGAGAGAAGCATTTGGTAACATCGTGTATTTGCTGACAGATAACTAATTTAAAACATCTCACGTTGTCAAGTTTTAGTAGCATTAGAAGCTAGTCTTTGCTTATGCATTGATAAAAGGAGTCAGGGTTTGACACTAAGGTGCAGTGCCATGTACTATTCTGTTCACTGTGGCAGAACTGAAAATGTAAAAGTTTTACCTAAGCAATGTCCTAGAAGTTGTCTGATTATTTAGTCAGTTTCTAAGTACCAAATAGACTGCTTCAAATGTCTATGCAGTATGCATGTAGTGTTCTAACATACTATACACTTGGCTTTTACACCTTCAATTCCCTAGTTAGTATCCATACACTTGCAGGAAACATCCTGTCACTTCCTTTGCAGTCCTCTAGAGACCCATTCAACAGCATGTACTAATCCATTCCCTGTGCCAAAACCCAAACACTTATAAATTCACCATGACACTCTCTTTCCAGTACTCTAATGATTCAGTCACTGCCTAAGTATTCATGCACTGAGCCAGGTCTTAGCACATGGACTTCTTCAAACCCCTATCCACTATGCATGCAGTCCTCTAAGCACCTTCACACTTGTCTTTCACACCTTCAATTCCCCAGTCAGTATCCGTTCACTTCCAGCAAACACCCTGTCACTCCATTTGCACTCCTCTAGTGACCCATTCAGCATCATGTACTAATCCATTCACTGCGCCAAACCCTAATAAATTCACCCAGGCACTCTCCTTGTAGTACTCTAATCATTCAGTCAGTACCCAAGTACTCATCCAGTGACCCAGGCCTTAGTATATGGACTGCTTCAAACCCTTATCCACTATGCATGCAGTCCTCTAACCACCTACACAATTGTCTTTCTCACCTTCAATTCCCTAGTCAGTATCCATACACTTCCAGGAAATACCCTGTCACTCCCTTTGCAGTCCTCTAGTGACCCATTCAGCACCATGTACTAATCCATTCACTGTGCTAAACCTCTAACACTTATAAATTCACCAAGATACTATCTTTGCAGTACTCTAATCATTCAGTCAGTGCCTAAGTATTCATACATTGAGCCAGGCCTTAGCACATGGACTGCTTCAAACCCCTATGCACTATGCATGCAGTCTTCTAACCACCTAGACACTTGTCTTTCACACTTTCAATTTCCCAGTCAGGATCCATACAGTCCAGCACTTGTGACTGCCTTTGCACTCCTCTAGTGACCCATTCAGTACCAAGTACTAATCCATTCCCTGTGCGAAAAGCCTAGTACTTATAAATTCACCTAGGCACTCTCCGTGCTGTACTCTAATCATTCAGTCAGTACCCAAGTAGTCATGCAGTGAGCCAGGCCTTAGCACATGGACTGCTTTAAATGCCTATGCAGTATGGATGCAGTCCTCTAATCATGTACACAGTTGTGTTTCACACCTTCAATTCCCTAGTTAGTATTCATATTCTTCTAGCAAACACCCAGTCACTCACCCAGTGTGTCTCCTTATAGTACTGTAATCATTTAGTCAGTTAGCATGTAGTCTTTTAGTGAGGTAGGCTTCAGGGCATGAACTGCTTCAATGTAGTATGCACTATGCATGTAGTGTTTTAACGATCGTCACACTTGTGGTTCAGGGCTATAGTTTCTTAGTCAGTTTTTATATAAAATGTGTTTGTACAGTAATGGAATAGTATAAATGTGAAAGTTATTAATATACATTTATTTGTGATTCTTTTTTACAGATACAGAACAGGAGTGTCTCTTATCTGTTTGCACTCTTCTCGTGCAAGATTGTTTGGATGAAGGGTCCTTATGTGTTTCATCATACTTGCTGTGCCGCACGAGTATTTTTTGCTAGGATCCCCTCGTAACAGAACTCTTTGGCAAATCTTGCGAATGAAGAAGGTGGCATTGGTCTTTGTTTGCCCCTTGGAAAAAGTTAAAAATGTCTTCACCACTGAAGAAAAACGTTGTGGGCGTGGTGCCTTCTGCAAAAAAATTTCCTCAGATTCAGTAAATATTTTAAAGCGGCAACATTTACAGTTTTTGTAAGTTAAACTTATAAAATGTTGTTAGCTGTATACATTTTATATATCTGTGATTTGTTTCATGTGGTACTTTGTTGAGAATACCATGTTGTTTTTTTTAACAATCTTTCTGATTTTCCAGGTCTGTCGTCGACATCCGTGGTTCCCACAGGAGTGTTCCGCCTTGTTGTTATGAATTATTGTTGTTATATTTTGTTTATTAGTTGTTCTTATTACTGTTATTTGATGGAGTCCACCATGGTGTTACATTTTGGGGCACTTATCTCTGGAATACTGGTGATATCTGCAGTTTGCACCAACTTCTGAATAGTGTGTTAGATTTATCTCAACTTTACTTCCGTTAAAGTGCTGATAATGAAATGGAGAGTAGCCGTTCCCGTGCAAAAAGACACGAGGTGCACCTTTGCGATTTATTCTAAATGCTAAAATCCTGTATTGTATTGCACTGAGGTATTGGCTGCACTTACAGTGTACACACAAAATCTATTAAGAAATCTCATTGTATTTATATTGCTTGGGAATAGTGCGTCAGGTGCTGGATCTTGATGAGATACACTGCTCAGTTCGTATATTGTTGTGCACACAAAAAAAATCACATCACAACTTTCACACCAATTGCAATGCGAAACAAATTCCGGCGATAAGACACGTTAGCACCAGGGATTTTACACCTGCTTTCTGCTGGTGTTAAGCAGGACAACTACCTGCACCATGAAAGGGAACACACCCAAGAGCCACACCAGAACACCCACAGGTGCCATAGAGTCAATGAGCATGATACAGGGATACCCATGAGGACCAGAAGACTCATCTCAACAACTCCAGGACCGCCAATGCCCCCCAAACACACATTTAGTAAGTGTGTCCCTGTGGTCATTGTCTTAGCATGATAGGCACAAGCCCTGCAACATCACAGTGTGCTGTTAGCTCAGCGTTGGCAGCGAGCCTGGATGTGTAGCTACGTACGCATCCTCCTGCATGCACAACTGGCGTGTGCTTGTCTGTCATTCACAGGTCAGTGCAGAGGTGTGCCTATCCGGCAAGGGGAACGGGGTGTCTCGGACATGTCCGTGTACAGGAAGTGCAGTAAGTGTGTCTCTCTGTTCTGGTGTAGCCTGTTACAAGAGCCGCAGCAGTCGATGTTGTAAAGTGGCATGCACCACCTCCAAACGGCACTGTGATGTTGTAGTTGGAATGTAGCAGGACATGCGCAAATAGTCATTACAATGGCGTGCCGTACGAGTGCACGAGATACAACAGCTTACCGTACAAAAGTGTGGGGGCTCCTGGGAGGGAGGAGCAGCTGTTTGGCAACATAACACACAGTGAACTCGACCATGTGCCACATGCTGGGCATCTCATCCATGATGACCACGGTCGCAAATATCC
Source organism: Triturus cristatus (assembly GCF_964204655.1). Lineage (NCBI taxonomy): Eukaryota > Metazoa > Chordata > Amphibia > Caudata > Salamandridae > Triturus > Triturus cristatus. The sequence goes on from NC_140588.1 coordinate 491,219,184, forward strand.
CACAACACCAGCGACTGGCCTTTGTACACATCCTGTATGAATGCAGCGTGGTTTTCACTTCTATGCTCGTTCAGTGGTGTAATGTTGGCAGGTTGTGTGACTTGTGCTCCTTGTTGGTGTGTTTCATTTTGGCCATTGTTAGTCTATATGTGTGTTGTACTTAATTGTGCATGTGTGCCATTCAGCCCATCTCCCCCCTCCCCCCACTCCCTGCTTCTTCCTCTTCCTAGTGCTGTTAGAATAGTTTCTTGATTCTTTTAGGTTTCAAAACTTCTCTATTGGTTTCTTTTAATTTTCCATATGAACCGTTTTTTAAAATATTCAACAACACATAGAAGTCAGAAGTGCAACGTATTCTGTCAACTCACTTTCTAGAATATTCTACAATACGTGCAGGTTAAAAGTTCATCAATTTTTTAAAACTTTACGATATTTTTTTGTAACATTTTCTTGAACATTTAACAACACGTGCAGGTTAAAAGTTGACGATTGTTTTAAGTTCGAACAGTGCCTTCCAAATGCACGTAGCAGGTGTGGTTGAGCTGAGCAAATTTTATCCTATGATATGTACTTCGCGTTAAAACTGCTTTTTCTTAACCAATCATAAAGATGCTTTTCCACAAAACTAATGTGCACCCTACTTTTAAAAAAGAATGCTTTTCATGATATCTTCAGAGATAAGTAATAGATAGGAATTAGCATTTAAAAAACCTTTGAAATTCACTGAAAAAACCATAGGTTTCATGCACGTTATAGTTAGGAATTGGCATTTAAAAAACCTTAGAAATTCACTGAAAAAACCATAGGTTTCAGGGGTGTTATAGTTAGCTGGACATTTCCCTCATACAAAACCCTAGAAATTCCCCTGTTATAGTTAGTTCAGCTAACTATAACTCGCGCCCCCACAATGCACTGCTGATGACGTCACATATTACATCACTCATGACATGGTCAGTGACATCACTGATCACATCACTGATGACATCTCAAATGACATCACTGATGACATCACTGATGACGTTATCCATTGAGTATGTGTTTCTGAACTGTTTTATTATGTTTAATACATATAGGGAAAGGCCTGTTGAAAAATAAGTGGGTGTACAAGTGTGTGAATGGATGATTTTCTAGGTGCGTAACTGAGTCTATAAGTGAGTCATTAAATGTATCTTACTGCAGACTAGTGACTAAACTGTGTGAATGTCTGTATGTGTCTGTGTGTTGGTGTATAAGTGGCTGCATGGTTTTGTGAATAGCTATATGAGTGTCTATATGGGTTATTGATTGGTTGTCTGAGTATCTGTATGGGTGCCTGAGTGTTTGTGTTGGTAGGGTGTGTGTGACTCTGTGACTAGATGTGTGATTGGGTGATTCAGTGGGTGCATGGTTTTAAAAGTGCATCTGTGATGGACTGTATGGTTGGGTGAGTGTATGTATGGGTGTGTTAGTGATTGAATGTATATCTCCGTTATACATGTGTAACTAACTACATATGTGAAACGCAGTGCATATATGTGTAACAGTATATAACTATCTATATGTGAGAGTGTGTGATTTTTGGAGTGGCTGTATGCGCCACAGTGCAAGGATATCTGTGTCATGTGCTGTTTGTTTTTCTGCAGCAAGACACAGAATTTGTTAGTATTTTTATGAGTAAGTGAACTTGAGTGTTTTTAACTGTATAGGTGAGTAAATTGTACTGTGATTAATTATTTGCATCACTGACTAGATGTGTCAGTACCTCAATGGATAATTGGCGGTGTGTGAGTGTCTATATAGGTGTATAAATGCACAGAGTGACTTAGTATGAGTGACTGTACAGGTGAGTGAGTGGAGATGTATGTAGACCTAAAAGTCAATGAGTGGGTGAGTAGTTATTGGTATTGGAGTATCTATGGTTGTCAAAATGGCCGTCTGAAATTTTGAGTCGGTGTATCAAAGGTTATATTAGGGTGTGAGAAGATGCACTAATTTATCACATGGATGACGTCATCAGTGATGTCATCAGTGATGTCATCAGTGATGTCACTGACCATGTCATGAGTGATGTAATATGTGACAGACATTCTTATAGTCTAAATACAGTACTTACGTTCACAGTTTTCAAACTGAGGTCATGTGACGAAGACCTATCCAGGTCAAAACACGTCATCTGTCATCTGCCTCAATAAAAAATATTTTGGGAAACACTGAACTAGAATGGCTGGATTATTTCACCAGGACTGGGTGAGAGATAGTGATGTCATCAGTGATGTCACTAACCATGTCATGAGTGATGTAACTGTGAGGTCATAAGCAGTGCATTGTGGGGGCGCGAGTTATAGTTAGCACAGCTAACAATGACTGCTGAATTTCTCTGGTTTTGTATGACTGACACCTGAGCCTAACTATAATGTCCCTGTAACCTTTGTTTTTTTTTTAGTCTATTTCTAAGGTTATTTTAATCCATTTCCTAACTATAACTTCCCTGTATCCTTTGCTGTTTTCAGTGAATTTTGAAGGTTTTTTAAATGCTTAGTCCTAACTATAACATTACTGTAACCTTCGTTTTTTTCCAGTAAAAGTCTATGGTTTTTGGAGTAGTGTTACGTTTGCATAGTGGTGGAGAAAGGGGAGTGTGTCCCCAACCAACTCTCAGGAATGCCGCAGTGTAGGACTTATAAGAGGTACGAGGGTCTCTCAGGAGTAAAGGGGACTTTATCCCCAACCAGTAGTGCACCACGAGATGTGATTGCAGAGTGGTGGAGAAAGGGGCATGGCCTCAAAAGCAATCCTGCTCTGTGGAACTTACTGGAGATAACAGGGGGGGTAGTTTGCCCTTAAAGATGTCCTTGAGGGCCAAATACCCCTTCTGTTCCCTCCAGTAAGTCCCACACAGCATGACTGCTGAGATCTCGTAGGAGCCATGCCCCCTTTCACCACGTCTCTTCAAACGCACCTCCTGGTGCACTACTAATCGAGGGATGAGCCCCCTCAGCTATTGAGGGTCCTTGGGGGCCAGCTACCCATCCTGTTACCTCCAGCAAGTCCCACACAGTGGGTTTGCTAAGAGGTTTTCAGTGGCCTCTCCCCCTTTCTACACCACTCGGCAAACACTCCTCCTGGTGCACTGCTGCTTGGGGAAGAAGTCCACTTTAGTCCTGAGGCCCTCAGGAGGAAAGGGGACCTCCTCCCCCCACCAGCAATACACTGAGAGGTAAGTTTGCAGAGTGATGGAGAAAGGGGCCATGTCCTCCGACCATCGATTCACCAATACACCTTGGTGTATATATATTGTGACCAAGACCTCGCCAGAGGTCGAAACACGTCTTGTTTGCCAAATGAACCCGTAATATTATCACCTCACAACCCAGTGGCTCGCTGTTTCCTACCAGGAACGCAGGGATTCTTGGATGTGTGTGTGTGTGTGTATATATTACCTACTGGTGGTCGCCAGTAGATAGTTATAGTTAGGACCTAATTTCAAAGGAAAATTGCAACATTCAATTCCCAATAACTTTGGGGCCGATTGACGAAACTTCGCGAAATTTTCAAAACTCGTGGGGCGCTCTGGTCTTCTCCTATCTTGAAAGTTTCGGGGAGATTCGGCAAGGGGGGCTATGAAAAAAGGGGGGTCCCAAAATGTGTTTTCCCCATGCAATTTCCCATAGAAAACTTTAGACACGGCTACAGCCCGAACTGCTGAATGGAATTACACCAAATTTGGCAAAAAGGTAGCCCTTGGTTCAGAAAAAAAACTTTTTATTAAATGGTCTAAATCCGTTCAGTAGTTGCTGTGAAAATCAAAAGTAAAAACACAAATATATCTATAGCCGCATAGGATCCGCGCACCCTCCCGATGACAAGCTTTATGCTAATTGGCTGTCAACACTCCAAACCAGGAAGTGTTGGCAGCCATCTTGTGCCTCGGTAGAACCGAGGCACAAGAAATCAGTGAAACAAGTGCGGAAAACGCAAAAAGGGGGCAGGGTAGAATCACCCTGTCCCCCTAGGCCTGCTTAGGGGGTCCCACAAGGACCCACAGGGCCAAAAAAATAAATGTTTTTTTAAAAAATCAGCAAAATCCGCGCAGGGTGCATGGATCCAGATGAGAAAAAACTAAACGAAGTGCGGGCTCCCGCGCTTTGTTAATATTCAGCCCCCGGGTGGGCCAAATCCCGAGGGCAATATTAGTATTGGGATGGGGGCCCCTTTGGGCCCCCCAGCCCCGGGGACCACCACCCCCGGGGCTTTTTGAAAATTATGTGGGGGGTCTTACAGCCCCCCCAGCTCCGGGGACCACCCCCCGGGGCTTCAAAATACATGGGTGGAGGACTCAAAGGCCCCCCCAAGCTCTGGGGACCACCACCCCCCGGGGCTTGTGTTTAAAAAAAAAAATAATAATAACCTGTGTGGGGACTCCCACAACCCCCGGGGCTTTGAAAATGTTGGGAGGGGGGCCTCATGGCCCCCCTCCTGGATCCCTTGATGGTCCTGGGGACCGCCACCCCCCCTGCAGTGTCCTGGGGTAGCCCTGCCATAGCAAACTGCTTTGTTTTTTGGAAGAGAGAGCAGGAAACCTGCTCTCTCTTCCAAAAACCAAAGACGATTGCTTTTCCACACGGGGAGCTGCATCTTAGCAGCTCCCAATGTGGAAAAGCAATGCCGGCTCCTGAGGGACGCGGGGAGCCGGCGGGAATGTGGGGGCATTGGGGACCCCCCCATGGTCCCCAACAGAGAGGGCCAGCCCCGGGGGATGGGGTCCCTGGGGCTACAAGTGGCCTTGGAGGGGGGCCACGAGGCACCCCTACCCAAAATTTTAATAAAAAAACAAAGGCCGGCCCCGGGGGATGGGGTCCCCAGGGCCATAAGTGGCCTGAGGAGGGGGGCAACGCAGCCCCCCTCCAAAAGATTTTTTTTTTAAAAGGCCATACCCCAGGGGATGGGGTCCCCGGGGCCGATTAAGGCCTCGGGAGGGGGGCCATGCGGTCCCCTTCCAAATTACAAAAAAAAATAGGGGGCAGGCCCTGGGGGATAGGGTCCCCAGGGCCAATAAATTAGAAAAAGAAGGGGGGGCCACACAGCCCCCCTTCTTAAAAAAATAAATAAATACAAAACCGGCATCACGCCGGAGGCCATGCCCCCTCCTTGCAGCACTCTGCAAACGCGCCCCCTGGCGCGTTTGCAGATGGGGAACGAATTCCCCTTGAATACTGGGGGTCCCTGGGGGCCAATTAGCCCACCAGGAATCTCCAGTATGCGCCAGGGGGCTGCGTTGTAGAGAGGTGTTCTGAGGCCATGCCCCTTTTTACACCTCTCAGCAACGCAGCTCTGTGGCGCTTAATGGAGGTAGCTGGTGGGCTAGTTGCACCCCAGGGACCCTCAGGGGCGCGTTTGCACAGTGGTGAAGGGAGGGGGCGGGGCCTGAGGTGACAAGTGTGCAAACACGCCCTGTGGCGCATTTTAAGTTGAGGAATTAATTTCTCTTCAATCCTGAGGGTCCCTGGGGGCCAACTAGCCCACCAGGTACCTCCAGTAAGCGCCTCAGAGTGTTGTAAAAGGGGGCATGGCCTCTGAACACCTCTCTGCAACGCAGCTCTCTGGCGCATTATTACTTGGAAGATTAAGTCCCCTTGAATCCTGAGGGTCCCTAGGGGCCAACTAGCCGACCAGGTACCTCCAGTGAGCACCAATACAATATTTTGGGCCCTGGGGACCCCATCCCCCAGGACCTGACCCGTTTTTGTATTTTTTTTAAAAAGGGAAGCGGGCCGCGTGGTCTCCCTCCAGAGGCCTATTTTGGCCCCGGGGACCCCATCCCTGGGGCATAGCCTCAATTTCTTTTTATTTTGTATGTTTTTAAGGAGGGGGCTGAATGCCCCCCTCCTGAGGCCTCTATTGGCCCCGGGGACTCCATCCCCGGGGCCAGCCTTTCCTTTAAAACAAAAAATATATATATTATGGGGAGGGGGCCACGTGGCCCCCATCCCGGGCCACTTCTGGCCCCAGGGACTACATCCCCCAGGGTCGGCCCTCACTGTTGGGGACTGTGGGGGGAGCTCCAATGCCCCCACGGTCCCAGCCGGCTCCCCGCCTCCTGCGGGAGCCAGCATTGCTTTTCCACATGGGGAGCTGCTGACAGGCAGCTCCCCTTGTGGAAAATCAATCTGATTTGGCTTTTGAAAGCGAGAGCAGGTTTCCTTGCTCTCGCTTTCAAATTCCAAACCAGTGTTTGCTATGATAGGGCGCCATAGTGGGCATCCCGGGACACTGCAGGAGCAGGCCCTGGGGGTTGGTGCCCCCAGGGCCATGGAGGGCTCCAGGAGGGGAGCCACGTGGCCCCCCTCCCTACGAGTGCAAAGCCCCGGGGAGGTGGTGGTCCCCAGGGCACGGGGGTCTGTTACGTAACCGACCCCCGCATTTAAATGCAGAGTGCCCCGGGGAGGTGGTGGTTCCTGTGGCATGTGGGAGGGCTCGAGCCCACTACACATGTTTTTTAAAAAAAGAAGTGGCAGTCCCTGGGGTTGTGGGGGTGCCGTGTGCCCCCACTTTTAATATGCAAAGCCCTGGGGAGGTGGTGGTCCCTGGGGCATGTGGGGGGGCTCGAGCCCCCACACAAGTTTTTTTTTAAAGTGAAAGCCCTGGGGAGGTAGTAGTCCCTGGGGATACAGGGGGGCTGTGTGCCCCCAGCAAATCATAAATGAAGCCCGAGGGAGGTGGCAGGCCCCCGCAACATAATTACTCATGCCCCTGGGACCTGGCCCACCCGGGGGCTTAAATACAATGAAGCGCAGGAGCCCGTGCTTTTTTTTTTGTATTTTATCAGCAGGATTTGCGCACCCAACGCAAATTCTGTAGTTTTAAAAAAAAAAATGTTTTTGGCCCAGGGACCCCCTGAGCAGGCCCCCTTTTCCTGTTTCTCATGTTTTATTTTCTGATTTCTAGATGGCTTCCAACACTTCCTGGTTTGGAGTATTGTCAGCCAATTAGAATGAAGCTCGTGGTCGGGAGGGTTCGCGAATCCACCACAGCCATAGATATCTAAACTTTTTCTTTTTTAAATTTCTCAGCTACTACTGAACGGATTCACACCATTTAACAAAAAGGACTCTTTCTGAACCAAGACCTACACTTTTGCCAAATCTGGTGTAATTCCGCTTAGCAGTTCGGGCTGTAGCTTTGTCTAAAGTTCCCTATGGAAAATAACATGGGGAAAACATGTTTTGGGACCACACTTTTTTCTCTGCCCCCACTTGGCGAATCACCCCGAAACTTTCAAGACAGAAGCCGAACGGAGCTGATCACTAGTTTTGAAAATTTCGCGAAGATTCGTCAAAAGGCGCCAAAGTTATTGGGAAAACAAAAAACACTTTTCCTATGGAATCTAGGTCCTAACTGTAACTACCTACATATCTCTCTCTCTCTCTCTATATATATATATATATATATATATATATATATATATATATATGCAGCACACCGAACTCCCCGAACCTCCACAGCAGCGCACAAGCAGCAGCAGCGGCGAACAGAGGGAAACAGACCCCGATAGAAATGGCAGGTAGATTTTATTCTTCTACTCTGTGACGCGTTTCAAGCACAGCCGTGCCCTTGTTCACACACTGAGAACCATTCCGCCATTACCTTTTTAAATATGCTGGGTGAATTGCTTCCTGTGTCACATGATCATAGACATGGAAGAAAGATTCCGTGAATGTGCTGAATGAAGGCCATAATTTTTTACATGGTTCGAGAGCAGGCAAATGTGCAAAATATTGCTGTATAAATACACATGCAAGTAAAAAACGGTATCTCCAGTGCAGAAAAGAAATTTGATATATACATAAAACATAAATATGAACATGTATATGCACATTGAATTGGATTTAAAAACAACATCAATAAGCTGTCAATAAATAGGATATAAATATAAATAAATATCTCTAATAAAATACACAGTATAAATATTATGAAAAATCCAACAATGTCCATCAAGAGTCTTTCATATAATGGGCAACTTTATAATATCAGCCTGAATGCCGTTTAATTGCAATATTATTCCCCTTAGTCCCTTAGTATGTTTATGCCTTCGCTAAGCAAAAATGCAAAAGAATTATTTTATTTGAACATGTTGTCGTTCACGTCTGTTGTATCATGTGAAATGTGCCAGAAAGTGCCATATAACTAATGCAAGTGTCACTAACAATGCATAGTGCTGTTACCCCTAAAAAATCCTTTCAATTAAAAAAGTATTTTAGTATGAATAACCCCCTAAAAAATGTGATAAAACTAAATATTTAGGGCCTTATGTAGGTTGCTTTAAATGCCTATGCAGTATGGATGCAGTCCTCTAATCATGTACACAGTTGTGTTTCACACCTTCAATTCCCTAGTTAGTATTCATATTCTTCTAGCAAACACCCTGTCACTCACCCAGTGTGTCTCCTTATAGTACTGTAGTCATTTAGTCAGTTAGCATGTAGTCTTTTAGTGAGGTAGGCTTCAGGGCATGAACTGCTTCAATGTAGTATGCACTATGCATGTAGTGTTTTAACGATCGTCACACTTGTGGTTCAGGGCTATAGTTTCTTAGTCAGTTTTTATATAAAATGTGTTTGTACAGTAATGGAATAGTATAAATGTGAAAGTTATTAATATACATTTATTTGTGATTCTTTTTTACAGATACAGAACAGGAGTGTCTCTTATCTGTTTGCACTCTTCTCGTGCAAGATTGTTTGGATGAAGGGTCCTTATGTGTTTCATCATACTTGCTGTGCCGCACGAGTATTTTTTGTTAGGATCCCCTCGTAACAGAACTCTTTGGCAAATCTTGCGAATGAAGAAGGTGGCATTGGTCTTTGTTTGCCCCTTGGAAAAAGTTAAAAATGTCTTCACCACTGAAGAAAAACGTTGTGGGCGTGGTGCCTTCTGCAAAAAAAATTCCTCAGATTCGGTAAATATTTTAAAGCGACAACATTTACAGTTTTTGTAAGTTAAACTTATAAAATGTTGTTAGCTGTATATATTTTATATATCTGTGATTTGTTTCATGTGGTACTTTGTTGAGAATACCATGTTGTTTTTTTTTTAACAATCTTTCTGAATTTCCAGGTCTGTCGTCGACATCCGTGGTTCCCACAGGAGTGTTCCGCCTTGTTGTTATGTATTATTGTTGTTATATTTTGTTTATTAGTTGATTGTTTATATTTATGTTAAAAAAAAATAAAGTTTGAAAATAGTTTATCGTTTATATATTTATTATTATAAAAAATAAAGTTTGAAAAAAAAATAATAATGTTTTTGGTTGTTCTCTTAACTGCTGTGTGACTCTTTCTTGTTCTTATTACTGTTATTTGATGGAGTCCACCATGGTGTTAAATTTTGGGGCACTTATCTCTGGAATACTGGTGATATCTGCAGTTTGCACCAACTTCTGAATAGTGTGTTAGATTTATCTCAACTTTACTTTCGTTAAAGTGCTGATAATGAAATGGAGAGTAGCCGTTCCCGTGCAAAAAGACACGAGGTGCACCTTTGCGATTTATTCTAAATGCGAAAATCCTGTATTGTATTGCACTGAGGTATTGGCTGCACTTACAGTGTTCACACAAAATCTATTAAGAAATCTCATTGTATTTATATTGCTTGGGAATAGTGCGTCAGGTGCTGGATCTTGACGAGATACACTGCACAGTTCGTATATTGTTGTGCACACAAAAAAAATCACATCACAACTTTCACACCAATTGCAATGCGAAACAAATTCCGGCGATAATACACGTTAGCTCCAGGGATTTTACACCTGCTTTCTGCTGGTGTTAAGCAGGACAACTACCTGCACCATGAAAGGGAACACACCCAAGAGCCACACCAGAACACCCACAGGTGCCATAGAGTCAATGAGCATGATACAGGGATACCCATGAGGACCAGAAGACTCATCTCAACAACTCCAGGACCGCCAATGCCCCCCAAACACACATTTAGTAAGTGTGTCCCTGTGGTCATTGTCTTAGCATGATAGGCACAAGCCCTGCAACATCACAGTGTGCTGTTAGCTCAGCGTTGGCAGCGAGCCTGGATGTGTAGCTACGTACGCATCCTCCTGCATGCACAACTGGCGTGTGCTGGTCTGTCATTCACAGGTCAGTGCAGAGGTGTGCATATCCGGCAAGGGGAACGGGGTGTCTCGGACATGTCCATGTACAGGAAGTGCAGTAAGTGTGTCTCTCTGTTCTGGTGTAGCCTGTTTCAAGAGCCGCAGCAGTCGATGTTGTAAAGTGGCATGCACCACCTCCAAACGGCACTGTGATGTTGTAGTTGGAATGTAGCAGGACATGCGCAAATAGGCATTACAATGGCGTGCCGTACGAGTGCATGAGATACAACAGCTCACCATACAAAAGTGTGGGGGCTCGTGGGAGGGAGGAGCAGCCGTTTGGCAACATAACACACAGTGAACTCGACCATGTGCCACATGCTGGGCATCTCATCCATGATGACCACGGTCGCAGATATCCCACAACACCAACGACTGGCCTTTGTACACATCCTGTATGAATGCAGCGTGGTTTTCACTTCTATGCTCGTTCAGTGGTGTAATGTTGGCAGGTTGTGTGACTTGTGCTCCTTGTTGGTGTGTTTCATTTTGGCCATTGTTAGTCTATATGTGTGTTGTACTTAATTGTGCATGTGTGCCATTCTGCCCATCTCCCCCCTCCCCCCACTCCCTGCTTCTTCCTCTTCCTAGTGCTGTTAGAATAGTTTCTTGATTCTTTTAGGTTTCAAAACTTCTCTATTGGTTTCATTTAATTTTCCATATGAACCGTTTTTTAAAATATTCAACAACACATAGAAGTCAGAAGTGCAACGTATTCTATCAACTCACTTTCTAGAATACTCTACAATACGTGCAGGTTCAAAGTTCATCAATTTTTTAAAACTTTACGATATTTTTTTGTAACATTTTCTTGAACATTTAACAACACGTGCAGGTTAAAAGTTGATGATTGTTGTTCGAACAGTGCCTTCCAAATGCACGTAGCAGGTGTGGTTGAGCTGAGCAAATTTTATCCTATGATATGTACTTCGCGTTAAAACTGCTTTTTCTTAACCAATCACAAAGATGCTTTTCCACAAAACTAATGTGCACCCTACTTTTAAAAAAGAATGCTTTTCATGATATCTTCAGAGATAAGTTATAGATAGGAATTAGCATTTAAAAAACCTTTGAAATTCACTGAAAAAACCATAGGTTTCATGCACGTTATAGTTAGGAATTGGCATTTAAAAAACCTTTGAAATTCACTGAAAAAAACAAAGGTTTCAGGGGCGTTATAGTTAGGAATTGGCATTTAAAAAACCTTAGAAATTCACTGAAAAAACCATAGGTTTCAGGGGTGTTATAGTTAGCTGGACATTTCCCTCATACAAAACCCTAGAAATTCCCCTGTTATAGTTAGTTCAGCTAACTATAACTCGCGCCCCCACAATGCACTGCTGATGACGTCACATATTACATCACTCATGACATGGTCAGTGACATCACTGATCACATCACTGATGACATCTCAAATGACATCACTGATGACATCACTGATGACGTCATCCATTGAGTATGTGTTTCTGAACTGTTTTATTATGTTTAATACATATAGGGAAAGGCCTGTTGAAAAATAAGTGGGTGTACAAGTGTGTGAATGGATGATTTTCTAGGTGCGTAACTGAGTCTATAAGTGAGTCATTAAATGTATCTTACTGCAGACTAGTGACTAAACTGTGTGAATGTCTGTATGTGTCTGTGTGTTGGTGTATAAGTGGCTGCATGGTTTTGTGAATAGCTATATGAGTGTCTATATGGGTTATTGATTGGTTGTCTGAGTATCTGTATGGGTGCCTGAGTGTTTGTGTGGGTAGGGTGTGTGTGACTCTGTGACTAGATGTGTGATTGGGTGATTCAGTGGGTGCATGGTTTTAAAAGTGCATCTGTGATGGACTGTATGGTTGGGTGAGTGTATGTATGGGTGTGTTAGTGATTGAATGTATATCTCAGTTATACATGTGTAACTAACTACATATGTGAAACGCAGTGCATATATGTGTAACAGTATATAACTATCTATATGTGAGAGTGTGTGATTTTTGGAGTGGCTGTATGCGCCACAGTGCAAGGATATCTGTGTCATGTGCTGTTTGTTTTTCTGCAGGAAGACACAGAATTTGTTAGTATTTTTATGAGTAAGTGAACTTGAGTGTTTTTAACTGTATAGGTGAGTAAATTGTACTGTGATTAATTATTTGCATCACTGACTAGATGTGTCAGTACCTCAATGGATAATTGGCGGTGTGTGAGTGTCTATATAGGTGTATAAATGCACAGAGTGACTTAGTATGAGTGACTGTACAGGTGAGTGAGTGGAGATGTATGTAGACCTAAAAGTCAATGAGTGGGTGAGTAGTTATTGGTATTGGAGTATCTATGGTTGTCAAAATGGCCGTCTGAAATTTTGAGTCGGTGTATCAAAGGTTATCTTAGGGTGTGAGAAGATGCACTAATTTATCACATGGATGACGTCATCAGTGATGTCATCAGTGATGTCATCAGTGATGTCACTGACCATGTCATGAGTGATGTAATATGTGACAGACATTCTTATAGTCTAAATACAGTACTTACGTTCACAGTTTTCAAACTGAGGTCATGTGACGAAGACCTATCCAGGTCAAAACATGTCATCTGTCATCTGCCTCAATAAAAAATATTTTGGGAAACACTGAACTAGAATGGCTGGATTATTTCACCAGGACTGGGTGAGAGATAGTGGTGTCATCAGTGATGTCACTAACCATGTCATGAGTGATGTAACTGTGAGGTCATAAGCAGTGCATTGTGGGGGCGCGAGTTATAGTTAGCACAGCTAACAATGACTGCTGAATTTCTCTGGTTTTGTATGACTGACACCTGAGCCTAACTATAATGTCCCTGTAACCTTTGTTTTTTTTTTAGTCTATTTCTAAGGTTATTTTAATCCATTTCCTAACTATAACTTCCCTGTATCCTTTGCTGTTTTCAGTGAATTTTGAAGGTTTTTTAAATGCTTAGTCCTAACTATAACATTACTGTAACCTTCGTTTTTTTCCAGTAAAAGTCTATGGTTTTTGGAGTAGTGTTACGTTTGCATAGTGGTGGAGAAAGGGGAGTGTGTCCCCAACCAACTCTCAGGAATGCCGCAGTGTAGGACTTATAAGAGGTACGAGGGACTCTCAGGAGTATAGGGGACTTTATCCCCAACCAGTAGTGCACCACGAGATGTGATTGCAGAGTGGTGGAGAAAGGGGCATGGCCTCAAAAGCAATCCTGCTCTGTGGAACTTACTGGAGATAACAGGAGGGGTTGTTGGCCCTTAAAGATGTCCTTGAGGGCCAAATACCCCTTCTGTTCCCTCCAGTAAGTCCCACACAGCATGACTGCTGAGATCTCGTAGGAGCCATGCCCCCTTTCACCACGTCTCTTCAAACGCACCTCCTGGTGCACTACTAATCGAGGGATGAGCCCCCTCATCTATTGAGGGTCCTTGGGGGCCAGCTACCCATCCTGTTACCTCCAGCAAGTCCCACACAGTGGGTTTGCTAAGAGGTTTTCAGTGGCCTCTCCCCCTTTCTACACCACTCGGCAAACACTCCTCCTGGTGCACTGCTGCTTAGGGAAGAAGTCCACTTTAGTCCTGAGGCCCTCAGGAGGAAAGGGGACCTCCTTCCCCCACCAGCAATACACTGAGAGGTAAGTTTGCAGAGTGATGGAGAAAGGGGCCATGTCCTCCGACCATCGATTCACCAATACACCTTGGTGTATATATATTGTGACCAAGACCTCGCCAGAGGTCGAAACACGTCTTGTTTGCCAAATGAACCCGTAATATTATCACCTCACAACCCAGTGGCTCGCTGTTTCCTACCAGGAATGCAGGGATTCTTGGATGTGTGTGTGTGTGTGTATATATTACCTACTGGTGGTCGCCAGTAGATAGTTATAGTTAGGACCTAATTTCAAAGGAAAATTGCAACATTCAATTCCCAATAACTTTGGCGCCGATTGACGAAACTTCGCGAAATTTTCAAAACTCGTGGGGTGCTCTGGTCCACTTCTATCTTGAAAGTTTCCGGGAGATTCGGCAAGGGGGGCTATGAAAAAAGGGGGCTCAAAATGTGTTTTCCCCATGCAATTTCCCATAGAAAACTTTAGACACGGCTACAGCCCGAACTGCTGAATGGAATTACACCAAATTTGGCAAAAAGGTAGCCCTTGGTTCAGAAAAAAACCTTTTTATTAAATGGTGTAAATCCGTTCAGTAGTTGCTGTGAAAATCAAAAGTAAAAACACAAATATATCTATAGCCGCGTAGGATCCGCGCACCCTCCCAATGACAAGCTTTATGCTAATTGGCTGTCAACACTCCAAACCAGGAAGTGTTGGCAGCCATCTTGTGCCTCGGTAGAACCGAGGCACAAGAAATCAGTGAAACAAGTGCGGAAAACGCAAAAAGGGGGCAGGGTAGAATCACCCTGACCCCCTAGGCCTGCTTAGGGGGTTCCACAAGGACCCACAGGGCCAAAAAAATAAATGTTTTTTTAAAAAATCAGCAAAATCCGCGCAGGGTGCATGGATCCAGATGAGAAAAAAGAAACGAAGTGCGGGCTCCCGCGCTTTGTTAATATTCAGCCCCCGGGTGGGCCAAATCCCGGGGGCAATATTAGAATTGGGATGGGGGCCCCTTTGAGCCCCCCAGCCCCGGGGACCACCACCCCCGGGGCTTTTTGAAAATTATGTGGGGGGTCTTACAGCCCCCCCAGCTCCGGGGACCACCCCCCTGGGGCTTCAAAATACATGGGTGGAGGGCTCAAAGGCCCCCCCAAGCTCTGGGGACCACCACCCCCCGGGGCTTGTGTTTAAAAAAAAAAAAAATAATAACCTGTGTGGGGACCCCCACAACCCCCGGGGCTTTGAAAATGTTGGGAGGGGGGGCCTCATGGCCCCCCTCCTGGATCCCTTGATGGTCCTGGGGACCGCCACCCCCCCTGCAGTGTCCCGGGGTAGCCCTGCCATAGCAAACTGCTTTGTTTTTTGGAAGAGAGAGCAGGAAACCTGCTCTCTCTTCCAAAAACCAAAGACGATTGCTTTTCCACACGGGGAGCTGCATCTTAGCAGCTCCCAATGTGGAAAAGCAATGCCGGCTCCTGAGGGACGCGGGGAGCCGGCGGGAATGTGGGGGCATTGAGGGACCCCCCCCATGGTCCCCAACAGAGAGGGCCAGCCCCGGGGGATGGGGTCCCTGGGGCTACAAGTGGCCTTGGGGGGGCCACGAGGCACCCCTACCCAAAATTTTAATAAAAAAACAAAGGCCGGCCCCGGGGGATGGGGTCCCCAGGGCCATAAGTGGCCTGAGGAGGGGGGCAATGCAGCCCCCCTCCAAAAGATTTTTTTTTAAAAGGCCATACCCCAGGGGATGGGGTCCCCGGGGCGGATTAAGGCCTCGGGAGGGGGGCCACGCGGTCCCCTTCCAAATTACAAAAAAAAATAGGGGGCAGGCCCTGGGGATAGGGTCCCCAGGGCCAATAAATTAGAAAAAGAAGGGGGGGCCACACAGCCCCCCTTCTTAAAAAAAAAAAAAAATACAAAACCGGCATCGCGCCGGAGGCCATGCCCCCTCCTTGCAGCACTCTGCAAACGCGCCCCCTGGCGCGTTTGCAGATGGGGAACGAATTCCCCTTGAATACTGGGGGTCCCTGGGGGCCAATTAGCCCACCAGGAATCTCCAGTATGCGCCAGGGGGCTGGGTTGTAGAGAGGTGTTCTGAGGCCATGCCCCTTTTTACACCTCTCAGCAACGCAGCTCTGTGGCGCTTAATGGAGGTAGCTGGTGGGCTAGTTGCACCCCAGGGACCCTCAGGGGCGCGTTTGCACAGTGGTGAAGGGAGGGGGCGGGGCCTGAGGTGACATGTGTGCAAACACGCACTGTGGTGCATTTTAAGTTGAGGAATTAATTTCTCTTCAATCCTGAGGGTCCCTGGGGGCCAACTAGCCCACCAGGTACCTCCAGTAAGCGCCTCAGAGTGTTGTAAAAGGGGGCGTGGCCTCTGAACACCTCTCTGCAACGCAGCTCTCTGGCGCATTATTACTTGGAAGATTAAGTCCCCTTGAATCCTGAGGGTCCCTAGGGGCCAACTAGCCGACCAGGTACCTCCAGTAAGCACCAATACAATATTTTGGGCCCTGGGGACCCCATCCCCCAGGACCTGACCCGTTTTTGTATTTTTTTTAAAAAGGGAAGCGGGCCGCGTGGTCTCCCTCCAGAGGCCTATTTTGGCCCCGGGGACCCCATCCCTGGGGCATAGCCTCAATTTCTTTTTATTTTGTATGTTTTTAAGGAGGGGGCTGAATGCCCCCCTCCTGAGGCCTCTATTGGCCCCGGGGACTCCATCCCCGGGGCCAGCCTTTCCTTTAAAAAAAAAAATATATATATTATGGGGAGGGGGCCACGTGGCCCCCCTCCCGGGCCACTTCTGGCCCCAGGGACTACATCCCCCAGGGTCGGCCCTCACTGTTGGGGACTGTGGGGGGAGCTCCAATGCCCCCACGGTCCCAGCCGGCTCCCCGCCTCCTGCGGGAGCCAGCATTGCTTTTCCACATGGGGAGCTGCTGACAGGCAGCTCCCCTTGTGGAAAATCAATCTGATTTGGCTTTTGAAAGCGAGAGCAGGTTTCCTTGCTCTCGCTTTCAAATTCCAAACCAGTGTTTGCTATGATAGGGCGCCATAGTGGGCATCCCGGGACACTGCAGGAGCAGGCCCTGGGGGTTGGTGCCCCCAGGGCCATGGAGGGCTCCAGGAGGGGAGCCACGTGGCCCCCCTCCCTACGA
Source organism: Triturus cristatus (assembly GCF_964204655.1). Lineage (NCBI taxonomy): Eukaryota > Metazoa > Chordata > Amphibia > Caudata > Salamandridae > Triturus > Triturus cristatus. Next base: position 491,236,080 of record NC_140588.1, read on the forward strand.
GTGCAAAGCCCCGGGGAGGTGGTGGTCCCCAGGGCACGGGGGTCTGTTACGTAACCGACCCCCTCATTTAAATGCAGAGTGCCCCGGGGAGGTGGTGGTTCCTGTGGCATGTGGGAGGGCTCGAGCCCACTACACATGTTTTTTTTAAAAAGAAGTGGCAGTCCCTGGGGTTGTGGGGGTGCCGTGTGCCCCCACTTTTAATATGCAAAGCCCTGGGGAGGTGGTGGTCCCTGGGGCATGTGGGGGGGCTCGAGCCCCCACACATGTTTTTTTTAAAAGTGAAAGGCCTGGGGAGGTGGTGGTCCCTGGGGATACAAGGGGGCTGTGTGCCCCCAGCAAATCATAAATGAAGCCCCAGGGAGGTGGCAGGCCCCCGCAACATAATTACTCCTGCCCCTGGGACCTGGCCCACCCGGGGGCTTAAATACAATGAAGCGCAGGAGCCCGTGCTTCTTTCTTTTGTATTTTATCAGCAGGATTTGCGCACCCAACGCAAATTCTGTAGTTTTAAAAAAAAAAATTTTTTGGGCCCAGGGACCCCCTGAGCAGGCCCCCTTTTCCTGTTTCTCATGTTTTATTTTCTGATTTCTAGATGGCTGCCAACACTTCCTGGTTTGGAGTATTGTCAGCCAATTAGAATGAAGCTCGTGGTCGGGAGGGTTCGCGAATCCACCACGGCCATAGATATCTAAACTTTTTCTTTTTTAAATTTCTCAGCTACTACTGAACGGATTCACACCATTTAACAAAAAGGACTCTTTCTGAACCAAGACCTACACTTTTGCCAAATCTGGTGTAATTCCGCTTAGCAGTTCGGGCTGTAGCTTTGTCTAAAGTTCCCTATGGAAAATAACATGGGGAAAACATGTTTTGGGACCACACTTTTTTCTCTGCCCCCACTTGGCGAATCACCCCGAAACTTTCAAGACAGAAGCCGAACGGAGCTGATCACTAGTTTTGAAAATTTCGCGAAGATTCGTCAAAAGGCGCCAAAGTTATTGGGAAAACAAAAAACACTTTTCCTATGGAATCTAGGTCCTAACTGTAACTACCTACATATCTCTCTCTCTCTCTCTCTCTCTCTCTCTCTCTCTATATATATATATATATATATATATATATATATATATATGCAGCACACCGAACTCCCCGAACCTCCACAGCAGCGCACAAGCAGCAGCAGCGGCGAACAGAGGGAAACAGACCCCAATAGAAATGGCAGGTAGATTTTATTCTTCTACTCTGTGACGCGTTTCAAGCACAGCCGTGCCCTTGTTCACACACTGAGAACCATTCCGCCATTACCTTTTTAAATATGCTGGGTGAATTGCTTCCTGTGTCACATGATCATAGACATGGAAGAAAGATTCCGTGAATGTGCTGAATGAAGGCCATAATTTTTTACATGGTTCGAGAGCAGGCAAATGTGCAAAATATTGCTGTATAAATACACATGCAAGTAAAAAACGGTATCTCCAGTGCAGAAAAGAAACTTGATATATACATAAAACATAAATATGAACATGTATATGCACATTGAATTGGATTTAAAAACAACATCAATAAGCTGTCAATAAATAGGATATAAATATAAATAAATATCTCTAATAAAATACACAGTATAAATATTATGAAAAATCCAACAATGTCCATCAAGAGTCTTTCATATAATGGGCAACTTTATAATATCAGCCTGAATGCCGTTTAATTGCAATATTATTCCCCTTAGTCCCTTAGTATGTTTATGCCTTCGCTAAGCAAAAATGCAAAATAATTATTTTATTTGAACATGTTGTCGTTCACGTCTGTTGTATCATGTGAAATGTGCCAGAAAGTGCCATATAACTAATGCAAGTGTCACTAACAATGCATAGTGCTGTTACCCCTAAAAAATCCTTTCAATTAAAAAAGTATTTTAGTATGAATAACCCCCTAAAAAAATGTGATAAAACTAAATATTTAGGGCCTTATGTAGGTGGCCTGGCATTTACCACTTCATAAATACCGAATCATACCGATTCGGTATTTATGAAGTGGTAAATGCTATGTAGGTATTCATTCGGTAAAAATTACCGAATCGTAGAAATTCGGTAATTACCGAATCGGTATTTACCGATTCGGTAAGGGCATACCTTCCCATTGCTTGAATCAATGGGAAGGTATGCCTCATTACCGGAGCACAATCAAGGGTGGCAGGGTGTCACATTGACACCCTGTTGCACCCCTGATTCCTGCATGTGTGCACATGTGGCACACATACATGCCCTAAGGGCATGTATGTCTGCCACATTGCACACTTCTAAGCGCTTGAAAATGCATTTACAGAGCCATTCTTCATTTACCACCAACTATTAGTTGGTGGTAAATACCGACTCCACACGACACCCACACACTCCCCCTACATATCATTACAGGATTCGGTATTTACCCAATCGGTAAAATTACCGATTCGGTAATTTTACCGATTCGGTAAATTACCGAATCCTGTAATGTGCCCCCTACATTGCAAAAGCCTAAATACCGGTCGGTAACGGTATAATTACCGAAAATCGGCCGTTACCGACCGGTATTGGGCTACCTACATGAGGCTCTTAGAGTGTTGAAAGCAGCTAAAATTCCATTATATATAAATTGTCGAGACAAAGATCAATACAACATATCCAATTGTCTAGAAAAGAAAAAAGATGTAAACAGTATAAAAATAGCTGAGAAAATCACAGAGAATAGAAAATAGATATATAATGTTCAAGGGAGTCAACTCCACTTTCAATTATAAAAAATTGTGCATGTCTTCAGTTGTATTCAGTCCATGCGGGACTTTGCTATCTAACTCCAAAATGGTTCGAGATTCAAGTTGTCGTAGCATTTTTTCCTTGTTGCCCCCTCTTCTTAGGGGTGTAATAGCATTGATCACAAAATACGAAAGGCAACTCAAATCATTATCATGTATGCTTTTAAAATGTTTTGCCACAGGGTAGGATGTATCATTGTTCACTATGGCCCTGATATGCTGCAATATCCTGATGTGCACCTGTAGTTTGGTACTACCCACATAACGCAAACCGCAGGTGCACGTCAGAACATACACAGCATATTCAGTGCGGCAGTTGTAATTGCCTTAAATGTCATAGTCCTTATCAGAGGATGGGGTTGTGTATTGAGTGGCATTGATACCAAACTTACATGCCCGGCATGAAGAACATTTGAAAAAAACTTTTCTTGGTTTGAGCCATGTACCCGTACTTCCTACCTCTGGACTGTTCTTAACCAACTGGCTGCGCATGGACTTGGCTTTCCTGAAAGAAATAGTTGGAAAGCTAGGAAGGCGGGGTCCCAGTACCCCATCTGTTAATACAATGGGCCAATTTTTTCTTATAATAGATTGAATTCTTCTTTCTTGTCTGCTGTATGTTGTAATTAGTCTGGGACCAGTTTCAGTTTCTAACGCCCCTTCCACCTTTTCATTGGTTTGTAACAATGTGTCTCTTGGTTTGTCCTGTGATTTAATAAGGGCCTGTGTCAAAGCCTTATCACTGTATCCTCTTATCTTTAGTCTCTGCATTGCATTATGTGTACACTTATCAAATTCTTCAGTCGTACTACAAATACGCTTAATCCGCAGCATTTTGCCAAATGGAATACTATCAATCAAATGCTTTGGATGGCTACTGCTGGCATGCAGAGTACTATTTCCTGCTGTGGGCTTTCTAAACAATGTTGTTTCTAGTCTGTTGTTTGATACCAAAATTCTTACATCTAGAAATTCTATTGTGGTGTTGCTAATTTGGGAGGTAAAATGTAAATTCATAGAGTTTTGATTGAGAGTAGAAATGAAATTAGTGGCACTCTCCTCAGCCCCCTTCTAAATTAAAAAAACATCATCAATATAACGTAACCAATACAGTACATGTTGATTGTAAAGTTCTTGATGTTCCTTCTTTAGGACCTGTTCCTCCCACCAGCCAACATGCAGACAGGCATAGCTGGGGGAGAAACAGGATCCCAAAGCTACGCCTCTTAATTGTTTTAGGGTATCTTGCCCAAAAAGAAAAAAGTTATTGTGTAGGCACCATGATATCAACTCCAACAGCATTTTCTTATGTTCGTAAACTTCACAACCTCTAGTTTCAAAGAAATGTTTTACTGCATTCAGACCTGTTTTATGGTTGATGCTAGTATATAGAGATTCAATGTCTAGAGCAATCAGAAAAAGGCCCTCTTCCCAAGTAATGCCTTTGATCTTATTTAGAAAGTCACCTGTATCTTTTATATAGCTAGGTAGTTTTTTCACAAAGTCTTGTAGAAAGAAATCCACATATTGGGAGATGTGTTCGCTGACACTATTGATGGACGAGATGATAGGCCTTCCTGGTACTGGCCGGATTTGTTTGTGCACTTTAGGAATTAAATACATTGTTGGCATCACAGGGAAATCGATGTTTAGAAATTTGTATTCATTCAATGAAATTAAACCTTCCCTTTTAGGTTGTAATAGTTGTTTCTTTAATGTTTCTTTAGCCTTGTTGTATTCCTTTAAGTTTGTTTTCATATAGCAATCTTGATTGTCCAACTGTCTCCTTGCTTCTGTGATATATTCCTTTCTAGGCCATCACACTATATTGCCTCCCTTATCAGATGTATTTACAATTATTTCGTTGTTTTTTCCTAGTTTCTTCATTAGTTGGTCATATTGTTGACTTTTGAAAGATGAATTCTTAGGCTTTTTCTTTACTTGGGCATAGAGTGTTTTAATGTCATCAATCATTCATTCATGGAAAATGTCGACTGAATCCTTAGGCATCAGTGGCAGAAATGTGCTTTTCGGTTTGAAAGGACTTATTCCTGCTCCTTTTTGGCTAATTCCTGCATCTTGTAGTTTGCTTTGGGTATTGATTACGACATTATCGCGTGTTTCCATTGTAATGTCTTCATTGCACAATTCATGAAGAGCCAACAGAGCAGGTACATCGGCAACTTGAAGTTCTGCAGTATTCTCATGTACCATTGCCTGAGGTGTTTAGGACAACTCTAAGCCAGACTTCATTGTAAAGATTTTTTTTAGTTTCAGCTTTCGAATGAAACAAAAAATGTCAATTCTAATATTGGAATAATTAAAAGTGCTTTTAGGACAGAAACTGAGTCCTAGAGATAAAAGTTGTTTTTCTGCTTTTGATAGTGTAACATTTGACAGATTGATAATAGTTTGCTCTACTAACGCCTCTTTCTCTGCCATTGTTGCTTTTTCTTTTGAGGTATTTTTTCGACATTTGCAGCTTGCCTTTCTTCTTGCATTTCTCTTTTTTCGTTTGCTTGTTTGTTCCAATTTCTCGGTCTCAGCGTTTGGCGTCTGTCTATTACTAAAAAATCCACCTCCTCACCCAGGCTCAAAACTTCCACATCTTCGTTGTTGACAAAGTGATCTCCATCAGAGCCTGATTAACTCATTAGTGATTCCCCATCTGTTCCCTAAGCTTCATCACCTTTTCTGGATTCTGTTTGAATACGCTGTGGGATGTTGCCCAGTCGTCTGTCCTCAATATATATATATATATATATATATATATATATATATATATATATATATATATATATATATATATATATATATAATTCACTGAAAAAAACATAGGTTTCAGGGGTGTTATAGTTAGCTGGACATTTCCCTCGTACTAAACCCTAGAAATTCCCCTGTTATAGTTAGTTCAGCTAACTATAACTCGCGCCCCCGCAATGCACTACTGATGACGTCACATATTACATCACTCATGACATGGTCAGTGACATCACTGATGACATCTCAAATGACATCACTGATGACATCCCTGATGACGTCATCCATGTGATAAATTAGTGCATCTTCTCACACCCTAATATAACCTTTGATACACCGACTCAAAATTTCAGACGGCCATTTTGACAACCATAGATACTCCAATACCAATAACTACTCACCCACTCATTGACTTTTAGGTCTACATACATCTCCACTCACTCACCTGTACAGTCACTCATACTTACAGTCACTCTGTGCATGTATACACCTATATAGACACTCACACACCAACAATCATCCATTGAGGTACTGACACATCTAGTCAGTCATGCAAATAATTAATCACAGTAAAATTTACTCACCTATACAGTTAAAAACACTCAAGTTCACTTACTCATAAAAATACTAACAAATTCTGTGTCTTCCTGCAGAAAAACAAACAGCACATGGCACAGATATCCTTGCACTGCGGCGCATACATCCACTCCCAAAATCACACACTCTCACATATAGATAGTTATATACTCTTGCACACATATACACTGCGTTTCACATATGTAGTTACTGACACATGTACAACTGAGATATACATTCAATCACTAACACACCCATACATACACTCACCCAACCATACAGTCCATCACAGATGCACTCTTAAAAACATGCACCCACTGAATCACCCACTCACACATCTAGTCAAAGAGTCACACACACCCTACCCACACAAACACTCAGGCACCCATACAGATACTCAGACAACGAATCAATAACCCATTAGGGGTGGGCGGAATTTGCGGAATTAACCTTCGCAAATTATCGCGAGAATGTTTAAAATTATCGCAAACAAGCAGAAATATCGCGAAGATGCGGAAGTTTTTTTCCGGCATGTTCGCGCGATTTTCTGCATGGTTGCGGGTCGCCAACTTACCCATGTGGCTGCTTGCGGGCGCGGCCATCTTGTTTTGAGTTGTTCTCGCGGTGCATGATCGCGAGAAGAAAGACGTGATCGCGCGACGCATGACGTCACTGCGGGCGCGAACTGTCGCGAGACAGCGCAAATGGCTAAAAACAATACAACATCTCATGGAGAACGCGACCGGATCAAGAAAACTTGTCGGCGAACGCAGGGATTCAGGTAAGGCGATCGCGCGCGCGCGAGAATGTATCATTTTACAGCGCGAGCAAGAAACAAATTATCGCCAAGCTGCGGAAACCGGAATTTTTGACATTTTCGCGCTCTCCGCGGAACGCAAAAATGTCAAATTATCGCAATTTCCGCGAACGGAACGAAATTTTTGCCCAGGCCTATAACCCATATAGACACTCATATAGCTATTCACAAAACCATGCAGCCACTTATACACCAACACACAGACACATACAGACATTCACACAGTTTAGTCACTAGTCTGCAGTAAGATACATTTAATGACTCACTTATAGACTCAGTTACGCACCTAGAAAATCATCCATTCACACACTTGTACACCCACTTATTTTTCAACAGGGCTTTCCCTATATATATTAAACATAATAAAACTGTTCAGAAACACATACTCAATGGATGATGTCATCAGTGATGTCATTTGAGATGTCATCAGTGATGTCATCAGTGATGTCACTGACCATGTCATGAGTGATGTAATATGTAAGGTCATCAGCAGTGCATTGCGGGGGCACGAGTTATAGTTAGCTGAACTAACTATAACAGGGGGATTTCTAGGGTTTTGTACGAGGGAAATGTCCAGCTAACTATAACACCCCTGAAACCTATGGTTTTTTCAGTGAATTTCTAAGGTTTTTTAAATGCCAATTCCTAACTATAACGCCCCTGAAACCTTTGGTTTTTTCAGTGAATTTCAAAGGTTTTTTAAATGCCAATTCCTATCTATAACTTATCTCTATAGATATCATGAAAAGCATTCTTTTTTAAAAGTAGGGTGCACATTAGTTTTGTGGAAAAGCATCTTTGTGATTGGTTAAGAAAAAGCAGTTTCAACGTGGAGTACATATCATAGGATAAAATTTGCTTAGCTCAACCACACCTGCTACTTGCATTTGGAAGGCACTGTTCGAACTTAAAACAATCGTCAACTTTTAACCTGCACGTGTCGTTAAATGTTCAAGAAAATGTTACAAAAAAATATCGTAAAGTTTAAAAAAATTGATGAACTTTTAACCTGCACGTATTGTAGAATGTTCTAGAAAGTGTGTCGATAGAATACATTGCACTTGTGACTTCTATGTGTTGTTGAATATTAAAAAACGGTTCATATGGTAAATAAAAAGAAACCAATAGAGAAGTTTTGAAACCTAAAAGAATCAAGGAACTATTCTAATTTATTCTTTACATGTATTTATGTGTGCAGCAACAAAATTATAGACACAACAGCACTAGGAAGAGGAAGAAGCAGGGAGTGGGGGGAGAGGGGGAGATGGGCAGAATGTCACACATGCACAATTAGGTACAACACACATATAGACTAACAATGGCCAAAATGAAACACACCAACAAGGAGCACAAGTCACACAACCTGCCAACATCACACCACTGAACGAGCATAGAAGTGAAAACCACGCTTCATTCATACAGGATGTGTACAAAGGCCAGTCGTTGGTGTTGTGGGATGTCTGCGACCGTGGTCATCATGGATGAGATGCCCAGCATGTGGCACATGGTCGAGTTCACTGTGTGTTATGTTGCCAAACGGCTGCTCCTCCCTCCCATGAGCCCCCACACTTTTGTACGGTGAGTTGTTGTATCTCGTGCACTCATACAGCACGCCATTGTAATGCCTATTTGCGCATGTCCTGCTACATTCCAACTACAACATCACAATGCCGTTTGGAGGTGGTGCATGCCACTTTACAACATCGACTGCTGCGGCTCTTGTAACAGGCCACACCAGAACACAGAGACACACTTACCGCACTTCCTGTACACGGACATGTCCGAGACACCCCGTTCCACTTGCCTTATAGGCACACCCCTGCACTGACCTGTGAACGACAGACCAGCACACGCCAGTTGTGCATGCAGGAGGATGCGCACATAGCTACACATCCAGGCTCACTGCCAACGCTGAGGTGACAGCACACTGTGATGTTGCAGGGCTCGTACCTATCATGATAAGACAATGACCACAGGGACACACTTACTAAGATGTGGGTTTGGGGGGCATTGGCGGTCCTGGAGTTGTTGAGAGGAGTCTTCTGGCCCTCATGGGTATCCCTGTATCATACTCATTGACTCTATGGCACCTCTGGGTGATCTGGTGTGGCTCTTGGCTGTGTTCCCTTTCATGGTGCAAGTAGTTGTCCTGCTTAACACCAGCAGAAAGCAGGTGTAAAATCCCCGGTGCTAACGTGTCTTATCGCCGGAATTTGTTTCGCATTGCAATTTGTGTGAAAGTTGTGATGTGATTTTTTTCGTGTGCACAAGAGTATTCGAATTGAGCAGTGTATCTCGTCAAGATCCAGCACCTAACGCACTATTCCCAATCAATATAAATACAATGAGATTTCTTAATAGATTTTGTGTGTACACTGTAAGTGCAGCCAATACCTCAGTGCAATACAATACAGGATTTTAGAATTTAGAATAAATCGCAAAGGTGCACCTCGTGTCTTTTTGCACAGGAACGGCTACTCTCCATTTCATTATCAGCACTTTAACGGAAGTAAAGTTGAGATAAATCTAACACACTATTCAGAAGTTGGTGCAAACTGCAGATATCACCAGTATTCCAGCGATAAGTGCCCCAAAATTTAACACCATGGTGGACTCCATCAAATAACAGTTATAAGAACAAGAAAGAGTCACACAGCAGTTAAGAGAACAACCAAAAACATTATAAATTTTTTTTTCAAACTTTATTTTGTATAATAATAAATATATAAACGATAAACAATTTTCAAACTTTATTTTTTTATTAACATAAATATAAACAACTAATAAACAAAATGTAACAACAATAATACAAAACAACAATACGGAGCAGTCCTGTGGGAACCACGAATGTCGACGACAGACCTGGAAAATCAGAAAGATTGTTAAAAAAAAAACAACATGGTATTCTCAACAAAATACCACAAGAAACAAATCACAGATATATAAAATGCATACAGCTAACACAATTTTATAAGTTTAACTTACAAAAACTGTAAATGTTGCCGCTTTAAAATATTTACAGAATCTGAGGAATTTTTTTTGCAGAAGGCACCATGCCCACAACGTTTTTCTTCAGTGGTGAAGACATTTTTAACTTTTTCCAAGGGCAAACAAAGACCAATGCCACAATCTTCATTCGCAAGATTTGACAAAGAGTTCTGTTACGAGGGGATCCTAACAAAAAATACTCGTGCGGCACAGCAAGTATGATGAAACACCTAAGGACCCTTCATCCAAACAATCTTGCACGAGAAGAGTGCAAACAGATGAGAAACACTCCTGTTCTGTATCTGTAAAAAAGAATCACAAATAAATGTATATTAATAACTTTCAAATTTATACTATTCCATTACTGTACAAACACATTTTATTAAAAAACTGACTAAGAAACTATAGCCCTGAACCACAAGTGTGACGATCGTTAAAACACTACATGCGTAGTGCATACTACTTTGAAGCAGTTCATGCCCTAAAGCCTACCTCACTAAAAGACTACATGCTAACTGACTAAATGATTACAGTACTATAAGGAGACACACTGGGTGAGTGACAGGGTGTTTGCTACAAGAGTATGAATACTAACTAGGGAATTGAAGGTGTGAAACACAACTGTGTAGGTGATTAGAGGACTGCATCCATACTGCATAGGCATTTAAAGCAGTCCATGTGCTAAGGCCTGGCTCACTGCATGACTACTTGTGTACTGACTGAATGAATAGAGTACAGCAAGGAGAGTGCCAAGGTGAATTTATAAGTGCTAGGCTTTTCGCACAGGGAATGGATTAGTACTTGGTACTGAATGGGTCACTAGAGGAGTGCAAAGGCAGTCACAAGTGCTGGACTGTATGGATACTGACTAGGAAATTGAAAGTGTGAAAGACAAGTGTCTAGGTGGTTAGAAGACTGCATGCATAGTGCATAGGGGTTTGAAGCAGTCCATGTGCTAAGGCCTGGCTCAGTGTATGAATACTTAGGCACTGACTGAATGATTAGAGTACTGCAAAGATAGTATCTTGGTGAATTTATAAGTGTTAGGGGTTTAGCACAGTGAATGGATTAGTACATGGTGCTGAATGGGTCACTAGAGGACTGCAAAGGGAGTGACAGGGTATTTCCTGGAAGTGTATGGATACTGACTAGGGAATTGAAGGTGAGAAAGACAATTGTGTAGGTGGTTAGAGGACTGCATGCATAGTGGATAAGGGTTTGAAGCAGTCCATATACTAAGGCCTGGGTCACTGGATGAGTACTTGGGTACTGACTGAATGATTAGAGTACTGCAAGGAGAGTGCCTGGGTGAATTTATTAGGGTTTGGCGCAGTGAATGGATTAGTACATAATGCTGAATGGGTCACTAGAAGCGTGCAAATGGAGTGACAGGGTGTTTGCTGGAAGTGAACGGATACTGACTGGGGAATTGAAGGTGTGAAAGACAAGGGTGTAGGTGCTTAGAGGACTGCATGCATAGTGGATAGGGGTTTGAAGAAGTCCATGTGCTAAGACCTGGCTCAGTGCATGAATACTTAGGCAGTGACTGAATCATTAGAGTACTGGAAAGAGAGTGTCTTGGTGAATTTATAAGTGTTTGGGTTTTGGCACAGTGAATGGATTAGTACATGCTGTTGAATGGGTCTCTAGAGGACTGCAATGACTGCAAAGGAAGTGACAGGATGTTTCCTGGAAGTGTATGGATACTGACTAGGGAATTGAAGGTGTAAAAGACAAGTTTATAGTATGTTAGAACACTACATGCATACTGCATAGACACTTGAAGCAGTCTATTTGGTACTTAGAAACTGACTAAATAATCAGACTACTTCTAGGACAGTGCTTAGGTAAAACTTTTACATTTTCAGTTCTGCCACAGTGAATAGAATAGTACATGGTACTGCACCTTAGTATCAAACCCGGACTCATTTTATCAATGCATAAGCAAAGACTAGCTTCTAATGCTACTAAAACCTGACAACATGAGCGGTTTTAAATTAGTTACCTGTCAGCAAATACACGATGTTACCAAATGCTTCTCTCACAGTGGTTCTCAAATGCACATGGACTCACAGTGGGATTCTAGACAACAACCACTATACCTAGGAGTTTACCAAAAATCATTCACTACTGTGGAAGTGGTAAGCGAACTGCACACAATCTTCATATTTCAGGACTGCACTTTTATTTCAAAGCCTGACTCATATAATCAAAGCATAAGCAAAGACTGGCTTCTAATGCTACTAAAACTTCACAACATGACCGGTTTTAAAACAGGTATATGTCAGCAAATACACGATGTTACCAAATGCTTCTCTCACAATCCTTACCCAAATGCACACAGACTCACAGTGTGATTTTAGACAAGCAACACTATCCTAGGAGTTTACCAAAACTCATTCCCTACTCTGGAAGAGTTAATGGTACTGCACACAATCTACATATTTAAGTACACCACATCAGTGTCAAAGCATGACTCATTTAATCAACGCATAAGCAAACACTGGATTCTAATCCTACTAAAACTTCACAACATGACAGGTTTTAAAACAGTTATCTGTCAGCAAATACATGATGTTACCAAATGCTTCTCTCACAGTGATCCCAAATACGCACTAACTCACAGTGTGATTCTAGACAAGCACCACTATCCCTATGAGTTTACCAAAACTCATTCACTACAGTGCAAGTGGTAAGGGAACTGCACACAATCTACATATTTCACAACTGCAATTTACTGTCAATGCCTGACTCATTTAATGAAAGCATAAGCCATAACTGTCTTCTAATGCTACTAAAACTTGACAACATGACACGTTTTACAACACTTATCTGTCAGCAAATACACAATGTTACCAAACACTTCTCTCACAGTGGTTCCCAAGTGCACACAGTGTGATTCTAGACAAACAAACACTATCCCTAGGAGTTTACCAAAACTCATTCACTACAGTGGAAGTGGTAAAGGAACTGCACCCAATCTACATATTTCACAACTACACTTTAATGTCAATACCTGACTAATTTAATCAACGCATAAGAAAAGACTGGCTTCTAATGCTACTAAAACTTGGCAACATGACAGGTTTTAAAACAGTTATCTGTCAGTAAATGCACAATGTTACCAAATGCTTCTCTCACAATCCTTACCGAAATGCACACAGACTCACAGTGTGATTTTAGACAATCAACACTATCCTAGGAGTTTACCAAAACTCATTCACTAGTCTGGAAGAGTTAATGGTACTGAACACAATCTACATATTTAAGTACAGCACATCAGTGTCAAAGCATGACTCATTTAATCAACGCATAAGCAAAGACTGGATTCTAATGCCACTAAAACTTCACAACATGACAGGTTTTAAAAAAGTTATCTGTAAGCAAATACATGATTTCACCAAATGCTTCTCTCACACTGATCCCAAATACACACTAACTCACACTGTGATTCTAGACATGCACCACTATCCCTAGGAGTTTACCAAAACTCATTCACTACAGTGCAACTGGTAAGGAAACTGCACACAATCTATATGTTTCAGGACTGCACTTTTCTGTCAAAGCCTGACTCATGTTATCAAATCATAAGCCATAACTGTCTTCTAATGCTACTAAAACTTCACAACATGACAAGTTAAAACAGTTATCTGTCAGCAAATACACGATGTTACCAAATGCTTCTCTCACAGTGGTTCCCAAATGCACACAGACTCACTGTGTGATTCTAGACAAACAACACTATCCCTTTCACTATACCAAAACACATTTCTTCATCTAGAAGTAGTACTACATTTTAGTATATAAACATAACATAACTCATTTCACAAATTCATAAACAATGACTGGTTTCTAATTCTACCAAAATATAAAAACAGCACAGTTATCTGTCTACAAACACATGAAAAACACAAATGCTTATCACAGAATGGTTTCTACATGCACACACATTGTAGAGAAAAAAAGTACTCCCTACACTTTAGCAGGAAAAATACATTAGTCTGATTAAAATCAAAATAGTCTACATACATCCCCTCACAATTAAAAACCTCATCTTTCAAGTTATTTTGTAGATTAAGGAGTATATCAATCACTAACCATATTTTCTTTTACAGAATCTCTGCACTATGCACCTCTCAGCAAAAGCAAAGAATGAAAAAGTTTCCCTTTCATTTTCCACACATATACATGTAAACATCAAATCACAATCCTTTGCCCATAAACTCAAAAGCAAACACACATTTCTATTGGTTAAACATTTCAACCCTTTCCAACTGAAATACATTTCAACCCTTCCCCCAATCTGCCTTCTGCCTTTTACCATAGAAACTGGTCATGGAACACTGCACTGAGCTCATAGGTCACAAGTTCAGCACACAATGTTCCTACACAAGACAGGAAGTGTGCTTGACTTTTCAACATATCAGCTTATCATATATAATATTCCTTACAATCTGTTTTTGTTAACCAATAACAATCATACCTTTAAAAAACAGAAATTTACACCATACCTTTCAGTGTAGAAAGTTGTCATACAACCAATGATTTCTTGTCGTTTTTCAAAAAACGTTGCCGTGGATCCGCGCACCTACCGCAAGAGAATCCGTGCATCTAACGCGACAGGATGCGCGCACCGTGCGCGCATTTCGCCGTTTTTTTTTTTTTTTTTGAAAAGGGGGGCCCCAGGGGGTCTTTCTGGGACCTCTAAGCACCTCTAGAGGGTCAGAGTATTTCCACTCTGCCCCCTTTATATGTTTTACACACTTATTCCCCTTGCTTCTTCAGCCTCGCTTCTACCGAGGCAGAAAATGGCCGCCACAGTTCCTGGTTTCGAATGTAGAGAGACAGTCGACAGCCAATTAGCATTCAGCGCACGATCGGGAGGGTGCACGCTCGGTTCAGGGAGGGTGCGCTTACGGTGCGGGTATGGTCCGCGGATCCTCCGCGGCCATAGATATCACTAACTTTTTAACCCTAATTTTCTCAGGAACTACTGAACAGATTCACACCATATATGCAAAAGGCACGAGTCCGAACTGATGACTACCTCTTTGCTAAATTTGGTGTCATTCCGTTCAGCGGCTCGGGCTGTAGCTGCGACAACAGATCCTATGGGAAATTGCATGGGGAAAACGCGTTTTGGGACCCCCCTTTTTTCTCGCCCCCCGCTTGACGGATCACCGCAAAACTTTCAGGGTAGGAGCGCAGCTGGCCAAAAGTTTGGAAAATTTCGCGAGGATTCGTCAACCGGCGCCAAAGATATTCCAAATAGAATGTTGCGGATTTCCTATGGAAAATAGGTCCTAACTATAACTATCTACTGGCGACCGCCAGTAGATAATATACACATATATATATATATACATATATATATATATTTTTTTATATTTAATACTGATAAACTTTTTAAAAACATTCACAGTCACTGGATGACATCATCAGTATTAATGTCCTTAGAGATGTCATTTGAGATGGCATCAGTGATGCAATTGATGGTATCATGAGAGATGTAATATGTGAGGCCATAAGAAGTGCATTGTGGGAGTGCGAGTTATAGTTAGCTCAGCTAACTGCTGAATTTCACTGGTTTTGTATGAGTGAACCCTGAGCCTAACTATAACGTCTCTGTAACCTTTGTTTTTTTTCAGTGAATTTCTAAGTTTTTTAAAATTCCATTTCTAAACTATAATATCCCTGTGACCTTTGCTTTCTTTAGTGAATTTCTGTGGGTTTTAGGTCAAGCCTGACAGTGCATGCGCTGTCTGTAAGTAATCATTAAAAGGGCTTTAATACAGCCTGCTACTAACCATAGGCTGAGACCAGCGTCGCTCTTCTTTGCTGTCTCCTTCCGTTTGAAGTTCAGCAGCACCACTTAACAACAGATTAATTTCCCTTAATTAGTGGACATCCACTCTCATACAGGTACTATTTATTGTTTCCTTTGTTTTGTTTAATTTAAATTAGTAGTGAGTGCTGCAGGAGATTAAGAGATTTGCCAAGAATTACATATCACTGGATGTTGAGCTGATGCCGAGGTTCAAACACAGATCCTCAGCTTTAGAGTTGGCAGCTCTGACCACTGCATTACAGCCCCTCTCTCTCTGGTCTGGGGATAGCATGCTACAGAATAACTGCTTTGGGCCTGAACACAAATCAAGCCTGTTTTCTGCAGCTCACCTTGCTTTGCCAATAGGTTTTCAAAAATAAATAAATTATGGACTGCTTCACAGTTTACCTTCTTGTGTCTCTCCTGACCCTTTTACCCCTCCCACAACAGTCCCGCCCGGCCCCTCCCTGATCAAGAGTAAACGTGCCTAACAGCTTTGTGGTGCCATTTTGTTATACAATAATCTAGGATTGGCAAAAGCAAACAGTCGGGTAACATCATTTTCGTAGTCTTCCACTTTGAAGGTCGGCACATTGCTTTATTTTCTCAAGACCTATTACATTGCAATTCCTTAATTACAATTTTCCTAAATTGAAACATTGTAGTGCATGGACTGTGAGACCATGCAACTTCCTGAAGCAACAGTTAGTGCAAACTATTTTGTGAGTGCAACAATTAAGTGAAAGCTTTTAACATTTTCCATGGATGAGCACTACCAATGTCTTGCTTTTTGGTCTCTTGCAGCAACCTTCCCCACCGAGTACAACGCAGACCGGACCAGAGATGTTCGAGAACCAGAGCTGCACTATGCAAATTTTAGATGATTGATGTCTCTAACATTGACCAATCATGTGTGACAAGAAAAGAGGTTTGTTATGCTTAGTATGGTGATTTGATAAAGCTGGGTAGATTGATCACCAATGGCATCAAGGCATGCCAATATCTGTGTGGCCTCTGGCCAGTGTTCATCACTGCCACTCGGTAGCTATTCTGAAGTACCCCATGCAGTATGGTATTTGATTGTCTTTCTCGTTCGTGCTGAGATTTATTTAATTCCAAGGTGCATTTCCAAACTTATTTTACTATGAGGGAAGGGGAGTGATAAGATGTGTGCTGCGTGAAACCTAATGATCCCTTTATTACAGTAAGCCACTAAAATATTCACTTAAATATTGATTGTGATATTTGCAAAGTGAATATAGTTATTCAGTCCCTAGTGCATTCATTCAGATTATTTGGTCTAGATGACCTATATGGCAATAGCAGGGTTCAAATAGACTTTAAATATGAAAAAGGTCAAGCTCGATGTCTTAAGAAATGGCTCCTATTCAGAAGTGACTGGCTGCCATGAAGCTACCAATTCCACCAATCTAGCAGTAATTGTGACAAAGGACTCCTAATGCAGGCTGTTCACTGTTAACTAAGCATAACTAACAATTACTGCTACTGAAGTGTAAATACTTCAAAGTGTTGCGCCAGATGAGAACCACGTGGGGTTGAACCCCAGCAAAGCATCCCTTTTCTCACATTTGAACTTCTTGCCTCTTGGCAAATATTAATAATTAATTTACATTAATGTTGTGTAAAAGTCAATTCATGTGTGTGTATATTTGGGGGGAGGGATCCTCTTAGCCCCCCATTTCTCTCAAATGCAGTGGCTTTACATTGCATGGTATATTTGAATTTTGGGACACTGTGTGAACTCAAAATGTGCACTCTGAAGGAAGACACCATCATTATACTGTTCATTTACAATTAAAAACTCAATAACATACAATGTACACCTTTTCTACCAGCACTGTAGTATGTGTCTCCTGCAAGTTTTACATAAATGGGAACAAACTCTCGTACCAACCAAAACATACCAAGAAAAGTTTTAAGGTGAAACATTTCTAGGAGAAATTATACTTTGTTCTGATGTAAGGGCTACCCCTCAAGTGCAAGCATTTCCCTTCACACTCTTGTAAACAGTTTAGTCTTGCATTTTAGTTGTTCGAAAGAAGACCTCTTCCAACAAACTGACAACTTTATACCTCATGACATAAAAGCCATGGCGTGCGTGGTTTTTCCAAATCCACACCACATAATTCTTCCACACACAGCACATGCGAACATCTCATGATTAAATGCTACACAGTTCAACTATAAATAATTCCACTCCACAACATTCCATATCACCTATTTACAATCCTAAAAATTAAAAACCACATTTCCATTTCACTCCATACCACAAAATTCCACATAACATAATAGAGCTCCACGCAACTTAATAGCACTCCAAATCACATAATGACACTCCACACAACGCAATTCAACTCCTAACAATTCAGCTACACATAATTCCACTTTAACTTACATTATTACACTTCATGTCACATATTTACACACAACTCTAAAATGCATAATTCCACTCCAGAAAACACAACTCCACAACATGCCACATAATTCCACTCCACACAATTATACACCACACCATGCCATATAATCCCACACAAAGCCACACAATTCCACAATTCAGCCTTATACAAGTCATCACACAACATACTTACACTCAACTAAATACCACTCAACACGACATAATTGAACTCAACATAACTACACTCTACTCTATACCACATAAATACACTCCACATCAATCCAGTATATGCCACAGAGCAACACTCCACATAAATACACTCCACACATGCCACATAATAGCACTTAACATATTTTCCACTCAACACCACACACTTACATGGTATACAATTCAACTCTACACATTTCCATTCAACACCACATAAACCAACAAACCACATAATTTTTACTAAACACAATTACTCAACACGCCACATCCATCCAATCTACACCACAAAATTCCAAATCATGCCACAAATTTCAACAGCACACCACATAAGTAAAATTCACTGCATACCACTCCACCACACAAAATACCATTCCATTTAATTGTTCTCCAAAACGCACAATCCCACTACACATAATTCCAGTACACTCAATACCACATAATTACTATATATATAATTCCACTGCACACCTTGCCACCTTATTTCACTACACAAGTCCACTCCACACCACACAACTCCACCACACAAAATTCCACTAATAACAATTCCACTCCACTCCACACCACATACATTCACTCAACTCCAAACAGAAAACACACAGGTAAAAGACATTGTCATTTACGTCTTCAGGTCTAACATGCTCAAATGCGAGACCTATTGCATTGCAAATGCTTGTTTAAGTAGTAATCGCATTTACAGAGTGGTGGAGAAAGAGGGCGGTCCTCCGACCAGCTCTCAGGAATCCCGCTTAGTAGGATTTACAAGAGAAACCAGGGGGCTTCTAGGCCCCCAGGTCCCTCAGGAGTAAAGCAGACTTCGCCCCCAATAAGTAGTGCATCAGAAGGCGAGTTTGGAGAGTGGTGGATAAAGGGGATGTGGCTTCTGAAGACTTCTTAGCAATCCCGCTGTGTGGGACTTACTGGAGATAGCATGAGGGGTAGTTGGCACCCAAGGACGTCCTTAGGGGTCAACTACTCCTCCTACTAGCTCCAGTAAGTCCTACACAGGAGCATTGCCGCGAGGTTGACAGAGTCCATGTCCCCTTTCTTCACCACTCTGCAAATGTGCCGTTCTGGTGAACTACTAGTAGAGGGATGAAATCCCTTTGGCTATTGAGGGTCCTTGGGGGTCAAATACCCCTCCTGTTACTGCCAGTAAATCCCACACAGTGGGTTTGCTTAGTGGTTGTCAGTGGCCATGCCCCCTTTCTCCAACACTCTGTAAATGCACCTCCTGGCATGGCACACTAATAGTATTGAGGGTCCTTGGGGGCAAAATAGCCCTCCTGTTACCTCCAGTATGACCCACACAGCTAGATTGCTGAGAGGTCATTAAAGGCCACACCCCCTTTATCCACCTCTCTGCAAACACACCTCCTGGTGCACTACTGGATGGAAGAAGTCAAGTTTACTACTGAGGCCCTCAGGAGTAAAGTGGAATTAATTCTCCCCAATCAAAAAAGGGGGGAGATGGAGGTACTGGTTAGGTTCACACTTCAATGTACATATAGTTTACAAAAAATCTATAAATGTCAGATCCAAAAAACCTAACCAAGGGAATAGGGATTCCGCTGAATGCATGAAAAAACAAGACCCCTGTCCAAAGAAAAGAAAATTATTTTCTTGAGTCCCCTCACTCACCTAGGGTTGCCCCTAGGTGACATGCTTCATCATTGGGGAAATCCCAAACAGCTGAAGCTTGGGGCGTTCTGCGACTTGCAGAACTACGTAGGAGCACTTTTTTGTGAAGAAATGTGTAGTGCAGTGTTCGTGGAGTGGTGAAAGTGATGTTAAAAATACCTAGCTAGTGAGCTAATATTTTATTGTCACTCCTAGTTGGTATGGATAAAAAGGGGGTTAAATGGTAGGGAAAAGATATCACTGTTATGTGTATACAGTCCCTAATATTCGGTCAACATGTTTTGAGGTATCCCCTAAACCTCTTCTTCAGGACCACACGGGGACTATCCCCATGCATGCCACTCCTTGTGAAAACCTATAATAAAGTGAGGATGCACACCTAATGTGTGAGCACCCGATTCAAAATACATACGGTTTAGGCTTTGACTCGTAGTATCTGTTCAGGGAATAAAACAGAATGCAAAGTTAGCACATAATGCCTGCCCACCTCTCACATGGGCAGGTCCATACCCAATGAGGTAATCCGATCAATGTACTCCTCTATAGTTGGTGCCCTTAGAGATAATAATTAATCAGTGCTTTAATCTAATGCGGTATAATAACACACATCAGACGTCTCCTTTGTGAGAAAGCATAGTTAGATGCAGAAATATAACTTTAAAAACACTCATGAAAAAACTGGACACCACATGACATGCAACATATAAACACGCAATGTTCTCAAACTTTCTGGAACATACTTATGCTTTGGCAATACTATGCCTCATGGTCTGTCGGGGTAGAGGGGCTTGTAGTCATTCCCTAATAACACCTACTATTAGGTGTGCTTTGACGAAGTAAGTTCCTTTTCCTCAACAGGTTCTTCCGAATATTTCAAATCATGAAAAATCCCCAAGGATGTGAGGAAGACTCGAAACGCGTCTGGCAGTTA
This sequence comes from Triturus cristatus, assembly GCF_964204655.1. NCBI lineage: Eukaryota > Metazoa > Chordata > Amphibia > Caudata > Salamandridae > Triturus > Triturus cristatus. The sequence continues at coordinate 491,257,031 of NC_140588.1, forward strand.
ATCTACGATGACGTCTGCGTCAAAACCTGCATGCAGCCCCCTTGAATAAAGTTATTGGAATATACTCTACCTGTTGTGGCTCTTCCATAAGTCCACCTTTTTTGACTGGATGTTAGCGGCCGGCTCCGGTAGCGGAAGAAGCCCCGCTGCAAGCGCAGCGTTCCTGAGTTGAGTCTATTGGGCATCATCACAAAGGGAGGTAGTCCTATCACGGAGGATTAAGAATGCAGCATGTTTTTAACAAGACTGTACATCATCCCACTGGGGTTTTAAAGAGAACTTTGATTTCATGTTTTTCAGGACGGACTCACTGAAGTATTAATGTTGTGCACTACGAAAACCACAAGGCCAGAGAAGTGGCTACGCCCACTGGGGCGGTCCAAGTGAATTTAAATTGAGCAGCACATTGCCGGTCCTGCTCTACATGTGGTTGCCAATGATTAAGAGTCAGGAAGACTCGAAACGCGTCTGCCATTTAATCTGTGATGACGTCTGTGTCAAAACCTGCATGCAGCCCCCATGAATAAAGTTATTGGAATATACTACACCTGCTGTGGCTCTTCCATAAGGGGCACCTTTTTTGACTGGATATATGTATATATATATATATATATATATATATATATATATATATATATGTATATATATATATATATTATCTACTGGCGGTCGCCAGTAGATAGTTATAGTTAGGACCGTGTTTCCATAGGAAATTTCAAAATTCTATTTGAATAACTTTGGCGCCGGTTGACGAATCTTCGCGAAATTTTCAAAACTAATGGGGCGCTCCGCTCAGCTCCTACCCTGAAAGTCTCGGGGGGATTCGTCAAGCGGGGGCCGAGAAAAAAGGGGGGTCCCAAAACGTGTTTTCCCCATGCATTTTCTCATAGGACCTTTAGTCGAAGGTACAGCCCGAACGGCTGAACAGAATTACTTGAAATTTGGCAAAGAGGTAGTCCTCAGGTCAGGGATGTGCCTTTTGCATATATGGCGGTACAAAAGGGGGCGGTGATGGATGGAGCATCAGAACCAATCAAACACTCACACCCAGTCAACAGATCTGGGTTTGATCCATCACCGTTCTTTAGCCCACTTTGCCACCCCAGTTCAGACATGGCCATATGCAAATCAGTCCGACCCTGTGCCTCATGGGAACAGTCCAGCCCGAACTGCCAAGCCATGCCTGCCCTGGACCGGAAACAAGCTTCCTAGGACAGGTTTCTGGCATTTCAGCCGTCTTCAGCCAGGCTTGCTTGAATCCAGTGGCAAAGTGAGCAAGGGACTCACGTCTGAGCATACCCTGCCAACTTATGGCGAACAAAGCGGTACAAAAGGGGGCGGTGATGGACGGAGCATCAGAACCAATCAAACACTCACACCAAGTCAACAGATCTGGGTTTGATCCATCACCGTTCTTTAGCCCACTCTGCCACCCCAGTTCAGACATGGCCATATGCAAATCAGTATGACCCTGTGCCTCATGGGAACAGTCCAGCCCGAACTGCCAAGCCATGCCTGCCCTGGACCGGAAACAAGCTTCCTAGGACCGGTTTCTGGCATTTCAGCCGTCTTCAGCCAGGCTTGCTTGAATCCAGTGGCAAAGTGAGCAAGGGACTCACGTCTGAGCATACCCTGCCAACTTATGGCGAACAAAGCGGTACAAAAGGGGGCGGTGATGGACGGAGCATCAGAACCAATCAAACACTCACACCCAGTCAACAGATCTGGGTTTGATCCATCACCGTTCTTTAGCCCACTCTGCCACCCCAGTTCAGACATGGCCATATGCAAATCAGTCTGACCCTGTGCCTCATGGGAACAGTCCAGCCCGAACTGCCAAGCCATGCCTGCCCTGGACCGGAAACAAGCTTCCTAGGACCGGTTTCTGGCATTTCAGCCGTCTTCAGCCAGGCTTGCTTGAATCCAGTGGCAAAGTGAGCAAGGGACTCACGTCTGAGCATACCCTGCCAACTTATGGCGAACAAAGCGGTACAAAAGGGGGCGGTGATGGACGGAGCATCAGAACCAATCAAACACTCACACCCAGTCAACAGATCTGGGTTTGATCCATCACCGTTCTTTAGCCCACTCTGCCACCCCAGTTCAGACATGGCCATATGCAAATCAGTATGACCCTGTGCCTCATGGGAACAGTCCAGCCCGAACTGCCAAGCCATGCCTGCCCTGGACCGGAAACAAGCTTCCTAGGACCGGTTTCTGGCATTTCAGCCGTCTTCAGCCAGGCTTGCTTGAATCCAGTGGCAAAGTGGGCAAGGGACTCACGTCTGAGCATACCCTGCCAACTTATGGCGAACAAAGCGGTACAAAAGGGGGCGGTGATGGACGGAGCATCAGAACCAATCAAACACTCACACCCAGTCAACAGATCTGCGTTTGATCCATCACCGTTCTTTAGCCCACTCTGCCACCCCACTTCAGACATGGCCATATGCAAATCAGTCTGACCCTGTGCCTCATGGGAACAGTCCAGCCCGAACTGCCAAGCCATGCCTGCCCTGGACCGGAAACAAGCTTCCTAGGACCGGTTTCTGGCATTTCAGCCGTCTTCAGCCAGGCTTGCTTGAATCCAGTGGCAAAGTGAGCAAGGGACTCACGTCTGAGCATACCCTGCCAACTTATGGCGAACAAAGCGGTACAAATGGGGGCAGTGATGGACGGAGCATCAGAACCAATCAAACACTCACACCCAGTCAACAGATCTGGGTTTGATCCATCACCGTTCTTTAGCCCACTCTGCCACCCCAGTTCAGACACGGCCATATGCAAATCAGTCTGACCCTGTGCCTCATGGGAACAGTCCAGCCCGAACTGCCAAGCCATGCCTGCCGTGGACCGGAAACAAGCTTCCTAGGAACGGCTTCTGGCATTTCAGCCGTCTTCAGCCAGGCTTGCTTGAATCCAGTGGCAAAGTGAGCAAGGGACTCACGTCTGAGCATACCCTGCCAACTTATGGCGAACAAAGCAGTACAAAAGGGGGCGGTGATGGACGGAGCATCAGAACCAATCAAACACTCACACCCAGTCAACAGATCTGGGTTTGATCCATCACCGTTCTTTAGCCCACTCTGCCACCCCAGTTCAGACATGGCCATATGCAAATCAGTATGACCCTGTGCCTCATGGGAACAGTCCAGCCCGAACTGCCAAGCCATGCCTGCCCTGGACTGGAAACAAGCTTCCTAGGACCGGTTTCTGGCATTTCAGCCGTCTTCAGCCAGGCTTGCTTGAATCCAGTGGCAAAGTGAGCAAGGGACTCACGTCTGAGCATACCCTGCCAACTTATGGCGAACAAAGCGGTACAAAAGGGGGCTGTGATGGACGGAGCATCAGAACCAATCAAACACTCACACCCAGTCAACAGATCTGGGTTTGATCCATCACCGTTCTTTAGCCCACTCTGCCACCCCAGTTCACACATGGCCATATGCAAATCAGTCTGACCCTGTGCCTCAGGGGAACAGTCCAGCCCAAACTGCCAAGCCATGCCTGCCCTGGACCGGAAACAAGCTTCCTAGGACCGGAAGAACGGTGATGGATTAAACCCAGATCAGTTGACTGGGGGTGAGTGCTTGCAATGTTCAACACTCCGTCCATCATTTCCTTTGGTTTTTGCTTTGTACGCCATAAGTTGGCAGGGTATGCTCAGACATGAGTCCCTTGCTCACTTTGCCACTGGATTCAAGCAAGCCTGGCTGAAGACGGCTGAAATGCCAGAAACCGGTCCTAGGAAGCTTGTTTCCGGTCCAGGGAAGACATGGCTTGGCAGTTCGGGCTGGACTGTTCCCATGAGGCACAGGGCCAGACTGATTTGCATATGGCCATGTCTGAACTGGGGTGGCAGACTGGGCTAAAGAACGGTGATGGATTAAACCCAGATCAGTTGACTGGGGGTGAGTGCTTGCAATGTTCAACACTCCGTCCATCATTTCATTTGGTTTTTGCTTTGTACGCCATAAGTTGGCAGGGTATGCTCAGACATGAGTCCCTTGCTCACTTTGCCACTGGATAAAAGCAAGCCTGGCTGAAGACGGCTGAAATGCCAGAAACCGGTCCTAGGAAGCTTGTTTCCGATCCAGGGAAGACATGGCTTGGCAGTTCGGGCTGGACTGTTCCCATGAGGCACAGGATCAGACTGATTTGCATATGGCCATGTCTGAACTGGGGTGGCAGAGTGGGATAAAGAACGGTGATGGATTAAACCCAGATCAGTTGACTGGGGGTGAGTGCTTGCAATGTTCAACACTCCGTCCATCATTTCCTTTGGTTTTTGCTTTGTACGCCATAAGTTGGCAGGGTATGCTCAGACGTGAGTCCCTTGCTCACTTTGCCACTGGATTCAAGCAAGCCTGGCTGAAGACGGCTGAAATGCCAGAAACCGGTCCTAGGAAGCTTGTTTCCGGTCCAGGGAAGACATGGCTTGGCAGTTCGGGCTGGACTGTTCCCATGAGGCACAGGGTCAGACTGATTTGCATATGGCCATGTCTGAACTGGGGTGGCAGAGTGGGCTAAAGAACGGTGATGGATTAAACCCAGATCAGTTGACTGGGGGTGAGTGCTTGCAATGTTCAACACTCCGTCCATCATTTCCTTTGGTTTTTGCTTTGTACGCCATAAGTTGGCAGGGTATGCTCAGACGTGAGTCCCTTGCTCACTTTGCCACTGGATTCAAGCAAGCCTGGCTGAAGACGGCTGAAATGCCAGAAACCGGTCCTAGGAAGCTTGTTTCCGGTCCAGGGAAGACATGGCTTGGCAGTTCGGGCTGGACTGTTCCCATGAGGCACAGGGTCAGACTGATTTGCATATGGCCATGTCTGAACTGGGGTGGCAGAGTGGGCTAAAGAACGGTGATGGATTAAACCCAGATCAGTTGACTAGTAAAAATCTACTCGACCAGCAGAAAACTACAGCTCGCACTGTGCAAGATGCCATTTTCAATGATTGCACAGTGCCGGTTGCTTGTCCGCACTGTGCAATCATTGAAAACGACATCTGGCACAGTGCGAACAAGGTACTACGCAGTTCGTGAAGTGCTACGCGTAGCTCGCGTAGTGCGAACTGCACTTTGCGTAGCTTCGCGAAGTGCTACTTCGCGAACTACGCCCAGGGTTAGTTTGAAGCAGTCCATGTGCTAAGGCCTGGGTCACTGGATGAGTACTTGGGTACTAACTGAATGATTAGAGTACTGCAAGGAGAGTGCATGGGTGAATTTATAAGTGGTTGGGTTTTGCCGGAGTGAATGGATTAGTACATGGTGCTGAATGGGTCCCTAGAGGAGTGCAAAAGGAGTGACAAGTGTGTAGTTGGTTAGAGGACTGCATGCATAGTGGATAGGGGATTGAAGCAGTCCATGTGCTAAGGCCTGGCTCACTGCATGAATACTTGGGTACTGACTGAATGATTAGAGTACTGCAAGGAGAGTGCCTGGGTGAATTTATAAGTGTTTGCGTTTTGGCGCAGTGAATGGATTAGTACATGATGCTGAATGGGTCACTAGAGAAGTGCAAGGGGAGTGACAGTGTGTTTGCTGGAAGTGTATGGATACTGACTGGGGTATTGAAGGTGTGAAAGACAAGTGTGTAGGTGGTTAGAGGACTGCATGCATAGTGGATAGGTGTTTGAAGCAGTCCATGTGCTAAGGCCTGGCTCACTGCATGAGTACTTGGGTACTGACTGAATGATTAGAGTACTGCAAGGAGAGTGCCTGGGTGAATTTATAAGTGGTTGGGTTCTGGCGCAGTGAATAGATTAGTGCATGGTGCTGAATGGGTCACTAGAGGAGTGCCAGGGAAGTGGCAGGGTGTTTGTTGGAAGTGTATGGATACTGACTGGGGAATTGAAGGTATGAAAGACAAGTGTGTAGGTGGATAGAAGACTGCATGCATAGTGGATAGGGGTTTGAAGCAGTCCATATGCTAAGGCCTGGGCCACTGGATGCGTACTTGGGTACGGACTGAATGATTAGAGTACTGCAAGGAGAGTGCCTGGGTGAATTAATAAGTGGTTGGGTTTTGGTGCAGTGAATGGATTAGTACATGATGCTGAATGGATCACTAGAGGAGTGCAAGGGGAGTGACAGGGTGTTTGCCGGAAATGTATGAATACTGACTGGGGAAATTAAGGTGTGAAAGACAAGTGTGTAGGTGGTTAGAGGACTGCATGCATAGTGGATAGGTGTTTGAAGCAGTCTATGTGCTAAGGTCTGTCTCACTGCACAAGTACTTGTGTACTGACTGAATGATTAGAGGACTGCAAGGAGAGTGCCTGGGTGAATTTATAAGTGGTTGGGTTTTGGCGCAGTGAATGGATTAGTATATGGTGCTGAATGGGTCACTACAGAAGTGCAAGGGGAGTGACAGGGTGTTTGCTGGAAGTGTATGGATACTGACTAGAGAATTGAATGTGTGAAAGACAAGTGTGTAGGTGGTTAGAATACTGCATGCATAGTAGATCGGGGTTTGAAGTAAGCCTGGGCAAAGCACTACGCTACGCTCGCGTAGTTTGCGAAGTTCGCGCTACTTCGCACTACGCGAACTGCACGTAGCACAGTGCGAACACGCGTTGCGTAGTGTTGCGTAGTGCTGCGGTCATTTTTTGCTTGCTCGCGGTCCTCAACGTCAAGTTGGCGACCGCGAGCAAGCAAAATGACATCCCGGCGAGACTTTTTCCTTGTTCGCGATCAGCAACATCAAGTTGGCGATCGCGAGCATGGAAAATAAACCTCCCGGCGAGATTCCCAACGCAAGGAGGTCAGGTTTCTCATTGCGAGTGGTCGCGTATGCTCGCGACCGCTCGCGATGAGAAACTACCAGTTCGCGTTGAGAAAGCTGCCGCTCGAGTAAAAATCTACTCGAGCAGCAGAAAACTACAGCTCGCACTGTGCAAGATGCCATTTTCAATGATTGCACAGTGCCGGTTGCTTGTCCGCACTGTGCAATCATTGAAAACGACATCTGGCACAGTGCGAACAAGGTACTACGCAGTTCGTGAAGTGCTACGCGTAGTGCGAACTGCACTTTGCGTAGCTTCGCGAAGTGCTACTTCGCGAACTACGCCCAGGGTTAGTTTGAAGCAGTCCATGTGCTAAGGCCTGGGTCACTGGATGAGTACTTGGGTACTAACTGAATGATTAGAGTACTGCAAGGAGAGTGCATGGGTGAATTTATAAGTGGTTGGGTTTTGGCGGAGTGAATGGATTAGTACATGGTGTTGAATGGGTCCCTAGAGGAGTGCAAAAGGAGTGACAAGTGTGTAGTTGGTTAGAGGACTGCATGCATAGTGGATAGGGGATTGAAGCAGTCCATGTGCTAAGGCCTGGCTCACTGCATGAATACTTGGGTACTGACTGAATGATTAGAGTACTGCAAGGAGAGTGCCTGGGTGAATTTATAAGTGTTTGGGTTTTGGCGCAGTGAATGGATTAGTACATGATGCTGAATGGGTCACTAGAGAAGTGCAAGGGGAGTGACAGTGTGTTTGCTGGAAGTGTATGGATACTGACTGGGGTATTGAAGGTGTGAAAGACAAGTGTGTAGGTGGTTAGAGGACTGCATGCATAGTGGATAGGTGTTTGAAGCAGTCCATGTGCTAAGGCCTGGCTCACTGCATGAGTACTTGGGTACTGACTGAATGATTAGAGTACTGCAAGGAGAGTGCCTGGGTGAATTTATAAGTGGTTGGGTTCTGGCGCAGTGAATAGATTAGTACATGGTGCTGAATGGGTCACTAGAGGAGTGCCAGGGAAGTGGCAGGGTGTTTGTTGGAAGTGTATGGATACTGACTGGGGAATTGAAGGTATGAAAGACAAGTGTGTAGGTGGATAGAAGACTGCATGCATAGTGGATAGGGGTTTGAAGCAGTCCATATGCTAAGGCCTGGGCCACTGGATGCGTACTTGGGTACGGACTGAATGATTAGAGTACTGCAAGGAGAGTGCCTGGGTGAATTAATAAGTGGTTGGGTTTTGGTGCAGTGAATGGATTAGTACATGATGCTGAATGGATCACTAGAGGAGTGCAAGGGGAGTGACAGGGTGTTTGCCGGAAATGTATGAATACTGACTGGGGAAATTAAGGTGTGAAAGACAAGTGTGTAGGTGGTTAGAGGACTGCATGCATAGTGGATAGGTGTTTGAAGCAGTCTATGTGCTAAGGTCTGGCTCACTGCACAAGTACTTGTGTACTGACTGAATGATTAGAGGACTGCAAGGAGAGTGTCTGGGTGAATTTATAAGTGGTTGGGTTTTGGCGCAGTGAATGGATTAGTATATGGTGCTGAATGGGTCACTACAGAAGTGCAAGGGGAGTGACAGGGTGTTTGCTGGAAGTGTATGGATACTGACTAGAGAATTGAATGTGTGAAAGACAAGTGTGTAGGTGGTTAGAATACTGCATGCATAGTAGATCGGGGTTTGAAGTAAGCCTGGGCAAAGCACTACGCTACGCTCGCGTAGTTTGCGAGGTTCGCGCTACTTCGCACTATGCGAACTGCACGTAGCACAGTGCGAACACGCGTAGCGTAGTGTTGCGTAGTGCTGCGGTCATTTTTTGCTTGCTCGCGGTCCTCAACGTCAAGTTGGCGACCGCGAGCAAGCAAAATGACATCCCGGCGAGACTTTTTCCTTGTTCGCGATCAGCAACATCAAGTTGGCGATCGCGAGCATGGAAAATAAACCTCCCGGCGAGATTCCCAACGCAAGGAGGTCAGGTTTCTCATTGCGAGTGGTCGCGTATGCTCGCGACCGCTCGCGATGAGAAACTACCAGTTCGCGTTGAGAAAGCTGCCGCTCGAGTAAAAATCTACTCGAGCAGCAGAAAACTACAGCTCGCACTGTGCAAGATGCCATTTTCAATGATTGCACAGTGCCGGTTGCTTGTCCGCACTGTGCAATCATTGAAAACGACATCTGGCACAGTGCGAACAAGGTACTACGCAGTTCGTGAAGTGCTACGCGTAGCTCGCGTAGTGCGAACTACGCCCAGGGTTAGTTTGAAGCAGTCCATGTGCTAAGGCCTGGGTCACTGGATGAGTACTTGGGTACTAACTGAATGATTAGAGTACTGCAAGGAGAGTGCATGGGTGAATTTATAAGTGGTTGGGTTTTGGCGGAGTGAATGGATTAGTACATGGTGCTGAATGGGTCCCTAGAGGAGTGCAAAAGGAGTGACAAGTGTGTAGTTGGTTAGAGGACTGCATGCATAGTGGATAGGGGATTGAAGCAGTCCATGTGCTAAGGCCTGGCTCACTGCATGAATACTTGGGTACTGACTGAATGATTAGAGTACTGCAAGGAGAGTGCCTGGGTGAATTTATAAGTGTTTGGGTTTTGGCGCAGTGAATGGATTAGTACATGATGCTGAATGGGTCACTAGAGAAGTGCAAGGGGAGTGACAGTGTGTTTGCTGGAAGTGTATGGATACTGACTGGGGTATTGAAGGTGTGAAAGACAAGTGTGTAGGTGGTTAGAGGACTGCATGCATAGTGGATAGGTGTTTGAAGCAGTCCATGTGCTAAGGCCTGGCTCACTGCATGAGTACTTGGGTACTGACTGAATGATTAGAGTACTGCAAGGAGAGTGCCTGGGTGAATTTATAAGTGTTTGGGTTTTGGCGCAGTGAATGGATTAGTACATGATGCTGAATGGGTCACTGGAGAAGTGCAAGGGGAGTGACAGTGTGTTTGCTGGAAGTGTATGGATACTGACTGGGGTATTGAAGGTGTGAAAGACAAGTGTGTAGGTGGTTAGAGGACTGCATGCATAGTGGATAGATGTTTGAAGCAGTCCATGTGCTAAGGCCTGGCTCACTGCATGAGTACTTGGGTACTGACTGAATGATTAGAGTACTGCAAGGAGAGTGCCTGGGTGAATTTATAAGTGGTTGGGTTCTGGCGCAGTGAATAGATTAGTACATGGTGCTGAATGGGTCACTAGAGGAGTGCCAGGGAAGTGGCAGGGTGTTTGTTGGAAGTGTATGGATACTGACTGGGGAATTAAAGGTATGAAAGACAAGTGTGTAGGTGGATAGAAGACTGCATGCATAGTGGATAGGGGTTTGAAGCAGTCCATATGCTAAGGCCTGGGCCACTGGATGCGTACTTGGGTACGGACTGAATGATTAGAGTACTGCAAGGAGAGTGCCTGGGTGAATTAATAAGTAGCTGGGTGTTGGCGCAGTAAATGGATTAGTGCATGGTGCTGAATGGATCACTAGAGGAGTGCAAGGGGAGTGACAGGGTCTTCGCTGGAAGTGTATGGATACTGACTAGGGAATTGAAGGTGTGAAAGACAAGTGTGTAGATGGTTAGAGGACTGCATGCATAGTGGATAGGGGTTTGAAGCAGTCCATATGCTAAGGCCTGGCGCATTGCATGAGTACATGGGTACTGACTGAATGATTAGAGTACTGCAAGGAGAGTGCCTGGGTGAATTTATAAGTGGCTGGGTTTTGGAGCAGTGAATGGATTAGTAAATGGTGCTGAATGGGTCACTAGAGGACGGCAAGGGGAGTGACAGGGTGTTTCCTGGAAGTGTATGGATTCTGACTGGGGAATTGAAGGTGTTAAAGACAGGTGTGTAGGTGGTTACAGGACTGCATGCATAGTGGATAGGCGTTTGAAGCAGTCCATGTGCTAAGGCCTGGCTCAGTGCATGAGTACTTGGGTACTGACTGAATGATTAGAGTACTGCAAGGAGAGTGCCTGGGAAAATTTATAAGTAGTTGGGTTTTGGTGCAGTAAACGGATTAGTGCATGGTGCTGAATGGATCAGTAGAGGAGTGCAAGGGGAGTAACAGGGTGTTTGCTGGAAGTGTATGGATACTGACTAGGGAATTGAAGGTGTGAAAGACAAGTGTGTAGGTGGTTAGAGGACTGCATGCATAGTGTATAGGGTTTTGAAGCAGTCCATGTGCTAAGGCCTGGCTCACTGCAGGAGTACTTGGGCACTGACTGAATGATTAGAGTACTGCAAGGAGAGTGCCTGGGTGAATTTATAAGTAGCTGGGTTTTGGCGCAGTGAATGGATTAGTGCATGGTGCTGAATGGATCAGTAGAGGAGTGCAAGAGGAGCGACAGGGTGTTTGCTGGAAGTGTATGGATACTGAGTACGGAATTTAAGTTGTGAAAGACAAGTGTGTAGGTGGTTAGAGGACTGCATGCATAGTGTATAGGGTTTTGAAGCAGTCCATGTGCTAAGGCCTGTTTCATTGCATCAGTACTTGGGTACTGACTGAATGATTAGTGTACTACAAGGAGAATGCCTGGGTGAATTTATAAGTGGCTGGGTTTTGGCGCAGGGAATCGATTAGTACATGGTGATGAATTTGTCACTGGAGGAGTGCAAGGGGAGTGACAGGGTGTTTGCTAGAGTTTATAGATACTGACTGGGGAATTGAAGGTGTGAAAGACAAGTGTGCAGGTGATTAGAGGACTGCATGCATAGTGGATAGGGGTTTGAAGCAGTTCATGTGCTAGGGTCCAAGTAGCCCACTAGGTACCTCCAGTAAGCGCCACAGAGCCGCGTTGCAGAGAGGTGTAAAAAGTGGCACGGCCTTGGCAATCTCTGTGAAACACAGCGCAGTGAAGCTTACTGGAAGCACATGGTGGGCTAGTTGGCCCACTGGGGCTCTCAGGATTGAAGGGGAATTATTTCCCCAACTTAAAACGCGCCACAGGGCGTGTTTTCACACGTCAGCTTAGGCCCCATCCCCTCCCTTCACCACTGTGTAAACACGCCCTCTGGCCATTTTAAGTTGGGAGATTGAGTCCCCTTGAATCCTGAGGGTCCCTAGGGTCAAACTAGCCCACTAGGTACCTCCAGTAAGCGCCGATGCAGAGAGGTGTAAAAAGGGGCACGGCCTGCACCACCTCTCTGCAACGCAGCGCAGTGTCACTTACTGGAAGCACCTGGTGGGCTAGTTGGCCCCCAGGGGCCCTCAGAATTGAAGGGAAATTAATTCCCCAACTTAAAACACGCCACAGGGCGTGTTTGCACACGTCACCTCAGGCCCCGTTCCCTCCCTTCACCACAGTGTAAACGCACCCTCTGTCCGTTCTAAGTTGTGAAATTAAGTCCCCTTGACTCCTAAGGGTCCCTAGGGTCAAACTAGCCCACTAGGTACCTCCAGTAAGCACCACAGAGCTGCGCTGCAGAGAGGTGTAAAAAGGGGCATGGTCTCTGAACACCTGTCTGCAACGCAGCTCCTTGGCGCATACTGGAGATACCTGGTGGGCTAGTTGGCCCTCTGGGACCCTCAGTATTGAAGGGGAATTAATTCCCTAACTTACAACTCGCTGTTGCAGAGAGGTGTTCAGAGGCCACGCCACTTTTACAACACTGCAATGCATCTCCATAGTGCTTACTGGAGGTACCTGGTGGGCTAGTTGGCCCCCAGGGGACCTCAGGATTGAAGAGGAATTAATTCCCCAACTTAAAACACGCCACAGGGCGTGTTTGCACACATGTCACTACAGGCCCCGCCCCCTCCCTTCACCACTGTACAAATCACCGCGTGAGGTTTTCCTCAAACCTGTGCTGTCTGAGTGCGCTTCAGTGCATGGGCACACCTGTTTTTTGATGTTTATACGCGGCAGACCAGCCGCGGGAAGTCGCACCACCCCATGATTGAAGGGGGCCAGGGGCTCGGGATTTTCGGAGTCCTCTGGAAGCAGCGTGACGGATGGATTACAAACTGCGGTGTTCCGGTGAGGCCCATTCAGGGCTGAACGGGGAGAATTCAGCAGCGAGAATATGGAGGCATTAAATAAATGCGCACTGCAATTCCCAGAATACATATGGCCGAGTCCACTTACCTGATTGGCCCATTGGAGGGCGTATTTGACTAAAGGCATGCAGAGGCGCATAGCTGCAATATGACGCTCCACCAAGAAGAAGGGAAGAGCCCGAAACGCGTCGTGGAGCCAAGCGCCACATCCCAATATTGACTCCTGGTTTCACAAGCAGTTTGACCTAAATAAAGGTTTTCCTCGAACCTGCGCTGGTCTGAGTGCGCTTCAGTGCATGGGCACACCTGTTTTTTGATATATATATATATATATATATATATATATTAGTTATAGTTAGGACCTAGTTACTATAGGAAAATGGCAACATTCTATTCGCAATAACTTTGCACCGATTGATGAATCTTCGTGAAATGTTCAAAACTAATTCTTTGTTGAGATCAGCTCCTATGTTGAAAGATTGGGGGTGATTCGTCGAGGGGGTGCCGAGGAAAGAGGGGGGTCCCAAAACGTGTTTTTTCAATGTTAATTTCCATAGGAAACTTTAGACAAGGCTACAGGTCGAACGGGTGAACGAAATTACCCCAAATTTGGCAGGGAGAAGGGTCTTGGTCTAGAAAGCACGCTTTTGTTTATTTGGTGTAAATCTGTTCAGTAGTTTTTTAGGAATATCAAAATTTACAGATATCGATATTTGGGAATTCTGCCATCTGATTGGCTGAGGCGTTACGAGCACGAGCTTGCTGCTGATTGGGTGCGAGCGCTGCGAGCGTTTGCAGCTAGGAAGTGTTGGCTGCCATTTTGTGATTCTGTTGAAGCTAGTAAGGGGAGATAAAGGGCGAAAAATGTGGGAAAGAGGAGGGTAGGAGCACTGTAATCTCTGTGGGGTGTTTAGGATGTGCTATAGAGGGGGTGCGAAGCGAACTACTCAAACCTATCGGTCTGAAAGTGCTAGGTACGGAAATTAAGTGAGGTATTGCGTAGTCTGATGCTGTTAAGGTGAGCTGCTGCGGGAGTCGGGGATGAAAGTGTGAGTCTAAACTGTGTGTCTTATGGTGTGAAGTCATGTGCCCTGGCCGCTGCAGCACACCTGTGGAAGTAGTGTTTATACCTACTAGGATTAAATACTGACTCCTTCTGGTTTGAAAGTCCTGGGGTATGGAAAATATGTGAGGTATTGTCTAGAGTCTCATGGTGCCAAACTGAGGTGCTGCCGGAGTCGGGGATGAAAGCGTGAGTCCAAACTGTGTGTCATATGCTGTGAAGTCATGTGCTCTGGCCGCTGTGCCACATCTGTCAGTTAGTGTCAGCATGTAGTTATACCGACTCAGAGGAACTTTTGTTTTGAACATTGTAACTTGTGCATGGTGCTTAGGGGGTGTTATACAGGGAGTGTGAAGGTAAATTTGCGCGTATCAAATCAATATGGTATTTGTAAAGTGCAAACTACTCACCCCTATGGGTCTGAAGGCCCTCGAGGCCAGCGTGGAAATTATGTGAGCTATTAAGTGAGCTATTGCCCAGAGTCACATGGTGCTGAGCTGAGGTGTCCAAAGGTGTCCTTCATAAGCATTTCCAAATCTACCGCAGTCAATGTGCCTGGGTCATTTCCACCACAATGCACAATCATGAGGTCAGGGTGTGGAAGATGCCAAGAGGTTTTAACCAAAGGTAGCAATTGGTGTGACTTCAATCTTCTCTGGTTAAACCATTTAATGTCCACGTTTTGTAAACCTAGGTCTAAGTCAATACGTTTGTGTTCTGCATGCCTCTTGCACCTGAAAATATAGCTATGTCCTACGAACAACACTAGCATTTTGACAGTATGGTTGGAAGGTATGGAAAGATGTCTGTAGCTCATGCCGCTCCTTGGTAGAATAAGAGATAAGTTTAAAGATGGGGAAGTACTTTTTTTGCCATACAAAACGATACGTGATTGGGAGTTGAAAAGCATTCTTTTTTTAAAGTAGGGTGCACACTTGTTTTGTGGAAAAGCATCTTTGTGATTGGTTAAGAAAAAGCAGTTTCAACATGGAGTACATATCATAGGATAGAATTTGCTCAACTGGACCACAGCTGCTACTTGCATTTCCTTTTTTCCAGCTGAGGCTCTTTTTACTGCCCACACGATTTTTGCTCCCCCATGATGTATCTCACACCTGCCCCCTTGTCAGTCCTTTGACAATTGCGATATACATCTAGACAAGGATATTCCGTACTCAAATATCCCCTTATCACTTACCCTGAGCTTCTCATTTATATCATTTGAACTTGTGGATTGTAATATGTTGTATTGTATGCATTTTTAACCTTGAGTCACTCGATGTACTATAGGTACATAATTACTGTAGATACTTTGTTCCCCTTGTATATACTGGATCTCTGTTTCAGCTTAATCTCTCCCCTTGCTTTTTCGAGCGACTCTCTCCAGGCGTCCCTGGCAACACCACACCCCCTTCTCAGCGCTTGATAGTCCCTTGTAACTCTTCCCTTTCCCTTGCCGTCTCCACGGACCCACCCCTAGTGTCCCCAGCAACAGTCCCGCCCCCTTCCCTGAGAACCAATCAACGCTGCTCCCGAGGTTCCCGCAGCTCTAGCGGTTTCCTTCTTTTAGTTGGTTACGCGTCATTGACTACAGGCATTGACTGTGGATAGCACACGCCCGTGGCATCCCTGCTCTCCGTGAAACTGTGGATTCATTCCAGTCTCCTGAAATAGATTGATCGTTTTTGATTCGCCGTTTAGGTAAGCCTTTGACCACGCTCATCTCGTTTTTCCCTTGGCATAACGCTACCTATTGAGTTCTAAACCCCCTAACCCCCCTCCGCTTATTTACTCCCTCCCTTAGGCTCGGTCCTGCAGCTTCAAATCACGAGCAAGTTGTACTCCCTGCTCCTGCCCCGATTCAAATTCTCCAAACGGTGAGTTTTGCTGTTTTCCTCCTCCGAGTACTCGCTTATTGAATCCTTAGCCTTCCCCTGGGTTTATTCCCTTTCTTGCTTCCCATAGACATTGCGGTGGATTCTATCCTGACATACAGACCGCACGCCGATCATATCGACATCGCTTCTTTCCCTACGTCAGCGCTTGATTCTACGCGCATCAGGTATGCCGATGAGAGTCTTCCCTTCCCGCCAAATTGCTCCCCCCATTCTACCCCCCTTTCAAGCCGCTCTGATACGCTTTTCTATTCACAGAGCACTCCACGAATAGGCGACCCAGGTCCTGAAGATGATCCTAATCTAATAGGATCGAAACGCCGTCGACCTTTGCCCACCAGCTCAAATGCCTTAGGCGCATTTTGACCCTTGGTTCATTAACATAATGGAAATCACTAATTGTATTATTGAACAAGTTGATGTATGAACCTTTCAATCTGTATATATATTGCAAATTCTCTTGCGCCGTATGCTGTGGTGTTTTTCACGTTGTCACTTGCGCCGTTACCTCACTGTCACAAGCACATTGTACACATTCCACTAGGGTTGCCTGGGTATTTTTACCCAACAGTGCTTTAACAACTGTTTTGTACATTTATTGATCTTCTTATAATATATGACGCCTATGGGCGCATGAATTGAATTACTTGAAGCCTCCTCTCTTTTGTTCGCCTATTGTAATGTCTTGTACATACAAGTTTAAGTAATTGCAATAATTCCTGCTGAGATATTGTTGCGTTTATACTGTACCTACCCAGATCTCAGTTTGGTTTATGGGTTAAACTCCTGTGGTATTCCTAACTTGCATTTGGAAGGCACTGTTCGAACTTAAAACAATTGCGAACTTTTAATCTGCACATGCCGTTAAATGTTCGAGAAAATGTTGCAAAAAAATATTGTGAAGTTTAAAAAAAATTGATTAACTTTTAACCTGCACGTGTTGTAGAATGTTCTAGAAAGTGTGTTGATAGAATATGTTGCACTTCTGACTTCTATGTGTTGTTAAATATTTAAAAAACGGTTTATATGGAAAATTAAAACAAAAACAATAGAGAGAAGTTTGGAAACCTAACAGAATCAAGGAACTATTCTAATGTGTTCTTTACATGTGTTTATGTGTGGAGCAACAAAATAATAGATACAACAGCACCAGGAAGAGGAAGAAGCAGGGAGTGGGGGGACGGGGGGAGATGGGCAGAATGGCACACATGCACAATTAAGTACAGCACAGGTATAGACAAACAATGGCCAAAATGAAATACACCAACAAGGAGCACAAGTCACACAACCCACCAACATCACACCACTGAACGAGCATAGAAGTGAAAACCACACTGCATTCATACAGGATGTGTACAAAGGCCGGTCGTTGGTGCTGTGGGATGTCTGCGACCATGGTTATCATGGATGAGATGCCCAGCACGTGGCACATGGGCGAGTTCACTGTGTGTTACATTGCCAATCAGCTGCTTCTCCCTCCCAAGAGCCCCCACATTTTTCTACGGTGCGCTGTTGTATCTCGTGCACTCGCACGGCACACCACTGTAATGCCTATTCGCGCATGTCCTGCTACATTCAAACTACACCATCACAGTGCCGTTTGGAGGTGGTGCATGGCAATTTACAACATCAAGTGCTTCGGCCTTTGTGGCAGGCCACACCAGAACACAGAGACACACTTACCGCACTTCCTGTACACGGACATGTCCAAGACACCCTGTTCCCCTTGCCAGATAGGCACACCCCTGCACTGACCTGTGTACTCCGGACCAGCACATGCCGGTTGTGCATGCAGGAGGATGCGTGCGTAGCTACATGTCCAGGTTCACTGCCAACGCTGAGGTGACAGCACACTGTGATGTTGCAGGGCTCGTGCCACTACCTCAGTGCAATTCAATACAGGATTTTAGAATTTAGAATCAATCGCAAAGGTGCACCTCGTGTCTTTTTGTACGGGAACGGCTAGTCTGCATTTCATTAGCAGCACTTTAATGGAAGTAAAGTTGAGATAAAGCTAACACACTATTCAGAAGTTGGTGTAAACTGCAGACATCACCAGTATTCCCACGATAAGTGCCACAGAATTTAACACCATGGTGGACTCGATCAAATAACAGTAATAAGAACAAGAAAGAGTCACACAGCAGTTAAGAGAACAACCAAAAACGTTATTAATTTTTTTGTAACTTTATTTTTTTATAAATATATATGTAAACGATAAACAAAAAACTATTTGCAAAATTAATTTTATTATTAACATATATATAAATGATAAACTAATAAACAAAATGTAACAAAAATAATAGAAAACAAGAATGCGGAACACTCCTGTGGGGGCCATGGATGTCGACGACAGAGCCAGGAAAATAAAGCATAAAATAAGGACATGTGTAATGGGCATATCAAAGGAGAGAGGTACAGAGAAACAGAGAAGGAAAAAAAAGCCAGAGAGAAAAAGAGAGGGAAAGAAAGGAAGGGAGTGAGAAAGGGAGAAGGAAGAGAGAGAGTTAGAGAGATAGAAGGAAAAGAAGGAAGAAAGAGAGAAAGAGAGAAAGAGAGAGAGAGAGAGAGAGAGGGAGAGAGAGGGGGACAGACACTGCCGCCTCTGCGCATCCATGAGCAAATAAATACCTGGTGCCACCAGAGAGTGCAG
Source organism: Triturus cristatus (assembly GCF_964204655.1). Classification (NCBI taxonomy): domain Eukaryota; kingdom Metazoa; phylum Chordata; class Amphibia; order Caudata; family Salamandridae; genus Triturus; species Triturus cristatus. Next base: position 491,275,382 of record NC_140588.1, read on the forward strand.
CAGTGGGCACTCCACGTGCCCGTCAAAACTCTGCGCATCCCAGGTATGTTGCTGAGTCCTGAGTCATGAATGGCGGAGACAACATCAGCTTCTCTGCGTATCTCACAGATGTCGCTGAGTCCGGAATGGCGGAGCCCACATCATCTTCTCCACGTCCCGGCAGATCTCACACATGTCACTGAGTCCTTAGTCATCAATGGCGGAGACCACATCAGCTACTCTGTGGCCCGGCAGATCTCACACATGTCGCTGAGTCCTGAGTCATTGATGGCAGAGACCACATCAGCTTTTGGGGCCGCTAACCCTGTGGAACTCAAGTGTCTGCACGTGGTGGTAGGCCCCTGATGGCCATTTAAAGTTTGGTTGGTACTAGCCCTGTGCATCTGAAGTCCGTGCCAAGGGGGTGTTAGGCCCCTGATGGCTATACAGATCAGGGTGCGACTAACCTTCCACGCAACTTTTCAAAGACTCTTTATGGTTGAGACACGTGGAGCATCCGCCATCTAGCCAACACCAGCAATAAAGGATGTGACATTGTAGATCTAGTATATTTGCGTGGTCACATGGCCTGTGACGCATGTGTCGGATGGGTGTGGTGTGTGTGCAAACCTGCCCTGAGGGAGTGGCCATGAGATGTTGAGAACTAGACCACTGACCTGCATACCAACAGCGAGTACGCCTGCGACAGGTAGCTATGTGGGGCCAACGTTGGAATGTAATCGCAGTGGCATGGCATGGAATGGCATACGATGGAACAGGGCAGGGATAACTACAATAACGCGGATGGCTCATAGTACTGCATCTGTGAGTTGAACGGAAGGGCCGCAGCTGGCCCTCTTCACACCTGGGTGTGAACTGTTTATAACTCACACTACATAAGCATTGACAAACCATTTTGTGATTCAGTCCGTCAGCTGGCATTTGTCCAAGGCATTTCTGAAAACATATCAGAGTTTTTTCTGTGATAGATACTCCTTTGACGCAGCCTCTCCCCACATCAGCAGGTAACGCACCCTCTTCCCACATTACCATCATACCCCTAACAACCTTCTTAGTCCTGGAAGTGTCCCTGTGTGGTTGGACAAAGAAGAATCTTAGTCATGTATAGATTTACATATAAAAAAATGTATTTAAGGAAAAGAACAACAAATAAGACTGAAGGGAGTCTGGTGCTGTGGTTGCCGCCACGAAGTTGGGGTCACTGCCATTCAGGACTCAGGACACAGTTACACATGTGGGAACGGCTTGTGTTCAAGAGGGTTAGTGGGTTACATGTCGCCGGCCTTACATATCGAAATATGCGTCACTGATCGAAGGGAGTGTGGTGCTGTGGTCAGTGCCACGGACTTGGGGTCACTGCCATTCAGGACTCAGGACACAGTTACACATGTGGGATCGGCTTGTTTTAAAGAGGGTTAGTGGCACCAGAAGTATTGAGACTGTATGAGCCTGTGATGATGCTTGGTGTGGACGGGCCGCACTGGGACCAATGTGTCTTGGCTACTGGACTGCGTCATGTGGAATCAGGAGTCTATCTGAATTGTGAGGCGTGCTGACCGTAGTGTAGTCCAGAGGTAGCGGTGAGCAAGAGCCCACAGCCACATGCATACGTTTGGGGCCCCACCTGCCTGCGTAGTAGAGGTTCAGTGGCACCACGTGTCGCCGGCCTTCCAAATGCAAAAAACCCTCACTAATCGAAGGGAGTGTGGTGCTGTGGTTGCTGTTACGAAGTTTGGGCCACTGACGTTCAGGACTCAGGACACAGTTACACATGTGGGATCAGTTTGTGTAGAACAGGGTTAGTGGCACCACATGCTGTTGTCCTTGCATATGGAAGTATGCCTCACTGATGAGAGGGAGTCTGGTGCTGTGGTCACTGCCACGGACTTGGGGTGACTGCCATTCAGGACTCAAGACACAGTTACACATGTGGGATCAGGTTGTGAAAGAGGGTTAGTGGGACTACGTGTCGCCAGCCTTGCATATGGAAATATGTCTAACTGATCAAAGAGTATGCTGCTGTGGTCGCTGCCACGGACTTGGGGTCACTGCCATTCAGGACTCAGGACACAGTTACACATGTGGGATTGGCTTGTGTTAAAGAGGGTTAGTGGGACTACGTGTCGCCGGCCTTGCATATCGAAATACGCCTCACTGATCGAAGGGAGTCTGGTGCTGTGGTCGCTGCCATGGACTTGGGGTCACTGCCATTGAGGACTCAGACACAGTTACACATGTGGGATCGGCTTGTGTTGGACAGTGTTAGTTGGCACCACATGTCCAAAATTCAAATTGTGAGGTCTGCTGACCGCAGTGTAGACTGCTGAGTGTTCATTTGTACATGAAAATGAATTTGGTCATTGTACTAAAGCTATAACTGATATAAAAAACGTTCAAGAAGAAAGGATACTAAAAGGATATTATGTAGATTTGAGGCCTGTAATAGTTACTTGCCTAGTGGACTCTGTAGTTAATGATTGAAGAAATTATATTCATTGTGAGCCCTACTGAGTGCAGTGTAGGCGTATGATGAAAAGATGAAATAAGTATAGAATACATTGACAAAGTGTTGTATTTTCTGAGTACAATCTTGTTAGAAATTGTAATTTAAAATTGGAATTGCGAGCTGTACTGCCTGTAGTGTAGACTGCTATTCCATGTTAGTTTGCATTTGAAGATTAATTTGGTCATTGTAGTAAAGCTATAACTAATATAAAAAAAAAATCTTGAAGCGAGGATACTAAAAGGATAATATGTAGGGTGTAGGACTGTGATAGTTGCCTACTGTAGTCTGTAGTTGCATATGGAAATACCCCTCACTGATCAAAGGGAGTGTGGTGCTGTGGTCGCTGCCACAGACTTGGGGTGACTGCTATTCAGGACTCAGGATACAGTGACACATGTGGGATCGGCTTGTGTTAAAGAGGGTTAGTGGGACTACTAGTTGCCGGCCTTGCATATCGAAATATGCCTCACTGATCGAAGGGAGTGTGGTGCTGTGGTCGCTGCCACAGACTTGGGTGATTGCCATTAATGACTCAGGACACAGTTACACATGTGGGATTGGCTTGTGTTGAACAGAGTTATTGGCACCACGTGTCCCGCCGTTGCATATGTAAATATGCCTAACTAATCAGAGGGAGTATTCTGCTGTGGTCGCTGCCATGGACTTGGGGTCACTGCCATTCAGGACTCAGGACACAGTTCCACATGTGGGATTGTTCGGCTTGTGTTGAACAGAGTTATTGGCACCACGTGTCGCCGCCGTTGCATATGGAAATATGCCTAACTAATCAGAGGGAGTATGCTGCTGTGGTCGCTGCCATGGACTTGGGGTCACTGCCATTCAGGACTCAGGACACAGTTCCACATGTGGGATTGTTTGGCTTGTGTTGAACAGAGTTATTGGCACCACGTGTTGCCGCCGTTGCATATGGAAATATGCCTCACTGATCAAAGGGAGTCTGGTGCTGTGGTTGTCTCACGGAGTTAGGGTCACTACCATTCAGGACTTAGGACACAGTTCCACATGTGGGATCAGCTTGTGCTGAAGACAGTTAGTGGCACCATTTGTCGCTGGTATTCCACAGTGTAGGCCGGAGGTAGCGGTAAGCAAGGGCCCACAGCCACGTGCATACGTTGGTGGCCCCACCGGCCTGCGTAGTGCAGGTTCAGTGGCACCACGTGTCGCCGGCCTTCCATATGGAAATACCCCTCACTGATCGAAGGGAGTGTGGTGCTGTGGTCGCTGCAATTCAGGACTCAGGACACACTTACACATGTGGGATCGGCTTGTGTTGAACAGGGTTAGTTGGCACCACGTGTCGTCGGTCTTCCACAGTGTCGGCCGGAGGCAGCGGTCAGCAAAGGCCCACAGGCAGGTGACGTTGATTTGAGCTGCACAGATTGGGAGCATGTGGTCTTCTTAACCCATTATGGTGTCTTACACAATTTGCATCGCTACTAATCTTGAATTGTGAACCATGTAACCCCAGTGTAGGGCGGAGGCAGCGGTCAGGATGGGCACACAGCTACGTGGCGAGGATTTATGGTGCAGTGAGTTAGTAGCACCTGAAGCACACAGCGTGTGCGCACCTGCAATGATGCCTGGTTTGGGCGAGCCGCACTGGAAGCAAAGTGTCTTGTGAACTGGACTGCGACATCTGCAATCGCCACTGCATCTGAATTGTGAGCGCTGCTGTACGAAGTGTAGATCGAAGGCAGTAGTCGGTACAGACATAAGTCTGCGGTGCTGTGCCGCTGGGTTCAGATGGGGCCTGTGTCGAGGAGGCCTGCGGTTATGGCGGCAGCCACGTGCCAGGGTGAGGGCTGTCCCTGTGACAGACTTGTTGGTCTTCCCTCAAGTGAACCACGCCTAAGGCCTGGCCTATTTATTCATACTGCTACGCTGGAGTGGCGTACGTTGGAGCATCCCACTCCGCTTCCGCTTCCAGGGGGGGGACACAGCTACATGGCTGAGATCTTCCCCACTGCCTGAGGTAACATGGTTGCGTCCACTGTGCACTACACTACAAGAATCAACAGTATGTCTCCACATGGAGAGGTTTGTTCTTTACATAGTGAGGTCTGTGCAGCACATCAGCATTACACTTGGCATTGTGTGCTTTATTGTTGAAGGGTGACTTGCCTCCTTCATATTTAGTTGGCTGCCACATCTCCCAACATTCAGCTATTGTGTGGCTGTGGGGCATGGTGTTTTGGTACTGTCCGTTGTCCTGTTTTGCGCTGCCTTGGTGGTAGTAGGGGGGTGGGGGGGAGGTTCTGGTTGTGGTGGCGCTAGGTGTTGTGGTCTTGTTGCGTGTCGGACCTGCATGATCAGTATCTCTATCACGTGTCGGTCTTTAGATGTGGCTGTGAGTTGGGTCCAATTCACGGAGTAGATAGTCGACCTCCTTACACCAGTTAAAGGTTGATGTTTATTTGTTACTGCTAACTCGTCTTATTACCTGCTTTTTGGATCGCATTGCAGATTTGACTGGTCGTCGAAAATATGGGGAAGTGGTGTTTTTGTGTTTTTTTTGCACGGGAACCCCTACTTTGCATTTCATTAGCGTTAGTTGTGGCTCTCGTTTGTGGCAATTTTGTTGGCGTAAGGTATCGATGGAAGAGTGGTAAGATTTGCAGTTTTCACCAAGTTGAGAATGGGTTGATAATTAAAAAACACAGAAAAAAAGATAGGTTTAATGAACATTATAAGTAGAAATTAGCATTTAAAAAACCTTTGAAATTCACTGCAACAACCATAGGATTCAGGCACGTCATAGTTAGAAATTAGCGTTTAAAAAACCTTAGAAATTCACTGAAAAAAACATAGGTTTCAGGCATGTTATAGTTAGAAATTAGCGTTTAAAAAACCTTAGAAATTCACTGAAAAAACCATAGGTTTCAGGGATGTTATAGTTAATTGGACATTTCACTCACAGAAAACCATAGATATTCCCCTGTTATAGTTAGTTGAGCTAACTATAACTCGCGCCCCCGCAATGCACTGCTGATTACATCACATATTACATCATTCATGACATGGTCAGTGATATCACTGATGACATCACTGATGACATCTCAAATGACAACTCTGATGACATCACTGATGACATCATCCAAGTCAAAATCTGATGCACCTTATCAGACCCTAATCTAACACTTGATACACCCACTCTAAAATACAGACTATAATATTCAAAACCATGAACACACCAATACCAGTTAGTACATATCCACTATACAATACATAATAAGCGTAAGGGCTTTTTTATAACCAATGTAAAAACATCTAAGAAAAAACATGGCCCAATGGTGGATACATGGTATGGGAAATCATGTAGGGAAGCTTATAAAGCATTAGCCAGGGCCATAAGATCTAAGAATAGGAACAGCATCAAAAGAGCGAGGGTGGAGTACTAAACTTGTACAATATAAAGCGAAAAGGGACTGGGAAGAGCAATATTGGGACGAACTATTCAAAACCAGTAAAGATAGAAATATGGCTACATTCTGGCATTTGGTGAAGTGGGGTAAGGGGAAATCAAGTCAAATTCCCAGCAATCATGTAGCACCAGAATTGTGGGTATCCCATTTCAAGACCCAGTTTGCTATTGCAGACCATGATCCAGATCATGATCATGAACCATTCTTGATTCCAGCCGGTATTCCCACCTTGCACTTTACTAGGCGGGAGGTAGATCAAGCACTAAAAACAGTCCAGAGAGGTAGAGCACCTGGGTTGGACTGTGTACCTGCTGATCTGTTCTTGCAAAATAAGGCTTCATGGGCAATTTATGTTCAGTCCCTAGCGAAAGCTATTGCCAGTGGCTCCCCAATACCAGACTCATGGCAGGGAGCCGATATCCTTCTAATATTTAAAAAGGGGGATCGTTCAAATCCTGGTAATTATAGGCCTATAAGCTTAATTGATTGCCTACAGAAAGTGATTGCCAGGCTCGTGTTGAGTCGTTTCCAGGTCTGGATAGATGATTATGATATCCTCTCTCCATTGCAGGCTGGGTTCCGCTCACACACGAGCACTATCGACCAGGTTTTTAGGTTTGTTTTAATTTACTGGCGCGTGGTGATCTTAAGAGGCGGCACACTATATGCTGCTTTTGTAGATCTAAAGGCACCTTTTGACCTAGTTCCACGTGCAAAGATGTGGAGAGTATTTGCGGAACAGGGCATGCCTTTGGATCTTCTGGCCTTTTTAATCAAACTTCACACTTCTAATTTTGCACAGGTTCGTTGGGGTCAGCAGGGGAGGGTGACAGATAGGTTTCCGATTGCCAGAGGGGTTCGTCAGGGTTGCGTTTTGGCTCCAACTCTTTTTCCTTTGTATATAAATAGGGTGATTCTGTATTTTATGAATCATCCAACCGATGCCCCCACTCTTGCTGGCATGAAGATCCGCCTGCTTATGTTCGCAGATGATAATCTGTTAATTTCCAAAACCCAGAAAGGTTTGCAGACGGCGATCGATAGATTTGAGGAGTTCTGTCGGGACTATGGCCTTAGAGTCAATGTGAATAAGACCAAGTTCATGGTGCTACATAAATATAAGATCATAAAAGTGAGAGTAGCCATGAATGAAGCCACTTTAGAGCAGACTCAAGTTTTTTCATACCTGGGTATAACTTTAGGTAGTAAACTTAATTGGAAACCGCATATAGATCAGTTGGTCCTTAAACACGCACAACTGTCTGGTGCATTATTAAAGGAACAGCGTCTCTCACACACTAAGCCTCTCGCCCCCACGTTAAAAATTTACAACAAAAAAATTAGTGATTCTGTCCTGTATGGGGCCGAATTATGGGGGTTTAGCAACATAGCACCACTGACAATTTCCCAAAATAAACTTTTGAGGGGTGTAACTGGACTTCCACAATCTACATCACTTTTGCCCCTTTACTTAGATTTGGGTTGTCATCTTTTCGAGGATGTGGCACGTTATAGACCAGTGGCTTACTGGAGAAGGCTCTGGGTTACCCCAGAGCTTTCCCAGTATGCCCAGGCTCTCCTCTAAGTAAGGGATGCTGACAGTGCATGCAAAATTCCCTGGCTGAGGCAGGCAAAGGTTATTTTTAGTGCAATGGGGTTGAGTCGATTGTGGGAAAATCCTGTAGAAAGGATTTTAAGGAGACCTACTGGAGTATGGTTACCATGAAGCGTTATTCGTCTCTATCCAGGCCATCTCTAACAAGGGAGTTTATGGAGATTAAACATATTACCGAATATGAAGGATACTGGGATTTTATTACGCTTTCTATAGACAGGAAACGTTACCAACACACTCCCAGTTAATTCATTTGTTGGTAAGAGGTGTTCTACGACCTGCACCAAATGTCCATTCTGCTCGACTCAGACTGAATCTATAGTGCATATCTTATTCATTTGCCCAGCCTACAAAAAATCGAGGCACAAATGGATTAAAGCAATCTGTTTGTCAAAGGGTATTAACACTGGCAGCGAAGCCTTTAGGATGCTAAAAACAGACACAACGGAACCTATAGTAATTGCAGTTGCCAAATTTTTAAACTGGATGTGGGCCATTCGTGCCAATAAGATGAGATTGCTCTTTAAAGTATACACCTGGTCTTTTTATATAGTCACTCATATACATGTGGCACCTATTGTAAATAGGCATGGGGTTTTTATTGAGAATAGATTGTATTTTTGGATGGAACTACTAGTTGATGGATTTTCCTATTGTGTCAGTTTTATATTACTTGTCGTAATGGTATGTATTAATATTTTAAATGTAAATGTCTTTCATGATTTTAGTTAAATCGAAATAAAGACTTATCGAATCGAATCACATATCCACTCACTAATTCCTAGGTCTACACACACATCCATTCATTCACCCATACAGTCACTCATACATACAGTCAGCCATCAATACAGCATTATCATATCCAGTCATATATCGATACAGCCACTCACACACCAAGTCAGTAATGGAAATAATCAATCACACTTTCATTTACTTACCTGTACAGTTATACACATACCACGTCACTTCTTTAAACATATACTAACACATACTTACACTCTAATACAATGACTAATACAAGCACACACTGATCCATACAGGCACTCTCACAATCACTCACTCCCTCAGATAGTCATTTATACAGTCCAACACTCATATATACTGCCTTTCACGTATGGAGTTACTCACACATGTACCACTGAGGCATCCATTTACTCACCAAGACACTCATACACACACTCACCAAGCCATATAGCTCTTCACAGATAGACTTGAACACATATACCCAGTTAATTATCCACTCACGCATCTAGGCACAGAGTCACATCCCCCACCCACCTACACAGACACTCAGGCACCCATACAGGTACTCAGACAAGCAATCAATAGCTCAAATAGATCCTCATTTAGTTGCTAACCAAACCATGGAACTGCTTACACACCAACTAACAACCTAAACTGTGTGAATATCTGTATCAGTCGCTAACACATGAATTAAGCAAGACACAATTAATCACTCACTTATACAGTCAGTCACACACCTACTTAATCATCCATCCTGACTCTTATACACCCATTTATTCTTCAATACACCTTGGCCTATGTATATAAAACATATTTACATTTTATAGAAACACACATTCACTGGATGATGTCATCAGTGATGTCATCAGTGATGTCATTTGAGATGTCATCAGTGATGTCATTAGTGATGTCACAGATCATGTCATGAAGGATGTAATATGTGACGTCATCAGCAGAGCATTGCGGGGGCGCGAGTTATAGTTAGCTCAACTAACTATAACTATAACAGGGCAATTTCTATGGTTTTCTATGAGTGAAATGTCCAACTAACTATAACATCCCTGAAACCTATGTTTTTTTCAGTGAGTTTCAAAGGTTTTTTAAATGCTAATTTCTAACTACAACGTGCCTGAAACCTATGTTTTTTCAGTGAATATATATATATATATATAACCTTTCCACTTCCTCAGAAATGCCGGGAAACATAAAGCTTCGGTGCAGCACAGGGTCCGACGTTACCCAATAATTCACACCATTTTTGCCATGCACAGCTTCACGCGTGCACTCCATCCAGAATTAAACACCAACATATATATATATATATAGACACACACAAGCAAACATGCACACACATATGCCCAAATGTGTTTATTACTGTACGTTAACCATGAGAGACATTGAATTATATAAGTAATATTATCATTATTGCAAGCATGCACTGATAGGTATGCACAGTGTTTAAATATTTCAGGGAATCTTTATGAAGATCATTCTAATTTTTAAACTTTAAGTGAAGTTTTAATTTCAAACTACATTTGTACGACCTCGACAAAGACCATCTAGTAATTTCAAAAGGAGACCTACTTTGTGATGTGAAGAGCGTTAGCCAGTGCCGCGCAGGGGGACCCTTCCGTCAAGTGTTCTCTGCATCAGTGGCAACTTTTGTGTGTTTTTGATCCGAGGTATCGGAAGCCGAGGACCGCCACCCGACCAAAGAAGGCAGAGGAACTGCTGGTAAACACAATCTATCACTGCATGGAGTGACGTGGTCATTGTTACCGTTGTCTCCAGTTTTGATTGGTGAAGTGCGGCTGGAATTAGGGGCATGGGAGGCAGTTTTCATGACATCTGTGCTGCGGATTTATCCTGATTATGCTTGCATTCAGAATTCAACTCACAGCAAGCAAACAATAACTAAGCTGCAAGAATTCCACATTTCGGCTGTACATTACGCTGCATTGTGGGAGTTGAAGTCTTTACCTTGAACCACAACGACGGCACTGAGACTAATGTGAGACAGGTGAGCCCTCTTCACTTGTAGGAGAGGCGGGACAATTTAAAGACTCTGCAGCAGCCCAATCAGAAACTAACGGCATTTGATAAAGGTATTCACCGAAACGCGTCATGCCACACAGTTAATAAAAGCTGACATACCTTGCTCCGCTATGTCCCTCGTGTCTGCTTAAAATGGAGGAGACCAACTTTATGATATTATTTATATATGTATATATAGACACACACAAGCAAACATGTAAATGTAAATTTGATACTTGTATAGCGCACTACTCACCCGCAAGGGTCTCAAGGCGCTTGTACGAATACCGCTGTGGAACTCATCCTGGCTTATCCTGTGAGGCGTCCACTCCTGGGCACCCGCAAGGTGAAGGCCAGGCATCCTTAGCGTTGTGGGGGCCGTTGTGGAGATTAAGCAAGCTATTGCCCAGAGTTGCAGAGTGGGACTCCATGATTGGCATAGGCACCGAGGCGAGAATTATCAGGTCCGTGGAATTTTTGAGCCCAAGACCCACTGAGGCGAGGAATTGTACCCTGGTCCCGGGCTAGACCGCTGCATCAGGGTCTGCCGCTCTAATCATTGAGCCACACTTCTCCACATGCACATACATATGCCCAAATAGGTTAATTGCTGTACGTTAACCATGAAAGAATTTGAATTATATAAGTAATATAATCATTATTGTAAGCATGCACTGACAGGTATGCACAGTGTTTAAATATTTCAGGAAATCTTTATGAAGATCATTCTAATTTTTAAACTTTTTAAAGTGAAGTTTTAATTTCAAACTACATTTGTACGACCTCGACAAAGCCCATCTAGTAATTTCAAAAGACCAATTTGTGGTAATCACAATAAGGCACTTCAATGAAAAAGATCAAGAAATGAGACAGGATTAATTCCTAACTCCATAAAAGTGTGCCGTTTTCAATATAAATAATGTGAACATTTCGGAACAAAAGGTCTAGATGACACATCGCTCTGGAATCAACAGCCTGACCTCCACACCGTGTATTGAAAATGTGTACATTTGTCAGAAGTATTTTTAAAAGAAAACATATTCGCTACTTTGCTGGGGTGAACCAAGTCACATTTTTAATTCGACGTGGTTACTACATGATTTAAGCCATTATGAAATACCCCATAAAAAGGATTGTGCACATATTATGTTGTTTAGCCCTGACAGATTTGATCAGGAATCCGAAAAATCCACGTTCCCCACTAATTAAGTTCATTTTCATTCCTCTGCATTTAAAAATGTTAAGAAATGTAAGTCACATCTTCAAGGTCATTTATATAACTGAAATAGAATTGTTTTGGCACGGCAATCCCATCTCTTCTCTCCTCGTTGCTCTTTCTCTATTAGCCATTCTCTAGTAGCCACCGTCTCCTGCTCTCCTCGACAGGAGAGGGTCAGTGACGTATATACAGAAGTACATGTAATAAACTAGTTGGCTGCCCCCAGCCTTATTTGAACTTCTACATGGAGATCTAGCAATGGTGGCAGAAGGATGGTGCACAGTGTGGGGTGCCCAGTAGCTAGCTGCAAAAGGCTGCCACAGAGCACTAAAGGATATACAAACAAATTACGTACTTCTATGATAACTGTAGACAGGTACACAATGTGCACCTTCAGAGTCCAAAAACAGCAGTTTGTCATGAGCCACTATTGCAATGTGCATAGCACATGTGTGAGGAATTGGGTTGCTGCTTGGCTGCAGTGTGAGCTCAGGTCAAGTAACAGCCACAATCCCTTTTAGGGTGAACAACAAAAAGTTACGGTTGTGTGGAGTTTGCGGAGTTGCACTACGTGGAATTCCACAGATTTGCATAAAAATTCTGTGGAATTCTGCGGAGTTCTGCTCCGACCTGGTTATAATACTGAATCACATAAACAACGTGCGTCTCACTTCTAGGTATGCTAATCTAGTCGGATCTGCCTTTTTCCTCTGATACATTAGCAAGAAATTGACCCAGAGTCTGTAGTATTCTGAATCGAAAATGGAGCTGTTCTTGTTTCGTTTAAAGCTTAGATATTTCCCTTTTATTCTGCAAATGCCCGTCATTGAGTTTCCATGTGCCCTGGAGTTGTAGTTAGTAGGTAGTGGATCTATAACAAGGTTATATTTAATTTTCTATCGATTAGTTGCAGGTTTTTTTTGTTTTGGTAATTAATACCATGCATATTTCTTGAATCCCTCTATGTTGATTAATAGACTTATTTAACAGAAATGAATAAACAAGTACTGAGTTTATTGGGTGCTGAAAGGCACATTAGCAGCTCTCCAAGCTGCATGACTAACAGGAAGTGCGCTTAAGAACAGTAACTAGATTGGGAAGATTGGATTCGAATGCAAGACTTCACACGCGCTGATTTCAAAACTCAAAAGCTAAACCAAAATGCACTAAATATAGCGGTCAGCTAACTACTACACATTGACAGTTTCTTCAAATTCGTAGAGGTGTACGTCTCACTTTTCAAAATTACTTCTTTAAAGTCTTACCTTATATTCACTCTGACCAAGGAAAGGAAACTCTGGTAAGTTTAATATAGGGGGGTACGCGGAAACAAATTAGAGACTCATGGGGCCCTAGACTTCTTTGGAATCAGATAAATCATGGCTTCCGTAAAAAAGCCACCCTTGATGTCAATAGATAAGAAATGTTGAAAGAAAGAAAATACATGAGGAGCCAAAAGAGATAAGAATTTAGAGTAGAATTTGATCATAAAACCATCCGGGCCTGGTGGGTTGTCCTTTGGGGAGATTACTGTGCGTATTTCAACAAACGAAATATCAGCTTCCAGTGGGGAGAAATCAACCTGCCAGGTCTGTGGTTTTGGAATGTTTTGTATTGAAGAAGAATTCTAGGGAATCCTGAGTGGGAAGAGGGTCCTCAGTGTAAAGATTAGAGTAAAATTATTCAAAATGGATCATAATCTTCCGCTCTTAAAACAATTTATTAACAGAAGCAACATGAATTTCCTCTATCCTTGTTCTCTGTTTTTAAACTTTTAAATCGTTGGCCAGCATCTTACCTAGTTTGTTAGAGGCACTATAGTACTTTACATTGATTTTTAGAAGGGCATTGCTAGCATTGATGATGTGAGATCTATTTAAATCAAGTTTGGCATGAATGAGTTGGTCTCGAACATCTTTGTGAGACGAAGAGTAGTATGCATGCTCTAATTTCATTACATGCTGTAAAAGAGCAGAGGATTCCCTGGTAAGCAGCTGTTTTTTTCCTGAATACATAATTTATGTGTAGCCTCTGTCAGTAGCTTTAAAACAATCCCAAACAGAGTTAAACTTGATATATTGACTAATATTGTCCTCAGAAAAAACAGTAATGAATTTTTCAAACCCTGTGACAAACTACTGATCTTGTAACTGCCAGTTGTTGAAGCGCCACCTTTTAGAACGAGTAGAAGATTGGGTGGGCTAAATCAATGATCACTGAAGCATGGTTGGAGACAATGATAGGGCCTAGTTCAGCATGTTTGAGATGTTGTTCGAGATTCTTATCCAGAAAAATGAAATCAATTCTAGCAGAGGAGTGGTGGGTTGGAGAAAAAAAGAAATATTCTAAAAGATCGTGATTGTGAAGATGCTAAGCATCAACTAATCTGCGTTATTGTTCTGTAAAAGGCCTTCAGCGTGTTGTTAGGGATATATTTGCAGGCAGATTTTCGATCTAAAAAGGGATCCATGGGTTGGTTGCAGTCTCCCCAAAGGCTAAGCTGGCGTGCTTTGCAAACATTAATTTGGGTGAGAGCAAATCCCAAAATTGAGCATCTATCCCAGTGGCCCCATAAACATTAAAAAAGGAGTAGGGACAACCACTGATAGTAGAGAGAAGAAGTAGCCATCTGCTATTGACATCAGCTTCTTGTTTTAAAATAGTAACAATGAAACAAAATAATTACATTATTTTTATGATGAACAGCAGAAGAACAATAAACAGAACTGACCCAATTTGTTTTACAAACATATTAATATCCTGTTCAGAGAGATGTGTTTTTAGTTACGTGACAAGACAACTTAGAAAGGTTAGTGAGAACTCTCTGTCTCTTGATGGGGCTTCTAATGCCCTTAACATTTCAAGAAACAATTATAAAACTATTCATAAGGAATAAAGTAAAACATCATGTACAGAAAAGAAGTAACCTCTTGTAAATAAAAAAAAAATATCATAACTATATACCATAAAATGCCAACAGATGGTACATAGAAACGTACAGTAGGAACAGAAAAAGGGAGCACAGCAAAGGAGAAAAAAGTAGAGGAGGAAGTGTATGAATCCAAAAAAGACCCACAGTATGAAAAGCAATAGAAGGATGACGAAAGATTGAAAGGACCATAGCCATCGAGGAAAAATTAGAGAAAAATAAAAAAAGGTGAATGAAGTGCAACAAAATAGCACGAGAGATGAACCAACCAGAGAACCCGGTCCAGAAATGAAAATGAAGAGAGAAACAGAGACCTGAGAATAAGGAACAAGATGGAAATAAATATGTAAATGAGGTACTGCAATAAAATACATAAATAAACCATAAAAGAAATGAAGATCTTACCTACTCAGGTGGACACATTTGGGATGGGTGTTTGGTAGGAGGAAGACTAGACAATATGTGGCGTATGAACCACAGAAAGACACTAATGGCGACAAACAAGGGACCCGAGGGGAAAAAGAGAAGAAACTGCTGGTAAAGAGACTAAAATGGTAATGCAATATAAACAAACTATTCATAAATTAGAACAGAATTGGAAGAAGGCAAAACAGATATATCTTGAGGACCCAATAGTGGCCATAGATTGTCTGTTGTGGAAATAAGTGATCCTGTCATTGTATCTGATCTTGAAAATGCATGGATGATGAAGATTATACCTTGTGTTTCTAGCATGCAATAAAGGGTGCATACCTAAGAATTCTTTGCGGTGAGCTGCTGTGACAGGGGAAACTTCTTCTGAAAGAAAAATCCTGTTGCCAGACCAGATTAACTGTTTTTGCTGCCTGGAGGCTGTTAGAACCTGCAGTCTTTATATTGGTGGAAAAGTATAATTACTCCTCTAGTTTAGTACTAGACTTAGTGACAGAGGATCAGGGTCCAAGATGAAGAGCTCTTTGAATGTTGAGTGGTGAACCACTGGAATGACCCATGAACTTTGGTAAGTTCTCCTGTAGGAAAGCAATCATATCTCAACCTTCTGCCCCCTCTGGAAAACCACAAACTGAAGATTGTTCCGCCTGTTTCGATTTTCTAAGTCTTCAGTCTGTTGTTTGAGGGAGGCTATTTCCTGAGCCATGTTGGTAACTTTTGAGGTGGCGTCAGGAGACTCTGAGAATAAGAATAAGAATAACTTTATTGTACAGTTAATTGAAACTCACAATATCAAAACTTCCATCATTAAAAATCATTCAAACCTTGTTTTACACTTATATTATTCGAATTGCAAGAAAAAAGTATTTTTACACTTTATAAATTCGAGACAGTCTCTACTGCATTGTCTGTATAGTCCTTTTTTAAGTTTATAAAGTGAATGTGCCTCTGTTTGCCGGAGCGTAATTATGACTTGGCAAGTGTCTTGGCGGACTGTACCTTTGTTTGGTTGAAATGCTGTTGCTTGCTGTACTTCACATGTACCGTATGGATAGCTCGTGAGTCTTCTGGCCGCTATATCAAAGTACTTTGTTAGTCTGCAATTTAGCTGGATCAGGTTTAAAGCACAGCTTCACAGCCTGCCTGCAGCTTGTAATGCCCTTTTGGTTCCATAATACTCGGAGTAAGGCGCGCCTTATGTCCATCAGGTTTGGGCAGATGCAAATTATATTTATTAGGTTCTCTTTCCCTGTTCTACAAAGACGACAAAGGTGTTCTTCTGTTCTCCTTTTCCAAGGTGCCAGGTGAGGTAGGGATGTATGATGTTACAACGCATGCTTTTACAATGCATGCTGTTACAACAAAATTTTTACAACGCAAATGCAGTGACAACGCAAGTCTTTACAACGCAAGTCTTTACATCGACTTGCACTAGATGGCGTGCTAACATTAAAAAAGTGTAATTTACTATTCTAACTCCAGTCCACGTAACAGTAGGGAAGGTGTTTGGATAGTAAACTACACTATTTTTAATGTTAGCACGCCATCTAGTGCAAGTCGATGTAAAGACTTGCGTTGTAATGGCATGCGTTGTCAATGCATTTGCGTTGTAACAGTTTTGTTGTAATGGTAGTGCGTTGTAAAAGTTTCGTTGTAAAGGTTGTTCACCGGTGAGGTAGTATTGGTAGGATGCCGAAGCGCAGTTTAAAAAAAAATTGTCTTTTGTCTTCTGCGTGAGACCCGTTTGCAGGTATTTCTGCGGCTTTAGAACTTTATAATCTTTCAGCACTGTCCATCCATGAGCCCTCTTGGCCAGAATTTCTTTGTCTTCTATGGATGATATCATTTTGGTTACTTTTGTTACCACCCTTTGAAGCTTTTATTGCCTGTGGATGACTCCCAGAGATTTGTTAATTCCAAGTACTCCAGTGATTCTAATAGATACTTCCTGGTGGGTGAGTTCTCTTGGGTGGACAGTTCGGTCCAGAGATGGGCGTTTAGAGATCCTTGCTCAGCGCTTCTGATTTTGCTCCAGCTTTTTATATAGGTGCCTCTTCTCTCCACTGTTTGTCTCTGGAGACCAAATTCGAGGCGAATTTGGGCAGGAGACACGTAGTTCGGCAGATGGAAGATTGCCCTGTATGCTCTACTGATTATTTTGTCTAGAGCCGTCGCATCTTTCCCTTGCATGGGTTCACTGCCGTTTGTGAGCATTGGCTGTAGATGTGCTCTAATCACCTGTAGAAGGGGATCCAGTGATCGATCGGGGAGAACTTTCTTCAGGGGCTTCATGTTGAGCCCTTTCGACGGATGGCCTCTAGTTGGGGTTTAAACGAACCTCTACTGTCTAATAGTACACCTAGGTATTTATAATTGGCTACGTGGTCTAGCCTCTGTCCATCGAGGAACCATGCAAGTTTCTTTGTTTTATTATGGTTCACTGACATACCTTTTGATTTGTTTAAATTGATTTTTAATGCATTGTTTGATGAGAATTCATTGGTGGTGTCCAGGAGGTGTTGTAGTCCAATCGGGGACCGACTAATTAAGACCAGGTCTGCATATAGAAGGATTGATAGTGTGATGTCTCCCAACCATGGAGCATGCGATTTGGTTTTGTCCAGTTCTCCAGGAAGATCTGCGAGAAAAAGGTTGAACAGCATGGGGGCTAGAACGCATCCTTGTTTTAGACCTTTGGTGGTGATGATTTGCCTTGAAAAGTGCGTTCCAGTTCCCAGTTTAATCTTGACCCAAGTGTTGGTGTGAAGTAGTATCAGCTGTTTTAGAAGTGGCACGGGAATCCCCCATTTTTCCAGTTTCTGCCAGAGTTTACTGCGGTCTACATGGTCAAACGCGGCACTGTAATCTATGAAACATAGAAATAGCGAGCTATTGGCTGTCTTAACCGCGTATATCAGTAGGGTTAGCGCCATGATATTAGTTATTGTGCCCTGACCTCTGCAGAATCCAGTTTGGTTTGCTCGGATGATGTGTTTTGTAGTTGCCCAGGATGTTAATTCCTCCAAGAAGAGTCCCTCTTAGTACTTTGCCTCTGTGTCAATAAGGGTGATAAGTCGATGGTTACTTGGATTGCTCCTTTTGCCCTGTTTATAGATCAGACTTATTATTGTTCCTCTCCAGGATTATGGACATATCGCTGTTTCCCTAATTTCCTGGAAGACTGGTGCCAGTGTGTTGCTACAGAAGTCAGCGTCTTACTTGTACATTATTGGCGGTATTCCGTTGGGGCCGGGAGCGCCTTCTAGTTTCCCTTTTGATATTTGTGGCTTAATCCTAACCGCTGTTGCTGCATGATTTTATTCCTTCCTGTTTGAGGTTAGTTTGGAGCT
Organism: Triturus cristatus; assembly: GCF_964204655.1. NCBI lineage: Eukaryota > Metazoa > Chordata > Amphibia > Caudata > Salamandridae > Triturus > Triturus cristatus. Next base: position 491,293,654 of record NC_140588.1, read on the forward strand.
TGTTGTTCCTTCTTCCTCTGGATTTGCAAGCTTACACAGGTTCTCAGTCTGGTTGGAGTCGTCATATACTTCATGTTTGTGTATTCATGTTTTGTTACTGCATGGGTAGATCTTAATTGTCCGAGTTTTTCCTCTGAGTGGGTCCCCCTCTGGGTTTTTATCATTGAAGTGATTTGATAAGTAGTGTGCCCATTCGGATTCAGATATATGTGAATTTATTCCTTTGTGTCCTGGGCATTGGAGGCTATGGATTGTTTTCAAGAATCTGGCACTGTTCCTCTGTTTCGAGTCGTGCACGATTTCGCCCAGAGTTCCTCGTTCATTTGCCTTTTCCTTTCCCAAGTCTTCTTTTCTTGCTGAGCCCTTAGAGTTTGCAACTCTTTTTGCAGGGCTTCATTGTTCGATTGTTTGTGGAGCTGCCTTAGGATCTGGTTTATTTTTTGTTTTAGGTTTTTTATCTCTGGTGTAATTACCTTTCCAAATATGCTGCTTGATATGTTTCCTTTGCGGGTTTTTTGCTCTGTGGCGTATGTTGTTCCAAGTTCCATTACAAATTCTTTCAAAGCCTCCAGTGGGTTCTTTGTCAAACTTGTTATCCGGTTGAAGATTATTTTTGCATTGATTGTTAGTTCTTCTACTTTATCGGTCTTGCACCTTATCTGTCTGAAGTTGGAGGAATACTCTGTCCCGATGCTTTTTCTTGATTCCATGTCATTCCCACTAGTTACACCTAGTTTCGCTTCTTGTGGTAGGTGCTCACTTTGGCCGTTTTCTACTACCTTGAACGAACTTATTATTTCAAACAGTGGTAGTGTTGCAAGGGTGAAGTCGAGGTGAGAAGAAGTGGTTGAGGAAAAATATGTTAGTGCTGGCGGTGTATCCTCTTTAAATCGACCATTTAGTACTCTTAGGTGTAGCTGCTCCAGGTCTTTCAGTAGTTGGTTTGAGCATCTTGTTTGCTTGTTTGGGGAGGCTTGGGTTTGGTTTAGTATTTCCCACGCAATGTTCAGTTCCTGTGCTAATTCATCTTCTGATATTTTTCCAAAAAGGTGAAGATTGAAGTCGCCTGCCAGAAGTAAGTTCTCCATTTCCCTTTCTTCCATAAGTCTTACAAGTTCGCTGACAAGTTCTCTAGCCCCTTTTAGTCTGTGCCTGGGGTGTATGTATGTATTTATTATATATAGTGGTTGAGTCACCTGGTTGTTTTCAATTGTTATTGCTATTGCCTGTATGGCACTAGGCGGAGTGATTTTTGCCTTGATTTCTTCCATTGTTCCTATTGTTAGTATTGAGGCGAGTGACGCCAGGCCTCCTGAGCAGTGACCATAGGAAGAACCTCTAATTGCTGGGTGGGTTTGAGTTGTGTAACCTTGTAGGAGTAACTCTTTCTCTTCCCAGGTTTCTTGGAGTAAAATCAGATAGAACGATTTTAAATAGTTTGATGTTTCTGGGTCTTCCAGTTTGCTTGACAGATCGTTTATGTTCCAGATGCATATTTTAATTTTAGAGGTGTCAGCTTTTGTAAAAGTTTGGCCTGGTGCCCTTTGTCACTTTGTATCTTCTGTGATTATTGTCCGCCGTATGTTTGCCCAGCTAAAAACGGGTTGCTGGGTTGGTGAGTGTTTTAAGTGTGGTTGATTGCTGTCAGGTTCTGGGGAGTGACTATGTGCTCCTTTTAAAATTGATTTGGCTGTTTGTAGACGTTCTTTTTTACTATCTTCTAGGAGCAGGGTGGGGTAGGCTGGTCTTTTTCCTGCTACAAGCTTTATTCCCCATTTAGAGAATCTGAGCGTTTCCCCCAGGATTTGATCTGCTAAGTCATTTGTTTTCCATATTGTTTTTGTCATTTCGTGTTCATGTTGGTCTGGGGAAGAGTGAAATTAAATTGCGAGCAAGTCTGTTGTGTTAATGTGTTTTAAATTTTCAATTGAGTGGATGAGTCTTATAATATTAACCCTATTTAGGGTGTCCACTCTTCCTCTGGATTTGAATTCTGGGATAAATAGGATAATGTCTATCTCTTTTTTTCCAGGGGTCGGTGTTCGCTGATGTATGGTTGACTTGTGTTGTTTGAACCCTTGTGGGGGCTGGATTTTATTTGTTGTATCGTAGCTTACTGTGCTAACTCCGTGGTTTGCCTGATCAATGGGTAGTTTGTTTGTGCTTTGTGCACTTTCCTTCGTCTTTTGTTCCTGGATGGTAAAATCCTTGCAATGATTAACACTGTTTGTGGGTGGGTCGGCATTTATACCTTCTGTGTTGATGTGGGCGGACTCCTCTAGGGCCTGCTCTATGACCTGTGTACCGCTTTGTATTTTTCCTGTTGGCAGATTTTCTGTGATCCTGCTTTGTGTGCCATTTGCCTGTTCAGGTATGTTACTAGGTTGCTTGTGTTTGACTTGGCCGATGTCCTTCTGCTCTATCTGTTTACTTTTAGTCTCTTTAGATAATGTCGATGTTGGGGTCTCTGCTGCTTTTAAGATCTTTATGTCTAATGATTTTTTATCTTGAGGTGATGCCTTTTTTTCTTCGATGTACTTCATGATTTCTCCTATTTGCTCTTTATCCCTTGATGTAGTCATTTGCTGGTTCTCTTCAATGTAACCTGCTCCTGTTGTCTTTCTGTTCCTACCCAGGAGACTCTGAAATTTGTAGTTCAATGTCCAAGACCCTAGACCCAAAAGATGACCATTTATCTTCAAGACGTTGAAGATTAGAAGTAGTTTCCATCACGTAGGCTTTCCGCATTTTTGCGTCATCCATTAAGTCCTGGGTCTTTTTGAGTCGTTTGCTTCCTTTGCCGATATTCTCTATGCAAGAAACAGAAGCACCACTGGTGAGAGAACCAGCTTTTGAGGAGACATTGCCACCCTCTGCCATCTTGAAAGTATGAAGAACTAAAAAGATGCAAAGCACCACCATCAGTGAGGTATGGTAAGGATAGGCCATTAAAAGGCTGAACTAATTAAATAAAAGAGCAAAGGGTAAGCCTTCAGTAATGAAGAGTATTTCATGATATGTTCTGTCCCAATGTATTATTGGTGAAAGGAAGGAATAAAGAAGATGATGAGCAACATCTACAGGAAGTAAAATTAAAGCACAATTGTATATCTTTGGAGAAAATCTGGGCAGGCAGCAGCCAAAGAAGCAATTGTGAAAGGTGTGGCCTTGCTGAGAAACAAACAGGTGCTTATATTCCTGTCAGCCTCATAAATTGCAGCAAAAGTGTCGACCACACTAACCCGGGATAGAAAACTGCAGTTTACTTGAAGGCGGATAAAAGACTGTTGGAAAAAGACTCACCACCTGAGGACCCTGCATTCAGCTGTCTTTTCCTGGCATTATATGTGGCCAAGTGGGTCTCTGGTCGAATGAGGGAAACAGAATCCGGACTGGGGAGCAGGAACTCTTCTATCCAGAGGTCATCTTGCAGGCATCCCAGCCGCCAAGCTAGGCATCCAGTCTTTAAGACTAGAGATGTTGCGGTTGTCATGTAGGGAAGGGTTTTCCAATTTAGTTATCTATCATCAACATAATGATGATTGGACTCAAGCATTTCCTTGAACACCATACTCAGGGGCATATTCACAACTAAATGGCGGAGCACAGTGTTATGCCACAGTTGGTAACGCCGCACTCTGATATTCTGAGAACACAGGGATGCGCCATATTATAGTGCACCCCTGCATTTCCTCTAGCACTGGCATTGATAAAGCTGCTTAGCACCAAAGTAGGAACAATTTCACCATAGTGCAAGGTTGGCTGCTTATAAGGGAATGATTGTTCATGTGCAGGAAGATGTCCCTTCACAATCACTAAAAGAAACAGTTTAAGACCAGGTTTCCCTGGTTTATTTTTGTTGAAGCCCCATATTTATACCAGCCTTGTAAATAAGGGGCAGTGTAAAAAACCACTGGGGTTTGCGGCGGAACATCCAATGCAGCACCCATTTCCCACCCCTTTCGTGCTAGGAGCTGCATGAACAGGGGCATTATTTACAAGGCGGCGTTAAGCCATGTTAAGTGGCTTAACGCCGCCTTGTAAATAAGGCAAAGGGGTTATCACCGCAAGAAAGTTAAAAAAAGTGACGTTCTGGTGGTGGTAACCCCTTGTAAATATGCTGCTCAGTAGTTTGAGGAGCAGGTTGAAGATGACAGGGGCCGGAAGGGTGTTCTGTGTATCTTCACGGAGCGCTTGAGCAGAATTGATGATGTGGTCACCAGTTTTCAACACCAGGTGTTGTTTGGTAAAAGAATTAGTTAAACTGAGCTCAAGACATGAAAATGGAAAATTGATGTGCTATTCTAAGGTGTACATTTAACCTCTGTGATATACTGTATTGGTGGTTGTCAAAACGTTTATGAGAATTAGAAGACAGGTGTCCTCATTACATATTATGTTAATTGCATTGCACAGAATCTAAAAATTGTAATGATTTTGGAGAAGCTTGTTGCATTTCGAGACTGAAAGATCTTGAAGAGAGACAGGAAGGGTGGTGCTGCTATGGCTGGAATAAGGTCCTGTTCTGACTGGAGGACTTGAAGCTGTGATTCTGTAAGCAGTTTAATTTGAATCAGCTAAAGCTAATAGCGAGAAGGTATACTCTTCTCAACACTCTTCAGCGGGTGAGAAGAATGGGAGGTTTGGAGACGTGCCACAAGGATTCCACATTACGAATTTCACTCATTTATTTGAAGGAGCAATTTTTAAACCATGGCTTGCTAGTATTGTTCAGCTTGATTTTCAGCCCTCAGCAATGAACATTGAATTGAAATCAATAAGCATCCTTGGCGCACGGAGTGTTTGTGAGTCAGTGCAGCCTTGGGCGTAATATGTTTATTAATTTATTACTTCGTACCGGTACTGATACATTGCCTATTTTTACAATATATCCTTTGACAAATAAATTCAAGGTTTGTTTGCAAGTAATTTTTGAGCTCAATGTACACATTAAGGCTTTGAATAATGTCATTTTGTAAAGATGATTTCCAGTTTTCTATGCTTTATTAATTAGTGGTTTCAGAGTGATTTGATAGCATCGTAATTGTGTTCCGACATATTATGTGCCTCTGCAATCTTTTGTTATGTTGACACGATCTCATGCGCACAATCAAGGTATCCACTAGACTGTGATTCACTATAACCTACTAAGAAAGGGGACACTATAACGATATGTCAGAAGAACAAGTAGTTCAGCTGAAAACGAATATGGTGCGTGTAATGTTGGATAACATATGATTTAGGTTCTACAGCTATTTTTCATTTCTCTTGTGCATTTTATACTAACATTAATAAAGTCAAGCCTGAGAGTTTACCCTTCAATTCGTGAATGTATGTAGCACAGAAATGCACTGGTGTCTCCACAGAGATAGGGCAAACATTTATCAAGAATAGTTTTAAGATGTGTACTCTTGTTTCTTTCAGATCCATTCCCTGTGATCCTCCAGCCTCCTCCCTCTGATATGTGTTAGGTATACACCTCAACTTCCAGGGCATGGTCGATCACAACACAGATGATTGGCTTTGTGCTACACTACCCTCCATATCATCCCTCCCATCTGTTGCCGTCTCCTGTACAGCAGTCCATTGCTTGGTAGGTAGGCTACTTATTTCCACTGAGATACACTACCTCAGAGACAATGCTCGTTCTTTACCCCCTGTACTTTCCTCTCACTTCTGCCTCCTCAAATCCATACACTACATTTTGCCTTTCATATATGTCTTTCGCTTGGTAGATGAGGTCAATGTGGTTTTAGGAAAAGACACCATTTAAGCTGGGTTACACACACTACAGCTATCACTTGTTTTTCCGAGCTGCCCCCTTAACACCTCATGCCTTTGTTGATGTTAGTGCCATAATGTGAGATCAGCGTTCACTACATTTGAGGTGCTGTCCATTCATCATTAAAGTGTCACTAAAAATCAAGGTAGTATGCCTGATTAAAAATGCATTCATTCTGAGATGTTAAGTTCACACGGAAGGATGCACACATACACCTGTAATGGGCATATTCTCACAGGACACCAAACCGTAATATTTTGCTTACGCTTGAGATGCAACCAAGACCTGTTTCAGAGGGAATAAGCTACAGTTTTGCAAATTCTTGCAAATTCAAATCCAGTAAATTGAATACAATGAGCACATTATTTCAAAGATGCAAAAGTATTCTCTATCTAAGGTCTGCACCCTGAATATCAAACCCACAATGTTGGTGGGACAGAATATCAAAATTAAAATATCAAAAGAAGTAAGGGGCTTATTATTAAAACAGGCGATAAAATTATCGCCGCTTTAGCGGCAGAAAACTGCCGCTAAAGCGGCGATAATGGGCTTGATAATATGCTCTATAGAATTCAAATTGAAGCCCATGTTAGATGTCCTTCACATCTAACATGGGCTTCAATTGGAATTCCATAGAGCATTTTATCAAGCCCATTATCGCCGTTTTAGCGGCAGTTTTCTGCCGCTAAAGCTGCGATAATTTTATCGCCTGTCTTGATAATATGCCCCATGTAAGTCTGCATGTGCTATACCTAACCCCACATATATGTGCCTGTGCGGTACCTACGTAGATGTGGAGTTAGGAATATTAAATCTATACTTTCGTATAAGCACTTTCCTTTTGATATTTTGTCCCTCTTTCCTGATGTTGTTGGTGTCGATATTCCGTAGTACAACTGTATCCACAAGCATAATTGACGTGAATTGCTGGGGCACACTTATTTGTTGTAACAAACGCTCCTGCACAGAAAGTGTCGCAGATTACGTGGATTCTGTATGTAGGCATGTCACCTGTCTGGCGCGGTGGTAATGGGTGTCTGCCGACAAACTCAACTCTGAAATAGAAGGGACAGTAAATGGGTAACTCCAAAGCTATTGGAGGTGAGGTCACTCACAGCCTGAAACAGTGCAGAAAGAGAAAAGGGCAACTTCACACCACATGGGAAGGCTGAGGTCTAGAGAAGTAATCTCCTTGAAGATAAAAAACAAACAGCGTGTGCCTTAAACCGTGCCTGTGGTTAGCTATGACTACAATTCGGCACATAAGCGTGCTGTATTTTGAAGTAATATTTATGAATTCTTGACACAGATGAAAGGGACATTTTCCTGAAATATCGCACGGTATTAAATGATGTGTTGTTTGAACTATGGGAAATAATAGCATTAGAAAGTAATTATTAGAATGAATTCCTGAACACAGGAATAACAGAAGTTCTGTTAAGAAATATGGAGCTGACAAGTCACTTTGATTGGATTCAGAGCTAGGGTAGCGTTTTCATAATATCGAGAAATTAATACAGTTTACAATATTGTGCATAAATTAATGTGTAGTCAATCAATCAATCAATCAATAAATAACTTTATTTTGGTTCAAATGAAACATACAAGTGTGCAGTACAAATATTTAAAAGAAAATCATAAAAAGACATACATCAAGAAAACACCCCATAAATATTTAAGACATTTCCTGCTAATAGCAAAGGCCATAAAACAGCAAAAACCTCAGAAAGTCCTAAAATTTGGCTAAATGGGGTTTGTTATGAAATTCAGAGGGTCTGTGGTAGCAGAGAATATTGTAAAGCCCTAGAAAAAGAGTTACAGTTGTCTTAAAAAAAAGGGCAAACCTGATGAAACAGTAAGTAAACCCATGGTCAATCATTCATACGGGCCCAAAGGGCACTCGGAATATGATTCAGGACTGTGTAATGACCTCTTCAGTTCCCAAATATGCAGGTAATCAAAAGCTAAATCGTGGGTTCTGATTCCTGATAATTTTAAGACTTGGCGAAGAAAATGCCTCCTTTGTGTCATGTACAGAGCGCAAAGAAGGATAAAGTGCTTTCTGCTTGGGGTGAAAGCCATTACAGGGACAGTGGGGGAGTGAGTAGAACCAGGTACCCTGGATGGGGAATGCTGCCAGAAAATATAGGGTATATAGGTGGAATCTGGTCAGTAGAAATTTGTATCGCTCTAGTGGAATTATCTAGAGATACAGTGCAAGATATGATTTGGCATATAAGAGTTCTTGTAGATCGTCTACTGTCTCCACTACCCTATTTGTTGCACAGAAAGTGTTAATATATCATGGGTAGAGCTCTTTCACTTTGGGTACAACTCTGGTGGTGAGGGTTTCCGGCAATTGAAAGTATTATGGAATACCTCACACTGCGAAAGTATCCCTGATGTACTTAAGCCATGGAATATCTAAAGCCCTATCCGGGGATGAACAGTCAGCCAGCACAAATCTACACAAATGAGCCCCAGGGTTGTTCCATACTCTGAGTCAGAGTAACAAAGGCTGCAATCGGATATAGTCTTTGATGAATCCTAGATCAACTTCTTTGTGACAGAAGTTTGTGAACGTTGACTGGGGAAATGAGAGAAGCCTTTTCAAGAATTTTTTTCCGATTTGTCTGTAAGCAATTACTGTTCGAAAACCCCCATACACCAGCCCCAAATGTGGCAATAGAAAGGCACTTACTTTTAAAAATACATAAAAGTTCTTTCAGGGGTTTGTGGCCAAACCCTTTGGAAAATCTAAAAACTGCATCAATGGACCTGTGTAATTGTAGGACCCTAACACTTAAAAGAAATTTCCAGTTAAAACCAGCACCCAGAGGTACACAAAATATATAAAATGGGGAACTTTTATAATCTCTGAGTCTCGGAGCACAATTTTTCTCTTTTAGTAAGTTTCGGGCCACACTTCATTTTAAAGGACTTTATTCTATGTGTCCTGATGCCCAGATTAGTCATGAAGGTGTTAAAGGCATCCGACTAGGATTGGATGCAGTTGGCTGTTCTGCCTATGAGGACTGCGTCATCAGCATAGAGTAAAGCAGGAGCCTGACACAGTCCAATATTTGGTAAATCTTTCCCTGTACAACAGAGAAAGTCCTCAAGACCATTAATATATAGACACAGCCTTGTCTTACCCCAATTACTGATGGAAAATCCTCTGTGAGCTCCCCATCTCTGGTATAGCTGACTTTTGCTGAACTATGGGTGTGACGTCCACAAAGCAGCATTATAATTGAATTGTCAATCCCCTAATTTTCCTTGGTGGCCCAAACCTTTAACCTATTTATTGTGTCAAATGCACATGTGAGGTGCATAAAGGCAAGGTGGATACACCCTTTGCTGCTTTTGTGTACTTTTGCAGAATAAGGTTCTGATTACAAGTCTGGCAGTTCTCGGACTGGTGAGGCCATAGCAATCCAGCCACTGCTGTACCTGCGCTGTAACCACCACAATACAATTTAGGCAGTCGGACTGCCCTGGGACTGCTAATGCTGCCAGGGGACTGCTGTTCCCTGGCGGTGGCACGGCGGGGTAGAGGCAGCAATATGTTTGGTGGTTCACTGCTGTCCCGCCAAGCATATTACGAGTTTCCTCTCCGCCGGCAGAGTCATGGGGGTTCTTTTTCCATGAACACCATGGTGGATAGAAAACAAAGGTGCATCATACCATGTGGATTTATAAAGGGGGGATTAATATGTGCCCCCCCGTGTAAATGCTCAACAGTTCCTGCACGCCATGGACCTTCGAGTACATGCAATGCTGGAACCTTGTGTGGCAGTCCCATTGCAGTTCCTTTTTCAAAGGCACACTAAAATCCAAATGTCCTAGTAACTGCTGGGTATTTTTCTCTCTTTAAATTGTGGCAGGTTTGAGCTGAAAACATTTAATAGGGGTACAGATTTTGTCACACCGAGTATGCATAAAATGTGTAAAAGTGTTCCCATAACAGGAGTTAACACAAATATCAGCAATTATCAGTGCACTCGCTGTGAGGACCTTCATGATAAATGTTGTACTTGTGTGTATTGAATTTTCTGATGTATGGAGAAGAGGGATGAGGAGTAGAACTCCAACCACCATCAATCTTTTGTCACTATTTACGTTGTGCACCTACTCAACAGACTTTGGCTTTCTGATTACAAAAATGACTTTATACGGGTCTGCCTCGAGGATTGTAATTCCCTCTACATCTCCTAACATTTTATTTCCTACTTCCTTCTTTGCAGCTACACCAATTGCTCTACATCAATACATATACACACCCCATGTCTGTTTACAAACTGTATTCATTGTTTTCTTTTCTTATCAAAATACTGGACTGGCATCCTCCTCAGGTGCCCTGAAGAATGACTACACCAAGACCACTATATGCAATAAATATACTAAGTCGTTGAACCAAGCACTGAGTCGGTCAGAGCTCTCAGCTTGTGCAATTAGCTTATTCGTTTTTTCAAGGTGATTCTTTTGTTTTTGTCAGTACACGAGTCACTGAATCATGGCCAATACTTTGCATAAAATATTAAACTTGCTGTCTCCTGGAATGCTCCTTTTCTTCATTTTCCCTGGGTGTGAAAGGTATTGGTCTGCTTCTCTACCTCTATGGGTACCAGCTGAAAGAGCATGACACAATTGTCTCTCGAGTATATACACACAGGCACACACACACAAACATATATGAGAAAGTACTTCTTTCTGTGTGGTCACCCACATTTTTCTTAAGACTGATATTGCTGATTGTTTGACTGAGTGCCTTGGGACACTGCTAACCAGCACCCAGTGCATGTGCCCTGACCCCTACAATATGTTGAAAGTGACTAAAACCCTAATTGCCATACTTAATATTCCTATAAGACTGTAGTAAATGCTGCCTAAAATATGCCATGGTATGAGAGTTGCATGCCTACTATGGACTACAGCACTACTGTGCCATCTACTAGTGTGACAAGGCACACATTATTCCAGGGCTATTACTAGCATAGCTACTGCAGTTTCTAAAACTGCAAACCGACCGGTCAAAATAAACCTTTTTGACAGAAGAAAACCTCTGCTTTAAATATTATTAAGTCACTGAAATGTAGGCCTTGTAACACACAAGGCAGGGTGCATGGTGTTTACAAGTAGGACATGAAGAAATTTCTTAACATGTCTTTATAGTGACTAGTCACCAAAAGCTATTTGCACTGTAAGGAGGTTGGTTGGAAAATAGAGAAAAACTGGGAAGCAATAGCAAATATTAATTATGATATCTCAAGCTATGGATCATCTATAGAAATATTTTAGGAACTTAATATTCATTTAAAGCCCAACTCAAAGGTAAAGTTGGATTTGTAATATTGAGGATAAGGGGAGTTTCCTTTTCCCTGCCTGAAGCTGAAGGAGGCGAATTTGCATTGGCCTCAAACTGACACACAGGTGATAAATGGCTTGGATGAGGTGTCAAAACAACTCCTAGATTAGTTACAATGGTATGGGCATGGAGAAGAATGTAGTTCTTCTGACAAGAAGACAAGATGAACAGTGCCCAGGAACCTAATTTACTTCAAAGGTGCCTCCCCTGTCACAAGCAGATGACATATGACATGAAGCCTGCACAGGCTCCTTCTTTTGTCCTACCATTCAGATGAACATCAAACCCAGTGAGGGCAAGCTAACTGTTTTGGAATGACCAGGGCAGAGTGGACTACTCATTTCCCTGGCCACACCTCTTGGTGGATACTCGTGCTCTGCACAAGGGGAGAGGGCTTTTGTTTGCAAAGGGGAACACAGGAACAACTGTAAACGTGGGTAGGTTCACACATACAAACCTCTACCATATTGGTTAGGGAGTGGCCAGGGGTCATCACCACCCACAACTTTGTGCCAGGAATAAATATGACATCTCAAAACACTTTCCTGAGGTCCTGGGATCATTGGCAGAGTCTAACGGGACTTCTCCTAACATTCCTGAAAAGCTGTAAGTTGAAAATATTTTGGACTTGAAGACCACTGGAGGACTGGGATGAACCTGACAAGCTGATCTGCCAAAGGCTACAGGTTACTATCCCTGAGAGCTTCTCAGTTGCAGCAAGTTTAGTTCAGTGGGACCTCACCAAGAAGGTATTTGGCCTCCTGTAACCCTTCTTGATCCAGCCCGCAGCATTGCCCTGCTAGAGGATTCCAAGCTTCGAAAAAGAGACTTAGATATAAGTGACAATCTTGACTGGTCAATGGTGCCAAAAGTATCTGACTGATATGAGGACTTCCTTTGTTGCAAAACTTTTCCTGCCAGGAGGTTTTACTGCCAAAACAAAGGGCTTAACCAGAAACTCATCCAGTGCCTATCCAATGTTAAGGAGCTCTCCTTCCACACATCCTGCTGCCATGACCCACTGAAGGATTTTTACTTCCAGAAAAAAGACAAAGGGCCTTGTTAGACCCGGGGGTCTCTAGTTGGCAGAGGTAAGTACCTTTGTCCAAATAGGGACCCTTGCTTCTAGTCAGGGTAAGGGGGATACACAGTGTTGATAACCCCTGCTTACCACCTTGGTAGCTTGGCACGAGCAGACAGGCTTATCCCCAAGGCAATGTGTAAAGTATTTGCATCAACACCCACAGTAACCCAGTGAAACACCACAAATGGACACCACGCAGATATTTATAAAAATATCAATATCTTTATCTGATTAGGCAAGACCAATAATGACAGAAATCCAACATACAAATATAGTCTCTCTTTAGAAATGTTCTTTGGTAAAAGTTCACTTTAAAAAACAAATGCAGCAATCCTCTGTACTGTGTGTGAAAGCGTAATCAAATGCCACTTCTCAGTTCTGTTTAACTCCTATAAATCACCCCTCCTCAATGCGCGAATGTGCGCCAGCCAACACAACTTATAGCACACAAAACACGGCCTGCCGGCAGCGTGCTCATTAATAACCGCCTTGGGCACAGGCTCCGGTCGGGGATCAGAGCCATTTATCTGAGGGCAGGACGGGGCTGGGCAGTCCACGTTGTGATCTCTTTGCCAGCGGCGGTGAATGCCGGCAAAGTGCTCTCGCAGCTCCCGGGTATATCAGCAAATCATGATCCCCTCTGGTCATGGGTAGGCGGCACCCAGCGCCTCTGTTTACGATGTGCAGGCGCTTGACGGGCAACTCGGTCCAGCAGCGATGGAGTGCAGACACACAGTTACCTTGTCAGAACACGAGGCAACACGGGCCCCACGCAGTACTTCAGATGGATAGAAGCGCAGGCACACAGCGCTTCTTGAAATCTTGGAAACTTTTGTAGCCCTGTGTTTCAGTAACAGGAGGCCAGCTCTTCTCAGGCCCTGGGAGACAGGTTCACCTCAGAGGGACAAAGCACACAGCACAGTTCCTCTTCAAGTAGGGGGACACAGCACACAGCAGAAAGTCCCTTAGTCCTCTTCCTCAGCAATAACAGCAACTGCCGGTCAGCCCCCAGACACACTGCAATGGCAGCACTTTTCCTCAGTCTTCCTGGCTGTTCTTCTTTGGCAGTGATTCCTTCTAGATCACAAAGTTTTTCCTAGTCTAAAGTTTAGTGGTTTCAGCTCAGATATTTATACCCCAAAAGCCTTTGTTCTTCATGTCTGAGGGGTCCTGGACCCAGTCCAAACCGGTTCTGGGTGCACTCTGCCAGTGCACATCTTCTTCCTTTGTGAGTGTGGGCCAGGGCCATCATATGAACCGCAGGAGGTGGAGCTAGCATTGTGGAAGGCAGGCACAGCCCTATTCAGACCCAGGTGCTACTCCTCCCACCACTCTGCATGCAGATAGGTCTATTCAGCCTAGTGTTGACTCACCCAGCTTCCTGGAGCCACCCCAGCTCCTGTCACTCACAAACCAGACAGTCAATCAACAAACAGGCAGAGGCACACAGAAAGGTTGAACAAGAAAATAGCCACTTTCTAAAAGTGTCATTTCCAAACTTTGAATTTAAAAACCATCCTCCCTAAAAGATGTGTTATTAAATTCTGAGTTCAGGTTACCAGATTCCAACTTTCTATCTTGCTGCTAGGGGAAGATATGCAGGTAAACATGTTACACAGCATTCCTCATTCTATCCTATCAGCAAGATAGCCTTTCAATTGTGAAAAACAAAATTGGCAGTATTTCACTATCAGGACGTTACCCACACTAGTACATGTCTTACCTTTCACATACACTGCACCCTGCCCACGGGGGTACACTGGGCTTATCATGGGGTGTCCAATGTGTAAGAAAAGGGAAGGGTCAGGCCTGGCAAGTGTGTACACTGGCCAGGACAACATGGCAGTTAACGAACTGCGCACAGGCACTGCAGTGGCAGGCCTGAGACATCATTTTAGGGCTACTCATGTGGGTGCCACAATCAGTGCTGCAGGCCCACTAATAGCATTTGAATCACCAGGCCTGGCACACTCAGTGGACTTTACTAGGGGCCTACTGGTAAAACATATATGCCAATCATGGATAACCAATCACAATAACAATTTAACCGGGGAGCACTTGCACTTTGGCACTGATCAGCAGTGGCAAAGTGCCCAAAGCATCTAAACCAGCAAGAACGAATTCCAGCGCAGTGTCAAAAATACAGGAGGTAGAGGCAAAAAGTCAAGGGAAACCACGCCAAGGATGCCAGGTCTAAGAAGCCTCATTTATATATTGACGAATGGCCAGTTGTTCTTCTGGGGCGAAGGAGTAAACTACTCCATTGCCGTGATGTATGGGCTACCCGCCAGTTTTATAAATAGCCACCAGGCTGGTAGGCACTTATAAAGTATTGGCAGGAGTCGCCATCATTGTGATTCCTGTCAATGCATTTTTCCATTTGGTACAGGGCTCCATCAGCGGAATGGAGCCCTGCACCAAACAGGTTTCTTTATTGACTTACAAAAACAAAATCTTTTTTTAAAGTTTTTTTTATTAAATGCTGCCCTCAATGAAAACTTACCTGTCAATCCACCCTTCTAAATTAGGTGAGCAGAATTGCAGCCTCCGACGGCCAAGCAGGGCCATTGGAAGGGATTAATCACTCCAGAGACATAGTAGTATACAGGACCAAATATTCAGATCTGTTTCCATGTTTCACTGTTGCCAGGAAAACAGATCTAAAGTCAGTTCCTACCTAACAGGGGCATTTTTTAAGTTTCTGCCAGTTGGGAGAGGACATTGTGTCTGCTCTCACTTGGAGGGAGCTTTAAAATTGCTCCTACTAAGTGAGAGCAAACACAGTTTTCCCTACCTGTGCCAGTGCAGGCAGGGAAACAGCTATGTCCCAGGGGTGGCACCCCAGAACATAGCAGGAGTCGGCAATGGGGGATGTGGTCGCTGGAGCCATTAATGGCTCTGGAAGGTGGGCCATGTGGCCCACCTGCCCATTACTAACATAGCTGGGCCCTGACATATAGGTTCCCCATGGCCAAAATCGGTCTGTGGAGTGGGGCTGTGTGTACCCCTCCCTTTAATTAACTTGGCCTGGACTCCAGGGGATGCGGTCCCCAGGGCAGAAATCAGCGGAGGAGAGGGACCACGGCCTCTCTTCTGGGTGCTCTGGGTGGGAGCTTTGCTGCGGACCATGGGGGAGCCTTGTGGCCCTGCGGTCCCTACCAGCTCCCCGTCTCCTGCAGGAGCCGGCATTGCTTTTACATAGTAAAAGCAGTTGTGCTCTGTTGAGCACAACCCAGGGCACAGGTTCGCCGTGCAGGCAACCCTGGATTTATGATAAACAATGCCAGAGGAGGTAGCAGTCCCCAGGGCTTCATGAGCAGTAGAAGGGGGGCCCCATGCACCCCACCCTACACATTTTGTACATGACGTAGGGACCTTGCCCATCAAGAGGCTCAAGTTTACAGAAGCACAGGAGACAACCTTCTGTTTTTAAAGAAAAAATATAGGTAGTATTCACGGATCCAGTGCGAATCCCGCTGAATGTTTTTTTTAATTCTTTTTTTGGCCCTCTCGAGTCCCTGTGGGACCCCCCCAGGAGGCCTATGGGGTCAGGGTGTTTCTCCCCTGCGGTTTTTCTTTCTTTTGTAGCATCTTTTCTGCGACTCGGTTCAAGCCAAGTTACAAGATGGCTGACAACATTTCCTGGTTTTAAGTGTTGCTAGCCAATCTGATCTCAGCACAAGATCGGAAGGGGTGGAGGTTCAAACCTGTCCATAGATATACAAATTTGGATTTTAGTTAATATCTCTAAAAGTACTGAATGGCACTACCCTGGACCAACATCTACCTACCTGCCAAAATTTGGTGTAATTTCGCCAGTAGGTAGTTATAGTTAGGACCTATTTTCCATAGGAAATCCGCAACATTCTATTTGGAATAACTTTGGCACCCGTTGACGAATCTTCGCGAAATTTTCAAAACTTTTGGCCAGCTCCGGTCCGCTCCTATCCTGAAAGTATCGGGATGATTTGTGTAGCGGGGGCTGAGAAAAAAGGGGGTCCCAAAATGTGTTTTCCCCATGCAATTTCCCGTAGGACCTTTAGCCGCAGCTACAGCCCGAACTGCTGAACGGAATTACACCAAATTTGGCAGACAGGTAGACCTTGGTTCAGAGTCATGCATTTTGCTTAAATGGTGTAAATCCGTTGAGTAGTTCCTGAGAAAATCTAAAGTAAAATCAAATATATATCTGGGCAGAGCCTAACCTCACATCTCATCGTGAGATCTGATTGGCTGTCAGCACTTCATCCAAGAAGTGTTGGCAGCCATCTTGGGACCAATATACATGATAGCACCTCATTAAAAAGCATTGCAGTTAATAGAAGGTTTTAAGACTTTAGTTACATTTTAAATCATTTGTTGATGGTACCATACTCATTTTAGGTATTGTGGTATGTTCTAAGGTTATTTTACCATGTGAAAAAGCCTTCTTCTGGGATATCATGAATCATGATTGAGCGAAAAATATTTTCTCATGCTTTTCCCACAGAGGTTTGGAAGGTGATCTATAAGCTCAACTGAGAGCATATTTTCCGTAAATTCACATTATCTTTCTCAGTCATGTGAGAATGAAGTCTGACATTCTCAGTAAAACATGTACATCCAACAGGGGCAGAGACTGTCAGTTGATTCCTTTGTGTTCTAATTAAGCCTGGGCAAAGCACTACGCTACGCTCGCGTAGTTTGCGAAGTTTGCGCTACTTCGCACTATGCGAATTGCACGTAGCACAGTGCAAACATGCGTAGCGTAGCGTTGCGTAGTGCAGCGGTCATTTTTTGCTTGCTCGCGGTCCTCAACATCAAGTTGGCGACCGCGAGCAAGCAAAATGACATCCCAGCGAGACTTTTTCCTTGTTCGCAATCAGCAACATCAAGTTGCCGATCGCGAGCGTGGAAAATAAATATCCCGGCGAGATTCTCAATGCGAGGAGGTCAGGTTTCTCATTGCGAGTGGTCACGTATGCTCGCGACCGCTCGCGATTAGAAACTACCAGTCAGCGTTGAGAAAGCTGCTGCTCGAGTAAAAATCTACTTGAGTGGCAGAAAAATACAGCTTGCACTGTGCAAATTGCCGTTTTCAATGATTGCACAGTGCTGGATGCTTGTCCGCTCTGTGCAATCATTGAAAACGGTATACTACGCAGTTCGCGAAGTGCTACGCGTAGCTCGCGTAGTGCGAAGTGCATTTTGCGTAGCTTCGCGTAGTGCTACTTCGCGAACTACGCCCAGGTAACTGCAGCTTCCCAGAGTGTTCCAAAGAACAACTAGAGCGCTAACAGTCCTACTTATGATAAACGTATGGCACACCTGAAGCCATCTTGATTGGAATAAAGTGGTAACTCTTAAAACATTGCCATAGAAAAGTGCTGCAGAAAGAAAAATTAGGGTACATTTTCACTGACTTCTCAAATCCTCTTCTATGTCATTAAAAAATTCTGACATGCAGACTGAAACATGCACTTTCAATACCAGCAGCAGACTTCCCTGGTGAGCAGTAGCTTTACTACAGTGATCAAATGAGCAACTAGAGTGCTAACATTCTGAATTTATGGCAAATGTGTGACACATCTGAAAGCCTTCTTGATGGAATCAAAGTAAAAAACTGAAAATATTCCTACTGAGGAGACTGCAGTAAATGAGGAAATTAGCAAACTTCATAACAAATAAGTCTCCCAAGATGGCCACCAGAGGCAAAAGAGCCCAAATGTAGCACAAATATCACCCAGATGTAGCCCAAGTATAGCCCAATGACAGAATGTCCCAGAGTGTTTTAAAGAACAACTAGAGCGCTAACAGTCTTACTTATGACAAAAGTATGGCACACCTGAAGCCATCTTGATTGGAATAAAGTGGTAACACTTAAAACATTTAATTTGAAAAGGAACAAAATGAGGGGGTTCATTTTGCCTTAGTAATTATGATTAGTGCTGCAGAAAGAAAAATTAGGGCACATTTTGACTTCTTAAATCCTCTTCTATTTCATTAAAAAATTCTGACATGCAGACTGAAACATGCACTTTGAATACCAGCAGCAGACTTCCCTGGTGAGCAGTAGCTTTACTACAGTGATCTAATGAGGAACTAGAGTGCTACCATTCAGAATTTATGGCAAATGTGTGACACATCTGAATGCCTTCTTGATGGAACCAAAGTAAAAAACTGAAAGTATTTCCTACTGAGGAGACTGCAGTAAATGAGGAAATGAGGAAACTTCATAACAAATAAGTCTCCCAAGATGGCAACCAGAGAAAAAAAAGCCCAAATGTAGCCCAAATATCACCCACAAGTAGCCCAAGTATAGCCCAATGACAGAATGTCCCAGAGTGTTCTTAAGAACAACTAGAGCGCTTACTGTCTTACTTATGACAAAAGTATGGCACACCTGAAGCCATCTTGATTGGAATAAACTGGTGACACTTAAAACATTTAATTTAAAAAGGAACACAATGAGGGGGTGCATTTTGCCATAGATATGGTGATTAGCGCTGAAGAAAGAAAAATTAGGGCACATTTTGAGTGACTTCTCAAATCCTCTTCTATTTTATTAAAACATTCTGAAATGCAGACTGAAACATGCACTTTGAATACCAGCAGCAGACTTCCCTGGTGCGTAGTAGCTTTACTACAGTGATCTAATGAGGAACTAGAGTGCTAACATTCAGAATTTATGGCAAATGTGTGACATATCTGAATACCTTGTTGATGGAATCAAAGTAAAAAACTGAAAGCATTTCCTACTGAGGAGACTGCAGTAAATGAGGAAATTAGGAAACTTCATAACAAATAAATCTCCCAAGATGGCCACCAGAGACAAAAGAGCCCAAATGTAGCCCAAATATCACCCAGATTTAGCCCAAGTATAGCCCAATGACAGAAGTGAGCAAAACACTTATTTTTTGTGTTTTTGCAGTTTTATATAGTGCAGACTTGTCAGGTATTGAAGTGCTTTACATGCGCATGAGTTACATCACACAAGAACAAATTAATTTTGGTTGTAGACATGGGGAGATTAAGTGATTTGACCAGAATCACAGAATGTCCAGCTGAAGCAGAAACTCCAACCTGGTTCCCCAGTTGCAAAGTCTGCAGCTCTGAAAGTAACACCACATCCTCTCCCCTAAGTGCAACATTTAATCAAGTGGTCAACTGGATAAAAACACATAAAGATAAAACAAATAATTTAAAAGTGCTTTGTCGCTATTTGAAAACTCACAACATAAGTCCTCATTTTAGTTTTTTAGAGCAGTAACCATAATTTTGATGCAAATAAGACCCTCTCATATTTGTAATTTCCAAAGGTAATGGTCTAGGTATTACAGTTTTGATTACATCAAGATGACGTCAGGCGTTCCACACTTTTGTAATAAACATAGAATGTTAGCAATCGAGTTGTTTATTAGGATACTGTTGAGAGGCAGAGGCCAGGGGCACGGACTCTGAAAATTGAAGGCAGGTAGGAGGGTGCAGACTCTGCAGAGGCAACAATTTGACCACATTGGGCAGGCAGGAAGGGCCGTGGCAGCAAAACATACTATGGAGGGCAGTGAGAAGGGGGGCAGGGGAAACAAACCAACGATACAGGACTGGCAAGAGAGGCTATGGCAATATAATAGACCATTGTGGGCAGAAGGAAGAGGCAGTGGTAGTACAACCATACATGCCAACAGACCCGATTCAGCCAGGAAACATCTAATGTTTTTAAGCTCAAATGGGCTTTATTTCATCTGTCTCCTGTCTAAAATCTCCTCTTTTTCAATGTAACTCAAAGGGGAAAATCAATACCCCAGTTCTTTTTCAAAATCTCCCTCTTACCAAGTTCAAAATGTTCGCAAGTATGGTACATTGGATCATGGAAGGCAGGAGGAATTGGGGTAGGAACATAGACTTGGATAACAGAGGACAGGAGGGACATGGAGAGGTGCACCAAACTGACCCTGCAGGGCAGGCATCAGGGTTTGCAGCAACACAATACACCCCACAGGACATGCGGGACCGGAGTGCAGCACAACAATCCATAGAAAGGAATAGGGAGGGGACAGGACCAAGCACATGGACAACAGAGAACAGAGGGGAAAGAGGCAATGGTAGCTATCTGACCATAATGGACAGACAGGAGAGAAAGCTGCAGCATAACAGACCATAAAGGGCAGGAGGGACGGATCAGGGGCATTACAATGGAACAGACAAGTCAGGAGGGAGGGAATAGGGGTCTGCACATGGAAACAGAGGACTGGGGGCAAGGGGGCAGGGCAGGAGCAGCAAGATGATCTTGGAGGTCAGGCAGGATGGGCACTAGAAGCAAGACACACCATGGAGAGCAACAGTGAGACTATGATGGCATACACACAGACCATGGAGGGAAGGTCGGAGGGGATCAGGGGCAGCTAGCTGACCACACAGAGAAGGTGGGAGAGGCTGTGGCAGAACAGAAAACCATGCATGGCAAGCGGGAGGGTTAGTGGCAGCACAATGGCTATGATGGGCAAGAAGGAGGGTGCAGGGGCATGTACAAAGGACCATGGAGGATAGAAGGGAGTGTCAGGACCTGGGCACAGACAAGAGAGTTCAGGGGAAGGGGCCTCACAACAGACCGCGCAGGGCAGGCAGGAGGAGCAGTTGCAGCACAACAGACCAGGGAGGGCCGAAGGGTGTGGCATAAAATGGACCATGGAGGACAGGAGAAAGGGGATAGGGGCATGGCATGTGGACAGGCAAGGTGGATGTGGCAGGGACAGGTTACAGTCATCTGACAATGCTAGGCAGGTGGGAGGGGAGTGGCAGCTCAACAGAACACTCAGGGTAGATAGGATAGCAGGTCCATGGAACATGGTGGGCAAAAAGGATAAAGCAGGGGCATGCACAAAGATATCGGAGGGTAGGGGGAAGGAGAATAGGGGCAGCAAGCTAAGCACAGAGGCTAAGCAGGAGGTCAATGATGGGGCATAGAATTGGGCAATGGAGGGCAGGAGGAGTGGACTGGTACATCATGCTAAATGGAGGACAGTGGCAGCACATCAGACCATGCATGGCAGGAGGGAGGAGGCTAGTCCATGGATTCAGACAACAGAGGATAGGGAGGAGGGGGATGGGGCAGCAAGCTAACTGTTCAGAGAAGGTGGGTATTAGGAACTTTATTGTTTTTAAAATGTGTGTCTGTGCGAACTACTTAAAATATGAACAAGTATGCAGCATAATCTCACTTTTATTCAGGAAGAAGAGGATGTTTGTGACTGTGACTCCGGGCTCACTTGGCAGAAACACCCCCTGACCCTCCACCCCCCATCGCAAAATGTAATGCCTGTGAAAAGGGTAGGTGAACGCAGTGTTATATAGAACATAGTCCTGAGAGCACGATTGAAAATGAAAACTAGATAAAGTGTATGGTATAAACTATGCACCAAAAAGTGTGATATAAGATGAACCGGGCGTGAAATATAATATGCAATACATTGTGCGCAGTGACAGATTCATTGGAGAGCGCGAGATAGAACAGGTACTAGCGCGTGCTATGTGATATGCGCCTTGGAGTGTAATATGCACAGGGCAGTGTTGTGTAACCTAACTAGTCTCTAAAGTTGTAATATAAAATATGTGCTGGGGAGTGTAACGTTGCATATGCACTGTGACAAAGATATGGATCCCAGATTGTAATATGTATGGCATAGCGCTGTGCGTTATAACATAGGCATCGAGGAAGGCACGTTAGATGGAGCAATATAACCCGTGCGAAGGCAAGTGTGGCATGACATATTCATGGGGTGGTGTTACAGTGCACATGGGCTAGAGAGTGTCATAGCATACGCACTAGCTGGTGGAATACAACACAGAGGTGTGTGGCACTCGGCGGGCACTGGTGGGTGTAACACAGCATTGGGCTCAGCCAGGAGCGCACTGTGACTTACAAGTGAGGTTTGTCTCCTTTCCAGAGAGTAAAATAAAAATTATTACACATCCGGCGGTGGATGTGTGTTTTATTAACTGTGAGGTGGGTTTCTTGCATAGTTTTGGTCGAATTTTTGTCAAATCCCCTTTGAATGGCTTGGTGTGCGTGTGTATTAAATGTGCCCGTCAATAGCTACCCACGTTTGTATAAATAAACGAAAAGGGTGTCTACTTGGAGAGAACCCACCGGCGGGGGCGCCGGGATTAGGCACGGTAGGGCATCAGACACATCAGAGCTTCATTAGCGGTGTAAATGCATTCCATGTGGTTTCATTGTATGCATAGTCGCCTTTTAATGAATATCACACAAATCGTCATGGTGATAGGTATGTACAGTTTGTCCAGCATGTCCTAGTTGTTTCTTTAAATATATATTTTTAAAAATAATAGAAAACAATGGCCGGCCCCAGGGTATGGGGTCCCCGGGGCCATAAGTGGCCTGAGGAGGGGGGCAACGCAGCCTCCCTCCTAAAGATTTTTTTTTTTAAAAAGGCCATGCCCCGGGGGTTGGGGTCCCTGGGGCCGATTAAGGCCTTGCGAGGGGGGCCACGCGGCCCCCTTCCAAATTAAAAAACAAATAATTAGGAGGCAGGCCCTGGGGGATAGGGTCCCCAGGGCCAATAAATTAGAAAAAGAAGGGGGGCCATACAGCCCCCCTTCTTAAAAAAATAAAATAAATAAAAGACCGGCATCGCGCCGGAGGCCACGCCCCCTCCTTGCAGCACTCTGCAAATGCTCCCCCTGGCGAGTTGTAAGTTGGGGAATTAATTCCCCTTCAATACTGAGGGTGCCTGAGGGCCAACTAGCCCAACAGGTATCTCCAGTATGCGCCAGGAAGCTGTGTTGCAGACAGGTGTTCTGAGGCCACACCCCTTTTTACACCTCTCTGCAACGCAGCTCTGTGGCGCTTACTGGAGGTACCTAGTCGGCTAGTTTGACCCTAGGGACCCTTAGGATTCAAGGGGACTTAATCTCTCAACTTAGAACGGCCACAGGGCGCGTTTACACAGTGGAGAAGGGAGGGGACGGGGCCTGATGTGACGTGTGCAAACACGCCCTGTGGCGCATATTCAGTTGGGGAAATAATTCCCTTTCAATCCTGAGGGACCCTGGGGGCCCACCAGGTGCTTCCAGTAAACACCACTGCGCTGCGTTGCGGAGAGGTGGTGCAGGCCGTGCCCCTTTTTACACCAATCTGCAATGGCGCTTACTGGACATACCTAGCGGGCTATTTTGCCCCTAGGTACCCTCATGATTCAAGGGGACTTAATCTCCCAACCTAAAATGGCCACAGGGCGTGTTTACACAGTGGGGAAGAGAGGGGACGGGGCCTGAGGTGACGTGTGCGAACACGCCCTATGGCACGTTTGAATTTGGGGATATGATTCCCCTTCAATCCTAAGGGCCCCTGGGGGCTAACTAGCCCACCAGGTGCTTCCAGTAAGCACCACTGAGCTGCATTGCAGAGAGGTGGTCCAGGCCGTGCCACTTTTTACACCTCTCTGCAACGCAGCTCTGTGGCGCTTACTGGAGGTACCTAGTGGGCTAGTTGGACCTTAGGGACCCTCAGTATTCAAATGAACTTAATCTCCCAACTAAAAACGGCCACAGGGCATGTTTACACAGTGGTGAAGGGAGGGGACGGGGCCTGAGTTAATGTGTGCAAACACGCCCTGTGGCGCGTTTAAAGTTGGGGAAATAATTCACCTTTAATCCTGAGGGACCCTGGGGGCCAACTAGCCCACCAGGTGCTTCCAGTAAGCGCCACTGCGCTGCGTTGCAGAGAGGTGGCCTAGGCCGTGCCCCTTTTTACATCTCTCTGCAACGCAGCTCTGTGGCGAATACTGGAGGTACCTAGTGGTCTAGTTGGACCCTAGGGACCCTCAGGATTCAAGGGGACTTAATCTCCCAACTTAAAATGGCCACAGGGCGTGTTTAAGGGAGGGGACGGGGCCTGAGGTGACGTGTGAAAACACGCCCTGTGGCGCATTTTAAGAGGTAGTTTTAATCCCCCTGCCCTATTATATACTAGGGGCTCACAGAGGAGGTCATGCTAATGACAGGGGGACCCCAATGCATAGTGTTCCCTAGTGTATGCAGGTGTTTTCACTGTATTCTAAGTGTCTTTTAACATAGCACTGGCTCTAGGACTGGTTAGTCAGACTCAGTTACCACCAGTATCCATCTGAAAAAGTTGAGGGTACAGGATGATTTTGCAACAAGGCTTCTTTCTGCTCTTCTGTTTTTTCTTTCTGCACGTTATCCTTCTTCCTACACTTTTCTGTTGCTTCTTTCTGCATTTCTTTTTTTTCTTTCTGTGCATTTTTCCTTCTTTCTTCACATGTCCTATCTCTGTAGGCATAGTTAGAAATTAGCATTTAAAAAAACTTTGAAATTCACTGAAAAAACCATAGGTTTCAGGCACGGTATAGTTAGGAATTAGCATTTAAAAAAACCTTAGGATTGCGGGCGCACGAGTTATAGTTATCTGAACTAACTATAACGGGGGAATTTCATTGGTTTTTTACGAGTGAAATATCCACCTAACTATAACATGTGTGAAACCTATGGTTTTTTAAGTGAATATATATATATATATATACATATGTATATCTATATATTCACTGAAAAAACCATAGGTTTCAGGCACGTTATAGTTAGGAATTAGCATTTAAAAAACCTTAGAAATTCACTGAAAAAACCATAGGTTTCAGGGGCATTATAGTTAGCTGGACTTTTCACTCGTACAAAACCATTGAAATTCCCCCGTTATAGTTAGTTCAGCTAACTATAACTGGCGCGCCCGCAATGCACTGCTGATGACGTCACATATTACATCACTCATGACATGGTCAGTGACATCACTCATGATATCAATGATGACATCTCAAATGACATCACTGATGACATCACTGATGACATCATCCTTGTGATAGAGTGGCAGACCTCCTCTCACTCTAATATAACCTTTGATACACACATTCAAAAATAGAAACAAAAATTTTCAAAACAATGGACATACCCATACCAGTTACAACAACCTATTCAGTAATTCTAAGATCCACATACACATCCACTCATTCACCAACAGTCCTAAACAGTCACTCATATATGTACTCACTCATCATATGCACTCATACACCTATACATCCTGTTACACTCATCCATAGAGTTACTCACAGACATAGTCACTCATGCTAATAAAGAATCAAACATCCATTTACTTGCATATACAGTTATACACACACACCACCACACTTACTTTTACAGAAACTTACATATACTTAGTCTTTTAAACAATCACTTATAGAAACACATACTTATTCATACAGGAACTCTTCCAATCTCTCACTCTCACATATACTCACTTATATACACCAATAGTCACATATACTAGTTTAAAACATATGTAGTTACTCATAAAGACACTATTGAGACAGTCAATTACTCACTAACACACCCATACACACACTCATCCACCCATACAGTCCTCACACAGGCTGTCTTCAACACATACAAACAGTGAGTCACTCATTCATGCACCTATGCACTACATAATACCTCCACCGAACCATACAGACACTCAGACACTCATACTGATACTCAAAAAAACACCTAATAACCGATATAGACACTCATGTAGCTACTCACCAACCCATGCAGCCACTTATACACAAAGTGAGAGACTGATACAGATATTTACATATTTAAACATTACTCTTTAAGCCATGTATTCACTAAGATACACTTAATCAGTCAGTTATACAATCAATTTTTCAAAAACAAATCCTCCATTTAGACACTTATATACCCATTTATTCTTCCATCGACCTTAAGCTATACATATATAAAACATATTTAATTTTCAGAAAAACACACATTCACTGGATGATGTCATTAGTAATGTCACCAGTGATGTCATTTGAGATGTCATGAGTGATGTCATGAGTGATGTCACTGACCATGTCATGAGTGATGTAATATGTGACGTCAACAGCAGTGCATTGCAGCGCGCAAGTTATAGTTAGCTGAACTAACTATCACGGGGGAATTTCAATGGTTTTGTACGAGTGAAAAGTCCAGCTAACTATAACGCCCCTGAAATCTATGGTTTTTTCAGTGAATTTCTAAGGTTTTTTAAATGCTAATTCCTAACTATAACGTGCCTGGAACCTATGGTTTTTTCAGTGAATATATAGATATACATATGTATATATATATATATTCACTTAAAAAACCATAGGTTTCACACATGTTATAGTTAGGTGGATATTTCACTCGTAAAAAACCAATGAAATTCCCCCCGTTATAGTTAGTTCAGATAACTATAACTCGTGCGCCCGCAATCCTCTGCTCATGACGTCACATATTACATCACTCATGACATAGTCAGTGGCATCACTCTTGACATCACTGATGACATCATCCTTGTGATAGAGTGGCGGTCGCGCGAGTTACAGTTATCTGAACTAACTATAACGGGGGAATTTCATTGGTTTTTTACGAGTGAAATATCCACCTAACTGTAACATGTGTGAAACCTATGGTTTTTTAAGTGAATTTGCAAGATTTTTTAAATGCTAATTCCTAACTATAACGTGTGTGAAACCTATGGTTTTTTCAGTGAATTTGTACGGTTTTTTAAATGCTAAGTTATGTAATTATTATTATTTTTTTAATATATTTATTTTTCAATAAACTACGTATTACATTTTTTTTTTTTTTTAATGGTTTTTCACCATGCACGCACGGTGCGTGCACCCCCGCGATTTAAAAAAAAAATGTAAATGTTTTTTTCTGCCTTCGGGGTCCTTCAGGGACCCCCTGACAAAGGCTAGGGGGTCAGGAACTCTCTACCCTGCCCCCTTTTCACGTTCGCCACCTTCCTTTTCCACTCTCGCACTGAAAACAAACAAAATGGCGGCCGGCACTTCCTGATTTCGACCGATTCGAACGTTGACTGACATGTAACCACCAATCAGAATTACCCTCGCGCACTTTAGGTTGCGCGCACGGTGCACGGCTACAGATATTTATGTGCTTTAACTGCAATTTTCTCAGGAACTACTGAACGATTGACTCCATATATGCAAAAGGCACATCCCTGACGTGAGGACTACCTCTCTGCCAAATTTCAAGTAATTCTGTTCAGCCGTTCTGGCTGTACCTTCGACTAAAGGTCCTATGGGAAAATGCATGGGGAAAACACGTTTTGGGACCCCCCTTTTTTCTCGGCCCCCGCTTGACGAATCGAGACTTTCAGGGTAGGAGCTGAGCGGAGCGCCCCATAAGTTTTGAAAATTTCGCGAAGATTCGTCCACCGGCGCCAAAGTTATTCAAAATCGAATTTTGAGATTTCCTATGGAAACACGGTCCTAACTATAACTATCTACTGGCGACCGCCAGTAGATAATATTTCTATATAAAAAATATATTTGATATATATATATATATATAAAAACATTTGAGATGAAGTGTTGGTGGTTTCATAGAGTGTTCCAGATGAAGGAGCTGCTCTTCACCTAAATCTGTGGAACTACACAGGATTCCCTTCTCTTTTTTCAGAATTTTTCAGTCCTCTAAGCCTGAAAGAGAATTGTTTTGACAAATATATAGTTAGATAGATCTAAATGTATATATGCACACAAAAACCTGCACATGCATACACACACACACGCACACACACACATGCACACATATCTGACCTAAGTTTTTTTGTCAGACTTTTCATCAAAAAGGCTTTTTTTGTTTTGACAATTTTTTCTTTTGGCAATAACTTGGTGCCGTTTGACCAGTCTACATAAAAGTTTGTAAAAGAAGTACATAATAGTTTTAAGCATAACTGTCAAGTGAAGCCCCAAAAAATAGGAGGGCCAAATAAAAGGGGGGCTTAAAGTGGAATCACCCATGGAAGGTTGGGCACATGAAGCGCCAAAATTTGATATGATTTGATTTATAGTTTTGTATAGTGCACGTATGCCCAAGGGCGTCTTGGTGCTGGAATTGGTAGGAAGGCTGGAGTTTGGCAGGACCTTGTGATGCTAATACAATATTCGAACAGGTCAGTTGACGAATGTGCAAGGTACTGTGACAAACCCTCATTGCACACAGCTAACAGACATTTGCAGTGGATTAAGAAATGGCTTCATAGAATTTCATTGTAGTATATCATCAAAACACCTTTGAAACTCATTGCAAATCCACAGTTTTGGTTGCAAGACCTCAATGTATGTTTAAAAAGATGGTTACAAATTTAAACCGAAAATACAACACTCAAAGTCACCAGCCTGTCCCCCTGTACTTTTTCCCCTCTGCTGCCCCGGTAACCTCCCGCCCCGCTCCCCGCTTCCCGCCTACGTTGCTTGCCACACCCCCTTTCTTTCTGTGCCCTCCCCGCTCCCGCCTCCCAGCTGCTCCTCCCTCCCTCGCACTTCGCCATAAATGGTGACCGTGCGAATGCGCAGCGTGCACGCGCAGCGGCCGCGCCGATTGAGCGCCGAAGGTGCGCCAAAGGTAAGCCCGTCTGCGCCCGTCCGCGCCTGGACCGCGCCCAGTGCCAGACCCCCTGGCCCTCGCAGCCCCCAGCCCACCCGCCAGACGTACGACGCCGCCACCCTCAACGCACTCAACACCGGCCGACTCCCGGAATGCTACCGAGCCACCCCGAAACGCACCCACGGACCCTTCAGCTGCCGCTCCTGCAAGTTCACCTGCATCCGGACCTGCACTACACCCGCTCCCACCAAGACCAAGACGAGCAACAACTGCAGCCACCTGAAGTGCATCCTGCTCAACACCCGCTCCATCCACAGACACGCCGTCGAGCTCTGGAACCTGCTCGACACCACATCCCCAGACGTCGCCTTCCTCACGGAAACCTGGATGAACGCCTCCTCAGCGCCCGACATCGCCATCGCCATCCCAGACGGCTACAAGATCATCCGAAGGGACCGCATCAACCAGACCGGAGGAGGCATCGCCATCATCCACAGGAACACCATCCGCATCACGACCAACGCCGACGACACCCTGACAACCGCCGAACACCTTCACTTCCAGGTCCACATCAACCCCAAGACCACCCTCAGAGGCACCCTCATCTACAGACCCCCGGGACAACGCACACAATTCAGCGAAGACATCGCCGACTTCATCAGCCCGCACGCCCTCCTCTCCGCTGACTACATCCTCCTCGGGGACCTCAACTTCCACCTGGAGAACATCAACGACCGTAACACCACCACCCTGCTGGACAACCTCGCTAACCTCGGTCTCAAGCAGCTGGTGACCACCCCCACCCACTACGCCGGACACACACTCGACCCAGTCTTCTCATCCAGCAAGGACATCGCCTTCAGCCACGCCACCGGACTCCACTAAACGGACCACAGCTGCGTCCACTTCAGCTTCAGAAGGACCACGACCCACCACCACCAACAACAGGCTGCACGCAGAAGCTGGAACAAGATCACAGCCGACCAGCTCGCGACATCCCTGAGCAAGAACCCACCCACCAGCGCAACAAACCCCAGCCAAGTGGCCACCAACCTCACGAAGTGGATCAGCGACTGCGCTGATGACCTCGCCCCCCTGAGGACCCCGCCCAGCAGACCCGGCAGCAAGAAAGCCCCATGGTTCACCGAAGAACTCAAGAGCTCCAAGAAGAACTGCCGAGCCCTCGAGAGAACCTGGCGCAGAGACCCAACACCGGAAAACATGACGGCCCTCAAGCTCGCCACCCGAAAACACCACCAACTCATCCACGCAACCAAGAAAACTGCATTCAAGGAACGACTGGACAACAACGCACGCAACAGCAAGGAACTCTTCAACATCGTTAAAGAGCTCTCCAACCCCAACGCCGGAAACAACGACATCACCCCTTCGCAAGACCTCTGCAACTCCCTCGCCTCCTACTTCCACAACAAGATCGCGGACATACACAACAGCTTCAGCACTCAACCGACGCATGCCACGACCGAACCAGAACCCCCCACCGCCACCCTCCACACCTGGACCCAGATCAGCATCGAAGACACCGTTCGCACAATGAACTCCATCCACTCCGGATCTCCGACCGACCCGTGCCCTTACCACGTCTTCAACAAGGCCGATGCAGTCATCGCACCCCACCTGCGGGACATCATCAACACCTCCTTCGACACCGCTACCTTCCCAGAGAGCTGGAAGCACGCCGAACTCAACGCTCTACTAAAGAAGCCATCAGCCGACCCCACCGACCTCAAGAACTACCGCCCCATCTCGCTGCTCCCGTTTCCAGCCAAAGTCATCGAGAAGACCGTCAACAAGCAGCTGGCCGCCTTCTTCGAGACGAACGGATCCCTAGACCTCTCACAGTCTGGCTTCCGGGCCAACCACAGCACCGAGACCGCCCTGATCGCAGCCACCGATGACATCCGAGCCCTGCTTGACAACGGAGAAACAGCAGCCCTCATCCTCCTAGACCTCTCCGCGGCCTTCGACACTGTCTGCCACCGCACACTTGTGCAGCGCCTCCGCAACGTCGGAATCCAGGAGAAGGCACTGGAGTGGATCGTCTCCTTCCTCGCCGGAAGGACACAGAGAGTTCGCCTCACCCCGTTCAGATGTGAAGCCACCGAAGTCATCTGCGGCGTTCCTCAAGGCTCCTCGCTCAGTCCAACCCTCTTCAACGTCTACATGAGCCCCCTCGCAGACATCGCACGCCAGCACAACCTCAACATCGTCTCCTACGCCGACGACACCCAGCTGATCCTCTCCCTCACCAACGACCCCGCCACCGCCAGAGCCAACCTCCACGAAGGGATGAAAGAGGTAGCCGAATGGATGAAGTACAGCCGCCTGAAACTGAACTCGGACAAGACGGAAGTCCTCATCCTAGGATCCTCACCCTCCGCCTGGGATGACTCCTGGTGGCCCCCCGCCCTAGGCAGCGCACCCAAACCAACAGACCACGCACGCAACCTAGGCTTCATCCTGGACTCCTCCCTCTCCATGACCAGACAAGTCAACACCGTCTCCTCATCGTGCTTCAACATCCTGCGCATGCTACGAAAGATCTTCCGGTGGATCCCCACCGAGACCAGGAAGACGGTCACCCAGGCCCTCGTCACCAGCCGTCTGGACTACGGGAACTCCCTCTACGCCGGAACCACCGCCAAACTCCAGAAGAGACTCCAGCGGATCCAGAACGCCTCAGCACAACTCATCCTGGACATCCCCCGTCGCAGCCACATCTCCGAACACCTGAGAGACCTGCACTGGCTCCCGGTCAACAAGATAATCACCTTCCGTCTCCTCACCCACGCTCACAAAGCCCTACACAACCAAGGACCAGGATACCTCAACAGCCGCCTCAACTTCTACGCTCCCAAACGCCAGCTTCGATCGACCACCCACGCCCTCGCCGCCGTCCCCCGTATCCGAAGAGCCACCACAGGGGGACGGTCCTTCTCCTACCTCGCCGCCAAGACATGGAACTCCCTCCCGACTCACCTCCGCCTGACCCAGGACCACCTCACTTTCAGGAAGCAGCTCAAAACCTGGCTGTTCGAACAGTAGCGGACCCCCCTCCCCCAGCGCCTTGAGACCCTCTGGGTGAGTAGTGCGCTATATAAATGCATTGATTGATTGATTGAGTTAGGTTTATCTCTTCAAACAATACATTGCACAGCCGTCTTTCAAATCATGATTCGTTCACCAAATGCAATGCTCGTCACCTCAGCCTTTTGTGACAGATGCAATTACAAATTACTTTAATGGTGGCAGAGTCAGGTTACTTAATTCATTAATACATTAGCACTAAAACTATTACTGAGATGGCTATTAATGTAGTATTTTTGATTGCTTCGAGTATGTGCTCTTATTTAACCCCTTCGCTCCCAGGCCTTCCCCCCACCCCCCTGTGCCAAGCCCTTTTTTGGCTATTTGGGGTAGTTTGCGCTTCGGCCCCATATCGTTTTGTCCGCATAAGGTTTCCACACCAAATGTGCGTCCTTGTCTTTACCCTGAGGATTTTAAAGGTACCCAGGGTTTGTGGATTTCTCCGGAGGGGACCAAGAAATTAGGCAAAAAAACTTACATTTTGGAGTTTTTGGGAAAAATGGCAAATAGTGCTGCAGAAGACACTGTTTGGTTTTTCTCTGCAAATAGTATCAACAAAGAATTTGTGGTGCTAAAATCACAATCTATCCAGCTTTCAGGAACAAGCTGACTTTTGTCTGAAAACCAACATTTTCTACACACTTTTGGCATTTTACTGAGACAAAGCCTATTTTTCCTATTTTTTCAACCTCCTTCCAGTTAGTGGTAGAAAAGGGTGTGAACTCAATAATGGATCCCAAAATGCTATACATTTCTGAAAGGAAGATAACATTCTGAATTGTGCAAGTGGCTATTTGTGGAGATTCTTCAAGGTGTTTCTATGGAAAGTCACAGTTGAAATAAAAACAAATTATATTGGGTTAAAGAAAACAGCCATTTGTGCCTACATTTTCACCTGTAACTTCTCTAAACTATGCTAGATTTTTTAAAGCAGTAAATTGTTACATTCACAGGACCTTTCTGGTTGCTGGGATATATTGGGCGTGTAGGTTCATCAAGAACCCAAGGTATCCAGAGCCAATAACTGAGCTGCACCTTGCAATATAAAGAGTGAAAAATAAGTATCAAGGAAGCCTATGTATTCCCAAAATGGGAAACAAGATATGGAGTTTAGAAGCAGTGGTTATTTGCACATCTCTGAATTTGTGGGTAGCCATACTAACATGTGAATCAGGGGGCATTTTTCAAAATGTCTTCTTTTTTACACACTGTCTTACATTTGGAAGGCAGACATGCATAGAAAGACAACTGGTAATAAAACGTGTTCTACTATTCTGTATTCCCCTAAGTCTCCCAATAAAAATGGTACTTCACTTGTGTGGGTAGGCATAGTGCCTGCAACATGAAATGGGTCAAAATGCAACATGGACACATCACATTTTTCCACTGAAAACTGACCTTCTTATTGAAATTTGCCTAGCTGTGGATTTTCAGCCCTAGCTCAACCAGCACCTAGAAAAACCTAGCAAACCTGTACATTTATGCAAACTAGACACCCAGGAAAAGCCAATATGGGGTGACGTGTGTGGCTCTTACCAGGTTCTGTTACCCAGAATTCCTTGCAAACCTCAAAATTTGTAAAACAAAACACATTTTCCTCATAATCGAGACGGACGCCAAGCTACCGTGCTGGATGACCGAAACACTGAAATCTTTCATGGAATAAAATGGAGGATGGTTGTGACTTACTGACCACCTACCAAACAAAGCAATCTAGTACACAGTGAGGATTGCAATAACGTACTTCAATCTAAGAGATAATCTGATTACATGAGATCCTGAAAAGGGACGTAGCACTATCAATATTGTAGTACAGACCGCAAGTAAATGTGTTTTTAGCCCTGAAGAAGTCCGAGAGGACGAAATGCGTTGGCTACGGTCTTTTAATCAAGTTGAAAAATAAGTTAAGAATAAAGAATTTGATGGAAACAACCCTGCTGAATTGCCATTACTTTGAGGAACTGTGTTATTTGTAATGAATACCAATTTATATAAAGAGTGCTGGACCACTGTATGTTGTCTGCGGTCAATTGAGACATTTTGTGTCTTAGGAGTTTTAGGGGCTTTGAAACTCCGGTCCGTAGCACCTTACCCTCTTAGATATAATTCTTTACTAAAGATAGGTGCAACATTGTCTCGCCCCAAACCCCGATCTGTTTGTGCAACATTTTCCTCATATTTCTGTGGTGGAAAGTTCTGGAGTCTGTTGGAAGCCACACATTTTCATGCACCCAGCAATTCCCCTTCTCTTTCGATAAAAATGGTATCTCACTTGTGTGGGTAGGCCTAGTGCCCGCGACAGGAAGCAGCCAAAAACAATGTGGACGCATCCCAGTTTTCCACAGAAAATAGACCCTTTTTTTTGCAAAGTGCCTACCTACGGATTTTGGGCCCTATCTCAGCCTGCACCTATGGAAACTGAGCAAACATGTACATTTTTACAAACTATATACACAGAGGGATCCAGGATGGGGTGACATGTGCAGCTCTCACCAGGCTATGTTATCCAGAATCCCTTGCAAACCTCATATTTTTAAAACAAAAATAAAACACATTTTCCTCACATTTCTGTGATGGTAAGTTTTTTAAACTGTCGGGAGCCACAAACTTCCACTCACCCAGCATTCCCCTAAGTATCCCTATAAAAATGGTGCCTCACTTGTGTGGTTAGGCCTAGATCCTGCGACTGGAAATTGCACAAAACACAATGGGGACACATCACATTTTTTTCCAGTGAAAACTTACCCTTTTTTTGCAATGTGCCAACTGTGGATTTTGGGCCGTAGCTCATCTGGCACCAATGGAAACCTATCAAACTTGTCCCTTATTCAAAACTAGACACCCAGGTGAATCCAGAATAAGGTGACTTGTGTGGCTTTCACCAGATTCTGTTACCAGAATCATTGCAAATATCAAACTTTGTTTTAAAAAAACAAACTTTCCTCATATTTCTGTGATGGGAAGTTCTGTGATCTACAGGAAGCCACAAACTTCCACACACCCAGCATTTCGCCAAGTCTCCCAATACAAATGGTATCTCACTTGTATCGGTAGGCCTTGTTACCATAACCGGAACCCTCCCAAAACGCAATGTGCATGCACAACATTTTTCCACAGAACACAGACTTTTTTTGTATGGTGCCTAGCTGCGGATTTTGGGCCCCAGCTCAGCTGGCACCTAGGGAAACTTAGCAAACCTGTACATCTTTTAAAACTAGACACATATGGTAATACAGTATGGGATGACTTCTGTAGCTGTAAACAGGTTCTGGTACCCAGACTCACTTGCAAACCTCAAACTTTGGGGAAATAAAAACATTTTCCTAACATTTTTGTGATAGAAAGTTCAGGAATCTGTGAACAGCCACAAACTTCCACACACCCAGCATTCTGCCAATTGTCCCAATAAAAATGGTACCTTACTTGTGTGGGTAGACCTAGTGCCCGCAACTGAAAACGGCTGGAAACGCAACATGGACACATAACATTTTTCAACCGAAAACTGACCCTTTTTTTGCTATGTTCCTAACTGTGGATTTTGGGCCGTAGCTCAGATGGCACCAATGGAAACTTATCAAACCTGTCCCTTTTTCAAAATTAGACACCCAGGGGAATCCAGGATGGGGTGACTTGTGTGGCCCTCATCAGGTTCTGTTACCCAGAATCCCTTGCAAACCTCAAACGTTGTAAAAAAACATTTTTCTCAAATTTCTGTGATGGAAAGTTCTGGAATGTGTGGAAAGCCACAAAATTCCAACCACCCAGCATTCCTCCAAGTCTCCTGATAAAAATAGTACCTTACTTGTGTAGGTAGACCTCGTTCCCGCAACAGGAAATGGGTACTGTGGAGACTTCATAATTATCGATCACAAAAAGACATCGTTTTGCGGGGAAGCCACCTAGGGAAACCTATCAAACCCAGACATCTCTGAAAACTAGACACCTGGGGAGTCCAGGGAAGTGTGACTTGCATGGATGGCCAAAAGGTTTCTTACCCAAAATTCCCTGCAACCCTCAAATTTTGCTAAACAAAATTACTTTTCCTTACATTCTGTGTGGAATAGTTGTGGGACCACTGGGCCGACACAACTTTCCTACCAACCAGCGTTCCCCTAGATCTCCCAATAAAAATGGTACCTCACTTGTATGGGTAGGCCAAGTGTCCACAACTGGGATGGGCCCAAAACGTATTGTGGAGACATCAAAATTATCTGGTTTTGAAAGGGGTGCACCTGCGCTTTTGCTCCCCGGCTTGGCCCGGCTTGGCAGCCATCTAAGGAAACCTACCAAAACCAGACATTTCTGAAAACTAGACCTTGAGGGGAGTCCAGGGAGGTGTGGCTTGTGTGGATCCACCCAACATTTTCTTACCCAGAATCCCCTGCAAACCTCAAATTTTGCTAAACAAATTACATTTTCCTAACATTTCTGTTAGGGATCACCATGTCGGCACTAATCTACTTCACCCGGCGTTCACCTTGGTCTCCCATTAAAAATGATACCTCATGTGTGTCGGTGGCAAATGCAAAATCGGCTTAAAAAAGGTATTTAAAAAAAATATATATAGCACTTTGAGCTCGCTATGCTATCCCCTCAATCTCTAAGTTTCACAGGCCCTTGGCCCACCCACACGAGTGAAGAATCGTTTATTAAGGAGACCAAGGGGAACTCTGGGTAGTAGGAATTTTGTGGTGGCATGGCGATCACAAACAGAAATGTGAGAAAAAATGTATTTTTTATCTAAATTTGAGATTTTCAGGGGATTCTAGGTAAGAAAACATTGGAGGAACCATGCAAGCCACTCATCCTTGGACTTTTCCGGGTGTGTAGTTTTCACAAATGTCTTGGTTTGGTAGGTTTCCCTAGATTGCTACCAATCCAGGGACCAAAAACCCAGGTGCCCCCCCCTTGCAAAACCAGGTTGGACCTCATGACCAGAGTGAGTGTGTCAGGGCATTCCGACCTTGCCTCCTTTTCTTTTTTCAAAAATGTTTTTGGTGGGACTCAGCTGAAGCCAAGTCCCAAGATGGCTGTCAACACCTCCTGGTTGAAGTATTGGCAGCCATTCACATTTCATCACGGGGACTGTGGAATCCTCCGAGGATCTGCGCCTCTATATATATACAAATTTGATAATTTTTTTTATATCTCAAAAAATACTGAGCAGATTTACACCTCATAACAGAAGGGTCTCTTTCTAGACAAAGAGCTTACTTTCTGCCAAATTTGGTGTAATTCTATCCGGCGGTTCAGGCTGTAGTCGTGTCTACAAATCTGTACAGAAATTACCATTGGAAAAGCACTTTTTTTGCCCCCTCTTTTTCTTGGCCCCTGCTTGACAGACCGCCCTGAAACTTTCCATGCCTAGCAAGAATTACTAGAAAGTTTCATGAAGATTCATCGAACAACACCAAAGATATAATCAGTCAAATAACGATTTTCCTATGGAAACATGGTCCTAACTATACCTACCTACCAGGGCAACCATCTATATGGCTCATTAACCTTAACTCACTTTATCCCTAAACGTTTTACTTTTTATATCAGTAACCATGTTTATGAGTGTGTGTGTGTTTGTGTGCATTTAACCATGTGTATGAGTATGTGTGTGTGTGTGTGCATGTGTGTGTGTGCGTGTGTGTGTGTGCATGTGGGCAATTGATTGTAAAAGGAAGTCAAGGACACTAACAATGTATTATCAATTCTTGCTTAATTAAATATGCTTACCTGTGATACAATCACTCCTGCAATGTAGTGACATTCAATATAAATGTATTTGACACTTACCTGCAGTGTAGTGACTCTCGATGTAATGCCTGCGAAGTAGTGTGTCCTGATGTTCTGGGCCTGATGTGGTGATACAAACCCATTTTCCATGGTCAGGTCACATCCTCTCTATCAATGACAGTACATTAATTAACCTGCATTATTCATACTTTAAAATAGAGCATTGGGAGGTTTGTCTGGATTCATATCCAAACAGTGGTAGATAGGCAAACACGTTATGGATAATTGGTTCTTCTTCATAAAGTTAGCAGGAAAAGATATCAACACCGTATCACCCTTAATATTTAGTTGAGATTACATTTTCATGTGGAGATAGTGCTTCTGCTTTTGTTGACATTCAGAAAATCCTCTCCATTCTTTTGTACCCTAGAAATAGTGGAAGATTTACTCCAGCAACGAAGTGCAGCGAAAGGTAATCTCCAGAGAGAACAGTTTTTTCCAAGGTGCTTTGCACAATGATCTGTCTTTTCCAAATGCATCTGGCAACGAGCAGATGTTGCATGACATACCGAGTTACACGCCTGGAAAGCTGTAACTGGTGAAATTTTCCAAGTGTTCAACTGGGAATATTTGTACATTCTCAAAAGCCATACAGTGTTTCCTGTGTGTAGGAGTACGTCTTTAGGTTTAAATCTGTTACATTGGCAATATATCCACTTAGAGCTCAAAATTTGACACTTTCTATGCATAATTCTGACTTGCAAACAGTAAATCTGTGAAGGTATTTTTTTTCAGTACACCTGTGCGCCTTTCAAGAAATTCAATTATCACGAGCAGAATATGCCACGTTAACAGAATCCGTGGATTCCCTGGTGATGAGCAGCACATTGCGCGCTTCAGAAACCAAAGCATATTTATCACTTATGGTCCAGAGGTTAAAAAAACACATTATGCCAAGGCGTGCAAACGAGAGATCGTAAGGCTCGGGAAATGAGGAATGCAGTGTATTGTGCTCGATGACTATAAAGGAAATGTATATGCTCGAAATATATTGCCTATAGGGAGCTTTGGAGTAAAGTGGCAATTTATCCGCTTCATGCACAGCGCTATATGGTTTTAAGGCCCCAGAGGGAGCTGGAAATACATAAAACATCCAGGTTCATTTGTAGGGAGATTCCAACAGCAAGAGCAGGTAAAACGTTCATTCAGCTACTTCACAGATTAATAAATGAAGACCAATTCATCTGTTGGCAATGGAAGACATGGTTTTCTTATTTACACATCACCTTTATTCGCTATTGATAAAGGGTTAGTTTACTATTAGATGTTCTCCTATTTAGAAAATGTAAAATACATTACAATTACTTCCTACAGTGCCGTCAAGTTATTACAGCTCTTTAGCAAGGAGTTTTGCAATTTTGGGGGCATATTATCAAGACAGGCGAAAAAATTATCGCCGCTTTAGCGGCAGAAAACTGCCGCTAAAACGGCGATAATGGGCTTGATAATATGCTCTATGGAATTCCAATAGAAGCCCATGTTAGATGGGAAGGACATCTAACCTGAGCTTTAATTGGAATTCCATAGAGCATATTATCAAGCCCATTATCGCCGTTTTAGCGGCAGTTGTCTGCCGCTAAAGCGGCGATAATTTTATCGCCTGTCTTGATAATATGCCCCATAGTTCCTCTAATGTCTCCATGTGCTCAACATATGCATTACAGATAACTGTTTAATTGTTGTAAACACATTAAGCATGCATGAGTACATTAAACATAGACCATGCATTCTTTGCTCATGTAGCCACTATGGAGAATGGAATTATCGTGTTTATCCCCCGCCTGTGGAGTTGCACAAAAAATGTCGAAATGATTGGGCAGGGTTTGTAAACTAGGTCTGATTGCTCTAGATAATTGAACACACTCACAACACTGTAAAATTAAGAAGCATTGGCAAAGCCAACAGGCCTCGCCTTTGAGACTATTGGTTCTGCCATTGCCTTTGTTCATGCTGTACAGCATAGGGCACTGTTGACTTCGGCAATGATCAGTAACAAAGCTGTTTGTACAGCATGGCTAAAAATAATAATTAAAAAACAAAAAGACTATGTTGCATCCAGCGCTAGGACACTCTAAAAAAAAACCTGCGTTTTAGCCTTGTCTGCATCCTAGCGCTTTTTTTAGTTTTGGCAACATTCCAGAGCATCCACGCAGCTGTGCTACAGCTACAAAACATTGCCAATGCCAATAGGTCTCTCCAAGGAGAAACTCATTAGCTTTGCCAATGCTTGGTAAAATCTAGGGGCAGCTGCAAATATTGAGTACCCACTCTAAAAGGCCAACTCCTGCTTTAAAACCCCAGAGGCTAATAGACTTGTAAAACTTGGTCACAGAAGATTAGTGCTTTAAAGTAAGCTGGGGCAGAGTTCTTTATGTCATGCCGTTTGCGCTGATTTTTAGCTTCCTTAACACTAACGGAAGGTTTCTCAACGAGAGCAGTAGTGACCATCTGCGACAGCCCATGTTGAGAAATGGGAGGTGGTCTAGCATAGGATTTTCCTTGCTTGCCAACTTAACGAAGGCAAGCGCGAGAAAAACTCCACTATGTGGAGCGGATTGTTCCGGAACTCCGCTTGCTCCGCAGAGTGAGGAAAACTTCACAAACTCTGCGAACGGAGGAGAGTTCATTGCCCAGGCCTATTTTAAAGATTTTTCCTTCGAGTGCAGCACTAGTGGAACCAGTAGAGACGTCCCCTCAAGACGTTTGGCCAATGTGTTTTTGTATGGTCTGGAAAATATGGAGCGAGGTGCCGGAAATATTCTCTGCCAGGGCTTTTAGTGTTTAAAGGGACAGGTGACACTCTAACGCAGATGTGACACATGGGATCTGATTAATTTTATCTCTGGAACATGTGAGAATAAATGAAAGAAGACTTTCTGCCGAGACTGTAGGTATGTAAAGCTCACGGTGCTTTGCATTTGTCTGCTTTCTACTTGTCAGCGTTTGTAAACTTTCTGTCCCATTTGATGTCTCTCCAGTCCTGTACTCAGCACTTCCACAACCTCTGTACAGTGCTCAGAAGCGAGTTACTTGTTGCTGTTTTCTAGAAGCTATCTAATCAAGTCAAACTTGGAGTCGATCACCTGGGCTGAATGAGAATAGTGATTTGCTTGCCAGCCAACATTTGGAGCATACACAAGAGAGATTTTGGAACACTGGGACAGGGAATTAAATCTGTCCATTCACCAACACTAGTGGGAAGTACATCTTAAAAGGGCGATTTAAAAAGAAATTGCACGTGCTGTGCAGGAACACGCCACATGTACCTTTGTTAGTAAGGCAGTTTAGTGGATTACTGCATCTCCTGAAGAGATCTCAAGTAGTCTGAAAGATGTATAAATCCCTGCAGGCTCCCTCTGCTTTACATCCTTATAATCAGGGCTCAAGTCCTAAAAATAGAAGTGGGGGGACTCACCAAGTTAGACAGGATGGGTGTGACATGACTGCATGCAACATCACAGGAAGTGATGTCACCGTGTATGGCATCACAGGAAGTGACATCACATAGCGCGATATAGTATGTGGCATCACTGGAATTGGCCTCAGGAACCCATGACCTCACAGGAAGTGACATCAGATCCTAAGACTTCACAAGTGTTTAGCAGGTCTATCATGAGTACTTTGGAGTGAATTACAATGTTTTAAAAAAATTGATTTTTGCATTGGGTTGTGCCAAAATATTGAAGCCACCCCGATGCAAACTCTGGGCCTCAACTAATACTTTTATTTTTTAAACCCTGCCACAATAAAATTTGCAACAAGGATAAACATGGCAGTAATTTTGTTCTGCTTAATTGGTTGCAATGTCTGTGTTTTAAAATATTTTATGGGGTTAAGGCACCTACTGCAGAGATCTGTGGGTGCCAGGTAAACCTCAGGGTATAATAACAATGGTGAGATTACTCTGGAGGGTATCAGATTTTCTGGGGAGATGTGTTTTTGCCTAGTCCTAGTTTTGAATCAAAATAGCAGAGATGGTTAATATGTCTCCTGCAAAGCACATTATGTAACACACAGATGACAGATGTTTATGCTTTTAAGAAGGATATCCCTTTGTTACTTTCAGTTCATAAATTGTAAATGGGCTGCAGGCACACTAGCAGCATTTGACTTACAGGCCCTGGGAACACACAGCGCACTTTACTAGGGACTTAGTCGTAAGTCAAACTAACCAATCATGGAAACACCAATCCATAATAACAATTTACACAGAGAGCATATGCACTTTAGCACTCATTAGCAGTGGTAAAGTGCCCAGAGTCCCAAAACCAACACAAAATAGGGTCAATAACAGGAGGCCGAAAAGCAAAAAGTCTAAGGAGAAACCCCTGAAAAAGCCAGGTCTTACACAATCCTTCTAACATAGCACAGTGATGTTCGAAGGACATGTGGCTCCTACATTTTGTAACCCTCACTATCTTATGTAACATGGCGGTTACATTGATGTACACACCATATGCTTTATTGTTAATATATAATCTGTATTTTGTGGTTTAAAACTCTCTGACACCCTGCATTGGGATGAGTAGTGCTAGAGCATTGTAAAAGAAACAAAACAAAATATCATTATTTAAATTGTTATTTGTGTAAATTCTGGGGCGACCAACACATGACTTTCTTACAATGTATGCATATCTCTTATATACAGGGACTAAACAAAATCAAAAGCATTTCACTCAAGTACCTGTGAAGGGATAAGATGTGAGCCTTTGTTTCGCCTCCATTGCATCTAGCTGTGAAGCTCCCATTAGCTCGCAACCAGGATACTCCAACAAAAAAAACCTATTGTTCCCTTAACTTCAGCTTTTGTTATGGGTGAAGCTGGAATCTGATAAGTTGCTTCCCGCCTTCAAGTTGCTGCTTGGAACCAAAGCAGACAATGTGTAGATAGTGCTGAAAGTGTCCCGGGGTCAGAAAATGACACCGGTACGAGTTCAGCATAATTCTGTGATTTCTGGGAGAAGTGGGAGAGGAGCGTGACACTCCACGGACAGTGGTCTGCTTTGCAGCAGCGTAGACAGCGTCTACCCTCTGAAAATACTGGATAGATGGCTTCTACCAGCGTCTACCTTTGACTCAAGCATATTGCCAATCATGCTGTCCATTGTTTAGGGCACACAAGTATATGCAATAATTCCGCCTCCCCCTGACAGCCCGGAGGCAGCGAGACAGGCTGCTCTGACAGGCAGGCAGTCAGAGCAGCTAGTTCACATCTAAGCGCTACATGTAGAGGCCATGTGGTTTTACCTGCTGCCGTCTGCTTCTAATTATGTTGTGTTTGCTTGCTGGCGCCCCTAAATTCCTCTTCTAGCAGCTTAGATACAATATGAGATGGAATAGAATGCACCCTAAAGAATTGATCCCTCTTTTTTATAGCCCAGAACAGAATTGTCGTACTTTAATATTCGGGACCGCGTAGGGGACAGGGCCCTACCCCTGTCTATCTTGGTATTAGCAAACCGCAAATGGTAAATGCGGCATGTACGAGTGTTTTATATACCGTTCTAGCTATGAATGCACTGTGTACACGTTATTCTGCTTCACTACGCGGGTTCCATTTTGGAAGCAGTGGCCATCTTGTCATTGCCCTCACATAGGCTATAATGGAGTAAATACGGGCCTCACAGTACATGGGCTTTCCCTCTGACTTCTCTGTGACCTGGGCAGCTGGCTCTGCTGCCCCAGGTCAAACCGGTCTCACGAGCTCCCCTTCCTCCGCCCACCTGTGATTAGCATCAGGGCTTGACCCGTCATAAAACCCTTTCATCCTACACAATCCTCCGGCTAATCTCTTCCACACCTGCTTGTTCCTGCTTTATGACTTGTTTCCCAAAACAGGAGATGCTCATGTTTATTGGGGGGTCTGTTTACATCCGATGTGGGATCTGAACCTTACTGTATAAATCATTGTGGGCTGGCCGAACTGGAATGTGGGATGGTCATCATGACTCTGCCTTTTCTTTGTAATGTACACTTGTATATTGCCGTATCATAAAACCTAGGAATGTATGCTTAAGGCAAGGAAAAGCGTATTTAAGATGAAGTCCGTTCCTATGATTTTCAGCAGTCTCCTGAGAACATACACGCTGTTGTACTTCTAGGATACCTGTAATTGCTCTGCAGCCAATAAACGAATCTTTGACTTCACCCAGAAGACTCTGTGTTTCTGTAGGTCTGGAACAGGGTGAACCCAGAAGTCATAGGGTGTGTGCCCCTGCACCGCTGGGTCTAAAATACCCAGTACTTCAGTTTGGCGCCCAACTCGGGACGATTTCAGCGGTACCAGTCCAAGCCAGAGGTTCGTGAGGAGCTTCGTTTAGTTTAGTTTAGTTTAAAGGAGCTTGTAAAGCGCCTGGTGACGCCTCCCGGCGTGTCCCCGCGCTGAGGAAAGAGTGATATGAGTAGAAAAAGAGAGCCTATCACAGATCAAAGAGGAAAGTTTTCAGTTTCTTCCTAAAAGAGGTCTCATGCACCTCTAACCTGATGTCCATGGGCAGGAGGTTCCAGGACTTCGCTGCCACTGTGCGGAAAGATCTACCTCCCATTCTGGCCTTTTTAGGACGGGCACTTCTGAGCAGCCCTGTACCTTTGGATCTAAGGGTTCTGTTAGGTTCATATGGCGAGGCCAGATCCGACATATAGGAAGGTGCCTTGTTATGGAGGATCTTGTGACACCATAGCAGAGCTTTAAAAGTTATCCTCTGCTTAATAGGCAGCCAATGGAGAGTTGCCAATGAGGGT
Organism: Triturus cristatus; assembly: GCF_964204655.1. Lineage (NCBI taxonomy): Eukaryota > Metazoa > Chordata > Amphibia > Caudata > Salamandridae > Triturus > Triturus cristatus. The sequence continues at coordinate 491,337,961 of NC_140588.1, forward strand.
CGAGAAGGGGCTCTGCGGGGCAGTCTTAATACTAGGCGTGCTGCCGAATTCGTGTGGAAATTCCGGAGGAAGGCCGCCACTTCATCGACCCCTGCATGTCGACGTGGTCCGAAAGTCTTTTCTGCGAGGTTCTCCGCGTCCCGACGGCTACGAAGGACTGCTGCCCTGATTAATCGACCTGTTTTGGACCCTTGACGAGTTCTGAGAGAGCAAAACAATCGAGAGAGTCTTCTGGTGACGCCATCGATCAACAATATTCAGTTAAGTATAAGTGGAGCGTCTCCTATTTGTTTTTGGTATCCTTCGGGATCGTTTGATTTGGTAATTTGGTACTTTGGAGTTTGCAAACGCCAAAACCAGAGGACTCGTGTATTCACGAGAATATCGTATTCGATAATCCTTTGACGTTTGGATCTAGACTAGTGAGCAAAGATGCCTGGTTCTGGACTATTTGGTAGATTATTCTGTTTGGGTTGTGGAAAAGATTTCCAGCTGGAGGAATCATGTCCGGTTCCTCCGGTTGGAACTCCAACTTATGAGCGCTATGTAAAACATGGCGTAGGCCCCATTGCATATAACGAAGTGTGGATCCACTACACCAGGAAAGATGGTGTTTTAAAATGGCCCCAAAATGGTAGTTTTGATACCGATATTTTAGATAATCTGGAAATTAAATTGTTTAAGAAGAAAGCCCGGCCGGCGATGTTTGACTCTTTCCGCTTATGGCGAAAGGAAGCCAAACAAAAGGAAATTAAGTTAGCGAAAAAGAATAAGAGAGAGAAAGGTATGACAGTAATGCAAGCAGCTGTACAATTTAAAGACAATGAGGAGGAGCAAATGAGTGAGCAATTGCACAGGCAGCGCAAGTTAGGGATTGACAAATGTTACCCAGCTTTACCACATTCTAAGCAGAATGAGTCCGAAGAAAAGGAGAAAGATCCCCTGATGTCACATTTGTTGAGTTCGCCACCCCCGTATGCTCAAACTGCCACGGCGCCTCCCCAGCTTGTAAATATGCCACCTCCAGTGCATATACTGCAAGCCTTGCCGCAACCGCCAGTTGTTTTGCAGCCGGTTCCTATCCCCATAGCGCAGCCCTCTCAAGCGCCACCAGTTGTGCTTCCAACTGCCCCCGCACTTCCTGCGACTTTGCCTAATACAGCAGCTGCCTCCCCTGACACTCTTCCTTCCACCACTCCAGTACCTGTCTCTACATCCTCTTTTCTTCCCTCTGTTTTTCCCCCTGTTCTCGCCTCAGCTTCTCCTTCAGCGCGACAGCGCTTAGCTAATGTGGTTACTACATTAATGTCTCCTCTCTTTGAGTCATCTGGTGCGACTCCTGGTTTACAGCGTAAGCAGTTGCGCAGCCAATTGCCTAACCCTGACAAGAAAAAGGTAATAGATAACATGGCGCGTAGATGGATTGTTTTTCCTTCACTGTATGATGTGGAATCAGTTGTCAACGTTTTCCATCAGTGGGATGCCCCGAAACAGAGATATGTGTTTGAGAAAATGTGCGAAATTCTCTGTGAAGAATTGGAGGATAGTGGTAAAAATCCGAACCCGCAGGAATTGTGTAGAGTGAGGTTCGATTTTGGGACTGGTATAATTGTGGACCGCGAAGTAGATAAAGCAGTTGCGGTTGTATTGTCCTTCAGGAATGATGATTGCCAACAATCATTGTTTGAACAAGATGTCCTTGTGGGGAAAAAGGTAAAAGCGCGACAATACCCTATGAGAGAAGTTCCCCCGGTATGGAAGGAAGCGGTTGCAGCTGCCGGTGGTAACCCCGCTGTGGCAGCGCATTTCCAGCGTGTTTGGGTGCATGTTCCATGGAAGCGCTCTGAGGTGTTAGCGCTTAAGCAGTCCTTGCCTGATCCCCGTAAAAACCCAGCAGGTTATTATAAAGAGTTGTCGCAGACGGCAGGGTCATGCATTATGAATCTGGCCGACATAGACATGTTGTTTGGTAATGTTGTTCCACAGCCTCTATGGGGTCAATTCGTAATGTAGATCACAATGCAGAACTAGGGGATACATGGGCTAACATTGTTGCTGCTGATGCTAGACAAACTGGTGGTGCGAAACCAGAACCTTTAGTAGCTGAACTGCCTGGTAGAATCATCACGTATATGAAGACAATAATGCCTGCGATGCGCGTAAATTGGGACAAGTTATCTGCATGCAAGCAAAAGACAGATGAGACAGTGTCAGACTTCTTTACTAGGTTTGAAGAAACGTTTATTGACCACAGTGGGCAGGATATGAGTACTGAGGGTGGCCAACGGTTATTTGTGGATAAGTTTGTGCAGAATTTACTTCCTGACCTGTGTAAAAAGTTAAAAGATTCAGAAAGTTCTTGGGCTGTTTCTTCTTCAGCGCAAATACTGGCTACTGCACAGTATTATGAAAATAGAGATAAAGACGAGAAAGATAGAACAGAAAAGAAAACGAAGGAACTAAAGACAAAGGTCCTTTTACAGCAGGCCTATCCGCCACGTGGAGGTCAGAATAATTATAGGCAACCCCAAGGTGTCTATCACCAACCCCAACAGTTTCAGAACAATCAGCAAATGAATGGGTATTACCAACCACGTGTCCCTGTAGGTCCCAACCAATGTTCATACTGCAAAGAGGAAGGTCATTTTAAATACAGTTGCCCTAAATTGATGCAGCGTAACGGCAATATGTATGGCGCCAGAGGAAGGGGTGGTCAGCAAGCTCCTAGAGGCAGAGGGCGTGGAAATGCTCCCCAGAATGCGCGTCCTCTGCCGCCTCAGAGTACCATCAATAGCTTTGATCAGCAAGCTAACGCGACTAGTAATACGGCCCAGTATTATAATAATGATTATTATGCAGAGGACGGTGATGCAGAAAATAATGATTACTAGGACAGCCGTAGACAGAGAGAGGGAGTTGTTTCAGTGCCAGTGGATCAGAGTGGACCGTATGTTGAGGTGACTACAGCAAATGTAACGGAGCCTTTTCTGCTAGACACTGGTGCTGCAAAGAGTTCAATCATGCATTCAAAACTCCCTGGCGCACCTTTGTCTGGCGATATAAATGTTTCGGTAGGTTTTTCTGGCGCCCCAGTTAGGAACCCGATTTCTAGTCCCATGTCACTTTCTGTTGGACCTTGCGAGCTGAAAGCACCCCTGATTCTGACAACAGGTTGTGGTGAGAATTTGCTGGGATTAGATTTGTTGAAAAGATTGCACGCTACACTGTATTGTTCTCCTTCAGGAGTACAACTTACATTAGGCAAGAAAGTGATTTCCCCAATGTACTTGTCTAAAAACACAATGCCGCCTGAATTGTCATCCCTTCCGGATGCCCTTTGGGCTACTGGTCCCAATGATGTGGGCCTCTTGGAGATACCGCCATATGTGGTGACTTTAAAGGCTAATGTCAGACTGCCACGTATTCCCCAGTACAAGATCTCTAATGAAGGGCAGAAAGCATTGTTAGACATTGTCAGCGACTTGATTAATAAGGGTGTGATTGAAGAGACAAGAGGCAACGTTTGCAATAGCCCGATTTTACCTGTCTTAAAACGAAGGGATCCTTCACAGCCACCTGTTTACAGATTTGTGATCGATCTCAGAGAGGTTAATAAGATTGTTGTGCCGCAGTTTCCAGTTGTCCCTGATATAACTGCCTTGTTAACAATGATTCCAGCCTCTGCTGCATGGTTTTCAGTGATCGATTTAAAGAATGCTTTCTTTAGTATCCCAATTGCAGAAGAGAGCAGGGACATTTTTGGTTTTAGTCTGGGAGGCCGAAGCTTCCGCTTCAAACGCGCTCCCCAGGGCTACTGTGAGAGTTCATCCATATACAGTCAGGCTTTGAAGGCGCAGCTTGATGCACTTGTTTTACCTAGTGGCGCTATCCTGATTCAGTACGTGGACGATTTACTAATCGCTGCGGATACTGAAAAGATCTGTAAAGAAGCCACATTGTCACTGTTGCGCCATTTATCCGCTTTCCATCACAAAGTGTCTCTCTCTAAGCTGCAATATTGTCGACAAGAAGTGACCTACTTAGGTCATCTCTTATCGAAGGAGGGAAGGAAACTGACCCCAGAAAGAATTCAAGCCATTGCACAGTTGAGTGTGCCAAAAACACAGAGAGAAGTACGTGCTTTCTTGGGCATTACCTCATACTGTAGGCATTGGATCCCTAGTTTTTCTTTATTGGCAAAACCTTTGTTAGCCTTAACATGCAAAGACACACCGAATCCTATCCCATGGTCTGAAGAGTGCCAGAAGAGTTTTGTGGAATTGCGTAATGCATTATGTTCAGCACCTGTGTTGGGTACCCCTGACTACAGTAAGCCTTTTACATTGTATGTTCACGAGAAAGATGGTTGTGCGTTGTCAGTGTTAACACAGCCTTTTGGCGACAGACCGCGCTCATGCGCATATTTTTCATCAACCTTGGACCCTGTAGCAAGGGCATTGCCAAGCTGTCGGAGAGCGACAGCTGCTGCAGCGATGTCTATCCGACAATCTGCTGGTTTGGTAATGGACAATACATTGATTGTTATGGTTCCACACGCTGTAGACACATTATTAAATAGGACCAAGACACAACACTTGACTAGTGCGCGATTATCAGGTTATGAACTTACACTGTTAGCAAATCACATACACATAAAGAGATGCAATACGCTGAATCCAGCTACATTGTTGCCAATTCCAGCAGACTCAGATGAGATTGAGCAACATGACTGTCTGTTCAGAACAGAAGAAGAGACGAAAGGGAGAGTAGATCTAAAAGATACTCCCCTGACTGAGTGTGATGGCACTTTATGGGTAGATGGGTCATGTTTCAAGCTCCCTAATGGTGACACGACTGCTGCATATGCTATCACGACTTTGCACACGGTCGTGGAAACTGCACGAGTGCCACATAATTCGGCCCAAGCAGCAGAATTAATCGCCCTCACGAGAGCATGTGTGTTGTCCGAAGGAATGAGAGTGAATATATACACAGATAGCCAGTACGCCTTTGGCGTGGCTCATAATTTTGGGCGACTTTGGAAGGAGCGTGGGTTCCTGACGTCGCATGGAGCTAAAATTCAGAATGGCAAGTTGGTGAATGATCTCCTTGAGTCACTGACCCTACCGTTGCAAGTTGCGATCATGAAATGCAGTGCGCACAGGAAAGTCACAGATGATGTTGGACGTGGGAATGCGTTTGCTGATGAGACCGCGAAAGAAACAGCACAGAATGTGAAGACTAGAATGTATGTTGCAGGCCCCGCAAGATGGGTTAATGATGTGGGAATGTGTGAGAACACAATAGAGAGTGTGAAGTCGCTTCAAGCTGAAGCCACAGAGGAAGAGTTAAGCAAGTGGAGAGAAAGTATGGGTAAGTTGGATGAGAATGGTTGTTGGATTGATCTGACAGAACATAGGCGATGGTTGTTGCCTGATGCATATGTGCTTCCAGTGGTTACTATGGCACATGGAATGGCACATATCAGTACGAAAGGTATATGCAAGTTGTTGGCTCCAGTATGGCAGAATGCTGGGATTCCCAAGTGTGCAGAGAATGTGGTCAAGAATTGCATAGTATGCTTGAAGTACAACCCTGGTAGGGGAACCCCAACTCCAGCTGGTCACTTTGCACCCCCATCATGTCCATTTGAAGTTTTGCAGCTGGACTTTATTCACATGGAAAGATGCAACAACCTGAAATATGTACTGGTGGTTGTTTGTGCTTTCTCAAAATGGATAGAGGCTTATCCTCTGAAAGATAACACTGCCCTATCCACAGCCACAGCCCTTGTGAAAGAGTTTTTCCCTAGGTTTGGGATGCCAAGAATGGTGTGGTGTGATAATGGAAGTGAGTTTGTGGGTAAGGTGATGAAGAATGTATGTGAAGGGCTAGGGATAAAGCAGAAGTTCCATGCTGCAAATCACCCCCAATCAGCTGGATTAGTAGAACGCTACAATGGAGCCTTAAAGCTCAAGCTGGCCAAAATCCAGGCGAGCACCGGTCTTAAATGGCCTGACGCTCTGCCTTTAGCACTCCTGTCCACCAGAATGACCATACACTCACGAGTGGGGCTTAGCCCTTACGAGGTTGTCTTTGGCCGTCCGGCCAATGTATGGGGTGTACCGAGGCCCATGAAGTTCAGTGAGATAGAGCATCCAGTACTGCTCGATTACCTGTATGATTTGACTGTTAAACTGCGTGTTTTGCACCAACAGGTACATGATACTCTTCCCCAAGCTTCTGAACCTCCTGGACACCCTATCAACCCTGGTACGTGGGTGCTAGTCCAAAATTTCCAGCGCAAGAGCAACGACGAGCCTCGCTGGATCGGCCCTCATCTTGTTCTTCTTTCGACAAGATCAGCAGTGCGAGTGAAAGGGAAGAAGCACTGGATTCATGGTACCCACTGTAAAGTAGTCCCCTTGCCTCTGCCATATGACCAGTGGGTCAAGGAGGGTATCGCCGACTCTGAGACAGACACTGTACCTCGTTTTGTACCATTCAGTGACGCACGCTTAAAAGACACAGTTTCAGACCAAGAGAGTGACAATATTCTGCAGGAAGCTGTGCCACTATCAAATCGACTGGACACCACTGAGCCTGAACTTTTGTTTCAAGACCAAACAGCACCTGGCCGTCTCCGCTATAATTTGAGACCTAGGCCCATGGACAAATAAAGATTTCCTCACTATTTCCTTTTTAACATTTTTGCTCTCCCATCTGAAGGACTTTCTTGATTTTTTGTTTTTCGAACCACCATCCGGGTTCTGCCGCAGGGTCGCGGTGCCAAGACTTTGGGGTACAGGCCGAAGAAGCTAGGTCAACGGTTCTGGTTGGTCTAGGGCGTTTCCCTGGACTGACAGGCGTACTCCTTAGCAGAAGAAACTCATCCACCGCGAGCGGCCCGAGTAGAGGATGGAGTTTTTTAGGATGGAGAGACCGATTGAGGAAATGAACTTTAACGCAAGGATATGTAAAATTATGAAAAGTAAATGTTTTGTCTTTTTGTGCCTTTTTACACTGTGTAGTATCATAATGTTTATTGTAGGATTTGTGTTCTTCTCCGCTCAAAAGCCCATTGAACCCACTGAACAGCCTATACCTCTTTCTACTGCCTCCTCTCACTCTTTTCACCCTTTGCCTGAGCACGGACAGACCAGACGATCAGAGTTTGTAAATAACTCGTTTATCCAGCTCTTGCACCAGCACCAACTGGTAATGAATACGACCAATTGCTGGGTGTGTGGGTTAATGCCACATACCATTAACAAGGGTATTCCCTACCTGGTGCTGCCGTATAGTTACAATGGATTGTCATGGGCATTCCAAACCATGTTTCTCTATGCTCTAGATACATACTCCCCTCGCCAACCGCGTTCCATCAGACCTATCACCAATAATAAGGCTTTGATGAGAGGAGTTGCCGATATGAGTAGGGATATCGATGCATACTCATCCATTCCCAAAGAAGAGTTGAGACCTTATGTAGGATGGAACGCGACGGGGTATAGTATTAGTCTGGGTGAAAGACAGCGAAAAATCTCATCTCCAATCTGGGTCGTACCCCACATGGGTCGGTTCTGCTTACAGGGTAATGGTCAGAATCCTAGAGCTCAACTGGGAAGAAGTGACTGTACTGAAACGTACACCTTCCCGTCACAGTTTTCCCCTGCGTTTTTGGCTGCCAAGGGCACATATTTCATCTGTAATGACCGAGCATATACATGGCTGCCCCCTGATTTCTCGGGCACATGGTATATTGCGAACTTGCTACCGCCGACATTTACTGCTGCCTCTGACTATCACAAGACCAGAGTTGTGAGAGGTGTGATTAGTAAGGAGGATACTGCCGGTCAGGAAGCAGGAGACTTCTTCTTGGGTTTCCTGCCGTTTTGGGGACCTATGGTCAATAGTAGGAACCTGAGACAACTGACTCGTGTGGTTGAATCCACTGTCAATGTAACGGCTGGTGCCCTTAGTAATCTGACAGCTGAGCTCCAAGCGGATCGCCTTATGACTTTACAGAACCGCATGGTTCTAGACGTTATTCTTGCAGACCGCGGTGGGGTATGCAAGGTCATCCAATCCAGTTGCTGCATTTTCATACCAGATAATGCTCCAACAGTGTATCAAGCCATCTCCAAGCTCCATAAAATATCTGAAGCCATACACGTGGATAAGGGAGATTGGTCACTGGTGGGGTGGTTCTGGGAATTGATATCTGCCTGGGGTTGGAAAGTTCTGATGGTCATGGGAATGATCTTAGCCATTCTTTTCCTGTTCTGTCTGTGCATACAGTGTGCTCCTGCGATATGTGGCCTCTGTGCTACCTTATGTATAAGGAAACCTGTATCGAGGGACGAACTAAGTAATAGGATGATGCTACAGCAACATCTCCATGACTTTGTGAATATTGACCTAGACTCGGATTAAGATGAGTATAGTGATTGCCTATGTAAGGGCAAAAGGAGGGTCTGTCGTACTTTAATATTCGGGACCGCGTAGGGGACAGGGCCCTACCCCTGTCTATCTTGGTATTAGCAAACCGCAAATGGTAAATGCGGCATGTACGAGTGTTTTATATACCGTTCTAGCTATGAATGTACTGTGTACACGTTATTCTGCTTCACTACGCGGGTTCCATTTTGGAAGCAGTGGCCATCTTGTCATTGCCCTCACATAGGCTATAATGGAGTAAATACGGGCCTCACAGTACATGGGCTTTCCCTCTGACTTCTCTGTGACCTGGGCAGCTGGCTCTGCTGCCCCAGGTCAAACCGGTCTCACGAGCTCCCCTTCCTCCGTCCACCTGTGATTAGCATCAGGGCTTGACCCGTCATAAAACCCTTTCATCCTACACAATCCTCCGGCTAATCTCTTCCACACCTGCTTGTTCCTGCTTTACGACTTGTTTCCCAAAACAGGAGATGCTCATGTTTATTGGGGGGTCTGTTTACATCCGATGTGGGATCTGAACCTTACTGTATAAATCATTGTGGGCTGGCCGAACTGGAATGTGGGATGGTCATCATGACTCTGCCTTTTCTTTGTAATGTACACTTGTATATTGCCGTATCATAAAACCTAGGAATGTATGCTTAAGGCAAGGAAAAGCGTATTTACGATGAAGTCCGTTCCTATGATTTTCAGCAGTCTCCTGAGAACATACACGCTGTTGTACTTCTAGGATACCTGTAATTGGTCTGCAGCCAATAAACGAATCTTTGACTTCACCCAGAAGACTCTGTGTTTCTGTAGGTCTGGAACAGGGTGAACCCAGAAGTCATAGGGTGTGTGCCCCTGCACCGCTGGGTCTAAAATACCTTTGCATCTAACTTTCTTCGGTTCTTTAGTTGGCTGCATACAATCTGAAATAGTGGATTCTGCCAACATCTGGTGCATAAAATAATTATGTAATATAATGTGTAAGCATTGAACATCATAACAACGGGAGGCAAAGTGTGCAAGGGTCACAAAGTAGTATAAGTTTAGGTCTGGCTATGCCAAACCCCTTTCATTAGTAGGCTTGTATAATATATTCAGTGAAAGCCTAGTTTTTTTGTTAGCCCAAACAAAAGCAGAAAATCAGTCCCTGAAAAATGTAATGTCCAAAAATCAAGTAAGTGTAGAAAATAAAACATGAAATAGTGTTAAAAAAGACATTCTTATTTGTGCTCATAATTGAAAGTAGAAGGGGATTCCATTTAATAAATAAAGATGTAATCTTATCTATTTGGGTCTGTAGTTCAGCTCATATAGATCCTCAGCAGTAACAGTTGTTGTCTTCCTCAAATATCGCTTTGGGTTTAGATTAATCAATGGTCGCAAATCTGGAATTTGAGCGTCCGTAGTGAAATTGCATAATAAAATCTCAATTTTAGAGTTGTTAATTTTTTACCCTCCGATCTCCTGAAAGATCCAAAAAAAATGCAAAGCTCTGCGCTGTACATCTACCTCATTTCTTAAAAATAGCATGATGTCATCCACATGTAACTTAATCTTAGACATTTCATTAATCAGAGCTTTATTTTACTGATCCTTTCTGATGGCAATGGCAAGAAGCTCGAGAATTTTTTTTTAATAAAATAGGAGATAGATGAGAGCTTTCCCAGTTAACCTTCTCAGCATCTAAAAAGAGGACTTGGGCGGAATCCATTTACCATTAAAAAAAGCAAGGGGCTTCAACTAAATGAGTATTAGTTGACAATTGCATTCCAGCTATGATGTCAACCGACTTGCCATTTGTTTAATCTATTTGCCAATGATTTGGTTAATATTTCATAATCTAAATTCAACAAACTGATTGTCCTGTAGGAGTTTACATGTTCTGTATTTTGTAAGAAAGCTTACGACTATTGCATTATTGAAAGATAAAGGAATTATTCCTCTTTGCAAATTGCAGTATATTGTTTACTTATTCCAAAATGTGTTGATTTAACATTTTAAAAAACTTTTGAAAAAAACTCACCTAGAAAGCCATGTTCATCACGTCTTCCGATTTTTCAAGGACTTAACCGCATTTTCTACGTCTTCCAAAGTGAATAATTTAATTAGAGCTTTGCCTGAACTCCGGCCTAGTGATGTAATCGGTAGAATTTCTTAGAAAGCTTGTAATTTGTATTGATCTTTTATAGTGTTGAATACTCTGTCCTGAATGCTTTTAATATTTGTAATCCAGGTATTAGTTTCCCAATAAAACTGCGATTTATTTAATTTTTGGATGCTCTTTCACATACTTGCCAAGCTAGAAACGGACCCACGTATTCACTTTCTTCATGCATACAGGCTCTATTATTCTGTTTCTTTCCTAGTAATAATAATCCCACATTTCACTTTTCACCTGTTCAGAATACTGGCGGCTGTAACTACTTTAAACTTGCAAGACATTATTATGGGCCTGTTTGAATTGATCTTCCAGATTCTGCTTTTCCTGTTGGAAATTGCTCCTTACCTTTTCACAATTTCTTTGGACATTAGGATAGCCCTGACTGTAGTCTTACCATCCTAAATCTTGATAAATGCTTATTCCACAAAATATTTAGTGATTTCTATTTTAGTTTCTGACACCAAAGTTCATCCTCCAAACAGAATTTATTAAGTGCCCACCTAAGGCCGCAATATGCATCGATAGCATAGAGTGATTGCAAACTCCAGACTCACTGGGGACCTAAATCTAGACATTATATATGTACATTCATGCTGGTTTGGAAATGTACTTATCCAGGGGTCTACTAAATTTAGACTCTTCTGGAATAGTGACAGTGTCTTAGTCATCCTATTTTTATCATATCTGTTATTTATTGTAGATCAATTTATGTTTGAATGTTGGAGGTAATTGATGTCTCCTTTTAATTTTACTTTCCCTGGGTTGACCATTATAGATAGATTAGAACAGCTCAATAACTGGTCAAAAACAAAGTGAAGTGGTGCACCCAAAGATATAAAAGTCGATAAGTCCTCAAATTTTTTTGTAGAAAAAATCCTTCTTTATTTAATTCCACTTTAATACAAATGAATCCAGCAATCAAAACATCCAACCAAAGAGTTTCGTTCAATGCTACTGCCAAGCCCACGTGAATTGAAATTAATAATTAGTGCGTAATACATTATCTGGTTAAAATGATCACACCCTTTGAGATTTTGAGGCAGAATAATTATTTTCCAAAGTTAATGAAGGAGCAGCTTGTTTGGTCAATTACTTAATCCTTTGCCTCAATAGAAAAACCAGGCTGCAACAAAAGATCAAGGTTTCCAAAGAATACAATGTGGCAGTATACTTGATCCATTCTACAAACGGGGGCTATCTACTTTCATTCCTTTTTCAATTTTGAATGTGGCAAGTTATAACAAATCTGTGGTCATGAAAGTGGCTAATCTGGAAAATGAAAGCTGACAACTTTGAGGGCATCAAATAACTGAATTACTGTTTTCAGCAACCTCTGGAGAGCATGCTGGTGGCTCCAACAGAATATTGCAATGGCTGAACCTGCGCAAATCATTACAGGTCAGACCTTCTGCAACGAAACTAACACCAGCAGTATCACTAAAACTATTCTATGCGCTAGGTAGTTTTCTGTCAGTACTAAGACTGTGCCAGCCAATGAAAGGGTAACACCAAACGGAGGCAGTGTCTTTCAAAGAAAAACACTAGGATGAAAAAGTCAGCAGCAGAAAAAACCTTCTAATAAGTGCAGAGAACCATAGAATACCCAACATAAACAGGAAACAAAGAAGGATGAATAAGTAAAAGGTTAAATAGAAGACAAAATCTAAACCTCAGAGAATTGAGATGCATTCAGGAGATAGTCTATTAGGTTTGAAGAGTGAGCTCTGAGTTGGAAGGGAAACTGTGGCGAGGAACGGTGAAACCCACCATCTTGGATTGGGCACAAGGCATCCAACAATGGCGGACGTAAAGGTTTGGGAAACATATAGTATCGACCCTTCCGGCAAGACCCAATAGCATTCCAACAAAGACACCACCAGGGCATCAGAACAAAGCTGACACCCCCACATTTAAACATGAAACACCAGAGCCAGCAACAAGTAGTGTGGATGGAGTGCACCATCGGCATGCTAGAAATCTCATCTGCACCAGCTGACATTTTTAACATTCAGAGCCATCCCAGTTTACCTTGACATTAGGTGTCAATTTATTTTCCTTTTGATTAGCAGATCTGCTTGATTTGGAAGAAAACACAATTTGCATGTCAAGTTACAATATCCAGGGGAGGGACTCATCTCTAGCTATATACTTCCATCAGAAAAGACTTAAAAGTAACACCTCTATTGACCGTAATAGATGCTATATTTGGAATAAAACTGACCTTTAGGACTTAAGTGGCAAATATAAAGAGATTGATGTGGAGGAATTGATAGGCATAGCTACACTTGTCTTTTTTATTTTTGAGTGATCGTTCAGGGTAGACGTAGCTTGTTGTCTGGTTATCGAGAAGTATTCCTACTACATTAGCCTTTCATTAATTGTATTTCCATCAGCTTATGCTCTTCACTTTAAGATATTGAGCACCACATTTACCCCGACTCTCTAATAACTTTCTTTCCTCTACTCTTTCAAATGCTCTTCCTTTCTAAAAGGGACCTCCATGGCAGTCCTGCTGACAGATACAGCTCTACTCACTAGATTGACAATGCCAGTCCAGAATGCAGTTGCACCATTTTATGCAGTATCATTTTTAATTACTATAAATATTTTTTATCTGTGTGTGTCCTACATTTTTAATTGGATCCCTGCTAAATAATTTGGGAGCGGTCAGTGGGTTGTTAAAGATCATTTGAATTTAAATGTCATCTTTCTTCCAGGACAGATGTGATGTACACATGGGAATGACTGATTGCAGTGTCTGTCTCAACTCGTCCCTAATTCTCCCTACCCCACATTCCCCCAATTGGGAGATCTATTGTACTATTATCTCTTGCCACCGTCAACAGATCTCACCCTTGGTGGAGTTGATATGGTGTAAGCAAGTCTAAACTATTTTTTAAAAAAGAATAAAACATTGCAAAGTTGACCACATATTCCCCCTACCCAGCAGTTGGGACATCCAGGTGCTGAAAATAATACTCAATGATAGTCTAAGGCTAGATGATTTGCACTTAATTTTATAACAAACTTCCCACCGAAAAACTAGGTCCTGAAGATACATCCTCCTCAATTGTGGCTGGTGTACAATGATAATCCATACTCTCCCTATATTGCATATAACTGTGATATATATGTAAATCCTGAACTACAATAGCATTAGAAAAATGTAGGATGCTAGACTTGGTAAATGATTCTGCATACTATGCTGATATTTTCTGGTCTCCGTTTTCTGTCTTCTTTGATGTTGCAATATCATTTTGTTTAATCTCCTGCTCCATTCAAAATAGGAAACTCATTTCTTTTGGCACCTGCCTGGTTTGGGTGTTTAAGGATCACCAGCAGATAGTCATTTGAGCAAAGCTGCAGCATCATTGGCTTCTCACAGGTACTAGGGGAGTTGAATTGACTGCAACCATACTCAGGTGAGAAGGAGGATGAGTTTAAGGTTCAAGGGCATCATCATAATATGGTATCTATTTTATGCACTGTAGTAGTGACTTCAGAGGGAATGGTAGTACACAGCCATTACTAATGAAGGACAATAAGCCATAAAGGATGAAATGGGAAATGGTCAGATTTCAGACACTAATTGAAGGACAGTAGAGGACTGCTTTGGTGGTGGCTCCAAAAGAGCTTATGTAAAGGGAGTAAGAGAGAACATTAGGTACTGAATACCAGAATGTAAAAGGGTAAAACCCCAGCCACCCACACAACTTGCAACAGAGCAATACGATAAATTGTATAATACAGAACTCTAAACTATGTTCTCTCAACTTCTCCCACTTACAGAACAGACTCAATCCTTTCCTAAACACTAAACAACACACACATCACATAATTCTTCCCACACTCATCCCACCTAAACCATTTGCAATAGACCCATCCTTCCATGCAAAGTACATGAATTTGTTAACAAAGGCCTGCCATACTTAGAATTCATAGCCAGAACAATGGTCCAAAAAAATACTAATATTCTAATTAAAACTTAAATAAAACTATAACAAACACATGCCATACAAACATATCTACAAATATTAATTTAAAAATAAATTATTTTCAGGGAAAATATACATATTTTAATAAAACAAAATACAGTCACGCTGAAAATTCAAATCAATTACTGAATAATTATGAATACATTCATTAAAAATAGCATTCATTAAAAAATAGCATATCTACCAAATGAAACATTTTTGATCAAGTAGCAATAAATAAATACAATAGATAGCACATAACATCATTGCAAAAACAGAAACAACTATAAGTCAAATAAACATTTTCCACTCAATAATAATACATAAAATATAACTTATAGGGGGAGATTATTATGTCAGACGGACCGGAGTCTGTCCAACATCGTTTGGGAACTGGAACCGAACGACCTCCTGTTGTCGGTTCCAGCCCAGCAAGTAGGATGCAACCGAACAGGGTTCAGTCATAATCCTATACTTTACGATGGGAGCATTCATTCTGAATGGAATGGAATGCATGCCCTCATTGTTAAGAGCAGAGGTGCAGTACACTCCTGCACCCCGTGGCAGCACCTCAAGGTTCCTGCCACCGGGTGCAGGGATCAACAGGGGAAGAAACAGGTGGCCCCCAGGCCGCCATTCACTGACCTTGCACCCATGCGGGCCCTGCTGGGGGCCCCTAAAGACAAATTCCCAAAGGCCGGCACACAAAGGCTGTGGGAATGTGCCATCATAATCCCTCAGCCGGAAAGATCCGACCGAGGGATCACTGAAAGCTTTCTAAATGGGGACACTCTCCTAAATTGTTGGACACTAAACGGAGGAATACAACACTGCCAGCGCGATACAGCGGCTTACCCTTCTTCAACTCGGCGCAATTCCACCTCTTGGCGCACCCGCTTCGCGGGTGCCCCTTCGCCTGTGCTGAGGAGGGGAACACATCTGGCGTTTGTGAGGAGCACTGAGGCAGTGGGGAGGAGGAGCGGCATCAGGCGTGTGGCTGCAGCGGGGCTGCGAGCGTGCGGGGACTTCAATTCCCAGAAGCCCCTGCTAGACCGACGGAGAGCTTCCGGTCCGCTCTCCCTGCTGGCCCGCCCACCGCCCTCCTGAGGCTTCATAATATCAGTTTGCAGCCAATCGTGTGGGACACTCTCCTAAATTGTTGGACACTAAACGGAGGAATACAACACTGCCAGCGCGGTACAGCGGCTTACCCTTCTTCAACTCGGCGCAATTCCACCTCTTGGCGCACCCGCTTCGCGGGTGCCCCTTCGCCTGTGCTGAGGAGGGGAACACATCTGGCGTTTGTGAGGAGCACTGAGGCAGTGGGGAGGAGGAGCGGCATCAGGCGTGTGGCTGCAGCGGGGCTGCGAGCGTGCGGGGACTTCAATTCCCAGAAGCCCCTGCTAGACCGACGGAGAGCTTCCGGTCCGCTCTCCCTGCTGGCCCGCCCACCGCCCTCCTGAGGCATCATAACAACATCCTACTCCCGCAGCGCGGGACGCAGCCCGGGCGAAGACGGGCAAAGACAGGGCCGTTTTAGGCCGTTTAAGACCGGACCGGGCCATTCCTCTTGGCTTTTAATTATTGTGTTATATTAGCTGGCCTTCCTGCACTACTCACTTATAATTGTAAAATCCCTCTCACACAATGTTCTCGCGTGAAACTAGGAGTAAGGCTACTAAGATCTCCAAAAAGGCTACAGGCACCCTAGATGATTTTATCACCAGGACCAATCTCTCAATTGATAATGAAATAACTAAACTTCAGCACAAAGTCTCAATAGAACTTGAGAGTGCTAGGAGGCTCTCATCTGAATTTGCACTCGGAAAAAAATCTTCTCTAGGCAGCATTGCAACCTCCAAAACGCCTGAACGCATTACTGGCACAAAACCAATTATAATCTCGGCCGAGGTTCACTCAACAGTAGAGGAAACAACCCCTCCTATTTATCAAGAACCTCCTGGGCCTTCTGTTAGAGCCGAATCTGGAAGCCTATCACTGCTGAATTTTCCAAAGGAGAGTGCTGAGGATATCGCAAATGAGGTGCCCTGTCAGCTACTAGCTGAGATAGAGTCTAATAAAGGCAAGTCATCTGCCAAGGCTGCATCAAAGCACAAAAGAAAACGCAAACACCTAACCGCTTTTGCTAGGAAAAAAGCAAAAGTAGCCCTTAGCCATAATATCACGGGGGGAACTCCAAGTATGCCTATTGCAACAACTGACATTGTACACGATGTAGCCCCAGCAATTGTAGAAAATACTAATGCTATCATAGATGAACAAATCTCTATCAGCATGTCTGATCACTCAGCTAGTGAGGGGCAAAGAGTCTCGTCTGATATGGCAGAACAAGATGGTGGAAGAGAAGAATTCTTAAAAATAGTGTGGGAGACGCTAAAGAGACTACTTAAACCACTAGAAGTCAGGCTTACTGACATTGAGAACCAACTACTTGAAGTTGAGAAAAGTGTTATCACCTTGTCAAGTTTAAGCCTTAACTGTACTGATGTGCCTAGAGCCACCCAACAAACTCCATTCCCCGCCCCGGTCTTAACATTAAACACACATTCATCGAATGTGCAGCAAAAAAAGGAGGGGATAGTAAGAAATACTAATGTTAAACAACCAATTAGTACTAAAGATAAACCTAATCCAACTCCCTCAACTTCTACTGCTGTAAATATTACCAGTAAACCTTTACAGAAAAATTGGGTACATAGTAAGACCTCTCAATTGCCAATTATTCCCTCTACCCACTCTTCCAACCAGAGCGTATTAGTCCCAAATAAACCTCGATCTAATCCGCCTGCATATTCCCATATTACTTCTGTAAGCAATCAATCCTTGCCTGATAAATCTTCTATAAATACCACTCATAAGTCAAACCATCAGTCTAGCCATATGTACAGTAACTTTAGAGGAGGGTATATAGATCTGCCTCCAGACGCTAGTCCATTTGTAGCTGTCCTTACAGGGGTACCAGAATTGGATAGCCAATATGAAGAAAATTTCCAATCTTTAAAAAATAAAGTGATTTTTTGGCTAGACAAATATAAACCCATTCCTAACCAGATGAAAAGCAAGATCCTTATGGTTAGGAGGGTACCATGGGTAGGGCCAACGGCCAAAACAACCACGGGTGACTGTATTGTCATATCCTTTGAAGAACCTCAAAGTGCTGAACTAATATGCAATTGGAAATCGTACGGTGTGAATCTTCCCATTGAAGCTAGACCCCTATCATTCTTTTACCCTTCACCTAGACCCATTCATCATGTCCCCATGTGGAACCATGTCAACCATTATTATGGCAGTGCTCCCAATTTGGCTAGACATGGTGACTATAATATGTGGTCTGGCATCACCACCCTCAATAGATTCAGTTGCCTTGATGCTGTCGATTGACTTGCCACTATGCCTGACTGTATCTCTAATTTATATGACACCTTCTGTAGCATGGACAAAGGTAATACCAAACAAAAAAATGTCCTATATTTGCATGATGAAGATCAGACCATTAAGGTTAGGATGCATAGGACCATCCCAAATCCCCAGAAAGTGGAATTATCTTACAAAGCCGGAAATTTATGCTATAGTAAATCTAAGGGTGGTCCGGATGGGGGATCTAATACCGTAGTGAAAGAAAGAGTCAGGGATGCAGAGAAAGACATGCTAAATCCACAGCTAGGCAGTTTATCTAAACAGTGTGTAGTCAATCCCTCCCATGACACTCAGAGCCTATCACCTCGTTTACTTATTCTATCTTGGAACATCGCAGGTGTTTGTAAGAACTTAAAAGACCCTGACTGGGCAGACTATATTGACATCTGTGACATTTGTCTGCTACAAGAAACTTGGGCGACAGAAGTTCCACATCGGGTAGGATATAAAACTTATGGTATTGAGGCAGTACAGTCCGACCGAGGAAGACCATCGGGGGGCCTAATAATTTGGCTAAAAATCACCTTGGCCATGCAGGTTGATCTTGTTGACACAGGCTCTCCCGATATCTTGGCCCTAAGGGTTACTCCACCCTGTGGAAACGAATGTTACATCATCAATGTTTATAACAGACCGATCGGCCACTCCAAGGTTTCACCAACTCTCGAAGCCCTGGATCTCCTCTTGAAAAACGTAGTTGGAGACACCCCGGTTATCTTGGGAGGAGACCTAAATTGCAATTACGAACCTGTTCCGGGCATCTCTGATGTTTTCGAAGATGAGGACCAAGCGTATAATATCCCCCAGCTTGGTACCTCAAAATCTGTTAAATACTCCACATTGGCCAGCCAATTATTAAGACTCACCGCAGATCACGGCCTTAGAGCAGGCAATGGCCGTCTCCCATCGGACTTGCAAAAACAACCAACCTTCTCTAAAGCTAAAAGCAATCTAGATTTTGTACTTGTTTCTCTTAGCATCTGGCATTTTTTGATCGATCTGAAAGTAGTAAGTAGGGGGGAAAGCGATCACTATCCTTTGGAACTTTACATCAATATGAATTTGGTTAGTGATACTACCACAACATCAACTGTAAGCACGTGTGAGGACGTCCATATAAACAACAACAGACGTGCAGTAAGATGGTCACGTGTTCTGGCGGATGGTAAGGCTTTAGCATTGGTATACTCTCTTTTTGAGCAAATGTTTGCACATACAGTTGACCATGCCTTCTTACCCGAACATTTTGATCATTTCGTTGATCTTCACAAAATCTTCTTTTCAGAACTAAAAACGTATCTATCAAATATGCCGAGGAAAAAACAACAAATTATAAGAGTGGCCAGTTATGGTATGACCACTCGTGTAGGATTGCTAAAAGAAACTTATTGTTTGCCATTAAAAACAAGGCAAAAGAAGAAGTTAATCTTGCAAGGGTTGAATACAAACGTATACTTAAAACATCTAAAAGACTATGGGAGGAATCAATTTGGGCTGAATTGTTAGCTGCAGCAAAAATTAATGATAATGTTGGCTTCTGGAGGCTGGTGGCTAATGGGGGACATGCTGGGAGAGCTGTGAAAGATGTATTCCTGGATGAGATGACCTGGGTAACTCACTTTACAAATCTTTATAAACAATACGATGGCGACAGTAAAGGGAGTTTATGGTGCCCCCCCCTTATTGAATCCCCCATTATCGAACCCCTCAACTTTACACTGGATGAGACAGTAAGGGCGATCAACGAACTTAAAAACACTAAAGCCCCTGGCCCTGATAAAATACCGGGGGATCTTTACAAACATGAAGTTGACGTCTGGGCCCCATATGTGAACCGCCTTTTTAATGCTTTATCATCAAACTGCAACTTTCCTGATAGTTGGCGTGCAGCGGAGGTTGTGTTAATATTTAAAAAGGGGGATAGACTGATACCCTCTAACTACAGACCCATTAGTCTGATGGACACGCTCCAAAAATTATATGCTAAACACTTGCTATTCAGGATTAACGACTGGCTGGAAGACTCGAACATAATTTCCAAATTTCAAGCTGGTTTTAGGAGTAGGATCAGCACTATTGACCAAATGTTTCGATTTTGTTGTTTGATTTGGAAGTATGTGCACATTAAAAAAGGTCACCTGTATGTTGCCTTCGTTGACCTGAGGGCTGCATTCGATCTTGTCCCACGCAGTCTACTTTGGAAAACTCTAAGAGAAATAGGTCTACCGGGATGCCTCCTAGCCCAAATAGTTGAGCTGCATGCTGACAACTTTGCAAACATCAGGTGGGGCCGTAATGGCGAGTTGACACGCAATATTCCCATTGAACGCGGGGTTCGCCAGGGATGTGTCCTGGCCCCTACCTTGTTTTCGCTGTTTATTAATGATGTCCCTGAATATTTGAATGTTTGTGTTAACGATTCGCCGCAGCTCAATGGTGAAAGGGTGCCTGCGTTGCTCTTCGCAGATGATACATTACTTATATCTCAAACAAAAAAGGGCCTCCAGGCACTCCTTAATTCCTTCAGTCGCTATTGCCAGATAAAGGGCCTGGAAATTAATGCTGACAAAACAAAATGTATGTCATTAAATCCCAGTATGCCAGATAGAGGGTCTTTAACCCTGAATAGCCAAAAACTAGATATTGTGGAAAATTTCTCCTATCTGGGTGTTGTGCTCGATTCCAAACTAAGTTGGAAAGCCCAAATCGAGAAAAGCAAGATAACATATGCCCAAAATGCTAAGCCAATTTTATGTAAAATGAATACTAGCACGAGTAAAAGTGTAACCCCGGTTTTAGAACTTTTTAAATTTAAAATACAATCTGCTGTGCTATATGGAGCAGAGATATGGGGCGCATGGGCCAAGAATAGTTTTCAAAATCTGGACAACAAATTCATGCGTGCTTCTGTAAGGGTCCCTAATAGTACACCTCTTTTACCTCTCCAACTGGACCTGAACTTTAAGAGAACAGACCACCTAGCTATCTTAAGACCATTAATATTCTGAGCTAGGCTCTGGTCCACCCCGGAATTGATAGAATATAGAAATGGTCTACATGAACTGATGACTCTTGATTCTTTTAATTCCATTCAATGGCTAGTGCATATTAAAAAATGGTTTACACTCTTGGGCTTATATTTCATGTGGGAGACTCCCGACAAAATGCCCACCTCTTCCAAACTAATAGTTAAGCGAGCTTTTTGGACCCACATGAACAGAAATTTAGTGGATGGAATTTGTGTAGGCTCCGCAGTCCAGGTCTTTCTGTCATTTAAGGATGAGTTCCGTTTTGAACCATTCCTGGACGAGATAGAGCCTCCCATTGCAAAAACCCTTTACTTAAAGTTCAGATATGGGATACTTATGCTCAATTACAACACCGAAAGATGGGCACAAAAAAGATTGGGAGAATTGAATGTTAAAAAGGGGTGTTGCCCTATGTGTTCCAACGTCTGTTCTGAGAATGAAGCTCATATGTTTTTTGTTTGTAGCGCCTACATGAATGCTAGAAAGAAATGGCTAAAACCAATGTGTAACCTCTTGGGAACTAGGTCCTGCGCAATAGCTTTTAGGATCATGAAAAGTAATTCAACCCAGTACATTGTATTTAGCATAAGTAAATTTCTATACTCTGCCTACATAACTCGTAGGAAACAAGGACAGGTACTCTGAGTTGGAAAGGTGTATATGTTTACATAACTCTTACATTTTTAATATTTTTATATATTTTTAAAATTGAAATGAAATGAATAGTAAAAGGTATTCATTCTCCATGCACTATTCTCTTAAATTGCTGCTATGTTTACAGTTTGTTTTTTTATGTATGTATGTGACTTTTATGGCCAAATCGGCCGAAATAAAGTAATAATAATAATAATAATAAATGGCGGGCGGGCTCCCCGAGCCAGCTGAAGGCCATTCAGAAATCGATTCTAATTCCCTTCCAACCGACCCCATCGTGGGTCAGTCAGAAAGAAATTTGACCAGCCGATTACGATGTGGTCTGAAGGGCTCTGACCGACGGTCGGAGCCGCTTCAGCTCGCATCGTAATCGGGCCCTTAGTTGTTTAACTGATGTCCATATTCTGGTAGAAATCCCAAAAATAGACAAAAGACCCCCTGAGCCTTCCAAAAATTTAATAAATAAAAAAACATATCCACAGGGAGAAATCCTAGCATTTTCAGGCCCTCAAGAACTCAAAAATGGTAAATAGATAAACTGCTCCATGAAAAACAAAAAATTAAGTAAATTAAAAATGATGTTGACAAAAATAAAACTAATCTTATTTCCTTTACAAAAAAAGTTTCCAAAAATAAGGAAAGTACTCAAGTCCATCAAAGAAACTGCACAAAAATGCATGAAATACACACCCACAGAAAAGAAATAACCCTATCAACATTAAAAAGAGCATAACATTAATACGAATAAATATACATATAATGCAAAAAATAAAGCATTAAATAAAACTATACATAACATGCTAATAACTACTGCACTACATGGCAAAGTCCAAAGTCAATTAAACTCTTAACTATTAAACCACAAAAAAGCACTAACACTCACTTAGGGGATCATTATGATGTCAGGCGGAATTGCCTCCGATCAACACCATCTCGGACTCGGGACGGACCGACACGCGATTGGCGGTTCTGACAGCTGGACTACTATGCGACTGAACACTGTTCATTCAGAGTCCTATTGTTCCCAAAGGGAGCTCGTTTGCCCTATGACAACCGGCTGTAGTATTGGCTCCTATGTGGAACTGGGGTGTGTGCAGAAAACCCTGCACCCTGGTGCAGGCACCCCACGGTGCCTGCCACGCAGTTCAGGGTTATACAGGGTTATACAGGGGGGTCTGCTAGGTACCCCCTGGGCCATCAACCATAGGCCGCAGGGCCTAAGGGGTCCTGCTAGGGGCCCCCAAAGTCCCTTTTCAAAAGCCTTTCTGTGTTGTACAGGCCGATGGGGAAAGGCTGATCGAAATCGACATAGTAATCCTGACGGCGGAAACGCTGTCCATAGGGGGGCACAATGTGGTTCCAACCGACACGAATACTCCGCAAGATGGTCACAACCGAGTCAGAATGACCGTGTGGTATTCGTTTCCAAACGCAAACATCGTAATCGGGCGGTCAGACTGTAGACCGACTGAGTGAGTTAGAATTGCTCCGACATGGTCGGGGAGATTCTGACTGTCGGAGGGAGGATTTCCGCCCAAGATCGTAATGAGCCCCTATATATATATATATATATATATATATATGTCTGTTAATTTCTGCTCCTTCTGCCTTCCCTCGCCCTGTGCAGTAGATCGCTGGTAGTTGTGCGGAGCGCGCCAAACATGAAATTTCCAAGCAAACAATAAAATGATCACTCAGAGGTTTTTACAAAAACACCAGAAGTTGGTTTTAATCCAGGTAATGTGTTTCTCTTGCACAGCAAGCTTGGTCACACAGTGTCTTGTGGGCATGGGCTAGCAATACATAGGTATAGAAACCAAGGAGGGACCACAGAATACATGTACTTCTTCGGCCAAACGGTATCCATTTTGTAGTGTTCAGTTACACATATGCATGTATTCAATTCATACACAAATAACAGTCATAGTGAAAGTTTGTATTCAAGTCATACAGTGATATCCAAAGTGGATAGTGTGTCCCACCTATGAGGTTTAACAAAACAAAACTGGGGGTCAGAACCAATGGTTTCACCAGAGTACAGTTATCACATGAGTTACCAGAGTTTGAATTACATCCATTTTGTAGCGTGCACAATGTTATATAGTTCTACAGAATTGCACATATTTAGCCATATTGGTTGAGGACGATTTTGTCCTTCTCTTCACACATGTGTTACATACAAACTGTAGATGTACAATGTACATAAAAGTATATAAAATGTATTAAAGAGCAGAGTGCAAAGAACCATGGTATGTAAATTATTTATCTTGATCACTGGGTATTTGTTTCATTCGGCCTGGTGCCCTCGAAAATCTCTAAACAAACCGTGTTGTATGTAAAACAGTCTGATATACAAAACCATATGATGTAATAAACCCTGGTATGTGGGAAGATTCCTCACCAATACTTCTCTGCATCATCATTCTACTCGGCATAGTGCCCGTGTTAAGGACCTCTAGAAACACCTTATGTTCGTTCAGCCCAATCTAGTGCCACAAAAGGATGCCTAACCCCGAGTAGTATTCCACTTGGTAAAGTGCCCTACAACTACATCAGGTATTCCCTGCCCCCATACTTGGTATTGCTGTTAGCCCTTTCCCACTATACCAACACCAAACCCAGTAGTCCACAAAGTAAACATGTGAAAAAATGTGAAAGAATGTGGATGTGAAAACATCTACGAAATTAACTGATGACATAAGATGTAAAGAGAAAGTTAGATTATGGAAACAAATCTCTTATTTGTCTGGACAAGCCTTCCACCATGATGGTTGAAGAAAAGGTTAGGGGGCCCATTGAAGTCGATTCTCAGAGTCAGCCCCTTCCTTTTCTCCTGTGTACAAAGGAAATACAAAAATCCATGAGAATTCTCACAGTATGGATTAAAATCTTGTGTCAAAAACAACTTTTGCTCTAGTGTATAACATGCATACTCTAGTAGTATATACAGACGGAATATACAGAAAGAAGACCAGGACAACCACTTGCAATTACTGTTAACACTATTCATGTAAATGAATGCTCATTTCTTCGTCTTAGTTAAGCCCTTCTGGGTTTTTGGTTTGAAGATTGATTATGTGCCAGGATTCTTTTTCACACAGCTGTAAAACCCTATTCCCTGCTCTATGTGTGTACTCGATCTGTTTTATTGCAAAGAAGGTTAGTAGGGAATTGTTGGAGAGGTGATAATCTGCAAAATGTCTTGCCACTGGGTAATGAGGGTCTTTATTTGTGATAGCCCTCATGTGTTCCTACTATAAAATGTAAATTCATCTCATTATCATTTAAAGAATTTATGAATTGGTTGGCAGATAGCTCATCACCTCTCCAAATCAAGAAGATGTCATCTATAAATCCCATGTGATGATGTTATCACCACGTATCTCCAAGCTTTGGGACACCTGCTCCTCCCACCAGCCCATGAATAAATTTGTGGGCTGGTGGGAGGAGCAATTCATAGATTATTTAAATGATAATGAGATGAATTTACATTTTGCCTCACACATTTGTAAGAAACATAGTGTAAACAAAAATTGGCATGAGACACACCCAACAGTGGAGCCCTCTATAGGCCAGCACCTAAACTGCTATCCCTTCCATATTTATATCCCTATATAGTTACTAGGGGTATGTGTGCACACTGAGTCGCACCCACTGTTACAATGCAAGTCCCCAACAGAACCTAACAGTTTCAAAAAACAAGCACAGGTGCACCACACATCGAAGAAACGGGAAGAGCAATAATATGATTCATTCCCCACATCAAGGTTATTCAAAAATAGTTCATTTTTATTCAAATGTTATAATAATTCATCTTATCTTTTTAAAAACACAAAATTGTAAATACAGCTTGATCTTGACAGCACAGCTGACAGTCAGTATAAGGCTGTAACGAGCGCCCGAACGGTCCGGAGATAACGGCTGACGAGCAATGGAGAAATGACGAGCATCGGACCGTTCGGGCGCTCGTTACAGCCTTATACTGACTGTGAAAACTGTTATCTTCCGTTTTACACAACAAGAAAACACTTGAAATGACGTGACTTAGTCACCCTTTTGAACTTATGGTTATCCTAGAGAATACTACGCTCTAATATAATCTCAGCCTACATAAGAAACAAAGGGATATTCACTACAGATTTTACGGATCTGGAACTGTATCTAGTCACGCCGAATAGGATTGATTAGTTCTTGCATCTTATACATGCCCTGAAGAAGTCCGCTTCAAGGACGAAACGCGTCGGCTGTGCTGTCAAGATCAAATTGTATATACAATTTTGTGTTTTTAAAAAGATAAGATGAATTATTATAACCTTTGAATAAAAATGAACTATTTTTGAATAACCTTGATGTGGGGAATGAATCATATTATTGCTCTTCCCGTTTCTTTGATGTGTGGTGCACCTGTGCTTGTTTTTTGAAACTGTTAAGAAACATAGTGTGTTCTTAGATGTAGAGATCGAGGTACAAGGTACAAGGTAACACGTTGGTCACAAAGCTACATAGAAAGAAAACTGCAGGGAACAGCCTTCTCAATGCTAATAGTACACACACCCTTTCAGCTTACTCCAGAATATTCCGTATGGAGACCTAATTAGGGCAAAACGTAATTGTAGTACTCAACAAGAATACAACATAGAGAAACAGTTAATGAGTGAGAGATTCAGGCAATGTGGCTATAGTTATAAAACCATCAATCAAGCTATATTGAAAGCAGATGCATTATTGAGGCCTGACCTGCTGCGCCCCAAATCTAGGACAACAGAACAGGCAGATCAAGTGAGATTTATAACAACTTTTTCTAATAGTGCATTTAAGATCAGAAATATGTTCAATCATAATTGGCTTATTTTAAGAAAGGATTCTATTTTACAAAAATATTTGAATGAAACACCACAAGTTACATTTCGCCAAAGTAGATCGCTAAAAGATTAACTCAGTAATAATGCGATATCTACTTTGGATTTTGGTGGTTCAAATTGTAATGATAATGGTTTCAAATGTTGTAAACATTGCAAAGCATGTGCCAATAGTACAGACTGTAGGAAACTAAAAATCCCCAAAACTGAGAGAGAATTTTTAATTAAGGGGAATTTTACATGTGAAACTGACTATTGTGTCTATTGTCTCATTTGCCCTTGTTGTACATTTTATATAGGCAGTACTGTCTATGGGGCAAAGAAAAGAGTACTGGAACACCTACGTACAATTAGACGTAATGATGTGCAATGTCCAGGGGCACGCCATTTTTTTATGATGCACAATCAGAATGAAAAATTGCTATTATATGTGGTATTAAATGCAATTGCACTACAAGAGAGGGGTGGATACAGAGAATGCCAGTTAAGACAAATGGAGTCAAGATTTATTATTGACTTAGATACTTTGATCCCTGAGGGTTTGAATTCCAGTGAGGAGATGGCTGTACATTTTTGAAGAATTATTGTAACCGTATTGTGAAATTGAAATTGACTTTCTGATGGTAATTGTTTTTAGATAGATATAAGAATTTTAGGAATAAGTGAAAAACTGAGTTAAAGTTTTAGATTGGTCATTGAAGATGTGAGTAAAAAAGATGTTTTTCTTTTTGTCCCCTTTCTTTGTTTACTTACATGATTAGGTAAGTTGAGCGTCAGGACAGGAAATAAGAAGATCTCCGAGAAGGATTCAAGTGATAGCTGAGTGAACTTTGAATTACATGAATAGCAAGATACTATTTAATGTTTTGGCCTACTTGGGCGGGAGTGGAATCTGCCTACTGGCAGAGTTGAATTAATTTAAATAGCAAGATATTATAATATATTGTTTTAGCATTAGCCCACTGGGGCGGGACTGCAGTCACAAAATGATTTTGTGATTGTAAATGTCAACATAGACACATTTGAATGGCGTCACTAGTATTAACATTACTATGAATTGTTTCTCAATATTATTGATGTATGGAATTTTTCCTGAGTGTTTAGAATATGTTAAAAAACACAGCAAATATGTAATCACTTCTTTAGATACCTTTTGAAAATGGCGCCCATGTAAGACTCCTTTTATACATGTCTTTGGTAGTCCTTCCTTTGTATCAATGAATGAAATTGTATGTAAATAAGGGAACAGTGAAGTAGCCGCCATACCGTGATATAGCTGCAAAGCGAAACGCGTAGGTGCCGATTTAAATCTTGAAAAACGACCCTGTGTGTCCTGGATTTCTTTCCTGATACGGAGAGAGTTGTACTGATGCAAAGGCCACCGGAACCTGTCTGGGACCGCCGCGAAAGGAGCTCCCGACTTCCTGGTTTTTGTTTATGTAATATATATATATACATATATATATTTTTTTTTTTCCCACCAAATAACGCGGCACTCAGGAATACCAGTTACAGCTTATTTATTGTGAAAAGAGCACTCAAAATAAATAAGCTATAACTGGTATTCCTGAGTGCCGCGTTATTTGGTGGAAAATTGATGAATTTGGGTCTGGATCCGGCCCCTACGCAGAGCACCCGCGACAGATCGCGGGGGATCGTTTGGATCACTTTGTGAAAAGTATATATATATATATATATATATATATATATATATATATATATATATATATGATAATTCCTAACTATAACATACATGAAACCTATGACTTTAAGTGATTTCAAGGGTTTTTTAAATGCTAATTCCTATCTATAACTTATCTCTAAACCGATGATGTTTAATGATTTTCATTGGATTTCTAAATCTTTATTTTTCAGTGTATCAATTCCTTTAATTATGTTTTTTATATTGTTTTTCACCATTTTTTGAAGTTTTTTATTACTTATTTCTTTTAAAAATTAAAAAATATTATTTGTTTTTAATGAATTTAAAAAAAAAATATTTATACATATTTTTTAACTACTTTTTATATTTTTTTCATATGTTTTAAACTATATTTTTAATACTTTGTTGTTTTTTTTTTACGAGTTTTTCTTGGATTCGTGCACCCTATGTGCACCTTTCTGGATCCCTGCGTGGAACATAGTTGCCATATTACGATTGTAGTGTAGGATCCGTGTATGGTAAGCGTTGGGTACGTATTTTCGTGCGCGATTGCCATGCAACTGGTACGTGACTCCAAGCCCATACGCGACACGTACGAAGTACGTTACGCGACGCTCACGCGCTTCCGCGAAACGTCATGTGCGTGTTTGATGCGGTGGGTGACCGAATCCCGCAAAATATTTTAAATGTCAAAAAACATATATATATGTATTTCATGCAAATATTAAAGGAAGACATCATCGAAGCTACTCTTAAACTTAATATATTTTTACTTCTAATCCTATATTGCTATTAAATGCAATTTCGCGGATTCACGCTCGGTGCGTGCTGCCTATGCGCATGGTGCGTGGATCCCATGTGACCTGAAAAAAGAGATTTGATTGGTTCATTAGACTTCCTATTCTAACTATTGAAAGACCCCACTGATTTCAATCATTCTTCTTTGACCTTCTTTGGAGGAGCATCTCTCTGCTGAGAAGAACTTTTTTTGACTAAGTTTACACTTAGATCAAACTTTTTTTTCAAAACAATGGATTCAGGGCAGCAGGCATCTCCAGCATCTGCTCATTCATCTGAGGATGAATTTCTGGAAGAACCACCACGCCCACAAAGATACTCATCTGTGGTATGGACATTTTTCACTTTTTCTGAGGGGCAAACCAAAACTAGTGCCACCCTAGTGAACATCTGTCAGCGAGTGCTCTCCCGTGGCGATCCAACCAAAAAGTATTCATGTGATACAGCCAGCATGAAGAAGCACCTGAAGACCATGTATCCGGTCAACCTGGCACGTGAGGAGTGCCGAAGAATGCGAGTTCTTCCTGGTCCTTCAGAGGCATCACAGGCGAGTACTTCAAGGGTGGATCCATCTGTCCAAAACTTGGACATCCATCCACAGTTTGCCACAATAAAAGTGCTCTGCATAAAATGCAATGCTGTCCTTTGTTATGGGGAGCAGTCCATTGACCTCATTGTCGAATGCAAGAAAACCATAATTGCTAGGTTTTTTTTTCCCCTGAAGTTCATTGTTTTGTTTCTCCAGTTCTGTTTTTTCCTTTTTTTCTCCAGAAAAACCAAAAAAAATTAAAAATTGTTCAAAAAACCATTCTCATTTTGCACACATATACATGTAAACATCAAATCACATTCCTTCCCACATTAATTCAAAAGCTAACACACATTTCTATTGGTTAAACATTTCAACCCTTTCCAATAAATTGAAAAAATTTGAACCCTACCCCCAATCTGCCTTCTGCCTGTTACCAAAGAAACAGGTCATGGAACACTTAACTGAGCACACAGATCACAAGTTCAGCACACAATGTTGCTAATCAAAACAGCAAGTGCGCTTTACTTTTCAAAATATCAGCTTATCATATATAATGTTCCTTTCAATCAGTTTTTGTTAACCAATAAGAATCATGCGTTTAAAAAACAGAAACATGCACCCTAGTTTTCAGTGTAGAAGGTTGTCAAACAACCAATCATTTCTTTTCTTTTTTCAAAACTGCATCTTATCCACCATTTTAGAAAAATCTTACTTTTCAAACTGCCATTTCATTTACAGAGACCATCTGAGTGCATCCAGACCTCCCTTCACGATGCTTTGAGTGTGGATTGTGGGACACAGCTACATTTTCTGGAGCCAAATGTATGCAGAAAACAAAGGCATTCACAAAAACCTAGGTTTGCCAAATGTAGACATTAAATGGATTGGACAGAGAGGGTTAAAGTGGCACCAATTGATGCCATTGGTAAAATCCTTTATACATCTCCAACACCCTTACCTCATAATAGTGCACTGTGGTGGCAATGACCTAGGCACTTTGACTGGGGTAGGTCTGGAAATGCTTATGAAGGACACCTTTGCAGAATTGATTTCACTTTTTCCCAAAACTGCCTTTGTGTATTCTAACAAATGCCAAAGGCAGAAATGGAACTGGTCCAATCATTTTTGTCCACAGATTGAGAAAGCTAGGAAACATGTGAATAAATCTGTTTCTGCTTTTCTCTGAGACTATAGAATGGGGTCCATTTACAATAACAATCTGCGTTTTCATATGCAAGAGATGTATAGGAGAGATGGAGTACACTTTACTGATAAAGGAAACAGAGTCTTCCTCAACAACTTTAGACTCTGTCTAGGTACCAAAAACTCTCAATGAACACAACAACTCTTTTTAGAGCCACTCTTGAACAAAACACACAAGCTTGATGTTTATCTCCCAAAAATTTCAGTTTTTTTTTGCTTGGAGTCGTGCACCCAACGCGTTAGGAACCGCGCACCCAACGCAAGAGAAATTGTGCACCCAACACGATAGGATGCGCAACTCCTAATTTTACCGTAAAAAAAAGAAATGGCCCCTATCACTAATTTGTATTATCCCCGGGTACCCCATTCCCCGGGGCTTATAAAAAATGTTGGGGACCGTGGGGGGAGCCCCAACGCCCCCACGGTCCCAGCCGGCTCCCCACGTCCTTCGGGAGCCGACATTGCTTGCCACATGGGGAGCTGCTGACATGCAGCTCCCCGTGTGGAAAAGCAATATGGTTTGGATTTTGAAAGAGAGAGCAGGTTTCCTGCTCTCTCTTTCAAAATCCAAACGAAGTTTGCTATGGGAGAGCAGGAGACTCCCGCCCTCTCATAGCAAACAACAGTGTCCTGGGGGCGGCCACGCAGCCCCCCCTCCCTCAATAAATAAATCCCCGGGGGTGGTGGTCCCCGGGGCTTGGGGGCGCCATTTAGCCCCCCACCCTATTTATTTTCTAGCCCCGGGGGATAGCGGTCCCCTGGGCTGGAGAGCCCCCCTTGGTCCCCCATTAATTTTTACACATTTTGCCCCCAGGATTTGGCCCCCCCAGGGGCTAATTATTAAGGAAGCATGTAAGCCCGTGCTTCGTGGTTTTTTTTTACGGCCGTATCCGCGCACCCTGCGTGCATTTGGACGTTTAAAAAAAAAAGGGGTCCTGGGAGTCCTTCTGGGACCCCCTAAGCAACTCTAGAGGGTCAGAGTATTTCTACCCTGCCCCCTTTATATCTTTCAAACACTTATTTCCCTTACTTCTTCAGCCTCGTTTCTACCGAGGCACAAAATGGCTGCCAACAGTTCCTGGTCTCGAATGTTGACAGACACTTGACAGCCAATTAGCATTCAGCGCGTGATCGGGAGGGTGCGCACACGGTGAGCAGAGGGTGCGCTTAGGGTGCGCATAGGGTGCGCGGATCCTCTGAGGCCATAGATATATATGTACTTTTAACTGTAATTTTCTCAGGAACTACTGAATGGATTTACACCATTTAAGCAAAAGGCATGCGTCTGAACTGAGGACTACCTTTTTGCCAAATTTGGTGTAATTCCGTTCAGCAGTTCGGGCTGTAGCTGCGGCTAAAGGTCCTATGGGAAAATGCATGGGGAAACCGTATTTTGGGACTCCCCTTTTTCCTTGGCCCCCGCTTGACGAATCACCCCAAAACTTTCAGGAAAGGAGTGGACCGGAGCTGGCCAAAAGTTTGGAAAATTTTGCTATGATTCGTCAACCGGCGCCAGACTTATTGGGAATAGAATGTTGCGGATTTCCTATGGAAAATAGGTCCTAACTATAACTACCTACTGGCATCCGCCAGTAGGTAATATACCCATACATACATATATATATATAGTTATATAACGCCAGTAGGTAGTTATAGTTAGGACCGATTATCCATAGGAAAATCATAACATTCATTTCCCAATAACTTTGGCGTCGGTTGACGAATCTCCGCGAAATTGTCAAAACTCGTGGGGCGCTCTGGTCAGCTCCTATCTTAAAAGTTTCGGGGTGATTCGACAAGCGGGGGCTGAGAAAAAAGGGGTGTCCCAAAACATGTTTTCTCCATGTTAATTCCCGTAGGAAACTTTAGACACGGTTACAGCCCGAACTGCTGAACGGAATTACCCCAAATTTGATGAAAAGGTAGACCTTCGTTCAGAAAGATCCCTTTTTGTTAAATGGTGTAAATCCATTCATTAGTTCATGAGAAACTAGAAAAAGAAAAAGTTTCAATATCTGGGTGGAGCTTAACGACACATCTCATTGTGAGATCTAATTGGCTGGCAGCACTTCATCCTGGAATTGCTGGCAGCCATCTTGGGACCAATATACATGATAGTACCCCATTGAAATGCATTATAGTGAACCAAAGATTTTGAGGGTTACCAAAAGGAGAACTATAAAGTGTGATAACAGACTTTAGTTACATTAGAATTCATTTGTTGATGGTACCATACTAATTTCAGGAATTCTTGTGTGCTAAGGTGATTTTACCATGTGAAAAACCTTCTGCTGGGATATCATGAATCATGTTTGAGAGAAAACTGAAGCTAAAATGAGAGCATATTTTCTGTAAATTCACATTACCTTTCTCAGTCATGTGAGAATGAAGTCTGTCATTCTCAGTAAATCATGTACATCCAACAAGGGCAGAGACTCAGTTGATTCATTTTTGTTCTACTGCAGCTTCCCAGAGTGTTCTAAAGAACAACTAGAGAGCTAACAGTCTTACTTATGACAACATTATGGCACACCTGAAGCCATCTTGATTGGAATAAACTGGTAACTCGTAAAACATTTAATTTAAAAAGGAACAAAATGAGGGGGTTCATTTTGTCATAGAAATTATCGTTAGTGCTGTAGAAAGAAAAATTAGGACATGTTTCAAGTGTGATCTCAAATATCTTCCTGTTATATTTCAACAGGAGCAGCCTGTCAGTTGATGCCTTTGTGTTCTACTACAGCTTCCCAGAGTGTTCTAAAGAACAAATAGAGCGCTAACAGTCTTACTTATGACAAAACTATGGCACACCTGAAGCCATCTTGATTGAAATAAACTGGTAACTCTTAAAACATTTAATTTAAAAAGGAACAACATGAGGGGGTTCATTTTGTAATAGAAATTATGGTTAGTGCTGTATAAAGAAAAATTAGGACATGTTTTAAGTGAGATCTCAAATATCTGCCTGTTATATTTCAACTGGAGCAGCCTGTCAGTTGATGCCTTTGTGTTCTACTGCAGCTTCCCAGAGTGTTCTAAAGAACAACTAGAGCGCTAGCAGGCTTACTTATGACAAAAGTATGGCACACCTGAAGCCATCTTGATTGGAATAAACTGGTAACACTTAAAACATTTAATTTAAAAAGGAACAAAATGATGGGGTTCATTTTGTCATAGAAATTATGGTTACTGCTGTAGAAATAAAAATTAGGACATGTTTTAAGTGAGATCTCAAATATCTTCCTGTTATATTTCAACAGGAGCAGCCTGTCAGTTAATGCCTTTGTGTTCTACTGCAGATTCCCAGAGTGTTCTAAAGAACAACTAGAGAGCTAACAGTCTTACTTATGACAAAATGATGGCACACCTGAAGCCATCTTGATTGGAATAAACTGGTAACACTTAAAACATTTAATTTAAAAAGGAACAAAATGAGGGGGTTCATTTTGCCATAGAAATTATGGTTAGTGCTGCAAAAAGAAAATTTAGGGCATATTTTAAGTGAGATCTCAAATCCTCTTCATTAGAAAATTCTGACATGCAGACTGAAACAATCACTTTCAATACCAGCAGTAGACTTCCAGCTAACTCCCTGGTGAGCAGTAGCATTACTACAGTGATCTAATGAACAACTACAGAGCTAACATTCTGAATTTATGTCAAATGTTTGACACATCTGAATGCCTTCTTGATGGAATCAAAGTAAAAAACTGAAAGCATTTCCTACTGAGGAGACTGCAGTAAATGAGGAAATTAGGAAACTTCATAAAAAATAAGTCTCCCAAGATGGCCACCAGAGAAAAAAGAGCCCAAATGTAGCACAAATATCACCCAGATATAGCCCACATATAGCCCAATGACAGAAGTGTGCAAAATATTTTTATTTTTAGTTTTTTTGCATTTGTATATAGTGCAGACTGGTCAGACATTGGAGCGTTACATCTTACTTGGACTTCTTATTGCGTATTTTGCACGAAGTACATGAGATTGACCTTACGAAACATTGACAATTCTGTTAACCTGAATTGCTCTTAACCGGGCTTTGTAACACCTGTTTTTACCTACTGGGTTTAATTAATTCTCCCTGTATTAGGAAAGAGGATTTACTGTTTTTATGTACACTTTTATGATCTATGTTTCTAAATCAGATCGAATAAAGTTTATTGAATTCTATGGCAGGACGGAGGCGAGGATTATGCATATCTTTCCTCACTTTATTTGCATAGCAGTTCAAAGAAAATGTAACACAACAATCATTAAACAAAAGACTACACAACCCATGAACCATTAGGGGGTAGTCTCCAAGGCAGCTAAAGTCCACTCATATCACAGTCCATCATATATACTATTGTGACGTCCCTTCCGCTTCCTCTTTCTTCACTGCTCGTCAGTTAAGTGCATTCCTTACATTCTTGGCTTAATCTGACGTTGTTGCTGTTCGTATAGTGTTTTTTTGTGCATGTTAGTAGCATTATTGCCTTGGTTTTGTTTCATATTTCCTGCGCAGCAGGCTCTTGCCCGAGAGCGTTCTCCACCTCGCAGTTTCTCCCGATGTGCGCTCCGCGCGCGGTGAGATCCTGTCAGGCGCATCTGAGCGAGGCAGCTCCGTCGAGCGCTCCTGCTGGTCTTGGGAATCCGGTCACTCCTTTAGTGTCCGCTTGATTCCCGACCAACCCTTGCTACGCGGTGATTTCCCCACACGGCCACGTTAGTGACCAGCGCCACCTGGTGGTGGTAATTGGTATTGCACCTCAGTCTATTCTAATAACAGCTTTGGGGAGAGCCCAACGGTTGGAGCACCGGTGAGGGGGCTGCCTTAAGGATTTTAAGGGCATTTGTTCTGTGGTCACACCTTCTGCTATCATGTCTTCTCCAGAAGACCATTTTTGCTCCTCCTACCAGGAAGTGGAGGAGGAATGGCCCCCCAGCTTCTCCCTCCAGAAGTGGACCAAGCCCTCTCTCTGGCTATTTCTAGGGCTCTGGCTCCTCTTAGGGATCAGGTTGATAAACTGGCGAAAAGCATCCCTGGGGTGTTCAGTGACCCAGATCTGGTGGTGGCGGGTCCCAGTCACTCCAAAATGGGGAATAAAAGGGCCGTTAAGCATAACGCGGGGCACTTGGAAGGATTTGATAAACTTACGGAGACCTTCCTTAAGAATGCGCGAATGTTAAAACATGCACCCTGCCGGGAGGAGGAGGAGTCTGGAGAAAATTGCAACGCTGTCACCACTATTGTAGACCCCCAACGGTGGGTTTCCCTTAGAGGGACAGGGTGGACAGGGTGTATTGGAGGACGATTTCTCCTCCGATGAGGATAAGGGCTCGGGCGTCCCTGGCAACCAGAGTCCCACTCCACTCAGTCCCGGGTTAGAACCCAGCATGACCCCCTACAGTACACAAACACTACTGCACTACTCTAAACCCTAAAACACTACCCCCTACACTACACACACACCACTGCACTACCCTAAACCCTAAAACACTACCCCAGCACTACCCCCTACACTACACAAATACCACTGCACTACCCTAAACCCTAAAACACTATCCCAGCACTACCCCTACACTACCCAAACACCACTGCACTACCCTAAACCATAAAACACTACCCCCAGCATGACCCCTACACTGCACAAACAGCACTGCACTACCCTAAACCACTACTCCAGCACCACCCCCTACACTACACAAACACCACTGCACTACCCTAAACCTTAAATCTACCCCCAGCACGACCCCCTACACTACCCAGGCACCACTGCACTACCCTAAACCATAAAACACTACCCCCAGCATGACCCCTACACTACACAAACAGCACTGCACTACCCTAAACCCTAAAACACTACCACCAGCATGACCACCTACACTACTCAAACACCACTGCACTACCCTAAACACTAAAACACTACCCCAGCACTACCCCCTACACTACACAAACTCCACTGCACTACCCTAAGCACTAATTCTACCCCCAGCATGACCCCCTACACTACACAAACACCACTGCACTACCCTAAACCCTAAAACACTACCCCCAGCACGACCCCCTTCACTACCTAAACACATCTGCACTACCCTAAACCCTAAAACACTACCCCATCATGACCCCCTTCACTACCCAAACACCACTGCATGACCCTAAACCCTAAAACACGACCCCTTACACTACACAAACACCACTGCGCTACCCTAAACCCTAAAACACTTGAACCCAGCACGACCCCCTACAGTACACAAACACTACTGCACTACTCTAAACCCTAAAACACTACCCCCTACACTACACAAACACCACTGTACTACCCTAAACCCTAAAACACTACCCCAGCACTACCCCCTACACTACACAAACACCACTGCACTACCCTAAACTCTAAAACACTATCCCAGCACTACCCCCTATACTACCCAAACACCACTGCACTACCATAAACCCTAAAACACTACCCCCAGCACACCCCTCAAAACTACACAAACACCACTGCACTACCTTAAACCCTAGAAAAAAAACCACCCCATGCCCAGTCCCCCTTACCTCTCACTCCTTGTGGTTCCTCTCTCCTCATGGTTCCTGCTTCATGTCGTCTCTTAGGGGCAGTGCACGTCGTTGTGAGGAAACGGAACAGCTTCTATTTCCTTACAACAACATGGATCGTCTACATGTTTTTTAGAACGCATGGTCATTTACCATACATACCTTTACAACAACATTTGTTGTAAAGGCATGCGTGGTAAATGACCATTCGTTCTAAACAAATGTGTAGTAATGACTTCGCGATGTACAACGCGAATGCGTGGTAATGAATGCGCTGTAATGGTATCGCAATTGTGAAGTAAAAAAGTCATTGTAATAGCTGTTTACCGATCGAAGCAGGCCCCTGTTCTTCAGTGAGACGTTTATTTGATTAATTAGGAGGAAGAATGTGTTTTTTTTACCAAAAAGTGCATTCACAACTGTTGTATTGTGAAAGTGTCCGCGTGGCCTGGATTCACTTCCGGTGAGAAAGTGGAAGAGTCTGTTTTGATCTAAAGGAGTTCTGTTGTTGGACGGGGCCAGCGCGACACGTCATCAGAAAACATAGCTAATGGAAAGCGTCCTCCCTGAAGTGTGGAGCAGTGCCATGAGAGGTCAACGAGTGTGCGTACCACTGCAGTATGACCGTACCGCGTGACCCATGTGCCGTCTCCAGGGTACGGGAGGCAGAAGCGGCAAAGCAGGTCCTCTTGAAGACCGTTGTAGCACTAGTTCTACATTTTGGTACTAGGGCATTTTAACTTTGTTGTACCTGCCAGATACAAAGAGAAGACCCTGTGTTATTCAGTGCCCTCATTA
Source organism: Triturus cristatus (assembly GCF_964204655.1). Lineage (NCBI taxonomy): Eukaryota > Metazoa > Chordata > Amphibia > Caudata > Salamandridae > Triturus > Triturus cristatus. Next base: position 491,376,059 of record NC_140588.1, read on the forward strand.
CCTTTTTTGCGGGTTGTGGTGCTTGTCACTTCGCTGCCCCGCCGGTGCACATGACTCGGCACCCCACCTCGTGTGCCATCTGCAGGTCCTCTGCCCTCGGATCACTGGTTTCGGTTTCTGGAGTGGCAAGTAAACAGTTGCTCCCAAAGGACTAGCCTGAACACTTAGGTGAATATCCCCTGCACCAGCATTCCACGGAAATTCTTTCCTAGCTCTCCCACGTCGACGAGGTCGTCATAATAGCATGGCTCCGCTCGCGACACCGTATGACATCATCGGAGCCATAAGAGGACCTCGTCAGCGTGCTGACGTCAGTTCCATCCATTTCTTCTGCGCCACCGAGGCAAACAGGTGGACCGAGACATTTTCACATGTATACACAGTATAATAAATATATATATATTCACTGAAAAAAACATAGGTTTCAGGCACGTTTTAGTTAGAAATTAGCATTTAAAAAACCTTAGAAATTCACTGAAAAAACATAGGTTTCAGGGGCGTTATAGTTAGTTGGACATTTCACTCATAGAAAACCATAGAAATTCCTCCATTATAGTTAGTTATAGTTAGTTCAGCTAACTATAACTCGCGCGCACACAATGCACTGCTGATGACATCACCTATTATATCACTCATGACATGGTCAGTGACATCACTCATGACATCTCAAATGACATCACTGATGACATCATCCAGTGAATGTGTGTTTTTCTGAAAATTAAATATGTTTTATATACGTATATCTCAAGGTCGATGGAAGAATAAATGGGTATATAAGTGTCTAAATGGATGATTTTGTTTTCTAAAATTGATTGTATATCTGACTGATTAAGTGTATCTTAGTGAATGCATGGGTTAGTGAGTAATGTTTAAATATGTAAATATCTGTATCAGTCTCTCACTTTGTGTATAAGTGGCCGCATGGGTTGGTGAGTAGCTACATGGGTGTCTATATGGGTTATTAGTTGGTTTTTTGAGTATCAGTATGAGTGTCTGTATGGTTCGGTGGGGATATTACTTAGTGCATAGATGCATGAATGAGTGACTCACTGTTTGTATGTGTTGAAGACAGCATGTGTGCAGGACTGTATAGGTGGATGAGTGTGTTATTGAGTGAATGACTGTCTCAATAGTGTCTTTATGAGTAACTACATATGTTTTAAACTAGTATATGTGAGTATTGGTGTATATAAGTGAGTATATGTGAGAGTGAGAGATTGGAAGAGTTCCTGTACAAATAAGTAGGTGTTTCTATAAGTGATTGTTTAAGAGAGTAAGTATGTGTAAGTTTCTGTAGAAGTAAGTGTGGTAGTGTGTGTATAACTGTATATGCAAGTACATGGATGTTTAATACTTTGTTTGCATGAGTGACTATGTGTGTGAGTAACTCTATGGATGAGTGGCATTGTGTAACAGGATGTATAGGTGTATGAGTACATATGATGAATACATGTATGAGTGACTGTATAGGGACTGTTGGTGAATGAGTGGATGGGTGTGTAGATCTTGGAATTACTGAATCTGTGTGTTGTAACTGATATTGGTATGTCCATTGTTTTGAAAAAGTTAGTTTGTATTTTTGAGTGTGTGTATCAAAGGTTATATTAGGGTGAGAGGAGGTCTGCCACTCTATCACAAGGATGATGTCATCAGTGATGTCATTAGTGATGTCATTTGAGACGTCATGAGTGATGTCATGAGTGATGTTACTGACCATGTCATGAGTGATGTAATATGTGACGTCATCAGTTAGCTGATCTAATTATAACGGGGGAAATTCTATGGTTTTGTATGAGTGAAATGTCCAACTAACTATAACGTCCCTGAAACCTATGTTTTTTTCAGGGAATATATATATATATATGTGAGAAGTGAGTTAAAGGAGTAATAAACTTACCTGTGATTGTGAACCTCCGTGTGGGACGATGTCTTCCATGTTCGCCGAAAGGAAGTACAGGAAGTGGTTGCTGTGATATATATATATATATATATATATATATATATATATCAAGCTCCAAAGTACCCATAGGGCAGGAACGCACTCAGATCATTGGCAGGAAAAAATCCATTTATTGGTAAAAATGCTCCCCCTGGACAGATTGCTTCCGCAGCTTGATGGTTGGTTTCACCGCATTCTGCAGCTCAAGTCGATAACGCCGACGCGTTTCGAAGCTTCTATGCTTCTTTTTCAAAGGCTCGACTCCCATGTGCTGTTTGAGACACACCTTCCTTTATAGCAATGTCACGCACTCTCATGGGCAAGGAATTCTGGTACATGTAGTGTGCCTCATGATTCAAACCCTGTATGGGTGCACTTTATTCACCGCTGTTCCTAGCAAAAATATATATCAGTGATGTCATCAGTGATGTCACTGACCATGTCATGAATGATGTAATATGTGACGTCATCAGCAGTGCATTGCGGGGGCGTGAGTTATAGTTAGCTGAAATACCTGTAACAGGGGAATTTCACTGGTTTTGTACGAGTAAAATGTCCAACTAACTATAACGTCCCTGAAACCTATGATTTTTTTCAGTGAATTTCTAAGGTTTTTTAAATGCTAATTTCTAACTATAGTGTTCCTGAAACCTATGTTTTTTTCTGTGAATTTCAAAGGTTTTTTAAATGCTAATTTCTAATTATAATGTTCTTAAACCTATGTTTTTTCTGTGTTTTTAAATTATCATCCCATTCTCAACCTAGTGAAAAATGCCGATCTCGCCAGTTTTCCATTGATAGCTTCCACCAAAAAAATCACCACAAATGAGTGCGACAACTAATGCTAATCATATGCAGAGTAGGCGTGTCCTTGCAAAAAAACCACGAAAACACCAATACCCCATATTTTCAACGACCAGCCAAATCTGCGATGCGAGCCAAAAACAGGCGATAATCCGCATTAGCAGTAAGAATTTAACATCAGCCTTTTTTACTGGAGTAAAGCAGGACAACTACCTACAGTATGAAAGGGAGCCCAGCCCAGAGCCACATCTATAGACAACACGTCATAGAGCTATGATCATGCAACTCTGACACCCAAGAAGGCCACAACACCTACCGCCACCACCCTCAGGACCTACCCCCGGACCACACCCTCCCACTACCACAGATGCAGCGCAGAACAGGACAACGGACCTTCCCAAAATGACATGGCCCCTCAGCCACACAATAGCTGAATGTTGGGAGATGTGGGAACCAAGTATGTGTGAAGGACGCAAGTCACCCATCAATAACAATGTACACAATGCCAAGTGTAGCGGTGCTGGGCTTGATAGACCTCACTATGCACAGCACAGACCTCTCCATGTATGCTTGTAGTGCTGTGGACAGTGGACGTAACCATGTTACCTCAGGCAATGGGAAAGATCTCGATCATGTAGCTGAGTCGTTCCTCCCTGTAAGCGGAAGTGGAGTGGGCTGGTCCAACGTACACCACTCCAGCGTAGGAGTGTGAATGAATAGGCCGGGGATGTGAGTGTAGGTCACTTGTGGGAAGGCCAACGTGTCTGCCAGAGCGGCGACCCTCACCATGCCACGAGGCCGCTGCCATAACCGCTGGCCTCCTCGACACAGGCCCCCTGCAAACCCAGCCGCACAGTACCGCAAAGTTATATCAGTACAGACTACTGCCTTCGATCTACACTGTGGACAGCAGGTCTCACAATTCAGATCGAGTCGCTATTGACGCAGTCCAGTAGGCAAGAGACATTGCTCCCAGTGCGGCCCACCTGGACCACGCATCATCGCAGGGTGCACACACGCTGAGTGCTTCAGGTGCCACTAACTCAGTGCACCACAAGGCATTGCCACATAGCCTTATTAAGGCAGAATTCAGTAGGCAAAAGACATTGCTACCAGTGCGGCCCACCCGGACCACGCATCATCGTAGGCTGCGCACACGCTGGTTGCTTCAGGTGCCACTAACTCAGTGCACTACAAGTCATCACCACATTGCCTTATTAAGGCAGAATTCATTAGACAAAAGACATTGCTACAAGTGCGGCCTGCCCGGACCACGCATCATCGCAGGCTGTGCACATGCTAGGTGGTTCAGGGGCCACTAGCTGCAGCTCAACTCAATGACACATGGCTGTGGGCCCTTGCTGACCACTGCCTCTGGCCTACACTGTGGTCAGCAGGGCTCACAATTCAAATTCAGTCTTGATTCAATAATTGCAGAGTCCAGTAGGCAACTAAGTATAACGTCCCTCAAACCTACATAATATCCTTTTAGTATCCTTGCTTCAAGAACTTGTTTTATATCAGTTATAGCTTTTCTACAATGACCAAATTCATCTTGCAAGTCCAAACGAAAACTGAATGGCAGTCTACACAGCAGACAGCAGAGCTCACAATTTGAACCATAACGTCCCTGAAACCTACATATTTCGACAATGTATTTCATACATATTTCATGTTTTCTTCCATATGCTCACAATTTGAATTCAGTCTTGTTTTATTAATGGCAGAGAGAATTGTGCTCTGTGTCCTTGGATTTTGTTAAGAAGATGTGACAAAAAGCATTCCTCGATGTCTGTGCTGACTGCTGCCTTCGATCTACACTGCGGATAGCAGGGCTCACAATTCAGATCGAGTTGCAATTGCAGATGACGCAGTACAGCAGGCAACAGACATTGCTCCCAGTGCGGCCTGCCCGGACCACGCATCATCACTGGCTGCGCACACGCTAAATGCTTCCGATGCCCCTACCTCAGTGCACCATAACTCATGGGCCCTTTATGATACAATGTTTTGTGTATAATTTCACATCTGCTGCCTGTTGGAAGGGCGTTCTCCCAGAGTTAGGCCGAGCACTGGCGGGGAGGCCCTTCCGGGAAGGGTCTCGTTCCTAGGATCGTATACGCTGAACTTACACTCTCTGACAGAGGGACACCACACAGTAGTTCTTAGTAAGACAGTATACTTTATCGAAAGGTCAGGGGATCTTTATGACCCGTGATACAGCCGTTGGATCAATGCAGCAAGTGGCGGAGGTCTCGGGATGGGGGTATTGGGGTAGCGGGACAGTCTTTAAGTTCAGTGTCTCTGCGGAGTATCCTTCGCACAGCTCTCAATCCTCGAGCCGGGGGATTTGGGTTCACTCGGCAATCTCCGCCGATTTTTCTGGATAGGAGCGCCGCGAGTCTCTCAGCAGGCACAGGTGGTTTCGGGTTCTCGAGAGCCGCGATGTCGTCAGCAGGGCTCAGATGGTTCAGAGTTCGGGGAGCCGCGACAGCGTCAGCAGGGCTCAGATGGTTCAGAGTTCGGGGAGCCGCGACAGCATCAGCAGGGCTCAGATGGTTCAGAGTTCGGGGAGCCGTGACAGCGTCAGCAGGGCTCAGGTGGTTCGGAGATCGGGGAGCCGCGACAGCGTCATCAGGGCTCAGATGGTTCAGAGTTCGGGGAGCCACGACAGCGTCAGCAGGGCTCATGTAGGTCCAGGTCTTCTCTGCCTCCCATCCCTTCAGCACCCCTTGTTATACTCCCCCTCCTCTTTGAAGTCCGGAGTCCTCGCGGAGAGGGGTTTTGGTGCCTGGGGGCGGTGTGTCGGGATTTCCTGCCGCTCGGCCCTTTGATCTATTCAGGTTGGTCTGGGAGGGACTCCAGACAACCAGCATGCGAGGCGCCCGCTCACCGGGGGCCTGGTGGCCGATCGAAACCCTCCTTGGGGAGGAGATCAGAGGTGAGACCGAGACGGCGTCTCCTGGTCTTGCTTGGGGGTTTCCCGCTCCCTCGGCCGGGCATGCGTGGTAGTGTCGTGGGTTCGGCTGGGGCCCCGGACGGCCATCGGGTTTGTTGGTTCATGGTGGCCGGAAGTCTGTGACACCGGGGATCAGGTGCGGTTGCAGGGTGGCTTGCTGGTCGGGAGGGTCCACGCCACAAGGCCGGTCTCACACGTGCCCCCCCAGCTGAAAGGCGGGGAGAACCACCCATCCACTTGGGGGTTCTCCTCACTGAAGCGGAAGAATCGGGACAGGCCGTCAGCGTTGGCGTAGTCAGTCCCGGGGCGATGCTCCACAGTGAAGTCCATCCCCTGGAGGGAGATTGACCATTGTAGCAGCTTGGGGTTTTCTCCTCTCATTTGCATCAGCCACCGTAAGGGTCGATGATCCGTTTGAACTCAGAAGTGGGTTCCGAACAAGTAGGGCCACAGCTTTTTGAGGGCCCAGACTTCTGCGAAGGTCTCTCTTTCAATGGTGCTCCACCGTTGTTCCTGAGGTAGTAACCTTCGGCTGATGAAGGCTATGGGCTGATCTATGCCTTTGTCGTTGAATTGTGAAAGGACTGCCCCGATGCCATGCTCCGAAGCGTCCGTCTGGACCACAAACTCCTGAGAGTAGTTGGGGGCTTTGAGTACCGGAGCAGTACATATAGCGGCTTTCAGGGCGTCGAACGCTTTTTGGCACGGGGGAGTCCACTGTATTTTCTTCGGGTGCTTTTTGGAGGTTAACTCTGTGAGGGGGCCTGCGAGGCTGCCATAGTTTTTAATAAACCTCCGGTAGTAACCGGTGAGGCCCAGGAAGGCCCAGACTTCCGTTTGGGACGTGGGGGCTTCCCAGGACAAGATGGCATCGATCTTCGGCTGGAGGGGGGCGACCTGCCCGCTCCCCACCTGGTGTCCCAGATAGATAACTGAGCCTTGTCCAATTTGACATCTGCTGGCTTTGATGGTTAGGCCGGCCTGGCGCAGGGCCAGCAGTACTTGTCGGAGGTGCTGGAGGTGTTCAGTCCATTGAAGCTGAATACTGCTATGTCGTCTAGGTACGCTGCGCTGAACCCCTCTAGCCCGGCCAGGACCCTGTTCACCAGTCGCCGGAAGGTGGCCGGGGCCTTTTTCATTCCAAAAGGCATAACCTTGAAGCGGTAGTGCCCATCCGGGGTGGAGAAGGCGGAGCGCTCCTTGGCTCCCTCAGTGAGCGCAATTTGCCAGTATCCGCAGGTCAGGTCGAAGGTGCTGAGGTAGCGAGCGGCCCGAGACGGTCGATGAGCTCGTCTGCGCGGGGGATAGGGTGAGCGTCCGCTCGGGTGACCGCATTGAGTCCCCGGTAGTCAACACAGAATCTCAGCTCGGGGGCGACACCAGGGACGGCTGCTTTCGGGACCAGGACTACCCGGCTGGCCCAGGGGCTGTCGGAGGGTTCAATCACCCCTAGGGCTAACATCTTGGCTACTTCCGTCTGGATGCAGGTCCGGACCCAGTCAGGGACTCGGTAGGCTCGGTGTCTTACCGGCGGGCTGTCACCAGTGTCTATGTCGTGGACACACCAGTCGGTGACCCTAGGGGTGAGGGAGAAGAGGTCTTTGAATTGTTTCAATAGCTGGCGGCAGTCGTCGGACTGTTGGGGGGTGTGGGTGGATGACAGTCTCACCCCCTCTACGGAGCCATCTTTCTCTTTAGCACACAGGGGGTCCAGAAGGGGCTCTGTGTCTTCGTCTGTCCCATCGTTGGTGGCCAGAAGCAAACTCAACTCCATCGTCACAAAGTGGGGTTTGAGGCGGTTCACGTGGAGGACGCGGAGGGGGTTCCGAGGAGACTGAACATCAACCAGATACGTGACTTGACTCTTCCGCTCGACCACTTTGAAGGGTCCAGTCCATCTGTCTTGGAGGGCGCAGGGTTTCACCGGGGCCATTACCCAGACCTGTTGGCCCGGCTGAAACTCGACCAGCGTGGCATTCTGGTCATACCAGCGCTTCATCTCTTCTTGGCTAGCCTCGAGGTTTGCCTCGGCGAGCTCCCAGAACTTCCGGGTCTGGTTGCAGAGCGTCAGGATATAGCGAAATACATCGGGAGGGGTTCCTCGGGGAGCCGTTTCCCAGCCCTCTTTGACCAGGCTCAGGGGTCCCCGGACGGGGTGTCCGTAGAGTAATTCGAACGGGCTGAACCCCAGAGATTTTTGGGGAACTTCCCGGTAGGCGAACAGGAGGCAAGGGAGGAGGACGTCCCATCTCCGGCGAAGGGGTTCTTCGAGGCCCATGATCATCCCTTTCAGGGTCCGGTTAAATCGTTCAACTAGGCCATTGCCTTGGGGGTGGTAGGGGGTGGTGAATTTGTACGACACCCCGCATTGTTGCTATAGGGAACTCATGTACTTGGAGATAAAGTTTGTGCCACGATCACTCACGACTTCGCGAGGGAACCCCACGCGGGAGAAGATCCCCATCAAGGCCCGGCCCACCACGGGGGCCGTCACGGTGCGGAGGGGAATGGCCTCTGGGTAGCGGGTGGCATGGTCCACCAGGACGAGGATGAACCGGTGGCCCTGGGCGGTCCTGGGATCCAGGGGTCCCACGATGTCAATCCCCGACCGCTCAAAAGGGGTACTAACAACGGGGAAGGGTTGTAGCGGAGCCTTGCGCTTCCCACCACTTTTTCCGCTGGCCTGGCACGTGAGACATGACTTGCAGTGGGCCTCTACTTTCGCTCGCATCTTGGGCCAATAGAAGTGGGTCACCAAGCAATGATAGGTTTTGTCTTGGCCTAAGTGTCCTGCCAGGAGTGCATCATGGGCTAGGCCTAGGAGGAAACTTTGGAAGCGCAGGGGTACCACCAGTACCCAGGCCGATCCCAGCTCGGCCGACTTCTGTTCGCTGTACAGGAGGCCGTTGTCCCAATATACCCAGTGGGTTCTGGACTGGTCGCCTGCTGCCTGGGCGTCGGCCTGCTGTCGGGGTCCAATGAGGGAAGGGCAGGTGGCTTGTTCCCTGCAGAACTCTTCTCGGGAGGGACCTCCCTCGCAGTGCCAATGGGCCATCTCGTGTAGGTCCCCGAGCTCGGTCGGTTGTTCGGGGTCTGGATGCACTGACCCGTTATTGGGATTGGGTTCTTCTTCCGGAAGAGGGTCATCGGGCTCGGGTAGCGCGTCCCGGTCCTCGGCGATGGCGACTGGGTTCAGGGGTAAGGCCTCAACTCCCTCGGGGGAAGGCGATCGGGCAGCCATGGAGCGCATAGTGGTGCATACCCACTCGGGTAGGCCCATCATCTCCAGATGGGCTCTTCGTTCCACTTGTCCCCACAGGGAGCTCTCGAGGTCATTGCCCAGGAGGCAGTCTACTGGTTGGGATGTTCGGACTGCCACTCTTAATTTACCGGAGACTCCCCCCCATTCGAAGGGTACCAGGGCCATTCGGCAGAGGCTCTCGGAGTTGTCCGAAGATATGACTGGACAGAAGGCGTCGGGCAGGATCTGGTCTTCGGATACCAGGTGGCAGTGGACCGCTGTGACACTCGCCCCGGTGTCGCGGAGGGCCTCGACTCGGTGGCCGTTGACCGTCACTTGTTGTCGATATTTTTCCGTGTTGGCGGGTAGGGGTGTTCCGGGAACCATCTCTCGTTCTCCTAGGGAGACCAGGGCCATGGCTGCTGGTTCCCACTCTTCGGAGTCTTCCATCTCTTCTCCTAGGGCTACGGAGGCCATTTGTCGGGCTGGAGGGGCTGTCGCTGCGGGTCGTTGGTACATGGGACACTGGGGGTCACTGGCATAGTGTCCGGTCTGTTGGCAGCGGAAACAGGTGATCTTGACTCGGGGTCCCGGCCTCCCCGGGGGCCCTGTGCTGGCCGGAGGTGGGGCTGGAAAGTTCGGGGTTTGGCCTCTGGGGGGACTATGCTGGGAGCCCGCCTGGGATTCCCTCGGTCGGCCTTGGTTCCCTCCGCCCCTTTGGCGGGGGGGTCCCTGACTGTGGCAACTGTAGTCTCCCACGGGACCCCGGGAGGCCCGGGTGTTCACCCATCGGTCAGCTTCGACCACCAGTTTCCGAGGGTCAGTGAGTTTGCTGTCCAGGAGGTGCTGGCGTAACTCCACAAAGCAATTTGCGGACAAGTGTTCCCATGCTATTAGGTCAAACAGTTCCTCAAAGGTGGAGACCTTGCTGCCCTTGATTCACCCGTCCAAGGCCCTGCTGTAAAAGTTCACGTATTCCACCCACGTAGTACCGGGTATCTTTTTGCAGTCTCGAAACCGTTGCCGGTACATCTCGTGGGTGAGTCCATATCTGGCTAGAAGGGCCTCTTTCATGTGGCTGTAGGAATTCAGCACCGTGGAGGGCAGGTCCAGCAGGGTATCTCTCCCCTCGCTCAGGAACCGGCCCCACAAGCCAGCCCCCCAATCCTTCTGCGGATCTCGGTGGGAGGTCATGGCAACTTCATAGGCCTTGAACCACTGCTGGATGTCGTCGTTCTTGTAGTATTCCTTCACCACATCCTTGGGGATGTGGACCTTTGGTTCCACAGTGGAGGAGGTCGGTTGGTTTCCCGTGGTTCTGGACTCCTCACTTTTGGCCTTGAATTTGATCTCTTTTAGGCTGCGTTCGTGTTCTAGTTGAAGTTTTCTTTCTTCGTGTTCTCGCTGGCGTTTCTTTTCCTCGAGTTCCCCTTGTAAGCGTAATTGTTCTACGGCTAACTTCTTTTCGGCCAATTTTAGTTCTCCCTCTATTTTTAGTTTGGCTAGTTCTAGTTCGTGGTTGCGGCCCCTCTCTCGGTCCGCTAGCTCTTCAGGGGTTAGGCCCCCCTCTGGGGCGTTGCTCCTTACCGGGATGCTTCGTGGTTCGTTTGGCGGCTCTCTTTCTTGGCCGTCCCCTTCGGTCTGGGGCAGGGAAGCTCCTGCCTCGACCCAGGTTTTCAATGCTTCCTGGAAATCTTCTTTAGTGCTTAATCCAGTAGTAGCGATTCCAAGGTCTTTGCAGAACTGTTTAAGTTCTCGATGCGTATAATATTCCAACCAGTCCTCTCGGAACGTCGGGCTTGTGTTGGTTCCTGCGGTACTCATCATGGTGGTTTCTCCTTCCATCACCTTTCGGTAGTGCATCAGCCGTTTACTGTGCGATCTCTAGGTGTCGGCTCGGATCACGTCGTCTGCCACCAAATGTTGGAAGGGCATTCTCCGGGGGGGGCTTCGGAATACGTTCCTGACCACACGTTGACCCACCTCTCCCAGAGTTAGGCCGAGCACTGGCGGGGAGGCCCTTCCGGGAAGGGTCTCGTTCCTAGGATCGTATACGCTGAACTTACACTCTCTGACAGAGGGACACCACACAGTAGTTCTTAGTAAGACAGTATACTTTATCGAAAGGTCAGGGGATCTTTATGACCCGTGATACAGCCGTTGGATCAATGCCGCAAGCGGCGGCGGTCTCGGGATGGGGGTATTGGGGTAGTCGACAGTCTTTAAGTTCAGTGTCTCTGCGGAGTATCCTTCGCACAGCTCTCAATCCTCGAGCCGGGGGATTTGGGTTCACTCGGCTATCTCCGCCGATCTTTCTGGATAGGAGCGCCGCGAGTCTCTCAGCAGGCACAGGTGGTTTTGGGTTCTCGGGAGCCGCGACGGCGTCAGCAGGGCTCAGATGGTTCAGAGTTCGGGGAGCCGCGACAGCATCAGCAGGGCTCAGATGGTTCAGAGTTCGGGGAGCCGTGACAGCATCAGCCGGACTCAGATGGTTCAGAGTTCGGGGAGCCGCGACAGCGTCAGCAGGGCTCAGGTGGTTCGGAGATCAGGGATCCGCGACAGCGTCATCAGGGCTCAGATGGTTCAGAGTTCGGGGAGCCGCGACAGCTCAGCAGGGCTCACGTAGGTCCAGGTCTTCTCTGCCTCCCGTCCATTCAGCACCCCTTGTTATACTCCCCCTCCTCTTTGAAGTCCGGAGTCCTCGCGGAGAGGGGTCTTGGTGCCTGGGGGCGGTGTGTCGGGATTTCCTGCCGCTCGGCCCTTTGATCTATTCAGGTTGGTCTGGGAGGGACTCCAGACGCCCAGCATGCGAGGCGCCCGCTCACCGGGGGCCTGGTGGCCGATTGAAACCCTCCTTGGGGAGGAGATCAGAGGTGTGACCGAGACGGCGTCTCCTGGTCTTGCTTGGGGGTTTCCCACTCCCTCGGCCGGGCATGCGTGGTAGTGTCGTGGGTTCGGCTGGGGCCCCGGCCGGCCATCGGGTTTGTTGGGTCATGGTGGCTGGAAGTCTGTGACACCGGGGATCAGGTGCCGTTGCAGGGTGACTTGCTGGTCGGGAGGGTCCACGCCACAAGGCCGGTCTCACACTGCCCCTACCTCAGTGTACCACAAGTCATGGACCCGTTATGATAGAATCTTTTGTGTATTATTTCACATCTGCTGCCCCTACCTTAGTGCGGCACAAATCATTGACGCTTTCTAATTGAATCTATGTGTCTGATCCAATGATTACTGTTGTACTTGTTACCAGCACCAACCACTCCCGGAGGGATGGCTTACACTTACCCCACACGCATCCAGCACAGACGTCACTGGACATGTGACCCTGGTAATAAAAAGGAGTCAAGCGCACGTGCCCTTACCCAGTTCCACTGTCTATCTGTGTCCGTGTGTTCATTATGTATGCAAGATGCTGCCCCTGGGCCCTACTACTTACATTGTGCTGTGGACAGCATATGCAACCATGTTACCTCTGGCAGTGGGAAAACTTCAGTTATGTAACTTTGTCTCGGTCATTGTACAAGTAAGTACGTGGAGACGGGATCATTTTAGTACTGCAAGGAGAGTGCATAGGGAATTTATAAGTGCTTAGGTTTTGGCGCAGTGATTGTATAACTACATATGTTGGCGCAGCCTAACCCTGAACACGAGCTTGGCTCTAATTGGCTGCCCTCCATGTGCCAAAAACTGAAACCTGAACTTTCCATGGCCCTGTATTGCTACAGCGGCAACACTCCACTGAATGTGCAATAACTATTCATATCCACACAGATGTGTCATGTCCACCATCTTTCATGTGTGGAACTATGGATGAATGTAGGGTCCGTGATTCCCCGTACCTTCCAGGTTGGCCATGTTGTGGGACTTGGCTCACAGAGTGACACATTGGCGCTAGCGACCCGGGTGATGGCAGCACTACAACAGAGACACCCGCATCAGTTGATTCCTCATACAGCTTAAGACGGAGCCATGCCCATAGCTCCGGACTCATTCTTCACAGCCTCACGCAGGACTGGCATACGCCAGGCCAGCCCACTACATTGAAGCTTACAGGGAAGGACAACAATGCTACATTGCCCTGGTTTTCATTGCTGGTCACAGGCCTAGTTGTCACTACTCCACAGCCACTCCCTCACGGCTGGTATACACCCACACCACACCCATCCAGCACAGACATCACAGGACACGTGACCCTGCTAATAAAAAAGTTTGGGCGCACGTGCTCTATGCCATTTTAGAGTTGCTCGCACCGGATGCGCTGTGGCCGGCACAGGCATACCGGCATGGGATGGTGACTTTCGGTATACTAAGGTACGGGTACTGTAACTGCTGAGCGGGTGTGCAGCCTGTGGTGATGGCCCGTCCCGGCGGTCTGGACAGCTCAGGTTTTGTGTGCCCTGCTGGATTGCAGTGTAGGCCTGAGCTATCAGACAGCACAGGCCTACCACCACGTGGCGTCGTCTCGCTGATCACAGAGTTAGTGGCACCGCAAGGGCTGAGCGGGTGTGTAACCAGCGATGAAAAACCGGGTGCATTGGTGTGTCCTCTGCCATGGCAAAATCAAGACCCAGCACCAAATGTGAGACCTGGTGGCCTGTGGAACGGGGCTGCATGATATGCAGGATGCCCTGTCCATGGGCCCCGTGCTTGGGGCTTGCAGCGGCACATTGTAGGCCCTCTTTTCTACACGCAGTTTGCAAAAGGTGAGCAGAGAGACTTGTTTGCCCAGCGGCGTGCAGTCACCTCCGGGTAGTGGGAGTGGATGGGGTGCAGCAGCCTGAATGCGCAGCAGCGGGCAGGCACCTCTGGGCAGTGGAAGTGGATGGGGCTGCAGCAGCCTGGGTGCGCAGCAGCAGGCAGACACCTCTGGGCAGTGGAAGTGGATGGGGTACAGCAGCTTGTGTGCACAGCAGTGGGCAGACACCTCTGGGCGGCGGGAGTCGATGGGATGCAATAGCCTGGGTGCACAGTGGCGGGACAGCGATTTAGGCATGCGCAGTTGTATGTACTCTGCCATTACTGATTCCATACTACGTTTCAGATGAGTAAGCTTGAGGGCTCCACTAAGTCCCGGCACGTGGTTGGAGACACACCGGTGGCAGAAAGGTGAGCTGTGAGGGTTTTTTCCACAGTGTGGGCACTCACTGTCCCTCTACATCTCTTCCTTTCTCTCCCTCACACTCTTTCTTTCTCTCTTCCTCACTTTCTCGCTCTATCTCTTCCTCTCTCTCACACTGTTTCTCTCCTTCTCTCTCGCTTCCTCTCTCACTCTTACTCTCTCTCTGTCTCTCTCTCACTCTTCCTCTGTTTCTCTCTTACTCTTTCTCACACTGTTTCTCTCTTTCTCTCTCTCTTCCTCTCTCTCACTGTTTCTTTCTCTCTTCCTCTCTCTCTCAGTCTTTCTCTCTGTCTTCCTCTTCCTCTTTCTTTTTTTCTCTCTCTCTCTTCCCCTCTCTCACTCTTTCTCTCTCTCTCTCTCTCCTTTGATGGACGCATGACGCACAATCTTATCTTGCTTTTTGTCTAGCAGGCTGTGAATCACAGATTGATGACCCCCCCGACACAGACCTCCCACCACGAGGCGATTACTTCAGTTCTACTGAGTTAGTGCCACCAGAGCTGAGCGTGTGTGCAGCCTGCGATGATGCGTGGCCATCCTGGCAATCAACATATATATTGAATTGTGAGCTCGGCTTGACCGTGTGTACACAACGGCTGAGGAGGTTGATTTGGTACCTGGTGGACCCTCTTAGACAAACGCCGGTGGCGGAAGGTGAGCAGAGAGGCTTGTTTGCGCAGTGGTGGGCAGTTACCTCCGAGAAGTGGGAGTGGATGGGGTGCAGCAGCCTGGGTGCGCAGGGGAAAAACAGAGAATTAGGCGTGTGCAGTTGTATGTACTCTGCCATTACTGATTCTATACTGTGTTTCAGATGACTAAACTTGAGGGCTGCACTATGTCCCCGCACGTGGTTGGAGACACACCAGTTGCAGAAAGGTGAGCTGTGAGGATTTTCTCCACAGTGTTAACACTCACTCTCCCTCCCCATCTCTTCTTTACTGTCACTCACACTCTTTCTCGCTCTCGCTCTCTATCTCTTCCTTACTCTCTCTCACACTCTTTTACTCTTTCTCTGTCTCTTCCTCTCTCATTCTTTCTCTTCCTCTCTCTCTTCCTCTCTGTCTCACTCTTCCTCTCTCTCTTCCTCTCTCTCACACTGTTTCTCTCTTTCTCTCTCTCTTCCTTGTATCTCACTCTTTCTCTCTTTCTCTCTCTCTTCCTCTCTCTCTCACTGTTTCTCTCTTTCTCAGTCTTCCTCTTTCTCTCACTCTTTCTTTCTCTCTCTCTTCCTCTCTCTCACTCTTCCTCTATTTCTCTCTCTCTCTCTCTATTGATGAACGAATGACGCACAATCTTATTTTGCTTTTTGTCTTGCAGGCTGTGATTCACAAATTGTCCAGAGATGACACGCCATGGCTGTACCTAGTTTTATTTGTTGTTGTTTTGTTTAAATAAAATGTTTTATATGTAAATCCATACATGACTGTGATTCTTATTTGTCCAGCCTTACATGCATCTTTTTAATTATAATTGTGCGACATCAGCCAATTTGTTACGTTCCAGATTTCCTAAGGTTGCTGTCACATTTGTTTGTGGGGGAGGGGTGGGGGGATGGCGGACAAGGGGCTGGTGGCGGGGGGTGGCAGAGCACTGTTGGATGTCCGGGCTGCATGACCGTTGGCTCCATTGCATCTGTTGTCATTCAGGTGTGGCTCTGGGCTCAGCTCCCTTTCATGTTGCAGGTTATAGTCCGACTTTACACTAGCTCAGAGCAGGTGTAAACTTCCTGCTACTAACGCACCATATCACCTGTTTTGTACTCTCTTCGATGATCTTGCTGGTGGTTGAGAACCTTGCGAAGTGATGTGTTTGCTGCTTTTTGCACGGGAACGCCTACTCTACATCTCATTAGCGATAGTTGCCGGGGTCATCCATGACGTTGCTTTTTGAGGCTGCTATCGCTGGTAAACTGGTGATATGGCTGTTTGCTCCTGTTTGTGAATAGTGCGTTAAATTTATCACCATTGTGGTTGAGATAAAGTGCCGTTAACTTGGTGATGTGTCTTTGAGAATATACCCCTCGGTGTTTAAAAGACTTAAGAAGTACTTGAGTGCCGCAAAGAGAGGTGCACATCCATCGCTTTCACACGGGGCCGCGCTGAGAGCCATGCTAGAGTAGCGACTAAAAACAAATGTCCACTTTCACTAATTTACATTTGCTTCGGGGACCCCATCCCCCGAAGCATGCCGACATGTTCATTTTTTTTTTAAAAAACAAGAAGAGGACTGCGTCAGCCCCCCTCCCATGGCCAATTCTGGGCCCGAGGACCCCATCCCCCGGGGCCTGGCATCACTGTTGGGGACCGTGGGGGAAGCCCCAATGCCACCATGGTCCCACCGGCTCCCCGCATCCTGCGGGAGCTGGCATTGCTTTTCCACATAGGGAGCTGCTGACATGTACCTCCCCGTGTGGAAAAGCAATCAGCTTTGAATTTTGGAAGCGAGAGCAGGTTCCCCAGCTCTCGCTTCCAAAATCCAATGCAAGTTTGCTATGACAGGGCGGAAGAAATGCCCTCGGGACCTACCCCACCCGGCGGCCTCATTAAAATAAAACTCGTGAACCCGCGCTTCATTGTTTTTTAACAATTTTGGCGGAATTCACGACCCCAGCACGAATTGCGCTGATTTAAAACAATTAATGCTTTTTTTGGCCCTGGGATCCTTCTGGGACCTCTTGAGCAGGTCTAGGGAGTCAGGGGGTTTCTACCCTACCCCCTTTTCTTGTTTTATATCTTTGTTTCTCTGTTTTCTGGTGACTCGCATCTACCGTATCACAAGATGGCTGCCAACACTTCCTGGTTTGGAGTGTTGACAGCCAATTAGAATGAAGCTCATGTTCTTGGCAGCCAATTAGAATGAAGCTCTGGGGTAACCCTGGGCTACCAGGAATATTCAATGACGGACTTGGGGTTTTCTGGGCCAACTTGGGCATCAATTTTTTGGGGGACCTTTATGGTACTCAAGGCTTTTTTTAGATTTCACTGCGCTCAAACTTCTCTTTAATTTAACTGAAGCAATGCGATTTAAATATATGCAAATTCGAGATTATTTGGTTTGCAAGATGAAAATCAACCAAATCTCGGACTCAGATCGATGGACCTGCTTCTACTCGGAAAATCAGAAATCACTGATTAGCAGGGGTTACAGATGTTTAAATAATTTCAAAGAAGATAACTGTCCAAAAATTGCTCTGAAATGGACAACTAGATTAGGGACTAACATCACTTCTATCAAAATCTCGGCCTCACTCTGTAATATTAACAAAGTGGTACAATCTTCGAGCCTGAGGATTCAGTTATACAAAACCATCTGCTTTTTATATTATACCCCGCTAAGAATTTCCAATTGGTCCCAAAACTCTTCATCAAGTGAACGCTCCAAGTGTCCCAAATGCGACCTTTTGGCGGCTGATATTACACATATATTTTTCTCATGTCCAGCCTTGTCTGAATTCTGGGCCGGATTCGAAAATATTTTATCGCAAAAACAAATTGTTTTTGGTTCTCTCTCGCCATTATCTGTATTATTAGATATACAATCTGTGAATTGCCCACATAAAGATTTGTTAACAGTATTATTTTCTTGTGCTCGATTGACTATTGCTAGGGCCTGGATTTCCCAGAAACCTCCACATATTCTGGAATGGTGGTTCTTGATTAATGAAATTTATACTATGGAACGTGCTATTGCCAAAACGAGGGGATTGAAATCAATGAAAACATTTGATAGAATGTGGGGAACTTTACTTTAATCTTTCCCTTTAAGTCTCTAATGTTTATATATTTACATGGCCTACTTGATATCAAATGTATATGCTACTATTATCAGCTAATCTTTTGTTTCTGATTTATATGTGTTGTCAATAAAAATATTTAAAAAAAAAAAAAAGAATGAAGCTCGTGGTCGGAAGGGGTTGCGACTCCACCATTGCCCTAGATATCAAAACTTTCTTTTTTAATTTCTCAACAACTACTGAAAGGATTTACACCATTTAAAAAAAGATCGCTTTCTCATCCAAGCACTACCTTTTTGGCAAATTTGGGGTAATTCCGTTCAGCAGTTTCGGCGGTAGCCTTGCCCAAAGTTTCCTATGGGAAATTGATTTTTTGACTCTTACTTTTTGAATCTCTCAAAAACTACTGAATGGATTTACACCATTTAAAAAAGGTAGCTTTCTGAACCAAGCTCTATCTTTTTGCCAAATTTGGGGTAATTCCGTTCAGCAGTTCGGACTGTAGCATATCTCAAAATTTCCAACGGAAATTAACATGGGGAAGCGCATTTTGGGACCCCCTTTTTTTCAGCCCCTACTTGACAAGTCACCCCCAAACTTTAAGGATAAGAGCTGACCTGGATAGACTTTTTTTGGGGAGAATTTCGCGAAGATTCATCAACTGACGCCAAAGTTATTAGCAAATCGAAAAATGCTTTTCCTATGTATACTAGGTTCTAACCATAACTACCTACTGGCAATCGCCAGTAGGTAATATATATATATATAAGACACAATATTTGAATATTTGAATATTTGAATACTTAAGTTGCAAAACTGATGTTAGTGTATTGAGAAGTAATAAGATTAGACTATGTACAATAGAAAAAGATTATTAGAGCGATATTTTGTTTCAGATACTAGTTCAGGCTATCCACTTGGATATAATATCCCTTATTCATTTAATTTAAGTCTGGGAATACTTACCCACTTGGGATAATACGATGATGATGAAGTGTGCCTTCTGACTTTAGACCCATAACATGATTGAAATGCAACCTGAGAACTAAGTTGAATGAATTATAATGCGTGATTGACACACATAAAGGAGAATATAGGATTAATTTATCATTTGTTATTGATTAACTGCCCATACTAATATGTTTGCAGCGACATGAATTTATAATTGCTCTCGCTAATTTTTGTTCTCGTAATGGGTATGCTTGAAAGATACAACGTTATGAAGATGGAATCACTAAATTCAGCACTATTAGTATGCTATTGTTTAAAGATGGTCGCTAAAGCCTTAGTTATTGTATTATACAACTTTATTGAGAATGCAGTCGGCATAATTACGAGTACATTACCATTTAAAGATGGCCGCCAAAATTCGGAACAGGCACGAATATGAATATCAGTCCTCTTTTTATGTTAATGAATGCCAAACGTGTGCAAAGTGCCGTTGTCCTTTCTTTTCGTGTAATTGTATTTAACTGTGGAGATTGAACAGATATTTACCCGTGACCAAGACGATATGTTCGTCGAAACGCGTTGGGTATAATCTTGGCTTGAAGCACATTAAAAATCTTGTAAAGGAACTTCGGATTTGCTGTGTTGTTTCCTGGGGAGGAGTGCCTCTGTGTACGAGATACACTTGGTGAGACGTTTTATATATATATATATATATATATATATATATATATATATATATATATATATATATGAATGTAAACTCGTCTGTGATGCTGCCTTTATCAAAAAGACGAAGAACGGACCCAAGGATCAGTGCCAATCACGTTAGTTTATTTAAATATTTTCGAGCCAGTCCGACATGACGCGTTTCAGCCCCCACTCGGGCCTTGATCACATGACGCGTTGCAAAGGGAAATAGCAGCATTTAAAGGGGAAATACATCCGGATATGACCTAATCATGGACAGTGAAGAGTTACTTGAAATCATACAAATTTCTCTCATCATTGCGGTACGAATACCTGAGGTAATTTGCACAATATAAATATAACATGGTTCGTACAAATATCTATAAACAAATAAATATAATAAATATATAAATACATATTCGTATCAAAAATAAATATTTGAAATTTGTAAAAATACCACATATACACAGTAATATCCGTAAAATACCAAAGCTGTAAAAATTGAACCACACACATCTATCTATAGATGATTGATTGATAATTCATTGTGCAATGTGATGATTTCAGAACAAATTAACCCCCATGTAATAACAGGAGTTAAAGTGCATGCTGTCCTTCTGTTCAATAATGAATGCCCAAGTGGGCCAATGCACATTAAAAAAATGGTCATAAAATCACTTTCCAATGTTATCCCAAATTTTCCCGCTAAAACTCATTGGGTGTTAATAAAACAGATTTTGATTGTATATATTAAAAAACAACCCAGTAACAAATAAGGCAAGGAATGTCTACCCTGTCTCATTGCAAATCCCACACCAAGAATAAATCTAAAAAATATTTCTGAAAACTATACATAAGTTGTTACATTCGAGATTGGAGTTCTTATTGTTATTTTCCATTTTTTGTTATATTTTTTCTCTTTAAATGTTTGTTGATATTCTTCTTATTGATAATCTATTGATTTATGGGTTTCATTCAAACGTAGTTATGCCTACTTAAGTTTATGCTGTATCTTTTCTCAATGTTTAACCCAAAAGCAAGCTGAATGAATTCATGCTTGCTTCCTCTAATAACTATAGGAAAAGATGGAAAAAACTCTTATAAGGAAATCTCCAAATCCTTTACGGGATGACAATATGAGCCCACATTGTATCACCTCCAAAGAATGGCTTTAGGTAAAAAGAGCTATAAACATGTGAAAAAATCCTCACTTGAGTTCAGGCCAATCGGATTCTTCGTGTCTAAGATATATCTAGTTTCTAATAACCGAAGTTTAGCCTCCCGATTGCCACCCCGTTTCATCGGTAATACTGAATCGATGACATAATAGTGTACTGGGGTTGCCATTGTGTTTGTGTTCAAAATGCCTTGCTACGGGGTAGGCCTGATCCTTGTTGGAGATTGCTCTAATGTGCTGCCCACGTATTTAATCCTGCAGGGACATTCCAGCACATAAATTGCAAATTCGGTTTTGCACGTAAGTCTTTTATTAATCTCAATGGGTGTTGTTTTAAATGGACTTAAAAAATGAGTTTTGCTGCAACCAAATTTGCATGCTTTGCAGCTTGAGCATTTCCTGAAGCCTTTCATTTGTGACATCCAAGTAACTGCAGGAACAGATTCCGGGCTATTTTTTACTAGACCATCACTCAATGAAAATGCTTTCCTAAATGTTATGGCTGGTTTACAATTGACCAATAACCGGGTCGCCCTGGATCAAATTCCAGTTGCGGCAAAAGATCTTCCTTAGTTCTTGATGTTGCCTGCTAAAAGTAAGAATTACTCTCGATTGAGAGCTAGGGGTCTTTTCCAAAATCTTGTCTGATCTAACCTTTGGTAACAGTACTTTAGATCTAGATAAAATTCTTGTTTTTGAATTGCATAATCTACTGACTTAAGAGGGTAACCCCTAGCAAGGAATCTCTGTTTGCTTGCCTCTTGGGCAATACCACATTCTGAATCAGAACTGCAAATGCGCCTGATGCGGAGCATCTCCCCATAGGGGATGCTCCGAATGAGGTGTTGAGGATGGTGACTTGAGGCATGCAAGATGATGTTACCTGCAGTCAACTTCCTGTAAAGTCTGGTGGCTAATGCATTCTTGTCTACAAAAATCTCAACATCCAAGAAACATATAGCTTGTTTGCTGATTGAAGATGTAAACTCGAGATTGAAACAATTAACATTGAGTAAGTCTACAAAATCCTTTGCACCCTGCTCCGTGCCCCTCCAAACAAAAAACAAGTCATCAATGTACCTCAAATATAGCACAACGTGTTCCTTAGTAATAGCCAAGTGGTCACCCTTAAGGACCTGCTCCTCCCACAACCCCATGTGTAAACATGCGTAGCTGGGGGAGAAGCAGGCCCCCATCGCAACACCTCTAATCTGATGATAAATCTGATTGTCAAACAGGAAAAAGTTCTGCTCCAAACATGCGGATATCATCGACATGAGCATTTTGTTATGTGCAGCGCAGTTCATAGGTCTCAAGTTTAAATAATATTCTATTGCTTTGAGACCATCGCAGTGTCTTATCGAGGTGTATAAGGATTTCACATCCAAAGTCATCAAAAACATATCATCACCCCACGATAAATCATTAATTTTGCGGAGAAAGTCCGAAGTGTCCTGTACATATGATGTTAGGTTACAAACCCATTCCTGTAAGAAAATGTCTATGTACTTGGAGGTATTTTCCATTATGCTATTGATGGCAGAGATTATCGGTCTACCTGGTGGAGTTGTGGTGCTCTTGTGCAATTTGGGAATCAGATAAAAAGTAGGGATAACTGGGTATTCCTTCTTTAAAAACCAATATTCTGCCTCCGTTAATAAATCTCCACTTTTCCAAGCCAGGAGTTTTAAGTAATGTTCTTGCCATGCCGCTTTAACCACATTGAAATTGCTTTTCCGATAACATGCTATATCATCAAGTTGTGATTTCGCTTCATCCATATATAACTGGGGTGGCCATAGGACTACATTTCCGCCCTTATCTGCCTGTCTCACAATTACATTGGTGTCAGATCCCAGTTTTTTAATGAGATTCTGGTAGTTGAGGTTGTGTTTGTTTCTACTGCGAAAAGTCCTATTAGAAGTTGTATACAGATTTTCAAATCTTGGGTCACCAACTCGTGGTATACATCCAAATCATCGTGCAAAGAAATGGGCTGAAAGGTAGATTTAGGCTTGAATAGGGTTTCACAAGTTCCTCTATTGTCAATTAGTGCTGGCTCCCTTGTTATGATTCCTTCTACTTGCTCTGCGACTAGGGACCAAGCATCTTGAAATAAAGCTGCATCCCCCGCTGTGAGTAAAGGGGGACTGATCGGGTTAGAGGTAGAAGGGATTGTGGCCTTTTTGGGTTGGAGTAGGTGGAATTTGTGTAACTTGAGCTTTCTCACAAAGCGATAGGTATCCAATCTGGTATCCACATAGTTGAAATCACATGGTGGACAAAATGATAATCCCAAGCCCAAAATGTTCTCTTCAGCCGGAGATAACTGTACATTAGTTAGATTAATTACTGCATTCGGGTAATTGCTGCTGTTCAATTTTTGTTCTGAAAGCGATTCCATCTCCCCCTTGGCGCTTTTCTGCCCACATTTTTGTTTTTGTTTTCTTTTGCCACATTTTCTTCTCTGATTTCGTTTGTAGTTGTGTCTTTGTTCTTTGCTGCTGGAGGTCCACGAGGTCGTAGGGTCTCTCGTCTGTCTTGACACAAGCAGTCGACCTCCTGGGCGAGGGAAAGTTTGATAAACCCCAATTGTTGTGCTCTAGTGGCCTCCCCTTCGAGATCACTTTCTGCAGCCGAACTGAGTTCTGAGGCCGAAGTAGATAGTGCCGTTGTTTCACCTAAATTTCTCTGTGTGGGTCTCTTACCCCTGGCTTTGACCGCATCATACTTACGTGCATATGTGAAGATTTGGCTGTTCTGGTAGTCCGCGCGGTCCCTTTCAAATTTAAACGCCTTTCTCCGTTTGATTACGCCTTCATCTTTGCTCAGGCGGGCCAGCATGTCATCCCTCAATTTCTTTGTATGTTCGTTCTTTTCCATTCTGTCAATCTCTCCTTCCAAAGCGTCAATTTGTGCTTGTAACTTCGCTCGGTCACTTTCCGCATATTTAATTAAAATTGTCATCAGTTTGCTCGAAGATGCCAGATTCGTTTCTGCCCATTCGGCAAGCATTGCCGGGTCTGGAATCTCATAACTCGGCGCCAGGGTGATTCTCAAACCTCTAGGAACTCTTCCTACGTCCAAGTAGCGGGATAAAGACCTGTGTTCCCACCACTTGGACTGCTCTGCTCGCATGAGTTACTCCAATCTTTTGTATTGCTCTTTAACGGTATCACATCCTGGTTGGCTCATAGGGCTTTCACTCCGTATTGACTCCCCAGCCGGGGTGTCAAGGAATATGGAGCTTGCTGCCTCCTCTCGGTGTCGCAACATGTCGGCGGACATGTTGGCTAAATTTGATAAATGTCAATATACTTGTGATTGCGGTTGTGGATTCGTGGCGCAATGTCCCAATCACACGCCGTGCACTCTCCCCACTGGGATGTCTGTCGTCTCCTACCTTTGCCAAATACCAGGAACACTTCTCCGGTCAGCCGACCATGAACGTCCCAGCTTCCGTGGTAGAAGTAGGCAATTGATACAGTACTCAGGGGCTACGGTGGCTTCCTCCTCTTGAGAATATCCAAAAAGGTTCCGGAAACCGGAATCAACTGCTTCCTGCCGCTGTGCCCAAAACAAAGGGGAGGGGTTCCGTTCGTACCGCTGAAGCTCCTCGGTAAAATAGATGAATGTAAACTCGTCTGTGATGCTGCCTTTATCAAAAAGACGAAGAACGGACACAAGGATCAGTGCCAATCACGTTAGTTTATTTAAATATTTTCGAGCCAGTCCGACATGACGCGTTTCAGCCCCCACTCGGGCCTTGATCACATGACGCGTTGCAAAGGGAAATAGCAGCATTTAAAGGGGAAATACATCCGGATATGACCTAATCATGGACAGTGAAGAGTTACTTGAAATCATACAAATTTCTCTCATCATTGCGGTACTAATACCTGAGGTAATTTGCACAATATAAATATAACATGGTTCGTACAAATATCTATAAACAAATAAATATATAAATATAATAAATATATAAATAAATATTCGTATCAAAAATAAATATTTGAAATTTGTAAAAATACCACATATACACAGCAATATACATAAAATACCAAAGCTGGAAAAATTGAACCACACACATCTATCTATAGATAATTGGTTGATAATTCATTGTGCAATGTGATGATTTCAGAACAAATTAACCCCCATGTAATAACAGGAGTTAAAGTGCATGCTGTCATTCTGTTCAATAATTTGGGGTAATTCCGTTCAGCAGTTCGGACTGTAGCATATCTCAAAATTTCCAACGGAAATTAACATGGGGAAAGCGCGTTTTGGGACCCCCTTTTTTTCAGCCCCTACTTGACAAATCACCCCCAAACTTTAAGGATAGGAGCTGACCTGGATAGACTTTTTTTTGGGAGAATTTCACGAAGATTCGTCAACTGACGCCAACGTTATTAGCAAATCAAAAAATGCTTTTCCTATGGATACTAGGCTCTAACTTTAACTACCTACTGGCGATCGCCAGTAGGTTATATATATATATATATATATATATATATATATATATATATATATATATGTATATATATATATATATATATGTGTGTATATATATATATATTCACTGAAAAAACCATAGGTTTCACACATGTTATAGTTAGCGGAAATTTTACTGATAAAAAACCAGTGAAATTGCCCCGTTATAGTTAGTGCTGGCAACTATAACTCACGCGACCGCAATCCTCTGCTGATGCTAATACTGTATTTAGACACTTATTTGCCCATGTCTTCTTCCATACATTTTTAGCTATACATATATTACAAATATTTTTTTTTCATAAAGACACATATGTCATCAGCAGAAGATTGCGGTCGCGTGAGTTATAGTTGCCAGCACTAACTATAACGGGGCAATTTCACTGGTTTTTTATCAGTAAAATTTCCGCTAACTATAACATGTGTGAAACCTATGGTTTTTTCAGTGAATTTGCAAGGTTTTTTAAATGCTAATTCCTAACTATAACGTGTGTGAAACCTATGGTTTTTTCAGTGAATTTGTACGGTTTTTTAAATGCTAAGTTACTTTACGCCATTCGAGGCGTGCGCGCCCACTTAACGCAGTTCGTTCCGTGCACGGTTTTTATCAACTTTAATAAGCCCTGTACATTTGGTGGCCTTCGGCCACCAAAAGCACAGGGGGTGGGGTCAATGTGGATAGTGTTTTTTTAATTTCGATTTTATAATTTCATGTTGCCAAAATTTAGTTTTTTTTACCTATTAATAAGCCCTGTACATTTGGTGGCCTACGGCCACCAAAAGCACAGGGGGTGGGGTAAGTGTGGATAGTGTTTTTTTTTTTTTTTTTTTTTTACCGTACGCTTACGGTAAGCGTACGGTAAGCGTACTCGGCGAAATTGCCGAAAAAAAAATAAAACCGTTTTTGCTCTTGGGGGATGTTTGGGGACTCCCTCAACATGACTATGTGGGAGGGAGTTGTCAAAACAGCCCCGTAACATGTTTTTGGCCATCTTGTTTGATAAACAACACTCAGTGCGAGAGACAAAATGGCGGCCGCCGCTTCCTGGTTTCGGCCGATTCGAATGTTTACTAAGATCTAAGAGCCAATCAGAATCGCGCTCGCGCACGCCACCGTACGCTTACGGCAAGCGTACGGTAAGCGTACCGTAAGCGGGCTCAGATATATATATTGATTTAAAGGCTATTTTCTCAGAATCTACTGAACAGATTTACACCAAACCTACAAAAGGCACTTCCTTGACCTAGGGACTACCTCTCTGCCAAATTTCTAGTAATTCTGTTCAGCCGTTCGGGCTGTAGCTTGTTCTAAAGGTCCTATGGAAAAATGCATGGGAAAAACGCGTTTTGGGACCCCCCTTTTATCTCAGCCCCCCCTTGACGAATCCCCCCGAGACTTTCAGGGTAGGAGCGGAGCGTAGCGCCCCACCTATTTTGAGAAATTCGCGAGGATTCATCGACCGGCGCCAAAGTTATTCAAAATAGAATGTTGAGGTTTTCCTATGGAAAAGGGATCCTAACTATAACTACCTACTGGCGACCGCCAGTAGGTAATATATATATATATATATATATATATATATATATATATATATATTATCTCCCGGCGGTCGCCAGTAGATAGTTATAGTTAGGAGGACTGTGTTTCCATAGGAAATCTGAAAATTCTATTTTGAATAACTTTGGCGCCGGTTGACGAATCCTCGCGATATTTTCAAAACTAATGGGGCGCTCCCCACTCAGCTCCTACCCTGAAAGTCTCGGGGTGATTCGTCAAGCGGGGGCTGAGAAAAAAGGGGGGTCCCAAAACGCGTTTTCCCCATGCATTTTCCTATAGGACCTTTAGTCGAAGGTAAAGCCCGAACGGCTGAACAGAATTACTTGAAATTTGGCAAAGAGGTAGTCCTCAGGTCAGGCATGTGCCTCTTGCATATATGGTGTCAATCTGTTCAGTAGTTCCTGAGAAAATTGCAGTTAAAAGCACATAAATATCTATAGCCGCGCACCGTGCGCGAGCGTAATTCTGATTGGTGGATTCATGTCAGTCAACATTCGAATCGGTCGAAATCAGGAAGTGTCGACCACCATTTTGTGTGTGACAGTGAAAAAGAAAGGTGGATAACGTGAAAAGGGGGCAGGGTACAGAGTTCCTGACCCCCTAGCTTTTCTCAGGGGGTCCCTGAAGGACCATGAAGGGTGAAAAAATTATTATTATTTTTTTTTTTAAATCGCGGGGTGCGCGTACGGTGCGCGCACTGTACGCGCACCGTCGCGAGGTGCGTGCACGGTACACGCACGGCGGAATCATAAAAAAAATAGAATTAAAAATCAAATTTAAGTGTTTAGATGTTAGGTGGCTCTAACTCTGACTTTTTCCGTTTTGTTTCCATGTTGTTATGTTATTCTCGCTGAGCTGCAAGTGAAAAGCGCCGGGACACTCTGTCGGAGTAGCTGTGCGCTATAGAAATTCTATATAACATAACATAACATAAAAAGAGCCGTTGTGTTAATTGAGGGACAGAGGAAAAAAAAGACATGGCAAAAATTATAGGGTGCCGCACGTGTGCTGCTGTATCTTGCTCTCTATTAGCGGAATGCTGGTGTCCGCATAAGAGAGAAGAGCATTGCACGCATTGCACCGTATATGCACCCTCTTAAACAGAGGGTGTATATCCAGAGGAACCGAAGAAGGTGAAGCTGCCACCGCAGATGAAGTTCTCGGCTGAGCTGCCGATGATGTGCTCGGCTGTGCTGCTGCGGATGTGCTCGGCTGAGCTGCTGGAGGGTTTTCTCCAGCAGCTCGAGCATAAGCCACAGGATGTACATCTCTAACGTGCCTGATCATAGTGAAGATACTGAAAGAGTATTTCTTTTTAGGATCTCCTCTTGATAAGACACGATCACAAAGAGTGCAGGTGACTTTTGGAGCATTCACCTTCTTCTGCCCCTGTGGAAATGTAAAAACTTGCCATATAAAAGAGTCTTTCTGTTTCCTCTGTCTCTTTCTCACAAGGGTCTCCTGCTCACTCCCAGAAGATGACTGCTGCTCTGCCATTCTCAAGTACTGGAGTACTGGAAAAGCTGCTCAGGTCCTTCTCCCAGGGAATCAGAAGTAATAATGAGGGGAGTGGTTGTGGTGTTGGAAGTTTCTGTAACTGAAACTACTATAAACCAATGAAAAGTGTTGTTTCTAAATCATATGACTTGCCGTGTGCGCACGGTGCGCGCACGGTGCATGCACGGAGCACGCACGCATGCGCGTACGCGCACGGAGCACGCACGCATGCGCATACAAAGCATGCGCACATGTGTGTATGAGCACGGAGCATGCACGCATGCGCGTACGGAGCACGCGTGCATGCGCATATGGAGCACGCGCCTACGGAGCACGCGTGCATGCACGTACGGAGCACGCGCGTACGGAGCACGCATGACGTACGCATGCGCACGTGGAGCACGTACGCATGCGCACGCGGAGTACGTACGCATGCATGCACCATGCGCGCACGGTGCGCACCCGGACAAAAACCCTTAAAAAAAAAAAAAACTGAGCCATTCCATATTACAGGATAAAGTTAATCTATAACTATATATATATAGGTAGCTTATTGTAAAATAAATATTTAAAAAATATAAAAATACATTCATAAATTAGCATTTAAAAAACCTTGCAAATTCACTGAAAAAAACATAGGTTTCACACATGTTATAGTTAGCTGGACATTTCACTCTTAAAAAACCAATGAAATTCCCCCGTTCTAGTTAGTTCAGCTAACTATAACTCGTGTGCCCGCAATCCACTGCTGATGATGTCACATATTACATCACTCATGACATGGTCAGTGACATCACTCATGACATCACTGATGACATCTCAAATTACATCACTGATGACATCACTGATGACGTCATCCATGTGATAAATTACCACATCTTCTCACACCCTAATATAACCTTTGATACACCGACTCAAAATTTAAGAGTTCCATTCTCAAAACCATACATACTGCAATACCAATAACTACATAGCCACTTATTAACTCTTAGGTCTACATACACCTCCACTCATTCACCTGTACAGTCACTCATACTTACAGTCACAACATACAAAACTATCATATGCATTTATACACCTATATAGAGACTCACACACTACCAATCATCCATAGAGGTACTCTCACACCTACTCAGTCATGCAAATAATCACACTCCCATTTACTCACCTATGTGGTTATACACACTCAAGTTCACTTACTCATAAAAATAGTATCACATTCTTACGCTCTTATAGAATCATTGATGCAAGCACACACTCATCCATACAGTCACTCTCACAATCACACACTCTCATATCTACCCACTTATATACTCTTACACGCACATATACTGCCTTTCACATATGTAGTTATTCACAAATGTACCACTGAGATATACATTCAATCCCTAATACACCCATACATACACTCACTCAACCATACAGTCCATCACAGATGCACTCTTAAAACCATGCACCCATAGAATCACCCACTCACACATCTATGCATAGAGTCACACACACCCTACCCACACAAACACTCAGGAACCCATACAGATACTCAGACAAGCAATCAATAACTCATATAGACACTCATATAGGTATTCACAAAACCATGCAGCCGCTTATACACCAACATACAGAAACATACAGACATTTACACAGTTTAGTCACTAGTCTGCAGTAAGATACATGTAATGACTCACTTATAGAGTGGGGTGCTCCGGTCAGCTCCTATCCTGAAAGTTTGGAGGTGATTCGTTAAGCAGGGGCTGAGAAATAAGGGGGGTCCCAAAATGCATTTTCCCTTTGTTATTTCCCATAGGATATTTTAGACACGGCTACAGCCCAAACTGCTGAATGGAATTACACCAAATTTGGCGACAAGGTAGCCCTTGGTTCAGAAAGTGCCTTTTTTTTAAATGGTGTAAATCTGTTCAGTAGTTCCTGAGAAATTAAAAAAATAGTGGTAAAAAAATCAGTTTCCCATAGGAAACTTTAAACACGGTTATAGCAAAAACTGCTGAACGGAATTAAGAAATAAAGATAGCGATATCTATGGCGCGGAGGATCCCCGCAACCTCCCGATCACGAGCTTCATGCTAATTGGCTGTCAACACGCCAAACCAGGAAGTGTTGGCAGCCATCTTGTGCCTTGGTAGAACCGAGGCACAAGAAAACAAAAAAAGAAACGTGAAAAGGGTCAGGATAGAAACACCCTGACCCCCTAGGCCTGCTCAGGGGGTCCCACAAGAACCCAGTGCAAATTTCAGCTGGCAATAAAAAAACCCGAAGCGTGGGCTCCTGAACTTCGTTTAATTAAGCCCCCGGGTGGGCCAGGTCCCTGGGCAGTAAAAAATGTGTGGGGGGCCCCAATCCCCCCGCACTGCCCTGGGGACCGCCACCCCCAGGGCGTTTTAAAAATATTTTCAGGGGGCAAATGGTCCCGCCGCAGCCCCGGGGACCACCACCCCCCAGGGCTTTGAATAATTAATTAGCAGGGGCACACAGCCCACCGCTGCACCAGGGACTGCTACCCCCCTGGGCTTTTATAAAAAATAAATACTCCTGTGTGGGGGGGAATTGAGCCCTCCCACACGCTCCGGGGACCACCACCTCTGTGGGGCTTTGTACAGATTTGGAGGCCCCCCTCCTGGAGGGTGTGGTTTGTCCTGGGGACCTGCAGTGTCCCGGGGATGCCCACCCCCGGGACACTGCTGTTTGCAATGACAGGGCTTTGCTTTGCTTCATTGAAGCGAGAGCAGGGAAACCTGCTCTCACTTTAATGAAGCAAAGCAGATTGCTTTTCCACATGGGGAGCTGCATGTTAGCATCTCCCCATGTGGTAAAGCAATGCCGGCTCCCTCAGGATGCGGTGAGCCGGCAGGGACCGTGGGGGCATTGGGGCTCCCCTCACAGTCCCCAAAGGAGAGGGCCAGCCCCGGGGAATGGGGTCCCCGGGGCTAGGAGTTGCCCGGGAGGGGAGCCCCCTCCCCTGAGTATTTTTTATATTTAAAAAAATGAGAGGCCAGGCCCCGGGGGATGGGGTCCCTGGGGCCATATTTGGCCTGATGAGGTGGGCCCCACGGCCCCCTCACAAAAAAAAGGATGGCCAGGTCCCGGGGCCAGAAGTGGCCCAGGAGGGGGGCCACGAGGCCCCCTCCCACAAAAAGAAAAATATTAAACAAAGGTGGGCCCCGGGGCCAATTGAGGTCTTAGGAGGGGGAGTCATGCGGCCCCCCTTCTATAAAAAAATGTCCAACTAAATATAACGTCCCTGAATCCTATGGTTTTTTCAGTGAATTTATATATATATATATATATATATCCAAAGAACTCTGCCTTCAGTATCCAACTTGCTCGGAAAGACGAAAATGGACCCAGTCATATGTGCAAAAATGTCCTTTATTCCATAGGAATCCCACACACCGCCATGACGCGTTTCGGCCTCGAGAAGGCCTTTATCACATGACGCTATAGTGAAAAGCTATTGGTTTATATAGTGAAACAAACACAGTGAATAGTCATGTGATAGGCGGGTCAATAGACATGGAAAAGTTCTTATGTATAGCAGCACTTCATATCGTGAAACTCCTTGTAACTTTACTCACAATGCATATGAACAATAAACAGACGATTATTGGGGAGAACCATATCCAAGTGAATACAATTGTTAATTTTGACAGAAGGAGAAAGTAAATTTAAAAATATCTCCACAAAAAATTGTCACATGTGCAAATGGCGTAAATGTGCAAATTTAGAGCAAAAATAGCAGCATTTTATGATACAATGTATAATGACTCCAAAGCCCCAGTGGGCAAATTGCGCAACTGTGCAAATTTAGAATTGGTGTATCAGTTTACCCCAATTCAGTACATAATGACTCATAACCCCTGTGGGTCAATTGTGCATATATGCAAACATGAAGCAACTATAGCAGCTTTGTATAATAAAAGTACGATGATATATTGTGCAAATTCTAATTGTGAACTTTGCCTTTTCCTTGACAGATATTGCACAGAGAGGAAAAAATATATGAACATGTTTCATGTGCAAAATACGCAAGCATGCAAAACATATATGCCATAATAAGCCCTATTATTGAAAGCACGGTGTACTGAAAGGGTATAACTTGTGTCAGGATGACAATCATAGGGTGGATGCCAAGTGGCCCCTTCCCTTGATGTCTAAAGCATCTGCTAATTGTTCAGAAAACGAGATATTATTCGCCTATACAAGAACTCTAACTGTCTGTTCTCTCGGTCTCCCCTGTGCCTGTAAAAATAATAAATACGGAATTGTCAATCCGTTAGAGGAACTAATGTATTATATCAACAAAATATGGATTAAGTCTGGTCCAATTACGCAAACCTATACTGCACGAACCTATCCTCCTAACGGATATTTAAATATAATATGATAACAACAAGTGCAGGAAGCAAAAGCAAAAAATGTGAAAGACAGATATTACCAATCTAATAATATTATCAAAGACAAATTGTCAAAAACAAATAAATAAAGTTACTGGGAAATATTATTGTAAGCACCAAAAAGGTATCTAACAGTTGGCATCGTCTGGTACCTTAACAATAAAGTCCTCTGCGTTACGGACAACTAGAAGGATTTAGATGATATTTAATATCAAATTCACTAATGTCACTAGACATGATACCGTTTTAAAGAAAGGTGCAATATGGTGGATAATTACAGCCAGGTACGGAAATCCTCACTTGCATTCAGACCTACTGGAGTTTTAGAATCAAATTCAATAATGTATTTGGTCTCAAGTTTTCTCAGTAAGGATTCACGGTCACCACCCCGGCGAAGCGGAAATACTGCATCCACCACATAGTAACACAGATAATCCTAACAACTATTGTGCTTCTCTTTAAAGTGTCTGGCCACCGGATAATTGTCATCCTGGTTACTGATAGCTCTCATGTGCTGGAGTACACGTTTGTGCACCTGCAACTTGGTACTCCCCACATATTGCAGGCCACACGTGCACTCCAGCACATAGACGGCAAAGTCAGTCTTGCAGGTTAACCTCTTAGAGATAGTCACCAGAAAATCATTGAAGGGAGTTTTATACGTAGTTTTATTCCTACCATACTTACAGGCCTTGCAGGAGGCACATTTAATGAACCCCTTCAATGATTGAAGCCAGGAAGCTTTGGATCTAATCTCTGGGCTACTACTGACCAACATATCGCTCATTGACCGAGCTCTATGAAAGGTTAGTACTGGGGCCTTAGGGAGGGTCTCCCCGATGACCATGTTGCCCTGAATGACTCCCCAATGTTTGTTAAAGATCATGCGTAGTTTATTGTGCTGCCGGCTAAAAATTGTATTTAATCTAGGGGGGTCCATGATCACATTCTGTTCAGTTGGTTGAGCATTGGAACTATTTTTGATGCACAATGCATTCTCATGGGAGATGCTTATGGCTCCTTGAATGGCACTGTCCAACAAGTGGGTCTGATATAGGCCTGGGCGAAAATTTCTTTCCGTTCGCGGAAATTGCGATAATTTGACATTTTCGTGTTCCGCGGAGAGTGTGAAAATGTCAAAAATTCCGGTTTCCGCAGCTTGGCGATAATTTGTTTCTTGCTCGCGCTGTAAAATAATACATTCTCGCGCGCGTGCGATTGCCTTACCTGAATCCCTGCGTTCGCCGACAAGTTTTCTTGATCCGGTCGCGTTCTCCATGAGATGTTGTATTGTTTTTAGCCATTTGGGCAGTCCCGCAGTGACGTCATGCGTTGCGCGATCACGTCTTTCTTCTCGCGATCATGCACCGCGAGATAACTCAAAACAAGATGGCCGCGCCCGCAAGCAACCACACGGGTAAGTTGGCGACCCGCAACCATGCAGAAAATCTCGCGAACATGCCGGAAAAAAACTTCCGCATCTTGGCGATATTTCCGCTTGTTTACGATAATTTTAAACATTTTCGCGATAATTTGCGAAAGTTAATTTCGCAAATTCCGCCCACCCCTAGTCTGATACCCCCTAACCAGAAACCTGCACTTACTTTCTTGTTGGGCCTTAATACAGTCCTCCTCTGTATTACAGTGCGTCTGATACGCAACATCTCCCCAAAAGGGATGCTACGTATCAGATGCTGTGGATGGTGGCTGGAGGCACGTAACACTGTATTCCCTGCTGTTAACTTACGGTGCAGTCTGGTGCGTATCTGGCCATTGTGTATATACACCTCAACATCCAGAAAAGCAACAGAAGTATTACTGATATGGGATGTGAATTCCAAATTGAGATCATTTACATTTAACTCTTTGATAAAAGAGCTGGCTGCTGTTTCAGGTCCCCTCCAAATAAGGAACAGATTGTCAATGTAACGATACCATGCCACGATATGCTCGTTCAGGATATCATTAAATTTTACTTTGAGGACCTGCTCCTCCCATAGCCCCATGTTCAAACATGCGTGACTAGGGGAGAAGCAGGCCCCCATCGCTACTCCTCTCAATTGTTGGAATATCTGGTTCTGAAATAAAAAATAATTATTATTCAGACAAGTCATCACCATATCCAGCAGCATTTTGTTGTGTTGTAACATATGCATTGGTTTGGTTCGTAAAAAATGTTCCATTGCTCTATTACCATCCATGTGATATATGCTAGTATAAAGACTGGTGACATCGAGGGTCACCAATAAAAAGTCCTCCTGCCAATCAACAGACTTAATCTTTCTCAGAAAGTCCCCTGTGTCCTGCAAGTATGATGGTAACCTTTTAACATGTTCCTGTAGGAAGAAATCGATATATATATAAACTCAATATATAAATTGAGATGTCATCAGTGATGTCATCAGTGATGTCACTGACCATGTCATGAGTGATGTAATATGTAATGTCATCAGCAGTGCATTGTGGGGGCGCGAGTTATAGTTAGCTCTACTAACTATAACGTTCGAATTTCTCTGGTTTTGTACGAGTGAAATGACCAACTAACTATAACTTCCCTGAAACCTATGGTTTTTTCAGTGAATTTCAAAGGTTTTTTAAATACTAATCTCTAATTATAAAGTTCATCAAACCTATAGTTTTTTCAGTGATTTTAAATTATCATTCCATTCTTAACCTGGTGAAAACAGACGATATCGCCAGATTTCTAGCAAAAAAATCGCCACAAATGAGAGCAACAACTAACGCTAATAATATGCAGAGTAGGCGTTCCTATGCAAAAATAACACAAAAACACCACTTCCCGATATTTTCAACGGGATGCCAAATCTGCGGTGCGATCTAAAAACAGGTGATAAGCTGCGTTAGCAGTAGGAATGTAACATCTGCCTTTTACTGGTGTAAAGTAGGACGACTACCTACAGTGTGAAAGGGAGCCCAGCCCAGAATCACATCTGAAGACCAACACGTGTCATAGAGCTACTGATCATGCAGCTCCCACACCCAAGAAGGCCACAAAACCCACTACCACCACCCTCAGGACCTCCCTCCCGGATCCCTCCGCACTACCACCGAGGCAGCGCACAACAGGGCAGCAAACCTTCCAAAAACAGCGTGGCCACTCAGCCACACAATAGCTGAATGTTGCGAGATGTGGCAACCAAACATGTATGAAGGACGCAAGTCACCCACCAATAATAATGCATATAATACCAAGTGTAGCTGTGATGTGCTGGACAGACCTCACAATGCAGAGCACAAACCTCTCCATGTGTACATATACTGCTGGTGCTTGTAGTGTTGTGGACAGTGGACACAGCCATGTCACCTCAGGCAGTGGGGAAGATCTCGGTCATGTACCTGTGTCGTCGTCCCCTATAAGAGGAAGCGCAGTAGGCTGGTCCAACGTATGCCACTCGAGCGTAGAAGTGTGAATAAATAGACCGGGGCTCTGGGCGTGGTTTACTTGTGTCAAGGCCAACGTGTCTGCCAGAGCAGTGGCCCTCACCCTGCCATGTGGCTGCTGCCATGACCGCGGGCCTCCTCGACACAGGCTCCCTGCGAACACAGCGGCACAGCACCGCAGAGTTATGTCTGTAAAAACTACTGCATTTGATCTACACTGCGGACAGCAGGGCTCACAATTCAGATGGAGTCACAATTGCAGATGATGCAGTCCAGTAGGCAAGACACATTGCTCCCAGTGCAGCCCGCCCGGACCACGCACCATCGCAGGCTGCGTACACGCTGAGCACAAGAGGTACCACTAACTCAGTGCACAACAAGTCAATGCCATGGGGCCTTATTAAGGCAGAATTCATTATACAAAATACATTGTTACCATTGCAACCCATCCAGACCACGTATCATCGCAGGGTGCGCACACGCTGAGTGCTTCAGGTACCACTAATTCAGTGTACCACAAGTCACCACCACGTGGCCTTACTGAGGCAGAATTCATTTGACAAAAGACATTGTTACCACAGCGGCCGGACCAGACCACGCATCATCGCAGGGTGCGCACACGCTGGTTGCTTCAGGTGCCACTAACTCAGTGCACCACAAGTCACTGCCACGTGGCCTTACTGAGAAAGAATTCATTAGACAAAAGACATTGCTACCAGTGCAGCCCACCCTGACCACGCATCATCGCAGGCTCCGCACACGCTGAATACTTCTGATGCCACTAACTGTGCAGCTCAACTCAACGCCACATGGCTGTGGGCCCTTGCTGACCGCTGCCTCTGGCCTACACTGCGGCCAGCACGGCTCACAATTAAAATTGAGTCTTGATTCATTAATTACAGAGTCCAGTAGGCAACTAACTACAATGTCCCTGAAACCTACACTATATCCTTTTCGTATCCTTGTTTCAAGAACTTTTTTTTATATCAATTATAGCTTTAGTACAATGACCAAATTCATTGTCCAAGTCCAAAGCAACACTGAATGGCAATCTACACTGCAGCCAGCAGAGCTCACAGTTCAAATTCAGTCTTGATTCATTCATTTCAGAGTCCAGTAGGCAACTAACTATAACGTCCCTGAAAACCTACACATTTCGACAATGTATTCCTATACATATTTCATCTTTTATTACCTACACTGCGGTCAGCAGAGCTCACAATTTACTTTGAGACATGATTTATTAATGGCAGACAGAATTGTATTCTATGTCCTCGGATTTTGTCAAGAGCAAGTGACAAAAAGCATTCCTCTATGTCTGTGCTGACTACTGCCTTCTAGCTACATTGCGAACTGCAGGGCTCACAATTCAGATCGAGTTGCGATTGCAGATGATGCAGTCCAGCAGGCAACAGACATTGCTACCAGTGTGACCCTCCCGGACCATGCATCATCGCTAGCTGTGCACACGTGGAATGCTTCTGATGCGTGAAGCCTGCGATGATGTCCCGTCCCGGTGGTCCGGACAGGTCAGGTTTTGTGTGCCCTACTGGACAGCAGTGTAGGCCTGAGCCATTGACCAGCAGGGGCCTACCGCCACGTGGCGAGGCCTCACTGGTCACAGAGTTAGTGGCACCGCAAGGGCTGAGCAAGTGTGCAACCTGCGATGATGGCGGGTGCACTGCAATGTCCTCTGCCATGGTAAAATCAAGATGCAGCACCAAAATGTGAGACCTGGTGGCCTGTGGAGAGGGGCTGCATGATGTGTAGGGTGCCCCGTCCGCAGAAAGGTGAACAGTGAGGCCTGGGTGCGCAGGGGTGGGCAGACACCTCTGGGCAGTGGAAGTGTATGAGGTGCAGCAGCCTGGGTGCACAGCGGTGGGCAGACACCTCTGGGCAGTGGAAGTGGATGGGGTGCAGCAGCCTGGGTGCACAAAGGCGGGACAGCCATTTAGGCGTGCGCAGTCGTATGTACTCTGCCATTACTGATTCTGTACTATGTTTCAGATGAGTGAGCTTGAGGGCTCCACTATGTCCCGGCATGTGGTTGGAGACACACCGGTGGGGGAAAGGTGAGCTGTGAGGGATTTGTCCGCAGTGTGGGCACTCACTGTTCCTCTCCATCTCCTCCTTTCTCTCCCTCACACTCTTTCTCTCTCTCTTCCTCTTTCTCACACTGTTTCTCTTTTTCTCTCTCTCTTCCTCTCTCTCACTCTTTCTCTCTCTCTTTCTCTCTCTCACTCTTCCTCTGTTTCTCTCTTCCTCTTTCTCACACTGTTTCTCTCTCTCTTCCTCTGTCTCACTGTTTCTCTCTCTCTTCCTCTCTCTCTCACTTTTTCTCTCTTTCTCTCTGTCTTCCTCTCACTCTTTCTTTCTCTCTCTCTCTTCCTCTCTCTCACTCTTTCTCTCTCTCTCTCTCTCTCCTTTGATGGATGCATGATGCACAATCTTATCTTGCTTTTTGTCTAGCAAGCCTGCGATGATGCGTGGCCGTCCTGGCAATCAACACCCACTCTGAATTGTGAGCTCGGCTTGACTTCGAGAAACGCAATGGCTGAGGATGTTGCTTCGGCATGTGGTGGACCCACTTACACAAACGCCGGTGGCAGAGGCTGAACAGAGAGGCTTGTTTCCGTAGCAGCGGGCAGTCACCTCTGGGTGGTGGGAGTGGATAGTGTGCAGCAGCCTGGGTGCACAAGAGATGGCAGACACCTCCGAGCAGTGGGAGTGGATGGGTTGCAGCAGCCTGGGTGAACAGCAGTGGGCAGACACCTCTGGGCAGTGGGAGTGGATGGGGTACAGCAGCCTGGGTACGCAGAGGCGGGCAGACACCTCTGGGTGGCAGGAGTCGATGGGGCACAGGAGCCTGAGGGCGCAGGGTGGACAGACACCTTTGGGCGGCGGGAGTCAATGGGGTGCAGCAGCCTGGGTGCGCAGGGGGAAAACAGAGAATTACACGTGTGCAGTTGTATGTACTCTGCCATTACTGATTCTATACTATGTTTCAGATGACTAAACTTAAGGGCTGCACTATGTCTCAGCACGTGGTTGGAGACACACTGATGGCAGAAAGGTGAGCTGTGATGATTTTCTCCACAGTGTCAACACTCCCTCTCCCTCTCCATCTCTTCCTTTCTATCACTCACACTCTCTCTCTCTCACTCTCTATCTAGTCCTTTCTCTCTCACACACTCTTTCTCTCTTTCTCTGTCTTTTCCTCTCTCTCTCATTCTTTCTTTCTCTCTCTCTTCCTCTCTCTCACACTGTTTCTCTCTCTTCATTGTATCTCACTCTTTCTCTCTTTCTCTCTCTCTCACTCTTTCTCTCTTTCTCTGTCTTCCTCTCTCTCTCTTTCTTTCTTCCTCTCTCTCTCTCTCTCTCTCTCTCACTTTTTCTCTCTTTCTCTCCCTCTCCTTTGATGGACGCATGGCGCACAATCTTATCTTTCTTTTCTTCTTGCAGGCTGTGATTCACAAATTGTTGAGGGATGACACGCCATGCCTGTACCTACTTTTATTTTGTTGTTTTTTTTAAATAAAATGTTTTATATGTA
Organism: Triturus cristatus; assembly: GCF_964204655.1. NCBI lineage: Eukaryota > Metazoa > Chordata > Amphibia > Caudata > Salamandridae > Triturus > Triturus cristatus. The sequence goes on from NC_140588.1 coordinate 491,415,579, forward strand.
AATCCATAGATGACTGAGATTCTAATTTGTCCAGCCTCACATGCATGTTCTTAATTCTAATTGTGCGACATCAGCCAATTTGTTACATTCCAGATTTCCTAAGGTTGCTCTCACATTTGTTTGTGGGGGTGGCGGTGAGGGGGGATGGCAGACAAGGGGCTGGTGGCTGGTGGTGTCGGAGCAGTTTTGGGTGTCCGAGCTACATGATCGTTGGCTCCATTGCATCTGTTGTCATTCAGGTGTGGCTCTGGACTTGGCTCCATTTCATGTTGCAGGTTGTAGTCCGACTTTACACCAGCTCAGAACACACCTTATTGCCTGTTTTGTACTCTCTTCTATCGCTGGTAAACTGGTGATATGGGCTGTTTGCTCCAGCTTGTGAATCGTGTGTTAAATTTATCACCATTTTGGTTGTGATAAAGTGACGTTAACTTGGCAATGTGTCCTTCAGAATATACCCCTCGGTGTTTGAAAGACTTAAGAAGTACTCGAGTGGCACGCTGAGACCCGCTCAAAAAACAAACGAGAAGAGAGCCGTGTCGGCCCCCCTCCCGTGGCCAATTTCGGCCCCGAGGACCCCATCCCCCTGGACCTGGCCTCACCATTGGGGACCGTGGGGGGAGCCCCAATGCCCCCATGGTCCCACCGGCTACCCGCATCCTGCGGAAGCCGGCATTGCTTTTCCACACGGGGAGCTGCTGACATGCAGCTCCCCATGTGGAAAAGCAATCAGCTTTGGATTTTGGAAGCGGGAGCAGGATTCCCTGCTCTCGCTTCCAAAATCCAAAGCAAGTTTGCTATGACAGGGCGGGAGCCGCATGGCTCCCACCCTGTCATAGCAAACAACAGTGTCCTGGTGGTGGTCACCCCGGGACACTGCAGGCGCCGGCCCTGGGGAGTGGTGGTCCCCAGGGCCATCACGGGCTCCAGGAGGAGGTCCTCGCGCCCCCTCCCAACATGAGTGAAGCCCCGGGGAGGTGGTTGTTCCCGGGGCTGCGGGGGCCCCAGCTAAAAAAAATTAAGAACTGCCTCATTAAAATAAAACACGGGAACCCGCGCTTCATTGTTTTTTAAACAATTTCGGCGAAATTCGCAACCCCAGCACATATTGTGCCAAATTTCTTTTTTAAAAAAATGCTTTTTTGGGCCCTGGTGGTCCTTCTGGGACCCCCTGAGCAGGCCTAGGGGGTCAGGGTGTTTCTACCCTGCCCCTTCTCTTGTTTTATATCTTTGTTTCTCTATTTTCTGGTGACTCGCTTCTACCGAGTCACAAGATGGCTGCCAACACTTCCTGGTTTGGAGTGTTGACAGCCAATTAGAATGAAGCTCGTGGTTGTGGCAGCCAATTAAAATGAAGCTCGTGGTCGGGAGGGTTCGCAACTCCACAGCTGCCCTTGATATCGAAGTTTTTATTTTTTGAATTTTTCAGCAACTACTGAGTGGATTTACACCATTTAAAAAAGGTCGCTTTCTGAACCAAGCACTATCTTTTTGTAAAATATGGGGTAACTCTGTTCAGCAGTTCGGGTTGTACCCCACCTCAAAATTTCCTATGGAAATTACCATGGAGAAAATGCGTTTTGGGCCCCCCCTTTTTTCTCAGCCCCCGCTTAATGAATCACCCCCAAATTTTCAGGATAGGAGCTGAATTGGATAGACTTTCTTTGTGGAGACTTTTGCAAAGATTCGTCAAACGACACCAAAGTTATTAGCAAATCAAATGTGCTTTTCCTATGGAAACTATGTTCTAACTATAACTACCTACTGGCATATAGATATATATATATAGATATTCGTGTTCGGAAGTGTAATTGCGCTTTAGGAAACACACTAACGACATTTACAAGCGCTTTAGTGCAACAGCCAACCAGTATTGCAATAGTCAGCTAAACTAATAAACATTGAAAAATGGCTACATCAGCAGACGCGCTGTGGGCCAGAGAAGCCACAGCAGATGCTCTTTTTTCAAATCTTCCATCAACTAATGCAGCACAAAATGGAAATAAAGACACTTCAAGTATTAATCATGATGTTAAGAATATGTTAAAAAACTTAGAGAAACTACTAAAAACAGAACTTACTAAATGGTGGGAGAAAAAAAGCCTGGAAAAATACAAAGAAGTGGATCGAGTACCACGTGGTCTCAGAGTACTTTTTGCACCGTCTTTTGAAAACCCTAACCCCTTAATGTTAGAAGAATGGGCCAATAACAACCTAGAAGCATCAATGAATATGGAATCGATCCTGATAAAATATGCGGAGAGCGACAGGAAAGAAACCATTAAGAAAATTGAATCATTAAATATGGCATTGGATGCGCATGAGCAAAAAGAACTCATTAAAAAAAGTCGCAAAGAAATTAACGCAAGACTAATGAAACATGAGGAGATTATTAAAGCAAGGAAAATCTGGAAATTCACCAGGGATAAAACAGATTACGAAACAGGAAGGGTATTCACATTTGGGAGACAATTCGAAAACGCAAAAAGACAAGCTTTGACTTCCAAAGTCACCAGTAGCAATAATATAGCTGAAGACAGGAATGATACACCAAGTACGGATACAAGCTCCATAAGTAGCAACTACGAATCTGATGATAGTGTTTCAAGTAACCACCTAATGAAATTACCGACTGACTATACCCCTTCAGAGGAGTTGCGGTTTCTCATAGAAGATCGCCACCACACTCTGCGCTCACACGATCCCGAGAAGACAAACGCCGGGAGAACAACGTTAGGAGAAAACAAAGGAGAAAAATCCAGAGGCAGAAGAAGAGGCAGAGGGAGCGGGGCAATAAATGGTAACTATAGGAACAAATGAAGTAGCCCCTGACCACACTGTGGTTAACCTATCGAATATCGATTTAACAGTAGCAGAACTCCAACTACTATCACTTGGCTTATCATTCTGCCTAGGTAATAAGTTCAAATACCCCCAAACTCGAGTGGATGTTTTCAAATTCATCAGAAAATTGAAGCTTATGAAACACTTCAAAATGAATAAAGTGACCGATAAATCAAATACACCTGATCCTACCAGTGCAATGAATGAGTTGATCCAAGTTTGTGACATTCCACTACTCCGTTCCTTACATGCACTAGCGCAAGAAGAAACTAATATGACCCAATCTACACAAGAGGACATGTTAGAAATGGGCATGCAAGGTAATCAGATTAGTCCAACACCGTTTCGACCACCCTCATCATTTATACCGATGATGCCGAAAGATGCTATTGACATTTTTAGTGATTGTGTCACAGAAGATTTTAAAAAACTCAATCAAAAAACATTACGCAAACAGGAATATAGAAAATATCAAGATCAACAATACTCAACATTAATGCGAAAACTACAATCACGTGAAGATGTAATAATCAATAAATCTGACAAAGGTGGCAACATAGTCCTGTGGCCTCGAGAGCTTTACATGGAGGAAGCAGACAAACATCTGGGGGACAAGGAATGCTACATCAAGGCAACATTCAATGACCTGAAAAGAATTAAAGAATTAGTGTCCAAAGAACTATCAAAATGGAGAAGAATGGGACTACTAAGCAAAAATGAACTGGAGTTTTTAAAAATGACCATCCTATCACACCGGTACTTTATTTTATTCCCAAAGTACATAAAAAAACAAGTCCAGTACCAGGAAGACCTATCATATCAGCACAAAGGGGACTTCTGGAAAACATGTCAAAATATGTGGACTTTTTTCTCCATGAGCATGTGGAATCATTATGTTCTTATATTCGGGACACTGGTCATTTCATATCCAAATTACAATCCATAGAATGGAAACAAGAATACATCTTTCTGGTTATGGATATAAGTTCTCTTTATACCAGTATACGGCACACTGATGGGATATTAGCCAGTAATTATTTTCTTTCTAAACGTTCCAATGTTTTTTATGAACATAATGCCATGCTTTTAGACATGATCAACATCTGTCTAACCAATAATTTCTTTATCTTTAATAAAGAGGTATTTCAACAACTCCGCGGAGTGGCAATGGGGGCATGTTGTTTCCCCAGCTACACGTGTCTCCACGTAGGCTGGTGGGAGGAACATGTCCTCAAAACCACCCATAAGGAGACATTTGACAAACATGTAAAACAATGGTGGCGGTTCATAGATGACGTTTTTGTCATCTTGGAAGGCACTAAGGAAACAGCTTATGAATTTGTTAACAACATTAACATGAATGATTTAAACCTGAATTTTACAGCAGAAGTGAATGATGAGATAATACAGTTTTTAGATGTTGAGATTTACATAAAAAATAATCTCATTCACACAAAACTACATAGAAAATGCACAGCAGGTAATGCCACACTACATGCTAGTAGCTCTCATCCGTATCATTTGAGTAAAAGCATCCCATATGGGGAATTCTTGAGGATCAAACGTATATGCAATACAGATCAGGACCTCAAAATCTGCCAGAATGAAGCTTTTCAGAGATTTATCCATCGAGGATATAATAAGAATGAACTTATGACAGCTATGAACAAAGCTAATGCTTTCAATAATGATGTAGTATCAAGTGAAGTAGTGTGTCTCAAAACCAAAGCAACTGAATCAGGGAACAACATAAGACTCATCACAGCATACAGCCAACAGGAAAAACAAATCAAAAAGATAATTTACAAAAATTGGCCCATCATTAAAACAGACCTCACCATGTCCCAAATAGTGCCTGAACTACCTAAAATTACTTTTAGACGGGCACCCTCAATGAGAGACGCATTAGTTAGATCCAGTCCAGAAATTATGAAGAAATCTAACTGGCTAACAGGGAAAAAGGGTTTCTTCAAATGCAGCTCTTATAGAGCCTGTAAATTTGGCAAAAAAATGAGTGAGGTAATAGGAATGGTGGATTCAAATCCTATAAAAATCTCCAAAGTACTGACATGTCGTACTGAATTTGCAGTCTATGTTTTAGAGTGTACCTGCAAACTACGATATATAGGAAGTACAAAACTACAGGCATTTAATCGCATCCTACATCTTAGAGCCATAGTAAACTCAGACCCTAGTTACCCAGTAGCTAGACATTTTAAACATGTTCACAATAACAACCTAAATGATCTTAGCTACTTTGTTATTGACATGATACCTAAATCTATTAGAGGGGGAAACAGGGAAAAGAAACTGAGACAGTTAGAATCATACTATATACTTACTCTAGATTCAAAAATGCCAAGGGATTTAAATAATGGAGTAGAAATGCACCATTTTTTGTAAATTGATGAGTTGAGACACACGCTAACTGTAATTATCATTGTTCTTTCTGCTAGAAACCTTTTTTTTGCTGTTTTATCTGGCTTTTTATTCGGTTTTAGATAGTTTTTAATCAGGGGTTTTTACTGGTAGTCCCGGTTTTTACTTTTGATTTTACCTGTCTTTTTATGAATGAATCGCCAATAGCAGTATTTGGAATTGATTGCATAGGAATATTATTCCGCCTGTAACTTTATTGGTGTCCAAACTTCCACTTTCTTTTTGGTAATCTTTGGAGTGATTCTTCAATATAATATCGTTTCTCCAATATACCTGATATGTTTTAACATTGGCTAATGATTAGGATCTAAATTCAAAGATGACAGATACATTACGACCCCTCAGGGGAGTGAATATTATCATTCATTATTGTGTATACTTTATGAATACATTTGAAAATTGAGGGGAATAAGGGAAACAACATAACAATTTCTGACAGTAATAACAGGCTACTCGTAAAATTGTTAATAATACATATGATTTTAATATGTAAAATTTATCAACAGTTATGGTGTTTTTTTAATAATTGGTGAATGATTTTAATAAGATTGATTTAGGCACTTGCACTTTACACTCTGTTTACATATTTATTTATTTATTATAAACGGCGATTTTTGCACATTGTTATATTATAAATTTCAATATTTAGATTATCAATATGATCAACCAATATTGATTATATCTCGGTATTTGAAAAACAATGGCAAGGTGAGTCTGCTTTCACTGTTTGCTCACCAGTATGTAAGCACAGATTGGACGTATGCATGTCATGTGATCAAGACAGTGTTTCACTGTCGAAACGCGTAATGCTGCTATGCCAGAATTGCTGACAACTTAATGCAATAAACTGCACTGAACTACGAACTACGATTTCCAGAAAAAACGGAATGTCGTTTGGGAAGTTGTTTTAATGTCAGCTGTACAGAGTCAGACGCGTTTCGCCTGCCCAGGAGGCTTGTTCACCAACAACTCCAATAAAGTTTTTGCCACCATTTAAACTAGTGCATACGCTCCGTGTCACATGATTAAACTACAACAATGAAAAGTGAAGACATACTCGTAGTTCTTTGATCATACCATATATCAGTCTCATTTTCGCTATTAAATATGAGGTTCAAGCAATGTTGAATAGTTGGATATACAATTATTAACAACAATAAACAATTTTGGTGACATTAAAAATGGCCTATTCAATTGCCATAACGCTAATCAATTATCAACATCTATGTCTCCAGGGAGACAAATCACTGCCCTCACGGCATAGGATCCAAATCAATGTTGGCTTATGAGCAACATACAACCATGTTCTTTGCAATGCGATATTATGCCCAAGTGGGCCTTCATCTAATGTGTCAAAATCCATTCCTATTCTTTTGTTACATCTTGTATATTACCGCGCATGTGCAACAAACTAAAGAATACCATGCATTAGTTGCGAAACTCGCCAATGATAAAGAATGTATTGTCCGCAATGTGGGAATGTGGTGCTATGGGGCAAAGATAAATATTTGATTGAGGCCAATAAACAATTGGGTAACAGAAAAAACTATGTTAAAACTCAAAATGCTTTAATGCAGGACAGTTTTGATACTTACAACAACCAACTGCTTGAGTGGCATAGACAAGGCTTAATTAACAAGGATGAGCATGCTTATTTGAAAATATCCAATCCAACTACACCAGTATTTTATCTAATCCCCAAGGTACACAAAGATTTAATAAACCCCCCAGGCCGACCTATTATTTCAGCTATTAACAGTGCTTTGGAACATACATCTAAATTTGTTGATTCCTTTCTAAATCCATTAGTCGCCAGGCTCCCTTCCTACATCCAAGACACAGGAGATTTTTTGCGTACGATTTATGATGTACCTTGGGAACCTGATTTTCTTCTCATGACAATAGATGTGACGACTTTATATACTAGCATACGTCACAAAGACGGGTTGAATGCAGTAAGATACTTCTTAGGAGACAGACCTGCAAAACTCTGGCACCACACACAGATGTTGCTATCCATGGTTACCACATGTCTACAAAATAACTTTTTTCTTTTTGGTGAAGATCTCTATCACCAAAAATGCGGTACAGCGATGGGCACCTGCTTCGCCCCCAGTTATGCTAATTTGCATATGGGCTGGTGGGAGGAGCAGGTGGTCCAATCGCAGTTTGCTCAAGAATGGCAAGACAACGTGATTCAGTGGAGTCGCTATATCGATGATTTGTTTATTATATGGAAGGGAGATGTCATCAGTGCCCAAGCGTTTGTAAGGAAACTACAAACTAATCAATTGAATTTAAAATTCACTAGTGTCATCAGTAGTGTAGAAGTAAACTTTCTAGATCTGACAGTTTACATCCATCAAGAAAAGCTACACACCAAATTATTTCGAAAACCCACTGATGGCAACACGTTGCTGCATGCAACGAGTTTCCACCCAGCTAATTTGGTGAGAAGCATTCCCTATGGAGAGTGTCTTCGAGCCATGAGGAATTGTAGCACCAAGACAGATCTGGAGGCAGAAATTGATTGTCTTAAGGACAGGTTTTCTGCCAGAGGTTACTCAGAGGAATGCATTGCAACATCTGTGTATAGAGCGAAAAAACAGTCAGGAGAAGAATTACTCTTCAATTCAAACAAGAAGGAGGGTAAGAATAAAATGGAGAATTCCCAGTGCAGAATGATTACCACGTTTAACAACCAGCATAAAGAATTACGTCTCATTCTGCAAAAATATTGGCACATCATCCGAAGTGATCCAATTCTAAAACAGTGTGTTCAAAGAAAACCTGTCATCACTTTTAGAAAGGCACGTTCGTTAAAGCAAGCATTGGTGAGCAACATGCTACCAACTGATAGAACATCCAAGGTTAATAAAACATGGCTAACCAGGAAAGATGGGTTTATTAAATGCACGAAATGTAAGGCCTGTACTTTTGGCAAAAATACCAACAGTTATGTACCTGGCTTTACAAATAAGGAGTACAAAATCAAAGGACAGTTGTCATGCAAAACGGAGTATGCTGTCTACGTGCTTCAGTGCCCTTGTGGCCTGAGATACGTAGGCAGCACAATCCTACAAGTGCACAAACGGGTGCTGCAACACCTGCGAGCCATAAAGAATGCGGATCAATCATATTCGGTTGCCCGTCATTTTAACCAGACACATAACAAAGATGTCAGTGGCTTGATATATTTTGTCATAGATGCTGTACCAGTCAACATTAGAGGGGGTGATCGTCAGAAAACCCTACAGAGACTAGAATCAAGCTACATCATCAGGCTTAATACGAAAACCCCCATGGGGTTAAATATGGAAGAAGATCTGTATACATATTTATGAATTATCCTCATGATCCGAATACACCGTTTTTTAATCATTTTAATTATTTTATCTGTGTTTTGGTTAATTAATTTTCACTTGCACTTAGAAAAATGAGGACAACCCGGTGTGATGAAATATGATAACTAAGAGCATATATCCAGGATAATGTAACAAGTATGATAGAGGTTTTTGCGCACATGCGCGGTAATATACAAGATGTAACAAAAGAATAGGAATGGATTTTGACACATTAGATGAAGGCCCACTTGGGCATGATATCGCATTGCAAAGAACATGGGTGTATGTGGCTCGTAAGCCAACATTGATTTGGATCCTATGCCGTGAGGGCAGTGATTAGTCTCCCTGGAGACATTGATGTTGATAATTGATTAGCGTTATGGCAATTGAATAGGCCATTTTTAGTGTCACCAAAATTGTTTATTGTTGTTAATGATTGTATATCCAACTATTCAACATTGCTTGAACCTCATATTTAATAGCAAAAATGAGACTGATATATGGTATGATCAAAGAACTACGAGTGTGTCTTCACTTTTCATTGTTGTAGTTTGATCATGTGACACGGAGCGTATGCACTAGTTTAAATGGTGGCAAAACTTTATTGGAGTTGTTGGTGAACAAGCCTGCTGGGCAGGCAAAACACATCTGACTCTGTACAGCTGACATTAAAACAACTTTCTAAACAACATGGCGTCGACATTCCGTTTTTTCTGGAAATCGAATCAGATTGTTGGACCGGGCTTCGGAGGCCCGTTAGCGCCGACGCGCCTTGCGCTCAGGAGGTGGTGGGTTGCAGAAGCAAGTTTGAAACCGATATGTATATATATATATATATATATATATATATATATATATATATATATATATTAGCATACATCAAGCTTTTTCAATCAAGAAAGCACTCTCGAGCCCAGCTCCATAAGCATATATATATATATATAGATATAGCGGCAATTTTCAAATGCAACGATTATACATCATAGATAGTTGGCAATTCATGCTTTTATAATTTAGGTTGAGCCATTCATCAACTTGTTATTTTATATAATTTTTATCTCTGTATATACTACAAACACAACCATAGTAACTCTTCCATGTCTATGATGAAGTTTTTCTGTGTGTGTATTCAATATCTCATTCCCCCTACATCTGGGTAACTTGACCAAGGCCTTTACGGCTGAAACGCGTTGTTTGTAAGCAATTAAAGCTCTCACTTCAATCGGATGGTTTGCCGCTTCATTCCTTCGTGGATTGACCCTTTTTCTTGGCTTTGTGACTCTTCGTTACCACGGCAGGCACCGGCTCGAATTGGCAGGCGTGCGACGTTTGGCGATACATGTTTTTGGAATATATATATACATATATATATGTATATGTATATATATATATATATATACATATTCAACGAAAAAACCATAGGTTTCACACACGTTATAGTTAGGAATTAACATTTAAAAAACCTTGCAAATTCACTGAAAAAACCATAGGTTTCACACAAGGTATAGTTAGGAATTAGCATTTAAAAAACCTTGCAAATTCACTGAAAAAACCAGAGGTTTCACACACGTTATAGTTAGCTGGACATTTTACTCGTAAAAAACCAATGAAATTCCCCCGTTATAGTTAGTTCAGCTAACTATAACTCGCGCGCCCGCAATCCACTGCTGATGACGTCACATATTACATCACTCATGACATGGTCAGTGACATCACTGATGACATCACTGATGACATCTCAAATGACATCACTGATGACATCCCTGATGACATCATCCAGTGAGTATGTGTTTTTGAAAAATTTCAATATGTTTAATATATATAGGGAAAGGCCTGTTTAAGAATGAGTGGGTGTACAAGTGTGTAAATGGATGATTTTCTGTGGTGCATAACATGATTCTTTAAGTTAGTCATTAAATGTATCTTACTGCAGACTAGTGACTAAACTGTGTAAATGTGTGTATGTGTCTGTATGTTGGTGTATAAGTGGCTGCATGGTTTTGAGAACAGCTATATGAGTCTCTATATGGGTAATTGATTGGTTGTCTAAGTATCTGTATGGGTTCATGAGTATTTGTGTGGGTAGGGTGTGTGTCACTCTATGCATAGATGTGTGAGTGGGTGATTCTATGGGTGCATGGTTTTAAGACTGCATCTGTGATGGACTGTATGGTTGAGTGAGTGAATGTATGGGTGTGTTAGGGATTGAATGTATATATAAATGGTACATTTGTGACTAACTACATATGTGAAAAGCAGTATATATGCATGTAAGAGTATATAAGTGGGTAGATGTGAGAGTGTGTGATTGTGAGAGTGGCTGTATTGATGAGTGTGTGCTTGTATCAATGATTCTATAAGAGTGTAAGAATGTGATACTATTTTTATGAGTAAGTGAACTTGAGTGTGTTTCACTGCATAGGTGAGTAAATGGGAGTGTGATTATTTGCATGACTGACTAGGTGTGAGAGTACCTCTATGGATGATTGGTGGTGTGTGAGTGTCTATATAGGTGTATAAATGCATATGATAGTTTTGTATGGAGTGACTGTAAGTATGAGTGACTGTACAGGTGAATGAGTGGAGGTGTATGTAGACCTAAGAGTTAATAATTGGGTATGTAGTTATTGGTATTGCAGTATGTATGGTTTTGAGAATGGAACTCTTACATTTTTAGTCGGTGTATCAAAGGTTATATTAGAGTGTGAGAAGATGTGCTACTCTATCACAAGGATGATGTCATCAGTGATGTCATCAGTGATGTCATTTGAGATGTCATCAGTGATGTCATCAGTGATGTCACTGACCATGTCATGAGTGATGTAATATGTGACGTCATCAGCAGTGGATTGCAGGCGCGCGAGTTATAGTTAGCTGAACTAACTATAACGGGGGAATTTCATTGGTTTTTTACAAGTAAAATGTCCAGCTAACTATAACGTGTGTGAAACCTCTGGTTTTTTCAGTGAATTTGCAAGGTTTTTTTTTTTTTTTTTTTTTAAAACCTTTAGTTAAACATCAAATATTCACAGTCATGGGCCTACAACCGCCTGGGCCGGCCGCTAACGTAGAAAAAAGGGAGGAAAACAATAATACAGCAATCCTGAGAGCAGGAGCGAACCGCACGCGTAACGGCTGCAGCCGCCCACAACTGAACCCAGCACTATAGAAAGGTTTCTTATTAACTGTTTTATAGATAAAAACAACAAAAGGAAACTTAGACCAGGCAGAAGAACTCCATTAGCAGGGACTTGCTCTCTCATGAGCGGGGGACAACAGTGACAATGCAGCCCATTACACAGTTACTCGCGTTAAGAAGGGCAGGGGGGGGCAGGGAAAAGATCGGTCATCAATCCTGCAAAGCGAAAGGGGAAAAAGACCAGGAACATCAAAGTCAAGGGGACATCGTTACGTCTGGTGTGACCACCAAGGGGGGGTGCATATATCCCCACGGTAGGAATTCCAGGGACCCCACATCTTACTCCATTTCTTAGGTTTGCCTCTGGCCACGTAAACCGTCTTCTCTCGGAACATGCACCAATCCATATTCTCTTTCCACTTCGTAACTGTGGGGGGCCTACCGGAACCCCAGAGCTGTGCAATGTCTCTTTCAGCGATCATGTTGCCCAAAGTCACCCAGCGTTCTTGCGCCACATCGCAGTCAGTTGGTTCCCACACATTCAACACACATCGCCGAGCCTCAGGGAGCAGAGCCACACCCATAACCTCCTCCATCACTGCATGCACACCAGTCCAGAAACGTAGCACCTTCGGACACTCCCACAGAATATGAAGAAAAGTACCAAGCAGGCCACAACCACGCCGACATAAACCATCACTTGTGTAACCCATGTGAAGCAAGCGGGGACCGGTGACATAGACCCTATGCAATATCTTTAACTGCACAAATCGAAGGGGAGCCGGTATGGCAACCTCCCTCGGTGAGGCTATGGCCGCGACCCAGTCCTCATCATCCAATTCTAGGCCATCGGCGACCCAGACCTCTCGCAAATGTGTGAGGAGGTCCGCTCGAGTATTGATCAGTTTTTTGTAGATCAGGGAAATAGTTCTATCTGGCAGGTAGCCATCAAGTAAACGATCTTCCAACAGGGAGGCTTCAGGGATATCTGCAGGATTCGGGAAAGCGGAAAGTAGCGCATGGCGCATCTGCGCATAGCGAAAGAACTCCCTATCGCTCAGCTTATATTCCGTCTGAAGAGCTTCAAACGTTTTAAAAGCGCCCTTCGTCCAGAGATCCCCCACACGACTAATTCCAATCAAATCCCACTTCTCAAAGCCCTTAGTACGCCATCAGACGCATACAGTGGAGTCGCACGAGACAGACGGCCCGTCCATCCCGTAGCAGCGGTGGCGCAGTGCCAGGCACGCACTGCATTTTTCGTAGGACCTGTCAATTTAGTGCCTCCCTTCATAGAATAAAGCGCCCTATTGAAATCTCTGCCCGGCAACAGTAGCTTATCCATCTCGTACGCGGGGTTCACCGCCGGGCCATATGTCCCATGGTTCACCGCCACCAACTGGGACGCCCAATAATACCTTCTAATATCAGGGAGAGCTATGCCACCATCATACCACGGAAGGGTCAGTTTAGCGAGAGCAATTCGCGGTCTTCCATCCCAAACTAGTTGCCTCTGTAGGCTCTCTACCTCACTAAAATATCGGGCGGGCACCACGTCCAGCGTATTCTGCAATGCATACAAAAAGCGTGGAAGAGACATCATTTTGAATAAGGCTGCCCGGCCAAGCGGTGATAGCGGGAGCTTCCGCCAACGAGCAACATCGGCCCGCAGCCGCTGGAGTGGGGGCAGCAGATTCAGAGCATAACGGACCGCCGGATCCAGGGACACATGGATACCTAGGTATTTAAATCCAGAATGTGAAATCTGAATCGGACAGCCACGAGGGAGAAAAGGGGGGTCGCCAACCAGCACATAAACACAGGATTTCACCCAATTAATGACAAGCCCTGAATTGCGACCGAAGGAGTTTAATACATCAAATAACACTATCAACGATTTCCGCGGGGAGGTGAGATAGAGCAAAATATCATCTGCGTAGAGTGACACGCAATCCTCAAACGTCGGTGTCCACCAAATACCCGTCATGGAGGGTTCCCACCGGAGCCACGCCGCCAGAGGCTCCAACGCGAGAGCAAAAAGAAGCGGGGACAGGGGGCAACCCTGCCGCGTGCCCCTCCCAAGCAAAAAGGGGGTAGAAACTCTACCATTCACCACCACCTGCGCCAGCGGTTCCACGTATAACAACTTCACCAATCCAATGAATCCAGGTCCAAAACCAAACTTAGCCAGCGCCGCCCAGAGATACGACCACTCCAACGTGTCGAACGCCATTGTGGCGTCTAAGGACGCCAAAATGGCGGGCTCCTGAATAGAATCAACTCTCGCGAGGACTCCGTGGAGGCGCCGCAGGTTTAGCGCGGTGTTGCGGTGCGGAATAAAACCAGACTGGTCCGGATGTACCAGGTCACCAATGACATTAATCAAACGATTAGCAAGCACTTTAGCGAGAATCTTAGGTTCAGCGTTTAGGAGTGAGATAGGCCTATAAGACGCACAGCAATCACGCGGCTTGCCCTCTTTATGGATAACCACAATAGTCGCTAGACGTTGATCACGCGGAAGGGAGCCGGCATCTCGGGATGCAATAAACATCTCGCGGAGATAAGGTGCCAGCCTATCTGGACGTAGCTTGTAAAGCTCGATCGGAAGGCCATTAGGGCCGAGAGCCTTTCCTGAACGGACCGAGCGAATCGCCGATGCTATCTCATCGTTCGTCAACGCCGCATCCAGCAATTCTTTATCATCGACAGAGAGGCACGGCAATGCAATATCTCGTAGCAGTTGACGAGAGTCGTCTTCTGGCCTCTCCGAGACCAGAGAGTAGACGTCACACAAATGGTCCGCAAAACAGCTCACAATCTCCCCCGGATCCGTAACACTCACACCATCAGCACGCACAATCACCGGGACCACACGACTCACTCGCTCTCTCCTCTCCAGCCATGCAATCAACTTTCCAGCCTTGTCACCAACATCATACAAGCGTCCCTGTTGTTCCCGACTAGCGAGCTTGGCCGCATCCGTAACCAACGCCCTATAATCCGATTGTTTAAGGCAAAGGGCATGGAGTTTATCCCGTGTGACCCCCCGCCCGAGATCCTCTTCCATGTCAGTTATGTCAGACTCCAGGCGTACCACCTCCTCAGTTTTACGTCTCTTAGCAAGGGAGATCAAGGATAGGGCCTGCCCACGGATGACCACCTTGAAAGCCTCCCATAATGTTACGGCCGATGAGACTGAACCCTGATTTTCTACAAAATAACGGTCAAGAGACTTAACCAAAAGGGCACGAGTTCTGGGGTCATGCAAATACCAGGGATTAATCGGTGCCACCCTCCCCCCCACCCCCAAGACCACATCTAAATGTAGCAGGACCGGGGAATGATCAGAGATGCCACGAGCCAGATGTCTGACCTCCCCGATCATTTGAGCTTGGGCGGCCGGCATCAGCACATAGTCCAATCTAGATAAGGAGCCGTGGGCGCCAGAGTGAAATGTAAATTGGGCGAGCCCCGGATGCATCGATCTCCAACAGTCCACAAGCCCCATAGTGTCGATAAAGCCACCCAGCCAAGAGTGCGCCCCGGGGAGGTCTCTGGGAGGGTGCCGATCCTCTCTACCCGATACCACAGAATTGAAGTCACCACCTACCAGCAGGAGGCCCTCCGGGAGACCAAGCAGCAACCCTCCCAAGTCCGCAAAGGTGGTGGTTTGCAACCCAGGGGGGACATAAACTGAAACCAAACACAAAGTCTGTCCTTCCCACCGGCCAACCAACACCACGTAACGCCCCCGGTCGTCATGCATCACCTCATCAATTTCCAGCGGGAGAGAGGATCGAACCAAAATGCCCACCCCTCTGGAGCCTGTAGTAAAACCAGAGTGGGCCACCAAATGGTAGCCCCTTCTATTCATAGCATGGCATGAGTGTCCCACCAAATGCGTCTCCTGCAACAGAACTACATCAGGAGAGAGACGTTTCAGATATTGTAGCACCACCCCTCGCTTCAATCGGTCCCCCAAACCATTGACATTCCATGTTAAAATGCGCAATCCCCTACCCCCCATTTCCACCACAACGGTCACCCCACCCACGTTGAGAGCAAAAAACAGCACACTGGTTGCCTGGTACAAAACAAACGCCACACAAAAACAACTCCCCTACCGCCACCCCCCAACTCCCGTTACACACCCCCCACCCTGCACAAGACCATTAAGCCACCCCAACTCGCAGTGTGCCTGTCGCCCCAACATGAACCTACTCTACGGAAAGAAAGAAAACCCCCCGAGGAGGAAGAATCTCACCAGATACCCCGCAGCCTCCCAATGATGAAGGAAGGGTGATACAATCCTAAAGAAGAAAAAACAATACATCAAACCCAAGTCGGAGGTGAACACAAAATTGTCTAGGAACCACCAGTCATTCGTTCACACTTGATCCGCTGATCCACAACCCTCATCCTTGGCTCGTTCCTCCCCACCGCGCCGACGGTGCAAGGTGTCAAGCCAGTCCTCAACCGCCTCGGGCCGGTCGAAAAAATAAGTCCGTTCCTCCAGTTCAATACGTAGCTTGGCCGGGAAAAGCATAGAGTACTTCAAACCCATGTCCCTCAGCCGCCGCTTGACAGTCATAAATCCCATTCGCTGTTTTTGTACCGATTGTGTAAAATCAGGATAGAAACTGATGTCCACACTTTCATACTTCGTCGGGCCATTCACACGGGAGGCCTGCAAGATTGCGTCACGGTCCCTGAAGTTGAAGATCCTGGCAATGATGGGACGCGGTGGGGCCCCAGGCCTCGGCCGGCCCCCCGGAACTCTGTGTGCCCGCTCCACCGTAAAGAATTTGCTGAGGCCTTTCGGCGCTAGTTTGTTCAGGATTAGATCTTCCACAAAGAGATCGACCGGCCCATCCTCCGACTTCTCCGGCACACCGATGATGCGCACGTTATTCCGCCGGGCCCTGCTTTCAAAATCCTCCAGTCTCTTAACAGAGAGGTCGCTGAGGGCCCGCAAACTGCGGATCTCCGTCTGCAGTTCAGAGACATCCGTCTTGAGGCCCGATGTCGTGAGATCGAGTGATTTGACCTTTTCACTGGTTTTTGACAGGTCTGCCCTAAGTAAGTTGACATCGATCAACACGGTGTCCAGCTTGTGGGCCAGCGAGTCGAATTGCTGGCCGACCGAAGCCTTCATGGCGTCGATGGCACCCATGACATCTTGCAGTGTCAATTCCGTCGAGGGTGACGGGCCCTCCTTGGCCGCATCCGAAAGCCCACTCGAACCGGGAGATCCCTTCTGCTGGGCATAGCGGTCCATGCTGTTCGTTTGCACGTAGCCACCCCTCCGGGTAGCTCCAGACTTTTGCTTGTCACCGTCCAGCCGGGCCGCCATTACACAGCAGGGAGAGCAGAGCCAGTATACCTGTTAGGCGCAGCGATCACCCTGGGGAGTCCACCTGAGTGATGGACAGCCCCCTTTGTCATTGCCACTCGACAGCCACAGATCGGTCCAAACGTAGAGCGACTGCGAGCGCCCGCCACCAGACTCGTAGAGGAAAGTCAAAAACGAAAGTGAAACCAGGGGGGGACGGCCCCGCCCAAGACTCTGGAACCGTTGTTGTTCGATTGGAGCTCGGGGACAGTGCCAACCCGAGTCTGGGGTGGCGCCGCGGGGCAGGCCTCTTTCTGGAGTACAGAATAAGTCGAGTTCCCAAAGTCCGATTTAAGTTCCGAAAACGGGAATCACCTCAGCTTCGGTTCACCCGTAATATTCCTTCAAAATAGCAAAATTATAGCCAGGATAGACGTGGGAGGCTGCGAGGGTCTCGGGAGCCCTGTGCCTACGTGTCCATCTTGGTTGCGCGCTAGGCTCCTCCTGTGCAAGGTTTTTTAAATGCTAATTCCTAACTATAACATGTGTGAAACCTATGGTTTTTTCAGTGAATTTGCAAGGTTTTTTAAATGCTAATTCCTAACTATAACGTGTGTGAAACCTATGGTTTTTTCATTGAATTTCAAAGGTTTTTTAAATGCTAATTTTTGTATTTTTTAATTATATTTTTTAAATATTTATTTTTCAAAAATGTCCCTATGTATACATTTATATATTATCTGTATCCTTTAATTTGGTGTGGCTCATTTTTTTAAATTTTTTTAATTAAGATAAAGTTGAACAGCATAGTTAATATCTTCTATTAAGTTATGCCCACTTTTTTTTTTTATATATAAATTCTTAGGGTGCGCGCTCAGAGCGCGCACCTAGTACGTTTACGTACATTTTTCATGAATTCCGGCGTACGTTATTTACGTACGCATACATACGTTTTACTGCACGCTCGGAGCGCGCACCTAGTACGCATGCGTACGTACGCATGCTTACGTGCGTCGTACGTGCTCCACGCGGTACACTTCCGTATACGCGTAGATTACGCGCGCTGACGTTCACGCATGCGCGCGTGCTGCGTATGCGCGTTACGTACGCGCACAAGACTAATGCGCATGCGCACGTATGCGTTCGCGCATGCGTAATTGCACCGTGCGCGCTGGGAGCTTGCTCCGTGCGCGCACCTCGGGGTATGTGATGAATAAAACAACACTTTTAATTGGTTTTCATTACTTTTAGTTTCAGATTGTTTCAACACCACACCCAATCCCCTCATGGCAAGTCATGTGATCTAGAAACATCACTTTTCATTGGTTCAAAGTACTTTTAGTTCCAGATTCTTCCAAAATCACACCCACCCCCCTCATTGTTAGTTCTGATTCCCTTGGAGAAGGAGCTAATCTGTGTGTTGAGATACAATGGCAGAGCAGCAGCCATCTTCTGAGAGTGAACAGGACACTCTTGAGAGACAGAGGCAGAGGAAGCAGAAAGACTCCTTTATATGGCAGTTTTTCACTTTTCCAGAGGGACAAAAGAAGGTGAATGCACCAAAGGTCACCTGCAAACTGTGTCAGCGCATCTTGTCACGTGGGAATGCTAACAAGAAGTACTCTTTTAGTATTCATACTATGACAAGGCACGTTGAGGCAATGCATCCAGTGACTTTTCGTCGAGCTTCTGGAGCAAACCCTCCACCTGCTCAGCCGACGACATCTGCAGCAGCTCAGCCGAGCACATCTTCGGCAGCTCAGGCGAGCACTTCTTCTGCAGTGGTGCCTTCACCTTCTTCCACACCTTTGGATATTCGTCCTTGTTTTGGGAGGATGAGTACACACTGCATGGATTGTGGTCTTCTTATTTCTTTGGGTGAGAGCAGTATTGATCTCATTCAAAGAAAATTTGAGGAGCATCCTTGCGAAAGGCCATAATTTTCTTATTTTTTTTTTTCGTTTTTCTCTTCCTCTGTCCCTACATTAACTCAAGGGCTCTTTTTAGAGCCACCTAAAATCAAAACACAAAAACTTGTTTTTTAGAATCTATTTTTTCTTTTTTTTTTTTAGGGTGCGCGCACTCAGCGTGCACCCAATGGGTTTTTATCATTTTTTTCACCTTTAGTAAACCTTCAGGGACTCCCTGAGAAAGAGAGGGGAGTGGCAAAGTAATTAAAAAAGAGATGGTGTACATTTCACAGATGAAGGGAAGAGAGTCTTCCTATTAAACTTTAAACTCTGCATCAGTATTTATGTATAGGTACCCAAAAAAGATAATAGCTCATTTTAGTGCTGCATTAGAATTGCCTGTATTTACAAGGAGAGGAAAAGACACACAAAGAGGATTATCCTCTCCTTGTAAATATGGAAAAGCACCCTGCGCAACTAGTTCGTCAAGAAAATTGACGTAGTGGTGGCGCAGGTGGCTTGTAAATGTGCCCCAGAGATGTTAAGGAAATTAAGGGTAAAACAGACAAACCAAGAGTGACAGATACAGACACAGAGAGCAAACAACTGAGAAGGAGTAAGGCAGTTAAAAAGACTAAGACATATGGATACAGAAAAAGAAACATGGATGAAAAATTAGTGATGGAGGTAGTAAAGGTAGGAGAGTAGTATAGAAGGAGTGAGGAAGTTACAAAAGAGTAGTAAAGCAGGAAGAGAGAGTGAGAAGAGAAATGAGAAAAGTAGAGTAAGGAGAGGTGAAGAAAAGGAAGCATGAAACGAAACCAGTGACACATACAGATATGTTAAACTTACCTGACCATGAAAATAAATAATTTAGAATTAAATGTTTTTATTTAATTGCAAAGATAACTAAACAACATCTTCTAAATTTTCTTTCTAGTTCTGAAAAAAAGTATTAATATTCAACAATACACTTTATTAAACAGTACATGTTTTTTCATATTTAGCAAAGCTATTTTTTGCCCTTTTTTGCTGTTTTCAGAATGTTTTGATTTTCACTGAAAATAGTGAAATCAATTGTATTCATCATTTAACAGCGGGCAAAAAAAAAAACAATCTGAAAGATTGTTTAAAAAAGCCCCAAATGTATCCTCACTAAAACATACCTTAATAGAAATGTTAAAAATACCTTTTAAGAAGAATAACAATTTTCAAAAAATAACGTCTGTAAACCTTGTTGCAAAAGAACATTTTCCAAAATAATATCTGTCAAAGAAGTCCACAATTGTTTGTTTTACCTTTCCTTACGGCCAAATGGTAAGTTTAAAATCTCTTTTGAGCGAAATATCCAATTTAAATCCTTTTAAATTTTAATAATGCTTTCTTCCAATGATTATGTTAGTACTTAAAATTTGGGTTTCAGAAAAATTAGGTAACAATTGGGTAAATCATAAGGCAAACGTTGCTTGAAAATCAATTGAGAATCATTACACAGTGTCCATCCTTTTTCACATTTAAGATAAACTGTGTAATGACCAGAAGTTATAGAAGGTCCATCATGAAATATTATTGCAACTGCAACAAAAGTTTTTCCAGATATTGATAATTGTTGACCTGTAAACTTCTTTATTAAAGTGTCCAATTTTGAACCATCAGCTCTACAACGTTGCATCATTAAAATTACATACTGTCCATATTTCTTTAAAAATAACGTTGGCAACATGTCTGATTTACATTGAGAACATTCCATGTTGTGATTAGCATCTTTAACTAATTTACTAAAAGTCACTGTTTTACTCTCTGGTAATGGTAAATATATGAACCTTTCAGAATCAACATTACTACTGCTTGTGTTCATACAGTTATCACAACAATGTTCCCATTTAAAAGAGACACCAAATAAATTTTCTACTTCTACCCCTTCATCTTCCATTACCATCAGGATATACATCAAGAATTCCTGTGCATCTTGCTGGACATTTTGTGTAAACTGTGTACGTCCAGAACATACATCTAAAAGATTTCTAACATCAAAAGCACTTTCTATTTTAGTTTTATCATTACTCAGCTTCTCATAGAGGAGACTCAGCAAAGAACAGAATCTTTTTTCATGATTTAGTGTTATCTGCTCTTGCAAAAAATCAAGATAAAATACAACATTCAGCACTACATTTGCGTAGCAGTTGACACCAGAGCTATTTTCAAAATGACAACCAACAACCTCTTCCACACTGTCCTTTTTCTTTTGCTATTTAGCTTTAGCAATTTGCCTGTCAATATAACAGTTATTCGTTCATGTTCTATTTTATCTACAGCTTCCAGTTTTATGATCTCTTCATTTTCCAATTTCAAAAGTTCTTGATTGAATACAGAGCATTCATGTAGTGTTGGCATTAAGCAGATTACAGTATTTTTTTCTGCAATTTCCTTGTATAATTTCTCTGGAACTATTTCTTCTGTTGGAAACAAATTACTCAGCAATCGACTCTGTAATGCTTTTCTGCCATGTTCTGTGAGTAGTCCAATTCTTATATCTTTCAGAATACTTGCATAGTCCTCATCATTGGCTTGCCTCATATTGGTAATGAGTTCCTTATACTCAAAATATGTCCAAATATTTACATTACCTATACTTCCTAATGACTTTTTTGTGTCTTCATGTGTAAGTGTATGGACTACCGGTTGTCCTTTAACTTGAGTAAGTTGCAAAAGATCTCCAAAAACTATGACGTATTTTCCTCCAAATAGGACGTCAAAGTCTGTCTTCAGAATTTGCTGCATTCTTAAATGCACAAAGGCAAGCATTAAGTTTGATACCATGCTAACCTCATCAATAATGAGTACTTTCATTTTCTTCAATACTCTTGAAACTTCCAAGCATGCTTCTCCTGCTAGTTTGTGGTACTGTATTTTGTTCTCATGCTCTACTGGTAACATTAGCAAACGATGTAAGGTAACTCCTTTGATGTTATACGCTGCTAACCCAGTTGGAGCAGTAACAACACAAGACAAAATGGAATCCATTTTCTTCTGTAGGTAGCTTCTAATTACATTAATTAAGAAACTTTTTCCAGTTCCTGCTTGTCCACCTACATACATTCTCATTGGTTCAAAAGATGTGCATGAGCACTCTTTATTTTCATGTAGTAATCCGTGATCAGTTTTTTGTGTGACTTCTTCATAAATTTGTTTTTGTTCTTCATTTAGTTGCTCCTCCAAATATGTTAAGTCTACTAAATCTTCCTGAGCTTGATTCATAGCAGTTTCCACTTCGTTCATAGCTATTGCTGCTTCATTTTCAATGGTCGGTTGTCCTAGAGGATCTTGACTGAATGTCCCAGAACTTTGACTGTCTTGAGAACTGTCTCTAGCTACTTCAGCTGCAATTGTTGCTTCTTGTTCAATTTCTTCATTTAACATTTGAACAGAAGTTGTGACAGTACTGCATTTGACGCTGTCTTTGCTAGCATTGAAGGAATCTTCATAGCTCTGAAATTCTCCAAGTAGTTCGTCCTCTGAACGCCATGGTTTAAACAGCTGCAAAAGTGCCAAGTAGTAAAATTCCTTTTTATCAGGAGTGTCGCAACTCAGCTTCCGGTGATTTATCAAACTTCCTTTTGTTTGCTTCACCAAACATCCTTCCTCACCAATGACTTTATATTTTCCATTGTTGATATCTTCTGTGACATTCCGTTTAAAAATAAAGTTCTGCAGCACTTCATAGAGACACATGTTCTCAAGGTGATGACTTCTTTGTGGATAATATGTGTCCAACATGTTTGTTTTTAAAATGTCGGTACTTTCTGGTTCAAACTCTGCTAAATATTCAATTTCTCGAATAGATTTCAGTACCCGATTTCGCATTCCTGCAAGGCCTAAACTTGCCCAAATTATTCTTCTGGATTTCGAGTACAGACTTGCAGATGATAACCTATCTGAGCATTCGTAGGATCCAATTTCTCGATGCGATAACATCTTTAAACTGAAACTGTATAGCTTCTTACTGACAGTCTTCTCGTGAGAAATCTCTTCCCACATTTCCTTCAATTCCGTTTTCTCAGATTTAGTGATGTAAGATGTGACATAGCGAGCAACAGCAATAGAATTGTCAGCCACATACTGTATATCCATGTTAGCATTCCACATGGATAAAATGACTGGGTTGTAGTCATTTATATATTTTGACTCTTCTTTTCTTCTTAGATTGTAGGTATTTTTAGGCGATTTTCTTGTAATAGTATGTCGCACAGCTGACATAAAACTGTTTACTCTTCCTTTTGAAAGAACAGGTCGTGGAAATCCAAATCGACATTTTGTGTAGAATTTATCTTTACTCTTGTACTTTCGTCGACAGTATTTTCCACACCGATGACTTTGGAAACGTAAAACTTGCTCTTTTAAATTTTTCTTTTCTGTGCTTTTAGGTATAGCACATGTTGCATATCCTTCGATGAAACTTAAAACTGCATCATCAGAATCTGTTCCAAATTTTGGAGCATCCTTGATCCACAACAGCATATGAATATGAGGAACACCTCTGGCTTGGTACTCTTTTCTCCAAAAGAAATCCACAACTTCTCCAAGAGGACATCATAGCCTCAAATCTATGATTGAAATATCTGCAAACATTAACCGGATCCAATGAGCACAATTCTCCTGCTGTCTTGTATTGGATGTTTTCAATATTTGAATTTGCCTCTCGAAGAAAATCCAGAAGATCATCCCAAGCATACTCAGCACAGCTTAGGGTAAGGAACCATGTAGGAGTTCCTAAATTCCGTAACATACATTTCAATTCTCCATGGCGTCGGTACCAATATTCATTCGTCCCACACTGACAAGCCATCAAATTGATCAATTGAGATTCCAAATAATCATCTCGCTGTTGCACTTTGTTCATAAAATCCTTTGCAGTCACATTACGTAGATGTACTCCAGTTTTCAAAATGTGATTTACTGCATAAGATAGTGCTGACAAGTCACTTTCAAATAAAAGATGGACAAATAAGGAATACTTTGACGAAATCTCGGATCTTCTGCATATAGTCTTGTAGTCCGATACTCAGAAGCAGGAATCTGTACTGGACGTTCATCATATCGTCCTCCTTTTCCTGTAGGAAACAGCTGGGGAAAACAACGAGCTTCCAAGCTCTCCTCCCATACACTCACGGGAGTTCCTTGTGCTTTCTTCATCTGAAACAGATCAATAGCGTTTCCCATAACTTCTTTAGAATGTAGAGGATGTATGCTGAAATGTTCATAAATTTCTTCTTCTTTTGACTTATCTACTTTTTCAAGTTGGCCAGTTGGTATTCCTGTGTCTTCTAGTATTTCTTCTTCATCTTCATCCATATAAATGGCTTCATACCATTTATTATTTTTTTTTCAAATACTAATTTGCTCTTTGTACTTCTCGTACATCCACCAGCACCTGCCAAATTTTCTTATTCTTTGTAGGTACACCATTAACCAGAATAACTAATGGTTTAGTTTCCAAAGTATCTGCATCAATTGTTTCCATATTTTTTTTCAAATCCAATGGCACATAGACAACTCTTCCTTTTAAACCTCTTTGTAAATCCGAAGGAGGTAATTTACCAGTTTTTGGCTCCATACGCACTATGGTCTGAAACAGATGGACACATTGAATGAGTATAGACTCATACGTATTTAAATCAGAAAGTTCTGCAGGAATATCAACCAATTCTAAATTATTATGTACAGCTCTACCTGGCATTCTATTTTCTTCTAACTTGTTATAACAGTATTTACAAATACGCTGATCTTCACCCAATTCAAAACAATTTTCCAGAAATATATATGTTGCAAAATCTTTCCACAATTATCTTCATTTTCACTTTTTTTACACAGATCAACATGCCTTGTTTGACTTTTATAATGGCTTCTCCGGCAACAAATACAAGTAATATTTGGTCTTTCATTAGAGATGATAGTAAATTTTGTCATTTCATCCTCAAAATTTTTACTCACAGTGAGTTCTACATTCTCTTCCACATTTTCATCAATCACTGTGTCATTTTCTACACTTTCTTGCTCTGGACCAAAGTAACAAAACTAAATCTCATCAGTAACCTTCACTACATCTGATACTGATCCACGGAACAGAGCATTATTCAACTCATTTAACTTTAGTGCTGGACTTTTAGCAAAATACAATGTTCTCACAAACTTTCTCATTTCAGTATGATGAACAGCCAGCATCCTAAAATGGTGAAAAACACTTTGACACACTTTCCTAGATAGACAAGCCAGAGAATGTCCTTGCAAACCAGTATTCTCTCTCACTCTGCATGGATCTAGTCTTTGAAGCACCTTAATCTTCTGTTTAACACTCTTTTTACTATATTCTCTTAGAAAGTCACGTAATTTATCAATAGATTCCTGACGCACAGTACAAATACTACTACAATTCCAAGTGAACACTGGGGCTTTAGGACGTCTTCCCATAACCTCATCAGCCATCACTTGTTCCTCATTTCTTGGAACCATTTTCTCCTTTTCCATTACATTGGTGTCAACTGCATGCAACAAACTATTACTTTGAAGATAACTCTCCTCATTAAAAAATGGTTCAGTACTTGAACTATACTTCCATTCTCCTAAGAACACTTTAAAAAAGTTTTTTTTTACTTCTCTTTTCCTTTTGCTTTGTGACTTCATTGCATTCACTAATTAATCTAATCTACGCATCCTGTTCAAAATTAAAATGAATAGTTTTTTTTTATTTCTAATGCCTTGGTAGCAATACTTTCAATTAATTTATTTTTCTTATAAAATTTCGTTTTTTTCTTATATTTTTACACATCCTTCAACAAATTTAACATCACTCTTCTCTGAAACATTTTTCGACGAATGTTTTTAAAATCTATTTTCCGTGTTAAGTCACTCTTCCTAACTTCTGAGTCTATATTAGCATTTTGTTTTTGCTGTCGACTCTGTTGTTGTTTTGTACTTGAAACACTGTTTGAATGTATCTTTTGATCATTTTTTTTTTGTGGAAGATATTTTTTAAAAATTCTTTAGTTTGCTTACCAGAAGACTTTTTCTGTTTTCCAACACATGCTTCGCCTCCTATTTTTTTTTATCAGTCGTCTTCAAATATAGTTGTTGTTTCTTTTCTTTTCTTTTTCTTGACTTTATAGGCATCTTTATATTTTTTCACTGTTGCTCAGCAATACCTGCAAAAAACAAAAAAAAATACCTTTATGTAATTTAAATTCATTACAATTTTTTTTTTACTTTTCAAATCCTATCACATGAGCTGATCCTTTCCTACGAGTCAAACTCTTACAAAATAGAAGAAACATGAATTAAATCTCTGACAACAATTCCTGTGTGCACACAGACTCATGGTGTGATTCTAGGCAGAAAAAGATATTTGGTTGGCAATTTGAATGCACATTTACTTCTGTTGAGGAGCAAATGATAATTACTGTGACAGCCTGACACATTTTTGTTATATTTTAAAGAAGTAGAAAAGAGCACATGTCCTTACATCTATTTGACACCATGACCATGTGTTACAGGGTGAGTGATTAGACTACAGCAAAGGAAATGAGCCTTGGTGACGTTGAATCTGTTTGCGTTACACACTGCTATCTGAAACACCACACAGAGCTGACTATTACGTATGGGAGTGTAGCAGAAGCTGCTGCATGTGTGCAAAGAGTGTGTTTCTGGAGACGGTGTATTGTCAGCTACAAGAAAGGTCTGCATAGAGACTCCCACAACTGCATGAAGAGTACAGACATGTGTGTAAGAGTACACATGTGGTAAGGGTTAATTGGAGTTTTCAACATGTAGAAACCACCTCAGCCATTGCAAGAATTGATAAAAAATCTACCATGCTATTTTCAAATGTGTTTGCATTTGCCTCACATTTTTGTGATACTTATTTCTGCCTAGTGCTAACCAACACATTGGAAGAAAACAAGCTGGGCCTTTCCTGAATGTGCAAGTTTTACAG
This sequence comes from Triturus cristatus, assembly GCF_964204655.1. Lineage (NCBI taxonomy): Eukaryota > Metazoa > Chordata > Amphibia > Caudata > Salamandridae > Triturus > Triturus cristatus. The sequence continues at coordinate 491,442,577 of NC_140588.1, forward strand.
AACAACAGCAACACAAATTAAAACGCTGACAACAATTCCTGTGTGCACACAGACTCATGGTCTGATTCTAGGCAGAAAGCGATATTTCCTTTGGCAATTTGAAAGCACATTTACTACTGGGGTAGAGCAAGTGATAATTACTGTAACAGCCTGACACATGTTCCTTCTACTTTAGACAGGCAGAAAGGAGCACATGTCCTAACAGCTCCTTGAGACCATGACCATGTGTTAGAGGGTGACTGATTAGACTAGAGCAAAGGAAATGAGCCTTGGTGACGTTGAATCTGTTTGCGTTACACACTACTATCTGAAACACCACACTGAGCTGACTATTACGCATGGGAGTGTAGGAGAAGCTGCTGCGTGTGTGCAAAGAGTGTGTTTCTGGAGACTGTGTATTGTCAGCTGCAAGAGAGATCTGCATGGAGACTCCCACAACTGCATGAAGAGTACAGACATGTGTGTAAGAGTACATGTGTAGTAAGGGTTAATTTGAGTTTTCAACATGTAGAAACCACCTCAGCCATTGCAAGAATTGATGAAAAATCTACCATGCTATTTTCAAATGTGTTTGCATTTGCCTCACATTTTTGAGATCCTGATTTCTGCTGAGTGCTAACCAACACATTGGAAGAAAACAAGCTGGGCCTTTCCTGAATGTGCAAGTTTTACAGAACAACAGCAACACAAATTAAAACGCTGACAACAATTCCTGTGTGCACACAGACTCATGGTCTGATTCTAGGCAGAAAGCGATATTTCCTTTGGCAATTTGAAAGCACATTTACTACTGGGGTAGAGCAAGTGATAATTACTGTAACAGCCTGACACATGTTCCTTCTACTTTAGACAGGCAGAAAGGAGCACATGTCCTAACAGCTCCTTGAGACCATGACCATGTGTTAGAGGGTGACTGATTAGACTAGAGCAAAGGAAATGAGCCTTGGTGACGTTGAATCTGTTTGCGTTACACACTGCTATCTGAAACACCACACAGAGCGGACTATTACGCATGGGAGTGTAGCAGAAGCTGCTGCGTGTGTGCAAAGAGTGTGTTTCTGGAGACTGTGTATTGTCAGCTGCAAGAGAGATCTGCATGGAGACTCCCACAACTGCATGAAGAGTACAGACATGTGTGTAAGAGTACATGTGTAGTAAGGGTTAATTGGAGTTTTCAACATGTAGAAACCACCTCAGCCATTGCAAGAATTGATGAAAAACTACCATGCTATTTTCAAATGTGTTTGCATTTGCCTCACTTTTTTGAGATACTGATTTCTGCTGAGTGCTAACCAACACATTGGAAGAAAACAAGCTGGGCCTTTCCTGAATGTGCAAGTTTTACAGAACAACAGCAACACAAATTAAAACGCTGACAACAATTCCTGTGTGCACACAGACTCATGGTCTGATTCTAGGCAGAAAGCGATATTTCCTTTGGCAATTTGAAAGCACATTTACTACTGGGGTAGAGCAAGTGATAATTACTGTAACAGCCTGACACATGTTCCTTCTACTTTAGACAGGCAGAAAGGAGCACATGTCCTAACAGCTCCTTGAGACCATCACCATGTGTTACAAAAAACAAGCTGCCCCTTTCCTGCGAGTTCAAGAGTAATAGAGCAAGACCAACCCAAATCAAATCTCTGTTTTCATTTCCTGTGTGCTCACTGTCTCATGGTATGATTCTAGGTAGAAAACAGTATTCCTGGGTGATACCAGTACACATTAACTTATAGTGAAGACATACTCCATAATATATAACATGTTCCAGCCGCTTAAATATCTTCCTTAACATAAAATGTAAAACACAACTTTTAAAGTGGTAGGAAAATGTACCATACTATTTTCAAATGTGTTTGCATTTGCCTCTCATTGGTCAGTAAATGATTTCTGCTGAATGCTAACCATCACACTTTAAGATAACAAACTACCCCTTTTCTGCGAGTGCAAGGCTAACAGAACAAAAGCAACACAAATTAAATCTCTGTCAACAAATCCTGTGTGCAGACAGACTCATGATGTGATTCTATGCACAAAACAATATTCCTCACTGATACCACTACACCTTAACTTACAGTGAAGACATACTCCATAATATCTTACAAGTTCAAGATAGTTAAATATCTTCTAAACCACAAAATGTAAAACACAACTTTAAAAGAAGAATCACATTTCTATTATTTATATCAAAATACACCACATACTTCCCCTCTTAAACTCATAACTCACCTTTAAAATTAATTAGTTGAGAAAGAAATGTGGCACTCAAACAGCAGATTATCAGAGCCAGAATCTCAGAGCTGTACACCTCTCTCCTCTCTCCACAACCAGTAAATGGCAATTTTTCCCTCTCTTTTTTCCCACATATACATGTTAATGTAAAATCACAGTCCTTCCCACATTTTTTCAAATGGAATCCCACATTTCTATTGGTTGCAACTTTCAACCCCTTTGCAAATGATCCCTTCCCCCAACATGACTTCTGCCTGCTACCATAGCAACAGCTCATGGAACACAGGTGTGAGCAGAGAGGTCAGAAGTTCAGCAGACAATGTTTCAAATCCAAAGAGCAAAAGTGCTTGACTTTTCAAACCTAACAGCAAATCCAAAGTAATGTTCAGTGGGAACACATTTTTCTGAACCAATCCAAAACATGCTTTTAAAAATGTAAACATACAGCCTAGTTTTTAGTGTAGAATGGTTTGAAACAGCCAATGAGTTCTTTTTATTTAAAAAAAGTATGTATGCCTCCATTTTTCAACTGTCTTTCTTTTCATATTGCCATTCTACTGAAAGACACCTCCTGAGTGCATCCTGTTCTCCTTGAAAGATGTTCACAGTGTGGATTGTAGGTCATAGCTATGTCTTCTGGAGTGAAAAATTTGCAGAAAAAAGAGGTATGGTGAGAGACCTTGCTTTGCCAAATGTAGACATTAAATGGATTGGTCAGAGAGGGTTAAAGTGGCACCAATTAATGCCTTTGGTGAAAACCTTTCTACATCTCCCACAGCCTAACCTTATTATTGTGCACTGTGGTGGAAATGACCTAGGCACTTTAACCGGGGTAGGTCTGGAAATCCTTATTAAGGACACCTTTCTGCAATTGATGTCACTTTTTCCACAAACTGCCTTTGTATATTCTAATATATGCCAAAGGCAAAAGTGGAACTGGTCCAACCAATTTTGTCCGCAGATTGACAACGCAAGAAAGCACGTCAATAAGTCTGTTTCTGCTTTCCTCAGAGACTATGGTATGGGTTCTATATACCACAACAACTTGAGTTACAACATGCAAGACATTTATAGAGGAGACGGTGTACATTTCAATGATGAAGGGAACAGAGTCTTCCTCTTGAACTTTAGACTCTGCATCGGTACTTACTTGTAGGTACCAAAAAACACTCAATGAACACAAGGGCTCTTTTTAGAGCCACCTAATATCTAAACGATTAAAATTGATTTTTATTTCTATTTTTTTTAATGTTTTTTTTCGGGTGCGCGCTGGGTGCGCGCACCACGCGATGTTTTTAAAAAAAATTAAAATCTATTTTTTTTGCCCTTCGTGGTCCTACTGTGACACCCTTACAATGGCTAGGGGGTCAAGAACTCCCTACCCTGCCCCCTATTCATTGTCTCCACCTTTCCTTTTCAGTGCGACAGACAAAATATCGGCCGACACTGTGCACTGAGCATGAAACTTTCAATATAATTGCCAACACTACATTTCCCACCATGCCTTGCTCAGGTACTTCAGGCTGGGAACTGAAGTCACTAATTATTACCACTTGAAGAAGACAAGATTGTTGAAACGCGTCGTGGTGTGCCTTGCTGGTCGAGTGCTATGAAATAAATGCAAATTATATGCCTCTGGGAGTGCAGCGCCCTTTGTTTGAATAATTAATCCATGGGAACTGTGGTCTTCCCCTAACGCTGCACCGGCAGCCAGTGCGCGCCGCTTTTCGGACCACCATTGCTGCAAATTTAAATATAAGCGGCGGCGCCCGATGTTAAGAAATAATGTGAAGTTGGCGAGGAGACACCATGCTCCTGCGTGGGTACTAAACCCTAGAAGACTGAGGACTGATGTCGAGACTTTTAAAACGCCTAACGCAACTTCAAAGAAAAGGACACGCTCGTCAACTGGTGAGCAGATGCCCTTGGATATTCAATAACATCGATGCAGCCCGAAATTGTGTGATGCAAGGGTCCGGAGGCTAGCATTATACTATGGAAAGCAACTATATGGCTGGTGGTTTGTGGACAATTGAATGTAAAACTACTAGAGACAATGTGCACTGAGCATGAAACTTTCAATATAATTGCCAACACTACATTTCCCACCATGCCTTGCTTAGGTACTTAAGGCTGGGAACTGAAGTCACTAATGATTACCACTTGAAGAAGACAAGATTGTTGAAACGCGTCGTGGTGTGCCTTGCTGGTCGAGTGCTATGAAATAAATGCAAATTATATGCCTCTGGGAGTGCAGCGCCCTTTGTTTGAATAATTAATCCTTGGGAACTGTGGTCTTCCCCTAACGCTGCACCGGCAGCCAGTGCGCGCCGCTTTTTGGACCACCATTGCTGCAAATTTAAATATAAGCGGCGGCGCCCGATGTTAAGAAATAATGTGAAGTTGGCGAGGAGACACCATGCTCCTGCGTGGGTACTAAACCCTAGAAGACTGAAGACTGATGTCGAGACTTTTAAAACGCCTGGCGCAACTTCAAAGAAAAGGACACGCTCGTCAACTGGTGAGCAGATGCCCTTGGATATTCAATAACATCGATGCAGCCCGAAATTGTGTGAAGCAAGGGTCCGGAGGCTAGCATTATACTATGGAAAGCAACTATATGGCTGGTGGTTTGTGGACAATTGAATGTAAAACTACTAGAGACAATGTGCACTGAGCATGAAACTTTCAATATAATTGCCAACACTACATTTCCCACCATGCCTTGCTCAGGTACTTAAGGCTGGGAACTGAAGTCACTAATGATTACCACTTGAAGAAGACAAGATTGTTGAAACGCGTCGTGGTATGCCTTGCTGGTCGAGTGCTATGAAATAAATGCAAATTATATGCCTCTGGGAGTGCAGCGCCCTTTGTTTGAATATATATATATATATATATATATATATCTCCCCTGAAAAAAACATAGATTTCAGGTGCGTTATAGTTAGCTGGACATTTCCCTTGTACCAAACCCTAGAAATTCTGCTGTTATAGTTAGTTCAGCTAACTATAACTCACGCCCCCGCAATGCACTGCTGATGACGTCACATATTACATCACTCATGACATGGTCAGTGACATCACTGATGACATCACTGATGACATCTCAAATGACATCACTGATGACATCACTGGTGACGTCATCCATGTGATAAATGAGTGCATCTTCTCACACCCTAATATAACCTTTGATACACTAACTCAAAATTTCAAACGGCCATTTTGACAACCATAGATACTCCAATACCAATAACTACACACCCACTCATTGACTTTTAGGTCTACATACATGTCCACTCACTCACCTGTACAGTCACTCATACTTACAGTCACTCTGTGCATTTATACACCTATATAGACACTCACACACCGCCAATCATCCATTTAGGTACTGACACATCTAGTCAGTCATACAAATAATTAATCACAGTCCAATTTACTCACCTATACAGTTAACACACTCAAGTTCACTTACTCATAAAAATACTAACAAATTCTGTGTCTTCCTACAGAAAAACAAACAGCACATGACACAGATATCCTTGCACTATGGTGCATACAGCCACTCCCAAAATCACACACTCTCACATATAGATAGTTATATACTCTTACACACATAAACACTGCGTTTCACATATGTAGTTACTGACACATGTACAACTGAGATATACATTCAATAACTAACACACCCATACATACACTCACCCAACCATACAGTCCATCATCAATGCACTCTTAAAACCATGCACCCACTGAATCACCCACTCACACATCTAGTCACAGAGTCACACACACCCTACCCACACAAACACTCAGGCACCCATACAGATACTCAGACAACCAATCAATAACCCATATAGACACTCATATAGCTATTCACAAAACCATGCAGCCACGTATACACCAACACACAGACACATACAGACATTCACACAGTTTAGTCACTAGTCTGCAGTAAGATACATTTAATGACTCACTTATAGAGTCAGTTACACACCTAGAAAATCATCCATTCACACACTTGTACACCCACTTATTTTTCAACAGGCCTTTCCCTATATATATTAAACATATTAAAACTGTTCAGAAACACATACTCAATGGATGATGTCATCAGTGATGTCATCAGTGATGTCATTTGAGAGGTCATCAGTGATGTCATCAGTGATGTCACTGACCATGTTATGAGTGATCTAATATGTGACGTCATCAGCAGTGCATTGCGGGGGCGCGAGTTATAGTTAGCTGAACTAACTATAACAGGGAAATTTGTAGGGTTTTGTACGAGGGAAATGTCCAGCTAACTATAACGCCCCTGAAACCTATGGTTTTTTCAGTGAATTTCTAAGGTTTTTTAAATGCTAATTCCTAACTATAACGTGCCTGAAACCTATGGTTTTTTCAGTGAATTATAAAGGTTTTTTAAATGCCAGTCCCTAACTATAACATGCATGAAACCTATGGTTTTTTCAGTGAATTTCAAAGGTTTTTTAAATGCTAATTCCTATCTATAACTTATCTCTAAAGATATCATGAAAAGCATTCTTTTTTAAAAGTAGGGTACACGTTACTTTTGTGGAAAAGCATCTTTGTGATTTGTTAAGAAAAAGCAGTTTCAACGTGGAGTACATATCATAGGATAACATTTGCTCAGCTCAATCACACCTGCTACTTGCATTTGGAAGGCACTGTTGGAATTTAAAACAATCGTGAACTTTTAACCTGCACGTGTCGTTAAATGTTCAAGAAAATGTTGCAAAAAAATATCGTTAAGTTTTAAAAAATTGATGAACTTTTAACCTGCACGTGTTGTAGAATGTTCTAGAAAGTGTGTTGATAGAATACGTTGCACTTCTGACTTCTATGTGTTGTTGAATATTAAAAAAACGGTTCATATGGAAAATTAAAAAGAAACCAATAGAGAAGTTTGAAACCTAAAAGAATCAAGGAACTATTCTAATTTATTCTTTACATGTATTTATGTGTGCAGCAACAAAATTATAGACACAACAGCACTAGGAAGAGGAAGAAGCAGGGAGTGGGTGGAGGGCAGAGATGGGCAGAATGGCACACATGCACAATTAAGTACAACACACATATAGACTAACAATGGCCAAAATGAAACACACCAACAAGGAGCACAAGTCGCACAACCCACCAGCATCACACCCCTAAACGAACATAGAAGTGAAAACCACGCTGCATTCATACAGGATGTGTACAAAGGCCAGTCGTTGGTGTTGTGGGATGTCTGTGACCGTGGTCATCATGGATGAGATGCCCAGCATGTGGCACATGGTTGAGTTCACTGTGTGTTATGTTGCCAAACGGCTGCTCCTCCCTCCCACGAGCCCCCACACTTTTGTACGGTGCGCTATTGTATCTCGTGCACTCGTACGGCACACCATTGTAATGCGTATTTGCGCATGTCCTGCTACATTCCAACTACACCATCACAGTGCCGTTTGGAGGTGGTGCATGCCACTTTACAACATCGACTGCTGCGGCTCTTGTAGCAGGCTACACCAGAACAAAGAGACACACTTACCGCACTTCCTGTACACGGACATATCCGAGACACCCCGTTCCCCTTGACAGATAGGCACACCCCTGCACTGACGTCTGAACCCCAGACCAGCACACGCCAGCTGTGCATGCAAGAGGATGCGTGCGTAGCTACACGTCCAGGCTTACTGCCAACGCTGAGGTGACAGCACACTGTGATGTTGCAGGGCTCGTGGCTATCATGCTAAGACAATGACCACAGGGACACACTTACTAAGATGTGGGTTTGGGGGGCATTGGTGGTCCTGGAGTTGTTGAGATGAGTCTTCTGGCCCTCATGGGTATCCCTGTATCATGCTCATTGACTCTATGGCACCTGTGGGTGTTCTGGTGTGGCTCTTGGCTGTGTTCCCTTTCATGGAGCAGGTAGTTGTCCTGCTTAACACCAGCAGAAAGCAGGAGTAAAATCCCTAGTGCTAACGTATCTTATCGCCGGAATTTGTTTCGTATTGCAATTGGTGTGAACGTTGTGATGTGATTTTTTTAGTGTGCAGAACAATATACGAACTGAGCAGTGTATCTCGTCAAGATCCAGCACCTGACGCACTATTCCCAATCAACATAAATACAATGAGATTTCTCAATAGATTTTGTGTGTACACTGTAAGTGCAGCCAATACCTCAGTGCAATTCAATACAGGATTTTAGTATTTAGAATAAATTGGAAAGGTGCACCTCGTGTCTTTTTGCACGAGAACGGCTAGTCTCCATTTCATTATCAGCACTTTAACGGAAGTAAAGTTGAGATAAATCTAACACACTATTCATAAGTTGGTGCAAACTGCAGATATCACCAGTATTCCAGCGATAAGTGCCCCAAAATTTAACACCATGGTGGACTCCATCAAATAACAGTAATAAGAACAAGAAAGAGTCACACAGCAGTTAAGAGAACAACCAAAAACGTTATTAATTTTTTTTTCAAATTTTATTTTTTATAATTATAAATATGTAAACGATAAACTATTTTCAAACTTTAGTTTTTTTATTAACATATATATGAACGATAAACTAATAAACAAAATGTAACAACAATAATACAAAACAACAAGGCGGAACACTCCTGTGGAGACCATGTATGTCGACGACAGACCTGGAAAATCAGAAAGATTGTTAAAAAAAAACCAACATGGTATTCTCAACAAAATACCACAAGAAACAAATCACAGATATATAAAATGCATACAGCTAACAAACTTTTATAAGTTTAACTTACAAAATCTGTAAATGTTGCCGCGTTAAAATATTTACCGAATCTGAGATAAATTTTTTGCACCACGCCCACAACGTTTTTCTTCAGTGGTGAGGAAATTTTTTACTTTTCCCAAGGGGCAAACAAAGACCAATGCCACCTTGATCACGTGCAAGATTTGCAAAAGAGTTTTCTCACGAGGGGATCCTAACAAGAAATACTCGTACGGCATGGCAAGTATGATGAAACACCTAAGGACCCTTCATCCGAACAATCTTGCACGAGAAGAGTGCAAACAGATGAGAAACACTCCTATTCTGTATCTGTAAAAAAGAATCACAAATAAATGTATATTAATAACTTTCAAAATTATACTATTCCATTACTGTACAAACACATTTGATATAAATACTGACTAAGAAACTATGTCCCTGAACCACAAGTGTGACGATGGTTTAAACACTACATGCATAGTGCATACTACTTTGAAGCAGTTCATGCCCTAAAGCCTACCTCACGTAGGGCCCGATTCACAGAACTAACTTAAGACAAAATCCTAAACTTACTACCATTTTGGTATTCACAGAAGGCACTTACTCATTTTGGTATTCACAGAAGGCACTTACTCATTTCGGTATTCCCGAAAGTCTTAAAATTAGGATTTTTCGCAGTTTAGTAGTAGTATAGTTAGGACTCCTAACTTTAGGACTCCTAAATGCCTTCTGTGAGCTCTGAAAGTCTTAAAATTAGGATTTTTCTCCATTTAGTAGTAGTAAAGTTAGGACTCCTAACTTTAGGACTCCTAAATGCCTTCTGTGAATACCGAAAGCCTTAAAATTAGGATTTAAACTGAGAAAAATCCTAATTTTAAGACTTTCGGTATTCACAGAAGGCATTTAGGAGTCCTAAAGTTAGGACTCCTAACTTCTGTGAATACCGAAGTGAGTAAGTGTCTTTTTGAATACCAAAATGAGTAAGTGCCTTCTGTGAATACAATAATGGTAGTAAGTTTAGGATTTTATCTTAAATTAGTTCTGTGAATCGGGCCCTAAAACTCTACATGCTAACTGACTAAATGATTACAGTACTATAAGGAGACACACTGGGTGAGTGACAGGGTGTTTGCTAGAAGAGTATGAATACTGACCAGGGAATTGAAGGTGTGAAACACAACTGTGTAGGTGATTAGAGGACTGCATCCATACTGCATAGGCATTTAAAGCAGTCCATGTGCTAAGGCCTGGCTCACTGCATGACTACTTGGGTACTGACTGAATGATTAGAGTACAGCAAGGAGAGTGCCTAGGTGAATTTATAAGTGCTAGGCTTTTCGCACAGGGAATGGATTAGTACTTGGTACTGAATGGGTCACTAGAGGACTGCAAAGGCAGTGACAAGTGCTGGACTGTATGGATACTGACTAGGAAATTGAAAGTGTGAAAGACAAGTGTCTAGGTGGTTAGAAGACTGCATGCATAGTGCATAGGGGTTTGAAGCAGTCCATGTGCTAAGGCCTGGCTCAGTGCATGAATACTTAGGCACTGAGTGAATGATTAGAGTACTGCACAGATAGTATCTTGGTGAATTAATAAGTGTTTGGGTTATAGCACAGTGAATGGATTAGTACATGGTGCTGAATGGGTCACTAGAGGACTGCAAAGGGAGTGACAGGGTGTTTCCTGGAAGTGTGTGGATACTGACTAGGGAATTGAAGGTGTGAAAGACAATTGTGTAGGTGGTTAGAGGACTGCATGCATAGTGGATAGGGGTTTGAAGAAGTCCATGTGCTAAGGCCTGGGTCACTGGATCAGTACTTGGGTACTGACTGAATGATTAGAGTACTGCAAGGAGTGTGCCTGGGTGAATTTATAAGTGGTTGGGTTTGGGCGCAGTGAATGGATTAGTACATGATGCTGAATGGGTCACTAGAGGAGTGCAACGGGAGTGACAGGGTGTTTGCTGGAAGTTAATGGATACTGACTGGGGAATTGAAGGTGTGAAAGACAAGTGTGTAGGTGGTTAGAGGACTGCATGCATAGTGGATAGGGGTTTGAAGAAGTCCATGTGCTAAGACCTGGCTCAGTGCATGAATACTTAGGCAGTGACTGAATCATTAGAGTACTGGAAAGAGAGTGTCTTTGTGAATTTATAAGTGTTTGGGTTTTGGCACAGTGAATGGATTAGTACATGCTGTTGAATGGGTCTCTAGAGGACTGCAAAGGAAGTGACAGGGTGTTTCCTGGAAGTGTATGGATACTGACTAGGGAATTGAAGGTGTAAAAGACAAGTATATAGTATGTTAGAACACTACATGCATACTGCATAGACATTTGAAGCAATCTGTTTGGTACTTAGAAACTGATTAAATAATCAGACTACTTCTAGGACAGTGCTTAGGTAAAACTTTTAAATTTTCAGTTCTGCCACAGTGAACAGAATAGTACATGGTACTGCACCTTAGTGTCAAACCCTGACTCATTTTATCAATGCATAAGCAAAGACTACCTTCTAATGCTACTAAAACTTGACAACATGAAAGGTTTTAAAAGAGTTACCTGCTAAAAAATACACAATGTTACCAAATGGTTCTCTCACAGTGCTTCCCAAATGCACACAGACTCACAGTGTGATTCTAGACAACAACCACTATACCTAGGAGTTTACCAAAAATCATTCACTACTGTGGAAGTGGTAAGGGAACTGCACACAATCTTCATATTTCAGGACTGCACTTTTATGTCAAAGCCTGACTCATTTAATCAACGCATAAGCAAAGACTGAATTCTAATGCTACTAAAACTTCACAACATGACAGGTTTTTAAAAAGTTATCTGTCAGCAAATACATGATGTCACCAAATGCTTCTCTCACACTGATCCCAAATACACACTAACTCACACTGTGATTCTAGACAAGCACCACTATCCCTAGGAGTTTACCAAAACTCATTCACTACTGTGCAACTGGTAACGGAACTGCACACAATCTACATATTTCAGGACTGCACTTTTCTGTCAAAGCCTGACTCATTTAATCAAATCATAAGCCATAACTGTCTTCTAATGCTACTAAAAATTCACAACATGACAAGTTAAAACAGTTATCTGTCAGCAAATACATGATGTTACCAAATGCTTCTCTCACAGTGATCCCAAATGCACACAGACTCACAGTGTGATTCTAGACAAACAACACTATCCCTAGCAGCTTACCAAAACTCATTCACTACAGTGGAAGTGGTAAGGGAACTGCACACAATCTACATATTTCACGACTGCACTTTAGTGTCAATGCCTGACTCATTTAATCAACGCATAAGCAATGACTGGCTTCTAATGCTACTAAAACTTGACAACATGACAGATTTTAACATAGTTATCTCTGAGCTAATACACGATGTTACCAAATGCTTCTCTCACAGTGGTTTCCAAATGCACACAGACTCACAGTGTGATTCTAGACAACAACCACTATACCTAGGAGTTTACCAAAAATCACTCACTACTGTAGAGGTGGTAAGGTAACTGCACACAATCTTCATATTTCAGGACTGCACTTTTGTGTCAAAGCCTCACTAATTTAATCAAAGCATAAGCAAAGACTGGCTTCTAATGCTACTAAAACTTGACAACATGACCGGTTTTAAAACAGTTATTTGTCAGCAAATACACGATGTTACCAAATGCTTCTCTCACAATCCTTACCCAAATGCACACAGACTCACAGTGTGATTTTAGACAAGCAACACTATCCTAGGAGTTTACCAAAACTCATTCACTAGTCTGGAAGAGTTAATGGTACTGCACACAATCTACATATTTAAGTACAGCACATCAGTGTCAAAGCATGACTCATTTAATCAACGCATAAGCAAAGACTGGAGTCTAATGCTACTAAAACTTTACAACATGACAGGTTTTAAAAGAGTTATCTGTCAGCAAATACATGATGTTACCAAATGCTTCTCTCACAGTGATCCCAAATACACACTAACTCACAGTTTGATTCTAGACAAGCACCACTATCCCTAGGAGTTTACCAAAACTCATTCACTACAGTGCAAGTGGTAAGGGAACTGCACACAATCTACATATTTCACAACTGCTATTTACTGTCAATGCCTGGCTCATTTATTGAAAGCATAAGCCATAACTGTCTTCTAATGCTACTAAAACTTGACAACATTACATGTTTTAAAACAGTTATCTGTCAGCAAATGCACAATGTTACCAAACACTTCTCTCACAGTGGTTCCCAAATGCACACAGACTCACAGTGTGATTGTAGACAAGCACCACTATCCCTAGGAGTTTACTAACAATCATTCACCACTGTGAAAGTGGTAAGGGAACTGCACTCAATCTTCATATTTCAGGACTGCACTTTTGTGTCAAAGCCTGACTCATTTAATCAAAGCATAAGCAAAGACTGGCTTCTAATGCTACTAAAACTTGACAACATGACCAGTTTTAAAACAGTTATCTGTCAGCAAATACACAATGTTATCAAATGCTTCTCTCACAATCCTTACCCAAATGCACACAGACTCACAGTGTGATTTTAGACAATCAACACTATCCTAGGAGTTTACCAAAACTCATTCACTAGTCTAGAAGATTTAATGGTACTGACCACAATCTACATATTTAAGTACAGCACATCAGTGTCAAAGTATGACTCATTTAATCAACGCATAAGCAAAGACTGGATTCTAATGCTACTAAAACTTCACAACATGACAGGTTTTTAAAAAGTTATCTGTCAGCAAATACATGATGTCACCGAATGCTTCTCTCACACTGATCCCAAATACACACTAACTCACACTGTCATTCTAGACAAGCACCACTATCCCTAGGAGTTTACCAAAACTTTTTCACTACTGTGCAACTGGTAACGGAACTGCACACAATCTACATATTTCAGGACTGCACTTTTCTGTCAAAGCCTGACTCATTTAATCAAATCATAAGCCATAACTGTCTTCTAATGCTACTAAAACCTCACAACATGACAAGTTAAAACAGTTATCTGTCAGCAAATACACAATGTTACCAAATGCTTCTCTCACAGTGGTTCCCAAATGCACACAGACTCACTGTGTGATTATAGACAATCAACACTATCCCTTGCACTATACCAAAATACATTTCCTCATCTAGAAGTAGTACTACATTTTAGTATAGAAACATAATATAACTCATTTCATAAATTCATAAACAATGACTGGTTTCTAATTCTACCAAAATATAAAAACAACACAGTTATCTGTCTGCAAACACATGAAAAACACAAATGCTTATCACACAATGGTTTCTACATGCACACACACTGTCAATAAGATTGTAGAGAAAAAAAGTACTCCCTACACTTTAGCAGGAGAAATACATTAGTCTGATTAAAATCAAAATAGTCTACATACATCACCTCACAATTAAATAACTCATCTTTCAAGTTATTTTGTAGATTAAGAAGTATATCAGACACTCACCATACCTTCTTTTACAGAATCTCTGCACTGTGCACCTCTCAGCAAAAACAAAGAATGGAATAGTTTCCCTTTCATTTTCCACACATATACATGTAAACATCAAATCACAATCCTTCACACATAAACTCAAAAGCAAACACACATTTCTATTGGTTAAACATTTCAACCCTTTCCAACTGAAATACATTTCAACCCTTCCCTCAATCTGCCTTCTGCCTGTTACCATAGAAACAGCTCATGGAACACTGCACTGAGCTCACAGGTCACAAGTTCACCACACAATGTTACTAAACAAGACAGGAAGTGTGCTTGACTTTTCAACATATGAGCTTATCATATATAATGTTCCTTACAATCTGTTTTTGTTAACCAATAAGAATCATACCTTTAAAAAACAGAAATATACACCCTACCTTTCAGTGTAGAAAGTAGTCATACAAGCGATGATTTCTTGTCTTTTTTCAAAAAACATTGCCGTGGATCCGCGCACCCAACGCGTGAGAATCCGTGCACCCAACGCTTGCGCGCATTTCGGCGTTTTTTATTATTAAAAAAAGGGGGCCCCAGGGGGTCCTTCTGGGACCCCCTAAGCACATCTCAGAGTATTTCCACTCTGCCCCCTTTATATGTTTTACGCACTTATTCCCCTTGCTTCTTCAGCCTAGCTTCTACCGAGGCAGAAAATGGCCGCCAACAGTTCCTGGTTACGAATGTAGAGAGACACTCGACAGCCAATTAGCATTCAGCGCGCGATCGGGAGAGTGCGCGCTCAGTTCGGGGAGGGTGCGCTTACGGTAAGTTACGGTGCATGTAGGGTGCGCGGATCCTCCGCGGCCATAGATATTTATGTACTCTTAACTCTCTCAGGAACTACTGAACAGATTCACACGATATATGCAAAAGGCACGAGTCCGAACTGAGGACTACCTCTTGGCCAAATTTGGTGTCATTCCGTTCAGTGGTTCGGGCTGTAGCTGCGACAACAGATCCTATGGGAAATTGCATGGGGAAAATGCGTTTTGGGACCCCCCTTTTTTCTCAGCCCCCGCTTGATGAATCACCACGAAACTTTCAGGGTAGGAGCGGAGCGGAGCTGGCCAAAAGTTTGCGAGGATTCATCAACCGGTGCCAGACTTATTAGGAATAGAATGTTGCGGATTTCCTATGGAAAATAGGTCCTAACTATAACTACCTACTGGCGACCGCCAGTAGGTAATATATATATATATATATCCAGAAAACTCCCACTGCTTCTCAGATCAAGCACGGAGCACGGACCACAGGTAAGGTGCAGATTTCTTTATTCAAATAAGTCCATCATCTGCGCTAGCTATATAGATAAATGACCAAATTTATATATTGTAAAACAACATAGAAACCTTTTTAGGATGTATCAAAATATATATATTTTTAAATATTATACTTGAATCTATGATTTTTATTTTTAACAATAGTTATTGCCACTAACTTACCTATTCATTTGTTCATATAAAAGCATCAATACTTCACCTAAACAAAACTACAAAATACGATTTGTTTTTAAAAAATAATCTTTTTCATTATTATTGCAATTTTTTAAACAAAATCAATTGCAAAAAATAGAAATAAAAGTTAATAACGTTTTCTTAGCAAAAAAATATTTTTTCAAATTGCAAGCATTTATTTAAATGAAAATCACTTTTTAATTAAACATGTAAACGTTTAATTTCAAAGCTATATATATCAAATATTTAAAATAAATTTTGAGAATACAATACTCAATATTCAAATAAATTGCCTTATAAATAAATTTAAAAATGCCACCCAACCAGTTCCCCTACAAACCCAACAACCCATCCCTAAACTATTTAAACATGTTACTAAGCAAAAAGATAACCTATAAAACTTCTAACAGTACAATAATATCTGGAAAAGGATATTATACACTATATTATATGCAACAATATTTTTTGCAACAATATTACAAATAACACTTAAAAATTCATTCTTACCTGTGACAATTATATGTTAATTGTCACCATATAACATCAACAATATTCTTGTAAAACTATATATCCAACTTGATATTTTGGTCAAACACCCCTGGAATAATCTCTAATTTTGCTCACTGGGCTTATAGCCCCTTCATATTGTTGGATGCAACTTCTGTGTACTTCAGGTTTTCCTCACACATAGGGACATGCTTTCTTATATTTGTCTGCAATTCCCATCCATTATTTCTGTGAACAGTACAGATGTTTATGCACTGATTTATGTACTAATAGGTCTGTTCTCAAAATTCTGAATTATAGTGGGTCAGTATCTGACCTACCTCATGTATATTAGGGAGGTGGGTAACAGACTCCGACTCACTGCAATTGGAGGCCATCACACTGATGGTGACCTGCTGGGGTCAGCAGAACACAATGTCTGTGATTCATTTTAATAAATCGAACAGTTTTTTTTAATGCAGCCCATATTCCTTAAAGAAAGCAAAAGGTTTATTTTATGTTTTTGTTTGAGAGGATGTAGTGGTGCTGTAGACCATTGCCTCCTCTTAAGCAAACAGTTTTCTACATTCACAAACAAGAAGTTTGTCAATGGATTAACACCATATATTAGCTGATGGTAATATAGCAATACTTTGCAAACTGATTTTGGACTCAACACATTGATACATTACATACCGATTACTTATTTGAAAATGGTCATCTAAAGCACTCCCCTTCCAGATATTGAATCGGTATGCATTCCGAATTCTGTTTTAGGAGTCAGAAAAACCTTTCGTTTTTGATTCTCAACTGCAGTCATGTATCTACTCTGACAAGTGTCTTATGTCTGAAATTAAGGATTAGTAATTTTTAGTTCCTTTTTAGAACACTCCTGCAACACCTTTAAATATTTTTCCTTTCTTGGTCTTCATTGTCAGTTTCATTGTTGAAAATCTATTCCAGTTTACATTTGCTACACACCATTTTGTACTTTACATTGCTTCGATGACCTTCTTGATGTACAGTGCTCTGAAGTGTTTTCAGGTTGGGTCAGTGTTTTATAAAGCAATTAAAAAGAAATATATATGTATTTTTGTTTAGCATATTCCCTATGTCTTTAAGAAGCATTTAACCATACATTGATTTTTGGACAGATGTCAGTATATCACCCATGTTCACATGGTATGTATGCAACTAATTTTTAATGCTAAATGTTTGCATGGTGCATTGTCTGTGGATTCATATTATTGAGTTAGGAGAAAAACTATAATGTACAGAATGTGGTTTTTTTGTATAATGAACTTGTTTATATGGTTCTCATTAAAGGATGAACTGAGAATTGACAATTGGCCCTAATTATGATGTCGGTCGGTGGAGAGGTGTGGTGCAGCGGCCAGGGCAGCTGACTTTGGATCACAGGTCTCACGGTTCGATCCCCGGCTCCGGCGGCAGCTCAGCTCAGCACCATGTGACTCTGGGCAATAGCTCACTTAATTTCCACAATGGCCCCTAGTGCCTTGAGACCCGTAAGGGTGAGTAGTTCGCGCTTTACAAATACAAATACGGATTTGCGGATACGGTCGAGGTTGCCTCTGACCGACACCATTTCAGGGAAGGAATCACGTAACCATAGGTCTGCAGTTCCGACAACCCCATTAGGATGCAACCGTACATGGTGAGGTTGCAAACTTCCACTTTTCAATGGGAGCTTGTGAGGCAGGTTGAAAACGCCTACAGCACAATAGGTGCTGTCAGTGCACTGACTGATGGCAGACCTCTGTAAGGGGGAAAGGGGATCCTTTGAACCCACAAAATGTTCCCTTGCAGGCAGGTGCAGTCACTCATTGCGCCCACATGCAAGGAAATCTCTAATCCCCCTTAAAAGTGCAGGTGGGTTGCTGTCTGCACAGTGAAACACAGAGCAGCTGCTTCAAAGATGCTCCGTCTTTCACTTGAACGCGCTGCCACCAGGGCAGCATGAGCTTGCGGATGCCGTGGGAGCAGCACATTCAATGTAATTCGGCGCACTCTGCTTGTCTGCACATGGCTCACTTTTTAAAAGGTGCACCTGGCACTAACAAGGAAACTGCAGTGCATTCCATAATATGGCCCCAGGTGATACAAGTGCCTCTGAGGAAAGTGTTGATTTTGTAAAAGGGTAACTTAACAAACCATATGTCTGTTGTGCTTTTCCAAACTTGTATCCAAAATACTCTAAACTTAGTACATTACCGAAAAATTGTAAATAGTCACTTTTTTTCTAGATTACAATACCAAAATTTGCTATCATTAGAAACTTTCATCTTAAAAAGAGAGTTGGGAGTCATGAATAATTAGTCAAAAAAGAAAAATAATGGTTTAGTTGTAGTGGCTGACTGAGTTGAGCAAACCTTTGACCAAATGGTGTCCCAAGAACACTCTTCTTGAAGTCTATTTCCCAAAATCACCCAAATTTGGTCTTAGATCTTTTAGTGTCACATACATGTAATTTTTTTTATATATGCACAGAACTTCATTAAAAAATCTCTCTGACTCTCTGCTATTGAAGTTTCAGGCATGGTTTCTTAATAGATGCTGTTAAATTACCATATTTATGACTAAATGAGTCTGGCACATCACAGTTGTGTTGCGGTTTATTAAATAAAAGTAATTGGTTGTCTGAAATCAATTGGTTAACTGGGCAGATGCTTTTTGTATCAAAACTTGACAGTTCTATTACTTTATTGTCAATAGTAATTCTAACATTAAGTCATATAGGGGATCATCTAAAGTTATAAATTGCCGACTAGGGGTTCAGAAGGAAGGGGTTAACCAAGGAATAAGAATGATTAACAAAACAGTAGGAAATTGCTTTAGGTTTTTGAGCCAAAAGTACCACATACTTAAGGGATTCCATCTGTTGTTATACGTTCAGACCCTTGATAAAATATTGTGACAGAGAGAACCAAATTAGTTTTAGTGTAAAGGCAATATGATATTCAATGATCTCAGGGAAGTTAACACCTCTGCTAGTTTTAGGCCATTTAAGGTTACACAGTGAAATGCTAGCTTTCTTTTTATTCCAAAGATCTTTCCATAAGAGGCTTCAAATAGATTTGATTGATTTATGAGGCAAAATGACAGGAAAGATGGATGAATAGAAATAAGTCATTAGTAAAAACATAATATTGATTGTATCAAGTCTGTACCACCAGGTAATGAATTAATCTATTTTTTAACCTCTTCCAAATGATACATAATTTTAGCGGTCATAGAAATAGAATATAAGGCACCTGTGCATTTGATTTTTGCATTATTCAATGCAAATTGAAATTCTTTGAACATATCTTTGAAACAGTATTTGTTGGATGGCATTATGTCTGGTCTAGCAATTTTAGTTTATATCCAAAAAACCATTGAGTGCAATATTACTAAAAAAAGATTTTAAGGGAAAGCTAGGATTTGAAACACATAACACATCATACGCTTATTGGATCTGCAAATTGTCTCTAAGAAGGGTTCTCAGGCAAAATACAAATTAGTGGAGAGGGAAGGCATCCACATCTTGTTCCTCTTTTCAACCTAAAATATAAAGATTGTATTATATTGACAAAAGGTGAGGATTTAGGGAAAGTAAAGACACAAGGAATTTATTGCAACTTCTGGGCCCAAAACCATGCCATTAGAGTGCCTTCATCATAAAGTTCCAGTTGACACAGCCAAAAGCTTTCTTAGCATCAAGTACTATTACTGGTAATACATCTGTGACTTTTGAAGTGTCATAGATAATGTTAAGGAAAGTCGTAGAGATACTTGTAATATAACAGTCTTTATGAAAAGAGGATTCCTCTACACTAACCAATTAAGAAATAAACTCATTAATGGATAGGACAAGAATCTAAGCAAATTCACATTAATGAGTGATATTGGTCTAAAATGTTTACAACAAGACAAATCATATTACTTTTTTTTGGTATTATGCAGAGCACTGCGTCTCAAAAAGACCCATATGTAGCTTTTACTAAAAATTAAATGATTGAAGATCAATATTACTTTCAGTATCAAAACCCTTGAGAATTGTGATTAAAACTCTACAGAGAACCCATCAGGGCCCAGTGCTTTGCCATTAAGAAGGTTAGAAATGGCAGAGTATATTTCACTTGTCTCCATGTCTTTTTCTGAGGGCAAGAGATCAGTCATTTGTTCTAGGTGTTAGGGTATTGACTTGAAAAGGTCATGCGAGGCATAAACTGGTAGGTCATTTTCATCGGAACATGTAAAGGAATTGTGGGTGATAGGAATCTTGTAGATGCCTATAGTTTCTGGAAGTTTACATTACTGTGATTTTAGCTGAAGTTTGAGATTTTCAGAGCATTATGGGTTAGAAAATGTTGTGGAATCTATGTGAGGCACACCACCTTGGATTGACCCAGGTGCCTAGATTTTAGAAATTTATCAGCTTCTCCAGGTGGCAGCTGATCCAAGTCCGAAAAGTGCAGCCATTCAGCATAGACGTAGGATTATATTAGGACATAGCCCCAGTCTGCTACTAATTTGTAAATAAAAATACATCAAAAAGAATCAAATTTCCCGTCTTGACATAGTGATGGGGATGTTTTAATCCATGAGGTGACAAAAACACTCTATGGCCAATTCTGGTGTGGAAGGCTCGATTCCAGAGTTGGTCACGTAAGCCTTGTGATTGTTCTGAGCCATGTTGAAATCTCTGATATTCCAGTGGCCTTTCTGACCCCCTTGAGCAGATTTTTGTTAAACATCCTCAATTCATCCCAAGGGGCCAGAAAAAACCGATGCACCTGTCCTGTGGTGGGAGCATGGCGTGATGCCTGGCTGACTGTACCCACACCCTTTTTGGGGGGGAAATCATTTCCCCTGTGTCCAGTGCTTTTTCTGCCCCCAGTGGCAGATTTGGGAACACACATTCAATCCACCACCAGGGGCTGAAAGACTGATGTAACTATTTTGGTATATGTGTATGGTGTAATGCCTAGGTGAGCTGCCTAGTGGGCTTCTGCCCCTTGGGGCAGCTGTTTGGAGGTAAAGACCTCCTAACTGATTCTGGGGGGATACTGTTGGGGTCATTTGGGGGGGCTCAGGCCAATTAATTGGCAGACTGCACACAATACTTTTAGCAATAGAAAAATAAATCTCTCTTGTGTTTAGTAGGCTTTCTGCCCCATGAGGCAGAAAGCCTGTTGAAGTAATTTTAGTGGTGGAAGCTCAGCCTATCATCTAGACAGGCCACCCCAACCCTTTTTACTCATAAACAAAATCTCTGGTGTCTAGGGAACTTTCTCCCCCACCGGGTGCAGATTGGAGGAAGACTGGGGGAGCAGAGAGACTGTTAGTGTTGGGGCTCCGAGCAATGTCTGGGTAGGCTGTGCCCATGGCTCACAACAATGAAAACATTCCAGAGTGTTTTGGAGGCTTTCTGACTCCCAAGGGTGGTGGATTGCATGCAAAGACCTCCTGTCTGTACCTGTGGGGTAGAAAGACTGTTGGGTTTATTTTGGGGATAGGGCTTATACCAATGTCTTGTCAAGCTGCCCCTACCCAACTTAGGGGCTCATTACAATGGGGGAGGAACTGCCACTGCCAGCCGTGAGGTGGCGGGCCCTCCACCATCTGACAGCAATTTTCCCCCGCCAGATTATGATGGCAGGGGAATCCGCAGGGAAGTGTGGTGGACGCAAAGACCGTCCACCATGGTTCAGCAAGGCGGTCCTTTTCCACCCGCCTTGCGGAACCATGACATAGGGCAGCATGCAGGCACCGCCGTAGGGATTACGATATCCCTTTCCGCCTGTCTTTTTGCGGCGGTCATCCCACCACAATAAGGCAGGTGGAAACGGATTTGGGGGCCCGTAGCGGGTCCCACTTGTGTTGGGGTGAGGTAGCTGTGCATGGGGTGGTACCCATGATACCCCCCTATATTTCAATGCACCAAGTGGCTGGAACCATGTGGTGCCAGTCACATAGTGCAGTGAACACAAAACATGCATTTTTGACATTGCAGCGGGTGCTGCAGTCAGCAGCAACCACTGCAATGTTAAATTGCAAAATGCAACCGCCATGGTGGTGGTCGCATCCTAATTTGGTATGCGGGACCGCCACATGTATTGCAGATGGTCCCGGTTTACCACAGGATAGTGGATGGACTCCAGTCCATCCGCCATCCTTATGAGCCCCTAGGTGATAAACAAATAATCTCCCTGGTGTCTAGTGGGCTTTTTCAAGAACAAACCACTCTAATCATAATAAAAAACTAAACAACTAAAAATTCTTAAAATGTCGTCAAAAATATTTCACACATGAAAAGCATCAATAATTAAAAATCTAATATCAAATAAAAAGAAACATAATAATATAAATTACAACAGTAAAAAAGAAAAAAAAGACAATATAAATATAAAATGTAATACATATACTTTTGCCACTATAATTTAACAAAAACTACACAAACTTTTAAAGTAAATATATATTTGCAAAACATACAATTCCCACCTCACACAATGCAAAAGTGTTAACATTTTGAAAATCTCCATCGAATCAATACATTAGTAGTAAAAATATTTAATTACAGATAGGTTTAATTTACTATTAATATTTGAGCCACTACAGCAGAAAGAAAACGGTTGCAGTACAAAAGGGTAAAATGTACTACTCACACTTCAAAAAAAGAAACAGTTGGGAAAGTATTGGAATGCAGGAAAATAAAAAGTACTATTCCCAGTCCACTTGTACAATACAACAGTAGGGAATGTGTTGGATAGTGGAGTGGTAAAATTTAACATGTCCACTCCACTCAGTGCAACAGTAGGGAAAGTGTTGGGTATCCGAGGGGTACAATTTACTATTCCCATTTCAGCAAGCACAGCAGTAGAGAAAGTGTTGGATGGTGGAGGAGTAAGATTTACTATTACCACTCCAATAAGTGCAACAGTAAGGAAATTGTTGGACAGTGAAGGGGTAAAAGTTACTATTCCCAGTCCAGTCAGTACATCAGTTCAACAGTAGGAAAAGTGTTGGATGGCAGAGGGGTAAAATGTACTATTCCCATTCCAACAAGTACAACAGTAGGGAAAGTGTTGGATTGCAGAGGAGTGAAATTTACTATTTTCACCCCAATAAGTGCAACAGTAGGAAATTGTTGGATAGCGAAGGGGTAAAATGTACTATTCCCACTCCAGTCAGTACAACAGTAGGGAAAGTGTTGGATAGCGGAGGGGTAAAATTTATTGTTCCCCCTCCAGCAAATAAACAACAGTAGGGAAAGTGTTGAATTGCTGAGGGGTTCAGTTTACTAGTCCCACTCCAGTAAGTACAACAGTAGGAAAAGTGTTGGATAACAGAGGGTAAAAAAATATAAATATATTGAAAAATATACAAATGTATTTAATTTTAAAAAGAAATATTACAATGTTAAATACATAACAAAAATACCTATAAATATTTTTTTTATGAAATTCAAAAAGAATTTTCATACAACATTTTTAGTTAAAAGTTATTTTTTGACATTTAATTTACTTACTTACCTTTGTATAATCTCACAAAACTCCCAACCTGCACCTAAAATGTATATTTTCCTAAAAAAGTTGACACTATTAATATGAATATTTGACAACAAACCAATTATCAATAATCTATTATTATTTATTAATAAAAATGTTTCAAACTTATTATGAACTTTATTAGTCTTTTTCAATAAAGTCACAGAAGGTGTACAATTTTAACCATTGCAGACAGGTAGGTTCCACGGCAAAGGGCAGATATGTAGGCAGTACATTATCACTCATGGCATTACCAGTTATGATATGTCAAAGAGCTGGTCATTATAATATTGGAAACATTAGTCTATTTCCTCCTCAATCGTACGTTCACTCGCATCCGAGTCATGTTGACCACTGACATTTGCATAAGGGACTAAGAACACCTTGCTTAACTCCCTCCATGTCTCAAGATCCTCTTTCAATTTGTAATTCTTCTGACTGGCCTTCATGTGGCTTCCTCTGCCAGCATCCACTCACTTCTGTGGGGGTTCACTTTCCCATCCATGTCATTGTGACCCTGAGATTTGCTAAAAACCAGGGGTAGTTGTAAGAGTTTATATGCCATCTTGTGCTTTTTCGGTTTCGTGATATATCACAATAAGCAGTGCAGAAAGTCCCCTCCAGCTAAGCCGCTTTCGAGGGCACGCATCTGAATGGTCTTGCAGCCTCTCTGGTGTCATGTATGTGTGGTGTAAGTAGTTGAAATATATCAACCTAAAACACACATTGCAAGATCCTGT
Organism: Triturus cristatus; assembly: GCF_964204655.1. Lineage (NCBI taxonomy): Eukaryota > Metazoa > Chordata > Amphibia > Caudata > Salamandridae > Triturus > Triturus cristatus. The sequence goes on from NC_140588.1 coordinate 491,467,323, forward strand.
AGACACACCAGTCCAGGGAAGGCATGGCTTGGCAATTCGGGCTGGACTGTTCCCATGAGGCACAGGGTCAGACTGATTTGCATATGGCCATGTCTGAGCTGGGGTGGCAGAGTGGGCTAAAGAACGGTGATGGATCAAACCCAGATCTGTTGACTGGGTGTGAGTGTTTGATTGGTTCTAATGCTCCGTCCATCACCACCCCCTTTTGTACCGCTTTGTTCGCCATAAGTTGGCAGGGTATGCTCAGACGTGAGTCCCTTGCTCACTTTGCCACTGGATTCAAGCAAGCCTGGCTGAAGACGGCTGAAATGCCAGCAACCGGTCCTAGGAAGCTTGTTTCCGGTCCAGGGAAGACATGGCTTGGCAGTTCGGGCTGGACTGTTCCCATGAGGCACAGGGTCAGACTGCTTTGCATATGGCCGTGTCTGAACTGGGGTTGCAGAGTGGGCTAAAGAACGGTGATGAATTAAACCCAGATCAGTTGACTTGGGGTGAGTGCTTGCAATGTTCAACACTCCGTCCATCATTTCCTTTGGTTTTGCTTTGTCCGCCATAAGTTGGCAGGGTATGCTCAGACGTGAGTCCCTTGCTCACTTTGCCACTGGATTCAAGCACACCTGGCTGAAGATGACTGAAATGCCAGAAACCGGTCCTAGGAAGCTTGTTTCCGGTCCAGGGAAGACATGGCTTGGCAGTTCGGGCTGGACTGTTCCCATGAGGCACAGGGTCAGACTGCTTTGCATATGGCCGTGTCTGAACTGGGGTGGCAGAGTGGGCTAAAGAACGGTGATGGATTAAACCCAGATCAGTTGACTGGGGGTGAGTGCTTGCAATGTTCAACACTCCGTCCATCATTTCCTTTGGATTTGCTTTGTCTGCCATAAGTTGGCAGGGTATGCTCAGACGTGAATCCCTTGCACACTTTGCCACTGGATTCAAGCAAGCCTGGCTGAAGACGGCTGAAATGCCAGAAATCGGTCCTAGGAAGCTTGTTTCCGGTCCAAGGAAGACATGGCTTGGCAGTTCGGGCTGCACTGTTCCCATGAGGCACAGGGTCAGACTGCTTTGCATTTGGCTGTGTCTGAACAGGGGTGGCAGAGTGGGCTAAAGAACGGTGATGGATTAAACCCAGATCAGTTGACTGGGGGTGAGTGCTTGCAATGTTCAACACTCCATCCATCATTTCCTTTGGTTTTGCTTTGTCTGCCATAAGTTGGCAGGGTATGCTCAGACGTGAGTCCCTTGCTCACTTTGCCCCTGGATTCAAGCAAGCCTGGCTGAAGACGGCTGAAATGCCAGAAACCGGTCCTAGGAAGCTTGTTTCCGGTCCAGGGAAGACATGGCTTGGCAGTTCGGGCTGAACTGTTCCCATGAGGCACAGGGTCAGACTGCTTTGCATATGGCCGTATCTGAACTGGGGTGACAGAGTGGGCTAAAGAACGGTGATGGATTAAACCCAGATCAGTTGACTGGGGGTGAGTGCTTGCAATGTTCAACACTCCGTCCATCATTTCCTTTGGTTTTGCTTTGTCCACCATAAGTTGGCAGGCTTTGCTCAGACGTGAGACCCTTGCTCACTTTGCCACTGGATTCAAGCAAGCCTGGCTGAAGATGGCTGAAATGCCAGAAACCGGTCCTAGGAAGCTTGTTTTCGGTCCAGGGAAGACATGGCTTGGCAGTTCGGGCTGGACTGTTCCCATGAGGCACAGGGTCAGACTGCTTTGCATATGGCCGTGTCTGAACTGGGGTGACAGAGTGGGCTAAAGAACGGTGATGGATTAAACCCAGATCAGTTGACTGGGGGTGAGTGCTTGCAATGTTCAACACTCCGTCCATCATTTCCTTTGGTTTTGCTTTGTCCGCCATAAGTTGGCAGGGTATGCTCAGACGTGAGTCCCTTGCTTACTTTGCCACTGGATTCAAGCAAGCCTGGCTGAAGACGGCTGAAATGCCAGAAACCGGTCCTAGGAAGCTTGCTTCCGGTCCAGGGAAGACATGGCTTGGCAGTTCGGGCTGGACTGTTTCCATGAGGCACACGGTCAGACTGCTTTGCATATGGCCGTGTCTGAACTGGGGTGGCAGAGTGGGCTAAAGAACGGTGATGGATTAAACCCAGATCAGTTGACTGGGGGTGAGTGTTTGCAATGTTCAACACTCCGTCCATCATTTCCTTTGGTTTTGCTTTGTCCACCATAAGTTGGCAGGGTATGCTCAGACGTGAGTCCCTTGCTCACTTTGCCACTGGATTCAAGCAAGCCTGGCTGAAGACGGCTGAAATGCCAGCAACTGGTCCTAGGAAGCTTGTTTCCGGCCCAGGGAAGACATGGCTTGGCAGTTCGGGCTGGACTGTTCCCATGAGGCACAGGGTCAGATTGCTTTGCATATGGCCGTGTCTGAACTGGGGTGGCAGAGTGGGCTAAAGAACGGTGATGGATTAAACCCAGATCAGTTGACTGGGGGTGAGTGCTTGCAATGTTCAACACTCCGTCCATCATTTCCTTTGGTTTTGCTTTGTCCGCCATAAGTTGGCAGGGTATGCTCAGACGTGAGTCCCTTGCTCACTTTGCCACTGGATTCAAGCAAGCCTGGCTGAAGGCGGCTGAAATGCCAGAAACCGGTCCTAGGAAGCTTGTTTCCAGTCCAGGGAAGACATGGCTTGGCAGTTCGGGCTGGACTGTTTCCATGAGGCACAGGGTCAGACTGCTTTGCATATGGCTGTGTCTGAACTGGGGTGGCAGAGTGGGCTAAAGAACGGTGATGGATTAAACCCAGATCAGTTGACTGGGGGTGAGTGCTTGCAATGTTCAACACTCCGTCCATCATTTCCTTTGGTTTCACATTGATGTGTAGCAATTATGAGTCCTCAAGTATCAGCTGTACACCCAAGGATTGGAAATGTGAAGGTGCAATCCGGAATAGTCACCAAATTCCTCCAAGAGCTGCAATAGCCTAGCTATTGAATCTTGAGGGGAAGTGCTAAAGAACAGGGCATCGTCAGCCTTCAGTGATATTTTGTGAGATCTCCCCCTGTCTGTACACCCCAACACTCAGGTTCCCTTCGAGCCCAAACTGCCATAGGTTCAATAGCTAGCGTCAAGAGCAGCGGCGACAGTGGGCAACTCTGACATGTGCCTTTCAACAATGTTCCAATCTCAGACTGGCTCAGGCCGACACGCACCTAACCTGAGCACTCCGCTTGGTATAGAGGAGTTAGACCCATTGGCAGAACCACCGGCCAAATCCCATTGCCCTCAATACTTCCTGTAGATATCCCCACTCAACGGTATGAAAGGCTTTCTCGAGGTCTACGGCCACTGGCACCAGTTCCTCATCCCTGTGTTGTACCTTGTGCATGATATGTGTTATTCACCATATATTCATGCCTGTGTTACATCCGGCCATGAGCCCACATTGATCCTCGTGTATCAGGTGGGGCATGTGTGTGGCCAATCGGTTTGCCAATGCTTTACACAGTGTTTTGACATCTGAGTTGATCATGGTGAATCGGCGATACACTGCCAGGTCCTGGCATTCACCACCCGGTTTCGGAAGCATAGATATCTCCCCCTCCCGCATAGTCAGGGGCAAAAGTCCCCACTCATATGCCTCCTCGTACATCTGTAATAGGGTCTGCACCAGCTTCTCCGAGTAGGCCTAGTAAAATGCAGACGGGCACCCATCTCCCCCTAGTGCTTTGGCCTCCCGCAATGTCTTGAGTATCTCCTCTACAGTCAGTTAATATTAATTATTGATTTATTATTATGAATGTACTTCCCACAATAAACCCCCAAAACACACTCATAAAATGTATCCAAAATGATTTAAACAATTAGCATAATCAATTTTCAATGATAATAATACCACAAAAATTATTATTTACTCAAAGTTAATTTATTTCCCACTCCATACCCCTTCAAAACGCACAACCCACATATACAATCTTAAACAAATAATTTAATAACACAATTAACATAATAAATTATCAATTAAACAAATATTATTTATTAAAACTTGAGGAGCCGATTACAATGTCAGGCGTAAAGCCTCCAACTTGTGTTCTGAAGCTTTCCAATCGACATCGTCGTTTCAGTTCTGACTGCCTAATCACAATCTAGGCAGTCAGAATTCAAAATGGCATGTCGTTCCAGTTGGCTTCTGATGGGTTCATGGAGCCCGTCGGCCAGTCGGAGACCGACCCATAATCCCAATAGGATGGCGTTTCCGCCAGCAGGATTACGATGTTGGTTTCTGAAGTCTTTCCATGCCGGCCTTTCCAACGCAGAAAGGATGTTGGAAAGCGACTTTGGGAGCCCTTAGTAGTGTCCCCTTGCCTCTGCGGCCTATGGTAGTGGACCGGGGCCCCCTATGTAAATTCCTGCACCGTGTGGTAGGCACCTCAAGGGGCCTGCCATACGGTGCAGGGATTTACACAAACTTCCATTTCTCTATGGGATCGTGTGTTAGGGAAGTTTACGGCCGTCGAACAAGCTCCCATTGAGAAATGGCAGTATGTGACAGCACAATGTGCAGTCGCATCGTAATCATGTGGTCGGGACCGGTGACCAGATGTCGGTCTGCCCTGATTCCGCGATGGTGTCAGTCAGAGGCAACTCCGACCGACATCGTAATGAGGCCCTGTATATAAATTCATTAAAATTAAATAACTTCCCACCCTTTACCACTATAAACCCCATAACCCACACCTAAAGTCAAACTAAAAACAAATAATTACACATTTAAAACAATTATTTGTCAATTAAATAATTTGCAGAGTTTAAAAACGAATTTTTAATTAATTCAAATTATTTTACTCCCACCCTTTACCCCATAAACCCCACAACTCACACCTTTTATTTACAATTAAACATAATTAATTATTAATGAATTAATAATATTTGCATAAAATTATTAATTAATTAAAAATTAACTACTCTCCACACTTTGCCGTTATAACCCCACAACCTGCACCCACAAAAATAAAATTACATAATTAAGAGATTTAATTTTCAATTTATATTAATCAACAATTAATTAATAATTAAGTACAAATAAATTACTTTCCACCCTTCCCCCCTGTAAACCCCACAACCCGCACATAAAGTTTACTTTAAAAAAACTATAACAATACAATTAAAAATATAAAATATCAATTAAAATAAATAATTACAAAAAATAATACATTAAATTACTTCTCACCCTACAACCCTAAAAAACTCACAACCCACTATAGAACTAAACAACAGAAAATGTAATTGCAATAAATGTAATAATTGCTGAAAACATAACCAATGTATTAAAAAATAAACAATAATTATACAGAAATTACATCATATTGATTTAACATATAAAATAAAATACATAACAATAATTAAAAAAACGATATTTTAGACAACTATATTTTTGCAAATGATAATAATGAGCTTGATATTTTGCATATCGATATTGTTACCTTCAAATCGATATTATTGACATCGATATTTCCATGTCAGGATATTGAAGACCCGATATTCTTGTACATCGATGTTTTAAACTTGATATTTTGTATAAATAACAATAGAAGGGTGAGTTTACAAGTATGTTGTGTTGAGATTTTAAATAAAGAGCTCATTTTTTCTTGCCTGTCTTCAGATCCCCGAGGAATAAGGATTGTGACAAGGAAGATCTGAGCTAAGATTAATACAAATTATCACTGAGCAATCCATGCATTTCGATCAAATGTCAACTGAAAAATGTTGCAAAATGCTTATTTATAGGATGCGCACGACACTTACTAGTTTACAGAATTTTATATTTCAGTAATAACAGAGGAGTACACAAAGAGATTCTCTTATAAACAAAATCTGTTCCAGTGGACTGAATGGGTGCAAACAGATGCCAGTAACAAAAATGTCCACTGAAGCTGACTGGACTTAATGAATAATAATTGAGTCTGAAGGGGATGCACCCATCAGCAAAGGAGGAACAACACTTTCTTTATGTAGAACTTTACAAAAGCTGAAAAACGTGAGCAAAACTATTGTGCACCATTTTTTCTGCTTGAGATACCTAGTTATATTCTAATATATAGATTTGTACAGCAGTGTATTGTTATTACAGTGGCTTTGTAGTACTGTCAAAGTTCTAGTACCTTAAAGTCTGTGTGGTAAATATTACATAACCTAAACAAACCCCACCTATTTTCATCCTCTTTTCTCACAATAAAGATTAAACTAAGTTTCACACAAAACTATGCTGTATTCCACATGTGATTTTATGTTGTGTTGTGTTATGTGTATGTGTAGAATACACTATCACCCGCAAAGGTATCCTGGAGCTGAGCAGGTGTATGTGCCTAGTCATGCTAATGGTAGGTTGGTTAACCGAAAAAACAGGCCTTCGACTTCATGCCACATTCAAGACGAGAGGAGGGGGCTCCGATGTGGAGTGAGAGGTTGTTCCATGCTTTAGGAGCAATGTATAGGAGTTCCCATCCTCCTGAACTTATTCTGTGTATACGTGGGATGTGTGTGTGTTGAATTCCTGCAGAGCGGAGGTGTTTCAGTGTTTGGTGGAAGTAGATGTGACTATTCAGATAGGTGAGACCTAAGTTGTGTAGTGCCTTGTATGTGTGTTTGAAGAGTTTGAAATGAATGCTTTTGTGTATCCGGAGACAGTTGAGTTCCCTGAGGTGTGGTGGGATGTGAGTTCTGTGTGGGGGGGTTGACGATGATGGAGCTTGGTGATTCCTGGATAGAGGGTGCTCCTGTAGTCTAATTTGCTGGTGACTGGGATATGAGTGATAGTTGTTCTAGTGTTGCTTAGGAGCCATTTGAAGATCTTCCTCAGCATCTTCAGGTTGTGGAAGGAGGATGTAGTAACAACATTGACTTCTACCAGCATGTCTCATTTGCTAATTATGATTACTCCAAGGTTAATGACATGGGTGCTGATTATGGGTGTGGTTTCTAGTTTGGCTGATCAATAGTTGGAGCCACATAGCGAGGTTTTATTTTAGAAAATCACTACTTTTGTTTTGTTTGTGTTGAGCTTTCATTCAGTTAGTGCCTTTGGTCATGCAGGCGGTGAACTTGTTTCTTCTGTTGAGGGTCTTGTCCGAGAGGGATAACAAGTGGTGCATGTCATCAGCCTAGGGGGGGATGTTGATGTTGTGTGGGTGGATGACTTTGGCCAGAGGGATCATGTATATGCTGAAGAGGGAGGGGCTGAGTGATGAATCTTGAAGCACTCCACAGATGAGATTTGGGCTTTCAATAAGTATGGTGCCGGGCTGACAGCCTGTGTTCTATCCATTAGGAAGGTGACGATCCAGCAGAGAGCGAGTTCTTGGAAGTCAATTACATGCAGGCGCCTGATGAGGGTGGGGTGTTAAATCATGTTGAATGCTGCAGAGATGTCCAGACGAATAGGGGCTGCCATATCTCCTCTGTCAAGCATCATGCGGATGTCATCTGTGGTGGTGATGAGTGATGTTTCTGTATGGCCTAAACCTGGACTGCATGGCGTCTGCTGAGTTGGTCGGTGAGGTGTTAGTTGACAAGTTTCTCTAGAACCTTTCCCGGATATGGTACGAGGGAGATGGGTCTGTAGTTGGAAAGTGTGGCTGAGTCAGCGGATGGATTCTTGAGCTGGGGCATGACAAGTGCATGGGAATGTGTCTGAGACGATGAAGGCATTGAGGATGGGTGTTCTTTGCTAATTGGTAGGAGTCCTTTGGTGAAGATATAGTTGTGGCGTGTCAGACTGTTAGACTGTTAGAAAGATCTTGTGAGGGGGCAATATTGCTGGAGGTGGCAGGAGGGGTGGGGATATTACTGATGATCATGACAATGTCCTTGCTGCAGTAAGTGCCAGCATAGAAGCAATCTGCAAGAGCTGTGTGCTTGGTGCCCCATATCTGCTAGTGGCAGCGTCTTAGGTCTGATTTGAAGATGTCTTTATCTGTGGTGTCTTGACTTGTTCTACATTTGTATTCCAGATGCTTGAAATGGTGTTTTGTCATCCTGTGTTCTTCTGTGTACCAACTGGCCTGTCAATGGACTCTTACCATTGGTTTGCCCTTGAGAGGAGCCAGAGAGTTGGCACATGTGGTGATACAGCTTTTGAGGTTCTTGATGGCTTCCGGAAAGTTGCTGGTATGCTTGGGCTGGTGTGTGGATGGGGCGGAAGCCTACACCTCTACTGTGATGCTTTTCCTGCAGCAGGTCCAGCTGCAGGTGCAGGTGGTTTCCCTGGTGGATGGTCTGTGGAGTTGTGGAATCGGTATGCTGAGACTGATGAGGGCATGTTATGTCCGGGTCATAGTTGGTGGCTTTGTCAACTATGATATTGCTGATTGAGGGGAAAATCAGGTCCAGTAGGTGTTTGGTAGTGAGGGTGGGTTTGAAAATGTGCTGGATGAGGCCAAGGTTTCCCAGGTTTTTTAGAAGGACCATAGATTTGGGGTTATTGTGGTCTTCTAGGGAAAAATTAAGATCTCCGAGGAGGATGAAGGTGCTGACATTGATGATTGGTTTGTGCGACGAATTCTTTGATGTCACTGGAGAAATTGGTGTGTGGTGCCAGTATAAATGCATAAATCAATAAATTGCCCAGGCCAGTAAGTTGTTCATCAGATTGTTTTGTATCTTCCAATACTCTGAATCTCTGTATTTAGTTTGCTAGGGTTACCGGTTTAATCAACTACTTTTTGTACATTCATGATTCATACATTGTTTATGTGGGCTTTGCCCGGTGTGTTGCTAATTGTGTACATGGCAAGTGCAAGCTCTTTATAATCACTCTACATTAATATCAGGTATCCTTTTTAAACAGAGCTTGAAGAAGGTGAACGTTTTTATATGTTATAACTGCCTGTAATGAGGCCGGGCGAGTAAACGACAAACACTAGATGCCTTCCTTACATGTAGAATCAATTACAGGATCACCATCATGTGAATATTGACCTGTATATAATTTCAGTCAATGTATAGTTCATTTTGGGGTTCCAAACTACTTTGTAAGAAGTTACATATATGTGCTCATAGCTTCCCGATTACTCCTTAAGCTACAAGTTTTTAAGTGTACGGACCGTCGTGGGATGTCATTCTAATGTATTTGCGAGGAGTACTTTTACCGATAAATATAAGTACACAAAGCCTAATTTCTTCTTTTTTTCTACTTTGCCTCCAAATGAAGAACACCCAGAAAAATACCTGAGTGGCTACACTCTGACGTTTCTGTATCCGAGGAAGACCAGGATAAGTGAACTGTGCCACTTACTTGCAGCTGCTTGCATTGCATTTCCACGAAAAGCAGCCTCCGTCTGGAGTGCACCATATGGGACAATGGCACGGATGGATGCGGCGTGATTGGAAGCACTTCAACGCAGACTTGGGCTTCGGACGGCATGGAACCCCCCTGTCTTATTTGCGGGAGAGGAGGTGGGATCGTTGCTAAGACTCGCAGTTTCATGGCGTGGTTTTCTGCTGAGACGTTCACAGAGCACACGGCAGCCAGTTACAGCCATCCGCAGTCGGCTACTGAATGTAGAAACTAGAGATCAGCAAGTTGTGCCAGCCACTCACCGGTTTACCTCCTGTGTAGATGTTAGGTAGAATAGAGCGCGAGGCGAGACCCCTTTCCTGTGTGCGCCGTGTAAGGAAAGGAAGAAGTCGGCAGCTTCCCTGAAGTCTGGCGGTGTAGGTAGCCGGCGGTGGAGCAGTACAGACAGCTGTGTTGGCCGCTGCGTCTCTTCTGAGCGGAGCTCGCGCGCGTGCAACTCCCTGGAAAGACGCCGACTTCGGTCTCTGGCCATTAATCGGGCAGTAGCTATGCAAGACAGCTCCACGGAAGCCAACAGCGGCGCGGAGGAACTGACCTTCACCCTTGTCACCAGCACGGCCACCGCCTATTACACAGAGACGGCGGAGGAAGACGAGGAACTGCTCTCTTTCTACTCTTCCTTTAAGGTAGACTTCTGCTTTCTTAAGAGAATGCTTCATGTTTACAGTGCTAGGCAAACGTTTGCCGAGGACAACACGTTGCGTGCAAATAGAATGCCGGCAACTGCTGCGTGATGTTCTTCGTCTTGAACGTTGTATTAAGGTACTCGTTTGTCTCAACGACTACAAACGATGTACTTCAGTTTATGCTTGCACGGTGTTTGCGTATTTTCCCCGAGAGCTTGTTTGCAAACACTTCTGATATATGTTGTCAGCTGTTTTCCAGAGTAGTTCACAAGGCTGTCTAATCATCAAATAGCAGTTTTCATTAAACGCGCGTTTCCTGCTGGTTTATGCGCATATGAAATGTGCAGCATTCAGAACGAAACAATGTTTATCTCATGTATAAAGAAGAGGACATTGAAAATCAAGCAGTGCACTTCCCATCAGGGCTGTAGGCAGTGCTTTTTGAATCCTACTCTTTGAGCGTCACGTGGATGCAAGATGTGTATCGCTGGCCTACAGGATGACTCACTCCAAACACTACACATAACCTCATTGTTTTTACTTTATATATCCCACTGTGGTGGCCGGTGAAGTTGTGCCACAGTAGAGGACTAAATTATGTGGCATATTTGGATAAATTATTGGGCAATAAAAGCCGCATCCTGAAACTTTGTGCAGCACGTTCTGTGGCAGTGTTAATTATATGTTTAACTCAAATTGATACAAAAGGAATAACAAAGCTTGTGTTTTAAGAAAGCAGAATGCACACACTTGTCGGATTCTTTTAAATTGCTTATTTAGTAACGAATCGTTTGTGTTTAACTTTCACGGACGCACAGGAACACAACTATATATGTCCTGCACCCTATAACTACCAGAGTAAAAACAGACAATGTGGCACATACGCCAAGAATTCACACATCTAAGAAGGATTTCATGAAATCAAACATGTTTCTTCTAATTATGTCATTATTTTTTCATAAGCCTTCAACTGAATGGGTATCTTGCCTAAAAACAAAAATGACGATTCAGTAAGAAAGGTTTGATGTGATACCCTCGCCTTACTCACTGGAGAGTGGCTCAGCTGTGTGCTGTGGTCAATCTGTGTGTACAAAGGTGCTGGTCTGCAGGTGCCTTCCTAAGTGAGATGTGCCCCAGTACCGCTTTTAGAGTGAGCAATATATAACCTAAAACGGCTATTTGCCAATTAATCCCCCTCTTTTGAATTTATAAATGCCAAACAAGCATCTGTAAAATTTGTGATATAAGTAAACATCTGATAAAATAATTAAATATGCATTTTTGTGATAAAGTCCTAGCTACACTCTGCAAGGGAAGAGCCCATTCTATGTTCTGATTCAAAACAAGACTATGTATTAAAACATAAACCCTTGACAGTACGTTTTTGAAACTAAGACAGTAGTGACTTTCTAAAAGTTTGTACAAGTAAACTCGAATTGTGCACTTGGTTTCTTGGTATTCAAACTCCGAATGCCTGCTACGGCTGGGAATACTTTCTCCTTCATAGCTGGTTACTTCACAACTGGCTCAGCCTGGATGCTGTTAAGACCAGAGTACTGCTCATAAGTCCAGGAATCCCTTCTGCCGTCTGATTTGACTTGGTTCCATTCATGCTTTCTACTCAACCATAACATTGACATCTTGAGTTCTATATTTAATCCCTCCTTATCCTTCACTGCCATATCAACAGTGTGACAAAGAATGTGCTCTACCAACTGCACCTCCAGTGAATGTTTCTATGGCGGCTCTAGGCCAGTGTGACCGGTTCCACTGCACCGGTGCTGACTTCTTGGGGTGGCGTGATTGGAATTATATTATAGTTTTAAAAACACTTGCTGCCACGAGCCTTTCCTGCAGAAATATTTATACACCAATAAAGATAACTCTGGTAATTAAAGAGTTTTGTCTAGTGGACGTTTTGACTCATCATAGAGTAGCGCAGAGGATTAATTTGCCTGATGCAAAGGACGTGTTTGCTGCAGATCACAAAGTGCATATCATGTAAATGGGTCAGTGCTTTTGTCAGAAGCATCCTTTGTTGCTTGCAGTACATAAGTTAAAATCCTAATATAGAACAGCGAGGTAATAACTGTCATCAAAGAACTGCATGCAAACTGCAAGGTATTGATTAGAATGTTAGGATCCCCCCACACCCAGTCTATCATTTTTCTAATGTTTCAAAAAAGGTTAATTTTGGTAAAAAAAGAAAACAAAACAAAAAACGAATTCTTATGAATAAATGTAACCCCCAACTATGCTGTTATGTTTTAGATTCTGAGTTTGTGCTTCTCCAGACCAAGCACTCTTAAAATATACTGTCTAGAAGTATGGATGACATGTGGTTCCTACACCTTGTAGTCCTCTGTCTTATGTAACATCCTTTACACTGATTTACACATATATGATTGATTGTCTCTGTGTAATGTGTGTGTGATGTAAAGTGCTCAGACACCCTACACTGGGTATGAGTGTGGAGCTATAAACATAATTAAATGCATCTGAGCGAGAGAGTGGTGATCGAGACTTGAGGGGCACTGTTAAAGTGTGGTAGGGAGGGAATCTGTGGGGAAGGAGGTCATTAGGGGGGGCGCCAACACAGATTGTCACACAGGACACCACTTCATCCTGGCTGGTTCTGCCTCACCAGACTCTTGTGGTGATCTGGTCGTGTTCTTCCTCAGCTAATACAGTACAAGGTCTGCAACACTTTATCTGAAGTCCATGGCCAAACTATGCAGAGAGACACATAGTACTGCTCATCTGATAGGACCTGACATCACCTCACTAGCATACAGAAACTTGAGTGTGCCCCCCTGCAAACTACATGGAGGGGACCCCCTTTGGACTCAGTCAGGAGCTCTAAGGCCAGGATATTTGTTCTGAGTGGGTCCCCTCGAGCTCGCCCCCCCTGCTCCGCAGGGGCTGCGGGGACCTATGTTACACCACTAGCATAACGAAAATTGATGGTGTCCCCCTGCAAACTACGTGGAGGGGACCCCCTTTGGACTCAATCAGGAGCTCTATGGCCAGGGTATTGTGCTGAGCGGGTCCCCTGGAACTCGCCCCCCTGCACCGCAGGGGCTGCAGAGACCTATGTTACACCACTACATCACCCCTGCGGCAAATCCTTTATACTGGCTCCCCAAATATGTACGTTGAAATTTCAACTCTCTTCCTAGCTCTTAAAGTTCAGACTGTTGTGAACCCGAATGGTCCACTTAACTCTTCTAAACTTACCAATCGACTAGGGGGCATATTATCAAGAAACGACGTTAAAATTATCGCTGCTTTAGCGGCAGAAAACTGCAGCTAAAGCGGTGATAATGGGCTTGATAATATGCCCTTAAGAATTCCCATAGAAGCCCATTTTCTGGTGTCAACATGGGCTTCTATTGGAATTCTCTACGGCATATTATCAAGCCCATTATCGCCGCTTTAGCGGCAGTTTTCTGGCGCTAAAGCAGCGATAATTTTAACGCCGTACTTGATAATATGCCCCTAGATACCTACGGTTGAAATCAGTAATCATATTATGCTTGGACCCTGCAATTATTTTGGAGGCGGATCCATGCATGCACAATGCTTCTGCCTGTGCAACTCCTTTCCCTAATTACTGCATAGAACAAGGATCTAGAATTTCAAGGGAGGATGGAAGACCTCCCAGATTCATTTAAAATCCAGACCGAAAATTACAAAGCCGAGAATGAAATCCATAGCAGAGCTACCATTTTTCAGTAGATGCAATGGCACCAGGGCTCAAAGTCTGAGGAGCCCATTGAACCTTGATAATTGCTGTATTTGATTATTCCAACAGCAGTCAAAGGAGTCCACTTCCTTGCACCAGGGTCCAAGACATTCTTGGTTCGCCAATGATAGAACGCACCTGACCTGAAGCTACAGGCCAACAGGCGTCGCCGGTACAAGTAAGAGCGGTGGAGCAGTGTATAGAGGTGGTGGGTGGGTGAAGTGCTCCTGCCCCGCCTCACCGATCTTACTTGTACCGGCCACGCCTGCAGACCAGATAATGCTTTTCCCAGCCTGTTCATTGACTTAACATTCAAAATGCTCAGTCTATTCCCTTATACGACCATTTCTTATAGCATGACATCTACTATGCCATCCATTGCCCCATAGTTCGTTTGTGCTGCTGGTTTCTGCAGTTTGATGTGTGGTGTACACTTTGTGCTGCTAATTAGCGCTGCAGAGGCGATCATTTGTTTTCAAAGTGTCTATTTTGAAGCAAAGATACTTTTTAGCATTCAATTTGCTTCATTAAATATTTGCACCTTAAACTGAAACTCATTATTACTTTTTACGGCTTAAAGATCGAAATCTTCACAGTAAAAGACTGTGGCCTTTTTGATGGTTGCTTCGAAAGAATATTCCCGACTGCATACATAGATCTCAATGAATGGCAAAGCAAAAACTACAACCCCTTTATCAAAATCTACATTCTAAAGTGTCGTAATTCGATAGAAATTGACTCTTCAGTGGCACAGGAGCAATGTACGAGCATACATTGCAAACCATACATTACATAGTGTGTATATAGAGGAAAACACCATCCCTGCACGATTTTGCATAAAAAATAAATCAGTGCAACAATGCAAAATATATGTTCTCCTGCTCTCGATGGGGCCGCACTAATATTTTACAGCAGCCTAAAATACCTTGAGTGTAACTGTAGAAGTACTTCTCAGCATAGACTACACACTTTTATGCTAACTACTTGCATTTCCCCACATTTTGACCCGGCATTTAAAATCATAAAACATGAAAAAATGCACATTATATTATACATTGTACATTAATGAATACAGTAGACGGTGTAAATAAAAGTTCTCTGTTTACAACTACAGTGTATGTATGTATTGTACGTACAGCAACCGTAAACGTCAGTACAGATAGTCCCTCCCTCCATCTTATCTTCCCAACTTCGGGAGTGGGCAGTGCTCAGTTTGTAAAAATAACGAGTGCCAGGGTTGCAGTCAACAGGCCACTTCTGCTTGCATTGCCCATTGCCACTGTCATTTACAATAACAGACTAACTAATGAGTCACACTTTATCAGCAGGTATTAGTCATTCTTAATGTATTAGTCAGTCTTAATGTATATTGAATTAATAAACAACAAGTGTTGTGCTAATCTCTGAAGTAAAACAACAGCGCCACCATGTGGCAGACTGTCCTAGGTACCTGTGCTGACAATTAAAGTGTTGTACCGAGCACCGGAATACACAGACTCAAATTAAGCACAGGGAGAGGGCAATCCCATTTCACATTTATTTTTCAACTTAACAAATAGCATCCAGGGATATTAATGAAATCATCCGAATAAACAACAAACCATACATAGCCTTTCATCCTCAGTTGCTGTGCTTGATAGTGTCCAGCACATTGGAGAGCCGCACACATTGTAATTAATCTTTGGAGAAAATCAGGTTGTTAGTAGCAAAGTGTCCTGGTGCCTAACTCAAGCATAGGCAGGATGTATGCATGGATTATTTGCATACCCACTACCCACAATCCTTTGTATAACTAGCAATGTCCGTTACGTTTTTTTGTTTAATTTTTATATTGAAGAATAAAACCATTAAAATGGTAGAGTATGCCAATACATTCATGAGAGTCTTAAACACAGTCGATTATATACAATATATGCCAGATAGAATAAAAATGAATGAGTTACAAGAAGGGCAATATAGGAAAATTATGTTTCTGTGTAAGAAAAAAGAATTCAGAAGGAAGAGAAAAAGGCAAGATACTATTGTACAGAGAGAGACACAATGATATTGTAAATAAGTAATGCTACATTTTATTATAGAAATTCAAGAGGGACGATACTTAAATATTATACTCATAATATCTGCAATATTCTTAACACAAGATTGCTACTGATTGAAAGACTTATAGGTATTTGTGCTAGCATGGTGAGATAAATAATTGGTAATTTGGAGCCACAATTTGCCATGGTTGAATTCTAGCTGCAAAGAGTTCAGATAAATCTATCTAGTCTGTGCTTATGATATACTTAAATCCCCCCTATGCTTGATAGAAACTTTTCCTTTGACTTCCAATATGAAGTATTTACCTGTAAAGCTTTTGGCAGTAAATGGTATGAAAGTTCATCTTTCATTTATGTTATGAGACCAGATGGAGTGTATGACACCTCCTTATCAAATGAGAAAGGTGAGGACACATATGTAATCGCCTCAATCTTTTTTTAGTCCAATATTCTGAAGTTATGAGTACAAAAATAACATAGGTAAGCATGAGCCAACATGAAATCAAGGTTCAGCATTTGTCTAGTTTGATTAGCTTAGCTTTATATAAACAAACTGGAGTGTAACATAATCAATTATTTAAAAAAATGGAAGTTTACATTAAACTAGCAGAATGAGAAGTAGAATGTATTTTAGCCCAATGTTTGTCCCAGAAGGAGGTTTACCAAAAACAATGTAGATCAAATTCCCATAAAGCCTCATTTGTAGATTTAGGTCTATCCATTTTGAATTACTGACGCAATTTATATGTGACGTGTGTATTGTATTATGCATGGGTTTAGTCAGCAAAACAGGGTTAACAGTGTTAGAGGACGTGAATGCAGCCAGTGCGATTTGGAGTAGACTTTTAAGCTCATTATACTGTGTATACATACTATATGGGAGATTATATGTGGTGGCTAGAGCTGGTAACGGAAGGATAGAGTTATCTATAAACAAATTTGAAATAGTAAAAATACCATTATCAATCCACCTTTTCCAGCAGAAATGTCAGTAATCATCACCACAGTCCATGCCTTTCACGTGTCCTTGTTACATCAGATTACACTATATCACTACTTTTGTCTTGCAAGGTTACTATTCCTCCCTCGCCCAATTATTACTATTTTTTTTGCTGTAGTAATTCCACTGATGCCTAAAGTGCTAAAGCAAGTGAGTAAGCGAAAGCTTGCATTCTGAAAATATTTCATTTTCATAAGAGAACAGGGGCTGGATCGCAAAACATTTTTGATTGGCACTGTTACATATCATAGATGGTTAGGCAAGGCTGTGCTTGGTGCAAACACTATTTACCACTGTATTAGGAATTCAGGTTTATGAAGGTCGTAATGTCCTACAAGAATATTTGTGCACATTTTTTTAATTGCACTTTGTTATGAGTTTATGCGTTATTTTTCGTGGTGTTGTGTTTTTGTGCTGCACTATTGCATTGTATTATTGTTGTGTTGTAATGTGGTAGCTGTGTTGTGTTTTAATTTGCCTTGTTTCATGGATTGTGCTCTTCTATTTATTGTTTTTAATTTGCTTTGTAGTACGGTATTGTGCTATGTTCTGTTATGCTATGTGTTTACTTTAGAGATGTAAAAATGTTCCTACTTATCCAGCTGAAAGCTTAACAGCCCTCCAAAGTTAAATACTGCAAAAAGCACTGCTACATCTCTTGAACTATATAACACACCGTCAGCCAAAACAGCGTCAGAGACCTCCAGTGCTCACTATGTTAAATGGCCAACGACGCAGTTGGTTTGTCCTTTTACTTATCTGTAGTGGAAAGGAGGGATTAAAAAGTGATTTTTGGGAAAATTAACCAGGGTTAAGAACCATACACATTTAAATACAGACAATTCTTCCATGCATTTCTTTACATACATAACACAAAGTGCGTGATTAAGAGTTTGGCAAGTGGGGTCTCCATTACAAACCTGATGGAAACCCTATCTGCTTTATTACAAGTGCATTATATCCTAATGCAGTTGTAACATGGCAGATGGGATATCTGTCATGTTTGCGGCAGAGCACCTGCCTACTAACATTTAAATCAGGCACACACAGTATCTGTAACTTGCTGCACCAATGAATAAGAAATCTGCATTTGATTCATTTACATGTTATATTAGTTTTGAAAACATTTTACATAGAGGTACTTTAATATTTAGTATATGCAGTTGAAGGTGTGTCTTCAGATTTATAATTTAGACTTGTTTCAATACGGTTTCAGGTTTGCTAGGCACAGATTTATAATTAACTAGTGAGAATTTGTGATGTTCACCTGGATGGGGTCTGTGCTTGGTTTGCGGTGGGATTATGTTGACGAGGCTCAGGTCTGTAATTGCTAAGAATGTATGCAGTTGCAAAGCCGGGAGACTCACACGTCTGCAATTTTTTCTAATTTGATAAACTTTATAAGGTTTATGTAAAAGAAAGCTTGTTAAAACTTAAAGTAAAATATAGGACAGCTTCAGAACCTCAAAACAGCCCATTTGAAGTGTTTAAGCCGCAAAGGGCCACAAAGGGCAAAGGTTGGACAATATATGGACTATCACTATTGATCAGCAGTACCTCATCCCCTGTTTCACAGACTCACAGGGAGGGTGTCACAGGATTTCAAAGGTGCAATATTTACTGTACATGGCACATCTTGTCCCTTGAAGGCCAGCCATCAGTGCAGTAGCTCTATTTGGTGAGCACTTAGGCATTCAAACTACAATTGTCAGGGCATACCTAGAGCCATCTAAAAACAACAAATTGAGGTCGATGTCGTGCCTATTTTTCACACATTTTCATGGATTTTGGGGAATCCTCAAATGTAAGAGTAGTTCAAATTTATGATCCGCATGTAATGCAGCAGAAATCTCTCTCTCTCTCTCTCTCTCTCTCTCTCTCTCTCTCTCTCTCTCTATATATATATATATATATATATATATATATATATATATATATATATATTCAACACGTATAACGTTCAGTTTCATTCATTTTTTACTTCACGTTCACTTTTGCCATTATAAGAGTTTCTAAGACAACACACACATGCACAATACATGCACTTAGCTTCTCTACATTGATTGATTTTCATATGATTTTAATATGGATATTTTATCAATATGTATTTTAATCATTTTTGTCGGTGTTCGAATTTAATCTTATATATTTATATATATATATTTTTTTAGCACTCGCACTTGCACTATGTTTACATATTTGTTATTTTATTGTAAACTGCAAACTTTGCACATTTGCCCGTATAGAAATACTTATTTGTAAAATTTCTAACAATATGCCAAACAATATTGTGTACTATGTTTACAATTGAGATTTTAGAAATTGGCGGCATTTGTAGTCTGTTTTCACTGTTTTATCACCGATATAAAAGCTCTGATTGGCCGCAAGCATGTCATGTGATCAAGACAGTTGTTTACTGTCGAAACGCGTAATGCTGCTACTAAGCCAAAATTGCTGACAACTTGAGCAATAAACTGCACTGAAATCTTCAACACGCTGTGGTCTGTACCTGTTTTTTCTGGAAATCCGAGAACAGACGGAACGGTGATACTTTATATATATATATATATATATATTCACTGAAAAAACCATAGGTTTCACACACGTTATAGTTAGGAATTAGCATTTAAAAAACCTTGCAAATTCACTGAAAAAACCATAGGTTTCACACACGTTATAGTTAGGAATTAGCATTTAAAAAACCTTGCAAATTCAGTGAAAAAACCATAGGTTTCACACACGTTATAGTTAGCGGACATTTTACTCATAAAAAACCAATGAAATTCCCCCGTTATAGTTAGTGCAGGCAACTATAACTCACGCGACCGCAATCCTCTGCTGATGCTAATACTCTATTTAGACACTTATTTGCACATGTCTTCTTCCATTAAATTTTAGCTATACATATATTACAAATATTTTTTTTTCATAAAGACACATATGTCATCAGCAGAGGATTGCGGTCGCGTGAGTTATAGTTGCCTGCACTAACTATAACGGGGGAATTTCATTGGTTTTTTATGAGTAAAATGTCCGCTAACTATAACGTGTGTGAAACCTATGGTTTTTTCACTGAATTTGCAAGGTTTTTTAAATGCTAATTCCTAACTATAACGTGTGTGAAACCTATGGTTTTTTCAGTGAATTTGCAAGGTTTTTTAAATGCTAATTCCTAACTATAACGTGTGTGAAACCTATGGTTTTTTCAGTGAATTTGTACGGTTTTTTAAATGCTAAGTTACTTTATGCCGTTCGTGGCGTGCGCGCCCACTTAACGCAGTTCGTTCCGTGCGCGCACAGTGAGCACGCGGTGCGCTTCGCGCACCGTGCGCCCACTTTACGCAGTTAGTGCTGTGCACGCACGGTGGGCATGCGGTGCGCTACGTGCACCGCGTGCCCACGTTACGCTGGATGGGCCATGTACGCACGATGCGCTTCGCGCACCGTCCGCACACGGAGGACATATTATGCGCTTCGTTTTGAAAGGTAAACTATTAAATGTTCCTTATAAAGATTAGCCGTGCACAAACGCTGCCCTGAGGGGCACCGTTTGCACACGGGGGGGGGAAAATGTGGATAATTTTTTTTTTATAATTAATTTTTACCGTACGCGTACGGTAAGCGTAATCGCTGTTTTTCCGAAAAAATATAGAATTGAATTTTTTGCCTTGGGGGTTCTTTTGGGACCCCTTAATCAAGGATAGGTGGTTAGGAGCTGTCTAACCTGCCCCTTTACATGTTTTTAACCTTTGTTTTTCCTCCCCCCCTCAGAGTGCGAGAGAGAAAATGGCGGCCGCCGCTTCCTGGTTTCGACCGATTCGAATGTTTACTAAGATCTAACAGCCAATCAGAATCGCGCTCGCGCACGGCACCGTACGCGTACGGTAAGCTTACCGTAAGCGCACGGTAAGCGCACCGTAAGCTTCCACAGATATATATATTGATTTAAATGCTATTTTCTCAGGAACTACTGAACAGATTTACACCAGACCTACAAAAGGCACTTCCTTGACCTGGAGACTACCTCTCTGCCAAATTTCAAGTAACTCTGTTCAGCCGTTCGGGCTGTAGCTGTGTCTAAAGGTCCTATGGAAAAATGCATGGGAAAAACGCGTTTTGGGACCCCCCTTTTTTCTCAGCCCCCGCTTGACGAATCCCCCCGAGACTTTCAGGGTAGGAGCGGAGCGTAGCGCCCCATTAGTTTTGAAAATTTCACGAGGATTCGTCGACCGGCGCCAAAGTTATTCCAAATAGAATGTTGCGGTTTTCCTATGGAAACAGGGTCCTAACTATAACTACCTACTGGCGACCGCCAGTAGGTAATATATACATATATATACATATATATATTCACTTAAAAAACCATAGGTTTCACACATGTTATAGTTAGCTGGACACCTCCCTCGTAAAAAAACAATGAAATTCCCCCGTTATAGTTAGTGCAGGCAACTATAACTCACGCAACCGCAATCCTCTGCTGATGACGTCAGATATTACATCACTGTATTTAGACACCTATTTACCCATGTCTTCTTCCATTAATCTTTAGCTATACATATATTACAAATATTTATTTTTCAGAAAGACACATATGTAATCAGTGATGTAATATCTGACGTCATCAGCAGAGGATTGCGGTCGCGTGAGTTATAGTTGCCTGCACTAACTATAACGGGGGAATTTCATTGTTGTTTTTTTACGAGGGAAATGTCCAGCTAACTATAAATTGAACTGAATTTGCAAGGTTTTTTAAATGCTAATTCCTAACTATAACGTGTGTGAAACCTATGGTTTTTAAGTGAATTTGCAAGGTTTTTTAAATGCTAATTCCTAACTATAACGTGTGTGAAACCTATGGTTTTTTAAGTGAATCTGTACAGTTTTTTAAATGCTAAGTTATGTATTTATTAATATTTTTTTTTTTCAGGTTTTTCACCGAGCGCGCACCGTGGGCGCTCGGCACCGAGCGCCCACGATGTGTTGTGCATGCCGTGCATGCACAGTGCGCGCACCCCGCACTTTTTTGTCAAAAAAATAAATGTTTTTTTCACCCTTGGGGGTCCTTCAGTGACCCCCTGACAAAGGCTAGGGGGTCAGGAACTGTCCACCCTGCCCCCTTTTCACGTTCTCCACCTTTGTTTTTCACTGCCTCAGACTGCGAGAGACAAAATGGCGGCCGACACTTCCTGATTTCGACCGATTAGAATGTTTACTGACATCTAACAACCAATCAGAATTGCGCTCGCGCACGGTGCGCGCTTATAGATATATATGTACTTTTAACTGAAATTTTCTCCGGAACTACTGAACAGATTGACTCCAGATATTCAAAAGGCACATCCCTGACCTGAGGACTACCTCTCTGCCGAATTTCAAGTAATTCTGTTCAGCAGGTTGGGCTGTACCTTGGACTAAAGGTCCCTATGGAAAAATGCATGGGGAAAACGCGTTTTGGGACCCCCCTTTTTTCTCGGCCCCCGCTTGACTAATCACCCCGAGACTTTCAGGGTAGGAGCGGAGCGCCCCACCAGTTTTGAAAAATTTGCGAGGATTCGTCAACCGGCGCCAAAGTTATTCAAAATAGAATTTTCAGATTTCCTATGGAAACACGGTCCTAACTATAACTATCTACTGGCGACCGCCAGTAGATAATATATATCAGTAGCGGTTCGTGGAGGGAGTTCGGTGGGGCAGAGAAGCGGGGCGGGGGAGGGGCAGGGTGGGGAAATGTAAACACCGGAATATGGATGAACGGAGGTAAGTACACAATTAAATAAATAAAACGAATTTAGTTGTGCGCGCTGCATCGCAGTTTTTGCGATGCAGCGCGCGCAAAGGAGTTTGTTAGTTAGTGCGCTGGTTAGGTACTTCCTTTCGCACTGCTTTGTTCCCAAATGATGCAGATTGAAGTCCCCCACGAGCATTTTCGCCGGTGACCAGTGTGTACATAGAATTTCCTGTATTGTTGTAATCATAAATTTTGTGACCTCTATGTTTCGATTGACCAAGTATACACTGATACATGTATACATTTATTAAAAGCAGTGAAACGCTGTCTTCCTTGTCCCTTTTTCCTTCCATTAGAGTGCCTGCAGCATATTCGAGTCGGTGTTTATAATCCTTACTATTAGTTGTTTTGCATGTTTAACATAAGTCGATATCCCACCTAATGGTCTTCCGTAGCGGTTGTGCTTGGTGGCTAATTGGTGGAATCCAGCATATCCTTCCCGGTGTACCGGCTTTGTTGACTAGGTTTCTTGTAGACATATGATATCACCCTCTAGAAATGTATTTATTGCTGTGACTGGTTTAAGAGCTTTTTGTAAACCTACCACGTTCCAGGAGACACGTTTAAAGCTTTGGTGTGTCTTTTGAGATCGGCCTGGTGTGCCGGTGTTTGCCACTATTGACAATTTTGTATCGGGCTGTGCTCGAGGGTCCCCCGAAGAATCAGCAGTGTGCTCTTTTTCGTCAGGTATGACGAGTGCAGCTTTGTGTGTCACTGTTGTTCCCCTTATATTTCTCCCTCCACCAAATGTTCTGGGGTGCCTCTTCTTTTATTATTCTGTGCGTGGTTATTTCCTCCTGTGTTCTAACAGATATACTTAGGGTTTTATAATTCTGATCTAATTGTGTATTCGAGGTACCTTTCAGTATGCTGCGAGGATGTTCCTTTACTTTCCTTGTGTCTTTGGTGGTATTTGATGATTCAAGTAAAATTAGCGGATATTTTTCTTGCATGGGTATCATGATCGCTATCCCCCAATTTTTGAAGATTTCCTGTGAGGTTGCGCCAGGATGCCCGTAGGGTTGCAGTGCGCTCTATAAATGTTTATACAGTACAATTTCCAAGAGCACAGATTCTGGAATGTAATGGTTTATCCAGGTCACTACCGTATTTTCATGGTTGGGCTCTTCGTCGCTTGGTTCGAAGTGAACACTCACCATATCTGCACTTGTTATGTTGGACAGTGATGGTATGTGTTGAAGGAGCCTTAGTAAGTTGCCCCTGTTTAAGATGTCGTGTCTGCCCTTTGATTTATAGAGTGGTTGGAAGATGCTTAGTTTTGCATCTCTTGTAAAGGCCAGATGGCAATTGTGAGTCGCGTTATGCAGGGGTTTGATTCCATCGGACATTATCTCTCCTGAGAACTTAGATGTGACCGACTGAGGTTGCTTCTTTCCTTACCCCGTTTTGTCTTTGGGGTGCTCATTTGATGTTTTTTCCAAGCAGATTGCTGTTGTATCCGGTGTGTCCCTCTTTGCTACCTCCACTTGTTCAAATTTCTCCTGTATTTCTCGGGTAGCTAGTTCGAATGTGACTTTTGCTGTCGCAGGACCATCTTTTGGCTGTTTATTTGCTTTTGACAATTTGGTAAAGATTGGATATGGTTTTTTGTTCAATTGCAGGTCCTGTTTTTGATCTGGTGTTATTACTAGTTCATTTGAGGCATATGTTGACTGCCCCCAACTTCTTCTAATTTGTGTAGTCTTTTTGCACTTTTTTTGTTTTATTAGTTTTTTCTTCATGCGTCTTGTCAGGTTCACCTGTGTTGGTTGAGTTAAGTTTCCCTACTTGTCCTCTGTATTTGATTTTTCTGTAGTAGCTATCAGTTGATTGTCAAGTGCTGAGTCTGTGTTTACGCAGACCTTGCTTGATTCCTCTTTTTTGGCGCTGTGCTGAGGCCTTGCAAGCGTGTTGTTATGGTTGTCGTTGGTTACTCTGATCTTTAGGTCCTCAATGAGGGTGGCCAGGACTTCCGGAATTGTTGCTAATTTATCAATTGTTGGGCAACAGGCACACTCCATATTTAATGTGTTTGAGTAGGCCTGTGCTCGCGTGATTAGGGAGTTGAGGTTGGCCAATTTTTGATCAATCCCTGTAATTGCATTTGCCATGATATTTAGCAGGTCTACTTGAACGTACATCATGTTTGATTGGTAGTTCAGTGCCTCCAAAGTAAGTTATGATGTTTTAAAGAAGATGTCTCATATGGTTCCTGAGTCAATTGCTGGCACTGTATTGGTTATTAATACTGAATCGCTTATCTCGGGGCTTTGACACAGATTCGTGCCTTTGGGCGACTGTTTTGATGGTGATGGTGACAGTATTAAAATTTGTGTAGTTTTTTCTGGTGCCTGGGTGTTTTGAACTGCTTCCACATGATGTGCTTGCTTTGATGTTTGATTAATGTTTTTTAGCAGAACCTCAATTGGTTGTTGAGCCTCAGTGCTTATAAATTGCTCTTGAGTTTTTTGCAAAAGTGGACTGTCGGACTCCTCTTGTGGGTGTTCAGTCGCTTGCAGGGATTGTCCTCTAGATGTGATAAGTTCTAGATCTGTTACGGACCACAATGAGTTATCTTGTTGTTCCGTTGGTTCTGGTTTTGACAGACACTCGGTTAAACCTATGGATATTCTTGAATTATTGGAGTTATTTGAGACATTTGTCTCATATGTGTCCTTGGTTTGTGTGTTCCTTGTTGTTCTTTTCTTTATCGGTGTGATTGGTGCTGGTAATTGGTTTTCTCCCTCTTGTTTAGTGAGCATTGTTCCTACTGGATCTTTTAATAAGGTGATCTTGCTTGGTGCGTTGTTTGTACTTGTAAAGATGCGAAAAACTGGCGAAATTAATGTTTGCGCCTCCCCCTCAATTTTTGCTTTGTTGTTATTAGCCGTCATTCCTTGTGCTTTTCTTTTCCTTTTTATTGCAGGGAAGGGTGCTCTGTCTAGTCCTGCTAGTCATGATTCGCCCTTCTATTTTATTCTACTTTCCCTTTTTATTTTATTGTTTTATTGTTTGTTTGTTTGATTGGCGCCCTATCTCAATGACCAAGCAGAGCGTGGAATTGCAGTCTTCCCCGAATGGCGACAAGATGGCAACCCAAGCTCTGAGCTCCAAGGGCGAACTCCTGACTGCAAAGTAGCAGCACTGTGGCAGAAGTTCCCCCCCAGTGCCTAACCAGGTATCACACCAAGGCTGCTCACCCCACTGGCTCCCACACCCCCGCTCCTCTCACTCACTTACTTGCTTACTCGCTGTAACGCTGTAATACTTTTCCTTGACCAAGTCCAAGTCCTGCATGGCTCTCTCAGCACTCTCCTTCAGCCTGGCCACTTTCCCGTGCCCTCGTTCTGCCCCTGAGATGGGCAGCTAGCATTGACAGGGCGAGAGGGAGGAGCAAGAATCAGTCAATCTGCAGTGCCCGCAATTAGCAATCCACAAGACGAGGCAGCGGGGTGGCCAAGCCACATCGCCGAGGGCCGTCCGCTGTGCCACTCGACCGCCCAGCCGCCCAGCTGCACCGTATTCCAGCACAGCAATCCTGCTCTGCAAGGGAGCAGTAGTGTTGATGTCAGCGGCAGCGGTAGCAATGATGGCCGCGGCGAGATAGCGACTGAAAGGCTGAAAGGCGGCAGAAGGACGAAAGGGCAGCGGTGCTGGCCGCAAACCGCAACTGCAGCGGGTAGAAACTCCTCCTCTTCCTTCCACGGGTGTGAGTGCTTCATCCACAGATCGCAGGCACATTCACAGTACACAACCACGCTTAGGGCTACGGGCTTTTTATGCACACCCCTACGCTGGCCTGGCGTACGCTGGGCCATCCCTCTCCGCTCACGCTTTCGGAGAGGACGTAACAGACAACATTTCTGCGAACTCCCCCACTGGCCGGGGTGACATGGTTGTGTCCACTACACTCCATACACCAGAGGTGTATGTCACCATGGATATGGGTGTGTTCTGCATTCTGTGGTCTGTCCAACACATATCTGCCACTCTTGGAATTGTGTGCTTTCCTAGTCATGGTTCTCCTGCCTCCTTCACACATGCCTGGATGCCACCTCTCCCCACATTGGGCTAGTGTGTGGCTGAGGTGCCATGCCATTGATGGCTCATGTTCACGGCTTGGCCAAGTTTACCATTGTGAGTTGTTCTGTCGTGTCTGGTGGGTGGGCATGTTGTTTACCATGTTGGTTTTATTTTGTGACGTGTGCATTGCCAGAGTTGTGAGTTGCATGGTTGTGGAGTTAAGGTGAGTGGAGTGTTTATTGAGAACTTGCCAAGGGGCTATGCATTTCCCTTGATGCCATCCTGGGGATGCTGGTCGCAGATGGACTGTCGGAGGATGGAGGAATCGTGCACAGTGGCTGGGTATTTGGAGGCGAGTTTGGTGGAGGTTCCACGGTGTTCGGTTGTTGCCTGCACATAGATGTGAGATGTGTGCTTTCTGTTGCGGTGATTGTGTGCTGTGTCGGCAGGGGGCACAGGTATGATTGTGTGCTGTGGCTTGCCCCCAACACATGTGTGCATCCAGCTATGGCATATGGGCCTTGCTTGGTGTCCAGTGGATCCTGCGCATTGTGTTGGACGTATAGGGACTGGGGTAACAGGCTGATGGTGATTTCCAGGTCAGGTTTGAGGGACTTGGATGTGGCTGGCTGTGTGTCTCCTCTGACTGTGGCGGGTGTTGGTTGGGGGGTACCAGGGGCCGACAGGTGCAGCACAGCCAGCAGCTTTGTGTGGGTTGGGATGTTGGTTGTCCACTGTGTTAGTGCCGCCGGCCTGTTGGGCGTTGTTGGTCAGGATGCATACGATGGTTGTCCTTTTGAGCCTGTAGTGGGCAATGACATTGTCAGGTATTTGGTCTGTGTGGCCGGTGCATTTCCTGGGGATCCGCTGTCTTTGTCTGCTCTGCTCTGTGGTGGTCCGGGTAGGTGTTGGGGTCCTGCGGTGGTGGCGGTGGGTGTTGTGGCCCTCTTGGGTGTCCGGCCTACATGACTGGTGGCTCCTTGGCATCTGTTGCCCTTCCAATGTGGCTGTGGGCTGTGCTCCCTTTTGTGGTGCAGGCTGTGGTCCAACTTTGCACCAGGTCAGAGCAGGTGTTATTTTCCTGCTGCTAACGCACCTTATCTGCTGTTTTGTGTTCTTATCGCAGTTCTGGCTGGTCGTTGTGAATGTTGTGGAGTGGTGTTGTCGCGTCTTTGGGCACGGGAACACCTATGCTGCATCTCATTAGCAATAGTTGCGGGGGTCTTCTGTGGCGATGTTTTTTGCGGCTGCTATTGTGGGTATTCTGGTGCTGTGGGATGTTATCACCAGCTTGTGAATGGAGCAATCGATTTATTGCAACTTTGGCTGTGATAAAGTGCCGTTAACTCGGCGTTAGCTCCTTGTGAATATCACCCTAATACTGCTGTGCTAATCAATGACTATAGGTGCTTCAGGAAAAAGAACAGTGGTCATAAGATTATTTGATTTATTGGTGAACCTCCTTCTGCGAAGGAGAATTGTTTCGCACCAATGAAGAGTTTTTACGTTATTTATCTAAGTCATTGATACTCCATACCCAGATCAGCTCAGTCACACATAGGTGCCCAGGGAAGGACTGAGCACCTCTGTGACTATTATCTCCTCTTTCAGAGTTAATTAGTGAATCGATTCTGGAGTTTGAGTGCAAGCAATGTTTTTGACAATTTTCAGTTCCAAGTACAAATTTCGCACAGACACTGGTTACATTGGTTAGTATGATGAAAAACATGTAGTTTTGAGAAGCAGCAAAGCCATTCTCACATATCATCACTCATTCAGAGCTGTAGGACTCTTACCTAATATGGCAACATCCACCCCCAGGAGAACAATGCAAGGCACAGTAAAAATATTTCCTCTTTTAATTAATGACAAACTTAGTGGTTGTAGTCTCTAAAGGAAAAACATAGGTGGCCCAGCTGGATGTTATCCTCTATGGTTACAGATGGGAGAACCCAACTGGTAATGGGTTATCATTGTGAGCTATCTACCTCATATAGCCCAATTGGCATACTTTGTGTATTTTATCTTCCTGTCCGCTGCATTCAGGATATTCAAAGAGACTACTATCATTCCACATCATATTATTGTATGTATATAGTTCTGTCACTAAAGTGCTATTGAAATTTACTATGAGGCAAAAAAATTGGTAGAAAATTAAATCAATAAGATAGTATACTGGTAGACCAAGAAGCTGGGTTGAACATAAGACAATATAAGAAGAGATAAGTCAGTATGGGATGTTTATTATCATGAAATGTCATCTTCAATAGGGGTGGGTGGTAAACTCTGCTCTGCTGGCCGAGTTTGCAGAGTTTTGCCCACTCCACACTACACCTGAAACGCGGAGCTCCTGAAAAACTCAGTGAACTACGGAGTATGTATGTATGTATAGACATACTTGTATAGCGCAATGACTGTCACCCAAAGGGCATCCTGGTGCTTAGACTGATGGTGAAAGAAGCCTGCATGAAAAGAAACGATCCACTGTATAAGAAAAATTACGCCGCTCTTGGAAAAAGGTGAGTTTTCAGGGCTTTTTTGAAGGAGGGGAAATCTCCCGTACTCCTCAGTGCAAACGGCTGAGAGTTCCACAGCGTTGCTGCTGTGAATCGAAAGGACCTGCCTCCCAAACGAGTCCTTAAGATTTTTGGAACTCCAACCAAACATGCCGTGGCGGAGCGGAGAGACCTACGCGGGACATACCACGAGAACATATTCTGTAAGGGAAAAGGGCCTTGTTCATGAAGAGCTTTAAACACCAAGCAGAGGGCTTTAAATTCAATCCGCTGAGGGACAGGTAACCAGTGGAGGTCCCTGAGCGCAGTAGTGGAGGAGTCCGCGTGCCGGCGTGACAGAGCCAGTTTAGCCGCCAAATTCTGCACGCGTTGAAGTTTATCCACCAGGGTCACCGGGGCTCCCAGAAGTAGTGCGTTACAGTAGTCAAGTCTACTTAGGATGGTACTCCGCACTACCTCTGGTCTTGCCTGCGCTGGGAGAAAAGGCAAGATTTTCCTTAACGTGCGAAGCAAAGCCATGCACGTGGCCATTGTTTTATTAACAGAAACATCCAGTTGAAGGTTGGAGCCAAAATAGACTCCCAAGTTCCGCACACAATTTGTTGGTAAACTGGTGCCCTGGAAGGATGAAGGCCAGAAGTTCGATGGAAAAGGCCTCGGGGTGCTGCCAGATGGGCAGTATAGGACCTCAGTTTTTGAACTATTAAATTGCAGAGAGTTGTGGCACAGCCAGTCTGCTGTAGAGGTCATGCAGCGATGGAAAGTCTCTTGTGACACCGCCTCCTTACCCTCAAACGAGAAGATAAGTTGGGTGTCGTCCGCATAGTTAGTAACTGCAATGCCGAAAGATTTTATCAGCTTAATCAGGGGGCGGAGGTAAAGATTAAAAAGGATAGGGCTGATGGCTGACCCTTGAGGCACACCCTGACCAACGCTTCTGATGGTTGATTTGAACGGAGGAAGGGCCACTACCTGGAAGCACTAAGTGGTGCTTTTCTTACACATGGCTCACCAACCTTAAATTGGCAAGTGAGAGAAAGACAAATTTAGAGCTTAGACATGTCCCAGAATGATTTCTCACTGTGGGTGGTCGCAGCAGGCCGTTACCATTCACGTAGTTAATGCTGTGGCTCGAGTATATAATCTACTCCTGCAGCAAAAATAAGTAGCACCCTCTGGCGTAGTGTGAGGTGCCTTTCACGCTGATTTTACAGTGTGGAACAAGTTCCTGGCACTAAAAATCAGTGCAACATGCCAAAATTCCACCCACCCCTAATCTACAACCTCTAACTTGAAACATAGGCATCCAGTGAAGGGTGAAGTGATGTGGTGAGAACATTTCTAACCAAAGATGAGATAAGTGATAACATATTTTTTTATATTGTTTAACATTTTGGCAGCTATTGGACTTGGTCCTTTCTACAGGGTCATTACCAAACTTTTTGCCTTCATCCTTCTGTACTTTGAACCATTTATTGTTAGCTTTTAGGACTCTTCACACTTTACCACTGCTGACCAGGGCTAAAGTGCTTGTGCTCTCTCTCCTTTAATACTGGTAACATTGGTTTACAACCAATTGGCACATTTAATTTGCTTGTA
The DNA here is from genome assembly GCF_964204655.1 of Triturus cristatus. Taxonomy (NCBI): domain Eukaryota; kingdom Metazoa; phylum Chordata; class Amphibia; order Caudata; family Salamandridae; genus Triturus; species Triturus cristatus. Next base: position 491,497,980 of record NC_140588.1, read on the forward strand.
AGTCCCTAATAAAGTGGAACTGCATCAGGCATGGGTGGAGCTCACAGAGTTCTGCCAAGCAGAAATCTTCAGAGCACCCTAAAAACTCAGTGAGACTCCATGGAATTTTATGAGTGGGTGGAGCTGCTCAACGCACCCTTTTGCACTACATTTTTGATGTTCGGTAATGAGACATGTGTTGTCATGCTCAAAATTGGCGTGAACGGCACCATGAGGAGAAAATATGCTCAAGGATGCAGCCACGGTCATTGGGGCTCTCTCGGGCTCAATGTCTTCAGAAAAAAAGGGCCGAATGTCGCAGGTGTGACGTAAAGCAGTGCTAGCAGCCAGCAAGTCATGCATGTGCTCGCCAATGCTCAGCAAGTCACACTGGTGCTTGCGGGCAGCCGGAAAATCTCACCAGAGTTTGCGAGCGTTTGTCATGCTCGTCGTCACATATAAAAACCCAACTTGAGTGTGCAAACCAAAAATACATTTCGCTACGTGGTGGAATGCGGAATTTATTTGGAACTCCATATTCTCAGCAGAATGCAGGGTTCCAACAATTTCGCAAATTCCATGAGCATAGCAGAACTTTAAATACAGGCCTATGCTACATGTATCCAGTGCCTGTATCTTAAATGGTATTAGTGGGCCTGCAGCACTCATTGTGCTATCCACCTGAGTAGTACTTTAAACATGTTTCAGGCCTGCCATTTCGAGTTTGCTGTCTAGCAAATTATAACTTAATACCCTCTTAAATGGTAAAAGGGGAATTTAATTCACAATTCTGAAAATGCCAGTTATAGAAAGTTAATGCACAAAAATAGTGCCCCTAATAGCATGGATCTGTTAGGAGAATAAACAACGCAAAGCTATACTTAACAACCATTGGTTGCCGGGGAACCGACAGACCTTGATGCACTAAATGAAGGGAAGGATGACAAGGTGTGCATCATGAAGGCTCCTGTTTATGATTGGGCCTCCGGGATGTAATGGTCCAGAAATTTCGCTAAAACAAAGCCCAACTTTTTTGTGGCAGAGTATCCCACTTCACCTACGAAAGACACCATACTAGAAACTCCAGGAGGTGAAGTCAACTGTCTCTAGACTCCTGTGTGCCTTTCACTAAAATAAGGACAGCCCTGTGGAAGAGCTTAATTATGCAATTACCAGATCAACACAGAAGTTTGAAATCCGTTGGCGTAGTACAGTGGGTTTGGAAGGCAGCTGCACCTGCACCAGGTCAATTACAGCTACTTAATAGAGACTGGGAGGATTTGTATCCCTAAGGAAATTGTTCAAATGTGAAATGTTGTGCACCCACCACACATGGGCTATAAGGTATCTTTGAGGCTGTATACAAGGATAACATTGATGTATTCCCAGTGACGTAAAATGGTTTATGTTGGACACTTTTTTATGTTGCACATGCAAATTTATGTTGGACACTTATTCATGTTGATAAAAGATTGTGAAAATTGTACGCTGAAGTTACTGTACCTTTTGGTAAGTCATGTCATTTGTTTTGTTGTTTAGTTATGTTGGTTAATGTAATATTCATGTCATTTTGTTATGTATATATATGTAAATATTTGTTATTGACAGATAATAGAACCACATTAAAATGAAAAAGTGTGCTATTGATTTATGAAGTTGGTTGTGGAATTAATACTCAGCTATATATCTGATTGCAAATGTATGTCAGGAAAAGGTAGCAGGTATGAAGATATGAGGATATATTTTAAATTGCCTTAAAACAATAGCAATCAATGGTTGTTAAGTACATGTGCGAAATATTTAAATAGATTACAGTTGTTTCTCCTAACAGTTCCATGGCATGAGGGGCAACATTTTTGCGCACTAATTATTTATGAATCTCACCCCGTGTTTTCTCAACAGGGTCACTCCCCATTATGGATAGACACTTTTAGAATATTGGCATTTTCTTGTCCAAATCATTTGGCATATGAAACCTGTTCCAGGGTCACATGACTGGTTGAAGATGGCAGTTGGACTTCCTCCCACAATAAAGTGATTAGGTGTCCATGGATGGGCCATCAACCCGCAGAATTGGGGACAGAGCTGGGCATAACCCCACTTGCAACTGAATAGGTAGTACCTCGCCTTCACACAAAGATGTTGTCAAAGTTCATGTAGCCAGCTTGTAGCCAGTTAGGTATGCTAACACACATATAAAACAGAGAGAGAGGGAGAGAGAGAGAGAGAGAGAGAGAGAGAGAGAGAGAGAGAGAGAGAGAGAGAGAGAGAGAGAGAGAAAGGTGGGGGAGAGAAGGGTATAAGAGCAGTAGGAAAGAGGGATGGATGGATGGATTAATTTAAAAGCCAATACAGAGTATGCAATGAACATGATAGCAGGTAATTGGATAAAACAAAAAAGATGGCTTACTAGTCAGTGGCTATGTTGTGATTTTGTGTGGGGGTAGCATAATGCTTGCTGCAGGCGGATTACACAGACTAAGAGTGTAGATGCTCTCTACAGGCATGCACCCACCTACTTAATAGAATAAATACCAGTCTAAATAAAGTTCTTAGAAATACAGGGCCTGATTCACAAAGGTAAACTTACACTTTTGTGTAAGTTTACGATTGCTTGCGATTCACAAAGGGATTCACAAGTAGTATCTTTCCAAGTGTGGAGTCTCTGCATATAAAAAGATAGGTATTTTTATGTGCGAAGACTCCACGATCTTACATATACTACTCGTAAATCCCTTTGTGAATAGCAAGCAATCATAAACTTACAAAAAAGTTTAAGTTTACCTTTGTGAATCAGGCCCACAGTATCATATATTTTTGCGTGACTCCATTAAAAAGGATGCAAAAGTTGAATATCTGCAACCATAATAAATCAGCATGTGACTTTTTCTTACATGTTAGCTGTTGATGGGCAAAGCACAGAAGAACAGATACTGTCTCTGTTTCGTGTGTGTATATATATAAATTTATATATATATATATATATATATATATATATATATATATATATTACCTACTGGTGGTCGCCAGTAGGTAGTTATAGTTAGGACCTATTTTCAATAGGAAATCCGCAACATTCTATTCCCAATAAGTCTGGCGCCGGGTGAGGAATCTTCGCGAAAGTTTCCAAACTTTTGGCCAGCTTCACTCCGCTCCTATCCTGAAAGTTTCATGGTGACTCCTCAAGCCGGGGCTGAGAAAAAAGGGAGGTCCCAAAACGTGTTTTCCCCATGCAATTTCCTATAGGACCTGTTGATGCAGCTACAGCCCGAACTGCTGAACGGAATTACACCAAATTTGGCAGAAAGGTAGACCTTGGTTCAGAGTCGTGCCTTTTGCTTAAATGGTGTAAATCCATTCAGTAGTTCCTGAGAAAATCAAAAGTTAAATCACATATATATCTGGGCAGAGTCTAACCACACATCTCATTGTGAGATCTGATTGGCTGTCAGCACTTCATCCAAGAAGTGGTGGCAGCCATCTTGGGACCAATATACATGATAGCACCTCATTAAAAAGCATTGCAGTTAATAGAAGGTTTTAAGACTTTAGTTACATTATAAATCATTTGTTGATGGTACCATACTCATTTTAGGAATTGTGTTATGTTCTAAGGTGATTTTACCATGTGAAAAAGCCTTCTGCTGGGATATCATGAATCATGTTTGAGAGAAAACTATTTCCACATGCTTTTCCCACTGAGGTTTGGAAGGTGATGTATAAGCTAAACTGAGAGCATATTTTCTGTAAATTCACATTATCTTTCTTAGTCATGTGAGAATGAAGTCTGACATTCTCAGTAAAACATGAACATCCAACAAGGGCAGAGACTGTCAGTTGATTCCTTTGTGTTCTACTTCCCAGAGTGTTCCAAAGAACAACTAGAGCGCTAACACTCCTACCTATGATAAACGTATGGCACACCTGAAGCCATCTTGATTGGAATAAAGTGATAACTCTTAAAACATTTAATTTAAAAAGGAACAAAATGAGGGGTTCATTTTGCCATAGAATGTATGATTAGTGCTGCAGAAAGAAAAATTAGGGCACATTTTGAGTGACTTCTCAAATCCTCTTCTATTTCATTAAAGAATTCTGACATGCAGACTGAAACATGCACTTTGAATACCAGCAGCAGACTTCCCTGGTGAGCAGTAGCTTTACTACAGTGATCTAATGAGCAACTAGAGTGCTACCATTCAGAATGTATGGCAAATGTGTGACACATCTGAATGCCTTCTTGATGGAACCAAAGTAAAAAACTGAAAGTATTTCCTACTGAGGAGACTGAAGTAAATGAGGAAATTAGGAAACTTCATAACAAATAAATCTCCCAAGATGGCCACCAGAGACAAAAGAGCCCAAATGTAGCCCAAATATCACCCAGATGTAGCCCAAGTATAGCCCAATGACAGAATGTCCCAGAGTGTTCTAACGTACAACTAGAGCGCTAAATGTGTCACATCTGAATGCCTTCTTGATGGAACCAAAGTAAACAAGCATTGAAAATGCAATAGGTCTCGCCCTCGTTTAAGTTAAAGCAATTGTGTTTGTAATTAGGTGGCTTTTTAGCTTTGCTTTTATTAGTGTTTTTCAAAATTCTATGTACATAACATGCATATATGTATATGTATGCATGCATTTATATTTGTATTTATATAGATATGCAGATTATATATATGTTTATATATGTATGTATATATATATATATACACATACATATATATAAATGCATATGCATATATAAGCATATGTGTGCGTGTAGAGAGAGGTAGAGAGAGGTAGAGAGGTAGAGGTGTAGAGGTAGAGACGTAGAGGTGTAGAGGTAGAGAGGTAGAGGTAGAGAGGTAGAGAGGTAGAGAGTAGTAGAGAGAGAGGAAGAGAAAGGTAGTGAGGTAGAGAGTAGAGGATGAGTAATAGAGAGTAGAGAGTAGAGAGAGAGTAGTAGAGAGTTAGAGAGAGTAGCAGAGAGTGAGTAGGGGAGAGTAGTAGAGTGAGTAGTAGAGAGTGAGTAGTAGAGAGTAGTAGAGAGTGAGAAGTAGAGAGTAGTAGAGTAGTAAAGAGTGAGTAGTAGAGTGAGTAGTAGAGAGTAGTAGAGAGTGAGTAGTAGAGAGTAGTAGAGAGTGAGTATTAGAGAGTGAGTAGTAGAGAGTAGTAGAGAGTGAGTAGTGGAGACTGAGTAGAAGAGAGAGAGTAGTAGAGAATGAGTAGTAGAGAATGAGTAGTAGAGTGAGTAGTAGAGAGTAGTAGAGTGAGAGTAGTAGAGAGTGAGTAGTAGAGAGTGAGTAGTAGAGAGTAGTAGAGAGAGAGTAGTAGAGAGTGAGTAATAGAGAGTAGTAGAGAGTGAGTAGTAGAGAGTGAGTAGTAGAGAGAGAGTAGTAGAGAGTGAGTAGTAGAGTAGTAGAGAGTGAGTAGTAGAGAGTGATTAGTAGAGAGTAGTGGAGTAGTAGAGAGTGAGTAGTAGAGTAAGTAGTAGAGTGAGTAGTAGAGAGCAAGTAGTAGAGAGTGTGTAGTAGAGAGAGAGTAGTAAAGAGTTGTAGGGAGTGAGTAGTAGAGAGTGAGTAGTAGAGAGAGTAGTAGAGAGTAGTAGAGTAGTAGAGAGTGAGTAGTAGAGAGTGAGTAGTAGAGAGTAGTAGAGAGTGAGTAGCAGAGAGAGTAGTACAGAAAAGTAGAGTAGTAGAGAGTTAGTAGTAGAGTGAGTAGTAGAGAGTAGTAGAGAGCAAATAGTAGAGAGTGAGTAGTGGAGAGTGAGTAGTAGAGTAGTAGAGAGTGAGTAGTAGAGAGAGAGTAGTAGAGTGTAGTAGAGATAGCAGTAGAGAGTGAGTAGTAGAGAGAGAGTAGTAGAGAGTAGTAGAGAGTGAGTAGTAGAGTAGTAGAGAGTGAGTGGTAGAGAGTAGTAGAGAGTGGTAGAGTGAGTAGTAGAGAGTGAGTAGTAGAGAGAGTAGTAGAGAGTGAGTAGTTGAGAGTGAGTAGTAGAGAGTGAATAGTAGAGAGTAGTAGAGAGTAGTAGAGTAGTAGAGAGTGTGTAGTAGAGAGCGAGTAGTAGAGAGTAGTAGAGTGAGTAGTAGAGAGGGTGTAGTAGAGAGAGAGTAGTAGAGAGTAGTAGAGAGTGAGTAGTAGAGTAGTAGAGAGTGAGTGGTAGAGAGTAGTAGAGAGCAGTAGAGTGAGTAGTAGAGAGTGAGTAGTAGAGAGTGAGTGGTAGAGAGTAGTAGTAGAGAGTAGTAGAGAGTAGTAGAGAGTAGTAGAGAGTGAGTAGTAGAAAGTAGTAGCGAGTGAGTAGTAGAGAGTGAGTAGTTTAATTTAAAAGGAACACAATGAGGAGGTTCATTTTGCCATAGAAATTATGATTAGTGCGGAAAAAAGAAAAATGAGGGCTCATTTTGAGTGACTTCTCAAATCCTCTTCTATTTCATTAAAAAATTCTGACATGCAGACTGAAACATGCACTTTCAATACCAGCAGCAGACTTCCCTGGTGAGCAGTAGCTTTACTACAGTGATCTAATAAGCAACTAGAGTGCTAACATTCCGAACTTATGGCAAATGTGTGACACATCTGAATGCCTTCTTGATGGAATGAAAGTAAAAAACCTGAAAGTATTTCCTACTGAGGAGACTGTTGTAAATGAGGAAATTAGGAAATTTCAAAACAAATAAGTCTCCCAAGATGGCCACCAGAGACAAAAGAGCCCAAATGTAGCACAAATATCACCGAGATGTAGCCCAAGTATAGCCCAATGACAGAATGTCCCAGAGTGTTTTAAAGAACAACTAGAGCACCAACAGTCTTACTTATGACAAAAGTATGGCACACCTGATGCCATCTTGATTGGAATAAAGTGGTAAAAACATTTAATTTGCAAAGGAACAAAATTAGGGGGTTCATTTTGCCATAGAAATTATGATTAGTGCTGCAGAAATAAAGATTAGGGCACATTTTCACTTCTCAAATCCTCTTCCATTTCATTAAAAAATTCTGACATGCAGACTGAAACATGCACTTTGAATACCAGCAGCAGACTTCCCTGGTGAGCAGTAGCTTTACTACAGTGATCTAATGAGCAACTAGAGTGCTACCATTCAGAATTTATGGAAAATGTGTGACACATCTGAATGCCTTCTTGATGGAATCAAAGTAAACAAGCATTGAAAATGCAATAGGTCTCGCCCTCGTTTAAGTTAAAGCAATTCAATTTGTAATTAGGTGGCTTTTTAGCTTTGCTTATATTAGAGTTTTTCAAACTTTCATGTACATACCATGCATATGTATGCATATATGTATATGTATATGTTTGCATGCATTTATATTTATATAGATATGCAGATTATATTGATATGTTTATATATGTATATACATATATACACATACATATATATAGATGCATATGCATATATATGCATATATATATGTGCATATGTGTGCATGTAACGAGAGGTAGAGAGGTAGAGGTGTATAGGAAGAGGTGTAGAGGTAGAGAGCTAGAGGTAGAGAGTAGAGTAGTAGAGAGAGAGATAGAGAGAGGTAGAGAGGTAGAGAGTAGAGAGCGAGAAATAGAGAGCAGAGAGTGAGTAGTAGAGAGTAGTAGAGAAAGTATCAGAGAGTGAGTAGTAGAGAGTAGTAGAGTGAGTAGTAGAGAGTGAGTAGTAGAGAGTGAGTAGTAGAGAGTGAGTAGTAGAGAGTAGTAGAGAGTGAGTAGTAGAGAGTGACTAGTAGAGAGTAGTAGAGAGTGAGTAGCAGAGAGAAAGTATTAGAGAGTAGTAGAGAGTGAGTAGCAGAGAGTAGTAGAGAGTGAGTAGTAGAGAGGAGTAGAGAGTGAGTAGTAGAGAGTAGTAGAGAGAGTAGTAGAGAGTGAGTAGTAGAGAGTAGTAGAGAGTGAGTAGTAGAGAGTGAGTAGTAGAGAGAGAGTAGTAGAGAGTAGTAGAGTAGTAGAGAGTGACTAGTAGAGAGAGAGTAGTAGAGAGTAGTGGAGTAGTAGAGAGCGAGTAGTAGAGAGTAGTAGAGAGTGAGTAGTAGAGTGAGTACTAGAGAGTAGTAGAGAGCGAGTAGCAGAGAGCAAGTAGTAGAGAGTGTGTAGTAGAGAATGAGTAGGAGAGAGTAGTAGAGAGTGAGTAGTAGAGAGAGAGTAGTAGAGAGTGAGAAGTAGAGAGAGTAGTAGAGTAGTAGAGAGTGAGTAGTAGAGTGAGTAGTAGAGAGTAGTTGAGAGCGAGTAGTAGAAAATGAGTAGTGGAGAGTGAGCAGTAGAGAGAAGTAGAGAGTGAGTTGTAGAGAGTGAGTAGTACAGAGTGAGTAGTAGAGAGTGAGTAGTAGAGAATAGTAGAGTGAGTAGTAGAGAGTGAGTAGTAGAGAGAGAGTAGTAGAGAGTGAGTAGTAGAGTAGTAGAGAGTGAGTGGTAGAGAGTAGGAGAGAGTAGTAGAGTGCGTACTAGAGAATAGTAGAGAGTGAGTAGTAGAGCGAGTAGTAGAGAGAATTAGAGTAGTAGAGAGTGAGTAGTAGAGAGTGAGAAGTAGAGAGAGTAGTAGAGAGTAGTAGAGAGTGAGTAGTAGAGAGTGAGTAGTAGAGAGTGAGTAGTGGAGAGTGAGTAGTAGAGAGCGAGTAGTAGAGAGTGAGTAGTAGAGAGTGAATAGTAGAGAGTGAGTAGTAGAGCGAGAGTAGTAGAGAGTGAGTAGTAGAGAGTTGTAGAGTGAGTAGTAGAGAGTGAGTAGTAGAGAGTAGTAGAGAGAGAGTTGTAGAGAGTGAGTAGTAGAGAGAGAGTAGTAGAGTAGTAGAGAGTGAGTGGTAGAGAGCAGCAGAGAGTAGTAGAGTGAGTAGTAGAGAGTAGTAGAGAGTGAGTAGTAGAGAGTGAATAGTAGAGAGTGAGTAGCAGAGCGAGAGTAGTAGAGAGTGAGTAGTAAAGAGTTGTAGAGTGAGTAGTAGAGAGTGAGTAGTAGACAGTAGTAGAGAGAGAGTAGTAGAGAGTGAGTAGTAGAGAGAGAGTAGTAGAGTAGTAGAGAGTGAGTGGTAGAGAGCAGCAGAGAGTAGTAGAGTGAGTAGTAGAGAGAGTAGTAGAGAATGAGTAGTAGAGAGTGAATAGTAGAGAGCAGTAGTGGAGAGTAGTAGAGAGAGAGAGTTCTAGAGAGTGTAGTAGAGAGTGAGTAGTAGAGAGTAATAGCGACTGAGTAGTAGAGAGTAGTAGAGAGTGAGTAGTAGAGTAGTAGAGAGTGAGTGATAGAGAGTAGTAGAAAGTAGTAGAGTGAGTAGTAGAGAGTGAGTAGTAGAGAGTGAATAGTAGAGAGTAGTAGAGAGTGAGTAGTAGAGAGAGTAGTAGAGAGTGAGTAGTAGAGAGTAGTAGAGCGTGAGTAGTAGAGAGTGAGTAGTATAGAGTAGTAGCGAGTAAGCAGTAGAGAGTGAGTAGTGGAGTACTAGAGTGTGAGTAGTTGAGAGTGACTAGTAGAGAGTAGTAGAGAGTGAGTAGTATAGAGAGTAGTAGTAGAGAGTGAGTAGTAGAGAGTAGTAGAGCGTGAGTAGTAGAGAGTGAGTAGTAGAGAGTGAGTAGTATAGAGTAGTAGTGAGTGAGTAGTAAAGAGTGAGCTGTAGAGTAGTAGAGAGTGAGTAGTTGAGAGTGAGTAGTAGAGAGTGAGTAGTAGAGAGTAGTAAAGTAGTAGAGAGTGAGTAGTAGAGAGTGAGTAGTAGAGAGAGAGTAGTAGAGAGTAGTAGAGAGTCAGTAGTAGAGTAGTAGAGAGTAGTCAGTGTCAGTCAGTGTCAGTCAGTGTCAGTCAGTCAGTGCTAGTCAGTCTGTCAGTGTCAGTCAATCAGTGTCAGTCAGTGTCAGTCAATCAGTGTCAGTCAGTCAGTGTCAGTCAATCAGTGTCAGTCAGTGTCAATCAGTGTCAGTTAGTGTCAGTCAGTAAGTCAGTGTCAGTCAGTCAGTGTCAGTCAGTCAGAGTCAGCTAGATCAGCTCTGCTGACCTGGTTCTCTGGCTCTAAAGCAGCTCTGATGACCTGGTTTCTCTGGCTCTACAGCAGGTCTTCTGACCTGGTTCTCTGGCTCTAGAGCAGCTCTGCTGACCTAGTTCTTATGCTACAGAGCAGCTCTGCTGATCTAGTTCTCTGGCTCTAAAACTGCTCTGCTGACCTGGTTCTCTGGCTCTAAAGCAGCTCCGCTGACCCAGTTCTATGGCTCTGAAGCAGTTCTGCTGACATGGTTATCTGGCTCTAATGCAGCTCTGCTGACCTGGTTCTCTCCCTCTAAAGCAGCTCTGCTGACCTGGTTCTCTAGCTCTAGAGCAGCTCTGTTGACCTGGTTCTCAGGCTCTAGAACAGCTCTACTGACCTGGTTCTCTGGCTCTAAAGCAGCTCTGCTGACCTGGTGGTTCTATGGCTCTAAAGCAGCTCTGCTGATTTGGTTCTCTGGCTCTAGAGTAGCTCTGCTGACCTGGTTCTCCGGCTCTAAAGCAGCTCTGCTAACCTGGTTCTCTGGCTCTAAAGCATCTCTGCTGGCCTGGTTCTCTGGCTCTAAAGCAGCTCTGCTGACCTGGTTCTCTCCCTCTAAAGCAGCTCTGCTGACCTGGTTTCTCTGGCTCTACAGCAGCTCTGCTGACCTGGTTCTCTGGCTCTAGAGCAGCTCTGCTGACCTAGTTCTTAGGCTCTAGAGCAGCTCTGCTGACCTGGTTCTCTGGCTCTACAGCAGCTCTGCTGACCTGGTTTTCTGCACTCACGACGCACGCACCCGACTTCGCGAAAATATATTTAAAAATAATATAAGTTTATTATAAGTACAAATATATTATTTTGATGAATATCTTACATAATCTCTTGCCTTAATATGTATATTAAAGACACATACATATCATTTTGGAACATATTTTTTTTTTGCGGGAGTCGTGCACCCAGCGCGCCCCAGCACGTATATGATGTCACGCGGGATCCGCAAGCGCACAAACCTCTCGTACCGTAATGCGCATTTGTGTCGCAAATGCGCGGGAGCAGGAGTCGCAGACTGGTCGCATACCAATCGCGCATATCACGTGATATTAAATGTATATGATGTGACTGAAAAACACGCAGCCGTCGCACACCATACGCGGATCCTTCATGACTTTTCTAAAATGGCGGCTAGAATGCGCGCACTCACCGTGATGTGCACACTTTGAGTGCGCGAGAAAATAATATAAATATATTCAAATAAAAAATGAAAACAAGAAAATTTATCAATATTTCAGTTTTAATTAAAAACATTTTTTTTGGGAATTTTCAGAAAAATATATAATGTTATTTAATGAATAAAATATTTATAAATAAACAGTTAAAAAACTGTAGAAAATCAGTAAAAAAAATAGACATAACTACTATCACACTTAAAAGTTAGCATTTAAAAAACCTTTGAAATTCACTGAACAAAAACATAGGTTTCAGAGACGTTATAGTTAGAAATTAGCATTTAAAAAACCTTAGAAATTCACAGAAAAATCCATAGGTTTCAGGGGTGTTATAGTTAGCTGCCCATTTCACTCGTATAAAACCATCGAAATTCCTCCGTTATAGTTAGTTCTGCTAACTATAACTCACGCGCCCGCAATGCACTGCTGATGATGTCACATATTGCATCATTCATGACATGGTCAGTGACATCACTCATGACATCACTGATGACATCTCAAATGACATCACTGATGACATCACTGATGACATCATCCAGTGAATGTGTGTTTTTCTGCAACGCAGAGCAGTGGCGCTTACTGGAAGCACCTGGTTGGCTAGTTGGCCCCCAGGGTACCTCAGGATTGAAAGGGTATTATTTCCCCAACTTAAAACGCGCCACAGGGCGTGTTTGCACACATCACCTCAGGTCCCGTCCCCTCCCTTCACCACTGTGTAAACGCGCCCTGTGGCTGTTCTAAGTTGAGAGATTAAGTCCCCTTGAATCCTAAGGGTCCCTAGGGTCAAACTAGTCCACTAGGTACCTCCAGTAAGCGCCACAGAGCTGTGTTGCATAGAGGTGTAAAAAGGGGCATGGCCTCAGAACACCTGTCTGCAACGCAGCTCCCTGGCGCATACTAGAGATACCTGTTAGGCTAGTTGGCCCTCAGAGACCCTCAGTATTGAAGGGGAATTAATTCCCCAACGTACAACTAGCCAGGGAGCGTGTTTGCAGAGTGCTGCAAGGAGGGGGCATGGCCTCCGGCGCGATGCCAGTCTTTTATTTATTTTATTTTTTAAGAAGGAGGGCTGTGTGGCCCCCCTTCTTTTTCTAAATTATTGGCCCTGGGGTCCCCATCCCCCAGGGCCTGCACCCTAATTTGTTTTGTTGAAAAAAATACATTTGGAAGGGGGCCGCGTGGCCCCCCTCCCAAGGCCTTAATTTGCCCCGGGGACCCCAACCCCCAGGTCATGGACTTTTTTTTTTATTATTCTTTAGGAGGGGGGCTGTGTTGCCCCCCTCCTCAGGCCACTTATGGCTCTGGGGACCCCATCCCCCGGTGCCGGCCTTTGTTTTTTATTATTTAAAAAATATATATATTTATTGAAACACCGAGGACATGCTGGACAAACCGTATGTACCTATCGCCATGACGATTTGCGTAATATTCATTAAAAGGCGACTATGCATACAATGAATCCACGTGGAATGTATTTACACCGCTAGTGAAGCTCTGACGTGTCTGACGCCCTACCGTACCTAATCCCGGCGCCCCCGCCGGTGGGTACTCTCCAAGTAGACACCCTTGTCGTTTATTTATACAAACATAGGTAGCTATTGACGGGCACATTTAATACACATGCACACCAAGCCATTCAAAGGGGATTCGACAAAAATTCGACCAAACTATGCAGAAACCCCCCTCACGGTTAATAACACACACATCCACCGCCGGATGTGTAATACTTTTTATTTTACTCTCTGGAAAGGAGACAAACCTCACTTGAGAGTCACAGCGTGCTCCTGGCCTAGCCCAATGCTGTTACACCCACCAGTGCCCGCCGAGTGCTACACACCTCTGTGTTGTATTCCACCAGCTAGTGCATATGCTATGACACTCTCTAGCCCCTGTGCACTGTAACGCCACCCCGTGAATATGTCACGCCACACTTGCCTTCGCACGAGTTACATTGCCCCATCTAATGTGCCTTCCTCGATGCCTATGTTATAACGCACAGCGCTATGCCATACATATTACAATCTGGGATCCATATCTTTGTCACAGTGCATATGCAACGTTACACTCCCCAGCACATATTTTATATTACAACTTTAGAGACTAATTAGGTTACACAACACTGCCCTGTGCATATTACACTCCAAGGTGCATATTGCATAGCTCGCGCTAGTGCCTGTGCTATCTCGTGCTCTCCAATGAATCTATCATTGCGCACAATGTATTGCATAATATATTTCATGCCCCGGTTCATCTTATATCACATTTTTTGGTGCATAGTTTATACCATATACTATATCTAGTTTTCATTTTCAATTGTACTCTCAGGACTATGTTCTAAATAACACTGCGCCCAACTACCCTTTTCACGGGCATTACATTTTGCGATGGGGTGGAGGGTCAGGGGTTTTTTCTGCCAAGTGAGCTTGGAGTCACAGTCACAAACGTCCTCTTCTTCCTGAATAAAAGTGAGATTATGCTGCATACTTGTTCATATTTTAAGTAGCTCGCACAGACACACATTTTAAAAACAATAAAGTTCCTAATACCCACCTTCTCTGAACAGTTAGCTTGCTGCCCCATCCACCTCCTCCCTATCCTCTGTTGTCTGAATCCATGGATTAGCCTCCTCCCTCCTGCCATGCATGGTCTGATGCCACTGCCCTCTGTTTAGCATGATGTACCAGTCCTCTCCTCCTGCCCTCCATTGCCCAATTCTATGGCCAATCATTGACCTCCTGCTTAGCCTCTGTGCTTAGCTTGCTGCCCCTATTCTCCTTCCCCCTGCTCTCCGATGTCGTTGTGCATGCCCCTGCTCCATCCTTTTTGCCCACCATGTTCCATGGACCTGCCACTTCTATCTACTCTGAGTGTTCTGTTGAACTGCCACTCCCCTCCCACCTGCCTAGCATTGTCAGATGACTGTAACCTGTCCCTGCCACCTCCACCCTGCCTTTCCACATACCATGACCCTATCCCCTTCCTCCTATCCTCCATGGTCCATTTTACTGCCACACCCTTCTGCCCTCCTTGGTCTGTTGTGCTGCAACTGCTCCTCCTGCCTGCCCCGCGCGGTCTGTTGTGAGGCTCCTTCCCCTGAACTCTCTTGTCTGTGTCCAGGTCCTGACCCTCCCTTCTATTCTCTATGGTCCTTTGTGCATGCCCCTGCACCCTCCTTCTTGCCCATCATAGCCATTGTGCTGCCACTAACCCTCCCGCTTGCCATGCGTGGTCTTCTGTGCTGCTTTGGCCCCTCCCACTTTCCCTGTTTGGTCAGCTAGCTGCCCCTGACCCCTCCCACCTTCCCTCCATGGTCTGTGTGTATGCCATCATAGTCTCACTGTTGCTCTCCATGGTGTGTCTTATTTCTAGTGCCCATCCTGCCTGACCTCCATGGTCATCTTGCTGCTCCTGCCCTGCCCCGTTGCCCCCAGCCCTCTGTTTCCATGTACAGACCCCTACTCCCTCCCTCCTGGCTTGTCTGTTACATTGTAATGCCCCTGATCCGTTCCTCCTGCCCTTTATGGTCTGTTATGCTGCAGGATTCTCTCCTGTCTGTCCATTATGGTCAGCTAGCTACCATTGCCTCTTTCCCCTCTGTTCTCTGTTGTCCATGTGCATGGTCCTGTCCCCTCCTTATTGCTTTCTATGGATTGTTGTGCTGCACTCCCGTCCCGCATGCCCTGTGTGGTGTATTGTGCTGCTGCAAACCCTGATGCCTGCCCTGTAGGGTCAGTTTGGTGCACCTCTCCATGACCCTCCTGTCCTCTGTTATCCGAGTCCATGTCCCTACCCCAATTCCTCCTACCTACCATAATCCAATGTACCATACTTGTGAACATTTTGAACTTGGTAAGAGGGAGATTTTGAAAAAACTGAGGAATTGATTTTCCCCTTTGAGTTACATTGAAAAAGAGGAGATTGTAGACAGGAGACAGATCAAATAAAACCCATTTGAGCTTAAAAACATTGGACGTTTCCTGGCTGAAATGGGTCTGTTGGCATGTATGGTTGTACTACCACTGCCTCTTCCTTCTGCCCACAATGGTCTATTATATTGCCACATCCTCTCTTGCCAGTCCTGTATTGTTGGTTTGTTGCCCCTGCCCCCCTTTCCACTGCCCTCCATAGTCTGTTGTGCTGCCACTGCCCTTCCTGCCTGCCCAGTGTGGTCAAATTGTTGCCTCTGCACTCTCCTACCTGCCTTCAATTTTCAGAGTCCGTGCCCCTGGCCTCTGCCTCTCAACAGTATCCCAATGAACAACTAGATTGCTAACATTCTATATTTATTACAAAAGTGTGGAACGCCTGACGTCATCTTGATGTAATCAAAACGGTAATACCTAGAGCATTTCCTTTATAAATTACATATATGAGAGGGTCTTATTTGCATTCAAAGTATGGTTAGTGCTCTAAAAAACTAAAATGAGGACTTATTTTCTTAGTTTTCAAATAGAAACAAAGAACTTTTAAATTATTTGTAATCTTTCTGTTTTTTTATCCAGTTGACCACTTGATTAAATGTTGCACTTAGGGGAGAGGATGTGGTGTTACTTCCAGAGCTGCAGACTTTGCAACTGGGGAATCAGGTTGGAGTTTCTGCTTCAGCTCAACATTCTGTGATTCTGGTCAAATCACTTAATCTCCCCATGTCTACAACCAAAATGAATTTGATCTTGTGTGATGTAACCAATGCTCATGTAAAGCACTCCAATACCTGACAAGTCTGCACTATATAAAACTGCAAATGTTTTGCACACTTCTGTCATTGGGCTACATGTGGGCTACATTTGGGTGATATGTGTGCTGCATTTGGGCTCTTTTGTCTCTGGTGGCCATCTTGGGAGATTTATTTGTTCTGAAGTTTCCTAATTTCCTCATTTACTACAGTCTCCTCAGTAGGAAATGCGTTCAGTTTTTTACTTTGATTCCATCAAGAAGGTATTCAGATATGTCAGACATTTGCCATAAATTCTGAATGTTAGCACTCTAATTGCTCATTAGATCACTGTAGTAAAGCAACTGCTCACCACGGAAGTCTGCTGCTGGTATTAAAAGTGCATGTTTCAGTCTGCATATCAGAATTTTTTAATGAAATAGAAGAGGATTTGGGAAGTCACTCAAAATGTGCCCTATTTTTTTTTCTGCAGCACTAATCATAATTGCTATGGCAAAATGAACCCCCTCATTTTGTTCCTTTGTAAATTAAATGTTTTAAGTGTTACCACTTTATTCCAATCAAGATGACTTCAGGTGTGTCATACTTTTGTCATAAGTAAGACTATTAGCGTTCTAGTTGTACGTTAGAACACTCTGGGACATTCTGTCATTGGGCTATACTTGGGCTACATCTGGGTGATATTTGGGCTACATTTGGGCTCTTTTGTCTCTGGTGGCCATCTTGGGAGATTTATTTGTTATGAAGTTTCCTAATTTCCTCATTTACTGCAGTCTCCTCAGTAGGAAATACTTTCAGTTTTTTACTTTGGTTCCATCAAGAAGACATTCAAATGTGTCACATTTGCCATAAATTCTGAATATTAGCACTCTAGTTGCTGGTTAGATCACTGTAGTAAAGCTACTGCTCACCAGGGAAGTCTCCTGCTGGTATTCAAAGTGCATGTTTTTGTCTGCATGTCAGAATTTTTTTATGAAATAGAAGAGGATTTGAGAAGTCAAAATGTGCCCTAATTTTTTTTTCTGCAGCACTAATCATAATTTCTATGGCAAAATGAACCCCCTCATTTTGTTCCCTTGTAAATTAAATGTTTTAAGTGTTACCACTTTATTCCAATCAAGATGGCTTCAGGTGTGCAATACGTTTGTCATAAGTAGGACTGTTAGCGCTCTAGTTGTTCTTTAGAACACTCTGGGAAGCTGCAGTAGAACACAAAGGAATCAACTGACAGTCTCTGCCCTTGTTGGATGTACATGTTTTACTGAGAATGTCAGACTTCATTCTCACATGACTGAGAAAGATAATGTGAATTGACAGAAAATATGCTCTCAGTTTAGCTTATAGATCACCTTCCAAACCTCTGTGGGAAAAGCATGAGAAAATAGTTTTCTCTCAAACATGATTCATGATATCACAGCAGAAGGCTTTTTCACATGGTAAAATCACCTTAGAACACACCACAATTCCTAAAACGAGTATGGTACCATCAACAAATGATTTATAGTGTAACTAAAGTCTTAAAAGCTTCTATTAACCGCAGTGCTTTTTAATGAGGTGCTATCATGTATATTGGTCCCAAGATGGCTGCTAACACTTCTTGGATGAAGTACTGACAGCCAATCAGAACTCACGATGAGATGTGTGGTTAGGTTCCGCCCAGATATATCTATCTTTTTAACTCTAATTTTCTCAGGAACTACTGAACGTATTTATACCATTTAAGCAAAAGGCACGAGTCTGAACTGAGGACTACCTCTTTGCCAAATGTGGTGTAATTCCGTTCAGCAGTTCGGGCTGTAGCTGCGTCAACAGATCCTATGGGAAAATGCATGGGGAAAACGCGTTTTGGGACCCCCCATTTTTCTCGGCCCCCGCTTGACGAATCACCGTGAAATTTTTAGGACATGAGCGGACCGGAGTTGGCCAAAAGTTTGCAAAATTTCAGGAAGATCTGTCAATCGGCGCCAACGTTATTCCAAATAGAATGTTTCGGATTTCCTATGGAAAATAGGTCCTAACTATATCTACCTACTGGCAACTGCCAGTAGGTAATATGTATGTATATATGTGTGTGTGTGTGTGTGTATATATATATATATATATATATATATATATATATATATATATATATATTATCTACTGGCGGTCGCCAGTAGATAGTTATAGTTAGGACCGTGTTTCCATAGGAATACCAAAACATTCTATTAGGAATAAATTTGGTGCCGGTTGACGAATCCTTGCCAAATTTTCAAAATAGGTGGGGCACTCCGCTCCGCTCTTACCCTGAAAGTCTTGGGGGGATTTGTCAAGCGGGGGCTGAGAAAAAAGG
Source organism: Triturus cristatus (assembly GCF_964204655.1). Taxonomy (NCBI): domain Eukaryota; kingdom Metazoa; phylum Chordata; class Amphibia; order Caudata; family Salamandridae; genus Triturus; species Triturus cristatus. The sequence continues at coordinate 491,516,098 of NC_140588.1, forward strand.
GGGGTCCCAAAACGCGTTTTCCTCATGCAATTTTCCATAGGGACCTTTAGTCCAAGGTACAGCCCGAACGGCTGAACAGAATTACTTGAAATTTGGCAGAGAGGTAGTCCTCAGCTCAGGGATGTGCCTTTTGCATATATGGAGTCAATCTGTTCAGTAGTTCCTGAGAAAATTGCAGTTAAAAGCACATACATATCTATAGCTGCGCACCATGCTCGCACCGTGCGAGCACCGTGCACGAGCGTAATTCTGATTGGTGGTTAGTCAACATTCGAATCGGTCTAAATCAGGAAGTGTCGGCCGCCATTTTGTTTGTTTTCAGTGCGAGAGTGAAAAAGGAAGGTGGCGAACGTGAAAAGGGGGCAGGGTGGAGAGTTCCTGACCCCCTAGCCTTTGTCAGGGGGTCCCTGAAGGACCCCGAAGGCAGAAAAAAACATTGTAATTTTTTTTTTTTAAATCGCGGGGGTGCGCGCACCGTGCACGCACGGTAAAAAACCCAAAAAAAAATAATGTTTTTTTTTTTAATATGTAGTTTATTGTAAAATAAATATATAAAAAAAATAATAATACATACATAACTTAGCATTTAAAAAACCGTACAAATTCACTGAAAAAACCATAGGTTTCACACACGTTATAGTTAGGAATTAGCATTTAAAAAACCTTGCAAATTCACTTAAAAAACCATAGGTTTCACACATGTTATAGTTAGGTGGATATTTCACTCGTAAAAAACCAATGAAATTCCCCCGTTATAGTTAGTTCAGATAACTATAACTCGCGCGGCCGCCACTCTATCACAAGGGTGATGTCATCAGTGATGTCATGAGTGATGCCACTGATCATGTCATGAGTGATGTAATATGTGATGTCATCAGCAGTGGATTGCGGTCGCGTGATTTATAGTTATCTGAACTAACTATAACGGGGGAATTTCATTGGTTTTTTACGAGTGAAATATCCACCTAACTATAACATGTGTGAAACCTATGGTTTTTTAAGTGAATATATATATATATATTAAAAAAACGTTGCCCTGAGGCGAGAACGAGCCTGCTGCAGGGTGGCTTTCACCCCCAATTTATTTCAACAGCTTACGCAGTCCAGAGTCAAAGTTCACCATTCCTGACGCGTTTTAAAGCATAACAGCTTTTTCTTCGGAGGAAAGTCACAAGTAAAAACATGGAAATGCTGCCCCAAGCACTTTTACGCATGCGCTAATAAATTGTTCCCAGGTGGGCTCCATGAAAAGCATGCTGGCGCTTGTAGTTTATGATAATAGGCACAGTTTTACCTCAGTGGGTTACGTTTAATCTGTGACACATAAAGTTCAATACAATGCTCAAGTGGGCATCCAGGCCGAGATAGCTGATGATTACATCTTTCTACCCTGCAGCGCCTTGAATCCAACATGAATATTCATTCAGTCGACAGGCCCCAGAACACCAGTAGTGGCAAGTTCTCTGCGGCCAGGCTGCCGCATTTAAATCCAAAAACAAAGTTGCCCTGAGGTGAGAACGAGCCTGCTGCAGGGTGGCTTTCACCACAAATTTATTTCAACAGCTGGTGCTTGTAGTTTATGATAATAGGCACTGTTTTACCTCCGTTGGTTCAGTTTAATCTGTGACAAATAAAGTTCAATACAATGCCCAAGTGGCGCTGGACCTGCCTCGTCTGCAGTGGGGCGCTTCTGCGACCTGGGTAGGCCGCTACATATCCAAACGAAAAAAGCACCCAACGCTTGAAAGCGCCACACATCGTCGTGTAATCTCCTTTTATTTTGCAGGGTAACAGCGTGATCATCTCACTTGTCACAGCACGATAACACCACGTTCCATACGCGTTTCGGGCATGCAAGTGCCCTTGTTCACCGGCTTGGTTTTCATGGAGAGAGGCAGCAGACGAGGCAGGCCCAGCGCCATGATTAACAGGGCGCAGTTGGAACGTCGTATTCCGCTTTGTCTGAGGAAAACTAAGCAGAGCGATAGCCTTTCAAAACAACAGCAACCCACTGTGGTAATTGAAATTAGTATTACGGAGAAAATTGCAGCATCCACAGAGGAAACATTTGGTATGAAAACTGCAATAACCACAATGCACTGCTGCACACGCCCATGAGGGCGGACTTTATAAACTAATCACAGGTGTGAGATGAACTATTGCTGCCTCTCTCCATGAAAACCAAGCCGGTGAACTAGGGCACTTGCATGCCCGAAACGCGTATGGAACTTGGTGTTATCGTGCTGTGACAAGTGAGATGATCGCGCTGTTACCCTGCAAAATAAAAGGAGATTACACGACGATGTGTGGCGCTTTCAAGCGTTGGGTGCTTTTTTCGTTTGGATATGTAGCGGCCTATCCAGGTCGCGGAAGCGCCCCACTGCAGACGAGGCAGGTCCAGCACCATCATTAACAGGGCGCAGTTGGAACGTCGTGCTCCGCTTTGTCTGAGGAAAACTAAGCAGAGCGGTTGCCTTTCAAAACAACAGCAACCCACTGTGGTACTTGAAATTAGTATTACAGGGAAAATTGCAGCATCCACAGAGGAAATATTTTATATGAAAACTGCAATAACCACAATGCACTGCTGCACACGCCCATGAGGGCGGACTTTATAAACTAATCACAGGTGTGAGATGAACTTTTGCTGCCTCTCTCCATGAAAACCAAGCCGGTGAACAAGGGCACTTGCATGCCCGAAACGGTTATGGAACTTGGTGTTATCGTGCTGTGACAAGTGAGATGATCGCGCTGTTACCCTGCAAAATAAAAGGAGATTACACGACGATGTGTGGCGCTTTCAAGCGTTGGGTGCTTTTTTCGTTTGGATATGTAGCGGCCTATCCAGGTCACGGAAGCGCCCCACTGCAGACGAGGCAGGTCTAGTGCCATGATTAACAGGGCGCAGTTGGAACGTCGTGTTCCGCTTTGTCTGAGGAAAACTAAGCAGAGCGATTGCCTTTCAAAACAACAGCATCCCACTGTGGTAATTGAAATTAGTATTACAGAGAAAATTGCAGCATCCACAGAGGAAATATTTGATATGAAAACTGCAATAACCACAATGCACTGCTGCACACGCCCATGAGGGGGGACTTTATAAACTAATCACAGGTGTGAGATGAACTTTTGCTGCCTCTCTCCATGAAAACCAAGCCGGTGAACAAGGGCACTTGCATGCCCGAAACGCGTATGGAACTTGGTGTTATCGTGCTGTGACAAGTGAGATGATGGCGCTGTTACCCTGCAAAATAAAAGGAGATTACATGACGATGTGTGGCGCTTTCAAACGTTGGGTGCTTTTTTCGTTTGGATATGTAGCGGCCTATCCAGGTCGCGGAAGCGCCCCACTGCAGACGAGGCAGGTCCAGCGCCATGATTAACAGGGCGCAGTTGGAACGTCGTGTTCCGCTTTGTCTGAGGAAAACTAAGCAGAGCGATTGCCTTTTAAAACAACAGCAACCCACTGTGGTAATTAAAATTAGTATTACGGAGAAAACTGCAGCATCCACAGAGGAAATATTTGATATGAAAACTGCAATAACCACAATGCACTGCTGCACACGCCCATGAGGGCGGACTTTATAAACTAATCACAAGTGTGAGATGAACTATTGCTGCCTCTCTCCATGAAAACCAAGCCGGTGAACAAGGGCACTTGCATGCCCAAAACCCGTATGGAACTTGGTGTTATCGTGCTGTGACAAGTGAGATGATCGCGCTGTTACCCTGCAAAATAAAAGGAGATTACATGACGATGTGTGGCGCTTTCAAGCGTTGGGTGCTTTTTTCGTTTGGATATGTAGTGGCCTATCCAGGTCGCGGAAGCGCCCCACTGCAGACGAGGCAGGTCCAGCACCATGATTAACAGGGCGCAGTTGGAACGTCGTGTTCCGCTTTGTCTGAGGAAAACTAAGCAGAGCAATTGCCTTTCAAAACAACAGCAACCCACTGTGGTAATTGCAATTAGTATTACGGAGAAAATTGCAGCATCCACAGAGGAAATATTTGATATGAAAACTGCAATAACCACAATGCACTGCTGCACACGCCCATGAGGGCGGACTTTATAAACTAATCACAGGTGTGAGATGAACTGTTGCTGCCTCTCTCCATGAAAACCAAGCCGGTGAACAAGGGCACTTGCATGCCCGAAACGCGTATAGAACTTGGTGTTATCGTGCTGTGACAAGTGAGATGATCGCGCTGTTACCCTGCAAAATAAAAGGAGATTACACGACGATGTGTGGCGCTTTCAAGCGTTGGGTGCTTTTTTCGTTTGGATATGTAGCGGCCTATCCAGGTCACGGAAGCGCCCCACTGCAGACGAGGCAGGTCCAGCGCCATGATTAACAGGGCGCAGTTGAAACGTCGTGTTCCGCTTTGTCTGAGGAAAACTAAGCAGAGCGTTTGCCTTTCAAAACAACAGCAACCCACTGTGGTAATTGAAATTAGTATTACGGAGAAAATTGCAGCATCCACAGAGGAAATATTTGATATGAAAACTGCAATAACCACAATGCACTGCTGCACACGTCCATGAGGGTGGACTTTATAAACTAATCACAGGTGTGAGATGAACTATTGCTGCCTCTCTCCATGAAAACCAAGCCGGTGAACAAGGGCACTTGCATGCCCGAAACGCGTATTGAACTTGGTGTTATCGTGCTATGACAAGTGAGATGATCGCGCTGTTACCCTGCAAAATAAAAGGAGATTACACGATGATGTGTGGCGCTTTCAAGCGTTGGGTGCTTTTTTCGTTTGGATATGTAGTGGCCTAGCCAGGTCGCGGAAGCGCCCCACTGCAGACGAGGCAGGTCCAGCGCCATGATTAACAGGGCGCAGTTGGAACGTCGTGTTCCACTTTGTCTGAGGAAAACTAAGCAGAGCGATTGCCTTTCAAAACAACAGCAACCCACTGTGGTAATTGAAATTAGTATTACAGAGAAAATTGCAGCATCCACAGAGGAAATATTTGATATGAAAACTGCAATAACCACAATGCACTGCTGCACACGCCCATGAGGGCGGACTTTATAAACTAATCACAGGTGTGAGATGAACTATTTCTGCCTCTCTCCATGAAAACCAAGCCGGTGAACAAGGGCACTTGCATGCCCGAAACGCGTATGGAACTTGGTGTTATCGTGCTGTGACAAGTGAGATGATCGCGCTGTTACCCTGCAAAATAAAAGGAGATTACACGACGATGTGTGGCGCTTTCAACGTACTACATTTCCCAGAGTGCTCAACAAATGATTCTTTATTAGGCACACCTGAGGCCAAACAAACTCTTTAAAAGGACTGCTGCACGGGCCTCTGATGAGAATCACAAGGATTCGAAACGCGTAAGGCAAGGGACGATATGCAGGAATGCGAAGCTGCAGGTCTTTTGAACAAAAAAAGTGGAATCTTATCTGTCGTGGAGCGCGACCCCAAATCTTGGGAAGCTTTTTGTGAATATATATATATATATATATATATATATATATATATATATATATATATAATCCAAAACAGTTTTACTCCCATGGAAGAGCCGCACTGTAAGTATCATATCCTCTATTTATTGCAAAGGCTACAGACGGGTAAGATGGAAACTGCTTCATCCTTGTTCTTTGCCAGACGCGTTTCAGGTCTTTTTAATGTCCCTTAATCATTGGCATATATATATGTATTTGTTTATTAATTATATTTTAATAAAAAGAGGCAAAAAAATGTAGCAAGATGACTTTGCATGGAATTCAAGTGTAGAACGAAACATGGAGCAAACAATGAGCAGCCTGATATCAATTTATATTTCATATTAAGTGTGTAATTTCTGAAAAATTAGGCATTTTACCTGGCTTATCCTTGAGCAGATGACTCCACATAGAATATTGTACTGCAAACTGTGCCTTGAGGATAAATCTCAGACAAGTCATTACACAAACACGGCAATTTTAGCACAAGCACAGCTGATGACATAATCGGTGTCCTACACCTGATAAATAGATTGCTATACAATATTCTCTTTTTCACGCAACACAATGCTGTGTATTTCCTCCCAGCTACTGTGCTTGTTGAGTTTTAGTACATCTGGTTTTTCATGTACCCAACACTCTTTGGGGAAAGCTGAGTGAGAGCAGATTTCCCTTTTCTTAGGTCTATTTGAATTTCCTTGTAGTAGAAACAGACTTTGTTCTTGACATGCATCCAGACATCTCAAAACTAGATTTGCCTGTGTTCTAAGCTCTACAAGGATAAACAAAGGAGGCAAGTGTCGTCTGTTTGTATACAATTGTAAACCAACTAATACTGCAAATAGTTGCTGAGTCCAAGTGGCATTGTTTTATTTTCAAAAAGACAAAAAGTTGTTCAGATTGCCATTCTCCATTCAACCCATTCACGTATTGTGATAAAATGGTAGGAATCTCAAATACCCAATTTCCTATAAAATTGTACCAGCTTGACCTAATCCAAAAGAAATGAAATTAGGTGTCGTGAAAATCAATTTGCGACAATGACTGTCTTGCGTGCTCAAAAATAAATACATAATCGAAGTTCCTCATTTTGGAGAGAAATATTTTAATATTGATAAAGAATTTCAAAATAATCCATCAGTCTTACAATGCTGAATTGGCTTCATTAATAACATATATACTTCTGCAAAATAGGCCCTGCTTCTAATTCTGTTTGGCCAAGAAAGGAAAGATGGAGAGATAAATAGATGGAGAAAATATTATCCTCTTTTTTTTAAATCATTTGTTATTACCTTCTTCCCAAAAAGTGAACTTCCTTTTACCATATCAATGATATGAAAATGTGAGAGCCCATGTCTAGTGCTTAAACCATGATCTGGCTGATAATTTCATTGTTGCCCTTTAGCATATGCAAAGTTTAATCTCAACAATCTGTTTTTCAGTTAAAACTCAGTCATATTAGTCATTGTACTTCTACTTTTATTCTATAATTTGTGCCTTCAACACGTTAAATGTTATGCCGAATGTCACAGGTTAAAGGTGCCTATCGGGAGGATGCACTTTGAAATGGTTCCAGAGATTCAGTATGAACTATGCACCGATTACTGAGTGATACTTTCTACATATTGGTTTACCTAGTGATTGAGTGCTGTAAATGTAAAGAAAATGCTGGTAACGTCAGAATCAATCAGCAATTTAAGCTTCTGCTTCTAAGGAGGGTTGTATGACATTTCCATGGGTGCCTTACCATGCAAGTTTTAACAACGCAGATTTTACCAGGCATGCCTTTATCACACATTTACATTTGCACAAATCAAAAATACATTTACCTTGCAAACCACTGCCATGCCTACTTTTACCATGCATACCACTACTTCGATTTCTTTTTAAATATTAAAAATATGTGTACATTCAATGTGCAATGTTGATTAGATCACAAAAGTTCAATTACTCTATAAATCAAAGTACAAAAGATGGTCTACATTTTATATTTTACATATTTAGAAACATGCTACCACCAAGATGGAGGATCTCACATACACAGAAAAAGACTTGTGTTCTGACAAAAAAAAAATTATAACTTAAATTAATGGTCCAGTCATATGTTTAAAGTACAAAAAAGCATTTCTGATACTTATTTTATTCTAAAAAGTAGTTATTCCCCACCAACACTATAAAGTCACCCGTCCTCCATTTTATAACCATTGTCTTTCAACCCTCTGAGGAGATCAGACATGCTAACCAGTACCAAAGTTTTAGTCACAAAGTAACACTGTCACCTACTGATGAACGTAAGTAATATTACCAAAAAACAGCATTAGTTTTCGATTAACCTTAATACATTGTTATACAATATATTACCTACTGGCAGTCGCCAGTAGGTAGTTATAGTTAGGACCTATTTTCTATAGGAAATCCGCAACATTCTATTTGGAATAACGTTGGCGCCGATTGACGAATCTTCGCGAAATTTTCCAAACTTTTGGCCAGCTCCGGTCCGCTCCTATCCTGAAAATTTCACAGTGATTCATTAAGCGGGGGCTGAGAAAAAAGGGGGGACCCAAAACACGTTTTCCTCATGCATTTTCACATAGGACCTGTTGACGCAGCTACAGCCCGAACTGCTGAACGGAATTACACCAAATTTGGCATAGAGGTAGTCCTCAGTTCAGACTCGTGCCTTTTGCTTAAATGGTGTAAATACGTTCAGTAGTTCCTGAGAAAATTAGAGTTAAAAAGATAGATATATCTGGGCGGAGCCTAACCACACATCTCATCGTGAGATCTGATTGGCTGTCAGTATTTCATCCAAGAAGTGTTGGTAGCCATCTTGGGACCAATATACATGATAGCACCTCATTAAAAAGCATTGCAGTTAATAGAAGGTTTTAAGACTTTAGTTACATTATACATCATTTGTTGATGGTACCATACTCATTTTAGGAATTGTGGTGTGTTCTAAGGTGATTTTACCCTGTGAAAAAGCCTTCTGCTGTGATATCATTATAGAAAACTATTTTCTCATGCTTTTCCCACAGAGGTTTGGAAGGTGATCTATAAGCTAAACTGAGAGCATATTTTCTGTAAATTCACATTATCTTTCTCAGCCATGTGAGAATGAAGTCTGACATTCTCAGTAAAACATGTACACCCAACAAGGGCAGAGACAGTCAGTTGATTCCTTTGTGTTCTACTGCAGCTTACCAGAGTGTTCTAAAGAACAACTAGAGCGATAACAGTCCTACTTATGACAAACGTATTGCACACCTGAAGCCTTCTTGAGTGGAATAAAGTGGTAACTCTTAATACATTTAATTTAAAAAGGAACAAAATGAGGGGGTTCATTTTGCCATAGAAAGTATGATTAGTGCTGCAGAAAAAACAATTAGGGGACATTTTGACTTCTCAAATCCTCTTCTATTTCATAAAAAAATTCTGACATGCAGACAGAAACATGCACTTTGAATACCAGCAGCAGGCTTCCCTGGTGAGCAGTAGCTTTACTACAGTGATATAATGAGCAACTAGAGTGCAAACATTCAGAATGTATGGCAAATGTGTGACACATCTGAATGTCTTCTTGATGGAACCAAAGTAAAAAACTGAAAGTATTTCATACTGAGGAGACTGCAGTAAATGAGAAAATTAGGAAACTTCATAACAAATAAATCTCCCAAGATGGCCACCAGAGACAAAAGAGCCCAAATGTAGCCCAAATATCACCCAGATGCAGCCCAGGTATAGCCCAATGACAGAATATCCCAGAGTGTTCTAACGAACAACTAGAGCGCTAACAGTCTTACTTATGACAAAAGTATAGCACACCTGAAGCCATCTTGATTGGAATAAAGTGGTAACACTTAAAACTTTAATTTACAAAGGAACAAAAGGAGGGGGTTCATTTTGCCATAGAAATTATGATTAGTGCTACAGAAAGAAAAATTAGAGCACATTTTGACTTCTCAAATCCTCTTCTATTTCATAAAACAATTCTGAAATGCAGACTGAAACATGCACTTTGAATACCCGCAGCAGACTTCCCTGGTGAGCAGTAGCTTTACTACAGTGATCTAATGAGCAACTAGAGTGCTAACATTCAGAATTTATGGCAAATGTGTGACACATCTGAATGCCTTCCTAAAGGAACCAAAGTAAAAAACTGAAAGTATTTCCTACTGAGGAGACTGCAGTAAATGAGAAAATTAGGAAACTTCATAACAAATAAATCTCCCAAGATGGCCACCAGAGACAAACGATCCCAAATGTAGCCCAAATATCTCCCAGATGTAGCCCAAGTATAGCCCAATGACAGAATGTCCCAGAGTGTTCTTAAGAACAACTAGAGCGCTTACTGTCTTACTTATGACAAAAGTATGGCACACCTGAAGCCATCTTGTTTGGAATAAACTGGTAACACTTAAAACATTTAATTTAAAAAGGAACACAATGAGGGGGTTCATTTTGCCATAGAAATTATGATGAGTGCTGAACAAAGATATATTAGGGCACATTTTGAGTGAAATCTCAAATCCTCTTCTATTTCATTAAAAAATTCTGATATGCAGACTGAAACATGAACTTTTAATACCAGCAGCAGACTTCCGTGGTGAGCAGTAGCTTTACTACAGTGATCTAATGAGCAACTAGAGTGCTAACATTCAGAATTTATGGCAAATGTGTGACATATCTGAATACCTTCTTGATGGAATCAAAGTAAAAAACTGAAAGCATGTCCTACTGAGGAGACTGCAGTAAATGAGGAAATTAGGAAACTTCATAACAAATAAATCTCCCAAGATGGCCTCCAGAGACAAAAGAGCCCAAATGCAGCTCAAATATCACCCAGATGTAGCCCACATGTAGCCTAATGACAGAAGAGTGCAAAACACTTATTTTTTGTGTATGTGCAGTTTTATATATTGCAAACTTGTCAGGTATTGGAGTGCTTTACATGAGCATTGGTTACATCACACAAGATCAAATTCATTTTGGTTGTAGACATGGGGAGATTAAGTGATTTGGCCAGAATCACTGAATGTTGAGCTGAAGCAGAAACTCCAACCTGGTTCCCTAATTGCAAAGTCTGCAGCTCTGGAAGTAACACCACATCCTCTCCCCTAAGTGCAACATTTAATCAAGTGGTCAACTGGATAAAAAAACATAAAGATTACAAATAATTTAAAAGTTCTTTGTCGCTATTTGAAAACTCAGAAAATATGTCCACGTTTTAGTTTTTTAGAGCACTAACCATAATTTTGATGCAAATAAGACCCTCTCATATATGTAATTTCTAAAGGAAATGCTCTAGGTATTAAAGTTTTGATTACATCAAGATGACATCAGGCGTTCCACACTTTTGTAATGAATATAGAATGTTAGCAATCTAGTTGTTCATTAGGATACTGTTGAGAGGCAGAGGCCAGGGGCACGGACTCTGAAAATTGAAGGCAGGTAGGAGAGTGCAGAGGCAACAATTTGACCACACTGGGCAAGCAGGAAGGGCAGTGGCAGCACAACAGACTATGGAGGGCAGTGGAAAGGGGGGCAGGGGCAACAAACCAACAATACATGACTGGCAAGAGAGGCTGTGGCAATATAATAGACCATTGTGGGCAGAAGGAAGTGGCAGTGGTAGTACAACCATACATGCCAACAGACCCGTTTCAGCCAGGAAACGTCCAATGTTTTTAAGCTCAAATGGGCTTTATTTGATCTGTCTCCTGTCTACAATCTCCTCTTTTTCAATGTAACTCAAAGGGGAATATCAATACCCCAGTTTTTTTTCAAAATCTCCCTCTTACTAAGTTCAAAATGTTCGCAAGTATGGTACATTGGATCATGGTAGGCAGGAGGAATTGGGGTAGGGATATGGACTCAGATAACAGAGGACAGGAGGGACATGGAGAGGTGCACCAAACTGACCCTACAGGGCAGGCATCAGGGTTTGAAGCAGCACAATACACCACACAGCGCATGCGGGACGGGAGTGCAGCACAACAATCCATAGAAAGCAATAGGGAGGGGACAGGACCATGCACATGGACAACAGAGAACAGAGGGGGAAGAGGCAATGGTAGCTAGCTGACCATAATGGACAGACAGGAGAGAAAGCTGCAGCATAACAGACCATAAAGGGCAGGCGGGATGGATCAGCGGCATTACAATGGAAAAGACAAGCCAGGAGGTAGGGAATAGGGGTCTGCACATGTAAACAGAGAGCTGGGGGCAAGGGGGCAGGACAGGAGCAGCAAGATGACCATGGAGGTCAGGCAGGATGGGCACTAGAAACAAGACACACCATGGAGAGCAACAATGAGACTATGATGGCATACACACAGACCATGGAGGGAAGGTGGGAGGGGGTCAGGGGCAGCTAGCTGACCACACAGGGAAGGTGGGAGGGGCCATGGCAGCACAGAAGACCATGCATGGCAAGCAGGAGGGTTAGTGGCAGCACAATGGCTAGGATGGGCAAGAAGGAGGGTGCAGGGGCATGCACAAAGGACCATGGAGGATAGAACGGAGGGTCAAGACCTGGGCACAGACAAGAGAGTTCAGGGGAAGGGGCCTCACAACAGACCGCGCGGGGCAGGCAGGAGGAGCAGTTGCAGCACAAAAGACCAGGGAGGGCAGAAGGGTGTGGCAGTAAAATGGACCATGGAGGACAGGAGGAAGGGGATAGGGGCATGGTATGTGCATAGGCAGGGTGGAGGTGACAGGGACAGGTTACAGTCATCTGACAATGCTAGGCAGGTGGGAGGGGAGTGGCAGCTCAACAGAACACTCAGAGTAGATAGGAGTGGCAGGTTCATGGAACATGGTGGGCAAAACGGATGGTGCAGGGGCATGCACAAAGACATCGGAGGGCAGGGTGAAGGAGAATAGGGGCAGCAAGCTAAGCACAGAGGCTAAGCAGGAGGTCAATGATGAGCCATATAATTGGGCAATGAAGGGCAGGAGGAGTGGACTGGTACATCATGCTAAATGGAGGGCAGTGGCAGCACATCAGACCATGCTTGGCAGGAGGGAGGAGGCTAGTCCATGGATTCAGACAACAGAGGATAGGGAGGAGGTGGATGGGGCAGCAAGCTAACTGTTCAGAGAAGGTGGGTATTAGGAACTTTATTGTTTTTAAAATGTGTGTCTGTGCGAACTACTTAAAATATGAACAAGTATGCAGCATAATCTCACTTTTATTCAGGAAGAAGAGGACGTTTGTGACTGTGACTCCGGGCTCACTTGGCAGAAAAACCCCCTGACCCTCCACCCCCCATCGCAAAATGTAATGCCCGTGAAAAGGGTAGGTGGACGCAGTGTTATATAGAACATAGTCCAGAGAGCACTATTGCAAATGAAAACTAGATATAGTATATGGTATAAACTATGCACCAAAAAGTGTGATATAAGATGAACCGGGGCGTGAAATATATTATGCAATACATTGTGCGCAATGACAGATTCATTGGAAAGCACGAGATAGCACAGGCACTAGCACGTGCTATGCGATATGCGCCTTGGAGTGTAATATGCACAGGGCAGTGTTGTGTAACCTAACTAGTTTCTAAAGTTGTAATATAAAATATGTGCTGGGGAGTGTAACGTTGCATATGCACTGTGACAAAGATATGGATCCCAGATTGTAATATCTATGGCATAGCGCTGTGCGTTATAACATAGGCAACGAGGAAGGCACGTAAGATGGGGCAATTTAACCCATGCGAAGGCAAGTGTGGCATGACATATTCACGGGGGGGTGTTACAGTGCACATGGGCTAGAGAGTGTCATAGCATACGCACTAGCTGGTGGAATACAACACAGAGGTGTGAGGCACTCCGCGGGCACAGGTGGGTGTAACACAGCATTGGGCTCAGCCAGGAGCACGCTGTGACTCTCAAGAGAGGTTTGTCTCCTTTCCAGAGAGTAAAATTAAAAGTATTACACATCCGGCGGTGGATGTGTATTTTATTAACCGTCAGGGGGGTTTCTTGCATAGTTTGGTCGAATTTTTGTCGAATCCCCTTTAAATGGCTTGGTGTGCGTGTATATTAAATGTGCCCGTCAATAGCTACCCATATTTGTATAAATAAACGACAAGGGTGTCCGCTTGGAGAGTACCCACCGGCGGGGGCGCCGGGATTAGGCATGGTAGGGCGTCAGACACGTCAGAGCTTCACTAGCGGTGTAAATACACTCCATGTGGATTCATTCTATGCATTGTCGCCTTTTAATGAATATCACACAAATCGTCATGGTGATAGGTACATACGGTTTGTCCAGCATGTTCTAGGTGTTTCTATAAATATATATTTTTTTAAAATAATACAAAACAAAGGCCGGCCCCGGGGGATGGGGTCCCCGGGGCCATAAGTGGCCTGAGGAGGGGGGCAACGCAGCCCCCTCCTAAAGAATAAAAAAAATAAAAGGCCATGACCCGGGTGTTGGGTTCCCCGGGGCTGATTAAGGCCTTGGGAGGGCCAAATTTATTTTTTTCAACAAAAAAAACTTAGGGTGCAGGCCCTGGGGGATGGGGTCCCCAGGGCCAGTAAATTTAAAAAAGACAGGGGGGCCACACAGCCCTCCTTCTTAAAAAAATAAGATAAATAAAAGACTGGCATCGTGCTGGAGGCCATGCCCCCTACTTGCAGCACTCTGCAAACGCGCCCCCTGGCCAATTGTAAGTTGGGGAATTAATTCCCCTTCAATACTGAGGGTCCCTGAGGGCCAACTAGCCCAACAGGTATCTCCAGTATGCGCCAGGGAGCTGCGTTGCAGACAGGTGTTCTGAGGCCATGCCCCTTTTTACACCTCTATGCAACACAGCTCTGTGGCACTTACTGATGGTACCTAGTGGGCTAGTTTGACCCTTGGGACCCTTAGGATTCAAGGGGACTTAATCTCTCAATTTAGAACAGTCACAGGGCGTGTTAACACAGTAGTGAAGGGAGGAGATGGGGTCTGAGGTAACATGTGCAAACACGCCCTGTGGCGCGTTTTAAGTTGGGGAAATAATTCCCTTTCAATCCTGAGGGACCCTGGGGGCCAACTAGCCCACCAGGTGCTTCCAGTAAGCGCCACTGCGCTGCGTTGCAGAGAGGTGGTCTAGGCCGTGCCACTTTTTACACCTCTCTGCAACGCAGCTCTGTGGCGCGTACTGGAGGTACTTAGTGGGCTAGTTGGACCCTAGGGACCCTCAGGATTCAAATGAACTTAATCTCCTAAATAAAAACGGCCACAGGGCGTGTTTACACAGTGGTGAAGGGAGGGGACGGAGCCTGAGTTAACGTGTGCAAACAAGCCCTGTGGCGCATTTTAAGTTGGGGAAATAATTCCCCTTCAATCCTGAGGGACCCTGGGGCCCAACTAGCCCACCAGGTGCTTCCAGTAAGCGCCACTGCGCTGCGTTGCAGAGAGGTGGTCTAGGCCGTGCCCCTTTTTACATCTCTCTGCAACGCAGCTCTGTGGCGCTTACTGGAGGTACCTAGTGGTCTAGTTGGACCCTAGGGACCCTCAGGATTCAAGGGGTCTTAATCTCCCAACTTAAAATGGCCACAGGGCGTGTTTACACAGTGGGGAAGTGAGGGGACGGGGCCTGAGGTGACGTGTGCAAACACGCCCTGTGGCGCGTTTTAAGAGGTAGTTTTAATCCCCTGCCCTATTATATACTAGGGGCTTACAGAGAAGGTCATGCTGATCACAGGGGGACCCCAACACATAGTGTTTCCAAGTGTATGTAGGTGATTTCACTGTATTCTGAGTGTCTTTTAACATAGCACTGGCTCTAGGACTGGTTAGTCAGACTCTGTTACCACCAGTATCCATTTGAAAAAATTGAGGGTACAGGATGATTTTGCAACAAGGCTTCTTTCTGCTCTTCTGTTTGTTCTTTCTGCACGTTATCCTTCTTCCTGCACTTTTCTTCGTCTTTGAGGACTTCTGTTGCTTCTTTCTGCATTTCTTTTTTTTCTTTCTGTGCTTATTTTCTTCTTTCTTCACATGTCCTATCTCTGTAGGCATAGTTAGAAATTAGCATTTAAAAAACCTTTGAAATTCACTGAACAAACCATAGGTTTCAGGCACGTTATAGTTAGGAATTAGCATTTAAAAAACCTTAAAAATTCACTGAAAAAACCATAGGTTTCAGGGGCGTTATAATTAGCTGGATTTTTCACTCGTACAAAACCATTGAAATTCCCCTGTTATAGTTTGTTCAGCTAACTGTAACTCGCGCGCCCGCAATGCACTGCTGATGACATCACATATTACATCACTCATGACATGGTCAGTGACATCACTCATGACATCACTGATTAATTGACAAGAGGCAATCCTGTGGGTTTATATTTTGAACATCAATAAATTAATCATAATTCTAGTACATCTCAGCCAAGATGAACAGACAACTCTTCGTCTTTGTTAATGCCCTCAGGGTACTTAGTTTCGTATTTTATGATCATTCTTGATTCTAATCTCCGTAACTCTTGAATCCTATTACCACCCCTTTCTGATATAGGTATTCTATCTAGGGCACAGTATCTCAGCATACTCACATCTTCGTTACGACATTCCTTAAAATGCCGAGCAATGGGATATTGCTTGTCTTCATTTGTTATTGCCCTCATGTGTTCTAAAATTCGTTGTTTAACCTGGTGGATGGTACTGCCAATATATATCAACTGGCAAGGACATATTAGGGCATATACACAAAATCTGACTTACAGCTCAAATGTTTATTAATGATAAATGATAATGATAAATGGTTTCAAAGATTTGGATAATCTAATCTGTTTACAGTTAGTGCTGTTCCTACATACCTTGCATTATGTGCAGGTATAAAACCCTTGAATGTTTGAACGAAAGTCAGTCTCAGGGACTAACACATTCTTGCACAACATATCTTTTAATGCTGGGCATCTGCAAAATGTAATTTTAGGATTACTGTCAATGGATTTCGCCAGAAGTTTGTCGGTACTAAGTACATTCCAAAATATTTTAAAATATTTTCGTACTTTGTACTTCTCCTGCCTGATTACTAAAGGAAAATTTACTAATCTTACTTCAGTTGGGGCTAACCTCATAAATTGTGCTAGACAGTGGGACACGTAAACATGTACTATTCATATTGCAGTCATAGTTATCCTCTGGGAAGGTGCTGGACGGTGGGATTTGTGAAAGATACACTATTATTATTATTCCAGTTTGGACTATTTTTATGTAAGGTGCAGGACACTGAAAAGAGTGCAGAATTACTACACTAACTGCAGTAAAAGGACATTTTGAGACAGCTACAGGACAGCGGGAAGATGGCAAATTTAATAATCTAACTTCAATCAATACTAACCTAAACAACGGTTCTGTTGTTTAGTTCCTACCAATCCATTGGACCTGCGCATTGTTTTGACAACATAAACTAAGGGCTTGGTGTCAAAACTGATTCTGGACACCCCTGCAGGATATGTTGCCCTATAGACCAGCTTGCTCACAGTGCCACCGTAAGCCCCTCCAATCTAGGGAAGGAATGGTTTCTGACAGCAACTGAACATCACAACCCTGACCTCTCAGGGATCTTGGAAAAAGTACAGAACAGTACAGGTGTGGAGCAGTGAGCCACTGGAGTTGTGTTGAGTACTTTGCAACCTATTGCAAAGGCAGAGCTGTTACACCAGGCAATCTTGTTTTAAAAACAACTGAGCATAACCACTCTGCCTCTGTAATGAAAATTGAAGTGAGGGAAAAAATACAGAAAATCAAAAGACTTAACTGCTACCTCCAATGAACCCTGTGGTTCAGTTTTGACAGAGGTAACACAAAATATTTCATCACATATTGCTAGTACCATACCTGCCATATCAAACCTAAGAAAAATGATCCAAAGATAAAACCAGGCACATAATCTACAGTTTAACCCTCATCATATTTTTTCTGAAATAAATATTACTGAAAAACTATCAGTCTTTTTCTCATGAATATTTTTTTCTATGTGATAAAGAAAGCCCACAAACATGGCAATGAATGGCACATTCAAATGCACTCCACATCCATTCACACAAATATACTCATTCCATGCTACTGCTACTAATTCCACAGTAACACTTCGTGGAAAGTGGTTTCTTAGCAGTGATAAGTAGGGGCGCTAGGCAAACATTTGGGGGAGAAGACCTGACCAGAGAACTGTGCCTCCTTCCTTGCAGCTAAAGTCTCCAGCCTGTTCCCGCCTCCCGCTGCCGCAGTTCCAGACATCGCGGCCGCGGAGTGGAGGTGGGGACTACCTATCCCAGGCTCCCTAGCGCCAGGAAAGCCGTCAACGCTGTTTCCGCGCCCGGAGGCGCATTAAAGAGAAGCCCAACCCCGGCAGGGCGGGCGCTAGGCAAACATTTGGGGGAGAATACCTGACCAGAGAACTGTGCCTCCTTCCTTGCAGCTAAAGTCTCCAGCCTGTTCCCGCCTCCCGCCGCCGCAGTTCCAGACATCGCGGCCGCAGAGTGGAGGTGGGGACTACCTATCCCAGGCTCCCTAGCGCCAGGAAAGCCGCCAACGCTGTTTCCGCGCCCGGAGGAGCATTAAAGAGAATCCCGGGCAAAGGGCGGGCCGTCTGTGGCCATCAGGGGCAGACAGAGGCTGGGCCGGGCCACCCCCCTTAGCTCCGCAAGAAAGACACTGGTAAGAAGAGGTACGTTACACACAAAAGTGCCACGCTTGTGCAGAGAGTAACAGACTCGGACTGGTGTCCATCAGCCCTCCCACAGGACACATAGTGGCTAACTGGTTGAAGCGGGTCTTTGCATTAATTATTTAACATAATCTCCCCTTCAAAACATGGAAAAACGTAAATGTACGGAGGGCACACTAGATGCCTATTTACTAAGAGCCGAATCGTTAATAGATCAAGAAATACTATCCACTGAGAGGAGGCTCTCGCTAGATCCATCCAACAGAGTAAATAGAGAACCTGATACCATCAGTTCTTCCCTGTTAAACAAAACACCAACTTTGATATTTTCACCTGATCCCCTGGTTGCCTCTTCTCAAAATTCTCCTGAGATCATAGAAGTACCCCCAAAAATCATTCCTCTACAACAGAAAGGACCTTTAACTTGGGGGAAAAATAAACAAAAATCGATTGGAGGGAGGGGGGTAACTACAAAAGGGCATTCCCAAAAAAAAGATGGGAAGATCCCAACTCACCCAGTCCTATGTAATACAGGAACGCAGACAGAGGAGAACCACCAAAACTTTCCTGTACATTTAGAAACACACACAGCAATGACAGAGACGATCTCCAAACACAGCGAAAACTCACTACTAACATCAGTGAACCGAGCACTGGAAGAAAAACTGGGCGAAATGATTTCTATACTCTCCTCAGTTTTCGAAGATAAATTTGTCCGATTAGAAAAACTACTAACTGACAATAAAATACGACCTAACTTACCCAGATCCCAAGCTGACAATAACCAACTTATCTCCCAAGAGCCACATCCCTTACCATCTGCCAAGGAACCCCCTAACAATCCTACAACAAACACCCATACTTTCCCTTCTATAGTAATACCAGGTAACAATCAGGGAACAATAGGAGATACTAGACCATCAAGAACAGTGGAACAACCAATAAGAACTGACGAAGGACACCAAAAGGATAAAACGAGCCGGCTTAATTCTCTCCCCCAATCAAACCGAGATCTTTTAAATCTGCCACCTGCTGCTTGCCTCTATGCTCTAGTTCTAACAGGTGTACCTCCCTTAAACGAAGGATCAACTGAAACATGGATCTCACTTAGAAACAAGGTCACGGATTGGCTTACCAAATATAAATATTTTCACCCAAATCATATTAACCAGATCTTGATGGTTAGGAGAGTAGGTTGGATCGGCCACTCCCACAAAAGCACTACAGGAGACTGTATTGTAGTGAATTTTAAATCACCGGGACTAGTGTGATCTCTACTCATGGCCAAAAGGGAAAAAACAAATCCAAAAACAGTTATTAACTTGGTATCGCTTGACTATTTCTACCCCACAGAAACAAATCCTAATAACAGATGGAATGGCTGCACCATTTCACAAAATAGGTTCAAACAGCTTACAACATTAGTGGAGGTGGACTGACAGCTAACACCGTCAGATAATGTTACCCTCAACAACGTAACTCGGACTGACAGTGGAGTAAAAAATGTGCACGATCTAAATCATAGCCAAGTTAAAAAAAAACACTATTTAAATCACAGTCAAGAAAAAAGCAAGGTACATCTCACTCCCTATCACACTTTCCGTACAGTCCAACCCCAGCATCTTCCTATCCCAAACCCCAACGGTGTGCATGAAACCACAGCTCCCATTATAGAGAGACCATATAAATCTGGCAGTATTCCTCCTCTCAAGGACTCTTCCGTAACCAGACAAACCGCTCAATCTGTCCCTAACAGTACAAATAGTAATTCCCTGATGGACTCGTACTTAAAAATACTCTTTTGGAACGTCTCGGGCCTCCGATCAAAAGTTAACAACGACGGGTGGTTATCATTCATAAAAGAAAACGACATAGTTTGTTTACAGGAGACATGGGCAACCACCCCAATTCACTTAAATGGCTTCAAAACATTCTTTAGTCCAGCACTGGCAACAACATCAGGCAGAGCAAAGGGCGGCTTAGTGTGTTATGTCTCAAATTTAATCCCAACCCTAGAGGCTCAAGCCCTGAAAAATGAGACACAATACCAGATAACAGGAATAACTATCACAAAATCGCCACCTATCTTGATAGTTACTATATATAACAATCTTACAGATACCAAGTTTATGGAGGCCTTAAAAGAAATATGCCATTTTTTATTAGATCAAAATAACATCAACTCAGGGAAAGAGCCAATAATTATATGGGGAGGCGATTTTAATCTGACACTGTGCAAGCACACCCAAAACGACAGATGTGGTCATGTAGACCATCAAAACAATAACATCACACACTTCCCACACTCTCAAAAAGGGTCATTAATGAATGAGACCATGACCCTTCAACAATTAGCCTTTGCCAACGAATTACTCGAGCCTACTGTCGCCTTCGCTCCAATGTTCAACGGTAGAGGTCTGTCATCTTGCATAGATTTTATTTTAGCGGGAAATAGCCCCACAGAAGTGATCACATCGTTTATCACTCATGACTGCGCTTTCAGCGATCACTTCCCATTATCCATCACTATCCGAATCACTGCCCCACAAAAAAAGCCACAAACGTTATATCACGAAGATAACTTATCGATGCCCAGACCAAATGGCTATGCTCTAAAATGGTCTCACATTGATCCCATCGCCACCTTAGAGACCATACTTAGAGGGGCATATCCAGCTTACTTAGTGTGTCTAACTGAAAACTCATCTCCTTATGAGATCGTAGTAAACTATAATACAATAACATCTGAAATTAAGAAAGCCTTGACAGGAACTTCCAAAGGGGCGAAAATCCCAAAGAAAAAACCTAAGTTTGGGTGGTTTAACTCAGCATGTACAGCAGCACATAAAACCCTTAAAAAAGCCTTTAAAAAATCCCCAAGAGATCTATCAGAGGTCTCACAAGCAAGGAAATCATATAACAAGACTTTAACTTGCTGGAAGAAAGAACTAAAAGAGGCACACTGGGTCGCCCTACATGACAGTTGTAAAAATAACGATCCCGCCACTTTCTGGGAGATTGTCAACTCCTCTTTCCTTTCAGGCCCAAAAGAACATGGCCTAATTGAAACAACCATCACGGAACACAAATGGATTACACATTTCTCAGAAATATTCTCTATTCCAGTAGGGACAAGCCTACAGAAATATATTCATCCAATCGATTCGACTAACCCACTAGACCTAGATCTCAATCTTCTTGAGGTCAAGTCAGCTCTAAATTCAAGTAGATCTGGAAAGGCCCCGGGCCCCTATGGGGTCCCTATGGACTTCTATAAATCGAACATTGACATTTGGGCCCCTATATTATTCAAGGTTCTAGATGCAATAGGCAAGGTGGGACTACCCGACTCTTGGTCCGATTCTATCTTAGACCCTATCTTTAAAAAGGGCAACAGAAATAACCAAACGTGCTACCGACCCATATCCCTACTGGATTACCTAGGCAAAGTAATAGGAAGAATCCTCCTGGAACGTTTACAAGGCTGGGCGGAAACAAACAACATACTATCCGACCTCCAGTATGGTTTCAGGGAGGGAAAAGGCACTATCGAACAGGTCTTAAACCTTACATTGCTGAGAGGAAAGTATGTCCAAGCAAAGGGTGGCAGCATGGCATACGTAGACCTCTCCGCAGCCTTTGACTGTGTGGCACACAACAAACTGTGGAGCATACTGATCGATATGGGAGCAGACACCAAATTGGTCAATTACATCAGGGAAATCTATTCTAACGCAACCGCAAAGGTAAGATACGGTTCAGGGGGGCAGTTAACATCATCATTTGGGGTAGAGCAGGGAGTCTGGCAAGGTTGTGTCCTCGACCTACCCCAAATCCAAGCACGGCCAATCCCCACTCTCCCTTACGCGGACGACGCAGTTATAATCGCCCGTACCCCTCTTGAACTACAACGTTCTTTAGATAGATATAAAAAGTTTATGAACCAACTGGATTTAAATATCAACGTAAAAAAGACATTCATAATGACATCAGGGAAACAAATATGTAAAGGAAAAGGTATCTACCTAAATAAAACCAGAGTAGAAAATACATCCACTTACCCATACTTGGGAGTCATAGTAGATCATAAAGGCACCTGGATAAGGGCAATCGAGATGAGAAAGCTCCAATTTCAAAACACAACTATGGCACTGGTCGCTTTCGCGCGGAGACATGGAAAGAGACCACCAAAGGAATTGCTTGATATCTATCACTCAAGATGTCTTAGTACGGCTATTTATGGGGCAGGGATTTGGGGAAACGCACAAGTGGACTCTATTCAAATAGCAGAGAACAATTTTCTGAAATGTTTACTGGCCGTCCCACCGTCTACCCCTACATACAACATTCACAGTGAACTGGGTCTTCCATACATTACAGACGTGATTAGGACACAGCCAATCCTTCTCTGGCACCGCATCTGGACCACAATAGAGCTAAAATTTACACAGGTACTCATTACCGACTGTATGAATCTAGATCATGGGCTTAAAATTAATTGGCTATTATACGTAAAGAAATTCCTTTCTGATCTGGGACACGAGCACTACTATTTTAACCCACAGGAATTAAATTCTATCCCCAGAAAGAAACTACGAAACGAGTGCTTAACCCATCTGGCTGACCTACGCTTGGCTCTAGAAATAAACAAAACCTCTGTACAGCAATCTTTATCTATCCAAACAACTGACAAGATTGAGCCATATTTGACCCTGAATTCAAGTAGCTATGACAAATTTTTACTAACAAGATTCCGATTCAATATTTTCCACCGTTTAATCACATTTCCGGCGATAAACGATTGGTCAAATCAACTGGCTCACTGCCCGTGCGATGATTCCTCAGTTCAGTCTACTCTGCACGTAATCATGTTTTGTAAATCTTATGTTGAACCAAGAAAGTTGTACCTGATCCCTCTGCTGAAACTGATGGGTTTAAAACAATGCCGACCTGCCCTTATGGCCCTCCAAATGTTAGATACAGAACTGTTGGTGAGAAATATGATCAAGTTTTTGAAATTCTGTGTGCACCACAGAGTAAATCTTTAGATTGTACACCACCTTTTGGAAAGTATTTTTAAATACACCATAAAACGAAATATATTTTTAAAACGACTCTAAGGCGGATACTACTAAAAAATGTACCCTACGATGAATTGGGAATACCCCCCAACGCATCCTAATTCTGCTGCTGGGGGGCCTTTCTTCTTCGCCTTTTAGTGATGGAAACTATAAAAAAAAAAATCATTTCATGAAAATTAAACCGACAAATAATCGAATATCTATGTACTTAAGATTGCTATTTTTGCACAGATTTTATATTCTGCCGGCAATAATGTCTTTTAGGAAAAATTCCATGCTTTTTTAAGTATTGTAAATGTACAGTATTAATGCTCAATGTAAAATGTATATGGTTCGTGAATATCTTACCGAATAAAGCTTTTTCTGATTCTGATTCTGACAGAGGTAACACAAAATATTTCATCACATATTGCTAGTACCATACCTGCCATATCAAACCTAAGAAAAATGATCCAAAGATAAAACCAGGCACATAATCTACATTTTAACCCTCATCATATTTTTTCTGAAATAAATATTACTGAAAAACTAACAGTCTTTTTCTCATGAATATTTTTTTCTATGTGATAAAGAAAGCCCACAAAAATGACTTCTAAAATTCTCAACTCCTCATAACATAGTGAACCTCGAAAACTGTGATATTTGGGCAATGAATGGCACATTCAAATGCACTCCACATCCATTCACACAAATATACTCATTCCATGCTACTGCCCCTAATTCCACAGTAACACTTCGTGGAAAGTGGTTTCCTAGCAGTGATAAGTAGGGACTTACCACTAGTAATAAGGCCACAAGCACAAGAAAAGGTTTAATCAGGGTCTCAATAAATGAATCCCTTTCTCAACGCTGGATAGCTGATAATGCTGGGAGACAGGTGTGTAAAGCATTTAAAAACACCAATTGATTAAAAAAGTAAAACACAATAGACATTAGAAGTCCAACACAAATTTTAAAACATAGGTTATATTTTTATGAGCAAACAGATACCAAAATGACCAAAGCACAATGCAGTAAAGCAGAGGTATGAATTTTTAACGATTAAAAGAAACCCTAGAGCTTAGAAGCAAATAGTGCTCAAAGGGTTTAAGAAAGTTGTCCTAGACCAGAGAAAAGTCAAGAGGTCAGGCCACCCACGATGCAACACTTTTACATTTACTTTCAGAAGTGTGCCTAGATGCAGGAAAGTGTTCCGCAGCACCAGGCATGGGTTCAGATGCTCTGGTTTGCCTCTTGTGGTCTGGGACTACAACTCCCACAATGGCCAACTTATGGAGTTTTATACAAAAGTTGCTTCAAACTTCTCAAAATGTCTTCCTGAAGTTCCTCTTGTGGGTTCAGGGTCCAAAACACCAGTTCAAGGGACTATTAGCTCTGTTATGGTACATGGGATGTTGGGACTACAATTCCCACAATGCACCTGGCCAAATCAATAAATGTCCACTGGACGCACTCCAGGTTGGGGATTTCTTATGGGAGGTGGTGCAGGTGAGCTCTGTTAACCTGTTGCTGTCAGGAAGTCCACTCCTTAATCCTTGTGAAGCCAGGTAAAGACCTTAGGACTGTAGTACCAGTCCTTCAGTGTGCAGTCTTTTGGATTCAGATTAGGGTTCCAGCAGGTCAGTCCTTGTTCTACTTGTTTCAGACAGCAGATCTGAGTTGCCATGCAGCTATTCCATATTTATTCAGTGCTCCTGGGCATCAAGCATGGGGGCACCCCTGATCAGTGCGATGCAGGGTGCCACCCTGGTGTAGGAACACTTCATCCAAAGTGTGAAATATTCTTGTACCAGAAAACTCTATTTTCTAAAATCCCAAATAGAGAGTGTCTCTCCTAAAGAGTTAGAGGTGGGTAGGCCAACCCACTGGTTTGGCTAAGATTCTCTAACACTCTCATTTAAGCCCATTCACTAATCTAATTACTGGGGCTGCTGGTGTGAGGCTGGGGGCTCAGGATGTGGGGATATGCCTGTGCTGTCATAAAATGTAATTCCTTCTTTGAATAGCAGCTTTGGTACTCTACCTCGATCCTGCCTATTGCTCCTGGAGTTTCAGATCTCCTCCCACAGGAAATCCATTGTCTCTCTCGCAGGCCACTTCACACCTTATTAGGACAGCTTGACTCAGCCTGGCTGAGGCTGGCCAATTAGGAGAGGGCAGCTGGAAGGCTGCATTTTGGCTAACAGATAAGAAAGTTCTATAACGTTTTTTCGGTAATAGTTATAACAAATCTAATGATGGTGAGTTGTTGGATTTATCATAACTCTTCTGTTAAGTCCTTGAACTACATAGTTAGCTCCTATCTATTAATAGTTATGCTTTATTAAAATATTCCATGTTAGCTATGGAGCCAATGCATTACAATGGGGAAAAATGAAATTGGCAGTTTTTCCCTCACCAGGGCATATACATCATATTTTTTAATGTTGCTGGTTAAAGTTACAAGACACCCTAGCCCCGGGGCACCTAAGAGAGACCTGACGGGTGACCTTTATGTAAAAATAAGGTAATTTACTACTTTGGAAGAACCTTCAATTCCAAAGTTGAATTTACATATAAATGCAACCTGGAAGACAGGGCTAGCTTTAAAAATGACAGCAGGCAACACAGTAGTGCACATTTAAGTACCTTAAGTGTACAAGGCCTCTAAAACTACATTCCTTACCATATACTAGGGACTTACAGATAGGTTATTTGTACCAATTGTAATTATACCTAATTACCAGGTATGTTTAATCAGACTCAGGCCCTGGGTCTGGTTAGCAGAGCTCATGGCACAATCAGAGACAGAAAACTCGCATCTAGTAGTCAAAATGGGGACAAAAAGTGGGAGGACTGCAAATAGGGCCTCATTTTTCACACCACTAATGTATGCTTTACTGCACAATAAACAGAAGACCACAAACTAAAACCATGAAAAAAGTCCCTGGAAAATAATAATCGATCTTTAAATTCAAATGATTAAAACAATATCTTCACTATATCCACATACCCAAATTCAAGGCTGTTTTTCCCACTTTTTGCAGGCATATTTGTGTAAAATTTAAAACAATATCCTTAGCAGAAAACTATGTATCGAGCAGTGAAATTGAGAATGAAATGAAAAAACGAGTGTAGATGACTACTATACTACAGTTGTGGAATTTGATTACTTTCCATAAAATGAACAAACAATTGCCCCATTAATTACCTATTTTGAAGAGACATGGCCTGGCTATCTGAACAGGTCTGGTCGTAAGCGTAAACCACATTTCCCAATAGAGTGGTGGAACTTCTAATCCACCTGTTTAGAAGGAGGAACAAAACAAGTATTGAAATAGAGGTTTGTCATAAATAATTCAATCATGCAATTGGCAAACATCACCCTAACATACGTCCTTTCTTGACTACTTTGAAAAAGAGCAAAGTTTTCAAGAAATTAGGCAGTCTCAATCTTTGACAGGTAGCCTGCAGCCTTTTATAACAACAAATGTCACAGAAAAGTATTTCTATTTATTTAGCTAAATTATTTTTGGAGCTCTTGACGGTTTTTAAGAAATGTGTTTGTTTATTACTTGAACATATTACGTAAACTACACATTAAAAAAAATCATTTACCCAGTGTTGTCGTTTTTTTCAATTCTTGGCGATATTTGTGGAATCCTCTTGACCAAAAGTAATCTATTTAATAAAGGACAATTCTTGTTTTCATCACAAAGTTTTATTTATAAAAAATCAAGTTTATGTACCACCCAAGAATGCAATCTGTTAATATTGTTTTTTTTTTATATAAAAAAGCTTTTTAATGTATTTTACATTCTTATGTGTCTGATTCACATATTTATTGCTTTCTACACACGTTGTATGCATTATTTCTGCTTAGAGTATCCCTATCGACATTGTAAAGATTTGTATTAATCATATAATAAGCGTTATTGACTGACTGACTACACCTCAGAATACATCGTCTTTCTTTATAAAAATGTCTCCTCTTCACTTTCTTCTTATTTTGATTCTTCTTGTTTTCTTCCTTCATTCTCTTCTTTTTCTGTTAAAAAACCTGACATCAACATTTTTCGTTTATTCTCAAAATCAAAAAGTAACATTAAAATTCTTAATCATACCTTTTTATTCAGTTAGGACAATTATTATTTTGTTACATTTTATTTTATTTAAAAAGTTAACCACACCTTAAGGACCTACAACCTGTAAAGCAATATTTTGTCTAACTCCTCTAAAACTGAGGTGATGCTGCTGGAAGGCAGATCGAGCAGACAATTTAGGTATTTGGGAATTAGTATAGTCAACCAATTAGATGATATACCTCTGATTAATCTTAAAAGGGTGGCTAAAGAGGTTGACCATCTTTTCACCAGATGGAAAAACCTTCCATTGACCATCTATGGCAAGGTCAATCTAGTCAAGATGGTCATTTTACCTAAGCTAACATACCTTTTAATGCTATTCCCTTAGATTTCCCTAGTAAGGGGATTAGTAAAGTTCAAAGCAAAATTGGTAGTTTCATCTGGTCTAACAAGAGTGCAAGACTCTCGTGGAAGAAGTTGAGATGCAAGTTGCTGAAAGGGGGTCTCGCTCTTCCGGATATTGTCTGGTACTCGTTAGCGTTTCAATTCAAAAATATACGGACACTGCTGATAACACCTGAGGAAACGAACTGGAGGAAGATATTGAGAGAAATGGCCATAGTGGAGGGTGGGGCGAAGGGTTCTTATACAAATTTGGGGTACCAAGGTTTTTAAAAAAAAGTTTGCCTAAAAGTTTTCAGAGCAGCCTTGAATGTGTGGTATAGGGTTAGACGTAGATGGGGAATAGGGTACTATTCTGAATTTGCCCCTATTTGGGACTCCCCTGGGACGCCAGCCTGCTTGGAAGATAGTCTTGCGTTGCCAATTAAAAGGGCTGGCATCTTGATCTGGTCTGATCTTGTATCCTCTGACGGAGTTCGCCCGTGGGATCTATTAAAAGATAAAATAGGTAACTCTCTCTCTCTAAATTCAAATATTTACAATTGGCCTCCTGGTATGCAGCTGAAAAGGAGACTGGGAAATCGAGCTTACCTTGCAAAATCCGAAGCCTAAAATGAAGGAGGTTGCATATGGGTATAAGAAACTTCTCAATGCAGATCTCGCAGAACTTCCCCCACATTATACATTTTGGAATCAGTCACTCTTGGAATCTAAGGCAGAAGATTTGTATGACTTATCACTGCAAACTCTATATAAGTTTGTCAAACCGGCATCCTTGAAAAATAATAATTTTTTTGTAATTAATAGACTTTATTATACTCCTGCAAGAATTGCTAGATTTGCTCCTTTAGCTTCTTCTAAATGTCCGAGATGTGACTATCTTAAAGCTGATGATATACATATATTTTATTAATGTTGAAAATTAAGCGGGTTCTGGCACAATGTGGAGCGCATGCTGGGTGCCACTTTCCAAATTAAGTTCAATGTGAACCTTTCTACGGTAATCTTTGGTATGGATTTCGAGGCGATGAATCTCCTGCAGCCAATGGAAAGAGGCTTGTTACTATATTTAATTCTTGTTGCCCGTAGGGAGATTTGTAAACTCTGGAAAGACCCACAGCCCCCATGTTACGAAGATTGGTTGAAAGCAGCTTTTGCTTTGGTACGGCAGGATCAGGGCTATTCGAGTAATGATAATTCTAACATTTGGTCCCAGTTTGTTTCATGGGGAAGAGAAACAAGGCGGGTTAGATAACCCCGGTCCCATTATTACACCAAGCTTCACACAAAGAAGCTGGCCTCGTCAGACCTATAGCCAATGCAGTTGTAGAAGCCCGGGGTGTCTAGGTCCGGAAGATGGCTTCTAGCTAAAGTTGCTGACGCTGAATGGTGAGATGAGGACGTAAAATATATATATGTTTTTTAAAAGCAATATTTTGTGAAAACAAACATTTAAAACAAATAAAATATAAATACCTGAACCCATCCTCAAATATCTTACCACATGCAACAATTTTTAAAAAAGTGAAATGCTAAAAAGGAAAATAATATTATGTAAAGCAAATTTGTACTGGTCATTTTGAAAAAATATATTCAGTGCTTTTACAGTGATGCCCTTTTTGCCATTGGCTTGAAGGAACTCAACCATGTTCAAAATGATTTGTTCAACCTAGCTGCCCGGACCCCACATTTATCGGGATGCAGCTAGGTTGATATGTATACACTCTGGTTCAGAGAGTGATACCCAGGAGCACGGCACACCTTAACAAACTTTCATTGGAAAACTACAGCTGTGCGTGCACTGTTACCAAAATGATTTGTTAGCATTGTGACCCTGATACATCTGAGATATTATTAATGGAAGTACCAGAGGCATATCATGAGTAATCACCAAAATGCCCTTACTTACTGGTAATCTTCATTACTCCTGGTCCCGTTGTCCATTCCTTACTAATTGGAGATGACCATCTCCATGACAGAAAAAAAAATAGGAGAATTCTGGGACACCTAACCCCAACCCCTCCCACTGGGAGTACATAAGCAGTACCTACCCAGCATTCCACCTGAACTACCAAGCCATCAACAGGAAGGCCAGCCATCTGTACGGAAGGGAGGGGTGTAAGGAATGAAAGGAGGATAATGGGGCCAAGAGTAATGAAGATTACCAGTAAGTAAAAGGGCATTACCCCACAGGTCCCTCCAGTCCTCGTCCCATTCCTTACTAATTGGAGCATACCAAAGCCCATAACCCGGCCTTCCAAATTCTCAACAGCACCAAGGACACCACACTGTAAAAAGAAGCATCCCAAACGAAGTAAATAGAAGAACCACAGGAAAAAAACTCAGACAGGAGCACACAATCTGCGATGCCCCCAACCAAAAACCAGAGCCAAATCCCCCAAAACAAGCAGGAGATGACCAAGAAGAACAAAACAAGGACCAGAGACTGTTCCCACCAGAAAGACAGGGGTGAGGCCACCCATAGAATAAGACCCAAGGCGACCAGACACAGCAAGAATCCAGGGCCACACCAACAGGGACACAAGACTCCCAGCCAAGGCCGTAAAGGAGGCAAAACACAGAGACCCAATCCCAAAGGGAATGCAACCAGGTCCTCTAAAACAATTAGCACAAGGGGGCTTAGAAGAAGTGGAAGCACTCACAGGGCACAAAAAGCTCGGAAGGGCACCCACACGGCAAGAAAGCCACCTAGGCCAGGAACACCATACAGTGCCATAGAACAAGCAGCAGAAATGACAGTGAGTGACCCCCAGCAGGGAAGGGAAGAACTCTCAACACCGCCAAAAAAAACACAATGACCCGACCAGAAGGCTGAGGGGAATCAAGGCGAGACCCAACAGGTCCTGCCCAAAGCAGGTGACAAAGGATCGACACGACCAACTACAGGACCAACACCAATACACCTGGGGAGGCCCACAGCTGACCAGCCCAAAGAAAATAGGACAGGGCCTTCTGAAAGAGCCAAGGCGCCGACCCAGAGGACCAACCAAGGGCAGGCCTACACAGAGCAAGCCAGGAAGGGAGGTTGCAGCGACCAAAAGCAAGTCCCCCAACCCGACAGATCTGGCCATCAGAGAGCCCAGAGGACACTGCCACAGAAATCCCCCAGAGGTGGACCAGGCTTGAGGGTAGCAACGTCCAGCACCAACCACCAGTGTGGACACTGGGCAACAACCTAAATCATCCAATCCCATAGAAGGATCTGGGGCTCAGGGACAGGTCAGCAGACCGGGACCGAGGCAACTACCACAAATGCAGGGGACACGGGGACCCAAACCCAGCACCCTGCCCAAAGGCAAGGGAGAGGCCACAAGCCCAAACCCCACCCAAAAGCAGGATCCCAGCCAATGAAAAGCGAGGTGTGAACCCCAGCCAACCCAGAACTAGACCTGGGCACCGCACCAAGAGCAAGGAGAGGCAAAACCCCCGAGGGCACTGAGACCAGTGGTAGCCATGACCAAATAGTTCCAACAGGGAAGATGTGGCCCCAAACAACCCACACTAAGGGTGTCACCCACAAACACAAACCCAGGGATTGACCACAAGCGAGAAACCCTGGACCGGGGAAGACCAAGCCACAGGCTACCGAAGAAGAACCTGAAACATGGAAGGGAGGAAAAGCCCAACCGAACCAATAGCCGACCAAGCGGCCCAGAGGACAATGGATGACACCAAGGAACAACCCCAAGCGAGTCCCAAGACCAGCTGCAAAAGGGCAAACACATGAGAGACAAGCAGGGTGGCCCACAGCTCAACCCCTCAGAGATCCCCACAGACACCTGAGAAGCCAGCAGACCAAAAAACAACCATACCAGCAAGATACAAGGTTACCAACAAGGTGCCCCCAATGGCCTGGAAGGAGCAGCCCAGGGCCAACTGCCACAACCCCAAAACACCCTAACACAGAGGGCACAGATAAAGGCACAGGAACCAGCCACATCCAGGCCACACAGGCAAGTGGCAAAAAGACAGGGAGGAAGCCAAGCAGCCCACCCCAGCATGCCAATGCCATGGCTCAGCCCACACTTGGGGAAGGTAGGGGCATAGGAGAGACCAGAGGAAAGGGCAATAATGCCTGCTTCAGACCCCAGCACCCATACAGCCATTTGCACACCCATACACACAAGGATTCATACAGCCACACACCCACTCATATAATATGTGTTACAAGTAGAATCACTCAGTAGTACTGCACCTAGTATACTAATTTAACTTATGTAGTAGGTTAGTATCTATATTTGACACCCATAAACTTTTTAAAAAACTTACAGTCACTTGATGATGTCATCAGTGATGTCATTTAAGATGTTATCAGTGATGTCACTGACCATGTCATGAGTGATGTAATATGTGAGGTCATAAGCAGTGCATTGCGTGGGGTATGTTATAGTAAGCTCAGCTAACTATAAATGCTGAATTTCACTGGATTTGTACTAGTGAATTCAGAGCCTAACTATAAGATTCCTGCCACCTTTGCTTTTTTCAGTGAATTTCTAAGGCTTTTTAAATTCTATTTCTTAATTGTAACATCCATTTTTTTAAGTGAGCTTCTAAGATTTAAGTATTTTCATTCTATAATTAGATATTCTACATTATAAATATGTTATAAACAACACATTTTTTATTTAGTATATGTTCATCAGAATGTACATTAATAACTGTTTTTATTTTTAATAATTTTTTGAGTCTGGACAACATACCTGTATTTACTGTGGAGAATGTGTGATCAGCAAATGCATTTCATATACTGAAATAAACAGTGAAAGGTATTTTTTAACTAAAGTATAAGTCTAAATATTTAGGTAAATATTGTTTTATCGTTTTTCTCTGTAATTAATTAGGAGAAAACCACCCTTACCAAAAATTTTAATATTTGTGACTACCGGCGTCATCGCAAGGACCTAGGTAGTAGTGAAGAGCATGTGGTGTGTACAAAGTGTAAAATAAATATATACACATATTGTTGAGTATATTTAACAGTAGATCTTCATTTGTGTACTTTTCAAACTCATATTTTTGTAGTGAGTTTTCAGAAAAATCATCTTCAAGACAATTTTCTGTTTTAGCGGTGACGACAGGCATCGTGATGACATTGGTAGTCTCGAAGAACGCATGTTTTGTACAAAGTGTAAAACATATATAACACATTCTACAGTATGATTAGCTGTAGAGCTTTATTAGTGTACTTTTGAAACTCATATTTTTGTAGTGAATTTCCAGAAAAATGATTTTCAAAGACTATTTTCCGTTTTCATTGTTATGCCATGCATCGCAGTGATGTCTGTAGTTGTGAAGAGCGCCTGTTTTATACAAAGTGTAAAACATATATATAGACACATTTTACAGTCTGTTTAACAGTAGAGGTGTACTTCTATATTGTTTAAACTTATATTGTTGTAGTTATTTAGCTTAAAACTAATATTGAAATCTATGTTTTTAATTTTTGCGGTGATGCTGGTGTTTGCGAACATGGTTATAATCGCAACAATAGTGTGTTTTTGAAAAGTAAAAAATGTATATACACATATTTTAGAGTAAGTGTGACAGGAGGTGATTATATACCACAGCTTTTAATTTATGCTTTTATATTTACATTATTCAAACCTACTTTCATATTCCATTTCCGTAGTTCATGATTACGTACAGTCGCGAAGATCACATCACCTGATATCACATCACCTTATAAGAATGTGAAATGATGATGATTCGATAAAACAGTTTTCAAGTATATTAATAGGAAGTCCTCACCCATATTTTTTTCTCAAATGTTTCATTCATTGGGGAATCAATCTGAGCAGGGTGTGTGCACTTGGGAACTCATTATGGAGGTAGGCTACTTTTTCAGTTTTTTAAGAGAAAATGTCAGTAGGAGGTGCAAAGGAGAACCAGCTCCAACAGGAAGCAGAACAGGATATTGAGGAGGTTGAAGGAGGAGAAGTAGAAGATGAAGAGCCCGAGCTGAAGAATAGCATTAAAGCTTGGGAATATTTCACTATCCCATCTAGGTAGTCTAAGACTATTTGAAGTTTCTAAAGTTCTCTCTTTGCGAGAAAGCATTATCAAGAGGTTCAAACAAGAAATACTCCTGGGGTAAAACTTTTATGTTGTACCATCTTAAAACGTGCATTAATAATGCTTTAAAAAAGGATAAAGAAAGACAGAGAAACTGCAGGACCATCAGCATCTTCAGCTGCACCACATGTAACAGGGCAAAAAGTCCCATCTGAAATTGAGAGCCGTCATGTAGATCTGGTTCCAGAATTCCATTGTATTGCAATGTACTGCATGGACTGTACCACCATAGTCACTGCAGGAGAGTAGTCATTTGCAGCTGTGAGAGTTACACCAAAGCAGTCAAAATGTAATTTATTTATTTTTAAGTTAGTTTGTGCAGCTTGTTTCTGCAGCTTGTTTTAGTTTTTTATACCATGTTTTCTATCTCTTTGAAAAGAAAAGAACAAAATATGAAGTATTAAAAAAACTGATAAAATGGCTCTTTTTAAATCCACCTTTGATGGTTAAAAAAAGATAAGCTGAATGAATTTATAACTGCATGGGTAGTGCCTGAGTGATTGGATGACTGCAAACGTAATGGCTGAGTAAATGGATGAGGGCAAGAGTAGTGCCTCAGTGAATGGGTAGTGGCTGGGTGATTGGTGAGTGCATGGATAGTGCTTGGGTGATTTGATGAGTGCATGTATAGTGCTTGGGTGATTTTGTGAGTGGATGGATAGTACCTGAGTGATTGGATGAGTGTATGGGTAGTGCCTGGGTGACTGGATGAGTGCAAGAGTAGCACCTGAGTGATTAGTTGAAGGCATGGATACTGCCTGAGTAAATAGATGAGTGCATGGGTAGTGCCTGAGTGATTGGATGGGTGTATCGATAGTGCCTATCTGATTAGATGAGTGCATGGGTAGTGCCTGGGTAAATGGATGAGTGCAAGAATAGTGCCTGGATTATTGGATGCGTGCATGTGTAGTGCCTCATTGAATGGATGAATGCAAGGGTAATGCCTGGGTGATTGGTTGAGTGTATGTATAGTGCCTGGGTGATTGTGTGAGTGCATGGATAGTGCTTGAGTGATTGGATGAGTGCAGACGTAGTGCCTGGTTGAATGGATGAGTGCAAGAGTAGCACCTGGGTGATTGGATGGGTGCAAGGGTAGCATCTCTTTGAATGGATGAGTGCAAAGGTAGTGCCTGGGTGATTGGATGAGTGCATGGATAGTGCCTGGGTGAATAGATGAGTGCATGGGTAGTGCCTGTGTGATTGAATGGGTGTATTGGTAGTGCCAGTGTGATTGGATGAGTGCATGGGTAGTGCCTGGGAGAATGGATGAGTGCAAGGATAGTGCCTGGGTGATTGGATGTGTGCATGGGTAGTGTCTGGGTGAATGGATGAGGGCATGTGTAGTGCCTGAGTGATTGGATGTGGGCATGGTTGGTGCCTGGGTTAATGGATGAGTGCATGTGTAGTAGATGAGTCAATGGATGAGTGCAAGGGTAGTGTCTGGGTGATTGCATGGGTGCATGCGTAGTACCTGAGTGAATGGATGAGTGCATGGGTAGTGCCTGAGTGAATGGATGAGTGCAAGAGTAGTGCCTGAGTAAATTAATGAGTGCAAGGGTAGTACCTGGGTGATTGGGTGAGTGCATGGATTGTGCCTGAGTGATTGGGTGAAAGCATGGATAGTGCATGGGTGATTGGATGAGTGCATGGATAGTGCCTGGCGATTTGGGTGAATGCATGGAAAGTGCCTGGGTGATTGGATGTGGGCATAGGTAGTGCCTGGGTGAATGGATGAGTACATGGGTAGTGCCTGGGTGAATGGATGAGGTCAAGGGTACTGCCTGGGTGATTGCATGGGTGCATGCATAGTACCTGAGTGAATTGATGAGTGCAAGGGTAGTGATGGGGTGACTTGATGTGTGCATGAGTAGTGCCTGGATGAATGGATGAGTGCATGGGTAGTGCCTGAGTGAATGGATGAGTGCAAGAGTAGTGCCTCGGTGATTGGGTGAGTGCATGGATAGTGCCTGAGTGATTGAGTGAAAGCATGGATAGTGCATGTGTGATTGGATGAGTGCATGGATAGTGCCTGGCGATTGGGTGAATGCATGGAAAGTGCCTGGGTGATTGGATTTGGGCATAGATAGTGCCTGGGTGAATGGATGAGTACATGGGTAGTGCCTGGATGAATGGATGAGGGCAAGGGTAGCACCTAGGTATTTGGATGAGTGCATGGGTAGTGCCTCTTAGAACAAATGGGTGAAAAGGTAGTGCCTGGGTGATTGGATGAGTGCATGGATAGTGCCTGGGTATTAGGGTGAGTGCATGGGTAGTGCCTGTGTGACTGGATGAGTGCATGGATACTGCCTGAGTAAATAGATGAGTGCATGGGTAGTGTCTAGATGATTGGATGTGTGTATCGGTAGTGCCTAGGTGATTGGATGAGTGCATGGGTAGTGCCTGGGTGAATGGATGAGTGCAAGGGTAGTGCCTGGGTTATTGGATGTGTGCATGGTCAGTGCATGGGTAAATGGATGAGTACATGGGTAGTGCATGATTAAATGCATGAGTGCAAGGGTAGAGCCTTGGTAATTGGATGACTGCCTGGGTAGTGCCTCACTAAATGGGTGAGTGCATCGGAACTGCCTAACTGAATGGGTGATTGCAAAGGTAGTGATTGGGTGATTGGATGTGTGCATGGTTTGTATCTGGGTGAATAGGTGAGGGCATGGGTAGTGCCTGAGTGATTTGATGTGTGCATGGTTAGTGGCCGGGTGAATGAATGAGTGCATGTGTAGTGTGTGAGTAAATGGATGGGTGCAAGGGTTGTGCCTGGGTCAATGGATGATTGCATTGGTAGTGCCTGAGTAAATAGATGAGTGCATGAGAACTGCCTGACAGAATGGATGAGTGCAAAGTTAGTGACTGGGTGATTGGATGTGTACATGGGTAGTGCCTTGGTGAATGGATGAGTGCATGGGTGGTAACTGCGTGAATGGATGAGTGCAAGAGTAGTGCCTAGGTGACTGTGTGAGTGCATGGATAGTGCCTGGGTTATTGGATCAGTGCATGGGCAGCACCTGAGTGATTGGATGAGTGCATGGGTACTGCCTGGTTGACTGGATCAGTGCAAGACTGGGGCCTGGGTGATTGGATGAGTTCATGGGTACTGCCTCATTGAATGGATGAGTGCAAGGATAGTGCCTGCATGATTGGATGAGTACATGGGTAGTACCTGGGACATTGCATGAGTTCATGTGTAGTGCTTGAGTGAATACATGAGTTCAAGGGTAGTGACTGGGTGTTTGGATGTGTGCATGGATAGTGCCTGGGTGAATGGATGAGTGAATGGGTAGTGCCCGAGAGAATGGATTAGTGCAAGAGTAGTGCCTGAGTAAATGAATGAGTGCAAGGGTACTGCCTGGGTGGTTGGGTGAGTGCATGGATAGTGCCTGGGTGATTGGGAGAATGCATTGATAGTGCATGGGTTATTGGATAAGTGCATGGGTAGTGCCTGGGTGACTGGATGAGTGCATGGGTAGTGCCTGGGTGATTGATGAGTGCATGGGTAGTGCCTCATTAAATGGATGCATGCAAGAGTACTGCCTGAGTGAATGAATGAGTGTAACGGTAATGCCTGGGTGATTCAATGAGTGCAAGGTAGTGCCTGGTTAATTGGATTAGTTGAAAGGTAGTGCCCGGGTGATGGTTGAGTGCATGGATAGTGCATAGGTGATTGGGCGAGTGCATGGAAAGTGCGTGGGTGATTAGGTGTGTGCATGGGTAGTGCCTGGATGAATGGATGAGTGCATGGGTAGTGCCTGAGTTAATGGATGGGTGCAAGGGTAGTGCCTGAGTGAATGGATGAGTGCATGGACATTGCCTTGGTGATTGGGTGAATGCATGGATAGTGTGTGGGTGATTTTATGAGTACATGGATAGATCCTGGGTGATTGGACGAGTGCAAGGGTTGTGCCTGGGTGATGAGTGAGTCCATGGATAGTGCCTGGTGATTGGGAGAGTGCATGGAAAGTGCATGGGTGATTGGATGTGTGCATGGAATGAATGAATGAATGAATGAATGAATGAATGAATGAATGAATGAATGAATGAAAAAGTATTTAATAAAGCGCACTGCGGCCAAGCGGCTTCCTGGCGCTGGGGACCTGGTCAGAGCTCACAGAAGGAATCCGAGGAGCCTATGAAGAGAAAGCCTGAATGAAAAGAAAAGTTTTGAGGGCTTTTCGAAAATGGGTGTAGATGGGGATGGAACGGATATGAAGTGGAAGGCTGTTCCAGAACTGGGGGGCCAAAACAGAGAGGCGAGTACCACCAGTTCTGAGTTTGCGGAAACGGGGGATGTGCAGAAGAGAAAGAGAAGAAGAACGAAGGGTTCGACTGGTGACGTGGGATGAAATAAGGGAGTTGATGTAGGGAGGGGCAGAGCGGGAGTGAGCTCGAAAAGCGAAACAGGCTAGTTTGAAAAGAGATCTGAAACGGATAGGGAGCCAGTGAAGAGATTTGAGAATGGGAGTAATGTGAGAGAATTTAGGAAGGGAGAAAATAAGGCGGGTGGCTTGATTTTGGATGGCCTGTAAGCGTCGAGACTCGTAGGCAGGAATGCCCACGTACAAGCCATTCCCATAGTCGAGGCGGGAGATGACTAAAGCCAGGACTATGGTTTTGAGTGCATCAGTGGTGAAAAAACGTGAGATTTTTCGGATGAGACGAAGGGAAAGAAAGCAGGAAGACACAACAGAGATAATCTGACTATGCATTGTTAAGTCAGAACTAACTTTGATGCCAAGGGTGCGAACAGAAGGAGAAGGCGTAGGAGGGGGACCAAAAGAGAGGGGCCAATGTGCTGGGGACCAGGGGTTAGATGGACCATCCGTGAGAACAAGTTCCGTCTTATCGGGGTTGAGCTTAAGATGGTTGGCGCTCATCCACTCCGAAATAAAGATTAAGGTGGAACTGAACTTAGAAAGAGAGTCAGGAGAACAGGAGAGATCAAAGACGAGCTGGAGGTCATCCGCGTAGTTATACACAGAGACCCCCCGCTCAAGAAGAGAGGTGACGAGGGGACAGATGTAAAGATTAAAAAGAAGGGGGGAAAGAGAGGAACCCTGGGGAACACCACAAGTGACCGGGTGGGGAGGGGCAGAGAAACCAGAGAGATGAACCGCCTGGTACCTATCACGAAGGAAGGATGCCAGCCAGGAGAAGGCCGCCTCCCGAATGCCCGCTGCGCTGACACGGGCGAGAAGAATGGAATGGTCCACCGTGTCTTACGCAGCGGACAGATCGAGAAGGACCAGGGCTTGGGGGAGGTTGGAATCGGCCTTCCCCTTGAGTTCATCCAGAACCGCGAGAACCACTACCTCCGTTGAGTGACCTGAGCGAAAACCCGCCTGATGGGAGGCGAGGAGGCCATTATCCTCGATATACGAGGAGAGGCAAGAGGTGACATGGGTAGTACCTGGGTGAATGGATGAATGCATGGGTAGTGCCTAGGTGAATGGATGAGTGCAAGGGTAGTGCCTGTATGATTGGATGTGTGCATGGGTGGTGGCTGGGTATTTGGATGAGTGCATGGTTAGTACCCAGGTGATTGGATGAGTGTAGGGGTGGTGCTTCAGTGAATGGATGCATAGAAAGGTAGTGCCTAAGTGACTGGGTGAGTGCATATGTAGGGCCTGATTCACAAAGGTAAACTGAGGCAAAAGTCTAACTTTACGACTTTCGTTAGACTTTTGTCTCAGTTTAACTTAAGTTTTGGTCTTAAGTCTAACTGAGTGCAAAGTTATGTTAAACTGAGACAAAAGTCTAACTTTACTACTTGTAAATACCCTTTGTAAATACCAAACACCATAAAGTTAGACTGTTGTCTCAGTTTAACTTAAGTTTGGTCTTAAGTCTAGCTGAGTGCAAACTTAAGTTAAACTGAGAGAAAAAAGTCTACTCGAAAATGCCCTTTCTGAATACCGAAAGTTGTAAAGTTAGACCTTTGTCTCAGTTTACCTTTGTAAATTGGGCCCTCATTGCCTGCATCAGTGCAAGAGTAGCACCTGGGTGACTGGATGAGTTAAAGGGTAGTGTCTGGGTGCTTGGATGAGTGCATGTATAGTGCATGGGTGATTGTATGAATGCATGGATAGTGCCTGAGTGATTAGATGAGTGCATGGTACTGCCTGGGTGATTGGATGAGTGCATGAGTAGTGCCTCATTGAATGGATGAGTGCAAGGTGAACAGACAGTGCCTGGGTGATTGGCGGAGTGCATGGATAGTGCCTGGGTAATTGGATGACTGCATGGGTAATACCTGAGTGATTGGATGAGTGCATGAGTAGTGTCTAAGTGAATGAATGAGTGCAAGGGCAGTGCCTGAGTGATTGGATGAGTGCATGGGTAGTGTCTGTTTGATTACATGACTGCATGGGTAGTGCCTGAGTGAATAACATACTGTATAGTTGGTGTTTTGGTAATTGCATTAGTGCATGTGTTGTGCCTTGGTGACTGGATGAGTGCATGGGTAGTGCCTGGGCAATTGGATGAGTGCATGGATAGTGCCTGAGTGAATGGATTAGTGAATATATACTGCCTGAGTGATTGGGTGAGTGCATGAGTAGTGTCTAAGTGAATGGATGCATGCAAGGGCAGTGCCTGAGTAATTTAATGAGTATACGCATACTTTCTGGGAGATTGGATGAGTGCATGGGTAGTTCCTGATTGATTTCATGACTGCACGGGTAGTGCTTGGGTGATTGTATGAGTGCATGGGTTGAGCCTGGGTCATTGGATTAGTGCATGGGTAGTGCCTGGGCCATTGGATTGGTGCATGGGTAATGCCTGATTAAATGGATGGGTACATTTGTAATATAATTTTTATAAAGGATTAAAACCAGCCATGGCCAATGCAGGTAAGAGCGGTGTGGCGGTGGAGCCGGCTGGGGGGATTTTGAGAGATGACCACGAGGGAAATATAAATATTTATTTAATTTTCCCTTGTGATCGTCTCTCGAAATCCCCCCCAGCTGGCCCCACTGCCCCACCACTATACCTGCAGTGGCCACAGCTCTTTGTGGATAGTTTTGACACTGATAGGATTTTTAAAAAACTAAGCACAAGAATGGTACACCACTCTGATTCATATAATCCATAAATGGCAACCTCTTCAACTTTGCACTCTGTGATCATGAGAAATGTAGAATAAGAAATCATGTCTTTCATTTCAGACTACACTATCTCCACATGCTTGTGAATGGTTAGTATCTGGTAATGTTAACTCTTTCGCTCTCTTTCAAAAAGAGATTCCTATCTATGTGTGTTTGCTTTGTTTTTCGTGATCATCGCCGAGAAAATGCGGAAAAAGTTCAAACCTTTATCTAGCTTCATTTTTTTAAACTTGAAATACTACACAACAGTTTATTACATAGTACTGAGTTGGAAATAATGCTTGCCATTACTCAAATTGTGTCATCGCTCCTCAACTTTAAAAAAAAAAAAATCTGTCTCTTTAACACCCTTCCCCCCAATACACTCTTAGCTCAGTGTACCTAAAAACCCAGTGGAACCAGCAGGTCACAAGTTCCCAGCACATTCTAGAAGGAACATGCTACTTCTAAATGAGATACAGCATGTGTGGTTTCTTCCACAGATTCAAAAGCATATCCATAGCCATCCAACACAGCACCTCATTTTATTCACTTTCATGCTGACAGCATCCAATGAAATATATATTTTTTTTAAATTAAACACTTCCATTTTTTCTGACTTTACTTTGGAAAACTATCTCATTCAGCCCCAGCTTTCTCCTGACTACTATTGCTCCTTTAATTCAAAATGCTTAGAGCATGGATTGTAGGCCACAGCTATATATTGTGGGCTAAAGATGTCACAAAAAAAGAGAGGTATTGATAGGGACTTGAGTTTGCCAAATATGCAGATTACTTGGTTTGGACAGAGAGGGTTAAAGTTTCATCAGTTGCTGGCTTTGGTTAAATCCATTGTGGATTCTCAAGCTCCTCACCTCATGATTGTGCACTGTGGTGGCAATGATCTAGGCACATTGAATGGGGCAGTGCTGGAAATCCTAATGAAAGAAACCTTTGCAGAACTGATGTTGCTTTTCCCTCACCTATCTTGGTGTACTATAATATATGCCAAAGACAGAAATGGAAGTGGTCAAATCAATTCAGTCCACAGATTGACAAAGCCAGGCAACATGTTAATAAAACTATTTCTGCATTACTCAGAGACCAACTCAAGGGCTATATTTATAACAACAATCTGTGTTTTGACATGCATGAAATTTATAGAAATGATGCACTTTACAGAGAAAGGCAACAGGGTGTTTCTAAGTAACCTGAAACTCTGCATCCGCTCTTATGTATAGCAGCCAAATACACACAACCAATTCAATGGCTCTTATCAGAGCCACGCTAGTACCCGTGAATTTGTAAAGTTTTTTTCTAAAGTGTATTTTTCCGTAGTTTTGGGGGATCTTCACGGCGATATTTCAATCCCTGCAGACATGTCGCAAAAATGGAAAACAAAAGCAGACATTCAATGACCACCAACACATCCAAAAATAATATGTAAAAAAATCCATTCTGAAGATTACCCTACACATATCATTATATACGTACTTCTTTCAAAGCATGTTTAAACTCATACTTTTGTACTAAGTTTCTTTAAAAACCATCTTTCAGACCTATTTTCCCTTTTCGTGGGTATTTCGGACATTGCAATGTCGTTTTTAACCACGATGGTAGCGCCTTTCCCATAAAGTAAAAACACATGTATGCACGCATATTACATTATTTTAAACACTAGGCGTTTATTACTGTACACTTCCAACTCAAGTTTTTCTAGTGTATTTCTAGAACAACCACCTCTAAAACCTATTTTGCATTTCCACGGTGTTGGTCATCGCAACCCCCGCGGTTACGTTGTGAAAGCAAAAGCAGGACTTCAGTAGCCACCACCACAATCATAAATTATAACTATATAATTAATTCTAACCATCACAGTAGATAACTCACTATAAAAATAACTCTATAAAAACATTTATCAAAATCTGAATAGCTCTATGACAATGCGTATTAATGATTCACTCATATATTTTTTATATTTGCACTAATATTCCCGACAACGTAAATAGTTGCGATGTCCCCACAATGATACACTGGGGCCCATGCTGGCACTCCGGGTATTGTCATGAATACCGTGAGCGATCAAAAAACAATTTTGGACCCCTAACTTGTGTTACTAAAAATCCCCATTCCTCAAAAATGAGGTCAGAGTACCTCTGCCCTGACCCCTTATGTTGGCTTTTTCAGAAATGTTCATCTCTGTGATCCGTTCTCGAGCAATTAAATGGTGGCAACAACCTTCTGTTCAGGTTCCGTCTAGCCAATCAGAGCACTCCCATTGTCACATGCATTCACAATTACTCGCGACCCCGTCGCTAAATATCTGCGACCAGAGATATCACTATACATTTAAACTTACATTTCACAACAACTACTGAATGGATTTACATCAAATAAGCAAAAGGCACTTCCTTTAAACAACATCTATCTCCCTGCCAAATTTGGTGTATGTTCAGCAGTTCAGGCTGTAGCTGTGGCTCAAGGTTCCAATGGGAATTAACAGTACAAACACACTCTTTTTCCCAAATTCTTGCTCCCCACTGCACGGATCACCCCCAAACTTTCCATGACAACCAGAACCTACCTTGACATTTTTTGGGAAAATTTCATGATGATTGGTAAAACATCGCCAAAATTATAGGCAAGTTTAAAAATGCTTTTCCAATGAAAACTAGGTCCTCACTATAACAACATACTGTAGGTTATATATATGTATTACCTACTGGCGGTCATCAGTAGGTAGTTATTGTGAGGACCTAGTTTCTATAGGAAAAGCGTTTTTTGATTTGCCAGTATCTTTGGCAGTGTTTAATGAATATTCTCAAAATTTTTTAAACGAATGGGGCACTCCGGTCAGCTCCTGTCTTAAAAGTTTTGGGGTGAATCGTCAAGTGGGGGCCGAGAAAAAAAGGGGAGTCCCAGAACGTGTTTTCTCCATGTAAATTTCCATAGGAAACTTTTGTCACGACTTCAGTCCGAACTGCTGAACGGAATTACACCAAATTTGGCAGTGAGGTAGCTCTTGGTCCACAGTGCACTCTTTGCTCTTTCCTTTGAAAAACTACCTCATTCAGCTCCAGCTTTCTCCTGACTACTATTGCTTGTTCAATTCAAAATGCTTAGAATATAGATTGTAGGCCACTGCTATATATATTGGGCTAAAGAGGTTGCAAAAAAGAGAGGTATTGACAGGGACTTGGGTTTGCCAAATATGCAGATTACTTGCTTTGGCCATATAGGGTTAAGGTTTCTTCATTTGCTGGCTTTGGTTAAATCCAATGTGGATTCTCAAGCTCCTCACCTCATGATTGTGCACTGTGGTGGCAATGACCAAGGCACATTGAATGGGGGAGTGCTGGAAATCCTAATGAAAGAAACCTTCACAGAACTGACGTTGCTTTTTCCTCACCTATCTTGGTGTACTATAATAAAGACAGTAATGGAAGTGGTCAAATCAATTCAGTCCACAGATTGACAAAGCCACGCAACATGTTAATAAAACTGTTTCTGCATTACTCAGAGACCAACACATGGGCTGTATTTATAACAGCAATCTGCGATTTGACATGCATAAAATTTATATAAATGATGGAGTGTACTTTATAGAGGAAGGCAAAAGGGTGTCTCTAAGTAATCTGAAACTCTGCATCTGGTCTTATGTATAGCAGCTAAATACACACAACAAATGCAGTGGCTCTTGTCAGAGCCACCCTACTACCTGTAATATTGTGAAGTTTTTTTCTAAAGTGTTTCCATGACTTT
This sequence comes from Triturus cristatus, assembly GCF_964204655.1. Taxonomy (NCBI): domain Eukaryota; kingdom Metazoa; phylum Chordata; class Amphibia; order Caudata; family Salamandridae; genus Triturus; species Triturus cristatus. The sequence continues at coordinate 491,560,727 of NC_140588.1, forward strand.
CCATGACAACCGGAACCTGCCTTGACACTTTTTGGGAACATTTCCTGATGATTGGTAAAACGACGCCAGAATTATAGGCAAGTAACAAAATGCTTTGCCTACGAAAACTAGGTCCTCACTATAACAACATACTGTAGGTTATATATATATATATATATATATATTACCTACTGACAATTGCCAGTAGGTAGTTATATTGAGGACCTAGTTTCCATAGGAAAAGCATTTTTTGATTTGCCAATATCTTCGGCTGCGTTTGACAAATGTTCGCGAACATTTCAAAACTAATAGGATGCCCTAGTCAGCTTCTGTCTTAAAAGTTTCAGGGTGATTCGTCAAGTGGGGGCCGAGAAAAAAGGGGAGGTCCGAGAACGTGCTTTCTCCATGTAAATTTCTGTAGGAAACATTTGTTGCGGCTACAGTCCGAACTGCTGAATGGAATTGCACCAAATTTGGCAGAGAGGTAGCTCTTGGCACAAGCCCACCCACACTGGCCCGGGGACCAACACCACCCCGGGGCACTAATTATTTAAATGCGGGGTCTGTTGGGAACCCCCAGCCCCAAGAACCACAACCTCCCCAGGGCTTTAAATAAGATGGAGGGGGGCTGCTGTCCCCTCCTGGAGCTCTAGATGGCCCTTCAGACCACCACCCCCCAGGGCCAGCTCCAGCAATGTCCTGGAGTGCCTACCCCTGTGACACTGCAGTTTGCAAAGACAAGGCAGGAGCATGGCTCCCACCCTGTCACTGCAAACACTGCTTTGCCTCATGGAAGCGAGAGCAGGAAATCTGAATGTCAGCAGCTCCCCTTGTCCATAAGCAATGCCGGCTCCTGCAGGAGGCGGGGAGCCGGCAGGGAAGGCAGGGGCATTGGGGCTCCCCCTGAGGTCACCAAAGTGAGGGCCCGTCCCAGGGGATGGGGTCCTTAGGGCCAGAAGAGGCACGGGAGGGGGCAACTCGGCCCGCCCCTTTAAGTTTTATTTTTTTTAAACAGAAGTCTGGCCCGGGGTTGGGGTTCCTGGGGCCATAATTGTCCTCAGGAGGGGGCCCACGCATCCCCCCACTTAAACTAAAAAAATATGAAGGCTGTCCAGACCCCAGGGGAGGGGGTCCCCAGGGCCAGAAGTGGCCCAGGGAAGGGGGGCTATGCGACCACCCTCCCGTATATAAATAATATATATATATTTTTTTAAATGAGGCCATGCACTGGCCAAAATTGGCTAGTTGGCCCCCAGGGACCCTCAGGATTCAAGGGGACTTAATTCCCCAACTTAGGACACACCAGGAGGTGCTTTTGCAGAGCGGTGCAGGGAGGTGGTGGGGCCTCTGGCGAGATGCCAGTTTTTTTTGTTTTGTTAGAAGGGTGGCTGTGTGGTCTCCCTTCTCCTAATATTTTGTGTACCCTGAAGACCCCATCCCCCAGGGCCTGATCCATTAAAAAGAATGGGAAGGGGGTCACTCGGCCCCATCCTAATATCAGAGGCTGTATTCATGAGTGACTGCGTGTATGAGTGACTGTATGGGTGAGTGAGTAGATGTGTGTGTAGACCTATGAATCAGTGATTGGGTATGTACTAACTGGTATTAGTGTGTTTATGGTTTGAAAATGGTAGTCTGTATTTTAGAGTGGATGTCTGAAAGGTTATATTAGGGTGTGAGGAGGTGCATCAGTTATCAAGTGGATGATGTCATTAGTGATACCATTTGAGATGTAATTTGAGATGTCATCAGTGATGTCACTAACTATGTCATGAGTGATGTAATATGTGATGTCACCAGCAGTGCGTTGCGGGGGCGCGAGTTACTGTTACCTGAACTAACTATAACGGACACATTTCTCTGGTTTTGTATAAGTGAATCGTAAAACTAACTATAACGTCCCTGAAACCTGTGGTTTTTTTCAGTGAATGTCAGAGATTTTTTAAATGCTAATTTTTAACAATAACGTATCTGAAACCTGTAGTTTTTTCAGTGAATATATTTAAATATATATATATATATATATATATATATATATATATATATATATATATATATATATATATATATATATATATATATAGACTATATAGATATATTCATAGAGAGAGAGAGAGAGAGATAGAGAGAGAGAGAGTGAGAGAGAGGAAGAGAGAGAGACAGAGAGAGATGGAGAAAGAGAAAGACAGTTGTATTTTTTCCATAGAAAAATGATTGCAATATAAAATGATTACTGAGAAAGCACATATGGGGGTATGATATTGTTTTTGTTTTTTAATATGTATTCAATTACAAATGTAATGACGTTTTCAATTCTAAATATAATATATTTCTTTTTATTTATTTCAGGTTTTTTATTTGAATGTCATTTTCAATGTAATTGTATTTACTTAAAACTATCTTTCCTTCAAAATGTTTCCATTAATATTTGATTCATTTGTATTTTCTCAAAATTGCCATTCCTTAAAGTTGGGTCTCATTGAATTGGTTTGCTACAATATGTTTTCTCGGTTTTTATTTTCCCATTTATTCTAATATGTAAGTAGCTGAGGTCTAGTAGAAGTTATTTATGCACCAATTTTCCCTCAGTTTGTTTATTTTAATTATCAACTTTGAGGGTATCATTTAGACATGGGTGAGTTGACTACGAGCTCCCTTGGTGAGACTGACTTACGCCTGTTACCCTCTAGTGGCAGGCCATAAGTCACAGTTTGATGCTAGTGGACTGTCATTTTTTTAATCTAATTGTATTTGTTTAAAGTGTTTTATAAAGTGTAAACATGACCAGGAGTATCAAAGCATTGTACACATGATTGGAAACAGAAACATATATCTGCAACATAAAAATAACCAATGACATAAGCATTCTCCAGCTTTTCAGAAACAAATGTTTAAAGTGGGGTTTGTTTCTGAAAAGCAAAATAGAAATGACACTGATGTACAGGACCTTCTCTCCCAAAGCATAAGAGCTATTTATCAATTTTCCTGCTCAGGTTCCCCATGGCTCACATTGCAAGCATGCCCAGTTCCCCATGACTAAGGCTAGAAAAATCAGTGCTAAACAGATTATCCACTGTCATGACTCAACACTTTTGGTATACAGAATCCTGTGTCAATGTTATAGGATCACATTGCCAATTGAGGCTCCATTGTTTGAAACCTGGCATTTCTCCCACTTTTTTTAAGAGGTGGGCAAAGCATGAGTTTGGCAGAATGGTAGCTCCACCTGTGTATGTCAGACTCCTTCAGAAAAAACTTACAGTACCCCGCCCTCATTCTCTTGCAATGTTCGTGCATAGGGAACTCCTTTCCTTCATCCTGTGGTGGAGTTCATCTCTGAGCAGGTCACACAGGAAACAAGGCTTCATGTAGGTAAGAATTACCAGTGTTATTTGAATTTAGTTATGGGATAATCCTTCAAAACATGACAGGTCTTCTTTCTGCTATTTTACAAGTGCCCTAGGTGATAATGCACTAGTAATAGGGTGGGCAGGATATCAACCACATTTGTGGCAGAGCATCCCATCCACCAAACTCTAATTAAGGCCTAGGTTTATTCAGGGCACAAAAGTGGCCCAGCAGTCATCACATATCAACTAATTTCTTCTCAACTACCTGTATATTCTATAGAGCTCCTTAACATTTCACCAGGGTGAACCAAAGCAATACTATATCATTAAAACCAGGTTGAGGACATAACACACACATCTTCCCATTCTCACAAAAACATTCCCACACATACACAAGTCAAACAATCAAATCAGCATAATAATATGATCATATGAAAATATATAATGCCCTACACCACTTTTTGACAATTCGGCCAGTGTGCTTTCTTCAAATCAAAAGTACTTCCTTTTAATTGATTAACTTCCAAGAACTCCCCATATCTCTTTTGACCTGTCTTCATTTTTCCTAATAGCAACTTAAAATATACTGTATCATTCTTTTTAATGTCAAATGTGTTCAGCCTCCTGCGTAGATCATATTCTTATTTGCTTTTTTCACTGCTATTCTCAAATCCACTTACCTTGACCTTGCTTTTCTCCTCCTTTAAGTTCATAAGTTAAAACTTGCCCTATGATACTGGAAAAAGCAAATCCTGTACTGATCTTCCACACAGAGTTCTGAAAAGTGTAATTACCATCACTCCATGAGGCATGTTGCAATACGGGCAAAATATCTCACTGCATCCCCAAGTCCTCTACTCACCACATCGCCAGTGCTTTAGTAGTTCACCAATCTTTTAATAATTTCCACTATACAGTAACCTTTGTAGATGATATAGACAACACCTCTGTGCATAATACATGCATTTACAAAAACATCAGCATAGCCTTCGAATTAAATTGAACTTTGTCTGAGACCAGTTTATTAGAAAAAATTCCCTTGAAAAACTTATCAGTTAGAAACGGTGTAACATTCTTAGTATCAAGTGCCATCACAAAATGCACCTCATCTCATTTGGACAAAGTATCGACTATCACAATAGAAAATGTTTGCATTGCTGGAATTACCTAAAAAGTTCTCAGAAAATGAATGGAAAGCTTTTCTCATACTTTATTAAGACAACTCTCCTCAATCATCTGTGGAATTCTACACCTCCATCCCTTATCTCTCTGGTTGGACTCCTCTACATTTGTTCTCAACATCACTATCCACAACCTGCTACCAGTGATGTCCTTACAACCATTTTATATTGTGAGTAATTATTATCTGCACCTCATGTATTATCTCAAAAGTCATCCTCTGATTCAACCAGGCAGAATCAACTTCTCCTTGAATAATAACAGGCTATTATCTTTCAACCTTCCAGTGTCATTACAGGCACAGCAGTAAACGTTTCTCTTTTGGCCATTCCTTTTATTACAAACTTTATCACACTCTTCAGCTCTCAGTTCACTTCAAAACCTTTCTTCAGTCTTCTTGAGAAATGCAAGTGTTCCTCATCCGACTAATACCTGCCACTAAATGTTCAGCATCATCAGCCATGTTCTCTTTTACTTGCTCGTCTTCATTATAAATCAACAGCAGTGATATAGAATGAAAACCATATTAAGGATATATTGGTTTACTGACTATCAGCACTCCCTAGTACCACTGTTTTTGGTCCTATAACTTTAGTTTGCTTTTTTCTTTGTTTTAAATCCATAGGAGCAAAGAGTGTTGTTTATTATAAAGGAAACTGTGCAACAGCGCACTTTAACATTGCAGTTTTCACTATTAAGAGGGGGCATCTGTTTAATTTGAATAACAATTTCCTGCCTAGTTCAACATCATAGAGTGCAAACTGCCATGCTTCAGAAGACTTTGAATACTAAATAAAAAGGGAAACCTTCTTCGCCTAGAAATTGGGAGCTTCTCCAAATACTGGAAAACCACACAGCTTGAAATTGATCTTTAAGCTAAGGATATTGATTGCTTACCAATCAGACACTTGCACGCATCATCTAAGGTTTAGCATTTGCCAAAACATTATGAAGTTTACACCTGGGGAAAGGATTCCACTGCATAAATAATCCAGTTTAATTGTTAGGAAGTTTTAATAAATCTAGTTGTTGTCGGAACATAAATCAAGTTGTTTGAACACATTAACAGCCCAAGACTGCTCACTCCCTTGAATCATCCACCAACAATAAGATGCAATTCTGTCATTACTCTTGATATCAGTCTGAATAAAATAATGTAGAGAAGATCACTACAGTACCTTGCTAAGGTATATATGTTATTTCATTACAAATTGCCTGAAACCTGGAACACAAAGGAGATAAAAACTAATGTTTTAAACAATGACTTTGCACTAAATGCCAGGGCACCCTATTACAGAAGCAAAGGCCCTCATTGACGGGGATTTGGCATAGGCCCGCAGAGCAAGTCTTCTTGCTGTCCTGCCCTATGTCAAAGTGAAAGGGCAGGAATGCACCATATTTATGCAACACATGCATTCCTTTCCACTCCCCCCTGGGGCCATTTTAGCAGCCTAGCACCAATACAGGCACCCTTGCACCATGGTCCAATGGTGCCCTGTGTTATCAGCAGGATTGTTTTTGTGCAGGAAGGGGAACCTTTCTTTACAGAAACAATCTTAAGAGACGTCCTCTTCTTTCTATGCATGCTGCAGAATGCATCACACATGGAAAAAGGAAAAAGGTTTTGGTGTTTCCTCAGGTTTACATGCTCGTGAAAATTTGGGGAAATGTCAAAATCCATGGATGTTGCATGGGAAAACCCACCCAACGCCCATGGAACGCCTCCAGAACACAGAGTAAGGCAACTCAGCGATTTGTGTTGCCTTGTCTTACTACATATCTATGAGGTCATTGAAAGCCACGCATAGTGGCTTTATGTGGCATCATAGATATGATTTTGGGATACGTACTGCCAGAGCATAAAAAAAAGTGATGCTCCAGCAGCGCAATGGGCTCATAAAAATGCTCCGAATAATTTTGCAACACAGAAAACCAAAGACAACATTTTACTGCTAAAAGTCTTCAAAAATCACATCCATATTTTTTACCCAATACATATTAGAACTATCTTTGACAATCTAACTTTGGATGCAACTTCCACACATGCCCAATCAGCACATTGCAGATGCGCAAAACTGATGTTATTTCTTTAGGGATAGACCACTGTTTGAGTTTCATCTACAGGTTCTCTCTATCAGCTACATCAAAGGCTGAATGAAAGTCAATAAAACAAATGAACAAAGAACCATTAGTCTAAATTGATTTATTTGCAGTAGTCCACAGGGAAAATCAGTCGTCCACCATGATAGAACCTTCCCTAAATCCACACTGTTCCATTGGAATCAGTTTCTAACTAGGGTTTTTTTTAATTAAGTTTTTTGATTTTATTAATAACAATAGCAAGTCTAAATCAGCTAAGGAATAAGACATGCCCCACTTTAGTTCTCATTTACATAGCATGTGAGTTGAACATTTCAGCAGTTACCAATGTACAATCCACAGAAACCCACGTAAATCATTTTATATGTACCATATGCAGCTTAAAATAAATGAGAAAACCCTTTCATCCCTAAAGAGGGATGCGTCCACTCCCCAGTGATGACAGCTCTCATCCACCAATCAGGGTGGTCTATTTGTTAAAGGTTCTAATAATTTAGAGTGAATTGAGGGGGTCACAATTTTTCAGTATTGGTTTAACCACCATGCCCTTCCTTGAATCGGGTAACACCGGCAACACCCCATGCTAGATAAACTAGCCAAAGTACACCATCAACTGAGCCAACCACCACTCTTGATTGCTTTTGACTATTACTGCAGAAAGGCTATCTGAACCTGCTTCTGGAGTTAGGTGCATCAACGTAATGATCTTTCTCAAATAATCAGCTATTAGTAATGACATTTCAACATAGTCATACAAATTTTCACTGGGCAGCACCAATTTCTCCTCCGAAATATCACAATTCATGGTAGTTTAACATACAAAGAACCTCAAGTTTACTAAATTCAAAAAAACTTTAAGTCACCTCCCTGGGTCTTGTTATTCATACTATCTAATTTCCCCTGAAAATATCTATATTTCTTGAACTTTTTAAATAGTTTACTATATTGATTTTTTTAATGTATGATATTCTATACCAGCAACAACGTTCAGTTGAAATTAATGTAACTTAGTGTTTAAACAGAGGAATGTTATTTTCATTTTTCACAATTTCGTATTAAATATGGCTGCAGAGTTTGTTGTTTGGGCAACAGTGACCTATTATTAAATGAAAAATAAAACATTTCAACCTTTATGCAAGACAGAACATTATTGAATAGATTATCAAATGATAAGCTTATATTCTCTTTATAAAAGGGGTTAAACACCTGTGTCATCTCCTGTTTGAATTGAGTGGAATTACACAGGTTAGATATAGTCTAATCAAATACATACACAGATGATGGGAAACCCCTACCAGTATAACCAGACACCTTCCCATACAGATAGGGTAAGGGTCTCAAATTTACACACATATGGGCCAATGATCACTACCATCTAATTTCTGTACCTCAAATTGTATCAAATTTACAACAATATAGTCAGAGTGGGATGGTAACAATGACAATTTCCATCCAAGCAAATTTACCCCATACTATATAAATCTTAAACTCATAAAGATCGGGAGTATTTGCCCTTAGGGAAATATTAGTCTTCGAAAATGTTGCCACAGTATAAAAAAAAATTCAGTTCACTATCATACCATGAGGTATCAAAACGGACATGCCGAAAGTAATTAAGTCTGATGTAGTGTGACTTAATATTTAGGAGCTGCTTTTTCACAGATAATTCCAAATTTCCATCCTTAGGGTAGATCCATGGTGGAATATAACTATTCAATAGGACTCGTTATTTTACTGCATTTACATCAGTATGTACATTTACTAAGCTGGTCATACACCTTTTACTTGCTAAGTGAATGGTGAAAAAAATCCTCTATGGTTTCATTAGAGATCAATGTTAGCAGACCTCTGGACAGCTTCCACCTTTGTTTGCTACTGCGTGTAACTCCTGAGGTGTGAATTCTGGAACCGGAGAGAACTCCTTAAGCCCAATCTCCTGAATAATAAAATATTATACTCTTTCAGAGCTTCAAATGAATAGCACTCACAATAATAATTCCACTCATGCACATTTCATGACAGGAGATTGAAGAGAGTACAGGACCCTTCACATTATTCCACATCCCTTAGATGAAAGCTTTTATTAGCCACTAATGGATTTAGGGCATCATACGACTCTGATACTGGTGCTCATGCCAGTGTTAAAACAAAAAGTATTCAAAGTGGGTACATGATTTGAGGTTGTAACCCAAATATTTGCTAGTGTCAATGACCACTTTGCATTAGTTTCTCATAGAATATGTGTGAGAAATCAGGACCTGTTTGCAGGGAGCCCCTCCCAATATTTATCCCCATTTTGACTTACTAGATGCTGGTTGTCTGAATCTGATTGTGCCCTGGGCTCTGCTAACTAGATCCTGGGCCTGAGCTCCAATTAAAAGTACATGGTAATTGGGTATAATTACAATTGGTACTGACAGCCTACCTGCTAATCCCTAGTATATAGTTGGGCATGTAGGTTTAGTGGCCCAGCAGACTTAATGTGCTTAAGTGTAAACTTCTGTGGTGCCTGCTGTCATTTTAAAAGTCAGTCCTTCCTTGCAGGCTGCTTTAAAAAGTAGAATTATATGCAAATTTTACTTTGGAATTAAAGGTACTTAAAAAGTAGTAAATTACCTTATTTGTACATATAAGTCACCTCTAAGGTCTCCACTAGGTGCCTAGGGGTACGGTTCCTTATGACTATAAGCATGGATAATATAAATTATGTTTTATATGCCCTGGTGAGGAAAAAACATCCAATTCCATTATCCCCAGTTTGGCAACACCGGCTAACATGGGAATACTTTAATATAGCCTTATAGCCCGCCGTAGCGGGCTATACCGGCCATTAAAGGCCCGCTCCAGCAGGACTTTAATGGCCGATATAGCCCAGCTATGAAGGGCATTAAGGCTATAAGAAAATTCTGCCACTAGAGGGCAGAATGGTCTAACAAATAAAACTAAGGCCTTTATGAGCTCGAGAGGGCTTATATCCCCTCGGGCTCCGAGAGGCCTTTGTTCACAGCAACAACTTAAAAGAATATTTATGATAAACCCAACAACTTGCCATTGTTAGATTTGTTATAACTATTACAGAAAATAAGTTAAAAAGCGGTATTTTCTGTAAGCCAAAATCCTGCCTTCCAGCAGCCCTCTCCAGATTGGCTAGTCTCTGCCAGGCTGTGCCAATCTGTCCTAATGAGGTATGATGTGGCCTGCTAGAAATACAAAGGATTTCCTGTGGGAGGAGAACTGAAACTGTATCCCCACACCCTGCACCTCCTGCCACACAGGAATCCCTCTAATTTGATTAGTGAAGGGGCCGAAAGGGGAGTATTAGATAATCTTAACCACACCAGTGGGCTAGGTTAGCCACAACTAACTCTTCGGGAGAGACTTTCTCCATTTTGTATTTTGGAAGAATAGTGCTTTTTGGGACAGGAATATATGCCACACTTTGGAGGAAGTTGTCATACTTCTGGGTTCCATCCTGTACCACATTGGTCAGGGGTACCCTCCTACTTATTGCCCAGGAAACAATGGATAGATATGGGAGAGCTCCACAGCAACTCAGGCCATTTCCTGGAATAATCAAGAGAAGAAGGACTGTCCTGTTGGAACCCCTGACCTGAACCCCAAAAGAACTGCATTGGTAAGGACTGCACGTGCTGCACACTTTAGTATACAGACTTACAGACTTTGCCTTGCTTATAAGGGATTAGGGAAGGACTGTCTATCACAATAGCCCCTACATGTACTGGGTTTGGGGAAGACTAGAGATTTTTAGTGGGCAGACCGTTTGTGTTCTCCCATCAAGACACAAACACACCATAAAACAAACATGCCCTTATCAATCAATCCCAAAATCTGGACTCAATCACCCTATTATATAGAAATTCCCTCAATAAAGGTGAACTTGGACTCACTGGCAACACCAATCATCTAGTTCTATGGGCATTTAAAATATTATCAGAATGGCCTCTCACACACACCCCGGTTGTCATGCTTCATCATTGGCCTTCCAGTATTCAGAGCTTAAAGGGAATCATGAAAAGGGAACCAAGGGAAGGGAGTGTCCAACTAAAATCTCTACCATCTATATCTTTCTTGTATTTTATTATTTGGTGGAAGAGGGATGATTAAAAAGCAAAATGGGAAGGTTGAGGCCCTCTTATTGTGCTCATGTCCACATCAGGTCTAATCAACATGTTTCAGCCCTTAGCTGGCCCCCTACGGGGTCTGGAGCTTTCTTCAGGACCGAATTGGACCCTAATTGACCCTGTAATATTTCCTTATTCACTACACATGCATAGCGGCTTAACGCATACAATACCAGATTGCTAATTTATGGTCTTTTCAGTAAGGTTGCTTCCATCTTAACAAAAGCTTCTACATATACTTATATAAGGACATAATCTGTATGCAAATCTAGCTAATTTGTCATTATGGTCACATTGTGTCAAGCCATGTGTATACTGCACACAATAACATCCCCATGCATGTGCAAGACCATCATCCAAATCATGTTTCAGTCGTAAAGTGCGTAATATAAATTCGAGTTTTTAGACTCAATTAAGCACATCCGTCACTCTCAAAATCTAAAATATCTAACCCTAATTATAAGATGATCCAAACTAATGGGAGAGTTGAGAGGAAGCTTTATAGTCACACTCTGTAGCACAAATGGATAATAAATTACAAAAGTATAGAAAATCAGTTAGGCACCCATATTGGTAAAAGGCAGTCGGGTGGACAGGGGGATGTTCTGTTTCTCCTTCTGACTTACTTCGTCAAAAGGGCACTTTCGCTGAATCCCCTACTGTGTATGCACAGACCTCTTCCTGACGTTATTGCGGTTGCGGCATGTCGGTGTTCTAATAGGATCTATTCGGAAATGGCACCTGGCCAATGATGTAGGGCGAAGCGACGGGCTGGGTAAATTGGGAAGTATAGTCCAGGCCTCCGTATCATTACATTCATGTTTATCGAGGGTTCCATATAGTCCCTCATGAGGAGAATTTCCATCCAATGTTTGGCAATAGGCCGGAATAGAAAACCATTTCATCCCAGCCGCATGTATTAATTTTTAATTACTTTTTGATTTTCGGCCGGCTGTGTCCTCAAGATTTGATTTTCCTATGGCCAATCTAAAAGCCATTTTAGTGCCTAATAACATGTATGCGCATTAAAAATATATTTGACTCACCAGTGATTGGGTTTAGTGCTAATAGAGTGACAGTTTTGCACAAATACACTAGTAGAGGGCTACCAACCTTGTGTGTATTCTATTTATATGTGTTTACTGTACTTATTGACTCTCTTTCAGGGGGCATTTTGCTACAGAGATTATAGCTTAAACTGTAAATAGATCTTTATCAATATGATGAAGATGCTAGTGTTTCCAATGCCCAATATTTTTATGGTGTATCAAGGACAAGGATGCAAAAGGAGACTTGAAAATATCACGTGGAAGCGATAACCTTATTACATATTTGTTACTATAAGGGGTAACATAGTCATAATAATGGTTCGGCTTGTGGAGTAAACTTATATTTGTAGCCATGGAATGTCGTCATTCAGGCGATCTATATGAGTTTTCAAATGGTACAGCAACCGCTGTTCTTTTTCGAGCATTGTTTGGCTCATGTCATTTCCTGGTCGGAATCCTATGACCGCCAGTATAACCCACAGTAAATGATTGTTGGTGGGTTGTTTTTGAGGTATTGTTTCATTAAGCAGGTAGATGTCTTCCCTCACCTATTAGTGCTCCAATGTTCATTAATTCTTAGCCAAATATTTTTGGTTGTCATACCAATATATTTTTTGTCACAGGGGCATGTGATCATATATGCCATGTTCTCAGTGTTGCAGTTGGTATTTTGTTTTAAAACCCAGGATCAGTCAGTCCAAATCTCAACCTCTTTCGGTTGTTTGGTGAACAGGCATAATGAGCAGTTACCACATGGGAAATGCATAACTACAGGGAGATGGTCCCACATCATTCTTGTGATCTTTGTTGTATTCTTTTCATTCGAGGTAGATGAGTGTACCAATTTGTTCCTCATACTGTGTGTTAAGGATAATAGTGGCAATTTCTAATCACAACCTGTCTTTTTTAGTATAGTTCAATTCTTGGAGATTATTTGCTTCAGCTTATTTGACTCTGGTGTGAATGTGGTTACACATGTTATCCTGTGGTCTGTCTCCCTGGGGTAGGTTTTCAAAAGGGCCTCCCTTCAATCAATCAATCAATCAATCAATCAATCATACAGGGGGTTTCAAAAGCACGCTACACGGCGCTGGGGGGGGGGGGTTGGGGGGTGCTGCTCTGGGTCAGTTGAAGAGCCAGGTTTTGAGATTCTCCCTGAAGGTGTTCAGAGTGGGGGAGCATCTGATGTTGACTGGGAGCTCGTTCCAGGTCTTTGCTGTGATGTAGAAGAAGACTTTTCCATCTGCTCTAATTCTGCGTTTGCGGGGGGTTTCTGCTAGGCCGAGGTCGGTGGAGCGAAGGTTCCTCTTGGGTACATAGAAGGAGGTATTTGGGCCGATGTTGTGGAGGGATTTGTAGGTGTGGGTGAGTAACTTGAAGGTTACTCTCTTCTCAATGGGGAGCTAGTTGAGGTCTCGTAGGTGCTGGGTCATGTGCTGGTGTCGTGGGGTTCCGAGGACGAGTCTGGCTGTGGTGTTCTGGATGGTTTGGAGCTTGTGTAGCAGGGTTTTGTTGATTCTGGCGTAGAGGGCGTTGCTGTAGTCCAGTCTGCTTGTTACAAGTGTGTGGGTGATGGTCTTTTTACATTTGTGGGGATCCACTTGAAGGTCTTATGGAGTATGTGGAGGGAGTTGACGCAGGTCAAGGCAACAGCGTTGATCTGGTGGGTCATGGTGAGGGAGGGGTCCAGGATGATGCTGAGGTTTCAGGCATGGTCCGTCAGTGTGAGTGGGTGTCTGAGAGCAGGGGTCCACCAGGATCTGTCCCACGCCATGGGAGAGGGTCCTAGGACGAGGACCTCGGTCTTCTCCGAGTTCAGCTTCCGGCAGCTGTTGCTCATTCAGGTTGCAACGTCTTTCATTCCTTCTTGGATGCTGAGTCTGGTGTCTTCGGGGTTCTTCTTGAGGGAGAGGATGAGCTGGGTGACATCGACGTAGGATACTATGCTGAGCCCATGCTGTCTGACGATGGTGGCGAGGGGGGCCATGTAGATGTTGAAAAGAGTGGGGCTGAGCAAGGATGCTTGGGGTACTCCACAGTTGATCTCTGTTGGTTTGGAGAGGAAGGGGAAGTCTGATCCTTTGGGTTATGCCAGAGAGAAAGGAGCAGATCAAGTCGATGGTGCTTCCTCTTATTCCAGCGTCATGGAGTCTGGCTGCAAGGGTGTGGTGTGAGACAGTGTCAAAGGCTGCTGAGAGGTCTAGTAGGATGAGGGCCGTGATGTGGCCCTGGTCGAGGAGCATGAGAAGCATGAGGATATCATCGCTGGCGGCGAGGATGGCGGTCTCAGTGTTGTGGTTGCTGTGAAAACTGGACTGGGAGTGGTCAAGGATGGTGTTCTCCTCATGAAGGTGGTCAGCTGGGCATTGACAAATCTCTCTGTGACTTTAGCTGCAAAGGAAAGGAGGGAGATGAGCCAGTAGTTTTTCAGGTCCGTTGGGTCGGGAGAAGGTTTCTTGAGGAGGGGGTTAACTTCTGCCTGTTTCCAGTTGTTGGTGAAGATGCCGGATTCGAGGGAAGTGTTGATGGTCCATTCTATTTGGGGAGCTATGGCGGCGGCGGCTCTGTGGTAGATGGGTGGTGGGCAGGGGTCCATGGGTGCTTCTGAGTGGGTGTTCTTCATGGTCGCGGTGGTGTCTTCAGTGGTGGCAGGTTTCCAGGAGGTGATCATTGGCTGGTTGTCGTTGGTGGTGAGGGTGGTGGTGTCAGGAGTCGGTTCGCTGAAGTTGTCATAGAGGGCCTTGATTTTCATGTGGAAGTAGGAGCTGAGCTTGTTGCAGAGTTCTTGGGATGGAGGGACGTCCGGGGCTTCGATGGGGGGTTTGGTGAACTGCTGTATGACGTTGAAGAGTTCTTTTGTGTGACTTGCGTTGGAGTGGATTTTGCTCTTGATGCAGGTCTTCTTGGTGGCACTTATGCGCAGGTGGTATTCCTTCATTTTTTATCCTTAGCGACCACCCTGAGTGGATATCTGCGTGTATCGGCTAATCTATCTGCTTGTTCGTTATTGGCATCAGTGTCTGAGCAGTGTTGTCAAATTCATAGAAATTGCCCAAAGGGTAATTTTTCCCTCACAGATTTTAGGTGGCGGCTATCGAATCACAACAGACTATTTTTGTCTGTTGGTTTTTCATGTACTTTAGTGGTTATTTTATCTCCCACTGCATTGATATTGAGATCCAAAAATATATTAATGTCCTGTCAATGTTGTGAGGGAATTTTAAAAAAGGATCCTTGGTGTTGACCCAGGAGCAAAATTCAGTTGTTAAATTCACAACACCTCTCCAAATCACAAGGACATCATCAATGTACCTACGCCATAGTCTGATGTTCATTAAATATGGGTTTGAATGATTGTAAATGTGTTCACACGCAAACTGATGGATGTATGGCATGCTAGACTTGGTATGAAGGTACTTCTCATAGAAGTGCCCTACACCGAATATGGTGCTCTCATATCCCAAAAGGTTTTGAGAGAGAGCTATTCTTGCACAATCTAGTACAAACTCAATTGGTGTAAAAGTATCAATGACAGTGGCTCTGAGAAGATTCTCAATAGTAAAGAGCGTTTGTTCTTGGGCTATAGATGTATATAAGGCCTCTATGTCAATTGTCATCAAGATGTCCACATTGGAATCAATACTTAGGGTGTTAAGAAGACAGAGCACCTCTTTAGTATCCTTCAGGTACATGGAATTTTTTTTACTAATGGTCATAAGAACCAGTCACAGAATTGTGACAGTGGATCAAGAATAGAGTTGATCCTTGAAACAATGTGACATCCTGAATGGGGGAAATTGTTCTTGTGTAATTTGGGGCAAAATGTAGAACAGCGCTACTCTGGGCATTTTTGGTGTGAGGAACATGGCTTCCTGTGTGGTGATCAATCCCATATTCAATGCTTCTTCAACCAGGATTTTGATTTCATTAGTGATACGTTGCAGGGATTATGTACAGATACAGAACTATGCACAGGAAATGGGACCTTGGTATATCGGGACTGAGTCTTCCTACCTCTTTAGTACCCACAAACCCAGGACCGACTAGCTATAGTGTCACACATGCTCTCCTACTCCCTCACAGAGACACAAATGATTAGACACCCTAGAACACAACACTCCCAGATCTCTCAGGAATTGCGGTAACAAGACACACCTTTTTGGTCACTCTCTTGTACTTGTCCACAATAAGATCTGATGGAGACACGAAACAGTTTCAAATATTTATTTTAACTAACGTGCCCTAACATGCAGTATACATGCCACAACAAGCAGGAAAATGCATAGTACCAATATTGTCAGCATAGCAGTCAGTCCATAAATCATGAAGGGAGAAGTCATCATAAAAAGACAATGGACTATAGTGCCTAACATCCCTACCCTTGTTAAGAAGAAGTATTATTATATAATAGAAGATCTCTGTGCTTTGTCAGCAGACCCCATACCTTAGCCTATAGATGGTGGCTCTACATCATGGGTGCGATGCTACCTGGAAAGGTCCCTCTCCAAGTGTGTCTCACCTATTTGTGTACCCCACTAAAACCTAAGTACGCTATCCAAATAACAGCTACATCAGTATGTTTTGTCTAAGGGCTAAGGACTGGCCAGAACAAAATAACAAGGGGCATTGTTGCTTGACCTTGCACATAATGTTCAGTCAAAATCCCAAGAACATGCAGAGAGTGAACACAGCAATGAGTTCTCATGTGAAAGCAGTCTTCGAAATTATTGCAAAAAATAAAGACGTGTAGTAATGTGTGCAAAGCAGCAAACAAGTGGCAGCGTGCTCACATGTTAAGTTAGTGAAAATTGACAATGTCCCTATGGGCATGTGACAGAGACACCAGGTCGGGTCCTTTGTCAAGACTTCATAACTATTTTTATCTGAAAGCAACCATCTATATTCTTTGTCATACATATCAGCTGGGCAGATTCTCCTACCTCTTGTTGTTGTTATTTTCTCCCCCTTTTTGTTTCTGTACCCTGTTCCCCCTTCCCATTCGCCGCCCCGCTCCCGCCTCCCAGCTGCTCCTCCCTCCCCACTTCGCCATTTATGGCGGGGACCACGCGAACGCGCAGTGGTCACGCGCAGCAGGCGCGCCAAAGACAAGCTCGTCTACGCACGTCCACGCCTAGACCGCGCCCAGCGCCGGAACCCCTGGACCTGGCAAGACCCAACACAACCATCGGAGTTATGACACCGCCGCACTCATCGCACTCAATCCCGGACAACCGCACGCCTGCTATCAAGCCACGGACCCTTCACTTGTCAAGCCTGCAAATTCACCAGCCTCCAAAATCGATCCGTGCCTGCCGAACCAAGCAGCAACATCAACCACCTCAAGTGCATCCTCCTCAACACCCGCTCCGTACACAAGCAAGCTATCGAACTCTGGGATCTCCTCGACACAACAGCACCGGATGTCGCCTTCCTCACGGAAACCTGGATGAACGCCTCCTCAGACCCCGACATCGCCACAGCCATCCCGGACGGCTACAAAATCACCCGGAGGGACCCCACCAACAAAACAGGAGGAGGGATCGCTATCATCTACAGGAACACCATCAGCATCACGACCAACACCGAAGATGCCACCCCCACCGCCGAACTCCTACACTTCCAGATCCACACAAACCCCCAGACCACCCTCAGAGGAACACTTGTCTACCGACCCCCGGGCCCACGCACACAATTCAGCGAAACCATCGCCGACCTCATCAGCCCGCACGCCTTAGCCTCACCAGAGTACATCCTCCTAGGGAACCTCAACTTCCACCTGGAAAACAACAACGACAACGCCACCACCACGCTACTCGACAACCTCACCAGCCTCGGACTCAAGCAACTGGTGAACTCCCCCACTCACCGCGCCGGCCACACCCTCGATGCCATCTTCTCAGCTAGCAACCACATCGCCTTCAACCACGCCACAGGCCTACACTGGACCGACCACAGCTGCGTACACTTCACATTCAAAAGGACAACCTCACACCAGCACACACTTTGGATCCCCGCAGATGCTGGAGCAAGATCACCACGGACCAACTCACCACATCACTGAGCCAGAACCCACCCACCGACACCAACACACCTGACACCAACATCGCAGCACTCAACCTCACTCACTGGATCACCAACTGCGCCGACAACCTCGCCCCACTGAAAAACACCAACAACAAGACCTCCACCAGAAAACCTTCATGGTTCACAGATGCCCTCAAAGCCGCAAAGAAATCCTGCCGTAATCTCGAAAAGACCTGGCGCAAAGAACGGACAACGGAAAACATGACTGCCCTCAAAACAGCCACCTGCGAATATCATCAGCAGATCCGGAACACCAAGAGGACATCACTCAAGGAACGACTCGACAACAACACCCACAACAGCAAGGAACTCTTCAGCATCGTCAAAGAGTTCTCCAACCCCAACGCCAGCAACAACGACATCACCCCTACGCAAGACCTCAGCAACTCCCTCGCAACCTTCTTCCACCGCAAGATCGCTGAGATACACGACAGCTTCGGACCCCAACTTCCACCTCCGGACACCAGCCCAGCGACCCCCACCATCACCATCTACTCCTGGACTCCCATCAGCACCGAAGACACCATCCACGCCATGAACACCATCCACTCGGGCTTTCCCTCCGACCCATGCCCCCACCACATATTCAACAAGGCCGACACCATCTTCGCACCCCACCTACGGAACATCATCAACAGCTTCTTAGCATCAGCTACCTTCCCTGAGAGCTGGAAGCATGCCGAGATCAACGCCCTCCTGAAATAACCTACCGCAGACCCCAGGGACCTCAAGAACTTCCGGCCCATCTCACTCCTTCCCTTCCCGGCGAAAGTCATCGAGAAGACCATCAACAAACAGCTGACCACCTTCCTCGAGGACAACAACTCACTCGACCCCTCCCAGTACGGATTCTGGGCAAACCACAGCACCGAGACGACCCTCATCGCAGCCACAGACAACATCAGAACCCTGATGGACAACGGGGAAACAGCCGCCCTCATCCTCCCGGACCTCTCAGCTGCCTTTGACACCGTATGCCACCGCACTCTAGTACACCGCCTTAACAACACAGGCATCCAGGGGAAGACCCTGGAATGGAGCTCCTCATTCCTCACTTGCAGAACCAAGAGAGTCCGCCTTCCCCCCTTCCGCTCATCGGCAACCAAATTCATCTGTGGCGTACCCCAAGGATCCTCGCTCAGCCCTACTCTCTTCAATATCTACATGAGCCCCCTCGCCACCATCGCACGGAAACACAACATCAACATCATCTCCTACGCCGACTACACTCAGCTGATTCTCTCCCTCACCAAGGACCCAGCCAACGCCAAACCAAACTTCCAGGAAGGAATGAAAGAGGTAGCAGACTGAATGAAGCACAGCCGTCTCAAACTCAACTTGGACAAGACGGAGGTCCTCATCCTCGGACCATCCCCCTTGGCTTGGGACAACTCCTGGTGGCCCCCGGCGCTGGGCACCGCACCGACACCCACGGACCACGCACGCAATCTGGGCTTCATCCTAGACTCCTCGCTCACAATGACCAAAGAAGTCAACGCCGTCTCATCCTCATGCTTCAACACCCTTCGCATGCTACGGAAGATCTTCCACTGGATCCCCACCGAAACCAGAAAAACAGTCACCCAGGCCCTCGTCACCAGCCGACTGGACTACGGGAACGCCCTCTATGCCGGAACAGCCGCCAAACTCCAGAACCGTGTCCAGCGCATACAAAACGCCTCCGCACGACTCATCCTCAACATTCCCAGCCACAACCACATCTCTACGCACCTGAGAAACCTCCACTGGCTCCCCGTCAGCAAAAGGATTACATTCAGACTGCTCACCCACGCACACAAAGCACTCCACAACATGGGCCCTGAATACCTCAACAACCGACTCACGTTCTACACCCCCACCCGCCAGCTACGGTCCACCAACCTCGCCCTCGCCATCGTCCCACGGATCCGCAGAGCCACCACAGGAGGAAGATCCTTCTCCTACCTCGCAGCAAAGACCTGGAACTCCCTCCCTACTCACCTTCGACTGACCCAGGACCACCACAGCTTCAGGAAGCACCTCAAGACCTGGCTCTTCAAGCAGTAGCAGCACCCCTTCCCTAGCGCCTTGAGACGCTCGGGGGTGAGTAGCGCGCTCTATAAATTCCTTGATTGATTGATTGATTCCCTTTCCCTAGTTGAAAGCTGGTCGAAGTGGGCATCTATCACTCTGGTAACAGCTCCTTCAAAGGTTTGTATTGCTGCAGGAGTTGGCTGTGTAGATGGTAAAAATGTTGATTTTGTCCTCACACCCGTGTTCTTTATCCTGGTGTCTTTATCAGGACAATCATTGAAGAAGGCTTTTAGTCTCATCTTTCTAAAGAAATCAGCTAGTCCAATTCTTAGATACAGCCTGTACACCCTAGGGGTTGGTACAAAACCAAGTCTTTCATTAATGACTTCTAACTCCATTTCTGGGAAGACCACTGTACTCAGATTGACTACCAGGGATCTCTCTGAAGTCTGCTGGTCCCGTGGTTCCCTAACAACCTCTATTGGGATGTCTTGCTTCTCGGACCCACCTGATTGTTATCCTTGGATATACTCCTTGTCCCTCGTATGTCGGGTTCCAACCATTGAATGTTTGGCACTCCTCTTTGTCTTCCTCTGCCTCGCATGTGTCTTCTTCCTAAAAAAACCTACCAAACTGGAAGGGAAATCCTTGGTGGAACTGAGGGTACGCTTGAGGCCAAAATCCCATTAGAAAGCCTGGATTTGTTGGGCCCATTTGTGGTGTTTCCATCTGTGGTATTGTATACCGACTGTTATCATCACTACTGTAACTCCCAGAGCTAAAGGACCAGTTTTGTGATGTATATCTCCTTTTGTAGATCTTTTTCTGTTGTGTATCAGTAGGGTCTTCTGTGTATTGTTCATCTGTCACATAAGGGTAAGTGGTTTCATGACTGAACTTTTTAATGTCCTTCTGTACGTTGTTAATCTTAGATTGTGTGAAGAATTCTTTCTGATGTGTTATGTCTTTATTGATTTTATCAAGTCTTTTTTTGCATACCGTAATGAGAATAGTGGTTTTAAAATTGTTCTCACTAGGGTGAATTTGAAAAAGCATTTCATCAGTGATTCTTTTGGCTGTGTTGATAATGAAGGATCCCCTGAAAGCTACGGGTAAAACAGAGATACAAGTGCTTTGCTGCCTGAAACAACATTAAGGAGAAGGACTTTCATGCTGGAACCCTGATAGGCAGCCAAAGTATTGCACTCCAAAGGACTGCACCTGCCCTAAGGAGTTTGTCTCACTTCATAAGGATTAAGGAATAACAGATTAACAGTCCTCACCTTCACCATCTCCCCCAAGAAGTCCGCAGCCTGGAGTGCGTCCAGTGGACTTTTAAGGATTTGGCTAGATGAATTGTGTGAATTGTAACCCAAACATCCAAAGGAGCATCTCAGAGCTTCTAGACCCTTGGATTTGTGTTTTGGACACTTTTAACACACAAGAGGAACTTCAGGAAGAAGTTCCAGACATTTGAAGCTGTTTGGACCTACCTTTTTAAAAAGCACCTTGAGTTGACCAGGTGCATTGTAGGAGGTGTAGTCCTAGACCTAAAGAGGCAAACCAGAGCTTCTGATATCTTGGCTGATGCTGTGGACCACTTTCCTGCATCAAGAAACAGTTCTGGAAGTAAGAGTAAAGAACTCCTGACTTTCTCCTGGTCCAGCACGACCTTTTTTAACCCTTTGAGTGCCATTTGCTTCTAATCACTAGTTTTACTTTTATTCTTTCAAAAAAGTATATCACTGGTTTCTTACATTGGAGATTTGTTGTTTCAGTGTCTTTTTGTTCATAAAAATATAATCTATTTGAATAAATTGTGTGTTGTGTCTGATTGAATTAATGTATTGGTGTGTTTAAATGTTTTACTCACCTGTCTACTAATTTAAGCCTGTCTGCTCATTGCCAGCTACCAAGGGTTGATGAGGGAATAATTTACTGATACCTCAACTGAACCTTTTACTGGGATTTTGGCCTTATTGCTAATAGCAAGGTACCTAATTAGCCCCTACAAATAAACTACTTTCCAACAATATGACTTCTTAAAGAGGTCATCCATAAAAATAACCGGGCAGGGACCCAACCCCTTGTGATTCTTCAAGCAACAGTGGGACACTTAAGGAGGGGCCAGGAACTCACCAATAGAGACCAATGATAGCCCTCTTGAACTAGATCTGTATCTGCTTGTAGGACCACAGATTTCACTTGGAAAGAGTTACATTTCACCTCTGTTGCTTTAAACATATTGATCTTCCTTACAAAATCCAACAAATCAATGTTAGATGAAGTAATCAGTCACAAGAGGGAACATTTACAAAAAAAAAAGAGTCTTTTTAAACATTTAAAGGGTACTATTTACAATTCTTTCCCCACATTTGTTTGCATAAAAAAGACAACTATTACTGTCTTAGCAATATTGGTACAGATGGACTGAGGATTTGCAGCATTTCTCCAAGTTCACTCTTGATAATATTATCAGCTTGAGCAGCCTCACTTTTGCTTTTGGATGGCTTTAGATTTCTTTTATGCTTGGCCAGATCACGGTATAAGAAGACCATGGGCCAGAATATGACTTTTGGTGCAGCGGGAGCGGGCGGTACACCATGGTCACACTTCCGCTGTGCCAAAGCCGTGGACGAGCCACCCGCCAAATTAGGAGTTTCCTTCAGTGTGTCAGGCTGGTTTTTGGTGTTCCAATGGCTTTGCCTCTAAAAATGGACACCACAATGTGAACTCGAAAAACAGTTCCTGCATGGCATGGATTGTAAAGTCCATGCTGTGCTGGCGTACCTGCATATAGGAGGGGCACATGTTTGGCCCTCTGTGTGCATCTACATGGTGTGAGGCACCAAGGGACCCTGTAGGGCCCCCTTTGTTTCCTCTCTGCCACAGATTCCATGGCGGTGGAACGGCCATGAAACTGTGGTGGAGAGGAAACCTATAATATGCTGGCAAGCATATTGCGGCCTCTGGACCACCGCACCACTGCCAGGAAACAGTAGTTTTCTGGCGGGGGAGGTGGTTCCATGGCGGTCCAACCATTAAAGTCATAATGGGGCAGTCAGATCGCTGCTGTAGCAGTGGCTGGACTGTCACACCACCACGAGTCTGGTGGTCAAAGGACTGCCAGACTCATAACCATTGGCCCCAGAGACAATAAAAAAGTAACATTAGCCTCTAATATGGGAAGACAGGAGGGAACTACAAAACTCATCAAAGTTCTCTCTGTCTTCTTTTGAAATCTTTTTGATTCCTCATACTATGACTCTATATAATAGATCTTTCATTAGTGGGCAAACTAATTTTTCAAAACAAAATATTGCCTGACATTAATATCAATAAAAAAATATCCTGGTGACAAGAATGTCATGGTACAGAATATTGCAGGTAAGAATATCTTGTTTTTAAGAATTGACTATAATTCTTTTTATATAGTTATGATCTAAAATTTAGTTTTCTATTATTTTGTAATGTTTTATGATTGTGTATGTTTTAAGTTATTCATTTAGAGTTAGTTGTCTGTAATTTGTTTAGTAGTGGTTTTAAAGTTGTGTTACTATTTTTAAAATATAGTTTTTTTTAATTGTTGTTGGGTTTGGGGTTTGTAAGGGAGTAGGGTGGAAAGATATTTTTATAGATATTTTAAATTATTATACTTTTTCATCAACTCAGTAAAATTATTAGGTTACTTGGTTTTGAAGTAATTTGAATTGTTCATTTCATTCATCATTGAGGAATTAGTTTGTGCATTGTTAATTGATTTTGTATTTGATTTGGGTAAATATGGTATTTATTATGTAAATTATTTAGTTAGTTACATTCTTTTTTATGTTCACGGATTTACTATTTTGTACTATCATTTCATATTTTCTTGCACGTTGTCTGGATTATAGAGGAGTAGGATGTTGAGGGTTTTACTGTAAATGTTTTGTGTTCTTATTTGGTAAATAATATTTAAATAAACACTTTTTGGTATTTTATATATCAGTACATTTTTAGATTTCTTTTAGTGTTTATTGAGATTGTTTTTTAAACAAAAGGTCCCAAAAATTATGCTGATTTAATTTTCTAATAATTTTGTATGTTTTAAGTTTTGTATACTTTTTCAACTCTTTCCATACTGCTGCTTAGCTTGTAGTAGGAATAGCTAATATAACTCTTCCAAAGTCCAGTGCTTTGCCTATTGTTGCTTACGTTGTTAGAATAGAACATTTGACAACTCTATAGTCGAATACTTTCACTAATGTATCTTAGGTTAGAAGAGGGAATAGAAAATCTGACACCTTCCAAAGTCCCACACTTTCCCTACTGTAGCTCAAACTGAAGTGGGAATAGAAAAATCTGACCCCACCAAAGTCTACACTTTTTCTACTGTTGCTTATATTGAATTGGGAATAGTACGCCTGACCCTTCCACAATGCTTTCTCACTGTAGTGTTGTTAGGCTGGAGTGGGAATATATAACCTGACATCTGTAAAGTCCAACACTTTTATTACTGTTGCTTGGGGTGGAGTGGGAATAGTAAATCTCACCCCTCCAATGTCTACTGCTTTCCCTTCTGTTGGTTAGGTTAGACAGGGAATAGCTGTATGCTTCTAAAGTAGATTACTTTCTCTACTGTTTTCTACATTGAAGTAAGAGTGGTACATTTTATTTCTCTAAATTTAACATTTTGTCATTTTTTGGTAGTATTCGAAATGTTCATTTAGTTTAAGTCGCATATTTAATTTAATATTTATTCACACTTTTATATGTTTAATACTTTAATACTTTTAAATTAGAGTTTTAAATATATTTTACCCTTTTGTTGAAGATGTATCTAGTTTTATTAATTATAGTAGTTGTTTTAGTTTAGTATATTTTTAATAACTTTGTTAGTATAGCTAGATAGATAGATAGATAGATAGATAGATAGATAGACAGATAGATAGATACTAGATAGATAGTTAGATAGATAGATAGATAGATAGATAGATAGATAGATAGATAGATAGATAGATAGATAGATAGATAGATAGATAGATAGATAGATAGATAGATAGATAGATAGATAGATAGATAGATAGATAGATAGATAGATAGATAGATAGATAGATAGATTGATTGATTGCTATTGTATGATAAATGAACAAAAAAATGAAATGTAGAATAAAATGAGTGGGAAAACATAGCGTGAAAGGGTAACATTGCCAGTGACGCCCACTTGGGAGAAATTAAACAAATATTATCGTTGACAACAATTAGTTTATGGATTACAATAACAAACCATTGCTGTTGGCAAGTTCATTTCCATACTTTAAGTAAAATGATTTGGGGTCTTGAGAATGTGTGATCATGTTCAAAGATGGGAACCAAAAACCAATAATGTGAACATATGCTTTGTTGTAGTCCTTTCTTGTTGTTTATGTGTTTGTAAAAATATAACCTATGAAGTAAATACTGCACAATTTCAAAAGATCTACATCATGACCAAGGTGCAATGGCACCGAAACGCATAGATGCTTCTTTTGAATATAGTATAATTGGATGTATCAGCACTGGGGTGCCGTGGTTTCTCTTTATATGAACAGGAACTGTTAAAATGATCAACTTCACAGTGTGTGGTGGAGCGCTGCAACGCAAGCCCCGCCGATGATCAGGAAGCATTGTGGCAGCTCGACAAAATAAGATTACAAATAGATATAACTGTATATATATATGTATATATATATATATATACATATATATATATATAATGATGGCATAAAAATGAGGACTTCCAGACTGTTATTTCGTATGGATGCAACAATGCACTATGGGAATTGTATTTTTAACATGAAGTCACGTGATGTAAAATTTAAAAAGGCACGCAAGAACGCACTTTGCAAACCTGAGTTCCAATCTGTGAGCAAGGCTGATTACACGCCGAAACGTTAGAAAGGGAAACGGAAAACATGCTGTGCCGGTTGGATGCTGAATAAAGCTTCACCACCAGTAATGAGCCTCAAAGCGTTTCTTTGGTGTTAAAATGGATGGGCTGCTCCGTGCCCATTGGATTTGAGGCTGCCCTGAAGGGTCGGGGGCTCCAGAACAGGAGAAGTGTTTTTGTGAATTTCATGGAGGAGCATGACCCACTTACGTGCCCAGCCCATCTGGGAACGCTAATCAAGCGAAAATTGTGCGCGTATGGAAGGGATTCGAAGGGGAGAACATCCCAATTTGATCGTGCTGGTGTTTGAAGGTTTGTCATGTATCAGTAGAATTACAGCACTATGCAATTTGAACTCACCTGACTGTTCTTCAATTGTCCACACCAACATTAGTGCTTGCGCCGAATAAGATGTTCCAATGATGGCATAAAAATGAGGACTTCCAGACTGTTATTTCGTATGGATGCAACAATGCACTATGGGAATTGTATTTTTAACATGAAGTCACGTGATGTAAAATTTAAAAAGGCACGCAAGAACGCACTTTGCAAACCTGAGTTCCAATCTGTGAGCAAGGCTGATTACACGCCGAAACGTTAGAAAGGGAAACGGAAAACATGCTGTGCCGGTTGGATGCTGAATAAAGCTTCACCACCAGTAATGAGCCTCAAAGTGTTTCTTTGGTGTTAAAATGGATGGGCTGCTCCGTGCCCATTGGATTTGAGGCTGCCCTGAAGGGTCGGGGGCTCCAGAACAGGAGAAGTGTTTTTGTGAATTTCATGGAGGAGCATGACCCACTTACGTGCCCAGCCCATCTGGGAATGCTAATCAAGCGAAAATTGTGCGCGTATGGAAGGGATTCGAAGGGGAGAACATCCCAATTTGATCGTGCTGGTGTTTGAAGGTTTGTCATGTATCAGTAGAATTACAGCACTACGCAATTTGAACTCACCTGACTGTTCTTCAATTGTCCACACCAACATTAGTGCTTGCGCCGAATAAGATGTTTCAATGATGGCATAAAAATGAGGACTTCCAGACTGTTATTTCGTATGGATGCAACAATGCACTATGGGAATTGTATTTTTAACATGAAGTCACGTGATGTAAAATTTAAAAAGGCACGCAAGAACGCACTTTGCAAACCTGAGTTCCAATCTGTGAGCAAGGCTGATTACACGCCGAAACGTTAGAAAGGGAAACGGAAAACATGCTGTGCCGGTTGGATGCTGAATAAAGCTTCACCACCAGTAATGAGCCTCAAAGTGTTTCTTTGGTGTTAAAATGGATGGGCTGCTCCGTGCCCATTGGATTTGAGGCTGCCCTGAAGGGTCGGGGGCTCCAGAACAGGAGAAGTGTTTTTGTGAATTTCATGGAGGAGCATGACCCACTTACGTGCCCAGCCCATCTGGGAATGCTAATCAAGCGAAAATTGTGCGCGTATGGAAGGGATTCGAAGGGGAGAACATCCCAATTTGATCGTGCTGGTGTTTGAAGGTTTGTCATGTATCAGTAGAATTACAGCACTACGCAATTTGAACTCACCTGACTGTTCTTCAATTGTCCACACCAACATTAGTGCTTGCGCCGAATAAGATGTTCCAATGATGGCATAAAAATGAGGACTTCCAGACTGTTATTTCGTATGGATGCAACAATGCACTATGGGAATTGTATTTTTAACATGAAGTCACGTGATGTAAAATTTAAAAAGGCACGCAAGAACGCACTTTGCAAACCTGAGTTCCAATCTGTGAGCAAGGCTGATTACACGCCGAAACGTTAGAAAGGGAAACGGAAAACATGCTGTGCCGGTTGGATGCTGAATAAAGCTTCACCACCAGTAATGAGCCTCAAAGTGTTTCTTTGGTGTTAAAATGGATGGGCTGCTCCGTGCCCATTGGATTTGAGGCTGCCCTGAAGGGTCGGGGGCTCCAGAACAGGAGAAGTGTTTTTGTGAATTTCATGGAGGAGCATGATCCACTTACGTGCCCAGCCCATCTGGGAATGCTAATCAAGCGAAAATTGTGCGCGTATGGAAGGGATTCGAAGGGGAGAACATCCCAATTTGATCGTGCTGGTGTTTGAAGGTTTGTCATGTATCAGTAGAATTACAGCACTACGCAATTTGAACTCACCTGACTGTTCTTCAATTGTCCACACCAACATTAGTGCTTGCGCCGAATAAGATGTTCCAATGATGGCATAAAAATGAGGACTTCCAGACTGTTATTTCGTATGGATGCAACAATGCACTATGGGAATTGTATTTTTAACATGAAGTCACGTGATGTAAAATTTAAAAAGGCACGCAAGAACGCACTTTGCAAACCTGAGTTCCAATCTGTGAGCAAGGCTGATTACACGCCGAAACGTTAGAAAGGGAAACGGAAAACATGCTGTGCCGGTTGGATGCTGAATAAAGCTTCACCACCAGTAATGAGCCTCAAAGTGTTTCTTTGGTGTTAAAATGGATGGGCTGCTCCGTGCCCATTGGATTTGAGGCTGCCCTGAAGGGTCGGGGGCTCCAGAACAGGAGAAGTGTTTTTGTGAATTTCATGGAGGAGCATGACCCACTTACGTGCCCAGCCCATCTGGGAATGCTAATCAAGCGAAAATTGTGCGCGTATGAAAGGGATTCGAAGGGGAGAACATCCCAATTTGAACGTGCTGGTGTTTGAAGGTTTGTCATGTATCAGTAGAATTACAGCACTACGCAATTTGAACTCACCTGACTGTTCTTCAATTGTCCACACCAACATTAGTGCTTGCGCCGAATAAGATGTTCCAATGATGGCATAAAAATGAGGACTTCCAGACTGTTATTTCGTATGGATGCAACAATGCACTATGGGAATTGTATTTTTAACATGAAGTCACGTGATGTAAAATTTAAAAAGGCACGCAAGAACGCACTTTGCAAACCTGAGTTCCAATCTGTGAGCAAGGCTGATTACACGCCGAAACGTTAGAAAGGGAAACGGAAAACATGCTGTGCCGGTTGGATGCTGAATAAAGCTTCACCACCAGTAATGAGCCTCAAAGTGTTTCTTTGGTGTTAAAATGGATGGGCTGCTCCGTGCCCATTGGATTTGAGGCTGCCCTGAAGGGTCGGGGGCTCCAGAACAGGAGAAGTGTTTTTGTGAATTTCATGGAGGAGCATGACCCACTTACGTGCCCAGCCCATCTGGGAATGCTAATCAAGCGAAAATTGTGCGCGTATGGAAGGGATTCGAAGGGGAGAACATCCCAATTTGATCGTGCTGGTGTTTGAAGGTTTGTCATGTATCAGTAGAATTACAGCACTACGCAATTTGAACTCACCTGACTGTTCTTCAATTGTCCACACCAACATTAGTGCTTGCGCCGAATAAGATGTTCCAATGATGGCATAAAAATGAGGACTTCCAGACTGTTATTTCGTATGGATGCAACAATGCACTATGGGAATTGTATTTTTAACATGAAGTCACGTGATGTAAAATTTAAAAAGGCACGCAAGAACGCACTTTGCAAACCTGAGTTCCAATCTGTGAGCAAGGCTGATTACACGCCGAAACGTTAGAAAGGGAAACGGAAAACATGCTGTGCCGGTTGGATGCTGAATAAAGCTTCACCACCAGTAATGAGCCTCAAAGTGTTTCTTTGGTGTTAAAATGGATGGGCTGCTCCGTGCCCATTGGATTTGAGGCTGCCCTGAAGGGTCGGGGGCTCCAGAACAGGAGAAGTGTTTTTGTGAATTTCATGGAGGAGCATGACCCACTTACGTGCCCAGCCCATCTGGGAATGCTAATCAAGCGAAAATTGTGCGCGTATGGAAGGGATTCGAAGGGGAGAACATCCCAATTTGATCGTGCTGGTGTTTGAAGGTTTGTCATGTATCAGTAGAATTACAGCACTACGCAATTTGAACTCACCTGACTGTTCTTCAATTGTCCACACCAACATTAGTGCTTGCGCCGAATAAGATGTTCCAATGATGGCATAAAAATGAGGACTTCCAGACTGTTATTTCGTATGGATGCAACAATGCACTATGGGAATTGTATTTTTAACATGAAGTCACGTGATGTAAAATTTAAAAAGGCACGCAAGAACGCACTTTGCAAACCTGAGTTCCAATCTGTGAGCAAGGCTGATTACACGCCGAAACGTTAGAAAGGGAAACGGAAAACATGCTGTGCCGGTTGGATGCTGAATAAAGCTTCACCACCAGTAATGAACCTCAAAGTGTTTCTTTGGTGTTAAAATGGATGGGCTGCTCCGTGCCCATTGGATTTGAGGCTGCCCTGAAGGGTCGGGGGCTCCAGAACAGGAGAAGTGTTTTTGTGAATTTCATGGAGGAGCATGACCCACTTACGTGCCCAGCCCATCTGGGAATGCTAATCAAGCGAAAATTGTGCGCGTATGGAAGGGATTCGAAGGGGAGAACATCCCAATTTGATCGTGCTGGTGTTTGAAGGTTTGTCATGTATCAGTAGAATTACAGCACTATGCAATTTGAACTCACCTGACTGTTCTTCAATTGTCCACACCAACATTAGTGCTTGCGCCGAATAAGATGTTCCAATGATGGCATAAAAATGAGGACTTCCAGACTGTTATTTCGTATGGATGCAACAATGCACTATGGGAATTGTATTTTTAACATGAAGTCACGTGATGTAAAATTTAAAAAGGCACGCAAGAACGCACTTTGCAAACCTGAGTTCCAATCTGTGAGCAAGGCTGATTACACGCCGAAACGTTAGAAAGGGAAACGGAAAACATGCTGTGCCGGTTGGATGCTGAATAAAGCTTCACCACCAGTAATGAGCCTCAAAGTGTTTCTTTGGTGTTAAAATGGATGGGCTGCTCCGTGCCCATTGGATTTGAGGCTGCCCTGAATGGTCGGGGGCTCCAGAACAGGAGAAGTGTTTTTGTGAATTTCATGGAGGAGCATGACCCACTTACGTGCCCAGCCCATCTGAGAATGCTAATCAAGCGAAAATTGTGCGCGTATGGAAGGGATTCGAAGGGGAGAACATCCCAATTTGATCGTGCTGGTGTTTGAAGGTTTGTCATGTATCAGTAGAATTACAGCACTACGCAATTTGAACTCACCTGACTGTTCTTCAATTGTCCACAGCAACATTAGTGCTTGCGCCGAATAAGATGTTCCAATGATGGCATAAAAATGAGGACTTCCAGACTGTTATTTCGTATGGATGCAACAATGGACTATGGGAATTGTATTTTTAACATGAAGTCACGTGATGTAAAATTTAAAAAGGCACGCAAGAACGCACTTTGCAAACCTGAGTTCCAATCTGTGAGCAAGGCTGATGCTGGAGCAGAGTTTTCTTTTAGAAAATTCTGGGCTTTTGAAGCTCTGGCATGTCTATGCGTTTTATTAACTTTATTAATAATTAACAATTAATTATTTGTCTTGTGCAAGTATGTTTCACTAATTAACTTGTTTGTCCTAACACAAGAGAAAGTTACATGAGGGTTAGCTTATGTGTGCTGTTCATGTATTTACAATAACGTGCAAGTTTTCGTGTTTAAACGTTGCTGTGTGCTATTTATTTTGAGCACAAAACGCTGTCAGAATTAATGCTTTTTATGTCGCAAAGCTAGATAAATGCATACACATAAGGGTATTAGTGGGGTTAACACTGTTTAATCATTATGTTGTATTAACGTTGTTTTATTTCTTTTAAATTGAGATGGTCTATTGTGGCCTATGGAGGCCTAATCCATGATGGCTGATTTGTGAGCCTGGCCTCGAGTGAATATTTCTGTGATGTGGCAAGAGAGACCCCTGCTGGAAAATGGTTGAAGACAACTGACCATAGTCCTTCTATGAAATTTTCCATGAGGACGGCAGCAGCTTTGGGTGTACTCCAAGAAAAGTGTAAGCGTCCTTGGCTTTCTCAAAGGACAAAGGAGCCTTAGAGGGAAACTCTGAACTGTGGCTCGATGACCGAGGAGAAATCGGATTAAAAGTGTTACATGTTTTATTTCCTTGGTTCCTGTTCCGTAGTTTATGCCTTGTGACTTTTCCTGAGCGGAGATTTCCAGATGTAGCAAAGCTACATTTCTTCCTTCTCGTTCTGCTCGGTGATACAGTTTATTCAGCCAACTTTATGTGTGTTTCTATTGTATTTTCCATTATAAAAACTGTTAGTTTAGGGAGGGCTCCCCCCACTCTTTTGGCCGCCTTCACGCGTTGCTGAGGTTCGATGCTGAGGACTCTGTCCTGAGAGACTTTACCGAGAGACTGGTCCTGACCCGTGCTGACACTTAGTTAGCCGTGGGGTTACCAGGTTGTCTGAAGGCGTAGCTGCGACATGCAGAAGCCTGGAACAGAGTGAGGGGATCATAATGGGGTATCCTGTAAGGGTATTCGTACCTCACAATGTGGCAATTCTTTTGACAAGAAGCAGAACTCAGCATATGTCACATAGTCGGCTGACTAAGTATGAAAAGGTGATTCTGGGAGCATCAAATGTGACTCTTGAGAGATGTGTGAATGTAAATCCAGCGACACTCTTGCCGGATATTGAAAATGTGAATATGAAGATGGAAGATGATCATGATTGTTTGGATGTGCTTGAGTACTGTACAAAACCGAGACCAGACATAAGGGATATTCCCTTACCTGAGAATGACCATGTGTTGTTTGTGGATGGTTCATGCCTGAGAAATGATAATGGTGTGCTATGTGCAGCATATGCAGTGTGCAAAGTTTCAGAGATCATGGAAGCATCACCATTGAAAGGAGTGAAATCTGCGCAAGTTGCTGAATTAGTGGCATTGACAAGAGCTTGTGAGATTGGGAAAGACATGAGAACAACCGTGTTAACTGATAGTCAATATGGATTTGGAGTGGTGCATGACTTTGGCCAACTGTGGCTACAAAGAGGTTTCTTGACATCGGGTGGAACTCCGATAAAGAATGCTGAGTTGATTGGAAAATTGCTTGAGGCGATACAGCTGCCTAAAGAGTTAGCGGTTGTAAAATGTACCGCACATGGTTCAGGGGACGATTTTATCTCTGTTGGTAACACGTTTGCCAACGATGTGGCGCAATATTGCGCTAAAACAAACCAATCTATTAATAGGAGTAGGATGGAAGAAATGTCTCTCCTTTCTGTGATGTTTACTAATGTCCTAGAAACGTGGGATGAAGTAAAGCAGTTACAAGATGAGGCAGGAGAGGAAGAAAAACAAGATTGGGTTAAAGCAGGATGTGCTCCAAGAGAAACAGACCATGTTTGGGTCTACAGAGATGGCAGACCAGTAATGCCTAACTCAATTTTG
The DNA here is from genome assembly GCF_964204655.1 of Triturus cristatus. Taxonomy (NCBI): domain Eukaryota; kingdom Metazoa; phylum Chordata; class Amphibia; order Caudata; family Salamandridae; genus Triturus; species Triturus cristatus. The sequence goes on from NC_140588.1 coordinate 491,593,837, forward strand.
TCGTCAATGGCAAGGATGCATCATGGCCAGGGACATCTGGGGAGGGACGCAATGGTAAGGTCCTTTAAGCAAACCTGGTACAATGCAAAGTTTAGGACAATTGCGGAGAGCATCTGTCAAAGATGTTTAATTTGTCAGCAATTCAACGCTGGGAAAAAGACAGTGGTGAGTCTTGGGACAATTGGCAGAGAAGGAGGTCCTTTTACAAGAATGCAAATTGATTTCATTGAAATGCCCCAAGTGAACAGACTGAGGTATGTTCTAGTGGGAGTGTGTTTGTTTTCAAGGTGGGTGGAAGCTTACCCGACTAGAAGAAATGATGGATTAACAGTGGCGAAGTTACTGTTAAGGGAGTTGATTCCTAGGTACGGGTTTCCAGTTACAGTTGAGTCTGACAGAGGTAGACACTTTCAAAATGAACTCATTGGTTTGATTTGTGAAGCATTGAAAATACAGCAGAAGTTACATTGTGCATACCGACCAGAGGCTTCTGGTGTGGTTGAGCAGATCAATGGCACAATCAAGAATAGGATTGGAAAAATGTGTTTAGCCACTGGCATGAAATGGCCAGATGTATTACCTCTTGTCCTGATGACAATGAGATCTACTCCAGACAGAACTACTGGTTTGAGCCCGCATGAAATAATCATGGGACGTGCTATGCGCCATGCATTCGTGCCTGTGAATAAATTGGTGTCAATAACTGATGACATGATTTTGGATTACTGTAAAGGCCTGGCTGACGCAGTTCATTCTGTGTTTCACCAGATTGGAGAAGAAGCTACCACACTTGAGAAGAAGCAAGCCCATTATCTGCGTCCAGGTGACTGGGTAAGGATTAAGGTGCACAGAAGAAGAAATTGCTTGATTCCAAGGTGGGGAAGGCCAAGACAAGTCATTCTGACTACAACGACTGCAGTAAAGTGTGCTGGAGTGAAGCACTGGGTACATGCTAGTCATACTCTGAGAGTTCCAAGCCCGAGAGAGGGAACTGGTGAAGAGTATTATGAAGAGTCAGATTCCAGTGATGGTGAAGATCCTGAAGATACAGAATCAGTGAGAAAAGAAGCAGAGAGAGCTTCAAGAGATTCACTGCGAGTATCAGAGGGAGAATCGAATTCTGTTACAGAGCCTGAAGTTTCAAGTAGCAGTGGGAGTAAAAGAAAAGAAAAGAAAAAACACATTGAGCCCACTCCTGAATCAGAAGAGGAGGAGATTGAAGAACCACTTGAGATTATTCTTGAAGAAACAGGGTCAGAAGAAGATGGAGAGGGACAGGTTGCGGAAGACCCCCGAGGAGGTGTAGGGAACATTGATGAGGAGCTAGGTGAAGGGACAAGTAGACAGCAAGAAGATTGCGTGTCGGAGACCCGAGGAGGGACAGAAGTAGGGAAGTCTCAAACAGTGGTGAAAAAATCTGTGGAGGAAAGAAAAGCTACTGGAAAACGGAAACAAGAGGCACTTGAAACAGATGATGAAGATGAACAAACAGAAGGTCGAGTTCTGAGAAAGAGAACTTCGATTGGAGAAAAGAGTGTTAAACAATTGAAGCCGAAAAAGGTTGTGAGAGGAGATCGTTGGCCTAACAACCGAGTGAAAAGGGTGAGATACAGAATATTAAGAGCAAATTCATCAAAAGCTGAACAAGTGAATGAAGTATCAAGCCAAACTCCGAGAGCTGAAGGAAAAGAAACAAAGAAATCAAAAAAAACAGTAGAAATAAGAAGAGTTAAAAGACCCAACCAAAAGTACAGATCACCGGAATGGTCTTATGTGACACTGTTTGAAGAAGGAAAAGAGGAAGCAGTGACTCGAGATAATCCGGAAGTGGTCTTGAGAAAAGTGGTTGAGGAAGATACTGGTGAAATTCTGAAAGTACTCTTGACTGACATTGGAGAAGAGTCGAGTACTGAAGATTCCGACGTTGGAGATCTGATACAGTTTGATGTTGAAGAAATTGAAGTGAAAAATGACAAGTATCCAAACTGAGTGAAAGAAGGATTCACTTGGATCAAGTGAATAAGGAGATCATTTGGATAAACTGAAAGCTGAAGAATTGCTGAAGAATTGAAGAAGTTCAAACAGTAGTGGAGTAGTAGAAGCTAAACTAAAATGGCTAACATAGAGGAGAATAGAAATAGATGTGCCTTTTTGAAGAGGTGGTGCAAAATGTGCTGCTGTTGTACTGGATTATTAATGCTTCTATGGGGTGTTTTAATTTTATTAGTTACTTTTAGAGTAGCATTTGGAATGGATATAGCAAATGTGACTAATGAAGAGAAGAATTCACAAAAAGTAGTTCCAATTAGAAGTAGTAGTTACTTACACAAAGATAGGTCAATTAATAATTTTTCTAGTAATGTTTTTTCTAAACTGTTATATGAATATGTGAAGACGATGGAAATGAGGGATTGCTATGTCTGCATGCAATTACCTGCATCCGTTTCAGAGGGTGTTACTTATCACCATTTACCAGCTACATATGGTATTTCTTGTAGTATTTTAAGTAGTGTTTTTTATTTGTTAGGGAAAATAGATTATAAGATGTCTAACAGAGATAGTATTTTTGGGCACTTGCCAATGAACAAAGAGCTGAATCCAGCTAAAGAAGCTAACACTTTTGGTGAGATTTTTATTGAAGAAAAAGGACTAACATTAGATTACATTTTTAAGAATAATTTAACTTGCAATTTGAAAGGAGAGGAGAAAGCTTTCCTGGATATGGTTGAGGAAAGGAGAGTGAACATGCATGAGAAAGGGGGAAAATATGAAGTGAGTGAGACAATTTGGGACATTGAGATGGGAAAGGAGTTGAGGAATGGGGTTAGTCCAACTTTGGCTCTAGATGCACCACAGAAGGGTAAACTATGCATTACCAGAAAGAAATCCCAATATGATACATATTTTGTGGGAACTAGTGAGTGCCATGATACATACTTCATTGCGACAGGTTGGGGTTTCAGAGGTGGAGAAGATACGATTTTTCCAGGAGTGTACTATGTTTGTGGGAACAAGGCTTATTACAAGTTGCCTGACCATTGGTATGGCACATGTTATGTGGGTCTGGTTTTTCCCAAGATTTTTCACACGGATAAAGTAAAAGATGTAGAAGACATTAATCTATTAACACGTTTTAAGAGAGAAACTTGGTCTGAAATTGTGGGTGACATTTTTGGGGTTTTAATTCCAGCAGTGGGAATTTCTTTAAATGCTTATGGAATCCGGAAACTGCCCACAGTGGTTGATCGCTTATCGACAAATACCGCAGGAGGGTTTCTTTTGGTGAATACGGAATTAAGTGCCGTACGTGCCATGTCAATGCAAAATCGACTTGCCCTTGATATTCTTTTGGCTAAAGAGGGTGGAGTTTGTGGAATTTTAAAAGTTCAACATTGTTGCACTTACATTCCCGATGAAAGTAAAGATCTGAAGGTCTATATCAAAAATATTACTGATTTGCATGAAGATTTAGTACCACTTGAAACTGGGAGTTTATGGACTAAACTAGCTAATAAAATGATAGCTGTTAAGGATTTTATTGCAAAAATAGGTAGTACTATTATAGGTAGAATATTATTTCCTTTGTCTTGTATAATTGTTGCTTTACTGATATTAAGATTGGTGTGTGTGTGTTGTAAAAACAGGAGAGGGAAAGAGAAATTGAAAAATGAAAAGAAAAACAAGAGTTTGAAACTTTCAAAAAGAGAACCAGAAGAGATTGAACTAGAAGAATTGAGGGAGAGTGTTTATTTAGAGACAAAGAGAGATGATGAAAGAGTGACTGGTGTTTAATGTTGTCTAAAGGGAAGAGACATTTCTGATTTCCTAAAATGGGACTAAATTTTCACTAATTTTTTTTTTGGGTTTATTTGGTGATAAAATCACCAAAGGGGGGATTGCTGGAGCAGAGTTTTCTTTTAGAAAATTCTGGGCTTTTGAAGCTCTGGCATGTCTATGCGTTTTATTAACTTTATTAATAATTAACAATTAATTATTTGTCTTGTGCAAGTATGTTTCACTAATTAACTTGTTTGTCCTAACACAAGAGAAAGTTACATGAGGGTTAGCTTATGTGTGCTGTTCATGTATTTACAATAACGTGCAAGTTTTCGTGTTTAAACGTTGCTGTGTGCTATTTATTTTGAGCACAAAACGCTGTCAGAATTAATGCTTTTTATGTCGCAAAGCTAGATAAATGCATACACATAAGGGTATTAGTGGGGTTAACACTGTTTAATCATTATGTTGTATTAACGTTGTTTTATTTCTTTTAAATTGAGATGGTCTATTGTGGCCTATGGAGGCCTAATCCATGATGGTTGATTTGTGAGCCTGGCCTCGAGTGAATATTTCTGTGATGTGGCAAGAGAGACCCCTGCTGGAAAATGGTTGAAGACAACTGACCATAGTCCTTCTATGAAATTTTCCATGAGGACGGCAGCAGCTTTGGGTGTACTCCAAGAAAAGTGTAAGCGTCCTTGGCTTTCTCAAAGGACAAAGGAGCCTTAGAGGGAAACTCTGAACTGTGGCTCGATGACCGAGGAGAAATCGGATTAAAAGTGTTACATGTTTTATTTCCTTGGTTCCTGTTCCGTAGTTTATGCCTTGTGACTTTTCCTGAGCGGAGATTTCCAGATGTAGCAAAGCTACATTTCTTCCTTCTCGTTCTGCTCGGTGATACAGTTTATTCAGCCAACTTTATGTGTGTTTCTATTGTATTTTCCATTATAAAAACTGTTAGTTTAGGGAGGGCTCCCCCACTCTTTTGGCCGCCTTCACGCGTTGCTGAGGTTCGATGCTGAGGACTCTGTCCTGAGAGACTTTACCGAGAGACTGGTCCTGACCCGTTCTGACACTTAGTTAGAATAGGTAACTATGAGAAATGATTTATTCTGATTGATTTTACTTTGACTAATTTTAGATAAAGCAATATAACTTTTAAACATGGTGTTGAATATTCTTTCTTGTCAATTATTGTGTACATTTTTGATTATTGTTGTATAGGTTATAGAGTATGTTTAGGGACAACCACTATAATCAGGTCCAATCGCTTAGATATAGATGCAGGGTGGTTTAGGAGTTTTCTTCCCACAGGTTTATTGCTGGTAGAGTATTCGAGCGTATGTTAGTGAAATGGGCCCTAGCGTATGATGAATGTATGTGCGTGTAACTGTGAGATTACTCTATCTGTGGTAGTGGGCATATTTTTGATACCCTGATCTCTATCACTGATTACACGCCGAAACGTTAGAAAGGGAAACGGAAAACATGCTGTGCCGGTTGGATGCTGAATAAAGCTTCACCACCAGTAATGAGCCTCAAAGTGTTTCTTTGGTGTTAAAATGGATGGGCTGCTCCGTGCCCATTGGATTTGAGGCTGCCCTGAAGGGTCGGGGGCTCCAGAACAGGAGAAGTGTTTTTGTGAATTTCATGGAGGAGCATGACCCACTTACGTGCCCAGCCCATCTGGGAATGCTAATCAAGCGAAAATTGTGCGCGTATGGAAAGGATTCGAAGGGGAGAACATCCCAATTTGATCGTGCTGGTGTTTGAAGGTTTGTCATGTATCAGTAGAATTACAGCACTACGCAATTTGAACTCACCTGACTGTTCTTCAATTGTCCACACCAACATTAGTGCTTGCGCCGAATAAGATGTTCCAATGATGGCATAAAAATGAGGACTTCCAGACTGTTATTTCGTATGGATGCAACAATGCACTATGGGAATTGTATTTTTAACATGAAGTCACGTGATGTAAAATTTAAAAAGGCACGCAAGAACGCACTTTGCAAACCTGAGTTCCAATCTGTGAGCAAGGCTGATTACACGCCGAAACGTTAGAAAGGGAAACGGAAAACATGCTGTGCCGGTTGGATGCTGAATAAAGCTTCACCACCAGTAATGAGCCTCAAAGTGTTTCTTTGGTGTTAAAATGGATGGGCTGCTCCGTGCCCATTGGATTTGAGGCTGCCCTGAAGGGTCGGGGGCTCCAGAACAGGAGAAGTGTTTTTGTGAATTTCATGGAGGAGCATGACCCACTTACGTGCCCAGCCCATCTGGGAATGCTAATCAAGCGAAAATTGTGCGCGTATGGAAGGGATTCGAAGGGGAGAACATCCCAATTTGATCGTGCTGGTGTTTGAAGGTTTGTCATGTATCAGTAGAATTACAGCACTACGCAATTTGAACTCACCTGACTGTTCTTCAATTGTCCACACCAACATTAGTGCTTGCGCCGAATAAGATGTTCCAATGATGGCATAAAAATGAGGACTTCCAGACTGTTATTTCGTATGGATGCAACAATGCACTATGGGAATTGTATTTTTAACATGAAGTCACGTGATGTAAAATTTAAAAAGGCACGCAAGAACGCACTTTGCAAACCTGAGTTCCAATCTGTGAGCAAGGCTGATTACACGCCGAAACGTTAGAAAGGGAAACGGAAAACATGCTGTGCCGGTTGGATGCTGAATAAAGCTTCACCACCAGTAATGAGCCTCAAAGTGTTTCTTTGGTGTTAAAATGGATGGGCTGCTCCGTGCCCATTGGATTTGAGGCTGCCCTGAAGGGTCGGGGGCTCCAGAACAGGAGAAGTGTTTTTGTGAATATATATATATATATATATATATATATATATATATATATATATATATATATATATATATATACATATAAAATATATATATATATATATATATATATTTACACACCACTGAGTAATTAGGTTAGTAGTTCAATGGGAAAAGTGTTTTATGTGTTGCTAATAACTTTGGCCCCGATGACGAATCTCCACAAAACCTTTGAAAAAGGTGCTACTTTTTGACTAGTTTGTGCATGAGAAGTTTTGGGGTGATCCGTGAAGTGGGGACCATGCAGTTTCCATAGACTTCTTTAAAAAGAGCAACAGCAAAAACTGCTGAATGGAATTCCACCAAATTTGGCAGGAAGCTTGATCTTGGTACGCAGATTGTGCGTTTTGTGAGTTGGCATAAATCTGTTCAGTATTTTTTGAGATATTAAGGTTAAAATAATATAGATATCTCAATGGTTGGGTTCAAGGGACTTTCCTGAGAGTCCCTTGAACCCAATTAAAAAAAGTTGAGCATTTGGATTGGCTTAGGGAGCTGTTTTTTCTTTGGGCAAATTTGCCCCAGCATTGGTCAGATGGCACCCTCCCCCTAGCCTTTACAGACTCCGGAGAGCCCATTCCTGGGGCCGAAATGAATCAATATGGGGAGGGAGGCCATTTGGCCCCGTCTCCTACTAGCTTTGTCTCATGGAGCCCACCCTGGGACATGGCAGTTTTCCTACCTGCACCAGCTCGGCTAGGAAAACATGTGTTTGGTACTGCTTGACTGAAGCATTTCTTTATCTCCCACCAAGCTGGAACAAATACAAAGTTTGCTCCCAGAAAGCAGGAGTTTTAAAAATGGTCCTCCTAGCTGGGAGCAGACTTTTAATCTATTTACTTGCCCACACTGATGCTGGCAGGGAAGCAGACCAAAAAATTGCTCCCGCCTGAAGGAAGCAGCATAAGTAGTTGCTCCCTCCAGATGGGAGCAATACTGCCTTCTGCTGCATACGAAGAAATGTCTGGGGGCGCGGAGGCCTTGAGGCTTCTCATGCGGTCCCCAATGAAGGTATGGTGGCACCAGGGGACCCACCTTTAATGATGTGGGCCATGGGGGCTGGGGTTCCCAGGGTGAAAATGGCTTGTGGATGGGGGCCACATGGCCTCCACCCCTTTACATTTTAGTAGTGGCCCTGGGGGATGGGGTCCACAGGACCTAACAAGGCTCAGAAATGTGGGGCCACATGACCCCCGCCCCTTTCATAAAAATGGCCCTGGAGATGGCGTACCCAGGATGTAATAATATCTATGGAGGGGGCCCCAACTCGAACGGTCCTGGTAGTTGGGTTCCCTAGGGCATAATAAGACTTGGGGAGGGAAGCACAAAGCCCCTCCCCTTTTCTGTAAGGTCTCACCATGGGGTTGGCTCCTGAGGCCTATAATGGCTTGGGGATGGGGTCCACAGAGCCTAATATGGCTCTGGAAGAGAGGTCATCGGGGACCCTCCCTTAATACATAGGGCCCTGGGATATGGAGACCTCAGGGCATAATGAGGCTCAAGGAGGGGATCACGTGGCCACCCTCTCCTTTTTAAAAAAAAGGCCCTTGGGGATTTGGTTCCCAGGGCATAGTCAGGTAAGTGTTGCACTTTGTCCCCCTCCCCTTTAAAAAACATAGTCTCCTGGGAGATGGGGTCCTCAGGCCTAATTAGGCTCAAGGAGAGGCACTGTATGCACTCCTCCCTATTAAAAATAAAAGTCTTTGGTGTATGAGGTACCTAGGGCCTGATAAGGCTCGGGGAGGGGGGCACTTGCCTCCCCTTCACATGAAAATACATAGAGCCTTGAGGCATGGGGTCCCCAAGATCATATATTACTCTTGCTTTGCCCCTATTTTCGCCCCATTTGTCTGACGACCTGCTTCTGTATAGCACTCTGATACCTGCTTGAGTCTTGTTCGCGCTCTACAAAACTTTGTAAATAAAAATAAATAAAGGTGTTTAGGGGATGACCACAGATCTAATGCAATGGCTCTTAACATTGCTACGCAGGAATCCTCTGTTTTGCTGCTGACCTGCAATGTCTGTGGCCTGCCAGGGCATGCTAAGCATTACCATGTTTATCAATATCTCTGCAGATGAAGGATCACAATTGCGTTCCACCAGGAGACACATCACTCATCAGAAACACTATAATCTATGCACGGTCATTGGAGAGGGGTGTTGACAGGAACCACATACTCCAGTATGCCATGGTCATTGATCTAGATGTCTCCCAGGACACCACTAGATGTTTTGCATACTCAAATTGACCCTCAGTAACGTTATGCTGTGTGGAAGGGTCTGCGTGATGGTCTCCCTCTCTCACTGATATCTCTGTATGCCCCTAGCACAAACCAGGCTCCCTTCCTGCAATCCATGACCCCAACGTTACTGCTAAATGCATTGACTCCTAATTTCTGGGTGGGGGGACTTTAAATTCACCCCAGACTTCGATAAAGACCGCTCCCGCCCCCCACTGCCAGGGGCTCAGTTGATATCTCTCACACAAAATTTGCAGAAATGGGCCACTGACACTCAGGTACAGGAAGCTGGGGAGGAGTCTACATTCGGACAATAGAGAATATTCACACTACTCAGGGCTGCATCACTTACACAGCGGAATTGATCTTGTTTACTGCTCACTGAAAAGCCCTTGCTAGAGTGTCATGGGTTGAATATGTAGGGCGCACCCTCTCTGATCACTGCCCTTTACAGCTAAACTTTTCCAGCCGTGATAAAGTCTGCATACGTATTGTGGTACAGACGAAACACGTGTTGGCCTGATCTTGATTATTTGCTGCTGGGAAACTCCTTACTAAAGAATAAAAAGAAGACAAATATACAACACTAGCGGACATTTTTTACTGTGAACGCAAGCATTCATGACTCTGTATTTTGGGCGAAGATCGCCAAATGTAAATGTGACAGGGAGTGCTATTGCTGAACAATTTCTACAGCTAAAATTGACTTGGGGAAGAAGTTGACCTAAAATCACAACATGGCATATGCCCTTGGAGGCACTCCGTGAAACCCCACTTTATTCTACCCTCTCTGATAACATCAGTTCTCACTTTCAGGACAAAAAAGACTCCGCCTTAGGAGTCGGGATTGAGTGGTTTATATTTAGGTCGTGCTCTGCGGCCACATGATCAAAGCGATTTACGGCACTAAGCTAACTCTTCATTAAGAGCTCACTACCGTGGAGACTGACATACGCCGATCAATTATTCCCCACCAACCAGTCAGTTGTGGCTCCACTGGCTAGGGCCAAATTAACATACAAAACCACCCTAGAAAAGCTGGGAGCCCTCGATCATTGAGAACATTTAGCTAAACGGCATGCTGAGGGTGACAAGGCTGGTAGACTCCTGGCATGTTTGCTGCATTTGGACTCACCTAGGAACTTGATCATGGCGATAAGGGACAGGTTGGGGCATATCAATGGCGGTAACTAAGTTCCTGAGGACTCTGTACATAGACAGCAAACCTTGAATTCTGGCAATTCTGTCGTTTTACCATTTTAAAAACGTTATCACCTAAACTTATACTTAATTTGCGTCGCTGTATTTTCACTGTATTTTCGTTGATTTTGTGTGTTGGGGCAGTCTATCACTGTTTAGTTACAGCGCTAACACTTACCTGTTTCCTACTCGCATTTCCTCCCCGTTCCACCGCAGCTTGTGCTGATTGTAGTGGAGGGAGTGGTGCTGCGAAACATTCTTTCCTCACTTCCGGTTGGCCACTCCTGGGGTAGCCACTGCTGTTAGCGACGGTCTAGCTTTCCCTCCTCAATCCCCTCATTTGCAGTGATATAAAGCACAATGGCGCCGACGCGCAGCGGGCGTGCCGGCGGCGCGGCGAAGGCGCGCCTAAGGCAAGCCTGTCTGCGCCCGTCCGCGACCTGTCCGCGTCCAGCGCCAGTTACTATGTTGATGTGGGGGCAGATCAATCCGCTGTTCCCGCTCCTAGAGGACTACTGGTATCTTCTCAGTTAATGGATACGCAGGTCAAGGCAGTGAGGGATGTACAACAAGGGGGCACGGTAGAAATGGTAACTGTTCAGACTGGAAAAAGTGTCCTAAAATGTGGTATGATCAATGTCAGGTCTCTTTGCAAACATCATTTGGAAACACAGATGCTGCTGGAACTACATAATTTAGACGTTCTGGCAGTAACAGAGACCTGGACCCATCCAGACTCTGATCTAGAACTTGGTCTAGCCTGCCCGCAGGGCTATAAGGCTTTCCATAAACCCCGCCCTAACGGTAGAGGCGGAGGGGTCGGAATCTTCTTTAAGGAGGTCTGGAATGTGTCGCCCATAGCTATTGACATGGTTGAAGGGGTTGAACTGCTGGGTTTCGCCCTACACACTCTTGGGCACCAGGTGCTGACGGGTATTATTTGCTACAGACCGCTGGGAGCAGCCAGCCTCCTGCAACAAAAAAACCTGGTAGACGTGTTTAGTAACATGGCGCTTACACACTCTAGGCTCCTCATACTGGGGGATTTTAATCTTTGGGCTAATGGAAGTATGGATCCAGGATATAATAATCTGTTACAATCATGTATGGATGTGTCCCTTACCCAGTGGGTGGCGGAGCCTACACATACCGGGGGGCATATACTTGATCAGATATTTGCCAGGGAAGATTCAATGGAAGTTATAAGTTTGACCCCAGTCGGCTGGTCTGATCACCATTTGATAAAATTTGATGTGTTCAATATCAATGCTAGCAATATGGCTAGGAAGGAGGTAAGATGCTCTCTTGGCAGAGACTGGAAAGGCCTGCTGAGGAATATCACCTCCTCCCCGACATTCCATTTGGAAGGTCTGTTCGATCCAGGGAAAGAAGTGGGTGACAACTACACCTCTTTTTGTCTACACATTAAGAACCATCTTGATCGGATCGCTCCACAGAAAAGGCTCAGAAGAGATGGCAAACTCTCTGCATCATGGTACAATGCTGCCCTGAAAAAGCTAAAACTGGGATGTAGACAGGCTGATCGTAAATGGAGGCAGGGATATTCGGATGTAGATAAAAATCGCTGGAAAGCGAGAATTTCGAGTTATAAGGAAAGTATTGCTGCTGCAAAAGCTGAGTACTTTGCCGAGATAATATTGAAAGCTCCAAACAGCAATAAGAGCATTTTTAATATTCTGAATGATATTGCCAATCCAACATGTACAAAAAATACGGTCCTTCCCACACAAGAACTCTGCGATAGCTTGGCTGTCTTTTTTAATGAAAAGATTGGTAAAATTATAGAAGGGCTGGAAGAAAACAACAGGTCGGCTAAGACCTACGGTCCCACACAGGAAAAACAGGTGGAAACAAGAGCGTTAGGTAGAGTCCCGGATGTGATCCCCGTTTTGGATAATTTTGATGCCCTCTCTATAGAGGTGTTTGAGCAGCTCGCCATGGGGGTTTCCTCCGGCTCACCCTTAGACCCTTTTGCACACAAGGTCTGGAAAGCGTTCAAATCTGAACTGTTTCCTCCACTTAGACAGTTGTGTAATCAATCCCTGTCTAGTGGGATGGTCCCTCCCTGCTGGAAACAAGCAGTTGTCTCCCCCCTTCTGAAGAAGCCCTCACTCAATCCTGAGTGCCTTAAAAACTATAGACCTATCTCACTCCTCCCTTACCCAGTCAAAATTCTCGAGCGCTATGTGAGCCGAGTACTTTCCCAGTTCCTCGAAGCAAACAACCTTCTGGACGAGGTCCAGTTTGGTTTCTGCCCGGGGCATGGGACGGAGACTGCCCTCTTGACCGTGTTGGATGATCTTCGTCTGCGTGCAGACAAGGGTCATCATGCCATCCTGATCCTATTAGATCTGTCTGCCGCATTCGACACGGTCAATCATAGGGTCCTCCTGGAGCGGCTGAATGAAGCGGGGGTGACCGGTCTGGCTTTGAAATGGTTCCAGTCATATCTTTTGGATAGGCCGTAGCTCTCCCCCTTTCAGTCCAAATTCACCAAAAGTCAGCATGGTGTACCGCAGGGGTCTGCAATAAGCCCCATCCTGTTCAATGTTTACATGCGTCCCCTGGTGGATATTATAAAATCCTATGGCATAGGTTTAGTAAACTATGCAGACGACACCCAGCTGATTTTATCACTGGAAGGTGAGCAGTCATCCTCCCTGGAGAATTTTCACGCATGTATGCAGAATGTGGCTTGTTGGTTAAGATCTAACTCACTGCAATTCAATGCAGACAAAACTGAAATTCTCTGCACCCTGGGTGGGAAAGTCTCTACTTCCCTCCCGGTCAACTTCTGGCCTCTTCCCGCAGATCCTCCACTACAACCTGTTGGGGCAATTCATAACTTGGGAGTCATATTTAATGACAAGTTGTCCTTGGAGTCACATGTCAACAAGACTCTGGGGACCTGTTTCTCTCTTGCAAGAACCTTGAGGAAGATTCTCCCTCTGTTACCGGCTCATGTGCGTCCCCTGATAGTTAGGAGTGTGATCCTGAGCAGATTGGACTATTGTAACTCACTGCTGCTGGAATCCCATCGATTTCTGATTGGGAAATTGCAGCGAGTTGAGAACATGGCAGCTAAGCTGACACTGATGCGCCCTCGTCACTCTTCCTCCACTCAGGCCCTTGCGGAGCTACATTGGCTCCCCATAACACAGAGGATTTATTTTAAGTCCCTCTGTGTTGTGTTTAAGGCACTGCATGACATGGGTCCCCTACCTTTACAGACTAAATTTCGCTGGTACATACCCTCTCGTTGCCTTCGTTCCTCCACGGCCTGCCGGGTGGGAGTACCTCGAATTAGAAGAACTAGGTTTGGGGGACAAGCTTTTAGTGTCGCAGCTGCGAGACTATGGAATGCTCTGCCCCTGGAGTTGCGCCAGATTAAAGACCTTATGGCCTTTCGTAAACAACTCAAAACCTGGCTTTTTCCAAAAATGTAATACTCCTCCATCTGAGTGCTTAATTCTTCCCCCTGAGGCTGCACCAGCTGAGTGACCTCAGGGCCTCTCATTTACTTTTAACTTGACTCCTTCCTAATAATTTAATACCTCTATATATGTCCCTAATTCCCTGCTATTCCCTCTTTCAGCGCCAGGATGCTCGTTGAGTTGCAGTGCGCTTTACAAGTTTCTATTACATTACATTACATTACATCATTAATACGCAGGAAAGCATCAACACCACTTTTTGCTCATATTTTACTTCCTTGTACAAAGCCCCACAAGGGTGGGATCCTGCCACACTACGCTCCTTTTCTGAGGGAATTTCTCTCCCCCTCATTTAACCTTTGCAGCAGGAAGAACTGGAATTCGCCTTTACTGAGACCAAGATAACCAACGCAGTTAGGCAAATGGCCCAGGGCAGGACCCCTGGAGCGGATGGCTGGCCCTTGGAATTTTACTCTACTTATAATGTGTAATTGGTTTCTCACCTGCTTCACGTTTATACCGAAGCATACTCTAAGGGATAGTTGCCCCCTTACCTATGGGAAGCGGTGCTGGTGGTCTTGCCCAAACCAGACAGGAACCCATTACTTTTGGGGTCCTATCGACCACTATCTCTTGTGAATTCAGAGTAAATGATACTTGGAAAGGTACTGGCCAACTGTAAAAACTGTAGTACATCATGACCAGAATGAGTTTATACATGCCAAGAACACCTTCCTAAATTTGCTTAGACTCTTTATGGAAATGGGCTGGGTGAGGGACATGAGGCTCACCTGTGGGTCACCTCTCTTGATATCAAGAAGAGTTCTGATACCCTGAGATGGCGATACCTGATGGTGGTGTTTACTGAGTTTGGATGGGCCCCAGATTCCTTAAATGGATCTCATTACTGTATAACTCACCAGTGGCGTGAGTAAAAACGGGACCCACCATTTCTGATCCCTTTGCCATAAAGTGGGGCACCTGACAGGGTTGCCCCCATCCCCAATTATTTTTACGCTGGCAATGGTGCCACTTGCTTGCACCCTTGGACACCATGCTACAAGTTTGGCGATAAAAGCAAATAGCAAATGGCACATAATATCCATGTATGCAGTTGATGCATTAGTATCTCAGCAGGAAGACGCAACAATACTTCCGGATCTTATGGAGTTGTTTGATCGGTTCGGCCATGCATCAGGCTTGAAAGTGAACTGGGATAAATCCCAACTATTTATGATGACCTTACTGTCTCCTGACCAAAGAAGGGTACTTACTCCCCGTTGCACCTCTCCCATTGTCCTACGATTCCCCTAAATATCTGGAAGTCTGGGTATATCACTCTCTAAAAGATTTGCTGGATGGTAATGTGGACAGGGCAGTGACCAGCACCTGGTCCTCTCTGGCATTCTGGACTATGCTACTGCATCCCCTATGTGCCACATAGCTATCTCAAAGATGTTGGTGCTACGCAGATTGTTATACTTTTTTGCCGCTCTCCCCATTCAAATTCCCCAGAAATGTTTTCAAGACCTTGGGGCATTTTTTGTTGCCTTAATATGGGGTAAAGGTAGAATGCGGTGTGCCCAATGAAATTGTATGCCCCCCTGGCGGAATGAGGCCTGGGTGCCCCTAATTATGAATACTTTAATGCAACTGGCCTAAAGTTTAGGGCGCTCGATCTCGGACCTGGGGGAACTGGGTTCGAGTCTCGGTAATGACACCAAACATCCTGTGATTCTGGGCAAATCACTTAATCTCCCCGTGCCTAACAAAAAAAATGAATGTGTGTCCTCATATAACATAACTGGTGCTATGTAAAGCGCTCTGATACCTGACTGGATTCAGGTCAAGTTTGCGCTATATAAAACTCTGGATAAAAAAAACTGTGCAATTACAATGGCCAATGTGCTGGTTATCTGGCCAAAGTGTAACAGAACTGGGATATTGGTAGACTGGGTCACAGCCGTCTAAGTTGCTGGAATGGTTATTGGGCTCAGTGGGTACAAGCCCAGAGAAAGTAGGGAACATCCTAATGCCCATGGCCCATTTTTGTTGGAATACTAACCTACACAAATCCTTCTTACCCTCCCGAGTTATCCCTTTGGGTGATGCCCGGTTTCATGGACCTAGGTTCTAGGCCTGATGCGACTGCCTGGATTAATGCGGGCTTCACGTCCTGGGGAGACTTGTTCTCTGACAAGATTCTTTGTACATTTGAAAGCATGATGGATGACTATGGAATTCCAAGGGGCTCCTTCTTCTTGTATGCTTTGGTTACTCAACACTTACATAAAGTCTGGGGTAAAACACATGATGAACCCAAAACATCCAGAATCCTTTAAACAATACTTACACCTGGGACGTGCTGTCATGATATTACAATGTTGTATGACTTCATATGCAGTGACAAGGATCTCTCCCTTACCATGCTCCATGCTTATTGGGATGGGGAACTTTCTACAACGTTCACCGACAAGTTGTGGGCGCAATGCCTGGGGGTGCCGAAATGTGTCTCTTTGAATACCAGGCAAAAATACACCCAATTCAGTTACCTTCATCACAGATACCTCACGCTCCTCAGACATGCACATATGCATCAAGGCTCTCCAGACTCCTGTTCATGCTCCACAACCCAGATGCTAACTTCATTCACGTGGTATGATCATGCACACAATTGGCATCTTATTGGATGACGATAGCAGTGTTACCAACTGAGACAGTGGGAGATACTGTGCCAATGAAAAGTCTGCATTTTCTTCTGGGTATCCCGAGTGGCAGCATGCAAGGCCCTTAATATGTTTCTAGACCTGGCGCTAGTGGAAGCCAAGCATAGGATAGTCATGAACCAGTGACACCTCCCATCCCATTATGGCTTACCAATTTACATAGCGGTATTGTAGCCAAACTAGAGATATTGCATGGTGCCATACCAGGACACATAGTCACACCCAATCTCCCAGATGGAAAGACATATCTAGCTGTGATTGAGCTAGTCAAATGGGTGCTTGTTCCTGAATAGCAGAGCATGTTGAGGCTCACACTAACTGGGGAGATGTGTAGATTGCCTGGACTGCACCTTGCTGGTGGGATGAATGCCCCTCCTATCCTTGGTGGAGCTAGTCCTCCTGGACGATAGAGCGTCTGTTAATCTCCTTCTCCACATAGCACACAATCTCTTGTAGTATACAGCATCCTGTTGTGGGCACACAGTTATTTCCTGCACATGGTATAAGCTCTGTGTTTTCTCTACAACGTGATTAAAATAATGGTAATTTTTTTGTTCTAATGTCTTTACCTAGATATGCAGTTTATGTGGCAAAATACAAGGTATTTGCATTGTATACTGTGATGATCCTGTTGCAGATAAGAAAAAAGACATTGTGCCCTGCTAAATTCTCCGCTGAATGTTATCTTCTCTATGATCGTTCAATCATCAATAAGGAAATATATATATTTTTTTTAAAGTATCCCCAGATGTATTTAATTGAATGGCCCTTTGAAGCATGATTAAAACCATTTAGACATGCTCAGACCAACAACGTAATGAATGATCAACAATTTTTATTGCAAATAAAAATCGTTCGCAATTTCATCAGGTCAAGAGGAAAAGAGGAATTTATTACATAATATACCTTGCTCCAAATTGCTTTTTGATGGGCATCCAACCTCAGGGATAAGCCCATGCACACCCAGATGGGAAATAAGCCCTTTCAGGCATTGCTTGGGCTTTTTATTATTAAGGGTCAATATCATTGTGGTGGATGAAGTGTTTACAAACTTAAATGTGGTATCAAAACAGAACGAGTCATTGTAACTCCTGCTTTGTGATATGCAGATTGGAATGTCCATGTGGTCTGTTCTACATAGGGCATACCACTAGAAAGGTAAAGATCCGATGCCAGAATACATCAGTGGTCTAACTCTAACAATAAACATGTGACCCAGAGAACATGGAAGATTTCTGTGTGATGTAACGAAAGGGGGGTTTGGTTGTTGTTGTACATATGATATATTCCCTGGAAACAGTAATCCAGATGAAAAACTATATGGTGCCAAGAATATTTTCGAAATTCATGTTACACTATATTAAGTCCAGTGTGTGTGCCGAATGAACAAACTGTATTAACAATTTTATTGTTAGATAAGTCCTCATATACCTTCTCAAATGTCATGCTTCATCCTCAAGCTTCCTCATTAGCTATGTATTATTATAATGGCAAATAGATATCCTAATTGATGGGAAGTAGGAGGCTAGTGGAGGGTGGAGGATCTTGTAAATACGATAAAATCTCCAAGGTGTCTTAACCCTTTTGGTGCGCATGATGGAAGGGTTCCATCATGAGCACCAGTGCTCATGTGCTCATGACGGAACTGTTGCATCATATGCACAAGCACACTGAATCCATCTGCTGTAAACAGCAGAGGGATTTCCTTTTTTTGCCTCGGGAGGTGGGGTAGAGTTTTCCTAACCTCCTGAGTCATATTTCTTCCAATGTAATGACAATCGTGCGCATGTCATTACATTGGAAATGGAACTGAATCAGCCGATCGACTAGTTTCAGTTTCAGTGCTTCGGTGCTCGTGGGGTCATCTCAGCCCCACGAGCACCGTAACACACGGGAGGAGTATCATTGTAAAGGAGAGAATCTCTCCTTTCCAATGGCACCTCTCCCTAGTGGATCCCTGCATGGAAATCACCTCAGGAGGGCGATCCCTAAGCATTGATCCACCCATCAATTTATTCCGGAGACCAAGGGGAATGCAGGGTGGTGGGCATGTTATGCCAGCACGGTAATCCCCGGCAGAAATGTGAGGAAAATGTGATTTGTTACCTTAATTTGAGGTTTGCAGGGGATTCTTGGTAAGGAAACGTAGGGGGATCTACGCAGGCCACACCTCCTTGGACTCCCCCAGTGTCTAGTTTTCAGAAATGTCTGGGATTTGTAGGTTTCCCTAAATGGCCACCAAACCAGGTACCTAAAATGCAGGTGTCCCCTTTTTGCCCTTTGTTTTGTGATAGAAAAGGGGCATCTGCGTTTTTCATCCCGGGCTCGATGGACATCTGGGGGAAACCAGCCAAACCCAGACATTTATGAAAACTAGAGACCTAGGGGAGTCCAGAGAGATGCGGCTTGTGTGGATCCTTCAACGTTTCTTACCCAGAATCCCCTGCAAACCTAAAATTTAGCTGAAAAAATCTGATTTTTCGCACATTTCTGTGTGGGAAAGTTGTGGAATCACTGAGCTGATACAAATTTCCTACCACCCATCGTCACCCCAGGTTTTCCAATAAAAATACCACCTCACTTGTGTGGGTGGGCCAAGTACCCGGGCAGGGAAACAACAAAATAATAATAATTATTATAAAAATAATAATGCATTCGTAAAGCGCAACAGCTACCTCAAACAGAGGTTTTGACACCTGGTTTTGAAAGGGTGTCACCTACGTTTTTGGTCCTGTGCATGGAGGCCATCTCAGGAAACCTACCAAACCTACACATTTCTGAAAACAAACACCAGGGGAAATGTAGGGAGTGGTGACTTTTATGGATCCCCCAACATTTTCCTACCTAGAATCCCCTGCAAACCTCAACTTTAGCTAAATAAAATCAAATTTTTCTCACATTTCTGTGTGGGAAAGTTGTGGGATCATGGAGCTGACACAAATTTCCTACCACTCAGCATTCCCTACAGTCTCACAATAAAAATGGTACCTCACTTTTGTAGGTGGGCCAAGTACCTGCGGCAGGGAAGGGCCCAAAACATATTGTGGAGAAATGAAAAGTATCTATCACAAAATGACCTGGTTTTGCAAGGGGGGTAATCTACGTTTTCGGTCCCGGGCTCAGTGGCCATCTAAGGGCATCAACCAAAGCCACATATTTCTGAAAACTAGACAGCTGTGAGAGTCCATGGAGGTGTGACTTTGTGGATCCCCAATGCGTTCCTATCCAGAATCCCCTGCAAAGCTCAAATTTAGCTGAAAAATTTCACATTTTTCCCACATTCCTGTGTTGTAAAGTTGTGGGATCGCCAGGCTGGCACAAATTTCCCACCACCCAGTGTTCCCCCAGGTCTCCTGATAAAAAATGATACCTCACTTGTGTGGGTGGGCCAAATATCAGCAGCAGGTCCTGAATTGGGGCCTCATTTATGAGGTTTTACCGTAGGGCAGCGCCGCAGATCTATCTGCTGCGCTTCCCTCCGGCAAAAGAAAAGGGCAGGAATGCACTGTATTTATGAGATACTGCATATTCCTGTCCTTTTCCGCAGCGGCGGCGCACAATAGACTGCTGTGCGCCAACACAGACACCTTTGCACCATGGTGCAAAGGTGCCTGCATTGAGGGGATGATTGTTTTTTTGCCGAAAGTGAAACCTTCCTGCACAAAAACAATCACAAGAGGCCTTTTCCTCTTTCTATGTGTGATGCAGAATGCAGCACACATAGACAAAGGAAAAATGAGAAGAAATAAAGATATTACTACTCGCTGTGCCTCAATTATGCCTCCCCTGGGGAGGCGTAAGTTTTTGGTGCTGCCTCAGATTTATGATTTCTCTTATACCTGGGACAGTGTCAAAATGCCATGGATGTTGCAGGGAACGCCCCTAGCAACACCCATTTCAGGCACCTTTAACGCAAAAAAATGCATTAAAGGGGATGATATTTGCGAGGCAGCATTAAGCGTGGTTTAGTGCTGCTTCGTAAATTTGGAGCAGGCTCCTGCTCCACGGAATGTCACAATAAGTAACATTCCATAGAGCAAGGGCCGTCATAAATGAGCCCTTGGTTTGTATACTGGACTTCCAAACACAGGCTTTCCAAATTTTAATTTTGGTTGCATGTAAAAGTTTACAGCCTCCTAAAAATGGATTAGTACATTAGAAAAAGCATTTTTTTGTGTGGAAACAGTGAATTGAATTGTTTGCGACAGTAAAGACGCTTTCTACATCTGACCCACACTTTTGTCTGTTATTCTCAAATTGGATCATACTTGGTATAATCTAATACATTCATTACACATTTTTGCTCACATTACTAGAGTATAAATTAATGTTTTTTTACAAACACTATGACATTCTAAAAATAAAAATTTTAAGGTTTCATTTTGTTTAGCTGCACAGTCAAACATCTTCATTGTCTTTTGCTCTGCAATTTTAACTTTAATTATTTATGTATTTTTTATTTTTTTGCTAGTGATCTATCTCTTAGCCTAGGGGCCTATTCACAAAGGCACTCCTGCATTATTGCTTTAGGTACTCTTACTTGCCTGTATTAATTAACTGCAAAATATAAAATAGGAATAAAATGGGACGCTATAGAGAATAAACATATAAATTAGTACAAGTAGAAAGAGCTGTGCCATCTTTGCACTTTCCATATTAAGGAGTTGGACATTTTCGAAGCAGATGCATGTGATAGTACCTAACAGTACATTTCTGTAATACTACTTCCAGTACTAAAATGTTTTTTTTTAATCAGTTCCTTTATTAGCTCTAGAGGATGCCTATTATGCCCGAGGCACAATAAAACATTTTTAACATTTTGATCATGTTATTTTGTCTGTGTTCGGTTTGTAACTTTTCACATTTTAAAGCCCTTGGCTTTAGTAAGTCTTAATTTACGCCTGA
Organism: Triturus cristatus; assembly: GCF_964204655.1. Lineage (NCBI taxonomy): Eukaryota > Metazoa > Chordata > Amphibia > Caudata > Salamandridae > Triturus > Triturus cristatus. The sequence continues at coordinate 491,615,001 of NC_140588.1, forward strand.
ATGTATGCCTTTATGCCCATAATATATTTAACGCAATACCTTCGCCTGTTTGATCCACCACTGTATCTTTTATTTCAGGAGACATACATTTAAGTTTGGTATGATTTTTTGAAGCATACCAGACTTGCAGTTTAAACTCCTCACTGCCACCGAAACGCTTCACTTCCCTGATCCTTCTGCAGATTTGCCCAGAATTGAAAAATGAATTATGCAGTAAACATTATACTGGTATTTCTAAATTCAGAACTCAATCTGCTAGGATTGCCATGGCCACTACAACTTTTCAATCAACTGTAATGCTAAAGGGCATTTTCGAGTCTTAAACACGCATTATAAGCCACGCATCGTTATGCTGCTGATAAAGTGGTACATTATGCTTTTAATTTGTTTTGCTAGGGTCTCAGGTCTTGCAATAAAATAAGGAAACCAACTGGAGAATGTGAGCTGAAGCATACATTTCCTTAGGGACATATTGGGCCTCGTTAACAAAAAAGATAGAAAGTATGGTCAGAGATTTCCGTCTCTGACTGCAGAGCTTTACATGATTTACATCCCTGATTAAACATACTTTTCTAAAAAAAATGTTGTTCGTAAATATTCCTAAAGTCCAACTGGAAAGCAAGCTGTAGCAGGTGCAGGTGTCCAGACCCAATTCTAGGAATGTGATATTTTGTGGAGGCTTCTATTCTCCTTTGCGGAATTCTCCATAGCAGAGAATTCCACACAAGGGAAATGCAGCCTCCCGCGCAAATGCAGATTTAAAACAAAATCTCTAGAGAAAACATTTGTTGTTGTGGAGAAAGGCCCTCCCCAGCACCTCGAACAAATTGGAGGGTGATTTGTTCCCTTCCTAATGTTAAGGGGTAGTTGTGAGAAACTGTGGGGCATATTCTCAAGGTGATATCGCAGTGTTAGCGGCACTTTTTCGCCGCTAAAGATGCAATATTTTTATCGCCCTATTACCAAGCTGCTGCTAACAGCAGTTAGCGGCTCTTACACCATCGCCAATGTCAGCGACAACTATCGCTAATCATATGCAATGTAGGCGTTCCTGTGCTAAAACGCACGCGAACCCCACTACGCGATGTTCTCAACGCTCGCCCAGACCTGCGATGCGATAAAAATACTGCCGCTAAGGCCCGTTAGCTGCAGGAACTTAAGACCAGTGGAAAAGGAGGTCTTAAAAATGGTGAAAAGTGGCAGTATATAAGGGAGACTAGCCCAGAGCCTCATCTTATGATCCACTGATGCCATGGAGGTACCAATCATGCAGCTTGGAGCACTAAGAAGGCCACAACAATCCCCGTCAATGCCACCTTCCCCAGGACCACCACCGAGGCTGCGCCAAATAAGACAGCGGGTCTACTGCCGATGCACCATCCTGACCGACCTAACGCCAGAGGATGTCATTGCCCACTACAGGCTCAAAAGGACATACATCCTCCTCATCCTGACACAGATAGCCCACAGGCTGACGGCACCAACACAGCAGATAAGCAACATACCTCCATAAACAAAGCTGATGGCTGTGCTGCACCTGTTGGCCTCAGGTACATTCCAACCAACAACTGCCAGAGTTGGAGGAATCTCACAGCCAGCCCTATCAAAGTGCCTCACAACTGGTTTGGATGGAATCATCAGCCTGATACCCCAGCACCTTCACTTCCCCAACACTGTGCAGAAGCAACTGGAGACCAAGCAAGGGTTTTACGCCATTGCTGGCTTCGCGCATGTGTTGGGGGCAATTGACTGCACACATGTCCTACTTGTGCCCTCTGCGGACACTGCCCACATATACCGCAACAGAAAGCACACACATTCCATCAATGTGCAGGCAATAGTGGACCACCGGGCCTGTTCACCTATGTTGTAGCCAAGTTCCCAGGCAGTGTGCATGATTCCTACTCCATCTGCCAGTCCATCATTAACCAACGCTTTCAGGGTGGCACATATGGAAATACACTGCTTGTTGGTAAGTCCTAACTGAACATACCACACACCTCAACTCCACAATCATATAACAAACAACTGTGAGAATGCACATTTTTCATACTCACATACATGACAATCAACATGCCCAGCATAACAAGTTACTGTGGTAACTGCGGCCAGCCATGTAGACAAACCATCCCCAAAGCCATAGCCCCTATGCCACACAATTGCAAATGTGGTGAGAGGTGGGAACCAAGTATGTGCGACGGAGGTACTTGACCGACGAAGAAAGAATGTACACAAGGCCGAGTGTTGCGGCGGTGTGCCGGACAGTCTTGAGTGTGCAGAGCATGGACATGTCCATGTGGGCATATAGGGCGTTTCTGTTTTCCAGCCTGATGGCAATGACAGGGATGGTGACTGTCCTACATGACGGGGTGTGGGAACCATGTGAAGGTAGCATGGAGGATGCAGAGGCTGTCGAAGCAGCTGCAGGCCACTGCATAGACCTGTTTTTACATGGAGGGGGAGGACTCAAGTATAATGCTTAGGTACCTAGAGATGTGGTGGAGAGAGCTGCCGAAGGCGCGGGCCCACCAGATGTTGTCACAAGGATGCGGACTAATGTCTCCACTTCGTAGAGCACCCCCCAGCTGTTGAACATCCATGTTGCAAATTGACGCAATCCATCCTGGAACCCCAGTCTGGTGTGTGTGTGGGAGAGTATGAGCTAGGTGTCCATAAGGTGGTGATGTCTAATGGTTCCCTTCATGTAACTCCAGTTCTAACCAAGGCATCTGCAGATGCATCTGTCATCTTTGATGTTGTTGGTGACTGAGGTAGCATGCATAGCACGCTGTATTTTGGACTTGCATATTGGGGCAAATGTCTATGCGCAGTTGGAGATACATGTTTTGAAAATCCGGACAGTGCTGTAGGCGTTGCCTGCAGTGGTATGGCTGTTGCTGTTGATGGTGGAGTGTGCCAGATCCTTGGTGACTCCGCTCCAGTAACTCTGTGTGGCGCCGGCTGTGGGTTGGGATGTAATGGGGTTTCACAATGAGGTGTATGCTGTGCTGGTCACACCATGGGCGTTTTGTGTTGTTGATGAAGTGGATGCAGTTTCCACATGTGATGATGGGGTCAAAGGTGTGCCCTGCCTTGTGCATCAGTGGTGTGAAGAGTTGGCTTAGTTCAATGTTAGCAAGCATCTGCCAGAGGGTAATGGATTCTGAGTTCTTGTGGTATGTGAGGTGGAGGCTCCGCTCATGGATGAGTACGTAGTCCATGGAGTAGATGACATGGCATGAGATGAAGTTGATGTTGATTGCGAAGCGTTCCCGCCCTCCGTGGGCCCTGCTGGTGAGGATGCCACAGACTATTGCTTTGTGGCAGGTCTGGATCGGAAACTGCAGGGGTTGTGTGGTGGGGAAGGTCTAGCGGCAGCCTCAGCAGCTGAACGGAATGTGAGCTGTGTCTTGTGTGGCCCATTGGCATCTAAACGTTCTTGTGACATTGACTACGAGAAGTACAGATGAGTGGTAGCACTAGACGTTAGGAGAGCCAGGGACCCTGTTGGTGTAGGTGTCAGGCTTGCAGACATGTGCAGACAGGCCTGGCATTGGTGCGCTGTTGGAGTGCTAGCGATGCAACCACGCAGTGCACACAAGTAAATAGGCTTGGGGGAGGAACGAGCAGCTGTGAGGCAATGTAATTTGCATAGGTGCTGGTCATTTTGGCAGACGCTACACATGGCTAACATCAATCCCAAAGTAGGGCTAATCACACACCACAAAACTATTAACACTGCCCACACAACATGCATAACTACTAATGGACACATCTCTCCATTACATGTGACAGGTGATCAAGGATATGCACTCACTCCATGGATGATGACACCCCTCCGACCCACCAACACACAGGCACAGGGGCAGTATTATTTGGCCCTTGGATGCACCAGGGGCATAGTGGAGTGCACATTTGGCGTGCTAAAGTCATGTTTCCGGTGCCTTGACATCACAGGTGGAAGTACAGTCCAGACATTGTGTGCAATATGAGCATAGCATGTTGTGTATTGCACAATATATGTGTACACACCAATGCCCCATGGATCCAAGTGCCAGATGCACCGGAAGAGGATCACGATGATGAGGAAGATGAGGCAGGTGGAGCACACCCCAAAGCTTTTGCAGCAGGATCAGCCCTAAGAATCAGAATCATCACCAATTTCTTCACCTGAGCACGTTACATCGTGAGTGTCCTCAACAATCATATATACGTTCAAAATTACCCCAAGCACAATATATGCAAATAAAAAATTCTACACACATACCCTGTGTGCATGTTTCACTTCCACAATATTACATAACTCTGACCAGTGGGAGTGCTGTAGCAATATCCCAATTGTAAAATTCGGGGGGATATGTCACCTCCGAACAGAGATGCTGTTTAGGGTGAGATATGTTCAAAACCAGACATGTTAGTGTGTCAAAAGTGTTACTAAATTCTGATTCTGATGTTCAGCGTGTCACATGTGACTAGCAATTACATATATGGTGTCAGTAGTGGTCATCTATGAATATCAGGGTGTCATTGGGGTCCAAATATGAAATTAAGGGTGTCATTTGGGGTCAATTATTAAATTAAAGGTGTCATTTAGGGTCAAGTATGGAATTAAGGGTGTCATTTGGGTCAATTATGAAATTATGGGTGTCATTTGGGGTCAATGCAAGATTCTCATGGTGTTCTTTGTGGCAAGAAAGGAAATTTCAGGTAAGACTGTTATTCTGTGTAATGAATTGCACTTAGCGTGGAAAACTGCCTGCATTTCCGAGTTTGCGATGTATTTTGCATATCAGCGATGGAAAATACATCGCTAGACACATTGAACTATATGAAATGTTCCCTCAAAGCCTCTGTGCGTGCAGATTTTCATTGCTAAGTCAAAAAACAGGCCGCATACACACAGGAAGTGATGTCTGCATGCTTCTGGTTTACTGGAGGAGTGCTGTGCACTTTCAATTTCTCTTTTGAACACATTGCTGGTGATTGTGGCGAGTGCTAGAGGTGTTTAGTGGTGTGTGTTGCAGATTTGAGAGTTTGAGAGTTGCTGTGTCCTGTGTCCTGTTGAGAGTGTCTATGTGAAGTGTGATGTCCTTGTTTTTACGTGTTTCATTGTCTCATGTCCTCAATCTTGTCAGGTGTTTGTCTTGGGGTAGTTAACTTGATTTGTAGTTGTTGGGGATATTATCTAGGGTTTCTTCATTTTTGGCAGTGGGGGTAGGTGTGCACAGGGAGATGGTGGGTGTGGGCAGGGGGGGCAGAATGTCCGAGGGGGCATTGGGGTGCTTCCTATGGCTCATAACGTTTAACCTGCCCTTGATGGTGGAGAGGGGAGGCTGTATTCTTGCTGGATACCCAGTCAGTGTGTGTAAGCAGAGGTGGGAGCATGTGCGGGCGCAGATGCTGCGCGTATTAGGAGTTGACCGCACTGTGCGCCAGTGGAAGCACTGCTGACAGGATACCCTGGCCCGGGAGGATGACCTCTTGGACTACGTGGGACTCATCTGTGGCCTAGAGTGTGGTAAGTTCAAACTGTGATATTTAATCATGAATACAGTAACAAATAACACAATATGCTGTGTGGGACACACTGGTGTCCAAGTGCAAAAATGTTGCAGAGTGAGGCGGGAGACGTAATGCGTTCACACTTAATGTTGGCACATCAGAGACACAAGGCTGCATCATATTGACAAGCATAGGGTACAAGTTTGTGTTACCCAATGCGCTGAAGCAACACTTATCACTGTTGTGCCAAAGCTGGCACACCTGTGCAAAAATACGTGCAGGTTAAAGAGTGTTGGTGTACAGGATGGGTGACTGTACATGAACAATCCAAGGCATTGTTTCTGTGACCTGTGTGCTGACCAAAATGAAGTGTAAAAATGCTGTCCTCATAAATTGTGTTACGTTAGCTACGCTGCCCTTGTACATAGTCTCTGTGTGACAATGTATAAGATAGGAACAAATGCTGAAAGGAAATAGGACATCTCCAGAGTGTCATACACCACCAACATCTGTGAAACTGCTGTGTGCGATCTGCAGCGATACATTTGTACACAGAGAATGTATTACATCATGGGGCATATAGAAATGGGGCCTTGTGAATGTGTCACACCACTAGTATGTGCAGGTTTGCTAGCATTATTGTCTTGTTTGGACAGTTTCAGCATTCACAGGTCTTGTGTGAATGGCAGGCAAAGTAGACCCAATCATGCAGCCAACATGTAATGCAACCCTACAGTTATGTAGCATTTCCAGTAATGGTGATGATTTGTATGATGAATATTACACATGTGAATTAACGTATGATACCAAAACAAATTTATTTTGTTGTCTCACAGCTGGACGACCTATCATCACACGGGGGGACATTGACAGATTCCAGGACCCACACGCCACTGGTGAGTTTGGACATTATATATTGGCAAAGTGCAGTGTGATAAATGTCTGTGTCAAATGATCAATGTTGTAGTATGCAGTATGGGTGTGTATCACATGTACCAGGACTACAGTGTGATGATGTATTGTGGAAGTCAGAAGCATGTACAAATCTGGAAGTGAAGGTGGAGCAATTCATTTGTCTCCCAGTTAGGACTTTCCACATCCCCAGTCAGTGATAGACATGGAAATTCGGGCTATGGGTTCGTTCACCACAGCACATGCACGTGGATTACAGAGTGCACTGATAGGAGAGGAGACATGTAAGTAGTGTTGCCGATGAGTATCAGCAGACAAAGAATGCATGTACATCGTTGACTGAGATGACTATGCAAGTTTGCCCGATCATGCACAAGGAGGCAGTGGTTTTCAGGCCGTGCCTGCTCAGACACAGCTCTGCACTGAGATTTTGTAGGTATGCTGCATATCAGCTGCACAGAAGTGGCAGTACATAGCTTTGAGGCAAGCATATCAATGGCATGTTCCACAAACACCTAGCAAAGATGGCCCTATGAATCTCATTGGCATGTTTGGCCACTGCAATGGTGTTGTCAAGCTGTCTCCTTGGGGTCATTCCCTGACCAACTCTGGATCAGGTGTACAAGCTCCTCTGTCCCAATTGTTGACATTACTCCGCATGCATTTACCCCGCATGCTTTAGCTATGCATTTATGGCTGTGCCATATTTTTTACACTGCAGGCCTCTAGAACGCTATCCGTGAGAAAGCATTACCCATAACAACACTATAACCATTATGACTCCAGGGTACCGTTACAATGGTGACTGCATTGTAAAGGTTTGCGTTTTAAAGGCCTGCATATTTGGCTTTACTACGGAGTGATATCAGCGGATCCAAGACATGCATGAGTGACAATTTAGAGTAAAGGATACTTCCCCCTTTCTAGCAGCAACGCATCACCCATTGTGAAGTAGTGGTGGAGAGAAGGACAGCGCCTCATGTACAAGTCTGTGTTCAGCCACCCAACGTGTTTCCATGTGTGCTGCATGATGCAGCACAGATTAAAGTGTGAGTAGGGTTGTCCCAGGATTGCTCCTGTGCAGGTAGGGTAATCTACCTACACATTAACAAGCCCCCCTAAAGACAGACACCCTTGCACTCTTGTTCAAGAGTGCCTGTGTTAGCGCTGACTTGATGAACTGCAAACAATTGCTGTAGGACACACAGGTCTGCACATGAACATTGTACATATGATGTAGCACTGTGTCACATGACTAATACCTCCATCCTATGATGCCTTGTACATGTCACCCTCAGTCAGGGAATCTCATGGCAACATAATTTGACACTGTCAGTGTAATTTGGTTGTGGTAGTACATGTCCCATGCCATGCACTGTCATGTCATTCTCCCCAGCATGTAGTCAGTGATCCAGGATTCAACATTTAGTTGTCTAGGTCACTCTCTGACTTCACATAGTTATGCTAGAGTGTAGGCTCCCATGCTGAAGTGATCTTGTATTATAGAATTGAATGGAGAATATTGACATCGTCTAAAGGACTCACAATTTCCCATTGTTCACATTTTACAGACAACATGACACCAGCGGAGTCACACGCCTTCCAGGTGAGGAAGGAGCGGTACCTACAAATTAAGAAGGTCGTAAAGGGTTACCACAACATGGCGCGGAGGTAGCAGGAGGACTGGGCAGCTGATACGTCGAAATCGGTGACCGAGGTGGCAACACGTGGCAGACACAGTAGCACACAGGTCATTCCAGGCCCCTCTGGGTCCCAACGTTGACATTCAGTGTCCCATCCCCTACAACAACCCACACCCAAGGGACAATCCCACCTGCCCCTGCGGATCGGGTGTTGACATTTACTGTCTGGGACAGGAGGCTCATTATGGACAATAACGTGCTGCTGGCCGAGATGAGGCAGGAAATGGCTGAGCAGACAAGGTACCTTGAGGACATAAAAAAACACCTTGGACTACCATAATCTCTGGACATGTTGTGCACCATCCTTCTCCCTTCCACCATTGTTTTATCTTGTAATTTAGGTAGTGTTAGGTAAGTATTTTAAGTGTTAGGTAGTGTAGTTTTAGTGTAGGTATAGTTAGTGTTAGATTTTACGGTAGTTTTATATTTTTATTATTGTATAGTATTTGGGTATACGTTTCCTTTTCCTTTGGGTGGGGGGTTGATGTCTTTTTGGAAAAAATAAAAAATAAATGGAAAAAAATATATCTTTGTGTAGGTTAAATGTGAGTTAGTTTATGTATAGCTTAGATGTCTTTCTCCTGTCTTGTGATGTGCCTTAAGGGTGGGAGGGGGGTTGATGTCTTAGATATGTTTTGCGTGTTTAGGATTAGTTAGGATAGATAGTTTAGGTACTTTTTTTCTTAATTCTAGTTAGTTTATATTAGATCCCTGGAGCTGATCCCTGGAGTTCGGGTTGTGTTCAATACCCGCCAGGTCGCGCTCCTTTTTATGAAATTAATAGTGCTTTTTACAGAGTTTTATAGAGCTTTTACTGAGTTTGTATTCTACCTAACTGCTGCAATTTTTAATGTTCACAGATTACACACTGCTTCAGGGCATTGTCTGTACTGTTTGCATTGTTTGCACAGGCTTACCGGGTGGGGATCCGAGCCGATCTCGCTCCGGGATTCCTCTAGTGACGTCGAGTGAGAGGCGGGTCATTGGTGGTTGATGGAGGCGGGAACAGGGCTTTGATTGGGCGCGGGAGCAGGCAGGACAGTCTTAAACCCAGCATGCCTCGGTCGCGCAGCGGGCGTGCCGAAGGCGCGCTTAAGGCAAGCCCGTCTGCGCCCGTCCGCGCTCTGTCCGGGCTTAGGGCTACCTCCCTGGCTCAGGTACAGTAGACTTACTGAGATATACATCTGACCACCTTAGAAGCTTTGATCCAGAGGGGGGGAAGGCTGGTTGTCCTAGGATCCGCCCTGAGATGATTCCTAGAGATTCTGGTACCGATTGCAGGTCCTGCAACGTCCCATTGCTGGAAGTCTTTGCAGGCCAGGGTAGAGTTGGGGGGAAAGAGGAGCCGGGCCCACAGGCCCGAGGGATTAAAGCTTTACCATGGAACTGTTTGCTAGTGAACGTTAGATCACTGGTGAAGCACAGCCTGGAATGCTGTCTGTTCATGCAACAGCCTCAGATTAAAATGGCTTTTATTACGGAAGCATGGACAAAAATAGTGCCTCAGGCCCTGATATTGTGAAGGCCCTCCCTGCTAACTTTGTTTGTTTTACGTTGGCCCGTCCCTCAGGAAGGGGGGGTGGGCTTGCTGTGATTTATCACAATAGTCTGGAGCCTTTATTCTCGACAGCTTCAAACCAAGCATGTGAGGCTCTTTCTATCACTGTTCGCCTTTCCCCCAACAATACGTTCAAAGCTCTTCTGATCTACCGTCCTCCTGGGCCTAGAGGTACTTTTTTGGAGTCACTCAGTACCTTGGTAGAGGATGGTTTTTGTGCCCACTCGTTCACCGTTTTGGGGGATTTCAACTTTTATCTGGATGACAAATTAGACCCAGATAGTAAGCAACTGCTGGACTTCATGGAGGCAGGAGGGCTGGAACAAAGGGTGGTGGGACCCTCGCATATTGCTGGGCATACCCTCGATGGCATATTTACAAACAAACCGGATCTGGATATGGTGGAAGTTTTGCCACTTCCTTGGTCTGATCATGCTGCAATAATTTTCACACTTTCATCAGGAACCCAGACACAACCGAAGACCAAGCCTAGGGAGATGATTGTGACCCGAGCTTGGAAGAAGATAAATGGGGCAAATATGGGTAACTACTTAAAGGCCAATGCCCCTGGTTTCCCACTGGATGTAAACAAAGCCGCAGACTCGTACTCCAAATGGATTGAGAGAGCCTGCGATAAATTTGCACCTGTTAAATCTTTTACGCCCAGAAGGGCCTTACCCTCGGCCCCGTGGTTCTCAGATTCTCTGCAGGCCATGAAAACGGACTGTAAGAAATTGGAGAGAATATGGCGGAATGGTTATTGTCCAACAAACAAAGAAAGATATAAAAATAGCCTCTCCATTTATAAAAATCTAATACATGAGGCAAAAAAAACATATTTTACGGAGCAAATAGAGAGGGCAAGCTCATCCTCCAGAGAGTTGTTTAAAACTATAATTAAGCTCACGATCCCAGTTGAGCCGATTTCATCGACTAGTTCTGACCTTTGTGAGACCTTGGCCACTTTTTTACAGGATAAAGTGGCGGGGATTTTCTCCTCCTTTTCCGAAGACTACAAAGGTGTGGGAGAGGCTGGTCCGAGTAAGATGGTCGGGTCACCAGAGTCGCAGGATAGATTAAGGGGCTTTAGCACGCTACAATCGGAGGAGGTCAGGGGTCTTGTGGTTGCGGCCCGTTCAGGAGCCCCCAGTGATCCATGTCCGGTGGCGGTTCTTCAAAGCTGTCCAGAAGTAATTGCAGCCACGCTTACCCCACTGTTCAACTCTGTTATTAAGTCAGGTAATTATCCTAGGAGGTGGAAGGCTGCTTCTATCTTACCATTAACAAAAAAATCCACTCTGGACAAGAGTGACCCAAACAGTTATAGACCGATTTTGCGGCTCCCATTGCCAGCAAAATTATTAGAGAAGGCCATAAACAGGCAACTTACCTCTTTCTTGGAGAGATCTAAGGCCCTCGATCCCATGCAGTTTGGGTTTCACGCAGGGCACAGCATGGAACTGGCCCTGATTAAGGCGACGGAGGAGATCAGAGTGGCGGTGGATCAGGGGGATGAGGCGGTCCTGATTCTGCTAGATCTGTCGGCGGCCTTTGACACGGTCCATCATGGAGTTATGATGGACCGATTGGCAATGGCTGGGGTGGAAGGCACCGCCTGGAACCTCCTGAAGTCTTTTCTGGCTGACAGAACCCAGACAGTGGAATTGGGAGCAGAGGTATCTAAACCTTTTGTCCTCCTTTGTGGGGTTCCGCAAGGGTCATCCCTGAGCCCCACTCTTTTTAACGTTTATGTGAGTCCCTTGGGAGCCTTGATCAGATCGTATGGCCTCCAACTCACCTCGTACGCAGACGACACGCAGATCGTGTTATCTATACAAAGAGGTTCCCAAGTGGATCTGTCAGCAAGATGTCATGATTGTCTTAAAGGCATCGCGAGCTGGATGGCCGCTAATTGCCTTAAGCTAAATGCTGGAAAGACCGAGGTGATGATATTCGGAAATAATTCTAATATCTGGACTCCAGCTATGTGGCCCGAAGCCTTGGGGAAGCCGCCAGTGCCCACACCTAAAGCTAGGAATCTGGGTGTGATTAAGGACCAGAAACTGGATTTTGGAGGACAGGTCAGTGGAGTGGTTTCGTCCTGCTTTCATATCCTCAGGATACTGAGGAAAGTGAAAGCATTGCTTCCCATGGATGGCTTCCGGCTAGCAGTTTCAGCTCTCATCCTGTCGCGCCTAGACTACTGTAATAGTTTGTACCTCAATTTGAAAAAGAAACACCTGTACAGACTGCAGATGGTGCAAAACGCGGCAGCGAGACTGTTGACAGGCACGCCTATGCATGCCTCAGTCAGAGAAGGAATGAGGAAACTTCATTGGCTCCCGATACACAGACGTTCTCAATTCAAGGCCTTGTGTACGGTTTTTAAGGCATTGAAAGGCACTGGCCCAGAGTTTTTGAGGGCTTGTTTCAAGCCATATGTGCCGGGGAAGGCATTGCGCTCCATGGAGGGCAATTTAGTGGTGGTGCCCAGGACAAAAAAGGCCAGCTGGGGAGGAAAGCTGTTCTCCTATGGTGCGGCCACCGCATGGAACTGTCTGCCAGCACACATTAGAAGGCGGAGGAACTTCTCTCTTTCAGGAGGGGATTGAAGACCTGGTTGTTCAGGGATTAGTCACTCGCTCTCCAGGGATGCTCAGTTTGTCAGCGCCAGGACACCCTCGGGTATAAGTGCGCTTTATAAGCTCCTAATAATAATAATAATAATAATAATAATAATAATAATAATTAGTAGTAGTTATGATTATACTGAGTTTAAGAGAGAAACATTTTTAAATTTACAATAAATGGTTACTAGTTTGGATTTCTGCTTGCACTTATGTCAGGGATGATGTGGTGGAGTGTGTCTTATTACCTTGTATGTATCTTGTATTATCAATGGACTCTCTGTTGAATGTGTAAGTGTGGTCATGACATCTTACTTAGCAGGATGGACTGTGTCAGGATACCTTAGATGTGAGCTCAGTAAACTTGCATGGATAACAGGGTGGCAAGGAGGATTTACGGCCTAGTCTAGGGGCAGTCGTTTGGGAAGCCATACATCTTAAGTGTGACTCAGGTAGTTGGCCAGCACATTGTTGCACGTTTACAATACAAGGTAGCAACATGGCATTGAGAGGATATTGTAGAAGCTACTGCTATCCATCATGGAGATGGATGTATGCGCCGGGTACCACAGATTACGTCATAGACCTGAATCTCACATGCTCCTTGCGCAGAGTCCATCTACATTGCACAGACCTTGCCACACTTGCTGCGTATTGCAAGTGTGTCATATTAAATAAAATTACATGTTCCTGTGCATGGAGGCTGAACCTCCGGGACATGCCAGTAGGAGTCTTTCTGTGGGTCCATTGAGAACTGCATATGGCAGAACAGTGGGCCTGATTCACGTAAGTCATCTGAGAGTAAGTCATGAGTTTAAGTTTTCCAGTTTTCACAACTGGCATTGAGGAGTAGTGCAATTAGATGTACTGACTTCACTTCTCCTAAATCCCTTTTGTGAATCAGAAAAGTTTGTAGGTCATGATTTTGTCACAATTAAAGTCTTTGTGCGTGCACACAATTCTGCTGCACACAAGAGGGGAAATGTCGCATTGCTCACTCTTGTGTCTGTGTCATGGCAAATTCTCCCAGCTGTTACCTTTTGGCTCATTGTGATGTCACCCTTGAAATGGTGGCCCTGCTTCTGACTATATGGTCAGTGCAGTGCACCACACATCCCTTGTCACATTGCCCTACCCGCTCACAGTGGTCACACCTTGTGGGGCTCCAAAGTCAGTAAGCATTGTTCGTCCACAGATTTCACTGACGCAGACATTGTGGTTAAATTAGTGGCTGGTAGACATGTGCCCTTAAGTATCTTCATGAGTGTGTATGTGGTGTGCACAACAGGCTTCGTCCACCCTGTAGAGTGTGAGTAGATATGCCAGGAGATTTTCTTTCAGCAATTATAAAGGGTGACACTACTTGTGACCTGCAACAGACTTTTCCTTTTTTAAACACATTCCTATTTCCTTCATGGATGTGGGGCTAAGTAGCGATATTGCTAGATTGGTGTATTGGAGCAATGGGGGCAGAGCTTGTCCTCATATACCCGGTCCTCTCACTGCCTCACAGGATCACAGTAAAAAATTAACATTTGTATTATTTACCTTGGTGTACCTTTTGGTGGACTCGCTGCTCCTACATTTTGAGAGACTGCTGTACTGGATTGGTCATGGACAACAGACATCTGTGTGATTGAAAACTATTTATTCACATGGCTGTTGACATAGTTGGAGACTGGACCAGTACTTGGCCATGTAATCATTACATTGATGCCCAGTGGAGGGCCAGACGGAGTCCTTTAGGGTTGCCAAGTCCAAAGGATGAGAAAGAGTTCAGTCAGCAGTCTGATTGCTGTGTCATTGGCATCCAAACAAAATATGGCAGTCCATGTTGAAATCCAAGTTGAGTGTCACAGAGTATATTGGGGGACAGAGGAAGGTGATATTACGGAACATGATGCTCAGCCCAGAACCAAGTAGGAACTGGCCATTTGGCATAGATAAATGCTACCGCTTCCTTCTTTGCAATAAGGCAGATTCATCCTCATCTTCATCCTTTGATGTGTCATGTGCCTCACATGTGGGTGGTGTTTGATTGGCTAAAGCAGTGTGAGGCACTGACACTTCAGGGCGTGGAGATGTGGATGTAGAAGCAGCAGCAGCAGCATTCATCTGCGCCAGACCTTGCTGAAGCAATGCAGTGATGATGATCTGCAGGGCATGAATTTTCTAGCTACATCTCACAGGTGTGCAGCAGTGGCAGCCATTTGTTCCGCCTGCATCGGCTCCATGTTCTCCATTATCCTCCGCATGCCGCCCAACTTCCAGCTGCCATCACTGGAGCCACTCTGACTGCATAGTTGTTCCTGTCTCTGAGTCATGGCTCCAGCGATGTCAGTCAAGGAGTGTTGGAGAGCATTGAGCAGACTGTGGGTGTCCATGATGTTTTGTACGTGGTCCCGGATGGAGCTCAGACACCCACAAACGGAATCAAGTTTGGCCGCCAGGCTGTCAAACCCCACCCGCACCTGATGAGCCATCTCCTGCTGGACCTCTAGCACACGGTGTTGTAATTTCAGATTTGGGTCCGGGAGGTCCTGGGAGACAGCCGTGGTGGTAGGTGCTTGCTGCTGTGTGGTTTGTGCAGGGGTTGGGGTTTGCACGATGCAGCTGGGTTACCCTGCTCCTGGAGGTGGGGTGCTGATGGAGTCTTCCAGCTGTTGGAGGGTGTCCGTGTTGATGGTGGAGACTTCCTCCTCTTCATCAGTGAAGAGTGGGACAGGCTGCTGTTTAGGAGGTGATGTTTGTCCCTCTGCAATGTAAAGGGCAGATGCATTTTAACTGTGTGTTTCATGGATGATCATGCATTGGATGAGTTCACAAGCAGACTGCATGACAATGTACATTGTGACTGTTTGGGAAGGGCTGCCTATTTGTTGCTGGATGTTCAATTAATCAATCAATCAATCAATCAAAGCATTTGTAAAGCTCACTACTTACCCGTGAGGGTCTCAAGGCGCTGGTTGGTGGGGAATGCTGCACCTGCTCTAAAAGCCAGGTCTTGCGGAGTCTTCTGAAGGACAGCAGGTCTTGGGTCTGCCACAGGTGGATGGGGAGGGTGTTCCAGGTCTTGGCGGCAAGGTGGGAGAATGATCTGCTGCCGGAGGTCGCTCTTCAGATGCGGGGGATTGTGGTGAGAGCGAGGTCGGCGGAGTGGAGCTGGCGGGTGGGGGTGTAGAAGCTGAGTCAGCTGTTGAGGTACACTGGTCCGGTGTTGTAGAGTGCCTTGTGTGTGTGGGTGAGAAGCTTGAATGTTATCCTCTTGTTGATGGGGAACCAGTGCAGGTCTCTCAGGTGGGGTATGATGTGGCTGCAGTGAGGGATGTCGAGGATCAGGCATGCAGAGGCGTTCTGGATGCGTTGAAGACGTTTCAGGAGTTTGGCTGAGGCTCCTGCGTAGAGGGCTTTTCCGTAGTCCAACCTGCTGCTGACGAGAGCCTGGGTGACCGTTCTTCTCGTTTCGGTGGGGATCCACTTGTAGATCTTGCGGAGCTTGCTGAGGGTGTTGAAGCAGGAGGAAGAGACCGCGTTGACCTGCTTGGTCATGGAGAGGGTGGAGTCGAGTATGATCCCTAGGTTGCCTGTGTGGTTGGTGGGTGTTGGAGCTGTTCCCAGTGCTGTCGGCCAACAGGAGTCGTTCCAGGCCGAAGGGGTGGATCCAAGGATGAGGACCTCCTTCTTGTCCGAGTTCAGCTTCAGTCGTCTGTTCCTCATCCATTCAGCGACGGCCTTCATTCCTTTGTGGTGGTTGGTTTTGGCGGTGTGGGGGTCCTTGGTGAGGGAGAGGATCAGCTGGGTGCCATCGGCATAGGAGATGATGTTGAGGTCGTGCAGTCAGGCGACGTGGGCGAGCGGAGCCATGTAGATGTTGAACAGCGTTGGGCTGAGGGATGAGCCCTGGGGTACACCGCAGATGATCTTGGTGGCTTCGGAGCGGAAGGGGGAGAGGCGGACGCTCTGTGTTCTGCTGGAAAGGAAGGAGGTGATCCAGTCCAGGGCCTTCTCTTGGATCCCGGCGTCGTGGAGGCGTGTTCGTAGTGTGCAGTGGCAGACCGTGTTGAAGGCGGCTGACAGGTCCAGGAGGATGAGGGCCGTGGTTTCTCCATTGTCTAGCAGGGTCCTGATGTCATCGGTGGCGGCGATGAGGGCAGTTTCAGTGCTGTGGTTGCTGCGGAACCCAGACTGGGACGGGTCCAGGATGCTGTTCTCCTCGAGGTAGCGGGTCAGTTGATTGTTGAAAGTCTTCTCAATAACCTTTGCAGGGAACGAGAGCAGGGAGATGGGCCAGAAGTTCTTGAGGTCCTTGGGGTCCGCCTTTGGTTTCTTGAGCAAGGCGTTGATCTCGGCGTGCTTCCAGCTCTCCAAGAAGGTTGCTGTCTCAATGGAGATGTTGATGGCTTTCCGGAGATGGGGTGCAATGGCGGTGCTAGCTTTGTTGAAGATGTGTGGGCAAGAGTCTGACGGAGATCCGGAGTGGATGGGGTTCATGATCTTGATGGTGTCGTCGTCATTGATGTTGGTCCAGGAGAGCAGGCGGTTGGTACCGATGGTGGTCGTGGGGGCGGAGGTCTCAGTGGTTGTCGGGGCGGTTGTGGCATTGAAGCTGTCGTGGATGTCTGCTATCTTGCGATGGAAGAAGGTGGCCAGCGAGTCGCACAGATCTTGCGAAGGTGGGATGTCGTTGGTGATGGAGCTTGGGTTGGAGAGTTCCTTTATAATGTTGAAGAGCTCTTTGCTATTGTGTGCGTTGTAGTCTAGACGGTCTTTGAAGGAGGCCATTTTAGCTGATCTGATGAGGTGATAGTGTCTGCGGGTGGCATTCTTGTGGGCTGTGTAGCTGTCCGGTGTTCGTTCACGGAGCCAGTTCTTCTCTAGCTTTCGGCAGGTTTGCTTGGAGGCCTGGAGGTCTTCAGTGAACCAGCTGGCTTTCTTGCTGGTGTGACTGTTGGAGGGTTTCTTGAACGGGGCGAGGGTGTTGGTGCAGTCATCAATCTACTGTCGGAGGTGGTGGGTGGTGGTGTTGGTGGGCTCGGCGGGTGGGCTCTGGGCGAGGGTGGTGGTTAGCTGGTCTTTGCTGGTGACTTTGCTCCAGCAGCGGTGAGGCATCTGTTGGGAGTGGTGGCGCGTGGTGGGTTTCCGGAAGGTGAAGTGGATGCAGCGATGGTCGGTCCAGTGGAGTTCGGTGGTGTGGTTGAAGGAGACGTGGGGGCTTGCAGAGAAGATGGGGTCAAGCGTGTGGCCGGCGGAGTGGGTGGGTGTTGTGATAAGTTGTCTGAGTCCGAGGTTGGCTAGGTTGTCGATCAGGGTGGTGGAGTTGGTGTCGTTGTTGTTCTCGAGGTGGAAGTTCAGGTCCCTGAGGAGGATGTAGTCCGTGGAGGTGAGGGCGTGTGTGCTGATGAAGTCGGCGATGGAGTTGCTGAACTGTGGTCGGGGTCTGGGGGGTCTGTAGGTGAGGGTTCCTCTGAGGGTGGTGTTGGGGTCGGTGTGGATCTGGAAGTGCAGGTGTTCGGCAGTGGTGAGGGTGTCATCGGTGCTGGTCGAGACTCTGAGGGTGTTCCTGTGGACGATGGCAATTCCTCCTCCTTCTCCATTGTTGCGGTCCCTGTGGGTGATTTTGCAGCCTTCCGGGATGTTGGGTGCCGAGGAGGGGTTCCGAGGAGGGGTTCAGCCAGGTCTCCGTCAGGAAGGCGGCATCTGGGGAGGTTGAGTCGAGTAGGTCCCAGAGTTTAACGGTGTGTTTTGCGGGCAGAGCTGGTGTTGAGAAGGATGTAACTGAGGTAGTTGGGTTCTTTCCTGGTCGGTGGGTTGGCGGGTCGGCTGCTGGTGAAGCTGCAGTTTCGGCAGGAGAAGGGTCCTTGTGTGCGCTTCGGGTGCGGCCAGGCAGCAGGTGCGTGATCGTCCAGTGTTCAGTGCGTGGAGGGTGCTGGAGTCGTAGAGAAGATGGGCATTGTGGCGTTCGGTGCTGGGCACGGTCCAGGGGTGCAGATGCCCGCCATAAGAAGGGGAGGTGGGAGGGAGGAGCAGCTGGGAGAAGAGAGTGGACGAATGGGTGAGCTGGGGCGGGACCACAGGGGACGCAGCGGCGGGATGAATGAGGGCAGGAACGGCAAGGGAGAGAAGGTAGAAGGGGCATAGGGCACAGAATATGAGGGGGAAAAGGAAGAAACTGACAATTAACAGTGCAGAGGCAATGCAGTACAAGCAAGGTGGCGGGGCCGCAGGGGACGCAGCGGTGGGGAAAAAGGGAGTAGGAGCGGCGATAAGGAACAGAAGACAAAGGGCACGGGGCACAGAACACAGAGGGGAAACAAATGAAAACGGAACGGCACAGTGAGGAATTACACAATAAAAATAATACGGAACGGCACAGTGAAAAATTACACAATAAGAATAATACAGTAAACGATAAGATACAGTGTCAGCAAATCTTCAGCCAACCACTGGCCACCAGGGATGAGGCGCAGGTGGTAGCCTGCGGGTGGAGGAGGGCCTCGAACTCACGGCAGTGGCAGCAGCAGCGAGCAGGGAACACTGGCACAGTCAGGTGGAGCTGCGCGGCATGGGGAGCGACCTGCCTTGCAACAGGGTCAAGGGTCACTCTCTTCACCGCACAGCGGCCGCCATAAGAACGGGAGGTGGGAGGGAGGAGCAGCTGGGAGGAGGGAGTGGACGAATGGGCGAGCAGGGGGCGGGGCCGCAGGGGACGCAGCGGCTGGATGAATGGGGGCAGAAACGGCAAGGGAAAGAAGGTAGAAGGGGCACAGGGCACAGAATATGAGGGGGAAAAGAATGAAACAGACAATTAACAGTGCAGAGGCAATGCAGTACAAGCAGGGGGGCGGGGACGCAGCGGCGGGGAGAAAGGGAGTAGGAGCGGCGATAAGGAACAGACGGCATAGGGCACGGGGCACAGAACACAGAGGAGAAACGGATGAAAACGAAATGGCACAGTGAGGAATTACACAATAAAAATAATACGGAACGGCACAGTGAAGAATTACACAATAAGAATAATACAGTAAATGATAAGATACAGATAAGATAAGATATTGACTCTTTCGACTACATCACAGATATGAGGTTGTACTTGTACATTGTCATATCAAAGTTTACATCTATGACATGTGATTGGGCAGTTTATACACAGAGGCGGTGCCAGTTGTGTTCTCTGTTCAGTTGTGAAGGTGATGCAGTTTGTCCCACATTGTAGTCAATGTTGATGAACTTCGATTTGTATGTGTGTGCGCTGCATTGTGGGATACTCGCCCATGCAGCTTTAGTTTTTATGCCCCTTATCCCTTTCAGGCAGTGGGC
Organism: Triturus cristatus; assembly: GCF_964204655.1. Taxonomy (NCBI): domain Eukaryota; kingdom Metazoa; phylum Chordata; class Amphibia; order Caudata; family Salamandridae; genus Triturus; species Triturus cristatus. The sequence continues at coordinate 491,634,620 of NC_140588.1, forward strand.
CTCCACTTCTGAGCATTTACAATGCTGAGATGTTGCAAGCTGGGCTAAAAATGTGTTGTGGTCAGAGTTGGGACACTTGTGCATTGTTTCCAAGCAGAGGTCTTGGTTACGTCAGGGGTTGTATGTACACGAGGATGTGTCAGAGTGTGACCTGCTCCTTTAAGGATGTGGGCCACACTCAGCCACCTCAGTGACATGGCCTGCCCCATGTGGAGATGTTTGGGGTGCAGGCATGGTATTTATCATGCACTGTCACTTGCATTGTCAGTGTGGCTCACAGACCCGCACCTTTTCTATGCACTGCACATGTGCATCGGTTAGTTGCAAGATTAGTTATGTGTGAGAAGTGCCCCCTTTAGGCGCATTGGCTACTAAGGCCTACTTGCTGTTTCAATGTGTGCTGTATACATGTGCATCCAGGTAGCTTTGTCTATTGTTATTTGTCTTGTGTGCATTGCTTACTGCCCTCCTGTTGGCTTACCCATTGTGAGTATGGTGCTGCGTGAGTTTCTATTGTTGTTGCTGGCTGGACAGACAGTGAGAACAAAAATTGCACTCTACGTTGACCCCACGTGTGATGTGTAAGTCACCCTGGATTAGATGGATGTGGAATTCCAATGCATATTTGCAGATGCAAATGGCAGGGTGATGTGTGTTTGTGTATGTGACACACAACTGGTCACATGGATGATACATGCTGTCCTGGTTACGAATATTCAATGCATGGATTTGTGTGTGGGTGATAACAACCATGACTGCATATTTGGTCAGTGACATAGTTCACTTAACAAACAGATGGGTTTACATGCACATAACGGTGTCATGGGCAACTGTCACCAGGACTCATGTGGAATGGTGTTTTCTGTATTGCAGATGTGTACACTTGGGAGTGGAGGTGTGCAATTCGACCTAACGGGTGTTTGTGCCATTTTGCTACTTGTCATTATTTGTTGCTACTTTGCTATCCTTGCTTGTTGCTTGTTGCCATGCTTTGGTTGTCTTTCTACTTTACAGGGACATTGTAGTTCTGTGAGTCTGGCACACAGACAAGTTATGCAGTACAGATTTGGTTGACACATTCCTGATATGCATTGTCCCCGCCCAGTGGTGTTGTAGGCATAGCCCCTCTGGTCATTGTATTACATCACCTTTTGAGTAAAGTCTGCTGTTTGTGTGCATTGTGGGATATGCACGTTTGAGCCATTTGGCTGCATGATCAGTTTGTTGTGACATTGCGGGGTATTGGACCCGGCCTCGTGGCGTGGTCCCGAACCCTCCTACCAGACCAACAGGGGGCAACTCCAACCCTTCGAAGCCCCCCGAGATTGTACCCCGCTACCCGCATCAGCCTTCGCGACGCGGCCCGCCCGGGCCTCGGTCCCCGCGAAGCCCCGACATCGAGGCGCCAAGGCCCGACCCAAGGGGGTCGAGTGGCCACTCCACAGATCCCGGAGGAGGGGAGTTTCGATGGGGCCTCCAGCCGGCCCCCGACGCCTGGGTCCGATCACCCTCCGGCCTCCCTGGGCGATGGCTCCACCCCCCGCTGGGTGTCTGGACTCTCTCATCCCGGCCCCTCCGGCCCCCCCGGCGCGAGGGTCCGGACATCAAAGGGCTCCAGCCATATATCTGGGGCAACCCACAACCAGGACAGTAGTTGTATCCTGGAGTCCAGAGCCCTGCTGATCGGATCGCGTCTGACCCTACGGAGAGAGACTCATTGCCTGGAACTTGGAACTCGAGCCCTGCTGACCTCGCCGCGGCTCGACCTCGAAGAAGTAACCATCGGAGCCCTGCTGACCTCATCGCGGCTCGACCTCGCAGAAGTAACCATCGGAGCCCTGCTGACCTCGTCGCGGCTCGACCTCGCAGAAGTAACCATCGGAGCCCTGCTGACCTCGTCACGGCTCGACCTCATCGAGGCAACCCTCCGTGCCCTGCGGACGACGTCCCGGCTCCCGGAACCCCCCCAGCTCGAGGATTGAGAGCTGAGCGCAGGGTGTTCCCGTACCAGGCTGGTACTGAGACTGTCCCGCTACTCCGTCCCTGAACGACCCCGAGACTCTTTGGGATCCCTCGATCCGCCTGTAAATATTGCCACAGAAACCTGCCTTTTGCAACCGATAAAGACTTGTAGGATTTGATACCCTTGTTGTGTCTCTTTGTGGTGGGGGGGATTATTTGGCTGTAAGATCCTAGGAGAAGGACCTCGCCCGGGAGTCTTCTCAGCGGCGCTCAGCTACTTCCTAAGCGGAACGGTGCCTCTCGGGGTGGTCAGTCCGACACTATCGAACTCCCCGGAGGTCGCCCTTCTAACACGGGGCATATTCACAAGCCCCTATCGCCACCACAACGTCACTTTCAGTGACGTTGTGGTGGCGATAGGGGCCTTGCCTTATTCACAAGGCAGGGTTAAGCCAATTAACGTGGCTTAACGCTGTCTTGTGAATAGGCCCACTTTCACACTGTGTTTAGCGTGAAAGGGGCGTGCAATGGGTGTTGTGGATGGCGTTTCACCACAACACCCATTGATATTTACGCTGCCCCCTATTCACAAGGGCAGTGTAATTAGGAGCCAACCCCAAACTTAAGACCAGGTAAACCATGGTCTTAAGTTGGGGATACGAGAACTGCTTTATTTCTCCTCGTTTTTGCATTTTCCATGTGTGCTGCCTTGTGCAGCACACATTGAAAAAGCAAAATGCCATGGTTTGTTTATGTACATGAAGGGACAGCTTCCTGTACATGAACAACCCTTTTTTACCAATGCCGTTTTGTAATTACATGTGTGCTGCATGAAGCAGCACACATGTAAGTTACAAAGTGGCATTTTAGGTTTTGTTTATGTGCAGGAAGGGACACCTTCCTGTACATAAACAAACCTCCCTGCTTGCAGACACCCTTGCACTCTGGTGCAAGAATACCTGCATTGGCGCTAAATTATGAAACTTAGCACCATCGCAAGGAGAAAAGCAAGGCTGCACCATGTCCTTGTGGATATGGTGCAGCCTTGCTTTTCTGAAGTGGCGGAGAGAGACGTTAAGTCAAGAAGGCTAACGCCTCTCTCCGCCACTTCCTTGTTAATAACCCCCGCATGTGTTTCTGGTGTGCAGACTCACCAGATGGTTTCTCACTTGGTGTACACACAGTGGAAGTTCGGCAGGGTGGTGGTGTGGGGGGCTGGTGCAGGGCAGGTGAGGGGCAAGATGGGGGTAGTGGAGTTGGACACACGACATGCTTAAGTTAGGTAAGTAATTAATAATAAATCCTACTATTTACCTTGCACTTGCTGCACCGAAGAGTTAGTGATGCAGTAAGTGCAAGGTAATTAGTTGGATTTATTTATTTATTTACCGAACTCCAGCAAATCGTGTGTCAAACTCCACTACCCCCATCATGCCCCTCCGCCACCCCGCACAGGGGCCATGCACCATCGCCCCACAGTACTCACGCTGCAGGCCGTCACTCTGTACACAGGACTGCATCTCATGGACATGCAGGCGGACACATTTACTGGAGATCTGATAGCATTCACCTTGGCCACAATGGACTGCCATATTGTGTTTTTTGGTTGCCAATGTCACAGTGGAGCTGACAAAGAGTTGTTGGTGGTGTTCTGTCACCTACTCAATCAGGACCTGGTTTTCCAGATGACTGAACCGTGTGTTCCTCTTCCTCTTCTCCTTGCCCTTCCCCTGGGTCTCTGGCTGGTCCTCCTGGGTGGTTTTGGGGTTGTTGTTGGCCTCTGTGCTGGGTCCAGGTTCCTCTGTGGTTCTTCTCAAATGTATCTTTTTTTGTGTTTGTGCTGCATAGCGGGAGTTTTATAGTGGTTTTTCACGCCAAACGTGAAAAAAGGTGCGCTGACGGTAATTAGCATGCCGTTCCTGGTCGCTAATTGGCCCATTGCCACATTTTTCACATTAGAGTGACAAATTTTATTGCCATGATGCTAACCTTATCGCCGGACATTTGACCCGGTAGGGAAAACTATCGCCTGTTAGCGGTGTGTTGTGAATACGCCACTAACACGGCGATAATTTACCATGGCACACGGCGTTAAGAAAACGCACGCTAACTGAGGTTAGCGATAGTTTTCGCCGAATGCTGAGAATAGCCCCCTTTGTCTGGGGCAAATCTACCATTTCCAGAGAGGAAAAGGGTTTAAGAGGAATTTAGTAATGTCCACAAATGCATATGTTTGTTATTGTTTCCAAACTTCCGAGGCAAACAATGCCTTGCAATGATCACTTCCCACTCCTTGAGTAAGAATTACTAGTGTGAATTTATTTATACTCCTGGCATAGAAATCCACATGAAAATGATTTTCACGCATCACAAATCCCTTTGTGGATTGTTGGCAAGTCTAAAAAGGGTAAAATTACATTTATCTTTGTGAATAGTACTCCATATTCTTGTCTATGAACCCCCTCTTTCACATTCTTGCATGTGCTCCAACTATTGAATAGGGTACGTTGTTATCCTTCTTAAAGTTCCCTTTGAGAGACAAATACAAGCTATGTAACTTCATTTGAATCACAAAAAGCAGCTTATTGAAGTAAGTTCACCTTTAGAAAGACTTTCTTTTAAGCTTGGCTATTTACTTAAGGCAAACAGTATGCTGATTAAATAGCAATATTTGAAAGTATTACAAACACAAGCATCTTTCTACTTCTAATGTCTTGCTTAAAGCGGTCCCCATGTTGTCCTTGGGTGCAGTGACCCCAGGTCCTCACTGTCACAACAATGGCTGTGAGGGCAAAGAGGGTATGTGAGAGAACCCTTTATTCTAAGACTCTGAGCTGATATCATTTAGTTAACTGTGTTGATAATGCTTAATTCAACATCAACATCCTCATGCCATCCATAATGCTGAGTGGTTGGTCTTATATATAGCCAGGGTATTCTAAGATAGTGTTGAGTCTGCTCACCATGATAAACAAAGAAAACAAGATAATTTTCTTTACTTGCCCATTAGCCCTTTCTACTGAATGCAGGCATCATGTAACTGAAGATTGTGGCCAAAGATCCCAGTATATAACTGAGCAGTAAACAGAAATCGTTCTTTCGCTTGACCCAAAACTAGAATATAGTATCGTTGAACTACTGACAAATAAAATAAAGCTGACAGCAGAGGGCATGATTAACCGAACAAGAGCCTGACAGTATAGGGATTGGAGGGTAGGCATGACACAAGTTCATGCTTCAGTTAACATCTAAAAAAACAGTGCAAACATAGTACCAGCTGCAGAATTGTTCAAAGCTGAAATGAAGGGGGTAGTAGGTTCCAGAATACGTTGGAACTCAGTAAGAAGGAACAATAGTAGAAGTGAGAAATAGGCAGGGTACATTAAAACTGTGTTAAAGAAGAAACCAATAACTAAAGTTTGGAGCACCTCATAAATATGCATCCACAAATCAACTGCAAGAACAAAGTTGACTAATATTCAAGTTCCACTACAGTGATTAGCCACAAATGGGGTCTGCCACCAGACATGGGTTTACAAGAAAACCAAGAAATGTCTAAGGTAAGACTGCTGGTGCTGTATTATGTACACGGTGCACTGTCCCAATTGATGCCATGGGGAACCTTTCAATAGATACACAGTGAATGAAACAGGAATAGTGGGCAGCCACAACTCATACTCCCTTGAGGCAGTGCATTCAAGGGAAATACGGAGTGGGTGCTATAAAGCAGCTCCATGTTTCACAGTGCAGGCAGTATGCCACCTACACTTTCAAGAGGGAAGAGAGATCCCCTTGCAGGCAGGAGTCACTGCACCCACCTGCAGGGGAGTGTCTGGGGGGGTCCATATTCCATTGTCCTTTCTCCCCTCCAGAAGACTTCCTTTAGGAGAAGCACTGAAAGTGTGCCAACCTTTTGTGGCGCACTTTCAGTGCCGCACCTAAGGACTATAAAGTCCATGCTGTGCAGGGACTGATGTGCATGCACACAGAGGGACACATGTTGTGCCAAACTGTTTGCATCCACAGGGTGTGAGGCACCAGGGGGCCTTGTAGGGCCCCCTTTGTTTTCTCTCCTCCACAGTTTACATGGCGGTGGAACAAACATGAAAACTGTGATGGAGAGGAAACTTGTAATATGCTTGGCGGGACCACTGTGGTCCCACCAAGCATATTTCTGCCTCCTGACTGCTGCTACACCGCCAGGGAAAGGTGGTTCCCTGGTGGCTGTGTCGGAGCAATGGCTGTCCGACAGCCCTTATTGTATTAGGAGAGTTGGGAGACCACCACACCCCATCAAGTCTGGCGGGCTGTGGGCCACCGGGCTAGTAATCAGCCCCTTGGTGTCCACACAGTTGCTATTGTTATTCTTCTTGACTCTTTGGATAGCTGTGGAGGAGCAGTCAAGGCTTGGTCCAAAGATGCCTGGTGTACAGCGTAACATGGTTTTCACAACTGCAGCAAGATAGTCTACAGCCCAAGGTATGTCTTTTATGAAGACACTATTTTATTAATGCTTTAATATACAAATATATTTATCATGAAAATGAATATCAAATGGTGAAAAGCACACCAATCGAAATACATAATAGCCCCGTAATGAAGTAACATTTCAGTGATAACCTATTTTTAGGCCTGACCTATACGCTAATAGGTTAGTCCTCAGAAATTGGAAACATAGAGAGTCACAATCCAACTACGTCATGAATATTAATGTGTTAGGTCGCAAATTTCAATTTACTAATATTGGAGGCCATCAAAGGGATGGTGGCATGTTGTGGCAAGCAGACATCCATATCTGTGATTGCCTTTTAATAAAATAATTTTGTTTAAAAAATGCAATCCATTTTCCTTTTATTTATTTATTTATTTGAAAGTTTTATATAGCAAGAATCAGACCCTTGCGGGTATCAGAGCGCTTTACAGGGTAAGTGTCTTAGGGGCATATTAAAACAGCGATAATTGGCTTGATAATATGCTCTATGGAATTCCAATTGAAGCCCATGTTAGATGTGAAGGACATCTAACCTGGGCTTCAATTGGAATTCCATAGAGCATATTATCAAGCCCATTATCGCCGCTTTAGCGGCAGTTTTCTGCCGCCAAAGCGGCGATAATTTGAACGCCGGTCCTTGATAATATGCCCCTTAGTGAGATAGGTACAAAGTAAATAACATAAGGTTCAATGCTTGTCAATGATAGTATAAACATCCTATCATGGATACATGGGTCTAAGGTACATAACAAAACATTCAATGTATATCAAGAAAAATATAGATACAATTTTCAGGGAACCTGGCTGGACAGTAGACAATAAAAGGTTCTATGTAGAAGATATGTTGTGTAGCACAATAACAGTAATCCATGCTCAAGTGAATTTAGCCATGAGAAGCAATTTCACTTCTTTTTTTAAAGTTGCCATAGAGGGATTAAGTCTAGTTTCTGGGAGTAGAGCATTCCATATTCTACAACCGCAATGGAGCGCATACCGCTAGCTCCTCCTCCGGGTCGCCCCATGGTACTTACTTGCACCCACTGGGGTGAACCACTCAAGAACTTCATGTTAGAGATCATCAGTTCAACAAGTACTGACTTGCACCCACTGGGGTGAACCACTCAAGAACTCCATGTACCAGCTTCCCCAGGGGCGACCCGGAGGAGGGGCTAGCGGAGTGCGGTCCATTGCGATTGTTTCCATTCCATATTGTAGGCGCCATCCCTGAAAAATTTGGGTATATGTTTTCTTCTTGTTGAATCTTTGCGGTTTCAGTAGAAGGTTTTTAGCACTTCTTGAAGATCTGACCCCACACGAGGGCGCCAGTTTCTGTGCCAAATAGCTAGGTGCGTTGTGGTGAATGGCTTTATGTGTCATACATGCTATTTTCAGATGAATTCTGGCTTCAAAAGGTAGTCAGTTAAGGGATTTTAGATCAGAGGTTATGTGGGAGCTTCTTTTGGAGCCAGTGGCAAGTCTAGCTGCGGCGTTGATTAAGGCTCTTAGAGGGGCAGTTGCAGCTCTGGGCAAGCCGCAGAGAGAGACACTCCCATAGTCAAGTCTTGGGATAACTAGAGCTTGTACTGCCAGTTTGGTGTCTTTTTCCGGCAGGAAAGGTTTCAGTTTTCTCAAAGTATGTATCTGAAAGTTTGCTCCTTTTGTTGCGTTGCTGATATGTTTTTGCATATTGATGTTTCTGTCCAGTGTAATTCCCAGCGATTACACTGAGTCAACTATGAGAGGTTGGCAGTTGAGTGCAGTAAGGTGTTTGATCCAGTCTTGCATTATGAATACTTGGGTGGGAGGAACGATTAGGAGGAATTCAGTTTTGAGGGCATTCAGTTTTAGATGGTTTTCTGCCAGCCAGGTCTGAGTTTTTCCGAGAGTTGTGTTGAGCGCTTTGATGTCTTCTAGGGTATGGATCTTAAGGTATAATTGTGTGTCGTCAGCATACATGTGAAATTGCACGTTAGACGAATTGAGAATTTCAGTGAGTGGTTCCATGAATAAATTGAACAGTGTCGGAGAAAGTGAAGATCCTTGTGGGACTCCTAACGTGACCGGGACAGGTTTGGACAATGAGTAGTTGACCTTAAATCGTTACGATCTGTTTTGGAGGAACAAAGTGAACCAATTTAGAACTGATCCAGATAATCCCATTCTGTGTCTCAGAAGGTCTATCAGGTTATCGTGTATGACGGTATTCAAGGCCGAGGAAAGGTCTAGCAGGATAAGTAAGCAGGCTCCGTTCTGATCTAGGATTTGTAGAGCATCATCAATTATATGGGTCATGGCTGATTCAGTGCTATGACCTCCACGGAAACCTGATTGGTATTTGTTGAGTAGGTTGAAATGTTCAATATGTCTTACCAACTGGAGGTGTACACATTTTTCTAAGAGTTTGGCCAAGGTAGGGATGTTGAATATAGGGCGGTAGTTGTTTAAGTCTGCAGGTTCAGCCATAGGCTTCTTTAGAATGGGGGATACCTGCCCGACTTTGAGGGTGTCAGGCATGCAACCTTGGCATAAAGAGTTATTTATGATCTTGGTTCATAGAAGCAGCAGCAGCGGGGTGAAGTCTTTTACGAAGTTTGCAGAGAGTGGGTCAGTGAAGTGAGTGGCCGGGTTCAGGGCAGTAAGCATTTTGAGAATAGATTCTTCATTGTAGGTATTGAAAGAAGACCAAGATGCATTATTTTTTAAGTCGAACTTTGATGGGTTTCACTGTGGTGCATTTGTAAGGGAAGGTGAGGGGTTCGTATGTGCGACAGTGTGTGTGATTAGATCGTTGAGAAGGTCCTTCTTTATGCTGTCGATCTTCTGAGTGAAGAAGGTAGCAAATTCTTCACATTTGGGGCGTGGGCCACATTTATCTTGGGGTCGGTGGGGTGCATCCTTAGATTGTTGCCTGGTCTAATTGGTGAGTGAAGAAGTCTGCTTTAATGCGCTTGATCTTTCTGTAGTATGCGTATCTCTTCTTTCTTAGTATCTTGAGATGATTGGCGGATGGAGCTGATCTCCATCTGCGTTCAGTTATTCTTAGGGCTCGTCTCTCCTCGTTTAATCTTCCATCGTACCACGGCTTAGAATCTTTTGTGGAGGCTCTCTTCAGTTGAAGGGGGTCTACCTCATTTAGTATCATGTTCATGGAATTGAAGTAGTGGTTGGTGAGATTATGAACATCAGATATTCCTTCAGGAGGAAGAAGTGAGTTGTAGCTGGGAGTTGTGCTTATATTAGGGTTAATGTTTTTCAGATCCCTCTTCCATACTTTAGGTCTTGTGGGTTGAACCAAGCTACATTTCACTGTTTCATTGATAAAGCAGGTGATGATGTGATGATATGACCTATCACATGGATGGATCCTATCTAGCTCGATGGAATCAACTTTAGAGATTACTAAATCAAGGATTGATCCTTTATCATGTGTAGAGCTGTTGCAAATTTGGGTGAGGTCGAGGTCAGCGAGGAAGTTTTTGAGACTATTGACCACTGCATCATTGGGGTCATTCCAGTGGAGATTGAGGTCTCCGAGAAATATTTGGGTAATTTGATGTCCAGCATTAGTACAAACTATGTCCATGAAGTGTTCGGTAAAAGTGTGGTTATCACCTGGTGAGTGATAAAGGGTGTGTAGACAGCATATTGGTTTGCCATTGCTATTGATGTCAAGGCATATGTATTCACAAAAAGGGAATACAGGGGATAGGGATTTGTTTCCTGAGATATTATTCCGGTGTCTGCAAGCGATACCACCCCCTGTCTTATCAATTCTATCCAGTCTAATGATGTCATAGTTCGGGGACAATAGTAAGTCAATGATTGGTGTAGAGGATTCATTTAACCAAGTTTCGGTTAAAATGAGCAAATCCGGTTCTTGTGTGAGAATGAGGTCAGCTATGTCGGCTGTATGTCTTGAGGCCGATCTTCAATTTAGTAGTATACACTTAAGATGGGGCATAATGTGGGATATATTGGGTTCCTGAATGAGGGGAATTTGTCTAAGGTTGACTTAAGATGGGGCGTAATGTGGGATGTATGCGTTTAAAAACAAAGGATTAAATTTATTGCTTATTTAAGACATGGCAGTGGTCCCTTGACCATTGCATACTTTCTAAAAAACTTTAAAAATACATTTGCATAGGGGAATGCATTACCACCTCCTTTGATGTGTTGGTAAAATATCACTGTTTTGCAACTGGATTTTGGTTGCAAAATATTGATATGGTAGATGGTGATACGGTATTTGAAAGGGGCTCCTGCAGCATGCTCTTTCCAGATACTGAATCAGTATGATTTTGCAATCCAACTTCAGGAGCTTGAAGATATTTTCCACCTTCTAAAATGGGATTAGTACTTAAGAAAAAGCATTTCAACAGTCACAAATGCCGGATTGGAGCATTTGCTGCCATTAAAATGATTAGTCCATCTAGACCATTACCTTTGAATCAATTTGAAGTCTCTTGGAGCTTGCTAAAGTGGAATAAAGTGACTGTAAATATAAGCAGAACTGGAGATTTACGGTTATTGGTGGCCAGTCCCTTGTTACTTAGATATCTGAGGATCCTACTGACTCTGGCTAGTTAGTCCATACTCACAGGGATCAATTTGAACATTGCCGGTATATAGTCTGAATTATAGGGACATTACTTTTACCTCAAACATGACAAAGTGGACATACATTGGCAGCGTTCAGGCCCTTCTTTTAGGCCACGCTAGCTGCTGGCCAACTGGGGATTTGACCAGTGGTGACTGCTCGGAATGTGAAGTGGTGAGGCAGTGCAGGGGAAATACAAAAATAAAAAACATAGACATTAGAATACATTAAAAAATATAAAATAATACTTACCTGCCACTGCAGCCACTGCCTTCCTCCTCTCCAGATCCTCGACTCCCACAGGCTGGTGCACACTGCGCAGGCTCCCAGATGCTAATACTGATGCTGCTTTCATGCTGGGCATACTGTTACTTGGGTCTGAGCAGTCTGGTTTGGTAGTCAAACGGGGCCTGGGAGTCTGTGTGTTCTCCACCTGGCTGTGCAACACAACTCGTGTAAGGAATGCTAAGTGCGCATGTCGGATTGGCAGTCCTAAAACAGCCAGCCAAACCAACATGCATTTTTACAGTGCCCACCACTCCTCCAACCTGCTGCAGCTGCTGTCAAAGGGTGGCCCTCCGGCACCCTAAGACTCAGCTCACTGGCATCCTGCAGGTCAGATGAAAAATAAAATGATAATAAAATAGTTTTATTATCATTTTACATTTCATGTGTTTGAATTTGCTGGCACTCAGCAGTGGGCCGAAGCTCTTCTGCCATAATGGAGGAACTGCCCCTGTTTTGACCTCTACACCACAAGGCAGGACGAGGGGTTAACTATACCAGCTGTTACAGTATGCTCAACAGACATAGTCAGTACTCAGCTCACCTACACTACCATCAGTTGGTACTTCCTACAGCCCTCCCCCATCTCTGGTGAGTGGTAAAGAAGGATCCTAGATGCTAGGTCTCTATCTCTGAACTCTTTGCACTGGTAGGTGTCTTTCATAGAGACAGATTAGCAGTTGTCGATCCCTCAGATAATCAGTGCCATTTTTTGGATGTTTACTCCATGGCCTGGCAACTAGTCCACAGACATATTGGGCGCCTTTTAAAATTAAAGCAATTAACTTTATTTACCTAAAACATCCCTTAGGTGTCCAGGGCACTACACAAAAAAATGTCCAAAGCCCCTCTCACAAGAAGGTAGACCCAGTATGCCCTAGAAACATGGGATGCACTTTCTGCAACATCCAAGGACCAATCCAATTGAAGATGCTGGATTGCTGGTAGCCCAGGTAACCTTCCCCAGGGAAAAAAGTGTAATTTCCGAGGCACTCTTGTAAGAGAGGCAGGCAGTCTGAAAATGTCTCACTGTTCCAAATAGGAAAGCAAAATCCCTGTCCAGAAGATTTAAACTTTCAATAGTATCAAGTGCATTGGCTCCTCCATTAGGGCAGAGGAGCGTTCCCCCACTGCCTTCTCGCAGTGCGAGAAGCAGAAACATAAAATGGTAAAACAACCATTTTGTGTTTCTGCTTCTCGCACTGCGAGAAAGCAGAAGTGCCTGGTTGGGGGCGGGCAGGTGACCGGTCCTGCTTGAGGGCAGAGGGGTGTGGCTTGGTCCTCTGGGGCCGACCAAAGCAGTCATGGGCACTCTCTCTTTTCTCTATGTAGGCTGCATGCAGCCTACATAGAGAAAATGGCTTCCCCATAGGCCCCTGGCTGGGCGCCTTCCCTACCAATTACAATGCTGTCATTGCAGCGTTGTGATTGACTTAGGAGAGGGGAAGGAGGCTGCCTGCTGGCTGCTTCCTGTTCTTACAGGAAAGCAGCTGGAAAACGCGGGACCTAACCAGGAGTGGAGGCAGCTCGGGACCCAGTAAAGTACGTTTTATTTGTATTTCCCCCCCCCCCACCCGCGAACCCCCCTACAAGTCATGACGGTCGCAGTTGAGCAGAAGAGAAAGAATTGCAGTACCTTGACAAGCAGCATAAGGAAACAGAAGAAGAAAGGAATCCGATGTCTAGGAATTCTTCACCCAACCCAAATGGTGTGAAGAAGATAAATTCACATATGGTCATGTGAAAAATCTGTGACCAAAATCTTGGTTGAAGGACATCAGGTCACTATTCTTTTGCACCTTTTACACTTCAGTGATATCTCATCAAAGCAAGATAAGGAGTATGGAAGGTGGCAGAAAGAGACAATGGGCCCGATTAACAGAATTAACTTAAGACAAAATCCTAAACGTACTACTTTTGTATTCACAGAAGGCATTTAGTAGTAGTAAAGATTTTGTCTTAAGTCTGTCTTAAGTCTGTCCTAAGTTTGTCTTAAGTCTGTCTTAAGTCTGTCATAAGTCTGCCTTAAGTCTGTCGTAAGTTTGTCTTAAGTTTGTCCTAAGACTGTCTTAAGACTGTCTTAAGTCTGTCTTAAGTCAAACTTAAGTCAAGCTTAAGTCAAACTTAAGACAAAATCCTAACTTTACTACTACTAAATGCCTTCTGTGAATACCAAAAGTAGTAGGACAGGCTTAAGACAGACTTAAGACAGACTTAAGACAGACTTAGGACAGACTTAAGACAGACTTAAGACGGACTTAAGACAAACATAAGACAAACTTAAGACAGACTTAAGACAGACTTAAGGCAAACTTAAGACAAACTTAGGACAGACTTAAGACAGACTTCAGACAGACTGAAGACAAAATCCTAACTTTACTACTACTAAATGCCTTCTGTGAATACCAAAAGTAGTACGTTTAGGATTTTGTCTTAAGTTAATTCTGTGAAACGGGCCCAATGCTTGTAGAAACACAGAAAAGTCACCTGTTGCTAAATGTTCATGAACACATTCTGGTGACGGACTGGGAAGAAATTAATTCACACCTTAGCATCTTCTCCCTTTCACTGCAGGGTGAGTTTAGTTTATATGTGGTGTAATGAGCAACATTGCCACATAGACAATGGCAAGATGAAGGAACACTACTGAAAATTCCATTGATAAAAATATGTAAGAACTGGTTTGAACAATAGTTGAGTTAAAATGTAAACATCACTCAAAATTCCTAAACCATAAAACATGTCCCCAAAATCAGTTCCTTTTAGAATTATCACCTGATAAACTAAAAAGAGCTTATCTCTAGTAAAGTTCTGTAAAGTCCTGCACAGCAACCCATATCGTTTGGTGGTTGCAGGGCTGAAGGTCGTATTTGGCAAAGGTTGGTTGCCCTTGGTGGGTTTGGTGGGAGGCTGAATAGAGGTCATGCTGTGCGTCTGCCCCCAACTGTGAATGGACAGAGGCTGTGCACATCAGTAGTTGGCTAACCCTAGTTGGCTGGGCTGGATTGGGCTGAAGGCCTGGGCAGTGGGGTTTGGGAAAATACTATAAAAAAAAAAGGTTAACAATGGAATGATTAAAAAAAACATGAAAGCAGAGGTTTGGTTCTGGCTCAAATGTGCAAACCATTAATGATATGCGATGAAGACAATGTTCTCCATAACCCACCCTGTACCATTCACAAAACATCCTTTTACCAATGTCATCAGTGATGTTATCAATGTTGTAATTGAACATATCATGAGTGATGTAATATGTGATGTCACAAGCAGTGCATGGCAGGGGCACAAGTTACAGTTAGCACGCTGAACTTTAACAGGTATATATTTTTTTTTTTTAGTTTAAAACATTAAATTATGATTGACAATGTCACCTCACTATAACATTCTTTTAAGCTTTGTTGTTCAATGAATGTCTAGGTTTTTTTTTTAAACATACGTTAATGTTTACTCTTTATGCCTAACTATAATGTCACATTAACGTTTGCTTTTTCAGTGAATTTCTGTGTTTTTTATTCAAGATAAAGTAGGATGTTATTACCAGACATAACCATGACATCATTATAACGAATTTTCAGTGATTTGTTGAGTTTTTTCATGTAAAGTAAATTCTTAGTAGCATGGTTAGGTATACTTTGAATGCTAAGTTCAGTTTTTCTACTGAACTAAAATGTAGTGTGTTTTAAATTTGTAACTTAATGGCTGTTTTTGGTTTTTTTAATTCAGTTCCTGCACCACTCCAGGGGGAATCCTAGAACCAAATGGAGGGTTCTGAAATACTTCTGTGAGGATTTTACTTCCTGTACTGGTGCCCATGTGAGCACTGCTGGACCTGCAAAAAATGCTAGAGTTATATTTTGTATGAAATACTGATATCTTTTCAAGGTTTTTTCATAGGCACAATTAACGTGTGTCTTTTTATGAAGGTTCAGCGTTTAACAGAACCAGAATTTGGTACAGCGGGGACTATGACAGATTGAAAAGAAATCTGATTGGGTGAAATCACTGTCTTCATTCATTTACAGGAAGTTCCCACCCTTTCACCTTCATTTGGGTAAATCACTTGAGTGTGAACACTTCTTGTGTTGGGGCTTGACCACTGAAGGGGGCTTGGGGGAATGGAGTGAGTGGACTCTCTATGAAGGTTGTGCATATGACAAGGCTGTGTGTAGTAGGGGCTTCACCAAGTAAAGGGGCTTAGGTATCCAGAGGGAATGTGCTCTCTGTGAAGAGTTGTGCACAAGGCGAATGCTGTGCATTGTAGGTTTTTGCTCACCTAAGGCGGCTTGAGCATCTGGAGGGAGTGGGCTCTCCATGAGGACTTGTGCACAGGGATAACGTTGTGCGTAGTAAGAGCTTGGCCACCCAAGCGGACTTAGGTGTCTGGAGAGAGTGGAATCTACATCAAAATTTGAGTAGACAGAGAAGTCTGTGCTTAGTAGTGGCTTAACAAACTAAGAAGGCTTGAGTATCCGGAGGGAGTCTGATCTTCAAAGAATTGTACATAGGGCGAAAGATGTGCGTACTAGGGGCTTGGCCACCTAAGAGGACCTAGGTATTTGGAGAGAGTGGGTTTTCCATGAAGAGCTGTGTAGAGGGCACATACTGTGCATAGTAGGGGCTTGACCACATAAGGGGCTTGCTTGTTTGGAGGGAGTGGACTCTCCTTGAAAGGAGAAGACTGTGTATCTTAGGGTCTTGACTACCTAAGAGGGCTTTAGTGTTTGGTGAGTGGGCATCCCCCCCATGAGGAGTGATGCTGAGAGTAAAGACTGTGCATAGTGGGGGCTTTGTGACCTAAAGGGGGTTGAGTATCTGGAGGAAAAAAGCTCTCTGTGAACATTTGTACACTGTGCAAAGGCTCTGCATAGTAGGAGGTTGACCACCTAAGGGGACATGAGTGTCTGAAGAGAGTGGGCTCTCCCTGAAAATGTGTACACAGGTGTAAGACATTACATATAAGGGACTTGCCTCCTAAGGTGGATTTTGTGCCTAGAGGGAGTGAACTCTCCATGAAGAGCTGTGCAGAGGGCTAAGTCAGTGTATAGTGGGAGAACAGGACTTGAACAGTTGTGCACAGGCCTAAGTCTCACCGTATGTAGGAGCTTGGCCACCTAATGAGGCATAAGTGTCTAGGTAGTCAGCGCAAGACCTCTGTACAAAGCGAAAGTGGTGTGTAGTAAAGGCTTGGCCATCTACACCTCATTAATTGGGCACCAGAGGTCACCAACCGGCAACGGGTCCGGTACAGGTCAAAGACTGTGAGTAGTAGGTGCTCGGCTATGTAAAGGGGCTTGGGTATCTAGAGAGAGGAGGCTGTACATCAGCAGGCAGTAATCTCTGCTGCACAGGATGAAGGCCATTTGCAGCTGGTGTTGGTTACTGAGAGATATTTCAATATAAGCTGTGGATTTAGTTTGCGCATTGGCGATTCCCCGCTTGTAGAGTGCTGGGCGCATGGCTATTTTAAAGGTTCTCAAAAAAGAGCTATGACAAAGACTAAGTAAAATGGTAGTTTATTATAATGTAGAAGGTTGGATGCACAACTGCACTGAAGATTAAGCTTCATTGCACATGGTGCAAGGATGAACACTGTGGGGTTGAGCAACTCACTGAAGATTTAGCTGTGTGCATGGTTCTAACACTAAACACTGCTGTGTTAACCAACTAATGAGGGTTGTTCATTGGGTCTGGCTCTTGACTGAAGATGAAAACTCAGTGGCCAATAGTTGCTTCACATTGCCAAAATGTCATGTGTATAGTGGATTGGTTGCTCACACAGAATTGGGCGCAGGGCTGGAATATTGGCTAACTTCAAGTGCACATGGGCAATGGCAGAGTATTGGCATGTATGGATGATGTCATCAGGGATGTTGGTACAAAAGGGGGTGGTGATGGATGGAGCATCAGAACCAATCAAACACTCACACCCAGTCAACAGATCTGTGTTTGATCCATCACCGTTCTTTAGCCCACTCTGCCACCCCAGTTCAGACATGGCCGTATGCAAATCAGTCTGACCCTGTGCCTCATGGGAACAGTCTGCCCGAACTGCCAAGCCATGCCTTCCCTGGACCGGAAACAAGATTCCTAGGACCGGTTTGTGGCATTTCAGCCATCTTCAGCCAGGCATGCTTGAATCCAGTGGCAAAGTGAGCAAGGGACTCACGTCTGAGCATACCCTGCCAACTTATGGCGAACAAAGTGGTACAAAAGGGGGTGGTGATGGATGGAGCATCAGAACCAATCAAACACTCACACCCAGTCAACAGATCTGGGTTTGATCCATCACCGTTCTTTAGCCCACTCTGCCTCCCCAGTTCAGACATGGCCATATACAAATCAGTCTGACCCTGTGCCTCATGGGAACAGTCCAGCCCGAACTGCCAAGCCATGCCTTCCCTGGACCGGAAACTAGCTTCCTAGGACCGTTTTCTGGCATTTCAGCCGTCTTCAGCCAGGCTTGCTTGAATCCAGTGGCAAAGTGAGCAAGGGACTCACGTCTGAGCATACCCTGCCAACTTATGGCGAACAAAGCGGTACAAAAGGGGGTGGTGATGGATGGAGCATCAGAACCAATCAAACACTCACACCCAGTCAACAGATCTGGGTTTGATCCATCACCGTTCTCTAGCCCACTCTGCCACCCCAGTTCAGACATGGCCATATGCAAATCAGTCTGACCCTGTGCCTCATGGGAACAGTCCAGCCCGAACTGCCAAGCCATGCCTTCCCTGGACCGGAAACAAGCTTCCTAGGACCGGTTTCTGGCATTTCAGCCGTCTTCAGCCTGGCTTGCTAGAATCCAGTGTCAAAGTGAGCAAGGGACTCACGTCTGAGCATACCCTGCCAACTTATGGCGAACAAAGCGGTACAAAAGGGGATGGTGATGGATGGAGCATCAGAACCAATCAAACACTCACACCCAGTCAACAGATCTGGGTTTGATCCATCACCGTTCTTTAGCCCACTCTGCCTCCCCAGTTCGGACATGGCCATATGCAAATCAGTCTGACCCTGTGCCTCATTGGAACAGTCTAGTCCGAACTGCCAAGCCATGCCTTCCCTGGACCGGAAACAAGCTTCCTAGGACCGGTTTCTGGCATTTCAGCCGTCTTCAGCCAGGCTTGCTTGAATCCAGTGGCAAAGTGAGCAAGGGACTCACGTCTGAGCATACCCTGCAAACTTATGGCAAACAAAGCGGTACAAAAGGGGGTGGTGATGGATGGAGCATCAGAACCAATCAAACACTCACACCCAGTCAACAGATCTGGGTTTGATCCATCACCGTTCTTTAGCCCACTCTGCCAGCCCAGTTCAGACATGGCCATATGCAAATCAGTCTGACCCTGTGCCTCATGGGAACAGTCTGCCCGAACTGCCAAGCCATGCCTTCCCTGGACTGGAAACAAGCTTCCTAGGACCGGTTTCTGGCATTTCAGCCGTCTTCAGCCAGGCTTGCTTGAATCCAGTGGCAAAGTGAGCAAGGGACTCACGTCTGAGCATACCCTGCCAACTTATGGCGAACAAAGCGGTACAAAAGGGGGTGGTGATGGATGGAGCATCAGAACCAATCTAACACTCACACCCAGTCAACAGATCTGGGTTTGATCCATCACCGTTCTTTAGCCCACTCTGCCAGCCCAGTTCAGACATGGCCATATGCAAATCAGTCTGACCCTGTGCCTCATGGGAACAGTCCAGCCCGAACTGCCAAGCCATGCCATCCCTGGACCGGAAACAAGCTTTCTAGGACCGGTTTCTGGCATTTCAGCCGTCTTCAGCCAGGCTTGCTTGAATCCAGTGGCAAAGTGAGCAAGGGACTCACGTCTGAGCATACCCTGCCAACTTATGGCGAACAAAGCGGTACAAAAGGGGGTGGTGATGGATGGAGCATCAGAACCAATCAAACACTCACACCCAGTCAACAGATCTGGGTTTGATCCATCACCGTTCTTTAGCCCACTCTGCCACCCCAGTTCAGACATGGCCATATGCAAATCAGTCTGACCCTGTGCCTCATGGGAACAGTCCAGCCCGAACTGCCAAGCCATGCCTTCCCTGGACCGGAAACAAGCTTCCTAGGACCGGTTTCTGGCATTTCAGCCGTCTTCAGCCAGGCTTGCTTGAATCCAGTGGCAAAGTGAGCAAGGGACTCACGTCTGAGCATACCCTGCCAACTTATGGCGAACAAAGTGGTACAAAAAGGGGGTGGTGATGGATGGAGCATCAGAACCAATCAAACACTCACACCCAGTCAACAGATCTGGGTTTGATCCATCACCGTTCTTTAGCCCACTCTGCCACCCCAGTTCAGACATGGCCATATGCAAATCAGTCTGACCCTGTGCCTCATGGGAACAGTCCAGCCCGAACTGCCAAGCCATGCCTTCTCTGGACCGGAAACAAGCTTCCTAGGACCGGTTTCTGGCATTTCAGCCGTCTTCAGCCAGGCTTGCTTGAATCCAGTGGCAAAGTGAGCAAGGGACTCACGTCTGAGCATACCCTGCCAACTTATGGCGAACAAAGCGGTACAAAAGGGGGTGGTGATGGATGGAGCATCAGAACCAATCAAACACTCACACCCAGTCAACAGATCTGGGTTTGATCCATCAGCGTTCTTTAGCCCACTTTGCCACCCCAGTTCAGACATGGCCATATGCAAATCAGTCTGACCCTGTGCCTCATTGGAACAGTCCAGTCGGAACTGCCAAGCCATGCCTTCCCTGGACCGGAAACAAGCTTCCTAGGACCGGTTTCTGGCATTTCAGCCGTCTTCAGCCAGGCTTGCTTGAATCCAGTGGCAAAGTGAGCAAGGGACTCACGTCTGAGCATACCCTGCCAACTTATGGCGAACAAAGCGGTACAAAAGGGGGTGGTGATGGATGGAGCATCAGAACCAATCAAACACTCACACCCAGTCAACAGATCTGGGTTTGATCCATCACCGTTCTTTAGTCCACTCTGCCACCCCAGTTCAGACATGGTCATATGCAAATCAGTCTGACCCTGTGCCTCATGGGAACAGTCCAGCCCGAACTGCCAAGCCATGCCTTCCCTGGACCGGAAACAAGCTTCCTAGGACCGGTTTCTGGCATTTCAGCCGTCTTCAGCCAGGCTTGCTTGAATCCAGTGGCAAAGTGAGCAAGGGACTGCAGTCTCTAAAGAAACTGTTGTAGGCAACTGAACTAATACTGGGCATGGCGGGTAGACATATGAAAAGCAGGTATTTACTGCATATCATGCTCTGTGTACTTCCTTCCACTGCATGCTGTTGAGTAAACCACAAAGTCTTACAGGACAGGGTCCGAGCACCAAAGAAAGATCAGGTGGCCATTGACTGTGTGCAGCGGCGGGAAGAGTTCAGAATATGACCTCCAGCAAGTCCTTCTAACCCATCTTTCATGGGTGTCTACATCCATCATTGATGACCTTTGATTGTTTGTAGTGGGGTCTCAAATTTGTACACTACGTTGGCAGTGTGCAGGGCCTTAGCTCTTGCCAGGCCTTGTGCCCCTCGCTTTGTGACCATTCAACCCCAAGATGCAGATATCCATTGGATATGTGCAGCGGAGGTGGACTGCAGGACCTGGCATCTTGTCAGATCCTGTGCAATATCCTCCTCAGTTGTCAGCACCTTTATTATTCCTGACCTTTGACTGTACACAGCAAGAGTCAGTTGCTGGGACATGCGCAGCCATTCCCTTTTAGTCTGTGAAGCTTGCCTTGACATTGGTATGCTGGTTGGATGGAGACTTTGTTGTACTGCCTGAAGCTGCATCTCAGGGCCATGCGCAGCCATGAAGCTTGCTCCCTTAGCAGTATATCGAGTGGGTTGTACTAGCCCTTACAGATCAAGGCCCCTTGAGACCATGAAGACTACACCTAATGGGTGTGTACTGGGCAGACTGTGCTAGCACCTCCACAGCAGACCCCTTGTGTCTGTAAATCCTGCACTCATTGGTGGTTTAATGGTTGAGTAGTACTAGTGCATCTGTAGCCAGGCCCATTGAGCCTGTGAGGCTTGCTCCCTGTGGAGCTGTATCAGATAGATGGTACTAATGCCTCCACAGGTTGGCTCTCTGTGTCCATGAAGCTTGCACCCTGGGGTTTTGTACCAAGTGTCAGTACTAGGGCCTCTGCAGCCAAGCCCCTGGAGCCTCCGAAGCTTGCACCTGATGTACTCGGCAGGCAGTACTAGCACCTCTGTATCCAGCACCACTTCACAAGTACTGAACAATGGCATTTGGCTTCAGGGTTTGTCTTTGACCAGACTCTTCTATCTTTTTTGTGTGTACATTTTTTTTATCCAAAATGGGATATTCAAATCAACACTGGAAGGCGTCTCTAGGATTCAAGAATTTAATCACTGGTGCTACTGACCTCGCAACAGAATGATTTTTTTTCTCTATTTTAAATATGGGGACCCCTCCCACCTGGGGGTGAGGTTATGGTTGTTGTTGGCATCCAATCGGATCCATTCGTATCCATGGATCTTGCTCAAGATCCAGGTATCCAAAATGGCCGATGAGAGAAAGGGTTCTCTTGACCAACAGGCTTAGTTCTTTTTAATTTTAGGATTTTATAATATCAACAGATTCTCAAGATATCTCAAACATTTTCCTAAATGTATCCCCAATACGGCGTGTGCACCTTTAGTTCGCCTACAGCAAGCCTGTCTGTGACCTTCCGCGACTGGACTGTGACCAGCCCCCAGTAATGTTGCCTGTTTTAACCTAGTTTCCATCAGTCTCCAATCACACTTCCAATTACTAATATCTCCCTGTTTAATCTCTTTTTATCTTCATATGAGCTTGTCAAAAAATGTTCACTACTTTAAATGAGTTAGATTTTAAAAGTTGAAAAACCTCCTTGTCCTTTTCCTACGCCTCACTCCTCTGACTGAGCAATATTGTACTAACGCAGTAGCAACGACCCGTTTCCTTACTTATTTTGCCGGGTGCCACCCAGGTTGTTTGAGGCGGATTTTAGGATGCCCTCTGAGCAGTTGTATTTGAGACTCTTCCCTTCCTTTTAAGTAGCAGGAAGACCTAGTAGCTACCTGAATTGTGATAATTCATTGTAAGGATTGATTTGGTCTTCTCTAGAGTTATATGTTTCTTCGGTATGGTTCTCAACATTTAGAATTGTTTCTGCTTTTGATTGAAATAAGGGCTGAAATGCCATTGGATACCTCTGGTTGAGAGAGGTCCTCATTGATTGATCTCTTGGAGGATTGGACTTTGCTTAAACATTGGGAAAATATCTCCTTTATCCTGGAACCTGTATCCCATCTTTTGACCTCTCATAATTTTTATTGTGATCACCTTTAATTTTCCTGCACCGTTTTTCATGAAATTTTCTGACTACTATTTGTTAATATTACACTGACCAGGTATAACATTGATTTAGTGATATTATATGTTGTATCTCATTGCAAATATTCTTCTCATTGTATTATAATTGTTGAATTCAGACTTGTCCTGCATATCTCTTTCCATATGGACCTTTCAGGTTTGAACAATACATTGATGAGGTATTGTATAGATACTAAACTTACCTTCAAATGATACCTAATTGAATAGTGTTGTGCTTTTCCATTCCCTCCTGACTTAGTTACAATTTGATGCTGTTAGAATTGGGGGTCTCTAGTTGGCATGGGTAGATACCTGTGACAAATAGGGACCCTTGTGTCTAGTCAGGGTAAGAGGGTACACGCCTAAAATAACCCCTGCTCACCCCCTTGGTAGCTTGGCACAAGCAGACAGGCTTATCTCAGAGGCAGTGTGTAAAGTATTTGCACTAACATGCACAGTAACCCAGTGAAACACCACAAATGTACACCACACCAATGGTTTATAAAAATAACAATATCTTTATATCTAGTTTAGTTCAGATCATCAGCAAAGGTACACGTACATATAAATAAGAAGTTTATCAGTCCTTAAAATTGTTCTTTGTTATGTTATGTTAGATTCGTTTTCAGCAAGGATCTAGGGTATCGACCTTAGTCCCAACGAAGGGGATTCAATAACACAGTTAGGAATTAACACGGGTGCCCCAGTACCACAGCTGGTATCTGAAAATGCTGCACTTGGTACCTACAAGGGACTCAGACCTTCACTATGGCCCCCGCTGCCCCATAGGATCAAAATTCACACAGTGCGCTGCAGACAACCGTGGCCTCTTCAGCACAGGCAAACCAGTGCAACACCCAGCCCACCGGCAGTGCACTCGGTGATCACTGCGGTAGGCACGCGCTCCAGTAAGGGATTGGAGACAGTTACCTGGTAGGCGAGCGCTGGGCAGTCCGGGAGGTTCAACGAGGCAGGTCCAATGGCAGCGCGGCACACTGATGACACTGCGGGAATCCTGAGCGGTCGGGACCAATGGGAGCGCAGCACGCCGATGACGCTGCGGAACTCCGGGGCGGCTGGAACCAATCCCAGTGTGGCCCTCCGATGACGATAAGGAAATCTCTGGAGGCTGCGAACCCGACCTCGGGCTATTAGCTCGAGATGCGGCGAAGAAAAAGGGAGGTTGCACAACACGTTTGAAAAGCGGGGGCCGGTGGTGAAGAGATACCGGCCCGCAGTGCGTACTTCTTGTCACGGGTGCTTTCCTTGTGTGCCGACTGCACACCGAAGAGCAGACCACCCACAGGCACCGACTGTGCACCGCAACACGCACTCAGCTGGCAAATAAAGGTCATTTCTGGGAATCACGATATCCCTGTGTTCCCAACAGGAGGCCAGCTCTTCTCAGACCCTTGGAGACTATAGTCAGGCACAGCACACAAGAAAGTCTTGGTTTCAAGCAGGTGGGGGGAAATACAGCACACAGCAAATTCCCCTTTGTCTCTCCTTTAGTTGAATCAGCAAAACTGCATGTCAGCCCCAGAGCACACAGCAAGGGCAGTCTTCCTTCTTAGTTTCTTAAGCTGTTCTTCTTCCGGCAGAGGTTCCTCTTGATTGTAGAAGTCTAGTTTACAGGGGTTTCAGGTCTTACTTTTATACCCCAAAAAGTCTTTGTTCTCCATGTGCGAGGGGTCCAGGATCCAGTCCCAACCAGTTCTGGGTGCCCTCTGCTAGGCCATGTCTTCTTCCTTTGGGAGGGGAGGCCAGGGCCATCAGACACACCGCAGGAGGTGGAGCCAGCATTGTGGAAGGCAGGCACAGTCCTATTCAGGCCAAGGTGCAACTCCTCCCACCTCTCTAAGTGTAGATAGGTCTATTCAGTCTAGTGCTGACTCCCCCAGCCTCCTGCAGCCACCCCCACCCCTGTCACTCACAAACCAGACAGTCAATACACAAACAGGCAGAGGCACACAGAAAGGTTGAACAGGAAAATAGCCACTTTCTAAAAGTGCTATTTTCAAACACGGAATTTAAAAACCACCTTTCCTAAAAAATGTGTTATCAAATCCTGAGTTCAGAGATACAAGACTCCATATATCCATATTGCCACTATGGGAAGATATGCAGGTAAATATGATAAACAGCATTCCCCATGTTAACCTATGGGCAAGATTGCCTTTCAATAGTGAAACACGAATTTGGCAGTATTTTCACTATCAGGACATGTCACCCACACTAGTACATGTCCTACCTTTCACATACACTGCACCCTTCCCAGGGGGGTACCGTGGGCCTACCATAGGGGTGTCCAATGTGTAAGAAAAGGGAAGGGTTAGGCCTGGTCAGTGTGTACACTGGTCAGGACAACATGGCAGTTCACAGACTGCGCACAGGCACTGCGGTGGCAGGCCTGAGACACCATTTTGGGGCTACTCAGGTGGGTGGCACAATCAGTGCTGCAGGCCCACTAGTAGCATTTGAATTACCAGCCCTGACACACTTAGTGCCCTTTACTAGGGACTTGACAGGTAAAACAAATATGCCAATCATGGAGAACCAATCACAGTAATAATTTAACCAGGGAGCACTTGCACTTTTGCACTGATCAGCAGTGGCAAAGTGCCCAAAGCATCTAAATCAGCAAAACAAAATCCAGCACAATGTCAAAAATACAGGAGGTAGAGGCAAAAAGTCAGGGAAACCACGCCAAGGATGCCAGGTCTAACAGATGCTATATGGCCTGTTGATAAACAATTGCTCTGAAGTGCAAAAGGCACCTTCTTTAACCCTTTCGATGCGCATGACGGAGCGGTTCCGTCATGCGCATCGATCGCGCTGTGCGTATGACGGAACCGCTCCGTCACGGCCCCGTCCGCGCAACGAACCTTCAGCACGGCGCGGCGCTGAAGGAGGTAAAAGGTTTGATTGTTGATGTTAACCAATTTATTGCAATCATGGAAACTTGGTTTACTGATTGAAGCTAAAAGTCAGTAGAGAAATCAAACCTGACGGTTTCTCAATTCATGAAGCTCATCATTCAGGAAAAAGAGGACAAGATCTTGCCTTTATAATCAAAAACTACTGGTACAGGATAAAAAAAGAAAGAAATTCTAGGTGTGACCCAGCACTGTAATTTAAAGATCCTTCAGGTATTCATTGATCCTCCATTTTAGTTTATTATCCTCCATTTGTTTCTGAAAGTGCATATAATTCTTTGGCATTAGCCCGAGCCAAAAGCAGCCAGCCCTAACTCACATTTGGTTCCCATGAAGGATTTATATCTGCACTTTGATCAGCCTTCCCTTGTTCTGGCGTCAAAGTACTTGAATGTGTTTACACGTTTTACTCTTATTCCAGTCCTGTTTCCATGGAATAGCCATCAGAGTATACCCTTTCTCTCCATTTTACCAGATGTACAGGTAGTTCTAAAGCACCCCTCCCCTCCATTGTTGTAAGAAATGTTTGAAAAAGGTGTTGGTGACGGATGGGGATTTATGTAATACCATAACTACATTTAATTTAGCTAAATTAAATGTAGCTTACTCCCCCTTGGCACACTTCTTCTGGTGGAACAATTACTATACTCCACATCATTCTTTGTCACATATTAATTAAAGTGCAGACAACAAATGGTGCAGATATTAAAATCTCAGCACCACTTCGAAATAAAATAAATTGAATTACAACTAAAAACACGTTATTTGAAAGAAAAGAAGCAGAGAACTCTTGGTAGTTCTCAAGTCTAGGTGGAAAGCAGCTCCAGTATAGAGCACTCTCAACACCAGTTACTAGGATTAGGGCAGTGCCATTCACACCAAGATAGAAAGAGACAAAGTCTTTTACCATTTCGACAGCCAAGTTTTTAAGCATATCTCGGCGTGGACAAAGCTGTACCTCTCTGAAGAGCTCTAATGAGAGTGAAACACGTGTCAGGGGTCGCTTTTATTCATTTCAGGTTGGCTTGAATGGTACTTACCAATCCAAAGCTGTAATACTGTGCCTGGAGTGGTAAAAGGCTTTGACCATTTTACAGCTCAGCAAGGATAGCACTGTTTCTATCTCGGTGTGGATGGCACTGCCCTAATCCTATGCTTAAAGACTTTGATAGAAAAGCAGACATTTGATGTCAGCAAACTTAGAGTGTCGCTGGTATTGAGAGTGCTCTATACTGGAGCTGCTTTCCACCTAAACTTGAGAACTACCCAGAGTTATCTGCTTCTTTTTTTGCATAGTTTACGCGTCACTCTATGCCTGAAAAAAGACGTTATTTGGAAGGTTAAACCTGCCTTATATTCCAAGAAAATCTTTGATTCTGCCAAAACTTTTAAGGCTGTGTTTTCTACCATTAAATTCTCAAGGAGCCATCCCCCAGAATAAGGCTATAAATTCAAATGTAAAAAACATTTTAATTGTGGATTTCTATAAAAAGAAAATTTAGGATATCCAGCTGTCTGTTGATGTATCTTCTCAATTACTCTCAGACCTGTTGCTTCCTCATCCAGATGATCTCATCTTATCAGCTTTTTCTCCTCTGTATAGCAACAAACTTGGCATGTTGTTTGCGCAAAGTAAACTTTGTAGTCCCCTTGGGAACCTAACTCAGTGGCCCAGCACAAGGATTACCTCATGCATAATACCAGCTAGGCTACAGTCATCATTAGCTCTTCTTTCAGGGAAGGAAATAGCACAGATATCTCTAAAAAGGCTGATGAAAATCCCCTTCTAAAGAAACCCTCTTTGAATACCCGAGGACACATGGAACTAAAGACCCTGTTGTGAATGAATCCAGAATCCGAAAAATGTGTAACACGAGGATTTATTGTAGAAATGCAGCACCACACGAAATACATCCACCAACAGCTAAGGCAGGTTCGTAACTGCCTTCCGAGTACTCCCCCAGCACGGACCCAGACTCTATAACATCTATAGAGTCTAACCAGGGTCCGTGCGCATACAAGTTTACATTCAAATCTCTCTTTGCCCTTGCGCTGCGCGCTACAATAAACACAACACATCTATTTCACAAAGCTAATAGAAAGATTGGTCTATTGAAAACGTTCTATTTTTCTGATCATCAATGAATGGCTTCATCCCACTCAGATGGGCTTCTGAACAGGCTACAGAGCTGAATTTACCATTGTTTCAGTACTCTACAATCTCTGGCGGGCTACTCATGCTGGCATTCTCCCCACTTTGACCGTTTTAGTTCTCACACCAGCCTACGATAAAGTTGACCATGGCATCCTTGTGACCAGGCTTTCAGAACTGAACATCACTATTTAGCTGTTGCACTTGATTTCAAGCTATTTATTCCAGTAATCTTTCAAGGTGAATCAGGCCTCTTTCAAGTCCAAATCCCGTTTTCTAGCGGGGTGCTTCAAGGTTCCATCTTATCTCTACTTCTTTTTATTCTTCTTGTTATCCCTTTGGCTTACCTTATTAAGTCTTTTTATTTTATCTTTTTCCTTTACGCAGTCAATACTGAAATCATTGTCAAATTTGAAGGTTACCCTCTCATGATGGCAGCCAAATTGCATGAATGCCTCTTGAATATTCAGCAATGGAAGAGCAGAAATGCTCTTAAACTCAATGGAAATAAGACTGGCATTTTGAGCACACCTAAATCCTCCAGAATTGTTTAACTTTTAATACTGACCCTCTTCACTGGCCCCAACTCCATCCCAGTTGAAGTGGTGAAAAATCTGGAACAAAAGTGAACTCAGAACTGGATTACACAGCTGAGGTGTCTTTCCCAACTCCACACCTGAAGTGTATCTTTTATCTTTTCGGCCAGCAGATAAAACCAAATCTGGGACTGCCCTCTTGAATGTTCAGTAAATTGCAGCTGATTCAGAATTATGCAGCAAAACTGTCTATTGGCAACAATTACAGGGAACATATTCCATCTGTCTTTCTTCCCTACACTTGCTGCCGGTGAAGCAGCACATTCTCTTTAAATTGACCTGTCACATCCACAAAGCCTTTTACTCTCTCATCAGCTCACCACTCTACTAACATTTTGAGTGATTTCATCCCTCCCTTCCACCAAGATCTGCCAGTCTTTACCTTCTTACAACCTCAAAGTCCTGTCTAAAATCTATGCACAACAGAAATGTTCTGGTCATTGGAAGATTTTCCCCTATATCTCCTACTGAACTGAAGTTTACAAAGCCCTGGAAAACCTGAATATACCCCCCAGGCCCATCAGCCTTCTGCAGTTCTGATGGTTCTGAATATCTTCACAGGGTTCTATGTGTTTAGCACCATTACACACTAGTACGAGTGATAAAGCACAATAGAAATACAAAACACAGCCTCTTCTTTAAATATTATTTTCATAAATATTACTGAATGGATTTTCACCAAACCAACAAAAACACAATTCCCGAGTAAATTTCTAACTTTGTGCCAAGTTTGGTGTAATTATCTTCAGCAGTATGTTTCTGTATTGGAGAGAAAACCGTCCAATGAGAATTAAAATGGCTAATTACACTTTATCTGACAACTTAACATATGGATTTCATAGTGATAAGGGGCTGGGCTTTGGAGAGGCTGGGCCTCGTGCCCAGAGCTATCTAAGAGGCTCCCTGTCTCTCACCAAGTCCCTCATCCAATCCCAAAAAACAAAGGGTCATTGAGGCTGTTGCCAATGTCCTGGGGTGTATTCAAACCTCTCAATAAAAATTGGCTGCATACTGACGCCGAAATCGATCTGGAAATCCACTGTTTACAGAACTTTTCAGCTCGTTTTCCGCTGCCAGGTCTTAGCAGCTCCAGCTACTCACAGGGTGACCGTGTGAAGGGATCCTAAATCGTGTGACACACGGTGGTACCCTCTGAGTTGGCAAACTTGAAACATGAAACATTGCAGGACTTATGATAACACTCCAAACAACAAATTGCACTCCTGTTAGCTAATTCACATTGTGAATGACACTTTTAGCAAGCAATTTGTGAACTGGGTTGATCAAAGCACCTCTCTGTATTATTTTTCTTCACTACATAAGATCTGGCAGACAGATAAAGCTGTTCTTTCCAAACACCCATAGAAAGACTACTTTGAGAATATTCAGTGATAAATGAAAACGTGATGCAGGCTTATCATTTAAAATAGCTCGTTATTCATATTAAAGAGCCTCAGAGAGGACAAGACATGCTTATAAATGTGTTTATGTGTTTTTTAGTTTTGTGGAGGTGTAAAGCGTACTGACACACAAATGGAGTCCCATGGTAATAAAAAGTCAAGAAAGGGCTTTAAGATTGTAAATGACCACTTTACAAATATTTAACAGAGTTCCAGGTTTTAAGACCTTTCCTAAAAATGACTGGGTGCATATTTCAAGGTGAATGGAGTTCCAAACGGATGCACCCAAAAGTGGAAAGTGAGGGTCTTCGTTACTATAATTTGTGTACATTATACAAGATGCTTTTCAAAAAGATTTATTTATGAGCAGCCAGTGCAGTCTTTTAATGGGACCGTGTACTGAGCCGATGTTTTCAGTCTATCGCTGGATCTTGCTAAGGAGTTTTGGTTCTTTTGCACCCGGTTGATAGGTATATAGGTTAGGCTCAAGTATTTACTACCTTAGTGGTAACACAAAACTGGATATTTAATGCGACAATGAGTATAAATAAAATGACTCAGTCACGATAATATTAAATATAAGTGTTTATGAAAACATTGTACTAGTCTAGCTTGTTGCAGGGTTGCATGTAAGCTCATCCCTAGAAAACTTCAAACACTTTTTGGATTTCGACCACTTTTTTTAGGATTATCGTAGTAATAGGATGAATTTTCTGAACTACCAGTGGGGCAGAGGACAAGTAAGGCCATCAATAGCTCAACAACTTTCAATCATTCCAAAATGATATGTTGCAATTAACACATATGGCCCGATTCACAAACCAATATGTATGTTTACATTTCAGCTATACAAGTTATTTACATGAAATTGACTACTTACTAAGCCAATTTTACTTTTGAAATGTATCGAACGAGTTTGAATATGTAAGGAATTTATCGTTTAATAAAATGACCTCACTTAAACTTCTGAGAGTGAATATTCCCGTGCGCAATATAAAAATCCTCCTATGCGGTGAAGAATCCGAATTCTAGGGTAAATCCAATGAAATTTATGGCAAATAATAAATCTCTCATGCGACCGGTTCCTATCCTGGAAATAGGAAAATATTTAATCTTGTAAAGAGTTGGTATGGGAAGGGAGCACTCACAAAATTAAAGGAGTTATAGAAGGAATTGTTTTCCGAGTGGTAAAGGAGGAAAAAAAATGAAATTGCACTCCCGCAAAGGCATGTTCTCCTGTGCATGCAAAACTACCTGACATGCACATAAGCAACGTTTATGAATTAAAAAACTTTAGACGAAATTATACCCCTGACTTCCATAAAGAATCGGAAAAAAGTCTCAAACAAGTCTCAGCTCCCTGGTACATCTTACACTGAGAAATGCCAAATTAAAATGCAGGCAATTGGACAGGAAATGAAGGCGTCACTATCTTGAAGTAGGTAAGCTTCATTTAAAAAACGCGTTACGTAATTATAAAAATAAATGAGGAAAACAAGACCTAACTACTAATATGACCAAATAATTGCAGCTCCCAACAAAGTAAGGAAAACATTTGAAATTCTTTCAGAATTTACTGACCCATCTCGTCTCAAGCGAGAGATTGAACCATTACAGACACTATGTGATAATCTATCAGAATATTTTGAGAATAAAATTAAATCTATTCTGGAGGGAATTGACAAACCTACTGTAGGTAAACATTCTATTACACATCCCCCAAGTCCAGCTCAACTTGGATTGTCTCCCCTTTTAGATCTCTCCCCGTCAGACCCACCCTCTGTGACACTCACTAGGCTGGATCCTATCTCTGGGGAGAACTTTAAATCCTTGTATAGGACTATAAAATGAGGGTCACCGATGGACCCTCTGCCGCCAAAGCAATGGCAACTATGTGAAGACGAGCTCGCTGGCCCTTTCCTACAATTCTGTAACCACTCTTTAGAAACTGAGAAGGTACCTTACTGTTAGAAGAAATCTATATTTAAACCACTGCTAAAAAAAAGCCTTAGCAGACCCTTCTGACTTAGCCAACTTTAGGCCGATCTCTCTTCTTCCCTTTCCAGTAAAAATTCGAGAACGCTACATAAGTGCATTACTCACACATTATCTAGAGGATGCCGCACAACTTGAGGAAGAGCATTTCGGATTCCGTCCTGATCTTGGAACTGAAACCGCCCTAATCTGTGCCGCCGATGAACTGCGGAGGACTACTGATAATGGATAATCAGTTGTACTTGTCCTCTTAGATCTATCGGTGGCATTTGATACGGTGGACCACCACACCCTACTGTCCAGACTTATAGCAGTGGGTGTGGGGGGAAAGATGTTGAAATGGCTAGAATCCTACCTGTCAGAGCGTTGCCAAGCCATATCTCTTCCCCCTTTTTCATACAAATTTAGAAAGACACAAATGGTGTTCCTCAGGGCTCCTCCCTGAGCCCCATCTTCTTCAACATTTATATCAAACCTCCTATATCAATTATAAAAACTCATAATATTAAGTTAATTAACTAAGCAGACGATACACAATTGATTCTGTCATTGAACAATAATCTGGAGGACAACATTAGCAATTTTCAAGCTTGTATTCTGGACATCTTTAATTGGATGAACATAAATTCTCTTAAGATGAGCGGAAATAAAACGGAACTCCTCTGCTGCCCTTCTAATAAAATTCCGGTACCTTTACCATCCAATTTCTGGCTGCTACCTACGGAAACCCCAATGGGTAACCCCGTAGCGGTACGAAACCTGGGTGTGACATTCGACCAAGGCCTGACTCTGGAAAATCAAGTCAATGGACTTACCAGGACCTGTTTTGCACTGATTCGGGCCCTTAGAAAGTTATATATATCTCTATTTTTTTCTTAACAACCTTTATTAACCTTTTCTTAATAACAAAGAGACATGTACCCATTCAGTACATTGGCAATGCTGCACAGGAATCAAGCGTGGATTACAATATCACAGTCTGTCCGGCCAGCTTATAACCAGTAATGTCTGCTTTCCATGATAACAGTCCCATTTCGCAACATTATTTTGTATTGAGGTCGACAGTGCTTACATCTCATTTCCTAAACACAAGGTCGCTTTTTGCCTCCTGATCATGCTGACGCATCAGTGATTGGTCCTCTATCATTCTGACCTCAGTGTTCCTGTCAGTCAATATTGCACAGTAACCACTACCCTTGTTCTCCTAAACCCTCTTCCCCAGGTGCAGGAGTGTCCGCACTTTCGGCCGCATTATCCTTGGTCACTAGGTATGTCTTGTATAGTGCCCAGAAGTTTTTAGGATGGCTGCGCGGTGGGAGAAGTTCTCTATAGTTCTCAGTCTGCGTGCGGCAGTACAGCATATCTCTTGACCAGCCAGCGATCGTAGGGATCGTGCCTCTTGACCAACATATCTCATCTCTGCATCTGGCTATGAACAGACCAATGTCAACAAGTCTTCTGACTGCCTTAGATAGGGGCTTGTAAAACCCTAATAGAGCCAGTATAGAATCAGGTGTGTGTGTCATGTCTATGATGTCTCCCAGCTCCCTAATAACCAAAACACAGAAATTGGCAATCCCTGGGCATGTCCAGGACAATTGTAAGAAGTCTGCAATGTGTGAACAGCAGCGCCCTTAGGAAGTTATATCCATTGCTTGACCAACCAGCTAGAGCATTAGTCTTGCGTGGGGTAATATTAAGCAGGCTGGACTATTGCAATATCCTGCTGCTAGGAGCCCCTAACTACCAGTTAAAAAAACTAGAATGCATTCAGACAATCACTGCCAAACTTACGCTGAAATAAACCTCGCTACTCATCTGCTATAGAAGCTCTGAGGGAGCTCAACTGGTTGCCTATCAAACAGAGAATAATCGTCAAATCACTCTGCATTGTGCATAAGGCACTACAAAAAAAGGACCTATACCTCTACAAAACAAATTTGAAAAACACACTCCTGGTAGAAATCTCTGATCCACTACAGGCAATTGTGTTCATTAACTGAGATTTTAAAAAGTCAGATAAGGACGCACCTTTATTCTTAACGCAGCCCGTATATGGAACAAACTACCAGCCCCGCTACGAGCTCACTCTGACTTAATAAAATTTAGAGAGGCACTGAAAATCTGGCTATTCCCTTATTAGCAATCTGCTTCTAAGCTTTTGGATCTGCTGTCTCCTTATTTAGTGGCTCTTAGCGGCAGGATACCATTTCTGGTCACAGTGCGCTCTATAAATAATTATTACTTACATTTTGTCCAGTGCTCCTGGAAACCAGTTATGTTTTTACGAGTAATTGTGAGAAATTTTCTGAATTCACAAACTTCAGAAAGCTTCTTCTATGTGATGCACTAAACTAGTGTGTAGGGATTTAAAAATAGTTTTTTGTCTTGGATGCACAATGAGAATATTTCGGTCCCACAGACAGTACCCTACTTTGCTTTTGTGGCAGAACATAAAGTAGAAAACCTTCCTTCTGAAGTGATGATAAGGAGGTACAGTTAAATGAAGAAACTGCTGCAAAAAAGATTTAGGGGTCATATCAACAACAACCGGCGATAATTATCGCTAAGCGCACTTAGCGCTAGGATAATGATCGCCGGCTAGCATGGATTTTTATCGCTGAGATAGCGTGCTATTAGCAACGCTTATCTCAAAAGTGATAAAAATCCTAGCGCTAACTGCCTAACGTGAGATTATCGCTGGAAACCTAGCGATAATCTCATGTTAGCTTGTTGATAGGGACTCACAAACTTAGCCATGATATCCACCTTCCATAGGATATCATGGCTAAGTGAGTCCTGAAGCAGGCGTAAGGAAATTAGCGATAACAGGGGTTATCGCTACTTTTCTTAACGCTATGCTTCATAGCGTGGGGCTTGATGATAGGAGAAATGTCGCTTAGCGACATTTCTCCTGTCATGTCAGGTCAGGAACGCCCACTTTGCATCTCATTAGAGATGCAAAGCTGGGCGTTAGGAATCCCCACGCTAAATCAAGGTTTCACGCGTTAGCGTGGCCTTGCTAATTAGGCGATAAAATTATTGCCGCTTTTCGGCCGAAAACGGCCGCTAAAGCGGCGATAATTTATTATTGCCTCCATGTAAATATGCCCCTAGGGTCTTTTAGACATTTACTCAGCTTATAGTAATTTAAACTTTTCATACATTTGAAAAGTAAATCATTAGAGGATGAAAAAGCTGGAGAGGATGCACTCAGGGTGGACATTTTTTGGTAATAAGTCAACGTTATGCAGTGCTTAATTTGTAAAAAAAGTGCGAGGTCCCTCCTCAGTAGGTCATCGCAGCTTGCACCGACCATTTCCGCTGCCAATGACAGTACCAACAGAAATAGCCATCAGCCTCCTACAAGTGTGACAGTTCAAACTTCACCTGTTCAATACTCTCAAAGCAAAAAGAATGGCTTGGTGCAGGAATTCGTTGTTTTAAATGAATATTGAAATTATAATCAACTGTTGTTCTGTTTATCTTTAAATGAAATAAAAAGCGCCACCATGTGGCAGCTCTCAAAAGTGCCGGTGTTGACAACTATGTGCCAGTGACGAGCACCGGAAACCATCGGCTCAAACTAAGAACTGACTTTATGGGGTTTCATTCATGCAAATTGTGGGCCTGATTAACAACAATAATCTTACGCTTTTGTATAAGTTAGCTACTATTTTTTTTAGTATTCGCAAAGTCCAAGTTTAATTTTCCTGCT
The DNA here is from genome assembly GCF_964204655.1 of Triturus cristatus. Lineage (NCBI taxonomy): Eukaryota > Metazoa > Chordata > Amphibia > Caudata > Salamandridae > Triturus > Triturus cristatus. Next base: position 491,670,107 of record NC_140588.1, read on the forward strand.
CTTGGGGTGGAGACTATGCACATGCAAAAATAGGCCTGTCCTATCTTTTTATGTGCGGAGATCCCCACCTGGATAGTGGAGTCCTGAAGTCATAAACTAACTATCAAAATTAAACTTGGAGTTAGTGAATACAGAAAAATAGTAAACTTACACATATGGGTAAATGTACCTTCATCAACTGGGCCTATAGTTTATTGACTGTGAGCAAGGAACTACTGAAGAAAAATACCAATGTTGGACTTGGCCCTGTCTGTAGGGTATCCCCCAAACTTTTGGTGTCTTCATTACTTGTTTTCGGTGCACTTTATCACTGCTAATCAGCATTAAAGTGCTTGTGCTCTTTAAATATGGGAAAATTGGCTTACACCCAATTGGCACCTTGAATTTACTTATATGTCCCTAGTAAAGTAGTACTACATATATCCAGGGCCTGTTAATTAAATGCTACCAGTGGACCTGCAGCACTGATTGAGCCACCCACTTAAGTAGCCCTTTTAAACAGGTCTGAGGTATGTAATTGGGATGGGCTATTCTGCCAAGATAGGAGAGGTGGAGCTGTTCCCTGCCACACTTACATTTAACTTGGCACCAGCCCTATTGTTACCATATATCACTTGGAGACTGGGCAGGAAAAGGGAGGAATTTTCCAGAACAAGTTGTAGGGGTAGTCTAAAAGCTTTTCCCACTTCATAGGCTGGCACCAGGTATAAATATTGGAACTTTCAAACAACTCTTCAGTACACTCCGGCGCCTGGGGAGGACCGCTAGAAGGACTGCCTTGTACTTCAGAGGACTGCTTTAGACTTGCCTTGCTGCTTGATCCCAGGACTATCAGAGGGACTCCAAGGGCCAGTTAGCTGGCCTCTTGTGTGAGCTCCAGAGACAAAGACCTTGAACCCTGCACCTGGCCTCTGCCTGGAATGAGTCCTGACCCCCCCGAAGTGGTGCCCAACCAGTCCTAGACCTTTGGAAGTTGTGTTAAAGGTGCACCTACAGCCAAAACCTGAAACGTGAGGCTTAGAAACCTTTTCACCAAAGTGGCCTGAGATCTGACGGAAGACCAGGACATACGTGCTTGCTGATCTGCCTGAGGTGCATTTGTAGGTTGGCCTGGCTTTGGAGTAGCTCCCGCTATGTTCTTCTCAGCAGTAGAAAGTCCTGTTCAGCGAGACCTCTCAGAAAGAGTATCCAGCCTCATGGAGCCCTCGTTGGCTACAGCATACAGTTCATCCCACTGAAGATTTTCGACATCCACAAAAGTGAAAATTCTCTGAAGATGGAAATTCTTATCACAACTTCAACCAGCAACTCCCTAATGACCAGGCCGCCTCCTTGGAAACCACCGTCTGCCTTGTCCCACTGAACCTTCTCCTTTTAGGAACTTTTCTTCCAAATTTCTTCCAAGTTAGAGACCAGGCTGAATCCACCTTATGTATCTGAACCGCGCTCCATCGCAGTTGGCCATAACCTTTAACATTGCCTCAGTCCTGCGTGACTGGATGCCTGCAGTTGGCGCTTTGATCTTATAGGCACTATTTTTCACTTAAAAGTTAAAAAATTCATAATTTCAGTTATACTGATTGGATTTAATTCATTTTGGTGACATTTTATTTAGTGACTGTTTCTCTATTTTTCTAAACTGGTGTGGGATTGTTCTTCTGTTGTGTTTTGACTTTACTACTGTTTGCGTGCTACATAAATAGTTGACACAGTTCCTCTAACTTAAGCCTGACTGCTTTTGTGACAAAATTTCACAGGCTTAGCACAGGTTAATTTAGTTACTTTTGTGGTTCACCCTGACAAGGATTGTGGTTATTGCTTAAGAAGGGTCTTCACCCCCTCAATCAAAAACCCAACTTCTTACAAACACTTATCCATACAAAGTGGTACACACAGTTTTAGAGGGAGAGGAGGTAGCCCAGCTGGTAATTAAGAAGACAAGATGAAGAACGAGGGATGAGGGTTCTGAGAAAAAGAATTCCCCAAACACATAGCTTCATGATACTAGTATCCATGAGTAAAGCACTATTATGAACATTGGTGCTGGAAGTAGGGGGGCTTCAGCACCTCAATATAACCATTCTAGCGTTAAGAAGGCAAATAAGCAGGAAGTGCTCCTTTAGAGAGTGCCACAACCATCAGAAAGTCTCAGCCAACTCAGACCTGGATTACGAAGGAATGAGGGGCTCACACACAACGGAGAATGATACCACCAAAAGGCCGCCGGCCCAGGCACACAGGACAATATTTGATAATGCTGTGTGAATTTAGGGCTTTCATTTATCAAAACCACACAAGTACCATCTTATCCCTCATTAGCTGTAGGGGCTGGGAGCCCCATGACGGTACCTCTGTCATCAGCTTCCTTCACCACCCACAATTGTGATGGAGAAAGTTTTGGAGTGAGAGATGCCTTTCTTGCGTGAAGGTATAGGGAGTGGGGAGATGTAGTTATGGTTGATCTGTTATTCTGTTTGGTTTATAGTTATTATGTTAGGCTCTATGTGTGGTGAGCACACCCTACAGACTCACTGTAACCCACATGGCATAGATCACTGAGAGGTTACTTATCCCCCAAGGCACTCATAAGGCACTCCATTGTCCCCAATCCAGGGCTTCACATGACCCACCATGATGGCCTTCATGGCTGTGACATGGACTGCATTAATAGGGTAAGAGGGACGTGGTCCTGCAGTTCCCCAAAAGGCATGGTTCCCTGGTTGTAATGCTAAAAAGAAACACACCTCAGGGGGACTTCTGGCCGTGTAGGGGTAGTGAGTCTATCACTCGGAATTCGGAATTGGTTTAGGGGAGTGGATATTCTCCTCCACAATTCTATGCTGATGGTGTTGTCCAGCATAACCTGTGATGTTTTTTGGAGGTTTGTGTTGGTAGAGGGCTCCCAGAATAATCTCCTAAGTTTATATGTCCCCATGCAGATCACCACCGCTACACATCTATCACTCAGGGACTAAGCCATATATCTCCTAACCGGCAGGCGAGTCATGGGTGGAATTCAATTATATCCTGGGTCCCTTGGACTCTCTTAGGAGACCTAGGCAGAATAGAGGTCTATCCGTCTTTGCCTTGCGACTGGGGCTGTGTGACGCTTGGCAGATCGGTTATCCTATAGCACATAAATACTCACATATCTCGGCAGCCCGCAGCTCACTCTCCCATATAGAACTTTTCCTATTGCTGGCCACCAATCTCCTCTACATGTCGGGAACCCTCAGCCTCAGTAGAAGAATATCATACCAGGCACCAGTCACCCTTCAGGTGGGAGACACCAGGAGGGAAGGGAAAAAACAAATGTGGTGCCTCAAAGCTTGGTTCCTGAATGACAAATGAATTGTTCAAACACTGGAGATAGACCCAGAGGTTTTCCTTGATATTAACTGTGGAACAGTTGACTCAACAGGTACTCTCTGGGAGGCTGGCAAGGCATCTATGCAAGGGAACACCTGCTACCGCCTTAGGGGGTCAGGCCCACGAGACACAGACTCGGATAGCACAATTGGGGACTTCAATCTTGAAGATTGAAACTGATAGTGGAAGCACCCTGTCAGAGCTTCAGAGCTGCTATTTGGCAGTGGAGATGTCTGGCCTATGACAATGATGCCTGGATGTGGCCCATAGATTCTAGGAAGCCTCCGCAGAAAGAGTGTATGAATGGGGGACAAGTCAGGAAGGCATCTTCACTGGCTGGCGTCTAGGGACTTAGCATGGAAGGTACTTCCCAATATCATTGGTCCAGATGGTACACTGGTCACTACAGAACCGGCTGTGGCTTATGTGTTTGCGAGCTACTATGATTACCTGTACGCTGTGAGGCCTCACCCTTCATGTGAGACTGGGATGCCCCTCATTGTAGATATCCCACTGCCTACTCTGACATCCACGGAAAGAGAGGCCCATGAGCAGCCCCTGACAATAGAGGAGCTCGGTGACGCCCTAACAGAACTCAGCCTGGACAGACCACAGGCTTAGAGGGGTTCCCCACAGAGTACTATCGCAGGTTCAATACATTCATTCTGCCCCTATCCTAAATAAGATCCTTGAGGTGATTGACCGCAGCGCTTTTTTGCCCAAAGGAGACCTGGCCACTATCAAAGTCCTGCAAAAACCTCTCAAGCCCCTGGACCAATGCACTTTTTGCTGCTTATTTTTCTCATTAACACTGAAGTTAAACTCTAGCGAGGTGCCATAGTCATGTGCTTGGCCACTTGGTCCATCCAGACCAATGCAGCTTCATTCGCTGCTGTAGCACTAGACAATGCATTTGCAGGGCTACCCTCGTCCTGGCCAGATTCCAGAACCTCCACTGTGCCACAGTCTTGATACTGCTGGACTTAGAGAAGACCTTTGCTTCCTTAGATTGGGCATTTCTTGATGAGGTGCTGGTCAAAATGGGCTTGCAACCATCAGGCCTTAAGTCGTGTTCTGTACGCCGGCTGCCCCCGCAAGTTCTGGTGAATGGTGAGATCTCCCTCAGATTCAAAATTTGTAAGGGTACTAGACAGGGATACCCTCTGTCTCCACTTCTTTTTGCCTGGGAATAGAGCCCCTGGCTTCATGGATACACTGTAATGCACAGGTTTGGGGGTTTGACTGGGAGATGGTATTGGAGGATAGAATAGACCCCTCCTAATTTTCCCTCTTGATGAATTTGGGGGGTGTGGGGTAATTGGGACTGACAGCAAGTTGGTCCAAATCACTACTGATCCCTCTTAGAGGAGACATGGACGACGAAAGCTGGCTCCCTGCTCTACTAATCTGCGGCCTTAGCTTCCATAACCTAGGGATCCAGATGACGTGGGAGATGGATCTAGTCCAGAGTGTCAATCTTTGCCCCCCTTACCCACATGATCCAGAGCGTTCTAGACAGGTGGACTAAATTGCCACTCAATGTGTTGGGCAGGGTAGGCCTGTACAAAATAATGGTCCTCTCATGACTCCTGTATGTACTCCAGGATTTCCTCTTCCCCAACTGAAGCTTTGTTGCCATAACCACTCGAGAAAGAAAATTCCTCTGGGCCAATAAAGCTCCCCAGATGTCTTTGATAAGTGTGTCTGACCTACCTTGAATGGGTCGTGCAATGGCCGACATTTATTTTTGTTATTAGGCAGCACCCATTGTAGTGGTGAATGACTGGTTGTGCCGGGAGTTGGGTGGACCCCACCTTTAGGGTAAAGATTTCATTGATTAGCTTTGATAATCTTATGGGCATGTTTTACAGCATGCAGATCCTTCACTTTTTCCCTGAGATCAACAGAGTAGTTTTCCTGACATGGAGAGCTGTCCTGAGATGGACAGGTTGGAATCGACTAGTGATGCTGGAAACCCCCCTATGGGTTGACAGATGGCTAGACTGGGTGGACTGACTTTAAGGGTGTTAGGGCTGGTAATTCATTCCCCACATACACTGATGCATTTGAGGGAGTATTGGGAGGGATGGCTGGGCCCAGTGGATGGGGAGTAGTGTGAAAGGTGTGTATGGCACCATGGACCTTATCTATTTCAGCCTGGCTGCATCTTGTTCAATTAAATTACCTCCACAGCACCTATTATACACCTAAGCATTTGTGGAGTCCCCACAAACATCCTGCCCCCACCTGCACTAGATGTGGGGGGATATAGGTGACTTTTTTTACATGGTGTTGGAGTGCCCCATCATCCAGAAGTACTGGTTGTTTATATCTGCTGCCTTATCTGTGGTTTTGGAGCGGAGCCTTAAGAAATCACCAAGGGTTGCACTGTTGGGTCTGGTGTACGACATGAGAGGCCCAAGGGGGGCCAAACCTCCGTCGCACTTGGCACACTGTTAGCAAGATGGGACGTGGCTAAATACTGGAGGTCACCAAAGGCCCTGATGATGAGGGAGTGGGGAGCGGACATGGAGCCCTCTGCAAGTTTTGAACTGATTTATTTAGCCTGAGGCTGCTGTAGTATATAGCTTTAAGATGTATAAGAGTCATACAGTTCTAGATTGTAGAATGTATTGTGTGTGTGAGTTCTGTAGTAAGACAGTTCTGCTGTGGAGACTGTCAGCGTTGGTGGTGTTATTCCCGTGTGCGGGGGGCTGTAATAAAGAACTCATCTTATACCATACTTCTTGAGTTGGACTTCATTTATGAGTATACTACATTGAATTGGCGACAAGGATGCTCAGCCCCCTGCCAACGTTTGGAACGAGTGCGTGATTTCAGACTCAATTTGGGAAATAAATGGATTATACGACGAAAGGAATCACAACGGAAGTTACAACTTGTGCGTGAGTCCAATTGCGCTTGCTAGCAATCCGTGAGATAGTTTTCTTTTTGTTTGTTTATCCATTTAGTCAACCCTGCCAACGCTAGTGCTGCGTATATTTGAAAGTGCGGCAGTTATTTTAAGACTTCAGTATTGCTTACCTCGCGCGAGTGACGACGTCCATTCTTCAGCGCGTAAGCTTGCTTTGAAAGACGCTTCTAGCTGGTGGCAGAGCAACGCGCAATACGTCAGTCTACGTGTGTTACGAGGTCACGCAACGTGACCCTGGTGGCCATCTTGGGTATCTGATCAGTGCTAGAAATGCAATACAAGTGAAGCATTTCGATCGGAACATCGTTTCAGACAGTTTTCAGTTCAAGAAATTTACCGTTTTGCATAGAAATTCCTCCATTACCATTTTATTATTTGCCATACTTATTTATAGTAGACATTTAAAATTAAGTGAACATGGATGGTGAATCTAGCACAGTCTCCACTGCAAGCAAGAACTCACAAAGTACAAATGTCAGCATAACTCTCAGCAATCCAAAAGAATTCTTAGTTAATCCTGGAGAACCCGTTATTAAATGGCAAGAATGGAAAGAGTATTTCATTAATTACATTGCTACCTTGGAGGATAATGGTAGTATTATGTCTCCTGAAAGGAAAAAAAGAATTTTAATGCATTGTTTAGGACCTGAAGGTCTCAGGGTATATAATCAGATGCAGAAAAATGAGAGGAGCGCAGATGTTGACGTGTTCAAGTGCGCAATTGCTGATCTTGATGAGCATTACTCACCTATTGTGTGTGCGGCAGTATCTAGACGCACATTTTATAAACGGAAACAGGAGACTAATGAATCAATCGAAGATTATGTCTCCGCTTTAAAGAATCTTGCCATAAAGTGCAAATTTGGGGCTTTACATGACGACATGATTAGAGACCAAATAGTCATGTGTACAAAGAATAAAAGTATCCAAGACAAACTCTGGATTGAGGGTGACTCTAGCCTTAAAGACATCATTACATTAGTTAAGAAGGCGGAATTGTCAGAAAGGTGTGCTAAAGCTGTTTCTCATTCAACTGAGACAGTCACTGTTAATAAAGTTACTGACACCAGAAAAGACAAAAGTGTTACGTACAAACAATCTAAATCGTATCAAAGCAATTGGAAACCACCTTACACCAAGAAAGAGGAAAATTCTTCTTCTCAGTCCGGCTTTGTATGTTACAGATGCGGAAGTACTGCGCATACTGCGAGATTTGAAAAATGTCCTGCTAAATCTACAAAATGTTCTGTATGCGGAATCGTGGGACATTTTTCTAAAGTTTGTAGAAGGAAGCGTTATAAAAAATCACATGTAAGTTGCATCACTAACAGCAATTCAGATTTGTCAGACAACAATGAAGATGAAGACTCTCCAGAGAACTCGAGTATTTCCAGCGGCATTACAAAACATGTTGTGGTCAATATTACGAGCAATGATAGCAACAAACCTTTATGTATGATTTCCTTTGGAGGTGTGGTGTTACAGGTTGCAGCGGACTCTGGGTCTCCTTTCACTATCATTGCTAAATCAGTTTGGAATGACAAATTTGTTAATGCCATTGGTCCACAATTGCAACCCACTGATGTGAATCCAGAAAGTTTCACGGGGCAAAAAATTGATATGTTGGGTTTCAGATCTTTAATTTTTGAGTTCAAGGGTAGAAGAGCACTATGTAAATTGTATGTAGCTCAAGATGGGCCTTCAGTTTTAGGTTGGAGAGACCAACGTTCTTTAAGTATCATTTTGAATCCGAATAGTCCTGAGCAAGTGCTTGTCATGTGTGAAGCGGAGAATACTAAGAAATGGGTTTTAGAAGAGTTTCCAAAATTGTTTAGTGGCAACATTGGAAACCTTAAAGGTTTTTCGCACCAAATTTTGACCAAACCCAATGCAGTTCCTAGAGTTCATAAAGTACGACACATTCCATTAATTGTTCGAGATGAGGTTAAAAATGAATTAAAGAAATTATTAGATGCAAATATTATTGAACCAATTGAGGCATCTGAATGGATTTCTCCCATAGTGATTGCTAGACGGTCTAATGGGAAAATTCGCATGTGCATAGATTTGAGATATTTGAATGAGAATATAATTGTTGATCAGTTTCCTCTCCCGAGAATCGATGAAATGCTTGCACTCACCAAAGGGGCTAAATGGTTTTCAACAATTGATTTGTCATGTGCATATCATCAAGTTTCGTTACATCCATTGAGTAAACACCTTACAGCCTTTTGTACCCCTTTTGGTTGTTACCAATTTCGTCGCATGCCATTTGGGTTAGCATCCGCGGCTGCGGTATTTCAAAGGCTTATGTACGAACTTCTGGGTGATATGCAAGGTATAATTTTCTTTCAGGACGATATTCTTATAATGGGTCCTAATAAGAAGGTTCATGATGAGCGTTTAAGGAAAGTCATGAATATCTTACAAAATAAAGGGGTTACGGCGGAGCTTTCAAAATGTAAATTTGCAGAAAATAGTGTAACTTACCTAGGCCATGAAGTAAGTTCTTTAGGTATTAGACCCAAGGCCAGCTTAGTAAGAGCCATTAAAGATGCTCCCCCTCCCAAATCTAAAGAAGACCTTAGATCCTTTTTGGGACTAGCAGAGTTTTACTCTAAATTTGTGGACAAGTTTTCAGAAAAAACTTGTGTAATGAGATCTCTTCTCAAAAATAAGGCACAATTTATTTGGTGTAATTCATGTCAAAAGTCTTTTGAAGAAATAAAAAAAGCTGTAGCGCAAGCACCTAGTCTCCAAGGATTTGACCCTGGTGCACGAACTATTGTCACCACTGATGCCAGTAGCAAGGGGTTAGGGAGTGTGCTTACACAATTGGGTGAGAATAATGCAGAAGTTATTATTGCCTTTGCTTCAAGATCCCTTACCCCTACTGAGGAACGTTATTCAGTTGTTGAAAGAGAGACCCTGGCTTGTGTGTGGGCCCTAGAACATTTTAGAAAATTTCTTTGGGGTAGGAAGTTTATTTTACGGTGTGATCATAAGCCTTTGACTAAGTTACTAACCACTGAAGGGTTAACCAGTGCCACAGCCAGGATAGCGAGGTTATCAATGAGATTGCAAGATTTCATGTACGAGGTGCAATACGTTCCTGGGGCTAAAAATTTTACTGCAGATTTTTTGAGTCGCATGTCTTTACCTTTAGTTGAGCTCGATATGAATCCTTGGAATGAATTCTCAGTAGCTCACATTTCGTCAAAAGTCCAGTGCAGTTTTAGTAAAGAGGAATGGCTTGAAGCAGAGAATTCAGATCAAATTCTACTTGTTCTTAAACAATTAATTATGAAAGGATGGAATGGAATTGATAAAAAATTTGTGAATGATGACTTGCGTGGTTTCTGGGAAGTTCGGAATGAACTGAGTCTTTCAGACGAGTTTGTTTTACGGGGTGACAAAATTGTACCACCGAAAAACTTAAGGAATAAAATAATTAGTTTAGGCCACGAGGGGCATTCAGGAATCACTCGCACCAAATTGCGTCTAAAAGAACTGTATTGGTGGCCTAAGATTGACTTAGATGTAGAAAGGTGTGTAAGATCGTGTGTTAAGTGCGAAGTTTCGGATAAAACATTGAAAACTTTCAATCCACCTTTAGCTTCTCCTAGTTGCCCCAATTTTCCTTGGGAAGTTGTAGCTATTGACTGCATGGGACCAATTTGTTGGCATGATAATTCGCAGAAATACATTTTGGTACTCGTCGATACCTTTTCACGATGGTTAGAAATGTGTGTTGTGGATACCATCACTACCAAAACAGTGATAACATTCTTAGATGATATCTTTTTAAGAGAAGGTTTCCCTAAGTTTATCTTATCTGATAATGGTGTACAGTTCAAATCCTGTAAGATGAAAAATTATCTGAGTGCTTCTGGGGTTCAACAGAGATTCACAGCATTATATCATCCTAGTGGCAATGGTATTGTTGAGAGAGCTAACCGCAGTATTAAGGGTGTCATACAACTTGCTAACAAAGGTGACCTATCTTGGGAAGAAGAATTAAAAAAACTCCTTTGGGCCTATAGAAGTACTATTCATGGTACTACTGGTAAAAGTCCTTTTTCCTTAATGAGAGGGAGGATTCCCCATTCAAAGATTAATCCAGGATGGTTGAATAAAAGTGGGATGGTTTTGTGTGATATTCCTGTTGTAAGAGAGAATATCAAAGATTCTCAAATGAGAAACAAGTCCTATTATGATTTAAAACATGGTACTAAACAAGTTAATTTACAGAGTGGTCAATGGGTTAGAATTAAAAGTGCTAGGAAAGTGTCTAAGACTGAAAGCAAGTTTAGTGAGCCCAAATTGGTTGTCAAAGTTATGAATAACACAGCTTTACTTCAAAATGGTGAGGTTTGGCATTGTAGTCGTCTGGCACCAGTTTCATATAGTTCTGAATCTGAAGAGCGGAACAAATGCAAGAATTTTTGGTGGCTAGATACATGTAAATTGTCACAACATATTGATGATTCTAATCCAAATGATGAAAATGTTAATCAAAGGATATCTTCTGATGTTAATTTGGAGGTTTCACAAGATTGTAGTGTTGTTCCAGATAGTGTTCCTGTTCCAGAGGTTCCATGTGATGAAAATGTTTCTCTGGGGGGCAATCATCAAAATGTTCAGGATCCTGTTTTACCACAAGTGTCTTGCGATGAAAACATTGTTAAAACGTCTAGTGGTAGAATTGTCAAGAAACCAAAATTGCTAGAAATTTTTGATTGTACTTAATAATATGTAGATTTTAAGTTACATTTATTTATTTATTTATTCATTTTTTTTTTTTTTTTTTTTTTTTGTGTTTTCATTAAAGAAGGGGGATTGTGTAGTATATAGCTTTAAGATGTATAAGAGTCATACAGTTCTAGATTGTAGAATGTATTGTGTGTGTGAGTTCTGTAGTAAGACAGTTCTGCTGTGGAGACTGTCAGCGTTGGTGGTGTTATTCCCGTGTGCGGGGGGCTGTAATAAAGAACTCATCTTATACCATACTTCTTGAGTTGGACTTCATTTATGAGTATACTACAGCTGCCCCAGGAAACACCGGAAGATATGGAGGAAATGGTGGGCATACTACCAGTAGCGGCTGGAATGAATTGGGAGTGGCGGGGAGGGGCAGGTGGGGGGGAGGAAGTAGTGATGTAAAAAATATAAGTAAAAGAACGCACCTTCTCGCTGGTCTCCCGCACATCGTCTCAGTCTCTCCTCTACGGGGCCAGAACAGGAAGCAGCCAGGCTACGTCCCCTAAGCCAATCACAATACTGCATTGCAGCGTTGTGATTGGTCCGAGCACAATGGATTGGCATGATCTCCACTCAGGCTGTAATCCAACCTGCATGGAAACCATGCAAAGTGCACATGACTGTTTTGGATGGTCCTAGAGGGCCGGCCAAACAGTCATTGCACTCTTGGAGTGGGTAAACCCAGCCCGCCCCACAAAGCTGCACAGCAGGAACAAATACAATGACGATAACCTTGAGTTATTATCATTATATTTGTTCTTTCTTACACTGCTTTGCAGCAGTGGGGCGATGCTCGTCTGCCTTAGCGGAGGAGCCAACACTGCAGACTATGGACTAGATACTACAATTGTGTGTAATCCAAGAGACTTGGTGGGTTGAATGAGGGCAACCCCCAGCACTGTATAAAAAAGCTTCTGCAAGGGTTTGTAATGTGTGCGACTGCCATGTGCCTACAATAAAACAAATAAAGTGTTCTTAGCAAAAAAGAAGGCGAATGAGCAATAAGGATGCCTTTAATTATATTTTTTATCATGTCTCATTTGTGTACATTCAAAGACAGAGGGCAATTGTCAGTCTATGTCTTCTGCAATTGCAATTTATCCCTTAACATGGATAGTGTTTTGTTCTTTCTCTGACTGTAAATTGAGAGAATTTTATAAAGTGAACTATGAGACACTCTTGCTGAGATACAGGGAGTGCGAAAACAAAGGCTGTTGGATGTACTTTATTTTCTACACAAATTTACAAAATGTAAATAGCAATAAATGAACTGTACTGCTCTTTGAAAACACATCAGCAGTTAGGAAAGCACAAATGATGCACATTTGTTTGGAGCTCTGAAGTTAGAAAGATTCTAATAGGATACACAGAAATCAAGGCACTTTAGTTACTGAGACATACATGATAACTACCTGCTAAAATTCGAATTTCACACTTTATTGTTTGTGTGCTTTATAGTTATGTCAATAAAACTGCATGTCTGAGCAAATTTAGCAGCCATTTTGATGGAAAATGTGCTCTCTGTAAATGTCAGTGTGCTCCAAAATGCATCCCTGGCTACATACTACATCCTTATAGTTCTCCTGATGAATGGGCTTGGCTCTTTTGCAACACTTTGTGTGTCACCTGGATTTTTTAAAATCCCTATCACCAGTGCCAAATTTTAGTGAATTCAGGTGAGGCCCAGCAGCACTTATTTTTGGAGACCACCACTTTTTTTTAAAATCCAAATCAAGAGAGAGAAAAGCACAAAAGGGGGAATGAAGGAGGAAGAGAAACAATGAAAAAAAGTGGCAAAGGGAGAAAGCAGGGGTGAGAAAGAACATGCATGAGTAAAATAAAGAAGTAGGGAGTGTCTGCTGCTAATATAAAGGGGCAGGAGTTGGAATGAGAATACTCAGCCCCGGTATACAGCACCTCAACCTTTTGTTCAGGAGCCGTAGGCTTCTGAACAAAAGTTTATGCCTGGCACTTGTTCTTTTACAAATTAACTACTGCCTGTGATTTCAATGATGTATCACTGGTGGCAGCACCACCACTCTGAAAATTGTTTCAGCTCTACTGATCATGAATGACCAAAATACTTCCATAAAAAATGCAAAAACAAATTAATCAATGGAATACCACAGCTCACATTTCTGAAGTGACGTGTACCACAAGATTTTTCATTGAGTATATTTTGATCATGCACAGAGCAAACATTCTCTCCTGTGTTTAACCCCTTCGCCGCGGCGGGAATTCCGCCGCGGCGCTGGGGGGTGCGGGGGGGCAGCGCGGTGGCACTGTGCTCATGACGGAGCCGCTCCGTCATGAGCCACGGTTGAGCTGTGCTCATGACGGAACGGTTCCATCATGACTCCGCCCAGTTGCGTTGTCCCCCCGCACAGGCGGGGAAATAGCGCCGCGTGGGCGGAGCGGCCGCAAACGGTCGTGGCATGACGGAACCGTTCCGTCATGAGCACACGACAACCGTGGCTCATGACGGAGCAGTTCCGTCATGAGCGGGGAAGGGGTTAATAAAGGAGATAGGATAAAATGATGGCATATATTACTTGTATCCAAAGTACATCGTTGTTTTAAATCAGGAATGTATATATATGTTCCCTTAGTTTCACGTTCTTGAATTTCTTTTATTTTTGTCATCACCAATAATTATGGGCTAGATCTACAAAAGTGATGAATTGCGATTTCCTAATTGCGATTACCTTATTGCGATTCCCTGCTTATTACAATAAGGAAATTGCTATTTCTAGCATATGATACTCTTTTGAGATTCATTTGCCATTCTTAGAGGGGTCAAAATAGACCTAACTCATGATTATTAATGAGGTAGGTCGCAATTTATGACCCATTAGGAATCACAGCCATCACAGGGATGGTGACCTGCTTGGGTCAGCAGACCAGTATGTCTGTAACTGCTTTTAAACAAAGCAACATTTTTTTGTTTTAATGCAGCCTGATTTCCTTAAGGGAACACAGTGGAAGTGATCCTAACTCTTAAAAAGTATTTTACCAACTATGTGCAAAGCAGAAGGGGCTCCCTTCTCATTTGTGAATGGGTTTCCACCAAACTTCAATTGGTGGTAAATTGCAAATATTTTGTGCCCTCATTTCGGTTGCATAACATTTGTACTTATCATTACAATACTGTATTTGGATGGGACGCCCTCAACACGCCCCTTCCAAATACCAAATTGCAAAACCCAATTTGCGATTCGGTAACACATTACCAAATTGCAATTTGGGCTTTGTACATTCCAAAAAGCAGTTTTCCTGCTGCAGACGACCCAATTCACAGTCAGGAAAAATGCTTTGTGCATCTAGCCCTAAGTTATCAGCAGTAATTGGAGTCATGTCTTTTGTTCTAAATCCTAAAGACAATTTTAAAACGTTTCTAGTTCTAAATAAAGCCAAAACCACTGACTTAGACTAGTGGGGAACCTACTAATTGCTTATTTATTTTCATATATTCAACTGCTGCATACAGCATCTCTCTGAATTAGATGTTAACGTTGTGAAAAACTGAATGAGATCATGCAAATGAAGCTACATTATGTATTAATTAACATTTTCACCTCTTGGAGACAAACACATCTTTGTTGTTGGAGGTTAATGGAGTTCCTTTTAGAAATAGGTTTAGCGTGAAAACTAAGTGTGGTGTATTTGTTTTGAAGACTCTGTACATATCCACACCATTACATTCTATAACCCTTTAATGCAGCCCCTTTTCATTTGCATCAATCATTGATATGAATGACCATTTGTGCAGGTAATTTTCTAGAAGTACAATGAAAAGATATATCAAAACAATGTTAGTTCAACGGAATTGTTCAATACTGCTCGTGTATTCATTGATTTAGGCCTGTGAAGATGGAGCCAGTACCTCACTTCTCCGTGGTCCCCACATTTAACTCCAGCTGTCAACTACAAGGTAGGGACTCAGGCAATAATTACCCTATTTGGATAGTGGATTCCATTCTCCTGCCAGCAGCCTGCTAAATTTCTGCCATGTTGGAACGGAGTGGTATTATTCACTGCTTTATTCTAGTATGGCCAGGCAGCGAGGCAGGGTGGCAACAGTTTGATGGTGGGGACTTTGCTCTCTGTGCTAAAGCTTGTCTCCTGTACTTGCACTTCTGGGGCACAGTGAGATATACGGGTTTCTATTTACTGTTCTAGAGGCTGGTGGAAGGCAGGGCCTCCATGAGTCCCAAGGATGAGGACACATGTTCCATCACCCATGCACTTTCTGGAAAAGCATTAAACCCTGGAATGTCCTCTCCAAGTTTTTCGAACCCTACCTCAGAAAAATAGAAATCTCTGTATTTTCTCTTTCCGGTGCTTAAATAATTTCTGGCTTTGCAGATTCACCAGTCTGAACACGGATATTACATTTGCAGAACACTCACAAGAATACTTATGTCCACCATCATCCACCATTCTTCAACCATCTTTATACATCTGATTATCAACCCAATAAAAGCAGGGTTTTCTCATTAGCAACAATGATGGGAGAAAAGTGTCACACTGACAGTATGTAGTGCCTTCACGAAGTTGTAATTAACAGTATTAGTTTTGTGTAAAGCCAAATTTATTTGAACTAAATGAAACTAATCAGAGAAACACTTAACATTTTTGTTGACGTCTTAGATGGTTCATGTCCCACAAATGTTTTAGTACCTTCTTGTTCTAAAATCCTCGTTAAATAGTAGCACTATAGTTATCTTTGATGTCTTACATTAAGATATATTTCATTTAATCCAACTTTCTAAATAGTCGTCTTTCTGGCTGCTTATTCAAAATTAAGCTGATGGACTTCGGGGGGGGCCTGCGAATGAACAAATTGAAGAACTTTCCACATCAGCATCAAGCTAGGCTCCCCGCCCCCTCAAGTTGTTCCCAATCGATCATCAATAAATCCTCTGGCTTTTTGCCTGGCACCAAGAATCCTACCCTACTCGCTCTCCCTTACCATGGTTTGACCTCTGTGGGGGTCAGACTGCAAAACAATCAGATAGAACTTTAGTAGATTTGCTTAGGGAAATTTGTGTGAGTAATATTAGTATCAACCTATCCATACAAAATTTCTGCATCAGGAACAAAAACATAAATGCCAGCACAACGTTTAAGTGCCGTACTGCTTGCATCCCATCCGCAAGTGCTAGTGGCCAATGCAAGCTGGTGGCACATCTCAGTGAACGTTTTTATTTTCCAAATGATAAAAAATGATTGACCTAGAAAGTGAAGTGGTACCAACTAGGAAGCAGTACTTAAAAAGGGCTCCCTGAGGTTGGATTTGTGTTGCCAGAGTCCTTGATGAAAGCCAGTCACTGGGTTTAAAATGATGTGATTAAATGAAAGCCAACATAGCTAGTCTAAAGCTGGTGTCTTCATCTAATAAGATTCATGCCTTTCAGTTTTGAAACTGTATGCAGCTCAAGTGGGTCAAATGAAAAGGATGTATCTGGGAAGGGCTCAACAACATCAGAATGGTTTTGTTGTAGGTATTATGCAGCACTGTATAGAGGTTTCAAATAGCCCAGAGCCAGACAAGACATGGGGCCAGATGTATGAAAAATCCATTTAGCAATTTCCTAATTGCAGATTTTAGTGATTTACTATTAGGAAATCGTTAAATGGCATGTACGGTCGCAGGCTGGCCAGAAATGAGTCAGATCGCTTAATAGGTAATTGCAATTCGCTATTACCAATTCAATTGCTAATTACAAATTCTTTAAAAAAAATGCAATTCTGCTTCCTGAGTCAGGGAAATTACCCCTGAAACAGGAAGTTCAGGATCTCAGCATCCAGGAAAAGAGGCAGAGAGAGACAGGAGAGCTGCAGAGCACAGGCAGTGAATTGAGGACCCGAAACACCAGTCATCCAACATCAGGAATGGTCAGCCAGAAGCAGGGGAAGGAAGCAGGGGGAGGAAGAGAAACCTGACGTTTTCTGAGCAGCAACTAGAGATTCTCACTGAGGAGTGTTGTAACAATCACTACCTCCTGTTTGGCCAGGATCCATGAACATTCCTGAGTCATAGAAGCGCAAGATATGGAAAGGGATGGAACAGAAGATTCGTGCTGCGGAGGTGGCAGAGTGCTCGGTCAAAGAGATTTGCATGAGGTAGTATGACCTCTGTTCCCACACGAAGGAAAAGATTGCAAAATGGCTAAGCGAGTCCCATGCCACAGATGGCAGACCCTCCATAGCACCCCCACCCATGACACAGGAGGCAATGGAGGAGGACACTCTCGAGCCAGAGGCTAGAATATGCCAACCTGGACTTGTCTGCGCCTGTACCCTGCAAAGTAAGTGCAACATTTATGGGCTTGAATCAGCTGTCCACATGCATGCAAAACAAACTAAAACAGACATATCTGGATGGGATAATTCCATGTCCAAAATATCCCACATGGCCCATCATGGGAATTGTAGTCATAGAGAGTAACAGTGTAGTCAGTGTAAGAAATTGCAGAAAAATTATTGTATGACAAATAAGAATGTGTTTCACATGTAACATATTTTAATGGTATTGCCATTATCCAATTAGGTGCACCTGAAGAAGGCACTGATGGCCCAACAGATGAGGGTGGAGAACAGGCACAAACGGAGAAAGAGGAAACTGTTTTGCTTGAGATCATGGCCACTACCTCTCTTGGCCACTTCAGCAGTGTGTACTCTCCCCACATCTACCATCAGCAAAGGGTGAGGGTGCCATACAGTCACCCACTCCAACCTTCCAGCCAGTCATCAGGTCCCAATAGCAGAGCTACACCCTACATGGCTGAAGGCGCCGTCACACATTGCAGGCTTCTGAGTCTCAGGTGAC
Source organism: Triturus cristatus (assembly GCF_964204655.1). Taxonomy (NCBI): domain Eukaryota; kingdom Metazoa; phylum Chordata; class Amphibia; order Caudata; family Salamandridae; genus Triturus; species Triturus cristatus. Next base: position 491,688,004 of record NC_140588.1, read on the forward strand.
TGCTGAACAACGGTGTTGTTTGGTGGGCTTAATGCATCAATGCTGCAGGTTCAGTGCCTACAGCACAAACAAATTCGGATGGTTAACCGCAAATTGCAGGCAAAGCAACAGTCGATCACAGTAGGGCTCAGCACAGTGGCCAATCAGTTGGCTGATAATCAGGCCCGCATGGACACAAAAATGGACCTACTAACAGGTGCTATAGAAAAATTGTACACTGAGATGTCAGAGAATAGGCGCACTCAAAGACGCAGAGCGAGAAGCAGTGCTGTATGAATGGATGCCATGACCTGGGCCAGTGGGCAACTCGCACAGGCCACCGCTACACTATCCAAACATACTGTGATGCTACAGGTGCAGATGGGCCACTTCAAGGGGAATGTCTTGGCCAGATTACATCTGCAGTGGAGGCAAACCAGACAGCAAATATTGCCACTGGTGTGGGTGCAGAGACTCCTGACAATGAAGTGGCGAGCCTCAGCAGCATTTCTGCCACAGAGGCATGTGTGCTGCGACACATTACCAATCGCAGTGCTGCACCTCAACATGGTGGTACTACACAGACCAGATGCTCTCCCAGAAGATAAATGAGTTGCCCCACTCAGGAAGTGGAAATATTTAATTTCTTTATGTTATCGGTGCTGTAACCAAGCTACATACTGACTACATGGTGTAAGAAGTATTGAGAATGAGAGCTTGTCTTTCAACTGTTTGGTGACACCTGTCATTAAAGGTAGCTTTACTTTGAGCCTTCAATCAAGTGTAGTGGCATTATTTAACAATATTGTGGATTTGAGAATGTCTTATCTGGTGAAGTAATGTCTAGCAGTGTGTTCCCTGGGCATTCTCCTTTCTACTGCTCTGTTCTCCTCTGATGGCTGATGAACATTTGAACCAGGATCCTCCTCCTCTGAATTGGATTCAGAGACCACAATGTGTAGTCCTCTCCTGCAGGCAACATTATGGAGGATGGCACATGTTTCTAAAATCTTACAAGCAGGTTCTAATCTGTATTGCAAGGCTCCCACATTCTTATGAAGGCAGCATAACCGGGATTTCAGAAGTCTAAATGTCTGCTCAATCACAGTCCTGGGCAAGTCGATGTTCAATGTTGTATCACATTTCATTTAGGGTGTTTGGATCCATGAGCGTAGGGCATATGCATTGTCTCCTGAAACACATACATAAATGTGGCCAACATACATTTTGTGCAGATTGGGCATTTACTTATCAGCATTTACATTAGTTGTCACTACCTAATAAGTATCCTCATCAAATTCCCCACTTTCAGGTCATCTGTATAATCAGCTGTGCCTGAACATCTATGAGTCATGGATACTTCCTGGATATTGTGATGCAATGTCAGTGATTGGGTTGTGGACATTGCAAACAACATATTAAGGGAATGCATTTTTTATGGTACCTAAAAAGGTATTCAAAATTGGATGGGGGATATATGAACATTTGTGTCCCATCTATACACTCATGAGTGACCTGGGGAGATTTTGCAATATGGTCAAATTGAAATTAGGTAATCCACATTTACCCCTCATTCCTGGACATGTATATGTGGTGATGGATATTGGGGAGCATAGCATAGAGAAAAGAGGGGAACAAACGCAAGAGCGCACCTTGCAACACCCCACCTGCAACAGCTACCACATCCTGGTAACTACAAGTGACTACTAGGTGTAACGAGAACAACACCTGGACATGGATGGGGATGGAATTGCTGCACAGAGTACTGCTTTCTAGGTGTGGCTTTAAGAGGGCAATTACATTCAAAAGGACAGTGCTACTCAGCCTGTATTTTTCATATATCCCTTCTATTGGTCAAAAATTGTCAGCCTTATTCTGAATATCCTCTCTTGTCTCCGTCTGCACCTCTGCTGAGCAGCCAGTATGCGCATCCTCCTTGCTATCACTTTCAAGGCAGCCATTGTGGACTGGCACGGTGCATTCTGGGCCTGCTCTTACAGTTCAGAGCCATTTACCACCTGGTTTGAATTGGGAGTAAATTGCAAATAGACCAATTATCGACAAATCCCTATTTGCGACTCACGCACGCATCCTGTTTGCGAGTCAGTATTTGTGATTCCATAATACTGACTCACTATTTCCTTTCACTAAAATTTGGGAGTCGCAAATCAGTTGTGTCGCTATTTTACGTTTGACAATGTCTATAGTTCATGGTGTACGGACCTTTTTCCATTCGCAAACCTGTATGCAACCGATTTGCAAGTCGCAAATCTTTCATACATCTGGCCCTAGGTGACTATCGAATGAGGCCATCTCTTTATCAGATTGGTGCACTGGGTTCAACCCATTGCTCCATAACTCAGCTCTATGGAGCATTTAAACCCCAAAATAGGCCAATTTTCTCACAAAACATAGACTTTAAGTTAAAACAAGTGTTACTAGATAGGCTTTTCTCCAGAAACTTCAGAAAAAGGTTTCAGTGATCTCTGTCATCTGGAAAAATCTTGGAAAATAGATGTTCAGAGCAGAGCTACATCCGCACAAGCCCTCTTAACATAAAAGCAAACAGAATCCTTTCCAGTAACAACAGGCCTCCTCTATATTATGACCTCAATTTCCAGGAATTCTGAACTTTAAAAAAGAAGTTTCACAGAAGTACCTAAAAGAACAGCGGTGATTGTGCAACTGCTAAATGTCTATTTCGTATTCCCAGTAGTAACTAAGAATCTTTCACTGGTCAATCACACACTCTGGTTCTTGGACTTTTATCTCAATACATTTCCAGTCTATCCTGGAGACCAGTTAACCTCAAAAGACAAAACAAACTACCAACAACATTATCAGGCCTTATCAGGCCTCACAGTCCCGAGAGATATTAGTCATGAATTTGAAGCATGTCCTTACAAGCAAGACATTCAGTTGGGAGATCATCAATACTTCCTTAGTCATTTCTCGTATTAGGACATGAAGATCCACTTCTTTTTGAGTATAGAACTCACTGGAAATTCAATAAAAGGATTTTGTGGCAATATCCTCTTAAAACCACTCATAGAGGCATTCCGGCCTCTGTTCCCCTACTCTCCACCCCTGTTTTTTAGTACCAGGAGATGTGTCTTTAGCCATGTTGTACAGCAGCTTGGCAGCTGTTAATCTTGGCTAAAAGCTAGTGGGGTAGAGGAGAGTCATATGTAGTGACGTAGAATGTAATGGCGAAGAATAGAGTTGTAGAGTGGCAAAGAGTGTTGTGTATTGGAGTGGCATAGTGTGGAGTCACGTACCGTCGCATACACTGGAGTGGCATAGAGTATGGTGGCCTGGTATAGAGTGCAGTGGCATTGAGTTGCAGTGGCATACAACGCATCATCGCAGAATGCAACGGCATCGATTAGAGTAGTCCATAGTAGAGTGCAGTGGCACAAAGTGGAGTGGCATAGTGTTAAATGATGCAGAGGGCAGTGGTGCGGAGTGGAGTCGGGTGGCATATAGTATAGTGACATAGAGTGGTGTGGTGCAGAGTAGAGTGCTGTAGAATGCAGTGGAGTGGCGTAGAGTTCAGTGACGGAGAGTGCAGTGTTGCCGAGAACAGTGTCAGAGTGCAGTGGTGTAGAGTGATGCAGAGTGTAGTGACATAGAGTGCAGTTGTGTAGAGTGCATTGGCTTAGTGCAGTGGTTAAGAGAGGAGAGTAGAGTGCAGTGGCGTAGAGTAGATTGTTTCAGAGTAGAGTGAAGTGGCATAGTGTGGAGTGGTGCAGGGTCGAGTGCGTTGCGTAGAGTGGTATAGAGTGTAATGGCGTAGTGAGAAGTGGCATAGAGTTCAGTGGTGCAGAGTAGATTAGAGTGGTGCACAGTGGATTGGCATAGAGTGCAGTGTCGCAGAGTGCATTGTTGCAGAGTGGCATAGACTACATTGGCGTAGAGTGGAGTTGTGCAGAGTAGATTGGTGTAGCCTAGACTGGAATGGTCTAGAGTGCAGTGGTGAAGAGTAGATTGGGAAGAGTGGTATAGAGTATAGTGGTACAGGGTAGAGAGGCATACCATGAAGTGACATAGAGTGCAGTGGCATAGAGAGGAGCAGTGTAAAGTGGAATGGTGCAGAGTAGAGGGCAATGGCGTGGATTGGAGTGGTACGGAGTAGAGTGGAGTGGCGTAGAGTGGAGTATGCATGGTGTGGTAGCACACTGCCATTACAGATAACACATTTTCAATTTAAATGACCATTACATTTGCACAGACATAGTTTCCTAATAAAACTATACAGTGCACTAAGGAAAATGTGTAGAAATTGCATCACATAGTGTAATGATTTGTTTTGATCATATTAAAGTATGTGTTTCCAACTCACTTCAGAAATAACAAAAATGTACTTCATTTATGTTCCTAATTCTGATGTATACTGAAATACGGGAAACAGCCACTACAACGCAGCCGTTTCCATGCATAACTTAACCACGCATGCATTATAACGCATGCGTGATTACCACGAATAGCCTTTACCACGCATACCTTTACTACGAGATGCGTAGTAAAGGCATGTGTGTTAAAGGCTAAAATTAAACAAGCATTGGCATAGCCAATAGGTCTCGCCTTTGGGACCTTATAAGTGTTTAGCCATGCAACAGTTGATGTTGTTGCACCAAGTATATTGTGCTGCATAACTAAATACTTATAAGGTCCCAAAAGCGAGACCTATTGGCTATGCCAATGCTTGTTTTATTTCTTTCGTGCCTCATGCTCCTCGCACGCTCTGCGGTCAACATGGAGGTTTCTCCTAATATCAGTGCTGCATAGGAGACAGAATATACTTTTCGATTTCTTTTTTTGCTTCTTTTCTTTCCTTTCCGGAGTTCTGCGCTTGCCCCTGCTCTCCGTTTCCCTCCCACAGCCCTTTTCTTTCACTCCGCGCACAGTGTGCAGCCTCCCAAATGGTCAGACGTGAGATTGCTTCCTGGGAAGCAGCTGCGCCATAGCAGTGACAGGCTGGTTTGCTAGCTTCATGGCACAGAGTCCCCTGCTCTGGGCCACGTTTGCATCCCTAATGTGAGCTACAATCTTTATACAGACGGGATGAATTTTCTAAATTCTGCATCTGTGTTTGCAAGTCAGTATCCTTACAATGTTGAGAGGTTAAGGACATCAGTCCCCAATATAATGACTGTACAGGCGGAATAAAGTGTGTCTTTGTTTCAGTAGCACTTGTGTTTTTAGCTGATCCTCATCAATTGCTTGCAAACTAACTAGGGGGCATATTATCAAGACACAGCGTTAAAATTATCGCCGCTTTAGCGGCAGAAAACTGCCGCTAAAGCGGCGATAATGGGCTTGATAATATGCCGCAGAGAATTCCCATAGAAGCCCATGTTCTGGTGTCAACATTGGCTTCTATGGGAATTCTCCAGGGCATATTATCAAGCCCATTGTCGCCGCTTTAGCGGCAGTTTTCTGCCGCTAAAGCAGTGATAATTTTAACGCCGTGCTTGATAATATGCCCCCAAGATCGGCTAAAAACACAAGCGCTTGCAGCTTGGTTTTTCAGCTGATCCTCGCTCCTCCCCTCCAGTCCCTCTCTCCTGGTTAACTTTGTTTTCAGCAATCAAGCCAAGCATAGTTCCTCATTCGCTCCTGTTGTTGCTTCTCTGTCGCTTGTGTTGGATCCCTTCCCCCCCACCCCCGCCTCCTCCCAGCTGTTTCTGCTTGCTTTCACACCCGCTGCCGCACCATCCCACCTTCTGTCCTGCTCTAATTACCACCAACATTCATCCCTCGTGTTGGTTGTTGTATACATGTATTTACTATTTATGTATGATGTTTTACTATATGAGGACAAAAAGAGAGCTAAAGCGGTCTCTCGGCCAGATCTTAAAAACAGTGTCAATCGTTCTGCGTATCAAGTACCCTGCTAATGGGCAACAATGAATCAGATTCAGGATAACCTCTTCCACTAAGTAACTTTGGGTAAATTACAGCCATGTGGCATTTAGACTAAACTGTGGCTAGGCATTATATCATGCATCCGAGACTGCAAGTTTCATAACAGAGGCAGTGAAATTAATGGAAGCAAAGTTACAATCTAGCAGGCTCAAAAGATACACTAGGGATTATTTCTGGGAATGTTTGCATTTTCCATTGATTTTCCAGCTAATTGAATTATATATACAGCCTCGCACTTACGGTATCACAAAAAACAAAGACAATAACAAAAACAAGCATTTGCAATGCAATAGGTCTCGCATTTGCGAGTTTCCGTTATTAGCATTGTAAATGACAATGCCTTTTATTCTTTTATTTATTTGGTTTGAAAACCTGCAAGCGGTGTGTAAACATGCACTTTGTACTTCTAGTAGTTGCTTACGAAAAGCAAGGCTGGCAGTAAATTAACCTCATTTAATGCCAGCCTTGCTTCTCGTAAGCAATCACTTAAGTATAAAGTGCGTGTTGTTTACACACCACTTGAAGGTTTTCAAAATACATAAATAAAAGGCATTATCATTTAGGATGCCAATAGCTCAAACTCTTGCAAAAGCGAGACCTATTGCATTGCAAATGCTTGTTTCTCACTATATCACTGCAGAAAGAGACCAGCAGGACAAAAATCATCCTTAATCCTGCTCCGTTAAGACATACCAACCCAGGATTCCTCTAAAGAGACCCAGAATATGAAAATCATCCGTAATCCTGCTCGGTTAAGGACTGCCAGGTCGGAATTCCTCTAAATTGGAAGAAATATTCATCAATGCTAATGCATTTCAAATTTTATATCTGATTCACACTCAATGAAATAAGTGTAAATGCATGTTTTATTGCAAATGTTATCAATCTTGTGGTGTTCAAAGTCAGAATCAGCACTAAAGTTATTTTACTCTGGCCTGCAGATTGCACACTTCTCAGCAGCAAGTTTCTCCGTCAAAGCCAATGCAGATATGTATGTGATTTCCCAGTAACAATGTACCACTGGTTGACGTGCTTGGATCATTAATAATCTGAATAGTGCATCAGTCTCTGGCTCTCAAATCCTTCTATCATGCTCAGCCTTTCCTTGATACTCCACTCAAACCTACCCATCCCTTTTGCACTCCCTCTACAATTAGTCTTTTTGAACGAATTGTTATTGTTTTTCACAGAGCAATACAAAAGCACGGCATACATGCACATATACATAAAACAGAATCAGTACCATTGTTTCCTGAAAGGGCCAAAATATTGCAGAACGACAGATGCTGCCCAATCAGGAGGTTTTGGTTCAAAATTTTTGACAAACTAAATAAACAACAGAGAAACATTCAGCTCACATAGTTGCACATACATTCTGAATAGTGAAAACACAGTGGATACACACCCAGCCCTACCAGCGATCTTCCGGCTCTCAGGAAAAGCTGCAGTGCAGCGGAACAGTACTCTGCAAATGCGGAATCCTATCAAACCTCAGGTAATTGCAATCGAGGGGCCGGGGAAGTGGGTGGGGGGAACCCAAAGCCAGCAAGCAACAACGGGCGAGAGGGCGCATTCTTGGGTGTTTAGTCGGCTAACGGCTCAGGCTATCTGTGTGGACCTCTGTGAGTTCCTGTAGTTTTTGGAGCTTTACAATCCGTCATTCTGATTTAATATAATTAGCTGTGTATATACAGTACCCATTCTGCTCGTGCTGTAGGTGCAAACGTGATGCGATATACCTTACATTATCTTAGCAGCGATGACAGCAGGCCCGTAAGGGGCACCGGGCATTTTCCTGGTACGCCGGAAGGGTGGATGCTGGTTTTTGGGCAATGGGGGCCTTATTGGTTACTGAGGGCCGGTTTTGCAGCAGTGCTCCAATATCAGCACCCTGTAACATAAGCGACACCGGTGCAAAGGAGGGCCAGAGGTTCTCAGTAGCAAGCCCCCCCCCCCCACCAGGGTCGGTCCAGCTGTGTTGCCAGGGCTGATTTCTATGTTTAAAAAAGCTTCATGTAGATAATGACAAGAAATACATAAGACCAGCAAATACAAAAAACGTCATAATAAAAGAAAAACAAGCTAAATAGCTAGCCATAAGAGCAAAAAATAAAGCTGGTTAAGTTTTCTAAAGGAATAAGGGTGAGGGGAGAATGGGGGGAGGGAGATAAGGGGAGAAAGAAGGTACACAACTGAAGAATATGTAATATTGCAAATCTACAAATGAATGTAAACAGTAATCTTATTATAATTAGAAAATACAGTTTGCCACCAAGAGGTTAGAGAGAACAAGAACAGAGAAATTAAACAATTACAGAGGTTTAAAATTTTCAGAATTTAAACGAGAATTATTAGTTAATACTATTTTCTCACAATAAGTGGGAAGAGGCAACCAAAATAGATCTCTATTAACCATTGGCTTATAAGAGGATGCAAAATCTCTATCAAGTCGATGAAGATGGCACAAGTTATTCCACCAATGTTGGATAGAAAGTTTTGTTAGTTTTTCCAATTAATTGCTATTTGTTGAAAAGCTAAAGCCAACATAAGGTTAAAAAGGCCATGCTTATGAGCAGGGAGATCTAAAGACTCAAACAAACTCCCAGAGAAAAGAATGGGATTCGACAATGGAATGAGAATGTTAAACATACAAGAAATATAGGATCACATTTTGTTTCAAAAACAAATAACAGGGGGGCAAAGTAAAAGAAGGTGCATGAGGTCAGCTGCGGGAGAACCACAAGTTCAGCATTTCGTGTCAGTAGAGTGGGAGAAAGTAGCAATAGAAGTAGGGGTGAAATAAAGTCCATGATAAAGGAGAAATATAGATTGAGTGATAGAAAAAGATCTAGAAATTCTGAGAGAACTGGATCAGAATTTGTCCCAGAAATTCATGGTCTATTTACATCCCAGATCCAACTCCCAGGCAAGTTCTACTTTACTCTTAGGACGATCTGGATCAGGAGATAAGGTGTGTTTGTATATTAGGGATGCCATCTGAGGAATAAATAGAGTCAATTAGACTATGGTATTTTCGAGATTTAAAGCAATTAGCCAGAAGTTTACCAATTTTATTACGTCCACCTTAATATCGAACGCTACTTCGAAGAAGTATAGAAGATGCATTATCAAAGGTAGCTTTATTAAAGTTTAATTTAGGACGAACAAGATCTTGTAAGATAGAGTCCGATTGTGAGGTGTAAAATGTGTGCTCTAGGGCCTTAATATTTGCTAGAGTAGCTTTGTGTTGTTGAAGGAAACGTTTCTTTTTTGTGAGACAAAGTCTATGATAAAACCTGTAGCCGTGGCCTTAAAAGAGGCCCATAATCTATGGGGAGAAGTATTATGATCACTGTTCAGTTAAAAAAATTCTTTAGCAAAGGAGGTAAATGAAGAAGAGAAAAAGGGGTCTAGTAGAATAGAATTATTAAAGCTCCAATGGGAGGATTTATGGTGTGGAGGGAGTAGATCAAAATCAGCCACAATCGGAGCATGGTCAGAAACGACAATGGGTTCGATAGAGGAAGAGAAAATATTTTGAGGTAAAGATTGAGAAAGAAAAATATAGTCTAGGCGGGAAAGAGAATTGTGAGGTGGAGAGATAAAAGAAAAGTCAATAGTATCAGGGTGAGAAAGCCTCCAAGCATCCACAAGGTGTGATTGGGAAATAGAATCAAGAAATTGTTTATGGGATTTATGAGGAATGAAGCGTACCTGAGACTGACGGTCAAGAAAGGGGTCAACAACTTGATTTGCAATCACCATCTAGTATAAAGAGATCATCTTTAAACTGAATACATTTTTGTGTGACCAGAGGCCAAATAGAGTAGTCTGGCTGAGTAGGGCCATAAACATTAAATACCGTCAAAGATGTGTTATTAATGAGCAAATTAACTAACCACCATCTCCCCTCAGTATCAGTCTCCTGCGATATAACTTTACATTTCAATTTTTTGTGACTTAAAATTAGAACACCATTTTTTTTAGAGGCGGTAGGAGAAACTAAAACTGAAACAACAGAACCTTTTTTCAATTGTTATTCCTCTGGTTCTTTAAGGTGAGTTTCTTGTAGCAGAACCAAATCAGGGTTATAAGCGGCATGATGTGATAATATTTTCTGTCTTTTAATTGGATTAAAAAAAACTTTCACATTCAAAGAAATAACTCTGAATGTAAAAACATCAACGATAAATAAAGAATAATACATTCAACAATGAAGTAATGAAGTAAGAGAAAAGAAGAGGAAGGAAGAGGAATAGAAGAAACTGTTGAGGTGTCAAGGAGAGGGGAAAAAATACGCACGAGAGGAAAGTCAAGAAACCAAGTGTGAATAAAAGCATATAAGAGAAAGAATGCAATACCACCAGGAAAAAGAAGGGGGAAAATACAATAAAGAGGAAAGAGAAGGAAAGGAAAAATAAGAATAAGAGAAGACAGTACATGTCAAAGATGACGACTGTGGTACGTACCTTACGGGGAACAAAGGGAAGGATAAGAGGCGGCAACAGACAAACGAAAACAGCACACCCAACAAAGGGCAACGCACCACACCAGGTCGTCAATTAACATAAACGGAAGCGGGAACATGAAATAGGAACACAGTGGATTTCAAAGAACCTGTAATAGGAAACAGAGAGTTATGCAAGTAAAAACAAGAAAAACAATGGAACTAAATAAAATAATCCTATAACAGGATAATCCACGAAAATAGCACAACAAAAGACACATAAAAGTCAATTGTCAGGAGGAGGGCCAGCAATCTCCATTGAAGCAGTAGAATCCGCTGGATCCTCAAAAGTAGTAGTTTTGTTTAAGAAGGTGACCTTAAACAGGCATGGGTGGATTAATCCATACTGGGCACCCAAGGAAGAAAGAGCAGGATGCAGATCAAGAAATTATTTTCGCGCTTGGCGGTGGGCATTGAAACATCCTGAGAGATAAATACTTTTGTGCCATGCCAAGTCAGCTGTTTTTTGGACTTAGCTGCACTTAGCATTTGTAGTAGGTCTGAGAACTGTAGAAATAAAAGGATTATTCCACGAGGTTTATTTTTTTTGATATATATATATTTTTTTTACTTTTATTTTGCACAGCAATTAACAATTCATTGCAATAATATCTGAGGAAACATAATACCATTTTTTTACAAACAGCATTTCATTTAAAGACATTTGAGAAAGAAAAGGATTAAATAAAAAAAGCCCAAAAGCTACAGTTTATATGAAAATGGATATTATGGATAAATACATAGCGGACAAAGATGTATCTAGGCGATGTGTAAGCGCCGTTCTTTTAACACGACCTAGGGCCTATTTTGAGCCTGAGATTCCCTCCAACTATATAGGGGTACCCAGATATGTCTACCAAGAGATTTCCCTTTCTTGCCTTTTCTTTCGTAGATTCTCTTCTCAAGGTTAAATACAGAGAGGAGCCGGGCCAACCATAGATTGAATGTAGGAGCAGCTGGATCTAACCAAGCTGAGGCGACACAAATACGTAGACCTGCCATGGCGAGAAAGAGAAAGCGGAGAGACATAGTATGTCCCTGGGTGTTATCAACCCCAAAAAGAATTAAGGATGAGGTTAGCTTAGCCCTAAGACCCAGGGTGGACTCTAAAAATGTCAAAATTGCGGTCTTTAACATGTCTAATTGGGGGCAGGTTGAAAACATATGGTCTAAATCAGCCTGTGAGGAATCGCAACGTGGACACGTAGTTCCCTGCTGCCCCCCCCCCATTGTAAAATGTTTGCCGGAGTGTAGTACAGGGAAAACACTGTTTTTTAATGTTGGGCCTGAAGCCCAGCAGAGCATAGTACTGTCTGCCCCAGCTCTAATGACTGGAAGAAATTGTCCGGATCAGTGCCTAGCCTGTCTACCCATTTTTCGGCATGTTTTTCTAGATCGTCTAGTTTAAGTGCCGTAGGTTCGCTATAAATTCCTTTAATAGTACAGCCATCCCCACTTCTTATAACTTCTATGGTTTTCACCTTACCGAACCCATTGGGTCCCCCCAGCTTTTTACTCAGGCAGCTTCTGAGCTGAAGATATTTAAAAAAGTTCCCGGTCCCAATACCAAATTTATCTCGAATATCCTTAAACTGATTGACTCCGTCAGTACCTAATAGATCCCTGACTTTCGTAAGGCCACATCCTGCCCAGAGCACCATAGTTTGATCTGAAAAAATTTCTGGCAGCGTTGGATTGCCATACATTTGTGTATAATAATTCAACCTCCCTAAACCGGTCTTTTTTTTTTAAAGTGGCCCAGATTTTAACCCCTTGTGTGCGCACAACGTCTCCCGGCCGTCATGCATTACGGTGGGCGTGTGCGCACGACGGCCGGGAGACGTCGTGTTAGCGAAGGCTGTTTATTTTTCCCGCAAAGCGGGAGAAATAAACCCACACGCAAGGGGTTAAAAGCAGCCTGAAGAGTTCTAAATTTAGTTCGCTTGAAATAGCTTGGCTCACATAATTTCATAAAGCAGTTTTTAGTATCTTCCCCCACCAGTAACCTATATACATCTGGGATCTTAACTTCCATGCTCGAGTTTTCAGAACTGTCATCGAATAGTCCAACCATGTATTGAAAAGCAGCAGCCCAATAATATAGTTTGTAGTCCGGGCCCTCAATTGGGGTAGAGTCATGAAGCGTAGGGCCCTCCTGGTTTTACCATGAGCCCAGACAAATCTATTAGCCAAATTATCCAGTGCGGTGAACCACTTCTTCTCAAATTCCAAAGGTACTGTTCTAAACAAGTACAATATCTTTGGTAAGAATACCATTTTTATCACATTGCAATGGCCAACCAATGACAAATGTAAGTTATGAAGTTTATCAAAGTCTATGTTGGCCTTCCGGATAATGGGATCAATATTAATAGCCACTAGGTTGTTCAGATCTGGAGTAATAGTGATCCCAAGATATGTCGCTGAATCTGTCATCTGCGGATCGGAGCGTCTTATCTCCCTGTTCACGAAAATCTGTGTCTTCTGTTTATTTAGGGCATATCCGGAGATTGAGCCGAAGGTTAAGGCAATTTCCTCAACTGCCACAATCGCTGCTACAGGATTAGGAGTAACTAAGGCGACGTCAGCAGCATATGCTAAGACTTTTGTGGCAGCCCCGTGATAAATAACAGACTCGATCTCACGCATGCCTCCAGCTGCCGGATTAGGGGATCAATATATATGGCGAATAATAGGGGTGAGCAGGGGCAACCCTGCCTGGTACCCCGCATAATCACGAAGGGGAGAGTATACTTCCCATTAACTCTAAGGCAGGCTGTTGGTGCGCTATACATGGTACAGATAGCTTTTGTAAATCCCTGCCCAATTCCAAACCATTTCATTGCCTGCCAGAGATAGTCCCAGGAGACCCTATTGAAAGCCTTCTCTGCATCCAGAAGAAGCATAGCCATAGGGTCCCCTGAGACTTCTGCTGCATCAGATAGGGTTATTACCCCTCAGATGTGCTGGGTAGTCCCTCTTCCAGGAATAAACCCATGTTGATATGGGTGGATTGCTTTCGTTATTATGAAATTTAATCTAGTCGCCGAAGCTTTAGACATAATCTTTACGTTGCGGTTTATTAAGGTGATAGGTAGATATGATCCGGGCTCCTGGGGTGGTTTGCCCTTTTTTAGAAATATAATGATATCGGCTCCTGGCCAAGAGTCGGGGACCGAGCTCCCGAGTTGTGCTAGGCAGATCGTATCCACCAGAACAGGTCCGATTTCATCCCAAAAAGTTTTGTAAAATTCCAGGGGAATCTGATCGGGTCCAGCGGCTTTACGTGACGGGAGATTCTTCAGGGCACAATAGATCTCATTATATGTCAAGATACCTTCAAGTCTCAATCTAGCCTCATCATTAATACAAGATAGTGGTATGCTATTGAGATATCCTAATGTTGATTCCTTCTGGACCGGGGGTCCAGCCCAATTAATCGCTGGTAAAACCGCTGAAATACTTCCTGAATATTGAATGGGTCCTTGACTAAATTCCCGCTCTCATCTATGATCTCATTTATTTCACTCTTGACACTCCTTTGTCTAAGTCTGGCTGCCAACGTATGACCAACTCTTTCACTAAATTCATAGCAGTGTTCTCTCTTAGTTAAAAAAAAGTTTGGCTGCCTTCGCGGCAGCACGATCTCCTATTTCTGCCTTGGTCCAAGCCAGCCGAAGTAAAATATCATCGAGTGATAAATCAGCGTTTACTGCAATTGCCAATTCCTCTTCAATACTAGCCAGCGTTTTGTACAGTGCTTCCACCCGGCATGCTTCCTTCTTTTGTCGAGAAAGGCTGAAGCTAAGTGTCTCCCCTCTAATACCCACCTTAAAAGTGTCCCACACCATTCCAGAGCTCGCACTATATCTATTTGAGTCCCAGTATGACATAATCCATCCCTTCATATGGAAGACATATTCGGGGACAGTTAGGAGCCCTCTTTCAAAAGTCCATGTCCACTCGCTACACAGACCATTAGTAAAAGCCAAGGTAAGAGCCAAAGGGTTATGGTCAGATAGTATATTAGGGTACTTTTCTATCCTTGCCCGATATGCAAGTGAATGTGAAATAAAAAAATAATCGAGTCTGAAAACTGCCTTATGTGAAGCAGAGAAAAAAGTGCTCCCGGGATCCTTCTGTTTTATATGATTCCATAAGTCAATACGTCTGTGGTTGCTAGCCATATTAGTGAGTGCCTTAAAGACCCTTTTTTTCCGCCCTGAGTAAATATCTCCCCCACCACCCCACAACCCCCCAAGCCCATTGATATTAAAATCGCCACAAACTATTAGGGGGTTGGGCCAGTTTTCTAACTCCGTGTCTAAATACTCAAATACCTCTGGTTCATCAGCAGTCGAACCATACAGCGAACAGACAGTAAAAGCCTCCCTAGCAAACGCACATTCTAATATCGTCCACCGGCCCCATCTATCTGCTAATTTCCTTTTAACAGTCATGTCATTCTGTCGAGTAAGAATAGCAACTCCTCTTATACTGGTGCCCTGTTCAGTAGCAACCAACAGTGGCGGTGCGTCCATTGGGGGCGTTGGGGCGTTGCCCCACTAAGTTGGATAAGCTGGATCAAAATAATCAATATATAAAATTGATCATTCCAGCAAATTAAATTTGCCAGCGCACTGACTAAGTGCACACCGCGCACTCAGCCGCAGTCTGTGGCTGGGTGTGTGTGGGGGCGGGGCAGCCGCTGACGTGGAAACAGCAGCACGCAGTAGACAGCAGTGCGCAATGCGCATGTCAAGATTTGGGCTATATTGTGGAATCCTGGCCCGAACATGTGCAGTGAGCGCACACGTGTACTTAGAAACTTTGACTACAGTGAGTGGTGACTGGGACCCGAGGGTACTTCTCATAACGCAGCCCCCCGGGTCTCATTATGGGCAGGGACTAACCCTGCTCTTAAGCCAATCCTGACGCTGCTGGCGCAGTGGCGCTGGTAATGCAGCGCCAGGATTGGCTGAGTCTATATTCACTGCGCAGCGCGCGCAGTGCAGCAGCATGGTCTGGTCAAGTCACTCAGACTTGAGTCGTGCCGTGCGTGCGTATGGCCAATCACACTGCAGCAATGTGAAGCCATGCAGTAGTGATTGGCCATTTCTCTACGCTGGCGGTGCACCACGTCACCGCGCCAGTGCCTGCTGCCACATGACACACACACACGAGAGACGACACGAGGTGCGAGGAGTCAGAGAGTCACGAGCACGACGAGCAGACGAGAGAGACACAGTGCAGCAGCCAGTCAGTCAGATAGTGAGTCCTATCACTCACTATGTGGAGGCTTAATTGTAATGAGAGTGTGGTTTGGGGGCGGGCCGGGGGGGGATTCGGCGAATAAGTGTGTGTGTGTCGTGCTGTTGGCTTTGCCTCCATGTCAGATGTGGTGTAAATGCGTCATCATCATCTCCAAGTTCCTATATTCGTACTGGATGTCCGGAGTAGTGTGTAGTTGCGGCTAAAGCAACTGTTAAAATTAATTTGTGTCTGTGGTTCGCCTGTTTCTGCTTCCCCTCAGATCATTTTTTGTGCCCGCGCATTAAACAGATTGCTGGAGTGCTGGTTTTGTGAAAGGCGCAGCAGCAATGTAGGTCGACAGGGGCACTAATGTATTCCACTGGGTTGATTTTTGTTTTAATTTAAATTCTTGTGCAATCGATTTTTGTAAGAAAATTTAAAATGTACTTCCATCAAAAGCATTCGCGAACACTCCTTTGAAGTCAGCCCTTCCTCCCATCTAAATGATGCACGCTATTTTTTCCTGACTGTTCCTCAACACATTAATAGCGCGAACCAGAAGGTATTTACTTCTGTTTTATGCCCTGCTGTAAATATTTAGAAGCAGCTCTCTGGGAAACAGTAGGAGTGCAGTGCCTGTTTTGAAGAAGCTTTTAAGACACGCGTTTCTCTCATGGGATTTCGTCAGCAAAAGTTTACTCCCAAAGTAGCCACACTAAGCATGACCAACATGGACACCCTTTCTACAAAGCGCAAACACGCCTTGTGTAGGTATTCGCCGATAAACATTTACCTCTAGTAGGAGAGAACATGGCCTGACTCTGTAGTGTCATTTCCCCTCCGGCCCTAGTTAGTCATTAATTAGCAGAATAGCAGCGCCAGAACCAGAAACAGCAGACAGCGACATTTGTTTGGCAGCCTGCCCGCAGAAACTAGCATTTGGAGCCAGGGCCTGGAGACCGAGCCCTTCGACTGAGGTCCCCTGGCCCTGACCCGTCAGTGTCTGTCCCCCCCGGCCATGTCGACCAAGGCCAGTGAATATCTGAGAGATGTGGGCGACTCGGGGTCGGGGCCCCTCTTCACATTATGCATTGGGGGTGGCGTGTCCCTTAATTTTCCTAAAAATAAATGAACGTCAGTGCCAGGGCCCAATGATTTAATTTGCCAATGCTTTTTTTCTTGTTGCTCTTCTTAATCCTTTTTACGTTTGCCATCCTTCTACCTATTTTTAACTATCTCTTCAGTTTGCAGTGTAAGTCAAACCCCAAAATCCATTTTCTTTGTACCAATAGGAATCCTATTTTATGTGATGTACATAAAAACTACAATTGATTTTTTTCCCGGTCAAGGTATAATTGCCTCATAGGAAGCACCAAAATTGTTATATTTGATGATTTTAGATACAAAAAGTAAACATATGTATGTTCAATGATGCTAGTTTCCGACCACCTGTTTAGTTGTTTGATAAATAAAAAACACCTGTGAGGTACTCAGAAATGCATTATATCTCAAAGTCTGTTATGAAGCTCTGTGGTTATACTGAATAAGCAGCTACCTATGTTATATGACATGATCTCTTTATTACTGTAATAACTGCACTTTCTTAATTGCTTTATTAACCTTTCTGCTTTCTCAAATTTGCTTGAAAATGCACCATATTTCCACTCTTTTTTCAAACTTTTCTCGGGGGGAGAATCCCCCCGAACACCCCTTAGGTTGTTCGGGCTTGCACGCTACGCTCGCTCGCTATGCTGAAGTATGACAAACATTTTACACCTCACCACTTTCAAATGTCACTGTCCGCCACTGGCAACCAATAACCTAAACCCAAGTTTTTCAAGGACGCCGCCCCTCAGGCCTTCTATATGGGTCTCATGTACACATAAGATATCGGCTCTCATAGTTTTCAATAGAATAGCCGCCCTTTGATGTTTAGCTTGGCCATTGAGCCCACAAATATTAATAGTTATAATTCTAAGCTTTAATGGATTCATAAAATAGTTTGAAACCTCTTTCCTCCATCATGAGCTTATTGTTTTTCTTTTCCTTTAACACCATCTTAATCTCCTCTTCTCTTCTATAAATAACCTGTCCAAAATGCCTAAAACGTGCAAAAACTCGTTTCCTCATACATTGTACTATGCTGTGCTGGGCTGTGTCTTACCCTACCCGGTGTCCCAACCCCCCCGGGCCAGACCACCCATCAACCCCTCCCCCCTACTACCCGACCTATATGTGGCGGCCGATCTCGCAGTCTAGGCTACCCCCCTCCGCACCCTTTTGTGAAGCGAAACAAACAAAGCAAATCCAATTTGAGACCCATCACTTATAAAACATATTAGAGATAAGGGTATAACGTATTACAAATAAACAACTACTCTGCCCTTCAGCTATCGCTCATACCGATTGGCTTGTTTTAGCATTTTTAGCAGTTGGACAGAGTCATGAAACATCACATGTCAGCACTCCTCCCACTCCTTTTGCCACCTTCAGCTCTGTCAGGAATTCTTGGGCTTCAACCTCTGAAAAAAACATATTAACCCGCCCATTAGCAATAACCTTAAGGTGGGCTGGAAAGAGCAAGTATGCCTCACAGCCCTGCCCCTGGAATGCGGTTATCATTTGGCGGAGTCTCCACCTACGCTCCACAGTAGCATGGCAAAACTCCAAGCGTGCAAAGAAGGTGTGCCCATCGAAAGTCCTCTTGGCGTCTGGTCTAACCATATCTATTATGGATTGTCGGAGCAGGAAATTCCCAATGTAGATCAAGATTGCTCTGGGGCGCTCTTCTTGCCCAGCTAGGTGATTTCGTTTCTGCATGATTGGGAAGTGGTGGGCCCGCTGGACCTCAGTCCCCCAGTTCCATTGTGCGAGTTCCGGAAGTGCGCCTTTTAGCAGGGATACAACGAAAGACATTATATTCCCCCCTTCCGCGTTTTCCGTGATTCCCAGTAATCGAACGTTATTTCTTCTTTGTCGGTTTTCGAAATCCTCGAGCTTCCAACACATATCCATTGCCTGTTTTTCCTGCTGCCCCTTAGACTCCTGTAGTTTATCAACCGCTTCCCATAAAGCCACTGTCCTGTCCTCCACTTCTGTAACCCTTTCGGTCATTTCAATACATCATTTATTTGCTTTACGTATTGAGGCCTGTAGTTTTTTTGTTGCTTGTAGCTCCCGCCTACTTTCGATTCTGGCCTCACCCTGTATTTGTTTTAGGGTAGAGTATATTGAATCCAGAGAGGGGGGGCAACAGGACCCGGGGGTACAGCTGGGCCATCTTCTATTGCAACCCCCGTATTTTTATACACCATACTTGTGGCAGTTTAGTCCCATTCCAGATTTCTCACTGTGGTCAGAGCATTTTTTACAGGGCTTATTTTAGTTCTTATTCTTCACTTTAACAAGGTCGGTTTGCTATAATGAGCTTTCTGTGTTGTTGAAGATTCCCCACAGTCCGTACCGCTAGAGATAATTGAATCACTCAAAACTAACGAGTCATGATCTGAATCATCATTGAGTGAGTAGAACTTATCTCCTTCAGGGGAGCCAAGCGTCGTTGCGGTCAGGAGCTGGGGCATTTGCCCAGAATCACTGTCTGTAGCATTAGTGACGTCATCCTGTATACTGACAGGCCACCCCTTGATGACAGCTGTGTCGATATTGTTATTGCTGTTTTATGGCTTATTCCAGCAGACTCTGCCCGACTCTTCTCTTGGAGCCCCACTTGGATCCCACATGACTCCAACAGATCCATTAAACCACCATCACCGTTTTCGGATGCAGGTATTGTGATTACAAGTAAATTACTGTTCTTCAGTGGTCCTTGTAGTAAAAATGCACTTGTTATATTATTTTCGGGCGGGTCTATACAGGCGCCAGGATCTGTCTGCAAGTTTCCATCTTGGTGAGCCAGACCTGATTTCAGCTGCTGATCCGGTCCGGGTAATATTTCCAACCCTGTAACCAAGCTTGACTGGGCAGGCACAGCAGTCTCTTCAGCTCTTGCAGACGTCGGATCAAGGGGAGTTTCTTAAATATTTTTGGCAAAAACAAGCGGGGCATTAGACAAAGAAAATGCCTAAGTTACTGTGGGTTGCCTCAGTGTACCCGTCGCTGTAGTCTGAAGTCGAGTCCCTCCGGCAGCACCAACATCCTTGGAGCCGCCATCTGCTCTTTTTGCCTGGCCGCGTCATCGTCCCGAATTTAGCCCCCACGCTGTGTCACCGGCGTTAGCTGTAGCCTTAGCGTTGGGGGCACTGGGACCCCCACGGCCCCCCCGAACCTGCCAACGCATTTGGAGGGTCTTTCGGTCCCCCTTTGGCCACCTTGTATACCTTCTCCAGTCTTCTAGCCATGGCCCGGTCCGAGCGGTGAGGCAGCTCCTGCAGTACACCAGAAGGGCAGCGGGTGTTCCGGATCAGCAGATGCAGGGCTGCAATGATCAACCTGTTGTGCAGCAGGATCCCGGCACTTAGCAGCCGCATGACATATCAGAAAATGAGTACATGAAATCACTTCTTTCCTTCGTTTTCCATTAGCATCCCTTGTTTGTTAGGTTCTCTGCAATCCCCAGCATTTTCAAACAGGTGCAGAAGGGAGAGGCAGCAGCGGCTCTAGTCGAGGTCAGTCGGCCATCTTGCCTGATTTGCATATGGCTGGGTTCCACCATGAGGTTTAGATGGAGCAGCTGAGGAGGATAAACATGGACCCAGTCGATGTGCTCGTTGAATATTTAATTTGGTTGAAGTAGGGAGACCCAAGAACTGTGGGAGAAAGGAAGTAAAGTATGCAACAGGGTCATCCAAAGAGGAAATTCTGGAGGATGAATCTTGTACATCGCTAATATGCTGTTCCAGCATAGTAAGGCGGAATTCCATAGATGACCATTTATTATCCAAGGTCTGTAGGCGAGAGTAAGTTTCCTCGATGAAAGGTCTAAAGGCACGGATTACCTACAAAACAATATCCAAAGAAACCGGAGACACAGATTTAGGAGGAGATGGAGGGTCGTGTTTGATTCTCTGAACGGTAGCCGAAGGTAGTGCTTTAGAGGCCATGGTCAATAGAGCTATGTTACTAGAACAAGCTTTTTGCGCCAAAAACTCAGAGGGGTGTGAGGAATTATTTCGAGCTGTAGAATGGGTAAAGCAAGCTGCTGGAACGTTGGACATTTGTCTTTTAGTATAGTTGAGTAAATATTTGCTCCTACCCATGAAATGTTGCATTCAAAGACCAGGAAAAGTCTTATTTAAAAAAGCACCAAAAAAGAAAGCTATAAAATTGCCTCACAAAACTTCAGCAGATTCCGTTAAATAAATAGACCTCCCAATGTGAAAAGATATTCAGTTGAAGAAAAGGTGAAAAAGGTGAAGAAAATGTTGGAAAATAGCCTTTCAGAACGCCATGTGAAAAAACTTGAGGAGAAGAGATGAGAATTAGAAAACAAAATGGCGGCTGCAAAGCAGCTAAGGAGTCACCTGCATAGTTGTTTTAGAAATCCACGGTGAAGAGGGGTGAAAACAAAAGCCTCCTGTAGGGCAGGCGTTCCAATTCAAGAATATGCCCTCATGATGTCAGGAAAGGTGCTGGAACCGCTGAGTAAGCAACCGCGATGTCCGATGCAGTGCGGAGCTCCATAGCTAGGCATCCATCTTGGGTCGTGATGGGCGCGACTCCACCAGGGCTGATTTCTGATCCCAGTCTGGCGGCCATGGATGACAGATGGTGCCACGCATGTCTCTGGCAATGGAAAGACAATGGTCGCAGGAGAGCAATATGGGGATGAATGTATCTGGATCCATAACTAGTCAAAGCGACTATTGTAAGTTTACTAATTTAATGTAAATTCTAATCTCAAGCCCATATTACTGAATACTGACTCACAGAATGAATACGAACTGAAAGGCTGAAGACTAACATGCAGAATGAATACAAACTGAAGCCGTCACACCTAATGGTTTTTTCTATTTTAGTGCAGAAAACTGAAATTGAAGAACCTACTCTCTGTTAATCTAGTCAAATTACTTCCTATGATGATTTGCGAGAATCTGCAAAGCAACAGCATTGCCAAGAACCTGAAACTTTCCCTGCACTCAGAGCCAATGTTCAGTCCTCCTGAGAAGTGATGACTGGCTCATGCCCTCCTACACCGTGAATGACAACCCCTGGCCTATATAGCCATCACAAATTACCCCTGACAAGCTGACACACTGAGCACAACTTCCGTAAATTTGAATGTCAAATGCTACTTGCTGCTACCTCTTTCCTGTGTTTGACATGCTCTGATGTATGATTATAGCACTCCGGTAAATAATGTTATAATTTCTTGCAGAATATTTTTGATAGCTGTTGATGAGCCCAGGAATATGATGACACATATGTCTGGACACAATGTTTGCAACTTAAAATAAAACCTCAAATACTCAGCAGTGAAAAATACCTGTTATTGTTAGCCTAACAAAAGGCGTACCCTTCTTTAAAGTAACATTTAGCATGTATATGCCTCCAATAGATGTCTAGATGCTTAAGGAACAGAACTATGGGGTCGAATATGTTGGCGGGAGGATCGCCACCGCCCGTATGGCGGTGGCGATCCGCCGGCCAATTACCACCGCCCGCCTACCATTTTCCCCCGCCACATTACGATGGCGAGGGGGACCCCAGCGGAAAAAGGGCATGATATGGTGGCGGTGTCTGCAAGACACCGCCATCCATATCATGATGCAGGCTGAGATATTCCTTTCCATGGCAGCGTTGCCGAAATGGAAAGGCATGCAGTCTTCTGAATTGGGGACCAATTGTGGGCCCCCCGGGTGTTGGGGGGTTATGGGGTGCACTTGGGGAGTACCCATGGTACCCCCCTACATTTGCATGCACAAGGTGGCAGGCACCGCGCGGTGCCTGTCACGTTGTGCATTCAAATGCACATCATGCATTTTGTACCTTGCGGCGGGTGCAGCTTGCAGAACCGCCTGCCGCAATGTATCAAATGCAGGATGCGCCCGCCAGTGTGGTGGGTGCATCTTAATTCATATGGCGGGACCGCCGCAACAATGGCGGGCGGTCCCTTTTGCTGTTGCATTGTCCGCCCGCCATCGCAATAGACCCCAAAGATTGGGAAATCTGAAGTGCTTTCCAGTTCCACTGTTCTCAGCTTTCTGCAATTGTAGACTACATGTCCCGTATGGGTTTATACATAGGTTGTAAATACTTGATGATTAGGGAAATACATATTTAAGATCAAAATAGGAAAATTTGATGAAGCACATTCAAAGTATAATACACGTAGTACAGTTTTGATACCTAAATGTGTTATTACTTGACTCTTTCTGAGTAGATCCATCTCTCTTTTGGGACATTTGGTTCCTCTAGTATCAGGATGACAACACCCATATTTCTGTGCTCTACGAAGCATTATTATTATTATTATTATTATTATTGCTTCTTTTGCTTGGTCATCCCCATATTTTCTGAATTTTATTGCTGATTTTTAGGCTTTGAATGCTGGGGTACTGCTGTCCAGTGCCCAGTGTATGTGATCCGAAATCTAAAACATCTAGAAATTGGCTAATCCCTGATAGAGTGAAGTTGCATAGAATGAAGTAGAGTGTGGTAGACTGGAGCGGTGTAGAGTGGAGTGTCACACAGTGGCATGGAATTGGGGAAAGTGTCATGAAGTACATTAGAGTGGAGTAGAGTCAAATGGATTGGCATAGCGTAGAGTGGAGTAGGGTGTTGTAGAGTAGCATGGAATGGAGTGGAATGGAGTGGACTGGCATAGAATATA
This sequence comes from Triturus cristatus, assembly GCF_964204655.1. Classification (NCBI taxonomy): domain Eukaryota; kingdom Metazoa; phylum Chordata; class Amphibia; order Caudata; family Salamandridae; genus Triturus; species Triturus cristatus. The sequence continues at coordinate 491,711,460 of NC_140588.1, forward strand.
GTGGAGTAAATTGTTGCCCAGTGGAGTGTACTGGTGTGATGTAGAATGTCAGAAAGTGTTATAGAGTGGACTAGAGTGGAGTGTCACAGAGTGGATTAAAGTGTTGTACAGGGGAGTGGCATTCAGTAGAGTATTGTGGAGTACAGTATAGTAGAGTGAAGTGGCATAGTCTGCCATAGATTTCAGTAGCATAGAGTAGCGTACAGTGGAGTGATACATAAAGAAGTAGTGGAGTACAGTGGAGTAGAGTAGGGTAGTGTCTCATAGAGTAGAGCATAGTAAAGTTGGGTGACGCGGCATAGAGGAAATTGTCTAGAGAGCAGTAGAGTGAAGTACAGTGTTGTTCAGTGGCATAGAGTAAATTATAGTGCTGTAGACTTGCATTGACATGAGTACAATGTTGTATACTGGAGTGTTATAGAGTAGAGTATAGTGTGGAAGAGTGGAGGGGCAAAGACTATCATTGAGTGGAGAACAGTTTCATTGAGCGGAGTACAATGGAGTGTCGTGGAGTGGAGTTGGGTAAAGTGGAGTGGCATACAATGAAATAGCATAGAGTGCATTGATGTAGAGAGAAGTACCATAGAGTGGAGTTTCCTAGGGTGGAGTGGCTTAGAGTGGAATAGCTTGCAATGTACTGGGGTAGAGTGAAGTGGCATAAAGTGGAATAGCATAGAGTGGCGTGGCAGAGAGTGTAATTACATATAGTCAAATAGAGTAGGGTAAGGTAATTTTTATTATGCGTGATTAATTAAAACCGTTGCATATATTATGTGGTCATTAAAATCAAAACACAATTCACTATTACAAAAGAATTAACCAATTTTAAAATGATGCACATTGTGTCGTACATACAAGTGTATACAAAAACACAATTAGTGTTTAGTCAGATTAAAAGTCAATCTCATGTGGGTTGTGTTATTAAGCAATCAGTCCCCCAAATTCATTATCAAAATTTGGGTTAATATTTTTTCTCTGAGAGGTTCTCTTGCCACTCAGTGAGTTCAGGGCAACAAGAACAGCTTCAAGTTATGTCTGTTGGTGAGCTAATGATGCTGTGCTTAAGTTTTAAAGTAACTTTGCTGAGCTGACTAAAATAGTACCCAGTACCATCATGTGGAGCCAGTTCATAACCAGCAAAATATGTTTTTCAGTCTCTGTTCGGTGAGATCAAAGAATTTTGTAAGGCGACAATTCAACTGTGCTAAGGTTGAATTAAAGCACAGGATTACCGCCTGCCTGCAGGAGCTGATGCCGTGCTGGTTAAAGGATGGTTTTCAATCAATCAATCATTTGTAAAGCACACTACATACCCGCGAGGGTCTCAAGGTGCTGGGGGGGTGCTACTGATCGAACAGCCAGGTCTTGAGTATCCTCCTGAAGGTTAGCAGGTCTTGGGTCTGTTGTAGGCTCAGTGGGGGGGTGTTCCATGTCTTGGCGGTGAGGTGGGAGAAGGATCTCCCAACGGTGGTTGTTCTTCGGATGCGCAGGATGGTGGCGAGTGAGAGGTCGGCTGAGCATAGCTGGTGGTTGGGAGTGTAGAAGGAGAGCCGTCTGTTGAGGTAGGCTGGGCCGGTCTTGTGGAGTGCTTTGTGTGCGTGGATGAGGAGCTTGAAGGATATCCTCTTGTTGACGGGGAGCGAGGGCAGGTTTCTCAAGTGGGGGGTGATGTGGCCGTGTCATGGTACGTCGAGGATCAGTCGTGCCGTGGTGTTTTGGATGCGTTGTAGTCGTTTGATGAGCTTGGTCGGGGCTCCCGCATAGAGGGCGTTTCCGTAGTCGAGTCTGCTGATGATGAGGGCCTGGGTGGCTGTCTTTCTTGTATCTGTCGGGATCCATCTGTAGATCTTGCGGAGCATGCGGAGGGTGTGTAAGCAGGAGGAGGAGACGGCGTTGACTTGCTTGGTCATTGAGAGCGTTGAGTCGAGGATGATTCCCAGGTTGCGTGCGTGCGTGGTCGGTGGGTGTCGGGGCTGCCCCCAGTGCTGTGGGCCACCAGGAGTCATCCCAGGCTGAAGGGTTGGAGCTGAGGATGAGGACCTCCGTCTTGTCCGAGTTCAGCTTCAGACGGCTGATCTTCATCCAGTCGGTGATGGCCTTCATTCCTTTATGGAGGTTGGCTTTGGCGGTGATGGGGTCCTTGGTGAGGGAGAGGATCAGTTGAGTGTCGTCAACGTAGGAGTTTATGTTGAGGTCGTGCTGTCAGGCGACGTGTGCGAGCGGGGCCTTGTAAATGTTGAACAGTGTCGGGCTGAGGGAGGATCCCTGGGGTACGCTGCAGATGATCTTGGTGTCTTTGGAATGGAATGGAGGGAGGCGGACGCTCTGGGTTCTGCCGGAGAGGAAGGAGGTGGTCCATTCCATAGCCTTGCTCGGATCCCTGCGGCGTGGAGGTGTGCGCGTAGTGTGCGGTGGCAAACTGTGTCGAAGGCGGCGGAGCAGTCTAGGAGGATGAGTGCTGCGGTCTCACCATTGTCCAGCAGGGTCCTGATGTCGTCGGTGGCGGCAATGACGGCAGTCTCAGTGCTGTGGTTGCTGCGGAACCCTGACTGGCAAGGGTCCAGGATTCTGTTTTCTTCGAGGTATCGGGTTAGCTGTCTGTTGACGATTTTCTCGATGACCTTGGCTGGGAAGGGGAGCAGAGAGATGGGCCGGAAGTTCTTGAGGTCTCTTGGGTCTGCCTTATGTTTTTTGAGTAGGGCGTTTATCTCGGCATGTTTCCAGCTATCTGGGAAGGTCGCGGTCTCGAGGGAGAGATTGATGACGTTGCGCAGGTGGGGTGCAATGGAGCTGCTTTCTTTGTTGAAGACGTGGTGCGGGAATGGGTCTGACGAAGAGCCGGAGCGGATTGTGCTCATGGTCTTGATGGTGTCATCGATTCTCACGCTGGCCCAGGCTAGCAGGGGGTCGTGGCCGATGGTGTGCCGAGGGTCTGTTGTGTTGCTGTCTGTTGGGGCTGTTTGGGTGTTGAAGCTGTCGTGGATGTCTGCTATCTTGCGGTGGAAGAAGGTGGCGAGGGAGTCGCACAGGGCTTTTGATGGTGGGATGTCGTTGGTGTTGGAGATGGGGTTGGAGAGTTCCTTCATGATGTTGAAGAGCTCCTTGCTATTGTGTGCGTTGTTGTTGAGGCGGTCTTTGAAGGAGGTCCTAGGTCCTCTTGGCCACCCTGATGAGGTGGTGGTGGTTTCGGATGGCGTCCTTGTGTGCTGCGTGGCTGTCCGGAGTTTGTTCACTGTGCCATTCCTTCTCTAGTTTCCGGCAGGCTTGCTTGGAGGCAAGGAGTTCTGGGGTGAACCAGCTGGCCCTCTTGCTGATGTCTCTGTGGGGGGGTTTCTTCAGCGGGGCAAGGGTGTTGGCGCAGTCCTCGATCCAGCGTCTGAGGCTGTGGGCAGCGACGTTGGTGTTGGAGGGTTCGGTGGGTGGGCTGAGAGCGAGGTTTGCATGTAGTTGGTCTTTGGTGATTTTGCTCCAGCAGTGGCAGGGGATCTGTTGTGTGCAGTGGTGTGTGGTGGGTTTCTGGAAGGTGTAGTGGATGCAGCGGTGGTCGGTCCAGAGGAGTTCGGTGGTGTGGCTGATGGAGACATGCAGGCTTGAGGAGAAGACGGGGTTTAGCGTGTGGCCGGCGGAGTGCTTCAGTCCGAGGTTGGCGAGGTTATCAATCAGGGTTGTGGAGTTGTTGTCATTGTTGTTCTCAAGGTGAAAGTTCAGGTCTCTGAGGAGGATGTAGTCAGTGGAGGTCAGGACGTGCATGCTGATGAAGTCGGCGATGCAGTAGATGAACTGGGGACGGGGTCGGTAGACGAGGGTGCCTCTGAGGGTGGAGTTAGGGTCTGTGTGGATCTGGATGTGCATGTGTTCGGCGGTGCTGAGGGCATTTTCAGTGCTAGTCGAGACCCTGATGCTGTGGACGATGGCGATTCCTCCTCTGACTCCGTTGGTGCGGTCTCTGCGGGTGATCTTGTAGCCGTCTGGGATGGCTATGGCGATGTCGGGAGTCGTTCAGCCAGGTCTCTGTCAGGAAGGCGACGTCCGGGGATGTTGTGTCGAGCAGGTCCCAGAGCTCGACGGCGTGTTTGCGTGCGGAGCGGTTGTTCAGTAGTATGCATCGAAGGTGGTTGAGGTCTTTCTTGGCGGGTGGTTCATCGGCTCTGAGGCTGGTGTAGCTGCAGTTCCGGCAGGTGAAGGGACCGTGTGTGCGTTTCGGGGCGGCCTTGAAGCAGGTGTGGGTCCGTCCGGAGTTGAGAGCGTGCAGAGTGCTGGCGTCGTTGTGGCGGCGGTCGTCCTGGCGGGTGCGGGAGCCAGGGGTTCTGGCGCTGGGCGCAGTCAAGGCATGGACGGGAGCAGACGGGCTTGCCCTAGGTGCGCCATCGGTACGCCAGCGGCGCGGCCGCATAGCGGCCGGCATATATGGGGAAGTGGGAGGGAGGAGCAGCAGGGAGGCGGGGGCAGTGAATGGGCAGTGGGCAGTCAGGGGGGCGGGGCCACAGGGGACGCAGCGGCGGGGGCGGTGAGGGAAGAAGAAGGGAACAGAAGGCAAAAGGGCACAAAAACAAGGAAAAATGAGTGGCACAGAAGGCAAAAAGGGCACAAAATCGAGGTAAAGCGAGTGTCACAGAAGGCAAGAGGGCACAGAAATCGAGGGAAAAAATGAGTGGCACAGAAGGCAAAAAGGGCACAGAAATACAGGAAAAACGAGTGTCACAGAAGGCAAGAGGGTACAGAAATCCAGGGAAAAAACGAGTGCCACAGAAGGCAAAAAGAGCACAGAAATACAGTTGAAACGAGTGTCACAAAAGGCAAGAGGGCACAGAAATCCAGGGAAAAAACGAGTGGCACAGAGGGCAAAAAGGGCACAGAAATACAGGAAAAACGATTGTCACAGAAGGCAAACAGGGCACAAGAATACAGGGGCAGCTGAGAAACAGAAGGCAAAAACGGGCTGAGAGCCATGGGGGCAGCGAGGGGTACAGAAGGTAAAACTGGGCTGAGAGACACGGGGACAGCAAGGGGAACAGAGGGAAGAAAACAGGCATGGACCACGAACAGGCAGCGGGGGAAGACAGAACAACAGCAGTCACAGACACAACAATGAAATACAGGCAATACAATAAAACAATCGAGCGGAAGATTAACAAACCTACGGCCTACCACTGGCCACCAGGGATGAGGCGCAGGTGGTAGCCTACAGGTGGTGGAGGGCCTCAAACTTCCTCAGCAGCAGCGGCAGCTGGGGCAGGGATGCACAGGTGGTGCTGTGCGGAGGGGAGCAACCTACCTGGTGGGGTCAGTATTCCTTATGTCCTTTAGTTTGTCGCAGATACAAATGATGTGGATGAGGTTCTCGACTCCGCAAGCACATAGCCTGCATAGCTGGTCTCCTCCTCTACTTTCCCAAGGTGGTAAGAATGTGTTAATTGAACCAACTCCCAAGTGAAGTGTTAAAAAATTCTCTTTAGTTGTTATCTTTATTCCTGCATTAAAGTAAGGTTGGGGTTTTCAGGCTTCATAATTGTTGAACACAACCCAGCCAAGGGCTCGTTTTGACAGTGCTTCCTTATCCTCTACAGCAGATATAAGTCTTGTTGACTTTGTAACTAGTTTTTTTAACACACAGTGAGCCGTTAAGGTATTCAAAAGGTCTGTAAGACCTATACCTTTGATAGAATCCAAGAGATACTTGTTAGCTGGCAATTTCCCTGTACGCGTTAGTTCTACCCAGAGATGGTTATTTAGGGATCCGTTTTCGGCAGCTCTGATTTTATGCCAGCATTTTACATAGGCTCCCATTCTCTCTGTCGCCTGATTTTGTAGCCCAAATTCCAGCCATATTTGGGACGGCAAAATGCATTTAGGGAGCTGGAATATCACTCGATAAGAGGTTGTTATTATGCTGTTTAAAGTTGCTGCCTCTCTTCCGCTCATTGGTTCACTCCCGTAGGTGATTGTGGGCTGTAATTTGGCTTGCAGGACTTGTAAGAAAGGGTCTAATGATAGATCGGACAGCATCTTCTTCAGAGGTTTAAGTGCCAGGTAGGTCATAGCACCCTTCCATCGCAAGGATTACAACTGTGGCTTGAAGGAATTGCTTTGATCTAAAAGTATCCCCAGGTACTTGTAGCTTGTTACTTGATTTAGACGATTCCCGTCGATATACCAGCTCGGACTTGTCTTCTTGTGGAAATTTACTGTCATGATTGATGTTGAAGACCGATAGGGGTCCGACGGATCAAGACTAGATCATCAGCGTATAACAAATTTGTCAGTGTCATACCTCCTAACTTCGGGCGTGTGATGAACAGCTGTCCAGTTCCCCCAGTCTGCCCAGAAAAGGTTAAATAGCAGTGGGGCTAGGACGCATTCTTGTTTTAGTCCCTTAGTTGTGAGAATTCTATTTGAGAGGTGCGTCCCGCCACCTAGTTTTATCCTGATCCACGTGTTGGTGTGCAAGTGCCTAAGTTGATCTAAAAGAGAAGTTGGTATCCCCCAGCTGGCCAGCTTGTGCCAGAGCTTAGTGTGGTCAACGTGGTCAAAAGCTGCTGTGTAATCTATAAAGCAGAGGTACAGGGGGTATTTGCCCTCTTTCGCAGTGTTCATAAGCATGGTCAAGGTTGTTGTACCTTGGCCTTGGTGGAACCCTGTTTGTGTTGTGGGGATGATGTGGTTCTCAGAGGCCCAGTCGGCTAGTTCTTTTAGGATAATCCCTGCATAATATTTGGCCTCAGTATCTTTGAGGGCTATAAGCCGGTAGTTGTTTGGGATGGACCTCTCACCTTGTTTGTATATAGGGCTGATAATTGAGCCTCTCCATGAATAGAATCTGGGGGTGTGGGGGTTCTTAGTGCATATCTGAAAACTGGTACCAGTGCGTTGCTCCAGAATTCTGGGTCTTGTTTAAACAGCATTGGTGGAATGCCGTTGGGGCCGGGAGCTCCCGCCAGCCTTTAGCTATTTGTTTCTTTATGGCCATTGCCGCAGGGCTGTTATGCTCTTCTGCTGCAATGGATAGGCAGTTTTGGCTTATTGACAAGTCTATCTCCTATTGCGTCTGCCAAGTGTTGCTGGTGTACTCTTTGCTGGGACGATGCTGAATAGTTGCTTCTATTTTTGGGCTGATAATGCTAGCGTTTCCCTGATAAATGAGGGAGGTATCTGTTTTTTGCTTCGAGTCATTGGAGTGATTAAATAAATATTCATTCCAATCCGCTTCTGTAATGTTAGAGTCTATACCAGGATGGTTGGGCCGCTGTAATTTATTAACTGTTTGCCAACATTTGGAGCTGTTTTTCTGTTTAGCTTCATGGAGAAGTTTTGCCCATCATTCATTATCCTTTGTACTTTTAGTTGCCCATCTCCTCTTTTTTAATGATTTCTTAACTTCACGGAGGGAGCTTTGCAGACTCGGATTGTTTGGAGATTTGCGGAGTTGTTTTAGTGTTTGATTTATAAGTTTTTTAATTTTATAGATGCTGGACATTTTGCCATTTTAGTTGGAATTAGTGAAGCATTCCTCTGTTTTGGACCTTGCCTATTTAAAAATGTTTCTCCGAGTAATGTGACAAACTTATCCCAGTGTTCTAGAGGCTGGGCTGTCGGTTCTCCAGTCAAATAGAGTAGAGTTAGAGTGATGTAAAGTAGCATGGTGCACAGTGGAGTGACGTTGACTGGAGTGGCATAGAGTGAAGTGGTGTAGAGTGGAATAAAGCACAGTGGAGTTGTGTCGAGTGGAGTGGCATAGGGTGGAGTGTGGTAGAGTGTAGTAATGTACACAAAAACTCATACAGTGGAGTGGCATACATCAAAGTGGAGTAGAGTGGAGTGGCATGGAGTGGAGTTGTGTAGAGTGGAGTGGCATACAGTGGAATAGTGTACAGTTGAGTGCCGTAGAGTGGATCGGGTAGAGTGGATTGTGCAATCTGGAATAGCATAGAGTGGTGTACAGTGTAGTTGCATACAGTAGAATAGCGAATAGTACACTGGCCTAGAGTGGAATAGGGTAAACTGGAGTATTGCAGACTGGAGTGGTATATAGTGAAATAACATGCAGTGGAGTGGGGTAAAGTTTAGTGGCTTAAAATAGAGTGGCATACAGTGTAATGACATAGAGTCAAGTGGAGTACAGTGTAGTGAGTGTACTGTGGAACAGCATACAGTGGAGTGGGATAGAGTGGAGTCTCTTACAGTGGAATTGCATAGAGTGAAGTGGGGTAGGGTGTAGTCACATAAAGTGGAATAGCGTGTATTGGAGTGGTGTAGAGTAGAGTGGTACAGGTTGGAGTGTCGTAGAATGGAGAGAGTGAAGTGGCACATGGTGGAATAGTGTACAGTAGAATGAAGTACAGTTAAAAAGTGTAGAATGGAGTAGCATAGAGTAAGGTGGTGTAGAGGGCAGTGGAGTGGCATGGAGTGGAGTGGAGTGGTGTAGAGCATAGTGACATAGAGTGGAATAATGTACTGTTGAGTGGCATTGAAAAGAGAGGTGTTGAGTGGAGGGGATAGTGTGGACTGTGCAGAGAGAAATAGCATAGAGTGGAGTGGTGTAGATTGTAGTTGCATACAGTAGAATAGCATATAGTACAGTTGCCTAGAGCGGAGTGGGGTGAACTGGAGTAGTGTAGACTGGAATAATGTACATTGGAATAGCATACAGTGGAGTGGTGTAGAGTGCAGTGACTTAGAATGGAGTGACATTCAATGTAATGGCATAGAGTGCAGCCGCAACCCATTCAGGTAAGAGCAGTGGGGTGGTGGGCCAGATGAGGGGGGATTTCAACAGACGATGACAAGGGAAAAATAAATTAATAATTAATTTTCCCTCTTCATCGTCTGTCAAAACCCCCCTCACCTGGCCCCACAGCCCACCACTCTTACCTGCACAGGCCGCGGCTAATAGAGTGGAGTGGAGTACAGTGTACTTGCGTACTATGGAGCAGCATAAAGTGAAGTGGTGTAGACTGGAGTGGGGTAGAGTGGAGTCTCTTAGAGTGGATAGCATAGAGTGGAGGGTTGTAGAGCGTAGTTTCATAAAGTGAAATAGCTTATAGTGGAGTGGTGTAGAGTGGAGTGTGGTAGAGTGGAGTCATGTACACTGGAGTGACACACAGTGGAGTGGCGTGGAGAAGAATAACATAGAGTGCAGTGTAGTAGAGCGGAGTGGAATGGCGTAGAGTGACGTAGAGTTGAGTTGCATACTGTGGAATAGCATATAGTGGAGTAGCGTAGAGTTTAGTGGGATACAGAGGAGTAGTGTAAACTGGAGTTGCGTACAGTGGAATGGGGAACAGTGGAGTGGCATACATTGGAGTAGCGTAGAGGGGAATGGCATACAGTGGAGTGACATAGAGTGAAATTGGGTACTGTGGAGTAATGCATAGTGTAGTGCTGTAGAGTGGAGTGGCGTAAAGTGGACAACATAGAGTGGAGTGGCATAGAGTGTAGTTGCAGACAGTGTAGTAGAGTATATTGAAGTTGTGTAGAGTGGAGTGGGTTAAAGAGGAGTGTCATAAAGTGGAATAGGGTAGAGTGTAGTTGTGTACAGACTAATAGGATATTTTGGAGTGGGGTAGAATTAAATTGCATACAGTGGAGTGGTGTATATTGAAATGGTGTAGAGTGGAGTGGTGTAAAGTGTATTAGCGTAGAGTAGAGTGACATAGAGTGGAATGTGGTATAGTTGAGTGGTGTACAGTGGAGTGGCATGGAGTGTTGTAAAGTAAATAGTGCACTCTCGAGTGGCATATAGTGGAATAGCGTACAGTGAAGTGGGGCAGAGTGGAGTAACATAGAGAGGGGTAGCATGAAGTGTAGTGGAAGTTTAAATAGATGTAGTGTGAAAGCGAGTGAATGGATGTAGATGTAATGTGGCAGGAATATAGATTATGAAGTGTAAATGTTAGTTTGTTAGTTTAATTGTTGTTAAAGTTATGTGTCCAAATACTTAGTTAAATGTTATGCACTAGCATACCATAGTAACTTCAATGTATACCATGGTACAAGCTGATGACAAGGCAATATATGATTGGCTAATGGCTGTCTCTACAACATTAAAATTCAGCTTGTAGCTTTAAGCACAACCCAGAACACAAGCAAAGTGTACTTAAAACAACATGGTTGGCTTTAAATTTTGTAAAGGCAGTCATGAGCCAATCACATAAAGCCTTTTCATCTGCATGCACAGCGTTGCTTTTGTGTAATTTTGTGAAATTACTGCGCAAATTTCCCGCCATTTTAGCACTACATCTGATCCAATGGTCTACAGAAAATGCATTGAGAGAACATTTTGTTTCAGGAACCCCCTATTTTCCTTGCACCCACTTGAGGAATCACCAACATCATTGTCAAATAGGTGCAAAATTATTCATGATGAAAAACCTGAAACATTCCTAACTCTAGTAACCATAACAATAACTATGGATTAGCTATCACAGGCCACAGGATCTAAGAAGCTGGAGCACCCCACAAAAAGTGGCCCACATTTGAGGATACTACCAATTGACAAAATGTTTTGATTACTATCAGGGGCTAGTTTTGGGAGAAATGTGTGGTATTTTAAAGCTTGTAGTGTCAGTACCATTGGCCAAGACTGCAAACACTGTAGCTCTTGAAAAATATAAAACACAGCACGTCGGGATGTCCAAAGTCTAACTTACATTTAATACAACATAGTAAGCAGCACTGCAAAATAGGTAAAAGACAATTGTCATTGCAACTGACAAGGGGTTTTGCTAGAAAAAAGGTCAGTTGGATCATTATGCTAATAAAGTCTGGGGAACCTAATCACATGAAAGAAACTTGCTACGTTCAGCAAAATCTTATATAAGATATTTTCCCCAAGGAAACACAAGATGTGCTTGACGAGAAGATATTATTAATTTATACAATAATGATCTCATTGTTCTCCTAAAATGTGGCTTCCATTTACAAAGTTTGAAAGTGAGGCTACGTTTCTCAGAATCGTGAAAAAGGACAGCCTTAGATTACCTGGACTGTGGACCGAATATAACATTGAAAAGTATCAAGCATCATTAAAGGTATCACATGTTTCAAACCAATATTACATTATATCCATATCTGAATGTTTACATAATATGCATACATTCTGGTGCCAATTACGATCCGGTAAAAAAAATTCCCGTACGACTCGTATCCGGTCTTTTTACCGTACGAATCGTACAAGTGCCATACAAACTGGCAATCACGATTCACATGGTAAAAAGCCCATACGAGTCGCATTGGGAATAATTCCCCACACGTCCTCGGGTCGGAAAAAGTGTCCGACACGTCCTCGGACGATTTACCGTACAAACGTGAAAAGCGAAGTCCGACCGGGGAATCACGATCCGTCCCGGGCGTCCGATTGTACAACCGTATGGTTAAAAGACCGTCCGCACCGAACTCCAATAGCAACCATGGAGACGTCCAAACAGATGCCCGGTACGCGCCGTACCCCCCCCAGCCCCCGCATGTACGTGCCGTACCCCCCAGCCCCCGCATGTACGCACCGTACCCCCCCCAGCCCCCGCATGTACGCGCCGTACCCCCCCAGCCCCCGCATGTACGTGCCGTACCCCCCCCAGCCCCCGCATGTACGCGCCGTACCCCCCCCAGCCCCCGCATGTACGCGCCGTACCCCCCCAGCCCCCGCATGTACGCGCCGTACCCCCCCCAGCCCCCGCATGTACGCGCCGTACCACCCTGTGTATGTACACCCGAGTACGTGTCGAACTGTACGTGTCGAACCCCCGTGTATGTACACCCTAGTACGTGTCGAACCCCCCGTGTATGTACACCCGAGTACGTGTCGAACTGTACGTGTCGAACCCCCCGTGTATGTACACCCGTGTACGTTCGAGTCGTACCCCCACCCGTGTATGTACGGTGCGTACCCCCAGCGCTACGCTACGCGCTGGGGGTACTTCACAGGGAAAGGCCAGGAAGGGTTCCACAGTGGTATGTGCACAGCGCCTGAGAGACCCTTTCGGGGGGGTGCGGAGCGCTATATAAATGCACTACATTTACATTTATGGAGAGGGAGGAGTTATGGATGATGCAGAGGTTTCGTGCGTGGCCTGTAGGGGTGGGTGGATTCCCAAGGGCAGATGGTCACCAGGTGTTGTCCCAGGTGGAGGTGCAGGGTCCTAGGATGAGGACCTCAGTTTTCTCTGAGTTGAGCTTCAAGCAGCTGTCTTTCATACAGGCTGAGACGTCCTTCATTCCTTCCTAGAAGTCTAGTGCCTTCGGGATTCTTCGTGAGTAAGAGGATGAGCTGGGTGTCGTCAGCGTAGGATACTATGCTGAGTCTATGCTGTCTGACGATGGCGGCGAGGGGGGCCATGTAGATATTGAAAAGCGTTGGGCTGAGCGATGATCCTTGGTGTACTCCACAGTTGATTTCGGTGGGTTCGAAGGGGAAGGGAGGGAGTCTAATCCTTTGTGTTCTGCCGGAGAGGAAAGATTGGATCCAGTCGAGGGCGGCTCCCTGTATCCCTGCGTCTTTAAGTCTGGCTGCTAGCGTGCGATGTGAAACGGTGTCGAAGGCTGCGGAAAGGTCTAGAAGGATGAGGGCCGCAGTGTGTCCCTGGTCTAGTAGCATGCGGATGTCGGCAGTGGCAGCAAGGAGGGCAGTCTCGGTGCTGTGATTGCTGCAGAATTCCGACTGGGAGGCATCTAGGATAGAGTTCTCTTCAATGAAGGCGGCCAGCTGAGCGTTTACGAGCCTCTCTGTGACTTTGGCCGCGAAGGGGAGGAGAGAGATGGGCCAGTAGTTTTTCAGGTCCGTCGGGTCGGCTGTAGGTTTTATGAGGAGCGGTTTAACCTCCACCCGTTTCCAGTTGTCTGGGAAAATGCCGGCTCTTAAGGAGGCGTTGATGGTTCGTCCTAGTTCGGGTGCGATGGTGGCAGTGACCCTGTGGAGTATGTGTGGTGGGCAGGGGTCCGTAGGGGCTCCTGAGTGGGTTTTCTTCATGGTTGCGGTGATGTGTTCGACGGTGGCGGGATTCCAGTGCGTGATGGTAGGCTTGTTGGTGGGGAGCGAGGTGGTGTCCGGTGTCTGTTCGCTGAAGTTGTTATAGAGGACCTTGATCCCCTGATGGAAGTAGGAGCTGAGCTTGTTGCAGAGGTCCTGGGAAGGTGTGGCGTCCGTGGCAACAAGGTTTAAGGCTTGGTAAGGGAGTTATATTGCCAAATCAAACTGGCATTTTTAAAGCTGCATTCAGGCTGAAATGGTCTGGGACATGTTTTAAGTTGTTACTTAAGTGGGTGACTAAATGCTGCAGGTCCGCTGGTAGCATTTAATTTACTGGCCCTCTAGATATATAGTATACCACACTACAAAGGACTTAGGTATGCCAATCAGCTGTAAGTCAATTAAACCATGTTTGGAGGAGTGAGCACAAGTAGTTTAGTACTGGTCAGGAGTGGTAAAGTGCAAAGAGTTCTAAGGCCAATAAAAAACAATTTCAGCAACAAAAATGTAGGTAAGAAAGAAGATGTTTAGGGGACGACCACACTAAGGCCGACAGGTCGAACAGGCATTCTTGACAAAATGCTGACCCTGAGACTTGACACACTAGAGGTAATATTTGACATATAGGTTAAGCATGGTAAATGGATTTAGTCAAAAGCAAACTTCTTTTACATTTTATGTCATTTTTGGCAAAATTTGGCAATAGCAGCATGTGAAGGGTATCCATGAGAAAATTCTGGCTCAGGCACTATGTAGATAATTGTTGTTATATGAGGGTACCCACCGCACTTTAAGAAACAAACAATCGGGACAACTGTAGTTGAGAGTCCAGCTTCATCAACTTGGTACATCATGAAAGGACTTGAATATTTAATGAGTGCGTTCCGGAACCTAAGGTTTTATGTCAAAATTGTTCTTTAAAGTGAACTATTTGACCTCATTAAATATTTTGAGAGGGAGGGCTACCTCCTCTCTACAAACCCTTCTAGAAGAGGTTGGAGCTCACTGTGCTCGCTCTTTCAAATTTGAGACAAGTATTACGCCCCGAAAATTTAAAAGATGACCAGCCTCTACTGCATATTGTTCAAGTCCTAATGCTGATGGATCGAATGAAGGATGCCGGCTTTCCCGACTAAGGAAGCTCCAAGACTACATGTAGGACATTGTACTAACTCTGGCTAGCCATGCTATCCCTTAATATTATCCACCTATTGTTGCTATCTACTTGGCTAATCTATCCTCCTAAGAGTTTAGTGATGAAAAAATCAACCCCACCTTGCTTGAAGACTGTGAAATAACTATGATTTATTTGCCTTGAAACATCCCTTGGCTGATTGGCAGTATAGGTTGGAGTTGCAAAGGGAAGATATCTGAAAAATCAAAGATACAACCACTTTTGCAAGGCTTAATAATCCTAGAAGTGCCCAATAGAGAAGTGTGAGCAGGGCACAAAGAGCATGTATCAGTATAAGGCCACATCTACCCTATACCAGGAGCAGGCATCTCATACTGAACAGATCGCATGAAGGATGCTGGCTATACCCAATATGCTCCGGGATGTTTCTGCGCTAGACACACTGGAGCAAAAATGGAAAGCGAAAGGCCTGATTCTTCCACAGAACACCAGTTGGTGTCAGGAAAAGCAGCCAAGCCAATGTGGTAATCTGAGTGGGAAGTAAACTCAGTTATTGAGGTTAGAAGTGCCATAGACTGACAGAGCCACAGAAACACTTCTGTCGGTAAGACTGGCTAGGAAGTAACAGAGATCGGGTTTATGTGGGTCACAGGAAGGTATGTTAGGTGAGTGGAGGACTCACAGCAGGGTATGAGTTAAAGTGATTGCATAGCCTGGAGGGCACCCCATTCATTTTTCTTCTCAGCTACAAATAATTACACACTGCTACCTGCAGTTTGATAATACTGACAGTGAGTTGTGAGCCATGAGAATTTGTAACTTCACATACATGTGATCCAGAAGAACATAATTATGGAAGAATTACACTTTTAGAGTATATTTACATTTGGATCATTAAAATAGCCAAAAAGTAGTAAACTTACTCAAAGGTCTGAGAGGCCTCTGTGAAATAGGCTCTATGTCTATATAGTGTGTAATACATGCTGACAAAATGTGTTCTAGGATAGAAGTGTTATTATATCATACAAAATGCATCTATATCTGCAAGATCCTACTTTTTCCAGGATAGTGGGGGTGCTGCAGCTTCCCCCAAATAACCATGCTGAAGTTCAGAAGTCGAATGACCAATAACGATGACTTTAAACCTTGTTGTTATCTTATCATATTTGTTATACATTCAAAGATAGCAGTCAAATGGCAGTCTATGTCTTCTGACAAATTGCTGCTTATATTTTTCACATAGAAATTTGTGGATAATGGCCTTTTTTTCGCTGATTGCAAGGTAAAAGGAGTCTGTAAAGCAGCTATGTGACAATCTTGCTGGGCTACAGGGAGTGTAATAGGAAAGGATGTTGGATGTCAATTTTATTCCAACATACAACAACATTTAAATACTTGTAAAGTTATTGTACAAATATTTTCAAATATATCAGTTGTTGGGAAAGCACACATGAGGCATGTTTTTGTTTAAAATTCTGAAGTGTGATGTAAATAAAGATTTTAATAGGATCAAAACTAATCAAGGTACTTTTCTTGCTGACGAGCAAATGATACATATTCAGTGAGATCCGATATTGTTTGTTGACTATACAGTTTTATCTGTAAAACTGCATGTCTGTGCAAAAATAGTGGCTGGCTATTTCAATGGAAAATGTGCTGTCTGTAAATGACAGTGTGCTGTCACCCCATGTTTTGATCATATATTTGTGACAGGGAGTTCAAAAATACACTATCAGCTGCATACTATATTCGTACCACCCCCGTGCTGCATGAACGTGGCTCATTTGCTACAGATGTTCTTTGTGTGTGTGTCTCATTTGCTACAGTTGTTCTGTGAGTGTGATGCTGAGATTGTTCACAATCCCTATGACTTCATTAATGTAGTATGATGGCAGCACCCTCACTCTGAAAATTGCTCCAGCGCCAAAGTTGCTTATATATATGTCATTGCTTTTAGGTTTGCATTTCTGATCTTCCCTACCAATCTTGAATTTACTTTCCAATATTCAGGCTATAAAATATTGCTTTAAGTGCAAGCCTAGTAATCAATCTCTCGCCCGGTATCTTGAAGTTAATTAAAGTAGCTTTAGAAACTATTACTACTGTATAATTTGTACCAAGGTTTTGACAGATCTTGCCGTTTCAAAAAACAGAATTCGCAATTGCTGTATAAAAATCTCTTGTAGATAGTTGCAGTTATATTTTAATGAACGCTCAACTACGTGCCTTTCCGGAGGGCTGTCTTCTTGGGGGGGAAACTTAAACAACCATTGGCTATGCCAGGCATATTGGCTTTTATACACTGAAAAGCCATTTAAGCTATAATAATGCATGAACACGTGGATAGCTATAGCAGATGCCTAACACCAACTTATAAGGGCAGCCTGTTCTGTTCCTGATCATTCATTAACTGAGCTTTATAATATTTTGTATGTTATCTGTAGACACAAAAGGATGAGCTCTGTGTGGAGATGGTGCAAGAGAGCAGCAAAGTGACTTTTGGCAGAGAAGCGAGGATCCAGAGGTAGAGCATTGCAAGTGCACACTGGTAGCACAGCAGAAAGCACAGGTTCAGTTTTGCCAGTGGGTACCCATGGACCCCACCAACATTATTTTGAGGGAACTGAGACTCAGTTCCGTCACACAAGGGGCAGCAGTTAGAAAACGTTCTTTGGCAATGTTTTTTCATGCTGCCTGTCCTTTACAAAAGGCTCTCACTTAGTTATATCATTCACTCAGTAACGAGCTAAATAGGAAAAGGTTTTTTAGATAGCTCACAGTATTAAATATAACATTCCAACATAAAGAAGGCAACATCCAAAATCTAAATCACCATACATTTATTTTCATTTAAGGCAATTTAAGTTTCCGTAATATGTAACACAAGGTTGCTCCAGAGGGAACGTGCAAGAAGCAAGGGTGCTGAGTACCCGACCCGTCACTCTCCTTAGCCGTCACCCCTCCCACTCTTTTGAAGCTGCACTCTGGGGATGGCTCATCTGTGGGACTGACAGGACGGGCCATGCATTTGCAATGTGCCATACAGCAGAGGCGAGGTCGCACGTGCCGACGTGGACTTTGCCAAACCCCACCCTGCACTTAACTGCTAAACCTAAGGAATATACAGGGAGGGGCGGGATTAGACCCAAACTTCAGGGGCAAGGATAAAATGTCAATCAATGGAGTCAGGGCTAACACTGCAAATTCTCCGTCTTACTCCATTATTACTGGCAGAAATTGGAATGCAAGGGACTTGGAGTATAGTCTGACCTTTGGGCAGTCATTTATTTGTTGGTTTTTGGGCGAGATCTTTTGTTTTAAGGGCAGCATATTAGATATGTTAGTACAGGAGGCTGGCCTGTGTGTATTATATTGCTTCTTTTCTGACGTTTGCCTTGCCAGATTCATGCTTTTCTGTTGGGTTAAAAAGAACTCTCCATCAGAGTAAATGTGTGTCGACTTGGGTTCTTCTTTGGGTAACTGAGAGTCAAGTCAGTCAGTACAGTTGAAAAGAAAGCAGCTATTACTGTGACACAGTTGCTTCTATAGAACTTCTGGTTTGTGACCCTCATGAGCATTTAATAAAGAAAAGCTTTGACTTTATTGAGTGTTACTGTCTTATGATAAATTATCTAGATAAAGATAGAACAACATGTCTATCTACCTTGCAAGAAAAAGACTGCGAAATTTCTAGTTTGACAATTGATGTTTGTATACGGCCCTGAGTCAGGTATGCATACTTCTTCGACATTTTCGGCACTCGAATAGGAATGCACCACTTTTGAAACATGCATCTTGTTGCCGGATTTGCAAACGCACGATACGACTAAAGAAAAAGTTAGGTAGGTTGTGGGCGTGGTAAGCTAGGGATGCAGCAAAAGCCACATTTGACACCCATATACTTTGGTCCTTGGTTGAACGTTGGTACAGGAATTAATCCTGGCCTGAACTGACCTGGAAAAGACTCTTGTCTGACCTTCCGTATGTCTCTGCTATGTGTAGTCACATTTCATTGTAACTGGCAAGCTTATTTTACGACAATTTGGTCACCTGCCTAGATGGCATTTCCATTCTGGCTATCAAAAAATACCTCCCATTAATTTTTCACGTGGCTCATACTGGATGTATTCCTCTTAATTGAGGCGCGATTATATAACGCTGATTTATAAAGAGGGCTTTCAATGTCGACTCTCTTCCTTACAGACTAATATATCTTAGAGCAGAGGTCTTCAAACCTTTGGGTGCCGAGACCCCCCTGTCAACATTTTCAGTCGTAAGGACCCCCTCCTGACAAACATTTCTAAACCTGTAGGCAGGGCTACTGGATTTACGAGGCAGGTGAGGACCAAATTACACGACAGGCTTGACTAAATTGTGTGGGAAGAAAATGTAAATAATGTTATGTGTTGCCGCGTTATTTTGGGATAGAATTGCTTCATTATTTTTACATTTTTTGTACACAGCAACACTGAGGAAAGATTTCACCCCATCAGTACCAGTTTATAACCAAAATACAGCAATTAACATCAGAAAGATGTCTAGTCAACCTTTGTGATGGGTCTTCCACGCCACAGGTACGCGCGGCCACATTAGAAGCTCACCTGGCCCTGGCCGGGAGCAGCAGGGGTCCCTTAAAACCATGGCGATCTTGTGCAGAGTTAAGAAATTTACCCATGCTGCTTTCCTCTCACCCCTCCTTTCCATCCCTCTCTCCACTCCTCTCCTCTCCCAATCCCGGATCCCTCTCTCACTTTGCAGGCAATTTTCTTTCACCCCTTTTTACAACTTCTGAAATATCCCCATTCGACTTCTCACTTCACCCTTAATCACCTCTTGCCATTCTGTCTTTTCACTGCCCTCATCTCTAACAGTCTCTCACATTTATCTCATGGCCTCTCTGGCCCGTCACCTCCCGTGCCCATCTGCACTTCTCATTCACCTCAAGTCTCTCCATTCAAATTGTTGTCTATTTGTATCTTACACCTCTACAGTCCCCCATTCATCTTTCACATCTCTCCTTTGTTTTTTCACACCTCCTTGAACCAATGTCCCTCTCCCCTGTTACCTCAGCACCAGTGCTTAATTTGAGCAGGTGATTTCCGGTGCTCCTCACTGGCACCTAATTGTGCACACTGGCACTATGACAGTCTGCCACATGGTGGCTCTGTCTGTGTAATTTAGAGATGAGCAGACCAGCTGTTTATTAATTCAATATACATTAAAAACGATAAACTCCTAACATCCATGCCATTCTTATAGCTTTGGGGGCATGAAATAGTCACACTTGTACAAGTGTTATGATTGGTAGTTGCACAGGTATTGTCATTGGCCGCACTGGCAAGGCAATGGGTGGGTGGTTAAAGTTGCGGTGGCCTACTGGTGAGGGCCCTGGCACATGTTTTGTTACAAATTAATCACTGCTCAGCACCCACCCCGCCCTATCGCTGCTGTCCCTCACCCCTGTCGCATCAAATTACTTTTTAGGTCACAGATCATCTCTCAGCTCTCTTCTCTCACAGTCTGACTGCAGCCCTCCTCTGTGCCCTCAACTTTCCCTCACACTCACTCCTTGCGAGTCCACACTTCTCTTCGGCACTTCACATTTCTCCTCATCCCTGACCTCTTCAATCAAATTCCCTCACTCCCTTGCTGTCCTTTCTCATCCTCTCATCTCTCCTCACCGAGCACACGGGTTGGACCCGTATGCTCCTCTTGGCCTGTGCCACTCTGCTTATTGTTCACTAATTCAGGAAGGCACGAATTGTCTGTCTTGCTGTTTTGGTGCAGGCCACACAGTTATGGAACGTGCACCCTCCTTTGCTTCGCTCCACCAAGAATCTGTTATCCTTTAGGAAGATAGAAAAACCTGGCTCTATGTTCTGTAGGTCACTTCATTTGGCTGGTTCGCCTTCCCCTTCTGTGTGTTTCTCATTTGCCTTCAGGCAGCAGATGGCCATTAGCCCCTGGACACCTTTTGGTAACAGTAGCACACTACAAATGTAAAAAATAATAGTAATAGGCAGAAGCATGGGAGCCACTAGACCCAAACCTTGTGGGGGCCTACACTCCCAGGCAGGCCAGGCCCTATCACTGGTCACACACGGTGCAACAGTCTTTTTTTGGTGCCCCCTCCCCAGTTTCCTCCTTCTCCATAAATTCCCTCACTACCACTCACCAACAATGCAGCTCATCTCTCTGTAGCACCTATCTGACAAACATTAATTTTTATTTATAGTGCTACTCATAGTTTACTCACACTCAGTTCTGTGATCTGCATAGTACATGTTCTTTGTAGCAGGCACATTAACCCTCTGCACTCTGTGGATGACAAGAGTGACCATATGAGTGCACGGTGAGCGATGCAGCAGTGTGAGAGTAGGGAAAAAGGAGTGACTGCAAGGTGAGTGAGGTGACCATATGAATTTGGGTGCAGATGTAAGTGCAGAGGGGGACAATGAATGCATGGTTAATGATGGGCTTGTTTGAGTGAGTTGCAAATTGAGCAGTGAGGGGACAGGTGAATGAGGTGTCACATGAGTGCAGATGAGTAGTTTGACTGCAGGGTGAGGTACAGGGTGAACAGCGCAAGTGCATTGTGAATGCAGAGTGATCGCTGTGTGTGCAGGGTGAGAGGGTGAATGATGTGAGTGCATGGTGATCAGTGTGAGTGCATTGTGATCGCTGTGAGTGCGGGGTGAGCGGGTGAATGATGTGAGTGCATGGTGATCAGTGTGAGTGCATTGTGATCGCTGTGAGTGTGGAGTGAGCGGGTGAATGATGTGAGTGCATGGTGATCAGTGTGAGTGCATTGTGATCGCTGTGAGTGCGGGGTGAGCGTGAAAGTGAAGTGTGAGAATGAGAAGTGAGTTCTCTGAATGCAGGGTGCATTCTCAGACACTTGAAGTAACTCAGCATATTATTGACGGTGGCGTAGGGTTTCAGATATAAGTTAAACTATTGCCCTATTAATCAGGGATCAAGGGTGGAGGAAATAAATAATATGCTGATCCGGCAACACACTTCCAGCCTCATGATTAGGGTTGCCTGCTCATTATTTTGATGTCCCAGACGGTACAAAAATAAGCAGTCACCTAAAGCTGTATTTTTCAGTACTCATCTGAGTGTACTTGGAACAGCAAATATAAATAGTAAGCACTTTTAATTGTGTTCTAGGGCTGCCTCAATGATCCATGACTGATAATTAAAGGGAACAAAGACAGAAAAGTCACATTAGGAATGAATGCATATGATTTTATTTACAATCCTATTTAGTGTCAAGAGGAGGCCTTTCCAGGCTCTGTAAACATCAAATGGCTGGTATTTTTCTTTTGGCAACCCTACTTTATATTTCTTTTTATGAAATGCATTCTCACACTACTGTAGTAAATGTAAAATAGCTATTCCTTACATTTGTAGAGTGGGGGCCCAGGGGGTACTGGAACTAGAAAAACAAGCATTGGCATAGACCATATGTCTCACTTTTGGGACCTTATAAGTATTTAGTTATGCAGCACAATACCAAAGCTACTGTGTCAAGGGCCCTGGTGCAAAGGTGGAAATATACGTACTGACTGCTGCCTGAATTATGAAATTCAGAAATAATCATGGTTCAGTGTGCCCCTCAGTCCTCTGGGCCCTGGGGCACTACACCTGCTGCACAATGGAAGCTAAGCCCGTCCTCCCCATCTCTGTGTCCTGGTGCTTTCTTACTATCTTGGACTAATTATAAACAAGCATTGGCATAGCCAATAGGTCTCGCCTTTGGGACCTTATAAGTGTTTAGTCATGCAACAGTTGCATAACTAAACACTTATAAGGTCCCAAAAGTGAGACCTATTGGCTATGCCAATGCTTGTTATAACTGCTGCAATCTATTGAAGCCTCAGGGAGAACATCAAACTGGCCGTGCGGCCGCGAAAGTGATCGCGATCAAACATCAAAGCGGCCATGAAAGTGAAAGTAATCGCGGTAAAGCGCGACTCGCACATGCACTGTAGCTCCAGGCTGGCCTGGTAGCACTTTTTGGAGCCCTCACAAAATGTCTCGCCGGATCAGCGCATGCGTTGGGTCAGGCAAGACCTAAAAATCAGGTGCCCACTGCATTATTTTTGTATCTCATGCAAACTGAAAAACTTTGAAAATTCTTTGATAGGTAATAATAATTCGTGGTGTGACCGGTGGAGGCCAGATCTGTGGGGGCATGGGTCTTTCTTAATGGCATTCTATCCTCACATGTGCATGAACAGTAGACACTTCTCTCTTAAATCGTAAATATACTTCTTGAGTGTTTACCAAAGTTGGAAGTAAGGCATCCCTCTCCCCTCACTCATCACACTAGCTCTCGCCATTTCTTCCCTTTCACGCATTCCATATACCAGACCCCTATCCAGTTCTCTCCCCCATCCCATTTCCACCAGAGCATTTCCATTCTGTCCTTCGTCAGAGCTGTCCCTTACCTTCAATGTGAGGATGTT
The DNA here is from genome assembly GCF_964204655.1 of Triturus cristatus. NCBI lineage: Eukaryota > Metazoa > Chordata > Amphibia > Caudata > Salamandridae > Triturus > Triturus cristatus. The sequence continues at coordinate 491,734,030 of NC_140588.1, forward strand.
AAGAAAATGCCCCCAAAAAGCTTTAAACCTCCAGCTTGTGAAGAGATTGAGATATTTTTCACTTTCCCTGAGTACAAACTTATGGACAGGGGAATTATCCGCGAATTGCAACAGGCAAAAGGAAACACCGGTGCATTTAAATGTTGCACGTTGAAATTATAACTATTATTGTTCAAGTAGCTCCAAGCCCGAGTCTAAGATGAGACGCCTGAGCCCACCCTAGCTGCCCTCCCCCCGGGTGTCAGATCCGTGGCATCAGAGGGCCTTTCTTCCTGTTCTTGGAAGCAGGGCCCATCCCCCAGTCTGGAGAGTAGAGCGACTTCCCCGGCTTTCAGCACTCGGGCCCCCTGACATGCTCATGGCCCTCTTGTTATGCATCGGTGTGTCTGCGTGAAAGTGGCTGGCATCTTGTGTTACCTTCTCGAGTTTCCTCTCAAGCCAGATGAATTTAACATCCCTGCTGCTGAACTGAGGGCGAAGCTTCATTTACAGGATGGGGGAAATAGATTTAGCTTAAATTTCTCCTCAAACGCAATGTGAACAAGCAAAGGAAGGGGGAAAAAAAGATGAGATGAGGAGGCAGCAGGGGGAGGGGAGAGAGGAGGGGGCCTACGCCTGTTTCCCTTGCGGGAAAAACTAAGTCTCAGTAACCAGTTTACAAAAGGTATGTAAACATGCAAATGGTCTTTAAAGACCTGTGAAAAACTCAGGCGTGCTCTGCTCGAGATAAGACTGCAGACAAAGCCCAGCGGAGCCCACTGCAGCTGGAGCTGAGATACACTACGGGGGAGGAGAGGGGCTGAATCCCTTGTAGTTGTATGGGCGTGGGCAGAAGTGTGACCGGGAATGCGCGACCCCCTTTGCAGCGCTCCACGGCCCCCCTGGGGGTCACGCCCCACACTTTGAAGACCCCTGGCTTAGAGGCATTGATTGCTGCTAAATGTTTTGGGAGAATGTTTCTGTAGTGCCTCTGATCAAAATCAGTGGTCTTATTACACAGGTAAAGTTGGAATTCGGTCAGATCTCAGAATATAACACCAGGTTTTGCATTAATGTACACGTCGTGTTCGTCCATTGTAAGGGGGGCAATTGTTTGACTACTTCATTGACTTTGTGTGGCCTTAGACAATGAAGATTGCATCTTCCTTTCAAGCAAACGGGCGGTCCTGCGTATTCCTCAAGTCTTCTCTTTAACAAAGTGCCTTCATACATTAACTTCCTAATTTTGAACAGTGTGATAATACAATAATCGTGTCTGAGACCAAGTGAATTCTTCCTACGGGGGAAGATTTAACAAAATGTCAAACTAGCCTACACAAAAAGACAAGTTGCTACGCTCCATGGTAGGGAGCGAGGATGAATAAGCCATATCTTCTAAGATATGACACAATCCTGCCCTTTCCGTGTGCAGGTGCACCGAGCGCTGCCTAATGCCAATGCAAGCACCACTGTGCCATGGTGCAAGGGTGCATGTGCAACTTGAGGGATTATTTTTGTGTAGGAAAGAACATTTTCCTACACAAAAGAAATCCTTAGACTGTGTGAAATTGGGTTGTTGGTTAACCCTGTTCAAGCAACAGCCACAATCCCTGTCATGGTAGACCACAAAAGTCCCTAAATTAACCCCTGCTTAAAGTTCTGCTAACTTTGCACAAAAGCAGTCAGACTTAACTTAGAGGCAATATGCGAAGTATTTATGCAACACACAAACAGTAATAAAGTGAAACCACAACACAACAAAAATCCCACACCGATTAAGTAAAATAGAATACATTTGAAAAAACCTGAGACAAAAACAACAACAATTCAATCAGTAGAACTAGAGATATGAATTTTTAAAGTTTAAAAAAAATAACACCTAAAAGATAAGCGAGCCAACCGTGGCCATCTAGTTGCACAAGACTGGGTCAAAGTCGAAAAATATGGCCAACCGCAATGGAGCATGAGTCGAATAAAAAAGTGGGTTGACCCCATTTGGTGCTTGCCTTCGGACTTAGAAGATATTTCTGAAAACTTTCTCTGAGAAGGGCAGGAAATAATGTGCTTCCTGGGGGATGAAAATGAAAATGTATGGAACAACTTCAACCTGTTGGATTGTCGGTTTCCAAAAAAAGTTTGCTCCGGCATTATCACTGTAGAAACACTATTACAAGTTCCCCAAAAGCGTTGGCGTAACTGTAACTCTAAGGTTGGAAAGGGAAGGAAACAGCCAGCAATCTAATGGGTTGTGGTGTAAGTAGTTTCTCCATACGGAAATCATTTTTCTTGTGCATAGATAAAGTAGTAAAAAAACTAGTTCTACAAAGTGTTATTTGCTGATTCTTCATAAAGAATAGGGATGTATCTGTTCTACAGAAGATTTGCAGGAGCATGTGTGGAGCAGAAGAGCACTCGTAATCTACATCTTGCACAGAGTTACTTGAGTAGCACTGGAGAGTTTTGTCAATCTCTATAAAGTCACAAAACGAAGCAAGTCATAGTAGCAAACATACAGTGCGTAGATGTTTGACTTTTTTCACGTTTTATGAATGGACCCAATGTGTCCTACTGCTATTAGTGACAAATAGTTTCAATAACAGATACAGGGGCTAATTCACTGTGGCATCAATGAGTATGCAAAGTCACCCTACAGAGTACTACATCAGATAATCATAAATGCCTATGTAAATTTTCTCCAAATTATCTAAAACAGGATTATTCCAATGCAATGGGTTTCCAAACAGAAAGGTGTATGCCCTCTTTGCACTTTCACTGATAGAGAGTTAGATAGTATATGTACTCCTGTAGTCCATCATGAATTTTCAAGGAGTCACCTGCCTGGACTGATTTATGTTATTCTTGTGTCAAAAATCATATTCCATGTTAATGGTTCAGTTTTATTGCACATTTCAAAACGGTAATGATATGGCATGGTGTATTAAAGATTTTGTATTTTTATCTATGGTATGATGTTCATTTAACCCATAATGCCATTGCTGGCTCTTGTCTGGGTACTGATGTAATGGTAGTGGAGAGCAGTATGCCACTTTCACCGGATCATATCACATGTTTTCACTTTTCTTTTCTGTGGCACAAAGCAACTTCTCATTTGATTCTCCAAATCCAGTTTAATGAGGATGTAAGATGTTTGATAACATATGTGGCAAAGTAACTCTAAAAGCATATGTTGTGCTGCCTGGGCAAAACTGACCTAAAAACAGTTTTGCTACTCAGCCCATCCAGAACTGGAAAGCACATCCTTAGCTGGCAGTATCAACACCCCTGACTCAGAGGACAGTGGCCTGTCTCTGAGCCAAAGAAGAGTAGATGGTTATCAACTGTGAACCACTTTGCAGGGATTAGTTAAATGGTAGTGAGCTGAACAGTTGGCAGAACAAAGGGCAGTTTTGGCATTTTTTTTACTTGGAGATTCCAGGAAGGGCTTCTCCTATTTGTTTCTAGGACTGCCTCACACATCCAGACCTCAGTCACAGTAGGGTAAATAACCAGCTTTTACCCTGTCATATGGGAGGTGAATAATTCTAAGTAGGGAGTGGCCAAGGAGCTAAAAACATCCCTTCTTGGTGGCAGATGTATTCTATCAACTTGAAACCGAGGCGTCTGGGTAATTGTGAAGTGATGTACAGAGAAAGTGCTGAAAAGGCAAAAAAAAGGTAGGATTGTTTTTTTGAAGCTCTCAAATCACTGGCTACTTCACAGGAAGAATCTTGCACTTCAACCACCACCTCCTCAGAAGATTCCTGGACCTTTGCACCACTCCACCTGAAAAAGAATGGCCTGCTGGAAGAAGAGGACTCACTCAAAGACTCAAGAACTCAAGGACTCCTGAATACTGTAAGCATCGAGAGGCATGTAGTTGAACTCTTTCTGAATCCTTGAGGTAAGCTAAAAGCAGAAGTTCTCCAGACAACAAGAGATTTTAGCTGACCACAAAGGACTGGACCCTACAGAATACCTGGTTGGAGAGAGACCTGATGAAGTGGACCCTACCCTGTGATGCTCGGTGCTACAGGGGTGTTCAGGAGGAACTTTTACAGCAGTGGGTCATAGAAATTCTTTCCATCTCCGGAGGACCGGAACAAGAGACTGAGTTTGGCCATAGAGGTTGCACCCAAGCTGGGCAAGCAAACCAGACTGATTCCACTCTGAGATTTTTGTCACACTGAAAACTGGTTTACTTGGGCCTTGCGGCAAAGGAAACCAGCCTTGTGGAATCCCTACTTGGATGCAGCTTTCAGCCATGCCCAGCTAGATTTTGATTTCTAAAAAAGTGACCAAATCTTTAGATAAAACTTTGAACTGGTGAACAACAGAAAATCTACACGACTAGCGAAGCAACTTCAGCAGCTATGAAATTTAGGTTTGCCTTTCTCAGAAGTAGGCACCAAAACCAACAGCTTCAGTGGGAGCTCAATGATGACATATCTGACTTCAAGGGTCCTTTACTGGCCACAATATGGTAGACTCGATATCTGCCATGTTTGCCCATGTTTGTGTCAAAGTGCTTAGTCTGCTAACTCTAAATATTACCGTAAGTCTGAAGGTAAAACTTTGACCAATACAACGTGCTTGGTGTATTCGACCTTTACTCCATCGTGTCAGCCTCAAAATGGACCAATCATGAACAGTGACTTTTGATTGGCGCCTTACTTTTGCTTCATGCCTTTTTCCTTTAAAACTTCAAAAAACCAATGCGCTGACTCCCCTTAATATATCTTTGTGTCATTCGCACATTATTTGTTTTTATAATTTCCAACATTTGATTGGGAATTGTTTTGTTTTGTTTTAATTTCTTTACACTTGTTGGTATTGCTTGAACTTAAGACACAGTTCTCTGGGAATTGACGGCTTCCTATGCAATATCTACAATAGGTTGAGTAGAAATTCTCTTAGAACTATATTTTGTCCTCACACAAGTGGATTTAGTAAGTGGTAGGCATCCCCTTCCCGAATTAATAGCCCTATTCCTGACAAAAAAAAATAACTAAAAGATATTTAGGATTTATAAAAAATGTATGAGTTTGGGGGTGTAATCTACCTTTTAGAAGGCCACACAAACCTCACAGTTAATTGTTCGCCACCATATATGTACTGTGTGATTTAAAACATCCACTTATCCTCATATTCTGGATCAGGATGGAACATTTTGTATCTCAAATTATTTATTTTCTCTTAGCAGCCTTCATTCTCAGAAACTTTACCAAGCTTCAACAATTTCACTGTTAGGTTGCATTCAGCTAGGGACATTTATTAATGAAGTGAAACAAAACGACATCATCACTAATTCTTGAATGAGTAGGCAGCTTTCCGCTCTCTATATAACCTTGTTGCTTGTGTTAAATCCTCCGTGGAAGTGATTTATGTACAAGACACTTTTATTAACCTTTATTTCAGTGGATAAAGATTGGCTTGACATGTGTGAATGAAGCAAATTACTTGTTGTCCTTAATTAAATTTCAGAAGTGCCTCACTTTTCTTTTCCAGCCCGATTTGTTGACTGCCATGCTGTAAGCACAGATTTTTTAATGCCTGGTTAGGCCAACTGTTTCTCAACAAATGGCCCTTAATGCACTTAAAATGTGTGATTATGTAAACAATTATAAATGCAAAAGCATGGCTTGTCCATACGTAAATGTGCATGGCATAAATGTCACTCACAACTCCACCCTTAACAATACGTGCAAACGTTTTTTATACCCAAATTGTGCTGCATCTCCAGTTATTCACACAATGATTGCCCTCGATTGAACACTGTAATATCGCACATTCGCTTACAGATCCTCCTCCCAGCATATTAAGGTAAACCTTACCCCACCAGAGACAGACCAGACCCTTCTATGCTGTTGTAGGTCCCCCAAAACGTTACCTAGAATGAGAACAGTTTCAATGAATATATATTACCAAATAATCTATGTACTTGTAACACTAAGGGACTCATTTGGGGGAAAGTCAGGCAGTGCATCGCAGCAAGTCACCTTGCTGCACAGCACTATATTACAGGGAGGGGGCAGGAATGTGCCATATTTAAGGAAATATGTCACATTCCTGCCCTTTCTCATGCGCTGGCTCACAATGGCCAACGCAGGCACACTTGCACCATGGTGCAAGGGAGCCTTTGTTGCATACTGAATTGCTTTTGTACAGGAAAGGACCACTTCCTTCTCAAAAACAATCCTAGGAGGAATACTCCTCTTTCTAAGTGTGCTGCAGAATGCAACACACATTGAAAGAGAAAGAACCAAGTAGAAAAAGAGATATTTTTCCTCGTTATGCTACCCCAGGGAAGGTTTAAGATTTTGGCACATTCCCAGGTTTACAGGTTCTTGTAAATTTGGGAATGCATCAAAAAGCATTGGAGTTGCTTGGGAACACCCACGCAATGCCCATGGATTGCCTCCCCAGGGTAGAGTAATGCAACACAGCAATTTGAGATGGTTTGCGTTACTCCAGATTTATGGCGTCACTTAGAGCCATGCAAAAGGGCTTTGAGTGGCTTCGAAAATCTTACTTGGGGGTTTGCATCATGTATGTACCACATTGCATGGTGCAAACGCGACACAAGCCTCTCATAAATACGCCCCTAAATGTATGACAACTCTCAAAATAAATTAGTAAGACATGCAAAAGGAACCCAGCCTGAAGTTGCATTGTAGTGCATGCTTGATTAAGCAGGCTACTGTTTGTCCTCCATGTGATGATGAAGCAAGAGTCTATATCTTCAGCACACAGGGAACACCTTGGTGAGTTTTTTCAATATCTGAAATTTTCCTTGAAGTTGTGTTGAAATTAACTCTAATTTTGTCTTCAGCTGAATATAATCATATTTAGAAATGTTTAAATATATTAAGAAATGTTAAAAACATTAACCGGAGGCAAGTATCCTGGCATAATTATCAACTATGATCATAGAAAGCTGTTGTCGGATCATCGTGGATCCATTTCCCACCTACAATTAGGAAGGGAGTTTTTTACATTTTCATCTTGAAAAGTAGTGAGCTTTATACACATGGCCTAACCTCTAATATATGAAGTGCCTGTAAACAAAGTTTTGTTTAGAGGATCGCAGCCTGTTCTATCGAAGTTTGGAATGATTTATACCAGGGCTGCAGAATCTTGATTTCTTCTCATACTTCTTTAAAAAAAACTCCAGGTGCTCTGTGCCTTTTCTCTCACTCTTGCTTCCTTTTCATCCCTGCTTTCTGTCGCCTTCACTTCCTCCTTTTCCACCATGAGAGTTTTTCTCTCTCTTGCTCTGGGTGAAAATCTAATTAAGAAAATAAGTGCTGATCCCAAAATTAAGTGCTGGTGAGCACCATCTGCAACCTCTGGCTCAAAGAAAGCACTGTTTATACACTCTGAACTTGAAAACTAACCATAAAGTCCACAGTGCACCCCCACCAGTCATTCACACTGTGCATGAGTGATTTATGTCCTGAAAGTTCAGTACACCTCATCTCAGGCTCCTTCCCCACTTGTCCCACTCTCCCCACCAAAACACACATCCAGCAACTCCATTTTGTTTTCTCTTTTTCTCACATTCATGCTAAAGTAGAACAGTTTTTTATATCTAGAGTCCCTCCCTTCTCGGGAGTAATGGCACACTGAGAAACCAAAGAGAAACACTATGTTTTTTCACTGATTGTGCCACTACAATAGAGAGCATTGCAAATGGTCATTGATGTAGCACAAAGAGCAGGCTGGGTGACAGGGACGGTCATCACTGTAGCGTGAAGATCCTTATAACTGTCACAGATGGTCATTGTGCTACCAGCAGTCGTTGGCAGTCGATGTGGCACAGAGTTGCTTTTGCTGAAACTTCACATTGGCAGGCAGCGCACTGGCAATATCATGGCACAAAAGGGCCTATTTGTGTTCGCAAAGAGACCAAAACTTTAGGATTTCTCTTTGTCTTTAGAGAGAAGTTCAACTGATGCCACATCAAGGGACCAGGACCTGAGAGGCACCATTTGGGGGTCAGGAACTTACTCAAGTAGAGGTCAGCAGGGCTAAGGCAGGTCCAGTTGCAGGTGCAGTTGTAGGTCCAGGCAAATGGTCAACTGTGCCGTTGCAGGGAGCCTATGGAGCTTGTTATGTCCCTGTAGCTCAAAACAGAAGGTCAGTCAATTGCCCCTTGGTGTCACCTCAGACTGGGATGAAGGGAGAATTCCTCCTTAAAGCTAGTAGGGCAGAAGGCAGCAGAGCAGCAAAGTTGCAGGGCATCAGAGTGGCAGAGTGACAGTCCTTCTTGCAGCAAATCAGCACAGCAGCACAGCAGCACAGCAGTCTGTCTTCTATATTACCCACAGGCCCAGGAGTGTACTGAAGAGTTGGGTCTGGTGGTCCACTGTTTATACGGGTGCCTTCTTTGAAGCAGGAGAAGTTTCAAGACATTTCATTTTAAAGTCTGTTCCCCTGCCCTGGCTCTAAACTGGCTGTATGAACGATGCAGTGGTGACAAGTCCTTTGTGTGAATCCACGGCACAGCCTATTCAGTAGCAAGTGGGGCTGTGCCCAGCTCCACTGCCTCGTCTTGTCAGATGATAACCTATCCAGGCACACCTAATCCCTCTATTGTGCGGCTGCCTTTTTAAATGTGGCATTTTCCAAATTCTAACTTAAAATCTCACTTTATTATTAAAGAGGAATTTTAATTGCAATTTATCAGACACCAAGCATGATACCTACCTGCTCACAACTGAAAGTTATCAATTATTAGATGTAATACATTACCCCAATATTATCCTATTCTAGAGGTATGCCTTGCAGCTGTGAAAAATGAATGTAAGAGTTTTTCACTACCTGGTAATGTAAAACCTAAAAGTACATGTCCAACTTTTTAAATACACTGCACCCTACTTTATGGGCTATTTAGAACCTACCTTAGGGGTGACATATGTATTAAAAAGGAAGGTTTGGGCCCGGCAAGATGTTTTTCTGTGAGTTTGAAAAAGCAGTTTAAAACTGCACTCAATGTGCAATTGCAGACCTGAGACATGTTTAAAAGGCTACTTAAGTTGGTGGCACAATGAGTGCTGCAGGCACCCTAGAAGCATTTAGTACCCTAAGTACATGTAGTACCACTTTAATAGGGATGTAGAAGTAAATTAAGCATGGCAATTCGGTGTAAGGCAATTTTGCCATGTTTAAGGGAGAGAGCACGAGCACTTTAGCACTGTTTAGTTGTGATAACATGCGTAGATTCCTAAATGCCTAGGAAAACGGGTTTTGAAAACAGGAGGGTGAAGTCAAAAAGTTTGGGGATGACCCTGTAGAAAAGGCTCAGTTCAACACTAACCTTATGCACAGAGGTTTTGTCCCAGGCCCTAAGGGGATAGTGCAACCTGTTCTGCTGCAATCAATGCCCTCAGCCTCTTTGTAGAGGTGCAGCTTCAATCTATGTTGCACTGCAATCCTTATCTGTGCAGACCTATGCCCATTTGGTTGTATCATATAGAAAATTAAAAGCAAAGGCTGGAAAACCTTCCATTAGTCTTATCCATTAGCAATTACTTATTTAGCATCCCATCCAAATGTTTTTGAACATTGTACCATTACAGTCACAAACCAAATATAAAAACCAGATTTGACCCCACCACAAAAGCAATGCTTCAGCTAGAAATGCTAACTAAATGATAAGACAGCTCTGTAGCTTCTGGTCCAATATTATCTGAATACTCTTCAATTGAATTTCGGATTGGACAGAGCAGTGTAAGTTGATGGGCAGTGTGCAAGGGGCTGTGCGGAGGATGATTCCACTTTAACAAGACTAACACGAGATAGAATAATGATAAAGAGAGAGGCCATACATGATAGAGGTCACAGTATCAGATAAGTAGATCTGGCCTGTTGTGTGGGAGAGAGGAGTGGGAAGATAATGGAATTAGAGCACAAACAGGCAATGCATGATTAAGTAAATTAAAAATAGAGATTAAAATTACAGAGGAGAATGAAAGAAGATAGAGGAAAAGTGACTACGTTGGCTGTTGAGATCATCTCAGAAGAGTTTCACAGACAATGTAAGAAAATGTTGAGTGAAATCAAGTAAAGTAATGCAAAAGGGGCATTCCACAGACAGTACCAACAGGACAGAAAGCATTGAAGCAAGAGGGCAAAGAAGGTAGAAAAAGCAACAGGATGGCTATATTGAAGAGTGGAATCAATGTTTTGATAAGACATAGAAGGTAAAAAGGAAGCATAAACAGTGGTGCTGGAACATTTTTCAGAGAGGGGTAGCAATTTACATTACTTAAATCAAGAGGATTGTAAAAAACTCAAATAACAAGTGAAACAAATGAGTTACGCTCATTCAGCAGGAGAGTAGTAACTGTGTGGTAAGAATTAAGAAGCCGGAAGTGAATTTTGGAGCATATTGTTGCAATTCTATAACTTGTAAAGCCAGCACATTTTCCTTATAGATGGCCTCACAATTCACACTGGAATGCAGTTTTACTGGAAAAAGCATAGAGCACAAACAAACATTTTGAAAATCAGGTTTCAGCAAATGTTTATTGCACATCACCATTTATCTTGATTTGTTTTTATCTGATTAAAAACTGTGTTTTCATCACATTTCAGAATTGCAAAAAAAGTACATCATTTGTGCTTTCTTCCCAGATAAACTATTTTGAACTATTATTAGAGTTCATTTACAGGGGCCCGATTCATAAAAGTAATCTGAGACAAAATCCTTGGTATTCACAAAAGGCATTTAGTAGTAGTAAAGTTAGGATTCTTAACTTTACTACTTCTTAAATGCCTTTTGTGAATACCGAAAGTCGTAAAGTTAGGATTTTGTCTCAGTTTAATAGTAGTAAAGTTAGGAATCCTAACTTTACTACTACTAAATGCCTTTTGTGAATACCTAAAGTCGTAAAGTTAGGATTCTGTCCCAGATTACTTTTGTGAATCGGGCCCAAAGTGTTTAAATGTTGTCCTGTGTTAGAAAAATGATGACATACTATAGTCTTTCCTTTTGCACTCACTGTAGCCCCACAAGATTGTCAGATAGTTCACTTTACAAAATGTTCTGACTTGGCAGTTAGAGAAAGAAAACTAAACATTAATCTACATGAAGACATAGCTTGACATTTGGCCTCTGTATTCGAACACCAGGAATATGTAAAGAGAAAAACAAACTTTTTTTTTAAATTTGATTTATTGAGTGACAACAAAAGAAGTAACACATCAATAAAATGAATATATCAAACCTATTTAACAATAAAGTGATTAATGAAAATAAGAAGAAAATATAGAAATACAACTTTGTATCTGTATATTAGAAGAGGAAAAACATTATGGAAAGAGCAAAGAAAAGAAAAAACAGAGGAAAAAAAAAGAAAGGGGGGATCAGAGGGAGAGGGAACAAAAGTAGTTAATATAAAGCATCTAAAATATCATACAAGTTGTACAGATAATATAACATTGTAAGCATGCCAATAAAATGAAACTTTAAATAAGTGCTGTGGTAAACATTCGAGAGAGAGAACCATTTAAACAACCATATAAAAAGGGGGGCAAAGGGAGAAACTTAAGGTGGTTTTCGTACTTCATCAGATACATTTTTAGAGGCTACAAAGGAAGAGGCAGCTTGGGATAAATAAGTTGTTAAGGGGAGCCATAAAAGATCTCTTTTAGTTGATAGAGATATGGGAGAAACATAGTTAGTATCTAGTCGATGATGAAAACATACAGCATTCCACCAAGCTCTAAAGGTGACTTTATCAGCCTGTTTCCAATTTGAAGTTAACAAATGAAAAGCAATAGCTAATAATAAGTCTCAAAGCTTAAAACTTAGCGGCATTTGAGGCCACTGGGGGGAGAGAGTACCTAAAAATTTGCAAGGGAGAAAGGGATTTGGACCTTAAAACTTACCTTAATTTGAGACCAGACTAACTGCCAGAAATGAATAATGAGGGGCACTCAAAGAGCAGATGTTTTAAATCTGTGGCGGGGGAAGGACAGGACCAACATGTAGGGGATGAGTCCGATGAAAAAGAGGCTAAGGACATAGGGGAGAGTAATATTCTATGGTAGATGAAAAAAAAGGGTTTGTCTGGTGTTTGCAGCTCGAGAGGTCTTATGAAACTTAGACCAGATTTTATCCCAAGTAGTAATTGGCCATGTTTGTGAAAAATATTTTGCCCACATCCTCTCAGTTTTTGATTTGAGCCTGTCTGAAGAGAATAGTAAGGATTTGTAAATGTTGGATGCTGAAGAAGAACCTCCTAGAATTGAGAGTAAGGATTCAGAGGTTAGAGGAAGGTCAGTAGATGCTGGTAAACTTGAAAGAAATTGCTTGAGGGAGAGCTGAAGAACATTACATTGCAATCTGGAGGATGATGGTAAAGAAAATTTAGATTGAAGATCAGAAAAAGTAAGGGGTTTATTGTCAGGTATAAGTTGAGAAAGCCAGCGTAAGCCCCTACAATGCCATGTTTTCCAGTATACAGTGCAATCCCAAATCTGTATAGATTTATTATGCCAAATAGGCTGATTATGAATGGAATTAAGGAAGGGATATGATGAAGAGAAAAGAGGAGATAAAGTTTACGAGAGTGAGATATGACTGGAGAGTGCAAAGAAGTAATATTGACAGTAAAGGTTAGAATCTGCTGAAAGTCAAAAGGAGCAGCAAGTTATTTTTCTAATTGTAACCAGAGAGGTGGATGTAAGGGAAGGTCTGTAGAAATCCACTTAGCAGCTTGCTTTAGTGAGAAAGTAGGATGATAAGATTTAACGTCGGGGAATTTGAGGCCACCGTTTGGTCTATCTTACTTGAGGGAAGATAAAGCAATACGCGAAGGTTTACCCTTCCATAAAACTTTTGTCAAAGTGAAATCAATTCTTTTGAAATAATATTGAGGGATATGTAGAGGAATCCTAGAAATAATCTATAGCACTAAAGGGGAGAGCATCATCTTAATAGAGTCTAACCGACTCACCAGGAGAGAAAAAGGGGAAGCCAACGAGTAATAATATCACTTAATTTTTTAATAATGTAATCAAAATTCACTTTGAGGGTATCGGACAACATAGGGGTGAACCATAAACCAAGGTATTTTATTTTAAGGGACTGCCAGGAAAAACCAGAGGAATCAAAGAGATGTTTTTGACAAAGAAAATTTAACTGTAAGATTTTGCATTTATGAGCGTTTAGACAATAACCAGAGAGTTTAGAAAGTGAGGATACTTGCTGAAGCAAAGGAGTGAGGGAAGATTCAGGATTGGAGCAATATCAAAATATATCAGCAGCATAAACTGACAACTTAATTTGGTGGGAGCCAAATTGGAAGCCTGTAATACGGTCATCCTGTCTAATTTTATTTAAGAAAGGTTCTAGGGCTATGACAAATAATAAAGGGGATAAAGGACATCCTTGTCTCACCTCCCTACATAACGAGAAATAATCAGAAGTCTTGCCATTAGCAAATATTGAAGTGCGGGGGTCTGAATATAATAAAGAAATTAAAGTAATCAGTTTAGAAGGAAAACCAGCCCATTTCAGAGCTTGAAACATAAAGTCCCAACCAATCCTGTCGAATGCTTTCTCAGCATCTAGGGAAATCGCTGCAATTGGATGATCAAGGGAAGAAGCTTTACTTAGGATATTAAAAAAGACTCGAGAATTGTCAGATGCAAGTCATCCTTTAACAAAACCTGCATGTTTCGGGCCAATGAGATCAGGCAAAATCGGATCAAAACGGAGTGCCAGAATCTTCGCAAAGATTTTGTAATCTGTGTTGACTAACGAAATAGGCCGATAATTCTTGCAAAGAGAATGATCTTTGTCATCTTTGGGAATTAAGCAGATCAATGCTTCCTGAAATGTGCCACTAGAGGCGCGAGTATTCCCAAAGGATTGGAATAGAGAAGCTTAGAAAGAAAGATATTTGCAAAATGAGAATAAAATTCAATGGTAAATCCATCGGGCCCAAGCGCCTTCCCACGACGTAGTACCGAAACAGCCTGAGATATATCTGCTAGGGAAATATCAGCTCCCAAAGAGTCAAAAATCAATGTGATTAGATGGAGGAGAAGGAATGGATCTAAAATAGGAAAGAAGGTCAGAATTATCTGGTGGAGATTCAGGAGTGTAATGATTTTTATAAAAGGAAACAAATTCATTTAAGATATCCTTATCTTTATAAATAGGGGTGCCATCAGGGCCTTACAAAGATTCTATTTTAGTTCTATCTTTTCTTACTTTTAGATAATTGGACAGTAGCTTACCCATCTTATTCTGACCACCATAATAATGGTAACTACTTTTCAGGAGGTAGTTGGAGGCTGCATCAGTGGACAATTTATTAAACTTAATTTTGGCATCAAGAAGATTTTTCAAAGCAGATTCATTATTAGAATGATAATACGTGTATTCTAGTTGTTTAATTTGAGTAAGTAACTGAGGGGACTGAGTTTCACAAGATTTCTTCTTTTGTGATACAAAATGTATAATAAAACCTCTGGCAGCTGCTTCAAAGGAATCCCAGACCATCACAAAAGGAGACTCTGGGATGTTGTTGATGGTGAAAAATTCCAAGCCTGACAGAAATTTTGATCGAGTAATAAGGAATTGTTAAAACGCCATCGCCCAGGATGCGGGGAAAAAGGTACCATACAATATCAGCAAAAATCGGGGCGTGGTCCGATATTAAAATTGAACCAATTTCAGAGTGGATGGCATGTTGGGACAGGGATTTACTTAGGAAAAGATAATCAATACGGGATTGAGAGTGGTGGGGAGCTGAATAGAAACTGTACTCTCTAAGATCGGGATGACAAAGTCTCCAGATATCGACCAATGCTTTACGCCGGATTGAGGAGACGAATTGGGCTTGCATTTTAGAAGGTGTAAACTTAACAGTAGAGTGTCTATCTAGAATGGGATCTAGGATTTGATTACAATCACCAGCAAATATAACATAGTCATCCTCAAATGAGAGTAGTTTTTCTGATACATTAGACCAGAATATTTTATCAATGGAGGTAGGACCATACGCATTAAATATGACAATAGGAATCTTATCTATAAGCAACTTAACAATAACCCAACGTCCTTCAGCATCCTTCTTGATGAACAACAGAAACAGTTAATTTTTTGTGAAATAAAATCAAAACACCATTTTTCTTATCTAAAGCCGGAGAATAAAACACATGGCCTACCCAGGATCTTTTTAACTTAGAGGCTTCAATATCACATATATAAGACTCTTGAAGCAAAGCAATATCAGTTTTCAACTTTGCCAGGAGAGATAACACCTGTTGCCTTGTAATAGTATTATTCAATCCTTTAATATTCCAGGTAGTACCCCGAAATGCAATTTAGTGAGAAAAGTATGAACAAACAATATGCTTACAAGATACAAAGCTAAATTAACTTTAAAAGTGTAGAAAGAAACAAATTGAAGGAATAAAAGCAGTTGCATGATGAAAGAAAGTTTAGAAGTAGATAAAGAGTAAATAAAGGACAAATAACTTTTTTTGGAGAGAAGATCAGGGGAAATGGAAAAGGTAAGTCAGAAATATAAAGAAGAGAGGAATGATGAAAAATCAGAAGAAAACAGTTATGGAAGGTGAGAGGAAGGGAACAAAGAGTGAAAAGGAAAAGAATAAAGAAACAAGAGACAGTACAAGTCATACAAAGACGACTGAACAACATACCCACAAATACAACACGACTAGGGAGTAACTCCACCAGAAGATGACAACGACAGCATCAAAGCTCCACCGAATCCAAAAGAACCACAATCAAAGACTTCAACTTTATGAGAGGATCAGGAGGTAACAAAATTGTTGATGTAAAAACAATTGTGATTGAGAGAACGGAAACTAATAGGAAAAGTAATAAGAAAAAACTTTAAGGTTAGAAATATTAAAAAAAAGATATATTGAACAAAAGAGAGACAACATGATATCAGCATTACAGAGATATAAGGAAGACAACATTCATTGAAAAACGTAGAACATGAAAAAGATAAAAACTACATAAGACATGATATAAATGATAATTATGCAGGTCCAGAAGTATCCATAGTAACAGCACCATGTAGACGAAGGAACTCTTGCAGCACAGCAGGATCATCATATGTTTTAGTTTTGTCTTTATACGTAACCTTGAAGATGCATGGATGAAGAAGACCATATCTGGCATTAAGTGAATGTAACTGAGGGCGAAGATCAAGAAACTTTTTCCGACGATCTGCTGTGATTTTAGCTACATCTTGGGAAAAGAAAAGACAGTGACGTTCCCAAAAAATGTGTTTCTTGGTCTTGACTGCTGATTGCGGAAAAAGCATGATGGCCTGTGGGCCCTTTCAATGTTAAAAGAAGTAGTAGCAGGTAAATCCAAAAGCTTGTGCAAAAAAAACGGTTGGGTTGGAGCCTTCAATATGTTCAGGAAGACCATAAAGTCTGAGGTTGTTCCTACAATTTCTGTTTTCCAAGTCTTCAACCTGTTTTTTTAGAAGACACACTTCAGATTCCAGAGATGAGATACGAGAACACGTAGTTTCAAGATACTCCGCTCGCTGTTCCCCAATGAGCACTCGTGAGTCCAGAGAAGACCATTTATCATTCGAAAATTATAACGTTTTATTGGTTTCTTCTATGAAGGGCTTCAGAGCTCGGATCTCTTCAAGAATAACATCCATGACTGACGAGGATGATTTTTCTGGAGAAGGAGGATCTTTTTTGGGTCTTTTGGTGGAAATTGCAGGCAATTTACTTGAAAACTGTATTTTAGGTATGGTGCCTGAGGAATTATCAGGTTTCTAAGAGGGAAGGTCTTCCATTTCCGTGCCGTTGAAATTTGAGTCTGAATCTGGGCACCTAAGAACTTTAGAAGACACAGTTACAATAAGGTTCTTCAATCTCCCCATAAAAATAAAATAAAAAGTATGGTGTTGGAATTCAGTGACTGAAACTAAACTCTCGTGACCAATAACATCAATTATATAAATTATTAGCTTCACTATCAGCAGCCTGCAGAAACCAGAAAGACTCCTTCAATGACAGGTCATATAAAATCAAAAGGCAAGAAAAGCCATCATGAAGAGTTTAAGTATTCACCTCATAAACAGAAAAAATAGCTAGAAAACAAAATGATGGTTACTTTGCAACATATTGATGAACACAGCTCCAAAATATGCCAGTAAGGTCACAGGAAACTAGCAAGGAGTCCACAATAAGAAGAAAAAAGCATCCAATCAAGAATAAAGGCTCCGTAATATTTGCAGACTGAGAACTGAGGTAAAAAGGAACATTGTGTGGTGCGAAGAGCTTCACGGCAGAAAAAGGCAAAATAGCGGCCGCCAAAATGCAGGCCGAATCGTGCCTCAAAAAAGTGCTAAAAATGATGAAAACAGCTTGAAAAGCTGTTCAGGAGCTCACTGCATTATGGGGGAATAAAGTCCAGCACCTGTGATGTCCGCAATAATGAGGCTCCTCCCGAACGGAATATTTTTTAGGATCGGTGTAGCAGAGCTCTCCCGCTATGCCGCCATCTTGTTTGGCGCGTTGGCCACGCCCCCAGAAAAACAAACTTTAAAGACATTTTTATTGCTCATTCACCTTCTGAGCTGCAGCATGGCTCTTTTGGGGGTGCTGCAGCAACCATGCAGCCTTACTTCTAGCGCCTACGGCCCAAAAGAAACTTTATTAGGAAAGCAAGATTAAAAATAGTTTACTAATAAAATGAAAGTGAAATCTAAGAGCAATGGGAAGTGGTTTATTGAGAGATATTGAAGGGGGGAATATATGATATTGATGGTGCAACAAATCTTAGTTGTGATAGCAAGGAAGTTGCAGCTGGGGAGTACATGAAGGATTGCTAAGTCATAGAGAATTACAAGCTAATATACAAATACAGTTGGTGAAGAAGTGTAATGAGTAGCTACTGGCAATATTTTCTGAAGATAATGGTGATAAAGGATGGCAAGTGGGGAGTGGTTGTATTGCAGAATATCAATAACAAAAATATCATCTGACATGAATATTATCAGAATATAGGTTTCAAAAATATTTTCCCTATTTTTAATTCTGATGTGTTGATGGTTTTGTAAAGAATATTTAGGATAGAATACTTTTGTCATACATTATTTGGGCCATGATATTCTCTTACCACTCCAGGAAAGTAGCTGGGTCTGGACTGGATCGTAGGTGCAACAGGACCATAAAGTCATCACTTTGACTTAACACTCATAACGAGGGCAATTGAAGGGAGTTAACAATCAACATGGAACACAAAGAAGTCACAGGTGTTACACTGTTCCTGATTTGGTAACTTGTTAAAGATCCACTGGTGGAAACCCGTGTACCCCGCCTGGTCCAAATTTGTGCTGATTTGTTAGGAAGGGAGAGGGCCCCAAATTAACTCTCAAACCTGTCCACTGATGCTACTGGTGACTGGTGGTGCTGGACTAACATTAGAGCTGGAGAAGGGGTTGTGTGGTGGAGCTGCTTACCTACACCACCAGTTGCCTCAATGGTGTATGCTATCTTGTGGAAGGTCAACATCAACTATAATTTCAATAGATATCTATTATTACTTGATAGACCAAATGCTGGGTCCTGGGGGCTTTCAGATGTGTGGGGTTGCATAATGTTCTGCGTTCGCACAGTGAGGGTGAGTAAAAGTGATAGTATGTTACAGCTCCAGTATGTGTGTGTCTTCTCATTCAAATTAGTGCACATATTCTACTCAGGATGGGTGTTTCAAACGATTGTAGCGTAAACATGTTGGGCTTCATAAATTATTTTAGTTGATCCAATTTATTTCATTTCAGAATAACCTCAGCTACCACTCTAATCCCATTAGGTTCTCTGCTGGATCTTGTTCTGTGCTGAAAGCGACCAGAATAATTAGGGGATGAAATAAGATAATTGATAGCAAAAAGTCAAAATAAGTTCCCAAGTAATTTCTACCACTTAATTAGTTGATCATAGATCAGCTTAATTTAGCCCCAGCAAATAATAAAGCAGAATCAACGGAGTATTTTATCTCAATTTGTTGTTTTATCTAATTTCAAATGATTAGTATACAATATAGGAAGAATTTGAACAGATTTAATAAGCATTTAACAAGCTGTGAAAACCAATTTTAAAGGAGCCATCTTCCTCAGCCAAGGGAGATTTTGTCCTAAGAAAGTAAATATTAAAGGAAAATCAATTGTCTCTCAATACAAACCCTATCATTGAAAGTTCAGTACATTTCTGAATGACCTCTTCCAGTTCTTGGACAGGATTATCTGTCCCTTTCCGTACTGCAGCATCAATGCCACCGCAGTTTCTCAGAAACCTTCTAGCCAGAAAGATTCCACTAGCAAGTATACCAGACCGGAAGCAAACACAGTATTTTGTCACAGTTCACATTGAATCTGGAAGTTCAAATCGTTAGTCTCTGTACTGCAAGATGGGCAGAGGGAAGATGGACAAGATAGGAGCCGCTCCTGTTCAGAGTTTAGTCAATTATACTCCACCGATTTCTGGTTTACCCCCCTTCACATCACCAAATTTGTCAGCCCACGGTGTCCTACTGTTCAATTTCAATAGGATGAGACCATTGTACTTTAGTCATATGTTTGGTTGCTTCATTTAGGAAATAGGCGAGTTCATGTTCTCATCCTTTGTCAGTCCTCTCCCAAGCAGGTGCTCCAAGAAGTAACAATTTTGTTGCAAGTCTAGTCAAGTAAGCTACAAATGTGAAAAGAGTCATTGAGTGTGAGCGCACAAGTAGAAACTTTACGAAAGGTTCCCATAGGCTTCAGACTATTCAGTTCATAAGTTGATACTAGGAACAAAAAGCAAGTTTTGAGGCCTACATGAAACACAGCTTGTGCACAATGAATGTGTGCTAAAATATGAATCTTACATTATTCAAAAAGTGTATTAGTTCTTCAATTAGACAGATTAATGATTTGTAATTATGCCATGCAGGTATAAGGTACCCCTAAAAAAAGATTTTTACACTTCATTATTATTTCGCTTATAATTTGCAAGTCTCTTTGCACGTTATAGGTTAATACATCATTCAGGATTTTAATGCACATTTAAAATAGACCTTTACATAGCACAAATGATAATATCTCTTGTACAGCTCCTATTTATTTTATCAATGTCAGTGCTCATGTTACATATTCTTATGGTATTAACAGTTTTTCTAACACATAAACAGTTTTATTCTTATATAGAAATGTCTATGTTATTGTTTATTTACTATATTCATCTATGCATGAAGAAAACATATTAATATATTTTTTAAACTCTACAGTAGCTTATTGGCGGTTAAGTGTCATCACAAAACTACGTCTAACATTGTGCATGCTTTTACGATGCAGTATCTAAATCAGGTTTCATTGTGTGTTTTCTTTATACTTGATAACCTATCACACATTTGTCATTATCGTAAAATAATGTCAGAAATCATTTTACAGGGTGAAATTGTAGAGATAGATGAAAGATAATGTCTATTCTCTATCAACACCATGATTTAGAGAAATGTTTATTCAAGGCAGTCAACTATAGGATGATGTCATCTGCCAAATTTGTGTGGAGACTTCTCTACTTCTCATTGCTGGAGTTTACAGCGAGAAACAGTTAAATATCTAAATGTATGCCTTCAGAGCTCTGCAATGTCATCAGCTAAAATGATTGGTGCCTATCATGTTGAATCACTTTTTAGCACAAACAATCTTTTGTGTAATCACATGCTGTAAATTGAATAAATAAACACACGTATCAGCATGTCGCTGCAAACATGGCAATAGGCAGCATTTTTAAAGGTACAACTGTAGGGGCATGTTTGCATCAATGTCAATTTGCCTGACTGGAGTGTTTGCTTTCATGGACGGTGTGATCATACAGAGGAGGCAGCATTTGCCTGACTGAATCTTTAATTTGTGATGTTAATGTAGTAGGCTCATTTTTGGATGTTAACTTGGAGTGATCTGACTACTAACTTACCATTAGGCTGAATCATTCCTCTTAAATCTACTTTTCTGTTTCATGGTCCCTTTTTGATTTAATAATTATGCATCACATTCGTATCTGTCAGATAGCATGTCCTGAATCTTCCAATGTCCAGCCCTCTCTTAGCCTGCTGGTCCCGATTGTGAGTTAGAACCCATGGATTCTTGAAATAAATTCACACCAAGTATGCCATTTCTACGCATGCAGAAATTTAAAGGGCCATTAGGACTTTAGCGGGTTACCTGTTCATCTGCTGGTGCAGCAAAGGTTCTCAGCCATGTCTGCCTGGGCAGAAGATGTCCACACCATGATAGCTTTGGCAAATGTCCTTCTGCCAACCTAAAGGAATACTTTAGCCAAAAATGTAATTCCAGATCAAGTGAGATGTCATTGTGACCCGCTTGACTTTTTTTTGTTCTGCAGAAACAAACCTCAAAAAAGAGCATTTGTTTCTGCAGAAAAAAATCAAATGCTTTGATGTGCAGGACGTTTACTCCATGTGCGTTGGGCTGTAGATAATTTCTTCCTGCCTGGGATTGCCATGTCTCACATAATGTTCACTGTCAGGGAAAATGAATGCCATAGTGCCCACCCTAAAAGGTCAAAGACTTTTGACATTTGCAGACAGATGACCTGGTGGATGATGAGCAGCCTGTCAAAGGTTTCTGATGATGGAGCAGGCTGTAGTTCAGCCATAACAAACCTGGCAGATCTCCCTTACTAAAATAGGTAACTGAACTGATTTACAGGTGGTCTCCTACTTTGCCAGACTTAAATGAGACTCTTAGCCTGCAGATGACTTTCATACACAATAAGTGTTGCAAAATGGGTTCCACCCATTTAATACATGCAGATTTTTTGTTTTTTGGATCACCCGCAGCAATCACACAGTAAATGGGATGTGCGTATTTACTGCCAGTGTCCACCTTTTAAGATAAGGCTGCAGCAACATAGCTAGACTAAGGAACACTTGGCTGGTTACATGTGATCACTTGCACACGTGTGTGAATGCATATGCGGGCTGCGCCAGTGAGACTTCGGTCGTACACAACCCATTAACTGTGCACAGACAGCCTGCAGGGGAGACTCTGCAAAGTTAGGTGTTGACATGGTCTAGGCCGTCTAATATTAGTGAACACTCATAGGTAAAGTCAGTGTGATTTACTGTTTTGTATGTTGTGACACTTCTTATGGGTCATAAATAATTGTGTCATATTTCTCGGGCTCAGCTCAGGATCAAAGCCCAGGCTTGTAGTCAACTTGATGGGCCAAGGTAATTACATTCTCCAATGAAGCAGGAACAAAGGCCTCCCCATCTAGAAGGAATAATAAACAGTGTTTCCCTCAGCTCCTGAACAGGAAGGGTTTGGGTTGAAAATCTGTATCTGTTCATTACCTGTCACACTCTACCAGGACAGGAGATAGCCCAGGCCCATTGAACAAAGGAGGAAGCTCAGACAATCGAAGCCAACACAGGAGGGGGCTCCTCTTTGAAGTTTTGGTGGGAAAGGCCCTGGCAGTGATGTCAGCGAGAGGTGGAGCTGAGAGCCCAGGAGCAGATATGGCCATTGACTCCTTGATTACGCCATCTTGAACTGCCCCAGCATGCTGTGCAGGAGGCTTGGGACAGGGATGGAGAATAGGCATGGGTGAAATTGTAATTGTGCCAGAGTACTCAGAGGCATTTTGAGCAATTATGCATTACTCTAGTGATGCAAAATGACTGAAATTATGTAATCATGCCAGCTTGAGTGATTAAAAGTGATTTGGGGGGGGCGTGGCCAAGCACAGACCGAAGATGGCCGTGCTGTGAGAGAGCTCCGCCGTCCGTCCCGGCCCGCATCTATCCTGAGCAAAGATCCGATATCTCCCTCGGCAGAATTTGAAACCGAAACACGAGCGGAGACCATCCCGCTGGTTCCGGTGTTTCGAGCAAGCCCAGCAGCCACGTAGCCGCTCCTGTAAGCTTTGGCCTACGACGGGGCCTGGAGCCGGGAAAAGTGCTCTGACCGGTCCTCAGCTACCCGACGACGGCACCGCGGGAGCTGCGCATCTACATGCTGACTGCTGGCCGCCTGGGCGGTAAAGAATCGAGTGCACGGCGGTGAGGGCAGCGGCAATCAAGGAGCCGCAGGATTTCACTGAGGAGACGGTGAGGCAAGCATATCGGGCGAGATAGTGCGTGCCAGCCGGCAGAAAATGGCGGCGGCGCGTCCAAAACTTTGATTGTCTCAGACTACCTCCACAGCTGCAGGGCACCCTGTTGACCCCCAGAAGAGCTGTTACCCGGTGTGTGGCCCGGTGTTCAGGCCCCTAACAGCTGTAACCCTGGTGAGACATTCCTGGCAGGTTTCCCCCTCTACATCGGCGGTGCAGTGCCTCAGTGCACCGCCGTGATTTAATCCACTGGCACAGGAGCGTGGGGATCTGGACAATACGGGCCCAGCCTAGGTGCCATTGAACTGCTGGACGGCCTCCACTTACCCAGCCCCGGCCTGCGCGATCCTGTGCTGATAGTGCGGGGAGTGACGATAGTGAGGGACGGCCCGATATAGCCCGGAGCACCCAGTCTCTCCAAACCATTAGGGGCTGCAGAACGGCCGACGCCGGCCGCATCGCTTTGAAGCTCGTTCCTTTCGGGTGGAAGACAGTAAGGGGTGTAGAACTTACATTGTGCCCTCTCCATCCTGAAAGTACTTAACGGACGACTGAGCCCGCCTCTCTCCTGCCCTGGCCAAAGATACTACCTCAGCCTGGTGTTGAGACCCAGACAGGGCTGCGTGGCCCCTACAGCAGGCGTTGGCAGGGGACAGTCACCTGAGGCACCTAGGAGGGCCTGTAGGGCCGTGGGCAGTGATAAAGACCGAACCCTGTTGAGACGCGCTCGAGAAGTGCCGGTGGTGCCAGGGTTGCGCCCGGACTACACGTGGGCGACCGGAGCAGGCGCGGCCCCCTGCGGGCGCCTCAGCGCAAAGGAGGGCGAAGGGACGTTTGGCCCCAGAGGTACTGGCGGCACCATGCGACCTAAAGGGGGCGCCGCGACCCAGTCCAACAAGCTGGATAGCTATACGGTAGCTGGACCGGCGGCGCAGCCTAGAGGGACGGCGAAGGAGGCAGCGGGCCAGGCGGAACCCTCCCTGACGTCCATAATGGCCGCAATTCAAACCCTGGGCACCAACCTGGAGACGAAAATGGATAAGATCACGATAGAGGTGAACCTGCTCCGGGCCGACTTGGGGACCACCACGGACCGCTCTAAAACCAATGCAGCTGACATCGCAGCCCTGCAGGAATCCGAGAAGCGCCTCGCAGGGAGGGTCAACGAACTCGTGCACCAGCACAGGCTGATGGCCCTACGGCTCGACGACCAGGAAGGCAGGGCCCGGAGAAGCAACATTTGCGTGGTAGGTGTGGCGGAAGGACTTGAGGGGGACTGTATGGAGCTCTTTATTGAGGATCTGATCCTCCACCACCTTAAACCCAAGAGACTATCTAAGCTCTTCACTGTCGAGCGGGCGCGCAGGGCCCCGATCCCGAAACCTAAACCGGGGGCCCTCCCGCGAACAATCATTGCTAAAATCTTGAACTACCGAGACCGCGATGCAATTCTCCAGGCTGCTAGACAACATGGTGATTTACAGTACGAGGGAGCCACGGTTCGCTTCTTCCCGGACTTTACGCTCCAGGTTCAGCAGGAGAGGCGCTCCTTTCAGGGGGTGAAGGCGGCACTACGAGACCGCGGGATTCGGTACATGATGTTCTTTCCCGCCAAATTGAAGATCAAAGCTGGCGGCAAATACCTTTTCTGCACTTCGCCGGCGGCGGTGCAGGAATGGCTAGACTCGGATGGACCTTTGGGGGCCCCCCGGCGAGACGGTGCACAATGGCGAGGCGCAGGGCACTCCTCCCCGGGGTCAGCAACGGGGCGAGTGGACGGAGGAGAGCAGAGCCAGCGGTCTTGGCGGTCAAGATCGAATAGTCCTCACTGGGACACACCTAGAGACGACACAGCGAGATGAGCCCACGAACGCTCGACTGAGAAGCCGTCGGACAGTAAAGTATTAAAGTTGTTGTTTGTAAGACTGGCTTGCTCCACGAGGTGCTGCGACTGCATGCCCGCGGTTGCTGAGCCGGGCTCACTATGTAGCAGATGTACTTAGGGCATGGGGGCTGAGTGAATTGGGCACCACGGGCGGGCGGCCAGGAGGGGGTCGGCCCACGAACTTCCCACGTAGTCTTCCTCGGTGGGCTCTCACCGGGGTAGGGTTGGGCGACAGGCGCTCTGCTAATTGGGGCAGTGGGTAGTTTGGAGCCCACGGAGCAGGGGGCAGGGAGGGGGGGGGGTTTGTTTTTGCAAGGGGGGGTAGGGATGTTGAGGGCAGTTGTTGGGGGGGAGGGTATGGGATGTCAGGTCCCGGACCGCGGGTGTTGAGTGCGCCTGTGGGGTGGGGATCAGGGAGGGGCGGGGAGTTGGGGTTCAGTTATGGTCACACGAACTATGTTGTCACTCAGTCAGCCGGAATACTGGGGTGGTGGGACGAAGCACCCTGCGGAGCAAGGGCTATGGATAGCCGATGGGAGAAGAGCCTAAAAGTCCTCAGCTGGAATGTTAACGGGTTAGGAGACGGGCTTAAGCGTACTGTAGTCCTACAATTTCTCAAGCGGCACCAACCGGACGTCGTGCTACTGCAAGAAACTCATTTGATGGGTAATGTCTGCCAGGCCCTCAATAGATATGGCTACACGTTGGCAGCGCACTCCGGCTTTACCTCTGGTTCAAGGGGAGTGGTGATTCTCCTGCGTCGCTCACTGCCCTTCCATATAGACCATGTCAAAACTGACCCGCAGGGCCGCTTCACGGCGGTTTCTGGACGGTGGGAGGGCCGCACACTTAACCTACTCTCTATATACATCCCGCCTGGCCTCCAGGCCCGGGCCTTCGCGGATCTGGGCGCGTTGATCCTTTCCCTTCCCGGAGGTCAGTTGATGCTGGGGGGGGACTTTAATGCCGTGGTGTCAGGAACCCGAGATAGGCAGCCCCCCTGCGACCTCCCGCGGGGGCAGGGGTGGTTGGCGGAATTTCTTGAGAACTTCGGACTTACTGACGTCTGGCGCCTGCTCCACCCTGCGGACACCCAATTTACCTTCTTCTCGGGGTCGCATCACTCATTCTCCCGATTAGACTATATCCTTACCCTTCTGCACCACGATATGACAGTCCGGGAGGCAGAGCTTCTGCCTAGAGGTATTTCCGACCACTCACCGGTCCGTACACACATCGTATTTGGTAACCACCGGGAGGGATGCATAGTACCCGTAAACGCTTGGCACTTAAAACATGAGGACACCAGGAAACATGTGTCCGACTCCATCTCACAGTACTTCGAAGAGAATGTGGGCTCGGTAGACTCCCCTGTCACCTTATGGGAGGCATTTAAACCCGTGATTAGAGGGGAGGCGCTCTCGGTCATATCGGCCAGACGACGGGAGCGGCGCCTGCAGGTTACTACGATCGAGGCGGAATTGGAGGTTCTGGAGGGGGAGGCGACGGAGGATGGGGACAGGAAAGTTAGGCACAAACTGCAGTTGAAGGCGGCGGAATATAGGGCGCTGGTTACCCAAGAGGCCCAGACCGTGGCTCAGCACAAGCTAGGCAGGATATATGACCAGGGCGATAAAGCCGGGAAATTGATAGCCTGGCTGGAGAAAAAACAACAGGCCAGTAAGGTGGTGCCTGAAATACGCACCGAGTCCGGGATTGTAGTGACAGAACCCCGAGGAATAGTGGAACAGTTTGCGAGACACTTCCAGCAGGTCTATAGGAGTGAGTCGGACCGGCCGAAGGAGGACTCCAGGGTCCTCTTAACTGACATTCGCTTGCCCTCCCTCTCGGAAGAAGATTGGGAGGCTATGGATAGCCCGATCACTGAGGCCGAACTGCAGCGTGCAATAGGGGAACTTCGCCCTGGTAAGGCTCTCGGACCCAATGGCCTCCCGATAGAGCTCTACAAACTCCGGCCTGACGTCACTAGTAAATACTTGAAACGCATGTTCGAACATAGCAAGGAGATGGGGGTGCTGCCCCGTGATCAGCGCATCGCGACTATAGTGGCAATCCCGAAAGAGGGGAAACCCAGAGACTCCTGTGCATCATACAGGCCAATTTCGCTCCTCAATGCGGAGCCCAAAATACTGGCAAAGACACTGGCCAACAGGCTCAAGGCGGTGCTTCCTTCGTTGGTCCATCCGGACCAATCAGGTTTCATGCCCCACCGTAACACGGCCCTCAACATTAGACGGCTACACGGCATTCTGGGGCAGCGCCACAGACTGCAGGAAGACGCAGTGGTGGTCTCCCTAGACGCCACTATGGCCTTCGACACCTTGGCCATACATGTTTGCAGTCTTGCGCAAACTAGGATTTGGACCTCAATTCATAGCTTGGGTGCGTTTATTATACACCGAACCCCTCGCACAGGTACTGGTTAACAACAAGCTGTCCGAGGTGTTCACGCTTGCAAGAGGGACTAGGCAGGGCTGCCCCCTCTCTCCCCTTCTCTTCGCCCTCTCCCTAGAGCCGCTCGCGGCCTGGATAAGGCAGGACGTCGACCTAAAAGGTATAGCATGGACGGAAGGTTGGGAGGATAGAATATCCCTCTACGCCGACGGCATTCTCCTTTACCTTTGCAGGCCACGCAGGTCACTCATTGTGGCACTCGACATATTTGCCAGTTTCGGACGTAATTCTGGCTTCCGGATCAATTGGGCCAAATCACATCTTTACGTCTTGCGGGGTGACCCCCCGAGGCTACCGGACACGTGCCCGATCAAGGTGGCGGAGGACGGGTTCCGATACTTGGGAATACTCATCACCACTGACAAGACCCGGTTATACGAGCACAACCTCAAGCCACCGTTGGTTCGGCTACAGAGGGAGGCCAAGGCCTGGCAGCGCCTGCCACTGTCTTTGTTGGGCTGGGCAGCCTTATTCAAGATGCTGGGGTTGCCACGGTTCCTCTATGCGCTACAAAACTATCCCGACTTAGTCCCCAACGCCTACTTTGTGGCGATAGAGGCTGCGCTGCGCGACCTCCTCTGGGCCGGGTCGCCCCGAATCTCATTGACTAAACTCACATTGGGGTGGTATGACGGCGGTATAGCCCTCCCTGACATTCGTAAATACTACTGGGCGGCCCATCTCACAGCGATCAATCACGGGACATATGGCGACGGGAACGACCCAGCCTACGGTATGGATAGATGGCTGCTTCCCGGAGGGAACTATGAGAGAGCACTCTACTCTAAACGAGGTACACATAATCTCACTGGCCCTACACTTCACTCGGTACAGATCTGGCACATTGCTCAGAGGAAGCTCGGATGGGCGGGAGTCCTGACACTAGCCACGCCACTCTGGGCATCTGAAAAACTGGGCAATCTGGGACGCACCAAGGGCTTCCGGAACTGGGATTTGATCGGCATCTCCCAAATCAGAGACATCTGGGGCCCCACGGGGATCCGCACGTTTGCCCAACTGCAAGACACATATGAGCTGGCACACACTGAATACTTTAGATACCTACAGGTGCGACAATCCCTACAGGCCCATATTCCATCGGAAACCAAACCACCGCAAACCTCCCCGCTTGAAGATAGGTTACTGGATGGGCATCTCCCAGAACACTCTATATCCCTAACGTACAAAAAACTAATTAACAACCCCCCCGATCTGCTTCTGCCCCTTAGAGAAAAGTGGGTCGCTGATGGGCTGGAGATAGACGACGAGGAATGGCTCCACGCTTTAGCTTCCCCCAGGGAGGTCGCGATATCAGCCCGACTGCGACTGATCCAACTCAAGCTCCTACATAGAATTTATATCTCCTGCACTAGGCTACACACAATGGGTAGGGCGGACACAGTACTCTGTAGAAGGGGATGTGGGGGTACGGGTACCTTCTTCCACGTGTTGTGGGACTGCCCTAAGATTCAACGGTATTGGAGAAGGGTGGTACAGTGTATGGAGGAGGTATGGGAGGTGGAAATTCGCCCGAAGGCCAAGAGGTGTCTCCTTAACATATGGGAGCCAACGGACCTGCCACCGAAGGGGAGGCTCTGGGTGACGCTCGGTCAAATGGTGGCAAAAAGGAACATCGCCAGACTCTGGGGAAGCTCTATTCCACCAAAACTGTCGGACTGGCACGGCGACATGGACTGGTGTATGCTGCGAGAAAAGACTGTATATATGGCAAGAGGGTGCCCCCGGAAGTGGGTGGAAGTGTGGTCCAAATGGAATGACTTCAGGGGGGCATTTGTGAGCCGCCTGCCGTCGAGCAGGACGGCGCAGGGGCTGTATAGGACTCCCAACGCTCCTGTTGCTCCTGGGGCCAGAGAGTGGGTGCCGTGGTCGCCCACCGGTACGGAGGTATTTATTGGGGTGTTGGGGGGGGGGTAGTTGATCGTTAGGCGCCCTGGCGCCATGGTGGTATTCTCCCTTTGTTTTATGGCTGTAACACAGGGAAAAATGAGCCCTGCCGTATCCTCCTCTAACTAGTGAGACGCTTGCACCTTCTACCGCCGCCGTACTCCCGGGTTGACGGCACTGGGCTGTGTTAGATACGACAAAGTGCATGTGTACGAACTGCGCGGCCAGCCCGAGGGGTTGTAGGCTAAAGCTGTGTATTGTGAAACATAACAATAAAGGACTTTAAAAAAAAAAAAAAAAAAAGTGATTTGGGGAAAAACGTCTACTGCAGAAGCACAGGAACAATGACTCAAGAGTGAATGAGCAGCTTCTGTCTACTGCTGTTCGTCATCTGTAGCATTTTGTGCAGTTTGGATTTGAGGGTGCATTTTGCTCAAGAAAATAGCATTAAATGCTGGATTATGCTTCTCGTATAATTATGCATAATTACAAGCAATTGTGCTGTAAATATGAGTAATTAGGATGGAGAGAATTACACTAGTTACACCCATCCCTAGTGGAGAGATGATGTAGGACTCTAGGATTTCCAGCGGTGCCTGGCTTTTCAAATGTTTCACCCCCTCTAAAACCCTTGCACAGGGGGAGAGAAAGGGCTTTTTTTCTGCTGTTGTGCTTTTGCGCTTTTGCTGCTGAAACCTGGGACTGGGACAGCCATGAAAAACTGTAAAGAGAAGCCTCCTGATGCCCAAAAGGACTATGAACTCTGCCCAAGGTCACCCTAGGGCCAGTGGGCCTCTCCTGGGGCCAGTAAGGCTGGACCCCTTACAACCCTTGAGGATCAGTTGGGAAAAGATCAGAACTTCCTCACTTAGAAACAAAGATCTGGAGGAGAGCTGGTGCAGAGAGCCAGTGGAACCAGATCCATGTGAAGTACATTGCCTTGGAGGTGAGGAGGTTTGTTAAAGCTGCTCCTTGAGGCTAGAGCTCACCACCAGGAGTAAAATGAGCACAAGATTTCCTGAGTCAACCTTTCATGCCTTTTTGAGAAATTAAGTGTGTGGAGTACTGCCATCCCATCCTTCAATTACCTCTGGAGTAGGCCAGAGCCTGGGGGCAAGGGGTGGCACAAGGATTATTTATAATTTTTTACCCAGGGATGGTAAAATGCGCCCCCCTCCCTAGGCTCATTCCTGCCCCTGTTTGCCATCTTTTTGGGTGGCGATGAAAAATGAAGAGGGAGTGCCATCACCCGCCCAACTAGGTGGACTTATCCCCCTTCCTCATGCCAATATGTGGGAGTGTGGCAGCCACCACAGAGAAGAGACACCCTATGTGGGCAGGGGAGAACAGCTTCTGGCTCCCGTGGGAGCAAGAATGCAGTGGCTGGGTGGGGTGCTGGCAGTCGCAGCTGGAGGTGGGCTCCCTAAGTTGCCCCCACGTCTTGTCATGGGGGGTGGCCAGGAGGGACTGGGCACCCATAACAAAATGGAATAGCATAGGCTTGAGTGCACCAAACAAAAAAAAAACAAAGGGAAAAGCTATGCGGTCAGAAAGAGGTGCCCTTTTGGGGTTATTTTTATAGTTGTTATTTTAAAAAGCACACAGACACATGCTAGGTTTAATCTTAAAATGATTTACTAATATCTTAATGTTGTCAATGATAAGTCATCAAGGTTGACATGTTTTATTAACAATAGTTATTGCATTTATGCATGGTTATTTTGATCATTGAACCTACGCACAAAATGATGATTTTTTTGCTCTTGTAATATGGTGAACGCTTGACAAAGCCAATAGGCCTGTTTTACCTAAAGTGATACCCTCCTACATTGTGATGTGTTGTCTGGCATAAGTGGGGAGCACTGTGATTTTGGTGGCATGACCCTTTAGTGGGTCAAATGTGATTTCATAATATCAACTAAGGTATTTTCAGTCTGATATATTTATTTGTAAATGAATCTGTAGTATTTAGTAACATGTGCATAATAAATGTACTTTCCCTATTTCTAAAGGAAAAAGTACTGTATGGACAGTCATTTAGTGAGCGTTATTACAGTGCTTCAGCGAATGGTGATTACTAGCCCACACTACCTCCCCTGAGTATGTCTTGGACTGCTCTGCTTAGCTATCCTGAGTGAGTCAAGTGCTACAAATGGGCGCCTGCCTCCCCATAGGGGGAAATTGTGGACCTTTCACCTGCACAGGCCTCACACTCTGCACAACTAATAACCTAATTTCCCCCATGAGTAAGTACTCTTTAAAAATATTCACATAAAATATCTACAAGAAACTTCACAGATGAAAAATCACATTTCTACTGTGTTGTTTTTAATCTCACCAGAGTTTATGTCCTGACCTGAGCATCTGTTTGTTTTCAACCACGGTGAGCCAGATCAGCTCAATTGTTTTGTCTTTTATAGTCTCATCATGTAGATTACTTGTAATTTTTTCTCATACGTTCAGCATTAGACACTTTTATCGTGCAATAGCTTTGTTTCTTAGTGACTGACATATTTATGACCCAGATGTGGTTTGTCTGATTGTTAAAGATTACAACTTAGTAAATTCTAATATTTCTGGAATTAATTAGTCTCAGTAGAGAACTTTTGGTCCTTCATGGTTTTAAAAGCACTGTTTATTTAAAAGTGCCTCTATTTCATTTCTGAAGGGAGCTTTGTATTCCCACCACCAGCAAACCTAAAGCAAGAGCTAGAGTTCGAATACTTTGTGCATTCTTGACATTCAAAGAATATCTTTTTCAGCAAGAACTTCTGATATGTTCTTGTTGTAATCCATTAATTTTAGACTTGGTATTCTTGGTGTAGTTTCTCCTGACTTTTTGGCTCTACCTCCTATATTTTTGATGCTGTGCTGGATTTTGTTTTGGCTGACTTAAATGCTTTGGCCACTTTGCCACTGCTTCAGTGTCAAAGTGCAAGTGCTCCCTGTGTAAATTGTGACCATGATTGGTTATCCATGATTGGCATGTTTGATTTACTGAGATGCCCCTTGTAAAGTATACTGAGACTGCCAAGGGCTTATAAACCATATGCTACTAGTGAACCTGCAGCACTGATTGTTCCACCCCAACAAGTAGTCCTCCAAATGTAACTCAGACCTGCTACTGCAGCGTCTGCATGCACAGTTTTCCACTGCCATGTCGACATGGCAAGTGCACCAAGTGGCCAGGCCGTAACCTTCCCTTTTCTTACATGTAAAATACCCCTCAGGTAGCCCCTATTTTCCACCATGGGGAGGGTGAGGTATAGGTAAAAGGAATGACATGTACTGGCTTGTTTTAGATGTTCTGATAGGGAAATACTGCCAATTTTGTTTTTCATGATTTAAAGGCTATCTGTCCCATAGGCTAACATGGGAGTTACTTTGTAACATCGTATAAGTATAACTTTCCATTGGGACAAGATCGAGAAATGGAGTTTAGGCTCTATGAGCTCAGAATTTAATAACACATCTTTTTAGGGAGATGGTTTCTAAATTGTGTGTTTGAAAATGCCACTTTTAGAAAGTAGGAATTTTCTTATTTAATCATTCTGTGTGCCTCTGCTGGTTTCTGTATTGTTTATCAGGTTTTGGAGTAACAGGGGCTGTGAATGTGCATTCACTGTAGACATCCACCAGGGGCCTTTCCTGGGTGACTCAGAGCTGAGCTGAATAGACCTTGGCTGCATATACAGTGGTGGGTGGGGTTTCACTTACAACTGAATAGGCAGTGTGTCCTCTTCACAATGCTGTCTTGATGTCCTGTTGTGAAGCTGCCCTAGAGAGGGCAGAACTGGGTTGTACTGGGCTCAAATTCCCTTGCCATAAAGAGAACAAAGACAAAATGGGGTATAAGTATTGCACTTTGAACCACAGAGAATTAGATCACTTCTGGACTCAATAGGAATTGTTACTAAGGAGAAGAGCTGGAAAGCTGTGAGGAGGAGTACCGCCCCTTTGCTGTGTGCTTTGCTGGATTGGCCTGCAGTTGCTGCTTCTGCCAAGGAAGAGAGCAAAGACTGGAACTTTGCTGAGAGCCTGCTTGAAAAGGAATCTCCAAGGGCTTATGTGCTGGCCTGCTGCTCTTAGGGACACAAGGACTTCACCACCAGCTCCCCGGAACTCCACTGCTGGGTGTTTTGACCTGCCAGGATGTGCCTATTCCAGTTTTGGGGGTTCTGGAGGTTGTTCATGCTGTTGGGACCTGGAAGAAACTTAAGGAAAGCAAGAAAACCAACTTTGACTCCATCAGCAATGCCGCCAGTGATGCCGGTACCTGCACCGAGGCCAGGGGCACCTTTCATGAAGTGCACACTGCATTGCCCTGCCTACACCACAGCTTTGACGCCTGTAGTTAGTGGCCTTCTTGACCCCAGTGCTTGCACCGATGCCGTCACCCCCAGCTCGTGTGTCCCGTTATCACGTAGCCGATAACCAACGAGGGTGACTGTTGTCTCACTGCCAATGCTGCTGTATTTCCCTGTCCTTGACTCAACATGTTGCCTCCTTGCGGACACAACACCTTGCCTCCCTCGTGGCAACCAGGGAACTGGCCTTGACCTCCGCACCAAAGCCTCACCTCCACAATGCCATGCATCGTCCATAGACTTCGTTTTCCAAGGTACTGTTGTTTGTCGGTCCTTGTGACTGTGTGCCCAATGCCACGCACCTCGCAGTCGGAGCTATTTGCTTCTACAAACATTATTTCTGCAAGTAACTGTTTTTAAGTGCTCTTTTGATACATGTATGTTGAATTTTTGTCATTTTGGTCTTGTTTGGCTTAGAGAAAGATACTTTATTTTTCTAAAAAGGTGTGGTGTTCATTTGTGTTTTTTTTCACTGTGTTACTGTGTGTCTTGAGTACAAATACTTTACACATTGTCTTTGGGATAAGCCTGTCTGCTTGTGCCAAGCTACCAAGTGAGCAGTGGTTATCTAAAGTGTGTATCCCCATACCCTGACCACCTGGCTAGAAGCAAGGGTCCCCACTTGGACAAAGATACTTCCCTCTGCCAATTAGAGACCCCCATTTCTAACAATCAATGTTTAGTTTATATATATATATATATAGATATATATACACACACACGCGCACACACACACACGCACGTGCACGCATGCACACACACGTATAGTATGTAACCTATGATGGTTCTTTCTCTATTGTTTCCCTCACGTTTCCCTTGACTTTGTGAATACAAATGTTCTTTTGTCAGTTGGTATTTTAAAGTCAAGACAAGTCCTCTACTTTCCAACGTAAAAAGCAGATATTGTCATTTAAATCTGGTAAAGTAACAGGAATATATATTAAGAGGTTAGATCACTGCCTGGATTTTGTATCACAGATATAGCTATTCTGTCAAATAAACTGGGTCAGACATGGTTTTTATTCCACTGGGCATATCCCCAGGGGGCTAGAGACCTTGGAGGCTGGCTTTGAAAGCTCAGGGCCGCTCCTGGTGCCTCTTTCCCCAGCTCACTGAGAATAATTAGAGCAGGCATGGGCAGTTTCAGCCTGGGACAAAAAATAGACCCATGCACCAAAGTATAAGTGGCCCCCATTAGTGAACCAGATAGCTGAAAAAGTGGCTCATGTTTGCTAACCAAGCGAGTTTTGAACTTCTAAAGACCCGCTGCATGTGTATTTTGCACTGAATGCATGTGTGGTTGCTGCATGAAATGTTTGTTGTAATAGCAGGGAAATTAATTGTAAAAACCGGCCAACATGGCCATAAAACAGGCCCACACCCTGATCTGCCAGACAAGCCCACTGGGCATTTGCGGCTCGCAATTCTCGAAATGTAGGGGGGCAGAGGGGTTGCGTGGAGGTTATCGCACGGGGTTACCGTGAGGGGGGTAAAATCTAAATATGACTTACCCGACCGGTCCCGCGCCTCCTCTGCTCCTGGGCCGGGTCCGCATTTTCCTGCTCCTGAACAGGAACAGCCATGCTCCCTCCCCTCCTGTAAGCCAATGACAACGCTGCAATGGCAGCGCTGTGATTGGTGGGGAGTCCCAGACAGCGCCCAGTAGGGAGGCCATTATCTCTTTGTAGGCTGCACGTAACCTACATAGAGAAAATGTAGAGTGTGCATGACTGCTTTGGTCTGCCCCAGAGCCAACCAAACAGTCAGGGTACTAAGAGTGGTGCAAGCCACTCCTCCCTGACCCAGACCAACCAGTCATATCTTCCCGCCGCCCCCAATCAGGCATACCCCTGCCTTCTGCTTTTTCGCAGCGCGAGAAGCAGAAAATAAAATGGTATTTAAACTGGACATGGTATGGCTGTAAACCATTCAGTGGCTCCTGATGCTTCTGGGGTCATATAATGGACTCATTAAAAATTCATTTGACTAAGCTCAGATCACGAAGTAGTAAACGTGGTAGCTGGCAACGTGACATGCTCAACTTTGTGAAAATGCAATGGTTTGTTTGCACAGGATCGTCACATTTTTGGTTGCGCAGCTTACAGTGAAGAAGGTTTTTCTATTTTGTACTCAAACTGCAAACTATGTTATACAACCCAGTTTAATACATATAATAAAGTAATATCTGTGTACTCCCCTGTTCATTTTTATAATTACAAATAAGTTCTACCATCAGAACTCTCTTGCACTAAGTGAGGTCACTGTAGTGCCAACGCACCAAAATGCAGGCTTCATAAGAGAAAGTGAATGCCTGTGCCTGCACTAGACTGAAAAATGTGCGAACATTTGTGACAAGAATTTTCAATTCTATTAAGTACATCGGAGGTGAGGATTATGCTTCTCATTTTCTTTGCTTTATTACAGCAGCCAATAAAAAACGATCTTTTTTATTCAACATATTAAAGTAAATCACAAATCCCATGAGCACCTTGTACTCCATAACCATAGAGACTGTGCCCATATAATGTCCAACTGAGGCACACACGTCCTCTTTCTTTGCGAAACTGCAACAGGTAAGTCCAACATTGTCAACTTAGCACTTTCTTGCACGCAGACTGTGATGAAAAACTTTAGAAGAACCAAAGATCCCGAAGACCAACAGGGAAACTTGGGATGCGACGGACCAGCTTCTGCTTGATAACCCTGGTGAGGAAACACCACCTTCGTAAAAGAAGATCACTGTCCGCGGTAGTCTGAAGCCAACATGAGCGAGCCTCACTTGCCATTCGAATCTGAAACAAAAATGAAGAAAGCCTGTAATAATGGTCATCCCCGAACTATGTGCCAACAGCAAATCATGCAATGGGGGAGGGGAATAACCCACATGAATGTCATTAGAGCATAATACATACAGTAAGCGTACTTTCACATTTTATGAATCACATAGGTAAAACCATAACTGCCGGGTGGGATAATCCTCGCCTCCGTTGCCCTAAATAGAATTGAAAATTCTTGTCACGAATGTTCGCAAATTTTTAGTTCTATGTCAGGACTGGAGTCTCCGATTATGCTTGTTTAAATCTGAGCCACCACCACTGATGCAACATCCACAATCGGTTTGTAATAGAAAAGATTTAAATGTAGATTCCGTTGACCAGTCGGCCATATTCATGATGTCAGAGAGGCTAACTCCCAATGAAAAGGATTTAGAGGCCATTGAGCCTCGAACAGAATGGGCACCAAATTTAGATATATCAATACCTGCTTCATTCATGAGCCAACGTACCCATCTTGCTAAGGTAGCTGGAGTCACTGGCCTGAAAGGCTTTTGCAATGCAATAAACAGTTGACCTTGCATATCAGAACGAAATTCAGAGGTACTTACCTCGTACGCTTTTAGGCATTGCACCACACATAACTTGGGATTTTCTGGAAACATTGGGTAAGACACTGAGGTAGAATTACATTTGGTGCGTCTAGAAATATTAAAAGTGACCCCCTCCGGGGAGAATCGATGACCAGCCAGGTCTAAAGCTCTGATGTCGGAAACTCTTTTGCAAGAGACTAGACATAAAAGCATAGCCAAGTTGGCTGAAAGCTGCTTACTTGATAGATACTTGTTCGCCGGTCACGCTTCTAAGAACAGGAGAACTACTGACACGTCCCACAGGAATGAATATTTTGGACATGGTGGTTTGACCATCCTAATACCTCTAAGTAATTTACAAACCAAGGGATACTCCCCCACAGGTTTGCCCTCAAACTGAGTATGCCCTGCCAAAATCGCTGACCAAAAGTTATTGACGGTCCTATACGCAGAGCCAGAGGAAGCCAAAGAGGCTAGGAAATTCATGACCATGGAGACATCGGCTGTAGTGGGATCGATGTCCCGTCGAACACACCAGCTACACCACTTGTTCCATGCTGATGAATACCGCTTGCGGGTATTAGCTGACCATGCTTGCTTGATGAATTCAGAAGTGTCTGCGTCAAGGCCAGGGACGCGCCATCTGTCCCAGAAACTTGCCACGCCACTAGTGGCAGTTGACCCGCGTCTATTAGAGGATGAGGGATCTTGTGAGGATCCAGCAACAGATTCCATCTCTGAGGGAGGAGGACAGGTACAGCACAAGACATTCCCAACACCATCGGGAACCATGCTTGTGCTCTCCACAAAGGTGTTACTAACACCAGTTCTGCCCGTTGTCGCCTGGCTTGGGCCAGGACAACGGGCAGGAAGGCATAACAAAGGACTTGGGGCCACTCCGGGAGTTGTTTGTTCAGACGTGACGCAAATAGGTCCAACTGACAAGGACCCCATAAGAGGTTCAGCATCCGGAAAACTCCATGGTGTAACCGCCAGTCTCTGTAATCCCGTAGGTAACGGGAGTGCCAATCGGCCACTTTGTTCTTGCGCCTGAGAGATATTCCGCCACCACCGACAGTCTGTGTTGCAGACAGTAATGCCAAAAATCCTTGGCAATTTCCGCCAGTATACGAGACCTCGTACCTCCCACCTTGTTCACGTATTGAACCGCCAATACCTTGTCCATCCGCAACAGGATGTAACAGTCCGTCTTCTGTGGGGAAAGATTGCGGATGGCGAACGAACCTGCCAGCAACTCCAGCCAATTGATATGGAGAGAGAGCTCCTCCGGAGACCAGCGGCCCCCTGTCGAGATTGGACCGCAGCGGGCACCCCAGCGGCTGGCGTCCGATTCGATCACCACCTCGGGTTTCGAGCCGAAGATGGCTCCCCCATTCCACGACTCCATGTGATCTAACCACCATAACATCTCCCACCTCGCGTCCTCTGAAAGAGGAATCTGTTCGGCATAACCGAGGCCTTTGCGGAGATGCTGGATCTTCAAGCGTTGGAGTGCGCGGTAGTGAAGGGGGCCTGGGAAGATTGAAACTATATCAGAAGTTGACCTCTGGGAAGAATATAAACACTACCTCAACTTACATTCATCCTATACACGCCACTCACTCTAGGGCCACTTTCAAAAACCACTCACCAGTGGTTATGCATTGGCACAAGGACTCAAAGTAGATGGGTTTCTGACTCCAATTTATTACAATAGAATTTATTATACAATGCATTTCTTCAAAACACAATAAAAAGATCTTTTTGATTAAAAAAAGATCACAATAAAAACATTTGTATTACAAACAAGAATTTAAAAACCATATATCATGAACCTGCCACAGTCTATGTACGAAAGTTTCTGTATAGAATATCAATAGACAATAATATCTGTCATTGACTGCCACAATCAAGACCAAAAGTTAGACCACCTTGGTTATGTATTGATATAAATAATCAATGTCTACTAGGGGTGGGCGGAATTTGCAAAATTCACTTTCGCAAATTATCGCGAAAATTTAAAAAATCTCCGCAAACACGCGGAAATATTGCGAAGATGCGGAAGTTTTTTTCCCGCCCGTTTGCGGCATTTTCTGCGTGGTCGTGGCTCGCCAACTTACCCATGCGGTTGCTCGCGAGCACGGCCATCTTGTTTTCACTTTTCTCACGGTGCATGATCGCGAGAAGAAAGACGTGATCGCGCGACGAATGACGTTACTGCAGGCGCGAACTGTCAAGAGACAGCGCAAATGGCTACCAACAATCCAACATCTCGTGGAGAACGCGACCGGATTGGGAAAACTTGACGGCGAACGCGGGGATTCAGGTAAGGCGATCGTGTGCACGTGAGAATGTATTATTTTACAACGCGAGCAAGCAAAAAATTTCCGGTAAAATGCGGATTGCGGAAATTTTGACATTTTCACGCTCTCCGCGGAACACGAAAATGTCAAATTATCGCAATTTCCGCGAGCGGAACGGAACTTTAGCCCAGGCCTAATGTCTACCATCATTACATATACAAACAAATTTGTGGCTATTTTGAGAGCGTCGACGCGTTTCGAAGGACTAATCAAATCATGCCTTCTTTTTCAAGACCATAATATTTTCTACTCCCGTTCTTTAAAATTTAGGGCAAGAAGACTTCCCTTCGATTATTATGGTGTCTTCAATTCTATGGGTCCCGATCATTACAATTTATATCTCTTTAATAATTATAATGTGGAGCACCAACACCTGTTATTTGGCGGCCACCTCGCTTTTTAATTAAAAGGATCCAAGGCTTCACTTCCACTCTTATTGATGAGGATAAAGTTCCTACGCTTCTTTAGGTAAATTTCTTATCTTTTAACCTGTGCGTTTTTTAAAAAAGATCTGATGTCTTTGTCTCCTCTACGTTTAGCGGAGCCTCACTGCTGTATTTTCCCGCTTCAATTTCTCATGCGCAGTATCCTGGTTCTATTTATTTAGTAAAAGATCCAAAAGCCGTCGGCGTCTGTGTGCGTCCGTCCCGGTATCGTCCATTCATCAAAAAAGGAAGATTACCTTGATCAAAGAGGCCAGTATCCCCACTACTCGGGCAATGGACCTCAAGGACACAATCTGCCTGCTCACAATCAATTTCAATTGTCTCTTGATTGCTCTGATCTTGTATGAGGGCAGGAGAAGCTGGCAGCTGCTCGAATCCACTTGAAACCCCAGAAACTCTATGGATTGCGCAGGGGTCAGGACTGATTTCTGGGAATTCACCACGAATCCCAGGCTCTGAAGAAGATGAATGGACCATTCCAGATGAGTAATCGCCAGCTGAGGGGACTGCGCCGTGAGAATGATGTTGTCTAGATAGACGATCAGTCGCACCCCTCGCACGAGCATGGATTCTACTACTGGACGAAGGAGTTTCGTGAAACACCAAGGTGCTGACGAACGTCTGAAGGAAAGGACCGTATATTCGTAATAAACGTCTTGCCAGAGAAACTGAAGGAAACGCCGATGCGGGGCCTAAATGGCAACGGCTAAGTACGCGTCTTCCAGATCCAACCGGACCATCCAATCCTCTTCTTGTAGAAGACCGCGTAGCAGATGGACGCCTTCCATTTTAAAATGGCGATAGACGATCCACCCATTGAACTCCTTGAGATTCAGGACCAACCTGGACCCGCCCCCTTCTTCTCGTCCAGGAATACATTGCTGAGGAAACCCTGAGGATGACGTTGAGTGACCGCAATCGCCCCTTTCATCAGGAGGGAATTTATCTCCTCTGAGATAAAGGTCTGATCTAGTTGGGAAACAATTAGGGGGAGGGGCGGAGAGTTTGGGACGGTGTCTCGTACATCTCCAGCTTGTACCCTTGCACCGTCTCCAAGATCCACGGCATTGTAGTAGAAATAAACAAACACGTCCCCCCAAGACCACCTCGGAATAAGAGTTTATTCTCACCTGTAGATACGGTGTCTTGGTGACCTCCGTGGTTGCCACCGAACCGTCTTCGAGAAGGGTAGAAGTTTGGATTGCCTCCAGAGTTGTCCTGGTAATTGCCTCTGTGATGCTGCTGGCCATGTGGGGCACTTTGGTTGTTTCCTCGGCCGAACGACCGCCCTCGACTTCGTTTGAAGGTGTGGCGAAGAGATTCTTGAGCCTTGTCCAGGCCACTAAAAGTGGCCACGAATTTGGTCAACTCTTTTAGGAAGCGTTGGCCGAAGAGGAGACCTTGGGCCACAGGACCTGCCTCAGATGAGGATAGCTCAGCCAATTTAGGGTCCAGCTTGAGGAGTATAGACCTCCTCCTCTCGCTGGACATGGCACAATTGGCGTTGCCTAACAGGCACACCCCTCTTTGCGCCCATCCAATGAGGGTGTCCGGATTTACCGGTGTTCCAGATTCCTTAGCCTGGAATCCCATTTCCAGGATTTTTGTAAGGGGGCCCGAAAGATCCTGCAGTTTATCCTGGCATGACCGCCAGGTGCGGTCTATGCCTTTTTTGGGATCCTTGGCGTACTTTTTTAAATAAGTGAGCATTGTCGGATCCACCTCCGGTGTTTCTGCGACCCGAGCCACCAGGTCAGGTCTGGGACATTCCGACCGCAGCCGTGCTCTGACGTCCCTATCAAAAGGTTGGCGGAGGTGGGACTGAACGTAGTCTGCCACTTCTTGTGGCAGGAGCCGCGCCGTAGAATTGGGGTGGACAATGTCCGTTGGTTCAAAGGTTAACACTTTGAGTTGCGGAGGCTCGGTATGATGTTCCTTCCTTAACTTTTTCGCTGGCTTAGGACTCACTTCCTCACCCGAGTCCGTATCGATGTTGGGGGAGGGTGATGTATCTCCCAGATCACCGTGGGTAGACTCTGTCGGATCTGCTCTCTCGACATACGCATGGTCATTGGCCAAGGCTTTAGAGAGTCACGCAAAATCCTCAGCATGGAGGTTGGTAGCCTGGGTGTCTTTAGCCTTTTTACTCCCGGTCGCAGCCGGGATCCATCCCTGCTGAATGGCATATTTATTCAGGTGGTGCTTAAGGGGAGCAATAGCCCGCACCAGGGCAGAGTTCACAGAATGCTGCACACCAGCATCTAGGGCCTCCAGGAGGTCCTGCTCCAGGGAGCCTGACGCCTCTTCATAGTAGTAATCATCCTCATCACAGTAATCTGCCATAGTAGGGCGTACGATACCAAAATATATTAATGTGTTAGCAGAGGAGCAAGGGGGGAGAGGCACAACCCCAGGCAAGCCGGTTATACACCCAAACAAAGTTCAGGAGTGGAGGGAGGGCCTGCCTACACCAAATACCTCTCTAGGCAGAGCCTATGCAGAGTTATACAGCCTGCAGCACAGTTAAGCTTTGGGCGTCAGCGGGGCATAAGATACACGGGCTTTGTTTGTGTAAATAATTCAAGTTTCCCGCTCTGATCAGCCTCGTAGCGGTCGCGGTGAAACTGATCAAAGGAAATGGCTGCCGCACATGCGCGGTATCGCCGCCCGGTAAAACAGAAAGAGGACCTTGGGCGGTCCTGACGCGCGGTCCTATAGCCCCCAGAACTCCCGCTCCACTGATAAATGGCCTTGGGCGACTCGCTCCCTGCCGGGGAGCAGACGCGCTCCTTGTCTGTCCCGCACACCGAAGGCGAGATAAGGGGAAGAAGCGGGCGAGCGGGCTCGGCGCTGCGAGTACCCCCGATGCAGGTATGCGTCAGGAGCGAGCCCGCCAGAGCGCAAGCACGCGTTAGCGACTACCAAAATAACAGCGATGCCACGCTACCAGAAAAACCATCAGAAAGATGATACACATAATCAAAAATGCACAAACATACAGTGCAGTGCCCCCAACCCATACACCACTCATGCTAGAAAAGTAGTAAGGGAGATACACTTAACTGGCTGCGGAGCAGCAAAGAAAGAGGACGTGTGTGGCTCGGTTGGACATTATATGGGCTCAGACTCCATGGTTACGGAGTACAAGGTGCTCATGAGATTTGTGGTTTACTATATGTTGAATAAAAAAGATCGTTTTTTATTGGCTGCTGTAATAAAGCAAAGAAAATGAATGTTGACCATAGGACAAAAGAGGGCTCCCCTTCCTGTCCCCAGACTATTAAAACCCCCGGCAGTCCGGAGTCTCACGCACCCCCTGGGTGACACGCTTCTGGGGACTTCCCGCAACGCCCTCTTCCGGGTTGCTTGACCCGGAAGAGCCCCTGACCTGGCTCCTGCCCTAATGCCACTAAAGGCACCACGCCCCCTAGGTGGGGTGGTGCCCGTCATAAGAGAAAGTGAAGGTCTGCGCCTGGACTACACTTACCACCAGTTCCTCTGCATTATTTACATTGATTAAAAAATAATGTTGACGATACCAATACTTTAAGCTTTTGGATACTCTCACCGAGCACCTGTGTACACTGACAGTGACCATTGCTATGCAGCACAAAGTCAGGCTACTCACCCGTGGCACGTTCTCAGCGTCTCTTCGGACCCTTTGAGGCCTTTCCAGAGCCTGCAGTCCATCTATTCATTAGAGGACCACTGCCTGTTGATGCTTGCACCATTTACAAACTTTCTTCAATTACCTCACTGCTGAGGCTACTAATACTTGGACTCTTGGGGCCCACTCCCTTGCTGGATCATTATGGTCATAGACAGCACTTATGCACTTGTTGACCCAGTGCTTTGTGCTATGCATTTGTTTCTTTCTATTCAACTTGCAGAACCTCTGGACCCCAAAATCCCCCACAGTTGGCCTGAGTCAAAACTTGATTGACTACAATCCCACGAGAACCAGGGATTGTATCTGATATATTTACTTATTCGATGTTGTATGTCATCATTTGTGATGACCTGCTCCTGCCTATCCCATTGGTCACTAGGTTTTAGTCATACTCTTGCTGATGAACGTATAATATGTTAGTTGTTAAACACCTTTCCTTTGGTCACCAAGCAGTTTCAGCACATTTACACATTAAATTATCAAATACATGAAGATGTAGCTAATAAATAACATTTTCTATGTCTAGCTTGTTGCTTGTTTATACTGTGTATGTGATAATTTAGACACACTATGAACCTTGATTGATTTGCACTGGCAGAACTAATACAAGCAATTAATGGCAAACAGAGCATATCTTCTGGATTATTCAGTGATGGGTTGAATGTCACTGCTCCTCGGAGTGTTGAAATAGAGTGGTTTCTATAATCAGACTGTGGCTTAAGTTTAAAATGATAACACGGCAGTGAACAATATAAATGACAAGGAGGTGGGTATGGGATGGTACTCAAACACCTAACTATGTCTCTCTTCGGGTCAAGTCAGCTTCTTCTCATTTCAATCTGTACCACTCTAGGAGAGACTACTAAATGATGCGTGGCAAATATATTTCTGCCTAAGGATTATTAAGTGATGATGGCAAATCTGAGCGTACTCTGATGTTTACAATGTGATGGCTGTAAACTGTCGGTGCACATACAGCATCATTAAGTGATGGATGACATGTCTAAGCAGTCACTGAAAGATGAATTGGAGCACACATCTGGGCCAGAGCCGATATCAACCATGAGCCTGGTAATGGAATCCTGATGTTGTCCACATGTACTGGAAACTCACTTCTAAATTCAAAGACAATTTGGAACTGTAAATGTCTATTACCCCCCCCTTTGAGAAGTAGCAAAAAAAGAGAGCAATGTAAATACTTTCAGAAACTGTTTTTATAGTAAAACTTGGGAACAATAGTACTGAGGGAGTAAGGTGTTGTTTGAGAACTTGGAGGGTCTTAGTT
The DNA here is from genome assembly GCF_964204655.1 of Triturus cristatus. NCBI lineage: Eukaryota > Metazoa > Chordata > Amphibia > Caudata > Salamandridae > Triturus > Triturus cristatus. The sequence goes on from NC_140588.1 coordinate 491,778,914, forward strand.
TAATAAATAGTCAAGTAACAGAGAGACCAGATAGGACTACCTAAAGTAGTTAAAAACGTGCCTGCATAAAATATACTTGGGAACAATAGCATTGAGCAAGCAGATAGCTGTCAATTATGTATGGCACTTTTGTTAATAAAGGGAATATAATAAGCTGTTAGCTGTGAATAGCAGTTTTTATCTACACGCTATATATTTATCATAGAGTTTTAGTTTTAAACACACACATTAAACAAATGTCTATACTTAGATAGTCCAGTGGTTTTTGTTAACATTTTGGGGCAGATTTACAATGAAAGTGCCGCATGGAGCAACTTTCGAAGCACAGGAATGCAAAATATTTACAACAATATGTTGCCTCTCTGTGCTTCCCCCTGTGGTGGCGCAAAAACTGCTGCCATGCGGCGGCACAGCAACCCATGCACCATGGTGCAAGATGCCTGCATTGTGGACAGATTGTTTATGTGCAGGAACGCTTCCCTTCCGACACATAAACAATCAGAAATGGCGGTTTGCAACTTCTATATGTGCTGCTTTAGCACACATAACACTTGCAAAACGTCATTGTTTTACTGATTGTTTATGTGCAGGAAGGGACACCTTCCTGTACTTAATCAAACACCAGAGGTGATTTCCTCTTTCTATGTTTGCTGCAGAATGCAGCATGCATAGAAAGAGGAAAAAATTAGGAGAAATTAACACATTTCTCCTCGTTGAGCCTCCCTATGCCTCCCCTGGGGAGGCTTGTCAATCAGACTCAATTACAGATTTACGATTTCTTGTAAATCTGTAAATGTGTCTGGTTCCATGGGTGTTGATTGGGAACTCCCACAGCAACACCCATGGAATGCCACTTTCACGCAAAGTGCTGCGTGCAAAGGGGCCATATTTACAACAACACGAAAAGTCATGCAGGGTGTCTTTTCCTGTCCTTGTAAATATGGGGCACTAAAACACACCTCCAGTGAGTCACAAAAAGTGACGCACCGGTGGCGGAAGGGGCTTGTAAATCTGCCCCTTCATGTATACTTTACTCAAAAAAAGTTGTGCAGCATTTTACGTGAACAATAATTGTGTGCTACATCGTAGAAGTCTGACTAAATGGCGAAAGCAGACAGCATTGTCTGTCTGCAAGTGGAAAATCCGAAGAGGAGCAGTGTTGAAGTCTGTTTTTGACTACGTGCCGTGACCACAGTGCACCTGTAGTGGTGGGAGAGGATGGGAGGGCGAAGCGGGGTTGGTTTGTTCATTATCATATATCTTAACGTCAATAAAGTTGATACAGCTTACTTCTTGGTGGGTCCTCTACTTACGGGATTAAGATTGTGCCTTTGTACATCAGCATTCATGACACCCTTTATGAAATGTTTGCCGACCTTTCTTTTCTGTCATAGTCAAGACCTGTTAGAAGTTTGAGGTGGCACAACGATGGCTTATCTTTCTGCCCTTAAGGCGTTCTCTGGATAGCTAAGTGTTATATGTAGCTCATAAGCTTGTATCTTCCCACATTAATAGGCGCTACATTCACTAGAATACAAATATAATTTTTTTCTAATCTTTGAAAGATTAAAGACAGTGGGGCAGATTTATAAGCCCCTTGCGACACTTTTGCGTCACTTTTTCCATGTTAAAAGTGACGCAAAAGTGGCGCAAGGGCCTTGTAAATCTGCCCCAGAGTTGACTTTCTGCAATTCCATCTGGTGACCTGTAAGTACAAGCAAAAATCAGAAATGAGTTTTTAAATCACTGGGACATCTAAACATCACCATGTTCAGTATATGTTAATATTGTGCTTATCATTCAAGAATGTAAAATAAATGTTAAAAAGGGGCAAACACTTTTCTTTAGTGCAACACAAATAATTATAATTAATAAAGGGATGTAGTGCCGGCTTTTTTGTGCATTGACTTAAAAAAAATGCCATCTGGCTTCCCCTTTTTTGGCAGCCACATGCGGGAGACATAGCTTACTTGGTAACAAGTTGTAGGAGTGGTAAATAAAAGGGGACAGAGGTCATTATCAGCTGAAGAAAATGGCACACGCTCCTGGCAGGGATGAGCAAGGGGAAGAACGAACCTCTGTGTGAGCTACAGTGGGTCACAAAGGCAGTTGAAGCCAACTGGGCAGTGGGAAATCCGGGGATAGTAGAGGCCATATTGTTCGGTTGGGAGAAGCCGGTGTTACCAGGACCAACACACAAGTGTGGGGCGAGTTAGCTTCATTGTCTGAGGAAGACTTTGAGATGCAGGGGCCTCCTGTAGGACTTAGCGCATCGTATTGTGATATCAGAGGGAGGCTCATAGTATCAACACCATGACAGTTCAAAGTGCACAGAAGTGCAAGAAATACTTCTATTCAGCATAAGAAGAAGCCTGCAGGGTACAAATACTTGGAGACAGCGCTTTATATGGGCTGGTACTTTGGAGTAAGGTGTACCAGCACTTTTTGATTTTCTCTCCTTGAATACTAGGGGGCAGATTTATAATAACTTGCGCATCCCTGCATATCAGCAGGGATGCGCCAGTTATTTTGCGCCCCAGCTCCGCCATCATGAATGCGCCGCATTTATAATGCGGCGCACCATGGGGCAAAAACGGCACAGATGCGTCACGCATCTGTGCCGTAAAAGTGGCGCATTGCTGGAGTTGCGTCGCAAGCGCGACGCAGCTCCAGCAAGGCTCTGGGGGGCCCTATCTGCACAATGCTGCGTCAATCCTTACGCCTGCTTCAAGCAGGCGCAGGGTTTTGACGCAGCATGGGCTCAAAAGTGACTGAGTGAAATCTTGTAGATTTCACTCAGCCACTTTTAGGAGGCGTTCCTGCGCCGGAACGCCCCCACCTGCCCTGGAACGCCTACATGTGGCGCAGGGCTTTACAACGTGACGCATCTCCCAGATGCGTCACGTTGTAAATACCCCGCACCATGGCGCAGGATTTGCGCCGCTGCTGCGTCACAAAAGTGACGCAACGGCGGCGCAAAAGTGGCGCAAGTGCAACATAAATCTGCCCCTTGATCTTTTCCTTAGACAAGGAGAGCACCGGTACTCATAGGGGCCTGGCTTTGGTGCAAGTGGTGCTGCACTCATCAGCTGTACCTGGCAGCATCTTCAGCATGTTAGTAGAGAGAATTAAGGAGGGGTTTATGTTGGATTAGCGAAGGGTTTAGGGAGGCACACCCACACAAGAGTATGCGTTTTGCTAACTTAAACTGCACTTCTAAAGATACTGCAGCCAATGGGGACCCAAAACGGAAATAAATGTAATCCATTTATGAAATGTGTAATTGCATTAGTTACATCACTAGTGAAGTCCTGAGTATCGCATTTGGTGTGCGTGTCATGGCTTGCATGACTATTGTTGTCACAACCTCGGAGTTTTATCATGTGGAGGTCTAGACTAACCCTTCTTTCTCCAGTTTAGGAGTCCACTTACTCCTCTGGTAAAATGCCAAAGGTGGCAATCAGGAACAATGTTTAGGGAAAAGGGAGAGAGACATGCTGCCGCAGATTGCTTGTCGGAAAATTCGGACTGGATTACACACAGCACAGGGCATCTGATCACAAGCAAGCCAAGGGCTGACTGAGTCTGCGTCAATAGGTGGGAGGACACACATCAGTGAAGGGGGAAGAAAGGAGCCTGCTTATTACAGCCTTTTCGTCACTTCCTTGTCATGCCTGTAAAATTCTTCAAGGTGTTCTGAAAATACTAACATTTTGTTGAAATAGATGATGATGTATTTATCTAGTAGGTCAAAGAAAATATCATTTACAAAGTGCTCAATGACTATAGGGCATTACAGATTCTGAATGGCATAAAATACATATCAAATGACCATATCCAAGGTTGCAACCTGTTTTCCATTCATCACCCTGCACAATCTGTGCAATATTACAGATCTCTGTCAAATCTGGCTTGGTCAAGATTTAAGTTGATTTTGTCTGGTATAATAATATAGAAATTAATGCCAGTGGAATTCCATTCCTGGTTGTTATGGTGCAGAGTTCTATTTAATCAATGCAGGTTCTAAATACTCCTGGTTTTTAAATGAAAACAATAGGGGCTCCTGCAGGAGAGGTAGAATGACATTAGAAGCCCTTCTGTAGATTCTCTTTAAAATATTTCAGGAGTTCCACATCCTCTTGCCCACTTAGCGGATGGATTCTCCATGATGGATATTTTCTCCTGGAACTAAATTAAGTGGACAATTGCAGGGATGATTGTGAGGCAACTGATCTGATCCTGGCTAAATACATCTTGGAATTTGTTAGAGGACTCTGGCAACTTTGTAAGTTCCTTTTCCTTATGAATGGAACAGGACATTTTAAGAAGAGTTCCATTCAGTCTCTCCCTAGTAAAACAGTTCTATTTGCACCACTGAGTAAAGTATGTAATTGTCTGTTTATCGCAGTCTATGAAAGGATTATGTTTTCTAAGCCGTGGAGTACCCAAGATAATGGCAAAAGTAAGGTCCTCAATAAGGTTCAATAAGATCAATAGGATTTGAATGAACAGTTTCAAAATGTTGATTGTTCAGAGAGATTACTTGATAATGGAGTTTAACAACATACTATGCCTAAGAGCTGAGGATTTCCATCAGTTCTCACAATATCTTCGGGAGTCTTCATTGATTGTTTTGGAAGATTTTTCTGTTATTGCAACATTAGATCCCAAAAACATCCAGAAGCAACACAATCAAAGGGAACCAGAAATGTTAAGGACCCTTGGTGCTAAGCGACTGAACTGGTCAAATGTGGGGGCAAACTTAGGTTGAAAAAGAGACTCAACTGAAGTTTGCCATCTACAGTGGAGTCCTGGAGTTTGCCAGTAAACTGAGTCACAAATCCTCCTTTATTTGTCAAATCTTTTCTTCTGACTGAGAGTTCCATGCAGAGCTCCTCACTGTGTTAGTTCATCAGATGAACTTCCTTCTTCTTAGGATTCTTGGTTTGGATGAGAACCACAGTCTTCTGCAGAACCCATCTCCATTTCGGTCATCACTGGTTTTGCTGTGCCTCTATCTGTAAGGTTAGATCGATTAGAGAAGTGGACATTGTGCATCTAATACCCACTAAAGAAATCACTTTTGTGAGGCCTGGCAGTCTGTTATGACCTCATAGCTTTTACAAGTGGAGGTCAAAGCCAGATCCTTCCTTCTCCCCCTTAGGAATTCTACTCCTCTAATAAAAGGACAATGCAGTTATAAATACCACCTGCGCTTAGACAAGAAGGGGGTTAGAAGAGAGGAGAGGAGACATGCTCCGGCAGATTAGTTTTCTGAAAGTCTAAACTGGATTTCACCCAGCAAGGGGCCTCTGATCATAAACAATGGGGTAACTAAGTCTCCACTTATAGGCGAGAGGACCACGTCAGTGAAGTGACCAATGCAAGAGGGGGAAGATCAAATATACACAGACGATGTGGATATGAACTTTCTCATTGCAAGCAGTAGAATGGCTGTACGTAGTCCCCAGGCGTAACATGAGTCCAGCTCAGGAATTGAACATAGATGGAACACCACTGCAGCACCGGAAGGAAGGAGCCTTGTTGAGGGAAGCTAACTGGCATACAATGGGTAAATGCAGATAAAATAGAAAACACAAATCAAGAACCCAAAGAGATAGTCGGAGAGGGAAAAGTTTATGGAGGGTATAAGCCAGGTGCAAACTATAGCGACTATCAAGAGAGTGACATTAAATGATGTTGTCAGATAGCTTGCCCTTGCACATGCATGTTCTTAAATATTCTATCTGCCACTAACAAAATGGAAGTCTATCCATGGGAAATGTCTCTGCTGTCGCTGGGGCTGCATGACTGACACAAAGAATTGTACATCTGTGCTGTGATTCCTTATTGTTAATTGTCTCGTTTGTCATCGTCTCAGCCACACTACCCACTCCTTAGTGTATACTGCGGCTATTGCATTTTGTTTTGGCAGCCATCTTATATCTGCTTCATCCGCTTTGCACTTAAAACTGTCTACATTGCAAAGTGAAAACTGAGAAAAGATGTCTGTCTGACCTAGTTGTTACCAATGATTGACTCGATTTCTGAAGACAGAGTTCAGTTTATCTGACATACTTTGCTTTATTTGTGTCAATATATATTTTACGAAAGGGCCTGTGTAAGACATTAATTCATGTTTTTCAATTTGTCATGGCCAGTGAAAGGGCCAGTATAAGTATTATTCTCAATTCTGCCCTGTGACACATTCTTAAACTTTTAAAGTGTTTACCTGTAGCAGCTGCCATAACTGGCCATCGTAGGATACTAGAAAATTCTCATCACGCCTGTCATTGAACAATTCACTGCTTTGCTGGTTTCATTTCGAAGAAAAATATTCAGATATTTTCATTCGCCTTGCATCTTCTAGTTCACTCCTTCCTAAGATCAGGAAAATATTTAGGCTACAAAATAGCTTTTCTCTGTAGTCTATAATTACTTTTGAATGCATATTTGTTAGGGACCTCCCTGTCCATTTTCACATGCCTGATTATATGATACTATCTAGATCCCTGTCTTTAGAAGCAACACTGTTATGCACGGCTATACATTCCTATAGTTTCTGTTTGGAGATCAAACTAGTCTCTGTTCTCCTTGTTATATTTTTATAACACGGAGCACATAATAAATGTATTACCAGGATATCCTGCCGACAGTGCCAATCTAACACTGGGACACTAATATCTTGACCATTTCTCCACCTGGAAGTTTCAAAAGTCTGCAAAACTTAGGTCCAGACTCTAGCAAAATTATGCTATAGGTGAATTTCTCAAAAAATTGTATTAAATATTTCAAACAAAGGTTTATTAAGAGAGCACCCGAAAACACTTATAATGTACCAATATCATATTATCAAAAATAAGAGTTTAACATTGGTCCTTATGTTCTACTCTTACTACAGCCATAAAAACTCTCAAAATAGTTGTAAAGGTACACCAGCTCAGACCTCGATGAAGTAAAGCACCACATGGCCAACCACAAGCATTAGAATAGATGAAGGGGCAAAAAACCTGGCTCTTCAACTGAAACTTGTAGCTAGCACCTGGATACCCTCTTGGTTTACAAGTAGCGATCTACAAATACAACTTGATTGATTGATTGAGAAATAATTAAAAACAAGAGAAGTACCACCAGCGAACCACTTACAATCACAAATGTGAGACTGACATAGTTTTGTTTGGTAGCACACACCAACATGGTGCTTGCACAGATAGAACGGATGACCAAAATAGAACATATCCATGAATTTGTAGGAAAAACAAAAGTCCCAGTTCATAAATGTAAACTTAGGCCAAAAGTCTAAGTTTGGGACTTTCAGTATTCACAAAGGTAAACTTAGACTAAAAGTCTAAGTTTAGAAGTTTTGGTATTCACAAAGGTAAGTTACAAGTAGTATCTTTACGTCTGCAGTCAGGGGAGAATCTCCGCCCAAGTGCGGAGATTCCACTCCGCACCCAGAGTGTACTCTCCATTTTGATATTCTAAGAGGTAATTTAAGGCTAGTATCATTATGTCCACAGTCAGGGTGGAATCTCCGCCCAACCTCTGCACCTGGAGAGTACGTTCTGCACTCAGATAGTAAACTTCGAGTGCAGAGCGGAATCACCAACTGTGCATATAAAGATATTACTCGTAACTTCCCTTTGTGACTACCAAATGTCTTAAATTTAGAATTTTGATCTAAGTTTACCTTTATGAAGCCCAAAGTGTTTTTTATGGGCTGATTTAGAATGTTTTGCCCTTACTTCACAAGAAACATACATATATGAAATATACAAACACATAAGGGTCGATTCCGATCTCACTTGGAAGGGCTCCGAGCGCGATCCGGCGGGAAAAAGGTACGAGTCGGACTCGTGTTTCACGACCGACTCGTACACCTGTACGAGTGAGCAAGTACGATGCAAGTGTACGCGTGTGTTCCGACCGGACCGTTTCCGGATCAGAGCCGCTCCAACTGACTTGTACAGACACAATTTTCACCGCGCAATGGAGATGTTTCACAACCAAGCGAGTATGATGTACGCGTCGGACAGCCGAATCGAGCCAAAGTTTCCGGCTCGCAAAACGTCAGGGAAGCCGCCTTTGGTGGTCCGCATCGGACCCCCATCACACGCAGCCTTATGACTCAGACACAGGGGGAGACCCAAGGGTCTCCCCAACACAGGCATGTACGGTGCGGATGGCACCGATGCGTACCCACTGTAGGGGGGGCCCTTGTGCGAGACGTACCCATTCAGTCAATGGGAGCCCATGTACACATCGTACGACCGGCTCTCATTGACTTCTATGGGAGCCAGACCGAACCGAGTCTGGCAGCATGCGGCCGCATCGTACTCGCTCGGTCGGACTGCAGGGGTCCGGCTCGGCCAGAAAACACTCCGCATCCGGCTCGTTTGGAGAGCTTTCCGACCCAGATCGGAATCAACCCCATAGTTGTTAGAGGGGGTTAAAATACAGTATCATTCATGAATAAGGTGGGGTAGCCAAACATGTTTTGCTTTACGTCTGAACAGAGCCTTTGCAGCTTACAATCTATTAGACATAAAGCATCATGGTTTCAATAACAGATTAGTAAGTGTATATGACCAAAATATAGGCGTGAGCATCTAAATATATCAGGGAAGTAGGAAAATTATTAATATCGTTTAAAATAAGTGTACGCAGATACTAGTGAGAGTGCGCTCCTATGACTCCAATAACTTGCATGCACTAGAATAGGATGGTAACAGGACAGGTAAAATAACGCGGCAGAAAAGGAATTAAAATGTACTTGCTCAGAGGACAGTTGTGGTGTTGTAGGAGTATGTTTAAGGATTCACTAGCATTTTTTAAGCTGAAAGATTCAAGTAGTTATCCAGTAGGTGAAGGGGGAGTTACACTGCTGGAGAAAGTGACAGTGCGACTCTGGTGAGTTAACACACAAAATACATACAGAGAACACTCTACAAAGCTGTACTGTAACTCTTACCTTGTTCAGGTGTGATTTTCCCGAAGAAAGGTCAGTGCTTAATTTGAGCCAGGGGTTTCCATTGCTCAGCACCGGCACTTAATTGTCAACACTGGGGCTTGCAACAGTCTGCTACGTGGTGGTGCTGTCTGTCTAATTTAGAGATGAGCACAACATCAATTGTTTATTAATTCAATATACATTAAAAATGACTATTCCCAAGCCATTCTTATAGTTAAGGGGCCTGGACTAGGCAAAATTGTCTCATCTGTAGGGGTGTGATGATTAGTAATTGTGCTGGTACTGCAACTGACAATGATGGCAGGGGTAATGTGTGGTGCAAGCTGTAGTGGCTGCCTGATAAGGGCCCTGGTGTTGTAAGGTTCAACAGGGCATGTTTAAACTTGACTTATTTTTCAAAACGGTAACTTTTACATGCCTTGCACTAACACAATAACAGACTTAGAAATCATTCTGCTCTCATTTTTTTTAGCATGTAATTTATACACTCTGTCCAAGGCTAAGGTACACTGACAGTGATGCTCCTGTATTTGGTTCTCCAGTTGGAGACAACTCTGTGTTGCCTGACAAACATTCGCATCAGCGCTGCACCTCTGACACTGTGTGATTGGAACAGTGCTTATATTACGTAATATACTTCTGAGCCAAATTTGGGGGAGGGGCACTTCAGCAGATTATCCTGGAACTCTGAGCCTGTGACTGAGATGCAGCCCTTCTGACTCTAATCTCCATCCTGCAAAGGATGTATACACAGGAATGGGTGGTTTGCTGTCCCAGGAGATCTGGCAAAGGGTACTTCCACTAAGGTCTCAATAGTATTAGGTAGGAGTAGAACTATACATATAATCATAATCACACTGAAATGCTATAATGGTTTAGCTGTTTTTCTTTTACACCATTCTTGTACTGCTTTTTACAATGCTTAGTTTCATCCTACTAATAATTGCAGCTCACACTTTTTACACAAGAATACAATTGTTCAATAAATGTTTGAGAATCCAATTTGTATCATTCTTGTGTCTCCATTGGGTAGGCCTGAGTAACAACAAAAGGGAGGGTCTTTATTTGCCACCATTTCCTTGGGGAATTAGAGTGGTCATGTTCTGAAGTTGTAGATACCACCCGATACCCTAGAAGGTTAGGGGTTCAGGAGGTGTACTGTAATCTAGCTAGGAATTAGGCCAACATACTCTGATGATATATGTGGACTCAGGCCAATTATTCTGGCAGTTATGTTGTTCGGATACACAGTTCTACTTGGTTTGTAGGAACCGTTTGACACTAGCACTTATTTTTTACAAATTAAGCAATGTATGGGGACTTCGATTATAAGGAATTTAAAATGGCAGGAATAGTGTGTAGTAGAAATAACTAGCTAATATTAAACATCTTTGTGCTTGGGGGTTGTACCGAACATGGTAGATTGATATATGTAAAGGGATATATGGCGTGATAGATGGGACACTATTTATGGCATGGCTATATAAACAGATAATGTTAAGGGTAGATTGATTCAATAAATATTTTGTGTAAAGTCTTAATGATGCATGATGATCCAGGACACAATACAGCAGAATGAGAGATGTATACACAGGTGTCCCTGGTGAGACTAACTAATACATGTACATAAGTGGAGATCATAGTGAAGACAATAAGCTAACTGAATATTTAAGGATATAAAATGTAGAAATGGTGAAATGTAACCAAGTGGGTTTTTAAATTGTTTCACTGAAATTTACCTCTGATGACACACCTGGTGCACAAAATGTATTTGGAATTGAATGATTTAATGTGAATGAAATATTGATACAGTTAATGGACATTCAAAATAATTAAACAAGGAGTCATTTAATAATAATGCATTGTTTTGATATACAGTTGTCGAATGTAATAAATTGGATTAAAGAGATACACAATTGCACAGTATGGCACCAATTCCAAAAAAGTGTTTGAATGAATAATGAAATATACTATATAAGAGAGACGACTATTAAAGAATCCTTACAAAAGATATGAGACATTAGGCATGAGAGTAGATTGGTAATCAGTGTCAAACAATTCACAGACATATTCAGACCACTGGATCAACAACACCCTTCCAAAGAAAATAGTGGAGACAAGGACTTAAAATAAACCCAATAGAAAATAATGTTAAAATAAATAATATATTTTGGCATTTTAGAAATATACATGCACTTTAATTAATGTAATCATATTTTACTACACTTTTTAAAATGTAAAAGTAAATGTAAATTGTAATGTTTTGTAAAAACAATAACTTATTCAAAATGAATTCTAAACATAAAGTTTAGTTAGTTTTATTAGTTATTTTTATTACTAAATATTTAAATATATTATTACACATTTATTAAATGTATAAACATTTATTTACTTTTTACTAAACTTTTAAGATATTAGTGCTGTAACATTTTTGATTTGACTTAGGTTTAAAAAATCATTCAATTATTTTACATTATTGTGTAGTGTAAGAAATGTGATTATTGGTTGAGGGCTGGAAGCCCCACTTGGGAAAAAACCACAATCGTTGCCGCAGTGAACCACAAAAAGTCACTAAATTAACTTGAATGTAACCCTCTGCATAAAGCAGTCGGGTTTAACTTAAAGGCAGTGTGTAAAGTATTTATGAAGCATACCAACAGTAAAAAATCCAAACACAATAAAAGGAAAATCCCAAAGCAATCAAGAAAATTAGAGTGAATTTTAATATAAAAAATTATACCAGAATGACAAAAAATCAATCAGTTGAACAGAAGTTAACGAGTTTCAAAGTTTAAAAATTTAGCACAATTCAAACTCCTCATCCACACTTTCAAAGCACTACATACCTCTGGCCCAGCATACCTCAACAATTGCATCTACTTTCAAAAATCTTCCAGACAGGACTGCTCATCTGGACTCCTATTTTCACACATCACACGGATGTAGAAAACCAGATCTGGTGGTATTTGAGATGGAGAAGGCCATGAGGCACAGGGAGAATGTCATGAATGGCTGTCACTGCAGCTTGAGGACCAGGACAGGTGTCATGGATGGTTGTCAATGTAGCATAAAGATCCAGACAGGCATCAAAGACATTCATTGCTGGTGCTTTGCATTGGTGGTCAATACGATGTTGTAGCTTGAAGTGCAGATCGGGAGTTTCAGTCTTCGCTTGCCGTTGCTGTAGAGGGAAAAGGTGGGTTTGCCAGACCTTCACAGTGGCTGTCATCATGGCTGCATAGTCTCTACGCAAACCGGCCTATTTGCGAAGAACCTAAACCTTCAGGATTTCAACTTTCTTCTTAGGAGGAGCTCAACTGATGCCAGACAAGGGTCTAAGATCAGTAACTCACTCAGGCAGGTCCAGTTGCAGGTCAAGGCAGGTCAGCTGGGCATTGCAGGAAGGCCTCTGGAGTTTGTTGTGTCCCTGTAGCTCTTACAGAAAGTCATCCAACTGAGTTAGCCTGCATTAAAGGAGGCTGGTCCAGTTTTCCTTTTCAGACAACAAAGCAGTCCTCTGGTAGCAGTATGGAAGTCCTCCGGTGGCAGGGCAGTCCTTCTTCTGTAACATCCACTGGTCCAGGTGTACACTGAAGAGTGACTCTGGAGGTTCACAATATATGCCTGTGCTAGTATTTCTGTGTGGGGGATACCCTGTCCTATCACCAGATCTGATTCTGGAATGTTCTTTCCTTACCCTGTCAAGGCTCCAATACGTCTGGGGTGAAAAAAGCTGGTGTCAGGTTCCTTTGTATCTGCTGGAGGCTTGCCAATCGAAGTGCAAGTGGGGTATGGCATTGTTCCACAATCAGCCATTACGGAAGAATGGCCCATCTGGCCCACAACTAGTCCGTTTGCTGTCATTGTCTGAGATGAATACACAAATCCCAATAGCAGAGTAATTCACAGTCCAGCCCTGGCAGAAGGCACAAATGGTTAGGACATGAAAATGGCTACTTTCTCAAAGTGACATTTTTGGAATTGTGACTTAAGCCCCAACTTCACTGTTAAAGAGATTTTAAATTACAATTAATTTGAGTGTAAACAGTATATTTCTATCTGCCCCCAATCCAAAGGTAGCACTCATTATATGTAAGACAGTAACCCACAGTTAGCCAATGGGAGAGATAGGCCTTACAACAGTGAAAACTGGCGTTAGGAGTTTTTCACTGCCAGGACAGGTAAAACTTAAGTACACATGTCCTACTTTTTAAATACAATGCACTTTGCCCTATGAGCTTTTAGGTCCGAACTTAGTGGTGACTTATATGGATTAGAAAGGAAGGTTTAGGACTGGCAAAAGGTTTATTTTGGCAGGTCAAAATGCCAGTTTAAAACTTCACCATAGGCTTCAGTGGCAGGCCTGAGACATGTTTTAAAAGGCTATTGCAGTGTGGCACAATAAGTGCTGCAGACCCACTAGTAGCTTTTAACTTACAGTCCCTGGATACATGTACCATTTACTGGGGATTTACAAGTAAATTAAATATGCCGATTAGGTGTAAACCAATAGGGGAACAACCTTTACAACGCAACTTTTACACCGCACTACCATTACAACGAAACTTTTACAACGCATGCGATGTTACAACGCATGCTTTTACAACGCAAGTCTTTACATCGACTTGCACTAGATGGCGTGCTAACGTCAGAAATAGTGTAGTTTACTATCCAAACACCTTCCCTACTGCAACGTGGACTGGAGTTAGAATAGTAAATTACACATTTCTAATGTCAGCACGCCATCTAGTGTATGTCGATATAAAGACTTGCGTTGTAAAAGCATGCGTTGTAACATCGCATGCGTTGTAAAACTTTCGTTGTAACAGCATGCGTTGTAAAAGCATGCGTTGTAACGTCATACATCCAACCAATATTACCATGTTTGAATGAGAGAGCACTTCATGACAACCTTGAAGTGAATTATGCATTTACTGCTTCAACATTTAACAAAAACAACAAGAATATAAATAGCCTCGGTCCAGGACTTATTGAAGGACTTGAAAATATATATTTTTTAATTGTTTTATAATGCACTAACATAATACCATTATGCCTTTTCACACATTTGTCAATCTTTCTACATGTAAGTTAACATTCAAATCACCAAACCTTGATGTTACAACATTTTATGGAATGCTTTGTAATTGTGGCTTTAAAAAAAGCATAACGTGATGTCTTTATTTAACCCTTATCTTTTTCAATGTAGAATTCATTGGCACACACAATACTAGAGCAAGAGTTAGCTTAATAGAAAGAGGTGTGCTTTTGTTTATCAGTGCTACTATTGCTTGATATTTTGGAAATTAATAGAATTAGGTTTCTTTTTTTAGTAATTATGGTAATTTTCTCTGTGTTCTCAAACATCTTCCTCACCAATTTCACTAAAACATTCTGAAATGCCAACGAAAACATGCACTTCTAACACTAGCACCAGTGTGTCATTTAACTCCCTGGTAATATACTGCACAGACACCACAGGGCTCAAATGAACAACTAGAGTGGCTAGCATTGTTTTTTCAAGACAAAAGCAAGGTACTCTTTAGAGCCATGTTATTGAAATAGGTTAGGTGCTAATGCCTTAATATATGTCATAAAACAACCATTCACTGGAAAATCAACAAGTGGTGTTTTAGTTAAATTTGGAATTAGACATGAGCTACAGTTACAAAACCAAAAACCCACTGAACCATGCCAGTTACAGTTTAGTGAACTAACATTGACTTGCTTGCCAATCATGCACTGCTTATAACCTGGCATATTACATCACTCATGACATGTTAAATGATATCCTAGATGGCATCACTCATGACATCTCAGTCATAACCACTGACCTGAGACTGCATCCATTCCACATCAGGACTTGGACTCCATGCCAAAGCTCTGGCTAGGCACTGTAGCCACCCTCTTCAGCCATACGTAGGACAAGTTTGACACAGGACTTAGCCTTTGGTCAGGGTCTTCGTCCACTGTGATGAAAGTGGTTTATTATATGGCGCGGTTGTGAGGCCTCCATGTATAATAAACTCACAAATCCTTTTTGAATCCAGTAAGGCTTGTTCGTAAAGCCTTAGCTCAACCCTTGGTAGCTATAGCTTGGAATAAGTTCAAAGCATTTAGAAGAGCTAAACAATTGAAAAAGAAAAAAAACATGACACAAATATATCCAACACCAATTTTTAAAAATAGCTCTTATCTTAATACATTTTTAGATACCAAAATGAACAGAATCCACAGGAGGGTTCCAGAAATATAAACAATTAAGAAAATCGAAAATCAACATGGTTAGGAGTTACTTTGAAAGCATTTGAACATTTTTTATTAAGTTTGGGTACTCCGGCCCACTTTGGGCAACCAACTCCAGCAGGGAGTAAGTCAAAGGAGCCAGTGAGGCTTAGCACGACAGTTATATTACAGTCAAAACAGATTCCAGTCTAGTTCCAGGCTCTTTGGGCAAACCGCCACAGACATCAATAGAGCGGTCCTGATGCAAGGGATACAGGATACTGAAGATGCTGAAGGATGCTGATCCGGTGGACAGGGGTCTTCCTGGGACCACCTCTCGGTCCACAAACATTTTGGGGCAACTTTAGACACAGAGGTCAATGTCCCTCGAAGTCCAGGTGAATTCCAACCAAAAGCTACTGGCCACTGGTCTATTGTTCTCTGGTCACAGCGAAACAACATTAACTCTCTTCACTTTTTATTATAGCAGCCATTCTTTTAAACATATTTCTTTAAGTGGAAAAATCACAAACAATTACCAGTACCATGGGTCCCTGGGAGTGGTATAAAACAGCAACCAATCACGTACCAATGATAGTCCATTTTAACATCCAATCAGGCTCTTCCCACATCAGTAATAGTCTTTCCTTCCTATTGAGCCTTCTCTTTAATCACACGAGCCAAGCCTCAGCAACCTCGTCACTGGTCTTGCCTGTTCCCATCTGATCCTATGATCAAAGAAAGGAATCAGTGTAAGAGTTTTTCATTGTTTAAAAAAAACAGTACATAGTCACCTTGAAAGAAACATTGCTACCAGAGTTACTCAATGACCATAATATTATTACAATATACTTGTCTTGGAAAACTGTTTACTTACTCCATAGGGCAGGATCCCTTCCGAGAAACATCTCTCCAGGTGGGATAATCCTTGCCTTTGCGTACTTCATAGAACTGAAACTTTCCTACACTTTAGTTAGGGACAATTTTAATTCTCTCTCAGGACTGTTCAAAGCTTGCTCACCACCCACTGAAGTAAAACATTTTGAACATAGAGTCTGAGGACCAATCTGCTGCGTTCATAATGTCCTCCAATCTCGCTCCCAGTGAAATAGCCTTGGAAGCTGTGGCTCGTCTGGTGGGATGTGCTCCAAAGGTGGACAGGTCGATGCCTGTGTCTTGCATCACCCCCCCCCCCCGTGCAATGGGGGGAGAGCCACTGCCTTATACGGTTTCTGAAGAGCAATAAGGACCTGTCTCTCTCCTGGGGGACTGAATTTTTCAGACATTTCCTCAGGCACTGCACAATGCACAACTTTGGGGAGTCTGGAAAGACTGAGTACAAGATGGCCCTGGTATTTGACTTCATCCGTCTACAAATGGTGAATGATACCCCAAGAGGGAAAATATCCTGTTGGTAATATCAAGAGCTTGAATATCCGAAACTTGCCAACAGGAGATGAGGCATAGTAGCATTGCCAGTTTAGCTCCCTTTAACTGAGGCTAGTGCCCATCTTGGGTGAGCAAAGTGTACTCCACCAACTCTCCTTGGTCTAGGAGACTCAGTGAAACTTTTGAGCATTGAGACTCAGTCTCCAACGCTGTGCTTCAGCGGTGAGGGACAATTCAGAGATTGTGGCTACCAACTTGTCAAGGCAGGCTTCTTCAGCTGTTGTGGGCTTGGAGCAGTTAACTGAGTTCACCTCTTCTGTCTGGTGTTCAGGGGTGACGTTCCTCGAGGAGTGCACCATAGGCACAGTCCTCTCTCTGCCATCCCAAGGATCAGCAAGTGCATTCCAGTCTTTTGTGCAGCCTCTTTTTGTCATGTTCAGGGAACAGCAGGCCACTCCTTTTACAGTGTTCTCTCCAGTGCAGAGGGGATCTGAGGTCTGAGAGACTTTAATGCCCACAACGTGCCCTCAGGATGCAATGACTACTAACCACTAGGCTATCAGGCCCTATCATCCCACCTGATGATGACTTCCTGCCAAGTGTGGCATCTATCTATCCCTGAACTCAATATTCTGTCAACTCCCAAGATGGCAAAACCCTTCTCTCAGTATGTTTAGGATTGGCAGCCTACCCTAGAGGTGTGGCTACATGAAGGGCTACATGCACACAGAAATACAATTTGGCAACTGTCTCTGCCCCTCTATCCTCATGGTTGTGGCAACCATTTGCCCTTCAAGGATGGCCTCCCCTTTAAAGCTCACCTTTTGGGCTCACACACTGTTTGGCTTTCTGCCAGGGAGATTTAACACCTCTTCCAGCGGCAGGCCTCTATTGTATCCTTTCCAGGGAGTTGTTCACAAATCTCCCCAGGAGGATAGAAGACTGTTTCATGGGCAGCTGCTGTAAATGGTCATTAGAAAACTTGGGCAACAGAGTGACAATGTTGTGAAGTTGCCTGTTACCAAAAAGTTACATTAAATTAACTTTTGCATTAAGTCGTTTTTTATGCAATGCTATTTGTTATACTTTGAAGTATCAACTTTAGGAGTACCATTCAGACGTTAGGATAGCTGAGTGGTTAGCCAATAGGGCTACTAGCCTTTCTACAGTAAAAACAACAATTTGGAGATTTTACTTGTAGGACCTATAAAACCACATGTCCCACTTTCTTTGGTATCGCCTGCACAGAACTTGTGTTGTCCTTGCTAAATCTCTTGTGATGAAAAAAAAACTAAAGTCTTAAAAGGTGCTTAGGACCCATCCATTTATCTCTACTTTCCATTGGTTGACTCCCATGTTACTCTTAATTTCTCACTTTCTATTGGTCAGCAGCTCCTGCTGGCCTCCGGCTTCCTCATGGTAATCGAAGTCTTCGTCCATGCATTGGAGCATAGATACTGCTTCCAGTGGCCAGTGCTTGTCCACTGGCCACAGGCATTCTTTTTTCAATTTTGCACATGCGTCTGCAGGTTCTCTCCTTCACTTCCACCCTCCTCCCACTCCCCAGGGTTTCACCCAAATCCCCTCTCCCATTCCACTTGACTAAACGGTATTGAAGTGCTTTACATAAGTACGAGTTACATTTTTTTTAACCAATTTTTATTGCGTCAAGTGTCAATTACACTGTAGCACTCTGTAACCCAGAGGCAAACTGCTACATTTTACAGCACAGATATTACTTTGACATTTAAGATATACATTTAGTTAGAGAAAAAGTGATAAATCACCAACACACCTCCCCCCAAATGCACTGTCTTTGCACCACACAGTATACATCACCTACCATCCCGCCGCATCCATGACAAGTCCTGCTGTACAATTTGACACCTGTACAACAGTCCTACCCAGTTAACCCAGCAGTGCTACATCTCTCGCAGAGACAAGCTCCAGGGGAAGGCCTCTATAATCCACCAATCTCTTCCAGATCTTAGGGTGATTTTGCGGACATCCCCGGGCTTTAAAAATACGAACCTCTAGACACATACTAAAATCAAGACCATTTTTCCATGCGGAAAACGAAGGCGGGCCTCTGCCTTCCATTTTCGTGCAATGTCTCGCTTGGCTAATGTAAATCCCAAAGTCATCAGATGGCGCATATAGATATTACCTCCCACCTCCTCCATTATATGCAGCAACACCAATTTAGGCGAGAAAGAAAGCTCCCACCCCAAAACATCCGCAAGGCTGGGCAGCATCCCCCGCCAGAACTTCGCAATCGCCATACACTGCCAGACCGTGTGAAACAGAGTACCATTCTCCTGACCACATCGCAGGCGGATCAGGGACTCCACCAGGCCTGCCTTCCATAGTCTGACATGAGTATAGTAAACCCTGTGTAGATAGTTGAATTGGATCAATCAGAGGCGCATTGCTATCGCCGCCTCCCAAGGGGAGGCCAGCGCTTCCGTCCAATAATCCCCTCCAAGGGGCTAAGGTTATCCTCCCATGGCGCCCTAAGTTTATCCAGTGTGGTGGGGCCGTTCGTCACCAGAGACTGGCATATCTTGGAAATTTTATGATCTTGTAGATCACCCATAAACAGTTTAGCTTCAATGGGACTAATATCGGGGAGGGCCTCCAAATCTGTAACACTGGGAAGGAGGGCGTGCCTAAACTGAAGGTATTTATAGAATTGGGTTTTTAGCATCTGAAATTCATGCTGGAGATCTTGAAAAGACTTTAGGACCGTACCTCAGATTACGTCTCCCAAGGTAGGGATCCCAATATAGTGCCATTCTCGAAAGCCCGCTAGGCCAGCTAATTGCAGCAATCTTCCATTGAACCAAAGTTTCGTCTCCTTCGTCAACTTGGGAAGAGGTGTGGTGCCAGGGCGACTGACGCTGGAACTCTGGGGCTCACAGTTCAAGCCCTGGCACCGGCGGCAAGTCAACCCAGCACCATTTGACTCTGGGCAATAGCTCGCTTAATCTTCCCGACGGCTCCCAGCGCCGGGATGCCTTCGGGTAGCTGTTTGCACTGAACAAATACAAAAATATACTGGATTTTACACCCCATCTTTCGTAGCGCCTGCCTCCACACCTGAAACATCACCCTAGAAGCGGACATCAGGGCCTTATGGATTGAGGCCGAATATAAAAAATGTGGAGAGTATTGGTTCCCATACACCTCCGCTCCACCACAAATGTGGGGTCAGACCTGTCCCCATATCACCAAGCATTTAATATCAATAGCTGCGAAGCCATATAATAGGAGTGAACATCCGAGGTGGCCAACCCTCCACAGTAGGTTGACTGAAAACATGTCTGCAGCGCCACTCTGGGTGCCCTTCCCACCCATCGAAACTGCCCTAGAGCCGAGTTAACTTGGCGAAACCATGAAGGGGGGACAGGGAAAGGGTAATTCTGTAATTGGCAGATCAGTAGCAGTAGCGAAACCATCTTAAAGATGGCTGATTGACCGGGGAGAGAAAGGGGCATATGAGACCAGGCCCTCAGCTCGTCGCGCACCCGCACCCAAACCGGTAGAATTTTAAGTTCCCAGGACACCCCAGATGAGTCTGATAGAAAAACCCCAAGTACTTTATGCCCACTGTAGTTATCTGTACCACAGATGCCCAAGCACCCAATTCCACCTGTTTTCCAAATATCCACAAAGGGGATTTACACGGATTCATAAACAACCCTGACGATTCCCCAAAGATTTCTATAATACGAAGCAACCTTGGTCCTGTTCTATTAACGTCCGTCAGGATAAACAGGACATCGTCTGCATATAACGCAATACAGTCCGATAATCCCTGGGCCTACTCAAAGCCGGTCACCTGAGCATCAATCCGCACCCATGCCGCCAAAGGCTCCATCGCCAAGACGAAGAGAAAAGGTGACAGTGGGCACCCCTGCCGGGTACCTTGTCCAATAGGGAAGTTGAAAGAGACTGACCCCGCGACACAGATCGACGCTGTAATGTCCGTATGCAATAGCTTTAAGTAAGAGAAGAAACGTGGGCCCATATTCAAGTGATCTAAAAGGGCAAATAAATATCTCCAGCTAAGGGAATCGAATGCCCTGTCCATATCTGCCAACAGGAGTGCAGCTGGCACATCCAGCCCCCGGATAGTATCTATGGCAATATGTGCTCAAGGAATGTTATGCCGCGTTGCCCTCTGGGGCGTGAAGCCAGCCGGGTCCGAGTGGACCAATGAGGCAATATGGGAATGGAGGCGGTTGGCCAAGGCCTTAGCCAAGATCTTGGCCTCTATATTCAGTAGAGATATGGGGCAATAAGATGCATGCTGGTCAGGGGGTCGGCCCGGTTTGTGAAACACAACCAACTCGGCATGCCTCCAGTCCTGCGGGAGGCATCCACGTTCCTGTGCCTCCTCCACCACCTGAAGGAGATTAGGTCCCAATTTCGTAGAGTATCTCTTAAAGAACTCACATGGGTATGCATTCGGGCCCGGGGCTTTCCCAGAATTAAGATCTCCTAGAGCTGAGCCCAGCTCCTCCTCCATAAGAGGAAGATCCAGCTCTGTCCGAGCCACATCAGAAAGTTTTTTGGATGGTAAGTCCCCTATGAAGCGGCAGACCACATCCTCCGATATGAATTCCCTCGGGGCATAAAGTTTTGCATAGTATTGTGCGAAGCGCTGCGCAATAGCAGAGGGATCTCCGAGAGTCCCCCACCAGGCCCTGGAAGCCCAGGAAGGGCCAGGGGGTGCATGACTACCTGGCATAGCCAGTGAAGCAGTTTTCTAGATTTATCCCCTACTGGTAAATCCTACTATGGGCCAGCCATGCTAGACGAGCCTCATCTAGCAACAAGTCAGCATGCATTTGTCTCGCCACAATCAGCTCTCGACGCGGCAGGACTCCCCCCTCCTCCCTAATGGCCCATTCCAGTTCTATAAGGTGGGCCTCAAACTTTAACAGAGACTCCTTCTTGGTCCAATGCGCTGCAGAGCAATATGAGATATCTACGCCTCGTATGGTCGACTTCAATGCCTCCCATAATGGTTCATCTGCCGCAACCGAACTGACATTGAACTCCAAATTTTTATCAATTACCTGACCTATATGGTCCGTATACTGTTCATCCTGCAAATTCCAGGGGGAGAGATACCAATGGAAGGGTGGCTTAATAGGGCCAAGCCGAAACACAGTCACAACCGGGGAGTGATCCAAAAGACCCCTCGGAAGGATTTCTGCCCCACTCACTCTACCAGCCACACCGGGAGGCACAAATAAATAGTCTAATCTTGAGAATGAGTTGTGTACCGTTGAGAGATATGTATAGCCCTGTTCCTCTCCATGCAACCTACGCCAAGAATCCACCCATTCCAGTCCCAACACCAAGGAAGATAACTTAGTGGTTTAGCAGGCGGCAGGCGGTCCCCCCTGTCTCCATCTATCCCTAGCCATGTCCATCACATCATTCCAATCCCCCCTATGATTGCCAAACCATCCGGTATGTCCCTCCACAAAGTCGTAATGCACTCAACCAGTGACCAAGATAATGGGGGGGGCGTAGACACTGCCTAGCACTACCTGTTCCACATAAATAGACCCCTGAATAAAGACATACCTGCCTTGCGTGTCCACCCACGTCTTGGAATGGGTATATGAGACCCTTCGATGAATAAGAATGGCCATCCCCCGGGAGCCCCTCGTGAACCCAGAGTGGAAAACCTGCGAATAGTCATATCTAAGAGAGCAGAGGGCCTTAGTTCCTAACAAATGTGTCTCTTGCAGCATCAGGACATCAACCCGATAGCGTTTGGCCTGCTTAAGGATGGCCCCCCTCTTCACCATGTCCAGCGCCCCCCTGACATTCCAACTCACAATCCTGATAACCCCAACAAGAGGCTGCAAACTAGCCATGGGGCTTGGCATCTACATACCCTGCAGTATCAATGAGCAGGACCTGTGACACCCTGTAGAAAAACAGCGGTACATGATAGTGATGAGGCAGTGTGATTAAGTGATAATAACTTCTCAGAGCGTGGTACATAAAATAAGCATCATCACGAGAGCAGATAATAGCCCTACATAGCAATAATCCAGTGCAAGCAAAAAACATAAACATCCCAACAAACCCACACCCCAATACCTCAAAACTGCTGAAGTATCTGTTGCGGCAAAGGCGGCTCAGGGACCCCAATGGGTGCCCCCTCCCACCTCCACCAATTGATCCCCTGAAACCCACCCATCATCCACAGGCTGTCCCCCAGACCACAAAAGGTCAAACGGGGGTATTAGCCCCTACATTCGCTTCGTCTGTTAGAGCGGATATTTGCAAAAGTTCACCATGCAAGAGAGTGCCTAGGAAATTACGAGGCCGGATTCCCAGGCACCGAGGCAGATCTACTGACATCACTATGAGACTGCGAGCGGTGTCTGGATCTTGATCGTCTGGTCACCTTGAGTTTAGGTCTAGGTGGTTTACGGACAGGTCCACCAGTTGAGGAGTCCGACTCCAGCCTGGACGGCATGTGCGATCACACCCCCACCGTTTCATCTGTCCAGCTGAAGACTTCTTCAGGAGAAACCAAAAGCAATGTTCGGGACTGGTAGACCACTCGCAGTCTCGCAGGATACAGGAGGGCATACTGCAGCTTCAGGTCATGGAGGCAAGCCTTTGCTGCCATGAAGGACTGCCGCTTCTGTTGAACCAAGCGAGTATAGTCCGGAAACACCAGTATACGAGCATTATCAAATTGCAGGGGTTCCTTAAGCCAGGCCTGTTTCAGGATAACGTCCCTACCATGGTAATTGAGAATCTTTGCTTCGATCGGTCTCGGCCTGGCACCCTGGGGCGGCTTCTGCAGGAGAGATCTATGCGCCCGTTCAATGACAAATTATTATTATTATTATTTTATTTTGTAGAGCGCGTAGTCACCCGGAGGTATCCCAGTGCTAAAAGATCCTATCTCCTAAGTTCAGTGGGAAAAGGGAGAGAAAGAGGGAGCGGGAAGAGGAGGGGGAGGGGGGCACAGAGGATCAGGGTTAAGGACAAGCATGATTCACTGAGGGAAGAGGTGAGTTTTGAGCCGTTTCCTGAAGCGGAGATATTGTGTTTCGAGTCGCAGGACGCGGGGGAGTGAATTACAGAGTCGTGCAGTATGGACTGAGAAACGTCTTCCTCCTGACCGGGCTTTCTTGAATCTGGGGGTAGCGATGAAGTTTTCCATGTCCGAGCGGAGGGGTCTTGAGGATTTGTAGGATGTGATGAGTTTCTTAAGAACAGGGGGGCCTTGATTTTGTAGTAGTTTGTGAGCTAGACACAGGGCCTTGAATTTGACCCGCTCTCTTATGGGAAGCCAGTGGAGGAGTTTTAGGGCCGGTTTGGCCGACGCTCTGGCAGGGGTCTTTGTGAGAATCCGGGCCGCGGTGTTCTGAATTCTCTGAAGTTTGTTCAGCGTCGCTTCAGGGGCGCCCAGGTAGATCACATTGCTATAATCAAGCCTCGAGAGTACTAGGCCTTGAATTAGCAACTTTTGGGAGTTGGTGGGCAGGAGGGGCAGGACTTTCCTTAACGATTTCAAGAGCCCGAAACAAGTCCCGGCTACTTTCTTTGCCTGCACGGTAAACGAGAGGTCGGTGTCGAGCCACACACCCAGACTTTTTACTTCTTCTTTGGGTACGGGGGGAGGGCCCAAACAGGCTGGCCAGATGTTCGGGGAGAGTATGGGTCCTACCGGGCCGAGGAGCAGAACCTCCGTTTTCGATCCATTTAATTTTAGGGCTGAGGTGTTCATCCAGCGATGGACCTGCGCAAGGCAGTTAAATAAGTCTGCTGGTTGTTGTCTGGGGTGAGATAGTGAAACAACTAATTGTGTGTCGTCGGCGTAACTGACGACGCTCACTCCGAATGGGATGATGACCTCCTCCAATGTGGACATATAGATATTAAATAATGTGGGGCTCAGGGAGGAGCCCTGAGGCACGCCACATTGGAGGGGAATTTCGGAGGAGCGGGCGTTATTCTCCCAGATCTGATAGGTCCGTTGAGCCAGAAAGGATGAAAGCCAGGCTAGAGCAGAGCCCTCTACACCAGCTCCCTTGAGTCTTTTGATGAGAAGTTGGTGGTTGACGGTATCGAAGGCCGCACTTAGGTCGAGGAGGATCACTGCCACTGATCCTCCTCCGTCCAATAGCGCTCTGGCCTCCTCTACCGCTGCCAGGAGGGCGATGTCCGTGCCCTGCCCTGGACGAAAGCCCGTCTGGGAACTTTTTAGTATGTTATTGACCTCCAGGAACTGGGAGACTTTTTTATTAACCAGTTTTTCAGCAATCTTGCTGATTCCCAGAAGTAGGGAAATGGGCCTATAGTTAGCCAGGTTTTCGGGATCGAGGGAGGGTTTCTTTAACAGAGCTTTTACGACTGCCGCCTTCCAGCTCGGGGGTACAACTCCCTGTAGGAGTGAAGTGTTGATCAGATGGGTCACGGGGGGAATAATCGTGGGGGCTACCTCCTTAAGGATTCGAAGCGGGCCGGAATCCCTGGGAGAGCCGCTTTTTATGGATTTTAACGTGTTTCCCACTTCTTCGGTCGTAACTTGACCCCAAGAGGAGAGACGACTGGGTGTTGGGGGGTGCGGGAGATCGTTTTCCTCGCACGAAATCGCGGGGGGAATTCAATCGAGAATTTTTTGGATTTTGTCATGAAAAAAATCCGCCAATTGTTGGCATTTTATCTGGTCCGCTTTGAGGTCTGTGGAGTGTCTCGGTCCAGGTACTGGGGTTTTCAGAAGATCTTTTAGGATGGCGTAGGATTCCTTGCTGGAGCATACTGCTTTCTCTATTCTTTCCTGGAAGAAAGCGCTTTTAGTTTTTCGGATGGCAGTTTTGTAATTTAAGAGAGGTAGAATAAACATCTTTGTTTATTTCCGATTTGTCTTTCCTCCAGGAGCGTTCCGTTCTCTTGCACTCTTGGCGCAGGGCTTTAAGCTCTGGAGTATACCAAAGGGCCGAGGCTACTCTTTTAGAATGTTTGAAGGAGGAAGTTTTGGGGATGAGTGCATCTAGAGAGGAGGTGATCCATTCATTAAACTGCTTATAGGCTGTGGCAGGATCGGTGGAGAGCTCAGGGGTGGACTCTGCAAGGGCGGCGGCCCATTCCTCAGGTGCGAGTTTGTGCCACCGTCTGTCAGTGACCTGAATTTTAGTGGTTTGGGGGTTGGTGGTAGGTATTACCCAGGAGATAGGGACAAGAGAGAGGTCCGTCCATGGAAGGACCAAGGGTGGCCTGGTGGTGATGGTTGCCACATTAGTGAGGACGGGATCCAGTAGGTGTCCCTTCTCATGGGTGGGCTCATTGTTAACCAGTCGGATATTGAGTGACAATAGGTCTTGAAGGAGGTCGGCGGCTATCCGGTCCGTGGGGTCATTGAAGTGTAAGTTCAGGTCGCCTAGGACGAGGAAGTTGGAGGCGGAAGATGCTAATTGTGAGACTGATTCAGTGACAGCATTAAGGAATTTCCCAGGGGTACCCGGGGGCGGTAGATCAATAGCCCTGACAGGGAGTGAGCTGGGGAGGATTGAATGGAGAATTGGCAGCTTTCGCAGTCCTCGATACGGGCGTTAGAAGTTCTACAAATAAGTTGCTCCTTGAAGATAAAGGCTACCCCCCCTCCCCTCCCTTTGGGTCTGTGTAAAGCTTGACAGAGGTACCCTGGGGGCAGGGCCATGACAATGTCCGAGTCGGCGCTGTCTGATAGCCACGTTTCCGTGAGAAAGAGCAGATCAAAGTCATGATCTTGAATTAACAGATTTGTTTCGAGCGCATGTTTTGGAAGGGAGCGGCAATTAAGAAGTCCAATCTTGAGTCCGGGTTTTGTTGAGCTAATGAGAGTCGGAGTGCAGCGCATACAGTTAGAGAAGGGTTTACCTTCGGTGTGCGTGTGGTAGCAGGCCAAGATTTCCTTCGGTTGGAATGCACGGAGCATGTCTCCGGTATACACCACGCGATCAAAAGGGATATCCGACAGAGTCTCTGGGCCTGGGTCCGTCTGGGCCCGGACGGGCCCGGACGGGCTTGCCTTTGGCGCACCTTCGGCGCGCCCGCTGCGCCCGTCCGCTGCGCGTGGTGCAGATTGGGGTGTATAAATCCTTCCTACCTCCACGGATAGAGTAATTTCAAAGTTACACGCACATACACTCATCATACGCTTGGGCCCATTTCACTAACATACGCTCAAAGACTCTACCATCACCGAACCTGTGGAAAGAAAAAAACTCCTAAACACCCTGCATCTACACTGAGGTCGATAGGACTTAGTTATTGTAACTGTCTTGTATCATGATCTAAACAATCTATACAACAATATTCAAAATAGAGTACTCAATAATTGACAAGAAATAACCACCGACACTGTAATCAAAAATTATGATACTTTATCTAAAATTACTCAAAGTAAAACGAACAGAATAAATCATCATTCTCATAATTACCTATTCTAGCTAAATGTCAGAATGGGTCAGGACAGGTCTCTCAGTAAAGTCTCCCGAATCACCGTCCTCTCAGCATCGATCCTCACCAACGCAGGTTTGGGAAGGAAATGGCAAAGTGGCGAAGTGGCAAAAACCCTCTCTAGGCTAACAATATTTATAGTATTTTAAACAAAAGAAAGCAACAAAAAGTGTTCTTTACGTCCACTGAACCGCTGAGCAGAGCGAGCAGGAAAGGATGTAGCATCGCTACATTTGGAAAATCTCCGCTCAGGAAAATCACAAAAATAAAAAGACAGAACAGGAACCAAAAATAAAAAAGTATCTTTTAGCATCCACATTTCCTCGGCGATGACACAATGAGCTCAGAGTTCTTTCTTTATGGCTCCTTTGTCTTCCAAGGCTGTTCCGATACATCTGGAAACTCGCCCAGAACTGCTGCTGTCCTCACGGAAAGTTTTAACCAGGCAAGGACTGTGGTCAGATGTCTCGCGACCATATTCAACAAGGCCCTCTCATCACAAATCACTCACTCGAGGCCAGGCTGCAAACGGCAGCCATTTTCCATTAGGCCAAAATAGACCATCTTAATTGAAAGAGACAAAAACAACGTTACCACAGCATAGTGATTAAACAGTGTTAAACCCACTAATACCCTTATGTGTATGTAATTATCTAGCCTTTGCAACACAAAAAAGCATTAATTCAAAAGCGTTTTGTGCTTTAAAATAAACAGCACTCAGCAACATTTAAACGTGCACATTATTATTAATAGGCATCACATACGCGTTCCCACGTGTAGTTCTCTCTCGTTAATACGTACATGTTGATAAGTATAAAACACTTACACAAAACAAATAATTAATAATTAATGATTAGTAATTTTAACTATGACAAATAGACAAACCGGAGCTTAAAAACCCAATAGATTTTCAACAGAAAACTCTGCTCCAGCAATCCCCCCTTTGGTGATTTTATCACCAAATAACCCAAAAAACAAAAAATTTTAGCGAAATTTAGTCCCATTTTTAGGAGAAATTGGAAATGTCTTTTTCTCCTTACACAACACTACACACCAGACACTCTTTCATCATCTCTTTTTGTCTCCAAATAAACACTCTCCCTCAATTATTCTAATTCTATTTCTTGTGGTTCTCTTTTCAACCTTTTATTTCCATTATTTCTTTTGGTTAATTTCTTTTTCCCTCCCCTGTTTTTACAACATAAGCACACTAATCTAAGTATCAATAAAGCAACAATTATACAGGTCAAAGGAAACAATATCTTACCTATAATAGTACTACCTATTTTTGCAATAAAACTCTTAACAGCCATCACCTTATTAGCTAATTTAGTCCAAATACTCTCAGCTTCAAGTGGTACTAATTCTTCATGTAAATCAGTAATATTTTTGAAATAGACCTTCAGGTCTTTGCTTTCGTCAGGAATGTAAGTGCAACAATGTTGGACTTTCAGCATTCCACAAACTCCACCCTCCTTGGCTAATAGAATATCAAGGGCAAGTCTATTTTGCATAGACATGGCACGTACGGCAATCAATTCCGTATTCACCAAAAGAAACCCTCCAGCGGTATTTGTCGATAAGCGATCCACCACTGTTGATAGTTTCCGAATTCCATGAGCATTTAAAGAAATTCCCACTGCTGGAATTAAAGCTCCAAAAATGTCACCTACTATTTCAGACCAAGTTTCTCTCTTGAAACGCATTAGTAAATTAATATGTTCTACATCTTCTATTCTATCTATATGAAAGATCTTTGGAAAGACCAGGCCCACATAACACGTGCCATACCAATGGTCAGGCAACTTGTAATAAGCCTTATTCCCACAAACATAATACACTCCTGGAAAAATTGTATCTTCTCCACCTCTGAAACCCCATCCTGTTGCAATGAAGTATGTATCATGACACTCACTAGTCCCAAAAAAATATGTATCATATTGAGATTTCCTTCTTGTAATGCACAGCTTATCCTTTTGTGGTGCATCTAGAGCTAAAGTTGGACTAGCCCCATTTCTCAACTCTTTTCCCATCTCAATGTCCCAAATTGTCTCACTCACTTTATACTCTCCTGCTTTCTCATGCATTCTCAATCTCCTTTCCTCCACCATATTTAGGAAAGCTTTCTCCTCTTCTTTCAGACTGCAAGTTAAATTGTTCTTAAAAATGTAATCTAATGTTAATTCTTCTTTTTCAATAAAAATCTCACCAAAAATATTAGCATCTTTAGCTGGATTCAGCCTTTTGTTCATTGGCAAGTGCCCAAAAATACTATCTTTGTTAGACATCTCATAATCTATTTTCCCTAACAAATAAAAAACACTACTTAATACACTACAAGAAATTCCATACGTAGCTGGTAAATGATGATAAGTAACACCCTCTGAAACGGATGCAGGTAATTGCATACAAACGTAGCAATCCCTAACTTCCATTGTCTTTACATATTCGTATAACAGTTTTGAAAAAACATTACTAGAAAAATCATTAATTGACCTATCTTTATGTACATAAGTATTACTAATTCTAGTTGGAACTACTTTTTGTGAACTTTTCTCTGCAAAAGTCACATTCTCAGTGTGTATTCCTAAAGTGTCTAATGTAACCCTAAAGGTAACTAATAAAGCTAAAACACCCCATAATAGCATTAATAATCCAGTACAGCAGCAGCACATTCTACACCATCTTCTTAAGAAGGCACATCTACTTTGGTTGTTCTCTATGTTAGCCATTTTACTACTTTGACCGTGTCTTTTGACTTAGCCTCTACTACTCCACTACTTGAGTTTCTGGAACTTTAAGTTACTTCCAACAACTAATTTTCAGGTTTTCTTCTCTTCACTTTCTCCAAGTGATTTCTTCTGTTCACTCAGTTTGGATATTCATCATTCTTCACTCCAACTTCTTCGACATCAAATTGTATTAGATCTTCAACAATATCCTCAGTATCCGACTTTTCATCAATGTCAGTCAAGATTACGTTCTTGTTCTTTTAACTCTTTTCTCTTTTCACCTTTTACTGGATTTTGACTCGATACTTCATTCACTTGTTCAGCTTTTGAGGTACTTGCTCTTATCAGTCTATATCTCAGCCTCTTTATTCTGTTGTTAGGCCAAAGATCTCCTCTTACAACCTTTTTCGGTCTTGTTTCTGTATTATTTCTCTCTCCAATCCAAGTTCTCTTTCTCAGAACTCGACCCTCTGATTTCTCATTCTCACTTTCATCCGATTCTGTTTCAAATGCCTCTTGTTCTTCAGCAGCTTTCTTTCGCTCCACAGTCTTTTCCACCACTGTTTGAGACTTCCCTAACTCTTTCCCTCCTCGGGTCTCCGACACGCAATCTTCTTGCTGTCTACTTGTCCCTTTACCTAGCTTATCAGGAATGTTCCCTACACCTCCTCGGGGGTCTTCCGCAATCTGTCCCTCTCTATCTTCTTCTGACCCTGCTTCTTCAGGTGTAATCTCAAGTGGTTCTTCAATCTCCTCCTCTTCCGATTCAGGAGTAGTCTCCGTGGAATCGCTCTTTTCTTTTCTCTTCACTGCTTTTTGGAACTTCAGGCTCTTTTGCAGAATCTGATCTTTTTCCCAAGACTTTCAATGGTTCTCTTGAAGTCTTTTCTGACTCTTTTACTGGTTCTGTTTCTTCATCATCACTGGAATCTGACTCTTCAAAATACTCCTTACCAGTTCCGTCTTTTGGGTTTGGAACTCTCAGAGTATGACTCGCATGCACCCAGTTTCTCACACCAGCACACTTTACTGCAGTTGTCGTAGTCAGAATAACTTGTCTTGGCCTTCCCCACCTTGGAACCAAGCAATTTCTTCTTCTGTGCACTTTAATCCTCACCCAGTCCCCTGGACTCAGATCATGAGCTTGCTTCTTCTCAAGTGTGGTAGCTTCTTCTACAACCTGGTGAAACACAGAATGAACTGCGTCAGCCAGGCCTTTACAGTAATCCAAAATCATGTCATCAGTTATTGTCATCAACTTATTTGCAGGTACATATGCATGTCGCATTGCACGTCCCATTAAGATTTCGTGCGGACTTAAACCAGTAGTTCTATCTGGAGTAGATCTAATAGTCATTAGCACTAGAGGCAAGACATCTGGCCATTTCATACCAGCGCCTAAACACATCTTACCAATCCTGTTCTTGATTGTGCCGTTTATCTGCTCAACAACACCAGAAGCCTCTGGCCTGTATGCACAATGTAGCTTCTGCTGTATGCTTAATGCTTCACAAATCAAACTCATGAGTTCATTATAGAAGTGTCCACCTCTATCAGACTCAATCGTTACTGGAAACCCGTACCTAGGAATCAACTCTCTTAACAGTAACTTTGCCACTGTTATTCCATCATTTCTCCTAGTCGGATAGGCCTCCACCCATCTTGAAAACAAGCAGACCACCACTAGAACATACCTCAGTCTGTTCACTTGGGGCATTTCAATGAAATCAATCTGCATTCTTGTAAAAGGACCACCTTATCTGCCTATTGTTCCTAGACTCACCACTGTCTTTTTCCCAGTGTTAAATTGCTGACAGATCAAACATCTTTGACAGATGCTCTCTGCAATTGTCCTGAACTTTGCATTGTACCAGGTTTGCTTAAAAGACCTGATCATCGCATCCCTTCCCAAATGTCCCTGTCCATGATACATCCTTGCCATTGACGACAGTATGGAGTTCGGCATTACTGGTCTGCCATCTCTATAGACCCAAACGTGGTCTATTTCTCTTGGGGCACAACCTGCCTTAATCCAGTCTTTCTTTTCTTCCTTTCCTGCCTCATCCTGCAACTGTTTCACTTCATCCCACGTCTCTAGGACATTAGTAAACATCACAGAACAAAAAGACATTTCACTTTCTCGTTCTCGATTAATGGACTGATTGTTTTTAGCGCAATATTGAGCAATGTCATTGGCATATCGATTGCCAACTGTCACAAAATCATCTCCTTGTCCATGGGCAGCACACTTCACAACTGCTAACTCTTTAGGCAACTGTATCGCCTCAAGTAATTTTCCAATCACTTCAGCATTCTTTATTGGAGTCCCACTCAACGTCAAGAAACCTCTTTGTAGCCAAAGCTGGCCAAAATCATGCACAACTCCAAATCCATACTGACTATCAGTCATCACAGTCATTCTCAAATCTTTCCCAATTTCACAAGCTTTTGTCAATGCCACTAATTCCGCAACTTGTGCAGATTTCACTCCTTTCAATGGTGATGCTTCCATAACCTCTGAAACCTTGCACACTGCATATGCTGCACATAATACACCCTCATCATTCCTCAGGCATGATCCATCCACAAACAACACATGATCACTCTCATGCAAAGGAAGATCCCTTATGTCTGGTCTCGGTTTTGTACAGTAATCAAGCACATCCAAACAATTGTGATCATCTTCTGTCTTCACACCCACATTTTCAACATCCGGCAACAATGTCGCTGGATTCACATTCACACATCTCTCAAGAGTCACATTTGATGCTCCCAGAATGACTTTCTCATATTTAGTCAGCCGACTATGTGACATGTACTGGGTTCTGCTTCTTGTCAAAAGAATTGCCACATTATGAGGTACGAATACCCCTACAGGATATCCCATTATGATTCCCTCACTCTGTTCCAGGCTTCTGCATGTAGCAGCCACAGATTTCAAACAACCTGGTAAACCTACAGCTACAGGGTCAAGTGTCGATGAGAAGTACGTAATAGGCCTCCTCAGCTGTCCATGCTTCTGAATTAACACTGAAAGTGCACATCCATTCCTCTCACTGCAGTACAATTCAAACTCCTTTTCATAGTCAGGCATACCCAAAGCTGGGGCTTCACACATTCTGCTTTTCAGCTCCTCAAATGCTGCCATTTGTTCCCCATCTAGTTCCAATGGGTCTGTCATCTCACTTTTTGTCAGCTTAATCAATGGCTTTTCTATCAGAGAAAAATTAATTATCCACTGACGACAATAACCCACCATACCCAGGAACATTCTCACTTCTCTCTGGGTCTTTGGGGCCTTCATTCCCCTGATGATTTTGATCCTGTCATCAGTCACCTTTCTCAGACCTTTCTCAATATTGTGTCCAAGATAATGCACCTCTTTCTTACAGAATTGCAATTTGGCTGGGGATACTTTTAACCCTCCATCTGCCAGATGATTCAGTAAAGCTATGGTATCTACTTCACAAGCTTCACGTGTCTTTGATGCCACAAGCAGGTCATCAATATACTGCACTAATACTGAATTTTCAGGCATAATCAAACTCTCCAATGATTTTTTCAATAACTGATTGAATATCGAAGGACTCTCTGTATACCCCTGTGGGATACGACACCATGCTAAAATACGCTGGCCAAATCTGAATGCAAAAATTGGCTGGCTGTCATGATGCAATGGAATTGAAAAGAAAGCATGACACAAATCAATCACTGTGTACCACTCAGCATCATGTGGAATCTGATACAAAATCACTGACGGATTTGGCACAATAGGACAACATGCCACCACAATTTGGTTAACTTTTCTCAAATCCTGTACAATCCTGAACTTCCCATTTGGCTTCTTTAGCCCCATTATCGGTGAATTACACGGGCTACTCAGTAATTCTCTCAGAACTCCCTGCTGAATCATTTTCTCAATTATAGGAGTTATTCCTTCAATTATTTCTGGTGTCATTTTATACTGAGGAATGTTAGGATAAGTAATTCCCTCTTTCACTGAAATTTTCACAGGATCTACATTATTCATTAATCCCACATCCTCTCCAGTAAAATCCCAAACTGCCCTTTTCACACAGCAAATGCACCAACCATTTCACTCTCTCTATTTCCTAGAGTCATTCGGTACAAAACATCCTCATCTGGTGTTTCAAAAGCTATTCCATCCGGTGTACAGAAAATTGTGCAGTTCATCTTACACAATAGATCCCTACCTAACAGGTTCACTGGACTAGTGTCACAGACGATAAATCTGTGCATGTCTGAAAATTTCCCTATTTGTACTCTTACTGGTTCCGTAAGACGGGTCCTGATTTGTGTATTGGCTACACCAACTACTTGGATTGCTTCATCCGAGAGAGGAAGATTTCTAATATCTGTTGACCTGACAGTTGATCTCGTTGCACCTGTGTCTACTAAAAAAGTAACACTTTCTTCATTTATTTTCCCATCTACAAATGGTCCTGCCTGGTCTATTTCTAGAGTTGCACCAAGTATGCACTCTTCCTCCTCTCTTCGGCACCGTCAATAATCACCCTCAGACTCACTCCCTTCATTCTTTAACAAGTACTGTTGTACCTGGTTAGAACGCCTTGGTTTGTTTACCTGCTCATCATTGTAGAATCCTGAATCCTGATTGTACTTTTGTGACCCTCTATTCTGCGGCAAGGGCGGTTTTGGTTCTTGACTCTGCTGTCTCACAACTTTCTGTTGTTGCTGCTGTTGATTATTTCCCTCGTTCTGCACCTGTTGATTTAAGGGTTTTCCTTCATTATTCATTATTCACTAATGGTGGATTGGTACACTCAGATCTCCAATGTCCCAGTTGGCCACAGTTGTGACATGGGAACTTTTTCTTGGCT
Source organism: Triturus cristatus (assembly GCF_964204655.1). NCBI lineage: Eukaryota > Metazoa > Chordata > Amphibia > Caudata > Salamandridae > Triturus > Triturus cristatus. Next base: position 491,813,581 of record NC_140588.1, read on the forward strand.
TCCTCAAGATTCCCCTTTCCTTTCCCCACATACCTAGGTCTATTCCCTGCATTATTTCCTGCACTATTTGCCTGTTCCACCAACTGTGCTTCTTGCCTTTCCGCAACTTTCACTTGTGCCCACATTGCTTTCTCTTTCAGCTTTCTCTGTTTTGCTTCAATTTCATCACTGAAGTATTTTGCATGTCTCAAAATCTCATCTATTTTCTTACTCTGCCAGTCCACTGTGTGTTCACGAATTCTCTCACTAATCTCAGGTCTCAGGCCATATACAAACCTGTATACAAAATGACTCAAATCTTTGTCACCCAGGTGTTCATCTCCACTGAATTGTTTAAAAGCCAGTATCAGCCTCTCGTAAACAGCATGAACTGATTCTTTTGCTTCCTGTTGTGTTCGATCTATTTTAACCCAGTCTGTTTCTTTTGGAGGTACCTTACTCTTCAGGTATACCATCACCTGTTCATACTTTCTCATTACCTCTGGATCTGGTGCTCCTGTTCTCTGATCTCTTGGATATTCCTCAGTAGGCCAACTCACAACTATTTTACACTCAGTCCACAAGTCTGCTGGAACAATTATATCAAACAGACTATTCAGGTCAATCCACAGCACTTTTGACAATTTCACAAACCTGTCTACCTGCCTATACCACTCGACGGGCTTTTCTCTCAGTCGAGGGAAATCATTCGTAAATGATAAAATATCCTATCTGGTCCATGGAACATGTACATATCCTCCTCCAGGTATTTCTCTCATAGGATAAGTATCCACTGATTCTTCTCTTTTCTTGTACCACCTATCCTTCCACTTCTCTACATCACCCCATCTTCGCAATAATGCGACCATTTCTTTAATCTGTCCTGTTCTACCAGCACCATTCAGATTTTCTATGTCTTTGTCCGTGAAATCCATCCTGTAAGACTTCTGCAAAGCTTTCACTTTATCAATGTCAACTCCCTGTTCATTCGCTATCGCTCTTAACCTGTCATGTGTATTTCTTGCTCTCCAGGTAATATTTTTACACATAAACAACAGCTCACCTTCATGATGATTTTTTAGAATTTCTGTAGTAACTGTCCCTGCAACAAGCTCTTCTAATTCTACACGTAACCTAGCCACATCAATAGCTTGTGAATCTTTATCCCTCTTTTGAAGAACTTTCATCCAATCATTCAAATCTTCAGCTGTTATTTCAGTAGTTTTTCTCACTGGAACTACTTTCTTTTGCGGTTCTAAAATCGGCATCCCTGAACAACTAGCTTCACTAGCATCCAGTCTTGAATTTGTCTGTTCATGTCCGGACTGTCTCATACCACTACTTTCTGTCCTTCTTTCTGAATCTCCTGGGGACCAGCAAAACTTGTTATCTTATTCCCAACATATGGAATCACCAAACCATTTTCACCTGTCCTCTGTTTATCAAACACAGGCATAACCGGACCTATAGTTACAGGTACCGTAACAGTTTCCAGATTCTTTGTTAATTCCCTAATCTTCTCAGTCAGCTCTGTTGTAGTTCTGGCTAGTTCTCTTGTATTCTCGTTATCACATCGATTCTCTCTTTCTCTGAAAGGATTACCACTTCTTAACTCAGGTGTCACATTTTCTGTCTCAATGATACGCACTGTATCTCTTATTGGAGAAACAATTGGTGTGCTCTCTTCTGGTTCTGGTCTATATGGAGGTGGTCTCTTATAAATCATGTCATTCAAGACCTCATCCTCATACTCATTAACTCCATATCTTCTCACTTCAGCCTCAGGAACCCTTTCTGCTCCCTCTTCAACTGTTCTCATAGGATATAATCCCTCTGACAAACTAGCATCTCGCCATCTTTTCATTCGATCATGATGAGTTTCACGATCATGTCTCCTTCCAAACATGTGCCTGTAATGTCCTCCAGACCTCTGCTTTTCTCGCTCATGTACTTCCTCTTCCCATTCCACTAAAGCCTCAAACTGTGTCGGCCTTGGTTTTGGGTCAAGACATAACATCTTTTCCCGTAAATTTCTCAACACGGCCAGATTAAATGAACCATGTTCCGGAAATACTAGAACACCATCTTCCTTGGTATACCTAACCCAGTTGTCCAACCATATACAGGTATGATACCCATATCTCGCAGCCATGAAGGATGCAGGTGTTTTCGCTGGAGGTAACAATTCACCCTCTCTTGTTTTAACATCCTTATCCTTGTCAAACCAGCGCTTTATCTTTCCGAACAAAGATTTTTTCTTTTTCTCTTCTTGGTAATACATTTTAACGTTTACCCAAACTTTCTAATCCCTTACAATTGCACAATACGATTTTCAACCAATAACAGCACGACTCCCACTAACGCACCAATCCTGGAGCGTCTACGTCACTAGAATAACTCTTCCAATTCCTTGCGCGGCTCACACCAACGCACCAATCCCAGCACGAACACTATTCTGATCCACTATCCAATCAGAGCGCGGTCTCTATGACGTCAGCAGTCGCTGCAGTCGCCTGTCTCCTGTCTCTTGTCACTCGTCTACCCCTCCTTTACAAAACTCTCAGTAGACTTCGTGTCAAATTTCTACAAAATCTATTAGTTACAACATATAAACATCTCCATTGTCTGCTTCGCTAACCACAGAATAGTAAAGAAAATCTATTTCACAAGAATCCCGTTGACACAGTAGCACATTACTCTGCCCTTCTTTCATGCATTCATTAACTGCTTCCTCTAGGACTTGTCCAAAGAGTTTTACAATCAACTAAATGCTCTTACATTCACGCACATTCATACAAGAAAAATATAGTACATACACACAGAATCCTGCTTCCCGAGAACAGCGAACAATCTGTCCCACTACAGAATTATAACACACTTTAACTAAGCAGCTTACCTCTGCCCAGTCCTTCAAACAAGCTCAGAGAATACCTATTACTTCTCCCGCGATAAGCTTTAACGGTGAACCTTACGGATCCCTGGGACTTAAGACCAGAGTTTCACAGATAATCTTCACTATCATACGCTCTCCTTTTATACCAGAAATATATCTAATAGTAACACACGACGATGTCACTGATTCCGAACCCAGACAATGTGACGCGCAACTTCAATTGTCACACGTTTTCCCTACAATCCCGTCTTTCCCGAGAGCAGCATATACTTCCCTCTGCCCTACTACGGAACTGCTATTAGCTCCCAAGTTCCAGAAGCACTACATATAACTCAACATGACGACTCCAACATATAGTATTAGTACATATTCCAACATCAATCAATAATCAATAATCAATAAGCCAATGTACAAGCAATCTAATCAGATCAAGACAATCATCAATAACCATCAAATTCTGCTACCAGGAAATTGGTGCAGATTGGGGTGTATAAATCCTTCCTACCTCCACGGATAGAGTAATTTCACAGTTACACGCACATACACTCATCATACGCTTGGGCCCATTTCACTAACATACGCTCAAAGACTCTACCATCACCGAACCTGTGGAAAGAAAAAAACTCCTAAACACCCTGCATCTACACTGAGGTCGATAGGACCTAGTTATTGTAACTGTCTTGTATCATGATCTAAACAATCTATACAACAATAATCAAAATAGAGTACTCAATAATTGACAAGAAATAACCACCGACACTGTAATCAAAAATTATGATACTTTATCTAAAATTAGTCAAAGTAAAACGAACAGAATAAATCATCATTCTCATAATTACCTATTCTAGCTAAATGTCAGAATGGGTCAGGACAGGTCTCTCAGTAAAGTCTCCCGAATCACCGTCCTCTCAGCATCGATCCTCACCAACGCAGGTTTGGGAAGGAAATGGCAAAGTGGCGAAGTGGCAAAAACCCTCTCTAGGCTAACAATATTTATAGTATTTTAAACAAAAGAAAGCAACAAAAAGTGTTCTTTACGTCCGCTGAACCGCTGAGCAGAGCGAGCAGGAAAGGATGTAGCATCGCTACATTTGGAAAATCTCCGCTCAGGAAAATCACAAAAATAAAAAGACAGAACAGGAACCAAAAATAAAAAAGTATCTTTTAGCATCCACATTTCCTCGGCGATGACACAATGAGCTCAGAGTTCTTTCTTTATGGCTCCTTTGTCTTCCAAGGCTGTTCCGATACATCTGGAAACTCGCCCAGAACTGCTGCTGTCCTCACGGAAAGTTTTAACCAGGCAAGGACTGTGGTCAGATGTCTCGCGACCATATTCAACAAGGCCCTCTCATCCCAAATCACTCACTCGAGGCCAGGCTGCAAACGGCAGCCATTTTCCATTAGGGCAAAATAGACCATCTTAATTGAAAGAGACAAAAACAACGTTACCACAGCATAGTGATTAAACAGTGTTAACCCCACTAATACCCTTATGTGTATGTAATTATCTAGCCTTTGCAACACAAAAAAGCATTAATTCAAAAGCGTTTTGTGCTTTAAAATAAACAGCACTCAGCAACATTTAAACGTGCACATTATTATTAATAGGCATCACATACGCGTTCCCACGTGTAGTTCTCTCTCGTTAATACGTACATGTTGATAAGTATAAAACACTTACACAAAACAAATAATTAATAATTAATGATTAGTAATTTTAACTATGACAAATAGACAAACCGGAGCTTAAAAACCCAATAGATTTTCAACAGAAAACTCTGCTCCAGCACGCGTACGCGGGACGCACATGTTTATGTCGGTGAAGGGGGCGTAGCCTCGAGCGAGTGGGCGTGGCCAAAGACCGGCTCACAGGCTGCTGGCGCTGATGCCGATGATTAGGGCGTTCCCTCAGCAGCTTAGCTCTGCTGCGTGGGTGAGTGACGAAACGATCGTGGTCTCCCTGAGAACAATCAGGAGAGAGAGTGGGTAGCAGTGCAAATAGTACAAACAAGTTTTTTTAAAAGCAGAGATTCAGAGTGATTAAAAGTAGCGCTCCCGGCTGTGCCTCAGGAGAAGGTTCTAACCAGAGCTCAGACGCCGCTCTGTTTATGTAGGTGAAGGGGGCGTGGCCTCGAGCGAGTGGGCGTGGCCAAAGTCCGGCTCACAGGCTGCTGGCGCTGACGCCGATGATTAGGGCGTTCCCTCAGCAGCTTAGCTCTGCTGCGTGGGTGAGTGACGAAACGATCGTGGTCTCCCTGAGAACAATCAGGAGAGAGAATGGGTAGCCGTGCAAATAGTACAAACAAGTTTTTTTAAAAGCAGAGATTCAGAGTGATTAAAAGTAGTGCTCCCGGCTGTGCCTCAGGAGAAGGTTCTAACCAGAGCTCAGACGCCGCTCTGTTTATGTAGGTGAAGGGGGCGTGGCCTCGAGCGAGTGGGCGTGGCCAAAGACCGGCTCACAGGCTGCTGGCGCTGACGCCGATGATTAGGGCGTTCCCTCAGCAGCTTAGCTCTGCTGCGTGGGTGAGTGACGAAACGATCGTGGTCTCCCTGAGAACAATCAGGAGAGAGAATGGGTAGCAGTGCAAATAGTACAAACAAGTTTTTTTAAAAGCAGAGATTCAGAGTGATTAAAAGTAGCGCTCCCGGCTGTGCCTCAGGAGAAGGTTCTAACCAGAGCTCAGACGCCGCTCTGTTTATGTAGGTGAAGGGGGCGTGGCCTCGAGCGAGTGGGCGTGGCCAAAGACCGGCTCACAGGCTGCTGGCGCTGACGCCGATGATTAGGGCGTTCCCTCAGCAGCTTAGCTCTGCTGCGTGGGTGAGTGACGAAACGATCGTGGTCTCCCTGAGAACAATCAGGAGAGAGAATGGGTAGCAGTGCAAATAGTACAAACAAGTTTTTTTAAAAGCAGAGATTCAGAGTGATTAAAAGTAGCGCTCCCGGCTGTGCCTCAGGAGAAGGTTCTAGAACAGCAAGACATAGATTCTGGGGGGAGCCAACTAATAAGTCACCTGGTAAAGAACTGTTCCATGTCTCCCCACTCACAGTCTTACAGCAAACGTAGATTACTCCTCCGTGCCCTTCCCTCTGCATCTTCGACACGACAAACCAGGCCTCTGGTAATAGTTTCTAGTGTCGCTACCTTCTTTTTCAACATGGTAACACCTCGGAGACCCTGGTCTCAGCCACTGTGAGGCGTTCCATCGCGTTCCGCAGGTCCTGACGGAGGAGCAAGACTTCAGAGCCCACCTCAACAATTTTGGTTTCCAGGGCAGTTCTAGACTGCGTAATTGCTGCCATATGTGGTGCATTGTCTGAGACCCATCCCTGAGCGCCCCCTTGGTCAGCCTCTGAGGCCCCCAGCACTGTGTAGCGGTCTATCGTGCTTTGCTTGGCTGAACCCTCGGACTGCTTCTCCCTCGTAATGTTGGTAATAGGGGTCCAAAACGGTAAGCATTATGGGTAGATCCGGCTCCAGCACGGGTCGCACAGCCCGATGCAGTAACCAAGTCCAAAATTCACAGGACCATCCTGCTGGTATGTGCACTCCATGCAGGCCGGGTCCGAAATGTCGAGTCCTGGGGAGGTGGGACACGGGTGGAGACCAACCACCCACAAGCCGCACCGGGCACTTGCCCGGCTGCTTCGGCAGGCAGTCAATGCTCCCCCCCTGGCGGGTGTCCCCGGTCTCCACAAACCTGGGAAAGCACCCTCCCCGGCCAGGCACAAGGTCCATCCAGTGTCTCCGTATCACGCTTCAGCAGAGCCCCTCCAGTGGCCGCATATACACACAATCAGAGACAGTCAGGGTCACTCAGGCCTACGCAGCCACCGCCACCACTTTCCACAGCATCAGCTCCAGTGGGCCCGTGCAGGTCACCTCCTGGTTCACAGAGCCCAATATGTGGGGTACAAGGACCAGGGTCAAACCAAGACCGGACGTAACTTGAAACCCCGAACACTGGCACCACTCGGGTCCAGATACATCTCAGGGGCTAATTCCGGGGTAATACTCCATCCCGGACCCCCCAGATGCTGATACGCGCTCCCCTTGTGGCCCAAACCGACCGCCAAATTTCAATAGGGGGGAATGGGGGGGTCACAAAAGTTAAGGGCAGCAGAAAGAGAGCTCCACCATGCCAAGTACACAGAAACCACTGGGTGTGCCCAAGGCAGAAGGCCGACTCTCTGCGCACAGCCCAATCCAACTGCCGGCACACAACAGGGAGATACAAATGCAGGAGGGAGGGGGCACACGAGATCAACCTCCCGTGTGGCCCTCACACTATTCAGCCCGCCGCCCTCCACCTCCCGGAGTCACCAGCCACCACGAGGTGACGCGATCCAGCAGACACAGGCCTCACCACACTCCGGCAAGGGAGGCTCATGCAACCAGGCGTACCCGTCTACTTCTTCTCAGTTAAGCTGTCCGATCCCAGGCGTGGCCGATCCAACCACCGATCAATGTCAGAGGTGCGGGAAGGATGGGGAGTTCGCAGCCCCCACCCAGGAGAACTAGGGCCAGTGGGGGCAGCCACCTCCCGGCGTCCCCAGGGCTGTGACCTTCAGACCCCGCATGGCTCGATATAGCCGTCGGTACGGGGGTGGAGGGGCCCAGCACACTCACCGGACCACCGTCTCCCCAATGTATAGACAGCACAAGTTCAGCGCCTCCGGGCGTGAGGCTGGCCTTGGGGGCCGTCCTCAGCTCCTCAGGCTCTCCTGGTATGAAGCAGGGCCATGCCTCAATTCCGGCCACACTCAAGGCCGGGTGCCGCCCAAGCTGCTCTGCCTCTGCCTCGGCAGCCGGGCCCCAGGTTGCACACCTCAGGGAAGAAAACAGGCTCCAATATTTATGAGACCGGCCGTTGTTGTCACCACCGTGGTCTCTACTTGCTCCAAGCCCCCTCAGATGGTTTTCTTGCAGTGGATAACAGACGAGGCAGGATAATTGAAGGATTATTAGGATGGGCTCAGCGGAGCTCGTATAAGTCGCGACCGCCATGTTGGCTTGCTAGGCCATGCCCTGTACCAGTTACATTTGATGAGTTTTTTTTCCATTTGTTTTTCGGCACAGAGATTAAGTGATTTTCCCAGAATCACAGGACATTGAGCCAAAGCTGAGACTCGAAGCTGGTTACCCAGCTCCAAAGTCAGAAGCTCTGTCTGTAGCTAATGCCACATCCTCTCCCCTTTCATTTAAGGGGGCTTTGGATCACATTAAATGGGAAGTTTAAAACAATAAAACAGCAATATGTCTTGTTGTAGCTCTCTTTCCTTTTAAACAGTGCTGGTTCTCCTCCACTTTTGGGAGGAGGTGGTATTTACGTACTCCCCTTTGAGGGATGTTATGGTATTCTCTCATCCCCTTTTCCTCTGGTTGCAGTTTGCTTTGCCTGCGTCTCACTTGCTGTGATTCAACTCCCCTTTAAGAGATGCTTGTGTGATGTCACTGGTTGTATGTATTTGGACAGATCAAGATGAAAACCCAGTAGAGGTGCCAAATTGGTGCAGCTGGCCGGGCCGGAAGAGGGAGGTGGGGAGGGTTCGGGGACAGTACCTTCTGGGTACAGGGTCCCAGAATGCACTGCGGCCAATCCTGAAGCTGCATGAAAGCTGCATCTGGACTGGCCTGAGCGCCAGCACCTTGCGCTCTCAGGCAGACTCGAAGCCTGTGCCTGCTCTCAAAGGCTCCAGCAACACAGCTGGGGGTGGAGAGAGCTTCACTGCGCAGGAGGGTGGGGCCCACCTTAGCCGGCCAGCCAAACCCTGAAGCACAGTGAAGAGAGTGGCCACCACTCCCCCACCAGCAGTGTCATCCCTGGACCCGCCACTAAGAATCGTCAGAGTCCTGGCGGCAGGTCCAGGGGATTGAAATAAAATGATAATAAAACAGGTTTAAAACTTGTTCTATTTGCTGGTGGTGGCCGGTGGGTGGTGCTCCTAAGCTCTAATGGAGCGGTCGCCACTGATCAAGGGCTGCCGTGAACTATTAAACTTAAATCATCATTACGGGGCTGTTGTGTCACCATTAACAAAAAATACAGTAAAAGTGCCAAGATGAAAAATCCAGGCTAAAAACAGTCATATAGTGAAGATTTCTCACAGTTGAAAACTAAGTAGTGTAGAGAGGGCAGGGATGTGAAAAGTCAATTTATAGTTTCACTCATGGTTTTCGCTTAGTTTGGAAATAAAGACAATTCATTCATATGTCGAACGAGGCTGACTAGAAGTATTGTATCGTATTTTTATAAAGCAACATTAATAGATTGTGCAGAACCTTGCTGAGCAAGGTACACCCACATGTCGGTTTCGACAAGTGACTTTCATCTTAAGGAAACTACACTTTACATAAATATGTTTTTATTTTTTCCCCTGAATCACTGTGAGCTGCTTGTGTAGGGTAGCAGTCATTTTTAAAGGTAATCTTCACCTTTAGGGAGCTGACAAAAAGGCTTATCGAGTTAAACGATCACTGCTGTTATCTGTTCAACTCCTAACATCAACTCAACATCCTGTGATTTGGGACAAAGCACATATTTTCCCCGTGCTTAAGAAAAAAAATCTGACCTTGTGTAAAGTAATTTGCTGCTCATGTAAAGCGTTCTAATGCCTTTGAACCAAGTCCCTGCTATATAAAACTACAAAAGAAAATCAATATAATTATTGTTCAGGTAGCCATTCACACAATCCAGATACCTACATAGGACTGCTTGCTGAAAAAATATGTGTCTACGATAGGGCCTTTTCTCAATTGGGCCTGACTCAATGACTTTCATAGCCCTAGTAGCTGCAATGAAATATTGTTGGTCTCAGGCCACAATTGTTTCATGTTCGGCAAGCTCACTTCAACTCAAGTTCTTTGCATCCTATGTGACTTACTTTAGATCAGTGGTCCCCAAACCTTTTAGAACCATGAAAGCATTGAGCCTAGCCTCAGAGCCCAGAAGTGGAGCCATGCCTTTCGATTGGCCCTTTAAACAGGGGCACACCTTTGGTAAGAGACCCTGGTCTTCCACACTATGTGAGCAGCCAACAGCCGTCCTACCCCCATAGGCATACTGTCTGCATAACCACCTATGTTTACTCCACAGTGTGGCACCCTATTTTCATCTTTGCAAGTTATTTGTGACTATTCTGCTCTGTCACACCTCATCCATAAAACATCTGTTTCACCTTAACTTCCTCTGTGCCTGCTGGACCTTTTCACACCTTATTTAATACCCACCTTATTTGCTTAGCACAGCAACTCCCCTTCCTGAATCTGTAACCTTGCTGTCTCTTCCCTATAACTGCCCACCTCCATGAAACTCTGAGTTCACTATGTTAGATCACCACAGAAAATCACCACAACCTTCTGTATCAGGCACCTTCACTAAGTTCACTGTATCTGTAATTTGTCTTTCTACCCAACCTCTATGTAGATGCCATCCTCGCATATACCTCTCCCATCGTATCTGCCACTCCTACATTCTTTTGCTCCACTTTATCTGCCGCCAAATGCCAGTTTTTCATACCTTACCACTATTCCTGGCACCTATTTTATATTTCACTTGCTTTTGATCTGTCACTGCAATTGTACTGGTCAGCACCTCCATTGCATATTTCATCCACCATAGTTTTCGCATTAATGTTAATGTCTTCCACATTATAGCATCAGTATTCACGGTCTGTTATACCACTTTATTTTACCCACTGTGGATTTCAACACCACTGTATCTGCCACACTCTCACTGCATCTGTCACCCCTTTATTTGTTACCCTGATACACTTTATTTGTCACCCCCACTGTATCTGCCACTGCCACTCTGTTGGTTATTTACCATGTCTATCAGGCCGAGCAGCATCTATCTGTCATTTACTCCACAGTCACTTCGACATTACATGCCCAACACTGGATATCACATAGCCACAGTCCTTCACCCACACTTTCTCTTCCTTCCACTGTATCTGTAACCAGCCTGCGTCTTCCACATCCTTGTGGTCTTTCATCTCATATCTCATATCTCATATTCCAAACCCCACCTCATTCCTACCCAATTTGTCCATTTCCCTGTTTAGGTTTCGCTGCTATGCAACATGTCTAAAAAGCATTACCAAAGTCAAGTGATCTTGCATAGGTAAAATCTATTGGCTGTGCCTATGCTTGTTATTATACAGCACCCTGCTTTACGGTTGTACACGACTACCCTAGAGGTGACTTGCAATTAAAAAGGAAGGTCTGAAGTTCATCATCAGTTTAAATGGCAAGGTCTAGTTAGCAGCCAAAAAACCCTCTACCAGTCTTCAGTGGCAGGCTAGGAGACATGATTTTACTAAGTCACACTTGAAGTAGCATAGTAAGTCTTTCAGTCCATGAGGGATCATTTCATTTACAGGCCCTGGGCACCCCAGTACAATATATCATGTACTGATAGGTAAGTTAACTCATGCCAATTGGGTACAAGCCAATTAAACAAACTCTTTTGAGAATCAGAGCACTGGCACTGAGGATTAGTAACAGGCCACAGTACATTCTCAGTCATTATACCAGTACTTAATAATCAAAAAAATGGGTCCTGGAGAGGGGCTGAACCTGCAAAAAGCCATTTCCTCACACATTTTCCCTCCACAAGCAGCCACTCTCACCATGGACAGACTTTTGCCATACTCAGTAGAGATTGTTTGCATGGTCTGGTATCCAACCAAACCCTACATACATCATATAATAGGAGCTGGGCAGTGTGCTTGCCTATTGGAATGACACTGCACCCAAACCTCTCTATGTGGCCAACCCTGCTAAGCATGGCCTTTGGCTTTAGGGCCTCATCTATGGACAGATTATGCATCCATCCCTTCATGACTGCCTAAGACCCTACTTGCTCATCCTTTAGCACTTCACACTAATGGTTGCCCAAAGGGTCTATTGTTAAATGATGTTCAGTGGCTAGCTCTCAGCAAATGACCTCCCCGACTGCACCCATCCTTTGGGAGAATATAGGCAAAAAGGCAATAACATCCATGCAAAGTGCTTTCCTTATGAACTATCCAATTTCCAATCTAACCATTGATTTAGATTGTTGTATTATTCCTCGTTCAGAAAGCCTATAGCACCCTATCAGAATCATTGGTTTGTGTCATAAGAAAATTAACAAGGTTGAATCATTCATTGATATCATTGGAAAATCTAACAATGCTGTTCTTTAAATATAATCAGTGATATCATAAATTATGTCATTTAACATATTATGAGTGGGATAATATGTGAGGTTGTAAGAGTGCATTATGAGGGCCAAGTCAAAGCTCACTAAATGATAACTAGTGTATGTCAGTGGTTTGGGGATTTTTCATGTTAGTTTGTGTCACATTCCAACATCTAACTATAATGTCACTTGAACTGTTGTTTTTTTGAGTGAATATATATAGTTAGGATGAAGTTCCCATAGGAAGAAAATGTTTTCATTTGACAATACCTTTGCCGACATTTGATGAAACTTCGTGAAATTTTCAAAACTGAGTCACATGAAAAAGAATTCAAAAAAAGAAAAGGGGGCAAGGTAGAAACACCCTGACCCCCTGGGCCTCATAGAGGTGTCCCACGGGGACCCCCCAAAGCCAAAAAAAACATTTTTTATGAAAACAATTCAGCAAGAGTCACGCTGGATCCACAACACCCACCCAAATAATTTTTAAAATTGAAGCTTGGGCTACCACACTTCATTTAATATAGGTCCACGGGTGGGCTAGGTCATGGGGGCATTGTGCAAATATAGGAGGGTAGGCGCATGCCCCCCCACCCCCGGGCTTACTAGTGCCCCAGGGACCACCACCTCCCTGGGGCTTTGTTATAAAAGAAATGCAGGGGAGGCCCAAATGCCCTCTCCCTCTACCCCAGGGACCACCACCTCCCCAGAGCTTATGATTTTCTAATTGGGGGGCTTGGATCCCCCCCAACCCTGGGGAATGCCATCTCCCTGGGGTTTAATTTGAAAATGATGCTGGGGGCTGCGCAGGCCACCGTAGCCCCAGGGACCACCACCTCACTGGGGCTATAATCACAAATAGTGCTCCCCCTGCAGCTCCAGTGACTATCACCTCCCCGGGGCACATATAAAGAAAGGAGGGGGCTGTGAGGTCCCCCTCCTGGAGCCCTAGAGGGCCCTAGCTACTCCCACTCTCCCTGGCCAACTCCTACCATGTACAGGGGTGCCCACCCCCGGGACAATGCTGTTTGCTATGGCCAAGCTGTTGCAAACACTGCTCCGGTTTCTGAAAGCAAGAGCATTAAGAATGCTCACGCTTGCTGAAAGTGGAGCAGAATTGCTTTTGGATATAGGGATCTACATGTTAGCAGCTACCTTTGGCCAAAAGCAATGTCGGCTCCCCTAGGACCGAGGAGCCAGCAAGGACCACGGGGCCTTGAGGCCCTCCCTGCAACCCCTAACAGATAAGAGTGGATGCCCTGGGTGCGACCAGGGCAACCAGAGTAGAGGCCTGACCCCGGGGTATGGGGTCCCTGGGGCAGGAATCAGCCAGGGAGAGGGGGCAGGCATTCACCCACACACTTTTTTTTATAAACGTGTTTTTTTTATAAAGGGGCAGGCCCTGGGGATGGAATCCCCAGGGCCGAATTCGGCCTGAGTGGGGGACTGGCTGTCCCCACTCCCTGTTTTAAAATATACATATATTTTATTAAAGGAGATAGGTCCCGAGGGATGGGGCCCTTTGTCTGCGGAGGGGCCTTAGGGGCCAACAAGACCTCCTGTTACCTCCAGTAAGCCCCACACTACGGGATTGATGGGAGGTGGTAAGAAGCCATGCCCCCTTTCTCTACCACTCTGAAAACGTACCTCTCGGGGCACTGCTGGTGGAGGGATGACGTCCCCTTGCCTCCTGAGTGCCTCAGGACTAAAGTGGACTTCTTCCCCCAAGCAGCAGGGCATCAGGAGGTGCATTTGCATAGTTGTGGAGAAAGAGGGTGTGGCCTTTGACAACCTCTTAGCAATCCAGCTGTGATGGACTTACTGGAGGTAACATGAGGGGTAGTTGGCCCCCAAGGACCCTAGATAGGCAAGGGGACTTTATCCCCCAGATAGTAGTGTGCCAGGGGGCAGGTTTGTAGAGTTTTAGAGAAAGAAAGCGTGGCCACTTAAAAAACCTCTCAGCAATCCCACTGTGTGGGACTTACTGGAGGTAACAGGAGGTGTGGATGACCCCCAGGGGCCCTAAAGAGCCAAAGGGACTACATCCCCCAACTAGAACTGTGTCAGAAGGCATATTTGTAGAGTGGTGGAGAAATGGCACATAGCCTCTGACAATCTCTCAGTAAACCTGCTGTATGGGACTAACTGGAGGTAACAGGAGGGGTAGTTGGGCTCTAAGGATGTCCTTGGGGCCAGCTACCCCTCCTGTTGCCTCCAGTAAGTCCCATACAGCGGTATTGCTAAGAGGTCTTCTACACACACACACATCCACTCACTCATCCATCCAGCCCCTCATATACCCACTCAGTCACTAATACAGCCACTGACATATCACTCATACACCCACACAGCCACTCACACACTAAATCAACCATAGAGCTATTCAAACAACTAGTCACTCACCCATACAGTAAATCACACAGCCACTTACTCACCCATACACACTGACGTACTCATTCTGGGCCCGATTCACAAAAGTAATCTGAGACAAAATCCTAATGTTACGACTTTCTGTATTCACAAAAGGCATTTAGTAGCAGTAAAGGTACTTTACTGCTACTAAATGCCTTTTGTGAATTCCGAAAGTCGTAAAGTTAGGATTTTGTCACAGTTTAGTAGTAGTAAAGTTAGGAATCCTAACTTTACTACTACTAAATGTCTTTTGTGAATACCGAAAGACTTAACGTTAGGATTTTGTCTCAGTTTAGTAGTAGTAAAGTTAGGAATCCTAACTTTACTACAACTAAATGCCTTTTTTGAATACCGAAAGTCTTAATGTTAGGATTTTGTATCAGATTACTTTTGTGAATCGGGCCCACAGATATTACCACGTACTCACTAATCTATACAGCCACTGACACAAGCACAAACTCACCCACACAGGCACTCACATTCACTCACTCACCCATACAGTCACTCATATACCCCATCACTCTCCTGTACTGCCTTTTACATACCCAGTTACTCACCCATATACCACTGACACATGCACTTACTTACCCACACAGCCATATACACACTCACCCATACAGCCCCTCACACATACACTCACTAACCCATAAAGGAACTGACTCACCCACTCACTCATCCATACAGGCAGTCACACATCCTCTCTACCACCCACACAGACACTCATACAACCATACAGGCACTCAGACAATCAATCATTCACCAATACAGCTACTCATGTACCCAGTCACACACCCATACAACCAATTAGAAACCAACTGAGAGACTGATACAGACATTCACACAGCTAGTCACTACCTATACATTCACTGTGACACCTAATCACTCAGTTATACAGTCAGTCACACACACACTGAATCATCCAAACAGGCCCTCATACACCCACGCAATCAGCAATACACCTTGGTATATATATTTAACACTCACAGTCATAGGATGATGTCATCAGTGATGCCATTTCAGATGTCATCAGTGATGTTACTGAACAGGTCATGAGTGATGTAATATGTGAGGTAATAAGCAGTTCATCGCAGAGGCGTGAGTTATAGTTATCTCAGCTAACTATAACTGCTGAATTTTACTGGTTTTGTATGAGTGAAATCTAACCATAACGCCTCTTTGCTTTTTTATGTTAATGTATATATATATATAATTTATATATCCTGCCGAAAAAAATAAAAATAAATGAAGCGCTGTCTCCGGCGAGTCGTTTTCTCGAAGCCTCCGGGTGGGCCAGTTCCTGGGGGCAATACTTAATCATGATGCAGGAGCCTGCTGGACCCCTGCAGCCCTGGGGATTTCCACCTCCCCGGAGCTATGTTAATGATATGCATGAGACCATGCAGGCCCCCTGCAGCCCACCACCTCAAGCGGGCTTTTAAAAAAAAATACCAAGGGGGATCCTGCCCTCCTCCACGCTACCCCGGGGGCTTTAATGATTTATGGACAGAGGGCCTTGCAGGCCCCCCCCAAGGCCCGGGGACCACCACCTCTCCAGGGCTTTGATTTATATCACTTGCCTCTTCCTGTGCTTCTCTTGCTTCTTTCTGCACTTCCCTTGCTTCTTTCTGCACATCTCTTGCTTCTTTCTGCACCCCTTCTGCCTCTTACTGCACCCCTCTTCCTTCTTTCTACACCTCTCTTGCCTCTTTCTGCACATCTGTTCCTTCTTTCTGTACTTCTCTTGCTTCTTTCTGCACCATTCTTGCTTCTTTCAGCACCCCCTTGCCTCTTTCTGCAGCCCTATTTCCTCTTTATGCACCACTCTCGCTTTTTTCTGCACCTCTTTTGCCTCTTTCTGCACTCCTCTTTCCTCTTTTTCCACCTCTATTGCCTCTTTCTGCACATATGTTGCTACCTTCTGTACTTCTATTGCTTCTTTCTGCACCCCTCTTGCCTCTTTCTGTACCCCTTCCCTCTTTCTACACCTATTTTGCTTCTTTCTGCCCCTCTCTTGCCTCTTTCTGCACTTCTCTTGCCTCTTTCTAAACTTCTGTTGCTTCTTTCTGCACTTCTCTTTCTTTTTTCTGCACCTCTCTTGCTTCCTTCTGCACCCCTCTGACCTCCTTCTGCACCTGTCTTCCCTCTTTCTGTACCTCTCTTGTGTCTTTGTGAACCTCTCTTGCCTCTTTCTGCACTTCTGTTGTCTCTTTCTGCACCTCTTGCTTCTTTCTGCACTTTTCTTGCTTGTTTCTGCACCTCTCCTTTTTTCGGCACCCATCTTGCCTCTTTCTGCACCTCTCTTGCCTCTTTCTGCAGTTCTCTTGCCTCTTTATGTACCTCTGTTGCTTCTTTCTGCACTTCTCTTTCTTCTTTTGACATCTCCCTTACTTCTTTCTGCAACCCACTTGCTTCTTTCAGTACATATCTTGCTTCTTTCTGCGCCCCTCTTGCCTCTTTCCACATCCCTTCCCACTTTCTGCACCTCTCTTGCCTCTTTCTGCATATCTGTTGCTTCTTCTGGCACTTCTATTGATTCTTTCTGCACTTCTCTTGCATCTTTCTGCACCTCGCTTGCCTCTTAATGCACTTCTCTTGCCTGTTCCTGCACCTTTCGTGCATCTTTCTGCACCTCTCTTGCCTCTTTCTGCACCTCACTCGCCTCTTTTAGCACCTCCCTAGCTGCGTTCTGCACCTATCTTGTTTTTCTCTGCATTTCTCTTGTTTGTTTCTGCAACGTTCTTGTCTCTTTCATCACTTTTACTGCTTCATTTTGCACCTCTCTTGCTTCTTTCTGTACTTCTGTAACCTTTGTTTTTTTCTATGGATTTTATATATATACCTATATATCTACAAAGTCAGATTTTAACATTTCAAGCAAACAACACTACTCTGCAATTAAAGATGGTTAGACAAATTAATGTGTGACATGGTGCAATGAAGTTTTTTATCTGTGTCTCCTCTTTATACATGCAGCAGCTGTGATGGTGGGGTTCAGGGCTTGGGGGAGAAGTACAGTTAGAGCTGGGGCACCATCTAACCCTCCTCTAGCGAGGCCACTGAAGTCACACTCCCATGGTTGGAAATTATAGTAGCTTTGGTCAAGCTATAAACTTTTCAACTGGAACAGCTGTACCTGTCCATAAAGACAAGCAATAGTTTTAGAATATTCATAAATGAAAATACTTACTCCTGTTTCCTTAATGCAAATATGTGCCTAGTCTGTGGTTTGCATAACATACACGTTTATTGTTAGGAAATTTTAGAAATGTGATTTATACTTTTTTTTTTTTTAATTATTTTTATGTAAAATGTTTCCATATTGTGTCTCTTCCTAATTTAGCACAGTTAGGATTACTTGGTGCACTTTCTTTCAGTTTGAGCTATTTTTATTTGGGCGTCTTCCAAGGGTAATTTTGAAAAATGTTTGAAATTAATTGTACTTGTTTGTATATACCTACTAAGTTACACGTGTAATATGTGCATGATTTCATTGAGTCCTGGACACACCACTAGGAAGGACGACTTGTGTAAAGTTGGTTAAAATGTTTGTGCGTGTAAGATATGAAAACCTACACAAATTATGGACACATACTTCAGACACTTGTGCTCGTAAGGACACCTTTGTAAATCAGACATACCCTTTGCAAGTTTACTTTTTTCCGAGTTTAAGTCACACTGATGTGGAAATTACCTCTGTAAACCTGCTCTCTGTGTGGCATTGTAAGGCAGAAATGTAAAAGGTAATTAATATTTTGCGGTTTTCTCAGAAAAGTTTCCACTTGCATGTTTTAATAAGCCTTGTATTTATTCACAACCATTTTTTAATATATTTTGATTGCTTTTTCAGACAGAACAGCTTATTACCTTATGGATTCTCTTCATTTTTACAATTGGTGGCAATTCCACGGTGCTCTTTCTAACATGGAATGAGAGAAAAAGGAAGTCCCGCATGACATTCTTTGTTACCCAGTTGGCAATCACAGGTAGGTGCAAATATTACCTCATTTGATTTGAGATGGACTGGTGGTATCTTGACTACAAAGAAAAGGGCTTTGTATCTACTGAACTGCAAAAGAAAAATAAGTGAAATGATGCAATTAAGAAGACAGTTTATAGTTACATTAATAAAATACTGTGTGCATAAAAGTGTGTAGTGTCACATTTGAGGGGCTTACACGGGCTAAAAACATTTGGAATTGATGATTATTTGGTGCGGTAAAAAGTTGCAGCCGATAAAATCTGACAATATGGGTTGGGGGGTACTTACCGGGTGCAGATATATCACATCATTTGGAGTTCTGCGTGTTAGAATGAATCAAAATATGTGATGTCGGAATTTTCACACCTGATTACCGCATGTTTTGCATCTTCCAAGCCTTTTTTCCACAGACACGTGCTTCCTGCCAAAATGTGTGTGGAAAAAATTGTGAATGAATCAGAATCACCTGCATGAGGTCCACTATATTGATACATTTGATTTTACACTGTGAAGCATGTGGCCATCATTTTGGCCTTTGGCACTCCACAAAATGATGCATTTTATGGTTGACAACCGTGCTTGTGTGCTTCCTCCCTGTGGGGTACTTTATGGACTCTCGAGAATTGTGAGTGCTTCAAAGGCTTTGCACTTTCTTTGTTAAAGTGGATTGTTTTGTGTTTAGTGCTTTTGTTCATAGATGGCCATTTCCGGAAAGAATCTATCTCAATCTTTGGGGATTGCCATCTTCTGGTCACTTGTCTCTGCTCAAATATGGGTGATGATGAGTCTTTGAGCCTATAGTTTGAATTTCTGACCTTGTTCGTGTGTGCTTTATCGCCTACCACTTACACTTCTATTGTTTGGAGTCTTGCTATGAAAGATATGCACAGGTATCATCATTGTTGGCTTATAAGCATCTTCTCTGACATATCAACACATATTTTTTTATGGGGGAAATGAAAAGGACCACAAGTCACTCTTTAGATGGTACCTGGTGTCTGGGGTGTTTCTTATCTTTAGCCACACAGTTTGCTTGACTTGGAAATGTAGACAGACAGACAGACAGACAGACACCTGGCTGTGTGACCTACAGTTACTAACATGTCACTATTTATCGAATTCATGCTCAGGCCCCCAAAATGTGATCGCCATCCCTGTCCGTTCAAATGGCATCCCTGCCACTGACAGTGGGTGGTAAACTGAATCTGGAGAGGCTTCGTGATTCCTCCAGACATCCTACCTAACTGGCAAATGGGCTAGGAATGACAGCATTTGTGTATCTTAAAAGCCACCGGGGTGAGTAAAAATGCCTGACCGGCCTGTCATAGGTCCTACTGCCACCAAGATGTCTGGCTGAAAAAATCTTTAGTGCCAATTCCAACAAGAACGCAAGATACATTTGAATAGCCAAAGTGTCTCTTGAAGGCTGACCTTCTTAGAATGATGCCATCTTCAGATACATAGGAGGAGTTATCGTTTGGTTTCTGTGACTTTTAGCCAGCTCCTCTGTCAACAGGCACATCTCAGTAGGGCTCCACTGTCTCCCACCAAGCAGGTGGCTGCTTACAAAGTAAAGGTCTGTGACATGAAAGCGCTCTGGGCTGGGAATGTTTCTTGAACAGGCGGATGACATTTTGCCTCATCTTCTGACTGATACAGACACTCACTTTCATCTTCTCACTGGAGCCAGAATTGTCATTATTTTCCGCTGGCAGGTAGTTTTTTGCCATGTCATATTGGAGAGCACCAAAATAAATTGCTTTTTTAATTTTATGCGAAACGGCTGAAATTTCCTCTTGAAAATGCGCGATGCAGTGCAGTAAAGACTTGAAGTCGTCTTTATATTTGATGTGATGAAACGTTTCAAGAACGTTCCAATGTTTTCTGCTGTGCACTTCTTGGTTAAACGCTGCCGAACGTAAATTATGTATTTGATAACGCTCTTCTAAAGTGTACACACCATCACCCATTATTGTTTGGATGATCCGTTGACGATGTAGTTACTAGAGCTTAATGATCAGACGTTTTCATCTCATGCACAAATGTATTGGAATAACGTCCCTGTTTTGTACACAAAAGGGCCACATTGTGTCTTGCGTTTGCTCAGCACGGATCACAGTTTTACTGATAATGCATTAGTATTGAAAATGATGAGGGAAAAGGCACATAGCTACTGTCGTATTATCGTACATGTCATGATATGTTACAATACACAATTTTTTACTTTAATGCAGACACATTTATGAAGATGTTCCAACCTATGCATAATGTAATGTTTGACTGTGATGAGACGTTTGGCTTGGTAAACAATGTTTACCCCGAAACATTTTCCCCGCTTGGAATCACAACGCGGTCGTTACAACGGCTGCGTTGTGATTCCGCATACCGTTACTTCGCAAGTCGGAAGAACGACTTGCGGAGGGGTGGGGAGGTGTTGGATTTAAAATCCAACACCTTCCCTAGTGTCCGCACAGACTGGAGTTGGAATAGTAAATTATACTATTTCAACATCCAGCGACCCCCCCCCCTCTGCAAGTCGTTGTTCCGACTTGCGGAGTAATGGTATGCGGAATTACAACGCGGTCGTTGTAACGACCACGTTGTGTTTCCAAGCGGGGAAAAAGGCGGCGGAATAACGTCGTAGATTCGTTTGGCTTGAATAATATTGTTTTTTGCTGATTTCCTGCTGGAGCATTAGCTTTGCATTTGTATTTGGTATCTACAATGTTGTAGGTTTCATGAAAATCCATGAAACAGATACACAGCAGTTTAAAAAGAAGAAAAATATTTTGATTGGTTTATTCTGCTTGACAACTATGCTCCCAAAAGGAGACAGACACACCATGGTTTTCCTACACACTAGTGATGTTTTTTTGGTTTTAGCCACTGTACAGAAACAAAGACATTCTGGGACTTATTAAACAAACAAATGCAGGCATTCCCACTGAGCGGTGGAAACTTTCAGCATTGTTTTTTCAAAGAAAATGAAAAGAAATCTTCTTCTTTTCAGAACAAAACTATTTTTTGCAAAACACAAATATATCAATGTTGTGCCTGGAAAAAGTAATTCGCCATTTCTTTGGGGCCTTTCAGAGTGTGATTCGGAAAACTATGATATTCCCGCATCTTGGAATTACTGATATCATTTGAAACATTAATTTTGGGTGCATTCGTATTCCCAAGGCATGTCCTACTTCAGGAGAAATTTCAAATATGGAACGTTAAGCACCAACCACACTAGAAGGTAATCTTGTGTATTGGGTTTCTGGCTTGTGGCATTTGAAATGTGAAATATGTCTCCAGAATGCATATAGGATAATCCAACTGATTGGAACATCTAAATAAAATAATTTAAGATCTTTTGATAAAAGAGAAAGATGGAACAAATACCACTGCTTAACACCAGTACTAGTAGATCTTATTCGACTCAACATGAGAAAATTAGGGGGGATATTCTCAAGAACGTGTCATACTGTGAATGTGTGCAATAGCTGTGGCCTCATTGCTCTGAAACAACAATCGCACAATTTCACAACTTTGCCCCATGCAATGTTAGAAATAGGGCTGTGTGTGAAATGTCAAAGTTGTTGGCAGGCCTAAAGTAGTGTCCCCCATCACATTTGACAAGAACATCTCTTCGCATACCTTCTCACACTAAACTGGGTGGACACAGTCTGTAGTGATGCATCACATTGATCCTGATGGCAAGGAGTTGGACACCATAATCACATTGCTGAAGACAAGAGAGAGCACAGGTCCATCAGCAACTATCCCAACCACAATGTCTGGCTTACAGAGGTGGGGCTACAATAGGAACTCACCCCTAAGTGACATGCGTCAGTCAGTCCCTAACTGTGTACGGACTATGCTGATTGAGGCACAGATTTGTCATTCTAATCAACACTCATCACTGTTGAACACCAGTGAAGTTGCGTAGACTTAATCAGCCTGTGCGTGTCAGTACGGGCAAGACAAAGGCCACAATATGCAGTCCAATGCATCAGACACTAACTGGCAGCATTCGGACACGGTACAGTTCCATCTGACAGGCGTTGTGCATGTGCCGGGGATGTTCTGCCCTTGCGTTGGTGGCTCATGTAGAACCGGCACTCTTCTGACCTGCGTAGTTATGTGATGATATTCCACAGCTCGGACCAATGAGTTGTATGTGTGTGCAAAGTCTGTATGTATGGGTTGTTGTGTACGTAAGTGTCAAGGGCATTCCATGCAAGAGTACCTCGAGCAAGGACTTCTGTGTGTGGGGTGTGGATACATTGGTCTTTCATTAGTGCTGTGCGTAGTGTGGGAGTCGTCATCATATGCCATGGTATCTCTCTCAGGGGGTGCCTGCCGCATTCAAGACCAAGGTCTGAGGTGCAGATATCCTTCCGCCTTGTGTATTGAGACAAAGGTGCTTTCATCCCTAATGTTAGTCTGACTACTGCTTGCATTCTGGATATGTGATGTGGCTTTCGCACTGCAATTGAGGCTTGGCCTTAGGCTTATGGTACACCAATAGTGATACACAAACAACAGTTGGCATGTATGAGCCAAGAGCCTGAGCGGTCTTGCGCTCCTTGTGCAGTCCCTTCATGCGCAGCCACCCTCCGGGTGCATGCGACTCTGCAACATTGTTGTCGATTGCGGGCCGTGTGGCACCGACAGTGCACCAAGGACACACGCATCAGTTGGTTTCCTGTCCAGCCCAGAAAAGAACCACGCCCAGAGCCTAGGGATAATTATTCACACCCCTACGCTGGCCTGGCGTACACCGACCCAGCCCACTCGGCTTACATATAAAGGGGGGACGAAGACGCTACGTATCCCAGTTCTTCCCCACTGACGGAGGTGACATGGCTGCGTCCACCTGGCATTTCACGAGACTCAATCACAGAGGGTCCATGACTTGCGTTGCACAAACTTTATTTGCACCAGATACACTGTTGCCGGCACAGGCCTACTGCCATGGGACGGTGACTTTCGGTGCACTGAGGTAGGGGCACCTTAAGTGCTGAGCAGGTGTCTAGCCTGGGATGATGCGCCGTCCTGGCGGGCCGGACTGGTAAGTATCTGTGTGAGACCTGCTGGACCGCAGTGTAGGCTTGAGCCAGCGGGCAGCGAGGGCCTACGCTCGCGGTTCACAGAGTTAGTGGCATCTTAAGAGCTGGGCGGGTGTGCAGCCTGCGATGATACCGTGTGCACTGATATGATCTTTGCCATTGCGAAATCAAGACCCAGAATCACGTTTGTGACTTTGTGGCCCGCGGTGCAGGGCTGCATGATGTGGAGGCTGCCAAGATCGCAGGTCCCGGTCTTGGAGCTTGCACCGGTATGTGGTAGGCCCTCTTGGAGACACGCCGGTGGTGGAAGGTGAGCAGTGAGGCCTGGGTACGCAGGGGCGCGCAATCACCGCTGGGCTGGGTTCGGTCGACGCGTTTCAGAACGCTATATGTCTTTCGGCGTTCTCCTCAAAGCTAACTGTAACCACCATCAATTCACTGAGTAATAGAGTGTACAAACAGGGCCATTAGCCTGCTGTTATTGTAGTGCTGTCTAGCTTGGTATGGCAGGTGGCAGTTTTTGTAAACAATAAACAGTCTGTACCGCCATTGTTTCTTTTACAAATCAAGGACTCGTCAATTGTGTTTTGTCATGTTTTGTCACCTTATTGGTTTTGTATCCGTCAAATGTCAAATGTATTGTTTTTATTAATGGTTTTTTTAAACCGTTATATTCACTGATCTTCTCCATGACATTATTTCAATGTTGACCGCGCATGTTCTAAAATTAAATGAACAAAGAAAAGGTGTAAGAAGAACACCAAAACTACTTTAGCTATCAAAGTGGTTTTATTGAATGCATTAACTTAAAACGCATGTCCAAACAATCTCCTCTTCATACTATTAGAAAATGAGCATTTCTCTGTGCTTGTAACTCTATGTGCTTTGCAGCCTCACTCAAATCCACATCTGGGCCTGTTTAACAGCTACACTCTGCATTATTTCCTGACAGCCACAACACAGGAAGGGCTGGGTGTGACTTGAAAGGCATCTGCATCCATCTGCATGGGCTGGGAATGAGGGAATCAGGGCGCACTGACATTTGTATAGGCTGTGTCCTGCTGTCACACAAAGGGAGGATTTACCCCCTACTGTCTGTCTGGAGCCAGGGCTGAGTTGAGCGTGGGTGTTGTGCATTACTAACGTTTTTTTTAAGTCACCTCTACATCAAAGACATTTTGAGTATAAGTACAAATGTTTTGACCCCATGTTTTAGAGCACTTTTGGAAACTGGAACTGACCCATTATCAGAGGGATTGCTTCACGGCACAATGTGCTCATGTGGACTGCTGTTGCCCTGCTGCCTGCTACTTATGGGTGGCATAAAGGACTCACTGTATTGCTTTTCTGCCTGACTTTGGACAATCTAGGTACTGTGGTGGTGTGAGGAGAAACTGCTATCCCTGTCCTTCTACTTGCCTGGATTGTGCCCCTATTATTCACCTGAGACTGGGCTGCCCCAGAATTGGCCATGGGACACTAGATCTGGTCCATGCAGTCCCCCACAATTGGCGCATGATGAGCACTTTAAAACTGTTGCCTTATCTATGTCATGAGCAAGTGGGGAGCACCAATTTGGGCTCCTTGCCTCTGTCAACCAAGCAAGTGGTGAACATTCTGGCCAGGAAGAATCAGGCAGGTCGAACATTTCTATCCCTGTGCCCTCTTAAGCTGTGGGACCGGGTGGTTGGTTCATGTTTTGCACTGCAGTCGAGAGAAGCTGGGCACTGCTGGGTACCCTGACCCTGTGGCTATCGAGGCGAAGTGCTATTTCTGTAAACAGAATGCCAGTGTGGAAGACTGCTGTATCACTAAGTGCATGCAAAACTGGATCACTTCTCTAAAACCCAGTGTGAATGCTGGGCTTCAGCAAACACTGCACCGAAGGGAAACCACTCAGAGAGGTTGCCAGAAGGCGCAGCCCAAGCAGTGTCAATTTGGGGAACTCTCTTTTGGACCTGAGCAATCCCCACCACAGTAAGCAGCAGCCTCAACAAGGGGAGGCATGATTGGTCAAGTATTTATCGGCCTGGGGCCGCAGCAGTGTGTGGTTCTGGACTGAACCAAAGCTGTCCCCGTGACCTCCTCCTCAATTGTACCCAGTCTGCCGTCTTCACTCTCACTGGCGGGAGCATATCCCGGCTTCTGAAGGAGTCAGATCAGCAGCCCCTGCATTTTCACTGTTTCTCTCGCCTTATCAGAAGGGACCTGATTGTTGCAACGTACCTTGGGAGTATTTATTCATCTTTGCCATACGGGGCGGGACCTCCACGAAGGCCCCAGCTTGTTCATTGAGGAATACTGCTTTAACTACCATAGTCACTGTAAGAGACAAGCAGGAGCTGCTGTGCCCTCTGTTTAAAGCCTGATTAGCACATAACGCTTAATAGTAGTGCAGACATGCTGCACTCTGTGTATACAGTGAGATTTGGTGATCAATGACGTGATGGTGATACTGGATGATTTATGTGTTCCCCTAATTTTCATACGCTGCACAGAATTTATGATTCATGTGTTTCCTTTCATAGCCTGCTACAGTTCATGCCCTGATCTTGCTTTTTCAATTTATATTTTATTGAGATCCAGAAAATTGTGATAAAATCCTTCAATTCATAATATTTATACACAGTAAGTACACATGTGAAATAGATTTCATCACAACATTCACCCAGTAGCAAGAAAACTACACTAAAAAAACTCCACATGAGATAAATACAAAGAACGAGTCTGGACAGCTTTCTTTCTAGTTTAAGTCTCCAAAAGTGCATAAAGAACTTAATATGCAAAGAAGCGTTAAGGTGCTAGCCATGCTTTTTGACCTATCCCATGGCTTCATCCATAAAGCGCCCCCAGAGTTTATTGAATTAATCCCCCATAACACATTGTGTACAGCCGTTCCTTATTTCTAACATGCTTAATATTTTTCAACCATTCCCCCATTGTGGGAATCAGCTGTGTCTGCCACTTTTGTAGGAATCTGGCCACTGCAATTGCTACATATAATAATTTTAAAAATATAATGGTTAGACAAGAAGCGGGATTATACCCCAAAACCTTTCACCAGGTACTAGGAACTAGTTTAACCTGCCAATTGTTCTCTAAATACTCAAATATTTCATTCCAAAATTCCTAAATAGGATGATACAGGCCAATGGAATGCGACCAATTTGCAGCAGCCCCGAGGCGCATTGACCCGACCAGCTAGGGTTGACTTGTGCAAGAAATTGCACGGTTCTATATAACAACCATTTACTAAAAAATAACATTCAGTGCTAATTGGCTCCTCTCAAGACTTTAAAATGTTGTATATTAACTTCATCCCACATACTTTTTGTTAGTTCAAACTTTTTATATTTTCCTATTTTTTGATTGCTTTGTGACTAAGGTTAGGATTTCAAGATGTATTTATTTAATTTGATTTAGTGCTCTACTGAGGTCAACAAATTATATAAAATACACTTCGTTAAAAACAATGATACTATATCTACTTCAAAACGGTTTTTGAAAACTCTTTAAAAATGTATACGAATTATGACAGACAAATTCATCAGGCGGTGTCTTAAAAAGCATTATGAGACCTTGTAGCATGATTATATTGTATCTGATACTAACAGGGTTTAAATACCTACGTCAGGCCTTGACCAGTGTCGAATTTGGACATTCAAGCAGTAAATGTAGTAAGTCTTGTACTCCTCCGACAAATCACAAGTATCAGTTGTATTTTCACAAGTATTCCATTTAGATGTAAGAACTCTTAACAATAAAATCTCTAACTGCAGTAAAACAATGCAGCGCCGGTCCCTGTGAACTAAAGTGAAACAAATATATCATTGTTGAGATGTGTATACTACTGTTTCTGCATATTGTTCATAATGTTTTAGTTGAGAGCAGTGTTTAACGTCAAGGTCGAAGATTACTCTGGGGTCAAAAGTTTTAAGAATAGCCTCATGTGTGTGGATGTCCAAGATTTTAACATTGGTATTATGCAGTGGGAAAGGTTAAGTTCTATATTAAGATTCTTATAAAAAGAATATTGCAATGACTCGTTCATAAAGGTCACCATTTTCAATATACTCCGTAAAGATCTTGGTTCGGCATGTAGGAGATGATATGCCCATTTTATAATGTTAGAGATAGATCTAGCATGTGAGCTAATTAAGGATAGCTCGAGACGTAACACTTTGAATGGGACTGCTTGGTAAACTTTTATCAATTTATGAAGTGAGTTCCCTTCTCTTATTTTTACTGGTTGCCAATCTTTTTGACTAAGATCAGGGCCCTTTAAGCGAGCAATCTTTTCCATTCCCAGGACGCTTAGGATCGGAAGCTTCAAGTAATGCGGTTACCACTTTTTGACCACTGCTAATCTGGCTACAATCTAAATTACTAAATACTTTATTGAAAATTCTGAAAGGGCTGAGAAGCAGAAAGTCATTTTACACTCATTTGCGGACTTTAGACATGTATAGCCATCTCTCACAAGATAAAAAATCCGCCAGCTTTTTGAACCCTACCTTTGCCCACTTTTGCACTATATCAGGTGTCAAATTAGTGCCAGAATCTGTAAGTAGTTCAGACAAAGGTGTAACTGCATTAATATGGGAATGACATATCTCCTAAAGAGATCCATGCGCTTCCGGAAAAACCACTTCAGACGTTTGTAGCAAACTTTTTTTGGTTGCCTTTGATGGTTTTAATACATCACGTATATCACATCATGTAGATCGTATTCTTTACAGATCAGCTGCATTAAATAATTCCTAAAAATACCATTGCAGAGTTTCACATTAAACCTGGACATATTCTGTACAAAATAGGCGAAATAGTAATCCTTAAGATTGGGAAGCGCTAGTTCTGGGCTGGCTGTTGTTTCTTGCCAGATAAATGATGTAAACATAGACTCCACCTTTTTAAAAATTATGTTGGTAAAACACACTAGATGACCAAAAAGAGGAAACTAAACAATGGGAGAATCGACATTTCAATCAAGGGGACCCTCCCTAGGATGGTTAAAGGAAGAGAGTTCCATCATGCAAATAAACCTTGTATTTTTAAAAGCATAGGGGGGAAATTAAGATTGCATAAATCCTCAATCCGGAAATAGTATCTAATGCCCAAATACCTTTTTGGCTGCGCATTGACACAGGAGACTATGCCCGGATGTAGTATGTCTGAATCACACTGCATCATGTTATTTTAGTTTTCTTCCTGATGATTTTATAGCCTCCCAATTTCTCATACTGTGCAAAAATCTCAAAATCTTTCTTCTGTAAGCCTTTGCTAATATTGAGAATTAACTTAATATCATCTGCATATCGTTATTTCTTCCCCATCTGTGCCAGAGGAGGACAGATGTTGCCGTTCTCCCTAATCGATATTGTCAATATTTCAATAAAGAAAGAAAATATAATAGTACATCCCTGCCGGGCCCGATAGAATTGTAATTCCCAACCTCTGTGGCATATACGATGATATTAGCTTCAGCATTGCGATACATCCTATGTATCAACCTAGTGATCTGGGAAGGGACCCCAAATCCAGATGTTTCCCAGATCAAAATGTCAAATGTTTTTTCCGCATCGAACAAGAACACCGTAGCAGATAGCCCAATGCCAGAATAATAGTCCACTGCTTCTGCTAAATAATGTGTATTTGTGGCTTGTTGCTGTCTGACAATAAAAGCGTTCTGATCGGAGTGGATCACCATTGATGTGACTAGGTTGAACCTTGAACCTGTTGGCCAATCATTTTGTGATTATTTTATAATCTACATTTAATAAAGTAATTTGGCAATATGAGTTCGGATCTTCGCCATCTTTTCACTTTTCCATTTTTTTTAACACACTCCACAGATGGACTGAAACCAGTATAGGGTCCCTCTCTAGCATTGTGTTGGCAACCAATAAGAAATAGTCGACTAAAACATCTAATAAAGATTTGAAAAATTCAGCTGAAAAAAAAACATTGTGCTCTCAGGCCTTACAAGCTGGGAGATTTTTAACCACATCCTCTATTTCTTATTTGGAGAAAGGTTGGATAACATTTTCCATCTATTCCTCAGATAGCATGGGAATATTGCAGTCTGCAAGAAACGTTCCCAGGAGTTATTTATCTACCAACTGATTTTGGGTATAAATCTGCTTATAATGATCAAGCATAATTTTCCTCACTTCTCCGTTTCTTTGCACCTAATCCAGGAGACCAGACATTTCAGTTTGTCTATCCTATTATTGTTCACATGCCTGCCAAGCTAAAACCTCCCCATACTCTTCTCAATAACCATTTACGTGTAAGCTTAATTTGAAACCTCGCACCATGTATAATAAGCCTCACTTAGGGCCTGTTTAGCCCAATCCAGATCTCTTTTATTAGGTTTTGATGAGTTACTTAGACATTTTTCATAACTGTGCTGGACATTCCTTTCTAGAATTTATTTTGCAGTCAAACCCTTTTACTATTCTCATCATCCTTCCCTATCACCAACCCTCTAATCTATGCTTTTAAAGCATTCCACACTACATTTGGGGGAGCGGACCCATGATTCATCACCAAGAATTTCTTAATCTCCTCTTTGTAAATCCGAACCTAGTCTTCCTCTTGTAAATACTGTTTATTGAAAATACAAGGTCTAGGATGCTCAATAGCTTTCCCCACCAATATCACAAGGACATTTGTTGCATAATCTGAAAAACCATTAGGTAATATCCTTCCAGAAAGACAGGTGCATTCCATTTTTTTAGGGAAAACAGCCCTCCATGGATCAAACATTCCCAGTATTTTTTGATAGTTTTGAAAGGCCTTCACAGCTTTGGGCTTTAATTGGCTCTTTAAGTTTACTGAGGATTCTAATCTTTAATTCTAGAGGAAGTTAAAGTCACCTTCAATAATGACTTCACCAGCGATTTGCAAAAATGATTAAAATAGGTCCTCGTAAGGTGCAGCATTATCTTCCACTAGAGCATACAAACTCATGAACATGAGATGCCTAGACAGCACCAGTCAAGCTCACTGAGCACCAAGGTCCACATTTGTCACCAGCAAAATCACCCATTTCGGCACCTAGCCTGAAGTGGCACTTCCACAATAGGTACATGCACGCCGCACACATCATCGCGCAGCATTCAATCACACGAGTCCTCGGGCCTGCACACCCCACATATCAGGAACTACTAGGGACACATACATTCCCCATGCATTCCTATGGGAGGGCAGGCCTATCTCACCACATGCACTCAGAGTGCGCACGCACTTTACCCTGGGACACAGGGAAAGTGCGCAGAAACCAAAAATCACCACACCAAGTCACCAGTAAAAAGCAAAAAAGTTCAGGGGTGAACCTGCCAGAAGGGCCAAGTCCAACACCCGGTGTGCTGCCTGTTCAGTGGAGAAGCACCTGTAGCCCCCCAGGTTTTAAATATTGAAAATTCAGACAATCTCCCTACCGAAATATGCGTTTCTTGCACTAAGATCACAGACAGGTTCTCAGCTGTAATCCAGGCATCTATTGCATGTAGTTTTTTGGGTTACTAAGACTATAAGCATTTGAAGAGGCAACCTTCCGAATATTATTCATCATCATCTCAACTTCCTTTTCCCGGTAAATCCATTAGGTAGAGAGAACGAGCGAAAGAGAGTGCGTAAAGTGTTTATGTACAAAAAGACAATAAGATGTAAACCATGTCAATTAGCACTATTCTGTCCAATGGCATAGCCCAAATAAAGAGCATGTATAACAATCCTACCCAGCTATTGCCTACAAATATACATTAAGGGCCTTGTTACGATGTTGGTTGGAGTTGCCTCTGACTGACACCGTCTCAGACTCGGACCGACTGACTTGAGGCTGGCGGTTCCGACTGCCTGATTGCGATGCGACTAACATTGTTTGGTAGCATACTCACTTTTCTCTATGGACGCTTGTATCACGGCCGCAAACCAGCCTTATTACAGGATCCTATAGGGGAATAGGGGGGTATAAAACCCTTCATCCTGTGGCAGGCCCGCCTTGGTGCCTGCCACAGAGTGCAGGGTTTTAAAGGGGAATACACTAGGTACCTCCTCGACTGCCAACTATAGGCCGTGGAGGCAAGGGGCCCCTCCTAGGATAGTCTAAAGCCGCTTTCCGACATCCTTTCCGTGTCAGAAAGGCCAGCATGGAAAGACTGTGGGAAACCGACATCATAATCCCGACAGTTATGATGTGCTTCTGACCGGCTGGAAAAGCTAGTTCGAACTAAGTACGAATGACCGGCCACTTTGCGTTCTGACTGCCGACATCGCATTTGAGTGGTCGGACCACAAAAGGGCCGTGTTGGTCTGATTCCTCAGACTGCGGTCGGATAACTTCCCCTTAGTGAGACACCGCACCATTTTTGCTTACTGTGTAATGTACTGGGCCTATATGTCTGATCTTTACCTATAGCAGAAACTCTCCATCAAGCATTAAACTGCTGTAAAATGATGACAGATTCAACTCAACATTGCTGCCCTCCTTGTAAATTTAACATTCTAAACTTCTAAAACTTGTGCATGTTACTACGAATCGCCAGCTTGGAACTCTTTTAACAAGTCTTTTACACCCTCTTTCTCATCTGACGACTACCACGCCCTCCTAAGCCCCCTTTTCAATCACGTGCCACCCAGCTGCCCCGACCCAAAGCAGCGGTGAGTGGACCGCCTTTCCACTCACACCTCACATGCTTTCCCACCCCTGAAAAAACTGCCACTGTGCCAAGGTCCATCGGCCCGTCTCCTCTGGACCCCCGCCCAGAAAACAAAGAAGAAGAGGGAGAGAGAAAGAGATGGAAATAAATAAAAGAAGATGAATACCCCCCAGACAACAATGTTAGGCACATCCGTTCGATGAAAAAAGACAAACAGTGCAGCAGCAAAATCTAAATATCTACACACTAAAAATAGCTGCTATATGTTAGACCTCGCAACAGGTGCAGAGGAGACACCCAATCCGCTCTGACTGAATAAGGAAAAGACTATTTGCTACTTGGTACACCACAAAGGGGTAAGAACTGAGAAACCTTGTACTGAGTGTGTATTTGTCTTGTGGGCAATGTTCCCTCTAATTTTTTTCCTCTGTGTGCGGCAGTGGAGGGTCTCTGTGTGCTGCAACCTTGGCTATGTGTGCCAGGAACCAAACCGCGTGCGTGTGCAGCGCCAAATGTCACTCCAAACGTTTACTTTAAAAAGTGAATAGATGGTGCATTTTTACACATACAGCGCCACGTTAAGGTTCTTAAGGTCGGTTTGCAAATTGAATAAACACTCCATGACATGAATTGGTTACACAGGCAAGTACACTTCAGGTTTAGAAAAGCACAAGCCTCCAAGGGGCATATTATCAAGAACGGTGTTAAAATTATCGCCGCTTTAGCGGCAGGAAACTGCCGCTGAAGCGGCGATAATGGGCTTGATAATATGCCCTTGAGAATTCCAATAGAAGCCAATGTTCTGGTGTGAACCTGGGCTTCTATTGGAATGCTCAAAGGCATAATATCAAGCCCATTATCGCCGCTTTAGCGGCAGTTTCCTGCTGCTAAAGCGGCGATAATTTTAACTCCATTTTTGATAATATGCCCCCAACGGTGGTACCATCATAAGATTTTACTAAAGATTCTTAAATGGAGCACTGTTCAATGGGTGGGGAAACGTTGCCCCTTTTATTACTTGCAGTTTATAAGTTTAAATCCTAATATAGAACAGTAAGCTATTAACTATCAAAGAGCTGCATTTCCATTCATTGCAAGGGTGGAAAACCTGCGATAGACCACCCGAGCGGAAGAGTAATATAGCTTTTGATTGTAAGAATGTACGGGTGTTTTTGAACAGTAAATAGAAAAATTCGCATTGAAATTTAAAAATCGGCATCAAGAGGAACAACTTTCAATCATGTTTTACTTGCAGATAAGTTTAAACAAAACAGAGAACAAGGCACAGTAGGGCAACTGATTCAATCGAGTTCCTCAAACACTAAAATAGATGCCTAAATAACAGCCAACCTCTATACGTTTCAAACCACAAAGTGACTAGCTAGAATCCCATGACCTCTTCCTCAGATTCCCTCACTGCCACTCTCCAACAGTGCCCCTCACCTTTACGTAGCCCCTCTCTCATATGCATTTCATTTGTTATATAGCGCTACTCATATCAGTGTAGTGTCAGTACTTTACACCACGCACACATTATACAGAGACAATGAATCATACAAGTATGTAAATCAGTCTACAGGGAATGTCACATAAGCCAATGAGGATTACAAGGTGTAGGAATCACATGTCATCCATACTGGTGGGCAGTATATTTTAAGAGGGTTTGGTCTGGGGAAACACAACCTTAGGATTTAAAGAGTATTCCATGGGGGTCAGCTTTACTGATAAAAATGTATATCTGCCCAAACATACTCATTTTAGCAACATTAGAATAATGAAAGACTGGGGAAGTTCTAGCTATATCACAAAACAAAAAAAGCCAAGTTCTAAGTATACCATTCATGTTTGTCTGCAGCTCTTTGATGACAGTTCATTGGTCACTGTCCTATGTTAGGATTGTAACTTCTGAACTGCAAGTAACACAAGGATCTCTGTGACAAAGGCAGTAACCCACTGAGCTTTCCACATAAAATACATTTCATCAGACAGAGAAAAGCAGGATCACCAGTGTTATCTTGGCATTTTGTACTGTCTTACTGTTGTCCTGCATCGGCCATGATAATGATAAAAACTGTTTAAATGAAGCACACACTGTGCAGATTTTAAAAAGAAACAAAATGTAGTAACACATTCTCGTACCTACTCCATTAGTCAACCTTTGTGTCACAGCCTGATGTGATAAGCTGCTTCAGGGGTCAGGAAAGGTAAATAGGAATAAATAAACTTCTTCTCTCATGCGCTGCATAGAAAAAGAAAGATCCACGCAGCAGAACAGTAGGCAAAGATTACCAGTGCCAAAGAAAGGATTTGTCGCCTTTCACCATGTGGAGTTGAAGGGGTGAAAAAATAAACAAAGCCTTGTTACCATGTAAATGGTCTTTTAAAGACCTGTGAAGTACTCGGGTGCGGCTACGATAATCTCTAAAAATGTCTGTGTGTGGCCGGGAAGCTGTCTCGTCCCGGGCTGACACACACAAGGGGGTTTGCAGCACTTTGAGCCCCATGGCGTTGCACGCATGCCTTCAAGCCCTCACTACGAGGGCCAAGGCTCTTGTTTGGCTGGAACCGGGCCTGGTGGGTAGGAGTGTGGGATTTTGTTTAAGTATTTATGTTAATCACAGCTCGTGAAGGGGCTGTGATTAACATGAATACTTAAAAGCCCACAATGTGCCCCGCAGGTGCCGACAGCCGCAAGTCCCCAAGCCCCAAAGCCACCTTCACTCCCGAATCGCGCCGCTGCTTTAAAAAAGCGAGCGGTGCGATTTACTCCCGGGATGTCATGGGTGTGTGCGCGCTGCACATCGGGCAGTGTGTGCTCACGTTAATAGAGGTGCGCGCGCGCACGCGCGCACCTTAACGGGAACAGTATTTGTGGGGAAACGTAAAACTGCACCTAAGCCTGATTCATGCTTTTATCTGACTAGTAAAATAGAGGATCAGCCTAAGAGAGGTCACTTGAGTGGGAGTAGCAAATTATCTCTGTGGATGTAGCATTACAAGGAAGGTCTGTATTCAGGGTCACTACCTGGTATTCTAAGTTGGCTTGTATTTTCTGTATTACTGTTGTGTGATTAAAATGCTGTTTTCTTAAAAGGCAAACATACATTTTTGTATTGTATCTTTTTTTTGATTATGTAGTATTGAACTCTAGAACACCCACATTATCTCTCTGAGAAGCCAATGAATGCTCACTCTCGCTACCATTAGAGTCAAGGTTTAGAGGAGGTTCATGTATGGGGACCGTAGAAGGATGAACCTCCAGACACCAGGGGCAAATAGCCCTAACCCCCATGGTTGCTGCA
Organism: Triturus cristatus; assembly: GCF_964204655.1. Lineage (NCBI taxonomy): Eukaryota > Metazoa > Chordata > Amphibia > Caudata > Salamandridae > Triturus > Triturus cristatus. Next base: position 491,849,055 of record NC_140588.1, read on the forward strand.
CTATGGCCCCCAGAACAGTGTTTGACATGCTTTTAATGTTGATGGAAAGCTAATGTCTGGTCCAGTGAGCTCCTTGTGGTATTGTTTGCCCGTTTTGGCCTATTTACTCAAGGCCTCTTTAGGACAAAGCAAGGGTATGTACGTTCCATTCCTTCTCGCATAGCCAGCCCTGTGGATATCATTTCTGCTGCAACTAAAGTAGGTTCTAGTTTCATGTGGCGCTGTTCAGACTAACTTGCCTGCACAGCCCCGAACAATAACACATCAACGTAGGAGATGCAATCATTGTCTGGACCCACTTTAGTTGCAGTAGCTGGAGCTTAAATAGAAATTGCTTACATAGGTCACCATGGCGAAATATAGACAAGATTTTGCCTGGTACAGAAGCTGCTTGGCGGTCATCTATCTATCTATCTATCTATCTATCTATCTATCTATCTATCTATCTATCTATCTATCTATCTATCTATCTATCTATCTATCTATCTATCTATCTATCTATCTATCTATCTATCTATCTATCTATCTATCTATCTATCTATCTATCTATCTATTGTTTTGTCAGGCATTGCAAGGCACGTTATGGTTTCTTGAGTGCACTGACTGAAGGAAGAATTTGAGATTAAGTTACCATGTTCAGAATCCCTAATCGTGACACCTGTTCTGTGCTGATTTCAGTTAAGGTAAGCCTAAATAATCTACTTTTAAAAAGTTTACTGAACTGCTAGTTGGTGATTACGGAGCTCACGTTTGCATTAAGGGTGATCCAGAGTCTAGGCCTATGTACACCCAGTGACGTTCTTCTGTGTTATATTCTCTTGAATGATAGTGCATTGGTCAGTTGGGTGGAAATTGAAAGGAGGTCTCAAGCTGGAAAGTGGTGAGAAGTTCTGCCCCAGAATGTTTTATGGACATTGCACAAGGGTAATCCGGGACATCTACTAGGACCCAGTGGGGTGTTTTAATGGCAGGTCTGATGTGGTTCCACTTGAAGAGTTTAGGGAACAAGTGGCTTCCTGGTTCAGCAGTTATTGCAGCCTGGCTAGTGAGTTGAGTATGGGTGTCAGGATGCAGAGACATGCTAGTATAAGGACTCACATCAACTTGCCTCTGTGGTCAGTGTGGAGGAGTGGTAGGACATTTTTTGAACAAGTGAGAGCTGCATATCCGCACCCTTTTCCCTGCATCGATGTGGGAATTGAAAGTAATCCCTTACTTTTGACGTGTTAGAATGTAGAGCTCCAATACCTAAAGGCCAGTCAAAGGGTTAGGAATTCAATTAAGTGTTGCTGATTCCTCAACTCTTGGGGGCATATTAATTAAGCTTTCATTCAGCACAGAATAGTAAGCAACTTTCCTGTGCTGCATGAAAGGGAGAGGGCAGGAATATTTAACATAGTAGGACGCATTCCTGTCCTTTCACTTCCACTGGCGCCATTTTGGCTGCCTAGCGTTAATGCATCCACCCTTTCACCATGGTGCCTACATTGCAGACAGGATTGTGTTTGTTTAGAAAGGGCGACATTCCTGCACAAGAACAATTCTCTGAGGCTTTTTCCTCTCTCTATTTGTGCTGCAGAACGCAGCACACATAGAAAGAGGTAAAGCAAGGAAAAATAAAGATAGTTCTCCTCGTTGTGCTTTCCCTGAGAAGGCGGAGCATTTTGACACATTCCCAGGTTTACCAGTGTTGCTAAATCTCGGCATGCGCAAAAATCCCTGGGTGGATGCATGAGAAAACTCACACTCCACACATAGAAATGCATCCATAGGGCACAGTAACAAACGTATTGATTTGCTCTGCAATGCATTACTTTGGATTTATCAATCCAAGCAGAGACACTCAAGGTGAACTTGCATGGCTTGAAAAATCAGACGCAGATTTTGCATCACCCTGGCACCCCCTTGAGTGGCACAAGCGTGGCACAAATCCTTCATAAATATGCCCCTTGATTTGGGCACAATTCATTGACATGTAGCTCTCCTTCGTCCACTGGAACCCATGGTCCAAACAAAAAATATTCTTAGCTGTATTATCCGGCAAATTTTTCAATTGGAAACTAACTTGTGTGTTGAAAGCTTATATTTGCAGGTTCACCTGGTGCTGCTTAAGAAGTTGTGCAGTGGGAATATCTAGATACTGAAAAAAGACACAGAAGGGGGAAAATCCTTGAGGAAAAATAGATCACTATCGAATGGTGGACAAAACTACTAAATCAATTATCACATTTTGGCTGCATATGGGGAGACATATTGGAGCCTTTGCAGCACAAGTTAAGTGGTATGATATAATATGTTATAATTACTTATTGAATACTCGCACACTGACGTTTCCTGGCACTAAAATACCTATAATTTGATCACATTAAACCATTGAATTACATTAGGAACAAAAATTATTTTGGTTGCTGTCTGGAATGCAACACAGATTATTCTATTGGGGTGGATAAGGGTACTAAATATTTGCAGCAGCAACCATAAACAAATGGTTGCTGAAAGTAGCTGTACCTGTTCATGAAATATTTAAAAACAATACATTGTTATATTTCAGCATTCAAATTTGGTGGTTGTTAAATCAGGGTACTGTTGGTTAACTGCCTGATGGACAATAGTCATGCTTTTGAAAGTTCATGATACAATGTTCATGTCATTGTATCATTTTACATACTTGCCAATTCCACCAGGGTAGGTGAAATAATTAAAGATCTCCTTCAAAGAAGGATGGAGTTCAGTGATTGCCTGGGACACCAGGACTGCATTTGTGCTTTTATTCATCACAGCAACTGGAAAGGAGTATTTATGCACCCTCAAATAAAAGGAAAGCTTACTTTGAAGAGTAACAAGAACTAAGAAAACTTGTACACGTAGTTCAAGCAAGTGCTGAGGAAGTAATTTACTGCTAAAAATAATTAAATGTAATTATAATTGCATTTGTATAGCGCTTACTACCCCTGACGAGCAATTGAAGTGCTTTATAAGGGGCAGCACACTGCTCCAGAACCCAAGTTTAGTGCTTAGTCCAGAGTTATTGATTACTGTTCTCAAGCAAAGTGTGAGACAAGGTTGATTACGATATAGTTGGTCCAACTGATAAATGTTGTCTGATTTAGAAAAATCTGCTGCTTTTTCCAATAGTGAAATGTTGGAAGACACATCAGATTTTGAAACAATGTATTGCTATCAACATTATGGTCATCAGTTTCTGCATAAATCTGCTAATCCCAGAAATGTTTTAACATACAACTAATGGAAACATTGCCCAACTCCGCCGAAAAGCAGTTCAAAGACATTTGCACAGAACTTTCTATATTTTTCAGGGTTTAACACATCAGACCCATCCTCATATTATTATATGGTTGCACCAACACCAGCACAGAAAAATATGTTGACAAACACCAAACAGATTTATTCTGCCTCCTTTGTTGCCCAGTTGTCTGACCAAGGTTTCGACTTATGGAAAGACACTATAGACTTAAAATCTGTCTGGGGTACAAGAGACTGGCAGGTCCAGGGCATGCCTCATTCCTCAGCAAATCATGTTTTTGAATGAAACTGTGCAACAAACTACATGTCTTGGAATAGCCAAGAACAAAGACTTGAATACACCTTGGATGCCCACACCATCACACACCGAGGGTAACATAACATCACAAGAAGGGGATTGCATTAGATGAGATAATGTGATACAATAGATCATAACCTGATTGGAAGGGATGGTTGATTTGGTCCACAGACACCAATAGATGCCAGGTAAGAGTCATGGGTAAAACCAAAGGGTTTAATGTCCACAGGCCAGATCCACGCTATGTACAGAGAGAACATCCAGGGGTAGTAACATCATACACTGTTGGTAAATTATGCCTCGATTGTCTAAGAACATCATCACTGTCAGAGGAGAAACAACACTTATACTTACTTACAAAGGATGTGGATCTACAGGATTTTTTATTGGGTCCTAGAAAGCCACACCAGAAACGTTTCTATTATGCTGTCTTTAATGAAATCTGGGAAATATCCCAACAAGAGGCCGCTGGGAGATTACGTGAAATAGATGGTATAAACCTAGAGAAAGCTCTATCTGTGGTTGACAATGGTTTAACTACACTAACCTCCAGTATATATTCACTGGGCAACATTTTATCTTCTCCAATAGATATGTTAGAACAAGATTTGTCCATATTACAACACGGGCAATCACAATTGCATTCTATTATATTATTAAGCTGGACGCTGCAATCTACAATGCTGTGTATTAAAAAACTGGATAGATTAGCCTTTACAGTGGCAGAATCACCATCCACAGAATGGTTAATCCATGGCCACATAACTCTACCGGTCACTACTTTTCAATTTCAATGTTACCTTGAACAAAAGCAGGCAGGCAGATATGAAGAAATAGGTAGGGAATTCATCGAGGAATCGAAGGAATTACCGTACAGATTTCGATGCTGGAGTAGGGATAGAGAAGTGTTTTTGAGCGGTACAAACTGTGAAGACACTTTAAGTGGATCACTCATATGTCAGGATATAATGCTGCATGGGGCGTGTTATGGTTCAGTAGCAAACTTATCCTGTCACTTGTGGGGAGCCCCAGATGCCGTGATCACTCCAGTGTTCAGGATACTTTCGAATGGGAGTTACTTGATGCTGAATGGTCAAGGTTGCTGTGGGATACTTCCGGGCATCGTATATCTGGCAACCATGAGCTCCAGGGTTACCTGTATGCAAGTATTGTTTCCACCAACACATACAGTCCGGGAGGCGCCGTTTTGGCATTCGCTAAATGAGAGCCATGCTTTTACAGAAGTCTGTGCCCTTAACCTCCGCTCGAGAGACTTTTGATCTCCAGATCGCAAGGTCTCCAGCATAGATACAGGTGCTCATATGTACTAATTGCCCCTTCCATATCGCAGAAATGGTAAATCGTATCTTCAACATGTCTGATACGACAGGCATTGTCCACCTATTTAAGACCATAGGTTCTGGACTATTATGCACCTTTCAGACGGTCCTCGGAGTTATACCAAACTTTATACACTCTGTATTTGGAAACATTTTTGAAGGACCGCCGCTGATCCTGTTTTCAATAGCAGGTATACTGATTGTAATTTTTCTGCTATGCAATGGATGTCCCAGTCACCAAGGAGATGGAAAAGGCACTTCAGAAGCGTAAATACCGTGATCGCATGGTACAACATCTAGGCATACCTCGCCTGATAGAACTAGATGCGTCTTGGTTCCTGTAATTTAAACCAGTCTGGATGGACTGCATCTTATCTGTTCTCCGATGCCTGTTTTCCAGAGAAGAATGCGTGTTGGATCTCTGTCTGACTCTCCCACCATGCGGGCAACTGGACATTGATGTTTTACTGGACCCGATAACAGCTCATGTTCTGCCGTGTCCCCAGCGTATTCCAATGTTGATGGCGGCATTCCTAGAGCCACCACAGGTAGTATCGGCTCCTGCTGGTATGGACATCGGCTCCTCCTCTGACACCCAGGCCTTGGATGGCGCGCAGGCTGCCCCAGCATCGGCTGTAGACAGTATGGAAGATCATCTGTGCTCAATTGACACAATCTGCGAGGTCTTACAGGGACCGTCGTCTGGAAGGCAGGCAACGATAATGTTGCGTCTACCACCCAGGACACATAAATATTTTGCTCATTTGAACTCCATAACAAAATTGAAATTCTTTTTGGGCATGCATGGCTTTCAAATGCTTGTAGTAGTCGAACTATACCTACGGACACATTAGAGCTATGGCTTGAGTGACAATTTCCTTTTTAAACTTTTTAAAGATTTTGAGAACTTTGAATTATTTATAAGCGAAAACTGATGTTTTTGTAGCTATTAGCGTACCAGTATCTAGTCAACCTAGTAGTAAGATGAGAATTTAACTATGTCTTCCATTCGGAAGAGGAGTGGGTATTATATTTCATATCGGTACACTGATATAGGCCCAGGTAACTTCATAACTTACACTTATAACGGTTTACATGGACTGACTTTTCTCCTAGATATGACACTACATTCAGAACTCAGGTTTTCCCTAGTTCAAAATCACATACATTATGCATGAGTGTTCTTGGAAGCACACCAGGACTACCACCTTCTGTATAATATCTGTCTATACAGTTTATGCCTGATGTCATCCTTAGGACGACATAGTAATACAGTGAGGTAGGACCCCTGGGGAGACCTATGGGTATATATACATCACATCTTGCTAAGATAGACAGAGGAGACCAGGACTTCCTGGCCGACACACTGTTGCAAGACGCTGAGTTTCCTGCATGCAGACACTCCAGCTCGTTGTGGTCTACCATCCCTCGCGGGGTGTCTAACTCGAGACCAAGATGGGGTCCCACATTCTCTCACTTCAGGTAATGGGGTTGACTTTATCCTAGAGAGATTTTTGGCATAACATCTACACACATGCTAGGTACACTTAGGTACATCTAGTTAGGGAAGCATTATAGCAGTATGCATCCTTTTATTATCATGTATTTTATATACTGGCATGTATTTGTGATTACTGCAAGATGGTAGAGCTTTACCATCCGTTTACTTTCATGACGCTTCTGATTCTATATATCTGCTACTGTCTAACGGTTGCCGCAGCTCATCTATTTCACAGCAGAATAACAACTGTTCAATGAATACTTATTGAAAACGTCCAGACTGTTAATTCTGTGTATCTCTCTAAGACAGACAAAATAAGCACGAGTGACTGAGCGAAAAGTGGTATATTGGTTCCACGGTCCTGAAGGATCAGGGTTGTCATGTTTGATGGCTGCCAAAACCTATTCTCTCCTTGGTAAGAGGAGATTTTAGTGGCACTGTGAGCCAGCTGATACAAAAGGCCAACATACCCTGTGGGGGTGTTCAGAATCAGTCTGACACCAATCCTTCAGTGTATGTTGTCCGAACGCGTAGATCCTGTAGAGGTTTATAGGAACTACATGACATCAGAGGGACTATCTTACCACCATTGAAGGTGTGTAATTGGTAGTGTATCAGTGCAGCCACTTATGGTGCAGGAGTCTGGGGTTCTAACAAATGTTGCTCCTTATAAGCTGATGAAAATCATTTTCTTCGGTAGTTGCTGAGTTTACCACAGTCCACCGCTAGTCTCATTACTCACTTTGAGTTAAACCAGGGTTTTATAGTCGACAAGGTGGATCTGGCACCACTTGTACTATGGGTGAGCGTCTGGACGAACCCAGTAGCAAAGCTATGCAGGGATATTATACTTGATTGTCTAACATGAAATACATCCTTCTCTATTCCGAGGTTAAGTTATATACGGGACCCTCTAGGAACCCTAGGTTTATTCTCTTGGTTCATTGAACCAAGCAGCATTTCCAAAACTTTTAACCAGGAGGTGAAAGCATCATTCATGGAGCGCTGCGCAGACATGAGAATGAAAAACGAGTTAGCAAAACCCAAAGTTTCGAAATACTGTAGATTTTAATTCACAGGTGAACCCCCTATGTATTTATCTTTGACCTGACAAGATAGGAGCGATCAACCCTTTTCTGCTTTAGGGCAGGGTCAACCCCCATTTTTTAAAAACTCTTTAGACCTAGAGGGAAACATAGTACCTACTTGCCCCTCTGACAGTCAATCTGCACAATCACTGTTGCACTTTATGTTTTTTTTGCAAATTGAACAGTTTAGCATGAAAGCAATTTCTGACACCTTTGTTATACAAGTTAGGATTCTGATGGTGTAGAGTAGCTTTGCTCCACTTACAATTTTTAAGTTCGCCTGAAAATGTTTTACTGTGTCTGCTCCTTATTAGAAGCAGCCCTTAGGGCTAAAAAAAACTATGACAGTTCAATTTTGTGAATTATATGCATGTCGTGGGTCAGTAGCTAGACGCATATATTCCTTTCCCTTTGGGTGGCGAGTGATTTTTCGTGTTAGCGCTTTTCTCTCTTTGCCTAGTCGCTCACGTTTATATAGTCATGACTCGTATGGAGCCCGCCTTTGATAGGTGGAATTAGGCTGAGGTGTCTCTGTTGAATTCCTGGGTTAGGAGGAGCACATAATGGACCCTATTTGAGGTTTTTGCCCTCCTCCTTTTTCCCTTACTTTCTTTTAACCTCAGCCAATTGTGATATGAGTGTCAGTCAGTCAGTCAAAATTCCTTTATTCGATAAATTAATATCATAAAAGACACATACAATCCTAACAAACACAATTAAAAAACGTTGAATAAAACACACAATTCATGCCATGAATACCGATCATAATATGACCTATTTCATATTCAAATATAAATAATGTAAAAACTACAGATATAAAAATTGTACGTAAAATGTTAAAAATGATCTAATTTAAAACCTGCAATGGGAAAACAAGTTTTTTCCTAATACGCATAGCAGCGACCAAGAAGCTTGCGACGTGAAACATAATTCGTGGGGTACTTAATTGCTGTAAATATACAAGTGCTGGCCTAACCTGTCTAAAACCCAGCTCCCTCAATATCGGCAGCAAAAACTTCCTCCTGCAATCCTTGTAAAAACTACAGAACATTAAAAAATGTAGAGTATCCTGTCTCGAACAATTATCACATTTGCAGGGTTCTGCACGATCCACAGTGCACCAGGTTTTAAAAAAGCCCAGAGAAAAGTGCACCAAGTTAAACCTAAATCTGATTAGGAGGAACCGATGGTATGAGGCATTCACAACAATCAGATATGGTTCAGGACCAGGGGAACTGATCAGGGCATAATTAGCTCTGACTGTTGGCTTTGTCATTTCTAGCTCCTCATGTTCTAAGGAAAATAAGGTCTCAAGGGCAGTTTTGGTCATTGCAAGATCCTTCTTCGTGGTAGTTTCTGGCGATCGGAAGAGGGCCTTGCGACCTATCTTTCGGAACCCAGATTTTATGTATGCCAACCATGATATTTTATTTACATTGTCCAGTTTTAAGCAATTATTTAATATTACATGGTTTAAAGTAATTTCTTTGTTCAGCCAAATCTTGAGCCAATAAAGGAGAGGAGCGATTCTAATCAGGTCTGTCACAAAACCAATCCCCACTTCCGTGTGTATAGAGAAGGTCGGAGTGGACTGTGGAACAGAAAGGGTGTCTCGAAGGAACTTATTTTCAATAAGCTGTATTTTATTATGGTTGGTGTAGCCCCATATCTGACAACCATACGTTGCGACAGCTAAACATTTTGCCTCGTAAACTTTTAGTAGGGCTACAACTGGTCTAGCCCCTAATCTTTTAACAAAGCCTCTAACTCCCGAAACTGTCCTAGCAAATGCCACACTCCGGCTATTGATTTGTGGATTCCAAGTGCCCTTTTCATCAAAAACAACCCCTAAATAGGGGAATGTTGAGACCCTGTTTACCACATCCCCACAACAAAAGAAAGTTTTAACCCTGGATTTCTGCCTTCCCTTCCCCGCAATCAGGACCTGAGATTTTTTCGCATTTATTTTAAGATCCAGTTTTTGCATAAAATCTCCGAAGGCATCCAGCAACTTTTGCAACCCTACTCCAGTGCGAGCCAGAAGCACTGCGTCATCCGCATGTAGGAGAACCGGGACAACCTGGTCTCCTATACGCGGAATGTCTAAAGATACCTCTCCCAATTGGGAATCGAGAGCGTTTATATAAAGGGTGAACAGCAAGGGGGCCAAGATACATCCCTGTCTGACACCCCTGTCTGACCTAAAGTGCCTCGTGCATCGCCCATTTGAGTTAACTCTAATTTTGGCTGATAAATCCGAGTGAAGATCGGCCAAGAAATATACAAGGGAAGGTTGGAGGCCCATGATCAATAGGATATTCCAAAGTTTAGATCTATTAACAAGATCGAACGCAGAGGAAAGATCCATAAAACCCATGTACAGAAACCCCTCCTTGGCCACTGTATATTTATTTATTAAAAGGTGCAAGTTTAAGCACTGGTCAATGGTGCTCCGTTTAGGTCTAAAACCATATTGTGCATCCGACAGGATCCCACTCCCCTTCAGCCATTCACTTAATCTGTTCAAGACCACTCTACCTAGTATTTTGACAGATGAATCTATCAAGGAGATTGGTCTGTAACAGGAGGGGTCCTGTCGGTCTCCTTTTTTAAAAATTGGAATAATGATTGAGGTTGCCCAAGTAGCAGGAAAACTATTATTATTTAGCCCAGTCCTGTTAAATACATTAGTTAAAATGTTTGCCCAAATATGTGGATCAGCTCTAAACAGATCCGCAGGGACCCCATCAGGTCCCGGGGCCTTGTTTTGCGACATTTCTTCTATGGCCCTTTCTACTTCAGGAACCTGAAAATCCAGGGAAAAAGAATTGCTTTGTGGCAATCTTGATGAAGCATGATTACCATCTACAGGCAGGCTGTATATTTTTTCGAAATGGGTTAGCCATGCCTCGTCAGGAATATTACAATCAAATTCGTGATTTTTATCATCATTAGAGAACACGGGCTGATTTATAGTTGCCCAAAATTTCCCACTATCTTTCAGGGTATCAGTAGACAGAAGATTTGTCCAAGCTTCCTCCCTTAGTTCCTGTTTTCTTTGGGCTAAGGCCTGTTTATATACTAGCCTTTTAGAAACTACGAGATCCCTATCTCTAGGGATTTTTTTCAAGGCTTTAAGAAGGCCAGCGTGGGATTGGGAACATTTTTTGTTAAACCATCTTTTTTCCAACTGAGGTTTTTGCTTACCTTTAAACAATAGATTCTGATTTATTTGTTTACAAATAATGTTAAAGGCATTTATAACCTCTGGGCCTTGAGACTGAGGATCTAGGCAAATATTAAACTCCGTTTCGGTTTGAGACCGAACTTCGGACAAAAAAGTAGTTGGGACCACTTTAGTCCACCGGAGTTTCCTACCCTGATCAGTTAGGGCAACTTCTTTCGCCAAGTTTTGAGACGGATGCCTAAACGCTAATGTTCGGCCACCCGGGATTATCTCCAGAATCACCGGGTTGTGATCACTAAAAATAGAAACCTCTGTAAAATAACGTACAACTTGGACTAACATTAAAGAACTCAAAAAAATATAATCGATGATTGTACCTTTGTCTTTCCCTTTAAAGGTTGGGATCCTATTTTCTCCCTCCCCACAAGCTGATTCATAAAGGTTCCATTCTGCGAGGAGATATTCTAATTTTGAGTGAATTGATGCCTTAAAAATTTGATTGCGATTAGCACTTCTTGCTCTTTCATAAGATTGGCTATTTGATGAAATGTGGAGTCTTGAAGCTCATTAATGCATATACATTTTTAACTGTTCTTAAGTTAATGTAAAATTGTTTTTTAACCTTTTGAGAGACTTTGTATATGTATAATATTTTATGTACTTGTATGGTCTATTCTTAATCAGACCAAATAAAGATATCAAATTGAATTGAATCACTAAAACCTATACATATACATACATGTGCAGAGACTACGCAGTGAGGGCTGAGAAATCCACAGACTACAAACATACTACAGACTCCAGTTTGTGAATGAGGCCCATGCTCAACCCCTTGTAGTGCAACACTGGTCCATGAAAATAAAGGAGTTAGAAACTTAAAATATAACTCTTTAGGAAATAAGTTCAAATGAAATTAAATTAAACTAGGTAAAAAGATAAATAAATATAAAGTAATGGTAAAACTAATTTATATAAAAATATTACGTATTTTTGATTTAATTATAAAATATTTGAATAACCTTATTTTACGTTCACAATAAAGCATACATTTTAAGAAAATATAATTAAATTAATTTTATTAATTTCTATTATCACTTTTAATAATCGTTAATGCTATTTTTTTAACTTTAGGTGGGATTTATTTTTAATTTAATGTAATTAATATTTTAATTATTTAATTCAAAATTAAGTAACTATTACTGTAACATTTTGTATTTAGTCATATTTAAAATAAATATACAAGATAATTTCCAGTAATGTTTAACAGAAAGATTTTTTTTCATAATTTCTGGTATAATAACACTTTGAATTTTCCCAATATTTTATCATGTGACGATCTCTCTCCCGACTGAGAAGTCACCCTAACATAAATTATAAGATATATTAAAAAAAATATTAAACTCGAAAGATATATTAAAATATTTTTGGATAAACATAAAAAAGACAGTTTATAGGCACTACAAAAAGTATTACAAAAGCAGTTTCTGAATAGTCCCCAATGTTTCAGACATACTAAAATTCCGATGGAGGGGAAGTTTGCACTTTTGTGCACTCAAAGAGGGATTGCCGAGAAAAGCGAGAGTCTTTAATTGTGAAAACAAACTTCTGGAATGCTCGTTTGTGTTCTGAGAACACTCTATATGACATGAGATCTGTATGGGCCATAATTTAGGCCGAAGCAGAATCCAGCATTTAAATATCTCCGTAAAACAGCGATGGTTTTCTGTTTCTTCTTCCATAAATGCCCATCCGCTGTTTAAAGATAGAATTCTCATCATTCTTTAGGCATGTTATGAAAGTTTTGGAAGCTCAAAGCTACATATTGAAGATAACATGACCCTAAAAACCCAAGGATCAGCAGAAATGACAATGCTTGCATTCCGGTATGTTAATGTCCCGAATGTTCTTGAAAAAAAGAAGGAGCGCTAGGTAAGAACACCATAATATTTTCTTTTGCAAGAAACACACTTGCTTCAAAAAGACCTGCCCAAGGGCATTTCATTTGTGGCCGCTTGAGTTTACGCGTGAATGAAGACGCCATCTCTGTGCTAAATGCCACCTTACTCAAATGGAAAATAGAGCAAATGAGCGATTTGAAAGGGAGATTTGTAATACGGAAGTGACAAATGTACGAGTCAAAGTAATTGCTTGGGAATGTGCATGCAGAAAAGCAAGATTAAAGTTGTAAAAAAAATATGCTCGCCATGGTAGAAATCTGACGCAGTAGGTTTTTTTTCAGAAGAATATTTTAAATTGACGGTGCAGGCAGAGCCAGAGAAGTCAGGGGGTTATTTCTTTAAAATAGACTTTTAATAAGCTACTTAGAGATGCTTTAAAAGCGACTAGATCTAAAACGTCTTCTGTGGAAACTGTTTCTAGATAAAAGTATCTGCATCTTCGTCTCCCTGGCACATGCCACACACACGCTATGATTGACATTTTCATATCAAAGGCTATAGTTCAATTGGTGAGAGGTTTAGCAGTAAGTCAAATTATAGTTTCCTACTCGGGATCCTTACTTCTTGATATTTCACTTCAAAAACGATTTGAGATGAATCAAATCGCAGAGTAGGAATTTGTCAAGGCCATAAAAAATTTAATTTTTTTCCAAAACTAATTCTATGGAAACAAACCCAAATTTTGCTTGCTGGTATGAAACTTTGAGGGGCCCAAGTAGTGGATAATTTCATGTGCTATAAAGAAAAAAAGATTTCTCGTATGTTTAATTTTTCTAAGATTAAAGTAGTTCACCGAAAACAATATATGTACTCAATTTGTTACATTTAATGATGGTAGATTTCAGTGAGTAGGATGCAATGACAATGACAAAAATATGGAGAAATGCAAGTAAAATAAAAGATTAGACGGTATAATAAACTGAGGAGTCAAACTTTTAAGACAGGCACTATAACAAAGAGCCTGGAAATTCAAAAGAGACTGATACACAAACAATTTCAATGAAAGATTAAAAGAATGTTATTTCGAGGGAGTTGATTGTGACCCGATGTAATTATTGAGTGATTGGATGTTATTGTCCTTCAATCCTTTAACTATACGAACTATACAGCTTTGCCCTCCTTATTATCAGCATATGCTTTGTTAAAGCTTCTCAGCACTTCGCACCTTAATATGTAAGAGAGACTAGGTAATACTACACGGAAGTTATAAATATAAATACATTTTAAAATTTTAATGATGAAATATATCTATTTTTTACATTGTTAATGAAATTCTGTGATTATATGAATTTTTCAATGTTTGCTGTTAAAAAGGTTTTTAAAAAAAGATTAAAACAATCGGGTAACGTATAATGGCAGTACTTGTATAGTGCAAATATATAGAAGAAAAAGGACTTTACCTACCAAATATCTAGATTCATATTCAATAAAATAAAGTACTGCGGTCACTGAACGATAATTGAAACATATGATTAAAATGACTACTTGGGGCCAGTACAGAGAATCGATTGCCTGCCATGACACTTTTGTTATCAATTTATAGATACTCATGCGTCAGAATTTCACATGGCATGCAAAGATATGCTAATTAAAGATGTGTGAGTAGCATCTATAAAGGGGTCAATCACAACATTTAGTCTTAAGTGCAACAAAGGAAATTAAGAGGGATATGTACAAAGAAGTAGCGGAGTGAGGCATTAGCAGTCATGGATTAACGCCTCACTCCACCACTTCTGAAACGCAAGGCTGCATAATATTTACAACTATATGGTGCAGCCTTGCATTTCCCCTTGTAAAGGCGCTACACATAGCAGTGTTGCGCCAATGCAGGCGTCCTTGCACCATAGTGCAAGGGTGTCTACGTGCAGGGGAGGATTGTTTATGTGTAGGAAGGTGTCCCTTCCAGCACATAAACAGTCCTGAAATGCCATTGTGTCACTTTCATGTGTGCTGCTTAATGCATAAAAGTCACACATTTACATTTTATTTTTAAAGATTGTTTATGTACAGGAAGGGGAACCTTCCTGTACATAAACAATCCATTGCATTTTGCTTTTTCCATGTGTGTTGCACAAGGCAGCACACATGGAAAAAGCAAAAACAAGGAGAAATAATGCATTTATTCTTGTTTTGCCAACTTAAGACAAGGTTTTACTTGGTCTTAATTTTGGCGCTGCCTTCTATGTACGCTGCTGTTGTACATAGGGGGCAGTGTTAAAATCAAATGGTGTTGCGGTGGAACGCCCACTGCGACACCTACTGCCCACCCCTTTCACGCTAACCATAGTGTGAAAGGGGGCCTTATTTACAAGGCAGCGTTAATCCACGTTAAGTAACTTAACGCTGCCTTGTAAATAAGACTAAGCCCCTATCGCCATCACAACGTCGATAAAAGTGACGTTCTGGTGGCGATAGGGGCTTGTACATATACCCCTGAATGCTTTAACAGTAGGTTTATATATTAGTTAAATGTTGATGATAAGATTTTGACAAATGTTTCACTTTTTGTTTAGACTATATGTCTGATCATTTAAAAATGTTTGTATTTTGAGCGATTGACCCAAGTTTGAATTATAGAAAATAAGCTTATTAGACAGGGATTTGATAGAATCATGTCAAGATAGCTAGACACCAATGTTAATCTTAGTCATGATACCAAGAAGGCTTTGGCTAGATTGATTTGTTACATTGTAGCCTGCCCTTGTTGCATTTTTTTTCACTAGGGTTTTCAATAGCCTAGTGAGGAAGGTGCATCTGCATTGACAGAATGGAGAAGATATTTATTTAAACCTGGAAGTGTGACAGAGGAGATATATGAGTTGTCGCCCAAAGCTTTCACTTGCCACTGTGATAAGAGTGCTTCAGAAAGCATAGAGAATGTTATAATGTATTGTGTTAGATGGTCAAATCTGAATTTCTTCATGTGTGAAAAAGTAAACCTCGTGAGGATAAACAATTAATTATTTTTTAGTTTTTGGCGCGGGGTATTACCTTAACACTTAAAAAAGAGTGTTGATTACTCTAATAAGTTCTTTCAAGTATTTTTGTGTTAAGTGAAACAGAAGCTCCGGTGTTCCAGCCAAATGATCTCCAATGTCCCTGATCTTCTTTTATGTGCTAATACATACTTAAGGGATAAATTAAAGTTTGGAAAATAAGGGACATTCACCAAAAAGAGGTAAATGGTATATCTGCCAAACTCACAGTTCACCCAACAATTTAGAGTTCAATTAAACACCAGGGGGCAAAATGCAAGAATGCACCGTATTTGCTACAATACGTCGCACCCCTGTGATTTTCCTAGCACTGGCACTAAAATTAGCTGCATGGCGCCAGTGCAGGTACCTTTGCACTAGAGTGCAGGTGTGCCTGCATTGCAGGAAATGGTTGTTTATGTGCAGGAATGTGTCCCTTCCTGCACATAAACAATCCGTAATGGCTATTTATTGGTTCTATGTGTGCTGCAGCACACGTAGAAATAGCAAATCATCATTATTAATTGATTGTTTTTGTGCAGGAAGGGGCCGTCTTGCACATAAACAGTCATTAATGGCTTTTGCTCTTTTTTTGGGTGCTGCAGAATCTACATAGAAAAAGCAAAACTGAGGAGAAATAAAAGAATGTCTCAGTGTGCACCATTCCAATGCCTGCTCTTCCATGGCGTTAGTTTTTGGTGCTGCTGTAGAATTATACCTCCCTGTAAATCTGGGCCAGAGTTAAAAAGCAATGAGTGTTGTAGTGAAATACTCACAGCAACACTCATTGCATGATCCTTTGCCGCAGAGGACTGCGGCATAAAGGGGCATATTTATATGCTAGGTGGCTTAGCACCACCATGAAAATATTTAAAATGGTGCTATGGTGGCGATAGGTGCTTGTGAATAGGCCTCCACGTTTCTCCTGGGAAAATCTCCACTGGCTCTGCCAGTAGAAACCTTTGACTTAAGGTCTATCTGCCACTGGGCCATTGCGCAAGGTAGGAATAGATGTGGATACTACATAAGGCAGGTTTTTGGATGTGCATTTTTCTTTATCAGAACTTCCAGGGAAAGTATGGTGGTCCTAAACAGGAAAACTAAGAAATTATTTTCATACGCTGGTTGAAAATGCTCAGCCTTTTGGGGACATTGTTGTTTTTGGTTATCAGTAGCAAGCTCCCACTTGCAGAGTTTATTTTTGAAAAACAAAAATCATTGCTGAGTGGAAGTATTAAACATGACATCTGATCAGCCAGGCTTAAGTGCCTTCAATGACACCACCAGAGTGATAGCTCAGCTGAAGGCACAGAGAAACCCCCTGACTCCTGGGGATCCCTCAAATACACCAAGCGGCCCTGGGACATGGAGCTGAGGCCATCTATTCTACTGGCTTCTGGGATGCCCACCTTACACTAAATCGTTCCTAAATACTAGAAAAGAATATTGAATGGACATATACGTGGACTGTTCAATACAAGTCAGTAAGTTACTTCTATACTGTACTTTATGCGATGAATACTCATAGGAAGGCTTATCAGACAAATACACATTGGATTTACATACACATCCTGAAAAACTCAGCAGCAAGTTTTATGTGCAGAATCTGAACGACAGCACAATCTTCTAGTTTAACTTAATAGGGACATTTTTTTGTAATATTTGGACTGAAGCAGGAATTTTAAAATTAAAATGTGTTTAGAAAAAAGAAGGAAAACTCAGGTTTGGCAGTACCTTGATTGATAGGTATATTCTTTGGTTTTGGTTTAGGGAAAAGAAACACTAGTGAAAACTAACATGTGTCTATTGGTTTTGTCAAAGTACTGGCCTACTAGATATATAAAAGTATCAATACATCACATAGGAGTCAGACTGCCATAACTTCACAAGCTAAGGGCAAATTAAATTCAGAATGCAATATTAGCGAAATAAACAGTATTAAGTCTACAGATCACAGACTGCTCTTTGTTCTGCTGATTGAATATTTACATGTATTCTTTTGAAACTCTTCACAGTACTTCTTGTGAAAGGGCTACTGAATCAATACATATAAATCAACACTGGTACATATATGATCTTTAAACAAGCAATGGCAATGCCAATTGGTCTGACTTTCATTTTGCAACTGTACAGTATTATACGACAAATGGTGGTTTGGCAAGTTTGTCGAGGTTGCCCTACCTCATTTTGATTCATAAGAGTTGTTTGTGCTGCAATATAAAGTACAATAAAAAGACAACTTTTTGTAATAGAGCTTGCTACTGCTAACGTTTTGTTACAAAGTGCTGTATCGGGACTTATTGTAGTCTAATTTGATCTTAGCAGAAATATCTAAATCTGAAGAAAGGATGACTGTGTTGACCACAATAGGATTTTACATGTTCACTTGTAGATTCCAAACATAAATCTGCAACTATATTTGTAATGTCAGATTTCTTCCTTTTGAATGCTTCAGAGTTCACAGTGTACAATCACTTCCACGAGCAGAGTCGTGGGCGGAGAACAATGGCAATGCTTTCCTGAAGCTCTGCGGGGGTTCACCCAAAAGTGGCAGTTTTGAGGGCCTCTACCGGTCAGATCTCATTCAATTAATAATTTCAATGCAAAGTGAATAATGAGATCTGAATGCTGCATTTAATAAGTACAGAAAAAACACACAGACATCTGGCATCCGGTCAGGCCACATCCCACTTGCCAGGCACCAACAAGCATAACTGTGTCCAGAGGCACCGACTGTAATGGATGTTGCTGCCGCCGAGGGGGTGAAAGTGACGGGGTGAACATAGATGAGGAGAAACATTCCATTGGAATGAGGACTAGTTTTAATTGTATAACGGTCGACATCTTGGAATGGGCACACATCGATCAGGTGAGGCTTTCCTACATTACAGACACCAACAGTAGTCTTTTTATGACGGTGTTCTGGAAAGGAGACAAATAGCCTGACAGGACTGGGAGTTTCGAATTTTTTCTTGGATGTTACAACTTAGGCATTTCACCCAATGGCTCTACCCAGGCTGCTATTTCGTCCTAATAGAGACAGTGTAATATTTGCAAGCAGACAGAGACTTTGTAAAAGAGGACGACCTTTTGATTTAGCATTTGCTATAATCTAACAAACACAGATATGCTCTGCAAGAACAGAAGATTTATTAGCCCCTCTTAAAATCTCTAAGGTTATGTGGGCATCCTACTTCTAGATTTACACAGATAGTAATGTAGGCCTGGGCATTAAATTGTGCTCAGCTCGCACGCGGAGTTTGCAGAGTGTGAAGAGTTTTTACCACTCCACACTCCGTGTACCGTGCGGAGTTCCGCAAAATCCGCCCAGGCCTATGCAACACTTAGCTGTAGCCCACCAGCCTGTGAATCGCAACCCAGCCAAATTGTCAAGTCTGTACCTGAGGAAGTTATCTTAGAAGCTAGTAGCTTGAGCGGGTGTAGCTACACCGTATTAGTATTGAATAAACATCAATTTTGTGCTTTTTGTGCACATGTCAGATCAGGGCAGACAGATTTTGTTTTCAGAAGTAGTGAAGGGGAAACCTCAATGGCCTTTAAAAGAAGTAGAAATAATGGTGCAAGACTTAGTCCTTTAGATGATCTTGAAAGAACTGATGATTTCGAGGATTTCGATTGAAAAGAACACTTGGAAGATGTCCTCAGAAATCCTCTTCATAAGGACTGGTTTCACCAAGATCAACTTGAGGTGACTAGTGACTAATGACAGCCTCACAGCTGTGTGGCAGAAATTAGTGACTGCAACATATTAAGAGCAAGTTCACTGGTTCATGCAGCTAAAACTTGTAATTGAATGACAGGAACAGAAGAGATAATCTAAGAATCTTTGGTATTCCGGAAACAATGAATGAGAATTACTTGATGGCCTTGGACTTGAAAATTGGTTGAATACTGCAAACAAATGATTTTATGTTTTCTACATCACCAACAAGCATGAGATACACTTCTGGCTGCTAAACAATAAGCCCCAATAATGTATGGAGTACACAAAATACGTGACTCAAGACTTTTTCACACGGAAACATGTTAATGAAAAGCTTTCTAGTTTTATGACCTGACTGAAGAAGTTGGATATTCAATATGACTTACCTGATCCTGTGGTCATGTCGATCACCAAGGATGGCCGCAGTAGGGAATTCAGTTACCTGAGCCAATTGGAAGGATTCTTGGCCAACTGCGACAAAACAGATATGGACATGTCCCAAAAATAAATCCACGGAGATATCCAAAAGAATGTGGGCACAAACAAGTTGGTCGTAGTTTGACTAGTAGTGATAAATCAAGATAATCTCAAAAGGCCAGGGATAGCTGTGATCTGTCACCAACAAATTAGACTGGTTTTCTTTTTGTTGAGGTTTTAAAACGAGGCTGAAGTCAGCCCCTGGTTCTCCCCGGATGAACTGCTTTTCCTTGTTCGTCTGAGCCAGGGAGATTGAGGAGCTGAGGCTACATTGATACTGTGAGCTACGGTAAGCGGGGAAGGTTCTGTGTGACCTGGTCCACTTCGAGAACCGGAACACAAGCAACCTAGGACTCGTTTTACCTTTGTTAGAGCTCTTTAGACAGGTATAGCTTGGTTGCAGTGGCACAGTGAGCCTGGGACCTACATCTGGACACACCCGGCGCACTTAGGGCAGCAAATGCAAAACAACAAGTTGATGGACGGACTGCTTGAATTAATCACCGTTGCTTATTTTATAGTTTAGGTAGGACCTGGCCTGGCAGTTTGGGCTGGCCTGTTCCATTTGGAGCAGGGTCAAGGCTGATTTGCATATGCTGGGTCCAAATTGAGTTGGCATAGTGGGTGAAAAATGGTGGATTAGGATGTGGCCCCTAGCGATTACCAGTGGATGGGATTATTTCAAGCATTCCATCCATCACTTTGTTGTTGATGCAGTTGCTGCCCTTAGTGTGACGCGTATGCCCAGACACGGTTCCTGTGCTCACTGTGCCACTGGAATCAAGCTATACCTGACTGATTATCTGGGTTGCTTGTTTTCCAGTTCAGGGTGGACCTGACCTGGCAGTTTGGGCTGAACTGTTCAGATTGAAACAGGGTCATGGCTAATTTGCATATGGCTGTGTCTGAACTGAGGTAGCATGGTGATTGAATAATTATGGAATGAGGCCAGAGCGATTGCTCGGCTTAGTGACTGCGATTAATTCAAGGATTTCATCCATCACCTTGTTGTAGCAGTTGCTGCTCTGATAGATATAATGCCACAAACTATTACCTTTCCAATGAATAGACCTATACCATAAAAATATTACCAACACACCATGTCTACAGATTCTTGGGCTACCTCAGAAACTTTTCTCATAATGTATAATTTATACATTATAGATGGGTAACAGTTAATTACAGGTATTTTTTCACAGAGGAGATGAATGACATCAAATAAACACCAAGCGTCAAGTTTGAGTTGTCTATGATGTCACTCAGAGACCCGAGGTGAAAAACACCCTCCTAGTTCACTTTTTGCCCACCTGTAATTTTATGTTATTTATGGTCCCCAAAATCATCTGCCCCTGCTGTCACCAGCTACACAGTGACAGAGGAGTAATGGAGGAGCCATACATAACATGGCCTCTGTTATGCATCCCGGTCCCAATGGCTTAAAAATAAATCTTACATTCCATCCTTGACCAATCCCTACCACCTCCCCTGCCTTCCTTCCCCTTTCTACAGCTGTTGTTTCTGCTTTCAGTCAAAGCAGACATGTAGCACTGTACTGACAGACTAAAAGGCAGCCCTGTCAGCCTGACCTGCAGGCCTTTATGACACCAAAACAGTGGGTAACCAGTTTTGTTCTGAACAGTTGTCATGTCATAGCAGTGGGTTATGATATTCAGAAACTGAAATAAAAGAAGGAGGCTTCCTATAAGAACTGTATATTACATAATAATAAAGCACACATCTGAGCTATCTGTGAATATAGAGCACTTGCAGCATAAACCTCCACCAAAAGTGGTCCTTGCTATCAAAAATATATTTCTAGAAATACAAAGGCAAGAATAGTTCAGGAGTATTGTTTGTTTTATCGTTGTCAAAATACTCTACATGAGGTATGATGAATGAGTTCACATTGATTTGTGTAATTTTGTGGTAATTACTCTTGAAACTGTACTATTACTCACTTATTAATATTACAACTGCGAAACAATTAGCCATTGTGTGAACAAGTTTCTTGTTAAATAGTATTACTTGAAAACATTTGTCTCCTATTTGTCTTGCCATTTATTAATTAAGTCACTAATTGTTGCTATTATTGTAGCTCATAAAGGTGTGCTGGGATTTATACGCACTATCTTACATCCCTCTTATATAAACCCAAACATCCAAATAATGTATGAGACCTCTTTTTCTTTTACCATCTTGTATTATAAACACAAATATTGACTCAGTTAGGCAAGATGGCAGGACCAGTATCAGATGCCTAGGTAGAAGTTAAAGGGAACAACACAGAGAAAAGCCTTCTACAACAGCACAGAAAAATACAACATAAATCTAGAAAAGAGATTTGCTTTACTTAAGTAATTGCCAGAAAATCATGTGATCCTGGGCAAGTAACCTCACCTACATGTGTCTTGTATAGCAAATATATGGTGTAAAAAGAAGAGGGATATCTTGTACTTTCCTGTTTGCATGTGTCCAGATTTCCATAACCCAGTATCAATGTTCCTAAGTACAGCACGTAATTATCAAGAAACTCTTGCTGCAGTAAAAATGTTCTTAGTGAAGTACTTTGCTTCCCCTTGGAATTAAGTTTGTGCATCATCAAATAATAAAAATCAAAAAATAAAAGCCAAATTATATTATTCCCAAAAGAACGTGGTCAGTTCAGAATGAAAAATCTAATCTAATAATATTTATGTATGAAGGTAATGGACAGCGTCGGGCAGTACTGCATTGGACTTCTCCTCCTCATACATACATTGTTTTGTATTTTATCACCTGTGTCGAGTCATCAAATATAGGATACACTTACAAAAGAGGAATAATAAACAAAACAATCCTTCGCCTTTTTAAAGTGTCTTTGCTTAATTTTTGGCATTGCTTATGGGTTTCAATTGTACTCCAGGATACAATGGCACTGTTTAATTTGTGCATTGTATGAAATTACCAGATTTTTGCCCTATTTATTTTGCATGATGTAGAACTTTGTTCTCTTAACCCCAGCTAACCTGTGGTAAAGTGCCTGTGCTCATCCTTTCAACCTAATGAAATTTGCATACCCCTAACTGACATATTTAACTTACCTATAAATTCCTAGTATACGGTACAAAGGTGTACCCAGGGCCTGTCAATTAAGTGTCACTAGTAGACTTTAGCCCCCATTGTGCCATCCACTACAGTGACTGTGCAACCCTGACTGCAGACCTGCCATTTGTAGCCTGGCTGTTTAAGTTTTCAACTGCTACTCCAACCTTTAAAATAACCCCTTTTCCCAGGCCTAAACCTTCCTTTCAAGTAGTATTAAGGCCCCCTTGTTAGGCCTTACTGCCTACAAGGCTGGGTGCATGGTATTTACAAATAGGAAATGTAAAAGTTATTGTTGAACATGTCCTCACAGTGAAAATTCCTCAAAATGATTTTCTTTGTGGCAAGGCTGGCTGTTCCATAAGAAAGAATTGGGATGCAATATTAAATGTAATAATGCTATCTCCTTTGAGGAAATATGCAGAAAATTTATTTTTGGGTTCTTTAACATAGTTATTAAAAGCCGGATTCACTTGTGAAGTTGGATTATTAATAATTATTTTGGAAACGTTTTTATTTTGAAAGTTACCTTTTCTGTGCCTGAAGCCTTTGGAGGCCCATGTACCTGTGCTTCAACTGTAATTTGGCAGCTGAATAGCCACTTTGATGAGGGATTAAAAACTGCTCTTAGTGTCATGTGGACATATTAGTCCAGAGTAGGTAAACCACCATGTTTCCACTATTGCTGCTGCTGCTATCCCCATCTGCTGCTGCTGGTACTACTGACCTGGCAGGCAGGAGTGCGAGGCCCTCCTCAACCCGCAGGCTCCTGCCTGTGCCTCATCCCTGGTGGTCAAGTGGTTGAGCATCACTGCTCTGCAGCTTGACTGCCATCCTGTCCCTCTTTCTGCTGTTTCTGTCTCTCTTTTTGCTCTTCTCTTTTGCTTTTCCGCCTCTGCCTTTGGTTTGTTTTTTATTCTTTGCTTTTATTCTTTTTAGTTTCTTTTTTCCTGTCCTCTCCCTCATTACTGCTGTGATCTCACATGGCTCGCCCCCTCCAGTGTCCATTCCCATGTTACCTTCCTCCCAGCTGTCCAGCCCCCCTGCAGCACTATTTAATGGTGGCCGCTGCATGGTGAAAGTGCAGTCCACTATCCCTTAGTGGACTTGCTCCTTCCACAGCACTGCTCATCTGGTAGATGCTGCTGCTGCTGTCCCCATCTGCTGCTGCTGGTGCTACTGACCCGGAGGTCAAGAGTTCGAGGCCCTCCTCCAACCGTAGGCTCCTGCCTGTACCTCATCCCTGGTGGTCCAGTGGTAGAGCATCACTGCTCTGCTGCTTGACTACCCTCCTATCCCTCTTTCTGCTGTTTCTGTCCCTCTTTCTGCTCTTCTTGTTTACTTTTGTGCCACTGCCTTTGCCACTGTTTTTTATTCTTTGCTAATATTCTTTTAGTTCCTTTTTTCCTGTCCTCTCCCTCATTGCTGCTGTGTTCCCCCACTGCCCCACCCCCTTCCAGTGTCCATTCACGTTCCCACATTCCCCACCTCCCAGCTGTCCAGACCCCCCTGCAGCACTCCTTAATGGCGGCCGCTGCATGGTGAAAGTGCAGTCCACTATCCCTAAGTGCTCCTTCCACAGTGCTTCCCAGTCTGGTAGCTACTGGTACTGTCCCCATCTGCTGCTGCTGGTGCTACTAACCCGGAGGTCAGGAGCACGAGGCCCTCCTCCATCCGCAGGCTCCTGCCCATGCCTCATCCCTGGTGGTCCAGTGGTAGAGCGTCACTGCTCTGCTGCTTGACTGCCCTACTGTTTTACTTTCTGCTGTTTCTGTCCCTCTTTTTGCTCTTCTCTTTTGCTTTTCTGCCTCTGGCTTTTTTTTTGATACTTTGCTTATATTCATTTTAGTTCCTTGTTTACTGCCTTCTCCCTCATTACTGCTGAGATCCCCATCGGCACCGCCCCCTCCAGAGTCCATTCCCGTGTTTCCCACCTCTCAGCTGTCCAGCCCCTCGCAGCATTACTTAATCGTGGCTGCACTGCTGGCGCACCAAAGGCAAGCCAGTCTGAGCCCGTCTGCGTCTGGACTGCACGCATCTCCAGGAACCCTGCTTCTTGGACACTTTACCACTACAACACCAGCACCCTCCTCGCCCTTAACCCTGGGCATCACATTGCCTGCCATCTAGTATCACCAAAGAATACCGTTGGACCATTTGCCTGCCAAAACTGCCACGCGAACACACCAGCTCATCCCGCTTCCTTGCTGACCTACAGCGCGCCCGTCAGGCTCAACTGCATCCTCCTCAATGTGCATTCCATCCACAAACACATCACAGAAATCTGGGACCTCCTCGATACCAACTCTCCTGACATTGCCTTCTTTACAGAAACCTGGACCAACCCCAGCTCCAGACCAGACATCACCATCGCCATCACCGACAGCTAAAAATTCTCCTACAAGGACCACCCTGACCGCCCAGGAGGAGGCATCACCATTGTCTACAAAAGCACACTCTAAGTGATCACACACTTTAATGACCCAACGGCGACCATGGAACACCTCCACTTCCAGATCCGACCAACCTCAACACCACACTCCACAGCACCCTGGTCTACAGGACCCCCAAGCCCCCTTCCCCGATGCCATCGTAGGCCTCATCACACCCCAGACTCTTGCCTCCACTGACTACATATTACTCGGACACCTCATCTTCCACTTGGACAACCCCAGTGACCAGAACACCACCTCCCTCCTGGAGAACCTCGCCAACATTGGACTCAAGCAGCTAGTCACCGCACCGACCCATACAGCGACACACACACTCGACCTCGTCTTCTCCGCCAGTGGGAAGATCAACTACAGCCACACCACTTAACTCTCCTGGACAGACCATCATTGAGTACATATCGCCTTCACCATGCCCACCATACATCACCATCAACATCGCCCCCCGTTGCAGCTGAATCAAGGACTCCGAAGAACTCCTCGTCAACTCCCTCAGCACAACCACTCTGCCAATACCTACGGATACCAACACCGCAGCACGCAACCTTCACCGATGGATCTCCAACTGTGCTGACACCCTGGCACCCCTCAAAACAAGACAAGGCAGACAATACTCCAAGAAGGCAAACTGGTTCACTCTTGCCCTTCATGAGTCCAGACACACCAGCAGACGTCTCGAGAAGGGATGGAGGCACAACAAACCCCGGAAACTCACGCAGCCTTCAAATCCGCCACAAAGACAGAATCAATGCCAGTGCACACAACAGCGCAGAACTCTTCACCATCATCAAGGAGGCGCCAGGCCCAACAGCAAGACCACAGACGTGCTCCCCTACCAAGACCTTTGCAACAAACTCAGCAAATTCTTCCACCACAAGATGAGGAAGATTTACGACAGCTTTGACACCCTAGACCCGGCCACCAAGCCTGCCACCATTGCATACAAACATGTTGTACCCCGACAGACTGTGCTCTGCTGGACCCAGCTCACAAAAGAGGACACTCTCAAAACCATGAAGAGCATCCCCTCAGGTGCCCTGACAAATCCCTGCCCATACCACATCTTCCACAGAGCAGCCGCCGCAATCGCCCCCCAACTTCGCCACACCATCAACTGCTCCATTGAAACCACCACTTTCTCTGATGACTGGAAACATGCCAATATCAACCCCCTGCTGAAGAGGCCATCCTCAGACCCGACAGAGCTCATAAACTTTAGACCAACCGCACTCCTTACCTTCCCTGCCAAGGTCATAGAGAATGCCATCAATGCCCAACCATCCGAGTTCTTGAAGTGAACTACATCCTGGACACCTCCCAATCTGGTTTTTGAAGCAACTACAGCACAGAGACCGCACTCCTCACCGCCACAGGTGACATCTGCTCCCTCCTCGACCGAGGTGAGACCACTGCCCTCACCCTACTAGTCCTCTCAGCTGTCTTAAACATCATCTCCTGCCAAGTCCTAATCACAAGACTCCATGATGCTAGCATCTGTGATAAGGCTTTGGACTGGATCCACTCCTTCCTCACTGGCCGGACCAAGCAAGTCAGATTACCACAGTTCCTCTCAGAACCCACGGAGATCAGCTGTGGAGTATCCTAGGGGTCCTCTCTGAGCAACACCCTCTTCGACTTCTACATGGTCCCCCTCGCAGCCATTGTCAGAAGCCACAGACTCAACATTGTCTCCTATGCCAAAGACACCCAGTTGATCCTCTGCCTCACTAATGAACCCACAACCACCAGAAGCAACTTCCACAGTGGAATGTAGGCCATTGCTACCTGGATGAAGGACAGCTGCCTCAAGATCAACTCAGAAAAGACCAAAGTACAGATTCTGGGACCAACCCCTTTAACCTGGGACGACTCCTGGTGGCCAGCCGATCTGGGATCTCCCCCTTCCTTGACAGACAATGAACACAATCTTGGCATCATACTGGACTCATCACTCACTATGAACCACCAAATCAACACAGTTTCCTCAGCCTGCTTCCACAAGCTACTCCTGCTTAAAAAAGACATTCAAATGGATCCCCACAGAGTCCAGAAAGACGGTCACCCATGCATTCATCTCCAGCAGACTGGACTATGACAATGCACTCTACGCCTCCGCAAGATCCCTGTCCTCCGAAAATATTGCATATGGTCCCTGAAGTGTTCGTTGAGCATCTATGGGTCCTGTTTAAAGGGATCATTGGCTCAGCTATTTTTCCTGCTGCATGGAAAAATGCATCAATCTTGCTGCTTCTGAAGAAATCTGAGCTGGACCCAGCTGAGCCGAGCAGCTATAGACCCATCTCAAGACTACTCTTCCCCGCAAAAGTATTTGGAGAAAATATCGACTATGCAACTCTCAACCTTTACCTCCTCTGTGGACCTTTTGGATCCATCGCAATATGGGTTCCAGGAGGGGCATAGTACAGAAACTGCCTTGATTATGGCCACTGAGGAATTGTGATCTATTTTGGATGCGTGGGGGAGGCCTGCACTGATATGATTAGATCTCTTGGCGGCCTTCGATACGGCGAACCACGTTATTTTAATCAATAGATTCTCAGAATTAGGCATTAGAGGATTGGCCCTTAAATTGTTGCCCTCCTTCCTCTCTGATAGAGTCCAATCAGTTGAAGCGGGGGCCTTTGCCTCAAAACAGTTCTCGCTCCCATGTGGGGTGCCACAGGGCTCAGCCCTTAGCCCTACGTTGTTCAATCTGTATGTCTCCCCCCTGGCCAAAATCATCAGGCAATGTGGGTTCTCAGTGGGCTTGTACGCTGACGACACCCAATTGGTGCTGTCAGTTTCCAGCAACATTGAAGAGACAGCAGATCGTTTCAATCTCTGTATGTCTCAGGTACATCAATGGATGAGTCTGAACTGCCTGGAACTGAATGGTGGAAAGTCTGAGGTCCTCTTGTTGGGCTCTGATACCTCTTTCTTGACACCCAGATGGTGGCCAACTTGCCTGGGAGACACCCCAACGCCTGTAAATAAGGCTAAAAATGTAGGCGTTATCTTTGATGACAAATTGACCTTCAAATATCAGATTAGTTCCCTCTTTTACTCTAGCTTTTTCATCCTGAAAATAATTAGAAAAATCCGCCCCTTCATTTCAACGGAGTCAGTAAAAATTCTGGTGACAGCACTGGTATTGTCCAAATTGGACTACGGAAACGCACTGTATGTAGGTATCCAAAAGCAACATCTTCAAAAGCTACAACGGCTTCAAAATGCAGCTGCCAGATTACTGCTGGATATCTCTAAATTCCAGCCGGTCTGCAATAATTTGAAGATGCTGCATTGGCTCCCTGTGGACAAGAGAATTATA
Source organism: Triturus cristatus (assembly GCF_964204655.1). NCBI lineage: Eukaryota > Metazoa > Chordata > Amphibia > Caudata > Salamandridae > Triturus > Triturus cristatus. The sequence goes on from NC_140588.1 coordinate 491,877,726, forward strand.
TTCAAAGCCCAATGTCTAGCTTTCAAGGCACTCCAATTTCTCATAGTCTATGTGCATTGTTCGGTCTAGTCACACAAGCCATTGTTCAATAAAAAAAATGTCATCCAATTAAAAAATGTTAGTCTGCTGGGAAGATGGGTACTTCAATGAAACAGTTGTGTTGTGCCTGAAGTTCTGTGGTGCACTTAGGAAACATGAATGATTTTTTGTTTTTAACTCTTAGTGAGTCCCTGTGTTGTGCCCTCTGCAGACGATATCCATGGTCCCTGTAGTTTAGCATGTAGCTAACAGAAAGTGAGGTTCTGCTCACACTAACGCAATTAGCAATCTGCATTGACTAGTAGCTATGGCCACCAACATTTAGCGATGCTGTAAATATTTAAACAATGGCTGTTGAAGTGTTGACATTACAGGCAGCCATTTTTGAAAGTTTCTGCAGTTTTAGGGAATAACTGGTGACATTTGCAAAACTCTGCAGCATAAAAGTCTCAAGGACACAATTCCAGAAATAAGTATGGACACTACAATTTTGGTCAACAGGTGTTAAACGCAGGGATATTTAGATCAGCAAACAGCTGCCCAAGCAAACCAATAAGCTAACCGTGCACACATGCTCTCACTGTACCATACTACAGATATTGCAGAGTTATGTGTTGCACTTAAACTAACAGAACCCATGTCCTTAAAGTTGTAAGCAGGCAGGGGATTAGACAGGCACAAATGCCTTGATATTTGGGAATTGGGATGGGCAGACCAAGGCATGGGATTACAGAACAGCATATTGCTGGATACAGGTGAGCTGGCATACAGTGAACAGTATGTTGTTTAAGGGTCTTTAATGATTACACTTACAGCTTTAAATAGTTTAAAATGGAACTGTACTGGGCAGCAGTCACATTTAGATTTTAGAATCACTTCAGCTAGAGATGAATATAGCATGCTACTACGCATGCTATTATGTCGCGTTCCATTACAACGCGGTCATTAGAACGACCGCGTGGTTAGAACGTGATACGTTTACATCGCAAGTCATTAGATCGACTTGCTGTAGGGGGCGCGCTGGACTTAGGAATAGTATAATTTACTATTCCATCTCCAGTGTGTGCAACAGTAGGGAAAGTCAATCTAATGATTTGCAATTCAAAGGTATCGCGTACTAGTAATGCGGTCGTTGTAATGACCGCGTTGTAAAAGCACCGCGATGTAATGGCAGCGTTGTAAACGCTGTTTCCCATACAGGACGTGTGCTTAAGAACAGCACTGGACAGCAGCTGATCAACAGTGCCTACCCGATACATTAAATAGAAAATGGGTGTGGAGAAGGTACAGAATGTACTTACTTTGTCTCTGTCCCAGACTTTGGCTGTTTTTCCTCAGCTAAGTTTAAAGCCACCTCCTTTGAAGCGCATATTCCCAGTGAAACCTCTCATTCTCTGGAACTTGCTGATCTCAGGGTATGCTTTCTGGGAGAAGAGGTGTGGGGTTGGGTGGAACCAGAGATGCAAGAACCCCACCCATCCATTGGCTGTGGCTCATTCCATTGTTTGCTCATGCGACTGGGAAATGCCTGCACGGGACTGGTTTTTTCGCTTGTCTCTGCCCCAGCTCTGACCCCAAAGTTGCTGCTTGCTGTGGGCTGGAACTGGTCTCTGCATTTCCCGTAGGAGCTGTCATAGCGAGCGACCTTCATAGGCACTGTTTGCTTCATGTTGCGCCTTACTGTAATCGTAGCCAGATCTGTAAATGCAGCCTATATATAGCTTCTTTCCCTCGAACACATACTGCCACTCCAACCTGCTGCAGTAAGGTCATACAATCAAATCAAATAAACACGCGAATCAAGACATCATTAATTCATATACTGATTCCATGTTAGTGTGCAAAATACAGTTTATCCTTTGATAAAATCAGATCGATTCAAAATATGAAAAGGTAATAATAAATACAGTCAAATTCAAGACATTTGTACTTGCCCACCCTCTTTCTTGCTTTTGCCCACCATAAAAAAGACTTGATCAGTTAGAAACGGAGTTCTCTCATCACAATCAATCAATCTATGAGGGTTTGTAAAGCGCAACTACTCACCCGTGAGGGTCTCAAGGCGCTGTGGGGGGTGCAGTGGATCAGACTAAGTGCTGGGTTCATCCCAAGAGCCAGCTCTTGAGGTTCTTCATGAATTGCATTAGGGAGGGTGATTTTCTGAGGTGGATGGGAGGGTCATCATGGTATAAACCATAGAAAAACGACATGTGAAGTTGCCATTGAGAGGTAATATAATCACAAGGGCAAGGCACCAGGTTTTTCCTGTTAACTCGTTTGAGGGATAGGTCACCAAAAAATGAGCTAAGTCATGCCTAACCCTTATCAGAAGGTACCTGTGTTGTCTAGGCATCCTTCGCAAGTACGGCTCGATATTAGAGGTGGTACATATAGGGAGAAAAGATGCCACTAATCCTATTTGTACTTCAACCTCCATCTATTTGCTTCATAATGATTTTTAAAAGTTCCTGTTTGATAGTTATTTTGTCATGTGGCATAATAATCTCAGGGTTAGTAAAAAAATCAACTCAATTAATTTCCAATAAAATGTTTTTAACATACATAAGCCATTTACATTTATACATCCCTCTAGCTCCAAACAGTCAGACAACAGTGACTTCTTCAATGCAGCTTCTGGTCTGGCCCAAACTGAGAGCCAGAGCACTATTGGTGAACTACCTACTATGTCCACCAGATACTGGAGGCCCACCTCTTCAGGAGCTATGAACGACGGGACGCTGCCGGGCAATGACAGCAATTTCTCACTGATCTGCAAATGCAGGCAGCCAGTGTGTGCCCACAAAACAGCACCATAAGATACGATGGAAACTGGTCTGGCTTTATAAACCGTATTAGCAGCATTAAGGCACATAGAGCCTCGTTCGGATGCAAATCTAAAAAGCGATGCCCTCTGATATACTTTAAATGGCGCCAGGTTAAATTGCTGCTAAAGGACAGCACCAGGTAGGTGAAGGTGGGAACACATTTAAGTGGAGTATCGCCTATGCGAAAATGAGCTATTCTGCTTCTTGGGTGACCATGTACCATGGCATAGGACTTCAAGTTCTTTACAATGAGACCTAAATCATTCATAAAATGTACAAAATAATTTAGGAGTTTTCTCAGGCCTCTCTCTGATTGTGCCATGAGCATGCAGTTGTCAACATACATTAAAATAGGAAGAAGTTCTAGTCCCAACATTTGATGGGGGAGGGGCTGCTGCCACTTGGATATGAAACTCCTCAGAGCCATTAATATAAAAACTGAATAGGAAGGATGCCAAGACACACCCTTGTCTGACAACCTTCCTAATCTTAATGAAAGAGGTACATTCCCCATTTAGCTCATACCTAACCCTACCTTCAATGTCTGAGCGCAAATGCGATAAAATTATAAACAAGATTGGTGTAATCTCCCCTTTTAGTAACAATTACCACAATTTACTCCTAACATCATTATCTAATGCTGCACTTAGGTCCATCAATGCCAGAAAGAGACCCCCATAACATTCACATACGTATCAATGAACAGATGGAAATTGAAATATTGGGCAGTCGTGCCAAGGACCTGTCTAAATCCGGACTAGACCTATGGTAAAATGGAAATATCGGTAGCCCAGTGTTCCAGGTGGTCTAAAAGGACATGACCCAAAATCTTCGCAGTAGCATCAATCAGGGATATAGGGTGATAGCAGTAAGGATTACTTCTCTCGCCCTTTTTAAAGAATGGAACAATAGTGGCCCTTGACCTTGACAAAGGTGGTGAAGCACTGATTGTACTACTTTAAATTCCCTTTAGGACTGGGTACCAGAGAAGAGGATTATGCCTAAAAAAGTCATCTGGGACCCCATTACACGGTGGAACACTCTTTAAAAGAATCAGGGACAAAGGGGGAAGTCTAATGAACTCAAGGCTCATTATTTACATAGGGATGTATATGTTTTATTTGCACCTAATATTTTAAGACTCTAATTTATGTTTTATTTTGATTGTAGCTTGATTGCTCTTTTATTAGTGCAATTGGTTTCATAAGACTCCAAAGAACAGCACTTTAATCATTGAAAAGCATAACAGAATATGTACGATCTGATACCCTCTTTCATAATTTGATAAATATGATAAGTGGAGGAAGCAGGCATGGACGAAAAAGTTGAACTGCCTGCTCTACCAATTGCAGCATCAAATGAAATAATCTGCAAGTAGACCACACTGAATATTTACACATGGTAACGGACAATGGCATGTCCTGTAAACATAACAATATCATTTCTGAATGTCACAGAGAAGGAACACTGTGCTGATCTTGCTTCAGTGATTGACACATAGACTAATTTTGGGGATCTCAGTAATACCATGTTTTATGAAACTGATACTTTCTGATACTATCTAATCTATTTTTCTGTACATCCAACCAACATTGGTTTGTGTACCTATCCGGAATTCCACCTGTTCTTTTTTCTGTCTCACTGAGAAGAGCATTGCAAGAATGTGTTTGAGTTGGTTTCTCAGTGGCGTTCACTTTTTGTTGAACATTTGGGGATACAACGTGCTGGAAGTTGGAACAATTTAAATCAATGGCTGCGATGGGTCCTCCAATCCTTCGTGGTTTGATCAGGATGTGGCCACAAATGAAGCTTGGTTTGCACTACAGTCTCTTCAAGGTTGTCATATATGCACAATGGTCCTGTCAGTTCTCAAATGTGCATTTTTGTCTCTTCTCTCCTGGATAGGTCAGAAGGGGGTGTTGAAGGGATTAAAGCCTCACAAGTAAGTCTGCATCATGGTGTGTGCAAATGATTTCCTAAGCTAGTGGTTATTGTTGTGCTAACCTTTGATTGATGCTTTTGGATATTTGCAATGGAGAAGCACTGTAAGAAAAGAAAGTATGTACACTCTACTGCATCTTTAGATTTGTCTTCTTTCCACCTCCTAAGAAGAAGATTTCGAGGCAGGGGAAGGACAAGAGACTGCAGTGTTTGATTAAAGAGACTTTGCTTGGAATGAAGTTAGGCAGGAGCTCAATACCTGATAAACCAGGGAATTTGTTGTCAGACGTGTCCTCTGGTTCAGATGATAAGGGGCATGTTGCAGAGGAGCAAGCATGCAAATACATTTCCAACCACTTGTGGCCTGAGATATTCTCCCACATTAAGGCTAACATGGGGTTTCAAGGAGAGAAGGTTCATGAGATCTCTTCTTCTCACTTGTTGGAACAATTTCAGACTTCCTTTCAGATGAATATCCGGTTTGCCCTGGTATTATGGAGGTATTGAGGGGGAAGTGAAAGGATCCTAACAAAATCATTCTGCCTCATGTCATTCCTAAACTTTATCCTCTCTCTGATATGCAAAAAGAAATTCTGAATATTATTCTCATTGATTCTTTGGTGGCTGGTCTTGTAGGCAGAAATTCACTAACTGAGGAGTCTGATGAAAAACATGAATCTGCTCTTAAAAAAGGGTTGTTCTGGTGTTCATCTGGCATGTAAAGCTATCATTTTTGGAATTTGTGCATCCCAATTTCTGATTTCAGACTTTACAAAGTTATTCAAGTTGATGGAGGATTCTTCTGAATATTCTTCTCCATTGGAGAGCACTGAAAGGCAAATGAGTAGATGTCAAACATATCTTATGATGTTGCGGGCCACTGCTTTGTCAAGAGGCGCTTCGATTGATGCGAGACGCAATTTGGTTCTTAAAGATTTTTGCACTATTTCGGCACATAAGGCTTCCATATTGAGAATGCCCTTTTTAAAGAATCTCATCATTTTGATGCTGATTTGGAAGAAAAGCTTCATAAGTTATTCAAAGAGAAGAAGCATTCCTCGTCTTCTAAGCAGGGTTCCTTGGCTTCTACCTCTTAAAAGAAGCCTCCCTTTAATCAGCCCTCCCCCAGACAACAACAGCAGGGCAATTCTAAGCCAAAGAGTAGAAGTGATAAGAAAACCAAGTCCCCAAATAAACATAGGTCCAGACAATATGGCAGATGGCCAAGAGTGTGTGGTTGGAGGCAGGATTTGTCTTTTTCTACCATCTCTGGAGGTATCCATCTCAGATGAATGGGTTCTCCAAATTGTCAAGGAGGGATAAAGAATAGAGTTCTCAATCCTCCCTTTCGAATCAGGGATAAGGCCTCCTCAATCGCAATTCAACAAGGAGAAGAGAAGCAATTTCAGTAGTACCCCAAGGAGCGAGAGGCAGGAGGTTCTATTTGATAATTTTCCTGGAGAAGAAAATAACAGGGAGTTTCTGGTTGGTATTGGACTTGAAGTGCCTTCACAACTATGTCAAAACTCTCTTATTTAAGATATAGACATTTTATAAAGTAATTACACTGGTGACCATTTATCACTTCATGAGCACTGCAGGCTTGCAGGATGTGTAGTACCTTGTGTCAAAATTCCTCCATCATCAGCAATATCCACGCTTCTGTGCAGGGGAATCACTTTCGATTTATGGTACTGACATTTGTCCTCAAGACACTTCTCGTATATTTACAAAAGTTGTAACGCATTTGGTTGCCTCACTTCATCTCCATGAAACAAGACTGTATCCTTGTTTAGACAATTGGCTCCTGCTTGCTCCATCAAGAGATCAACTGCTTCAGGAGGTGACAGTAGTTTGCAACCTCATTTGAGCACACAGTTCTGTTGAATATTGCAAAGTGCAAACTGATTTCTTCTATAAATATTACATTTATAGGAGTGAGATTTTACACAGCTCTAAACAAGGACTTGCTTCCAGAGCCATGAACAGTGGCACTGAGGAAGCTGGCCCTAAACATCATGCAGAGCTGATTACTTTCAGTGAGACAATAGCTGGAGCTTCAGGGCCACAAGGCAGCAGCTATGTTTAGGGTATTTTCAGCAAGATTACATATGCCCTCCCCGTGGGCTCATCCTCACTCCTTTTAGGATCCCAAGTTGAAAGATTTCACGCTCCTAGTGCCTGTGACTCAGGAGATCAGGAAGAAGCTGGAATGGTGGCTTCTCCTAGGGTTTCTGCCCAAGTGGTGTTATCTTCAAAAAGGCCCTCCTAAGGTCCTGATGACAGATGCGATTGTGTTTGATAGTGGAAGGATGCTGTAGTTGAAGACTTTTCGAGCAGGATTTTCATTACTAGAAGGATGAGAACTATCATGTATTTCCAAAAATGGCTTGAGGGCTTCAACCTGCTGGTCCGGTCAGACAGTATGGTGATGGTTACTTAATTGACCAACCTAGTCCCTGTCTCTACAGTTGTTACAATGGACAGAGGTTCGCCTGTTATGCCTGGTGTTGCTTCACATCAAAGGGATAGCCAATGTTTCTGCAGACTCTCTCAGTTTAACCTTTCCCTCCTCTCAGGAGATATTTTTGTCCAAGCCAATCTTCCAGATCATTTGCAGGAAATTTGGCAGATCCTTCCTGGATCTTTTTGATTCAGAGCGCAATGTGCACCTTCCGGGGTTTTGTACCTGGAATATCCAGGAGGTAGCATGTGGCGTGAATGTCTTAATGTCTCCATGGACAAATTGCCTCTTTTATGTATTCCCTCCCATACCCTTCATTCCCATACTTCTGTCCAGACTCCTGTCACAGAGAAGGTAAATTGTAATGGTGGTTCCATTCTGGACAAGGAGATATTGGTTTTCGTTACTGAAGTCTCTAGCAGTCCAGGATCATTGGCTGATTCTGCTCAATCCCTTCCTGCCAATATTCCCCAACATCTCTCCTTCCCAGGGGCTATCGCTCTCAGTGTGGAGGTTGAAATGATGGGGTTGCAGAGTAAAGAGCTGTCCAGTCATTTAGCATAAGCTATCCAACAGTCTTGCAAGTTTTCCACTCTAAAGTTGTATGGGAAGTCTTAGGGTAGTTTTCAGAGATTGTGCACTATTCATTGTCTCTCTCCAATAGAATGTAATGTTAATGAGGTTTTACAATTTCTATGGGAGGAATATGAAAAACATCTCTCTGTACAATTTGTCCTGTCAGTGGACAATGATACGAATGTTTAGGACCCCTTGTGGAAATGTAATAAATACTGATTTTTGTTGGAGAGTTTTTCCTTTTAAAGACCAGTGGTTAAACCTTTATCAAATTTGCCATTGGATCTAAATGCCTTAATGCCTTCCCATCCCTTTGAGTTTTTGGATTCAGTGCATATGAAGTTTTTAACTTTGAAAGTTGTTTTCTTAATGGCGATAACCTCTGCCAGGAGAATCAGTGAGCTAGGAGCTCTTATGACAAGAGAACCTTTTCTTTTTTTTTTTTAGCACAGAGTAGTTCTGAAACTAGATACATTTTTTGGCAGAAAGATCTTGGTATAGGTACATGCCTCCTCTCAGCTTGGGGGGTGGCAACTAGGGAGGGTCCAGGAACTTCATTCACTTGAAAGGGACCAGGATGAGTCTTGTTTGTTAGTAGTTAAGTGCACTGGAAACCCTGGGAAAAAGAAGCCTTTCTTCCCTGAGTCATATGTAGTCAGTTTGGCACCAACTCAGTGGGAGTAAGAGCTGGTCCCAGAACTAGTTTGTTATGGTTGAAGATTAAGGGACTGCTCAATGCTTAAAAACACACCCCTAGCTAGCACGCACACAGTCCTCATGATCAGAAGGGTGCTGTCACATTAGACTTGGCTTACAATAGTGCACTGGGGGACAGTTTGAAGTAAGACAAACAGGATGTGCAGCAAAAGTGGGAAGAATTTCCCATGGAGACTTTTTGCTCCTTGGTTAGGGAGTGCCCAAGAAACACACACACACGCTGAAGAATTCATCAGAACACATCTGGCCCTGCAGAATTACAGAAAAGGACTGGACCCACTGTCTGTGACCTGTGTGAAGACCTGAGGGGCTGGACCTTCTCCCACTTGTACCCAGGACTAAGAAGTAGACTAGAAGAGTCAGCTGGCTGACCTCCTATGTGGCTGCAGGAACACAGCAAGCTGCAAGAATTCATTTTCCTGGAGAGCTCAGCTGACCATTAACAATTGGACCTGGACTGGACACTGTTTGTAGCCTCCGCTGGAGTGAGTTCTGGGCCCTAATTCATGTCACTGAGGTTTTTGGAGCCTTAGATGTAACCGAGTGGAACTGCTCCAGAACGTCGGAAAAGTTTGGACTCAGAAATATTTTGGACTTCCAAGACCTCCGGTGCTTCTGTGGGACCTCTTGGCAAAAGAGTCCTGTTTAAAGGGGACTTTGCAGGAAACAGCTCCAGCTTGCCCATTGGCAGGCTCTGAGTTCCAAACAAGAGACTAAGGGCCTGATTTAGAGTTTGGCAGATGATTTACTGAGTCACAGACATGATGGATATCCTGTTCGCCGCATTCCAAGTGCCATTGGACATATGGTACTTATAATACTGCAGACAGGATATCCATCATGTTTATGACGGCATAACGAATCTGTCAAGCTCTAAATCAAGCCATAAGTCCAAAGTTTCAAATGATGACTGGGCAAAGGCACAAAAAGTATCCGTCCAATGAGAGGACTTCACCAGTTGCAACATTTTAATTTGTATGCTCTCAGGTTTTCCCACCAAAACCAACGACTTCAGCAGAACCTCATCCAAAGGTTATATGACTATGAGAGGACTTTACTGGATAGATCTTACAACCTGGCCCCAATAGAGGAATTCAACTTTTGTTTCGAGGGCAGAAGGTAAAATCTTTGACTAGGGCAACCAGCCTGGGGTATTTGACCTCTGCTTCATCGTGGTTGACAGGAAATTGTGACTAGGTCGAGGTCAGCCATGAACAATGACTTCTCTTTGGTGCTTTACTTTTATTTGGTTCTTTTTGCACTAAAAGTTTTAAAATCATTTCTGCAGTTACCCTTGTTCGAATTTAGAGATTGTGGTCATTTTTTAGGTCTCGCCTGAGACAGCGTTTTAGCGCTGCTCTCACGAGAGCTTTTGTAAATGGGGGATCTGGAAGTGCAAACGAGTGCTTTCAGGCCTCCAAATACCGTGCATGTGCGCCGGGCGCGCGCACCATTTGGCAGCCTGCACACCATTTGCTTTCACTGTCGCTTTGATGTTTGATCGCGATCACTTTCACTTTCGCGGCCGCACGGCCGCTTGTTTGTTATGTGAGTCTTGTTTGCTCCTTGTGTCCAGTACTCACTGCCTCTGATCGTCCCTTCCCCTCTTTGTCAGCCTTTGCCTTTGTCAGCAGGGTTCCGTCTGTCCCTGTTTTCTAGTCTCCTTGTGTCCTTCCAGCCCATCTCACCCGGTCAGTTGCTGCCTCCACTGCTTCCTTGGCCGGTTGATCTTTTTCTCCTCTCCCCTGTGTGATCTTCAGACTGGATGTCTCTTTCGTGTCTGCCTCTGCCCGCCACCTTTCTGTCCCTTTGCCCTTCACTGTCAGTCGTTGACTGTATCTCAGCTGCATTGCTTGGTTTGCTTCACCCTTACTTGCCTCTTTGTTTTCTGCCTGTTATGATTCAGTGGCATGTGTGTTTTTGTGATGAGCTGTCTCACTCAGAGCTTATGGTTGTCAGTGCAGTGAGTACAGGCAAAGACCAAGGCACATGACAGCCGAGCTTCCCTTCACGCTGCATCACTGAGTCTCTGATACACATCTATTCACCAAAATGCCAGGGTTAGATGAAGTGGCGTCACGCACCCTTTTACCTCAGTGACTGACATCATATTGTTGTTCTCTTAGCCCCTCGGCTGTCTCTTCATTGCATCTGAGGGTCAATTGGAAGCACGAGCACTTTTAAAGCAAACACAAATAAAACAAGCATTTGCAATGCAATAGGTCCCGCATTTACGCGAGTTTCAGCTATTGGCATTGTAAATAACAATGCCTTTTATTTATGTTTTAAAAACAGAAACAAAAATAAAAGGCATTGTCATTTACAATGTCAATAGCTCAAACTCACGTAAATGCGAGACCTATTGCATTGCAAATGCTTGTGTTCAGATGTTTTCTCTTAGATTAGAAACTGGTTTGTGATTTTTATTGTGTTGTTTTGACTTTTTATTGTTTTTGTACTGCTAAATACATTACACAATTTTCCTTACGTTAAGCATGTCTGCCATGTGCCATAGCTACCAGAGGAGAAGCACAGGTTTATTTATTGAACTGGTTTGTTGGATCTAACAAACGTTTGACCTTATTAATTCAGAAGGACTCACATCCTTCCCAAATAATATATATTTTCTATGAATACTGCAAGGAGAAATCATATGAAGCCTGCCTTTTAAAGAATACACTGGCTGTCCAGGAAAATCAGATCAAATGCAATGTCCCCGTACTAAATATTAAAATGGATATGATCAGGAACCACATTCTTAAAAAAAACTGAATATAAAATTATATGCGGCGATGATGGTGAGAGTGGAAAGGGTTTGGGCAGGTGTGAGGTACTTTTTTTTTATTTACACAAACATGTTCTTTGTAGAACTTCCCTACACTGGTAATGCGGAAAATAAGATCTGTGCTTCTTTCTAGGACATTGGTCAGTACATAACTGAATAAATAGCCATTATCTGATATCACTTACTAAAGCATACGGATGCCTTTTATTGGGTTTGTTGATGTTTTATAAGCCGTATTACTTATGACGATTCTCGCAAGCTGAAACTGATGCACTCAACGTTTCTTAACAAATGAATTTATTTATACACTATGCACTGACATATTTAAAGATATGCGTTGCATAGAACCTGTTTTACAAAAGGCATTGCGTGTCTGTCCGTGCTAGTGTATGTGTGTTATGCAAACTACACCGCATATACATGCAGATTTCGCATGGACAGAATGTGTAGCATGCACAGGTAGGACCAGAAGGTGGTCTTTGCAAATTGAATTTCCACCTTTTGTTGTGTACCCATCCTGCCCTGGCCTTGCCCTGTGTCTGGTTAGAAAGAAAGCGCAGAGAAATCTCCAGCAACAAGCAGGCCCTCTTGTGACTATAGTCCCTGGCTTGTGCATCGGTTTGTACAATCTTAACATAACATAACAGGTGTATTTGTAAAGCGCACGATTTCCCGTAGGTGTCCTGGCGCTAAATAACAGATGTTTATTGTTACCCAACTCAATTGTACTCATTTTATCGACCTCAGATGGATGAAAGGCTGAGTGGACCCGCCGGGATTTGAACCTGTGACCATGAGGTCGAACACAGGCCCCTGCAGTGGCTACTTTAGTTCTCTGGGCCACCAAATAACGCCTCTTAATATTTACCAATGTACCAGCTGCTGAAAATATCTTTCCAGAACATCCATTAACAGAGAAATAGTGGCTCTAAGGCACTTGCCTTTAAGTTGTTTGTTCTAATGACATAGAACACTACCCTCGAGGTCCCTTGGAAATGAATGGGTATATAGAATTTGATGCCCTTAAATGCTCGAGCCACATCTTTCTTGTTGTTTTGAAGACACCTATTTTTAAAACAGATGAACAAAATGTTATTGCTTTTTTCAAGATCATTTGAAGCTAAGCATGCCACAGGTGAAGGTCTGTAGTTTAGAATTCAACAAAATATACGTTGTTTCTTAGAGCCAGATTTAGATCTCGGCGAACAAGTGACTGCGTCACAACAGTGACGGATATCCCGTCCGCCGAAATATTAATCCCATAAGAGCCATAGCATATGGAGAGATGAGAGTCATTGTCGGAGGGTGATAATGAGGGAATCACTGAAGAACCCCAATAAAGATTGCCATATCCTGGTGCACTGTAAGGTCATAATTTACTATGCTTTAAAAATTAATACAATTAAATATATAACGAAAAGTGTGTTGTAGAAGGCCCCATGTTTGCCATTTTTTCTCAAACCTCCTTGTAGTGGCCAGGATCGCTTGCTGCGTTCCCTCGCTTTGGGACTGGTCTCACAAAATTAGCCAGGGCTGCTTTCACTTTGCAGATCGGCCCTGAGTTCCCTGCTTGCTGCATAGGAACTTTAGTCTGCAGGCTGTTGAGGGGTGGGGTGTTGGGGGGGGGGGCTTTGGGAATCCATTAATCCTATCTCAGACAAAAACTGAATCTGTTATCCCAGATTCCTGGGACACCATTGGCTATCTTGATTGGGGCCTTCAAAAATGCACTAAAAATAGGGGCATTCTTATGAATCTCTCCCAGGTATCCCTCACATGCATCATACATGCAAGGTATTCCTTGGCATTTCGGTTTTGCCAAGGATACTTGCAGCGGCTGCACCTCCATTAGGCCCCTTTGAGGAAATTGTGGGGCTTGCCTTGGAGCTTGTACTCTCCTCTCCATGCGTATACCATCACATCTATTATTGGGCTAGAAGTTCCCTTCCAATATCTTATTATCTGTGTACAGAAAGATCTTGAATGCTGCCAGAGTGCTCTCTCCAGGGATACCCAGAATGGGGAATCGTGTATCATAAACAGTATTTTCGCTAGTTGGGATGCTAACCAATAACAGTGTACATGGGTTAAGCGGAGTTTCCACTTTCCATGGCTGCATATAGTTTGTGTGCATTAGTCGGGGTTTACGTCCTTCTCAGATGTGTGTTTTGAGCAAGTGTTTGAGATTATGCAGCCTGGGTTCCTGCATACGGAGGGGGATCACAGAGAAGATGTAGTTCAATCAGTGTATAATGTTCATTATGAGTGTCTGCACCACAAAGAGAAGTTAAGTGCCATTCACCTGGCGAGGTCTGATTTTATTGCAGCTATCAAGTGGTTCAAGTTGGCTCCCATCATATCGACAAGCCCTGTACTGATATAAATCCCCAGATTTTTACTGTTGGATGTCTGCCATTTGAAGGGATGTTAGAGGTCCCTGCCATAGTGGTATAATGTGTGAGCTGGAGGGTTTCACATTTGTTCCAATTCATTCTATAACCTGAAAATTAGGTAAAGTGAGTTATTGTCAGTATCAAGAGAGGAATAGACTGCTGTGGGTTAGAAAGTGTTAGAAGAAGAAGTCCTCATAGAGGAAACGTTTTGGGTCCCACAAATACATCTGTATCTCTGTAATGTCCGTGTGGTTCTGAATGGATAGAACTAGGGGCTCCAGGGCTAGAACAAACAGCAGTGGGGAGAAGGAGCTTCTTTACCGTGTTCCCTGCTAGATGTCAAAGCCAGGTAATATGTGTCCATTATACCTGACGACTGCAATAGTGTTAGGATAGCGCCATTTAACCAAGGTGTTGAACTTGTTTCCTAGGCCAGGTAGAGTGAGTAGGCTAAAGAGATATGGCCAGTCTACCTTATCAAACGTTTTCTCTGCGTCCTAAAAAAGAGAGCGCCACTTTTTTGTCCCCTTCATTCTTTACCTGCCACAGTATATGCAGCAGTGCCCATAAATGGGATGCAGAAGAGCTGTGTGGCATTAACTCTATCAGGTTTTGATGAATCAGGAGTGGGATGACTACTTTTAGATGGGTGGATAAAATCTTAGCCAATATTTTACTATCAGCATTAAGTAGCAAAATCGGATGGTAACATGCGCAATCCAACAGTTCCTTGTCTGGCTTCAGAAGCAAGGTGCGTTTCACTCTGTTCATTTCTGGTGGAGACAGAGTGCCCTCAAAGATACCATTAAAAACTCTGCACAGATTAACTTCTCCCCTACTGGTAGGTTCCCCCTGACTCTTGCTTTGGCCGCTGCCCATACCATTTGTGTGGTGGAGACGGAATGCTCCTTCTCATCTCTGAAAGTAGCTAGCATCAAGACTATTTTATGTTTGTCCATTTGCACTCGATAGTGAGTGGATTGAATTTTCACTGTCCCCCTTGTAGCCTCAACAATGGATCAGAATTGTGGCATAATCTGACATTCCATTGGGCCAAATGGCCATATCTACGATCTTGTTCAAGAGGTGGATGGACGTTAGAAAGTAATCGATGCATCAACACCTGCTGTGCACACAAGAGGTGAATGTGTAGTCCGACTCATCCGAATGGAAGAGATGCCAAGATCGTGTAGCGTAAAGCCAGACCAGAGATCGGCAAGCAGTACTCTTTCAGCGTGGTTGCCCATCTGGGGATGCTGTGATTAGTCCATGAATGAGTCAGGGACTGTGTTACAGTCATCACAAAAGCAGGATTTTAGTCTGCGTCTATTGGAACAAAATCCTGGGAGTACAGAGCCATAGATAGAGCCTACAAGTAGGGTTTGCTCCTGTATGATTATTCTGCTTATTATAAAGTGTACCAAAGGGTCTTACCAGACATTGTTCATTTTTAATAGCAGTCCCCATCTCACCAATAGGGCCACTCCTCCCTTATGCTCTGTCTTGGTGTGCTGTAGTATCTGATTGAGAGCACAACTTTCATGTGCATGGTATTCCCTCCTGACACAATTGCAGCACAGTTTTGAACTTTCTATGTAGTATAAATGCTTTTCCTGTATAAGTGCAATGTCCGGGTTCAGTATGTTTAGGTAGGACGGTACCTTTTTCTTTTTATAAAATGAGAAAGGCCATTAACATTAAGTGATACAACTCTAAGTGTAGACCCTTGCATTCAGTGAAGAGGAAAGAAAGACTTTTTTTTTTTATAACTCTTTATTTAAAATTTTGCATCGAAGAACAACAATACAACACACTTGTCCATACATGGAGTCAGTTGAAGAATAGCATAATACATGGGGTCATATACACCAGCCATACGCATGTTTCTATACAGCTCTGCCCCCCCAAGGCCCCTCCTGATCCCCGAACATTCCAGCATAAGTCCCCCCCACCCCCCCGGCAGGCCCACCCCATGTTTGCATTCAGCATACAGCGTGCCCCCAGAAACGCCCATTTGCCCTGCCCCATAGAGGCTAGGAGTGTTCCCACATGGCTTTCTATGACATGGCAGTGGTATGTTATGCGGGGGTAGCACCTCTGGCAGCCATCATTTACGCCCCTGTGCAGGCAGTATCCCTCCCGCGTCCCCGCAGGCAGGACGACAGCGTATGATTCAATCCCCGAGAGGCCTGTACTATGCGCCTCCCCCCCGACCAGGGCTGGCAGCAAGTGACTCATCCCTCAAACAGAAGCGGAAGACGATCACTGGTCACCATGTGCTGCGAGGTACCGCGTCAGGGGCCCCCAGATGTCGGAGGGCCGGGACGCGGACGGAAGCAACTCTGAATACAACAGGACATTTTCCTGGCAGGTAATCAAATCCCGCAGCCATTCCTTAAACTTGGGGCGTCTTCCACGCCCCCATCGACACGCTATATGGCGCTTGGCGAGCAGCAGCGCACTAGTAACGAAACGGCGGTCAGACTTAGGTATGTCTCGGGTATACCCCAATAGGGCCTGTAAAGGAGAGGGTGGTAACGGGGACCCTAGCATTTCCCCCAGGGCCTCGCATACCTGGGTCCAGTATTCGTCTATGCTTGGGCAGGTCCAGGCCAGGTGCAGGAAGTCCACTCCAGGAGAACGACATCTGTCACATCTATCATTATCACGAAGATGAAACCTATGCATCTGGGCTGGAGTGCAGTAGAGGCGATGTAGGAATTTGTAATGAATAACACGGAACCGACTACTAGAGGAGATCATTTCTGTCTGCAAGCAGCAGAACCCCCACTGGTCGTCCGTAAACCCAATGCCAATCTCGGCCTCCCAGCCCGCAAGGGACCTCAACACCCCCCCATCACAATTATATATCCGTCGAAAAAGCGAGGAGACCATATGCGAAGGTGAAGAGGAGTCAAGCAGATAATGAAACGGTTCCAGAACAGTGGGCTCGCCCGGATATGCCGGCAACAGTTTCTGCAGCCCGCTGCGGAGCCGAATGAAGGCAAACACCTCCAGGGGGGTGGGGACAACCTCCCCATAGAGGAGCGGGAGATCACGAAATCTGCCTTCATGAAATAGATCACCCCAGCTCGCAATCCCCATCCTCAATTTTATTCTCTGGAACATCCCCTCTCCTAAAAGTGGGAGAGCCGGGTGATACACCAGTGGCATCAACGGAGAATAGAGGAATGACGAGCCCAAACGATCAGCAATAACTCTCCAAGCATGTGCCGTAGCATGTACAGGGTTACGGTCCGCGCGAGACGAAGGCACCTCGGCGAGGGCCACCCCCTCCAGCGGAACCGGATCTGCCAACCAGTGCTCCACCGCAGTCTGTGGCATGTAGGGGGAGGGCCGATACCAATAGTACACATAGTGCGCCTGGGCACTGTTATAATAGAGTTCGAAGTCTGGTATATCGAATCCACCCTGCCCATATGGACGCACGAGCACAGACCACTTAAGCCGCGGTCTCCTCCCCCCCACACCAAGCGAATAAGCTCTGATCTCAACTCCCTAAAGAAGTAACCCCCCGGATGAAACGGGATATTGAGGAAGAGGTAAAGCAGCTTAGGGAGTATAACCATCTTTATAAGGGAAATTCCACCGGCCATCGACAGTGGAATAGTAAACCACCGGACCACATGCGAACGTATGGACTCGATACCCTACCATAATTCATGCGCATCACCTCCTGTCGGTCCCTGGAGACCCATACTCCCAAGTACTTCACGCCCCCGTCGCACCACTCCAGAGGAAAGTCAAGCGGGACTTTATCAATACCGTTCGTAAGAGGGAAAACAGCAGATTTACCCCAATTGATGTGGATCCCCGAGTACAGCGCGAATCGAACAAATTCTCTAAGTATAGGGTTTAGGTTATCCCGAGGATTCTTGATATAGAGTGTGAGATCATCCGCATAGAGTGACAATAAGATTTGCCACCGTTGGCATCTCAGGGACGCCGCGAGATAGTTCTGCCGCAGGCAAGACGCCAGGGGCTCTATCGCCAATGCAAAAAGAAGTGGCGACAGTGGGCACCCCTGTCGAGTACCCCTGGTTACTAGGAAGGGAGCAGAGACACGACCGTTAATAAGGATTCGTGCCTTGGGGCATCAGTACAGGATCTGAATCCATCTGGAGAATGCCACTGGCATGCCCATATTTTTGAGGATCAGGTGAAGATAGTCCCACTCGACCGAGTCGAACGCCCTGGTGGCATCCAAGAATACCGCCACCAGGGTGAGGGAAGGATCCGCGTTATTCAAAATCGAGAAGAGCGTCCGCAAGTTGTGGGAGGTAGATCGGCCCGGAATAAACCCCGCTTGATCGGGCAGTATCAACCCTCCAATCAGTAGGTTAACACGATTCACTAGCACCTTAGCCAGGATCTTCACGTCGCTATTGATGAGGGAAAGAGGCCTGTAAGAATCGCAACTGTCCGGGGGCTTTCCCGGCTTAAGAAGAGAGACAATAAGAGTCTCCGACATGCTGGGCGGCAGGAAGCCGGTCTCATTAGCCTCCTCGAACACCTCTCGCAGAACCACCGCTAGTGGGTCTATGAACGTTTTTTAATACTCAATAGGAAAGCCGTCCAGGCCCGGCGACTTACCCGAAGCCGTCTGCATTATTGCTTCCATAATTTCGGCTAACCCTATAGGAGCCGCCAAGAGTTCCCGCTGAGCATCAGAGAGCCATCCAAGGGTAAGCTCTGATAGGTACTCAGACATCTCCAAGGGCGATTCTCGCTGGGATGTATACAGGGCGGAATAATGGGACACAAAGGTGGACAGTATAGAAGGCGTGTCACGCTGCATTGTACCATCTGGGGCCCGGACCTCTAGTATGTGGTTAGCACCATGCTGAGGACGAACAGCTCCCGCCAAAAACCTGCCAGGTCGTTCCCCCTCACCATACGCTCGTGCAGTGAAATATTTACAGCGGAAACGTACTTCTCTCTCAGCCGCGATCTTAAACTCGGTGAGTTTGGTACGGTAGTCCAGCTGTGCCACAGAGTCATTCAAAAAGTTAGGGCCAGTTTCTAGGGCCTGCAAGGCTCGCTCCAAAGTGGTCAGCATAGTGCGGAGTGAGCGCAGGACTCCCGAGCCCTTAGAAATACACACACCCCGCATGGTGACCTTAAAGGCCTCCTACACCGTTGCCACGCAGGCAACCAACCCCCGAATCCGATCTATGAACTCCGTGATTTCCTGGGCCATTTCAAACTTAAACAATTCGTCCAGGAGAATGTTAGGCTGCATGCGCCACGGAAGCGGGTCGCCAACCAGTCAACCAACCTGGCCAGAGTGATCAGCACAGGCGCATGATCAGAATAGGTACGAGGCAAGTGTCGTGCTCCCAACAGGGAGGATCCCAGAGTCCTTGACAGGAGCAGGTAATCTAACCGAGCCCAGGTGGAGTGCAGTGTCGACCAGTGCGTGCCCTCCCGCGTATCCGGGTGAACATGTCGCCACGCGTCAAGCAGCGAGTGATGTGCTACAAGGTCAAGAACATAAGCCTGTGAGCGGGGGTGATACGCAGTGTCTGCATTAGAGCGATCCAGGGCAGGGTCTAAGGTAACATTGAAATCCCCTCCCCAGATCAGGTGTGTAGACCCTATATCCAATATGACTGCCTACAGTGAGATGAAATGTATGGGTCCATCCATGTTGGGCCCATAGGAGGATGCAATAGTAACGGTAGCATTACCCATCCGGCCCCACACAACACAGAATCGTCCCTCTGTATCATTTTTTTCCCCCAGAGGCACAAACGGGGTGTGTATTTTGACTAGAATGGTCGTTCCCCTAGAGTATGTGAAATATGAAGAGAAAAGGCTATATGCCGCCCACCTAGATGCGAATGTAGGCGCCCGGCGTGGGTCTGTATGGGTTTCCTGCAGTAGTGCTATGTGTATTTGGTGGCGGTCCAAATAACCCAAGACCTGACGACGCTTGCGCGGGACTCCCAGCCCCCGTATGTTCCACGTCAGTACAGTGATCCTACTGTGCGGGTCATGTTGTATACTTCGCTCCCCCATTGCCATCACTCATGGGGGCACCAATGGATGAAGCCAAGTAGGCCCTGCAGCCGAGCCTCCACGCCCCGCTGTCCCTCCCACCTCTCGCTAGGAAGAAGCCATACCCCCACCCCTAGGCCCCAATGCGGAGATTGCCAGAGTTCAAGCCCAAGTATAGAATGGTATGTGCTCCAGCGGTCAAGCGAGTTGTCATAAGTACAAATCCCCCCCTTCCCTGCCCAGCCGACTTCCCCAACTCGTCGGAGGGAGCCCTCCCCAAACACCTTTCCCCTGCAAACCCCTCCATCCCCATCCCACCCCCTCCCACCGCAGCAGCCCAATCCTGCCGGGATCCAGACCCCCTCCCACCCCTTGCAGTGAACATAACTGTTGAAGTGGGGTATACCCTCTACGGGAGACACCAGTGTGCCGGACCTACCCTCCCCAACCCCATCATTGCACCCACCGCACCTACAGTCTACGTGGGATAGGGGGGGAGTGCCAAGGCGAATCAGAGCGTCAATGTCCAGACCAGTACATCGTAAACATTGGGCGACAGCATGGTTGAGTCCCCTGATGGCAATGTCTGCTCATTCCCTACATCTGAAGGAGGGGTCTAAAGACTAAGGCAGCCCCCACCACAGCAAGAGCGATCACCCCCATAAGTGCAACCGGTCCATAGCCGCAGCCAAAGGGCAGTCCAATCAAAGGGGAGGGACAGGAGCAAGAAAAAATAGGCAATGTGAAACAAGAAGGAAAAGCAAACACAGGGGAAGAAAAATAGAAGAGAAACCATGACAGCAGTACTCATCAGTCCGGAGCAGGCGTCGGAGAGCGGGATCCCGATCGTGTCCCAGGACTGCGCCGCTGAGCGGCAGCAGAAGGCTGTTCTTTTAGGAAGTCCTCCACCTGCTGCGGGCTGCCGAAGAAGAGGGCCTTGCCATGATGGGTGATGTTGAGCTTGGCGGGATACTGCATGGAATATGGAATGTCTCTTTGTTGCAGCTTCTTCTTCACTCCTGCGAACTTGCGGCGGGCTTCTTGCACCGGGCTTCTTGCACCATCTGGGTAACGTCCGGATAGAAAGAGAGAGTGGTGTTTTCGTGCAGAATCGGCTGTTTCTCTCTAGCCACGCGCAGTAAAGTGTCACGATCCCTGCAATTGAGGAATCTGATGATGACAGGGCGCGGCGGAGCCCCAGGAACCGGCCGAGGCCCCAAGGAGCGGTGAGCTCGCTCCCAACTACCAACTACGGTGAAAAAGAGTCCCGACCAAACTTATCAACCAGCAGCCGCTCTATGAACTCCTCCATGCGGCCCCCACCACTGGACTCCGCAAGGCCAATCAGGCGGACGTTGTTCCATCGGGAACGCGCCTCCAAATCTTCATTTTTCTCTGCAATGACTCTGAGCAACCGGTCCATCTGCGACACCTTAGCTGCACCAGTCGCTGCACCGTCCTCCAGCTCCGATATTTGCCCCTCCGCCTCCTTCAGTCGCTCCCCGTGCTGGTCCAGCCGATGCACCACCGTCTCCAGGCGCGTATTCATGGTATCAATTTTGGCGTTGATGGATGTTAGGCTCTTCTGCACGCCTACTAGGATAGTCTTCCAGTCCACCTCCTCCCCCTCACCAGGGCCCGTCTATCCACCCTCCACAGGTGGCATGCGCATTTTCTTTTTAGGGGGATTGAAGTGTAGCGTCGACTGTTTAGCATCCGATTTGCCCATGGTAGCCGCAGGCAAGAGCACCGGTCACTTATAGCCAGTCCGCATGGCGATCTCTATGTCCGGACGTCTTAGTAAGCGCCGACTCAAGGGGCCAGCCGCAGTCCACACCAACACCACCAGACCTCGGCAGAGCACACCAGATGACCAGCTCCCTCAAGCCACCAGGATTAATCTGCCCGAGGAGGCGTCCAGGCGCTCAGCCCAGCCCCCAGCAGGAGCCACAGCACCCCCTCGTCCTCTGCGGGGACAGGGCCGCAAACTGACCGCGCCGCAGGCACCAGGTCTCAATCCAGGCGATGAGTCAAACGGGGAGCCAAGAAGATCGCCCACAGCGCAGGCACAGAGGACAGACCTCACCACCAGCCCTCGCCCCAATGGAGCTCAGGGTGTTTTTGTCCACTGCTTACTAGCGGCGATCAGACCCAGGAGAGCGCACTTCCGTCCCAGGGCGCATGGGCCATGCAGATAGAGCAACTCCGTCACAGCGAGGTCCCGAGCCTGGGTCCCCAGCACGATCGTCGCACCAGGCAATCACCAGTAAGGTCCTCCGGGGGGGGGAGGCACAGGCCCTCCATCAGCGCCCAGCGAAGTGAAGGCAGCGCCGACCACAGCCAACACCACCTCCGCAGCCCCACGGCCCAACGAATCCCCAGGCTCAATTTGTCGAGAGCCGCCGCTCGGCGGGTCCGCGCTACTCGGTGCACTGCGCCCAGTGCCAGCAACAGTTGATATCTTTGCCGCCGGGTCACCGACGGTCTACAAACTCGCACCGAGTGTTCTCACAAGGATGTTCTACACCTCGGCAGCGCTGGATTGTTAGGAACTGGCCTGTAGGATGGTGCTGCAATGTTTAATTTCGCCCGGCCGGCGGGAGCCTCACTAAAGTGCGGCCATGACGGTCCAGCGCCACCTAGCGCCCCCCAAGAGGAAAGAAAGACTTGGTGAGAAAGTCTGTAAGCCATGGATGAAATAAAGTGGGTGCTATGTGTGGCCAATGTGTTTTAAGATAATTGACTCAGCTCCTTTGTGGCATCTGTGTTCTTTCTGAACTGTAATCAGGTGAAGAATAGACCCTGTAGGAAGCAACCGTCTTCCTTCGGCCAGCGGAGGGTCATGAACCGGATATAAAATGGAATTATGTGAGTTGGCATTAGGGGTGGGCGGAATTTGCGTAATTGCATTACGCAAATCTCCGCGAAACGGCAAAAAATCTCCGCGAACACGCAGAAATTCCGCGAACACGCGGAATTGCTTGTTCGCGATGCTTTTTTCCTGTTCGCAATTGCTGTTTGCGTGCTCGAGGAGAAATATCTCGCGAACATGCATTTTGAGAACGCGAACAAGCAAAAATTTCGCGAAATCGCGGAAAGCAGACTTTTGAGCAATTTCGCGTTCTCCGCGGAACGCGAAATTACGCAAATTACGCAAATTACGTGAGCGGAACGGAATTTGCCACCCAGGCCTAGTTGGCATCAGGTTCCCTAGGGTCCATTGGTGCTGTGTTATTGTGGTGTCAGTTAACTGTACAGCTATGTGTGATCCTGTGGGTCCGCTAGATCTGGCCGGGGGTACAGAACCAATGTTATCAATAGTGAATAGCATTACACATGGGAAGTGGAATATTACCCAATTGCTCCCCATGTTAACAATGCACCAGTGTTGTGTGCTATTTTTATTATGCATTCTATGTTCCGTGTGTTGTATTCTTTAAATGTACGCAGGTGGAGCGAGGCATGGAATCTCCTTCAGGTCTTCACAGATTCCAATCCAGGTCGTCGGTTTCTACTGGTGTCCTGGATGGGAAGCTGTGTTGCCTGGCGCTCACCTGTTCCTTGGATTTATACAATAAATCTTCAATCTATGACTGCCTCCGTGCATCATTACAATTGGCGACGATTACGGACGAACTCACGAGGATTTTCGACATTCAACATATATATTTTTTTCTCTCATAAGAAAGGAATCTCATTGGCTAATGGAAATATTCACCATTGAGACATTTCATTGATTTGAGCTACACCACCTTTGAAATGATTTCCACACTGCCGAGGTAACCTTGGAAAGGTCAGTAGGTAGGAATAATTAACTTACTAGGGTGTTGTGGATCATTGTGGAACTGCTATCGGCCGCATTTTTTGAGCGGCAGCAACTTTCTTTGATTGTACGCGAACCCTGCACACTCCAATCTGGAACATTACGGTGTGCCGGGGCATGCGCAATTCGCCCACTACATCATCACGCAAGGTCACGCAGCGCGACCTTGCGTAGTGGCCATATTGGATTTTGACCAGGAGTGCTGGAAGCTTTCTGCATGTGTTGGAGCTTCACAGCATTACTCCTGCAATGAATGGACAGTTTGAGGAGTGTTATAAGTTCGAGTTGGAGGCGGTATTAAAGGAACAGGTGAGAGAGTCGGGAAAAAGACTAAATTTGTTTTAACACATTTATTTCATTGTATATTTGGCACATCATTCCTCTGGTTGGTCAGGACTGTAGCATTTTTGCTTATAAGTATTACCAACCAGCAGTAGGTATTTTGGATTGCTGTGTTCAACTGTATATGGAACAAGGGGACCAAGTACCCCAAACAGAGGAGCAAGCCATGGCACAAGAGAATTTCACAATAAGTCCCCCACATGCATTTTGGGTGACGGGATCACAGCCCACCATAAAATGGGTAGAATGGAAAGAATACTTTGTGAATTACATCAAAGCTATTGATGAGGAGGGTAAGATGAAACTTGTCCAGAAAAAGAGATTGCTACTTCACTCCTTGGGTCATGTAGGTTTGAAAACGTATTCACGGATGCCCAAAATCACTGGTGGTGAGGTGAATGTGTTTGAGGCTGCATTAAAAGACCTTGACAAATATTTTGCTCTGAAAGTATGTATTGGGGTAGTACGACATACATTTTTCCAGAGGAAACAAAACAAGGAAGAACCTGTGGATGAATGGTTAGATGATCTCAAGAGACTGGCAATAGATTGCAAGTTTGGAAGTCTTCATGATGATCTAATTCGGGATCAATTGGTCATGCACAATAACAATTCTTCTATACAAGATCGATTATGGGTCAATGGGGATGCACCCTTAGAAGATGTTTTGGCTATAATGAGGAAATCTGAAATATCAGGGAGATGTGCCACAGTGGTGAAGGAGTCTGAAAAAAATTCAAGTGGTGTTTTCAAACTACAGAACTCAAATAGAAATCACGGTCAACACACCACGGGATGTTGGTTGAATCAACCTCAAAAGAATATGCAGAAGGAATGGAAACCAGATGAGAGAAGATGCTATTGTTGTGATAGCAAGGAACATTTGGCGTTTAGTAAATATTGCCCAGCCTTAAAGAAGAAATGTGGTATTTGTGGGTTAATGGGCCATTTTAGCAAAATGTGCCGTAAAAGAAGCAATGTAAAGTATGTAGGGGATGGTGAAGAGGACACCGATGTTGGAGATGACAATGAAGACAGTTGTGTTAAGAGTTTACAAGGGAACTATGTTATAAAGGTCTCAGATGAATATGTTAAAGGGAAACCTATATGTGAATTATCTTTGGGTGGTGTCAAAATTAATGTGTACGCAGATTCTGGATCATCGTAGACTATTGTAAATTAGGCTGTTTGGAAAGATAAATTTGTGGGAAAAATTGGACAACAATTATATCCTACTGATGTGAGCCCGGTAAGTTTCACTGGGGAAAAGATTAATATGCTAGGATTCAGATGGCTTACATTTCTGTTCAAGGGGAGGTCAGCGAGAGGTAAATTGTATGTAGCAAAACATGGACCATCTGTACTTGGTTGGTTTGATCAAAAGAATCTACACATCATCCTGGATCCCAATAGTGAGGAAAAAGTACTCACAATGGACGAAACAAGTAAAGTGGGGGATTCTTTGGTTAAAAAATTTCCAGGAGTTTTTGGGAAGAGTTTAGGGGCACTCAAAGGATTTGAACACAGAATAGTACTTAAGGAACTGGAGAACCTAAAGTTCATAAGGTAAGGCCAATCCCTATACTTAATAGGGACGAAGTCAATAAGGAATTACAAGACCTGTTAGCTAAGGGTGTGATTGAGGAAGTGGAGAGCTCTGAATGGATTTCTCCGGTTGTCGTCGCACGAGAAAGCAATGGAAACATTTGTTTGTGCACTGATTTACGCCATTTAAATAATAACATCGTTATAGAAAATGTTTCCCTACCTAAGATTAATGAAATGGTTTCTTCACTCAGAGGGGCTAGCTGGTTTTCAACCATAGACCTATCAGCAGCTTATCACCAGATCATTTTGTCACCTGAATCAAGAAAGCTCACTGCATTCATTACGCCTTTTGTGTGTTATCAGTTCAGGCGTATGCCATTTGGCCTTGCCTCAGCCACTGCTGTTTTTCAGTGGCTGATGCACAAGCTTTTTGGTGGAGAAAAAGCCGTGAGTTTTTTCAGGATGATATCCTTATTGCTGCTACAAGTAAGGAAGAACACGATGATTTCCTTAATATGGTGTTGGAAATATTACAAAATGCTGGGTTAAGTGTGGAACTTAGCAAATGTAAATTTGCAGAGAGATAGGTATCATATTTAGGACACACTATTAGTGGAGATGGTGTGAGACCCAAACCTTCACTTATAAATGCTATTATGGGATCGCCAGCTCCGAGTACTAAAGATGAAGTTAGATCCTTTTTGGGAATGACAGAATATTGCGCAAAGTACATACCTAACTTTGCCAGCAAAGTATACAACGTACGCTCACTTTTAAAAATAAAGTTAAAATTTGAATGGACAGTTGAGTGTGAAAAAGAGTTTTCAATGATCAAAGCAGATTTGGATAATGTGAATGCCCTAAGTTGTTTTGACCCAAACTTAGAATGTTTTTTGACCACTGATGCGAGCGATAAAGGACTGGGTGCAGTTCTTTCGCAGAAAATGTGTAATGGCTTCGAGAAGATTATTCTGTTTGCCTCAAGAGCTTTATCCCCTGCAGAGACCAGATACCCCATTATTGAAATGGAGGCACTGTCCTGGGCATTAGAACATTTTAGAGCTTTTGTTTGGGGTAAGCCTGTTACCATCCGCACTGATCATCGACCATTGGTAAGAATTTTGACTAGTGAGGGTAGTGTTGGAACTTCGGCAAGGTTGGCAAGAATATCCATGAGAATTAAGGAATACATCTTCAAAATTATGTATGTACCGGGCAAAGACAATGTAGTAGCGGATTTTTTGTCCAGACTACCTGCACCTCTTGAGAAATGTGAGGATGATCCTTGGGGTAATTTCAGTATTGCCTTGATTCAAGATTCTGGCACACTAGTCATTACTAAAACTGAATGGGTGGAAGAACAATCAAAGGATGAAGTTTTACAAGCAGTTTCCAACCATATTTGTAAAGGGTGGCCAAGGAAACACAATATTAATGAGGAACAGAAAGCTTTTTGGGATGTAAGAATGGAGTTGTCCTTCGATAAAGATTTGTTACTTAGAGGTGATAGAATAATTGCACCGAAAACTTTATGCAGGAAAGTGTTACAGTTGTGCTACGAAGGACATTTTGGAATAGTTAGAACAAAGTTGGTGGTTAAAGGTATTTTTTGGTGGCCAGGAGTTGACAAGGAGGTAGAGAAGTTTGCTAGAGAATGCCTAATTTGTTCTTCTGCAGATATATCTTTAAAGACCTTGAGGCCTCCGATGAGTGAAGGGTTGATACCTAGTCTTCCTTGGGAAGTAATAGCGATAGACATTTTTGGACCAGTTGGTGAGGCCAAAGAATATGGCATTGTTGTAATTGACTTATTCACCAAATGTCCTATGGTTAGGATAGTAGAAAAAGTGGACGCACACAGTGTTTTAAAGTTTTTAGATAAGCTTTTTGTTTTAGAGGGTTTGCCTGTGTGTATATTAAGCGATAATGGGGTACAATTTACCTCCAAAATTGCAAAAGAATATTTTCAGAAATGTGGCATCCAGCATAAGACAACCTCACTGTATAATCCCAGTGGCAATGGCACTGTAGAACGCTTTAACCGTGTGTTAAAAGGTGTAATCCAAGCTGCAATGAGCAAACATTTAGATTGGAAATTAGTGATACAAAAAGCTGTTTGGGCTTACAGGGTTACAAGGCATGCTGCCACGTGTCTATCCCCTTTTATCATGATGAGAGGTAGGAAGCCTAGGTGTAAGTTTAGCCCCAATTGGTTTATGGAAGGCAGAATTGAACAATGGTCACCAGAAGATGTAAGGAAAAATTTAGAAATGGTACACAGGAAAAGTAAAGAACATTATGATGTGTATCATTGCACTAAAATGCTATTGTAAGAGTTGGTGACTGGGTTCGCATTAAAAGACCCATTAATGTTCCTAAATGTGAAAGCATGTTTGAAGCACCACAACAAGTGGCAGAAGTTATTTGTAATGCTATTAGGCTTAAGGATGGAAGGGTTTGGAACCTAAACAATGTTGCTTTGGATTTGGATCAGCAGCATATTGAGGGAACGTCTACTTTTGAACTTCCATCAAATTTTGGGAGGATGGAGGGTTATTTTGATTGCAGTAAAATACAAGCTGATTTGGGTCATGAGGATAGTGTACCAACGGAAAGTGTTAAGGACAGTGAATCAGGTAAGGATGTCCAAGTCACCACGGAAATTAGAGAAGAAGATGTCATTCCTCCAGATATCACTCCTATTGTGAGGAGGGAGGAGGTGGTTCCGAGTAATTATAACTCTAACACTGAATGTGTCAAGGAGGGTGTTGACAGGAATATGGACATTGGTGACATTGGTAAGAGGAAGAGAATTCTACCAGCATGGCTGAAGGAATATGTTAGGTAG
This sequence comes from Triturus cristatus, assembly GCF_964204655.1. Taxonomy (NCBI): domain Eukaryota; kingdom Metazoa; phylum Chordata; class Amphibia; order Caudata; family Salamandridae; genus Triturus; species Triturus cristatus. The sequence goes on from NC_140588.1 coordinate 491,906,048, forward strand.
GTCCTTACATTGCATGTTTCCTTTTCTTTACCGGTATTGTTTTTTTTCTATCTCTCCCTTCTGTTCCTCCATCCTGCGGTACTGCCGTCCGTTGTTTAAGAAGGGCCTGGGTCTCTGCATGCCTCCAGCACCCATGGAATGTGGCTAACTCAAAGGAGACATTCATGAAGCGCTGGACGTGGGCTTCAAGGATGGGGAATGATGTGGTTGAGATGTTGTGTGGGAAGGGGCCTGATGGAGAGCCAGAGTGGATGGTGCACATGAGCCAGGTGGTGTACTTGCTGCTGACGGGAGTCCAGAACCTGAGGGGGGTTTGTCCTGCGGATAATAGTGCTGTCTGCCTCTGTGTGCCAAGGCTGTTGTGTATGGCCATGAGCTAGCAGTGGTACAAAGTTGCAAGGGATGTGATCTGCCTTGCCAGGGTGGGGTGTCTTGGATGGAGATCTGCTGTCAGTTCACTCACAATGCTGATGAGCTCCTTGATGTCGTGTGTTTTGGTGTCTCGGCACTATCTGAAGGATCTCCACTTGTCCTTGCTGATGATATGGTGATGTCTGTGTGTGGTCTTTTCCAGGCCTGTAAGGTAAATGATGGCTCTTTGTGTTGCAAGGTTTGCACAAGAGTCCGGCTAAGTCTGTAGGAGTCCACTAGGTCTGCCTTGTCCCAGGTGCCTTAACTGTTGTTGTGCTTCACAGGAAAGTCCGTCAATGTGGCAAGATTGTTGGATCAGTTGCTGATCCAGTGTGTGAGGTTTCAGGGTGTTGCAGTGCTGTTGTTTTGAGTGTCCCACACAGCTTGTCTGTGGTGACTTACATCAAGCATCTTTGGGGGATCGTTAGCGGGGTGTGGGGCAGTGTGTTGCTTGTCGGAGACGTCGATTAAAATGTTGATGGACCAATGATGGATGGTGGTGTGGTTCTCCTCCAGCCAGAAGTTACTGGCCCCCAGCCACATGTAGCCTGTAGAGGTGAGGGCGTGCGTGCAGATGTACATGTTGATGGCTTAGCGCAATTGTGGATGTAGGCCTGGAGATCTGTAGATGAGTGTTACTCTGAGGGTTGCCATGGAGTTGCTGCAAACCCGGATTTGTGACTCTGAGGGTGTACTTGTGAGGAAATTGCAATTCATCCTCCGGGAATGTTGGTGCCGTCCCTGCGGGTGATCTTGTATCCGTCTGAGATGGCAATGAAGAAGTTGTGTGCTGAGGATGCTTATGTCCAGGTTACTGTCATGAAGGTGATGTGTGGGGCTGTTGTGTTGAGGAGGTAACAGAGTCCAATGGTATGCTGGTGGACAGAGCGGGTGTGGAGTAGGAGGCACATGATCTGGTTGTTCTGACAGGGTCTGGTAGACTGGGCAGCGCTGTGTAGGCAGTTGGAGTTGCACACTCAGCATGCAAAGGTGTCGTGTGCTCTTAGGGGTTGCCTGATAGCAGGCGGATGATTGTCTGGAGGACATTGCTTGGAGGTTGGCTGCAGCATGAGCCTGTTGTGTGACGTGGGTCATGCTAAGACCAGAGGCTCGTGCACTGTGCACGTTGCAGGCGCAGGCGGTCCTGCCTTTGGCACGGCGTTGGCGCAACAGTAGCACAGACAAGCTGCTGGCTGCATTAAGAATGGGTGGAGGGGGAAGGGAGGAGCATTTAGGAGGCGTGTGGGTTGCAGAATCAGGGCACTCTGCGGGGCGGTGCCGCAGGTGAGGCAGCAGCAGGCGGAAGGGGTGAGAAACTAGGCAAAAAGTAGCACACAAAGACAATGAGGTCAGAAAGGCACAGTGCAACAGGTGTATGTAAAGGAAGGAGTGTCAGGTTACTCATGGGTCACTACGAGAAAATGTATGACCAATCACCAAAAATGACGGCCACTGGGTCAGGCAACAAAATGCGGAGCTGCGCACAGGAGACACACCATCAGCATGTGTTCACGTCCCGTTGTGGGGAGCAAGTTGCACAAATACATACACAACCAGGGACTTCATGCACAATAGACATTATTAGCCATGAAGAACTGCATGCATGTTGCCGAAGTACATATACACACATGCTCAATATTTGACAAGTATGCCATAGATGACGCATGCAAACTGGCAAGAGAGCTGCAGTGACAGAGATGAGGCACTTTGGATTGTGCTGAACACCTTTATTCCACATACACACACAAACGGAAATGCATCCTTGTGAACAGACTCACAGGTCATTTGACAGAACATGTGGGACATACGTTGGACCTCCGCTTCACGACACGTATGATGTCAATCCCAAAGAACTGGCACACAAGTTAAGGGGATGAGCCAAACACATCCTGCTGCACACGGAGAGGCTGCAATTCCCCATAGAGCCTGTTGTTGTGATGTCCCACACTATGTCCACCCATAGCATACGCAATGTTTCAGAGGCAAGGTTTACACACATTGATGCCTTCATCAGACGCCACACTCCACTACAGATGACTGTCAAGAAGGGTGACTATCATGTCATGGGAGTGATGCTACATGTTATATGCTCCATGGTGGGAAGACATGTATGCATGGTACCACAACATGCACAGAAGCAGGTCCACACATTCCCAACCCGTACCACCACCAAAGACCTTTGCTGCAATCCTTACCCAAACTGACATTTCCACATGTCCGTGCATGTAACGCTGATTCAGCACACGTTGCAATCCTCATGAGGAATGGCAGGAGGACAACGATGACACGAGCAGACAACATGCGCAAAAACCTGGGAATGACAGACACACAAGAAGTCACCTAAAACAAATCTCGGCGCACACATGGACATTTACAAAGCATGAACAATGTTGGACACATGTAAATTTCAAAGAAAGTCTCTCCGCAAAACTGTGCGGCATGACATCATCACTAGAGTGACACATCAGAACACACAGCAAAGTCACTTTGCATTCAGTCAGCTGGACACACACATTGCAACACATGCCACTCAATGCTACAAGCTTGCACACTCATACCCAGTGACTCACCATTATGAGAAGAAGTTGCATAAGAGCTGACTCCGGCTATCCTCCTCCTCGTCCTCATCACTAGCCTCGTGAGCAAGCCCTTGATCTTCCACGGGTGGATGTTCCTGCTCATCCGGATCCAGGATGAGTGGCACTGCCTTCTCAACTGCCTTGTTGTGCAGCATGCAGCACACGAGGAAGATTCGGCAGACCTTCTCCGGGGCATAAGGGAGGGACCCGCCTGTCTTGTTCAGGCACCGGAATCGGCTCTTCAGGGGTCCAAACGTCCTCTCAATCACTCGCCTGGTCTGCCCGTGTGCATTGTTGTACCGGTGATCTGCAGCTGTTCTTGGGTTGCGGAGAGGTGTCAGCAGCCATGGCATGTATGGATAGCCAGAGTCCTCTACATGTGAACATCATGTAAAAAAGGGTGTCAGGAGATGCTGTAAGAGCCAAAGATACTGCAACACACAGGAAAAACAGAGCATACCCACCAACAAGACATGCTTGTTCGTTGTGCAACCGCAGCATCATTTGTGGCACCCTGCTATGCCTCATGATGTAGGCATTGTGTGCTGATCCTGGAAAACGTGCACAGACATGGCAAATCAGCATGTTAGCAAGACACACCACAAGGGCATTTATCGAGTGATAATGTTTTCTATTGCGATAGGCTTGTTCCTGTGCCTGTGGTGGTACCAAAGCCACATGTGTCCCATCAATGGACCCAATGACATGTGGCATCCCTCCCAGGGCATAGAAATCACCTTTGACATCTGTCAACTCCTCAGGAGTCGGAAATTCATCAAGGTGCTCCAACATGGCTGCTAACACATCACGCAGGACACGGCTGAACATTGTCTGTGACATGCCACCAACATCAGCTATGGTGAATTGAAATGTACCTGTGGCAAAAAAATGTAGGGCTGCCATCACTGTCATCTTGGGGGTCAGTGCAGTAGGATACCTGTGTCGCGGTTGCAGGTGTGGTGCCAGCTTGTCTGTCAAGTCCTCAATCAACTTGCGAGTGAATCTGTAACGGCGGATGCAGGCACGTTCCCTCATGGCACCCAAGTCTGGCATTGTTCTTGGGACAGGCTGTGCCCTGCAAGACATTGTTTGTAAGAATGAAGATTGAGAGTCTGCCAATATCAATGTCAATGAACATAGCACATGCTACACTGCTAATACACATCAGGTAACTATGGAGTTGGTGTGTGCAATACATACAGGACACATATGCCAGCTTGCTGGCATTCCTACAAAAAGCCAGATACACCTGTTGATTGTCAAATCTACATGACATGCCCTGAAATGAGTTGGTGGCCAGTCTGAGTGAAGAGCCACAGATATCACCAGAGTGACACACACCCACATAGCTGCATTGGAAGGATGTCATCTCATCCACACAGATGACTGCAAGGCACACGCACAGGTCACAAGGAATGTCAAATGTACATATCAAACACATTGCGATGAAGGGGTACACGTGACAAGAGAAAGACACAGCCATTGAGACAACGCAGACATGTATGACTGGGAAAATATGATGTCCGATGCACACAGACCCTACAGCGGTGGAATTCCACATGTGGCATGGTGTGCGTAGATGTGTCCCATGCCCATCTCCACACAGACCCATGTTGGATGCAACAACAGCAGATGCAGTTGACGGAACACTGACATCAAGCTCATGGGAACACATGACACACACCTGACATAGTCACAAAGGGCCACGCAGATCGTGACATGTCAGTTGATAGAGTGTCCCTGTCCCTGGCATCAGGAGACAGGTGCGGGTGGTGATGACTGTGCCATCCCACTGCTGCTGTGCATGACACAGTTGGACTACAGACAGACATGTGGCAAGTGTCAAGGTGATGTGTGCCACATAGTGCCCCATCACACATGACATGTCCACAGGTCATTACACATCAATTGTGCAACTAGATGAGATGACCTGTGCAATATCACTGGCTGCCACACCTAGGGCCTGCACATAACAGTATGCAATGACAAGTACTTGATGGACATCCTTGTGCGACTCGTAGCCCTCCATTCCTGGCATGTGTGCACCTGTATTACCATTGTAAGCGTGTGAAATGCGTACCCATATGTGTGAACTAGTGCGTACCCGTAGGTGTCAAACGCACTGTACTACTAGTGCGTAACCGTACGTGTGAACTAGTGCGTATCCGTAGGAGTCAAACACACTGTACTACTAATGCGTACCCGTATGTGTGAACTAGTACGTACCCGTAGGTGTCAAATGCACTGTACTACTAGTGCGTACCTGTACGTGTGAACTAGTGCGTACCCGTATGTGTGAACTAGTGCGTACCCGTAGGTGTCAAACGCACTGTACTACTAGTGCATACCCGTAGGTGTCAAACGCACTGTACTACTAGTGCGTACCCGTACGTGTGAAACGCACCGTACACCCGTTATCATCGCGTGTGTACGCTTCGTTTCACCATTGTACTTGTGCTGTAGGGGTACGTGTGAAACGCACCATACACCCGCTATCACCGCGTGTGTACGCTTCGTTTCACCATTGTACTTGTGCCGTAGGGGTACGTATGAAAAGCACCGTACACCCGCTATCATCACGTGTGTACGCTTAGTTTCACCATTGTACTTGTGCCGTAGGGGTACGTGTGAAACGCACCATACACTCGCTATCATCGCGTGTGTACGCTTTGTTTCACCATTGTTGTTGTGCTGTAGGGGTACGTGTGAAATGCACCGTACCTGTGTGTGGATTTCAAAATTACATAGGGGACACATAAGGGACAAGTGCATGCTGGTTGTCATGGAGACAGAGTTTTCAGTTGAAAAGTGTCGATCATGTGTCCTGGAACAGTCAGTTGGTCACAAAATACAATGTTGCAAAGTGGTTGTTGACTTGACATGATGCTCAAAATTTGAACAATGCCAATGCTGTCATTGGTGTATGTTTAAAGTCATTGGTGTATGTTTAAAGGGATTGGAGTAAACGTAGGATGCGAATGAGTCTGACCAATCACTATGTACTCCTCTAAATGAATGCCCCTCAGCAAAACAGATATAAGGCAGCCAGAACCCATGAGAGGGCACTTGCCTGCACAACTTTCCAGTTGACCACACTGCTGCTGTCTCTGCTTCCTCTGGACCATGTCACGTACTGTGGAGAGGGCCCAGCCATTCACCCAGGAGGAGAATGAGGCCTTGCTGGACGTCCTCCTCCCACAGTACACCAAGCTGTATGGGAGACCAGGGGAGTAGTTGAGTGCTGAGTCCACTACGTTTGCCTATGCACCTGTTGTGTGACTGTCAATATTGTGTCCAGGTGGGACAGACATGCAATGCTGTTTGGAGTGGGTCCCAGGGGGGGACATGCTGATGTCTCTCATGCAGAGCATGATGTAGTTCCTGTGTACACTCCTCACTTGCATTGTGCTTACTGTGACTTTCACTGCATAGTGCATGGCACTTTCAGCCTGGCAAATCCTTGGTGGCTTTTTTTCCTATTGTCCTGAGGTGATTCAGTGGTCCCCCTGGTGTGACAGGTGACTGTACCCACAGATGTGTATGAGTTGAGTGGCCCTGTGGTGAGAGTGTCCAAATGATGTGTACGACCTCATGGACATTGATGTGTGTGAATGTTCCTTGTCATGTGGGTGAGTGTCTATGTGAAGTGTTGCACCACAGCTGCATGGAGGAGGCAACAGATCAACCCATCTGATGTGACAAGTAAGTCGTGCGGACTGTATGACTTGCAGAGCTAGCATGACACCTGTGACACCCAACTGGCAAGTGGCACATGTGCAGAGTGAGGGTTGTATCCGCTGTTGTCAATGACAGGCGAGTGATCTGTGCTTGGGTGTGTCTGTCTAGAATGCTGATGGTGCGTCAGTGGAGTGGGAAATGTGACTGCTTGGCACGTGCTGGCCTTCAGCCTGCTGTTGCATCTGCTGCACAGTGTGTGGCATGATCAGTGAGTGTGTCGCACCCCTCATGCCAACTTGTTGACTTTCAATGCCATGTAGTGCATTGGGGCTTGCACACAGGCCAATTTCTTATTGTGTATGATGTAATTCCTGTCTGCATCCTATGCCCTGTTCAACATTTCAATGATGTTCAAATGTGTGTCTCTGGGATATGGAGCAGGTGTATTGATGTTGTGTCACTTTGTCATCCTGACAGGTAACTGCCTACGACAAGGGGGTGATCTGAAAAAACATCGTCAGGGCCGCGAGATCTGAGGGGGAACGTAGTCGGCAGCTGCCACAGGTCCGCAAGAGTTGGCAGGACATCCGGTGCTGGACCCGGCGGATCGCCCGGGTCCAGCTGGGGCTCGACAGTCCTCGCCCCCACGGCGGCCGCCGATGCCTGACTCCCCACATCAGACGTGTCCTGGCGGTGGTATTCCCTGAGCTCGACAGGCAGTTACAGGAGAGACTGCAGCAAGGAGGGGGTAGGTACATGGCTGTTTGTCGTGTTATGTGTCGACAGCTTTTGGAAGTGCTCTGTAGCCTGGATACACTCCCAGAGTTAATATGTGCAGTGCATTTTTGGTTCCCCAATGTCACCTGGTGCTCTTTTTCATCCCTTCCCCTCCTTGACATGTGTCCCCTGGTCTGTGTGTAATCACATTTGCACATGGTCATCTAGGGTGCCAGTAAATCTAAGTGCACATTGCTTTCTGCATCATGTGGGAGGGTGGTCTGTGACTTGTGTTGGTACCTTGCCTGTGCCATGACCTGTTCACTATGTTGGGGGTCCATATTTGTTGTCACAGATGATGATTCTCAACTGGGGAGTGTGAGCTTTCAACTGAACACCCTTGCAGCATGCATGACCAATGTTGTGGCCTCAGACATGATGTGCATGAGTGGGAGATATGCATATTGCCATGACGGTTGAACATGGTACAGTCAGCTCATTCCAGGACCACGGAGCAGCGTGCCCACTACAGTCCCCTGAGACACCCTGGCCTCCTAATCATGTGTGTCATCCAACACTGTGCACATTCTCTGTGGGTTCAGAATAGGTCTGCCTCTGTGGCATTGTTCCCTGGCCTAGTTAGTATTTTGCAAATGTGTGCTACATGTATCCACTGGACAGGGATACACAATTGTGCTTGTGCATACTCACACTGGGCAGTGCCTTTGTGGCTATTCACAACAATCTGTTGATGGTTGTTTGTCACAAATATGTGTTGCCAGCCCCACGAGGTGATGTTGTGTAAATGAAGCTATTTTTCCAGCACAGTTATTGTAACCCTGAATAAGAGGTGTCACTTCTTGATCTGTATCAATCACATTGACTCAGGCATGGGGTGGGGTGTGCGGGAGAGGCATACATGTGCAACCCTGATTTTTCATTGCCAGGTCTGACTTGTGTGTGAGACTTGGCTGTACAAAGAATCACCGTGCAGTGCCCCTGTGATGCTGGCCAGTGCTTAATGTTCGTGCTTTACAGCCTGTGTCAGTTTTTTAAAAACATGATTCCTGCTCATACATTTTTAACACCTGTGTGTGGTTCAGATGCAACGCTGTTTGGACTTTGTGTGCTGACATCTGTGTGTACATTCTGGCTTGCCATGAAGGTGTCCCCACAGTACAGCTAGGCTTTTATTCAACCCAATTGCAGGCCCCTTAGCTTATGCATTGTCCTGGGTGTGGACATGTGTGCCACTCAAGATGACAGGCAGTAGGTCATATGTGTAGCCAACTGTGTAATCAGGTGACGGATGGCCATGTGACAACTGACATCATTCAAGTTGTTACTCTTAAAAAATTGTACCTTGGCACTCACAGCACTTGTCAACAGTTCTTCATGTTTTAAATGTGGAAATTTGATGATTTGTGTTAAGATCACTAATGTGCCTGCATGAAAAACGTCTCCCAAGGAAGTGCACACCAAACGACATTTCCACTTTCATGGAACACACTGGCACATTTTCTAAGAAGCTACTGTTAGAATTAAATGGTGTTGCGGATTCTCCATATACATTCTCCCGCAGTGCTCTTGATTTTGTGAGACTCCTTTGTTGATGGTGATACAAACTGATGAGTTTCAAGACATCAAGTCCTCCGTGGGCCCATGTATATGTACTTTCTGCAACACCATTAATTTCTTGAGGTGGCTTCTTAGAAAAGGTGCCAGCTTCTTCAATGACAGTGTAAATGTACTTTTGTGTGCACTGCCTTGTGCGACATATTTCATGCAGGCACATGAGTGTTATTTTCACGAAATGGCGAATTGGCACATTCAAAACATGTAGATTGTGTAAAGTATTGTGAGTCCCAAGGTAGCAACATTTTTTTGTTTTGTGTTCCAAAGTACTTACAGGTCTCTGAGTGTGGTGACACCTTGAGTATTGAGGTGTGTAAGTTTACGTTGGGTGCACCACTACTGTTTCTTTCAGGGTAAACAAGAGGTGGCATGACTTCATTGTATTGCTATGCTCACCGGTTCACAGATACTAGCATCTCAGTGTATTTCTCATTCAAGTTGTGGCCTTTTGTGTTCTTTTTTTCCTGGTGTCCAAGTGGCATAGTTGGTCTACCAACTGGGAAGTACAGGGCTTACATATGTGCGGAGTTATCTATCTGATGCATTGCCTGATATGCACTGTGACCAATTGTTCTTGTGCTCATGTGTCAGATGTATACAGGTGACTAATGCATTTCGGTTTCTTCTCCTTGCCCACAGCATCATCATCCGCAACCGAGGGAGACACCTGCATGGACCTGGAGTAGGGACCCAGCGACTGTGCCACCAGTGCTGGAGAGTCAGAAGGAGCCAGTGGCACGGAGGGCGAGGGGAGTCAGTTGGAGGACCTGTCTGGAGGCGAGAGCAGCTATGACGCCGACGGGTCCGAGGCTGACCTCCCTGAGGAGGCGGAGGCTGCAACACCAACTGGCAGCATCCCCACATCTGTCCCTGCCTCCTCCATTACCATCTCCGCCCTCCCAGTTGCTCCCGTCCCTTCTGTCCGTGCAGAGTCCCACCATGTCTCCTTCGGCCCAGGCACCGCACCCCCTGCCCCTGTCACCCCTGCTGCCCTCAGTGAAGAGTCTGTGGACATACTGTGGCAGTTGCAGGTTGGGCAGGCATCGGTGCTGAATGTCCTCCATGGACACACTAAACTGCTCACACAGATGGTGTCGTTCATGGAGGGCATGTCAGCAACGATGTCTGACCAACACAGGTTTCTGCGGTCCATGGACTCTTCCCTGACGGCAGCAGTTTCTCTCCTGCAGTGCTCCGCCCCCCTACCCCGGACCCATCCACACTGCCCTCTCCCATGCCTGCCCAACGCACACCCAGACAGTCACAGGCACGCACCCCACCAGACACATCCAGCACACCCCCAAGTAAGGCACAGCGCACACCTCCTGGCACGCACACTCAGGGGGATGTAGGCACACCCACAGGGTCTGGGGGCCGACGACATACACGCAGCCACAGTCGCAGTCCACAGTCCTCACAACCCTGTTCCTCCAAAACCACTCCCCTTAGCTCCCCTGCCAAACTCTCACCCAAGGAGACCTATATGGTTGAGCTGGGCCTCGCCCCCACTGAGCCACCACCCCACAAGTGGGTGAGGAAGTCCCCGGGCATGGGAGTTGAGTCCCCCACCATGTCCACCCCCTCAACCAAGAGTGCTGCACCCCATCCCTCGCCCACCACACCCTCCGTTGGCCCTGGGGTATCTTCAGGTGCAGGGGTTAGGATGGAGGCCCTAGCAGCAGTGTGCAGCGCCGAGCTCACCTCCATCTTTGGCGCTGCCCCACCCCCTGTGGTGGAGACATCCACCCCTACACCCACCACACCTACCCATCCCCCTCATGTCCCTGCGGTGCCTGGTCCTGCCACAGATGATGCCCCCCCCGGTCGACAAACCTTGAGGTTCCTTTGTGCAGGCAAGGTAGGGGTGGACGCGGTCCCCTACGTCCACCCTTGGACTTGAGAAATGGACTGGCCATTGGCCTTTGTACATAGTCTCTTTTAAATTTATTATTTTTTGGTGCTGAATAAAGCCTTTTCTTTTACTTTCAACACTATTGCATTTCAGGTACTTGATGTTGGTGATGAGGCTCCTGGAGTTGGTGTTCTGGTAATGTGTTAGGGTTCTGAGAAATGTTTTTGTATGATGGTCATGAGGTGGACCATGGTATCTGTGTCTCTGCAAAGAATCATTGATAGTGTGTGTTCATTTAGTTTGGAGACATTGTCCCAAGGAGTGTTCCTTCCTCTGTGGCACCTGACATCTTCCCTGCAAACAGTTGCACAATTGTTGTGCTGACCTGTGTCCACATTTCCTTTGTTGTTGACGGATCCCTTCAACAATGGCCATGCCTGCTCACCGATGTCTCCTGCTGAATTGTCTGTGCCATCCTTGCTAGTCACTTGTGTTTTGGGTATGTAGGAATCCATTCAGGGACAAATTGGCCCTTTTCAGCACTATGCATGTGTGTAATGGTACTTGTTATGCAGGGTATTTGTGCACCTGGCTCACAATTGTGGGCATTGTATCTGGTGGAATTGAACCCTATTCCTTCCATGAGAAACAAAATCTTGGTGGCTGGACCAGCACCTGAACATTCCAATCAGTCTTGGGATGTGTGTGACAGTGTGTGTTCCCTTTGGCTATCTTAGTTTTGTATGCAGTTACATGACTATACAGTCTGTTGACATGAAATCAGGGTGTATATTGTGCTGCATCCGCCATGGGTGGGTATGCATGTGTTATATGTCCTCACACCCACGTGTGGTGTGTCATGCAGTGTATGTAAGACATCCATCCTCCTGGGAGTGGGACACTGCTGTCAGTGATGTGTTGTAATAGCACTAAAATCATAGTCCAAAGTTAGGGATGCGTCCATACTACCATGTAGGTGTGGTCATCTGATGATGATGTATACCCCCCATATCTCTGTCCACTGCTGGGAGTCCTCTGCACCCACCCCTCACATGTCTGGACACTGCTGGGAGTCATATGCACCCACCCCTCATATGTCTGGACACTGCTGGGAGTCATATGCACCCACCCTTCATATGTCTGGACACTGCTGGGAGTCATATGCACCCACCCCTCATATTGCAGGCCACTGCTGGTAGTCATATGCACCCACCCCTCATATGTCTGGACACTGCTTTGAGTCATATGCACCCACCCCTCATATGTCTGGACACTGCTGGGAGTCATATGCACCCACCCCTCATATCTCTGTCCACTGCTGGTAGTCATATGCAGCCACCCCTCATATGTCTGGACACTGCTGGGAGTCATATGCACCCACCCCTCATATGTCTGGACACTGCTGGGAGTCCTCTGCACCCACCCCTCATATCTATTTCCACTGCTGGGAGTCATATGCACCCACCCCTCATATTTCTGTCCACTGCTGGTAGTCATATGCAACCACCCTTCATATGTCTGGACACTGCTGGGAGTCATATGCACCCACCCCTCATATCTCTGTCCACTGCTGGGAGTCATATGCACCCACCCCTAATATGTCTGGACACTGCTATGAGTCATATACACCCACCCCTCAGATTGCAGGCCACTGCTGGTAGTCATATGCACCCACCCCTCATATGTCTGGACAATGCTGGGAGTCATATGCACCCACCCCTCATATTGCAGGCCACTGCTGGTAGTCATATGTACCCACCCCTCATATGTCTGGACACTGCTGGGAGTCATATGCGCCCACCCCTCATATGTCTGGACACTGCTGGGATTCATATGCACCCACCCCTCATATGTCTGTCCACTGCTGGGAGTCCTCCGCACCCACCCCTCATATGTCTGTCCACTGCTGGGAGTCATATGCACCCACCCCTCATATGTCTGGACACTGCTGGGAGTCATATACATCCACCCCTCATATTGCAGGCCACTGCTGGGAGTCATATGCACCCACCCCTCATATCTCTGTCCCCTGCTGGGAGTCATATGTACCCACCCCTCATATGTCTGGACACTGCTGGGAGTCATATGCACCCACCCCTCATATTGCAGGCCACTGCTGGGAGTCATATGCACCCACCCCCATATCTCAGTCCACTGCTGGTAGTCATATGCACCCACCCCTCATATCTCTGTCCACTGCTGGGAGTCATATGCACCCACCCCTCATATCTCTGACCACTGCTGGGAGTCATATGCACCCACACCTCATATGTCTGGACACTGCTGGGAGTCATATGCACCCACCCCTCATATGTCTGGACACTGCTGGGAGTCATATGCACCCACCCACGCACCCCCTTGGAGCAGTACACTGCTGGCCTGGACCTACACACACACCAATATGGAGGTAACATGCTGGGCCAGTCCTCTAAGCCCACATTCCTGGCGTGTGTACGCCTTGTATCCCAAATGTACTGGTGCCGTAACGGGGTACGTGTGACACGCACCGTACCCATGCATTCATTGCATGAGTACGGTCCGTATCACAGTTCTACTGTGCCGTAGGGGTACGTGTCCTACGCACCGTTCCCACGCATTCATTGCGTGTGTGCGGTCCATATCACAGTTCTAATGTGCCGTAGGGGTACATGTGGTACGCACCGTACTCACGCATTCATTGCGTGTATACGGTCTGTATCACAGTTCTACTGTGCCATAGGGGTACGTGTGGTACGCACCGTACCCACGCATTCATTGCATGTGTATGGTCCATATCACAGTTCTACTGTGCCGTAGGGGTATGTGTGGTACGCACCGTACCCACGCATTCATTGCATGTGTACCGTCCGTATCACTGTTCTAATGGTGCCGTAGGGGTACCTGTGCCACGCACCGTACCCACGCATTCATTGCATGTGTACGGTCCGTATCACAGTTCTACTGTGCCGTAGGGGTACGTGTGGTACGCACCGTACCCACGCATTCATTGCGTGTGTACGGTCCGTATCACTGTTCTAATGGTGCCGAAGGGGTACGTGTGCCAGGCACTGTACCCATGCATTCATTGCCTGTGTACGGTCCATATCACAGTTCTACTGTGCCGTAGGGGTACGTGTGGTACGCACCGTACCCACGCATTCATTGCATGTGTACGGTCCGTATCACTGTTCTATTGGTGCCGTAGGGGTACGTATGCAACTCACCGTACATGTCCACTTCCATTTTTGCGGTACGCAGGGGTTGCTGGCGATACCCCCCCAAGTGACCAGACCCTGGTGGTAAGGTATGGCCTCCATATTATAGGTTTGGCTTTGAGTATGGGGTTTGTTTCCTGCCCCTCACCCCCACCCTGGCCCCTGGGTGTTGTTCTCACCTTCTGCGGCGTGTGCTTCAGGTGCGGTGCACCAGGTCGTAGGCCAAGAGGACCAGGATGACACGTACAACGGGGTTCATGGCATGTACGTCGCGTATCAGGGCTCCGTTGCATAGCGGTTCGTGTCGGACTCTGCTTTTCCGGCTGTGTTTGACTCCCGTAAAAAAACACCCGTACGGAGTGACGTAGGGACAAATCGTACTTGCTGGGCCGGAAAACGATGCCTGAATACGTCCGGACGTCGTGTACAAGCTGTTCCGGATCAAAATCGTAGGTTTTTTTGACCCGTACGGGCTTTTTTACGAAACGTACGGAAATAGGCTTTCTGTACGAATCGTACTTCCTAGGTTGTACGGAAAGTTTACTGGGTACGAGTCGTATGGGGTAAACGCCCCGTACAACGATTCGTACTGCCTTTTTACAGGATCAAAATCGACCCCAAAATGGTATAAGTACTAAAATTTTGACACATATAATAAGATTACTAGCAATTCTTGTTCAAAAAATACATGCATCACACACATATAAAATACATACTAAAATAAATAACATTAATTAAAAATCGATATCTATATATTTGTAAACGATATTAAACACTTCGATATTTTTTACATCGATATTACTTACCCAAAATCGATATTCTTGACCATTTTTCTGTCGATATTCTTTACCCATGATATTTTGCCACAATATTTGAGCAGTCCGATATTTTTACATCGATATTTTGTCTCTGCACCATAGAGTAGGTTAGATAGGGCCTGGTTGAGTTACCTCAGGGTGAGACTGTGTTTGTGTTCATTAACTTTAGATCGCCTCTCATAGTCTTCTGTTTGGCTCTCTGAGTGGGAAAGGGGTGAGGGACCCCTCAAACAGTAATGTGTGTGGCTCCTTTACCACTTTTAGCTGGAATGTTGCCAGATTAAAATACAAGGTTATTAATAGTGTTTGGTTGGCGCTAGTTACTAAGGTCCTGATTTAGATCATGGCGGATGGGCTACTCCGTCACAACCGTGCTGAATATCCCATCCGCCAAAATATAAATCCCATTATATCCTATGGTGTTAAATTTTCAGCGGACAGGATATCAGTCACCATTGTGACGGAGTAACCTGTCCGCCAAGATCTTATTGAGGCCCAAAATAAGGTATTGTGGCAGTACAAGAGACATGGGACACCACATGTTTTTTCTGCCCTGATTTTGACTTCTATTCTTGCCTGGCTATTACTTCCTCACATGGTGGGCCGAAGGGGTGACTTTTGGTTTGGATAAACCTGAACCTTAAAGTGGAAGTCACGATTTTGGATACAACACTGTGTATTAAGGACAGCTCTAGTGCTTTTTGTTTTTATCTAGTTCAATCCTATAATAATGATTTTTTATATCCAGTATGCATCCATTTTTAGTGTTTATTTGCCTTCTTTTGCAGATCTGAGGCTCTTTGGACCCAAGAGCATGTCTGAACCCAACTATCTCCTCTATGGGAACTTCAAGGCTAAGTTAGGGGTCAAACTTGTGGCACAGGGCATGGATAATTCGGTACCCTCTTGTATGAAACTAGAAAGCAAGGGGAAGGAGTTAAGTAGTTTCCCTGTTGTGCATGACTTAGTTGATCTTGTTGATTTGTTTAATTTGGATGGGGTAACTTTGGCCTCATACAGAGGGCATGGTAGGGCCTCGATCACTGACTTTATATTTGCAACAAGAAAATTCTCACTATTGTTTTCGTATGGTGCCATACCAGCAACAGAATGGGAAGATCCTAATGCCTTACATGTAGTAGGTCACTTTCCAGTGTTAAAAGCCACCCTTGCCACGCTGTTAAAATGTGCAGGAGGATGAATTGTTAGCCTCCTTTGATTCCCTTAATACAAACATCAGCCAACTATTTTTACAGCACAAGAATCAGCGCTGGTTTGATATCCATTTTTCTGCAGCCAATTGTAACTAAAGGAAGTTCCTTTCCAGTGCCACCAAAGACACTGTTGCAGGATGTGAGACCCGCAAGTTCTATAAAAATGCCTTGAACTCTAGAAAGAGAGCTTTATGAAAGAGGGATTGAGAACTCCTGGAAAGTGCAGTGGTATCCAAGATTAGTACGATCTTTTGGGACACTGTGAATAAGCTCAAGCTAAGGGAATTTCCACCAAATCCCCTTTTGAATTGCATTGTCCCAGGTACAGCTTGGGTTGCACACTTTAGTGAAATTTATCAGTTGGTGGAGGATGGGTGTTTGTGGGATGAGCTTAAAGGAAAATGAGTCTGTTCAACAGCTCTGTGTATCATTTTGTAGGAAGTTGTGTAATCAATTAGGCATAGCCTGAATGGCAAAGCTCCAGGGCCGGATGGAGTCCCCATGAATCTAATTAAGTGCAATATTGATCTTTTGGGGCACTTGATAACAAATGTGCTCATTAATCCCTAAGCAGCATGATCCCTACTTCATGTTCTCTCTTTACAATATTCCCAATCCTCACAAAGGGGATTGTATCTTATCAAGGTGCTATTGCCAGATCTCCCTTATTGATAGCTCGGTTAATGTTATTGGGCAAGTACAATTCAACCGGTTGAAGGATTTGGTTAACCTCAATGAAATTCTGTGCCCCATCCAATTTAGCTTCCGACAAGGTACAGTAGAACAGTGCTTAAACTGAATTTTATTATCAGTTAATATAAAATAGCAAAGAGCAGTCCGCTATGCAAGGCCTTTATGGATCTGTCAACTGCCTTTGACTGTGTTAACAGTGCCAAATTATGGATGTTGCTTCTGAACCTAGGTGTGGAGGTTTCAATAGTTAACTTTTTATACAGAGTTCATGAGAACCTGGAACAAAATGTTTGGTATGGCCAATCTGGAGAACTGTCAGACTTTTTTTTGACCCCGTGAGGTGTGTCAAGGATGTATTTTGGCCCCATTGCACTTTATTATTTATATTAACAATTTATGTCTTGCCTTGGTCAATAGTGATATTCCAAGTATTTGTACCAGCGCTGCTTTATGCAGACAAAGCAGTTATGATGGCATGAACACCAGGGACACTCCAAGGGATTTAGATTTGTGCACAAACTTTGGAAAATCGCACATAATGGCGTGTGGACAGGGAAGGAAAATATGTCTACTTTAAGGGTGAAGGGGCAAATTCTGAGTTTTGTGAATGATTTGAACTATCTGAAATGCAATGAAATGAAATGAAAAGACAATTTATTAAGCGCAATAGGTACCCTAAGGCGTCCTAGCGCTACAGACAACGCGTGCAGGTGAACAGTTAGAGACCATTCAGATTTATTGAAGAACAGAGTTTTTAAAAGCTTATGGAATGGGAGCAAATTGGGCTCTGTCCGAAGATGGAGGGGGAGAGAATACCAGAGTTTGGCCGAGTTATAAGAAAAGGAGCGGCCACCACATCTAGCTCTTTTTATCCTAGGTACTATGGCGAGGAAGGAAGATGCTGATCTAAGCTGTCTATTCGGGTGGTAGGGGGTAATCAATGATTGATTAATGGCAGAACCCATCTTCCAAAAGGCCCTGTGGGCAATGCACAGGGCCTTGAATTCAATTCTTTGCCTAACTGGGAGCCAATGGAGATCTTTAAACCAGGTTTGATTGGAAGTCAACGGGGAATTGGAAGAAGTGTTCGGGCTGCGCAATTTTGGATGACCTGGAGCTTGCGCAAGGTGGACTGAGGGGTCCCTAAATCTGGCGGTTGTCTTTATTCATTCTGGTTCTTGGCAACCACTGGTTAATCACTCACAACTGAAGATTAGCAGGGCAGCATTTGCTTTATTTAACCTCACACAGATAACTGGTAGGGGGACTGTTTCACCCTTTCTGAATATTTATAACTCTAAGGGGCCGATTATGATGTCGCTCGGAAGGCCTCCAGATGGGTTCTGGAACGAGCAAATCTGATTCGGAGCCTATGTTTCCGACCCAATCGGCCCCTGTCGAACGACCAAGTACGATTCAAAGATCTCATCTGTCGATTCATTTCAGAACCCGATCCTGTCAGTCTGACTCGTTCGTAGCCGAATCATGCCGCGCAATGGAGGGCTTCCAAACGAGCGAGTACGATGCACGATTTGGACAGCCATTTCAACTCGGTCTCAGCGAGATGAAACGGCTGTGGGAATGGGGTTTTGGGGGGTTGTAGCAGGCCCCCCTTCACCTGGGGCCCTCCGAATCGGTCCCTTGGAGGTACGCTTTTCCCCACCCACCTCTTTTTGCTGTGGGAGCCTGTGTACACGTTCACTATACAGGCTCCCATAGAGTTCAATGGGAGTCCGAGCGAACCAAGTCCGTCACCAAACGGGTGCATCGGAGTAGGTTGTTCGGACTTGCGGAGCAAAATTTGCTAGGAAAACCCTCCGGATCTTTGTTGTACGGAGGGCTTTCCTAGCAAGATCATAATCAGCCCCTTAGTGTACTGCAGCTGCACTTTATATAGCCGGGATATGGGGGCATCAGGATTTCTCTAGCCTGCAGATAGAAATAAATCCTATTTGCAGCAGCTTTTGCATCTG
Source organism: Triturus cristatus (assembly GCF_964204655.1). Classification (NCBI taxonomy): domain Eukaryota; kingdom Metazoa; phylum Chordata; class Amphibia; order Caudata; family Salamandridae; genus Triturus; species Triturus cristatus. Next base: position 491,924,812 of record NC_140588.1, read on the forward strand.
CTTCCCATGAGCTCACAATCCATAATGCATTCAGAGCTCAATCTCCACTATATCACAAATAAAGCAAAGTTAGCGCTCCTTCTATTATATGTCAGTGTGTGGGCTAACACTGAGGCTAGCTTGAAGAGAGACATCATAGATTGCATCAAAATGGACAAAGGGTTAAGAACCCCCTGGTTGACTTATGTTAAAAATAAGTTTAAAATATTAAACTTACCTGTTTTATCTGATGCACCGCCGCACTGCAAAAAAAGGAAATAAGCTGTTGGCAATGCACCACTTCCTAGAGTACTGTTAGTCCTAGAGGCTACAAATGAAGTCTAGTAAAAGCACCTTTAGGCAGTACCTCACCCTATATATACCTGAGGAGGCACCACATTGTTTTACAAATCCGTTATCTCCGTGGGAGAGATCTTTATTATTTCGTTTTAGGGCTGGCACGGTGGTGCAGCCTCTGAACTTTCCAGGTTCTGGCTGCTCCTTCATTTCACCAGTTCCGGTTTGTCCCTATGATGCATTATCTGACCAGATCATAATACAGTTTAGGTTTTTCTGTCAATTTTATCAAATGTATTTTATCTTATTTATCTATTTTAAAATCACCAAAGATATGTAAGTGCAAGGATGCTGTGTATTTCCTTCAACAGTTAAATGGTCATGAAGTCTGTCCTAGTTCTTGTGCATTTTTTAAAACAGCAGTGAGAAGAAGAAAGTCGATGGAGGGCTAGATGCAATTGGATGGCTATGTTGATTATGGGGGCCTGATGGTTGTCCTTTCATTTTTCTCAGTTATTTTTAAGTTGATTTGATATTTTGTTCTGATATTTGGGATGTTTTGATTTGTGGATTTTTTATGGCCGTCTCTGTTTGATGAATAAAGTAATTTGAATTGAATTGTATTGACTATGATGTAAGGTAGCAGTGGTATTACATTTGTAGTGATTAGACTGGCGGAGTGTAGCATTTAGAAGGACGTGTGCAGTTAGAGGTAATTTTTCTGTTCTACCAAAAGTGTGATATATTTGAAGCAATAAATCTCTTGAAGACTAATGCTCAACATATGTGCATTGATTCAGTGAAAACACAAATGTGCTTTACAGTGCTTTTGGTAGTTTTCTGCGCCTGAAAAAAAGGTAAATGGGTGGTGATAGTGCGTACTTAAATAATGTCAAAAGTTTAGAGACACGTTATTCATTCATTAAGAAGGTGATTATGGTCTGTTTGTTGGAAATCAGGAAAGTCAGGTCATTTTTGGGGGAGAGTCTTTTTATAAAGGTAAATCAGAAACATCTCAAGTCAATTTTCATCACCAGGTGCCTTTTTGCATTTTGCCTCGTAACTGCTGATGGATATCTCTGTTGCAAAAACACTGATATGACTGAGTAAATACAAGGGGTTAGGAAGTTAATTGAACATTGCCTGTCTCTCTTGCCTGTGGTGGAAATTTTGAAGAGGCCATGAAGAAGATGAAAGTTAAAATGTGGATGCAGGTGTCCACGTTGGGAATTTGGTTGTAGAGAAAGACTGTTGGAAGGAGGCTGTGATTTACAATCGGGTAAGTGATTCAATTGTGATGCAAACATGACTGAGGAGACACAAAGTGAATGAAAAAGCCAGGTTTCAAAAGACAGTTTATTTATTTATAAATTTTTATATAGTGCGAACATGACCATCTAGGGTATCAGAGCGGTTTACAGTTTATGCATCAAGAGGGGTACAATCAAACACCACAGAATCAACAAAGAAAATAATTCACAGTCTTCTAATGTCCGACATTCTCGTGAGCGAGGCAGCTGAGCCACAAATCCACATCTATGTCCCAGACTCAGATGGGAAAGCCCGATTGAGGCAGAAATTTCTTCATCAGGAGCCCTTTGACTTCTTTTTTGAAAGGACAGTGGAAGGGTTCACCCTGACTTCGGGTGGAAGGGAATTCCAAATCCTCAGAGCCATACCTGAGAAGGCTCGATTAGAGGTCTTTTTTTCTTGAATTTTTGTGGTTCGAGCAAAAGGGTGTTGGCGCTTCCAGTTCCAGTTTCTGAGCAAGTACAGCGGGGTGTTGAAGTGGATGGCTTTGTGTGCCATGCATGCAATTTTTAACTGTATCCGAGCTTCATTTGAAGCCAATTCAGGGCCAGCAGGTCTGGGGAAATGTGGTTGTATTTTTTAGTGCCAGTAATGAGCCTGGCAGCAGAGTTGAGGGCCAAACTGAGAGGAGTCCTCTTCACTCCGGGCCAGCCGCAAAGCGTTGCGCTACCATAGTCCAGCTTTGAGATCACTAATGCTTGCACTGCAACCTTTAGGCCATAAGCAGGGAGAAAGGGTTTGAGCTTCCTAAGGATGCTGAGTTGGAAGTTCGCTCCTTTGGTGAACAGTCAAATGTTCAAGATGATTGGTGAGTTTGTGTGTCTAGGTTTTAGGGACAGGATGCTTTCATAAGTGTAAGTTACTGTGAGTACATGAAAACCAGAGAGTGGTTCACATTTGAATATAGAGTGTGAGTGACTATTGGTGGCTTGGAAAGAACACATTTTAGTGGCATTTGGAACTGCATCAAATGACCCCACAGTAATAAAATTCCTAACATAGCAACTCCATCATTGGCTATACATTGCTTGTCTTCTGAAAAAGTCAGTTAATTTGTTTGTATTTCTACTCTCTCTGTAGCATATGAGTTATTTTCTTTTTTTGTGTGCCCTGCATTGAACTGTGATCTGTCCTTATTTGTAGCACATCTTCACCTCGCTCATCAGAATCTTCTCTGACAGTGACTTGTTCAAACGCAACTGCAAGAGGCTAGGTGCTTGCTTTTGCTGGAAGTTTTATTTTTCGAATAATTTGGTCCCCAAAAATAAACCAAATTGGACGTTTCCTGTATCTTTAATCTTAGCCCTTGGATGTTGCTATGTCAGATTGATGATTAGGCCTTCAGCGCTGATGTGTCTTTAAATGGTTGTATTGAAAAATGCAAAACGTTTTTTAAAAAGTGGTGGATGGACCTGATCCATCCGAACTGCCAAGCCAGGTTCTCTCTGAACCAGAACATAAACAACCTAAGACTGGTTTCACCCTAATTGAGGCTATTCTGTCAGCTGCAGCTTAGTCCATTGGCACGGTGCGCATGGGACTCACGCCTGGCATATTTGTCGCACTTATGGTTTCATGATTAAAAATACAAAAAAGTAATGTGTGGAATGCTTAAACCAGTCTCAGCCACTGGTAATCCCATGGGGACTCATTCCAGCCCATCCTTTTTTGCCCACTATTTCACCTCAGATAAAACGCAGCCAGGAGTAAATCAACCTTGGTCCTTCTCTATTAGGAGCGGTCCAGCCCAAAACTGCCAAGAGCAGTCCTCTCTGAGCCCGGAACACAAACAACGTAAGAATGGTTTCTCCATTATTTAGTTGTGCAGCACAATACCCTTAGCAAAATTATTGCCTGACTGAAATATCATGCTTTAATTATTTTTATAAATGTCTCCTCTCATTGACTGTAATTTTTATTTTATTTTCGCCAAAGGAGTCAAAGTCGTATAAATGATTTTTAGGACATAATGTTTCTGTCGAACCATGTGATACCTTGCCTCTTTTCACCAATGCTGGAAAACTGTTTACAGTTGCACTTGGTGCCCCTAGCAAGAAATTATTTATGTAGGGTATTCACTTTTAAATTATTTTTTATGTATTCCTTGTCTGCTAGGTACTGATGAACTTATTTTCACAATATTTCTTCTGTGACCTTCTGGGGCCGATTCACAGAACTAATCGGAGATAAAATCCTAAACTTACTACTTTACGACTTTCGGTATTCACAAAAGGCATTTAGTAGTGGTAAAGTTAGGAGTCTTATCTTTACTACTACTAAATGCCTTCTGTGATTACCAAAAGTAGTAAGTTTAGGATTTTATCTCGGATTAGTTCTGTGAATTGGCCCCATTCTCTTTTAATTATCGATTTGTACCTGCTAATTTTCCACTAATTTTGTCTTAAAGGTGCTCTTGAGTTTTGCTTTTTTCCCTGATGATGATCATAGACTTTTTAACCAGTGAAGGTTGAAACGTTCACCTATGAGCAACCCCACGATTAATGTGGGGGATCAATGTTTTGAGCTATCAGGAAGAAATGACAACCTTCATATTTAGAAAATATTGTTCTTTCCAAGTTTTCGCATACATGGATGCAATTGTATTCACTGACCACAGCACAAACACAATCACCTGAGCAGGGAGATGCATTGATTTGTGTAGCAAATTTGACTGTATGGAGATCACGAAGATAGAGTTTCCTCATATGACAATTTCAGAAGATATTGCATTTTTTGATGGTTAATTGAGTTGTAACTATCAATTTGTTGACTCGTGTTAGTGTTTATTGCTTGAGGAATTACTGCTGATGAGGCATTTTTCTTAAGACTGGTTAGCACCAATAGATTGTTGCCAAATTTTGCTTTACTTTATAACTATTACTACACTCCCCCATCCAGATAATGACCTCAGGTCTATAACTACAGGATGGAAACATCACCGGGTATTTGGAGGACGGAATATTATACACATCAATAACAGTATTATTGGACCCATCCTTTATTAGGTCATGAACACCAGCCTTCAATGATTAGCCAGTGAATTTTCGTTCTTCTATGTTGTGGTAGTTTGTAAAATGTTATAATCTAATACGGCGCCAAACACTGTGGGGGTGAGTTAATGTTTGGCAGAGCCTTAACAAATCCATGCTTCACAAATTTCACTTAGAAATTATCGATAGTATTCCCTCACCTGGCCCTTTCATTGAAAAATATGAACCAATTACAAGTCCATACCATGGCCACTGATTAAGTCATCAGATGACCCTCGTTATTTTCAGCCACTGACTGCAATGTGGAGCATGGTGTGCCTGAGTACTAAAAATAAATACTATCTCCAATGCAAATGGAAAAAACTTAATTTTAGCAGAAACAATCCACTGAAGCAAGTTTTTTTCAGCTAAAAAGAAATAATGCCAGGATGCTTGTTTCCGGTCCAGGGAGGACCTGGTTTGGCAGTTCGGTCTGGACTTTTCTCATGAGACCCAGGGTCAAAACTGATTTGCATACGGCTGATCCAAACTGGGGTGGTGTAGTGGGCAAAAGAACAATGGATTTAACACATATCTCTTGATTGGGAGAGAATGTTTGAATCATTCAGCATTCCATGCATCATTTGTTGCAGTTACACTTTTCGCCCTAAGTGGGACGGGTATGCCCAGACATGGGTCCCTTGCTCACTGTGCCACTGGATTCAAGCTAGCCTGGCTGATGAAGGGTGACATACCCCGATACCGGTCCCAGGATGCATGTTTCTGGTCCAGGGAGGACCTGGCTTGGCAGTTCGGTCTGGACTGTTCCCATGAGGCACAGGGTCAAGACTGATTTACATACGGCTGGGTCCAAACTGGGGTGTCGTAGTGGGTAAAAAAACGATGGATTTAACCCAGATCTTTTGACTGGGGGAGAATGTTTGAATCATTCAGAATTCCGTCCATCATTTGTTGCAGTTACACTTTTCACCCTAAGTGGGACAGGTATGCCCAGACGTGGGCCCCTTGCTCACTGTGCCACTGGATTCAAGCAAGCCTGGCTGATGAAGGGTGACATACCCCGAACCCGGTCCCAGGATGCTTGTCTCCAGTCCAGGGAGGACCTGGCTTGGCAGTTCGTTCTGGTCTGTCCCCATGAGGCACAGGGTCAAGACTGATTTGCATACGGCTGGGTCCAAACTGGGGTGGCGTAGTGAGCAAAAGAACTATGGTTTTAACCCAGATCTCTTGACTGGGGGAGACTGTTTGAATCATTCAGCATTCCGTCCATCATTTGTTGCAGTTACACTTTTCGCCCTGAGTGGGACGGGTATGCCCAGAAATGGGTCTTTTCCTCACTGTGCCACTGGATTCAAGCTAGGCTGGCTTTTGTTGCAGTCACACGCATCAGACACAGATGACCACATGCATTACAGCTGGGACAAAAATGCTCCAGCTGTCTTGGGTCCACTCAGCCTTTCATCCTTATGAGGTTAATAAAATTAGTTCCATTGAGTTGGGTAACAATAAATATTTGTTATTCAGTACCAAGATACCCTTGGGTGACTGTGCACTTTACAAATATACGTTATGTTATATCATTAATGGGGAATGGGATACATGGCCCACCACCAGAAGACATTTTTGACCCTGGAGACACCATACCCTGGGGCCCAATCAATATAATAAGGAGAGTGCAGCATGCAGCCTCATACTAAAGCCATTTTCAGCCCCAAAGAACCCCTACCCCAGGACCCAATGTGTTATTTAAGGTGAGGGGGCGCAGAGCCCCCTTCCCAAAGCCTTAAAAAGGCCCTGGGGACTCCATTCCCCAGGGCTGTAACTAAACTTTAAAGTGAAGGGGGCTAACCTGCCCCCTCCCTGAGATTTTAATGGCCCTGGGGGCCACATCCCCCAGGGCCGGCTTATGTACTGTGTCCCGGGGAGCACATCCCTGGAACACAGTCATTTCCTGGCCCACACTGGCACGGGTAGTGAAACTTGTGTTTGCTCCCGTAAGGCCGGAGCATTTCTATGTCTCCCGGCAAATAGGATCAATTAAAAATTATTTTCCCAGTGGGCGGAAGCTTTAAAAATGCTTCTGCCCGCTGAGAGTAGACTTGAGCTCTGCTTCCATGTCTGCACTGATGCAGGCAGGGAAACAGATCAACAGATTGCTCCCGCCAGGAGGAGCAACATAAATAGCTGCTCCCTCTGAGCTGAGATGTCATCATTGACGTCATAAATGATATCATAAAGCATGTCATGAGGGAAGTAATATGTGAGGTCATAAGCAGTGCATGGTGGGGATGTAATTTATAGCAGCCCCGCTAACTATAATTGGGGAATTATTGTGTTTTTATTAGTGCAAAACATTAATGTTGTCACTGACATATTAACGTAACTATATTATTACTTTAAACTTTGTTTTTTTCAGTGAATGTAAATGTGTATGCGTGGGCATGTGTTTTTTGTGTGTGTGAGTGTATGTGTGTGTGTGTTTATATTCAAGATGTGGAATTAAGAATAATAAATCTGTACCTCCCTTTGTGTCCTTACCCTATTGATATTTTTAACCTCGGCATTTTGGCTATGACATCAATTTAGCATGATATTCAATCAATCAATCAATCATGGGCTTTTAAAGTGTACTACTCACCCGTGAGGGTCTCAAAGAGCTGGGGCAGGGGGGGATGTAGCCGAAAAGCCAGTTCTTGAGGCTCCTGATGAAGGTGTACAGGGTAGGGGAGCGTCTGTTCCAGGCCTTGGCTGAGATGAGCTCTGGCTCTGCGGATGCGCAGGGTCTCTGCTAGGACACACTAAATATTCAGTACTATAGTCAACTTAAGAGGCATAATGGTGATAATTCTTGACAAACTATAAGCACTTTTGGCACAATGCTGACCATCCCTGGAATAATTAAGTCACTGGCATAATGTGCAATACTTGCCCTTTTTATAATGGTTTCACTACTTTATCTTTGGCCTCACAGTTAATCTGCCTGAATTCACTTGTACATTTACCCATTTATCAACTCATCCACTCATCCATACATGCACTCCTTCACTTATTAATATCTATGTGTTTGGTCATTTGATCATCTTTCAATAAACTCACTCATCCATTCAACCATTGTTTCTTTTCCTATTCGCACAGTTAGCGATGTACTCAACCCTACAGAAACTCGCCAATCAATAACAAATCACTTACATGTATTGAATATCCATTATTCTTGAATTTTCCCATGCTTTTTATGCTTTTTTGTGCTTTACGACTTAAAAACAATCATTGTCATGCTTCCACAAAGAAGTGATGGGACCCATGCTGCACTAGCATCAGATCCATACGTCTTATGAAATTCCATCCTGACCACCTGAAGTGCTCTGTGACCTCAAGTTATTTTGCAGACATTCCAAATCAGTTGTCTGATGTCCTATTTAGGTCGAGCATCAGCAAGCAGGCGCTGTCTGCAAGACCTGATATCATCAATCATACTGAGTGTAATCCCGGCTGCTGCTTGTCATTTGTTTATTTCTGCGTCGCTCCTATTTCCTGTCTTCTTACTGGTTGGCTCCTCCTAATAGATCACTTCCTTTTTTTGGGCAGGAACAGCGGCCAAATACAGGTTCCTTACACTCTAGGGTGCCGATTCTGATCCTGTAAAATCCGGGTACGAATGGTCGTACGGAGCGTTTTCTCCATACGACTCGTATCCGGGAAATCCACCTTACAAACCAGCAAGTACGAATCGTACAGAAATCCCATTTCCGTACGATTCGTACAAAAGTACGCGCGGCGAAAAAATACCCACAATTCCGATCTGGGACATCGCGTACGTGACGTCCGGACGGAGTCAGGCAGCGTTTTACGGACCAGCAAGTACGATTCGTGTCTACGTCACTCCGCACGGACCGTTTTCTGCCGGAAAATTGAGGATGAAGCGAATAACGAGCACCAGTACGCGACGGACAGCCATGGACCCCATCCTACGTGTCATTCCGGCCCTCCTAGCCTACGACCTGGTGCACAGAAACCCACGCAGACGCCGCAGAAGGTCAGAACAACACCCAGGGGCAAAGGGGGGGGGGGGCAGGGACAGGAAATATAACCCCCACCCAAGTTAAATTGTAAATATGTCCTGTACATACATGACCTCCTGGCTCTGGTCACTTCGAGGGGGGCGTGTCCACCACTCCCTACGTACCGTCACAACGGAAGTGGACGTGGACGCGTACCCGTCTCCACGACAATGGTGGTACGGACCGTACCCACGCTGTGGGGGCGTGGGTACGGCCCGTACCACCATTGGAGTGGTGATGGAGGTGTACGTGCCGTACCCACGCCCTCAGAGTGTGGGTACAGCCCGTACCACCATTGGAGTGGTGATGGAGGGGTACGTGCCGTACCCACGCCCTCAGAGCGTGGGTACGGCCCGTACCACCATTGGAGTGGTGACGGAGGGGTACGCGCTGTACCCACGCACTCAGAGCGTGGGTACGGCCTGTACCACCATTGGAGTGGTGATGGAGGGGTATGCGCCGTACCCACGCCCTCAGAGTGTGGGTACAGCGCGTACACCTCCATCACCACTCCAATGATGGTACGGGCCGTACCCACGCCCCCACAGCGTGGGTACAGCGCGTACACCTCCATCACCACTCCAATGGTGGTACGGGCCGTACCCACGCCCCCCCAGCGTGGGTACGGTGCGTACCACCATTGGAGTGGTGATGGAGGGGTATGCGCCATACCCACGCCCTCAGAGCGTGGGTATGGCCCCTACCACCATTGGAGTGGTGATGGAGGTGTACGCGGCGTCCCCACGCCCTCAGAGCGTGGGTACGGGCCGTACCACCATTGGAGTGGTGATGGAGGGGTACGTGCCGTACCCACGCCCTCAGAGCATGGGTACGGCCCGTACACCCTATGAATGCGGGGTTAGGGTCCGTCCCACCCGTACCCCTATGGCACCAGTACAGAATGAATACAAAGTGTACACACGCCACGAATGTTGGCATAGGGCCTGGTGCAGCATATAAGCAGTATATTGGTGTGTGTGTATGCACAGGACAGCAGTGTACTGCAACAAGGGGGCGGGTGGGATGGTGGGTGGGTGGCTGCAGAGGACTCCCAGCAGTGCCCAGACATATGAGGGGTGGGTGCAGAGGCCTCCCATTAGTGCCCAGACATATGAGGGGTGGGTGCAGAGGACTTCCAGCAGTGGCCAGACATATGAGGGGTGGGTGCCAATCACTCCCAGCAGTGCCCAGACATATGAGGGGTGGGTGCAGAGGACTCCCAGCAGTGGCCAGACATATGAAGGGTGGGTGCATATCACTCCCAGCAGTGCCCAGACATGTGAGGGGTGGCTGCATATCACTCCCAGCAGTGCCCAGACATATGAGGGGTGGGTGCATATCACTCCCAGCAGTGCCCAGACATATGAGGGGTGGGTGCCAATCACTCCCAGCAGTGCCCAGACATATGAGGGGTGGGTGCAGGGGCCTCCCAGCAGTGCCCAGACATATGAGGGGTGGGTGCATATCACTCCCAGCAGTGCCCAGACATATGAGTGGTGGGTGCCAATCACTCCCAGCAGTGCCCAGACATATGAGGGGTTGGTGCATATCACTCCCAGCAGTGCCCAGACATATGATGGGTGGGTGCCAATCACTCCCAGCAGTGCCCAGACATATGAGGGGTGGGTGCAGAGGCCTCCCAGTAGTGCCCAGACACATGAGGGGTGGGTGCAGAGGACTCCCAGCAGTGGCCAGACATATGAGGGGTGGGTGCCAATCACTCCCAGCAGTGCCCAGACATATGAGGAGTGGGTGCAGAGGACTCCCAGCAGTGGCCAGACATATGAAGGGTGGGTGCATATCACTCCCAGCAGTGCCCAGACATATGAGGGGTGGCTGCATATCACTCCCAGCAGTGCCCAGACATATGAGTGGTGGGTGCATATCACTCCCAGCAATGCCCAGATGTGGTACTTTAACATTTGGGACCGCGTAGGAGGCAGGGCCCTACCCCTGTCTCTTCCGGTATTAGCAAACCGCGAATGGCCAATGCGGTATGTACAAGTGCTTTATATAACGTTTCATTGATAAATGCACTATGTATACGATATTCTACATCACTACGTGGGTTCCATCTGAGAGCGGTGGCCATCTTATGGTTGCCCTCACATAGGCTACATATTATGAAGCAAATACGGGCCTTTAGAGCACATGTGCCTTCCTTTGACTTCTCTGTGACCTGGGCAGCTTGGCTCTGCTGCCCCAGGTCAGTCCGGTCTCACGAGCTCCCCGTCCTCTGGCAACTGTGATTAGCATCAGGGTTTGACACACCATAAAGCCTTTTCATCCCACACAAGCCTCCGGCTAATCTCTTTCACACCTGACTGTTCCTGCTTTATGGCCTGTTTTGCAAACAGGAGCTGCCCGTGTTTATTGGGGTCTGCTGATATCTGAGGAGGGATCTGAGCCTCGCTGGGTAAATAATTGGGGGCTGGTTGAACAGGAATGTGGGATTGTCACCATGACTCTGCCTTTTCTTTGAAGCCAAAATATGTGAATGACCACTTGTAAAACAGGGGCGGTGTTGCCCAAAGCGTAATATTCTGTATAAAATAGAAGACTGTTTTTTGTTCTGCAGACTGCCTCATTCAGTTGCTAAGGCTTCTGTGCGACGTAGTCTCACTCATTTGAGTTTAATAAAGATGTCTTTTTCATATTTCAGCTTCTTCTGCCAAGTTCTTTGTTACATTACCATGAGAGCGTCTTTTATAATACTACAGCAACAGGATAACCCGAAGTCATAGGGTGCTATCCCTGGCACCGCTGGGGTCCTAAAATCCCTGGTACTTCAGTTGGCGCCCGACAGCGCGGCATCAATACAAGTGACTATCTGGAGGAGCGATCTTGTCAGAGGACAGAAATCTACTGGGGAGAACAGGACAGAAATCCACTAAGCAGGTATTCTGGGGGATTCTTTGTCTCTGCAGCCCAGTATATCTCTGATCTTTCTGACTTTGACTCTCCAAAAGATGTCACTCCCGATTAGAACCCTTTTTGGCGTGATTATTATAAAAGACGTTTTGTTATGAAGAACTTGACAGTTAGAATTTGGATAACCTTTTGATTAGTAAAAGTAAGAGTTAAGTATAAATGGGTCGCTCCCACTCCTTTGGTTCTTTGGGTCTTTGATTTGGTTATCGCAATTACCAAAGCCGAGGGGTTGGTTTCTTGGTTTTTAATTTGGTCATTGCAATTACCATAGCCAAGGGTCTCGTATATTTGTGAGTGTATTGATAGAGATAACCCCTTGAAGTTTGAAGTTAGATTAGTGAGCTATAAGATGCCTGATCTTAGCAAGTTTGAAATGTAGAAATTTGTGTTGGCCAACTTTTGGTTTGTATAGGTTTGGATATGCGAATTGCAATTTGTGTAGGCAGGTAATGAGGAGATATTTCTCCATTTGGTTTAGTTGAACGGTGCACGTACGAAAAGTACCTTAAGCACCATTTTGATTATAATACTTGCGTTTTCCGCAGTATTTTTGACATGCCTGTTTGTAAGCTCACATGGAAAAATGTGTTGCTTTTTTGGAAGGTACCATAGTTAAAATCGGTTAGATTTGAAAACATATTTCTTCCTTGGTGATTTTGTATCCCCAGGGAATTAAAATATGACATAATACAAAACAAGGATCCTTTGTTCTGCGCAGTTTTATGAATGAAGTTATGCAGAACGATTTTGTTTGGTGTTCTGCTAGCCCAAGCTAGTGAATTGAAGCGCATTCACTACTTCTTGGAGATACATCAGTCTGTTGGGCTGTTTATGCAGCCTTTTGGAACACTATTGAGAAGCGTTTCTTGTAAATATGACTTACAACTAGTATTTGCAAATGGTTTGGTTAAAGTATAGTCTGTGAGCTGTTCTTTCTTTCTGTCATCTGTATTGATTTGTAACTCAACTGTGTGTTTAAATGTCTATGTGGTTTTCTCATTAGTGCAACTTCTGTAAGTAAATTGCGACGGCGCTATTCATGAAAAATGGCTAAAGCGTGCTGTATTGTCTGTTTGACCCCCTTTCCGTTTATGTCTGAAATGAGCTCAATGTGTTTTTGTGGGTCTTCTGATGTTTTCAGTCTGTTAAGTAAATTGCTGGTTAGTTAATATCAAGTAGAAACATAGAAAAGAAATGCAGAAATGAACGATGTGATGTGCTAAAATAGCTATATGTTGCTCTTTAATTTATAGAATGAGCGTTTGATAACATATACAAAACTGCCGTTAAATGCTTAAAGGATAAAATTAGAAACACATTCAGTAGATATATATAAGGCCCCAAAAACGAAATTATCTATTTTTGCAAAAGTAAATAAATTTACAGCATTTTCCTTAGATGCATTGTATTAGATGTTCACAGGCAAATTTTTCAGCTGCAGTATATTTGATAGGAATGTTCATTCAGCCAGCACTTTCCCAGTTAAACACGGGTGGAATTTTGCATAACCGTCCTTTTAAATGAAAGTGGCGCAAAAATGTGACGCGTTTCAAATTGGGCTTATGCGCTTAGGCTTGTGAGTTAAATGTGTCCAAAATGATAGGCAAGGGATGCAGCTTGTTTTTTATACATGGAATTATCACAAAAACGAATAATTGGGATTTTTTTTAAAAGAAAATTATTAATCATGGAAAAATTATTTTAAAAAAATAAGTGCTTTTCAAAATCGTTTTTTGATATTTATAAAGCTTAATACTCATACTATGGCCTCCTTGCATTAAAATTTGATTTGAGTTGTGTTGCATCACTAAAATGGCAAGCATCCGTGTGTACAATTTTCCCTTGGCGCAGGCGCAAACAAGCTCATTTTTATAAAGTATAAGTTATTATTTCCAATGCCTGACTCATGGGTTATGTAATGGACATTCTGGTAATGCATATTATGCAAGAAAATTGTAGGATACTCATTTTTAAATGCCTAAAATATCAAAGTCGAATTTGGGTAAAAGCGCTGTTTTAACTGCATTTTCTTTCATTCAGAGTACTTTTTAAAGTGTCTCAGGCTTCAGTAAATACATACATTTAGGTTTGATATATATTTACAGGTTGTGCCTTCTTATGATTCAATGAGTTAATATGTCAGTACAACGGCTTGTTTTAATATCAGGGTTGAAGGTTCTAACTTCAGCCGGGCCTACTGAGAAGTTCATTAATTTAAAGTTGATGAAATGTGTACCATTGCATAGGATTGCAACACGCATTTATTCTAAAAACTGGTATGTGTGTTATTAAGTTTTGTGAATTATTCACAGTACATGTAGTTTAACAATCTGGGAATAGGGATAATTTTTTTTTAGCGCCTAAAAAGGAGACATTATTTTTCAAAATAGAGTGAATTATTGAAAGTTAGGAGGAATTAGGAAGGCCTTCTGGCTTTGACAAATTCAGAGTGGCAGAAGCTGGGGGCTGGGAGAGCTGCAGAGGCTGGCTCGGTCACGCTGCTGAGATGCTATCTTTCCCGTAAACAATGGAGTTGACAGTTATGACCTTTTAAATTAGGGCCTTGCCTCTGTGGAATGCAGAATGACCTTGTTACACGGGCCTCTAAAGCTGGGGTTTCAGGTTTCTCCATAACAACATCACTAAAACTAAAGAACTTAATTCCAAAGGGAAAATATAGAAAAGGGGTTTTCTTTGAAAGCCCAAACATCATGTTAAATGCTTTGCAGAACTGATACATTTGTGTTATTTAACAGAAAACGAAGTGTTGCATTAAGTCTTAGACAGAAAACAAGATGCAGCCTTTTTCTAAAAATGTTGAAGGCTACATGCCTCAGTTAAAGCGATTTTGCTAATTAAGGATTATTTTTCACAGTGGGAATTGTAGGTGCCAAATTAATATGGAGTGTCAGTGTAACGATTTTTATTTTTAGAAAGGTAAAACTTAAAGTGGCTGGATGTTGCAAGGACTGACAAGAGGGTAACAGTTAAGTAATGGAAATTTATTTTTGTGTATTTGGTCCTATCATGAATTGTTCTTGCTGGTCCTGTATGTTAGAAGAGAGACAGTAAAGTTATATTTGACAGCAGATTTCCATTGCCTGGGGATCTACTGTCAAAAAGGAGGGTAAGGATTTTAAACCTGACAAATTAAACAGGCCCAAATATTGGGTTTTGGGCTGCAGTTTTACAGTGCATAAAGTACATGACATGGTGTCTGTGTGTCACCGCTTACTCACATATGCTATTGAAATTTGCCTATGCTTTTTGTGCTTGATATACATCAAGTATATCTGACGGCTTGACGTTTTGTGCGTTTTTTATTTTTTTTGCATGTTTTCGTTGTTTTTGTTGCTGCTTTTGATACTATTACAAGTTTACCTGTGTTGTGAGGGGATGGTCATGACGATGCCCATCGCTACGCAACAATTGGTTGAACTTGTTCTGGTTACTAAATTCCACAGCTAATGATATTTCATGCTGTGAACATGAGAGACAACACTTTACCAGTGCATGTCTATTTGGCTATAATTGTATTGAAGGGAAATAAAAGAGATATACAGGATCAAAGTGTGTCACCTGTAGTTAGTCACGTTACTGCCCCTTCCCTTAAAGGAACAGGCAGCCTTACATTTATGTATCCTTGATTGGACCTAAGGATGAAATTATAGATCTGTGACTCAATGTGGCCTAATTTCTATATTACATTAGTTTATGATGTTCTGTTTCCTAAGTAGCATATGGCTCTTGTTCCTAAAAAAAAAAAAACAGGTTTTCATTTTTT
Source organism: Triturus cristatus (assembly GCF_964204655.1). Classification (NCBI taxonomy): domain Eukaryota; kingdom Metazoa; phylum Chordata; class Amphibia; order Caudata; family Salamandridae; genus Triturus; species Triturus cristatus. Next base: position 491,940,162 of record NC_140588.1, read on the forward strand.
CCTGAAGAAGGAACTGGAATATTACCTAGGAGTATCGTATATGGTGTAGTCGCCAGCGATAGAGTTAAAATTTGTGTAACTTTGGCCTTTTGTGAATCACCCGCACTCTTGGTGTTGTGTCACATGCCTGACTATCACCCAAGTAAATTCTTGTTCTTGATGCTTCTCCCCTGACCGATGTCGCATCATGCTTAGTTATTGTGGATTTTAGTTGTGTCCTAGTTCCAATTCCCTTTTCCGTATTCCTTTCACCAGTCAGCCCATTTATTATTGTAGGTGTATTGTTCAGGTACACACTTCCAGACTACAGTGATGTACCAGGGACCCCCATATTATGTATAATTCCCTTTTGTATGACCAGACTGGTTTTCAAGAATTTTCCTTAGGCCTGCTTCAATGTTTTCCAGCCTGACTGTCAGAGTAGCGATAGACTGGTTAACTGACTCAATATTATAGTAAGACAAGTTTTCCATCTCAAAAGGAGATATCTTACGTTTTCTTTTTAAACATGACGAATTTTCAATGTCTATTTTTAATGTGGTTTTTACCCTTTTGTTCCTGCTGCTTTAATTTTTGGTGGGATCAGATGTGTTCTAATCATGCAAATATCAGGACCCTCTAGTTCTTGTCTTTTGTTTGCATATTTGACTATTAGCCTGTGTATTGCATATTGCACCTGATGTGAAAGTTTTCTACATGCCCATGATAATCCGTACCATGTGATTTCTCTATTGAGATGTTCTAGATAAGGAATTTAGGAACACCTAGATGTAATCATTGAGAAAAAAAATGTGTTTGCCCCATTACACAATGCCACCAAATGTGAAGACATCCATGTAGACAGAATTCTCGTGTAGTTATCTACCCTTAGATGATGGAGGCTCTCACACGGAAACCCAATTGAAAAGATTAGAGACGCTGTTTTGCCTACTGCCTTTATATTTGTATTGCTTTTTGAGAATGACAGTGTATTCTAGACCAAAATTGTCCCATGGTGTGTGGCCACTCCTTTGAAAGACCGCAGGCCACCTGTTTGCAGTCCCCTTGTTATACAATGAAATGTTTAAAGCATCGCACTTGCTTCATCAGAAGGCGTTCAACATCAGAAAAGAAGGAGGAGCTGGTTTTGCCACAGAACCAGAATTTCAGTGCACATGAGCGCCTGTCATGTGCTGGTAACCTCTGACAGTGTGCAGTCCCTTGAGCCCCTTGGCCTGAGTTTTTGGCCACACCCCCCCCTCTTTTTCCTTTGCTCCAATGGAAGTGCAGTGCACCGGCGGATCCAAGATTGACAAAAGGCACTAATTCTAGGGCCCATGAAAGAACAGCCCGAGCGTCCTCTGACACTGAATGATGAGTGTTGGAGCCTGAGAATGGTCCCGGGTCTGCACGAGATGACCTATGCCCTTGATCAATGGAGAGCACACTACCTGTAGTGCCTGCCGCAAAGGAAAGATACTGGCGCACTGCCTTGAGACATTGAGACTTTCGTGTGAGCTGTGGGTGTTTTCCAGGAGGGCACTCCAACTAAATAGTATTTCTCTCATGAAAGGCTTGAATGAAGAGGCCCATGCGAAAGAAAACAACAAAAGAAGATTTGATGGACAATAGAAGCCTGCCAGAGAGGCTTTTTGAACGGACTCTGGGCATAGGTGGTTTCACAAGAGGTTTCCGTGTGATTGTATAGAGTAGGTGTTAAGGAGACAGATTGTTTTGCTGGCATTGTTTTAAAGTACTATTCTGTTTAGTATAAGCAGAATAAAGTCCATTTTCTGTGGAAAGAGTACCCCCTTTTCACCTTAGAGCATTGATGAGGGTCACCACTGTTTCACCTGAACATACAAGAATTACTGAAATTACTGAGGCCTAAAAATGTTACTAGATAATTTTGGGATTTGCTTTTTGCTTAGGGTTGTGAAAAACTATTATTTCATTTGCAATAGTGGTTACTACTTTCTCCCGTTGTTTATATGTTCTTAATAACGTGTTTTCTAGTGTCTTTTCAAGCATGACATTGTCATTTATGGGTGGGATCGTTTTTCTCTACTCAATTGACTTCTGCACCCGCTTCCCAACCTATGTCTTTTCCTACCACTGCTTCTTTGTACTCTTTTCACCCTATCCTGAACATGGGCAGGTTAAAAGATTAGAATTCGTAAGCAATTCTTTTGTACAGCTTCTGCATCAACATTAGTTAGTAGTGAACATCACTAATTATTGGGTGTGTGATCTTATGCCGCCTACTACAGACAGAGGTATTCCTTATTTTGTCCTGCCATATGTGGCCTTTGTGCTACTACATGTGTAAGGAGACGTGTCCCGTGAGAGTCGCTAAGTAATAGGATGATGCTACAGCAACATCTCCATGACTTCATGTCTGTAGACCTGGACTCGGATTGATATGAGTATGGTTGTTGCCTTTGTAAGGGCAAAAGGAGGGTCTGTGGTACTTTAAAATTTGGGACCGCGTAGGAGGCAGGGCCCTACCCCTGTCTCTTCCGGTATTAGCAAACCGCGAATGGCCAATGCGGTATGTACAAGTGCTTTATATAACGTTTCATTGATAAATGCACTATGTATACGATATTATACATCACTACGTGGGTTCCATCTTAAAGCGGTGGCCATCTTATGGTTGCCCTCACATAGGCTACATATTATGAAGCAAATACGGGCCTTTAGAGCACATGTGCCTTCCTTTGACTTCTCTGTGACCTGGGCAGCTTGGCTCTGCTGCCCCAGGTCAGTCCGGTCTCACGAGCTCCCCGTCCTCTGGCCACCTGTGATTAGCATCAGGGTTTGACACACCATAAAGCCTTTTCATCCCACACAAGCCTCCGGCTAATCTCTTTCACACCTGACTGTTCCTGCTTTATGGCCTGTTTTGCAAACAGGAGCTGCCCGTGTTTATTGGGGTCTGCTGATATCTGATGAGGGATCTGAGCCTCGCTGGGTAAATAATTGTGGGCTGGTTGAACAGGAATGTGGGATTGTCACCATGACTCTGCCTTTTCTTTGAAGCCAAAATATGTGAATGACCACTTGTAAAACAGGGGCGGTGTTGCCCAAAGCGTAATATTCTGTATAAAATAGAAGACTGGTTTTTGTTCTGCAGGCTGCCTCATTCAGTTGCTAAGGCTTCTGTGCGACGTAGTCTCACTCATTTGAGTTTAATAAAGATGTCTTTTTCATATTTCAGCTTCTTCTGCCAAGTTCTTTGTTACATTACCATGAGAGCGTCTTTTATAATACTACAGCAACAGGATAACCCGAAGTCATAGGGTGCTATCCCTGGCACCGCTGGGGTCCTAAAATCCCCGGTACTTCACAGACATATGAGGGGTGGGTGCATATCACTCCCAGCAGTGCCCAGACATATGAGGGGTGGGTGCCAATCACTCCCAGCAGTGCCCAGACATATGACGGGTGGGTGCAGAGGCCTCCCAGCAGTGCCCAGACATATGAGGGGTGGGTGCATATCACTCTCAGCAGTGCCCAGACATATGAGGGGTGGTTGCCAATCACTCCCAGCAGTGCCCAGACATATGAGGGGTGGGTGCAGAGGCCTCCAAGCAGTGCCCAGACATATGAGGGGGGTGGGTGCAGGGTGCAGAGGCCTCCCAGTAGTGCCCAGACATATGAGGGGTGGGTGCAGAGGACTCCCAGCAGTGCCCAGACATATGAGGGGTGGGTGCATATCACTCCCAGCAGTGCCCAGACATATGAGGGGTGGGTGCAGAGGCCTCCCAGCAGTGCCCAGACATATGAGGGGTGGGCGCAGAGGCCTCCCAGTAGTGCCCAGACATATGAGGGGTGGGTGCAGAGGCCTCCCAGCAGTGGCCAGACATATGAGGGGTGGGTGCAGAGGCCTTCCAGTAGTGCCCAGACATATGAGGGGTGGGTGCAGAGGCCTCCCAGCAGTGGCCAGACATATGAGGGGTGGGTGCATATCACTCCCAGCAGTGCCCAGACAAATGAGGGGTGGGTGCAGAGGACTCCCAGCAGTGGCCAGACATATGAGGGGTGGGTGCAGAGGCCTCCCAGTAGTGCCCAGACATATGGGGGGTGGGTGCATATCACTCCCAGCAGTGCCCAGACATATGAGGGGTGGGTGCAGAGGCCTCCCAGTAGTGCCCATACATATGAGGGGTGGGTGCAGAGGCCTCCCAGCAGTGCCCAGACATATGAGGGGTGGGTGCAGAGGCCTCCCAGTAGTGCCCAGACATATGAGGGGTTGGTGCAGAGGCCTCCCAGCAGTGGTCAGACATATGAGGGGTGGGTGCATATCACTCCCAGCAGTGCCCAGACATATGAGGGGTGGGTGCAGAGGACTCCCAGCAGTGCCCAGACATATGAGGGGTGGGTGCATATCACTCCCAGCAGTGGCCAGACATATGAGGGGTGGGTGCATATCACTCCCAGCAGTGCCCAGACATGTGAGGGGTGGTTGCATATCACTCCCAGCAGTGCCCAGACATATGAGGGGTGGGTGCATATCACTCCCAGCAGTGCCCAGACATATGAGGGGTGGGTGCCAATCACTCCCAACAGTGCCCAGACATATGAGGGGTGGGTGCAGAGGCCTCCCAGCAATGCCCAGACATATGAGGGGTGGGTGCAGAGGCCTCCCAGTAGTGCCCAGACATATGAGGGGTGGGTGCAGAGGACTCCCAGCAGTGGCCAGACATATGAGGGGTGGGTGCAGAGGCCTCCCAGCAGTGCCCAGACATATGAGGGGTGGGTGCATCATCCTCAGATGACCACAACTCCATGGGTCCATGAACGCATCCCCAATGTGCGACTATGTTGAGAGTGCCATATCAACACATCACTGACAGCAGTGCCCCACTCCCATGAGGATGGATCTCATTCCCCCACTGCATGACACACCACATGTGGGTGCGATGACAAATGACACATGCATAACCACCCCTGGCGGATGCAGCACAATACACACACTGAGATCATGTCACAAGACTGTATAGTTATGTGAAACCCACTAAACTAAGAGAGCCAAAGGGAACACACACTGTCACGCACATTCCAGGACTGATAGGAATGTACAGGTGCTGGCACAGCCACCAAGTTGTTGTCTCCCATGGAAGGAATAGGGTGGACTTCCCACAGATACAATGCCCACAATTGTCAGTCAGGTGACCAAATACCCTGCAGAACAAGTACCATATGTGTGCTAGGCTGGGAGTACACACATGCATAGTGCGGAAAAGGGACCATTTCCCCATGGAGGCATGGCAACATACTCCATACACAAGTACAGTGACTACCAAGGATGGCACAGACGATGCAGCCGGACACATTGCTGAGCAGGCATGGACATAGTTGAAGGGATCCATCAGCCTCCAAGGGAATGTAGACACAGGTCAGCACAACAATGGTGCAACTCCCTGCAGGGAAGATGTCAGGAGCCACAGAGGAAGGAACACTCCTTGGGACAATGTCTCAAAACACAAAGAGCATACACGACCAAAGAATCATTGCAGAGACCGTGTGATGCCACGCAGATACCAGGGTCCACCCCATCAGCAGCAGACTACTACATTTCCCAGATACCCAACACATGATCACCACCCCAACTCATGGAGCATCAGCACCAACATCAATACCTGAAAAGCAATTGTGTGCAAAGTAAAAACAAAATGCTTTATTCAGCATGAAAACAAAAAGTAGAAAAGGACACAATTACAAAGGCCATAGGCCAGTCCAGACACGAAGTCCTGGGGGGGACACATGGCCACTCGTCTCCCCTAGCTTGCCCGCACATTAGATACCTCTGGTTGATCGACTGGGGTGGGGGCATCATGTGGGGAAGGACCAGGCACCGCAGGGACAGGAGGGGGTAGGGCAGGTGTTGGGGGTGCAGGGACGGACGACTCCACCACATGGGGGTGGGGCAGCGCCAAAGGTGGAGGTCAGTATTGCGCTGCACACGTCCACGAGCTCTTGCACTGTCTCCCCTGCACCCGAAGGAACCACAGGCCCCAAGGAGGGGGGGGGGTCAGAGGGATGGGTTGCAGCGCTACTGGGGGAGGTGGTGGACAGGGGGGGACTCAACTCCCCTACCCGTGGAGTGCCTTGCCCATTTGAGCGCAGGTGAAACAGTGGGGCTGAGGCCCAGGTCAGCCAAGTAGGTCTCCTTCTCAGACTGTGGGGCAGGGGAGCCGAGGGGAGTGACATTGGAGGGACTGGGGAGTGAGGCATGCGGACTCCGACTGTGGCTGCGTGTCTGCCTGTGTGCCCTAGACCCAGTGGGTGTGCCTTCTTCACCCCGAGTGTGCGTGACAGGAGGTGTGCGCTTGCCCTTCCCTGTTGGTGTGCTGCCTTTGTCTGGTGTGGTGCTTGCCTGGGAAGGTGTGTGTGTGCTTGGGACAGGAATGGGAGTGGGAAGTGTGGATGGCGCAGGGGTAGGTGGGGGGACGAAGCGCTGCAGGAGACTCACTGCTGCCGTCAGTGACGAGTCCATGGACCTCAGCAACATCCGTTGGTCAGACATCGCTGATGACATGCCCTCCATGTACGACACCATCTGTGTCAGCAGTCTGGTGTGGCCATAGAGGACAGTCAGGATCGATGTCTGCCCAACCTGCAACTGCCGCTGAATGTCCACAGACTCAGCAGTGAGGGCAGCAGGGGAGACAGGGGCAGGGGGTGCGGTGCCTGGCACGAAGGAGACACGTTGTTGCCCTACACGGACAGAAGGGACCCGAGCAACTGGGAGGACGGTGATGGGAATGGAGTGGGCGGTGACAGTTGTAGTGCTGCTGCCAGCTGTTGCAGCAGCCTCCGCCCCCTCAGGGAGTTCAGCCTCGGACCCGTCTGCGTCGTAGTCGATGGTGGTACTACCCAGGTCCTCCGCCGCACTCCCCTCACCCTCCGTGCCACTTGATGCTGCCGACTCGCCAGGAGTGGTGGCACTGGTGCTGGATCCCTCCTCCACGTCTGTGCAGGTGTCTCCCTCGATGTCCCCCGATGATGCTGTGGGCAAGGTGAAGAGACAGGAAATAATCAGTCACCTGTGTACATCTGACACATGAGTCCAAACTAAATAGGTCACAGTGCATATCATGAAAAGCATCATGATGAACATCTAGAATACCCAGCACATATGTAAGCCCTGCACTCCCCAGTTGGTTCACCCAACATGCCCCCTGAAATAATGAAAATCAGGACACCACAGCAAATAACTGGATATCCAATTATACAGAGAAGCTAGTGTCTGTGAACAGTGGAGCACAGGCAGACCATGACGGCATGCCACCTCCTGGTCACTGTGAACGAAATAGTATTGGTGCTCCCAATTGCAAATAACAGACGCCAATGCTGAAGGGGTCCCCACACTCATAGACCTGTGAGTACTGTAGAAAAGCACAAGTAATACTATCTGATCCATTGGGAAGCACAAAACTTTACACAATTGACATATTTGGAATGTGTGAATGTCCCACCTGTGAAACAGAACACACATGTGCATGAATATCAGAAGTCACACAAGGAGGTGCACACAAAACTACATTTACACAGTCATTGTATGAGCTGGCCGCCTAATGCCAAGAAGCCAATGTTAAGAAGAAATGTGGTAACAGGAAGTACATATACATGGCACCACGGTGGTCGGGATGACTTGACACCGGTAAGTTGGCATCAGCAACAACCAAGGACGAACCCAAATGCTAAAACACTGTGGGAACATGGATATGTATAATTCCGAAATAAATTTTGGACAGAAATGTTCCCATGTTCTAATTGTGCCAGCGTGTTCCACAAAAGTGTAAAAGTGGTACTTGTGCACTCCCTTGGGAGACATCTGTCATGCAGGCACATCATTGTCCTTCACAAAAATCAAAGTGAAGCATATAAACTATTGGGACATGTTGACAAGTGTAGTGAGTGCCAGGGCACATGACTTCTTGAATAACAACTTAAAACATGCCACCTGTCACATGGCCATCCGTACCATGATGACACAGTTGGCAACACATCTGACACACTACCTGTCATGTGGAGTGGCACACATGTCCAGACACAGGACAATGCATTAGCAAATGGCCCTGAAATTGTGTTGGAATAAGGAGCACCTGCACTGAGGAGACACCCTGATGTGAACGAAGAATGTCCACACAGATGTCAGCACACACAGACCAAACCACATAGCATCTGGAGCACACACCCGTGCAAATAATGGATGAGCAGGAAACATGTTTTTTGACTTGTGACACATGCTGAAAAGCACAAACATGACACCCTGCACAACATGCCTGGGTCACTGCACGTTGAGTGCCTGTCCAGACAATCATCACACACTGGTCAGACCTGGCAAGGAGACATAAGGTTTGGACATGTAGGCCTTGCCTGCACAAACCCCCCATACCTGAGACAATGTGATTGAGACAGTTTAAGAAGTGACACCTCTCAATCTGGGTTTAATAAAAAGTGCATCAGGAAATCCTAAATGTACTCCACATCACCTCGTGAGGCGGCCAACACATATTTGTGACAAAAAACCTCAACAGATTGTTGTACATAGACACACAGGCACTGGCCAGTGTGAGGATGCAGAAGCAAAATGGGGTCAGCCTGTACAATGGGCACATGTAGCACACTTTAGATAAATACAAATGAGGCCAGGGAACAATGCCACAGAGGCAAAACTATGCTGAACACATAGAGAATGGGCACAGTGTTTTAATGACACACATGATACCGAGGCAAGGGTGTCTTAGGGTACTGTAGTGGGCACACTGCTCCATGGTCCTGGAATTATCTGACTGTAACTTGAGCTACCGTCCCGGCACTATGCATATCTCCCACTCATGCACATCATGTCTGAGGCCACAACATCGGTCATGCATGCTGCAAGTCTGTTCATTTGAACAATCACACTCCTATGTTGAGACTCAGCATCAGTGCCAACTGATATGGACCCCCAAATGACTGAACAGGACAGGGCACAGGCAAGGTAACAACACATGTCTCCAACCCCACCCCCACATGATGCGGACAGTAATGTGCACTTGGATTAACTGCCAGCCTAGATGACCATGTGCAATAGTGATTACACACAGACCAGGGAACACATGTCAAGGAGGGGAAAGGAGGAAGAACAGCAGCGGATGACTTTGGGGAACAGAAAATGCAATGCACATATTAACCCTGGCAGTGTATCCATGCGACTGAGCACTTCCCAAAGCTGGTGACACACAACAAACACACATGTACCTACCCCCTTGCTGCTGCTGCTTCACCTGTAACCGCCTATCCATGTCAGGGAAGACCACCGCCAGGACACGCTTCATTTGGTGGGTCAGGCGTCGGCACCCGCGGTTCTTGCCTTCTGGTGAGTCCCCCAGCAGGACCCGGGCGATCCTCCTGGTCCAGCACCGGATGTCCTGCCAGCGTTTCCTCACCTGTGCCAGGCGCCGACTGCGACCCTCCACGGAGATCACGGCCCTGACGGCCCGCTTCCATATCTTCCCCTTCTCGTAGGCGGTTACCTGTGAGGATGCCAAAGTGAGAATAGATCACTACACCTGCTCCATGTCACAGAGACACACATTAGAACATCTTTGATTTGTTGAACAGGGCATAGTATGCTGCAAAATAATAGCACATTTGTCATAGGGACAGTGGCCTCTGTGTAAGGCCCAATGCACTACATGGCATTGGAAGTACACAGGTGGTATCAGGGGTGCGACACACTCCCTGATCATGGCACACACTGTACATCACAAGCAACACAAAGCTGATGGCCAGCACCTCCAAGCAGTCACATGCCCCAGGCTACTGACCCAACATCAGCAGACTACACAGACACACACAGGCACAGATCATTCACCTGCCAGTGGCAACAGCCAATACAAACCTCACTCTGCACATGTGCCACTTGCCTGGGGGTGTCACAGGCGTGGTGCTAGCCCAGCAAGTCAGACACACAGCACGGATTACTTCTCACATCAGATGGGTAGAGCTGTTGCCTCCTCCATGCAGCTGTGGTGCAACACTCCACATAGACACTCACCCACATGACAAGGAACATTCACACACATCAATGTCCAGATCATTTGGACACTCTCACCACAGCTCCACTCAACTCACACACATCTGTGGGTACAGTCAACTGTCACACGGGGGGAACACTGAATCACCTCAGGACTATAGAACAAGAGGATTAGCTATGCTGAATGTGCCATGCAGCATGCAGTGAATGTCACAGTAAGCACAATGCAAGTGAGGAGTGCACACATGAACCACATCATGCTCTGCATGACAGACATGAGCCATTCCCCCCCTCCCCCGGGACCCACTCTAAACAACATTTCATGTCTGTCACACCTGGACACAATGCCAGAAGTGCCAGTCACAAAAAGAAGGGGCACAGTCAAAGGTAGCGGAGTCAGCACTCACCTGCACCCCTGGTCTACCATACAGGCTGGGGAACTGTGGGAGGATGACATCCAGCAACGCCTCATTCTCTTCCTGTGTGAATGGCTGGGCCCTCTCCACAGTCCGCGACATGGTGCCAGAGGAATCACAAGCAGCAGCAGTGGTGTCGAATCAAAGGTTGTGCAGGCAAGTGCCCTCTCATGGGTTCCTGCTGACTTATATCTGCCTTGCTGGGCTATTTCAGTAACAGGAGTACAGAGTGATTGGTCAGACTCATTTGCATCCTACGTTTCCTCCAATCCCTTTAAACATACACCAGTGACAGCATTAGCATTTTTTCAAATTTGCAGCATCATGCCAAGTCAACAACCACTTAGCAACAAGGTATAATGTGGCCAACTGCTTTTTCCAGGCCACATGATGGAAAAATGTGATCTTTAAACTGGGTATCCATGACAACCAGCATGCATGTAGGCCCTAATACTTGTCCCTTATGTGTCCCCATTGTAATTTTCAAATTCCCACACAGGTACGGTGCGTTTCACACACGTTTCACACGTACCCCTAGGGCACCACTAATCTAGTGATATGGGCCGTACCCGCGTGTGTACGGCCCGTAGCACTATGGCGTGCGCCTACGCCAACACTACAATAGTGCTACGGGCCGTACCCGCGTGTGTACGGCCCGTAGCACTATGGTAGTGTTGGCGTAGGCGTACGCCATAGTGCTACGGGCCGTACTCGCGTGTGTACGGCCTGTAGCACTATGGTAGTGTTGCCGTAGGCGTACGCCATAGTGCTACGGGCCGTACCCGCGTGAGTACAGCCTGTAGCACTATGGTAGTGTTGGCGTAGGCATACGCCATAGTGCTGCGGGCCGTACCCGCGTGAGTACGGCCCGTAGCACTATGGTAGTGTTGGCGTAGGCGTACGCCATAGTGCTACGGGCCGTACCCGCGTGGGTACGGCCCGTAGCATTATGGTAGTGTTGCCGTAGGCATACACCATAGTGCTACGGGCCGTACCCGCGTGTGTATGGCCCGTAGCACTATGGTAGTGTTGGCGTAGGCGTACGCCATAGTGCTACGGGCCGTACACACGCGGGTACGGCCCGTATCTCTATGGCGTACGCCTACGGCAACACTACCATAGGGATACGACCCCTACATATGCGTGTACGGCCCGTATCTCTATGGCGTACGCCTACGGCAACACTACCATAGGGATATGACCCCTACACACGCGTGTACGGCCTGTATCTCTATGGCGTACGCCTACGGCAACACAACCATAGGGATAGGACCAGTGTGTACACGTACGTGTGTACGGTCCGTACACACACGCGTACTCCTAACCAACCCCTATATAGTGATACGAACGTACACACGCCCTCAGAGCGGGTGTACGGTGCATTTCACAGCTTACACTGGTGATAGGAGGCGCACAGAAAAGGAATGGAGGTGTCAGACTCGCACAGGAATGGACATCAAGTCATTGTCAGTGCAGTCCTTCATGTGTAGGGCCTAGGTGTGTCAGGCAGTGATGTGGCACATGTCTCCTCATGTTTTAACCCAATAGTTGTGTGATGACCTGTGTACACATGTCATGTGTGATGGGGCACTATGTGGCACACTTCCCCTTCACACCTTTAACATGTGTGCATGTAGTACTAACTTGTTAAGCACTGCATCGCTGGCATGGCACAGTCACCAACACCCGCAACTGTCCCCTGATGCCAGGTACACGGATGATGACACCTGACATCTAACTACCAGCGTGCCACGATGTGACTATGTCATGTGTGTGTCATGTGTTCCCATGAGCTTGCTGTTGGTGTTCCGTCAACTGCATCTGCTGTAGCTGCATCCAACATGTGTCTGTGTGTAGATGCCCATGTCACACTATTACGCACACCAGGCCACATGTGGAATCACATGTAACATGTGTCTGTATGCATTGAACAGGGACTTGCGAGCTGAGGACATATCTGCGTAGTCTCAATGTCTGTGTGATCAGTTTTGACATGTACCCCTTCATGGCAAGGTGTGTGGTCTGTCCTTTTTCAATGACATGTGACCTGTGCATCTAGCTTGCCGCCAGCTGTCTGTATGAGATAAGATCCTTCAAATGCACATATGTGGATGTATGTCACTCCTGTAATGTGTCTGGCTATTCACTCACACTGGCCCACAGCTACTTTCATGGCATGTCATGTAGACCTTGACAATCCACGTTTGTAGCTGGCTCTTGGCAGGAGTATCACCTGGCTGGCATACGTGTGCAGGATGTATTGCACAGACCAGACTCTGTATGTAGCATATGTGTATTAGCAGTTGAACATGTGCTCAGTTCATTGACATTGGTGTAGTAATGTACTCAATCTTCGTTATTCCTTCCAAATTTCTGCAGGGCACCGCCTCTCACCCGATCAATGCCAGACTTGGCTGCCATGAGGGATCGTGACTGCATACGCCGCTACAGATTCCCCCAACAGTTAATTGTGGACCTGACAAACAGGCTGGCACCACACCTCCAACCGTGACACAGTTATCCGACTGCGCTGACCCCCAAGATGAAGGTGATGTCAGACCTACATTTCTTTGCCACCAGTACATTTCAATTGACCATAGCTGATGTGGGTGGCATGTCCCAGACCATGTTCAGCCGTGTCCTGCATGATGTTTTAGAAGCCATGTTAGAGCACCTGGATGAATTCATCCATTTTTCAACTCGTGAGCAGTTGACAGGTATCAAGGGTGAGTTCTATGCCCTGGGAGGGATGCCCCATGTAATTGGGTCCATTGATGGGACACATGTGGCTTTGGTACCACCACAGGCACAGGAGGTAGCCTTTAGAAACCGTAAACATTACCACTCCATTAATGCCCTTGTGGTGTGTCTTGCTAACATGCTGATTTCCCATGTCTGTGCACGTTTTCAAGAGGCGTAGCAGGGTGCCAGAAATGATGCTGCAGCTGCACAATGAACGAGCATATCTTGTTGGTGGGTAGATTTGTCCAGTATTTAGCGGTATCTTAGTATGTGATGGCATCTCCTGACCCACTTCTTTACATGATGTTTCCATGTAGGGGACTCTGGCTATCCCAACATGCCATGGCTGGTGACGCCTCTCCGCAACCCCAGAACAGCTGCAGATCACCGTTACAACAAAGCCCATGGGCAGACCAGGCGAGTGATTGAGAGGACGTTTGGCCTCCTGAAGAGCCGATTACGTTGCCTCCACAAGACAGGTGGGTCCCTCCCATATGCACCGGTGAAGGTCTGCAAAATCTTCCTCGTGTGCTGCATGCTGCACAACATGGCAGTGGAGAAAGCTGTGCCACTCATCCTGGATCCGGATGAGCAGGAACATCCATCCGTGGAGGATGACGGCCTTGGTCACGAGGCAAGTGAGGAGGAGGAGGAGGACATCCGGAGTCAGCTCATACGCAACTTCTTCTCATAATGGTGAGTCCCTGGATCTGAGTGTGCACGCTTGGAGCCTTGTGTGGCATGTGTTACAATGTGTGTGTCCAGCTGACTGTATGCTAAGTGACTTTGAGGTGTGTTCTGATGTGTCACTCGAGTGCTGATGTCATTCCACACATTTTAGCTGACACACTCAATTGACAAGTAGCATGGTGTCACCTTAGTCATGTAGAGTACATGACCATGCATGCGGATGACTATGTTTTTCCTGACTTCTTGTGTGTCTCTCATCCCCAGGTAGTTGCGCATGCTGTCTACTCGTGGCATCGTTGTGCTCCTGCTATTCCTCATGAGTAATGCAACGTGTGCTGAATCAGCGTTACATGCACGGACATTGTGATAAGTCTCCTTTGGGTAAGTATTGCAGCAAGGCATTTTGGGTGTGGTAGTTGTTTGTAATGTATGGGCACTGCTCCTGTGCATGTTTTGTTACTATGCATACATGTCAACTCACCATGGGGCACATGACATGTAGCATGACTCACATGAATTGATAGTCACACTTAGTGACAGTCATCTGTTATGGGATTGTGGATTTTGTTTTGATGAGGGCATCAATGTGTGTGCAACTTCCCTCGGTAACATACGTGAGGCTACGGGTGGACATATTGCGGGACATCCCCATAAGAGGCTCAATGGGGAATTGCAGCCTCTCTGTGTGCAGCAGGGGATGTTTGGCTCACCCCCTTCACTTGTGTGCCACTCCAATGGATTTACAGTATCTGTGGTGCTAAGGGGGTGTCCAGTGTAGGTCCCACATGTTAATCCAAAAGATCTGTGAGTCTGTTAATATTGATGCATTTCCATAGGTGTGAGCCTGAGTAATAAAGGTGTTCCTCAGCCTCCAAGGTGCCTCATCTCTGTCAATGCAGGTCTCTTGCCACTGTGCATGTGCCATCTCTGGCATGGTTGTCAAGGTTTGTGCATATGAGTCTATGTGTAGATGAGCAACCTGCATGCTGTTCTTCATCTATTTGATTCTCTATTGTGCATGAAGGCCATGGCTGTGTATGTGTTTGGGTATATTGGTCCCCACAACCGGCCCTCAACACCTTCTGGGGTGTGTTTCCTGTGCGCAACTCTGCCTTCAGTTTCCTGATCCGGTGAATTCATCTTAGGTGATTCTGCATCCTTTGTCTCTGTGTGTGTCATAGAAAACCGGTCACTCCTTCCTTGACATACACCTGTTGCAGTAGTCCTTTCTGACATCCTAGTCTTTGTGTGGAAATTGTGGCATAGTTCCCAGGACATGCCGCCTGCTGTTGCAGCCACTGCAGCAAGGGCACACGAAGTTTCCTGATTTGGCAACACACACACATCAAAGATGCTCCTCCCTTCCTCCCTCAACCCATTCATTTGGCTGTCATCAGCTTGGCTGTGCCACAGTTGTGGCCACGCGGTGCCAAAGGCTGGTCCGTCTGCACATGCAATGTGCACATTGCACGACCCTCAGGTCCTTGCATGACCCACATCACACTACAGTCTGATGTTGCAACCACCCTCCAAGCGATGTCCATCCACACATCTCCCGCCTGCTCTCAGGCATACACTAAGCGCACACACAACACCTTTGCATGATGAGTGTGCAACTCCGACTGCCTACACAGCGCTGCCATGCCTTCCAGACACTGTCACACCCACCAGGTCATGTCCCTCCTACTCCCTACCGGCTCTGTACCCGGCCAAGGCCATGGGAGTGGGACTCAAGGCTTCTGCATGTAGTATGCTGTCGTCGTGAGGCACATGGCACAGGTATCATCTCTCAGCGTGTCAATCTACAATGTGTCCAGGACCCCCCTCTCCACGATCACATGCGCACACAACCTCATCATCAACTCGTATGCCATTGACAGCCAGGTGCTCCTCACCCTCACCAAGGACGCAGACATTGCCAGTTCCAATATTCTAGATTGCATGAGATCCATTGATGAATGGCAGAACAGCAGCCACCTGAGGCTGGACTTGTACAGGACTGAGGTCAACATCTGAGGATTATCCCCTTACAGCTGTGTCAACTGCTTGTGTCCCACCTCAGAAGCCCTGCACAAGCACCCAGTGTCCACGCACACAAGATGGTGTGCATCATGGATTGCTTGCTCACATTTGCCATGGTAATCACCAGCATCTGTACCTCAGACTGCATCACCCTCTTCATTATGCACATGATCTCCAGATAGATCCACTCCAAGGAAAGACGGACCATCTCCCAGGTCCACGACAACATCCGTGTCAAATACTGCCCTGCCCTCTACGGGGCAGCCACATCCAAACTCCTGGGACACTTGTCCACATCCAGGCTGCATCTGCACACCTCAGCTGCAACATCCGGCGCCCCAGCCACATCACCGTCCAGCAGAGATAGCTGCAATGGATCCCTGTGTGCTGCAGGATGACCTTCAGACTCCCCACCCACATTCAGGAGGCAGGCCACAACCCCGACCCAAAACCAACCTTGTACCACTGTCATCCGAGACCCCGTAGTGCCATCTCCGTGCATCCAACCTTGACCTGGCCACCATTCTTCAGATCTACCGTCCTCCAGCATGCAGGACATAGTTCTCCCACCAGGTAACACATACCTGGGACTCCCTCCCCGGGAACCTCCAAATGAGGCATGACCTCTACGCCTTAATGATACTCTTCCAAATAGGTCTGTCCGCACAGTATTGCAAGCCCCCCCTCAGCGGCTTGAGGCCATCACAGGTGAGTATTGTGCTCCATGTCTGCATTGACTGATAAATTGTGACCCATGTGTGTCCTGTACCAGACTCAGATCCCAGGGTATGGATGGCTGGAGTTAGTTCAACACTCAGGCGTAGTTTGACATTTACACACACATATGTTGTGGACTAATGACAAATGACAGAAACATCTCATGACAAAAAAAGAGATTTTATTTTTGGTGGGGTAAGTCTTTTGGTAGATGTACTAAGGTGCTCTACCGGGTGCATAGAATCCAAAGTTCACAGGGGGAGATGGCATCCTTGTCAGTTGGAGTCATCAGAGTCCAGACCACAGTGTTGGTCATCATTGGTCAGACTGTGACCAGCAAGTCCATGTGGCAGAGAATGTCATTGGGTGAGGTGCTGCTGTTGCGCCAGTGGGCCAGGTGCCAGGCCAGGTGACCTGGGAGATGTGGATGGTCCGCTGACTCTCACGGTCTTTTCCGTGGACGACCCACCTTCCTGGGGGGACCCTCAGATGCAGGCCTTGACGATGTCTGTGATGCTCCGTCGGACGAATCCTCCTCCTCCTCCCTCCCTGTGGCTGGTGGTGGTCTTCACCTGGTGGCACAGGGAGGGTTGCCCATGTTGTCGGTGATCCGACGGAGTGAACGGCTCATGTCCGTTTGCACCGCCAGGAGCTCAGCCAGTCTTGCCTCCATCCGTCCTTGGTGTTGTTGTTTACTGGCATGTTGCTCGGCCTGCAGGTTCTTCATCTCGTCGAGGGTCCCCTTCATCTCTGTGAGGCTTGACACTACCTGGCTGATGCCCCTGGTGTCACGCCGGTATGTGTCCAGGATGTGGCGTATGTGTGACATACCGGTTCCCTCAGCTGCCTGGTCAGGTTCTCGCCTCCACCTGCCTCCACTCCCACCACCCCTGCCCACACTAGCCTGCCTGCCGTTGTGGGCACATCGGGTCTACGAGACCCCTGAGGGATGGCATTATCGGGGTTGTCTGCCTCTTCCTGGGTCCCCGGAGAACCTTGTCCCTCCTGGTCAGACTGGCCGTGTTGTTCAGTGCGAGCAGGGCTACTGGGTGTCTCCTGGGATGTGGCAGGAATGGGAATGGTGGTTGGCACAGATGTACCTGACGCAGGTGCTGCAGGGGCTTGGGCACCAGAGGGGTCAGGTTGGTCGGGGTCATCCACGGCGTGGTGAGAGCCGTCGCTGCCGGTGGGATCATCTTCACGCTGAGCCTGGGACTGTGATTGTTCCCCCCCATAGTTGGGCGGAGGTCGATGACGTTGCCCTGTGTGTGAGAGAGAGACAATGTTAATGCTGTTTCATGCCACATCCATGTTTCATACATATTCAAGTTGTCACAGTTCCTCCAGGTAGTTGGATGTGCCTAGCATTCCTCTCAATGTCTACTTGGGGATGGGTATGTTGCGGGGGACAGATTGGTATGTTCTCCTGAGTGTTTGACCAGTAGAATTTTGGGTCGGATGCTTATTTGGCGATGGATTGGTCTTGTTGTGTCACATGTCCATTGTGAGAGTGGGTAAATCCGTTGCCTGCCCCGGGGGTGTGTGCTTGTGTGAGGGGGGGTGTGTTACCGGGCCTGCTGTTGGGTATAGTGTGATTTGTCATTGGGTCTCCCAGGTGATGTGTCTGTCCCCTCATGGTGCATGCTGGCATGACAGTGAGTTTGAGTTCCTGTGCTAGATATCTAAGCTAGTGGAGTTGGTGTTTGAGTGTACAGTGGTCACAGGAGGGCCTTGTGCTGCATACAGCAGGGCCAAGTGTCAGCTACCTTGTCAGTACTTTACCAGTCCCTGTGCATTGGGCATGGTGCATGGGTATGTACCTAGGCCATATGGGCTGAGGGCATTGGTGTCTGCTTCTGAGTTGCACAATGTATTGTGTGAGCCCCACCCTCCCAGCATCCCGGACATACAGTCTTGGGTTTGTGGTTGGTGTGGCCTGGGACATGGCATTGCCTTTATTTGTGAATGGGGCATGGAGACGTTAGTGGCATGAGCGTGGTTTTTGAGTGTGGTTTTGTGCGGTGAGGGCTTGGGGGAAGTTGCGTGCATTTGGTGCATTTGTGGTGTGGATGCCATTCCCCCATGTTACGTGAGTTGTTTGTGTACTCACCAGGCTCTGCGACTCCTTCGACTCCGTGTACTCCCACCGGCAGAAGCATGGCCATCACCTTCTCCTCCCAGAAATGGTAATGTACGGGCCTGCGGGGCAGCCCGCTCCAGTGATGTTACTCTGGGCGTATTCCTCGTTCATTTTCCTCTTGACTGCCCTGCGCAGATCGTACCACCTGGCTTGGCATTCATGCCTGGTCCTTCGGATGGGCGCAACAGCATTCACCTTATCGACAATACTCTGCCACAGGCTTGTTTTTTGGGCTATGCTTGTCTGTCTGACCAATGTTCCAAACAGCTGTGGCTCGACTCAGATGACATCGTTGACGAGGAGGTCCAGCTCCGCCCTTGTGAACTTTGGATTCTTGTCTGTGGGCATGGTGTGGGGTGTGGGTGTGGATGGTTGTGGGTGTGTGGGTGTGAATGTGACGGTGTGTGTGTGAATGTGAAGAGGGGGTGTTTGTGAATGAGGTTGTGTGAAGGTGTGTAAGTTAAGGTGTAGTAAAGGTGTAAGTAAGGTGCAGTTGTTTGTCTGTGGGGTCTGTCAGCAGTGGGTCTGTTGCAAAGGCTCATGGGTTGTGTGTGTGGGCCCTTTTTATTGGTCCATTTGTGGGTGTGGCTGGGTTTGAATTTGTGGTGGGTGTGTTATAAGAGGTGGTTGTGATTTAGGGCCTCTGTTTGCCTGTTTGGATGTGCCAGGTCAGTCATAGAGATGTATTTTGTCATGTTGACGTGTTTTGTGGTGTTGAGCGAGTCGAATTGACCCTCCTTGTGCTGTTTTACAGTGTCCTGGTTCTGTACGAGTATTTTTCGCGTATGTAAGGTCCGTACGCGATGCTGGCTGAGGGTGCTGGGGTACGGTGTTGGGGTAGAGTGCGTACAGGTACGGGGCTGGGGTACGAGCCTGGGGTGCATCACGTACAGGTGGGGGGCTGTGCTACGGTGTTGGGGTACGGTGCGTACAGGTGCGGGGCTGTGATATGGTGTTGGGGTACGGTGTGTACAGGTGCGGGGATGTGCTACGGTGTTGGGGTATGGTGTGTACAGATGCGGGGCTGTGCTACGGTGTTGGGGTACGGTGCGTACTGGTGCGGGGATGTGCTACGGTGTTGGGGTACGGTGCGTACAGGTGCGGGGATGTGCTAGGGTGTTGGGATACGGTGCATACAGGTGCGGGGATGTGCTACGGTTTTGGGGTACGGTGTGTACTGGTGCGGGGATGTGCTATGGTGTTGGGGTACGGTGCGTACAGGTGCGGGGATGTGCTAGGGTGTTGGGGTACGGTGCGTACAGGTGCGGTGCTGTGCTACGGTGTTGGGGCATGGTGCGTACAGGTGCGGGGATGTGCTAGGGTGTTGGGGTACGGTGCGTACAGGTGCGGGGCTGGGCTACGGTGTTGGGGTACGGTGCGTACAGGTACGGGGCTGGGAGACGGGCCTGGGGTGCGGCACGTACAGGTGGGGGGCTGGGGTACGGTCCTGGGGTACGGGGTGTACAGGTGCAGGGCTGGGAGACGGGCCTGGGGTGCAGCGCGTACAGGTGAGGGGCTGTGCTACGGTGTTGGGGTACGGTGCGGAGGGGGGGGTACGGTGCTGACATACGGGGGTACGGTGCTGACATGTGCGGGGTGAGGGGGGGCTGTACAACTCGTATCCGGGCACAAGTTTACCCGTGTACATGTGTGCTATAGTGTTCGCTCCGTACGGGGCCTTTTACATGCGATTGTGTATTCGGACGGGCGGTACAGATCGTACTTGCGCACTCGGACTTCTGTTTTACGATTTGCACGTAAAAATGTCCGGCTCCCTATCGGGCACTTTTCCCGATGCTATTCGGACGTAAAAATTTACGGCTCCCTCTCGGACCATTTTCCCGACGCAATTCGTATGTATTTTTCACGTACGAATCGTACTTCGCAGTTTGTACGGTGCTTGTACGATTCGTATGTGAAAATATACGGATACGAGTCGTACGCAAAGTTTTTTTACCCGGATTCGAATCGGCACCTAGGTCTTTATGTATGCTTGAGGGGACTCATTTATTAGCATTGGGCCCGCTTAAGTTGCATTATCGATTTTATAAGACAAGGAGAGTCTGGCTTTTACATCTTAAGCCTACGTATACCACAGAACAGGTTCCACTGCATTCTCCGGTCAAACCTTTGTACTTTTACCAACTTATTGTGACATCTAACCTTCAGGGGAACCGCATCTAATACCAGGTCCTTGCATTATTTCTCGATAATTACTCTACCTCTTATCTGCCTGTGAGGCTGCGATTTTAAGAATTGAGGCTTTTCCTGACGAAGGCGTACTTTTCGCCGAAACGCGCGTAGAAGATAATTATATGGCCACTGACATGTTTTTATTTTGTTCAATTATTGTAATTTGAAGAATATTACTATATTGAATGTTTATATTGTGCATAAATGTATTGTTGAATTGTTTTTAAACAAAAGTTTCTCTGATTCCATGAGAATTACATTATCAATAAAAATTATTGTGGAATTTTTAAGTATTGTTTTGGCTACACTATTTGGATACGCTTTAGATACCATTATACTAGATACATTAATTGCCTAGGAAGTTATTATTGCATTGTGTTTTACCCTGTCCTAGGAATTTTACTTTTTCAAATTCAGGGGGTCCTTGTTATTTGCGCATTATTACCCGCTTAAGTTGCAGGCATGCACAAGCCACGCACATACGTTTTCTATACACAGGCGTGAGCTACTTATTGATTCCCATGGCGCCCGCTTCAGTCGCAACCACGCACATTTGTTTTATGTGCACAGGCGCCATGCTTTCTTTCAGCACGGCACCCACTTTTAGTTTAAAACACGAGTATACCTATCTTCCAGCACGCTGGTTGTGTGTTTTGGTAATAAAGTATTCAGTGCTTTCGGGAGCAGCTGCTGCTTGGCGCCGGATCTTTCAATGTCAACCTTAAAAAAAGCAACAGCAGCACGGCCGATGCACTTCCTGCCACTGCACATCATCCATGGCATCCCCGTACTCTACTCTCAGTCTCAACATGGCAACCTACAGCAGCGGAGCTTGCCTCCTGCCACAATTCAGCATACCAAGACTCAGGCAGTACAAAAGGTACATTTCAAAATAATTGTGTTTAATGTCACTTTTAGAAATGACATGCAAAATTTGTTTTGCAATTGGGTCTCCGCCTTTCACCCTTGCATGTCTTTCCGGGAACCAAAATGCTTTCAAGGGAAATGTAACCCTGCGCTGTGCTATCCACTGCCATCTGCTGCAGGAGGGAAGTGAAAGGCACATGTACCAGCGCGCACTGTTAGGGAAGGGCCTCTGCCATCCTCACGAGCTCATGTGTTCAAGGAAAAGGAGCAGCCTCAGCTGAAGAAGAGCTGACCGGAATAAGGGGTCGATTAACCACCCGCCATCGTATTGGCAAAAGGGACCGCCCACAATAGGTGCGGCGGTCCCCCAATACCAATTATGATGCGCCCGCCACATTGGCGGGCACATCCCATATTTTTACATTGCGGCGGGCGGTGCTGCAAGCAGCTCCTGCCGCAATGTAAAAA
The DNA here is from genome assembly GCF_964204655.1 of Triturus cristatus. Taxonomy (NCBI): domain Eukaryota; kingdom Metazoa; phylum Chordata; class Amphibia; order Caudata; family Salamandridae; genus Triturus; species Triturus cristatus. The sequence goes on from NC_140588.1 coordinate 491,962,429, forward strand.
TACATGTTGTGCAATTGAATGTACAACGTGACAGGCACCCTGTGGTGCCTGCCACCTTGTACATGCAAATGCAGGGGGTACCATACGTACCCCCCACATGCAGCCCCCCACCCCCCCACTCCAACGGGGGCCGCAATGGGCCCCCAAAGGCATTCTCCGCTTGTCTTTTTGCAGCGGGTCTCCGCCGAAAAAGACAGGCATCGTAATGCCCATGGCGGTGCCTGCACGGCACCGCTGTCATTGCCCCATTGTACCATGTCCCGCAAGTCGGGCGGAAAAGGACCGCCTTGCGGGACCACAGCGAACGGTCTTTCCGTCCGCCGCGGTACCATTCCCATTCCCACTGCCATCCTAATTTGGCGGTGGGAATATTCAGGTTGATGGCGGGCAGATCGTCACCGCCGGGCCGGCGGTCCTCACTGCCAAGCCGGCGGTGGCGATCCACCCACCATCGTAATTGGCCCCTAAGTTCTTGTGCTAGTGCTGTGTGTTCTGTGTGTGCTTGTGTTTCTTTTAGAGTGAATGTTTATGGCATGGGTGGGTCTTTTCTGTACATGGGGAAGGTGTGTGTATTTCTGATCAGACTGTGTGTATTCTGTTTTTGAGCACAGCAGTCGTTTATGGTGTTTTGCCATCACAGTGTGTATGTTTTTGCTTAACATGGCAGAGGTGTTCTTTATGTGTACATCTGTGCATGCATTCTCTTTTGTTGTGTGCATGTGTAGGAGTTATATTTGAGTAAAAATGTCATTCACTGAGCTTTTTGCCACTGAAGAAATAATGTTTATTACTACCTAGCTCAAAATGCAAAATGAACACATTTGGTACTGAAGTTCCTACTTTCATAAATCGTTCTCTGACAAATACAATATTTTGACTTCTAGTTGCTGCTATTTTTCTTGTACCTCATTTCTTCCAATGCCGTATCTACAAAATAACCTTACCTACAATATAGACACTTGCATGTCCTCAACCTTGCCCCTGAGTGTGTTTGTCTATGGCATTGCTTTGGTATTTATGGATCGCGTTCCTTACTCCTTCCAAAGCAGAACACACAATTTTAGCGGTACTGATGGACTCTATGGAAATGCCACACTACTTCACAGCTTACTTCTCTAAAACCTTTTTAAACTGAAAAGAGCCCAATGCACTATACTTAGCTGTAGCACTGCGTTTACTTTGTCCTTCTTTCTTGTGCATTGTTGCTTTCTCACTAGGATTATTCCGAGCCTGCCAAATCGCGGGCAGACTCTGAATCAGTTTATGTAGGAATACAGATTTAAAATCTCAAACATAAGTGAAAACGACATTAACCACTGTGAAGATCACAAGTGAAGCTAAGAAAATAATGGATACTTTTGGTTTCCTTTGCCACTATTAATGCCTGAGAAGTAAAGCTTGTTAATGGGAAAGGAAAATGGCGACTAACAGTTTGGACAGATAAAAAAACCGTCTCATTGCGAAAGACTCATTATGGATGACATTAGCTTTAAGCATTTCCTCCATAATTGTGACCACTTCTGACCCATCATTAAAGGAGCAATGAAGAAAGTCTATGAACACATGTAGTGCTAAGAGATTAAAGGCCTCGTTCAGAGGAAGGAGGTAAGGGGTCCTCCACAGTGAATTGATGGATGCCCTGTCCACCCTTTCTGTATTTCACCACCTCGTTTACAGGGAGAAGACAAAGAGTTTGCCAACATTAATGCCATCACCGGGAAAACCCTCACAGTAAACCAGACACTGACAGTGTTGGGATTACGCAATTAAAAATAGCTTCTCTGGCGCTTTTCCCAGTGGCACACAGCTAATAAATAAATAAAAGAAGGTGTCGTACTAAATTGAAAGCGCAGCGCACAAAGACATAAAAGTTATGTGTGCAGCTAAATATTTGAATAAAAGAGGGAGTTTTTATGTCATGCCTAGTAGCACTGCTCTACGACGCATGCTGTGTCCAGTGTATGCGCATTTGTTTCTGGTCACAGTGGTAATTCCTCATTCTAAGTCTCTAGACAGTGCTTCTGGCTGCTACTCTGGTCCCCATCGGTAATTCCTCATTGTAAGTCCTCTAACCAGTACTGCAGCTTTGTTTCTGGTCACAGTGGTAATTCTTCATTCTTAGTCCTCTAAGCAGTGCTGTTTCATGCTTCTTTGGTCCTCTTGGTAATTCCTCATTGCTAGTCCTCTAGACCAGTGCTGCAGCTGCTTCTCTGGTCCCTGTGCCACTTCTTCATGTTTTATCCCCTACACAGTGCTGCAGCTGCGTCTCTGTTCATACATCCACTACACTCCAAACTAATATACATAGGTAAAACACATTGTAATTTCCAACACCATTCGCTCTAACTCTAAAAATTGTGAGACCTATTACATTGCAAATGCTTGTTAGGTTGGTCCCTAGGCCCAGGCATGGATCTGTAGAGCTGAGCCGTCCTCGTCAATAAAGGCACTTTGCAATCCAGACACTGCAGTCGAGAGGGCAATAAAGTGCCCTTGGTCAGGCCTGGTCTCTGGTGGTTCACCTGCAACCTCCTGCCTCGGGGAACACTGTTCAAGCACAGCTCTCTCCAGATCTTGTGCCTGGCAGGCCTAAACCCTTAGCAAATGCAGCACACACCCTTTCTGCTGCCCAAGCTGAAGTACTTCTCACTCACTCAGAAGGAGGTACCACCATGAAAAGTAAGTCCAAAGGAGCAGGAGGTATCAGCAGCATGAGCCTTTCCCGTCATCATCTGGCAGGCTCCGAGATGTAGCAAAACCAAAGGGAATGATGGACGGAGTGTTAAACATTGCAAGCACTCACCCCCCCCCTCCCTCCCCCCCCCCCGTCAACTGATCTGGTTTTAATCCATCATCATTCTTTAGCTCACTCCATCACCCCAGTTCAGACATGGCCTTATGCAAATCAGTATGACCCTGTGCCTCATGGGAACAGTCCAGCCCGAACTGCCAAGCCATGTCTTCCCTGGACTGGAAACAAGCATCCTGGGACCAGTTTCTGGCTAATCAGCCGTCATCAGGAAGGCTAGCTTGAATCCAGTGGCAAAGTGAGCAAAGGACCCACGTCTGGGCATACACTGCCAACTTAGGGCGAACAAAGCAAAACCAAAGGCTCTGAGATGTGCCTGTGTGTCTAATGCAACCTGCCCGGTCCTCTCTTCACACATACCAGCTCAGCAGCCGGATGCCCGGAAGGCCCACCCTGCATATTCTAATTGATGACAACCAACTCTCTGCTGCCACCCTTGCCATGGCTGTATTCAGGAGAGTACAACAGGAACTTTGCCACTTTCATATACATTTAAAAAAAATGGAATGTGAATTCCATTCGGCTACTAATCTGTGCTGTCTTGGGTTGAGTTTTAAATTAACATCGAGACTCTGAACGTCAATATAAGGGCTCATTTACCACCTTCCCTAGTCAGACGTACTTTGCCCACACACATTTGCTTACAATAAAGCAGTAGTATGAAAGGTCAATTTTATTTTGCTTTGTGCGCTCCTCAAGCATTCTCGCTCAAATATTTCAAGCTGGTGAGGATACTGATAGCTTTCTGAGTTCACGACATTTTATCTTGTGACGTTTCTATGCTTCTTACGGATCCTGTTGTATACAACCCCGTTGGCAAAACTCATATAGTTGGCTAACTTTTTTAGTTACTAGCTAGAGAAATTCAGAATGCATTCTTAATTATTATTTTATTTGCAAACCAAAAAGTCTGACGTAGACATGACAACGTAAGTCAGACATTGCCTTTGTCAATGCTTGTACTTTTTGTTCTCTTTACTGCAGAACTGACATTAAACCAGAAACGGCTCTTGATCCATAACACGGCGTTGAGCATACGCGTTTGCCCATCCATCTGGAGAAGAAATACCCTACAAATGTGTAGAAAACCCACAGTGAGCCCAGGTTCTAAAATGCATCATTTAAATCAACATTACAATATTTAGTTGCATACCTCGAAACACATTTTGTAGCTGTCGATTTAGACCATGAATGTTGCTTTAGTAACTTAACAGTGTTCTGTTTATTCCCTTATGACCAAAGTGGAGTTTAATGCCTTGACAGGGGACTGGTTGGCTGTTAAATGAAAAAATTGCAATTATCACTGGATACTGTTTAATGTTGTACAAATAAAGTGCCACAATAGAATAAAAACCTGAAAACAACATTTTATTGCAGAACCTAGCAGTAGATCACTGCATTTGATCATCGGTTCTCAAATGTGAATGGCACTAAATGTTATATTCTATGCATTTCACGTGTATTAGCACAATGTTTGCTAACACCATGCTCATTTGATAGCGCGTTCGATTTCCCAAGCCTCACCTTGATTGCTGGCAGTAATTTACTGTCTCCCCTTCTGAATCGAGTCCTGCCAAAATGAAATGCTGAGGCCAGAATACATTTCTGCAAAATATCAATACAACGTTATCCGTTAATATTCATGCCAGTGACCACGTTGATCCACTTGTCAAAATATAGATTTTAATTGATTGAGGAGACAGCTTGTAGGCACTGCTTGCAGGTTGCAGAGAAACTAGGTGAAAATTAGTGCAATTACAAGCAGCAACCTCAATCCAAGTTCCCCAGAAAGACACAGGACAAATAAGTACTGATAATGTTACAGATTTAAATGCCTTTTGCTTATCCAAACTATAATTTGTCCTGATTTTCAGGAAATATCGGTGCTGTATGGGTGCTGTATGTAATCATTAATAAAATAGCCTGAGACTTCTAATGCAGCAATAGGCCATACTCTTCTGCCTCCCACACTTAAAGGCATATTTACTAGAAAATGATGAAGCGTGGCGCTGAAAGACATCTTGCTGTGCCGAGCTGAATCATTATGATTGTGCACGAATGTGTCGTATTTACAGCAGTACGGTGCTTCCCTGTGCTCTCCTCTGCGCTGGCGCACAATTGGCATAACATAATGCACGGGTGCCTGCGTTGCATGGATGATTGTTTTTGTGCAGCAAGGAGCACTTTCCTGCACAAAAACAATCATTTATGGTGTTTTCTTCCTTCTACAGCACACACAGGAAGAGAAAAAAACGAGGAGAAATAAAGGTATTTCTCCTTGTTGCGCCACTTTAACACCTTCCCTGGGGAGGCATTAGAATCTGACGCATTCCCAGGTTTACAAAACCTTGTAAATCTGGGAGTGCATCAGAATCCATGGGTGCTGCGTGGAAACACCCACCGCAACAGCCATGGAATGCCTCTTTAACACAGAGTAATGCGTGGAAGGGGGCCATATTTACAAGGTCAGGAAAAGCCAGGCAGGGTGACTTTACGTGGCCTTGTAAATATGGCTCAACATTGTGCGCCACCAGAGCGTCAAAAAAAGCGATGCTACAGTGGCGGTGGCCTTTTAAATATGCCCCTGACTGTATGATGGCATAGCTTTTTTCACTATTGATGCTGCTCACTAGTAATCTAGTCCTAGCAACATGTCTGGCTTTATAAGTTCAAAGTCTCGCCTCCATCAATAGTTTGCCAGTACTTTACTTGCTGGCCATGTTTTCATTTGCCAGTGTCTATTTATGTCCAATTTACTAACCCTTTTTCACTCATAGGGTCCAATTCACAAACTGTAATTTGTAGTGCTATAAACTAGTACTGCAGTGGTACTATATGCTTACTATAAAATATATTTCACAAAGTAGGAGTTTAAATGTCCACCTTAAACTCTCCTATCTTTTCTATGGGAAGCTCCTCACAATGTTAATTTACAATTCAATTCAATTCAATTCAATCAAGCTTTATTGCGGTTTGATTTGCCATAAAAGCACATAAAAATAAAACAATCAATACAGTGGGTCAGACAATTCGATTCATGCATGTAATCACAATTGTATAGATGGTTATTAGACGTATTCTTAAAAAGTTTAAAAAATTTAAATACTTTCCAGAATTCTAAAATTGTTAAAATGATGATCATTATAAAAAAAATAAAGTGCAATCTTTTCTCTCATTATCCAGTAGACTTAGTGCTGATATATAGCAATGTTATTTATCAGGTTCCTTCGAGTTGTCCACATAGAGAGCAAATATTTGGCTACTGCAGAAACAATCACTGAGTTGGTATCAGTTTTTAGTATCCTAAAGAAAACCAAATATTGCTTTACACCCAGATTTTTACACAGCTGAATTATCCATTTCCTCCTAATGCTACCATATGCTGGACAGAAAAGGATAACATGTACAGGAGTTTCTTCCTCAGTTCGACAACCTGGGCAAGGACGTGCCGGACCCCCTTTCCACCTATCAATATTATAGTAAAAAGGCAAGGTGCCATATCTAAATTGCAAATAGAGCTTCTTTGCTAAAGTGGGTTGTATTGCATCAATCTCAGGCTCAAAGCTATAAAAGGACTTAACGTCCAAAAAGATATCAGTTAGGCTTGAAGTTTTTACTGAGCGAAAGAGATTCCTTAAATTAGATTCTTTTACAACACTTGTCATGGTTTTCTTAGAAATAGCTGGGCAGGAGACCTCGGGGTTTAGCCAGAGTTCCTCGAGCCCAGTTGATGTAAGTGACTGTCTTACAAATGTTAACCAAGGGATCCTACCAGATCCTAATGAAGCCATGACAACTTTGAGCTCCTCCTTGTAATTCACCAGCTCAGGAATGCTCCACAGGCACTTCCAGTAAAGTAGGGGCCGAACAGCAATAGCGTCTGCGATTGGGCAAATATTCAAATCTAATCTGAGCGGGGCCAAGGGAGTACTTTTTGGCAAATCCAATAATTGCCTTATAAAATTATTTTCAGTTATAGATAGGTTGCTTACTGGTGTATGTCCCCAAAGTTCCGCCCCATAAAGGGATGATGCCCTGGCTTGAACTCTAAAGATTTTAAGGGGGGCACTTATTATTTTATGGGTACAATTCTTCTGAACTTTTAGGATACCCCCAGCTGCTTGGGTTAGTTTTAAGTTGGCCTTGGCCAGTTGAGGACCCCACCCCATTTTATCATTCAAAGTTAAACCCAAGTAGTCAAAAGTTGGAAACCTTTCGAGGGGTCTGCTTTCCATCATTGGATGGGGGCAGTTAACAGTATTGGCATTAAAAACCATGTACTTAGTCTTATTTATATTGACCACCAGGTTCCTTTTAGTACAGAATTTGGAAAACTGGTTCAACACCCGCTGCATCCCCATTGGGGATTTGGAAAGCAGCAGCGTGTCATCCGCAAACATTAGTGCGGGAAATCTTTGAGCAGCCAATTTGGGGGAGTCAATGTCGTTTATGGCTAGGAGATCTTCAATAAGCCCGTTGAGGAAGAGAGAAAACAGGGACGGGGCAAGCACACAGCCCTGTCTAACGCCTTTCTCAATCGGGAATGGTCCAGTTAGCTGACCTTGCCTACCAAAGCGAACTCTAGCGAAAGTGCCTTCATGTAAGATCTTAAACTGATGGCATAAGTATGGCGGAATCCCCATTGTTAATAAAATGGTCCATAACTGGTTCCGGTCCACCATATCAAATGCGGACTTTAGGTCGACGAATGTAAGATATAGACTACCCCCTTCCAAGACCAAATGCTTCCAGTGAAGGACTTGCAACCGGAATAGTTGGTCAATTGTTGATATTTTGGCCCTAAATCCCGCCTGAAGCGGCGTCAGAATGTTGTTGTCGTTGGACCAAGCCTGTAATCGTTGTAACAGGAGCCTGGCATACATTTTTTGGGTCACATCAATAAGGCTAATAGGCCTATAATTAGAGGGTTGAAGCGGAGAACCCTTCCTATGAATTGGAATTATCTCCGCCCCCAGCCAAGTACTTGGGAGTGGTAGCGCCTGCAATATCGCGTTAAATAATACCTGTAGGTTATGGGCCCCAGACTATCGGTTCTTCTCTATATAAATCACCTGAGATCCTATCAAGTCCTGGTGCTTTGTTTGGCTGAATACTTGAAATGGCCGACTGGACTTCCACCAACGTGAATGGTTGCACTAACCACATAGGATTCGGAGCCAATAGGCTCGGAGGGGCTTCACTTATAAGTGTAGAGGAAAGAGAATAAAGATCTTTAAAAGAAGAAGACCATGCTTCTTCGGATACGTTTGGAGCAATTATAGACCTGTCTTCTGATTTTCCAGTGTGGACAAGGTTCCAAAAAGACCTTGGGTCCTTTGCCACAAGTGCAGATGTAGGAGCAGACCAACGATCTGCCTCCCATTCTAATTTTGCGTTTTTTAGCATTTTCTTATATGCTTGTCTGGCTTCTGTAACACAAGATCTATTGCCTTGGCTTAGGGCCAACAGTAATGCAGCTTTCGCGTCCCTACAGCACCTATTAAACCATGGGTTCTCATCATTACGAGGTTTAGGCTTAGCAAAACCTTTCTTATAGAAAGTGTCCTTTAGTATTGCGACCATTTCACTATGGATACCCATAATTTCACCCATATCAATATCCGAGGAATTGGTAAGGGTGGGATTTGCCCTTTCGAGCAGGGGGATTACATCTCGATATATTTTTGCCATGGATTCACTGGACGATTTCACAGCCGCCCATCGGATTCTTCTCCCACCTTGCACTATTCTTAGATCACTACTTGGGGTGCTCATCGTAGCACTGTCCCCCCTGGTTAGTTGGAAGTCCATTTCAATTATAAGGGGATTATGGTCACTTTCAATGCGAAAAGGAACGCTAAAATCTATAATTTTAGGCCACAGAGCCAAACTAGCCAGAAAATAATCTATCACAGGTGCATGCCCCATGCCACTGTAAGTATGCTGGGCTGGGGTATCACTCTGGAATCGACCGTTACAGACTCTGATAGAGAACGTATAGGTGAGGGAAGTCAACTGAAGGACTAAAGCTGTCCAATTTTTTACAGGATAGGCATTAGGGGGCGGAACTGACCAGATTTCATCTTCTTCCATAATTTACTACTTAGGGGCCGATTCTGATGTCGGACGGACCTGTGTCCGTCTAACATCGGTCAGGAACCGTGACTGAATGACCTACTGTCGTCAGTTACGGCCCTGCAAGTATGATGCGACCGAATCCTGGTCGGTTTCACTCGTATGTTTCACAATGGGAGCATGCATTCCGAGCGGAATGTGTGCCCGCATTGTGAAATGGAGGGGTGCAGTTCATCCCTGCACCCTGTGCCTGGCACACCAAGGTGCCTGCCATCAGGTGCAGGGATCAACAGAGGGGCACCATAGGTGCCCCCAGGCCACCATTTGGCGGCATTGCACCCACGGGGGCCCCGAAAGACAGTTTTCGACTGCCTTTTCGTGGCAGAAACACAGGCACAAAAAAGGCAGTGGAAAACTGCCATTTTACTCCCTCTGTCGTAAAGAGGCGACCGGGGGAGTACTGAAGGATTTCCGGACAGTGGACAGGCTCTCCGAGGCCGTTATAAGCCATCCAGAAATCTGAGTCGGATCGTTTCCAACCGAGCCCATCAGAATGGCTTGGTCGGAAAGGAATCCGGCCGGCACATTCCGATGCAGGCAGAAGGGCTCCGACCATTGTTCGGAGCCCTATCGTCTGAAACCGGAATCGGGCCCTTAGTAGTAAATGAAGAAGGGACTGGAGGTGGCTGAACAAAGGGAAATGTTTACTACTAAATGAAAGGGTTTTAGGAAGGACAAAGGAGGGGTTCAAAGAAATCTAAGGAGAGGTTTAGGGATAGACATGTACCCATCAACAAAAGTGTCAGCCCATTGCTTTTCACAAACTGCACTTAAAGTTACTACATCTAAAAAGGCTCCAAAATAGTAAATTAACTCCATCACTTACTTGGAGCAGCAAGTCCAGCACCACACATGGCCAACCACTTGTACTGCAAAGTCCTTCCATGAAAAATAATGGTGGTAGTGACTTGAAATAGAACCCCATGGGACATAGTGTCAAAATAATGTTAAAATAAATTAATTTATTGTGACTTTTTAAACAGACATGCACAGAGCAACACAGCTAAGTGTATCATTTAATGTGTATATATATATGTATGTATATGTATATATATATATATATATATTTCACCAATGGCCCGAAGCATTTCAGGAGGGCACAGGACAGAATTCCCACCATTCGGTTAGTAGCATAAACCTTGCCTTCATTTCACGCTTCATTAGTTCTCTGCCCAACGTGTTTCAAGGAAAAGCTCCTCTTCGTCAGGGGCTTGTTTGTTTGAACAAAGGAAAAGCCAGTCCGTCTTTTATCTTCATTGCATGTGCATGTGTTTAATTCGTTACAGCCATCAGTTGGCCCGCCTTGTGTACCGCGGCATGCTGCGACTTGAAGTCCCTGTTATTCCCTTTGTGGGTAAAGTTCCTTAGGCCCATATTAAAAGCATGTATATATTTTCCTAAGTAGGACTCGTGGCATTTCAGGCAAGTCTGTAGAAACTTGGAACTCTGTGCTGCATTGCGCTTGAAATCGTTTTCAGCAGCAGCCTCTCATGCTGTATGTAGATGGTGCTCCTCCCCAGGACAGGGCTGCTCTGTAAATTTATTTCACCAATGGCCCGAAGCATTTCAGGAGGGCACACAACAGAATTCCCACCATTCGGTTAGTAGCATAAACCTTGCCTTCATTTCACGCTTCATTAGTTCTCTGCCCATCGCGTTTCAAGGAAAAGCTCCTCTTCATCAGGGGCTCGTTTGTTTGAACAAAGGAAAAGCCAGTCCGTCTTTTATCTTCATGGCATGTGCATGTGTTTAATTAGTTACAGCCATCAGTTGGCCCGCCTTGTGTACCGCGGCATGCTGGGACTTGAAGTCCCTGTTATTCCCTTTGTGGGTAAAGTTCCTTATGTCCATATTAAAAGCATGTATATATTTTCCTAAGTAGGACTCGTGGCATTTCAGGCAAGTCTGTAGAAACTTGGAACTCTGTGCTGCATTGCGCTTGAAATCGCAATTTCAGCAGCAGCCTCTCATGCTGTATGTAGATGGTGCTCCTCCCCAGGACATGGCTGCCCTGTAAATTTATTTCACCAATGGCCCGAAGCATTTCAGGAGGGCACACGACAGAATTCCCACCATTCGGTTAGCAGCATAAACCTTGCCTTCATTTCACGCTTCATTAGTTCTCTGCCCAACGCGTTTCAAGGAAATGCTCCTCTTCGTCAGGGGCACGTTTGTTTGAACAAAGGAAAAGCCAGTTCGCCTTTTATCTTCATGGCATGTGCATGTGTTTAATTAGTTACAGCCATCATTTGGCCCGCCTTGTGCACCGCGGCATGCTGGGACTTGAAGTCCCTGTTATTCCCTTTGTGGGTAAAGTTCCTTATGTCCATATTAAAAGCATGTATATATTTTCCTAAGTAGGACTCGTGGCATTTCAGGCAAGTCTGTAGAAACTTGGAACTCTGTGCTGCATTGCGCTTGAAATCGTTTTCAGCAGTAGCCTCTCATGCTGTATGTAGATGGTGCTCCTCCCCAGGACAGGGCTGTCGCCAGTAGATAGTTATAGTTAGGACCGTGTTTCCATAGGAAATCCGCAACATTCTATTTGGAATAACTTTGGCGGCGGTCCATGAATCCTCACGAAATTTTCAAAACTAATGGGGCGCTACGCTCCGCTCCTACCCTAAAAGTCTCGGGGGGATTCGTCAAGCGGGGGCTGAGAAAAAAGGGGGGTCCCAAAACGCGTTTTCCCCATGCATTTTCCCATAGGACCTTTAGTCCGAGCTACAGCCCGAACGGCTGAACAGAATTACTTGAAATTTGGCAGAGAGGTAGTCCTCAGGTCAAGGGTGTGCCTTTTGTAGGTCTGGTGTAAATCTGTTCAGTAGGTCCTGAGAAAATAGCATTTAAATCAAAATATATATCTGTAAGCACGCTCCGTGCGCTTACCGTAAGCTTACCGTACGCGTACGATGCCGTGCGCGAGCTCAATTCTGATTGGTGGTTACATGACTGTAAACATTAGAATCGGTCGAAATCAGGAAGTGTTGGCCGCCATTTTCTGTCTCTCGCACTGACAAACAAAGGTGGGGAACGTGAAAAGGGGGCAACGAAGAGAGTTGCAGGCCCCCTAGTGTTTGTCAGGGGGTCCAAGAAGGACCCAAAAGTACGAAAAATACATTTAATAACTTAAAAAAAAAATCGCGGAGTGCGCGTACGGTAAGCTTACCGTACGCGCACGGGAAAAAAAATAAAAATAAAAAATAAAGAAGTAACAAACACATTTATTAAATAAATTAAAGGACCCACAAGGGAGAAAAAAAAATGTTACTGTGTAAAAAAAGGGGACGCGCGCACGGCATGGACAGCGCGCATGGACAGCGCGCGCACGGTGTGTGCACAGTGAAAAACCAGAAAAAAAATAAAAAATAAATACATAACTTAGCATTTAAAAAACCGTACAAATTCACTGAAAAAACCATAGGTTTCACACACGTTATAGTTAGGAATTATCATTTACAAAACCTTGCAAATTCACTTAAAAAACCATAGGTTTCACACATGTTATAGTTAGCTGTACATTTCACTCGTAAAAAACCAATGAAATTCCACGTTATAGTTAGATCAGGTAACTATAACTTGCGCGACCGCAATCCACAATGTGTAATTTCAGATGTCATCATTGATGTCATGAGTGATGTCACTGACCATGTCATGAGTGATGTAATATGTGACGTCATCAGCAGTTTATTGTGGGCGCGCAAGTTATAGTTACCTGATCTAACTATAACGTGGAATTTCATTGGTTTTTTATGAGTGAAATGTACAGCTAACTATAACATGTGTGAAACCTATGGTTTTTTAAGTGAATATAAATATATATGTATATATATATTACCTACTGGCGGTCGCCAGTAGGTAGTTATAGTTAGGACCACGTTTCCATAGGAAATCCGCAACATTCTATTTTGAATAACTTTGGCGCCGGTCCACGAATCCTCGCAAAATTTTCAAAATAGGTGGGGCGCTACGCTCCGCTCCTACCCTGAAAGTCTCGGGGTGATTCGGCAAGCAGGGGCCGAGAAAAAAGGGGGGTCCCAAAACGCTTTTTTCCCATGCATTTTTCCATAGGACCTTTAGACACAGCTACAGCCCGAACGGCTGAACAGAATTATGTGAAATTTGGCAGAGAGGTAGCCATAAGGTCCATGAAGTGCCTTTTGCAGGTCTGGTGTAAATCTGTTCAGTATTTCCTGAGAAAATAGTATTTAAATCAATATATATATCTGTAAGCGCGCAGCGTGCGCGCTGGGTGCGCGCACCTTGCCGTGCGCGAGCGCAATTCTGATTGGTTGTTAGATCTTAGTAAACATTCGAATCGGTGGAAATCAGGAAGCGGCGGCCGCCATTTTGTCTATCGCATAAAGAGGGGGTGATAAACAAAGGGGGAGAACTTGAACAGGGGGCAGAGTGGGGAGAAATTAACCCAGTAGGCATTGTAAGGGGGTCACAGTAGGACCTTGTAGGGCAAAAAAAAAGATTTATATTTTGTTAAAAAATATCGCCGAGTGCGCGCACCCAGCGCGCACCCGAAAAAAAACTTTATTAAAATTTTTTTAAAAAAATCGCATTTAAGTGTTTAGATATAAGGTGGCTCTAAAAAGAGCCCTTGTGTTTATTGTTTGTTTTTTGGTACCTGCAAGTAAGTACCGATGCAGAGTCTAAAGTTCAAGAGGAAGACTCTGTTGCCTTCATCAGTGAAGTGTACACCATCTCCTCTATAAATGTCTTGCATGTTGTAACGCAAGTTGTTGTGGTATATAGAACCCATACCATAGTCTCTGAGGAAAGCAGAAATAGATTTGTTGACGTGCTTCCTTGCTTTGTCAATCTGCGGACAAAATTGGTTGGACCAGTTCCACTTTTGCCTTTGGCATATGTTAGAATATACGAAGGCAGTTTGTGGAAAAAGCGTCATCAATTGCACAAAGGTGTCCTTAATAAGCATTTCCAGACCTACCCCAGTTAAAGTGCCTAGGTCATTTCCACCACAGTGCACAATAATAAGGTTAGGCTGTGGGAGATGTAGAAAGGTTTTCACCAAAGGCATTAATTGGTGCCACTTTAACCCTCTCTGACCAATCCATTTAATGTCTACATTTGGCAAAGCAAGGTCTCTCACCATACCTCTTTTTTCTGCAAATTTTTCACTCCAGAAGACATAGCTGTTTCCTACAATCCACACTGTGAACATCTTCAAAGGAGATCTGGATGCACTCAGGAGGTGTCTTTCAGTAGAATGGCAAAAAGAAATGAAAGACAGTTTGGAAATGGAGGCACACATACTTTTTTTATAAAAAGAACTCATTGGCTGTTTCAAACCATTCTACACTAAAAACTAGGCTGTATGTTTAAATTTTAAAAAGCATGTATTGCATTGGTTCAGAAAAAAGTGTGAAAAAAGAACATTAGTTTGGATTTGCTGTTAGGTTTGAAAAGTCAAGCACTCTTGCTCTTTGGAAATGAAACATTGTCTGTTGAACTTCTGACCTCTCTGCTCACACCTGTGTTCTATGACCTGTTGCTATGGTAGCAGGCAGAAGTTAAGTTGGGGGAAGGGTACATTTGGAAAGGGGTTGAAGTTTTCATCCAATAGAAATGTGTGATTTCATTTGAAAAAATGTGGGAAGTACTGAGATTGAAAATTAACATGTATATGTGTGAAAAAAGAGAGGGAAACTGTGCCATTAACTGGTTCTGCTGAGAGGAGAGAGGTGTGGAGCTCAGTGATTCTGGTCTGATAAACTGCTGTGTGACTGCTACATTTCTTTCACAACTAACTAATTTTAAAGGTGAGTTATGAGTTTGAGAGGGGGTGTTTGTGGTTAATTTTGATATATAAAAAAAAATTATGATTATTTGTTTACAGTTGTGATTTACATTTTCAGTTTTGCAAGATATTTAACTGTTTTGAATATGTAAAATATTATGGAGTATGTTTTCAACATAAGATAATGTGTACTGGTAACAACGAGGAATACTGTTTTGTGACTACCATCAAACCATGAGTCTGTGTGCAGAGAAGAATTGTGGGCAGAGATTTAATTTGTGTTGCTGTTGAAAAGTAAGACTTGCAGTTGAAAGAAAAGGACAGCTTCTTTTTAATTGTGATGGTTAGCATTTAGCAGAAATCACTTTGAAAAAAAAGAGAGGAAAATGGCAGCACATTTGAAAAAAGCATGCACACATACATCCCTGCAGTCTTCATGCAGTTCTGGAAGTCTCTTTGCTCATCTGTCAAGCACCAGACAATCCACAGTGTTCAGAAACACACTCTTGGCACACACGCAGCAGCTTCTCCAACACTCTCATGTGTAGTACACAGCTCTGTGTGCTGTTTCAGATAGCACTGTGTAATGCAAACACATTCAACGTCACCAAGGCCTCATTTAAATTGATCTTGTTTAATCACTCACTCTGTAACATATGGACATGGTCTTAAGGAGCTGTTAGGAAATGTGCTGTTTTCTGCTTCTGCAAATAATAAGGGAAATGTATCAGGCTGTAACAGTAATTTGGTACTATTCAGAGACACTGTTTTGTTCCAAAAAACATAGCATGAGTCTGTGTGCGCACAGAAATTGTGGGCAGAGATTTAATTTGTGAAGATGTTGTTCAGTAAGAAATGCAGTCCCATGAAATGGGCAGCCTGTGTTATGTGCCTAAAATGATGGCATGACTCTGTGTGCGCACAGGAATTGTGGGCAGAGATTTAATTTGTGAAGTTGTTGTTCTGAAAGAAATGCAGCCCATGAAAGGGGCAGCCTGTGTTATGTGCTCAAAATGATGGCATGACTCTGTGTGGTTCCATTTCTTCACCTCTTTTTGTATATTAATTTAAAAAAAAAAAAAAAAATTTTTTTTTTAAAACTTGGGTGCGCGCAGGGTGCGCGCACCTCAAAAAAATTTAAAAAAAAATATCTAAAAAAAAAATGTGGGGGGTTTAGTTTATAAGTGGCTCTTAAAAGAGCCCTTGAGTTAATGGAGGGAAACAGGAAGAGAAAAACGCAAAAAAAGAAAAAACATCTATGGCCTAGTGCACGGATGCGCATCAAATTTTCTCTGAAGGAGATCAAGACTGGTCTCCCCCACAGAAATAAGAGAACCGCAATCAGTGCACCGTGTAGACAACCTCCCCAAACAAGGTGGACCAACAAGAGGTGTAGAAACAGGTGAAGGCACCATCGCAGCTGAAGTGCTCCCCTGAGCTGCCGAAGATGTGCTCGGCTGAGCTGCTGCTGATGTCGTCGGCTGAGCAGGTGGAGGGTTTTCTCCAGAAGCTCGACGAAAAGTTACTGGATGCATTTTGTTAACATGACTCAACATAGTGTGAATGCTAAAAGAATATTTCTTGTTAGGATTCCCACGAGATAAGACTTTATTACAAAGTACACATGTAACTTTCGGTGCATTTACCTTTTTCAGACCTTCTGGAAAAGTGAAAAACTGCCATATAAAGCTGTCTTTCTGCTTCCTGTTCCTCTGCCTCTCAAGAGTGTCCTGGTCACTGTCTGAAGTTGGTTGCTGTTCAGCCATTGTCTCTCAACAACAGAATAGCTCCTTCTCCAAAGGAATCAGAACTAATAATGAGGGGAGTAAGTGTGGTTTGGGAAGAATCTGGAACTGAAAGTACTTCAAACCAAGCAAAAGTCATGATTCTTGATCACATGACTTGCCATGAGGGGATTGGGTGTGGTGTTGAAACAATTAGAAACTGAAAGTAATGATAACCAATAAGAAATATTGTTTTATTATGCATAAACCCGAGGTGCGCGCACTGCGCAAGCTCCGAGCGCGCACCTCGTGATTACGTATTCGTGAACGCGTAAGAGCGCATGTGCATACGTCATATGCGCGTACCTAGCGCGCATACGTTGAACACACGTATACGCGACCGTTATTGCGCGTAATTTTAGCGTATGCGGAAGTAAACCGCGTAGAGCGCGTAGGACGCATGCATGCATGCGTACGTACGTACGCACACATACGTACTGGGTGCGCGCTCCCAGCGCGCACTATGACGTATATTTGTGTACGTAAATAACGTACGACGGAATTCATAAAAAACTTACGAAATAGTACTAGGAGCGCGCTCAGAGCGCGCACCCCAAGAATTTATATAAAAAAAAAAAGTGGACAAAAAATAATTAAAAAAATTAATAATAAAAAAAAATGTATCCTAATTGAAATTTAAAAAAAAAAAAAAGATACAGATAATATATAAATGAATATATAGGAATTTTATTTTTATTAAAAAATAAATATGATTAATTAAATAATACAAAAATAAATATCATTAATTAAATAATACAAAAATTAGCATATAAAAAAACGTACAAATTCACTGAAAAAACCAAAGGTTTCAAAAACGTTATAGTTAGGAATTAGCATTTAAAAAACCTTGCAAATTCACTGAAAAAACCAAAGGTTTCAAAAACGATTATAGTTAGGAATTAGCATTTAAAAAACCTTGCAAATTCAATGAAAAAACCATAGGTTTCACACATGTTATAGTTAGCTGGACATTTCACTCGTGAAAAACCAATGAAATTCCCCCGTTATAGTTAGTTCAGCTAACTATAACTCGAGCACCCGCAATCCACTGCTGATGACTTCACATATTACATCACTCATGACATGGTCAGTGACATCACTCATGACATCACTGATGACATCTCAAATGACATCACTGATGACATCACTGATGACATCATCCTTGTGATTGAGTAGCAGACCTCCTCTCACCCTAATATAACCTTTGATACACACATTCAAAATTAGAAACTACAATGTTCAAAATAATGGACATACCAATACCAGTTACAACAACCAATTCAATAATTCAAAGATCCACATACAAATCCACTCATTCACCAACAGTCCTATACAGTCCCTCATACATGTACTCACTCATCATATGTACTCATACACCTATACAGCCTGTTACATAATGTCACTCATCCATAGAGTTACTCACACACATAGTCACTCATGCTAATAAAGATTAAAACATACAATTATATGCATATACAGTTATACACACACCACCACACTTACTTATACGGAAACTTACACATACTTAGTCTTTTAAACAGTCACTTATAGAAAAACATACTTATTCATATAGGAACTCTTTCAATCTCTTACTCTCACATATACTCAATTAAAAACACCAATAATCACATATACTACTATAAAACATATGAAGTTACTCATAGAAACACTATTGACACAGTCATTCACTCACTAACACACCCATACACACACTCATCCACCCATACAGTCCTGCACACATGCTGTCTTCAACACATACAAACAGTGAGTCACTCATTCATGCACCTATGCACTACGTAATACCCCCACCGAACCATGCAGACACTCAGACTGATACTCAAAAAACCAACTAATAACCTATATAGACACCCATGTAGCTACTCACCAACTCATGCAGCCACCTATACACAAAGTGAGAGACTGATACAGATATTTACAGACTTAAACATTACTCACAAAGCCATGTATTCACTATGATACACTGAATCAGTCACAAAATTATTTTTTCATAAAAAAATCATCCATTTAGACATTTATATACCCATTTATTCTTCCATCGACCTTGAGATATACATATATAAAACATATTTAATTTGAAGAAAAACACACATACACTAGATGATGTCATCAGTGATGTCATCAGTGATGTCATTTGAGATGTCATCAGTGATGTCATGAGTGATGTCACTGACCATGTCATGAGTGATGTAATATGTGACGTCATCAGCAGTGGATTGCGGGTGCGCGAGTTATAGTTAGCTGAACTAACTATAACGGGGGAATTTCATTGGTTTTTCATGAGTGAAATTTCCAGCTAACTATAACATGTGTGAAACCTATGGTTTTTTCATTGAATTTGCAAGGTTTTTTAAATGCTAATTCCTAACTATAACGTTTTTGAAACCTTTGGTTTTTTCAGTGAATATATATATATATATATATTCACTGAAAAAAACATAGGTTTCAGGCACATTACAGTTAGGAATTAGCATTTAAAAAACCTTAGAAATTCACTGAAAAAACCATTGGTTTCAGGGGCGTTACAATTAGCTGGACTTTTCACTCGTACAAAACCATTGAAATTCCCCCGTTATAGTTAACTATAACTCGCGCGCCCCCAATGCACTGCTGATGACTTCACATATTACATCACTCATTACATGGCCAGTGACATCACTCATGACATCACTGATGACATCTCAAATGACATCACTGATGACATCATCCAGTGAATGTGTGTTTTTCAGAAAATTACATATGTTTTATATATGTATATCTCAAGGTCGATGGAAGAATAAATGGGTATATAAGTGTCTAAATGGATGATTTGTTTTTGAAAATTTGATTGTATAACTGACTGATTAAGTGTATCTTAGTGAATACATGGCTTAGTGAGTAATGTTTAAATATGTAAATATCTGTATCTGTCTCCCACTTTGTGTATAAGTGGCTTCATGGGTTGGTGAGTAGCTACATGAGTGTCTATATAGTTTATTAGTTGTTTTTTGGAGTTTCAGTATGAGTGTCTGAGTGTCTGTATGGTTCGGTGGGGGGTATTACGTAGTGCATAGGTGCATGAATGAGTGACTCACTGTTTGTATGTGTTGAAGACAGCATGTGTGCAGGAGTGTATGGGTGGATGAGTGTGTGCATGGGTGTGTTAGTGAGTGAATGTCTCAATAGTGTCTTTATGAGTAACTACATATGTTTTAAACTAGTATATGTGACTATTGGTGTATATAAGTGAGTATATGTGAGAGGGAGAGATTGAAAGAGTTCCTGTATGAATAAGTATGTATTTCTATAAGTGATTGTTTAAAAGACTAAGTGTTTGTAAGTTTCTGTAGAAGTAAGTGTGGTGGTGTGTGTATAACTGTATGTTCAAGTAAATGGATGTTTTATTCGTTATTAGCATGAGTGACTATGTGTGTGAGTAACTCTATGGATGAGTTGCATTGTGTAACAGGATGTATAGGTGTATGAGTACATATGATGAGTGAGTACATGTATGAGTGACTGTATAGGACTGTTGGTGAATGAGTGGATATGTATTTGGAACTTAGCATTACTGAATAGGTTGTTGTAACTGGTATTGGTATTTCCATTGTTTTGAAAATTGTAGTTTCTATTTTTGAATGTGTGTATCAAAGGTTATATTAGGGGGAGAGGAGGTCTGCCACTCTATCACAAGGATGATGTCATCAGTGATGTCATCAGTGATGTCATTTGAGATGTCATCAGTGATGTCACTGACCATGTCATGAGTAATGTAATATGTGACGTCATCAGCAGTGCATTGCGGGAGCGCGAGTTATAGTTAGCTGAACTAACTATAACGGGGGAATTTCAATGGTTTTGTATGAGTGAAAAGTCCAGCTAACTGTAACGCCCCTGAAACCAATGGTTTTTTCAGTGAATTTCTAAGGTTTTTAAAATGCTAATTCCTAACTATCACGTGCCTGAAACCTATGTTTTTTTCAGTGAATTTCAAAGGTTTTTTACATGCTAATTTCTAACTATGCCTACAGAGATAGGACATGTGAAGAAAGAAGAAAAAACGCACAGAAAGAAAAAAAAAGAAATGCAGAAAGAAGCAACAGAAGTCCTCAAAGACGAAGAAAAGTGCAGGAAGAAGGATAACGTGCAGAAAGAACAAACAGAAGAGCAGAAAGAAGCCTTGTTGCAAAATCATCCTGTACCCTCAACTTTTTCAGACGGACACTGGTGGTAACTGAGTCTGACTAACTAGTCCTAGAGCCAGTGCTATGTTAAAAGACACTCAGAATACAGTGAAAACGCCTACATACACTAGGGAACACTATGCGTTGGGGTCCCCCTGTGATTAGCATGACCTCCTCTGTAAGCCCCGAGTTTATAATAGGGCAGTGGATTAAAACTACCTCTTAAAACCCGCCACAGAGCGTGTTTGCACATGTCAATCTCAGGCCCCGTCCCCTCCCTTCCCGACTGTGTAAACACGCCCTGTGGCCGTTCTTAGTTGGGAGATTAAGTTCATTTGAATCCTGAGGGTCCCTAGGGTCCAACTAGCCCACTAGGTACCTCCAGTAAGCGCCACAGAGCTGCGTTGCAGAGAGGTGTAAAAAGTGGCACGGCCTGGACCACCTCTCTGCAACGCAGCTCAGTGGTGCTTACTGGAAGCACCTGGTGGGCTAGTTAGCCACCAGGGGCCCTCAGGATTGAAGGGGAATTATTTCCCCAACTTAAAACACGCCATAGGGCGTGTTTGCACACGTCACCTCAGGACCCATCCCCTCCCTTCCCCACTGTGTAAACACACCCTGTGGCCGTTTTTTAAGTTGGGAGATTAAGTCCCCTTGATTCCTGAGGGTCCCTAGGGGCAAAATAGTCCACTAGGTACGTCCAGTAAGCGCCATTGCAGAAAGGTGTAAAAAGGGGCATGGCCTGCACCACCTCTCTGCAACGCAGAGCAGTGGCGCTTACTGGAAGCCCCTGGTGGGCTAGTTGGCCCCCAGGGTCCCTCAGGATTGAAAGGGAATTATTTCCCCAACTTAAAACGTGACACAGGGCGTGTTTGCACACGTCACCTCAGGCCCGTCCCCTCCCTTCACCACTGTGTAAATGCGCCCTGTGGCCGTTCTAAGTTGAGAGATTAAGTCCCCTTGAATCCTAAGGGTCCCTAGGGTCAAACTAGCCCACTAGGTACCTCCAGTAAGAGCCACAGAGCTGCGTTGCATAGAGGTGTAAAAAGGGGCGTGGCTTCAGAACACCTGTCTGCAACGCAGCTCCCTGGTGCATACTGGAGATACCTGTTGGGCTAGTTGGCCCTCAGGGACCCTCAGTATTTATGGGAATTAATTCCCCAACTTACAACTGGCCAGGGGGCGCGTTTGCAGAGTGCTGCAAAGAGGGGGCGTGGCCTCTGGCGTGATGCCAGTCTTTTATTTATTTTATGTTTTTTAAGAAGGCGGGCTGTGTGGCCCCCCTTCTTTTTCTAATTTATTGGCCCTGGGGACCCCATCCCCCAGGGCCGGCACCCTAATTTTTTTGTTGAAAAATATTAATTTGGCCCTCCCAAGGCCTTAATCGGCCCCGGGGACCCCAACCCCCGGGTCATGGCCTTTTTAAAAAAAATCTTTAGGAGGGGGTCTGCGTTGCCCCCCTCCTCAGGCCACTTATGGGCCCAGGGTTCCCATCCCCCGGGGCCTGCCTTTGTTTTTTATTATTTAAAAAAAATATATATTTATAGAAACACCTAGGACATGCTGGACAAACCGTATGTACCTATCACCATGACGATTTGCGTGATATTCATTAAAAGGCGACTATGCATACAATGAATCCACGTGGAATGTATTTACACCGCTAGTGAAGCTCTGACGTGTCTGACGCCCTACTGTGCCTAATCCCGGCGCCCCCGCCGGTGGGTACTCTCCAAGTAGACACCCTTGTCGTTTATTTATACAAACATGGCTAGCTATTGACGGACACATTTAATACACACGCACACCAAGCAATTCAAAGGGGATTCGACAAAAATTCGACCAAACTATGCAAGAATCCCACCTCACGGTTAATAAAACACACATCCACCGCCGGATGTGTAATACTTTTTATTTTACTCTCTGGAAAAGAGAGGAACCGCACTTGAGAGTAGCAGCGTGCTCCTGGCTGAGCCCAATGCTGTGTTACACCCACCAGTGCCTGCCGAGTGCCACACACCTCTGTGATGTATTCCACCAGCTAGTGCGTATGCTATGACACTCTCTAGCCCATGTGCACTGTAACACCACCCCGTGAATATGTCATGCCACACTTGCCTTTGCATGGGTTATATTGCCCCATCTAACGTGCATTCCTCGATGCCTATGTTATAACGCACAGCGCTATGCCATACATATTACAATCTGGGATCCATATCTTTGTCACAGTGCATATTCAACGTTACACTCCCCAGCACATATTTTATTTTACAACTTTAGAGACTAGTTAGGTTATACAACACTGCCCTGTGCATATTACATTCCAAGGCGCATATCGCATAGCACGCGCTAGTGCCTGTGCTATCTCGCGCTCTCCAATTAATCTGTCATTGCGCACAATGTATTGCATATTATATTTCATGCCCCGGTTCATCTTATATCACACTTTTTGGTGCATAGTTTATACCATATACCATATCTAGTTTTCATTTTCAATCGTGCTCTCAGGACTATGTTCTATATAACACTGCGTCCACATACCCATTTGACGGGCATTACATTTTGCGATGGGGGTGGAGGGTCAGGGGGTGTTGCTGCCAAGTGAGCCCGGATTCACAGTCACAAACGTCCTCTTCTTCCTGAATAAAAGTGAGATTATGCTGCATACTTGTTCATATTTTAAGTAGTTCGCACAGACACACATTTTAAAAACAATAAAGTTCCTAATACCCACCTTCTCTGAACAGTTAGCTTGCTGCCCCATCCACCTCCTCCCTATCCTCTGTTGTCTGAATCCATGGACTAGCCTCCTCCCTCCTGCCATGCATGGTTTGATGTGCTGCCACTGCACTCTATTTAGCATGATGTACCAGTCTACTCCTCCTGCCCTCCATTGCCCAATTTTATGGCCCATCATTAACCTCCTGCTTAGCCTCTGTGTTTAGCTTGCTGCCCCTATTCTCCTTCCCCCTGCCCTCCGATATCTCTGTGAATGCCCCTGCTCCATCCTTTTTGCCCACCATGTTCCATGGACCTGCCACTCCTATCTACTCTGAGTGTTCTGTTGAGCTGCCACTCCCTTCCCACCTGCCTAGCATTGTCAAATGACTGTAACCTGTCCCTGCCACCTCCACCCTGCCTGTCCACATGCCATGCCCCTATCCCCTTCCTCCTGTCCTCCGTGGTCCATTTTACTGCCACACCCTTCTGCCCTCCCTGGTCTGTTGTGCTGCAACTGCTCCTCCTGCCTGCCCCGCGAGGTCTGTCATGAGGCCCCTTCCCCTGAACTCTCTTGTCTGTGCCCAGGTCCTGACCCTCCCTTCTATCCTCCATGGTCCTTTGTGCATGCCCCTGCACCCTCCTTCTTGCCCATCATAGCCATTGTGCTGCCACTAACCCTCCCGTTTGCCATGCATGGTCTTCTGTGCTGCCATGGCCCCTCCCACCTTCCCTGTGTGGTCAGCTAGCTGCCCCCAACCCCCTCCCACCTTCCCTCCATGGTCTGTGTGTATGCCATCATAGTCTCAGTGTTGCTCTCCATGGTGTGTCTTGTTTCTAGTGTCCATCCTGCCTGACCTCCATGGTCATCTTGCTGCTCCTGCCCTGCCCCCTTGCCCCCAGCCCTCTGTTTCCATGTGCAAACCCCTATTCCCTCCCCCCTGGTTTGTCTGTTCCATTGTACTGCCACTGATCCGTCCCTCCTGCCCTTTATAATCTGTTATGCTGCAGCTTTCTCTCCTGTCTGTCCATTATGGTCAGCTAGCTTCCATTGCCTCTTTCCCCTCTGTTCTCTGTTGTCCATGTGCATGGTCCTGTTCCCTCCCTATTGCTTTCTATGGATTGTTGTGCTGCACTCTCATCCCGCATGCCCTGCGTGGTGTATTATGCTGCTGCAAACCCTGATGCCTGCCCTGTAGGGTCAGTTTGGTGCACCTCTCCATGTCCCTCCTGTCCTCTGTTATCCGAGTCCATGTCCCTACCCCAATTCCTCCTGCCTACCATGATCCAATGTACCATACTTGCGAACATTTTGAACTTGGTAAGAGGGAGATTTTGAAAAAAAACGGAGGTATTGTTTTTCCCCTTTGAGTTACATTGAAAAAGAGGAGATTGTAGACAGGAGGCAGATCAAATAAAGCCCATTTGAACTCAAAAACATTGGACGTTTCCTGGCTGAAACGGGTATGTTGGCATGTATGGTTGTACTACCACTGCCTCTTCCTTCTGCCCACAATGGTCTATTATATTGCCACAGCCTCTCTTGCCAGTCTTGTATTGTTGGTTTGTTGACCCTGCCCCCCTTTCCACTGCCCTTCATAGTCTGTTGTGCTGCCACTGCCCTTCCTGCCTGCCCAGTGTGGTCAAATTGTTGCCTCTGCGCTCTCCTACCTGCCTTCAATTTTTAGAGTCTGTGCCCCTGGCCTCTGCCTCTCAACAGTATCCCAATGAACAACTAGATTGCTAACATTCTATATTCATTACAAAAGTGTGGAACGCCTGACGTCATCTTGATGTAATCAAAACTGTAATACCTAGAGCATTTCCTTTAGAAATTACATATATGAGAGGGTCTTATTTGCATCAAAATTATGGTTAGTGCTATAAAAAACTAAAATGAGGACATATTTCCTGAGTTTTCAAATAGCGACAAAGAACTTTTAAATTATTTGTAATCTTTATGTTTTTTTATCCAGTTGAGCACTTGATTAAATGTTGCACCTAGGGGAGAGGATGTGGTGTTACTTCCAGAGCTGCAGACTTTGCAACTGGGGAACCAGGTTGGAGTTTCTGCTTCAGCTCAACATTCTGTGAATCTGGTCAAATCACTTAATCTCCCCATGTCTACAACCAAAAGGAATTTGATCTTGTGTGATGTAGCCAATGCTCATGTAAAGCACTCCAATACCTGGCAAGTCTGCACTATATAAATCTGCAAATACACACAAAATAAAAAGTGTTTTGCACACTTCTGTCATTGGGCTACATGTCGGCTACATCTGGGTGATATTTGTGTTGCATTTGGGCTCTTTTGTCTCTGGTGGCGATCTTGGGAGATTTATTTGTTATGAAGTTTCCTAATTTCCTCACTTACTGCAGTCTCCTCAGTAGGAAATGCTTTCAGTTTTTTACTTTGATTCCATCAAGAAGGTATTCAGATATGTCACACATTTGCCATACATTCTGAATGTTAGCACTCTAGTTGCTCATTAGATCACTGTAGTAAAGCTACTGCTCACCACAGAAGTCTGCTGCTGGTATTAAAAGTGCATGTTTCAGTCTGCATATCAGAATATATATTTCGTTTTTAATTCTTTTTATTTGCATTTTCAACAACAAAACAAATACAATTCACTGCATATTATTGAACGACACAGTTCCCCATCAACTCAATGTTATCAATAGGATTGCCAGGTGTCAACCCATCAGTGCTCGGCATTATTCACACTGTTCCTCTGTCTTAGCCCCTTCCCACCCCGAACACCTCCTGTATCCCAAGCATCAAGTGCAGCGCCCCATGTTCCACCTGATTCCCGTTTCCGCCCAGCCACCAGCAGTGAATAACATTGTTTTACAGTGTTTGAAGCGTTGTTTGAGCCAACCAATGTGTAAATGGCTCCCATATGTCCTTAGGCCGCGAACGCACCGGCATCAGCTCCAAGTATAAGGCGAGTTGCGTCTGGCAGTATACGACACTTTTAATCCATTTCCTAATGCTAGGCGATGTAGTAGCTCCCCAGTGCATCGCGACCTGTCTTTTGGCAAGCAAAATGAGCATGGCCGGCAGCCTACGGTGTTTGGGCTTTACCATGTGTAAGATCCCCAGTAGTGCAGTCTGCAGAGTGCATGGAATCAGTAGGCCAGGGATTGTACACACCAGCTCCATTACCCTGGCCCAAATGGAGGCCAACATGGGACACTCCCATGCCATATGCAAGAAAGCAGCTCCGCATGCACCACACCGCCAGCAATTGTCCGTGTCTCTCAAGCCTATACGATGGAGCCGGCTAGGGGTGCGATATGTCATATGTATGTATTTGAAATGTATCAGTCTGAGTCGATAGTTAGGGGAGAGGGTCTCGAGCATTCTACAGCAGATATCCCAATGATCGTCAGTGATTTCAGTACCCAGTTCAGCAATCCACATACAGCGCGCCGCTGGGACTACTATTGGATGATTACTTTGCATGCGCCCGTATAATCGGGATATTAGTTTACGCCCCGACTCCACCCTCAGCACATTCTCCAGGGCCAGCAAGCTCGGCGGTGGCGCCGGAAATGTAGGAAACAGTTTTTGACATGTATGCCGAAGCTGACAATAAAGCAGGGTATCAAGCATCGTCGGGGCCTCCGCATCGCACATTTGTTCCAGCGTGATGAAAGTATCGTCAGGAAAGAGGTCCCCCACCGTGTGAAGGCCGCGCGACGCCGCGCGCTCTCCAGTTTTCATGTGCTGCAGCGGGGGCCACATGGGGTTCCTGCGCAGAGGCACCGATTTAGTGTAGAGAAGGTCCAACTTGGCCCGGCGTCGCAACCCGTCCCAGGCCCATTTAAGGGCATGCACCGTGTCAATTTCATTGCACCTCCTCTTGTGCGGCGCGTATAGGGCAGTGTTGAGCGGTACCGGGGCCTCCTTATCCGCCTCTATCGCCACATGCGGCTGAAACGGCGTGGGGTGTACCCAGTAGTGCAAGAATTGCGCCTGTGCGCAGTAAGCATACAGCGTGAAATCCGGGTTCCGCCATACCACCCTGTCTCTGTGGAAGAGTAAGGTCTCCCAGGCCACCCTCGGCTGCTTTCCCCCCCACGCCAATTCGATCATCAATGAGCGCACTTGGTTCAGAAAACGCGCAGTCAGGGGGAGCGGGATGTTAACAAATAAGTATAGTAGTTTGGGCAGGAAGACCATTTTGGCCACAGTTATTCTACCCGCCAACGACAGGGGTAAATGCTTCCAGCGGCTGACCCTTTCCTCTATCCACCACAGCGCCCGCCCATAGTTTTCTGTCCACAATGTCTGCATATCCGTGCTGATCCATATCCCCAGGTAGCGTACCGGACCGGTCGCCCACTCTAGCGGGCAGTCTGGAGTAAAGCGGGGTGTCCCAGTCGTCAGAGGCAGAATGACCGATTTCTCCCAATTTATGGTCACTCCCGACAGCAGGCCATAATTTATCAACTCTCTCGTCATGGGGGAGAGATTATCCTGTGGGTCCTCTACATAGAGTGTAATATCATCTGCGTACATCGAGACGGTCAATGCCCGGGATGAAAACCCTATGCCTCTGGCCGCATGGTGCTGTCGAATCCGGGCGGCCAAAGGCTCGGTGGCGATCGCGAATAGTAGGGGTGACAGGGGGCAGCCCTGCCTCGTGCCTCTGCTAATGGAAAAAGGCTCAGAGACAAGCCCGTTCACTCGCACACGGGCAGTGATGGTGGTGTAGAGCAATCTAAAATATCGGATAAAAGCTGCACTTATCCCCATTCGCTGTAGCAAAGGAAATAGGAACCCCCATTCTAGGGAATTGAACGCTTTCGTGGCGTCCAATAGCACCACCGCGGCCTTGACGTGGGAGGCCAAATAGTGCAGCACCCCAGAAAGGGTTTGTAGGTTGTGGGCAGTGGAGCGGCCTGGCACAAATCCCGACTGATCTGGGTGGATCATTAGCGGCATCACCAGCTGTAGCCGCACTGCGAGCATTTTAGTGAATATTTTCACATCAGTGTTAATTAAGGACAGTGGCCGATATGAGTCGCACTTCTGGGTATTCTTATCTGGTTTTAAGACGGCAATAATGAGAGCCTCTCTCATCGACGTTGGGAGTATACCCGCCTCAACTGCCTCAGCGTATACGGCCAGCAGCCGGGGGGCCAGGAGATCAGCGTATTCCTTGTAAAACTGCGCTGGCAGGCCATCCGGCCCTGGTGCTTTGCCGGCTGCCAAGGACCCTATTGCTTCCTTGACATCTTCTAGCGTGAAGGGGCAATCGAAGTACCCTTTTTGGTGTGCATTGAACCAGATCAGCTGCACCGTGTCCAGGTAACCGGACAGGTCCTCCGATGTGGGCACTCCCCGGGAACAGTACAAGTCTTTATAAAAAGACCGAAACGCATCCAGGATCTCCGGAGGTGTGCACGCATGGTCACCCCGCGCTGTGTCGACCGAGGGGATGTAGGAGGATTTTCTCTGCGATCGCAACAAATGGGCAAGCGTTTTGCCCGAGCGATCTCGCTCTCCATATCGGCGTGCCATCGCATGTTTATGTAAAAATTTAAGCTCTCTATCCGCCTCAGTCTGGTACTCCGTGAGTTTGGTGCGCGTCTCCGCCAGTGTTGTCACCGAGGGGTCAGAGCAGTACTGTACTTCTAGGGCATGCAGGCGGTCTTCCAGCCCCTTGAGCATATTTCTGATGTCCTTCAACACTCTGGCCTGCCCCGCAATGCAGTGGCCTCTGATAACCACCTTGAACGCATCCCACAGGGTGCCCACCGACACCACCGAGTTCGTGTTTAGTTCGAAATAGTCGAGGATGTGTTGATGCACGCCCTCGCGAAATATCTGATCCAACAAGGCCTGCGCCGGCAATTTCCATGTGAAAGGTGTAATGTATGGTTTGGGGACTTGTAGCACCAGCTCAACCGGGGAGTGGTCGGGTAGGGTGCGCGCTCTGTGATGAACCTCGGATGTCCAGGCATGTATATGCGGGGTTAGCAGCCAAAAATCTAACCTGGACCATGCTTTCCTGTGTGGGGTGAAGCAGGTACCCTCCCTCCATTCAGGGTATAATATCCGCCATGAGTCTAGCAGATTGTATTCCTCCATTAGGCCTCGGAGAAGACCCGCCGTGTGTGGGTGATGTGCGCAAGCGGCCCCCTCCCTGTCGTGTTCCAGCGAAAGCACCGCATTGAAATCTCCTCCCCATATGTACTCTCCCTCGCCCAGTGATTGTACCTTGAGCCAAACGGTCCTGAAAAAACTTGGGTCATCCGTGTTAGGGCCATAAGTGTTAAAGATTATTATCTGCTTGTGAAACAGTTTCCCCAGCAATAGTATATATCGCCCCTCCGAGTCGGCGTGCACTTTAAACGTTTGCCAGGGTAGGCCCCTCCGAATCAATATGGCCACCCCCCGGGAATAGCTGGAGCATCCGGAAGTGTGTACTTCGCCCCATCTGGCATGCCTTAGTCTTTCCCCAGCTTTCTGCATCAGGTGGGTCTCCTGCAAGAGACATATGTCGATGTGGTGTCTGGTCAAGTGCGCGTGAGTCAATCGGATCTTGCGGTGGTCATTTAGACCGCGAATGTTCCACGTCAGGCAGCGCAGCGCGGTCAGTGATGCGTGTGGTGATGTGTCTCACGCAGCGGTGTATCTATCTGCGGCGCAAGGGGTGGGGCATATGGCAAGAGGCCTAGCGCATCATGTCTTGCACTTAACAGCAATGTGTATGTGGCCAGGGATAGTACCGTGTCATCATTGAGTTGTGCATTAAAATGCTGCAGTTAAAGAATATAAACCAATAAAAACCACACCCCCCCTCCTCCCACTCCAACCCCCCAATCAGGTTAAGATACATTACCCCCCCAAAACTTGCCCAACAACAATTCTCCTGTGACATTAGCATGGGAATCATCCCTTCGAGGGCGTGGGGTCACCGGCACACTACCCCATCTAAAATCGATAGGGTGGCCGAACATTTTCCGCCTTCCATAGTCGTAAGCTGTCCAAATATAGCAGGATATGTCTTACGCATTGCCCAGTACAGTATTGGTGCATAGCCCCGGGACAAAAATATCCTCTGCCCCGTGTCTCACTCTCCCTGTCGACCTCCCCCTTCACCCCCCGCCCACACCAGGGATCAGGACAAGGTTAGTAAGGAGAGTAGCGTATACTTAACAGCAGAGCCTCCGGGCATCTCACAGTTCTGCAGGTGTGCATAGTCCCCATAAACGTTTGTTGTTTCATTCAACGTCACTCAGCTGGTCAGCCGGGGGGTTTTACGACCTTCGCGCAGCTCCCCGTGCGACCGCTCTGCTTGTCTTGCAAATTTCAACGCCTCCTTTGCCGCCGTGAAGATCATTGGCTTCCCCTTGTGCTGAATTTTCAGCTTGGCAGGGTACAGCATGGCGTACCTGGTCCCCACTTTTTGGAAGATCTTTTTAGCCGGCATGAATTTGCGCCGTGCAGCCTGTACAGCTGGCGTAAAGTCAGGGTATAGGGAAATGGCCATGTTTTGGAAAGTGAGCTCGCCTTTTTCTCGGGAGAGCCTCAGTATGGTGTCTCGATCTCGGTAATTTAGAACTCGGGCAAGGATTGGTCACGGCGGCGCCCCCGGCACGGGGCGCGGGCCCAGCGTTCGGTGCGCGCGCTCGATCAGGAACATTGTCGACAGCTCTGCCCCAAACAAGTCGCGGAACATACCCTCCACGAACTGCTCCATATTACCAATATTTGTGGATTCCGCAATCCCAATAATACGTATGTTATTTCTACGGGAGCGGGCTTCCAAATCCTCGTTGCGCCCACGTATCACCTCCAGGACCTTGTCCATGCGGAGCAGTTTTTCCCGGGTGTCACTGTGGCCCTCCTCGCATTCCAAAATCCGCGTCTCCGCCGCCGCAAGTCTCTCCTCGTGCTGATCGACTTTGTGCGATATACCTTCCATTCGCTGAGCCATGGCATCCAATTTGTTGTCTATCTCCCTTAGGCAGCCCTTGAGGTCGCGAAACATACTTTTTAAATCATCCTCTTGCGTGGGTTCCATCTGTGTCTCAGGGACCACCGTCTGCAATGCTGGTTCCACTTCAACGTTCCGGGCACTCCTCCTTTGGAAATGCAGCTTCGGCTGCTTGGCATCTGGCTTCCCCATTTTCCTGCAGGGGAGACACCTCAGGAGGGACCCGGGGGGGGGGAGCCCCAGCGAGTCACCACAGGTACCGGCTCTCGTCTACACAGGCAGGCCCCGATGGTGCCCGAGTCTCGCCCCTACCGGCCACTCTCGCAGCTCCCGCCGTGGTCACAGTGTTGGTCAGACGGCCAGGCCTAGCAGGTCACCAGCGTATTTCGTCTGCTGGCGGATGTCGGCTCCTCCGCACCAAATATGTGCGCGTTGATCCTGGTGAATATAGGCAGCCGCCTCGTACATGTATTTTTGCCCTCTCCGGGCAGTCGCCTCTCCGTCCTCCACACTGGCAACGCACTCTGCACCAGGATGGGCACTGCAATAGGCGGGCAGCCAGGCTTCACATATCCGCAATGGCCAGTCTGCACTCACCACCGCGGGCGCCGCAGTCAGTCTTCTACGCGCTGGCGGGAGCGCCAGCAGATACAGCCGTCCCGGGTGCTTCCTCGCCGCCGAGGACCCTCCAGTTCGTCTTGCAGTTCTTCCCTTTGCAGCGCCGCGTGCAGGGGACACCCAGCTCACCGCCTGTCAGGTATCCCGCAGCCGCGATCAAGCCGCACAGGACACGCCAGCTTCACTCCCTCAAGCCCCCACCGCGGTAATGCCCTGCGCGTCAGGCCGCCGGCCCGCGACCGGGGACTCGCGTAGCGGCCGAAGCCATCCGGCGCGACATGGGCGGACCGCAGGTGCAGCGCAGGGTCCAAGCGCCGGAATTCCGCCGCCGATCGCAGCCGCGAAAGCTGCCGCCGGGTCTCCGGATCTCAGACACCTCCCGCTTCAACTTTATTTGCACAGACAAGGAGGCATATACGGATGGGCCTTCGGATGTTGTGTTCGGCCGGCAGAGCCCCGTTACATGGCGGCCATCGTGCGGCTCGGCTACGCCCCCCTGCATATCAGAATATTTTAATGAAATAGAAGAGGATTTGAGAAGTCACTCAAAATGTGCCCTAATTTTTCTTTCTTCAGCACTAATCATAATTTCTTTGGCAAAATGAATCCCCTCAGTGTGTTCCTTTTTAAATTAAATGTTTTAGGTGTTACCAGTTTATTCCAATCAAGATGGCTTCAGGTGTGCCATACTTTTGTCATAAGTAAGGCAGTAAGCGCTCTAGTTGTTATTAATAACACTCTGGGACATTCTGTAATTGGGCTATACTTGGGCTACATCTGGGTGATATTTAGGCTACATTTGGGCTCTTTTGTCTCTGGTGGCCATCTTGGGAGATTTGTTTGTTATGAAGTTTCCTAATTTCATCGTTTACTACAGTCTCCTCAGTAGGAAATACTTTCAGTTTTTTACTTTGGTTCCATCAAGAAGGCATTCAGATGTGTCACACATTTGCCATAAATTCTGAATGTTAGCACTCTAGATGCTCATTAGATCACTGTAGTAAAGCTGCTGCTCACCAGGGAAGTCTGCTGCTGGTATTCAAGGTGCATGTTTCAGTCTGCATGTCAGATTTTTTTTATGAAATAGAAGAGGATTTGAGAAGTCAAAATGTGCCCTAATTTTTCTTTCTGCAGCACTAATCATAATTTCTATGGCAAAATGAACCCCCTCATTTTGTTCCTTTGTAAATTAAATGTTTTAAGTGTTACCACTTTATTCCAATCAAGATGGCTTCAGGTGTGCCACACTTTTGTCATAAGTAAGACTATTAGTGCTCTAGTTGCTCGTTAGAACACTCTGGGACATTCTGTCATTGGGCTATACTTGGGCTACATCTGGGTGATATTTGGGCTACATTTGGGCTCTTTTGTCTCTGGTGGCTATCTTGGGAGATTTATTTGTTATGAAGTTTCCTAATTTCCTCACTTACTGCAGTCTCCTCAGTAGGAAACTTTCATTTTTTTACTTTGGTTCCATGAAGAAGGCATTCAGATGTGTCACACATTTGCCATAAATTCTGAATGTTAGCACTCTAGTTGCTTATTAGATCACTGTAGTAAAGCTACTGCTTACCAGGGAAGTCTGCTGCTGGTATTGAAAGTGCATGTTTCAGTCTGCATGTCAGAATTTTTTAATGAAATAGAAGAGGATTTGAGAAGTCACTCAAAATGTGCTCTAATTTTTCTTTCTGCAGCACTAATCATACTAAATAGGACTGTTAGCGCTCTAGTTGTTCTTTAGAACACTCTGGGAAGCTGCAGTAGAACACAAAGGAATCAACTGACAGCCTCTGCCCTTGTTGGATGTACATGTTTTACTGAGAATGTCAGACTTCATTCTCACATGACTGAGAAAGATAATGTGAATTTACAGAAAATATGCTCTCAGTTTAGCTTATAGATCACCTTCCCAACAGCAGAAGGCTTTTTCACATGGAAAAAACAAGGCGTGTTTGTACACACATATCACCTCAGGCCCCACCCCCTACCCTCACCACTGGGCAAACACGTCCTGTGGCACATTTTAATTTGGGGGATTAAGTCCCCTTGAATCCTGATGTCCCCTGGGGGCCAACTAGCCCACCAGGTACCTCTAGTAAGCGCCAGGGAGCTGCGTTGCAGAGAAGTGAAAAAAGGGGATTGGCCTCGGAACACCTTTTGCGACGCAGCCCCCTGGCGCATACTGGAGGTTCCTGGTGGGCTAGTTGGCCCCCAGGGACCCCCAGTATTCAAGAGGAATTCATTCCCCATCTGCAAACGCGGCAGGGGGTGTGTTTACAGAGTGGTGCAAGGAGGGGGCATGGCCTCTTGCGAGATCCCATTTAAAAAAAAAAAAAGAAGAGGGCTATGTAGCCCCCCTTCTTTTTCTAATGTATTGGCCCTGGGGACCCCATACCCCTGGGCAAGGCCCTTTTTTTAATTATTATTTTTTTGGAGGGAGGCTGCCTTGCCCCCTCCTGTGGCCACTTATGGCCCCGGGGACCCCATCCACCGGGGCCGGCCTTTGTTTTTAAAAAATATATATATAATTTTTTTTTCAATTTGAGGAGGGGAGCCATGTGGCCCCCTTCCCGGGACACTAAAAACCCCGGGGACCCCATCCCCCGGGGCTGGCCCTCTCCGTTGGGGGCCGTGGGGGTCTCCAAACCCCCAACGGTCCCATGACACCCCACGGTCCCAGCCGGCTCCCCGCGTCCTGCGGGAGCCGGCATTGCTTTTCCACATGGGGAGCATCTAACATGCTGCTCCACCTGTGTAAAAGCAATCTGCTTTGCTATTTGGAAGAGAGAGCAGGTGTCATGCTCTCTCATCCAAATAGCAAAGCAGCTTGCAATGACAGGGTGGGAGCAGCGAGGCTCCCGCCCTGCCATAGCAAACTACAGTGTTCCGGGGGTGGGCACCCCGGGACTCCGCAGGAGCTGACCCTGGGGGTTGGCGGTCCCCAGGGCTTCGACAAGGCTCAAGAAGGCCCCCTCCCATATTTTACAAAGCCCTGGGACATGGTGGTCCTCGGGGCTGGGAGGTCCGTCACGGACCACCCAAATTGAATCTTTAGTGCCCCGGGGAGGTGGTGATTCCCGGGGTGTGTGGGGGGCTTGAGCCCCCCACACAGGGTATTTCTTTTTTTTTAAATAAAGCCGCTGGGGTGGCGGTCCCAGGGGCTGCGGGGGGCTGTGAGCCCCTCGCCATTCATGTTTTAGAGCCCCGGGTGGTGGTGGTCCCCGGGACTGGGGAGGCTTGTGAGCCCCTTTGCAACTAATTTTAAGAAGCCCCGGGGGTGGCGGTCCCCGGGGCAAGGGGGAACTAAGAGCCCCCCACCTAATTTTAAGAGGCCATTGGGGTAGCAGACCCCGGGGCTGGGGGGGCCTGGGGGCCCCCCCACACCTAATATTAAGAAGCCCCAGGGGTGGTGGTCAATGGGGCTGGGGGGGCCTGAGAGCCCCCCAAACCTAATTTAAAGAAGACCCGGGGGGTGGTGGTCCCCGGGGATGCGGGGGGGGCATAAGCCCCTGCTTATATTATGATAAACACACAAGATGATGGACGGAATGTTGCACATTGGCAAAACATTCACCCCCAGTCACAGATCTGGGTTTAATCCATTGTTATTTTGTTCACCATGCCACCCCAGTTCAGACATGGCCATATGCAAATCAGCCTTGACCCTGTGCCTCATGGGAACAGTCCAGCCCGAACTGCCAAGCCATGTCTTCCCTGGACCGAAATCAAGCATCCTACGACCGGTTTCGGGGTTTCAGCCCTCTTCAGCCAGGATAGCTTGACTCCAGTGGCGTAGTGAGCAAGGGACCCACGTCTGGGCATACCCTTCCCACATAGGGCGAAAAGCAAAACACACAAGATGATGGACAGAATGTTGCACATTGGCAATACAATCACCCCCAGTCACAGATCTGGGTTTAATCCATCGTTATTTTGCTCACCACGCCACCCCAGTTCAGACATGGCCATATGCAAATCAGTCTTGATCCTGTGCCTCATGGGAACAGTCCAGCCCGAACTGCCAAGCCATGTCTTCCCTGAACCGGAATCAAGCATCCTAGGACCAGTTTCGGGGTTTCACCCCTCTTCAGCCAGGATAGCTTGACTCCAGTGGTGTAGTGAGCATGGTACCCACATTTGGGCATACCCTTCCCACATAGGGCGAAAAGCAAAACACACAAGATGATGAACGGAATGTTGCACATTGGCAAAACATTCACCCCCAGTCACATATCTGGGTTTAATCCATTGTTATTTTGCTCACCACGCCACCCCAGTTCAGACATGGCCATTTGCAAATCAGTATTGACGCTGTGCCTCATGGGAACAGTCCAGCCCGAACTGCCAAGCCATGTCTTCCCTGGACCGGAATCAAGCATCCTAGCACCGGTTTCGGGGTTTTCACCCCTCTTCAGCCAGGATAGCTTGACTCCAGTGGCGTAGTGAGCATGGGACCCACGTCTGGGCATAACCTTCCCACATAGGGCGAAAAGCAAAACACACAAGATGATGGACGGAATTTTGCACATTGGTATCGATATATTATGATAATGCCCCAGGGGTGGCGGTCCCCGGGGCAATTTCGGGGGGGATTGGGCCCCCCACACTTTCTTTTGATCATGCACCCGGGACTTGGCCCCCCGTGGGCTAATTAACAAAGAAGCGCGGGAGACCGCTCTTTGTTTTTTTTTCCATTGACAGGATCCGCGCTGCCAGTTTAAAAAATAAAATAAATTGGGTGGGCCTTGGGGGTCCTTGTGGGACCCCCTGAGCAGGCCTAGGGGGTCAGGGTGTTTCTACCCTGCCCCCTTTTCGTGTTTTGCGCATTTTTTCATTAGGTTTCTTGTGCTTCGGTTCTACCGAGGCTCAAGATGGCTGCCAACACTTCCTGAATTGGAGTGTTGACAGGCAATTAGAATACAGCTCGTGCCTGGCAGGGTGCGCTTAGGGTGCGCGGATCCAGTGCGGCCATAGATATATATGTGATCTTCTCCAGAGCTACTGAACGGATTTACACCATTTAAGCAAAAGGCGGTCCCCGGGGCCACGGGGAGGCCGTGAGCACCCCGCCATTCATGTTTTACAGCCCCGGGTGGGAGTTGTCCCCGGGACTGGGGAGGCCTGAGAGCCCCCCCGCAACTAATTTTAGGAAGCCCCGAGGGTAGCGGTCCCTGGGGTTGGGGGGGACTGAAAGCCCCCCCCACCTCATATTAAGAAGCCCCAAGGGTGGTGGTCGCCGGGGCTGTGGGGGCCTGAGAACCCTCCAAACCTAATTTAAAGAAGCCCCGGGGGGGTGGTGGTCCCCAGGGCTGCGGGGGGCCCATGAGCCACCGCCTATATTATGATAAACACACAAGATGATGGACGGCATGTTGCACATTGGCAAAACATTCACCCCCAGTCACAGATCTGGGTTTAATCCATCGTTATTTTGCTCACCACGCCACCCCAGTTCAGACATGGCCATATGCAAATCAGTCTGGACCCTGTGCCTCATGGGAACAGTCGAGCCCAAATTGCCAAGCCATGTCTTCCCTGGACCGGAATCAAGCATCCTAGGACCGGTTTCGGGGTTTCACCCCTCTTCAGCCAGGATAGCTTGACTCCAGCGGCATAGTGAGCACGAGACCCACGTCTAGGCATACCCTTCCAGCATAGGGCGAAAAGCAAAACACACAAGATGATGGACGGAATGTTGCACATTGGCAAAACATTCACCCCCAGTCACAGATCTGGGTTTAATCCATTGTTATTTTGCTCACCACGCCACCCCAGTTCAGACATGGCCATATGCAAATCATTCTTGACCCTGTGCCTCTTGGGAACAGTCCAGCCCGAACTGCCAAGCCATGTCTTCCCTCGACCGGAATCAAGCATCCTAGGACCGGTTTCGGGGTTTCACCCCTCTTCAGCCAGGATAGCTTGACTCCAGTGGCGTAGTGAGCCCGGGACCCACGTCTGGGCATTCCCATCCCACAGAGGGCGAAAAGCAAAACACACAAGATGATGGACAGAATGTTGCACATTGGCAATACAATCACCCCCAGTCACAGATCTGGGTTTAATCCATCGTTATTTTGCTCACCACGCCACCCCAGTTCAGACATGGCCATATGCAAATCAGTCTTGATCCTGTGCCTCATGGGAACAGTCCAGCCCGAACTGCCAAGCCATGTCTTCCCTGAACCGGAATCAAGCATCCTAGGACCAGTTTCGGGGTTTCACCCCTCTTCAGCCAGGATAGCTTGACTCCAGTGGTGTAGTGAGCATGGTACCCACGTCTGGGCATACCCTTCCCACATAGGGCGAAAAGCAAAACACACAAGATGATGAACGGAATGTTGCACATTGGCAAAACATTCACCCCCAGTCACATATCTGGGTTTAATCCATTGTTATTTTGCTCACCACGCCACCCCAGTTCAGACATGGCCATATGCAAATCAGTATTGACGCTGTGCCTCATGGGAACAGTCCAGCCCGAACTGCCAAGCCATGTCTTCCCTGGACGGAATCAAGCATCCTAGCACCGGTTTCGGGGTTTCACCCCTCTTCAGCCAGGATAGCTTGACTCCAGTGGCGTAGTGAGCATGGGACCCACGTCTGGGCATAACCTTCCCACATAGGGCGAAAAGCAAAACACACAAGATGATGGACGGAATGTTGCACATTGGTATCAATATATTATGATAATGCCCCAGGGGTGGCGGTCCCCGGGGCAATTTCGGGGAGGATTGGGCCCCCCACACTTTCTTTTGATCATGCACCCGGGACTTGGCCCCCCGTGGGCTAATTAACAAAGAAGCGCGGGAGACCGCTCTTTGTTATTTTTTCCATTGACAGGATCCGCGCTGCCAGTTTAAAAAATAAAATAAATTGGGTGGGCCTTGGGGGTCCTTGTGGGACCCCCTGAGCAGGCCTAGGGGGTCAGGGTGTTTCTACCCTGCCCCCTTTTCGTGTTTTGCGCATTTTTTCATTAGGTTTCTTGTGCTTCGGTTCTACCGAGGCTCAAGATGGCT
Organism: Triturus cristatus; assembly: GCF_964204655.1. Classification (NCBI taxonomy): domain Eukaryota; kingdom Metazoa; phylum Chordata; class Amphibia; order Caudata; family Salamandridae; genus Triturus; species Triturus cristatus. The sequence goes on from NC_140588.1 coordinate 492,001,418, forward strand.
GCCAACACTTCCTGAATTGGAGTGTTGACAGGCAATTAGAATACAGCTCGTGCATGGCAGGGTGCGCTTAGGGTGCGCGGATCCAGTGCGGCCATAGATATATATGTGATCTTCTCCAGAGCTACTGAACGGATTTACACCATTTAAGCAAAAGGCAGGCCGCGGGGAGGCCGTGAGCCCCCCGCCATTCATGTTTTACAGCCCCGGGTGGGAGTTGTCCCCGGGACTGGGTAGGCCTTAGAGCCCCCCCGCAACTAATTTTAGGAAGCCCCGAGGGTGGCGGTCCCTGGGGTTGGGGGGGCCTGAAAGCCCCCCCACACCTAATATTAAGAAGCCCCAAGTGTGGTGGTCGCCGGGGCTGTGGGGGCCTGAGAACCCTCCAAACCTAATTTAAAGATGCCCGGGGGGTGGTGGTCCCCAGGGCTGCGGGGGGGCCATGAGCCACCGCCTATATTATGATAAACACACAAGATGATGGACGGCATGTTGCACATTGGCAAAACATTCACCCCCAGTCACAGATCTGGGTTTAATCCATCGTTGTTTTGCTCACCACGCCACCCCAGTTCAGACATGGCCATATGCAAATCAGTCTGGACCCTGTGCCTCATGGGAACAGTCCAGCCCAAACTGCCAAGCCATGTCTTCCCTGGACCGGAATCAAGCATCCTAGGACCGGTTTCGGGGTTTCACCCATCTTCAGCCAGGATAGCTTGACTCCAGCGGCGTAGTGAGCACGAGACCCACGTCTAGGCATACCCTTCCCACATAGGGCGAAAAGCAAAACACACAAGATGATGGACGGAATGTTGCACATTGGCAAAACATTCACCCCCAGTCACAGATCTTGGTTTAATCCATCGTTATTTTGCTCACCACGCCACCCCAGTTCAGACATGGCCATATGCAAATCAGTCTTGACCCTGTGCCTCATGGGAACAGTCCAGCCCGAACTGCCAAGCCATGTCTTCCCTGGACCGGAATCAAGCATCCTAGGATCGGTTTCGGGGTTTCACCCCTCTTCATCCAGGATAGCTTGACTCCAGTGGCTTAGTGAGCACGGGACCCACGCCTGGGCATACCCTTCCCACATAGGGTGAAAAGCAAAACACACAAGATGATGGACGGAATGTTGCACATTGGCAAAACATTCACCCCCAGTCACAGATCTGGGTTTAATCCATCGTTATTTTGCTCACCACGCCACCCCAGTTCAGACATGGCCATATGCAAATCATTCTTGACCCTGTGCCTCATGGGAACAGTCCAGCCCGAACTGCCAAGCCATGTTTTCCCTGGACCGGAATCAAGCATCCTAGGACCAGTTTTGGGGTTTCACCCCTCTTCAGCCAGGATAGCTTGACTCCAGTGGCGTATTGAGCATGGGACCCACATCTGGGCCTACCCTTCCAACATAGGGCGAAAAGCAAAACACACAAGATGATGGACGGAATGTTGCACATTGGCAAAACATTCACCCCCAGTCACAGATCTGGGTTTAATCCATCGTTATTTTGCTCACCACGCCACCCCAGTTCAGACATGGCCATATGCAAATCATTCTTGACCCTGTGCCTCTTGGGAACAGTCCAGCCCGAACTGCCAAGCCATGTCTTCCCTCGACCGGAATCAAGCATCCTAGGACCGGTTTCGGGGTTTCACCCCTCTTCAGCCAGGATAGCTTGACTCCAGTGGTGTAGTGAGCACGGGACCCACATCTGGGCATACCCTTCCCACATAGGCACTACTCTGAACCAAGATCTACCTTTCTGCCAAATTTGGTGTAATTCCTTTCAGCAGTTCGGGCTGTAGTTGCGAATAACGGTCCCTATGGAAAATTGCATCAAGAAAACACGTTTTGGGACCACCCTTTTTTCTCGGCCCCCGTTTGACGAATCACCTCAGACTTTCAGGATAGGAGCGGACTGGAGCGGGCCACGAGTTTTGAAAATTTCGCGAAGTTTCGTCAACCGGCAACAAAGTTATTCCAAATAGAATGTTGCGGATTTCCTATGGCTAATAGGTCCTAACTATAACTACCTACTGGCGACCGCCAGTAGGTAATATGTATATATATATATACATATTACCTGAGGAGGCGCTTTTGGAACTTTCAAGCAGGAAAATGTTTTAAACGTGCATGCACTATTCCCTGCATCCCCGCACAACCACTGGGCGTCAATCTCACCCCCCGCACCATCTACCTGGATCCACAACTAAAGGATTCTGGGGTCTGTAGTTCACTTCCATCCAACGTGAACTAGCACAGGTGAGCGGACAATTAGGGGGCGGAGCGGGTCTGAACTATGAACAAAAAGGAGGCAGGACTCACCATCAGTTGCTGCAAACTTCCTGGATACTTGGGCGCTGAAGAAGGCAGATGACATGCCGAAATGCATTCGCCAAAAACCAATAAAGTGCTTCCTTAAGGTGAACCCCCTGTGTGGCCTCTGCTCTCTCGTTCGAAGGAGTTTGGTGTAAGATGAATCGCGTCGGCCAGAGACGCGCAACAGAGGCACCCGCATCATAAGATGGCCCAGATCTCACTGGCTCTGCTGTGGCAGCTTTGTTTGTTTTCCAAGGTATTGGATGTTCTGGGCCCACCACGGCTATCAGGAAGAGATAAGGCAGTTGTGGGGTCATTGACCTCATACTGGGCGGTGTATATTGTTACTACTGCCCCCGCCGCATGGAATCCTGGTCTCTGAGGCTGATGCGGTAAGGGGACCTGAGGAGGCGCTTTTGGAACTTTCAAGCAGGAAAATGTTTAAACGTGCATGCACTATTCCCTGCATCCCCGCACAACCACTGGGCGTCAATCTCACCCCCGCACCATCTACCTGGATCCACAACTAAAGGATTCTGGGTTCTGTAGTTCACTTCCATACAACGTGAACTAGCACAGGTGAGCGGACAATTAGGGGGCGGAGCGGGTCTGAACTATGAACAAAAAGGAGGCAGGACTCACCATCAGTTGCTGCAAACTTCCTGGATACTTGGGCGCTGAAGAAGGCAGATGACATGCCGAAATGCATTCGCCAAAAACCAATAAAGTGCTTCCTTAAGGTGAACCCCCTGTGTGGCCTCTGCTCTCTCGTTCAAAGGAGTTTGGTGTAATATGAATCGCGTCGGCCAGAGACGCGCAACAGAGGCACCCGCATCATAAGATGGCCCAGATCTCACTGGCTCTGCTGTGGCAGCTTTGTTTGTTTTCCAAGGTATTGGATGTTCTGGGCCCACCACGGCTATCAGGAAGAGATAAGGCAGTTGTGGGGTCATTGACCTCATACTGGGCGGTGTATATTGTTACTACTGCCCCCGCCGCATGGAATCCTGGTCTCTGAGGCTGATGCGGTAAGGGAACCTGAGGAGGCGCTTTTGGAACTTTCAAGCAGGAAAATGTTTTAAACGTGCATGCACTATTCCCTGCATCCCCGCACAACCACTGGGCGTCAATCTCACCCCCCGTACCATCTACCTGGATCCACAACTAAAGGATTCTGGGTTCTGTAGTTCACTTCCATCCAACGTGAACTAGCACAGGTGAGCGGACAATTAGGGGGCGGAGCGGGTCTGAACTATGAACAAAAAGGAGGCAGGACTCACCATCAGTTGCTGCAAACTTCCTGGATACTTGGGCGCTGAAGAAGGCAGATGACATGCCGAAATGCATTCGCCAAAAAACAATAAAGTGCTTCCTTAAGGTGAACCCCCTGTGTGGCCTCTGCTCTCTCGTTTGAAGGAGTTTGGTGTAATATATATACATATATATATTACGTACTGGCAGTCGCCAGTAGGTAGTTATAGTTAGGACCTATTTTCCATAGGAAATCCGCAACATTCTATTTGGAATAACGTTGGCGCCGATTGACGAATCTTCGCGAAACTTTCCAAACTTTTGGCCAGCTCCGGTCCACTCCTATCCTGAGAATGTCACGGTGATTCTTCAAGCGGGGGCCGAGAAAAAAGGGGGTCCCAAAACGTGTTTTCCCCATGCATTTTCCCATAGGACCTGTTGATGCAGCTACAGCCCGAACTGCTGAACGGAATTAGACCAAATTTGTTAAAGAGGTAGTCTCAGTTCAGACTCGTGCCTTTTGCTTAAAAGGTGTAAATCCGTTCAGTAGTTCCGGAGAGAATCAAAAGTAAAATCACATATATATCTGGGCAGAGCCTAACCACACATCTCATCGTGAGATCTGATTGGCTGTCAGTACTTCATCCAAGAAGTGTTGGCAGCCATCTTGGGACCAATATACATGATAGCACCTCATTAAAAAGCATTGCAGTTAATAGAAGTTTTTAAGACTTTAGTTACATTATAAATCATTTGTTGATGGTACCATACTCATTTTAGGAATTGTGGTGTGTTCTAAGGTGATTTTACCATGTGAAAAAGCCTTCTGCTTTGATATCATGAATCATGTTTGAGAGAAAACTATTTTCTCATGCTTTTCCCACAGAGGTTTGGAAGGAGATCTATAAGCTAAAATGAGAGCATATTTTCTTTAAATTCACATTATCTTTCTCAGTCATGTGAGAATGAAGTCTGACATTCTCAGTAAAACATGTACATCCAACAAGGGCAGAGACTGTCAGTTGATTCCTTTGTGTTCTACTGCAGATTCCTTGGGTGTTCTAAAGAACAACTAGAGCGCTAACAGTCCTACTTATGACAAACGCATTGTACACCTGAAGCCATCTTGAGTGGAATAAAGTGGTAACTCTTAAACATTTAATTTACAAAGGAACAACATGAGGGGGTACATTTTACCATAGAAATTATGATTAGTGCTGCAGAAAGAAAAATTAGGGCACATTTTGACTTCTCAAATCCTCTTCTATTTCATAAAACAATTCTGACATGCAGACTGAGACATGCACTTTGAATACCAGCAGCAGACTTCCCTGGTGAGCAGTAGCTTTACTACAGTGATCGAATGAGCAACTAGAGTGCTAACATTCAGAATTTATGGCAAATGTGTGACACATCTGAATGCCTTCTTGATGGAACCAAAGTAAAACACTGAAAGTATTTCCTACTGAGGAGACCGCAGTAAATGAGGAAATTAGGAAACTTCATAACAAATAAATCTCCCAAGATGGCCACCAGAGACAAAAGAGCCCAAATGTAGCCCAAATATCACCCAGATGTAGCCCAAGTATAGCCCAATGACAGAATGTCCCAGAGTCTTCTTACGAACAACTAGAGCGCTAACAGTCTTACTTATGAAAAAAGTATGGCACACCTGAAGCCATCTTCATTGGAATAAAGTGGTAACACTTAAAACATTTAATTTACAAAGGAACAAAATGAGGGGGTTCATTTTGCCATAGAAATTATGATTAGTGCTGCAGAAAGGGAAATGAGGGCACATTTTGACTACTCAAATCCTCTTCTATTTCATAAAACAATTCTGACATGCAGACTGAAACATGCACTTTGAATACCAGCAGCAGACTTCTGTGGTGAGCAGTAGCTTTACTATAGTGATCTAATGAGCAAATAGAGTGCTAACATTCAGAATTTATAGCAAATGTGTGACATATCTGAATACCTTCTTAATGGAATCAAAGTAAAAAACTAAAAGCATTTCCTACTGAGGAGACTGCAGTAAATGAGGAAATTTGGAAACTTCATAACAAATAAATCTCCCAAGATGGCCACCAGAGACAAAAGAGCCCAAATGCAGCACAAATATCACCCAGATGTAGCCCACATGTAGCCCAATGACAGAAGTGTGCAAAACGCTTATTTTTTGTGTATTTGCAGTTTTATATAGTGAAGACTTGTCAGATATTGGAGTGCTTTACACGAGCATTGGTTACATCACAGAAGATCAAATTCATTTTGGTTGTAGACATGGGGAGATTAAGTGATTTGACCAGAATCACAGAATGTTGAGCTGAAGCAGAAACTCCAACCTGGTTCCCCAGTTGCAAAGTCTGCAGCTCTGGAAGTAACACCACATCCTCTCCCTTAGGTGCAACATTTACTCAAGTGGTCAACCGGATACAAAAACATAAAGATTACAAATAATGTAAAAGTTCTTTGTTGCTATTTGAAAACTCAGAAAATATGTTCTTATTTTAGTTTTTTAGAGCACTAACCATAATTTCGATGCAAATAAGATCCTCTCATATATGTAATTTCTAAAGGAAATGCTCTAGGTATTACAGTTTTGATTACATCAAGATGACGTCAGGCGTTCCACACTTTTGTAATAAATATAGAATGTTAGCAATCTAGTTGTTCATTGGATACTGTTGAGAGGCAGAGTCCAGGGGCACGGACTCTGAAAATTGAAGGCAGGTAGGAGAGTGCAGAGGCAACAATTTGACCACACTGGGCAGGCAAGAAGGGCAGTGGCAGCACAACACACTATGGAGGGCAGTGGAAAGGAGGGCAGGGGCAACAAACCAACAATACAGGACTGGCAAGAGAGGCTGTGGCAATATAATAGACCATCGTGGGCAGAAGGAAGAGGCAGTGGTAGTACAACCATACATGCCAACAGACCCGTTTCAGCCAGGAAACGTCCAATGTTTTTAAGCTCAAATGGGCTTTATTTGATCTGTCTCCTGTCTACAATCTCCTCTTTTTCAATGTAACTCAAAGTGGAAAATCAATACCCCAGTTTTTTTTCAAAATCTCCCTCTTACCAAGTTCAAAATGTTCGCAAGTATGGTACATTGGATCATGGCAGGCAGGAGGAATTGGGGTAGGGACATGGACTCGGATAACAGAGGACAGGAGGGACATGGAGAGGTGCACCAAACTGACCCTACAGGGCAGGCATCAGGGTTTGCAGCAGCACAATACACCACACAGGGCATGTGGGATGGGAGTGCAGCACAACAATCCATAGAAAGCAATAGGGAGGGGACCGGACCATGCACATGGACAACAGAGAACAGAGGGAAAGAGGCAATGGTAGCTAGCTGACCTTAATGGACAGACAGGAGAGAAAGCTGCAGCATAACAGACCATAAAGGGCAGGAGGGATGGATCAGGGGCATTACAATGGAACAGACAAGCCAGGAGGGAGGGAATAGGGGTCTGCACATGGAAACAGAGGGCTGGGGGCAAGGAGGCAGGGCAGGAGCAGCAAGATGACCATGGAGGTCAGGCAGGATGGGCACTAGAAACAAGACACACCATGGAGAGCAACAGTGAGACTATGATAGCATACACACAGACCATGGAGGGAAGGTGGGAGGGGGTCAGGGTCAGCAAGCTGACCACACAGGGAAGGTGGGAGGGGCCATGGCAGCACAGAAGACCATGCATGGCAAGCGGGAGGCTTAGTGGGAGCACAATGGCTATGATGGGTAAGAAGGAGGGTGTAGGGGCATGCACAAAGGGCCATGGAGGATAGAAGGGAGGGTCAGGACCTGGGCACAGACAAGAGAGTTCAGGGGAAGAGGCCTCACAACAGACCGTGCGGGGCAGGCAGTAGGAGCAGTTGCAGCACAGCAGACCAGGGAGGGCAGAAGGGTGTGGCAGTAAAATGGACCATGGAGGACAGGTGGAAGGGGATAGGGGCATGGCATGTGGACAGGCAGGGTGGAGGTGGCACGGACAGGTTACAGTCATCTGACAATGCTAGGCAGGTGGGAGGGGAGTGGCAGCTCAACAGAACACTCAGAGTAGATAGGAGTGGCAGGTCCATGGAACATGGCGGGCAAAAAGGATGGAGATGGGGCATGCACAAAGATATCGGAGGGCAGGGGGAAGGAGAATAGGGGCAGCAAGCTAAGCACAGAGGTTAAGCAGGAGGTCAATGATGGGCCATAGAATTGGGCAATGGAGGGCAGGAGGAGTGGACTGGTACATCATGCTAAATGGAGGGCAGTAGCAGCACATCAGACCATGCATGGCAGGAGGCAGGAAGCTAGTCCGTGGATTCAGACAACAGAGGATAGGGAGGAGGTGGATGGGGCAGCAAGCTAACTGTTCAGAGAAGGTGGGTATTAGGAACTTTATTGTTTTTAAAATGTGTGTCTGTGCGAACCAGTTAAAATCTGAACAAGTATGCAGCATAATCTCACTTTTATTCAGGAAGAAGAGGACGTTTGTGACTGTGACTCCGGGCTCACTTGGCAGAAACACCCCCTGACCCACCACCCCCCATCGCAAAATGTAATGCCCGTGAAAAGGGTAGTTGGACGCAGTGTTATATAGAACATAGTCCTGAGAGCACGATTGAAAATGAAAACTAGATATAGTATATGGTATAAACTATGCACCAAAAAGTGTGATATAAGATGAACCGGGGCGTGATATATAATATGCAATACATTGTGCGCAATGACAAATTCATTGGAGAGCACGAGATAGCACAGGCACTAGCGTGTGCTATGCGATATGCGCCTTGGAGTGTAATATGCACAGGGCAGTGTTGTGTAACCTAACTAGTCTCTAAAGTTGTAATATATAATATGTGCTGGGGAGTGTAACGTTGCATATGCACTGTGACAAAGATATGGATCCCAGATTGTAATATGTATGGCATAGCACTGGGTGTTATAACATAGGCATCGAGGAAGGCACGTTAGATGAGGCAATATAACCTGTGCGAAGGCAAGTGTGGCATGACATATTCACAGGATGGTGTTACAGTGCACATGGGCTAGAGAGTGTCATAGCATACGCACTAGCTGGTGGAATACAACACAGAGGTGTGTGGCACTCGGCGGGCACTGGTGGGTGTAACACAGCATTGGGCTCAGCCAGGAGCACGCTGTGACTCTCAAATGAGGTTCGTCTCGTTTCCAGAGAGTAAAATAAAAAGTATTACACATCCGGCGGTGGATGTGTGTTTCATTAACCGTGAGGGGGGTTTCTTGCATAGTTTGGTTGAATTTTTGTCAAATCCCCTTTGAGTGGCTTGGTGTGCGTGTGTATTAAATGTGCCCGTCAATAGCTACCCATGTTTGTATAAATAAACGACAAGGGTGTCTACTTGGAGTGTACCCACCGGCGGGGGCGCCGGGATTAGGCACGGTAGGGCGTCAGACACGTCAGAGCTTCACTAGCAGTGTAAATACATTCCACGTGGATTCATTGTATGCATAGTCGCCTTTTAATGAATATCACGCAAATTGTCATGGTGATAGGTACATATGGTTTGTCCAGCATGTCCTAGGTGTTTCTATAAATATATATTTTTTAAAAATAATAAAAAACAAAGGCGGACACCAGGGGATAGGGTCCCTGGGCCAAAAGTGGCCTGAGGAGGGGGTCAACGCAGCCCTCCTCCTAAAGAATTAAAAAAAAAAAGGCCATGACCCGGGGGTTGGGGTCCCCGGGCCCAATTAAGGCCTTGGGAGGGCCAAATTAATTTTTTTCAACAACAAAAAATTAAGGTGCAGGCCCTGGGGCATGGGGACCTCAGGGCCAACAAATTAGAAAAAGAAGGGGGGCCACACAGCCCCCCTTCTTAAAAAAATTTAAAAAATATAAGACCGGCATCGCGCTGGAGGCCACGCCCCCTCCTTGCAGCACTCTGCAAACGCACCTCTGGCCAGTTGTAAGTTGGGGAATTAATTCCCCTTCAATACTGAGGGTCCCTGAGGGTCAACTAGCCCAACAGGTATCTCCAGTATGCACCAGGGAGCTGCGTTGCAGACAGGTGTTCTGAGGCCACGCCCCTTTTTACACCTTTATGCAACGCAGCTCTGTGGCACTTACTGAAGGTACCTAGTGGACTAGTTTGACCCTAGGGACCCTTAGGATTAAAGGGGACTTAATCTCTCAACTTAGAACGGCCACAGGGCACGTTTACACAGTGGTGAAGGGAGGGGACGGGGCCTGAGGTGACGTGTGCAAACACGCCCTGTGACGCGTTTTAAGTTGGGGAAATAATTCCCTTTCAATCCTGAGGGACCCTGGGGGCCAACTAGCCCACCAGGTGCTTCCAGTAAGCGCCACTGCTCTGCATTGCAGAGAGGTGGTGCAGGCCGTGCCCCTTTTTACACCTCTTTGCAATGGCGCTTACTGGACGCACCTAGGGACCCTCAGGATTCAAGGGGACTTAATCTCCCAACTTAAAAAATGGCCACAGGGCGTGTTTACACAGTGGGGAAGGGAGGAGACGGGGCCTGAGGTGGTGTGTGCAAACACGCCCTGTGGCACATTTTAAGTTGGGGAAATAATTCTCCTTCAATTCTGAGGGACCCTGGGGGCCAACTAGCCCACCAGGTGCTTCCAGTAAGCACCACTGCGCTGCGTTGCAGAGAGGTGGTCTAGGCCATGCCACTTTTTACATCTCTCTGCAACACAGCTCTGTGGCGCTTACTGGAGGTACCTAGTGGTCCAGTTGGACCCTAGGGACCCTCAGGATTCAAGGGGACTTAATCTCCCAACTTAAAACGGCCACAGGGTGTGTTTACACAGTGGGGAAGGGAGGAGACGGAGCCTGAGGTGACATGTGCAAACATGCCTTGTGGCGCGTTTTAAGTGGTAGTTTTAATCCCCTGCCCTATTATATACTAGGGGCTTACAGAGGAGGTCATGCTAATCACAGGGGGACCCCAACGCATAGTGTTCCCTAGTGTATGTAGGTGTTTTCACTGTATTCTGAGCGTCTTTTAACATAGCACTGGCTCTAGGACTGGTTAGTCAGACTGAGTTACCACCAGTATCTGTCTGAAAAAGTTGAGGGTACATGATGATTTTGCAACAAGGCTTCTTTCTGCTCTTCTGTTTGTTCTTTCTGCACATTATCCTTCTTCCTGCACTTTTCTTCGTCTTTGAGAACCTCTGTTGCTTCTTTCTGCAATTCTTTTTTTTCTTTCTGTGCGTTTTTTCTTCTTTCTTCACATGTCCTATCTCTGTAGGCATAGTTAGAAATTAGCATTTAAAAAACCTTTGAAATTCACTGAAAAAACCATAGGTTTCAGGCACGTTACAGTTAGGAATTAGCATTTAAAACCCCTTAGAAATTCACTGAAAAAACCATAGGTTTCAGGGGCGTTATAGTTAGCTGAACTTTTCACTCATACAAAACCATTGAAATTCTCCCGTTATAGTTAGTTCAGCTAACTATAACTTGCGCGCCCGCAATACACTGCTGATGACGTCACATATTACATCACTCATGACATGGTCAGTGACATCACTCATGACATCACTGATGACATCTCAAATGACATCACTGATGACATCACTGATGACATCATCCTTGTGATAGAGTGGCAGATCTCCTCTCCCCCTAATAAACCTTTGATACACACATTCAAAAATAGAAACTAAAATTTTCAAAACAATGGACATACCAATACCAGATACAACAACCTATTCAGTAATTCTAAGATCCACATACACATCCACTCATTCACCAACAGTCCTATACAGTCACTCATACATGTACTCACTCATCATATGTACTCATACACCTACACAGCCTGTTACACAACGCCACTCATCCATAGAGTTACTCACACACATAGTCACTCATGCTAATAAAGAATGAAACATCCATTTACTTGCATATACAGTTATACACACACCACCACACTTACTTCTACAGAAACGTACACATACTTAGTCTTTTAAACAATCACTTATAGAAACACATACTAATTCATACAGGATCTCTTCCAATCTCTCACTCTCACATATACTCACTTATATACACCAATACTCACATATACTAGTTTAAAACATATGTAGTTACTCATAAAGAGATTATAGAGACAGTCATTCACTCACTAACACACCCATGCACACACTCATCCACCCATACAGTCCTGCACACATGCTGTCTTCAACACATACAGTGAGTCACTCATTCATGCACCTATGCCCTACGTAATACCCCCACCGAACCATACAGACACTCAGACAGTCATACTGATACTCAAAAAACCAACTAATAACCTATATAGACACTCATGTAGATACTCACCAACCCATGCAGCCACTTATACACAAAGTGAGAGACTGATATAGATATTTACATATTTAAACATTACTCACTAAGCCATATATTCACTAAGATACACTTAATCAGTCAGTTATACAATCAATTTTTCAAAAACAAATCATACATTTAGACACTTATATACCCATTTATTCTTCCATCGAACTTTGCGGGTGCGCGAGTTATAGTTAGCTGAACTCACTTATAGAGTCAGTTACGCACCTAGAAAATCATCCATTCACACACTTGTACACCCACTTATTCTTCAACAGGCCTTTCCCTATATAGATTAAACATATTAAAACTGTTTAGAAACACATACTCAATGGATGATGTCATCAGTGATGTCATTTGAGATGTCATCAGTGATGTCATCAGTGATGTCACTGACCATGTCATGAGTGATGTAATATGTGACGTCATCAGCAGTGCATTGCGGGGGCACGAGTTATAGTTAACTGAACTAACTATAACAGGGGAATTTCTAGGGTTTTGTACGAGGGAAATGTCCAGCTAACTATAACGCCCCCAACACCTATGGTTTTTTCAGTGAATTTCAAAGGTTTTTTAAATGCTAATTCCTATCTATAACTTATCTCTAAAGATATCATGAAAAGCATTCTTTTTTAAAAGTAGGGTGCACATTAGTTTTGTGGAAAAGCATCTTTGTGATTGGTTAAGAAAAAGCAGTTTCAACGTGGAGTACATATCATAGGATAAAATTTGCTCAGCTCATCCACACCTGCTACTTGCATTTGGAAGGCACTGTTCAAACTTAAAACAATCATGAACTTAACCTGCACGTGTCGTTAAATGTTCAAGAAAATGTTGCAAAGAAATATCGTTAAGTTTTAAAAAATTGATGAACTTTTAAACTGCACGTGTTGTAGAATGTTCTAGAAAGTGTGTTGATGTTGATAGAATACGTTGCACTTCTGACTTCTATGTGTTGTTGAATATTAAAAAAACGGTTCATATGGAAAATTAAAAAGAAACCAATAGAGAAGTTTTGAAACCTAAAAGAATCAAGGAACTATTCTAATTTATTCTTTACATGTATTTATGTGTGGTGCAACAAAATTATAGACACAACAGCACCAGGAAGAGGAAGAAGCAGGGAGTGGGGGGAGGGGGGGAGATGGGCAGAATGGCACACATGCACAATTAAGTACAACACACATATAGACTAACAATGGCCAAAATGAAACACACCAACAAGGACAACAAGTCACACAACCCGCCAACATCACACCACTGAACGAGCATCGAAGTGAAAACCACGCTGCATTCATATAGGATGTGTACAAAGGCCAGTCGTTGGTGTTGTGGGATGTCTGCGACCGTGGTCATCATGGATGAGATGCCCAGCATGTGGCACATAGTCGAGTTCACTGTGTGTTATGTTGCCAAACAGCTGCTCCTCCCTCCCACGAGCCCCCACACTTTTGTACGGTGCAATGTTGTATCTCGTGCACTCGTACGGCACACCATTGTAATGCCTATTTGCGCATGTCCTGCTACATTCCAACTACACCATCACAGTGCCGTTTGGAGGTGGTGCATGCCACTTTACAACATCGACTGCTGCGGCTCTTGTAGCAGGCCACACCAGAACACAGAGACACACTTACCGCACTTCCTGTACACGGACATGTCCGAGACACCCCGTTCCCCTTGCCGGATAGGCACAACCCTGCACTGACCTGTGAACGCCAGACCAGCACACGCCAGTTTTGCATGCAGGAGGATACGTGCGTAGCTACACATCCAGGCTCACTGCCAACGCTGAGGTGACAGCACACTGTGATGTTGCAGGGCTCGTGCCTATCATGCTAAGACAATGACCACAGGGACACACTTGCTAAGATGTGGGTTTGGGGGGCATTGGCGGTCCTGAAGTTGTTGAGATGAGTCTTCTGGCCCTCATGGGTATCCCTGTATCATGCTCATTGACTCTATGGCACCTGTGGGTGTTCTGGTGTGGCTCTTGGCTGTGTTCCCTTTCATGGTGCAGGTAGTTGTCCTGCTTAACACCAGCAGAAAGCAGGTGTAAAATCCCTGGTGCTAACGTGTCTCATCGCCGGAATTTGTTTCGCATTGCAATTGGTGTGAAAGTTGTGATGTGATTTTTTTCGTGTGCAGAACAATATACGAACTGAGCAGTGTATCTCGTCAAGATCCATCACCTGACGCACTATTCCCAATCAATATAAATACAATGAGATTTCTTAATAGATTTTGTGTGTACACTGTAAGTGCATCCAATACCTCAGTGCAATTCAATACAGGATTTTAGTATTTAGAATAAATCCGAAAGGTGCACCTCGTGTCTTTTTGCACGGGAACGGCTAGTCTCCATTTCATTATCAGCACTTCAACGGAAGTAAAGATGAGATACATCTAACACACTATTCAGAAGTTGGTGCAAACTGCAGATATCACCAGTATTCCAGCGATAAGTGCCCCAAAATTTAACACCATGGTGGACTCCATCAAATAACAGTAATAAGAACAAGAAAGAGTCACACAGAAGTTAAGAGAACAACCAAAAACGTTATTATTTTTTTTTCAAACTTTATTTTTTATAATGATAAATACGTAAACGATAAACTATTTTCAAACGTTCTTTTTTTATTAACATATATATGAACGATAAAATAATAAACAAAATGTATCAACAATAATACAAAACAACAAGGCGGAACACTCCTGTGGGGACCATGGATGTCGACGACAGACCAGGAAAATCAGAAAGATTGTTAAAAAAAAAAAACATGCTATTCTCAACAAAATACCACAAGAAACAAATCACAGATATATAAAATGCATACAGCTAACACAATTTTATAAGTTTATCTTACAAAAACTGTAAATGTTGCCGCTTTAAAATATTTACTGAATCTGAGGAATTTTTTTTGCACAAGGCATCACGCCCACAACGTTTTTCTTCAGTGGTGAGGACATTTTTACTTTTCCCAAGGGGCAATCAAAGACCAATGCCACCTTGGTCACGTGCAAGATTTGCAAAAGAGTTCTGTCACGAGGGAATCCTAACAAGAAATACTCGTACGGCACGGCAAGTATGATGAAACACCTAAGGACCCTTCATCCGAACAATCTTGCACGAGAAGATTGCAAACAGATGAGAAACACTCCTATTCTGTATCTGTAAAAAAGAATCACAAATAAATGTATATTAATAAGTTTCAAAATGATACTATTCCATTACTGTACAAACACATTTTATATAAATACTGACTAAAAAACTATGTCCCTGAACCACAAGTGTGACGATGGTTAAAACACTACATGCATAGTGCATACTACTTTGAAGCAGTTCATGGCCTAAAGCCTACCTCACTAAAACTCTACATGCTAACTGACTAAATGATTACAGTACTATAAGGAGACACACTGGGTGAGTGACAGGGTGTTTGCTAGAAGAGTATGAATACTAACTAGGGAATTGAAGGTGTGAAACACAACTGAGGAGGTGATTAGAGGACTGCATCCATACTGCATAGGCATTTAAAGCAGTCCATGTGCTAAGTCCTGGCTCACTGCATGACTACTTGGGTACTGACTGAATGATTAGAGTACAGCAAGGAGAGTGCCTAGGTGAATTTATAAGTGCTAGGCTTTTCGCACAGGGAATGGATTAGTACTTGGTACTGAATGGGTTACTAGAGGAGTGCAAAGGCAGTGACAAGATGTTTGCTGGACTGTATGGATACTGACTAGGAAATTGAAAGCATGAAAGACAAGTGTCTAGGTGGTAAGAAGACTGCATGCATAGTGGATAGGGGTTTGAAGCAGTCCATGTGCTAAGGCCTGGCTCAGTGCATGAATACTTAGGCACTGACTGAATGATTAGAGCACTGCAAAGATAGTATCTTGGTGAATTTATAAGTGTTTGAGTTTTCGCACAGTGAATGGATTAGTACATGATGCTGAATGGGTCACTAGAAGACTGCAAAGGGAGTGACAGGGTGTTTCCTGGAAGTGTATGGATACTGACTAGGTAATTGAAGGTGTGAAAGACAATTGTGTAGGTGGTTAGAGGACTGCATGCATAGTGGATAGAGGTTTGAAGCAGTCCATATACTAAGGCCTGAGTCACTGGATGAGTACTTGGGTACTGACTGAATGATTAGAGTGCTGCCAGGAGAGTGCCTGGGTGAATTTATTAGGGTTTGGCGCAGTGAATGGATTAGTACATGATGCTGAATTGGTCACTAGAGGAGTGCAATGGGAGTGACAGGGTGTTTGCTGGAAGTGAATGTATACTGACTGGGGAATTGAAGGTGTGAAAGGCAAGTGTGTAGGTGGTTAGAGGACTACATGCATAGTGGATAGGGGTTTGAAGAAGTCCATGTGCTAAGACCTGGCTCACTGCATGACTACTTGGGTACTGACTGAATGATTAGAGTACAGCAAGGAGAGTGCCTAGGTGAATTTATAAGTGCTAGGCTTTTCGCACAGGGAATGGATTAGTACTTGGTACTGAATGGGTTACTAGAGGAGTGCAAAGGCAGTGACAAGATGTTTGCTGGACTGTATGGATACTGACTAGGAAATTGAAAGCATGAAAGACAAGTGTCTAGGTGGTAAGAAGACTGCATGCATAGTGGATAGGGGTTTGAAGCAGTCCATGTGCTAAGGCCTGGCTCAGTGCATGAATACTTAGGCACTGACAGAATGATTAGAGCACTGCAAAGATAGTATCTTGGTGAATTTATAAGTGTTTGAGTTTTCGCACAGTGAATGGATTAGTACATGATGCTGAATGGGTCACTAGAAGACGGCAAAGGGAGTGACAGGGTGTTTCCTGGAAGTGTATGGATACTGACTAGGTAATTGAAGGTGTGAAAGACAATTGTGTAGGTGGTTAGAGGACTGCATGCATAGTGGATAGAGGTTTGAAGCAGTCCATATACTAAGGCCTGAGTCACTGGATGAGTACTTGGGTACTGACTGAATGATTAGAGTGCTGCCAGGAGAGTGCCTGGGTGAATTTATTAGGGTTTGGCGCAGTGAATGGATTAGTACATGATGCTGAATTGGTCACTAGAGGAGTGCAATGGGAGTGACAGGGTGTTTGCTGGAAGTGAATGTATACTGACTGGGGAATTGAAGGTGTGAAAGGCAAGTGTGTAGGTGGTTAGAGGACTACATGCATAGTTGATAGGGGTTTGAAGAAGTCCATGTGCTAAGACCTGGCTCAGTGCATGAATACTTAGGCAGTGACTGAATCATTAGAGTACTGGAAAGAGAGTGTCTTGGTGAATTTATAAGTGTTTGGGTTTTGGCACAGTGAATGGATTAGAACATGCTGTTGAATGGGTCTCTAGAGGACTGCAAAGGAAGTGACAGGGTGTTTCCTGGAAGTGTATGGATACTGACTAGGGAATTGGCGGTGTAAAAGACAAGTGTATAGTATGTTAGAACACTGCATGCATACTGCATAGACATTTGAAGCAATCTATTTGGTACTTAGAAACTGACTAAATAATCAGACTACTTCTAGAACAGTGCTTAGGTAAAACTTTTACATTTCCAGTTCTGCCACAGTGAACAGAATAGTACATGATACTGCACCTTAGTGTCAAACCCAGACTCATTTTATCAATGCATAAGCAAAGACAAGCTTCTAATGCTACTAAAACTTGACAGCATGACAGGTTTTAAAAGAGTTATCTGCTAAAAAATACACAATGTTACCAAATGCTTCTCTCACAGTGCTTCCCAAATGCACACAGTCTCACAGTGTGATTCTAGACAGCAACCACTATACCTAGGAGTTTACCAAAAATCATTCATTACTGTGGAAGTGGTAAGGGAACTGCACACAATCTTCATATTTCAGGACTGCACTTTTGTGTCAAAGCCTGACTCATTTAATCAACGCATAAGCAATGACTGGCTTCTAATGCTACTAAAACTTGACAACATGACAGGTTTTAAAATAGTTATCTGTCAGCAAATACACGATGTTACCAAATGCTTCTCTCACAGTGGTTCCCAAATGCACACAGACTCACAGTGTGATTCTAGACAACAACCACTATACCTAGGAGTTTACCAAAAATCATTCACTACTGTGGAAGTGGTATGGGAACTGCACACAATCTTCATATTTCAGGACTGCACTTTTGTGTCAAAGCCTGACTCATTTAATCAAAGCATAAGCAAAGACTGGCTTCTAATGCTACTAAAACTTGACAACATGACCGGTTTTAAAACAGTTATCTGTCAGCAAATACACGATGTTACCAAATGTTTCTCTCACAATCCTTACCCAAATGCACACAGACTCACAGTGTGATTTTAGACAATCAACACTATCCTAGGAGTTTACCAAAACTCATTCACTATTCTAGAAGAGGTAATGGTACTGAACACAATCTACATATTTAAGTACAGCACATCAGTGTCAAAGCATGACTCATTTAATCAACACATAAGCAAAGACTGGATTCTAATGCTACTAAAACTTCACAACATGACAGGTTTTAAAAAAGTTATCTGTCTGCAAATACATGATGTTACCAAATGCTTCTCTCACACTGATCCCAAAAACACACTAACTCACACTGTGATTCTAGACAAGCACCACTATCCCGAGGAGTTTACCAAACCTCATTCACTACAGTGCAAGTGGTAAGGGAACTGCACACAATCTACATATTACAGGACTGCACTTTTCTATCAAAGCCTGACTCATTTAATCAAATCATAAGCCATAACTGTCTTCTAATGCTACTAAAACTTCACAAAATCACAGGTTAAAACAGTTATCTGTCAGCAAATACACGTTGTTACCAAATGCTTCTCTCACAGTGGTTCCCAAATGCACACAGACTCACTGTGTGATTCTAGACAAACAACACTATCCCTTGCACTATACCAAAACACATTTCTTCATCTAGAAGTAGTACTACATTTTAGTACAGAAACATAACATTTCACAAATTCATAAACAATGACTGGTTTCTAATTCTACCAAAATATAAAAACAGCACAGTTATCTCTCTGCAAACACATGAAAAACACAAATGCTTATCACAGAAAGGTTTCTACATGCACACACACTGTCAATAAGATTGTAGAGAAAAAAAGGACTCCCTACACTTTAGCAGGAGAAATACATTAGTCTGATTAAAATCAAAATAGTATACATACATCCCCTCACAATTAAATAACTCATCTTTCAAGTTCTTTTGTAGATTAAGAAGTATATCAGTCACTCACCATATTTTCTTTTACACAATCTCTGCACTGTGCACCTCTCAGCAAAAACAAAGAATGGAAAAGTTTCCCTTTCATTTTCCACACATATACATGTAAACATCAAATCACAATCCTTCACACATAAACTCAAAAGCAAACACACATTTCTATTGGTTAAACATTTCAACCCTTTCCAACTGAAAGACATTTCAACCCTTCCCCCAATCTGCCTTCTGCCTGTTACCATAGAAACAGGTCATGGAACACTGCACTAAGCACACAGGTCAGAAGTTCAGCACACAATGTTCCTACACAAGAGAGGAAGTGTGCTTCACTTTTCAACATATCAGCTAATCATATATAATGTTCCTTGCGATCTGTTTTTCTTAACCAATAAGAATCATACCTTTAAAAAACAGAAATATACACCCTACCTTTCAGTGTACAAAGTAGTCCTACAACCAATGATTTCTTGTGTTTTTTTTAAAAAAGTCTGTGGATCCACGTACCCAACGCGATAGGATGCGCGCACTGTGCGTGCATTTCGCCGTTTTTTTATTTAAAAAAAGGGGGCCCAGGGGCTCCTTCTGGGACCCCCTAAGCACCTCTAGAGGGTCAGAGTATTTCCACTCTGCCCCCTTTATATGTTTTACACACTTATTCCCCTTGCATCTTCAGCCTCGCTTCTACCGAGGCAGAAAATGGCTGCCAACAGTTCCTGGTTTCAAATGTAGAGAGACACTCTACAGCCAATTAGCATTCAGCACGCGATCGGGAGGGTGCGCGCTCGGTTCGGGGAGGGTGCATGTACGGTGCGTGTACGGTCCGCAGATCCTCCACGGCCATAGATATTTATGTACTTTTAACTGTAATTTTCTCAGGAACTACTGAACAGATTCACACCATTTATGCAAAAGGCACGAGTCTAAACTGAGGACTACCTCTTTGCTAAATTTGGTGTCATTCCGTTCAGCGGTTCGGGCTGTAGCTGCGACAACAGATCTATGGGAAATTGCATTGGGAAATGCGTGTTGGGACCCCCCTTTTTTCTCAGCCCCCGCTTGACGAATCACCACAAAACTTTCAGTGTAGGAGTGGAGTGGAGCTGGCCAAAAGTTTGGAAAATTTCACGAGGATTCGTCAACCGGCGCCAGACTTATTGGGAATAGAATGTTGCGGATTTCCTATGGAAAATAGGTCCTAACTATAACTACCTACTGGCGACCGCCAGTAGGTAATATATATGTATATATATATATATATATATATTCCATATGACAACACCCAAACTTGGAGGGCCACACACAACGTGTTAGATTCCTTTATTGTTGGCAGGACCGCAGGATACACAACATCGCTGGCACAGCTAGATTTGCCTGATTCCAAACGCGTTTCGGGCGTTCCTTCGCCCTTGGTAACTGGTCAGGTTGAGGAATTGAGGCGGCAAACAGTAACATTGCACTTGCGGTGAGTATTTAAGCCTCGCCCAAGTGGGCGTGTGCACTGCATGCATTCTGGTCTCTGTAGTCAGTTGCTTGAATCCCTAATGTATGCCGCCATTGTTTCCTTCATTAAAACTTGATTTACCACAGTGGGTTGCTGTGTTACTCACGAGATTGGTCACCTGCTGTCTTTGTGTCCTTGCGAACAGGCACACCATTCGTGATGCGCTATATTCGTGACAGCGCTCGACCCGCCATGTAAGCTGTGGGGCCCCCGCGACCTGAGGGTCCCTGGGGTCTAACTATCCCAACAGGTACCTCCAGTAAGCGCCACAGAGCTGTGTTGCAGAGAGGTATAAAAAGGGGCATGGCCTGGGCCACCTCTCTGCAACGCAGACCTGTGGCGCTTTGTGGAGGTACGTGGTGGGCTAGTTGGCCCCCAGGGGCTCTCAGGATTGAAGGGGAATTAATTCCCCAACTTAAAACGTGCCACAGGGCGTGTTTGCACACGTCACCTCAGGCCCTGCCCCCTCCCTTCACCACTGTGTAAACACGCCCTGTGGCACGTTTTAAGTTGGGGGATTAAGTCCTCTTGAATCCTGAGGGTCCCTGGGGTCCAACTAGCCCAAAGCGGTGATTTGAAAAGAATGCGAGGCTCAGATGGCTTTTGTGGCAGCCCATGAAGAGGGGGTTTTTTAACCTTGAAACGCGTTGGCAAGCACAATAT
Source organism: Triturus cristatus (assembly GCF_964204655.1). NCBI lineage: Eukaryota > Metazoa > Chordata > Amphibia > Caudata > Salamandridae > Triturus > Triturus cristatus. The sequence continues at coordinate 492,022,744 of NC_140588.1, forward strand.
TGCAAGGAGCATTGAGCAGGCTGCATTGTGGAGCCGTATGGCAAAGCTCTGTCGAGTGACCTCCCAAAGCTTAAGGGCAATTTGGTTTCAATATTTCACACGGCAGCTTGGCCGTGGGGAGGAGCACCATCACCGGCTGGGAAAGAAACACAGATTCCAGCATGGTGAGGCTGTTGTTTTGCACTAATCGAGACAATACAGCACAGTGCTTTAAATGCTAATTAAGCCTGCCTTGTGGTCCGTAACCTACTATAGGATTAAAAGAAGCCTGAAGACAGCAAAAGAACATTTGAACTTACCAAAGTTAACAAAGACACTCGCATTATGAACTTTCTGTTCCAGCATGCACTAAAACCTTGCACTGAGCACACGCCCACTGAGGGGCTGAGATGTCAATAAAAGCGGTGATTTGAAATGAATGCGAGGCTCAGATGGCTTTTGTGGCCGCCTATGAAGAAGGGATTTTTTAACCTTGAAACACGTTGGCAAGCACAATATTGCAAGGAGCATTGAGCAGGATGCATTGTGGAGCCGTATGGCAAAGCTCTGTCGAGTGACCTCCCAAAGCTGAAAGGCAATTTGGTTTCAATATATATATATATATATATTCCAAACAAAACCACATTCCCATTCCTGGAATGCATGATCAAGCCACACCACTGTGCTGAGTTTCAAGTTTCATTTATTCTGGCAGCAAACACAGCATGACGCGTTTCGACTCTCCTGAGTCTTATTGATATGCAAAGTGTCAAAAAGTCACTGATTGGTCTATTTATAGCTGGTATTCATTGACAGTGACGAGAGACAAAGTACCCATTTCCAAACGGCAATTCAAAATGCGCAGGGTGTGACTGCAGTACACATGTAAATTCATCTTGAACATGTTTTGTTGTTGTGTGGAAGCAGTGGTAGTTTTAAATTGAATGCAAGGATAAATCCTTAGTCCTTATACTGTTTTTGACATTATTTCAGCCGTCCGCTGCATTACAATTATTCTGACAAATGAGTAAACTTAAGTGTTCAGACTACAGTACCCACAATGCCTTATTTTTTGCAAAACAAATACTGGTGTCTCAAAAGTCACTGAATTAAAATACCTTCAATCCTTCGTTTTGGAACATAATTATGCAGTCTCTTTTTTCCTTTAGAAGGATAATTCCATGTATGGCAGAGTCTGTTGCATTAAGTTTCAATTCAAGGTCGTGACATTTTCTTGAAAACTTCGATGGAAAGAAGCTTCTCTGCCTTCATTCAATAAATATAGACACAGAGTGCAAAGAACAGTTCTCTGCAAATCCTGGCTGAGTTACAAAAAGTTTTCCGAACTTCATGTGCGGGGCCCAAACTGGTGGCCTGCTCCAGTCACTCCTTTAACTTTTTTTTGACAGCCGGTGGGTGTCCCATCTTTAACAAATCCATATGAACTGTGACGCATAGGGTGCCCATCCTCACGGATCAGGGCTTTTTCAGTAGCGTCAATCCTGACATATTCCAAACGAAACCGCATTCCCATTCTTGGAATGCATGATCAAGCCACACCACTGTGCTGAGTTTCAAATTTCATTTATTCTGGCAGCAAACTCAGCATTACGCGTTTCAACTCTCCTGAGTCTTATTCATATGCAAAGTCTCAAAAAGTCACTGATTGGTCTATTTATAGCTGGTATTCATTGACAGTGACGAGGGACAAAGTACGTATTTCCAAATGGCAATTCAAAATGTGCAGGTTGTGACTGCAGCACACATGTAAATTCATATTGAACATGTTTTGTTGTTGTGTGGAAGCATATATATATATATCCGGAAAGTGCGGGGCTTGAACTTACGGCAGTTCTGGGTGGGTTCAGGACACTCACCAAGTGGGCAGGATGAGTGAACATAGATTGTTAATTTGTAAAATTATGTATGTCCAATCGAAAAGCGGTAGAAGTATCTGGGCATATATTATATCTAATATATATTGGATTACTTTTTTTTTTAAGTGATTGGGGCAGATCATGCCATATTCTCCAGAAATTGTCTTCTTAAAAATCCATTATATATTTACTCAGTGGAATAATAAAGCATGATGTGAATTAAATCTGCGGTTATTGTTTGTAACAATACATCTGTGCTAGTTCGATGTCTGTATTAAGTGCTGAAAACCTTTTACTGTTTGTGTATATGTAAATCTTTATATGGATTGCAAAACACATGAATAGGCAATGAAATCATGATATTTGAGAGTGTTTTATTTGACTATGTCTGTAGCAATTACCAATACAAAATGGCGTTCATGCACTTTTTCAAATCAGTGAACTAGTTAAGGAAAGTCCTACTTTACTGTTCATTGACTCTGACGTGAATGTAAACGATTGTATGGAAATGAACACCATACCGTGATCAAGCCGTAAGGTGAAATGTGTTGGTATGGAGCCGTTTGTGACAATAAACAAAGCAAGTTAAAAGCACTTTGGAGTGTCCTGGCGTTTTTTTTGTAGAAGGAGAAGTTGTGACTAATATATATATAAATATATATATATACATCATCCATGTGAAAAATTACCACATCTTCTCACACCCTAATATAACCTTTGATACACCGACTAAAGATTTAAGAGTTCCATTCTCAAAACCATATATACTGTAATACCAATCATTACATACCCACTTATTAACTCTTAGGTCTTCATATACCTCCTCTCACTCACCTGTACAGTCACTCATACTTACAGTCACTCTGTACAAAACTATCATATACATTTATACACTTATATAGACACTCACACACTAACAAGTATCCATAGAGCTACTCTTACACCTACTCAGTCATGCAAATAATCACACTCCCATTTACTCACCTATGCAGTAATACACACTCAAGTTCACTTACTCATAAAAATAGTATCACATTCTTACACTCTTATAGAATCATTGATACAAGCACACACTCATCCATACAGTCAGTTTCACAATCACACACTCTCACATCTACCCACTTATATACTCTAACACGCACATATACTGCCTTTCACATATGTAGTTAGTTACAAATGTACCACTGAGATATACTTTCAACCCCTAACACACCCATACATACACTCACTCAACCATACAGTCCATCACAGATGCACTCTTAAAACCATGCACCCACTAAATCACCCACTCACACATCTATGCATAGAGTCACACACACTCTACCCACACAAACACTCAGACACCCATACAGATACTCAGACAACCAATCAATAACTTATATAGACACTTATATAGGTATTCACAAAACCATGCCGCCACTTATACACCAACACACAGACACATACAAACATTTACACAGTTTAGTCACTACTCTGCAGTAAGATACAGTTAAACGAGTCACTTATAGAGTCAGTTACGCACCACAGAAAATCATCCATTTACACACTTGTACACCCACTCATTCTTCAACAGGCCTTTCCCTATATATATAAAACATATTTAAACTTTTAAGAAAATCACACATTCACTGGATGATGTCATCAGGGATGTAATCAGTGATGTCATTTGAGATGTCATCAGTGATGTCATGAGTGATGTCACTGACCATGTCATGAGTGATGTAATATGTGACGTCATCAGCAGTGGATTGCGGGCGCGCGAGTTATAGTTAGCTGAACTAACTATAATGGGGGAATTTCAATGGTTTTGTACGAGTGAAATGTCCAGCTAACTATAACATGTGTGAAACCTATGGTTTTTTCATTGAATTTGCAAGGTTTTTTAAATGCTAATTCCTAACTATAACGTATGTGAAACCTATGGTTTTTTCAGTGAATTTGCAAGGTTTTTTAAATGCTAATTCCTAACTATAACGTGTGTGAAACCTATGGTTTTTTCAGTGAATGTGCAAGGTTTTTTAAATCCTTTTTTTTTCTTTTTTTTTTTAAACAATATGCTACCTATGTTTATAATCATTGATTTACTGTATCCTGCAATATAGAAAGGTTCACCTTTTTAAAAAAAAATGGTTAATGGTTAGATATAGTTGAATAACATAGTTAATATATCTTCTACAAGCCTTTTTTAGGATTTTTTACCGTGCGCGTACGCTAAGCTTACTGTACGCGCATGGTACGTTTTATGTACGGTGCGCGTACGTAATGTTTATGCTCCATGTGCACATGCGTACGTGATTTACGTACGTGTCCGTAATTCGCGTGCGACGTGTAAGCGCTTGCCCCCTATGAGCACGCGCGCACGCACGTTACGCGGAACCGCCGTTCGTACGTGCGCATGCGCGCGTGCCTCTAATGCGCATGCGCGCGTGCGCGTGTCTTAGGTAGGTCATGTGATTCATAAACAACACTTTTCATTGGTTTAAACTTGTTTCATTTCCAGAAACTTCCAACACCACACCCATTCCCCTCATTACTGCTTGTGATTCTTTAGGAGAATGAGCTGAATTGTCTTTGGGATACAATGGCAGAGCAGCAGTCCTCTTCTGAGAGTGAGCAGGGCAGCACCATCATTAGACAGAGAAGGAGGAAACAGAAGAATTCTTTTGTTTGGGAGTATTTCACTTTTCCAGAGGGGCAGAAAAAGGTAAATGCTTCATTAGTCACCTGCTCACTTTGTGAGCGTGTCTTATCGAGAGGTAATCCAAGGAAGAAGTATTCCTTTGGTAATCACACTATGGTGAGACACATTAGGGATGTACATCCCAGGACGTTTGCTCGACATACTGAAGCAAGCCCTTCAGTAAGTCACCCGAGCACATCCGCAGAAGCTCAGCCGAGTACATCTTCGGCAGCTCAGCCGAGCACTTCCTCTGCGGTGGGAGCATCACCCTCTTCTGCTCCTCTGGCCATCTACCCTCGGTTTCAGAGAGTACATACAAGGTGCAATACTTGTTACTCTCTTATTGCTATGGGGGAGTCTAGTATTCCTCTAATAGATAATAAGATTGAGCAGCACAAGTGCGGTCCCTTCTAATACTCCCATTCTTTCTTTCGTCTGTCCCTGTATTAACACAAGGGCTCTTTTAAGAGCCACCCTACCTCACAATTTTTTTTATTTATTTATTTCATCTGTTTTTTAAAAAAATTTTTTTACCGCGCACCTTTTTAAAAAAAAAAAGAAAAAAAAATATTTATTACACCCTTCAATGTACTTCAGGGACCACAAGAGAAATGACAACAGCAGAGTGAGGAGAACTGAAAACAAGGAACTGCGAAAGTACAGATATTTCAAACTTACCTGACCAACTTAATTTTCATTAAATGGTTTTTTAAATTGCTAGAAAAAAAGGATTAATTTTCATAAAATTTCTTTCTCAATCTGTAACAAAAGAAAAAAAGTATTAATAGTAAACAATATAATTTACAATACATTACACATATTTTCATATTTAACAAAGACATGTTTTGCCCTTTTTTTGCTGTTTTCAGAATATATTGAATTGCACTGCAAATTGTAAAACCAATTGCATTCATCACTTAACAGCGGGCAAAAAAATTAACAATCTGAAAGATTGTTTAAAAAAAGCCCTGAATCTCTTCTCAGTAAAACATACCTTGATAGAAATATAATATATATAATAAAAATGTCATCTAGCAACAATACCTATTTGTAATAAATAACGTCTGTAAATCTTGCTGCTTAAGCTCATACACCCAAATAATATCTGTCAAAGAAGTCCACAAGAGAATTTTTTACCTTTCCATGAGGCCAAATGGTAATTTTTAAATTCTTTTTTGATGAAATATCCAATGGTAATCCAATGTAATCGCAAAAAATGATTTGTTCAGATGTTGCAATTTGTATCTAAAATGTAGGTTTTAGAAAAAATAAATAGGAATTTGGTAATTCTGCAGGCAAACGTTGCTTGAAAATCAATTGAGAATCATTACACAGTGTCCAGCCTTTTTCACATTTAAGATAAACTGTGTAATGACCAGAAGTTATCGTAGGTCCATCATGGACAATTATTGCAACTGCAACAAAAGATTTTCCTGATATTGATAATTGTTTTCCTACAAACTTCTTTATAGAAGTGTCCAATTTTGTTCCATCAGCTCTACAACGTTGCATCATTAAAATTACATACTGTCCATATTTCTTTAAAAATAACGTTGAAAACATGTCTGATTTACATTTAGAACATTCCATGCTGTGATTGGCATCTTTAACTAATTTACTAAAAGAGACTGATTGACTCTCTGGTAATGTTAAATATATGAACCTTTCAGAATCAACATTAGAGCTGCATGTGTTGAAACAGTTTTCACAACTATGTTCCCATTTATAAGACAGACCAAACATATTTTCAGTTTCTACCCCTTCTTCTTCCAGTACCATAAGAATATACATCAAGAATTCCTGTGCATCTTGCTGGACATTTTGAGTAAACTGTGTACTTCCTGAACATACATCTAAAAGTTTTCTAACATCAGAAGCACTTTCTATTTTAGTTTTATCGTTACTCAGCTTCTCAAAAAGAAAACTCAGCAGAGAACAGAATCTTTTTTCATGATTTAGTATTATCTGCTCTTGCAAACTTTCAAGATAAAATACAACATTCAGCACTACATTAGCGTAGCAGTTGACACCAGAGCTATTTTCAAAATGACAACCAACAACATCTTCAACACTGTCCTTCTTCTTTTTGCTTGCAGTCACATCACTCTCCTTTTGTTTTCTCTTCTGTACAAACTCATTACAGATATTCTCCATTCTCCTTTTCCGACAAACAACACGTTTTTCAAACACAGGATACTGACCTAAATGAGGAGCATAGCTTCTTCTTAATCTATTATATTCCTTTACACAGTTTGCATCAGCACTAACTTTTGAGTCATCAAAGTCTATCATGAATAGACCAGATAATGTTTTCACTTGTGACAAAGCAACATATGCCATACCTTCTTTGAACACAGTTGAACCAATGTTTACAAAAGCACTATCTACAGTTAATCCTTGAGATTTGTGAATTGTTACAGCATATGCTAGAGAAAATGGAAACTGCTTCCTACGTACATATAAGTCTTTCACAAGCAAGAAACGAACTGAACAACGACAAATGTCTTTAACCTCTTCAATGTGATCAAATTTTATTTTTAAAAATTCAATTCCATCTTTTTTCTGGTGTTTCACAAAACCCACAACTTTACCCATAGCTCCATTCACTAAACCTTTTTCTACATCCAAATTTCTTCTTAAAAATACTCGACAGTTCATACAAACATGAAGATTTTTTTCTAATCCAGCTGTTTTCGAAATATTCTTCTCTAGAGAATCCAATTTATTTTTCAGTTTGCCTGTTAATGTAATAGTAATTCCTTCATGCTGAATTTTGTCCACTGCTTCCATTTTCTTAATCTCTTCCTTTTCTAATTTCAAAAGTTCCTCATTGAATATCGAGCATTCACGTAGTGTTGGCATTAAGCAGATTACAGTATTTTTTTCAGCAATCTTCTGGTATATTTTCTCTGCAACTATTTCTTCATTTGGAAATAAATTATGTAGCAACCGACTCTGTAATGCTTTTCTGCCAACTTCTGTGAGTAGTCCAATTCTGATATCTTTCAGAATACTTGCATAATCTTCATCGTTTGCTTGCCTCATATTGGTAGTGAGTTCTTTGTACTCAAAGAATGACCAAATATTCGCATTACCAATACTTCCTAATGACTTCTTTGTGTCTTCATGTGTCACAGTATTAAACACTGGTTGTCCTTTAACTGGAGTGAGCTGCAGAAGATCCCCAAAAACTATAACATATTTTCCTCCAAATAACACGTCATAGTCTCTCTTTAGAATTTGCTGCATTCTTAAATGCACAAAGGCAAGCATTAAGTTTGATACCATGCTTACCTCATCAATAATGAGAACTTGCATCTTCTTCAACACTCTTGAAACTTCGAAGCATGCTTCTCCTGTTAACTTGTGATATTCTATTTTGTTCTCATGCTCCACTGGTAACATTAGCAAGCGATGTAAGGTAATTCCTTTTATGTTATATGCTGCTAACCCAGTTGGAGCAGTAACAACACAAGACAAAGTTGAATCTGTTTTTTGCTGTAGGTAGCTTCGGATGACTTTAATTAAGAAACTTTTTCCAGTTCCAGCTTGTCCACTCACATACATCCTGATTGGTTCAAATGATGCGCATGAGCACTCTTTCTTTTCATGTAGTAATCCATGGTCAATTTGTTTTGTGACTTCTTCATACATTTGTTTTTGTTCTTCATTCAGTTGCTGTTCCAAATTTGGTAAGTCTACTAAATCTTCCTGAGCTTGATTCATAGCTGTTTCCACTTCAGTCATGGCTAAACTTAAAACTGCATCATCAGAATCTGTTCCAAATTTTGGGCATCCTTGATCCACAACAGCATATGAATATGAGGAGCACCTCTTGCTTGGTACTCTTTTCTCCAAAAGAAATCCACAACTTCTCCAAGAGGTGGATTTTTTTTTATTGCAGATGAAGGACATCATAGCCTCAAATCTATGATTGAAATATCTGCAAACATTAACCGGATCTAATGAGCACAATTCTCCTGCTGTCTTGTATTGGATGTTTTCAATATTTGAATTTGCCTCTTGAAGAAAATCCAGAAGATCATCCCAAGCGTACTCAGCACAGCTTAGGGTGAGAAACCATGTAGGAGTTCCTAAATTCCGTAACATACACTTCAATTCTCCATGGCGTCGGTACCAATATTCATTTGTCCCACGCTGACAAGCCATTAGATTAATCAATTGAGATTCCAAATGATCATCTCGCTGTTGCACTTTGTTCATAAAATCCCTTGCAGACACATTACGTAGATGTACTCCAGTTTTCAAAATGTGATTTCCTGCATAAGATAGTGCTGACAAGTCACTTTCAAATAAAAGATGGAACAAATAAGGAATACTTTGACGAAATCTGGGATCTTCTGCATATAATCTTGTAGTCCGATACTCAGAAGCAGGAATCTGTACTGGACGTTCATCATATCGTCCACCTTTTCCTGTAGGAAACAGCTGGGGAAAACAACGAGCTTCCAAGCTCTCCTCCCATACACTCACGGGAGTTCCTTGTGCTTTCTTCATCTGAAACAGATCAATAGTGTTTGCCATAACTTCTTTTGAATGAAGAGGATGTATGCTGAAATGTTCTTTTCAAATATAAATGTGCTCTTTGTACTTTTCGTACATCTACCAGCTCCTGCCAAATTTTCTTGTTCTTTGTTGGTACTCCATTAACCAAAATAACTAATGGTTCAGTTTCCAATGTGTCTGCATCAATAGTTTCCATATTTTTTTTAAATCCAATGGCAAATAGACAACTCTTCCTTTTAAACCTCTTTGTAAATCCGAAGGAGGTAATTTGCCTGTTTTGGGCTCCATACGAACTATAGTCTGGAACGGATGGACACATTGAATGAGTATAGACTCATACATATTTAAATCACTAAGTTCTGCAGGAATTTCAACCAATTCTAAATTATTATGTACAGCTCTTGCTGGCATTTTATTTTCTTCTAACTTGTTATAACAGTATTTACAAATACGGTGATGTTCACCCAAATCAAAACAATTTTCCAGAAATAAATATGTAGCAAAATCCAACCACTTAGTATTATCTTCTTTTTCACTTTTTTTATAGAGATCAACCTACCTTGTTTGTTTTTTATAATGGCTTCTCTGGCAACATATACAAGTAATATTTGGTCTTTCATTAGAGATGATAGTACATTTTGTCATTTGATCTTCAAAATTTTTACTAATAGTAGGTTCTACATTGTCTTCCACATTTTCTTCAATTACTCTGTCATTTTCTGCACTTTCTTGTTCCGGACCAAAGTAACAAAACTGAATTTCATCAGTAACCTTCTCTACATCTGATACAGATCCACGGAACAGAGCCCTATTCAACTCATTTAACTTTAGTGCTGGACTTTTAGCAAAATACAATCTTCTCACAAACTTTCTCATTTCAGTATGATGAACCGCCAGCATCCTAAAATGGTGAAAAACACTTTGCCAAACTTTCCTAGAAAGACAAGCCAGAGAATGTCCTTGCAAACCAGTATTCTCTCTCACTCTACATGGATCTAGTCTTTGAAGCACCTTAATCTTCTGTTTAACACTTTTTTTTATTATATTCTCTTAGAAATTCACGTAATTTATCAATTGATTCCTGTCGTACAGTACAAATACTACTACAATTCCAAGTGTACACTGGGGCTTTAGGACGTCTCCCCATAACCTCATCAGCTATCACTTCTTCCTCATTTCTTGGAACCATTTTCTCCTTTTCCATTATACAACTATCTTTCACTTCATAAGCTCGGCCACTGGTGTCAACTGCATGCAGCAAACTATTACTTTGAAGATAACTCTCTTCATTAAAAAATGGTTCAGTACTTGAACTATGCATCCATTCTCCTAAAAACACTTTACAAAGGTTATTTCTTTTCACTACTCTTTTTGTTTTGCTTTGTGACTTCATTACATTGACCATTTTATCTAATGTACGGATCCTGTTCAAAATTAAAATGAATAGTTTTCTTTTTAAATCTAAAGCCTTAGCTACAATTGATTCGATTTCTTTTTTTCGCTTATAAAATTTCGCTTTCTTCTTATATTTTTTCACATCCTTTAGCAAATTGGACATCACTCTTCTCTGAAACATTTTTCTACGAATGTCTTTAAATGCTGTTTTTCTTTTTAAGTCAATCTTTATTGCTTTTAATTGTACATTAGCATTTTCTAATTTCTCACTTTTGTCCTGTTCTTTTCTACTTGAAACTCTATTTGCAGTGCGGACATTTTTCAGATTTGTTCTTTTTTTGAAGATATTTTTTAGAAAATCCTTGGTTTGCTTACCAGAAGACTTTTTCTTTTTTCCAACATGAGGATCTTCAACTAATTTGGGTCCTCCAGTTGTCTTCAAATATAAAAGTTTTTTCTGTTCTTTTCTCTTCCTTGATTATTTAGGCATCTTTAACTTATTTCACTGTTGTTCAGCAATGCCTGAAAGAAACTAAAAAAAAAATACCTTTATGTAATTTAAATTTATTACTATATTTTTTTTGTGCTTTTAAAAACTTATAATACTATCTCCCCCTTTCCTACAAGTGAAAAACACAGTACAACCAACACAAATTAAAGCTTCCCCTTTCCTACGAATGCAATTCTGAAAGAACCAGAGTACCACGAATTGAATCTCTGACAACAATTCCTGTATGCGCACAGACTCATGGTGTGATTCTAGGCACAAAATGAAATTTCATTTGCAATTTGAAAGCACACTTACTACTGTGGTAGAGCAAGTGATAATTACTCTAACAGTCTGACACATTTTCATTATATTTTTCAGAAACAGAAAACAGCGCATGCCCAAACTGCTTTTTCAGACCATGAACATGTGCAACCTGAATGATATACTACACTCTAGAAAAGGAAATGAGCCTTGGTGAGGTTCAATGTATTAGCGTTACTCACTGCTATCTGAAACACCACACAGCGCTGAATAGTAAGCTTCACTGTACATGAGAAACAGCTTGCTCTCTGCTAAGAGTGTGCTTCTGGAGACTGTCTACTGTCAAGTGCAAAAGAGATCTGCATTGATCCTTGCGCAACTGCATAAACATTGGAGACATGTATGTAACACTACATGTGTGGTAAGGGTTAATTTGACTTCTGAACATGTACAAACTACATGACCCATTGTAGGAGTGTAAGGAAAATCTACCATGTTGATGTCAAATGTGTTTGCATTCCCCTCTCATTTGTGACATATTAATTTGGGCTCAATGCTAGCCATCACAATTCAATAAAACAAGCTGCCCCTTTCCCACGAATGCAATTCTGAAAGAACCAGAGTAACACGAATTGAATCTCTGACAACAATTCCTGTGTGATCACAGACTCATGGTGTGATTCTAGGCAGAAAACGAAATTTAATTTCCAATTTGAAAGCACACTTACTACTGTGGTAGAGCAAGTGATAATTACTGTAACAGTCTCACACATTTTCATTGTATTTTTCAAAAACAGAAAATAGCACATGCCCAAACAGCTTTTTTATGCTGAATACAAACCATCACAGTTCCAAAAAACAAGCTACCCCTTGCCTGCGAGTGCAAGACTAACAGAGAAAGAGCAACACGAATTAAATCTCTGATAACAATTCCTCTGTGCACACACACTCATGGTGTAATTCTAGGCAGAAAACATTATTCCTGGGTGATACCAGTACACCTTAACTTATGGTGAAGACATACTCAATAATATCTGACAAGTTCAAGACAGTTAAATATCTCCCAAAACACAAAATGTGAAAAACAACTTTAAAAGAAGAATCACATTTCTATTATTTATATAAAAATGCTCCACATACATTCCGTCTCAAATTCATAACTCACCTTTAAAAGTAGTTAGTTCAGAAATAAATGTGGCACTCAAACAGCAGATTATCAGAGCCAGAATCTCTGAGCTGTACACCTCTCTTCTCTCACCAGAACCAGTTAATGGCAAGGTTTCCCTCTCTTTTTCGACACATATACATGTTAACTCTAAATCACAGTCCTTCCCACAATTTGTTCAAATGGAAACACACATTTCTATTGGTTGCAAATTTCATCCCTTTCCAAATTATCCCTTCCCCCAACATGACTTCTGACTGCTACCATAGCAACAGATCATGGAACACAGGTGTGAGCAGAGAGGTCAGAAGTTCAGCACACAATGTTTCTAATCCAAAGAGCAAGAGTGCTTGACTTTTCAAACCTAACAGCAAATCCAAAGTAATGTTCTGTGTGAACACATTTTTCTGAACCAATACAAAACATGCTTTTAAAAATCTAAACATACAGCCTAGTTTTAACTGTAAAATGGTTTGAATCAGCCAATCAGTTATTTAAAATAAAAAAAAAGTATGTTACCCTCCATTTTACATCTATCCTTCTTTTCATATTGCCATTCTACTGAAAGACACCTTCTGAGTGCATCCAGATCTCCTTGAAAGATGTTCACAGTGTGGATTATAGGTCACAGCTATGTCTTCTGGAGTGAAAAGTTTGCAGAAAAAAGAGGTATTGTGAAAGACCTTGCTTTGCCAAATGTAGACATTAAATGGATTGGTCAGAGAGGGTTAAAGTGGCACCAATTAATGCCTTTGGTGAAAACCTTTCTACATCTCCCACAGCCTAACCTTATTATTGTGCACTGTGGTGGAAATGACCTAGGCACTTTAACTGGGGTAGGTCTGGAAATGCTTATTAAGGACACCTTTGTGCAATTGATGTCACTTTTTCCACAAACTGCCTTTGTATATTCTAATATATGCCAAAGGCAAAAGTGGAACTGGTCCGACCAATATTGTCCGCAGATTGAGAAAGCAAGAAAGCACGTCAATAAGTCTGTTTCTGCTTTCCTCAGAGACTATCGTATGGGTTCTATATACCACAACAACTTGCGTTACAACATGCAAGACATTTATAGAGGAGACGGTGTACATTTCAATGATGAAGGGAACAGAGTCTTCCTCTTGAACTTTAGACTCTGCATCGGTACTTACTTATAGGTACAAAAAGCACTCCATGAACACAATGGCTCTTTTCAGAGCCAACCAAAATCCAAACATTTCATTTTGATTTTGAATTATATATTTTTTTTTTCCGCCGTACGCTTACCGTACGCGCACTTTACGCGTACCCCGCGATTTAAAAAAAAAAATGTATTTTTCACCCTTCGGGGTCCTTCAGGAACCCCTGACAAAGGCTAGGGGGTCTGCAACTCTCTACCTTGCCCCTTTTCACGTTCTCCACCTTTGTTTTTTAGTGTGAGACACACAAAATGGCGGCCGACACTTCCTGATTTCGACCGACTGGAATGTTTACTGTCATGTAACCACCAATCAGAATTACACTCGCGCACGCCAGCGTGCGCGTACGGTATGCTTACCGTACACTCACGGTGCGCGCTTATAGATATATATGTACTTTTAACTGAAATATTCTCAGGAACTACAGAACAGATTTACTTCAGATATTCAAAAGGCACATCCCTAACCTGAGGACTACCTCTCTGCCAAATTTCAAATAATTCTGTTCAGCCGTTCGGGCTGTGCCTTGGACTAAAGGTCCCTATGGAAAAATGCATGGGGAAAACGTGTTTTGGGACCCCCCTTTTTTCTCGGCCCCCGCTTGACTAATCACCCCGAGACTTTCAGGGTAGGAGCGGAGCGGAGCGCCCCACCTGTTTTGAAAACTTCGCGAGGATTCGTCAACCGGTGCCAAAGTTATTCAAAATAGAATTTTCAGATTTCCTATGGAAACACGGTCCTAACTATAACTATCTACTGGCGACCGCCAGTAGATAATATATATATAGGCTGGTGGGAGGAGCAGGTCCTCAAAATCACCCATGCAAATGTGTTTAATGAAAATGTTTTGTACTGGATGAGATACATAGACGATGTCTTTGTAATTTGGAAGGGCAGCGAAACTGAAGCTTCACAATTTATTGAGGAAATTAATATCAATTCTGTCAATCTCAAATTCACGTCCAACATAAGTAGTAAAAGTATTGATTTTTTAGATGTAAAAGTATATGAAAGAGATGGAGCATTAGGAACAACATTATATAGAAAAGAAAACAGCTGGCAATTTGACTTTGCATGCCAGTAGCTCGCATCCTAAACATATGGTTGACAATATCCCATATGGAGAATTTTTGCATCTTAAAAGGATTTGTAACAACTATGAAGACTTCAATAGATGTACAGAGGAAGCATACAGGAGATTCATAGATAGAGGATACAATGAGAAGATTTTAAAAACAGCCTTAAATAAAACTAAGGAAAGATCCAGGGAATCTCTTCTCAATAATAAAGTGGACTCCATACCTGATGACAATTCTGCCCCTAGGTTGATCACAGCTTTTAATAAACAAGAGAGGAAAATTTGTGGCATCATTAAACGTCATTGGCCGATTATTCCCACAGATGGAGTATTATCTACTAGATTACCATCTCAACCAACTGTCACATATAGAAAGGGCATTTCTATTCGCACACAAATAGGAAAGGCTTGCCCGGAACTAACTACAGCCAAAACGTGGTTACAGCCCAAAAAGGGCTTTACCAAGTGTACTACTTGTAGGGCTTGTAAGTTCGGTATTAATACCACACATTATCTTTCCCCTTTTAGTCCAGACAAAATAGCCATTAGGGGTAATTTTACTTGCAAAACTGAGTTTGCGGTGTATGTCCTGACATGCACCTGTGGACTTAGGTATGTGGGTAGTACGAAGTTGCAGGTGCATGTCAGGATATTACAGCACCTACGTGCCATTGTCAATAACGACACCACGTATCCTGTGGCTCGCCATTTTAAATCAACGCATAACAATGATCTTAGTTGTCTAAATTATTTTGTGGCAGCCGCAATCCCCAAATTACGTCGAGGCGGTGACCGTGAAAAAGCGCTGAGTCAGTTGGCATCTAAACTTATTCTAGAACTTGATACTAAGTTCCAATCCGGTTTAAACAATACTGAGGATTTACATAATTTCCTATGAACCAGCACTTTAGAATCTCATGTATTTTTTGATATCCGTTTTAAGTCCGGTGTTTTTTATATTTATATTTATTTGTATATGTATTCTATTCCCCTTTATTTTAGATTTTTTATATGGTGTTTGTATATTTATAATTGTCACATGTGGATTATTTATGCTATGACATTCTATGTACATAGCATATTCCAGTTTAATGTGAAAAATTGATGTTTGTTGTTTTTAGATATACAGGCACAATAATGAGTTAAATAAATTTTTTTCTATCTGCACAATCACACTTTTGCGTAATTTGCACATACTACAAATGCTCTAGGTGGTTCCTTCACGCTGAGAATACAGTCCTATAACTAGGACAGTATAGTGGCCCATGTCTTAGTCTTAGTCTTATTTGTAGAGTAACATTCATAAACATCAAACAAAGAGTCCATATAACATCTGAGCAGATATGTTAACACTGTCGGGTTGATTAACATATGTTGAAGATAGGCTTGGCAGCATTATCTGTAATAATATCATTATCAATATTATTGAATAGTTCTTTTAATGCTTTTAGAGTATTTATACCTATTTATATTTGTTTTATTTCTTGCCTTGTTACAGATGAAATTGGATTCATGGACTGTATCAATTTGCCGTCTGCATAACTTTGTTGTGTTATGAGATTTAACTCTGGACCTGATTTGTTATGACTCCAAGAATATATCGAATTGGATTCTATAATGACAACATATGTACTTTACATATGTTTTTCTGCTTTGCTCTACAACTGAGATGTATTCTAAACAGTAATTATGTATAACTAAGGGCACTCCTTGCAATGAAACAGATGAAAGCAATAATTTAGCGTTAAGACGGAAATTTTTGTAGTTTTGTATACACTTGAAATAATTGTATGTACATAGTATTTTGTCTATGTTTATACTTGGTGTGTGGTCACATGGGTTAAGCATCACTATTTAAAAATGGCTTAATTACCTTGCCTCGTTGATGTGAACAAGGGCGAGTGATGCCCGAAATGCGTCTTCAAGAGGATTAAACAGCTTCAATAAAACATCTTGTTGCTTCAAATCGGTGGTTCGTGGTTCCTTGGTGCAAAGGTTGGTGTTATGGACGCTGCTCACTAACTGAGGACCAGGTGTGTTTCGATATATATATATATATATATATCAGAAAACTAGAGACAAGGTATATCAAGGTATATCTTGGAGCTAGACTCCAAGGTCCCTAATGGATTAAACTCTAGCGAAGATTTCTTCACTTGGCTCTAAGTTCCATTCATTTTGCAAGGTTATTTCCTGTCATTTCATGTTATTTCTTGTTGGTTATTTACTATGCTGTTTGGCATAGGTTTCTCCTGAATTTTGAATCATGATGTAACCGATAATGATACAGGTTTTTGTGTCTGTTTTATAATTTGTTTTCACATGTTTTTGCCTCTTCTTTCACTTATCATTTTTCACGAATTTTCAACGTGTGTTTTTTTTTAATCATGACATTTAGTACATTGGACAATATCATGTCTAGGTAACCCTAGTGATTGATTTGGTTTACCTTGGGGCATTATGCAGGAAATTGGCACTGGATTTAACCAGATATTTGGAACAACCCTATTTGGCATGAGTTAATTGCAATATACATTTGAAGTCAGTTCCTCCTTCTACCTACAATATATGTGGAGTGACTTACATATGGCATTAATGTTTAAATTTCCAAAAATTGTAAATTTTGAACTTTTTATATTCAAATCTATATTTTGCCTTTTTGAGTTTTAACATGAGGTGTTTGATAATTCAATCAATTCAATTTTTGGTTTAAATGTAAAAATATATATATATATATTTTTTAGTTATTTATTTATATATAAATAATCTTTTAACAACTGCATTTATACTATTAGGCACTCCTGCACGTTGCCTCGCACAATTTTAACAGTATAGAAATAACAATTTTTACTTGCAAAACATGACTCCTGTTCGTTGTTTTCTCCAGGAATTACTATGTATTTTACATGTATAAGGAGGATTATTTTTATCAACAAATGTACAGTTGTTTGCGTATTTTGCACAGTTATATGCATTTTACAGCGATATTCCTAAGCTGTTTTCTATGTCCATTGTCATGATGTCATTAATTATGTATGCACTTGCACTTTAAAAGGTGATGAGGCGATTCCTGGTGACATATATATATATATATATATATATATATATATATATATATATATATATATATATATATATTACCTACTGGCGGTCGCCAGTAGGTAGTTATAGTTAGGACCACGTTTCCATAGGAAATCCGCAACATTCTATTTTGAATAACTTTGGCGCCGGTCGACGAATCCTCGCGAATTTTTCAAAATAGGTGGGGCGCTACGCTCCGCTCCTACCCTGAAAGTCTCGGGGGGATTCGTCAAGCGGGGGCTGAGATAAAAGGGGGGTCCCAAAACGCGTTTTTCCCATGCATTTTTCCATAGGACCTTTAGACACAGCTACAGCCCGAACGGCTGAACAGAATTACTTGAAATTTGGCAGAGAGGTAGTCCTCAGGTCAAGGAAGTGCCTTTTGTAGGTTTGGTGTAAATCTGTTCAGTAGATTCTGAGAAAATAGCCTTTAAACCGATATATATATCTGAGCCAGCTTACGGTGCGCTTACGGTGCGCTTACCGTACGCGTACGGTGGCGTGCGCGAGCGCGATTCTGATTGGCTGTTAGATCTTAGTAAACATTCGAATCGGTCGAAACCAGGAAGCGGCGGCCGCCATTTTCTCTCTCGCTCTCTGACTTGGGCAGCAAAAACGAAGCCCAAAAATGTGTAAAGAGGCAGTTTCTTGAGATCCTAACCACCCAGGATTGATATAGGGGTCCCCAAACAACCCCCAAGCCCAAAAAAAAAATTTTTTTTTTTTCGGAAATTCGCCGATTACGCTTACCGTACGCGTACGGTAAAAAATTTTTTTTAAAAAAAATTATCCACATTCTCCCCACCCCGTGTGCAAATGGTGCCCGCAGGGCAACATTTGTGCATGTCCTATCACAACTATGAAATTAAAAAAAAATACATTTCACAAAGATGCGCATAATATGTCCCCCATGTGCGCACGGTGCGCGAAGCGCATCGTGCGTACATGGCCCATCCCGCATAACGTGGGCATGCGGTGCGCGCAGCGCACCGCGTGACCACCGTGCGTGCACGGCACTAACTGCGTAAAGTCGCGCACCGCGTGCTCACTGTGCGCGCACGGTGCGCGAAGCGCACCGTGCGCGCACGGAACGAACTGCGTTAACTGGGCGCGCACGCCACGAATGGCGTAAAGTAACTTAGCATTTAAAAAAACGTACAAATTCACTGAAAAAACCATAGGTTTCACACACGTTATAGTTAGGAATTAGCATTTAAAAAACCTTGCAAATTCACTGAAAAAACCATAGATTTCATACATGTTATAGTTAGCTGTACATTTCACTCGTAAAAAACCAATGAAATTCCCCCGTTATAGTTAGTGCAGGCAACTATAACTCACGTGACCGCAATCTTCTGCTGATGACATATGTGTCTTTATGAAAAAAAAATATTTGTAATATATGTATAGCTAAAATTTAATGGAAGAAGACAGGGGCAAATAAGTGTCTAAATACAGTATTAGCATCAGCAGAGGATTGCGGTCGCGTGAGTTATAGTTGCCTGCACTAACTATAACGGGGGAATTTCATTGGTTTTTTACGAGTGAAATGTACAGCTAACTATAACATGTATGAAACCTATGGTTTTTTCAGTGAATATATATATATATAAGATCATGACAAAGGCATCAATATCTAAAATTAAACGAAGATCCTTTACCAAAAATCATCTTGAATTCCACAGAAACTAACAGGAAGTGAACCAACAAGAACTGATTGATGACGACAAATACAAGTATTTAAAAACATTACTTATTATTTATTTTCTTCCAAAAATATATAACAGCTTGACTAAACTGCAAGGACATCCCATAGTCAGCTCCATAAACTCACTCTTAGGATACACCTCAAGGTAAATAGACCTTTTTTGAGCACCATATGTGACAGCCTTTCCCGTCTACTTATTTGACCAATTGATTTCTTGAATAAAGTCCAAAACATACCCTGAAAGGACTCGTATCTGATGGCCACAATTGACGTTGTTTCGTTAGATACCTCTATTAGACACAGAGATGGAATACAAGCAGATCAATACTTTGTACGTGACAGATCGATTAACCATCTTGAACACTCAAATCTATCTATTGAGATGTTAAATTTCTGCTTAACACACAATGTTTTATATTCAATGGCAGCTATTATCTACAACAATTAGGCACAGCAATGATGACTTTGTGCGCTCCAACATACGTGAACCTTAACATGGGTTGCAGGGAATAAGAAATAATTTGGACAGAGAGTAACCTAACAATATTGGAAAAAGTAAAACTATGGACTTGTTTTATTGATGATCATTTTATCATATGGGAGAGGGACAGCAAAGAACTTATTTAATTAGTCCCTAAATGAATATGATCTTAACCAAGCTTTTACTTACTTCATGAGCTCTGAACAAATCACGTTTTTAGATATTGAGTTCCTCACATATGACATGCATATTTGCACAAAGATACACAGGATGAAAGCATCATTTAATATCATCCTCCATGGGAATAGTGGACATCCAAAGAAAGTGAGATGGAGTATCCCCCATGGAGAGATGCTATGGGCCAGAACCAAGTGTTAGGAGGATGATGAGTTTAAAATTGAGATGCATGAAATGAAAAACTCATTCCTTTTAAGGGGATGCCCATTGGAAATAATACATGAAGCCATGGAAAGAGCATTAATTAAATCAAGAACACAGAGCTACTAACACCTAAGACAGCCTCCCTGAAGAGTGGAGACGATACAATTTGACTCATTATGGATTCCATTAACCAACACAAGGAAGCAAAACAAATACTTCAAAGAAATTGGAGGATATTACAATCTGATGAAATACTCAATAAAGTTTTATTGAATCACCCGAACATCATTTACAGAAAAACTGCTTTACTGGGAGACATTCTAACTAAAAGCCACTATTCCACTGAAACAGGGAGCAAAACGAATTGGCTTAGTCAGTTAGGCTACTAGAAGTGTGTTAAATGCAAAACCTCTGAATATGAAATCAACCAAAAGGAATATAGATTGTATAATGGAAAAATTGAAAAGATAAATTAACATACTACTTGCAGTACAGACATAATTGTATATGTCTTAATGTGTCCTTGCAAAAAATTCTATGTGGGGAGTACAGTCAATAAATTTAAATTGAGAATTCTAAAACATCTTAGAACAATAAAAAACAGAGACTATTCATATCCTATTGCGAAACACTTTTGGGAAAAACACCAAGGTGATACCAAGAATTTGCAGTACTTTGGAATTAGGCATATAAAGAAAACCGAAAGAGGTGGAAATAGACAACTATTGCTGAGGAGAATGGAATCAAGACTCATAATTCTAATGGGAACAGAAATACCAATGGGACAGAATCTGGAGGCAGAATTACATATGCACCTGTAAAATGGTTTCCGGTTGCAGTAGTTAAAATATTGAACTCACCTTGATTTCTGGGACTCTCTCTGGAGGATGCAAGTTTTATAAATTTGTAAACATCTATAATATATAAAATATTGTTGATGCATTTGCACTTTAGAGAGGATTTGAAATTTCATAAATAATGAATAAGAAAAGTAAATTGAATGTGCTATGCATGGAGTAAAAAAAAGAAAAAATTGAAAAGCTCCGTTACAACTATTCCCTGTCATGTTAACTGTGAGGGCACTGTGAAATGTAATGCCCATGAACTTCATAATATAAGAAATGGTGCTGGTATAATAAAAAACCTACAATGGATAACTCGGAAGGCACCAGCACTTTAGATTAGGACTATCTGCTGTTTATATTGAATGAGATGAAGTACCATTTGAGGACTTTTATTTATTAGGCATCATCTTATGATTTCTGATTTGCACAACTTTGCTGCTCTCACATTCGCACTTTACATTGGGGAAAGGAGGGGGGAAAAGGAAAAAGATCTCCTCCTCATAGGAAGTCTTCAGATCTCTCTAACTGCACCTTAATATTAATACTCTCCTCTTTCCATTTCCACTACTCTCATCTTTCTTCTTTAAATTAATCTTTTTCCCCCGTACATTCAAGTGATATCAGGAGTATCTTATTACAAACTGTTAATTTGATTGGTAACAATATAATAAAACTGTATAAAAAGCGGTTTCATTGTTTACAGTACTTCACTAGACATAAAAAATAAAATCATAGATCTAGTTCCTTTGACAACTTTCTGCACAGTTTGTGAAAATTTAATTGAGTAAACCACTGAAATTGAATGTACTTTACATGAAATGTGTCAGTCAATTGAGGCACAATTACTCGAATAAAAAATAACAATGTGCAGTTTAGTTATGTTTTAGAAGTAAAAATGGATGATGGACTAAGGTCATGGACACTCAATGAAGGACAAGCTATACGGCAGGACTCTCTGACCCTGTGGAAGGCAAGCGCCGAAATGCATAGACTGTCCCTATGTTTTTTGTACTGGTGACAAAATAATAAAATTAATAAATACTGGCCCCCGTGGTGCGGTTTGTGATTCCTGTCGTCGTTGAAGCAGAACAATGGAGTTGTGAAAACACATATATTTATAAAACATATATCTAGTTCCTTTGCCAACTTTCTGAACAGTTTGCGAAAATTCAATCGGGTAATATACTGAAATTTAATGTACTGTACATGAAATGTATCTGTCAATTGAGGCACAATTACTCGGATAGGAAATAACAATGTGCAATGTTTTAGAAGTAAAAATGGATGATGGGGACCGTAGGTGGAGAGACGGACTACAACCCCTAGCTTGCCTTGTGGCCTCTAAGCCGCCGACATCAGGCAGCCTGCACGTGCACCAGGAGACGCTTAAAAACCATGCTGGGGCTCCCGCAGCACGGGACGCTAGTTGTCTGACCAAAGGGGAGAGAGGGACAGCAACCTCCGCTTGCATTGCGGCCTCTACGCCGCCGACATCACGCAGCATGCACATGCACCAAGAGGTGCTTAAAACCACCTTGGGGCTTCCACAGCGCAGGACGCATGCAGGCATGCCCAGCCAAAGCCCGTCTGAGACTGGAGGAGTCTGGTCTGGGCCAGGTCTCTTGGCCCCGCGTTTTGGACATAAACATTAAGGAACTGTCACCTTTAATACATTCTACTCTGTAGTTATCTATTTATTTCTGTTGCTTATTTGCAAGGCCTCAACTATTAAAGAGAATTGTGCTACCCTCTGTAGCTCACCCTAAGATCTAGTTCTGCACTGTTCGATACAGGCCTGGTCTGTCCGCCTCGTCTCTTGTCAACAGCAGCTAACTTCAAAGCTACCAATCATGGTCAAAAGAAAAACAACATTTGAAGGAGCAGTGGGCAACAAAACTGTGACCATTGATTCATTTTTGACTAGGGTGGACAGTGTCATCTCAAAGGAGATATCCCTGACTGAAAGGAGGCTCCCCCTGGAGATAGGTAAATCCACCTCCGCCCAAATTCTAATGGATAGCCTTGGAGTGGAAGAGGCTAACTCCGGACTGGTATTATCTCATTCAGCTACTCTAGTTACAGTGGAGCTTAATGCTGAGGCAGCTATGACACAGGTGGTGTATGACTTCCTAGCCCCTCTACCAAGAGGAAGAAAACAGGCTGCAAAAGAGCCCCCCGTAATCCCACACCCAAAAGCCCCTCAATGCTAGCCAGTACTAATTTAGAACATTTCATTGACTTACTTTTGCCAAGACTGGAGTCTATTTTTGATAACCTTTTAGCGCCGAAAGTATTGGAGGGTCTTGATGCAAGACTTGACGCTGTTCTTCCGATAATACCCTGTCATCCCATTACGAAGGAGTCTGTCGGGGGAGGGTACAATGGCCCTGCTAGGCCTACCAAGTCGCAAGTGTCTGATAGAGGGACACCAGATACAGACACAGTGAGCCCGCTAGTAGTGCCTGACTGCTCTACTCAGGTGCCCCTTAAACTACAAAATACTCAAATCATTCAAAACATTGGGAACCAGGAACAAAGGGCAATCAAAGGGACCAGGACCTTAAGCTCAACTTGTAATCCACCTTATGTGGTGCAGGCGGGGGAGACAGCTGAGGTAGTCCCACCTTGAGGGGCATCACTATCAAGGGTGCATGTACCCAATATGTCTGTTTCAACTAATCATATAAAGCCGCCAGCCAACAGTCATGAGACCATAGATTTGCCCCCGGAAGCAGCACCTTTGGCTATAGTCTTAGTGGGAGTCAGGGGAGCAAGGAATCTACATTGGATTTGGTACATAAGGTTACTCACTGGTGTAATGTGAATATTGTGGCCATCAGATATCCCCAGACATTATTATGACTAGAAGAGTGGGCTGAGTGAGTTGCAGGGTGGAGAAAAACATCGAGGGGGACTGTGTGAAAGTCAACATGAGACACCCTATCCAAGTAAATGTGCTGACAGATTGTGCGCTTTGGGGTAGCTCTAAAACAATGATTAGGATTGCCCCCCTTTAGTACTTTTAGCCCCTTGCAAATCTTTTTCCCTCAAAAAGCCCCTGGCTTCAGGTAACTAGTATGTCTAAACCAACCCAGATTAGTAATCCTGGGTTGGTCCTACCTTTAGCCAACAGATTTGAACCCTTGCGAAGCTTACAAGGGCTTGATGGTGTAGATTGACAATCATCATCCGAGGTTGAGCCACAGGGGACAATATCACAGGACTCGGCTGTCAATAGCACTCCCTTATCTGGGAAATTAGAATCTGCTCCACCCCTTAGCCCTGCTACTTGTCCAGCAACTATTAGTGTCCTACTTCCTAGGCCATCCCTTTGTGGAGCCCGTAATGCTCTTTCTCCATTGAAACCGGAGCCTGCTCCCCCTTTTAGTATAGTACCTTCTAGGGTAGACCCTGCCTGTCTGAGGATACTCTCAAGGAATGTCGCAGGTCTGGGGACAAAGAGAGATGATGTTCTCTGGCAGAGGACTCTTTTGGGCTGGCAATTGATTGCCCTACAAGAGACATGGGACACTGGTGAGAGTTGTTATCTGGACGGGTTTAACTCATTTGTTAAGCATGCAATTCCCTCGATATCGGGACATGCTAGGAGAGGCCTTCTTTTATTGGTTTCTCTTGATTTAGGTTGGAAGATGAGCCAATAGAGTGTAATTCTCCCTATATGTTAGCAGTAGAGCTGTGTTTTAAGAATCACTACCCGTTACTAGCAGTACATTTCTATAATTCTTTCACCAGGTCCTCTGTGATAGAACACTTAGGTTTATTTGACACCTACAAAGAAAGTAAATGTACTTATTTTCAGATCTTAATTTTTTGCGATTTTAAAAACCATCAGTGCAACCTTAACTTCATCCCAACTAAGGCTTATGGGGATTCATTACCTTTAACCATACAATTTGAACATACAGAGTCAGGCACACTCATAGAAGGGCTTCTCTCAGCAAACAATTTGCATTGTCTAGAGCAAACGGGGTTGAACACTCCTATTCTCACCTTTACCGGCAAGGGATGCTCTATTATCATTGTTTTTATAATGATCTCTGCATCCTTAGCTCCTGCAGTCTATAATTTGAGTGCTTTCTGGAGTAACTATAGTCACCATAACCCCCTTATACTCGATCTTTGTACTCATCTGCCTCTTACAAAGTAGAGGTATCTCCAATTCTGATATCAGCATCAAGGACTAATCACGTAAACTGAAGTGGACGAAGGTGGGCCAGAAAGGTTCTTAGATAACCGGTATGCGGAGTGTTCAGTTGAGGTCTCAGCATGCATGGACATCAATGTGCAGGATAGAGCTGTACTAGACACCTTTGGAACACTGACTAACCAGATAGCTACTGACCAGACTGTCCTATGGAAGGGTGATAGACCTAAAGTGAAGAGGTGGTTCAATGGCACCTATTCTACTGCACACAGGAAGTTAATGTTGGCTCTTAAACAAAACCCAAGAGTCGAGAGTGAGATCAGGGCCTGCAGGGGGGTCTATAAGCATGCAATCCAGGAGAGGAAGAAAGCCGTTAGAGAAAAAGGCCTGGCGAGGATCTTGGCCAAGCAAGTACACTCTCAGATAGTAACAAATTCTGGGCGGTGGTTAATAGTCTGCTTTTTTCAGAGACTGTTAATGCTAGCACTGATTGCATTGTAGCCCCAGAATGGTGGGTTGAATTTTTTGGGGGCATGTATAGTGGTGGGGATCTGGAGGGGATGGAGACACAAGGGGAGTCTAGCCTACCTTTGGCACCACTTCATTTTAATGCTGCTGAGGTTCATAAAGCTATCCTTGCTACAGACGGGGAAAAGACATCGGGCCCGGATGGGATACCAGCTGACCTGTATAAGGCAGAACCCCAGGTCTGGGCTCCAATGTTGGCGTGGGTTTTTAATGCGGCTAGCATATGTGGCTTTCCTCCGTCATGGGCAAAGGCTATTATTATCCCAATTTTTAAAAGGGTACAAGGGATGATTCTGCCTGTTATAGACCTATTACGCTTCTGGATTCTGCTGCTAAAACCATTGGGGAAGATGATCTTGAACTGTCTATTATTCTGGTTATATGATTTTAACGTTATTAGTGATTTACAGTATAATTTTAGGCAAGGGAGAGGGATGCTTGATCAATGCATTAATTTGAACCTGGTGATCTGAAAGTACACTATAGCAAAGAGGGGTACCATACACATGGGATTTATGGACTTAACGTCGGCTTTTGATCAAGTCAGCCGATCTAAACTGTGGCAGATCCTGGGGGAGTTGGGTATGGACCCAAGTCTGGTATCCGTTTTACATTATGCCAATAATAACACCACTGCGGCGGTAAGGTTCAAGGAAGGTGGCAGTTTGACAAACCCCTGGGTGGTCAAGCGTGGGGAAGATAGTGAATAGCCAATTTACTAAAAAATGTACATGTCTAGATTCACTCACTGGTAAATTTATCTTTGTGCATAATCCCCAAAGAGGTTAATTTCTCTTCCTTTCATTCACATGAGATTCAAAATTGCCCTCTTCTTCCAGATTCACTCTGTATCCTTGAGTTTCCGTTTGTGTCATTCATCATTAACAATTCCAACAGATTAATGCAGTTAATTCATCAATGTGTGTTACATAAAATTCTTCTTGAGTTAACTTCAAAAGACAACAATCAGCAATTATCAGCCCAGCAAAATTCACACTATTTGGTACCCACATTTTCTTGCTTATGAAGCTGAAGTTTATTCAGACTGTCACAGCAACAACAGAAGCTGGCAAGTTTGATCAAGTTGCCTCACAGTTAGTACACTGCATTGGTGTTCTGCATAGTATTACATTGCTTTAAGACACTTTGAGCCTGATTTACACTTTGGTGGATGGGTTACTCTGTCACAAACATGATGGATATCCTGTCCGCTGTATTACAATTCCATTTTATCCTATGGCATTTGTAATAGGATGGACAAAATATCCGTTACATTTGTGACCAAGTAACCTGTCCGGCAAACTCTAAATCAGGTCCTTTGTAATATTTGTTATTCTCTGTGTGGTTCACCCACTCTTTCCAAAAGGCCAAACTAAGCATTATGAACCCTGACTTCCATTTTCTTCTACCAATCAATGCCTTCTCCGTATTCAGCAGTATCTATGAATTCAAGTATGGGTTGAGCCTTTTATGTTTTGCCCACTCCTTTCTCTGGGACAATCGGCCCACGTCACCTCATTGCAGAATCTACCTTTGTATTAATTAGGAACACTCTGAAAACTTCACATGTAATTCCTAAACTGGGGTATCTGCCTCAGATTATCTAGCACAGAGAAGCATATAGGGGCCAGAGATACAGTTAATCCCTTTGCTGCCAGGCCGTTTCCCCCCCCCCCCCTTTGCCATGCCCTATTTTGGCTAGTTGGGGTGGTTCTCACTTAGGCCCCTATTAACTCTTTGCCCACATAAGGTATCCACGTCAAATCAGTGTTCTTTTCTTCCAACATACTGAGGATTCTAAAGCTACACAGGGTTTGTAGATTGCCCTGGAGGAGATAGAGAAATTAGGCAAAATACACAAGATTTTGGGTTTTTGGGGACAAATTGAAAAAAAAGAGCTGCAGAAGAAAGTGTTTGTTTTTTCCCCTGAAAATGGTATCAACAAAGTGTTTGTGGTGCTAAAATCACCGATTTCCCAGCTTTCAGGAACAGGCAAAAATGTGTCAGAAAACTAACATTTTTCACACAGTTTGGGCATTTTACTGGGACATAGCCTAGTTTTACTATTTTTTGTGCTTTTAACCTCCTTCCAGTTAGTGGTAGAAAAGGGTATGAAACCAATTATGGATCCTGGACAGCTATACATTTCTGAAAAGTAGACACAATTCTGAATTCAGTAAGGGGTCATTTGTGTAGATTTTTCAAGCTTTTGTTATAGAAAGTAATACTTGAATTAAAGGAATGTTAAAATGTTTTTTTTAAAAACAGCCATTAGTGCCTACATTTTCATTTGTAACTTCTTTTAGGTATGGTAGATTTTTGAGAGCTATATACCGCTATGTCCGTAGGACCCTTCTGGTTGTGGAGATATATGAGGCTTTTAGGTTCACCAAGAACTTGAGGTACCCAGAGCCAATAACTGAGTTGCATCTTGCAGTGATTTTTCATTGTGTACTGGGTATACAGTAATTCATTTGGTAAAATATAAAGAGTAAAAAATAGGTATCAAGGAAACCTATGTATATCTGTAATGGGAACAAGATATGAAGTTTAGAAGGAGTGACTAGTTACACTTTATGCCGATGGTATCGCCTTGTATGTTAAGAGGCCGGCAGAAAATTTGCAACCAATATTGAGGGAGATTGACCGTTTTGGCGCACTCTCTGGTCTAAATTTAAACTGGAGCAAGTCGGAATTGTTTCCACTGACTGACGTCCAGAACAGGGACAGCGGGGACTACTTATTACACTGGTGCGAAACAGACACAAAATACTTGGGCATACACCTGCACAGAGACCGAGAATAGGTGTTACGTTTAAACTACAGCCCGGCTTTAAACCGTTTACAGACCCAAGTGGAGCAATGGATCAAGTTACCGTTGTTAATGGCAGAGCGCATAGCGATTATTAAGATGGTAATCTTGCCTCATTTTTTGTACCTATTTATAAATATCCCCATCCCATTGACGAACCTGTTCTTCAAACCGTTATGTACACACCTCATACTCTTGGTATGGGGAGGGAAGCAGCCTAGGGTTCGATGGGACACCATGATGCTCCCATACGACAGGGGGGGGTTTGGAGTCCTGGATTTTCATCTTTACTACTTGGTGGCGAAGTGCGGATATGCCTACCATTGGTATTATCCTGATGCCCGCATTCCATATGCTAAGCCAGAGAGAGATTTAGCTGACCCCACTCCACTTAACGTCATATTACCGGTGGGGATCCCACGGGACCCACAGGATATTTAACCATTATCCACAACAAGTTGGGCATGGCAGAAATTACTCATGCGAACAGGTGGGTCCACAATGTATTTCTCAGCACTGCTGCTATTGATGCACCCCTGGCTTCCCCCACGATAGAAATTGGAACCCAGCGTACCCTCACCCGGCTGGGGTTAGCAATGATTGAGGATCTGTTCCCCGGGGGACATGCTTTTATCCGTACTGTAGACCCACGTTTCACGTCAGCCACATTCATGGACCACTTTGTACTGGCTAGATTACAAAGCCTGCTTAGAAGCGCGATCCCCACATACCCGCTAGCACCGGTGGAGTTCAGCCCCCTTATGTTTATAATTACGGACAACAGCAGCAAACATATCACTTCCAGACTATACAAAGGCAATCTCGTGTTGATGCCCCAGCGGGACACAAAAATTAGGGACGTATGGGCAGTTGACATAGGACAACCACTGACGGATGCCACTTGGCAGGGGGTTGCAAACAAATCAAGCTTGTTTCATGCAAACATAGACACAAACTTCTACAATTCAAGATGCTTCGAAGGGCCTATGTTACACCACAACAGATGACAAGTATAAAAAGCACCACATTCACACATTGCCCCAAATGTAACCTACACTCCGCGCCCTTCCTCCACATGACTTGGACCTGCACTGTTCTGCAAGCTTATTGGCAGGACATACATGACCTAATACAACAAATGGTGGGGACACAGATACCCATTAGTACCTTGATTGCATTGCTGGGATACGTGGAGCCGTTGCACAAGAGCACGTGCCACTTTATAGCAATTGCCATGTTATTGGCAAAACAAGAAATAGTCCATCGCTGGGGCACCAGACAGAAACACACTGATAAGAGCTGGCTCAAGAGTATGTCTTACTGTGACACCACGAGTGAGCTCTATGCGGAACTACAACCTCCCGCATCGCAACCCAAAGATATCTTTCTGCCTCTTAGGGACTACCTACAATCGCAAGTTTCACGAGATACACCCGACAGTCAAATGCGACTGGGAGCCGAACAGGGTGAACAAGCCATGGAGTGATGCTGCCATGCGTTGCACGATCAAGTTAGCGCTTGTAGGCCATTCCACACACTGCAACATAAAATGGCCCAAAACGCAATGTCAATACATCACATTTTTCCACTGAAAACTGACCTTTTTTCGCAATGTGCTAAGCTGTGGACTTTGTGCCTTAGCTCAGCCAACACCTAGTGAAACCTAGCAAACATGTACATCTTTGAAACCTAGCAACCCTGTAAAGCTTTGAAAACTAGACACCCAGGGGAATCCAGGATAGGGGTGACAGGTGTGGCTCTCACCAGGTTCTGTTACCCAAAATCAATTGCAAGGCTCAAACCGTGTAAAGAAAAACACATTTTCCTCATATTTCTGTGATTGGAAAGCTCTGGAATTGGTGGGCAGCCACAAATGTCCACACACCCAGCATTCCACCAAGTCTTCTGATAAAACTGGTGCCTTGCTTGTATGGGTAGGCCTAGTGCGTGCGACAGGAAGAGGCCCAAAACACAACCTGGACACATCACTTTATTCCGGGGAAAACTGCTCCGTTTTTTGCAATGTGCCTAGCTGTGGATTTTGGGCCCTAGCACAGCTAGCACTTAGGGAATCCTAACAAACCTGTATGTTTTTGAAAACTAGACAATAAAGGAACACATTTTCCTCATATTTTTGTGAAAGAAAGTTCTGGAATCTGTGAGGAATCACAAACTTTCACCCCCCCAGCATTCCCCTAAGTGTCCCGATATGAATGGTACCTCACTTGTAGGCCTTGTGTCCGCAACAGGGATAGGTCCAAAATGCAACGTGGGCACATCACATTTTTCCAGTGACAACTGACCCTTATTTTAAAATGTGCCTAGTTGTGGACTTTGGGCCCTAGCTCAGCCAGCAGCTAGGGAAACCTAACAAACCTGTGTATTTTTAAAAACTATACACCCAGGGGAGTTCAGAATAGAATGGCGTGAGTTGTTTGGTTCTCACGAGGTTCTGTTACCCAAAATCCCTTGCAAGCCTCAAACTTTGTCAAAAAAAGCACCCTTTCCTTATATTTCTGTGTTGGAAAGTTCTGGAATTTGCGAGGAGCCACAAACTTCCATGCCCCAAGCATTCCCCCAAGTCTCCCAATAAGAATGATACCTCACTTGCGTGGGTAGGCCTCATATTCCCGACAGGGATAGATCCAATACGCAACATCACATTTTTTCATTGAAAACTGACCCTTTTTTGCAATGTGCGTAGCTGTGGATTCATGGCCCCAGCTCAGCCGGCACCTAGGGAAATCTAGCAAACCAGAAAAATTGTTTTAAGTACACACCCAGGGAAGTTTATTTTACCCAGAATCCTGTTCAGACCTCAAATGTTGTCAAAAAAACACATTTATGTGATGGAACCTTTGTGAATTTGCTGGGGCCACAAACTTCCACACACTCAGCATTTCCCAAGTCTGCAGATACAAATGGTACCTCACTTGTGTTGGTAAGCCTAATGCCTACAAAAAGAAATGGCCCAAAACCTATTGTGGAGACATCAAAATTATTTTTCATGAAACAACCTGGTTTTCCTACCCAGAATCCCCTGCAAACCTCAAATTTTAGCTTAAAAAATACAGTCAGAAATGTGAGGAAAATGTGATTTTCTTTTAGCTAAATTTGAAGTTTGCAGGGTATTCTGGGTAAGAAAATGTTGGGAGGTCCATGCAAGCCCTGAACTCCCCCAGTGTCTAGTTTTCAGAAATGTCTTTGTTTGGTAGGTTTCCCTAGATGGCCACCTAGCCCGGGACCAAAAACGCAGGTGACCCTCCCCCTTCCAAAACCAGGTTGTGTTGTGATAGATAATTCTGATGTGTCCATAAATATGTTTCGGGCCCTGCCGGACGCTGGCACTTGGAACACCCACACAAGTGAGGTAGCATTTTAATCGGGAGACCTGGGGAAAAACTGGGTGGTAGGAAATTTGTGTCGCCTCATTGATCCCACAAGAAACATGAGGAACATTTAATTTCTTTGGCTAAATTTTAGGGTTGAGGGTGATTCAGGGTAAGAAAATGTGGGGGATTCACGCAAACCATACCTTCCTGGACTCCTACGGGTGTGTAGTTATCAGAAAGACTGTCTAATTAGTTTTAGGAGGGTGGGGGCATTGACATTTCCATTTTGGGCGGCCTGTACCCTACAAACTGAAATAAAAACATTCTGTGGCACCTAGTGTGCTTTCTGCTCCCCTGGGGGAACATATCAGGGGCTATTGCCCCATCTGCCATTCAGGTGGGGCATAAAGACTGGCCCTTGCCCAAGGGGCGGCTCCACCCTCCCTGGTGTCTAGTGGGTGGATCCCTGCTTGATCCCCAAAAGGGATCCACTAGGAAACTTCAGTTTCAGTGTAAATATGTCAGTGCACCATGCTCGCCGATCATCATTACTCTAATAAAAATAAATGCCTCAGGCAGCTGGGGAACTTCCCCAGCTCCCGAGGCTGAAAAAGCAAAAAAGAAATCCTTCTGCTGTTTACAGCAGAGGGATTCCTGACTGCTGTGCCGACACAGCAGTATTGCAGTGGGACATAACCATTATGTCCTTGGCATGCAAGTGGTTAAAGAAGTTAAGATTGTGATGGGGTTGTCTGTTGGTGGGGATCAAGTCTGAGACTTAAAGTGGGAAGGGAGTAGTCAGATCTCAGTGTATTGGGGAGGGCATTCAGATGGCATGGTCCAGATAGTTAAAAAAAAGAACTCAAACCTGATTATGTGCACTGCAGTTTATTGACTAATATGTAATTGAGAATAACAGTTGTGGTGTTCCCTAATGGGACATATGTGGCGAGGCTCTAAGAGCAGTACTTGTTGATATGCTTTAGAAGCCTTTGAAGACCAAAGAGAAAAGTATAATTAAAAACTCTTTGGCGTGCTAACTGATGCCATCTTGGTAAAGATAGACAGGATTTCAGTTTGTCTGGCGATCCTGAATGATGAAGTTGATGGTTTTCCAGGGGTAAAAGAATGCTGAGCTATTTCACTTAGTAGACTGTTGCAATTGTTCATCATACTGAGCATAACTTCTTTCATTAGGGTTTAAGTTGTAACAAAGGTAAGATATGGTGATATATTCTAGATGTCTGATAGCTAGAGCCTTAATTCAATACCAGAAAAGGTGTCAAAAGATGCCAATGCCAGGTAGGACCTGAACTTCAGGCATACAAGTCTGGGTGTTAGATCATATCAGGGGAAGGAGACAGAGCTGAGCATGGTACCAAATGAGGATGCAGTGAACTAAATGTATTTTGGATATGAGTTAGACATTAGAAAGGACTTGATCATCAAATGTTTTATGCTTCAGAGGCAGTATGACATTCTGGTGATAAATTAGGGGTATGGAGGGTTGTGATGGATATTGAAATGAGTGTCTTTTCTCCATAAGTGGCAGTAAAAATAGAAAGAGGGGCTACTATCACTAAGACTGCTGGTATGTAGAGGAAACAGGAGTGCACCAAAGAATAAATCTTAGGAATTTCAGCTAGCATGTGTGTGTATGGGTAGAAAGAGAAATAACAGAAAACAGACATGGTGCTAGTATTGATAGGAAGAAAGACAATTGAATGCTATGCACAATGCTTTGAAAAGCAAGATACCTAGCATTTTGGTGTAGTTGAATGTTCCCCAAAGATTGAGGCGGTTGAGAATAGAGGTGAGGTGGCTGTGTGAACACTGTGCAAGGGCAGTCTTGTGGAATGGAGCTGCTGGAATATGATTGGAAGGGGTTGATTATAGAGTAATTGAAACGTTTCAGAAGTAAGATCAATACTGTGGAAGAGATTGCCAGTAGTGCAATGATTTAAGGGTGAATGAGTCATTGATGAAGGTGATTTTGTTTTTAGAAAAAGCAAAGATGAGAATGATAAAATAGGACTGTTTTGTTTGAAGGATGACTTTTCCTAAAGTTCACCTTTTGCTTGGTGGTCAGTCTATTTCTATATTATAAGAGGTTGGATGGTTTTAGAGGAATAATGAAGATATGCATGAAGTTAGGCTGCTATAAATGTGCGGAAGAGGAGGTGTTGTGTGTGGTATCAGGAGAGGCTGATAATGCTGATTATCTTGGTCTGTGTAATAGACGAGGGGGAATTAAGGACCAGTTTTGTTAATATTTGCTGCAATGTGACACAGCAACCAACGCTGATGTTCTGCCTTGTGTCAAAGAGAGAGAGAACAAATGTGCCATACCTAGTAAGATATGCTACATTTTTTCTCTTCTCTCAACACTGGAGAACGTTTGACTTTGTTATGTTAAAGTACACACCATGCTTTCATTATGCACGTGTGTGTGCATTCTCTAAAGCATATATTTTGTACTAGAAGGACACTTGTCCTGTACAAAAACTATACTTTTAGGGCCCGATTCACATTGGTAAATTTAAACAAAAAGTCTAAGGTTATGACTTTTGGGTCCAAAAAGGTAAGTAATGGTAGCATCTTTACATCCAATGTCAGCCTGGAATTCATTGAAGAAACCAAAGGTTACAGGGGCATTATAGCTAGGCTCAGATTTCACTCACACAAAAAAATAGAAATTCACCAGCTCTAGTTATCTGAGCTAACTATAACTTACGCCCCCACAATGCACATATTACATCACACATGACTGGTCAGTGACATTACTGATGACATCTCAAATTATATCACTGATGATATCACTTATGACATCATCCACAGAACCATACAAACACCCACTCACACCCCCATACAACCTCTCATCTGCCCACTAAGACACCCAAACAACCAGTCACCAACCCATTCATAGACCTGTAGTAGTACTCATACATCCACTTACCCGGCAACACAGGAATGCTCATGCTGTGGCACCCCGACGCACCCAGAGGCGCAGACAAGAGGGCCCAACCACACATCGGCATGGTGAAGGGTAGGCATAGTTTCCAAGACCACGCATCCGCTGCCACCTCACTAAACACAAGCCATGGACAGCTGGACACTTTGGGCTGATCATGCTGTGCTGTTCCACTGCACTCAAAGGTGCAATAAAGCAGGCCCTACCACAAAGCATTCCTTCACAGATACTGTGTTTCTGCTGCAACCGCGTTTCACTAGACTGCATCTGTGAATGACCTGATTGTGCTGTGTCAATCTGGGCTGCAGTGCTCCGTCACACTCAAAGGCACATGCAAGCAGGCCTTCTCATAATGTTCTGTGTTATCTATATCCTCTTCCGGGATCCAGAGCTCCCTTTCTGGACAGTGAGGGTAATGTGCCAGGAGCAAGCCTCTTGCACACTAAGCAGTCCCATCCCGCCTCCCTGGTGATGACTCAGCCACAGCCCTTCCTTCGGGACTCATCAGTCCCCTGAAGCTAAAGCCTAGCAGGGAACCCGAAGAAACGGGCGAGGTAGCTGCAGACAGTGGGCTGGAGAGCAGCCCGATGAGAAATAAGCCTCTCCTCCCAGCCGAGGAGAGCTGGCTGCCCCAAAAGTAATGGACCCAGCAGCCCCCTGGAGCACATGCCTACCACCCCGATGATTATGGCTCACCCTACTGTGACCCCCGAGCCATACCACCCAGCCCACTCGCCCTACCCAGGCTGGGCCTACCCACCCTGCCCACATGCCAAACCCTACCCTGGAGGCCCCTAGTGCTTCCTAGGGGTTTCCCCTAATGCCACCCAAATCTGAACCAATTGCTGACCGTGTGCATCCACGCCTACCCAGGCTACCCACCCAAGGGTCCTGACGGAAATCCCTCCCCACAATATGGAGGTCCACCTGGAGCTGGAGGCTGGGGGGCTGCACAGCAGAGGAGACATAACAGATCCCCCCCCAGTCCCAGCAGCAGTCCAGGACTATGCAGGTAAGGGGGCTAGAGTAATGGGGCAAAACTATAAAGAAAATGTGAATATAGAGCCCTGTCCCACCAAGGAAAGCTGTGGCTGGTGAGGGGAACAGGAGTTGGAGGAGGTTTTAAACAATGGGACTAGAAGTCACTGGTATCAGGTAGGGATTGGGGCTTGAAGGGGGTCCTATTCTGGCATCAGGTCATGATTCTAATGAAAGCACGAGCAGTCTTTGACAATCCAGGAATATCTTGAAAATCTGTTACTCGGTATGTAAGGCGGTCATGGTCATCAATGGGACAGTCCTTCAAATATTGTGTATACATCATATCTGGTGGTTGTTGGGACCAGCTATTTGGGGTTGGTATGCACTAACCTGAAAATGCATTTCTATTGCTCAAATGGTGACGGCTGTGTTCATAGAACAGGGTAGGCAGGGTATTTATACTGCTATGACATTGTTTAGTTTACAGTTTAATACTTTAAAACAACCACAAAACTGTAGCCTTTAGGTTCAGTTATGCAACTTTCTGAGATTAGGTGCTGTATAGATAATAGTACGAGTGATGTTGTTGGGGTCACTTAATGTACACAGGCCAGCAGAGTTTCAGGGTGCCAAGCAGCGTTAGGTGGATAGGGCTTTAAATGAAAGCTCCCTGGTGGTTTAGGTTTGTGCACAGGGGTGTTTGCTAGGGTGGCCTCAGTGGTTGTGCTTTTCAGAGTATAGCTAATCTGCGCACAAGTCCCAGCGCGGGGAGTACAAAGCTCTGGTGTACCCTGTGTTTTCGTTGTAGTTATCCTGACGGGCAAGGTTTGTGTCCCCCATGCTCCTTCCTCCAGCTCTGTTTTCTGCTTTTGTGTGCTCTCTAAAATGGCTGCCTGTGCCTTGTTCTCACTCACTGTCCTCCAACTTCTATGAGTGTTTATAAAGGGTGCTCTGTAATATATCCCCTACCTCTACTCTGACTCATCTCAAACTTCATTCTACTACTCTTTCCAATGTACTACCCTATTTCTCACCCTATACTGCTCTCAATATATCCTCTACCTCAACTCTCAAATTCATGGGTACTCACAAACATTTTCCCTGGGGGCTTCGAAGTTTGGTCTATGATGTGACTGAGGACCGCACTGATGCCAGCGGGGGTGTAAAGTAGGTGTAGTGGAAGCAAAGAATGAATTTCCAGTGGTTGTCTTTAAAAATGAAGGTGTTCCTAAAGGGACGAGCTACTTCCTTTCCCTAACTGCAATTAACCTTCAAATAGGTGATTGCTGTATTTTTTTTTTAAATCCATGTTCAAATAAACAGCAGCCCAGTGCTGCTGCTGCCCAGGGGGCCACATGTAGAGATCAGGAGAGCCGCATGCGCCCCCCGGGCAGTACTTTGAGTATCACTGCTCTAACTCATCTCAAAGCTCATCCTACTACTCTTTCCAATGTACTACCCTATTTCTCACCCTATACATCTCAATATATCTTCTAACTCCACTCTCCCAATTATCCCAAACCCCATACCACTACTAGGATCCCAAAAATAACCCTTTCTAGACTCCTGCCTTCTCTACCCCTCCTTTCATCATCTCATAACTATTTTACCATTTCAGATCTCACAAACAAGACTTATTAAACCCTTCCAGCTGACTCTACCTCTCCACCTCCCCTTATCCCAAACCCCCTCCTACTGTTATGAACTCCCCCCAAAAATTTCCTAGACCCTTTCCTCTTCTATCCCCCACTATTCCTTTTCAATCCAAATACCAAACTAACATGTCCACCACTCAAATTAATTTCAGATTTCCCGATACTAATTTTCCATTAATCCTGTTTTGGTTCCGGAGTAGTGTTCTACTGGCCGAAAAGTGTATCAACACCTCACCAGTAGTAATAAGCATTATAAATCCAAACCCTCCCCTCTTCCATCCCTCCACTATCATTTCAATCCAAATAACAGGCTTACATTTCCACAGCTCAAATTAATTTCATATTTCCCTAGATTAATTCACCACTAATCCTGTTTGAGTTCAGGAGTGGCTACTACCCACCAAAAAGAGCTTCAACACATCATCAGGGGCCGCAAGCACTGTATAAATGCAAACCTTTCTCTACTCTATCCCTCCAAAATCCTTCCTAATCCAAAAACAGACTAACATATCTACTGCTCAAATTAATTTCATATTTCACTGTACTGATTCACCACTAATCCTTTTGGGTTCCAGAGTAGCATGCTACTCACTGAAAAAGTGCTTCAATGCCTTATCAGGGGTTGTAAGTGCTATATAAATGCAATTACAATTACTCACCCATAGAGCCACTTATACACCCACTCACTCACTCATGCAACCACTCACAAAATCCCTCAATCACCGATACAGCTATTCTTACAACTAGTCAGTCACTCAACACAACCACTCACTCACCCATGCAATCAAAAACACACTCACTCACACAACCACACAACCACATATATACCCATTCACACATCAATACAAGTACTCACACATCCATTCATTAACCCATACAGCCTTTCAGACAGACATATACTCTCCAAAATAGCCACTCACACACTAACTCACTTAACCAAACTTACACTCAAAGAGCCACTCACACATCCAGTCCTTATACAGCACACTTACACATGCAGTTATTCACTCAGACAGCCATTCAGACACCCACTCACTCACCCATACAGTCACTTATATACCCTCCCATACAGCCAGAGAAATACCCAATCACTCATCAAAACAGTCACTCACACAACCACTCACTCACCCACACAGCTATTTACACACCCACTCATACACCCATATAGCCACTCATACACCCATATAGCCACTGAGACTCTAACTCACACATGCATTCACACAGTCACTCATATATTATATGTTAAAAGTAGTATCACTCATCAGTAGTATACCTAGTATACTAATTAAACGTTTGCAGTAGCTTAATATGTATGTGTAACACTCGTAAATTCTTAGAAAACACTTAGACTCACTGGATGATGTCATCAGTGATGTAATTTTAGATGTCATCAATGATGTCACTGACCATGTCATGAGTAATGTAGTATGTGAGGTCATAAGCAGTGCATTGCGGGAGCATAAGTTATAGTTAGCTCAGTTAACTATAACTGCAAAATTTCATTTGGTTTTGTATGACTGAAATCTGAGCCTATGTTTCAGTGAAGTTTAATATATTATTCACTGAAAAAAACATAGGTTTAAGGGACGTTATAGTTAGAAATTAGCATTTTCAGGAACCTTAGAGATTCACTGAAAAAACCACAGGTTTTAGGGGCATTATAGTTAGTTGAACATTTCACTCGTACAAAACCAGAGAAATTTGGCCGTTATAGTAAGTAGAGCTAACTATAACTTGCGCCCCCGCAATGCACTGCTGATGACATCACATATTACATCACTCATGACATGGTCAGTGACATCACTGATCACATCACTAATGACATCTCAAATGACATCACTGAATCAAAATCCGTGTTCCTCACTGCCCGTGTCAAGATTTACGGGACTACCTCTCCCATCAGCCACTATAATGTCTCACGTACAACCCGCTCTCTCACACTTGGGTTCCTACCTGAAATTCCGACTGCCCTCCGGCTATCAGGAAGGGATCCCCAGATGTAAGCTTGCACAGTCTGTGGGCACCGATGTCCGCTGCGGGGCGCTCTGCGTTATCTTTACAGATTGCAATCCACGAGAAGGCTCCGGATACGCGGTGCTCCAGACCAAGGAGGGTCAGCGGTGAGATTCCGGAAAATCTTCTATATATATCACCAATCCTGCCACAAGCAAAATGACAGGTGCTGACTTCATGAGTATAAAGCAAGGAGTTATTTATTAACAAGAAAGGGCCACAATGCGTTTCGACGGCAAGCCGCCTTTGTCACAAGAACAGATACACAATTGATGGACGGAATGCAGAACAAATTAAAACATTCACCAACAGTCAAGAGATCTGGGTTAAATGCATCATTCTTTTGCTCACCATGCCACCCCAGTTTAGACCTGGCCATATGCAAATCAGTCTTGACCCTGTGCCTCATTGTAACAGTCCAGCCCGAACTGCCAAGCCAGGTCCTCCCTGGACCAGAAACAAGCATCCCAGGACCGGTTTCGGGGTTTCACCCCTCTTCAGCCAGGATAGCTTGATTCCAGTGGCACAGTGAGCCCAGGACCCACGTCTGGGCATACCTGGTGCACTTAGGGCGAGAAAGCAAAAGACACACAATTGATGGATGGAATGCAGAACAAATCAAAACATTCACCCCCAGTCAAGAGATCTGGGATAAATCCATCATTCTTTTGCTCACCATGCCACCCCAGTTTAGGCCTGGCCATATGCAAATCAGTCTTGACCCTGTGCCTCATGGGAACAGTCCAGCCCGAACTGCCTAGCCAGGTCCTTCCTGGACCAGAAGCAAGCATCCTATGACCGGTTTCGGGGTTTCACCCCTCTTCAGCCAGGAAAGCTTGAATCCAGTGGCACAGTGAGCCCGGCACCCACGTCTGGGCATACCCGGCGCACTTAGGGCAAGTAAGCAAAAGACACACAATTGATGGACGAAATGCAGAACAAATCAAAACATTCACCCCCAGTCAAGAGATCTGGGTTAAATCCATCATGTTATGCCCAGACGTGGGTCCTGGTCTCACTGTGCCACAGGAATCAAGCTATCCTGGCTGATGAGGGGTGAAACCCCGAAACTGGTCCTAGAATGCTTGTTTCCGGTCCAGGGAGGACCTGGCTTGGCAGTTCGGGCTGGACTGTTACCATGAGGCACAGGGTCAAGACTGATTTGCATATGGCCAGGTCTAAACTGGGGTGGCATGGTGAGCAAAAGGTGAGCATGGTCAGTGGCATCACTCATGACATCACTGATGACATCATCTGTCATCAGTGATGTCATGAGTGATGCCACTGACCATGTCATGAGTGATGTAATATGTGACGTCATGAGCAGAGGATTGCGGGCGCGAGAGTTATAGTTATCTCAACTAACTATAACGGGGGAATTTCATTGGTTTTTTACGAGTGAAATATCCACCTAACTATAACATGTGTGAAACCTATGGTTTTTTAAGTGAACTTGCAAGGTTTTTTAAATGCTAATTCCTTACTATAACGTGTGTGAAACCTATGTTTTTTTCAATGAATATATATATATATATATATATATATATATCTTGAATACGTCTCCGCTGCCCGTTGTTCACCGGCAATCCCCAAGGATGGACACAAACCCAAAACTGTGTGCAAAATTATTCCGTCTTTATTCCAGATGTCGCCATAACGCGTTTCGGCTCGCCTGAGCCTTGATCACATGACAATGGCATCGAGATTTTGCACGACTTTTAAAGTGACAGTGTGTCAGTAATCATGATCACGTGACAAGCATAGCGCGCACATTTTCAATGAACATAAAGAAAAGTTTAACCACAGCCCAATCTAATACAAGCAATTGGACTTGGTTACAATATAAACGATACAGAATAAACTGCTTGTTTTTTTCTCTTTTCTTTTTTACTTTTCTTTTTACTTTTCAATTGTAAACATTGTTTTTAAATAATAAAATTAATTGTTTTCTGTAAAATACCATCAATTTGTTCATGGTTTAAATCGTATGCTCTTGCTTATGCGGGTATATCTATAAAATATGCATATACACTCCTATGCTTGTGTTTTGATATGTGATTCCTAGTACTCGATTAAAAGCAGAAGTAATAAAATATATAAATATTATTTCTGTAAAAAGTGCAATGTGCAAATCCACCCTATGTGAATAAGAAAAGTTAAAATCTATAAATTCAAACAGTTAATTGTTATTGTGAGAGATTAGATTTATTTAGGTAAATTTGACCTCGTAATAATGCATATGTGTATGTTACTTGGGCCTATGTATAATATTATGGCAAGCAAAATATGTTCTATAAAATAGGGAGTAGGGCACTGTCACTGTTGCAGATTAGCTGATCTTGCAAAAATCGTTGAATTTATGTATATATATATATATGTGTGTGTGTGTGTGCGCACCGTGCCAGTAATAATATAAGCCAATTGATGCACAAAGCAAAAGCAAAAGACGGATGCACACTCACTCAGGATTTACATTTCATATTTTTAATTATGCACAGTGCTCATTACTATCATTACTATGCCCAACGAAATTATTTTGAAATACAAAGCGTGGACCCTTTGGCTTTGTTTACTTGAAGCTCCTGGGTGGGCCAGGCACCGGGGGCAATGTTTAATTTTCATGTGGTGGCCTGCGGTGCCCCCGTAACTCCGGGGACCACCACCTACCCTTCCGTTACCTCCAGTAAGTCCCACACAGTGGGATTGCTAAGAGGTCTTCTGAGGCCACGCCCCCTTTGTCCACTACTCTGCAAACATGCCTCCTGGCACACTACTAGTTGGGGGATGAAATCCACTTTACTCCTGAAGGTCTTTGGGGCGAAGAACCCTCCCTGGTACTTCCTGTAAGTCCTAAACAGCGGAATTCCTGTGCACTGGTTGGAGGCCCAGCCCTCCAACCAGTGCACAGGAACCAGCCCACCACTCTGCAAACGCGACTACTAGTTAAACAATGCAATAGGTCTCACATTTATAAATGTAAAAGTTTTTTACTAAAGTTTTTGGGAGTGGAGTGGATGTACGTTGTGTGTAGTGAAATGATAAGGTATGCTGTGCAGTGAAATTATGTGGATAGAAAGTATGTGGTATTTAGTGTATCGGAGTTATGTAAAGTGGGATTATGTGTTATGGAGAGTAATTATGTGGTATGGTAGTCTGTGTTGTGGAGTGGTAACCTCAGGTTTATTCTTCCTTGTATCCATAGAAGGTAAACTATAAACTCAATGAGACAAAAACAAAGAAGAAACCACAGAGGAGCATTTTTGGACCTAGTTAGAGTTATGAGCAGGGCCACTGGAATTATGCGACTGTTTGTCCACGATGATTTTCGCATAATTATACATTTTCTGTATTTGCCACATAATCTATTGTTTTACGCATAATCTGCAGATTTGAACAAAAAAAAACATGTTTGTAGCTCAAACGGCTCAAACATTAATAAAAATGCAGCGACATGTATTAGAGTGTGGTGGAAGGTCCCTTGCAAAGCTGGAATGGTCAAATGTTACTTATTGCTAAATGTGGGT
Source organism: Triturus cristatus (assembly GCF_964204655.1). Taxonomy (NCBI): domain Eukaryota; kingdom Metazoa; phylum Chordata; class Amphibia; order Caudata; family Salamandridae; genus Triturus; species Triturus cristatus. Next base: position 492,065,854 of record NC_140588.1, read on the forward strand.
GTTAAATTGGTACTAATGGTGTGCAAACCTCTCTTCTTACTGCACCTCTCTTGCCTCTTTCTGCACTTCTCTTGCTTCTTTCTGCGCCTTTCCTCCTCTTTCTGTACCTTTTTCCTCTTTCTGCAGTTCTCTTGCCTCTTTCTGCACCTTTCTTGCCTCTTTCTGCAAATCTGTTCCTTCTTTCTGCACTTCTCTTGCTTCTTTCTGCACGTCTCTTGCTTCTTTCTGCACCCTCTGGCCTCTTTCTGCAACCCTGTTCCTTCTCTCTGCATCTCTCTTGCCTCTTTCTGCACTTCTCTTGCCTCTTTCTGCATCTTTGTTGCTTCTTTCTGCACTTTTCTTGCCTCTTTCCGAACCCCTCTTGCCTCTTTCTGCACCTCTGTTGCTTCTTTTTGCACTTCTCTTGTTTCTTTTTGCACTCCTCTTGTTTTTTTCTGTACCCGTCTTGCCTCTTTCTCTGTCCCTCTTCCCCTTTCTGCACCTCTCTTGCCTCTTTCTGCACCTCTTGCCTCTTTCTGCACCTCTCTTGCATCTTTCTGTACTTCTCTTGCTTCTTTCTGCACATCTCTTGCTTCTTTCTGCACCCTTTGTGCCTCTTTCTGCACCACTCTTTCTTCTTTCTGCCCCCTCTTGCCTCTTTCTGCACCTCTCTTGCTTCTGTCTGCACTTGTCTTTCTTCTTTCATGCACCTCTCTTGCTTCTTTCTGCATCCCTTGTGAATCTTTCTGCACCCCTCTTGCCTCTTTCAGCACCTCTGTTCTTTCTTTCTATTTTTCTTTAGTTTTTTCTGCACCTCTCTTGCTTCTTTCTGTACCCCTTTTGCCTATTTCTCCACCCCTCTTCCCTCTTTTTGCATCTCTGTTGCTTCTTTCTGCCCTTCTCTTGCCGCTTTTTCCACCTCTCTTCCCTCTTTCTGTACCTCTGTTTCTTCTTTCTGTACTTCACTTGCTTCTTTCCACACTTCTCGCTTCTTTCTGCACCCCTCATGCCTCTTGCTGCACCCATCTTCCCTCTTTCTGCACCGCTCTTCCCCCTTTCTGCAACTCTGTTGCTTCTTTATGCACTTCCCTTGCCTCTTTCTCCATCCCTCTTCTCGCTTTCTGCACTTCTGTTGCTTCTTTCTGGACTTCTTTTAATTCTTTCTGCACCTTTCTTGTTTCGTTTTGCACTTCTCTTGCCTCTTTCTGCAGCCATCCTTCCTCTTTCTGCACCGATGTTGCTTATTTTTGCACTTCTCTTGCTTCTTTCTACACCCCTCTTGCCTCTTTCTCCACCCCTCTTACCCCTTTCTGCAACTTGGTTGCTTCTTTCTGCACTTCCTTTGCCTCTTTCTCAACCCTTCTTCCTGTTTTCTGCACCTCTGTTGCTTCTTTCTGCACTTCTTTTGTTTCTTTCTGCACCTTTCTTGCGTCTTTCTGCATACCTTGTGCCTCTCTCTGTACCCGCTATTCCTTCTTTCTGTACTTGTTTTGTTTCTTTCTGTACCGCTCTTGCTTCTTTCTGCCTCTTGCCTCTTTCTCCACCCCTCTTCCCCCTTTTTGCATCTCTGTTGCTTAGTTCTGCCCTTCTCTTGCCTCTTTCTCCACCTCTTTTTCTTCTTTCTGTACCTCTGATCCTTCTTTCTGCACTTTACTTGCTTCTTTCTGCTTCTCTCTTGCTTCTTTCTGCACCCCTTGTGCATCTTTCTGCACCCCTCTTCCCTCTTTCTGCACCCCTCTTGCCTCTTTCTCCACCTCTGTTCCTTCTTTCTGCACTTTGTTTGTTTTTTCTGCACCTCTCTTGCTTCTTTCTGCACCCCTCTTGCCTCTTCCTCTACCCCTCTTCCCCATTTCTGCATCACTGTTGCTTCTTTCTACACTTCCCTTGCCCCTTCCTTCACACCCTTCCTGCTTTCTGCAACTCTGTTGCTTCTTTCTGCACTTCTTTTATTTCTTTCTATAACTCTCTTGCTTCTTTCAGCACCCCTCCCGCCTCTTTCTCAACCCATCTTCCCCCTGTTTGCATCTCTGTTGCTTTTTTCTGCACTTCTTTTGTCTATTTCTGCACCCATTCTTCCTCTTTTGCACATTTCTTGCTTCTTTTTGCACATCTCTTGCTTCTTTTTGCATCTCTCTTGCTTCTTTCTTTACCTCTCTTGCTTCTTTCTGCATCCCTTGTGCCTCTTTCTGCACCCCTCTTGCTTTTTTCTGCACTTTCTTTCTGCTCTTCTTTTGTTTCCTTCTGCACCTCTCTTGCTTCTTTCTGCACCCTCTCGCCTCTTTCTCCTCGCCTCTTCCCCCTTTCTGCATCTCTGTTGCTTCTATCTGCTCTTCTCTTGCCTCTTTCTCCACTCCTCTTCCTTCTTTTTGCACCTCTGTTGCTTCTTTCTGTACTTCTTGTGTTTCTTTCTACACTTCTCTTGCTTCTGTCTGCACCCCTTGTGCTTCTTTCTGCACCCTTCTTCCCCCTTTCTGCATCTCTGTTGCTTCTTTCTGCACTTCTCTTGCTGCTTCCTCCACCCATCTTCCCTCTTTCTGCACCTCTGTTGCTTCTTTCTGCACTTCTCTACCTTCTTTTGCACCTCTCTTGTTTCTTTCTGCACCCCTCTTGCCTCTTTTTGCACCTCTCTTTCCTGTTTCTGTACCTCTTTTGCTTCTTTCTTTCACTTCGCTTTTCTCTTTCTGCACCTTTTACCTTAGAAATTCACTGAAAAAAACAGAGGTTTCAGGGACTTATAGTTAGTAATTGCGAATTAAAAAACCTTTGATATTCACTGGGAAAACCAGAGGTTTCAGGGACATTATAGTTAGTAATTAGCATTTAAAAAACCTTAGAAATTCATTGAAAAAAACAGAGGTTTCAGGGACGTTAAAGTTAGGAATTTTAATTTTAAAAAATCCCAGAAATTCATTAAAAAAACACAGGTTTCAGTGGCGTTATAGTTAGGCTCACATTTCACTTATAAAAAACCATAGAAATTCCGCCATTATAGTTAGCTGAGCTAACTATAACTTGTGCCCTCACAATGCACTGCTAATGACATCACATATTACATCACTTGTGACATGGTCAGTGACATCACTGATGACATCACTAATGACATAGGGACAATAAGTTTTTTTCTCTTAGCACATTTGCAGCAAATCCGCAAATCCATGGCAAAATAAAAGAAGCTGGGTCTCTTGCACGCTAAAGAAATACCCCCAGAGTGGGAAGGGGCCGGATGGGGGCACATGTATGATTTAAAGGAGGTGGGTGCGTAGCCTGCCTGCTCAAGCCTTTAAGAGGCTCCAGCACCTCATCCCCTGGGCCCATTATTTTAATACAGGCTTAATAGCTCAATCCACCATCACACCATTCACAACAATATTGCAACCATTGCACTGTTTTTTGCACACAATACAAATGAATTGGTTGATATTGTAATGGTAAGTACAGCGGCACTCTATCACTCCATATGACATGCCAAGTCAATAACTGTCCTTTAGTAAGTTAAAAGAGTTTCATCAATGGATATCTTTAAAATGTGTGGACATCCCAGCCTGTCATACAAATCACTGTAAAGCAGTAAAATGAATGAATTCTACAACACAAGTGCCTGAGACACTACCTCAGAGGTTCTTCCATCTTCATCCATTGTAGTTAAATGCTAAGACTTAATAGAGTGCCTGCTCCCTTTAATATTGGACTTACATCAAAAAGGGGAGAGACTGGTAGTGTTGTTTGTGGTCATTAACACCCAGAAACTACACAAATGTTGCAGCATCATTAACAAAAACTGTGTAAGTGCTTCCTAAAGGGATGACTAATACTTTTCCTGGCTGACTTTTACAATTAATTAGAGCTCAGTCCGCATTGCAGCAAGTAGGGAATGCAGTTTTACTAGTCAAATAGCAAAAAGCAGGTCAAGGCAAACTTAACCCCAGCACCATAATGGAAAATAGACTGAAACAATGACATTGAAGAGTTCAAGTTATAAATGTAGTGCTTGTCCATTCCACTCAAAATGCATTTCTTTCACAAAAGTGTACACTGCTTCTATCCTTGAGAAAATGTTTTCTGACATACAAAGAACTATTGTACGGTTTCTCCTACTTGTTCCTTTTTACCATCAGATATAGTTTCCCACTTGTTACAGCTACACAAATGTTTCACTTAACCATAATATGACTTAATGAATATCAGACATGAAAGTATGCTACCTCAACATCAAACAAATGTTAACGAGGAGTGTCCGGCTGTCTTTACATATGCCTAGGGGACAATTAAACAAAGGAAAATCACATTATATGGGCTTAATTTATTAATACAAACAACAATTTTGCAAAAGAATGATTAGGACTAAATTACCTTTCTTCTAACTTAGCCATTGGTTTTCCCAATTGACTCTATACACGATTAAGTAGGGATAGCTCATATTAACATGTGCATGTATGTGCTTTGTGTTGCTTAGTTTATATTGTAATTGTATAGAAGAGATTTATGTTTTTCCTAACTGATTTATCAACCTCAGTGGTCACGGATAGTGTGATAAAACCAGCTACTGGTTTAACCTGTGGATTTCGTGCCCCAGGAATGTCCTCTTCGTCATACCTTTCAACTCTTATTTGAAAATGTTAATGACATGCCGGAATACAATGTGTATGAATTAATTCCAATAAACACAGGTGCTTCGCCCCTTGAAGGACATTTTTTAATTTACATTCATTATATTCACTAAACAGGATGAAGGAGATTCATGATTGGATGAATAAAATTGACTTATAAGAAATTACAATAAGACCAAACTCATTCTTTTTTGCTCTGAGGCATCAGTCATAAAGGTTGAGAAGGCAAAATTGCCCTCTGGTATTTTGCTATTTTTGGAATTAGATTGCTGTTCTTTCTGACTTCTGGAAAGTGGTAGACTGTCAAACAGCCTCTGGCATATTTGACTTTTTTGTAAGTCTTTGGTAACTGCACACAAACTACACAGTTGGTGTACAACTATGTCTTTAGCACACACAGCACAGCCAGATGGCAGTAAAGAACAGGTCTGAATGTAACTTTGCCACCTCACTCAGATTTGATTTGTTAATATAAACATGACATTAATTATGTCAACTGTCACTACACCTTAAGAAATCATGGTTCAGCTGCATACTATTCAGATTTCAATAAAGCAAGTTGTACCATCTTCATTTTTTAGAACTGTGACACTGGTATAAAGGCTATGGTACCAAAGAAGCTGAAGCCGTATCCAGTATTTAAATAACATTTTGAGTAATAAATATCGAGTTAGACTAATATTGAGTTTTTAATATAGTGTCACACAAATATCATGATGCAGATATATTGTTGACAAAAACATCAATGTTTTATTGTAAGTATTATCTTTTTCAAGAATATTGTTGTTGTTAATATCGTTTACAATAATATACTTGTAAAAATATCATTTTTAAATTATCTTTATGGGGCTGATTACAATGCCGGTTGGACCGGCCGTCCAACCACCATGTTCGTGCTCCAATTCTGACCGCCTAGGCCACAAACTAATCTCTGCTATTACTATGCATGCCATTCAAACCTCCCACCGCAGTGGTCGTAAAGCTCTCTATATGGGCCGTGGCGGTCAGAAAGCTTGCCGATAGGGATTCTTACATCAACAGCACCGTGTTACAACTGCCGAGCAGATTACGATGAAACCACTGTACTTGTGGTCAGAAATTTTCAGTCACCCCACAGCGATCGCCTGTCGTGCTACTGATACTGCAAAACATCACAAAGGTCTCATTTGGAAGCAGGAAAAAAAGGACACAGCTGATAGTCATTGACTATGTGGACACACCTATATTGCACAGTATTAAACACACCCCGTCCCAGATTATGATCCTTTGCCACTACACTGTAGTGGAGCCCCACACACCACTTTGTTGCAGAGAGAGAGAGAGCAGACAGCCATCACTACACAATGCCATCAAATACACACCCCACATTTGTTCACACACTGTTCTTTGTTGATTCTACTTAATACTCATTTTGCGTCACCTTCACTAGCTCACTCACATTTTATTTTTTTAACATGTCACCTGCAAGAAATCTACGTTTTTAAGAGTTGTCAGTGTTGGTGGGTGAAATCATCAGAGTAGAGCTGGATTTGTTTCAGCCCAAGTCCGACAAATCTCAGTTAAAAGAAAGAATAAAATGTAGGACACGGTGACCAACATAGTCAGTGGTGCTGGTACATCATGAAAAGGAGATATTTACATTAGGATAAGGGTCAAGTTCCTCATTAACAGGTACCACCTGGCAGCTCAGAAGGCTGGCGGTGGACCTCCCAGTCCACCATTATGGCTCACAGCCTGTGAAGACAAGATGCTTGTCATCCTGCATGCTGAGGGCTTGACTGGAATACCTGGGGGACTGGACACTGGTAAATACTACCTCACCACCTGGCACAATATATCAATGCACTATTTTCACACATATTACCTCATTCTATCCTCCATCACATCCATTTTCCCCATATGCAGTATCAAAATTATCAGAGATGTGTCATTGGCAGTTATAATCAGTAATCCTGTACATGATTCCTAAAGTATCAGCCTCCATATGATCTCATCCATGGGAATGTTTTTTGCAAGTGTTTTCTGATCAAATCATCATCACAGTACCAATATATTGTGCTAATTTACAACAGTATGCGCTAACACAACCACATCTTGCCAACAGGTATGTCACACAATGCAGTTTTGCTAGTGTTGCCAAATTGTAATTGACAAGACTACACCTCTCATCAGGCCCTGTTGCCTGAGAACCTCACAAGATGTACCACTCTCCTTTCTCCATAGCCACTTGGAAGCCATGTCACTCCTCAGGGTCACTTCATAAGTTTGTAGCCATTGTTCAAGTGTGGGCTGGGACAGGATGACAGTGCTACAACTCCCATCAGGCACAGTTGCCTCAGCACTTGATCAGATGTACCAGTGCCCTTTTCCATAGCCACTTGGCAGCCAAGTCATCACTCAAGTTCACTTCACAGGTAGTTAGCTATTGCTCAAGTGTGGACTGAGAGAGACTGACAGGACTACAACTCCCATCAGGCCCTGTTTCCTCAGCACCTCACACCATTCCACAAAAAGAAAACTTACAACCGATCTTTCTCTGAGATTGCTCTGAGAACACCTTGCCGCCTGAAGTCAGAATGAATCCATCCACTGTATCCTCCAAGAAAGAAGTCAAAGTAATCCTTATGAAAATATTTCTACCCTAGATTCTAAGATACCCATACTGATTCCTCAATTTTCCTCATAACTACGGCATACCGACTACTTTGTATTTTCAGCTTCTCAGTCCTGACACTACCCTCCCTTTTCTCGACACTCCATGATCCTGCAAATTTCTTGACTATGATACTTTTGATTTTATTGGTTTATCTCCCCTGCTCTATGAAAATTGTAAAACATACCCTTCCTTTCTGGGTACTACCTATCCTGTATTTTTATCGAATATGATATTATTGTTATTATTACTCTGCTCTCTGTATTTTTGTAAAGTCCTCTGATACCCGCAAGCATCATGTTTGTGCTATAAACAATCATCAAAATAAAATAAAATAAATGTACTACTCTCCTTTCCCCATAGCCACTTGGCAGCCATGTCACTACTCAGGCTCACTTTACAGGTAGGTAGCCATTGCTCAAGTGTGGGCTGGGACAGCATGACAGGACTGCAACTCCCATCAGGCCCTGCTGCCTCAGCACCTCACAACATGTACCACTCTCCTTTTCCCATAGCCACTTAGCAGCCACGTCCCTCCTCAGGTTCACCTCACAGGTAGGAAGCCATTGCTCAAGTGTGGGCTGGGCAAAGATGACAGGACTACAACTACCATCAGGTCCTGTTGCCTCAGCACCTAACAACATGTGCAACTCGCCTTTCCTCATAGTCACTTGGCAGCCAGGTCAACACTGATTCCGATGTCTAATGGACACACACATTGCACACAAAGCTTTGCTCAGGCACAAATCCACTTCTTCAGCCAGAAATCCACCAGGTCTCCGTAAATGAATATATATATAACACAACAGCCACCCAATGAAGTGCGTAATAGAAATGTCAGTAATTTGTGAATGTAACACAACGTACACGACATTGCTGCTGAGCCATTGGCATTGCACATTGTTGGACTTGGCCCTTCTGGCAGGTTCACCCCCGAGACTTTTTGCTTCCTATTGGTAACCTGGTGTAATGATTTTTGGTTTAGGCGCACTTTACCGCTGTGTCCCAGGGTAAAGTGCGTGCGTGTGTTGAGGTTGGCCTGCCCTCCCATAGGAATGCATGGGGGAATGTATGTGTCCTGGTAGTTCCTGATGCGTGGGGTGTGCAGGCCCGTGTTTGGTATGTGCAGACTCGTGTGAGTGAATGCTGCGCGATGATGTGTGCGGCGTGCATGTACCTAGTGTGGAAGTGCCACTTCTAGAAGTGGGCACTTCAGTGTGCAGTGTGAAATGTGTGGCTTGTCTGGCGATTGGCTGGTGGAGGTCATGTGACGGACTAGGGAAATCCCCAGAGTCAGGAGGAGTCACCCAGTGGTGAATAGGGAGTTAGCATGCTGATGGCTGGGGAGGAGTACACCAGGGTCCTGAATAGGACAGGGCTTTCCCCACACAATGCTGGCGCCGGCCCCTGTGGTGCGTCTAATGACCCTAGCCCTGCCAGTGAATAGGGAGAGGGGCTGAGCAAAACAAAGTGCTCAGGAACCTGTTGGAACTGGTTCGCCCCTTCCCTGTACCTTTAGACAAAGACTTTTTACTGTATAAAAAGGGGCTGTGTCCCCTTACAATTTGTTCTCTTGCAGGATCATCTGAGGGGGGGGGCCTGCTGCTGCTGGGCGCCAGGAGAGACCGCCACTGGGGACTGCCTCCCTGCTGGAGGGCCCTGTGTGCTGGCTCTGGGCCCAGCCTTTGCCCCCCTGTGCCAGAGAGGACTTTCTGCTGACATTGTGGACTTTGTAGCGCCTGGGAGCGCTCTTTGGATTTATAGCGCTGGGCGCGCTGGTTGGGCTTTTCTAGCGCTGCGAGCGCTTTGTTCCAGGAAGCCGGTGCCCACCCGGCGTTTGCCCCGTCTTTTCTGATCCTGAGGACCCCGGGCAGGTGCCCACCCTGCCGGGGACGTTGCTGTGCTCGTTGGCGGGTGCCCACCCCGCTTATTGATTGTTCCGTTACGAGGGAGCCTACCCCTCATTGCCGCTGTGGACGAGAATCACCGCTGCAGCCCGGACCGGAAGTCAGGCGGGCTGAGGGCGGGCCTCCGGGACACCCGGAACTAATAGACGGAGGGCGGGAGCCTACCCCGCCTCCTACGGAAGCATCACGGCTGGTTCAGGGACGATCCAGGCGGGAGCCCACCCCGCGCTGGACTGAGAGGAGGAGCGCGGCGGCCGGAGTCGGTGCGGAGGGGGCGCGAGGCACATTGTCGGTGCCTGCCCCTCCGCGTGGAGAAGAGTCCTCCCGTCCGCCGGAGCAGAGAGAGCAGCCAACGCGGGAGTCCCCTGCAGACAGCCTGGTGAGTGATTGAGAGGGCTGGGGGACTCCGCGCACGTGCTGGGGGGTGCTGAGGCAGTGCTTACGAGCCCAGTGAGGCTCCAACGGTTGACAGTGTTTCTCGAGCCCCGTGAGGCTCTAGGGGGCATTTCGATTGGCGCAGAGTCCAGAGGGACTCCAACGTGTGGGGCATGGTTGCTTCTCGAGCCCAGTGAGGCTCCAACGTTGTGCAGAGCCACGAAGGCTCTAGAGGGCATATTTGAATGGTCCGAGCCCAGAGAGGGCTCCAGAGGCACGCAGAGTGCCTGAAGTTCGTTTTCCAGCTGCCCAGCACTTAGTGGGCAGCTGCCACGTTTAGGTGGGGGACCATTTTCTTTTCAGCTTGCACAGCTGGCGCAGCTTGACTAAGACAGAGTGTCCTAGCTTGGACAAGGCCAGTTGGCCCAGGGACTGCCACAGGTGGTGGCATAGGAGTTCTTGCGCAATTGTTCCTACTTACACCTCTGAATGTTTTATGCATCATGTGTGTTCCTTCCTTGCACCTCTGAATGTGTTTCGATGCGTCATGTGCCATTGCTTTACACCTCTGAATGTTTTAGGCATCATGTGTTTTCCTTCCCTACACCTCTGAATGTGATGCATCATGTATAACGTTCTATTACCCCTACAGGTATTGTGATACTTAGGTGGTTGTTGCTTTCTCCTAGTACAGGTGGTGCTAGTGAGGTTCTAGATCCCTGCGTGACAGTCTCCTAAGGTAGTTAGGGTTACGCAGGTGGTACTTCCCCGATACCAGTAAGTACTGGTTGTGTGCTATACATATTATTTTTGTGCTACAGTGATTTTATATATGTTATGTGCTAAATATCTAAAAGTGCTAATTCCTGACAGTGGTCCAGGTGGCCCTGTCTTGTACATAATCCCTTGTAAATTCTGCCCGTGCCTGTTGGCACATTGTAAAGTGTGTGTTTTTATCTAATGTGTTGTGTATCATACAAAGGTTATTTTTATAGAATACCTTGTGTGGAGTTTCCTTTGTGGTGGGCCTTGGGTGTTGTTGCTGGGTGCGCGCGCAAACGCTTTACACATCGCCTCAGAGATAAGCCTGACTGCTCGTGCCAAGCTACCAAGGGGGTGAGCAGGGGTTATCGTTGGCGTGTAACTTCCTTGCCCTGACTAGAGTGGTGGTTTCTGCCTGGCTTTGGCGCAAGCCTCAGCCAACCGGAAATCCCCAGGTCTAACATTGGTGGCAGCGGTGGGATTTGGACTTGCGTTTGCGCTGTACCGCAGCAGCGACTGGCTACACTGCAAAACTCTGCATTAGATAAATCACATTTTAGGGATTATTGTTTTGAAGTTCCTTTATTTCTTCTCCTGAAGGTATCATTGTGTAATTGTGTCCAGTACATTTGTCCCCCGCCCTGCGCCCAGAGTTGGTACCTGTGTCACGTGGTGGTCAGGTTGAGGGATCAGGGGTGGTAGAAACTGCCTTACCAGTCCGAGGGGAGGGTTGTGTGTGGATGGTGTGTGTGGCACTAGACAGTGAGTGTGAGTTCTCCAGGATAGAGAGCTCACTGAAACCTTTTGTGAATTGTGTACGCCTGTGTAGCTCCGACCCCCAGGTTCCTTGTGTTAAACTCTTCTCAGGAACGTCCGCCAAAATGGAGCCTGCTTTTAACTTCTGTAGTCTGTTTAGGTACAGTAGGTTGGAGCTGGTAAGGTTCTGTGAGGAGAGGGACATAGAGGTGGGTGAGTTAGATACCCAGTCCAAACTGAGGGACAACCTGATCCTTTGGCAAAAGGAGGAGTGGGAGCGAGAGCGCAGCGAGGAAGATAGGGCCCGGGCCGCACGCCGAGAGGGTGGTGGGTCTGAGGGGAGCCCTGAGGAATGTGAAGAGGAGGATTACCTGACAGGGACGCCAGTAGAGAGTGAAGACCCCATAGATAGGGAGTCCCTTGCTGGGTCCAGTGTCAGGAGCAGCACCCCATCCCTTTCCCTGTCCCCAGAGGAGTGGGTAGATAGGAGGGAAGAGAGGGAGCATCAGCTGGCCATGGAGAAGCTCAGGTTAGAGCATGCCTGGGGGATGGCGCAGCTGACTATAGAAGAGAAAAAGCTGGAGACCGAGAGGGTCTTAGCGCAGGAGAGGATAGAGGAGGCTGAGAGGGCCTTCACCAGGGAGAAATCAGCGCTGGAGAGTAGATTATCCCCTGCGCGCAGTCTTACTTTTCTGGGCTCCCCAGGGAGGGTTGAGTCCAGTGGTGGCAGCGAGATAGATTTCAGTATAGGAAGTCCCAGTTCCCCCAGTCTGGTACCTAGTTCCCGAGAGGAGGAATGTAGGTTGAAATTCAGAAGCAGTAGGAAGCTGTCTCACCAGACTTGGGACGAGTTTTTGGGTGAATGTGAGGAGGCACTGGACGATTGGGCGAGTCTTAACCCGAAACGCAGTTATTCCACCATGTATGGTCTGGTTGTTAAAGAGCAGATGCTCAGGAGTTGTTGTCCCGATCTGCGCCAACACCTGTTGGAGTATGGGTTTGGTAGTCCAGGGGACCTTGCAGAGGAAGCAGACCGTTGGGAAAGGGCCCAAGGTTCTCGGGAGTCATTAGGGAGTGAATCCAAAAGTAGTGGTTCAGGTATCTTCCAGCCCAGCGTGGTGGAAGAGGCTCAGTGTAGCCCAGCTAGGTCCCAGGATAGCGAGGAGGGTGTAGGGGCTTAAGGCCTGGCTCAGTGGAGCGGGAGTAAGTGGGCGACCGAGGGTCCCCAGACGTACGAAACCCTGCCTCAGGACTTGGATGGTTTCATGAGGGAACACCAAGTTGGGGACCTAGGCTGTCCTGTTAGCCCATTTGAGGAGGATCACCTAGTGAGTAGAGGACTGGGAGCGCCTGTAAACAGGGCTCCTGTGGTTCTAGAGTCTGGCAGTACCGCTCCGGTAGGGAGGGTACAGGAGTCCAGCGTGAGGAGTGGTTGGGGGATGAGTTTCCCAGTGGATGCACCAGTGGACCAGGGACTAGCCAGTTGGGCTAGAGCTCCTTGGGGGGACCCGGGTGGCGCCACTTCTGTTCTGGGGGATCTTCGCGCACTGTCAGGTGGACAGGGGACGGGAGATCTGCGCCAGACAGACAGTCACACGGCACATGGGTCATGTGTCAGCCTCAGGGGGATGGCGTGTAAGTCCCCAGAAGTCCTGGAGTGCCAGGCAATTATTCCACCGAAGGTTTTAGACCAGAGGTTGGGAGGCCAGGTTCAGGAGCAGCCTGACCTGAAGGGTCTGACTACTGTAACCAGTGTCCTGACCGGTTCTTCTTCCAGAGGGACCGCCCCAGTTGGTAGGGAGCAGGACTCTGGAAGGGGGTGCAGAGGGTGGGAGAGCCCACCTCTGACCCGGTGCCACCTGAGGGGTTAAACCCTAGGTTGGTAGACCAGTTCTCAGGGAAGGGTCCTGAGCTGGTTGGTGAGTTATGTTACGAGGGTGCCTCTCAGAGGAGGAGGGGACGGAACCCTAGAAGGAGAGGTAGGGGGAGGAGAGCCTCACCCGTGACTTTTGGTCAGCCTGAGGGTACGGACCCTAGGCTGGAGGATCAGTGGCAGTTTAGAACTGCCCTGATGAGGGGTAGAGTGGAAAATGGTCACTATGTGCCAGGGGTTACTACCCCCCACTCTGTGGTTAGGCAAGGACCAGTGGCGCCTAGGTGGTCTAGGGCCTGGTCCTGGCCACGGACAGCTGAGGAGTACCAGGGGGGTAGCCCAGTTGGTCCGCCGAGTTTTTTCAGCGGAAACCATGTGAGTTCAGAGTGGCGTAAAACCGGAGAGTGTCCCTGCCGTTGTGGGCCTGCGTCCGTGTTTTATCGCCCCAAGCAGGGAAGACCATCACGGTGGTGATTGGTCTACCCTGCGTTTTGGCTGGAAGGGGGTCGTGTTGGACTTGGCCCTTCTGGCAGGTTCACCCCCGAGACTTTTTGCTTCCTATTGGTAACCTGGTGTAATGATTTTTGGTTTAGGCGCACTTTACCGCTGTGTCCCAGGGTAAAGTGCGTGCGTGTGTTGAGGTTGGCCTGCCCTCCCATAGGAATGCATGGGGGAATGTATGTGTCCTGGTAGTTCCTGATGCGTGGGGTGTGCAGGCCCGTGTTTGGTATGTGCAGACTCGTGTGAGTGAATGCTGCGCGATGATGTGTGCGGCGTGCATGTACCTAGTGTGGAAGTGCCACTTCTAGAAGTGGGCACTTCAGTGTGCAGTGTGAAATGTGTGGCTTGTCTGGCGATTGGCTGGTGGAGGTCATGTGACGGACTAGGGAAATCCCCAGAGTCAGGAGGAGTCACCCAGTGGTGAATAGGGAGTTAGCATGCTGATGGCTGGGGAGGAGTACACCTGGGTCCTGAATAGGACAGGGCTTTCCCCACACAATGCTGGCGCCGGCCCCTGTGGTGCGTCTAATGACCCTAGCCCTGCCAGTGAATAGGGAGAGGGGCTGAGCAAAACAAAGTGCTCAGGAACCTGTTGGAACTGGTTCGCCCCTTCCCTGTACCTTTAGACAAATACTTTTTACTGTATAAAAAGGGGCTGTGTCCCCTTACAATTTGTTCTCTTGCAGGATCATCTGAGGGGGGGGCCTGCTGCTGCTGGGCGCCAGGAGAGACCGCCACTGGGGACTGCCTCCCTGCTGGAGGGCCCTGTGTGCTGGCTCTGGGCCCAGCCTTTGCCCCCCTGTGCCAGAGAGGACTTTCTGCTGACATTGTGGACTTTGTAGCGCCTGGGAGCGCTCTTTGGATTTATAGCGCTGGGCGCGCTGGTTGGGCTTTTCTAGCGCTGCGAGCGCTTTGTTCCAGGAAGCCGGTGCCCACCCGGCGTTTGCCCCGTCTTTTCTGATCCTGAGGACCCCGGGCAGGTGCCCACCCTGCCGGGGACGTTGCTGTGCTCGTTGGCGGGTGCCCACCCCGCTTATTGATTGTTCCGTTACGAGGGAGCCTACCCCTCATTGCCGCTGTGGACGAGAATCACCGCTGCAGCCCGGACCGGAAGTCAGGTGGGCTGAGGGCGGGCCTCCGGGACACCCGGAACTAATAGACGGAGGGCGGGAGCCTACCCCGCCTCCTACGGAAGCATCGCGGCTGGTTCAGGGACGATCCAGGCGGGAGCCCACCCCGCGCTGGACTGAGAGGAGGAGCGCGGCGGCCGGAGTCGGTGCGGAGGGGGCGCGAGGCACATTGTCGGTGCCTGCCCCTCCGCGTGGAGAAGAGTCCTCCCGTCCGCCGGAGCAGAGAGAGCAGCCAACGCGGGAGTCCCCTGCAGACAGCCTGGTGAGTGATTGAGAGGGCTGGGGGACTCCGCGCACGTGCTGGGGGGTGCGGAGGCAGTGCTCACGAGCCCAGTGAGGCTCCAACGGTTGACAGTGTTTCTCGAGCCCCGTGAGGCTCTAGGGGGCATTTCGATTGGCGCAGAGTCCAGAGGGACTCCAACGTGTGGGGCATGGTTGCTTCTCGAGCCCAGTGAGGCTCCAACGTTGTGCAGAGCCACGAAGGCTCTAGAGGGCATATTTGAATGGTCCGAGCCCAGAGAGGGCTCCAGAGGCACGCAGAGTGCCTGAAGTTCGTTTTCCAGCTGCCCAGCACTTAGTGGGCAGCTGCCACGTTTAGGTGGGGGACCATTTTCTTTTCAGCTTGCGCAGCTGGTGCAGCTTGACTAAGACAGAGTGTCCTAGCTTGGACAAGGCCAGTTGGCCCAGGGACTGCCACAGGTGGTGGCATAGGAGTTCTTGCGCAATTGTTCCTACTTACACCTCTGAATGTTTTATGCATCATGTGTGTTCCTTCCTTGCACCTCTGAATGTGTTTCGATGCGTCATGTGCCATTGCTTTACACCTCTGAATGTTTTAGGCATCATGTGTTTTCCTTCCCTACACCTCTGAATGTGATGCATCATGTGTAACGTTCTATTACCCCTACAGGTATTGTGATACTTAGGTGGTTGTTGCTTTCTCCTAGTACAGGTGGTGCTAGTGAGGTTCTAGATCCCTGCGTGACAGTCTCCTAAGGTAGTTAGGGTTACGCAGGTGGTACTTCCCCGATACCAGTAAGTACTGGTTGTGTGCTATACATATTATTTTTGTGCTACAGTGATTTTATATATTTTATGTGCTAAATATCTAAAAGTGCTAATTCCTGACAGTGGTCCAGGTGGCCCTGTCTTGTACATAATCCCTTGTAAATTCTGCCCGTGCCTGTTGGCACATTGTAAAGTGTGTGTTTTTATCTAATGTGTTGTGTATAATACAAAGGTTATTTTTATAGAATACCTTGTGTGGAGTTTCCTTTGTGGTGGGCCTTGGGTGTTGTTGCTGGGTGCGCGCGCAAACGCTTTACACATCGCCTCAGAGATAAGCCTGACTGCTCGTGCCAAGCTACCAAGGGGGTGAGCAGGGGTTATCTTTGGCGTGTAACTTCCTTGCCCTGACTAGAGTGGTGGTTTCTGCCTGGCTTTGGCGCAAGCCTCAGCCAACCGGAAATCCCCAGGTCTAACACACATGCACACATGAGAACCAGTGCTACATTTTCAAAACATGTGCCCATGGGCTTGTATTGGACACGACTAAGTTTTGATGTTAACAATACCCATGTAACATCTAAACTGGTCATGCATACAGTCATTGGGGGATACCATGTCCATCCCTATTGTCAATAGGAAGTGGAGAATTTCACCTATTGAGAATGCCAATAACTCTTCATCTAATGGATGTGGCACAAAATCTTGCTTAAGTGTCAAGCACAACGGCTATCAATCAGAATGTCTACCTCCAGCCCTTCTGTCCGTTCCATGCCTCTATTCACTCTGTGCCAATGGATGTGGAATGTACCTACCATGCGTGCTACAATGACACTCTACTCTGTCTCAACGGCTCTCGCACTACATCTGGTGACACACAAGATACTGACCAAAGTCCAGCTCCACCCCAGGATCAAGCCAACAGTGATGCATGATTTCCTACACATACTGATGTGGAGGAACAACCTGGGCAGCCTGTAGGGACATAACTAGTGAGTCTTACTGTGGCCACAACCCCACTTCCCATCCCAATGGAAACACCTCACTGCCCCAACAACATGTGGACCTAGCTCCGGCAGCAACATTACCTGCACCCTATTCCCAGCTCCGGAGGAGAGCATTGAAACCACTCACACTGAGGATGGAGGGGCCACTGGGAGGGTGCAGCCTGGGCCAAGGCCACAGGTCCATGAGGCTAGGGGGGTTAGGAGGGTGCCTGTGGGCCAGCGAAGTGAGCCCACTTGTCCCACTAAAGCCCAGGCCAACATTTCCAGAGTAATTGGTGCATACGAGGACAACCAAGGACCGATGGACTAGGTAATAGAGGAACTCCGGGAAATTAAGCAACTGTAGTGGTCCATTGATCACTGTTTGGAGACACTCAACAATAATATGGGCCAGCTCACTGGGGTGCTGAGGGACAACAATACCACTCTCTGCAGGGCTTTCCCTCTGCTATCTGCTCATTCCTGTGGCCAACCTACATTTGGCCCAATTACATCAGTGGCTGCCATAGGACCGGAGGCCTGGGTAGTGGAGGAAACAGCATGAGATTCTGGTGGCAACGCACCCACCTAACCCAGGAAGTAGAGTTGTCTTTGATGTCATCCTTTGTGTACGGCACACTGAAATTGTTGACCATCCCTGGACACATTTCATTTCTGATGGCAGGACTTTGTTGGATTTTGTTGGATTTGTTGGACTTTGGACTCCAGGCAATATGTCCAGAACTCTAATGCTTTCATCTACCACCACTGACAATTACTCACTATAACTGTACTGTAAGTTAGTCATAAAATGCACTGCAACAAAAGCACTCTTCACACCTCCAGTAGCTCATGTTGTATCATTCACATCTCCGAAAAAATCAAGTCAAAACCTTTTGTACCCCCAAATGTAAGTAGAGCCACCTTGTGTATGCGTAGACTAAATAAATGTGCACATGACTATAACATATATTTCACCCAACACTGACATAGAAGTGTACAGTCTCAACACATCTTTATCACAGTGGACCAACCTTAGGTGGTCATAATGTTGTGTACAGAGTGAAATAACACATTACTGAAAATGATTAATATCAATGAGCACAAATGTCATGCTCAGACCTCAATAACATGTCTGGAGAGGATACATTTGACAATTCCAAGGTCAGTAGTAATGTTACAAATGTGTCAGGGGATCAGTTGGAGCCATATCGACTACCCAACAATAGGAATCCTACAACAAATATTACTAGGAACCACAAAAGGGGATCACTACAGCAACTGAGCACAGGTACAGTCCAAACAAGTGTAGCAGAATCTGGTGGAATGTCAAAAACATTTGACAGTGGAGTCCCACAAGCCCCGGGGCATGCAATGATGAGACACATGAACACCTACAACCAGATCATACACATTGAGGACTAGCCCAATATGAAGAGAGAGATAAGCAATTTTTGGCAAAACTAACACTTGTGTAGTTGAACACGATGGCACACATGTTGCTTAAGGACGACCACATGACACGGAAGACATCCAATGGTGTATCAGCAACTTCCGTATTATTGCTGTGCAACCTGTCTTGGTACCAGAGTCGTACATCAACAATCTGTAGCAGGCATTTCCAGGAGCATACAATGTCCAATTTGCACTGCAGAACAACATCTTTGGATGTCACCACTCTGAAACGCCCAGATGAAGATGGCAGGGCGAAGGTGTGCATGTGTCAAGAGCTTCTCCAATAACAGACCTGCACATAGTCACCCACATCTGTACACACCAAACTGTCAACAATCAACGAACTCCTCACATCTGCACAACCACAGTAACTGTAACAGTCACAGTCATAGCATCTCTCAGTATACTTTCACTGAAGAGAAGAGGTTGTTGAGGAACAGTTGATGCATGATTCCTCAGCCGGGGGTCTTGCTGGTCTCCATCGTCTACAATCAGAGGGATGATCCTATGCAATGTGATGTTGTAGAGCATGCATTAGGCGACAGTGATCTGACACACCTTCCTGGGTGAGTAGAAGAGGGCTTGTCCAACAACAGAATCTAGTCTTCAGGAGCCCAAAAGCCCGCTCCACCGGCCACCATGCTGTACCATGGGCCTCATTGAAGCAGACTTCCCCTGGCATTGTTGAATTCCTCAGCAGGGCCAACAACCATGGCCTGTTGGGATACCCTGATTCACCTAAATGGGAGGCACAGAGACATGCATTCATCATGAGGCAGACATCTGCAGAAGATTCTACCAGGTTTGACACATTTCATTCACCAACAAGCCAGACCCTCTCTGGCTGTAGTTGTGACATCAACTGGGGTATAGTGCTGTTCCACATTACGTAGGAGTCATGGGCAGATCCTGGGTGTGTGAGATGCATAAATCCGCTAGACATGCCACTTGTACATTGATGGAATGGAAGTTCTTCCTGTTCCTATACACCTGTTCATGGACTAGGCAGAGGTACTAGGCAGCGGAGGCCGGCACAGGTAAGCTCGGTGGGCGGGGCAGGGTGAGGCAGGGGGGAAGCCGACAGACAGCGGAATAGATGTTATTTATTTATTTAATTATACATATTACAGCGTTTGTCGACTTCCCTCTGCTCCCACCCCACCCCGCCCCACTGCCACACCGCATTTACCTGTGCCAGCCGCTGCTGGTACTAGGGCAATATGTGTGCAATCAATAGCTCCAATGACATGTGGGATGCAACTTAAACTATGAAAGTCTCCCTTCACAGTGGCCAAATCTTTGTGTTTGGGGAACTGAATGTAGCTATCCAAATGTCATCAGTGCCGACAGCACATCACATAGCACCATACTAGCAATTGGTTGAGACATTCCTACTGATATGGCCACCGTGGACTGAAATGAACCAGTAGCCAGTAAGTGCAGTGTGGCCATCACTTTCACTGTTGGTGTCAGAGCTGTGGGGTAGGTCCAACGAGGACATAAGTGAAGATCCAGACAGTCAAATAGATCCTGTATTGTCTGCCTTTTGAGACAAAAATTCCTGCTAATGCCTCTTTCTTCCATGGTCATTAGGTTCTGGAAAAGGCTGGAATACTGGAGCCTTCCGTCTTCTCCTTCTGCCAGGGTTCCTATGCGTGGAATGGAAACACTTATTGATGGTGTTCACACAGTCCACACTAACTCATACCGGGATACAGCCAACAGTCATGTGATGTCATAGCAGTTCATTTGTGAGCAGTGTGCAGCATGACACATCATGTATGGAAGACAGCAGACATACATACATACATGCATACATACATACATACAGACATACATACATACATACATACATACATACATACATACATACATACATACATAAAGACCAAGCTCTAGTATGAGGAAAGTGGAAGAGATGCCTGGCAAATGAGCTGATGACTAACTTGTAACATTGAGCACTGTTGTGTGAGAGCCCGTCACATTCGGGCACACAGCATAAAACATTACATACACATATCAAATATATACAGGAGTCATCCTGATGGACATGGTGCACTTCCATCCTCACAACATCCACTTATCTGCCTCAGTATGAACTAAACATGAGTCTGTTACAGTACTGTAAACATCATACATATTCATCTAAGTTGGAGTGCCCCGTCATATTGCGGAGTCTGCATTGCACACTTAACCACCGTCACCACCAGGGTACCTAGCCCTGTGGTAATTGTGTGTTCATGCACAGTCATGTATGTCTGATCAATGGTATAGGCAGAGGAAAGGTGCCATACATCAGGTAAATGTTGTTTGGGAGACACACTTCCCAATCACCTTACAATGTGGTAAGGAGAACTCACATGATGGAGGCCTCACCTCCACAGTGTGACTTTCAGGATCCCCGACCGATGGCGCTTTCAAACTACGCAGTGTCCATGTGCAAATGCTGAAGAAGCTTAAGAATGTTATTGTGACGGGTGTGGTTCTTAGGATGTATCAAACGACAGTAGAGACCCGCTACGTGGATACCAGACATCACCACTGGGACCAGCTTATTCTGTGAGCACCGGCTGATTTGAACTGTGTGGTGTGCATAAGCAGCCATTTTGGTCACAGACAAAGGCTGAAGAATGTTTTTTATGACCGGTGCGATTCTAAGGATGTGTCCAATGACAGTGGAGAACACCTATGTGGATGCCAAAAATCAATAATGGGACAGGTTTATTCTGTGACCGCCATCTTATTTAAACCACGTGGTAGGCGTGTTTAGCCACATCGGTCACAGCCATAGGCTAACGTTGAAAAATGCGGCCACCACCTTCCAACGTCTGGGGCAGTCTACACCAAAAGTACCCTATTTGGCCTACTTTTACATTGCATTTTTTACAACATATCACTTGCCTTCAGTCACTGCTGATGTCCACACCTCCGCATCACCCGCTGACGTATGTCAACTCTAGGAGCACTCATGTCACGCACAAAAGAGGAGAGGGCCCATCCTTGCACTCCAGAGTAGCTGTAAGACCTTTTTGATGAGGTCCTTCGCCTCTATGGCAGGCTCTATGGCTCACCAGAGGTACCGTTAAGTTTATAAAGTACTCATTGAGCCTGTTTTGACTGCTTACTTTCTGATCCCACTGGCTAGAATATGCCTCAGAGTTTGAGCATCATGTTAAATGCATACATCGCATGATGGGGTACACATGAAAAGGCCTATGGGCCCCAGGAGTTTGTGGAGAGGGAGCAACTTTGAAAGAGTGAAGTGGGTGATTTCCAATTGGGTTACATGTATATCACTATGAATCTCTCTAGTTCATGGTAGCTACATAGACTTGGATTGATACATCATGGAATAGATGCATTGGTCGGTCTAAACATCTCATCATGAGCCATGTCTGTATAATGTAATAGGCAACAGAGGTTGATGTTAGCCAATTATACTATTCCACTGTCCACTCAGCCCACATCAGAATCTGCACAACAGTTGACTGAGATTGATTCAACTCACAGACACCTTTTGAGCGCCACACAACCGTATGTTCACATATGGAAGGAGTAGAGGATGAATAATTGTTTAAAAGTGGTTGATTTGGCAGGTACTTTTTGGGAATTAGCCTCAGCCTACAAGGCCTGACTGTGGGAGAATTGATGCAGATGGTCATCTTCTTGTACCCCAGCTGCTCCTTTGATGTTCCCAGACACAGTATTGGGTAGTCATACCTACATTAATAGCTGATACTTGGCTAATATTGAGGATGGGGACTGAGGTGAAGGCCCTCACCTGATCGTTCTTTACATTGACCCACAGTATCAATGTGTGTCTGTCACTAATGACTGTACCTAAATCACACAGGTCTGTTGACAGATTATCCATTGAATGTTTGGCTAGAGTTCACCAACTCACAAACCACATGCACATGTACAGTTAGTGTCATCCCTGTAACAGTGGCACATGTGTCTAAAGGGGTGGCCTGTGACAGCAGGACAAACTAAAAGGACTCATTTATACTTACATGGTATTTCCTTCGAGTAATTCACATATCCACCCCCAAGAGATGTAGCTGTGAGTGTCACACCTACCAGCCCTTACCATGTGACCTTAGTCCTTGTATGTGTTGTAAACTATGTTATTCTCCACTATGTACCATGTGCATCAATTAACTGGGCCTGCCAGTTAAGGTATCTAGACCAGTGGTTCCCAAACTTTTGACTCCTGAGGACCCCACTGAGCCACCACTGGAAGTCGGGACCCCCAAGCAATTTGCATGATTTAAATTTCAAATGTTGAAACAGTAATTCGAAAAAAATAAATACATGTGTGCACACAAAACAAATACTCAAATTACTAAGGATTTTAGGAGCATATTTACAAACCCCTACCACCATGGAAACATCACTTTTTGCAACGTTCTTACAAGGCAGCGGTAAGCCACTTAACATGGCTTAACGCTGCCTTGTAAATAAGGCCCCCTTTCGCACAATGCTTAGCGTGAAAGGGGTGGGTTGTGGGTTTTGCAGTGGGTGTTCCACCGCAAAACCCATTGATTTTGATGCTGCCCCCTATTCACAGGGGCAGCGTAAATAGAAGACAGCGACAAAATTAACACCAGGGAAAACCAGATCTTAACTTGGCGAAACGAGGAGGAATGCTTTATCTCTCCTCATGTTTGCTTTTTCCATGTGTGCTGCCTTGTGCAGCACACATGGAAAAACCAAAACGCCTCACATTATTTATGTTTAGGAAGGTGACCCTTCCTGCACATAAACAATCATTAAAAAAAATGGCATTTTGTAACTTCCATGTGTGCTGCATTAAGCAGCACACATACAAGTGACAAAACCCCATTTCAAGATTGTTTATGTGCAGGAAGGGGGGACCTTCCTTTACATAAACAATCTTCCCCTTCACGCAGATACCCTTGCACTGTGTTGCAAGGGTGCCTGCATTGGCGCTACACTGCTAAGTATAGCACCAGCACAGGGCGAAATGTAGGGCTGCACTATATTCTTGTAAATATGGTGCAGCGCAGCGTTTCTGAAGTGGCGGCACGTGTCGTTAAGCCATAGAGGCTAACGAAACGCTCCACCACTTCTTTTGTAAATATCCCCCTTAGTATTTTATATTGAAAGAATTTGCAAAAAACTAAAATTTTAATGGGTAGGTTGGTGCTGCATCTCTGTGACTAACTTTTCAATGGTTGGTTTTATTTCGCAGTACGAGGCTCCTACTCCTGCCAGGGCCAGACTGGGATCCCAAAGCAGCCCTGGCAAATGTTTTCAGACCAGTCCCCATACGGTGCACACCAAGTGCATTGAGCGTGCCTGACCACTACAAAGGGGGCTTTGGGAGGCTCTACCCCCAAAGAAATTTAGGAAACAATGGTGTAGTCTACAACACGTTTATCACTTTACATCACACACATAGAGACAATTGATCATAAGTGTAACTCAGTGTATAGAAAATGTTACATAAGGCAAAGGGGACTACAAGGTGAGGATTCACATGTCATTTATACTGGCAGGCATTTTTAAAGAGTGCTTGGTCTGGAGAAGCACAAAAAACTTGGGATTCAGAACATAAGACAGTGGTTAGCATTGACTTTAACAATAAAAATGTTTTTCCACCCAGGTAAACCTTTTTAGCAGCATCGGGATAATGAAAGACGGAAAAAACAAATTACTAACTTGTACCATGCAGTTTGCAAGCAGCTCTTTGATGACAGTTCATAGGTCACTGTGCTAGATTATGGTTGTCACTTATGTACTGCACAGTAACAAAATAATCTTTGTGACAAAAGCAGTAACCCACTCACCTATGCACATTAAATACTGTATTTAAAATGCATGGTACACATTCTTTGCAATAGGCATATTAACCCTCTGTGCTACATTAGATAACTCAAAGCTGCCACAGGACAAAACTCATCTCTCTCCAGCAGGTACATTAATCACTGGTGTTATCTTGACACTTTTATTGTTGCTGGAAAACTGCTAATTATACAAGTGCAGTGCTTTTTAAACTGCAGCCTGTGGACCCCCTGGGAAAGTGTCAGGGACCCCTGGGGGTCCCCGGACCACAGTTTGGGAAACAGTGATGTAGTGGATGGTGTTCCATGTTGGTCTGCCACAACCAGGGTGTGGCCATCGGAGCATGATGATGAAGAAGATGTTGAGGTGTAGTCTCCTTGCTCCTCCCAGGCAATCCTCTGGGCCACTAGTCACCTCTGTGTCATTTTGGTATAGGAAACCACTGTGGCCAGCTGCTACCCCAATGGTGTCAGGCCTGTCTCCTTCGCTGCCCTCAGTTGATTCTATAATAGGAGTAGAAATTGGTTCAATACATTTGCCTAAAAGCATCATGCAAGCATATCATGACATTACACATTACACATTAGCACTGATAACTACTGTATAAGAATTAGTACATCAGCTCAACCATTGGCATGACTAAGTGTATTATTGCCATGTGACCTGCACACAGTCAATCATTAGGGTGTCAGAACCACTGCCAGCTCCAATTGCATGTGTGACGTGTCCATATTTCACCCTCATGTGTGTAGCAAGAGATAACAATTGTCTCTCAACCTATGCCCTTGTAACATAACATTGTTGCCTAAAGTTATGTAATTTAATGTCCACATGGATACATCACTACCTATCCACACAGGGCCCTGAAACAAGCAAAAGGCCAGGTGTCCCAAACCTAGTACTTGTGCTGCGGGGCAATTACTAGGGATACATATTATCAAATTTGGAAGCCACACGTGACATGGAGTGGCCATTTCAACTGCTAATGTTACCAAGTTACATTTATACTTCTGTCCACTGCCAGATGATGCTGTTAACAGATGCGCATGAGTAGCCTAGCTACGTGGCACATGTAGTACAGAAGAGTAGTATGGTGATAAATAGGCCCCAAGATAGCACCACAAATAAACAATATACCTGAGTCTGAAACCTATGTAGGACTGACTGCTGACACACACATGTCACACAAATATGTCAGCATATCACTCCCTGATGCATGCCACCATCCACAGATGTTTGTTCACTGATGCACATGCCTGTCCCACCATACTGCATACACCCTTCTCGTTGGCATGCTTACAAGCATTGGCTGAAACAACTGGAGCATCACAAACATGTATGCCATTACATGAACATTTTAACCTCTCAAATGTCATCCATCAATGTCATTGGATATGTGTGAATCAACCATCCAATCCTTACATGCCATTATTTTGACTTACCCCATCAGTCATTCATATACTTATGTACACATTTGCGAACATATATATCTGATGCATACAGATGGTAAATCATCTACACACTTAGACCATGCATGCTACAGGGGTACTTGTGACAGTACAACATGTAAAAGTATGCATGGGTGCATGTAGGCATTCAAAATGATGACACCAGTGGTGTTAGCCAACTCACACTAGTGTACATTCACAAAATACCAAGGGGATGCTGTGCACAGTCACTGAACACAGAGTGAATTGCATGCATTCCACAAATATGTGGTACACCATCCCATGAGACACAGTAGTAAGGCAGCTACACTGCACAAACAAGGATGACAAGTGGCCTGTGTAGGACCACTTACGCACATGACATAATGGGACAATGTAGGTAAGTAGAGACATAACGCTGCCATGTGGCTGTGCAACAGTGGAAAGAAATGTTTTAGTGGACACTGCTCAGGTCCTAGCAACATGACTTATAGTTGGTGGTGAACACCATGTCCCTACTACCATACCTACATATGCAACAACTGTCCTATTGCGTGGGACATGATTCACCTCCAAGCTTGTCGGGAAAAATGCAGCCTGTAACAAAAGTTAGTTGTTCATGCAAAATGTTATACTCAGGTTAATACTCACCTCCAAGTTGCTGATGTTGTAGGTCTGGGTGGACCTCAATCTGTATGCGGGCCTTTGCTGGGGTTCAAGGTCCAGCGCAGGTCCCTTCCGCTCTTGGGTACCAGGCCCACTGGATCTCTACGATTGTGCGAGCCCAGCACTGGAGGTCATCCCACCTCTTACGGAAGTGGGCACTATGCTGGTTGGAGCCCCCCAGGGCTTGCACCTTCTGGGCGATGGCTTTCCAAATGACCTTCTTTTGAGGGGTGTTGATCTGTATGGATGCAAGAGATGTAGAGACAGTATTTAGAAGGAAACTTGAGGACCGCTGTAGGACCGCTGTATGGTGGTAGCCACAACATAGATTGCCATCTAGCACACACATAAATCTATGTACAACACTGTACATTAGGCCTGGGTGGTAAATTCCGCTCCGCTCGCGGAATTTGCAGAATTTGGGTAATTTCGTGTTCCGTGGAGAACGCAGAATTGCCCAATATTCTGCGTTCCGCGGCTTCACGGAATTTTTTGCTTGTTCGCCTTCTCAAAATGCGTGTTCATGAGGTATTTCCTCCCGAGCACGCAAACAGCGATCGCGTGTTCGCGGAATTGCTGCGTGTTCGCGGAGATTTTTAACCATTTTGCGGAACTTTTCCTAGCGCGACTACGCAAATTCCGCCCACCCCTACTGTACATGTGTACATGTCACATGCTAAGCACAACTAATGCATGGAAAGGGCCTCTTCTGCTCATTTGATGATTGACACCCCACCAACATCATGTTGACCAAGACAATCATGGTTGCAATGTGATGTGAGGGAAAATGACACACAGTACACCATTTGGAAATGCTGAAGGGTAAACACCCTGTGCATGATTGTCTAGACCACTATTGCATGTTACAAGTTAGTAATTTGTTTTTTCCGTCTTTCATTATCCCGATGCTGCTAAAAAGGTTTACCTGGGTGGAAAAACATTTTTATTGTTAAAGTCAATGCTAACCACTGTCTTATGTTCTGAATCCCAAGTTTTTTGTGCTTCTCCAGACCAAGCACTCTTTAAAAATGCCTACCAGTATAAATGACATGTGAATCCTCACCTTGTAGTCCCCTTTGCCTTATGTAACATTTTCTATACACTGAGTTACACTTATGAATAATTGTCTCTATGTGTGTGATGTAAAGTGATAAACGTGTTGTAGACTACACCATTGTTTCCTAAATTGTTTCCTAAATTTCTTTGGGGGTAGAGCCTCCCAAAGCCCCCTTTGTAGTGGTCAGGCACGCTCAATGCACTTGGTGTGCACCGTATGGGGACGGGTCTGAAAACATTTGCCAGGGCTGCTTTGGGATCCCAGTCTGGCCCTGGCAGGAGTAGGAGCCTCGTACTGCGAAATAAAACCAACCATTTAAAAGTTAGTCACAGAGATGCAGCACCAACCTACCCATTAAAATTTTAGTTTTTTGCAAATTCTTTGAATATAAAATACTAAGGGGGATATTTACAAAAGAAGTGGTGGAGCGTTTTGTTAGCCTCTATGGCTTAACGACACGTGCCGCCACTTCAGAAACGCTGCGCTGCACCATATTTACAAGAATATAGTGCAGCCCTACATTTCGCCCTGTGCTGGTGCTATACTTAGCAGTGTAGCGCCAATGCAGGCACAGTGCAAGGGTATCTGCGTGAATGGGAAGATTGTTTATGTAAAGGAAGGTCCCCCCTTCCTGCACATAAACAATCTTGAAATGGGGTTTTGTCACTTGTATGTGTGCTGCTTAATGCAGCACACATGGAAGTTACAAAATGCCATTTTTTTTAATGATTGTTTATGTGCAGGAAGGGT
Organism: Triturus cristatus; assembly: GCF_964204655.1. Lineage (NCBI taxonomy): Eukaryota > Metazoa > Chordata > Amphibia > Caudata > Salamandridae > Triturus > Triturus cristatus. The sequence goes on from NC_140588.1 coordinate 492,093,551, forward strand.
CACCTTCCTAAACATAAATAATGTGAGGCGTTTTGGTTTTTCCATGTGTGCTGCACAAGGCAGCACACATGGAAAAAGCAAACATGAGGAGAGATAAAGCATTCCTCCTCGTTTCGCCAAGTTAAGATCTGGTTTTCCCTGGTGTTAATTTTGTCGCTGTCTTCTATTTATGCTGCCCCTGTGAATCAATGGGTTTTGCGGTAGAACACCCACTGCAAAACCCACAACCCACCCCTTTCACGCTAAGCATTGTGCGAAAGGGGGCCTTATTTACAAGGCAGCGTTAAGCCATGTTAAGTGGCTTACCGCTGCCTTGTAAGAACGTTGCAAAAAGTGATGTTTCCATGGTGGTAGGGGTTTGTAAATATGCTCCTAAAATCCTTAGTAATTTGAGTATTTGTTTTGTGTGCACACATGTGTTTATTTTTTTCGAATTACTGTTTCAACATTTGAAATTTAAATCATGCAAATTGCTTGGGGGTCCCGACTTCCAGTGGTGGCTCAGTGGGGTCCTCAGGAGTCAAAAGTTTGGGAACCACTGCACTACATCCATGTCTGCCACCACCACTTCCATCTCCATCCTCCCTGCTGATCCTCAAACTGCTTTCTGGGTTCCCTGCCCTAAGTAGAGGAGAGTTGCCTTCCCTCCAGAACCTCAGCCCTTGCCCTCTCTCCTCTGCTGCCCTGAGTGTGGAGGCCATAGCTATCCTGAGGCTGATCTCTGTGGGTCAAACTGCAATGCTGAATGCTTTTCATGGGCATAGCAAGAAGCTGACCCAAGCTGTTGCCTGCCTGGAGGGCATTCACTCTGACATGGCAGGCCTACAGAGCTCTTTTCAGGCTATGAATTTCACACTCAAATCAGCCTTCCAAATCTTCCAACAGTCCCCCACCCCTTCTGCCCCGTCTCCAACCACCATCCCTCTCCCCAAGCCTACCCAACGCACAAGCACACCTCACCAGACATCCACCTCAACTTCCTCATGCAGCACACTCCAGCACAAAGAGAAGGCACAACTACACAGCACACCCACAGAACAGACCACCTCCACACTAACCACAACATCCACTGACATACAGACAGACACCACACCCCTACACCCTGCAACATCTACTGCCAAGTTCACAAACCAACACACTACAGCCACAACACCACAGACACAGACTATTGACATCACACAGTCAGACACAACACACAAATCACCCAGTGGTGTAACAAAACTTGAGGGGCCCCCCTGCAAAGTACATGGAGTCCCCTGTTCTCCAGACCCAATCAAGAGCTCTCAGCCTCGGGGACCTCTGCCTGAGCACAGTGCCTGAGGAGTCCCTGGAGTTCAGGCCCCCCCACACCATGGGGACTGCAGAAGCTATTGTTACACCACTGACATCCCCATCTTTTGCCACAACTGACATCACATACCCAGCCACACCACCCACATCACCAGCCACAGACACATCACACAAGACCAAGTACATGAAACATTCTACATCCAAACAGCCATCAAACATAGAGAGACATGGATGCACAGCACACATATTCACGACTCAGAACTCATGTTCCACTACCTTCAACACCCAAACTCTTGCCTCACCTCCTCTCAATCCTCCCAAATCCCTTGACCTTTTCCCTGTCACAGCTGCCCCCTTCCCAAACCCAAAAGGGCTGGGTTCTTATTGCTACCTAACCCTTCCACTCCCATACCCAACAATAATTGCAACCCGCGCTACACCAGTCCCTACCTCATCAGGAAGTAAGAGGAAGAGAGCCACCTGCCCTTATACCAACCCTCCCCCTCCCAAACCCAAAAGGTCTGTCTCACCACCCCACCCCAAGTTTCCCAAACAGAATACCAAAAGTTTGAAAACTGTTACCCCCACTTTATATCCTTTACTACCCTTAAAGAGTACAAAATACCCCGTATGCTCTGGCACAGCCCTCCCAATCCTGAACCCAGCCCTCTCACAGATCAACCCAAACTTCTCAATTCTGAAGCCAGCCCACTACAGCCCAAACCAAACCTCCCAATGTCGAGTCCATCCATCCCACAGACGAACCCAACCCTCCCAATCCCGAGGCAGCAATCCCAAAGAATTATCCAACCCCCAACCCAAAACCTAGTCCAGCCACTTTACTCTTAAGAGGTGCCTGGGCTGCCCATTAGATGCCCCTATCCAAGGGAGGTTTCCCTGGCAGTAATCTGGTTGGCAAGTTCAGTGTCACAGCAGTGTGTTGGACCACAGATCACATTTTGGGCTGGCCATTGGCTTTTGTGTTTGAAGACTCAAGTGTTCTGTCAAATAAGAAAATGAATGATGTTTTTGTAGACCTTTGTCCTGCCCTTGCTAATGTTGGTAACTGTTGGTAGTAGGACTGTGAAAGTTTAGTTGTGTTAGGTACACCATGATAGATGCTCCTTTTGTAGTTGTATGTATGCTCAGCCCTTGGGACAGGTAATGGAGTTACAGAGTCAGTGGAGCAATAATAAATGTATGCATATCTGGGATGAGTTACTATTGGGGCTAACATTGCTTGGGCTGGTGTCTGCTATGGTAAGTATAGCAGCATCTTGTCTTCACCAATGACCACGTCTGATAGCTTGCAGTACCAACCGAGATGTAGTGTGGAAGGGTTCTTGATGTGTGCAAAATAGGTTTTTGTTACAGCACACATGGAAGGTGTGGTCTTGTCATAGCAATGTGTTACTTTGGAGGCACATATGAGCATATCCATGTGTGTTATGTCAACAAATATGTCATGGATGTCAGAACAACTGCTGTTGCTTTGGTGTTTGTTAGGGACTTTACTTACAAATTAGCACCATGTGCATGACACTTGGTGAGAACATTGGTTGTCCCTATTGTACACCATGCCACAGGTCCAATGCACGTGGAAATATTGATGCAAGTGCTATGTGCAGTGTAGACTTGGCAACTTGCTTTCCATGTGTCCACTAGCTTAGGCTGACCCAAAGCAGCTGGGAGTAGTGAAAATGTGGCAGTCAAATATGTGAAACTGTCGTGTGTAGCTGCCTTTCCTTTTTTAGGTAGATGCTGTGTGCAGGCATATTCCAGTGCATCAATAGTGGAGGAATTTTATTTACCTAGAGACATCCACACGGATGTTTTTTCAAGATTATACCACAATGTAGCTCATGAAGGATTTAGGCTGTCACAGGGGATATTTGCTATGGTGTTCATGAGGATGATGAGTATTTTGTAACTGTTTATTGCACACAGCATCACAGCAGCTTCTGAGGTGTCCACACATGTAGGATTTGTAAGTGTGTGCTTGTACATAGTCACTATTCAGGACATAGAAGGAACCAATCAGATGTGATGAGAACTAACTTTATGTGATGTTGAGCACAGGGACACACAAGATATTTCAGACCAGGGATACAACAGGCCTAACCTTGTCCACTGTGTTGTGTCTCCGGGGGAGGGGGGATGTAGTGTCACCTCACCTTTATTCATGTTTACTGTGTGACAGAGTTGGTAATGAGTGCTTGAGGTCAAGTGATGCACAGTGTCTGTAGATGTTCAGCAGTGGATGTTGAAACTACCCACACAGACACATACACACACTATCTGTCTTCTATGCTGTGGTGGACGTATAAAGTGCGGTGTCGTTTTATGCTTCAATCAGTTCCTCTTGCTCTAAACAAGATGACTTTGAGGGGATTCATGTAGGGGTGGGCTCCCCCAGGAGCGTGGCTGATGTACATGAGAGCCTGACTTCGATACATGTCACCTGTACATCTGTGATTGGTATGTTGTCCCACACAATGACATATCTTCCTCATTGTAACATGGCACTACATGTTGGGATATGATACTGCAACTTAGTTTTCATCTCCAGGTGACAAGGACAGTTGCTTTTCTCTATGGTTCTTAGTGGTATTAGTTATTGGAGAGTAGATTCTGACTTATTTCCATGAAATTATGATGATGCTTCTGTTCTGACCTGGCAACAGTGGGTTTGTAGCATGTTTGATGTTCCATCTGCGGCAGTGGAGGGTGGTACTGCTGCTGATTATGAAATATTTTATGCCCTAAGGGTGTGTGCAAATATGAAAAGTGCATTGGGTACCCTATGAGCATCAGCTTTGGCGACCTGCTGGGACTGATGATGGACATACCCCAGAACACTTCAAAGCTTGTTACACAACTCACACTTCTCACTCTTTTGAATCTCCCTTCAGCCCACCCAGGACTTTTAGTGGGTTCATACAAACTGGAGCATTTCTAAGAGGGTTGTGCCTTAGGTACTTGTGGCTGTGTATTATGACAGGTTTCTTGTGCATCGGTGCTTATCCTAGTGTGCCACCTGGCAAGTATTTTGCTGCTTATGCCTTTGCTATCAGATATCTGACACAAGTGACCTTACTCCTTGGGCATTCCAGGACTACTGGCTTTGTGTTCGGTTGTGAGATGCATAGAATCATTTGGCGACAACTATGGCTTTGTTTGTGTATTTTGGTAAAGCTTTAGTTCTGACATGATAAGACTGTCAGTGAACTATGACGAGTCTCTTTGAAATTACATCACAGAGAATGAAGAGTGGTACTGATGCTGATGTCAGTTGTGCATTTGATGAGTACCCACCTCACCACATGCTTTTTTGCACGGGTGGTGCTGGGCAATGGCAGGACCCATCCCAGTTGATAGGTCTGTGGCCCGCTCATGTCCATATTCACTACACATGTGTATTGGCAAGTTGTCCCAGCGTGATGACTGGGACACATAGTGATCACACAACCAGAAACATGCAGACAAAGGTAGGCCATCGATTTGGACTGGGATGTCAGTGGAGGGATCAGTGTGTCATTTCCCATCAGTTGTGTCCCCGGCATTGTTTTCCTTGTCATCAAGCAGGTACAGCAGCTACAGGAGTGTAATGCAGGATCCATATAATCACACGACTTGCATATCTGTGTAGAGAAGCTTTTCGGTCTTTTTGCCCTCCGTTTCCACAAGCTCTGATGAGGTGGTTGGACCGCCACAATCTCCTCATCGTAACCGTGCATCCTAAATGGGCAGCCACATAGACCGCGGTTCCGCTCTCATATTGGCTCCAATGGACCTTTTCCAATGCCCCGCAGTCATGATTTGCTGTCGGAGTCGGAAGGACTGCTGCGGTCGTATTCATTTTTTTCATCCTAATACGGCGGTCGATGTGACAGCTTCAGGAGAGAGATTTGGTGGTCCGACTGCATCCGACAGGACTGCGGAGGCCGGCCCGACCAGCATCGTAATGAGGCCCATTGTGTGTTAAATATTATAACTGTATATGTTATATATTGTTTGTGTAATTGCTTATGTATTTAAATATAGTTAGTAATTTTAAGTTATTTACAATTTTGATCTAATTGTTAATAGTAATTTATAGGGTTGTAGTGGATTGTGAGGTTTGTAGGGGTACCGGATGGAAAGTTATTTAAGAACACTTAATGAATAGGTCATTTTTAATATATATTAATTATTTCATTGATGCTTAGTTATGTAAATTGTGTAAAAGTATTCTTTTTAATTTATATTTTAGGTTTGGTTTGTTAGAGTTGTAGGGGTATAGGGTGGGAAGGTAATTAAGTAATAACGTATTAATACTTAGTTAATAATTTAGTAATAATTGTTAAATTAATAATTAATTATGTAAATTATGTAATTATTAATATTTTAAGTTATATTTTAGGTTTGTCTGTGTATAAGGTGAGAAGGTAAATACATAATAAGTAATTAAAAATAAATTTATATTTTTTATTAAATAGTCAATTGATAATTAATTTTGTAAATTGTGCAATTATTATATTTTTAATTTATATGCTAAGAGTGGGTTGTTGGGTTTGTAGGGGTATAGAGTGGGAAGTTAATTGAGTAATAAATGATTCATAATTAATAATTCCCCAAATATTTAATTGATAATTGATTATGTAATTTGTGAAATTCTTATATGTTTTAAGTTATTATTTTGATGCAGGTTGTTGGGATTGTAGGGGTATAGGGTGGGAAGGTAATTAAGTAAATTTTACATTACAATTAGGTGCCGATTCCGATCCTGTAAAACCCGGGTACAAATGGCCGTACGGAGCGTTTTCTTCGTACGACCCGTACCCGGGAATTCCACCGTACAAACCAGCAAGTACGATTCGTACAGAAATACCATTTCCTTATGAATCATAAAAAAACACAGTACGGCTAAAAAATACATACAATTCCGATCCTGGACAGCGCGTACGTCATGATTTGCTGTCGGAGTCCGAAGTACTGCTGCGGTCGTATTCATTTTTTTCATCCTAATACGGCGGTCGATGTGACAGCTTCAGGAGAGAGAGTTGGTGGTCCGACTGCATCCGACAGGACTGCGGAGGCCGGCCCGACCAGCATCGTAATGAGGCCCATTGTGTGTTAAATATTATAACTGTATATGTTATATATTGTTTGTGTAATTGCTTATGTATTTAAATATAGTTAGTAATTTTAAGTTATTTACAATTTTGATCTAATTGTTAATAGTAATTTATAGGGTTGTAGTGGATTGTGAGGTTTGTAGGGGTACCGGATGGAAAGTTATTTAAGAACACTTAATGAATAGGTCATTTTTAATATATATTAATTATTTCATTGATGCTTAGTTATGTAAATTGTGTAAAAGTAATCTTTTTAATTTATATTTTAGGTTTGGTTTGTTAGAGTTGTAGGGGTATAGGGTGGGAAGTTAATTAAGTAATAATGTATTAATAATTAGTTAATAATTTAGTAATAATTGTTAAATTAATAATTAATTATGTAAATTATGTAATTATTATTTTTTTAAGTTATATTTTAGGTTTGTCTGTGTATAAGGTGAGAAGGTAAATACATAATAAGTAATTAAAAATAAATTTATATTTTTTATTAAATAGTAAATTGATAATTAATTTCGTAAATTGTGCAATTATTATATTTTTAATTTATATGCTAAGAGTGGGTTGTTGGGTTTGTAGGGGTATAGAGTGGGAAGTTAATTGAGTAATAATTGATTCATAATTAATAATTCCCCAATTATTTAATTGATAATTGATTATGTAATTTGTGAAATTGTTATATGTTTTAAGTTATTATTTTGATGCAGGTTGTTGGGATTGTAGGGGTATAGGGTGGGAAGGTAATTAAGTAAATATTACATTCAATTAGGTGCCGATTCCGATCCTGTAAAACCCGGGTACAAATGGTCGTACGGAGCGTTTTCTTCGTACGACCCGTACCCGGGAATTCCACCGTACAAACCAGCAAGTACGATTCGTACAGAAATACCATTCCCTTATGATTCATAAAAAAACACAGTACGGCTAAAAAATACATACAATTCCTATCCTGGACAGCGCGTACGTGACATCCGCACGGAGTCAGGCAGCGTTTTACGGACCAGCAAGTACGATTCATACCCACAGCACTCCGCACTGCTATATTTTTACGGGAGCCAAAAAGTGCTGAAAAAGCTAAGTACGCCGCGATGCACGAGGAAAAGGGGGCCCCCAACCCCTGTATGTACGGACCCTACCCCCCACCCCAGCCCGTATGTACGCGCCGTACCCCCCACCCCAGACCCGTATGTACGTGCCATACCCCCACCCCAGCGCCGTATGTATGCGCCCTACCGCCACCCTAGCCCCGTATGTATGCACCCGTATGTACACGCCGTACCCCCACCCCATCCCCATATGTACGCGCCTGGGGGTACGGTGCATACATACGGGGCTGGTGTGGGGGTACGGCACGTACATACGGGGCTGGGGATACGGCGCATACATACGGGGCTGGGGTGGGGGTACGCCATGTACATACGGGGCTGGGGTGGGGGTACGGCACGTACATACAGGGCTGGGGTGGGGGGCTGTACGACTCGTACCCCGGGCTCAACTGTAACCGGGGTAGGGGTCGTGCACAGTTCGCTCCGTACGGTACGTTTTCCATACGCTTGTGCATTCAGAACGCTGGTACGGATTGGACTTTTGCGCTCGGACTTCAGTTTTACGACTCGTACGTAAAACAGTCCGGGGACGTCTCGTAGACTTTTCCCGAGGCGATTTGTATGTATTTTTCCAATCGGCACCTTGATTGTTAATTTTAATTAAAATATGTAATTTAACAATAATATGTAAATTATTTAACAAATATATTTGTCATGTTCTATATGAGGTGTGTGTTGTGTTTTCAGTGGGATATGGTGGAAAGTTATTTAGGTAATAATTAATTAACAATTAATGATTGATTTATTAACTATTTTATTTATTACTTAATATCTTAATTGTGCTGTATTTTTTTAAATCTTTTATTACATTTTATATTTGGCCTGCTAGGTATGTGGGAGTATAGTTTGGGAATTTAATTAAATAATCAAGTATTAGCCTTTTTCATTTGATAATAATGATTACAACAATTTATAAGTATGGAAATTGTTTAATTGTTTTTTGAATGTGTATCTATATAATTTTCATCTTAATAGTTTTATATTTTTCTTCAAATAATACATGTATTAATATAAGGTTTGTGTTAGAAGTGAAGTACTTTCCTTACTGTTGCGCCAACTGGAGTGGGAATAGTAAATGTTACCCCTCCTGAGTCCAATGCTTTACTTACCGTTGCACAGACTAGAGTGGGAATAGAAAATGTTACCCCTAAGCAATCCAGTGCTTTCCCTATTGTTGTACAGACTGAAGTGGGAATAGTAAGCTTTACCCTTCCTGAGTCCAACGCTTTCCCTACTGTTGCACCCACTGGAGAGGAAATAGTATTTTACCCTTTCTAAGTCCCACATTTTCCCTACTCCTACACAGATTGGTATATTTATTATTTCTAAGATGTAATATTTTTGTTAATATTTTTTATATATATTATTATGTGTTTGTGTATTTCATTTTATATTTTTTATATATAGAAATATCTGTTATTTATAAGATATTTTTAGTAAAACATAATGACATAAACAAACACACACATATATATGGGTGAGTGTGTGTGTGTATAAATAAGTACATATTTATATCGATCTTTAAATATTATTCAAACATATTTAATTAACAGTAAATTAATATTACAAGTTAAAATATTTAATATTTATACTATTTTTAACTATATACATAGTTAAAAAAATATATTTTTGTATGTATTTTTTCAATATTAGTCTAAAGCACGGCTACTCATAGTACGGTCCGCGGGCTGCCTGCGGCCCGGCAAGCCATCCTTGGTGGCCCGCGGACCTTGCAGACATCCTACCTGTGTTTTAAAAAAATAAATTAATTAGTGTTAGCAAACACTGCCGGGTGCAGCAGCCCGGACTCTGAGACTCTGCTCTGTGGGGGACGGGGGATTCCAGTGATTGTCAAAGTGGAGATGCAGGGGCCTAAGAAGTGAAATACAACAAAGCTTTATTAACATGAAGATGGTCTTTTAAAGACCTGTGAAGTACTTGGGCTGTGTGTGCGCGCTGGGAAGCTGTCTCAGTGCGGCTGTTTGTGCGCGCTGGGAAGCTGTCTCAGCCCGGGCTGAGGGCTGACACACACACGGGTGAGATGACAGAGGGTGACGGTGGGAGGGAGAGGGAGACAGAGGGAGACAGAGAGAGGGAGGGAGACAGAGAGAGAGATGGAGGGAGGGAGATGGAGGGAGGGAGCTGAAGGATGACGGAGAGAAGGAGGGAGACAGAGGGAGAGGGAGGGAGTCAGGGAGTAAGACAGAGGGAGAGAGACAGAGGGAGGGAGTAAGACAGAGGGAGAGAGACAGAGGGAGGGAGAGAGACACAGGGAGAGAGACAGAGGGAGGGAGAGAGACAGAGGGAGGGAGAGAGACAGAGGGAGGGAGAGAAACAGAGGGAGAGGGAGGGAGACAGGGAGTAAGACAGAGGGAGAGAGACAGAGGGAGGGAGAGAGACAGAGGGAGGGAGACAGACAGAGGGAGGGAGACAGGGAGTAAGACAGAGGGAGAGAGACAGAGGGAGGGAGATGAAGGGTGATGGAGAGAGGGAGACGGAGAGAGGGCGACAGAGGGAGTTGGGCAACAGAGGGAGTAGGGCGACAGAGGGAGTAGGGTGACAGAGGGAGTAGGGCGACAGAGGGAGTAGGGCGACAGGGGGAGTAGGGTGACAGGGGGAGGGAGGAGAGATGGAGGGAGAGATGGAGAGGGTGAGGGAGAGGGAGAGGGAGAGGGAGGGAGAGGGAGAGGGAGGGAGAGGGAGAGAGAGGGAGAGGGAGAGGGAGACAGGGAGGGAGACAGGGAGTAAGACAGAGGGAGGGAGAGAGACAGGGGGAGGGAGAGTGACAGAGGGAGGGAGAGAGACAGAGGGAGGGAGAGAGACAGAGGGAGGGAGACAGGGGGAGGGAGATGAAGGGTGATGGAGAGAGGGAGACAGAGGGAGGAAGAGGGAGAGGGAGGGAGACAGGGAGTAGGGCGACACAGGGAGTAGGAGAGAGGAAGGGGGAGAGAGGGAGTAGGAGAGAGGGAGAGGTAAGGAGACAGGGAGTAGGGCGACAGAGGGAGTAGGAGTTGGAGAGTTGGGAGGGGGAGAGAGGAGTAGGAGAGAGGGAGGGGGAGAGAGGGAGTAGGAGAGGGAGGGAGACAGGGAGTAGGGCGACAGAGTGAGTAGGGCGACAGAGGGAGTAGGAGAGAAGGAGGGGGAGAGAGGGAGTAGGGGAGAGAGAGAGAGACAGGGAGTAAGACAGAGGGAGTAGGGTGACAGAGGGAGTAGGAGAGAGGGAGAGGGAGAGATGTGTGTATGCCGGGTCTGGTTGCTCAGTGGACGAAGGCATCTGCTGCAGGGACCTGTGTTCAACCTCATGGTCACAATTTTTTTTGCTTTAGCCCCGCTCCTCCCCCTCTGACCCCGCCCCCACCGGTGCGGCCCTCGGCCACAAACCGCACTGTAAATTTGGCCCCTGAGAGAAAGTTTATGAGTACCCATGGTCTAAAGCAATAATTTCTTTTCAATATTTTTTACTTACCTTTATATGTATGGAAAGTTATATTTTTGTGATCGATATTTTTGACATGATATTTTTGTAGCACGATATTTATGGTTTTGATATTATGTCAGTAAACACCCGTGTACATGTGTTTTAATGTCCTGTTTTTATAACTTTGGCTTGGAAGAAGCTTGAAACTTTATTTTCGTGACATATTGATTAACAGTAAAAAATATTTTGATTTATTGGTTTATATAGACTGATATTTTATATGTCACAAGAATTATTTTTAAAAAAGTGATATATCGCTGTCATTCAGGAACCAGGTTAAAACTTGTATAAATGTTGCTGCCTAGCTTGCTCCCTGCACCTAAGGCTTAATTAGCCTCTCTTACACCATCTCTTTAGCCAGAAGGAAGCTGTATTTCATGGAGAAAGAAAACACACTATTGCTTTCATTTGCATTTGAAAAAAACTGAAGAACTAGGCCTTACTGGATTAACTTGGCCATGTCACAGACCCTACTGAGAAAGGAAAGAGTGGAATGTGCAGCATGTTTAATATGATTTCCTAAGGGATTAAACCAACCCCTAAATAACCTCCACTTTCACATTACTATTCTGCTGAAATCTGGGAAGATATAAAAAAGAAAACTGCTGTTGGGGAACTCTTGGCTGCCTCAGCAGTATTAGTGACTATTCCTGTCTTCCTTGTAATCCCTGAATCTATAAACTACTCTGAGAACCAGGGAAGATAGTTTCTTACTGACTCCACCTCCAGGATTGGGAAGGGAAGAGCGTCCAAAAACAGAATCAACTGCATCACCCTGAGAGACTGGAGAAAAGCATTGTTCTTACTTGAACCTGTGGGCTGTTTTGTAAAAAACAGCATCTGGCAAAATGTGGAGCATCAGGCAAGGAAATATTCAGCCTTATCCAAACTTCCAACTTTTTCCCCTGTAGAAGACTAGGGCAAGGTATTGAGTTTAACAAAAAAGATGCAATTTTGGTGGCCTCAATTTGTTTTAATTTGGCCAACTTGGGGCATTTAAGTATGAAGTGTAGGGTTGTGAAATGAAATCCTACAATCTGTAGGGCAACTCTTTCGAACCATCTCCAAATGACGCATTTTGACCTAAAACAAAATCTCTAAAAGCAGTTGCAAGACTGTTAACTAGGATGATCCACTACTTGGCTCTGATCCTTGTGGTCAGCAAAAAAAGGTGCCTAAGGGCCTGATTCGGAGTAAGCGAAATGGCGGGAACTGCAGCACTTGCATTGTGAAAAAACAAAGAGTGCCCTACAGGGCCCCCAGTTGCCTCAGGGTCATGTGGTGCTTCAGGGGGTACATGTTGTGCCCCCAGTGTGCATTTACCCCCTGTTCCAGCACGACATGGACTTTATAGTCCATGTCATGCTAGAATGTGTTGTGGCAGTCCCATGGTGCTGCCTTTCTAAGGGTCTCCTATGGGTCTTTGAAATGCAGGGCTGTGGGCCAGCTGCCACATGACTGACCGCCCAGATTACAACTTGTAATCTGGCGGGCAGTTGGCGGTGTAGTTTGGCAGGTTGGGAGTGAGGCGGTGGCGGTCCGCCCCACTCTCACGCCGTTAAACTCATAACCAGGCCCTTAATATCCATAAAAGTTGACAGGGGAAAAATAGCGACCTCTGCCTGACCTCATTAAATTATCTGTCACTTGGACGAGGATAGGTAATACCTGAGTAATTCCTACCATTGTCTAATAGAAAATGTTTGTCCTGCTGGCTCCGAAGGGTTGATTTAAAAAAAATGCATAACTACTGACCCCCGTACCCAATATTTGTGATGTTGGTGTGTTTTGTTTTGTCAAACTTGTTTTTATTGATTTTTCAAACCATTAACCCCTTCGCCGCTAGGCCTTCCCCCCCCCCCCGATAAGCCTTTTTTTGGCTATTTGGGGTAGTTTGCGCTTAGGCCCCTGTAACTTTTTGACCACATTAGGTATCCACGCAAAATTTGCGTCCCTTTTTTCCAACATCATGGGGATTCTAAAGGTGCCCAGGGTATGTGGAGACCCCTGTAGGGGACCCAGAAAGTAGCCAAAATACAGGTTATGTTTTTTTTGGGGGGGGGGGAATGGAAAAAAGGGCTACAGATGGAAGTGTCTGGTTTTTTCACTGCAAATGGCATCAGCAAAGGGGTTTGGTGCTGAAATCCCTATCTTTCCAGATTTCAGGGACAAGCAGACTTTTGTCAGAAAACAAAATATTTTGAACAGTTTTGGCATTTTTCTGGGACATAGCCTATTTTTGCAATTTTTTGGTGCTTTCATCCTCTTTCCAGTTAATGGTAGAAATGGGTATGAAAGCAATAATGGATTCTGGAAAGCTATACATTTTAGAAAAGAAGACAACATTCTAAATTCAGCAAGGGGGTCATTTGTGTAGATCCTTCAAGGTTTCTTTATAGAAACTAACCGTTGAATATAGGAAAAAATGAAAATTAATTGAAAAAAACAGCCATCTGTGTCAACATTTTTACCTGTAACTTCTTCTGATTATGACAGCTGTTTGAAAGCAATATACTGTTACATCTGCTGGACCTTTCTGGTTGTGGGGATATATAGGACTTGTAGGTTCACCAAGAACCCGACGAACCCAGAGCCACTAACTGAGCAGCGACTTGCAATGGTTTTTTATTATATACCGAGTATATAGCAATTATTCTGGGAAAATGTATACATGGAAAAATTGGTATGAAAGACACCTATGTATTTCTGAAACGGGAATAAAATATAGAGTTTAGAAACAGTAGATATATGCACATGTCCGAAATTGGGAATACCCATACTAGCATGAGACTTATTATAGGTCATTTTTCAAAATGACTTATTTTTTACACATTGTATTGGAAGGCAGAAATGCATGAAAAGTCAAAAGGTAATAACAGTTGCTCTACAATTCTGTGTTACAATAAGTCTCCTGATAAAAATAGTACCTCACTTGTGTGGGTAGGCCTAGTGCCCACGAAAGGAAACGGCTCAAAGCGCAACGTGGACACAACACGTTTTCACAATGAAAAATGACCGTTTTTTTGCAAAGTGCCTAGCTGTAGTTGTTGAACCCTAGATATGCCGGCACCTATGCAAACCTAGCAAACCTATAAATATTTTAAAACTAGACACCCAGGGGAATCCAGGATGGGGTGACTGGACTGGCTCTCACCAGGTTCTGTTACCTAGGATCTCTTAGAAACCTAAAAAATTGTCCAAAAAACACATTTTAGTCACATTTCTGTGGTGGAAAGTTCTGGGATCTGCGTGGATCCACAAGATTCCACACATCCCACGTTCCCCAAAGTCTTCCGAGAAAAATGGTACCTCACTTGAGTGGGTAGGCCTAGTGCCTATGACAGGAAACGGCGCAAAAGGCAACATAGACACACCACATTTTCACAGTGAAAAATGACCCTTTTTTTGCAAAGTACCTAGCTGTAGTTTTTGAACCCTAGCTCTGCCTGCACCTAGGGAACCCTAGCAAACCTATACATTTTTTAAAACTAGACACCCAAGGGAATCCAGGATGGTGTGACTTGACTGGCTCTCACCAGGTTCTGTTACCTAGGATCCCTTAGAAACCAGGGTGTCTAGTTTTCAGAAATGTGTCGTTTTGGTAGGTTTCCCTAGATGGCCGCCCAGCCCGGGGCCAAAAACTCATGGGACCCCCCCTTGCAAAACCAGGTTGTTTTGTGATAGGTCATTTTGATGTTGCCTAAATAGGTTTTGGGCCCTTGCCTGTCGCGGGTACTTGACCCACCCACACAAGTGAGGCACCATTTCTATCGGAAGACTTTGGGGAATGCAGGCTTCGTAGAATTTTGTGGATCCACGTAGTTTCCAGAATTTTCCACCACAGAAATGTGAGGAAAATGTGGGTTATTTCACAAATTTTGAGGTTTGCAAGGGATTCTGGGTAACAGAACCTGGTGAGAGCCAGACAAGTCACCCCATCCTGGATTCCCCTGGTTGTCTAGTTTTCAAAAATATATAGGTTTGCTAGGTTTCCCTTGGTGCTGGCAGAGCTATGGTTCAAAATCTACAGCTAGGCACTTTGCAAAAAAAGGGTCAGGTTTCACAATGAAAATGTGGTGTGTCCACGTTGCGTTTTGGGCCATTTCCTGTTGCGGGCACAAGGCCTACCCACACAAGTGAGATACCATTTTTCTCAGAGGACTTTGGGTAATGCGGGGCCGGTGGAATTTTGTGGATCCACGCAGATCCCAGAACGTTCCATCACAGAATTGTGAGGAAAAGGTGTTTTTTAACTAAGTTTGAGGTTTGCAAGGGATTCTGGGTAACAGAACCTGATGAGAGGCACACAAGTCACCCCATCCTGGATTCCCCTTGGTGTCTAGTTTTCTAAAATGTACAGGTTTGCTAAGTTTCCCTATGTGCTGGCTGTGCTAGGGCCCAAAATCCACATGAAGGCACATTGCTAAAAACAAGTGTGTGTCTAGTGGGCTTTCTGCCGCCCTGGGGGGGAATCGGGGGGTGGAGGGTTGCTCCGATATGTTCTGGGCAGCCCCCACACCCACACATAAAAAAGCCAGCGTAGTCGCTGACGCCTATTGGGCCACTGCCCCCATCTGCCCCCCGGGGGGGGGCAGAAAGACTGTGGCATTATTTCGGGGAAATGTTGGCATTAGCATGCCCATTCTGAGCTGACCTCACCCCTGAATTAAAAAAAAAATCCTGAGGCCTATTGGGCTTTCTGCCCCCCCCGGGAGCATTTGAGGGGCTATTGCCCCAATATGCCTCCGGCGAGGGGCAGAAAGACTGTGGTAATTGTTTTTGGGGTGGGGGCATTATCATGCCCATTCTGGGCAGCCCCCACCCCTAAATTATTAAATTAAATAAAAAATCCCTGGTTTCTATTGCCCCTGTCTGCCCCCTGGGGGGCAGAAAGTCTGACATTTCTCCGGTGGGGGGACATTGGCATGCCCTTTTTGGGCAGCCCCCACTCCAACGTCAATAAAAAAAAAACAGTTTTTGGTAGGCTTTCTGCCCCCCCGGGAGCAGATTGGGGGCTACTGCTTCATCTGCCCCCCGGGGGGCAGAAAGACTGACATTTCTGTGGGGTGCATTGTCATGCCCTTTTTGTGCAGCCCCCACCCCAACGTCAATAAAAAAAATCCCAGGTGTCTAGTGGGCTTTCTGCCCCCCTGGGGGGGCAGATTGGGGGCTGCTGCCCCATCTGACCCCTTGGGGGCAGAAAGACTGACATTTCTCTGACTGGGTGGGGGCATTGGCATGCCCTTTTTGGGCAGCCCCCACCCCAACGTCAATAAAAAAAATCCCTGTTTTTTAGTGGGCTTTCTACCCCCAGGGAGGGCAAAAAAACTGACGTTTATGTGGGAGAGGTGGGGGCATTACCAAGCTCTTTTTGGGCAGCCCCCACCCCAATGCCAATAAAAACAAATCCCTGTGTCTAGTGGGCTTTCTGCCCCCCAGGGGGGCAGAAAGACTGTTGTGCCCAAAAGAAAATGGGGGGAGCAAAGGCTCTTGCCCAAGGGGCAGCTCCCCCCTCCCTGGTGCTAGTGGGTGGATCCCTGCTTGGGGATCACACTCCTGGTGTGATCCCCAAGCAGGGATCCACTAGGGAAGGGTTCCATTGGAAAGGGGAGATTCTCTCATGAGCACACTAGAACTTGTGCTCATGACGGAACCATTCCATCATGAGCACTGAAAGGGTTAAGCATCAGGCATGGTAATACACTCAATCAGTGTCCCCGTTTGAAGCCATTTGGTATCCATATCCTTGTACAGTGTTTGTCGGGTAATCCGGATGTTCTCTTCCTTAAATGCATGTTTAAGTACTACCGGAATGTTTATAAAACATATTTTCAACAACCCCCCCAAACTAAACCCTCCCTTCCTCCCCTATCCCTCTCCTTCCCATGAGCCAAGATCCAATGAACAGAACTTTTAGCAATGCAGTACAATCATTGGAAGAAAAAAGGAGAAGGAGGAAAAGAAACCAGAGCAAAACATAAGAAACCAATTAACTTGGCCTATCATGAGACATGGGAGACATGAGGGAGCGGACATGTCTCTGGAGTGTACTCGAGTGGAGATGGTGTCACTGGTTAGAACTGGAAGAGGTGCAATACTCTCACCCTCGAGGGGCAGGTGGTCAGTGGGAGACCTCTAGAAAGGTAGCTGATCAGTAGTCCCCAGGCATGTTCAAAGTTTTTAAATTTGTCTCTGCAGATGTCGCTCATTCGCTGCATAATGACTACTTGCCACAATCTTGCTTGCCATTGTGTCATGGCCGGGGCTTCTTTCTTCTTCCAGGCAGCAGCAATTGCCATCTTGGCTACTCCCAGGAAGAGCCACATCATGGCTTGGTCTGCTGGCATTTGATATTTCAGTGCAAAATCAGTGGTACCCGTGAATCTCTTTAATTTGAGCTAGGATTTCGGTTGTGAAGGGACAAATTGTCAGGCAGTCCCATCATATGTGGCATAAGTCGCCCAGGATCCCACACCCTCGCTCTCAAAGATCTGATGTGTTAGAAACTTTGAAAATATCTTTTTTAATTTGGGGGGTATAGATATCAATCTCACACAGCAGAGAAAAACTTCATGGCAAAGAAAAAGGATGTACTATACATTAGAAACGGGAAAATCAGAAGAATTCTTAATACTGCCCTCACACACTTGGTGGTGTCGTGCTTCATCATTGGGCCGCATCATACAACCAGGTGCAGACCAACACACTGGATGGAGCGCAAAACCTGCCATGAAGTTTTTCTCTGCTGTATGAAATGTATATATTGTTAAGGGAGTCAGAGAAGACTCAATCCCTTGTCTCTTCTTTGTGATATTTAGTGTTAGCACGGCCGCTGAGCCGTAGAGACATCAACAGGAATTACCTGCACTTCTAATCCCCTGAAAAAATAAAGTAAATAGAGAGGAGGATTTTTTAGAACGTATAATGGAGAAACAAGGCCTCTCCTATGGAGATGAGGCCGCAGCCAGAATTTTAGCATGCCCTTCCCTTCTATGGGACACCACACTAACACAGGCACTCACCCAGGTGGAGGGTTGGGACTCTTTGACGGAGTTAAAAAGGACACAGGTAAAGACCATTTTGCATGGGGCTATACTCACGGAGTACTTGAGAGCTAACGCAGCACCAGGGGGCCTCCTTGTAGTCAACGAGCCTCTAATCTTCCTTGAAGATGCCACTTTTAGAAAGAACTGGTCGTTGATTGCCTGGAGATGTTCCAGAGATTGGCTAATTCTTATTATAGATACAGCCAAAAAAAAATCCGATGAACTCTTGATTAAAATCCAAACAAGTGTGGATAATCTGAGAACACAAATACAAATCTCAGTGTTCAAAAAGAAGTTGGAAGAGACAAATAAAATCGTGAATGAATACAAAGACTACCTGGTCAACTCTAAAGTACAAAAACTACAAAAAAATATCTAAAGAAGTTTTCCAGGGAAAAGGTGTATCCGTATATAAACGACGAGTATGTGAAAAATAAAGAGCATCTAAACACACAGAAGAAGCCAACACGTCAGAATTCAGACATCTCTAGTTCGGGAAGTGAGAGTAGTGACAGTGACTACCGACCCAGATACAGGGGAAGGGGTTGGTCTAGGGGATATATGCGCCCCTATCAATCAGGACCTCAGATGGGATTTGGTTGGCCTCTCATGTACCCTCCAATGGGACCTCCTCAATTCTTTCCCAAAGAATACCCGCCTTTTTTAGAGAGAGGCAGGGGGAGGGGCAGGGGGAGACAGAAACCACAGAGAGTGCAGAGAGTACAATGGAAAGATATGAACCAGAGGATAACCCGCAGTATGGCCCGAGAAGGGGAACCGAGCACCAGCAGGGACCAAGTTTAGTCATGAATCTAAGTAGCAAGAGCTTGACACCTTTACAAGAGAGGGTGTTATCGAGAGGTCTGGGATTTGTGCCTACAAACCAACCCGATATGTTCAAACTTAAATGCGAATTAGCTGGGTTTTTTCGCAGTGTACGCCTACGAGTATTTTTTTCGAAGGTAAAGATAATGTTGAACGGGAGGATGATACAGGATTTAGGAACAAATCCACTTTTGTCCCGACATTGAACCAGCTACCTCCAGAAGTGGAAGTATTTGAGCAGGCAGTACTAAGAGAGGTAGACCTCATGACTGAAACAAAAACTAAAAAACCTTTTTTTAACCTTTCCGCTTTGGAAAATGAAGCCCTGAAAGAACTTAGGGACGATATGTCAGTAGTTATCAAACCGGCTGACAAGGGAGGCGCTATAGTGATCCAAGATCTAGACACTTATAACACCCAATGTCTGCTCTTGCTCAATGACAGAAGAAATTATGCAATCCTAAATAATGACCCCACAGAAGAATTGAGAGTTCAGATTTCCTCACTTATAGAGGAAGCACTGGTCAATGACTGGATCAGTCAAAAGGAAGCATCATTTCTGTGTAATCAGCACCCCACTGTTCCCTACTTTTACACTTTACCAAAAGTGCATGAATCGGTACGCCCTCCACCTGGACGTCCTATCGTCTCTGGAGTGAATTCCATTCTGGAACCCCTTTCTAAATTCTGTGATTTCTTCCTGCGCCCCATTGTACAAAAGATGCCAGCTTATCTGAAAGACTCCCGGGAAGTACTGAATCTCATTAAAAACTTAGAGTTCGATAGAGACAGAGATCTCTTGATTGGTCTGGACATAGAATCTTTATATACTAATATTCCCCAACGAGAAACCCTGAGGGTTATTGAAAACATCCTATTGGCAGAAGATTGGGAATTCCAGACCCCAAGAGCATTTATTCTCTGCCTATTGGAATTGGCACTCACAATTTTTTTTTTCAATTTGGAGACCAATTTTACTTACAAACCCATGGTACGTCTATGGGGAGTTCCTGTGCCCCCAGTCTGGCTTGTTTGTATGTTTCTAAGTTGGAAGAAGAAACTATTTTTCCACCTACTAATCCCTTCTCTAACCACATAAGAGAGTGGCACGGAGACTTTCCTAACCTGGCTCAATGAAAGGAATCAGTTCCTTTTCTTCACGGGTTCGATAACGAATGACACTCTTCCCTTTCTTGATCTAAACATCAAAGCAGAGGGGGGAACTCTAATCAGTAGTGTCTTTCACAAAGAAAGGGATAGAAATCATCTACTATCCTTTCATAGCTTTCACCCTCGCTCGCTGAGGGAAAATCTACCCTATGGGCAGTTTCTACATCTTCGTAGAAACTGCTCGAGTGTTTCTGACTACAAAAAAGAAGCAGAGAGTCTCAGTCTGAAACTTAGAAATAGAGATTACCCTGAGAATGTGATTAAGAAAGCACAGAAAAGAGCTAGAAACTGTGACAGAGAGGCTCTATTGGAAACCAACGTAAGAGAGACACAAGAAAGAAGTATATGTGTGACAACATGTAACACAATTTCTAACCATCTTAAGAAAATTGTACAGAAGAAATGGCGTATCCTAAATACGAACGGATTGAATCAACCCACCCCCCTGTTCTCCTTTAAAAAGAGTGCGAGCATCAAGGATAAGATTGTGAACACACGCCCAAGGTCACTAAGGGACCTAGGTAATACACTAAATCGTAACCAATTCTTACCACCTGTAGTAGGACATTACTCATGTGGATACTGTAGAGCGTGCCCAGGGTCTATGAATGGTAAGAGTATAGACCTAGTCCTCAATCGTACCTGGGAGTTGCATCAACACTCCACATGTAACACAGATAATGTTATCTATTTACTCAAATGCCCCTGTGAGATGCAATATGTGGGCATGACAACTCGGAAAGTCAAAACCCGCATATTGGAGCATATGAGTACTATACGCTGTGGAAAGACTAATACAAAATTGACCGCTCATTTTTATGAGCATAAACATAATGAGAACGAATTGAGGTGGATTGTGTTAGATAAACCATTTATTCCGCCAAACATGGGCGACATTTCGAGCTTCCTCCTATTGAGAGAACAGAGATGGGTGGAAAGACTTAGGAGCAATGTAAGGGGGTTGAATGATGGTATATCCTGGTTCCAATTACATGGAATCATGAAAAAATGAATCATACCTGTAAGCACGAAAGATGCTGGTCGATCTGTATGCCATACCGGACAGAGCAGGTCTTGTATTAATGCTCTAGATACCACATATATATGTCGAAATTATGTGTTAAAAATAAATCTGGAAAACACACATACTTATATATGGGGACAGTTCTCTGGTTTTTATAAAAAAGGAAA
Organism: Triturus cristatus; assembly: GCF_964204655.1. NCBI lineage: Eukaryota > Metazoa > Chordata > Amphibia > Caudata > Salamandridae > Triturus > Triturus cristatus. The sequence goes on from NC_140588.1 coordinate 492,114,771, forward strand.
TTCATCCTGTTGGTCACATCTGAAAAAACAGGCTCGTTGAATATGCTTGTTTTACTATACACATCAAATGGGAAAATAGATATTGCGACCACACCCGCAAAATATATATATGAACATTGTTTTGTGCTGGAGACGCCCGCATATGCATCTGTGATACTTCAATGAGATACTTGAGAAATGGCCGCCATGCTAGTTGTCTTTTAGAAACAGTCTAGATCGAGTAACCTCTTTCTATGTCGATGGGTTGCCATGAATCATGGGAATCTGTGATACAACTTGGGAAAGAACGGTGAGATGAGGTTTGTTGGCCCTTTATATGGAGGCTCAATACGTTATAACCTACGTCGACGGAGGACGTGTGAGGGGTTACTGGAGACAGTGTCTCTTTGGAGTAGTAATTAGATACTGCCTTAAGGGATTTTTCGAATTAATCACTGACTAAATTGGGGCCCAAGAGTATTCTGAACGCTACCATGGGTGGGACTTGAATCTGTTTGTAGAGTAGGGGGAATATGCTTGAGAATGACGAGAAACGTAGCTCTCTATACAAAGTCGAGTTTGAATGAAGAGCAAGCGGGGGCATATAAGTAAATCTTTTTTCGAGTAAAGAAGTATTCTACTAACAGTGTTGCCCTGTTTTCTCTACTTTATTCCCTGGGACACTTGATTGATCATACGCATTCAGAGTGTGACGACAAGAGCACCTCCCCCACAGTCCCGGGTTTAGAATAAAATCCGTAAACTCTTGTAAGTAGCGATGGATTCACATGAATGAATTACTTATTAATATGATCCACTGGGTTTTGTGAGATGGCTAAGTCTTGTTTTTCTCTCAGCTAAGTAATATCTATGCAGTGGATCCACGCACAGATTTTAAACTTCTAACATGACACCCACGCATGGTGTTGAGTTATTGGGTCCACAATGAGTATGGTGTCCCCACGGTGAGGGTTTAAGGTGTGTGTTGAATTAATTGGTTGCTATGAAACTTTTAAATAATGCATGGGAAAATCAAAACGTGTAAAGGCTAATGATAAGAACGATGAGTATGGAAATCATGGTTGGTTTTCCTTCTTTTATTTATTCTTTTCTTTCACTGTAGAATTGTGAACCCTCCTGGAAATTTCCAGAAAAGAGTGACGTTGGGGCAAAGCCCACATTGTACAGAGTAAAAAGGTAAAAAATACCCTAATAGGGGGACAGACCAGCAAATAGGGACCAACAACCTGACGAATGCCAGAGCGACCTGGTTAGGCGCATAAAAAGCTGGCAGAAACATGTTGGTAACTGCAGTGGGGATAGAAGGGTCGTTACCTTCCCTGAATACCCCATATTGATAATTCTAATCCTGCCAGAGGTTGACATAAAATAAATAGTTACTGGTTAACACCTAGGCAGTTTTACAAATATACCCGCACCTCTCTTGGTCCCATTTTTCCAGGAGAAAAATTTGTTTTCCTTTATGATTTGAGCGACACTTTAGTGTTTTTGCCTTTCTTTATTACACTTTACCCTCAACACTATCCTTCATCTTCTCTCTAAAAAATTGCGCTCCATCCAGTGTGTTGGTCTGCACCTGGTTGTATGATGCGGCCCAATGATGAAGCCTGACACTACCAAGTGTGTGAGGGCAGTATTAAGAATTCTTTTGATTTTCCCGTTTCTAATGTATAGTACAACCTTTTTTATTGCCATGAAGTTTTTCTCTGCTGTGTGAGATTTATATATTGGTAAGGGAGTCAGAGAAGACTCAATCCCTTGTCTCTTCTTTGTGATATTTAGGGTATAGATATCAGTCATAAAATATCTTGTAGTGGGCTTCACATTGCCCTAGAGACTGATTGTGCCGCCTTATATCTTTCCATAATGCCTTCTATTGTGTGTCTGTAGTATCATGATCTAATGTGTGTTCCCAGAATTCGAGGTTGTGTGGGCGCTTGGAGGGTAGGGTGTGTAGCAGGAGGGTGTAAAGGAAAGATATGGCCCCTTTGATGGTCCCTGCCCCCTTCACATTGCATTCCAGTGACGTAAGTTCCCTGGTTGCCCCTTCTCTAATCTCAGGTTGGAGGACCCAGTGGCATAGCTGAAGGTAGTGGAAGTATTGTGTGTTTGGATGGTGGAAGTCTCTTTGACAATGCTCATAAGTTAAAATGTCCCAGTTATGAAAAATGTCTGAGAGGGTTAGACATCTCTCTTCCTTCCATGTGTCAAAGGGCTCTGACTGTAATGCTGGTGAGAAAGCTGGGTTGTGGTGCATGGGGGTGAACGGCGAGGGAAAAGTGATCCATGCAGTCTGTCTTAGTACGTCGGACCAGGTTTTAAGGGTTGTTCTAGTGTGGGTGCTTATTTAAGCATTAGCAGGGCAGTCCAATTCTGGCCTCCAAAAGATGTCCCATATTACCCTTCCTGTGATTGCCCTGTCCATGTGTAGCCAGTGTTTGTCTGACTCACGTTGGGACCATTCTGCGATAACTCGGGGTCAGGGCCACATTATAAAAGAGGACCAGATCAGACAGCCACAGTCTCTCTTCGTCTGTTGGTTTCCATAGAAGGTTAAAGGGGAGAAGTGGTCTTTTATTTAGCAAAATAAATTTTTTTAAGGAGTATATGAACTCCCTGTAGAAAATCTCTCTCTAGGTTGATGAGCAAACTCTGAAACAGGTGCAAAAATTTTGAAAGCACTACCATCTTGATGGTGTGTATTATACCAATCCAGGACATGTATAGCTGCGCCCATCTTTTAAGCTCGGCTTGGAAGTGACGCAGGAGAGGCAGATAGTTGGCTGCAAATAACCCTGTGATCCTGGTGGTCAATTATATACCTAGGTATGTTAGTTCTTTCTTGGCCCACTGAAATGCAGTTGTACTTGTAGCCACTAGAGTGCCCGTCTCCGCGTCTGATAATGTCAGGGTAAGGAGAAAAGATTTGGGTAGGTTAATGCAGAGACCATCCACCTCTTTGAAACATCTCAGCTCCTACTGGAGTGATGTCAGGGATTGCTACTAGTCAGTAAGTGTCAATAGGATGTCATCGGCGAACAGTGAGATCTTATGTTCACTGGGACCAAAGTCGATACCCTTGATCCTTGGGTTCTCTATTATCATTGCGGCCAAGTGTTCAATACTAAGTGGAAAGAGGAGTGGGGATAGCGAGCACCCCTGTCTAGTCCCCTATTCAATAAGAAGGGATTCAAACTCACCCCATTGATCAGTATTATAGCACTTGGAGCAGCAAAGTTAGCCCGTATCATATTTATAAATGCTTCACAGAAACCAAACCTCTGAAGGGCATGGAAAAGGAATGGCCAGTCTACCCGATCAAACGCCTTACAGGCATCTAAGCTGAGCAGTAATGGGGGATCTGCCTTTTAGTAGTCTTCTCTATTAAGTGTATGACTCTTATGACATTATCATGTGTTTGTCTGCCTATGATGAAGCCGAATTGGTTCGCATGGACCAGTCCATAGAATATAGTTTGGCATCTAAATTGAGGAGTGCTATGGGCTGATAATAACAACATTGCTGTGGATCATTCCCTTGTTTATGGAGCACTGTGATAAGTGCTTCACGCATGGTATGGGTCACTTGCTTGGAGTCTGGGATGTGATTACAAAGGGCAGTCAATTGGGGGATTAATTCTGCGTTGAAAGTTTTGTAACATTGTGTTGTCAGGCCGTCTCTGGACCTGCAGATTTGTGTAGCTTCAGCCCCCCAAATGCCTGATGTACCTCCTTGTCAGTTATAGATTCTCCCAGTTGTTCATTCTGAGTTGGGGTGACTTGTGGGAGCTCCACAGAGCTAATGTAATCTGACTGTGCCTGTGTGTTGGGCTGGTCAGTTGAGTAAAGTGTACTATAGAAGTCTATGAATATTCACGCTTTTGCTAAGTCTTCCTGCATCTGAGCTCCTGAGGATTCTTGTATGTCTCCAATATAGTCTTTCTCTCTCTTGATTCTTAATTGTCGCACTAGGTGCAACCCCACCTTGTTGCCTTCCGTGTACGATGTCTGCTTAAGGAGTAGTAGTGCCAGTTCTGCCCTATCAGAGTAAATCGCATTTGGTTTCCCTTTCAGGGCTGTGACCTTTCTTTAAAGGGCTAGTGTGGGGTTAACTTCATGGGTGTGTTCCAGGGTTCTCAATTCCCATACTAGGGTCAACCATTCTGTGGCTCTCTATTTGTTAAGGGCAGCCACCAAAGTCAGACATTGACCCCTCACAACTGCCTTGAACGTGTCCCAATTATTAGCCATTGAGGTGTCTTGAGGGTTGTTTAATTGAAAATATTCCTTGATGGTCGTTCTTAGTGCACCTCGAAGTGTTTTGTCACGGGCCAGTGTGTTGGGGAAGAAACATCTCCTAAATTTGGGTGCGGGGTTGTTCCACTCCAGTGAGTCAGATACCGGAGCATGGTCAGAAATGAGAATGGGGTCTATGGTGGTGTCTCTGACTTGTTTAATTAAAGCTTGACTCATAAATAGGTAATCTAGTCTAGAATAGGTAGAGTGGATATGGGAGAAAAAAGTGTAATCTTTGTCCTCTGGGTGCGCTTCCCTCCAGTAATCTCTAAGACCCATGCCTCGAATTGCTTGATTCAGGTTTTTCAGGAAGTTCCCTGTGTGGAATCTGTGTGAGTGTGTGCTGTTGGCCCCTAGCAAATCCCCCCAACAAGGACAGAGTGTTGTTTCTGAATGCTGCCTGGTTAATATTGGGGGGTATATACTGACGCAATTGTACATAGCTTCCCCTGGATCTAGCTCTTTACTAGTATCATCCTCCTCTCCTTGTCAGTTTTATAATCTTCTGGTTAAAACTTTAGAGAAGAGTGAAAGCGAAGGGCTACTCCATTATGTTTTGTAGAGGCAGAGGATTTATATTTCAACGGGTACAACTTGTTTTTAGTCTATGGTCTGCGGATCTCTTAAGGTGGGTCTTTTGAAGTGCTATTATATCGTAGTGTTGATCTGTAAGATATTTTCAGATTCCCTGGCCTTTGGAGGGGGCATTCATGCCTCTAACTTTCCATGAGAGTGTACTAATCACCATAGTAATGGTGAGGACCCATTTACTTGACTTTGTTTGCCCCCTGCCTTCTGCTCCCTCTCTCTCCACTCCCCCTACTAGCTCCGACCCACTCTCTTCGGGCCTCCCAAGTATACGTCTCCAGTATTTGAAAAGTGTTGTTGTTCCCCCAGTGCCCCATCACCAAAGGCCCCCGAAAAAAGAAAATCAAACCATAAAACAGATAATGTTGGGAAAACATGTCCCCAGTTCAGTCCACAAATGTGGTATCCATAGAACATTGGAGACGAGTTAGACCACTGTTGGCTACCAAAGTTCCTGTGTGGTCTCTAATTGAGAAGGTAAGCACATTGACGCCAAAGTGTGCCAAGGTGGGACACTTCGATGTTGGGTTGCAGGTAGAAGTCTGTAGGCTTTGCAGGCTTGTTTGTTAACCGGGACAGAAAATAAAAGCTTGTTGGGTCTTTGGACCCTCGAGCTAACATGTTGATGTCTATAGACACCCATTATTAGCTTGACAGTTGTGGTGGACGATCACTTACATACTAGGAGCCAGTTAGGTCGAGCATATTGATGGGACTTCAGGGAGTCCTTGTTTCCTCTGTGATCTGGGAGGGCGACAAACCTGCCATGAGTCCCCTTTCCCTGCACCTGTGAGGGAGCTGCCTTGGAGCTCCAGTCTGTCAATGCTGGTGTCGTCCTCTGGTATCGGAAGTCCCATTAATGTGAGCTCCTCTTTCACATCGGTGATGTGGCATGCTATGTTCCTGAATTGGAAGCCCAATCCAAAGTATAGGTCCAGCGGTATCTAATTTTGTTGTGTCTGAGTTTTTCCTTGATGGGCATGAATTGTTAGTGGCGCATGAGGGTTGCTGGCGCTATGTGTTGGTACAGTGCGCACGTGAATCCCTGAAACATCACTGGGTCTTCTTTCCTGGCTGCCTTTAGTATTGCCTCTTTGATTTTGAACTAGTGTAGCTTTGCCAGAATGTCTCTCGGACGTGACTTATCTCCTTGGGTGGGCGTCCCCACCCTGTACACTCTTTCAATCTTAATCTTGACAGTTGTTGTTCCTAGGGTTTCAGAGAAGAGTCCAGTTATGAAGGCCTCAAGGATGGGGTCCTAGGCTCCTTCCTCCTGGTTCCGGATTCTAATGTTGTTGCATCTGGACCTATTCTCTAAGTTTTAGTTTTTTTGAAGCACCGCTTTATAACTGGGATTGAAGATCCCGCGTGGTTGTTGCTTTCTGGTCCGTTCGTAGATCGAGGTCTGCAGTTTTGGTCTCTATGTTCATCATCCTAGCTCTCACCGAGTCCACATCCTATTGGAGTATTATTAGTCTGCCTCTGATGTGGGCCTTCAGTGTTTCCAGAGATTTGGGCATGTCTGCCTTCATTTCCTCTCATAGTTCTTGTTTAAATTCCCCCAGGGAGACAAGTAGGTCTTCTTTGGTTAGCGCCATGTTATTCTCCCCTCCTGTAGTTGGTTGTGACTCTTTAGCAGTCGTGGAGGTGAAGTATGTGGAGACTGTTGTTTTTTGGGCGACATAGAGAGACTCTCTTTCGGTGGGGTGTGTAATCTTCCTGCGGTGCTAAAACTCAGAACAGCCCTGGCATCTTCTCTGGTTGAGGTGGGACTTCGCGGTGGAGCCCTCTGTGTAAGGCTGGATTTGTCACCTTGGGCCTATTCCGTGGTGAACCTCTGGATCATAAGTAGCTCTGCTGTCTCCCTGTACTGTAGCTGTTGGAAAGTAGGATCTGCTTCCTATGGTTACCCCCACTTTTTGGTTGATGTGATGCTGTTTTTGACTAGTCTGACTGGGATCCAGCTAATCAGTACCCCAGTCTATTTGCTTTCTCCCTAAACTATTGTGTTCAGTACCTAGGTACATCGGAGACTGGATACTTGGGAACCCTTGTTAGTCCCTAGTATTTGGTACCCATGTACCAAGGGCATAGGTACCCCAGAGGTCTCCAATGGGCTGAAGTATGCATTATGCCACCCATGAGAGACCATTCAAAATGGAACTACAGAACTGCCATTGCAGCCTGTGTAAGTTGGTGCATGCACCACTTACTAAATATATAGGTTTACTATATCTAAGGGTCACTGCACATAAAACCTATAAGTCACCTGTAGGAGAGTAGGATCTGCTTCACATGTTTACCCCCACTTTTTACTGGTGTTTCACTGTTTTTCAACTTTAGTCTGGCTGGGACCCTGCTATTCAGGGCCCCAGACTAGCTGCTTCCTTTCTAAAATGATTGCATGTACTTTAGGTACAATCCAGATTGGATTCTGGGGTACCGTTGTGAGTCCCCAGTATATGGTATACTATGTACCCAGGGCATAGGTACCCCAGAGGCCTACCAGGGGCTGAAGCATGTATTGTGCCACCCCTGGAAAGCCATACAAAATGACACCACAGGTCTGCTACTGCAGCCTGGGTAAGGTGGTGCATGCACCCCTTACTGAGGTAAAGGTTCACTATACCTCACCTATCACTGCACATAGTAACCTATCAGTCAACCCTATGGCAGGCCTTATCAATCGTGAAGGCAGGGTACTTGGTTAGGTGTGAGAGAGTGCCAAGGCATGAGCTGAGCCCCTCTGCAGCCTTCGGAATCTCTTCCCCTGGGTTGTCAGTGGTGCAGCCTGACCATATACTCTTAAGTGCATTATATCTAAAACGGTTAATGCTAACTTTGGACTGGCTGCACGGAAACATGTCGTGTTTGGTGTCAAACACCTTGGAATCATACCCCCTCATCACTTCTTGATGTGAGGATATGATCCCACCCTTCTAGAGGGAGAGACATGGCAGTACTGGTATACCCAGTAGAAATCTAATAGAGCCCTGGCATCACAAAATGGATGCTGCAGCCACAGACACGGGTCTGGCCTCCTGCTGCTGACCGAAACTCCGGCAGGGGAGGCCTGGGCAATAGGTTTCCTGTCACAGGGAGGTGTAACCACCTCCCAGACAGGCTTATGTGTATTAGGGCTGGGTGGGAGCACTCTCAGAGTGCTTTGAAGTCTTGCACTGGGGGCACTTTTGGTGTCCCTGTGCATAGTCCAGCTCAAACCGGTTCAGGGGCTTCCAGCCGGTGATCTGGCACGAAACTGGACAAAGGAAATGGGTGTAGCCACCCCTCTTTCCAAACCCTCCCATAGGTGGGTCCCTAGAGCTAGTCCAACCCCTTCCTTAGGTATAAGTAAGGAACCTCTGTAATCAGAACTTTAGATATCCCTGAACGAAACTCTGAAGCTGAATACTGGAACTTGGACGCTCTACTAAAAACTAAAAGACTGAAGAAATCTCCCTTGGGGTCAAGGAATGACTCCCCTGCTTGTCAAGAGTACAAGACAATGTTCACAAGGAACTCATTTAAACTGAACAATATATAGTCTGCTACTAAAGTTGTTTCTGATTTAATCATAGTCAAGATTATTTTGATTCATTAACCACCTTATATTGAGTCATAGTATTAGTCATATGCATTTGTATTCCTTAAAAAGCTCTTAAAAAACTTTTCATTAAGAGTATACCTAACTTCAGCCGAAATAGGTAATTTTATTTTGTAGTAGTGGTCTGTATCACAGACTTATTACTTAAACATAAATATGGAGATATTTACACAAAAATAAATATATATTTTTTCACATTTAAAGTGTTATTGGGACCCCCAAGTGAAGTGACCATAACCTATTTTACTGAGTATTGTGTAACATGGTGGGAAAACTGAGACAGTTAGTTATAAAAAGGAGGAGCTTAATACAATATATAATAATTTAATCCAAGCTTTTGTATGTTGTCGACTTCAGGACTCTCTTCAGGACTGTGTTTCTGGGGACTAAGCAGGGGAAAGGAGTATAACCATGATGGTAGATGAACATGATGATGCAATTAAATTAGAAGGAATTGGGGCTTAATAAGGTGCGTAGTGGTAGCTTACCAGTATAGCACATACACGTGTCCATGTTGGATCCATTATGTTAGTTGATAAGGGATGCATGGAAGATATCTGGACTTGTAATCAGGGAATAGACTATTATAAAATCTAACACAGATAAGGTGCCCACCAAGGTGATATAGGGAGAGGCAGACTCACGGGTTGTTCAGTTCTGCTAGGGTTAATAGGGATGTTCCAGAGTGTAGGTTCCTTGCGAGTATAGTCACGCTGTGGCACTGACCCAACTGCAATATTATCAAACAGAGGTTTGCATGTCTACTAATTTTAGTGGTACATAATTACTGTAGTGCCCAGGAACTCTAAGCGCAGCTCTTACTTGGTGTCAGTATCCTATCTCGATCGAACAGCTTCCGTGAGTAATCCGGCTGCATTTGCCAATTTTTCACAATGCCGACCAGAAGCAGGAAGTGCCTATATGCGCGTTGCTAGGAAACAACTAGTGTAGTAGAAGTGACGGCCATCTTGTAATGGTCATCAAGTTGCAGGAGTCTATCCTCTCCTCATATTATTAAGGAAAGCGCTCCAGCCACAGCCTTAGAGGGGGCGTTCATTTAAAGATTACTAGCATATGGCTGGCCCGGATATCCAGTAATCTCATATGTGAGATGTACAATGTATATGTAGTCTTCGGAAGAGTGTCTAAGCCTCGGTATGGACCTCACTTTGTCAGTAGTTAATGATAGCGATCTCCACGGTCTACATTGAATAATCCACTCTGGATGTTTTCTGTAATACGCATGGTGTGCACTTTCAAAATACACATATTACAGAATGCCACGTAATATGTAGTGAACTTTTACAATCTAAATGCAGTGCGAAGGTTGATTTAACACATTTATCATGACAAAAGGACCATACAAGACCTATGGTCACTTCCCCCTGTGACAGGTCATTACAAGTGTGGGAATTGAGTAGCCTGTGGCCTTACTATGGAGACCAAGGGGTCGATTCCGATCCTGTATTTTTTTTTTCCGCACGACTCGTATCCGTAGTTTTTCCCATACGAATCGTACAAGTCCCGTCCCACCCGTGAAGTATGATTCGTACGGGAAAAATACATACGGATCTGCCCGATCCGTACGAATTGGATCGGGAAAAGTTGTACGAGACGGACCCGGACACTATCCCGTACGAATCGTACGGAAAACGTCCCATACACGGGGAATGACTTTACCCGCTACGAAGCAAACTTTGTACGACTCGTATCCTGGGAAAAGTTGTTCCCGGGGTGTGAGTCGTACAGGGGTACGAGTCGTACAGGCCCCCCCATGCATATGTACGCACCTTATAACAACATCGCATATGTACGGTGCGTACCCCAACATCGCGTATGTACGCACCTTACAACAACATCGCGCATGTACGGTGCGTACGCCAGCATCGCGTGTGTACGGTGCATACGCCAACATCGCGTATGTACGCACCTTACAACAACATCGCTTATGTACGGTGCGTACCCCAACATCGCGTATGTACGGTGCGTACGCCAACATCGTGTATGTATGCACCTTACAACAACATCGCGTATGTACGGTGCGTACCCCAACATCGCGTATGTACGCACCTCACAACAACATCGCGTATGTACGCACCGTACATAGGCAATGTAAAACAGCACAAGGAGGGTCTATTCGACTCGCACAACACCACAAAACACATCTACAGTGCACAAAACATGGAAATGACTGACCTGGCAACATCCAAACAGGCAAACAGCGGGGCAAACTCACAACCACCCCTTATAACACACCCACCAAAAACTGAGGCCCACCCACAAATGGACCATAAAAAAGGACCCACACACACAAACCATGAGCCTTTGCAACAGACTCACTGCAGCTAGAGAGCACACACCAACAACTGCACCCATCCACCTTAACATATACACCTTCACACAACCTCCTTCACACATACCCCCTCTTCACATTCAGACCCACAACTTCACATTCAGACCCACACACCCACAACCATCCACACCCTCACCCCACACCATGCCCACAGACAAGAATCCAAAGTTCACAAGGGAGGAGCTGGAGATCCTTGTCAATGAAGTCATCAGAGTCGAGCCACAGCTGTTTGGAACATTGGTCAGACAGACCAGCATAGCCGAAAAATCACGGCTGTGGCAGAGTATCGTCAATAGGGTGAATGTTGTTGCACCCATCAGAAGGACCAGGACTGAATGTCAAGCCAGGTGGTACGATCTGCGGAGGTCAGTCAAGCGAAAAATGAATGACGACTACGCCCAGAGCAACATCACTGGAGGTGGTGGGCCCCGCAGACCAGTACATTTCCATCCCTGGGAGGAGAAGGTGATGGCCCTGCTTCCGCCAGTGGGAGTACATGGACTTCAAGGAGTTTCAGAGCCTGGTGAGTACACAAACAACTCATGTAACATGGGGGTAATGGCATCCACACCCCAACTACACAAAATACACGCAACTACCTCCAAACACTCACTGGCTAGAACCATAGACAAAAACAATGCTAATGCCACTAACATGTGTATGCCCCATTGAGAAAGCAAAGCCATGCTATGTCCCATGCTACACGAAGCACTAACCCAAGAATGGATGTCCGGTATGCTGGGAGGGTGGGTGTCACAAAACGCATTGTTGAACTCCAAATCAGACACAATTGCCCTCATCCCATATGGCCCAGGTACATTCCCATGCACCATGCTCAATGCACAGGGACTGTGAAAGTACTGACAAGATAGCTGACACTGGGCCCTGGTGTAGGCAGCACAAGGCCCTCCTGTGACCAGTGCAAACACAAACACCAAGACAACAAGGTCAGATATCTAGGACAGGAACTCACACTCACTGTCATGGCAGCATGCTCCATGGGGGAGAGCTACATCACCTGGGAGCCCCAGTGCCAAATCACACTACACCCACCAGCAGGCCCTCTCACACATACCCCTTACACAAGCAGACACCCCCAGGACAGGCAATGGATTTACCCACTGTCACAATGGACATGTAACACAACAAGACCAATACATAGCCGAAGAAGCATCCAAGTCAAAAATCAACAAGTCAAAGACTCAGGAACACATATCAATCTGTCCCCCGCAACATACCCATCCACAAGTGAACATTGAGGAGAATGCTAGGCACATACAACTACACATACACACATATGCTCAATCTTTGACAATTATGCCATAGATGACGCATGCAAACTGGCAAGATATCTGCAGTGACAGAGATGAGGCACTTTGGATTGTGCTGAACACCTTAATTGCACAAACTCACACAAAGGGAAATGCATCCATACGAACAGGCTCACAGGTCAGTTGGCAGAACATGTGGGAAATACGCTGGACCCCCCCTTCACAACACGGATGTTGTAAATCCGAATGAACTGGCACACAAGTTAAGGGTATGAGCCAAACACATCCTGCTGCACACGGAGAGGCTGCAATTTACCATAGAGCCTGTTGTTGTGATGTCCCAAACTATGTCCACCCGTAGCATCCGCAATGTTTCAGAGGCAAGGTTTACGCACATTGATGCCTTCATCAGACTCCACACTCCACTACAGATGACTGTCAAGAAGGGTGACTATCATGTCATGGGAGTGATACTACATGTTATATGCTCCATGGTGAGAAGACATGTATGCATGGTACCACAACATGCACAGAAGCAGTCCCCACACATTCCCAACCCGTACCACCACCAAAAAGCCTTGCTGCAACCCTTACCCAAACTGACATTTCCACATGTCCGTGCATGGAACGCTGATTCAGCACACGTTGTAATCCTCATGAGGAATAGCAGGAGGCCAAAGATGACACGAGCAGACAACAGGCGCAAAAACCTGGGAATGACAGACACACAAGAAGTCACCTAAAACAAATCTCGCCGCACACATGGTCAGTTACGAAACATGAACAATGTTGGACACATACAAATTTCAAAGAAAGTCTCTCCGCAAAACTGTGTGGCATGACATCATCACTCGAGTGACACATCAGTACACACATCAAAGTCATTTTGCATTCAGTCAGCTGGACACACACATTGCAACACATGCCACTCAATGCTACAAGCTTGCACACTCATACCCAGTGACTCACCATTATGAGAAGAAGTTGCATATGAGCTGACTCCGGATATCATCCTCCTCCTCTTCCTCATCACTTGCCTCGTGACCAAGACCTGGATCCTCCACAGGTGGATGTTGCTGCGCATCAGGATCAAGGATGAGTGGCACTGCCTTCTCAACGGCCATGTTGTGCAGCATGCAGCACACAATGAAGATTTTGCAGACCTTCTCCGGTGCATATGGGAGGGACCCGCCTGTCTTGTCAAGGCACCGGAATCGGCTCTTCAGGAGGCCAAACGTCCTCTCAATCACTCGCCTGGTCTGCCCGTGTGCATTGTTGTACTGGTGATATGCAGCTGTTCTTGGGTTGCGGAGAGGTGTCATTAGCCATGGCATGTTGGGATATCCAGAGTCCCCTACATGGAAACATCATGTAAATAAGTGGGTCAGGAGATGCCGTAAGAGCCAAAGATACCACAACACACAGGACAAACAGAGTTTACCCACCAACAAGACATGCTCATTCGTTGTGCAGCCGCAGCATAATTTGTGGCACCCTGCTACGCCTCAATATGTAGGCATTGTGTGCTGATCCTGGAACACGTGCACAGACATGGGAAATCAGCATGTTAGCAAGACACACCACAAGGGCATTTATTGAGTGGTGATGTTTACGGTTGCGATAGGCTTGCTCCTGTGCCTGTGGTGGTACCAAAGCCACATGTGTCCCATCAATGGACCCAATGACATGGGGCATCCCTCCCAGGGCATAGAAATCACTCTTGACATCTGTCAACTCCTCAGGAGTAGGACATTTGATGAATTCATCAAAGTGCTCCAACATGGCTGCCAAAACATCACGCAGGACACGGCTGAACATTGTCTGTGACATCCCACCAACATCAGCTATGGTCAATTGAAACGTACCTGTGGCAAAAAAATGTAGGGCTGCATTCACCTTCATCTTGGGGGTCAGCGCAGTAGGATACCTGTGTCGCGGTTGGAGGTGTGGTGTCAGCTTGTCAGTCAAGTCCTCAATCAACTGTCGAGTGAATCTGTAACGTCGGATGCAGGCACGTTCCCTCATGGCAGCCAAGTCTGGCATTGGTCTTGGTACAGGCGGTGCCCTGCAGGACATTGTTAGGAATAATGAAGATTGAGAGTCTGCCAACATCAATGTCAATGAACATAGCACATGCTAAACTGCTACTAAACATCAGGTAGCTATGAAGTCAGGTGTGTGCAATACATCCAGGACACATATGCCAGCTTGCTGGCTCTCCTACGAAAAGCCAGATACACCTGTTGATTGTCAAGTCTTCATGACATTCCCTGAAATGAGCTGGGGGCAAATCTGAGTGAACAGCCAGAGATATCACCGGAGTGACACACATCCACATCGCTCATCCAGACAGTTGACTGCAAGGCACACGCACAGGTCACATGGAATGTCAAATGTACATATGAAACACATTGCGATGAAGGGGTACACGTGACAACAAAAAAACACAGCCATTGAGACGACGCAGACATGTATGCCTGGGAAAATATGATGTCCGATGCACACAGAGCCTACAGTCGTGGGAATCCACATGTGGCATGGTGTGCGTAGATGTGTGCCATACCCATCTCCACACAGACCCATGTTGGCTGCACCAACAGCAGATGCAGTTAACGGAACACTAACAGCAAGCTCATGGGAACACATGACACACACCTGACATAGTCACATAGGGGCACGCTGATCGTGACATGTCAGTTGATAGAGTGTCCCTGTCCCTGGCATCAGGAGACAGGTGCGGGTGGTGATGACTGTGCCATCCCACTGCTGCTGTGCATGACACAGTTGGACTACAGACACACATGTGGCAAGTGTCAAGGTGATGTGTGCCACATAGTGCCCCATCACACATGACATGTGTACACAGGTCATCACACATCAATTGTGCAACTAGATGAGATGACCTGTGCAATATCACTGGCTGACACACCTAGGGCCTGCACATGAAAGTATGCAATGACAAGAACTTGATGGACCTCCTTGTGCGACTCGTAGCCCTCCATTCCTGGCGTGTGAACGCCTCGTATCACTATTGTATTGGTGCCGTTGGGGTACGTGTGAAACGCACCGTACCCCCACATTCATTGCGTATGTACGGTCCGTATCACTGTTCTACTGGTGCCGTAGGGGTACGTGTAAAACGCACCGTACCCCCGCATTCATTGCGTGTACAGTCCGTATCACTGTTCTACTGGTGCCGTACGGGTACGTGTGAAACGCACCGTACCCACGCATTCATTGCGTGTGTACGGTCCATATCACTGTTCTACTGCTGCCGTACGGGTACATGTGAAACGCACCGTACCCGCACATTCATTGCGTGTGTACAGTCCGTATCACTGTTCTACTGGTGCCGTAGGGGTACGTGTGAAACGCACCGTACCCAAGCATTCATTGCGTGTGTACGGTCCGTATCACTATTCAACTGGTGTCGTACGGGTACGTGTGAAATGCACCGTACCCACGCATTCATTGCGTGTGTACGGTCCGTATCACTGTTCTACTGGTGCCATACGGGTACGTGTAAAACGCACCGTACCCACGCATTCATTGCGTGTGTTCGGTCCGTATCACCATTCTACTGGTGCCGTAGGGGTACATGTGAAACGCACCGTACATGTGTGTGGATTTCAAAATTAAATAGGGGACACATAGGGGACAAGTATTAGGCCCAAAATGCATGCTGGTTGTCATGGATACAGAGTTTTCATTTGCAATGTGTCCATCAGGTGTCCTGGAACAGTCAGTTGGCCAAAAAATACAATGTTGCAAAGTGGTTGTTGACTTGACATGATGCTCAAAATTTGAACGATGAGAATGCGTGTCATTGGTGTATGTTTAAAGGGATTGGAGTAAACATATGATGCGAATGAGTCTGACCAATCACTATGTACTCCTCTAAATGAATGCCCCTCAGCAAGACAGATATAAGGCAGCCAGAAACCATGAGAGGGCACTTGCCTGCACAACTTTCGAGTCGACCACACTGCTGCTGTCTCTGCTTCCTCTGGACCATGTCGCGTACTGTGGAGAGGGCCCAGCCATTCACCCTAGAGGAGAATGAGGCGTTGCTGGACTGCCTCGTCCCACAGTACCCCAACCTGTATGGGAGACCAGGGGAGCAGGTGATTGCTGACTCCACTACCTTTGCCTATGCACCTGTTGTGTGACTGTCACTTCTGGCATTGTGTCCAGGTGTGACAGACATGCAATGTTGTTTAGAGTGGGTCCCAGGGGGGGACATGCTTATGTCTCTCATGCAGAGCATGAGGTAGTTCCTGTGTGCACTCCTCACTTGCATTGTGCTTACTGTGACATTCACTGCATAGTGAATGACACATTCAGCCTGGCAAATCCTTGGAGGCTTTTTTTCCTATTGTCCTGAGATGATTCAGTGGTCCCCCCGGTGTGACAGGTGACTGTACCCACAGATGTGTATGAGTTGAGTGGACATGTGGTGAGAGTGTCCAAATGATGTGTACGACCTCATGGACATTGATGTGTGTGAATGTTCCTTGTCATGTGGGTGAGTGTCTATGTGAAGTGTTGCACCACAGCTGCATGGAGGAGGCAACAGCTCTACCCATCTGATGTGACAAGTAAGCCGTGCTGTGTGTCTGACTTGCAGAGCTAGCACGACACCTGTGACACCCCACAGGCAAATGGCACATGTGCAGAGTGAGGGTTGTATCCGCTGTTGTCACTGACAGGCGAGTGATCTGTGCCTGGGTGTGTTTGTCTAGTCTGCTGTGGGTGCGTCAGTGGAGTGGGACATGTGACTGCTTGGCACGTGCTGTCCATCAGCCTGCTGTTGCATGTGCTGCACAGTGTGTGCCATGATCAGTGAGTGTGTCGCACCCCTTATGCCACCTGTTGACTTTTAATGCCATGTAGTGCATTGGGGCTTGCACACAGGCCAATTTCTCATTGAGAATGATGCAATTCCTGTCAGAATCCTATGCCCTGTTCAACATATCAAAGATGTTCAAATGTGTGTCTCTGGGACATGGAGCAGGTGTAGTGATGTTGCCTCACTTTGTCATCCTGACAGGTAACTGCCTACGAGAAGATGGTGATCTGGCAGGACATCGTCAGGGCCGTGAGATTGGCGGGGGATCGGAGTCGGCGCCTACCACAGGTCCGAAAACTGTGGCAGGACATCCGGTGCTGGACCCGGCAGATCGCCCGGGTCTTACTGGGGCTCGACCCTCCTCGCCCCCACGGCGGGCGCCGACGCCTGACCTCCCACATGACCCGTGTCCTGGTGGTGGTCTTCCCTGACCTCGATAGGCAGTTACAGGAGAGACTGCAGAAGGAGAGGGTAGGTACATGGCTGTTTGTTGTGTTATGTGTCACCAGCTTATGGAAGTGCTCTGTAGCCTGGATACACTCCCAGAGTTTATATGTGCAGTGCATTTTCTGTTCCCCAATGTCACCTGGTGCTCTTTTTCATCCCTTCCCCTCCATGACATGTGTCCCCTGGTCTGTGTGTAATCACATTTGCACATGTTCCTCTAGGGTGCCAGAAAATCAAAGTGCACATTGCTTTCCGCATCATGTGGGAGCGTGGTCTGTGACATGTGTTGGTACCTTGCCTGTGCCATGACCTGTTCACCATGTTGGGGGTCCATATTTGTTGGCACTGATGATGAGTCTCAACATAGGAGTGTGAGGTTTCAACTGAACACCCTTGCACCATGCATGACCAATGTTGTGGCCTCAGACATGATGTGCATGAGTGGGAGATATGCATAGTGCCATGACGGTTGCTCATGGTACAGTCAGCTCATTCCAGGAACACGGCGCAGTGTGCCCACTACAATCCCCTGAGACACCCTGGCCTCCTAATCATATGTGTCATCCAACACTGTGCACATTCTCTGTGGGTTCAGCATAGGTCTGCCTCTGTGGCATTGTCACTGGCCTAGTTTGTATTTTTACAATGTGTGCTACATGTGTCCACTGGACAGGGATACACCATTTGGCTTGTGCATACTCACACTGGGCAGTGCCTGTGTGGCTATTCACAACAATCTGTTGATGGTTGTTTGTCACAAATATGTGTTGCCAGCCCCACAAGGTGATGTTGTGTCAATTTAGCAATTGTTGCTGCACAGTTTTTGAAACCCTGATTAAGAGGTGTCACTTCTGGATCTGGATCAATCACATTGACTCAGGTATGGGGGGGTTGTGCGGGAGAGGCCTACATGGGCACCTCTAATTCCTCCTTGCCAGGTCTGACCTGTGTGTGAAAATTGGCTGCACAAAGAATCACCATGCAGTGCCCCTGTGATGGTGGCCAGTGCTTAATGTTCGTGCTTTGCAGCCTGTGTCATTTTTTTAAATCATGATTACTGCTCATACATTTTTGGCACATGTGTGTGGTTCAGATGCAACGCAGTTTGGTCTTTGTGTGCTGACATCTGTGTGGACATTCTGGCTTGCCATGAGGGTGTCTCCACAGTACAGCTATGTTTTTTTACAACACAATTGCAGGCCCATTAGCTTATACATTGTCCTGGATTTGGACATGTGTGCCACTCTACATGACATACAGTGGGTCATATGTGTAGCCAACTGTGTCATCAGGTAACGGATGGCCATGTGACAACTGACATAATTCATGTTGTTAGTCAAAAATGTTTGTACCTTGGCACTCACAGCACTTGTCGACAGTTCTTCAGGTTTTAAATGTGGTAATTTGATGATTTGTGTTAAGAACACTAATGTGCCTGCATGAAAGATGTCTCCCAAGGAAGTGCACACCAAACGACATTTCCACTTTCATGGAACACGCTGGCACCTTTTCAAAGAAGCCACTGTTAGAAATAAATGGTGTTGCAGATTCTACGTATACATGTTCCCACAGTGGTCTTGATTTTGTGAAACTCCTTTGTTGTTGGTGATACAAACTAACGTGTGTCAAGACATCAAGACCTCCTTGGGCCCATGTATATGTACTTTCTGCAACACCATTTATTTCTAACAGTGGCTTCTTTGAAAAAGGTGCCAGCTTCTTCAATGACAGTGTAAATGTAGTTTTGTGTGCACTTCCTTCGGAGACATCTTTCATGCAGGCACATGAGTGTTCTTTTCACAAAATGGCGAATTGCCACATTCAATACATGTCGATTGTGTAAAGTATTGTAAGTCCCAAGGTAACAACATTTTTTCGTTTTGTGTTCCAAAGTACTTACAGGTCTCTGAGTGTGGTGACACCTTGAGTAGTGAGGTGTGTTAGTTTACCTGGGGTGCACCACTACTGTTTTATTCAGGGTAAACAATAGGTGGCATGACTTCATTGTATTGCTGTGCTCACCTGTTCACAGACACTAGCTTCTCAGTGTATTTCTCATTCAAGTTGTGGCCTGGTGTGTTATTTGTTTCCTTGTGTCCAAGTGGCATAGTGGGTCTACCAACTGGGCAGTACAGGGCTTACATATGTGTGGAGTAATCTAGCTTTTACTCATGATGCATTGCCTGATATGCACTGTGACCTATTGTTTTTGTGCTCATGTGTCAGATGTATACAAGTGACTGATGTATTTCTGTTTCTTCTCCTTGCCCACAGCATCATCATCCGAAACAGAAGGAGACACCTGCACGGACCTGGAGGAGGGACCCAGCGGCAGTGCCACCATTGCTGGCGAGTCTGAGGGAGCCAGTGGCACGGAGTGCGAGGGGAGACAGTCCGAGGACCTGTCTGGAGGCGATACCACCTACAATGCCGACAGGTCCGACGCTGACTTCCTCGAGGAGCCAGAGACTGCTACACCACCTGGCAGCATCCCCACATCTGTCTCCGCCTCCTCCGTTACCATCTTGGCCCTACCAGTTGTGTTATTTGTCCTCACACCCACATGTGGTGTGTCATGCAGTGGGTGTAAGACATCCATCCTCCTGGGAGTGGAACACTGCTGTCAGTGATGTGTTGTTTTAGCACTGTCATCATAGTCCAAAGTTAGGGATGCGTACATACCACCATGTAGGTGTGGTCATCTGATAATGATGTACACCCCCCATGTCTCTGTCCACTGCTGGGAGTCATCTGCACCCACCCCCATGTCTCTGTCCACTGCTGGTAGTCCTCTGCACCCACCCCCATATCTCTGTCCACTGCTGGGAGTCCTCTGCACCCACCCCATGTCTCTGTCCACTGCTGGTAGTCCTCTGCACCCACCCCCATGTCTCTGTCCACTGCTGGGAGTCCTCTGCACCCACTCCATGTCTCTGTCCACTGATGGGAGTCCTCTGCACCCACCCCCATGTCTCTGTCCACTGCTGGGAGTCCTCTGCACCCACCCCATGTCTCTGTCCACTGCTGGGAGTCCTCTGCACCCACCCCCATATGTCTGGACACTGCTGGTATTCATCTGCACCCAACCCTATATGTTTGTCCACTGCTGGTATTCATCTACAGCCACCCCTATATGGCTGACCTCTGCTGGGAGTCCTCTACAGCCACCCCATATGTCTGGACACTGCTGGTATTCATCTGCACACACTCCTCATATTGCATGCCACTGCTGGTAGTCCTCTGCACCCACACCCATATCTCTGTCCACTGCTGGGAGTCCTCTGCACCCACCCCCATGTCTCTGTCCACTGCTGGGAGTCCTCTTCACCCACCCCTCATATTGCAGGCCACTGCTGGTTGTCATATGCACCCACCCCCATGTCTCTGTCCACTGCTGGGAGTCCTCTGCACCCACCCCCATGTCTCTGTCCACTGCTGGTAGTCCTCTGCACCCACCCCCATTTCTCTGTCCACTGCTGGGAGTCCTCTGCACCCACCCCCATGTCTCTGTCCACTGCTGGGAGTCCTCTGCACCCACTCCATGCCTCTGCCCACTGCTGGGAGTCCTCTGCACCCACCCCCATATCTCTGTCCACTGCTGGGAGTCCTCTGCACCCACCCCCATGTGTCTTTCCACTGCTGGGAGTCCTCTGCACCCACCCCTCATATTGCAGGCCACTGTTGGTTGTCATATGCACCCACCCCCATGTCTCCGTCCACTGCTCGGAGTCCTCTGCACCCACCCCAATGTCTCTGTCCACTGCTGGTAGTCCTCTTCAACCTCCCCCATGTCTCTTTCCACTGCTGGTAGTCCTCTGCACCCACCCTCATGTCTCTGTCCACTGCTGGGAGTCCTCTGCACCCACCCCCATGTCTCTGTCCACTGCTGGGAGTCCTCTGCACCCACCCCCATGTCTCTGTCCACTGCTGGGAGTCCTCTGCGCCCACCCCCATATGTCTGGACACTGCTGGTATTCATCTGCACCCACCCCTAAATGTTTGTCCACTGCTGGTGTTCATCTGCAGCCACCCCCATATGGCTGGACACTGCAGGTATTCATCTACAGCCACCCCTATATGGCTGGCCACTGCTGGCAGTCCTCTACAGCCACCCCTACATGTCTGGACACTGCTGGGATTGATCTGCAGCCACCACCATATGGCTGGCCAATGGCTGGCCAATGCTGGGAATCCTCTGCACCCACCCACCCACCCCCTTGGAGCAGTACACTGCTGGCCTGGAACTACACACACACCAATATGAAGGTAACATGCAGGGCCAGTCCGTAACCCCACATTCGTGGCGTGTGTACGCCTCGTATCCCTAATGTACTGGTGCCATACGGGTACGTGTGAAACCCACCGTACCCACGCAACCATTGCGTGTGTACGGTCTGTATCACTGTTCTCCTGGTGCCGTAGGGGTACGTGTGAAACGCACCGTACCCACGCATTCATTGCGTGTGTACGGTCTGTATCACTATTGTACTGGTGCTGTAGGGGTACGTGTGAAACGCACCATACCCACGCATTCATTGCTTGTGTACGGTCCGTATAACTGTTCTACTGGTGTCGTAGGGGTACGTGTGAAACGCACCGTACCCACGCATTCATTGCGTGTGTACGGTCTGTATCACTATTGTACTGGTGCCGTAGGAGTACGTGTGAAACGCACCATACCCACGCATTCATTGCTTGTGTACGGTCCGTATCACTGTTCTACTGGTGTCGTAGGGGTACGTGTGAAACGCACCGTACCCACGCATTCATTGCGTGTGTACGGTCCGTATCACTGTTCTACTGGTGCCGTAGGGGTACGTGTGAAATGCACCATACCCACGCATTCATTGCGTGTGTACGGTCCGTATCACTATTGTACTGGTGCCGTAGGGGTACGTGTGAAACGCACCGTACCCACGCATTCATTGCATGTGTACGGTCCGTATCACTATTCTACTGGTGCCGTAGGGGTACGTGTGCAACGCACCGTACATGTCCACTTCCGTAGTTGCGGTACGCAGGGGTTGCTGGACAGGCCCCCCCAAGTGACCAGACCCTGGTGGTAATGTATGGGCTCCATATTATAGGTTTGGATTTGGGTATGGGGTATGTTTCCTGCCCCTCACCCCCACCCTGGCCCCTGGGTGTTGTTCTCACCTTCTGCAGCGTGTGCATCGGGTCCGGTGCACCAGGTTGTAAGCTAGGAGGACCAGGATGACACGTACGATGGGGTTCATGGCATGTACGTCGCGTACCGGGACTCTGTTGCGTAGCGGTTCGTGTAGGACTCGCTTTTCCGGCTGTGTTTGGCTCCCGTAAGAAAAGAGCCGTACGGAGTGACGTGGGGACGAATCCTACTTGCTGGGCCAGAAACCACTGCTTGAATACGTCCGGACGTCGCGTACAAGTTGTTCCGGATCAAAATCATTTTTTTTTAACCCGGACGGTCTTTTGTACAAAAAGTACGGAGATAGGCTTTCTGTACGAATCGTACTTCCTAGGTTGTACGGAAAGTTTACCGAGTCGTATGGAGACAATGCTCCGTACAACGATTCGTACAGCCTTTTTCCAGGATTGGAATCGGCCCCCAAATATTTCATACACGGCAACATTAAACTGAAACTACGTGACCTGACCAATTGCTCCACATCGAATGTTATTTATTGCATTTGGTGTCCATGTGAACTGATACACATAGGCCAGACGACCCAACCGGTGAAAGAACGCAATGGTCAACACAGGAGCCGAATTCGCTGCCAAGTAGAGAATGCGCCATTGGTGGACCATTATAAAGAAAAAGGCCTCTCTGCTAATGACATTAAATGGCAGGTGATAGAGAAAGCCAAAATACCACCCAGAGGTGGAGACATTTCACTCATCTTACAATCATTGGAATGCAAGTGGATTGAGAAGTGTGGCTCCATCCGTAAGGGATTGAACAGTCTTGAGGAGTGGCGCAGATTTATAAGCCTATACTGGCATTCTCCATACAGACTGTATCACCCACTTCTTAGATAGACAGGGCTCTGTCTATACCCAACAGGATCTACATACGTAGCAGCAACACTATGTAACATAGATATGGTTTTAATGAGGTTTCCAGTATGCACCCAGCTTAGCGCATACTGGAAACCTTCCAGACATATACATAGAAACACTCCAGAGTGGTCTGTGGATATACCCATTAAACATCTAATGAGGATAATAAGAATATGATGTGGTAAACTATGTATTCTACTGTCACTGTATATAGACTGCAAATGTGTATTACTGTTCACTGTACATAACGTGGCACTCAGTATTATGTATAACTTATTATGTATAGAAATATATAAAGTTCATCTGGGTCAATTAGCGAATGTAGCACACATAAGACACCATCCAGCGTGTTCTGTCAATGTACTTATAATATACCCACTGAGGACTCCAAAAGTATGATGTGCTAAATCAGCCTTCGCACTGCAACTAGATTGTAAATGTTCAATACATATTACGTGGCACTTTGTAATATGTGTATTTAGAAAGTGTACACCGTGCGTATTACAGAAAACATCCCTAGTGGATTATTCAATGTAGACCGCGGAGATCGCTATCATTAACTACTGACAAAGTGAGGTCCATACTGAGGCTTAGACACCCTCCGAAGACTACATATACATTGTACATCCCACATATGAGAGTACTGGATATCTGGGCCAGCCATATGCTAGTAATCCTTAAATGAACGCCACCTCTAAGGCTGTGGCTGGAGCGCTTTCCTTAATAATATGAGGAGAGGATAGACTCCCGCAACCTCATGACCATTACAAGATGGCCGCCATTACAACTACACTAGTTGTTTCCTAGCAATGTGCATATAGGCACTTCCTGCTTCCGGTCGGCAGTGCGAAAAATTGTGCAAACGCAGCCGGATTACTCACGGAAGCTGCTCGACCGAGTAAGTGCTTCGCTTAGAGTTCCTGGGCACTACAGTAATTATGTACTGCTAAAATTAGTAGACATGCAAACCTCTGTTTGATGTTATTGCAGTTGGGTCAGTGCCACATCGTGACTATACGCGCAAGGAGCCTACACTCTGGAGCATCCCTATTAACCCTGGTGGAACTGAACACAGTGAGTCTGCCTCTCCCTATATCACCTTGGTGGACACCTTATCCGTGTTAGATTTTATAATAGTTTATTCCCTGATTACAGGTCCTGATATCTTCCCTGCATCCATTATCAACTAACATACTGGATCCTACATGGACACGTGTATGTGCAACACTGGTAAGCTACGACTACGCACCTTATTATGCCCCAATTCCTTCTCATTTAATTGCATCATCATGTTCATCTACCATCATAGTTATACCCCTTTCCCCTGCTTGGGCCCCAGAAACACAGTCCTGAAGAGACCCCGTATCTAGAGAGGGTCGAAACGCCGTCGACAACATACAAAAGAGACATCTTGGATTTAATTATTATATATTGTATTAAGCTCGTTCTTTTTATAACTCACCAATAACCGTCTCAGTTTTCCCACCATGTCACACAATACTCAGTAAAATAGGTTATGGTCACTTCACTTGGGGGTCACAATAACACTTTAAATGTGAAAAAATATATATTTATTTTTGTGTAAATATCTCCATATTCATGTTTAAGTAATATGTCTGTGATATAGACCACTACTGCAAAATAAAATTGCCTGCTTTGGCTGAAGTTAGGTATACTCTTAATGAAAAGTTTTTTGTGGGCTTTTTAAGGAATGCAAATGCATATGACCAATACTATGGCTCAATATAAGGTCATTAATGAATCAAAATAATCTTGACTATGATTAAATCAGAGCAAAACTTTAGTTGCAGAATATGTATTGTTCAGTTTAAATGAGTTCCTTGTGAACATTGTCTTGTACTCCTGTACTTACCCAGCTCACACGAACGTATGGGTTGCTCTTGTGATTTAAAATATCCCCTGCTTGTCAGGCACCAACTAAGCATTTTGCCGGTCTGCATCTCGGAAGCTCCCACCAGACTCCAAAGTATTTGCAGCCCAGGAAGAGGATTTCCAGACATCTCACAGGCCGACCCAAGTCTCCAGCAAAGCTGAGACCCACAGCCCTCGTGAGTTGCGTGGAACCGGAACTCCTGGTCACCGTGCACTTTTGCAAGTGTATTGACTTCTCGATGTCTCTTGAAGTCGTGCTTGGGCTTACTTGTAGCCCTCACCTCGAGTAGAAAATCCACTGAAGATTGTCAGCCTAGTCACCCCGAGTGAACCGCGGGCCGCAATTTTGTGTTTCTTCTCGAGGTCCCTTCGCGATCCCTGGTCCGTCGACTGGTGGGTCCCTGAGGGGGTAACTTTGATTTTCCTTGGGCTTCCCTGATTGCTACAGACATGCCCGACTCCCCACCAAGTGGTGAGTCCCTCAGACCTTGCTGGTCTGCACCGAAGCATCATTCTCCTTTCTGCATTGGTTGCTGTTGCCAAGGCTTTGTGTGTCCAATCCGGGCACCGATGCTGCAGCACTCAACAACCTTCATGGGACAGCTAAAATCCAACTCCTGGTTGTCCTCGACGCCTCCTGGTAGCTGAAGAGTCAAGCTTCACCTTCTTCACCTGAAATCACCCGACATCGGTGGGCATCTGCCTATCGTCGTCCTGGTCACTGGTTAGTGACCCAGACTCTGGCCCCTCTGCTTTCAGGTTCTTCTCAACTTCGATCCAGGCTTGGATCTCTTCGGACACTTCACATCTTCCCGGCAGCAGCACTTTTTTCCCATCTCCCATTGAAATCGACGACGTGACCCGACACCATTTGACACCTATGCACCCGGCTTCCCTGAGTGAGGTAACATGAGTACTCCAGTGCTCCCGTGGGTGTTGGCCCTAGAACTTTCTAAGTCCCAAAGGGTTTGGTCCTGACTCACTTCTAAGTGTCCCTAATCTTTAAAAGTCTAACCGCGACTTTCCCCATAGAAGCTAACGGGAGCTCGCAGCTGTGTTCTCACACTGCACACGGCCTCGTGGGTCCCCTGTGTCACTACCGTGAGTGGTTCCTTGGGGTCCCATCGATTGTACAGGCTCTAGGCCTTGTGTCTAGTTAAGTTGTGGTTCTTATACCACTATTTTAGTATATGGTTTGGTTCGCCCCTAGGGCCTGACGTGTATTTGTGCTATTTTACTGTTATATTTGAAGTGCAACTTATGTGTTTTGACCTCTAGCCTCATAAAGAGACTAGCAGGGTGTGTTTAGTAATAAATACATATATTTTATATATATACCTGAGGTGGTTGTCTTTCATTTAGCCATTGAAGAGATTATAAACTGGTAAAACAAGATGCTTTACATTCCTTCAAGACTTAGCCTGAAGGTTGCTCTCCATAGCTACCACTAGGATAGCTTTCAATAAAGGTTATCTTTAACCTATCATTGGACTGGTACATGGTCTGCTCCAGTTTTAATGTTGGAATATGAAATATATTAGTATCAATAAATAATTATTTTTGTATTTTCCCATATACATTTGTTTTTGTCTTTCATGACATTCTAATTGTTTTTGATTATTATCATGTTTGAAGTTGCCCTAGGATTTTACATATTGCATTACCACACCAGTTAGGCCTGTCTCTTATCAGCACGCGCACCATCCGCTGCCGTCCGGGCTTCGTTTTCCCTTCTCAGACGTCTCATTTGAATCCTCAAGGCTAGCTGTATGCACCAGGGTAAGTTTCACCGGCTACGTTGGTCGGAAGTGCCCATTCAACTTAATTTCTCGAACTTCGGTAGCAGAGCCGTCGTGGAACACATTCACATGGCCATCTTGGCTGGCCACGCCTTCCAATTGGTGTGTTTTTAACTAGTAAATGTTACTCTTTTGAACACAATTGGTTGCTCTCCATAGCTACCACTAGGATAGCTTTCAGTAAAGGTTATCTTTAACCTATCATTGGACTGGTACATGGTCTGCTCCAGTTTTAATGTTGGAATATGAAATATATTAGTATCAATAAATAATTATTTTTGTATTTTCCCATATACATTTGTTTTTGTCTTTCTTGACATTCTAATTGTTTTTGATTATTATCATGTTTGAAGTTGCCCTAGGATTTTACATATTGCATTACCACACCAGTTAGGCCTGTCCCTTATCAGCACGCGCACCATCCGCTGCCGTACGGGCTTCGTTTTCCCTTCTCAGACGTCTCATTTGAATCCTCAAGGCTAGCTGTATGCACCAGGGTAAGTTTCACCGGCTACGTTGGTCGGAAGGGCCCATTCAACTTCATTTCTCGAACTTCGGTAGCAGAGCCGTCGTGGAACACATTCACATGGCCATCTTGGCTGGCCACGCCTTCCAATTGGTGTGTTTTTAACTAGTAAATGTTACTCTTTTGAACACAATTGATTTGGGAATTTTAACCAATTTTAATTTTAATGTTTTGGTACTGCTTTTATATACCTCAATCATTTTTTTTAGGAATATCTTGCTGTTCATCCCTTTCTTTTAATGTCAAGCTCAGGATTATGCATAAAAATGTGTCTTCATTTCTAGGCATTAGATTTTTTTAACTTTGTGGGTGATCAGCCACAACTCACAGTAAGATTGAAGCCTCTCTCATCAACATTTAATCATTCAGTTTCCTACAATAGGAGTCTCAGAGTTCTGACTGACAAGGGAGGTAAAATCCCTAGCATTACACTTTTATAGCCTTTGAGGATGTTAATCAGCTCATGAGTTCACATTGTCCCTAAATCCACTTTCTAGCTAATCTTCCACCTATTCTAACAGAAGAAATAGATAGCCAGGGAAATCATAGACTCTAAATTAGATTACTCTAATACCATCTTCTGAAAGTTAATGGATCAGTTACAAAGAATTCAGACCTATGAGGTTTTAGTGCTCACCAGAATGAACCATTATGCTTGTGTCAGTCCTTTGTGTGGAGATTTCACTGGCTTCTGAGAGCCAAGTGAAATTCCATGCATGTGTTATCAGACCATCCATATGAATGAACTGGGACATTGGAAAGCCATATTGAAAGATTATCTCCAGAGCTGTTCTCTTAGCTCTCAGGTTATAAAGGATGACTGGAGGTCTCCAAGCTTAAAAGCACAAACATGGGAGTTATGCAAATGGTGGCACGACCTCCATATGCACCCTATAAAAAGTTCCTGCTTGGATAAGTTCAAGAGAAGGTTAGCACAAGGATACATTTGGTTTTTGAAGTGATGGTTCAGAGAGGACCTGACCTGGCAGGTCAGGCTGGCCTGGTACATTTGGAGCAGGGTCCATACAGGTGGGTCCAAACTGAGGTTGCATGTTGCGCAAAATAAAGGAGGGGAGGTGCAGCTCAGAGTAAATACCAGTGGCAGTGATTAAATCAAGCATACCATCACTTTTTTTGTGTACTGCAATGTGTTGCCCTAAGTGAGATGGTTACACCTAGACATGGGTCCCGTGCACACTGTATCACTGGAACAAAGAAATACCTGGCTGATAAGCCCTAACTAGGGCAAAACCAAATGCTAGGTTGCTTTTGTTACAGTTCAGGGAGGACCTGGCCTGGCAGTTTGGGCTGAACTGTTCCCATTGTGGACAGGTCAAGACTGATTTGAAAATGGTTGGGTCCAAACTGAGGTGGGTTGGGGCAGTGCTTGCCTTTAGAATACACCGTCCTGATTATGCATTACATAGCACTGGAGCCTCTCCTTAAGTAGAATGCTCGATCTTTGTTTCTGGTTCAGCTGCCGGTCTCAGGGGCTTTAGAGTCCCAAGGCAGCAGTCAAAAAGTGAAGTTTTTGATTGCCCTGAGACTTCCAGCAAAAGAGGGCAAGCCAACAAGCCCTTGTAGAACACTTGAAGTCACAAGGCAGAGGTAGCATGCAGCAGGCTAGCACAGCAAGGCAGGTTGCAAAGTAGCAATTCCTTCTGCAGCTCAACAAGCAGCAGACCAACACAGCAGAGCAGTTAGCAAAGTGGCAGTCCCTACTGGCAGCTCAGCAGTCCCTGTGGCAATGATCAGATGTAGACCCAGCGGTGTCTGGTTACAGGTCCAAAAGATTAGAAGGGGACAGAAACCCAGTAATTATACCCAAAATAACTTTTGATGTAGGGGTGACTTCAAGAGTCCTCTGAAGTGCCCAAAAATCACTTTTCAGCCCAGCACTGGTTCCAGACTGTCAGTAAGGGGTAAATCTGCCCTTTTAGTGAGGACCGAACACTACCTATTCAAATGTGAGTGTGAGTTGCCTTTCCCCCTTCCGGCCCAGGAAGGCTAGCAGTATGCAGATTAATTCAGATGTATCACAATCATACCAGACCTTCCTGTATTGTGGCTCTCTAGAGCAAATTCACAAAGTGTAGCTGTCAACCAGCCCAGACATGTATTGGAGACAGGCTGCAAAGCACATAGAGTTATATGCACAGAGGAATACCCACTTTCTAAAAGTAATAGCAACAAGGGTTTGGCCACAGGCGGCTGGACGGGCCGTATGAAACTGTGCGGGGACTGTTGTATTTGATAAAATTGTTTTTTTTGAATTGTCTCACTGGTGGGTTTGATTGTTTTGTTCCCCGTTATTGCAGCTACTTACCTCAGTTATACAATGTGGATGTTAAAGGATATACAAGTAGCTGCTTTGTTTGTGAATTAAGACTGGTGACATAATGTTTGTATAATTTGCTGTTTAGTATCACTTGTTCATGTATTATTTTTTATATCACACTGGTTCACTACGAACTTTGTATGTTTTTGTTTGCTCTGTGGCATAAATAAGTGTAATTTGTTCTAGACTGAAATGTATCTAACTTCTCTGACCCATGATTCAAATGTGGAGTAAAGTACATAGAAATTAGCAGCAAATAAATGCCTTAAGCCAATAGCAATTGAATTGTTGGTTCATAGTCTGTTAAATTAATGTAGCAGCATTTGAAAGGTGACGTCTAGGACACTTCTTGCTCTCACTTTCTAAAATTGTCATTTCTAAAATGGTAATGTGAAGTCCAACTTCACCAGTTAGAAGGATTTATCATTAGCATTCTAACCATACCAAACATGGCAACGGTACTCCTTTCTGATCAGGAACTACCACTTAAAAGTATATAAGGAAATTTCGAAGACTAGCCAATGAGAGTAGTAGGCCTCACAGCAGTGAAAAATGTATTTTGTTTGTTACTGCCAGGACATGCGAAACATAAAAGTACACGCATACCTTTTACTTGCACAGCACCCTGCCATTAGGGCTGCCTAGGGCCTACCTTAGGATGACCTATGTGTATTAAAAGTGGAGGTTAAGGCATGGCATGTCATTTTAAATGTCAAATTAGAGTGGCAGAGAACTGCACAGACAGGCACTGCAGTGCAGTGGCAGGCCTGAGATAGTATTGAAAGGCTACTTCTGTGGTTGGCACAATCGGTGCTGCAGGCCCACTAGTTGCATTTAATTTACAGGTCCTGGGTATATGGTATACCACTTTACAAGGGAGTAGCAAGTAAATAAATATACCAAACAGGTGTAAACCTGTTATACCATGTTTAGGGGATAGAGCACATGCACTTTAGCACTTTAGCACTTTAGCACTTTAGCACTGGTCAGCAGCGGTAAAGTGCCAATAGGGTCAGAAAAAAGGGAGGAGGCAGGCAAAAGGCTTGGGGATAACACTGCAGTAAGGGCCATTTCCAACATACACTCTCTGCAGCGATGGATCATTAATCCTTCTCAACAACTCCAAATTCCAATATAAGAATTTGCGACACCGTAGCTCTGCATTTAGCTGTACTACTTCTACAAAATTAGCCATAATCAAATATTCCAAAATCCACACATACCTAAAAGCCATGGTGAGTTTTTAGGCTCTGGTTTTCTCCCTCTGTGCTTTTGAATGTTCATATGACAGCCTGGCTACAATACTTTGTCAATATATCAACACCGCTGACGCAATGTGCATGATGAGCAGGGAGTTTTCTTCTGATTTGCATGATGGTCCTGGACAGGGAAAAATCAGTGGCAGTATCACTGCCTAAATAGGGAAGGGCTACTGCCACTGTGAACTAGTGGCCCTTTGTTAGATGGGCCAACAGGTCAAGGGTTTTCCCTGCAGAGTTAGCGGACATTATGCCCTCAGAAACCTGTTGGTTCCCCTGCATTTACATTTTAGAAAATCCAAAATTAAAAAAGCTGGGTTTTTTTTACCAATCCTTCACTGTACTCCCGAAATTTGGAATTCTCTGCAACTACTCTCTTCAAAGAAACAAAAGCTCAATACATCATGTCATAAAATATTTATCGGTCAGTAAAATATTGTGCTAGCTTTATGAACCATGTTGTATGTTTTTGAAATAATCAAAGTTAAACCAAGGTCATATTGAGCATTTTATCATATTACATGTTAGTGCATCTTAGTGGAAAGCATAAATAATGTTCCTAACCGGTGAAGAAGTAGTGCAGCGTATTATGCAATTGTTGTCAGGGCCTGGTAAACACGCTCATACATTACTTTGTTGCACCCGACGGCAGTCAGCATATTCTCTCTTGGCAGTAGAATTCTAGATGGGTGCTCCAAACGATTTTAAAGGAAAGATACACTGTCCTTTAGAGAAGACCTATGGTCTCATATGAATTGTAGTTTAGGCTACGACATCACCCACTATCTGGTACCATTGTGTAATCAGCATCACAATCGGGGAAACAGGCAAACAAGGTGAACATGACCGATTGTGGCTTGCTTCACACTCTCTGGGAGAAGGTTCCTTGACTGTTGCACATATAAGGTGTATTAGAAGAGCCACCTTCTTCTTTGGCAAGGGCTTTGAGCTTCAGTCCAGGAATTCATCCTCTTTCTTCATCCCTTTTCTGGACCAATAATTATTTTGAATTGTACGACTTAATACATAAAGCAGCAGAAATGGCAGGACCAAGTCACCATTAGGTTGTTTTTGGCGGCATCTATACATGCCTCTTAGAGGGGAGCAGATTCTGTCAGTGGAATGCCCCTGAAGAAGCTGCAACTTATATACACCAAGTATAGTGACCAAAAAATTGTGCTTCTATTGGGTGTAGGCTGGCAGCTGTAGAGAGCCATCCGGGCTCTTCCGAACAATGTTGCAATTGTAGCACTCCTCAGAGCAGGCTCGCCCCGAGGAGATAAATAAATGGGAGAAAGACTGCTCAGGGTCTTTGCCCACACTGGCATTCTGTGTGTGCGTGCAGATTGTTCTGGGACCCGGGTAGGGTCCATTCACCCGCAGGCTCACCCACTACACTGGCGTCAAGGCTGATACTGGACTTGCACCTTGCCGGCTCACCTGCCTGGGCCTGCATTGCCTGTGGGGATCCAAGCCAGCCTGTGACCCCACGAGGCGAGACGCCTCGCAGTTGCTGCTCTCCTGCTCCTCTTCGGTGGAGGTGGACCCCTACCTCCCGCATTGACTGCGTCATTGCCCTGGCCCCTGCTATACCTGCTGGAGGCTCTCTCGACATCCGGCGCTATGTTTCCTTCTCCTCCGGCTTCTCCTCTGTGGGTGGCGACCCAACCCCATCTCCAGGATACATTAGACTGTGAGAGGCCTGCAACGTGCAGCAGAGGACAGCGACGCTGTTCTGAAGGTGAGCGCGCTGAGCCTCACGAGGCCCCCTGCAGGCACAAGACAAATAGGAAAAAACATTTAAAATAAGAAGAAGGAATCAAAAGGGGAAAACCTTATCAAGGTGGTCCACAAACCCCTTACAGAACAGGGACATTCAGTCTGTCAGCTGTTTACTCAACAGCCACACAGGGGTTTGGACACTGGAGTGCCCCCCATCATCCCAGCGGCCCCCACCATAGCAATTTCCCCCCCTCTTGAGAAAGTAACAGGGGCACTCACACAGGAAGCCTGGAGGAAAGTGGAGCACCTAGTAATACTAACACAAGAAGGGAAGACAGCAAGAGCCCACCAGACAGACAGATACCATGAGCACAGCACCGCAAGCAGGCACAGATGGCCCACAGGTAGGTTCAGCCATGCCACCCCAGCACCACAGCCATACAGCAGTGACCCCGCTCCCACCGCTCGGCGACTCAGTACAATGTGAACGCCTCACACTGTGCGTCCTCTCGCTCCCATAAATGCAAGGATATACACCTGCGGAGGGACTCATCCACTCCTCCTGAGGGGGATGATAGAAGTAGAAGTGTCCAGCGACAAGCAGGCAACATGGGCAAAGTTCCACGTGATGGAAGGAAAGAAAGGCACCCTCCTCAGTTGCCACACGGCGTAAGACCTGGGCCTGGTCTTCTTCGCAAATCAGGTGTATGACTCCCAAGCAGACATCA
The DNA here is from genome assembly GCF_964204655.1 of Triturus cristatus. Lineage (NCBI taxonomy): Eukaryota > Metazoa > Chordata > Amphibia > Caudata > Salamandridae > Triturus > Triturus cristatus. The sequence continues at coordinate 492,148,482 of NC_140588.1, forward strand.
TCCTACAGGCGTTCCCACAGCTATTCGAGGGCCTGGGAAAACTCAAAGTTCAAACTGCACGTTGACTCATTGATCGAGCCAACAGCACTGAGGCACAAACTCGAGGATCTTGGTATCATCGAGAGAGTATCTGGCCCAACCCCATGGGTGTCACCTCTAGTCATCGCTCCAAAGCCCAAGCAGCCCTGGACATCCGGCTGTGTGTCAACATGCACCTCCCAAATCAGGCCATGAAGAGGGAACAACACCTAACGCCTACCATGGACGACATTGTGGCTGACCTCAATGGGGCGAAGTGGTTCTCCAAGCTACACCTAAATGCTGGACACCATCAGTTGTAGCTCACCCTGAGAGCAGCAACATCACCACGTTCTCCACCCACATGGGCATCAGGAAATACAAGCGGCTAGGATTTGGAGTGTCATCGGCAGCTGAGGTTTTCCAGAATGCCTTCAGGGAGACCCTGTCGGGTCTGCAGGTCGTCATCAATCTCAGTGATGACATTCTGGTGTTTTAGAACACTCTAGAAGAACATCACATGCACTTCAGGGACACTCTCCAACGGCTGGCGACCAGTGGCCTGACCCTTCACAAGGCAAAGTGCTCATACTATCAAGAGTCAGATTACTTCTTCGGGTACATCTTCTCGTGGGAAGGGCTCCAGGTAGATCCACCACCCTGACTGAGGTCTGCAGCTTCTTGGGAATGGCCATGTACTGTGGCCGGTCCATACCTAACCTGGATTCCCTGTCTACCCACTATAAGCCCTCACACGCAGCAGGGCAGCCTGGGAGTGGATCCTGAAAGAGAATACAGCATTCCAGGCCATCAAGACTGCCCTGATGGATAAAACAGCTATGGTGTATTTTCACCCTGGGAGGCTCACCGAGCTGGTCATTGATGCAAGTCCGGTCGGCCTAGGAGCTTTTCTTCTTCAGGACAGAGAAGGAAAGGCCCCCAGTGCGTATGCCAGCTGTGCACTGTCAGACACTGAGACGAGATACGCCCAAATCGAAAGGGAGGCCCTTGCCATCAAGTGGGCATGTCGGCATTTTCATCTGTACCTCTATGGGCACGAGTTTCGAGTGGTGACAGACCACAAGCTGCTGATCCCCCTATTTGACGGGACATCCTGACTGGTCCCCCAGAATAGAACGGTGGGCGGTCCAACTTCAAGCATACCGGTTTGAGGTCGTATTTTATCCTGGTGACAAGAATACGGCTGACTACCTATTGCGCCATCCTACAGCGACAGACGTGCGAGAGCCACAGATAGCTGAAGAGTACACCGAAGCACTCATCAGGATGGTGACACAAGAAGCATGCCCCAAGGCGTTGAAGTTGGAAGAAATCGGAGCTGCAACAACACTGGATGAAAACCTGATGATAGTCAAGGAAGCCCTACTCGCCAACGGATGGCAACACTTCTTGGATGGGGTCAACTCCCTAAATGCAGAGCACCACCACGTGAGGCAGCAACTATGGAGAGTCTGCAGTGAACTGAGTGAGGGTGAACTTGGAATCATACTGCGTGGCCATGCCATTGTAGTCCCCAACAGGCTACAAAACCAGGTCATTGATTTGGCACATGTCGGACACCAAGGAAAAGCGCAAAGCAAATCACGCCTCTGCAATAAGGTGTGGTTTCCCAGCATGGATGCCCTCATTGAGGAGAAGATTCAGGAATGTCACTCCTTTGCAATCACTACAAGTGACCCTGCTCCGACTCCTGTCATCACAGAGGAGACCTGTGAAACACTGTGGTGCAAAGTGAGTATCGACTATAGGAGCTTTCCTGATCGCTGCAGCAACCTGGGACTCACACTCCAAGTTCCCAATCTTGGAAATGCTCTCATCCACCGCATTTCCACAGGTCCAAGCTGTCCTTGATCAGACCTTTGTGCTGCTGGGCGTCCCAGACGAGATCAAATTGGACAATTGGTCCCTGTTCCAGGGCCGGGAATTCCAGGAGTATCTGGCGCAAAAGGCCATTCGACACCAAAAAAATCACTCCTCAATGGCCTCAGGCAAATGGCGAGGTCGAACACTTTATGAGGACCCTCAACCGAGCGCTGCTAATTGGAGTGGAGAGAGTAGAGGAGGCAGGGAGTTCACTCCAGCAGTTCTAGGATGCATATCGCCAGACACCTCACAACACCACCCATTGCACTCCATCGCATCTACCTTTCCGGCGTGCCCCACGGGACTGCATCCCGACAGGCCCTGCTAGGGGCCCCACCAACAGGGATAGCGATGCCCTGCAAGCCTGGAGGGAAACCACCAATTGGAAGGCAAGACTCACCTGAGGTGCCAAGGCACCTTCCCTGAGTGTGTGTGACTACGCGGTGGTGAAAGACAGGCACCCCGGGTGGAAATTCCAGACACCCAATGAGCCCGAAGTGTGGAGAGTTGTCGACATCTAAAGGACCATGGTCTCTGCACAAAGGGGCACGCGAACCGTGACCATAAATATATCTTGGTTCAAGAAGGTGCCTGGGCCCCGTCACGGTCAAGACGGGGCCACCGACCCATAGAAGGAAGCAGGCTCATTGGCCGACTGTACACCACTTCCTGTGCCACCCGGAGGATGTCAAGAACTTGTGTGGGCTGGCAGAGCAACTCAAGATGCCAGTTTACCGTGCCAGAAAATCCCGAGTATGGCTTTGACCTGCAGCCCAGCGGAAGCTGGGTATAACACCAGCTCCCGGACCCAGAAGTATGGTCTCCGGCGGAATCCTACACCCAGCCAAAGGCTCAGCAACTTTGTATGCGTAATTGATCATGATGTTAATGTCGTTGGTGGTCGCTAAAGGAAAGGATGGCTGTAGAGAGCCATCCGGGCTCTCCCGAACAATATTTCAATTGTACAACTCCTCAGGGCGGAATCGCCCGAGGAGATAAATAAACGGGCGAAAGACCACTCGGGGTCTTTGCCCACACTGGCTTCCAGTGTGTGCGTGCAGTTTGTTCTGGGTTGCCGGTAGGCTTCATTCACCCATGGGCTCACCAGCTACAGCAGCGAGGAGGGTATCAACAAAGGTGTCGGTACTGGAGACAACAAGCTTTTCTTTACAGGTATGGAGTTCCATCCCATTCAAATGAAGTTGTATCATATTCATTGGATGCACAATTGCATTTGGCACTGGTTTTCCCTTCACTAATATTGATCTCTTCAAATGAGCAAATTACTGGTGTGCAACAGCAATAATACCATTCCGAACTTGAATTAAAGGTTGTGTTAATTGAATACAGAAGATGTCCTACTTTATATACATTTGAAGTTCTAACTTTCTAGGGTTAACAGCCTGATTCGGCAATTATGCGAAGAGGTTTCCCTTCTATAATTAACTGGTGAGGTTTGCAAAATGACATACTTAATAAATTAATACATACGTTACATATCCATGACTTGCAAATATTGCGTTTAGATTTTTACCTGTGCATTGCATTTACATTACTTTTTATTACATCATTTAAAATATGCCTTTATGTTTCGCATTGTGTTTGAAGAGAGGGCGTTTACCAACTTAATAACCTCTCCCTGGTTAGTTCTCAAAACAATTCTCAGAGAAACATAGCTCAACCCTTTTAGCTGTGGCCCATGATGCAGGCCATAGCCCACCCCAGTAGTACCACAAATTTCAAACTAAAGAACACAATGCAACAAAACTCCTAAATGAAACTAGAAAAATTGAGAAAATTGCACACCAAAAATGATTTAAGTCTGATGATTTTTAAAGATTAAGGGCCATATTTATGAAAATGTAACACAGGGCAGCAAGCCTCCTTGCTGTACCGCATTACAGGGAAAGGACAGAAATGTGCTGTATTTATCACAATACGGAATATTACAGCCTTTTCCCAGCACTGGAGCACAATGTGCTGCTTAGTGCCAGCGCAGGCACTCTAGCACCATGATACAAGGGTGCCTGTGTTGTAAGGAGGATTGGTTTTGGGCAGGAATTTTCCACTTTCTATTTGTGCTGCAGGATGAAACACACATAGAAAGAGGAAAAAACGAGGAGATGTAAAGATATTTCTCCTCATTATCCCTCCACTGGGAAGGCGTATGATTTTGGGGCATTCCTAAGTCTACCAGTAATGGTAAATCTGGTAATAGTCAAAATCCGCTTTTAGACCTGGCATCCTTGGCACGGTGTTCCCTGTCTTTCTGCCTCTACCTCCTGTATTTTTTACTATAAGCTGGACTTCGTTTTTGCTCATTTGTGCACTCTGGGCATTTTACCACTGCTGATTATTGCTAAAGTACGAATATTCCCTGTGTAAATTATGATTATGATTTGTTATCCATTATTGATATTTTTGATTTACTGGTAAGTCCCTAGTAATGTGCACTGTGTGTGCCCAGGGCCTGTAAATCAAATATACTAGTAAGCCTGTCGCACTGATTGCGCCACCCTCATGATACGCCCTGCAAACATGTCTCTGGCTTGCCACTGCAGTGTCTGCAAGTTCGTTTTTAACAGCCATGCCAGCCTGGCAAGTGCTCCCACTTGCCAGGCCCAAACCTTCCCTTTTTACACATGCAAGGCACCCCTAAGGTAGGCCTTAGGTAGCCTCATGGTCAGGGCGCAGTGTGTGTGTCAGGCGCCTCCAAGTGGTTCAGAACTCAGCTGCCATGCTCCTGTCACAGCTTCCTAAACACTCCTCTGCTTCCGGCCTTCTCCACGACCTCCACTGCCTCATTGTGGAGAAGCGTATCTCTTTCAAAGCACTCTGCTATATGCACCAAATACACTCCTACAATGGTCCTTGCAAAAACTTGTCTCTCCCTACTATCCCCCCGCTCTTTAAATTCCAGCAATCAATCTCTGTTCACCCTTCCTAGAGTTAGGCTCACCCGGATGGGCAGTTGCGCCCCCAGAATCTCTGCGATGCTGCACCTCTCTGCTCACCTTTCGGAAGGAGCTGAAAACCTGGTTATTCTGAGCTTTCTCCTTAAGCTGTCTTGCCTGCTGCTTAGCGTTGGGCAACCCTCTGGGTAGCCATGTGCTCTACACGGTCTAATTGATAATATTATGTGAAAGGTAGGACATGTACTGGTATGTTTTTCATGTTCTGACAGTGAAATACTGCCAATTTCCCTTTTCACTATTGCAAGGACTAGCTCTCCCATAGGTTATCACTGGAGCTGCCTTGTAGCAAGTGTGACTTTCAATTGGAAAGAGCTAGAGATTTGGAGTTTGGGCTCTCTGAGCTCAGTATTTAAAAACACATCTTTTAGGAAAAGTGGTTTTTAAATTGTGTGTTTGAAAATGTCACTTTTTGAAAGTGGACATTTTCTTGCTTTCCCATCCTGTGTCTCTGTATGACTGTCGGCTGGGTTGTTTGTGCATTTACTTTAGACAGTCACACAAAGGGAGCTGAGGTATGCCCTGCATATCCTGATGGCCCATCACAAGGCTGACGGGCCTTTCTGAGCTACAGCGGTGGGAGAAGTTGTCACTAAACCTGAAGAGGGCTGTGCCTGGCCTCTAACAACGCTGTCTCTGCCCCTCTGTAGTGTGTCTGAAGCCAAGGCAGGATCTTGTGGACAACGAGGACTTTCCTTTTAAATATGCCTATTTCAAAGGCCAAAAGTGGTATAAGTATTGAACCTAAAACCCCACACATTTAGAACAATTCTGTTCTGAGGACCCTGACAAGAAGAAGAGCTGGAAAGCTGTCAGGAGGAGTACTGACCATTTGCTGCGTGTTGATTTGCTGGGTTTGCCTGCAGTTGCTGCTTCTGTCTGTGGGCAGTGACAGGACTGGACTTTGCTTTCTTATACCCTGTTTTACCAAGGTGTTTCAAGGATTTGTTATGTTATGTTATGTTATATAATACTTATAGCGTGCACTAATACTTAAAAAGTGTCCTGGCACGAATGCTGCAAGCAAAACCTTGAGGAGAAACCATTAGAGTGCCCCTAAGAATAGAAAAGTTTTCAATTGCTTTTTAAAAAGCCTAAGGTCTTGAATGGCGCGAAGCTTCAAAGGTAAGGCATTCCAGGCAATGGCTGTTTTGGCCACCCAGACGAACCCTATGGAAGCGCGAAACCGTCACCTGACGTAAGGTGGCGGATCGCAACAGTCTATCAGGAGTATAGAAGGCAAACCGCTTTTGAATGTAAAGGGGACCAGTATTGTGCAACGTTCGGTGGGCCAAAATCAGGGATTTAAATTGCACTCTTTGGAGGACTGGCAGCCAGTGTAAGTCACAAAGGTGTTTTTTGACGCTAGATCGTCCTGAGATGTTAAACAGGAGTCTAGCAGCGGCATTCTGAGTGGTCTGTAGTTTATTAATTAGGTATCTAGGGATACCCAAATACAGAGCGTTAGCATAGTCAAGCCGAGAAAGAATAAGGGCACGAATCACGGCTTCCTTAGCTGACTGAGGCAGCAACGGGAGAAATCTTCTCAGAACCTTGAGAGTGCCAAAGCACTGACCGACCAGTTTATTAATTTGATAAGTAAACCGTAAGTCCTCGTGAACCAAATCCCAAGATTTTTTGCAGGAGAGCCCTCAGAGTGAGGGCGGGGGAGATTAGAAGGCCATAGAGATGATCTAAAATCAGAGGGAAATTGTCCATACAGGAGAACTTCTGATATGTCCTCATTACATTTTAGATGCGCAGCGGCCAGCCACTTAAAAACTGCCGAAAGGCAGTTCTGGGCGGACGCAGTAGACAAATCTGAATCCTTCCATGTAAAAAGAAGTTGCGTATCATCCGCATAGGCCATTATTTTTGCACCAAGTTCCTCTGCCAAAAAAATCAAAGGTGTAAGATAGATATTTAAGAGCAGGGGGCTCAAGGTGGATCCCTGTGGGACACCCGTAGAAACCTTCCTCACTGTCGAGGAAAAAGGCAGCATCCACACCTGCTGGGACCGATCCTCTAGAAAAGATTTTAGCCAGTTCCACACATGGCCACCAATACCAATGTTAGCCAGGCGAGATAGAACGAGCTGATGGGGAACCGTAACGAAGGCGGCAGAGAGATCGAGTAGCACTAAAGCTGCTCTGCCGCCCGCATCAAGGCACCCCCGAATAGCTTCGGCCACCTCCACCAGCGCAGTCTCGGTACTGTAGGCTGACCTAAAACCAGACTGCGCAGGGTGTAGTAGGCCGGAGGATTTCACGAAGGCTTCCAGTTGCCAAAAAACAACCTTCTCACAAATTTTGGCCATGGCAGGGAGAAGAGAAATAGGACGATAGCTAGTCAAAATAGAAGGGTCGAGTGAGGGTTTTTTCAGGAGAGGAAGAAGTTTAGCCTGCTTCCAACTACTAGGAACCGTAGAGGTCTGCAGGGAAAGATGTATAATTCTATTGACCTTCAGAGAAATCACCTCAGCAATGCCAGCAAACACTCTGGCCGTAGCCGGGTCAGAAGGGGACCCTGATTTGAGAGATTTTAAAATAGCCAAGGTGTCACATTCCTCAATATACGTGAACATGGAAATGGAGGAGGAACAGACAGAGGAGGTCGGCAAAGTCAGAGAAGAGGAGTCAGTCGGGGAAAAAAAATCCCGGCCAAGGCTGTCCTGGATCACTAGAATTTTTTCGATAAAAAAAGACGACAGTTCCTCACAACGCTCTAAGGAGGCTGGAAGGGGAGTTTGTTCCGCGGCAGGGGATAAGAAACTTCTGACGATCGAGAAGATCTCTTTGCTGTTTTTCTTGGCTTTGGCTATACGGGCAACAAAGAAACTACTCTTAGCTGCACTAATAGCTATGTAATAATCTCGTTGGGCCTTACGCAGAGTAGCCTTGGCGAAAGGACAGTAGTCCCGGCGCCAGATGCGCTCCAATGCCTTACAGGACAGTTTAAGAGCTCTAAGCGAAGGTGAGTACCAAGGTTTAGGTGGAATGGCCCTAGGTCTGCAAACGTGGTGGGCTTTAGACACTGTTTCCACGCCACGAGCGATCCATGAGGTAAAATCGGCACATTCCGTCTCCAGGATGCTGGGAGGTGAAGGTTCCGACCGAGCCAACGTTTTTGCAAGAGCCGGAATATCAATCCTGCGAGACTGTAAGTTATGAGCAGGGCGGGCACTAGGCGAGAATTTACCGATAGACCATGAGAAATGAAGCAGATAGTGGTCAGACCACGAGACCGGTAGAGGGTCAGGAATTAATATATCAAAATTGGAGCAGATCAAATCAATCAAATGCCCCCCTTGGTGGGTGGGTAATTTAATCCATTGAGTGAAGTGAGCCAGGTCACACAGATCATTTAACTTCCTGGAGCACGGTGCATCTGAACAATCAAGATGTATGTTAAAATCCCCAAGAAGAAGAAACCTAGGGAAACGCAGGGCACGCGGAATAATCACATCGTCCAAGGCCTTGAGAAAGCCTCCCGGGGAACCCGGGGGCCGGTAGACCAACATACCACCCAAGGTAAAGTGGGGGGACAAAGCAATAGAAAAATCAAGAGCCTCACCGTCTACAAACCCCACCGAGGCTTCACAGGAAAACGACCAGATGTCTCTGAGAACTAAGGCAATACCACCTCCTCTCCCAGAAGATCGATCAAGTCTAGCAATTTTGAACCCAGGCGGAATAGAAAGTTCGATCGTAGGGGCACACGACTCATTCAGCCATGTCTCGGTGATGAATAATAGGTCCAAGCCCGCATCAGAGAGAAGTTCATATATATCAGGGGCATGTTTCACCATAGACCGAGCATTGATAAGTGCAGCCTGAATAGTAGCTCCACAATCAAGGCGACTAGTAAAAGAACCTCCCCTTGGGCCCAGGCAAAAATTACAGGCAGGGCAGAACAAAGTGGGGTCCTGGAGCACAGCCCAGTTCTTACTACCCTTGCGACATGGCGTGTTCAAAGCCAACAATTGACTTTTACTATATCTCTTACCTCCTAACACCTCCCCACCCAAACCGGCAGCATGGCATGGCCCTTGCGTGTCCTTGGCACGGACGGGCGCAGACGGACTTACCTTTGGCGTGCCACCGGCACGCCCGCTGCGCGCGTCCGCTGCGCGAACGTAGCATCCGGCTTTTGAAGGTAGGGAGTGGGTGGAGTAAACGAGACTAGAACACTGACACAAGCGTGAAGCGCCCTTGTGTGTCACGCGTCGAAAGTGCAAAGTGGAAATAAATAAGCGCAGGCTAAAAACAGAGTTCCGTTCTTAACATTAAAAATACCATAGAAATCGAGATATTTGACACAGTAAAATTCACAAGAGAGCACAGATAACGTATTTTGTTTTTTAAAAAGGATTAAAAAAAGTTCAGAACACACTTATGCCCCCCACAACGTAAAGCAGTGCAAACACGATTTGTGTGTGCTTGCCTCTGGTTGGAAGTCTCTGGACCATCAAAGACTTCATTTGCAGCATTTCTGAACTCCATTGCTTGGAGTTCAGACCTGCCAAGTGGTGCCATTTCCAGTTTTTTGTGCCCTTGGAGGTGATTGTACTTCTTCAAGACTTAACAACCCATACATCACCCTTCCAGGGCCGTTTTTACTGGAGCAAGCTTGCCATGCAGTTGAAAAACCGCTGCATCGCTGCAATGGCACTGAAAAATCTACCTAATGCCTCAGCACGGCCTGAAGAACTGCCGCATCCCGACTCCAGAGCACTGTGTCTCCAACATCTGAGACCCCCACTCCAACTTCGATGCAGGCCCTGCTGTGCAGCTGAAGAAATCAATGCATCTCCTGTTTGTGGCCGTGTCTCCTGTTTTACCAAGGCATGGACTCGCAGCACCGGGATTTTCCAACGCATCACATCTGTGCACCAAGTTTCCAACACATCGCCCCGCCAAAAGGAGTAGCTAGTGGAAATCGATGTATCGCTTCTCCTCCTAATAAGGAATTGACACAACGCTTCTCCTGCGTGCAGCAAAACAGACGTCTCCATTCCCCTGGTACTCAAAAAACTATGCATCGCTGGGTTTTCTGATGCTTTCCTCCTTTGTATCTGTTTTTCATCTAGGATTATGAAGCCTCAAAGGTACTTTGTGCCCAAATCAACACATCCATAGAGTTCTAAGAACGGAATTGCCTAAAACCTTTAAAAAGTGATATCATCTTGAGTTCTGTATGTTAGATTCTTGTCATTTTGGTCTTGTTTGGTTTAGACAAAGAGTGGTTATTTTTCTAAACTGGTGTGGTGTCCATTCGTAGTGTTTTCACTGTGTTACTGTGTCTTTTATGTGCAAATATTATTCACATTGCCTCTGAGATAGGCCTGACTGCTCGTGCCAAGCTACCAAGGGGGTGATCAGGGGTTATCTTGGGTGTTTAACTCCCTAGCCCTGACTAGAAGGAAGGGTCCCTACTTGGACAGGTTGCAAGCTACTGCCAACTAGAGACCCCCATGTCAGTCATTTGTGGCAGCGGTGGGATAAGGCTTGTGTTTGCACTTGACATACAGTGAATGGTGTCCACTACTGAATAGTGCAGACTATTACGCAACCACATACTGCTTCTTGATTTGTCATGTTTTTTTTGTTTTTTTTGTAATCCTCATTTGCCTCTTAAAACAAAAAAGGCACCATTCCACTTGCACCAGTAAAATGGAGAATATCTTGCCCTTTTGTACAATTATGCTGGAAGGAGGGGAGGAAGGAGACGCCTGCTTCAGAGTTGTTCCCGCCCTGGTTTGAGAAGAAGAGCCATCCTCCAGCCACGACTCCTTTGTTATCACTCCTCTGCCGCCCCCATATGCCAAAGCACCGATTGGGCAGCCAGGAAGAAGGAGAGAAAACACCCGAGCCAGCCGTACCGGCAGATAGGCATAATCATTGGATAACAGCATTTGTTTGTTGTTCACACCACTCAAAAACAGGGTTCCAGAATTTATGCTTTTTAAACGCCTTCATATCTAGACTGGCCACATATTTAACTGAAGATAGCCAATCAAAAAACCTGGGAGGGGACACAGACCCCCAGTTCTTACATATTTCTCTGCGTGCTAGTAGCATGGAAAAAAACCCAGCCTTGCCTTATCCCCTGTGGCTCCATCGAGAGCGGCTTCACTGCCAAATATAATCGACAGAACGCTTACCTTGATGTCAGAGCCGATCATAGTAGAGAGAGCCTTACTCACATCAGCCCAGAATCTTTGAATCTCAGGACAGTCCACAAACATATGCACGTCGTCTTCTTTCAGACTTCCACACTTTGGGCAGGCAACATCACCTCCTCTCCCAAATTTTGATAGCCTCTGTGGCGACCAGTAAGCTCTGTGGATGGAGAAAATATGATTTCTCCTTAGGTGTGCGGGTTTTACAATTTTAAAAAGCATAGACATAGATACTTGCGACTTTATCTCCAACGAGGATTCCTGCAAGCATCCTCCCCAAAGATCCGTGGGTAATGTAAAAACACCGTCCTCCATCTCAACCAGCAGCCAATAAATCATCGCCACTTCTTTTTTAGTAATTGTCTCGTCCAAAAGAATGTCCTCCAGTTCATTCATATTTCCTATCCCTGTGCTTACATCTTGGAACCAGCTCTGTATTTGTATATATTTAAATCTGGATAGTTGTTGATTCGACAAAAAGTTGCACATTTCCCAGCTTATTAGTTGCGATTTCAATATAATATGGTTCCAGCTTGTTAAGCCTGTCTCTCTCAAAGGCCTCGCCAGAGCATCGTTTGTCCATTCCGGTGAGCCTGGTGAGTCCCAGATAGGAGCCCTAGAGCTATAGTATGGGATCTAAAAAGAGCTCTTCTGACCCTATACCAGGTCTCAGCCAGGCCTCTAAGGATCTTCAACCTAACCTTCTTGAAGTATTTAGGGTCTGCATACTTGAACATAAACCCTTGGCTGCCTCCTAGCTCTTGTCTTGACATAACTCCCAATAATCTCCCTATTTCTGAATGTGTGGGTGTATTTAATAGCATTCTCCCATTTTTTAATAAGAAAGCCCAGGAATAAAAAAGCAGGTCTGGCAATGTTAGGCCCCCTTTCTCTACCCTCCTTCTTAGTTTCTTCCAGGCTATTCTTGGGCCTTTACTTGCCCATATGAAACTGCTAATTTGACCTTGCAGTTTTTTAAGCATCTCATTATCGAAGGGGAGAGGAATAGTGTCAAACAAGAAGGTTAGCTTGAGCACTATCATCATTTTTTATTAGATTTAATGTTGTTGTTGTTGTAGTACTTTATTCGACATATAAAAAATATCATAAAAGTGCAGTACAATATGTGATAAAACAATTTAAAACAATCCATGCATAGTTAAAAGAATAAAAAAACTGCATATATAAACACATATCAATTTCACATATCCCCTAAGTTGATAATATAAACAGTAATAGCCAACAGGGTCAGGGGAGTGGGTGGTTTGCTTGTAGATGGTGCGCCTTAAGTAACCTGCGTCTTAATCTCCAGGCCCAACCCATGTATTTGGCAGTCCCACAGATTACACTAGGGACAGATGTGTCGTAGGTCAGAATACGCAGTGCCACCCTAGCGGACCTTGTACCCAGATTTTTACAGACAGGTTTAAGCCACCTTAGTCTTGGTTGCCTGTACGCCTGGCAGGCAAACATGAAGTGGCCTATAGACTCTGTGGGCGAGGCACACCCTGGGCAGCCTTTTGAGTGCGTGATAGCCTTGCTCCAGCGGGTTTGAAAATCATAAAGTGGGAGCGTGCCATATCTCAATTTGAGATATAGAGATCTATCTTCAGGCGATTCAATGAGGTCCATAAAGGACTCCAGGCTAGGAGCCGGTTTCGTATCCAAGAAGTTTACAGTGAGCACACCCTCCTGATTTCTTAAGGTATCACCCGTAACCCAATCCCAGTAGATTTTTTTTATCATAGGTTTGGGAGGGGGAACCTGGCTCGCCCAAGCTTCTTCCAGACCAATCTTCTGCAGATGTTTTTTCAAGTTTGATACCCATGGGATCTTGTGGTCTGCTCCCAGATTTAATATCTTGTCCAGGGCAGAAGCAAAGTGGTGGAGTTCAGGGGATCTTCTAATCCTTGCCCAGTATAGTATAGGGCGCAACCTTGCCACATTGCTGATGTTTTGTCTGCCGAGGTCGCTACGGAGTGGAACAAGCGGGGTAGACAGGGGAAGCGAGACTAAGTCCCTAAAGAACTTGTTCTCGGATCTGAGTAACTCTGACAGATTTTCAAAACCCCACAATTCCGCCCCGTAGAGTGCTGCTGACAGTGCCTTCCCCTCATAGACTTTAACAGCCGCCGCTATCGGCCTGCTATGTGAGAGCCTCTGGTGTCTCGATATTGCCCCTGCAGCTCTTTTGTGGGCAAGGAGCATTTTTGAGAGGTGGGGAGCCCATTTAAGCTTGTTATTCACCCTCACTCCGAGATAATCAAAAGCGTCCACTAGCTCAAGTGTTGTACCATTAAGCTTGATGTTATTCCTAAAGTTTTTAGAGGGAGATAGCGCCATCAGCTTGGTTTTCAGCGTGTTTATTTGCAGCCCCCTGGTGTCACAAAACTCGGAAAAGCGGGACAACAGTCTTTGTAAGCCCATAGGGCTTTTCGAGATCAAGAGAGTGTCATCAGCAAAGAGTAGGGTAGATATTTTTTCCCCGCACAGGGTTGGTGCATCGACCCTGTCGTCTCTCAAATAGTCTGCCACACCATTTATATATAGAGAGAACAGGGTCGGGGCCATGACACAACCCTGGTGCACTCCTTTCTCGACAGAAATCCTCTCTGTGAGCTGTCCCTGTTGTCCCCACCTAACTTTGGCAAAATTGCCTACGTGGAGACGTTTCAGGGGGTCCAGGGTTAGGGGAGGGATGCCCAGGTCGTGCAGTACCTGCCACAGCTGTGAACGTGGCACCAGGTCAAAGGCTGTTTTTAAATCAATGAATGCTAAATAGAGGCTGCCTTTTTCGATAACCACGGATTTCCAGTATATAATACAAAATCTAAAGACCTGGTCGATGGTACCTACTCCCTCCCTAAAGCCTGCTTGTAGAGGACTCAGAATACCCTCCTCATCTGTCCACGCCTTAATCCTGGTCAAGAGGACTCTGCCAACCACTTTTTGAATTACATCGATTAAGCTAATCGGTCTGTAGTTGGCAGGGTCCCCTCTATCCCCTTTCTTATAAATGGCCACCACCTCCGCCCCCTTCCAGGAATCCGGAATTGGGCAGCCTAAAGCTAGATTTTTTAGAATCCGGAGGATGAATTCTGCCCAGAGATCTTTTTCATGGAGCAATAGATCACCTGGGAGACCATCGGGGCCAGCTGCCTTTCCCGGGGCAATCGTATTAATTGTAGAAAGGACCTCATTAGATTAATTCGGCCAAGTAGTGTAAGCTGGAGATGTGCCCAAATTTTTAAAAGCCCAGTAATCTCTTTTTTTGCCTTTTCCAGATTAGTTTTCGTTAGTTCTGAAATATCGTGTGGGATTATAACTCCAAGATATCTCATTACTTCTTTTATGGCAACTTCTCCTGATTCTAAATTCCAAGACATGATTTCAGTCTTGCTATTATTTATATCGTACCCCGACACTTTCCCAAAATCTGCTGTTAATTCCAAGACACGACTTAAAGTGTTTTGAAGGTTAATTGTACAAATAAGAATATCGTCTGCGTATAGACCCAGTTTTCTACTCCACCCTGAGAAGTGGAAAGGTGTAATCTCGGGATCTTCCCTGATTTTCGTGCCTCTGCTAATCGAAACTGGGTCCGTCAGAGAGCCATTAGCCAATACTCTTGCTTTGGGGGACCTATATATGGCTTCCAAGACTCTACAGAAATTTCGGCCCAGGTTTACTGACTCAGCCACGGACTGCAAAAAGACCAAATTAACTCGGTCGAAAGCTTTAGTGGCACCTAAAACTGTGACCGCGAGTGGTAAACCATGGGGAGATGCCAGGTCTATTGAACCTATCAAAGAAAAAGTTAATTCCTTTAAAAACCTTCCTCGTACAAAACCCTTTTGGTTTGGATGAATCAGCTCAACAATGGAACCATTCAACCTATCGGCCAGTATCTTGGTGAAGATCTTATAATCGCAATTTAATAAAGATATCGGAAGATACGAATCACAGCTATTTGGGCGATTACCGGGCTTCAATATCAGGGAGATATTTGCCTCATTCCAGGGGGCAGGCATAACTGCCCCATTGACAAAAAAAACATTCAAAAGACCCAAAAGAATGGGTATTAGTGCGTTTGCCAATACTTTATAAACTTCAAGGGGTAAGCCATCTGGGCCTGGAGCTTTCCTTTTATTTCTTTCTTTCTTTCCTTGTTTTAATACCAGTTCAATCTCCCCTTCCTTAATTTCCTGATTTAAGATTCTATTCTTTTCCTCTGTAAGGATCACTCTCGAGCTCTGTCCCAACCAACCTCCGACCTCCTCTCGAGTAGGTTTTAAATCCTCTTGATATACCTTACTGTAATATTTGTGGAAGGCCTGTTCAATCCCTTTATTATCACTAATTAGGGCGTCTGTACTGTCACATTTGATCTGATCGATTCTATTCCTTGCCAGATCTATTTTAGTTTTCCAGGCCGGCAGCTTGCTGCAGCCGTCGCTGTATTCAAAGTGAGCCAGCTTACTTGCCTCCCATTTTCTTCTCACCCTTTCATGTAAAATTGTCGCTAATTTACATTTAGCTGTCTGCACTTTTTGTGATAAATTCTGCCGAGCTTCTTCATCTGTCCTGGGATCAGTCAGACCTTTCTCTAGAGACCGAAGCTGTTCCTCTACTGCTGATACCTCCGCATAATAACTACGCCTTCTTCCAGCCGCTATTGTACCTAATCTGCCTCTAAGAAAGGCTTTATAAGCATCCCAAATTATTCCATGTGAGGCCGACCCCTGATTAAATTGAAAAAGTTCTTCCGTTTCTCTGGATAGTGCTGCTATTATATCTACGTCCTGTAAAATAGTACGGTCCAGAGTCCACCTGGACTGAGAGGCTTTCTCATGTAATTCTAAATGTAGAATCACAGGCGAGTGATCGGACAGATGAGCGCCCACATGTTCAACCGTATCAATCAATTTAAACAGATTATTATCAATAAGGAAATAGTCTATCCTAGACTGATGTCTGTATTTTTGGTTATAGAATGTATAGCCCTTTCTTTGCCCCGCCCTCTGCCTCCAAATATCACAAAGCCCAATTGGGACATTATTTGCTTAATAAGGGTTGACATTTTTGGATTAACACAAGCTCTGCTACATGAAGTCCTATCAAGCTTATGATCTAAAACTGCGTTGAAGTCTCCCGCCATAATGATAGGATCCAAAGAATCCACTAGCTCAGCTAATAGCTCTCCCAAAGGGGAGACATCATCCTGATTGGGGCCATAATATCCCACCAAAGTAAAAGGATAACCTGAAACCTTTGCCTTAACCAGAAGCCATCTTCCAGCTTTATCTGAAATATGAGAATCAAAAACCACTTGCGACCCTCTTTTTGCTAAAATAGCAACCCCTTTTGTCACTGCCAAGTGCGATGTGCAAGCTAGGCGCCCAAAGAGATCTAAACCTTCTCCATGAGATAAGTGTGTCTCCTGTAGAATAATAATCTGAGCTGGGCAGTCTTTAAGATACTGTAGTATCTTATTCCTTCTCCCTCGAACCCTGAGTCCATTGATGTTCCATGAAAGAATTTTTACTAATTCTCCTCTTTTATCACCCATCTAACTTAAGAAAAAAGAAAGAAAAAGAATCACAAGGGCAAGAATAATCAATTTTAAAGAACAAAATTCTTTTTTTTTTTTTTTTAGAGGCGTCTGAGGATCTTTTTTTTTCCCACTGCTCCCCACCCCTTACATCCCCCAAACCCCCCACCCCCTGGAAAACCCACCCCAACTATTGCATGGCTGATGGCCATATGGGTGATCCCCCCTGGGACGAACGAGTGTGAGGGAAATAAACAAGAAAAGAAAAAGAAAATTTCATAATTATTTCAGAGACATAGAGTTTGCCTAAAAAATTGCAAGTTTATAAACTTAAATCACCTTAGCTTGTACCCATAAGCGTGACTCCTATCGGAATATCGCAGTGTAAAAAGAAAAACAGCCTAACTCCCTGATTGGAAGCTTTTAATAAAGTCGTCTAACTTGTCTACGGAATGAAAGATATGCATCTTATTATTAAGCATAACCTTTAGGTAGGCAGGGAATCTTAACTGCACTGATGCACCCAGGCGTTTCAAACTGTCTATACTTTGTCCCATCTCCCATTGTCTATTGGAGGTGGTAGCAGAAACATCTGATCTTATCTCACAACTAACTCCATCCACCTCCATTGATTTCACCCCCAGGGCTTTGGAGAGAATTTTCTCTTTTAATGTATAGGTTAGAAAGTTTAGTAGGATCTTCCTGGGCTTTACCCTGTTTGGATTGAGTCTGAAGGGATCCCTATGAACTCGTTGTAGGTCTCTTGCTATTTCCTCCTCTGACTCTTCCAGCTGGAGTTTATTCTTGATCAACCTTACAACATACGATTTAATATCCTTCTCTACCTTCAGGTACCTTCAAAATCTTTAAGTTATTCCGTCTCTGGAAATTTTCCAACCTCTCCACTCTGTCCATATTCTCCTTTTCGACAAATTTTAGTTTAACAATCTCCACGACGTTTGCCTGCACTGATTCTCTAAGGTCTTTGACCTCCTTCTCTAGGGTTGTTGTTCTGCAGCTGAGATCGTCGATCTTCTTCTCCATCACTTCACAAGCTTTTTTTATCTCTAACTGATTAGACTCAGATATTTCAAATCTGCTTCTAATTTCGTCCGATAGTGCAGCTAAAAGCGCGCCCACTGATAGATCCTCCTTACCCTTACCCGGGTGATTTGAGCCCTGTTCAGGAATAGTGGCTGGCCTATCCAGATCATTTTCAAAGTTTCCTTGTAGCCCGCCTACTTTGTGCTTTTTCCCCTCTAAACAGGGCTGTTCTGAAAAGGTTAGATGACTCTCAACTTGCTTCACCAGGTTATTCTTTGACCCTGCCATTGAGTTCTCGCCCAAAATTAAAAATTTTGGAAGGACACTAAAGTAGGTTCTAAGCGAGGGAGTTATTTTAACCTTGCGGCTTTGTAATTTTTTATTTTGTAGGGGATCTTGTGGTGTTCTCCTATGTTTTGACCTGGGGGGGGAGGGAAACCGTTTTATTAAAGTACTGAGTGCGGTTTCACAAATCCCTTCTTTTGCTCCTTTTTTTCCCCTCTGCCTTCTCAGCCTCCCCCGCCTCCTTCCCCCTCTCTCCCTTCCCACCTATCTCGCACTTTTCCCCCCTATCTTGTGTGCAGGATGTCTCCCTATCTTGCTGAGCTCCACCTGCCACACAGCTATCTTCCTTAACCTCCGTTTTTATTACACTTCGTAGGGCATATCTATGTTCGTTACCTGCTAACACACCCTCGAAAGCCCCTTTCCTCCTTCCTCTGGTTACCTTGGCGTTATCTTTGGTGAGCTGGAGCGCAGAGACTTTCACTCTGCTGGCAACTCGACTGGGCGCGTAATCATTTGTGGGGCCCACCTTAACCGAGGAAACATTTCCCCCTTTATCGATGCCACTGCCGCTGTCCTCTGCGTCGCACAAGCCTTCACCGCCGATCCCCCGGAAGGAGATTTTCGCCGCGGCTCCTCTCCCCTTACGGAGCTCCAGGGCCGCTCTACGCCACACCCGCTCCGGCGCCGTGTTAACGAAGGAGACGCCGCCTCACACGTCAAGGAGCCAGGAGCTTCGGAAACTTCAACCCGGACACAAGCAATGTAAAAACTTATTCTGCAGTATTTTAGCAGACAAAGTAAGACATCTTTTTTTTCTGAAGGCAAAACTCAGCTCTCAATCCCATGTTAAGGTGAAAATTTTCACGGACGTCCCGGGAGTGCACCCGCGACCTGCTAATCGCGGGCCGCCATGTTTTCCCCAGTCACTCCGATTTGTCATGTTTTTGACAACCCTTGAAGTTATCTACAAATCACGTCTCAGCTTCGTGAGCCAGCAGTTGAAGTTGAAGAGGTTCAGTTTGAGATTGGGAGGTTGAACTCCTACTCAGTGTCTCAACTAAAGCAGATCTGCAAGGATGTTAATTTCACTTTTGAAAGTTCCTTTAGGAAAGAGGAGCTGCATAAGACACTGAGGGCCTTCTGGTGAGAAAGTGAAGCTGGGAAAGCTGGAAATGAGGATGTGGATCTGGAGGTACAGACCCAACAAGGGGACTCTGTAGCTAAGGATCTGCCTGTGGGGGGAGCGTCCTCCAGGGTGGCAGCAGAGTGTCATCCAGGAGTCTGTCCCCAGAGGAGCTGAAGGGCAGGCGACAGACCAGAGAACATGAGCGGGAGCTCAAGAAGCTCAAGTGGGAAAGCAAAAAGTTTGAAATGAAGCAAAGGCAACAAGAGAAGGAGAAAACCCTTGCTCTGGAGAAGAGAAAATTGCTTCTAGCCCATTAGTTGAGTATGATGGAGCAGGACATCAGGGCCAAGCAGGCAGAGTCCAGCACAAATGGTGGCAATGTACGTCCATTTCAGTCTGAGGGGAGGGTGTATATTCCCTAAGATTTAGTGAAAGATTACAAAAGGGTGGATGACATACATGGTTGGTTTTTGGGGTTGGTGTGCATGTTGGGGATACATTATTGAACTCTGGGATATGGTCCCATAGAAATGCATATAGTGAAAGCCTGTTGAAAAAGGTATCAAAAAGGAGCACATATTAGGGTGATAACAGATTTTACTGCAAATCTAAAGGTACTAGATACAGTTGCTAAGGCACAGACAAGTAACTCAAAATGGACAATATTCTTAGGTAACTTTTCATTTCTAAACTGTCAAATCCAGCAGGAAAAGACTTGGGGCCTTTGATGCAATGACCAGAAGAACAATTAACATCAAATTGGATATATTTATTATTTAGAAAAATATGCTGGTCCATCTGTACTAGAAAAATGATAAATACATCATTTAAAAGATATCTGTAGTGTTTTTTATTTCATTGTTGTTTAAACCATACACTCACTCATATCTAATCATTCGTGCACAACATACATCCAAACATAATTATAAGACAAGGTTCCTCAATGAAAGGCAAGTTGGATTGATATAGTCTTTTTCACTATTTGACAAAGATAATTATGTATTTAATCTCACAAACAGTGAATCCTACATGGTACATTTAATTGTTCTAGTAGGAGTATATACGTCAAATTGCCATATGGAAGAACGCAGAATTATATTTCGATGCATACATGTTTTCAGGATGGTGCTACTTCCATTGTTTAATATATTATTCTTCAAAACTGACACACTGTCAGGCAAATGTATGTCTTTCTACCCTATGACATAAGTCCTACGGATGATATGTGTCTCGCTGAAGTCGAGCAGCGAACCTGTATATTGTCTAACTCTTCAAAAGAGGTACAGTGTGATATTACGCTGGCAGATATGCGCCTTTTAGGCCGACGCTGGGAATGCTGTGGATATGACGCATCACGCCAAAGTCGATAACACATTTTAATCACATTATAAATCATTAGTTGGTGATACCATACTAATTTAGAAATTGTGTTGTATTCTAAGGTAATTTTACTCCATGAAAAAGGCTGATTTCATCAATGAGATTTGTGAGGAATTGTGTGGTTGATTGAAGAGGATGTGAGCTCTTCTCAAGCTTTAACCACAATCCCTGTCAGGGTGAACCACAAAAGTCACTTACTAAATTAACCTGTGCTTAACCCTCTGGTAGCGTGCCATAAAAGGAGTTAGGCTTAATTTAGAGGCAATGTGTAAAGTATTTAATGCAGCACACAAGCAGTAATAAAGTGAAAACAAAACACAAGAAAAATCCCAAACCAATTTCGAAAAATATGGTACACTGTAATAAATCATACCAAGACTGCAAAAATCAAATAAGTAGAACCCAAGTTTTGAGTTCTTAAAGTTAAAAATAACGCCTACATGATCAAAGTGCCACTGCAGATATCTAGTCATGCAAGACCAGGGCAAAATCGAAACGTATGGCCAACCGCAATGGCACATGGTTCGGATTCACAATGTGGATTGGGCCGGGTCGCCACTCACCTTCGAACTTTCAAGAAAAAATGTCTTAGAAGGTACAGTTCATGGGGCAAGGCAGCTGGTGGAGTAGGAGGAGGCATCATTATCAGGGAGCAGTTGGATGAAGTTGTGATGAAGATTCCTATGTTTGAACTAAGTGCCTGATGTAGGTGGCTAAATACCGGTCGGTAACGGTGAAATTCAGTAAATTTCACCGTTAGCGACCGGTATTTAGCCAATTGCAATTTACGTAATACCGAATGGATTCGGTAATAAGGAATCGGTAAAATAAGGAAAACCAGTTACCGATTCCTTATTACCGAATCAGAGATACCGAAAACCCCAAATACTGATTCGGTAAATAAGAATCAGTAAAAGAGATGTACCAAAAATCGGTAATAACGAATTTCATGAAATTCGGTATTTAAGAGTCGGTAATTACCACTGACTCAAAGCAGGTGGTAATCATGTGCACAGCATTTAAACAGCCCCAAAATACAACAGTCTCAACACAATGGCGGCCCTCTATGTTATTGCAAGGCAGCTATGACTACAGGCAGCAGGAATGAGGATCTGGAGAAGAGAGGAGCGCATATACAGACAGCACATCACACTATTTCAACTCACTGAGGCAGAAATTCATGAAAGGTACAGGCTACACCCCAAAACTTTCCTGGACCTGATACGGTACCAGCACCCACCCCTGGAGCATCCTACACCAAGGGCGCACGCTATACCACCACATGTCCAGGTGCTCTGTAGCCTCCACCTATTAGCATCAGGAAGTTACCAGGGGGTGATAGCTGCGGCAGGTGGCGTGTTGCAGAGCTGCCTGTCTCGGTTCCTTAACAATTTCCTGGATGCCATGATGCAAAGGATGCATCACTACATACGCTTCCCCACCACACAGGCCGAACTGCAGAAAACAAAAACAGACTTCTACCAAAAGGCACAGTTCCCGCATGTTATAGGGTGCATTGATGGGACACACACACCTATATGGCCACCTGCAGCCAACGAGTACATCTGCCGTAACAGAAAATCCACCCACTTCATCAACGTGCAGGTCATCTGCAATGCGGCCAACATCATCACCGACATCGTTGCAAAATTTCTTGGGAGCACTCATGACTCCTACATATTCCGCGACAGTGGGATATACACACGTCTGGCTGGGGGAGAATTTGGAGAAGGATACCTGCTAGGTAAATCACTGTGACACACCCTGATGTATACTGCTGATGAATGTGTTGGTGTTTGTTATTAATGGCACTTTCTTTCTCACCTAGGTGATAGCGCATATGCCGTGCGGGCATTCATCCTCACTCCTCACCTGAACCCATCAACTCCAAGTGAGAGACGATATAATGCTGCGCACAAATCAACACGCAACATGGTGGAGCGGACGTTTCGACTGTTGAAGAGCAGGTTCCGCTGCCTCCACAAAAGCGGAGGCGCCCGTCAGTACTGACCCATCATCTGCTGCAAGATCATCGCTACATGTGCTATGCTGCATAACCTGGCAACTAGGAAAGGGACTGCAGTCGATTTGACCAACTCTGAGGATGATGACAATGACTGTCCACAGCCAGAGCCCAGCGCAGCAGGAGTGGCACCAACACCAGATGGGAGACAAAGACGGGCTGAGATTACATGGAACTATTTCTAGGTAAGTAAGGAGACACAGCCAGTAATTGTGTGTGAGTGAGGTAGTTTAATAGCATGACACTTCGACACATCATGAAGGGCTTAACATAGCAGTCCCAATTCCAAACAGCCGTCATGGGTTAATTCACCCATGTATCAAAAACAAGTGTGCCTGGCATTACCTCCTGCGCCCACGCACAACATTGCTGCTTCCTCTGTGTCCACTGTCCTCACTGGCAATGTGTCCTGTGCCACCACTTTGCCGTCCGCTGCGCCTCCTGGACTCTGCAACACGGGGGCGTTTCACTACTGCGGCTATTTGTCTCCTCACTGTCCGCCACATGACCTGCACCAGTATTGGCAGTCAGATTATTCTGTAGCACTTCAAGTGCAGTGGTCACTGTCACCAGCCCCCTTGCCACATCCCGGCTGCAGTGTGCCATCTCCCCCTGCATGGCCACTGAGCGCCTGCGGAGCAGAGAAGTGGCAGTGGAGAGGCGGTTCACCGCCTTGGTGTAGTTCTCCATTTTCTGCCTCTACCTGTGCCTTGCCATTCTGTCCTCATCCATCTTGCTGCACAGCAGCCTCACTAAGTCGGACATGTCCCTCATGCCCTCAGCCATCTCCCTCATTCCCTCAGCCAGTGTTGTGTTCATTGTGCAGATGCCCTTCTCTATGCACTGCAAGTGTGCTGTCATGTGCCCCATCTGCCGCTGAACTGATCGGATTGCCTTTCCTTGCAGGCGCTGCACCTTCAACATGCTCACCTCCAGACCTGCATAGACACCCTGATCCTCGCCCTGCGAAGCTGGACTGTGTGCCCTAGCCCTGCAGCATCTTGCACCTGTGTGTGGTCGCTCTGTGGGGGACTGTGTACCGGCATTATTGCCATCGTCTGACACCGTTGGCTGTTCTTCCCCCCTGAAGTCCTCTTCGGACGACTCCATCTGTTGGAGGCTGGCAACTGCATGCCTCCTGGGTCTTGTAGATGGTGGCATTAGTGACGCTGCTGGTGGTGCTGGTGTTGATGCAGGTGGTAGTGGTGTCGATGGTGGTGGTGTTGATGGTGGTGGTGTTGACGGTGGTGGTGTTGTGGTGTGGCCCGCAGGCAAAATGACATCCTCCTCCTCCACTCTATCTCTCCGGGGTGCCTTTCTTGCCTTGCCTGGCGCAGCCCTGCGTGATGTCACACCTGTGGAGACAGATTGTATATTAGTTCACTTGTCTGGCAGCAATTGCATACAAATAAATCTCATGTCTGCCAATGAATCTGACTGTCCTCTGATTGCTTATCGCTGATGTGCGTCACATGCCTTTGGGTTCAGTGGGCTGACTGTTATGATAGGTGTGACACTGACTACATCTCTCATAATGCATTGCTGGCGTTCAGTAAAACCTGTACTGGAGTGGGATTCACACTGCCTCATTGGGGAATGGGGTTAGGTAGTGGGTGGCGCAGCTTGGTGTGCATGCATCTTACCTTGTTTGGTTGCAGCTCTGGCTGAGCTGTCTGCATCCCCGATGCCGCTGAAACTCTCAGGCTCAATGGTGGACTCCACAAGCAGTTCCAGGGCAGTGTGTGCAGGTGCTCTATTTTTTCCTGCATCTGTCAGGTTTGCTTACTTTTTCCTTGCAGACATCCTCTTCTTCGCCATACTCCTGAGGTCATACCACCTCTTTTTTAGGTCGTCCACATCACGGTGGGTCACACCTACGGAATTGATGAGGTCCTGGATTCCAATCCATATTTTTCTTTTTTGTGACTCAGGCACTTGTAATGATTGTTTACCAAATCGCTTGGTGTGTTCCTTTGCCACCTCCTCAATTAAGATCTCCAGCTCCCTCTCACTGAATTTCATTTTTCTTTTCCTTTCTGCACCATCAGTTTCCCTGTCCTAGCTGTCCATTCTGGTGCTTGATGTCAGGTAGTAAAGTTGCTCCTGTTTGTCTGTCGCTGCTGCCTACCTCTCCAACAGCTTCTGGTTCAGTGCAGCTGCTTGGGTGTGGCCACTTCCTTGTTGGGAGTAAATAGGATGCACAGGATTGGCTAATTCCTCAATTGCAGGAATTTTGAATTACTGATTCGGTATTTACCGATTCGGTAATTAAGAATGGGTAATACCGATCGGTATAAGGATTCGGTATTTATTTTCCGAATTTTACCGATTCGGTAATAATTACCAAGTTTTTACCTACATTGGAAATACCGATTTCTTAATACCGAATCGGTAAAATTTGGTATTAAGAAATCAGTATTTCACATTTACCTACATCTGGCCCTAAGTCTCTTGTTTGAAAGTCAAAAATCTCCAGCGGGATGAAGCCGCAGACTTTAGCCCATGAAGGCTTTATGAGGCTGGATAGCCCTTCTGCGAGGAACTGCTGAACTGGATTTGCTGCTGGAGAGAAAAATGTAGTGGGAACTGTCCCAAAGTCAGGCCAACTGGCTATGCACCTTGGGTCAATCATTGAGAAAGTAGGTCCTGGTCTCTTCTCGGTTCTTAGAGCACTTTTTGGGAAAACATTTTGGATTGAGGCTATATGTTCACCTTTAGTACCACTTACAAGGATCCATAACTGGAGAGGCACCATTGGGAGGGGTTTGGTCTCACAGCAGGCAGAGCCCATGTGCAGGGTTCAAGATTGTTGAAGCCTTTTCTGTCCCTGAAGCTCTGATCAGAAGGCCAGCCGACTAACCCTTGCAGTCACTCTGGTGGTGTTGGGTTCAAAGTGCAAGTCCAGTCCTTCCTACTCAGACAGCATGGCAGAAGAACACTTTGCAGTAGCGCATCAGAACAGTTCTTCTCCTGAATCTTTCACTGGTCCAGAAGTGATCTGAAGAGTGGGACAGATAGCCCAATATTTATACCTGGTGCCCACTTTAAAGTGGGTGAAGCTTCTGTCATTTCCTTCAGAGAGGTGTCTGAAGTTTCTTGTCTCTTTGCCCTGGCCTCAGCATGTCTGGGGAAACAATAGGCTACTGTGCAGTCCTTTGAGTGTGAACTGAACTAGTGGCTTAGAAGTGTAAGTGTGATAGGTGACAGCTCTGTCCCCAATCAAGTCAGAGATGGCTCATCCTAGCAATAAACAGACCCTCTATCATAATGCTATCTGGGAGGACTACACAAAGGACAACTGCCAACTACACCTAGTCATGTGACCCAAGAACAGGTTGCAGGCACCAAATGGTTAAGACAAGAAAATGCCAACTTTCTAAAAGTGTCATTTTTAGGATTGTGACCTAAAATCCAACTTTACCATTAAAGAGGATTTTACTTTATAAGTCTTCAAATACAAAACATGACTTTTCCACCTATGCCCAATCAAATGTTAGCACTTATTAAATGTAATAAGGTAATGTTGTCCTTTGGCCTCAAAGTAGTGAAAACTGAATTTGGGAGTTTTTCACTACCAGGGCATGTAAAACTTAGAAGTACATGCCCACCTTTTTAATTGGAATGCCCCTGCCGAGCCCTATGGACTGTTCATGGCCTAAATTATGGGCGACTAATATGTATTTAAATAGAAGTTATAGATTTGGCAAAGGGTTTATTTTGTCAAGTCAAATTGGAAATTTAAAACTGTATACAGGCTGCAATGGCAGGCCTGGGACAGGTTTTAAGGGGCTACTTACGTGGGTGGCACAATACGTGATGTAGGCCCGCAAGGAGCATTTAATTTACCAGCTTTGGTTATATAGTATTCCGCTTTACTGGGGATCTAGAAATAAATTAAATATGACAATGAGGTGTAGGGAGTGAGGAGAAAAAGCATTTTAGCACTGGTTATGTCCCAAGACCAACAAAAAGGAATTCAGAAATTAGGAGGGGCGAAGGAAAAAGGTTTGGGGATGACCCAGCAGAGAGGGTTAAGTCCAAATAGAATAATCCAAACTTGCCATGAAAGGAAAACATTTCTCAGAGGATTGCCTTTGCTTTGCTTGGTTTCGTGTAAATCTGTTCTGTAGTTTATGAGATTCCAGCGTTTGAAAAATGAGGAAAGCAGGCATCACAGAGTTAAATGTGTGGTGATATATTGGCTGCCGATAACGTATTCTTTGGTTTGCCTATTATTTAGCATATTTTCATGAATTTGTATGAAATATAGAGAATTCTTATCAAATTTAAATTGTTACTTTAAATTAAAGTAGATTGGTCAATAGGAAAATTGTTACGTGGGGGTCAAAAGTGTATTTTGTTGTAATACTGTGGCTTCCTTTCATGAATTCACACTAAATTTGGCAGTGAATAAGCATGTTTAATCTTCTCTTGCCAAATGGTTAAGACAAGAAAATGCCAACTTTCTAAAAGTGTCATTTTTAGGATTGAGACCTAAAATCCAACTTTACCATTAAAGAGGATTTTACTTTATAAATCCTCAAATACCAAACATGACTTTTCCACCTATGCCCAATCAAATGTTAGCACTTATTAAATGTAATAAGGTAATGTTGTCCTTTGGCCTCAAAGTAGTGAAAACTGAATTTGGGAGTTTTTCACTACCAGGGCATGTAAAACTTAGAAGTACATGCCCTCCTTTTTAATTGGAATGTCCCTGCCGAGCCCTATGGACTGTTCATGGCCTAAATTATGGGCGACTAATATGTATTGAAATAGAAGTTATAGATTTGGCAAAGGGTTTATTTTGTCAAGTCGAATTGTAAATTTAAAACTGTATACAGGCTGCAATGGCAGGCCTGGGACAGGTTTTAAGGGGCTACTTAAGTGGGTGGCACAATACGTGAGGTAGGCCCACAAGGAGCATTTAATTTACCAGCTTTGGTTATATAGTATTCCGCTTTACTGGGGATCTAGAAATAAATTAAATATGACAATGAGGTGTAGGGAGTGAGGAGAAAAAGCATTTTAGCACTGGTTATGTCCCAAGACCAACAAAAAGGAATTCAGAAATTAGGAGGGGTGAAGGAAAAAGGTTTGGGGATGACCCAGCAGAGAGGGTTAAGTCCAAATAGAATAATCCAAACTTGCCATGAAAGGAAAACATTTCTCAGAGGATTGCCTTTGCTTTGCTTGGTTTCATGTAAATCTGTTCTGTAGTTTATGAGATTCCAGCGTTTGAAAAATGAGGAAAGCAGGCATCAGAGAGTTAAATGTGTGGTGATATATTGGCTGCCGATAATGTATTCTTTGGTTTGCCTATTATTTAGCATATTTTCATGAATTTGTATGAAATATAGAGAATTCTTATCAAATTTACATTACTACTTTGGTCAATAGGAAAATTGTTACGTGGGGGTCAAAAGTGTATTTTGTTTTAATACTGTGGCTTCCTTTCATGAATTCACACTAAATTTGGCAGTGAATAAGCATGTTTAATCTTCTCTTGCCATTTCTAATTCATTTAAAGGTATGAAGGATTTAAAGGAGAAGTAAAAATGTTTTCATATCTTCATAACTTTGCCTCAATTTATTGAACCTACATGAAATTTGGAAAGCTTTTAGGGGCATATTATCAAGCACGGCATTAACATTATCGCCGCTTTAGCGGCAGAAAACTGCCGCTAAAGCGGCGATAATGGGCTTGATAAAATGCCGCAGAGAATTCCAATAGAAGCCCATGTTGACACCAGGACATGGGCTTCTATGGAAATTCTCAAGGGCATATTATCAATCCCATTATCGCCGCTTTAGCGGCAGTTTTCTGCCACTAAAGCAGCAATAATTTTAACGCCGTTTCTTGATAATATGCCCCCAAGAAAGTTAAACCCAGTGCTGTCAGCCAAGCATTAATGCTGTGCCTGCCCATCGGCCACACGTGGGGGGTTGTCCACAGCAGTATGGTGGAAGTAGAGCCTGACTGCGGTCCAGGCTCTGTGATCAAACCCCACCCCAGCAGAGCATGGACAAATGTCCATGACCAGTTGGGGTTATCTAAGTGTAGAAGTTAGAGTGCATGGGCTGGACGGAGGCTTTGCTGCCTTAACGTTTGAAAAATTGATTATTAAAATATATCTTTTTAAAGTCCAAATGTGCATATACGCACCTACTTAGCAATTTGGGCTATTTTAATAAAAACATTAATGTTCTCTGTGGTCAAAACAGTACATTTTCAATGTAGTATTTGTAACAATGAAAGCTAATGCTGTAATTCCCATAGTTGTAATTTTGCCGACTACTACAGTCATTGTTTCATTGTTACAAGTACTACATTGAAAATGTATATTGTTTTGACCACAGAAAACATTAATGAGTTCCATGGGTGTGCTTCTAATTTAAATGAAGTGATATTTCAAATCAAAGAATATCAATGTTACCTGAAGTTTTCTGTCCAAATCTTTCAGGGAAACATGTTTTTTCGAATTGTAATCTGCTGAACTATATTTCACATTTCAAAGTGTTGTTCTAGCCTCCGCATATACAGATTTATATTTATGTTGAAGTACAAGGTCATACTTTCCATATCAAATGCATATTGCTTCATGAACAGAAAAAAAAACGAAATTATTGGTCCAGGGTGGACTATTCAGAAATAATAGAAATCGATTTTAGCACTGGCACACTATTGACAACAGAATGCATCGTATTATGTTTTGACTCTTCGTTATATTGCTTCATTTACCCCTTCAATCTGGACACGTGTTGATAATGAAAACAGCTTGTCAATGACATGCAGGAATTTTGTAGAACAAGTTGTTTTTGATGTTTGCAAAAGTACCGAATAGCTTTGCTTCTGCACCATGTTCAATATTGCCATGGCGACACTAACAGGAAAAATGTGTGATCAAGCCAGTTGCTATACTCCTGGATTGTCTTTATTTTGCCAAAAAAGGACGAAATTAATTCTTTCAGATCTCTCCTGCTACCTGAGACTCATCAATGCTAATCATCCAACAGGGAACTGATGTAATGTCAATTCTACTTTTCGTCGTAATCGTTTAGCATCCCAGGCTTTACGCATTCATGTTTGATCCCAAAAAGTCCTGATCATTGTCTTGCTTATGTAATACTTGAATTTATTGATGAACAAATTTAAATACTTTAACTTCTGGCAAATATGTATTTTTCTTATGTTTTAATTTTCCTATTTATTTTGGAATTTTCATAACGTAACTAAGGACTTGATTATTAATACAGCCGTTTGAAGACCTCCATACTCGTGGTGGCAACCTGACCGCTGCCTCCTCAGCAGTCCGACTGCCCGGACATGACCATGGCGGTCGGACCGCCTCAAGACTGCTGCCACCGCCATTCCAAGGTTGATGGAAAGGCAGGGAAGGGAGGGTACCAAGGCGATTTTGCCCATTGGGCTAAGTGGATGGTGGCATATGTTGTGCCCCCTACTGCTTGCACTGTCAGTCGTGCACTGAGTGCCTTGCATGGCAAGGTGCATGGTACACAGTGCACCAACATGCAAGTGGCAGTGCCATGGAAGAAGCATGTGCTGTAGGCTCTCTATGAGCCAAAGCATGGCACCGCTGTGGCACCGTTGGCGCAACACCACCAGCCAGGTGGTAAAATCATAATGCCGCACTTAGGATGCTGTCAGCTTGGTGGTGTTTTCCCGACCATCGAAACGGCGGACAAACTGTCAGCCCGCATAAATTGTAATCAGGCCCAACAACACTTTATTGATGGCAGAGCTCTTACTATAAGGTAGTTTTACAATAATTGTTGATAGGTAGCAACTTTACACCTAGACTTTTCACAATGAACACCTACTCTATACTTAGAATATGTCAACATGGTATTGTTAGACCTGTTATCCTTAGGGTGATCTTCACCCAACTTTTTGTTTACTTTCTTCAACTTTTTTCTGTATCTTTTTGTTAGACTTAGAACTCTGAGCACTTTACCACTGCTAACCAGTGCTAAAGTGCATGTGCTTCTCCCCTAAAACATGTTGTCATTGGTATTCCTGATTGACATATTTACTTATCAGTCCCTTGTAAAGTGGTATATCATATACCTGGGGAACGTAGTCTAAATGCTATTAGTGGACCTGATGCACTGTTTGTTCCACCCACACCAGTAGCCTTTTAAACCTGTCTCAGGCCCGCCATTGCAGGGCCTATGTGTGCAGTTTACTGCCACATCAACTTGGCATTTAAAACCACTTGCCAAGCCTTAAACTTCACGTTTATTATATATAGGTCACCCCTAAAGTAGACCATAGGTAGCTCCATTGGCAGAGCCCTGTGTAAATAAAAGGTAGGACAAGCACTTTTACGTTTTACATGTCCTGTTGTGACAGACAGCTACATTCATGTTTCTCTACTGTTATGCCTACTCATCTCATAGGCTAGCATTGGAAATTCCTCAAAACACCTTTAAGCTGTAATTCCTGAATAGAACAGAGTAGCTTTAGTGGTAAATTTGTTTTTTAGAAAGTGGACATTTCTCTGCTCTTAACTTTGCTCTCTGTGCCTGCAGATTGTCTTCAATACATGTCTGCGATGGGTGACAGCTACACTTTGTGCAGTCACTCTACATAGCCACAAACACAGAAAGGGTGTGTGTGACAGAGGACTCATCTGCATTCATCTTCATTCTGATACCCCTAATGGGCAGGAAGGGGGAGAGAGAGAGCTCATATTTACATCTGACTAGGCTGTGTCCTGTCCTCACACAAAGGACTGATTGCCCCCCACAAATAGCCTGGCAGACAGGACTGGGATGAAAGGGGACCTGTGCATTTGAAGGAGCTGTTTTAAGTCACACCTATATCAAATGTACATTTGGGTATAAGTAATGGGGCTCTAACCTACCAAATCAGTACACTACTGGGCCTGTGAAGATCTCCGCTGGAGTAAAGACTGCTGTGCTATAAAAATTGCCACTATGCCTTGACTGACTGTTCGGAGGAACTGCTTCTCTCCTTTGCTGAGCTGCCCTGCTGCCTGCTGATCTCAGTCCTGCCAAGGACAAGGACTGGACCCCTCTCACTTGAACCCAGAGTGACTCCATGGGCTTGCTGGCTTGCCACCTGTTTTCCGAAGTTTCAGGGTGACAAAATAACTTTCTACAATCCTGCTGGTGCTCCAGGACTCTGCTATCTGTGAGTCCTATCCTTGTCTGAGGTGCCCACTACAGTTCTTGGCATCGGAGGGGGTTCGCCAGCTATTTTGCTACAAAATTGATGCATCTTCAGCACTGCACAGGTCAGAACCAATGCATCCCCCCTTGACAGCAACGCAGAGGCTGTTCGACAACATGAGTTCCACAGCCTGCACAGCCCAACGACTATGCTCTGTATGGCTTGATGGTGATGCATTTACTGCATTTCAACGGAGCTCGATGACGACGCAGTGACCCGACTGCATGAAAAAGATCAGAAAGATGAATGCATTGTGCCCTCAGCGTCGATGCTGTGCGCCTTCCAAGGTACTTTTTCAGTGGGACCTGCATGAGTCTCATAGCCGGCCTGCCCTCCATCGTGGTCGGCCTGAATTTTGGAGTCACTCAAGTAACCTTCCAGGGCTATTGACTTCTAAGCACTGTTTTTATATACATTCATGTCACCACATCTACTGATTGGATGTTTGTTGTTAGAGTTACTCTGTGTGCATGTTGCACAATTACTTTATACATTGCCTCTTAAATTAAGCCTGCCTGCACTGTGCCAAGCTGCCAGAGAGTGAGCATAGGTTAATGTAAAGTGTGCATCTAGCTTACCCTGACTAGGATTATGGTCACTAATTGGACAGGGTGTAAACCTCTACCAACTAGAGACCCAGTTTGTAATAGGTACACTCTAATAGCACTTTTCAACTTGCCTTGTGACTTAGCCCATATTAATGTTTAACATATTAATATCAGGAATGTGCAGCCCTGAAGAAATGGTTTTAATTGGTTGTTTCTCTCCGCTGGTGGTTTGGGTCAGTACAGTTGTTCTGAGGTTTCATGTTTAATCCTACTTTGCCTGTACTGATCCTATCTACCATCATGTAAACTAACAAGTACTTTATTTTTTCTGCACCTCATTTTGGCCCTTATTTTTTTCTAAGTCCTTGCACACTTGTTAAACAGAAAATATTATTAATCCCACTAATGATGGCAAGAACGAGCTCCTATATCAGTCAAGTATGTATGTTTGCAATGAAGCTTTCATTTTGAAAAAAGTGTACCCTAGAAAGTGTTTTTCATATGTGGACAGAAGTCTCTGTTCTCCATTGGGCCAATTTTAAAGAAAGCTTGTGGAAGAACATCCACTTCTATACATCAACCTTCTCCTGCCATGTCCAGGCCATTGGCATAAGTGAATACGCAGATGCCTATAATTTGCATTTGAAAACCTCTATCCAAAATCATTATCCAATTGCATTGGCTTACAAGTTGTGTTCAGTTTAACCACCTAAAAGACACATAAAACAATTATACATGTTATGACTTTTATATAATTTGCATAAGATAATATCCTTTTTAGCTTGAAATCTTTTTATTGATTTAACCACAAACAAGATGCAGTAAGAAATGAAACCCAGATCATGGGCTGGCAACCATCTGATCCCTTCACAGAGCATCAAATTAAAACTAAAATAAACCTTTCTGCAGCTCTTCCACCACCCGCCCACCCATCCCCCCTCCCGTCTCCTCCCCCATTCAAGCTGCTTATACATGAAAGTGGAAATTGGGCTTAGCGCATTGTTGCTCAGTGTGGTGGTGTGTGGGTTGCATCTTGGTTTAGCGCAAGGGAGGCACAGAAGCCGCAGTTATCTAGGGCAGGATGGTTCTTGAAATTCAGAACATATAAAAGTGACAAAAGGTCGCCACACATCAGCGAAAGAAGCCCCATCCCCTTGAAGCGAGAAAGAGATGCGCTCCATACCTAGCACATACCATAGGCGATGAAGCCATCCATGGAGGGTCGGTGTCTTATCTGTGCCCTAGAAGGAGAGTATGTTCTGTAATGCCGCCCCCAGAGCTATGCCTAGTTGCTTACCTTTACGAGACTTGAGGGGTTAGGTAAGCCTATCAGAGACTCCCAGGACCACACTTGCAGGAAAGCGTAAGAGTGTGGTATCAAAGTGACAATCAATCTCATCTAGTACTTGTGTCACGTAGGATGTGAGATTGGGGCACTCCCATAATACATGTAATAATGTGCCATCTGCCTCAAAACCCCTCCAGCAAGTGGGAGAACAGTCGGGGTTGCTTTTATGGAGTCAGAATGGTGTGAGATACCAATACATCATAATCTTAGTGGCTGTCTCTATGCTAGAAGTGTTGCGTGCAGAGTGTCGGGCTCTGTAATGAATATCTGTCCACTCTTTGGGGGTCCAAGCTCAGCCTCCCATCGTCTTTGGCTCGCTGATTTGACTACCTGTTCTGGGGGACGCAGGATGTGATATAGTTCTGTGATATGTCTCTTTGTGGATTATTTCGAGAGCAACCAGCGCTCGTACTGAGTGAGGTGCTGCTCCGCTCCAGGGCAAATCTGTGGCTGCAGGACCCAGTGTCTTATTTGCAAGTAGTGATAGCGCTCAGTTTCAGGTATGTTAAAATCGATTTAAAATCCTCGAAGGATCGAAGGCCCTCCATATCAAAGAAATACCCTACAGACCTGTGTCCCTCTTTGTTCCAATGACTAAATGCCTCCCAGTCAAGACCTGGGGAGAAGTTTGGGTTTCCAGTAATAGGAGTGAGAGATAATGGAAAGGTTGTCAAATTATTGCGTATGGCTGTGGCATCCCAGGCTTTCAATGTAGCTTGTCCCACCGGGGAGCCATAAAGCCCAGGGGACCTAGAGGCCTTGCAGAGGAAGGGGACCTTCAAGAGAGACTTTCCTGCCAATGCACGCTCCATAAAGAGCCAGTTCTTCTCGGACTCCGCTTGGGCCCATTCTAATAGGATTCGCAACTGCGTTGCCTTGTAATAGCGGTCTAGGTCGGGGATACCCAGACACCCCTCTTCTTGCGGTCTGAAGCTCAAGTCCCTATTTATACGTGGCCTCTTATCCGCCCAAATGAAAGCACCAAATTTGGCCTGAAGTTGCTTCAAAACACCCAATAGCGGTTCTACCAGAAGGGTCTGAAACAAATACAAGACTTTAGGGAGTATGCTCATCCTGAGAGCTGCCACCCTGCCTAAACAGGAGAGATTGACTGGCCACCATCATTTAAGCTCTTCTCTGGTCTGTCACAGCAACCTAGTGTAGTTCAGAGAGAGCGTCTTGGCTGTAGACACTGACTACGATATGCCCAGTTATGGAATGACCTTCTGGTCCTAGCGAATGGGGCATGCTAGGGCTTGAGTATCGACAGTTGACTGCTGCAAAGAGAAGCCCAGTGCTTGGGACTTGGTCACATTGACTTTAAAGCTGGAGGCTGTGGAAAATTCCTCTAGCTCGGCCCAAAAATCCAGGACTGAAATCTGGGGAGACTCCAACGTAGCGATGACATCATCCGCATAAAGGCTAATGGTATGCCGCTCTACTCAAAAAAGGATCCCCTTGATTTGCTGATTTTCCCGAACCCTCTGGGCAAACAGCTCCATATAGAGGGCAGACAAGAGGGGGAGAGCGGACAGCCCTGGTGTGTGCCCCTGGTGATATGGAAGGGGTCAGAGTTGAAGCCTTTAACCTCAGCAGGAGGACGCGTTCCTCGGGCTGTCGGTGGGACTTATCCAAAAGGTGCAGTAGCCTTCTGGTATTGTCACTACATTGACTAGTCACGACACATCCGGCCTGGTCCAGTTCTATCAATCCCAGCATCATGGGTCCCAAACTGGAAGCTAAAATCCCGGTGAAAATTTTAAAATCTATGTTTAACAGGAATATCGGCCTTCAAGAAGCACAATATCTATTGTCCTGCCCTGGTTTGGGCAATACGGTTATCAATGCCAAGAGCATTGTGGGCAGTAGCTCAGTGGTGCTGTCAACAGCATTAAATGTAGAGTCAGTATTGGGGCTAGTATGGAACAATAAGTTTTTATAAAAGATGGCGGTGAAGCCGTCTGGGCCAGGAGATGTAAGGAGTTTAAGACAAGCTATGACCAAGATGACCTCTTCGGTCCTAATGGGGCTATCTAAGGCAGTTGCCTGATCAGGTGTCAACCTAAACTGTATTATGCCCTGACAGTACCTGGAAGAGTTCTTATCAGGCAATGACTGAGCAGTGTATAGAGTTGCATAGAAGTCCCTAAATGCGTTATCTATATCTTTTTCCTGTGTTGCTTCTGTGCCCCCTTCAGCCAGGAGGAGTGGGACTTTAGCCGCCTGCCGCTGTGCACGCAATTTATGAGCCAGTAAGCAGCCGCATTTGTCCCCTTCAGTACAAAATGTATGTTTCAGGCGAATAGCGATATATTCCCCCCTATCAAGATCTAGACTGGCCAGTTGAGCCCACGCTGGTTTTAGTTTTCTCCAGATACAAGGGGCTCCTGTCCTCTTATGGGTACCTTCTAATTCCAACACTTGTTTGGAAAGTTCGTCCCTCTTCTCTCTGCGTTCCCTATTGTCTGCGGTTGATGTGGCTATGAGATCACCCCGACCTACCAATTTGAGGTTTTCCCAAAGGGAGATGATTGAGGTGTCCTGGATGTCGTTAGTAGCTAAGAAGTCTTTCAGTGTTTTGGTAAGGCGTGACACAACTTCAGGGCGATGGTGAAGTGTATTTCTGAGGCTCCAGGAGTATGACGGGCGAGAGGTGACAGCAACGTGGCAGTGAGGGCCGCATGGTCTGAGAGTGCCTGGAGTTCAATTTCCGATCTCTGTGCAGTCAGAAGGAGAGAGCGAGTCGTTAGGAAGTAATCTAGTCGTGCATATGTCCCCCGGTCGTGCGAGTAGAAAGTGTAGTCAAGTGTATGAGGGTGAAAATAAATGCCGCCACAGGTCTACCAGCCCCAGATCCTACAACCACTGGCGAGAGGTATCAGAGAGAGCCCCCGTTTGACCCTGCCTCTGTGCAGAGCGGTCCAGTTGACATTTGAACACGATGGTCAGGTCCCCCCTATAAAAACTTGTCACTCAGGTGTGGATGTCATGTCTCCTATAGCCTTATGTAAAAAACACTCTTGGCCTTCGTTAGGGGCATAAATAGTGGCCAGTGTTAATGTGTGTCCTCCTATGGTCACCGAGAGTTCCAGGAGTCACCCTCTAATCTCCGACACCTTGGCTCCCACCTTCCCAGGGAACGTATGAGCAATAAGAATGGCAAGCCCAGCCTTCTTAGTTGGGAGAGAGGAGAAGTGTTGCTGTGGGAAAGCCTTTCAACGCATCCGATGTGTGTCGCTGGACAGCACATGGGTCTCTTTTAGCAAGCATATGTGGGCACCAGAGTTTTCAAGATAAGACAGGATAGCTCTGAATTTAATAGGGTTATTAAGCCCTTTCAAATTCAATGTCAAGATTGTGCCTCTCATCTACCTAAGTGTGGTGGGCATCGCGTTCTGTACTTCTGTCGAGCATTAGGGCCAATCTAACCCCTGTGGGCTGGATCCTCCAGTACCCCAGACATGATGCCCATAGTGTGAAAGAGTAGAGCTGACGCGCACAGGTCAGAATGAAAGCAGCCAGGGGGAGGAGACCCCAACATTGAGAAGAACAAACCCCCCATTGAAACAAAAACAGAAACATGAGCCAAAGGAACAAGAGTCAATGTCCAGGGCATCCTGCTGTTAGAGAAAGAAGAGAGGGGTACCTGTGGCCCATGGCTCCCCGCTCCCACCAGGCAGGACTATGAAAGCATTAACAATACTATCGGCATAGGTCAAAGTTGCAATGTCCGAGCAGAGACTGTAACTGGTGCAGGGTCTGTTTCACTCCGAAGACGCCCCTGTGAGGGTCAATAGCACCTCTTGCTGCTCCTTGGCCATAGTGTCCGGGTCAGGGCGTGCCGCCGAACTTGGGGGCTTAATGGTGGTCTATCCATGGCCGCTCCAACCTCTGCAGGGGCGAGAGTCTTTGCTAGGCCGATCTGTCACGGGTTCTTCAATGCCAAAGAGCTTGTAGGCTGCTGGAAGTGAGCGGATTTGCCTCAATTCCCCTTTGTAGGGAAATATCAACCTGAAAGGGTGCCCCCAAGAGTAATTTATGCCGGATTCCAGAAGGTGTCTTGTGTTTGGCCGGAAAGATTTGCGTTTAAGCAGATTAGAGACAGCCAGGTCCTGGAAAAGCATGGGTTTCTGCCCCTGATATGTAAATTCTGTGCGGCTATGAGACTTACGAATAATCCTTTCTTTCAGCTGGTAATCATGGACACAGGTCAGTATGTCCGCAGGTGGCGCAGAGGCCGCTGTCCGTGGCCCACCTTATGAGTGCGATCCAGCTTAACCGGGAACTCTGGGGATTCCCCAAGAATAGAGCGGTAGAGTCCTGCCACTAGTGCCTCGATGTCACCATCGCCATCTTCATTCACCATGCCTCGGATGCGAATGTTGTTCCGCCGAGACCTATTTTTTAGATGCTCGGTGTGAGCCTGTAGGCCCAAGTTCTGTTCTTGCAGCCTAAGGACTTCTTGTTGGAGGTTTTAAATTTCCTCATCGCGGCCTGTTTCATGCTCTTCTAGTGTATGAACTCACTCGCCCAGCGAGTCCACATTGTGGTGGACGTCTCGTAAGTCGGCCAGCAGCTCATGTTTCATGGGGGACAGATCATCTCAAAGAGAGGAAAAAAGCAACTCCAGGTAGGATCGGCTAATTGGGGCATCCGGGCTCTCACTCCGCTCCGTCTCATCCGCTCGCCCTGCGCCCGGCCGGCTCTCAGACTGTTGTATTGATTTAAGCAAGAGGTCCTTCACTGACCTGACTCTCCTGTCCTTAGAGGAAGCCATGATCCTGTATGTGTGGGATTCGCTGTTGAGGTGAGGACCAAGCACACAGGAAGCAGCAAATGCAGGAGGGCAATATCACAGCTGGGGGCCCACTGTAGCGCGCCCCTCCCCCACGAGACCCCAGATCTCACCTTGGGCCTAACTCAGTGGGGTATAAGAACTGTTGATGCTGGAGGCTCGCCGCCGGAGTCCCGTCACCCCTGCACTGGCAAAGTATCATCTTCCTCCTGGCACGGCCATCCGTTGATGCGTTGGGTTATCCCATGGGCCCTCTGCATGCAAAAGATGTGGGCATAAGAGGCAGTGGCCCTAGGTGTCCTCCTGACCAAGGCCGGCGGGGGAAGGTGCCACCAAGACTCCCCACCAGGGTGCCCCATCTGCAAGTGTCTCTATTCCTGGGTCAGGCCACCAAGGCGCTCTGCTTGCTCACCCCTCTCGCCAGTTGCTGTGCCTGCGCAACTGCTCACCATCCAATCAGGCTTCCCTGCCCAACAGGGCGATGATTTAGGCACTCTGCCTTAGCAAGAAATGTTGGTGTCCACCACAGTGACCTCCGGTGGGCCCCGAAGCCGGGACTTAAGGTGGATGGGTCCAGCAATGCGCCCCTACCAAGATACCCCAACGACGTGGCGGCACTTGTGGCCCAGGTGGCCTTCAGACTCCTCCAGCCACAAATGCAGTTTTGCTGATATCACCCAGAAGCCAGCCCCAGAGGCCACTGCCCTGACCAGGGATCAGCAGGGTTGTCAGGCAGGCCAATGTGTGCTTCTTCTTCAGGCCCTCAGTTGGGGGGAACGCTATAAGGGCGAAATGACTGCAAGTGTAGTGCCCCTCCCCCACTGCGCTGCCTACTCACAGCAGCAGAGCCGGGACCTCGCATGTTGGATGCGGTTCGAGACTCCGTCCCCCCAGCTCAATGGGGACTCACTTTTCGACGTTCTGGGAGGCTTACCGCCAGTTGCACATTGCAGCGGTCCCCAGATCTTGCAGGGACCGCCGAGTACTGCCGGAGCTATGCCGCTTGCGCCGGAGATTGCGTTATCCCACCTGAGCACCCAGCAGCTCCATGCATCACGTACTGCCGCAGTGGGACGGAGAGCTCCGAAAAGGTATGGGACTACAACTTAATTCATATTATTGAAAATGCCACGTCTTGCTCACTTTATTCTATGCCAATGAAAATTACAAGCTTGCTTTATTCAACACCAATAATAATTGCATGCTTGATTTGCAAGGGATTGTACTTGCGTACAAGTATTTATTACTAATTGCTTTATTTACATGTTGATTTGACTACTTACACTTTGGCAGGAAATGCAATGCAAAGGGTTTTATTAGTAATTGGTTTATTTACATGTTGACTACACTGGTTACACTTTGCCAGGCAATCCAATAGAAATGTTTGAAGGCATCAGCAGTGGGTGAATAGTATCGGAGGGTATCAGTGGTGGTGAAGGTTAACTGAGGGCGCCAGTGGTGAGTGAGGGGTGTCTGAAGGTGGGTGAATGGTATCTGAGGGCATCAGTGGTGGGTGAATGGTATCTGAGGGCATCAGTGGTGGGTGAAGGGTATCTGAAGGCATCATGGTATCTGAGGGCATCAGTGGTGGGTGAAGGGTATCTGAAGGCATCAGTGGTGGGTGAAGGTTTTCTGAGGGTGACAATGGCGGGTGAAGGATATCTGAAGGCATCAGCGGAATGTGAATGGTATCAGAGGGCATCAGATGTGGGTGAAGGTTATCTAAGTGCGCCAGTGGTGAGTGCCGGAGATCTGAAGGTCAATGGTATCTGAGGGTGAATGGTATCTGAGGGCGAGCGCTTAATTCGACGGAAAAAATTAAGACAAGCTTTTTTGACGAAGAAATGCACTTTATTAATAATACTTACAAGCTTCATTTACTAGGAATTGTACTTTATTGCCAGCATTTGTTAGTAATTGCTTTATTTACATGCGGAGTAGGCTGCCTACACTTTTCAAGGTGAATGCAAGAGGAGTGTTAGACCAACAAAAAAAGACATACACACAGATTGGATATCAGTCATGGACTCTATTTCTCGGGATACCATTGTTGGGTTTGTTGACGTGTTTGGGAGGGGGCCTTTTGGTTTCAACAAGGCCGTACATTTTTATCAGGGAATGCAAGAGGAATGTTTGAGGAAACTTTGCCCAGACACACACATTGGGTGTACAATTTTCAGGTGAATGGGTTTATTTACATGTTGATTACACTGGTTACACTTTGGCAGGAAATGCAAAAGGAAGGTTTGACAGGTCTCAATCAATCAATCAATCAATCAATCAGGGTATTTGTAAAGCATGCTACTTATCCGTGAGGGTCTCAAGGCGCTGAGGGGGGGGGGGTGCCGCTACTGCTCGAAGAGCCAGGTCTTGAGGAGTCTTCTGAAGGCGAGTAGGTCTTGGGTCTGTCGTAGGTGGGTTGGGAGGGTGTTCCGGGTCTTGGCAGCGAGGTAGGAGAAGGATCTGCCGCCGGCGGTCGTACGTTGGATGCGGGGGACAGCTGCGAGGGCGAGGCTGCCGGAGCGGAGCTGGCGGGTGGGGGTGTAGAAGCTGAGTCTGCCGTTCAGGTAGGCTGGTCCGGCGTTGTGGAGTGCTTTGTGTGCGTGGGTGAGGAGCTTGAAGGTGATCCTCTTGTCGATGGGGAGCCAGTGCAGGTCTCTCAGGAGGGGGTGATGTGGCAGCTGCGGGGGGCGTTGACGATCAGTCGGGCGGAGGCGGTTTGGATGCGTTGTAGCTGCCATTGGTGTTTGGCTGGGATTCCTGCGTAGAGTGCGTTGCCGTAGTCCAGTCTGCTGCTTAGGAGGGCCTGTGTCACTGTTCTTCTTGTTTCGGTCGGGATCCACTTGTAGATCCGGCGGAGCGTGCGTAGGGTGTTGTAGCAGGAGGAGTCGGCGTTGACCTGCTTGGACATGGAGAGGGAGGAGTCGAGGATGAATCCTAGGTTGCGTGCGTGGTCGGTGGGTGTCGGTGCTGTCCCCAGAGCGGTCAGCCACCAGGAGTCGTCCCAGGCTGAGGGGGTGGGTCCGAGGATGAGGACCTCCGTCTTGTCCGAGTTCAGTTTCAGATGGCTGCTCCTCATCCAGTCGGCGATGGCCTTCATACCCTCGTGGATGTTGGTTTTGGCGGTGTGAGGGTCCTTGGTGAGGGAGAGAATGAGCTGGGTGTCGTCGGCGTAGGAGATGATGTTCAGGTTGTGGTGGCGGGCCACTTGTGTGAGGGGGGCCATGTAGATGTTGAGTAGCGTCGGGCTGAGGAATGAGCCCTGGGGGACGCCGCAGATAATGTCGGTGGCTTCTGACCGGAAGGGTGGGAGGCGGACGCTCTGAGTTCTGCCGGAGAGGAAGAACGTGGTCCAGTCAAGGGCCTTCTCTTGGATTCCGGCTTCTTGGAGGCGTGTCTTTAGGGTGCGGTGGCAGACCTTGTCGAATGCTGCTGACAGGTCCAGGAGGATGAGGGCTGATGTTTTGCCGTTTTCCAGTTGGCGTCTGATGTCGTCTGTGGCGGCGATGAGGGCTGTTTCGGTGCTGTGGTTTCGTCTGAATCCGGATTGGGACGGGTCCAGGATGTTGTTGTCTTCGAGGTGGCGTGTCAGTTGAATGTTTTCTCGATGACCTTCACCGGGAACGGGAGCAGGGAGATGGGTCGGAAGTTCCTGAGGTCCTTGGGGTCCGCCTTTGGCTTTTTGAGGAGGGCGTTGATATCGGTGTGCTTCCAGCTTTCCGGAAATGTCGCTTTTTCGAAGGAGATGTTGATGACCTTCCCTAGTTGGGGTGCGATGGCCGCGTCTGCATTGTTGAGTACGTGGTGTGGACATGGGTCTGACGGGGATCCTGAGTGGATGGAGTTCATGATCTTGCGTGTCTCGTCGTCGTTGGTGTTGGCCCAGGAGGTCAGGCGGTTGGCGCTGTTGGTGATCGCGGGGGGGGGGTGGAGTCGTGTGTCGTTGGTGCGGTCGTGGTGTTAAAGCTGTTGTGGATGTCAGCGATCTTGCGGTGGAAGAAGATGGCCAGTGAGTCGCACAGTTCTTGTGAGGGCGGGATGTCGTTGGTGCTGGCGTTGGTATTGGAGAGTTCTTTTACGATGCAGAAGAGCTCTTTGCTGTCGTGTGCGTTGTTATCCCGGCGGTCTTTGAAGGAGGATCTCTTGGCTAGTCTGATGAGGTGGTGATGTCTGCGGGTGGAGTCCTTGTGGGCTGCATGGTTATCTGGCGATCGTTTGTGGAGCCATTTCTTCTCCAGCTTACGGCAGGCGCGTTTGAA
Organism: Triturus cristatus; assembly: GCF_964204655.1. Taxonomy (NCBI): domain Eukaryota; kingdom Metazoa; phylum Chordata; class Amphibia; order Caudata; family Salamandridae; genus Triturus; species Triturus cristatus. The sequence goes on from NC_140588.1 coordinate 492,191,116, forward strand.
GGTCAGGAGCTCGTCGGTGAACCAGCTGGCTCTCTTGCTGACGTGGCTGTTGGATGGTCTCTTGAGTGGGGCGAGGGTGTTGGCGCAGTCATCGATCCACTGTCTGAGGTTGCGGGCTGCGGCGTCAGGGCATGTGGGGTTGATGGGTGGGTTCTGGGCGAGGGTTGTGGTCAGATGGTCTTCAGTGAATTTGTTCCAGCAGCGGCGAGGCAGCTGTTGGGTTCGATGGTGCATGGTTGGTTTTTTGAAGGTGAAGTGGATGCAGCGGTGGTCAGACCAGTGGGGTTCGGAGGTGTGGTCGAAGGCGACGTAGTTGCTTGTGGAGAAGACGGCATCCAGGGTGTGGCCTGCAGCGTGGGTGGGTGCGGTGACGAGTTGTCTGAGGCCGAGGTTGGTGAGGTTTTCGATCAGAATGGCGGAGTTGGCGTCATTGTTGTTCTCGAGGTGGAAATTCAGGTCCCCGAGGAGGATGTAGTCCGTGGAGGCGAGTGCGTGGGTGCTGGTGAGGTCAGCGATGGAGTCGCTGAACTGAGCCCGGTTCCGAGGGGCCTGTAGATGAGTGTTCCTCTGAGGGTGGTGTTGGGGTCGGTGTGGATCCGGAAGTGCAGGTGTTCGGTGGTGTTGAGGGTGTCGTCTGCGTGGGTGGTGACCTTGAGGGTGGACTTGTAGACGATAGCTATTCCTCCTTAGATTCCATTGGCGCGGTCCCTGCGGGTGATCTTGTAGCCGTCTGGGATGGCTATGGCGATGTTGGGTGCCGAGGAGTTGTTCCACCAGGTCTCGGTGAGGAAGGCCATGTCTGGGTCAGATGTGTCGAGCAGGTCCCAGAGCTCGACGGCGTGTTTGCGTGCGGAGCGGGTGTTGAGCAGGATGCAGCGGAGGCTGTTGGGTCTCGTCCTTAGAGGTTTGGTGGCTCTGTCGCAGGTGAAGCTGCAGGTGCAGCAGGCGAAGGGACCGTGGGTCCGTTTCGGGGCGGCCTGGAAGCAGGTGTTGTTTCGGCCGGCGTTGAGTGCATGGAGGGAGTCGGCATCATACCAGAGTCTGGCGTCGTGGCGAGCGTGGGGAAAAGAGCTTGTTTTACAAGGAATTGTACTTTAGTAGTAATACTTATGAGCTTTATTTACAAGGAATTGTACTTTATTACAAGCATTTATTAGTAATTTAGCGTGTTGTGAGGTGGGGGCGGGTGGGGGGCATTGGTGGGGGCGGGGGTGCAGGATCCACCGATTTGTACACCGACAGCTGATAATGCCTTCAGAGAAAGTGTGGTAGGACTGTTGTTTATGTGCTGTGCGGAATTCAAGGAAACTATGTAGCTTTTTGTTGCTATTATTACATCCGTGTGATGCAATAAAAAATTCATTTACATCCAGTTCAATCAGAAAATTACATTTACTATTTTCAACATATCGAGTCCAATACCGGTGTACTTTTAGACATAATTGTAAATGAAAATTGTAATGTAATGTAAAGCCCTGGCTTCGCTGCAAACTCATTACAGGGAGTTTACGAGCCAAAACGAGAAACCATTACGTGTTGTAATGGCGTGTGATCTTTAGGTATGCGTCCTAATGGATTTTGTTTTAGGGTAAACAACATTGGAGTTGAAACGCCATGCGGTGGAAAATCGTGCACAGTAATAGTCTTTGCGATGTGGAGGCTGCGTGCTAAATGCACGCGTTGTAACGGTTGGCGGTATACTGTCATACATCCGGCTCTGTACCCGGCAACAGGGCTCAACTGCCACTACCGCAGCTGCCCAGTGGTGCGTTGCTGCCCGCGGGCTTGTGCTGCCTGAATTAGGGCCGATTCACCGCCAAAATCGCTATGAAGGGCCCGGTGGGAGCGGAGAGCTCCAAAGCTGCGTCTTCAATAATATCCTTTTTAATAGACTCGTATTCTAACTGTCTCTCCCACTAACTTGCATTGAAGTGGCAATTTTGCTGTAATTGTCCTGTCAGCACTCTTCTTGCAATGTGAAATATAGTTAAAATATGCCATGGGAATACATATTGGGAAAAGATGCACCAAAGTCATAGGCCACCAAGATCAATGCCTCAATGCATTGTTTACATGTTTTATTGTTCCATGTTATAAAATGTGAAACTATTTTCAATAAAGAAAAAAGGTCAATCTACTGACAATATCAAGGATGGCACTTTAAAAAAAAAACACTTTATTGGTTTTCCTAAGTTTCTTTGAGTCATGTATAAACTTAGGTACATAGTTGCGGTAGAATGGTGTGTGTTATACCGTTTACAGTCGTCGATATGTAGCAGCTAACAAGCAATGCATACCTTTTAGTACATTGCACATTACATAAGCATTCCTTTCATGACAACAGGAAGATAACTAGGCATGATTGCAAGTGCGTAAACATAACTCCTAAACTTTCCCACCCCCCGCCCGCCTCTACCGGCTCTACCCCGGCTGGTATATTTGCCATCTGGTTCTTCCCCGGTTCCCAGCCGTTGCCCGCAAGGGCAGGTTTGGTGTGTATAATGGTGCTGTGCATCTGGAATGTTCCTGGGTCGGATTCAGGTGGTCTGAGACCGGTTTACAGGTCTTACACTATGCGTCATTTACCACAGGGACGGGCTTGGTTTCAAGGGCTTTGAATGTCTCCAGTAGAAGGTCCCAGTCCATTGATATCAGGGTCTTGCGCAGACCTCGAGCCTCCTCCTGTCTGATGACAGCGCTCTCCTCTCTCCCCCATCGCACCACCTTCGCATGCCACATTTAAACTGTAGGGGGCCTTGCCCATTTCCACCGCATAGTTATGGAGCACTTGGCTATAAGGAATGCTAGTTCAGTGACAGGTAATTGCACCTTTTTAGATTTTAGGCACCGGTGCATACCAAGTACGCAGCTACCGGCTATCCTTCTTATAGGAATTCCTGTCGTAGTTCTGGTGTTCTGGACTGTGCCCATCCAGAGCTCAGTGAGCAGGGGGCAAGACCACAGCATGTGCAGAAGGCCAGCATTTTCCACCCTGCAATTGGGGCAGTGGTGTTGTGTGTCCTTGAACATGCGCTGTCGGCGGTGTGGAGTAAGGTAGGCCGTGTGTAAGATCATGTGCTGTATGAACTTGAACTTGGCATTATGTGACACCTTTTTAGGATATTCCAGCAGAGCGGCCCACTCCTTATCCGTCAATTCCTTTTCAAGGTCTCTTGACCATTTATTGCGAAAGTCAGTGAGGGAGATCCCAGCATATGCCCTGATGCTTTTATATAGCCATTTTGTGAGATGATGCCCATCTCCCATTAGATAGATTGCCTGTACCAGTTCGCGTGTTTGGGGTTCTTCTCTGGCTGGGGCCCAGTGTCTTTTAACATAGGCAAGTATGGCAAGTATTGCAGCGTGTGTCATGTATAGGTTACCTGAGACCCCGTTTTCAATAGTGAAATTCTCATTGTCCATGAGAGCTCCATTGCTGAACAACGCCCCCACAGTGGTAACCCCCAATAGACCAGCTGAGTGTATTCCGTTTTGTGATTAGGCCTGTGGGTGTAGGAATAGCCAGCAATGGTGTGTTATTTGTATATGGGGAATGCTGGTGCGTGTTTTGTATTGCCTTCTTCGGGGCTCCCTGGGGGTCCGTGAAACTAGGCAATAATAGGGTGTGTAGGACCACACAGTTGATGTCTTGAGCCGTATATCCCAGTTTGTGCAGATTGCGTCCTGCCAACCAGTACGACAGCCATTGTAGTTGGCTTGCCTAGCAGTATGAGCGGAGATCACGTGCTCCCAGTCCCCCCTATCTGTCTCTAATTGCATTTTAGCTAGACCCACCTGACGGTGGCCAGTCCACACCTGGTACCACATTAGCCCAGAAAGTCATCTGCAGTCTTAGGAGTCACAGTGCGGAACAAGGCTATGCTGTTCTCCGAGTCAGAGTGGACAGTGTTTTCCTCCGAGGATTCACATGTTGATTGAGGGTTAGAGTCCGTGAATGTGCTTGCCGCTGCTATCGTCTCTGCGTGTCCTTGCAGTGCCTGCTCTGGAGTGGGGTTCTTGCCTTGGTATTTACGAGCAGGTTTGCTGTGGTGTGGTTGTCGAGTCGTTGTGGTCTACGGGCTCTGAGGCATGCTTTCTAAAGAGGTTCCAGACACTGTCGGGGGGAACATGACTTCCAGCCATTCGCCAGCATCCTCCGGCGTATGAAATAAATGCATTTTTTGGTCATGCATGACCTTCAAACAGGCTGAGAACAACACGGCGCACTTAAGGTCCAGAGTAGTGAGCTTTTTTTTGGTCGCTTGGTACGAGGTTCTCCCGCGCTGTACAAGCATTGTGTAGTCGGGTATAACGATACCCTTTGTTTCTCGTAATGGATTGGGGACCGTTCTCTGGCCTTCTGGACCAGCATGTCACGATCTCTGAAGTTTAGTATTCGGGCAATCATGGGGCGAGGCGGGCCCCTAATGCCGGCTGGCCACAGGGGATTCTGTGTGCCCCCTCTACACAGAAAAAGTCCAAGAGGCCCTCAGGAGCCACGTGCTGTCAAAATCACTACTCCGTGAACTTGGTGGCATTGTGGCCTTCACGGCGTTCTGGCAGGCTTGATGGCAGGGATGTTGTTCTTTCGAGTTCTCCCCTCTGCATCATCAACCCTGTCCTGCAATCCTACCACTTGTTGTTGCAGTTGTGTTAATTGCGTAGCATGCTCCTTATGCTTCGGTATCAGTTCCGCCAAAGTTAGTTTGCTGTTTAACAGTGGTGGCTAGTTTGGCATAATCTGCATTGAGGAGGATGAAGCCCGTTGTCAGGGAGCCGATTTGCTGTTAAATGGATTTTCGTGAGTCCCTCACCTCTTGGAGGATTAGATCCAGCTTGTCCGGGGATGACTCCATATTAGTGGGTGGGACATGGTTCAATAAGGGTTTCTGGGTGGCGGTGTCTATGTCCTCCAGCTGCTGCGAATGTCTTGTGGTTGCCTCAGGAATTTTGCCTTTTGGGTGCTCAATTTTGTGGCAGTTTTCGGTGCAGCACTAGGGTGCAATCCAATGCGCCTGTAGGGTGAGTATGTTAGTCTAGGCTTGGTGCCGCAGCTGACGTGGGGTGGGACACTTCTGCACGAGTCAGTGATTCCAAACATCTTGTGGGTTTATGGCCCTTATTCTCTGCGGGTCTAGCATGGATTGTCAAAGTGACGTTGCTCCCGGTATGAAGCGGTGGGCCCTTCAGGGCACCATGGTGCAATTCTCTCGGTCACTCCCCTTCAGCCCCGCGGTGAGGATCCAGACCAGCACAGAGGTTCAATGAGTCAGGGGTTAGTGGACATGCTCGCTATGGCGGGTGGTCCGTTCTGAGTGGAGATCCATGATAGAGGCCCCACGCTGACCCTGCTTGCCACCAGTCCCGCTTTCATGTAGGGATTGGGGCCCGCTCCGCTTGCATTGCAAGACCAGGGGCCGGTGATCCCGACCCCCCCGCACACCTCGTCCAGGCTGGTCCCAAGCAGAAAGTTGCACGTCATCAATGGTAGGCCCGGGCTGTGCCCCAGGGCCCACTCAGACGCACTCCGGTCCCTGCACACCAGGGGAGGGTGAACGCTATATTTCGGGCCGAAGGCCCAGAGATTGGCCCATGCACTTCAGGGGTCCCCGTGTTACTGTCGCCCCTGCAGTTGGGGCACTCGTGCCAGGCTCTGAATTCAATAGGGGGCCCAGGTCGTATCCCAAGGCCCAATCATTTGAGCTGCAGTCATTGCACACCAGGGGAGAAACGCCGGGTTTCGGACCGATGGCCCAGCTATTGGCCCACTCACTTCGGGGGTCCCGGTGTTCCTGTCGCCAACGCAAATGGGGCATTCCAGCCATGTTTCATTTTCAATGATAGGCTCAGGCCGTGTCCCAGGGCCCTCTCGGTTGCACTTCAGTCACTGCACGCAAGGGGAAGGGAGCACTAGATTTCTGGCTGCAGGCCCAGTGACCAACCAATACTCTTCAGAGGGACCCGTTGTGTCTGTCGCCACCGCAGTCGGGGCATTCCGGCCAGGCCCTGAGTCCTTCACAGATCACTGATGGCCGGGGCTGCAGTACAATTCCGCTCAGCGCGGACCTGGGTCTTTGAGTAGCCCTGCCTGCTCCGACGGGTCCAGTCAGCTTTCGGCAGCCACCCGCCTCCCAGGCTGGGCCTGGCCCACACCACCAGTGCGCCGCAGTCTCCCCCCCACTCAGCGCTTGCAACACGAAGAGTTGTCAGTGTGCTTGCCAGGTGGGGGAGTCCTTGGTGTCTCACTGCTAAGGGCTGGGGGAGGAGCAGGCCGGGTCACTCATCCTCACACGTAGCCAGAGGCCCAGGGCAATTCTTTGCCTCAGACCCCGCTCTCACTCGGGGTCCCTGGTATGTTCGCGGTCAATGCTGCGGGGGAGGAAAGCAGAAGGTCGCAGCAACTCCACTCCGCCTCATCGGTGTTGCATCGGCACTGCAGCTCAGCACCAGCTCACCAGGCCCAGAGTACGGTGGCACATGCGTGCCTCGTCCGGCGCCAACACCCTTGCATTTCTCGGTTATCGGGGCCCTCCAGTCGGTGCAAAAGCAGCCAATACACCCTCTGGCTGCTCCACCGCCGCTCAGAGGTGGTTTAGCCGTGGATGAGCCCCAGCTTCACGGGATTCATCAGGATCTGTTGATCCAGGCACAGAGCTCGTTCAAGGTGCGTCCGCCATGTTTGGTGATTAGCCCCCCCCCCATCAAGGTTGACACTTTTTAGAACTATTTTCAGGCCTTCCATGCCCCGCTGGTGGCTGTGGTTACATCCCATTGTTGTAGTTTAGGTTCACCAGCTTCAGGTTTTTTTTTAGGTTTGTCAGTTTCAGTAACTTTGCAAAGCTGGCAAATTGTTTAGAGTTGGGTGAAAAATACCACAAAATGTTAGTCATACAGAAGAAAAAACCTGCAAGATCTGATTTTAGGGGAACATTTTACTGCTAGCAAGTTGTGCAATGCTGACAAATGTTCCAACTTCACACAACTTATGGGTGCACACTTTTAATTTAATTCACTCCACTCACAGTGATATTAAATGAGTTTGGGATTGGAAAGCAGGCAGTTCCATCTGAGGGCATTTCTTTACTGAGGTATGATATGATCTCAGTGACTGTTGCTATGAGTTATGACTTCCATAGCTACAAGAATTTGCAATTGTTTCTTCGTAAATCACTAATTGTTCTTTTCAAGTGCTATGCAAGAAAGGAGGAGTGATAAAGTTGTGGGGCTGTGCGATATAGTGGGATGAAACAGAAGCAAATGAAGAACTACCTATGAATATGAAGTATAAGCACAGAAAGGGGGAGGCAGAATGGAATCCATGTCGAATAGGTAATTAGCTTTAGTTTAAATTAACTGATGGCCAAGCAATAATTGTGAAAATCCTAAATTTGTTGGGAGGAAGAGAACGTTCAAGGGAAACCACAAATGAAAGGAACACCAACAACAACATGAGTAAACAGTAGCAAAAGGGAGCATCCAGTACACTGAGCCAGGGTTCAGTGCAAGTGTGCATATTTTTATATTTTATTTATTGAGTGTTATATATTAGAGGTCTGTACAACATGGAGGCAAACAGATAAGCATACACAAATGTCCCTTTCAGGAATCAGAGCACTGTACATCAGGAACAAATATACAAATGCGGGGGAACAACACAAGTGAGTATAAGGACAGACGAAGGTTGACATGCGTAGAGTCATGCTTCAGAGTGGTCATTAAAGAGTATGAAGAGTGCCATTGTCTTCATTGGCCAAGGAATTTGATCATTAGTAGTTGTTTTACTCTTCATTTAAATAGGACAGTTGAGGGGTTTGATCTGGTCACAGGAGGAAGTGAGCTCCACATTTCGGGGGCACAGCCAGCGAAGGAGTGATTGTAGGGTTTCCTTTTTTAAAGTTTGCAGGGCTTCACCTTTCATTACTCACTGTAAAATACAGAGTACCATATTTGAAACCATTGACACACAAATACCAGTTACTACATACCCACTCACTGAGTCCTAAGTCTACACACACAACTACCCATGCAACAACAGAATCACTTATACATGCAGTCACTAATTAATAGAACACTATAAAATGCACTTATACACATATATAGACATTGACACATCAGCAGTCATCTTAGTCGGTTATGCAATCATCCTACTCACTCATGAAAAAAATGAATCACACTTACATTTACTCACACACAATTATACACTCATTCTTAGTTACTCTCACAATCACTGACTCTTATATATACACACCAACTCTCACATACAATGCCTTTTATTTTTTTACTTTGTTGAAGATGTAGAACTAAAACATATATTCGCTCACCAACACACAAATAAATACACTCAGTCACCCAAACAACTCTTTCCACATGCACTCTTAAACCTATACACCTAGTCAATCAACCATATCAGACAGAAAGGTGGTAGGGAAATTCTGCGCTGCGAAGTGAAAATCCAAATAGCAAAATGTCCTTCTAAATTCCACTGCTCCAGATTTACCCTACAATGACCACCTCACGTTTTAATTGTGTGCAAGTCCACCATATGCAAAAATAGATAATAGGTAGTCCGAGCAAAGGCATATAAATCTGAGCAATAATTAGAGCCCAAATGTCAATCTTGAATATGTTCTTCTTAATTTATTTCAAGCTTGTCAGGTCTTATCCAGTAATATTCTTGCATTTCAAACACATGTCTTCAAGCCACAGAACTTGCCAACACGTGTTTCGTCCAACAGGCAGTTAGTCATGGACTTCCTCAGGGCTAAAGACAAGATGAAATTACGTAGTTAAGTTAAATAATTCTGATGCCTCTCATGGCATTTTAATAAAGATTAGGATACCATGTTATCTACATAAAGAAGAAGAAAAGAAAAGGAGATAGGGCAACATTTTATAGTAATATGTGTCCCTCAGAAAACCCAAAGTGTTATCCTTCACAACCAGATTTAGAAGACGGATGAATTTGAAAAAAGTAAAATTAAATTCCAACAAAGTGCTTTGTGTAAAAGAAATAATAATAATAGATAGATAAAAAAATACACCAATCTTGTGTAAAAAAAGCAGTCGATATTATTAAAAATATTATCGAGGACACTCTAAATACCTCGTACTGATACTGCCATCCTTAGGTCGTCTTACAAATAATGTGAGTATGACTTGCCTAACCTTAAATCTAATGTGATATGGATATCAAACAGGTATACTTGCACCATAATATGAGAAGCAGGGAAAAACCTCATGCGGATACATAGTCAAGAGAAATTTCATAACAAATTCTGAAATAGATTGTAACATAAACAAGATTACTGGTGTAATTAAAAGGCCATAATGCATACCTAGAACAGCAGTTCAAATGTCCTCCTTATATTCGGTGGAATCAAATATCCATATAGCAATGTTTCAAGTATCTATTCGTCAATGCCAGCCACATATCCTAAACTCAAAAGAAGAACAGCGAAAGGTATATATATGTATGTATAGGTACTGAGGTCACAGAGATCTAATAATCATCTAGTCTATGTCTATAGAGGGTAACACACAAGAGGGCTCTAGAACTTAAATAAATGGAGAAGCAAAATTAGTATGCAGAAAACTGCAAGTGGCCAAATAAGTGCTGTTGAGAGGATTTGGAAAAAACAGCATAACGGCCGCGTTAACCTAAAAAACTAAAGTAACAACATTGTCCGTACTGTATTATAATTGTCATTACTAGTGGTTCACGCGGGATTGAGAAGCTAATCTGAACAAAAATATGAGTCCATACTGGCACAATACGCGCCTGATGCCATATGTATAGTTGTCTATGACTAAAGTCAAAATCCGAAGTTGTAAGCCCAATTAAAAAGATTTAAAAAATCTGAGGAAGCAAGAGTAAGAAAACAACTATCTTACAGTCAAATAGTATCCGTGAAAAAAATAATCTTTGCTACTAGAAATAATAAAACATAATCCAAATATCACAGCTCCTGCACTTACCTGAAACTGACTAGTAAAGGTACGCCATCAGAACCCCGTGCATTAGCGTCGGCGTGTACAACGCACGCCATCTTGGAGTGGATTTAAATACCCAAAGTGACTGTAATAGACGACGGACTACGTAAAAAAATTAAAAAGCGGACTCAATAATACAAGCCATAATGTGTCAGAAACTCGAGCGCCATATTAGGTCAGTCATCGCAACCGACTTGAAATACTAACAGTAATAATGAAAAACGTGAGAGCTAGAAGTAATTAATGTATATATAGAATACCTAGCAAGAGTAATATCTAGACTAAACCGAGCCTCTCATATAGTACTAGCATGAAGAATATAAAACCGAGCGACCAAAGCATTTAGAAAGTATGATTGTATTTTAAGTATCCATAGAGTAACCTCTCGTATGAGCTTCACACTTGGTTGATCACCATTATTACTTTAACTAAGTGATTTTTAATAAGAGGGAAGAAACAGCCCAGTAAAGAGAGGAATGGGAAGAAAACTAAGATTTTCCTAATTAAACCATAGCAAATTAAACCCATCACCCCTCAAGTGACCAGTGATTGAATTATAAACCTAGTGAGATAAAACAGATGAAACATAAAAGAGAAGAAAAAAGCTAAAATAAACATCAATGAAGAAACAGGTATAAGGCAAATATATAGAGAGTATGTACATACATTAGAATTAAGGAAAAACAGGCAGAAATGTTTAAATTTGCAAGACAAATCATGCCTGTCTATTCTTAAAGTCCATTTGCAATTATAAATTACAATAAAGAAAAACATTAGATATGAGCATACTACCCTGTGCGTATACTTGTAACTATAGCAATAGTCTGTATCATAAGTAACAAGGGTAAACAGGAAACAAGCTCAAGGGAAAAAAGATCATCAGATGCCCAAGAAATATTGTAGTTCGTTATAAATATTAATTCCCTTATCTACCGCATGAAGTTTGAGAATCCAGCGTGCTTCTGCCTGCCGCAATCTCAATTCTCGGTTGCCACCCCTGGCATCAATAGGAACAGTCTCAAGGTCATGGAATTTGAAAGACAAATGCTTACTTTGTTCAGAGCATTCCAGTGCATGATGTACAATTGGATATCTTTCATCCAAGTTTTTTAAAGCTCTAAAATGTTCAGAAATACATGCTTTCAGATTTCTGATCGTACTTCCTACATAAATCATTTTACATTTACATATGATAACATAAATCACAAACTTGGTGTTACAGTTTATATACTGATTGATGTAAAATTTCTTGGACCCATTAAATTGGAAATCTCTGGTTCCTGATAGAGCATATTTGCACATGTTACAATCTCCGCATTTATGGACACCCAGGTTACATTGATGAAGCCAGGTAAAGTTGCCTTTATCTTTCTTGGGGTAACTAGGGCTAACCATATTACGAATAGTTACTCCTTTGCGGTATGTCAAACTAGGATGTTTGGTTAAGTGTTTATTCAGGTCGGGGTCTGCTGTTAATTGGTTCCAGTGGTGTTTAAGAATGTTAAAAACTTTATGTGACCATGGGTGGTAATAAGGTAATAAGTGATCATTCTCACTGGTTCTGATGAACCCAAAGTATTAATAATGCGATGTTTGAGTGTCTCATTCCTAGTAAGTAAACATACTCTTCTCTTAGCTTTATCAATCACTTTTGCATCATATCCCCGATCAGTGAACCTTCGTTCAATATCCAAGGTGCTTTGATAAAAGTCTGTATCTTTGCTGCAGTTCCTACATGCTCTATGGAATTCCCCATAGGGTATTGAGTTATTCTGAGTCCTAGGGTGGGCACTAGCTGCATGTAATACAGAATTACAAGCTGTCTCTTTTCTGTACATTCTGCAATTGATGCTATCATTTTTGATAAACAGTTCCACATCGAAAAAGACAATATTTTCAACACTGTAGGACATTGTGAACTTCATGTTGTACATGTTAGTATTCAGATAGTCAAAGATCTCATGTAGTTCACTCACATTCCCAGTCCAAATGAGGAGGCAATTGTCAATGTACCGGCCAAAGTACATAATATAGTTCTGCCAAACCGCTCCAGAGGGGCCCCAGATATGCGCCGCCTCAAACCACCCCATAAAGAGGCATGCAAAAGGCGGCGCAAATCTGGAACCCATCGCAGTACCTCACGTCTGCTGGTACCATTCCCCTTCAAACAGGAACAGATTGTGTTCAAGGATCATTCTTGACATCATGATGATCATTTTGGAATGTTCCAAAAATTCCACTGGTCTCTTATAGAGAAAGTGGCGAAGTGCTGACAGTCCTTGTTCATGTAAAATATTGGGGTATAAGGACAAATCATCCAGAGTGACTAAAATCATAGACTCATTCCAAGTAATATCAGTGATAATATTTAAAATGTGCTTAGTGTCTCTAATTGTAGATGGTAAATTGTTCACGTATGGTTGTAAAAACGTGTCCACAAATTCAGAGATTCTCTCTGTCAGACCTCCAATACCTGACACTATTGGCCTCCCTGGAGGGGCATTAGCATTCTTGTGGATTTTTGGTACTGAATATAGACAAGGGTATCTCGGTCTGTCTATTAGCAGATACCGGTGTTCATCATCATTAAGAAACCCACTTTAATCCACAACTTCAGTTGTTCATTGATTGTTTTCATGATTCCTGGGACTGGATTACTAGACAGTTTTTTATACCAAAAACCATTATTAAGTTGACTCATGATCTCATTGACATAGTATTCTCTACTTATGACAACAATGTTACCTCCTTTGTCTGCCTCCCTTATGACGATGGTCTCATCTGACATTAGTTGTTTGAGTGCTACTCTTTCTTTGGGTGTCAAGTTATCCACATAAGATAAACGATTACGGTGGTTGATGTTAGCTTCTAGTTTGCCCAGTTCCCTAGTAACCACTTTATGAAATGCATCAATATTATTCCCTGGGGCAAGGTGTGGTACCCATTTAGATTTAAGTTGGAGACCACTATCTTCACTTAGGTCAGTGGTACACTCCAGATCTTGTAATACCCTCTGCATGGTTATTGGGTCTTGTTCATCTTCTGTAATAGACAGAAGTAGCGTTGTGTCTCTTATATCTTGAATTGACAAATTACCTATAGTCACATCTGGTATGCATCGTTTATTCAACAGTGTACTAGAAGAAAAATATTTTTTAAGTTTTAGATTCCTCATAAATTTATAAAGATCTATTTTCACATCTGTCATATCACATTGTGCAGTAGGACAAAAATGTCATTCCTTTCCCTAGGACAGAAATCATATCCTTCGAAAGTGTTGCCTTAGATAAGTTAATAACCTGAATCTTATTATATTAATTCGTTATTGTTTGGCCTTGCTCCATGAGCGGGTGTTCACTCTGTCTCTTACGTCTGAGTTTGCTACCCCCCCTGGTCCCTCTCCTTGTCTTCCTTTTATGTCTTATCTCTGCCTGTTGCTGTTTTCCTTGTTGCCTACGCTGAACTTCTCGTAAAAAACTACTACCTGTGGCTTCATTAGATGCTCATTCCGTTGTTCCCTCAATTCCTGTCACTGAGATACAGCTAGAGGATGCAGTGCTAACTGCACTAAGTAGAGATGATCTACTGCTACCTATTTGTAAATCCTGTTTGACCAAATTATCACATTTTTTGGCAAAGGTAAATACCCTGCCATTACGATAATCTATTTCATCCCGTTTAAGTTTACGGGCTTTCTTTTCGTTAGTCTCCTCCTCAAATGTATTCAGCATTTCTTACAAAATAGCATAGTTCTTTTTGGTAACCTCTTCTTGGTTAATGTCTGCAATTTCCTTTTCCAATATGTCTGCCTCCTCCGCAGCCTTCAGTACTTTTCTCTCTGCATTCTCTATTAAAATATTCATAAGGCGCATGGAGTTCCCTATAAGTTCTTTCTCCCAGAAGAGGAACAAGTCCTCTTCCAGGTCGTCATATGTAGGGAAAATATTAGAGCGCAGGCCCTGTGGGATCCTCTCTAATTTAATGTATTCTTTAAGAGTTGCCCCATCCCACCATTTGCCGATTTCAATTTTCTTAAGCCTTTCTAATCTGCAAAATTTGGCCTTTAGGCCTTCATTGGGCCTCACATTACCTTGAGTCACTGCTTTGCTCACGGATATTCCAGCATGTACATTTCTAAACAGTTCTTCAGCTATTTTACTTCTCTCGCTCCTTGAACACATATTTACAATATTTCACAGCCTTGTGGCATACTACCCGCTGCAGACCCACAATAATTTTAACAGAAAACAGAAAGGTGGAAGGGAAATTCTGCGCTGGGAAGTGAAAATCCAAATAGCAAAAAGTCCTTCTAAATGCCACTGCTCCAGGTTTACCCTACAACGACCACCTCACGTTGTAATTGTGGGCAAGCCCACCAAATGCAAAAATATATAATAGGTAGTCCGAGCAAAGGCGTATAAATCTGAGCAATATTTAGAGCCCAAATATCAATCTTGAATATGTTCTTCTTAATTTATTTCAAGCTTGTCAGGTCTTATCCAGTAATATTCTTGCATTTCAAACAAATGTCTTCAAGCCACAGAACTTGCCAACACGTGTTTCGCCCAACAGACAGTTAGTCATGGACTTCCTCAGGGCTAAAGACAAGATGAAATTACGTAGTTAAGTAAAACAATTCTAATGCCTCTCATGGCATTTTAATAAAGATTAAGATACCATGTTATCTACATAAAGAAGAAGAAAAGAAAAGGAGATAGGGCAACATTGTATAGTAATATGTGTCCCTCAGAGAAACCCAACGTGTTATCCTTCACCACCAGATTTAGAAGAGGGATGAACTTGAAAAAAATAAAATTAAAGTCCAACAAAGTGCTTTGTGTAAAAGAAATAATAATAGTAGATTGATAAAAAATACACCAATCTTGTGTAAAAAAAGCAGAAAGATGACCATTCACTTATCCCAAGTATGATCATAAAGTGGTTAGTGATAAAAACACTAGCATACCCATGCACCTAACTAATGATAAATCCTAAAGAGCCAACACTTACCAATACTTCAAGATCATAATCGAGATAGAATTCAAAGGAATATTTTGCTCTGTGATCCTACAAGATTAAATTACACCAAGCTTAGTCTCAAGACAGGAGATATAACTACTTCTGCAAGCACATAAACTAGAGTGGTAAACCAGTGGGTATGCTAGTATATTTATCACTAACCACTTTATGATCATACTTGGGATAAGTGAAAGGTCATCTTTCTGCTTTTTTTTACACAAGATTGGTGTATTTTTTTAGCTATCTATTATTATTTTTTCTTTTACACAAAGCACTTTTTTGGACTTTAGTTTTACTTTTTTCATATTCATCCGTCTTCTAAATCTGGTGGTGAAGGATAACACTTTGGGATTCTCTAAGGGACACATATTACTATACAATGTTGCCCTATCTCCTTTTCTTTTCTTCTTCTTTATGTAGATAACATGGTATCTTAATCTTTATTAAAATGCCATGAGAAGCATTAGAATTTTTGTACTTAACTACGTAATTTCATCTTGTCTTTAGCCCTGAGGAAGTCCATGACTAACTGTCTGTTGGACAAAACACGTGTTGGCAAGTTCTGTGGCTTGAAGACATTTGTTTGAAATGCAAGAATATTCCGGGATAAGACCTGACAAGCTTGAAATAAATTAAGAAGAACATATTCAAGATTGACATTTGGTCTTTAATTATTGCTCAGATTTATATGCCTTTGCTCGGACTACCTATTATCTATTTTTGCATTCACACATCTATGCATAGAGTTACACACACCCCATCCAACCACACACAAACTCAGTGTCCAATACTCACCCAACTAATCAATAACTAATATACACACTCATGTAGTTAGTGACCAACTGATGCAGCATGTTATACAGCAACAGAGACAGTGATGCACACATTCACATAGTTTAGTTACTAACGCATGTATTAAGTGAGACACTTTTAATTACTCACTTAAACAGACAGACAGCTACTAAATACCCCATCCAGACAGTTGTATATCCACTCAATCTTCAATACAGAATGCTATCTATATAATACATATTTAAATTTCAAACTAAACCACATTTACTGGATGATGTCATCAGTGATGTCATCAGTGATGTCATTTGAGATGTCATCAGTGATGTCACTGACCATGTCATGAATGATGTAATATGTGACATCATCAGCAGTGCATTGCGGGCGCGTGAGTTATAGTTAGCAGAACTAACTATAACGGAGGAATTTCTATGGTTTTGTACAAGTGAAATGTCCAGCTAACTATAACACCCCTGAAATCTATGGTTTTTTCTGTGGATTTCTAAGGTTTTTTAAATGCTAATTTCTAACTATAACGTCTCTGAAACCTATGGTTTTTTCAGTGAATATATATATATATGTATTTGATATTTGATATTTATTAGTTTGTAAATAACCCGAATCACCCCCGATGGGTATCTCCACATTATGGAACTGCTGCAGCTGGCCAGAGAGGGATTCAGATTAAAACAGTACAGTTTTGAGAAGCCATATATATATATATACATACATATATAGGTGATGCTCCAGAAAGTGTCTTGTAATCCCGTCATTCCCACTGAATACCGGAGGAGAAACTATCGCACTTTTATATCATGCCACAACATTATTGATTGATCTCATGCTGGTAGATCTGCAAAGACAATTAAATGAGCTTGCAAAATATTGCAATTTGAATAATCTAATAATGAATGTTTATACAGCGAAAACCATGATCTTCTCCAAATATTTTAAAGGAAAAAAGGACAGTGATAGAACACAATAACTTAAGAGTGATTTTAAGAAACAATTCAAACTTTAAGAACCACATTGAGAGCTTGGAGATCAAAGGGAAAGCAGCTGCAGGAGCTCTGAGATGGTTGGACTACAAATTTGGCCACAGGTCACTGGACATGCTGCAGGAAACATTCAATGTGCAAATTGCTAATTTGTTGTTACACAAGAGTGACATCCTCAAAGAGGAAGACATAATGTATATCTTGATGGTGAAGATCATTAATTGGAGAAACTAGTAAGGCCTATCGGGGGGGGGGGGCTCAGCCAATTGTGCTATTAGGTTGGACCTGGCACTTAAGATTTAAATATTACCAAAGGGTTATTGCCACTGCTGCAGAGTGCTTTCTAAAGCACACAATACAAATCTAACCCCAGTCTGGAAGCACAGTCGCCTGGTTTGATAATCTAATAACATCACAATGATGATCGATCCTACAGGTCAAGTGAAACTAGGAGAGAAGCTAGTATTGAAAAGGAAAAAATTGCTCGGACGTCTGGTAAAGGTGTCAGCCATGATCTAGAGGATTGTGCAAAAAAAAAGCAACTTGCCCATGTCTGGAATATAGAATTTAGTGGTTGTAGGAAGGTGGAATCTGACTACATGGTTGCCCCCACTTTTGTCCTGATGTTTTGATGGTTTTTGACTTAGTTTCGCTGGGAACCTGCTATTCAGGTCCCCAGCCTATCTGATTTCTCTCTAAATTGATTCCATGTACCTTAGGTACATCACAGATTGGATTCCGAGGTGCCCTTATAAATCCCTAGCATATGGTATACTATGCACCTTGGATTCTGAGGTGCCCTTATAAATCCCTAGCATATGGTATACTATGCACCTAGGGCATAGGTACCTCAGAGGCCTACCAGGGGCTGAAGCATGTATTATGCCACCCCTGGAAAGCCCTCCAAAATGACACCACAGGTCTGCTACTGCAGCCTGGGTAAGGTGGTGCATGCACCCTTTACTGAGATATAGGTTCACTATATCTCACCTATCACTGCACATAGAAACCAATCAGTCACCCCTATGGCAGGCTTTATCAATCCTGAAGGCAGGGTGCTTGGTTATATGTGAGAGGGTGCCCAGGCATGAGCTGAGCCCATCTGCAGCCTTCGGAATCTACCCTCTGGGGTTGTCAGTGGTGCAGCCTGACCATAAACTCTTAAGTGCATTATAGCTAAAACGGTTAATGCTAACTTTGGACTGGCTGCACGGAATCATGTTGTGTTTGGTGTCAAACACCTTGGAATCATACCCCCCACATCAATTCCTGATGTGAGAATATGATCCCACCCTTTTAGAGGGAGAGACATGACAGCACAGGTATACCCGGTACCAACTTAACAGAGCCCTGGCATCACAAAATAGATGCTACACCCACAGACACGGGTCTGGCCTCCTGCTGCTGACCGAAACTCTGGCAGGGGAGGCCTGGACAATAGGTTTCCTGTCACAGGGAGGTGTAACCACCTCCCAGACAGGTTGATGTGTATTGGAGCTGGGTGGGGGCACTCTCAGAGTGCTTTGAAGTCCTGCACTGGGGGCACATTTGGTGTCCCTGTGCATAGTCCAGCTCAAACCGGTTCAGGGGCTTCCAGGCCCTGCTCTGGCATGAAACTGGACAAAGGAAATGGGTGTAGCTACCCCTCTTTCCAAACCCTCCCATAGGTTGGTCCCCAGAGCTAGTCCAACCCCTTCCTTAGGTATAAGGAGGGAACCCCTGGCAACAGGACTTTAGATATCCCTGGACGAAACTTTGCAACTGAATCCTGGAACTTTGACTCTCTACTCAAGACTAGAGTATGGAAGAAATCTCCCTTGGGGGTCAAGTAGTGACTCCCCTGCTTGGCAGGCACCAACAAATCAATTGCCGGTCTGCATCTCTGAAGCTCCCGCCGGATGCTGAAGACTTTGCAACACAGGAAGAGAATTTCACGACTTCACAGAGGCGGACCCGAGTCCCCAGCAAAGCTGAGACCTGCAGCCCTTGTGAGTAACATGGAACCAGAACTCCTGGTCACCGTGCACTTTTGCAAGTGCATTGACTACTCGACGTCTCTTGAAGTTGTGCTTGGGGTAACTTATAGCCCCCACCTCGAGGAGAGAATCCACAAAAGATTGCTGGCCTAGTCACCCCGAGTGACCTGTGGGCTGCCATTTTGTGATTCCTCTTGAGGTCCCTTCGCGATCCCAGGTCCATCAACTGGTGGGTTCCTGTGAAGGTACTTTGATTTTTCTTGGGCTTCCCTGGTTGCTGCAGATGTGCCCTGACTCCCTACCAAGTGGTGAGTCCCTCAGACCTTGCTGGTCTGCACCGAAGCATCTTTCTCCTTTCTGCGTGGGTTGCTGTTGCCAAGGCTTGTTGTGTCCAATCTGGGCACCAACACTGCAGCACTCGACATCCTTTGTGGGACAGCTCGAATCCAGCTCCTGGTTGTCCTCGACACCTCCTGGTCCTCGTGGCTGAAGAGTCAAGCTTCACCTTCCTCACCTGAAATCACCGACATCGGTGGGCATTTGCCTATCGTGCTCCCGGTCACTGGCTAGTGGCCAAGACTCTGTCCCCTCTGCATTCAGGTTCTTCTCGACTTCAATCAAGGCTTGGATCACTTCAGACACTTTGCATCTTCCTGGCAGCAGCACTTACTTCTTTGCCAGCTCCCATGGAAAACGGCGACGCGACCCGACACCATTTGACACCTATGCACCCAGCTTCCCTGGGTGAGGTAACTCGAGTACTCCGGTGCTTCCATGGGTGTTGACCCTAGAACATCCTAAGTGCAAAAGGGTTTGGTCCTATCTCATCTCTAAGTGTTCCTAATCTTTAAAAATCTAACCGCGACTTTCCCCGAAGAAGCTAACGGGAGCTCGCGGCTGTGTTCTCACACTCCACACGGCCCGTGGGTCCCCTGTGTCACTACCTTGGGTGGTTTCTTGGGGACCCAGTGATTCTACAGGCTCTAGGCCTTGTGTCTAGCTAAGTCGTGATTCTTATACCACTATTTAAGTATATGGTTTGGATCACCCCTAGGGCCTGACGTGTATTTGTGCTATTTTACTGTAATATTTGAAGTGTAACTTATGTGTTTGGACCTCTAGCCTAATAAAGAGATTAGTAGGGTGTGTTTAGAAATAAATACATATATTTTATATATATACCTGGTGTGGTTCCCTTTCATTTGGTCATTCAGGAGATTATAGACTGGTAAAACAAGCTGCTTTACATTCCTTCAAGACTTAGCCTGAAGGCTGCTCTCCATAGCTACCACTAGGATAGCTATCAATAAAGGCTGTCTTTAACCTATCATCCATAAGGGGTTGTTTGGACTGGTGCAAGGTGCCCACTATAATTAGTGGACAGCATATACCAAGCCAACTTCTCACAGTGGTGATCTGCAAATTTATTTTAAAAATGTCAAAGCCTGAAACATCAGGAGGTGTTTGATGAGGCTTACACTTGGGTTAGTGCATATATGTCTTAAACTGGATGCTAAATAGGATGCAAGTGTAATATCTGCGTTCCAGGTAGGGAGATTTGCCTTTTTTGACTGGTACTGTATCATTTTTATATCTGCTTCATAGTGTTTGGTCTTATTGCTTATCTTTGTCCAGGTCTAGCATGACCAGTTACCCATGTTTGGCCCTTAGCACTTTTTGGCACGCTTTTTATTTCTAATCATTTAAAATTAGAAAACTATTATCTGCTGCTCTCTATATAAGATTTTTGTATTTTTGGTGTCATTTTATTCATTAAAACAGTCTGTATTTTTATAAACCTGAATTGTGTTGTGTCTTTAACTTTTTGACTGTTTTGGCAATTCTAAATGCTTTGCATAGTTTTTAAAATAAGCCTGTCTACTCCGTGCCATAGCTACAGGAATAGTGCCATTATCACTTATGGTGGATTACCATTAATTTAAACTAATTATCCACTTTGTCACAAGTATAAAAAACACAGGTTATGGTGATTCCAAAAGTCTGTTATGCAAAATAATTATAAACTATCATATTTCCTAATGATGACTAAAATAGAGTTGTTTTGGTTGCTGATTGGTGCAGGTGTCTAAACAAAGTCATACAAAATCATACATATATTCCAGTGCAGTTTTCCTGAGATTTTGTAATTTGGAGTAGGTTAGCTATTAGTGTGTTGTATGAAATACCTAACTTGGCATGAGGCAGATGAAAAAATAAAACAGTTTACACAGTATTTATACCTTCTCTATTCTGGCTTTTTTCTGATACCCTGAGAAATGATGTTTCATATTGACTTGAAATAGGGTGCCTCCCCTTACTTTATGAAAATCAATTCTCAATAAAACTTTGATTTGGGGATTCACATGCCTTCTTTGTAAGGTGAAAAAGATCCCTTTAAGAAATTCAATTATATAATTTCACACTAAACCTAACGTGCCAAAATATGGAAGATAATTTATCTCTCACAAAAGCATCAGTCAACTTGTACTTGGCATTGAGTTCAAGAAAATGCAACTTGTAATGTAAATGTCAAACTGTATCAATGATAGGTGAGGATGTGTAACGTCTTGCATCTTTTAGCATGCTATTTAATCATTGATATGGAATTCACATTCACGATTTTTATGTTATGTGTTTTGCCTATCAAGAGTCCTGAAAATTGGGGACCAGGCATAATATAGAGCTGGGTATAAAAAGAGGTGGCAAATTGCACACCAAATGTTTGTGACCAGTATTTTATTTGGTAAACTGATCTATGGCCTAGTAGAATTGTTCACAAAATAAGGAATCGGAGAGGGTCAGAGTGACCTGCCTAATTAAAATTAATTACACAGGTCACAATTTACAACTCCCTAGGGCTGGCTATTTTCATAGTAATAGTCTGCAGGTCACCATTCCTGTGAAAGTATTTCACAATGATTTTTTTAAAGGTGCCCAAGATTCTTGAAGGGAATGGAGTTGCTTTAAAAAAGTTTTTTTTCCATTTTGTAAAACTTCAGCGAGAGAAGGCAGTGGTCCCTAGGACTACCACCTACTCCCCCTGAAGCTGCCACTGTTGTGTGTAGATTTAGATTCCGTATATAGGTTTCCCGATTTATGCCCTTAGATAGGTACAATTCATATTGCCCTTATTTAGGCATTGAAAATCCAGCCCTTATTTAGGCATTGTCCATGCTAACCAAATACAGGTATGGTCTCCTACGACTTCTTGGAAAACCAGACTCTTAAGCCTTTAGGAATTTCCCTTGCTTGGATATTGATTTCTCCAAGAACTCATTTAGTATGCATGAACATCTATTCCTTAGGGGTTCATTCATGACGTTCCGATGCCCGACTTTTACGTCAATACAGGCATTCCTAAACACCTTCCAGGTATAAATATACCTGCACTTGCCTTGGCAAACCACGGTTCCTGTACGGTCCAGTTCGACTGCCTACTTGCGGTTCACCACAGCAAGTTCAGAAGGAGATCGAGTTCCCACCTGATGCACTGACCAGACGCTGTTATCCTCCTCGCAGAGAATCCAGCTCCAGTGTTTCTGATTCCCCTTGCGGGGTGTTAGACATCGAGTCCAGGAAAGATATTCCAACCTCACACATTCTAAGGTATGGAGCAGACTAGAACTTAGAGAAACTTCTGGCAACTCTTGGCAAAACTAAAACTATAGCTAGCTAAACTTTAGAAAACAGCACCTACTTCTTACCTCGTACTACACTTAGGTTAGGTACACTGGGGTAGAACTATTTAGAAACATCAGATGAGTATCCACATTGTATTTTATGAATATATGTCATAACTACAAACCATGCTATTGCAGTATTATTTTATCCTACTGCTAACTCTGTACGTATTGTACTTCGCATCCTGTCTTACGATTGTAGCTGTTCATATCTCTTGCATGAGAAATAAGACTGTTCAATAAACCCCTTTTTATTGAAACGCCAGTCTCTCTATTTCTGTGCAACTCTGTAGAAACGAAGCACGCACGATTGCCTGAGTGAAACTGTTATCTATTGTTTCCACGGTTCTGAGATTGTTCCGACTCTAAGGGAAACAAAGTTGTCATGTTTATGCGGTTTTCAGAAACGAATCCCTTCTTGTAAATTCGAGAAGTTTCTAGCGACCTCTAAGTTAGCTGGCACACACAAGTAATTAAGTTTAATGTACTCGATAGAGACATACTGACCTCAGTCCTATGTCACACCTATAGTGTATATTATTCCAATGCGCAGAGCCTTTCAGGGATATAGGAACTACACTACAACACCATGGTCCAAAGGTCATCCCTTCCCCTTTACACATCAGTTAACATCCTAGCCTGAGAGGTGATAACTGGTCAGTGGTTTACAACCGTAATCCCAGTCCAAGCCATTGATATATATGGTTAAATAATAAGCAATTTGGCAGGGAAGCCCCAAACAAGCCCCGTCCGAACTGGCAATTGGTGAACTATTTTAAACCCTTTTAGCAATTTACAGAAAAACGTGTTGAAATCTCTTAAAGATGTAGTGCGTTAGAAAATACTTTATACTGGTTACAGGCCCTTTAATGTAGCAAATCAAAGGGTTGGCAACTAGCAACAAGCATTTGCAATGCATTCAGTCTCGCCTTTGGGACCTTATATGTATTTAGCTATGCAGCACATTAGCCCTGGCGCTAAAACATTTACTGTTCTTTAACATGGAGGGAAAGTAAGCACCAAACTGCGTGACATGCCAGGTATGGGAACACATGGAGAGAAATATTGCCTTTCAGCGCGACATAGTATAGACCAAAGCTCTGTTTTTAATATAAAAGCAGGGCCTTCGGCGGTCATATCACTGAAAATACAAGATTTGAAAAAAATATTGTCTACGGGTGCTCGTGAAAGACAATTTCTATGGACTGGAATCTAGAGAAGGCTAAAGTGATTCTGGTGTTTTACTAACCTCTGCTGGTCATTTTCTATCAAGAAAGTTAAATAGAGTCAGTTGCCAGAAAAATTAAAAAAAGAAAGTCCCTCAACAGAAAGTAATTCTGGTATTTTACTGACCCCTGCTGGTCATTTTCTATCAAGACAGTTAAATAGATGCAGTTGAACAGAAAAAAAATGTCCCTAAGCGGAAGCAAACAAGTCCTAGGGCTGATCTCTAGAGCCCACAAAGTACATACAGATATGAGTGTATACTAAAGTATATACTAAAGTATATATACTAAAGTATATACAAGTGGTCTTGAATGCTAAACCTAAAAAGCTATGTACATTTGGCCCGTGGTGCTGTGCTATAGTTGAAATGCTTTCAATATCTGGTCATATGAAAATATGTGGGTAATCTAGAAAATAACAAAAATAGTGATAGATAAATAATGACATGAATGGCACAGATCAATTAAAAGGGTAAAGTGCAGGGGCAAGATTAAGGGCAAGGATAATAGCAATTGTAGGAAATGGGATTATTATTTTAGAAGGTGAGGAATAATCACAACTTTGGTCAGAGGGGGAACACTTAAAATCACTAATTTAAGAGGATTCCTTGGTATTATGGCACAGATCAGATAGGCTTACTTAGGTCAATATATCAAGTATTTATTCAATACCAAAACAGTAATAAAATCAAAACACCAGGTAATAACGAATTTGAAAAATAGAAACAAATTAATGAATAAAATGATAGTAAAATGATAAAAATCCAATAAGGGGAACTGGTGATATGAATTTTAAAGTTTTAAGTGAACATAGCTCCAAAAGGTGCTAATCACCAGTGATAGTCCCTGGCTGTAGTAGACCTGAGTCTAGACGCGATTTGAGGCAGACCATGTGTTGGCTTAGGCCCTTTTTGCAGGGTCATCCCTGAACTTTTTGCCTTCCTCCTGTATTTTTACTGACCTGTTGTTGTTGGCACTTTATCACTGCTTATCAGTGGCAAAGTGCATGTGCTCTTTAGGGTAAACTTGGTCTACGCCTGATTTGGCATATTTAATTTACAGTGGTATTCCATATACCCATGGCCAGTAAATTAAATTCTACTAGTGGGCTTGCAGCGCTGCTTGCGCCACCTACCAAAGAAGCCTTTCAAAACTGTCTCAGGCCTCTGCCGCTACAGGGCATGTGCGCGCAGTTTACTGCTGCTGTGACCTGGCATATAAAGTGATTGCCACGTCTGCAACTCCCCTTTTACTACGTATCAGTCACCCCTAAGGTAGGCCCTAGCTAGCCCTATGGGCAGGGTGCGAGTAGGTAAAAGGTGAGACATGTGCCTAAACTGTGTGGCATGTCCTGGTAGTGACAAGCAGCCTATTGGGTTTCTCACTGCTGTGAGGCTGCCCTCTCATAGGGATGTATTGGGGATTCCCTGATATGTGTTTCAGTGGTAATTCCTGACATGAACGAGGTAGCACGACCATGTGTGGTATGGTTGGAATAGTAGCGATAAATCCTGCTTATTGATGAAAGCAGATTTATTATTACTATTTTAGAAATGCCACTTTCAGTAGTGCAAAGGAAAGTGGGGAACCCAATTAACCCTTGGAGGCTTGGTAAAGTAAACTATTAACAGGTAAATGTGCCTGCAAGGGATTTGTTTAGGCGTACTTAGTTAGACAATTCATATGATATTTAAGGGTGGGCGTAGTTCGCGAAGTAGCACTTCGCGAAGCTACGCAAAGTGAAGTTCGCACTACGCGAGCTACGCGTAGCACTTCGCGAACTGCGTAGTAACATGTTCGCACTGTGCAAGATGTTGTTTTCAATGATTGCACTGTGCGAACAAGCAACCGGCACTGTGCAATCATTGAAAATGGCATCTTGCACAGTGCGAGCTGTAGTTTTCTGCTGCTCGAGTAGATTTTTACTCGAGCGGCAGCTTTCTCAACGCGAACTGGTAGTTTCTCATCGCGAGCGGTCGCGAGCATACGCGACCCCTCGCAATGAGAAACCTGACCTCCTCGCGTTGGGAATCTCGCCGGTAGGTTTATCGTCCATGCTCGCGATCGCGAACAAGGAAAAAGTCTCGCCGGGATGTCATTTTGCTTGCTCGCGGTCGCCAACTTGACGTTGAGGACCGCGAGCAAGCAAAAAATGACCGCAGCACTACGCAACACTACGCTACGCGTGTTCGCACTGTGCTACGTGCAGTTCGCGTAGTGCGAAGTAGCGCGAACTTCGCAAACTACGCGAGCGTAGCGTAGTGCTTCGCCCAGGCCTAATGATAATGTGTCAAGGTTCCAGCTGGTAACCTACAGTTCGTCAATCTAAAATTCCATTGTTAATTACTTCCTGAAAGATCTGTAAAAGATAATAATGAAACAGGTGTGAATTCTTCTAAAAACTAATTTATGTGATGTAAATAGAAATGGTTCAAAGAATTAGAGCAGCACAAAAATGACAGAGGTTTACAAAAATATTCTGCACTGTTAACACCTCAGAGTCACTAATGCGACCATCTATTCCAAACATAAATACATAAATAGAACAGTGAATCTGAGCAATGCAGAAAACATTATTTAAAGAAAACCAATAAGAAAGGAAATAGATACAGTTGTCAACGTTTCGGTCTTGTTGGTGTTCGCATCTGTTATACCATCTTCAGTATGATCAAAGGAACTGTTGTATGACCCTTACTTATGAACATTTCATGGGGAATGTCTAATCATGACTGAATCTGTTATGTAAGTAAAATCTTCCTGGTTAATTGCACTGAGAAAAAAAAGCTATTGAATAGCTCTTTCAAGCAAACACAGAGCTGGGCGCTACTCTTATGACTGGCCGCTATCCCTGCAGTCGGCATCCAATAATAAGGCTCTGGTGGAGTCCCCTTTAAATGTTTCCTTGGTATTTGTGCTTGCAAAAGTCAAATTCAAAATAGAGTGCAACTCCTCTGGCAGTCCACTGTAAATACAGTCAGCGTCTGTTGGAGAAAATGAGCGCGGCCGCTAATACTTATGCCTGCGAACATCAGACACATGAGAAAGTGCTACTCCTCTGACATGCCCCTCTTGCACTAACACCGCTCCTTATCCTTGTGTTCTAATGTCACCCATGAAACTTGCATTTATTCAGATTTTAAAAGTCTGTAAATATCACATACTGGGATCTGATGCCGCATTTTAAAAACTGACGTTTGGAAATGCATTTACCTAAGAACTCTCAAACATAAACTCCTGAAAGGTGCATGGAATCCTGGCACACTGTGCTTGCATGCAATTAAAAGACTGGCAATAGATGTATTCAACTAGTGACTTTGGAAAGGGTGGATTTTGTATATGGCCTGGACAGAGCTTTAAGTTTGCCTCCCAAAGAGAAACATATTTGTGTTGTAAACAGACCTTTGCATGCCTAAAAGATCAGATTAGTAAAAAGAGACCATTTACCAGTGAACCTGCACAGTATAGACGGGATAACTCTTTTAAATGTCTTCAACTATAGTGAAAAAATAAGGTTTTCAGGTTAGACTAAATCAAATTACAGGCCAACAACTACATTGGTATGGAAAGATAATGAACTGCTGGGCACAATCAGAGAAGATCATTCACATATTCTTGCCTTGCCATTGCTGTCGATGGTTGGGAAGTATACACCAGTGTGTGTTTAGTGTAATGATCATTTTATATAAATCCACATACCAAGTTCTAACAGAAACTTTCTTTTTCACAGATGGAACTAGAACTGACCCTCTCTAGATGTTCATGACCAAAAGCATGTCAAACATTTTTGCAAAGCCATTAAAAAAAATATTGTGAGTAAAGCATAGCATGAGCACCTGTTTCTACATTTCTTTTAACACAAACTCAAGAAATAGCACAGACACTCCAACACCTGGTATCACCTAGAGGTACAACCATCTTAACTGAGATATCATTAATAAATAGTCCAGTCTTGGTTTAATATTTATAAATTGATTTGGGACCACTACCTCTTGTCCTTAAAGAAGCACTGGGCCAGGAGAATAATAACCAATCACCCTGCTTCTGACACCTGTGTGTGTCCCTATTGCTACTGATACCATATGCCTAGGCCTTTGGTTTTGTCAGTGCTCTTCCTTAAAATAGACTAAACAACGAATACCACACATAGGGATTGAAGAGGGTTCTAGATTATTATGGAGCTGGTGGTTCACTAGTTCAGTGTTGTAACAAGTCATCTCCCTACCACTAGTTCCCCGCACAGTGCATTCTTTATTTTCATTGGACAGTGATACCCCTCTGCCACTCACGATTAGTGGCTGCCTCAAAAGGCCTAACATGCCATCTTTCCCTGCATGCCGTTGTGATGCTGATTGAACACTCCTAGTGCGGCAAGATCCATAAAATGTTATCAATTCTCCCCCCTGAAGTGTATCCTGATCATTAGGTTGCTATTGTTATTAGAATATTGTTGTTCATTTCTGCTCCAGCATCATATTTTTTTATATATTTCTTTTTTTCTACTTTCCTCTTTTCTCTTCTGTTCTTTTCTTCTGTCTTTTCTTTCCTTTTTATTATTAAAATTGTTAAAATGCTCTTGGTTGTTTTTTAACAGTCTTTAATCTTTTCATTCAAGCATTGTGCTTTAAAGTTCATATATTTACATTTGGTTAACTCACTTTTTCTTCTTTTATTGTATAATTGCAAATTTACCATCATATTTCATAGTATATGAATAATGCTTGGTTTGTTTACAATGTTTCCTATCTTACATATTGGGTTTTTTTCAATTCTCTTTAATGAAGCATTACTAAACTGCAAACAAATCAGCTGCAAGGCAATAAGTAAAGAACAGGGATTGTGACACAGCCTCCAAATCAGCTTTTGTTCCGTATTTTGCTGACTGCCTGCCTTTCATTACTGTCTTTCTATGGACTGATTATGTTCTTTTCTCTGCATTGTGCTTGACCTGCATGGGATGAGGTAGCAATGAGCTGCATGTAGCTTTGATCACATATTCTACAGGAGGCTCAATACCACATGCTCCTTTGGGTACGTTGCATTGTTAAATAGTAGGTGCATCCTGGTGTGGTGAACAGATGAACATGAGGAAATGAGCCCCTTTACTGATCCCAGGGTAACAGTAACAGCTTGTATTAGTTTGTTGCAACCTACTTATCACAATCATTATAAAGACCTAGTCATACAAGAAGTGAGAACACGTTGCTTCCTACAAGGAAACGCTAACAGTGAAGCAGAGGGAGGCACACCCTTGCGGCCTACCCATCTTTTGTTTGCAAATCAATTATGTTGCCCCATCTTCTGTACATGGAACATATTGCATGCTACGTTCTGAAAGGTACAACTGGAGTTAGCAAAGAATTAAAGGGGCACCCCAGAGCAGATTAAAAGAGTTGTAAATGAAAAACAAAACTGCTGTTCAGAAGTTCTGTTTCTGAATGTTATGCCCTGCTTTAAAATGCGTTGATACTGGTAAACTGTTGCAGAACCTTCTGTATGTAAGTTGTAAAAGTACATATTATTTAAATATTCTTAATTGGAGCGTATTTTGAAATAGATCCTTATCAGTTAACAAATCAATATTTCCAAAGTATATATATACAGCCTTGTCTGAGGAACAGATGTATCATTTACATTTGTCATTTACCTTTTCACCTGCATTCACTCATAACATGTATTCTATCTGTAAAGACCCCCACTCACTACCACTTTGTACATTGACTGGTCACACAATGTATCAGAACACCAAAAATGATTTGCCACTATGGCTTGGAATAGTGCTCAGCATTCTGCATGTGTGTGAGTTGGTCACGCACTCATGCTTACTTATTGTGCATGTTTTATGTTATGTTATTTAACGTTATGCAGATTTGTAGAACACCCGATGACCAGGAAGAGTATCCTGACACCGAGCAAGTGCGAGTCTAGTCAAATCTAGGGTCTAGTGACTTGCAGAATTTAAAAAGTGGTTATGTGAAGCGGTAGGTCAGTCACACTTTAGCAGCTATGTAGGAGAAGGCTTGACTACCAGATCTGGTTTTCCTCATGTCTGGGATGTGTGCAGGTAGGATCCAGATCAGAGGAGGTGTCTGGACGATTTCTGGAAAGCAAATGTGGGAGCCAGTGGAGCACCTTCAGGTGTGGTGTGATGTGTGTGCGGTGTGGGAGGTTCAGAGTGATTCTCTTTGCTGAAATCGGTATTGTCTCTGGGTCTCTGGTGAGATTTTTGTCAACCCTGGCATTGAAGGAGTTCCAATAGTCTACCTTGCTGGTTACAAGGGAGTTAGTGACTGTTTGCCAGGTGATGATTGGGAGTAATTTGAACATTTATCTTGGCATCTTCAGGAAGTTGACTAGGTGGACGTTGGTATCAGCTCTAGCTCTGTTGGCCACCAGTTATATTCCCATGGTGAAGCGCATGATATAACATCAATAATGGTCAAGTATCATTAAGTCACTTTTTATTTTCATTAATAATGTTGTGACTGCATACATGTTTTGTACAATGAGTTTTTATTTATTAATATATTATATATCTATTTTAGAAATAAATTGTAAAAACAAAAAAGGTTTATTGAATTTTTGTATCCCGGATGAAGCTCTCAGTGTCAGAGAGCAAAACGCATTGGCTGCTTGCTGTTTTTCGTTAAGAAGATAAGTAAAGAACTTTCACTAGTATCACGAATTGGGAATTTCTGTAAGATTTGTTTTATTGAATTTATGAATGGACTTACTAATATAAATTAGTATACAGTGATGTTGCTTCTCCATTAGTTGAAATTGAATTGTATTTTTTCTCTAGAATAGTTGATCATGGGCTACATTTTCATTAATTGAAGAAGGACTTATCGGGTGATACAACTGTTTTTTAACCTTAACTGTCCATTTATTTGTAAGATTTGACTTTAGTTATTGTAGGCCTGAATTTCAAAATGTCTAACGTTATTTGTCATCTTTGCTTTGTGAAACATAAACATTTAATTTCTATACAAGCCGGAGTTTTAGTTGTTGAACATAACGTTCTCTTTCCTTCTTTTCCATGTGATGAAATGTTTTCTTTTCTTTGTGATTATCGTGGAATGTCGTCTAAATGAATTGCGCACTCTAGGAGAACTGCAGTGTGCAACTAGTCTATATAGTTTATCTTGTTACAGATAGTGCAAGTTTTAAAAAAGACAGAGAGAGGCTTGTATTGTAAGAACCCTTGAGGAATTTTATGAGTATGTAATTATATCATTTCACTTTAACCTGATTAGACAGTCCTATGAGAACTGCATGTAGGTGTGTAAAATGTTAGAGTTTGTCTGTCTTCATAACAGAAGAGAGCAGAGTAGGGGATTTCTATAGAACTCTATAAGAAAGGATTACTTTTATTTGTCTTTCCGTTTGACGCGATCATCCTCTGACTTGTAAGCTTTTGATTAAATTTGATTACATATTTGCATGAACATTTAATTCATCTAATTCATCTAATTTGTGCCTTCCGTAAACAATTAAATTTTAATAAACCTTCATGGGTTGATACTAAAATAATCTCTATCCTTTTATGCAGTCTAATGTGCTTCCTATATTATTGAATGCATTGATTTGTTGACCAGATTTAGGTGTTGAGCATCAAAATCCTTAATGGATTAACACCACTTATAGCCCATCCAGAGAAGCGCTTTATGGTTCTCAAATTTGTCACTTAGAAAAGCACTAGCATAGGTTACTCTCAATCCCCGAGGGAGGTGGTTCTGAAGCAGGGAGTGAAGGAGCAGCTATGCAGTCAGAATTGTGTGCATAGTGGCAGCAGTAGCCCTCTTATGGGCCCTTATAAAATGCATCGACCAGACAGCATGTTTTTGGGCAGCCCAGAACCTCCAACAATGCATAAGAACCTAGGCCTTCTTAGACCCTGAAGGTCCAGAAGATTTGCGTGGTTCCTCCTTCAAAGAAATAGTGCTCAAGATTATGCTGAAGTAGAAATTCCATTGAAGGGAAAATATGAGCCCCCAGTGCAGAAGCACAGGTTCAGAGGGGCAGTGTGCACCCTACGAAGTTGCATGATACACACAGCACCATAAGCAGTCCTCGTGGATACCCTCAAGGTAGTCCATCCATGTCAACACCAGTCAGCACCAACATTGTACTTTGGCTAATACTCGGATGGGGCCAACCCCTAAAACAGCGCCATCAGAAACCTGGCATGCAGTAGTCATGATGGCAAGGGAGGAGGGTGGGAATGAACCACCAACCCGCCTGGTATGTGTCTGACTCGAGTGGAAGAGGTTTTACCATTGAATGCGCCTCATACTTCAGCCCATGGACCTGATCACAGTGAAAAGGCAATCTTGCCCTAGCTAAAAAGGATTGAGGGGAAGAAATGGCTACAGTTCATGAGACGTGCAGACACGTTCAGGTAGCATTGCTTGGCGGGAAAACTTCATGAATAATAATCATTACTTCAGACTTCTGACATGTGTAAGGCAGACGACCATTTGTAATGTTACTAATTAAACTTCCGAAAGACATTTATTATCCTGATGGTGTTCTGCCATGAGGCTAAGGTGCAAGTGCAAAATAGATGCATTTTAGTTGATTAGGATTATGGACAAAAGGCAAAGGGACTCACTGTAACGATTCGGTGATTAATACAAAGACATTGTTAATTGCCATGAAAATACAGCATAAGCTTTCAAACTGCTGTTTCTCTAAGTTTTTTTCACTTTTATAATTCCGGCCTAAAATAGGACATCATGGCTTCCAAGTGGCCCTCTGCTGTGTGTGACATTTTCAAGCAGTTATTTATTTGTCCAATATGCCATTCGCAGAATGCAACGTGCTGTGGGCTGTAAAACTCGGAAGGGCGAAGGTGCCGTACATGACAAAGTGTTTCTTGGTAGCCTTGAAAGTATTTTTTTCCAATATGAAATATATAAAGAAAATCATATTTCCTAGTACACTCACTGAATCTCAGTGAGTTAGTGAGTATCAAGGAACGAACAATCAGGAACAATAGCCAGCTCTTCGCTTACATTATATACAAAGTGAGTTCAGGTTGCCGCTGTTAAATTGTTGCCGAACAGGCGGGAACAATTTTTAACTGGAGCGAACTTCCCCCACCGCCCAGTTTTTAAACTTTTTTCTTACTAGATAATATTTCCATAATAATATTTTCTCACAAAAGAAGTTTCTTGCTGCAACATTCATTTTTTAAAAGTGGATTAGCTCTGGAATCTTTCTTTAGCAAATGTACTTTTAACTAGTTCTGCCCCACTATTTGTGTTTTCAAAATCCTTTGCCAAATCTACATATCCACAGGTTCTGTCCAAGATTATTGGTTTGCAAATTATTGTAGCCTAATACTTTGGTGTCATTTGCTATAATAAAAGAAACTAAGGGCTATATTTATGAGCCCAGTTGCATCGTGTTTGCACAACATAACATGGAACACGTGCAACGCAACTCAAAAATGTAATTTATGAAGCCACGCAAGGCCACTTTGTATGGCCCTGAGTGGCGTCATAAATCAGGAGTAATGCAACACAGCGCAAATCACTGTGTTACGTTACACTGCTTTGGAAAGGCATTCCATGGGAGTTGCATGGGTGTTCCCATGTAACAATGGTTTTTGACGCCTTCCCCGATTTATCAGAATTGGTAGACCAGGGAATACTCCAAAAAGGTACCCTTTCTCAGGGGAGATGTAACAGAAAAAAATATATGTATTTCTCCTTGTTACTTTCTCTTTCTATGTGTCCCGCAGTCATCAGCACAGACACAAAGAGGAATATGCCTCTCAGCATTGTTTTTTGTGCAGGAAGGTGCCCTTTCCTGTACAAAAACAATCCTGCGTGCAATGGAGGCACCCTTGCACTGTGATGGAAGGTCGCCTGCGGTGGTGCTATGCAGCCCATTTTCTGCTAGCGCTGGAGAGCAGATAGGAGTGCGCTGCACTGGGATAAATACGGCACATTCTTTCCCTTTTCCTGCGACGCACCTGGAAAAAACCTGTATTCGTCCTCTCTCAAAAAAACCTAAGCTTGATCCCCTAGAGGAGGAAAATTACCATCCGATCTCCTGCCTGCCTCTACCCGCTAAAATTTTGGAGAAGGCGATGAACTCTGCATTGACAACATATTTGGAGCTAAATAACATCCTTGAGTCTACCCAACACGGTTTTAGATCTCTGCATTCTACTGAGTCGGCCTTGATTATGGCAACAGAGGAGATTCAGAAGGTGATGGATGGTGGAGGAAGGGCTGCCCTAATATTGCTTGATCTGACAGCAGCCTTCGATACTGTAAACCATGCGGTATTAGTTCGAAGGCTGCTGGCATCAGTGGTAAAGCATTGGCCCTTCTTACCTCTTTCCTGTCATCCAGTGAATAACTGATCCTCTGGGATGGCCTTCAGTCTGAAGAGTTTACTCTCCCTGGCGGAGTCCCCCAGGGCTCAGCCCTATCCCCGACGTTATTTAACATATACGTTGCCCCTCTGGCTAGTCTCATAAAAAGCTATGGTTTCACGCTGGTGTCATAGGCGGATGACAGCCAGCTAGTGGTGCCTGTAGCACATACCATGGACGTAACAGCTGCCCGGTTCTGC
The DNA here is from genome assembly GCF_964204655.1 of Triturus cristatus. NCBI lineage: Eukaryota > Metazoa > Chordata > Amphibia > Caudata > Salamandridae > Triturus > Triturus cristatus. Next base: position 492,225,381 of record NC_140588.1, read on the forward strand.
AAATGTCTCTGCATTGATGTCCTGGATGAATTCCAACTTCTTAAAACTGAACACGGAAAAAACAGAGGTGGTGGAGTTTGGACAGAAATCACCGGTCTGGAGCCAATTATGGTGGCCATCTGCCCAGTACCGGTGAATAAGGCAAGGAACCTAGGCTTTCTGATCGATAAAGACCTTACCCTGGCACCACAGATTAATCAAGTCACGTCAGCTTACTTTTTTACATTGAAAGGCTTAAGGAAAATCCTCCCTTTCATCCCTTTCTCTCTGAGGAAAACAGTGGTAGGAGCCATGGTCTTATCCAGAATAGACTACTGCAATGCTCTTTATTTGGGAGCAGGTGCAACCCAATTCTCTAAACTCCAATCAATTCAAAATGCAGCAGCGCGAGTATTGCTCAAACTACCCAAATATCATCCCACCTCTGCTAGCATAAAGCAACTTCACTGGCTTCCAGTGAGACGCCGGGTTGACTTTAAGGCACTCTGCCTAGTACATAAAGCCCTATTTGGAGGTGGGGCTAAGGATGTGCAATCTTTGTTTCCTCGATATGTACCGTCGCGTATCCTAATATCTTTCACTTCTGGACTGGTACACCTTCCAAAGATCAAAAAAGTAAGGTGGGGAGGAAAACGCTTTTCCTTCTTACCGGCTAAGTTATGGAACTCCCTTCCTTTACAACTGAGACTTCAGCCCAGCAGGTCGTTTTTTAGAAAAGAAATTAAGACTTAGCTCTCCACCCATCCCTGAACCTGTCTGCTGCCGTCCCTGCACACCACCTAGCGCCAAGACGCCTCGGCAATAGTGCTCCCTATAAATAAATCAGTCAGTCAGTCAGAAAGGGTACTTGCTTCGCTGCCCTCAACCAAAAAATCATAAATATGCCCCTATGACTATAATTACCATGATGCATTTTATTATTTAATGACACTGTACAACTGGGAGATGATGTTATAGGTACCACGAATTGCGTAACCCTAATGAGTTATGACAGAATAAAGAAGACACAGAAGACAAATACACATGAGCATAACTTCTGGTAACTGTCCTGAGAAAAAGTGAGTATTTTCAGGCTTTTACTAAAAGGGCTGTAACATTGCTGAATAGTGGAGTGGGAAAAGGTTTCCCCTCCTCAGTTTTCATGTAGGAATTCACTATCATTAGTTTCCTGGACGTTCATTCACCAAAATGGCAGGCATAGCAGAGGTGAGAGATAATTGACACTTTTACCTTGCTGATATCACAGTATGTACCCATTGCCCCCTCATTAGACACCTGCCTATCTGTTTCCTGAATGAATGAATGAAAAGAAACTTATAAACGCGCTACTTAGCCCGAAGGCGTCAAGGCGCCTAACCAAAAACAATTCAAATAGTAAAGCAGATCATATCTAAGCGTAGGCCTTGGCAAAAAGCCATGTCTTAAGGGCCTTCCTAAAAGCCAGCGCCGAGGGAAGAGATCTTATCTCCAAGGGCACGGAGTTCCACTGCCTAGGGGCGAGAGTTGAAAAAGCTCTACCTCCCCACTTAGCTTTACGTATCCTAGGCACTAGAAGCAAGAGCTTATTTGACGAACTGAGAGTTCTAGGGGGTGTGTAGGGGACCAGCAAATCCCTCACGCCACCCGACCGATTAGATGCCAAGGCTCTATAAATCAGAGTCAGGGACTTGAAAGATATCCTGGCCTCAATAGGGAGCCAGTGTAAGGTCCTTCTTGCCGTATGAGCCGAGGCCCGTTTGGGCAGGTCGAGGACCAGTCTAGCGGCAGCATTCTGCACCATTTGAAGACGGGTCACCAGGCCATTATTGATGCCCAGATAAAGAGCATTACAATAATCTAGTCTGGAACCAATCAATGCCAGGACAATTTGTTTCCTGGCCTGAAAAGACAAATAGTGCCTGATCCTCCGTAGGATGTTTATCAGGCCCCAACAGGTGGAGATGGTCCTCTTTACCTGTTGATCCATCCTCAAAAGGGGATCAATCAAAACGCCTAGGTTTTTAGCCAGGGTCGACGGAATGGGGCACACCCCCATAGAGGACGGCCACCAATCAGCCGACCAAAAATCCTCCTTTCCCCCGAACACCAGAATCTCTGTCTTTTCTCCATTGAGTTTCAATGAATTACAAACCATCCATTGATCGACTGCCTTCATACAGTTTTTAAAATTGGAGGCAGCCAGGATAGTAGGTTGGGTAAAAGACAGCAGAATCTGAGTGTCGTCAGCATAGGAAATTACCTCCATCCCGAAAGATCTAATAAGCCTGGCCAGTGGGGTGACATAGATGTTGAAAAGGGTCGGACTTAATGCCGACCCCTGAGGGACCCCACAGAGCACAGGAAGGGATGGAGACAGGAACTCCCCCAGCTTTACTCTCTGTTCCCTCTGATTAAGGAAGGATACCAGCAGACTAAGGGCCGCGCCCTTGACCCCTATCCCCCTCAGCCTTGATGTTAATACTGAGGGAGACAGGGTATCAAAGGCAGCCGAGAGATCCAAAAGGATGAGGAGAGTGGTCAGTCCCTTATCGACCCTGGTGCGAATGGTATCAAGCACGATGGTAAGGGCAGATTCGGTACTGTGTTCTCTCCTAAAGGCATGCTGCGAATGGTCCAACTTATCATGGGCTTCCAGAAAGTCAACAAGATGCTTATTAAGGTGGATTTCCAGCATCTTGGCAGGAGCTGGGAGCAACGAGATGGGGCGAAAGTTCTTAAGCACACCCGGGTCAAGAGTGGGTTTCTTTAAGAGAGGCTTGACCACCGCTTTCTTCCACTGAGGGGGGAAGGTCCCTTCCTTCATTGCCCCATTCATCACACCCAATAAGGGTGGGAGAAGACAGTCTTTACACTGTTTAAAAAGTTTAAGGGGGCAGGGGTCTAAGGGGGAACCCGACCTAACCTTAGCCAGGAGAACTTCAAGATCCAGTAGGGAAAGAGAAGGAAAACTGGACAGACTTCCAGAGGACACCTCCTCAGATAAAGATGACCAAGAACAATCTGTGGAGGCGGAAAGAGTCACCCTTTGTAGCTCCAATGCTGAATGGATATCAACAATCTTGGTGTTGAAAAATTGTGCAATATCATTACACAACTGTTGTGAGCTTACCACAGGATCTGGCATCTTTAGTGAGATGAGCGTGTCCACGATTTTAAAAAGATCTTTGGGTGAGGAAAGTGAAGCAGTAAGAGAGGTGAAATATTCTTGTTTGATTTTAATTACCCCCTTCTTATAAATCCTCAAGAGAGTTTTATGTCTGTCCCTCTCACACGAGTGCCCACTAGACCGCCAACGACGTTCCTGTCGCCGTAGTCCCTGCCTGAGCAGTCTTAGTGGTTCAGAGAACCAAGGGGCCGAGGGAGTTCTTCTGGCAGAGTAGCACAAGGTGGCCGGTGCAAGTTCGTCAAGGGCTATTGTGACCCCGTTCTCCAACCTCTCCACTGCCGATGTTACATCCTCCCCAGGGGTAATCGATAGCCCTGCAAGTTTGGGAGCGAGTAAGTTATTAGTTAGCTTTTTTAAATTACGTCTTTGTTCAAACTTACTAGGCTTATTGCCCCTATAGCTGGACAGGGAGGTCGTTAAGACCAAGGGAATTGCATAATGGTCGGACCATGAGAGGGGAAGGGGTAATTCAGTGACCAACCGAGTGTCGTTAGAGAAAACCCCATCGAGCGTATGACCAGCCGAATGGGTAGGTCCTCTGACTAGCTGTGTCAGCCCACACCCAGAGAAGGTATCCAAAAGAGGTTGGGTTTCGGACGAGTCCACCTTCTCTAAATGGAAATTTACATCCCCCAAAACGGTGAGATGGTCACAGCCGAAGTATGGTTCTAAGATCTTGAGCATTTGACTGCAAAAGTCTGTTTTGCTCGCTGGGGGTCTGTAAATGAGGAGGCCCTTAAACGGCGTTCCATATGCCTCATTAATAGAAAATTGGAGAGCCTGGAAGGACTCCTGATAATCGTCTAGAGGGGTGATGTGACAGGACAGATGGTCCCTGTGAAGGATGCCAATCCCTCCCCCCATCCGGCCCACTCTATCCATTCTCACTAGAGTATAGCCATCTGGAACTGCCTCCACAAGATCAGGACCTGAGGAATCCTTTGCCCAGGTTTCAGTTATGAAGACCCAGTCCGGGACCCTGGACAATACGAAATCCTTAAAAGCTAGGATATTTTTAATCAAGGACCTCGCATTTAAAAGGAAACCCGTGTTACTCCTCACCCTAGAGTCGAATTTGGGCCTCTGAACCACAGCTGATGGAGACGCTCCTAGGACAGGTGAGCCGAAACAGAGACAGGTGGGAGATGTCAAAAGTCCCTCAGGTGCATACCCATGATGGCAAGGGAGTATGGACGGTTTTAAAGCGGCAAAGTCCTGCCTCGTATATACTAACCTCGGTTTCTCCGGTGCGATGTCATCTACCCGGGCGCCATCCAGCCCGTCCTTAGCGCGGACGGGCGCAGACGGGCTGGACTCTGGCGTGACTCCTATTTGCTTTTCAGCAGTTAGGGGAAGTGGCAGAAAGTACAAGTAATTAAGAGGGCTCTTAGAGCCTTGGTGACTCTGCTGTGGCTCTCTTCTTGATCCACGAAACCAGGAGTAAACAGATTACTACCAGGGGTGCTGAAGGCAAAGTTTAGGGTGGCAGTGGGCTACCCCTAATTGAGATCCTTGAAATGTTTTAATAATGAAAATAGTTCAACGAGAGCAATCCAAGACAAAAATTAAAGGAATTATTCAGATTGTCAAATGCATGGCAAGGTTCCTAAATTAATTGATGCTGGTTGCCCCATATCCTAATCATTGGTATCCTGAATCTTTTCGGGCCATTCGAGGAAAACAAAAATAAAACACACTTTTCAGATTTGACTCTTCATTCAGAGAGAAAAAGTTATAAGTGAAAAAGATAGGGTAGGGACATACCGTCACTTGATAATTCCATGAGCCTTATTCTCAAAAGTAGTTACGCCTACATTTGAAGAAAATGTCGAAGCTTTTTTTGAAATGCCAAAGGACTCCTTCAGTACACCTGGAAAGCTTAGGCAAGCACTGGTTTTCAGGAGCAGTCCTAGAATTCTTTGGTGAACGCCAGATTACTTGCACGTGAATCATTTGTAAATACATAAACGTAGCGACTGTACATGTATGCATGCTAATATGTGCTGTGCAAATGCAATCTCATTTTCTATCTTTTTTGTTTTCTTGTCCAAATTGAGAAATAATTTTATAAAAGTTATCCTTCTTGATAGTAAATAGGTGTGTTATTAAAAGAAAGTGGAGATAGGGCAATTTTGCTAGAATAATTACATTTTGCCAAATTAAGGTCTCTTGCTTGAAAGGAACGTTTTTTGTTTAATTGTAAAAAATGTAACAGAAAAGAATAATGATGTATATTCAGGATATGCATGAACAGCCACGGTCTGTACAGGTAACAGCTGTGGGGCGGTGGCGCCGCGTGGGGGGGGGGGGCATTTTGAGGGATGATACAGAGGGAAAATTTAAAAATAATTAATTTTCCCTTGGCATTGTCCCACAAAATACCGCCCCAACGCTGTTAGCTGCACAGACCGTGGCTGTGTGTGAACAATTAAAAAAAACCTCTGCATAGCGTAACATTATCAAAATATCCATCCATCCATATAACCTCATAGTAGGGAGTTATAGTTCAGACCTAGTTTCCATAGGAAAAGCGTTTTTGACTTGCTTATAACTTTGGCCTCCTTTTGCGAAGCTTTATGAAATTTTCCTCAAAAAGTGTGTTCCTAATTCTAGTTGTGCATACAATGTTTTGGTTCCTCCATCAAGCAGGGACTGGGAAATAGGTGGGGCTAAAAAAAAGTGTGTTTCACATGCAAATTCCCATAGAGATTTTAGACACGACTACAGTCTGGGCCAATATCTTCCTCTTCTATTTCATTAAAACATCAGCAGCTGACTGCGCCAGTTAACTCACTCTAATGAGTAACTAGAGTGTGGCACATCTGAACACCATCTTTAACCCCTTCCCTGCTCATGACGGAACCACTCCGTCATGAGCCATGGGCGCCGTGTGCTCATGACGGAGTGGTTCCGTCATGCTGCGGCCGTTGGCGGCCGCTCCGCCCATGCGGCGCTGATTCCCCGCCTGTGCGGGCGATTAGCGCGAGTGGGCAGAGTCATGACGGAACCACTCCGTCATGAGCACAGCGTGCCCGTGGCTCATGACGGAGTGGTTCCGTCACAAGCATGGCGGCGCCGCGCTGCCCCCAAACCCCCCAAGTGCCGCGGCATAATTCGTGCCGCGGCGAAGGGGTTAAGGATTCGAAGTGGAACACTGAAAGCATTTTATACTGAGGATACTGCAGTAAATGAGGAAATTAGGGAGCTTCACAACAAATAGGTCTCCCAAGATGGCCACCAGAGAAAAAAGTGCCCACAAATAGCCCAAAAATCATCCCAGTGTAGACTAATGAAAGAAGTTTTTTGTAATTATGCAGTTTTATATAGTATAGACCTGACCTAAAGGTATGGGAGTGCTTTACATGATCATCAGTTACATTACACAAGAACCCATTCATTTTGGTGTTAGCCATGGAAAGATTAAGTGATTTGCCCAGAACCATAGGATGTCGAGCAGAAGCCAAAACTCGAACCTGGTGCCCCAGTTGCATATTCTGCAGCTCTGGCCATAATGCCACATCCTCTCACTTAAGTGCAACATATAATCAAGTGATCAACTGGATAACATTTTTTAAAGATAGCAAATTATTTTAAAGTGCTTTGTCACTAAGTGATAACTCTGAAAATATGTCCTCATTTTAGTTTAGAGCACTAACCATAATGTCCATGGAAATAAGACCCTCTCATGGGAAAGGGTAAAAAAGCAACCAGTTGACCACACTGGGCAGGTGTGAGGGGCAGTCGTAGGACAAAGGACCATGAATGGCAGGGGCAACAAACCAACCATACAGAATAGGCAAGAGAGGCTTTGGAAATATTAAAGACTATTGAGTGCAGAAGGAAGAGGCAGTGGCAGTACAACCACTCATTCAAACAGACCCGATTCAGGCAGGAGACTCCTGGTGTTTTTAAGTCCAAAAGGGCTATATTATATCTGTCCCCTGCCTAAAATCTCCTCTTTTTCAATGTAAGTCAATGGGGAAATCACTTTTTTTCTCCAAAATCTCCCTCTCACTAAGTTCAAAATATTGGCAAATAAGGTCCATTGGATCACGAAGGGTGGGAGAAATGGGATAGGGACATGGACTTGGATAATAGAGGGCAGGAGGGAGATGGGCAGGGGCACTAATTGACCTTACAGGGCAGGCGTCATGTGTTGCAGCAGCATATTACACCATGCAGGGCAAACGGGACAGCAGTGCTGCACAAAGGACCATGAAAGCAATAGGGATTGGACAGGGCCATGTACATGGAAAACAGAGAGCAGAGGGAAAGAAGCAAGGGCAGCAAGCTGACCATATCGGACAGACAGGAGGGACAGTTGCTGCACCACAGACCATTAAGGGCAGGAGGGAGAGGGTAGGGTCACAACAACAGACCAAACACGGTAAAATTATGGCAGGGGGCAGAGCAGGAGCAGCAAGCTGACCATGGAGGGCAGGCGGGATGAGCACTGGAAGCACAAGACAATATGGAGGGCAACAGTGAGACTATAATGGCATACACACAGACAACAGAGAGAAGGTGGGTTGGGGTCACGGGCAGCAAACTGACCACACAGGTTAGGTGGGAGAGGCAGCGACAGCACTGAAGACCATGTATGACAAGTGGGAGGGTTAGCGGCAGCACAACGGCCATGGTGGCTTTACAACAGTCCAGGCAGGGCAGGCAAGAGGAGTAGTTGCAGCACAGCAGAGCAAGGAGGGCAGAAGGGAATGGCAGCAAAATGGAGCATGGATTACAGGAGGGGGGATAGGGGCATGAAACTTGGACAGGCAGGCTGGAGGTCGCAGCGAAAGGTGGCAGCCATCACACCTTGCTAGGCAGGTGGTCCAGGCTGTGGCAGTTCAATAGATTACTCAGGACTTCGTTTACAAGAGGACTGCACTGCCAGAGTGTCACTTTTTATGACGCTCCAGTAGTGCAGCCCTCTCAGTAATATCTATGAGGTGACGCAAATCCACCCTGCATGGCTATGCATGGCCTCATAGATATGGAGTAAGACAAGGCAGTGCAAAGCGCTGCCTTGCCTTACTCTACGTCAAGGAGGTGTTCCATGGGCATTGCTGTGGGTTTTCCCACACAACATCCATGGGTTTTGACACATGTCCCGATCTACAAGTATCTGTAAACCTGGTAACGTGCCAAAACCATGCCCCTCCCCAGGGGAAGCATATGAGGAGAAATATCTCTACTTCTTCTTGTTTTTTCCTTTTTCAATGTGTGCTACATTCTGCAGGTTATATGGCCATAAGTCCCAGTTTTCTTTGTGTTTGGGTGCTCCAATCCCATCTGGGGCACTCACAGCTTTCCATTTTCTTTGTTAGTGGTACCTTAGGGAGCCCACTAGTCTAACTGCTAAACCATCTCCCCACCTGTCAGTAGAGTACCTTGCTGTCAGAGGGAGCCGCCAGCATCCTACTTTTTGCCTACGCAATGCGTGTATAGTGTATGGAGTGTGCATCCTGCTTCCCAAGTCACGGAGCACTATAGCAGCAAACCACAAGGCGGGTGTGTGTGTGCCGATGCCCCCTTGTATTTGTGATGATGTCCCAGGGATCGGATCCAAGGACCCCTTACAACACACATCGGCCATCGAGGGGTTGGAAGCAAGTGAAGGAGTGTAACACTTCAGGAAGGGGGGTTCCACACATGCACCTTTCGCAAATCTTTTTAAAAAAATCAATACTGGGCCAACGTCTTGGGCCCAGCTCACCCGAAGAAGATTTATTGAAAAAGAACCCCCTGCTCATGAGCTCAAGGGAGCAAGGGTGTCCCTTCCATGCCCCTATATGATTTTTTTTTCTGCACAACACCTCATCCTAAAATAGTTGCCAAGCATCCTGTTGATATTGCTGGTAGCACATCAAATCTTATCTTCTGATCTACTGGTACCGGGGTAGTACCTATGAGCCAGATATGTCAACCTTTTTTAACCTTCATTTACCGAAATTCACTCAACGGATTTACACAAAATCACATAAAGCTCACTTTATTGGTAGAGATCTAGCCTTCTGACAAATTTGGTGTAATTCTGTTCATCGATTTTTGCTGCAGCGTTGGTTCCTATAGGGTAAAACACATATGCCCCCCCCCCCTTTTCTTTGCCTCTGCTTGATGGATCACCCGGAAACTTTCCAAGAAGAAGCTGTGGTGGATTAACTTTCTCATAAAAGTTTTGTGAATGTTTGTCAAGCAGTGCCAAAGTAATTAACAAAACAAAAAACCTATTCCTAAAGAAACTCATTTCTAACTATAACAGACCACTGGCAACCACTTCTGTGTAACAAATATATATATATATATATAGAGAGAGAGAGAGCAGCATTGATGCCTGAATTGCTATTTCTTCAAAAACAGGTACGGACCTCAAAAATTCTTCAAAAGGAATCAATCCAGCCAAACCAAGGGGGTTACTTCATGATATCAGTTTATTTATTCATCGAAGTAAAAACAGACAAGTGTCCGCCCCGGACGTGTTTCGATCGCATAAGCGATCTTGATCACCTGACGCGCCTATGACGGATTGCCATTTTAAATAAAATACAACCAATGAACGCCTAAATGTGATTAAGCCATCGTGCAAATTTAAAGCAACACACACACCCTCATGTGCTACAAGGGATAAAAGAACCTCTTTAAATCAATTTTAAACATTCTACTTAGTTTGATCAGTGCTTTAAAACAGTCTATTATGAATAAATCATATAAAATTTAAATATGCTGTTCAATAACAATAAGATTCATACATAGACTAATTCATTCTATAGGTACATGTCATAACTCACAGCTTATTAGTACTAAGACTGTTATGAAGTTTATAAACAAATTCATCATATACTGTGTTATGAACTCACAACAAAAGAGGTATATAAGAGACAGTGTGACTTGTGCCTGTTGATATATATTTATATGCTTCCAAACAGTTCCATTTTGCTGGGGGCCCGACGCTGCAGGGCGGGCTCTTGAAACAGGAATGGAAATCCTGTCACAGTGAAACCTCACAGCCGAACAACAACAGAGCCCAACTTCGTTTTATGGCAAAAGCTGACTTTTAATAAACGTCTGCGCTGCAGCATACACCACACTCGTGGTCCTTACGCGTTTCAGCATGTCTCTGCCTTGATCAGAGGTGAGTGTGATTATTCGCCCCAAGTGGTCTTGTGCCGATAGCCCGTACTTATGACTATATATATATATATATATATATATATATATATATTCCCTGAAAAAAAACATAGGTTTTACAGACGTTATAGTTAGGAATTAGCATTTAAAAAACCTTAGAAATTCACTGAAAAAACCATAGGTTTCAGGGACTTTATAGTTAGTTGGACATTTCACTCATAGAACACCATAGAAATTCCCCTGTTATAGTTATTTGAGCTAACTATAACTCGCGCCCCGCAATGCACTGCTGATGACGTCACATAATACATCATTCATGACATGGTCAGTGACATCACTGATGACATCTCAAACGACATACTGATGTTATCGTAAAAGGACCATAACTTGTGGTATACTGAGATACAGGCAGTATATCTGAAATAATAGTCAAAAAGATTGTATCATAAAGGGTCCAGCAGTTCTAGTGCACTCAGATAGCCAAATCAAAAGCACTCAGCATGTGCACAGCCAGCGATGAAGCGTGCTGCGAGCGGGCCGTACTAGCAGCAATGTCTGTTGCCATCAACACTGCATCATCTGCAATAGCGACAGCAAAGACCCACGGCTACCTAAGGTGGACTTGAGCTACACAGTTTGTCGTACACGAAGCAAGAAAAAGCGTGTGTGGAGCCTGTGATGACGCGTATGCATGGTGCGGACAGAACGCACTGCAGCAATGTCTTTTCCTACAGAACTGCATCATCTACAATACCGACTCGATCTGAATTGTGAACACTGCTGTCTGCAGAGTAAATTGACGGCATTAGTCACACAGACATCCATTAATACTTTTTCTCACTTCCTCTTCCCAAAATACAACAACACAAATTACAGAAAACTCTGCAATAAATAAATCAAAACAATTCGAATTGCTATTTCTACTGTCCACAGTGTAGACTATTCAGTGTTCCTTTGAACTTGCAAGATGAATTTCACCATTGTACTAAACATATAATTCATCTAAAAAAAATTCATCAAGCAAATATACTTAAAGAATATTCTGTATATTTCAAGATGTTGTAGTTAGTTGCCTACTGAATTCTGTAATTAAACAATCACAACTCAATCTGAATTGTGAGCCCTGCTGACCGCAGTGTAAGCCATTCGGATGCACGGAGTTGGTTGCACCTGGTCGGAGCGGGTACACAGAAATCATCACAAACTTCTGACATCCTCAATCATATAATCAAGACCCTGTTTCACTGTCCGGACCTTCTGTACCGCGGTGTAGTCCTCCGACTACAGTCAACCAAGCCCAATAATCATGTGCAGCAGTTAACTACGGAAGCACAGACACTGACTGATGCACCTCAATGGAAACAGTTTTGTGAAAAGCAAGCAGCAGTTAATATCGGACACCGTCCATTGTGGGATCAAGACACTGTTCCACTGTTAGGACCTAGAGTTGATTGCACCTGTTCAAAAGGGAGTACCTTCATCTCCACTCTCAGATGCAGTTCTTACATCGTCCATTGTGGGATCACTGTTCGGACCTGCTGTTCCGCGGTGTACTCCAGCCACTACAGTCAGCCAAGCCAAATAATAATGTGCCACAATTAGCTACGGAAGCACAGAGTCTGATGCACCTCAACGGAGGGAGTTCTCTGAAAACCCAGCAGCAGGTAGTATCGGACATCGTCCATTCTGGGATCAAGACACCGTTCCACTGTTGGGACCTAGAGTTGCTTGCACCTCCTCGTACCTTCATCTCCACTCTCAGATCCAGTTCTAACATCGTCCGTTGTGGGATCAAGACACCGTTCCACTGTTGGTACCTGTTCGACTACTGTGTTAGTAGTATACAGAGCACTCAACGCTGCTGGGCCTCAAACTGAACGCTGTGTGCCTGTGTCGCGGTAGCCAGCATTGATCTGAGGAACCTTCTGACCTCGCAGACCTTGCCCCAGGAGCTTCCGCCGGCACGTGGTGGGCCCTCTTTCACATAATGCGGTAGCGAAAGGTGAACTGTGGGGCATATGTGCATCGCAGCGGCCACAAAGGTTTCTGAGTACCAGCAGGCTGAGATCATCATTCACGCAGCCACCTTCACTCATGAGATCAACCTTGTGGTGGTGTAAGCTGCGCAGACCGGGCAGACACGTTCGCCATTCCAGAAGAAAACCACACCCAGAGAAACTTGCCTTTTATTCATACCCCTACTCTAGCCTTGCGTGCGCCGAGCCAGCCCACTATGCTAAAGATTTGGGGGGGAAAGGGCACGTACGCTATGTTTTTGAAATCTTCCCCACTGACTGTACTATTATGGTTCCGTCTACTATCTACTTCACTCAATAGACCATCGGTGTATGTTCACATGTACATGTGTGTGCTCTGCATACTCAAGTCTGTACGGCACATCACCTCAACACTTTGCTTTGTATACTTTTATAATCGAGAACCACTTGCCACCTTCGCACATACTTTGCTCCCATCCCTCCCCGCATTCTGCATTGTGTAACAAAGGTGCTATGCCATGTTTGCTTTGTGTACATGGCTAGCCATGGTTCCCACAGTACATAGTGTTGTTGTGTCTGATAGGTTTATATGTTCTTTGTCATGTTGTATGCGATTATATAAGGTAGCGCGTTTATTCACGAGCAGTGGTTTCTCCCATTTACATATCGCTGTCTTAAAGAGCATACAGAAGTTTTTCTCACAGGTGCAAACTGTGACCACAATGGCAGTCATTCATTACTATGCATGAATTTCCAACTGCACGACACTTCTAAGCTTACAGCCCCCAATCTTGCCTGCTTTCTTGAAAGCACGCCAACTCCCACAATCACATCAACATTCACACAGCTTTCTAACGGCAGTTATCTGCTTCTTAATAACATGTACTCCTACGGATTGTGAGGTGACATCCCGTATGTCCTTACTGTTTCAAACCGAGTAACTTCCTGTAGAATGTCTATTCCCACCCACACAAACTAACTCCCAAACTTCAACTTGGCCTTGAATCCCTACTTTGCAAACAGATTTCATTAAACTAACCAAACTAAAGCGCTTTTCTTCAGAACAGAAGTGGCCCTCACTTATGCAAAAGAAATCTATCGCCTGCAGATAGCGCAAACTTCCAGTAAAATACAGTCCCTTTCAAATTCGAACCTCCCATTACAATTGTTACCCAATTTTCAACACATCTCACACTCAAGGTCGTTCACACTTTTTTAATACGGTCTCCTCCGGCCTTCTCACAGCCTTTGAAACTGTTTTTGGTATAATACCACACTTCATTCATTCCATCATCTCTGGAATAACAGGAACAGTGCCCAAAAGTCTCGCTCTCTTTGCGGCCATCCTCCTACTATTTTTGTTTGTAAAAAATGACTGTGCTCCCTGTGGTAACAAGCATCTCACACAGAATACGCCTCTACGCGAAGCTACATCAATACCGTGAAAAAAGTTAACAACTTTTCGGCTGCCTGCCTCTATCTATTATCGGAGCCAGCTACAATACGACATTTATTTACACATATACAATCTGCGTCAAGCATCTTCCTATTGCAAAACTTGTCCATTCGACTGGCGAATGGATGTATGCCTTGCCAACATCCCAGCAGGGGATATCGCTCCCGATATCCAGCAGGTAATGGAGAATGTTGAAAACCATGAACTCGATTGTTCAGGCAGTAGAGCAATGGCGGATGTAACGCAAAAAGGTATCGTGGCGGAATGGGATTTCTGCACAGCCGCAAAAGATCTACTGCAACGTACAACCTGTGACAACATCGCAGATTGCCTGCCAATTTAAATTGCCGCTCCAACATTCGAGGAACATTACTGTCCCTTCAAAGATATGAATTGGATTGCTTCCCTTTTCAGTCAGTCAGTCAAAAGCTTTATTTTGATAAAATTATATCATAAAAGCATACAGACAAACATAAAATACACAATAAAAGTCAGGACAAGATCCAATAGGAGCGAGAGGGTAATACGGAGAATCAATCGACAGACTAGATGAAAGTGCATTGTTACATCCCTTTTCCAGTCCCCCTCGACTTGATACATGACATCTAAAATCGTATTAAATACAATTACAAGGTTAAAAATGTATTAAATTACATTTAAACACGAAAAAGGAATTATTTCCCCAAAGCATTTTGACACGCAGGTAAAAAAGACACTAAAAAATGTTAAAACAAGGCAAAAAAAGATATATCACGACAGAGGGCCCAGGAGTTTCAATCTAATCATCAGGACCAGGCAAGAAATTTGGCCACCCCACATACAAGCAAAACACTAGTGTATGATTGGAGAATTCTCAGCGCAACACGGTGGTTCATGGTGCAAATTGTCTACAAACAGGGCTCAGCCATCTTGCCCTGGGAGTTTTATAGAAAGGGCACTCAAACAATAAGTGTGCTACAGTTTCCACCTTCGCTTTACAGCATGGACAACTTGCAGTCGTTTGGTGAGGGGGTTTCCATTTACTTGTACGCTCCCGAATGGGCAGAGTACCGAATCTAAACTGGATATACAGTCTCCTGTCTCTGGGCTTCTGGATTACATCAAGGTAAGACTCCAGCCTCGTCACTGGTTTATGCAAATAAAAAGCCTCAGTTAAACTGTTGGCAACCACAGCTGTATTCTCTTGGGTATCAATCCACATCCAATAAGCCTTTTTTAGATCAGCCTTGCTGAGACGCATTCCGGACTCCCAGACATCTCTTAAGCCCAATGCAGAAAAGGACTTTTTAATAGTCAGTCAGTCAGTAGTTCTTTATTCGGTGATTAAAAAACACGATAAAAGTCATATAAATACACACAATGTAATTCATCCTTAAAAACACAATTAAATCATCTTAAGAACCCTGACTGAAATAACAGATCATCAAGGGGAAACACAATTGACTCACCCTCGGTCCATTAACTATAATTATATTGCATTAGGGCCACAGGAAAAAGCAGATCACATATAACCATAATGATCACGTTGAAACCTCCCCTCTGGTTTTTCTTAGTCTCAGCTCAACTTTCATAAAATTCATCATACAGCATAATGTCAGTGGCTCATGAGCTTTTTGTAAAAAGTGCAAAGCAGATTTAGCTTGTGTCAGCTTAGCCCTTTTTAAAACTTGTTTTAAAAACTTCCGCCGTGGCATTAAATAAAAAGGACAAAAAAGTACAAAATGAAGGGTGTCCTGCGGAGACCTATTGTCGCAGCCGCAGGCACCCTTCTGCTCAATTGACACAGTAAAACCTGGCGGGTCTGCCAGTAAATGTGATAAAAGATTGAGCCTAAAACGACACATTAAAAACCTCTCTTGGGCGTTATGCATGAGATAGAGGTAGGGTTCAATCCCCTCGGTAGTCTTAACCATGTTATGAGCAATCACCACACCTTTGGACCCTTCCTCTAGTGTTCTTCTTGTGTCTCTTTGGGCCATGAAGGATCTCTTTAGTGTCATTTTATTTTGAGTAGTGATTGCTTCAGGGTTTGTGAACAAGTCTTTGCAGCCTAGTCTATCCAGGTTAGACTCAACATATTTTAGCCAGGGGATGTTCATACTTTTATCTCTTGTCAGGCAGTCTTTTAAAATGAGCCTGCTCAGTGCGGCTTCTGGGTTTGTCCAGATTTTAAGCCAAGTTAAAATGGGTCTAAACTTGACCAGGACTTTTTAATATTACACAACCAAGTAATCCTATGGGACCCAGGCGAACTCATCACTTCTCTGAGACCCTCAACATATTTGAAGAGTTCGGGGGTGCGCCATAGGCGAGTCCAGTAAAGCAAGGGGCGTAATCTGGCAAGGTCCCTAACTGAACGCCTGCCCATATCTCTCATAAGGGGTTTTAATGGAGTGCCCATTGGGAGCGAAACCAAATCCCTGAAGAATTTGTTTTCCGACATAGAGATTTCCTTAACATTGTCAAAGCCCCACAGTTCGGCCCCATACAGTGCCGAGCTTACAGCTTTCGCAGCGTAGGCCACCAGTGCGGGAGCAACGGGCCTACTCTGGGATAATCGGTGTTCCTTCCCAATTGCCCCCGCAACTCTCTTGTGGTTGAGAAGCATTTTGTCGATGTGGGGTCTCCAACTAAGTTTGTCGGAAATCCTGTTTCCAAGGTAATCGAAGATTTTAACAGACTCAAGAGGTGCTCCCTCCAGAGTAAAATTGGTTTTGGAAGATCTAGAGGGGTTAAACGAGAGGATCTTAGTTTTTGATGTATTTATAGATAGGCCTCTCGTATTGCAAAAAAGATTGAACCTATCAAGAAGCTTCTGCAACCCCGCAGGTGTTTTGGTGATGAGCAGGGTATCGTCAGCGAAAAGTAGGGCTGGGTTTTTGTCTCCCGCCAGGGCCGGGGCATCAGCAGGAAACTCCTGTAAAAAACTTACCACTCCATTCAAAAATAAAGAAAATAGAGTGGGAGCCCAAACGCAGCCGTGGCGCACCCCTCTAGTAACCCAGATTTAGCAGTTTTTTGATCCTGTCGACCCCATCTCACTTGGGCATAATTGCCCTCATGAAGGTGAATCAAGAGATCTAGGATAGGTATCGGGATTCCCAGTTCCCTCAACACCGACCAGAGGCGGTCGCGAGGAACTAAATCAAAGGCAGTCTTCAGATCTATAAAGGCCAAATAGAGACTGCCCTTGCCAATCGAGACCACCTTCCAGTGCAGGAGGAGAAGCCGGAATACCTGATCAATTGTTCCCACATTTGCCCTGAAGCCTGCTTGATAGTCTGACAGGACGTCATTTTCGATTGTCCATGACAAGATTCTTTCTAACAAGACCCTTCCAATCACCTTCTGGCCAGCATTAATAAGGCTGACTGGGCGGTAGTCCCAGGGTCTTCCCTAGAGCCCTTTTTAAAAATTGGGATCACCTCGGCCCCTTTCCACGATTCAGGGACAGGGGATCCTCTGAGAAGGGAATTGAGCAAAAGAGTAAAAAACCTAGCTTCCCTTTTCTAACATGATGGCAACAATGACCTCTTGGAACATTATGCATCTCAAGCCGCTGAAGAACTTCCGGACTGCAATCTCCAAAACTTGTAAGAAATTGATTTTTTCCAACTTTTTTGAGTTTTTTCTTTCAATTTTTTTAATACACTTCAATCGAACTATTTTCATATAATAACTTTCTATGTATGCTCAGGCATTTGAACTCTGTTTTCATTATTACCCCTTATGTCTCCAGTCTAACCAGGGATGGGTAATGTATGGTCTATCCAAATACGCTATTTACTTCCTAAAGTAGCCTAAACCTGACATCCATTTTGAAACCATCTCTATTCTTTGTGCACACGTCTCTCTGCCTGCCTGTTATCCATGAAGCCCTTTCACACAAATGTACTCATACTCAGCCTCTACTCACGAGATGGCGATCAATATAAAAAAACACAACATTGTTTAGGAACTTGTTGGCACAGTGTGCTGATCGTATCCTACCTTTATTTTCATTATAGAATTGAGTCATTCATGTCTAATAGCTATTGTTTATGTCACATGGAACTGTTACATGTAATGTGGGGATCTCTGACATATTATCGACAGACACATTATCGAACTACACAAATATCGCATCAAATATATCGACATCAAAAATATCGACATTGTATACTTATTTAAAAAACTACACTAATATCGACACTACAATATCGTAATACAATTATATCGATCACACAAAAATCGCACACATAAATATCGCAATACTAAATATCGACATCAGTAAATAAATATGACACATGTCACAAATATCGATAACCAAAATATAGACATCAATAATATCGTTTTTTTAAAATATATCGACAATTCTAATAGTAATAAAACCAATACTTTAAACAACATAAAGACAATATTTTCCCAAAACATACATTTTCAAATGAGATTCTACTGAAATATAAACATAACATTTATAGCGATCTCAATATTTAACAACATAATAAAAAAACACTGAAATAATTATCACATTGGCATTTCGAACACATTTAAAAAAAATTACTACACATTATAAACAATCTTTTTATATATAATGATTTAAAACTCTCCTCCTTTAAAACTAAATATACTCTTACTTAGCATTTTCCATAAAAGGAAACCAATTAACTAAAAAAAATTCAAACCATCCAATAGAAAGGCCACATACAGAAAACAACCAATAACATTCAAGAAACAATTTAAAACCACTATATAAACCAATTAAAACAAGTCTTCTACTGTGCCTTAAACCAAAGCATTGAACGAAGAAGAAACTCTGCTAAACAGAAGAAACCTACATCCTACTACTACTCTAAAAACGTAAGTAAATATTCTTTTCTAACTAAACTGCCAAATTAAACTAAAACACTAATTTATCTTTACTCAAATAAATAACTAACTTATATATTCCATCTCTTTATGTTTCCACTACAGATATTACTCCAAACAGCTAAAGAATATATTGAAGATTGCCAGAAAAGACTCACTAAAAAGTAAGTATACTATCAAAATACTTTATAAAATATTAATTAAATCCTACTCAAACCCCAAAACATCCTAAACCCCTAAACAAATCCATGTTCTCTTTTTTAAGTTTTAAAAACCCTGTATAAATTAACACCTATAGTCTATACCACTGGGCATGAGGGAAGGCTCTGTTTGCTTAGGGAGAGGTTGGGCTACTGCATCTTATTTATTAGGAAGGAGGGGCACATAGTAAGAGGGGTAGGGGACGGGGGTACATTGACATGTGGTGGGGGAGGGGGGGTAGAGAACTGGGTGGGAAGGTTGTTCCTTCTCCTGAATAATTGGTCTTGATGATAAATGTGTGGTACTTCCGGGACAGGTGAAGGCGGGGGAATGTTTTTTGAGTTGTTGATTTGTAAAACAATAAAATACATTTCAACAAAAAAAATATAGTCTATACCAAACAGCAATACCACCCCACTTAATAAACTAAACCAACCAAAACAATATATGTTCTTTAACTTTCAGAGACTACATCAACTAAACAGCATTTTGTCAACAAACAACATCTTCATTCAAATACAACCAAAAACACTTGGGTGCCAATTACGATCCGGCAAAAACCGGGTACGAACCGTCGGACGGAGGCTTTTTTCCGTCCGACTCGTACCCGGTCGTAAAACTTTACAAACATGCAAGTACGATTCGCACGGAAACACCATTTCCGTACGAGTCGTACAAAACACCGACCGACGAAAAGATACATACAAATGGGATCCGGGGAAAGAGCCGACGTGACGTCGGGACGCTCTCAGGCCGCGTTTCACGACCCAGGAAGTACGATTTGAACCGACAGCAGTCCGGACGGCAATATTTTTACGGCACCCAAAAAGTGCCGGAAAAGCGAAGTACGGCGCGAAACGACCAGAGTAGGTGGCCCGGTAAGCGCCGTACCCCCCCCAGCCCCCGCATGTACGCGCCGTACCCCCCCCAGCCCCCGCATGTACGGCCGTACCCCCCCCAGCCCCCGCATGTACGCGCCGTACCCCCCCGTGTATGTACACCCGAGTACGTGTCGAACCCCCCGTGTATGTACACCCGAGTACGTGTCGAACCCCCCTGTGTATGTACACCCGAGTACGTGTCGAACCCCCCGTGTATGTACACCCGAGTACGTGTCGAACCCCCCCGTGTATGTACACCCGAGTACGTGTCGAACCCCCCCGTGTATGTACACCCGAGTACGTGTCGAACCCCCCCGTGTATGTACACCCGAGTACGTGTCGAACCCCCCCGTGTATGTACACCCGAGTACGTGTCGAACTGTACGTGTCGAACCCCCCCGTGTATGTACACCCGTGCTGGGGGTACGCACCGTACATACACGGGTGGGGGTACGACTCGAACGTACACGGGTGTACATACACGGGGGGGTTCGACACGTACAGTTCGACACGTACTCGGGTGTACATACACGGGGGGGTTCGGCGCGTACATGCGGGGACGGGGGGGTACGGCGCGTACATGCGGGGGCTGGGGGGGGTACAGCGCGTACATGCGGGGGCTGGGGGGGTACGGCGCGTACATGCGGGGGCTGGGGGGGTACGGCGTGTACATGCGGGGGCTGGGGGGGTACGGCACGTACATACGGGGGCTGGGGGGGTACGGCGCGTACATGCGGGGGCTGGGGGGGGTACGGCGTGTACATGTGGGGGCTGGGGGGGGTACGGCGCGTACCGGGCATCTGTTTGGACGTCTCCATGGTTGCTATTGGAGTTCGGTGCGGACGGTCTTTTAACCATACGGTTGTACATTCGGACGCCCGGGACGGATCGTGATTTCCCGGTCGGACTTCGCTTTTCACGTTTGTACGGTAAATCGTCCGAGGACGTGTCGGACACTTTTTCCGACCCGAGGACGTGTGGCGAATTATTCCCAATGCGACTCTTATGGGCTTTTTACCATGCGAATCGTGATTGCCAGTTTGTACGGCACTTGTACGATTCGTACGGTAAAAAGACCGGATACGAGTCGTACGGGAATTTTTTTTACCGGATCGTAATTGGCACCTTGGTAAGTATATATAAACAAAATGCATTTTAGCAATTTTCATTTAAATATATAAAGTAGTATTGCATATATTTTCATATACATTTTTTCCAGATTTCTAACACATCACGATGACAGAAGAAGCCCAATTTATAACTTCGCAGAAAGGAAAATTCCTATTGTGTTACATGGGTTACACATACACCCAAGAAAAGCAGACGGACCGAAAAGTGAACTGGAAGGGTTCTAAATATTATTCTAACAAATGCTACGGACGAGCAACAACAAGAGAAACAACTGTACTATATACAAGAGAGCATAACCATCCACCCAATCTCTCTGAAATAGAAGTCAGATCAACCCTTGAAAATATCAAAGAATTAAGCACTGGTTCACAAACTGCTACAAGTGTAATCCTAAAAGAACTATTACCTAGAGTGCCCAAAGAAGCAAGAGGCCAATTACCATCAATTGCTTCTATAAAAAGAACTATTGCTAGGACCAAAAAAGCAACCACGACAACTATACCATCCCCTAAAACTTTTCAAGAGATCATCATTCCACCAGATTTAACTATCACCCACAATAATGAACCTTTTATTTTTTTTGATAACAAAAGCACAGAAAAAGGAATCATAATGTTTGCTACTGCAAACAATATAACTAAACTGCAACAATGCCAAACATGGATGATGGATGGCACCTTTACAATATGCCCAAAACCATTCTACCAGCTTTACACAATACACGGTCAATATCACAACACTTCCATACCTTTAATTTATGCACTATTACCTAACAAACAAAACACAACATATAATGAAATGCTAGGAAAACTAAAACAAGAATCAAATGATTTTTTCCCTCAAAGAATTATCATAGACTTTGAGCAAGCCATGATAAATTGCATTCTAAAACTGTACCCCCATACAGCTATCCAAGGATGTTACTTCCATCTAAACCAATGTATATGGAGACATTTACAAAAATCTTCACTAAGGTGCCGATTACGATCCGGTAAAAAATTTCCCCGTGCGACTCGTATCCGGTCTTTTTACCGTACGAATTGTACAAGTGCCGTACGAACTGGCAATCACGATTCGCATGGGAAAAAGACCATACGAATCGCATTGGGAATAATTCCCCACACGTCCTCGGGTCGGAAAAAGTGTCCGACACGTCCTCGTACGATTTACCGTACAAACGTGAAAAGCGAAGTCCGACCGGGGAATCACGATCCGTCCCGGGCGTCCGAATGTACAACCGTATGGTTAAAAGACCGTCCGCACCGAACTCCTATAACAACCATGGAGACGTCCAAACAGGTGCCCGGTACGTGCCGTACCCCCCCAGCCCCCGTATGTACGCGCCGACCCCCCCAGCCCCCGTATGTACGCGCCGACCCCCCCAGCCCCCGTATGTACGCGCCGACCCCCCCGTGTATGTACACCCGTGTACGTTTGAGTCAAACCCCCCTGTATGTACACCCGTGTACGTTCGAGTCGAACCCCCCGTGTACGTTCGAGTCGAACCCCCTGTGTACGTTCGAGTCGAACCCCCCCGTGTACGTTCGAGTCGAACCCCCCGTGTACGTTCGAGTCGAACCCCCGTGTACGTTCGAGTCGAACCCCCCTGTATGTGCACCCGTGTACGTTCGAGTCGAACCCCCCCCGTGTACGTTCGAGTCGAACCCCCCGTGTACGTTCGAGTCGAACCCCCCGTGTACGTTTGAGTCGAACCCCCCTGTATGTACACCCGTGTACGTTCGAGTCGTACCCCCACCCTACGCGCTGGGGGTACGCACCGTACATACATGGGTGGGGGTACGACTCGAACGTACACGGGTGTACATACAGGGGGGTTCGACTCGAACGTACACGGGGGTTCGACTCGAACGTACACGGGTGTACATACACAAGGGGGTCGGCGCGTACGTACGGGGGCTGGGGGGGGTCGGCGCGTACGTACGGGGGCTGGGGGGGGTCGGCGCGTACGTACGGGGGCTGGGGGGGGGTACGGTGCGTACCGGGCCACCTACTCTGGTCGATTCGCGCCGTACTTCGCTTTTCCGGCACTTTTTGGGTGCCGTGAAAATATTGCCGTCCGGACTGCTGTCGGTTCGAATCGTAATTCCTGGGTCGTGAAACGCTGCCTGAAAGCGTCCCGACGTCACGTCGCAGCATTCCCGGATCACATTCGTATGTATGTTTTCGTCGGTCGGTGTTTTTTACGATTCGTACGGAAATGGTGTTTCCGTGCGAATCGTAATTCCATGTTTGTAAAGTTTTACGACCGGGTACGAGTCGGACGGGGAAAACGCTCCGACCGACGGTTAGTACCCGGTTTTTACCGGATCGTGATCGGCACCTTAGTGTAGAATATGCCACTAACATAAGTTTTGCACATCAAATAAAACTTCTAACAGCCCTAGCTTATGTACCAACCACAGATGTTGCAGAACATTACAATCTTTTATTAGAAAGTCCATTCTACAAACAAAATGAAGTAAAGTTATCTCCCCTCTTAGATTATTTTGAGGATACCTGGGTGGGGAGACTACACAGATCAGGCCATAGACGGCAGCCCAAGTTCCAAATACCTTGGTGGAATGTATATGTAAGTACACTCAACCAACAAGCCAAAACTAACAACGCCGTCGAGGGCTGGCATAATGCATTCCTAACTTCTACTGGGAGAACAACTCCAACACTACAAAAACTACTAATTGCCATACAAAAGGAACAAAGTTTCCAAGAATTAAGAATGCAACAATCTGTCCTACAATTAAAACCAAAACAATCTAGACAAACTACTCAAATGTATAATTACCTACAACAACAGGTACAGCTATACCCATCCACAAGAGGACTTGAGTACTTAAATATAATAGCTCAAACTCTCTTCTAAACCCTTTCCTAAATATTAACCCACAATTCTACTAAAACAACTATCACAACATAAATAAACCACTTTATTATATCACATATTTAATTATGTTGTCTAAAATATATAAATAAATTATATCGACATATATTTAGACAACATAATTAAACAAACCAAGTACACAACAACAATATTAAATATATAAGGTTTGGCCACCAACAATGAAAAGATTTAAATGAACTTACCTGTGTAGTTGCTCCAATGGGATAATAACATTCCTTCCAAATAAATACAGGTAGTTCAAAATCCATAGGTATAAAAAAAAAATCCAAATAAAATGTGAAAATACAACTGTTTATCGAAAACAACGTCTACGCAAAATAACGACTATCCATTAACCATAAAAATCCCGAAAAATATTAAAAAGGTAAATAACCGCTCCTGGAAACCCGAACAATAAAGCAAGTGTAAAATAAAGATTAGTAAACACAACTAATACACACTTCCTTTAAAAAAAATAAGGAGTTTGAAACCGACGAAAATATCTTCTCCGTAAAACCTACAAAAGAGAAACAAACATTCCCACCCACACACAAACACACATAAGGCACCTAAAAACATCACTACAAAGGTTATTCAAACACTATAAAACTTTAACACACCGAAATAACAAAACACTAACAAAGCCACAAACACGGAACACAACGTAAATTATAAAACCGTATACAAACTATTACTAACACCCTAACTTCTAAAACATCAATCCATACACACTTATTACAACATTACTACTTCCACAAAACACTTAAAACTATTTAATAATAAAGAAAATAACTCTTACCTTCTCAAACGCGAAACAGCTCCCGACCGCGACCTGGATTCGACCAAAATAACCCAAAACAACAGCGAGCGGTTACAAAATAAAAGACCCAAACAAACATAACAACTAAAAAAATACCAATAAATGCCCTAACTATTTATTTAACATTACACATTACTTTAAAAATTAGTAAAACATTAGAATAAAATACTCAAAAAGAATACCTATTTTTTGATCTATGTGAAAATTATTTAACGTATTAAAATAAATATAATAAATAAAATATTTTTATTAATATATCAATAAAACTGTATATATTACCAAAATAAATAGATGAACATGATATAATTAATATATTGTATTTACAACATACCAAAAAAAAATAAAAAAATACATATTCTAAAATGTAAACAATTTCAATATTAATTATGTAATATACATATTAATAATTAAAATATATTAATCATATATTTCAAAACATACAATTTCTTATAAATTCAAAAAAAGTCTTAAAATTTTGAGAGTACACAATATAAATTTATAAATATTAAACAGCTATAAAAATCAGATTTTTTTATTTTTAATTATCTTGTGTGTTCATATATTCATGTCCAAAATATACATTAAACAAATATATATCCATTATAAAAAAATTATGACTATAATACAAATGTTAAATATTAATTATTTTATTACATGTTTATTTCAATGATTTAATTATTAGAATATGCGTAATAATAAACAATATTTTCTCTCTAATGAATATACATTCCAACAACTATAAAACAAATCTTATTTTCCTTTCTACTATTTTATAAAATAAATTGGAATTTGCATTCTGATATAACTTCTATCTTTTATCCAACCAAAACTAAAATCTACAGATTTTTTGTAAATTAAAACAAATTAATTTAACTGTTCATATTCAACTCTATATTTAATTCTAATATTTGCTATTTACCAAACTTAATTAACATACTACTCCCACTACAGACTGAACTTAATTAATTTACTATTCTCACTCCAACCTATATTAAATTATAGTAGGTGCTGGACACTGAACTAAATTAATTTACTATTCCCACTCCAGTCTATATTTAATTAAGATAAGTGCTGGATACTAAACTTAATTAATTTACTATTTCTCACTCCAACCTATATTACATTAGAGTAGGTGCTGGACACTGAACTTAATTAATTAACTATTCCCACTCCAGTCTATATTTAATTAAGAGAAGTGCTGGACACTGAACTTAATTAATTTACTATTCTCACTCCAACCTATATTTAATTAGAATATGTGCTGGACACTGAACTTAATTAATTAACTATTCCCACTCCAGTCTATATTTAATTAAGATAACTGCTGGACACTGAACTAAATTAATTTACTATTCTCACTCCAACCTATATTAAATTAGAGTAGCTGCTGGACACTGAACGTAAATAATTTACTATTCCCACTCCAGTCTATATTAAATTAAGATAAGTGCTGGACACTGAACTTAATACATTTACTATTCTCACTCCAACCTATATTTAATTAAGAGTATGTGCTGACACTGAACTGAATTAATTTACTATTCCCACTCCAGTCTATATTTAATTAAGATAAGTGCTGGACACTGAACTTAATTAATTTACTATTCTCACTACAACCTATATTACATTAGAGTAGGTGCTGGACACTGAACTTAATTAATTAACTATCCCCACTCCAGTCTATATTTAAATAAGATAAGTGCTGGACACTGAACTTAATTAATTTACTATTCTCACTCCAACCTATATTTAATTAGAGTATGTGCTGGACACAGAACTTAATTAATTTACTATTCCCACTCCAATCTATATTTAATTAAGATAAGTGCAGGACACTGAACTAAATTAATTTACTATTCTCACTCCAATCTATATTTAATTAGGGTAGATGCTGGACACTGAACTAAATTAATTTACTATTCTCACTCCAATCTATATTTAATTAGGGTAGATGCTGGACACTGAACTTAATTAATTTACTATTCCCACTCTAGTCTATATTTAATTAAGATAAGTGCTGGACACTGAACATAATTAATTTACTATTCTCACTCCAACCTATATTAAATTAGAGTAGGTGCTGGACACTGAACTTAATTAATTTACTATTCCCACTCCAGTCTATATTTAATTAAGATAACTGCTGGACACTGAACTTAATTAATTTACTATTCTCACTCCAACCTATATTAAATTAGGGTAGGTGCTGGACACTGAACTAAAATAATTTACTATTCCCACTCCAGTCTATATTAAATTAAGATAAGTGCTGGACACTGAACTTAATAAATGTACTATTCTCACTCCAACCTATATTTAATTAGAGTATGTGCTGGACACTGAACTGAATGAATTTACTATTCCCACTCCAGTCTATATTTAATTAAGATAAGTGCTGGACACTGAACTTAATTAATTTACTATTCTCACTCCCAACCTATATTACATTAGAGTAGGTGCTGGACACTGAACTTAATTAATTAACTATTCCCACTCCAGTCTATATTTAATTAAGATAAGTGCTGGACACTGAACTTAATTAATTTACTATTCTCACTCCAACCTATATTTTATTAGAGTTAGGTGCCGATCACGATCCGGCAAAAACCGGATCATATTCTCCGTCCGACGCGTACCCGGTCGTCAAAATTTACAAACAAGGAATTACGATTCGCACGGGAACACCATTTCCGTACGAATCGTAAAAAAGCCCGACCGAACAAAATAAACCTACAAATGCGATCCGGGAAAGCGCCGACCTGACGTCGGGACGCTCGCAGCCTGCCATTCACGAACCAGGAATTACGATTCGCACCGACGTCATCCCGCACGGTGAATATTTTCCGGCTGCCAAAAACTGCCGGGAAATCAGGACGACGCGAACAAGGACCACCAGTACGCGACGGACAGACAGGACGACGCGAACAAGGAGGACCAGTACGCGACAGGACGACGCGATCAAGGAGTACCAGTACGCGACGGACAGACAGGACGACGCGATCAAGGAGGACCAGTACGCGACGGACAGACAGGACGACGCGAACAAGGAGGACCCGTACGCGACGGACAGACATGGACCCGAACCTACGTGTCATCCCGGCCCTCATAGCAGTCGACCTCCTCTACAGGTTCCGACGCAGACGCCGCAGAAGGTCAGAATAACTAAGGGAGGGGGGAAAGTGGGGTGGGGTGGGGGTGGCAGGACCAGGGCAGGCCACAAAACCCCCACCAAAGTCACACAGCACACATGCCCAGGACATACCTGACTCCCATGCCCTGGTCACTACGAGGGGGTGGGGGCGTGTCCAGCTAAGCCAGCGACCGCCACAACGGAAGTCCGTCACGACGCGAACCGGCAACACAACCAGACAGGTACGTCCCGTACCCACGCCTGAAGAGCGTGGGTACGAGTCGTACCACGCCCACACCCACGTCACCCCAACAATGGCGGGACGGCTCGTACCCACGTGGCAAAGGCCTGGGTACGGGCCGCACAAGCATCACATAGCGTGGGGACGGATATGTACGGACCCTACCCTCACCCCGTATGCATGGAGCGTACCCCCACCCCAACAGTGTAAGTACGACACGTACCCCCACCCGCGTACGTATGGAGCGTACCCCCACCCCAACAGTGTAAGTACGACCCGTACCCACACCCGCGTACGTATGGAGCGTACCCCCACCCCAACAGTGTAAGTACGACCCCTACCCCCACCCGCGTACGTATGGAGCGTACCCCCACCCCAACAGTGTAAGTACGACCCCTACCCCCACCCGCGTACGTATGGAGCGTACACCCACCCCAACAGTGTAAGTACGACACGTACCCCCACCTTGAATGCATGGAGCGTACCCCCACCCCAACAGTGTAAGTACGACACGTACACCCACCTCGAATGCATGGAGCGTACCCCCACCCCAACAGTGTAAGTACGACACGTACCCCCACCTCGAATGCATGGAGCGTACCCCCACCCCAACAGTGTAAGTACGACACGTACCCCCACCCGCGTACATATGGAGCGTACCCCCACCCCAACAGTGTAAGTACGACCCCTACCCCCACCCGCGTACGTATGGAGCGTACCCCCACCCCAACAGTGTAAGTACGACCCCTACCCCCACCCGCGTACGTATGGAGCGTACCCCCACCCCAACAGTGTAAGTAAAACACGTACCCTCACCTCGAATGCATGGAGCGTACCCCCACCCCAACAGTGTAAGTACGACCCGTACCCCCACCCGCGTACGTATGGAGCGTACCCCCACCCCAACAGTGTAAGTACGACCCGTACCCCCACCTCGAATGCATGGAGCGTACCCCCACCCCAACAGTGTAAGTACGACACGTACCCCCACCTCGAATGCATGGAGCGTACCCCCACCCCAACAGTGTAAGTACGACACGTACCCCCACCTCGAATGCATAGAGCGTACCCCCACCCCAACAGTGTAAGTACGACACGTACCCCCACCTTGAATGCATGGAGCGTACCCACATCCATGCATGTCATGAGCGTACATATTGTGAAATTGGAGAGGTGGGTGCAGAGTCCTCCCAGCAGTGCCCTGAGACAGGAGGGGTGGGTGCAGAGTCCTCCCAGCAGT
The DNA here is from genome assembly GCF_964204655.1 of Triturus cristatus. Classification (NCBI taxonomy): domain Eukaryota; kingdom Metazoa; phylum Chordata; class Amphibia; order Caudata; family Salamandridae; genus Triturus; species Triturus cristatus. The sequence continues at coordinate 492,254,519 of NC_140588.1, forward strand.
GCCCTGAGACAGGAGGGGTGGGTGCCTAACACTCCCAGCAGTGCCCTGAGACAGGAGGGGTGGCGGCCTATCACTCCCAGCAGTGCCCTGAGACAGGAGGGGTGGGGGCCTATCACTCCCAGCAGTGCCCTGAGACAGATGGGGTGTGTGCAGAGTCCTCCCAGCAGTGCCCTGAGACAGGAGGGGTGTGTGCAGAGTCCTCCCAGCAGTGCCCAGTCACAGGAGGGGTGGGTGCAGAGTCCTCCCAGCAGTGCCCTGAGACAGGAGGAGTGTGTGCAGAGTCCTCCAAGCAGTGCCCTGAGACAGGAGGGGTGGGTGCAGAGTCCTCCCAGCAGTGCCCTGAGACAGGAGGGGTGTGTGCAGAGTCCTCCCAGCAGTGCCCAGAGACAGGAGGGGTGGGTGCCTATCACTCCCAGCAGTGCCCTGAGACAGGAGGGGTGTGTGCAGAGTCCTCCCAGCAGTGCCCTGAGACAGGAGGGGTGTGTGCAGAGTCCTCCCAGCAGTGCCCAGTCACAGGAGGGGTGGGTGCAGAGTCCTCCCAGCAGTGCCCTGAGACAGGAGGAGTGTGTGCAGAGTCCTCCAAGCAGTGCCCTGAGACAGGAGGGGTGGGTGCAGAGTCCTCCCAGCAGTGCCCTGAGACAGGAGGGGTGTGTGCAGAGTCCTCCCAGCAGTGCCCAGAGACAGGAGGGGTGGGTGCCTATCACTCCCAGCAGTGCCCAGTCACAGGAGGGGTGGGTGCAGAGTCCTCCCAGCAGAGCCCTGAGACAGGAGGGGTGGGTGCCTAACACTCCCAGCAGTGCCCTGAGACAGGAGGGGTGGGGGCCTATCACTCCCAGCAGTGCCCTGAGACAGGAGGGGTGGGGGCCTATCACTCCCAGCAGTGCCCTGAGACAGGAGGGGTGTGTGCAGAGTCCTCCCAGCAGTGCCCAGAGACAGGAGGGGTGTGTGCAGAGTCCTCCCAGCAGTGCCCTGAGACAGGAGGGGTGGGTGCCTATCACTCCCAGCAGTGCCCAGTCACAGGAGGGGTGGGTGCAGAGTCCTCCCAGCAGTGCCCTGAGACAGGAGGGGTGTGTGCAGAGTCCTCCCAGCAGCGCCCTGAGACAGGAGGGGTGGGTGCAGAGTCCTCCCAGCAGTGCCCTGAGACAGGAGGGGTGTGTGCAGAGTCCTCCCAGCAGTGCCCAGAGACAGGAGGGGTGGGTGCCTATCACTCCCAGCAGTGCCCAGTCACAGGAGGGGTGGGTGCAGAGTCCTCCCAGCAGTGCCCTGAGACAGGAGGGGTGTGTGCAGAGTCCTCCCAGCAGTGCCCTGAGACAGGAGGGGTGGGTGCAGAGTCCTCCCAGCAGTGCCCTGAGACAGGAGGGGTGAGTGCAGAGTCCTCCCAGCAGTGCCCAGAGACAGGAGGGGTGGGTGCCTATCACTCCCAGCAGTGCCCAGTCACAGGAGGGGTGGGTGCAGAGTCCTCCCAGCAGAGCCCTGAGACAGGAGGGGTGGGTGCCTAACACTCCCAGCAGTGCCCTGAGACAGGAGGGGTGGGGGCCTATCACTCCCAGCAGTGCCCTGAGACAGGAGGGGTGGGGGCCTATCACTCCCAGCAGTGCCCTGAGACAGGAGGGGTGTGTGCAGAGTCCTCCCAGCAGTGCCCAGAGACAGGAGGGGTGTGTGCAGAGTCCTCCCAGCAGTGCCCTGAGACAGAAGGGGTGTGTGCAGAGTCCTCCCAGCAGTGCCCTGAGACAGGAGGGGTGGGTGCAGAGTCCTCCCAGCAGTGCCCTGAGACAGGAGGGGTGGGTGCAGAGTCCTCCCAGCAGAGCCCTGAGACAGGAGGGGTGGGTGCCTAACACTCCCAGCAGTGCCCTGAGACAGGAGGGGTGGGGGCCTATCACTCCCAGCAGTGCCCTGAGACAGGAGGGGTGGGGGCCTATCACTCCCAGCAGTGCCCTGAGACAGGAGGGGTGTGTGCAGAGTCCTCCCAGCAGTGCCCAGAGACAGGAGGGGTGTGTGCAGAGTCCTCCCAGCAGTGCCCTGAGACAGGAGGGGTGTGTGCAGAGTCCTCCCAGCAGTGCCCTGAGACAGGAGGGGTGGGTGCAGAGTCCTCCCAGCAGTGCCCTGAGACAGGAGGGGTGGGTGCAGAGTCCTCCCAGCAGTGCCCTGAGACAGGAGGGGTGGGTGCAGAGTCCTCCCAGCAGTGCCCTTAGACAGGAGGGGTGTGTGCAGAGTCCTCCCAGAAGTGCCCTGAGACAGGAGGGGTGGGTGCAGAGTCCTCCCAGCAGTGCCCTGAGACAGGAGGGGTGTGTGCAGAGTTCTTCCAGCAGTGCCCAGAGACAGGAGGGGTGTGTGCAGAGTCCTCCCAGCAGTGCCCTGAGACAGGAGGGGTGTGTGCAGAGTCCTCCCAGCAGTGCCCTGAGACAGGAGGGGTGGGTGCAGAGTCCTCCCAGCAGTGCCCTGAGACAGGAGGGGTGGGTGCAGAGTCCTCCCAGCAGAGCCCTGAGACAGGAGGGGTGGGTGCCTAACACTCCCAGCAGTGCCCTGAGACAGGAGGGGTGGGGGCCTATCACTCCCAGCAGTGCCCTGAGACAGGAGGGGTGGGGGCCTATCACTCCCAGCAGTGCCCTGAGACAGGAGGGGTGTGTGCAGAGTCCTCCCAGCAGTGCCCAGAGACAGGAGGGGTGTGTGCAGAGTCCTCCCAGCAGTGCCCTGAGACAGGAGGGGTGTGTGCAGAGTCCTCCCAGCAGTGCCCTGAGACAGGAGGGGTGGGTGCAGAGTCCTCCCAGCAGTGCCCTGAGACAGGAGGGGTGGGTGCAGAGTCCTCCCAGCAGTGCCCTGAGACAGGAGGGGTGGGTGCAGAGTCCTCCCAGCCGTGCCCTGAGACAGGAGGGGTGTGTGCAGAGTCCTCCCAGCAGTGCCCTGAGACAGGAGGGGTGGGTGCAGAGTCCTCCCAGCAGTGCCCTGAGACAGGAGGGGTGTGTGCAGAGTCCTCCCAGCAGTGCCCAGAGACAGGAGGGGTGGGTGCCTATCACTCCCAGCAGTGCCCAGTCACAGGAGGGGTGGGTGCAGAGTCCTCCCAGCAGAGCCCTGAGATGGGAGGGGTGGGTGCCTAACACTCCCAGCAGTGCCCTGAGACAGGAGGGGTGTAACACATGTGTGTGAGGCTGGAAGTACACACATGCATACTGCCTACAAGGGAACATGTCCCCATGAACTCATGTCAACAGACTCCATACACAGGTACAGTGATCACCAAGGATGCCACGAATGTTGCAGGTGGAGACATGGCCCTGCATGCATGGCCAAAGTAGAAGGGCTCCGTCACACACACAGCTCATGTAGACACAGCTCTGCGCTAAAGATTGGGAACACCCTGCAGGGAAGATATCAGGGTACACAGAGGGAGGAATACACCCTGGGACAATTGCACCATGCAGTAACTGCTTACATGAACAAAGGAAGTTAGCTAACACCTTGTGATGGCACACAGATCCCAGGGTCCCCCCAATGAGCAGCCCACAACTACATTTCCCACACACCCAACACATGAACACCACCCAAAACCATGTAGTAGCCCCACCAACACCAATACCAGCATAGCAGTAGTGTCAGAATGAAAAAAAAAATAAAGCTTTATTCAGCATGATCACAGTGTCCGTGGATTGCAGGCAGTTAAATATTCACAAAGCCCATAGGGCAGTCAATAAGTCTCAGCTGGATGGGGGACACAGTGGGATGCGGGTCCCCTAGCTTGCCTGCACAGTTACATGCCGTCGTCTTCCACAGGGGTGAGGGCATCAGGGGGGGGGGAAGCACCAGGCACCGCAGGGACATCAGGGCAAAGGGTAGGCGTTGTGGGTGCAGGGATGGAGGACTCCACCACCGGGGGTGGGGCAGGGCCAAAGGCGGAGGCCAGGATGGCACTACACACCTTTGCAAGGTCCTCTAGGGATTCCCCTGCACCCGAAGGATCCACAGGCCCCAAGGAGGGGGGGGAGTCAGAGGGATGGGTCACAGCGCCACTGTGGGAGGGTGTAGACAGGGGGGGGAATCAAGCACCCTGACCGGGGACCTCCTTGACCGCTTGCGGGGTGGTGTCACTGTGGGGCTCAGGGACAGAGCGGCCATGAAGGAGTCTTTGGGGGAGAGGTGGCCAGGAGAGCTGAGGGGAGGGGATTTGGAGGGAGTGGACTGGGTGGAATGCGGACTCTGGCTGCGTGTCACACGTTTGCCCCCCGACCCAGTGGGTGTGCCTACCTCACCCTGTGTGTGCGTGTCAGGAGGAGTGCGGTGGACCTTCCCTGCTGGTGTGGTGCCTGTGTCTGTTGATGTGGGCGCATGCCGACGTCTGGGTGTACGTGGGACAGGCATGGGAGTGGGAAGTGTGGATGGGGCAGGGGTAGGTGGTGGGAGGTCGCTCTGCAGGAGACCCACTGCTGCAGTCAGTGTCGAGTCTATAGACCGAAGCAAGCTGCGTTGGTCAACCTGCGATGAATGAATGCCCTCCAAGTATGCCTCGATGTTGTTGAGGGTCTGGCCGTGGGCATGGAGGACATTAAGGATCGCAGCCTGACCAACCTGCAGCTGCCGCTGGATGTCCACAGACTCAGCATAGGCGGCAGCAGTGGAGACAGGGGCAGGGGGTGCGGTGCCTGGCATGAAGGAGACATGCGGTGACCGGGCACGCTGGGAAGGGACACGAGCAAGTGGGAGGCGGCTGATGGGAACGGAGGGGGCGGTGCGAGGTGTTGTTCCGCTGTCAGCTGCTGGTGCAGCCTCCGCCCACTCGGAGACATCCTCCTCGGACCTGTCAGCTTCGTATTCTGACGTGTCAGTCGACAGGTCCTCGGCCACACTCCCCTCAGCCTCTGTCCCACTCGATGTGCCAGCCTCGATGTCACGGCTGGCACTGGTGCTCGGTCCCTCCGCCTGGTCTGTGTCCATGTCTCCCTCTGTGTCCCCCGACGATGCTGTGGGCAGGGTGGAGAGACAGAAAGTAATCAGACACCTGTACACATCTGTCACATGAGTCCAATCTACATAGGTTACATTGCATAGCCTGAAAAGGAAGATCCCTAACATCTACTAAACAAGGTACCGATGTAGGGCATGAAACACACAGTTGGTTGAGCCACCATGCCACTGAAATACCATGGAGAGCATGAGACAATAGCAAATTACAGGAAACGGAGTCTGACATAGCACCCAGGCCCTGGGGACAATCCAGCACTGCATCTGCACCACACAGCGTTGGCGAAAATAGGAATGACCTGGGACCATATCCATGAACTTGAGACACATGCTGCATAGGTAATGCTGAAAACATGCCCAACATGACTGGGTCACTGCACCTTGAGTGTATGTCCAGACAAACATCACACACTGCCCAGACCCAGCAAGTAGAAATCAGGATTTGACATATAGGCTTTGCCCGCCCCAACCACCCCCTACACGAGGCAAATAGTTGAGACACAGGTGGCACCAACATCTCATAGTCTGGGTGATAAACACAGGGGCAGGCAAAATGCAAGATTGGACGCCAGACACCCAAGGTGCGCCTGTACAAATAATGAGGTACCAGTGCCCATCCTCAGATGAGTATAACAAGACACACAGGCACTGGCAACTGTGAGTATGAAGAAGGACATTCAGGTCAGGCTGCACAGTGGACACCTGTACTAAATTTCACGTCTATATACATGGTGCCAGGGGACAATGGCACAGAGCACAACCTAAGCTGTAGACACTGAGAGTGTCCACGTTTTGGGATGACACATACAACACCGAGGAAAAGGTACCCCAGGGGACAGTAGTGGCCACACAACTCCATGCTCCTGAATGGTAATGACTGCAACACACGCCACCATCCCTGCACTATGCGTATCGCACACTCATGCACCGCATGTCACAGGCCACTACATAGGACATGCGCGCTGTAAGGCATGACACTTGAGAGACTAACTCCCATGTCTGGACTCAGCTTCAGTGCCAACTGACATGGAACCCACATGCAGTGAACTGGACAGGGCACAGGCAAGGTCCCAAAACCAGTTACGCACCACCCCCACACATGATGCTACAGGCATAGTTCTCGTGGACAAAGCGCCAGCCTACATTACCTTGTGAAGGAGTGACTACACACAGACCAGGGAACACATTGCAAGGAGGGGAAGGGTGGCAGGAGCGCAGCGCTATACTGGGGCAAACTGGATCTGCACAGCACCTTTAAACCCTGGCAGTGAATTCATGCTACTGTGCCCTTACAAATGCCGGTGACACACAACAAACACACATGTACCTACCCCCTTCCGGCTGCTGCATCTCCTGTAAGCGCCTCTCCAAGTCTGGAAAGACCACCGGCAGCACACGCCTGTGGAGGTGGCTCAGACGGCGGCGCCCGCGGTTCTTGTGGCTCTCAGGTGAGTCCCCCAGCAGGACCCGTGCGATCCTCCGCGTCCAGCACCGGATATCCTGCCAGCGTTTCCTCACCTGGGACAGGCTCCGCCTCCGACCATCCACACCCCTCACGGCACTGACGGTGGTCAGCCAGATCTGCTCCTTGGCAGTGGCGCCTACCTGTGAGGAAGAACAAGTGACACCACATCAATACACCAGCCACATGTCACAGAGAGACACATGAGAAAAAATTAGCTGGTTACAACAAGGCATGTCATGCAGCCAACGCATTGCACCTTTGTCATAGGGACATGATCCTCTGGGGAGGGAAGAAGCAGTACGTGCCATTGTAGGTACACAGGTGGAATGATGGCAATGTCACAATCAATGATCATGGCTCACACTGTGCATCACACCCACCCCTCCTGTCTCAGGGCACTGCTGGGAGTGTTAGGCACCCACCCCTCCTGTCTCAGGGCAGTGCTGGGAGTGTTAGGCACACACCCCTCCTGTCTCAGGGCACTGCTGGGAGTGTTAGGCACCCACCCCTCCTGTCTCAGGGCAGTGCTGGGAGTGTTAGGCACACACCCCTCCTGTCTCAGGGCACTGCTGGGAGGACTCTGCACCCACCCCTCCTGTCTCAGGGCACTGCTGGGAGGACTCTGCACACACACCTCCTGTGTCTGGCCAGCACCTCAAAGCAGTCACATGCCACAGGCCACTGACGCCACCTCAGCAGAGTACACAGACACAGGACATTCACCTGCCATTGCCAAATGCAGATACAAACCTCACTGCACATGTGCCACTAGATCGGGGGGGCTCACAGGTGTGGGGCTGGCTCTGCACGTCAGACACACAGCACTGCCCCCTGCTCACATGAGATGTGCAGGGCATATCCAGGCCTCACGCATCTGGGGTGGTCCACTACACATATGCACCCACACAAATGACATTGGACTTACACACACAGATGTCCAGGGGACGAACACATCATGTGGACACTCTCAGCATAGGTACAGTGGACAAACACACATCTGTAGGTACAGTCACCTGTCACACTGGGGTAACCACAGAATCACAGGAGGACTGTAGTAGCTCCATACCCTGGAGGATTAGACAGGCACAATGTGTAATGCCACATGCAGTGAATGTCACAGTAAACACAATGCAAGTGAGGAGAGCAGACATGCACCACAGCATGCTCTGGCTGGGAGACATCAGGCATCCCCCCCTGGGACCCCCCCTACAGTACATAGCATGTGTGTCACACCAGGACACAATGCCAGAAGTCACAGTCACAACAAAGGGACAGTCTGTGCCAGTGGCCTATGCACTCACCTGATACCCTGGTCGCCCATACAGAAGGGGGTACTGTGGGAGGATCACATCCAGCAATGCCAGGTTCTCCTCCAGGGTGAAGGGCTGTGTCCTCTCCACAGCCCTTGACATGGTTCCAGGGAATCAGTAGCAGCAGCTGGGTCGACGAATTCAAAGATGTGCAGGCAAGTGCTCCCTCATGGGACCTTGCTGCCTTATATCTGCCTTTCTGCCCTGTCTCATGCACAGGAGTACAGAGTGATTGGTCACTCACATTTGCATCCTATGTTTCCACCAATCCCTTCAAACATAGCAGTCTGTGTGTACTCTATCGGTTTCATTCTCCTGCATGATGTCAGCCCCCCAAACACATTGCAACAAAGTAGATTAATTCCAACTGACTTCTGCTGTGCACCTTCCAGAACAAATTCAAAATTTGAACTTGGTCTCCATGACAACCAGCATGCATGTAGGCCTTAATACTTGTCCCTCATGTGTCCCCTATGTAATTTGGAGCTTCACACACAGGTACGGTGCGTTCCGGGGCCCTAGGGCACCCCAAATGCATTGCAACGGCCCGTACACGCGTGCCTACGTTCACTATCACTATGGGTGTGCTTGTGTATGCGTACTCGTAGTGGTACGGGCCGTACACACGCCTGTATGCTCCCTATCACTATGGGTGGCCTCGCGTATGCGTACTCGTAGTGGTACGGGCCGTACACACGCCTGTACGTTCACTATCACTATGGGTGTTGTCGCATATGCGTACTCGTAGTGATAGTGAACGTACAGGCGTGTGTACGGCCCGTACCGCTACGAGTACGCATACGCAAGCACACCCATAGTGATAGGGAGCGTACAGGCGTGTGTACGGCCCGTACCACTATGGGTGTTGTCGCGTATGCGTACTCGTAGTGATAGTGAACGTACAGGCGTGTGTACGGCCCGTACCACTACGAGTACGCATACGCGAGGCCACCCATAGTGATAGGGAGCGTACAGGCGTGTGTACGGCCCGTACCACTATGGGTGGCCTCGCGTATGCGTACTCGTGGTGATAGTGAACGTACAGGCGTGTGTACGGCCCGTACCACTATGGGTGGCCTCGCGTATGCGTACTCGTAGTGATAGTGAACGTACAGGCGTGTGTACGGCCCGTACCACTATGGGTGGCCTCGCGTATGCGTACTCGTAGTGATACTGAACGTACGGGCGTGTGTACGGCCCGTACCACTATGGGTGTTGTCACGTATGCGTACTCGTAGTGATAGTGAACGTACAGGCGTGTGTACGGCCCGTACCACTACGAGTACGCATACGCGAGGCCACCCATAGTGGTAGGGAGCGTACAGGCGTGTGTACGGCCCGTACCACTATGGGTGGCCTCGCGTATGCGTACTCGTAGTGATAGTGAACGTACAGGCGTGTGTACGGCCCGTACCACTATGGGTGGCCTCGCGTATGCGTACTCGTAGTGATAGTGAACGTACAGGCGTGTGTACGGCCCGTACCACTATGGGTGGCCTCGCGTATGCGTACTCGTAGTGATAGTGAACGTACAGGTGTGTGTACGGCCCGTACCACTATGGGTGGCCTCGCGTATGCGTACTCGTAGTGATAGTGAACGTACAGGCGTGTGTACAGCCCGTACCACTATGGGTGTTCTTGCGTATGCGTACTCGTAGTGGTACGGCCCGTACACATGCCTGTACGCTCGCCATCACTATGGGTACACATACGGCAGCACTCCCATAGTGAAATGGTAACGTACACAGGGCCTCTTCGCAGCAGTACAGTGGTTTTCACACATCACAGTGGTGACAGGCGGCACATGGATGGACAGACTTGTCCATGGATGGACATACTTGTCCATGAATGGACATACTTGTCCATTAATTGACATCGAGGCATCGTCTGTGCATTACTACATGTGTGGGGCACAGGTGTGACGGCCTGTGATGTGGAACATGACCCCTGAGTCGAGAAGGCACCAGATGTATGATGAGATGTCTACAGATGTACTGTGTGATGGTGCAATGTGTGCCAGGCATGCCCTTGACTCCTTTGACATGTGTGCATGTCGTACTGCACACTTGGGTGAGCGTCACTGGCATGGCACGGACACCAACACACGGAAGTGTCCCCTGATGCCCGGTACAGGGGTTACCACACCTGACTTGTCACTACCCACGGTGCACAATGTGACTATGTCATGTATGTGTGGGGGATTCCCATCAGGTTGATGTTGGAGCACCCTCAAAAGCTGCAGCCGTTGCAGCAACCAACATGTGTCTGTGTGTAGATTGACATTGCACACTGTTCCGCACACCATGCCACATGTGGTAGCGGATGTGAGGAGCACATATATGCATGGGACACGGAGTAGCGTGACAAGGACATGTCTGCACCCTCACAATGAATGTGTGGTGAGTCATGACATGTGCACCTTCATGGCAAGGTGTGTGGGCTGTCCTAGTGTGATGTCATGTGACCTGTGGCTCTAGTGTTCCGCTACCAGTCTCTGCAATCGGCATCCTACTGCTGCTGATGTGTGGGCGTATGTCACTCCTGTCTTGCGTCTGGCTGTTCACTTGCACTGGGACACATCTATTCCCATGGCGTGGCATGGGGAGGTTCTCAATCTCCGTGTGTAGCTGGGTCTTGGTAGGAGTGTCACCTTGCATCCATACGTGTCCTGGGCATGTAGCACATACCTGACTCCCTATGTGGCATATGTGTATTGACAGATTAACATGTGCTCAGTACATATGAATTGTTGTCGTAGTGCACTCACTCTTCCTTGTCACTTCCAAATTACTGCAGAGCGCCGCCTCTTGCCCGACCAATTCCGGACTTGGCTGCCATGCAGGAGAATGACAGCATCCGGCTCTACCGCTTCACCCAACCGTTGATTCTGGAGTTGACGGCGAGACTAGCAGCACACCTGCAACCGCAGCACAGGTATCCTACGGCACTGACACCCCAGCTGAAGGTAATGGCAGCCCTACATTTTCTTGCCACGGGTACCTTTCAATATACCATAGCTAATGTTGGTGGCATGTCCCAGAGCATGTTCTGCCGTGTGCTGCATGATTTCTTAGAGGCCATGTTGATTCACCTGGATGACTTCATCAAGTTCCCAACCCCTGAACAGATGACTGCGGTCAAGCGTGGATTCTATGCCCTGGGAGGGATGCCCCATGTCATTGGGTCCATAGATGGGACACATGTAGCTATGGTACCACCACACGCACGGGAGGTGGCGTACCGCAATCGAAAGCACTACCACTCCATTAATGCCCTTGTGGTGTGTCAGGCCAACATGGTGATTTCACATGTCTGTGCTCGTTTTCCAGGATCAGCACACGATGCCTACATCATGAGGCGTAGCAGGATGCCTGAAATGATGATGCAGCTGCGCAACGAACGGGCATGTGTTGTTGGTGGGTACAGTCTGTCTGTCCTGTAATTTTGCATAACCTACCAGCACGACCGCTTCACCAGTTCTAACGATGTCCATGTGCTTCCCATGTAGGGGACGCTGGCTATCCCAACATGCCTTGGCTGCTCACACCTCTCCGCAACCCCATCACGCTGGCCCAGCTCCGCTACAACACCGCCCATGGCCGGACAAGGCGAGTGATCGAGAGGACGTTTGGCCTGCTGAAGAGCCGTTTCAGGCGCCTACACAAGACCGGCGGCGCACTCCCATATGCCCCGGCGAAGGTCTGCAAGATCTTCATGGTCTGCTGCATGCTGCACAACATGGCAGTTGAAAGAGCTGTGCCACTCATCCTGACTCAACATGACGAGGACCATCCACCCGTGGAGGACGAAGGGCTTGGCAATGGGGCTAGTGATGTGGAGGATGTGGAGCCGCAAGAGGACATCCGGACTCGGCTCATACGCGACTTCTTTGCTTAGTGGTGAGTACCAGTGTCTGAGTGTGCACGCATTGGTCCCCGTGTGCCATGTGTTGTGATGTGTGTGTCCACCTGCATGTATGGCACGTGAGTCAGAGGTGTGTGTGGGTGTGTCACTGGAGTGATGGTGGCAGTGATGGTTGTATTTCCTCAGTCATAATTGTGACCTAGCATGTTGTCATCCATACATGTGTCGAGTAAATGCACATGTAAGTGGCTGTGCTTTTTGTGGCTGACTACTTGTGTGTCTCTCTTCCCCAGGTACTTGCGCATGCCGTCTGCTGCTTGCATTGTTGTGGCACTGCTATTCATCATGGACATGACATTGTGGGCTGAGTCAGCGTTACAGGCACGGACACGTTTGGAAGTCTCCATAGGGTAAGGGATGCATCTGGGGTGTATTGGGTGTGGCAGCTGTTCACGATGTATGCACATTGCCCCTGTCGATGTTTGGTTCCTCTGCAGCCATGTAGCATCACCATGGGACACGACATGCAGCTGTGTACACCTGAATAGATGGTCTGCCTGGTTGACAGTCATCAGTGATGGGATAGGGGATTGTGATGATGGCATCAATGTGTGTGACACTGCCCTCGGACACGTACGGTTAGCATTGGCTTGACATGGTGTGGGACTTCCACATCAGCGGATCTATGGTGTATGGCAGGCTCTCCGTGAGCAGCTGTGGGTGTTCAGCTGTTAGCCGACGCTTGTGTGCCAGTTCCATGGCGAACACGCTTTTGTGCTGCAGAAGGGGGGTGCCAGTGTTGGACCCACATGTTACTCCACATGATGTGTTCATGTGTACTTCAAGTTGCCTCTGCAATCCCGAAAACATGACTAATAAAGGTGTCCCTATGCCTCCAAGGTGCCTCTTCTCAGTCAATGCTGGTGTGTTGCCACGGTGCATCCAGCATGTCTGGCATGGTATTCCCTGATTGTGGCAATGTGTCAATGTGTCGAGTAGCAAGATGCAAGCTGTGTGTGTGGGCTGAGACTGTGTATTGGGCATGATGTCCATGACTGTGTGGGTATTGTGACATGTGCCATCCCCATGCATCCAACGTTGTCCAGGACCCCATTCTCTGCATCCACCGGACTCAAGCTTGCAGGACATGGTTCTGCCACCTGTCTACACATACCTGGAAGCCCCCCAGGACACTGGACTGGATCCCTGACCTCTGCGCATGACTGTTGCTGTACTCAATGTGTCTGTCTGCACGGTTGTTCGGCCACCCCCTCAGCTGGTTGGGCCCATCACGGGTGTGTATGGTGCTCCATGTCTGTCTTGCCTAATACACTGTGACCCATGTGTCCTGTGCCAGACTCAGGCCCCAGGGTGTGGATGGTTGAAGACAAAAGATGACTCAGGCATGTTTAGACTTTACAAGACACATGTTAGGTAATAATGCAACCAGCAGGCATCTACTCTTCATAGTGTGATTTATTATTGGGGGAGGGGGGGACAAAGTGATGGGCTTTCTGGGAGTTTGGAATCCAAAGTTCTGTAGGGGAGTTGGTGTCCTTGCCATTTGAAATCCTCAGAGTCCATGCCACTGTCTTTGTCAACATTGGTCAGCCAGTGACCAGCAGGGCCATGTGGCAGAGAATGTCTCTTGATGCTGTGATGCTGTTGCTCCACTGGGCCAGGTGCCAGGCCAGGTGTCCTGGGAGTTGGTGATGTAGCGCCGACCCTCACGGTCCTTTCCGTGGACGACCCGGCCTCCTGCGGGTACCCTCAGCAGCAGGCCGTGACGACGTCTGGGATGCTCCATCGGATGTTTCCTCCTCCTCCTCCTCCTGATCCCTCCCTGTGGGTGGTGATGTTCTCCGCCTTCTGGCACAGGGAGGGTCGGCCATGTTGTCGGCCATCCGACGGAGTGTATCGTGAATCCCCTGGAACACCGTCACTTGCTCAGCCTGTCTGTCCTCCATCCTCCGTTGGTGTTGCAGTAGACTGGCATGTTGCTGGGCCTGCTGGGTCTTGATCCCATCGAGGATGGACACAACCTGGGCCATGCCCGTGGTGTCCTGCCGGTATGTGTCCATGATGTTACGGACATGGGCAAATACCGGTTCCCCAGCCAACTGGTCAGGCTCGCGCCTCCGCCGTCCTCCACTCCCACCACCCCTGCCCACTTGCACCTGGCCTGCCCTTGTGGGTACATCGGGTCTCCGGGACCCCTGAGGGGTGGCATTGGCGTTGTCACCTGCCTCCTCCTGGGTGCCCGGGACACCGTGTCCCTCCTGGCCAGCCTGGCTGCATTGTAGTGTTGGGGCAGGGATCCTGGGTGTCTCCTGGGATGTGGCAGGAGTGGGGGTGGTGGTTGGCCCAGTTGTACCTGACGCAGGTGCTGCAGGTGGTTGGACACCAGAGGGGCCAGGTCGGTCGGGGTCGTCCACAGAGTGGTGAGAGTGGTCGCTGCCGGTGGGATCAGGCTCCCGCAGATCCGGGTCCTGTGAGTCTTCCCCCCCAGTGTTGGGGGGTGAACCACGACGTTGACCTGTGTGTGAGAGAGACAATGTTAATTTTGGTGCATGCAACATCCATGTTTCATCTGTTTCAAAGTTGGGACATTTCCTCTTGGAATTTGGATCTGTATTGCATTCCACTCACAGTGCACTTGTGCATGGGTGTGTCCCTTGGGCACCACTTTGGCCCCTTTAACTATGTGTGGCACGGTCTTACTTGCTGCGTCAAGTGTGACTGCAGTCAGCAGTGGAGTGGGCAGGTGTGGCGAGCCATGCATTGGCGCCTTCCGTGTAGCACTGTACATGTGCACATGGAGTGGATCCACACACTTATATGATCCAGGTAGCTGTCGTTGTGCTCGTGAACAGGTTGTGACATGGCCCTGTGTCTTGCCATGGTGAAGAGGGGGGGTTCTGGGACTGGCCACCCTTGTCTACATGCACGCAGTCTACCTGCTGACGAGCAGACATTCGCACACGCCACACGGCTGATTTGCTCTCCCTGTGTCTCGCTCCCTCTCTCTGTCCCCCTCTCCCTCCCTCTCTGTCCCCCTCTCCCTCCCTCTCTCTGTCCCCCTCTCCCTCCCTCTCTGTCCCCCTCTCCCTCCCTCCGTGTGTCAGCCTCCTCCCTCTGTCCGTCTCGCTCCCTCTCTGTCCCCCTCTCCCTCCCTCCGTGTGTCAGCCTCCTCCCTCTGTCCGTCTCCCTGTGTCTCCCTCCCTCTCTGTCCCCCTCTCCCTCCCTCTCTGTCCCCCTCTCCCTCCCTCCCTGTGTCTCGCTCCCTCTCTGTCCCCCTCTCCCTCCCTCCGTGTGTCAGCCTCCTCCCTCTGTCCGTCTCCCTGTGTCTCCCTCCCTCTCTGTCCCCCTCTCCCTCCCTCTCTGTCTCCCTCTCCCTCCCTCCCTGTGTCTCCTTCCCTCTCTGTCCCCCTCTCGCTCCCTCTCTGTCCCCCTCTCCCTCCCTCCGTGTGTCAGCCTCCTCCCTCTGTCCGTCTCCCTGTGTCTCCCTCCCTCTCTGTCCCCCTCTCCCTCCCTCTCTGTCCCCCTCTCCCTCCCTCCCTGTGTCTCCCTCACTCTCTGTCCCCCTCTCCCTCCCTCTCTGTCCCCCTCTCCCTCCCTCCGTGTGTCAGCCTCCTCCCTCTGTCCGTCTCCCTGTGTCTCCCTCCCTCTCTGTCCCCCTCTCCCTCCCTCTCTGTCCCCCTCTCCCTCCCTCCCTGTGTCTCCCTCCCTCTCTGTCCCCCTCTCCCTCCCTCTCTGTCCCCCTCTCCCTCCCTCCGTGTGTCAGCCTCCTCCCTCTGTCCGTCTCCCTGTGTCTCCCTCCCTCTCTGTCCCCTCTCCCTCCCTCTCTGTCCCCCTCTCCCTCCCTCTGTGTGTCACCCTCTGTCACCTCAGCCCAGCTTCCTGGGCACACACTGTTAGCAGATCTTTGAGTGGCCCTTGGCTTGTTGATGTGAGTTTGTTTCTGATCTCCAGGCACCCATTGGGTGTGATGTGTGTCTGTGCGCTGCTGCTATGGTGGTGTGTGCTGCCACTCTTTCACAATGTTGGCTGTTCATTAGCTGCTGTCATGTGCAAAACAGTGCCTTCACCCCCATGTGTTGATGCAAGGCGTCCGCCATTTGCTGGCGAGTCTTTCCTTTGTGGGGACGCAGTGTTTGTCTGGCTGTGACCTGGGCCATATGGGCAGAGGGCATTGTTGTCTGCTTCTGAGTTGCACTATGTGATTTTTGGGGCCCACCCTCCCGCCATCCGGGTTACCGTGTCATGTGTTGGTGTCTTCTGTGGCCTGTGACTTGACATTGTCCAGCTGGGTGCATGGGGCATGGTGGCAGCAGTGGCATGTGCGTGCTCATGGAGTGTGGTTGAGTCATGCGATGGCTTGGGGTGGTTGCGTGCCTGTAAGTGATTTTGGTTGTGGATGCCGTTCCCCCCCATGTGAGGTGCGTTGTTTGTGTACTCACCCGGGTCTCGGAGTCCTTCTAATCCTTCGACTGCCTCCACCGGCAGTATGGCCATCACCCTCTCCTCCCAGGGATGGTAGTGTACGGGTCTGCGGGAGGGCCCTCCTCCGGTGGCGTTGGCCTGGTCGTGTTCCTCCTGCCTCTTGGCTCGGACCCTCCTCCGCAGATCGTACCACCTGTTCTGGCATTCCTGCCTGGTCCTTCTGGTGTCCGCAACAGCATTCACAGCATTGACGATGGTCTGCCACATAGCTGTTTTAGCTGCCATGCTGGTGTTTCTGACCAATGTTCCAAAGAGCTGTGGCTCGACTCTGAGGATTTCATCGACAAGAACCTCCAACTCTCGGTTACTGAACTTTGGATTCTTGGTAGTGGGCATGGTGAGGGGTGTGGGTGTGGATGGTGGGGGTGTGTGTGGATGGTGGGGGGTGTGTGTGGATGGTGGTGGGTGTGTGGGTGTGGTTGTGCAGGTGTGTGTGTGTGTGAATGTGATGAGGGGGTGTTTGTGAATGTGGTTGTGTGAAGGTGTGCAAGTGTAAGGTGTGGTGAAGCTTTTAGTAAGGTGCTGTAAGTTGTCTGTGGTGTCTGGCAGCAGTGAGTCTGTTGCAAAGGCTCATGGTTTGTGTGTGTGGGCCCTTTTTATTGGTCCATTGGTGGGTGTGGCTGTGTTTGAAGTTTGGGTGGGTGTGTTATAAGGAGTGGTGGTGTTTAGGGCCTCTGTTTGTTTTTGGCAGTTGCAGGTCAGTGAATGTGTGTTTTATGAGTGTTTGTTGGCCATGTTTAGTGGCTTTGTGCCATTCGAATAGTGTATTCTTGTGTTGTATTGTATTGTCCTGGTTGTGTACGTGCGTTTTGAGCGTGTGTACGGTGTGTAGATGGTCCATTTGGTTGTACGGTGCTGTCCTTGTGTGTGGCTTGGCACGACTCGTACATGCGGTTGTGATGTTGGGGCATGGGGTGCGCTTCGTACTTAGGAGGTTGTGGTGGGGGTGCGACTGGAACGTACTGGGGTGTACTTAGACGGTGGTACGACACGTACAAGGGTGGGGGTACGACTGGAACGTACTGGGGTGTGGGTACACGGGGGTGTGACACGTACAGGGGTGGGGGTCCGACTCAAAGGTACTGGGGTGTACTTAGACGGTGGTACGACACGTACTGGGGTGGGGGTACGACTGGAACATACTGGGGTGTGGGTACACGGGGGTGTGACACGTACAGGGGTGGGGGTACGACTCGAACGTACTGGGGTGTACTTAGACGGTGGTACGACACGTACAAGGGTGGGGGTATGACTCGAACGTACTGGGGTGTACTTAGACGGTGGTACGACACGTACAAGGGTGGGGGTACGACTGGAACGTACTGGGGTGTGGGTACACGTGGGTGTGACACGTACAAGGGTGGGGGTACGACTGGAACGTACTGGGGTGTACTTAGACGGTGGTACGACACGTACACGGGTTGGGGTATGACTGGAACGTACTGGGGTGTGGGTACATGGGGGTGTGACACGTACAGGGGTGGGGGTGCGACTGGAACGTACTGGGGTGTACTTAGACGGTGGTACGACACGTACACGGGTGGGGGTACGACTGGAACGTACTGGGGTGTGGGTACACGGGGGTGTGACACGTACAGGGGTGGGGGTGCGACTGGAACGTACTGGGGTGTACTTAGACGGTGGTATGACACGTACTGGGGTGGGGGTACGACTGGAACGTACTGGGGTGTGGGTACACGGGGGTGTGACACGTACAAGGGTGGGGGTACGACTGGAACGTACTGGGGTGTGGGTACACGGGGGTGTGACACGTACAGGGGTGGGGGTACGACTGGAACGTACTGGGGTGTGGGTACACGGGGGTGTGACACGTACAGGGGTGGGGGTGCGACTGGAACGTACTGGGGTGTACTTAGATGGTGGTACGACACGTACAAGGGTGGGGGTACGACTGGAACGTACTGGGGTGTGGGTACACGGGGGTGTGACACGTACAAGGGTGGGGGTCCGACTCGAAGGTACTGGGGTGTACTTAGACGGTGGTACGACACGTACAAGGGTGGGGGTACGACTGAAACGTACTGGGGTGTACTTAGACGGTGGTACGACACGTACTGGGGTGGGGGTACGACTGGAACGTACTGGGGTGTGGGTACACGGGGGTGTGACACATACAAGGGTGGGGGTACGACTGGAACGTACTGGGGTGTGGGTACACGGGGGTGTGACACGTACAGGGGTGGGGGTACGACTCGAACGTACTGGGGTGTGGGTACACGGGGGTGTGACACGTACAGGGGTGGGGGTACGACTCGAACGTACTGGGGTGTACTTAGACGGTGGTACGACACGTACACGGGTGGGGGTACGACTGGAACGTACTGGGGTGTGGGTACACGGGGGTGTGACACGTACAAGGGTGGGGGTACGACTCGAACGTACTGGGGTGTACATACACGGGTGGGGGTTCGACACGTACACCGGTATACATACGGGGGGTGTACATTAACGGGGTGTACGACTCGAATGTAAGGGTGCTGGGGGGAGTGTTTGGCGCGTATGCGGGCACATATCTCCATGGTTGCAATGGGAGTTCGGTGCGGACGGTGTTTTTACCATACGGTTGTGAGTTGGGACGCACGGGTAGGATCGTGATTCCTCGGTCGGACTTGACTTTTCACATTTGTACGGTAAATCGTCCGAGGACGTGTCGGACATATTTTCTGACCCGAGGACGTGTGGGGAATGATTCCCGAGGCGGTTCGTATGGACTTTTTACCATGCGAATCGTAATTGCCAGTTTGTACGGCACTTGTCCGATTCGTACGGTAAAAAGACCGGATACGAGTCGGACGGGCCTTTTTTTTACCGGATCATGATCGGCAACTATGTGCTGGACACAGAACTTCATTAATTTACTATTCCCACTCCAATCTATATTTAATTAAGATAAGTGCTGGACACTGAACTTAATTAATTTACTATTCTCAATCCAATCTATATTTAATTAGGGTAGATGCTGGACACTGAACTTAATAAATTTACTATTCTCACTCCAACCTATATTAAATTAGGGTAGGTGCTGGACACTGAACTAAATTAATTTACTATTCCCACTCCAGTCTATATTAAATTAAAATAAGTGCTGGACACTGAACTTAATTAATTTCCTATTCTCACTCCAACCTATATTTAATTATAGTATGTGCTGGACACTGAACTGAATTAATTTACTATTCCCACTCCAATCTATATTTAATTAAGATAAGTGCTGGACACTGAACTTAATTAATTTACTATTCTCACTCCAAACTATATTAAATTACAGTAGGTGCTGGACAATGAACTTAATTAATTTACTATTCCCACTCCAGTCTATATTTAATTAAGATAAGTGCTGGACACTGAACTTAATTAATTTACTATTCTCACTCCAACCTATATAAAATTAGGGTAGGTGCTGGACACTGAACTAAAATAATTTACTATTCCCACTCCAGTCTATATTAAATTAAGATAAGTGCTGGACACTGAACTTAATTAATTTACTATTCTCACTCCAACCTATATTTTATTACAGTATGTGCTGGACACAGAACTTAATTAATTTACTATTCCCACTCCAATCTATATTTAATTAAGATAAGTGCTGGACACTGAACTTAATTAATTTACTATTCTCACTCCAATCTATATTTAATTAGGGTAGATGCTGGACACTGAACTTAATTAATTTACTATTCTGACTGAAATCTATATTTAATTATGGGATTTGTAAAATTCTAAATTATATTTAAATTTTATAAATATATATTTTTTTAATTAAAAAATATGTAAACATTTTAAATTAACTTCCCACCCTTATCCCCTATAACCCAACATTCCGCTCCTAAAATTATTTGTAAAATTATAAATTTAATTTACAATTTCTAAATAATTTTAATAAAAAATTAACAAATATATAAACATTTTTAAAACACTTCCCACCCTTATCCCCTATGAACCAACATCCCGCTCCTAAAATTATTTGTAAATTTCGAATTTTAATTTACAATTTCTAAATAACTTTTTACAAAAATTAAACAATATATAAACATTTTTAAAACACTTCCCACCCTTATCTCCTAAAAACCAACATCCCGCTCCTAAAAATATTTTTAAAATTCGAAATTTAATTTACAAATTCTAAATAATTTTAATAAAAAATTAACAAATATATAAACATTTTTTAAACACTTCCCACCCTTATCCCCTATAAACCAACATCCCGCTCCTAAAATTATTTGTAAAATTCTAAAATTAATTAACAATTTCTAAATAAATTTTTAAAAAATGTAAACAATCTATAAACATTTTTAAAACACTTCCCACCCTTATCCCCTATAAACCAACATCCCGCTCCTAAAAATATTTTTACAATTCGAAATTTAATTTACAATTTCTAAATAATTTTAATAAAAAATTAACAAATATATAAACATTTTTTAAACACTTCCCACCCTTATCCCCTATAAACCAACATCCCGCTCCTAAAATTATTTGTAAAATTCTAAAATTAATTTACAATTTCTAAATACATTTTTAACAAATTTAAACAATATATAAACATTTTTAAAACACTTCCCACCCTTATCCCCTATAAACCAACATCCCGCTCCTAAAATTATTTGTAAAATTCTAAAATTAATTAACAATTTCTAAATAAATTTTTAAAAAATTTAAACTATCTATAAACATTTTTAAAACACTTCCCACCCTTATCCCCTATAAACCAACATCCCGCTCCTAAAATTAAATATACATTTCACATTTTAAATAAAATTTACTAATTAAATTTTACAATATATTAAAAAAAATAAATTAACTTTTTTAAAACACTCCCCACCCTTATCCCCTATAACCCAACATCCCACCCCTAAAACAATATATATATTTCTCATATTATATACATTTTAACTATTTATACAATCAACTTCAAAATATTTACTAAACACACAATGACGATATTTTCACATGTCGATATTATTACTAAGGATATTACTTACATCGACATATAAGTAAAAAAAAAAATACGATATTTTTCACATCGATATTATCTATTTCGATATTTTGTACATTCGATATTTTTGACTCGATATTTATGTCCCTCGATATTAAAAAGTCGATATATAGACTGCTCACCGTAATGTGGAATTCACTAATGCAGCAGCTTCAGATTTGAATATAACAGAATCGGTTGGAGGCTCGGTGCCTTAGCTCTTTGCACAAGATTTTTTTTTTGAAAGAGCTGAAGACAATAATGTATGGTTTGACGAGAAGGGTACCTAATGTGCTTCTCAGAAGCACAATTTTGTGTTCCTACTTAAAGTTCCGATGTGACTAGAACAATTACCAATTCTGACACGCACCAGATTGAATCTACCGTACAAGAGATTGCTGACTGTTCTACTGTTGATAATTTTGTGTTACAACAAAGGAGTACCAGGGTACCGAAGAAGTTTGATGATTACGCTTTGCAATTTTTGTTTTTGTTTCTTTTCTTAAAGGATACATGTGCTAATCGCATCCTACCTATATTTTCATTATAGAATTTCGAGTCATTCAAGTGTAATAGGTATTGTTTATGTCAAATGGAACTGTAACATGTAATGTGGAATTCACTGATGCAGGAGCTTACGTTTGAAAACAGCAGAAGCGGTTGGAATTTGCCTCAACTGAATGCCTTACCTCTTGCACCAGTGGATCCATTCATGGCACTTAAATAAAGACACTCTTTATATAACTTTCAGACGCTATCGCTTTATTACACGCAGCCACTTTCTTAGACACACCTGATTTCACCCTTTCTCTTTTGTGCCATTGCAACATTCTGCATTATATTCTTCACAATTATTTCTTTATTCCTCCTTTCTATTCCACACACCCAGTTTTTTAGACACACCTGATTTCACCATTGCTCTTCTGTGGCATTGCAACATTCTGCATTATATTCTTCATGATTATTTCTTTATTCCTGCTTCCTAAAACACTATATTTGAGTCTTCAGAAAGTAGAGGTGAGTAGTTCACTTCCCACTCCCTGTATCGTATAAACGCATACTAACACTACTTACACAGATATGCTAAAGCGGCCAGTATCCTACAATGCCCACACGCATCACTTTACAGCAATCAGCTCACGGCTTATGCTCACGGTTTCATCCCCGAGTCTTCAGACCAGTACCAGTGAGTAGTTTGCTTCCCACTCCCGCTATGCTCTAAACGCATACCAACACCACCTGCACAGCTATCCTGCAGCGGCTAGTCTGCTACAGCGCCCAGACCACATCAGTTTACACCACTCAGCTCACGGTTTAGGCGGACGCTTTCATCCCCGAGTGTACCAGCTCCTCACCTCAGCACCATCTCACTCTGCGCAAAACAGCACTTTCACACCGGTAGGGATTTATACTTCAGCACATCAGTTTACAGCACTCAGCTCATGGTTTAGGCGGACGCTTTCATCCCCGAGTGTACCGGCACCTCACCTCAGCACCCTCTCATTCTTGGCAAAACAGCACTTTCACACCGATAGGACTAAATACTTCGCTTGACACTTCCTGTATAGCACACCCTAAATACCTCATAGATGTTACAGTGCTCCTACCCTCCCCTTTCCTACTTTTTTCACCCTTTTTTCCCCTTACTCATTTCAACGGAATCACAAAATGGCGTCCAACACTTCCTAGTTGCAACCGCTCACACCGCTCACAGCCAATATGCAGCAAGCTCGTGCTCGTAACGCCTCAGCCAATCAGATGGCAGAATTCCCAAATATTGATATCTGTAAAATTCGATATTTCTCCAAAACTACTGAACAGATTTACACCAAATAAACAAAAGCGTGCCAAATTTGGGGCAATTCCGTTCACCCGTTCGACCTGTAGCCTTGTCTAAAGTTTCCTATGGAAATTAAGATGGAAAAAATACATTTTGGGACCCCTTTTTTCTCGGACCCCCTTTGATGAATCACCCCCAAACGTCCCACATAGTTGCTGATATGAACAAAGATTTAGTTTCGAAAATGTTATGAAGATTCATCAAACAACGCCAAAGTTACAAGCAAAACAAAAAATGTTCTTCCTATGGAAACTTGATCCTAATTATAACTACCTACTGGCGACCGCCATATTTGGGTTTGCTTATCTTTGGCGCTGTCTGATTTGATTTTTACCTCAGCTCCTCACTGGAAAGTTTCAGTTCAGGGGATCTGTCAAGCGGGTGCAGAGGAAAAGAGGTTTTTTTCCTCATTTTTTTTCCCACAGGACCTTTAGACACAGTTAAAACCCAAACCGCTGAACAGATTTACTCCAAATTTGGCAGAAATCTAGGGATTAGACCTTAAATGATTATTTTTGTGAATTGCTGTAAATTCATGCAGTCATTTTTGAGTAATACTGAAAAATGTGTATTTCACACCACGGTGGATCAGCGGTTACAACAGAGAGATCTGATTGACTGGCAACACATCAACAATGATAGCCATTTTAGGACCCAGGACTCAGTCTTGAGTCCTAAAAAAGAACTGACAAAAAGTCATAGGAAGCATGGTAGGATATAGTGACCCTCTAGCCCTGATGGTAGTGTTTTTTTAATTTTGCAGTGAATTCACAGATGATCCTCTGCATCTATTAAAAAAAGCCCGGAGGGGTGCAAATTATTTCTGGGGGTGCAGGGGGCACGTGGCCCCCCTCTGCAAGACTCAGTGAGGCTCCAGGAACCCCATCCCCCAAGGATGAGGTAGAAAATGAAGGGAGGGGATCATGCGTCCCTCTCCTCAAGCCTTAATGGGTGCCAGGGACCCCAACCCCTAGAGCCAAAATGAGTAAACACGCAGACTCTGGTGCCAATTACGATCCGGCAAAAACCGGGTGCGAACCGTCAGACGGAGGCTTTTTTCCGTCCGACTCGTACCCGGTCGTAAAACTTTACAAACATGCAAGTACGATTCGCACGGAAACACCATTTCCGTACGAGTCGTACAAAACACCGACCGACGAAAAGATACATACAAATGGGATCCGACGTGACGTCGGGACACTCTCAGGCCGCGTTTCACGACCCAGGAAGTACGATTCGAACCGACAGCAGTCCGGACGGCAATATTTTTACGGCACCCAAAAAGTGCCGGAAAAGCGAAGTACGGCGCGAAACGACCAGAGTAGGTGGCCCGGTAAGCGCCGTACCCCCCCCCAGCCCCCGCATGTACGCGCCGTACCCCCCCCAGCCCCCGCATGTACGCGCGTACAGGTGGGGGCTGGGGGGGGTACGGCGCGTACATGCGGGGGCTGGGGGGGGTACAGCGCGTACATGCGGGGGCTGGGGGGGTACGGCGCGTACATGCGGGGGCTGGGGGGGGTACAGCGCATACATGCGGGGGCTGGGGGGGTACGGCACGTACATGCGGGGGCTGGGGGGGTACGGCGCGTACATGCGGGGGCTGGGGGGGGTACGGCGCGTACATGTGGGGGCTGGGGGGGGTACGGCACGTACATGCGGGGGCTGGGGGGGATACGGCGCGTACCGGGCATCTGTTTGGACGTCTCCATGGTTGCTATTGGAGTTCGGTGCGGACGGTCTTTTAACCATACGGTTGTACATTCGGACACCCGGGACGGATCGTGATTCCCCGGTTGGACTTCGCTTTTCACGTTTGTACGGTAAATCGTCCGAGGACGTGTCGGACACTTTTTCCGACCCGAGGACGTGTGGGGAATTATTCCCAATGCGACTCGTATGGGCTTTTTACCATGCGAATCGTGATTGCCAGTTTGTACGGCACTTGTATGATTCGTACGGTAAAAAGACCGGATACGAGTCGTACGGGAATTTTTTTTACCGGATCGTATTTGGCACCTCTGTCTTCAAGCCTCAGAAAGATTCCATCTCCAGGTACCATAGTGTAATTATAATGGAAGAGGGAATGCTCGGCCCTCCCGCCCGGGCCTTAAAAGACCCTTGAAACCTCAAACCCTTAGGTCGCACTCAACAAAAAATGGGCAGGGCCACACACTGCTTATTTCCACACATATTACATCAGTCATGACATCTTCTTTAATAATACCACTGCAGCATTTTCCATGAAATTTCAGTGTTTTTTTCATGTTAAAATCTTATGTTGTCATTGAAATTCTCACCTAACTATAACATTACTTTAACCTCTTTGTTTTATCAATGAATATATATATACCTATATATATATTCACTGAAAAAAATAGAGGTTTCAGGGACGTTATAGTTAGGAATTAGCATTTAAAAAAACCATAGTAATTCATTTGAGATGTCATCAGTGATGTCATCCATGATGTCACTGACCATGTCATGAGTGTTTTAGTATGTGATGTCATCAGTAGTGCATTGCTGGGGCGTGAGCTTAACTATAAAAGCCGAATTTCTCTGGTTTTGTAGGAGTGAAATGTCAGCCTTACTATAACATCCCTAAAACTTCAGTTTTTTTCAATGAATTTCTAAGGCTTTTTAAATTCTAATTTC
Source organism: Triturus cristatus (assembly GCF_964204655.1). Classification (NCBI taxonomy): domain Eukaryota; kingdom Metazoa; phylum Chordata; class Amphibia; order Caudata; family Salamandridae; genus Triturus; species Triturus cristatus. The sequence goes on from NC_140588.1 coordinate 492,280,105, forward strand.
TAACTATGCCTTCATAGGTAGGACATGTGCAAAAAAAGGGAGAAGGGTGCAGAAAGAAGCAAGACAAGTACAGAAAGAGGTAAGATAGGTGCAGAAAGATGACGAAAGGTGAAGAAAGAAGCAAGAGAAATGCAGAAGAGGCAGCAGAAGTCCAGAAAGAGGAAAAAAGGTGCAGAAAGAAACAAAACACCTTTGCATTACTAGCCCTAGCACACACAATGCACATCACTAGGGACTTTACTAGTAAGGCAAACCTACCAATCATGGCCAACCAATAACCATTACATTTTACATAGGGAACAATTGTACTTTGACACTGATCAGCAGTGGCAAAGTACCCAAAGTATCTAAATTGCAAAGGAGGAAGAGGTAAAAAGTCTGGGGTAATCATGCCAAGATATGCTAGGTCTAACAGAGGGGCTCTATAACTCTTATACACATAAGACATGGCTGCAAGTGCAACCGAATGACAGAGCAGAGAGAAGAGTAGAAAGAGTAAAGAGAGGAGCAGAAAAAGGCAAACGAGGAACAGAAAGAGGGAAGAGGGGTGCAGAAGGAGGCAAGAGGGGTGCACAAAGAAGCCAGAGAAGTGCAGAAAGAAGCAAGAGGGGTGCAGAAAGAAGCAAGAGAAGTTCAGACAGAAGCAAGAGAAGTGCAGAAAGAGGCAGGAGAGTTGCAGAAACAGGCAGAACAGGGGCAGAAAGAAGCAAAAGCAGTGCAGAAAGAACCAACAGAAGTGCAGAAGGAGGCATGTGGGGTGCAGAAAGAGGCAAAAGGGGTGCAGAAATTTGCAAGAGAGGTGCCAAAAGAAGCAAACGCAGTGCAGAAAGAAACAACAGAGGTGCAGAAGGAGGCTAGAGAACTGTAGAAAGAGACATGAGAGTTGCAGAAACAGGCAAGAGAGGTGCAGAAAAGGGGAACAGGGGTACAGAAAGAGGCAAGAGAGATACAGAAAGATGGACGAAGGGTGCACAAAGAGACAAGAAGGGTACAGAAAGAAGCAAACAGAGGTACATAAAGAAGCAACAGAGGTGCACAAAGAGGCCGAGGGGTAAAGAAAAAGGCAAGAGAAGTGCAGAAAGAAGGAACAGAGGTGCAGAAGGAGGCAAGAGAATTGCAGAAAGAGACAAGAGGGTTACAGAAACAGGCAAAAGGGGTGCAGAAAGAAGCAAGAGCAGTGCACAAGAACCAACAGAGGTACAGAAATCTACCAGAGAGGTACAGAAAGAAGCAAGAGCAATGCAGAAAGAGCCAACAGAGTTTCAGAAACAGACAATAGGGGTGCAGACAGAGGCAATTGAAGTGCTGAAAGAAGCAACAGAGGTGCAGAAGGAGGCAAGAGAGTTGCAGAAACAGGCAAGAGTGATGTAGAAACAGGCAAAAGAGGTGCATATACAAGCAGGAGCAGAAAGAAAGAAACAACAGGAGCAGAAGGAGGCATGAGGAGTACAGAATGAGGCAAGAGAAGTGCTGAAAAAAGCAAAAGAGGTTCAGAAAGAGGCAAGTGAGGGACAGAGAGAAGCAAGAGAGTTGTAGAAAGAAGCAAGGGCAATGCAGAAAGAACCAACAGAGGTGCAGAAACAGACACAAGGGATGCAGCAAGAGATAATGGAAGTGGAGAAAGAAGCAACAGAGATGCAGAAGGAGGCCAGAGAGTTGCAGAAAGTGAAACAGGCAAGAGAGGTGCTGAAAAAAAGAACAGGGGTGCAGAAAGAGGCAAATGAGGGGTGCAGAAAGAGATAATAGAAGTGCAGAAAGAAGCAACAGAGGTTCAGAAGGAGGCAAGAGAAGTGCAGAAAGAGGCAAGAGCAGTGCAGGAAGAAGCAAAAGAGGTGCAGAAAGAGGCAAGTGAGGTATGGAGAGAAGCAAGAGAGATGTAGAAAGAAGCAAGAGCAATGCAGAAAGAACCAACAGAGGTGCAGAAACAGATACGAGGGGTACAGAAAGCGATAATAGAAGTACAGAAAGAATCAACAAATGTGCAGAAAGAGGCCAGAGAGTTGCAGAAACAGGCAAGAGAGGTGCAGAAAAAAGAACAGGGGTGCAGAAAGAGGCAAACGAGGTGTAGAAAGAGGAAAGAAGGGTGCAGGAAGAGGCAAGAGAGTTGCAGAAGGAGGCAAGAGAGTTGCAGAAACAGACGAAAGAGGTAGAGAAAGAGGGAACAGAGGTGCAGACAGAGGAAAGAGAGGTGCAGAAAGAGAGAAGGGGGTACAGAAAGAGGCAAGGAGGGTACAGAAATGCACACGAGAGGTGCAGAAAGAAGCAAGAGCACCGAAGAGAAAACCACCAAAGGTGCAGAAGGAGGCAAGAGGGGTGCACAAATAGGTAAGAGGGGTGAAGAAAGAGTCAAGAGAAGTGCAGAAAGAAGCAACAGAGGTGCATAAGGAGGCAACAGAACTGCAGAAAGAGGCAAGAGAGTTGCAGAAACAGGAAAGAGAGGTGTGGAAAAAGGCAACAAAGGTGCAGAAAGAGGGGATGAGGGTGCTGAAAAAGCAAAAGGGGTGCAGAAAGAAGCAACAGAGGTCCAGAAATGGCAAGAGCGGTGCAGAAAGAGACCAGAGGGGTGGAGAAAGAAGCAGCAGAGGCGCAGAAAGAGGCAAGGGAGGTGCAGAAACAGGCATGAGAAGTGCAGAAAGAGGCAAGAGAAGTGCTAAAAGAAGCAACAAAGGTGCAGAAAGAGGCAGGGGAGGTGAAGAAAGGGGCAAGAAGGGCCAGAAAGAGGCAAGAGAAGTGCAGAAAGAAGCAACAGAGTTGCAGAAGGAGGCAAGAGAACTGCAGAAACAGGCAATAGTGCAGAAAGAAGCATCATGGGTGCAGAAAGAGGCAAGACAAATACAGAAAGAAGGAAAAAAGGTACAGAAAGAGGCAATAGAGGTACAGAAAGAGGCAAGAGAAGTGCAGAAAGAGGCAAGAGAAGTGCAGAAACAGGCAACAGAGGGGCAGAAAGAGAGAAGAGGGGTGCAGAAAGAGACAGGAGAGGTGCAAAAAGAAGCAGAAGAGGTGCAGAAAGTGGCAAGAGAGGTGCAGTAAGAAGGGAGGTGCAGAAAGCAGAAGAGTTGTGGAGAAAGAGGCAAGAGAAGTTCAGGAAAAGGAAGAAAGGTCCAGAAATAAGCAAGAGAAATGCAGAAAGAGGCAAGAGAGGCACAGAAACAAGCAACAGTGGTTTGCACACCATAAGTATCAATTTAACACCCACATTTAGCGATCAGTAAGAGGCGACCGTTCTAGAATTGTAAAGGGCCTTCCACCACGCTATAACACTTGTCGCTGCATTTCTGGTAACGTTTGAGCTGCTTGAGCAATTTTTTTTTTTCAAATCTCCAGATTATGCAGCAGATGATGGATTATGTGGCAAATTCGCAAAATGTTTAATTGTGCAAAAGTCGGTGCAGCTAAACAGTGGCATAATTCCAGTGGCCCTGCTCATATCTCTGACTTGGTCCAGAAGTGCTCCTCAGCGGTTCTTTCTTTTTTTGTCTCATTGAGTTTATAGTTTAGCTTCCATGGAAATAAGAAAGTTTAAACCTAAGGTTACCCCTCCACAACACAGACTACCATACCACATATTTACTCTCCATAACAAATAATCCCACTTTACATAACTCCTATACACTAAATACCACATACTTTCTATCGCCATAATTTATTTTTTTAGATTTTTCAAAAACCTTTATCAAACAAAGGAACATAAGCCACATTACAGAGTGACAGCACAGTGGTATTGCAGTGGATTCTACATTTCCAATTCAATTACATGTTGCGAAGAAATGAAGGCAAGGATATACATAGACACAACCCAGCAATATTAGAAAAATAATCAAGGCACAGCAGGAAGGCACAGTTAATCCGACCTGAGGGGGGAGATGGGATCAGCAACCTCAATCCGGGCGTCTTGTGTGTCACCAGTAGGGGAAGTTGGTGCAAGGTCATCAGGTGCAGCCAAGCGCTGGAAATAGGGGAGAAGGGGGGCCAAAATATCAGGGCTCTATTGGGTGCAGACATCAGGTCCCAAAACTCACCTAAGAGTGTCTGGCAGTGGATTGCATCGTCCAACCATTTTTTAATCATGGGAGCTATTTTACAACCCCAGTGCATGGCCACCCTACGCTTAGCAAGCACCAGTAGCATCGCAACCAGCTTGCGGATAGCATCGGACACATGTTTAACATAGCCCAGGAGGCACAACAGAGGGTCTGGGGTGACACGCTCAAGTGTAATGTCGCTAACGGCAGAGCACACCCCCTGACAGAACAGTGGCACGCCCAAGTCAGGTGCACGAAGTCCGTGCCTGGAGCCACACTACGCACACAACTGTTGTTCTCAATTAAGCCCAACTTGTGTAGGGAAACAGGGGTGCGGTAGAACCAATGCAAATGCTTAAAATGGATGAGCCTTGGCCGATAATTGGGGGAGAGGCTCTTGGTCTGATTGCAGCAGTAAAGCCATATCTCAGCTGAGAGGTCTCTTCCAGAGTCCTGGCACCACGCTGTGCGGGCATACTCAGTGTTAATGGAGGAGGCAGCTAAGGTGAGGGTGTATAATCTAGTGACCAACTTCCACGGGGAGCTGGATGAGTGAATAAACTCATGCGTTTGCATGGGGGGCCTGTGGGAACGTGGGGTTGGCTTCCCTACATGTTGCCCTAATTTGGTAGTATAACAACTTGTCAAGGGGAGTCGCTCTGTCAGGGAGGGAGAAGAATGTGCTGTCGGGGTAGATGTCCGCTGCAGTGTTAAGACTCAGTTGAGCAGCACGGTTGGCCATGCCCGCTGTCTGCAATGGGGGAAATGCAGGGTTGTCAGCTAGTCTAAGGGAAAGTGCGTGCAGTGTGAGAGCACCAGTGTATTCGCGGAGCCCATCCCAGGCCCAGCGCAAACATTCAACCATATCTATGTCACCTGGGGGGGTTTAGGTGGAAGGAATAGTACAGTTAGAAGCGGCCAGGGTGCAGCAAGGTCAGTCTCGACCACAGTGTGGGGCTGGAATGGTGTGGGGTGCAGCCAGAAGTGGATAAAAGCTGGCTTGGGCACATAGCGCATAAAGCTTGAAAACCCGAGCTCCCATACCGACTCGGACTAGTAAGTGTATCATGAGCAATTCTAGGTTGATGACCAGCCCATATTAGAGGGATAATGTTGGAACGAAGCATGTGAAAAAAGTGCGATGTGAGGGGAATAGGGATATTTAAAAAGAGGTATAAAAAGTTCGGAAGTACCACCATCTTGGCATGGCGATGCGTCCAGCCAACGATAGGGGGAGCTTTTGCCACATGCAGACTTTAGTCTCAAGCCACTCCATCGACCAGTTGAAATGAGATCTCCAGAGTTCATCAACATCCCGGCTCAGACAGATTTCTAGGTACGGAGTAGGACCAGACGCCCAGACAAAGGAATAATTAGGGGTGAATCGCTTTGTGGCATCCATTAAGGGGAAAAGAACCGATTTGCTCTAGTTAACCTGGATTACAGAGAGGCACCTGAAATGCACGACCTCCCTAGTCATGGGAGCAAGATTTTCTTGAGGATCGCGGACATACAAAGTAACATCATCTGCGTACATGGATGTTACGAGGGCGCGTGCCGGGAAGCCAATGCCCCGTTGAGTGTGATGTTGGCGCAGGTGAACGGCAAGCAGCTCCATGACAATGGCAAAGAGCATAGGGGAAAGGGGACACCCTTTTCTGGTACCTCTCGAGATGGCAATAGAGTCGGTTACCTGCCCATTCACCCTAATGTTAGCGATGGGTAGTGTGTATAATAAATGTATTTTGCGGATGAAGCCTTGAGTAAAACCCAGACGAGGGAGAAGGTAGAAGAGAAAGGGCCTCTCCAAGGTATCAAAGGCCTTGGTGGCATCCAGTAAAGCAGCCAAAGCCGGCAGGGAGGGATTGATTTGATGGAGGACCGAGGAAATCGTTCGTACATTGGGAGAGGTGGCGTGGCCCGAAATGAAACCGGATTGATCCGGGTGAACGATTAGGAACATAAGGGGGAGGAGGCGAGTGGCCAATAGTTTGGCATTAATTTTATTGTCGGTGTTAATGAGGGATAAGGGGTGATATGAATCACAACAATCTGGGGGTTTGTCAGGCTTTAAGAGAAAAGTGAGCAGGGCCTCAAGCAAAGTTGGCGGAAAGCTACTGCGCTCAAGGGAATCATTGTATACGGCAGCTAAGTGCAGGACGAGGAGAAGTGCCTATTGTTTATAGAAAGTGGGGGTACGACCGTTGCACCCGGGAGCCTTATCACCCGGGAGGCCTGCGATAACAGTAGAAATTTCCTCCTGAGTGAATAGCTCATCAAGATAATCCAACGACGATTACTGAGCCAAAGATGCTCAATAATGTTGAAATATTGATCCATAACCTCCCGGGGAGTCACCTCGCCAGCAGAGTATAGCTGGGAGTAAAAAGTGGAGATTCTAGCAATGATTTCAGTGGGAGAGGTAGTTCTGCCAGCGGAGTCATCATTTAGCGCCATTATGTAGGACGAAGCATGCGGTTGTCTGAGGAGGTTCACGAGAGTCTTCCCAGGCCGCTCTCCCTCGCTGTAGCGTCAAGCGCGGGCCTCCCTACCCAAAAATGTGATCGCCCTGTCAGCCTCACCATGAAATTCAGAAAGTTTAGTTCTAATCAACTTGAGTGTGGTAGGGCAAGGATCTAGAGACTGCCGGAGGTCGAGGGATTTAATCTCGTTTTTCAAACAGTCGAGAGTGCCCCGGATAGATCTTAGCACCCCAGACTGCTTTGTAATACACTCTCCCCAGATGACGGCCTTGAAACCCTCCCAAAGAGTGGAGGGTGACTCCACCGAGCCAACGTTGAGTACAAAGTAGGTGGATATTGTAGGAGAGTAGGATCTGCTTCACATGAGTACCCCCACTTTTTGCTGGTGTTTCACTGTTTTCCGACCTTAGTCTGGCTGTGGCCCTGCTAATTAGGACCCCAGCCTAGCTGATTCCTCTCTAAAATGGTTTGCATGTACATTAGGTAAATTTCTAATTGGATTCTGGAGTGCCTTATACGCCCCTAGTATATGTATACTATGTACCTGGGGCATAGGTACCTCAGAGGCCTACCAGGGGCTGAAGCATGTATTATGCCATCCCAGGGAAGCACTCCAAAATGACACCACAGGTCTGCTACTGCAGCCTGGGTAAGGTAGTGCTTGCACCACTTACTGTGGTATAGGCTACCTATATCACTACCATTGCACAAACATATAAAACCTATAAGTCACTCCTATGGCAGGCCTTAACAATCCTGTAGGCAGAGTGCTTGGTTTTTATGTGAGAGGGTGCCCCTGCATGAGCAGAGCCCCTCTGCAGCATTCGGAGTACCTCCTCTGATGCTGTTTGTGGTGCAGCCTGACCATATACTCTTAAGTGCATTATAACCTCGCGGTAAATCCTAACTTTGGGATGGCTGCATGGAAACATGTCATGTTTGGTGTCAAACGGTTTGGAATACTACCCCCCCCAGCTAGTTCTGGCGGTGGGGGTAGCATTCCACACTTCTAGAGGGAGAGACATGTTCACACTGGTCTAACCTGGCAGGACTTTCTACAGCCCTGGCATCACAAAATTGATGCCTCTGCCACAGACACGGGTCTGTCCTCCTGCTGCTGACCGAAACTCTGGCACGGGAGGCCTGGACAATAGGTTTCCTGTCCCAGGGAGGTGTAACCACCTCCCCTGACAGGCAGATGTGTATTGGGGCTGGGCGGGAGCACTCTCTGGTGCTTTGAAGTCCTGCACTGGGGGCACACTTGGTGTCCCTGTGCATCTTCCAGTTCAAACCGGTTACAGGGGCTACCTGCCCCTGCTCTGGCACATAACTGGACAAAGGAAATGGGTGTAACCACCCCTCTTTAAAAGCCCTCCCATAGGTGGGTCCCTAGAGTATGTCCAACCCCCAAACTTTGTATAAGTATGGGAACCCAGTCCTTGCAACTTTAGATTACCCTGGTCAAAACTCTGCAATATATATCCTGGACCTTCAACGTTCTACTTTGCTTAGAAGGCTGAAGAAATCTCCCTTGGGGTTAAGGAGTGACTCCCCTGCTTGTCAGGCACCAAAGAAGCAACAGACCGGTCGGCATCGCTGAAGCTCCCGCCGGACGCCTAAGTCTTTCCATCACCAGACATGGATTTCCATACTTCCCCGAGGCAACCCTGAGTCCAAAGCAAAGCTGAGGCCCGTGGTTATTGTGGGTGATGTGGAACCATGACCCCTGGAAACTATGAACTTTTGCTACACCATCATCTTCCTGGTATTCCTCGAAGTTGTGCTTTGGGTTCCAAGTAGCCCCAGCCTTGAGCATCTCCTGCACTGAAGATTGCTAGCCTCCACTCCACGAGTCACCTGTGGGCCAGTTTCCAGTGCGACTGCTTGAGGCTCCTTCGCGATCGCTAGCCTGTTGGCTAGTAGGTCCCAACGAAGGCAACTCCTCCTCTGATTGGGCTTTCCTGATTGCTCCAGATGTGCCCCGACTTATCCTCACTGGGTGAGTCCTCCAGACCTTGCTGGTCTGCACCGCCGTCCTTTCTCTGATTCCAAGTGACTTGCCGTTGCCAAGGCTTGTTGGGTCCAATCTGGTCGCCGACACTACAGCACTCAACAGACTTTGTGGGACAGCTCGAATCCAGCTCCTGGTCATCATCGGCACCTCCTGGACCTCGTGGCTGAAGAGTCAAGACACTCATTAACTCACCTGAAGCACCCGACATCTGTGGGCATTAGTCAATCGTGCTCTTGGTCACTGGTAAGTAATCCAGACTCTGTCCCCTCTGCTTTCAGGTTCCTTCCATCCTAGATCCAGGCTTGGATTGCTTTGGATACTTCTCCTCTTCACAGCAGCAGCACTTCTTCGCCAGCTACCATTGAAATCGACGACGCGACCTGACACCAAAAGACACCTATGCACCCGGCTTCCCTGGGAGAGGTAACACGAGGTAACTACAGTTACATGGCGTGAACTAGCCCAGGTGTCTTGGTCAGCAAGGACCACATCAGGGAAAGAGGAGTAAATCATCAGCACCTTCTCAGAGAAGAAGTCCGCTATTTGGTTACAGCGTTCAGCTGAGCCTACGCAGGCGCTTCTATAGAGTCCAGAGAAGAGATCTCTTTATCGACCCTAAATAATTCTCTCGTCGAGTTTTCCGCAGACCCAATTCTTCTAGGTAATGTTCAGCCTTGGTTTTCCTAATAACCCTGTGATAGGCCTTCAGCAATGCTTTATACCCGTTCCTCCCTTGCGCAGAGAAGTCCTTCCTCCATTGCCTTTCAGCTCGCTTACAATCTGCCTTAGCCATTCTCAGCATATTATTGAACCATGGGGCAGATTTTTTGGTTCTGGTTAGTGTTTTCCACGACCAGGGGGCAGTACTATTAAGAGCTTCTCCTATCCTCCCATCCAGTTCAAGACAGGCACTATCAACATCCTCACCCCCTGGCGGTGAATGGTGGGTAATCTTCCCCCCACACCAGTAAGGATTCCAAGGTGTTTGACACCAAACACAACATGTTTCCGTGTATTCAGTCCAAAGTTAGCATTTACCGTTGGGTTATAATGCACTTAAGAGTATATGGTCAGGCTGCACTACAAACAGGATCAGAGAAGGGTCTCCTAATGCTGCAGAGGGGCTCTGCTCATGCAGGGGCACCCTCTCACATAAGAGCCAAGCACTCTGCCTGCAGAATTGATAAGGCCTGCCATAGGAGTGACTTAGGTTTATATGTGTGTATATGTATAGTGATATAGGTAACCTATATCACAGTAAGGGGTGCATGTACCACCTTAGCCCAGGGTGCAGTAGCAGACCTGTGGTGTCATTTTGGGTGGCTTTCTAGGGGTGGCATAATACATGCTTCAGCCCCTGGTAGGCCTCAGAGGTACCTATGCCCTGGGTACATAGTATACGATATACTAGGGACTTATAAGGGCATTCCAGATCCAATCTGTAAAGCAGCTAGGCTGGGGCCCTGAATAGCAGGGTCCCAGCCAGACTAAAGTCGAAAAACAGTGAAACACCAGCAAAAAGTGGGGGTATACATGTGAAGCAGATCCTACTCTCCTACAATTGTCACTTAGGTGCCCAAGTTCAGCACCTGCTAGGTTTTTGGCTGAATGAAATGAAATGTGGCATTTATAAAGCGCGCTGGGCGCTTCTGTGATTCAAGTTTTTTGGCAAAGGATAACGCAGCTCTGGGGTAATGGAAGAATAGCGCCTGGGCAACGCTCTGGACCTTAAGCTTGGCTGGGTAGATCAGAGCATATTGAACCTCAAGTTTATAAAGGATTTTTTTAGCGGGGAGAAATTCTCGCCGGGTGGCCTGCACTGCCAGGGTGAGATCTGGATAGAATGATAGAAGATTCCCCTGGTGCTGCACGTCGCCCATCTCCCACGCCGCTCTCATTACAGCATCACGGTCATGGTAGTTTAACCGCTTGGTGATAATTGGGCGGGCAGGGGCCCTGAGAGGGGGACGCAGCCCCAGGGACCTGTGAGCCTGTTCCACAATAAAGACAGGGGAAAGTACATTCCCAAAGAGGTCCCGCAAGAGTGTCTCAACGTAGTCCTCCATCCTAGCTATGTTTGTGGACTCGGGCAAGCCGGTAATACGGATATTTCCCCTCCTGGAGCTCATCTCCAAGTCCCGTTTTTAGCCCTGATCAAGTCCAACACCTTGTCCATCTTGAGCAGTTGCTGCTTGTCAGCTACTGTGAGTCTTCAATCTCCGACACACGTGCCTCCAGCTGCGTTATCCGAGTGTCATGCGAGTCCACTCTGGCTTTCACCTGGTTGAGGCGTGCAGTGAGGCCGTCAAGTTTGGAGTCTATCGTGCCAAGGCTGGATTTTACATCCAGTAGAAGCACTTTGAGGTCGTCGTCTCTTGTCTCGGCGGTTTCGGTTTGAGTGGATTGGTCCTCAGCATTGTTCAAAAGAGATTTTAGGCTGTTTCGGGTCAGCCTTAAACCATATTGCAGACCAAGTAGCACTGGAACCAATATGGGGGTAAACACTGGGCAATTTCTCACAGTCCGTGGAGCTCAGAAGGAGCACAATAGAAGCAGAGCCCGGCCGGAGGCGACACAGTGCCAGCACAAGCTTTAGGGGTAGGGACCTCAATTCAAATGAATGGGCAGTGGGCTCGCAGGTGTCGTTAGCAGCAGGCACAGCAATCAGGCCCCACAGGACAAAGCAAAGTCAAAGAGTGTTCAATGCCCATAGGGTGCATCTACATTATGGCGGCTGGCAGAGCGTGGTAAGCGCTGGTACAGCCGACTAGTAGGTGTCACCCAGGCAACTCCAGCACCGAAAAGAACAGGTTGCGGGATGACCCAAGTCTATGGGGCCGCAGTGCGGTCAACAAGGCAGTCACAGCAGGAGACTTTAGGCTAGGCAATTCAAGCTGCAGACACTGGACAGGCCCAGTGGCTCTCCAGCCAGGTGATGAGGTTTTGCAGCAAACAATGCGGGATGGGAGGCACAGGCTTCATTACCAGCCCCCCCGCCTACACGGAGGGCTGCAGGCAGGCTCAGGGTGTGATAAGCCCGGTCAGGTGCCGCACTTCACAGTGGTACAAAAGGGGGTGGTGATGGACGGAGCATCAGAACCAATCAAACACTCACACCCAGTCAACAGATCTGGGTTTGATCCATCACCGTTCTTTAGCCCACTCTGCCACCCCAGTTCAGACATGGCCATATGCAAATCAGTCTGACCCTGTGCCTCATGGGAACAGTCCAGCCCGAACTGCCAAGCCATGCCTTCCCTGGACCGGAAACAAGCTTCCTAGGACCGGTTTCTGGCATTTCAGCCGTCTTCAGCCAGGCTTGCTTGAATCCAGTGGCAAAGTGAGCAAGGGACTCACGTCTGAGCATACCCTGCCAACTTATGGCGAACAAAGCGGTACAAAAGGGGGTGGTGATGGACGGAGCATCAGAACCAATCAAACACTCACACCCAGTCAACGGAGATCTGTTGACTGGGTGTGAGTGTTTGATTGGTTCTAATGCTCCGTCCATCACCAACCCCTTTTGTACCGCTTTGTTCGCCATAAGTTGGCAGGGTATGCTCAGACGTGAGTCCCTTGCTCACTTTGCCACTGGATTCAAGCAAGCCTGGCTGAAGACGGCTGAAATGCCAGCTAGGAAGCTTGTTTCCGGTCCAGGGAAGGCATGGCTTGGCAGTTCGGGCTGGACTGTTCCCATGAGGCACAGGGTCAGACTGATTTGCATATGGCCATGTCTGAACTGGGGTAGCAGAGTGGGCTAAAGAACGGTGATGGATCAAACCCAGATCTGTTGACTGGGTGTGAGTGTTTGATTGGTTCTAATGCTCCGTCCACCACCAACCCCTTTTGTACCGCTTTGTTCGCCATAAGTTGGCAGGGTATGCTCAGACGTGAGTCCCTTGCTCACTTTGCCACTGGATTCAAGCAAGCCTGGCTGAAGACGGCTGAAATGCCAGCTAGGAAGCTTGTTTCCGGTCCAGGGAAGGCATGCTTGGCAGTTCGGGCTGGACTGTTCCCATGAGGCACAGGGTCAGACTGATTTGCATATGGCCATGTCTGAACTGGGGTGGCAGAGTGGGCTAAAGAACGGTGATGGATCAAACCCAGATCTGTTGACTGGGTGTGAGTGTTTGATTGGTTCTAATGCTCCGTCCATCACCAACCCCTTTTGTACCGCTTTGTTCGCCATAAGTTGGCAGGGTATGCTCAGACGTGAGTCCCTTGCTCACTTTGCCACTGGATTCAAGCAAGCCTGGCTGAAGACGGCTGAAATGCCAGCTAGGAAGCTTGTTTCCGGTCCAGGGAAGGCATGGCTTGGCAGTTCGGGCTGGACTGTTCCCATGAGGCACAGGGTCAGACTGATTTGCATATGGCCATGTCTGAACTGGGGTGGCAGAGTGGGCTAAAGAACGGTGATGGATCAAACCCAGATCTGTTGACTGGGTGTGAGTGTTTGATTGGTTCTAATGCTCCGTCCATCACCAACCCCTTTTGTACCGCTTTGTTCGCCATAAGTTGGCAGGGTATGCTCAGACGTGAGTCCCTTGCTCACTTTGCCACTGGATTCAAGCAAGCCTGGCTGAAGACGGCTGAAATGCCAGCTAGGAAGCTTGTTTCCGGTCCAGGGAAGGCATGGCTTGGCAGTTCGGGCTGGACTGTTCCCATGAGGCACAGGGTCAGACTGATTTGCATATGGCCATGTCTGAACTGGGGTGGCAGAGTGGGCTAAAGAACGGTGATGGATCAAACCCAGATCTGTTGACTGGGTGTGAGTGTTTGATTGGTTCTAATGCTCCGTCCATCACCAACCCCTTTTGTACCGCTTTGTTCGCCATAAGTTGGCAGGGTATGCTCAGACGTGAGTCCCTTGCTCACTTTGCCACTGGATTCAAGCAAGCCTGGCTGAAGACGGCTGAAATGCCAGCTAGGAAGCTTGTTTCCGGTCCAGGGAAGGCATGGCTTGGCAGTTCGGGCTGGACTGTTCCCATGAGGCACAGGGTCAGACTGATTTGCATATGGCCATGTCTGAACTGGGGTGGCAGAGTGGGCTAAAGAACGGTGATGGATCAAACCCAGATCTGTTGACTGGGTGTGAGTGTTTGATTGGTTCTAATGCTCCGTCCATCACCAACCCCTTTTGTACCGCTTTGTTCGCCATAAGTTGGCAGGGTATGCTCAGACGTGAGTCCCTTGCTCACTTTGCCACTGGATTCAAGCAAGCCTGGCTGAAGACGGCTGAAATGCCAGCTAGGAAGCTTGTTTCCGGTCCAGGGAAGGCATGGCTTGGCAGTTCGGGCTGGACTGTTCCCATGAGGCACAGGGTCAGACTGATTTGCATATGGCCATGTCTGAACTGGGGTGGCAGAGTGGGCTAAAGAACGGTGATGGATCAAACCCAGATCTGTTGACTGGGTGTGAGTGTTTGATTGGTTCTAATGCTCCGTCCATCACCAACCCCTTTTGTACCGCTTTGTTCGCCATAAGTTGGCAGGGTATGCTCAGACGTGAGTCCCTTGCTCACTTTGCCACTGGATTCAAGCAAGCCTGGCTGAAGACGGCTGAAATGCCAGCTAGGAAGCTTGTTTCCGGTCCAGGGAAGGCATGGCTTGGCAGTTCGGGCTGGACTGTTCCCATGAGGCACAGGGTCAGACTGATTTGCATATGGCCATGTCTGAACTGGGGTGGCAGAGTGGGCTAAAGAACGGTGATGGATCAAACCCAGATCTGTTGACTGGGTGTGAGTGTTTGATTGGTTCTAATGCTCCGTCCATCACCAACCCCTTTTGTACCGCTTTGTTCGCCATAAGTTGGCAGGGTATGCTCAGACGTGAGTCCCTTGCTCACTTTGCCACTGGATTCAAGCAAGCCTGGCTGAAGACGGCTGAAATGCCAGCTAGGAAGCTTGTTTCCGGTCCAGGGAAGGCATGGCTTGGCAGTTCGGGCTGGACTGTTCCCATGAGGCACAGGGTCAGACTGATTTGCATATGGCCATGTCTGAACTGGGGTGGCAGAGTGGGCTAAAGAACGGTGATGGATCAAACCCAGATCTGTTGACTGGGTGTGAGTGTTTGATTGGTTCTAATGCTCCGTCCATCACCAACCCCTTTTGTACCGCTTTGTTCGCCATAAGTTGGCAGGGTATGCTCAGACGTGAGTCCCTTGCTCACTTTGCCACTGGATTCAAGCAAGCCTGGCTGAAGACGGCTGAAATGCCAGCTAGGAAGCTTGTTTCCGGTCCAGGGAAGGCATGGCTTGGCAGTTCGGGCTGGACTGTTCCCATGAGGCACAGGGTCAGACTGATTTGCATATGGCCATGTCTGAACTGGGGTGGCAGAGTGGGCTAAAGAACGGTGATGGATCAAACCCAGATCTGTTGACTGGGTGTGAGTGTTTGATTGGTTCTAATGCTCCGTCCATCACCAACCCCTTTTGTACCGCTTTGTTCGCCATAAGTTGGTAGGGTATGCTCAGACGTGAGTCCCTTGCTCACTTTGCCACTGGATTCAAGCAAGCCTGGCTGAAGACGGCTGAAATGCCAGCTAGGAAGCTTGTTTCCGGTCCAGGGAAGGCATGGCTTGGCAGTTCGGGCTGGACTGTTCCCATGAGGCACAGGGTCAGACTGATTTGCATATGGCCATGTCTGAACTGGGGTGGCAGAGTGGGCTAAAGAACGGTGATGGATCAAACCCAGATCTGTTGACTGGGTGTGAGTGTTTGATTGGTTCTAATGCTCCGTCCATCACCAACCCCTTTTGTACCGCTTTGTTCGCCATAAGTTGGCAGGGTATGCTCAGACGTGAGTCCCTTGCTCACTTTGCCACTGGATTCAAGCAAGCCTGGCTGAAGACGGCTGAAATGCCAGCTAGGAAGCTTGTTTCCGGTCCAGGGAAGGCATGGCTTGGCAGTTCGGGCTGGACTGTTCCCATGAGGCACAGGGTCAGACTGATTTGCATATGGCCATGTCTGAACTGGGGTGGCAGAGTGGGCTAAAGAACGGTGATGGATCAAACCCAGATCTGTTGACTGGGTGTGAGTGTTTGATTGGTTCTAATGCTCCGTCCATCACCAACCCCTTTTGTACCGCACTTCACAGTGGGGCACGCCGCAAGCATGGGCGGCCAAGGAGGTGTGGTGCCCCTGTCGCGGGGCCCATGCAGACTTGCGAGCACTGGGAAGGAGAGCGCCCTCCCCTCATCAAGCTGTGTGTGCCTAGTGCCCGCAGTACAGCAACCGCACCCTGACCCACCCACAACACACCTTCGCAGTAGTAAGCAGTGTCTCTCACCTGGGCCCAGCAATGGTTGCAGATGCCAGTTGAGACCCTGCGTGTCCAGACAGGTAATGCCCCAACTCAGGTAGCGGGTTGTCCTGCCGGCTAGTCTCCCGATGGTGACAATTGTTATGCGGCTGCCTACTGTGTCCACGCCATGAGGCTCCCGGACCCGCTAGTGTGACCTAGAGGGCCGGGGCTGCCATATTAGATTTCTGCCCTCGCGGCCGCCGATGCTGAGGCCCCCGCTGCTGCACGATGATGGGCGAAACAGGTACGCAGTTGGACTCCCCGGGATGCAGGTAGTCTCCAGCAGTGATGTAGGGGGTCAGAGACACGATGATAGCCATAGTAACCCCTCACATTTTCTGCATTTTTGGCCTTGGGTTGGGATCTCAGGGGCCTATAATGGCATGGAGAGGGGGGCCATATGGCTCTCCTCCCCTCATGAAATGTAGCCATGGGTTGGGCTCCAAGAGCCTATAATGGCTTGGGTGGGGGCATTCTCCTCGCCTCTTAATTAAAGAATATGTCCCCTGGGATAGGCTCACTGGGGCCTATAGCTGACAAATGCAGCCCTGGCTGCCATTTTGTCACCCCCCAAATTGCCACATTTTAGTGTATTTTAGCCCCAGGGGTTCCCTCTGCGCCTCCCTACAGGGCCAGGGAGGCCAAGATATCCCTACTTTGCCCCTTATAACACTTTTTGTTTTTTACTTGAGAGCAGGTGACTAATTCCCCAAGTCTTGTAACTGCTGCCAGCAAAATGTTCCCAATGTTGTTGTCCTTAGGAGTCTGACTCCTATTTTGTTTTTTTAAATTGCTGTACTGTTTAAAAACTTACCGCTGATACCACTTTGAATTACTGGCATCCTGCCGTGGAGTCTCTATGTACTGCATCCAAGACATGCTGAGAGTGCTGCTCCTTGATTGGGGGGACTAAGAGGGCAGAGTCAGTTAGAGCTCCTACTCAACAAAACACTGGCTGCAACACGGATGTGCAGCAGACTCGCCGCCGGCATGCCAAAGGTATGCCAAAGGCAAGTTTGTCCGCGCCCATCCGTGTCCGACAGGGGCCAGGGTGCAGTCACTATGCCAGTAAGCTGGTCTATATGTTAGGTGAGCTTAAAAATGTATCTTCTGAGAGCTATCAACATGAACCTTCCATAGTAACTAAACTTAGTAAACAAGGCAATATTAATCAGAATTTAGCATTTTCTACATCGCTAATTCAGGTGTTTGCTTCAAACACTATTTTTTAGAGAAACCACAGTGTGGGCTTAAATGGCTGCACCAGTATTTTAGTTCCTATGAGTGTTTAAATCGTAATGCTCCCTTTTTCGTAACCCCACTGCTATAGAAGTCACACTATATGAGAAGAAAACTTCTCTTAGAATAAAGAAATAATGAAATTGAGCATATAATAAAATATAGTACATTTATAGATTATAAACAATATCAAATTCATGTGATTTGAAAAAAAAATTAAAGTGCGAGGAGTCTTGAAATTTCTTTTCTTCACATAATCTTTATTTTCATTTCCAATCAGAAGCATAAAGTACAGCCGACGCGTTTCGTCAAATAGATGGACTTCATCAGGGATGTGCATCTGATCACGAAGATCTGCAAAGCAATCTACGAATGTGAAATCTTGAAAGCCAAGAATCTTGTGACGTCTTGTTAATAATATATATCCAAGGTGGGAACAGCTCATGTTAATCACCAAACAAGTTTAGTGATCTAATAAATATGCATCGATAATCCAATCACACCAAAGTCTTCTGGATTTTCTAAGGATTATTGCCTTCTATCCATGCCGGTATCATATGAAGTCGTGCCCAAAGTACAGTCTGTCTACTGGATTTTCTAAGGATTATTGCCTTCTATCCATGCCGGTATCATATGAAGTTGTGCCGGGTGTGCCCAAAGTACAGTCTGTCTGACCGTGGTTCCTCTTAGACCTGAACCATCAACAAACAGTATATGTTCGGGCTCATTTAGTGGCTTTTACTTAATATCAGGTCTTGGCATTGTGCATAGTTCAGTGACACATAGGCAATCATGATTGAACTCTTCACATTTCTCATCTTGTTCAGTTACAGGCATCAAAGTAGAAACATTCAAAACAGTGCAATGTTTGATTGTAATATTATCCAATGCAAGCAGAACCTGCTCATATAGGGAGTGTCTATTATCGGTCAGGTACTGAGTTTTGGTCTTCATTAACATTAATTCCACTGAGTCTTGGACCATGACAATTAATGGATACTCACATGGTATCTGCAGGGACGCAAAACAAATTCTCAAGATCTGATTGAAAATAAAGAGACTTTCTATGTAACCTTGAGGAAAGCGACACCACTTGATTGTCTTCTGTTGGAATACAAAGGAGAATAAGTACTGGCTATCCTAGTGCATGGGCACCAAAGAGACAGCCTTGCATAGATCAATAATTGTAAACCATTCTACAGTTCATGGAATCTGGAAAAGTACAGCAGCAGGATTTGGGCCTTTGGGACAACAAGGCACCACTTTTTCATTGATCTGTCTTGGACAATACTATATTTGATGTTATATTGATTATAGGTGAATTCTGTGATCTTCCAATCAACTCTCTTAATATGCCTTTCTGAAGCATGTCTTGAATCACTGGCTGTATTCCTGCAAGGGTCTCTGGGACAAATGGCATCTGATTTAAATTCAATTTGGGGTTTCCAATTTGCATAGGAGCGATGGGTACCATCTGGGCTTGATTTTGCATACGAGTCTGCATTTGCTGTACAGGCATCCTCTGGCACGTCATACCTTGCTTTTTTAACCAATCTAGTCTGAGCCAACATGAGTTTCTCTTTTATTTTCCTCTGCTTCATATCCACATCACTGCCATACTTTGCATAACGCAAAATCTCATATAGTGTCTTTGTCTGCCAGCAGATAACACTGTATGTAATGTGAGCACTAATTTGAGAATTCAATCCTAGAACAAACTGAGACACAAAGATCCCCATATCCTTTTTCTTCAGGATATTTACAATCTCTGTGCTGTTTAAAGATGTGCAACAACCTTTGCCTTGTGAGGTTCTCTTAATCTTTAACCAATCAATGTCTCTGGGAGGTATTTTCCATTGAAATGGTCATTACTGCTTTGTATATTTTCATCACCACGGGTGATGGTGCACCAATTCCTCTGGGGTTCTGCTTTCAGCCACTGTACTGCTACCTTACATTCTGCTCATAAATCTGCTGGAACGACAATGTCAATTAATGTATGCTGGTCTCTTCATTACACCTTTGAAATCTTCATAAATCTTTCCACTTGTGCATACCACTGTACTGGCTTGCGTCTTAGTGTTGGAAAATTGATTGTGAATGCTGTGAAATCACCTATATTCCACAGAACATGTGTATAGGTACCTCCAACTACTTCCCCCAATGGATATTCCTCTACCTCATCCGGCCCATCCTGTTTTTTTTCTGCCTCCCTCTTTTTATTCTTGTGTGTTTGTGCCCACCTACGTTCCAACTGTTCCACATCTTTCCATTTATGTATGCATTTGAATAGTTCAGAAATGTGCAAACGCATGCCTGTAATTCTCATGTTTTCTATTGCCTGATTATCCAATTCAAACCTGTAACTACGATGCAGGTTCATATTTTTAGAGAGATCCACATCGTATTTCTTTGCCACTTCTGCCAATCTATCATGTATCAAAGCAGCTCTTCGAGTAATCTCCTTACACAAGTAGGCTAACTAATTTCTCTGTTATTGATCTAGGTGATCAAACTCCAAGCAGTCCTTCATCAATTCTTCCATTTCTATTTTTTATTTAGGAATATCCAATGGCTTCTCTCTTCTTGTCTGTAACTCTTTTGGGAGCTCTGTGGCTTCTACCCTTCTCTCCCTTGTAAATTGTTCAAGCAATGCTGGTAAACTTCCATTTTCATTGCCAGTGAGTTTATTTGAAGATAAAGGAGTTGTGAAATCTAGGGTACCTCCCCCATCTACTAGAGCCCGCACATTTTGGATTGTCGGTACATTTCCAACAACTGGTATCATTCAAACCTCTGGTCTTCTCTCAATTTGAGGTGGTGCAGTAGGAACCACTCATGATGTAACTGGATCAGTATCAATGGGAACCACAGCTATTGGTTGTCTCACAATTGGTGGAGCATTTTGTAAAACCTCTAAATTTTGTTTAATAAGAAGTGTATCAGAAACCATTGGAGCAGTAGCAACAGTCTGACTAGCACTTGCACTTATCTCTCCTTGGTCAGTATATTTTACAGGCGGTAGTGGTTGGTAAGATAATATTTCTTCTAATATCTCATCTCACTAATCAGTATCAGATACATCCCCTTCTTGTTTAGCCACATCCTTACCCTTTCTTGTACTTTCTGATGTAAGAACTAGATATAATCTGGTTCCTTGAATAATTGCCTTCCTTCAACTACGATATTCTTCATCCCATAGGGCATTTGCATAATTTTTCATTTCTCTCCCTGTCCTTCTCTGATATTTCTCCTTCTCTTTTTCTCATGCAACCTTTTCCGTAGCATTAAAAGCCTCATAATGCATGGGTCGAGGTGGTGGCTTCATCTCGTACAATTTTCCCTTCAAATTATCTAGGATTCTGGTGTTAAATATCTCACACCTCAGAAATCTTAAAACACCCTCATTTTCAGTAATTCTTTCCCATTGTTTTAGCCATAAATTGAATCCATGTTCGGTAGTCATAAGATATGTCGGAGTACCCCCAGGAGGTGCCTCCTCACATTTTTGTACAGGAGTAGTGACATCACCACTAAAAACCTTTTTTTTTTAAATCCTTAAAACACTTCATAATGACAGTTGAATTTTGCTAATTTTCATGTGAATACGAATGTTTTTATTCTGTTCCGTATAGATTAAACTTCGTTTACCAATTATATGACAGCTTAAATTTCACGTGATTGTTTATGAAATTCAAAAGAAGAAGCCACATCAACTATGTGCAATCACAATGAAACCTTCTAGCCAATGACAGCATGAAAGTACACAAACCATCCTATTGTGGCGTGAGACATTGTGAGGTATGCCTCACTTCACATAGGAGCTCACCTTTCTTTACAGGTTTCTTTGCTTTTACACACACTTTAAAAAAACCTCTTTAATACCTTATTGTTTACTCTTCTACTAGAAAAATTAAGTTGCACACTCACTCAAGGATATTTTACACTCGCACGTGACTTCTCAACCAGTGAAAATTCACGCAAATGAATGCAGTTTCGCCCATTTGGGAAATAAGACTCCGCTATCATTAACAGAGAATAATCAAACACAACAGCTTGTTGCTAACATTACAGATAGAAGTGATGGTACCTCACACTTCAAATTATCTCCTGCAAACAAGTTTATGACATTTGTTACTATCCCAGGATCTTTCGACTACAATGAGCCTGAAATCAATGCCTCCTCTTCTTCAACTATTCAATATTTCTCAGTTTTCGCCCAGAAAACCTGCAAGCAAAAACACATACAACCACTACATTCACAACCGCTACATATTCACCCTATTATTACTCACACCTTCAAAACCACCAGACCGCAGCCGGTTTTGGACATTGCTTCACCACGTCATCTGGATGTGGACATTGGAATCAGGGATTACTTTTAATGTAGCTTCGATACAAATTTTAATGCTCCATCCAGGGTGTTAACCATAACTCTGCTACCAGAAACTGTGTGCCTGAGGATTAGTCAAGTTGATTTTGAGATTAAGCACCCAATTTACGGAATTCTTCCTTGGGAAATCCTGTCGGCTCCTGGACAAGGTCAATGGATGCTTGCCAACATTTGTGAAAGGAGCTAAAACAAAACATAAACTATGCATATCTTATGGACAGTAGATTTGTAAATATGCAGTCAATGATGAGAGGTTGGTGAAAGTTTCAACACCTTTATCTATCTTAAAAGATTAGTATTGTTTTGTCATCTTTATTCAGATTAGCGGGTTCACAGAAATATAAGTAAAAGACTGATTAGTGACAGCATTAATCAATACACATTGGTCCCTGAAGGAAAATATCACTAAACTAACCAAGGGACAAACCATATTCTAAGTAGAACCCATGAAGAGTCCTTTTTTGAAAAAGAATAAAAGTGAGAATAAGAGATGAACTTCCCATAAAGAGTCATTCTGGAAACTCAGCTGAGTTCCCTACAGCTGCAGTTGCAACCGTCACTGATAGACTGATCTCTGTAGTAGCATTGATCAAGAAAAGGTAATTAGATAAAGGAGATAAGTCACCTTTACCAGTAGCTGTTGGTAACAAAGCAAAAGATCAACTCTCCTGTAGATAACACCACAAGGTAGTCAAGATGGATCTGGATCTCTTGGTCTTGCATCTGGATTCTCGCACAGTCTCTCCTCATCAACTACTAGGAACACTCATTATTCTAAACTCAAATGATATTGTATCCAATCTCTATTAGGCATTAGCTCCTGCAGCCAATGGAAATCGCTCATCCGATGGTGTCATCAACTTCCCATGTCTCTTCTCCCGATTCCCATGGTAAACATTCATGCCGCTAAAGGGTTAGACCTTGTTTCAAGCGTATGTTATTTGGGGGAAGTTCTCATGAGAACCTTCTTTTTTTGAGTTTAAAGAAAAGTTTATTGGGTAGAAGTATAAATTATAACAGTGATACAGTACAATATATAATAATAATACAGAAATAGAAAAACTGCTATATATAATAAAGAAGGATAAAATAAGAAGGAGAGAAGTGCAAAAGAAAAAAGAAGGAAAGATGGAAAAAAAGAAGGGGAGGAGGAAGGAAAGTAAAAAGAGTTAAACATTATAGTAATACAATTGAAAATATTGTTCCAAAAAATATAACATATATATCATAGTGAACTCACTACTACAAACTTAAGTAAATAGTAAGAATAAGCACAAAATATGACAATATTTAATTAACTATAATCTAAGGAGGTTTGGAGACTTCTTCTATAGCAGGAGAATGAGAAGGTAGTGATTTAGTGGATATATCTAGGAAGTTAGTGACAGGTAGCCACAATAAATCACGCTTAATGGCCAATGTAATCGGGTGAGCATAAGCTCTATCTAATCGATGGTTATAACAAACACCATACCACCAGGCCTGAAAAGAAACGTTTGAGGCATTTTGTGATTTGTTGAAAACTCATGAGAACCTTCTTACCTATGCTAAAAGATGCACTGTGAGTTTCAATGTGAAGATAAGGCTTGTCAGAGATGCGGAGGCAAACTAGCAATACTTTTCCGATGAAGCATATATAAAGGGGGTGAGGGAACTGAATGAAGCTCCCCATCTGAGGTCAGCACATTCTAAGCAAGCTACTGGTGCTACTGGTGCTTGGCAAAATATTCTAATAAACGTCCATTGGGCTGTGAGCAAAGAGTTGAGAGAAAAAGACCAAGATCTAACTGAAAGTGCACATTTAAGAATGATAGCTCAGTACACATTTTTTTTTAATATACTATTTAATAAACATATAAGCACTCTTTCCTCTATATATGAAGGATTAATATATCTATTTGCAGAAATAATAGGGATTCTTTCATGTTAAGAAATGGGGAAATTTTTTCTATGTGTCACTTTCTATTCCAAAACATTTCTGCAGCAGTTTAAACAAATTTCTAAAGTGCAATTCTAACATGGTCTGCACGTTGAATTTTATTTTTGAAACTAATTTCCTTCATAGGCAAGAAGCAGAGCTTCTAATCTCCTGTTTGTGGAGTTGTCAGTCATCCAACAGGTTTGTAGATTCCATGGGCCCGATTCACAGAACTAACTTAAGACAAAATCCTAAACTTACTACCATTTTCCTATTCACAGAAGGCACTTACTCATTTTGGTAATTCACAGAAGACACTTACTCACTTCGGTATTCACAGAAGTTAGGAGTCCTAACTTTAGGACTCCTAAATGTCTTCTGTGAATACCGAAAGTCTTAAAATTAGGATTTTTCTCAGTTTAGGAGTCCTAAAGTTAGGACTCCTAACTTTACTACTACTAAACTGAGAAAAATCCTTATTTTAAGGCTTTCGGTATTCACAGAAGGCATTTAGGAGTCCTAAAGTTAGGAGTCTTAAGTTTACTACTACTAAATTGAGAAAAATCCTAATTTTAAGACTTTCAGTTTTCACAGAAGGCATTTAGGAGTCCTAAAGTTAGGAGTCCTAACTTTACTACTACTAAACTGAGAAAAATCCTAATTTTAAGACTTTCGGTATTCACAGAAGGCATTTAGGAGTCCTAAAGTTAGGAGTCTTAAGTTTACTACTACTAAATTGAGAAAAATCCTAATGTTAAGACTTTCGGTATCCACAGAAGGCATTTAGGAGTCCTAAAGTTAGGAGTACTAACTATACTACTACTAAACTGCGAAAAATCCTAACTTTAAGACTTTTGGTATTCACAGAAGGCATTTAGGAGTCCTAAAGTTAGGACTCCTAACTTCTGTGAATACCGAAATGAGTAAGTGCCTTCTGTGAATACCAAAATGAGTAAGTGCCTTCTGTGAATACCAAAATGGTAGTAAGTTTAGGATTTTGTCTTAAGTTAGTTCTGTGAATCGGGCCCCACATTACCAGCTCTTGGGCTGGATTCAAGGGGCTCCTGAAATTTACTTACAGCTCACAGACTCATCAAGCCACAGTTTATGTCCTCTAATGTCAGCAGAAGGAAGGGTTGTACTGAGAGCGCCCTGTAAGAGAAGACCCAAACAAAACACAAAAGAAGGAGAGGTTTCTTCCCGGCCACCTATCGACCTGTTGCTTGTAACACTTCTGGTTAAGAATGAAGAACTAAGGGGCATATCAACAAGGGCTTTATCTCTGCTTTTTTGGCTTTAAAAGCCAAAAAAGGAGAGATAAAACTAGCGCCCTATCAACAACAGGGTGCTAACATGCAAATTTGCATGTTAGCACCCTTTTACTCTACGCTTCCCCTTGCATCTCAAATGAGATGCAAAGGGGGCGTTCCAGAGTAAAATAATAGGAGAAATGTCGCTTAGCGACATTTCTCCTATCATCAAGAATGTCGCTAACCCTGTTAGAGACATAAAAAGCAGCGCTAACCGCGGGTAACGCTGCTTTTTTACGTCTGGCATTTTTCTGACTTAGCCATGATATCCTACGGAAGGAGGATATCATGGCTAAGTTTGCCTGTCCCTATGTTATGTTATGTTATGTTATGTTATGTTATGTTAGCCAGATTTATAGAGCGCACAGATGCCCCAGCAAAGGGGCGTCCCGGCGCTACGGCAGACAAGATATCAAGGCCAAAGCACAACCAGAGACAGTAGCATAACACTAGGGTGCCGATCACGATCCGGTAAAAAATGTCCCCGTACGACTCGTATCGGGTCTTTTTACCGTACGAATCATACAAGTGCCGTACGAACTGGCAATCACGATTCGCATGGTAAAAAGTCCATACGAACCGCACTGGGAATATTTCCCCACACGTCCCCGGGTCGGAAAATGTGTCCGACACGTCCTCGGACGATTCACCGTACAAACGTGAAAGGTGAACTCCGACCGGGGAATCACGATCCATCCCGGGCGTCCGAATGTACAACCGTATGGTGAAAAGACCGTCCGCACCGAACTCCCATAACAACCATGGAGACGTCCAAACAGGTGCCCGGTACGTGCCGTACCCCCCCAGCCCCCGTAGGTACGCGCCGACCCCCCCCCCCGCCCCCGTAGGTACGCGCCGACCCCCCCCAGCCCCCGTAGGTACACGCCGACCCCCCCCGCCCCCGTAGGTACGCGCCGACCCCCCCTGTGTGTACACCCGTGTACGGTGCGTACCCCCCCGTGTACGCTCGAGTCGGACCCCCCCGTGTACGCTCGAGTCGGACGGGGGCTGGGGGGGGGGTCGGCGCGTACCTACGGGGGCTGGGGGGGGGGGTCGGCGCGTACCGGGCCACCTACTCTGGTCGATTCGCGCCGTACTTCGCTTTTACGGCACTTTTTGGGTGCCGTGAAAATATTGCCGTCCGGACTGCTGTCGGTTCGAATCGTAATTCCTGGTTCGTGAAACGCTGCCTGAAAGCGTCCCGAGGTCACGTCGCAGCATTCCCGGATCACATTCGTATGTATATTTTCGTCGGTCGGTGTTTTTTACGATTCGTACGGAAATGGTGTTTCCGTGCGAATCGTAATTCCATGTTTGTAAAGTTTTACAACCGGGTACGAGTCGGACGGGGAATTCGCTCCGACCGACGGTTCGTACGCGGTTTTTAACGGATCGTGATCGGCACCTAGGAGTTCTGGGGAAAAAGGAAAGTTTTAACAGCTTTCCTAAAAGCCAAAAGATCGTCAATAGCACGAATATAGGAAGGGAGAGAGTTCCAGAGTCTGGCCGCTAGTACTCTAAAAGAGCGGCCGCCGGCCCTAGCCCTCTTAAAACGTGGAACTATAACTAACTGAAGTCCAGAGGACCTTAGAGTACGCAAAGGGACATAAGGCTGAATGAAATGCTCCAAGATCGGAGGAGAGGAGTGCTTGAGGATTTTAAACAGTACACATAAAGACTTAAACTTAATCCTCTGTGAAACAGGGAGCCAATGAAGTTGACCGATAGTTTTTTTGGTCGAGCAAAATCTCGGTAAGCCAACCAGAGCTCTGGCGGCGGCGTTTTGAACGCGTTGGAGTCTAGAGAGTTCTGCTAGGTTGGCTCCTAACAGAAGAGAACTCGCATAATCCAGCCGAGACAGAATCGTAGCTTGTACAATAAGCTGTCTGGTTGGAGCATCAAAAAATTTAAAAGTGGGTCTAAGCCTGCGAAGTATCCCAAAGCAAGTGGCAGCAGTTTTCTTTGTATGAGAAACAAAGCTAAGTTTAGAATCTAACCAGATCACAAGATTTTTAACCTCCGTGACAGGGAGGGGAGTAGAACCAAGCTCCGATGGCCGCCATTGATCGCCCCAGAGATGACTCTGCTTGCCGACAATGAGCACCTCGGTTTTTTTAGCGTTCAGTTGTAGGCAATTATCAGTCATCCAACACGCCACTGAGCTAATTCCCTCACGGAACTTAGCGACTTCAAGGTCAGAAGCCCCACTTAATGCTACAGCCAGCTGCATATCGTCTGCGTAGGATACCATAGTCAGGTTCCAACCGTTTGACGACAGCAGCCAGCGGTTGTACATATAGGTTGAAAAGTGTGGGGCTGAGAGCCGAACCCTGCGGAACACCCTGGGCGATAGGGTAAGGTTTATATTGGAAAGGGGGTGTAACAACCCTGAACGTACGATCAGATAAAAATGATCGAAACCATTCCAGTGCCATGTTACCGACACCAGCCTCACCAAGACGTTGAAGCAGGATAGTATGAGAGATGGTGTCAAACGCGGCACTGAGATCAAGAAGCACCAGTGCCGCCGTTTGACCAGAGTCGACCAAAGTTCGTAAATGGTCGACCATAAAAAGCAACGCCGTCTCTGTGCTATGACCGGGTCGGAAACCGTTTTGGGTTGGGTCCAAAATATTAGCGCGGTAGAGATGATCAGATAAAATGGCGGTGACATGGGCCTCAGCCAATTTAGCAACCCACGGAAGGAGCGATATGGGGCGGTAATTCTCCAATTTAGATGGGTCCAGAGCTGGTTTTTTCAAAATGGGCCTCACCTAGGCTTGTTTCCAACTAGCAGGGACAGAGCCAGATGTTAAAGATAGGTTGACGAGATCGCACAATGGAGGGAGACAAAGTGACTCAGATTCTCTAAACTGAGCAGGACGAAGAGGGTCCTTAGGTGAGCCTGATTTAACTTTCGCCACTATTTTAATAAATTCCTCCATCGAGAGCTCAGGAAGAGAGCACAGAGACAGCGTTGTCCTTGAATAAGACTCCACCTGATCCAAGGGGGCGGATAAATCAGGAAAAGAACGATATATGGCTACCACTTTTTCCACAAAAAAGGCGGCCAGGTCCTCGCAGTGCGATGCAGAGCAAATCTCATCAAGTGAGGCTCTGCTAGCTGTGAGGTCCTTGAGCACTTTGAAGATTGATTTGGTGGGATTGGTGCTGGAATTAAATTCGCAGGAGAAATACGCAGCCCGGGTTTTACAGACCGCTCTATGATAAAGCCTAGTCCTTATGCGATACTCCGTTTTCCTGCCGGGTAGATATGACTTACGCCAGGCTCTTTCGGCTTGTTTACAGGATTTCCTTAAAAGCCGAAGTGCGTCGTCATACCAAGGACTAGGCTCACCACGGCGATATTTAATCTCAGCAGTTGGAATCAAGCAATCCAGCGCTCCAGTCAGCCAGTTGCAGAAAAGGTCATAACCCGACTCTACGTCGGAGAAAGGACCCAAAGTATGTTGACCAAGGAGTCAATGGAAATCGGCTAGTTTCAGTTTGCTCCATGGGCGTCTCAATGACACAGGTACCGTTGTTTTGTGGGGAGAGTCGTTAATTGTAAGGTTCAACTCTATAACATGGTGGTCGGTCCAAGCCATAGGTTTGGGGGGCAACACTTTAACTGACGTTAGATTGGTAAAAAAGGGATCCAAGATATGGCCACCATCATGAGTACAATGGCCAACAAGCTGATATAGCTGGAGGGCTTCCAAACCTGCAAGAGTACTACTGGCGGCAGAAGAAAGGGGAGAGTCAAAATGGAGATTTAAATCTCTGATAATACTGAAATTAGCAGCACTTAAGGCCAATGCCCCGACGACCTCCGGAAGTGCGGACCTAAAGGCAGCATCAGGACCCGGGGGTCGGTAGATAAGAAGCCCAGAAAAAGTAAAATGAGGGCTGACCGAAATACGAAAATGGGCGCTTTCGCAGCCAACTATATCCAGAGGCTTCCAGACACATGGAAAGCAGGATTTGATAACGGCCGCAATGCCACCTCCCCTCGAGTTACGATTATGTCCCTATCAACAAGGTAACGTGAGATTATCGCTGGGTTTCCAGCGATAATCTCACGTTAGCCTGTTAGCGTGAGGATTTTTATCGCTATTGAGATAAGCGTTGCTAATAGCATGCTATCTCAGCGATAAAAATTCACGCTAGCCGGCGATAATTATCCTATCGCTAAATGCGCTTAGAGATAATTATCGACGGTTGTTGTTGATATGCCCCTTAGAGTTTTTTCTACAATATAAGGGACACGATGTCTCCTACCAACTACACGTAAAAAGTCTGGTGCTCTGCAAAGGTCTCAGGAATCCTTTTGGAGAGACCAGCAGTTTACATTTACTGCCTTGTAGACTTCCTCTGACCTTCTGACCTATTAATTGCACACTCCTGAGCTAGGCAGGGTTCTGCCCCAACAAAATGAGATAAAAAGTTCGAATCCTAATTAAGATAAATATTAGCATCTATTCAAAACAATAGGCAATAGCAATAATTGTAAACGTGTTTAGGCACTTGAATAAAAAACCTGCACAGCTTTGTTACCGAGCTTTGAATTGACATTATATTGTCAGAAATATTTCCAATGTGAAATGACACACGGCAAACAATAACATGATGTATTGCGCATGTGCATTTATGTAGACCTGGCTTACTGGGGGACAATAGCAATGTCCTTGGTCAACTTGTTTTACATTGTGTTTACTAGTGCATGACATTAACTGTGTGATTTATCTGTAATGACAAATAGCAAAAATATGTTCTGATTCACCTAAGGTTGTCACATCTCAGACACTGAAAAGAACACAGTACATATTCGTCAAAGTAACCTGCTTCTTCTAACATGCTCTCTTTCAGACATATTCACCTTTAATTGCCTTCTAGTCGTTATTATTGTACGTTCTTCAACTGAACCTGGTATTGACACCAAAAATGCTATTGCTGTAGATGGTTAATGAAATTATTCATTAGTCCTTTGCTGTTCATTGTGTTTGCATCTTTTTCCAGATTTTTGTAACGTGCACTAATAACATGGCACAGGAGTGCAATATGAATCTTTTAAATAAATGAATACCTAAATAAATGTAATCACACCCCCGTTTTATAAAAATACACATATGCAGAATGGTTTTAGAGAGGGCACCACAGAGGCACTCATGGTGCTACATAAAGTTTGTCCATTAATTCTACAAACATTTGGCTAAAATCTCCACACAGAATGTAGACAACCCAGGGGCATATGTATCAAGCAAATTTTTAGTCGCAAACGCTGCGATTCGCAAATTACAGCGTTTGCGATTAAAAATTCGCAAAACGGGATGTATGAGCCACATCCCAACGCAAATTTAAGGAATCGCTAATTTAGCGATTTCTTAAGTTTGCGTAGGCATTTAAGAAATCGCAAATTGCGATTTCTTAAATGAAATGTAACACTCACCAAAGGATTGCGATTAATCCTTAAGAAATCGCAAATTACCACCAACTACTAGTTGGTGTTAATTTGCGATTTCTTTTAAAAATGCATGTTTTGTAATTTTACAAAGTGCCACGTGACGCACATACATGCCCTTAGGGCATGTGTGTGCGCCATATGACCACACATGCTACTTTCAGGGGTGTATCAGGGTGTCATCTTGACACCCTTGCACCTTTGAAATTATTCTCAAATAGCGATTAGCAAATTGCGATTCGCTATTTGAGAATTACTTCCCATTCATTCCTATGGGTCTCCTGGCCCATAGAAATGAATGGGCAGGTATTCCTTAATTGCGATTTCGCAATTTGCTAATCGCAATTAAGGAATTTTAAGAAATCGCAAAAAGTTTGCAATTTTTTAAATACATCCCGTTTTGCAATTCTCAAATAGCGATTCCTTAAAAATCGCTATTTGAGAATCGCAAATGGTGATGTTGATACATATGCCCCCCAGTCTCTTGATTCCTGAGCTCATTCTAGAGTTAAGGGTTCACATATTAGATTACAGCAGTAGTTCACAAACTTTTTAGAGCCACAAGGCACTTTTTAGCATCACAAACATTCGCGAGGCACCTACCTTTATTTGATATGAGGTGGGGCAATTTTTTAATCTAACTAAAGAATCATGTGGTACTCTATTGGTGTTTCAGATAGCACATTTTCCATTGAAATGGCCACTAAAGTTGCACAGACTTTAAGGTTGCTGCTAAAACTATTCATCAGACAAAAGTTAATGTGTGAAAATAGGGTTTCTGTTATTCTTTATCATTGTGCATCATCAAGTAAAGTGTCTTGATTTGTTCTGATCCTATTTAAATCTCTGATTCCAGGACACTTCAGACTTACAAAAAAATGTGCTGAATTTTTCCTTCCCTAACTGCTGCTTGTATTCAATTCATTTACAGGTATTTAGGGGCATATCTACAAGGAGGCGATATAAAATTATCGCCGCTTTTGCGGCCGTTTTCGGCCGAAAAGCGGCAATACTTTTATCGCTATATCAGCAAGGTCACACTATCGCGTGAAACCTTGCCTTAGTGCCTGAATTCCTAACGCCCATCTTTGCGAACTCTAATGAGATGCAAAGTGGGCGTTCCTCCCCAGGATAACAGGAGAAATGTCGCTAAGCGACATTTCTCCTATTATCAAGCCTCACGCAAAGCAGCATAGCGATAAGAAAAGTAGCGATAACCTCTGTTATCGCTACTTTCCTTACACCTGCTTTGAAACTGACTTAGCCATGATATCCTTTGTAAGGTGGATATCATGGCTAAGTATGTGAGGCCCTATCAGCAAGCTATCGCCAAACTTCGTGGGATTATCGCTGGGTTTCAAGCGATAATCTCACGTTTGGCAGTTAGCGCTAGGATTTTTATCGCTTTTGAGATAAGCGTTGCTAATAGCACGCTATCACAGCGATAAAAATCCACGCTAGCCGGCGATAATTATCCTAGCGCTAAGTGCGCTTAGCGATAATTATCGCCGGTTATTGCTGATATGACCCTCTGTTTGTGTTGTCTGTTGCAAAAAATGACATCCAAAAGCCTTTCATTTCACATACCCTGTACTCCAGCAAGATTGTCATGCAATTTATTTTAAAAACTGCATGTTAAAAGAATAAGATGCAATATGTACGAAAACATAGCTTGACATTTGGCCTTTGTCTCTCAAGCACTGGTAAAGAGAGCATGAAAAACACGGAATTTAAAAGCATTATTTTTTTTTGCTCAGACTTTCCGACACACCAAAAACTCGCCACCATCCACAGTTTGGAAAACGTTGTATTAGAGGTAACATCCAAAAAACAAGAGGAGGAAGAAAGAGTGTAGAGAAGCAGAGAAAGTGAGGTGAGTGGAAGAGAGCTATACTATGTGAAAAGGTCAAAGAGATAGACAGAGTCCCTCAGGCTTCAAAGGTGGCTACAAATGCAGAGGGAGCAAGAGAGAACCACAGACAAATATAGACAGTGCTACTTGAGTCCATTTCATTTTGTCTCAATGCTCAAGCAGTGGCATAACATTGGCCCCCGCTGTGCGGGGGGGGGGCAGCTGCAGGGAGGTCCCCCTCTGCACAGTACTCTGGCCTGAGAGCTCCTGATTATATACAGAGTGGTGGCCCCTCCACATACCTTGCAGGTGGGCCCCTCAAGTTTCATTATGCCACTGTGCTTAAGCTCCTCCTAAATCTTCCAAATCTACTGCTAAACTTCCTCAACCTTGGCTTGCTCATTAGATTTCTTCCTTGCATAAAACGGTGTGCCTTTTCTAATACCTATAGTGTCGTCACAGGACCTCTTCAATCGCACTACTTTCTGTCCATTACAACAATGCCTCATAATCTAAAATTGCTCATGAACATTTCTAAAAGCAGTCTCATGATCCTTGGTTCTATTTTGCATATTGCACATTCAATTGTTGGCCTCTCAGAGGTATTACTCAGGGAAGTGTGCAGGATGGCATAGCAAGTAAGTCCCATGAGGCCATTCAATTGTGTCTCTTTCCTGCAGGGTTCATGGAAAGAAAAACACCCTAAAGCCCACAGAACTTCTGAAAACCGTTTCACAGTGCCAAATAATGAGGTAGAATGTTTTTCCACCAAACTAAAGTTGACAGGTTTATTAAAGTCAGCCTGCTTGTTTTGAAGAAGCTGGAGATGACAGGCAGCTCCATGAGTGCTAAGAAAATTACCAATACTTTTCTGAAAGCTGCAGCTACTAAAGTTACCAGCAACTCTTCACTACATTCATAGCTTGATGAGAGAAAGTGTTAGTAAAAAATGTAGACAAAACTCAAAAGTCATTCATTGATGTAATATCATATAGTTTTCTTGATGTTATCTTGTTCTATAGGCATACTGATCGGGATCTAGTGTGACATGACATTTCTTGTATTGTCCTGGACATCATCAGACTTAAAGTGATGTGATCAAATTTCCTGTGAAGTCGAAGAATTATTATCAGCCACTGATAATTACTAGGGGCTATATCCTAGCCAGTGTGCTTTTTTCTATCCCCCTATGCCACCTCAGGCAGGAGCTAGCCATATACAAATCAGCCTTAGACCTGTTCCAATCAGAACTGTTCAGCCCAAAAGGTCAGAGTGGATCCTTCTGATCCAGAACACGAGCAACCCAAAACCGGTTTCAGCCTATTTGGGTCTCATCGGTAGGCTGCAGCTTGGTTCCAGTGAAACAGCGAGCAAGGGACACATGTCTGGGCAAACCCACCAGACTTAGGTTTTCACATTTAGGAATACAAAAAGTTATAAGTTGAATGTTTTAATTAATGTCAGCCATTGGTAATTACTCAGGGACACATCCAAGCCCACCATGTGTGCCCACCATGACACCCAAGCATTCAACCAGTCACAGCATTTTAGCCAATACTGCTTTGTATTCTGGTATTCCGTTTCAGTTCATCAGCAGTTTGGTGTCATGACTAAAAAGTCCTTACAAACAGTTAATATGCACACATAATTCATATCATATTGAAAAATGTATACTTTTGCAACTAGAAAATACATTGTTTGGTTCCAATAGACAGATATACTTTACCCACTCACATACAAGCATTTAAAATCAATAAATACTAGTTATAACCCTGACCATTCTCTGTATGAAAACATTAAAAAGCATTAAAATCTCTTCATAATAAAATGACAGACCTTAACCCCCTATCACGGAAAAAGTATTCCGTAATATTTCCTTACAAGGTTAACCTTGTCTCTGCGTAAAATACAGTCCGGTTGGGTGCAAACTACTGCAATAATTTCATGGATTCGAGTATTTTTATTCCTTAGGCAAGTAAATAAAACATTAAATAAAAAAATCGCTAAATATAAAAACAGTTTCTTATATTAAGAAATAATTACATGGTAATTGGCGACAGACATTAACATTTTCTATACTGAAAATATTCACTTATGAATGTATAGAAGGTGCTTTTTCTTTCATGCCAGGTTAGAAAAACAAAGTGCAAAGTGTTTGTTCTATTACTATTAAGAAAAATTACTTTTCCTCTAATATCCTTTCTTATATTTCAGAATATAACTAAAACATAATAACCTACGTATACCCATTCCATTTTCCCAGTGTGGCAAGCTTTTTTTCTTAATTAACTGAACCATGAACAAATGCAAGAATTTCTCTACTGCATAGGATTCGTAGTGTTGCCTTTACTGTTATGAGCATGGCAATAAAATTCCTTGAAAAGAATTATGGATAAAAATAAAAGATTTATTTAAGTTGTCAAATATTATATGGGACCTCTTGGCAGTGGTGTACACCTATGCCTTCACTAAGTTTTTGTGTAGTGGCTGTCGAATCTGTACTTGTTTTGTAAGGCAGGCTTGCTCTGTACCTATTTTGTAGATGAATGCTTGCATTTCTGCTGTCCAAGTTTTTCAACTTTTGTGCAAATGAAGAACATAGGTCTCCTGATATGTATGTTTTGAGGGAGGCCGACAAGGTTTCTTTCTATGATTTGTGTGAGGGTGGCTCGCACGGATGCTTACTGTGCTGTAACTGTTTTGTGTAAGGGAAGGCTCTAGAACTTCCTACTATGCTTTATTTGTTTGAGGGTTGCATGCACAGTTTCTTTCCATGCTGTAACTCTTTTATGAGGAAGGTTTGCACCACTCATTCACATGCTATTACATCTGTTTAGTGTAAAGTTGTTTTGTACAGCACCTGCACATGCTGTGTCTTTTGTGAGTGTTGAACGCTTGCAGTGATGAGGTGCATGCTGTGCCTGTTTCAGTTCAAGGGAGCTGTGGTGCTGTGTGAATCTTATCCGAGGGCAAAACCAGTGCTGATGCTGGACCGTGCTTCTAAAGTGATTTTATTTAGGAGTTTTGTAAAGTGCCAGATGAGAATCCTTGTAGCTACGGTACGGTGGCAACCTCACAGACACTGTTATCAGCCTTCCACTTTGATGTAAATCCCAAATGTAGTCTGGGTGTTGTGTCCTTATATGCGTCCAATGAGTTAATTAGACTAACACACCAAATACTACTGATTTGTGGGTTAAAGTCAATGACTGAAAACAGTGTCTGTGATGATATGAAGCGAGGTGGTCACCTTAATTTTAGCTGCTACAAAGCTCTGAAGGAAGCCCACCACTTGAGTAAACTTTGGGAGTAACAGGGGGTCATTTCAACTGAATGTGTGGTGAAGTGTTCCTATTCGGTATTCCACTAAATCTCATTGGACTGAAATCCGCAGAATGCCTGTCTAAAGAGTCAGGCTTCATTCATTCTCTAAAGAGGAGGTAGTTGGGCTCTGATTTCAGGCTGGGGGACTGGGGTATTCCAGAGTTGGTGGCCCTGAATACCCAGAAATCTGCCTTAATGTTTCTGTGATTTGAACATTTTTGTTGGCTTAGGCCCATGTCTGTTGATTGGAAGACTCATGGTTGGAACTTAATGTGTGGCTAGCATTTGAAGATAGTTGGGTTCTTTGTTCCAGTCTGCCTTGTGGGTGATGCACAGCTTTTTAAATATAATCATAATTTACACCCTTAGCTAATGAAGGACAATAAGGCATGTTTCACAAGGCCATTTTCCCAGAGGGTAAATCAGAGTTTGGACCCATGGGTTTGCAGTTTTTGCAAACTATCAATAAACTATTTTGGGAGCTTAGTGTAGAATTTCCTCTCCCACTTTTGCTGTGCATATTTTGGGTCTGCCTGAAGTTTACAATGCTGCCAGCTAAGCAGTGCCTCTTGTAGGTGTGAGTGAAGCTTACACTATAGCTGCTAGTGCTGTATCTGTTCCCTAGAGGAGAAACCCGCTCTGTGGATGCTTTTGCTATTGCCTCCTTTTGCAAGTTTTGCAGTGATCTCTTTGGCTCCCCCACAACTTTGATCTAAGGATTAACAATACTATATAATATATGAAAGAGAACGAACAAATATAATTTAGGGGGGTGATACCAAGGTCTTTTTAGTTCTGCAAGACCACAATGTTTTCAGTGGTTGAACCGACTCTTATTAGCTATCAAAAGCACACTTCTGACTTAAACAACAACAATGGAAATGCGAACAGAGGAGACAGCCAGTCAGGGAATGGCCTTCAAAGCCATTGCAGCTGGCTACCTTTGTACCTTGGGTTGGCAGGTATGCAGTCCTGGGCAGAAATACTCTTGAAATTGACCCTGCTGCATTGGAGACATGAAATAAATAATTTTTGAAAATCAGGTAATTTTGGAGGTTTAGATCATCATATGTCAGAGCTGTTTTAAGTAAATAATGCCTGCCACACAACAGGCAAAATTAATTGAAGCCCTCAGGGTCAAGGGAGAAATAGTTTTGCCATTGACGTTACCGCCATAGCAGAAACACCGACAGGTAGAAGGTGCAAGGCAGCTGGGGCTTCCACAGGACACCTTGCATGAAGCCCCCTGAGGTTTTATTACAACTCAAATAAATAACATGGATCCATTTGACATCTGTTTAAAAAAAATAAAAATCAGTATCACTCCAGAAATGTAATGGCAGCTTTGACCTGATAGGTTCCCCTGACAATGGACATATGATCCCACCTGAACTCTCCATTATGGGTTTGTTAGAAATGGGGGTCTCTAGTTGGCAATGGCTGGCCACTGTCCAAGTAGGGACCCTTCTTCCTAAGTCAGAGTAAGCAGCCTACACCCTTTGACAACCCCTGCTCAACCCTGTGGTAACGTAGCACGAGCAGCTAGGCTTATCTCAGAGGCAGTGTGTGAAGCATTTATGACCATACACCATATAATGAGGAACACTACAAATGGACACCACTCAAGTAGTTATGAAAAATAGGTATTTTTATATAGACTTAATCACAAGACCAATAACAGTAAAAATCCACAATACTATAAAAATATAATTACTTTAGAAATGCTGCAAGGAAAAATAGTTCAGGATGCACAAAATGATGTTTAGTTCAAGGCAGTGGTCTCTGCGACCCTTTTACTCACAAAGTATCTGGTTCCTGGGGCAAAGCAACAAAAATGTCGCTAAGGCGTTGTAGCGATAAATTTCCTCACGCTAACCAGCGATGCGTTGAATCCTTACCGCAAGGGAGGATGATGCGCTGGGTTGCGGGCAGGACAAAGCTACAAACTTCCTCACGCTAAGCCGGTGATGCGATGAAATCCTTGCCGCGAAGGGAGGATGATGCACCGAGCCTGTTGCGTGTGCGATCTTGCTGCGTTGACAAAAGATGGCGCTCCGCGAGGGAGCGACGATCCGGATTCGATGCGGGGAAAAATGGCGAACGCTCGGCGTCCGCGCTGCGATGATCCTGTTGCGATGGTTTCCAGATAGCGGGCGTTTTCAGGCCCGCAGACAGGTGCTGCGACGATCTTCGGGGTTAGCGAGCACTCGGCGACAGCGGAGCGGCGATTTTTCTCACGCTCACCAGCTGCAGCGGATCGCTAACGGAGGTTAGCGACGATTTTCAGCGCTCTCTTCTCAGCAGTAGAACTAGAGGCCCTGGAACACACAGGAGCCTCACCTGCAGATAGTAATCCTCGCTGGGAGGAAACAGGAGGCTGATGGTGGAGTCTGATGTGCCTGAGACTCCTGCAGATTCTTGTAGTCCCACGGACAGAGGTTCTTCTTGTTATCCAGGAGCAATACAACTTGTAGGGGTTTGTGCACAAATATTTATACCCCCAAAGTCTTTGTTCTTAGGGGTCCCAAGTCTCTGAACCCAGCCAGAACCAGTTCTGCCCAGCCCTGGAGCACTTTGTTGATCAGGCTGCATCCTTCCTTTCAGAAAGAGGGGGTCTGCCTCAGACGCACAGTGGGAGGTGGAGCCAGCGTTCACCTTGCCAGGCACAGTCCTATTCAAGTGCAGGAGCTACCCCTCCCCTCACACCAAGGCAGGTCGCTCTATTCAACCCAGGTCTGACTCAGCCTGCCCTGTCCCTCCTAAACCAGACACCCAATACACATCATAGCAGAGCAAACTGGAAGGCTTAGGCAAGAAAGTACCTATACTCTAAAAGTGGTAGTTTCAAACACAGAATATAAAAATAACCTTCACTAAAAGATGTATTTTAATATTCTGAGCTCAGGCATATTAGATTCGTTTTTCTACCATGTTCCGTGGGTCAGTTCGGACTATAGAGTGTAATAGCCCAGACCTCCCATTCTTCGCCTATGGAGAACAGGTAGCCTTACAGTAGTGAAAAACGAAATGGGGTGTAATTCACTACTAGGACATGCTACACACATCAGGGCATGTCCTACCTTACACATACAATGCGCCCTATCATAAGGGGGGCTTACAGGATGCCAAGGGAAGGTTTAGGGGCTGGGAAGTGGGTGCACTTCACAGCCAAGATGGCAGTTCTGGACTGCACGCAGACACTGCAGTGGCAGGTCTGAGACACACTTTACAAGCTGCTTCTGTGGGTGGCACAATCCCGTGCTGCAGGCCCACCAGCAGCATTCGGTTTACCAGCCCTGGGCACACACAGGCCACGCTACTAGGGACTAACAGGTAAACCAAATAAGCCAATCATGGATGTACCAATTCATATGTCATCTTTACGAAGGGAGCATTCGCGCTGTGGCACTGAATGGCAGTGGCACAGCGCCCAGAGCATCTATAACCAGCAAAAATAGAGGAGACACAGCGAAAAAATGGAAGGGAGACTCACGCCAATGGTGCCAGGTCTAACAGGGTTGAACTAGTTCACTGGGCTTTATGAAAACCCTCATCTCTACTAAGAAGATCACTGCATTTTCGAGATAGCCGGCTGCAATAGATGTGGTTAACTTGGAATGACTATGTGCAACAGTGTCTTAAAATGGATGCTCAGTATACAGATGTTCAGAATCACTTAGCAGTAGAACCCCAGTGATGTCAACCCTGCTCAATGAGTAGACTGAATTAGGGTTGGCATAGCACGGACTGTCTATCTTGGTTTCAGGCCTCTAGTAGAGTGAAGCTATACTTGGTTACTGAATAAAGGATTGGTTACTGTGAAAGTTAAGGTATCTGTGGGTTTCTCTTCAATCTGCTGCTTGTGAGCATTACTACACGAGGTAATGAGTGGGTTAGGCAAAGAGTTGAAGAAACCTTTGTGTGACATACGGCTTGCTATTTTCAAATACAGTAAGATAGCCCAGGGAGTTTAGTGTCAACTACCAACGAATATGTTTGATCAACAGACCATAGGCTGTTTTCTTTAAAATAAAATGAAAGCTACATGATGCAAATACGAGTCACTTGAAAGTGATTTAATGCATAGAAAATGCATATTTTCTTCGATGAATCCTTAACTTCAGTGCAAAGTACAGTCCGCCTCTACTCCCAAGTAATGTGGCCTCTAATGCCTAGGTACCTATTGCATTTAAATTTACTAGCACATTTTCATACAGATTTCGGTAGAGCATTCTCATAGGTCAGAGTTAAGTAGTGTTATATCCTGCAAAGCTTAAACCAATGTTAGTGTTAATGTGGGAACAATACACCATTTATAGTAAAGTGCCCCA
The DNA here is from genome assembly GCF_964204655.1 of Triturus cristatus. Taxonomy (NCBI): domain Eukaryota; kingdom Metazoa; phylum Chordata; class Amphibia; order Caudata; family Salamandridae; genus Triturus; species Triturus cristatus. Next base: position 492,319,752 of record NC_140588.1, read on the forward strand.
GTTATATTGATGGATACCCTCCAAATTCGTGAAAAAGTCTTGAAGCTTTACAAGGTTTGGTAAGTGTTTTAGCTCTAATGAGCTTACAATTAACTATTTGCCACAATAGTTGCCAAACATTTCTTTGCAAAGAAAACACAAACTTCCCTGCATGATAGGTTTCAAGTACATTACTTCCAGATTACAGCCAGATGGTAGCCAAAAACAATCAACACTGGGTCATCTTTCAAGCATTCATTCAGCCATTTATTGTAGACATCCTGCTTTATGTGAAGTGTAACAAAAATAGAGGAGGAGACAGCAAACACCTTAGCATTGCCATTGTTACTCCTGTCTGATCTGCATGGTCTGTTGTGCTGCAGCTGCCCCTCCTGCCCACCCTGTGTGATCAGCTTGCTGTCCCTGCTCCTGCCCCCTTTCTCCTACCCTCTGTAATCTGAGTACAGCAATTAGCCCTTCTCCTCTACCCTTGATGGTCCCTTGTGCATGTGCCTGCCACTGCCCTTCCCTCTTGTCCATCATGGTCTGCTGTGCTGCCACTAACTCTTCCACCTGCTAAATGTGGTCAACGGTCTGCCCCTGTCCTCCTCTGTCCTCTCCCTCCATTGTCTGTATGCATGCCCATATCCCCTGCCTCTTTCTATCCATGGTGCATAGTGCTTCCACTGTCCCTTCACCTTCCCTGCATGAAAGGTTTACTGATCCTGCCTCTCTCCACCCTTCCCCTGCTCTCCATTGTCAATGTGCAGTCCATGCCACATTCCTCTTGTCCTCCATGGTCAAATGTGCTGCAACTTCTCCTCCTACTTGCCCTGCATGGTCAGCATGCTACCTTTGCCTCATTCCATGCTGCACTTCATTGTCTGTGTTCATGCCCCTGCCCCCACCTCCTGATCTCCATCACCCATTGCACTGCTACTGTGCCTCCAACTAGCCTTGCAAGATCTGTTGTGCTGACACTACCCCTCTTCCCTGCCTTGTGTGGTCAATGTCCTGCCACTGTCTCCTCCCCCTGCCCCATGTCTGAGTCCATGTGTGTAGCTTTTCCCTCCTTCCCCCTATTGTCCGTTGAGTTGCCACTGCCCCTCCCTCCTGACCTCCATGGTCTGCTATGCTGCCACTCCCACTCACGCTTACCCTGCATGGTACATTGTGCTGTCACTACCCCTCCCGCCTGACCTGCATGATCAGCTTGTTGCCACTGCCACTGCCCCTTCCCTAGATCCCCCTGCCCTCTGTTGTCTGAGTCCATGCCCCTAACTGCTCCCTTTTGCCCTGCATAGTTTGTTGTGCTGGCACTGCTCCCCTGCCTACCCTACGCATGCAGCTTGCTGCCCTTGCCTTCCTCCACCTGCCCTTCGGTGTCCGTGTTCATGTCCTTGCTCCCTCTGACCTGCTCTCCATGGTCAATTGTGCTTCCACTGCCAACTTGCCCAACCTGGCCTGCATGGACCGCTTGCTGTCCCAACCATCCACCCCCTGCCCTCCAAAGTCCCAATGCATATCCATGCCTCCTTCCTTTTGCCCTTTATGATCAGTTGTGCTGCCTCTGCCTTCAGCCTACTCTGTGTGATTTATTGTGCTGCCATTGTCATCCATCAAGAGGGTGTTCAGGTGTGCCACACTTGTCATGAATACAGAATATTATCACTCTAGGTGCTCATTAGCACAATGTAGTAAAGCTGGAGTTGATCAACAGGGACTTAACTGCCCTGCTGTTGGTTGCTTGTGTTAAAAGTATATTTTTCAGTCTGCATGTCAGCAGGTTTTATTGAAATGGATGAGGAGAATATTTGAGAACTCTAAGAAAATGAGTGTTCATTTTACTTTCTAAAATTCTAACCTTAAGTTGTATGGCAAAACAATCCCCCCTCTTGTTAATTTGTAAAGAAAATGTTTTAAGTGTCACAACTGTGTTTCAATCAAGATGGCTTCAGGTGTGCTACACTTTTGTCATTAATAAAAATGTTAGTGCTCTAGTTGTTCATTAGAGCGCTATGAGAGGCAACAGTAAAGCACCAGGGAATCAACTGGCAGGCTGCTGCTGTTTGAAACACATGTTTTACATAGTATCTCAGACTGTATTCTCACATGGCTAAGGTAGATAGTATAAATTTACAGAAAATATGCTCTCATTTTAGCGTCTGGAGCACTATCCATAACCTTTAGGAGTAAAACATGGCAGAAAACAGTTTTCTCTGAAACTTGATTCATCACATCCCGGCAGAGGATAAGGAATTTACATAAGATAAAATCACCTTAGGATACACACACAAGTTCATATGTTACCACCAGAAAATTATTTTTTTTGTAATTACAATCTATGAGCCTTTATATGTGCTACAATGCATTGCAATGGGGACCAAATCCCAGAGACCTGAAAAGACTGGCACAACATTCCAGACAGTCCATGGGGTTCACTTTGCCCCCCCCCCACATGCCCTTTGGGGTCAATGAGTGCTCATCCTGTCTTCCTATTTATTTTTAATTCATTTTCAGGACACAATTACCATGTTCCTGATTCAGCGCTTAATTTGAGCCGGTGGTTTCTGGTGTTCGGCACGGGCATTTAATTGTCAACACTGGCTCTTTTGGCAGTCTACCACAAAGTGCCGCTGTTTATCTAATTGATGAGCACAAGAACAGTAGTTTAGTAATTCAAAATATATTTACAGTGATTAATGCCTGCCACCCAATGCCTTGTTATAGCTTTGGTGACAGCAATAGTCAGAATTTTCACACTAGTAGGAGTGTGATGGTCAGCAGTTATGTGGGTACTGTCATTGACATATCTGGCAGGGTCAGGAGGTGGTGCAAGCAGCAGTGGCCTTCTGACAAGGGCCCTGGCACTTATTTGTTTACAAATTAAGCACTGTCCTGATTCCTGTGATGGCTGACAAAATATATTGTTCAGGTTGTGACCAACCAACCAGGATTGACTAGTACCCTTTAAAGTGGCGAACTCCAGCCTGTTTGAACATGTCTGCCCAGATATCTCTATTTTTGTATCTATAATTTCTTAGAAAATGTTAGAACAAATGTACTGCAAATCACAAAAAGCACACTTTCAGGGTAAAGATTTAGCTTAAATTTGTTGTTTATTGTTGTCTAAAAAGAAAAGGATTTATTGGTTTGCTATTAACTTTGGCACCATTTGACAAATCGTCACGAAGCATTTCAAAAAAAGTCTCATTCACCTCAGATACTTCCTGGGAAGGTTGGAGGTGATCCATGAAGCAGGACCGAGAAAAAGACGGGGTACAAAAATGAGTTTTTTCCATGGAATTTGCTGCTGGCAAAATTAGACATAGGTAAAGCCAAACCAGCTGAACGGAATTACACCAAATTTGGCAGAAAGCTACATCTTTACTATCAAAGTGTGCTTTTTGTGATTTTGTGTAAATCTTTTCAATAGTTTTTGAGAAATTAAGGTTTGAAATGTATGTGTATATGGGGATGCGGTGAATGTGTGGATACAACATATCAAAAGATAAGATCTGAATGGTGGCCCACATATCAAAAAAGATGTGGTGGTTGCAGTTTTAAGGCTCAGGGAATCCACCCCTTTCCTGTAAAAAGGAAAACAATAGGGGGCAAAGTAGACATACTGTGCCTTCACAGACCTGGTAGGAGTTGCAAAAGACCCCCCCCGGCCAAAAACATAATTGTTATTAATTGTGCGACAGATCCTCAGTGGCACCACATATCTGTAGCTCAGTTTAAAAAAAAGGGCAGCCTCCTGCCCGTTTGAAATATACGACCCCGTGGGTAGCTAGCACCCATGGAGGGGCGCAAGTATTTTATCTGGAGTGAGGTCATGAGCTCCCCTTCTCAAAGGCATTTTAAGGCTCTCGGTCACCATCACCTGGGGCTGATGCAAATTTTTTAATTAGTGGGGGAAACCTTCCTCCAGGGCCAAAGCTATTTTTAATTAGGGAGGGGGTGTACGCCCTTCTTCATGAATTTCCCTATGCCCCTGGGAATCCTATCCGCCGGGGCCAGAAGGCACACAGTGTTCCAGGGACGTCATCCTCTGGGACAGTGTGCACTTCCCTACTTTGGAAAGTGTGGGTTTGGAATACATATTTAATTCCCTGCCTGCACTGTTGGGACAGGGAACACAGATTTGCTCTCAACCCAGAGGAAGCAGAGATAACAACTGCTCCTGCCCATGCAGAAGCTAAGCAACTGAGTTGGAGCTCCCCCCACATCCCCCAACATTGAAAAAAGGTTTGGAGGACTTGGGTGGCACCGCGGCACCCATGGTAAAGGAAAAGCCCCAGCCATAGCGAGGATCCATTATTGGGGATTTGAGACTCCCCCTGCAGTCCCAAACTGTGCATAAGGTATGGGTGTCCGAGGTGGCAAGAGTAAACCCCCCCAAAATACTGGAAACTAAAATGTATTCATTATTCAGTGTCCTAGGCAAAGAGCACGCCATAATTATGTGCAAGGGCCAGGCGTACCCCAAACCATTTTTTGATGTTGGGGAGGGCTGCAGGGAGAGCAGGTCAGGGCAAGCCCTGTGCCCAAGCCTACACCTTGCATGGCCAAAGGCAATGTGCAGTGGGGGTTGGGCGTCTGCAGTGGGGTTGGGCACAGGTCTTGGCCAAAGGCAAGGTTCTGCACCCAACCCCACACTGCACACGGCCTGGCCATGCTTAGCGACGGTGGGCACCTGGGGAGGTTGCACAATACCGGATATCTGACTTTATTTTGAAAAAAAACATACCTATTCACTGAAAAAACAAAGGTTAAAGTGACGTTATAGTTAGGAATTGAAATAATATCCTACTTTACATTAAAAATTAATTTAGAAATTCACTGGTAAAAATTGTTAAAGGGACTTTTTAGAGAACCTGAACTCTGCAACTGACCTCTGCTGGTATGAGTCCTAAATCCCTAATTGGTGCTCTTCAAGTCTTGGAAGGAGTTTCCGAGGGGCTGCTCCTGCCTAACCCTAAAATTTAGGACTTAGAAAAAGTTTCACCAAAATCGGCCAAAGGAACTGATCAAAGAGAGGACCTCCCTGCCATCCCATCTGCCCAAAGTGCATTGCTAGTTGACCTGACTTAGAGGTAGTTCCCTATATGTTCTTTTCTACAGCAGAAAATCCTGCTCATTGGGACTTCTGAGTATTGGTACCCGTCCTTGTGGAGCCCTCTTCGGCTACATATTGCAGTTTCATTCCTCTGGAGGTTTTTGACTTCCAATAAGTTGTCTAAGTCTGAAGCTGAAAACGGCGAAAGGCTTCCTATTGATGAAGACAACCTCAGCTTCTCCTGTTCAGAGACTTTTTTCTGTCATCATTGATTGCTGCACCGAAAGTTCGTCGTGTGCACCTCTGAACTTCACTTTCTCCAGGAATTTTCTTCAAAATTTCTTCAAAGTCCGAAGGGAAGCCAATATTATGCCCTATCCACCTCGTGTATCCGGCCTGTGCTCCATCACCGTCTGCCTTAACTTTTGACTTTGCGCAACTAAATACTGAACTGTGACATTCAGTTGATATTTTGCACTCCTGGGGCCGTATTACTTAAACTAAACGGCCATTTGCACCTGCTTTGCGTTCCCTCGGGGCACTTTGGTATTACAGTAGCGGCCACAGACGCTTGTGCGACCCCTTCTGTGATACCAATACTGCAGGTGCACATAAAGCACCAGCACTATCTTCAAGGGGGCAATCCTTTTTCCTCTGCACCCACGCCATATTACTGATGTGGGCGCAGAGGCAAAGAAGCCCTCTGGGAGTGGGGAAAAGGGGTCCTACAGACCCCGCAGACATCCCCTTGCAGGCGGGTGCAGTCACTGACTGCACCCGCCTGTAAGGGGATCTATATTCCCCTTTAAAAGTGCAGGAAGGTTGCCACTTGCACAGTAAAACATGGAATGGATTTAAAGCAGCCGCTCCGTATTTCACATGAATGTACTGCCCACAGGGGAAACATCCATTGCAACGCAACTTTTACAACGTGTTGCTATTACATCGCATGCGTTACAACGCATGCGATGTAGCAACGCGTAGCGTTTACTACGCATACCATTACATCACATGCGCTTTTTTAACGCATGCGATGTAATGGCTATCCAAGTCATGAGGAAACTGAGGCTGTTTCCTCACAACGACATGCAACGCCCCTTGAAGCAGGAAGCAGGAACCAGGAGCAGAGATGGCGACACTGGAGATGAACCACAAGGAAAGAGAGGTAAGGGGGTTTGCGTTTGGGGTGGGGGTTACCTTTGTAGGGTTTACGGTAGTATCAAAGTAGTGTTGTAATGTTTGTGTTGTGTGGGGTTGTGTTTTACGTTTTAGGGTATTTTTAGGGTGTTTGTGTAGTGGAGTGTTTTAGGGTTGTGTCAGTGTTTTAGGGTTTAGTGTAGTGTTGTAGTCTTTGTGTAGTGTAGTGTTTTAGGGTAGCGTCAGTGTTTTAGGGTTTAGGGTAGTGTTGTAGTGTTTGTGTAGTGTAGTGTTTTAGGGTTAAGGGTAGTGTTGTAGTATTTGTGTAGTGTAGTGTTTTAGGGTTTAGGGTAGTGTTGTAGTGTTTGTGTAGTGTTTTTGGGTTTAGGGTTGTGCTGTAGTGTTTGTGCAGTGTAGTGTTTTAGGGTTTAGGGTACTGTTGTAGTGTTTGTGTAGTGTAGTGCATTAGGGTTTAGGGTAGTGTTGTAGTGTGTGTGTAGTGTAGTATTTTAGGGTAGTGTCGGGGGGGTCGTGCAGGGTAGTGTAGTGTTATTGTAGGGAGAGGACTGGGGGTTGGGGGAGGGTTGTGTAGGGGTAGGGTAGTCACTTACCTTGCAAACTTTAACCACGAGTATAGCTTTACCACACATGCCTTTGTGTTGTAATGGCATGCGTGGTAAAGGCATAGTCGTGGTAATAGTTTGCGATGTAATGGCATGTCGTTGTCATTGACATCACGTAGTAATACCCGCATTGTAATGGCATGCGTGGTCTTAGTAATCAATGTAATGACATACATTCGCCCACAGGGCAGGACGAGTTAGCGGCTGCCCTGGGGGCAGCGCATTCTTCATAATGCCGTGCATTTTACTTCATCTGGCCTAGCGCACATTTTTAAAGGCGCAATTAAGGAAAATGCGCGGTATGCGTAATATGGCCCTAGTTCTACTGATTTGATTTAGTTTGTTTTGTTAATGTGTCATTTTAGTCATAACAATTTACTCTTAATTGTTGTGGGAGTTTTCTTGTGTTTTCACTTTATCACTGTTTGTGTGCTGCATAAATACATAACACCTTGCCTCTATGTTAAGCCTGACAGCTTTTGTGCCAAGCTATCAGAGAAGTGAAGCACTGGTTAGATTTGTGACTTTTTTGGTTCACCCCAACAAGGACTGTGGTCACTGCTTGAGTAAGGTTATCACCCTCTCAATCAATAATCTGATTTCTCAAAATCCTGCGACTGGTTCTTAAAACTCTTGGTGGAACAAATGCTGTCATATATAAAGGGCATTAAAGGGATGCTTAATAATCTGAATGAGAATATAATTGAATGCCCATAATGAATTACTTGTGCAATCACTATACCAGCAACCCACAGAAAGAAACCCTACGGGTTACTGACTCTTTGGTCTCTAAACTGAACTAGGATTTTTTTACCCAAAAAGAATGTATGTCCATGGCTTGAAAATGAAAAATATATGTAACAATACCAATGCTCATAATGGGCATAAAAGGAATTGGAAGCAATTTCTCTATAGAGTAAATTTTTGTACTCTGGAATGAGAGTGAATCTTTTACAAAATAGTCTGCACACAGGCTCAAAAATAGTCACCTATTTCTAAAATTCGTGTTTGCAATTATCATAGGGAATGTTACTTCTTAGCTTTAGGAATCTTTACATATGTTGAAACTCTAAGGTCAGAAGTGTTTTCCAAACCTGCAGATGGTAGTCACCTGCTACAATCTCACAGTTTTGACTCGCAATCCAGGAAGAAAACCTACCATTTGTATCTGCAAAGCAAATAAATTGCCTTCTATAATAATCAAGAACTGCTCTGCCAAAGCTCTTAGAGAAATGCAATGCATAGATTGATTTGTGTGAATGCATATGGTCTCTATTTCAATCATGTCTAAAAATTAACTAACAAAAAGTTGAGAATATTATTATCAGGCACTCTGGATTTTGAGAAACCTATGTTCACAATTAAGAAAGGAAGAAGCCTGCAGTTTGGCGCATACTAGACCAAACCAAAGTACAGAAAGAGTAGCAAAAAGCTTATTGTGGACCCTCACCCCAGTTAAGGATCATTTTCCCTCTTGAAAATATGATGTCTGTACATTCAAAAAAGCAATTTTAGAGCTTGACCTAGGTTTAACAATGCCATTGGTTTAGAAATGACACACAAATTATAGCTAACGTAATACTCATGTAATCTGAAGTATATGAGCATGGCATCCAGAAAAATCTAAACATATGAACGCTGCACCACAATTAGGTGCAAAAAGATCTTGACATAATTAACTAAGCATTTTGTTGATGCTCAACACAGTGAGAATAGATTTGAGTGGTTTGTAACTGACGAAATAGATACTGATAACACTAACATGAGCTTAACACTGCTTATACGTGACACTGGATATACTCTCTGGGGATACACTGTAGGGTCCTTAATGCTGACATACCTTAGTCACAATTACAATAGGAACAACACAAACAAACTACATGCGTTCTAAATTGGATAGCTGAGTCCAATCCAGCATGTGAAATGTTATTCTCAGGTTGATCACCTCTGTATGAGATTACTCATTGCTACAAGTACAACTTGCAGAACAGGTTAGGGACCCTTCTATTCCAATGTTGACTAAACATAAACATTCCCACTTAGAAATGTTTTTTTTTCTGTCACCATTTTCTGACAGTGAGAGCCCCTCTTTCAGGAAGAAATTATTAATATTATTTTTTCCTTCTTCAGATGCTGCTCTAACAATGATACAGTGGGCTATTAGCATACAAGTACTCCTAAACCTCAACCCTGCAGCCGCCCATCCATGAAATTGTAGGTCCAATGCAACTACCTAGCAATGCAGTGTGTGGTGCACCATGAACAAATGTGCAAATGGCAGCCATTTACTACCTTGCTGTCTACCAGTTGTTTACCATTACAGCAGACAGATGGCAAAAAAGAGGTGCAGCTGCCAGACATGACGTTTGAAGAAGTAAGCAGTATGAGTGTTGCAAGCATGAGAAATCATGCAAAGCCAGCGAACACTTTGTGAGAATGACATGTAACTCTAGATGAACGATACACCCGACAATCCACAAACTGAGCCGTGATCAGCATAAAAAAGTGCAAACCAATCACATGTCTCTGAGAGAATGATGTATGGCCTTGGATGAACAGCGAGCAAGAGTTATGTAAGAAATTTGGCACTTTGAACTTTAAGCATTCCAAGACAACTATCCGGCAATATCAAATTTTATGTTCACCATTTTATTTTCTCTATATGAATCTGAGATTGTCACCACTTTCAAGGCATGCTAAGATAATTTTGAGGATCTTCACTGAGAAACAATATTAAAGGGACTTTAACAAACAGGATTTGAATTTGAATGTTCAGTTCCCTATTGGAGCTGTTTGATACAGGGAAAAGGTATACCCCAGGAATACAAATGATTTCCTCTCACATTATTAGAATCCCCACGGTAAATAACTTCCCTTTGAAAATCATCAATATATTTTTGTAGCTGACCACTAACATGAGCTGCTGTTTATTGATGATCTTTCTACCTACTTATGTGTGTGCCTACAGATGGTGCCCACTCCTCACATCCAGGATGACATGATAACCCATAATTAGAGTCAATGGAAATGGCAGAGATTTTTCTGCCTAGACTGCTTGTACTCACCCCATCACATGTGCCTTGTGCCTTTGCAGTGTTGCTGCCTTTTGTCATGATGAGGACACTGCTTTGTTTACTTTAATGTTAGAGGTGTGTGAAATATTATAATAGTTGTACTCATTGTTTTTTATGTTCCCCCTTATTTTAACTAATAACTAAGTCAAATTCCATCAAGGTATGACAACGTCCCCTAATCAGGGCCCTTTGTGCATGAATGCATGCATTAGGCAGGTAGGGATCAAGTTCAGTCCTGAAGAAGGCTATTAGCCCATACAGGCAGCAAGTATGGCGAAACATGTTGACATTTTATTGGACCAATGAGTCATAGTACTCATTGGGCATTCCCCTCTCTTTTTTAATCTTACCTTACATAGCCCTAAAATAGAAAATACATATTTGGGTTCACCCATAAGGTAAGTTTGATTTCTTAACTGCTTTACCTATCCAATATTAAGTTATCAGGAAATACCTAAAAAAGTAGGTCAAGTTCGTCCACATAGTATTACCTTACCAGGATGGTGTAAGGGTACTGATGATAAAGCATTCCACAAAAGAGTGAGCAATAATTTCTTATATGGAAATAATAGACCTCTGGGGCTTTTTTAGTCCCCTGTTGATACAGGTTGCCACACTCATTTTGAGATACTGTTTAGATAATGAGGTTGCACATTCTTTTCCTGATTTCTTTCCACTTCCCTATTTGGTGGAATAATGAGAAGCCTTTGACCAGCAGCCCATTAGCCTAAGGGCTGCTGGTGTACTAAAGTCAGAAGGTTTGTACAATTTAAGATGGACCATCAGATGTGCATTTTTACTGTATGGGTTCTCTATGTGAGCATGATAGCCCCAGGCAGGAAAACGCATAAATGCCCTAAGTACAATTTGCAATACCTATCCCTAAGTTTCAGATTTATTTCTAAAGTAGGAAGAAAATGCCAACTAGCTGCCATGGCAAGGTGCATTTTTGCCGAAAGTGCTCCCAATGTGCTGACAGGAGCATAATAGGCAAAACCGTTTTGCACTGATTTAGTGGGGATACCATAATAAGTCCAATGCACTAGTAGGCTGGCAATGGCTCACCTCTCTCTAAATGCTTTTTTTATATTATCGACATTCTCTTGCTGAATATGTTTTAATTGACTGTTTAAGATTTTCCCTGTTTTCCTACATTTACTTTATTTTAAATTGTTTTTGTCAAATTTGTGTTCATATTTATTAATGGGCTCATCTCCTTTACTTTGATCATGTAGAGTGTTCCATCACCTACTTGCTCATTTTACATTTAATATGTGTCTAGTTCTAAATATATAAACCCAAGATAAGTCAAAGTAAAATATGCAACAAAAATAACTATGCATCTCCGTGAGACTTTATTTTTTCAAAAACTTTATTTATTGGCATTTAGAGATTTCATGCACAGAATACATTAGAGGATTGTCAGAGCATAACATCCCCATATATCCACATAATACCTAATAAGAAACTAAGAAAAAACAATAACTACTAACACATAGGGAGAGCATCACCACATTCCTATATATAACAGGAGCAAAAGATAAAGACTTTGTCACACGTAGCACTCTTAATAAATCCATACAAATAATATAAGCCTCAGAAATATAAGACATTCCACATTTCATTGAAATTTCCTTCCCCCATATCTATATGAATACAGATTAAGAGGTATTAGACTTTGGATACGGAGATTTAGTAGTAGGGAGACTCGATTTTTATTCCTGTACTCTTGACATGTCTGCGATATAAACTAATTCTCTCAGTTATAAACACGCAGGCAGGCCAGAAAGGGGCTCCATATATCTTTAAGTCTGGAAGCTGCTGGCATCATTTCCCAGAAGATGGACATCTGTTCTTGGCAATAGGATATATCTAGTATCCAGGCCTTGACAGAGGGCCTTCCTGATAGCCCCCGCCTCCAGCGGATGGCTACCCTCTGCTTTGCCAGTAGCAGCAATATAGCCAGCAGTCTACAGAACCCCACAAGAGCCTCTTATACGTATCCCAACAGTCCTAACAATGGCGTTGGTTCCATCTGTATTGCCAGGAATTCTCGGATTTCGCACAATACCTCTTCCCAATAGGCTGCAACAGTGGGGCAGCTCCCAGCCAGGTGTAAAACGATGTGTGTGTGGCCTGGCATCTCCAGCAGTTGGTGTCCGGGGGAAAGCCCATTCGGTGTAGCTGGATGGGTGTACGGTAATAACGATTGAGGAACTTAAAATGGATTAACTTGATTTTGTAATTGGGGGATAGCAGTTCTAATTGTTCACGGCAAAAGCACCATTGCTCATTTGTAATAGGCGGTTGCAATTCTGAGTTCCGATCTATCTGTGCCTTTGCTCCAATAGCCAGATTATTCCGCTGCATAAGGGTATTCAGTTGTGTGATCAATTTATGAGGTGATGGTGTAGTTAGAACATGCTCAAGTGCTGACAGAGTGGGCAGAGGGTTGGGGCAAGTGCTGGGAATTTTATGACACGTGGCTCTGGTACGGTAATATAGTAGTATGTATGAAGGTCCTCTTGGTGGTGACCCATCTGGTGGAGGAGGAGCAAGAAAAGTTTCACCCGTATACAGCATTGCAAAAAAGTTCAAGCCAAGTCTTCTAGACCTAATCACATTTCAATTGTCTACTAGTGGTGGCATTTGTGGGTTATCAGCTAAAGGGATGGATGGGGCATAAAGCACCTCGGCCTTGACCTGCCCAACTGTCCTTTCTAAGCTCATCTTAGCGTTTCAGTCATGTCTATGGTATTTCTGGGCCTGCGATATGGTTGGTATAATGCTACTGTCAGGGGTGTGGGGGCCACTATCTCCACTTCCATTTCCATATGGGGCTGAAATGGTGTAGGGTAAATCCAGTAATGGAAGAATTGGGCCTGTGCACAGTATGCATATAACGGAATGTCCGGAGCACCCAATCCACCTTGGTTTAGCGGGAGCTGGAGTCACCTCCCCGGCTATCCTAGCCTTCCCTCCTGCCCATATTAAGGAGATCATCAATGAACTAAGCTTTTTAAAGAAAGCTTGAGTAAGTGGAAGGGGTAAATTTACAAAAATATACAAAAATTTAGGGAGTACTATCATTTTTGTGATAGCAATTCTCCCCGCTAGGGATGGTGGTAGTTTGGACCATGCTCTTATCTTGCCTTCCAACCAGGAGATAGTTTGCCCATAATTCTTTCTCCAGAGTTCCTGCACATCCCTACTCAGCCAAATCCCCAGGTATTTACCTGGACCTTCCACCTATTTGAGGGGGTAATCTAGCGCAAAGGGTTTGGTTCCCGTTGTTAGAGAAAAAAAAGTGTTGATTTAGCCCAATTTATTTGGATGTCAGATAGTCCACCAAACGTTGTGATCTCACGTAGGACAGGTGATAAGTTTGTTTCGGGGTCATTAATGTACAGTGTGATGTAATCTGCGTACAGCGACACAATCAGCCCTCTGGATGTGAACCCTAAACCTCTAGCCGTGTGATGTTGCCGTAGATGAGCCGCAAAGGTTCCATCTCCACAGCAAAGAGGAGAGGGGAGAGCGGGCAACCCTGCCTAGTCCCGCGAGTATTAGAGAATGTGTCAGATATCAAACCATTCACCTACAGTCGAGCTGTAGGTTCTGAATATAGGAGTCTAATCTGTTGGATGAATAAAGGGCTTATGCCCAAACGTGTCAGGACCGCAAAAAGGTAAGGCCACTCCAGGGAGTCAAAGGCCTTAGTTGCATCTAACAAGGCCGCCACCACTGGCAACTGGGGGTTCAGATAATGAAGGACCACGAAAAAGGTGCAAAGATTGTGAGCTGTTGGCCTATTTGGTATGAACCCAGACTGATTGGGCCTAGCAATAAGGGGCAGTAGTGGCTGAAGTCTATTGGTGAGCAACTTGGCATTAATCTTCTTATATATGTTGATTAACGATAAGAGTCTTTTAGGTTCGAGACCTTCCCTGGTTTCAACAATGTTAGGATGAGCGTTTCATGCACTGAGTGCGGTAGTCAACCATTTTGAAGTGAATCCTGATAGACTATCAGCAAGCACTGAGCTAAAAGTGGTGCCTAACATTTGTAAAAGAAGTAGTTAGGCCATCTAGCACACGCGCCTTATCGTTAGGGAGACCACTTATTATTTGTATTGTACCATCTGTGGTAAAAGGATCGCCCAAGTATGCCCTATGGGCTCTACTCAGCCAAAGCAGCTACAGGTAGTCTAGGTATGTTTTTATTTCCTCAGAAGATGTATCCTTTAATTCTGACATGTAGAGTGAGGAATAGAACAGCTTTAAGTGTTCTAGTATCTCTTGTTGCCCCCTTATGGGCTGTTTGTCATCCCCTATTAGTTCAGTGATGTACGCCACGCTGTGGGGTGTCCGAAGGATGGAAGAGAGAGTTTTACCTGGGCTATCTCACTCTCCGTAGTGTCTAGCATGAGTATATTTACTGAGGAACTTAACCTCTCTTTGTGCCTCCTCTTATTATTCAGAGTTTTGCGCTAGGTGTTCGGGGTCATTAGTGGAATAATATTTTAGTTCTGTGTTACATATTTGAGCTTCCAGTGTGGTGAGTGATTGCCTAATAGCCTTCAAGGACCCCAGACTGCCTGGCTATGCAATGGCCCCAAATAACTGCCTTAAAGGCTTCCCATAATGAGGCTGGGGAGGAAACCTAACCCTCGTTTAGTGTGAAGTAATCAATTATATCTCCTCCTATTTCTTCCCTAAATGCAGAATCCAACAGTGCACTCGGTGAGAGCCTCCAACTAAATGCCTGACACAGTGTTGAAGGGATCAATAGCTGTAGGAGTCAGGGGGCATGATCAGACATCATCCTCAGCAGGTGTTTTATGTCAACAGTCCATGTCGCTGCGTCCATGGAAACGAACCAGAAGTCTAGGCGGGATTCAAGCGTTATGGTCGGATGTGAAACATGTGCCTTCAGTTATACCTGGATTCCACTGACTCCAGATGCCCACCAACCCACCATCCCACATGATAGTGTTCAAAGTGGCACTAGCATTGGGGTGCAACTTGGAAGTTGCTCCCTTACAGTCCATAATGTCATCTACAATTGCATTGAAGTCTCCCCCATACAACCGTGTCACACCCTGATAGTGTGATTTTTACCCATATATTATCAAAGAATTCGGGCTCATCTATATTGGGTCCATAGATTGCAACCATGACCATGCTGGCATTGCCTAGGAGTCCCTCCAGGAATATGAATCGCCCATCCGGGTCAATTAGGGATTGTGTCATGCGCCACTCCAGCCCACGTCGAATGAGTATTGCAACTCCTCTAGCATAGTTTGAGTGTGCTGATGCATATATGTCTCCCCAATGTCTATGCTGCAGTTTAGTGGTCACTGTGTCATGCAGTTGTGTCTCCTGAAATAAACAGGTATCTATTTTATGTCTTATCAAGAAGGAATGAATGAGTCTAGTTTTCCTATAATAATTTAAGGCCCTGATGTTCCATGTCAAAAAGTCAAATTTTGCCATTTCCCCATGGTGTATATTCTGATATTTCTGTATTTCTATCTGGGTCGTGCATTTGCTTTAAGCCTATGATTTTGTGCCTATTTATGTCATTGAGTGGTGGAGTACTCCGGAATGTAGTTGTGTCAGTACGTGTATCAGAAGCTTGTGATTATGATGTGGTTTTGTGCTCCTTAGAACAACTGTGAGAATAATATTACCACCTCCCCCCACACCAACCCCCCAAACAGGTTGAACAGTTATACCCTCACCCCACCAACTACCCATTGAAATCCCCAATACTTTAAATTGAAGCGAGATTGGGAACCTTCCCTGGTGGCGAGGAGTCGCCGGCATACTACCCAGCCTAAAGGCAGGGTGGACGAGCAATGACAGGGAGGTTAAAAGACAGTTTCCGGCATGACCCAGCTACTGGTGTCATCAGTTAGCCACTGGGGCTGATCATTGTCAATTCACTGTTAACATGTATGGGTGTGACTGCAATTTTTAGGAACCAGTTGTGCCAATTCCATCGGCAGGATGGGAATCAATCATTATTGCTGAGTCTGGCGTCAGTTGAGTCTTGCCTTGCTGGAGCAGTCGATTTCTGTTGACTTCCAATGTGCCTGGCATATCTTAGTGTAGATTTGACATCGGTGAAGAAGTGGACGTTATTGTTGTGTGTTATTTTCAATTTTGCGGGATATGGCTGAGCATAGGAGACTCCTGCCTGCTGCAGCATGCATTTAACAGGAATGAAATATTGCCAGGCCACCTGCATATTCGGAGTGAAGTCCGGGTAAAACGCAACTTGGTTGCCTTTGTGCAGGCTAGTACCACTTTCTCTAGCACCACACAGAATAGTTTCACGGTAATTCTGAATTCTCTCAAGGATCGGGTGGGGTTTCGCCCTCAGAAGTGGTTTTGGGCACAGTGTTCGAGGAGCTTGTTTAGCAAAGAACATCTCAGACAGTTCAGAGCCAAATATTTCCTTTAACAGTTCTTCCACGAATGTTTCCATCTTCCCCATGGCCGTTGTCTCTGGAATACTTGTGATCCTAAGGTTGTTTCTTCTGGATCTGGATTCCAAGTCCTCATTCTTGGACTTAATCATGCTCAGGACTTTTTCCAAATTAAGTAACTGCTCTTTGGATTCAACTTGGAAGTCATGTGTGTTTGACATGTAATTCTCCAATTGATCAAAGCGCAGTTCATGGGAGTTGACTTGTTTTTAACTTGGTCCATATGGGATGTTAGGATATCGAACTTGCTGTCTATTATCTTGAGGCTCAATTTGACTTGCAGCAGGAGTGCTCTTAGATCGTCAATTGCGCCTTTGTGTTCCTCCCTGTGGCCCTGTTCAGAGTCTGTTTTAGCGTAGTTTTCTATTTGACATGTGAGCCTTTTATTTTCAAATGTCAATTTTGTCTGCTTACTATCATGTTCCCCGTGTTGTCTGTTTTATTGAGTATGCTATCCCTGTTGTTGGTATCGGGTGTCTCAGAGCCCCGTCCAAAAGAGTCCTTGTTGCTGCCTCAGCCCAGAACCAGCAACCCTAAATGCTGGGCTTGATCTGCACCGAATATTGCAGCGCTGCGTAATTACAAGTTCAAATGGCTGCTGGGATCAGCGTTTGTCTATGGCCTGCTCCGTGTGCCGCACCTCAACGAAAACTCAGGGCCTTATCAATGTTCCCCAGAGGCCGAGGCAGGGAAGAGCAGGCCCTGGGATCATCACTGCACCCCCAACAAGGCCACCCGCAAACAGGCCCTGTGCATCCACGACACTGTAGCAGTCTGCGTGCACTCCTGTCCAGCTGCTCCACTGCAGCTCCCAGGGCGGTCCGGATTCCAGGCATGGTCTCCGTCCGATAACGCCGAAGAGCGCGGCAGGTTCTCGCAAGGAGGCCCAACTATGGCGCCCAGCTTACCAGGTATGCAGGAGAGGTCTCTGTCGCATTTCGCGTCTTTTTTATCAGGGCCGGAGCTCAAAGAGTAGGGGAGGAGGAGGACGTTCTGCCACCTCCAGCCGATGGTATATCCCGGTCCACTCCTCCGAGGATCTTGTGTACAGAGCATAACACGCCAGTCCCAGATGTCACAGCCTCTCGATCTATGATTTTTCTGCACCTCTGTTTACTCTGCAGACTCCGACCTGGTCCGATGCAAGGCACCCACGCCGGCAACGCTTAGACCACTCCCAAGGTCTGAATGGTATCATCTTACACCGGGTCGCTTCTGAAGGGTTCAGCAGGTTTGTAGGTGCCTCTCACCTCACCTTGTGAAGGATAAATTGCAGATTAAATCTCGGCTGGCAGAGCCCTCTCACTGAGCGGCCATTTTGCTGCTCGGCGAGATCATGCCCACTCCATGATACTTTAAAGGGTGATCTTGGACAAAAGGGACCAAACTTGCAAGTGCATATGGTGGAAAGGCTTGCCGGGTAACACCCGGCTATCCTGGTTTTCACAGTCTTAAAAGTTGCTTTATAGTAGCGTAAAAATAAAACTGTTATCAAAAAGCAGAATGAGCCTCACTTACTCTCCTCTTTGTTCCTTGCAAAGGCTATGATAGCAGGGGAAGGTGGATTCACAATTGGCAGAGTTCAACAGAAATGGTAGTCAATTCTAGGACTGAAGAGAAATGTTCCGTGGAAACTTTTAAATATTTCTCATTATGTCAAGGACACTTGTCACGTGTATCCTTGTAAGGCACCTCTGATTTGTGAATTTGTGGGTTCACTTCTGGTACCCTTATCTTGTGGTGACAATTCAATAATGCAGCCAGACGGAGCCAAAATTCCGATTAGTTTTGGGCATATGAGGTTCCCAGTATAGTGGTTTAAGGATACTCACATAAAAAATAACCAATACCTTTGCATGAAACTTAAATGAGGCTAGCTATCGTCTGCACGTATGGTAGGTAGGTAGCTCAATGGTACAGGTAACACCACTTAAATAAGGCCTTTAATATATGTTATGGAAAGAAACGTCTTTAGTATAAAGAGCTCCAACACTTCATAAGATATGGGGTCGACACATTTTGATAGACTCAATAGGTTGCTGTGGTGAAAATGAAATCCACGATTCAAAATGTTCCAGGTGGTTATCATGAAAAAAATGCTCAAGTCCCGGTAAGCGCCCGTGTGGTTTTATTTGTCTGTTCGTAATGTTTTTGCAAATTGATATGAACTGGCGACTTTGTATGTGTTGGGTTACGTATGGAGCTATTCAGGTTCTGGGAAGCACCCATGCTTCCTTGCCTTTAAAGTTGAGAAAAATTGTTGTAAGCTGGGCGCGTAGTACTGTATGGACATATTTGGACATAGTCGACACAAAGTGTTGTAGTGCGAGTGCCATTAGAGTTCTGGGAGACACTCGGGTTCGCTTGTCTTCAAAGTTGAGAAAGAATTGTAGTATTGTATAAGCACAATTTGAAATATAAATGGCACGAGGTCTCAAAGTAGGATTGATTAAATATTCGTACTTTAGATATTTTTTTGCCATTTTTTGCCCTTTGTTGCCGGTCATAATCGACTTTGTCATTCCTAATACTAGGACGACATCCCCTTCCTACCCCTTTCCCTCTTGACTATGTATTTTAAGCTACACATGTAATGAGCTTTAATACTAAATTAAGTTTATTGTTCCTTTTTCTTTTCTCCTTTCCTCCCCCCCCGCCCCCCACCCCCCCCCTCCTTTTGTTTACTTCCCTTTCTCGTGCTATTTAGCATGGATTTAATAGGGTGAAGTTTGAGGATGATTTGTTCGCTCTACTATTCCTTGAATTCATTACCGTTCACGATCGGCTCCCTAATTTGAGGTTGCCGCAGTCTCCTTGACGGTCCGATATTTCTTCAAGTGGCTTTTGATATCTCGACCGCTGAAATAAAAAATAACAGTGGTATCCAATCTGTTTAACACAGAAGTAAGTTATTTCTGACATTCTGATATTAATGGGTGGCAGGATTTGACTGCACATTGGTTTTAAGTTGGATATTATATATTTCCTGCACGGTTAACCGAATCAGTTCTATTGCACCGGTGGTTCTTTATTTTTATTGTTAATTTTGGCACCTGGCTTGCTCGGATCTTTCTAAAATATTTTTCCTCAAGTTTTGACTTTCTTTTCTCTTCTTTTCTCTTTATTTTTCTTTTTTCTTTTCTCTCTGTAAAACAATACTGTTTTTTGGCCCTTTTTTAAATGTTTATGATGTAATGTAATTTTAGATTATTTGTTTAGGATGCTCAGTATATTTATTGTCCTGAAGATAACCATGGATTAACACCAAAGGTCGAAACGCCGTCGACGCTATTGTGGCTGCAACTATTGGAGGACACACTTTTTTGTCTACTGGAGTTTTATGAAAATTGGTGTAAACTCCTATGTTATGTACTTTTCTCCTTGTCTGCCACTTGTCTGGTTATGTATATGTTTTTAATGTTATATGTACCAGCTTAACACACTGAGCTGTTTTATTGAATACATTTTGTATGTTTTTCTATTAGGGTCTTTTTCTTTCTTTCTTTCCTTTTCTTTTTCTTTTTGATTATATAAATTTATGCTTTTATTGCATTTTTGTTATTTTCTTTGAATTGTATACTCTGAACCTTTCTGTTTGGAATAATTATTGAATGCCCCTGGTTCAGGTGGTTTGGGCTGCCCCTGTGGTGGTTAATGACAACTCAAGAATATCAGCTGTTCTAGATGATTATTCTCAGTTGCTATTCCTTTGCAGGAGTCATGGAGCACTTTTCTCCCTGCCGGCTGCCCAGACAAATTGAAGCAAGACAGAACTCCAAGGCCTCAAGTACAACTGGGTATAGCTCATGATCGGAAGGTTGATAGAAATTAAAAATATATTAAAGTAGGACCTGTGCTGAAGGTTGAAAAATGTGCTTTTTCCATGGTACAATGCAGGCATCCCTCCAAATCTTTGTGTATCAAACGTTTACAATTATTTATAAGTACAGAATAGAACTCTCACGAAATACACATTTGGTACATTAACAGACTTTGTTTTTTGTGAATTCAAGAAGAGATATGCAGACAAATCGAGATATAGGGTAACATGCCAAATCCTTCCACATTTCCAATGCTGAGCTTGGCTTTCCATGTTCTCCTTGTTCCTCCAGGCTACAAAACCACCTGGGCTACTAGGTACTTCTAGCTAGCAAGCAGGGTACCCTATTAAAGTCAGAGATATGTTGAAGAGATGGCTTCTCCAATCCTAATTTTAACAGTCATTCTAACAGGGACATTAGATCAATGAAACACAGTGAGCCGTGCCTAAATCAACCTAGAGTTGCTTTTAATACAAGTTGACCACATAAAACCATGCTACATTTGATATTAAGTACCTCAAATTTCATAAAGATGTAACACTTTTTGAACTCATGATTCCAGACGTCTTTATGTAATCGAGAACTCTTCTCGTCAATCTTCTACACTGCCCCTTGCTAAATAGATCAGACCATGTGGTAGAGAATGCAAGATGGGCTTCCCTGTTCCCACTAAGGGCAAAAGATGTGTGAGCTGGGGTAGTAGGGCTTACAGTATTATCAAGGGCAGGCCTAAGATAAGATATTCCTCCTATACCAATAAAAATATCCATTATTTTAGAGCACCTCAATCCAAACCAATTCCTGCTATGGCTTTTTGTTTGAACACTGATTGAGATTAAGTTATAAGTTATAATTGTGAAAGGAGGTATTGCCAAAAGAGTACACATTTTTTCCTCCAAAGAAACTACTTATATGTTCACATTTCCAAATCAACTAGAGCTGCCATCGGGAAGACCTTGAAAATGTGCCTCTGTGTTTGCTTGATGGATTTAGTCACATATGGCCTATAGACATGAATGTGTAAAACAAACTAATAAGGCTCATTACGTAGGCACAGGATTACAGAAGAGCAATTGTCATGCATGTATTTTTATAAATTGTGTTAGACTGTCAGAGTATGTGAGCCAGCATTCCAATAACAAAATTAAATTAAATGACGTACTTAAAATAAAATACATGTAAACATACCATTAGACGAGAGTGTTGGCTGATCACGCTGTTTGTTGAGTGGGGCCTGCTGATTTTCAGTATCGATTTGCAGAGACACACGTGGGAAGAGGCGAATGTATAGTCCATCGTTTTTAACGGAGACTCAAATAGGGTAAAGAATAGAGCAAACAATTTGGAGACCTAAAAGAAAATAAGTGAAAATTCCTTTTCCAAATACCATTTTAGTAGAGCTGCCCCTGGATTACCATTATAGAAAAGCGAGGGTTCTTCCGCCTCTTTTAAAAGAAAACAATTTCACTTACGGGAATTATAAAACAGCAAAAAGGTAAAAACAAAAGAACACGGGAAGGATTTATTTCAACGCTTAAATGTTCTTTTTTTTCAAACTACAGTAGCTACTATTATTGCCAGGCGTTCTGCCATGTAACATAGGGACAAAGGGCTGTATATAATCAGCACGTTGAAGGCTTACATAGGCTTTATATAGGTCTATAAATAAATTACATTTTTACACGTAAAACACTTTGCTTTGAAAGTGCAAAACGTGCGTTTTCAGGGCATTCGCCTACCAATATTTCCACTGGAAACTTGGCAAGTCATTAATCATCTCACAAACCCAATATTGGAGTTGAATTGTTGATAAATTAAAAAAAACGCTTAGTATGCACGAAGTGCCTTCTGCACTAACAAACTTGTAAACTGACATTTTCAGGGTTATTTTTTTAGAATGTCCAGCTTGTAACGTTGTTGACCTAGTAAAAATATGAAAATTATTTGTATTTTTCCAGGTATCCATACTGAGTTCCTAAGATAAAAAAAACTGCAAAAACAAACAAACAATGAATAGAACATTTCTTCAGCAAATGGACTTTAACCAGGGAGAATTTAGAAGTTCTCGTTTCAATTGAGGGGGAAGAGTCAAGTGAATTCCACTAGCAGGTTAAGATTTATCAGAAGAATATAAAGCAAGTGTTTACTTTAAGGAGTATCATCAACAGATAACAGAATCACATCCAATTCTTTTGTTGAAAGAATATAAGCAGTGATTATATGGAACTCCTATTCACTCTATGTCCAATGAGTGTAATAATCCTGCAGCTCTACTGGCTAATGTTAACAATGACATTTATTCTGATAATGAATGTAGTGGACCAACCGAATCACCTTTAAGAAGATATATTTTCAAGTCTTAGACGTTCATTACAAGTTTGTCAGAATAGGTTGCTGTATTCACCAAATGTGGTAAATTATATTATCCCTAGGTGAAGTATTAACCACATGTTGGTGGCATTACAGGGAAGTCTTCGACAGAGGCCCCCCCTTCAACAGAAGCTTGCCACAAACAGATTACTGGAAATTTACCATAATACATGTAGTGGCCGCGCACGTGTTCCTGCGGCCTACGATGCTTGCCTAATTACTGTATAAAGTATAATAGGAGCTTAGGTGTGCCGTGCCCTATGATTTCATGATGATATGTGTGTTTTGTCCCTAAATATCTTTACAGCTCTAGCTCTCATATGTTGATGCATATGTTTATTCATTAACTGCTGCGTTCCCTGCCCTGATGGTATAGTATATGTCGTTTTGGTATCACATTGTCAGGGTAATGAGTATTATCTCAGGATTGCATAGTATGCACTGTACTTATGATTTATGCCACTTAGGTCTGCCGATATTTATACATTATAGATACATATTTTTATATATATATAGATACATATTTTTATATAATCTTGCTTGGAGTCACTTTTGCTCTCTGATGATAAGCCTGCCTGCTCTGTGGCAACCTACCAGAGGAGGTCCTCAGCTTTTCTTTGGTGTGTAACTTACTTGCCCCAACTAGAGTGGTGGGTTCTGCCTGGCTCAGGTGAAAATCCTAGCCATCCAGAAACCCCATTTCTAACAGGCTTTCAGTCAGTTTATGTTGTTCAAGTTTGCTTTCAAAGTTGGAAATGCAAGCCACAATGAAGCAAATTGGTAGTTAGAAAAAGCACATAATTGCAGCAGTCCACTATCTGGGAGACCCATAAAATATGCTAAATTTCAGCCTTCATGCCGCAACAGTCTTGGTCACTTAACATTAAATAACTTCCATTTGAAAGTACAGTGATAGATATGGGGGAGAATTGTAGGGGCCGGTATTCCTTTTAGAAATCAGACCAAATTCACTGTAGAAGCGTTGCATGTGCCATGAATGGTAACATGTTTACAGACAAGCGTGAGACCGACAGAAGAGTTGCAATTTTTTCCAGTAAGGAATACCTCTTTCTCAGCCCACTCGCATCGATGAGGGAATGGGAGTGACCATATCTCATGATTAAAGCTCCCTCGTAGTGCCTCATATCTACCCACGGGAAAATGTTTCATGCAAGCTGTGTTAAGTGGAATGTTGAAACTGGAAAAAATATTACGCAATTTATGAGCCACACTGTAGAAGTCATCTTTGCTATTATGAATGGAAGCTGTTCTAACTTCCCAAGATCTAACATTGTGTAAGGTGCGTCTTTCTTGGCCATGAGCCATTGTTTACGTGTCAGGTTGAAAAGCAAAATTAGCTGTGTAGAATTAAGGTAACTCAATTGCATGTGGCCACTTTTGAGGACTTGAAGTGTCCAACTAAATTGCAGAATAGATCTAAGCTGACTTTGCCCATGGTATAAAGAAGACATGTCACTGTGCATAATATCAATAACAGATGACACAATTGTATTTAAGTTGTAAATGCAAGAAGACAACATATTAATACTATTATCAACAGCAGTAACTATTTTATCCAAATTATCTTGATCAATTTGTCTTAAAAATGCAGCAGTGTTAATTTGTGATAGTTTCCAATGCCGGAGTGTTGGGAATAGGAATATCGAGGGTCAGGTCTGTTAGCCTTAAACCCCAGTGTGGAATTCAGAAAATTAGCACAACAACCATTTGTGTCCACTTGCCACAATAACCACCCATTTGGACATGCAAGTGTGGATATTTGGTGCATTTGTGTCTTAAAGTTTAGCCAGTCCTAGACAAGCAGTCTGTTGGACTGTGCCATTCAGAAAAAACATGTGTGTTACTACTAAGCAGGCTCAGAACAAGGTGTTTATCTCTTGAACTTGCAGAGATTTGGTACCCAAAATTGATTTAATAGCAATGGTATCCTTCCAATAATTATATTCTTTCATGGCTAATTGTGTAACAAACAAGTCTGTATATTTTAGCTTTGTTTGTGTATGCATGCATTTTTATTGCTGGTGTAGGGAAAGTTTAAAATAAAAGTATTTCAAGTCTGATATATGGTTCCCAGAAAAATATGGGAATGTATTCCTATTTGTTTTGGAGCTCCATTGAGGAGGAGTAGAAAATGTTCCCATTGTGTATAATTAAAAAGTGCACGTTGATGTAAATAATGATGGCAACAGAACATTTCACTATAATTAGCAGAATTTAGATACAGGTCCTCAGAAAACAGTGTAATATTCTTAGATATTCCAGTCATCAGAATGGCCAAGGTTCCCCCATTTTGGGAGAGCATGGCGGCCACACCATTTTGGAACACTGGGGGAGGGGGTCAGCGCTGCTACACTGTAACGTCAAGGGTAGAATTTGGCTGTGGGTGGAGCTAGGATCCCAAAAGTCATTGGTTTCGGCTTCAGGGGTGTCTGCCCATTCAGATCGAGATGGCCCACCCATAAAAGGGGCCACTGACTCGCAAGGTTGCTGCCGTCTCCTGCTCCCACCACAGTCCGACCATCTGTGCCTCTTTTGTTTTCTCTATTCCCCCGCTTCTCTTTTACCCCTCCTTGTTTGTTTCCAAGGTTCAGAGCACTCCTGCGCAGCACCTTACTCTGCTTTGAGACCATAACGATGACAGCAGCACAGTTGTCCCCAATCCAGTGGCCGCACAGGTTAGAGCTTGGCTCACCTGACCCAAGTGTTTTGTGCTCAGTGGCGACTCTGGCTGGGGGCTGCTGCAGGTGAGAAGGGCTGCAGTGGTTGGGGAAGAGTGGGGAGCGCTGCTGAGTAATTTTGGTTGGGTTAGGGCACTGCTGGGGGTTCGGGCTTTAGGGCTCACGGTAGGCAGTCTGTTGTCTGTTAGGTTGTGTGTAGTAGGACGACTAATAGCACCAATCCGTAGCATTTTCTTAGGGCAGCTGGCAAGAGGGGCGATTTCCCGGGGTTTTGATGTTGTTTTTGTTTCTGAATTGTATTTATAAATGTAGTGCTGTTAAGCTCGGATTTCTTAGGGTATTCTACCTTGTTGTACTGGGTCTGGAACATCATTTGGCCAGTGTGCTTTGTGGTTTTTTGGTCTTGCTTTGTAGGCGTTTTTTTGTGTTACCCTGGTGGGGTCATTTAAGTGTTGGGGCACACAAATGATTTAGGTCAATATAGTGGAGTAGTCAGGGTGCGTCTGACTGGTAGTCATACTTTGTTGGGATAACCAGGGACTATCATTTGGTTGGGTGGCGATTATGTCAGGAGCATGTAAGGGTGCAAAGCACTCCAGGACGGAGGTGCTTTTGGAGGCCTTGATCCATTAGGTGGATGCGTTGGATGATGAGGTAGCTGCATTGAAGGTGCAACCTTCAGGGGTTGTGGATCCAGAGGGAAAGGGTGCCTCCTAAGGACGCATTTTGACCGGTCCCAAAGAAGGACAGGGTGCAGGATAAGTACAAGAGAACATGGCACGTTCAGCCAGTGACTGCCACTGAGTTGTTGAGCGCTTCTGACCCCGCTCTGTTGGGCAGTACCCCCGTTGGGTGACCCCTTGGCCTAATGGGGCTGGCCAAAGTACAGTGCAAGGACTGTCACTGCAATAACAGGGCCAAAGACAGATGGGGTCCAGAATGGGGTAGGTAGGATAGCCATAATGGCTCCCCCTGTTGTGAGACAGGTGCAGTCGAACTTGGTGAATAATTTGGCTAGTGTTTTGCCATGACTCGTTAGTGTTGGGCTGTTGTTGTACCCCTTCGGCGGGGAGGGCCATTGCAGGCACTGGTGATGTGGATGATCTGAAAAAGGCCTAATGCTTGGTAGCTCACATGGGTGGTGGGATTCAAGTGACTCAGAGGCCTGCCGCACTCGCAGGTGCATGGCAGAAGGCAGTAGCATGGCAAGTTGGGACTCAAGAGGCTAAATTGAGTGCCACTTTGAAGGGTGGCATGCCCAGCATTTCTATAGTGATGGTGTAGATTCCCCCGACCCAGGCAGTGGGGCATCCAGGTTCTGGGACTCTTTTACAGCCTGTGAGTATGGGTGAAATGTGGTCAGAGTGTGAGTAGTTAGGCAGGCAGTTTTGATGGAGGTCAAAGAAAAAATGTGGAAGGGGGCCTTTGTGGATATCTTTGATTTACTGGTAGAAAAATCTGACAAGGAAAAGGCCAGATGGTGCAAGGAGTGCGCCCACTCTTGGGATTGTAACCTCTGGCCACACAAGAACAAGGTGGAGAAGTTATTGGTGAATTGGATTAGAGGTTTTTTGATTTATCAGACCATATTGGCAAAACGGGTCGGTAATTTGGACTCCCAACTCGCTTTTTATCAGACTAGGATTGTGTGTGCGCATGACGAGTATGGTGAGATGGGTTGGAAGGAGCATGACAAGGAGTGTAGGTGGGCTAAGGCTTCCAACACAGCACTGACATGGGACAAGACTGAGCTGATCTCAAGGCTGCATCAAATGAAGCACTCCTGGGTTGGCACTAACAACAGTACGTCCTTTCGGGCAGGGTCGCGGTTCGCTTGCAGCCCGGCGGGAGGGGTGAGGAAGGGGCCTGTTAGGATTTCAGTTGGCGCACCTGTACCAGACCAGAGAGACCTTAACTTTCGAGCACTGCTGCTCCTTCTGTGGGTTGGCTTTGCACCCCGAATACAAGTGCTTTAAAAAATCCAGAGACAAAAATGGCAAGTAACAGAAGTGATCATCTAGTTTTAGAGAAGGCTTCCTCACCGGTTATCTTGTCAGCGATGGTTCCATGGTTCAATAGGTACAATAATAAGTGGCAGCACAGCTATTGTTTGAGGACTTAAAGGATGGTTTCATGATCCCTGCAGTGGGTTATGAGGGCTCCTCCAACTGTAAAAATCATCAGTCTCTCAGAGCTAATCCTTTTACTACCTTGTGGTTTTGGCTTCCTGTGCCAGGGTTCTGTCATATACCTTTCACCATGGCATCTGGAATTTTGATTGGCATCTGTGTTCTGACCATTGCAGTCTGCCAACCCATGAATCTTCAAAATAGTCCATTAAGGGACTAAGGGCCAAATGTATGACCCTAAATTGAATCCGCAAACGGGTCTGCAACCCATTTGCGCATGCAAAATGACCCAGGGCCATGTACAATTCCTAAATAGTGAGTCGCAATTTATTTGCAACTCGCTATTTAGAAATTGCAATTCACAATCAGGAAGGGGCGTTCCCCTCGTAATTGCATCCGCGAATCAATGTACGAATGTTTTGTGACCGCAATTGCGGTCGCAAAACACTTGCAAATTACCACCCTCTTCAAGAGGGTGATAATGCAGTTGCAATTTGGAAAGGGTTTGTGAAAGTCTCTAAAAATATTTTTAAGGGCAGGCAATGGTTCCAGGGACCACTATCTGCCCTTAAAAAATTAAATGAAAATGTTATCATTTTTTTTTTTTAAATGCTTCAACTTTTCATTTAAGGAAAACAGACTGCATTTTAAAAAAACTGCTTTATTTAAAAGCAGTCCCAGACATGGTGGTCTGCTGAGCCCAGCAGGTCACCATACCTGGGAGGGCCTGTCTTTCCCAATCAGCTCGCAAATTGTGAGAGGCTCATTAATATTAATGAGCCTCGCAATTTGCGACCCCATTAGGAATCGCAAACAGTGTTAAACACACTGTTGTACATGGCAAACTGCACCGCGCAAATTGCGACTTGCAAATGAGTCGCAATTTGCGAGGCACAATTTTATTGGTCGTACATCTGGCCCTAAGATTCTCTCCATGTTGTTGGTTGAAAGGACTTTCTACTAGTAAGTTACAGTGGTTGACAACATCTGTGACAGGGACGTATACTAGTGCAATCATTTTATTGATTTTGAAGGAAAATTGGCTGTTAGTGGCTTATTCTACAGTGCAGAGTTTTGGAGGAGGTGTCACCATATACTTTGATTAAAGTGATAGGAACAGCCTTGTATAGTTGTGTGTGACTATATTTTTTGTATTGTTTCAATCATAGCTTGTTCAAAGTCTATGATTATTTTCTGGTGGTAGTGGTTATTCATTTTTTGTTTTTTACAGTTTATGAGTTCATAGTAGCTACTGCTTTGGTTATTAGGGACTAAGGCATATAGGAAAGGAATATTCGTGTTTTGATATTCACCATGCATGGTGTACATCTGAATGAGTGGTTTGGAAGACATTTTGAAGTTGGATCCTTCATTCAAGTTTGGCATCGGGTAAGTTTCATTCAGTTGTTTTCAGTGGAGAAGATTAGCATTTGTTCTTCATTATTTTTATTGTTATGCAAAAGGACAAGTTCCTCTTCATAAGTAATTGTTAAATGTTCTGGTATGTCTATGTCCTGGTATCTTCTATAAGCATTTGGGGTGTCAATGGTGGCTTTTTTAGGGCATGTAATTAGACCTTTTAAAGTGATGTTGGATGGTAGTTGGCCAGTTAGGTGTTCAGGGACTTTGGGTAGTGTGTCCTTAATGATTTTGATTGAGGGTTCCTGAGACTAGTGCTTTCATCTCTTACGTCTTGTAAAATTTCTCTCGCTTCTATGTCTGTAACATTTGCTATGCTATGCTATACAGACTTATAAAGCGCTTAGCGACCCAAGGGCTTGGACCCATTTGGGGAGTGGTTGTGCTCTTTTACATTAATTACAATGTTTTCATTTGTTGTTGTCCTCCCCTATCATGCATTAGATTAATATTTAGTACATTTACAGGTTACAGGTTCTATCGATAAACTTTCTTGGCTGTAGGTGTAGCCCATATGACTCAATAATTGCTATCCTTTTTGTAAAGTGACACATTTGGCACTGTCACTCTTTACATCTGTAAGTAGTTTGATTGCATAAATACATATTATAGTGACATTATGCTGGAAGTTTTTATTATATCTAACAATGCAGTTACTTGTATTTTATTTGCTTACTTGTATGTTTTGTTGAGAAGTTTTGCACAGTTTTGCCGCTTTTCCTTTTGTCATGTTTACATGTGGAGTAAATGTTTTTTTCTGTTGAAAGAGGAAAAAAGTTAGTTAAATTTGTATTTTTTTGACAGTTTATCAAGGAATAGGGAGATAGTTTTGTTTTTGGGCTCTGTTTGGGTGCACTTCAATTGTATTATTTATGTAAACTTTCTTTTTTATATATTGGTGCATTTTTAAAGTTGAGATTTTGTAGTAGTTTATTAGTTTGACAGTTGTTTTTTTTTCTTTCAGGTAGTCAGTATAAAATGTCAAAAGTTACAGAGTGTCTTACTATTTACTCGTTAATTAACAATATTTTTGTTTAGTAATATTAAGGGCCTTATTACAAGTACAGTGGTCCATAGGACCGTGGTACTGGCGGTGACAGTCCAACTAATGCCACACTGCGGCACAGGGCTCTGCATTAGGAGTGTGAAGGTTGGACTGTGTTAGACCTGGCACCATGGCGTGGGTCTCCCTTCCATTTTTGCTGTTGCCTCATGTGTTTTTGCTGGTGTTAGATGCTTTGGGCACTGTGCCACTGCTGTCCAGTGCCATAGTGCAAATGCTCCCTATTGTAATATTGATGTATGAATTAGTGATTCCATGATTGGTTGGTTTGGTTTACCTGTCAGACCCTAGTACAGTGCACCAGTAGTGCCCAGGGCTTGTAAATCCAAATGCTGCTGGTGGGCTTGCAGCACTAGTTGTGCCACCCATAGAAGCAGCCTGTAGAAGTGTGTCTAAGACCTGCCATTGCAGAGCCTGTGTGCAGTCTGGTACTGCCATGCTGACTGGGCAAGTGCACCCACTTGCCAGTCCCAACACCTTCCCTTTTCTTCATATCAGACACCCCTATGGTAGACCCAAGGGCAGGGTGTAATGTAAGTATAAGGTAGGACAAGCCCTGATGTGTGTGGCATGTCCTAATAGTGAATTACAGCCATTTGTGTGTTTCACTATTGCAATGCTCCATGTTCCCCATAGGCCAGAATGGGCAGTTTGATTATTACATATTATAATCCAAACTGGCTCAGGGAACATGGTAGAAATTCGAGTTTAGTATGCCTGAACTCAGAATGATAAAATACATCTTTTAATGAAGTTGGTTATAACATTCTGTGTTTGAAAATTCCACTTTTAGAATGTTGGTATTTTCTTGTTTAACCATCCAAACCTGCCTCTGCTAGGTTGTGTATTCCTTGTCTGGAGTTTGAGTGACAGGGGCTGGGGAATTCCAGGGGGCTGGGGAATTCCCAGAGACAGGGTGAGTCAGCACAGGGCTGAATAGAGAGATCTCCATGTAGATGGGTGGGAGGAGTTGCACCTGGGACCTGAATAGGGCTGTGCTTTCCCTCCACAATGCTGGCTCCACCTCCTGTGGTGCGTCTGATGGCCCAGGCCTACACTGTCAAAGGAAAGAAGGAGTCTTGACAACAAAGTACTCCAGGACTGACCAGAACTGGTTTGGACTAGGCAAAGGCCTCTCTGCCTTCAGAGAACAAAGAGAAACTGTGTATAAAAAGGGGGACCCAGACCCCAGAACTTTAGATCACTTTGGGAAAAAAGAAGAAACCTTTGCTGAGGAGAGGAACCAGAAGAAACTGAGGAGAAACTATCCCTAAGCTGAAGTGCTGCTTGGGGGATTGGCCTGCAGTGGTTGCCTGACTGCCAAAGAAAGGAGAAAGAACTTTGTGTGTATTTTCATGCAAGTTGTGTAAGGATCTCCAAGGGCTTGAAAAAGAGCTTGCCTCCTGCTGAAGTCTCAGGGACAACAGACTTCAACCACCAGCTCCCCAGAGTTCTTTGGAAGTGCCTGCTGCTGTTTTGGGCCTTCTGAGGGACTGCATGTCGCAAGGAGCTGGAAGAGCGACTCACGGAGAAGAAGCGTGTCGCCGTCGCAGCCACTGCCGTCGCATCACTGAACAACGGTGCCGCCGCTGTAGCTGTCGCATTGCACCGCACCACGAGAAGCATCCCGCAACACCGAAGAAGCGTGTCGCCGTCGCAGCCGCTGCCGTCGCATCACTGAACAAGGGTGTCGCCGCTGTAGCTGTCGCATTGCACCGTGTCACGAGAAGAATCTCGCATCCACAGAGAAGCGTGCCGCCGTCGGAGCTGCTGCCGTAGGGTGTCGCCGCTGCAGCTGTCGCATCGAGCGGAAGCATCTCGCATCGTCGGAGAAGAGTGTCGCCGCCAAAGCCGCTGTCTTCACATCACTGGACAAGGGTGTCTCGCAACATCGGAGAAGCGTGCCGCATCAGGAAGATCTTCACGTCTTTATTTCTTTGCACCAAACTTTCATCGCATCACCATCGTTGCAACACTTTCGTTGCCCTGCGTGTCGTATCTAAAGGTACATTGACTCAAAGTGTCGCATTTAAGATCTAAAAGAGAACTAAGCTAAAACTTCCATTTTTAAGTACAGTATTGTGGGTTTTTGTCATTTGTGGTCTTGTGTTGAATCTATATAAAGAATACTTATTTTTGATGTAAAACCTGTGCGGTATCCATCTGTAGTGTTGTCACTTGATTACTGTGTGTGTTCACAAATGCTTTACACACTGCCTCTGAGATAAGTCTGTCTGCTCGTGCCAAGCTACCAAGGGGGTGAGCAGGGGTTATTTTAGGAGTGTACCCCCTTACCCTGACTAGAGGCAAGGGTCCCTATTTGTCACAAGTGCATACCTGTGCCAACTAGAGACTCCCAAATCTAACATTTGTGGTCAGCGGTGAGGATTCTGGACTTGCATTTGTGACTCATGTACAGTGATTGGTGGACACTACTAGTGAGTGCAGACCAAAACGCAACCACATACTTTTGGTGGATTTCTTTTTGGGATTTTCTATTTTGCCAAGCTTAATCATCATGGAGGACACAGCGTCCATCGCCTCTATTGATTTGTAATGGGAAGAGGAGAAACTGGAAAGCTAAAAGTAAGGCAGCTGAAGTACTTGTGCAAGAAATTCAATGTTTCTGTTATTGGGCTCTCTAGGAAGGAAGAGTTCTACAAGGCGCTGAGGGCCTGGGTAGAAGCTAGGAATGCCCCTGGGAATGAGGAAGGAGATGAGAATGCAGATAGGCAGCTGGGTGGACAATTGGGTCCAGGAGGAAGGAGAGCACCTTCCCCCGCAGATAGCAGTGTTTCTGCCAAGAGTCTGTCTCCAGAGGAGCTGGAGGACAGAGAAAGATGCAGGAGGCATGAGATGGAGCTGTCCAAGCTCAAGTTGGGTGGGCAACTGGAATTAGAAAATAGGAAATTGGCCCTAGAGGAAAAGAAAATGCAGTTGGATCATGAGAAAAGTTTTAGGGAGTTGGAATTGAAAGCCAGGAGCTTAGAGATTGCTACCTCTGGTGGCAGCACACCGTCATTGCCTGTTGAATCCAGGGTGTATATTCCCAAAGATGTGGTGAAATAATTTTTTTAGAATGATGATATTGGGCAGTGGTTCAAAGCCTATGAGGTAGCCATGTCTTCCCACCGGGTCCCTGAGAAGGATTGGGGAGCGGGGTTGTGGGGGCGGTTCCTTAGTGAAGGGCGGGACACACTGTTAGACTTGCCTTCTAAAGTCTATAATTTATATCCCCACATGAAAGATGCATTAATGTCCAGATATGGTTTAACTCCTGAATTGTAGAGACAGAGGTTCAGGGGTTTCAGGAAGATAAAGAACAGTACCTGGGTGGAATATGTCACTTTTTTTCTGCAGAGCATGGGATGGTTGGGTGAAGGGTAGCAAAGTTGATGATTTTCAGGGGCTCTTTGATTTGATTGCACGGGAGCACTTGTCAAGTAATTGTTTTCCAGAGCTACGCCAGCACCTGATGGATAGTAGGTTGACTAATCCTAGGAAGCTTGCTGAAGAGGCGGACTGCTGGGTCAGTACCAGGGTCCACAAGGGTCATGTGGGAGATTCAGCCAAGAGTGGGCAGGGTCCCCAGCAGAAGAGTGGGGGGACAAGGGTAAACAGAGGGAGTTCCAGAGAAGGCCCCACAGTAATCCCCAAGGGAACCAAGGGAAAGGTTTCCAGCCTCCCCAACAGAAACCGTCAGGGGCCCGACAGGTCCACCTGTTCAAGGGGGACTCCTGAAATGCTACAAATGTGGGGACCTGAGTCATAAAGCGAATGATCCCAGGTGCCACCAGTTTGTGAAGACAGCACCCCCTGGTGCAGCCGCCCGGCAGATGGCTAGTGTAGCCCTGGGTGAGGAGATGGGTGCCCAAGGTGGGTGGGGGCCAGCAGAGATGTCCATTGTCTCTTTAGGAGACTGTGAGTTGGTCCCTAGGACCCAACTGCCTGATGACACTAAGAAATACAGGCAGCGGGTGACCATCAATGGCCATAGGGTGGAGGCTCTTAGAGATACGGGAGCCAGTGTGACAGCTATCAAGTGTCACCTGGTTTCTCAAGAGCAGGTTGTCCACAATGCATTCTATCCAGTTGTTGCTGCTGACAACACAGAGAGCCACTGCAAGGTGGCTCAGGTTCCCTTTGAGTGGGGGGAGGACTCTGGTACTCTTCAGGTAGCTGTGAGGCCCGCCATGCCTGTTGACTGTTTGTTAGGGAACGATCTGGAGAGCTCACCTTGGGCAAAGGTGGAGCGGAGTGCTCATTTGCAAATGTTGGGTCTGCCTGACTGGGCGTATGTCACCACATGGTCCATGGCAGCCAGCAGGGGTTCTCAAGAGGACCTGGAGCCTGAGAGGGGGGACCAGGTACCTGCCTTAGAGAGAGGAGGCAGGGGGCGCAGGAAACCGGCCCCCGAAGTGCCCACGGTCCAGGAGGGAGCAGACCCTGAGGGGCATGCCCTGGGGCCTACAGGGGAGCAGGTAGCTGAAGTGGGAGACCTGCCTGAGCTGACCCATTGGCAGCAAGAAGGAGGACCCTCCAGGGAGGAGTTCTGTGAGGAGCAGAACAAGTGCCCTTCTCTCGTGGGTCTGCGGCAGCATGCTTCAGACCAGGCAGCAGGTGATCAGTCTGGGTCACATTGGGTCTACTGGGAGAACGGTCTCCTGTATTCTGAGCCTAATGTTGCTGAGCCTGGGTCAGCCCATGTGCTGGTGGTACCCCAGCGCTTCAGAGCCTTCCTACTGGGGCTGACTCATGATGTGCCATTGGCAGGACATTTGGGGCAGGACAAGACCTTTGAGAGGCTTGTCACCCACTTTTATTGGCCCCAAATGCGCAGGAGTTCAAACACTCACTGCAGGACATGTCAGACTTGCCAGGCAAGTGTAAAGAGTGGGAGGAAGCGTAAGGCTCCTCTCCATCCATTCCCTGTGGTCAGCACCCCCTTTGAACGGGTGGGTATTGACATTGTGGGGCCACTGGACCCCAAGACAGCCATGGGCAACAGGTTCATCCTGGTCTTGGTAGACCATGCCACCCGGTACACGGAAACCATACCTCTGAGGACAGTGACGGCCCCCGTGTTGGGACGAAAACTGATGGGATTTTTTTCCAGAGTGGGATTCCCTCGTGAGGTAGTGTCTGACCGAGGTACTAACTTAATTTCCAAGAATATGAAGTTCCTGTGGCAGGAGTGTGGGGTAACCTACAAGTTTACCACTCCTTACCACCCCCAAGGAAATGGGTTGGTTGAAAGGTTCAACTGAACCCTGAAGGGCATGATTATGGATCTTGGGGAACCCATGAGGCATAAGTGAGACGTCCTCTTACCATGCCTACTCTTTGCTTACCATGAGGTGCCACAGAAATCTCTAGGGTTCAGTCCCTTTGAGCTTCTCAATGGACACCCAGTGAGAGGACCTCTGAGTTTGGTTAAAGAAGGCTGGGAGCAATCTCCCAGGAAACCTCCCCAGGAAGTATATAGCTACATGCTGGCCTTTAGGAACCAAACTAGGCATTTCAGTCAACTTGCTGAGGCGAATCTGGAAGCCAGCCAGGAGGAGATGAAGCGGTGGTACGACCAGAATGCCACTCTGGTAGAGCTTCAGCCTGGTCAGAAAGTGTGGGTCATGGCCCCAGTGGAGCCCTGCGCGCTCCAGGAAGTGGACCGGACCATTTGAGGTTGTGGAGAGCAAAAGTCTGGTTACCTACTTGGTGGACTTGCGGTCTCCCAGGAACCCCTTGCGGGTCCTGCATGGCAACCGCCTGAAGCCCCACTTGGAGAGGTCCCAAGTGGGCATGCACTTAGCGACAGATGGTGGAAAGGAGGAGGACACCGAGCCTCTTCCAGACCTCCTGTCGGCGACAGAGCAAGATGGGTCAGTGGATGGTGTCAACCTCTCCTCCACCCTGATCCCTGAGCAACAGAATGACTGCCGCCAGTTGCTGGGACAGTTTTCTGATCTGTTCTCCCTGGTTCCCGGTGTCACTGATTGGTGCATCCATTATGTGGACACTGGTGATAGTTCACCTGTGAGGCACAAAACCTACAGGGTGACTGACAGGGTGAGAGCTTGCATCAAGGAGGAGGTCTCCAAGATTTTTGCGTTAGGGGTGATTGAGTCCTCGAACAGTCCTTGGGCCAGCCCAGTGGTCTTAGTCCCAAAGGCTGCCGCACCGGGTGCCACAACAGAACTCCGGTTGTGTGTGGACTACCGAGGGCTCAATTCGGTCACCAGGACTGACGCACATCCCATCCCCAGAGCTGATGAGCTCATAGATCGGCTAAGGGCTGCACGGTACCTCAGCACGTTTGCCCTAACGGCTGTGTACTTGCAGATCGCCTTGACTGATGGGGGAAGAGAGAGGTCAGCATTCTCCACACCAGATGGGCACCAGTTCTGGGTTATGCCCTTTGGGATGAAGAATGCCCCTGCCACCTTTCAGAGGTTGGTCAACCAGGTGTTCAGTGCAGCCTACCTGGATGACACCGCAGTGTTCAGCGCCAGTTGGGAAGGACATCTGTGCCACCTCTGGGAAGTGTTGATGGCGCTGCGAAGGGCAGGGCTCACGATCAAGGCGAGTAAGTGCCAGATCGGGCAGGGTTCCGTGGTGTACTTGGGACACCAGGTGGGGAGCGGCCAGGTGGCACCCCTACAGCCCAAGATTGACACCATCCTGGCTTGGGAGCTGCCAAAACCGAGACAGAGGTGAGAGCCTTTTTAGGACTCGCAGGTTACTACAGGAGGTTTGTCAAGGGGTATGGCAACATTGTTGCCCCCTTGTCCACGCTGACTTCCAGGAAGCAGCCTAAGTGAGTGATTTGGACTGACACCTGTCAGAAAGCTTTGAAGGCCCTAAAAACTGCTATGTGCACGTCACCCGTGCTCTTGGCACCCAACTTCTCCAGAGAGTTCATAGAACAAACGGACGCTTCAGAGCATGGTGTGGGGGGTGTTTTGACACAGATGAATGAGGAGGGCCTAGATCAACCCGTAGCCTTCATCAGTAGGAGGTTACTTCCACGGGAACAGAGGTGGAGTGCTATTGAGCGTGAGACATTTGCTGAGGTGGTCCATTTCTCTACAGGGGATGGATTTCACGGTGGATCACCACCCTGGTACAGAACACGCCAACGCTGATGATCTGTCCAGATTTTCCACCTTAGTGATGACAACTCCCATGCAGTAGGGTAGTTCTCCCCACATTTCAGCTGGAGGGGACAGGTGTCAGACCTGGCACCTTGGCGTGGGTCTCCCTTCCATTTTTGATGTTGCCTCGTGTGTTTTTGCTGGTGTTAGATGCTTTGGGCACTGTGCCACTGCTGTCCAGTGCCACAGTGCAAGTGCTCGCTATTGTAAAATTGATGTATGAATTAGTGATTCCATGATTGGTTGGTTTGGTTTACCTGTCAGAACCTAGTACAGTGCACCAGGAGTGCCCAGGGCTTGTAAATCCAAATGCTGCTGGTGGGCTTGCAGCACTAGTTGTGCCACCCACAGAAGCAGCCTGTAATAGTGTTTCTAAGGCCTGCCATTGCAGAGCCTGTGTGCAGTCTGGTACTGCCATGCTGACTGGGCAAGTGCACCCACTTGCCAGTCCCTAAACCTTCCCCTTTCTTCATATCAGACACCCCTATGGTAGGCCCAAGGGCAGGGTGCATTATAAGGATACGGTAGGACAAGCCCTGATGTGTGTGGCATGTCCTAATAGTGAATTACAGTCATTTTTGTTTTTCACTATTGCAAGGCTACCTGTTCCCTATAGGCCAGAATGGGCAGTTTGATTATTACATCTTATAATCCTAACTGACTCAGGGAACATGGTAGAACTTCGAGTTTAGTATGCCTGAACTCACAATGATAAAATACATCTTTTAGTGAAGTTGGTTTTAACAGTCTATGTTTGAAAATACCACTTTTAGAAAGTAGGTATTTTCTTGTCTAACCATCCAAACCTGCCTCTGCTAGGTTGTGTATTCCTTGTCTGGAGTTTGAGCGACAGGGGCTGGGGAATTCCAGGGGGCTGGGGAATTCCCAGAGACAGGGTGAGTCAGCACAGGGCTGAATAGAGAGATCTCCATGTAGATGGGTGGGAGGAGTTGCACCTGGGACCTGAATAGGGCTGTGCTTTCCCTCCACAATGCTGGCTCCACCTCCTGTGGTGCGCCTGATGGCCCTGGCATACCCTGTCAAAGGAAAGAAGGAATCTTGTCAACAAAGTGCTCCAGGACTGACCAGAACTGGTTTGGACTAGGCAACGGCCTCTCTGCCTTCAAAGAACAGAGAGAAACTGTGTATAAAAAGGGGGAGCCAGACCCCAGAACTTTAGATCACTTTGGGAAACAAGAAGAAACCTTTGCTGAGGAGAGGAACCAGAAGAAACTGAGGAGAGGCTATCCCTAAGCTGAAGTACTGCTTGGGGGATGGGCCTGCAGTGGTTGCGTAACTGCCAAAGAAAGGAGAAAGGACTTTGTGTGCATTTTCATTCAACTTGTGTAAGGATCTCCAAGGGCTTGGAAAAGAGCTTGCCTCCTGCTGAAGTCTCAGGGACAACAGACTTTAACCACCAGCTCCCCAGAGTTCTTTGTGCCTGCTGCTGTTTTGGGCCTTCTGAGGGACTTCGTGTCGCAAGGAGCTGGAAGCGCGACTCATGGAGAAAAAGAGTGTCGCCGTCGCAGCCGCTGCCGTTGCATCACTGAACAAGGGTGTCGCAGCTGTAGCTGTCACATTGCACTGTATCACGAGAAGAGTCTTGCTTCCACAGAGAAGCGTTCCGCCGTCGGAGCTGCTGTCATCGCATCACTGAACAAGGGTGTCGCCGCTGCAGCTGTCGCATCGAGCGGAAGCGTCTCGCATCTTCGGAGAAGAGTGTCGCCACCAAAGCTGCTGTCATCGCATCACTGGACAAGGGTGTCGCCGCTGCAGCTGACGCATCGAGTTGAGTCTTCTCGGAACATCGGAGAAGCGTGCCTCATCAGGAAGATCTTCACATCTTTCTTTCTTTGCACCAAACTTTCATCGCATCACCATCGTTGCAACACTTTCGTTCCCCTGCGTGTCGTATCTAAAGGTACATTGACTCAAAGTGTCGCATTTAAGATCTAAAAGAGAACTAAGCTAAAACTTCCATTTTTAAGTACAGTATTGTGGGTTTTTGTCGTTTGTGGTCTTGTGTTAAATCTATATAAAGAATACTTATTTTTGATATAAAACCTGTGTCGTGTCCATCTGTAGTGTTGTCACTTGATTACTGTGTGTGTTCACAAATGCTTTACACACTGCCTCTGAGATAAGCCTCTCTGCTCGTGTCAAGCTACCAAGGGGGTGAGCAGCGGTTATTTTAGGAGTGTACCCCCTTACCCTGACTGGAGGCAAGGGTCCCTATTTGTCAGAAGTGCATACCTGTGCCAACTAGAGATTCCCAAATCTAACAGACTGTCACAGGACCGCTGCCTCCACCATGATCCAGGATCCCGTGGCGTGTTGGTGGCAGTCAGACATAGAAATATGCTGGTGATGCTGCTGCGGCTGAGAAGGCGAGATGCAAGAGAGTCTGGATTGGTGGGGCAGAGATGCAGGACCCCGGCTCTCTTGCATCTCGCCTTCTCGCTGATTCGAGCTCCGGCTGCCTTTCTGCTGCTCTCCATTGCGAGGTAAGGACACCCTCCTGGCGCCCCCCTGACGCTACGCTTGTGGTTACACTTCCGCCAACGCCGTTCTAATTGTCGCCATTTTCACATTCCCCCCCCATTCTCCCTTCCTACTAGTTAGGACCTTTTCCCTGGAATTGCCCCACGGATCCTGGAACCACTGACCCCGGGTTCCGATTTTTGCCCGCTGCTGCCCGCACATCGCTGATCGCCGCATGCAGCTTCTCGACCTGGTTGCTAGCTCTGCCAGGTAAGGTCAGCCTAGCCCACTCTGTCTGCCCCGCATCCCCTTGACGCTTCGTTCACTCGCATTGTCTGTTCACAGACTGTTCAGAATTTCGTTACCTGCCCTCCCTTTCCTTCTGCACCAGAGCCACCAGAGGACTCTCTCTTCTTCGTTATTCGGACCGGGTACGTCTCCTCATACCCCCGGGTACCTGCGCCCACTGATTGACTGCGCCCCATCGCCCCTGACCTAGGATAGCCAGTTTGGCATCCCCGCACCTTGCCGTTGCCACAGCTCTACGGCCACCACGTGAGTCTTATGCCCTCTTCCATCTTACTCTCCTTCCTCACCCCCTCTCATCGCCCCCTTTTTCACCACCACTTTTCACCCCTTTTCATCCTTTCCTCTTCCTTACCTCACAATGCGCGGGATATATGTTACCCCCTTCTTCCTCCACTTATGCTTATCCGCACTCCCTTGACATCTACACACCTTTTCATCGATCCCGCTCTTATCTCTCATTCCCTCCCTGCCGCTCCCATTACCTTTTCATTTGGTCACCTACCCTTTCCCTTCTCCACTCTTATATACCCCCCATTTACCCTTACCTTCCCCATCTTAACTCTTTCCCCTTCCCTCCATTCTTCACATCCCCACTCCCCTTCCTCCCTGTCCTCTTTTTTCTCTACCCTTATTTCCATTAATTATTTTTTAACCCTCCTTTCCCTCCTCTTTTCTTCCTTATCTTTCTTTCCCCCCCTCCCCCTCCCCCCCTTCCCCTTTTTTCCCTCCTAGGCTACTTCCCAGGCAACTTTTAAAAAAAAATTTGTCCTGAAGAGATCCCACTACCTGGCTGGGGATCGAAACGTCATCGACCGTCGTCTCTAAACTCATTCCTTATTTTATATTTGTCATTTGAGTATGAGATGTTGATCTGACTTTTGTATATTCTCACCCCTCACCAAAGTCACCTTTTAAGTCACAAGCCTGGGTTAAGGAAATCGGCTGATTTCCCTTTTAACCTCCGCACAGCTAGTTCACTTATTCTTGTGTTTATTTTGGTTTGTGAATTTTCATCCTGAAATATTATCATTCATTAAATTGCATTAATTGCTCCCTTGTACTCCGGTTTCTCATTTTAGAAATTGTGACTACCCTTTTGTTCATCTTTCTTGCACGGTCCTACAGAGGACAGCACATTGCACCATCCACTGTAGGACTGCCAAAGTCGTAATAAAGCCCTTAGTTTTTAGTTTAAGTATGAGTATTACGTACCCGGATATGTCGTTGTAGAGATGTATATTCTTCTATTGTTGTTAGTAGCAAGAAACCGGCAGGGTTTCCTCCTCTTGCTGTGTTTGTAGTTTTTGGAGTAATTATTTGCTTTAATTAGTGTGTCTTTTATATCATTTAATGGCTTAAGTTGTTTGATTGGTTAAAGTTGTTTATAGTGTCATTTTATTGGTTGGTTCAGTATAATTTGAGTTTTTTTGTATCAGTTGCATTTTTATTTGGTTATCATTCATTTATGTTTTCATTTAGTAGCATTATATATAATTGCATTTTTTAAAATATGTATGTATTTGTTTTGATATGATTTTTTATATTAATATTTGCATTTAAATGTTTATAGTTAATAATAATGTTTTAGGTGTATTAATTGTATATATTAGAAGTAAACTATTTTAATGGGGTTAGTGTTACATTTTTGTGTGATGTAATATGTCAGGTGATATTGTGGTAATCGATATTTTTGAGATGGTATATGTTTGTGTATAGGTAAC
The DNA here is from genome assembly GCF_964204655.1 of Triturus cristatus. Lineage (NCBI taxonomy): Eukaryota > Metazoa > Chordata > Amphibia > Caudata > Salamandridae > Triturus > Triturus cristatus. The sequence goes on from NC_140588.1 coordinate 492,361,283, forward strand.
GATATTTGTGTTTTAGATCATTTCTTTATCGATATATTTGTGTGCTCAATATTAGTGATTCTGTAGTTATCTATACTTAGTCTGTATTTGTTCTCAATATTTAATTTCTGATATTTATGGTTCTTGATATTAGTTGGATCGATATTATGTCACTGTTCCAGAGTGGAGTGGAGCCTCCTAGCAGGAACTTCTTTCAGTGGAACATTAAGAGCTGACCGGCCTACAAAATTGGCATCATGGTCAATATTCGGAACAGGGTGCACAGAACCGCCCTATGAGGCTCAGGTAATATAGACATGAATGTATTTTTATCACCCCAGTGGGATGTGCCAGCGGACGCTTGCTTATGTGAAGAAGCCATTGCTGAAGTTGCAAATGTAGTGTGCAAGAGGCTAGTGCTCAGCAGCATGTTGAGCTTGGACTCTCAAGGGCATACTTTCAAGCCTCTTGTGCTGCCAGTGGTTCACGTTTTGTGACACTCCGGTGGAACAAATTACAAAATCATATCTATGATGCCATGCAAAGCCACCATGCATGGCTTTGAATGGTCTCATAAATATGAAGTAAGGCAAGGCAGTGCAAATTGCAACGTTGCCGTATTCTGTGATCAGGAGGCATTTGTTGGATGTTGCAAGTTGGTTTCCCACACAACACTCATGGATTATGACACTTCCTCAGATTTAAGAGGGCATGTAAACCTGTGGAACCGAGAGAAGCTTACATCTCCCAAGGTGAGGCATACTGAGGATAAAAAATGTATTTCTCCTCTTTCTTTCCTCTTTCTATGTGTGATGCTTTCTGCAGCATACATAGAAAGAGGAAAATGCCACTAAGTATTGTTTCTGAGCAGGAAGGTACACCTTCCTGAGCAAAAACAATCCTGCCGACAATGCAGGGTGCCTGCATTGGTACCAGGCTGCCGAAATGGCGCCAGTGCAATGGCGCCAGCGCAAGGGAATAGGACAGGAATGCACCGCATTGCATAAATACAGTGCATTTCTGCCCTTTCACTTTGGCGTAGGGCAGAGCAGCAAGCTGACTTATTGTGCTGACCTATGCCAAAGCTCTATAAATGAGGGCTTAAGATCTTAAAGCATTCCAATGAAGATTTGGGAGATACTTAAGTAATGACCCAAACTTGCCAAATAAGAGGTTGCTGTTAATGTGAGAGCCAGAGGTGCTGATTTAGGGCAAATCCATGATTGAAGAAATATATGTGGGTCAGCTGGATTTGCCACTTGCTTGAATTTCGATTTGCCTCTCTTAGCCACCAGCTCTACAGGTGTTGTGGGGCTGGTGACTGTCATTCCAGTACTCAGGATGATAATGATTGTAGCCCAGAAAAACATCAGGTGAATCAACTGGTGTAGGGAATTCGGTAAGAGCCAGGCCAGTTAAAAGACCCATGCAATTGTGTGAGAGGAGGTGTCCCACAAGCTCAATTTCCTTGAAAATTACATCTACAACAAATGTGAGGACCCCTTCAATTGTGGTGCCCTTCAGAGTAGGGTCAGGGCCATTAGAAGTTTTTCGCTTACTCATCCTTGAAGACACATGAAAGAGATGGGGCCAAAGCCCAGCCTGCACTGGGGTCTGACGATTTCAGCCGGAATCCACTCTAGGCCCGGTATTCATCCAGGCCAAACCAGGGCGAGATACAGTGCTGCAGGTGAAACAAGCATGCTATGGAACTCAATGCCCCTCCTACAGGGCAAGTATTATGGGACGTGAAGTCCAAAGTTCCCAGCAGCCACCACCAAACAGAATCTGGTGTGTGTCGCACACTGTGGGGGAAACAGCTGCGCTACGTAGGTCTATTCCCCTCCTTCAGAATCAAAGATTCTAGGGCATGAAGTCCAATGCCCCCAGCAACCAGCGCCAAACAGAGTACTAATTATTATGAGTATTATTATTATAATTATTATTAGTTTTACTATTGTTGCTATAATTAGTGTTATTATCATACACTCTGGAGACAATAGTAATATTTAATGTTATCTATACAATGACAGGCATCTCCTTCAGTCCATTGCTAAATATATCCTTAGGTTTTGATGATCTGTCTTCAGACACACCTAAAGTTATTTCATTTTGATTGCATGTTTCATTCTATATCTTTGCAAGTGAGCCATTAGTAAAATAATGTAGCAATTCCACCGACATACAGGCCATCGGTTGGACAGCCATGTTACGATGCGGACAGTCGGACTGCAGCTGTGTGAGGGGCAGACCCCCGCCTCCAACAGGCTCTAGGGTCTCACCTGGGCTGCAGTTGGACTTTAATCCCTACAATGGAGGTGGTACCTGCGCAGGCACCAATATAGAGATTAGGATGCCCGTTTCCAACAGCCTTTTCATGGTGGTCCTACTGCCATGAAAAGGCTGTCGGAAAGGCACTGTGGGGGCTCCAAGCAGGGTCCCCTTCCCTGTGGGCCACTGCTAAGCGGCCAGCCCCCCCAAACATTCATGCTCCATGTACAAGTCACTATAGGTTGCCTGCCACATGGTGCAACGATGTTTAAAAAATGCCTGGTCATACTGCAGCTTGTGCTGTGGTCCTTTTCCTGGGCCGAAGCACAAGCTCCAGTACAAAAAGGCACATTCTGACCACAATGCTGGCTGTCTTGTCTTAATGGGGCAGGTGGGACTTCCGACTCATTGTCGAGCGGACACCTGCCTGCAGCGATCTGACCACCATCATAACGTGGGGCTAAATTTGTGTCTTGCAGTATGGTAAAGTAAAATCCAATTTGATGTCGTTCAAACCAATCGGACGATGCATGTCACTGATCTTCCATAGAATCTTTGGAAATTTTCAATCATTATATTATTATCCCACTGGGGTGCTCAAATATTTTACCGTTTGGCAAATTCTTTATAGGTGATGTAATCTACTGACTAAACTGCCATCTAGAGAACCTGGTAGGTTATATTCCTGAGTTTCTCATCCAGTTAACTAAAATGTGGGATCATGGGCAAAGCACTGTACACCTTGCACCCCAAGGTGCCTTAGTTGTCTTGTCCCCCAAAATGAAAAAGGGATTAGTCAAACATTACCGCCAAGAGTCAAGTGTTCACTCTAAATGAAAGTAAAACTCTGCATTTAATATCCTCTCTTAGAACCCCATGCAATTGTTGTAATCCATTTGTTTACTGGACAATGCGATATGGTAGAAGCAAAGTATGCCTGGAACCAACTCCCGCGCAGCATTTGTAAAAAAAAACAAATCATAAAAAACATGCGTTGAGCATATGTAGAATTTGTGGAACTGCCACGTTGTCGAGCTTCCCTAAAGAAGTAACAAAGTATACTCCTAAGTGACATATGCCACCAAAACTAGCAGGAAATGGCCTCGTGCAGCCTTGTAGTGTCTTGCTAACTGCCCTGGTAGCCACCCCATTTAAGATGTGCTGTGTGTTTTAAGAATGCAAAAACAACAATTGATGGACAGAATGCAGAACAATGTCATACATTCACCCCAGTACAGAGATCTGGGCCTAAATCCATTGTTTTTTTGCTCACCATGCCATTCCAGTTTGAACCCAGCCATATGCAAATCAGTCTTGACCCTGTGCCCCATGGGAACAGTCCAGCCCGAACTGCCAAGCCAGGTCCTCCCTGGACTGGAAACAAGCATCCTAGGACCGGTTTCGGGCTTTCAGCCCTCGTCAGCCAGGATAGCTTGATTCCAGTGGCATGGAGAGCAAGGGACTCACGTCTGAGCATACCCTTCCTACTCGGGGTGACAAATGCAAAAACAACAATTGATGGACAGAATGCAGAACAATGTCATACTTTCACCCCAGTACAGAGATCTGGGCCTAAATCCATCGTTTTTTTGCTCACCATGCCATTCCAGTTTGAACCCAGCCATATGCAAATCAGTCTTGACCCTGTGCCCCATGGGAACAGTCCAGCCCGAACTGCCAAGCCAGGTCCTCCCTGGACTGGAAACAAGCATCCTAGGACCGGTTTCGGGCTTTCAGCCCTCGTCAGCCAGGGTAGCTTGATTCCAGTGGCATGGAGAGCAAGGGACTCACGTCTGAGCATACCCTTCCCACTCCGGGTGACAAATGCAAAAACAACAATTGATGGACAGAATGCAGAACAATGTCATACTTTCACCCCAGTACAGAGATCTGGGCCTAAATCCATCGTTTTTTTGCTCACCATGCCATTCCAGTTTGAACCCAGACATATGCAAATCAGTCTTGACCCTGTGCCCCATGGGAACAGTCCAGCCCGAACTGCCAAGCCAGGTCCTCCCTGGACTGGAAACAAGCATCCTAGGACCGGTTTCGGGCTTTTAGCCCTCGTCAGCCAGGATAGCTTGATTCCAGTGGCATGGAGAGCAAGGGACTCACGTCTGAGCATACCCTTCCCACTCGGGGTGACAAATGCAAAAACAACAATTGATGGACAGAATGCAGAACAATGTCATACATTCACCCCAGTACAGAGATCTGGGCCTAAATCCATCGTTTTTTTGCTCACCATGCCATTCCAGTTTGAACCCAGCCATATGCAAATCAGTCTTGACCCTGTGCCCCATGGGAACAGTCCAGCCCGAACTGCCAAGCCAGGTCCTCCCTGGACTGGAAACAAGCATCCTAGGACCGGTTTCGGGCTTTCAGCCATCGTCAGCCAGGATAGCTTGATTCCAGTGGCATGGAGAGCAAGGGACTCACGTCTGAGCATACCCTTCCCACTCGGGGTGACAAATGCAAAAATAACAATTGATGGACAGAATGCAGAACAATGTCATACATTCACCCCAGTACAGAGATCTGGGCCTAAATCCATCATTTTTTTGCTCACCATGACATTCCAGTTTGAACCCAGCCATATGCAAATCAGTCTTGACCCAGTGCCCCATGGGAACAGTCCAGCCCGAACTGCCAAGCCAGGTCCTCCCTGGACTGGAAACAAGCATCCTAGGACCGGTTTCGGGCTTTCAGCCCTCGTCAGCCAGGGTAGCTTGATTCCAGTGACATGGAGAGCAAGGGACTCACGTCTGAGCATACCCTTCCCACTCGGGGTGACAAATGCAAAAACAACAATTGATGGACAGAATGCAGAACAATGTCATACATTCACCCCAGTACAGAGATCTGGGCCTAAATCCATCGTTTTTTTGCTCACCATGCCATTCCAGTTTGAACCCAGCCATATGCAAATCAGTCTTGACCCTGTGCCCCATGGGAACAGTCCAGCCCGAACTGCCAAGCCAGGTCCTCCCTGGACTGGAAACAAGCATCCTAGGACCGGTTTTGGGCTTTCAGCCCTCGTCAGCCAGGATAGCTTGATTTCAGTGGCATGGAGAGCAAGGGACTCATGACTGAGCATACCCTTCCCACTCGGGGTGACAAATGCAAAAACAACAATTGATGGACAGAATGCAGAACAATGTCATACATTCACCCCAGTACAGAGATCTGGGCCTAAATCCATAGTTTTTTTGCTCACCATGCCATTCCAGTTTGAACCCAGCCATATGCAAATCAGTCTTGACCCTGTGCCCCATGGGAACAGTCCAGCCCGAACTGCCAAGCCAGGTCCTCCCTGGACTGGAAACAAGCATCCTAGGACCGGTTTCGGGCTTTCAGCCCTCGTCAGCCAGGATAGCTTGATTCCAGTGGCATGGAGAGCAAGGGACTCACGTCTGAGCATACCCTTGCACTCGGGGTGACAAATGCAAAAACAACAATTGATGGACAGAATGCAGAACAATGTCATACATTCACCCCAGTACAGAGATCTGGGCCTAAATAAATCGTTTTTTTGCTCACCATGCCATTCCAGTTTGAACCCAGCCATATGCAAATCAGTCTTGACCCTGTGCCCCATGGGAACAGTCCAGCCCGAACTGCCAAGCCAGGTCCTCCCTGGACTGGAAACAAGCATCCTAGGACCGGTTTCGGGCTTTCAGCCCTCGTCAGCCAGGATAGCTTGATTCCAGTGGCATGGAGAGCAAGGGACTCACGTCTGAGCATACCCTTCCCACTCGGGGTGACAAATGCAAAAACAACAATTGATGGACAGAATGCAGAACAATATCATACATTCACCCCAGTACAGAGATCTGGGCCTAAATCCATCGTTTTTTTGCTCACCATGCCATTCCAGTTTGAACCCAGCCATATGCAAATCAGTCTTGACCCTGTGCCCCATGGGAACAGTCCAGCCCGAACTGCCAAGCCAGGTCCTCCCTGGACTGGAAACAAGCATCCTAGGACCGGTTTCGGGCTTTCAGCCCTCGTCAGCCAGGATAGCGTGATTCCAGTGGCATGGAGAGCAAGGGACTCACGTCTGAGCATACCCTTCCCACTCAGGGTGACAAATGCAAAAACAACAATTGATGGACAGAATGCAGAACAATGTCATACATTCACCCCACTACAGAGATCTGGGCCTAAATCCATCGTTTTTTTGCTCACCATGCCATTCCAGTTTGAACCCAGCCATATGCAAATCAGTCTTGACCCTGTGCCCCATGGGAACAGTCCAGCCCGAACTGCCAAGCCAGGTCCTCCCTGGACTGGAAACAAGCATCCTAGGACCGGTTTCGGGCTTTCAGCCCTCGTCAGCCAGGATAGCTTGATTCCAGTGGCATGGAGAGCAAGGGACTCACGTCTGAGCATACCCTTCCCACTCGGGGTGACAAATGCAAAAACAACAATTGATGGACAGAATGCAGAACAATGTCATACATTCACCCCAGTACAGAGATCTGGGCCTAAATCCATCGTTTTTTTGCTCACCATGCCATTCCAGTTTGAACCCAGCCATATGCAAATCAGTCTTGACCCTGTGCCCCATGGGAACAGTCCAGCCCGAACTGCCAAGACAGGTCCTCCCTGGACTGGAAACAAGCATCCTAGGACCGGTTTCGGGCTTTCAGCCCTCATCAGCCAGGATAGCTTGATTCCAGTGGCATGGAGAGCAAGGGACTCACGCCTGAGCATACCCTTCCCACTCGGGGTGACAAATGCAAAAACAACAATTGATGGACAGAATGCAGAACAATGTCATACTTTCACCCCAGTACAGAGATCTGGGCCTAAATCCATCGTTTTTTTGCTCACCATGCCATTCCAGTTTAAACCCAGCCATATGCAAATCAGTCTTGACCCTGTGCCCCATGGGAACAGTCCAGCCCGAACTGCCAAGCCAGGTCCTCCCTGGACTGGAAACAAGCATCCTAGGACCGGTTTCAGGCTTTCAGCCCTCGTCAGCCAGGATAGCTTGATTCCAGTGGCATGGAGAGCAAGGGACTCACATCTGAGCATACCCTTCCCACTCGGGGTGACAAATGCAAAAACAACAATTGATGGACAGAATGCAGAACAATGTCATACATTCACCCCAGTACAGAGATCTGGGCCTAAATCCATCGTTTTTTTGCTCACCATGCCATTCCAGTTTGAACCCAGCCATATGCAAATCAGTCTTGACCCTGTGCCCCATGGGAACAGTCCAGCCCGAACTGCCAAGCCAGGTCCTCCCTGGACTGGAAACAAGCATTCTAGGACCGGTTTCGGGCTTTCAGCCCTCGTCAGCCAGGATAGCTTGATTCCAGTGGCATGGAGAGCAAGGGACTCACGTCTGAGCATACCCTTCCCACTCGGGGTGACAAATGCAAAAACAACAATTGATGGACAGAATGCAGAACAATGTCATACATTCACCCCAGTACAGAGATCTGGGCCTAAATCCATCGTGTTCTTGCTCACCATGCCATTCCAGTTTGAACCCAGCCATATGCAAATCAGTCTTGACCCTGTGCCCCATGGGAACAGTCCAGCCCGAACTGCCAAGCCAGGTCCTCCCTGGACTGAAAACAAGCATCCTAGGACCGGTTTCGGGCTTTCAGCCCTCGTCAGCCAGGGTAGCTTGATTCCAGTGGCATGGAGAGCAAGGGACTCACGTCTGAGCATACCCTTCCCACTCGGGGTGACAAATGCAAAAACAACAATTGATGGACAGAATGCAGAACAATGTCATACTTTCACCCCAGTACAGAGATCTGGGCCTAAATCCATCGTTTTTTTGCTCACCATGCCATTCCAGTTTGAACCCAGACATATGCAAATCAGTCTTGACCCTGTGCCCCATGGGAACAGTCCAGCCCGAACTGCCAAGCCAGGTCCTCCCTGGACTGGAAACAAGCATCCTAGGACCGGTTTCGGGCTTTCAGCCCTCGTCAGCCAGGATAGCTTGATTCCAGTGGCATGGAGAGCAAGGGACTCACGTCTGAGCATACCCTTCCCACTCGGGGTGACAAATGCAAAAACAACAATTGATGGACAGGATGCAGAACAATGTCATACATTCACCCCAGTACAGAGATCTGGGCCTAAATCCATCGTTTTTTTTGCTCACCATGCCATTCCAGTTTGAACCCAGCCATATGCAAATCAGTCTTGACCCTGTGCCCCATGGGAACAGTCCAGCCCGAACTGCCAAGCCAGGTCCTCCCTGGACTGGAAACAAGCATCCTAGGACCGGTTTCGGGCTTTCAGCCCTCGTCAGCCAGGATAGCTTGATTCCAGTGGCATGGAGAGCAAGGGACTCACGTCTGAGCATACCCTTCCCACTCGGGGTGACAAATGCAAAAATAACAATTGATGGACAGAATGCAGAACAATGTCATACATTCACCCCAGTACAGAGATCTGGGCCTAAATCCATCATTTTTTTGCTCACCATGACATTCCAGTTTGAACCCAGCCATATGCAAATCAGTCTTGACCCAGTGCCCCATGGGAACAGTCCAGCCCGAACTGCCAAGCCAGGTCCTCCCTGGACTGGAAACAAGCATCCTAGGACCGGTTTCGGGCTTTCAGCCCTCGTCAGCCAGGGTAGCTTGATTCCAGTGGCATGGAGAGCAAGGGACTCACGTCTGAGCATACCCTTCCCACTCGGGGTGACAAATGCAAAAACAACAATTGATGGACAGAATGCAGAACAATGTCATACATTCACCCCAGTACAGAGATCTGGGCCTAAATCCATCGTTTTTTTGCTCACCATGCCATTCCAGTTTGAACCCAGCCATATGCGAATCAGTCTTGACCCTGTGCCCCATGGGAACAGTCCAGCCCGAACTGCCAAGCCAGGTCCTCCCTGGACTGGAAACAAGCATCCTAGGACCGGTTTCGGGCTTTCAGCCCTCGTCAGCCAGGATAGCTTGATTCCAGTGGCATGGAGAGCAAGGGACTCATGACTGAGCATACTCTTCCCACTCGGGGTGACAAATGCAAAAACAACAATTGATGGACAGAATGCAGAACAATGTCATACATTCACCCCAGTACAGAGATCTGGGCCTAAATCCATAGTTTTTTTGCTCACCATGCCATTCCAGTTTGAACCCAGCCATATGCAAATCAGTCTTGACCCTGTGCCCCATGGGAACAGTCCAGCCCGAACTGCCAAGCCAGGTCCTCCCTGGACTGGAAACAAGCATCCTAGGACCGGTTTCGGGCTTTCAGCCCTCGTCAGCCAGGATAGCTTGATTCCAGTGGCATGGAGAGCAAGGGACTCACGTCTGAGCATACCCTTCCCACTCGGGGTGACAAATGCAAAACAAGCATTGGCATAGCCAATAGGTCTCGCCTTTGGGACCTTATAAGTGCTTAGCCATGCAACAGTTGATGTAGCTGCACCAAGGATATTGTGCTGCATAACTAAACATTCATAAGGTCCCAAAAGCGAGGCCTATTGGCTATGCCAATGCTTTATGCATGCCATGATGCATTTCACGATAAAATAGTGCCAAATGCCAGGTTTTCATTTTGCATGATAAGGCATAATTTTTCTGAACTCTTGTGTAATTGCACAAATTAGGAAATTGTGCACACCCCTAGACAAATTGACGAAACTGACAAATACTGCAATAGAAAAATGATCAAATGGCGATTCTGTATTATGCTTAGTACCATGTTCACCAACAGGTCTCATTCTTGCTATCCTGGCCTAAGCATGTAGCAAATGGGATAAACCTAGCACCCCTTATTCAGATCTGCACCTGATTCACCAGACCATAGGCAATAGGTCTCGCATTTGGGACCTTATAAGTATTTAGTTATGTAGCACAATTTCCTTGGTGCAACAACATCAAGTGTTGCATGGCTAAACACTTATAAGGTCCCAAAGGCGAGACCTATTGGCTATGCCTATGCTTGTCTTCATTATCGCGTATGAAAGCACTTCCAGTTGTACAAAACAAACACTTTAATAAGTACTTCTCTGAGTGCTATAATGTGCCTATTCGTGTCAAAGCATCTTTATTAAAGAATTTTAAAGAGACGTTATTATATTTCATTAAATAGCACGGAATCCTATCCTTGGCTGGGTGTGGCTGTACACCAGCGGCAAGTAAAATAACATTATATGTTGTACGCCCATGATTGTGTGCTGCATGGCGAAATAAGGTCCCAAAGGAGAGACCTATTGGCTATGCCAATGCTTCTTTTTGATAAGAAGGCTGCACATACCCATGTATTTGATGCGGTTGTAAAGTAGTGGTTGCTCTCTGTGCTATATTGGGGGGGCTACTGTGTCGAGCCTGGGGCTGCTACTGGCGCCAAATTGTGTGCTATTTCAACACAGTGGTTTGTCCTTGCATTATACTGGAGACTGATTCAAGGCACTGGCTGCTCCTGGCGCTGCGCTGGGAACTGTTTTAAGGTAGTAGTTACTCTTGGCTCTACACAGAGCACTCTATCGAGCCAGTAGCTGCGATTTGCGCCGTGTTGTGTGCTGTATAATTCAGTGGCAGCTGTTGGCGCCGCTTCTAATGGAGATGCCGTGATCTGTTTTTGATGAAGATGATCTGGCCTGTGGAGGAAAAGAAAAGGTCGGCCTCCGCTCCGATTTTGATCCAGCAGAAAGACCAGATCATGTGCCACGAGCTCTGCGCCTAAATTTTAATTGGTTGTGACTTCCTCTTGTATAGTAAAGGCACTCTTCGGCGGAGCAGCGCTCTACTGCTGTGCACTTTTTAAATAATGCATTTATAGTTTTGTTTACACGTTTTTAAATGGTTACGTTTCTAGATTTTCATATTACTATTCTTTCCCGTGCATGAGAATGTACACAGATTTTTAATGTTTAAAGAACATGCCGGTGTAACTTGGAATGGGTATGAAAATAATAGATGTGGTATGTCAGACTGCTAGGCCAAAGGATAGCTCAGTGAGCTGAGTGCTCGCCTCTGCCAAATGTTAGGTTCTTGACATCATCCTCAGCCTTCCACCCTTCTGTGGTTGTAACCACTATAAAATAACTAATGTTTGTCATTTAAATTACAGTGCCTAGAATAGGATGAAGTACAGTTTCTAGTGCTATAGTCGCAACTTGTAGGGAATTTGGGTATAGTGCCTAACTTTGTATGGTGTACTGTGGGGAAAACACCTCCTAAATATATGCAACAAAAACATCATAACCAGAGTATCCTTGTGACACGTAACTTCAATTATAGGTACCATACCAACACATACCTACAAGGTCCATGGGTTTGGAGATAAGAATAGTAAATCTTTACTTCGCTTCACCATATCTGGCACTTCATATTGCACCTACGATATTTTTGTAGTTCACATCCTGACACACAATGTTAGTGTTTTAAGGAAATGTGGTTGTTCATGTAGGAGACACACTGCACAGATACCGACCTAATGTGTTTACAGCCAACTCGTGATGGTCTCCTGAAAATCTTGAATACATGATCTGGCCCTGTTGCGGATCATTTCCTACAAATTAAACATTAGCACACAGATTGTGTTAATTTTGTACCTGAATTAAACCAATAGGAAGCTTTACAATCTGGTTGACAGTAGCACGATATTTTTCAATAAGAAATACAATAACATCCTATGTCCCTAGACCGCAGTAGCCACCCACCTGTAAAATGTTTATTTGAGAGAAAATGGCTAAAGTGCTCGCCAGCCCTGGAGCTTTGGTTATGCAGTGGAGTGGGCTGATCCGGTCTTCCGAAACTGGTGCAGTATTCGTGACCCGCAAGGTTCGGTGGGTTTCACGACCTCACCCGTCCTGCGGCAGAGCACAGTAGGGGGCTGCCAGCATGCATTAAGTGACACCAGTAACACTTCAGGCCCCAACCCCCGAAGCAACTAAGCACAAATGGAACAAGCATTGGCAGGGTGCGTGCAGGGGCGCAGTGTGGCTGGTGAGGAGGCTTCGTTTGAGGGAGAAGAAAAAAGAAAAGTTAAAGAAAATGGTGGATGAAATGTCGCGGCACCCGCGCTTTACCTTAAACATGGTTAAATGTAAAGCGCCGGTGCCGCGATTGCACAAAAGTAATGAAATAGGAAAAAAATCAATTTCTTTACTTTTACTACAATTGCGGCACTCGCGCTTTACTTTTAACATAGTTAAAGTAAAGCGCGGGTGCCGCGATTGTAGCAAATGTAAAGAAAGAGATGTTTTTTTCTATTTCTTTACTATTGCAGCAATCGCGGCACCGGTGCTTTACATTTAACCATGTTAAAGTAAAGCGCGGGTGCCGCGATTGAGCACGGCTCTGCAAAAGTAAACAAAGCTGGCAGCTGGGGCCGCGCCCACTGCCTGCTACAGCATAGTGAGGCATGAGACTAACGAGGAAGTAGGAGAAGGGAGGGGGTAAGGGAGGGGGTAGGGGAGGGGATGAGCACTGTTCAGCAAATGTAAACAAACCTGGCGGCCGAACGCGAGAAAGCCAGATAGGCATGCGATCGCAATGACGCACGAGTTTGCAAAGTGCTGCTGGCGGGCGGCTGCGCGCGTGCACGATCGCGTGAACGCAAGCGTTAGGCCAGCCAGCAGCACTTTGAAATTCCCACATACAAAATGTCTCTTCGAGCCAGCGCATGCGCTGGTCTCAGCGAGACCTAAACAACAATTGATGGACAGAATGCAGAACAATGTCATACTTTCACCCCAGTACAGAGATCTGGGCCTAAATCCATCGTTTTTTTGCTCACCATGCCATTCCAGTTTGAACCCAGCCATATGCAAATCAGTCTTGACCCTGTGCCCCATGGGAACAGTCCAGCCCGAACTGCCAAGCCAGGTCCTCCCTGGACTGGAAACAAGCATCCTAGGACCGGTTTCGTCAGCCAGGATAGCTTGATTCCAGTGGCATGGAGAGCAAGGGACTCACGTCTGAGCATACCCTTCCCACTCGGGGTGACAAATGCAAAAACAACAATTGATGGACAGAATGCAGAACAATGTCATATATTCACCCCAGTACAGAGATCTGGGCCTAAATCCATCCTTTTTTTGCTCACCATGCCATTCCAATTTGAACACAGCCATATAGTCAAATCAGTCTTGACCCTGTGCCCCATGGGAACAGTCCAGCCCGAACTGCCAAGCCAGGTCCTCCCTGGACTGGAAACAGGCATCCTAGGACCGGTTTCGGGCTTTCAGCCCTCATCAGCCAGGATAGCTTGATTCCAGTGGCATGGAGAGCAAGGGACTCACGTCTGAGCATACCCTTCCCACTCGGGGTGACAAATGAAAAAACAACAATTGATGGACAGAATGCAGAACAATGTCATACATTCACCCCAGTACAGAGATCTGGGCCTAAATCCATCGTTTTTTTGCTCACCATGCCATTCCAGTTTGAACCCAGCCATATGCAAATCAGTCTTGACCCTGTGCCCCATGGGAACAGTCCAGCCCGATCTGCCAAGCCAGGTCCTCCCTGTAACGCGTGTGTTTTAAGAAAGCAGGCAGCCTGAAGGAAGGTGGAGCAGGAAAGGAAATGCTATCTACTGATTCGTCTCACATTGTACATAAGGTCACGATGGTTCTCCCTCAGTCTCCGGCAAATCGAATGCAAATTCGAGGACACTTGTTTTTAGGGAAAGTATTGAAAAAAGCTTTTAGAAAATAAAACATTTGAAATGTCTTTTCCCATCAGCTCCTTTCCACTTCAACATCTGCTCAGAATAAAGAATAATTGTGAGGATTGATGTCTGTCTATTGATTTCGTTTGCTTCATAGTTGTTTACTCAGGACTTGATTCCTGAAAATGTTTCACCAGCGTCTAAAAACTCGGAGGGTGAGAATTTGCTGCATGATTCGCAATTCCAGCTCGGGAAGAAACTCACATTTAAGGTGCTATTAAGGATGTGATGCCTTTCCTGTGCTTCATTATCAAAAACTATCTACACTTATTCTAATTTGTGTCCTACAGAGTTTCAGCATGAAACTGTATGTTGTTTAATACAATTCGAGAGGCATCATGCTGCTTATGGATTGCTATTCAAGAAATGCGAAGAACAGAAAATATATAGAATGTCTACAGTTATATTGCACCCAATCACACTGAAGTGCACAACGAGAGTAAAGACAAGATAGCATTTGCATAAAAACGTATGTCTAGTAGCAGTGAAGTGAAGATGAAACCACGAAATGCAATATCAGAGCACATCTTGTACTAACAGTGCTGAATACCGATACACTTTAGCAGCTTAAGCTGGGGCCTCAACTGGGCTGGTCCCACAAAAGCAAAAGTTAGTTATTAATTAACCTCTTCTTTCCCAGGCCTGCAGACGAAATGGAACTATGTAACACTTTGACAAAAAAAAGGACAGGGTTCTGGGCCCTGGGCTGAAAACAACATTGAAGGAACTACAGAAATGAAAATGATGGAAATACGAAAAAGCAGAGAATAACAAATAGAGAATCTGAGAATTGGAGAGCATGGGAGAGAAAGATGACAAAGAAAAAGTAAGCATGAGAAATAAGAAGAGTAAATAGAAAGAGAGAAGTAAATGGGAGAATGAAAGAAAGCCTGAAGGAGTGGCGATAGGAAAGAAGGAGGAAAACTTGAAAAGTAGAATGGACTATTTAAAGAAAGGACTGGTGAAAGAAAGAGTGCATGAACGGGTGAAAGGGTAGAAGGGTGAAAGGAAGAATAATTGGAAGGGTGAAAGAATAAATGGAAAAGTGAAAAGACCATAAGTTAAAAGGATGAATAAATGTAAGAAAGGAAGAAAGAAGAGATGGTGAAAGGATGGATGAAGGGAGGCGAAAGAGAGTATAGGTGAAAGGATAGATGAAATATACATGGACATGTGAATGGATGGATAAATGTATGAATGGAAAGGTGAAAGTATGAACAGATGTGTGTATGAATAGATGCAAGGGTGAAATGATGGATTTATGGGCAGATGGGATGAGGAATAAATGACGAACGGAACTATAAGTAAGGTCAGGGTTTCTCACTTCAAATGCTCTCGTGAATGGAGGTAGAGGTCAAGTTGGGGGGGGGGGGGAGATTTACATATTCTTGCTACTCCCTTGGGGTGATGTGATGAATGGTGTCAAAACGAACCCTATTTTTTCTGCAACTGGTGCTAGTAATGGTGAAATGCTATAAACTGACGACAATAAAATCAATGGGCCTTATTACAAGTTCGGTGGCCCAATAGCTCGCCAAACCCGTGGTGGCAGTCTGCGCACCGCCCTGACTGTCAGTCCACCCACCGCATTAGGCCGTGGCGTTTGGGCCACCACAGGACTGCTGCTGCTACTAGGAATTCATGATCCCGAGCATTGGCGCAGAGGTCTGAGGCCCCTAATATGCTATTCGTTGCACAGCCAGGCATATGAGAAGTTTCCTCCCAATTAATCTTTTCATGGCGGTGCGACTGCCGCGAAAAGTGTGGTGGTGAGGAAACAAACCCTGATCCCTGGCAAACTCATGTGTGTGCAGGGATGGAAATTAGAAGTGAGGGGAAGTATGTTGTACCCGATAATAAAGTTCACTTTCCTTTTTAAAATTATGGCAGGTCAGACCTGGAGGAATTTAATATGGAAATAATGCCCAGTAGTTACTGGGCATGCAGATTTTGTGGTAATAAGCAGCAACATTTACATGGTAATATCACTCCTTTGAGGTTTAAAATCGTCTGGCATCACATTTTATTGGGTATGATAAATATTGCACCAAACATTCAGTCACTCATAACAATAGCCTTAGTTATAAAAGATCCTTGGATACCGTCTTCCATACCTGTTTGCCACGCCAAATCTTTTCAAATCACTGAGGCCAGAACAATGGTTTTCTGTAATATCTGCTCTCACTTTTGTGCCTCATGTGAGTTCAACAAAATAAATTATTGCCATCCTTGCAGGTCTTCAACTTTGAAAGAGCTTGCAAGAGAGCAGCTAATCCAATCTTCATCAAAGGGTCAACAATTTGACACCTGTGTAAATATACAGGAGATTAAGGATAGTCGATTCCAGGTGGACGAAAGGGCAAATGTGACCATGTTAGATAGATCTTCTGTGTAAAATACCTGTCTGGCCAAGTGGGAAATACATGGGTGAAAAATCTGATACAGGCTACATAAAAAACTCAATGACTCCCTAATTTAATCATTATAACACAAACGTTTCAAAGGAAAATATAGTTTTCCAAATCATTCAACTTAATAGTGATGTAATAAATTTGAGCTTTAATTAGTGTGACTGAACACAGCAAAGTGACATCTCCTTATCATCTTGCAGCTGAGATTATAAATCTGTAGCCCTCTTATCAATTGAAGCTAGGTGTTTGCCTACATTATAAATTGCCTTCTGCAGCTGTTGGTTTAATTTGGCCGCAGCTGTGAATTCTAGCCTTGTTTCTTCCTTGTACTGAATTATGTATGGTAACCAATAAGGATTATTTGTGCATTGTGTTTTAAGGAATAGCAAGTCACAGAGTAGTTCTAGACTTGCAGGATATTGGAGATGTAAAGGCAAAGGGCCAGCTTAATTTCCCAAGTTAGTAGCTTACACCCATCATCTGGTACCAAACTAAGTTTTCTCTTAGAGTGGCACATTGGTCATGATAATTAGTGAATTAAAGGAACCAGCTTGCTCATTCTCTCTCGCTCAAGTCGAGGCTTCAGAAAACATACTTAATTGCTCTTCAGTATTAAAAAGTATCAGATATTATTTTTTCAGCACATATGGGTGCTGTATATTACCTCAGGTGTTTTGATTCTTCCAGCTGTAAGCAGTTATCTCACTGAACATTCTCTACTCCACCAACCAATAACATAATTTAATCTTACTCCAGTTCCCCAATTTCCTGATGTTATATCTTTTGCCTAATTGATTGGTATAGTGGAAACTATTTTTACTTTCAAATAAACTTCACCGTTCATGATGTTTGGAACTATCAATGGTTTTACTAGGTTGTGCCCACTTAATTTATAGAGTTAGATCTAGCCCCCGAAAGCTGTTCAGTCATTCCATAAACAAAAGAGCTGATTTGCTGAATGCAGCACACATGCAAAGAGGAAATAACAACAAGGCATAACATATTTCTCCTCATTACATGAGCTTTAGACAGGGATGCTATTTTGACATAAAACCATGCCTACATCTGTATATTACTACGGATTTGCATCAATATCCATGGGTGGACCCCCATGCAGCACCCATGGAATGCTTCCTGACACAAAATAAGACAAGGAAGTGTAATGGGGTATGTTATTGTTTTTTTTTTTTTATTATAATTTGCACAGAACCTGAGCAACAACAAACCTTGAGCAATAAATATATATAGATATGTGTGTAAGCCTTTGCAGACCTGCTATCACCATTTCATTTTTGGAGGACTGAAAGTTTTGCAGTGTTTCATCAAGGAGGTGCAAACAGCCGCGGTCAGTAGTAGGAGTAACTGCAGGGCGGTGACGTGGGGAGGGGGAGGGGCAGGGTGGGGGGTAGTAAACTATGGATTACAGAGGTTTACAGGTAAGTTAACATATAAATTAATAAAACGAATTTCGTTGCGTGCACTGCATCGCCCTGCAGTTACTCCTACTACCGACCGCGGCTGGGTGCAAACAAAAAGGTACGTCCCTAAACAGGCTTCAAATCCATTGCATTTCCATAGACCTTTGTATTTCGAAGGCGTAAAAACCGTCAGCTGGATATTTATGAAATTTAGCAGTCGTACATGTTAGGGTACGCAAATGATTCTGTGGGGTACTGCAGATAAGTAGAGCAATTAAATGTTTGGTTATAAGGCTTTCAATTTAGTGATATCTTCCAGCACAATACTACTAAAAGTAGCAAGAACGCCCCAAAAATAAAATAGCCTGCATTTTTAAAGCTTCGTATTCACCAGATGAACAATTGAAAGGCCCATTTATGGTCAATGGCTAATGGAAAATTATAAACAAATACATAACTAAAAGAAAACATTGTAAACTACTTAAGTTTTATTTGCATGCCCTCTAGGTCACTGTTGGACTTGGCCCTTTTGGCAGGTTCACCCCTAAACCTTTTGCCTGTCTCCTAGCCTTTTCCCTGTGTAGTGTTGGTGGTTTTAGGCCTCTGGGCACTTTAGCACTGTGGCCCAGTGTAAAGTGTGTGCGCTCTCTGTGTTACATTTGAAAGGTTGGACTGCCCTCCAATAGGAATGCATGGGGAATAAGTGTGTCCATGGTAATTCCTGGTATGAGAGGAGTGCAGGGCCGAGTTTAGTATGTATGAGTTTGTGAGAAAAAAGTCTGCGCAACGGTGTACGCAGATTTGTGGTGACTGGTGGACAAATGCCACTTTCAGAATTTGGCATTTCTGTGCGCTATGTGTCTGCCTGCCTGATGTGAATTGCATGTCTGGCTTGTGAGTGACAGGGGCTGGTTGGTGTGGGTGGCTCCAGTAGACAGGGTGAGTCAGCCCAGTGGTGAATAGAGAGATCTGCATCTAGATGAGAGGGAGGAGTCGCACCTGGGACCTGAATAGGGCTGTACCTTCCCTCCACAATGCTGGCTCCGCCCCCTGTGGTGTGTCTGAACACTGAGCCCCCACCTAACAATAGGGAAGAGGAACCTGGTAAACAGAGTGCTCCAAAACCAGTTGCATCTGGTTCCCAAGCACTGTGCTGTGTCACAAAGGAAAATGTCCTATAAAAGAAGGGGCTGTGATCCCATTAAAATGTTGTGCTTTTGGGTGCTGTTCCTGACTTTGGGGGGTCTGCTGCTGCCGGGCTCCAGGAGGAACCGCCTCTAGGGACTGCCTCCCTGCTGGAGGACCCTGTGAGCTGGCCTGCCCAGGCCCAGCCTTTGCCCCCCCTTCATCCTCAAGGACTCCCCTGGGCTGTGGACGTTTGCTTTTTTTTTAGAGGCGCTTTGTGTTTATCCTGAGGAGCACCTTCATTTTGGGCTGCAGCACAGAGCTGTGATCGGTCTCGAGGTAATCCTGACGTAGGGATTCCCCCGCATTGCCTGCTACTGGTAGCGGGAGGCCACCCCGCATTGCTGACATTCTGAAAAAGCGTGTGCCCACTCCACATTGCGGTGCTCGTTGGCGGGAGCCCACCCCGCGATTTTCTTTATTTTTTGTGGCAGGTGCCCACCACGCTTTATGCTTGAAATTAAGCGGGTGCTCAACCCGCATCCCCGTCAAGAGAAAAGCTCACCGCCGCGACCCGGGAAAACTGGAAGCCAGGCAGCCTGCCTGGTTGGAGGCAGGACCAGGGATAAGCTGGGCCGGAAGAAAAGCGCCAGCCGGAAGACCCAGGCGGGAGCCCACTCTACGCTGGGACGTGCGCAGAGGAAGTCTGGGTCCTCGCGAATCCTGCATAGAAGTCCCGGGTCCCAGGAGGGGGCCCCGGTGAAGTCAGGCGAGAGCCCCGCATCGCGAGGAAGGGAGACGAGGTGTCCGACAAGAGCCTCCCAGTCTCTTAGGGCAGCCGCGGAGTGAGTGTCTGCGGTGCAGGGGGGGCCCAAGGCACATTGGCGGTGCCTGCCCCCGCTTCATTTAAAGGACCCGGTGCACCTGAGGGGGAACGGGGCTCCCATGAGCTGAGTGGAGCCCCGCGTGGCCATCCCAAGACTTCCGGTGCCCGGGAATTGGCCAGAGGAGAGGGAGCCTGCAGCAGCCACAAAAGAGCCGGTGAGTGGGGCTCAGTTGTACGGTGGTTGGGGGGGGTGTCGGGGCACATTGCCGGTGCCCGACCCCTGTGACCATGCCTAGGGCGCCGAGGGTGCACTGCACTGATTTTCCAGCTGCCCCACCTGACCGTGGGCAGCTGCAACCGTTTTCGGGAGCATTCTTAAAGTTAGAGTCCCAGAGAGGGGCTCCAACAGGGTCAGTAACTTGTGTGCCTCATTTTTCTCCAGCTGGCCCATTTGGCAGTGGGCAGCTGCAACACTGGCGTAATTGGTTGTGAAGAGTCCCAGTGGGGGACTCAGGGCACAGTGGTGCCAGTGCCATACTTCCTGGGGGGGGGCATTTGTTTCTCCACGTCCCAGTGGGGACTAAGAGCCCAGGAGGGCCGGTGCCCACATGTTTTTGCCTACACAGCTGCCCAGCAAGTAGTGGGCAGCTGCTACGTTTAGGCAAAGTTCATTGCACACTTTTCCTAACTGCTGCATTGGCAGCCTCCAGACCTGACACTTTGGGACAGAGGGCATTGGAGCCCCAACAACAGGCCAGTTGGCCAGTGGGTCAGTTGAGTATTGGTAGAGCACCAGGCTCTAAGGTGATGCCCCAGGTGTTTATCGGATGGTGCTCATGCTTACTGGTATCGCATAATGTATTTATGCTTTTGATGCCTAGTGTGATGCCAATTGCGCAATGCGTTCTCCTAATATGTTTTATACCTAATGTGATAATGCTGAGGTCATTATTGTGCCAGTAGTTACTGGTTGTGCTCTACATTTACTATTTGTGCTACAATTACTGGTTGTGTTCTACGGTTATGATAAATCTTACACTTACTATTTCTATAAGTGATGATTCTGACAGGGGTCCATGTGGCCCTGTCATGTGTATATAATGCTCTGTAAATATTGTCCAGTGCCAGTTGGCACAGTGTATAGTGTGTGATTACCATCTAATGTGTTTTATGATGATACAAAGGATATTTTTGATATAACCTTGTGTGTTGCTGCGGTGTGTGTTGCGCAAACGCTTTACACATTGCCTCCGGGATAAGCCTGACTGCTCGTGCCAAGCTACCAAGGGGGTGAACAGAGGTTATCTTGGCTTGTAACTCCCTTGCCCTTACTAGAGTGGTGGTCTCTACCTGACTTTGGCGCAAGCCTTAGCCAACCAGAGATCTCATTTCTAACAGTCACAAAATAAAAGTGTCCCAGCAAGCTGAACAAAAACCATCGTTGTTATGCAACCCTGTGCAACAATATGTCAAAATTAAAAACTTTTCATTCACTTTGGGCTTCAAATGTAGCACAATCATACTAAAGTAGCAAGTAAGCACAAAAGATAAACTAGAGGGCATATGTAAAGTTTCTGCAACATTATGTATACAACTAAGAGACACATTTATGGGCACATCATTATGTAAACCAGTAAACAAATTCATAAAAAATCCAATGGATAGAAAGAAAAGAATCCCATTAAATCTGATTGCCACTTGGTAGATATAGCTAGTAATATCAAAGATAGGAATTCCTCAGACAATTCCTCCCTAATAACTTTCCACCCATTTGATGAATGTCTACAAACCTTTCCAGACCTATAGCATTTTCTACATTTTGAGATTATGGGAATTTTTTGGGTGAATCGTTAAGGGGGTGCAGAGATAAAAGGGGGTCACAAAACAGATTTTTTCCACCAATGCATTTTTCATTGACTGTTGTGTTTGACATAGCATAACAATGGCTGAATGAATTGACATGAAATTTGGCATGATTATACATTATGGTACATAGATTATGCTTTCTGGGTACTGCAGTTAAGCAAGGTAAGTATTTTTGTAAGTTATAAGGCATTTAAATGTAGTGCTATGTGTCAACTTGGTACTTTTGCAGAATTTCACAAAATGTTGTAAAACTACAACTGTAAATGGCCATATACTTATTTAAAAATATATATAAATGTACCTACCGATTTAATTTTTAATAAATTGCTAATAGATAGGGAACTACTACTTTCCTGTATCTAAGGCACTAACACAGAACACCACCAAATTGTAGTAAAAACATTATGGCTGCCTTTTTATTCTCAATAAACAGCCATTACCCAATTATATTGTGGCTTGTCATCGCTATGCACCTTGGCATACAGAAAAGCTATCACGATATACCATGGCCCAAAATATAACTAAGGCCTAGCTGTATCTTTGGATTTCATTATCCTTGTGTCACTCATGATGTTGCATGGCCGAACCAATACTTAAGTCAGATTTACAAAGGAACTATAGCGCACCATGCATATCCCTGCGTATCTTGGTAAATGTAAAGAAACACAAGGCACTGCAAGTCACTGCCTTGCGTTACTCTGCACACAATAATCTACATAGCTGCTAAATTTCACATACATCCATATGTCACGCCACTGTACAAATACCCTATTCCACTCAATGCCACTCCACTCAATGCCTCTCTACTGTACGAGACTCCACTCTATGCCACTCAACTCTACACTGTCTACTATTCCACTGCACGCCACTCTAGACTACGTCACTAAACTGTACAACACTCTACCAGATTCTACTCCGCTATATGCTATAACAGTCTATGCCATTCTACTGTATGCCACTCCATTCTACTCTATTACACTATATGCCACTCCACTCTATGCTACGCCACTCTATGCCACTTCACAGTATGCCACTCACCTATATGCTACTCTAGTATATGCTATTCCACTTTATGGCATTCCACTGTTTGCCACCCCACTCTGTGCTATTCCATTGTGTGCCACTCCACTGTACGCTACTCTGCTCGATACCACTCCAGGTTATGGCACTCCACTCTAAGCTACTTCATTCTTAGATATTGGATTGGAGCCCACACCAATGTATGGCACTCCACTGTATGCTATTACACACTACTACAAGCCATTGAACATCACTCCAGTCTACACCACTCCATTATTCGCTACTCCACTTCTACACTTTATGCCACTCCACTGTACATCACTCAGCTCTAATTCCACTCCACTCTATGCTATTACACTGCACATAACTCAACTCTACACCATTCTACTCTTCGCTATTATGCTGTATGCAACTCCACTCTATGCCTTTTCAGTTTATACAGTTCACTGTATGCCACTCCACTGTACTCTACTCTAGTATATGCTATTCTACTCTATGGTAGTCTACTGGGAGCCACTTCACTACATGCTACTCCTCTTCAAGCCACTCCAGTCTATGTCACTCTACACTACCCCACTCTATTCCACGTTACTTCATTGGGCACCACTCCACTGTACGCCTCTACACTATGTGCTATTGCACGGTACCCCATTCCAGTGAACGCCACTCCAGATTGCACCACTTCACTGTATGCCACTGCAATATACGCTACTGCACTATATGCTATTCCACTCTACGCCATTTTACTCTATGCAATTCTAGTGTATGCCGCCACTCCTCTATACCCTGCTCCCATGTGCAACGCTCCAGAGTACACCACTCCGCTCTATGCCACTTCATTTCATGGTAGTCTATTGACACCACACAGTACATGGCAGAGTGGCGAGGTACAGTGTTATCTGGTTAGAGAGCTGAAAGGAGTGTGCAACAAGGTCCGCTACTTAAAATAATTTGAAAGTGGGGATACATTGTAAATGAAAATTATAACTATAACTAGGTTTCTTTTCTTCATTGAAGATATGTATATATATGTATATATGTATATATATATATATATATATATATATATATATATATATATATACATATATATATATATATATATATATATATATATATATATATATATATAAAATTCACTGAAAAAACCATAGGTTTCACACATGTTATAGTTAGCTGGACATTTTACTCATAAAAAACCAATTAAATTCCCCCGTTATAGTTAGTGCAGGCAACTATAACTCACGCAACCGCAATCCTCTGCTGATGCTAATACTGTATTTAGACACTTATTTGCCCATGTCTTCTTCCATTAAATTTTAGCTATACATATATTACAAATATTTATTTTTCATAAAGACACATATGTCATCAGTGATGTAATATCTGACATCATCAGCAGAGGATTGCGGTTGCGTGAGTTATAGTTGCCTGCACTAACTATAACGGGGGAATTTCATTGGTTTTTTATGAGTAAAATGTCCAGCTAACTATAACATGTGTGAAACCTATGGTTTTTTCAGTGAATTTGCAAGGTTTTTTAAATGCTAATTCCTAACTATAACGTGTGTGAAACCTATGTTTTTTTCAGTGAATTTGTACGTTTTTTTAAATGCTAAGTTACTTTACGCCGTTCGTGGCGTGCGCGCCCACTTAACGCAGTTCGTTCCGTGCGCGCACGGTGCGCTTCGTGCACCGTGCACGCACAGTGAGCACGCGGTGCGCTTCGCGCACCGCGCGCCCACTTTACGCAGTTAGTGCCATGCACGCATGGTGGGCACGCGGTGCGCTACGCGCACCGCGTGCCCACGTTACGCTGGATGGGCCATGTACGCACGATGCGCTTCGCGCACCATCCGCACACGGAGGACATATTATGCGCTTCGTTGTGAAAGGTAAACTATTAAATGTTCCATATATTTATAAGCCATGCACAAAAGGAGGGGGGGGAAATGTGGATAATTTTTTTTTTATAATTAATTTTTACCGTACGCGTACGGTAAGCGTAATCGCCTTTTTTTCGAAAAAATATAGAATTGAATTTTTTGCCTTGGGGGTTCTTTTGGGACCCCTTAATCAAGGATAGGTGGTTAGGAACTGTCTAACCTGCCCCTTTACATGTTTTCAACCTTTGTTTTTCCTCCCCCCCTCAGAGTGCAAGAGAGAAAATGGCGGCCGCCGCTTCCTGGTTTCGACCGATTCGAATGTTTACTAAGATCTAACAGCCAATCAGAATCGCGCTCGCGCACGGCACCGTACGCGTACGGTAAGCTTACCGTAAGCGCACCGTAAGCGCACCGTAAGCTGCCACAGATATATATATTGATTTAAATGCTATTTTCTCAGGAACTACTGAACAGATGGAGAGGTGTGGCTCACTGGTTAGAGGCGGCAGATCCGCAAGCAGAGAATCGGCCAGGGACCAGGGTTCAATTCCCGACGCGGCAGGGTCGTGGACCAGGGTCAAAACGGACTCAATAATTCTCGCCTCGGTACCTACTCTAACCAGGAACACACTCGGCAACTCTGGGCATTAGCTTGCCTCATCTCCACAACGGCCCCCCACATTCGCCGGGGATGCCTGGTTTCACCTTGGAGATACCCAGGAGGGACCATCTCACAGGGATAGCCAGGACGGGTTCCCCAGCGGTCTACAGCGCCACGACGCCTCAGGGCAGCAGTGCGCTTTACAAGACACATACATTTACATTTACATTTACCTACAAAAGGCACTTCCTTGACCTGTAGACTACCTCTCTGCCAAATTTCAAGTAACTCTGTTCAGCCGTTCGGGCTGTAGCTGTGTCTAAAGGTCCTATGGAAAAATGCATGGGAAAAAGGCGTTTTGGGACCCCCCTTTTTTCTCAGCCCCCGCTTGACGAATCCCCCCGAGACTTTCAGGGTAGGAGCAGGAGCGTAGCGCCCCATTAGTTTTGAAAATTTCGCGAGGATTCGACGACCGGCGCCAAAGTTATTCCAAATAGAATGTTGCGGTTTTCCTATGGAAACAGGGTCCTAACTATAACTACCTACTGGCGACCGCCAGTAGGTAATATATATATATATATATATATATATATATATATATATATATATATATATATAAAACAAAAGTCCTCCGTTACCGGAGCCCCCGACCCTTCAAGGCGGCCTCCTTTAAACAATGAGCGCGGAGGGAGCCCTTCAATCAAATACAACAGAGACTGGAGGCCCAATACTGCTCAGGATTATTCTTTTATTCAGCACCTTGCAACCTCATGCAAGCCTTCCAATATCCTAACGTTTCGGCCCCTGTCGGCCTTGCTCACAGGTGGAAGGAATAACTCCAGAATGCCAAGTGCGTTTCTGCGTGCATTTAAAAGTTCATTTAGTCACGTGCCTACAGATGAAAAAATACAATTCCCATGCTGCACCGTTTTATACCAGATATATTAAGGCAGTCCTTAAGTTTGTAGCAAAGTGCATATATGCCCTTATAGCGGTGCACCACTGATAATGGAAATGATACCAGGTAGCCAGGTGAGTATGTTCAAGGTTGCAGCATCTTTCACACGGCTTGAGAAAAGCGTCTTCCTGCCAGCACGATCATCGGTAATAGTCCATTACCGCAAATCCTTTCCAACACGCGCACCTTTTTCACCCCATTGGCAATCCTTAGTAGGCTGGGGCGCGTGAGTGGGTCATGCTCCTCAGTAAATACAAAACAAAAGTCCTCCGTTACCGGAGCCCCCGACCCTTCAAGGCGGCCTCCTTTAAACAATGAGCGCAAAGAGAGCCCATCAATCAAATACAACAGAGACTGGAGGCCCAATACTGCTCAGGATTGTTCTTTTATTCAGCACCTTGCAACCTCGTGTAACGCAGTAAAAGCCTTCCAATATCCTAACGTTTCGGCCCCTGTCGGCCTTGCTCACAGGTGGAAGGAATAACTCCAGAATGCCAAGTGCGTATCTTTTTCACAAACAGTAACATTTTTGTTTGATGACCGGCATGATCAATTTTTCCTTCTTGCTTTAAGTCTCTTAGTTAATTGATTTTGCAATGAGCGGTTCAATCTGAATCTAGCAAACAACCTCAAACCCGTTCCAAATCTCTTGCACTGCAGTGGGATTTACCATTAACAAGTAATTTACTTTTTCTTCAGTCTTTGGAAATGCTTGGACTCACTTTTCACTCAGGCATAAACACCCCAATTCATCCTTGTAGAATGTACCACGTTGAACACATTAGCTTTTAGGGGAAGGTTTATGTCTGGAAATGAATAAGGGGATAAATTGGTGAGTCCTGTTTGCCATTTTCACATATGCAGCCTATGAAGAATGGCGTTAGGCCCAAAACAGGTCGGCGATTATGTTCTGCCATGCACTGTTTTGCATCAAAGCTGTTCTTTTGCCATTAGATTATTCTTGTTTTGAGCATGCACTTCAAAGCGTGGACAGCTTTTATCGAATTCATAAATACGGTCAGTCCGACCGGGAGGTGCACCACCGTGTGAATGATAGCCGGTCCTATGGCATGCTTATTTAACAACCGCATATGGAACGACAAGGAGGCAGTAATTTGTGAATGACTCTGAACAGACAGTATGGGTGGAAATACAAGAACTGTGCGTTTGTGTTTCTTTGGTGAGCCCACAGGAGTTTGATTTGGAATACCAACCCCAGTATGTGCTATATCTACCAAGGGCCCACAGGAGGGCATGATGTTAAATAAGGGGATAAATTGGTGAGTCCTGTTTGCCATTTCCACATATGCAGCCTATTAAGAAGGGCGTGAAGCCCGAAATGCCTCAACGATTATGTTCTTCCGTTCACTGTTTTATATCGAAGCTGTTCTTTTGCCATTAAATTCTTCTTGTTTTGAGAGTGTACTTCAAAGTGTGGACAGCTTTTTGGGAATTTATAAGAATTTATAAGACAGGTATGCTGTTGAGAGGATGTGATGACATCTCCTACATCGTTGTGGACTACCGCAACCCACTTGGGATTTATTTTTCACCACTGTTTAAGAGAAAGTACACGGCGCCCCACTGAAGGAAAACGCATTGCACCACAAGATCCAGAAGGCTATGTGAGTAGCTACGCCCACTGAGGCGGGGACTAGGACATTTAAAATTGGTGCAATGAACCACGCTGTGACTTTGTTTCCCGTGATGCCCCTGATGAAGTGTTTTCACGAAACGCGTTGGGCGAGGCTTTTACTGCAGCGAGACACAGCGAATGCTTTGGGGAATGTGTTCCTTCCAACGAATAAACAAGCGTAAACCTACTTACCTGTGTGGGCCTTCTCTCTGCAGGCAACTGTTTGAATGGATATTAGCGGCCCAGCCTGAGCCGCGAGAAGGCACCGCTGCGCTTTTGTGCAGTCTTACTATAGCGCCAACCGACGCTGTGGTGTGCAAGACAGGTATGCTGTTGAGAGGATGTGATGACATCTCCTACATCGTTGTGGACTACCGCAACCCACTTGGGATTTATTTTTCACCACTGTTTAAGAGAAAGTACACGGCGCCTCACTGAAGGAAAACGCATTGCACCACAAGATCCAGAAGGCTATGTAAGTAGCTACGCCCACTGAGGCGGGGACTAGGACATTTAAAATTGGTGCAATGAACCACGCTGTGACTTTGTTTCCCGTGATGCCCCTGATGAAGTGTTTTCACGAAACGCGTTGGGCGAGGCTTTTACTGCAGCGAGACACAGCGAATGCTTTGGGGAATGTGTTCCTTCCAACGAATAAACAAGCGTAAACCTACTTACCTGTGTGGGCCTTCTCTCTGCAGGCAACTGTTTGAATGGATATTAGCGGCCCAGCCTGAGCCGCGAGAAGGCACCGCTGCGCTTTTGTGCAGTCTTACTATAGCGCCAACCGACGCTGTGGTGTGCAAGACAGGTATGCTGTTGAGAGGATGTGATGACATCTCCTACATCGTTGTGGACTACCGCAACCCACTTGGGATTTATTTTTCACCACTGTTTAAGAGAAAGTACACGGCGCCTCACTGAAGGAAAACGCATTGCACCACAAGATCCAGAAGGCTATGTGAGTAGCTACGCCCACTGAGGCGGGGACTAGGACATTTAAAATTGGTGCAATGAACCACGCTGTGACTTTGTTTCCCGTGATGCCCCTGATGAAGTGTTTTCACGAAACGCGTTGGGCGAGGCTTTTACTGCAGCGAGACACAGCGAATGCTTTGGGGAATGTGTTCCTTCCAACGAATAAACAAGCGTAAACCTACTTACCTGTGTGGGCCTTCTCTCTGCAGGCAACTGTTTGAATGGATATTAGCGGCCCAGCCTGAGCCGCGAGAAGGCACCGCTGCGCTTTTGTGCAGTCTTACTATAGCGCCAACCGACGCTGTGGTGTGCAAGACAGGTATGCTGTTGAGAGGATGTGATGACATCTCCTACATCGTTGTGGACTACCGCAACCCACTTGGGATTTATTTTTCACCACTGTTTAAGAGAAAGTACACGGCGCCTCACTGAAGGAAAACGCATTGCACCACAAGATCCAGAAGGCTATGTGAGTAGCTACGCCCACTGAGGCGGGGACTAGGACATTTAAAATTGGTGCAATGAACCACGCTGTGACTTTGTTTCCCGTGATGCCCCTGATGAAGTGTTTTCACGAAACGCGTTGGGCGAGGCTTTTACTGCAGCGAGACACAGCGAATGCTTTGGGGAATGTGTTCCTTCCAACGAATAAACAAGCATAAACCTACTTACCTGTGTGGGCCTTCTCTCTGCAGGCAACTGTTTGAATGGATATTAGCGGCCCAGCCTGAGCCGCGAGAAGGCACCGCTGCGCTTTTGTGCAGTCTTACTATAGCGCCAACCGACGCTGTGGTGTGCAAGACAGGTATGCTGTTGAGAGGATGTGATGACATCTCCTACATCGTTGTGGACTACCGCAACCCACTTGGGATTTATTTTTCACCACTGTTTAAGAGAAAGTACACGGCGCCTCACTGAAGGAAAACGCATTGCACCACAAGATCCAGAAGGCTATGTGAGTAGCTACGCCCACTGAGGCGGGGACTAGGACATTTAAAATTGGTGCAATGAACCACGCTGTGACTTTGTTTCCCGTGATGCCCCTGATGAATTGTTTTCACGAAACGCGTTGGGCGAGGCTTTTACTGCAGCGAGACACAGCGAATGCTTTGGGGAATGTGTTCCTTCCAACGAATAAACAAGCGTAAACCTACTTACCTGTGTGGGCCTTCTCTCTGCAGGCAACTGTTTGAATGGATATTAGCGGCCCAGCCTGAGCCGCGAGAAGGCACCGCTGCGCTTTTGTGCAGTCTTACTATAGCGCCAACCGACGCTGTGGTGTGCAAGACAGGTATGCTGTTGAGAGGATGTGATGACATCTCCTACATCGTTGTGGACTACCGCAACCCACTTGGGATTTATTTTTCACCACTGTTTAAGAGAAAGTACACGGCGCCTCACTGAAGGAAAACGCATTGCACCACAAGATCCAGAAGGCTATGTGAGTAGCTACGCCCACTGAGGCGGGGACTAGGACATTTAAAATTGGTGCAATGAACCACGCTGTGACTTTGTTTCCCGTGATGCCCCTGATGAAGTGTTTTCACGAAACGCGTTGGGCGAGGCTTTTACTGCAGCGAGACACAGCGAATGCTTTGGGGAATGTGTTCCTTCCAACGAATAGACAAGCGTAAACCTACTTACCTGTGTGGGCCTTCTCTCTGCAGGCAACTGTTTGAATGGATATTAGCGGCCCAGCCTGAGCCGCGAGAAGGCACCGCTGCGCTTTTGTGCAGTCTTACTATAGCGCCAACCGACGCTGTGGTGTGCAAGACAGGTATGCTGTTGAGAGGATGTGATGACATCTCCTACATCGTTGTGGACTACCGCAACCCACTTGGGATTTATTTTTCACCACTGTTTAAGAGAAAGTACACGGCGCCTCACTGAAGGAAAACGCATTGCACCACAAGATCCAGAAGGCTATGTGAGTAGCTACGCCCACTGAGGCGGGGACTAGGACATTTAAAATTGGTGCAATGAACCACGCTGTGACTTTGTTTCCCGTGATGCCCCTGATGAAGTGTTTTCACGAAACGCGTTGGGCGAGGCTTTTACTGCAGCGAGACACAGCGAATGCTTTGGGGAATGTGTTCCTTCCAACGAATAAACAAGCGTAAACCTACTTACCTGTGTGGGCCTTCTCTCTGCAGGCAACTGTTTGAATGGATATTAGCGGCCCAGCCTGAGCCGCGAGAAGGCACCGCTGCGCTTTTGTGCAGTCTTACTATAGCGCCAACCGAGGCTGTGGTGTGCAAGACAGGTATGCTGTTGAGAGGATGTGATGACATCTCCTACATCGTTGTGGACTACCGCAACCCACTTGGGATTTATTTTTCACCACTGTT
The DNA here is from genome assembly GCF_964204655.1 of Triturus cristatus. Classification (NCBI taxonomy): domain Eukaryota; kingdom Metazoa; phylum Chordata; class Amphibia; order Caudata; family Salamandridae; genus Triturus; species Triturus cristatus. Next base: position 492,392,279 of record NC_140588.1, read on the forward strand.
TAAGAGAAAGTACACGGCGCCTCACTGAAGGAAAACGCATTGCACCACAAGATCCAGAAGGCTATGTGAGTAGCTACGCCCACTGAGGCGGGGACTAGGACATTTAAAATTGGTGCAATGAACCACGCTGTGACTTTGTTTCCCGTGATGCCCCTGATGAAGTGTTTTCACGAAACGCGTTGGGCGAGGCTTTTACTGCAGCGAGACACAGCGAATGCTTTGGGGAATGTGTTCCTTCCAACGAATAAACAAGCGTAAACCTACTTACCTGTGTGGGCCTTCTCTCTGCAGGCAACTGTTTGAATGGATATTAGCGGCCCAGCCTGAGCCGCGAGAAGGCACCGCTGCGCTTTTGTGCAGTCTTACTATAGCGCCAACTGACGCTGTGGTGTGCAAGACAGGTATGCTGTTGAGAGGATGTGATGACATCTCCTACATCGTTGTGGACTACCGCAACCCACTTGGGATTTATTTTTCACCACTGTTTAAGAGAAAGTACACGGCGCCTCACTGAAGGAAAACGCATTGCACCACAAGATCCAGAAGGCTATGTGAGTAGCTACGCCCACTGAGGCGGGGACTAGGACATTTAAAATTGGTGCAATGAACCACGCTGTGACTTTGTTTCCCGTGATGCCCCTGATGAAGTGTTTTCACGAAACGCGTTGGGCGAGGCTTTTACTGCAGCGAGACACAGCGAATGCTTTGGGGAATGTGTTCCTTCCAACGAATAAACAAGCATAAACCTACTTACCTGTGTGGGCCTTCTCTCTGCAGGCAACTGTTTGAATGGATATTAGCGGCCCAGCCTGAGCCGCGAGAAGGCACCGCTGCGCTTTTGTGCAGTCTTACTATAGCGCCAACCGACGCTGTGGTGTGCAAGACAGGTATGCTGTTGAGAGGATGTGATGACATCTCCTACATCGTTGTGGACTACCGCAACCCACTTGGGATTTATATTTCACCACTGTTTAAGAGAAAGTACACGGCGCCTCACTGAAGGAAAACGCATTGCACCACAAGATCCAGAAGGCTATGTGAGTAGCTACGCCCACTGAGGCGGGGACTAGGACATTTAAAATTGGTGCAATGAACCACGCTGTGACTTTGTTTCCCGTGATGCCCCTGATGAATTGTTTTCACGAAACGCGTTGGGCGAGGCTTTTACTGCAGCGAGACACAGCGAATGCTTTGGGGAATGTGTTCCTTCCAACGAATAAACAAGCGTAAACCTACTTACCTGTGTGGGCCTTCTCTCTGCAGGCAACTGTTTGAATGGATATTAGCGGCCCAGCCTGAGCCGCGAGAAGGCACCGCTGCGCTTTTGTGCAGTCTTACTATAGCGCCAACCGACGCTGTGGTGTGCAAGACAGGTATGCTGTTGAGAGGATGTGATGACATCTCCTACATCGTTGTGGACTACCGCAACCCACTTGGGATTTATTTTTCACCACTGTTTAAGAGAAAGTACACGGCGCCTCACTGAAGGAAAACGCATTGCACCACAAGATCCAGAAGGCTATGTGAGTAGCTACGCCCACTGAGGCGGGGACTAGGACATTTAAAATTGGTGCAATGAACCACGCTGTGACTTTGTTTCCCGTGATGCCCCTGATGAAGTGTTTTCACGAAACGCGTTGGGCGAGGCTTTTACTGCAGCGAGACGCAGCGAATGCTTTGGGGAATGTGTTCCTTCCAACGAATAGACAAGCGTAAACCTACTTACCTGTGTGGGCCTTCTCTCTGCAGGCAACTGTTTGAATGGATATTAGCGGCCCAGCCTGAGCCGCGAGAAGGCACCGCTGCGCTTTTGTGCAGTCTTACTATAGCGCCAACCGACGCTGTGGTGTGCAAGACAGGTATGCTGTTGAGAGGATGTGATGACATCTCCTACATCGTTGTGGACTACCGCAACCCACTTGGGATTTATTTTTCACCACTGTTTAAGAGAAAGTACACGGCGCCTCACTGAAGGAAAACGCATTGCACCACAAGATCCAGAAGGCTATGTGAGTAGCTACGCCCACTGAGGCGGGGACTAGGACATTTAAAATTGGTGCAATGAACCACGCTGTGACTTTGTTTCCCGTGATGCCCCTGATGAAGTGTTTTCACGAAACGCGTTGGGCGAGGCTTTTACTGCAGCGAGACACAGCGAATGCTTTGGGGAATGTTTTCCTTCCAACGAATAAACAAGCGTAAACCTACTTACCTGTGTGGGCCTTCTCTCTGCAGGCAACTGTTTGAATGGATATTAGCGGCCCAGCCTGAGCCGCGAGAAGGCACCGCTGCGCTTTTGTGCAGTCTTACTATAGCGCCAACCGAGGCTGTGGTGTGCAAGACAGGTATGCTGTTGAGAGGATGTGATGACATCTCCTACATCGTTGTGGACTACCGCAACCCACTTGGGATTTATTTTTCACCACTGTTTAAGAGAAAGTACACGGCGCCTCACTGAAGGAAAACGCATTGCACCACAAGATCCAGAAGGCTATGTGAGTAGCTACGCCCACTGAGGCGGGGACTAGGACATTTAAAATTGGTGCAATGAACCACGCTGTGACTTTGTTTCCCGTGATGCCCCTGATGAAGTGTTTTCACGAAACGCGTTGGGCGAGGCTTTTACTGCAGCGAGACACAGCGAATGCTTTGGGGAATGTGTTCCTTCCAACGAATAAACAAGCATAAACCTACTTACCTGTGTGGGCCTTCTCTCTGCAGGCAACTGTTTGAATGGATATTAGCGGCCCAGCCTGAGCCGCGAGAAGGCACCGCTGCGCTTTTGTGCAGTCTTACTATAGCGCCAACCGACGCTGTGGTGTGCAAGACAGGTATGCTGTTGAGAGGATGTGATGACATCTCCTACATCGTTGTGGACTACCGCAACCCACTTGGGATTTATATTTCACCACTGTTTAAGAGAAAGTACACGGCGCCTCACTGAAGGAAAACGCATTGCACCACAAGATCCAGAAGGCTATGTGAGTAGCTACGCCCACTGAGGCGGGGACTAGGACATTTAAAATTGGTGCAATGAACCACGCTGTGACTTTGTTTCCCGTGATGCCCCTGATGAATTGTTTTCACGAAACGCGTTGGGCGAGGCTTTTACTGCAGCGAGACACAGCGAATGCTTTGGGGAATGTGTTCCTTCCAACGAATAAACAAGCGTAAACCTACTTACCTGTGTGGGCCTTCTCTCTGCAGGCAACTGTTTGAATGGATATTAGCGGCCCAGCCTGAGCCGCGAGAAGGCACCGCTGCGCTTTTGTGCAGTCTTACTATAGCGCCAACCGACGCTGTGGTGTGCAAGACAGGTATGCTGTTGAGAGGATGTGATGACATCTCCTACATCGTTGTGGACTACCGCAACCCACTTGGGATTTATTTTTCACCACTGTTTAAGAGAAAGTACACGGCGCCTCACTGAAGGAAAACGCATTGCACCACAAGATCCAGAAGGCTATGTGAGTAGCTACGCCCACTGAGGCGGGGACTAGGACATTTAAAATTGGTGCAATGAACCACGCTGTGACTTTGTTTCCCGTGATGCCCCTGATGAAGTGTTTTCACGAAACGCGTTGGGCGAGGCTTTTACTGCAGCGAGACGCAGCGAATGCTTTGGGGAATGTGTTCCTTCCAACGAATAGACAAGCGTAAACCTACTTACCTGTGTGGGCCTTCTCTCTGCAGGCAACTGTTTGAATGGATATTAGCGGCCCAGCCTGAGCCGCGAGAAGGCACCGCTGCGCTTTTGTGCAGTCTTACTATAGCGCCAACCGACGCTGTGGTGTGCAAGACAGGTATGCTGTTGAGAGGATGTGATGACATCTCCTACATCGTTGTGGACTACCGCAACCCACTTGGGATTTATTTTTCACCACTGTTTAAGAGAAAGTACACGGCGCCTCACTGAAGGAAAACGCATTGCACCACAAGATCCAGAAGGCTATGTGAGTAGCTACGCCCACTGAGGCGGGGACTAGGACATTTAAAATTGGTGCAATGAACCACGCTGTGACTTTGTTTCCCGTGATGCCCCTGATGAAGTGTTTTCACGAAACGCGTTGGGCGAGGCTTTTACTGCAGCGAGACACAGCGAATGCTTTGGGGAATGTTTTCCTTCCAACGAATAAACAAGCGTAAACCTACTTACCTGTGTGGGCCTTCTCTCTGCAGGCAACTGTTTGAATGGATATTAGCGGCCCAGCCTGAGCCGCGAGAAGGCACCGCTGCGCTTTTGTGCAGTCTTACTATAGCGCCAACCGAGGCTGTGGTGTGCAAGACAGGTATGCTGTTGAGAGGATGTGATGACATCTCCTACATCGTTGTGGACTACCGCAACCCACTTGGGATTTATTTTTCACCACTGTTTAAGAGAAAGTACACAGCGCCTCACTGAAGGAAAACGCATTGCACCACAAGATCCAGAAGGCTATGTGAGTAGCTACGCCCACTGAGGCGGGGACTAGGACATTTAAAATTGGTGCAATGAACCACGCTGTGACTTTGTTTCCCGTGATGCCCCTGATGAAGTGTTTTCACGAAACGCGTTGGGCGAGGCTTTTACTGCAGCGAGACACAGCGAATGCTTTGGGGAATGTGTTCCTTCCAACGAATAAACAAGCGTAAACCTACTTACCTGTGTGGGCCTTCTCTCTGCAGGCAACTGTTTGAATGGATATTAGCGGCCCAGCCTGAGCCGCGAGAAGGCACTGCTGCGCTTTTGTGCAGTCTTACTATAGCGCCAACTGACGCTGTGGTGTGCAAGACAGGTATGCTGTTGAGAGGATGTGATGACATCTCCTACATCGTTGTGGACTACCGCAACCCACTTGGGATTTATTTTTCACCACTGTTTAAGAGAAAGTACACGGCGCCTCACTGAAGGAAAACGCATTGCACCACAAGATCCAGAAGGCTATGTGAGTAGCTACGCCCACTGAGGCGGGGACAAGGACATTTAAAATTGGTGCAATGAACCACGCTGTGACTTTGTTTCCCGTGATGCCCCTGATGAAGTGTTTTCACGAAACGCATTGGGCGAGGCTTTTACTGCAGCGAGACACAGCGAATGCTTTGGGGAATGTGTTCCTTCCAACGAATAAACAAGCGTAAACCTACTTACCTGTGTGGGCCTTCTCTCTGCAGGCAACTGTTTGAATGGATATATATATATATATATATATATATATATATATATATATATATATATATATATATATATATATATTCAATGAAAAAACCAAAGGTTTCACACATGTTATAGTTAGCTGGACATTTCACTCGTAAAAAACCAATGAAATTCCCCCGTTATAGTTAGTTCAGCTAACTATAACTCGCGCGCCCGCAATGCACTGCTGATGACGTCACATATTACATCACTCATGACATGGTCACTGACATCACTCATGACATCACTGATGACATCTCAAATGACATCACTGATGACATCACCGATGACATCATCCTTGTGATAGAGTGGCAGACCTACACTCACCCTAATATAACCTTTGATACACACATTCAAAAATAGAGACTAAAATTTTCAAAACAATGGACATACCAATACCAGTTACAACAACCTCTTCAGTAATTCTAAGATCCACATACACATCCACTCATTCACCAACAGTCCTATTCAGTCACTCATACATGTACTCACTCATCATATGTACTCATGCACCTATACATCCTGTTACACAATGCCACTCATCCATAGAGTTACTCACACACAAAGTCACTCATGCTAATAAAGAATCAAACATACATTTATTTGCATATACAGTTATACACACACCACCACACTTACTTCTAAGGAAACTTACACATACTTAGTCTTTTAAACAGTCACTTATAGAAACACATACTTATTCATACAGGAACTCTTTCAATCTCTCACTCTCACATATACTTACTTATATACACCAATAGTTACATATACTAGTTGAAAAGATATGTAGTTACTCATAAAGACACTATTGAGACAGTCATTCACTCACTAACACACCCATACACACAGTCATCCACCCATACAGTCCTGCACACATGCTGTGTTCAACACATACAAAGAGTGAATCACTCATTCATGCACCTATGCACTACGTAATACCCCCACCGAACCATGCAGACACTCAGACTGATACTCAAAAAACAACTAATAACCTATATAGACACCCATGAAGCTACTCACCAACCCATGCAGCCACTTATCACAAAGTGAGAGACTGATACAGATATTTACATATTTAAACATTACTCACTAAGCCATGTATTCACTATGATACACTTAATCAGTCAGTTACACAATCAATTTTTCAAAAACAAATCATCCATTTAGACACTTATATATCCATTTATTCTTCCATCGACCTTGAGATATACATATATAAAACATATTTAATTTTCAGAAATACACACATTCACTTCATGATGTCATCAGTGATGTCATTTGAGATGTCATCAGTGATGTCATGAGTGATGTCAGTGACCATGTCATGAGTGATGTAATATGTGACGTCATCAGCAGTGCATTGCGGGCGCGTGAGTTATAGTTAGCTGAACTAACTATAACGGGGGAATTTCATTGGTTTTTTTACGAGTGAAATGTCCAGCTAACTATAACATGTGTGAAACCTTTGGTTTTTTCATTGAATTTCTAAGGTTTTTTAAATGCTAATTCCTAACTATAACGTGTGTGAAACCTTTGGTTTTTTCATTGAATTTCTAAGGTTTTTTAAATGCTAATTCCTAACTATAACGTGTGTGAAACCCATGGTTTTTTCAGTGAATTTGCAAGGTTTTTTAAATGCTAATTCTTATATTTACCTTTTTTTTTTTTTTTTTTGCAATGTTTTTTACATATTTTTATTTTAATTTTATATCCTTTTTTTAAAGACTGGTTAAATTTAAAAAAAATTTATAATATATTTTTTATTTTTACCTTTTTTTTAAACTAAACAGGTAAGATTTAGTAGTATAACATAGTGAATCTTTTTTTCCCTTTTTTTTTTTTTTAGTATTTTTTTAACGTGCGCGTACGGTAAGCGCACGTCTTGCTTTTAGTACGTTAGATTTCTACGCTGTTTGCGTTCAGTTATGCAATTTGCGTAGACGTACGTCACGCGCACGCAGCGCGTAACGCGTACGCTGCACGCGCATGTTACGCGGAAGTGAAGGGGCGTGCCTCTTTTTTACGCGCATGCGTACTTTTACCGTAAGCGCTCCGTAAGCGCACCGTAAGCGTAACGTACGCGCACGTTGGGTCATGTGATCAAGAAACAACACTTTTGATTGGTTTTTACTACTTTCAGTTCTAGAACTCTCCTACACCACACCCATTCCCCTAATTTCTGCTTGTGATCCCTTAGGAGAAGGAGCTGAGTTGTCTTTGTGATACGATGGCAGAACAGCAGACCTCTTCTGAGAGTGAGGCTAGCAGCACTACCTTGAGGCAGAGAAGGAGGAAACAAAAGAGCTCTTTCATATGGGAGTATTTTTCTTTTCCAGAGGGCAAGAAAAAGGTAAATGCACCCTTAGTGACTTGTAAGCTTTGTGACCGTGTACTTTCAAGAGGGAATCCTAACAAGAAGTATTCCTTCGGGAATCACACTATGTTGAGACACCTTCATGATGTACACGGTAGGACATATGCTCGACATACTGAAGGAAACCCTTCAGTAAGTCAACCAAGCACATCCACAGCAGCTCAGCCTGGTCCATCATCTGCAGGGCCGAGTCCATCTTCGGCAGGTCAGCTGAGCCCTTCATCTGTGGGGGGAGCATCTCCTTTTTCTGGTCCTCTGGAAACCAACCATCAGTTTGCGAGGGTTACAATGCGGTGCGCCACTTGTTATGGTCTAATTTGACATAGGGAGACCAGTGTTGCCCTAGTTAACAATAAAATAGACCAGCACATTTGTCCTACCGACTAATATTCCCATTCTTTCTTTCCTCTGTCCCTGTACGAACACAACTGCTCTTTTAAGAGCCAACCTTACCTTTCAACTTTTTTTTATTTATTTTTTTAAACTTTTTTAGATTTTTTTTTGTTACCGTACGCGTACGGTACGCGTAATTTTTTTTTTTTTTTTTTTTTAAAACACTAAAAATCAATTATCACATAACAAGGTCCTTGAGAGACTACAATGAAAAACTGAAAATGTGATTGTGGAGAAGTGGAAAAAAGGGACCATGAAATTTCTGACTTACCATACCCACTCAAAAAATTATTTATTAATTAAAATTTAATTTTAATTGCTATAAAAATGGTTCAAGTTTTCAAAAAATTTCTTTCTCAATCTGAAAAAAAAGACAAAAGTATTAATATTTAATAAAACATTTTATAATACAGTACACATATTTACATATTTTCCAAAAACAATTTTTTGCCTTTTTTTTGCTGTTTTCAGAATATATTGCATTTCACTATAAATCGTGAAAGCAATTGCATTCATCACTTAACAGCGGGCAAAAAAAAAATAACAATCTCAAAGATTGTTTAAAAAAAGCCCAGAATCTCTTCTCAGTTAAACATAACATTATCGAAATGCAAAATATAATTCATTAAAAATATCATCTAATAACAAAAACTATTTCTAAAAAATACCGTCTGACAATTTTCTTACAGAAGTATAATCTCAAAAATAATATATCTCAAATAAATCCACAATACATCTAGTTTCCTTTCTTTTAGGCCAAATGTTAATTTTTGAAATTATTTTTTGATTACATTTCCAACGATAATCCAATAAAATTCCAAAATTTAAATTGTACAGATGTTACCGATTCTCTCTAAAATGTTGTTTTCCGAAACATTAATTAAGAATTATATAAGTCCACAATACAATTGGTTACCTTTCCTTTAGGCCAAATGATAATTTTAAAAATCTTTAAATTTGAAAAATCCAATAGTAATCCAATAAAATGGTAAAATTATTTTGTACAGATCTTGCCAAGTCTCTCTAAAATTTAGGTTTCAGGAAGATTAGATAGGAATTTGCTAAATCAAAAGGCAAACGTTGCTTGAAAATCAATTGGGAATCATTACACAGTGTCCAGCCTTTTTCACATTTAAGATAAACTGTGTAATGTCCAGAAGTAACAGTAGGTCCTTCATGGAAAATTATTGCAACTGTTACAAAAGTTTTTCCTGAAATTGATAATTGCTGTCCTGTAAACTTCTTTATTAAAGTATCCAATTTTGAACCATCAGCTCTACATCGTTGCATCATTAAAATTACATACTGTCCGTATTCCTGTAAAATTAACGTTGAAAACATGTCACATTTACACTCACCGCATTCCATGCTATGATTAGCATCTTTAACTAATTTAGCAAAAGTGACTGTTTTACTCTCTGGCAATGTTAAATAAATAAACCTTTCAGAATCAACATTAGAGCCACATGTATGGAAACAGTTTTCACAACTATGTTCCCATTTATAAGAGAGACCAAACATATTTTCAATGGGAACCCCTTCTTCTTCCAGTACCTGAAGCAAATACATCAAGAATTCCTGTGCGTCTTGCTGTACATTTTGAGAAAACTGTGTCCATCCTGAACATACATCTAAAAGTTTTCTAATTTCAGTAGCACTTTCTATTTGAGTTTTATCATTACTCAGCTTTTGAAAAAGGAGACTCAACTCAGAACAGAATCTTTTTCTCTGATTTACTATTATCTGCTCTTGCAAACTTTCCAGATAAAATGCAACATTCAGCACTACATTAGCGTAGCAGTTGACACCAGAGCTATTTTCAAAATGACATCCTACAACCTCTTCTTCATTTTCCTTTTTATTTTTGCTTGCAATTACATCACTCCTCTTTTTTTTCCTCCTCTGTTCATCCTCATTACAGATATTCTCATTTCTCCTTTTACGAGAAACTACACGTTTCTCTAACACAGGATACTGACCTAAATGAGGAGCATAGGTTCTTCTTAATCTATTGTACTCCTTTACACAATTTGCATCAGCACTAACTTTTGAATCATCAAAGTCTATCATGAATAAACCAGATAATGTTTTCACTCGTGACAAAGCTACATAAGCCATACCTTCTTTGAACACAGTTGAAACCAATGTTTACAAATGCACAATCTACAGTCAATCCTTGAGACTTGTGAATAGTTACAGCATATGCTAGAGAAAACGGAAACTGTTTCCTTTGTACATATAAGTATTTCACAAGCATAAAACGAACTGTACAACGACAAATGTCTATAACTTCTTCTATCTGATCAAATTTTATTTTTAAACATTCAATTCCATCTTTTTTCTGATAATTAATAAAACCCACAACTCTTTCCATAGCTCCATTAACTAAACCTTTTTCAACATCCAAATTTCTCCTTAAAAATACTCTACAGTTCATGCAAACATATAGATTTTTTTCTAATCCAGCAGTTTTGGAAATGTTCTTCTCTAGTGAATCCAATTTATTTTTCAGTTTGCCTGTTAATGTGATAGTAATTCTTCCATCCTGAATTTTGTCCACTGCTTCCAAATTCCTGATATCTTCCTTTTCCAATTTCAAAAGCTCCTCATTGAATATTGAGCATTCACGTAGAGTTGGCATTAAGCAGATGACACTTTTCTTTTCTGCAATGTTCTTGTATATCTTCTCTGCAACTATTTCTTCCTTTGGAAATAAATTATGTAGCAACCGACTCTGTAATGCTTTTGTGCCAGCTTCAGTGAGTAGTCCAATTCTGATATCTTTCAGAATACTTCCATATTCTTCATCGTTTGCTTGTCTCATATTAGTAGTAAGTTCCTTGTACTCAAAGAAGGACCAAATATTTGCATTACCGATGCTTCCCAATGACTTCTTTGTGTCTTCATGTGTCACAGTATTAAACACTGGTTGTCCTTTAACTGGAGTAAGCTGTAGAAGATCCCCAAAAACTATGACATGTTTTCCACCAAATAACACGTCATAGTCAGTCCTTAGAGTTTGCTGCATTCTTAAATGCACAAAGGCAAGCATTAAGTTTGATACCATGCTCACCTCATCAATAATGAGAACTTGCATCTTCTTCAATACTCTTGAAACTTCCAAGCATGCTTCTCCAGTTAGCTTGTGGTATTGTATTTTGTTCTCATGCTCCACTGGTAACATTAGCAAACGATGTAAGGTGATTCCTTTTATGTTATATGCTGCTAACCCAGTTGGAGCAGTAACCACACAAGACAAAGTAGAATCCGTTTTTTGCTGTAGGTAGCTTCTGATGACTTTTATTAGGAAACTTTTTCCAGTTCCAGCTTGTCCGCTTACATACATCCTGATTGGATGAAATGATGTGCATGAGCACTGTTTTTTTTCATGTAGTAATCCGTGATCAATTTTGTTTCTGATTTCTTCATAAATTTGTTGCTGCTCTTCATTCAGTTGTCTTTCCAAATTTGGTAAGTCTATAAATTCTTCTTGAGCTTGATTCATAGCCGTTTCCACTTCATTCATGGCTATTGCAGCTTCATTTTCAACGATTGGTTGTCCTAGGGGATCTTGACTGAGTGTTCCTGAACTTTGGCTGTCTTGAGAACTGTCTCTAGCTACTTCAGCTGCAATTGTAGTTTCCTGTTCAATTTCTTCATTTAACATTTGCACATAAGTTGTGAATGTACTGCATTGTATGCTGTCTTTGCAAGCATTAAAGGAATCTTCATAGCTTTGAAATTCTCCCAGTAGTTCATCCTCTGTACGCCATGGTTTAAACAGCTGTAAAAGAGCCAAGTAGTAAAATTCCTTTTTGTCAGTAGTGTCGCAACTCAGCCTCCTGTGATTTATCAAACTTCCTTTTGTTTGCTTCACCAAACATCCTTCCTCACCAATGACTTTATATTTTCCATTGTTGATGTCTTCTGCGGCTTTCCGTGAATAAATGTAGTTCTGCAGCACTTCATAGAGACACATGTTCTCCAGATGATGACTTCTCTTGGGATAATATGTGTCCAACATGTTTGATTTCAAAATATCTGTACTTTCTGGGTCATTCTCGGCCAAATATTCAATTTCTCCAACAGATTTCAGTACCCGATTTCTCATTGCTGCAAGGCCTAAACTTGCCCAAATTATTCTTCTTGATTTCGAGTAAAGACTTGCAGAAGATAACCTATCTGAACATTCGTAGGATCCAATTTCTCGATGCGATAACATCTTTAAACTGAAACTGTACAGCTTCTTACTGACAGTCTTCTCGTGAGAAATCTCTTCCCACATTTCCTTCAATTCAGTTTTTTCTGATTTAGTAATGTAAGACGTTACATATCGAGCAACAGCAATGGAATTGTCAGCTACATACTGTATATCCATGTTAGCATTCCACATGAATAAAATGACTGGGTTGTAGTCATTTATATTTTTTGATTCTTCTTTTTATTAAGGTTGTAGGTATTCTTAGGTGATTTTCTTGTAATAGTATGTCTCACAGATGACATAAAACTGTCTACTCTTCCATTTGAAAGAACAGGTCTAGGAAATCCAAATCGACATTTAGTGTAGTATCTATCTTTGCTCTTGTATTTCCGTCGACAGTATTTTCCACACCGATGACTTTGGAAACGTAAAACTTGCTCCTTTAACTTTTTCTCTTCTGTGCTTTTTGGTATAGCACATGTTGCATATTCTTCAATGAAAGATAACACTGCTTCATCAGTATCTGTTCCAAACTTTGGGGCATCCTTGATCCACAACAGCATATGAATATGAGGAGCACCTCTTGCCTGGTACTCTTTTCTCCAAAAGAAATCCTCTACTTCTCCAAGAGGTGGATTTTTTTTATTGCAGATGAAGGACATCATAGCCTCAAATCTATGATTGAAATATCTGCAAACATTAACCGGATCCAATGAGCACAGTTCTCCAGCTGTCTTGTATTCGATGTTTTTAATGTTTGAATTTGCCTCTCGAAGAAAATCCAGTAAATCATCCCAAGCGTACTCAGCACAGCTTAGGGTAAGGAACCATGTTGGTGTTCCTAAATTCCGTAACATGCATTTTAATTCACCATGGCGTCGGTACCAATATTCATTTGTCCCACGCTGACAAGCCATCAGATTGATCAGTTGTGTTTCCAAATGATCATCTCGGTGCTTCACTTTCTCCATAAAATCCTTAGCAGACACTTTTTGTAAATGTACTCCACTTTTTAAAATGTGATTTACTGCATAAGACAATGCAGACAAGTCGCTTTCAAATAAAAGATGGAACAAATAAGGAATACTTTGTCGAAATCTGGGATCTTCTGCATATAGTCTTGTAGTTCGATACTCAGAAGCTGGAATCTGTTCTGGACGTTCATCGTATCGTCCTCCTTTTCCTGTAGGAAACAGCTGGGGAAAACATCGAGCTTCCAAGCTCTCCTCCCATACACTCACGGGAGTTCCTTTTGCTTTCTTCATCTGAAACAGATCAATAGTGTCTCCCATAACTTCTTTTGACTGAAGAGGATGTATGCTAAAATGTTCATAAATTTCTTCTTCCTTTGACTTGTCCACTTTTTCAATTTGACCAGTTGGTGTTTCTGTGTCTTCTTGTAAATCTTCTTCTTCTTCTTCTTCTATATAAATTGATTCATACCATTTATTATTTTTTTTCAAATACAAATTTGCTCTTTGGACTTTTCGTACATCCACCAGCTCTTGCCAAATCTTCTTATTCTTTGTAGGTACACCATTAACCAGAATAACTAATGGTTCACTATCCAAAGTATCTGCATCAATAGTTTCCATATTTGTTTTCAAATCCAAGGGCAAATACACCACTCTTCCTTTTAAACCTCTCAGTAAATCTGAAGGAGGTAATTTACCAGTTTTGGGCTCCATACGTACTATGGTCTGGAACAGATGAACACATTGAATAAGTATAGACTCATATGTATTTAATTCAGAAAGTTCGGCAGGAATAGCATCCAATTCTAAATTATTATGTACAGCTCTGGTCGGCATTCTATTTTCTTCTAATTTGTTGTAACAGTATTTACAAATACGCTGATCTTCACCCAATTCAAAACAATTTTCAAGAAATATATATGTGGCATAATCCTTCCACTTATAATTATCTTCATTTTCACTTTTTCTGTAGAGATCAACATACCTGGTTTATTTTCTATAATGAGTTCTGCGGCAACAAATACAAGTAATATTTGGTCTTTCATTAGAGAATATTGCAAATTTTGTTATGTGATCATTAAATGTCTTACTTACAGAGGGTTCTACATTCTCTTCCACTTCTTCCTCATTTACTGTGTCCTTTTCTGCACTGTCTTGTTCAGGACCAAAGTAACAAAACTGAATTTCATCAATAACCTTCTCTACATCTGATACCGATCCACGGAACAGAGCCCTATTCAATTCATCTAACTTTATTGCTGGACTTTTAGCAAAATACAACCGTCTCACAAACTTTCTCATTTCAGTATGATGAACAGCCAGCATCCTAAAATGATGAAAAACACTTTTACACACTTTTCTAGATAGACAAGCCAGAGAATGACCCTGCAAACCAGTATTCTCTCTCACTCTGCATGGATCTAGACTTTGAAGCACCTTAATCTTCTGTTTTACACTTTTTTTTACTATATTCTCTTAGAAACTCACGAAATTTATCAATAGATTCCTGACGCACAGTGCAAATACTACTACAATTCCAAGTGTACACTGGGGCTTTAGGACGTCTCCCCATAGCCTCATCCGCCATCACTTGTACCTCATCTCTTGGAACCATTTTCTCCTTCTCCATTATACAACCATTTTTCACTTCGTAAGCACGACCTCTGGTGTCAACTGCATGCAGCAGACTATTACTTTGAAAATAACTCTCTTCATTAAAAAAAGGTTCACTACTTGAACTATGCATCCATTCTCCTAAAAACACTTTACAAAAGTTTGTTCTTTTCACTTCTCTTTTCCTTTTGGTTTGTGATTTCAGTACATTAACCATTGTATCTAATGTACGCATCCTATTCAAAATTAAAATGAATAGTTTCCTTTTTAATTCTAATAACTTAGCTGCAATGGCTTCAATTTCTTTTTTTCTCTTATAAAATTTAGCCTTTTGCTTATATTTCTTCACATCCTTTATCAAATTGGACATAACTCTTCTCTGAAACATTTTTCTACGTATTTCTTTAAACACTGTTTTTCTGTTTAAATTAATCTTTATTGTTTCTGAAGGTATATTTGCATTAACTAAATGCTCAATTTTTTCCTGTTCTTTCCTATTTAAAACATTCTTTCCAGTACAGACATTTTGTACATTTTTCCTTTTTTTGAAGATGTTCTTTAAAAAATCTTTTGTCTGCTTACCAGAAGACTTTCTCTTTTTCCAAACATGAGCATCTCCAGGTAACTTAGGTCCACCAGTTGTCTTCAAATATAGTTTTTTTTTCTGGTTTTTCCTTAGTCTGGATTTTGTAGGCATCTTAAATTTTGTTCAATGCTCTTCAGCAATACCTGAAAAAAACTAAAAAAACATTTCTTTATTTTATTTAAATATATTACTACATTTTTTATGATCTTTTCAAATCTTAAAATACTATGTACCCCTTTCCTACAAGTGAAAATCACAATAACACCATCACAAATTAAATATCTAAAAACAATTCCTGTGTACACACAGAGTCATGATTTGATATTAGGCAGAAAACGAAATTTCTTTGCCAATTTGAAAGCACACTTCCTACTGCTTTTTTTGCAAGTGATAAGTACTTTTACAATCTGACACATTTCTAATCCACTTTTCAGATTCTCAAAAAAGCACATGTCCAAACAGCTTTTTCAGACCAGCAACATGTGTAACCTGGGTGACTGACTACACTCCAGCAAGGGCAACCAGCCTTAGTGATGCTGAATGTATTTGCATTACTGACTGCAACCTCAAACCCCACTCGGTTGTGAATACTGTGCATGATTCCACAGGATAAGCAGCTGGCTGTGTGCTAAGAGTCTGCTTCTGCATAAAAAAAATAGTTCCCCCTTTCCTACTTATGCAACTGTAAAATTACCAGAGCAATACGCAATAAATCTCTGCCTGTAATTCCTCTTTGCACACAGAGTCATGTTTTCATATTAGTCAGAAAACGAAATTTCTTTGCCAATTTGAAAGCACACTTACTACTCTTTTTTTTGCCAATTGATAAGTACTTTTAAAGTCTGACACATTTTGAATCCACTTTTCAGATTCTTAAAAAAGCACATGTCCAAACAGCTTTTTGAGACCACCAACATGTGTAACCTGGGTGACTGACTACACTCCAGCAAGGGCAACCAGCCTTAGTGATGCTGAATGTATTTGCATTACTGACTGCAACCTCAAACCCCACTCGGTTGTGAATACTGTGCATGATTCCACAGGATAAGCAGCTGGCTGTGTGCTAAGAGTCTGTTTCTGCATAAAAAAAATAGTTCCCCCTTTCCTACTTATGCAACTGTAAAATTACCAGAGCAATACGCAATAAATCTCTGGCGGTAATTCCTCATTGCACACAGAGTCATGTTTTCATACTAGTCAGAAAACGAAATTTCTTTGCCAATTTGAAAGCACACTTACTACTCTTTTTTTTGGCAAGTGATAAGTACTTTTACAATCTGACACATTTCTAATCCACTTTTCAGATTCTCAAAAAAGCACATGTCCAAACAGCTTTTTCAGACCAGCAACATGTGTAACCTGGGTGACTGACTACACTCCAGCAAGGGCAACCAGCCTTAGTGATGCTGAATGTATTTGCATTACTGACTGCAACCTCAAACCCCACTCGGTTGTGAATACTGTGCATGATTCCACAGGATAAGCAGCTGGCTGTGTGCTAAGAGTCTGCTTCTGCATAAAAAAAATAGTTCCCCCTTTCCTACTTATGCAACTGTAAAATTACCAGAGCAATACGCAATAAATCTCTGGCGGTAATTCCTCATTGCACACAGAGTCATGTTTTCATATTAGTCAGAAAACGAAATTTCTTTGCCAATTTGAAAGCACACTTATTACTCTTTTTTTGGCAAGTGATAAGTACTTTTACAATCTGACACATTTCTAATCCACTTTTCAGATTCTCAAAAAAGCACATGTCCAAACAGCTTTTTCAGACCAGCAACATGTGTAACCTGGGTGACTGACTACACTCCAGCAAGGGCAACCAGCCTTAGTGATGCTGAATGTATTTGCATTACTGACTGCAACCTCAAACCCCACTCGGTTGTGAATACTGTGCATGATTCCACAGGATAAGCAGCTGGCTGTGTCCTAAGAGTCTGCTTCTGCATAAAAAAATAGTTCACCCTTTCCTACTTATGCAACTGTAAAATTACCAGAGCAATACGCAATAAATCTCTGCCTGTAATTCCTCATTGCACACAGAGTCATGTTTTCATATTAGTCAGAAAACGAAATTTCTTTGCAAATTTGAAAGCACACTTACTACTCTTTTTTTGGCAAGTGATAAGTACTTTTACAATCTGACACATTTCTAATCCACTTTTCAGATTCTCAAAAAAGCACATGTCCAAACAGCTTTTTCAGACCAGCAACATGTGTAACCTGGGTGACTGACTACACTCCAGCAAGGGCAACCAGCCTTAGTGATGCTGAATGTATTTGCATTACTGACTGCAACCTCAAACCCCACTCGGTTGTGAATACTGTGCATGATTCCACAGGATAAGCAGCTGGCTGTGTGCTAAGAGTCTGCTTCTGCACAAAACACACAAAAAATAGTTCCCCCTTTCCTACTAATGCAACTGTAAAATTACCTGAGCAATACGCAATAAATCTCTGCCTGTAATTCCTCATTGCACACAGAGTCATGTTTTCATATTAGTCAGAAAACGAAATTTCTTTGCCAATTTGAAAGCACACTTACTACTCTTTTTTTTGGCAAGTGATAAGTACTTTTACAATCTGACACATTTCTAATCCACTTTTCAGATTCTCAAAAAAGCACATGTCCAAACAGCTTTTTCAGACCAGCAACATGTGTAACCTGGGTGACTGACTACACTCCAGCAAGGGCAACCAGCCTTAGTGATGCTGAATGTATTTGCATTACTGACTGCAACCTCAAACCCCACTCGGTTGTGAATACTGTGCATGATTCCACAGGATAAGCAGCTGGCTGTGTGCTAAGAGTCTGCTTCTGCACAAAAAAAATAGTTCCCCCTTTCCTACTAATGCAACTGTAAAATTACCAGAGCAATACGCAATAAATCTCTGCCTGTAATTCCTCATTGCACACAGAGTCATGTTTTCATATTAGTCAGAAAACGAAATTTCTTTGCCAATTTGAAAGCACACTTACTACTCTTTTTTTTGGCAAGTGATAAGTACTTTTACAATCTGACACATTTCTAATCCACTTTTCAGATTCTCAAAAAAGCACATGTCCAAACAGCTTTTTCAGACCAGCAACATGTGTAACCTGGGTGACTGACTACACTCCAGCAAGGGCAACCAGCCTTAGTGATGCTGAATGTATTTGCATTACTGACTGCAACCTCAAACCCCACTCGGTTGTGAATACTGTGCATGATTCCACAGGATAAGCAGCTGGCTGTGTGCTAAGAGTCTGCTTCTGCACAAAAAAAATAGTTCCCCCTTTCCTACTAATGCAACTGTAAAATTACCAGAGCAATACGCAATAAATCTCTGCCTGTAATTCCTCATTGCACACAGAGTCATGTTTTCATATTAGTCAGAAAACGAAATTTCTTTGCCAATTTGAAAGCACACTTACTACTCTTTTTTTTGGCAAGTGATAAGTACTTTTACAATCTGACACATTTCTAATCCACTTTTCAGATTCTCAAAAAAGCACATGTCCAAACAGCTTTTTCAGACCAGTAACATGTGTAACCTGGGTGACTGACTACACTCCAGCAAGGGCAACCAGCCTTAGTGATGCTGAATGTATTTGCATTACTGACTGCAACCTCAAACCCCACTCGGTTGTGAATACTGTGCATGATTCCACAGGATAAGCAGCTGGCTGTGTGCTAAGAGTCTGCTTCTGCAGAAAAATAGCTCCCCCTTTCCATCTAATGCAAATGTAAAATCACCAGAGCAATACCAAACAGCTTTCTGAGACCAGCAACATGTGTAACCTGGGTGACTGACTACACTCCAGCAAGGACAACCAGCCTTAGTGATGCTGAATGTATTTGCATTACTGACTGGAACCTCAAACCCTAAAAGTATTCCTTATTTATACCAGTACACCTTAATTTATGGTGAAAACATAGTCCATATTATTTTACATGTTCCTCACATTTAAATTTCTCTCAAAACACAAAATGATAAACACAACTTCAACAAAAGGAATTCCAATGCTATTATTCATTTCTTAATTTACCATATACATCCCCTCTCAAACTCTTAACTCACCCTTAAAATTAGTTAGTTGTGAAAGAAATGTGGCACTCAAACAGCAGATTATCAGAGCCAGGATCTCTGTTCTGTACACCTCTCTCCTCTCAGCAGAACCAGATAATGGCAAAGTTTCCCTCTCTTTTTCCACACATATACATGTTAGGTTCAAATCTCAGTGCTTCCCCCTTTTTTTCAAATGTAATCACACATTTCTATTGGTTGAAAACCAACCCTTTTCCAAAAGTACCCTTCCCCCAACTTGACTTCAGCCTAGTACCCTTCCCCCAACTTGACTTCTGCCTGCTACCATAGCAACAGCTCATGGAACACTGCTGTCTACAGTCAGGTCAGAAGTTCACCACACAATGTTTCATTTTCAATGAGCAAGAGTGCTTGACTTTTCTAACCTAACAGCAAATCCATACTAATGTCCTTTGGTAACACATTTTTCTGTACCAATACAAATCATGCTTCTATAAATTTACACACACAGCCTAGTTTTTAGTGTAGAATGGTATGAAACAGCCAATGAGTTCATTTTATTTTAAAAAAATATGTATGCCTCCATTTCCAAACTGTCTTTCATTTCTTTTTGCCATTCTTCTGAAAGACACCTCCTGAGTGCATCCAGATCTCCTTTGAAGATGTTCACAGTGTGGATTGTAGGTCACAGCTATGTCTTCTGGAGTGAAAAGTATGCAGAGAAAACAGGTATGGTGAGAGACCTTGCTTTGCCACATGTAGACATTAAATGGATTGGTCAGAGAGGGTTAAAGTGGCACCAATTGATGCCATTGGTGAAATCCTTCATGCAAATCCAACTCCCTGACCTCATAATAGTGCACTGTGGTGGCAATGACCTAGGCACTTTGACTGGGGTAGGTCTGGAAATGCTTATGAAGGAGACCTTTGCACAGCTGTTTTCACTTTTCCCTAAAACTGCCTTTGTGTTTTCTAACATATGCCAAAGGCAAAAATGGAACTGGTCCAATCATTTTTGTCCACAGATTGACAAAGCAAGAAAGCACGTCAACAAATCTGTTTCTGCTTTCCTCCGTGACTATGGTATGGGTTCCATTTACCACAACAACTTGCGTTACGACATGCAAGACATTTATAGAGGAGATGGTGTACACTTCACTGATGAAGGGAACAGAGTCTTCCTCTTGAACCTTAGACTCTGCATCGGTACTTACTTGTAGGTACCACTAAAAAATCACTTAATAAACAACAACGGCTCTTTTTAGAGCCCCCTAATATCTAAACACTTAAATCTGCATTTAATTTCATTTTTTTTTTTTTTTTACCGTACACGTACGGTGAGCTTACCGTACGCGTACCCCGCGATTTTTTTTAAAATTAATAAATGTTTTTTTTGTACTTTTCTGTCCTTCTTTGACCCCCTTTCAAATGTTAGGGGGTCTGTAACTCTCTTCCTTGCCCCCTTTTCAAGTTATCACCCTTTTTTTTCTGAGTGAAACACACAAAATGGCGGCCGCCGCTTCCTGGTTTCGACCGATTCGAATGTTTACTAAGATCTAACAGCCAATCAGAATCGCGCTCGCGCACGTCACCGTACGCGTACGGTAAGCGCACCGTAAGCGCACCGTAAGCTGGCTCAGATATATATATTGATTTAAAGGCTATTTTCTCAGAATCTACTGAACAGATTTACACCAAACCTACAAAAGGCACTTCCTTGACCTGTAGACTACCTCTCTGCCAAATTTCAAGGAACTCTGTTCAGCCGTTCGGGCTGTAGCTGTGTCTAAAGGTCGTATGGAAAAATGCATGGGAAAAACACGTTTTGGGACCCCCCTTTTATCTCAGCCCCCGCTTGACGAATCCCCCCCGAGAATTTCAGGGTAGGAGCGGAGCGTAGCGCCCCATTAGTTTTGAAAATTTCGCGAGGATTCGTCGACCGGCGCCAAAGTTATTCCAAATAGAATGTTGCGGTTTTTCTATGGAAACAGGGTCCTAATTATAACTACCTACTGGCGACCGCCAGTAGGTAATATATATATATATATATATATACCCACACACATACGCACATAAGAGTTTAATGGAAGTGTTTTCTTCTGTATGTTGGGCTGCTATTTCTTTTTCACAAACAGTAACATCTTTGTTTGATGATTGGCATACATTTTTCCTTCTTGCGTTATGTATCTTAGTTAATTGATTTCGCAATGAGGGGTTCAATCTGAATCTTGCAATCAACCTCAAACCCTTTCTAAATCTCTTGCTCTGCAGTGGCTTTTACCTTTAGCAAGTTATTCTCCTGTTCTTCCGTCTTTGGAAATGCGTGGACACTCACTTTTCACTCAGACGTGAACACCCCATTTCATCCAAGTAGACTTTATGACTTTAGATACGTAAGCTTTCAGGGGCAGGTTCATGTTTGAAAATGTTTTTAATGTTTATTCAGGTAAAACATTCTTTTTAACGGCATCATAGCACTTTTTCTCTCTCTGTGGGGAGGTGCATCTCTTTCATTATCATTTCACTTTCTCAATCCTCTAGTATTCAAAAGGGAAGACACCCTCAAAACGTTGCTGAATGGGGTGTAGTCAGAGGGCCTAATAATGAGCCAAGGTTCAAGCTCCCTCCTATTTAATAAGTAACTGGTTGTTCCCTTCCTTCTAGGATAAAATTGCTTTTTGAAATCAGACCCTACTAGCTCTGGGAATTGTGGTGAGTTCTTATGTGATTTCTCCATGTCAGAAATTCTGATCCTCTTATGGGGTCCGCGAGAAACTTAAGACCTGGCTCTTTACCTAGCCCTGGCTCAGGCAATACAGTTCCTGCTTCAGCACCAGGATACTCCCCCAGGAGAGTTGTGTGCTATACAAATCAACATAACATTACACAAAACAATGCAACCCAACACATTACAACACAAGACAAGACAATACAACATAACATAACATAATCTTACAATGAAACCTTTATCCTCTCAATGATTCTCAGGAACATTATGGTTTGTGTTTCAAAAGCTAAAATAAGGACACAATATTTGGAAATTCCCAAATGTCTTCTTCGTTGTTGTGAGATATGAGATGAGGGAGGCATGGACCTTAAACAGCAGTGATAGCTTGTCCGTACACTTACCAGAGTTCTACTCTAGCTTCACCATAGAGTTTTAACAAAAAACTAGATTGGTGACATTAGGTATTTATTATCAATCTAAGGCACACCTGAACACTATGTTGATGTATAGGAACTAGAAGGATTTCCTATTGATGAAGCTGCATTAAGTAAACAAAATTAGGAGTTTTATTTGTCAGGGACCTTGTGGTTAGTGTTCCAAAAAGCTTGCATGAGAACACATTTTGTCTGATTTATCAAATATTTTCCTCCTCCATGCGAGAAAAACTCTATGATGCAGTGTCAAATGTACTGTCAACAAAAGCAATAGTCCAGAGAATTTTTATTAACAGCTAGGGTGCTAACATTCTAATTTTAGAGACAAACTTGAGGCACTTCTGAACGCAATGTTGGTAGAATTGAAGGTGTTGATTTTAAAGCCTTTCCTAAAGAGTAGCCTAAAGTAAATGAGCATTTAGAGGGTAATGCTGATATTAAACCTAAGCACAGAGTTATTAAAAACTAGTGTAAGAAAGTACAGCAACCAAATGTACTATGCTGCATTGCACTAGACGGTGAGAGCATTGCAGAGCAGTATCTAAAAATGATATGGCAGCCTTGCACTATGCACGCAGCTTTGCACCATAATTTAAACGTATGTCCATCATTTTTAGAATCGATTTTGTGCAGTACAAAATACTGCCTTTAGACTAATTTTAAAGCTTTTTATACTTCAGACATGTGTTGTACAGTGTAGGAAAAGTTAGGAGAAATAATAATGTTTCTCTTTTTTACTGTCTGACACAACCAGGGAATACTTTTTATCACAAATCCCTCCCATCCAATTTTAATGGATAGGGCATTGCATCAAAACAGTGGATGGTAGCGTGAACCTGCAAGTAGGGCTGAGTCCAAACGTCATGTATAACAAGCCCTTGACATGTTAGTCTTATCCGGAAATTCTGTTACATGTCTTTGCATTGTGTGCACTGCTACACAGCAGTTATTTTTCTTACTGGAGAGGCATTTGCTTTACATTTATACTTTTATTCAGGACAATAACAAGAAAAGGTAATCTGCTGGTGAGACATCTAGGGAGATGTGTCACGTTGTAAAGCCCTGCTTAACAATATACCTCCCCCAGGTATAATATATGCAGGCTAGGCGTTCCCACGCAAAAAGCCATGTAGAACTGATGCAGTGAAATTTACAACATTTCACTGCATCACGCTGCGCCTTCACAGCGTCAAAATCCTTGCGCCTGCTGAGACCAGGCATAAGGAATGATGCAGGGCTTTGTGAATGGGACTCATCTATCTGTTGAGGCACATTGCTGGAGTTGCATCACATTCATGAGCAACTCCAGCGATGCGTCACTTTTGTGCTGACAGATGTGTCAGTATTTCTCATGCATCAGCTAGTCCTTGCGCCATGGAGCACTGTATTGTAAATACAGCACATCTATGGTGGCACAAGGACATTTGGCACTGCTGCAAGGAAACTGAAGCATCTATGCAGATGTGTCAGTTCCTTGGAAAGCTGTCCCTTTGTGTTTTGTGTTCACTAGCAGATATTTTACGTTGGTCTCCCTTCTAATCATGTTCATTTGGCCTTAAATAAAATGGAAGGGGCTTTGTTGCTAGAGCAGTTTCATTTTTTTATAGATCAAAGAATGGAGGCGTGTTCTCTTCCTGTTTTCTTGTCTGAGACTGTGTCTTTACCGATTATTCCAACCTGTCCATCATCTGATACCGCGCTAGCTTTATAAAAGATAATCAATGCGTGTGCTATAATCACATCATATTCAGAATAACATATTTTTGGTTTTTTTGGTTCATGGTTTTCACTTCAAAATATTTTTGCCACATTAATATTGTCATCAATACTTTTTACCGGGTAGTGATTCATAGCATCAAGCAGAGCGCCCACCTTACAATACAACATCACCAAGATACTAATTAATATTTACTTGCCAAAGCCTTGCTGGAGCTGTTGACCTAATCTTGTTCCTCAGCGCCCACACCTGTACGTTCAGCTTTTATCTCCCGTGATCCTGCCCGTTCGTCACCGTTTTAAGCAGGGAACAGATTGTCCATTTTCTTGCATCCATTTTGACAATTTGCGGTGTGATCCTGACTCCTCAGTCCAGCAGCGCGAGTGGGTTCATGCTAAGTAATATGTTTACAACCTGGCCTGGCAGCGGAGGTGGTTCAATTAGCGCAGGTTGTCCAAGCATCGTGGGTGAATGAGCTGTGACAAGCATCAGTTTTTAAGTTATCGATCAGTCAGTCACATAGGTAGATGTCCACGTACCTTTATATGAGTCAATTAGAACCGAATCAACGGGAAAAATACAGCATACAATTATATTGCTAAAGATAGAAGCAGGAGGCGAGCCTAAACATGTTCAACAGTCATACACTTGTTCACTGCTGATGCAAGCAAGCAGCTTCTACCATTAACCTAGGAGAGATAAAAGCAGAGCCCTTCAGACAGGTACAGGACTCACAAGACCAGATCTATGCAGCTGAAAATATCCCTGCACACATATGTGTGTGCGACATGTGACTCAGATGTACAAGAGTGAACCCATTTCAATTTCGGAAATGCTCTGAGTAGGTTCCATTCCAGGAAGAATGAACGTAGGACACGAATAACACAAGAATGTATCATAAAGCAAGCTAAATAACCTTTTAAGCCCCACCATGCCTCTTCCTTGCAAGCCTCTACTTAGTTGGCAAGATTAAGGCCATAGCAGTAGTGGAGGCTTTCTGTTAAACCATGCTGCAAGCCACGCATAGTGCTTCCAGGGCTGCGTGCAATTAAAAGTTAAGAGTTACAGAAGTATATGTGCTTGAGGAAGAGAATACTCTTTGCACCCGATTTATTACTGTATGTCTTAAATATCAAGACCAAGAAACCGATTCTCGAAAACATGTTGTTAATTTCGCCCCCACAGGCTTCCACTTATAATCGGAAACTATAATTACAAAGATTTACAAAAGAGATAAGCGGGACTCCACTTTTATGCCTGCGGCCTATTGACTCTTTAAACGTTTGGCTAAATAGCAGAATGCTGAGGCAGGTCTGACCTAAAGCACAAGAGATAGTAGCCCAAATTAGGAGATGTTTTGAGAGAAGCAAGAACATAACTGTTCGCACTTTTTGAGTGACAGTTGAATTTATTTGGACTGGTAATTCGTTAGCTTGGTAGGTTTTATTAAAATGTTTCCGGGTTTCTTAATTCATATTTATTATTTAGCAGCGTAGAAGTCTCGTTTATTTTTCTATTTACTTATTTGAGCATTTTATGGTCAAATCTGAATGATTACCGTTTCAGAGTCCTGGAAAATGCCTCACTCCAGAATCTGTTAGTAGCTGTCAAGTCAGGCTAGTCAAAATGGCGGTATTTGCTGAGCAGAAAACTTTACATCAGAAGTAGAAGTAGTTGAAGGGAAAGGGGAGTTGCCCATGATAATGGAAAGCATGCATGTTTGTCTACTACTGTCATTAGTGCTTTAGTTGGGTTGTGTGGATTGAACAAGACAGATGCAGCAGTATCTGAAGAGTTTTCTAATGTGACAAGGTAATAGCTCCACCACCCTTAGAATGCTTGGGGCCTATTCACCAAAGCATTTTTGAGTATGTGAAGTAGTTCTCATGAAAGTTACTTTAATACTCACAAATGCTGTCTGTCTTCTAATCTGTTGCCAGAGATCTTTGCCTAAGCCTGCCCCAGAGCTCGTTTTCACAGTTCTCTGCCACTAGTTTGGAGAACTCTGCTGTTCTTGGTGTAAATGTGGGAGAGGCATAGGAAATGGTAAATGGAGACTATCTATATAAATTGACGGGGATACCGGCAGGGTCATGCAATTATTAAAACATTTCTACAAAGTAGTAAAACAATTTCTATTCACCAAGGTTAAACCCACATCTACTACAGAGGTACTGCTGATCAAACAGGGTCAAAACTTCTCTACTCAGTCCTTGGAGTAAGCCACACATTGATGGCCAATCACGAATACTGCAAGGGCATAACATAGAAATCCTCTGATTCAGGGAATGACACAATCACCACATTGGGGAAAAAAGTAAACAAGGAGAAACAATTTTTATATGTCAAATAATAAAATGTTACAATTTAAAAAAAAGTAAACCATTCTTAAAATATAATACAGGTACACAACGCTTAATGTAGCTCCAATTACAATACTCCACCACACTCATCAACATGTGAAACTCAATACAACATCAGACAATAACACACAGACTGCCAACTTAAGAAGTAAAAACACAAATAAAGCCATTTTCACCATGTTGATGTTTATCCTTGTTCTCTTGCTCCTCAATCTGAGAAACAATTACTTGATGAGTATGGAAAATAATTACAAGCAGAGGATACCTTTTGGATGTCCAGGCAGTCAGTCATTGCTAAATAGTAATTGTCTCCTGATCGGATTCTTGACATTTTGCATATGTGAGCTCATCTGGAGCCCCACCTAGGCCATCACTGCTCATGGCAAAATATTGCCTACACTTCCTTTCCTGCAACTGGAACCTTCCAGATGGTCAGTAGGAACACCTGTGGGCATCTCACAAACAAGCCAGTCATGTGATTTGTGACTGATACCGAGGTGTGTCACCAGACCACTGAGATAGTTTATTGCCACATAACAGTCACTGACCAAAAGACTATGGGTAGAAAGGTAAAGTTATTCCATTGCCAAATTCCACTTGACATTAGGTTCAATCAATGGCACCCATTTGATAC
The DNA here is from genome assembly GCF_964204655.1 of Triturus cristatus. Lineage (NCBI taxonomy): Eukaryota > Metazoa > Chordata > Amphibia > Caudata > Salamandridae > Triturus > Triturus cristatus. The sequence continues at coordinate 492,419,502 of NC_140588.1, forward strand.
TTAAGCCTACCTATCATAGGGAACATTATTTCCGGTATAGACACTGCTTCAGCTCAAATGGAGTGCAAGTTTCGACATAAGTTTGAGTTCACAATTATGCCCCAGTGGGCTTGCATTCCAAAAGGGTTACAAAAAATGTAGATAGTACTACTTCTCGTATCACACAATATAACTGTCCAACTCTTATTTTCCCGACATCATCAACTAAATGTCATACAACTAGTCCCAGATTATCACTGAGATATCTCCCATTATTCACGGGTCAGGGAAAATCTAATATTGTTATACATATAAATTCCCTACATACCAATAAATTGTCCTTAAAATATTCACATTGAAGATTCTTCCGTGTGAACAGATTTTATCTATAATCGATCATTATATACAACTCCAATATTGTGGCTCGTTCCTAAAATAGCAATCCTTCCCAAGTGTGCAAAAGTCAATGATTGTGATAGCCAATCAGTAAATAAGTGCAAAAACCTAAAAAGTGAAAGAACATAAAATTAAAATACAAATAAAAACAATTCATCTTCAGCAATTCAGCAAACAGTTATTCCTAACAAGTTGTTAATTATGCAGATGTACAGACAATTCCTCGCTCGAATTCAGCCCCAAAGGGGTCATAGTTTCAAGATCTATAATATACCTTGACTCCAATTTCCGTAGAGTTAATAATCTATTCCCACCTATATATATATGTGTGTGTATATATATATACATTCACTGAAAAAACCATAGGTTTCACACATGTTATAGTTAGCGGAAATTTTACTGATAAAAAACCAATGAAATTCCCCCGTTATAGTTAGTGCAGGCAACTATAACTCACGCGACCGCAATCCTCTGCTGATGCTAATACTGTATTTAGACACTTATTTGCCCATGTCTTCTTCCATAAATTTTTAGCTATACATATATTACAAATATTTTTTTTTCATAAAGACACATATGTCATCAGCAGAAGATTGCGGTCGTGTGAGTTATAGTTGCCTGCACTAACTATAACGGGGGAATTTCATTGGTTTTTTATCAGTAAAATTTCCGCTAACTATAACATGTGTGAAACCTATGGTTTTTTCAGTGAATTTGCAAGGTTTTTTAAATGCTAATTCCTAACTATAACGTGTGTGAAACCTATGGTTTTTTCAGTGAATTTGTACGGTTTTTTAAATGCTAAGTTACTTTACGCCATTCGTGGCGTGCGCGCCCACTTAACGCAGTTCGTTCCGTGCGCGCACGGTGCGCTTTGCGCACCGTGCGCGCACAGTGAGCACGCGGTGCGCTTCGCGCACCGCGCGCCCACTTTACGCAGTTAGTGCCGTGCACGCACGTTGGGCACGCGGTGCGCTACACGCACCGCGTGCCGACGTTACGCTAGATGGGCCATGTACGCATGATGCGCTTCGTGCACCGTGCGCACATGGAGGACATATGATGCACTTCGTTTTGAAAGGTAATATTTAAATTTTTCACACCTCTGATAAGCCATGCACAAATGGTGCCCTTCAGGCACCATTTGCACACGGGGTGGGGAGAGTGTGAATAATTTTTTTTTTTTAATATTTTTTTACCGTACGCGTACGGTAAGCGTAATCGGCGAAATTAGCGAAAAAATAAAAATTCTGTTTTTGGCCTTGGGGGATCTTTGGGGACTCCCTCAACATGGCTAGGTGTTTTGGAGCTGTCCAAACAGCCCCTTTACATGTTTTTGTGCTTTGTATTTTAATCCACACTCTCAGTGCGAGAGAGAAAATGGCGGCCGCCGCTTCCTGGTTTTGGCCGATTCGAATGTTTACTAAGATCTAAGAGCCAATCAGAATCGCGCTCGCGCACGCCACCGTACGCGTACGGTAAGCGTACCGTAAACGCACCGTAAGCTGGCTCAGATATATATATTGATTTAAAGGCTATTTTCTCAGAATCTACTGAACAGATTTACACCAAACCTACAAAAGGCACTTCCTTGACCTGAGGACTACCTCTCTGCCAAATTTCTAGTAATTCTGTTCAGCCGTTCGGGCTGTAGCTGTGTCTAAAGGTCCTATGAAAAAATGCATGGGAAAAACGCGTTTTGGGACCCCCCTTTTATCTCAGCCCCCGCTTGCCGAATCCCCCCGAGACTTTCAGGGTAGGAGCGGAGCGTAGCGCCCCACCTATTTTGAAAAATTCGCGAGGATTCGTCGACCGGCGCCAAAGTTATTCAAAATAGAATGTTGCGGCTTTCCTATGGAAACGTGGTCCTAACTATAACTACCTACTGGCGACCGCCAGTAGGTAATATATATATATGTTTATATATTCACTGAAAAAACCATAGGTTTCAGGCCTGATATAGTTAGAAATTAGCATTTACAAAACCTTTGAAATTCACAGAAAAAAACATAGGTTTCAGGCCGGATTTAGTTAGGAATTAGCATTTAAAAAACCTTAGAAATTCACTGAAAAAACAATAGGTTTTAGGGGTGTTATAGTTAGCTGGACATTCCACTCGAATAAAACCATTGAAATTCCTCCGATATAGTTAGTTGTACTAACTACATCTCGCGCGCTCGCAATCCACTGCTGATGATGTCACATATTACATCATTCATGACATGGTCAGTGACATCACTGATGACATCTTAGCTTAGAATTACTTTTCAGGGTCAGTGCTGGGCTAAAAGATGCAACACTGGGTTCTCTCCTGATAACAGGTGAGTAAATCGGAATTCGTAGTTCGGCTGATTTTAGAGGAATATTTGTACAATGGTGAAGGAAGGGGGCGGGCCTGAGGTGATGTGTGCAAACACGCCCTGTGGTGCTATTTAAGTTGGGGAATTAATTCCTCTTCAATCCTGCATTCCCCTGGGGGCCAACTAGCCCACCAGGTACCTCCAGTATGCGCCAGGGAGCTGCGTTGCAGAGAGGTGTTCATAGGCTGTGCCCCTTTTGACAACACTCTGCAACGCAGCTCTGTGGCGCTTACTGGAGGTACCTGGTGGGCTAGTTGGCCCCTAGGGGACCTCTGGATTGAAGAGGAATTAATTCCCCAACTTAACACGCTCCACAGGGTGTGTTTGCACACATATCACCTCAGGCCCCGCCCCCTACCTTCACCACTGTGCAAACACGCCCTGTGGCGTGTTGTAAGTTGGGAGATTAAGTCCCCTTGAATCCTGAGGTCCCCTGGTGGCCAACTAGCCCACCAGGTACCTCCAGTATGCGGCAGGGAGCTGCGTTGCAGAGAGGTGTTCAGAGGCCATGCCCCTTTTTACACCTCTCTGCAACGCCGCTCCATGGTGCTTAGTGGAGGTACCTGGCGGGCTAGTTGGCCCCTAGGTTTCCCTGCTCTCGCTTCAATGAAGCAAAGCAGTTTGCAATGGCAGGGTGGCAGCCACGAGGCTCCGCCCTGCCATTGTAAACAGCAGTGTCCCAGGGGTGGGTACCCCGGGACACTGCAGGAGCCGGCCCTGGGGGGTGGCGGTCCCCAGGGCCTGTACCAGGCTCCAGGAGGGGGGCTGCGTGGCCCCCCTCACACATGTTAAAGTTGCCCCAGGGGTGGCGGTCCCTGGGGCTGGGGGGCCTGAGAGCCCCCCCACCCATTGTTAAGAAGCCTCGAGGGTGGCAGTCCCTGGGGCTGCGGGGGGCCGTGAGCCCCCGCCTATTTTATGTGCATGCCCCGGGGGTGGTGGTCCCCGGGGCTGGGGGGGGCTGAGAGCCCCCCCACCCATGTTCATAAAGCCCTGGGGGTGGCGGTCCCCAGGGCTGCGGGGGGGCCGTAAGCCCCCCGCATATACAATGTTCGAGCCCCGGGAGGTGGCAGTCCCCGGGGCAGTGTGGGAGGATTTGGACCTCCCCCACACTTTTTTTTACTCTGCCCCCGGGATTTGGCCCCCCCCAGGGTCAAATTACTATATTCAGTGCAGGAGCCAGCGCTGATTTTTTTTTCTATTGGGAGGATCTGTGCATCCAGCGCGCATCCTCCCATTTTAAAAAAAATTAAATAATTTTTTTGGGGCCTTGGGGGTCCTTGTGGGACTCCCTGAGCAGGCCTAGGGGGTCAGGGTGTTTCTACCCAGCCCCCTTGATGCGTTTTGCACCTTTTTGGGGGGTTTTCTTGTGCCTCGGTTCTACCGAGGCACAAGATGGCTGCCAACACTTCCTGATTCAGAGTGTTGGCAGCCAATTAGCATACAGCTTGTGCTCGGGAGGGTGTGGGGAGGGTGCGCGGATCCTCCGAGGCCATAGATATATATATACTTTTAACTCTAATTTTCTCAGGAACTACTGAACGGATTTACACCATTTAAGCAAAAGGCACGAGTCTGAACTGAGGACTCCCTCTTTGCCAAATTTGGTGTAATTCCGTTCAGCAGTTCGGGCTGTAGCTGCGTCAAAAGGTCCTAAGGGAAAATGAATGGGAAAAACGTGTTTTGGGACCCCCCTTTTTTCTCGGACCCTGCTTGACGAATCACTGTGAAATTTTCAGGATAGGAGAGGACCAGAGCTGGCCAAAAGTTTGGAAAATTTCACGAAGATTCGTCAATCGGCGCCAACGGTATTCCAAATAGAATGTTGCGGATTTACTATGGCAAATAGGTCCTAACTATATCTACCTACTGGCAAACGCCAGTAGGTAATATAAATACATATGTATATATATATAATATTTTCTTTACACACATATTTCTTTTATGACAATGTTTTTAGATTTAGCCTATTCCTCTCGAAAACATACACATACATACACAATACAATCACACACCAACACAAATTAATTTCTGATTTCTCATAAAAAATTGCAAATCCACTTTTATCAATATCCAAGTTTGTGTATATCCATGTTTTAAAAGATGTAATTTAGGTATTTCTTTCGTTGACACGTTTCTGTGCTGAGATGAAGATAGAAAGCACCATATTCAGGACCAAAGTTCATTCAAACAGGACATAACTATGTATACATCGGGGCAGAAGATATCTACATTTTTAAAAACAATTATTTTTATAGTCAAAGATGATCTTTAAACAATTAATCCAGATTACATATAAATTAAATAGATGAAGTACATAGGCGAGGGATTAGACCACTTTACAAACAGCTCCTTTTCAAATGCCCAGGGTGGCAAGCAACAAACATCTTACATAGATGTTAAATAAATACATCAAAAAGATAGCTCCACCTGAACTGCATTATTACAGCTATTCAAAGACATAAAGCCTAACCAAAAGTATTGTAGAGGAAGGTATAATAGGAGAAAGGAAATAAACAAAATCAATTTAGCTCATCATATTAAGCCCTACTAGGTCTACTCAGATTTCTTGATAGAGCTTAATCTAGTGCTAGTGCAATTTCCCTCATAGATTTCCTTCATGAGTGCCCACCACTCCACTATCCTCGGGGGGCATAGGAGAGATCCATGCCCTAGCTATATACAACCTGGCCATCACAATATTATTAGATAAAATACATTTTAAACCTAAATCTGCTTCAACCCTGTACCCAAGCATAATTTCCTTTTGAGTAAATTGCAAACCCAGACCGAGACAAATCTTAATGGTCTGGCTCACCTTTTCGCAAAACATCTCCAATTTTGGAAAAGTAGGAAACATATGTAGCAAATTCGCAGCCACAAATCTGCATTTAGGGCATTTACTCTTATCCCACCTATAATTCCCACCAATTCCAGCCCACCTTGCTACATGCTCATCTGTGTGTTTTTTGCTTTCTCACCTTTCTAATCAGTCAGGGGTATAATATAGCATAAACACAGTTCTAAATCGCAGTAATCTTAAGCTTAAGGAGTGTATTTTTTCCCTCGAACATCTCTAATGCAGCAATGACTTCAGTAGAGGTGATGTCACCCTACAAAAGGTTTCTCCATTTCAAAGCAAGATCAGAGCTGTCATTAGTTCTATATTGACAGAGATTCTGATAGATAGAACTAATTAACTACTTCTTGGATGCACCGTGGAGACTTGCCAACAAGTCAGAACTCTTAAGTGCCTTTATCCCACAGCACACCAAGAAGTAATCCCTTATCTGTAAATATTATCAAACTAGCAGATGGAGAAGATCATAAGAGCTTTGGAGACTTTCAAACATTCAAAACTCATTTAGATCATATAGATTTCCCAGCCGCTCACCCCCCATAGTTAGCCCAGGTCTTGTCAATTAAATTGTGAAAAACGTTTGGGAGCATCGGATTCTCCCACAAAGGCAAATTCAACATGCATAAGAGATAGGGAGTATTCAGATAACATTTTCCACCCATATGTAAACTATGTCTCCAATTTCCTAAAATCGGACCCTTTTAAAATATTTGGGATTGTTAGCTCTGTATAGCACAAAAAGTAACAACAATCTGTGTTACCTACTAACAACAGATTACAAAGGCATCCAGCAAATGCAGCCCAATAATACATAATAAAATCAGGAAGCTTTAACCCTCCCTGCTTATTAGGAAATGCAATACATCATATTGCATGTTGTCCTCATTTATATCCCCAAATAAAACTACCAATATCCCCCTCCAGTTTAAAAAAAAAGAATTTGGGACATGTAGGGGAATTGCACGAAAAAGATGGTTTGGTAGTATATTTATTTTAATGATATTGCACCTCCCTGTAATATTTATAGTTAACAAATGCCAACCATTTTATGACAGATTGCAACAGGGTCTCATAATGTAACTTCACTACCTGCTCCCCTAAATATGTAGCTGATGAACAAACACCAGGGACTGATCTAGCAGGTTGAAAATTAAGAAGAACTTGTATTTTACTAACATTCAATTATATCCCGAGAAAGTACCAAATGTATTGGCTTCCTATTTGAGAAAATCTAGCGCAGCTCCAGGATCTGAGGAGTAGACAGTCACATCATGAGAATAGGCAGTAATCTTCAATTCACATGCTCTTGATCGAACAGGCTGAATGTGTATGTTTCAATACAACAAGTGTAAAAATGGCTCAATATATAATGCAAATAATAAAGGGGAGAGCAGGCACTCCTGCCTGGTGCCAATATATATCTAAAAAGAAGTAGATAGTAACCCTATATAAACCAGCTGCTCACTGGGATTACTATATAGAGCCTGCACCCATTTACAGTATTGACCTCTCAAACCAAATGCCGAAAGTGTTGCCCGAAGGCACTCCCATACGACTCGGTCAAACGCATTTTTAGCGTTCAGCAATACCATCCCCATGTAAAAGCCCAATTTTACTGCAACATCAAAGGCTATCATTGCAGTGTTAACAAGAGCCGTAATATCCCTGACCCCAATAAACCCATGTTCACTGAATAGAGTCCAAACTTGGCATCAAAGGGCCCAGCCAGGCTGCTAAAATCTTAGCAAAAATGTTAGCATCCGTATTAATAAAAGTTATAGGGCAGTATGAGCAGCATTCCTCTGGTGGCTTACCTTTCTTCAGAAAGAAGACAATATTTGTTATGTTCCTTGAACAAGGCAAATCCCCACTAATCCCTATGCATTGTATGAGTTTGCCCAATAGAGGCACAATACTATTATTAAAAACTTTATAAATCTTGACCGGTATTGCATCATCACCAGCTTCTTTGCAAGATGGTTATGCTGCCAGAATCTCAATAATTTCACTACTAGTGATCTCCACTGTAAGAGCTGGCACCTGCTTTTCATCCAGACTTGGGAGGGCACATCCCTGTAAGTATTTCTTAAAAGCCTATTTCATCAAATATGTTAGACTGGCCATTAAGCCTCTGATAAAACGCCACAAATTGCTCCACTTTTGACTGTGAATGTGTATGTAGTAGACCATCCTCCCCTTTAATAGCATGAAGCCAGCTCTTAGATTTCTTGTCCGCTAATTGATACACCAACATTCTCCGAACCTGCTCCCCTTATTCATACTGGAGAGAATGATGCTTATTATAGTTGGCTGCTATCCTTTGAGCTACGCCAGAAACATAGGCATTTCTGAATCAAAGAAAAATATATTTTCTGTTGCTCGTGGCCCCCATTCCCAATGTCATCAGTGTGTAGAAATTCTAAATGCATAACTGACCGATGGATTACCCTCATGTTGTTTTCTTGACTTCTATTTTGCTGAAGAGTATACTGCTGGGTATTACCCCTAATAAAGTCCTTCATTGTGTCCAATATGATCAGTAGGGAGGCTGTAACCACATTATTCTGTATAAACTCTACAAAGTTTTTTTTAACTGATGATACATATTCCGTAAGCAAATGACCAGGGAAAGAAAACGGGCGCCTCTGACTGCTTACTGCCTGTGAGTGAGAATATAACAGAATGTGATTATGGTCCAATATCACTCTAGGGCACACTTCCATATCAGCAGATTGCAATATGTTATCGTTATTCTAAGAGAGGATCGCTGATTGGTGGAGCCTATGGCATAATCCATTGTGCAGTTAAAATCTCCCATAACTAAAAGCTCCCCTGTTATTCCAATAAATCTAAAACAAATGCATCTATCATATCAGGTTCATAAATATTGTGTCGATATATTGCACATATCACATACCTAGTACCACTCATTACAATCTGCACAATCGCCCATCTCCCCCTGGGATGGGCTGCAGCCCTTATTAGCCCTTGGTAGCTTATATTCCAATGATTTATCCGCCAAAATAGTGACTCCCCTGATTGAGACAGTCTGAGATGTAAAAACAATAATGTTATATCCAAGCTGCCTAAGCAAAATTCTATCTTTGTTTACAAAGTGTTTCTCAGTAGGAGTTACAATGTGGGGTTTGTTAATTTTAAGTTCCTTGCGAACTAGTTGGCATTAGCCAGTAGAATTTCAGCTGGAGACATTTAAGCATGAACATATAATTGACCCCATTATAAACCAGCTTCTTCACCTATTGTGATAACCACCATGAACATCCAGAAATCCTTGCATCTAAAGTTACAAAGAAAGAAAATAAAGACTGTAAAACTATACCTAAGAGAATGACACTGTTTTCTACCGTGATATCAATTTTGATCATATTGACTTGTTTTTCCACACCTTTGATTCCACGGTATGCAGACATAATAGCAAGTTTTTATTATCAACCTACACGAATATCGAGTTTTAAATATCGTAGGGACAGAATATCGATGTCAAGAATATCGGTGACCAGAATATGGACCTTAAGGTAAGTAATATCGTTGTTTTTATATTGAAGTAAGTAATATTGTTAGCAAAAATATTGTTGTTAATAATATTGATATTTATATTAGTGTTATGTATTTTAGTATGTATTTTATGTATATGTGTTTAACATTTTTTGTAATGTTTTTTAATTATTTTTAAATATATGTTTTAAATTAGTATTTTTTTTTAAAGTAAATTTTGCATTTTAGTATCAGAGCGGGTTGTGGGATTATAGGGGAATAGGGTGGGAAGTAATTTAATTATAATTAATTCATAATTTTTTTAATTTATTTTTTATTGATTATTAATTTATTGTCAATTAATTATTAATTGGTAATTCATTTGTAATAATTGATCAATTTATAATTATATTAATTCGAATTAATTTATTTTTATTTTGTATTTATTGTTATTGTTAATTAATTTATTGTTAATTAATTATTAATTGGCAACGAATTTTTATTAATTGATTAATTGATAATTAAATTAATTGTGTTATTTATTATGTGTAGTGGGTTGTGTGTTTAAAGGGGAATAGGGTGGGAAGTAATTTATTATAATGAAGTAATTATTAATTTTTCTTAATTGGTATTGATTATTAATTTATTGTTAGTTAATTTTACATTTGTAATTAATTTTTAATAATTGATTAATTGATAATCAAATTAATTGCGTTTTTTATGTGTAGTGGGTTGTGCGTTTATAGGAGAATAGGGTGGGAAGTAATTTATTGTTATTTAAGTAAATATTAATTTAATTTTATTGGTGTTTATTATTTAAATAATAAGTATGTTAATTTAACCCCTACGCTATCCCACATTTTCCTACTGTTGCACTTACTGGTGTGGGAATAGTAATTTTAACTCCTATGCTATCCAACACTTTCCCTACTGTTGCACTCACTTGAGTGGGAATAGTAATTTTTACACCTACCCTATCCAACACTTTCCCTACTGTTGCACTCATTGGGCGGAGTTTTTCCCTCACCCGGAGCACACTACGGAGGCAAACTACATCCATCCTCTGCTAAGTGCAGTAGTCAGTGCCCGGTTTGAGCCCGGGAGAAACACGAGGCGGAGCTCCCCGTGGCGAGTCCAACCCACCATAATTTTATTGACTGTCCACCTGCTTTTGCATACTTCTAAGCACTTTTATTTTAGCAGCCCATTTACTTTTCAACTGAACCTGTACATCCTTTACTATTGCACTTTAGTGATTACTGAAGATGGGCGGAGTTCATGGAGTTCCTCTTTGGGTTGCTCTATTTCCACTGATTTTTAGCACCAGGAGTTTGTCCCATGCTGAAAAATCAGCATGAATGGCACCATGTGCATTGCAAGAGGGTGCTGCTTCATTCTGCTAGCAGGACTGGGTGTTCTACTCAAGCGGCAGCTTCCTCAAAGTGAACGAAAGATTTTTCAATGTGAACAGCAGCGGCCATTAGTGACCACCTGTGTTTAGAAATCATGCCAGGAGGTGGTCTGGAGTGAGATTTTCTTCAAAAGAGTATGCCTTGCAAACAAAAATTGTAGAGCACGACAGAAGAATCTGAATTGGATCTTTATAAAGCCCTCACTCACCAACCTGTTTGGTGACATGCTTCATCATTGGGCCCCACCAGGAGAGGCCGAGTGCCACCCTGGTGTGCTACAATGCCAGAATTACTGCGGAGCTGGTTATTCGTGTATGGTGAATAGTGAAGGAGTGAGTATTAAAAGTATCACAATTGTGTCAGAAATAGGTTAAATTTTATTAGTAGCAATTCGGACACATTAAAAACAAGGTGGAGGACAAAATGCTGAATAAATTGTTCAGCAGAGTCCACTTATGAGGTGGTCAACATGTTTCTGTTTAACACATTTTGAGAATACATACAATAGCAATCGCTTCATACACACTTTAACCCCAATTCCATCACAATCTCTCTCTCTCTGTCAGTCAGTCGCTCTCTCTGTTAGTCAGTCTCTCTCTCTGTCAGTCAGTCTGTCTCTCTGTCAGTCTCTCTCTGTCGGTCAGTCTCTCTCTGCCAGTCAGTCAGTCTCTCTCTCTCAGTCAGTCTTTCTCTGTCAGTCAGTCTCTCTCTCTATCTCTCTTTCTCTCTCTCTCTCAGTCAGTCAGTCAGTCTCTCTCTCTCTGTCAGCCAGTTTCTCTCTGTCAGTCTCTCTGTCAGTCAGTCTCTCCATCAGTCAGTCTCTCTCAGTCAGTCTCTCTCTCTCTGTCAGTCTCTCTCTGTCAGTCAGTCAGTCTCTCTCTATCAGTCTCTCTCTCTCTCTCAGACAGTCAGTCTCTCTCTCTTGCTTTCAGACAGTTTCTCTCTGTCAGTCTCTCTGTCAGTCAGTCTCTCTCTCTATAAGTCAGTCTCTTTCTGTCAGTCAGTCTCTCTCTTGCTCAGTCAGTCAGTCAGTTAGTCTCTCTCTCTCTCTCAGTCAGTCTCCCTGTCAGTCAGTCTCTTTCTGTCAGCCAGTTTCTCTCTCTCTCAGTGAGTCAGTCAGTCTCTCTCTCTCTCTCTCTCTCTCTCTCTCTCTCTCTCTCTCTCTCTCTCTCTCTCTCTGTCAGCCAGTTTCTCTCTGTCAGTCTCTCTGTCAGTCAGTCTCTCTCCCCATCAGTCAGTCTCTCTCTTAGTCAGTCTCTCTCTCTCTGTCAGTCAGTCTTTCTCTGTCAGTCAGTCTCTCTCTCTCTCTCTCTCTTTCTCTCTCTCTCTCTCAGTCAGTCAGTCTCTCTCTCTCTCTGTCAGCCAGTTTCTCTCTGTCAGTCTCTCTGTCAGTCAATCTCTCTTTCCGTAAGACTCTCTCTTAGTCAGTCTCTCTCTCTCTGTCAGTCTCTCTCTGTCAGTACCCTCTCTATCAGTCTCTCTCTCTCTCAGTCAGTCAGTCTCTCTCTCTCGCTTTCAGCCAGTTTCTCTCTGTTAGTCAGTCTCTCTCTCTGTCAGTCAGTCTCTCTCTGTCAGTCAGTCTCTCTCTCTCAGTCAGTCAGTCAGTCTCTCTCTCAGTCAGTCTCCCTGTCAGTCAGTCTCTTTCTGTCAGTCAGTTTCTCTCTCTCTTAGTCAGTCAGTCTCTCTCTCTCTGTCAGCCATTTTCTCTTTGTCAGTCTCTCTGTCAGTCAGTCTCTCTCACCATCAGTCAGTCTCTCTCTTAGTCAGTCTCTCTCTCTCTGTCAGTCAGTCAGTCTCTCTCTGTCAGTCGCTCTGTCTCTCTCTCTCTCTCTCAGTCAGCCAGTCTCTCTCTCTCGCTTTCAGCCAGTTTCTCTCTGTCAGTCAGTCTCTCTCTCTGTCAGTCAGTCTCTCTCTGTCAGTCAGTCTCTCTCTCTCTCAGTCAGTCAGTCTCTCTCTCTCTCTCAGACAGTCTCCCTGTCAGTCATTCTCTTTCTGTCAGCCAGTTTCTCTCTCAGTCAGTCTCTCTTTCCGTCAGTCAGTCTCTCTCAGTCAGTCTCTCAGTCTCTCTCTGTCAGTCTCTCTCTGTCAGTCTCGCTCTCTGTCAGTCTCTCTGTCAGTCTCCCTACCTCAGTTAGTCAGTCAGTCTCTCGCTACCTGTCAGTCAGTCTCTCTCTCTCTCTCTGTCAGTCAGTCTCTCTGTCTCTGTCAGTCTTCCTGTCAGTCAGTCAGTCTCTCTCTGTCAGTCTTTCTCTCTCTCTCTCTATCAGTCAGTCTCTCTTATTCAGTCTCTCGCTCTCTCTCTGTCTGTCTCTCTCTCTGTCAGTCTCACTCTCTGTCTCTCTCTCTCTCTGTCAGTATCTCTCTCTGTCAGCCTCTCTCTCTCTCTCTCTCTGTAGTCTTCCTGTCAGTCAGTCTCTCTCTGTCAGTCTATCACTCTCTCTGTCAGTCAGTTCTCTCTCTCTCAGTCAGTCTCTCTCTTTCTCTGCCAGTCAGTCTCTCTCTGTCAGTCAGTCTCTCTCTCTCTACTCTCTCTCCTCTCCACTCTCTCCACTCTCTCTCTCTCTCTCTCTCTCTCCTCTCTCTCTCTCTCGCCACTCCCCTCTCTCTCTCTCTCCACTCCCTCTCTCTCTCTCCACTCCCTCTCTCTCCACTCTCTCTCTCCACTCTCGGGGGGCCATGGGTATATTACCTGTAAGGTCCACGGGCCGCCAAGGAAAGCTTGCCAGGCCGCAGGCCGTACTATGAGTACCATTGATCTAATATCTGTTTTCTAGGAACTCATGTTGTACTTTCAGATTGTCGTGGAATTCAAGAAGCAACTGTCCATTGTTTAGTAATTCCACTACTGTATCTCTTCCTAATCTGTACTAGGTACCCACATTGATTTAATCTATCATTTATATAATGACTGTTTCCTAAATCTAGGACATTCTCAAAGGATTCAAACTCTAACCATGTCACTCCAATCCTGAAAAGTCTGCATAGCTGTAACTTCAAGCTTCTTTTTCTTCACTTGTCATCAGAATTACTCCACACTACTGCTCTACATCACACTCCCACCAACACTTGTATCTAGATTATTACATTATCTTGTAACAACTGCAATATTGTAGTTTTGTCTAGTTAACATTTTTTTTAAAGGCAATATTTTGCAGCAACAAGACACTTATTTGATCTAATGTCTGTTTTCTAGTTACACATGCTATACTGTCCATTGCTCAGTATTACCATTACTATGTCTGTTCCTAATCTGTAAAAAGTAACCACAGTAATTTAATCTATAATTTACATAATGACATTTTCTTAAACCTAGACAATCCTCAAAGGATTACAACTCCAACCATATGTAATTCTGTAGCTTCTGCATAGCTGTCGCTCCAAGTTTGTCTCATATTCAAAACATCAGCATCACTGATGCAGAGATTGGTGCACCAGCATACCTGATCACTAATGTAAACACAGTAATTGCTCGTTGCAACAGGAGCGAAGAAAGCAGAAGGCTTGAAACAAAAAATAAAACGCATAAGTCAAGTCTTCACCTTAACTACAGTGAGGGTCTGGTGAAGTAGTTCCTTCACACATCAGGCTTGCATACACACCTCTGTAGTTAAGGAAGGAGCCAAAACCTACATTGTTCAAGGAGTACATCACAGGCTGTTCTTGCTGCTTTGTTATCTAGTATTTAATTCATGGAACAGTTCTATTATAATTCTAGTTTGTCATTTTTCATGTTGAAATGTGCTACGTTTAGTGAGGGAAATACGTATTTGTATCTTTATTTTATTTCTTTATTTCGTTTTCTTGAGCCCAGGCGCTAAACATTACAAGAGTTAAGATACTGATTGATGTTAAAACAATGTTTCCAGTGTACTCAAAAAATGTCCGAATGCATATGCCACATCCAAAAATGTAATTCCACAACCAACTCCATCGCTCATAACTGCGTTCAGCAGACATATTTTAAAAAGACAGGAAGCAAATATAAATGGCGGCAATGTAAATGTAAATGACAATAAATGAACAAAGAAAAAAATGCATTGGTCAAGCAGCATTTCGCTATTTTTGTTTTTATTGTATTGTGCTTGTTTCAGGCTAAAGCCACTTCACCACGATGCTTTTGATAAGGTCTTGCAACTTACAGATGGCACATCACGGAAGATGATCATCTGAAGTCTTATCTTGATGTTCTGACTGAGGATTAATGCACTTCTCTCCCTAATTCTGCTGTGTCAATCTTTATCCAAGTGAACTGTGAGCATGTGATTCAGACAGATACTCAATTTCTTAAAAAAAAAAAAAAACCTGTTCTTAAGGCTTGAACTTCATAATATATCTCTACTCGAATCTTTTCTTACTGACTTCCATGCATCATATTTTGCTATTTTTGATGTTCATCTAAACTCGACATATTAACGGATCACATAATAGCTATGTGCTCGATACAAATATTAGAATATGAATACTGGTTAGAAGTACAATTTCTGTTCAGCGCGTTTGTGCCATTTCTTCTGGGGTCAAAGGTATATTTACAATCTCTTTTGTTGGATTAAAATGCACACACTGGTTCCCATTGTTGGAGCACATTTACTAATTAAAAATGATTTAACAGAAATTGGTGAAAAGGGTCTTCAGGCGTTCAAGACAAATTCACAACAATATATCTAATGGTACACAGTTACATGTTTAAGCGGTGCATCCAGAAGGGGAGAACATCCACCCAAATTCTCCAAATATTCTATCATAGATTGATCAAAACATTTAACAATTATTGAAGCACACGCAGCTGATAACATCAAAATAATACAATAATGTAAAGAAACAAAAAGACTGTCTCCTTGGGCTTGTTCGGTCCTTTATTATGCACTTATCTTCCACTCCCTTATGCCAACGCGTTTCGTCGTCTTATGGGCATTTACCCGACGACTTCCTCAGGCTGGAAGTAATACAAATAATTTTGTTGTTGTACATTTCAATGTTCAATACACATACATATTGAAAGCCCAGACATAACCATTGTGCGTAAAAGGGACTAATCAAAAATAACGATTGTGTGTATACCCTGTGCAGGAAAACAAATAGGTAAGGTATCAACACAAAGACAGTTTCTAATTTGCTAAAACATATTCTCTACCAATACAGCCATTTATAATAAATCACCTTTGTGTTGGTGAGTCAACATAAAACCTTAAAATGACCAAAGTGCCATTTGTTGCTGATAAACCACAGGTGCTTTACATGCTCAGTTTCAACCTCAATGGTATTCAGATTAAACGTTACTTTTTTATATTATTCTCAAATTAACACTGTTAAATTAAATGTTGATATGCTGGATTAGCTAAAGTACTCAAGACATGAGGCGACAGTCGTACACTGTAAAAATACCACAGAAACCTAGGGTCTAGACAAAACAAGCACTGTAGAGAACAGTAGAGCAATTCATAATGTCAGAAAAACTCTCATAACGTAAAAAAGAAATCCCATCAGCCACCGAAGTAGCATGTATCATCATTTGGTATCCATTTATAGTTGCAGAGCCCTAAGACAACCGAGGGCTGCAACCTTGGTGAGTAAAGGGCTTACAGATCCTTACAGATCCTGCAAGAATATAATTAATGCAAGAGCAAGTATTTATTACCAGAGATCCCTTCAATATGATACTGCAAATGATTTTAGTGGTGATGGTTGCAGTGCAAGTGAGAATTGTGCAAATACTAAAATGATCTACAGGGACAGTAAAACCTCTTTAATAGACACTGTCCATGTGACAAGATTAAAACGCCAGTGCAAATGCAGTTTGAAATAATAACTGATTGAGTCCAAAGAAAAGGTCTACATGTTTCAGCCCTGAGATCAACCTTGATCCAGGCTTTCGTCAGGACCTAAGAATACTTTTGCTACTGCAATCAATGTGTAAGTGACAAAAACAAAAGAAGATGGTTAATATGATACCACCTACATTACCCTGTAATTTCCAGAAACTCTTGGAAACTTTCCACAGGAGTGTCGACCCAAGTCCCGTCTGAGTGCGGGAGCTCTCCTCACCTCACCTGGCATCTGCTCAGGAAAATTAGGCCCGCTCTGTCCGTCGGTACCTCTTCACATTCACAGAGCTGGTACATGTTTCAGCCCCGAGATCAACCTTGATACAGGCTTTCGTCAGGCCCTAAGAATACTTTTGCTACTGCAATCAATGCGTAAGTGACAAAAACAAAAGAAGATGGTTAATATGATACCACCTACATTACCCTGTAATTTCCAGAAACTCTCGGAAACTTTTCACTGGGTCTTTAAATATGTTTCCCTTGGACCCCCTGTTCTAATGTTTTGTTGTTGACAGTCGTACACTGGCTCAAATTATCTTCCTAAATCGCCATATTCACTCTATGAGGCTTACCCCTCTATTAAATCTCCATTGCATATGAGAGTTCTGAAATCAACATAACTCCATGTCCTTAACAAAATATAATTTTCAATATTGACCCTGTAACGGAATGTAATAATTCTTATAATCTCCTTACCATAAGACATTGATACCAAATATACCCATAGTTCTGCTTACCCGTAAATCTCTAGAAAAGCCACAGTTCCAATCCTCAGTATATATATCCTCATAGATACACGCTGGTGAGATAAACCAGTGAGATCAAGATCTACTTAAACATCGGAAAAAAAGGGATTATAAAGATAAGTAAATGGCTGCTAAAAATGCATGCCTGCTGTCCAAGTATTCTCATGCCACAACCCGATAAGTTGAAGACGGACAACAAGTCCTTTCGGTATTCAAATAAGCATACATAAAAAACAAAGAGGTGACTAAATGTACGAAAACACCAGCGCCATATTAAGATGGCCAAATCTCTGTGAACCCGTTTATACCAAGATCCTGTCAGACTCATAGTATACCAAAAAATAAGTTAATGTTCGCCTAAAACAACTACATGCTGCCCCAGTGTTAACACGCTACAACCAGAAACGTTGAAGCCAGTCCCCTACCCCTTTCAGGTATTAGAATGGGAAAACAAACAACAGCGAGATGACTGCACACACGAAAATAACAGCACCATATTAGAATAAACCGATCGCTGTGAGCCAACTACTAAATGAACTCATGTCATTGTCAAATATGGAACCTTCCGTAATTCTCCATAACAAATCTGAAAGGTTAGTGTGCCCAAATTGAATTCTATGTCACGCTTTAATATATCAAAGAAACCATAAAGTAAAGGGTAGTATAAAAAACTCACTGTTCACAAACAATATTAAAAGACCATTTTTTTAACCACTATTACACCCTCCACATTATGCCAAACAATAGCATGGTTCAAGAATGAGAAAAATACGTACTCTACTAGACCTTTTAATAAATAAGGAAAAACAAAAGCCTCCACCAAAAAGTGCCCCTATTAAACTTCTATGTATAATGATGTCTCACTCAACTTACCTTGTAATACAAGTTTTGAATAATAATGCCATATTTGTAAATATAGTCAACAATACCTCACGCCTAAGGTATGGATAGTTAACTCTGCATCAAATATCTCCTGTCGATGAATGCCATACCTACTACAGCCATTAGTCACCAAGAAAGTATTGTAATTCCTGGTCATAATTGAGTCCCACCTCCACGGCTCGCAAACGCATAATCCACCGCGCCTCATGCCTTCGTAGTTTCAGCTCACGTGGATCTGGTTTTATATGTTCTATGCCATAGAACATGAATGTTTTGTTAGGACCTTGTGCAGTACATTTGTAAACATGTTCAGCAATAGGATACCTTAAATCATTGTGCGTAAACGCTCGCATGTGCTCTCCAACCCGATCTTTCAATGCCCTTATAGTACTTCCAACATACATTTTAGTACATTTGCGTGTGATGATGTAAACAACATATTTTGTACCACAATTGATATTTGTCATGATAGTATACATCTTCTCCATACTATCTTTGAATTGCTTCCTCTTATGGTCCGCAAACCTACATATTCTACAATGACCACACTTGTAAAAACCTTTTGAAAATTGTGTTAACCATAGTTCCGGTTCCGTTTTAACAGGATAAATTGGACTCAGTAAAGTACCCAAGGTTCTGCCCCTTCTAAATGTCATCTGGGGTTTGGCTGTTGGGGACTCCTGCAAGGTTACGTCTGTCTGCAGGATATGCCATGGTTTATTCATGCTGTTCCGTAATGCTGTACTCACAGAGTTATAATCAGTGATTAATCTGATCTGCGTGAAGGATTGATTATCAATGTGTCCAGGTTTCAAAGTTGTGTCCCTTTTGATTCTCATAGCCCTATCCCTTGCTATCATAATGTCACGATTAGGGTAACCTCTCTGTAAAAAACGTTTGTCCATATCATTGATACAAGTAAGAAAATGCACGTCATTGCTACAATTCCGTCTAGCTCTAACCATCTCCCCATAGGGGATGGCTTTAATCTGATGGCGGGGGTGTGCACTCTTGGCATGTAGCAAAGAATTACAAGCTGTAGGTTTGATACATCTTACTATGAACTAATCCATCATCAATATACAATTCAACGTCCATAGAAACACCACACTCTTGGTGCTAATATGGGTGGTAAATCTAATGTTCATGTCATTATTATTCAAAAATTCAATAAAATCATTCAATGTTTGCTCAGTGCCGGTCCAAATCATAAGGCAGCCATCAATTAACCGTCCCCAGTAGAGAATGTATTCATTCCCATGACTGCCTGCCGTGCCCCAAATCATTAACTCTTTCAACCAGCCCATAAAAATGTTCGTATATGCCGGTGAAAATTTCGACCCCATGGCGACGCCTTGAATTTGTCTAAACCATTGGTCTTTAAACAGGAAAAAATTATTTGTAAGTATAAGCTCTGTCATAGTCAGTATCATTTGTGTATGTTCCCAATGATATGCCGTTTGTTTGGAAAGAAAGTGATACAATGCCTTAAGTACCAGTTCATTTTGTATACTAGTGACCAATGACACCACGTCAAGAGTTACCAGGATCATACCTAGGTCCCATGCATGTGATATCACCCAGTAGATTAAGAATGTGTGTAGTATCTTTTATATATGAAGGTAAATTAACCACTATCGACTGTAAGAATATATCCACATATTGTGATATACGTTCCGTAGGTCCCCCAATTCCAGACACAATGGGCCTCCCTGGTGGAAATGGGAGGTCCTTATGAACTTTTGGCAGTGTGTACAAGCACGGAAATCGTGGCCGAGTAACCTCTAAATATAAATACTCATCTTCATTTAGTAGACAATTATCATGCCATTTTTTAAGATATCTATTGATAGTATCCAGTAAGGAAAATATAGGGTTATGAGCAACTTTCTCATAGCACTGGATATTATTCTTTTGTGAGTAGATTTCATTGTCATAATCCACAGTATTCATAACCACTATATTCTCCCCTTGTCAGCTTTTCTGATAGTCAAGTCCGAATTAGCCTTTAACTGCTTAAGAGCCTGTCTTTCCTGTGGGGTAAGATTATCTCTAAAAGGACCCCTAAATTGTCCACTCTTTCCCACACTACGGTCCAAATCTTTAGTAACCAATTTCCACTAGTAAGGTTAGGAGACCAACAAGACTTAGTCTTGTGCCCACTTGATATTGATAAATCAGGTCTAATGGCCAAATCTTCCAGTACCTTCCCAAAAGTCACAGGGTCATCTTCCAATTCAGTAAATGAAAGTAGGATAACAGTATCTTGTATGTCTTTAATAGTTAAAGTACTGGACACAGTATAAAAAATGATGGGTTAGTTACTTTATTATGTCTAGGATTCATAGAGAATTTCTTTTTAGTTTAGGGCATCTTATGAATTTGAACAAGTCAATCTTGACAGTACATAACTCACCAGTCGATACACAGCAAAATCCCAGTCCTTTCTTGAGTAATGATATCATTCCTTCTGTAAGTGTAAAGTCTGATAAATTCACAACCTCAACCACATTACTTACATCTGGAATTACTTTTTATTTGCATAAAGGAAGAGTTGCCTAAAGGGTGTAGATACCTGACCAGTGTTTCTGATCCCCCCTCGATTTCACTTTCACTAGTTGGTATTGTGCTTAGAGAGGTGCTCCTAGAACCAGTAGATATTGGTTCAGACAGTTGCTTGTTCTTATCTGTTTGGACTAAAAAGTCATATTTACTGGAGAAGGTATAAACCCTTCCACTGTTGTAGTCCACTTCATCCCATTTCAATTTACGAACATTTCTCTGTTTTATGTCATTTTGATGGTTTAATAATACCTGTAGGTTCTGGCATATTAAGTGCCTTAATCTCAGAGTCAAGCTGTGCTATTTCAGTCTGTAGTTTCCCCAATTTCCTTTCTGCAATCTCTATCAGAATATCCATTAATTTCATAGAACTAGATGTTAATTCTTTTTCCCACACAGTAAGTAGGTCCTCGTCCAGATCATCATATGTCGGTATGATCTGTGAACGAAGACCTTGTGGGATCCTGTTAAGTTTAACATACTGTTTCAAAGTGTTGCCGTCCCATCACTTTGGCATCTCCGAGCGCTTTAGTCTTTCCAATCTTATAAACTTATCACGTAAGCCTTCATTCTGTGAGCAGTTACCACTTTTGACCGCATCTGTTACAGTACTCCCTTTGCACAGGTTATCAAATAACTCTGCTGCCATCCTATCTCGATCCAAATTGTCACTCATTATGATTACATAAGCAGTAATGTGCTTGTAGAGTTGCCTACCCTTGATTACAGTTTAAGAGAAATGGGTGAAAAGGTTCTTCAGGCACTCATGACAAATTCACAACAATATATCTAATGGTAAACAGTTACATGTATAAGCGGTGCATCCAGAAGGGGAGAACATCCACCCACATTCTCCAACTATTCAATCATAGATTGATCAAAACATTTAACAATTACTGAAGCACACGCAACTTATAACATCAAAATAATACAATAATGTAAAGAAACAAAACGACTCTGTCTCCTTTGGCTTGTTCGGTCCTTTATTATACAAAATCTTCCACTCCCTTATGCCAACGCGTTTCGTCGTCTTATGGGCATGTACCCTACGACTTCCTCAGGGCTGGAAGTAATACAAATAATTTTGTTGTAGTATGTTTCTATGTTCAATACATATACATATTGAAAGCCCAGACATAACCATTGTGCGTAAAAAACCTGCTGGATTGTTGGGATGCTGGCAAGGCATAGATCCATTCGCTAGTCGATGGGCAGGTTTTGCAATAAAAAGATAGTTGAACGCAGATTGCATATGTGTAAATAAATGTCATGTTGTGGCTGGCTCCGATAACAGATAGGGGCAGGCAGTCGAAAAGGTGTTCCATTTTTTCACGGTATTGATGTAGCTTCGCGTAGAGGCGTATTCTGTCGGACATGATTGTTACCACAGGGAGCGCCGCCATTTTTTACAAGCAAAAATAGTAGTAGGATGGCCGCAAACAGTGAGAGAATTATGGGCACTGTTCCTGTTATTCCAGAGATGATCGAATGAATGAAGTCTGGTATTATACCAAAAACAGTTTGAAAGCCTGTGACAAAACCGGAGGAGACAGTGTTAAAAAAATGTGATGAAAATTGTGTAACAATTCACAAAGTGTAATGTGAGGTTTGTATTTAAAAGGGACTGTATTTTACTTGAAGTTCGTGCTATCTGCAGTCGATAAATTTCTTTTGCAGAAGTGAGGGACACTTCTGTTTGAAACAAAAGCGCTTTCAGTTTGCTCAGTTTAATGAAATCTGTTTTCAAAGTAGGTATTGAAGGCCAAGTTGAACTGTGGGAGTTACTTTGTGTGGGTGGGAATAGACATTGCTACAGGAAGTTACTCGGTTTGAAACAGTAAGGACATATGATATGCCAGCTCACATTCCGAAGCAGTCCATGTTATTAAAAACCAGATAACTGCCGTTACAAAGCTGTGTGAATGTTGGTCTGATTGTGAGAGTTGGCGTGCTTTTAAGAAAGCACGCAAGATCGGGGGCTGTAAGCTTAGAAGCTCGTGCAGTTGGACATTCTTGCATAGTAATCAATGACTGCCATTGTGGTTACACTTTTCACCTGTGAGAAAAACTTCTGTATCCTCTTAAAGACAGCGATATGTAAATGGGAGAAACCACTGCTCGTGAATAAACGCGCTACCTTATATAATCGCATACAATATGACAAAGAACATATACAGCTATCAGACACAATGACACTACGTACTGTGGGAATCGTGGCTAGCCATGTACACAAAGCAAACATGGCATAGCACCTCTGTTACACAATGCAGAATGCGGGGAGAGATGGGAGCAAAGTATGTGCGAAGGTGGCAAGTGGTTCTCGATTATAAAAGTATACAATGCAAAGTGTTGAGGGGATGTGCCGGAGAGACTTGAGTATGCAGAGCACAGACATGTACATGTCAACATACACTGAGGTCTATTGAGTGAAGTGGATAGTGGACGCAACCATGATAGTACAGTCAGTAGGGAAGATTACGAAAATATAGCGGGTACGTGCCCCCTCCCCCCAAATCTTTAGCATAGTGGGCTGGCTCGGCGTACGCAAGGCTAGCGTAGGGATATGAATAAAAGGCACGTTTCTCTGGGTGTGGTTCTCTTCCGGAATAGCAAACATGTCTGCCAGGTCTGCGCAGCTTACACCGCCACGAGGCTGACGCCGTGAGCGAAGGTGGGTGTGTGAATGATGCTCTCAGCCTGCTGGTACCACTAAACCGTCATGGCCGCTGCGACACACATATGCCCCACAGTTCACATTTCGACACTGCCGTATGTGAAAGAGGGCCCACCATGTGCCGGCGGAAGCTCCTGGGGCGAGGTCTGCGAGCTGGGAAGGCTGTGATGATTTCTGTGTACCCCCTCTGATCAGGTGCAACCAACTCCGTGCTTTCGAATCCAATGGCACGTGGCTGTGAGGTGTTAATGACCACTGCCTCTGGCCTACACTGCGGTCAGCAGGGCTCACAATTCAGATCGAGTGGTGATTGTTAAATTACAGAATCCAGTAGGCAACTAACTACAACGTCTATTGAAAGATACACAATGTCCTTTTAGTATACTTGTTTGAAGAACTTTTTTTAGATGAGTTATAGGTTTAGTACAATGACCAAATTCTTCTTGGTAGTGGAAAAGAACACTGAATAACAGTCTACACTGTGGTCAGCAGAGATCTCATTTCGAATTGTTTTGATTTATTTATTGCAGAGTTGTTTGTATGTTATGTTGTTGTATTTTGTGAAGAGAAAATGAGAAAAAGTATTCATGGATGTCTGTGCTGACTACTGCCTTCAATTTACACTGCAGACAGCAGTGTTCACAATTCAGATCGAGTCGCTATTGTATATGAGGCAGTCCTGTAGGCAAAAGACATTGCTCCAGTGCGCTCTGTCCACACTACTAATACGCATCATCGCAGGCTCCGCATATTTTTGTTGCTTCGTGTATTACAAACTGGGCAGCTCAAGTCAACGCCACATGGCTGTGGGCCCTTACTGACCGCTCTCTCTGGCCTACACTATAGACAGCAGTGTTCACAATTCAGATCGAGTCGCTATTGCAGATGATGCAGTCCTGTAGGCAACAGACATTGCTCCTAGAACGACCGGCCCGCAGCACGCATCTTCGCTGGCTGTGCACATGCTGAATGCTTTTGATGTGGCTATCTGAGTGCACTAAAACTGATGGACCCTTTATGATACAATCTTTTTGTGTATTATTTCAGATTTACTGCCTGTATCTCAGTATACCTCAAGTTATGGTTCTTTTGCGATAGAATCTTTTGTGTATTATTTCACATCTATTGTCCCTACCTTACTGCAGCACAAACTTTTAACCCTTTTATTATTGAATCTCTGTGTGTGATCCAATGATTACTGTTGTAGTTGATGCTAGCAGCTACCATTTCCTGAGGGCTGGTTTACACTCACCCCACATGCATCCAGCACAGACGTCACTGGATATGTGACCCTAGTAATAAAATGGAGTCAAGTGCACATTCCCGTACCCACTTCCACTATCTATCTGTGTCTGTATGTTCATTATCAATGCATGATACTGCCCCTGAGCCGTACCACATTACATTGTGCTGTGGACAGCGTATGCAACCATGTTACCTCTGGCAGTGGGGAAAACTTTGGTTATGTAACTTTTAGGTGCATGGCTATCACAGGTGGACGGCTACTTTACAGACCATGGATATTGATGAAGATGATGGTTCCATGTTGTGTGTAGTGTAAGATATGTGTACATAGCAAAAAGTTATCAAAAAAGCTCTCTAAGAAGAAGAGGTGTGTCTCATCAAATGCTGTAGAGAGAATGACTAAAATGGGTGGCGTTCCCCAATTGCTACAATGGGAAATGTTATGAACTAATCAAATGCTTTTTTTAAGGTCACATAGCAATCGCGCACCCAGCACGCAGGGGACAGCACCTGACGCAATTTTGAGAAAATATTTACCATAATATAAGTTTATTACAGTTAGAAATATATAAATGTTTAAAATATTTTAGATTATCGCTTGCTCTCATATACACTTAAAAGTTATTTAGATATAGTTTTGAGACATAAAGAAACTAGCACACTGTCAGCGTTTAGGACGTATTTCTTAAAAGAAAGGCAAAACTGATTTCAACTGCATTAGGAGCGTGTTTACAGCAATCAATAAATAGTTGACCAGCCATGTTTAAGAGTGCGTCGTACTACGCTATGAAGCCTCGCTGGGTGGAGTCGATGCTACATAAGGTATTACATAAATAAATAGAAGGGGCTGTTAACTTTGTTATTCTGTTCAGAGGTGGAGGTCTGTCCTTTAACTGAAGACCCAATAAGAGATTGCAGCTAACACTTGTTTGTAGAGGCGACCCCTTTCACTGGACCTATTTACCTCTCTTATCACAAGAGCTGGGTCCCGCTGTCCCCAAACTAACCCCTCCAGCCACCTTTTCAGATCTCTTATCCGTCACAAGCGGCCTCCGCCCATGCGAGAGACATTAAACCTCTGTTTGCACAGTCGGGCCGAGTGTCTGGTGTCAAAGGACGGCTGGTTATACAGGGGCTCGTTCACAGGGCCTCGGCACTCGCTTTGAAGGGAAGTGAGGCAAACACGCCTGCATCCTGCAGCCAGCCAGTCGAGCGTGGTTCGAGTCACTGCATGCCGAGCCGGAGGCAGCCGCTGCACTACAGAATGACACTTTTGGTGCGCATGCGTGCGATGTAAAGCATTGCTTGCATGCGAGAGTTTGGACAGGTCAGGCAAAAGAAAGTGCGAATGCAGGCAGTCAATCATATGAAAAAAAGCATTTACAAATGCAATAGGACTCGTATTTACGGAAGTCCAAATGCATTGTAAACAAAAATGCGGGCGCCGAAGAAGGCAGGAACGGGAGTGGGTGGGGGGGTGGTGGTGGTCAGAGAAGTCACAGACTTTGGGAGGGAACAGGGGGAGGCAGGGAAACAAAAGAGTTGCTGAAGTAAAGGGGCTGATAGCCATGGAAGGATAAAAATAACGTTATGGCAGTAAGGAGGCGGGACTAATACGCCGGCAACCAATGAGAATGCATCATTTCAGATTTGAGCCAATCAATAGCATGGGCAGAAAGTGGGCAGAGCTTCCCCCACAATACTGTATACAGCATCTCTCGCTGAGACAGCGCATGCGCTGCCTAGGCGAAACCTAAAAATGAGGGAATGGCGTACCCGGAGCAACACCACATGTCTATGATGTAACACAGGGCCTGGCAGCGTGCACTCATCGCATAAGGAATGTGCAGCCTGCGCGACCTCATACGTATATGACGTAACATGTGCACCTGTTGCATACCAAACTAGCAGCTGGCACAACCTCACACGTATATGATGTTAGGCGGGACGTGGTGCCACGAACCTGTCGGATACGAAATGTGCATCCTTTACGAGTTTAGCAATATGGCGGATAGGACTCGTGTGCTGATGGAGCTGGGTACACTACCGGTACAGGACTCCAGTTTTCTCCCCCCCAAAAAATAGATATACAGACCTTTTTTGAAGATATAAAACATTACACAATTTTTAAAATAAAAAAAAGATAATAGAGTTCCAAAATATTACAAAAAAAATAGAAAAATAGAGGTTTTATAAATATTAAAATAAGAAATTAACATTTAAAAAACCTTTGAAATTCACTGAAAAAACCATAGGTTTTACAGACGTTATAGTTAGGAATTAGCATTTAAAAAAACCTTTGAAATTCACTAAAAAACCATAGGTTTAAGGGGCGTTATAGTTAGTTGGACATTTGACTCATATAAAACCAGAGAAATTACTATAATTCGCGTGCCCGCAATGCACTGGTGATGATGTCACATATTACATCACTCATGACATGGTCAGTGACATCACTGATGACATCACTCATGACATCACTCATGACATCTCAAATGACATCACTGATGACATCATTCATGTGATACGCTGATGCACATACTGATGCCCTAATATAAACTAACTAACTAAAATACAGACTACTGTTTTTTAAACCATACACACAACAATGCCAGATACTACATACCACCCACTATTTCCTAGGTCTACACACACATCCAGTCACTTATACATGCAGTTACTCATCAATACAGTACTATAATATGCACTCATACACTTATACATACAGTCACACTCCGCCACTCATCCATAGAGTTACTCACACACGTAGTCAGTCATGCAAAGAATCAATCACATTCCCATTTACTCATGTATATAGTTATACACACCAACTCCGTTATTTATACACACACCATATCACTTATTTATGCAGATACTAACACATACTTACTGTCTTATACAATCACTGATACAAGCAGACACTCATTTATACACCCACACTTCAAATAACTTACACTCAGATATAGTCATTCATATACTCCAACACTCACATATACTGCCTTAAAACATATGTAGTT
Source organism: Triturus cristatus (assembly GCF_964204655.1). Taxonomy (NCBI): domain Eukaryota; kingdom Metazoa; phylum Chordata; class Amphibia; order Caudata; family Salamandridae; genus Triturus; species Triturus cristatus. Next base: position 492,446,949 of record NC_140588.1, read on the forward strand.
ACTCACACATATACCACTAAGACATATACCACTGAGACATTCATTCACTCACCAACACACCCATACACATATTAACTCACCCATACAGCCCTTTACAGATGCACTTTTGAATCCATACATTCCATGAATCACCCACTCAGACATCTATGCACAGAGTCACACACACACACCCCCACCCACCCACACAGACACTCAGGCACCCATACAGACACTCAGAAAACAAATCAATAACCCATATAGACACTCATGTAGCTACTCACCAACCCATGCAGCCGCTTACACACCAACTGAGAGACTAATACAGACTTTCACACAGTTTAGTCACTAACCCATGCATTCAGTAAGACACGTTCAATCACTCACTTATAGAGTCAGTCATGCACCTACTAAATAATCCATTCAGGCACTTGTAAAAATCCACTCATTTTTCAATACACCTTGGCATAGATATATATGAAAAATATTAAAACTTTACAGAAACACACATTCACTGGATGATGTCATCACTGTTGTCATCAGTGATGTCATTTGAAATGTCATCAGTGATGTCATCACCAGTGCATTGCAGGCGAGCGAGTAATAGTTAGCTCAACTAACTATAACTGGCGAATTTCTCTGGTTTTATATGAGTCAAATGTCCAACTAACTATAACGTCCCTGAGACCTATGGTTTTTTAGTGAATTGCAAAGGTTTTTAAAATGCTAATTCCTAACTATAACATCTGTAAAACCTATGGTTGTCTCAGTGAATATATATATATATATATATATATATATATATATATATATATATATTACCTACTTGCGGTCGCCAGTAGGTAGTTATAGTTAGATCCTATTATCCATAGGCAATCCGGAACATTCTATTTAGAATAACATTGGCACCGGTTGACGAATCTTCGTAAAATTTTCAAAACTCGAAGCCCGCTCTGGTCCACTCCTATATTGAATATATATATACATACACATGTATATACACTAGACGTGACATCTCTATACACGTCAATCAACCATAGAGATGGACTAAAGGCTCTTGAATTTTATTTGGCTAAAAGAGGATTGAAATATGCTCAACACAGTGCTATGATTTTAAATATGGTATATTTTTGTTTAAACAACAATTATTTCATGTTTCAAAACACCCTTTACCAACAGCTGCGAGGACTAGCGATGGGGGCCAGCTTCTCCCCCAGCTATGCCTGTCTCCACATGGGCTGGTGGGAGGAGCTGGTCCTACTTAAGGAACATACTATGTATGTAACCAAAAATATCAAGGCTTGGTGGAGATACATTGATGACCTTTTTGTAATATAGGATGGGTCAATTGCAGAGGCAGAAGAATTTATAAAACAGCTAAACAAAAATTCATTGAATCTCCATTTTACAACATCCATTAGTAATACAAGTGTTAACTTTTCAGATGTTGAAGTCTTCATTGAGGAGGGTAAAATAGAAACTAAACTACATAGAAAGCCGTCAGCAGACAACACTGTATTACATGCAGGCAGTTCACACCCCAAGCATCTCATATACAGCATACCATACGGTGAGATGCTTAGACTGAGACGCATCTGTAGCTGTGATAGGGATCTTATTGTTGAACAAGAAAACAGCAAAAGAAGATTTCAGGAAAGGGGATATACTACCAAGTGTTTAGAAGCTGCCATCCTCAAAAGTAGAATCAAAACTAGGGAAACCCTACTTAACAAAAACCCAGACCCTAATGACACAGAAAGTCTAAACAAACAAGATCAGGACAAGGTGTTTAGATTCATCCTCCAATTTAACAAACAAGAAAGAGAAATTAAAAAGTTGATCACAAAAAATTGGCCCCTGGTTTTAAGTGATCCTACTATCGGTCATTTACTGCCAACAAAACCAGCGAATACATTCAGTAGGGCTATGTCTATTAAAGAGATTTTAGTTCAGAATGATCCATCTAGTTTCAACAAAAGTACATGGCTAGCTCAAAGAAAGGGCTTTTTCAAATGTAAGGTGTGTAAAGCATGCAAACATGGCAAGAATCACACATCATACAAAACCCCTTTTAGCAACAATTAAAATCTCATTACTAAGGCCCTTAACTGCAAATCTGACCATGTCGTATATGTGCTGGAGTGCCCATGTGGGTTAAGCTACGTGGGTAGCACCATCCTACAGGGACACAAGAGGGTACTCCAGCACATCAGAGCAATCAAGAACAAAGATCAGACATATCCAGTGGCCAGACATTTTAATGAGGTACACAATGCTGATCCCACGGGCTTGGGCTACTTTCTGATTGATTCAATCCCACTAAACAAGAGAGGAGGAGACAGGGAAAAAGCATTAAGGCTTATGGAAGCTAGGTACATTATGAATTTGGATACCAAGCATCCGAAAGGTCTGAATGCTACTAAACAACTTTACACATGTTTATAAATGTCCCAGATCCTCATATGTTACAGCATTTGATGAAATTATTTAGACGACTAGTGATATTCTATTTTGATATTGACAATAGCATTCTATACTATACACTAACTCAGTATGCCAGCCGCCTAACCAACATATTATTTTAATTTTACACATAGGGTGGGTTAACAGGTTTTTACATAAGTAATTTTTACAACATTTCATTATGGGTATTATTAATTATATGGCACTTGCACTTTAAAGCACAATTTATAGGGAACTGAACAAAATAAATTAAAAATATAGGAGACAACACCTGTTAAAATTGTAATTTGAATACATTTGACAATATGCACATTTCAATGCAATTAGACAGTTGATTTAATTAAGGTATTCAGACCATGGACAGACCTCAATGCAGTGTATGAATTGTTATTTATTTTTAATACATACATAGGCATATCAACTGAATGAACATAACTTAATTGGTATTAACCAAGACAAGTAAAGTTACAAGTTTCTCTTAGAAATGCAATTATGTCAAGCACAGTATTTTACAAACAAGTTATAAATAATTTAATCAATATTTTATTTGTATCTATGCAATCTTTAACAAAAACATAAATTCTGCATGTTTTTAGTATTTATTTAAAATGTTCGTTTTACCTGTATTTATTGGCTATTTATTCTTGCACTGGTTAAAGCATTACGCAAAAAAAGTAAAAAAAAAGTGTATAAAAAAACTACCCACCTGACAGAGCGTGTCATGTGATCAAGGCCCTTCCGGGCTGAAACGCATCATGGCTGTAGAGGTCTCAGGGGAATAAAGAGTTTATTTTGCTGCATTATCCTGTGGTCCGTGCTTCGTTGTTCCAAGAAGGTTGCATCAGCCGACGAAGTTTATGCTAATACACATGTATATATACACATATATATAATTGTTCGGTTAATTAATAATGTTTAAATTAAGAGTATTATAATTGTTAGAAATTAATAGGGTTATGCTCCATATATGTGTTTGAAGTTAATAGTAAATATTACCTCTCCGAAGTCCAACACTTTACCTAGTGGTGCATAGACTGGAGTGGGAATAGCAAATGTTACCCCCCTGGAATCCAGCTGTTTCCCTACTATTGCACAGAGTGGAATGGGATTCGTAAATTGTACCCCTCAGGAGTCCAACAATTTCCCTACTGTGTTCAGACTGGATTGGGAAAAGTAAATGTTACCTTTCCAAAATACAGTGTTTTCCGACTGTTGCACAGACTGGAGTGGGAATAGTAAATTGTACTCCTCTGGAGTCCAACACTTGCCTACTGTTGCACAGACTAGATTGGGATTAGTAAATGTTACCTCGCCGATGTCCAACGCTTTTCCTACTGTTACACAGACTGGAGTGGGAATAGTAAGTGTTACCCCTCTGGAGTCCAACACTTTCCCGACTGTTCCACAAAGTGGAGTGGAAATAGTAAATGTTACCCATGTGGAGTACAATGCTTTCTGTACTTTTGAGCACACTGGAGTGGGAACAGTAAATGTACCCCTCTAAACTCCACTGCTTTCCGTACTGTTGCACAGACTGGAGTGAGAATAGCAAATGTTATCCCTATGAAGTCCAGTGCTTTTCCTACTGTTGCACAGATTAAAGTGGGAATAGTAAATGTAACCCGTCTGAAGCCCGGCACTTTCCCTACTGTTGCGTAGACTGGAGTGGGAATAATAAATCCAATATTAAGTCTAACCCTAAGGTAACTATGACTCATGCCCTCGCCATGCACTGCTTATTTCCCTACAAATTACATCACTCATGACATCTTCTATGACATCATTGATAATATTACTGCATCATTTGCACTGATATTATTGATGGGAAATCTGTGCATGGTGGGAGTGTGAGGTATGGTTACCTTAGGGCATGAGTTAAAGTTACTTTGGAGAACTATAACTGCTGAATTTCTGTTGGTTTATGTGTGTAAAATCTGAATATAACTATAACGTCCCTGTAACTTGTTTTTTACAATTAATTTCCAAGGTTTTTAAAAAAGATTCTATTTAATTCTATTTCCCAGCAATTCAAACAAAGTAGATGGTCACTTAGGTTAACATGGTAAAGATGTACTCCCAACAAGATGTGTTTTGGCCAACACATGTGCAAATTGAAATAATCACACAGTGTATACACAACAAAAACATGAAAATAAATAAAGGACTACAAAAACAAAGTGAATTGCTGTGTAACATGGGCACCATCATAGAATGAACAAAAAGTCAGAAAAGCATGTGAGAAGAGTCCATAAAACCTAATGGAAGGCACAAAGGATGAGCATTTCTTATACTATGTGGCAAAGTTCGCCAGAAGGATTCCTTATTTGGCCGAATGGCGGGGGCTTCAGGAAGAGGTGTAGCATAGGCAGTTTAAGGAATTCTTTCCTGAGAAGAAATATTTGTCCCAGTCAAGAAGACCCTTGTCCCTTCAATTCACCAGCTTGTTCCGTATGTCAATGATACTGTTGCCATACCTTGATTTGTCAATGATTTCATAGGAGGTGTTATCAGTAAGCTGTCTCAATTCTTCCTGCATGTAAGTGTTCCTATTGAAAATCACAATATAGCCCCACTTGTCAGAGGCGTACGATGATGCTCTCATCATTGACAAGGGATTCCATGGTCTCCACCTGTGCAAAAAAAATCTGAAGTTCTTATCAGCATACATGTGTTTCCTAAGTTTATTGAGTTCACTGGTAACCATGTGATGAACCATGGTGAAGGGTAGTTTGAAACCACTGGAGAAGGAATCATCATGGACAATGCCTAGATTTTCAAGGCTAGTGTGGGTGTTGGTAAATGTATTGTCATTAGTACTATTAGTCACTAGTTCATAGAGTGTAGTTAGAACATCAGTGTCACCTATGGTGATGTTGTCAGGCAGGGGGGTACTGGTGTAGTTGGGATCACAGTAAGGGGAAGAGGGATTGCCACAGATAGATTTAAGGTGATGCCATGTGGTTGATTTCAATTTCCTTATATATTTGAACATGTCTATTCTTTTATTTACATAATTAAAACCATACAGAAGGTAAAAGGACACGCCCAGACATAACAATCAAATTTCAGTGTCAGTAAGATTTCTACGTGATAAATTAATGAAAGTCTTGTTTGTCACATTGATGTTCATCACAGTTCCTACCCAACCTCTTCCTCTTTTCTTTGTTGTGTAACCCCGACATCTGTTCTTTGTGTCATACTTCCTTGTGCCATATGATGCCTCTCCTTAGCAGCACTGTACTCATAAAAAATACATACATATACATATTAATATCGTCCAAAAATGCCCCCAAAGCATTGAGAGCGCACTTTGGAGAACAAAATATGAACACGGCGGCACCGACCGTGGAGAAGAGCACCATCATCAAGGTTTGAGGCTGGGGTGTTTGAACTGTGCAACATCGTTCCAGCACAGCGCTCAATATGCAAATTGAGTCTGTGTTTTTGCTCCGTACCTACTACAGGGAAAAAAACATGCTTTTAATGAAACCACTCGATGAATTTACTAAAATCAACACGTTATGCTCACATGAGGGACTTCAGGACCCATAAGGCATTAAGAGGACTGCACTGAGCAAACGCCCACTGGGGGCAACAACTGAAATAAATAAAGCCGGAAATCAAGGTAATGTGAGCCGTCATTTTTGTGGTTAAGCAGCCCATGAAGAAGGGGATGGTATCCCTGAAACGCGTTGGCATTTTGAATTTTAAAAGGGAGCAGAAAGACAGGCTGCATCTCAACGCCGATGGCAGAGCGCTGTCGAGTGCCTCTCATTGCTTACGGGCACTTTGGAGAACAAAATATGAACACGGCGGCACCGACCGTGGAGAAGAGCACCATCATCAAGGTTTGAGGCTGGGGTGTTTGAACTGTGCAACATCGTTCCAGCACAGCGCTCAATATGCAAATTGAGACTGTGTTTTTGCTCCGTACCTACTACAGGGAAAAAAACATGCTTTTAATGAAACCACTCGATGAATTTACTAAAATCAACACGTTATGCTCACATGAGGGACTTCAGGACCCATAAGTCATTAAGAGGACTGCACTGAGCAAACGCCCACTGGGGGCAACAACTGAAATAAATAAAGCCGGAAATCAAGGTAATGTGAGCAGTCATTTTTGTGGTTAAGCAGCCCATGAAGAAGGGGATGGTATCCCTGAAACGCGTTGGCATTTTGAATTTTAAAAGGGAGCAGAAAGACAGGCTGCATCTCAACGCCGATGGCAGAGTGCTGTCGAGTGCCTCTCATTGCTTTCGGGCACTTTGGAGAACAAAATATGAACACGGCGGCACCGACCGTGGAGAAGAGCACCATCATCAAGGTTTGAGGCTGGGGTGTTTGAACTGTGCAACATCGTTCCAGCACAGCGCTCAATATGCAAATTGAGTCTGTGTTTTTGCTCCGTACCTACTACAGGGAAAAAAACAAGCTTTTAATGAAACCACTCGATGAATTTACTAAAATCAACACGTTATGCTCACATGAGGGACTTCAGGACCCATAAGGCATTAAGAGGACTGCACTGAGCAAACGCCCACTGGGGGCAACAACTGAAATAAATAAAGCCGGAAATCAAGGTAATGTGAGCCGTCATTTTTGTGGTTAAGCAGCCCATGAAGAAGGGGATGGTATCCCTGAAACGCGTTGGCATTTTGAATTTTAAAAGGGAGCAGAAAGACAGGCTGCAGCTCAACGCCGATGGCAGAGCGCTGTCGAGTGCCTCTCATTGCTTTCGGGCACTTTGGAGAACAATACATATTAATATATATGCTTTTTATAGTAGTAGATTAGAAAAACACAAAAAAATGAAATGATGTAAAATATTTTTTACAATTGTGTTATATTATATATATGTATAAACATACACACACATATATTTATGTGTGCATGTTTATATAAGTATATATTTATATATAATATAAAATGTTAATTTATGTTATTGTTATGTATTAAAATATTTAAGATTTACAATTTTAAATCAAACATATAACACAAATATTATTTTTGGATGGTTTTTAACTATATTATTGTGAAATAATATATTTTTCGATAATTTCATACTCACCTTTATAAGTTTAAGAACACAATATTTTTGACACACTATTTACGTATCACAATATTGTTGTGATTTCTATTATAACTGTGATCAATCCTTTCAAATGGCTTATTCTACCATCTTTACTAGTGGTTTCAGTGGGTATGTTTTTGTGTTAGTTGAGTGTGCCAGTTTTAATGATTTTTGGGCGCATACTCTTGGTATTTAATAGGTGAGTGGGTGCCTGTACCACATCACAAACGAATTTCCTATGATGGTTGGTGCACTCACTACCTGACAGATTTTTATATTTAAAAGTAATTTTTAGCAAATGCTGCTGAATGGTCTGATAGCTAGTTAAATGCATAATTGGGCTATGTTATATCTATTTTTGGAGTTCTGTAATAAGTTGTATTTTTCAGTATAGTGCCTGTATTCTATTGGAGAGTGCTATTGTGAGCATAGTGATACCTAAGCACATGGCATATATGCGTGTGTTCTGCCTAAATTGTAATGTTTGTGTGATTCCTGATTATAAACGCTACTTAAAAACAGTAGGAATGCAGTATGGAGTATTATTTCAGATAAGACTTGGCAAAGAAACAGGTCTAAATTTAATATTTTAATACAGCATAAGCATATTAAAGCCAGACAAAATATAAGGAATGAAATGTGTTCTCTGTATTAAAAGCACGCTTGTCTTGAATGCAGTCATGTTTCTGTCAAATGATGATTGCATGTCAATGGAAACCTTTATTATTTTCCTTCTATTATTTACATGACGTCGAAAAAACAAAAGTCAATAATGAAGGCTGCCTTGACACCTGTTCTGTATTTGGCATAAAAACAAAAATTGGACTTCAATAGAGGCCGCCTTTTCTTCCAGGAATAGAGGAAAGTGGAAGTGATGGAAAAAAAGAGCGGATGAGAGGAGTGGCATGAGTGATAAATAGCACAATGTTAAACTAAGAGGAGTGAGCACACAAGTTACAAATTTTGGGGGAACAAATGACAAGGAGTCAACAGAATAAAAGGCTGGTCACCTACTAGTTGGCACATAGTCCCCCAGGCTTTGCATTGCATTGCAAGCACTCCATTAAATGAATGAACTTATAAAGTGCACCCTCAAAGTTGAGCATCCTGGCACTAACTCAGACACAGTTGTTTCTTGAATGGGTTGTGAGCCCTGGTCAAGCAACAGCCACAAACCTTTGCAGGTTGAACCACAAAAGATACTAAATTATCTTGTGCTTAATCCTGTGGAGCCTGGCTCAAAAATCAATAAGTCTTAACTTAGAGACAATGTGTAATGTATGTATGCAGCACAAACAGTAATAAAGTGAAAACCCAACGCAAGAAAAATCACACACCAGTTTAGAAACATAGGGGCTCATTACGATGACGGACGGAAGCCCATCCGTTCTGGTGGCGGAAAACGTTCATTTTCCCACCCCAGGCGCGGTCATTGCAACCACCAAATTACAATGGTCCTACAGAGGCCATTTACCGTCCGCCGCGGTCTGTCAGGCTCCGCACGTTTTTTGCAAACACATGGATGGCGGACGGAGCCAATAGAGCCACCATGGTTCCTGCGAGACAGGCCTTCCTGCTCCTCCACCTGCTGCACCCCATCGGAGAATACACCTCCACGCTCAACAGCAGATATACACACCAATCATCCCCACGCATGCAACCCCCGAACAACTATAACTCCCAGCAAGCATGGCGGCACCATGATGAATGTGGCAACCCACCCAATCCTCTTGAGTGACCGTCGGTGCCCCTGAAGGCAATTGGGGCCAATGCCGAGCTCCGCAGTTGCAGAGCTCACACACCGCAATATCAAAATATGTACGCCGCCGAAGTCTCACATTGGCTGATGGCTCATTTGCAAAGTGTGTGCCACACAGCTGCAGCATGGAAGCTGTGACCGCAATCCTGCAACATTCAATTGGGGCTAATGCGTGTCATCACTGTGGATGCCAGATACCATGCATGCAAACACACACTGCATTTGCATTGTCGCCATGCGAATTGCATAACACATCACAACTTATTCGCCTAAAGTGATTGGTGCACCCCATGTGTAATGTTGTGGGCCAAGAGGCCCCCATGCATATCAAGTAACCACACACACAGACACAGTACTTGTATGGGAGAACTGGCTTAGGGCATGTGCGTCCGGCCATGTTTGTTTGCAGGGTCACAGGCCCAGTGACGCCTGTGCTGGGTGGCTGTGGGTTGGGGGGTAAGCAAGGCCTCTGGGAGTGGCTGGTACATCAGAACAACTAGAACAGTGACCAGCTGCTCACTACTCTGTGAAGGTATGAGAGAGGCTGGAACAATGACAACAGAAAACCTCTTCTTAACATTGAATTATAATTCGGGTAATACCTCCATAGTCAAAAAGAACATTGTCCCACATGATTGTATTGATTGTTCATCTATTTATTTATCTCAAAGCTTTTTGTTTTCTTTTTTATATATATATATATACTTATGAGTTTAAAAAATATAGTACAAAATCTCAACAATATATTAAATGAGCCCGAAAGGAAAAAACAAAATGGATAGAATGTCTCACATGTGCACTCAAACAAGGACAATCAGTCATACCTCACCGACAATCATACTACACAACATAGTTTAACATATCAAAGCATTTTATGATTCATTTCCTAAACATATACAATAAAAACAAGGGAAGGAAAAGAGCGCCGACACACGTTTCGGAGTGGAATTAGAGACCCACAATTCCTTCGTCAGGGCGCAGAGACATCAGTCATTCATTGGGAGGTCAATATTATTTCAGACCCATCCAAATAGTTTTTCTTATATGTGGTGCAGACAAGGGCTCTATATAATAGTAATTAGGGACTTTAAAAACATCTGTGGAAACACTATATGAGGTTATTTTTATAATTTAATATACACACACATTTAGCATTAGGCAAAGGAGCTTTAGCAAGAACTCAAGGTGATAGAGTGAGAAGATAGTAGTATTTGTGCTTCAAGTGATATGAAAAATGACAGAGAATGTGAATTTGAATAGATCTAATTTCCAACACCGGAGTATATGTGCATGAAAGGAGGTGGATTACAGATAAAACTACGACCTACATTATCAGAAAGTGAACAAGACACAGTTTCACACAAAAAAGTGGTTTAAAGGTCCAATAATCGGTCTTGTTTCTTTCCGTCTAGGTATGATAATCTGATGAAGACAAAACGATGGAAAAGAATACAACTTAGGGGACAGTATATATACTTGATGTTCTCCAACTCAATGTTTTTAAAGAAGTTAAAACATTTCATCGGTCCGTTAAGCCATAATTGATGAATATTGTGGCAAAGTCTCAAAATAGGTACTAGATAAAGTTAAGCAGTTCTATTCTACTGGGAAATGGAAGGATACAATTCAACAGTTCTATTCTACTGGGAAGTGGAAAGATCTTGACCATGAAATGGTTTAGAAATACTAGTGTCCTGTTCTCCTGAACAAATAACCAATCTAAACCAAATAATGGAATCCTATTGTAAGCGTTTGAACTTCTTACCTAATACGGAAGAAATTGACTCACTGCAGTATTCTTCAAAGGTTGAGCTACTACGGATCTGTAGTTGTTTCTAAAATAGAGGGAAGCCTAAATAAATCCCCAGTATAAGTACACCTTACTACAATTCAGTCTGAGTGAGGCTATTTCTAAATAGAGTGTTCTTTACATACCAAAGTAAAGAAATATGGTAGCAGCATGGGAGTAGAGTGCTCGGCTGATAGTTGGGTTGGTCCATTAACTGAATATTGGGTCACTCTATTGGTAATGCTCTAAGGGGAACGAAAAGATAATGGAGAATTTTATAATAGGCTGCCGAAGGAAGTATAGATCATTATATATTAGATGCTGCGACAAGTTACTTACATGGAATGTAGCCCGCGTATAGCGGAAATTTAAGCCATAATCGATGTGGTCCCACTCCACAAAAATTACAATTGTTGATCAAGGTGACAAAACACTGCAGAAAAATAAATGGCGGTGCATGAGTAGAGTATGATTCTAAAGGTACGGTCTAAGTAAGAAAATGGCAACCCAGTCCCCAGCTCTACATACCTTCGGTTTAATTGCAATATAACGGATGGGACATAACCTCCATCATTTCAGATACAGGGCGATGCGCTTGTAAACGGGGAAGCGGCTCTGGTATATATACCTAGAGATGCCGGGACTAGCTTCTTGTGAGTTACGTAGTTGGCGTGGGGGTGCAATGTACATAGTAGATAGGTCTATGGTGCCCTTGACCACTAACTCAGACAGGGTGTTACCGGAAATGTCGGCGCCATGTTGGAAGTAACTTAACATACTTGCATAAAAGATGTAATGAAAGCAAGTGAAATAAAATTATTGAAACTGATCCCTCCTAAGGATTATTTATAGTCTTGAACACGGGTAAGTGGAATGCTGAAGGTGACGAGTGGGAGTCCTGAAGAAAGAGCTCTCAACTACATAGTTTCCGGTTTGCAATCGAGACTCCACTAAAATAAAATAAATGAATAAAAATGGGGTGGTGTATCTAAAGTTGAAAAGATCCTCATACGTAATTGACTTTCAATCGCAGTAAGTTCTAAAGAAAAAACCTAAGGCAAGTATATCACAGGACGGGAATGAAGTGTCCCGGCTATCCCAACGTTGAATACATTGGAAAAAGTAGATTGCCCGGATAGTAAATGTACAGGTATGAGAGAGTCTGACCTTTGAGTCAAGTCATCACACACATGGTATGTCCAGGAAAGGAGAGAGAAATTACATATATTGGCATGCCTCATGGCCGGTATGGAATGAAATGGGTAAAGGAGTCCAAAAGGACAAAGGTCTCTCGCACCGTACCAATATTGTGCAATGAAACATCAAACCTGTGAACATCGCTTGTATATCCCTAGGCATCAGACTGGCGTCTCTTGGCCAGGGGTCGTCTTGTGAAGGGCCAGTGATGTAGGCAGACAGTTAGAAGTGTCCATTGTCTGCATATCAGACATACTTGTAATCCCTAGCACTTCCAACACACATACTTGTGTGGTGTGCAGTCTGCCCAGCTTCCATTGCCTGTAAATGTTCTCACACCCATCATAGGAGTGCACATGTGGAACAAACAAACATATCTCTGACCCACATCATTGGCCATTGGCAGCCATGTGGGCATGTATACACAATCAATGTGTATTTGTGCCTCATTCAGGTGAACATTGCAATGTCTGTGATGCTAAATCCTCAAACACACACACAAAACTGACCCCATGATGTCCACATGTGTCTGTCCCCTGTGCTCTACATCGTTTGACCTGTCCCCAACCTGGTGACGATGGAGGACATCGAAATCATCCAGAAATCCTGTTTGGATCGCTGCACATTACGGAACCTATGTGCCCAGTTGGAGCCTCATGTGAAGCCCAAAAGAATACATCCGGCTGCATTGTCTGCTACTGTGAAGGTTATGGCTGCACTGCATTTCTCCGCTAATGGGTCTTTCCAGTACACTGTGGCCAGCGCCATTGGAATGTCACAGCCCATGTTCAGCACAGTGGTAAGTGACGTTCTGTCAGCATTGATGCTTTACAAGGACAGACATGTCCACTTCCCGAGGAGGGATCAATTGGCAAATGTGAAGGGGGAGTTCTATGACCTGAGAGCACGGCTTGTTCTAGCGGGTGGGCCGGGTGAGACAGGCCCACCCAAACATGATCCGTGGCCCTGGCAGTGACGGCACAAAAACCATTAGTAAATGGCCACATTCATGTGAAATAGCCCTCTGAACGTTGATTTTCTTTCTGTTCTGGAAGTTGCGGATTTGGGCCAGAGCCCTCTTTCACAGGCACCCCCAATCACACATCTCCTTTCAGAAAGGTGTGATATGACCCCGCTTACTCGTGCAGCTAAAATATGGGCATGGCGAAGGGGACAAATCCTCTCTTCTGCACTGGGTAACCTTAACCAGTCTGCTGTGTGGATATCTCCTTTTCAATTCCACATTGAGAAGAAAAGTTTATTTCTCTGGATTCACCTTACCTGGCCACTGCAGCTGCTTATCAGATCGGGCAGTGAGAAGGAAACGAGCAGGTGAGAGAATATCTGTCTATTTGTTCTTCATAAAATCATAAGGCAAGGTCCAGCAAGACACATACTTCCTGTATACTTCATTTAAACATGTTGTATCTTGATCAAGGCTCTGCCACGGATGTAATCCAACAATAAAAATGTCCAGATAACTGGTGATTAATGATCCAGGCAATCTTTTGTCTGTTGGTAGTTTTCAAATGCAGGTAAACTTAATTTTATGTGGAAAACTCAGTGGGTTACTGCATTTGTCACAGAGATACTAGTGTAACTTGCATTTCAAAAGTTACAATCATATCATAGGACAGTGACCTAGGAATTGTCATCAAAGAGCTGCATGATAACCTGAATTAATAGTCAGAACTTAGCTTTATTTTCAGGTTGTAACATAGTCATAACTTCCCCAGTCTTTAATCATTTGAATGTTGCCATAAAGAGTTTGCTGGGGCAGATATACACCTTTATCAGCAAAGCCAACCCCTAACCACTGGGATGTGCATCAACCCCTTCGCTGCTAGGCCTTTTTCCCCTCTGTGCTAAGTCTTTTTTGGCTATTTGGGATAGTTCGCACTTAGGCCCCTGTAACTTTTTGACTAACCCCGGGCGTAGCACTACGCTTCGCCCACGTAGTGTACGTAGCGCTGCCTGCTTCGCACTTTCCGAAGTAGGCGAAGCAGGGCAGCGCTACACACACGCCGAGGGCGAAGCGTAGCTGCTTGCCACCCGCCACCCACCTCCCGCCTGCCCTCCTTTTAATAATATAAGCATTGAAAAATAAATTAAAGTAAGTCGACTTACCCGTAAGCGCGGCGTCTCCGGGGCTCCCTCTTTCTGTTTCTGATTTCTTCTGGCAAATGCGCATGCGCGGACACTCGCGCATGCGCATTTCTCGCGAGAAATGCGCATGCGCTGGCGTCCGCGCATGCGCATTTGCCAGAAGAAATCAGAAACAGAAAGAGGGAGCCCCGGAGACGCCGCGCTTACGGGTAAGTCGACTTACTTTAATTTATTTTTCAATGCTTATATTATTTAAAAGAAGGGCGGGCGGGAGGTGGGTGGCACGTAGTGGGGCTACGCGAAGCGCGTAGTGTGCGTAGATTTGGGCACACTACGTGCTGCTTCACGTAGCCCCACTACGCCCACTACGCCCACCCTTATTTTTGACCACATAAGGTATCCACGCCAAATTTACGTCCTTTTTTTCCAACATCATTTGGATTCTAAAGGTACCCCGGATTTGTGGATTCGCCTGGAGGAGACCTAGGAATTAGCCATAATACAGGTACATTTTGTTTTTTGGAGGAAAATGGGAAAAAAGGGCTCCAGATGAAAGCGTCTGGTTTTTTCCTTGCAAATTGTATCAACAAAGGGCTTGAGGTGCTGAAATCACCATTTTCCCAGCTTTTGGGGACAAGCAGACTTTTGTCAGAAAACCAAAATTTTTTACACAGTTTGTGCATTTTTCTAGGACATAGCCTATTTTTGCTATTTTTGAGCTTTCAACCTCCTTTCAGTTAATGGTAGAAATGGGTATGAAAGCAATAATGTATCCTGGAACTCCATACATTTTAGAAAAGTAAACAAAATTCTAAATTCAGCAAGGGGTCATTTGTGTAGATCCCTCAAGTTTCTTCATAGAAACTAACAACTAAATATAGGAAAAATTGAAAATTATTTGAAAAAAACAGCAATTTGTGCCAACGTTTTCACCTGTAACTTCTTCTAACTGTGACAGCTGTTTGAAAGCAATATACAGTTACATCCAACAGACGTTTCTGCTTGTGGGGGTATATAGGACTTGTAAGTTCACCAAGAACCCGACGAACCCAAGGCCAATAACTGAGCAGCGTCTTGCAATAGTTTTTCATTATGTTCCGGGTATATAGCAATTAATTTGGGAAAATATATACATGGAAAAATCGTCATGAAAGACACCTATGTAATTGGAACAAAATATAGAGATTAGAAACAGTAGATATTTGCACATTTCCAAAATTGTGAGTACCCATACTAGCATGAGACTTATAGGTCATTTTTCAACATGACTTTTTTATACATTGTCTTTTATTTGGAAGGCAGAAATGCATCAAAAGTCAATAGGTAATAACAGTTGTTCTACAATTCTGTGTTACTCTAAGTCTCCCGATACAAATGGTACATCACTTGTGTGGGTAGGCTTAGTTCCTGCGACAGGAAACGGTCCAAATCGCAACATGGACACACTATATTTTTACAATGAAAACTGACCCTTTTTTTGCAAATTGCCTAGCTGTAGATTTTGAACCCTAGCTCTGCTGGCACCTAGGGAAACCTCACGAAACTATACATTTTTGAAAATTAGACACCCAGGAGAATCCAGGATGCGGTGACTTATGTGGCTCTCACCAGGTTCTGTTACCCAGAATCCCTTGCAAACCTCAAAATTTGTCAAAAAAACAAATTTTCCTCATATTTCTGTGGTGGAAAGTTCTGGAATCTGCTTGGATCCACAAAATTCCATCCACCCACATTCCCGAAAGTCTTCCACGAAAAAAGGTACCTCACTTGTGTGGGTAGGCCTAGTGCCTGTGTCAGGAAACGGCCCAAAACGCAACGTGGACACACAACATTTTCACTGTGAAAACTGACACTTTTTTTGAAAAGTGCCTTGCTGTAGATTTTTAACCCTAGCTCTGCCGGCACCTAGGGAATCCTAGAAAACCTATACATTTTTTAAAACTAGACATCTAGGGGAATCCAGGATGGGGTGACTTGACTGGCTCTCACCAGGTTCTGTTAACCAGAATCCCTTGTAAACCTCATAATTTGTCCAAAAAACACATTTTCCTCACATTTCTGTGGTGGAAAGTTCTCGAATCTGCGTGGATTCACAAAATTCCACCCACCCCGCGTTCCCAAAAGTCTTCCAAGAAAAATGGTACCTCACTTGTGTTGGTAGGCCTAGTGCCCGCGAAAGGAAACGGCCCAAAACGCAACGTGGACACACCACATTTTCACAGTGAAAACTGACCCTTTTTTGCAAAGTGCCTAGCTGTAGATTTTGAACCCTAGCTCTACTGGCACCTAGGGAAACCCAGAAAACCTATACATTTTTTTAAACTAGACACCCAGGGTATTCAACGGAGGTATGGCTTGCATGGATTCCCCAATGTTTTCTTACCCAGAATCCCCTGCAAAGCTCACATTTAGCTGAAAAAATAACCTTTTCCACACATTTTTTTGTGGGACAGTTGTGGCATCACCGGGCTGACACAAACTTCCTACCACCCAGCGTTCCCCCAGGCCTTTCAGTAAAAATGGTGCCTCACTCATGTGGGAGGACCAAGTACACACGACAGGCGAGGGCCCAAAACGTAATTGCCTATCACAAAACAACCTGGTTTTGCAAGGGGGGTCACCTGGGTTTTTGGCCCCGTGCTCAGCGGCCAGCTAGGCCAACCTACCGAACCCGCACATTTCTGAAAACTAGACACCCGAGAAATTATAGGTAGGTATGGCTTGCATGGATCACCCAACTTTTTCTTACCCAGAATCCCCTGCAAACCTAATATTTAGCTGAAAAAATCACTTTTTCCACACATTTTTGTGTGGGAAAGTTGTGGCATCACCGGGCTGACATAAATATCCTACCATCCAACGTTCCCCCAGATCTCCCGATAAAAAATGGTGCCTCACTCGTGTGGGAGGCCCAAGTACCTGCGACAGGCAAGGGCCCAAAACGTATTGAGGCAACATCAAAATTGACTATCAAAAAATGACCTGGTTTTGCAAAGGGGGTCACCTGGGGTTTTGGCCCCGTGCTCGGTGGCCAGCTAGCAGAACCTACCAAGCCCACCCATTTCTGAAAACTAGACACCCGGAGGATTCCAGGTAGGTATGGCTTGAGTGGATTCCTCAACTTTTTCTCACCCAGTATCCCCTGCAAACCTCAAATTTAGCTGAACAAATCCCTTTTCAGCACATTTTTGTATGGGAAAGTTGTGGCATCACCGGGCTGACACAAATTTCCTACCACACAGCGTTCCCCAAGGACTCCCGATATAAATGGTGCCTCACTTGTGTGAGAGGCCCAAGTGCCCGCGACAGGCAAGGGCACAAAACGTACTGAGGCGACATCAAAATTGCCTATCACAAAACAACCTGGTTTGCAAGGGGGGTAACCTAGCTTTTTGGCCCCATGCTCGGCGGCCAGCTTAGGAAACCTACCAAACCCACAAATTTCTGAAAACTAGACAGCGGGCGATTCCAGGGAGTTATGGCTTGCGTGGATCCCCCAACGTTTTCTTACCCAGAATCCCCTGCAAACCTGAAATTTAGCTGAAAAGAATCACCTTTTCTACATATTTTTTTGTGGGAAATTGTGTCACCACCAGGTTGACACAAAATTCCTACCACCCAGTGTTCCCCCAGGTCTCCCAATAAAAATGGTGCCTCACTTGTGTGGGAGGCCCAAGTACCCATGGCAGGCAAGGGCCCAAAACATTTTGTGATAGGCAATTTTGATGTCGCCTCAGTACGTTTTGGGCCCTTGCCTGTCATGTGTACTTGAGCCTCCCACACAAGTGAGGCACCATTTTTATCAGGAGACCTGGGGGAACGCTGGGTGATAGGAAATTTGTGTCAGCCCGGTGATGCCACAACTTTCCCACATAAAAATGTGTGGAAAAAGTGATGTTTTCTGCTAAATTTCAGGTTTGCAGGGGATTCTGGGTATGAAAACGTTGGGGGATCCATGCAAGCCATACCTCCCCATAATACCCCAGGTGTCTAGTTTTCAGAAGTGTGTGGGTTTAGTAAGTTTCCCTTGCTGGTCGCTGAGCACGGGACCAAAAACCCAGGTGACCCCCTTGTGAAACCAGGTCGTTTTGTGATAGGCAATTTTGATGTCGCCTCAGTAAGTTTTGGGCCCTTGCCTGTCGCAGGTACTTGGGCCTCCCCCACAAGTGAGGCACCATTTGTATCGGGAAACCAGGGGGAATGTTGGGTGGTAGGAAATTTGTGTCAATACAGTGATGCCACAACTTTTCCACACAAAAATGTGTGGAAAAAGTGATTTGATCAGCTAAATTTCAGGTGTGCAGGGGATTCTAGGTAAGAAAACTTTGGGGGATCCACGCAAGCCATACCTCCCTGGAATCCCCCTGGTGTCTAGTTTTTAGAAATGGGAGGGTTTTGGTAGGTTTCCCTAGCTGGCCGCGGAGCACAGGGCTAAAAACCCAGGTGATCCCCCTTGCAAAACCAGGTAGTTTTGTGATAGGCAATTTTAATGTTGCCTCAATAAGTTTTGGGCCCTCGCCTGTCGTGTGTACTTGGGCCTCCCACACGAGTGAGGCACCATTTATATCGGAAGGCCTGGGGGAACGCTGAGTGGTAGGAAGTTTGTGTCAGCCCAGTGATGCCACAACTTTCCCACACAAAAATGTGTGGGAAAAGTGTTTTTTTAACTAAATTTGAGGTTTGCAGAGGATTCTGGGTAGAAATTTCCCAGGTGTCTAGTTTTCAGAAATGTGTGGGCCCGGGGCCAAAAACTCATGAGACCCCACTTGAAAACCAGGTTGGTATGTGATAAGTAATTTTGATGTCGCCTCACTAGGTTTTGGGACCTTGCCTGTCGCGGGTACTTGACTCACCCACACAAGTGAGGTACCATTTTTCTTGGAAGACTTTGGACGATGGGGGGTGAGTTGAATTTTGTGGATCCACACAGATTCCAGAACTTTCCACCACAGAAATGTGAAGAAAATGTGTTTCTTTTTACAAATTGCGAGGTTTGCAAGGGATTCTGGGTAACAGAACCTGGTGAGAGCCAGTCAAGTCGCACCATCCTGGATTCCCCTGGGTGTCTAGTTTTCAAAAATGTATAGGTTTGCTGGGTTTCCCTAGGTGTGGGCAGAACTAGGATTCAAAATCTACAGCAAGGCACTCTGCAAAAAAGGGTCAGTGTTCACTGAGAAAATGTGGTGTGTCCAAGTTGCATTTTGGGCCTGTCGCGGGCACTAGGCCTATCCACACAAGTGAGTTACCATTTTTCTCGGAAGACTTTGGGAAATGCCGAGTGAGTGGAATTTTGTGGATCCACGCAGATTCCAGATCTTTCCACCACAAAAATGTGAGGAAAATGTGGGTTTTATGACAAAATTTGAGGTTTGCAAGGGATTCTGGGTAAGAGAACCTGGTGAAAGGCACACAAGTCACCCCATCCTGGATTCCCCTTGGTGTCTAGTTTTAAAAATTGTACAGGTTTGTTAGGTTTCCCAATGTGCCGGCTGCGATTGGACCCAAAATCCACAGGTAGGCACATCCTGAAGAAAATTCAGTGCTTAGTGGGCCTTCTGCTGCCCTTGGGAGGGGGGAAATCGAGGGCAATTGCCCTGATATGCCCCTAAGGGGGGAAGAAAGACTGTGGCTCTTTTTTGAAGGGGTTGGGGGTATTGGGATGCCCATTCAGGGAAGCCCCCACCCCTACTAATAGAAAGGCCTGCATAATCGCAGGCGCCTAGTGGACTTTCTGCCCCCCCAGGGGTCAGATCAGGGGCTATTGCCCCCATCTGCCTACTGGGGGGGCAGAAAGGCTGTGACCCCTTTTTTGGGGGGTGGGAGCATTGGCATTCCCATTCAGGGCAACCCCCACCCCAAAATTTGGAAACAAAAAAATTCCTGGTGACCAGTGGGCTCTCTGTCCCACTCCGGGGGGGGGGGTGCAGATAAGAGGCTATTGCCCCATCTGCCTCCTAGGGGTGCAGAAAGACAATATCATTTTTTTGGGGGGTGAGGGCCTTGACATGCCCATTCTGGGCAACCCCCATCTTCCTCCTGGAGGAGCAGCAAGTCTTTAGTTTTCTTTGGGGGGTAGGGTGGGGGCATTTGCATGCCCATCTTTGGCAGCCCCCACCCCTTAATTAATAGTAAAAAAAAAACTGGCGTCTAGTGGGCTATGTGCCCCCCCGGGGGGAGATTGGGGGCCACCACCCCATCTGCTCCCAGGGGGGGAAGAAAGACTGTTATTGTGCAGGGGGTTGGGGGCTTTGGCGTGCCCATATTGGGCAGCCCCCACCCCTAATTTACATAATTAAATAAATCCCTGGTTTCTAGTTGGCTTTCTGCCCCTCTGAAGGGCAGAAAGACTGGAATTTTGTGGGGGGGGGGGGGTATTGGCATGCCCATCTTGGGCAGCCCCTACCCCTAAATTAAATGTAAAAAAAAACTGCCGTCTAGTGGGCTTTCTGCCCCCCAGGGGGGCAGATTGGGGGCTACTGTCCCCATCTGCCTCCCGGGGGCAGAAAGACTCTAATTGTGCAGAGGGGCATTGGCATGCCCATATTGGGCAGCCCCCACCCCTAATTTACATACTAAAAAAAAATCCCTGGTTCTAGTGGACTTTCAGCCCCCCCGGGGGGGCAGATTGGGGGCTGCAGACCCCATCTGACACCCAGGGGGGCAGAAAGACTGAATTATGTCAAAAAATATGGGGGAGCAAAGGCCCTTGCTGAAGGGGCCGCTCCCCCATCCCAGGTGCCTAGTGGGTGGATCCCTGCTTGGGGATCCTAAGCAGGGATCTACTAGAGAGGGATACCATTGGAAAGGGGAGATTTTCCCCTTTCCATCGATACCTCTGCCATCTGTTTCGGTGCTCAGGGGGCTCACATAGCCCCACGAGCACCAAAACAATGAACCTGAACCTAAGTTTCAGTTTAATTTTCATTGCAATGAAGACAGCGCGCCATGCGCGCAATCGGCATTGCAATAAAAATACAAATTGCCCTCGGGAGGTTGGGGAAGCTCTTCCCCTACCTCCAGAGGCCAATAAAAAAAAGGGAAATCCCTCTGCTTTCTGCACAGAGAGATTTCATGCCCCGTCCTCATGGCAGAATAGTTCCATCATTTGCACAGGAGCACAGGTGCTCATGAGGGAACCATTCCGTCATGAGCACCAAAGGGGTTAAATCCTGAGTTAGTGCTTCTCCAGACCAAACGCCCCTAAACTATCCGGCCCACTAGTATGGATAGCATGTGATTCCCACACCTTGTAATCCTCATTGGCTTCTGTGACATTCCCTGTAGACTTATTTACTTACATGCTTGCATGACTGATTGTACATTGTGTGCGTGATGTAAAGTACTGTCACACCCTACACTGATATCAGTAGTGCTATACAACAAATGAAATGCACATGAGAGAGTGGCTATGGAGAGATGAGGGGTGCTGGACGAGGGGGGCAGTGAGGGAATCCGAGGAGGAGGTCAATAAGGGGAGGGGCTACGGAGAGATGAGGGGTGCTGGAGGAGGGTGGCAATGAGGGAATCCGAGGAGGAGGTCAATAAGGGCAGGGGCTATGGAGAGATGAGGAGCGCTGGGGGAGGGTGGCATTGAGGGAATCTGAGGAGGAGGTCAATAAGGGGAAGGGCTACAGAGAGATGAGGGGCACTGGAGGAGGGTGGTAGTGAGGGAATCCGAGGAGGAAGGCATGAGTGAGAGCCTGAGAAGTGTCACTTGCCTGATACTCCCACCTCAGGAAACCTCCTCCTCCCATCAGGAAGACATTATGCGGAAAAACACTTTTTGAGAGGGATAACATCTAGAAAGATTTTTGGGAAGAAAAGAATGCGTTTCACTGGCCCTTGTAAAACTGAGGAGAGATAAAGGAGGGCCCTGAAGCAGGCCTGGTGTGAGATATAAGTGACAAATCAGGCCTGCAGTGGCCCACCCAAATGCATCGTTGGCCCACCCAAATAAAATTTCCTGGAGCCGGGGCTGCCTGGGAGGCATCCCAAAAGTTGTGGGAGCCATTGATGGTACCCACATTGGCCTTGTTCCACCACAGGCAAGTGAACCCATCTATAGGAACCGCAAACACTACCACTCCACCAACGTACAAGTCGTATGCCAGGTGGATCAGATCATCTCACACGTGTGTGCAAAGTATCAGGGGTCAGCACATGACTGCTACATCTGGCGGAACAGCACCATCCCCCCCTCAAAACCCACACACACCCATTGATGATGACAGTGGTGAGGAAGAAGGCCTGGACCAGCATCAACAGTTCATTGTCAACTACTTCCGTTGAGTGTAAGTTAACAATGAGCGACCATGCGCAGGATTAGAGAACTTGGGCATGCAGGGACTGAGCACCCCTAAGCACAGGACACAATTGCTATACTGCATCAATAGCTCTCCTACTCACTCAGAGGCATTCAAGCGCCTGTACACAAGTAGAAAAGTTGAAGACAAGAAACGGTTTGAAATGTGAAGTTTTTACTACAGTGCCAAAGCATGCAACATACATGCCACAACAAGTTGAGAATGCATGAGTACCTAACCAGTACCACAGTGACATATCCATTTGGCATGAAGCAATATGTCGCATCAATAATCCCCATGGATGTAGACCCATGAGCATATCCCCCACCACTTGCAGGAAGGAGTTGTATGGGATGTCCCTGGTCTATGGTCTTTGTCAGCAGACCCCATTACTCAGCCTATACATGGTGACATTTACATCACATTTGCTGTGTCGCTCTCATCACTGGATTGATCACTCTCCAAGTGTGGGGCATCTAGCCCGCCTTCCCATGACATCTAAAGGGGATCAGTGTCCTCTTGCTGCTGTGAGACTGAGTCGGGGTGCTAGGGCCAGACCAGAATGACAAGGGACAATGTTCTACGACAACAGTAACCACAGCGACATATCCATTTGCCATGAAGACAGGGCTAAAGTCAGAGAGCTGGATGACAATTCTTGTCAGACGGCATGAAGAAAGGTAAACGAAAATTGAATTAGTCACCAACAGTTCCTGTTGCTGTTACGTAGTTATGAATTCAAGAAGGCACAGGCAGCTTCGAAGGCAATCAGTTCAAAAAGATGATCCAAATCATCTTCGACGCAAAATTACCACGATCCAATCCAGCAGTATGAAGGAACAGATGTGCTCCTCGCACCATGAGGTTGAAAGGAGTATCCCATTGCAACCAGGGAGAGGTTCGATGTAGGCATGGCACAGGAACCATTGTGCAAGCACACAGGCACAGCTGTCAGCCTGTCTAGCTCAATGAAAGGCATCCCATAAATGTGTCTCACCGAAGCAGTCCTGCTTGTGGACCAACAAAGGACTCACTCACAGCTCATGATCCAGGTCAGAAAGGTATGTGTTTGGAAGGCAGACACCCAATGGCCCACTTAAACAGACATCTTCTGCAGGAAAAGACAGGTTGCAGGCAGGTGAAATAGGCATAGCGGAACGTTAGCCTATAACTGATGCGCAGTACAGCCAATGGGACACATCCAAAGAGAAGCTGCATGTGGTCACGGTACAGTTGCAACTGACCTGGCTCGGCCTGGTCCACAGGATGGTCAGACATGGCGTGGGAGCATTCTTGGAACCAGCGCTCAGCTCTTCAGCCAAAGTAAGGATCTGCAACCGCTAAATGCAGTATGGAATATTGAGCAATATCACACCTGTAGTACTCCAGGAAAAGCATGAAAAGAAGGGACAAGGCCAGAGCCCACAAGTCTAAAAAAAGTATGCAATGGCCTTCAGTGTCAGAAGTCATCAATAATTTGTGTGTCAGTTCACCGAGAAAAAAGTGGGAGTGCCATGTTCAGTAGTGACTGAATCATGCGGGACAGTCAAGACACCTGGAATTCGAAGGTCTCCAGGCTGATGTGGGAGCGACTACTTGTCTAAACAGAGGCCATTGTGCATGCACACTTATTGAAGTACGCTTTTGTTGTGGGAATGTGAGGCCACAAATGACTATCCACAATCACATATGGGGGAGTTAGCAGTACATTACCACAAAAGGAACACGTTGTGCAACAGTTCCTATATACGTGATGCCTGGCCTGTGCGCACAGCAGTTGTGCTCATGCAGGAGAAGCTAAGTACGTTTGGAAAATAGATTTAGGGTAGGTATGTTGTCAGGGATTGGTGTTCATGTGGGTAAACATGCATAAATCGCACATGTCACATAAAAAGCCCTGTGCAACAGTACTTGAGTGTGTGAATGTGACAATGTCACCATCATCCACATGACAAGATGTGGTGTGAAGCTGGCACTTGTAGGCACACTGCTAAGGATTTCATTGTTCTGCACTATGTGATCTGTGACAACTTCCGTCATGTCCATGTTGATGTTCTTAGGGGGGGTGGGAGCACACTGCTTCACCTCCCTGGACAGTCCATCCCTTAGCATTCTGGTAAATGCAGTTCAGTCATGATGCTTACTTGCATAGGACTGAAGCGTCTCACCTGATTTGGGCAGGGAGAGGTACAGAGACTCAAGTGGATTGCGGCAGCTTCTTCATCAGACACCGATCACAATGTATCTTACCTCTACTGATGTGTGATGATAATGCAACACACATGTGTCTAGAGAATCACAGCACTGACCTGCACCAACCTTGGTGATACACAACAACTGTGACACAAGTAAGCATTTCTGCATTTGCCAGGATGTTAAGGGGTGAACTGTGTTGGGAGGTGTAGTCGTGTGCTCTAGTCCCCCAACTGTCCATGTTGATGATGTTGGCCGGTGTTCTCTGGAAGGTATATTGTACAGTGTTGTCAAGTGGTGTGCTTTTGCGGTTATTCCATTATCTGTCAACACACTGTTATTTCCTTGTGTCTTTCGAGCTTTCTCCACTCTCTCATTTTCGCTTTTACATATTCAGATACATTGCAATGTGAGTTGACATGCTACTTACTGTGATGTAAATGCTCTTGACACAAAGGCATACTGTTGTGAGTTGTGTTCCTTGGCCAATGTGTGACAGGTGAGAGGTGAATTTGAAAGTGATGGTACACGGATCGTTAGTGTAGAGCTCCAAAGTACAACAGAACACTCCCATCCTTGTGGCAATGTGGGTTCGGATTTACAACAAAGTCAAGGTTCGATGATACAGTGGTGAAATCAGCGGTTGCTGTGAGAACTGGTACGGCATAGTGCTGTGCCACATGATCGTCCCGGGGTCTTTTTAGAATGACCCTTCTGCTGTTTGCCGGGGGGGAGACCTGCTGCATACTCAGAGGTGTCTGAGGATTCGCTGTGGTGTGACACACCCCTCCCTGTGGCCACTGCTGTGGTGGTGTGACTATCATCTGTCTGTCTGGGGGGGCGGGCAGCTGTCAGAGCAGCTGGTATGTACTGCAGATCACCCACAAGCTGGACCATGTACTCAGCAATGCGTCCCAAGCAAGTTTCCATGGACCTCTGCAGCAGGCACTGTTCTCACACTTCTTCAAGGACCTGGCCCATCTGTCCCTGGTTCTGCTGGTATGCACCAAGGAGTTAGCACGGTGTCCAGGGCCTCTGTCTCATTGTCCTCCTGTGACTGTCCCCCAGTTGGCCTCCCACCTACCCTAAAGCCTCGGACCGGTGGAGTTGCCTGGCACAGCCACCGCTCACCGTCCCCAGCATCCCCACTGTGCTTAGTGTTATTCGCAACTGCTGGCACAGGGACAGTGTTGGAGGCAGCAGTGGTGATCATGGAGGAGGCTGCAACAGGTCGTTGCTGCAGGGAACTGCGTTGGCGGTGCAGCTGTTGTGGGAGTCGTGGTGGTGGCTGTTGCTAGGAAGTCACCTTTTGGAGCGAGGTCATATTGTCAGCATGTTCGGCACACAACACAACTTTGATCTTCATATTTGGCACATTTAATTTGAGATTACCTGACTTTTACCTTGGCATTACTAGGCATTCATGTCAGTTTGTCATCAGTCGCACATGATGTTGAGATACATACAGGGCTTTAAGTGGGCTGGGTCTCACCGGTGCTGGGCACCGTCATTCATTTAAGGGGGCCTCAGTACGGGTCTCTATCGGGCTCTGTTTTGTGCCTTGCCACAGGCGGGCCGTTCTTTTGGCTGGAATGCATTGACAGCAGGCACATCGATGTGCGCATGGTCACACTCCTCATTTCTCACTGGTGGAGAAGTTACGGCATGACGTTATGCCAGGTGAGCATTGTAGGAAAGGGAAATCCTCTAATGATTCATGTTGTTTCTGGAAT
Source organism: Triturus cristatus (assembly GCF_964204655.1). NCBI lineage: Eukaryota > Metazoa > Chordata > Amphibia > Caudata > Salamandridae > Triturus > Triturus cristatus. Next base: position 492,473,542 of record NC_140588.1, read on the forward strand.
TCACTCGTTTGGAGACTCATGAGCAGCAACATTGTTGTGGTGTCGCCAGGGCTTTAAGTGGAAGCTTTTCCAATGTTAGATGCAAGCCATAGTTGCTGCTTCTTTATCTTATGCAACTGACAAACATTGACAAAGCCAGTAGTCCGTAATTGTAGTAGGTATCATGTAACTTGCTGTATCATATATCTGGGTGCAATGGCAGTGACAGAAAAATGCAAGTCGGGTAGCCCAATATGCTAAGCGCAGATTTATGGTTAAGGTGTTTAGGCTACTCCCTTAATTACATTGGCCATGCCTCTTTGAGAGACCCCCACAGTTTTTTCATCCCACTTAAAGCCCTGGGTACATACATTGCTTGTTAGCGATGTGACATGGCTAAAGGGCCAATTTCATAAGGACAGATATTTTAGTTCCGAGCACATGTCCTCTGGTACTAACTTGTTGCTCATAGAGGAGGAGCCGAAATGAAAACCGTGGCAGAGAAGAAACTTGTAATATGCTTGGTGGGATCGCAGCTGTCCCGCCAAGCATACTACTGCCTCTACAGTGCTGCACCACCACCAGGGAACCGTGGTTCACTCAATGCTGCTGTGGGTTTTCACAGCACAACTGTCAAACAACCTGTTGTTTAATATTTCTGTAAAGTGGACCTTAGGTCAACCTCCTCAACTATTGGCTTTCTTTGACCAGCATCTTTGAATCACTGGTTATAGACTTTGTCAGTCAAGTCTTGGTTCTGCCAGCGGCATATTTCTCTCTCGCCTAATGCTTTTGCTGTTTGGATGTACCTTTCCACCTTCCACTAAGTTTTGGCTTAAGAGCGGGTCGAACCTGGATATTGCAATCTACCTTTGGAGTATTCTCTTCTCTAATGTGACAGACTGGAAGGCATAGGTGGGAGTCTGGTCTATTATCCTCTGAGAGCTTTACCAATATCACACATTTGTAGTTGAAAATTTAAGGAGAGTGGAGAGCGGTAGGTTCTGCTATAAATTAGGCAAGTCGTGTTCTTTGCTGGAATCCTGGTCTATCGCCCTATGGCCCCATGATCCAGTTTCTCAGGTTCTTTAGGGGATGCTCTATCTCCTCAAATACTTTAATATTCCAGTTTCACTTTATGATGAGATTCTAACTGCCACATTCAGGATACTTTGAAATCTGATACAAAGTGCATTATAGGTGAAGAGGTTGACCTAAGGTCCACTTTACAGAAATATTAAACAACAGGTTGTTTGACAGTTGTGCTGTGAAAACCTACAGCAGCATTGAGTGAACCACGGTTCCCTGGTGGTGGTGCAGCACTGTAGAGGCAGTAGTATGCTTGGCGGGACCGCTGCGATCCCACCAAGCATATTACAAGTTTCTTCTCTGCCACGGTTTTCATGTCGGTTCCTCCTCTATGAAAAACGTGGAGGAAAGTGAACAAAGAGGGCCCTACAGGGTCCCCGGTGTGCATGCACTCCACTTCCTGCATGGCCTAAACAGCCCATGCCTTGCAGGAACTGTTTTTGACGTTCCCCTTGCAGTACCCATTTTTAGAGGCACTGCTGTGGCAATGCCAATAAAAAAGCCCACCAGACAGGAGGAAACTCCATATCTGGCAGGCGGCTTGACCATGTCTTTGGCGGTGCGGCACCAGGGCAGACCTAGCGCAGCACCACAAAACTTGCAATCAGGCTCAAAGTGTATTGAATGCCTGACAAGGATAAATATTTTAAAAAAATGTTCTACAATAATTATGGGAGCATCACATTTTTCAGGAGCCACCCCTCCAGCCCGTTAAAATGCTTTTTATACACCTAGGGCCCGATTCCGATCTCGTTCGGAAAGCATGCCGACGGAATCGGTTCCGGAATGCTTTCCGTACGACTCAGATCACAGGAGTGCGACCGAACGAGTACGATGCATTTGTATACATCTGGATACGATTTGATCAGACTCCCATTGACTTCAATAGGAGCCTGGGACGAAAGATCACTGATCCAACATCGAACTAGAAAATAATCGAGTCAAAAATATCGTAAACAAAAATATCGACCTATAATACACAAAATAGAAATTACCCTGACATCGATAAAATAATATCTTCTGAACAAACATAAATTTATATAATATTTACAAAAAATAACACATTTATCTACATAATAAATGAAATAACAACTATAATCAAAATAAAAACAAACAATAAATAAACATAATAAATATGAAACAAATTAAAATGTAACAGCAAAAAAACTTCAAAAAAGCTATCTCGACCAATAAATTTAAAACACACAAACACAAACTAATAGAAAAATCTACCTAATTAAACAAACACTATAAAAACAATCAACTAAATAATTAACATAACATTTACCATATAACAGACAATCATGGAGGAAGAACGAACCTTTGAGAAAGAGAAAACAGAATGAAAAACAACTACACCAAAAACGAATCCAAACATCCCGCAATAAAGGTAAGCACAACATTTTGTAACTAAATGAATTAAATAAGCTTTTAAAAATATTATAACATGTTTTCCATTACATATAATAGATTCACCTTTACTAAAATTGAACATTGAAAATTCAACAAACAGATTTACGTGCACAACAATAGAATATAACACAAAGTAAGTATAAGACTGAACCAATAAATAACGTAAATTATTTAAAAATAATACATTTAATAAAATAGCAAAAGAGGGCTAACAAATGTTTTTTTTTTTTTTTTTAACAGCTTCTACAAAAATCAACAAAACCACAACATCTACCAAGGACACTCCATCAACTAAACAGAGTACGTATATTTATTTAATTCCACGTAAATAAAAATAAACTCTAAATAATATAAATAATCAAATTGAGTAAAATAACAACATATACTCATATGTTTCACAGATTATACTTTACAATAACTCCACCCAAAAACCCCAAAACAAACATTACATTAAAAAACAAATAGAAAACCAACATAAGAAAAAAATATAACACAAAGGGGCCGATTCCGAATCCGGCCGCAAAACTTACCGACCGACACGGACCAGGATCGGAGACCGACTGACATGGACAGGCGCCGTACGACCCGTGCAGTACAATGCAACACGTGTGATTTACAACCGACACGTATGGAATACAAGCCATACGACCGAGCCGTAGGGAAAACAGTGATTCGCATGGAAAACGGACGCGATTCGCACCGACCGACACGCACCAGGAATGAACCCGACCGACACGTACCCGCGATGTCTGATCTGTGCAGTACGATGCAATGCATGTAAAACCAGACCGACTCGCACGGAGCCCAAGCCGCTTGACCGACACACACAGAAAACAGGGACCTGAAGCAATAGAGATCTCCACGACTGACGCTTATGAAACACAGAAGAAAGTCAGCGTGAAAAACCCGGAGAGGCCCGCATGAGCCAACATCAGCATCCGTCTCGGTCAGAAGAACATCTCCTTCATGCCTAGAAGACCCAAAGGAAAAAATACAAAAAAGGACCAAACAAGCAATGACAAAGTCAATAAATATCAACAAAAAAAAACTTGGAACTAAGACACACCCACAACTCCACCTATATATAATGACACCAATCACTACCATGATCCTTTGCAAATTCAAGACAACAGCCAGCAGACAACACCATCAGACAGCAACCACAGACACACTCACAACTCACCCATCACACAACTTTCACACCATTAGCACCTCACCAAAAGCACTCACACATACACCTAGCAAAAATGACACTCACCCATCCTCATTTGCACCCTCACACACTCATCACTCACCACCACCACCCATCACCATGCCCCCAAAGAAGAATCCAAAGTTCACAGATAGTGAGTTAGAAGTGCTGGCAGACATAGAGTAGAGCCATATTTGTTTGGTACATTGGTCCAAAGGACCCCCATGTCACAGAAAGCAAAGATGTGGGTGTGGATTGTGGACAAGGTGAACGCACATCACCAATGTTGCGCACAAAGGATGATATCCAGAACAGGTGGTATGACGTGCGCAGGAGGGTCAAGAAACTCATTGAGAAAGATCACGCCTTGAATCAGCGCACTGGTGGTGGCCCTCCTGCCAAACCAGTATACTTCAGGTCCTGGGAGGAGAAGGTGTGGGACATCCTCCCACCAGAGAGCGTCCATGGTCTATCAGACTTACCAGAGCCTGGTGAGTACACAACCAATATACTCAATATTGTGTGGCTAGGGAACAGTGAAACCATGCACCATTAGCAAAGCCACAGTAACCAATAGATAATCATCCCAAGATGTGTATGGTAGTCAGACAAACACAATACCTGCCATCTCATAGTGACTTGTAACTGTGTCATGACATGTACAAACCTACCAACAAATAGAGCAAGCCAGTGGCACAAAGCCAAATAAACAGTCAGACAGTTTGCCCCCACAAACACACTACCTCACAGTGCAGCTGACTGACAGGAAGGAATAGTGGGTATGCAGATGAAGTGAGTGTATCCAAAAGCATGATGGGGTTTGTAGTCACAGATAATGCTCTCCCTCCCAATTGGCCCATCAAGACCTCTCTGAACCATGCCCACATCACAGGGAGTGGAAAATGACTGACAAGATGTCTGACACTGGGTCCTGCTGTGGGGAGCACAAGGCCCTGGTAGGGCTTGTGCGCAAATCAGAAGCAGGACACCACTGCCTGACATCCTGAAAGCCAACTTGCACGTCCTCCAATGGAAGCACGTTTCATGGTGGGATGTCTGGACGGGTGGGAAGGAGGACTGACAGCTCTGACCATACTTACCAGCATGTGTAGACACACACACCCCTCAACTCAAGCTCCACACAACTCACCGGGTATAATGCATTGACTCACACTGTAGTGAAATATCACCCAAAGATACACAGCACTGGGTTCTGCCCAGAAGCACAGGGGCTCTCTTTCGACTTGTAGCCAAACAAACACCAGGACTTCACAGTCACCCATCTTGCCATTGCTGTCACACTCCCTCACAGGGAAGCAGAGTCAAAAGGAAGGAAGTATGGGCATGCTGAGATGGGGGTGTAGCCAAAAGCATGAAGGGAGTTGCAGTCACAGACATTCCCCACCCACCCACATGGCCCAGCAAGCTCACACTGAACCATGCTCACCTCACAGGGAGTGGGAATGGATTGACAAGATGTCTGACACTGGTCTCTGTTGTGGGGAGCACATGGCCATGCTGGGACCTGGGCACCAACAAACACCAGGACTGCACAGTCAGCCATCTTGCCATTGCTGTCACACTCCCTCACAGGGAAGCAGAGTCAAAAGGAAGGAAGTATGGGGATGCTGGGAAAGGGGGGTGTAGCCAAAAGCATGATGGGAGGTGCAGTCACAGACATTCCCCACCCACCCACATGGCCCAGCAAGCTCACACTGAACCATGCTCACCTCACAGGGAGTGGGAATGGATTGACAAGATGTCTGACACTGGGCTCTGTTGTGGTGAGCACAAGGCCCTGCTGAGAACTGGGCACCAACAAACACCAGGACTGCACTGACTGACATCCTGAAAGTTAACCTGCACCCACTGCAATGGTGGCACGCTTCATGATGGCATAACTGGCCTGGGGGAGAAGGAGGTCCTGACTTGAAAATAAATAACACCGATGCTGTTCATACACACACCTTCTATGCTAAAACACATTGCACACGTGGTACCAGTCACTCACAAAGATAATACCCGGGCAAGATGTCTGACACATGGGCCTGAGAAATGATGTGGCTGAAAATCACACATATGCACTGGCCAAACCAAACACGGTCGCACACACAGCCATTGCAACCATATGTTCAAACTCACTGTCTGGGGATGCAGTGTCCAGGGGTGCCCCCTGGCCTGGCTGTGGAGGTGTGTCTTGCAGATGACAAGTGTGGAGATCCATATATAGTACATTGCACAAAACACACAGGAACTCACATATACATAATTGACAGGGGACCTCTGACAGTGAATGGAATGGACACACCAATCTAGCCGACACCATAGCATGGTCTCATTCACACTTGGTGCTGTTGTGAGCTGCATTCCACTCCTACATCGTGATGAAACATATGCATCCTTCACACAACACACCACTCACTGACAAAGACACTGTAGACACAAGGTCTAACCTGGACTGCATTGGAGGAGACATGCTACTCACAGCAGCCAAACCGCAACACACACACCACCGGCTCTCACTGTCATGATCATTGAAAAGTCAGAGTGCTTCCTTGCCCAATCCATGTCACCATGGAGAACATTGACAAGTCAAATCACATATGCACTAACAAAACTCAGCACCAGACTCATTGACGATGGTGACATCATCACTTGTATGAAATGAGATGGGAACTTTGAACACTGTAAAAAAAACTTTCGCCAAAGAGATCACAGGCATACCGGACTGTGACCATGTCGTACCAATATACCAATGTGACACACAAAGACTAGCAAAATCTGCTACCACACATGCCCCAATCTTACAGCATATCCTCAGTGGAATTGCACGTATGTCCTTGTTAAAAGTCAGATGTATACAGGGATGGCACACCTGTGTCAGCAACGTGATGGCCCTTGAGTAGTAATGGCCATGTACAGCCAAATCTATACATGAGCTGGGCATGCACACACTTCGAGATGCACATTGAAATGTTTCATGTTGGCTGGGCAATGTGCCACAACAATACCAATCTCTGTCCGTGACAACTTTGGACAAAGCAGTGTACAGGCACGCATCCTGACGTACAGTAGAAAATGTCATATATGTGAACCATTGATGCCTGAAGAAACATAACTTAAATTGTGTGTCTCTTCCAAACATAGGTGGTGCTGGGAACACAGCAGCAAATCAAGAGGATTCCCTGTCCCAGACTCTGGTGGACCCTCAGCTCTCTGGTGTGGATCAGTCTCTGTTCTCTTCGGATGATGAAGAACAACCTGGCACCTCCGGTGTGAGTCATCATGCAGCATCACCAGTACCAACATCTGCACCCCCTGTACCCACGCCTCCAGCATCTGGCCACCCCTGCCAACATGGACAGACCAAGTACACAGAATACCAACAGCACAGGGACACAGGACCCCCAGGAAGGTACGGACAACACCACCAGTAACAACACCCAAGGGGGCCCAGTGTCACCTGTGCGTGCCGCCGCAGGTCTTGCCTGTGTGTCTAGGGGTACTGGGAGGGGTGGTAGGCAGAGGGCGCAGCTTACAGAGGGGTCTGGACTGCATGATGACCCCCAACTGGCACGCATCAAAGATGCATAACAGAATAGCACCGGAGGATTCGGTCAGGTAGTGGGGATCCTCAAGGACATTCAACAGAAGCAGGCTGCTCATCATGCCCGCATGGAGACAAAGTGGGATGCACTTACTGCGGTGCATCGGAACATACTCCATTGCCTCCACCAGATAAGCACCAACATGTCCACACCTCCCTGTGTGGCCACAACATCTGTTGCCGCAAGATCTGCCAGTGCCACAGGGAGGGAGGATGACTCTGGCGGAGAGTCCTCTGCCCTGCAGGCGCCTGCACCAGAGGATCCCCCCCGAAGAAGAAGAGGGGTCGTCCGAAGAAGGACAAGTGAGACGCAGATGTCCATGCACATCCCCCAAGGCCTCTAAACCTGTTCTGGAAAATGTTCTTTGTGCGCAACACGTTCCCCTTGTCGTATCGAATACAACTCGCCTACATGACATGGAGGGTTCATGTTGGTCCAATGTAACAGATGACTGTGGACTTTACTCTCGACATTTCAGTTACCAACACTTCGAACTCTACTGTGAACTTTGGATTCAAAACCCAATGTACAGCACACACCATCCTGTGTACTATCCTCACACATGTTTGTAAATAAACTCACCAGTACACTATACTTGCCTCTGTTGTGATTCCAACCTGTTATGTGTCATGGAGATGTTGATCTGCTAAACAACACTGTGCATGAAAAATACTACAGCAATGTGATCACCGTTATGTGAGTCATGGTGATGTGACACATGTGAGGGAGACACACCACATTGGCACCACAACACATACTCAACATGGCCATGTAACTCATCCCACACAATGATGTTGACCTGAAATACATTGGAATGCACAGACACCACACCTATACACAGTCAGTGGTAACAATCCCACAGGTGAGGTAAGCAAATGTCAGTCAGATGTGGGAAGACAGACAACCCACATAACAAAGCATAGCACAGGTTCATTACACATCAGCAACATGTTTATTCCACAACAGTTGCAAGGTAATTCTACGTTACAGTGGACACACGGTCACAAAGGGTCAGAGAATTGAAGGCCAGGGGAGTGTGGTACATTACTTGATGGGAATTGACAACTTCCACCCTGGAGTTGGATTCTGGGTGTTGGGGGTCAGTGTTGACCAAACAACAGGCAAAGTACCCTGGGAAGGACAGACATAAGACACAGTCAAAAGCACAGCAGAACAGGAGAGAAATGCAATACACATGTACAAAACATGTCAAAAGAAACCTACACAGAAACAAGTTAGCAGTTTGACACTATTGTGGAGTACAGACCACCTGAAAGGACACATCACTGCATGCATCCAGTCAAGTAGCACACAGACACACTCAAACAGCAGCAGAGCAGCCCCAACACATTTCAGGCTAACTCAATACATTGATATAACAACCCTGTAAACTCACATTCAGGTGAAGAAGTTGTTGATGAGGTGTGTGCAGACGTCACCCTCATCATCATCATCATCACAGGCATTGTGGCCCAGGCCTGGATCCTCCACAGGTGGCGGATGTAGGTCATCGTCATCCTGGATGAGAGGTAACTTCTTCCGCACTGCCATGTTGTGTAGCATGCAGCATACAAGGATAATTTTGCACACCTTTGCAGGGTCATATGGTAGGGCCCCTCCGGTCTTGTCCAGGCAGCGGAAGCGGCTTTTCAGGAGACCAAAGGTCCGCTCAATCACCCTCCTGGTCCGACCACGTGCCTCATTGTAGCGCATCTCGGCGGGTGTCACAGGGTTCCTGAGGGGTGTCAGCAACCACGGCATGTTGGGGTATCCGGAGTCACCTACATACAAACATTTGAACAATTAGCTGAGTTTTGAAAGAGGGTGGAATACAACATTGCCAAACACACACAATGGTAAACAGTCAGTACACACCGACAAGCCAGGCACGCTGGTCTGGCATCTGTGACATCAGCATTGCAATGCGACTACTCCTCATGATGTAGCCATCGTGTGCAGAACCGGGGAAATGTGCACACACATATGTGAAACACATGTCTGCAAGACATACCACAAGAGCATTGATGAAGTGGAAATGTTTCCTGTTCCGGAATGCCTGCTCATGTAGATCCGATGACATTCAGCATCCTCCCCAGTGTATAAAAAGCATCCTTTATGTCAGTGAGTTGACCTGGGCTAGGAAACTTGATGTACAGGTCAAGGAAAGGCAACTACCCCTCCAAGACATCGCGTAGCACACGACTGAACATAGTTTGCGACATACCACCAGCAGTAGCCACAGTGTACTGGAAGGTACCAGTAGCAAAGAAGTGCAGGGCTACCATCACCTTCACCTCTGAGGTCAGTGCTGTAGGGTATGTCCAGCCAGGTAGCAGATGTGGCGCCAACTGCTCCGCCAACTCCTCAATCAGTGGCCTGGTGAAGCAGTACCGTCGGATGCAGTCGCGTTCCTGCATGGTTTCAAGGTCTGGGAATGGTCTATGGACAGCTGGTGCCCTGCAGTACAGAGATGAACAAAGGAAGATTGTCGATTCATCCACCCATGTGGCTATGACCAAGCAAAATATCACATGATGTATCATGACAATACCCAATGTACAGTGGTGTGTGCTGTTGGGTATGGACACATATGTCACCTACATGCACATCACCTCACATCTCAAGTCCACATATCTACATAAGTTCCATGTAGTGCAATGGCCAATCATTGGGCTGTGTCACAGTACCTATGTCCTGCTGTCAGGTTACAAACACACACCACAGTGACAAGTGAGAGCTGATGTCTCCCAGGCATCACAGCTCTCTGACATGCAGATACCCAGGGTCCCTGTATTGCCACATGGACACTGGCATGACATGGCGTATCATGTACACACCACAAAACAACCGTGAGTTCCACAGGTAGTGGCCACTGTTGTCTCTGCAGGCCCTACATGGACATCTCATAGACACACACACAACATCAATGTTGATGCAAAAACCACATGGATGCGGAGACTGTCTCCCATTGGGCACATTTGATCGCCCACATCTGAGACACAACATGCACACAGACTGTGGGTGTACATCAGAATTGTGGCTATAGGTCTCACTGTGATGTATATACCATCACACCCAGGACTCAGGGTGTATGTGACATGTCCTAAACATATCCAACCTGCAACTTTGTACATGACTCATGACCATAACTGTACATTTGCACATCACAGTGGTAATGTGCACAACACACAAAGCATTCTGTCCCCATGAACACGTGCACAGCCTGGGAGTGGCTGCATAAAAGTGCCACACAACAAACCAATTGTTGCCCCCCCAAACACACAGGTAATGCAGCCTTACATGCCATGGGACACAGTGTGGCACATGCTGTAGTGTGGTAGGTGTGCACCTGAGTCACTGGCAAGTAATTGTGTGTGGAAGCCGTCAAAAAGTCACACCAATGTCAACCGTCGCGGCTGACTTCTACAGAGACGCATTGCACAGTTCAGGACCGAGCCGTGCGTACGCTTAGCCATTGACTGCAATGAGAACCGATGCAGGTGACTATCATGCGTACGCATTGCACAGTTCAGGACCGAGCCGTGCGTATGCTTAGCCATTGACTGCAATGAGAACCGATGCGGGTGACTATAATGCATACGCGTCGTGCAGGCATGGACCGAACCGTACATACGCTTAGCCATTGACTGCAATGAGAACCGATGCGGGTGACTATCATGCATGCGTGTCGTACAGGCATGGACCGAGCCGTGCGTACGCTTAGCCATTGACTGCAATGAGAACCGATGAGTGTGACTATCATGTGTACGCATTGCACAGTTCAGGACCGAGCCGAGCTTACGCTTAGCCATTGACTGCAATGAGGACCGTTGCGGGTGACTATCATGCATACGCATTGAACAGTTCAGGACCGAGCAGTGCGTACGCTTAGACATTGACTGCAATGAGAACCGATGCGGGTGACTATCATGCATAGGTGTCATGCAGGCATGGAAGGAGCTGTGTGTACACTTAGCCATTGACTGCAATGAGAACCGATGCGGGTGACTATCATGCATATGTGCCGTACAGGCATGGACCGAGCCGTGCGTACGCTTAGCCATTGACTGCAATGAGAATCGATGCGGGTTACTATCATCCGTATGCATTGCACAGTTCAGGACTGAGCTGTGCGTATGCTTAGCCATTGACTGCAATGAGAACCAATGCGGGTGACTATCATGCATATGCGTCGTGCAGGCATGGACCGAGCCCTGCGCACGCCTTGGCCATTGAATCATATGGAGACGGGTGCGTGTGGATTTTCAAAATACGCGTTGTACAGTCAGTTGACCGAGCCGTGAGCACCCATTGGCTCTGGACTGTCATGTAGACGGATGCGGATTCAAAACTTGTACGAGTTGTGCGCTGGAAATTCAGTTGGATGCCTACAACAATGTTGCAATTTCTAGGGTTTTATGAAGGTGAAGATTTGAACGATGTGGAAGACGTGTACGAGTCGTACAATTCCATGGATTGGCCAGATTCATAGAATGCAATCATGGTGGACCTATCACTTGGGATACATGGCACAGATTCTGCGATTGCAGCACAGATATAAGGCTGGCTGGCCCCCAGGGAGCGCACTTGCCTGCACTACATGCTACTGGACCACATCTCTGATACCACTGCTGCTGTCTTTGCATCCTCTGGCTATTGCTATGGCACGTACTCTGGAGAGGGCCCCAGCCTTCACTGAGGAGGTGAAAATATATGTCAAAATTATGTTATACAATTTGTAAATTATTTAACATATTAAATATTATATTAATAAAAATTATATTCAATATACTAAATATTAAAATATACAAAAATAAAATACATATTATATATTTAAGATTTTTTTTTTAATGTATAAATAAATTGTTGAAAACAATTAATACAGATGTTTACTTTTTTATAAAAAATAATAAACAATCACAGTCAAATTGTTTATAATAAATAAACTAATAATATATTAACCCATTCGCTGCGGCGCGAATTCCGCCGCAGCGCTGGGGGGTTGAGGGGTGAGCGCGGTGCCGCCATGCTCATGACGGAACTACGCCGTCATGAGTCACGGGCGAGCTGTGCTCATGACGGCGTGGTTCCGTCACGACTCCGCCCACTCTCTATTTCGCCCGCACAGGGGAATTAGTGCCACGTGGAAGGAGCGGCCGCCAACGGCCGCAGCATGACGGAACCACTCCGTCATGAGCACACGCCGCCCGTGGCTCATGACGGCGTGGTTCCGTCATGAGCACGCAAGGGGTTAACTTTACTATTACATGACTATACTTCACAAAAATGTACCATTTTTCAAAAACAAACATGCATGTAAAAAATATTGGTAATTTTCCAAAAGTACATGAAAAAGATATGTAATAAATATTTTAGACGTTATAATAAATTTTGTAAAACATCAAAATACCTGAATCATGTTTTTAATATTGTGAAAAAATGTATAACAGAACCAAATGATAACAAATAAAGTGTCAAACAAATAAACATATTTACAATAATAACTAACATACATCTCCTTTCTTATTTAAATGTACATACAAAATATAAAAATAAAATAACTAATGAACAATAAAAATGTACTATTATAACAAAAGATTACAAATTATTATTCCAACTCCACAACCAACTAAACTCAGGTAAAGTGCTGGATAACAAAACATAATAAATTGCTATTCCAGCTCCAAAACCAATTAAACTCAGAGAAAGTGCTGGATAATAAAACATTATAAATTACTATTCCAACTCCAAAACCAACAAAACTCAGGGAAATTGCTGGATAATAAACCATAATAAATAACTATTCCAACTCCAAATTTATAATTAATATATGAAAACATTTTTTATCAACATTATTTTTATAAAAATGAAATTATAAATTAATAAACTAATCTTAATTTTCTTTAACAATATTTTTAAATTGTTCCCCACCCTTATCCCCTATAAATCCAACATCCCACTACTATATTTGAAAAAACATGTTTTTAAAGTACTCCTCACCCATATCCCCATTAACCAAACATCCCGCTCCTAAAACTTTTCAAAAAGTAAAAATAAATTACATTTTAATCCAAAATGTTGTAATTACTCCTCACCCTTATCCACTATAAACCCAACATCCTGCTATTAAGTGATTGAAAAATTTCAAAAATATTTCAAAAATGTAATTTAAAAATTCCCCACCCTTATCCCCTATAAACCCAACTTTGCAACTTTACAATATTTTTATAAATATGTAAATTTCAATCCAAATGTTCTAAATTACTCCCCACCCTTATCCTCTATAAACCCAACATCCTGCTACTAAATATTTAAAATAATTGTAAAATATTAAATAATTGTTTTTTAATTACTCCTCACCGTGATCCCCTATAAATCGAATATTTTGCTCTTAAAACTTTACAATATTTTTAAAAATATTTACATTTTAATCCTACATTTTTAAATTACTCCCCACCCTTAGCCCCTATAAACCCAACATCCAGCTCCTAAAATGTTACTAAAAAAAACAAAGAAACATTTTAACATAAAACCTTTTTGGTCAAATGTATACTAACTAATACTAAATAAATAATAAAAAATACCATAATTAAACAAAAGAAAAAAAAGATTGATATAGTTTACAACTATATTTATGACATTGAAATTTACAAAATCGATATTTCTGCATTACAGTAAAATCGATATTTTTAACAACGAACAAACTTACCTTGATATTTTGCACCATCAATATTCTTTTCTCGATATTAATGAAATTCGATATTTCAATGTCGATATTCTGTCTCTGCACACCGGATGAGAGCACAGGCTCCCATTGAAGAAAGGAGTGGCTGGGGAAAATCATGCACCCTGTGGTGGGCGCCCCATGGTGCCTGCCACACTGTGCATAGTTGGACCCATGGGTACCTCCACAGGCCTATGTCAAAGGACCCTGGGTGAAGGGGGGCCAGCTATGGGCCCCAAAGACCGATTCTGGCAGCCTTATCGCTCCGGGCAAACCGAATCGGAGAGGCTGTCCGAATCAGTCATCGTACTCGCTCGTTCAGAAACCAAGCCCATAGATCTGTACCAATCGGCTCTGGAAAGGCTCAACCTCTCCGAATGCCCTCGGGAACCGATTGTCAGCCCGAACTGTTTCCCAGCATCGTACTTGGTAGTTCAGTACTGAGAACGAGTCGGTCAGAAACAAGGTTCGGATTGGTTTTGGCAAACCTGAATCCGATTCGGAGCCCTTCCGGCCGACATCGGAATCGACACCTTAGAGGAATATTATCTTCAAACCTATTAAAACATACATTATCTATATTTGAATGCCCATCAGTCATAGTTTGTACCACATTGTCTTGTGTGATCGCTAGGACAGGCCCGACAATACTTCTTGAACGTGAATCAGCTATCTCCTCCATCAAATAATTTTTTTAAATGTGAAATGCATACAAAGCAGGAGGTTCTCTTTTTATTATTTGAATATGTATTTGTTTGTTAAAAGATTCCATTTTATTTGAAATGTTGTGCAATGAGTAAACCAAAAAGGCATTTTGCAAAAATTAAACAATGGCAATGCATATAATCAGGTTTTTAGTCACCTGGAGGGTGAAGGAAGATGGCGGACTGACTCCGCCAGGAGAAGTGGTGCCTGATGAGTGCTCCTGACAGATGGCGGTGTATCGTCATGCTGAGTGCTGAGCGTGGCACTAAATGAAGGGAAATGGCAGAATGAACCCTTGACTACAATTATTGCTGATTCTTCATCTAAAAACTGGCAACAGCAATGAGATAGTGCTGTTTTCTTCTCGAAGCACATGTGCAGTTAGGCAGAGGAGAAGGCATATAACTTACCTTTAATGCTACAATGGGACACCCAGCACTTACTCCTCTTTGGAAACATTCGAAGCTGCATTCACCATCGACGTACTTTGTGGTGCTTGGTGCTTGCTCTACTGGCCCGGTCTGTCAGCTTCCCTCCACTCCGACTGATAGCCTATGGCTTCTCCTACAGCAAAGGTCCAGCGGGTCGGAAGTTCAACCCGAAACTCTGCAGCAGCTACTGTCGCTTCAGAACAGATGGATGGTATTCCACGAGTGGGAAGACCAGTGATGAAACTGCTCTGTTCTGGGAAAGCTGCAGATTTGCTTGCTGCCACTTCTGAAACCGCCATGACAGAGACAATCAAGGATGGGGTTCAACGTGAGATTGCGGGCTTACCTGAGGGCTCACCTGAGGCAATGTTCGCAGCTGGGAAAGGAGCAGAGTTGGAGGCAGACAATGCTTCAGAAAAAGCTGCTGAGTCACAACCTGATAGTGGATCTGCTGCCGGATTTTCATGCCCACATCACAGATAACCGGCGTTAAACAATTTCAATTGCTATCTACTGAATTGGGCAGCGATGCTGGCGTTTCATCTGGCATTTCAACAGGCTTTCTTGCTACACAATAAACCGATAAGGGCCAACTAGTTGGTATAACTAATGTTAAACTTACTACTATGTTTATAACGCCAGCAGACCACACACCAGCACTGGCAAATTCTGTTTCTACTGACTTTATCGAAACTGACAAAAGTAATTTTCAGCCTACGAATGGGGCATTAGTTGAGTCAATAAATCCTGAACCGGAACCAACCTGGCTAGCGGATACAGATCTGCAAGAATCTCCTCGAATTACAGTGGAAATAGCAGAATCATCTAGATTGAGAACTACTAAACAAAATAGCAGATATGTTGAATTACAGGCTGCTACTGTTGATGTGATATCTTCTTCCCCGCCATCAACAAACATTGATGATTCACCTGCTCATTCGTTTGAGGGGGGTACCTATTCTGACTCTCAGTCTACTAAAAAGAAAAAGCGCAATTTTAAACCTTCCAAACAGATAAAAGCTGGTCGGAAAGCTACTGAATCTACTAGCAGTAGAAACTTGTTTCAACAGCAAAGCCACGCTATGAATACTGCTACGAATACCGCATGCTCCAAAGCAAAAGAAAAGGCAAAAACCCAAGACATTCCTTTAAGCAAGTGATTGAATTCAAAGTGAGAAGTGAAAGCAATTTTCTCAAGGCTATCTGAATCTGGGCAAAATCTGGCTTCTGTTGGCAGCCAGATTACTCTCTCTTCTTATCCTACAACCGATTGTCTATCAAAGAATGCTAGCGCTGTTAAGGGTCCTCATGCTGTGGATCCCCTTGATTTAGCACACTTTTCAAAGGATGCGCCATACGCTGTAAATACAACAGGAGAGGTATCAACATCAGAACCCTCATTAGCCTCAATCATGAAGGCACTATCAGCACAAAGGTCTGAAGCGCAGGAATACTATACACAGCTTAGGGCGGACAATGCTAGCATCCAGCAATCATTGATGGAAGTACCTTACAACAGAACTCAATACACTGCTGCAAAGGCTATCTGATAATGAAGACCTTGAGAACTGGCAGCGCAGGAATAATCTGCGAATATTTGGGATCCTGGAAGGTAGAGAAGGGTCGGCCCCACGAGCATTCATCGTTCAAATATTCCAGAAGGCCTTCTCTGATTTAGCAGATTGGCATTGGGATTCCCAAATACTGATTGCTCACAGGCTACCAATCTTTCTGAATCAAACAGATCAGTCTAATTCGTGTTGACAGCAGCACCACCGCGAAGTTGAAAGGAGTATGTTGTGCATTTCACTGCACTATGTGGCAGGCACTACACTGTCCCTGCCACTTGGTGCTATGAAATGTAGGGGGTACCATGGGTCAGTGCACCCACACCTCCCCCAACACAAGGGGGGCCCGTAATGGGCCCTGAAAGACATTCTCCACCAGCCTTTCAATGGCAGTTCAACCGCCACGGTAAGGCTGGCTACAGCCGGCATCATAATTGTGCCGACGGAGCCTGCTAGGCTCCGCCACCATTGTGAGCATGCTGACTGCTCTGCTGGGCAATCTTGATGATTGCTACTGGCGGAAAAGCTGCGGTCAGACTTTCCCTCTGCCGCGGTACACACCACCATCATAATGTGGCGGGGGTAAATCTCATGGCGATGGCGGAAAGATCTGCACAGCCGGCCCAGCGGTGGTAGTCCTTCTGCCATCATAATGAGCCCCTTAGTCTGTAAGAAACTTAAAAAAGCTTCAGACCCAGGTGGCAGATGGGTCATATTACAGCTTGAAATTTACAATCGAAAGCTAGTTCTATGTGAGGTGTATGGGCCAAATCAGGATGACCCTACTTTATTTAATAAGCTAATGTTGGAGCTGCTTGACTGGCAGGGAGAAATAATAATTATGGGGGATTTTTATTGTACTTTGAACTATGCTATCGACTCAACAAATCGGTCTGCTTTACAGAAAATGAGTAGGGTCTGGAAGTTAATTCATGAACTAGCTCAACTTGATGGGCTGTCAGATTTATGGCGCACACTACATCCTACTTCGCCGGGCTCTACGTACTACTCTGGCCCACATCGACACTGCTCAAGAATAGATCTAGTCTTTGTGAGCAATAGTTTTTGGAAACATCACAAATTGAGGTCTGCCCACGGATAACATCAGATCATCTAACCCGCTCTTGATTTGCTTTCAGATCTCAACTGAGGGTAAGCGTAGCCGGCCTTTCTCATTTACAAGATATTTGTTGTCTGATCCACAATATATCATACATATTCAAGGGGTTCTTACAGAAGTTTTGCAACTTAATATGGAAACTGCTTCTCCTTTTATTGTATGGGACACAATGAAAGCTGTTATATGTGGCTCTACTCTGCAGTATATCTATCATTTAAATAAGACTGCTCAAATGAGTTTGAATGAGATTTTTGATACCTTAAAAAAATTAGAGTTTGCGCATGCTGAGGAGATCATGTCTAATGGGCTAAATAGGGAGGCATTTTATTCTTCTCTAAAAAACACAAGAGCGCTTCTGACTCGGAAGTTTAAAGAGAAAGCTGCTGCTGCCTATAATAAAAATCGAGTGAACCAGTATGAATATGGAGATCAGGTTGGGAGGATATTGGCTTATCAGATAGCAGATAAAAAAGCTAGAACTCGGATTGACTCAATTAGGGGCAGAGACGGCTAGATACATAATTCTAATACCTCAATTTTAGATACATTTTTTCAAATTTATCTTGAGCTGTATACTCTGCCCGATCAGGTGGATATAACTTTGGCGGAAGAATATCTACAGCTTGCGGATTCCCATCGTCCTAGCTCAGAGGCAGTTGAATATCTCCAACTAGACATAACTGACGAAGAAATCATATCTGCAATAGCTTCGTTACCATCGAGGAAAGCTGCTGGGGACGACTCTTTACCAACAGAGTTTTATTAGAAGATTTTCAAAAGCTCGATCCTTTCGCTGCTTGGGGTGGTTATGCATCAGATTGGGGAATATATGGAAGTTCTGAAGTCCTGGGATATGATGAACATTGTCTTTTTTCTTAGGAAAGGGAAGGTGGCGGATGACTGTGGGTCTTATCGCCCAATCTCTCTTACCAATACCTATGCTAAAATATTTGCCAAAGTGTTGCCTAATCATCTGGCGTCTTATATGCCTGGTCTAGTATCCGAACAACAACATGGATTCATAATTGATAGGGATACTACTGCGCATGTTAATACAGCTATAACTGCTTTTGACATTGCTAACAAGACATCTAGTAATTTGGGGATGATCCTTTTAGATGCTAAAAAAGCATTTGACTGGTTGGTATTGGATGCATTATGAAAAATACTGATTAACAATGGCTTACCAGGCTGATTTATTAACTGGATCCGGGTACTATATATCAAGCCACAGGCTAAACTTAGATATGCCTTGCTGTATTCTGCTACATTTCCGATACAGTGCGGCACAAGACAGGGGTGTCCACTCTCTCCCTTGCTCTTGCCCTATTTATAGAGCCATTCATTCAAGGGCTAAACCGAAAAATCAATATCATCCAATTTAGTCATGGTATGCATCAACTCAAGGCCATCGCGTACGCGGATGATATTGTGGTATTTACATCTGACCCAGCAACAGCCCTGAATATTGTACAGGAAGAAGCGGAAACTTTTGGCGGCTTTTCAGGCTATAAACTAAATGTACATAAAACACAAGTCCTGCATAATTTAAAATCCGTAACACCTATAATCGGAGCTTGCACTGTTGTTACGTATTTGGGGGTTCAGATTGCTGCCAATACAGATCAAATCTGGAGAATTAATTATGAAACGTTACTACAATCAGTTATAAAGAAATTCAAAAGCTGCAATAAACTTTCCATAAACATCATAGGCCGGATTAACATAATCAAAATAACAATTTTACCTACGTTTTTATACCTATTTCGAGCTATCCCTATATGGGTCCCCAATTATTTCTTAAAAAAATTACAGGGTGTAATTAGTAGCTTTATTTGGGGCTATAAGCAGGCACGTCGGGTGCTACATTTACTTAAGTTTTCTTATAAGTTTGGAGGTTTACAACTTCCTGACTTTACTTTTAGGCAGCATTTACTGGGCATCTACAAAGCTTATTAATTGAGAAACAGCCATACTTTGGGCTTGTTTTAGCGCTCGGTACAGATAGCCGAATATTCTTGTACAGGGTTAACAATCCCAATTATTATAAAAGAGTGAGGTTTAAGACCAATAGGGATATGGAACGAAATCCTTAACTATTCTTCACTCACTTTTGAAGATCTGATCAATCATGAACACTTTAATTTATGGAGTACTCCATCTCTCCCAAGCATTTTTCATGACTCTATAGCTCGCAGTTGGGCAAGATATGGAATTGAAAGATTGGGTCAGCTATTCGATATCTGTGGTTTTTCTACTTTTGAATAGCTCCAACGATTTTTTGATCTCCCACATCAGTCATGTTTTAAACATCTACAATTTAGACATTAATTCTTTAAATGGCATGGGTCGCAAATTCCACATTCCCATTCACTACTTACACATTTTTAAATCTTGCGCTTAAAGCTAGAGTCAGCTCGATGTACTTATAGCTTTGTCATCTGAGAAGTGCTGATATTAGCCACTTAGCTAATAAATGGAGTCGGACACTTGATACGGCTATGGATATATATGAAATTACGTTGGCACTGGATACACTAGATAACTCTATACACTCTATCAACTTAAAACTGCAGCAATTTCGTACTATTTGTATGTTATATTATACTCCTGAGAAAATCAGTAGATGGCAACAACCATTGCAGGTATCTGCTCGAGTTGGTGGGGATAGAACATTTCCTAAGTGCGGCCAAAGTGCAGCCGATATTCTTCATATGTTTTATACTTGTCATAGGTTATCAGACTTTTGGGAAAGTCTTACGCAAAAATGCTGGTCAACAATTGGGATTTGATTTGTTTTTAAACTAAAGAGATTATGCTGAGGCATAAGGTGTGTGATAATCTTGCTATCAGGAGCTTTCTGTCTATAGCATTAGTAACTGCCCGTCTCTATATTGTGAGAGAGTGGATTACGCCTAATCGTCCTACATTATTAAAGTGGCTGGCTCTTATGCATGATATCTACGAAAGAGAACATGCATTGGCTAAAACTAGATCAATTCGCTCACTGCAAACATTTGGACGAATAAGGAAATACCTCAAGAATCAGGATGCTATTTAGAATACATTTGGATGTTATGTGGATGTTTTCTGGATGTATTTAAATGTATAGGTATTATTGTTTATCTACAGTATTACTGAATTTTCTTTCTTGCTGTGTCTTCGCATTTTCTTCATTTTCTGAATGTGATGTACCCTCTGTTAAAATAAAAAAATAATAAAAAATAATAAAAAAAAGGCAATGCACATAATCAGTGAGGTAGTACATGAAGTTGAGAAAAGCAAATTGGTTAATGCATAATATTTTATAAGAATAGCAACAAAGTTCCAAGATACTGAGCTCAGAAATTATTGTCAGGGCGGATTCATCATGGTGCCTTTAACTAAAACTGGTTAGATGGTGCTGCATTGTGGTTCTTTTTGGCTGAGGTGATTATGCTCCTACATGCCCCTCTAAATTCTTATATAGTTACTTTTGCCATCTGTTTCACTGAATGTTATTGCACTTCTGCGAAACAAGGACATCACAGGTCTTAAAGCTAGAAACATTAGAAGGGTGGACTGTGATCTTGAAGCTGTATTAGAGTGTAATAAAGAAGGATGTAGAGGAAAGTAGCTTAGGCACATCAATTGACTGATTTGAAAACTAGGGTTAGCATGTTCTAGATGGCACTAATTTGTTTAAGAAACAGATATCCTGCTGTCCAGAATGGAGTGGAGATAATGGGAAAATGAGATTGAAAAGAGTTCTGGTAACAAGATTAAAATTTTAGTGAGGGGCAGAAATCAATACTGTACAAATGTGGTAAGAAATATGTTGCAATATTCATATTTTACAGAGTTAGCCATTTGATAAGAGAGTTTACAGATTGAATGGCCTGTGCAGTTGGATACTGCACAGGTAGGATTTAAGCAGGATGATTTCAATGGGAAAACTCTACATGTAAATGATAGATGTTTTGTCCTGAATATAGTACTATTCCAGACCAACAACTGAATTAGGTCTGACACAAGGGGCATTAACTTTAGAAGCTGTTCTGTTCATTAGATGTGTGTCATGGGTTAGGTTAAAACTATGCACAAGTAATGACTTTATAACTGTGGCATAGTTGTTAAGGGAGATTGTGATGCGGCAGGTTTTTCTTAACGACAGGCTTGACAGGAGGGATTTTCATTTCTAGAGCTTTCAGAATGATACATAGATATTTGACTGATAAAAGTGGCTTCATGTGCAGAAAACAGGGTACTAACACAGGCACTTTAAGTCCTTGTCGTGCTTGGGGCCGCCAACATGTCAGGGGAAGACCAATGAAGATTTGTGAGATTTTAGATCCAGGGACCTCTAATCACATTCTACAAGGGAATCCCCTCATCTCATTTTGTGTTACCCCACTGCTGGAAAGCAGCACTCTTTTATATGGCAGAGCACAAGCCATTGCCATTCCTGATTGTAAGTCTTAACTGTGTTTACAGTGAATTTTTCATGCCCACTGACATCCATCTAAAGCTTTTACTCTTTCAGGCAGACTAAGGGGGTCATCTAACCCAGCTGTTAGCAGCTAAGCCTCGTCTTCCCTAGCTGAAGCTCAATTTAAACTTCCTCACAGGTCAGGTGCTGCTTTTTTGCCAAAAGAGGGCCTGCCATTTTGGAAGGTTGTTTTTTAATACAAAAATATTGTCAAAGAGTCCCCATGAAATAGAAGGTGCTCATTATTACAGTTAGACGAGGGTAGTAGTGGTTTACGGTTGTGAACCTCATTAAGAACAAGTGTTTACTGTGGTACCAGTATAAATGATATTGGTCATATAGTAGAAGATGGTGCCATTTGGTTATCTATATCACACTAAAGGGTTCTAAAGGTTGGAGTAAATCAAAACATCAAGCATCACTAACTCCTAATGAATGTAACTCACAAAAAGTGATGGAATGCTACTATAGATAAAAGGGAAAGACGGTGTGTGTGAAAACAGGGAATCTTTTCTTTTAAAGACGAGAACCCTCACTCACCTGAGGGTGACATGCTTCATCATTAGGTCCCCTCTTGCACACTGCAACCGCAAGGTATACAGTGTGGGCTACAACTCTAAAAAAAAATTATATAAGAGAGGAGCGTGAGGTGTTTTATGAGGATGCCAACTTAGGCAGGGGGAGTAAGGGGCAGAGTGTAAATCAGAAAAAAATGTGTATATATAAAACTAGCTACTGGGTGACAAAATTCAATTTACTGGTAGTCCCCATCAGCTAGGATTAAAATGAGGTGATATAGGATTGAAATAATATCCTAGTTATTAGTGGTCGACATGTTTCTGCCAGGTGACTACTCGTTCGCGGCATTCATCAGGACCTCTCAATATTATCACTCTGCTTCAAAAACAATAAATAAATGAAATAAAAACCATACTCAACTCCAAAACGTCATGCACTCCCACCACACACCAAATCAAACACCACACTCGTGATATTGTGTTACACACGTGGTTAAAAAGGAACAGACAAATGTTTAGGTAAGTTTACACAAAGAACTCACCTAAGGGTAATGCTAATTTACCTCTACCTTTCAAGGAATGATGCCTCAGATCACAAATTACTGAGAAAAAATAAAGATAAAAGAACCGCTCAGACTGGTTCTCCCACGTTGCACATAGCTGGACAGATAAAATGAGAGCCTAGTGCTTCCATGAGTGTGCTAGGTAATCAATATTTGTTTAAAACAAGGAAGATCTGTTTTGCTCCTCAATTGACAATGTCCAAAAGAAAACAGATCAATAAAGAGCAAGAAAACAAGGAAGCCAAACACAGCCCAACTGTTAGTTAGGGGTGGTAGCTGTATACCACACACATCCTAAAAGAACGAGTGGCTCACAATCACCAAGTGCAGGCATCCAGCTTTCAAAATATGAAGCGTATAATAGATAGTATCAACAAATCAATGTAAAGACCTTTGCTGTACGATATGCAATATACGCTCAGCATATCCTCACAGCGCACAGGTCATTGACGGCAATACCCACTCTCAGCCTTACAATACCTTACGTTAACCTGTGTCCTTCCGTTCAGGGCACCAACCAAAGGGGGAGAGGGAGCGCGTATCCAAATGTTTTTAAATCCCAGCAAGCGACTTTGTGGGTACGTCTCACCCGGAAGTCAAGCAATTGACATCCGGGTTATGAGGGATCAAGGGAAATGTAGTCCTACTATTTTGGTTATCAACACCCTACTACCCAAGGTGTTGTTTGCATATTGGGCCCAAGGATCCCAACTCTACACAATGTTTATTTAGAAGAAAAACAAATCAGTCACATAGGGCCCCATTAGTATGGAAACGGGACCTCCCGCTGAGGCCATGGCGGTCCCGCCCTCCCGATTAGCATGCGCTCACCACACTGGCGGGCGCATGGCGCATCGTCAACATTGCGGCGGGCTGTGCAGAGAACACCGCTCGCCGCAATGCCACAAAGGCAGGTTGTGCATTTCAATGCACAACATGATAGGCACCATGAGGTGCCTGACACGTTGTACATTGAAATGCAGTGGAGTACCATAGGTACCCCCCATGTGCACCCCCACCCCCCAGAATCCCTGCGGGCCCCCAATGTAAAAAACCGCCTGCCTTTCAGTGGCAGCCTTAGGTGTCTACCGGACACCGCCACCATATGAAATGCTTTTCCGCCCGGTAGGCAATTGGGCGGATTGCCTACCAGCGGAAAACCGGCGGATGGTCTTCCCATCCGCCGGGGTCCCCTCCGCCATGGTAATGTGGCGGAGGGAATTTGTAAGCAGGTGGTGATTTTTAGCGGGCGGATCGCCACCGCCATACGGGCGGTGGCGATCCGCCCACTATACTAAAGATCCCCATAGTGTCAAACAATAGTGATTTTCAAGGCTATGAGATTTTACAATGAATTACATATTAAAGCAAGTCTTAATGTATAAAGGATGACAAATTAGAAGATGAAGAGAAAATAAGTAATACTTATTTTCTGCTCATTTTTTGATTTTTCATCCTTTATACATTGACTTGCTTTAATCTGTATTTAATAGTAAAATCTTCAGCCTTGAAAAAGTCACGCAGTGATGAGATACATGTCGGCTGTTTCTGAAGAAGGAATTTGTTTGAGTGGAATGAACAGAAGAACACAAAATCACTCAATTGTTAATAAAATGTGCTTTCATTTAAACTAAACACATTGGGGCCGATTCTGATCCGGGTCGGAAAGTTCTCCGACTGAGCCGGATCCGGAGTGTTTTCCGACCGAGCCGGAGTTCTGCAGTCTGACCGAGCGAGTACGATGCGGCCGTATGCTGCCAGACTCGATTCGGTCGGACTCCCATAGAAGTCAATGGGAGCCAGTCGTACGACGCATACATGGGCTCCCATAGACTGAATGTGTAAGTCTCGCACAAGGGCGCCCCCTACAGTGCGTACGCTTCGGTGCCATCCGCACCGTACATGGCTGTGTTGGGGAGACCCTTGGGTCTCCCCCAGTGCCCGAGTCGTAGGGCTGGGGGTGACAGGGGGTCCGATGCGGACCCCCAGAGGCAACTTCCCCGACATTTTGCGAGCCGGACAATCCGGCTCGCAATGGCTCTCCGACGCGTGCATAGTACTGGCTCGGTCGTAAATCGCATCCATTGCACGCCACGGTTAGCTTACGGCCGAGACTTACGGAGCAGTTCGGACCCGAAAACGACTCGGTCGGTGAATTTCCCGTAGCTCGCATCGTACTTGCTCGCTCGTACAGCTGTACGAGTCAGGCGGAAAACACGCGCGCGGCTCTAGTTTTTCTGTCCGTATCGCGTTCGGTGCCCTTCCGACCTGGATCGGAATCGGCCCCATACTGTTTGGACCTTATACTATTGTTTGAGTCTATATGAGTGCTTTGGTTTTCTTCCATATAATCATTACAGATTTAATATTACTGCCCTGCTCCGCATATGGAAGTACTTTTGTTAAAAAGATACCTGTAAAAAATTACTATCTGGGACATTATTCCTCCCCTCCCCCAACATTTGCCCTAATCTGTTTTTCTGACATTAGAACTCGGTGCACCTTACCCTACACAATAGGAAAAAAGTGCCTGTGCTCCCCTTTTAAACATATCAAACTGACTTAACCTTGGTTGGTGCAATTAGCTTTCCTGTAATACCATAATGCATAGAGTGAAAATATACCCCTGGCATGGGACATGAAGAGCCACCTGCGGACTGCAGCACTTATTATGCCATCCACTGCAGTGGCAAGGAAAACACGGCTTCAAACCTACTATGTATAGCTTGATAGCAGCTTGCACCCTGCTGCTCAGATCTGTCAAAATACCCCTTTTGACATATAGAAAAACCTGATTTTAAATACCGGCTATCACCCCTAAGCACAGCTTTCTACAGCCAATTTAGAGTGCATAATGTTAAATAGAGAAACATGTGTGATATTAGAAATGGCATGTTCTCTCAGTGTCTCAGCCCAAAATGACATTGTCACTGGTCAGGCTGTAACTTGTATATAACAAAGGTAAAAGTGTAGATAGCATAATTTAATCTATAACTTGTTACCTGTACTAGCTATAGACTCCATTCAAAGTCTTATTTCTATATTTAGTAAAAATATAATCTAGTGGTGGTCAGATATCATATTGAATATATTTCTAAATGTAACTTTTAGATAGTTGCCTTTACCCTGCCCTGCCTGGGGCTGCTGGAGGCTACATAGCATTAGCTCTCCAGCCACTGCCCAGCCTGTGCTTGTCCTGATTGGGGTGTGAAAGAGTAATTGAAACTGCCCACAAAGTAGAGACAATGGCCGTGGTGTATGGAGATCTTCCTTCCCCTTGCGGAAAGACCAGCTATGGTAGACCCGGGAACTTCATTCACTTCATAGAGGCCTGCCTTGTCACGAGCAAATGTTACATGACGCTTGAAAAGGCCCATACTTTCCCTCCTTAGTCAGGACAGCACCAAACCTTGTTGGAAGAAAACTCCCTCAAAAAACAGTTTTTAGTGTCCACAGAAAGGGGCGACTGATCATTATCCTGTCCACACATCATGGGGGGGCATGCAGGCTCAGCGCAAGGGGAGAAGTGTTTCCCAATCTTATATTTTGAGAGGGGGAGCACTGAGGAATTCCTTGCAGGAGGCAAATAAGAACTGCTGAAAAATGGGTTGGGTAGTCCCAGGGAACTTTTACCGGATTGGAAATGGCGTGCCCAAAAGTCACACCCACCTAAAAGCTGGGACCAGACATAAATGTGGCATCCCCAGGTACCATCTTTAGAACACTTACCGGACCTGCAAAAGATCAGACTGGACCTGCTGCCTGTGGCCTGAAAGGAGCCCTAAAGTACAGGATCTGCTCTACCTACTAACCAAAACAATTAAGTGGAATACAGGCGTTGTTTGGCTGACCTCCTGTGGGATACAACAAGCTGCAATAAGCCTTTTCCCTGTCCAGTGGCAACAGGACCTGACCTGGATTTTACTGTTGTCCTCTGCCTGGCACCCTGTGAATCTCTCAGTGCCTTGGGATCTTACAAATATACTACGGTGGTTGCTTGTGCACGAGAAGAATGCTTGCAGCTTTTGAAAACATTTCCTCCACAGCACCAGCCGGAAAAAAACATTTCTACAGCGTCAGATTTAATTTCAGTTGATTGCTGGTCATGTTTAGCCAAATAACATGCTCTAAATTTTTTTTGAAAGGTTAACATTTCAACAACATTAATATTTTAGGAATTTAATGTAAGCAGAAATGCATAAACAAATGTATTCTAGTGGTATAATGCAGCATGTTGAGTTGCTGAATCAAGGTGAATACACTGACGTCTGCTGAATTATTTGATGAATCCCATTGCTGCTATGTATTCGATGAATCTTGAAGGTTCTATTTACCCAGGGAGAAAACACATTTGACATAGCTATATTTTTAGGCTGTACAGATTATACAAAAAAATCTTCTTTGAAATGGATAAATTTGGCGGAACAAGTAATTGAAAATATGCAGAAAAGTGATTCCTGGCTTTGATTTGTCTTTGATCCAATTACTAAACAAGACATGTTTGGCAGCTCTTCTATTTTTCAAGCAGTCTCTTCCAGAAGACATGTGAAACTAGAATAATTAACATTAAATATTGTGAAGAAGTAACCATAGGAAATAAGAAAGCACAATCATTCCACTCCAAAGAATGAAAAATAATGAGCATTTTACACCGTTGTTACAATGTTTAATTCAATATTTGTATAGATGATTCATCCTTCGACTTTCTCCACAGGGGATTCATACCCTAATCACAGTTTTAATCAGTGGTTTGAAGGTTGTGGATTATTCATTTGTGGAGATGAGACCATTTTCTTATTACTTTCTAGTGTGCAGTGGACTGTTTTGCGCAGTAGCTCGCAGTGGGAGTTCAGGTTTTGACCTAATCATCTCAGCTTCTATTTACCAACTTCAATATTGGTTTTATCTGGCATATTTCCAGTGTCGGTGTTGTGTTCATCACTATGTGTGTTTAGAGCAAGTAGCTGTAATGTGATGTTTCTACAAGCTGTTTTAGATTTGGAGCTGCTGATCTTGGTGATGTCTTTGGATGTAATCATGATGACAGTTGCTCATTAGCCGTATGCTTGATTGGAAACATTTTCTAGAATTTTATTTGAGACGCTGAAAGCATGCTGCTACCCATTTGAACAGCAGCTGCCAGAAGCTCAACTCTGAGAAAATGGAAGTCCTCATCCTCGGATCCACCCCCTGGGCATGGGATGACACATTGTCCCCTCCTGCCCACGGCAACCCTCCCACCCCCACAGACCATGCCCGCAACCTCAGCATCATACTCGACTCCTCCCTCACCATGATTCGACAGATCAATGCTGTATCTTTCACATGCTTCAACAACCTCCACATACTCTGCAAGACTTCAAATGGATCACCCCTAAATCCAGGAAGACCGACATCAATGCACTCATCATGAGCAGGCTGGACTATAGGGACCACCCTCTATGCCAGAGTCAACAAATCTCTACTCCACAAACTCCAGACCATCCAGAACGTCACAGCCAGACTCGTCCTCAGCATCCCACAACAACACCACATCACCCAGCACTTACAAGACCTCCACTGGCTCCTAGTTGAAAAAAGAATGACCATCAAGCTGCTCACACATGCCTACAAAGCCCTTAAAAAAACGGACCCCAATACCTCAAAGAAAGAATCTCCTTTTACGCCCTCAAGAGAAACCTTCGCTCTGCTGAACTAGCCTTGGCCGAAATCCCCAGCCTCCACAGAGCCAGAAAAGGAGGCAGATAATTCTCCTACATCATGGCCAAGTCCTGGAATTAACTCCCCCTCAGCATCAGACAAAGCCACACACTGTAAGAATTCAGGAAGAGCCTCTAGACCTGGCTCTTCGGATGACCGGAGCTGCACAAATTCTTCCCCCCAGAGATGCACCAGGTGCAGTTTGCATATCATAGCATTTGCTAAGACTATTAAAATAGACATAATAAGCAACATTTTACATTTCTCATCAGTATTGAATGTGCTAGCCAAACCAGAACCGTAATAATTGGCTTCATTCAGTCACAGATTGTATCACTGTTCACCCTCTTGCCTCTCTACTCTCAAGTGGTTTATACTTTTAGCACTATGTTCAGCCAACACACATACCCCATAAATGTTCAACAAAAGTCTTTGCCAATAGACTTTGCATTCCTTCACCTCTTCCTCCTCAATGATGTTATGTGCTGCTCTTTAATGGCCTCTGAAAAAGTGCACAGTTGCACCAGAAAGTGCAGTGTGGACCTGTTGCTTGGTTCTTTGTTGTCTTTTTACAAGTGAGACACACACTTCATGGTGTTGCATTCTACCACAGCACAGAAGCAAGGCTTTGATCTCAGTGTGCACTCCGCACACTATACATGTTGCGCTGTCTTTTGAGCTCTACTCAGGGCAAAAGCAAGGTTTGAAACGCGGACTGCATCCACTACAACTCTTGCTCTTCTGAATCTCAACTTGTTGTCCTTTTAGGTTTTGAAAACCATGGAGACTCCAACCTTATTTCATCCTTCTCAACGCATGTGTCCCTGCTTACTGCATGCTGTCATTATAAAGCAGCTGAATGAGTCAAATAAATAAGGGCAGTTGCTATTGTGATAATCACCACAGTAGGTGATTGGTAGAACTTCAGTTTTGTCTTTATTGAGGGTGGTGTTATAGTGAACCTCAATAAATTCACACAGGCAACTGTAGTTTTCACCCCACCAGCCATCAAGTGCCATCCCTGAAAATCTAAAACATCATCATTCTAACTCATCCATGTGATCCAAGAACCCTCAGAATGCTAAGAGTACCAGAGTTACAGAACACCACCAAAGCATAATGCATCACATTCACTTAGAAAGTCAGTGAAGGCCTAATCATGGCACTTTAGAGGTACTTTGGTGAGCAAGGCCAGATGGATCCTCACTCACTTCCAGCAAAATGGAATAAGCATGTATGGATAATAGATTCAAAAACAGTGTGCCGCCACACCCCCTACGGTCTATGAACTGGTACATTAACAGTAGCCCTGTGCAAAAGAGAAGATCAAATCCTGCTCTATAACTTCTTCACCTTTGCCTGTGCAAGATATCAATGAGCTTGCACGATTGTGGTGCATGCTGGGCACTAAAAATAAATCAAAGGTTTTATGGATATTTGAAATTTGGGTTAATCAGGGCTTGTTCACACTCTCACAAGACCGTGCAAATGTCATTTCTGTCCCAAAAGGGATCATCCTGAAAATAAAAGTCTGGCTGCGGGACTAGCTTGTATTGGATCCTGTAGTAGTTCTCAATCAGGAGTTCAGAAAGACTAGAGGTAAGCTCTTGTGAGTATCTTTTTAGGAAATGTTATTTTATTATAGCATTTATTTATGCTTCACACCTCTGATGAGTTTCTGAAGCTCTCCGGTTTTATCTTGGTTCCTGGTTCTCTGTCAGAGCACAGTGTTTAGGTGCTGAATGCAGTTTGGCCTTTATGGGAGGTGTTTGATGAGGCCTGTGAGGTTAAAAGATGTGCTCCAGACATGGTGCAGTAAACATCACTGTGCATAACAATGAGGCGCTTCTGAGAGTGTGAGAAAGTGATGCCACCAGGCTACTCGACCATTTTAGGAGTCATCCATTTTCTATTCCGTCATAGATAGTTATACCTCTGAATTGAATTAGCAAAATAATGGTTTAACAGAACAATTTTGTCCTTAAATATTGCTAACAAAAATTCTGTTCCATTGTTGAAGATTTTCTATTATTAACTGCAATAGGGACACATTTCTTATATTTTGCCTATAATATGCAGGTATTACACTGTCGTAGGGTGCATACAATTTGGAGAGCTTGACCACCACCCAGAGTATATACACTGTGGTGGCCCAACCAGCACCGAGAGAGGCACAACAAGTGGAGGCACTGCTAAGCATCCAGGGTATTTGTAGCCCTGTTGGGGGAGAAACAGCACATAGAGTCAGTTACATCACACCAGCCTAGTCCAAGGAGCAGCACTTCTACTCTGTGCATTTACATTAAAAGAGTGGTACTAGATGACCAGTGTGAAGTACACATGGATGGTGGATTAACTTCTAAGCATGCATTCTGAAGGTAGATAGGAGGTGGGACTCTGATCTAGCTCTGTGCCCTATCGGTCCTCATGAGTTTTTTCTCGCATTTTGTCAAGATGGTGATTCTTGCAATAGTCGTACTTTTTTTATTAACAAAATAGAGTCAATTACGCAAGCTGTTGAGCTACTTACTGTACTTGGGATTGTTTGAGTGGAAGGCACATGGTGGTAAGTGTGGTTAGCTACGTGAATAGGTCAAATGAGATGTGTAGAAGGTTTTAGATGCATTATTATTTATTAGTTTGGTTGGTAGTGTTGTGTTGAGGATAAGCTTGAGTAGTTTCATTAACAGACAAGCATTGCAACATTGATGTTCAACAGTTACCCAGGCAAGCTACTTGGCAAAGGGCATCAATCACCAAAGACCAGACCAATTGTTCAGGAACTGTATACTGTTTACTTTCTCGACATTCTCAAATGGTTTATGACACCCTTATTTATCAGAAATAGGCAATATATGCACTGTAATGAAGACAATCGTCTTAACATTTTGCCATCAAGTTCCTTAAACAATTGCTTTTAATCCCTGTAAGCGAATGGTATCCCAGAAGATTTAAACCATGTATGATACAGAAATATGTGCACTTGAGGAAGGTCCATTCATTCACAACAGGATCATTTGTCCTCACTCTCTGCAGTGATGTTCTGCTCTGCTTATTGTGATGGGTATGTCCAGACATGTGTCATTTGCTCTCTGTGCCACAAGACCCAAGCTTCACCTCATTGCAGCGGGACAACACTGCCTGGGTTAATGGGATCATTTTATTCTCGTTAAGAGGATCAAATGGTGCGGTCCTGATTGGTGAAGGCCAAGAATGGTTTACAAAAGGACCTGTCGCTGTCTGGAGTTTAAAAGTGAGTAAAATAACGATGGACTAGAAGCCTTCCACCCTTTTCTGTCTTGTTTCCTGATTTTGTTATATCATGCCACATTAACCCTGTATTGAACACAAAACCTTTCTAACAATCAGTTTGTTTTTCCTTGCTGCAAAACAAACTTCTCCCTGGGAATACAGTTTACATGAAACAATGGAAAGGGAGTGTATGTTGCACCTTCTTCACCTTCACCGTTAATAATAGTTTTTATCACTTAACCTCCTTCCTTTTGCAAACAGCGGTTTCCTGCACGCCATTGCTTTGTCCTGAATCACGTGAATCAGTTTCATGGCAAAAAAAACATCATCAGTACGATTGTATATCATTGTGTTCTCCTAATTTTGGTTCATTTTTATTCATCATCTACATAAGAGCGTAACACACTTACTAAAAGAGACACAATTACATAATATCCTTGTATCTTCTGTTTAGCAGCTTGTTCCCAAGGGACATGTTGTACCTTGTGATCAGGTGGTAATGGCAGAACCCATCTGAGATTCTGATCTCTGTGACATTCATCAAGTATGTTGCTGCTGAGATGATTTCATCCTGTCCTTCCAGAGCAGCTATAATCTTTTGCCTATTCAATATAATGAAAGGTAATTTTAAGAACATTTTCTGCGAGCCAATGCTTTTTGTATCTGCCTTATTGAGCTAATTGCAGCTCCCAGGGGCATTTATGTGAATATTTAGTATGAAGGTGAGAGGAAGAGAAAGTAAACGATTTTGCCTCA
This sequence comes from Triturus cristatus, assembly GCF_964204655.1. Taxonomy (NCBI): domain Eukaryota; kingdom Metazoa; phylum Chordata; class Amphibia; order Caudata; family Salamandridae; genus Triturus; species Triturus cristatus. The sequence continues at coordinate 492,506,628 of NC_140588.1, forward strand.
GAATAACATGTCATTTAGGATTCTGCTCTAATTGGTACTCGGATATTTATCTAATTTGAACACCTGGATAATATGTAAAACGAGGATTGTTGGAAAGGATTAACCCTTAAATCTGCATCCATAATTAGGATGGGAATAAAGTGTAATATCCTCTACTGTTCAAACTTGTTTCATCTATTAGTTCTGATTCAGTGTATTTACAAACATTTTCGCTCAGTCACGTGTGAACTCAAGCAATCTTAATCCAAGTAATTATTATTAATTTCTTGGAAGAGTTTAGTAAACAGTTTAGCGACCAATGGTGCAGATTCACACAGCGACGCTTTCAAACCTGTGACATGCAGCGTGCATAGCAGACTTTTGAGCAGGGTGAAATAACAGGGGCCTCTCATCTTCTCATAAGGTGAAATAACATCGAAGTCTAATTTTAAGATATGGTTTTCCTGCTTTCAAAAAGGGTGGACAGAGAGGTCAGTGCTGTGCAGTTTGGCCAACCTAGGGGTCTATTACGATGGCCCCCGGGAAATGGGACCGCCTGCTATGTGTGCGACGGTCCCGCATGTTCAATTAGGATGCACCTGCCACACTGGCGGGCACATTCCGCATTTTTTGCATTGCGGCGGGCGGTGCTGTCAGCAGCACCTGCCGCAATTCAAAAAAGGCATTTGTACATTTGCATGCACAATGTGGCAGGCACCGTGCGGTGCCTGCCACGTCGTCCATGCAAATGCAGGGGGGTACCATAGGTACGTAGCGTTCTTCACCAAAACCTGGACCAACACATCTCGGGACCAGACATCGCCATCGCCATTCACAAGGGTACAAGATCACCAGGAAGGACCGCCACACCCACCCGGGAGGAGGAATCACCATCGTCCACAAATCCACCCTCCACCTGAGCATGCTCCCCGATGAACCCACAGACCTGATGGAACACCTGCACTTCAAGATACAGGACAGCCCTTCCACCACCCTCCAAGGAACCCACATTTACCGACCCTCTGGATCCCGTGGACCATTCACCAACTCCATCATGGACATCATCTCCCAGTGCGCAATTGCATCTGCCAACTACACCCTGATGGGAGAACTTAACTTCCACCTCGACAACCAACTGGACCCCAACACAACATCCCTACTTGACAACCTCCACAACATTGGACTCTGTCAAATTGTAACCGAACCCACGCACTCAGCTGGACACACCTTCGACCCCCTCTTCACAACAGGAAATATCATCACCTTCAGCCACACCACCGAACTCCCATGGATTGACCACAGATGCGTCCACTTCACCTTCAGAACACCCACCATCCACAGACACCAGCACCGGCTCCCACGTAGAAACTGGTCTAGAATCACCGATGACCAGCTCACCTCCTCACTCAGCAGGTCCACCCCAACCAGCACCGAAAATGACGACCCGAACACTGCAGCCTGAACCCTGCAAAGATGGACCTCCGACAGCATCAACACCATAGCCCCCTCAAAAAAAACAACAACACCCATGCCAAGAATGCCAGGTGGTTTACCACCGAACTTTGAGAGTCCAGACGCACTTGCCACTGCCTCGAAAAGACCTGGAGGAATACCAAATCCACGGAAACACACAACTTCAAAGCCGGTACCAACGTCCACCATCAAAACTAGAAAAAAAGCGATCAAAAACAGAATCTCCATGCATGCACACAACAGCAAGGAACTCTTCAACATCATCAAGGAGTTCTGCCAGCCCACCAGCGAGTGACATTCCTCCCTCAGAAGACTTTTGTGACAAACTGAGCACCTTGTTTCACCACAAAATCAAAAGCATCTACGACAACTTCGATGAAGACAGCCAACACAAGGAACCCCCTCCAACCACCCTCAACAAACTGAATCCAGCGATGGACAACTGGATGGCCCTCACCACCAAAGACACACTGAAGATGATGAAGTCAATCCACTCCGGGGCCCCCACGGACCCCTGCCCCCACCACATATTCAACAGAGCCACCAACACCATCGCACCCATGCTCCGCCACACCATCAACCGCTCCCTGGTGATCTCCTCCTTCCCTGACGACTGGAAACACACCAAGATCAACCCCCGCCTAAAGAAACCCTCGGCTGGCCCCACCGACCTCAAAAACTACAGATCCATCTCCTTACTCCCGTTCCTGCCGAAAGTCATTGAGAAAGCCATCAACAGCCAACTCGCCAATTTCATTGAAGAGCACAACATCGTCGACTCCTCCCAATCTGGCTTGAGAAAAAAACGCAGCACGGAAACCGCCCTCTTCGCCGCAACAGATGACATCTACACCCTACTGGACAAAGGAGAAACAGTAGCCCTCATCCTCCTCGACCTCTCAGCGGCATTCGACACAGCCTCCCACCGCACCCTAATACAGAGACTCCACAACACAGGGATCCAGGTCAAAGCCCTCGACTGGATCCGCTCCTTGCTCTCCGGCAGAACGCAGCTGGTCAGACATCCCCCTTTCCTCGCGGACCCAGCCTACACCAACCACCTGTGGAGTCCCACAGTGGTCCTCCCTCAGCCCCACGCTCTTCAACATCTACATGGCTCCGCTCACCACCATCGTCAAAAGCTTTGGACTCAACATTGTGTCATACGCAGACGACACCCAACTTATCCCAAGACCACCAGACACAACTTTCGGGAAGGTATGGAAACCGTCACCAAATGGATGAAAAACAGCTGCCTACAAGTGAACACCAACAAGACAGAAGTACTCACCATGGGCCCAAACCCCGAGGCCTAGAACAACACCTGGTGGTACCTCACCCTCGGAAACCCGCCCACCCCCACAGACCACGCACGCAACCTGGGAACCATCCTGGACTACAAGCTCAAAATGGACCACCAGATCAACGCCGTCTCGTCCTCCTGCTTCCACACCCTCCACCTTCTACGTAAGACCTTCAAATGCATCCCCCTCGAACACAGAAAGACTGTCACTCACGCCCTGATCACCAGCAGACTCGACTACGCACTCTACACTGGAATCAACAAAAACCTCACCCGCAAGCTACAGAACATCCAGAACTCCACCGCAAGACTTATCCTCAACCTGCCAAGACACTGCCACATCTCCCAGCACCTGCGCACACTAAACTGTCTCCCAATCGAGGCAAGAGTCACCTTCAAGATGCTCACCCACGCACACAATGCCCTCCACAACACCGGACCAGCATACCTGAACAGCCGTCTCAATTTCCACGCACCCCAAAGGACACTATGATCAGCCCAGTTCTCCTACGCTGTAGTCCCACACACCAGGAAAACCAGATCAGAAGGCCATTCCTTCTCCTTCATCGCGGCCAAAGCCTGGAACGCCCTTCCACTCAACCTTAGATGGACAACTTCTCTTTCCATCTTAGCAAGACACCTCAAGACCTGGCACTTCGACGAATCCCCCCCGATAGACCGGAACCTACCCCCACCCCCAGTGCCTTGAGACCCTCACGGGTGAATAGCACGCTTTATAAATGCCTGATTGATTGATTGATTGAAGCCTTGCCCCTGACTCCCGCCCATCCCAAGGGTACAGACCCTGGGTTGGGAGACCAGTTGCAGGATAGCACCCCTGAACTGGTGGGAGAATTGTGCAGGACACTTGCCCCAGGTGCCCTGACAATTCTGGAGTCTGGGGGTACCTTTCCACAGTGGAGGGTACAGGATCCCTGGGAGGGGGACAGGAGAGCCCCTCCTTATCTCCTGTCCAGCCTCAGAGCACAGTCCCTAGGCTCGTGGATCAATGTCAGAATGCCATCCCTGACCTGGCAGGAAGGAGAGTGTACAAAGGGTGCCAAGCACCAGGGGCTATTACCCCCCACTCTCTGATACCTCAGAGGTTAGAGAACCCTGAGAGGCATGAGGCCTGGCTTCTGTCACCGACAGCTGTCAGTGGCCGCTATGACTTACTGTCCTGGTAGACAGAGATGCCCCTGGGAGGCAGAAAGGAGTCACACCACAAGGGTGGACTGGGCAACACCACTGTGTTGTCCATGTGGGTATTGTCTGCCTGCTGGGACACATTTGTGAGCAGAGTAAGGTTAGGTGCTGTACATATAGGGTCCATAGATGTGGAGAAGGGTCCCCTATGGGTCAGCTTAGTGGACCCTGAGAGTAAGGATAGAGGTATGCAACTGGGTTCAGGAAGGCTTGGAACTGGAATGTGCCTCTGCTGTTGTGGGCCAGGGTCCATGTTCTATCGCCCCAATCAGGGAAGTCCATCAGGGAATTGATTGGTCTCCCCTGGTGTAGGCTAGTGGGGGGTTGTGTTAGACCTGGCCCTTTTGCAGGTTTATCTTCAAACCTATTGCCTTTTGCCTCCTATTTCTCTGCCCCTGGTTTTGTTGACTATAGGATTCTGCACACTTTAACACTGCTCATCCGGACTAAAGTGGATATGCTCTCTCTCTAAATTGTGATTCTGATTGGATATCAATGATTGGCCTACTTGATTTACTTGTAAGTCCCTAGTAAAGCGCACTGAGTGTTCAAGCGCCCGTATATCAAATGCTACTAGTGGGCTTGCAGCACTGGTTGTGCCACCGACAGGAGTAGCCCTTCAAATATATTTCAGACTTACCAATGTAGTGTCTGCGTGTGCAGTTGTAAACTGCCATGTTGACCTGGCAAGTACACCCACTTGCTAGACCCTTACCTTCCCTTTCCTTACATTGGAAGGCACCGCTAATGTAGGCCCGAGGTACCCCCACTAGCAGGGTGCAGTGTATGTGAAAGGTAGGACATGTACTTACTGGTGTGTGTGATATGTCATGATAGTGAAATACTGTGTATCAAGTTTTTCACTATTCAAAGGCTGTCTGTCCCATAGGCTATCATTGGGGCTGCATGTAACATTTTACATGTGTAACTTTTCATTGGTAAAAGATAGAAAAATTTAGCTTTGGCTCTCTGAAATCAGAATTTATTAGCACACCTTTTGGTAAATGTGGTTTTTACATTGTGTGTTTGAAAATACCACTTTTAGAAAGTGGTCATTTTATTACTTGACCATTCTGTGTGCCGCTGACTGTTTGTGTATTCAGTGTATGATTTTGGAGTGAACAGGAGCAGGGAATGCTCATTCACTCTAGGCAGTCACAAGGGGGGTTGCTGTGTGCCCTGCCTTGCCTGGGTGACTCACCGCTAGGCTGAATAGACCTGGCCTGCATTTAGAGTGGAAGGAGGAGTTTTGCTTGCATCTGAATAGGCTGGGTCTCCTTTTCACAATGCTATCTCCACTTCCTGTGGTCATGTTGCACAAGGGAGGACAGAACTGGTTTGAACTGGGTTCAAGACCCTTGCCAAAAAGAGAAAAAGGACAAAATGGGGTTTAAGTATGAGACCTTAAACCCCAGGACTTTAGATTACTTCAAGAAATAAGAAGACCCTGACAAGAAGAATAGCTGAAGAACTGTGTGAGGAGCACTGTCTTTTCTGTGTGAGGGGTGGGTTGGCCTGCAGTTGCTGCTTCTGTCTGCGGTGGAGGAAAAGGGCTGACTCCTTTTGCCCTGCAGTGATATGTATCCTGCTTGTAGAGACTCTCCAATGACTTATGTGTGCTGGCCTCCTGTTATAGAAGACTAGGGACATCAAAGTCTTCCTGGTGCTTTACGTGTTGAAACTTCCTGGTGCTTTACATGGTGGAAGTTTCCTTGTGCTGTGCTTACTTGAATCTTACTGGTGCTTCACGTATTTCAAATTTCCCGGTGCTTGCTTGTTGGAAATTGTGCCTTGGCCCAATTGCTGGGCCAATCCCTCTGCTACCACGATGGGTGGTAACAAAGGCTTCGCCAGGCAGGCCTTATTGTGAGTTCCCCGCGTTGGGACAGATCTCAGTGGATGGAGCGCAGTCACTCACCATTGGGGCGAGTACAGCTGAGTCCCCTAGCATTGCCTTGAAACCCACACTACAGCGAGGTCTCCAGCATGACCGGAGCGGAAGCCAGAACATCGCCTTTACCAGCACCAGCCACGCTGGGCCGGCGTGCTCAGCCGACGGTGTGTCATCTTCCCTGCTGCATCGCGCCATACCCCTCAGTGAGGGGGAGGGGTCACTGCAGTGAAAGGGAACCCCCCTCAGCATGGTCCCGTGAGTTGGTACAAGTCTCATGCTCTGCCGGAGGCCACCTCGCACCAGGAGTGAGAGTGGGTCCCCAGACACGTGGGGACCATTTTCCTGGTACTGGGAATACAGAGGGAAAGTGGGCCCCAGGGGAATAAAAGGATTGTCCCCCCCCCCCCGGCCTCCCACCTTGGGCCATCACCCAGTAGTAGCTATGCCACACGTATGTGGGTAGTGACATTTTCTGAAAGTCACCCACCGCAGCACCGCCTAAACGCGGTCAGCCGCTATTCTTGGCATCTGGTGAAGGGGCATTTTTGGGACGTTACCGCATTGCTGATGGTAGTGTGCCAGCATTCCAGCAGCTGGGGCTGCATGACTGAATTGATTTGGTGTAGGGCACTGTAAGGTCTGCCTATTTTCAAATGGCCTATGAGCATACATGTAATATAAAACCGTGGACTGTTTTGATGATTTTTTATACCCTGTGCAATCTTACAAGTAGTTTCTTGTTGCTTTAACTGTGATGTTAGGCATAATGTTTTCAGTGTGGTGTTCCTTACATATGCCCTTATAGGTACTTTCCTAGTGCACTCACTGGTATGTTTATGGCTATTGCCGTATGGTAAAGTGAAATATGACCAATGCAGTGCTATGACCTTTGCATAATGGCAAAGTGCTTTATGTGATTGTGGTCTAATGTGTTTCATGTATAGTACAAAAATATTTTTCCTTCTTGTGGTAGAATCTCTATGGGCTTGTGTGTGCTGGTCTCCTGTTTTGGAAGAATCAGGGATATCAAAGTCTTCCTGGTGCTTTATGTGTTGGGCCATCATCCGGTAGTAGCTAAGCCGCGGGTATGCGGGTAGTGACATTTACGGAAAGTCACCCTCTGCAATGTCGCCTGAGTGCGGGCATCCACTATTCTTGGCATCTAGTGAAGGCGGCATTTATGAGACGCTACCACACTGCTGATGGGTATGTGCCAGCGTTCCCGCAGTCAGGCTTACAGGACTGAATTGATTTGTTTATCGGTGTTGGGCACTCTAAGGACTGCCTGTTTTCTAATGGCCTACGAGCATACATGCAATGTAAAAACGTGGACTGTCTTGATGATATTTTATACCGTGCAATCTTACGAGTAGTTGCTTGTTGCACTAACTGTGATATCAGGCATAATGTTTTCAGTGTGGTGTTCATGACATGTGCAATTAAAGGTATTTCCCTAGAGCACTCACTGGTGTGTTTATGACAACTGACTTTTGGCAAAGTGAATTATAACCCATGCAGTGTATGACCATTGCTTAGTGGCAAAGTGATTTATGTGATTGTGGTCTATGTATAATACACCTTTTTTTTTTATTTAACTTTGTGCGGAGTCTCTTTTGTTTGCCTAGTGTGTCACTGGTGTGTCTGTGGGTTGTGCAAACGCTTTACGCATTGCCTCTTGGGTAAACCTGACTGCTCTGAGAAGTTACCACGGGGGTGAGCAGGGGTTATATTGGCTGTGTAACTCCCTTATCTTGACTAGGGTGGTGGATTCTGGCAGGCATTATGTGCATCCTCTAGCCAACCAGAAACCCAATTTCTAACATGTTACCCTTGCGACACCATGCTTGATGCACGAGCCACACAATACTGAGATGAATCTAAGTTTATTGGAGTGAAATGGAACAAGAGTGTTCCTAAGTAAGTTCAAGTAAGGTTGAACATTGGAAAGATAAAAATGACCAGAAAAGTCATAGCTTTGTTTACAAAGACTTTTTTATGCTACGTAAGCTCAAGAACATGAGAAATGGTGGAGAATGTAAGTTGCACAGAGAATTCTACACACATTGTTGAAGGAAATATTTAATGCATAGCTTTCTGTCTTTCACATTTTTCATTGCGGATCACTCCCTTTATCTCTAAATGCTAGTTCCAAAAAGCACACTATAGCAATATAGGCTGCAATGCAGTTCAAAATATCGTCACATTTTATTTTAGTATTCATCATTTAAACGCTATACCATGTCATCATGAAGGCAAAACTGTTATTTTTTGTCTTTAAGCCAGACAATCACAATTTATAATTATATTGCTGTAAAAATAACATTCAATATGCACATTTGTAAATTTTTAGCTAGAACAATAATCACAAAAATCATCTTATGTAAGTTTTCACTTATTTCGCAAGAAAAACATACTGTAACATGAATTTATAACTTTGAAATAAAGGTGTGATTGGTTTACTTCTCAGTAAAATATGTGAGAATTCCTAAGAATCTATTTTTTTTAATTTTTGGAGCTAGAGTTACGGCACACTGCAATTTTTGACAAACAACGTGTTAATGACTTTAAATACAAAGATGTCATTTAACTAAAGTAAGTACCCTTTATGTAATTTTCAAATATGCTTGCACAAAGTTCTATTTTATATCTCTTTTCTCAATTTATAAAGATATCTAAAGTAAGCATCAGTAACACACTTAAGATATAAATGTAAAAGTTGGCCTTATGCCTGTTTCCTTTGTGCGTTCTAAATTACTCGAATGCCTAACGTTTTAAAATGTGTCATTTGTTTTCATTCTTTTATCTTCCTCGTTTTTAATAAGTATTCTTCCTATAAATTCATCCACGGTGTGTTAAGAGAGGTGTAAGAAATACATTAGAGTTTGTGGGAAATGCTCTCTAAGGGCCTTAGTACAAGTCTGGTGGTCTGTGGCCCGCCAGACTCATGAGGGTGTGGCAGTCCAGCCACCGCCGCCCTGGCAGTCCGAAGCCTTATAAATTTGGCAGTCGGACTGCCATTTGACCACCGCAACCGCGTTCGGGGGTGGTGGCACAGTGATCAAGGACTCAGAATATGTTGGCTGTGCTGCTGCGGCACCGCCATGCATATTTTGAGTTTCCTGACCACCAGCCTCTCATGGCGGTCAGCTCCGCCATGTAAAAGCTGGTGTTGGGGAAACAAAGGGGGCCCTACAGGCCCCTCCTTGCCCCATATCGGTAGGTACATGCAGGCGGCAGTATTAAAGGCTCATTGAGCATTTTTACTGCACTGTCATGGGACCGCCACACTGCCCGCCAGCCAGACAGCGATTTGTATCATAATCTGGCAGGTGGGCAGCGTTCGGGTTTGGTTGTGAGGGAGCTGGGCAGTGGTGAACTGCCCCACTCTCACACCGCCAACCTAATAATGAGGCCCTAAGGCAAGACAGTTTGTGTTCACTACTGTGCGCATTCATAAAATCAAGAGTACTATTCCGTGGATGTGATATGTTGGATGCCTAATGTGGGAGGAGGGGTAAACCATCAACGTAATCTGATAATATCTTTTTAGATCAGATTACAATTCACTGAGAAAATGTTGCTAAATCGCTGCTACTTATGTAGCAAGCAGAAGGCTTTTCCGCTACAAAAATGTGATAAATTCAAGCAGTATTACACATTACAGTGAAGAAACAACATAGTAACATTATCCCACTTCTTTTTTAAATTGAGAAGAAATAATAAGCAAAATGACACACAAATAGTAAATATGTGATTACCTAAATGTTAAATTTTAAAGGCAAAAACACAAAGGGCCTCCTTTACAAACTTTTGACGCAGAGCAACGCAGCAGGCCTGCCTGCTGTGCTGCCTTGTGCTAAAACAAAAGGGCAGGAACGCACTGTATCTACAAGATACATGCATTCCTGTCTTTCTCTCCTTTGCCAATGCACAGCAGCAGTCGTGCGCCAACACAGACACTCTTGCATCATTTTGTAACGTTGCCTTCATTGCGCCAATGATTGTTTTTGTGGAGAAAGGGACATCTCATTGATGGCACTGATGGCCTTTTCCTCTTTCTATGTGTGCTGTTGAATCCAGCATGCATAGAAAGAGGAAAAAACGAAGAGAAATAAAAGTATTTCTCCCCGTTGCGCTACTCCTATGCCTCCCCTGGGGAGGTGTAGGAATCTGATTCATTCATTGGTTTACTATTCCTCGTAAATCTGGGAATGCTTCAGATTCCATTAGTGTTGCGTGGGAAAAGTATTTTTCCTCGTTACACCATTCCCATGCCTCTCCTGGGGATGCACTGGAATCTGACGCATTCCCAGTTCTACAAAATATGTAAATATGGGATTGCATTAATTTCCATTAATGATCCAGGGGAGCACCCACATCAACACTGATTGAATACCCCTTTCACGCATAGTAATACGTGAAAGGAGTTCATGTTCACAAGGCCATGAAAAGTCACACAGGGTAATTTTACCGGTCCTTATAAATATGGGCAAGACCATTGCACCGCTGGTGCGTCATTGCGCTGCCAGTGCGTCAAACAAAGTGATGCACTGGCGGTGCAATGGGCTTGTAAATACGCCCCATAATTTTTACTGTATAATTAGCCAGCATTATTTTGTGCAAATAAGACAGTGAACTAAAGAAAGTCTACGAGGTCTCCAAATGTTGTTGAGAGCTAGGCTCCACAAATTCCCAAGCCAGGCATGCAGTGTATTTACCACAACCAGAGGAGTGCTGATCAGTAAATGTGGATTTTTGGAGAACTGCGTCCAGAAGCATTTTTCATCTCCTCCATGTTGTAAACAGTGAGTTCATTTCTGACTGATTCTTCCCAGGTGGAGAAAGCCCTGATGAAAATCTTCTCTGTAATGTGTGAGGTGCACCCTGTAGTGCCAATCGCCACACTGCTACTTCACGTTTCACTTTTAAGAGCAAGGAATGCAGCTATGCGAGTCTGTTAGGTGCTTTCAGTAGATGACTTCCATTAGAGCCCGTCCCACAATTAGAGGCGGTGTGCACACTCAAAGGGCGAGATTGCGGTGCGATGAGTGGCCCTTCAGGGTGCAAGTAAAACGCCATTAGACGTAACAGTGATTGTCTTCTGAAGCTTGCCCTCATTCATAGGAAACCGCAGCAGGGGTGAATCAGTCAAGAGTGGAGACAAGCTTTGTGGAAAATTGGTAGCGATGAGACTAAATGATTAACTGATGGAATAGATGAAACATATGTTTCCAGAGGGTTCTTGACACATGTCCACCTTCAGTCACTATAACATGCACTTTAGAATAAACGGTTCCATGCTAAAATATCTTCAATTGTTTAGTTCAATTCTTCTGTCATCCTGGATGGGTAACCATCCTTCCTGATATATAATTTTGGATTTTCCCCCCCCTCCACCACTGGCCTCAGGATGAACGTTTATTAAATTGTAAAGGTAGCCAGCATGATTTAGAGAAGGGTGGTATTATGCAGTATTTAAACCATAATCTTTGGAACACTTAAAGTGAGCCCTCCAAGTACAATTCTTCCCTTTCCAATAATACTCTAATTGGGTGCTCGTCATCGAGAGTCGAAGACCAGAGAGTAGGACCACTGAACATTAGTAAACTATGGGGATTGTTTGCAATTATGTAAATGGTGCTTCAATTTGATGGCAAATGCCATATCTTCGACAGCCATGCAACAACTCACCTCCCATATTTTATGTCTTCCGCTGGTGTGAGAGCCTGAAGCTGAATAATTCACTGAACCCCAATATCCTGAATACCACAACATTTACGTCTGATGGTTTGGCTCTAGCACCTTTGATCTTGCGATAAAAGTCACCACCCTCCAGGACATCAAGCTGAACAAATTAGCAGAGTAAATTTAATAGTGACTGGGCCAATCAATACCAGAGTTCTTGATCAGTAAAAACTTAGAATTTTATTACAAAAATGCTAATACTGTAGTAAATGTCATGATGGCTTACATACAGAATACATAGTCAGAAATGATTAATCATTTAAATCCATATTAGAAGTAAAATGTCTTTAAAATGTCAATATTAGACTCACAAGGAACACTGACAGCCTCTCTAGGAAAAGGAAAAAATTCCTAAATAATCAGAAAGAATTTTCAGAAGAAAACCAAAAGTCTTATAGCTCACACCCAAAACCAATGTTTCTTATGCACATTTTACACAAACACATTTAACAAAATTGCAGATTCATCATGGCATGACTATCATTAGAGAATAATGGACACATCAGAAGCAAGAGCGTCATGTAAAATCTTATAAACACTAACCCATTTCTAAGTTAGCTAGGAAACTCCAATTAGCTTCCACAACAACAGCAAGGAAGAGATGTAACATAATAGGAAACATTATCAAACAAAGACTGTTACACAGGTTTGCTAGCGAACCTACATTGGAACTTCCAGCACAAGTGTCCTTCAGAAAGATACACCAGGAACATGATGAAAAGTGTCATTCAAAATGCATGTTCTCTAAGGAAAATAACCAATAGCCTTAGTATCCTGTGCTCCGTGGAACCTGTACAAAGAGAAGACTAGCAGTAGGGGTCATTGATTGGGAGGGTGAATGATGAGCTAAACAGTGGAAACTACATCCATCTTAATAAAATGGTGTCTCTACGAAAATATTGCATAACTAAACTATATTTGAACTTATAAACATTATTATTAAACTGTTTTTAAGTGTAACATCATTATTTCCTTGGCCACAACTAAATAAATCATAAAAACCATTAATATGCACACATGTTTGTACCCTAAAATTGCACACTTGAAAAATCGTTAACACTGGGTTGGTGAAAAGGTTTTGCCCATAGTGCACCCATCAACACAGTAGGAATGGCTTGGGAGACAATGCATGGTGGGGATGAATGAATGTCATGTCAGGCAACTTACCATGGATTTTTCTGGTTTGCAGGAAAAAGAGGTTTGTTTCTAAAATAAAAATACAAACCTCCATGGACAAATAGTATTTGTACTCGCTGCAATCCAGAAATATTTATGTTTTTTCAGACCATGACCAGAATTACTTGCAGGGCAGATCCAGGCAGAAAGAAGTATATAGAATAGTATGGGCCTTTCAACATTCTTGAGCCAGTAGACCTGCGTTGGATGGGCTGGTGGTTAAAGGGTTCCAACAGCAGAGATAGCTAAGCCTCTAATATTCAAAGACTAGTTGTTCCCACACCTCAAAATTAGGCAGGAAAGCCACAAATTTGATGGAAGGGAGACTTGCTAACATATAGTCCTACTCCCAACCTGAAAAATTCTTAATGATCCCTCTGTTTGTTTCTTCATGTTTCCATTGTGGGACACCACTGGCAGTACCTCTCCCCTTAAACATAAATCAGGTAAGTAGTTTATTCTATCCTCAGTTTGCCTCTCATCATTATAAGTTAGAAAGTTACGATATGTGGGTCATATTCCATAAATAAATGGGAAAAATGTTTGAAATGTTTTTTGAAAAATGTATTAGTGAATGAGTCTGTACACCAAGTTCATGAAGGTACCAAGAAGACCAAGATGAGTGGACGAACTATTCATGATGGGGCAGTGCATGTCCCTTAGCTGTTGCTTGCACTCTTTAACCTATGGTTTTTTCAGTGAATTTCAAAGGTTTTGTAAATGATAATTTTTAATGTATTAATTGTTATACTGATTTTTTTTTCTGATTTACTAAATTTTTTTTAACTATTTATTTTTAGATATTTTATTTTTTTAATTACACTATAATTACATTATACATTACAATACAAAATATACTTTCTCAGAATGAATTACTTTAGTTTAAATACTTTACAAATAGGCAATAGAATTTTAAGTACAGTAGTTACAGTTGTTGCAATGGGCAACACAATTTCAAACACAATGCAACATTGAGCTCAATGTGAATTTCTAGTCAAATTCAATTAGTTACTTTGGGGCATATGCATCAACATTAGCATTTGCGATTCCTTATTAGCGAAAAATAAGGATTCGCTAATAAGGAATAGCAAAAGGCTATGCATGTAGGAATCGCTATTCAAATAGCGATTCCTTAACTTTCCTTAATTGCTACTAGCAAATAGCGAGTAGCAATTAAGGAATGCCGTCCCAATCATTCCTATGGGCCTCCAGGCCCATAGGAATGAATCGGAGATTGCATGAGCAAATAGCGAGTACCAGTAGGTTCTCGCTAATTGCTCATGCAATTTCAAGGGTGCAAGGGTGTCAAAATGACACCCTATAGCACCCCTGAAAATGATATGTGCACATATGTTGCACACACACATGCTCTAAGGGCATGTGTGTGCGCAACATGAAACTTTGAAAAATGCACAAAAGTGCATTTTTCAAAGTTTTTGCAAATTACCATGCAGTTCATCTTCATGGTAATTTGCTCCCCCTATTAGCGAAATCGCTAATTTTTTTAACTTTGATGCATTGCATTTAAGGAATCTCACTTTGGGATTCCTTAAATGCAATCGCTATTTAAGGAATCGGTATTTAAGGAATCCCTATTTAAGGAATCGGTATTTAAGGAATCCCTATTTAAAGAATCGCTATTTAAGGATTCCTTAAATAGCGATTTCTGCTTTTGGGTTGATGCATTGGGATTGGGTATTTTTAACTTAATACCGGGAGCTATTAGCGAATCGGTATTTTACCGACTGGATTTTGGGTTGATGCATGAGGCTGTTTATGGATTACTTTTCTAACCACAGGACTGGATCCTAGATTCAGTCCTTGGACATCTCCTGTAAACAGTTGAGTAAAAGCGTTTTGGTTACAGGAGTGATTTTTAAGGAATATTATTGTATTTTAAAAGTTGACAGAATTTTTTTCACATAGAATCACCAATGTTATCCTATGGCAGAAAATTCACTTAGCAGGTAAGTAGTGTTATCGTTAGTTTTTCTTACTCAGTGGTGGATCCTGGATCCAGCACTGGTGCATCTCCTATAATCAGTTGAAAGAATGTGTTTAAGTCATACAGACGATTTTTTAGGAATATTTTTGGTTTGTGAAAATAGACAGAAACTTTTCTGCTGAAAACCACACAATGGATTCCTATGGAAGGAAATACAAGTTACTGGTAAGTACGCTTAGAATTACTTTTCAGGGTCAGTGCTGGGCTAAAAGATGCAGCACTGGGTTCTCTCCTGATAACAGGTGAGTAAATCTGAATTCGTAGTTCGGCTGATTTTAGAGGAATATTTGTACAATGGTGAAGGAAGGGGGCGGGGCCTGAGGTGACGTGTGCAAACACGCCCTGTGGTGCGTTTTAAGTTGAGGAATTAATTCCTCTTCAATCCTGCGGTCCCCTGGGGGCCAACTAGCCCACCAGGTACCTCCATTATGCGCCAAGGAGCTGCGTTGCAGAGAGGTGTTCAGAGGTCATGCCCCTTTTTACAACACTCTGCAACGCCATGAGGCTCCCGCCCTGTCATTGCAAACTACAGTGTCCCGGGGTGGGCACCCCGGGACACTGCAGGAGCCAGCCCTGGGGGGTGGTGGTCCCCAGGGCCTAGATGAGGCTCCAGGAGGGGGGCCGTGCGGCCCCCTTCCCACATTTTGAAGTCTGGGGATGGCGGTCCCCGGGCTGGGGGGCCTGAGAGCTCCCCACCCAATTTCAGTAAACCCGGGGGTGGCGGTCCCAGGGGCTGGGGGGGCCTGCAAGCTCCCCCACCAAATAATAATAAGCCCCGGGGGTGGCGGTCCCTGGGACAGTGTGAGGGGGATTGGGACCCCCCCACACTATTTTTTGAAAATGCCCCTGGGATTTGGCCCCCCCGCGGGCCAATTACCAAAGAAGCGTGGGAGCCCGCTCTTTAGTTTTTTTTAATTTTCGCCTCAAATTCGCACTGTGCGTGCGAATCTTGCCGATTTTTCTTTTTTTTTTAATGCTTTTTTTGGCCCTGGGGGTCCTTGTGGGACCCCCTGAGCAGGCCTAGGGGGTCAGGATGTTTCTACCCTGCCCCCTTTTTGCGTTTTTCGTGTTTCTCTTGCTGATTTCTTGTGCCTCGGTTCTACCGAGGCACACGATGGCTGCCAACACTTCCTGATTTGGAGTGTTGACAGCCAATTAGAATACAGCTCGTGCACGGCAGGGTGCGCTCAGGCTGCGCTTAGGGTACGCGGATCCTCCGAGGCCATAGATATATGTACTTTTAAATGTAATTTTCTCAGGAACTACTGAACGGATTTACACCATTTAAGCAAAAGGCATGAGTCTGAACTAAGGACTACCTCTTTGCCAAATTTGGTGTAATTCCGTTGAGCAGTTCGGGCTGTAGCTGCGGCTAAAGGTCCTATGGGAAAATGCATGGGGAAAACGTGTTTTGGGACCCCCCTTTTTTTCTCGGCCCCCACTTGACAAATCACCGTGAAACTTTCAGGATAGGAGCGGACCGGAGCTGGCCAAAAGTTTTGAAAATTTCGCGAAGATTCGTCAGTCGGCGCCCAAGTTATTCCAAATAGAATGTTGCTGATTTCCTATGGAAAATAGGTCCTAACTATATCTACCTACTGGCGACCACCAGTAGGTAATAATATATATATATATATATAAATATATATATCTGTATATATATATATATATATCATCAAGGTACATATAAGTGGAGCGTTATACATAGAGAAACTTTGCTTACCTAAAGAATCTTACCATCACAATATTTTTGCCCTTGATATTCTTGACACAATATTTTGTCCCACGATATTTTTGTTTCTGATATTCTGCCTAACCACTTTGAAAAGCTGTCCCATTGCAATATGATGCACTCTTCGAAATAGCACATGCTGTTTTTTTAACAGGGCTTAGAGCCATAGCCCCCATATCTTTCAATGGTTTAATTCCCGGCAGTAGTACACTAGTCCTGTATTTACCTAGAAATAGATTGCTGAATCAGCAGGAATCATTATGAAGTCTGGTTGGGAAGATGTAAATTGGCCCAGACCTAAAGAATGATATCTAAATTGCATATTTAAATCTTTTCTATAAAAAAATCCAATGTTGTACAACAGTGGAGCAATGAAAAGAGAACTTGTACTACTTTCAAAGAAATGTTGAAGCAAAGTCTGTATCAAACAGAGAAGAGGGGTTTGGCCCTACAACATCTAAAAATTGTCAAATACGTAGGAAATGCTATTGGTGTCTTAGTGTTGCGATGATATCCAGGCTGTGCTATCTCATTTATAATTACTATACCAAATGCAGGTGTTTTATAGTTTTATTTCTAAACGAGAGGAAAATTAGAGTGCATAGCATCAATGCAGACACCTTTGCAAGGTGCCTGTTTTACAGGCAGGATTGTTTATGTGCAGGAAGTAGGATTTCCAGAGCTCCCTTCCTTAAGATTTTTTTCTTGTGGGCTTTAATACAGTTTTTAGGTCTCACCTAGAGTCGCAGCACATGCGCTGTTCGCTTGTGAGATCTATTGTCATCGGTGTTCTCTTGGAAGTGGGGTGGAAGCTCCGCCTCTGCTTTTCATTGATTTACGTCACACTTTATGTTAAACGCGCACCTTTGATTTGCAGTGAGGCTTTTTGCTCCCCTCCCTGTCTCCTTTCAGGCTCGCCCACCCAGACTGGAGATTGTGCTCGTGCACGGATCGCGCACAGCGTCTCTTGAATGAATTAATTTATCATGGCTGTGTTCAGCGGCCACCTGTCTCAGTGCCCAGCCGGCTGGCTGCGTCATTACCCCGCGCACCTGCCGAGCCTCGCGCCATGTCATTGTGTTTGACAGCCATCTCATTCCCCTGTCACAATCTAATCACATTCCCACCGCTTAATGTCGATGGTGTCCAGCCGTGCATAATATTCCTGCACATCCACTTTATAATTTTCTGCAGGAATTATGCGGTTGTACATCTCGGCTGAAATGGAAAAAGAGGGCAACCGATGTGCAGAGGAGGAAGGGACGGTGCAGAGCCTGCTTGTGTCGGTAGGTACATGATGATAAGGCTGATGTGCCGGTAAGGCCTGTGAAGGCTCGAGGAGCAAATTGTCGAGGTTTCTTAAGCTTAAATCGTGTAATCAGCACCGGTTCATTAAATTCCATTCATTGGGGTGGGATGTGGGGGTGATTTGTCACTTAACACGCACAAGAAAAAAGATGGCCTTTCAAACGTTTATAGATAACGTCCAAAGGAAAAGGTAGGTTGGTGTGCAACTGCCTGTTACAGCACCTCATGCTTATTTGAAGAAACGGTCATACGCCTTTTAGACCGCACGCTCCTAACTATTACGTGCCTCATAAAACGTCTTCCACAGAGGACTGGCCAGCAGAGTTATGCCTGGACCAAAACGTGCATAGGTTTCACTTAATTATGCGGCAAAAGAAAGAAAAATGTGCAGAGTATTTTGTTACTGAATGATCTTGTTTTTGTTAGGCATGGGACGATTAAGTGATTTAACCAGAATCACAGAATGTGAGCGTCCCTCCAGAGACTCGAACCCGGTTCTCCCTTCTGAGGTCAACCGCCCTAGAGGTTAGGCCACATTCTTTCCCACTTATGTCTAAATATTCGCAAATCGAGCCCTACTGATTATTTCTCTGGGAAGCTTTTATGTTTTATTCTTTGGAGTTCTAAGCTTGAATTTGCACCACTGGCAAGGTATACCTACAGGGTGCAGGATTAACATTGACATGGTATGGCTTTGATTGCATAGAAAGCTATGTTCGAAATAAAATGCATTCTATGTTGTTAAAATGATTCCATTGGACGTTACTCCTACAACTTGTATTTAGATAGTATTTTATAAAATGATTTTAATAAACCATTGATAAAAATGCATCTACGCAATTGACTAGTCCCAGGTGTCACATATATGCCACCCCTTCCCAGATCTGCACAAGACCCCCTCTAAGCAGTGGGAATCGTCTCGAGACATTTTCCACTCAGCCCGAGTGTCTCCCGATTGATAGAATGCAAACACAGAGCACAATAGCCCTTGATGGAGGGCGATTACCCAGAAGCACCTGCTGTCAAATGCTCATTGTCTCTGGTGACTAAAGACTGCTGGAGTTAGCTGGTAGGAAGGGAAGGGCCCACCCTTCTTCCTTCATCTTCCTAACGTGTGGGAGTGACAGTTTCATGGAAAATAAAGGGTGCTGCCATTCAATGTTTAGAGATGTCAACATCTCTTCGTTCCCAAGTAATCCAAAAAAAAACTAGACCTATTGGGAAAAAACAGACTTCTTTCAACGTTTACGCGATTTGCCTCGAAGTTGGGCAGTTTCTTTCTCAATCATTTTATTGTTGCAAAAGCTGCGTGTTGCTGCTGCTGAACCACAAGAGGCCTCTGTGCTGCTGGAATACTAGTCTAATACAGAGCGCGAGGAGCGTACTTTGGACCATATTATCAAGGAACGGCGATAACATTATCGCTGCTTTAGCGGCAGAAAACTACCGCTAAAGCGGCGATAATGGGCTTGATAATATGCCCTCGTGAATTCCCATTGAAGCCCAGGTTCACACCAGAACCTTTGTTTCTATGGGAATTCACAAGGGCATATTATCAAGCCCATTATCGCCGCTTTAGCATGCAGTTTCTTGCCGCTATAGCGGCGATAATGTTATCGCCGTTCCTTGATAATATGGCCCTTTGTTCTGAGAAATAAATATAGTGGGGCAGATTTACAAGCCCCTTGCGCCACTTTTGCATCACTTTTAACATGGGAAAAGTGACGCAAAATTAAATCTGCCCCATTGTGTATGCATAGAGCGTTGCTCACTAGAGACAAAGACAATGTGTTAATTGTCGCATCTCTGAAAGTTTGTGCGGCACAATTGTTGATATTGTATTTTAATTAAATGTGGCAATGATAAAGAATCACTAAAAGTGTGAGACCAGCACAAAACGAGTTTCTTAAATGTTTTTTTAAAGGTTTGTGGCGAAGGAGTGGGAGCGTATTTATAGATCACCCACAGACTGGAGTTAAATGCCTGAGGGTTAATTGGGGTTATATTTAATGCACACGTTGAACACGAGTGTAGGTTAAATCAGCGGGAATTAGAACAAGCATTTACAATGCAAAAGGTCTCGCATTTGTTAAAGCTAGAACTGTTGGCGTTGAAAATGACAATGGGCCTCATTTATGAAAAGTGACGCATCACTGCGTGAAAACAGTGATGCGTCACTTTTCACTGCGCCCTCCCTGCGACTCCAATGATGCGTCATATTTACAGTATGACGCATCATGTCGCAAGGAGTCACAGATACGTCAGTATTTCTGACGTATCTGTAGGCGCAAAAGTGATGCATTGCTGGAGTGTGTCACAAAAGTGACGCAACTCCAGCAATGTATCCTTTCACATGGGGTAAGCCTCATGTGAAAGGGCCTGCGTCAGTCTTACGCCTGCTGTGAGGCAGGCGCAAGATATTGACGCATTTGCACCCTAGAAGTGACGCAGTGAAATCTTGTAGATCTCACTGCGTCACTTCTACGATGCTTACTTACGTGGGAACGCCCACCCTGCATACATTATACCTGACGCAGGTATAATGTAGCGCAGGGGTTTACAAAGTGACGCATCTAGGTAGATGCGTCACTTTGTAAATATGGCGCATCATGGCGCATGTTTTACGCCACTGGTGCGTCACAAAAAGTGACGCACCGGTGGCGCAAAAGTGACGCAGGGGCTCATAAATGAGCCCCAATGTTTTTTACTTTTGTTTTTTTTTATTTGCAGTGGATTCATTATATTTACATAGTGCTATTGCCGTTGGTGTAAAAAAGCAAAAGTGAAAAACTTTGTCATTTTCAACGCCAGTAGCTCTAACTTTAACAATTGTGAGACCTATTACTTTGCAAATGCTTGTTATTACGTTTTCCTGGAGCTTGTTTTATGGGACATACAAGTGGTGACTGAGGCTTTAGTTGTCACTTATGACAGGTAGCAGTCAGGCAGATCACACAGTCGGCCGGAAAGTTTTGGTTCCTTGCCGGGGGAATATTGGCAGAAGGAGTACAGGAGAGTTACACTGGGGGCAGGTGTAAAAGGACTGTGAATGGAATGAAAGGGTGGTGCGGTTTGAATGCCAGGAGTGTCAATTTGGGGTTTCTGCAGGTTGGGAGGAGGCTGAGGGGTGGGAGGGAACAGGTCAGGTCATTGTGATGTGGGGTTGTTTCAATGCTTGTAATATTGTCAAGATTTCAGCTGCATGCCTGTCCTTTTGCTCCAAAGCTGGACTGTTATTTCAGCAGTCTCGCCTAATGTAGGGGCAAGGGCGTAACACATGCCCCTGCAGCCCTGGCGTGGGGGTGAGGGCAGATCCTTCAGTATGTCCCCACCCCTTCCAGGGGGTCCCTCCCCAGTCCCAGGACAATGAATATCTGTGAAATATAGGATACTCGGTGCCCTTCATTACATTCTGCAGGGAGGCCCCAGCATTTTGCGTTACACAACTGTACAGCATGGTCCATACATTAAAGTACTCTAGGATGGTGTCTTCTTTTTTTGTGGGAATCTTTATCCTTATCCTTAGACAATTCGGATTATAAATTCTGAGGGCCATATTATCAAGAACGGCGATAACATTATCGTCGGTTTTGCGGCAGGAAAAGTGGATATAAGGGGCTTGATAATATGCCCTTGTGAATTTCAATAGAAGCCCAGGTTTGATATCCTTGATACCAGAACCTGGGCTTCTATTGGAATTCTCAAGGGCATATTATCAAGCCCCCTATCGCTGTTTTAGCGGCAGTTTCCTGTCACTAAAGCGGCGATAATGTTTTTGCCGTTCTTGAGAATATGGTCCTTAGAGCGAGCTGTTACCTTGCTACTTTATTACCCAACAATGATAATATATTGGATTGTATTGCAATCCATCAATAGAGTTGCCATGTCTTACTGATTCATCTCTCGGTAATTTAGGTCTCTTTTGATATAGAAGGTGTTAACAGCTATCGATATAGCTAATGTTGCCAGCTCCCTAAACTGCTTTAAATGCGTCCAGGCTATATTTGGGATTGAGTCCCCCTAAATTATATGGCACTTCTTTACATGTGCTTCTTCTTGTACACCCCGATGGAAGAATTGCCCTGTGCCCTGTGTCAATATATGAATTTATCACAGTGTTTTTTACTTTACATTTCACACAAAGTCACAGTAAAATGATGCCTGACCAAACTCCCTTCAGTGACAACTACCATTGTTAATAGTTTTTTTATTAATCCTTTGGCTTGTGGGCTTTATCGTTTGAATATATAAATAGAATAGTAAGGAAAACATTTTCAAAGAACAGTGTATATCAGAAAGATAAAAAAACTTGAATAATTCGTTGCTGAAGAGTGATGCCTGAGGAGAACGAGAAGAAAAGAGAATGCAGTTGTTCTTTACACTGTTTTACATAGTCCTCATACACAATATACTGTGTCTTGCAGAAAAAGTATCTTAAGTGCAGGCATTCATAACTTCACCATTTCATTAAACACTCTGACAACATTCACAAATACAGCACGCCATTTCGACAATGCCTGCAAGGAGCACCAGTATACTGACATGTAAACTAAATATACTTTTACTGTTGTCTGTTTGACTTGATTGCAGCCATGTTTGTTAGTGATGAGATGAAAGTATTATATATTGTCCGTCTTAATGCAATGTTAAAAGGATCACGGTTGTGGTTAGTGGTAATAAGAAATCCACTGTACCAGCTAGTAGCTTGTCATCAACATACAGCATTACAAGGCTGACTGCTGTCTTGAGAGAGCTGTTTCTTCCTGATCAAGCAATAGAGAGATTAGGAATGCAATAGTGTCAGAAGCTCTTTCAGAGGGCCATGAGGCACGCAGGAGCTACTAGGCCCAACTGTGCGGGTTGTGGCCTTTTGCTCCTGATGTCTCATGGTCTGACCTACTCTGGGTCCTGTGTAACTGGGCCAATTGCTACCCCGTCAGCACTTGACTCTCAATGATAGAGCCGGTCAAGCAGTTCAAGGTTTCTCCGGGAAGGTAAATGCAACACAGACTTACAACTCAAAGCACGCTCAGTAACCGCAATAAATGAATGTCAAGTCAAATTTATGTAAATAGTCTTATTTATATATGAACTCAAAGTGAAATATGGCATACATCAAAAAATGCACATAGTCTCATTTTGGCAGCACTCTAGCATTGTCCCAGTATGTCCTAGAGTCCCAATGCCCTAGCTAAGGATTCCCCATTCCTGCCAGTCGATCATTCAGGTTAGACCCCCGCTAGAAAGTATACGTCTTAGATCTGCTGTGGCTTCTTAAGAGTCAAAGTGTCCCAGCTCAGTAGAGCTTTTCATCAGACTAATTTCCCCGGCTTGATGAATCAGCAATCAGTTTTACATGCTGTTGATTGGAGCTGCAGTTCTCAGGCCCAGGCGTGTGTCAACGGCCTAGAAGTGAGAAGAAGTTTGGGCATTGGGACAAGGTCCCCACGCATCCATGTAACTCCTCCAATCATGGGATAAGTCTCTCTGAGTCAGGCAGCCAGTCTGGGGTGCTCCTGGGATCAAGCGATGGATTTGGTGCTCATCTCCTGCTGGTCAAAAACCTGCTATGTTGCTATAGAGGATGGTGGTCCAGGCCATCAGCATTCTTCTTCACCACTGTCCCCTCCTGGCAATGGGGGTCATGAACAGTGCACTTCAGGTAATGGCCCATTTGAGTCACAACACTGCACTGTTCTTTGTCAGAAATCGACATTTTATTTTCTTCTTTTTTTTTGTTGTTGTATATTTATATAGCGCAAACTCGACCCAAAGGTATTGGAGCGCTTTACATGAGCACCGTATTTACATTACACATTCAGGCATGGTGACAGCCCTTATCTTCAGCATGGTGCCAAAATGGCAACGGACTCACAGGCCTCCATTTATTGTACCACAAACAGGTACATATACATCACAGCATGCACATGCAATCACTTGTGCGCTTTACAGCACTACATACTAACAAGATGTAGGCAGGGGTATACTTAGGTACACAGGAGCAAAACCTTATATGAGTGCACCCCACTCCAGTGACATAGGTAAAAAAGCCTTTTCAGTCTTCTGATCACTAGTATAAAGACACAGTATGCTGCTACCAATGCACTCATGCTACTTAACTCACTGGTAAGGGGCAGTGCACCTTTACCTCTTATGAGGATAGTGCCTTGGGTACCCTTCCTGGTACAACAACATTGCACCCAGGGGGCTGTGGTGACAATGCAAGGTCCAAGCATGGAGATGCATCACATAGAGATGGATCTGAGGAGCTGCAGTGCTGTGCAATGTCATGCATGGAGTATACCACACAGAGGTGGTGCTGAGGGGCTGTGGGTCCTGTGTCAAGGATGTGTTGTTGCAGCTGTTCTGATGCGGAGTCATGCAAGGCAATGCATTGCATTGCGTCTGTTTTGCTGAGATCACAGATGAGATGGCAGACCACCTGCAGGCCAATTCCAAGTGTCCTGGATGGAGGTGGTACGTTTCAGGGGACAGGGCTCACAGCTGGCAGCGTCTAGTTGCTGGGTTCAAGGTTCGGTCCCTGAGGCTCTGATCAGAGCTATCCAACTGATTCTTGAAGTTACTCTGGTGGTCCTGGGTTCAAGATACAGCTCAAGTCCTTCACTCAGGCAGCAGGGCAACAGAGTAGTAGACCTTTTTGCAGAGCAGCACAGCAGTCCCTCTGAGTCTACCACAGGTCCAGTGATGTACTGAAGAGTTGAGTTTGAGGGCCAATATTTATACCTGATGCCCACTTTCAAGTAGAAGAAGGTTCTGGAGGTTTCAGCTCCCAGCGATGTTTGGTATTTCCTTCCGCAGTACCCTAGTCCCAGATTGCCTGGAGGAAACAATAGACTAGTGTCAAACCATTTTTGAGTGTGCTCAGGCAGGGCCTTTGCGGTGTGTAAATGTGTTAAAGGACAGCTTCTTCCCCTCATCAATCAGAGATGGGACAATCTGCCAACATCTATGACCCTTTGTCTCACCATTTAAGAGCAATAGACAAAGACCAGCTGCCAGGTGCACCTAGTCAAATGACCCAGAATACGGTGAGCAGACACCAAATGTGTTAAGACAAAAAAAAGGTCAACTTTCTCAAAGTGGCATTTTTGAGACTTGTGATTTAAAATCTGATTTCATTTTTAAAGATATCTTTAAATTACATTTCTATAGACATCAAACTCAATATTCCTACCTGCTTCCAATTGAGAGTTAGCAATTATTAGTTGTAATAAGTTAACTCAATGTTATCCTATAAAATAGGTAGGCCTTGCAGTAGTGAAAACTAGTTCAAGATTTTTTCACAACAAGGATATGTAAGAGTTAATAGTACTTGTGCAACTATCTAAATGCACTGAACCCTGCCCTCGGGGCTGTGTAGGGCCTACCACATGGGTGATATAAATATTAAAAAGGAGGGTTTAGGCCTGGCAAATGGCTTATTTTGCAAAGACAAAATGCCAATTTTAAACTGCACCCACAGGCTGCAATGGCAGACTTGAGACATGTTTAAAAGGCTACTTAAGTGTATGTCACAACTTGTGCTGCAGGCCGACTAGTAACATTTAATTTACAGGCCCTGGGTACATGTAGTAGCATTTTACCAAGGACTTACAAGTACATTAAATATGGCAATTTGATGAAAGCCAATTTTACCATGGTTAAATGAGAGATCATAATCACTTTAGCACTGGTTAGCAGTGGTAAAGTGCACAGAGTTCTAAAGCCAAGAAAAACAACATCAGCAAAAATGGAGGAGCAAGGCAAAAATGCTTGGGGGTAGACCACCATAGGTCTGACTGGTCTAACGCTCTTTATATATGATACTCGACATAACATTAAGGGACTCTACCTTTTCTTGTTTTGGGAACCTCATGCAACATCACAACTTCAAGCCACAATCTTGAAAGGGGAAGTTATGCACCTTGTCCATGCCTATATCATGGCATTCACTTGAAAAATTAAGAAGTCCACGCTTGACATCTTTCCTTCAGCAATGCATTTTGTGATTCAATCCCCACCAGCCATGCATGGGACTCCAGGCAACTCATGGAACACTCCTCCTGGTCTCCATGGGCTCAACAAAACGATTTAGGCACAGTGAGTGCTCAGTCATGCACAGCATCTCAGAACATTCCACTCAGCAATGCAAACAGCACTCCTTTTTCAGCCTGTGTTGGGCCTTCAGTATGCTTTCAGCTCATCTCGGCGCATATGTAATAATATGCACCTCCTAAACCTCTAGGTTTATTGAGGAGCCACTGAATGAAACAGCACACTGATAAAGGAGCATGGGCTATCTCGGCACATATGTAATAATATGCACCTCCTAAACCTCTAGGTTTATTGAGGAGCCACTGTATGAAACAGCACACTGATAAAGGAGCATGGGCTGAATATGCCTCTTCCTCACTAGAAGGATAATCTTTCCAGTGCATTACAGTAAAGGCAATCTAAACACTTTCCAGAATTACAAATTTCTTGGACCGCAGCTTCTGGTATCCCTTTTATCATAACTGAATGATGTTCAGACAGAAATTGAGGGTGCGAATCACGAACATACGGCTTCCAAAGAGAAGAATGAAAAGCAGAATGAATACTCATGAACAGGCCACATGCTTGATCTGCTGAGTTATCAAAAATGTATGAAATAATCATTTTAGAAATGTAAGTGGTAAAGTCTTGGCAGGGTGAATACAAGAATAGAGTCGATCTCCTTTTCAGACAGAATAAAAGGTGGAATTTGATCTTGATTTATTAGCATACACCTTCATGTTGAATCAGATTTTGGTCAATTCAGTCTGCTTGCTCATTTTATGGAGAAAGGTAGCCAGAGGAAGGAACTTGGTCACTTCTCAATGCCTTGTGCAAGTCTTTACAAAAATGAGAAAGATATTGGGTATTTCTATCTGAAATGATAGCATGAGACGACGCATGATGACAAAAACTATCTGTTAAACACATTGGGCTATTTCTTTAGCTATTAGTAATAGGCCATATTTGAAAAGGTATCTTCTGTAATCATTACCACACTATAGCCTTCAAAAGATGGAAGATTTATTACATCTGTATAATTTGTATACCAGAGTTCCTAGAGTGATATCAGTTTTAAGTATCCAAAAGTATAGAATGTAGATGTTTACGCTGTTCACAAATGACAGGCAAAAACATATTCCTTAATAAAAGAACAAACCTTTGGGCAACAAAATGATTGTAAAACTAAATCCAAAATAGTCTTTAGTCCCGTGTGTCCAGATTGTAAGTTCTTTGTAGGAAAAGAAATAGCTTATTGGTTGAAATACAGTTCATTCTGTTGACCTAGCTAAGTCTGTACTTCAAGATCTTCTACTTTCCTTGGATCTATTTGTTCTTGAGCTATCCTGATCTAGTCTAAAAAGAGTGAATAATTTCAACAATGTGTCGAGAGAGAATCACAGGTCAATCATATGCATGTGATCACTCAAGATACTGATGGGACAGGGCATCCTCTGCTACGTTATTTGAACAAGGAATAGACATGATAGTGAAAAGAAAAATATGCCACACATCTTTATCATTATTATTATATTGCCGCTTTCACTGTACATTCCATTCATCTGTTTGTATTTTAACCCCTTGCATGCCCGCCCCTTTCCCCGCCCAGTGCCGCGCCTTTCATTAGCGGGCGGAGTTCATGACGAGCTGGACTCGTCATGGGCACAGCGCCACCGCAGCCCATGACGAGTCCAGCTCGTCATGGGCACTGAAGGGGTTAAATGATTGTTTAGTACCTGCCTAAAGACATCTCTATTTTGTACAAGCCATCATCACGGCTAAACGTTCTCTTTCAAGAACAGACAAAATCTGAGATAAATAAAAGACAGTATGTTCTTGACCATCGTCTTTTTGATCTTTTAAAACAAAAGTGCCCCAACTGTTCTTTCTGAGGAATTTGGTTCCACCCAAAAAATGTATAATGTATTTGCAGAACATAAAATTGGTGATGATGTATGCATCTACTTGAACATGTAACAAGGTTGTTTCATATTCTACTTTTTGACACACATATAATACCACTGGTTGTTGCAAATTTCTTGATAAAATAATGAGAAAAGATTGTGAATCCAAGGAATGTCGTGTGCTTGTACCTCCCTCAATAAAACTGTGCATTTGTCTGACAGCAAAAATGTCAGGATTATGCCAGACTGATTCCATGCACACATTCAGGATTTGTTGGCCTATGTCCCTGCTAGTCACAGTGCACCAGCTGTACCCCTAAATTTACAGGTCTACAAATGTGTGGGCAACCTTAGAACATGACAACCCTGATCCCCCAAGGAAATTGTGGTAACAGATCTAGAACCTTTTCATACAAGAACTGTGAAAAAGATTACAATTTCCACCATTGTGCTAAGACAGAAAATATATGCAGGCATATAAGTACTGTTAATAGTTGTACTCATACCCACTGCCCCCTAACCTTGTTTTGCCTAGGGTGGGTGATCTGCCAACTCCTTTCCAGGGTGGACTAACTCTCCGTTACCTGTGGGTAAGTATCATCAGTATGCTTGTCATGGAGTAGCAGGTAAAGGTGCCTACTAGGGATTTTCTTCCTTACGATTAATCAAGCATTAATAAACAATCAATGGTTGTAAGCTCTATCCAGTATGTTACATCAAGCTATTCCAGAAATTAAACTAAATAATTTCAACTTGAAAAAATCCAGCACAGATTATTCTGCACAGGTGTAAACATTTAAGATCATAGATTTACAATGAAAACACTTTTTAGAGGGTACAAAAACTGTTACATAAATATACATCGACACATAGTAACAGAGATTCAAAAATAATGTGTTGCTATAAACATCTCATTGTCACTAATGTGGACACATATTTCAAGCAAAATATTCACAAGGAAATTCTAACTGATTAAACATAAAAAACAAATCCAATGGAAAATAATTCTGTAGGTGTGATTGTCGACGTTTCCGTCGAGGTAGGGAAGAGGTGTGGCGCCACGGCCAGGGTAACTGACTCCGGAATCTGGGAATCATGGTTTGATCCCCGGCGCTGGTGGCAGATTAGCCCAGCACCATATGACTCTGGGCAATAGCTTGCTTAATCTTCCTGACGGCCCCCAGCACCTAGAGACCCTTACGTGTGATTGTTTGCGCTTTACAAATGTGGATTATTATTATTAGGACATCTGTTAGATCATCTTCAGGATGGTAAATTCATATGTTGAATGACCCTTTAAAGGACTGCAATGGTGACTTGGGGATGTAGTCTCATTCATTAAAATCATATATTAAACGTCAAACCGATAGCTAATGAATAGCTTGTAATATTCCTATGTGGTCCCGAAAAAGTGCAGTACGAACGTTTTTGCAATCCTTCGTTGATCCAGACAAAAACAATATTTCGATAACCGGCGTAGCCGGTCACTTTATTCCTTCATGGGATGGGCACTGCTCCGTATAACGTTCTCGGATTTGTGTGTGTCACTAATCACCCCACAACAGCCCATTATGAGTGAGCACTGAGAACCACATGGACTGATGGAATGAATATGTTAAGGGGTGTAAACCTGGAACATTAGAGGTATAATTGCCCCATCGGAGGTGGAGTCGGATTGGCTTTCATTTTCCTTTCGTGCCTGGCATGCTATCGGACTGACTTTGATCTTTTCTATGCCCTTTTCCTTTCACACTGAGTGGAATGGACTTTAATGAACTGTACCTCTATCTAACTGGGGCCTGGAATCCTGTACTTCGAGGTCACAAAGTGTGGTAAAGTGTGCAGAAAAAATAACTTTTCGGCTGAGAGGTTATCTGACTCTGACTGTGGATCAGACCTATCTGAGGATGAATTTTGACCAATCAGCTTTGCTTTGGTTTGTATGCAATACCTGAACCTCAAAATGTTATCCTGTTCCTCTCCACAGAGGATTTTCCAGATGTCTAATAACGTTCTGTTTAATGTTGTGAGGCTACTTGTAATAATAATCTTGTCATTAAATATGAATTGAAATGTATTTTCTTGACTTGTCCATGCAATACGAGGCTTTAGATAAATGTTTTTCATGAGTTATCGATATTGTCTCTTTCTTTGGTCATATTTCTTGTCTCAAGGCACTTGTATCTGTGGCTGAAAAAGTGTTTGGATTGGGTTTGAGGTAACAATTCTTTTATTCCAGGTCGTCATAAAATAATTGGTCGCATTTCTTAGTATTCCAGTCCCTGTCAGCTCAACGAAAAGATCTATCGACGAAATATGGGATTTTAATGAAATGTGCCTAGATAAAGCCGTTTGTAGAGTAAAAATAAATTTGGTAAGCTTCTCGCTGCATCACATTTAAAGTGTGCAAGACTGTTTGGCCGGCCCAAGATGCTCAGCCAAACAGTCATGCACACTTGGAGTGTAGAACCCACTCATCCCCTGTGCCACCAGCCTCGCCCCGCCCTAACCGAGCCCTGAACCTAGGAAAAATAAAATGATAATAATGAGGTTATTATCATTTTATTTTTCCTGCTCTGAGAGCAGTGGGGCAACGCTCCTAGGCCTAAGCAGAGGAGCAGCTGCTGGCATCCTCAGCTACCTGCTTGACCGTTCCTTCTCATTTCTGTCTAAACAGTTGTAATGCAAAAAAAGGCAATTGAAGGAGCTAAGACTTTTGGGAGGCATCCTTTTCCAGTCCTTTTCTCGTATTGAGCATTACTGGTCACAATTGACTCTGGTGCCAACACAGCCACCTTAAGAGAAATCTAAAACCACATCAGAAAATAGCTGCTTTCCCATCAATTCCAAAATAGGCCACACTCAGGATAAATAATTGACTTGCATTAGCAGCGTAAGCATCAGCCTTAAGCAAAAACGTGCTAAAAGTATGAACCCTTTTTAAGGCAAATTCAACTTTTTTTTATTAATAAGATTAGATAGAATATTGTCCTCTATTCCAACATGGATTGACATCACCAGGCCAGGTAAATAAGACACCCCACAAAATGAATTGCTGATCAATGATTACCCATACAATCCATTCACGCGTGGTTAAACTGGATATTTTCTATAATCAGGAGATAATCGTTATGGAAGTGCGCTCCTAAATACACAGAATTATACACGGCTGATAAAATGTGGCGGAGAGCCTGAATTGCGCTTGCTCTTGCCTGGTGGAAAGGCAAGGCCTTTAAATGCAGCTGGTCAGGGTAAGTAATGAGTAGGGCAGGGATGTGTCACAATTTGTGCCATCTGTGAAGTTTGAAATTGGTGGAGATAAATTGACTTATCCTTCATTGCCTCTCTTTTGGCTTGACCTATTAAATATTAAATGGAGCTATAATACATAAGCAGTGGCTGATGGTGCTTTATAGTCGTTTTTAAGTGACTTCCAGTACTGAGCCACAGGTCAATTGCTTTCAATCAGCTAGACATGTTATTCACAACAAAGCAGGGCTCTGAAGTGGCATTTTGTTTTCATCAAAATGAATGCTGAGTGCAAGTTTTAGGACAATAAAGATAAGCTAGTGTCGGCATTGCACATAAGAATACAAACAACTATGACATTTTAATTAGATGGAAGAATTGTTCCTTGTGCCCATGTACAGAATATAAATACTGCGTGATAATGGCTTAGATTTGCCAAATTCATTTATAGATAGCCTCTGTATACTTACAATGGGGATTGAACTGTTTCCACTGTTACAGATGCCATATCTATACATTTTCATATCTATATTTTTTTAAGACAATGTGATACTGAATGTGGCCAGGTTTGAGATCTCCCCTAGACAGCGCATCCTGTCTCTTCGAGAACTTTTGTTGTCTATCAGTGGGCCTGGAGACCGCCCAGTACTTACCATTGGTTGGCTTCATTTTCACTCTCATTTGTTTGCTTTTTTTTGGTCATCTTTTGTAGGCATCCTTCCTCTTTGTGTCTTTACCCCTTCCTTGGAGCATGGATGCATTAACTGTGCCCTTCTACTGCTCATTTCTTTAGGCACTACTTTTTTATCTTGGTTTTTATTTTGTGAGTCTTTTTCAGCTGGGTGTCTTATGTACTTCTCCCCCTCCCTGTTTCTACCCTGTCTATCTACTTAACATGAGTCCTCCCTCCCTCCATTGTCTGTGGAGACTTGCCACCAAATCTGTAGTCCATGTTGGCTAACCCCAACACTCCCTCCCACCCTCATTCATGGTTCTGCTCATGATGGCATGCCGCCACCCAGCTTCCCACCATCATGCCTTCAATCCTTGTATTTGTTGTCCAGATTGGTTTGCACTCATCTGCCCTTCCTCCCTCCTTTATTCCTTCTGCTCGTTGTTAGTAATGGCTTACCCCCACACGTCCATCCCTCCTTGCCCATGTTGGTATGCACCCGTCTGGCCCTCCCTCCCTTTGTCAGTTCATTGAACATGTTGGCTTGCTCCCACGCATCTTCCTTCCTTTCAATGTCCATTTTGGCTTGCTCCTTCCCTCCGTCCATTGTCTGTGCTGGCTTGCATCCTCCCTCCTTCTGTTGCGTTTACCTGTTAACTTGCCGCTACCCAGCCTCCCTCTCTTTCTTTGTCCATGTTAGCTTGCCCGCCCCTTTCCCTTCCTCCCTCTGTTTGTTGTCCGTGGTCTCTTGCCTCTATCTGCCCTTCCTCTATTCGTTCTCTGTTTTGGAATGACCCAGGGTCAGACTGGGATGAAAAATAGTCCCAGGCACCAAAATAAAAGCGGCCCTCTTTAGTGAACCAGATTCCTAAATAAAAAAGTGTCCCACATTTGCAAATCAGGTCAGTTTTGGACTTGTAAAGACATGCTGTATAAGTGTTTGCACGGTATGGAAGGCTGTCTGGATTTGTGTTTGCTGATAGCAATGTTTGCAGGAATATTACGGAAGCTAACAGTAAAAACCTGGCCAGAAAACAGGCCCACAAACTGCTGAAAAACGTCCCATACACTGATCTGTCAGACCAGCCCATCGACATGTCCTGATTGCATTTTAGGCCAATCAGACCCTGGCTTGATCCCTCTCTCCCTCCATTGTCCTTATTCGCTTACTCTCACCCACCCTGCCTCCTTCTGTTCGTTGTGCAGGTTGGTTTGCCCCCACTCGTCCTCCCTTCCTCCTTCTGTTTATTGTATGTATTGGCTTGCCCCTCCTTCCCTCTTCCTTACGTCTTTATTCAGTGTTGGTGTCCCTCACCTGCCCTTCTTCCTTCAATTGTCAACATTGCCCTGGCACCCCACTCGTCATAACATAAAGAGCACTATGACACAGACATCACTGACCGTGTCATAGTCCTTGTTTTCTCACACTACCCACCCTCCATGTTGCCACCCCCGCCCATCCTCAAGTGTTGCCGGTCCCACCAGAAACAAAACAAAAAGCGCTTATACAGCCAGCACTGGCAACAAACATTACAGCACTTTATTTAACCTTCAGGCGTGCAGCACAGCAACCGTGCCGAGGTACAGCATAGCTATAAAAAAATCAGCTACGCCAATTCCCTTGCGCTTGCAAGACATTGCCTTGTCAACTATTTGTCTCTACATTACAGTGGCTATTAATTATTAATTAGAAAAACTGCAGATTTTGGTTTTTTTTAATGTCTTTTTAGAATCAAGTCTATATTTTTCATATGTGATTTCTGTATCTTTCCATATTTTTGTCCTGTGAAAAGTCGAAGATGAAGTTACGATATTTCCACATTTAACATCAATTCACCCTCATCCTTGCATGCCTGTCGAGCTTTACTGCTATGAGTAACCACACACAGCTTAACAATTCTCATATGGAAACATTATAAATTCTACAAATCCCCGTGTTCATTTCCAGCCATACAAGCTTTATTGCAAATGTAATCCTTCTCGAGCTTTTTAACTCCTCATGCGGTTAATCTGCACAGGTTCTGGCTTGGCACTGCCACTGAGGACTGCAAGGATGGAGAGCAGCTTACAGGACATATTTTCCTGTATTTTCATTCTTCATGAAAATCAAAAATCAATAAAAACGACACTGCTAGAACTAGCTGTTAACTGATCCCGTGTTGCCTGGGACACCTTCTGACAGCCCAAGCCATTCCGCTAACACGATTTTGCACTCAGGGATCTTGTTTAGTGCCAGAAAGCAAAGAGATGTTGGCTAAAATGCCAGAGTTGACTGCAGGGGCCAATGATCACATGGATACACTTGGAATATAAGGACAAGTTACGATCTCTGGGACAAGGAGATTGTGATAAACACACACCACCCCTCACAATCGTCATGTCTATGTACCTTTAGCATATGTTAAGTCTGCATCAGTAGACGAACGATATTCGCAAAAGTAGTTTGTATGCTCTATTTTTCTGACACTAGCTGTGTGTTGAGCGCATATTAACACACATTCTGCAGTTAAGCTGCTATAAAAAATACAGCTTGGCTTTTTTCCCCAAGTACTTTACATTTCGTGAAAAGTCTGCCTGTTTTAGTTGACTTTATTGCTGTACCCGCACCATGGATGGCAGGCTTATTTGAGCTTAATTTACCGGCAGAGATAATAAGAATATTTGCGTGTCTGTCGTATTGTAGGATCTTGAAAGTAGTTTCTTTGTGCCATACCAATATTTTGCATTGCTTGTGCCTAACCATGCCTTTCGCTTTGAAATGTGCCCACTACTATACATTGATACGGAACACATACTTTTCCCAGGGACTGCACTGTATTCCTCACAAGTAATGTTTTCACTTTGGAGCGGCGTAGCCATCAGCCTAGCCCCCCACCAGCCAGGAAGAAAAGGGTGGTGTTGTCTGCTGCAATTGACAGCAGAGGACAGGAGCAGTGGCTAGCTGGGCGCTCCAAAGTGCACATGTCACTTTGGCCGGCTGTCTTGCGTCAGCCAAAGTGACATGCGCACTTTGAAGCTCTCCACCCAGCTGTCTTAGACACAAAGGGCCTCATGTAGGAAGCCAAATACCGGTCGGTAACGGCCGATTTTCGGTAATTATACCGTTACCGACCGGTATTTTGGCTTTTGAGATGTAGGGGGAGAATTTCATGATTCGCCGAATCGGTAAAATTACCGAATCGGTAATATTACAGATTCGGTAAATACCGAATCATGAAATGAGATGTAGGGCGAGTGTGTGGTGGGTGTGGAGATTCGTTATTTACCACCAACTAAAGGTTGGTGGTAAATGACGAATAGGTGAAAAAAAGCATTTTTGTGCACGTTTAAGTGTGCAATGTGGCAGACATACATGCCCTTAGGGCATGTATGTGCGCTACATGTGCACACATGGCCGAATCAGGGGTGCAACAGGGTGTCAATGTGACACCCTGCCACCCTTGCATGTGCTCCCCCATTACCGAATCGGTATTTACCGATTCGGTAATTACCGAATTTTTCCATTTCGGTAATATTTACCGACTCATTACCTACATTGCATTTACCACTTCATAAATACCGAATCGGTATGATTCGGTATTTATGAAGTGGTAAATGCCAGCCCACCTACATAAGGAGAGAGCTGGGAGATGACCAAGCACAGGCCTCCTGAGCCAGTCCACTCAATCCAATCCTGGTGCTGCTTTCTGACTGGTTAGCAGCATGAGAGCAGTGTCTGGATTGATTATGGGATCATATTTAGTGCATCAGACTGCAAAGGAACACCAAGGAGGAGTGGAGCTTGGGGGGAAGTGCAATTTTATTTTATGTTATTTATTAGTAATGTGTGATGTATGTACGTGTACTAATTCAGTTAGTGTTGATGTTTTTTTCGGGGTTTTGGTTGGAGGGGTTGTTTTTAATTGGGCTTTTGGAGGGAGGGGTTGGTTGTTTTTGACATTTAGAGGGAGGGGTTCTATAACTTAGGCTTTTGGGAAAGAGTGGGGCACTTCGCCTCACCACTTTCTAAGGCTACCATCCGCCCCTGGTAAGGAGGCTGGTCCACTGGCAGTGAAAGACAAACCACAGTTTTTTCTTTCACTGCTGTGCATCTCCGAGTGAAAGTGCAAACTCATGAGTTTGCACCTACACTAGGAACCCTACATTTTACATAACTGGCCATGGTATAGCTTTAGGAACCTCCAGGGAAGCATTATACTCATAGCTGTTTTGTAAAACAAAATCCGTGCCAGGACTGAAGGTTTTGCCAGAGGCTGGCGGCCAGTGCTATTACATTTCAGCGCGCGGAATACCAAAGCTGCATAGTCTTCATTCCGTTTTATGGCTCTTTAATCCACCACTCACTGTCCTTATAACTTACTCTTACAGGTACATGTTGTCACCCATTTTGATGATGTGTTTTGGTCTATTTTATTCTTCTTAATTCCCTCTTGTGTGTTTTTCCCTCTCTTGCTCTGGGTCAAAGTCTGATGAGGAAAAATAAGGGCCAGTTTCAAAACATGAATGGTGGTGGTCCAGTCTCCACCTGCAACCACTGACTCAAACTAATCACTGCCATTATCTTGTAACTGGGTGCATGTTTCTAAAGTTATTTTCTTGCATTAGCACTGAAAACATTGATTTTTTCAGGATCTGGAAGAATAGGAATCTACGAGAACACTTTATAACAACTCTGCAGATCTACGCTGCATGGAAATACCCCTTATTGACTTCCCTTGTCCAATTTCATGTGATCATATTCCACCAACTATGGAGACTAGGATCTAGATATTTGGGAGTATAATCATGGCACATTATTCCGTAGTACTACGCGAGGAATTGATTTTTCCTTACTATTGTGAGATCTGTTCGCATAAGCCACTGGAAGCCCTCGTATGTCATAGTGTGTTGGTGTGCACTCAAATTGGCTCCTTACATCAGATAATTAAGCCTGGGCAAAGCACTACGCTACGCTTGCATAGTTTGCGAAGTTCGCGCTACTTCGCACTACGCGAACTGCACGTAGCACAGTGCGAACACGCGTAGCGTAGTGTTGCGTAGTGCTGCGGTAATTTTTTGCTTGCTCGCGGTCCTCAACGTCAAGTTGGCGACCGCGAGCAAGCAAAATTACATCCCGGCGAGACTTTTTCCTTGTTCGCGATCAGCAACTTCAAGTTGGCGATCGCGAGCATGGAAAATAAACCTCCCGGCGAGATTCCCAATGCGAGGAGGTCAGGTTTCTCATTGCGAGTGGTCGCGTATGCTCGCGACCGCTCGCGATGAGAAACTCTACCAGTTCGCGTTGAGAAAGCTGAAGCTCGAGTAAAAATCTACTCGAGCAGCAGAAAACTACAGCTCGCACTGTGCAAGATGCCATTTTCAATGATTGCACAGTGCCGGTTGCTTGTCCGCACTGTGCAATCATTGAAAACGACATCTGGCACAGTGCGAACAAGGTACTACGCAGTTCGCGAAGTGCTACGCGTAGCTCGCGTAGTGCGAACTTCACTTTGCGTAGCTTCGCGAAGTGCTACTTCGCGAACTACGCCCAGGCCTACAGATAATACTTTTATTGTTTTTACTATCCATAAAATAACCTGACTAGTTTCTAATCTTACCATTACTGGTTTATTT
This sequence comes from Triturus cristatus, assembly GCF_964204655.1. Classification (NCBI taxonomy): domain Eukaryota; kingdom Metazoa; phylum Chordata; class Amphibia; order Caudata; family Salamandridae; genus Triturus; species Triturus cristatus. Next base: position 492,543,922 of record NC_140588.1, read on the forward strand.
TTGTGATTCCCTGTTTGAAGACATTAAACATAATAATATTTAGGGTTTAAAATTAGATTAGCATTGTATAGATAATTCTGTCTTCACACTCATTCGTTATGTATTAGTGATATTTAATCTTGGGGAAGAAGACCCATAACACTCTTCATGTTTGTGAAAAAGACCTCTTAATTTGGAAGCAAGCAGAGCTTGTAGTGTATCAATCTTCACTATCGAAGCCTCTATATTCGGCTTTGTGATACACCCTGTGGTGTTTGGGTTTTTCTGATTTACTATTGTATTTTGTTGGTGCACTTGTTTTACAGGTTATTTGTGGAATCCTCCATTTTACCTGTGCATGAATTCTATGTATTATTGCAGTTGGAATGTATGGGTGAAAATTCTGGAACACCGCTGTGTCAGTTGGTGCTGCTTTCCCAAGCCCTCATTACCTATGTACCTTTTCTCTATCTTCAATTCCAATAAAACTCTTTAAGTGACTGATGACTACAAGCGAGTACTTTGCAACAAGACCTCTGGTGACTACGAGACTACTGGTGACAACATATGAACTTTCATACAAATTTGGCGACGAGGATGGGATACAATTTCTTTTTCAACATTGATGACTTAATCACAGCTGTGGGCCAGTCCAAATGGTTTTCTAAACTAGGCTTACCATCAGGTGGAACCCGATGTTCATGCAGACATTTAACAGCCTTTGTAGAATGCCATTTGGGCTGGCGTCTACCGCGTCCATCTTCCAAAAGGTTACAAGCAACATGTTTCAAGGAGTTCCAAATGTTATTGTATTTCAAGATGACATTTTAATTCATACTGTGTCAGAGGAGAAACAAAACGATGTGATTGAGCAAGTTTTGACTATTTTACAGAGTAATCGAGTCACTATCAGGGAGGATAAATGCATTATTGCAGTTAATGAAATTAAATATTTGGGCCATGTGCTCTCCAAAGATGGTGTTAAAACCTAAACTGAGTATTGTGGATGGTATCATCAATGCGGCACATCCCACTGACAATGATCTGCTTCGTTCTTTCATTGGTTTGTGTAAATTATATTGAAAATGTATCAAAAAGTTTGCTAGCTTCACTGAATGTTTTAGGAGCCTGTTAAAAAAAGGGACTGATTTCATTTGGACATCCATTTGCCAGGAGCATTTTCAACTCATCAAAGAAAGCATTCTTTCTGTCCCAGCTCTTCAAGCATATGTTGAAGGTTGTGATACGTACATTACTGTCGATGCCAGTTCTTATGTCATGGGCACTGTTTTGTCACAAATGATAGGCAACAATGAGGTTAGCATTGGATTTGCCTCAAGGAGAATGAAAGATTTATAGGTAAGGTATTCTGTCATCGGAAAAGAAATGCTTGCGTTTGTGTGGGGAGTAGAGAAATTAAAATTTTATTTGTGGGGGAGAAAGTTTTGGCTTAGAACGGATCACAAACCGTAAGTGGATATCTTGTATGGCAATAAAATTAAGAAAGCCACCACCGGGTTAGCTAAACTGGCTGCCAAAGTTCTGGAATTCAATTTTTCATTACAACACATAGCTGGAGGCAATAATGTCAAGGCTGATTTCTAGTCCAGACTTCCTGTCCAAGATGTTAAATTTGATGGGAAAGAGGAGGAGGACATTGAAGAATGCATTATTGCCACTGTTGATGACACTGTGATTTGTGCCAACATGGAAGATTGGCGCTGTGCTTTAGAAAATGATACAGTTTTAAAACAGGTGTTGAATTTTGTTGTGGAAGGTTGGCCTAAAGAAACATCTATTGATCCAGTTTTACAACCTTCTGCAAGGTGGCCAATGAGTTATCTATTGAAAACAATTTGTTACTTAGAGAGGGAAAATTAATTCCTCCTTCTTGTTTCAGGAGAAGAATTTTAGAAACGGCTCACTCCGGTCACTTAGGTATGACTGTAACTAAATGCAGAATTCACAATGGTTTTTGGTGGCCTGGTGTTGATCGTGAAGTTGAAGTTTTAGTGCCTGAATGTACCCAATGTTTGTACAGTGATAAACATAGATCCACATCCTCTCCGTGTGCCAAGCCTGTAGTGTGTCCAAGTTAAGTTTGGCAAAGAGTTGCCTTGGATTTTTTTGGACCTTTTTATGTTCTTCCAAATTCCATTAAGTATTTAATTGTTTTAATTGATCACCTTTCCAGGTCCATTTCCAAAGATTTCCAAATCTATTGTTCGTTTTCCTCAAGATGTCTTTTCTAGAGAGGGTGTACCTGAAGAATATTTAGCAGAAATGAGTGTCAAGCATCTTCTCACACCTCTTTCTTTTCCCCAGGCCAATGGTAAAGTTGAGAGATTCAACAGGGTCTTGGTTGAATGTACACAAAGTGCAATCAAAGCAAGAGTGGATTGTGAGATTGCTGTTAGAGATGTTGTGTGGGCGTGCAGAACTACTCCTCATTCTGTTTCGGGTTCTGTACCCTTTGAGCTCATGAGAGGAAGTTTTCTCTACTCTTAACCCATTTTGGAAAATGGAACTTTTGAACAAAGGATGCAATGTGGTGAAAGAAGATGTCAAAGCCAAACTTGTGAGTGATGAAGTTAGCAGCTGCACGTATGTCACATTTTCCATTGGGGACTGGGTTTGTGTCAAAGATCCCTTATTGTTGCAAAAGGGTAAGTCTAAGTTCCGAGATCCTGCATGCATTGTTAGCATTAGAGGTCAAGCTGTGAAATACGACAAAGGCCAGTGGTGGAATGTTGGCCGTTTGGCTAAGACCAAAAGAAATTATTTTTGTTCTGTTGAACAAAAGAAAGTTCAAAACGTTCCTGTTGTCAGAAGAAGCTCAAGGGCTAAGAGGATCCCCAAGAGGTTAAATGATTAATATATTTTTTTCCTTGCTCCTCCTCTGCTTTGAAATCTCTTTCTTTTTTCTCGTTAAAGGGGGAGATATGTAGTGTTTGGGTTTTTCTGATTTACTATTGTATTTTATTGGTGCACTTGTTTTACATGTAATTTGTGGAATCCTCTATTTTATTTGTGCATGTATTGTATGTATTAATGCAGTTGGAAGGTATGGAACACTGCTTCGTCAGTTGGTGTTGCTTTCCTGAGCCCTCATTACCTATGTACCTTTTCTCTATCTTCAATTCCAGTAAAACTCTTTAAGTGACTGAAGACTACGAGCGAGTACTTTGCAACAAGACTACTGGTGACTACGAGACTATGGTGACAACATACGAACTTTCGACACACCCAAAGGGCCATATTTGTGACTCGGTTTGATTCACTCTAGCAACAGTGACAAAAACCTTCAGTCATATTATGAAGACACTTTGCATGGCTTTGAGTGGCTCAAAAAATATGGAGTAATGCAATGAAGCGCAAATTGCTGCTTTACGTTAGTCTCCCCTGGGTAGGCATTCCATGGGCGTGGCATGGGTGTTCTCATGCAACTCCCATGGTATTTTGACACATTCCCAGATTTACAAGACCTTTTAAACCTGGGAATGCGCCAAACAAATATACCTCCCCAGGAGAGGCGTAACAAGGAGAAAACATATTTATTTCTTATCATTTATTCCTCTTTCTTTGAGTTCTGCATTCTGCAGCACACATAGAAAGAGGAAAAATAATCCTGCCTACTTCATAGGCACCCTTGCACCATGGTGCAAGGTTACCTGCGTTGGCACGAGGCTGACTCCTAGAGAAGAAGGACACCTTGCTGACAAGGTCCAGAGGCCTCCCTGCCTCTGCCCATCTGCCCAGCTGCCTGGACCTGCAAATGGACCTGCCAGAGACCTGGTGTCTACGGGAACGAGGTTTTGATCTCCAAGAAGTGTGTCAGAGGTCCTGGAGCCTTATTGTGCATCTGTTGAGGTCCTCCTTGAAGAAAAGAAGAAAGCCTGAAGTTTTGTGCTTATCGAGACTGCGAAAAGGGCCAATTTGTGGCAAGATCTTACTACAGCCACCAACGCGAAGCTCCAGTGAAGTCGACTCTTCATTCCACAGCAATCATCAGCAACAGCCACTGAAGCGAGATCCATACATTGTGTTACAGCATTGATAGCTCATGTTGACCACCAACACAAAGCTCCAGCAACGGCCATCCACGACAGCCAACAGGATCCTCCATCTACAATGATGATTGTCTATGATACCCGACCTTCTCTACACACTATAGCAACAACTATCTGCGATGCTCCAGTGCTCCTCGTGGCTTCCTCCACTACAAACTGGACTCTTTGCACTATACTTTAGAAGTTAACTCTTTCAACAGGACTAACGTGGTCCCTGTATCTGACCCACACTCCATCGCCTGAACTTTTGACTTTCAGTTGGATAAATGCGAGTAGACCATTGTGCTATAACCAATTGAATTGTTGTTATTTTGCCGTCAAATAATTGAAAAAAAAAATTTGATCTATTTTTCTAAATTGATGTTGGATTTGTCTTTGTTTTGTGCTTTCACTTTATTACTGTTTGTGTCCTGCATACACACTTTATACATCGCTTCTAAGTTAAACCTGAATGTTATTGTGCCAAACTACCAGAGAGTTAAGCACAGGTTCATTTAGTGACTTTAGTGGCTCACCCTGTTGGAGATTGTACCTGTTGCTTGAGAAGTGCTTACACCCTCCTCAACCAAAAACCAAACTTCTCACACTGCTTAGGTGTGATACATCTAGAACTAAATGCTGACTCTTATGAAGAGATGAGGCCAGACTGTTGCGCTCTGCTGCACATGGAGAACTGACAAAGCTTTAATAAAAGAAGATCTTGACTCTTAGAGAAAAGAATCACAAAGTTGGGAAGTATTACCCTACAGCATGCACACCATGATATCAACAACAAAAATATTGTGTCAGAAAAATATCATAGTAAAAATATTGCATACAAAATTATCGACATTTAATATATGCAATGTACGTAGCTAAAACATCAACAACACAAATATTGCTATAAGAATATGTATCATTAAAAACTAAATAAATTGGTTAACAGAATAATAAAAAAAATAAGCTTGCAGAATAAGTATGTGTCATCTGCAAAATTGTATGAAGTCGTGGGAGTTCATTAAATTGAACAGCATACTCAGATTTGCAGTTACGCCACATAAGAACATAATTAATTGCAGTAACACACTTTAAAAATATCGAACAATAACAGCCCAAAATTAAAGCTCATATAAACAACAAAATGTGATATATTAATAATAGGTTCAACCAAAATATCAAAAATAGGTAATTAATCAAACATACTTTAATTTGAAAGTAGTGTCAAGCTAATCAAATATAACCCCAACTACTATCTGAACTATTTCCCTCTACAATGAAATTCAAACTGAAAATGATTGTATTATAAACCTTAATTATAAACTAAAGACTATGAATAGTGCAAACCACATGCAGTAATCATTGGACCAAAATCTGACTGAAAAGGGAAGATATGTAGCAGACAAAAGGGAGGAAATTACTAGAAAGGAGAAAATAAAACTAGTCAACACACCAAAGAAACTTAAGTAAAGTAAATGGTACATATATAAGCAGCCAGGAATTTAAAAATATATCTGTTAACTAATTTTAACAAAACATATTTACATTTATTTACAGGACAGATGCATCAGTTGCTGCAATTAGAATTCCTGAATCACGAACTAAAAATAAGAAACAAAAGTATCATTATTGAAAGTAAAAAAGCAATCAATCATTCCAATAATTATTTCTTATTATATCATTTAATTAACAGGTAAAAATGCCTATAAATGAATAGAGGTACATAATTTTGCAAAAAGGGAAACGCCTTGTTACCTATCTGGACAGCTTATATTCCCATTATAACATCACAAATAAAAAAACATACTGGAAGTTCACCAAGCACTATTCCAACTGGTGTTGTAGAAGAGAAATTTTAGTAATCACTCACTGTCTAGAAAACATAAGGAACTACAACTGCCCATCTTCAATGCCACAAATTGAAGTGTATGGTGTAGTAGATTATTTAAAAGCAATATCATCCATCTTTACTCCTCCTAAATATTCTATATTAAAATGCAGTGCTTCACAAATAGGCACCTGTCTAAACAACTGCTTTATTCTAAATCCAAAAATAAAAATAACAATTAATCAAAAATGAAAACAACCAACAGCAGCTCCTAGAGCATTTGATCTGATAGACATTCACTTGATTGTACATGGACAATATCTAGACAATAACATTCCACTAATATATGCCCATCGGACAAATAATCCTACTTACAATGAAATATTTATAGTCATACATCAAAAAAACAAACAACAGAAGATGCAAAAGTCCACTCTAATATGCACTAGTCTACCAATAGTAAATGTTACAATTAGAATAAAAAAATTATCAGATTTGCTTTTGTTCCTTCAACAAAATCCTACTATATAATATAAACGCATAAAAAGCCTTTGACAAGGTCTCATGGCAGTTTCTCTGGATAGCGTTGACAAGAGTGGGTGTCGGCAATGACTTTATCCAAGTAGTCAAAATGCTACATGTTGATCCAGTGGCTAGGGTAGTTGTGAATGGGACCTTGTGTGAGCCATTTGGGATCTCACGGGAGACTAGGCAAGGTTGCCCTTTTTCTCTGCTGTTGTTTGCTATTTATATAGATCCCTTTATAATTAAGCTGGAGAGCAATGTTGCAATCTCACCCGTTCAGTCTCAAGGCTGGGAGACAAGAACCTTTGCTTATGCTGACTCTATTGCACTTGTAACCTCTGACTCAATAACAGCACTTAAGGCAGTAGAAGAGGAGGCTGGACAATTAAGGACACTCTCTGGTTATGCACTGAATAAAAATAAAAATCAGATAGTCATTAATGAAGGAAGTAACATGAATGACAACCGGGTTGTGGAGAAAGCAACATACCTGGGTGTTCCTATAACAGCTAAAACTGGTTATATTGTTAGAGATAATATAGAGCCCCTTTTGAGTAAAATTAAACAAGATCTCAGCAGATTAAATAATCTCCATTTATCCTTACGAGGTAGATGCAATGTTATCAATATGCTATTTTTTCCCCATTTTTTTTTATTTTTTACGGGCCATTCCCTTAGAATTTTCAACCCAGTAGTTTAAGATAATGGAAAATATATTTTTTCAGTTTATCTGGGCTTATCCTAGACCAAGAAGCGCATTCAAATTTCTTACATTACCCACAGAGAGAGGACAGGGGGCACTCTCTAATTTGAAATTGTATTATTATGCCACTACATTGATGCACAGTTGAGTTTTGTTACAATAAGATTATTGTAGAGGGGAAATCGAACAAGTAGCCTCTCCCTAAGAACTTGTAATTGGAAAGGAAGCATGGGATTGTCTATGGTGACAAGTAAATAATAACAATAAAGTATGCTTTAAGACCCTCCATGGAGCATATAAGTTATCGAGTTCTGTACGTAGAATATTAAGGATCGGTAGATTCACTTTTTACACTCCCTTGGCTAACAATCTGAATTTACCAGAGAGTATTAGAGATCAGCCAATGAGTAATTTGTTTCAAGTTGGGGTGTATCGGGTGGGGTGTTTTTCTTCTGCTTTAGGCATAATCTCTTTTGGCGATTCAAAAAATGAATTTAATTTTGGGTGGAATGATTTTTTTAAAATATTTCCAAGTAAGAGATGTTTTTGCTACAAAAAGGGGGTGGTTCTGCCAGATGAGAGATTATTGGATATAGATCTATTGTTTTTTAAATTCCCTCAAGAGTTATGATGTGGATAAAGACTCCCAGAAGTGGCAAGAGAATGTAGAAATAGTAGATAGAACAGAATTTTAATCTTTTGATTTGGCACAATCTATTTTAATGTCCACTCTGAATAAGATTGCGAAATGGGGGGAGAGTAAAGGAACATGTTGCCCCCAATGTGCACTACATAAAGCAGATATTGGTCATATTTGTGCTACTTGTGGTTAATTAGAAAATTAGAAAAAATAAATATCCAGGTTTTTATTGGAGGAACTCTATCTAGCAATAGTGTTATCATCAGATGCAATTTTATTGGGAGTAGTAGAGGTGGATCAACCAGAATTTGAACGGGAGATCATCTTTATTTCTATGGCAATTTTAAGGCTTGGCATTGCTTCAGAGTGATTAGATCCTAACCCTCCAGGGTTCCAACAATGGTCAGTTCAGTTTTTGGCAGTTTATAATTTAGAAGAAGCAATATACATGCGAAAAGGTAGTTGTGCATGACGAAAGGGCTTGAGAATTTGGGCCCCTTTAATAGAGTGAGTTAGAAAGTAGCAGGAGGAGGGAGTACCAACGCAAGAGAGATAAATGTCTATATATGGTTCTTTGCACTGTATATGGGAATTTGCAAATCTGGTAATGTGTCATGTTCCATGGATGTTAAGTGGGAACACCCACAGCAAAACCCGTGGAATGCTCCTTTCACACAGAGTAATGCGTGAAAGGGTCCCATATTTACAAGGCCATATAAAGTCACGTAGGATGACTTTACGTGGCCTTGTAAATATGGGCAGGCACACTGCACCACCGGTGCATGAAAAAAAGCAATGCATCGGCAGCGCAATGGCCTTTTAAATGAGGTCCTGAATTTCTTGTTACAATTCAAAAAGTCCTTGACATTAAATTTCAAACCTGAAAAATTATCCAATAGCGCAATGGGAAAAGGGATCAATCTTCATCTGTGTCTCTAATATTGTAAATAGTACTGTTCCTAAACCTGATTTAACAACAATTTATACCACTAATGCAAGAAAAAACAAATGTAGCTAAGGACCAGGAAATACACCTACTAGTTAATACAGGTTGGCTACAAAAAAAGCTTCAACTTCAAGTTGATGGTAATTCACGCATTCTTTGAAAAAGGCACATTGTGCATTTTCTAAGGGACGTGGCGCACACACATGCCCCTAGGGCACACTTACCTTTTTGGGGGGTGCATTAGGGGAGCCTTAGGCCTCCTAGAACCCTAGGAATTGCATTCTTAGATAAAGCTTAGGGTTAACTAATCTGCAGCAGGTAGGTATATGCGCACAGGCTAAAAACACTCATGATCTATGGATCACAAAAAACAACATAACAAAAAAAAGATTATAAAAATATTTTTAAAAAACATCAATATGGAAACTCTCTGTCATCAAGTCTGGCAGACACAAAACATCAGTATAACAACAAGTCCAGGAAAATATATTGTGCCTTTTTCTCTTTTTTTTGTTTATCGTCCTGAAGAAGTGAATATTCTGCGATACACTTGTTGGTTACTTAAGTGTCATGGCTACTTTAGAATCTGCATTTAACAATTTGGTTACTCATGCTGAGTTGATTTTCTGAAACTGATTTATTCTGTTGTTTGAAAATGGATATAGCCTGAAAACTAAGGCATATGATGTGTGTTACTGTAACCTTCAATGAATATGATGTTCATTTGTAGAAACAAGTAAAGGTTACAACATCAGATCAATGAAATTGTTGGTGTCTTAATAATTTACACTTTGTATGAAACTAACAGAGTAACAGGCAAGGGACAAAAGGGGATCAGAGCATATTACCCACACACTTATAGGACTACAATATCAACTCAAAATAATTATAAAAAAATATGTACCTCTTTATCTGAATTGAGTTCTCTGCCCACATCTCTTAACCTGCAAATCTATGCAGCTTCCAACTGCTTTAGGTGCAAATTCCTATCACTTCCCTTGGGAACCAGTAATACTAATTCAATACAGCGAAACCTGAAATTGGCTGTGCTGACATCCTTGATACACATGTGCGTGACAAGCGGATAGGTAACATTTAGGTTCAAACATGCTCTGCGATGTTCGAGAAAGCGTGATCATAATTGATGTGTTTTGCATCAATTTTGTCACAAACGCATTAAATCACATAGGTCACGTACCTAGTTTGACAGTTCATAGTTCACGGGTGTGTTGTGCCCGAAGTCTGTGGTCCTATTTAAGCCTAAAACTGGCTAAAAACATAAAAGCCAGGCGGTTGTTGTAGCCAGATTTCCTTATGATCTGTCTACAGCAACATATAGCTGTGGTAGATGGTCTCCCTGATGGTCTGACCACGTCTATACATGATGGAAGGATTGTCAGAAAAAAGAGCACTCACACCTGGTACTCCTTTGATTAAAAGTCAATGTTTCATCAAGATTTTAAATATTTCTTGATAATGTTTGGTGTATGTAGTCACAAATGACAGCCGCTTATGATTCACATTCCTATCCCTAGGTAAAAGAGTACTGTTGCGGCTGACCGTTCTAGCTTTAATTGCTGCTCTCTGCAGCCCTACCTATTCTTAGTCTCTCCCCTTTAATGTTGACATGGACTGTTCAAACAAGGTGTCTTCTCTACAATTCTCTCTCATTCTTATCATTTCCCCATATGGAATAGCTCTCTTGGTGATGTCAGGATGTACACTTTCATTGTGAAGGATTCTGTTCATAGCTGAATCCTTTTGAAACAAGGTGCTATCAATTTTATTGCCTAATACATACAGCTCAATGTCCAAAAATTAAATTCTGACTTGTGACATGCCTAGTGTTAATCTTACTGTACATGGAATTTGGTTGAGGTAAACAAAATAGATGTTTGTCTGCTCTTCTACCCCACTCCGCACAATGATAATGTCATCAATATACCCCCCAAAAGTGAATCTCATTCATCCATTCCACAACTCCTGAAGCCGAGGCATTCATCCTCTCACACCACCCATAAAGACGTTCGCAAATGAAGGGGTCGATTTTGACCCCACTGCTGGCCCATGTAATTGTTTTAATTGGAAATTGTTAGAGGGAATGAAATCTATCATCACTAAATGCATTAGATTATGCTTCACATAGTTCGCCCAGTGAAATGACAGAAAATAGTTAACAGCTAAGCAGCCAAATTAATTCTTAATGCAGGTATAAAGGGACTCAACATCCAGAGTAACTAAACAAATTGAGTGTTTATCCCAGAACAAGTCCTCAAATTTATTCAGGATGTCAGTGGTATCACAAATAAATAAAGGGAGATTCATAAACAAATGTTTAAAAAATCCACAAATTGAGAAAGATGCTGTTAAGGAGCCTATTCCCAAAATGATGGGACTGCATGGAAAGAACAAGGCACTTTATGTATCTTTGGGCCTGATTTGGATCCTGGCAAATCAGGTCCCACCATTGCTTTTTCAGTGGTCTTCCTGCCTGCAGAGTTGGCAGTATGCCAGCCCTATTTATATGTTGGTGTCCATAGACAAAAGACCACTGCATTCCTGCCGACTCTGCCTGGAATTCCCAACTACGTCAACGGCAGGCTAGGCAGAATCGGGTGTTGGTGGGACTCCAACCCAGACTCCCATCAAGCTGATTACAATATTCCTTCCCACCATGGCAACTGTGGTGGGAAACCCTCCTACTTTGAGTTGGCAGAATCGAAGGAAATTAGGTGAAAACGTACCTTTTTTCCTGCTTTTCACTTCCATTTCTGTCTTCAAACCCTTCATCTTGGTCCCTTCTTTGCAGCACCAATTCCATCACCGAGACCTACGTTAGGCTACCTTTACGTATGTATCATGTATTAAAAATAGCGGTAGCCTGTCTGCATTGCTTACATGTAATATTTTCCTTAGGTGTAATGCAGTAGTGTTCAGTTTCTTACGAATCAAGGTCAATTAAAACATACTTGTATTACGACTTAAAACATATTTATTGTGGTGCTTGTGGGTGTTGTGCTAGTGGTGCCTGTGGATGTGCATTCAATAGTGTGTATGTTGTGTGAGTGGCATGCAAAACGTAATGCAAAGGGACATATCACATTGCAGACGTGATTTACATGCACACATGACATATATGTGTATTGACGTTTAAATACATGGTACTTAACAGTCTACACAATCTCATAAACCTCACTCTCTCGGGACACTGCTGCCAGGACACCACCAGCACAACAGGAACATCAAAATAGGCTAGGCACAATCCCGCCGGCCTGACAGTGGTGGAGTACTGCTAGCCAGCAGCAAAGTCGGCTGCAGTCTTCTCTCTAAAGCCCCAACATCTAAATAAGATGGGCAGACCGCTGACAGCATGATAGAGTACTTGACACCACGGAAGCAGCAGGACAACGGTAGTCCTGCCAAGATCTAAATCAGGCCCTTTGCCAACAAGTATAGGCATGGGAATCCGGGATTATCCATCTTTAAGAAACAGTACTCAGAATCTGACAGAGGACCCACTTCTTTCCAGTTTGTCAACTTATTGTTAATTAAGATTTTAGCAAAAGTAGACAGGTTTTATTGTAACTTTTTGTAGCAGACTGTATCATCCAGTTGTCTGTATACTTCCTGTTCTTATTCCACATATTTTATAACAATCACACTGCTCCCTTAGTCTGCCTCTCGAATGATTAATGAAGTATCATCCTTGAAATAAAATAAGCCAGTTCTCTCCTCCTTTGTTAAATTGTCCTTAATATGTTAATGTGTGGATTTCATTAGTTTCTTCTCCAATATGTTCAAATCCTCTGTAATCAATCAATCAGTCAAGCGTGATTTCAAAAGCATATCTTACTATCCGTTAGGGTCTCCAGGTGCTGGGGCTGTTTGTTTGCTGCTCCAAGCCAGTTGTTGAGGAGCCAACCCTTCAGTCTCTTACTGAAATCCAGTAGGGTTGGTGCAGATCACAGAGGCAGGGGGAGGGCGTTCCAGAGCTTGGATGTGAGGGGAGAGAAGGAGCAGCCTCCGCTTCTGCTTCTGCAGATACAGAGGAAGTGGGCGAGGAGAAGGGAGAGGAGCAGAGTGGTCTAGTGGGCTAGAGGAAGTTCAATCTCTGGTTAAATTAAACTGGGCCCTTGTTGTGAAGGGCTTTGTATGCGTGGTTGCGGAGTTTGAAGTGGCAGTGTTTGCTGATGGGGAGCCAGTGTAGAGTTCTGAGGTGGGGGATCATTTGGGTTTGTTTGTCATAAGAGTTTGTCTCTGGAGGTTGAGGACACCCATTGTGGCCATATTCAGTAATGTTTGGAGCCTGTTGGTTGATCCCTATGTATAGGGCATTGCCATCGTCGAGGTATGGTGCTTCTGGTGTCTGTGGGTAGCCATTTGAATATTTTCTTCACCATGCAGAGGATTTGGAAGCATGGTTAGGTGATGGCTTTCACCTGCCTACTCATGGATACGTTGCTGTCGAGAATAAGATTCTTAGCATGCACTGTGGGCTCGGGAGGTGGCCTAGTTCAATGGGCCACTAGGTGTGGTCCCAGGGAGATACCGGGCTCCCGAACATGGGTATACTAGTTTAGTTGGTGTTCAGTTTGAGGCTCTTGCACTGAATCCAGCTGGTGATGTTGGTCATGCACCTGTGGATGTTGACTTTTGTGTTGGTGGGGTCTGAGGAGAGAGACAGTATAAATTGGGGGTCATCAGCATAGGATATATTGTTCATGTTGTGGGATTTAACCTGGGTGGCTAGAGGGGGTATGTAAGTGTTGAAGAGGGTGGATCTGAAGGAGGAACCTTGGGGGACTCCACAGATGATTTTTTTTAGCTAATGCAAAAGGTGGAAGGTAGTTGCTTTGGGTTCTGCCTGTGAGAAAGGAGGCTATCCATTTGTGGGCCTCTCTTTGGATGCCCATCGGTGGAGGCCTAGTTGGAGTGTTTGGTGTGATATGGTGTCAAAGCCCAAAGAGAGGTCTAGACAGATGAGGGAAGTGGTTACGTTCTTGTCTATGAAGGCTCTGATGTTGTCTGTGGCCGCTATGAGGGTGGTTTCTTTGCTGTGCTTGCAGTAGAAACCAGATTGCGAGGGACCCAGGAGATTATTGGTTTCAAGATGGCTGGACAGTTGGATGTTAATTGCTCTGTCCTTGATTTCACTGGGAAATGAAGAAGAGAGATGGGTCTGTAATTTTTTAGGTCTGTTGGGTCGGCAGAGGCTTTTTTTTCAAAGAGGTTTGACTTCCAAATGCTTCCTAGCGGTGGTGAAGCAGGCCTAGATAGAGGTGTTAAAACTGAGGGTGAGTTCCCTGGTGATGGTGCTAGTTCCTTTGTAGAACATCTGGTGCGGGCAGTGGTCCCTTGGGGCTCTGAAGTGGCTGGAGCTCATGAGGGTGGTGGTGGTCTAGATGGTGAAGGATTCCTAGGTGGAGATGGTGGCTGGGGTGTTGCCGTTGATGATGTATAGTGCACTGAGAGTATCAAGAGGAGGTTGGAGGACAAAGTGTTTGTAGATAGCTGATAATCATTTGAGGAAGAATTCTGCGAGGGTGTCACAGAGGTCCCGGCAGGTAATGATGGTGTTCTCAAAAGCTGTTGGGTTAGTAAACTCTCAGATGATGCTAAATAGTTCTTTGCTGTGATTGGAGCTGGCATTTAGGTGGTTGTTGAGAGCCTCTTTCTTGGCATTTTTTGTTGAGAGTGGTATTTATTCAGGGCTTTTTAAAGGTTTTTCCTCGGTGTTGATGAGCAAGCAATGGAGCTCAGAGGTGGCCGGGGGGTCTTGGTGCTGTATCATTGGTGTTGCACAGTAGAGGGAAGTACCAGCAGCTGAAAGGTCCAGCCGTGTGGAATGGGGAGGCGAGATGGCAAATGGTGTTGCTTGGGCCCGTATTTAGGACATGGAGGTAATTTCCTGAGTACCTGAGGTAGGGGGGGCGGGAGTCCAGGTGATGGGCTTGGTCCAGTCATGGACAGGCACAGCTGAGCTTGCCTTTGGTTTGCCTTCAGTGCACCAGCAGTGCGCTCTCTGCACACATTCACTGCACTGCCATGCTGTAGCCTCTGTTAAGTAGTTTACCTGGGAGGGGGATGGGGTGCAAGGTGTGGTGCAAGGGTGGTGGGAGAGGGAAGAACAGCTGGGCTGTAGATGAGCTGCACAGGGAAGCTGAAAAGAAAAACTGTAGTTAGGGAAAGTGAACAACCGAAGAGCATGAGTTAGGGTTAAGGGAGGGGGCATCAAGAGCGAGAGGGGTGAGAGAGGAGGTAAGTTATTGGCTGTAGGGGGGAGAAAGTGGAGTGAAAAGCGGCAGAGAGAGAGAGAGATCGGACAGAGCAGAAATGCAGGAGGGAGAGAAAACAGTGCTGGCACAATTCAAGAAGTGAGCGAGAAGGGGAGCTAGACATTAACCTGCTCAATGGGACCGCTCTGCGGCATCTATTAAGTGGGTAACCTGGGAGGGGCGCTGAACATGGTATAAGGGTGGCAGAGAGGGAAGAAGAGCTGGGCGGAAGATGGGTTGCATGTGAGATTGTGTGTGAGCAAGGAAGCAGGAATCAGTGAAAAATAAGTCTGAAATGTAAAGAGCAAGTTAGGGAATCTGAAAGAGAAAACAGTAGCCAGCAAATCTGTAATAGAAACAGTTCTTAGGGAATCTGAAAAAGAAGAGTAGTGAGGGAATCTGAAAATGAAAACTGTAGTTAGGGAAAATGAATAACCAAAAACCATGAATTAGGGTTAAGGGAGAGAGGCTGGGAGAGCTAGAAGGGTGAGAGAGGAGCCGAGAGATTGGCTGAGAGGGAAGGACAGAGAAGAGCCGCACATGGAAAGAGATCGGACAGAGCAGAGAGGCTGAAGGCAGAGAAAACAGAAATGGCACAATTGAAGGA
Organism: Triturus cristatus; assembly: GCF_964204655.1. Lineage (NCBI taxonomy): Eukaryota > Metazoa > Chordata > Amphibia > Caudata > Salamandridae > Triturus > Triturus cristatus. The sequence goes on from NC_140588.1 coordinate 492,559,471, forward strand.
GTGAGTGAGAAGGGGGAGCTGGCCAGTGACAGGTAACAGTTACCATGACTATATCTAGGCTGCTCAAATGTGAACCCTGAAGTGTAAATCTAGTATGAGGTTTGAATTTACTCCCGCATGTCAGATCTTGTACAATCTTAAGATCAGACATCAATCCTTCTAAGGTCTCCTCAGTATCAGGTTCAAGGGATCATAACATTTAAATAGCCGTCATTTGAAAATTTATATGTCAGACTATTCAGGCCAACAAGCAGATGTAGGCTATTTGAAATCATGTAACAAGAAATTACATATCAATTTTGCAATCCTAACAAATTTGAACAGGTCAATATGCACATCAGGAAATACACTTTTTTTTTGTCCTCATCTCACCAATAAGCATACTGCAGATCTTACAAAGCTGTCGTTTTCGAACTGGGCGCCCTTAGGCTTCCTGCACTTGCTTAGGTCACCCGACCAGCCCCTTTTTTTGGGGAGGGGTTTTGGTGTAATCATAGGACTAAATGATTCTTACCATAGATGTCATAGTAATCTCAGATCACGGCCCATGATGGTAAAAGGTTGCCAAATATTCATTGATCTATCACTGGACCCGACAGGTTCAAGGTGGGCGATTGCAAGTGAGGATTTTAGCTAATCTTCTGTTTTAGGAGGGAGGGGATCTTTCCATTTTATACATATCTCCCTACGGGCGAGCAAAATCAAACATAACAACAACCCTCTGTGTATCTGTGTTAAATCTGAGGTAGAGAGTCCATCATTAGCAAAAAACACTAATGAACCATTCACCTCAATGTTAACTTTAAAGATAGTACGCAGATAGTCTCCAACCCCCTTCCAAAACATACCTAATTCTGGACACTCGTAAAACATATGGATATCATTGGCTTTGGGTGCCATGCATCTAGCACATTTTGGCTCACGAAGTGGGGCGAATTTAGCAATTCTGGCGGGTGTATAATAAATGCGATTAGTGACAAAAAAGTGATTTTTCTTAAGGAAAGCTGATTTAATAAACTTATACAGTAGTTTTAAAGATGGTTCTAAGAGATCACCAATGATGGATTCAAAGGGGGATTGGTTCCAAGCCGATGACTGTGATGGAATACCTAGATCTGTATCTAAAAGCTTTTTATTCCAAATAGAAATTTCTTTCTTCAACGGCTGAACAGATTGAAACATGATCTCTGTATCCCAAATTCCTGTAATACCCCTGTTGTCTGCCTCGAACCAAGATTTAAGTTGTAGGAACTTAAACTTTGAAAAACTAGAACCTATCCTGGCTCTTAGCAATTCCCACGGATGGACTCCGTTTGCATCCCCCAGATCGGACCATATCGGACCATATAGAGGCTCTCTTAATGAGGCCAGCTAAACCATCTTGAAGATAGGGTGGTGTCCCTGGGGAATCCCATATGGGTGCAAAATCGGAATAGTAGCCAATTCCCCATCTGGTTCATACTTTAAACCAAGTTTCTAGCGCAGTCTTAAGAACCTTCAAGCGCACTCTTTTAAAGAACTTGGGAGACCCAAAGTTGTACAGAAACCCCTCTGCACCTCCCTGCCTTCATTTGTTGCCAATTCGCAAAGCAACCTTCCCCATGCCGTTCCAGCTGGTTTAGACAGTAGCATCCGTGTAGCTTTAAATTGGAATGCGACTAAATACCAGTTGATATCTGGAAGAGCTAACCCCCCTTTGACTAATCTGCGCCTCAGTTTCTTCTATGACAGCCTTACTCCCTTATCCCCCCAAACAAAGCTCCCGATCTTAATTTGAACCTTGGAAATATTCTGTTGGGGGAAGGTCAGGGGGACTGCATTGAACAAATAAGTCAGCTTTGGTAGGATGATCATTTTCACTAGGTTAACCTTCCCGTAAATAGTCAGGGGAAGGTTTCTCCACCTTGCAAAGAGCCGAACTATCTCCTTAATAATTTTATTCAGATTAATCAGGTAATACACTCTGCTATATGTTGGACAAACTCCTAAACCTTAATTTAGTACAGACATTCCGTGCTCAGTCAGAACACAACTATACAGGTTGATTATCAGGTTGTTTACACTGGTGGAAAACAAAGTAGCATCTAGGTCAGTCATCCCCAATTCATCATTTAACACATCTGTTATGTGTTTAGTTTTTTCTTCAAATTCATTGTTTGAACTCCCTCTATTTCTTGAAATTTCTCTCCTGCCCCTATCCTTGTTTTGGAACATATCTTTGAAGTTTTTGTCTCTATCTGTTATCTCAACACCTCCTTGAAAAAAGTTGAGGAATACGTGGGTTGAGCAATCTTACTACTCATGCCACTTGGACCTGCTTCATCTATAGAGGAGAATTCAGAACTTCTGGGCACGCTTTAAAGGCTCCCAAGGTCTGGCATTTTTTGTGCACTCACTTTAGGAAGTGCCACGTTATCAAACTTATTTGCAAAATAAAAAATTCTCTTGTTGTTTTAGTCTCGATCTTCTCTTGAAATGTTGGCCAGTTTTCTATCCGTATCTATCTTCTGATGTTTTTATATTTCCTTTTTTGTAGGATGTAAATGAGGCAGAATGTGCAATGTCCGAGACAAACTGTTTTAAAATTCTCTGGTGGCCAGCCCTCCAGTGGGCGTGTTTTCACAAAAGGCATTCTGGTACACGTGGTACATTAGCACAATGAATAAGTGATTCCGAAATGCGTAGGGCTTTAATTGTGAAGGCTGCTGCTTGCCGTTTTTTTAAATAAAGAAATCTACTGAAAATGAGTGGAACTCGACTGTCTTCTGGAGTGCGCTTTCAATGGTAGGACACCTCTTTTCTGTAATATAGATATATATATATATATATACATATATATATATCAAGACACACTAATGAAGTGAAGAACAGGAAGTCACAGACCCAGAGTCATATGTTAAGAACACTCAGATTTAGTCATAATTTCAAATAGGAAATATATTTCCTGTGTATGAATTGACCCATACATGTACCTTCAGAAAACACATCAAAACCAAATAGTAGCATAACCTAACAAACACAATTTTGTGCCACACAACAAAACTTCAAAAAGAACAATTGATGGACAGAATGCTGAACAATGTCAAAAAGTCACACCAGTACAGAGATCTGGGCCTAAAACCACAAAACTGGGCACAGGTTTACATCTTGACCTAGGGACGATTACTTGCTCATAAAACATGCTATTGGTAAAATCCTCATTACTAACTTCATATAAATAATTTTAGTTGATAAGGATTGATTATGATCCAGGTATTCTTCAAATTTGCAATTCTCTTTAGTTGATAAAAGTGCTTCAGTTAATCAGTCCATGGAAGAGGATGTCTGCAAGCTTTCAAAAAGTGCAGTGTCAGTATCTCTTAATAATAACATGTTGGATACTTGCAGAAAACACACAAGATGCCAGGGGTTGTTGCTGCCCAGCAAGAGCATGGCTATGCCCCCACCCCAAGTAAATTGGGAAACGGTCTTTCTGCCCCCCGGAGGGTAGATTGGGTAGTTAATCCTGATTTACCCCCCGGGGGGGGGGGGCAGAAAGCTCACTAGACACTAGGGATTTTTTAAAATAAAACTATAGGGATGGGGGCTGCCCAGCATGGGCATGGTAATACCCCTACCACAAGTAAATAGGGCAACAGCCTTTTTGCCCCATTGGGGCCGGTGGGGGTCAGTACCACCAATCTGTCCTCCAGAAGAGAAGGAAGCCCACTAGATGCCAGGGAACATTTTTGTGCATAGCTATGTCCCAATCCTAACTAAATAGGACAACAATCTTTCCCTCGGGTGGCACATGTGGGTAAATACCCCCCTGGTGTGGCAGAAAGCCCACTAGGGTTTTTTTAAATATAGGAGTGGAGGCTGCCCTCCACAGGCATGGCTATGATGCCTACCCAACTAAGTGGGGCTACAGTCTTTCTGCCCCCTGTGCGATAGCAATTTCTGATTTGTCCCCTAGGAGGGCAGAAAGCCCACTAGATGCCAGTGAAACTTTTTTATTAAATACAGGGGTGGGGGCTTTCAACCATGGGCATTGCTGTATCACAACCCCTTTTAAATGGGATAACAGTCTATCTGCCCCGCTGTGGGGCAGATGGGTGTAATTACCCAGATCTGCCCCCAGAGTGGGGAAGAAAGCCCACTAGACGCCAGGGATTTTTTTAAGTATAGGGGTGGAGGCTGCCCAGCACAGGCATGGCTAGGTCCCCTCCTCAACTAAATGGGGCAACAGTCTTTCTGCCCCCCTGGTGGGCAGATGGGATAGTGACCCCTGGTCTGTCAGAGGCTAAAAAGCCCATTAGACACTAGGAGATGAAATCATGCAATATTTTTTGGAGGGAGCTGCCCTACCTGTTCTTGTGCCTGTGCCCCCAACCCCGGGGTCAAATAGGCGCTCTGCCTCTCCTGGGGTGTCGATAGGGTATTTACCCCCAATGTTCCACCTCCCGGGGTGAGTCAGAAACCTCACTAGACACCAGGGCTTTCAAACTGGCGACAAAAAGAACCCAAAAGGATGGTGCAGCCTACCCAGGCATCAAGCAATACACCTATCCCAATTGTGTCTCCTGTCCTCTGGGAGCAGATAGGGGGCTTGTCTCAATTTAGGACATTGCCCTAAACTTGCCCCCAGGGTTAAAATATCCACCTGACACCAGGAATTTTGCTTTTTGGACAAAAGAAAGTAGTCCAGATATCATTGGCCATTTTCACCATTTGAATTGGTACACAGTGAAAAACCATTATACGGTGCAGCTCTGGGCACCCTGAGTTCCTTGAGAACCTACAAACCATATATAACCCTGTAACCTGAAGGGCTGAATATAATAGTATATTGCTTTTGTGACAAATGGCTGTTTTTTCCCACTAATTTTCAATATTTCTGTATTAAGACAGCTAGTTTCTTTGGGAAAACATTGAGGGATCTACACATATGAACCTCTTGCTGAATTCTGTATTGTAACTTCTTTTCAGGAATCAATAGATTTCCGGTCCACCCATGAGTTTCACAGGGTTTCTATCACAAACTAGAAGCAGGTTGAGAGCACAGAAAATAGGAATAATGGGATACCTCTTCGAAAAATAGCAAAAGCTGTGGTAAAAATTGTTGTTTTTATTGTACCTAAAAGCTGTGCAGGTGGTGACATTAGCACAGCAAAACTGTTGGCTGATGCAATTTTAGGGGGAAAAAGCAGACACTTTAATCCGGAGCACTTTTGTCCTATGTTTTTCCCAATTGGCCCGATATCTAATGTGGAAAAAGGTTATGGAACTCTAAGTGCGAACTATCTCAATTAGCCAAAAAAGGGCTCAGCACCAGGGATGGGGGGAGTTTGAGGCTTAATACATACGTACAGATGCCATAACATAATCTATCATTAGAGGCTAAATTAAACTAGACGAAAACAACATATTTTAATAACAACTAACAAAATATGACAATTAAAATAAAATAATCTTACTCGTTCCTATGAAACAGGAAGCTGCATCCCTACACCTAAATGCTAATCAAAAAATAATATAAACATAAATCTGTACGTACGCGCAAAAACATTATTGTGCCATAACTGATGTAAAAAAGGGACTACAAATGCATTGCTTTCAATATAAAAAGTGGAATGTCATAATTTTCTTTTTTTGTAAGCAAGGATAATTTTACAAAAATACAATGAATTTATTAACATACTATGGCAATTATGCAGGCAATACAATGTATGGGCAAATAGAATGATTATCTTTACTTAAAGAACATGAATACATCTAAATATCTAATATACAATGCAAAATAATTATCCAAGTATGCATAAAATCGTTTTTAAAAATAGCATGTGTAAAGTACGAAACAATATGAATTTTAATTGCTTTTCTATTATAAAGACAAAAAATGTGAAACTGTATTTGAAGTACAATCTTAAATTACAATAAATGATATTCATCCTCAAAAATGCATCTTTTTATTAAAGTATTTTTAAAGGGTTCACTCTAAAAATCTTGTGAACCTCTTTGAAAACATTGTATTAATTGAGTTCCCCACAGTATAATATTATTATGCATACAAAAAATAAAAAAAAGGATGCAAATAAAACATACTGTAAACAAACAACACCAGTAAAGTAGTCTGGTGGTTCTAATGTACTGCTGTAACTCTGGACCAACAAACATTTGTAAAAGTAGAAAGATTCAGGGGTATATTTACAATTTTAGGTGGATAATCTTGGCATGGGGTAATTTACTATCCTACTCCCAGCCCCACAAACATTGGCAAGGTGCACAGACTTGGATACTATGCTAACAACATGGCCAGAAACATTGGGCATATTTAAAAAAAACGGAGTGGGAGATATTTACTGCTCTAACATTAGCTCTATAAATATTTGGTAAAGTACAAAATATAAAAGGGGTGATGTCCTATTCTAACTCGAGTCCTACCAACGTTGGGCAAAATTCATCAATTTATCTGGATAAATATATTATTCACTCCAGCCCCACAAAAATTGTGGACATTTTATTAATTATGGAGTGGGGCTAGGAGAAAGCACAACATTACTATTCCATTTCCAGCCTCAGAAACAGTGGGAAAAGTTTATACATTTTAGGTGGATAATTTACTAGTTTAACCCAAGTACAACAAATATTGGTAAAAGTGCATACATTCCATTGTTGGTGGTGGAGGGGAATTCTCAAATTTTAACTCAATCCTCACAAACCTTGGAAAAAAAATATTCTTTATGAGATTGTTCAAGGTAAGGCCTACTTTGAGTGCCTAGACTACACTGTGTGCTATAAATAAGGGTAAAAGTCTCATTAACATAAAACATCCAGTAAATATATCAAAATCATTTAAAATAAAAGGAAACATAGTATATTATTTCTATTCTAAGTCTAGGCCCACAAAAACTGGAGGAAGTACATAAATTAAAGTGGGCCTTCAAGTGAGACAATGTGCTTTATTGACTCAACATATAATACATTGCAGAAAGAGCATGAATCAATCACTTTTTTCTGGAGGATTTGTTGTTCTCATGCTCTGCACTACCTTCATAGTGTAGAAAATATAAATGAAAGAATAAAACACAAATACATTCTAATACTAGTAGGAAAAAAGAGAAAATGGACTGAGTTAAAATACACCATGAACACCAGTATTATATGAGGGGAGCAGAAGATTTTCATCTTTACATTTTTAAGGCAAAAAGTGGCAATAAAACGTAATGTACCAATCAAAAGTCACTGTTCTCAGTGAACCGGTAGCTATGTGCACTTTCAGGATAGTAATGGTGTGAATTTTGGATACACCAAGCAGGTTATCGTGGTCAAAGGTCTGACAATAATGTCGCCTATTCACAAACTGCCTTTTGTATTACAATAATATTGCTTACGTACTGCATAATGCTCTTAACAAATCTATGTGCGGAGGTCTCTGCTACTCCTATCTTTCTGTGTGGGGATTTCCATACTGAGAATGCAGCCTCCATACAAAAATGCATACTTTTTTTAGTAAAAATTGGAAAGACAGAGGCGGTGGCTGGAAAATGGGTAATATTGATCACTAAATGGGCGGAGTTTAGGAAGGAATAAGGAGGAGTTTATTTAGGGACACACACCCATTCCCAAAAGAGTAAAATCTATTTCTATTTGCATTATGCACTTCAGTCATAATGTGCTGCAGCTCAAATCTGAAAAAAACCCAGCACCACACTTAGCCATTCACTGGTGCTGCTATGCCCTTGCATATGAAATAACAGAGGGAGCCACTTAACCAGAACCCCATAGGAAATAGCACTAAAAAAGTAATTTTTTTTAACTTTTCAAAAATAAATAAAAAGGCAATCAATTGTTATAAAATTATATAACAATTTGCAAAATTGCCTCCCAACATAGCTACTCACCACATGCAGTGTTGTTGCCTGTATCAGTTGTTTGGGCCCATTACAAATGCAGAAGATGCTTCTTCCTCAGTCAGAAAAAAGATGTGCTGGCAGTCCAGGACTACAGCAAGCACCATTGTGCATTTTGTGGGGAGCATGTTTCTTCCCACAAAAGCGGTGTTCACTGGAATACAATACTGCTAATAAACACTTGTGTTTGTTGCAGTCCCGGAGACCTGGTGCACCTTTCTCTGAATGAGGAATGAGCATTTGTTTAAAATAATAAAAAAATAAATATTATTTTGTGTAAAAATATTGTAATACATTTTTTTCATTTAAAAATAAATGTTGTCTATTGTTTAAAGAATAATTAAAATACTTTAAATAATTTCCATACATAACTTTTAATAACCTTTAATAGATAATAAATATAAACAACGTGCTGTAGGGGGTTATTTTAAATACATTAGAAAAAAAAACATTTAATGTCATATTTAAATCAATTCTAAATATAATTCAGAATGAAAATAATAGTGTTGTAGAAGTTTTTGTGTATAATGTGTAAAATAAAAATATGTTTTAGTTTTTTTTAAATTGTAATAAACTTTGTAGAATTTTCCTATACTGTAAAGTAAATAACCTTACAATCGGAAAGTGGGCTCCACTATCTGAATTCAGGGAGTGGAAACATGAAGCCAACACTAGTAAATTTACAACAAACTGTTAGACAACATATGCACATGCAGATTTACTCATGTGTGAGTAGACCCCTTAGTTTCTGAAATATATGGCAAATTCTTTCAGCGGGGCAAAGTCCTGGGTCGTTGAAGATGCAACTGTTTTTGTTGAGCTCTGAAGCCGCTTTCTTTGACATCAAAAACGTCAATCAGGGAAACATGGATTTTGTAGGCATTCATGTTGCATTTCTAAACAGAGATATTTACTACCTTGCTCCACTCCAATTATTACCTTTGGAATTAGTTGCTTTTTGAGAAGGGCACAGCTGGAAGCTGTAGACAACCAGTGCAAAATGAGGCCAGAAATGAACAATGTGAACCATTTGCTATTGTGGCAAATAGCTCAAAGCTGGACAAAACTGTTTTTATTTTGCTCCTAAGGTGCAACATTACCGGCCATCCCTCAGCACCTTATCCCAATCCTCCGGTGAAGAAAAAAGTCCCACTTTACTGTTCCACTGCATCTGGAAAAAGTTCCTTGCAGCTCAGGGCAGATTCTAGGCACCAAGTCCCTGTCTCTCTCCAGCCAGGCCTCCCATACCATCCAGTTCTCTGTGCTCTGCTAGGCCATTTTGTAGTCAGGAGTCTTTCAGATTTTTGTATCCTCGAAAAAGTCAAAAAGGAGGCAAATCTCCTGAACCTTTTCAGAGCTTTTCCAGTCTGTGGTTTCCAGCTGGATTCAGGATTCCTTGAGTCACTAAGAGAGCCTTCTTTTTTGAGGGAATCCAGAGTCTTTTTTCTGCATGGACTTCTTCTTCGGGTGGCGTCTACTCAGGCCCACAAATGCTCATTTTGAGGAGATGGTAGTTAAGGTGCACGATTTATTGTATGCAATAGCCAGTGATTTGAGAAACTATGCCCCTAATCTAACTATTTTCTTGCAGTCTCTATTCCTCTCTTTGTACCATTTTGTCCTTGCCTTATTCTAAAATCACTATCCTAAAATTACTTAGGAACCTTTCTTCCAACATGACAAAATGCTTCTGCCACCAGACAGTCGTGTCTTCATCTCCTTAGCCACACCTCTATTTAGATGAGCTCTTCTCCATTTGGACAGGGTCAAAATGTGTTTTCTCCCCCACTGTGACTGGAGCCTGGCTGTAAGACCTGAGCCTATTGCACGTTACCCCCATCTCCCACTGCTGTTCCCCTCCCAGAAGAAGAAAAATCGCGTAATGGCCAGAACACACCTGATACCCGTAGGAAACAGTGCATATTCCATTTAATACCCCCCAATCTATCTAAAAATGCCTCTAAATATTTCAAACACATCCTCCTCAGAAGAAACCCCAAAACACTGATCCTTGACCCCTCCTTCAACGCCAAGAAAGGTGCAATAATCAATGACCTCATATTCTTCACAAGAAAAATGGCCAAATGGTGAGCTGCCTTCTCCAAGCTTCTAACTATTCATGACAAGAAAAACATTCCCTACGGAACCAGAATCACAACAACACCCGCACAAAACCTCAGAGCCACCCTGAACATAACTTCCTAAAAAATGGCACTGTTCCTACTCAAGCAGCTAATAAGGACTTATAACTTTTCGACAAATACTTTATCACACTAAAAACCTACACCATCACTCCACCCAGTGTCCCCCAAGACCTAACTATTCCCTCTACCCCTACATCTCCTAAATCTCAGCAATCCTTACCCTTACCTAGATTCTTCAGGAGAAGCATCAACAACTCACCTCCCTCAGAACTCATATCTCCAACACCCTTAGCTAGAACCATCAACAGAAACAACAACAACGCCCCTTCTTTAATACCAATCTCAGACCCCCTCATCTCCACTTTCTGTCAACACCCCTAGCCCCCCCATCCCCATAACGCTCTTCCCCTCCACAACCATCCACTGAATTATCTTGCCACAACAAGGCAACTCTAGCTTATCATTAAAAAGCCGACTTTACCCGCATACCACTTTCACTCTCTCCTACCTCTCTCCCAGCCCAACCTACCACACTGACAGCACAGTCACCAACCCCCCTAACAATACTATGCCCAATCCTCTCTGCTTGCCAATCCTGCCTCTTCCCTTTCACCAATCTGAACTAGCAAAACCCAACTCCCTCCTACTCGAGCTAAAGGTGGCAGCTAGCAACTCATCCACCCCAGAGAATACACCAGAAGGAAATCATAAACAACTGGATCCACTTTTGCCCAAAAATAATACTCTTTGGACTACCTTCAAACTTTACGATCTCAGTGACATCTTGAAAACATTAGCAACTGTGAAACCTAACAAGCACTTCAATGACCCAGTCCCCTCTAACTGCCTACACCATATCCACCATATCATCTCCCATCTCTGGACCAAAATCATCAATGCTTTGCTAAAGCAAGGTCAAATCCCGGATTGCCTAAAAACTGGTCAAGTCACCGCTATCCTAAAAAAACAACAGCCAACACCTCCGACCCTAAAAACTTCTGACCTATAACCAACATTCCCGTGATTGCCAAGGTTCTGGAAAAATGCGTTCAACAACAACTGAACCAACACTTCACGGATTTCAAACTACTGAATGACTGCCAATCGAGCTTCAGACCCGACCATAGCACAGAAACAGCCATTCTACATATAGTAGACGACGCCCTCCTTGCTCTTGACTGGAACAAAATCTACCTACTAGTCCTGCTCGACCTCTCCTCAGCCTTCGACACGGTCAATCATGACAAAATTCTAAGAAGACTGGAAAACAGGATGGGTGTATCTGGCACAGTCCTTCAATGGTTCAAATCCTTTCTGGAAAACAGAACGCAAACGTTCATGGTAAACAAAAATCTTTCTCCCTCTTCACCCAACCAACTTGGAGTACCACAAGGCTCAAACCTATCCCCTACGCTATTCAACCTATATGTCGAACCACTAACCGAGCTATTACAGCAAGCAAATATCTCCTACCACATGTATGCGGACATCGAATCGATAAAGTTGATGAATCAGGCTCTCAAAAAGACCGTTCACTGGCTAATAACCAACTTCCTCAGGCTAGACTCTCAAAAAACTGAATTTCTGTTACTATCCCCCCTAAAAGCTCTCTGGAGATAAAGGAGTGGACCTAGATGATCACTGCTTTGAATTGCACACCGACTCTGCTGGATTCCACAAAATCGCTTGGAATTACACTGGACAAGAACCTTAACATGTAAGTGCATATCAACCTGTTTGCTAAAAACGCCCGCATTCATCTTAACTATCTCAGAAAAATGAAACCATTCATCGAGATCCTTGATCTAAAAGTGGCAGTTCAGGCTTTAGTTATCTCAAGGTTGGAATACGAATGTACTACCCTCGCGGGGCTTCCCAAAATCTCTACAGCCCCTTTGAAAGCCTGTCTCAATGCAGCAGCAAGACTCCTTACATGATCTAGGAAATTTGACCACATTTCACCACACCTGAAGGCGCTCAACTGGCTACCTTATGAAGCTAGAATCCAACTAAAGATGGCCTGCATCACTCAGAAAGCCCTACACCACAATACACCCAGTACCTTTCCAAAAAAATTACGTTATCAGAAGGAAACAGACACTCTAGGTGCGCCAACAATCTACTCCTGAAACCCTCTTGTTTCAGCAAAAAAAAAAGTTCTGACAGAGCATTCACCGGAGTGGCACAAAGAATACGGAACTTGCTACCTCGCATATCAGAAATATCTCCATCACTTATCCACCACTATAGATATCCTTTTACTCTGGCAATACCAACAGTATCTTCTTATCCTATCACTCCAACCTACGACTTCGAACTTGTTGCCTCAAACCCCTTAATGACACCTTGCCTCTATGACTGTCACAAACTCGAACTTGTTCCTAATGCTACATGCTCATTGCTGCTACCTACCTAACCTTGTTGAGAAATAGTTTGGTACTTTGTTTGTTCTTTTGTTTTGCAAAATGTTCTTTACTTACTCTGCTTTCCTTGTAAAGCGCTCTGATACCCTACCCTGGGTCTTGTTCGCGCTATAGAAAACTCTAAAATTACAAACTAAAAAAATAAGAGAAGCTTTCCTTGGCATATCAGTCGGCCAACTTTTTCTGTCCACTCACAGACAGCTAAACTCTTCTAACTGGTCAATAGTTGACACCCATCCACTCAGATGCAGGCTATTGTCCTCTGAACCAGAGTTCTTAGCTCTCCCAACCAAGAATGTGTATTTCAGGTCTGAAGTGACTGATGAATAAAACTGGTTTAAAGCCAGTTTTGGTTCAGATAGCGCAAACTACATTTTTATAAAATAACTTTTTTCTAACTTGCATTGTCAAAAGCCTCACCATTAAATCAGTTTTAAAAAATAAGTTAGAATAAACAAGGCCTTTTTCTATCATTTACCAGTTCGAAATAGGACATATTTATTTTTATTTATTTATTTATTTGCGGGTTTATATAGCGCTGGAATCGACTCCAATGGAGTATCTCTGCGCTTTGGGTCGGGTTTTCAGCTGATCAGTAGCAGACAGGGAGGGCTGGCCTAAATGTCATTCTTAAACAACAAAGTTTTAAGTTGTTTCCTGAATTTCAAGTGTTCGGGACATAGTCTTAAAGTTAGCGGTAGACTGTTCCACAATGTAGGTCCCACGACTGACAATGCTTTGCCACCATGTCTAGCTTTCTTGGCACGGGGCACTACTAACAGATAACCATTGCTGGATCTCAAGGTCCTGGTAGGAGTATAAGGAATAAATTTGTTTTCCAGGTACAGGGGACCTTGCCCATATATGCTTTTGTGTATCAGGCAGCATATTTTAAACTTAATCCGTTGACGGATTGACAGCCAATGCAACTTTTCTAAAAGAGGTTTAGAAGCTGTTCTTGGAGGGGCATTAAGGACCAGTCGAGCTGCTGTATTTTGGATCACCTGTAGTTTGGCCAACACTCCCTCATTTGCTGAGAGGAGCAGGCCATTACAGTAATCCAGCCGACTTAGGACAAGAGCCTGCACCAAGGTCCTTCTGGAGGAATCCGGCAACAAAGGGAAAATCTTACGCAGCAGGCCAATAGTGTAAAAACATATACCTGTGATATAATTGGTATGCTGCTTTAACACTAAATCCTGGTCAAGACGTATCCCCAGATTTTTAACGACCTGCTTCGGTTCAGGAACCATACCCAGATCGGGGGGCCACCAGTCGGGGGACCACAGTACCTTGGCTCCTCCAAACAACATAATCTCTGTTTTGCTGACATTGCATTGTAGGTAATTGGAGGACATCCATTGTCCTACAGCCTTCATGCCTGCCGAGAAAGAGTTCTTAGTTTCCGTCGTGAGGGTTTTGAAGGGGAAGAGGAGCTGCGTGTCGTCAGCATAGGACACGGGAATAAAACCAAATTTGCGCATCACTCTTGCCAGGGGTGCCACATAGATGTTAAAGAGTGTAGGGCTCAGACAAGAGCCCTGTGGCACCCCTTTCGTAATTTCTACTTCCCTGGAACGGTAAGTACCCATGGTGACAGTCTGGGTACGGCCAGTAAGAAAGCTTCTCAGCCAGGCAAGGGCTTTGTTCTTAACTCCTATGTTCGACAACCGGTCAACAAGAATGTTATGTGACACGGTGTCGAACGCTGCTGACAAGTCAAGCAAAACTAAGATTACAGAGTAACCTTTATCTTGAAGCATATGTAGGTCGTCTACCACAGACAGAAGAGTAGACTCTGTGCTGTGTTTTGGCCTAAACCCAGATTGTGAATAGTCAAGGCCACCCATATCTTCAACGAAGCCGGACAAAAGTCTGTTGACATATTTTTCTGTCAGTTTCCCCAGAAAAGGAAGCAGTGAGATAGGTCTTAAATTGGCAAGTTCAGTCCAAGGGATAGTTGTATTTTTCCTGATGGGCCTTACCAGCGCACGCTTCCAGTCCTTGGGAACAGAGCCCGAGTCAAGAGATAGATTGACAAGCTTTTGAATTATGGGACCTAGTTGTCCAGAAAGGATAGGCATAAGTCTGGCGGGTATGATATCATCCGGACTACCACTTTTTATCTGAGTCATCAGAGCTAATAGATCTGAGGAGGAAATTGAGGGAAAGGTGTCTAAAAAGTGTACATTAGGCACATGTTCAGTATCACTAAAAACCTGACAAGAGTCAGTAGTAGTAGTGGCATTGTTTGAGTTGACAATTTTCTCATAGATCCTGTCTATCTTATTAGAAAAGAAAGACGATATTTGGTCACAAAGCTGTTGAGATACTAGTTCAGAGCTGTCACAAGCAGCTGGCTTAACGAAAGACTGTAAAACCTGATAGAGAACCCTCGAGGAATTTTCTGCAGCAGCAATTTGTGATGCTATATGGGTTTTTCGTGCCCCACGAATGGCTTTATGATAAGTGGACAGAGAAGCCCAATATTGCTTCCTATCCTTCTCCTGATGTGAGGTTCTCCATTTTTTCTCCAGCTTCCTGGAGGCCTGTTTTAAAATTCTAAGATCATCAGAAAACCAGATCTCTTGTTTGTTGGCAGGCCGTGGTTTAAATTGTTTCAAAGGAGCAATAGTGTCTATCGTCCGCCTAGTGGCTAGATCAAATTTCCTTAAGGCACCATCAATTTCCTCTGAGGCAATGTAGGAGGGTTCAATAAAGTTATCTTTAAAAGTCACTTCATTGACCTTGTACCAAGGACGTCGTTTACAGGGAAGAGAGACTGGTCCATGACCAGTATATTTATGCTGAAAAGTATGGAATTCAATAACAAAATGATCAGTCCAACCAGTTTGATTAGGGGGTAGACATGAGACGATAGGATGATTTGCTAATATAAGGTCTACAGTGTGTCCTGCCCGGTGTGTGGGCCCTGAGTTAACTTGTGTTAACCCCAGTAGCGAAAGGTCTTGTAATACCGACTGGGCTTCTTTACAATTTTTTAGTTCACTGTGTATGTTAAAATCTCCAAGTAAGATAAAATCTTTGTCATTGCTGATATATGGGGCCAGTTACTCAAGTAAAATGTTAGAAAAATTTGCACATGGGCCCGGGGGGCGATATACTAAGGCACCCATCTGTGTGGCTGTGCTTTTAAGTTAAGAGGAGGTTTTGAAAATTAATAGTTCAATTTCCGGTGTAGATAGCTCAGCTACCATAGTACAATCAATATCTTGTTTGTGAACAATAGCAATCCCTCCGCCTATTTTCGAGGGACGGTCTAGTCTAATTATTTTAAAACCCGAGGGAATAGCTAATGCAATTGCTGGAGTTGCGCAAGGTTTCAACCATGTTTCCGTGAGGAAGCATAGATCCGGATTGCTGGTGGAAATTAAGTCCCATACCTCAGAAGTATGTTTCGGTAGAGATCTTATATTACATAATATATTTTTCCTTCCTGTAGTAATATTGGTGATGTTCTTACCAGTGTTTACAGAGGGGTAATGAGCAGTTCTAGGCCTATGAGGATGGGCGTCCTGACTGACAATAGAGAACTGGGCTTGACAATGGCGGCAGGAAAAGGGCCCTTCCACTTCCACATTACCTCCTAGTCCACATGTCCGCGTAGGACTCACACCCAGTTGACGTAGCGTCCCACTGGAATAGGTGATCCTCGTTGTAGTGGTCGATGGTGGATTAATCGTATGTGGCCCCATTGCCCCTTGCCCCGTCCTGTCGCGGACGGGCGCAGACGGGCTGGTCTTAGGCTAGTCTTTGGCGCCGTCGAGGGCGCCCCTCTGCGCGCAACCGCTGCGCGCTCGGGCCGACTGCTGGCTAAATAGTCTTTCGTCAGTGCTACTAGAGCGCTAACCGCTCGACTGCCTCAATGTTAGTAGGCGTGTCTGGCTCTCACCTGCCCCGCCCTCCGCTCAACGGTAGCCAATACCGAGTCGGACCGGGGCGGGCAGGCAGTAACACCGAGCACAGACCAGGCTTGAGCCCTGAAAGCCCCCGCAATCAGAGGACAATTCAAGTAAGTAAAAGTTGAAGAGCGCTAAGTGAAACGAGCAGAAATTACAACATTAAAATGTGTCATTAAAATTACAACATTAAAATGTGTTTTTAAAAGAATACAGTGAATTCGCGTGCAAAATGCAAAAGTGCAGAGTAAGACCAGCGATTTACACAGGTCGAACAATTCTCTCGTAACAAATCGACCACTCTCTCCGATATTTGGTAATGACAGCTGAGGCCAGACGCCAAGCGGATTAGGAACACACTGCCACCGTCTTCCCTTACCGCGAAGAGCCCAGGCCTCCTCCCGCCTAAATAGTCTTTCGTCAGTGCTACTAGAGCGCTAACCGCTCGACTGCCTCAATGTTAGTAGGCGTGTCTGGCTCTCACCTGCCCCGCCCTCCGCTCAACGGTAGCCAATACCGAGTCGGACCGGGGCGGGCAGGCAGTAACACCGAGCACAGACCAGGCTTGAGCCCTGAAAGCCCCCGCAATCAGAGGACAATTCAAGTAAGTAAAAGTTGAAGAGCGCTAAGTGAAACGAGCAGAAATTACAACATTAAAATGTGTCATTAAAATTACAACATTAAAATGTGTTTTTAAAAGAATACAGTGAATTCGCGTGCAAAATGCAAAAGTGCAGAGTAAGACCAGCGATTTACACAGGTCGAACAATTCTCTCGTAACAAATCGACCACTCTCTCCGATATTTGGTAATGACAGCTGAGGCCAGACGCCAAGCGGATTAGGAAGACACTGCCACCGTCTTCCCTTACCGCGAAGAGCCCAGGCCTCCTCCCGCCTAAATAGTCTTTCGTCAGTGCTACTAGAGCGCTAACCGCTCGACTGCCTCAATGTTAGTAGGCGTGTCTGGCTCTCACCTGCCCCGCCCTCCGCTCAACGGTAGCCAATACCGAGTCAGACCGGGGCGGGCAGGCAGTAACACCGAGCACAGACCAGGCTTGAGCCCTGAAAGCCCCCGCAATCAGAGGACAATTCAAGTAAGTAAAAGTTGAAGAGCGCTAAGTGAAACGAGCAGAAATTACAACATTAAAATGTGTCATTAAAATTACAACATTAAAATGTGTTTTTAAAAGAATACAGTGAATTCGCGTGCAAAATGCAAAAGTGCAGAGTAAGACCAGCGATTTACACAGGTCGAACAATTCTCTCATAACAAATAGACCACTCTCTCCGATATTTGGTAATGACAGCTGAGGCCAGACGCCAAGCGGATTAGGAAGACACTGCCACCGTCTTCCCTTACCGCGAAGAGCCCAGGCCTCCTCCCGCCTAAATAGTCTTTCGTCAGTGCTACTAGAGCGCTAACCGCTCGACTGCCTCAATGTTAGTAGGCGTGTCTGGCTCTCACCTGCCCCGCCCTCCGCTCAACGGTAGCCAATACCGAGTCAGACCGGGGCGGGCAGGCAGTAACACCGAGCACAGACCAGGCTTGAGCCCTGAAAGCCCCCGCAATCAGAGGACAATTCAAGTAAGTAAAAGTTGAAGAGCGCTAAGTGAAACGAGCAGAAATTACAACATTAAAATGTGTCATTAAAATTACAACATTAAAATGTGTTTTTAAAAGAATACAGTGAATTCGCGTGCAAAATGCAAAAGTGCAGAGTAAGACCAGCGATTTACACAGGTCGAACAATTCTCTCATAACAAATCGACCACTCTCTCCGATATTTGGTAATGACAGCTGAGGCCAGACGCCAAGCGGATTAGGAAGACACTGCCACCGTCTGCCCTTACCGCGAAGAGCCCAGGCCTCCTCCCGCCTAAATAGTGTTTCGTCAGTGCTACTAGAGCGCTAACCGCTCAACTGCCTCAATGTTAGTAGGCGTGTCTGGCTCTCACCTGCCCCGCCCTCCGCTCAACGGTAGCCAATACCGAGTCGGACCGGGGCGGGCAGGCAGTAACACCGAGCACAGACCAGGCTTGAGCCCTGAAAGCCCCCGCAATCAGAGGACAATTCAAGTAAGTAAAAGTTGAAGAGCGCTAAGTGAAACGAGCAGAAATTACAACATTAAAATGTGTCATTAAAATTACAACATTAAAATGTGTTTTTAAAAGAATACAGTGAATTCGCGTGCAAAATGCAAAAGTGCAGAGTAAGACCAGCGATTTACACAGGTCGAACAATTCTCTCGTAACAAATCGACCACCCTCTCCGATATTTGGTAATGACAGCTGAGGCCAGACGCCAAGCGGATTAGGAAGACACTGCCACCGTCTTCCCTTACCGCGAAGAGCCCAGGCCTCCTCCCGCCTAAATAGTCTTTCGTCAGTGCTACTAAAGCGCTAACCGCTCGACTGCCTCAATGTTAGTAGGCGTGTCTGGCTCTCACCTGCCCCGCCCTCCGCTCAACGGTAGCCAATACTGAGTCGGACCGGGGCGGGCAGGCAGTAACACCGAGCACAGACCAGGCTTGAGCCCTGAAAGCCCCCGCAATCAGAGGACAATTCAAGTAAGTAAAAGTTGAAGAGCGCTAAGTGAAACGAGCAGAAATTACAACATTAAAATGTGTCATTAAAATTACAACATTAAAATGTGTTTTTAAAAGAATACAGTGAATTCGCGTGCAAAATGCAAAAGTGCAGAGTAAGACCAGCGATTTACACAGGTCGAACAATTCTCTCGTAACAAATCGACCACTCTCTCCGATATTTGGTAATGACAGCTGAGGCCAGACGCCAAGCGGATTAGGAAGACACTGCCACCGTCTTCCCTTACCGCGAAGAGCCCAGGCCTCCTCCCGCCTAAATAGTCTTTCGTCAGTGCTACTAGAGCGCTAACCGGTGGACTGCCTCAATGTTAGTAGGCGTGTCTGGCTCTCACCTGCCCCGCCCTCCGCTCAACGGTAGCCAATACCTAGTCGGACCGGGGCGGGCAGGCAGTAACACCGAGCACAGACCAGGCTTGAGCCCTGAAAGCCCCCGCAATCAGAGGACAATTCAAGTAAGTAAAAGTTGAAGAGCGCTAAGTGAAACGAGCAGAAATTACAACATTAAAATGTGTCATTAAAATTACAACATTAAAATGTGTTTTTAAAAGAATACAGTGAATTCGCGTGCAAAATGCAAAAGTGCAGAGTAAGACCAGCGATTTACACAGGTCGAACAATTCTCTCGTAACAAATCGACCACTCTCTCCGATATTTGGTAATGACAGCTGAGGCCAGACGCCAAGCGGATTAGGAACACACTGCCACCGTCTTCCCTTACCGCGAAGAGCCCAGGCCTCCTCCCGCCTAAATAGTCTTTCGTCAGTGCTACTAGAGCGCTAACCGCTCGACTGCCTCAATGTTAGTAGGCGTGTCTGGCTCTCACCTGCCCCGCCCTCCGCTCAACGGTAGCCAATACCGAGTCAGACCGGGGCGGGCAGGCAGTAACACCGAGCACAGACCAGGCTTGAGCCCTGAAAGCCCCCGCAATCAGAGGACAATTCAAGTAAGTAAAAGTTGAAGAGCGCTAAGTGAAACGAGCAGAAATTACAACATTAAAATGTGTCATTAAAATTACAACATTAAAATGTGTTTTTAAAAGAATACAGTGAATTCGCGTGCAAAATGCAAAAGTGCAGAGTAAGACCAGCGATTTACACAGGTCGAACAATTCTCTCGTAACAAATCGACCACTCTCTCCGATATTTGGTAATGACAGCTGAGGCCAGACGCCAAGCGGATTAGGAAGACACTGCCACCGTCTTCCCTTACCGCGAAGAGCCCAGGCCTCCTCCCGCCTAAATAGTCTTTCGTCAGTGCTACTAAAGCGCTAACCGCTCGACTGCCTCAATGTTAGTAGGCGTGTCTGGCTCTCACCTGCCCCGCCCTCCGCTCAACGGTAGCCAATACCGAGTCGGACCGGGGCGGGCAGGCAGTAACACCGAGCACAGACCAGGCTTGAGCCCTGAAAGCCCCCGCAATCAGAGGACAATTCAAGTAAGTAAAAGTTGAAGAGCGCTAAGTGAAACGAGCAGAAATTACAACATTAAAATGTGTCATTAAAATTACAACATTAAAATGTGTTTTTAAAAGAATACAGTGAATTCGCGTGCAAAATGCAAAAGTGCAGAGTAAGACCAGCGATTTACACAGGTCGAACAATTCTCTCGTAACAAATCGACCACTCTCTCCGATATTTGGTAATGACAGCTGAGGCCAGACGCCAAGCGGATTAGGAAGACACTGCCATCGTCTTCCCTAAAAATGTTAATGCTATCTAGGTGGGCCCAGGGATACGTCTACCAAAACCTGCACAGCAAAATGGTTTTGTGCTTTATGTCACAGTAGCCCTTCACCTCTCGGTCGAGTGTGCTGCTCCCCCAGCTGCTGCTGCTCAGCTACTCAAACTTGTGCCACTTCCCCAGCTTCAAGGCTTCTAGTTCTATCCTGCTCTTGGGTGAGTGCTGCCTGGTGACATTGTGATCTCAATTCTCCTTTGGATGTGTTTTTTACACAGTAATTTGCTTCTTTTGGTTTTGGTTCATTTTTGTTTTTTGTACAGTTTACCCTGCTTTCTTTGGTATTGTTTTTTTTGGTTTTGGTCAATTGTGTCTCACTGCCCCTCTTCTGCTATTTTCCTGCTCCTGCTGGTTTCCTGCTCCCCTCCATCCTGCCTCTCTGCTATCCCCTACCACCTCCCAGGACTACTAATGGAGACCACTACAAGGCTGCAGCAAAGGTGTGCCAAAGACAAGCCTGTCTGCACCAGTCTGTGCCTGGAACGCACCTGGCACTTCCCCCCGAAGAAGATACACGGCCATTGACGTCTGAGCCCTGGACCCCGGACACACCAGCAACCACTGCTGCTGCTCTTCCCCACATACCACCATAGGTCCATTCTCCTGCCGACACTGCTGCTCCACCTTCAACACTGAGGCAACCAATGACACCAGAGACACTGCAAACACAAATGTAGCTAAACCCTCTACATTGACCAAGACCACCACGACACAACTCCAATACATCCTGCTCAATGCGTGCTCTCTCCGCAAACACCTCACTAAGATCTGAGACATGATCTTTTCCCTCACCCCAGCGACATCTTCCTCACAGAAACCTGACTAAACCCAGTCTCTGCTCTAGATATTACCACCATCATCCCCGAAAGCTACAAGATAACATACCGGGATGATCGAACAAACATGGAGGCAGAACCTCCAAAATCTACAGGGACACTATTAGCTGCACGACATCCCCTGACGACCTGACACCGGTCATGAAACCCCTCAACTTCCAACTTCACACAGATGAAAAAAGCACCATCAGAGGCACCCTCAACCACAAACTACCAGGACCACGCCCCAGCTTCTGCAACACCATACTGGACCTCACCGCCACACTTGCAATCGACTCCAATCGCTACATCTTCCTAGGGGACCTCTATTTCCCTCTTGATTACTCCAATGACAACAACACCAAAGACCTCCTGGACAGCACGAGCAACATCAGACTCAAGCAGCTCATCACCGACCAAACCCACATCCCAGGACACACGCTAGACCCCATCTTCACCTCCGACAACAGGGTCAGGTATAACCACACCGCACAACACCTGGACCAACCACCACAGTGTATCTTTCACCATCTCAGGACCCACCTGCACCACACCCCCCAGATCCACACAACTGGAAAAAGATATCAGAAGGCTAGTGGAACAAAACTCTCCGCTCCCACCTCCCATACTCTACACACAACCCAGAACAAGCAGCAAATAACTTCTCCCAGTGGATCTCAGAATGCGCTATCACCATCACCCCCACCAAGATAGCCAAGATCAAAGAACCAAGGAAAAGAGCTAGCTGGTTCACCGAGGAACTGCACTGTATTAAATGAAACTGCCGAAAACTTGAAAGAAATTGGTGCCGTAGAAAAAAAATGGGAGACCCCACCATCTTCAGAACCAGTACCACCAACTCCTGAAAGAAACTAAGAAGAACGCCCTAGCAGTCCGCATCAAGGTAAAAATAAACCACAGCAAAGAATTCTTTATGATCGTGAAGGAGTTTACCAAATCCCGCAGCAACGGAGAACACCATCACTCCCTCCCAGAAACTTTGCAAAAACCTTCTTGACTTCTTCCACAACAAGATCTCAGCCATCTACGAGAACTTCAGACACCACCACTCCACAGTCAACAGCATCAAATAGCTCACTTCCACAAACACAAAACCTGACCCATTGGAACCTCCTCACCTTGCAAAACACTATCTCCATCATGAACTTTGTGCAATGTGGAGCACCCATGGACCAATGCCTCCATCATGTCTTCAACCTGGGAAGCAATGCAATCAGTGACAAGCTCAGGAAGATCCTAAACACCTCCACACTGTGGCCTACTTCCCTAACGACTTGAAACATATAGAGGTGAGGTTCCTCCTGATGAAACCCCCTGCCGACCCAGCCCATCTGCTCCCCTATACAGAAAACATCCTTGAGAAATTGATCAACTAGCAACTCACTCAACACCTAGAAGACTACAACCTCCTAGACCCCTCTCAATCTGAAATTTGGGCTAACCAAAGCACTGAGACAGCCCTGATTGCAGCCACTGACAACATCAGAGCTCTCCTGGAGTTCATGGAAACAGTAGCCTTCATCCTCCTGGATCTATCCATCTCATTTGACACCATTGACCACCACACTCTGATCAAAACTCCACCACATTGGGATCCGAGGAAACACCTTCAAATGGATCTCCACATAGCTCACCAGCAGAACCCAAAGGATACGTCTCCCACCATGCACCTCAGAGCCCAGGAAGACCAATTATGGAGTCCCACAAGGATTGTCCCTCAGCCTAATCCTCTTCAACACCTGCATGACCCCCTTGGCTGACACCTACAGTCAAACAGCAAACCCACTGCCTGTAACCTATTTCTTAAATAAAGTGATAACATCTTGATATAAGGGAGAGGGGAAAAGATAACCTCCTCACTAACGCGCAAGCACAGTTTACAGACGAAAGGGCAGAAATAGGAACCTGAGTGATAAATAGTTTTGCATTTTATTTAGGATAAACAACCTTAATGTGCAAATATGTAATGCACACTATTAGCAAAGTGCATACATAGATTATAAATAGTCAATAAAATAGATACACAAGACAGTTAATTAGAAAAAGTTACTACAAGAAAACCTCCCAGACAGACAAGTGAACCATACATATTATACATCAGAGCCCCACATATACATAAAGTCAAATCGTAGCCAGAATCATAACCCATTCATTCAGACACATAGACAAAACACAAGACAAGACTGGTCAGCTCCACATAAACCCCGAACATAGACTCATGTTTAATCAGACATATAGTAAAAAAGAATGTATTGTATAATGACGGTATCCTAGTACAGCGCAATGATGGTTTCCGTACTTGCTATGTTATATTTTGTAAAATAGTTTATACCGACTTGTAGTAGAGTTGCACTATTCAAGTGGATAAAAATTCGCCGACGCTCCTTTTGGTGCGAGACCCAGGAACAAGGGTCACACCTCAGGGTGCTATGCAGATGAATAGAAGGGGCAGCTAATGTCTGGGGGATCTGATATTAGTTCAACAGGTTGCCCACAAATTCTGGCAATGGAGCCTAATTGAGTAGAAAGGATCCAGCCAGGGAAATAACCACCTCAGAGGTAATAATACATAGGATGCAAGGCCCAAAGCATGATGGAGTAGATGAGTCCCTGGGCTCTCAGGACGGGATCCATAGAACAGGGAATTACATATGATAAGACAAATGTCTGTATGCGGCGGGAGGAATCAGCAGGTCATCATAAGGAAGAATAAATCGGATACAGGAGAAACCATGATTCATGAAGTAAATCCTCATCAACCAGCATAGAGGACTCAAGGAAAAACAATATCAGGATGCCTTGGTGGACACCGTCAGATCAAACGGACTCAACATCATCTCCTAGGTTGATGACACATAGCTCATCCTCTCACTGTCCAAATGCCCCTTCACAGATGCATGATGAATGTCACAAACTGAATGAAGGACAACTGTCTCCAACTCAAGACAGAAGTCCTCATCTTTGGAGAACAACACCTCCCCATGGAACAACACAGGGTGGTCTGTGGAGCTCAGCACACTTTCCTCCCCCAACAGACCATGCCTGCACCCTCAGCATCATCCTAAATAACAAGCTATCCATGGAGAAACAAGTCAACACAGTCTCATCCTCCCACTTCCACACTCTTTGCATGCTACGCAAGATTTTCAGATGGCTCCCAGTCAACACCAGAAGGACTGACATACAGGCCCTCATCGCCAGCACACTAGATTATGGAAACATACTGTACGTAGGACTCCTGACATTAGGATGTGTTTCTTTAAATAAAATAAGGGTGGAGGGTAGTCCAGTTCTTTTACTTTAAAAGTAAGGGTCAGGACGGCCCACCCTGGCATTTGCCTAAACAACAGTTATGAAGCCCAAACCATCTTTCTGCCTCCTTGAGGAGGGAAGGTTGTATTGTATTGCATTTTCTACTTTAAAAGCACAGTCTCATTCTCATAGGGATATCCCAGATCTAGACCTTATCTTTAACCGATTCCAATCAAGACTCTAGAGCGGATACAACCAGGTCTTCAGTTTGCTCTGAAAAAAACCCAAATCTGACACTACAGGTAGATTCTGAAGCTTATTCCAGATGGTTGCTGCCAAGAAATTAAAAGAGTACCCCCTATTTAAGATTTTTTATTTTACATTTTTCCACAAGATATTATGGTCTGGTTGGCTGATTGAAGATTCCATATAGGTTTGTATAAAGGTTCTGTAACATCATTGGGCCCTTATCATAAAGTGCTCTGTGCTTATGGCACATTACCTTGAAAATGTGAACTGGAAGACAAAGGAGATGGTTAAGGCTAACCAAGGCTGACCTCCTGCTAGTCTGATTACAGATAAGTCTTATCAGTGCATTCTGAATAGTCTGTAGCAATGTAAACAAGTACTCAGCTATGCCCTCATACAACTCATTCCCATAGTTCAACCTGCTCCTAAACAAGGTTGAATTATATTCCTTCTCCGTACCAGTGAGGTCCATCGAAATAGTTTCTAAAGGGTGCGTAAAAGACCAAAACAAGTCTCACATACCTTAGTTACTTGTTCTTACAATGAAAGGGCATAATCAATTAAAAAGCCTAAATTCTTTATTGGATTTTTAGGTTTTGGTGTGGATCCAATCAGCATCAGTCACAACGAGTCATTCCACACCTTGCCAGCTCCCCCAACCAACAAGATTTTTGTTTTTATCAGCATTAAGATTTAAACAATGAATTTGCAGTTATCCTGTTAACTCAATCAACCAAGTTCTCCTTCATCTCATTATGCTTGTCATCAATTGGTTGGGGAGCTTACCCTCGGTGTCTCCTTCCTGGGCATTGTAAAGAATACAAGACACTAGAGTTAGTGTTTTCTTTTCAAGTGAATGGGGTGGGTGGGGTGACTTGGGGTGGACACATCCAGGTGTTGGGCAACACATATATTGCCCCTCAATAGACAGCACATGATAGATAGATAGATAGATAGATAGATAGATAGATAGATAGATAGATAGATAGATAGATAGATAGATAGATAGATAGATAGATAGATAGATAGATAGATAGATAGATAGATAGATAGATAGATAGATAGATAGATAGATAGATAGATAGATAGATAGATAGATAGATAGATAGATAGATAGATAGATAGATAGATAGATAGATAGATAGATAGATAGATCGATAGATAGATAATATTGAGTGGCTGGCCCATCCTGGCATGACTGCATTCTCCCAATCATGGGGGCAGATGAGGCATTGTTAGCCTATCTGCTTTTGTCAATGGGTAGAATTTCAACTATAAACCAGGGAGAGAAATGTTTTCCCAAAACAAGAACGGAGTGGGGGCCAGACTATTCTAGCATTGGGTTCCATCCTCTACTCCTAGAGAACAATCTTTCTGGCTTCCTGGGTGGAAGATATTTTCCCACAGTGATCAAAAAGCTTACTAAAAAAGTAGAGATAGAACAAATATAAAAATGGAATGGGTAGAAGGTGGGATAATGCTGATACCAAGTTGCCACCATGACCCCTGCCCCTGGACAGTCTTTCTGCCCCAGCGAGGATGGCAGGTTGGGGATTTATCCCCAATCTGCCCCTAGGGCAGCAGAAAGGCCACAAGTCTCCTGGGAAAGGATTTTAAAAAGAATTGGGTTTGAGGCTGGCACACCATGACATCAGACTGACCACACACTCCATGGTCAAAGATGGTCTTTTTGAACCCCTGGAGCACATTGCCTGAATACTGCAGCTAGCCCAATGGCAAGTAGGAAGTAATTTGGATTTGTTCGGGAGTAGTATTAACATTTGGAAAAGAGAGAAGAGTAAATCCCCCTTTCTGCATTCCCATAAACCTCTGAGCCCTGGGCATTTATTAAACCTAGAGAAACAGGGTAATCCAAGGTGGAGTGCCTTACATTTATCCCGGCATGTTTGACTACCCAGGAGACCATATAAATGCCAAAGCTATATATAAACGTACATATTTACTTTTTCCTTTCCTATAAGTATGGCTGCAGTTTTCAGATTCTTGGGTTGCTTGCACTCAGGGAATCCTACCAACCAAGGACATTTCTAAAGACCAGCAGCCAAGAGCATTACAGGGTGATGGATCCAAGCAAGTATGGGTTAAACAGTACAACCTTTCCCATGCTTATGTGACAGAATTTCTGGCACTTCAAGCCAATGGCAAAAGTCTAGCCAGGCTGCATTTTCACAAATATTTTGAGAAAAATGTTATCTTGCATGTGTGAAGTGGCTTAACCGATGTGTTAGGAGAGCACCACAATTGTAGCAATGTGAAGATTACATTGAAACTACATTGGCATCACATGGTCCAAATTTTAACCAGTTCCTGTATGATAGGAATACCCACAAATGCTTGGTACTGCTTACATTGAGAGAAGTGTGGGTATCCTGTGAGCTAAGACTTTTGGACATCTCTTGAGGTTCTGTATCTTTTACTCACAGGACTGTAGGAAATGGTGTTACTTTTGAAAAAGTGTAATGCTTGCAGTGCAATCTGGGTCAGAAACAACAGTGAAATCCACATAAACCACACTACCCTGGACTACACCCTGTGTATGTTATTTTTAAAACCTAACAAAAAAACGGACCGACCCTATGGGAGAATAGAAAACACTACAGCACTGCGCCAGGGAAAAATGGGAAGAAAACAGCTGAATTTCTGAGGTCCCAGGACAAGGTTAAAAAGGCATACTATAAAGACTTTTGCTGATCTTTAGTGGCCCCCCTGCACTTCCTGGTCCTGAAGAAAGCCTTTTGATTGTATTGTTCGGCTGAAACATGTAGACCACAACCACTATTTTGGATATTAAAGATCAAAAAAGTCTTTATAGTATCCACCTATGCCTTTTTAACCTTGTCCTGGGACCTCAAGAATAAAGCTGTTCCACCTCGATGGAGGATCCTAGAGGCAATTTTATTCTACACCTTGATCTCACCCCTTCACAAAAAAAGCCTGCTCCGCTGTAAACAGGCGTTGTAGCACACCTGGGTTGCATTTGGCAGCCCAGGTTGGAACCCAATGATGAAGCATGCCACCAACTAGGATGTTGGGTGAGGGTTCGTTTTAAAACCTAATGGTTTTCTTCCCTGGCACAGTGCTGCAGTGTTTTGAATTCCCCCATAGGGTCCGTCCCTTTTGTTGTTCGATTTTTTTATCTGGGGATAAGGATGTACCCCTCTAGTTCCTCGCTCTCCCTTTGTTTTTTTCCTGTCATTTTTAAAAGACTGAAGTTAGTAGGATTCCATTTATGCCAGTCAACCTTGAGTAAACCTACTGTAGCTACACCCATACGCAATAACATTGAAATTCAAATGAAAATTCCTGATATTTCTACATTGCATTGTGGGAACTTTTCTTTGGTGGGTGATATGCTTATTTATTGGTAGAAGTTTGGGAATGCTGGCTGGTACGGCTTTTGTCAATTTCCAGAGATTCCTGAAATTTCCCTAACAGATATGTGAGGAATATCTTTTATTTCTGCAAAGGTCTGACATATGTATGACATTCTCAGTAAAAAATGTACTGTGCTCCAGTTGAGCCACAGCAGCCGGGCTCCCCCATATGTTGGCTTTTCAAACTTTTTTTACATTTGGTAGGTTACCTTGGGTGTTAGCCAACCCCAGACCTGAATACCACAGCTAAAATTACCCCTAGAATCAATGTAATTCAAATAAAAAATCATGACTTTGGCATGGTGTGTCTTTGGCCATTACCTTTTCCAAGTGTCCATTCACACATGTGGGTTACCTTTTTAATTGGCAGCAGTGTGGTGACTCAGAAAAATACACATTTTGTTTTTCTCTATTGCATTATTCTCCGGGTTTTGCTTCCAACTATAAATCTAATGGCCAGAGCAGCCAACTTTAGACCAGGGAAACTAGGTTGGTTTGACTACTGACGTTGGGTTACTGATTCGAATTTGGAGCACTGGGCTAGGTGTTGCCTGTTGTTACTGTTTAATTTTAATGTCAGTGGGGTAAGTATTGCACTAGGCTACTAAATAATATTTAGGGCATATGTATATGTATTGCACTGAATTATTGATTAGTTATTAAAGGCACCGGGATGTGTTTTGCACCAGGTAACTGATTCGTTTCTAGAATGTAGGAATGGTTGTTGTACTATTTTAAAAAAATGTTTCAGTAAAAAGATATGAGTTTTAAATAGGGGTAGTTAGGAGTTTTTAAGGCTCAGGGATAGGTAGGAGTATAGGGGTTGAGGAGTTTGTAGGGTTAAGGGATAAGTAGAAGGAATGGCAACAAGGGTTTTTACAACTCAAGACTAGAGCCATTTTCTGCCTTAAGTAGTCCTGACAGTATCCCATGTAAATTCTGTGGTGCAAGATAATCCTTTGTGAAATTTTCATTTAAGATTCTGTCAAACTACATTTCAAAATTATGTATTTTGCATATGCCTAAACATAAGGCACCAATGAAATGGAAGAGAGCAATAATAAGAAAGTAGAAAAGATAAGGTAAATTAGAAATGTTACACTCCATTGAAAAAATGTTTGAATTAACCTCACTGAATTATTACTTTTCCAATGTAGCAGCAACAAAAATTTTACAGTACTTTTACCTTAATTTTGATATAATCCTTTCATTTATCGAAATATATTCGACGTTTGAGTACTGACGTCTCAACATCTGATTCTAGGCAAATCACGTAATCTCCCCATGCAATAAAAAAAATATACCCTTCTCTAATGTAAGTGGTGCTCATGTAAAGCGCTCAAATGCCCTTAAGGGCATTTTGCACTATATGAAAACTAGGCCTGGCAAGATGTTAGTTATGCCAGAGTAATGGTAATTTGAGTAATTTCACTTAACAACATTTACATTAAATTATTGAGATTATGCCACATTGAGTAATTTTGGGGAGGAAATTTTGAATGTACAATGTTCTGTTCAGATAATGTTTTAATATGAACAGTAATCCAGGTAACTTTTTTACCTGAGCGGTCTGTTCGGGTAATTTTTTATGCTTACAACTGCAAATCTAAATGTGAACAGCAGTCTTTCAACACAAACAGCAATTCCTCAGATGCTTCATAAAAACTGCTAAAAAATGCATTTTTCAAGAGAGAGCACAGTTTGTGAAATTACCTCTTCATCACATAATCATATCAAGGGCCAAATTCGATAATGTTAATACTATTTCTAAACTCAGATTCTTAGGGACATTTTATAAATGCATGGGGCCTGATTCACCAAGGTAAGTTATACATTTGAGTAATTTTCACTTTGAGTAAGTTTACTATTTTTCTTTTCACAAAATTGAAGTTTCAGTCACTACGAAAAAAACAAACCATGTAGTAAGTCCAACCACGGTGCTGAAATACCATCCCAAAGAAATCAATGGAGGAAGGGAATTAGTTTAAAATCCACTTCGGAGATAATGTTAAATTAAATTAAAATATTAAAAATATTTAGAATATAAATATATATGTTTTTAGTTTTTAAAATTATATGTACAACGATTATATATTTGTAATTTAATTATAAATATTGTAATACCCAATTTGAATTCAATTAATGTAATGCTATTTGCTATTTAAATATAACAACATTATTTTTCTTTCATTCTATACATCATACATTCTGCAAGTGGGAGTTTATTTTTTAATTTGAAACTCCAGAAAAACATTTTAACCTAATTTAATATATTTCGATAAATGAAAGGATTATATCAAAATTAAGGTAAAAGTACTGTAAAATTTTTGTTGCTGCTACATTGGAAAAGTAATAATTCAGTGAGGTTAATTCAAACATTTTTTCAATGGAGTGTAACATTTCTAATTTACCTTATCTTTTCTACTTTCTTATTATTGCTCTCTTCCATTTCATTGGTGCCTTATGTTTAGGCATATGCAAAATACATAATTTTAAAATGTAGTTTGACAGAATCTTAAATGAAAATTTCACAAAGGATTATCTTGCACCACAGAATTTACATGGGATACTGTCAGGACTACTTAAGGCAGAAAATGGCTCTGAAGAAAGAAAATAAGTCTTGAGTTGTAAAAACCCTTGTTGCCATTCCTTCTACTTATCCCTTAACCCTACAAACTCCTCAACCCCTATACTCCTACCTATCCCTGAGCCTTAAAAACTCCTAACTACCCCTATTTAAAACTCATATCTTTTTACTGAAACATTTTTTTAAAATAGTACAACAACCACTCCTACATTCTAGAAACGAATCAGTTACCTGGTGCAAAACACATCCCGGTGCCTTTAATAACTAATCAATAATTCAGTGCAATACATATACATATGCCCTAAATATTATTTAGTAGCCTAGCGCAATACTTACCCCACTGACATTAAAATTAAACAGTAACAACAGGCAACACCTAGCCCAGTGCTCCAAATTCGAATCAGTAACCCAGTGCACTACCCATCCCAGGAACCTAAAAACAAATCAGTAACCTATTGAAAAACTCTTCCCGGCACCCTAAAAGCTAATCAGTAACATTTTGCAATACCCTCTCTGCGCCCTCAGAATTGATCAATAAAACCTGGTGCAACACCCATCCCTGTGCCCTGAAAACAAATCAGTAATCCAGTGCAACACCGATCTGTATGCCCAAAGATGATTCAGTAGCCCCATGCAAAACCCATACCTGCACCCTAAAACTTAATCAGTAACCTGGTGCCATTCCCATCAAAGCACCCAAAAAATAAATCAGTTACCTGTTCGAACACCCATCCATGTGCCATAGAAATAATAGGCTTCCTCTGCCCTAAAAACTAATCAGTAATCCTGCCTGCCAGTAACCTGTGGCCTCCAGTTCCTGCTTGTTCCAGATTGAGCCAGTGATACTGCCACTGTCTGGGCTTTTCCATCACTGTTCTTCCTGCCTACCTCATGACCTACTTAATGCAGGCCGCAGTGGGACAGCACAGTGGACAAGCGCACAGAGGACGCACACAGTGGGCACGTAGCAGACACCCCAAAGTTAAGCTTGTCTGTACCTGTCTGGGCCTGGACCGCACCTAGTACCATGACCTCTGGCCCTCCAACCCCACAAAGATCCAAAATCGGCAAGCTCTAGACCAAAAAGTTGGAAGGAGGAACAGGCATCCCCCACAAAGAGAACATACAGTGCATAATCACGACTGACAACACTACCACCCCCATGGAACATCTCACCTTCAACTCCACACGGATGACATAGACAACCATCAGATCAGAGGCTCCTTTACATACTGACCCAAAGGCCTGAGCTCCAGCTTCTGCAACACACACGCAGACTTCATTGCACCTCTGACTTAAACTCAAAGGACTATATCTTCCTTGACAACCTATATTTTCAAATCAATGACCCCAATGTCTACAACACTGCTCACCCACTCAACAGTATGAGCATCCTCAGATTGACCCAGATCATACACAACCCTACACACTCAGCAACTTTGTAAAGTACAGCCACATCACAGAACTCATATGGACGGATAATGCATCATCCCCTTCAGCATCTCCAGGCAATGTACCGCCAACCCAAGATGACCAATGCACCCCAACGGAGGTGGAACAAAATCTCAGAGATCAGCTGGATGGACGCCCTCAACACTCCAAACCCGCTACCACCACCAACCTCGAACTGGAAATGAAGAACTTCAACGCCTTGATCACCAATTTCACCAATCCCTATCAAGAACAACATCAAGAGAAAATCCTCCAAAAAGCCCCGCTGGTACACCAAAGAACTCAGAACAGTGAAACAAGACAGAAAACAGCTGGAGAAGAGATGGTGTGCCTCTCAGGACACCTCCAACAGGACAGCCTTCAAGACCTCCCTCAACCTCAACCGCCACCTGCTGAGGGCAACAAAGAAGACAGTACTATTCGCACACATCGAAAGCAGTACGAACATCACCATGGAACTTTTCAAAATTGGTAAGAAAGTCTCCAACCTGGCTGCTAGCGAAAACAACTTCACACCTCAAAGAAACTGTACAAAAACTTTGACAACTTCCACGACAAGATCCCAACCATATACAAAAACTTCAAACCCCAACCCACACCTACTTACGTCCTTGACATATATCCCACCACTGCAATCAACACGAACCAAAGACTGACTACCTGGAACCTCCTCTCCCCCAGGAGACCACCTCCACCATGAAATCCATCCACTTAGGAGCTCACTCGGATCCATGCCCGCACCACATCTTCAACTTCGGAAACCAACGGATTGGCCAGGAACTCACTACTCTGTTCAACACCGCTATCCCCAGTGCAACATTTTCTGATGCCTGGAAGCACAAGAAAAATCAGACCGCTACTCAAAATACTCTCCGCCAAACCCATGGAACTCAAAAACTACCAGCCAATCTCCCTGCTCCCATTCCCAACAAAAAGGTATTGGAAAAGATCATCAACAAGGAACTTATGACACACCTGCAACATAACCAGCTACTCTATGCATTCTTATCTTTCTTCCTCAGCAATCACAGTAGAGAAGCCTCTGTGATCCCAGTCGCTAACGATATCCAAACCCTCCTCGACCAAGGAGAAACAGCAGCTCTGATCCTCCTCAACCTCTAGGCAGCCTTCAACACCATATACCACCACATGCTAATTAAAAGACTTCACCACATCGGCATCCAAGGGGCTGTGCTTAGATGGATCACCTCCTTCCTCACCGGAAGAACCCAGAGGATCCACCTCTCACCTTTCAACTCCGAACCCGAGGAGACCACGTACCATGTCCCCTAGGGCTCATCCCTCAGCCCACATGCTCTTCAATGCATGCATCATCCCACTGGCCAACATCATCAGATCCCACGGTCTCAAAATAATTTCCTCTGCAGGTGACACCCAGCTTCTCCTCTCACTTCTCGACAACACACCACCACCAGAACTAACTTCCAGAGATGCATGAGAAGCGTCTCCGACTAGATGAAGAATAACTGCCTGCAGCTTAACACAGACAAGACAAATGTTTTGATCATTGGCAAGAGCAGTAACACATGGAACAACTCCTAGTGGCCATCGGACCTAGGACCCGCACCCACTCCCTTCGACCATGCCTGAAGCCTCAGAATCACAATTGACAATAAGCTCACCATGAAATCACAGATCAATGCTGTCTCCTCTGCTTGCTTCCTCACTCTGCACATGAAGTAAAATCTTCAAATGGCTAACTCTACACACAGGATGTACCATAACACAGGCCCTCATCACCAGCCAACTGGACTATGGCCACGCCCTCTATGTAGTAATTGCTAACCACCTCCTACAGAGACTTTAGACCATACAAAAAATGCTGTAGACAGACTCATAATTGGCCTTCCTCAACAATCCCACATCACACCTCACCTCAGGCAACTCCACTGGCCCCCTGAACAGAAGAGATGCCAATTAAAGCTGCTGACCCACAGAACACAATGCTCTACACAAACAAGGACCCGTCTACATTACCCACTGCCTGAACTTTCACCAAGCATTGAGAAGACTACTCTCCGCCTCCCTTTCATTTGCCCATTTTCCTCAAACCTACTGCAGCAGGCGTGGAGGGCGCTCCTTCTCCCACATCACAGCAAAGACCTGGAAGAGCCTCCCTATGCAACTCTGGTCCATCCCCTTTCTTCCGGAATTCCAAATGGCCCTCAAGACCTGTCTGTTAAGTAAGCCTCTGTAAATTACAAGTCCCTAGATACCCTATCAGGTGATTAAACGTGCTTTATAAATCCTGATTGATTGATTGAACAGCCATCCCAGTGCCCTATAAAATAATTATTAACCTGGTACACACAAATCGTTAAACCCTAAAAACCAATTAGTGACCCGATGACAAACTAGAAACTGATTCTGTCTAACATATAAATCATTTTCAAGCAAAAAACATGCTGTACATTTTCCATTTTGCTTTTTGTTGTCCATCTGATCAAATTTAATCACACAGTATTCCACCTCATTCCTATTAGGAAAAGTAATCCAATCAACAACTTTACCCATAGCGCCATTAACCAAACCTTCTTAAACATTTACATTTTGTTGCACAATCACCCTTCAGTTTTTGTATAGACTTAAACATTTCTCCAATACTGGTGTTCGTGAACCAGATTTTTTCCTTTGAATCCAGTTTTGCTTGTAGCATTTCACTTAGAAATACAGTGACACCCTGGTGTTCCATTCTATGTAATGCTTTTAGTTGCAAAATTACCGCTTTCATCAATTCCAGCATTTATTGTAGAAACATGCTCACTCCTTCAATAAAGACATTAAGCACACAATACGTTTACCATCTTGTATAATACCGAACATTAGTTCTGCTCCTATCTTCATTGGTTTATACAGTTTTTTAACAAGACTACTTTCTTCAACACACCTTCCCTCTCTTGAAAGAACACCTACTCTGATATCTTACAAAATATTACCATATTCACTATCAGATGCTTGTCACATATTCCTGATTCAGGGCCTCCGTTGAGCTGATGGTAGTCCGCCCGCCATAATTTAATGTTGTGGCTAGAGACAGAAGACCACTGTGGCAGTGGTCTTCTCTGCTGGCTGACAGCACTGCACCACAGTCAGGCCGCTGGGATTGCGCCAAGCTGATTTAGATGTTCCCATTTTGATGACAGTCTGCTGGCGGTGGAGTCCTAATGGGGTGAGACCATGAGGGTGTGGATACATGTAAGTGCCACTTATGAAACACAAATATGGTACAAATCTGCTAATATGGATATGTAGGTAATGTATACCACACATATTTTTACATATAGCATTGTACACCAACAACATACACACACTATTGAATGCACACCATCAGCTACCACAAAAGCCTACCTCAGATCCCAGTGACAGTGTCGTGGTCAAATAGCAGTAGCACAGGATGGACCTGGAAAATGGCATTTAAGATGGAAGCGATGGTGGGACCCTGAAAAAAATTAGGTTTTCACCTCTTTTTCCTCCATTCTGCTAACTAGAGCTTGGTGGGTACCTGCCACAGTTGCCTCGATGGAAAGGCACATCATAATTTGGACATTGGAAATTGGGGCTGGAGTCCCGTCGTCAGCCGATTCTGCTTCTACCACCATCAACAAACTTCCGAACTGCTTGCGAAGTCGGCGGGATCGCATTGGTTTTCCCTCTAAATATATAAATACCAGCATTTGTAAACTGCACAGCTACCTCCGGAGAGGTGTCCCGGCGCTGGGGGCTGTCGGGAAGATTAAGTGAGCTATTGTCCAGAGTCACATGGTGCTGGGCAAACCTGCCGCCGGCTCTGGGTACTGAACTGTGAACCCCGTGGTCCGGAGTCAGGCACCCTGGCCGCTGCGCCACACCTCTTCTACAGACCCACCAACATTTAAAAAGGGCAGGCGGACCACCAAGCTGGCAGGCGGGAAAACCATTGGAAAAGCAACAGCAGGACCTGATCTGCCAAGATCTAAATTAGCCCTAACGCTTTGTACTAGAAATATAACCAACTATTCTCATTTCCAATGGCTCTCATAGAATTCCTAGTTTCACCATGCAGCAGTGTTTTGAACACAGGCTGACCCTTCACAGGAGTAAGTTGAAGTAAATCTCCAAAAACAATCAAATGTTTTCCTACAACTAGGACATCATAATCCTTTCTCAGAGCATCTAGCAGATAATCCAGTTAGTACTATAACCACACATGATAAATCACACTCTGCAGTCTTTTGTAGAAAAGCAGAAAGAATTTGATTCAAAAAAATGTTTATGAGTGCCAGCTTGACCTTTGACACACAACAGTATAGGTTTAAAAATGTTGCGTAATTACACTCTTTCTTGTCATGAAGCAACCCATGCTCAACTGTAGCTTTGACCTCTATATATGTTTGCTCATTGTTTAACTGTGCAACTAAACTGCCAAATCAATTGTTTTGTATCCATTGCAGTCTCCACTTCATTCACTGTAATACTAGCCTCATTTTCATATATTAGCTGTCCAAGTCGGTACTGACTTTGAGGACCTAAACTTTGGCTACTTTGCGAACTCTCCTTAGCCACCTGAGCAGCGATTGTATTTTACCGTTGAACTTCATCATTCAACATTTTCATGTAGTTTGCAAATACTGAGCACTCAATGCAATCCTTTGCAGCATTGAAAGAGTCTTAATAGCATTCAAGTTATCCCAATAATTCTGTTTCACAACGCCAAAGTTTAAAAACAGCAGCAAAAGTGCCAAATAAAACATTTCTCTTTTTTCAGCAGTCTGGCAACTCAGTTTTCTATGGTTAATTAATTCCTTTGCTATGTCGCACCAAACACCCATTGTAACCAACTACTGCAATTTCACCATCATCTACTTTTTCTGTCACATTGTTCCTATATGTGAAGGACTGGTGTACTTCATGTAGACAAACATTTTCAAGATGTACACTCCTTTTTGGTAGCAAGTGTCCAACATGTTTGTTTTTACTATGCTTGTACTATCTGGCTCAAATTTTGCAAGATATCAAATTTCTGGAAGAAATTAAAAAACTGTTTCGAGTGGATGCTAGGCCTAGACTCATCAAACTCAAATGATCGCAGCATTCATAGACTCCAATCTCTGTGTGTGAAAGCATATTCAAACTGAAGCTGTATAATTTTTTTGTTTGAGACTTTTAAGCTGAGATCTCTTGCCACACATCTTTCATCTATGTCTTCTCAGATTTTGTATGGAGTAGCAGAACGATAACAGCTATAGAGTTGTCTGCCACAAATTGAATATCGATATTGGCATTTCACATTTTCAAAATGACTAGATTGTAGTCATTAATATATTTCGAAGCCTCTCTCCTCCTGAGGTTGTAGGTGTTTTTTTGGTGATTGACGAACAAGTGTATGTCTTACTGCAGATATAAAACTGTTCACTCTTCCTTTTGAAATAAGAGGACTTGTGTAAAATGTTCCTTTTTGCTCTGTATTTCCGCCAACAGTACTTTCCAGATCTCTGTGATTCCAAATGCAGTAGGTGCTGCTTTAGGCTTCTTTTCTTAGTGTCTTTTGGAATTCTACACCTAATATACTGTTCTATGAAAGAAAGTACAGACATTTGTGTCTGTTCCAAACGTAAGGGCATCTTTTACCCTCAATCGCATATGACTATGAGGAGCACCTCTTGCTTGGTACTCTTTTCACCCCCCAAAAATCCGTAATTTCTCCAAGAGGTGGATTTTTGTGTTGCAGATTGTTGGAATATGGTTTATTAGGAAGTGTAGGTAGGAAAGTGTAGGTAGGAAGCTACCACTAGTAATATGGCCACAATCACAACAAAACACCCAATCAAGGTTTCAACAAATTATTCCCATGCTCAACCCTTGGTAGCTGGCTAGGAGCAGACAGGCTTAACATAGGGGAGGAGTGTGTAAAGTATTTAAAACACCAATACATTAAATAAGTAAGACAGCACACAAAATAAAAATCCAAAACCAATGTATGAAAATAGGAAATATTTTTATGATTAAAATGACACAAAAAGTAATGTAGATACCTGTCAATATGAAGTTTTAAAGAATAAACACATTTTTGTGCCTAAAAGCTAAAAGCACCTCTTGGAACATCTATTTGCACTTGACTGGGACAAAGTCAAAGTTTCAGTTTAACTGTGATGGAGCGCGGGTCGTATACACTTCACGGTAGGGACCAGTCAAGTTTTTACCTTTTTCACTTGATGTCAATCAAGGCTTTTGATCAGGCAGGGTTTCGAATTGATGATGACGGCTAAGTTCAGCGCAAAGCTTTCTTCAAATCCTTGCAATCTTGAGCTCCTGAGCTTCCAAGGGTATGAACCTGAAATCCAGACTGAGTTGCAGTTCGACGTTGATCACTTGACTCTCGTCACAGGGCCAGTCACCTTATGGCGATTTTTACAAAAAATTCACAAATCTTTTCCAACATTCTGGATCTTCTTCCAGAAGGTCCTTTTTGGCATGCCAAAGTGTCCACATTACCAACTCAATGTTCCAGAAGCTGAGTTGTTCCTTTGGATATTGGGAAAACGTCTCCCACAATGCTCCTTTAAAGTCCAGCTGAAGGTGGTCAGCTGGTGTCTTATTGCTGAAGATGATGCATGTGGAGCTCTTTTAACCTGTTGCTTTCAGGGAGTCCACTCCTTCCCTTTTTAAAGCAAGGCAAAGTCCTTAGAGCTGTAGTTCCCAAAGTGTGCAACAGGTGCAGTCATTAAGATTGCAATCCTCTTGGTGCAGGCCATGGTTCCAGCAGGGCAGTCCTTCTTCTTCTTGTAATTTCAGGCAGGTATCTGAGTTGCTGAGCAATGTTTTTATATTAATTAGGGTTGAGGGAGGAATTCTGGCCCACCAGCAGAGTTTGCAGAGTTTTGCCAACTCCGTGCTCTGCATGGAGTTCCGTAAAAGTCTGCGAAGTGACGCAGAGCAGAGTTTTTTCTCTCAAGCAGCTTGCCAACGTTCAGTTGGCGAGTGTTCACGAGAAATAATCATGTGCTAGACTTCCCCGCAGGGTGCGGGCGCGGCCTGTCGCAACTGCATGTATAGAGAAATCTGCCATTCACATTGAGGAAGCTGCCACTTGAGTTGAATGTCTACACAATTGACAGAAAGCAGCATCACTCTCTGGCACAATGTGTAGCGCCATTCGTGCTGATTTTACAGCACATGACAAACTCCCAGCACTAAAAATCAGTGTGAGCAGCACAACTTAATAAAGTCCGCCACTGGCCGTACTCAGCAGAGCGTGGCAGAGTTTATCTAGCACTTTGCGCAGTTCCACCCTCAGGTATGAAGTGTAGCCAATTATTTTCCCAGAAAGCACCATTCAATTAAAATGCAAAATGGATAAACTCTCTCCTGTAGTATAGGATCTGGCAAAGCCAACACACTGGCGTACCTAAGTTTCCCTAACTCTCCCCTTCCAGCTCCTGTCTGGCTGGGATTGCATTAAGTGGGGGTGAGCCTGTGTCCTGTCCTAACAGTCCTTGCCTCTCCAAAGACCAGTTTGGCTACCCAGTCACTTTCCTGCCTTTTGCTCTGCAGCTTGCAGATCTTCCCCGCCAGATGTCCTTTGTCTCTGGGCAGGGCACTTTACACGTCATCCGACCAGTTTGACTCAGCCTGCCAACGGATGGCCAATCAGGAGAGGCTGCTAGAAGTCTGGATTTTAGTTAATCAGTAAACAAAGTTCTGTAACCTCTTTTCTGTGACAGTTATAATACATGTAATCTTGGCAAGCTTCTGAATTAATTTTATCATTTTAATACTTTGAAGTATATTTTCAGTTCACTCCAATCAATAGTTATA
Source organism: Triturus cristatus (assembly GCF_964204655.1). Lineage (NCBI taxonomy): Eukaryota > Metazoa > Chordata > Amphibia > Caudata > Salamandridae > Triturus > Triturus cristatus. The sequence goes on from NC_140588.1 coordinate 492,599,779, forward strand.
CTTTGATAAAGTATTCCCATGTTAGCAATGGAGCTAATGTGCTACAATTGGGAACAAGGGAATTGGCAGTCTTTCCCCCACAAGGGCATATAACACATCTTTTAACCCCTTCCCTGTGGGGGTAATTACCCCATGGTGCGGGGGGCGGCGCCGCTGTGCTCGTGACGAGCTGAGCTCATCATGACTCACAGTGAAGCTGTGCTCATGACGAGCTGAGCTCGTCACAACCCCGCTCACTGATTAATTCTCCCGCACAGGCGGGCAATTAATCTCGCGTGGGCGGGCCGTGGCCATTATGATGAGCTCAGCTCGTCATGAGCACAGCTCCACTGTGACTCATGACGAGCTGAGCTCGTCATGAGCACGGAAGGGATTATAATGTCACTGTTTTTAGTTACAAGACACCCTACCCCTGAGGCACCTAGGGGAGACCTTAGGGGTGACCTCTATTTAAATATAGGATAGTTTAAGACTTTGGAAGTACCTTTAATTCTAAATTCAAATATGCATATAATTTACCTATAAAAGGAGCATGTAAAGCAGGTCTGCCTTTAAAATTAGAGGAGGCAACTCAGCAGTACACACTTAAAAGCATTAAATCTGATAGGCCTCTAAACCTACATGCCCTACCATATAGTAGGGGCTTACATGTAGGTTGTCATATCAATTGTAATTACGCCTAATTAGCTTTTACACAGAGCACTGGTCCGGGTTCTGCTTAGTTGCGCTCAGGGCACAATTAAAGTCTGTTACCACCAGTATCAATCATAAAATGGAAGTGATCAGGGCAAGAAAGATTACTTTTTCGCACAGATTAGAGACAGCATAGCTAGAAATCTGTGTTTAACTTACCTGCAAACATTTGCAGGGTCCAGAGAGCAACTTCTTCTGGTGTCTTCAATGAAATACCTTTACTTTTGGAGTTTGCTTCTCTCAAAAACTCATTTAAATCATCCCATGAATCTCAGTGTTAAAAACCAAGTTGATGCACCTAAATTTCGCAACATACAATTGAGTTCACCATGATGACAATACCAGTATTCATTTGTCCAGTGGTGGCCTTTAAATTCTTCAAATTGTACTCAAGCTTCTCGTCTTTTCCATTAAATATTTTCAACAGTCTTTTGCAGACATATTTTGTACATTACATTCTGTCTTAATAATATGCTGTCTACCTACTCCAGTTTTAAATTGCTAAAGAAAACATTGAGTCTTAAACTTTCTCCCACACATTCACTGGAGCTCCTTCAGCTTGTTTCATCTGATACAGTTCACTGGCAACCCTCATAACCTCTTTTGAGCTCTGTGGATAGATACTTTAGTGCTCATATATTTCTTCTGCTCTTCTTCTATCCACATTTTCAAACTGTCCTCTTGAAGGCAACATTTCTTCCTCTATGCAACTTCCATGTTTGACAACATCTACATATTTATAGTAAACATTATGCTCTTTAAGACAAATATATATTTTTTCACCTTATTTACATCCACTTGTTCCTGCGAGATTTATTTGTTTTTTTGTGGGCACGCTATTCAATAGAATAACAAGTGGTTCTTCCAAATCTCGCTCAACAATCAGAGTTTCAATATTACATTTAAAATCTAACTCAAACTAAATTCTTATTTTTTAATGACAGACAGCCAAAATTAGAAAATTATAAAAGGTGCTTCTGCACACTTTTCTGGATACACACTCCAATGAGTGCCCTTGTAAATGATTGTATTTTGTCACTTCGCATGAATCTAATGCTTGCAACATCGCAATTTTCTGCATCACACTTATATCTGGGAATTGACAGAGAAAATGTCTTAATATATAAATTGATTCCTGATGAATACTACAAATACTACTGAAGTCTCATTTATACAAAGGGGCATGTACTTTCTACCTCTTCACCTATCGCTTCCTCTACATTTCTATGAATTATCTCCTCTTTTGCATTGAGAGCACCTTTTTCACCTCTTAGCATCAGCCAGTTGCATTTTGTATTTTTCCATATACTGCTTTAACAACCTCCTTAGTTCTCTTACCAGCATCTCTTTTTCCCCAGCACATTCTCCCCATCAAGTCTTTTTTACTCCCTCTTTAAAGCACACAGTTTCTTTAGTTTTTTTCTCCTTTGTGTAATTCTCGCCATTGTAAATCCTCCTCTTAAAACACAAGTAGTTATTTGAAATGCAAATATAGAATACATTTAGCTTCATATTACATACTATAAGATTACATGCTATAAGCAAATGAGTAGTTAGATAAGTGATTATGCCCATCTGTAAGAAACTGTGTAAGTGTCTGAGTAAGGGTGTATAAATGGGTATATCATTGGCTGTACGGGTGGGTGACTGGGTGTGTGAGTGGTTGAATGGATATGCGATTTAGTGTATCAGTGCTCTGTGGGTGTGTCATTGGATCTGTAAGTAGCTGCATGTGTGTGACTTGGTGTGTTAGTCACTATATGGGTCTAAATGGGTATGTAAGTGGTTGCATGGGTTGTAAATGGCTGTGTTAGTGTATGTTTAACTGTGTGTGCAAGTGGGTCTGTTAGTGGTGGATACATAAGTGTTGTGTGGATGTGTAAGGGGGGCTGAAAGTGCCTCTGTCGCTAACTGACTGGGTGTATGTCTGACTGTATGGTTTTGTGAATATGTATGCAAGTGGTTGTATAGGTGGGTGACTACGTGTATAAGTGGGTGTATGGGTGTGAAAGTGCATGTGTAACTGACTGAGTGCTGAGTAAATGAATGGCTGCATAGGTATGTGAGTGGGTGTGACAGTGCCTTTATGGGTGTGTGAATGACTATGTAAGTGGATATATAGGTGAGTAAATGGATGTGTGAATGGTTTTATGGGTGTGTGACTGACTGTGTCAGACAATGTCAAGCTATATGTGGTGGGCACATAAGTGATTTTGTGGGAGTTTAACTGGGTGTGTAAATGTCTGGCTGACTGTGTGCAAATTGCATATTACTAAATTACATATTATAAGCAAGCACCCACATGTAATTTCAAACACATTGTTTCATACTGGATAAAGAAATTACCCATATTTTCAGCATAGCAATTCCTCTTCCTCCTTTGTTGCTCACGATGGGGCATATTATCAAGACAGGCGATAAAATTATAGCCGCTTTAGCGGCAGAAAAGTGCCGCTAAAATGACGATACTGGGCTTGATAATATGCTCTATGGAATTCCAATTGAAGCCCATGTTAGATGTGAAGGACATCTAACATGGGTTTCAATTGGAATTTCATAGAGCATATTATCAAGCCCATTATCGCCGTTTTAGCGGCAGTATTCTGCCGCTAAAGCGGCGATAATGTTATTGCCTGTCTTGATAATATGCCCCTATATTTTTTATTAATGTTCTCATCTAACCTCATTTCTGTTTTGCCTTTTACTATAGTGCCTGGAAGCTACACATTTTCTTTTAGATTACATACACTTATAGTTTTTTGTTTTTAAATAGTTTTTTTATAGTACAACCAAATTAACATACCTGTAAAATCTCTTTGGTGTTGTACAACTTCTATTTTAATGTCTATTACATGTTTTCCACAGTAAATTTCAAGTCAGAAATCTCCAAATTCTGTTTTTCTTTCAGTACAAAAGTACAACTAATGGCTACCCTTCGCACTGTGCTCTCATTCATACTCCTGTACTTATCGAATCACAGAGTTCCTGTCATCTTTTATTTTTGTTACAGCACTCCTAAATGGTCACTATTTGTTAACCCTTTCCATGTTTCCTGTAAAGAAACACACTGTGGTAGGTTTTTTCATGAGTATCCGGGGAGCCACTGAGGCACTCAGCATGGCAGCCCCTCCCCCATGTGAATCCACAACGGTTCTGCAGACCCAGGCGAAAATCCTTAAAAGCATGCAACAATCAGCTGTTAATGCTTTTTATTTCTATTTTATATTGTAAAATATTCTCACTTGCAAGACATACACTCTCTACTGAGCAATTTATGTACAGCAGTCTGCTTTTCAGTTTCACACTTCAATCTCTTTTCTTCCCTTCCCCTCACATTTTTATAGCTCTGTTCCCATAGTAACCATGTTTCCAATAGTCTTGACCTACCACTAGGTCAAACGTTCACAAGACTTTCACTTACCAGCATACCAGCTTCACATTAACTGCAGTACATGTAGTTGACTGTTTGCAATTCCAAGCATATCCCAAACAACATCCTTTTTTCCCCCAAAGCCAATCACAGTTAGTTACTTTTTTTCCCAAAGTCACCACCTAATTTTAGTGCCCTGTGCATCTTCACCATCCAATTAAATATGTTCTTGTATATTTTACTTGTTGTCTTCCATTGTAACTGCCTTCCATATTAAAACTGCCTCATTCTGCTCCAGCCCTTTCCTTTGTGCTTTTCCTGCTTGTCTTCATATGGTCAGAGTTTGGATTTTGGGCCATAGATTTGTTTTTTCAGCCAGAGAGAGTGCTAGAGAGAGTGGCATTGACAGGGACCTAGGTTTACCTAATTGAGATATGACTTGGGTTGGCCAGTGAGGGTTAAAGTGTCATGAATTGCTGCCTTTGGATGAAAGCATTGTGGATTACCAACATCCAGACCTTAAGATTGTGCACTGTGGTGGCAATGACCTAAGCACAGTTATTGGGGTAGGACTGGAAATCCTAATGAAGGATACCTTTGGTAAATAATGTCACTTTTCCCACATACTGCCTTGGTATTCTCCAACATTTGCCAAAGACAGAAACGGCAGTGCTCAACTAAATTTTGCCCGCTGATAGAGAAAACCAAGAAACGTGTCAATAAACCTGTTTCTGCATTTCTCAGACAACATGATATGGGCTCCATACACCATAAAAACTTATGTTTCGATATGGTGGAATATATGGAGTTTCACAGACAGGCAAGTGGGAGTATATCAAAAACTTAAAAGAATGCATCCTGTTCTATGTGTAATTATCATTCTACACACTATAAACACAAAGGCTCTGTTAAGAGCCATCCCTTTTCCCAAACACAGGTTCATTTTGTTTTTAAATCTTTTTTTTCAGATTTCTCACTCTGACCTATATCTCCACCGTGGATCCTCAGCCAAATAAGGGGCCTGATAGCTATGTTACAGGCAGAAGAATGGCAGATCCATTCCCAACCAATACCACACATTCAATACAAAATAACAACACATTTAAGAGAAACATATTCAATTAGAATTTTTATAACTATATCACTGCCTGTCTGTGGGTATGTGAATAGCTGTTTAAGTAAATGTTTAGATGTGTGAGGGGCTATATGAATGTAGAAGTGGGTGTTTTAGTGGCTGTGTAACTAGGTGTGTGAGTGACTGTAGGGGTGTGTTAGTAGCTGTCTAGTTCCTCTGTAGGTGTGTGAGTAGTTTTCTGTATCTGTGAGTGGGTGCATAAGTGGCTGTTTGGGTGTGTGAGTAGGTGTGTGAGTGGTTGTATGGGTGTGTGAGTGGCTCACTGAGTCTGTGAGTGGGTGTGTGAGTAGGTTTGTGACTGGCTGAGGCAGTCTGTAAGTGGCAGTATAAGTAGCTGCATGGATGTATGCGTGGGTGGTTGTGTGGGTATGCAGTTGGTGTGTCTGGGGGTGTGCTAGTGCTTGTGTGGGTCTGTGAATGGTTATGTGAGTGATTCTCAGAGTCTGTAAGTGGGTGTGTGAGTAGCTGTATGGGTGTGTGACTGGGTGTGCAAGTAGTTTTCTGGTACTCTGAATGGGTGTGTGACTGGCTGTATGGGTGTGTGAGTGGTAGTGTGAGTGGCTTTGTGTGTGTGTAAGTAGGTGTGTGTGAGTTATGGGTGGGTGTATGGGTGGATGTAAGGGTGGGTATGTAAGTGGTTGTGTGGGTCTCTGAGTGGTGTGTGAGTAGGTGTATGGGTGTGTTGGTGGCTGTTTCAGTAGTTTGCTGTATGGATGTGTAAGTAGGTGTGTAAGTGGCAGTATGAGTGTGTACATGGCTATGTAAGTGGATGTGTGAGCACCTATGTGAGTTGGTGTGTGAGTGATTCTCTGGGTCTGGGAGTGGATGTATCAGTGACTGTATGGGTGTTTGAGAGCAGGTATGAGTGACTGTATGGGTGTGTGAGTATGTGTATGTGTTTTTTACTGAGGCCTGTATTCGCAGATCCACCTCAGATTTGCACTGAGGCCACGCTAAGCATCAAGGAGGATCCCCGAGCATGAAAAATAAAACAATTTCTTGCATATGAGGAGTCCCTCACAGACCTCTCCATCAGTCCTATGGGGTCATGCTACCTCTAACCTGACCCCTTATACCTTGTTTGTACTTTATTTCTTCCCCTGGAAACCAGGACCCAATTCACAAAATGGCAGCCACAACTTTTCTCCGGGGTTGCGATCAGCCATTTAAGGCATTCCTGTTGGCGGGTCGATCCATGATTCCAGCACGATGGATCCATGGGCCCGATTCACAGAACTAACTTAAGACAAAATCCTAAACTTACTACCATTTTGGAATTCACAGAAGGCACTTACTCATTTTGGTATTCACAGAAGGCACTTACTCATTTCGGTATTCACAGAAGTTAGGAGTCCTAAATTTAGGACTCCTAAATACATTCTGTGAATACCGAAAGTCTTAAAGTTAGGATTTTTCTCAGTTTAGGAGTAGTAAAGTTAGGACTCCTAACTTTAGGACTCCTAAACTGAGAAAAATCCTAACTTTAAGTCTTTCAGTATTCACATAAGGCATTTAGGAGTCCTAAAGTTAGGAGTCCTAACTTTACTACTCCTAAACTGTGAAAAATCCTAACTTTAAGACTTTCGGTATTCACAGAAGGCATTTAGGAGTCCTAAAAGTTAGGACTCCTAACTTCTGTGAATACCGAAATGAGTAAGTGCCTTCTGTGAATACCAAAATGAGTAAGTGCCTTCTGTGAATACCAAAATGGTAGTAAGTTTAGGATTTTGTCTTAAGTTAGTTCTGTGAATCGGGCCCCATGTCTCTAGACATACATAAATCTTTTTTCTGTGCCATGAGTGAGGTAATATGTGAAGTCACAAACAGTGCATTGGAGGGTTGTAAGTTATAGTTAGCTCAGGTAACTGTAACTGCACAATTTCACTGGTTTTCTACGAGTGAAATCTCAACCTAACTATAACGTCCCTGTAACCTTTATCTTTTTCAGTGAATTTCAAAAAATTTCTCATTCTATTTCCTAACTATAATGTCCTTGTAACCCTTTTGTTTTTTGAGTGAATATTTATGTTTATTTAACTAGTATTCACATTTGCAGAGTGGGGGAGAAAGGATGCGGGCCTCTGTCCATCTCTGGAGGTAACTGGAGGGCTTGTTACCCCCCAAGGACCCTCTGGACCCAATAGAAGTTTATCCCCCAACCAGCAATGCGCCAGAAGGTGCATTTGCAGAGTGGTGGAGAAAGGGGGCCTGGCCTCTGAAGTCCTCTCAGCAATCATGCTGTGTGGGACTTACTGGTGGTAACAGGAGGACTTGTTGGCCTCCAAGGACCCTCAGCATCCAAGGTGATGTGTTTGCAGAGTGGTGAAAAAAGGGGATGTGGCGTCTGATGATCTCTCAGCAAACCCACGGTAGGTGGCTCTCAAGGACTCTTGGAGCCAAGGAGACTTCATCCCCAACTAGGGGTGCCCCAGAAGGTGCGTTTGCAGAGTGGTGGAGGAAGGGGTTGTGGCCTCCAAAGTTCTCTCATCAATGAGGCTGTGTGAGACTTACTGGAGGTAGCAGAAGGACTTGTTGGCCCCCAAGGACCCTCTGGAGCCAAGGGAACTTCATCTCCCATCCAGCAGTGCACCAGGAGGCACATTTGCAGAGTGGTGGCGAAAGGGGCATTTCCTCTGAAGTCCTCTTAGCAATCAGGCTGTGTGGGACTTATTGGAGGTAATAGGAGGCCTTGTTAGTCTCCAAGGACCCACAGCATTCAGGGTGACTGCATCCCTCAAACAGCAGTGTGCCAGGAGTTGCATTTGTAGAGTGGTAAAGAAAGGGAGCATGGTCTACAAAGACCTCTAGCAGTCTCACTGTGTGGGACTTTCTTGAGGTAACAGGATGGCTTGCTGACCCCAAGGACCCTTTGGACCCAAGGGGACTTCAACCTCTAACCAGCAGTGCTATAGGAGGCCCGTTTGAAGAGTGGTGGAGATCTGGGTGTGGCCTTGGCATCTTGCCAGTCTTTTTAGGGAATGGATCATGTGGCCTCCTTCCCCGGGCCAATTTCTGCCCTCAAAACCCCATCCCCCAGGGCCGATGTTGGCCCCAGGGACCTCAGCCTCTGGGCCATGCCTTCTTTTAATTGTTTATAATCAAATAGTGGACCGGTGACACCATCCCTCGGGCCCGGCCTGTAGTGTGGGTACCCTGGTCCCACCCAGGGCACCCACTCACTAAAGATGGTGACCAAGGGGGGAGCCTGGGGCCCCAGCTGTCCCTGCTGGCTTCCTACCTCCTGCGGGAGCCTGCATTGCTTTTATGCATACTGCTCTGCTAAAATGCAGCTCATTGTGTGTAAAAGCAATTGTGCTCCAATTTGAGCAAGCGCGAGCAAAATGCTCTTGCTTGCTCAAAATGGAGCACAGTTTGCTATAGCTTGGCAAGAGCGATTTCACTCCCGCCAAGCCATAGATAACAGCTATGTCCTGAGGGTGGGCACCCTAGGACATAGCAGGTGCTGGCCCTGGTAGGTAGTGTTCTCTAGGGTCAAATATGACTCCAGGGGGGCTCTGCCCCCTCCTTTCTTCATTGATGGCCTGCTTTGGTTAGGTGGCAATCTCTGAGCCTGAGAACTGCCAAGGAGGGGGGCCAGGTGCCCCTCCCATTCCTTAATAAACACTTTGGACTGGGAGGTGGTGATCCCTAGGGGCCCTGGGGGGTCCAGAGGTCCTCACATTTCAAAAATCTAAAGCCCCATGGAGGTGGTGGTCCTTGGGGTAGGGGGTAGGGGAGACCCCACCAATTTCAATGTCATCAGCCCCTGGAAGGTGGTGGTCCCTGAGGATGCAGGGGAGGCCATACAGACCTCCCCAGCCAAAATAAGTCACTATCTCTGGGGAGCGGGCAGTCCCTGGGGCTGCTGGGGGCCATATTATCCCTGTGGAGGTGGTGGTCCTCGGGACACGTTAAAACATGCCTCTGGGATTTGGCCCACCCTGGGGCTTCTTTCAAAAGATGCGCAGGAGCTTGCGTGTCTTCTTTTAAAAAGCTTGCTGCGGATCCACCCTCCAATTTGCAGCACAATTTGAAAAAGAATGCTGTTATCCCCGAGCGAGTCTCTCTGGGACCCACCATCACCACTATATATGGGGGGTCAGGTTATTCCTACCCATCCCCTTTTTTTATTTTTCAATTTTTGTGTGGGTCTTGGCTTCAAGCTGAGTCCCAACATGGCTGCCAAAACGTACTAGTTGAAGTGGTGGCAGCCAATCAAATTTAAGTAGGATCCACAAGTTCACATAGTATTAAATGTGGGATGGATGGGTAAAGGGGCTGGAAAATGGGGAATACTTATACTAAATGGGAGAGCACTTTGATGAGGTAATGAAGAGCTTAGCCAGGGCTAGGAGGTTTTTAAGAAAGGACATGCAAATACTAACAACCAGTCTATTGCCAATCACCAATTGCACTTCTCGAATTGCTACTGTCAAAAAAGACCTAAAACAGTTGTAAATGAGAGTGATAGGTAACTTTCATTGTGTTGCTATACTTGTGAGTGGCCATATATTGTGTTAGACTTACTCTAAGTCTGTGCTAGAGTTCAACTTTTTGTGGCATTTTGAACTGTAGTAACTTTAGAATTGTAGTTTGTGAAAAGCAATCATTTATTATTTTATGGATGAGTGTTTGCATTAGCATGTCCCTCCGTAAGCCCTTCAAACCTCTCTCTTAACCCCTCCTATTATGTAGTAGGTATTGCTGATTTTCCAGTCACTTTCCCTGGTCCTGCCTACACGTATTACTAAGTAGTACATTTATATATGCAGCGATCCCCATAGTAAAGACAGGAGATGTGGAGGTGAAGTTTCCACCTGTAGGCTTGTCAACTTAATTTTGCAGTATGTAGCACTACACACAGTAGTATTACTGTACGCACTCCAAAATGCAGTTTGTGAATTGGATCCCAGAGTTAACCTGAATGCAAGATGTAAAACAAAATGAGTAAGAAGTTTAAAGGTATTTTCAGCAATATTTTTGAAACATGTATTCATGTTAAATTGACATAGAAAAAAAAGGCTGACATTTTTTTTCACAATCTCTTTTCAGCAATATTTTTGAAACATGTATTCATGTTAAATTGACATAGAAAAAAAGGCTGAAAAAAATGTTCACAATCTCTAGTACTTCAGATCAAGTAAAACCTCACAAAAAGTCTCAACATCTGAAAGAAATGTTTTTATCGACACCACATAATAAGACAACGTAACACAGCTGGATAGGATAATATTTGAATCCTATTAGACTTTTAAGTGATTTTTTATCATGTTTTATGTTGCTCTTTATTGATAGTTTATACCTAAACATATGCAAATCTGACCACAGCATACAGCAATGCATAAATGTGACAAGCTATTGGGGAAAACAATCAGGATAAGCATGGTTAAAATCAGGTCGAGGGTAAGTGAAAGGCACATTACAAACTGCAATTTGCATGCTACAGGTGGTTTGCAGAAACATAATGGGGTGGGGAAGCCCTCCTGCATGATGGGGCTGATCATATAGCACAGTCTGTGGTACGTGGGTTCCAGGGATGATTGCCACTGAAAAATACGACTAAGGACCTATGAGGCCGATACCAGGCTGACATATGATGCTTGTAAATGTAACAGTACAATGGGAGTGAGGGGGCAATCCGAGACTATGGTGGTTGTAAATCCGAGCCCAGTTCAAGAGGCCCTACGATTTGTGTGAATTCCTTATCATTAAGCATATACATTTAACTTATATTCTGTCATGAAGTATGCCGATTTCATATACTCACACTTAACTGATTTCTAAGCAAGGGAACAAATGCTATGCACAATCCATCTTTCACAACAATATGATTGGCAAACTCTGATTAAAATGTTGTGGTGCCTTTTTTCAAAATATATAAAAGTATCTAATGCCATTTACATGCACATCTGTCTCAGCTGTATAACCAGAATGGCTGATATAGACAGTGTATGTAGCAAGGAAGTGAAATAGACCAGATTATTACAAAATTTACAAAAAGTTCAAGTCTGGGAGAATGTAAGACAGTGTGTCCCTTGCCATCAGAATTCATTTTTTACATATGTGGAACACTATGTGAAGAAGTGGCACTGTGAGAAGATAGGACCTGATTTACAAAAATTATGTTCACAAATTTTGCATAGACTTTTTGCAAATACAATAGGATTTTGCAAACCCACCTACATGCAAATACATCATTTAAAAAAAATACAGAATCACATGAGGTAATTGATTGACCTGCCTTTCTTCAATCACAGGACTGGTGGCCCGCACGAGATAGCATACCAGCATCCTTTTTAAGCTTCCTGAGTGTCTTAGAGGAACGTGGGCTTCTTTAAAAAGTAAAAAGCATTTTCTGTTTTGGAAGACTTCAATGAGAGGAGACAGTGGCACTGCCTACCCCCCTGCCCATGAAACTTCTCCTCAGATTGGCTGCAAATCAATTACAACCCCAATAGATTAATAGTTTGCGACTGATCAATAGTTTGCAACCAGAATAAAAGTTGCAAACCACTGATACATAATTTACCTACTTATGACATAAAAGGAACACCTTTATTATGCTGCTTCCAAATTGTGATTTGGTATGGATTTCTAATCCTATTTTGCAATTCTGAAAAAGTTTTTTGATTGCAGAATGGGCTTAGTACGTCGGAAACAATGCTTTAGCTGTCACGAACCCTGTTATGTAGGGCTCACAACCACTATTACTTTGTACATCAAGCCTACATTTCTTTTTCTACTGGCAAACACTTATAGTATGTTAGACCTGGTACCTTTTGGCGTGATTTCCCCTGATATTTTGCCTTCTGACCTCCTGTTTTTGACTGTGTACTGAAATTCATTTTTGCTGGCTTTAGCACTCTGTGCACTTTTGCACCGCTGACCAGTGCTAATGTGCATGTGCTCTGTGTCTAAAATGTAATGGAATTTGGTGTTTCCATAAATGCCAATCATTAACTGTTCCAAAGTTAGTACAGTGTCCCCCTGGCACTCATTTGGGTCCCAGAGTGGGTTCAACAATGTAAACTGAGCTTGACACACATATATTTAAATAAAAACTGTATATCCTCGAAGTCTATTTGTTCGTTGTTTTGTTTATTTTTTTCATGAATCAAAACCAATTATGTTTGTAGGTAAATGCAAGAATTCATAAATGGAACAAAATCTTCAAAAGATCCTTAATGCATTTTGGACCAAAGGTCCTTCATCAGGAGGTCATAGTTGACTGTGGAATGAAAGAAAATAAATATTCAAATGTATATGTTAGAAAATAGTATTATGATACATTTAGTGAATCATTGCATCAAATCTAATGCATGCTGTACATAATCCGAACAAAATTACGTAAGTTCGGTGTCCTATAGTCAAACAACTATATTTTCTGAGTGTATGTTTTATTCAAAATAATAAACCCCACTTTTCAGTGTATATCAATTTATATCAAGCAACATTCATGTGATTGCCCTGTATGGAAATGTATACTTAGGTTGAAATACATTCATATAATTAACAACAGTGTCATCAACTGTTTCATCTGTGTCAAGTAACACATAGTTGCCTTAATATGCAGATAATGTGAAACTCAAGCAACATTCTTCAAATCAATAGTGTTGTGATGGTAACAATATTGCATATATCAAATAGAATTCAATTTGTTAACAATTCTCTAACATAAAGGTCATTTTCTTGTGTGTTCTCAAAGTTAACAATGTCATAATGGTCAAATGAGGAACCATATAATGACGAGATGTTCATCAGAATTTCAGAATACCCGTCTCTCATTGATGTCCAAACCACACTCTGTGCGTCACTGAGACTCGTTCAAAGCTTAAATTAAAACCAGTGCTTAAAATATGTAACTTGCATGTATACATGTTCGAAATGACTATCCCCCCTACCTATCTGACAAGCAGTATAGTAGCGACTAACTTCCAAATATGTCCCCTATGTGTAGCCGTGGATGGTTTAAATCATTGAAAAGGAATGTTGAATTTTAAAAACTGAGTGTTCTAAATCAAGATTTTACTAAGTTCAAGTGCACTTTATCAAAGTCCCATGTATCACTCCTTCAAAGAAATGACCGAACATCCTCTTGCATGTATGTGATGCTCTAAATAAATAAAAATGTCAAGTGAACCTTAGAGACTGAAGGGTTATTAAGCCAATTATCCTGATGTGTTATGAAAAGTTAGAATTAAACTTATGAGCGAGTTCTTCGATGGTGCATTCAAGATCCCTCACATATGATTATCTGGCATTCTACTTGTTCACAATAATCTTGTTATATAAACCCCACTCACGTTATAAGGAATGCGACTTCTCGGCCATGCTAAACTCTATGGCACGTTCGGCACAAAGATTTGGCCATGTTGGTTGTCCATGGGATATATTAACCAAATGTTTAAAAACACAGATTACAACATTTTAATAAAAAAATGAGTCTCTGGTGATGGATCCAATAGAAAGGACATCCCTAGATGAACTGTTCAAACCAGTGGAACCAGTTTGACAACTTAAAAGGAAACATTACAAAGGGTGACAACCTTCACAGGACCTACAACATCAGATGTTTCATTTTTACAAACATGCCCTGCCAAAAAAAAGACCCTTAGGGGACATTGTACACAAAGAACCAGGCAGGGTAATCAGGAGCAAAATGAAGAGTTAACGTCTGACAGTTTAGTGATTAATGTCTCACAAAACTCGTTTTCCACAACACAGCTGGCAATACTACAAAGGGGTACTTTGTTTGTTGCTACATACCACAACAAATGAGCTAGAGATAGAAATCAGCATGTTTACATTTTTACATACCCTCAAATTGAGACCTTTTTTAAAAAACATTGTGGCAGAACAAGCTCATAACAAAGAGGATAAGGGGACACTAATGAATCTCAAAATTGAACGAACCTTTCAGGCTTCACAAAACTTTTGACATCATTGAAATAATGATAAAGAAAGAACTCAAAGAAATTCTCAGCCATAAGAGATGACCACACTTGATCTTGATTAAGAAGGAGTAGGAGTTAGGATTGATCAGGAAAAAGGCCCTTGATTATTTAATAGATTGTTGTTATGCTGACAAGGGGTGGACATTGGTGATCATGGATAAAACATTCAACAATCACAATGTGAGGGAACACATGCCCAACAGATCTACATACATGATGACTGACATCAACCTAATAATGGAATTCACCAAAGTATTATAAACAATCTTGAAAACAGCTTTGGATAAAGGAACCATTACAGAAAAAGGTAAACATTTTTTGTTACAATTTAACCCTAAGACTCCATCCATACACATGCTTCTTAAGATGCACAAGGACATCATTCAGACCAATAGTATCCACTCGGGGATCTATTCATGAACCATTTGGCAAATACAGTGATCAGTATTTACAACCCATCATTCAATGAATTTAATCATACATCAAGGATACCAATGATTTTCTTAACAAGTTACAATACCTCACAATATTTTGTGGTGTACCATAGACGTGAAATCATTGTATACCTCCATACCACTTGACCTTGGACTATTTGCTATTGAACAAGCATTGACTCTAATGACATTGGATGAAGACTTGAAGATATTTTTATTGCAACTGATGCACTTCACACTGTATACAGCTACTTCCATAGGGAAGATAAATATTATATCCAATTGACAGGTACTTCCATAGACAACTGTGCCGCACCATGCTATGCAAACTTGTTTATGCGCACGTTGAAGAGGAATAAATGTTTTCATGGGAGATGTGGAAAAACAACTTGAGTACATACCACCAATTCATTGATCATATTTTTCGACCATGGACATTCACAATGATTGTGTTGGAGAGAGAGAGCTATTACTCATCTGAATTCAACCTATTACATTATTATAGTTTACATCAATTTTTCTTTGTAGAGGCATTTGCCATACTCCCAATTACTCAAAGTGAGAAGAATAACATCTGATTGTGAAACCTATGAGCGTGATAAATCCATGATATGCAACAAGTTTTGCATCAGAAGATATCAGCTAACACTATCAGCGATACTGTACTAAGAGCCGATAGAAACAATCACCAGGTATTACTAAGATAAAAACCAGTTTACCAAACTCAGCCTAATGAAAGAATAATATTTATATCAAAATATACTTCCAGCAGGGTCAAAATCAGGGAAGCCATTTGGAAATGTTGACCTATGATACAATCTGAACTCGATTTTAAAGGTATGTTCAATTCTATACCTATGTTTGCTTATTAATGCTCAAAAAGCCTAAAAGAACTATTACACGCTTGGAGACCTAATCAGAAACCAATCAGGATGTGACATAAAAGGCACCACCCCATGTTACAACTGCATGAATTGCAATAATATTATAAAAGGCACTGATATAAATCACCCAACCAAAGGAAACAAGATTAAACTGCGAACAAACACAACATGTGAAACAAAAAATGTTGTATACATGTTGAAATGCCCTTGTGGGATTGCCTACGTGGTGAAAAAATGAGCGTAAAATCAAAATAGGATTGATTAAACATAAAAGCAATAACAGATTTAGAAATGATCATCAGTAGTGGCACATTTTAACAACCTTGCACACAACATCAGTCAACTAAGATATGCGATTTTGGAGCAAGATCAAATCAGAGATAACATGGATAACAAAAAGAAATGACTACATATAGAACTATATTGGTTTAAACAATTAAATATACTAATACGATTTGGACTGAATGACCAGTCAGAATATTCTTGCTTCTTATGAATTTTCATTCACAGTTAATATCCAGGAACCCTTACACGTAATTCAGGATTGTTAGCAGATCTGCTTGAGAGAAATAAATGTCATGACAAACATCTAATTTATTGTGGTGCAATTTAGATAACATCAGAAATATGATACACGCATGATTGGTGAACAGGGACTGTGATACAATGTGCCGCTCGTAGGCTGGGACATTGTTTGCCTGCTGCTTTTAAATCTCCCACTTGCTGGGGTCGCCCTGGAGGAGCTGACCGGCTGCTATTCACAAACAAGTGTTTTTACCAGGAACATTTCAGTGTTGGGACTGCGAGGACCAGCGCGCCTTGCACATTCTGCAGTTATCGCACCTGGGTCCTCTTCCCAACTCCTCCCCTTCAAGCTATTTAACGCCTCGCGGCCCCCGCTGCGCGGGAGCCGCTCGTAGGCTGGGACATTGTTTGCCTGCTGCTTTTAAATCTCCCACTTGCTGGGGTCGCCCTGGAGGAGCAGACCGGTTGCTATTCACAAACGAGTGTTTTTACCAGGAACATTTCAGTGTTGGGACTGCGAGCAAGGCAGTACAAAAGGGGGTGGTGATGGACGGAGCATCAGAACCAATCAAACACTCACACCCAGTCAACAGATCTGGGTTTGATCCATCACCATTTTTTAGCCCACTCTGCCACCCCAGTTCAGACATGGCCATATGCAAATCAGTCTGACCCTGTGCCTCATGGGAACAGTCCAGCCCGAACTGCCAAGCCATGCCTTCCCTGGACCAGAAACAAGCTTCCTAGGACCGGTTTCTGGCATTTCAGCCGTCTTCAGCCAGGCTTGCTTGAATCCAGTGGCAAAGTGAGCAAGGGACTCACGTCGAGCATACCCTGCCAACTTATGGCGAACAAAGCAGTACAAAAGGGGGTGGTGATGGACAGAGCATCAGAACCAATCACACACTCACACCCAGTCAACAGATCTGGGTTTGATCCATCATGACGAGGGCTGAAAGCCCGAAACCGGTCCTAGGATGCTTGTTTCCAGTCCAGGGAGGACCTGGCTTGGCAGTTCGGGCTGGACTGTTCCCATGGGGCACAGGGTCAAGACTGATTTGCATATGGCTGGGTTCAAACTGGAATGGCATGGTGAGCAAAAAAACGATGGATTTAGGCCCAGATCTCTGTACTGGGGTGAATGTATGACATTGTTCTGCATTCTGTCCATCAATTGTTGTTTTTGCATTAGTCACCCCGAGTGGGAAGGGTATGCTCAGACGTGAGTCCCTTGCTCTCCATGCCACTGGAATCAAGCTATCCTGGCTGACGAGGGCTGAAAGCCCGAAACCGGTCCTAGGATGCTTGTTTCCAGTCCAGGGAGGACCTGGCTTGGCAGTTCGGGCTGGACTGTTCCCATGGGGCACAGGGTCAAGACTGATTTGCATATGGCTGGGTTCAAACTGGAATGGCATGGTGAGCAAAAAAACGATGGATTTAGGCCCAGATCTCTGTACTGGGGTGAATGTATGACATTGTTCTGCATTCTGTCCATCAATTGTTGTTTTTGCATGGGACTGCGAGGACCAGCGGGCCTTGCACATTCTGCAGTTATCGCACCTGGGTCCTCTTCCCAACTCCTCCCCTTTTGTTTATTTAACACACGCCCAGTCTCGCGTGAGCGGGACATGTGCGGGGCGCAGACCGGGGCGAAGCCTGGGCAAAGGGTGGGCCCGTTTAAGCCCGTTCAAGCACGGGCAAGACCGGACCGGGCCCCCCCTCTTACCTGCAATCTGTACCATTAGGTGAAGAACGAGGTCATGTCCTCAAGGGAAACGAGGAAAAAAGCTATGCCAGCAGCCTCTATGATCACAGGTACCCTTGATAACTTTCTCATTAGGGCTCACTCTGTGGTGAACTACAAATTGGATCTTCTAGAAATTCGATTGTCAGAAGGGATCGCAAGTACTAGAAGATCATCTCTGGGTCTAATGTCAACTGTTGGACCCCTCGAGAACTTAGACGACTCTCACACTGCTCTCATGGACAGTATTGATCAAACAATAGACTCTGTCCTGCAAGAACTCAGGTCTAGTACATCCTCCCGACGAAAGTCACTCCAACCCATCCCTGAGAGTCTTACTCCCTCTACCTCTGAAGTTGTATTAACTGATGAAGGCGGGAGTGACTTAAATACATTTTCTGTATGTGGGTCCCGGGAGGGCGCTGTTCCAAAGAGAAAGGGAGTGAGGAAGCCTAAGGGAGGTAAAAGGGCTAAGGTAGACCGTTCCCGTCATAACCCACTAACTACGATTCCGGATAGTTTGCCAACTTTAAATCCTAATCTTACCCCAGTTCCATCTGACCCGGTACAAATATTGTCTTCACCTGAACCTCTTTTGGGTATCTCTGAAGTGGGGCTTGGAGGGGGTGGAGAGTACCTCATTAATGTTATCACTAATGCTTTAAAAGATTCCCTTGCACCTCTGTTGGCTAGATTTGATTCTATTGATGCCAGGTTAAATATAATAGAATTGGTAACAGGGAATATTGAGAGCTGCTTGATGTCCAAGGGCAACACTCAAAGTGTGGTGTTAACAAAAACTGCTGATTTTTCCTTGCCTAATCCTCTTGCCCTCACAAAACCTACGATAGGATCGCATTCTATTTTACAGGGTACATCTGTAACTCCACTTCCCTCCAAAAGTCAGCCCCTTTCAGGTGTAAGGAATTCTAACCCGGTAGATAATTTAAATGTGACACAGTAGGGAAGATTCCGAATGAAAGTAGTAGTCGCAATCCACAAGACCTATCAAGTCTAAGTGGGAAAAACGTAGTTAACCTTCCCCCAGAGGTCGCACCATATGTAATTGTCCTAACCGGTGTCCCTGAGCTCAAAAATTCTGTATTAGAAACTTATGAGTCCTTAAAAAACAAGGTTATCAGTTGGTTGAACTTGCATAGACCTCTCCCCTTGTCTATGAGAGGTGAATTGTTGGTGGTTAGGAGGGTAACTTGGCTGGGACATACTGAGAAGAAATTGAGGGGCGACTGTATTCTGGTAAATTTCAGAAATCCACAAATTGTTTCTCATATCTGCAATTGGTTGGGTAGTAAGGAAGGTACATCCATTCATCCTTTCCCACTTTCCTTTTTTTATCCCCCATGTAATTTTCGCAACCATTCAGGGGCTGTTGACGAATGGACAAGGGTGGGACCTAGACCTTTAGGTAGAAGATTTAGCTATATTCAGCATCAGACTCCCACTTTAGGTGATTACTCATGTGTTAATAGATATAGCTGTCTTGAGCAGGTTGACTGACTTTCTGAAGGAGGGAATTGCTGTCTAGTGCAGTCGGGGGCAATGGTTATTGCCCCTTGCATCAGGCACTCACCGCGAGGTCAAACGCCTCTTCGACTGGCGAATCCAGGAAATGAGCCTACTCCCCTCTAACTTTTTGATACCTCCCCAGGCCCACCAGTATTAAAAATTCTTTCCTGGAACGTAGCAGGCCTTGGTAACAAGCTGGCCTGTCCTGAATGGGGATCTTTTATAGATCTTCATGATATCTGTCTCTTCCAGGAGACATGGGCAAGGGAACAATTATCCCGTTTCGGATATGCTTCTTTCTCAGTCCCTGCTAGGTGGGGAGAAAGGGCCAACCGTCAGGGGGCCTAACAATATGGGTTGCAACACATCTGGGCTGCAGACCCACAGTCCTGGACACTGAGACTGATGATGTTCAGTGTGTGTTTTTGGAGTGGCGGTCTGGCTTCAGACTTGCTATGGTCAATGTTTATTCTAGACCTATGAGTCTTTCCACTGAGCCGGGGCAATTGAAGAGCTGTCCGCAGTCCTGTCCAGAATTCCAGAGGGTATCTTGTTCGTGGTGGGTGGTGATTTCAACTCCCATTTCGAACCGCTTGCAGGGCTGTTGGATGGTACAAACCACGAGGAGGATGATCGTTGGAAGATCCCACCAGTTGTAGGCCCGGTGGCATGGACATGGACTCCTCTTGCTGTCCAAATTACATCTTTGACCCTTGCCCACTCGATCAGGGCTTGTAACAGCCGTGCAAAATCCGATAATCCCTCCATGCCTACATTTAATAAGGCAGGGAGGGAGGCACGTCTTGACTACATTTTTGTCCAGTGCATTGCCTGGAATAGAGTCTCAGATTTTAGGGTGGTTCCTCGGGGTGAGAGTGACCACAACCCTTTGATTTTGGATCTTCTAGTCCCAGATGTCTGCAAGAACAGACTACGATCGCTATCTGGTATATCTAGTAGGGCTACCCTTTCTACTAATAGACGTAGGGTAAGATGGGACAAGTTGGCTGATAACCCTGAGGAATTATCTGGTCTTTATGCTAGGGTTGCTTCAGTGCTGTCAGATGTGGCTGCCCTTATTGAACAGCCTGCGTCTGGTTTCTTCCAAAGACTGAGAGAACTTAATAATTTACTATTTTTAGGACTCTCAGATATTTTAAATCCCCCAGGTTTGGGTGGGAATAGGACACGAAGGAAGCAATCCTGGTATAATAGGACATGTAGACTAGCAAAGAGCGAACTCCTTGATGCAGTAAAGAATAGTGCAAGCAGGGAAACTATTCAGGAAAGAAGGCAAGTATATCGCCACCTAATACACCATGCTAAGCTTGAGTGGGGCAATGAGAACTGGGCTAGGTTAACTACAGCACTAGCCGCCAAGGACGGACGCAAATTCTGGCAGATTGTGACTACAGGCTCACCTGACCCCGACCCTGCAGTAACTCCGAATATTGCTGCAGAGGTATGGGAAGATCATTTTAGTACCTTGTATAAAGGGGATGACCCCTGTTTGGAAGACCTCTCGGATGATAGATTGCCGAGTCGTACTGACGGCTTAGAAGCGATTATTTTTACCCTAAGCGAGGTTTACCTAGCGATATCCAGACTACCTGTGGGCAAAGCACCAGGGCTGAATAAGGTTCCGGGAGATCTTTACAAACAGGAACCTAAGGTTTGGGCACCCTACCTGCTGACAATTTTTAATGCTGTTTCTGGTGGTATGGAGGTCCCTGATACTTGGCTGGGAGCGGAGGTAGTCCCGATTTTTAAGAAGGGGTCGCCCCTGCTCCCAGCCAACTATAGGCCCATCAGCCTAATAGATGTAGATCAAAAACTTTTTGCAAGGCTGATCCTCGATCGCCTCTTGGATTGGATCGAGGATGCAGATATTCTGAGCCAGTATCAGGCAGGTTTTAGAAAGAGTGTTTCAACCATCGACCAGATTTTTAGATTAGCTATGCTTTTTTGGAAGACGGCGAAGGTCGAGGGTGGCTCTCTCTATACTGTTTTTGTAGACCTGCGTGCGGCCTTCGATTTAGTCCCGCGCAGGAAATTATGGAATGTCCTACGGGACTTAGGAATACCTCCTCCACCACTGGATATTATTATAAGACTCCACACCCATAATTTTGCAAAGGTCAGGTGTGGGAGAGAAGGCAATATGTCGTCTAGCTTTCCCGTTACCAGGGGGGTTAGGCAGGGTTGTGTTTTGGCGCCAACCCTGTTCTGCCTCTACGTAAACGGTGTTATCTCCCACCTGAATGCGGTCCCCAACAGAGATGCTCCAAAGCTTGGTGGCACAAGGATATCAGCTGTTATGTTTGCTGACGACACCCTCTTACTCGCCAAAACGCCTATGGGCATCCAGCGAGTTTTAGAGGGTTTTGTCGCATTCTGCTCTGATAGGGGGCTGGAAATAAATACGGCCAAGACAAAATTTATGATTTTTAACCCTCCTAAGTTAACCCGACCAAATCCGGTTATAAATGGTGTGAGCCTAGAAAGAGTACAAACGTTCGAGTATTTGGGCTTGACTTTAACCCCTTCCATGCGGGGCGGATTCCCCCGCTGTGCTGACCGCTACCTGCGCGGGCGTGGTCATGACAGAACGGTTCCGTCATGAGCACAGCTCAACCGACGCTCATGACGGAACCGTTCCGTCATGAGCGTCGAAGGGGTTAAACAAGAATATGACCTGGGTTCAACACCAGACTAAATCTCATCTTAAGCTAATACAAAAGGCTGGGGGGATTATTAAACTGTGGAACAAGTCGACGATAAAACCTATTGGGCCCCCCCTTGAAATCTACAAAATGCAGGCCCGAGGTGCTATAATCTACGGTGGTGAATTGTGGGGACATAAGTGTATCCCTGCAATTACTGTAACGGAAAATAAATTCCTTAGGCAGTTAGCTTCCTTACCTAATAGTTCACCCATTCTTCCTCTCAGGCTTGATCTGGGAATAAGACCATTAAAGGAGGAATTGGGTTTGAAGCCCCTAACTTTTTGGAGACGCTTATGGGTAACCCCCGAACTATCTAGCTATAGGCAAGAGCTTAAGGAACTGCTACAAATCCCACTTGTACGGGAACTCCCCTGGGTAAAATATATTAAGCTGGAATTTGAGAGGTTGGGCTGCCCTTTGATGTGGATTAACCCGGAAGAGGCAAGTAGAAATATATCGCGCAAGGACCTGGTTAACCGGTATTATGAGTATAATTTATCCAGTAGCTTATTTAATGATCAAATGGGGATAATGTCCAGCACCTTTATAGCATCAAAAGACTACTACAAGTTGGAGACTGTCTTGGACAACATTAGCCATTATGGTTTGAGGAAACTGTATCTCCAATGGAGATACAACTCCCTACCAATTAGAGCCCTTACTAGTAGATGGCACCCATCTACCAGCAAAAATTGCCCAGTGTGTTCTGATAAGTGTGAGAATGATATCCATGTCATGTTTTTTTGTCCTTCCTATTTAAAGCCTAGGAAAAAGTGGATCATTCCCTCATGTAGAAACTGGGGGATCAGGCACTGTTCATTTGCATATCGAATATTAAAAACTGACCTATCCCCATTAACTGTTTTTGCTGTTAGCAAATTTCTAGCTACCAAGTGCAACATTAGAAGATGCCTTGTGGCAAAATGAGTTTAGCCATATCAATGTCTATTGGATGGGGCTTAAGGTCTTTTAAATAGGTAGTTGTATTCCTGTTGTTTTAAGGTACAAATGAACAAACTGTTCTGATTTTTAATTGCAATTGTAAATTTTATAATCTGTAAAGATTTGTTTTGTAATGTACTGCTATTTCTTTTATGACTTTTTAAGTCGAAATAAAGATAATAATGAATGAATGAATGAATGAATGATACAATGTCAACAAGTATATGACTCATCACGTGACAATGGGTCTAAAGACATTTATGAAGTACGAATAAGAATCATGGAATGTACACACAAGACGTAGGTCTCAGTTGGTGACGTATGTCATTTGTATCAAAATTACTTGTTTGATATGTATAAGACTATCAGATATTTACAGATAAATTGCTATGCAAACTGGGATGTTTCATATGTATCAGATATATACAGATGAATTGCAACCTGAAATGTTTATATGAATATTTAATTGATTTCATTTGAGACAGCTATTCACTTTAGTAAGACCAGCAGGAACATACGAATGACCCGCAATGGTATTTGTTAAGCTTACATGATTCAGAACGTAGAAAATTGTCAAACACAATTTACTTCATCATGGAGTATAGTAATCCTCAGCCACGCATTCGTTCAGACCTTAACAGCAGATGTCGTATCACGCATATTAACATTTACTTAACATCAGTCTACATTGATAGAATTAGGAAACATGTAACTCTTAGTTAACAGCCCTAAGCACCGTATACATTAGTGCATTTTAGAGATCTGTGGTAGTACCAGTACACATATGGATACCACAGTCACAGGTTGTTACATTGGTGAATCTTACATTCATTTAAAAAAAAAATTTAAAAAGAATTGTAAGCAATGTTTTTTAAACATTTGATTAATATAGCCAATGGACAACCAGCATGGCTGAACATTTGAGCCGAACATGCCATAGAGTTACCACGGCTGAGATGTTATGTTCCACATTACGTACCTGAGGAAATTTGTATGCTCCTATCATTGAGCTCCCTGGTAGGTTTTATTCCAATTTTTCAATAACACATCATGATAATTGGCTTAATAAACCTTCAGCTGCCAATGTTTGCTTTCTGTTTTTATTAATTTAGAGATTTGCAAACATGCAAGAGGAAAACTCAGACATTTCTATGAAGGGGTGACTACACTAGATACATGGGATCTCGATAAAATGACCTCAAACTCGGTAAGAATTTGATTTAGAACATTTCAAGGATTTAAACTATCCGTGGATACACAAGTGGGACAATTTTGGAAGTGAAACACTACTGGTCTGCTCGACAGATATGGAGGGGGAATAGTAATTTTGAACATATATACATATTTTAGGTGCTGGTTTTGATTTAACTTCTCAACGAGTCTCAATATATACAGTGAAATGCAGAGTGTGGTTTAAACATTGATGAGGGACGGTTATGTGGAAATTCTGATGAACAGAACACATCTATATTGGTCATCATGAGACTAGTACGAAATTGTTAACTTTGAGAACACGCACCAACATGAGCTTTATGTTTGATGGTTGTTGACGAATTGAACACTATTTGATATATGCAATATTGTTGATAATACCATCATGACACTATCTATTTGAATAATGTTGCTTGAGTTTTACATTATACGCATGTTAAGGCATTATATGTTACTTGACATAGATGACACCTTTGATGACACTGTAATGACATTGTTCATTTTATTAATCTTTTCTGACCTTAGTCAGTATAAGTATTATTTAAATACAGGATAATCATATAAATGTTGCTCGATATAAATTGATATCCTACACAGGAAAGGGGAGTAATTTTCTGTTTGGATTATGTACCGCATGCATTATATTTAATGCAATAATTCACTAAATGTATCATATTACTATTTTTTTAACATGTACATTTGAATATTTAATTTATTTTTTTCCACAGTATACTATGACCTCCTGATAAAGGACCTTTTGAATATTTTTTTCCGTTCATGAATTCTTGCATCTACCTACTAACTTAATTGGTTTTGATTTATGGATATAATCAACAAAACAATGAGCAAATAGACTTTTAGGATGTGCAGTTTTTATTCAGAAATACAGGTGACGAACTCAGAATCAGTGAGTGACACCATTTTGGCATCCAACCATTTTATCCACAGATTTGCGTTTGATAAACCAGGGAGTGCACAGATTCTCCATGAATGGCATAGTTGATTTAATGAAAAGTCTTTAGTACATTGCACTATATGTGCCCAGGGCCTGTAAATTAAAAGCTACTAGTGGGCAAGCAGAACTGATTGTGCCACCCACATAAGTGGCCCTATAAAACATGTCTCAGGCCTGCTGCTGCAGAGTCTGTGTGTGCAGTTTTAAACTGCCATTTTGACCTGTCAAGTTCACCTACTTGTCAGACCCAAACCTTCCCTTTTGTTACATGTAGGTTACCTCTAAGGTAGGCCCTAGATAGCCCCATCGGCAGGGTGCAGTGTAACTTCCAATGGGGAAAAGATAGAAAGAGTAAATTTGGTGTCTCTGGATAAGTTCATTTTTAAGTTGCAGGTATGAAAATGCCACTTGTAGCAAGTGGGCCTTTTCTTACTTCAACCATTCTGTGCTTCTGCCCGACTCTGGAATGCATGCCTAGGTAGGGTAACAGCAGGGCTTTGTGCATTCCCTCTAGACAGTCATGCATAGAGGGAGCTGAGGTGTGCCGTGCATATCCCGTTGGCCCATCACCAGACTGATGGGTCTTTCTGAGCTAGAGTTAGAGAGAGGAGCTGACACCTGCACCTGAATAGGGCTGTGCCTGCCCCCACACAGAGTTGCATATATCCCTCTAGTGTGTCTGGGGCCAGGGAAAGACCAGGCAGGACCTTGTGTACTACAAAGACCTTTCTTTGGAGTCTCCCAACTTCAAAGGCTAAAATGGGTATAAATACTGGACCTCTAACACCATATACTCAGAACATATCTGGAACTGAGGACATTTTACCAGGAAGAAGAGCTGTTGTACTGCCAGGAGCGACTGCCACTTTTCTGCTTGCTTTGCTGTATTGACCTGCTGCATTGATGCTTCTTGCCTGAGAGTGAGAGGACTGGACTTGACTCTCTACATCCTGAATCTCTAAAGATTCTCAAAGGGCTTGTTTGGCTTTCCTTCTCTTTCTGAAGTCTCAGGGGTAGACTTCACCTGCATCTTGCTACCAGCACCTAGGCTCCTCTACTGTGAGTCCTGCTCTTCCAAGTGGTGCCAAATCCAGTCCTGGGCCCTTAGAAGGGAGCTGCTCTGCCACACACAGCACCGCCCGCCACAATGCTGTGCCTGCACATTGTGCATTTGCATGCACAACGTGGGAGGCACCGCGCGGTGCCTGCCACGTTGTGCATGCAGTAGGTACCCCCATGTTCACCCCCTACCCCCCAACATTCTGGGTGCCCGCAATTGGCCCCCAACTGTGAACACTTCATACCGTTGCCACCACGGAAAGGATGCTTCCCACCTGCATAGTAATATGGATGGCGGTGTCTTGCAGACACCGCCACCATATTCAACCCTTTTCCCCCTGTCGACCCATGACCGGGCGGAAATGCGGCTGACCATCTTCCCGTCCGCTGCGGTACCCCCTGCCATCATAATATGGTGGGGGAATGGTAGGCGGGCAGGAGATAATGTCGGGTGATTCGCCACCGCTATGCAGGTGGTGGCGATCCGTCCGACATTATAATAGACCCCCTAAGTGTGTACTGGACTTACCCTAACAAGAATTTTGTTTCTGCTAGACAATGTGCATACCTCTGCCAACCGGAAACCCAATTTCTATCATAGTCCTTTTGCATTCGCATTATATCCAAAAATTTTACTTTCAGTGTAGTCTCAAGGTACCAAGTGAGTGTAGGAAAGATGGAGGGAATGGTCTAAATAGTAAAGAGTTGGGGGTTATAAACATGTTTACTAGACACTTTTGTGTTACTCTAACTGGAATATTGATAGTTCATTCCACAATTTTTGCAGCACTGTGAAGGAACGCTATCCATTTTTTAGGTCTCGCCTGAGCCAGCGCATGCGCTGTCTCAAGCAAGACATTTAGTAAGCGGGTTTTGAAAGTGCTACCCAGAGGCAGCCGGCCACCAGCTTGCTGTTACGCGCACAAGCGCGCCCAGCCGCCAGCTTTCAGTGCCCGAGGCGCCATCTGGACCCTGATTACTTTCACTTTTGCTGCTCGCTTGTTTGCTGTCACACGCGCGCACCCCTGCTTACACTTTTGCCGTCTTGTTCTCTTCTGTCTCCGCTGTATATTTTTACTTACGATTTTCTCATCTCCATCTCTCTTATATTAATTTTTCTCTGTGGTTGCTGTTTCACTAGATTTCATTCTTGCCTTTTTCATACCCTTTTCTCTTTTATTTTCCACCCTCCAGTTTGCAAATATTTATTTTTTCCACCTTTTATGCACATATACCCTTCTTTGCTCATTCAGTCCCTTGTTTTCATTTCCCTTATTCCTAGGTCTATAACCACTTTTACCCCTCTCTTCCTAACCCCTATCTTTTCTTCCGTATCTGGCTTCTATTATATCCCCCAGCTTTTAAGAAACAAAGGCGCGGGAAATGATTGGACCACTTACGGAAAGAAAAGCAGGGGAGGGCAATCTGTGTCTACTCTTGGCCTCTTCAATTAACCACAACTCTTTCCTGCTCTGCTTCAGTGGCACACTCGCTGGGCTCGTTTGAAAGCAATCCGCCATTCTAATCAGCAGCCTGTCCTAATTATCGTGCATCAGGCACACACTTGCGCGCCTCATTACAGGAGTCACAATGCTACATGCCCAGCCACACGTCTTCATCGGCGCGTGCCACCACCAGGCCATGGCACTAGGGGCGCTGCAGCGCATCTTCCTTTGGCATAGAATCCAAACTGGGTAAACAGGACATCTCGCTTTGTTGTTTTTGGAAGCATCGGCCATTCAAAGGAAGCTTGACGTGCCTAGACCTGAGGCACATAGTGAGATTTCATGTTTGTTTGTACTTTACTTTTTTTAATTTTTTATCAGCTGGTATTCCTGGTTCCTGTGATGCCACCCAGAAGCAGAGGTTTGTTAGTGGGTATTGCCACCCTTAGCGCTTCTGTTTCATGATCATCAGAGCATTTAAACCTCAGGCCAAGAAAAAAATATTTATTATTGGTTGTAGCACATCCTCATTAAATCTACTACTGTCTCTTATAAAGTGGTCATGCACAAGTAGACTGCTTATGCATAGTACTTTTGCTTGATTAAAAAAATATAAGCCTGTAGAAGACTAAAATCCAGCGACTCATTTATTCTTGTGTGCATTAAAAACAAGCATTGGCATAGCCAATAGGTCTCGCCCTTGGAACCTTATAAGTGTTTAGCCATGCAACAGTTGATGTTGTTGCACCAAGGAAATTGCGCTGCATAACAAAATACTTATAAGGTCCCAAAAGCGAGACCTATTGGCTATGCCAGTGCTTGTTATATTTCAGTTGCTGAGAACTCAGTTTATGGTGTGGTTTCAAAATGATATTGTTGGACTCTCATCTGATATGAATATCGTGTTCTAAACATCAGCTGCAAACATATTGCCCAATTGGAGGCAATAATAGGAACTCTGCATGCAACGGGGCAATGATTTGTCAACAATATTTAGAACCTGACATTTATGCCAGACAATATTTCTGTGAACTATATTCTGGCACAAAAGCATGGGTCATGCATGTGTTCTTGTGGACCAGTGCTTACGCGGAGATGGGTTGCTGTCATGATTTCGCTTCCATAAGCATGAGTCAGGGGCTTCATGGTAACTCATGTTCTTCTGATTGATATCTGGGAAGCTGAATGCACATGCTAGAATCTCCTTTAAGTCAAATAAATATAAAACGCTTCAAGGCAGTCATTTATAGGCCTACTACAGTTTCACATAGATCTTTTACTTAATATTGAATACCGGTTTGTCAGCACGTGCCTTTCTAAATATTTTAGAAATCTACCATATAGGCTGGCGCACAATTACAACTGAAGGTTGTTAAAACAGAGGGAGAGCTCTAATGAGTCGCATATGAGGGCTATTGAAATACGAATTTTGGAAACAGGCATCTTTGTTGTTTGAGAAAAAGCACAGCCAAGGCTGTTAAATAATCCATTTTCATTTTCTGCCATATTGATTCGACATTTTCTATTCTGATGGAAAATGTTTTATTATGTGAAGGGGCCGACATTTCTGGGATCCCAGATTCATTTTTGTTGATTTGAGTGAGGTATTTGCAGTTTTCTAAAAAAAATCAATTTTCACTGTCACTTGGTCTCTGCTGAGCCACGGACAGTTACATTTGTTATAGTGACACCTGCTGAAATCGTTCAAAAATTGTGCTTTTTACTCCAATTCCAACATCTTTTATTATTTTATTTCATGTCAAGGACAACTTTTAGAATCATAGATCTCTTGGTGTCAAAGGGGCATATTATCAAGGACGGCATTAAAAATTATTGCCGGTTTAGCGGCAGAAAAGCGGCTATAATGGGCTTGATAATATGCGCTTGGGAATTCCCATAGAAACCCATGTTCTGGTGTGAACATGGGCTCTATCGGAATTCTCTGCGGCATATTATCAAGCCCATTATCGCTGCTTTAGCGGCAGTTTTCTGCCGCTAAACCGGCGATACTTTTAACGCCGTCCTTGATAATATGCCCCTAAGTTCGTTAAGGAAAGTGCGAAGAGCATTATTGGAAGAGTTGACAGAATAGCAAGCTCTTCAGCGGTTTCTAAGTTCAGCAGGGCACTGAGTTCTGCCCAAGTGGCCACAACCTTCCAGACGCCACTATGGTCTCTGCGTTTGTGGAGGAAAATCTGAGGAGGAACAAAGAGATCTTGGTGGAAGATATCTGATTAAGCAATTGCCAATCGATCCAAGAAATAAGCCATCAGTGAGGTGTATCAAAGGAGGAACAAGGGCACCCAAAGGAAATAGACAGGGACCTTGGGTAGATACGTATTACAGGAAACAGTGGTCCCTGAAACCAAACGATAGAGCAGAAAATGAATATAGTCAAAATTGAAACTATATTTTAGCCAGTGTCCAGCCGGGCATGGCAACTTTAATAAGTAGAAATTCTTGACAGTGAACAGGGAAATGTAAGTAGAATTCGGTGGGACACAAGCCTGTATCCTCTGACTTACATACCGAGTAAACAGAAAATGACAAAACACATTCAGGCAATTACAGTGATGTTTCTGTGACAGATAATGAATAGCGAAACATCTGATATTCAGACTGCCACCTTCACACTATATTACATACAGCAATATTTATGGTGTAGGGTGGGCAACAGAGTCGACGGCGTTTCGATCCTTATGGGAAAGATACAGGATCATCATCAGGACTAAATTAGTTAAATTGCCCTTATTTGGAATGCCTCATGTTGCCATGGAGGCAACGAAAAAGATGGCGAATCACGGAAAGGTACCGTTGAGATAAGGGTACGAGTTTACGGTAGGACAATGCCTCAGTCAACTTGCAGAAATGGGTTCCGTGGCCATGCAGTGTGAACGGACGATGCCGGATCAACTGTGAAATCGTTCAAAAATTGTGCTTTTTACTCCAATTCCAACATCTTTTATTATTTTATTTCATGTCAAGGACAACTTTTAGAATCATAGATCTCTTGGTGTCAAAGGGGCATATTATCAAGGACGGCATTAAAAATTATTGCCGGTTTAGCGGCAGAAAAGCGGCTATAATGGGCTTGATAATATGCGCTTGGGAATTCCCATAGAAACCCATGTTCTGGTGTGAACATGGGCTCTATCGGAATTCTCTGCGGCATATTATCAAGCCCATTATCGCTGCTTTAGCGGCAGTTTTCTGCCGCTAAACCGGCGATACTTTTAACGCCGTCCTTGATAATATGCCCCTAAGTTCGTTAAGGAAAGTGCGAAGAGCATTATTGGAAGAGTTGACAGAATAGCAAGCTCTTCAGCGGTTTCTAAGTTCAGCAGGGCACTGAGTTCTGCCCAAGTGGCCACAACCTTCCAGACGCCACTATGGTCTCTGCGTTTGTGGAGGAAAATCTGAGGAGGAACAAAGAGATCTTGGTGGAAGATATCTGATTAAGCAATTGCCAATCGATCCAAGAAATAAGCCATCAGTGAGGTGTCAAGCATAGTGTTTTGAAGATGACTTGGACCTTGATTGGAAGCCTGGTTAATGCTTTTAGATTCGGAATGATGCTACAAAAATAGGGTGCAGCTACTACGGTTTCAGCAGCTTGATTCGGAATGGACAGGAAATGGTCAATCAATGATGGCTTGACGTCTAAATAGCTGCTATTGCAGGAATCAAGTCTTGAGCCACTGAGTGTTCCCACTTCCTGGCAAGGAAGAGCAGATAGGAAGTAGGGGGCATTTTCCTCAGCAAAAAGTACATGAGGATATAACTATAACGTGGTTGTCCTAAAGTGAAGCATCAAATTTCACCCCAAGGATTCTGTCTGTATTGGATGGTTGAGGGCAGGATCCAGAGTCAAGGTGTGAAAGAGAGGAGTGCCATAGAAAGGTGTTACCACTTGTGAGGAGAATTTCTGTTTTGTATATTTTTAGTTTGAACCAGTGGGTAGCCATCTATTCTCCGACTGCACGGAAGAAAGTACTTCAGGGACAAATTGTCAGTGGCATTATTGCTTAATCTGAACAGATGTTTGGTATGAGCCACATAGGTTTACACAGTGAGACCATAAGGGTGAAGAAGCACATTGAAAAGTTTAAAATACAGATGGAGCGGATATGGCCAAAGAGCAGAGCCCTGAGACATCACACATGTGAACTTATGAACAGAACCGATGCATGCATGTTGCAGGAAAGGTGATCATTTCACTTTCCATGGAATCAAGAAATATGTTCTTTAGTGGTTCCAACCTAGATCTCCCTAAAGGTTAGACTCACAAATTAAAACAGTCAGCAGTACACCGAAAATCCCAAAAATGGGCAAAGGTCTAACCTAATGAGCTTTTAACTACAGTGCATCATGAACAGATGGGCAGAAAATCATATTTAAGCGCTTGTTATCTAAGAGACTTTTTGCCTATAGGACAATTTTGCAGACATAGGAGTAATTGTAGTAAAGCCCTATTTTTCTACACAATCTATGAGTTTAAAATAACAATTGGAACCAAGGGTATATCGACAGAAAGTAATTTGTTAAACATTTAAAAGACCATGCATCACATGAAATACATCGCACACAACAGCATTGGAAGGTCACCTAAAATAAAAAATGAACACTTTATATTGGTTTCAATCTATGATCCTTTATCTAGTCCCTAGACGCCTATAGATCTAAAGTGGACTGTGTTTGAATATGTTAACCCTAAAATGCATGTGGCAGAACTTATTCCTCATAAATAAGAGTCACAGTGGAAATTTTCTGAATCTACAATCAGACGAGAACTCAGTGAACTAATATACTGGATCCGATTAGCGTTGCAATGAATGTCTCTAATGTTCACAGCTAAATTAGCCCTTCCATTTTGCTATCAGAGTACTACACAGTTGCCCGGCTCTTTGTACAATGTGTGCATAGGATAACGCAACAAGGCACCTTGCTGTGCTGCCCTATGCCAAAGTTAAAGTGCAGGTATTTAAAATATTTAAGAAATACTTTACATTCCTGTCCTTTCTGCCTGCAGTGGCGCCGTTTGGCAACCTAGAGCCTAGGTAGGCACCCTTGCACCGTGGTGCAAGGGTGCCTTGTTTTTGTGCAGGAAAGGGGCACCTGCAGAATGCAGCACACATGAAAAGAGGAAAAAACAAGGAGAAATAATGCTATTTCTGCTTGTTATGCCTAACCTCGAAATGTGTATGGATTTGGCACTTCCCAAGGTTTACATCACTTGTAAATCTGGGGCAGCGGCAAATTCCATGGATGTTGCATGGGAAAACCCACTGTAACACCCATGGAACACCTCCCTGGCAAAGAGTAAGGCAACACAGCTATTTGCGATGCGTCGCCTCACTCATGATTTATGAGGCCGCTTAAAGCCATGTGAGCTTCATAAATCTTTATGAAAGCCATTCGTCAAGCATGTACCACTTTACATGGTGGAAAAGTGATGCAGGGCTCTCATAAATAGGCCACGTATCCATATATGCATTGGACAAGTATATAACGAAACAATTGGTCTCCTGACACATTTTAACAAACAAGTTTTATTTCTTGTTAATTTTTATAGACTCTATCATTCTGTTACACTCATTTAATAAGGCGTTGTGCTCTGTATAACCCTACCCAATATGGTGCTTCTCTTACGCACTGGTTATATTCACACACACAGTTATAGGCTTGTAATCAGGTTTTAAATATGATTTAACCAACTGGTTTGACAGACTTTATTCCTCTTTCTGTTTAGTTTTAGAATGTTTCCTCCTAACTGACAGCAATAACATTTTCTGCAATATTTTGTTTGATATTTCCCCATGAATGAGCAGTTGGAAGACCTTCTAATATGGCACCCTTGCATCTCTATGCAACAGTGCGACTGCTCAGAGTTTTCAAGATTTTTATAATATATACAGGTATGCAGGACCCTAGAAGGATATTCCCTTGCACATAACCCATCGGTGCCCTGCACTGGGCTACACATCATTATTTCTTCACTCCGCCTAATGTGTGCCCGTCTAATTGGTGATCACTTTATTTATTGGTACGATTGTCAAACTCTTGAGATATGTATTATTTGGGCAAACACAACTAGTATTTGCAGTTAGTTGTTTTGCAGATGTTCTCACACCATTTTTCTGATGTACTGGTTGTAGCGGAGGCCTATGAAATTACCTTTTGAGTAGGACAAATTAGTTTTTCCACACTTTGCTTGATAGGCATACTTTTGAAAATCTTCCATTGGGTATCAGCATCTAAGAGTAGGGGAACGTGAATATCCTTCTTTTGGGGGCAGATTTCACCTGCCATATTCTTTTCCAGTGGAGCTTTTATATGGTCGGAGTCATTGTTAATTTTACAATGAGATGCGAAAGTTACTTCAAATGTTTTTAATATTTCAAAACATTACCTTTTGGACCCGTAATGTGTGACCACGTTCTCCCTCTGAGGAATATCATTTCCTCAGGAATCTGTTACATGGACACTGGCAGTCCTGAACTTGCCATGAGTGAAAATGATTGGTTCACATAAATATACAATTTCCCCATATCCATCTGTTATTTCAAAATTGTACAGTACTGTTTATGTGAGCTGCCTTTTCATAAACCTGCTTTTCTGTTTCTCTGTTTTAGTGGGGTTGTGTTTCAAAACGAACAAACAACTGTTCACTGTTGTATAACTGAGTTCTGATAATTGTGATATTTGTGGCTGTTCTTCTTATTCAGACTTCATGAGCTGGCATAAAGTTTTTAATTATTTAGGCCGGATAAGCAGTTTTTATCTAAAAGGTTCAAGTTCACAGTGCATTAGTACCTTACTGCTGCTGATATTGTAGAAAGGATTTCCATGTAACCGATAACTAACACAGAAATAAGTTCTGGAACGTCTGTGCCCCAGGCCCTTATTGAGAAGTGAAAGTAGTCAAACTCTGTCCAAGTAGTATGAAGCGTCAGGGGTCAATTCACAAAGGCCTCTGCACTCATGGCAGAGGCCTGCAGCGTGGCGGGGGCCAGAACTCATAATGGGTAACTGCAGTACGGATATCCTGCCACAAGTGTGGGTCTCCTGACACGAGTGCACAGGCCTTTTGTGATTCGGACCCACATTTTCTGTAGGATTCTTTGGATGAGTTGTGTGGTGGGTTCCATAATACGTCTAGGGCTTCATTAAAAGTCTCCTGTGGTTTTCCAAGTTGTTTGTGCAGGGACCAGCAAATATGTGTTTTGTAGTGATAACCAGATTCCTGAAACTCTCACTGGATATATTTGGGCAGGTGAATCTTGCAGAATTTTACTTGTGGAAAGTCCCTGATAAATATTGGTACATGCAGAGTTTGGTGCATAAAGTATTATACATCAATCAATCAATCAATCAATCAATCAATCATTTGTAAAGCGCACTACATACCCACAAGGGTCTCAAGGCGCTGGGGGGGGGGCGCAACTGATCGAACAGCCAGGTCTTGAGCATCCTCCTGAAGGTCAGCAGGTCTTGGGTCTGTCGTAGGCTCAGTGGGAGGGTGTTCCATGTCTTGGCGGTGAGGTGGGAGAAGGATCTCCCGCCGGTGGTTGTTCTTCGGATGCGTGGTACGGTGGCGAGTGAGAGGTCGGCGGAGCGTAGCCGGCGGTTGGGGATGTAGAAGGAGAGCCGTCTGTTGAGGTAGGCGGGGCCGGTCTTGTGGAGTGTTTTGTGTGCGTGGATGAAGAGCTTGAAGGATATCCTCTTGTTGACGGGGAGCCAGTGCAGGTTTCTCAAGTGGGGGGTGATGTGGCCGTGTCATGGTACGTCGAGGATCAGTCGTGCCGAGGCGTTTTGGATGCGTTGTAGTCGTTTGATGAGCTTGGTCGTGGCTCCAGCGTAGAGGGCGTTTCCGTAGTCGAGTCTGCTGCTGACGAGGGCCTGGGTGACTGTCTTTGTTGTATTTGTCGGGATCCATCTGTAGATCTTGCGGAGCATGCGGAGGGTGTTGAAGCAGGAGGAGGAGATGGCGTTGACTTGCTTGGTCATTGAGAGCGTTGAGTCGAGGATGATTCCCAGGTTGTGTGCGTGGTCGGTGGGTTTCGGGGCTGCTCCCAGTGCCGTCGGCCACCAGGAGTCGTCCTAGGCTGAAGGGTTGGAGCTGAGGATGAGGACCTCCGTCTTGTCCGAGTTCAGCATCAGGCTGATTTTCATCCAGTCGGCAACGGCCTTCCTTCCTTCGTGGAGGTTGGCTTTGGAGGTGATGGGGTCCTTGGTGAGGGAGATGATCAGATGAGTGTTGTCGGCGTAGGAGATTATATTGAGGTTGTGCTGTCGGGCGACGTGTGCGAGCGAGGCCATGTAAATGTTAAACAGTGTCGGGCTGAGGGAGGAACCCTGGGGTACGCTGCAGATGATCTTGGAGGCTTTGGAACGGAATGGGGGGAGGCAGACACTCTGGGTTCTGCCGGAGAGGAAGGAGGTGGTCCATTCCAGAGCCTTGTCTCGGATCCCTGCGGTTTGAAGGCTTGCGCGTAGTGTACGGTGGCAGACGGTGTCGAAGGCGGTGGAGAGGTCTAGGAGGATGAGTGCTGCGGTCTCGCCGCTGTCCAGCAGAGGCTGTAGTTTAAGCTATTCAAATTTTTCTGTTTGAATCAAGTAGGTGTCTTTCTGTTTGAATCAGGTAGGTGTGTGTTGCAGAAATTGAGTAGCAGATAAAATGTGTTGGTAAATTCGTCCCACACATAGGCATTCTTCAGGTATCACCATACACCCATCATGTCTGTTGGGATCTTGTAATTGCTGTATTTTTTTGTTACAATCTTTACTACATGAAGTTTGGGTAGAAGAATGCAGTCAGCAAGCGTCAAACCATCACCATCAAGGATTTCGCGCTGCAAAACCTTTTCATCCTTTGTACTGTTAGCATCAATCTCTTCAGGCAGAGGTGTGTCTAGGTAATTATCAAGTTTTTTCAATGCTTTCATCTCACCTTTCTTCAAGCCGGCATTGTCCTGCTGCTTCGCGTTTTTGATGTAAGCAGAGAATTTGGAGAATATATCAATTACTGCAGTGTTGGATTCTCGATTCTTAACAGCCAGTTTAGGGTACTTTGGTGGTGCCAGAGTCTCCTCCAGGAACTCTTCAATTTTGTTGATATCAGCTTTGACCTCACCATTAAAGGTTAGAAACTGTGGGTGAGTCTCAGGGGCTGGCCTTCATGGTGTAGGTGGTCGCGCCCGAGAATCGAACTGACCCAGTCCGCACCCTGACAGTGACTAGTGATGACTGTGAGGAGACGAGGTTGCTGACGCAGTAACCTGCAAGTGATTCACTCTAGAGAGGGCAGTGGCGGCCACGCTTCAGCTTGCTGCTCTGACAGAAGCCGGCGGTATGCTGGTCACTTCTTGTGTTGATTTCTTCAGAATCACCGACAATGACATGTGAGTAATGTAGTGAGTCTCTTTGGGTTTACTATGTATGTGACTAGTAGTCGCTGAATGGTTGTATGAGTGATGAAATTGAACCATGTATTGAGCTCTTTTTTGCAAGGTTGTTGGCTTTAGGAATCTAAGCACTTCACCACGGCTGACCTGTGCTAAAGTGCATGCGCTCTCTCTTCTAAACATGGTATAATTGGTTTATACTTCTTTGGCATATTTGATTTACTTGTAAGTCCCTTGTAAAGTGATATACCATATACACAAGGCCTGTAAATTAAATGCTACTAGTGGACCTGCAGCACAAATTGTGCCACCCACAGAAGTAGCCTTTCAAACCTGTCTAAGACCTGCGACTGCAGTACCTGTGTGTGTAGTTTATTGACACTTTGACATGCCATTTAAAACTACTTGGAAAGCCTTAAACTCTCCTTGTATTGCATATAAGTCACCCCTAACGTAGGCCTTAAGCAACCCGAAGGGAAGGCTGTTGCGTAAATAAAAGGTGGGGCATGTGTAGGAGAGTAGGATCTGCTTCACATGGGTACCCCCACTTTTTGCTGGTGTTTCACTGTTTTTCGACCTTAGTCTGGCTGTGGCCCTGATAATCAGGACCACAGCCTAGCTGCTTCCTCTCTAAAATGGTTTGCATGTACATTAGGTACATATCTAATTGGATTCTGGAGTGCCTTACAAGCCCCTAGTTTATGGTATACTATGCACCTAGGGCATAGGTACCTCAGAGGCCTACCAGGGGCTGCAGCATATAGTATGCCACCCCTGGGAAGCACTCCAAAATGGCACCACAGGTCTGCTACTGTAGCCTGGGTAAGGGTGTGCTTGCACCCCTTACAGTGGTATAGGCTACCTATATCCACACATATATACAGACACATATAAACCTATAAGCCACTCCTATGGCAGGCCTTGACAATCCTGAAGGCAGAGTGCTTGGTTTTGTGTGAGAGGGTGCCCAAGCATGAACTGAGCCCCTCTGCAGCTTTTGGAAATACTTCCTTATGGCTGTTCTGTGATACAGCCATACCATATACTCTTAAGTGCATTGTAACCTCGGGGTAAATGCTAACTTTGGGATGGCTGCATCAAAACATGTCGTGTTTGGTGTCAAATGCTTTGGAATACTACCCCCCGCCAGTTCTGGTGGTGGGGGTAGCATTTCACCCTTCTAATTTTAAGACTTTCGGTATTCACAGAAGGCATTTAGGAGTCCTAAAGTTAGGACTCCTAACTTCTGTGAATACCGAAGTAAGTAAGTGTGTTCTGTGAATACCAAAATGAGTAAGTGCCTTCTGTGAATACAAAAATGGTAGTAAGTTTAGGATTTTTTCTTAAGTTAGTTCTGTGAATCGGGCCCCTTGATTCCAGTGGCATGGAGAGCACGGAACCCACGTCTGGGCATACCCGTCCCACTCGGGGTGACAAATGCAAAAACAACAGTTGATGGACAGAATGCAAAACAATGTCATACATTCACCCCAATACAGAGATCTAAAGGCGTAAATCCATTGTTTTTTTGTTCCCCATGCCATTCAAGTTTGAAACCAACCATATGCAAATTAGTCTTGACCCTGTGCCCAATGTCAACAGTCCAGCCTGAACTGCCAGGCCCGGTCCTTCCTGGACTGGAAACACGCATCCTAGGACCGGTTTCGGGGTTTCACCCCTCAGCTCGACGAAAGCTTGACTCCAGTGCTATGGATAACACGGTACCCACCCACAGTGGGAAAATAAATATCTTCATGCTGGCTCTAAGGCCAGCGGAGTCATGGTCAGTCTGCATAAAACCAGCTATCAGTTTGAAAGCCAAGCAAGGGTGGAGTCCAATGGAATTTATCACACAACCAGCTGAACAGGCACATAGACCTTCCACTCAAACACAACTATGTTGATGCAGGTACAGTAATTCTCCACACATTTACATATGAATGAAGGTAAAGGAGGATAAGTAGACCTTTTGCACAGGGAAGTCCAGAAGGCATTCCCCCAGCAGGATGTAGGTAAGACGACCTGTTCCTGAACTTGCAAGTACGCTGCAACCATTACCAGTCTCTCAAAGTCTGTGTGGAGAAGGAGTAGCCAATCTCCAATAAAAGTGCACACTTAGAGTTCCTCCTCAAACTCAGACCACATCTCAAATGTTGAATGGAAGGAACCGGTCGTGGGCTTGAATGATTGTAGAGTTCACTCACTGGGGGGGAAGATGCAGCTGAAAGCAGACACAGCGGCACAGGCACAGCTCTTTGGAGCCATGCCTGGCTCTTTCCGCCCCAACACTGCACTTTATCCAGAGAAGCAACTGTTCCTGATTTGCAATAAATATTGTGAACATATGGCAACACAGAGATCACATAATAGTCAGTTTCAGGGCTTCAACACACGCTTTGCCTCATAAGTGTTCTCCATTATGCCTTCATCAAGCTTAAGGAACATTCAACCGTAATTGAATGTCACCACACAGCAGAACAACTCCGAAAATATTAATGCCTGGAAGTAAAAAGTGTCTTTGCTTCAAAAAATGATGCTCATTACATTAACTGAATAAGCTTTTTCTCCTGCTAAATCGTTTTCATGAATTCAAGCGACTTGTGAACAACTTGAAGCAAATCGTAATGTAAAAATACGATTAGATGTTCAGATCTGAAAAAAGAGTATTCCGTCAGTTAATTAATTAGTTCAAGCGTTCATTACACAGTGTAATTAATAGTCTTATGGATATTATACCAACGATAATACTAATTTAAATGCTAAGACGCATGGAGGTGCTGCCACTAATGAATAGCTACATAACAAGTACAAAATAATATCCAGTTGAGGTTAAGGCACCTTATTCACAAATAGGTCTTATCAAGAGTAATAGAAGGGCAAAGAACACAGAACCGCCAGGGAATCCGAACAGAAAGAAGACATACATTCTTAGCACCATGTTTGATTGACTTTGGACTCGGCACTCGTTGAATAGTTCGGCCTCAAATAGAGATTGGAGGGAACTACGGGTTAAATACAGCAGTGGCTGGGACTCACTGTGCCATTAAAGCAGAGTTGAAAGATTCCTTTGGGAAAGCCTTCCCTGACATGCTTGAGGAATTCCTTCAAGCATAGTCTAATGAAGTGCTCAGAGGCAGCGAAGAAGACACCCAAAAACCCAGTCACTATAATAATGTGTTTGTTTTTGTGAAACAGTAATGAAAATTAAAATCTGGAGAAAAAATATTATAAAAAGGCCTGTTTAGAAAAAGCAAATAGGCTTGCAAGTCTAGGGAAGGGAGGTATCTAATTGGCAGTGACGGCTGGTGCAGGTAAGAGCGGTGGCGGGTGGAGGGGAGTCGACAGACGATGACGAGGGTATATAAAATTTAAAAAAAGAAACCAACTTAACTTGCACTCACCGCATCACTGAGCGATGCGGCGAGCGGAATGAAGTGGTTTTCTTTTTTTAAAATGTTATTTTTTCTCATCATCGTCACCCCCCCACCCAGCACAACCGCTCTTACCTACACAGCCGCCACTGCTAATTGGGTCATGAATGTTGATATCTAAATAAATACAGAAAAACTACCTTAATGTGCCTAAAACGGAAACCACTGGGAATGTGTTCTTTGAAAAAATGGGATATAATGTAAAACAAGCAATAACATTTGACAGTTTTATTTTTTATTTTCTAAGAACTGTGGGGAAGTCTGTATTCACCTAAAACATGCCTGTGAAGAAGAGTGTAGTGTGAACATTAAGCAATGAGGGTGAAGATTGTTAATGCATATAATTAGTAAGCAGTAAGACAAGCAGCTATCTGTTTCAATTTGACTCTAATTTTAAATTCTAGGGTACGCCCTCTAAACTCTTTTGGAACAGTAAAAATAATGTTTTCATACTAAAGCTTTCCGGGAAGGTCTTTTGAAATCTTTTCATTATTTTTACATTGGGTTTTGTAATTATTAAAATTCAATGAAAGTGGCCATGCCCACCAAAAATGTTCTATGGTTCAATGCCGGATCCACCTCCCAAGAACTCCCGCTGTTCCCCTTCCCCATATTTCTCAGGCTGGCTACTTTTCATAAAGGCCTGTATCTAAGAGCTTGCCTGTGTTGTTGTTTTGTGTCCTCTAGTTTCATTCTAGGAGTCCTGGCTCTTTGAGTTTCGTGGAGCCAGTCAGTCCTCTATAAACTTCATTTAAGGAGCTCAGTAGGCCACCGCTTGCAGAACCAAATGCTCATGTGTTGGGCATTGTACATTTGTTTTCGATTACTCAACAGTCACCCTATCCATTGTATTCACAGACCTGCTGTCAGAGGCTCGTTTGTTTGCCCATAATGGCAATTTTAATTGTTTAGTCACTGCAAGAGATGGGAGACGGTTTTTCCTCTGTTTGAGTATGTGAGAAAGCTATCAGTGACAATTGTCCCAACAATACTGCCTCGGGCCTTTCTTTGTTCTTTCTCACTCTCTGTTGTCTTTTGAATGCTTTTAAAAATCTATGACCAGGAACCAGACAACCTCGGGCTAATACATAATATATGAGATATTTCCACCCCACCACACCCTCTTCAACATTTTGCAAATCTTGCCTGGTCCATTGCATGTACATGAGCAGGGTTGGTGCCATATGTATAGGATTTTACAAATTGCCTCAGGCTCCTATGCTTGTCTGGCATAATTATTTGCAACCTAAAAATTATCCTCCTACCGTTTCGCATCAACTCTGATACCTAACTTCGATTCCCACTGAAGTTGAAAGGAAATGTTTCGGCCAGTGTCCTTGGATTTCAGAATCCAATAAA
This sequence comes from Triturus cristatus, assembly GCF_964204655.1. Classification (NCBI taxonomy): domain Eukaryota; kingdom Metazoa; phylum Chordata; class Amphibia; order Caudata; family Salamandridae; genus Triturus; species Triturus cristatus. Next base: position 492,641,578 of record NC_140588.1, read on the forward strand.
AACTTTAAGCAAATATAGTAGGTTCTCGAGTTGGGTGAGCTCATTTGTCATCTCTGCCTGCACACCAGGCTGCATGAACCAATAACACAATTGGAGATAGTAGAACACTTCCACCTACTTGTGTGCATACTAACTTTTGACTACCTAGAAGCAGTTAATCTCAGCCTAAGGAAAGGGTCTCTCAATCTATAAGGCCCGCCATCTTTCCAAGCTTTGAACGTAACTCTCTTTACCTGCAGTAAAGTCTGTGTTTCCAAAAATTAGGATAAATGTCAAAGGATGTACATTGTATAGTCAGTCCCTCTACCTGGTCATACTGTCCCACATGCTCAAGGTGGTTCCAGTGACTGGTGAAAAATATACATTCTGATCCTATGGGGCATCCAGGAGACCTCTCCAACGGCATATTGTCTACATTCTGGTCAATAAAGCACCATCGCTTCTTTTTGTCTTTCGATGGGACCTTTCCACCGGGAACCGTGGGTGAGCTGCCAGGTAGCTGTGCCAGCAATATGGTATCCCCAATCTGGTGTGACACATGTGTGCAGTACATTGCTATTCACTTAAGCTGGGCTGTTTCCCTTCCGGGGCAAATGAGTAACAAAGTTCCTGCATATGCTGGATTTCAGTAGCCTTTAGAAGAAGTAGGAGACTGAAATATATTAAGGATTTGTGGAATGATCAGCAGTTTCAATTATGATTACTGTGCCTTCCAGGAAAAAGTTTGATTACGCCACAGTGAGATGCCTGCCTTTAGTACTTTTAGTAAGCCTGGTAGTTTCTCTGTTGCTCTTGTGGGAAGGTTAGGATTAGACTAACCTGAGGAATTTAATTTCAGATTTTGTCCACCTGGAAGGATAATTTTCTTGTAAGCTACAGGGCAGGTTTGTGCCCCTTGACAAGATCATACCTTCTGTTGATGGGAATATACATGGATGCTTGGTATGGACTGACAAAAGTATTGTTCTGAATGCAGCTCACATAGTCACTGCTCTGTGTTCACAAATGTCAGCAATATGTCATCAATAAAGGTGGTTAGCTTGAAGGTGTCAGGTTTTAGCATAATCCATTATATTAAGGGGTTCTCCCTAATTATTTGCAAATGGGGCTTCAGTGCCATGGCTAATAGCAAACAGGATGAGGCACAGCACTTCCTGGTCCCTTTCCAGAGGTCTGAGAACTCGTAGAGCTCATGATTTATTCCTAACTTTGCTGTGAAATTTCCATCGCAGGCTATTACCCAACTAAGGAACAGAGTTCTGAAAGTGAAAAAAGCAGGGAGGGATCTACCATGAAACAAACAGCCTATCCTAACAAATGCTTTCTCAGTCTCTGGTAAAAATAAGATCTCATCTCTCTATTTCAGTTGGCTATGATGATAAGAGATAAGGCATTTTCCCATATTGTTGCTTGTGCCAGTCCCAGAAAGAACCTGGTCTGGTTGGTATTTTCTTACAAATCTCGGCAACTAGGTTGAGAGCAGTATGGGGCAGTATGGTTAGCGACATGTGGGCTATTTATCCCATTGAATGTTAAACAATGTTGTTACTTCCTCCATTAAGAGGTCATCCTCTTGATCTCTCCAAAGCCACTGAAAGGGAGACTTAGCTAATAGGAGACAAATGTCCTATAAAATGATTCCATTAAGCCATCTATAACCACAACTACCTTGATAATTCTAACTGTTCTAAGCACCTCCTTATATTATAAACTCATCTAGATCAGCTTTGTCCATCTTGCTAAGATTGGAGATATCAATTATTTGATCTTAACATTGATGTGTAGAGAAACAGGAAGAATGTTTGGAAGCATTGCAGCTTCACTATCTCTCCTCTGTAGCATAACCCATGCTCGCCTTTTTCTTTTAGTTTGCGGACCTGCAATGCACTCAGTTTATTAGCAAGCACTTTTCCTTCTTTAATTTCCTCTTTATAATAGTGCATACCAAGATTTGCTACTCTGTAGTTTGCTCTATCTTGCTCTACCACCCTGATTTGGCCTCACAGCACTGTCAGTTTGCACCAATTCACAAAAGAAGGGGTATTTTTGTGTTGACCTTCTACCTCATGAAAATACTGTGTGAGATTGATGAATAAGACTTCACTCATGTTTTTAAGTTGAGCCCTTTGTGATTAACTTTCCCCGGATTTCTTCCTTCGGTGGATCCCACACCACTCCTTCTATACCTCACCTTTACCATTATGGGTTAGTTAATCGTTGATCAATTTTTTAACCATTTCAACCACATGTGGGGCATTTGAAGGCATATCATTTATTTTCTAACCCTGATTTCAAGTCTGGATATGCCATTTGAGGCTTTTGATTACCTGGTCATGATCAGAAAACATCTACAGATGTCACCAAGACCAACAATCTTTTGATCATGACGTGGTAGTCAGGCACTGCTGAATAATGAGATTAGAGGGTGTCCATGATGGCAAATATTCACCAAACCTAGGTCTTCTAGCCACTAACCCCCACTCAATGATATAGGCATTGTCCCTCCATTTCCTTTGTGACATATCTTGCTATATATACATAACAATGTTAGGGTCTTGAATGACAAACGGAGGTCCTGTGATGCAGTTTATTTTCAAAATAGTGTGTCATAAAAAAAATTCTGTCCTCATCAGGGGGTTCACTGATGCTACTAAGAGGGGATTGAAGCTCCTCTGACCAATAACCAATTTACATCTGTGGGATCAGTAGTATTCTAACCCAACTGTTTTTTTTAAAAGATGAGAAGTACTGTTTAGGAATGTTGCAGGAATGCAGACATTTATATTCTGTTTGCAAAAGATGTTTATCATATTATAGGCCAGAAAATGTAAGTTAAGGCATGTGATCTGTATCTTAGTATGGTCACTTGGTTCAAATGGCTTAAGTTCCCTGTACCACTCCAGAGGTATGATGAAAAAGTAGTACAGCTCATGAATTTCCCCATTGTCCCTCCCTTCAGAATCAATCTACAAACCACATACTTACGATATGATACATTATAATAATTATAGGTGTAATTTCTATAAATCACCATCAGGTAACAATTAGAAGCCTCAGGAGTGATATCCTTAGTATGGCAACTAAGATTAAGTAAGGTACTAGGGTGTTAGACATGCAAGTCAAATAGGCCAACATTCAATAAGACCAGGCTCCCTGCCTCTCAGCCAAGCTGCAAGTGTTTGCCCTGCATTCGGGGAGTACGCGTCTGCAAGCCCTGGGCATTTCCCACAGTGATTAGTCAGCTCCAAGATCACTTCTACCGTCCCAAGATAAGTTGTGTGCCTTTTGTCTCTTGTTCAGTGCAGGACTACTGCAGGTGCTGGAGTATTTTTTCCCTGCTTGCTCTAATCTGAGTTGTAGAGGGGTGATTTTTGCTGTCATAGTCTGACCTTCTCTCATTATTCCCGGGAAGGCAGTGGGTCCTGCCCTGGCTCCCCTTCATGGCTTGGCTCTTGCTCGCCCTTCAACTTTATGGCTGTGCAGGCTCATCCAGTAAACTGAACAACCATTGATTACTTCCCCACTGGAAAATGAGTTTCAATGGGTCTCCCTAAATGTACTTGATTTGGTCGAACAGGTAAGTCTGTGATGGACTTGAAAGTTATGCACTTGACCATGGTGGTGGACCAGAGGTCCTGCTAGATCTGCATCTCTGATCTGTTGTAAGATGTGTGTCTTTCCTGGCATGCTTTATTTATAATGTTCTACTTGTCAAGGATGAAGTGAACCAATTGCCATGGGTGCTACTATTTCTTCCTGTCTTTGCTGATCTCATCAATTGGTGGGCCTATTTTAATCCCTATTACCTCTTCTCTCCCTTCCTGAAACACCATGGAAGTGGGCTATTAGTAACCTCCTCGTCTGCATCCTAGGTTGCACCCTCAGATTTTCCTGAGGCTGTGGCAGTCTGGAGGGCTCTTCTGGCTGACTCTTGTTCGAGCAAAGCCTTGATGTTTGCTTCTTTCTTGCCTAGTCCTCTAGTTATGGTGAAGGTAGTCAGATTGTTATAATGCATTGGTAAGGGGGACAACGAGAGCTGGAGACTCCCACGTCTTGTGTTTCAGACCCAGCATACATTTTCCATAGCCTCCACACCACAAGTTGCATACAAGTCCTTTAGAGCTCCACTGGTGGTCCTCTCAAGGGCCTCCAAGGCCCACTCCCCACATTATTTGCCATTATTGCTGGTGTACATTTAACAGATCGTCCGTAATCATAGTTGGTCACCAGTCCATGAATGCAGTCTGGGCCGCTAATGTTTATATAAGCTCTATCCATCAACCACAACTTTACCTCACTCTACACCTCAATGGAAATGCTGTCCATGTCTCAGACCCTTGCATTGGTGAGCATACGGATATCAGTGCACCACACCAATTAAGACCTTTATTAGATTGCTGCCTGGCTGCCAGCTTGTTCGCAATTCTGAATTACACATGGGGCTTCCCACACAAGTCTGTGTGCTGCAGGCCCTACGAGTACCCCACTACATTGCATTGTACTCCAGAAACAGGGCCTTCAGGGTCAGAGAACTCCATTCTCTCCTCCCTGCTGTGTCAAATGGCTATGTCTGCCACCATCCTCCACCATGCCAAGCATTTGTGGGGGCCACTATTTTGTTTTACTTCATGGTAGGCTCCAATACTTGCTTCTTTTCAATGGCATCATAAGCCACACAGGGAAGGCACTTTGGCCCTTCCAGTCTCACCACTAACCTCTCCTTGCCCCCTCAGCTAGTCCTGGATCTCTTTGCATATCTGTCTCAGGGCCACCAAAGCACCACAAATGTGCTGTCCTTCATTTCACTCTTCATGGAAAAGCTCCCCTGGTTCTGGAGCTCTTGTAGACAGGTGGAGTGGGGAAAAGAGTAGAAACATGCAGATTGTCATCTGGGCAGGAGTATCTTGGCTATTCATCCAACATCTTTATGAATCAAATTTCTTTGAACTTTTTAAAATGAAAATACTGGTCACATAAGGCTGAAGCTGAAAAATAGTCATAAGTGCAGGCAAGTTGGCTCTGAAATAACACTACTAAGTCCTTTCAGAATCTGTCGATTATGTGCCACTTAGTGTGTTTATCATAATGTTAATCTCTGTATTTATAGGGTGAATCCATTTGTTCCTGTTGTTGATATGTGATCTGCATCCCTGAGGAGTCCCTAGGTGTAAATGTTCCAACTCAAACAAACATATATTGTCCTCTATAAAGAAAAGAGACTGGAGCACATTAGATGTGCCACGGCTGGTATGAAACTTTAAAATGTCCTTGAAGGCCTTATGTCTGTTATTGTGTTGCTAGAAATGATTCAAGCTGCACAGTTCCCACATTTGTAAAGGTGTGCTTGTGTTTCGAAAACCCTAAGATTGAGTTGGTGCTGCAGTCCCTGAAGGCACATAACAAGTAGTTTCATAAATATTTTCACTGGGAGCATGATCATAATGAGGCTACGATGGTTTGCAGGAGGAGTTCACATATTCCAATGGACGGGGGGCAACCAGGACCGGGCTGGCTACCGGGCGTTTTGGAATGCTGCTGAGCTGGGGGCTGATTTCGTTGATGGGGACCTGCGTGTACTGAACGAAATTAGTTTTGCTTTAATTATTTCGAAGTACACGCAGGTCTCCATGAACAAAATCAGCCCCCACCGCAGTGAAATCTAGGGGTGGGCGGAATTTGCGGAATTAACCTTCGCAAATTATCGCGAAAATGTTTAAAATTATCGCAAACAAGCAGAAATATCGCGAAGATGCGGAAGTTTTTTTCCGGCATGTTCGCGATATTTTCTGCATGGTTGCGGGTCGCCAACTTACCCATGTGGTTGCTTGCGGGCGCGGCCATCTTGTTTTGAGTTGTTCTCGCGGTGCATGATCGCGAGAAGAAAGACGTGATCGCGCGACGCATGACGTCACTGCGGGCGCGAACTGTCGCGAGACAGCGCAAATGGCTAAAAACAATACAACATCTCATGGAGAACGCGACCGGATCAAGAAAACTTGTCGGCGAACGCAGGGATTCAGGTAAGGCGATCGCGCGCGCGCAAGAATGTATTATTTTACAGCGCGAGCAAGAAACAAATTATCGCCAAGCTGCGGAAACCGGAATTTTTGACATTTTCGCGCTCTCAGCGGAACGCGAAAATGTCAAATTATCGCAATTTCCGCGAACGGAACGAAATTTTTGCCCAGGCCTAGTGAAATCAGCCCCCAGCTCTGCGGAATTCCAAAACGCCCGGTAGTTAGTCCGGCCCTGGGGGCAACCCTGCAAAGAAAAGAATGCTGCCCTCATCATTGCAGTGTTACAAAAATACAGCCACCTTAGATAACATGTGAAGAACAGCAAAAACATAGCAGTAATACAAACCTGTCTGGAAACGTGAAGGAATGGGGCAAAATGGGAAGTTTGGGCATGTCTATTTTTTAATGCACATATCAGGCACTTAACTAATTATTAAACCAATAATTGCATCAGCCTTTTTATGCAGGAATTATGGACAAGATGTTTTTTTCTATGGCTGTTTCTGCACCCTGAGCCTGAGCTCTTAAATGTGAATGGTCACAGGCAGATAATGCAATCCTCATTTATCATCAGACATATGTTTGTGGTACATGTGCTATCCCTTGGCTTAGCTTCATCTATGGTGACTGTATATTCTAAATAGGAGATGAGGTGGTAAAGAAAAAAGCCCATATTTAAAGTCAAGGTATTATTTAATGTATTATACAGTCCCCATAGACCTAGCAGACTCCTAATTGTATTTCCATGTTTTGTAGATCTCATTCCACAGGGGTGGTGTGCATAGAGAAAGAGAAAAAGTATATACGAATAAATTCATAGACTTCCAATCAGTCTCAGCAAAGTGAAAAAAAAGAAACAAAGTGCATGATTGATGGATTGAGAGCGATGAAAACCTATTTATCTGGAATCCCCCACATGACGGAAAGTATGACTAATTGCAAGACAAATATTGACAATGTCTCAGAAGGTTTCAATGTGACAAGTAAAGGCATTGCCTCATTGCTTAAAACAAACTGAATAATCAAATAAAAGCAGTTTAGGAGTGCATAGCAACTTTGTGACCATGAGAACATTCATTCATCAACAGCATCATCAAGAAACCTTTTTCGATCATTTGTATAAGTATAAAAGTCAAACATATAAAATACATAAAGAGATTTACATGTAAAATAATATGGTGTTACAAAAAAGACCCAACAGCAAAACAAATATCTTTTGTCTTTAAAGGTTGTAAAAACACAATGCAGGCTTGCATTCTCGGAAAATCGTATCATTTCAAGAAGGGGGATAAGAAAGAACTTAGCATATTTACAATTACACTCAAACTATAAGTAAAATGGATAGCGTTTGATTGAAATCTCATTTCAACGGCATAAACAATTTGATGTCCTACTACATTGGCCTAAAGGGAATGAAAAAAAAGATGATATATTGTGCCTAAGCTGAACCTCTTAGGAAAAGTCTTTTCTTACTATTATTGACTATCAATAAGTATGATTCAGGGCCAAGTCTGTACAAATACATATTGTTTTATCATGGGTTTCATGAGTTCCGTAGACTCCCTAAGTTCCCTCTAAATCCAAGATCTATCTAATTTCCTAATTGTGGTAGGACTCATTATTAGAGATTCCCTGCCAAGTTCTTCGTAAGCTCTTTTAACAAACAACAACGATTTGTCCTCATATCCTTATCACAATTGAGGCAGTCTTTAATCACCTTCTTGTTAAATGTTTGATTATCTTTACTCCAGACTGATATCTAAAAGGGAACGGAGGTCAAGCTAACAGTATCCTTAAGATAGGCCTTCCTAAGCTCCTCATAGCAAATAGAGTGTGGTGAGCTTAAGAGAAGGGAAAGTAGAAACTGTTCTTCTTGGTTTGTGTATTTTTGATTTTGAAATAGCCCCTATCCCTGCCCCATATGATACTGTGTTTTATATATCTCCAAGACAGGAGTGTTTGGCTGAGTGTCTAAATTGGCACACATACTAAACAGGGAGCCAACCTCCTGAAGAAATTGTTTACATATTGAAGAAATGCATTGAGAACTGGAGCTCCCCGAGTCAAAGAGTACCCCTGAGAAGCTATATTTGTCCAAGAATTTGTCTTTAATGAAAATATTGCAAAATGTGGAACTTTTTAACCCACAAGCCATGATGCAGAATTTAGATGCATTTTTACAAAGTCCAGATCATATACATCATCCACATATAATTTAGTTGGGTCTGATTTGCCACTATCACAGGTACGTCCTTCTTAGTATTTATCAAAAAAGCATTTAGGCTATTAATACAAGTACCATATTTTGATAGGAGCAAGGACACTGCCCTGGTGCACTCTCAGCTATAAAGTAAAAAAGTTTGTATATTCCCAGTTGTTCCCATACCTCACTTTGGCCAGGTGATGAGAATCCAGTACTGATAAAACAATTTTCAATTGAACCATCAAGTCCAATCTGTGATGTAAGACAACAAAGTTTGACCTTGTTAACCAGATCAAAGTTGCCTGGCAGGTCCATGGAGGCTAACTACAAAGGGCACTCTTTTGCAAGTTTTTACTTACCAAGAATGAAGTGAAGGAAAAGACACTGCTTCAAGATACTTAGTCCTTCCAAAAACCATACAAAATGTTGTTCTCATTAGCACATCCTGAATCCTGCTATATAGCTTTCTACCTTCTGATTTGATTGTTAAATCTGTAAAAGGTATTAGTCTATAACATTGTAGCTCATAGTGATTTTCTTTTTTGGATAAAGTGGGACAATAATAGAAGTGTCCCACGAAGAAGATGAGATGAAACATCGAACACAGGCACAGTTTAGTACTCTGGTTAACAATGGAGTCTAGAGACATATATTAGTTTTATAGAGAACCACAAAAATGACACCCCATCTGAGCTCTTGGCCTTTCCTGAAGGGCTCTCAATTAACACCTCAACTACTTTCTGAAGATCAGATGACCTTGTGGAGCAAGTTTCTCCCAGCAGGAGAACACCAGGTACCAGACCGGTTTACGGGGTGGGCCGGGAGGAGGGCAAAGGAAGAGTCGTAAACTTGACATCACACAACTTCCCTCTCCCAGTTATCCCACTTCACGTGCACCAGCCCTTAAACCCGAGTACCTGCACCGGTGGTCCTACACTCCCTTTCCGAGCAAGCGAGACAAGGGCAAGTGGCCTCACGAGTTGTCTGTTGTTTTTTTCCTTTCCCTTTTCCTTTATTTGCCTACACCGTCCGAGGGATTCCAATCTGCGTACGGGGAAGTAGACGAGGAGACATCTCGATAGTCAAAGCAGGAAAACCCGGATAAGAGACATTATCCATACCCCCTTTGTTTTTTTTCTCTTTGCCTGTTCTGAACTCTGGCGACCCGTAAGAAGCCTAACTTTCGTACAATAAAGCCCAGATTCTGGAGACTTGAAGTGGATTATTCTTTATCTTCAGGCCCCGAAACACCCTCCCCTTCACATGTGGTGGAGAATGCGGGCAATTTAACCATTAGCAGCGACATAATGGACACCCTGATACAGCATCTAGTGAAGGGGCAGGAGGAGCTTAAACGTGCGGTGGAGCGCCAGATGTCCTCGGCGCAAGCCGATAGGGACATCTTCACACAAATGGAGGGCCTACATAAAATGGTCACTGAACAAATGGCGGCAGGGGGACGTGAGCCCAGACAACAGGACCCCCAGGATTCTCCCTACAAAAATACATCCCAGAAGAGGATCCTGACGCGTACCTACTCAACCTTGAGAGGGTAGCCAGAGCCTGCGGTTGGCCAGTTGAGAAGTGGCCCCTTTTGTGGCACCTTTATTGTCGGAGGAGGCACCGGCTGCCTACCAGGTAGCAAACCCCATAGGCAATACCCCGTACCTGGAAATTAAGAATATCGTCCTCAACCACCTGGGACTAGATGCAGAGGCGTACCGTGTACGATTCCGAAAGGAAAAAGGGTCTCCTGAGGAAAACCCCAAAACATTGTACTTCCGGTTAAAGGCGGCAGCGGATAAGTGGCTACAACCCTGGGAAAGCACGAAAGAGGACATTATAAACAAGATATACCTTGAGCAGTACCTCGGGGCCCTCCCGTACAGCACACAAAAATGGCTGCGCCAACACTCCAACCTGACCCCCAAGGAAGCGATAGAAATGGCCACCACCTTCTCCCGGGCACAACCCAGGGGCACTGTAGGGGAGGCAGACTGTACTTACAGGCCCTTACCCGGCAAATTTGTAAGGCCGATACCCAAACCCCAGTCCGAAAACATAAGAAATCGGGGAAGAAGACCAGAGGTCCCTCCTCTCAAAGGCCCCCAATGCTTCGAGTGCGGAGACTTGGGCCATATAGCCAGAGCATGCACCCAGAAGAAGCCCAACGAAGAGCCGATGGAGATCGGTTACATTCTGCGATCCGTCCTCTTTTCTGTAGAGATGGGGAGCGCCTTTTATGTGAGTGTGAGAGTGAGTGGACATGCAGTCAGGGCTCTACTCGACTCAGGGTGTAGAAAGTCAGTGATACAGGGGGAGTTAGTGTAACTCAACCAGCACATTCCCGAAACCCTTGTGCACATTAGCTGTGTTCATGGAGATGTGAAACCCTACCCAGTGGCGGATATAGACCTCACAGATGGAGGGGGTGTCCCATACAAGGTGAGAGAAGGGGTTATGTCCGAGTTACCTGAAGAACTGATCATAGGGACCGACAACTCCAGCTTCTTGGGGATGTTCCTATCCACAGTGCAAGAGGGGCAGGGCCAGGAAGAAAGGACCCCCGAACCTAAAACCCTACTAGCTATGCTCACACCAGAACCTTGGCTCCTTGATAGGAGTTTTTGGTTTGCCCAATTGAACGACCCCACTCTACAAAACGCCTGGCAAAGTGCTGTGGAAAACGTTCAAAGACCCAGACTGGGATACCTGCATTTCTTGATAAAGGAAGGACTGCTTTACAGAATAGGTGCACACAAAGAACGCCCCCAATTACTGGTCCCCTCTAGCTACAGAAACCAGATACTGTTCTTTTCACATTCCCATCTTATGGTGGGTCACATAGGCACGAAAAGACCACGCAGAACGTCCTGAGGTATTTTTACTGGCCAGGCGTCTACACTGATATAAAGAAGCACTGTCAGGAATGCGAGACATGTCAGCGGATAAACCCGTACCACCCTCCACCCATGCACTTACAACCGTTACCCGTGATAGGCACCCCTTTCAGCAGAATAGGAATGGACCTCATAGGACCCCTACCAAAAATCCATAGAGGACATCAATACGCCCTAGTAGTAGTGGACTACGCAACCAGATATCCGGAAGCTTTTCCCCTAAAAGCCCCCACCTCCCAGAACATAGCAGACCGACTCATAGAACTATTTCCAAGTGTCGGTTTCCCGAGAGAAATCTTGACTGATCAAGGTACACCGTTTGTTTCCCGGATGATGAGAGAAGTATGTAAAACCCTCCACCTCATTCATATAAAAACCTTAGTGTACCATCAACAAACGGATGGTTTGGTGGAGAGGTATAACGGGACCATCAAACTGATTCTAAAGAAAATGCTCTGTGTTGAAGGGAAAGAGTGGGACCAGCTTCTTCCTCTAGCCCTGTATGTGATCAGGAGTCAGGTCCTGAGTAGCCTGGGCTGCTCCTCATTCGAGATGCTATATGGGAGACAGCCCCGGTCTCTCTTGGACATGACTAAAGATGCCTGGGAATAAGAGGAGGGGGACTAAGCCTGCGGTTTTCTGGAATACATGCAAAACCTCAGGTCGAGATTGGGAAAATTAAGGGACCTTGCCTATTCCCAACTCAAGCAAAAACAAAAACAACAAAAGTACATATATGAAAAGGGAAAGAAATGGTAAAGACTAGACGTCCATGATTGGGTATTGGTGTTGAAGAGGTGTGGTGCCGCGGCCAGGTTGACTGCCTCCGGAACCTGGGGATCATGGTTCGATCCCCGGCGGCAGATTAGCCCAGCACCATGTGACTCTGGGCAATAGCTTGCTTAATCTTACCGACGGCCCCCAGCGCCTAGAGACCCTTACGGGTAATTGTTCGCGCTTTACAAATGTGGATTATTATTGATGCCCTCTGCCACCAGCAAAATCAGATCAGAATGGCTGGGCCCCAACCAAGTGTTGGGTACAGTAGGTCAAACCAGCTACAGAGTACAGGTTAGGCCCTCACAGGTCCAAACATACCATATAAATCTACAAAAGAAATGGCTGGGACCAGTACCCAGACAGGCCAGATTGACGATACCCTCCTGCACAAGTCAGGCATGTACCCTTGAACATCTGATGGTTAATGACCCCTTCGGAGAACAGGAAAAACAGTCCTTAGATGCCTTACTCCGACCATTTTCTTCCATGTTCTCAGACAAAACAGAGAGAACTGCTCTTACAGAACACGCCATAGAGACTATCCCTGGCCGAGTGGTAAAACAACAACCCTACCGTATCCCTGCAGTCCGAAGAGAGATGGTGAGAAAGAAAGTCCACAACATGTTGGAAATGGGGGTTATTCGCCCCTCCCAAAGTGAATGTTCCTCCCCCATCGTGATGGTGCCCAAATCTGATGGGTCCACCAGGTTTTGTATGGACTTCAGGGCCCTCAACGCTGCCTCCAAATTTGATTCATATCCCATCCCAAGGGTAGACGAGCTAATAGAAAAACTGGGTGAGGCCAGATACATAACCACTCTGGACCTCACTAAAGGCTACTGGCAGGTTCCCCTTAAAGAATCAGACAGGAAGAAGACGGCCTTTGTGACCCCAGATGGACTGTACAAGTTCACGGCCCTCCCATTTGGTCTTCACGGGGCACCCTCCACCTTTCAATGTCTTATGAACGCGGTGCTCCGTGACCACCAAACATACTTGTCAGCGTATCTGGATGACCTCGTGGTATACAGCCCCACGTGGGAGGATCACCTCAGACACCTGAAACAGATCTTGGAGGCCTTGCGAACTGCTGGCCTCCACATCAATTAAAAAAAATCCTGCTTGGGCTTTCAAAAGGTCAAGTACCTTGGGTACATATTGGGGCATGGGGTGATAGCTCCTCAAGAGGAGAAAATCAGGGCCATCAGAGAGACCCCTTTTCCCACCACCTAACGGGATGTGAGGGCCTTCCTGGGATTACTTGGGTACTACAGACGCTTTATACCCATGTACTCTGAGATAGCCAGTGCCCTTACTGATGTTCTGTGCAAAGAGGTACCTACTAAACTCCTTCAGAACCGTAGCCAGACTATGTTAGAGGCCTTCCACCGTCTAAAAGAAGCCCTCACCACTAGCCCTGTTCTCTCCACTCCCAATGTCACCAAACCCTTCGTCCTCCACACTGATGCATGTGACTGTGGGTTAGGGGCGGTTTTGTAACAGACATCCCCAGACGGCGTAGAGCATCCAGTCCTCTTCATAAGCAGGAAACTGTTTCCCCGGGAGACAAAATACCCAACAATAGAAAAAGAGTGTCTAGCGGTGAAATGGGAAATAGATAAACTGAGGTATTATCTTGAGGGGACCCACTTTACCCTTTACACTGACCACACTTCCCTCCAGTGGATGAGTAGAAACAAGGGCCATAATCCCCGAGTCCTCCGCTGGTTCCTGTCTCTCCAGCCCTTCTTGTTTGACGTGAGACACAAAAAGGGTTCCGAGAACTGGAATGCTGACTCTTTGTCTAGGTTAATCCCTCTCCCTGACCGGGAGAATCCTAGGGGGAGGGTATGTCACGATGTCAGCGCTCCCCATTCTGAGAATCCAAGTATAAAAGGGGAAGTATATACGGAAGAGTGGTGGGCCGTCCCGAATGAAAAACACAGTCTCCTTTCCTTTCAGCCACCGGACTGGAGCAGCGAACCCACGACATCCTGTGACACCTACACTCCCGTTTCAGAGTCCTGTCACTTTAATGAAACATTACTCCACAAAGGTTCCGCCCCGGATGACGAAGTCCTCTGCCCCGATCCAATCACATGGGATCCCTGTTGGAGGAGGGAAGTACAAAAACCCGGAAGACGCGAGACGGCGGTGTGCAGGAGTACGACTCGAGAGAAGACGGAGATACCAGGAGACTAGCAGCTGAGACGAGACCTCCCGGAAACCAGACTTCGAGGAGAGCCCGGAGGCCAACGGTTACACGCCCCGCCCAGCCACGCTTCAGGAGGAGCGTGGCCAAACCAGGTACGGGACCGGTTTATGGGGTGGATCGGGAGGAGGGCAAAGGAAAAGTCGTAGACTTCCCATCACACAACTTCCCTCTCCTGGTTATCCCGCTTCACGTGGACCAGCCCTTAAACCCGAGTACCTGCACCGGTGGTCCTACACTCCCTTCCCGAGCAAGCGAACAAGGACAAGTGGCCTCACAAGTTGTCTGTTGTTTTTTTCTTTTCCCTTTTTCTTTATTTGCCTCCACCATCCGAGGGATCTTGATCTGCGTACAAGGAAGTAGACGAGGAGACATCTCGATAGTGAAAGCAGGAAGACCCGGATAAGAGACATTATCCATACCCCCTTTGTTTTTTTTCTCTTTGCCTATTCTGAATTCTGGCAACCCGTAAGAAGCCTATCTTTCATACAATAAAGCCTAGACTCTCGAGATGTGAAGTGGATTCTTCTTTATCTTCAGGCCCCGAAACACCCTCCCCTTCACAAAACATTACTACTGAAGCATGGCATTTCTAGTTGTAATGAGTTGGTATTAAACAAAACTATATCTCCATTCATGATAATAGCGTGTCCGCAAGCTCGAACTCGTTGACAATTACTCCAACTATATGCTCCCAGAAGCTATCAATCATTGTTCTTTTATCAGTTATAGGTGATGTACAACCAGCAGGCTTGCACTTCCTCATTTTCAAGTTAGAAAGATTTGCCTACTCAGACTTTTTCAAGCTTTGATGGGCGCAGAAGGACCCAGTCTTCACCCGGGCATGCCCCGCAAGTGTCCCGTGCTGTGGTGTCAGAGTATACACTATATAGCACTCAGCTGTTGCTCCTGCCTTCAATCGCCACCTCCTGGTGGCACAGCATCTCCATGGTCCATGCAGTCCACCGCCAATCACCTCTCTACCTGCAGGGGCATTCCACGCTGTGATATCTGGGGACATGCCATGTAGATCTCAGCTATTGTTCTTGCTTTTAGTACCACTTTCTTCCAGCACAGCATTCCACTGGGCTTTGCTGTCCAGCCCCAATCAGCTCTCTATCTGCTAGTGCATCCTTTTATTCAGAAAAACAGTTTAAATGAATGGAAAGGTTCTAGCTTGGAGCTGTAGGATAATAGGGAAAGTGACAAGATCCTATCTTTGATTTTGTATCAGAGTCTCGCAGCTGCTGTTCCTGAAATCAAATCAAAACATTACGTTGAAGAAGAGATTGAACATATTCTCGAGGACAAAGTTTGGAAAAATCTCATTCACAGTAAACCTGGAATGGTTCTAATAAAAATACTGAGCTATACTTTTAAGGAACTGATGTTAAGATATGCTAGATGTATAAAACTTAATTTAGATTTGTCAATTTAACCGTCTTATCCTGCAAAAGTATATGTCACAGAACAACAGAATGGCATGTTTATTTGAGCAACTGATGGGCTTTTGGCTTATGTGGCAAAAATGTTAACTGAACTACATACAAAAGGGCAACTTTCGCGCTAATAAATGATGCAAAAGGTTATCTCATGCAAAAAGACACATAAACTGTAGACGTGGCTGTAAAGTGGAAACACACACAAGTGAGATTTAAATAAAGATGTATTGTAGCTAAAACACCGGTACAGCAAATGCCTCCTTTCCCTGCTCAGTTCCAACGTCCACTGACCAGCACTCTGGAACTCATGCTGACGTGGACAGTACAGAGCGAGACAGGGAACGAAATGCATACAACAAGCAATAATAAACACAACACATAATCCCCCCCCCCAAAAAAATAAGATTCTTCTTCGCAAACAAAGTCTGCCACCCATTTGGGTTTAGAGCGAATACATTTGTCACAAAGTGGTAAACCACTATTCTTATTGCAACCTCCACCACCAGGTACAACAACATTATCACCTGTAATAGAGGAATCGTTATTAATACAATTAGGCTCAGTGGTGGACAACCAAGGACTGCTGTTGCAGTCATCATTAAAATTAGATGAAACAGCTTCTTCTGCATTCATTAATGCCCCATTCAGAATGAGTAGCTGCAGAACAAGAAACTGCAGGCAGAGCCAAATTCCTAACGGAATTGGGACTAGGAGGAAAAATAGCCACACGTTTAAGGTTCCAGACCTTGCCTTCAGATAATTGTACAGCATTCCTTAGGACTTTCGTACCTCTTAAAGGTTCAAAGAACTGGCTTTCACCCTTTCTGGTTTTCCAGCGGTTTTTAACCTT
Source organism: Triturus cristatus (assembly GCF_964204655.1). Classification (NCBI taxonomy): domain Eukaryota; kingdom Metazoa; phylum Chordata; class Amphibia; order Caudata; family Salamandridae; genus Triturus; species Triturus cristatus. The sequence goes on from NC_140588.1 coordinate 492,657,982, forward strand.
GACCCAGCAACCAAACTTGATGCAAACTCTTTTAGAATTATGTTTTAGGTCATTCATCTCTTTGTACTTATTATGTCTGTTAACAATCCTAGACCTGATTACATCAACTGGCACAGTACTGATCACAGTTTCCAACAACCATTCTGAGTTGCACTTAGTTCTGGCCCCACAACCTCTAATGACTTCAAAAGGAGACACTTCCAAAGCATCATGAGGGGTAGTCCTTTCACATGGTCTTAAATACTTAAACTTACCAATCACAACCATTCTGAACAGCCATTTGAATAGAGTTCTTTAACACTCTGTTAAATCTTTCAATCATACCATTACCCAAAGGGTTGTAAAGAGTTGTTCTATGTCCGATTTCAATTACCTTGAAATAATCTTTGGCAATGTTGGACATGAATTGGACACCATTGTCCGAAATCACTTGGAAAGGTAACCCTTCCTAAATAAAACTCCTGTCAAGGAATTTCAACACTTCATCAGAAGTAACTTTGTTGACAATTTCTATAACAGGTCACCTGGAAAAAACATTAATGAGCGTTATGATATACTTCAAACCAATAGGACCCATGATATCAATAGCAATGGTATGCTGCGGTTTGGTAGGAACAAGAGACTCACACATTTTAGGTCTCAAAGTATCCATTGACTTATCTGAATTAGGGCACAACAAACAATCACGCACAATTCTCTCAATAAGAACATCAATACCAGGCCACCAGAACCATTGTTTGACTCTTTGTTTGGTCTTGACGATACCGCCGTACTACTCATGACAAAATTTAACAATCTCCGACCTCAAAGAAGAAGGAGGAGCAATCCTATCATCTCTGAAGACAGACCCCTTGATAATAGAGAGTTCATGACTAATCTCCCAAAATGGTCTCAAAACCTCAGGGAGTTTGGTTTTACTAGGCCAACCAGTGTTGATAAACAAGGACAGCCTCTGTAAATCTTTGTCAAGACTATAACACTCTGACCATTCATTCTCTCAAAAATTGAGCATAGCTTGGTTATGAATCAAAGCAATTTGGTCAACATCCAAATCAGTACTGTCACATTCCTGCATGTCAATGGGTAACCTGGACAAGAAATTGGCAATAACATTCTTCTTACCAGGAACGTTTACAATTTTGTAAATATAGTCTTGTAGATTCATAGACAACCTAGCAATCTATAGTGAGTAACTTGACTAAGGATTTGAGGTCACGCCGTATCTCACAAGGTTTTCCCCAGACAAATGGACAAAAATGCTCCATGGCCCACATGAATTCAAGGGTTTCTATTTCAATTACAGAAAACTCCTCCTCAGTAGGAGATAAGTCTCAAGAAGCATAGGCTACAATGTTTTCATTCCCACCAGCCTTGACCCAAACCCTTGTTGCAGGCATCCACAGTGACCGCATTATCTAAATCAGGATTGAATCCCTTAAGAGCAGGATCTTCCACAATTGCACATTTGATATTGTCAAATTCAAATTGGCATTTCTTGTCCCACAAAAATGTAACTCTGTTTTTAAGCAATTGTGTAATATGAACCACTTTAGAAGAAAATTCCTTCACAAATTTTGAATAAAACTCCACAAGTCCAGGGAAAGATCTGACCTCCTCTGTATTCTTAGGACTGGGAGCATCACGAATGGCATCAATTAACGAAGGTTTAGGAGAAACACCTTCACTACTGAGAACGTGACCTAAATAAGTAATAGAATTGACTGCAAATTTGCACTTAGAATGCTCCACTGTTAACCCTTTAGTCTCCAAAATAGTAAGAACTTCATTTAAAATCCTGTCATGTTCCAACCTATCTTCCACAAAAACTAGGATATCATCCTGGAAAAACCTGTCGTTTTTGGTTTTACCAAATAATTGGTACATTAACCTTTGAAAGATGGCAGCGGTTGAGGCTAAACCAAAAGGAAGTCTTTTGTACTGGAAACATCCAAAAGGGGTAATGAATGCGTTTAGCTGCTAACTCTCTTCAGCAAGAGAAATCTGAGGGCATATTAACAAGGGCCATATTGCCGCTTTCCTGGCACATAGCGCTGGAGAAGAGCCGATTTACACATCGCACAATCATCAAGGTCGCGCTAACATGCATTAGCGCATGTTAGCTGCCGTTTACGAGACGCCTCGGATCTTAGCAATATACATCACTAATCAGATGCAAAATAGGTGTTCCCTCGAAAACCAACATGAATAAAGTCGCTAAGGAAACACCGCGGTATTTACAACTCGGCCCCAAACACGCAAAGCGATAAATAAAGCCGCGCTAACCGCGGTTTTCGCCGGATTCCTACATCTGCAAAAATTTCGACTTAGCAATAAGTTAGATGGGGGGTGGATTGCATGGCTAAGTCCACATCTCCCTATTTACAACATTCTCATTAGCGCTGTTCTTATTTTGCTGTAATCCTCCGTTATTTATGTGCATCGCCATCTATCGCCGGGTTTTATATCGCAAAGTGTTGCAAATACACCACTAACACGGCATGTGAACCGGCAATAGACGGCGATAATGCAATGATTACCACAGCCCCTTGACAATATGCCCCCTGGCGGTAAGCAGCTGAGAGATCAATGGACGAGAACCACCTAGCATTTTCCTACAAGAGAAAGCATCTCAGAAGTCTTTGGAAGAGGAAATTTGTCCACTACAATGTTCATATTTAAGTGCCTAAGGTCAATACATAACCTCAACTTGCCATTTCTACTTCTGGTTACCACAAATGGAGAATTCCATTCAGCTGACCCAAATGGCTCAATAATGTCAGCCTTAACCAATTTTCCAACTCTTTTTTAACATCATCTCGGAGTAAAGCAGGAATGTGCCTAACCTTATGTACTTTGAGACACGCATCATTTTTCAACATAATGTGATGTTCGAAATCATTGAGATTACCAATGTCCCCATTGAAAACTTTTGGGAAATTTCATCAAAATCTCCTCACAAAGTAAATCACTATCATTAAGAACCATAACAGGATCAGGGCTATTAGGATTGAGGATAATGATCAATTTTCCTTGGTTCTTCCAACCTAAAACAGCAGTTCCTTTCTTACCAACATACAATTTACTAATAACTTCTCTATTCTTAAATTTAAATACTAAAGACCTGTAACCATCCATATCAATTTTTGTTCCAGAAAATCTTTCTGGATGGATGTCAGGTTCAAGAATTCTATCTCCCAAATGCAGAGCAAATAAGGATTTCCAAGTATTTCACATCAACTATTGTATATGGAGAACCTGAATCTGCATACATTTGCACCATGACGCCACCAATAGACATAGTACACAACGGTTTCTTCAAGCACATGTTGCTCTTGTCATTGACATTCCAAATGAACAATTCTTTAGGATCAAGGTTTTGAGAACTTTCACTAGAATCAATAATGGTAAGCTTCTTGATGTTACACTCACTGTCGCTCGAATCACAGTCAGCTTCATCCACACACTTCACCCTCCTACTACCTTTCCTCCTGCAAACCTTAGCAAAATGTCCCAGAATTACACAATTGGAACACTTTTGCTTGATTGCAGGACAAGATTTGCTAGAAGCAATGTGTGTGAAACTATCAGAATGGTAACACCTGAAGTTACGACACCGATTAAAATCTTTGTTCTTAATAACTCGGTTTTAGGTTTAGCTGTAGAACTAGTTTTGCTAGTGTTAGCCCTCGCCTTAACCTTGCTAATTACCTCTCCTGGGGTATCTGTGACAGCAGCATCTTGTTTAAGTAATTTAGCACTGCGACTAGACATCTCGACTTTCCTTACAATATTTAAAATATCTTTAAGTTCTGCATCCCCATTAATCCATAACCTCTGTTGGATTGCAGGATCTCTAGCATGCATGACCACTTGGTCTCTAATAAACTGATCAGCCAAATCATCAAACTTACAATCTGCTGGAAGTTTCCTTCAGGCCGAAACATACTCCTCAAGAGTCTCGTTGGTCTCCTGCTTCCTGTGGAAAAATGTAAACCTTACACTACCAATACAACCTTTTGGTGCAAAGTAATTGTCAAAGTCATTAATAATGGGATCAAATACATTAACATCTCCATTCCCCAACACTTTAGTCATTTCCGTATAAGCTTTTAGCCCTCCTGGGCCAACTGAATGCAATAAAATCCTCTTTTTCCTATCTGGTGTCATCTTCCCATCTTCATCAATAGTGTAAACGTTGAGGAAATAAGACTTCCACTCAATCCATTTCATGCATGGATTACCACCAGCAGGCCAAAATGCTTGAGGTGGGTGAAGAAAAAAATGTTGGCAAGCCATAGTACCAAGGAATAAAATGCACAAGGATGTGGGAAGATTATAAGCGTACCAACACCCCTTGAGAAGAACTAGTTTGCTGTGCAAAATATAGTGAATAAAAAAAACAAAAAACAATAGCTTTAGTTTTTAAGGGGTGTGCAAATCACCGCGAACTCTTAAAATGCACATAAAATTGTAAAGGTGTGCGCATCACAATGCTGAACAATGAAGATAGATGCCAGGCAACACTGTGGTACCTAAGGATTAAAAGCCATAAACAACATAAGGGTGTATGCATCACCTCGCAGAAACACTGCTTTTGATGATTGCAAAGGAGTGCGCGTCACCGCGCTGAAGCAATGATGATGTATCAAGTAACTGTGATTTGAAAGCCTTTAATAATAGTATGGTGTGCACATCACCATGCTGAAGCAAGGTGATAAAATGCTACAATGCGCACTTGAATGATTGTATGGTGTTCGCATCACTGCGCTGAGGCAGGGTAATTAAGGTAATCAAAATGCACAAGAAATACGCCTGGTATAATCTTTTAAATACTGCAAGGGTGTGCGTCACCGCCCTGAAGGAAAGTGACCGGATTACTTGCAACCGCCTTTAATTATAACAGGGTGTGCGCTTCACCATGCTGAAACAGGCAAAAGCAAGTGCCTGACAATATGGCGGCACGTACATTCACGCTACGTGACCCCAGTGTGAATACTAAATGAGGCTTCAATTCCACAGAGAATGACCAGAAGCAAAGGAGCTCAGCAACAGAAAAGAGTTCCACGAACAAATCCAGTGCACCGTCACATTGTGTTCCAGGTTCGGCATGATTGTGGAGATGCAGGCAAGTGTGAGCGCTCGCAGCATTCAAATAAAACAGGTGGGCTGCAACTGTAGCTTAAGGCTGCGTCACAGCAAACAGTCAGGGAACAGCAGTAAATAAGGTATACGACCTGCCCGCAGCACTCGTGTGTGTGCGCGTCCAAGTTGCAACACACTGACACACTCCGGCAGCTCCTTAACCCGTTCGCTGTGTGCGTCGACCAACTGCCGTCGCGAGCACTACCTCCGTAGTGCTGCGTACGACCGTTGGCCGACGCGGCCCCGCCTGCGCACGGAAATGGCCGGATTTTACGCCGCGGTTAAAGGGTTAAAATTTAAAACAGCTACGAAAGCTCACAAAATTGGTCAAAGTTTGGTCCAGAAAATTGTTGAAATGCGTGGATTCTTCCGGTGTTTCGCTCGTCGCCACTAGTAAAGTGTAGTCGCACAAGAGTGAGATTTATAGAAAGATTTATTGTAGATCAAACACCGGTACAGGAAATGCCTCCATTCCCTGCTCAGCTCAAACGTCCACTGACCAGCACTCTAGAACTCATGCTGACGTGGACAGCACAGAACGAGACATGGAAACGAAATGCGAACAACAAGCTATAATAAAGAGAACAGTGACTTAGTCTAACTGAAACACATGAGCCAAGTGGGCTGAATTAAAGCTAGAAAGGAGGGAGGAAGAATAAGAGTATCAATTTGTTAGCTCAGCTTAAAGCACAATTCTGGGAAGATTTTCCAGGTATTGTAAAATAAGGAGAGAGGTCAGTTTTGTGGCTCAGCAAATGCAGTGAAAAAATAAAATTAAGAATTTCTACAAAAACTGTTTTACAGGAAGTAATGCAACATATGCCAGAGTTCAAGGAACAAGAAAAGCAGTAATGGCTAGAAATATCAAAATAACAAAATATTAACAATGGACCGGAAAACGAATGGGATCAGAGTGAAACGTTGCCAAAATAATACATGCTGGAATGATGGCGCTCTGGGCCGCATTTGTTTGATAAAAGAAGAACATATATTAAATATGCAGATCACACAGTTTCCCAACAGATTATTGAATTTGCAAGACCTCTTGTAGTCTCAAACTTTAAAAGACCCATAAGGATTTCCTAATTTATATTGACAAAGAATTGGAAGCCTAAATCATGCATACATCAACTGACAAACAGGAAAGACTAAGATTTGTCAATGTTGAACACCCCCTAGTTATAGGAATAAAATGCACTTACATTTATCATCCATTGTGAAAGGCCTAAGGATATCGGATGTTTCGACTTTGACAAAGTGATTTCATGGCGCCTTACATGGTAGTTACCTGAGAACTGGAAGAAACCACTTACTATAATAATAATGCTTTATTGTTTGATTATTAAAAATGATTACAATAACTATCATCCATACGTTAATTCTCACATTATAATAAAAGACAGAAGTATATAATAATTGATAGTTAAAATATATGCACCCTCTAAAATTGAATTGGTTTCTAGGTCCATACTGCTTGTTTTCTTCACGATTTATGGGCATCATTAGTACAACCCTTAGTCCCTTAATTGCTTCACATTTGGAAGACAGAGGTAAATGGTTAAAATGTATAACACTTAATACTTAAAACTAATCAAGTCAGCACCAACAAAAATTCCCTTAATTTTTAAATTCCATAGTACTTGAGTTAAACAGCATTTTGAAGGTGTCAGAAAGTTAATTCAAACCAAATGCCCTTTAAGTTGGTTCTCGATTAAGGGACTGGAATAAACAATTGAGCTTTAACTTCATTCTAAAAAGAGGACGGGTGACTGATCGCGAAAGTCCTTCTAGCAGATCCACTGCTTTGCAGCTCTATTTATGATAGGGCAAATACAAAAGATGGCAAAAGCTCTAAAATCACAAGAAGTGCAAAGTCTTTGAAAGGACAGCTGATTTAACAGTTAAGGCCATCATCAGATAAAACAATAGGACATAACAGTTGTCATCTTATTAAATTAGGAGCAGCCCGTTACAGGATTACAGTGGTTGACTTGCTGGCTCTCCCACTGGCTGAACCTTTTTGCTGCTCTTATAATAAACTTAGTGAACTAGATATTGAGCACTGAATTCTCCACATTCATTGACACAATGATGGCTTGAATATACCACTTATGTTTATAATTAAATAAATAATCTAAAATAATTAGGTTTGTGGGAAAAAAGTAAAGGGTATCAATTTGGTCAAACTCACAATCTGAAAATTGTCGATGAATGGAGATGTCTAAATCAAGCTGTGGCAGGCAATATTTGAGTGGTGCAAAATATATTACTTTCTTGAGAATCAACAATATACTAATTTTAAGTACAATTCAGATCCCACTCAGTCTATGTGAACACAAGCCTAGAAGGTTATCAGGCCATTCATTTTTTGTCTCATATGGCAACAATGGGTTGACATATGATATGGTTCCCTTTAATGATAGAGAATTTACTGAATTTATGCTACACTACATTAAAAAACTCACAGATTAAATTGGTAATCTAAATCACATACCTCTTATTGATCTGCTTTGAAAGTGTATTTGAGATGCATACTGAGCATACTCATAATCAGAAATAAATGCAAAAACAAAACTAGAATAGATGATGCCCAGGAGAGGAAGAATAAAGTGTCTGCAAACTTTAGCATTCTTCCACTTCTCAGCACCAATCTAAATGCACACAGTGCTGCTCGTAATACATATCATGGCCCAGAATACTTATTATGCAGCACTCACACAATCTATGGTCTGCCATGGATTGTGAACAGAGTTCTTCATGGCAACAATAGGTTGACATGACAGTATAATGTCCATTCTTTTACATTTCTGTGATACATATTTCCGGTCACTATGCAAAGTTTAGCTGCCTATAGAAGCTTGAGGAGGGGAGTTTCCTGATTGCATTGCAAATCATATAAGGGTGGTAAATAATGGGTTGCTTGCTTTGTCCTTTTTCATCCACAAAAGCAACATGAAGAGGAGAACTGAGCAAACAGCTGACTGTTTCTCTATCCTCTAAACCAGTGGGAAGAAAAAAAGCCCTGTGTGTCTTATCTTGCACCACAGAGATTAGAACAATACAAATGAATGAATACCCAGCAAGGTCTCCCTTTGCAGAGCTGCAAAGATCTTTAAAAATGCTATGTAAGGCACACCCTTGTCTCAAAGAAAAAATTAAAAGTGGATCTGTGGATATTAATGAGTGGTCTGTGGAACAGCCCCTTAGATCACAATTCCATAGTGGCCTCTAATAATGTCTAGGGCAACTGATTTTTGTGCTGTGTCCTTCTCTCCCTGTCCTGTGGCATTAATGCCTTTCCATTCTGTGTATTGAGTACAGCATCTATGGAAAAAACTCTCAACATCAAGGAGGTGAGATTTTTATCAGTTGATAATCCACTGATGATGCTGAAGAACTGAATATGTCCACTGAACATCGTACAGAGACAGCCAGACATCAAAATAAGGGATGGTTAAGGTTCCCTGTTGTCGAGCAAACTGATAAGCAAATCCTATGATGATTGTCTCTGGAGCTAAACCAAAACCAACCAGCAGGATGTGAAATTAGAGAAAACATCAGGCACGTCTAGTATCTTTCCTTGCATACACAGGAAACCATCTTACAGCTCCACTACTACACAGAGTCTGGGAGATTGTAGAGTTTATGTCTCTAAAAGTTTGTCATTTGTAGTTGCTGATGTATTATGAATTGATACAATTTCTTGAGTTCCATGTCCAGTCTTAAAGCACATATTTTCTTATTAGAACTAGGCCTGATAATAATCCCTTTCGCTTCTTGAGAAAAGATACTGAGATGATTTTATTCTCATATAAAACTACCTTTCCTCTTTTATATGTACTTGTTTCTAGGATTATTTGCTAGGTCTAAATCCAGGTCCGTTATTAGTTGAGTATCCTTGCCAGATCACATTCAGGAAATGCTGGTCTGTAGATGAAGACTACTGTTTTGTTTGAAGTGTTTCAAGGAGGTACCTCTTCAGTAATTAGTGAATGACCGGGTTACTCTCAATGCAACCAAGAAATTTCTGGGGGAAAAGTAGTGGGCTGGAGCCTATTGCCAATGGCAACTCAGCAGTTTACTCACTGTCCATGAAGAGTTATCCTCTCTGCTTCAAATTCAGATATCCAATATATGTGCCTGAAAATAAATGGATTCCATGGTTCCTGAATGGGAGTGCAAATAACCTCCTCCAATGCCAAACCAAACAGTGTTGATCTTGGGAAAAGCATGTGATGAATCTGTCTTCCACAGGGAAAGTCATAGACGTTATTCTTATGACACCTATAGCACCACTACCAAGGCCACAATATGTGGAAGTGCTGTACAACAGATAGCACATCATCTTCTCTAACTATTTCTAGGAGTTGTGAGGATTTGAATTTCATTATACACATATTGGAAAATGTGAATCAGTGACTTCTGTCATAAGCAATGTAATTTCCAGCTCGTAAACTAAGATGCATGAAATCATATTATTTATTCTGTGCTCCATTAGCATTCATATCCATGGGATTAGGATTTGATCTTATGAAGTTCAGTTTCAAGAAACCAGACCTAATTATGAATGGGAGTTTGGATCAATACCCCTCCTGGAAGGACTGCTTTATTATAAATTGAGGTAGCCCACCATTCTCTAACTCCTGCCAATATCTCAGGACAACATCCTGCACTTCCCTATAAAGAGGCAGAGCATCAGTAATGGGAATATGAAATTATGGAAACAATCTTGATGTTCACTGTGCTGCAGTCGAAAATTGACCTAATATTCCAATCAAATGGCTTAGCAACTTCTCGGTCATCTGGTGCCTCTGCATTTACTTGTTGGGACTTGAAAGTTTAGTGTCCATTCTGCATAATTTCTTCTGTCCTTACGATCTACTGATTCTTTCTTCTGTCCCAGTGGCTAGGCCAGCATTGACTGTGTTCGAGCACAGGAAGGCTAGCAATAGACTAGGAATGATGAGGAGGACACTGCTCCTAAAACAAAGTGACTTTCTCTTACATTAATTCAGCTTCTTCTGTTCTGGACATTGGCATCATTTTCCCATCAAATAAGGAGCAAAATGAACCAGATCTTCTGGTCTTCTGGTCTTCCTTCTCTTGGATTTTCTGATCCATTTACCTAAAATATTGTAATTTAAATTATTTTAATTCCTGGTATTTTCCTTGGACAAGATTGCAGATAGCTGTCAGTGGCTTTAAACCACATAAAAAATGTCCCATGCTTACGCATGGGACAAAAAACATCCATTGATATTGAATGTGTCATATCAACTTTTATGAAGAATGTTTTTGTCTAACATGAAACATTGTATTCCCAAAGCAGTCTGACAAAATAAGACCACCAAGACCTTTTTCTCTCGTAACTGAAAGTGAACTATGGCTTATGACAGTCGGGAAAGGTAACAGTGTGCAGTTAAGCCATTCCTTAACATGCATATGATAGGGTCAACACATTCATATAATTGATTCTGTTTCTACAAAAGAGTCCATTGACTGCTGGTATTAATAAGCCTACATTTCTGGGACTACTAATGGAAAGTCCAGATGATGAGCTTTCAAATGCACACATGATGGAAAAAAATCAGCAGCACTTGTCTAAAGTGTAAGAAGTCTGCCAGCATTAAAAGTAGACTAGGAAATGGAATTACTGGTTAAAGGAGAGTGAAACCCTATTCAAGCAGCCACCACAATTTGTGTCAGGGTGAAACACAATCAAACCTCAAATTAATCTCTGCTTAACCCTCTGGTAGTGTGGCACAAAGCAGTCAGGCTTAACTTATAGGCACTGTGTAAAGTATTTATGTAGCACTGCAAACAGTAATAAAGTGAAAACCCAACACAAGAAAAATCCCACACTCATGTAGAATAATAGAGTAAAATGTGATTAATTATCTGAGACCAAAATGATGAACATCCAATCCGTATAACCGAAGATATGAAATTTTAAAGATTTTGATCGAAATAGTGCTTTAAAGTACGAAGCACTAACAGAGGTTATCTGGTCACACAATACTGGGACAAAGTCACACATTCAGGCCAACCGTGATGAAGCGTTGTGAGATCAGCCATCGAAGATGCATCACGCAGCAGTGGTTCCAAAGAAGCTGTGGGCTGCGTTGCAAGGTCCTGCTTTGGGATGTGCATCATATAACAGCAGTTTCAATGAAGCCATTGACAGGGCATGCAATACAAGGTTCTGAGTTGTCATTGAGAATGCCATCGACAGTGCCTTATGATGCCAAGTCCTGCATTGAGGATGCATTTTGAAGCGGCGGTTTAGAGGAGCTTCAGGCTGAAATGCAAGGTCCTGCATTGGAGATGCGACAGAGAGTGGCAGTTCTGATGTGGAGCTGAAAAGAGATGCATTGTGCTTGCTGCCTCAGTTCTGCCCAGAAGACCATAGTTGGGCTGGCAGGACACCTTCAGGCCCCCTTCCAAGGGTTCAGGACTGGGGTGGCACCACTTGGGGCCTGAACCCACTTCAGGCATAGTCCAGGTGAGGAGTTTGAGGTGGCTGGAGCCTTTTCTGTCACTGAGGCATTGATCAGGAGGCCAGACAACTAGCCCTTGGAGTCACTTTGTTGGTCCTGTATTCAAGATGCAGGTGCGCTCTTTCTCACTCAGGCAGCATGGCAGGGGGGCAGTCGAGTAGCAGTCCTTCTTGCAGCAGAGCAGCACAGCATCACAGGAGTCCGTCTGAGTCTTCCACAGGTCCAGAGGTGTACTGAAGAGTTAGGTCTGAGAGGCCAATATTTATACTTGGTGCCATCTTTGAAGTAGGGGAAGTTTCTGGAGACTCCCCTCCTCCCCAGACTTGTTTAGAATGTATTTCCTCCCTGTCCTGTCCCCAGCTTATCTGGAGGCACAAAAGACTTGTATGAAACCCTTTGTCAGTGTGCTGAGGCGATCTTTGTGATGTGCAAGTGAGGTAGGTGACAGCTTCACCCCCCATCAAGTCAGAGATGTCCCATTCTGCCAACACCTATTCCCCTTTGTCTCACTGTAAGGGAGTACTACACAAAGACCAACTGCCAGCTACACCTTGTCATGTGACCCAGAATACAGGCTGCAGGCACCAAATAATTGGGACAGAAAAATGTCACTTTTTAAAAGTGCTATTTTCATAATTGTGACTTAAAATCCAACTTTATCATTAAAGAGAGTTTTAAATGACAATTATTTTGACAACAAAGTTGACATGTCTTCCTGCCCCTAAGTAAAAGTTATCACTTATTAAATGTCATACGGTAATCCAATGTTATATTATGGGAAAGGTAGGCCTTAAAGTAGTTAAAAACAAATGTAAATGTTTTCTACTGCCAGGAGATGTAAAAGTTAAAATTACATATATAATGTTTAAAATACACTGCAATCTGCCCTATTGGCCATTTAGGGCCCACTCTATGGGTATGTAATATTTATTAAAAAGAGAACGTTTAGGCCTGCAAAAGGTTTATTTTGCCAGCTCAAAAGGGCAGTTTAAAGCTGCACCCAAAGGCTGGAATGGAAGGCATGAAACATGTTTAAAGGGCTACTTACCAAGGTGGCACAATGAGTGCAGACCCACTAGTCGCATTTAATTTACAGGCTTTTAGTACATGTTGCACTACTTTACTAGACACTTACAAGTAAATTAAATGATCCAATTGGGTGTGCACCAATTTGAAAATGTTTAAAGGAGAAACTACAAGCACTTCAGCACTTGTTAACAGTCGTAAAGTTCACACTCCTAAGAGTCGACAAAAACAGGTTCAGAAAACAGAAGCGTGTAGGCAAAAAGTTTGGGGGATGACACAACAGAAATGGCCAAGTCCAATACGGGATAACACCCATAAACCGTCATGTTTAAAAGCCCAATTGGACACAAGTGAAAGCACCCTGCATCTCATAAATAATTAGCAATGAAAAGTCTGTGCAGAGCTGTCAAAATGGTGCCACGCTGCCCCTGTTTGCCTTTTTTTCTCCATTGATTCAGCAATTTGGGAGTGCACTGGAAGTACTCAATGCCTCTCTTTCTCAAACACTGAACAGTACATCCTAGGCCCACAGATATTTGAAGGCTGTCCCCATGTACCAGTTGTTGGGTTAGTCATGGTTAGAAGCAGTAATTTAAGCAACATTTTCAGGGTATTGCACGACATTTTCATGGTCAAAATATCAACCCACAAATATTCTGTGAGCATAACATTGAATCCTGAATTATAGTAAATCTACAGTTACCTGGACTATATATCAGCAGTCAATAGTATTATCATGATATCCGCAATATTTTAAGGTCAATATAGCAACATACAACCAGTGTCTGTACCACTGGAAGCGGGGTACCTATGAGAATGATCATCCCTGTAATGGGGGCATTCATTTCATCCCTCAGTGGATGGCGAATTTTCCACTTTCATAAATATATGGAACCAGGAGACCTTCTATGACATGAATAGCATCTAGCAATGACACAATGAATGCCTACACAGAAGTGTTGCTCCCAACTGATAAGTATTCTCTCATTTGAATTTACCCCGAAACACAAAAAGTGTTGGGGGTGGGAGAGAGCTAGAGGAATCATGTCTGCTACGGACAAACCACTACCTACCTACTCAACCGAGTCATTTTTTACCTTCTTATTGTGTGCTAGATTTTGCCTTGAAACCACAGGCCATCTCTTGAGGATGTCAGGAATGGTAGGGTTTCAGTTTTGTGCAATACATGTGCTTTGTTGGTAGTGGTTTCGAGTCAGAGACCCCAAAGAAAACTTAAATCCTTTAGTGGCCAGCAATCGCACTTTACCTGGAGTTTGAGGTGACCCAAAGAGACACATCTATCAGCACGGAAATTTTACTGGTTGCTGTCTTTTCTTGAAAGCCAGGTCGGTTCTGATCCTTGTAGGATACCCTGATCCTGTGATCTGGCTTTGGAGAAGGGATACAGATCTTCATGACGTGAGAAGCAGAACAGGCGCCTGGCTAAGAGAACACAATGCAAGAACAAGCGGACTCAAACCACCTTCATGTCATCTCATAGAAATGTGCTGCCCTTAAGACAATAGAGCGCAGATATTCTTGAACTTCAGACAAGTTCTTGTGTTATTATTAGCCGTGTTTGATCTCCTAATGCCAAACATGCTGGAATGTTAGTGTTTGCCAATATGAGTTTGTATGTTTCACCATGTTTTCACACTTTGTCCTAGACAAATACTCCCGCATTCCAGTCCAAAATGTATGGTGGCACCTGTGGGTTAAGTGAATTTTGCTGGTCCTGCCACCTTAAAATAGTGGCTGTGGCCAGTCAATTCTGACATTGGATTGAGAGATTTGGTACTCCTTGTTATGTTATGTTGCATAGATGTCAGAAATAAAATTCATGATTATTTAATTATGTCATGTGTAATGTTGAGTGGTGTTCTCCACAGCAATGTATTTTTGGGTAATGGCAGTATTGCAATCTTGTGAACTACATAAAGTGCAAATTTGTCACAGTCACAACTTTTTAGGGCAAGGAATAAAAAGAAACATCTCCACTGAAAATAGTTATAACGATGTCCATTTTTATTGTCAACAACAAAGTTGGTATAACATATTCACTAGCACTCAGAAAGGAATGCTGATACAATGAGAACATCTGAGAGCGAGCTGTAACTTTTGAATATAATACATTGGCAGCTTCTACACGCCATATAAATATTTTTATCACAAATGAAATTGCAACAGTATATAAAAATGCATTGAGTTTGTGCATCTTGAAATGCAAAGCACTTGCCAGTATACATCTTACCACGAATCTCCATATCTACAGCTGGCACATCGCTGATGTTTCGTCATTTATTTTCAATTGATTAAAACAATGGAACCAAGTGAAAAACCATGGAGATCTGGCATATTGCTAAGTGATGTCACAAGTGCCAGTCCACACCTATTGAAAATAGGAAAATGAGTATTTTGTTTAATTTCACAAAGCATTTAAAACACATGTTCAATGATGCGAAATATTCTCAAAATAGTTGTAAATGTATTACAATAAAAACGTAGAAAGGAAGTTCACAATTGCATAGAGCATTTACGCACGGTGAGAATACAATAACTTGCTGATATATATCTTGATTTTCATCTTCAGGAAAATATATTGTGGTGGATAAAATTTTAGTCGGGAAAGATGAGCTCTGTTGTAATCCATTCAGAATGTAATGCAGGTCTCCCTAAAGGATGCTTTAACAAAAAATGAAAACACATCATAACTGTCATGAACTCTTGCTCTGAAAACCACAATGTATTTTCGAACTTCTGCACTGCACTTACTACTGTAGTATCTGATTGTAATATAATGAATATGCACAAAAATACAAATGTTCACCTTTAGGCAGTATTAGGGCGAATGCTTGGGTAATTCAAACTAAAATAATGTTTCAGTGTATCTACTGGGCAAATATTGCAAGAATGCTAACCTGTTAAGATAAGAAAAATATAAATGTGATTTCAAGATAGTTACTGCACCTGGATGTGAGAATACTTAAAGAACACATTGAGAAAAGAACGAGATCCCGATCAGAACATCTGTTTGTGTCCCGCAAACTGCTATGAATTTCAAGCATAAGGTGTTATTATATGAATGCGCTGCTCGTAGAGGAAACAATTAAATACACTTGAATGAGACTCAACAAGAGAGAAAGAGGGATTTTCACAGTTTAGTGGTTCCCATTGTGTAACCTGTTTGCTTCTGTGCATGCTAATTGTACATGACATTCACAATTTTGTGACTGTTCTAGGGATTACCGTTTACAAAGGAAAACTTAACGAATGGAAAGGTTATTGAGGAGACTTTTCTTAATTTAATCACTATAGTCTTTTGATGAAATTCCCCAGTAACATTGACTGCGTTTGTTGACAGCCAAGTTATAACACATATAAACAGCATTGATCAGGACACTCATTCACAGGACCATTGAGAAAGAAGATTCCTTCATACCATTGGCGACTCCTTAGTAAGATTAATATATCAATGAGGGTTGTACCACTATGTTCAAATCAACTACAAACCCTGTGCCTACATTTTTAATCCCTGAGACAGCCTTTGTGTGTGTTTTATAAACTAGATTTTGTATAAATCACAGAAGGAAGGAAGCAATATGCAGGTGCAGAAAAAACACTGAACACAAGACATGAAATTGCACGATGTTTGCTCTATAGATAAAGCAAACATAAGCAGCGGTGTCTGAACCTGGGTGGCGAAGTGAGCTAAAGAACGATTATGGATTCAACCCAGTTCTGTAACTGGGTGTGAGTGTCTAAAAAGTTTCAGCATTCCGTCCATCATCTCCTTGTGTTTGCTTTGTCCGCCCTAATTTGGCAGGGTGTGCCCAGACTTGGATCACTTGCTCACTTTGCCATTGGATTCAAGCTAGCCTGGCAGATGAGGGCTGTTAGCCTGAAACTGGTTCCAGGGTGCTTGTTTCCAGTCCAGGGAAGACATGTCTTGGCAGTTCGGGCTGGACTGTTCCCATGAAGCACTGGGTCAAGACTTATTTGCATATAGCTAGGGGTGGGTATCTGAAAAGTTTCAGAGCTCCGTCCATCATCTCCTTGTGTTTGCTTTGCCTTATAGATAAAACGGTATATAGGCATTATGTTCTGGAACATATTTATGAGCGAGGAGAAAGTAATTTGATTCCACAAACTGGGAAAACTATCTTTAGGGTGAAGCAAGCCACCCTGCATGGCTAATCATTAAAATATACACTGTACATGGGCATTTGGGAGAATCTCAGAATCACAACTGGTCGTTGTTTTCTCGTTGCACATGGATATAGACACAGATACTAATGTGAAAAAGCAGGATAAACAAGAAGATTTAAACTTAAAGATAATAAAATACATTTCACCTTTAATCTTTTTCACCCTTGATCTTTTTCTATGCATGTAGCAGTTCTAAAGCATTGGCAAGACCTTGAGCCCCTGCATCCTTAGAGATCAGAAGGAGTCTGCTGCAGTTGGACCTGGACAACACTTTTGAACCTAAAGATTAATACTAAAGCTAGATAAACATCTCTCTAACAGGCAGGCAGGAATACTTCAGGGAAACCATATTACCTTCAGCTGTTCTAGGCAGGTCTCCACAGAGACAGAGGGGCAGATTTACAAGCCCTCTGCAACACTTTTGCACCGCTGTTGCGTCACTTTTGTAACGCAGCCGTGGCGTAAAAAATGCGGGCAATTTACAATGTAATGCATCTAGGGAGATGTGTCACGTTGTAAAGCCCTGCATCACATTATACCTGCGTCAGGTGTAATGTATGCAGGGTGGGCGTTCCCACACAGGAAAGCCTCGTAAAAGTGACGCAGTGAAATCTACAAGATTTCACTGCGTCACTTCAAGGACGCCACTGCGTCAAAACCTCACGCCTGCTTGAAGCAGGCATAAGGAGTGACTCACTGTATTGGGAATAGGCCTCAAAATGCATTGCTGGAGTTGTGTAGTGCTTGCGACACGACTCCAGCAACGCATGACTTTTTCCCCAACAGATGCGTCAGAATTTCTGACGCATCTATCAATCCTTGTGCCATGGTGCGCCATATTTTAAATACGGCGCATCCATGGTGGCACAAGGGTTTTCCCCGGGAGGCGCAGGGAAAGTGATGCATCTCTACAGATGCGTCACTTTCTTGTAAATCTGCCCAAGAATGTGTCAAGTTGGAGCTTTGTAAAGACAAAATAAATTTGTCATTGGAGAAGGCTCCTGAGAGAATCAGACTTAAATTCACTCACTTTTCCCATCTCAGTTTTTGGCAAAGGGTTCCAGTTAAGGGAAATGCTTTCTGGCTAATCTAATCCAAGAGCACTTTTCACTAACAAAAAGCACTTAGACAGAAGGCTGAACCCTTCTCCTCATCTCACTCTCTCGCTAGGCCTCTCTCCAATGCTGATCCACTTCCTCAATGCGAGGATAACAAAAATATCCTAATTTACGCCCCGTCTCCATCCCTGAACTTTGTGGCACCAGTGTTTTGAACTGCATCTCCCTACACAAAAAGGTTTGCTGTTGTGGGTATCCTTTTACAAGGATAAGTGGACAATGTTCCTCTTTTTTCTGTATTCTTTGTTTGAGTTGGCCAATGAAGTCCGCTAACTCCGTCTCAGGAGATAAATGGTTCTGATAGGATTGAGTGATCCTCCCTTTGGCTGTATAACTACGGAGCTATTGCAAGAGATGCAAAAATTAGACTACTGTTTCAAAAAATTACTTTTCTTAAGGATGATAATTAGGTAAACAGAAACAAAGAGCATGGTACGATCCTGTAATCAGCCTATCATAATCTGAGGCTACCAAATACTTTTGAAATTTCAAATGAATTGTTCTAAACATTTTGCAGTTTAATTCTCTTAGAAAGGCTTGAACATTTGGAACAGAAAGTGTAATACTGCAATACTGCTATTAAAGATTTAAATCATGTTTTATTTGTTTGTACCTAATTAACAATCTACAAAGGGCCTATGAAGGCCTCTTCTTTTAAAAAGAATATAAGAACAATCAATTCCATTTTTAAAAACCCTTGACTATTTAAGAAAATGAGATCAGAAAATGTATGTTATTGCACTTTGTACGTTTGTAACCGGTCATGAAGAAAGTATAATTCCTCCAGGACTCAATCTTAAAGAAGTTAGACATAACGTCAAGAATACCTTGAAAATTAAGAAGACAAATATATAAAAGGACCACTTCGGGCAAGCATAGGAAAGAAAGAAGCACTGTGCAGTCTACAGGTAAGTAGACATCTGTGGAGTAAAACAGACATGGCATGCTTTACTAGTTATGCATGTTTTATTTATTTATGTTCAGAAGTGAAAATAGCTAGTCCTTGACATTTTAAGACAAAGATCTAGCAAAGTGTTATGTTATTGTATTATGTATTTTTGCAACCTGTAATGAGGGGAGCACAGTTTTTAATTCCTACTGGCCTAATACAATGGTATTTAGAGCAATTGTACTTATAAGAACCGATTTAGTACTACAGTGGAAAGGTTGAATTCGACTTTGGTACCTCAGTACAGCAAAATTGAAATTAGAAAAACATGGCTACTGCATCGCAGATTGCACATAGCAATTACATTACTCATAGAAACAGCTTTCATAATAGTCAGGAGACTACCCAATGTGATTTTATTCAATGGCACAAATGTCCCCCATTGAATCTTTGTTTTGGTCAAATACTTATCGTTAAAACAAAATTCACATGGGAACATGTCATCACATCAACCATTTTTGCATTAGGACAAGCCAAGCCATATTAAGTATCCAAAGACTGGTGGTGGTAATCTTGACAGTCTCTTTTAATGGCAAGTCCTTGAGTGTCTCAAATATCTACTTGAATTGTAAAAACCTTGTAAAGACATCTCAAAGTATATGGCAGTCTTAGGTATTCTAGTGACAGAGGCAAGTGGTAGAAAAAATATGCAATAATTGTGGACTTAGGCCTGAACAAACCAGACTATACTCTATGCAGGAGAGATTTGTTGCCAAGCCTCTTCAGATATGCAAGCAGTCCGGAACCTATGTGTAGACACCTTCCCCCAATTCTTTAAAGAAAGTTTGCAGAGAGAGAACTTGTATGTCAATTGATAATTAGGTTTGGAAAACATTATTCGTAAAACATGAAATATGGTTGTGCAGTGGATTTATGGAAAAAACATGAGAGCACCAATGTGTGTTTGATGGCTGTTAGAAATGGGGGTCTCTAGTTGGCAGAGGTAGGTACCTTTGTCCAAACAGGGACTCTTCTTCCTAGTCAGGATAAGGGAGTCACACTCCTAAAATAACCCCTGATCACCCCCTTGGTAGCTTATCTTAGAGGCAGTGTGTAAAGCATTTGCACATAACCAACAGTAATACAGTGAAAGCACTACAAAAGGACACCACACCAGTTTAGAAAAATATCCACGCTGTGCTCGTCGCGGTGCTGGCAGGTTGTGGTGCCAGCAGCGTCGTCGTCATTGCTGAAGCACTGTAGTCATCTGACAAACTAAAGTCGATGGTGCAGTCGTCAGTAGGCCAAGGCTCTGGTGCGAGATGAGGGGGTGCGTCGTGTAACTGTACAAAAGTATGCCCTCAACCACAGTGCAAGCAGCGGCGTCGATATCGGCATGGAGCGGCATCGTCGGGGATACCGAGGTGGCATTGTGAAGCGAGGTGATGCGGAGTGCGGTGCCCACAGGTCGCAGTACGAGCAGCGGCTCAGTGGCGGCATCAAAGGGCATCGTCGGTAAGACCAGGGTCGTGGTGCGGCATGGCGGCGGTGCCCTCTGCGGTGCCATCGGGACACGGAGTCGGCAGCAGCGTTGTAGACAGCGTTGGGTTGCTTTTTCTACTGTTGCAGCACACAACTCACAGTCCCCAGTGCTGAGGGTAGAAGGACTTGAAGTCTTTGCTGTTCCTGAGACTTCTTGAACAGGGGGCAAGCTCTACGTCAAGCGATTGGAGAAACTCACATAAGTAGATTGCAGAAAGTTCAGTCCAGTCCTTTCACTGCCCAAGACAGAAGCAGCCATTGCAGGCCAACACAGCAAAGCACTCTGTAAAATGGCAGTTCCTCCTCACAGCTTTTCCAGCTCTTCCTATTGGCAGTCTTCATGGTCCAAAAGAGTTCTAAATTTCAGGGGTTTGGGCCCTACTTTTTATAGCCCCAAATCGTTTGTCCTCTCAGGCAGAGAGTGTCTGTGCCCAGCAGCAGAACCAGTTCTGCCCTCTCTGGTGTGGTTTTCTGGCAGGAGGTGGAGACGGCATTGTCAGAGGCAGAACAGGCCCATTCAGGTGAAAGGAAATCTCCTCCCCCTACTATAAATGCAGCCCAGGTCTATTCAGCCCTTTCCTGACCCACCTAGACTATCTGGAGCCATGGATCCTCCCCAACCCCTGTCATCCAAAACCTAGACAGTCAATCCACAACCCCTGCAGAGGCCCACTGGATGGCTAAGCAAGAAAATACCTACTTTCTGAAAGAGGTATTTTCAAACACAGAATGTAAAAATAACCTTCACTAAAAGATGCATATTTAGATCCTGAGTTCAGGCATACTAAACTTAATTTTTCTACCTAGTTCCCAGGGCCAGTTATGTTTATAAGCTGTTATAAACAAACTCCACATTCTGTCCTATGGGGGCAGGTAGCCTTGCAGTAGTGAAAAACGAAATTGGCAGTAATTCACTATCAGGACATGCTGCAAACACCAGAGCATGTCCTACCTTTCACATACACTGTACTCTGCCCACAGGGGTACCTTGGTCCTACCTTATGGGTGACTGACATGTAAGAGAAGGGAAGGTTAGGGGAGAGCCTGGCAAGTGGGTGCACTTGCCAGGTCTACATGGCAGTTACCTACTGCGCGCTGACTCTGCGGTGGCAGGTCCGAGTTAGCTGTTTACCGGCTACTTGTGTGGGTGGCACAACCTGTGATGCGAGCCCACTAGTAGCATTGGATTTACAGGCCCTGGCACTATCAGTGCAATTAACTGGGGACTTACCAGTAAATCCAATATGCCAATCATAGAAGCACCAATCCATAACACAATTTACAACAGCATAACTTGCACTTTAACACTAAACTGCAGTGAGAAAGTGCGCAGAGACACTAAACCAGCAAAAACAGAGTCAAAACCAGGAGGTCAGAAAGCAAAAAGACAGGACAACATGCCAAAAGATGTCAAGTATAATAATTGCAAGCTAGTGGACATATTTGAGAACAGGAGTAATGTGATAATTGTACTATAATGCAAGACTTGAGATTTTGTACCGTATCGGTTTACACATTGTTATTTTGTGGACTGCGAGGGTGCAGTTGTAGTAGTTTACCGCATGTACCACCGAACTCATTTTTTGAAACAGTTGAAGGGGGGAGTATACTGAGAAGCACGAATAGATGATAAAAGGCACTCTTTGATAATCTCATAAGATATATGATAAAACACGTACACAGGATAGGGCACACAGTATAAGTGTCAATACAACAAGCAGCCTCTTCAATTAAATGGGCTTCTGGAGGCAATGCTATTTTTAGAAACCATCAATGTTTATTAAAACATTAAAGTTCAATAGAGGAGACATAGTTAAATTGGGAATTAGCATAAGGCTAAGTCAAATGCAGCAGGAGGTCTGATATTATGCCAGACCTCAGAGAAAATACTAGAAATTATTCAAAGCCCCAAGCATGAGTGAGACTAACAAATGTCTGCTCTCTAAGAATCAAGAGATTGACTCTGGCTCACCTCCCTAATGAGCATGTTTTATAGGAAAATGTACAGCAAAGATCACACAGTCAGCATGAGGTGACCAAATGCTACGTAGAAACTAAGATCATTCGAAACACCGTCACGTAATGAATAATAATGAATCCCCTTTTGATCAAATGTCAATGGATGGGACAGTACAGAGCTAGTTACACACCAAATGATGACAGACTTATGAAATGAATAGATAAACTGAAGTACAGGCAGGAAGGACCTTGTACAGTTAGATTTTGACTGAAGGATTCCTGCAGAACTGACAGCGAACCACACATCATACAAAAGTATTTTATTTCTGCACATTTTGCTGCTTGTGAACTCATTGAAAAATGAAAATACAGTCACATTGAAATACAAGATTTCTGTCGAGTAGGCAGGGATTTAAAAATACATTTAATCCAAAAAAAAGAGGCACTGCCTCTACTGACCTTGCATGAAGGTGAACCACCCACCAAAGACTAAATTGTCCTCCTAGTGTTTTGTTTTTTGAAGCACTGCTCAAAAACAACCACAAAGAACCTACACTATAGATGAGTGGCTTTGTTTGGTTTGTGATTTTTGAAAGCCTATATCTTCAGTGGTGTTGAGACAGAAAAATGTTCCTCTATGTGCCTCAGGAGAGGATGCCACCCTACCTCAGTTCACTATAGCAAGATAAAGTGTTTGGTACCCGAATACTGTAGTCAACAAATCTGTGTGTGTGTGCTGAGGACTGATTTGAAAGTAAATTAGACCTAGAGTGTTTCGCTAAGGTTCCAGGGGCACATCATATGCACCCTCCTTGCATCAGTGTGACCACCGTCACCTCGCAGGGCTGTAGAGGAGTGACATTGGTGGTAGTGATCCCAATTTTAGTAAGCAAGGCAGGACTTTTTACCTGTCCCAAGCATAGCAGAGGTCTTACCAGCACCTCCCAACTCCCACCTTTTTCAATTGGAGACCAGTAGCACCTGTATGCACATACAAATCAGGTACATGTTTGTGTGAAGTATGTGTGGTGCATGTGGCAAGGGCCACATTAGCTTCAATTTTAAATGTGGTCAATTTCAATAGTATCAAATAAAGTAGAGTGAAGCAGTATTTCTAGCTCTCGAGTTCAGTCTTACAAAAATGAACAAAGCCCTTACATACTGAAAAGGTAACCCCTTGTATGAATTTTAGAATCACCAAACTCTGACTGTAAAGATAATGGAAGGTTTCACACACCGGAGAGTCAAGGAACTGGACTGCTAACCATAGTGTGTATGGAAAATTCCAGGTTGCAGTACATGTCTGAGCCAATGAAGGCATTAGCATCTTCAACTACCATGCACACAAGAGTCTCTGCTTAGCAACAACTCATAGCTGCATTGGCTCACCCTTTCTCATTGTTATTGGTTTTGTCCTTTCTCAGTTCTCTTGTAGTTGCCTTTTCATTTTATCTTGTGTGGCCTTCCCTGCTTCTTTGTGCTAAAATGTGTTTGGAGTGAGCTCATCCACTGCTGATCTTTGGTTACAGATGCCTGGGCATCCTGGAAACCAACGTCAATATCCAGGTCGATGTCTATTCCCACAACTGCATCATCACCTGGGATTCAGTTGCTGAGCTGGCGCAATTTACGAAGGTTAAGGTTGCATATCAAAAGTGCATCTGTAAAGTCTATCTGTTACTGACTTCTTCATCTAACCCACTTATGTATTATTCACTTAACCATTTAAGAGTGTCTAAATGGGCTTACCTGCAAGCAAATGCTATGCCATCACGTGTTTTGCCGACACTGATCTGTGAAAGCCAGTGCTTCTGTGTTTTCCCCTTTCTTCTCTGGTGAGGTATTTGATTAGGAATAACTCTGTGTACAGGATAGGGGAACAGCTGGGGCTGTCAGTAAATGTATGTCTCCAGCTAAAGCTTGACAAAATTGAGAGTTTGCAATCAGGCAAATACTGGCTCTTTCTTCTTATTGTCAGTCTTCAGCTGTTCTGACAAGGCCTTTTTCAGGTTCTGATCCCAACTTTTCAGGCACGCCAACTCAAGGACATCAGTGGTAGACTTCAGGAATTTTCAGTGGCGTAGCAAAGTCAAGTGGTACCTGGAGGCATATTCTCAAGGAGCTAACACCGAGTTATTGGCACTTTAGCGTAGCCAAAGTCACAATAAAATTACCGCCCCATTCATGAGCTGGTGCAAACAGCCGATACCACCAGTTTTCCGGCGATAGCATCCTCAAAAAACATCGCGACAGATGACCCCGGCAACTATCGCTAATGAGATGCAGAGTAGGCGTTCCTGAGCAAAAAGCCGCGACAACACCACTCTGCAACATTCACAACGACCAGCCTGATCTGCGATAAGAACACAAAACAGGCGATAAGGCGCATTAGCAGCAGGAAACTAACACCTGCTCTGACCTGGTGCAAAGTCGGATGACAACCGGCAGCAGCCAAGGGAGCACAGCCCATAGCCAAACATGAAGAACAACAGATGCCCACAGCAACTGAATATGCAGCCCAGAGCCCCAATAGGGCAACAACACTAACCGCCACCCCCCAGGCCCCCACCCCCCCACCTTCCGGCAAAGAGAATGCACATCAATTCCACGAAACCATGACCCAAACAAATTGCCTTAAGTCGCACAACCACAACACCTAACATACAGATGTGGCCACAGAAATGGAAATACACATCCACATCATATAACCAATTTTTTTTTTATTACAGATGACACAAAAAAAAAACAATCATGAAGAGGCACGGCGGGTCTTCTCCGGAAATTTCATAAGTCACAGCCTGCAAGACAGAAAGACAGATAAGAAGGTGTGACATGCGCCCATCAAAGGACAGAGAGGGAGAGCGACAGAGAGAGAGAGAGAGAGAGAGAAGGGGAGAGGGAAGAGAGAGAGAGGGGAGAGAGAAAGAGGGGGAGAGGGAGGGAGAGAGGTAGAGAGAGGGAGAGAGGGAGGAGAGGGAGAGAGGGAGAGAGAGGGAGAGAGGGAAAGAGAAGGATAGGGGCAGAGAGAAAGAGAGAAGGAGAGAGGGAGAGAGGGAGGTAGAGGGAGAGAGGGAGAGAGAGAGGGAGGGAGAGGGAGAGAGGGGGAGAGGGAGAGAGGGAGAGAGAGGGAGAGAGAAGGATAGAGGGAGAGAGAAAGAGAGAATGAGAGGGAGAGAGGGAGGGAAAGGGAGAGAGAAAGAGAGAATGAGAGGGAGAGAGGGAGGGAAAGGGAGAGATGGAGGGAAAGAGGGAGGAAGGGAGAGAGAGAGAGAGAGAGAGAGAGAGGGAAAGAGGGAGGGAGAGAGTGAGGGAGAGAGGGAGGGAGAGGGAGAGAGGGAGGGAGAGAGAGTGAGGGTGAGAGGGAGGGAGGGAACCAGGCCCCATTGCCCAACTGCAGCCACCAGTGTGTCTCCAACCACATGCCGGTACACACTGCAGTCCCCCAGGTCACTCAACTGAAACAGATGTCAGAGACAGGAATTGCAGAGTCCATACAGTAGCACACGCTGTAATCGCTTGCCCGCCCCTGCGCGTCCAGGCCTCACTGCTCACCTTTTGCCACCGGAGTGTCTCCATGATGGCCCACCACGTGCCTGGGGGAGCTCTAAGTCCGGGGCATGCAACCATGGCACCCTCCACATCATGCAGCCACGCACCGCGGGACACCAGGTCACACACCTGATTCTGGGTCTTGATTTCGCTATAGCAGAGAACATATCAGTGCACACGGCCTCATCTCAGGCTGTACACCCGCTCAGCCCAATAGGTGCCACTAACTCTGTGAACCGCAGGGCTCACACCAATGCCACCATTCCGGACTGCCCGGATGGCGCATCATTGCAGGCTGCACACCCACTTAGCACTGAAGGTGCCCCTATCTCAGTGCACCGAAAGACACCGTCCTGTGGCGGTGTGCCTGTGCCTGCCGCAGTGATTCCGGTACCACCAAGTCTGTGCACCGCAAGCCATGGACCCTTTATGATTGAGTCCCGTGGTGCCATCATGTCACCACTGGCACTGGACAATGTGCTCTGGCAGGGCCCTAGGCGCTCATGCATAACAGATACCCACACGGGACACCCATTTGGAGATTGGAAATGGCGTCCAGCACGTGCGCCAGGCCCTTTTTATTGGCAGGGTCACATGTCCTTTGACACCGGTGCTAAATGGATGTGGTGTGGGTGTGAACCAGCAGTGAGGGAGTGGCTGTGGCATACGGGCAACTAGAGCTGTGAGCAGCAGATCCCTACAGGGAAGACCTGGGACATGTAGCGACGCCCCCCTTGTGAGCGTGAGTGGAGTGGGCTGCATATGCCAGTCCAGCGTAAGGGTGTGAACAATGACTTCAGGGCTGTGGGCATGCTTCCGTTCTGGCCTGGACAAGGAAGTAACAAAAGCGTGTTTCCCCGTCCTAGTGTTGGCGCCACCCAGCACGCAATCGGCAATGTGATCCAAGTCCCACAACATAAGCAACATGAACATAAGGTGAAATCAATGACCCTACATGTATCCATACCTCCACACTTGCAAGATCATAGACATGACACTCCGTTCTGTAAATTAATGTTTAATGCACATTCAGTGGAGTGTTGCAGCTGGAGCAGTACAGGGCCATGCAAACTTCACCTTTCAGCGCTGGCCCATGGAGGGCCAGCCAGAGTCCTTCAGGGAATGACATGTACATCAGCAGTGGAGGAGTTCAGTCCACAGTCTGATATCTGTGTCCTTAATGCCAAAACAGAATATGGCAGTCCACGTCGAGGTCCAAGGTGAGTGTTGCAGAGTGCATCGCGCGACAGTGAAAGGGGATGATGCTGAGGGCAAAACCAAGCAGAAACAGCCCATATGGTAGACATGAATGCTACCACTTTCTTCTGACCACGGGGGCAGATTCATCCGCATCTTCATCCTCAGCTGTTGCATGTGCCTCACATGTGGGTGGTGGTGCTCTGTCTCCAGCACTGTGTGGCACTGACACCGCAGGTACCAGATGTGGAATGTCCGCCACACTGTGTGTAACTGACACATCAGGGGCCGGTGATGTAGATGGAGTGGTAGCAGCAGCATGCATCAGCGTCAGGCCTGGTGGCAGCAATGCCATGAGGATGGTCTTTATGGCATTGAGGGACCCAGCTAACTCTCGCTGGTGTGAAGCCCATGTTTCCCCAAGCTAACACTCCCTGTCCTCCATGAGGCTCTGCATGAGTCCCAACTCCAGTGAAAGCTTGCTGGAGCCACTATAACTGGCCAGTCGTTCTTGCCTCTGAGTCAGGACCCTGGTGAAATCAGCTATGGTTCGTTGTAGAGCATCGAGCGGACTGTCGGTGTCCATTAGGGACTGTGAGTGGTTCCTGATGGGACTTAGACACCCACGTATGGCGTCTAGTTTGGCTGCCATGCGGTCGAACCCCACCTGCAGCTGTTCGACTAGCTTCTCCTGGCACCCCAACACACGGTTTTGGAAGGCCATGTGTTCGTTGTGGGGGTCCTGGGAGACAGCCATGGTGGTGGGTGCTGCCTGTTGTGTGTTCTGTGCAGGGGGTGGTTTCTGCTCATAGCAGCTGGCTGCCCTGCTCCTGGAAGGGGGCTGCGAAGACTGTCCACGAGCTGGTGGAGGGAGTCGGAGGTCTGGTTGTCCTCTTCGAGAGAAGAGAGGTTGGGACTGCTCTGCAGGAGGAGTTGACTACCCCTCTGCAATGTGAAGGTGAGATGCAGTTTAACATTTTGTTCACATCTATGTTGACACATTGTACATGTTTATGCAGACTGAATGACAGTGTACATTGTTACTGTTTGTGGTGAGCTGCCTATGTGATTTGGGACAGTGGACATTTCGACAACTTCACGGATGTGTGTTTGTACTTGTACATTGTCAACTCACATTTCCCTGCTAGGCCATATGTGATTAGCCAGTTACTGCACACAAGCAGGACCAGTATCCCCTGTTCTGTTGTGGACTTGTTGTGGATTGTGCCACATCATTGTCAATGTTGATGTGCTCTTCATGTGATGTGTGTGCTGCTTTTTGGGGGAGTCGCCCCTGCAGCTCTGATTTGGCTGCCCCTGATCCCTTACATGCGGTTTGCCTTTGACTTCTGTGCTTCTACAGTGCTGGGATGATGCATTCTTGGGTGCATTGTTATCTTGGTGGGAGTTTGGGGTCTGGGGCATGGTTTGTCTGAAGATGTGCTATGCTTACTTGTGCATCTGTGCCATTGAGCCCATCTCCCCACTTCCCGACAGTCCCTGGTCGTTAATCACCCTGTTGCTGTTTTGTCTGGTCCTGTTGAGCAGTGTCCGGTCCCCCAACGCCTGCCACCATCTCCCCACTGATGACTGTGGACACCATTTCCTCCATCTCGTCCAGCTCCTCCTGTGGTGCTGGACTGCCACCTCCAGTCTGTATTGCTGCCTTCCTGTTGTTTGCGAGTTTCTGCTTGGTTTTGCGCTTAACTTCATTCCAGTGCCTCTTTACCTTGTCTATTTATTTATTTATAAGGTTTTAGATAGCGCAAACGTGACCCACAAGGGTATCAGACTGCTTTAAAGTATACAGTTATAAAACATAATGATATGAGATACTATAAGGCTTTTGGTATTCGACATTACGTACAAAACAGGTATATAATAAATGGGTAACATAGGTGTCCCGTAGACGACTCATGATGATCCCAGAGGGCAGCAGAACATTCCACTATATACAGTTATTGAACATTAGGTGGTTGTGGTAATAAACATACATATAATATTCTCCTTCCAACCACAAGAGGTATGCAGTGATAAGAGGTTTGCATAGGTGACTCGATGTCTGCCTAGAAATAAGTCTTAGGACGTGAATTTGTTCATTAGGAGTATTTTTACTTCTTTTTTGGAGGCGGTAAATGATGAGATTTCACGTAACCCTGGAGGTAAGGAGTTCCAGATCTTTGGAGCAATCCCTGAGAACACTCTGCAACCAGTTCTCTTTTTATGAAAGGATTGTAGTTTCAGAAGTAAAGAACTCGCACTTCGTAATTGTCTGTATCCTCCTGATCGGTCTAGCTTTAGAGCTAAGTAACTGGGTGTATTGTTATGGAGTGCTTTATGGGCCATGCAGGCAACCTTTAGGTGTATTCTTGCCTCGTATGGCAGCCAGTTCAGAGCTCTCAAGGTCGGAGAAATGTGGCTATTTCTTTTAGTTCCTGATACAAATCTAGCTGCAGCATTAAGTGATGCCCTCAGCGGAGCTGGCTTGTATTTGGGGAGACCGCAGAGGGTGGTGCTTCCATAGTCTAATCTTGGTAGCACTAGGGCTTGCACTGCCATTTTTTAGGTCGGCCTGAGGGAGAAAGGGTTTGAGTTTCCTTAATATACTCATTTGGTGATTAGCTCCCTTGGTGGCATTAGTGATGTGCGTCTTCATATTCAAATGTTTGTCTAAGGTGACTCCCAGGGATTTCGCGGAGTCAATGATGAGGGAAGCACAGTCAAAGGCGCTTAGCTGTTTCAGCTATAGGTCTATCTTAGGTGTGTGATTGGGTGGGGAGATGAGAATGAATTCTGTTTTTTTGGTATTAAGCATGAGGTGGTTGTTAGTGAGCCAGTTTTGTGTGTTCTTTAGAATAGTGTTGAGGGAAATGAAGTCTTCTGGAGTGTAGATTTTCAGATACAATTGGGTGTTGTCCACATACAGATGATATAGAATATTTGCTGATTTCAATGCGTTCGCCAGGGCTTCCATTAGTAGGTTGAAAAGGATGGGTGATAGGGCGGAGCCCTCTGGAATGTCTAGGGTGACCACGGAGGGTTGAGAGAGTGAGTTCTTCATCTTGAATCTTTGTGTTCTGTTACTTAGGAAGGATGAGAACTATTGTAATACCGTGTCCGAGAGGCCCATCCTTCCTTTCAATAGGGACAAAAGGTTGTCGTGCTTCACTGAATCAAAGGCGGAGGACAAGTCAAGCAGTATCATTAGACATGATTCGTTGTGTTCAAGCATTTTTAGTATATCTTCCATTATGTGGGTGAGTGCAGATTCTGTGCTGTGCGTGACCTTGACGGAAGCCAGATTGGTGATTGTCTAAGAGGTTGAAATTCTCAACATGATTGAATAATTGTATTTGTACACATTTCTCCAACAGTTTCGCCAAGGTGGGGATGTTGGATATAGGGTGGTAGTTGTTGAGATCTGATTGGGTGGCGTCAGATTTCTTTTGTATAGGTGTGACCTGCCTATTTTAAGACAGTCCGGTATGGAGCCTTGTCTCAGAGGGGCATTTTCAATTTTTGCCCATAATTGTAGGATATACGTTTTTATCATTTTGAATAAGGCAGGAGGGAGGGGGTCAGAGAAGTGATTGGAGTGGTTGATTGTTAGAAAAGTGTTATAGATTCTTTGTTCAGGGATTAGCGAGAAGGTATGCCAGGAGGCATTGTTTTTTGTGACTTTCCCTGGAGTGCTAAAATGGTCCTTGAGCTGTGAGTAACAGTTAGTATCCTGGGCCACATGTTGTGGGAGGGCCTTCTTAGATTGGATGTCAAGCTTGATGGCCTTTGTCTTATCACAGAAGAAATTGGCAAGCTCCTCGCAGGTAGGTGTCGCCGGTTCATTAAGTTCCACGGATTTAGTCGTGTTGCGTGCTTGTTGCTTTACGATTTCGGAAAGATTTTTTTGGGCGGTGGATTGCTTGGTTCAGCTGGGTTCTGAAAAAGTCTGCCTTGGCCTTTAGAATCTTCCTGCTGTAGGAGTTCCTTAACATTCTAAGGTGATCTAGGTGATCAGTGGTGGGTGCTGAGTTCCATAGTCGCTCAGCAACTCTTAGCTTGCGTCGCTCCGAGTTCAGTGTCTCATTGAACCATGGTTTGGAAAGTTTTGAGGAAATGTTTTTTTCCTGGAGGGGCGCTGTAGAGTCTATGATTTCAAGCATAGTAGAATTGTAAAAGGCTGTGAGATCACTGACATCAGCCATGTCAGTTGTGGGGGTCAGGGAGGATCTGCATTGGTTTACCAGGGTGATGGGGTTGATATTTTTTAAGTGCCCTTTTCATTGCTTTGTTTTTGAGAGTTGGCCCCTTTTTGAAATTACCTCGATATTGATGGAGAAGAGGATGCTGTGATGGTCAGTCCAGTCACATGGGGTGCTGGATTCTAACGAGACGGTGTTCGTTTTTGCTATGATGAGGTCCAGTGTCTCTCCCTTGTTGTGAGTTGGACTGTCACAGAATTGGGATGATCATGGTCTGACAGGAACACTTTAAGACAACCTACCCCATTGTAATTTGCGTTGTTGTGGAGATTAAAGTCACCCAGGTAAATATGTGGTACTTGTCAGTTGCCGTTGGATGAAATGACTTCCATTAGCTCGTCTATGAAAGTCAGGTTGTCACCCGGGGGGGTGGTAGAATTATTGAAGCTTGCTGGCGAGGCGCTTCTCATCGGAGATATTGATACAGAGATATTGGCAGGAGGATAGATCGATGGAGTCTGCTTGCTTGACTGAGATTGTGTTATGATAAATGCAAGCTAACCCACCACCGGGTTTCAGATTTCTGTCTAGGCGGATCAGGTCATGTCTAGGAGGAACCAGTAGGTCAAGGATGGCCTCTTCAGCACTCCGACTGCATTCACCTTGTCCACAATGATCTACCATATTCCATTTTGGGTTGCCCGTGACACAGTGGAGGTGACGAACAGTAGTTGATGGTGTTCTATCACCTCCGTTATCAGGATCCTGTTTTCCTGCGGACCGAACCTTTTATTCCTTGCCTTTCCCAGACCCCAAAGTCCCAGGCTGGTCCTCTGGGGTGCTTGTGGGGTTCTGGTTGTCATCTGCACTTGCTCCGGCTGACTCCATTGTGCTTCGCAGATGTTTGGCTTTTGTATGTGGTTTTTTTCAACTTATATAGTGCATTTTCCCACAAGTCGCGTGGGGATTGCAGGCCTGTGGCTGTTTTTTGATAATTTTTGTATTGCGATTGGTGTAATCGCTGCTTTTTTGTGTTGGTGTTTCACATTTTTGCGGTGTCGCGTTGATTTTAACGCGTTGGTTTGACGCGTTGTCGTGGGACTATCGCATGGTGCCGCCGGCTTGGGAATACGACGTTGACACGGAGTTATTTTCCCACGATGGACTGCGATGTGATGAGTTGCGTTAAGCTACTTTTGCGGTAGTTATCACACGCTCTTGTGAATATCCCCCCTGGTGCGCAATATTTCTTGTCCCCCCCCCCCCAGGCTTGACAAAATGGCAAAAATATGTGTTTAAAACACATATTCTTGCCATTTTGTCACCCCCCTCAGTGATGACCTAGAAAGGCAACGTAGCACACCACCATAGTCTAATAATACCCTGAATTGACCATTTCCTTGGGTATTGTCCATGGATTGTAGAGTTCATAGAAAGATGTACATCATTGTCCAATGTTGGTAAGGTTGTTGTGTTGAGTTTATTTATTATTAACCAAGTAAATGTCCAATGTTCACAACGCAGCCGACGCGCGTTTCACCCACAGGGCTTTCTCAAGGCTGCATACATACAAAGAAGAAAATAAAACATAAAGTCTAATTGACTCCATATATAAGTATGCAAAAAAACATAGCAATCTGCACCAAACCATAAGTAATAAGGGAAGAGAAAATGGATTGTGCTAGAAACCATGTTATGGGCAAAACTGAAAGAAAAAGATCCAAAGAATACCACCACCGAAGACAACCCCGTACCAGGTGGAGTAAAGGATCAGAATGATGAGTGAAAAAAGGACCAGGTATAGTACCAGATTGAAATTAAATAGAAGAACAATCTGTGAATAATATTAAGAAATAAGTTGGCGAATGAGTGGATCCCCGTAGTATGAAAGACAAATGTGCTAATGGGAGAACCGTTATCTCACCTTGAATGGTTCAAAATGTAGACTGTACCGTAGGTAATTCCTGATAGTAATTATCTTATTTTGTAGATTCTGCAAATAGACAATATGTATATATATGTATACACATGTTATAACTATCAGGCAACCCCCAATAGAATGTTTTTTCTTGTCGCATTTTAACAGAGAGGACGGATACTGGTCCCAATTATCTTTTGGACAATACTGAAATAGGAGCTGTATTACTTGGATTTTTTGGCGTATTGACATATGATCACCCAATGGAAATTTTCACATTAGGTAAGATTTCCAACACATAACATACAAGGACGATACTGATATAATGTAGTTACCTACGCAATATTTTATTAGTTCAGGTGCCTTAAATATACGGTTACCCTGATAGTTATAACATGTGTATACATATTGTCTATTTGCAGAATCTACATTTTGAACCATTCAAGATGAGATAACGGTTCTCCCATTAGCACATTTGTCTTTCATACTACGGGGATCCACTCATTCACCAACTTATTTCTTAATACTATTCTTCACAGATTGTTCTTCTATTTTATTTCAATCTGGTACTATACTTGGTCATTTTTTCACTCATCATTCTGATCCTTTACTCCACCTGGTACGGGGTTGTCTTCGGTGGTGGTATTCTTTGGATCTTTTTCTTTCAGTCTTGCCCTTAACATGGTTTCTAGCACAATCCATTTTCTCTTCCCTTATTACTTATGGTTTGGTGCAGATTGCTATGTTTTTTTGCATACTTATATATGGAGTCAATTAGACTTTATGTTTTATTTTCTTCTTTGTATGTATGCAGCCTTGAGAAAGCCCTGTGGGCGAAACGCGCGTCAGCTGCGTTGTGAACATTGGACATATACTTGGTTAATAATAAATAAACTCAACACAACAACCTTACCAAGATTGGACAATGATGTACATCTTTCTATGAACTCTACAATCCATGGACAATACCCAAGGAAATGGTCAATTCAGGGTATTATTAGACTATGGTGGTGTGCTACATTGCCTTTCTAGTTGATTTAAAATCTTTGGATTTTTACAGTCGCAAAGATTATTAATACTCTTAGTGGATGAGTATTTGGCTTCATGTCAGCACCCAATACTACTACTTGAGAATTTTTTTTTTTTTTACTGTTTGTTGACATTACTTATGTACACTAAATGATGTGCAGATCTTTTCAGCAAATCCACGAAGCTTTTCTGTATGCCCCTCAGTGATGACACCTGCGGTGGCCTGCATACACCGCATCCCCTTCTTACGCCACTGGGAATTTTGTTGCCCTCATTGCTGTACGAAGCTTCAGCACAGGTGAGAGAGAAATCCCAGTAAGTGAATGCCAAAGTCCCTCTGAGTTTTTTCTAATGTCTGTTTTTCCAGTAAGTGAATGTCAAAGTCCCTCTGGGTTTTTTTAATGTCTATTCTTCATGGAAACATGCTACTCCAGCCACAGTCTTTGTCTTACATAATCGCCAGAAAGAGCAGGAAGAGTTGGGTGTGTCCTGACTTGAAGGATGATATAACAGGTCAAATGAAGAAGAGGCATTCTAATGGTCCACTATTCACCCCCTATCAACAGTGATACTCTCAGGGAAACTGGAAACAAAAAGGGGCAGCCTTTACATCTCAAAAGGTGATCATTCACCCCAAGCTATTAACCCCTGGCCCTTTTAAAAAACGGACTGTGGAATGATTCAAGTGTCCTCTCAGTTAAAAAAAGCTAAGCTGTCCCACATCTTTCTCCATCTTTTGATTTGTCCATAAAGACGAATTTTAAAATAAATACCTGTCCACACCACTAAATCACAATGCGCTCTCTATGCTCAACTGCCTTCAACTATGCAAAGAAAACATCAGGGCACTAGGCAGAACTTTTACTAGACTAGGCCAGTAGAAAGCTTTCCTGTAACTGTTGTTAGGTAATTAGGCCTAACTCTAATACTATAATAATTTACTCCCACCATTAGTACCTCTCAGACCTGTGCAATGACTATTGTAACAAAGGGGTGGGTGCACAATGTATCCTTTTCCTGACTATATATCATTGTGCTGATGTAGCAAACATGGGGGGGCCTCACTGAACATGAGTGATTGTTGTGTTTACAATGACAAACAAGAGGATATGCATAAGCACCTTGACTTTCCTATCAATGTAAACCAGAACTGCAGTACACCTTATCCTGAGAAACACAGGGAACGTTTCCATCTTATTAACCCCAAATATTTGAAAAAAGTTACCTTGTACTCTAGGATATGGTTCATATAAAATTAAAGGACTACAAATTTCATTTTTATATATTTGAACAATTGAATGCAGGTTGACCATAGAACTACTGCAGCACCACTATCACTACCAGACCAACCTTGTGTGGAAGGATAATTTACTACGTAGTAAACGATGGTGTGATAAAATAAAAACATAACAAACAATATATTTGAGATTTTGTTGCCTTGTGGCAAGGAAATATAGATTTTAATAAAGATAAGGAGACAGCATTATTTGGTGTATCCCTTTCAATGAATTTACCACCAGCAGAAATCAGACATCAACAGAGAAGATGTCAGAGTAAATAGCACATGAAACCTCTTGTGTCTTCCCCTTTTGATTGCACAATAAGGCATCCTGGAGCAGCATGATGAGACGAAAGCTGTATTTCGATAATAAAACTTTAAAACTTGAAGGAATAAAGGATAAGGCAGGAGAAGGGTGAAAGACCAATCCTGAAGGCTGAATGCCAAATGATACTATACTAATATACTAGGTAGATTTATAAAGTGCATTGCAACCTGTAGGCACCCAAGTGCTGAACGAGGCGACACTACTTGAGCAGCCCGTTGTGTAGGGGTTAGTTGTTGGATAGCCACATTTTGATTTGTTTCTGGAATACAAGTTCATTGCCTGCAAACCGCAGGACCAGAGGCAGAGCATTCATGATGAGCCATTAAGCTTAGGAAGGAGATAGAGAGTTATTTGTGGAAAGTGAGAAAAGCCACTGTCAGAGGAGGAAACAAGTAAAGTAATTATAACTTTACAAGTTAAACATGTCGAGAAATGTACAAGCTAACATGATACCAGGATTACAGCAATGTATATGTAACATAAAATGTCACATGCTAGGATGAATCCAAGGGCAGAGAACAGTGAGACATATTTCCACCTCCTTGCCCTTCGTAACATTTAAATTTCCTTGTCACTTACTAGGAAAATCACCGTTTTATTTCAAAGACAGGGAGGCGTCCTTATACTGCTCATTTAAAGCCCGGCTTGAGCAGAGTTTGCCACAGGTTTGAAGATGAAGTGGAAGCACTAGACCAGTCAGCAGAATTAAGGACATCGTCTAGGTGACTGCCAGAAAGAGAGGCATTGGATGCTCCACCAGTAAAATGAACAATGAATATGGAAACAGCGATGCTCATTACGAAGAGTGGCCAGAAGAACCACAAGTCTAGGGTAGGTGAGCTAAACGCATGCCTGGGTTTGCTGATGCAAATGAGGACTTGATCATTGGAAGATGTTCTAAGGTAACTAGTGCATCTGTGATACTGTTTGGGCAACAGACATAAATGAGGAAAGCAGAGTTGGTCCTAGGTTGCCCGGAGATTAAGAAGACAACTCTTTTTGGAGTGAAGGAGAGTTGGAGTACATTTAGAGGTCTGAGATTGTATATGCCTTTAATGATGATCAGAGAGAAAAGAACGGTTAGTTAGACTAAAAGTATTTGAAAGACAAGTCTGGATTTGTATGTACGGCTGAGAGGCCCTGGAGAAAAGTGTTAATGTTCCAAAGAAAGTAGTCGTGGTGGTGAGGAGGGCATGAATAGTGAATGCTTCTCATTAATCTAAAAACAAGGAGGTCTTTCCTAATGGAAGGGAATTGACAGGAAGATGACCTGCGGAAAGCGCAGAACAAAATACTTTGATGTTCCAGTAGTAAAGGTCCATCTCGAAGAGGGAAGTCAACTAATGCAAATGCAATGGCATGAATGTGATCCACGTTTGCATTCAACAAATACAGATATAAATGTTCTATTGATGAACAAGTATGATTAGTGTTGTCCAAGAGTCTTCCAGGATGCTCAAAGCTGCACCCAAAAGGTAGCTCTCCCCTCTGTTATCCCTGAGACTAGCCAATCTAGCAGGTAAAGATGGTTGCTGACAACCAGCTGGTGAGGGTTTTGCTCCATATCCATTAGGAGGTCTGAAAAGGGTGGAAGGAATCAAGGAAGATCTGTGGAGAACTGTAGATGAGGGATAAACCAGGCTTTGGAGAGACAGAATAGACATATAAAGACCAACTGTTCTTCACAACAGTGAAGGAGAATGCAGGAAAATACACAAAAAGAGGAAAACGCATAACCCAGAAGAGGGTTACAGTCTTTGATGAAAGGATCTACCAACGAGGCATCTGGATCCAGGCAATAGTTCTCAAAATTTCTGAAGCTGCATATTGACCTGTTAGGTAAACCAATCCATCTCTAAAGGATCAGCGAGAGAAGAGATTCTTAAGCAGATTTGTCAATCCAGCATCTAGTTGCTGGAGTCGAGAAGGCTGTGAGAAAATCAGTCTGCTACAGAATTAGAGTTGCCTGAAAGGTACTTCATTTCAAGTGAGAGGTTACTTTTCAGGCAAGAGTTTAAAAGGTCCAGAGAGAGAGATGGTTGAGTTATTGATCTGGTCTCTCCCCATTTTGATCACATAACAAACCACTGGAATACTGTCCATCCATAGACTGACCTTATTAAATCTGTGGGGAAGAATCTTGATGGTGAAGGTGCTGACTAGCCACTCTAAAGAGTTGAAGTGGAAGGCCACTGCTATAGCACCTGGGCTAATTTGCTCATGTAAGATTTGATAGTGAAGTCTGGTTTCGGGTCTTAAATGGCCTTGCTTTTCCAGTACCCAATGTTTGTCAAACACCACAGTAGTTCTATGCTATGGTTCTAGTCTAAGAAATACTCAGCAATGATGGAGGGCTTTCCATTGATGGAAAGAGACTTGTAATGTAGGGGCTAGCCTGAAATGTTGCTTAAATGGAAGAAGGGAGAAGAATCAGAAGATTGGCCATCTGTCTGGGGGACAATGAGGGGAAAGATAGTTAAGTTCTCTCTCAACGCAATGAAGCTTGTACTTCTGGAGGCTCAGGAGGTACGATTGTATGACTGAGTTGAAGGCAAAAGTCTTCATCATGGGCCATCAGGAGAATTTTTTTAATTAGAAGATTAGATCGATGCATTGCATCCTCAGAAATGTGACATCGGTCTCAGAAGCTTGGTGAAACATCAAGGGGCAAGGGAGAGAAGGCACTGGGAATTATAGGAGCAACTTTGTCACTGGAACTTCAGGTGTTGCTGATGTAGAGAATAAATTGAGATGGAGAAGTAGGCATCCTTAAGGTCTACGTGGACCAACCAGTCACTGGGTAAAAGTTCTAAAGGAAGTGGATAAATGTCATCATTACATGGTGATAGACAAATAATGAGTTTAAGTATTTTAGGTTGATCACTGAACTGACACCTTTTAGCTCTTTGCAAACAAGGAAATTGGAACCAACAAAGCCTCACAGAGCAGAAGCAGGGATGATAGCTCTTTTGCAGAGCATTTACTACATCAGGGGTATTTTCTCTGGTGTAAAAGAGGAGAAAGAAGTAGTTTTGAAAGGATGGTTCTCCAAAATTGAAACATAAGCCCTGAATGGTTGGGATGACCCATGGGGTCTGCTGTCATATTTTCCATTTGGAGGAAAATAAACAATGCAAAGGGAGAAAAGGAAAAGAAGAGAAGAAATACAAAAGCCTTCCCTATATTACAACCAGATGGAGTCTGGAGAGGTTGGAAGGAGTTGGTGGCCTCCAGAGAGGCAACCTCCTGTTATAGAATCAGAGATCCCGCTCAAGAAGTAGCAATTTGACCTGCATAGCCACATCTGAAGAAGTAATTGGAAGCCTGGTCTCAACGGCTGGTAGGGTGTCCCCATCTATCACAGGCTGGCCAAAAACACCTTTTGATAGTAGTCAGGGTTTGATAGAAGGAAGGAAATATAGTGACAAATTTAGAAATATCACCAAGGAGAAGTTTTCCTAAGGCATTTTAGTGTTTGTTGGCACCCATGTCGGCAATCTTTTTTGTCAAGGTGCATGAGAATTGACTTCCTGTGCTCATCTGTAATAGTGGTATTGTCGAAAAGATACACTGCTCTTGTGCTGAGCTTTAAATTAAAACGGGATCGATCAAGTCTGGAGAAGATGT
Organism: Triturus cristatus; assembly: GCF_964204655.1. Taxonomy (NCBI): domain Eukaryota; kingdom Metazoa; phylum Chordata; class Amphibia; order Caudata; family Salamandridae; genus Triturus; species Triturus cristatus. The sequence goes on from NC_140588.1 coordinate 492,697,487, forward strand.
GCCACACCCTAGCATGACTAGCAGTCAAATTAAGGGACTGGGAATATAAAGGATGTGATTCTGGCAGCCTTTCAAGGAAGAGTTGATGCCCTTCCTAGGATTGTGACCTGAAAGGATAAAGAAGGAGTCCATATAAGGGTATACCTCAGAGCAAAACTTGTAAAACAAAGGCCATGGGCATTTTGCTTTGAGTGTAAAAGTGGATGCTTATCCAGGTGTTTGCAGAACCAGTGTCTGGAAAACTGGGCCTCATGATCAATCGGGGGACCATTTATGACATTTAAGGTGGTAAAGTTCACCTGGCTCAAATATAGCCTCACCGTTTAAATGAAGAAAGGATGAATTCTTCAAAGTGAAGTAAATCATATAGGAGTTAGTGCCCGATGTAGAGGCAAAGCATCAGGGAATTCCCAATAAAAGGTGAAGTCCATGTCCATATCTGTCTTCTCTCTGGTCACCGGAGGATAAGAACTTAGGTCCTCATCATCAGTTATATTTTCTCTAGTCCAACCACTAGTTGCAAAGAGCCCAGGAATTGAGGAAAGAATTGAGAGACTGCCTGAATGGGTAGAGCCTTTGTCAGACAGTTTAGGTAGGAACTCTGGATTTTAATGGCTACACCTTTGGATATCATTCCTAACTGCACCACTAGTGTTCTCAGTAGTAGACCTACTGGTGGAAGACTTATCTCAATAATATTACCAGTCTTTCATGTACTGGCAGACTTCTCATCCCCAATATGTAACAGTGAGCATGGATAGTATGTTTCGTGGAGGTTTGGATCAGGGCAAAAACATCTTGAAGAAGGGTCTCTGAGGCTGATGAGGGATGCTCTAATGAGTAGTCTAATGAAGCCTCCATTGCCTTAGAAATCTGCCAAGAGCTTCATAACTTGCCTCTTAGAAATATGGAGAAGGAAAACTCACACGCAATGTTGTCAGTTTCATCTATCGTGTAATAAAAATTAGCCTGAGAGGAAAGGTGTAATCCTCAACTGTTATGGGTTATTTAAAAGGAGAATAGGTCTTAAGTGTATAATGTTCAAATGCTTAGAGTCTAAGGGCCAACTATGCGAAGCATTTTAATAGTTGCAAATACTGCAATTTTACCAATCCATTTTAGGAGCTGGAAAAGGATTACCAATGGATGCAAATATAGACATCACTTCTAAATACCAAATCAGTATTAAATGTATCAGTCTTATGTTACCAAAATTCTGTTGCAAAACATTGAGATTTTACCAACCACCAAGTTAGAGTGGTAACCCATGCGGAAATGGGAAGGATCCCTTTGGGACCCCTTTTGCATTTAAACTATCACCAATGCTTTGCGAGCAATAAATCGTACATCTGGTCCTTGGCAATTTAATCCTGTCTTTCAGAAATTCTTCTGGTATTGCCAGGCAAGTGTGAGATAGTGCATAGTTTTGCTCCTAACAGCTGGCCAGTTTTAGTTTGGGTTGAAGCTTGAAAATGAAAAGGACTAGAGTGCTCAATGAAAAAGCGGGCTTGAAGGCAAAGCAAAGGAGAGAAGAAGGGGCTGCAATTGGACCTTTTTGTTCTCCTATGATGGCTACCGAGCAGAATGCAACATGGCAACTTCAGGGCATTGTAGTGCATCCTTCCTAGGTGCTCATGGATAACAAAGTCACTCCAGAAGATGCAAAGCATGTTTTGAAAGATGGTATGGGTGTACAAAGTAACATAGATCGTGCTTGGATTGCGTTTAAGAGCATTGTTAAATAAAGTGAAAGAAATGAGAACATAGAGATAAATATGAAAGCACAACACAAAGAAAGTTTGTCCTGGGCTCAGGTTTAGGGAAGAAAAGAAAATAAGGGAAAAAGTGATAAGCAAAGTAGCTTAAAGTGCCTAAAGAGAGAAATAAATAAGAAGGCTGCAGAAGGCATTTAAGGGTGTTGAAGAGGTGTTTGAAGATAAAGGCACAATCTGGTGATAAGATAAAGAATGTAAAATGGAACAGTTAAGTTAAAAAGGGTGATAAGATAGCAAATAGTAGGAGAGCAGTTATCTTGCTGGGAGCAGCAATAAAAAAGGGATATGCCACATTAGGACGTCTCCTTGTTTTTGACATAACATTCAAACATTTTACCCCCCTTACAACTTTTGTAATTAAAAACCATGTTTCTTCTGGGGGCGTGGCCAGGCGCCGACGAAGATGGCCGCCTAGAGACAGAGCTCCGCCGAGCCCACTGTGTTCCCCAAGGATATCCGTACATTTCTCCGGGTGGCGCGCATCAAATTCGCAGCGCCACCTCCCTGAAGTATAGCGCGACGGATCGGCGCTTGGAGCGGCGTCCGGAGGCTGCGAGAGGACCGGCGGCGGCGGCGACTGCTAGTGCCACGGGGACGCTGGCAAACGGCTGGAGTCCGAGACGCGGGAGGGCCGCTACTGGAGGTCCCGGCGTGAGGCCTGCATCGTGGGTGCGACGGGCACAGAGCGGAACATCGCGGGCGGTGCCTGAGATATAGCCGCGGGACATCGCGGCCTGGCGACTGGCTGCCGGCTGGGATCCCTGGTGAGCATGCAGGAGCGGGGACAGCATTGTACGCCTCTCGGCCCGGTCTGTGGTGGCGGCCGCCTGCGACAAGCTGGGCTCCGGGGTGGAGCTCGGCGCACGGACTTGCCGGGCCTGCGAGGGAAGCCGGCTCGCCTGAGGCACGACTGAGGCAGAGAGACAGGCGGCCCCGAGGGATTGACACCGACGATTGGGAGGAGGCCGGGAAGTGGACCGGCTGGAGGTGGCGCAGGTAAACCGGAGGGGCCTGTTCCGTGGGTGCGGTGGGAGCGTGCCCGCAGCCCTCCGCCCAACATCCAAGGGAGCCCTTCAGTGGCGGCAAACGGCGGTGGGCGGCTAGGCCTGAGGAGGACAGCGGACCGCGGAGTGGTGTACTGGCCGCGCTGGTGGCTCTACGGCGGCGACGTGGCCGGCCGGTGTGGCTGGAAGGTTGCATCGCCCGGGTGGAGAGGAGGTGAAGCCGGGGCGCGAGGGGTGCCTGCCGGAGCTCGGGCTGAGCCACGATCCTTGGCGAAGCAGCGGGTGACATCAACCATGCGCCCGAAGGTGGGTTAACCCACGCAAACCAATAAACTCGATAAATACGCTGTACCCACCGGCCAGGCGCAGTCTGGGGCGACGATGGAGACCGACGTGGAACGTGCAGAACCCTCCCTGACCTCCATTATGGCCGCGATACAGACGCTAGGTGCTAACCTTGAGACAAAGATGGACAAGATCTCGATTGAGGTTAATCTCCTGCGCACAGACCTTGGCAAAATTACGGAGAGGTTCAAAGCTAATGAGACAGACATAAAGGCAATGCACGCCTCAGAGAAACGACTTGAGGGGCGCATTAACGAACTTGTCCTCCAGCATCGTCAAATGGCCCTTCGCATTGAGGATCAGGAAGGGAGGGCCCGAAGGAGCAACATCCGCGTCGTAGGTGTGCCGGAGGGAATGGAGGGGCGTAGCGTAGAGCTCTTTCTGGAGGTCCTCATTCTGCATTATTTGAAGCCCGGACGACTCTCAAAGCTCTTCACCATCGAGCGGGCTCACCGTGCCCCGCTCCCTAGACCCAGGCCGGGGGCACCGCCGCGGACAATCATCGCTAAAATATTGAACTATCGTGACAGGGACGCCATCTTACAGGTGGCCAGGCAGCAAGGCGATCTCCAGCACGAAGGGGCCACCATCAGATTCTTCCCTAACTTCACGCTGCGGGTTCAGCAGGAGCGCCGCTCGTTCCTGGGCGTGAAGGCGGCACTCCGGGAACGGGGCATTAAATACATGATGTTCTTCCCCGCCAAACTGAAAATCATCGCGGACGGCAAATCGCATTTCTTCACCTCGCCGGCGACGGTCCAGGAGTGGCTTGATGCGACGGCGACGGAGGTGCGAAGGGGGCACGATCGTCAACACACGCTGCAGAGGGGAGCGGCATCTCCTGGCTCAGTGAACGGGGGAGCGGCGCGTGCTGAACAGAGTCAGGGGTCGTGGAGGTCCAGATGGAATAGCCCCCGCTGGGACTCGCTTCCGGACGCAGCGGCACGTTGAGACTGCCAAACAAGGGACCAGGACATACAGAACAGTAAGGTATAGGGCGTGTACCGGGGTCCTTGTTGACGCGGCTGGGTGGTGAGGCAGACCTTGTCGCTCCCTCCCTAGCTGGTTTTGAGACTGACCCTGGTTTTCATCGCGCACTCAGGGGACCATTAATCTGGGGACACACGGTTATGGCGGCTGGAGTTGGGGCCGGCATACGCACTCCCTAACAGAGTTCTCCCGGGGGGGGGGGCGGTTACTCTCTCCGGGGTGGGTTGGGCGACAGGCGCTCTGCTAATTGGGGCGGTGGGTAGTTTAAAACCTGCGGAGCAGGGAGCGGGGTGGGGGGGTATGTTTGGTGGGATGTTGCAGCGGTTCTGGCTGGGCCGGGAAGGCGGACCGGGACGGACCCACGTTGGGCAGTCCTTATTGCTATGTCTCTTGTTTTGAGCAGTTGGGGGGATGGGTGGGAGTGGGGGTGGTTAGAAGGTTGTTATGGTCACACAGTGATGATATGGTGGGGCTGGAGGGCGGTGCCGGTACTCGAAGACAGGTGGGCTCCTACAGTAATGGATATGGCTAGTAGTCGGGAAGACAGCCTCCGGGTTCTTAGCTGGAATGTTAATGGTCTGGGAAATGGGCTCAAGCGTACTATTGTCCTACAGTTTATCAAACGCCACCTCCCAGATGTAGTGTTACTGCAGGAAACGCACTTAATGGGAAACGCATGTCAGGCCCTCAACAGATGGGGGTGCACTCTAGTGGTCCACTCTGGCTTCACCTCCGGCTCTCGGGGGGTGGGGATTCTGCTTCGCCGTTCCCTGCCACTCCACATTGATCACTCGGAAACAGACCCACTGGGCCGCTTTGCGGGCTTGTCGGGGAGATGGGCTGGCCGCCGATGGAATCTCCTCTCTGCGTATATCCCCCCAGGCCTCCAGACTCAGGCGTATGTGGACCTCGGTAGGCTCCTGCTCTCCCTCCCGGACGGGGCGTTGATCATCGGGGGTGACTTTAACGCAGTGATCTCCGGAACCCTTGACAGACAACCCCCTAGAGAAACACCGCGGGGGCAAAGGTGGCTGGCAGACTTCCTCAACGCCTTCGGGCTCACGGACAGCTGGCGGCTGTTGCACCCCACGAGCAGACGCTTTACCTTCCACTCTGGCCCTCATCACTCCTTCTCCCGCCTAGACTATATATTGACTTCCTCACAGCCTGACATGACTATACGGGAGGCCGCCCTTCTGGCGCGCGGCATCTCGGATCATTCCTCGGTTTACGTGCACCTTGCGGGGGGGGGGGCCGAGAGGGCTGTGTCTTGCCCATACCCGCCTGGCGCCTCAGGGGTGAGGACTACCGGAAAAAGTTGGCCGGCTCTATCGAGCAATACTTCGAGCTTAACGTCGGGTCGACTACCTCCGCGGTCACCCTGTGGGAGGCCTTTAAAACGGTGCTGCGGGGAGAGGCCCTTTCGGCCATCTCAGGCAGCCGTAAGGAATGGGTGGCTCAAATCACCTCGGCTGAAACGGACCTACGGGCACTTGAAGAAACCGTGTGCGCAGACGCTGACCCGGGGGTGCGACACCGGTTGCGCCTCAAAACCGCAGAGTATAAGGAGCTGGTCACGCACGCTGCCCAGACAGCCATTCAACACAAGGTCGGCAGGATATATGACCAGGGCGACAAGGCGGGCAAGCTTATTGCCTGGCTAAAGAAAAAACAAAGGGCCACTACTGTGGTGCCGGAGATTCTTAAGGCGTCGGGGGACGTGATAACAGAGCCCCGAGAGATAGCGGCGGAATTCGCAGGGCACTATCGACAGATATACAGTAAGGGGTCGGATCATCCAGAGGAGGACTCTGATGAACTGCTCGCAGATATTCGCATGCCCTGCCTGTCGGAGGCCGACCGTGAGGCCCTAGAGGCCCCTCTCGCTGCTGATGAGCTGCAGCGTGCGATTGTGGCCCTTCGCCCGGGTATAGCACTTGGACCGAATGGTCTGCCGATTGAGCTCTACAAGCTGAAGCCCGATGTTCTTAGCGTGCACCTCCTCCATATGTTTGAGGAAAGCGCGGCGACGGGGAGCTTGCCACGCGAGCAGCACTAGGCCACTATAGTGCTAATACCGAAGGAAGGGAAGCCGAGAGACGCCTGCTCATCGTATCGACCGATCTCACTGCTCAATGCAGAGCCGAAAATATTGGCAAAAACTCTCGCCAATAGGTTTCTCTCCGTTCTTCCCACGCTGGTACACCCGGATCAGTCCGGCTTCATGCCACATCGTAATACGGCATTAAACATTCGCCGCCTGAATGGCATATTGGGCAGGTGCCACACGATCCAAGAAGACGCGGTGGTGGTGTCGCTTGATGCAACCATGGCTTTCGACACCCTCGAATGGCCATACAGGATGGCGGTACTGCGTAAACTGGGCTTCGGCCCCCGCTTTGCGGCGTGGGTTCGCCTCCTCTACTCGGAGCCCCTGGCTCAGGTGGTGGTCAACAACAGGGTTTCTGAGGTTTTCGCCCTGGAGAGGGGCACCACACAGGGGTGCCCGGTCTCTCCTCTCCTATTTGCACTCTCCCTTGAGCCGCTGGCGGCGTGGATCCGACAGGACATCCACCTCACAGGGCTGCGATGGGCGGACGGCTGGGAGGATAAAATCTCGCTATACGCCGATGATATCCTCCTCTACTTGTCCCACCCGCGGAGATCTATAGTGGCGGCGATGGATATATTTACAAGTTTCGGACGCAACTCGGGGTTCCGCATAAATTGGACCAAATCCGTCCTCTATGTCCTCCATGGCGGCCCCCCCAGGCTCCCCGACAGCTGCCCGCTCACCGTGGCGGAGGACGGCTTCAGGTACCTTGGAGTGTTTGTCACCCTGGATAGGACTCTACGGTATGAAAAAAACTTACTGCCGCCACTGCGATGGCTCCAAAGCGACTCGTGTTCGTGGCAGAGACTCCCATTGTCCCTGCTGGGCCGGGCGGCCCTCTTTCAAAAAATGATGGCGCTCCCTAGATTTCTATACTCCCTCCAAAACTACCCGGACTTAGTGCCCAATTCCTACTTTGTGGCTATAGAGGCGGCACAGCAAGCTCTCCTTTGGGCGGGCGCGCCCAGAATCGCGTTGCGGAAATTCACGCTGGGGTGGTAAGACGGGGGGATAGCCCTCCCAGATATCCGCAAGTACTATTGGGCCGCACACCTTTCGCCGATCAATCAGGGGACGTATAGTGCTGGGGATGACCCAGGTTACGGGATGGACAGGTGGTTACTTCCGGGGGGGAATTATGAGGTCGCGCTTTACTCTAAACCCGGCAAGCATCAGCTCACTGGACCGACGAAGCATTCGGTGCAAATATGGCACGCGGCTCACCGCAAGCTGGGCTGGTCTAACACTTTGACCATGGCCACCCCCCTGTGGGCGTCGGAGAAATTGGGAAGCCTGGGACACACAAAGGGGTTCCGTAGCTGGGACTTTATCTGGATCTCCCAGGTGAAGGACCTGTGGGGATCCGAGGGGGTCAGATCCTTTGCCTACCTGCAGGAAACGTACGACTTGGCGCCTGCGGAGTACTTCCGATACCTGCAGATTAGACACTCCCTCCAAGCGAACATTCCACCCGGGACTCGACCCCCGCAGGCCTCCCCGCTCGAGGATCGGCTGCTCGACGGGCACATGCCAGAACATGCCAACTCGCTCACGTACAAAAAACTGATCAATAATCCCCCAGATTCACTTGATTCCCTGAAAGAGAAGTGGGTGGCTCATGGACTTGAAATTGACGACGAGGAGTGGGTTACAGCTCTGGCGTCCCCAAGGGAGGTGGCGATATCGGCTAGACTGCGACTCGTGCAGCTTAAAATATTGCACAGAGTATACGTTTCCTGCACAAGAATTCAGGCGATGGGGGGGGGAGGGGCTCTGCCGGCGAGGGTGTGGGGCGTCTGGCTCCTTTTTCCATATTTTGTGGGAGTGCCCCGGGGTGCAGCGGTTCTGGAGGCGAGTTGTGTCTTGCATGGCGGAAGTGTGGGAGGTGGACCTTCGCACAGAGGCAAAGCGATGTCCCCTGAACATATGGGAAACCACAGACTTATCTACACGGGGGAGGCTCTGGGTCACGCTCGGGCAAATGGTGGCAAAAAGGAACATAGCCCGACTGTGGGGTGTAGCGAGGCTGCCGAAATTGGTGGACTGGCAAAAAGACATGGATTGGTGTATGCTGCAGGAGAAGACGGTATATACGGCAAGGGGGTGCCCCAGAAAGTAGGGGGAGGTGTGGGCGCTTTGGAACACCTACAGAGGTGATATCTGTGAGCCTCCGCAGGCCCGACTATCCGGCTTGGAGATCAAAGATTGAATATAGCCTACGCTCAGGCTTAAGATTAATATGTCTAGTCCTACACTGTCTTCTGTATTGCTGGTGCTGCAGCAAACCTGCTCTCTTGATGACCCACGTTTTCATATGTGACCTTGTTATGTTTTTATGTATAATAAAAAGAGTTTTTAAAAATAAAAAAAAATAAAAACATGTTTCTACCATCACTGAACTATAAAGGAAAAACAGTTTGAAGAAATACTGTAAATATTTCTGAAGAAAGCAATAGAAATTAATATAGTATTCCTCCCCTTAATGATCATCATCAACATCTCCAGAAGAAGCATCTCCACAATGCTTTCCTGTGTACCACTTAATAAAGTCTTTCAGTTGACATATGTGTTACCATAAACATTTTACAGTTTGTAATTCCCTGCATGAGTTTAGTGGTTGTTTTCATTTCATCAGTGTTAACATTTCAATATTGAAGTCGAAATATTATTCTCACTGTCTGTGATTATGACTTTCTCCATATATGAGCACATTCATAACTAATGCTAGCTCAGTTAAGCAACATTTGACGGATTTGGATTACTGGATATTCAGATCCTATTGCTTCTTTTACAACAGTGTCTCAGAATTTCCACAATGAAACATCAGGTTTCAACCTTGCCAGTGTTACAACACAAGGTCCCTAGAATAAAGCACTGTGATGAGCACATGTATTGATCAAACTATAATCGGGCAATAAATTCCAAAGCAAATTCCTACTACAACTACTAAGCTTCTCCTAAGCCTACAGATAGTGTTTTTTCACTCTCCCTTGACTTCAGTCATAAATGGTGGCATTTCTACCTCTAAACAAAGATCTGAAAGGTTACTACCAGATACTATTACTTGGTCTTCACAGAGAGTGACCCAGAGAAGGGTGGGGCCTTACACAATCAAAAATGCAAATGGGTGACTTTATGGAAAGTCTTGCCTGACTGACTTCAAGTTTTTCACTGAAGCCTGGTTAGTGTCTCCTCACTGCCAAGGGATGGGCTAACAGTCTAACCTCTGCAACAGAATGCAATTACAACCAATTTCTCATCTCATTTACATTGTTGGATTTCTTCCACAATTAAACACAGTTTGGCACATTCCATTCAGGTTTTTATTTTGAGTGGGCCAGGAAAGTGTGTCTGGACAAAATGTAGGCAAAAAAACATTGTGACACAAAAAAATAATGTCAATATTATCGGGGTATTAAAAATGTTATTAACAGGATTATCAAAGGTAAAAATATCGCTTTTAGTGTTTGCTTTTAATATTGTTGTGAAAAGATCAATGTAGAAAATATCATTATGTGGAGTATCGTTTGTCAGAGTTAATTAGCATTTAATTTATTGTAGTGTGTTTTACTGCATATGGTTATAAAAAAAATGTATCTGTGTTGTAGTAAGATAATTTATTATTCATTCAATTGTTGAAAATTAGTATTTTTAGTTGTGTAGTTTATATAAACAATTGTTTTATACATTTTTTAAATAGCAGTATATTGAATTATTAGGGGATAAGGATGGAAGAGATTTTTTTTAAAGTGCATATTTTAAACTTATTTTATGTTAATAATTGTAATGATAAGCAAATTCATAATTTACAAATTTGTAATTTATTTCTTACATTAATATTAGTTATAATCTATAATAATAGTATTACAGTTAAAAATATATATTTAAAATATTTTTGATGCACATTAAAACTACATTACATACCTATTTTAGTAAAGTAAAATAATTAGTAATTTGTTATATTAAAATTTAAAAAAATTACATTTTTCTGAAAAAAATTCAGTGATAGTAATATTTTATATGTATTTTGTTGAAAAATTGTAATTTTATATTTAGATTTTTGTATCAAACTTTTTATTTCATCATTGTTAATTTTGGTTTATATTTTCTTATTTTATGTGTTAAAGTTTTGGAATAGTAGCAAATATTTTGGAAATTATATTAATGTTTAATACTAATATTTTTGTATATTTTATTAATATGTATATAGATTATATAGATTTGTAGTTTTAGATAAAATTGTATTGTATTTTATGGTAAACAAATGTGTGTGAGTGTGAAGTATTGAGTGTATATTTAAAATGTTTGATTTCTATTAATGTTTTAGGTTGAAGTGGGTATGGTAAATTTTGCCTCTTTAAAGTTCAACACCTTCTTCAAACAGCCTTAGAATTGTCACCCCTAAAGTTTCCAACACCTTCCCCCAATAAGGTTAGATTGGAGTGTGAATAGTTACTGTCACCCGTTTAGTGTCCAGCGCCTTCCCCAAGTTGGTTTATATTGCAGTGGGAATAGTAAATTGTGACCCTTATGTGTCCAACACCCAAACCAAATATGGTTAGACTGGAGTAGAAACCGTAAATGTCACCCCTTTAGTGTCCAACACCTTCCCCAAATTGGTTTAAATTGTAGTGGAAATAGTAAATTGTGCACCTTAATTGTCCAACACCTTAACCTAATATGTTTAGATTGGAGTACGAATAGTAAATATCACCCATTTAGGGTCCGATAACAGGTTTCATGCTGCGGCGATGGTACCACCCCACTGCTCCACCACCAAACCTGCGTGAGAACTGCGCGCCGTATGATTACTTTTTTAGTCATTGGAAGTGATTCCTTTGCCGTTCCCATGGCAGTGCCTATAAAATAGGCACCGCCATGGGACTGTCAAAAGCAGTTTCAGCATGGTATGGACTGAAAAGTACATGCTGTGCTAGAATTTCTGTGCATGCGCACGGGGGAGAACATGTTTTGCCCCACATGTGTGCATCCACAGGGAGTGAGGCACAAGGGAGCCCTTTAGGGCCCCTTCTGTTTGCTCTTAACCAGGGTTTTCATGGAGGAAGAACTGCCATAAAATCTCGGGAAGAGAGGAAACTCATAATTCGCTTGGCAGGTCCACGGCGGTCTCGCAAAGCACATGAATGTCAAGGGACTGCCATGTCCCTGCCAGGGAGCAGCAGTTCCCTGGCAGCGTTGGCCGTGTCTGGGTGGCACGAGCACTGTGGTTGTAATGTGGCGGCCGTAAGAGTGCCACCTCTGGCTCACCACGAGTCTGGCAGTCCGAGGACCACCAGACTCGTAATTAGGCCCTTAGTATCCAACACTTTAGATTAGAGTGGAGATAGTAACTGTCATCCCTTTAGTGTCCAATGCATTCCACAAATTAGTTTATATTAGATTGGGAATAGTAAAACTTTCTCCTTAGTGTCCAACACCTTTCCTTAATATGGTTAGGTTGGAACAGTAAATGCCAACCATTTAGCATCCATCATCTTCTCTCAATATGGTTACATTGGAGTGGGAATAGTAAATGTTACCCTTTTAGTGTCTAACGTCTTCCGCAAATTGGTTTAGATTGGAGCGGGAATAGTAAATGTAACCCCTTTACTGTCCAACACCTTCCCCTAATGTGGTTAGATTGAAGTATTAACAGTAAATATAATCCCTTTATTGTCCAACACTTTCTCCCAATATGGTTAGATTGAAATTGTAACAGTAAATCTCACCCCTTTTATGTCCAATGTCTTCCCCAAATTGGTTTACATTTGAGTGGGAATAATAAATGTCATCACTCTAGTGTCCAACATCTTCCCCCAAAAGGGTTTGATAAGAGTGGGAATAGTAAATGACACCCCTTTAGTGTGCAACACCTCCCCCCATATGGTTAGATTGGAGTGGGTACAGTAAATAACACCCCTAAAGTTTCCAACACCTTCTCCCAATATGGTTAGATTGGAGTGGGAATAATTAATGTGATCCCTTTAGTGTTTAACACCTTCCTCCAGTATGGTTAGATTGGAATGGGAAAAGTAAATGTCACACCTTAAGTGCCCGATTATGACTATTGGTGGTGCGAGTACAAGTTTTTTTAGGTTGCACATTCATGCATCGAACATGTATGCTCCGGCAGGATATAAAGCAGAAAGGGGATATCCATACTCAGCTGAAATTATATCCTGAATTTCTTGAGAATTGATTGCTCAGTGTGCATCCTTTGACCGCAGACTTCTTTGTAATGATACCAAATACTAATAAAACATATATTTTCAAAAATATCACAACAAAAGGGAGTATGAGGCCTCAAATGTCTATGTTAGTTAGAGATAACGTTTCAATAGCAGGTTGCATTTATTTTTGGAAAAATAATGTCAACACACATCAAGACATAAATCTGGCATATGATAAAGATGTCAAAAGTGTCAAAAATCTATAGTTTTTGGAACATCCTGCTATGAGAAAATATTTATGACAATTTGCAGTACATTTCTTAAGGTAGGCATTTGGGCGAACCGGCCTCGTGTTTTCAATGAAGCGGTATCCGGAACCTTGATTTCTCTGAATTTAGACTAATTTAAGTGCTGCTATTTCAATTATAGCTTCATATACATTTGTAAATCAATATATTTTCATTAGTGCGTTGTGCGGGGAAATCAATAAATATTAATCTGCATGAGACTATTGTGTTATAAACCTACTCGTGTTTTATTATTGCCACACATTTTTGCTTACCTTGGCCTGTTCTTAAACTGTGCTGCTTATTTCCTTGTTTTGGAAGTGGTTTTACTGTAAAACATAAATGCCACCATGGGTCTTATTTTGATATGTAATTGTAAAACGATTCCTAAAAGACTAGAATGTTGATTTTATGAGTATGATTTTCCTTGGCATAGAATAGAAACAAATCTTGAATGTGAGTGATTGTAGACAAATATTTCATATCCATGTGGAAAGTTTTATGTATGCATTCAGAAGGTTCACAGCAACTACTTCAATTTAGTTTTCGCAAAAATACACTTTGTGGGTAAAAGTGGAAGCTCCTGAAGGATGTATCCATTGACATCAATTCACCAAAATGCCGGGAGAAACTGGAGTGACACATTTCATAGTAAGCCAATGACATCACAGGAAGTGACATCAAATGACCTTTGACCCATTGCCACCCTCTCCTCATCTGTCATTAGTTTTCATTATCTCTTTCTCAGGTCTTTCTCTCCTATTGATATCTCTGTCTCACCCCTCCTGCTTCTTTCTCTAGCCCAACTGACTTTCTCACTGATCATCACATAAACTATCACGTCTTCCCCTCTCCCCCCTGACTTTTCACCTTATCTGTCTTTTTCATCTCTTTCACTTATCTTCCACCTTTCGTACTCCCTAGTCTCTTTCTCACCTTTCTCTGCCTCGCTATCACTTCCACATCTCTCACCTTTCATTCTCCCACCTCTCCCTCAACTGTTTTTTTGGCACCTATATCTTTGTTTTTTGCAGTTTTATATAGCGCAAACTCAACCCGAAGGCTCGACTCAAAGGTCCTTTCACATGAGCAGCTGATACAATACACAAAAACACATTCATTGTTGTGTTTTGGGCATGGGGAGATTAAGTCATTATACCCAGAATCACAGAATGTTGAGCTGATACCGAGATTCAAACATGGTTCCCCAGTACCAGAGTTGGCGGCGCTGGACATTACACCACGCCCTCTTGCTCTCTCTCTTATCACAATTTTTCTCTCTTGCTTTAAAATGTCTCCAATTCAGCTCTATCACTCTATCACCATTCTTTCAATTGTCTCCCTTCTTTCGGCTGTCATTTTCTCACCTGCCCTGGTCCCCATCTCCCACTGCTGTATTTCTATCCACTCTGCTTATTGCAATTCTCTTTCACACTTGCCTCCCTTTCTGTCTGAGCTGCATCTCATCGTTGTCTCTAGCTCCTCTCTAAACTCTCTCTCCCACAGTCAGCCTCTCCTTCTTTCTGAGTCGACTCTTTGTCACTAGTCTCTTACCTCTTTCACCTGCCTCCCAACTCTCTCTTAGATTTCTCTTTATTACTTGTCTCTTCCCTGTCCTTCTTTGTGCTGAATCTTTCTAACAAGGCTCATCTACCCCCCTCTGCCTCTCAGTTGTACTTGCTGTCCCTTTATCATTTTTCTCACACCTGTCTTGTCTCTTTCCCATCTCTTTCTATCTGCATCATGCCTCTCATACTGGCATCCCCACTCAAGGCTCTTCCCCTATGTCTGACTCTTGGCTGTCTCTTTGTAACCTGTCTGTATGTCTATCATTTATTGCTCTCTCTTCTCGCACTCTCTTTCACACCTTTCTATATAACTCTCACTCTCTCACTCCTGTCACCTCTCGCTGAAACCTCTTTAATCCCTTTCACTCTCTCTCTCTCTCTCTCTCTCTCTCTCTCTCTCTCGTAACACACACACACGCACACACACACACACACACACGCATGCACACACACACACACACACACCCACACACGCACACACCCACACACACACACACACACACACACACACACACATGGACCTGTCTTTGTATCTATCTCTCACCCATATCTCTGCGGTGTCCTCTTCCTGGTCTTCCTTTTGATAGTCCCCCTTTTTGTATTTCTTCCTCCCTGCTCATGGTCGCTGGCAGGCAGAGAGATACCCAGGCATGTTTTTACTCAGGTCCAAGTACAATTTGGCTGAAGAGCACAGAAAGTAAACCAGGCTCACTAGAGACTTATTTAACTTCTGTTTCTGACACTAACCTTACCACCTGTTAATATTTAAAAAGTTGATGTTTACATGAATAACGAGACCTTCATGTATAAAAACAAAATCGCATCTTTATTGACGGATTCGCCCGTTGTGAACTCAACGTCAACCTTGACTCAGAAATACATAGGTAGGTAGGCCCTGAGACGCAGGTCCGAGGTCACTCATAGATAGATCACAGGTGGGGTAGCACGCAGCTGGCAGACAAATACGTGAACAGTAAATCCCAGATCGATCACACAGATAGGTGCAGCGACACCATAATGGTCCAGGGAGATTGACCCCAATAAAGCACATTTCAGTAAGAGCCCTTTGTAGTCTTAACACTGTTGAGGAATACATGGGAGAAATGTTTGGGATAAGTGCACAAAGACTCAGATTGATTAAAAACCTTTGATTGTCACCGTAAAATCCCAAAGAATGCCTGATTCCAGTTTATTCAATTCCATAACCTACTTAAAGCCTACTTAACCCCGCATACATTACACCTGATATATCCTGCTAGAGCAGACATTTTTCCTAACACGAGTGACCCAAGCAGATTTCCTGCATATACTTTAGTCTGTGCACCAATTCTGGCAGGAGGTGCTTTCTGACATCTCACAGATTACTAAGAGAACAGACATTACAACTACTGCCTGTTGGGTTTGTTTCCCTCACCTAAACCCAAGAACGCCATAACAACTGTGATATCTATCTTACTCCCCACAGCAACGGTATCAAGCGGTCCCTAACCTGGCAATGAAAGTCTCATCTGTAGGGCCGTTCTCTGACTACTTGGTTCCCAATATTTGTAGGAGTTATATCCAGTTTGTCAACATCCTAAACTGTCCCTGTGGCAAGATCTTATGAGAACCGGCAAATTGAATTTTCTCTTATGTAGTTATTTCACAATTTATGTTGCGAATCATTCTGGATGCATTATATGGATCGGATAAGTAAGGGGAAAATGTCCTTTACAGAATGCTTTATAAATGTCATAATGTGTATTCCATATACTGTAATTTGTATGATATGCCAACATCAAAGAGCAATACAAATTCATGTAACACAAATATTGGTTTTGGTCCATATGATAGTTGTTTCTTTGGCCATTAGAAATAAAATCATTAATTACCAGAACTCTGTGCAACCTCATCTACCTAAAACTGAGAGCACGTTTCCACATCTGCAAAAATCTTCAAATAGCTCTCCAGCTCCAAAGTAAGAAGTACAACTTAAACATACTAAGGAATACTCTAAAATTTCCTCCTGAACATCATGACAACAAATTTCCCCCTTTAGGAACAAATCTGGTGCTTGTTGAGCAACAACTCACTTACCAAAGAAGATTTGCTACCTCTCTAATAAATCATGCAATGTACTTCCATTCAGGAAACACTGAACCTGATTACCAATTGACTACTTGATTGCAGGACAGTTTATGCCCTACCTTGGCAACACAAGACAATTGAAAGATATATGTCCAAGCAACGTGTACTATATCAATGACAGCCATCTGCCCAGAGATCAGCAAACAGGGGTCCATTTTTGATGTAGCATTGAATCAACCACTCTGAAAATACTGGAAAATGTTCATATGTTTTCAAGATGAGAAAGCATAAATATTACTTATTGTTCTTGATCTATGAATGAGTTTTAACAGATTCGAAAATTGTAGGCTACTAATTATTTTGGAGGATTGCTTGAGCTTTAATGGTCATGGCCTGAGTTAATTCTCCTCTCATCTAACTAACCGTTTTATCAATGAGTACCAATGTAAAGCCCTGTGCCTGAGGGCTTAATAATAGAATCAATACAATTCAAATTCTACCAGAGATTGCAAACTTTAATATTTTTTAAACCCTCATTGTGTGAAAGTAGATTATTATTTGGGGTGCCCATGTGTCTACCTCAAAGGTTAATGCCACCACTTGCTAGATATCACACAAATTAAATTAAATTAAAATGTTGCTAAATTCCTGGCAACATGACACAAAGCAGTCAGGCTTACAGGCAACGTATAAAGTATTTAAGTAGTGCAGTAATCGCCATCGTCCATAGGAACACTCTCAGAGTCTCGACCAACACCGACGACACCCTCAGCACCGCCGAACACCTGCACTTCCAGATCCACACTGACCCCAACACCACCCTCAGAGAAACCCTCGTCTAAAGACGCCCCGAACCCCGACCACTGTTCAGCGAATCCATCGCCGACTTCGTCAGCACACACGCCCTCGCTTCCACAGACTACATCCTCCTTGGGGACCTGAATTTCCACCTCGAGAACAACAACGACACCAACTCCACCACCCTGATCGCCAACCTCAGACTCAGACAACTCACCACAACACCCACCCACTCCGCCGGCCACACGCTTGACCCCATCTTCTCCGCAAGCCCTCACGTTGCCTTCAACCACACCACCGAACTCCACTGGACCGACCATCGCTGCATACGCGTCACCTTTCGGAAACCCACCACGCACCACCGCACCCAACAGATGCCTCACCGCTGCCGGAGCAAAGTCACCGAAGACCAGCTAACCACCACCCTCGCCCAGAGCCCACACGCCGACCCCACCCACCCCGACCCCTCCGCCCGCAACCTCAGACAGTGGATCGACAACTGCACCAACACCCTCGCCCCACTCAAGAAACCCTCCAACAGCCACACCAGCAAGAAAGCCAGCTGGTTCACTGAAGACCTCCAGGCCTCCAAGCAAACCTGCCGAAAGCTAGAAAAGAACTGGCACCGTGAACAAACACCGGACAGCTACGCAGCCCACAAGGACGCCACCCGCAGACACCATCACCTCATCAGATCCGCCAGAAGTGCCTCCTTCAAAGACCGCCTAGACAACAACGCACACAACAGCAAAGAGCTCTTCAACATCTTCAACATCGTGAAAGAACTCTCCAACCCCAGCTCCAACACCAACGACATCCCAACTTCGCAAGACCTGTGCGACTCGCTGGCCTCCTTCTTCCATCGCAAGTTCACAGACATCCATGACAGCTTCAAAGCCACGACCGCACTGAGACCCCCGTCCCCACGACCACCATCCGCACCAACCGCCTGACCTCCTGGACCAACATAATCGACGACGACACCATCAAGATCATGTACTCCGTCCAATCCGGTTCTTCATCAGACCCTTGCCCGTACCACATCTTCAACAAAGCCAGCACTGCCATCGCACCCCTTCTCTGGAAGGCCAACAACATCTCCTTCGAGACAGCTACCTTCCCGGAGAGCTGGAAGCCCGCCGAGATCAACGCCCTACTCAAGAAACCCAAGGCGGACCCCAAAGATCTCAAGAACTTTCGGCCCATCTTCCTGCTCCCGTTCCCGGCGAAGGTCATCAAGAAGGCCGTCAACAAACAACTGACCCGCTACCTCGAGGAAAACAGCATCCTGGACCCGTCCCAGTTTGGGTTCCACAGCAACCACAGCACCAAAACTGCCGTCATCACCGCCACCGATGACATCAGGACCCTGCTAGACAATGGAGAAACCGTGGCTCTCATTCTCCTGGACCTGTCAGCCGCCTTCTGCCACTGCACACTATGCACACGCCTCCACAACGCCGGCATCCAAGAGGAGGCCCCAGACTGGACCACCTCCTACCTCTCCGGCAGAACACAGAGCTTCCGCCTCCCCCTTCTGCTCCGGAGCCACCGAGATCATCTGCGGCATACCCCAAGGCTCATCCCTCAGCCCAACGCTGTTTAACATCTACATGGCACCGCTCGCCCATGTCGCCCGACTGCACGACCTTAACATCATCTCTTACGCTGATGACACCCAGCTGATCCTCTCCCTCACCAAGGACCCCCACACCGCCAAAACCAACCTCCACGAAGGAATGAAGGCTATCGCCGAATGGATGAGGAACAGCCGGTTGAAGCTGAACTCAGACAAGACGGAGGTCCACCCCCTCGACCTTGGACGACTCCTGGTGGCCGACCGCACTGGGAACAGCTCCAACACCCACCGACCACGCACGCAACCTAGAGGTCATCCTCGACTCCACCCTCTCCATGACGAAGCAGGTCAACGCCGTCTCTTCCTCCTGCTTCAACACCCTCCGCATGCTCAGTAAGATCTACAAGTGGATCCCCACCGAAACGAGAAGAACGGTCACCCAGGCCCTCGTCAGCAACAGGTTGGACTACTGAAACGCCCTCTACGCAGGAGCCTCGGCCAAACTCCTGAAACGGCTTCAACGCATCCAGAACGCCTCTGCACGCCTGATCCTCGACATCCCTCACCGTAGCCACATCAAATCCCACCTGAGAGACCTGCACTGGCCCCCCGTCAACAAGAGGCTCACCATCAAGCTCCTCACCCTCGCACACAAGGCACTCCACAACACCGGACCAGCGTACCTCAACAGACGACTCAGCTTCTACACCCCCACCCGCCAGCTCCGCTCTGCCGACCTCGCCCTCGCCACAGTCCCCCGCATCCGAAGAGTGACCTCCGGTGGCAGATCATTCTCCCATCCCGCCGCCAAGACCTGGAACACCCTCCCCACCCACCTACGGCAGACCCAAGACCTGCTGACCTTCAGAAGACTCCTCAAGGCCTAGCTTTTTGAGCAGTAGTGGCATTCCCCACTCCCCAGCGCCTTGAGACCCTCACGGGTAAGTAGTGCGCTTTATAAATGCTATGATTGATTGAATGATTGAGGGGGCCTAGAGAACATCTAAATGGAGTGGGCTCACCATACCCCACCCCACCAATGGCCGCATCACACCTCTCTTGGTGTTTGGCCCCCTCTGGAAGGACACTGTGTGATGGCGGTAGAGGAGCGGGCCTGTGGTAAAGATTCAGGAGCTCATTTATGAGCCCCTGCGTCACTTTTGCGCCGCCGGTGCGTCACTTTTTGTGACGCACCAGTGGCATAAAACATGCGCCATGTTGCGCCATATTTACAAAGTGACGCATCTAGGTAGATGCGTCACTTTGTAAACCCCTGCGCCACATTATACCTGCGCCAGGTATAATGTATGCAAGGGGGGCGTTTTGACGCAACAAAGGGTCGTAGAAGTGACGCAGTGAAATCTACGAGATTTCACTGCGCCACTTCTAGGGTGCAAATGCGTCAATTTCTTGCGCCTGCCTCAAGGCAGGCGTAAGACTGACGCAGGCCCTTTCACATGGGGCTTGCCCCATGTGAAAGGACACATTGCTGGAGTTGCATCACTTTTGTGACACACTCCAGCGATGCGTCACTTTTGCGCCTACAGATACGTCAGAAATACTGACGTATCTGTGACTCCTTGCGACATGATGCGTCATACTGTAAATATGACGCATCACTGGAGTCGCAGGGAGGGCGCAGTGAAAAGTGGCGCATCACTGTTTTCACGCAGTGATGCGTCACTTTTCATAAATGAGGCCCTCAGTTGGAGCTGGCTTGGTGGCCTTGAGAACACTACTAAAACTCACCACTGGCTGCTCAGGCTTGACCTAGGTGCCTGCACTGTCTTGTGGCGGTAGAAGCGTACCTGCAGCTCCAGGACACCAATGCTTCTGGATATGAAAGGAGCTAGTTCCATCCATCAGTGAGGGCTGAATAACTGCAATATAAGAAACAACTGTCCCTTTAGGAAGGGTTTATAAACACATTATGGCACAGATCTGCAATGAGCCCTGTGACTATGCTCTTCAATGGCAATACAGTACATTTATGGAATATAAATCAATTGAAGAACATAAAAACAAAATTATATACAGAATTACGTGGATCAAAGGTTGGAAGTCATTAGATTTCCAAACCTCAGGCATTAAAAGTACAGGGTGACTTTGTGAAGGAATACAAATATCAGACAGTCACAATTAAGCAAGTATCTTTTGCTCCATGAGAATTCAAATAAGACATTTTGGAGTCAAGATGCAACAGTCAATGACATTTCGATCCCCACTAGAATGGGGGATCATCATCAGGACATAAGATATAATGCCCAAGTGATAGCCTATACATAGGATGGGGGAGAAAAAAGAAAGGAGGAAAAGGGGAAAAGAAAGGGAGAAAGAAGAAGTTTATGAGGATTTCACAATAATTTCCCAAGGACAATTCCCAATGAGCAGTGCTTGACTACCTATAATACGGGTGAAGACACATGAAGCTAAGTGCCACTATGTTGAGCTGGATGGAAGACATGGCAGATTTAGAACATTTAATTGTAATTATAGTAGTGCTCCTATGATGAACAGCATTGTGACGTTAGCGGCTGAGGTCCGCAACGTGCATGTAATGGAAAGTGAAGCCAGCAGAAGAACTGACCTGTGCGAAATTCATAGCCATGCAAGGGAGAGAGGGTTCGAAGTAGCAATTGCTACTTTGAGCGGGCCCTGCAAAGCCAAGGACCGGAGAGATGGGGCAAATAATCATTGGAAGCCGGTCTGGAAGGAAAAGCCAATTAAGTTGAACCTAGTGAGTCATGGGAAGACAATTGGGTGAGTCCACCAGGCGCCCGCGGTGTTCAACTTACTGTTGAGTAGTGATGAGTGGCGAGGATGGGGACAATCCACCCTGGTAAGCGTATGCTGAATCGGAGCCCCGATCAGGATACTAGGATAATGGGTCCATGGAAGAAATTGGGAGTAATTAGACAGGACTGACGCATAAAGGCGTTCAGTCCGACAGCAAGGTTGAGGAGGTCAGCGGTGTGTCTTACTGTAACCACGTGATGCGTGATGAGAGGACAATGGGGCTGTTAAGAGTTGGAGGTGAGAAAGGGAACAAAGTCCACCTTGGTAGTATTCTCCTGAATCGGAGCCCTGATCACAGTGATGAATAACTGGCCTATGGTTGAGAATAAAATTGATAAAAATCAAGCAGGGCAGACAGGCCGACATTTCAGGTAAAGTGGTTAACGGTGGAGCTTACCGTTAACACGCGACGGAGTGAAGAAAAGAGTTCCTGCATCCACCAGAGTCCGGGAGGATGCCAGACAAGGAAATTCAATGTGTGTGTCACCGTGTTCGGTATATGGAGCAGTGCAGCAAGTTACCAGTGGGCATGACCGGGTTCAACTGCGAAACTCTGGGAAGGGGAAATTAATTCAGGAGTAAGGATGGGTGCCATGTTGAGGAGGTACCGTCAGATTGAGATGGATCCAAAAGCAAACCAGTGTGGGTTGCCCATATGTGTATAAAAGTGAGGGGCTACAATCATGAATGGCAGTTGCCGAGAGCTGAGAGATCGGGTGGATAGACTAATTAAGAGAATTGTGAGCAAAATGTTATTCACACAGAAAAAGTGAAAAAGTACATAAGACAGTTGGTGCAGTAATTAATGTCACATGAAAAGGGCATATAAGTGGTCCCATAAGCAGGGCATATAAGAGGTCCCTATAATAAGTATAATGTTATTGGTAAACAATAATTCTGGCCAAGTAATGTGCGCCTAAGAGCAATGCCTGCTACAAAGTGTGAATTAACATTTATACAGTTAAATAACCTGAGTGCGAAGGGAAAATGTGAGTGTCAAGCATGTTTGTAAGATAATACATTAGTAAGTAGTGGTAGAATTACTTTATTTCAGCCAAAGGGCCATAAAAGTTTCACAGCAAAACAAAATATTCAATTGCCTTTGCTCAACTGTACTGTATACATGTATTAAACACCCGGTTGGTATGATCTGAAATTCATCAAGCAATATATATAATATTCTCAGTAAGATGATTATCAAGCTCAAGATAAAACAGTATAAGCTGGTCACTAAGTATTCCAATAGATCCCCCTACTGTATGAGTGTTTAAAATGAGTTAAAACTTTATATGATACAATTAAAAATGACAAATAATTTCATGCAATTCAAAGTGCTTTTTCCAAGTCAAAAGTGCATTATTCATTACAGCATCACAGCTTTAGCCCCATTTTGCTTCTTATAATCCCTACTACAAACAAATTTAAGGATAAGGCAAATATTACATACGGTGCAGTGCTAGCTGTCAGCACCCACAGTGTGTCTTGGTGCTTCCTCAAACCCAGTGCACAACCGACATATGCATTTCCTCCTTGCCCGAGCATATGCTGGGCAGAAGGATAGGATGTGGGCTGTTTTCGATAGACCTTAAAGTGCATAGATTCCATAAAGTGCAAGTGCCGTCTCCTTTTGTTCCCCAATTTGCTGTATAATTCTTGATCTGCAGAGTGTCATACCTTAATTTTAAATACAGAATTCTTGCTAAGTGTGGTTGTAAATTATCAAGAAATTCTTTGAAGCTTGGGTTAGGTTTTACAGTAAGAAATTGGGTCGTTAGCCTTCCCAAACTTGGGTCACAATGGAGTACATTCAAGATGTGTAACCAACAGGTTCTTTTCAGTAAATGTTTGCAACTTGATATTAGGTGATGTGGCTCTATCCAGTATGAACTGAGACCTAACTCTATGAGCCATATCTTGACAAATCTTAGCCAAGGAAAAGGGTGACATCTGTCAATGGCTAGGAGTTCTCTTACGACTTCTCTATATACCGCTGCCACAGGCGTATCCAATAAAGTAGCGGTCGCAGGCTTGCAATTTGTCATATGTGCTTCATGTTTAGATCCTGGAACATTGGGACGAGTGGTGTTGAAGATGGAAGCCCCATTAGTCTCCTCGCAAACTTGTTTTCCCCATTTGTTAGTTGTTTAGTGTCAACAATACCCCTGAGTTCTGATCCAAACAATGCTGCTGCCTGCGCCTTGCATTTATATAGCGCTTAGACGGGTGTCAAGGGTTTACTTGAGGATAAACTGTACTTTTTGAGAAGCGTTCCTGGCCCCTGGGCAAGCCATAGTGCTGTGTGGTTTACCTGCGGTTTCCATGATAGCTTTGAATCGAATAATATACCAAAATAAGTGACGTTTGGGTCGTTTTCTAATTTTTGGTTGTTCATCCTAAAATTATGTCTAAATCCCTTATCAGGATTTATGGCCATGTACTTAGTTTTACCAGTGTTTATTTCTAGACCTTTTACATTGCAGTATCTATTAAAATCGTTCATTAAGTTTTGACAAACGCTGGCTGTCTGCAAAATCAGGATGGTGTCATCTGCAAATAGTAGCGCTGGTACAGAGTTCCCACTCAACTTAGGAGGGTCATTTTAACTTTTTTGTAGATAAGTAGACCAACCACAAAGGGAAAATTAAAAAGCTAGTAATGGCATACTTCATGATTTAGATCAAAGTAGTCCAATCCCCAGTTTTGTTGAGTCCAGTGTGTGTTCCATGGTGGTGGTTTAATCAGGCTGATGACTTGCCATTTTAGATCGTCCTCCATGTGTTCATGGTCTGTGAAGTGGTCCACCAGAGCAGCGCTCGGTGTTTTACATCTGAGACGGCTTCGATGCTGAAAGATCCGGATTCTGATCTTTTGAGTTGTCTGGCTATATAGATAAAGTTACAGGGACAGAGGATCGCATATACAACGTTGGCAGTGTTACAATTTGAGAAGTGGTTCAATGTTACTTCAATATTTCTGTAGGCAAACTCTTTGCTTTCGATGGTCAATTGACAGACACTGCAGCCCCCACATTTAAAATGGTATAGCACGGGCATAAGTCCCCACAAGTCTGTGAGAGTTTGAATTGATTTTTTTGCAGGGAGGGACGCTCTGACCAAATGATCTTTTATGTTTTTATTCTTACGGAAGGTGAACAATGGTCAATCTAAAGCCAAATCACCTGCATTGAGTATGGGCCAATGCTTTAAGATGCTTTTTTTATCTGAATGGAGACAGGAGTAAAGGTAGTGATGCAAACCAGTCGGTCATTTTCTGTTTTGGATTTGGGTGTAAGAAGGGCTTCACATGGACAATACCATGCTCGTTTGAGTGATCTTCTAACCAGTTTACGTGGGTAGCCTCTGCTTACAAGTTTGCTAGCCAGATGGTTTGCTTGATCGAAATAGTCCTGTTCAAAGGAACAATTCCTTCTAATACGTAAGAACTTTGAGAATGGAAGGGAATCTCTTAATGCTCGTGTGTGATGGCTGCTGTTAGAGAGTAGGGGTTTCTCTCAGTTGGTTTGCAAAATAATGTAGTCCGCAATTCACCATTGTGTGGTTTGACGAGTAAATACAAAAATGCTATCTGTGATTTGCTATGTGTAATGGTGAATTTTAGACCATTGCAATTCCTATTCAGCCAGTCATGGAACATGATCGAAGTAGCTTCAGAGCCTTGCCAAATCATAAAAATATCATCAATATATCTCTTCCAAATCATTATGTTGGTCATGAAAGGGTTGCATTTGGATAGGATCCTCTTAGTTTTAACCCAATCCATATACAGGATCGCAAAATTGGAAGCAAAAAATTCTCCCATGGATGTACCTTTGATTTGTTGGAAAATTATACCATCGAATGAGAAAAAAATCTGTTGGTGTTTATTTTACATCGAGCTTTGCTCCGTGGAGGGTCTCTGCTGTTTTCCTGCTCCTTTCCACGGCTGGGCTTTGCTCCGCCCATCACCTGGCTACGACGACTGGGGAAACTGACGGGCCAGGCTTGGCTTCGCCAGGTCTTTGAACTACAGGCCCCAAGATCCCTCGGGGCAGGACGCCCTAAACAATACGCGCCAGGCGGCGCATAAAGCTACGCCTGGGCCTTCGTCTCGCGAGGACGCGCGCGGGACACGCCGGGCTAAGCCCGGGCAAAGGGCGGGCCGTCTGTGGCCATCAGGGGCCGAGGGAGGCCGGACTGGGCCACCCCCCTAACCTCTAAATGTACAGTAAGACATTTTATGCTAATGAGTCAATGCTAACCCATTGTAGTTTATTATCTCTTGGCAAGTATCTTGGTGTGTATTATACTAAATGGCAGGGAAAGGGAAGCGTACAGGGGTGGGTGGGACAGTAACCGGTACCTTAGACCAGTTTATAACTAGGGCTGTTTCGGTCCTAGAACATGAAATTGCTATAACTGAGCGGCGCCTTTCCACTGAGCCATTGAATGTCAAACGTTCATCTATTGGATCATTAGCAGTAGTAATATCACCTATCAGGCCAGTAGGGCATGGTATCAGTGAGGCGTTCCTGCTTGGGGATGTTGAGGATAGCCCTATTATTTTACAGGATAGTATGAAGAACATGGAGGCCTTTGGTGAGGCTGCCTCAGAAATCGAGGGTTCTTTAAGATCCGAAGCAGCCTATCCCCAGACATGGGCTAGTAAAAAAGTAAAAAGATCTACTAACCCGAAGAGGAAAAGAGGAGGGGATACCCAAAGTGGGAGGCAGTCGAAAATACCAAAAATTTTGAACATTATATCCAAAGTGCCTGGTGTTTCACTAGCTGAAGATCGTCTGGTTCTGGACGAGGCAAATAAATGTCTTTCTGATCAATCACAATTAGGAGAAATGATCCCCCAGATTGAACAGGTGGTGCGATCATTAATACTCCCCCTCTTAGAAAGGGTAAAACTGGTTAATGAAAGAATTGAACGCCTAGAACAAACGATCCTTGATAACTTTTGCTCATTAAAAAATGTCATAAAATTAGCAACAAAAGACAGAGCAAAATCTAACTCTACGCCTTCTGACACATCCATGATTCCTGCACCTATTCCCACTGTTGATCCTGGTTTGATAACTAAGGTTATTTTAGGAACTGATCCACAAAAGGTTTTAGCTAAATCCAACCAAATCAATCCAGGGGCAGGCCAAAGAAGAAATGAATCTGGGGGTAACAAGGGAGTGAGAGAAGACGTAAATAGAGAGAACCATGATAAATCCATTAAATCTTCCATGGCCCATATCCATCTTCCTCCGGACTCCCTTCCTTATGTTGCCGTACTAACTTGTGTCCCCGAGATAAAAGGTGGCAAATCTGAATCCTATCAAGAACTTAAAAATAAAGTGACATTCTGGTTAAACAAGAACATACCAACTCCCAGCAACATGAATGGGAAGATCTTATTCGTTAGAAGGGTCAGCTGGGTTGGATCTAGACCAAAAGATGTTTTGGGTGACTCCATTATTGTCAATTTTAAAGATAGGCGCATAGCGCGCTTTATCTGTGATTGTGCATTTCTCGGGGATAGGTCGGGGATTGGGGTGCATGATTTAAGCTATTTTTATAATCTAGCCCCTAAGCCAGATGGAAGAACTAGACAGGACTGGGTAGGGACAGGAAAAAATTCTGGGCGTATCATTGTCCCCTCTGACTCTTACAATGGTTTGTGTAATCTAGATGACCTGGACTGACCGGAGATAGAAGGGCTGAATTTAATAGTTTCTAGGGATGCCACTGCAGATGGAGATGCGCTCATGGGTGGAGCAGATGTAGCCCAATCTGCACCACCCAGGACGTCTAATTTAAAAAGGGTCCCAAATTTAAATCTGAACAGGGAGAATCAGAGGCAATATGAAGCAAGCTCCAATATTACCCATCAGGCTAAAAAGTTAGGATCAGGGGTGGGCAAATTGATCTCTTGGAACGTTGCTGGCCTGAAGGTAAAAATGGATTCTCCCAAATGGGTTGAATTTATTGGTAATTTCGATGTCTGCCTTTTTCAGGAGACTTGGTCCTGTGAGTTACAGCTCTTGCTGGGATATTTGAATTTTCATGTTCCAGCAACAAAGGGACCCAAAGGGCGCCCTATGGGTGGCCTAACAACTTGGGCACGACAAGATTTATTTTCGACGGCTAGTGAGATATCAACGGGGTCTCCTGACATTCAACTAGTCAGGTTATCTCTGGGACCCTTGGGCGATTTGGATATATATAATCTGTATCTTAGGGGGACCAAGGGGACAAGGTCACGGGTCCTGCCTAATTTGGATTCCCTTATAGACCAGCACTCGAGTGAGAGGGGAGTGATCGTCGCGGGGGATTTGAATGTAACTTTTGAACCCCTTCTGGATTCAGACTCTGATTGGGGTCTTGATCCTGAGGAAGATCAGTTTGGGGTATACCCGGACTTGACCTCGAACCAATTAAAAGGTGGTCAGAGGCTGTGGTCCAGGTCAATGCTCTCTGCTATGAGAGAGGACTGAGGGCATTGAACGGCAGGACGCCGGGTGTCAAGACAGGGGCCAATACATTTGATAATGGTCGGTATAAAAGTAGGATTGATTATGTGCTTTGTAGTATGAAGTTATGGCAATTTGTAATAGATATGGTGGTCGAATTAAGAGTCGAGAGCGATCATAATCCTATATGTGTAACGCACTGGTGGTGGAAGAGTGGTCAAATAGAAGAAGAGGTGACGGAATTTAAGCCACCTGAAGTTGTCCCCTCTAATGACATGCGTAGGCTCAAGTGGCGTGAGGTTAAGATTAACGATAAGGCCACTGCTAAAATTGATAATGAGTTAGCCAAAGTTACATTGGAACTCGAGGGTGCTATGGCCACTGAGGCAGGTAGTGTACTAGCCACTGGATTTCATGAAACCTTTTTTGAGGGAATACGTTGGCATTTTCTGAAACCAGTAAGAAAAGGCAAAAAGGCACCACCTAAGCAGTTACGATGGTATGATGGTGATTGTCGGAGAGCCAGAGCTGACTTGGCTGCAGCCCTTTCTAGTGGATATAATGATCGCGTCCGAAAGGCTAGACAAACATACAAAAAATGTGTAGGGCAGGCTAAAAAGAAATGGGATGAGCTCTATTGGCTAGATTTGAAGGGAGCAAGCAATGCCAGGGACGCAAGATTATTTTGGAATATCATTAAGTGGGATAGAGGAGGTCTGCCTGATAGACCCTCAAACCATGTTACTCAAGAGGAATGGTTAAAATATTTCAAACCGCAATATGCATGTCATTTTAAATCCAATCCCACTTGGGAGACAACTTATGTTTTCTATTCCCAAGGTCCTTTTAGTAGCGAAGATGCTTTAATGGCTTTGGGATCTGTAGCTAGTGGGCGAGCTCCGGGACCAGACGGGGTCCCACCTGATGTCTTTCTCCACAACAAAGTCTGTTGGAGCAAGTATATCACACTATTGGCAAATGCTGTGGCCGAAGGTGCGCTTGTCCCTAAATCATGGGGGGGGTGCAGTTATAATTCCAGTGTTTAAGAAGGGAGACAAGGCACTACCAGGTAACTACAGGCTAATTAGCCTGATAGACACAATCCAGAAGGTCATAGGGAGGATGGTCTTGAACCAGATATTAGAGTGGACTGAAGACAATAAGAGCTTGTCCCCTTTCCAAGCGGGCTTTCGTAAGTTAATTAGTACAGTGAATCAGGTTTTCGTTTTGTTCAACTTCATTGGAAGGTAGTTACCTTGGGAAAAGGCAGTCTCTATGCCGCTTTCGTGGACTTAAGAGCTGCCTTTGATCTTGTGCCTTGGCCACGGTTGTGGGCAGTGTTAGAAAAGTTAGGGCTGCCCGCAGAAACTTTGACCCTGGTAATGAGGCTACATGAGACTAACTTTGCTAAAATACAGTGGGGAGGCCCTGGAGATGTTACTCCTGAGTTCCCGGTAGAGCGTGGTGTGCGCCAAGGTTGCACCATGGCCCCCACACTCTTTTCATTATATATTAACGGGATAGTAGAATGTATGCTTAGCGTCAATACAGATGCCCCAAAGTTGGCCGGGAGTTATTACTCCGAAATTTATGTTTGCGGATGATACGCTTATCGTATCAAAAACACCGAGTGGCCTGCAAAGAGCTCTGCTAGTGTTTGAAGATTTTTGCCTTGGCCTTGGTCATGGTCTGGAGGTGAACGTGGCTAAAACGAAACTCATGGCTTTTAACCCACATCCAAGCTATAGAGGGAAAAAGTTTTTTATGAGCGGGCAACCGTTAGAAATGGTTAATAACGTTGTTTATCTAGGTATGCACGTAGCAAAAGACAATAAATGGAGTAAGCATATAGAGATGGCTGCCCTGAAATTTAGACAAATATCGGGAGCCCTAGCTAGGGAGCATAAAAAATCTTTTACTAAACCAATAAAACCAGTGCTCCAAGTCTATGAGGCCAAGGCCCTAAGTTCTGCGTTGTATGGGGCAGAGCTATGGGGGTTTGACCAGCTAACATCTTTAACTGTAGTTGAAAATACATTTTTTTGTAGCATAACTGGTCTTCCCCAGAGTACTCCTTTGGTACCTTTAAGATACGAACTAGGTAGGAAGGCCATTATGGATAAAGCTAAACTGCGTCCGGTTTTATACTGGCGGAGGCTCTGGACCACTCCGGAGCTCTTCCCTTATGCCAAAGGTCTCATGGATGTTATAAAATTAGATGTGTTCCATAAGATCGGATGGCTGAGAAACCTCCATGAGACCTTGATTGACCTGGGTATGGAGGGGCAGTGGAGTGACCCAGCGGCTGCTCTGTTCCCTTCAAAGAAATCCTTGAAAATGATATACTGGGAACGAGTTGCATATCACGTATGGAGCAGAGCAAATTCCTCTGGGATGACCGGTTGTTATCTGGAGGTAAAAACTATACCTGCTCTAGAACCGTACTGGGACTTGGTTACCAAACCTGGAGATAGGAAACTTTATTTTCAGTTCAGAGCTGGTTCTTTACCACTTAGGTCTCTCACAGGAAGATGGTCTAGTGCATGCGAGGAAATATGTCCCGCTTGTGGGCTACAAGCAGAATCAACCGCCCATTTCTTGTTTGTTTGCCCTGTATTTGCTACCCCAAGACGAGTTTGGTTGACTCCAATGTGCAAGACTCTAGGCATTAGGAGCAGTGCTGTTGCACTAAGAATCTTATGCACAAGCACTTTATCAATTATCTCTATAGCATTAGCTAAATTTTTGGGATGGGCATGGATCTCAAGGAAAAAAGCCTCCAAGTAAACATCTGAAGTACTCTTATTAAAACATATAAATAATGGGATGTGGGTTTTCTTTTTCTTTTTTTTATTGATATTCTTTTACTTTGTAGTAGATGTAGTTGATTCTTAACTATGTAGATTTTATTTCTGTAGTCTTTTCGACTTGTTCAATGCTCTTTTTAAGTATTTATTGATGGATTTTAATAATTGTATTGGGCACCAGATGTAATGTCTTGTTCTATGTTTGTGTCTTTTATGATCTTTCAAAATCGAATAAAGACTTATGATGATGATGATGAGAAAAAAATCAGAGTTAGACAAATATTCAGCAAGTGAAGGATAAATGAGGTAGGTATAGAGTTGGGGCGGATCCTTAAGTCAAGAGTGTTTTGAATGACCTCGATCCCTTTCACCTTGGCCCTGAAAAAGTTTGCAGAATTTGGATGCCGATAGCCTGCTTGTAGTTTTAACATCAATAGATACTATGGGTTTTTTGGTAGGAGTATTGCCACTGCAGTTCAGACCTGCTTGGATTATGAATTCAGAACCATACACTTCTTTCTTGGGATAGTTACACTTCTTAATACTTACTATGTAATGTAGTTGTTGGAGCTGCAGGGGTGGAGCTATTAACCCCTTCGATGCTCATGATGGAACGGTTCCGTCATGAGCATCGGTTGGGCTGTGCTCATGACGGAACCGTTCCATCATGAGGACAGCCCCCGGGGGAAGCGCTGGCGCTCCCCCCCTTGTGCAGCGATCTTGCCCCCCTTTACGGGGGTGGCCGCTGCCACCCCCGAGCCCCCCCGAGCCCCCCCACGCTTTCTGATGACATCAGCGCGCACAGCGCGCGCCGGCGTCATCAGGAAGCGTTGGACACGCTGGAATCCATTTCTTCCAGCGCGTCCAAGGGGGTAGAGGTAGGTTTTCTTGTCCGGTGGGGGCCGCGGCGGTGAAATTTGTAGTATTGAGGCATCGGGGGAGAGGAAAGAGTATTTCCTCTCCCCCGATGTCTCAATACAGGGCATTCCTGCTCCACGATCGCGCACAGCGTCGCGATCGTGGAGTAGGGATGCCCCACTAGACACCAGGGATTTGTTTTTTCGAATTTGGGAAGCGACCCCTTAGGCAAGGGTCGCTTCCTTGGGGGAAAAATTTGTCGAAGTCTTTTCTGCCTCCCCTGGGGGCAGATCGGTCCGCTTTCTGCGCGTTTCTGCCCCCAGGGGGGGCAGAAAAGCCCACTAGACACCAGGGATGTCGTTTATGCTATGTAGGAAGCGACCCCTTAGGCAAGGGTCGCTTCCTTGGGGGCAAAATTTTTGGAAGTCTTTTCTGCCCCCCCTGGGGGCAGATCGGTCCGCTTTCTGCGCGTTTCTGCCCCCAGGGGGGGCAGAAAAGCCCACTAGACACCAGGGATGTCGTTTATGCTATGTAGGAAGCGACCCCTTAGGCAAGGGTCGCTTCCTTGGGGGGCCCAATAATTTGAAGACTTTTCTGCCCCCCCTGGGGGCAGATCGGTCTTCTTTCTGCCCGTTTCTGCCCCCAGGGGGGCAGAAAAGCCCACTAGACACCAGGGATGTCTTTTATGTTATGTAGGAAGTGACCCCTTGGGCAAGGGTCACTTCCTAGGGTGGTAAAATAATTAGAAGACTTTTCTGCCCCCCCTGGGGGCAGATCGGTCGTCTTTCTGCCCGTTTCTGCCCCCAGGGGGGGCAGAAAAGCCCACTAGACACCAGGAATGTCTTTTTCTTTATGTAGGAAGCGACCCCTTGGGCAAGGGTCGCTTCCTTTGCGGCCTAATTATTTAGAATACTTTTCTGCCCCCCCTGGGGGCAGATTGGTTGTCTTTCTGTCCGTTTCTGCTCCTAGGGGGGGGGCAGAAAAGCCCACTAGACACCAGGGATATAAATATTATTGTAGGAAGCGACCCCTTGGGCAAGGGTTGCTTCCTTGGGCCCCTAAATTTTTTGAAGACTTTTCTGCCCCCTCTGGGGGCAGATCGGTTTTATTTTTTTGCCGTTTCTGCTCCCATTGGGGGCAGAAAAGCCCACTAGACACCAGGGAATTAGTTCAATTAGAAATAGAAGTGACCCCTCGCTTCCAGGGTGCAATTTGTTATATGTATTTGGCTCACCCACCCCGGGACTGAGTAGCCTTTTTTTTCCTGCTGTTTTCTGCCCCACCTGGCACACAAACCGATTGACCATTTGGGTAGTGACATGGCATGTTATAATGTTTATTGTTATATTTTTTGTGATTTCCAATTGTAATGTTTTTTTTGTTTACTTTTTTGTTCTAGGTGAAGGCTTTTCTTCTGTTCACGTTGACGTTGTGGTACTGGTGGTTCTGCTGTTTGTGTAGTTTGGTAAGAGACTGTTTTTTTGTACAATGCAAATGTGTTTGATTTCTCTGCCTGTTTTTTTTTGCAAATGGTGTAATAATAGCAGTATGTTTGGTTTTTGAGTGTCAAAAACTTTTTGCATTGGTGCTCGATGTGTATTTTGTTGTCTTGTGAGTAATTTGTTTTTTTTTCTTCTTTCTAGTTTGATATCGTTGGTCTTTGCTGTGTCACTGCAGAGTTTGTTTCTGGTGAGTGCAGCTGTCTCTTGTAATTGGATTGTATAGTTTTTGAGTACATTGATCTTTGTGATAAAAGGTACACATTTTTTTACTTACTTGGTTTGCACATTGTTGGTTGTTGTTGACTTGTTTGTGCAGTCTTCTATCTTAGTAAGTCTAATGGCTAGCCGCAGGATGACTGCTCAGCAGGTTGTTGGTTTGCTGTTTGAGTCTTCCTCTGATATTGGGTCAGAGACTGACTCTGCTTCTGAGGGAGAGGAGGCAGGGGACGATTCTGGCAGTGAGTTTTCTCTCCGTATGGGTTCATCGGATGATGAAGATACTCTTAGTGCGGATGAAGTGCCTGTGTTAGAGGAGGAGACTGATGTGCCGATAGTGCGGCAAGAGGCATCTGGGCTGCAGGCTGGGACTGCAAGGCTTCCCGTTGGTGTAGTGCGGCAAGAGGCATCTGGGCTGCAGGCTGGGGCTGCAAGCCTTTCCGTTGGTGTAGTGCGGCAAGAGACATCTGGGCTGCAGGCTGGGGCTGCAAGGCTTCCCGTTGGTGTAGTGCGGCAAGAGGCATCTGGGCTGCAGGCTGGGGCTGCAAGCCTTTCCGTTGGTGTAGTGCGGCAAGAGACATCTGGGCTGCAGGCTGGGGCTGCAAGTCTTCCCGTTGAAAGTGATGACCTCTGGGTTGCCCCTGGCATGGTGCAGCTGGAATTTCCAGAGTTTACTGGTGTTCCAGGGTCTAGAGTGAATACTGAGAACTTTTTGCCTGTAAATTATTTCAGTTGTTTATGGACGATGTGTTTTTGGCAGAGATTGTTGAGCAGACTAATTTGTATGCCGAACAGTTTTTGAGGGACAACAGTGCCAGTCTTAAGCCACACTCTAGAGCTACCCGGTGGACTCCCACAAATGTTGAAGAGATGAAGAAGTTCTTGGGTTTAACTTTTTTGATGGGCTTGCTAAGGAAGCCATCATTGGCTTCATATTGGTCTAGCAGTCCCTTGATGGCAACGTCTATTTTTCCGGCAGTCATGACTCGTGACAGGTATTTGCTTCTGCTTCGGATGATGCACTTTGTTGATAATGGTTTAGCGTTGCCACGAGATCATCCTGATTGTGACCGTCTTTTTAGGATTAGGCCTGTCCTTGATCACTTTGTTGATAGATTTTCTGAGATTTATGCCCCTGGTAGAGAAATTGCAGTGGATGAGTCTTTGGTGTTGTTCAAGGGCCGCTTGGTTTTTAGGCAATACATTCCTAGTAAGAGGGCACGCTATGGAATAAAGCTGTATATGCTGTGTGACAGTAGGACTGGATATGTCTCTAATTTCAGGGTGTACACCGGTAAGGAATCTAGGTTTAACCTCCCTGGTTGTCCGTCCACTTTTGGAGTGACTGAGAAAATTGTTTGGGAACTTGGTAGAGGATTTTTTAACAAAGGCCACCATTTATATGTAGATAACTTCTACACTGGTGTGCGGTTGTTCAGGGAATTGGCCAAAGTGGACACTTTTGCTTGTGGCACAATCCGCTGTAACCGTAAAGGTTTTCCAAAAGAACTTGTTTGTCAAAAGCTTGTGCGGGGACAGTGCAGTGCGTTGCGTTGCCAGGAGCTTCTTGCTGTGAAGTTTACAGACAGGAGAGATGTCTACATGCTGACTTCCATCCATGATGAAAGCACTGCACCTGTGACTGTTTGGGGTCAGGTCGCTGAAGTGCGCAAACCTGTGTGCGTTTTAGACTATAATAGGCACATGGGTGGTGTTGACAGAGTAGATCAGAGGTTGGAACCTTACGCTGCTCTTCGTAAGGCTTACATTTGGTACAAGAAGTTGGCTATCCATCTTTTCCACTTGGCAATGTTTAATGCTTTTGTTGTGTTCCAGGATTCTTGCCCTGAGTCAAAGATGACTTTTGCTGAGTTTCAGGAGTCTGTAATAGGCAGCCTTGTTGTAGTGGAACAGGCAAGTGTTCCTAGAGTTGGACTGGTGGAGGATGTTGCTAGATTGAAAGAACGCCACTTTCCAGATCACATTCCTCCCACACCCGCAAAAGATTTTCCCAGTAGGAGATGTAGAGTCTGTTGGCGAAGAGGTTTGCGGAAGGAGAGTCGTATGTACTGCCCCGATTGTCCCTCTCATCCTGCACTGTGTCTCCCTGCTTGTTTCAGAGCGTACCACACGCGAAAAAACTTTTGGGAACATTCATGAGTGGTAAAGTGAACTGGCTGGTCTGTATTCTTTGGAAAATATGATTCTGTTTCAAGGTTGGTGTTAGTGCAATGTATTTAGTTGCTGATTTTCTGTTAGAAGATTTGTATCTATTTGCAATTTGTTTGTGTTTTTATTTTTTTCTAAAAAAATCCAAAATGTGATGGCGGTGTGTGTAGGCTTGCGCTTGGCTGTTGGTGTGTGTGGACTGGCACTTGGTTGGTGGTGTGTGTGGAATGGTGCTTGGCTGACGGTGTGCGTGGACTGGCGGTGTGCATGGACTGGCGGTGTGCGTGGACTGGTGCGTGGCTGGTGGTGTGCGTGGAATGGTGCTTGGCTGGCGGTGTGCGTGGAATGGTGCTTGGCTGGCGGTGTGCGTGGAATGGTGCTTGGCTGGCGGTGTGCGTGGACTGGTACTTGGCTGGCGGTGTGTGTGGACTGGTGGTGTGTGCGGACTGGTGTTTGGCTGGTGGTGTCCGTGGACTGGAGCTTGGCTGGTGGTGTCCGTGGACTGGAGCTTGTCTGGTGGTGTGTGTGGACTGGAGCTTGGCTGGCGGTGTGCGTGGAATGGTGCTTGGCTGGCGGTGTGCGTGGACTGGTACTTGGCTGGCGGTGTGCGTGGACTGGTGGTGTGTGCGGACTGGTGCTTGTCTGGTGGTGTCCGTGGACTGGAGCTTGGCTGGCGGTGTAGGTGGATTGGCGATTGGCTGCCGGTGTGCCTGGACTGGCGATTGGATGGCGGTGTGCCTGGACTGGCGCTTGGCTAGCGGTGTGCGTGGACTGGCGTTTGGCTAGCGGTGTGTGTCGACTGGTGCTTGGCTGGCTGTGTGTGAGTAGTGACTTTCTGCTGGTCACTACACACACTGCTAGCTGAGTGCCACTCCACGCAATCCTTCAGCCTGTGTAGTTGCTGTGTCTGGATTGTGGGCGTGTGAAAGTGATGGGCCCTTGAATGGCGCTGTGTGCTGGTGTGAGTTTTGTTATGTGATGGGCCCTCGGCTGGCGGTGTGAATGGTTTTGTATGTCTCACACGTATGAAAGGTGTATGAATGGCCTGTAAAGAGGTTGGTGCCTTGTCGTGGCTTTACAGCCACTACTTTCCCACCCCAAAATGTGTGAAAAAAGTGATTTTTTGAGCAAAAAATGAGGTTTGCAGGGGATTCTGGGTAAGGAAACGTTGGGGGATCCACGCAAGCCATACCTCCCTGGAAGCCTCCGGGTGTCTAGTTTTCCAAAATGCCTGGGTTTGGTAGGTTTCCCTAGATGGCCGCCGCGCACCGGGCCAAAAACCAAAGTGACCCCCCTTGCAAAACCAGGTGGTTTGGCGATAGGCCATTTTGATGTCGCCTCACTACGTTTGGGGACCTTGCCTGCCGCGGGTACTTGGGCCTCCCACACAAGTGAGGCACCATTTTTACCGGGAGACCTGGGGGAACGCTGGGTGGTGGTAAATTTGTGTGAGCCCGGTGATGCCACTACTTTCCCACCCCAAAATGTGTGAAAAAAGTGATTTTTTGAGCAAAAAATGAGGTTTGCAGGGGATTCTGGGTAAGGAAACGTTGGGGGATCCACGCAAGCCATACCTCCCTGGAAGCCGCCGGGTGTCCAGTTTTCAGAAATGCCTGGGTTTGGTAGGTTTCCCTAGATGGCCGCCGCGCACCAGGCCAAAAACCAAAGAGACCCCCTTTGAAAAACCAGGTGGTTTGGCGATAGGCCATCTTGATGTCGCCTCACTGCGTTTTAGGCCCTTGCCTGCCGCGGGTACTTGGGCCTCCCACACAAGTGAGGCACCATTTTTACCGGGAGACCTGGGGGAACGCTGGGTGGTGGTAAATTTGTGTGAGCCCGGTGATGCCACTACTTTCCCACCCCAAAATGTGTGAAAAAAGTGATTTTTTGAGCAAAAAATGAGGTTTGCAGGGGATTCTGGGTAAGGAAACGTTGGGGGATCCACGCAAGCCATACCTCCCTGGAAGCCGCCGGGTGTCTAGTTTTCAGAAATGCCTGGGTTTGGTAGGTTTCCCTAGATGGCCGCCGCGCACCGGGCCAAAAACCAAAGTGACCCCCCTTGCAAAACCAGGTGGTTTGGCGATAGGCCATTTTGATGTCGCCTCACTACGTTTGTTGTCCTTGCCTGCCGCGGGTACTTGGGCCTCCCACACAAGTGAGGCACCATTTTTACCGGGAGACCAGGGGGAATGCTGGGTGGTGGTAAATTTGTGTGAGCCCGGTGATGCCACTACTTTCCCACCCCAAAATGTGTGAAAAAAGTGATTTTTTGGGCAAAAATTTAGGTTTGCAGGGGATTCTGGGTAAGGAAACGTTGGGGGATCCACGCAAGCCATACCTCCCTGGAAGCCGCCGGGTGTCTAGTTTTCAAAAATGCCTGGGTTTGGTAGGTTTCCGTAGATGGCCGCCGCGCACCGGGCCAAAAACCAAAGTGACCCCCCTTGCAAAACCAGGTGGTTTGGCGATAGGCCATTTTGATGTCGCCTCACTACGTTTGGGGCCCTTGCCTGCCGCGGGTACTTGGGCCTCCCACACAAGTGAGGCACCATTTTTACCGGGAGACCTGGGGGAACGCTGGGTGGTGGTAAATTTGTGTGAGCCCGGTGATGCCACTACTTTCCCACCCCAAAATGTGTGAAAAAAGTGATTTTTTGAGCAAAAAATGAGGTTTGCAGGGGATTCTGGGTAAGGAAACGTTGGGGGATCCACGCAAGCCATACCTCCCTGGAAGCCGCCGGGTGTCTAGTTTTCAAAAATGCCTGGGTTTGGTAGGTTTCCCTAGATGGCCGCCGCGCACCGGGCCAAAAACCAAAGTGACCCCCCTTGCAAAACCAGGTGGTTTGGCGATAGGCCATTTTGATGTCGCCTCACTACGTTTGGGGCCCTTGCCTGCCGCGGGTACTTGGGCCTCCCACACAAGTGAGGCACCATTTTTACTGGGAGACCTGGGGGAACGCTGGGTGGTGGTAAATTTGTGTGAGCCCGGTGATGCCACTACTTTCCCACCCCAAAATGTGTGAAAAAAGTGATTTTTTGAGCAACAAATGAGGTTTGCAGGGGATTCTGGGTAAGGAAACGTTGGGGGATCCACGCAAGCCATACCTCCCTGGAAGCCGCCGGGTGTCTAGTTTTCAAAAATGCCTGGGTTTGGTAGGTTTCCCTAGATGGCCGCCGCGCACCGGGCCAAAAACCAAAGTGACCCCCCTTGCAAAACCAGGTGGTTTGGCGATAGGCCATTTTGATGTCGCCTCACTACGTTTGGGGCCCTTGCCTGCCGCGGGTACTTGGGCCTCCCACACAAGTGAGGCACCATTTTTACCGGGAGACCTGGGGGAACGCTGGGTGGTGGTAAATTTGTGTGAGCCCGGTGATGCCACTACTTTCCCACCCCAAAATGTGTGAAAAAAGTGATTTTTTGAGCAAAAAATGAGGTTTGCAGGGGATTCTGGGTAAGGAAACGTTGGGGGATCCACGCAAGCCATACCTCCCTGGAAGCCGCCGGGTGTCTAGTTTTCAAAAATGCCTGGGTTTGGTAGGTTTCCCTAGATGGCCGCCGCGCACCGGGCCAAAAACCAAAGTGACCCCCCTTGCAAAACCAGGTGGTTTGGCGATAGGCCATTTTGATGTCGCCTCACTACGTTTGGGGCCCTTGCCTGCCGCGGGTACTTGGGCCTCCCACACAAGTGAGGCACCATTTTTACCGGGAGACCTGGGGGAACGCTGGGGGGTGGTAAATTTGTGTGAGCCCGGTGATGCCACTACTTTCCCACCCCAAAATGTGATAAAAAAGTGATTTTTTGAGCAAAAAATGAGGTTTGCAGGGGATTCTGGGTAAGGAAACGTTGGGGGATCCACGCAAGCCATACCTCCCTGGAAGCCGCCGGGTGTCTAGTTTTCAGAAATGCCTGGGTTTGGTAGGTTTCCCTAGATGGCCGCCGCGCACCGGGCCAAAAACCAAAGTGTCCCCCCTTGCAAAACCAGGTGGTTTGGCGATAGGCCATTTTGATGTCGCCTCACTACGTTTGGGGCCCTTGCCTGCCGCGGGTACTTGGGCCTCCCACACAAGTGAGGCACCATTTTTACCGGGAGACCTGGGGGAATGCTGGGTGGTGGTAAATTTGTGTGAGCCCGGTGATGCCACTACTTTCCCACCCCAAAATGTGTGAAAAAAGTGATTTTTTGAGCAAACATTGAGGTTTGCAGGGGATTCTGGGTAAGGAAACGTTGGGGGATCCACGCAAGCCATACCTCCCTGGAAGCCGCCGGGTGTCTAGTTTTCAAAAATGCCTGGGTTTGGTAGGTTTCCCTAGATGGCCGCCGCGCACCGGGCCAAAAACCAAAGTGACCCCCCTTGCAAAACCAGGTGGTTTGGCGATAGGCCATTTTGATGTCGCCTCACTACGTTTGGGGCCCTTGCCTGCCGCGGGTACTTGGGCCTCCCACACAAGTGAGGCACTATTTTTACCAGGAGACCTGGGGGAACGCTGGGTGGTGGTAAATTTGCGTGAGCCCGGTGATGCCACTACTTTCCCACCCCAAAATGTGTGAAAAAAGTGATTTTTTGAGCAAACATTGAGGTTTGCAGGGGATTCTGGGTAAGGAAACGTTGGGGGATCCACGCAAGCCATACCTCCCTGGAAGCCGCCGGGTGTCTAGTTTTCAGAAATGCGTGGGTTTGCTAGGTTTCCCTAGGTGCCGGCAGGGCTAGGGTTCAAAATCTACAGCTAGTCACTTTGCCAAAAAAAGGGTCATTTTTCGCTACAAAACCACGTTGCGTTTTGCGCCATTTCCTGTCGCGGGCACTAGGCCGACCCGCACAAGTGAGGTACCATTTTTCTCGTAGGACTTTGGGGAACGCGGGGTGGGTGGAAATTTGTGGATCCACGCAGATTCCAGAACTTTCCATCACAGAAATGTGGGGAAAATGTGTTTTTTTTGTCAATTTTTTACGTTTGCAAGGGATTCTGGGTAACAGACCATGGTGGGAGGCAGTCAAGCCACCCCATCCTGGATTCCCCTGGGTGTCTAGTTTTGAAAAATGTATAGGTTTGCTAGGTTTCCCTAGGTGCCTGCAGGGCTAGGGTACAAAATCTACAGCTAGTCACTTTGCCAAAAAAAGGGTCATTTTTCACTGCAAAACCACGTTGCGTTTTGCGCCGTTTCCTGTCGCGGGCACTAGGCCGACCCGCACAAGTGAGGTACCATTTTTCTCGTAGGACTTTGGGGAACGCGGGGTGGGTGGAAATTTGTGGATCCACGCAGATTCCAGAACTTTCCGTCACAGAAATGTGGGGAAAATGTGTTTTTTTTGTCAATTTTTTACGTTTGCAAGGGATTCTGGGTAACAGACCATGGTGGGAGGCAGTCAAGTCACCCCATCCTGGATTCCCCTGGGTGTCTAGTTTTCAAAAATGTATAGGTTTGCTAGGTTTCCCTAGGTGCCGGCAGGGCTAGGGTACAAAATCTACAGCTAGTCACTTTGCCAAAAAAAGGGTCATTTTTCACTGCAAAACCACGTTGCGTTTTGCGCCGTTTCCTGTCGCGGGCACTAGGCCGACCCGCACAAGTGAGGTACCATTTTTCTCGTAGGACTTTGGGGAACGCGGGGTGGGTGGAAATTTGTGGATCCACGCAGATTCCAGAACTTTCCATCACAGAAATGTGGGGAAAATGTGTTTTTTTTGTCAATTTTTTACGTTTGCAAGGGATTCTGGGTAACAGACCATGGTGGGAGGCAGTCAAGCCACCCCATCCTGGATTCCCCTGGGTGTCTAGTTTTCAAAAAAGTATAGGTTTGCTAGGTTTCCCTAGGTGCCGGCAGGGCTAGGGTTCAAAATCTACAGCTAGTCACTTTGCCCAAAAAAGGGTCATTTTGCACTGCAAAACCACGTTGCGTTTTGCACCGTTTCCTGTCGCGGGCACTATGCCGACCCGCACAAGTGAGGTACCATTTTTCTCGTAGGACTTTGGGGAACGCGGGGTGGGTGGAAATTTGTGGATCCACGCAGATTCCAGAACTTTCCATCACAGAAATGTAGGGAAAATGTGTTTTTTTTGTCAATTTTTTACGTTTGCAAGGGATTCTGGGTAACAGACACTGGTGGGAGGCAGTCAAGTCACCCCATCCTGGATTCCCCTGGGTGTCTAGTTTTCAAAAATGTATAGGTTTGCTAGCTTTCCCTAGGTGCTTGCAGGGCTAGGGTTCAAAATCTACAGCTAGTCACTTTGCCAAAAAAAGGGTCATTTTTCACTGCAAAACCACGTTGCGTTTTGCGCCGTTTCCTGTCGCGGGCACTAGGCCGACCCGCACAAGTGAGGTACCATTTTTCTCGTAGGACTTTGGGGAACGCGGGGTGGGTGGAAATTTGTGGATCCACGCAGATTCCAGAACTTTCCATCACAGAAATGTGGGGAAAATGTGTTTTTTTTGTCAATTTTTTACGTTTGCAAGGGATTCTGGGTAACAGACCATGGTGGGAGGCAGTCAAGCCACCCCATCCTGGATTCCCCTGGGTGTCTAGTTTTCAAAAATGTATAGGTTTGCTAGGTTTCCCTAGGTGCCGGCAGGGCTAGGGTTCAAAATCTACAGCTAGTCACTTTGCCAAAAAAAGGGTCATTTTGCACTGCAAAACCACGTTGCGTTTTGCACCGTTTCCTGTCGCGGGCACTATGCCGACCCGCACAAGTGAGGTACCATTTTTCTCGTAGGACTTTGGGGAACGCGGGGTGGGTGGAAATTTGTGGATCCATGCAGATTCCAGAACTTTCCATCACAGAAATGTGGGGAAAATGTGTTTTTTTTGTCAATTTTTTACGTTTGCAAGGGATTCTGGGTAACAGACCATGGTGGGAGGCAGTCAAGTCACCCCATCCTGGATTCCCCTGGGTGTCTAGTTTTCAAAAATGTATAGGTTTGCTAGTTTTCCCTAGGTGCTTGCAGGGCTAGGGTTCAAAATCTACAGCTAGTCACTTTGCCAAAAAAAGGGTCATTTTTCACTGCAAAACCACGTTGCGTTTTGCGCCGTTTCCTGTCGCAGGCACTAGGCCGACCCGCACAAGTGAGGTACCATTTTTCTCGTAGGACTTTGGGGAACGTGGGGTGGGTGGAAATTTGTGGATCCACGCAGATTCCAGAACTTTCCATCACAGAAATGTGGGGAAAATGTGTTTTTTTTGTCAATTTTTTACGTTTGCAAGGGATTCTGGGTGACAGACCATGGTGGGAGGCAGTCAAGTCACCCCATCCTGGATTCCCCTGGGTGTCTAGTTTTCAAAAATGTATAGGTTTGCTAGGTTTCCCTAGGTGCCGGCAGGGCTAGGGTTTAAAAACTACAGCTAGACTCTTTGCAAAAAAAGTGTAAATTTTCAGTGTGAAAATGTGGTGTGTTCACCTTAGGTTTTGAGCCACTTCCTGTCGTGGGCACTATGCCTACCCACACAAGTGAGGTACCATTTTTATCGGGAGACTTAGGGTAGTTCAAATTTGTAAAGCAACTGTTATTACCTATTGATTTTTGATGCATTTCTCCCTTCCAAATGAAAGACATTGTGTAAAAAAAAAGTCATTTTGAAAAATGACCAATAATTGTCATGCAAATATGAGTATTCCCAATTTCGAAAATGTGCAAATATGCACTGTTTCTGAACTCTGTAATTTGTTCCCATTTCAGAAATACATAGGTGACTTTCATACCGATTTTTCCATGTATACATTTTCCCACAATAATTGCTATATACCCGGACCAAAAAAAAAAAACATTACAAAATGCTGCTCATTTTTCTACTCTGGGTTCGTTGGGCTCTTGGTGAACCTACAAGTCTTATATGTCCCCACAACCAGGAAGGTCTACCGGATGTAACGGTACATTGATTTCAAAGAGATGTCATAATTCGAAGAAGTTACAGGTAAAAACGTTGACTCAAAAGGCTGCTTTTTTCAACAAATTTTTAATTTTTCCTATATTTGCCTGTAAATTTCTATAAAGAAACCTTGATGGATCTACACAAAGGACCCCTTGCTGAATTCAGAATTTTGTCTACTTTTCAAAAATGTATAGCTTTCCAGGATCCATTATTGTTTTTGTACCCATTTCTACCGTTAACTGGAAGGAGGTTGAAAGCACAAAAAATAGCAAAAATAGGGTATGTCCCAGAAAAATGCCAAAACTGTGTAAAAAATGTTGGTTTTCTAACAAAATTCTGTAATTCCCTAAAAGCTGGAGAAATTGTGATTTCAGCCCCACAAACCCTTTTTTGATACCATTTGCAGAGAAAAACCCAGAAGCTTTCATTTGCAGCCCGTTTTTCACATTTTTCACAAAAAAAAAAAAACATTGCTGTATTTTGACTAATTTCTGGGAACCCTCTAGGAGAATCCACAAACCCTGGGTACCTTTAGAATCCCCAAGATGTTGGAAGAAAAGGACGCAAATTTGGTGTGGATACCTAATGTGGTCAAAAAGTTACAGGGGCCTAAGCGCGCACTACCTCAAATAGCCCAAAAAAGGCTTAGCACAGGAGGGGAAAAGGCCTAGCAGCGAAGGGGTTAATAGTGCAGCAGAAGCAAGGGCACAAGGGCCTATTGATCTTGGTAGTCCATTAAAGCACAATCTCGTGACTGTATTTTACTACCCTACCAGCAGAGAGGG
The DNA here is from genome assembly GCF_964204655.1 of Triturus cristatus. Classification (NCBI taxonomy): domain Eukaryota; kingdom Metazoa; phylum Chordata; class Amphibia; order Caudata; family Salamandridae; genus Triturus; species Triturus cristatus. The sequence goes on from NC_140588.1 coordinate 492,741,642, forward strand.
AGCCTATTTTCCCTGATCCACCAAGGCCCAAAGCACCCTAGATACACTACTTTGGGACTGCCTACCTGGTTCACAAGCCTCTAAGTCTTGTTGAACGCAGTCTAAAGGCCAGTGTATCAGCAAAAACATTATCCACATCCCCTTGTGAACTACTTAATGACCCTGTCACACATCACCATAATGAAAGACAATGTCTTCCTCCCATCCCTCATAATGTCTATTTTCAGAGGCTCTTGATGACTACCCACCTCATCACCTACCACTGATATCAATCTGGAAATACTTTGGAAGACATCTCAGCAGTGGGAGCCTTGATGGAGAAGATAGGGCAGAAGATCACTGAGCTGGCCTTATAGGCGAAGTTCATGCGAGCAGACTTTAGAGGCCTCCACCACAAGCTGGATGCTTCTGACAAAAAACGGATCTAGAAGACCGAATGAGCTCCATTCCTAACTTGGGTGCTGACATCTGGCAGCTACATATGGAAAATTAAAATGACGCTACAGACGTGATGATGTCAGGTTCTACAGGATCCTAGAGAAGCTCATAGAAGACAGCATGGGGTCCTTGTGCAATTGGCATATTCCCGAGTAAAGCCCATGTAGCAAGGCAGCTTATTCCTCACATTGTCCTAGAAAATAATTTTTCAGTGGTGAACTTTTGCACACATTTGCATGCACAACAATGTTGGATTAGTTTCTCTGAAACTACTTTGTTTACACATCCAGCTTTGCACAACGTTATCACAATTCCTTGAACATCATGTACCAGGCCTCTCTACGCACTAGGTACAAAAGATGTCCCATCTTCATCCAAGTAGTGACAGCGTTATCTACATATCCATAACATCACTAATATACCGCACACATCTCGAAGGCTGCTTTTTATTACAAATAATAGGCATCCCGATAGATTGGTCTAGAAGGCACTTCTGATGACACTGAAGGTCCCTGCATGCTGAGAAATCACCACACACCGGTCTGACATTCCATAAGGGGTGTCCAACTCAAGACCAAGATGGGGTCCTTCACTCTCTCCTATCAGGTAATGTGGTTGGATCATCCCTTGGGGGGATTCTTGCCTCAACACCTATACACACTCTAGGTACACTCAGAGCAGGGTCCACATCGTAGGAGTACGTTTGATTGCACATTGCATACATGCCTGCATATATTCATTGCTTCAGCACCATGGTAGAAATCTATCTACTGTTTACTCTTTTGGTGCTTGTAATCTCCTTTATTTGCTACTGTCTCCTAATCATTGCAGCACATGTATTTTATGCAAGAATAACGTGGGTTCAATAAATATATTGAAAACGTCCCACTGTGTATTCTGTATACTTATCTGAAAGACAGTAAGCATGAGTGACTGAGCAAAAGATTCTGTACTGTTTCCACAATCCCCGAGTGTTAAGGGTTGTCATGTTCAGTGGTTACAGGAAACTGTTCGCTCCATGGTAAGTTATTGGGCTTAAAGTGGCACTGTGAGCTAGTTGGTCTATAGGCCAACATATCCTGCGGGGTGTGTGGAATCAGTCTTGACTTCAAGCCCTTAGTTTATGTTGTCCAAACAATGCACAGATCCTACAGATTAGTAGGAACTACTGTCTAAACAACTGAATACCACCTTTGCATAACCTGGCTTACTCTCTGGGGCTATAATTGTATGCATTTTCAGACATCAATAGGCAATGCAAATGTTGCAGTTAGCAGGAAAACATACCCCTATCTCCCACAACTTTTATACAGTGCCTAACTAAGGCAATTGGTGTTCAGAGGCTTAGCTTTGATATGGCTTTTAAAGTACTTAAGCAGTAGGACACAAGCAATTAAAGTTGTGACATTCTAGTCTGACATTAAAGAAGTAATGAATGGAGTGCCACAGCACTCTTCGTTGAGCCCAACTTTTGTCAAGTTTCCTAACAGTATTTAAGGCACATATATATTCTAGAGTTTTCCTTAGGTGGGTAACACCTCACTTACCCACTGTGATATAAAGATTTACATGAAAAGTAAGGGAAAATTGGTACAATTAATGAGTACACACCTTGTTTGTAGAGATGCATAAATGCTCATTTAATTTATTGTTTCTTTTTTTCAATTGGTTTGATGTGTAATGTACAGACAACCTGTGTATCGCCCTCTAGTGGCACCCAGACCTGGAGTTTTTTCAAGGTTTATATGAATCGTTATTGGGTTAGAAGTCAAGGCATGGAGCAAGGTTTATGGTTGTGTTGTAATCTAGAACCGGTCGGCCAAATATCTCATTGGATTGTATCTTTTGATTTTATGTGAGTCATTTTTCGGTTTAGAATCAAAGTGTGGGACAAAGGAGGCAAGCAGGTGAATGGTTGTCAATAACTAGTCAGTCTGGGTTCCGGAAGGAGTCTCTGTGGGTTGAATTAAAGCTGTGCTCTCCATGCCTTTGCTAGGGTTCAAGAGAGAACATTTCTTTATAAATGTTTGTAAATTCTATTTTTGACTGCTATACTAGTTTGTACATTGGAGCATCAAAACAAATCATAACAAAGATTCAGAATACTGTTGCATGATTGATCCTTGGTTTGCTTCATCAGGCACATGTCAGGCACATATATCTTTGTGCATGCCTCGGATGCACTGTCTTCAAGTTGAAAAGTGGATTAAAGAAAAAAAAATATTTCTCACTCTTTAGACGATCAATAAATCAGGCCCTCTTTATATTGAAGAGCAAATTTCAGAAATATATTCCTATTAGACCTCTTTGCTCGGCTTCAGATAATAACTTAGAGCCAGGAGTTCAAAACATTTATGCAATCTCAAAAATGCGTTTTCTTATGTACAAGCACCAAATTACGATTCATTAAAAACTTACTACTTTGCAATATGGGTTTGTGACCCTATTCTGATTTGTAAAGTGCGTCTTAAGGGTGTTTCTTCCAAATACTGAACCTGAATGGTATGTTTTAGTGTTTTGTGACTGGAATCCGGTCACAAAACATTAATACTGTACCTACTACATAGGGTTAGTAGTAAGGCATTCATAAACAAGGGCCACTTCCTCTTTGAGAATGTTGACAAATATTTATTAAGAGTAGGCAGTGGTCTCAGGAACCACTGCCTACTCAAAAAATGTAAGTTACATGTTTAATTGTTTTTTAAAACACATTCAGTTTTTCATTAAGGAAAATGGGTGGTGTTTAACAAAAAAGATTGCTTTATTTAAACATAATCACAGATAATATGGTCTGCTGATCCCAGCCAGCCTCCATCACTGTGATGGCTACAATTCCTAGTGGGTCGCAAATTATGACCTACCTCATCAATATTAATGAGGTAGTACGAATTGCAACACACTAGGATGTGGTAATCAACATATCAATAATACATAGTCAGTTCGCAAGATAGCAATGTGGTAGCAAAAACACTGGTTGTAAATTGCGACCAGAGTTTAGAACATCTGGCACCAAATCATCCCAAAGTTTAAGAAGCTAGAAGGGTTGCTTCTTTCACTTTCTTGATGCTAAGTATAAGAATGCTTTTTCATATGTTTTTTAAAGTAATGCTGTTAGACCTGGCACCTTGGCGTGAGTTTCCCTTCCACTTTTTGATGGTGTGCCTCTACTGTTTTGATGGTGTTGTCCGCTCAGGGCACTGCGCCACGGCTAATCCGTGCCGCAGTGCAAGTGCTCCCTAGGTAAAGTGTACCTGTAATTGATGTCCACGATTGGTTTATTGGATTCACTGTCAGTCCCCAGTAAAGTGCACCAGGGGTGCCAGGGCTCGTGAATGCCAATGCTGCTGGTGGGCTTGCAGCGCTGGTTGCGCCACCCACGGAAGCGGCCTTGTAAAGTGTGTCTAGGGCCTGCCACCGCAGACCCTGTGCGCGGTCCGGGACCGTCGCGCTGACTGCGCAAGTGCCCCCACTTGCCAGTCCCTAAACCTTCCCTTACCTACATATTAGCCACCCCTCTGGTAGGCCCAAGGGCAGGGTGCATTGTAGGCATAAGGTAGGACATGCCCTGATGTGTGTGGCATGTCTTAGTAGTGAATTACAGCCCTTGTCGTTTTTCACTATTGAAGGCTACCTGCTCTCCATAGGCCAGAATGGGCTGCCGGGATCACGCCGACGCTGTGACCCCAGTGGACTCAGAGAGCATGGTAGAAGCGTCAAGTTTAGTATGCCTGAACTCAGGATGATAAAATACGTCGTGTAGTCAAGTCTATTTTAATATCCTGGGTTTGTAAATACTACTTTTAGAAAGTTAGTATTTACTGACCTGACCATCTCAGTCCGCCTCTGCTGTGTGTATGTGTTCTGCCTGGCAACAGTAAGGAGCAGGGTTGGGGAATCCCCAGAGACAGGTTGGCTGCCAGGTGGTGGGTAGAGAGATTACACCTGGATGGGTGGGAGGAGTACACCTTGACTCTTGAATAGACCTGTGCTCTGCCACCACAAAGCCGGCGCCACCCCCTGTGGGGCGGCTGATGTCTCTGCCCTGCTGCTGAAAGGAAAGAGCAGACTCACCATAACAAAGTGCTCCAGAACTGGACTGAGCCAGGCCTAGGCCCCCTGGCGCTGAAGAACAAAAGAATCATGGTATAAAAGTAGGAGCCTGGCTCCTAAGAAAGCAGAATCCTGTTTACCACAAAGAACCTCTGCCCGACTAGAAGGAGAAGAAGACGCCGGAGGAGCTGGCCTGCTGCTTGCCTTGCTGAGAGAGGAGAGGAAGAGACTTACTGAAAAGACTTTGCTACTTTGTGCTTGAACATTCTCCAAGGGCTTGATCTGAGCTTGCCCCCTGAACTGAACCCCAGGAACAGTGGGTTCTCTGTGCTTCTTGCTCGTCCTCCAATTCGAGCCGTGTGTGCATCCCGCTGGAAAAGAGACTGCGCCCCTCATCGCCCCTCCTAGGGCCGTGACACTCAGAAGCTCGCCTGCCTCCAACCCGTGAGAGCCCCGCTCCGTCCGGAGCCGCTCTCTGTTCCCGGGCCAGGCCGCCTGCATCCCTGTCACCGCCTGCCATTGGAGTGCGCTGAACGCGCTATCACCCCTCCTGCCGGAAGCCGTCCGACGACTGTGATCTACGCCGGGTCATCCAGCTGCACTGACTGTGCCCTGTGACCCCGCTTCGCTATCCCCGGACATCTCAGGCCGCGCCGCCCCCGCTGTGGAGACCCTCCTGCACCGCCGTGCTAAAGGGTCGCGGGCCGCGCCTGCCTACTTGCCCACACCTGCTGATTGAGGACCCAAGAACACTTCCCAAGCTGAGAGTCGCACCGACCTGTGCCGACTCTCCACATCACGAAAGAAGTTCCAGTATCGGGCTCGGGGCCCGCAACGCCTTATTTCCCCGTTCGCAGGAGTCGATCTCTGTGAGTACCGGAACTACAAGTAAAGAGACTACAACGTATCCATTTGAAACTACGAACCCAGAACATTTGCCTGCTGGATAACCTGGTGGCCTAGCGAAAACGTTATTGGTCTTGTGATAAGTCTGTTGAGATATATATACCTTATTTTTACATAAAGAATCGTATTTTTATATATATCCAAGTCTGGTGTCCGTTTCTGGGGGGATTAATGTATTTACTGTGTGTATGATTGTAAGTGCTTAACCAACAACGCCTGAGGAATCGCCTTGGCTGCTCACGCCACGCACCTAGAGGGTGAGCAAGGGTCATTCGCGAGGGGTTATCCTGCGCCCTGACGTGGAGGAGAGGGTTCCTGCTTGACACAAGGGCAACCTTGCGCCAACCAGCGACTCCCGAATCTAACATTGTTGGCAGCGGTTGGGATTTCGGATTTGCACTTGTAATTTGCATACAGTGAATTATTAATCACCAGATAGTGAGAGCAGACCAAATAACGCAGCCACAGGTTTGTAATTGTTGAACTTTGTTGAGACATCTGCCATTACTGCAACCATGCCTGGCTCACACTCCGCTGGGAGAGCACTCTCTGTGATTTCTGGAATCGATGAGGTGGATTGGGAGAGACTGGAAGGCTACACGATGGAGCAATTGAAAGGCTACAGTGTACAATTCAGAGTCCCCCATGCTGGATGCAAGAGGAAGCCCCAGTACACCAAGGCGTTGAGAGCCTGGAAGGAGTCACGAGACCTACGGAATGCGGGGGACATCGTTCCACCCGACAACCTTGAGGAGCCCAGCAGAGTCCGGTCGCCAGAGGAGCTGGCAGACAGGGCAGCAGACAGGGCGCATGCAATGGAGATGGCAAAGTTGGCAGGACAGATGGAAATGGAAAAGCAGAAGTTGGCCCTGGAGGCACAACAACGCCAAATGGATCATGATATCAGATTGAAGGAGTTGGAGCTGAAGGCGAAAAGTTTGGACACCGCTCCTTCTGGTGGCAGCACTCCACCAGCGCAGGTAGAGTCCAAGGTGTACATCCCCAAAGATGTAGTAAAGGAGTATTTCAGAAAGGATGACATAGGGCAGTGGTTTAGGGCCTACGAGGTGGCCATGTCCTCACACCGGGTCCCTGAGAAAGACTGGGGAGCGGGGTTGTGGGGAAGGTTCCTTGCTGAAGGGCGTGACACACTGTTAGATTTACCCTTAGATCTCCAAACCTCATACCCCCATATGAAGGAAGCTTTAATGACCAGGTATGGGTTAACTCCGGAGCTATATAGACAGCGGTTCAGGGAGACGAAGAAGATCCCTGAGAGTACGTATGTGGAATATGTGACCTTTTTCTGCAGAGCGCTGGATGGTTGGGTGAAGGGTAGCAAAGCGAATGATTATCAAGGGCTGCTTGATTTAATTGCATGGGAGCACTTGTCCAGTCAATGTTTTCCTGAGCTACGCCAGCACCTGATTGATAGCAAGCTGTCCAACCCGAGGAAGCTTGCTGAGGAGGCGGACCGCTGGCTCAGCACCAGGGTCCACAAGGGTCAAGTGGGAGACTCCGCCAAAGGTGGGCAGGGTCCCCAGCAGAAGAGTGGGGGGGACAAGGGTAAACAGAAGGGGTTCCAAAAAGGCCCCCAAAGTAATTCCCAAGGGAACCAGCAGAAGGGTTCTCAGCCTCCCCCACCCCCGCAGCAGAACGGGGCCCCGACAGGTAGACCTGTTCCAAAGGGGCCCTTCAATTGTTATAAGTGTGGTGATCCGGGTCACATTGCCTCTGATCCTAAGTGTCGCCAGTTTGGTAAGACCGCACCCACGGGTGCTCCACCCCGGCAAGTAGCTAGTGTTAACTTTGGGGAGGAAGTAGCAGTCCAGGAGGGTGGGGGTCCCGGGCAGATGACCCTAGTCTCGCTAGGAGACAGTGAGATGGTCCCTGTAACCTACCTGCCCTCTAACACTAAGAAATATGGGCAAGTGGTGACCATCAATGGAAGGAAGGTGGAGGCTCTTAGAGATACAGGAGCCAGCGTGACCTCGGTGAGGCAACACCTGGTGTCTCAAGAGCAGATTGTACCCAATGCCTACTGTAGGGTTGTCAATGCTGACAACGTAGAGAGTCGTTGTCCAATGGCTCAAGTTCCCTTTGAGTGGGGGGAGGTCTCTGGTACTCTACAAGTCGCTGTGAGAACTGACATGCCTGTAGATTGTCTGCTAGGGAACGACCTGGAGAGCTCCCCTTGGGAAAAGGTGGAGAAGACCACGCATCTGAGGATGGTGGGTCTACCCGACTGGGCGTGCGTGACCACCCGGTCCATGGCAGCCAGTAGGGGTGTTGAGAGGGTCCTGGAGCCTGAGGGAGAGGTCCAGGAACCGGTCTTAGGGAGAAGGCGCAGGAGGCGCGGGAAACCGGCCCCCGAAGTTCCCACGGCCCAGGAGGAAGTAGACCCTGAGGGGGATGCTCTGGAGCCTACCGGGGAACAGATTGCCGAACTGGGAGATCTGCCTGAGCTGACCCATTGGCAGCAAGAAGGAGGTCCCTCCAGGGAGGAATTCTGCAGGGAGCAGAAAGAATGCCCTTCTCTCGTAGGTATGCGGCAACAGGCTGCAGACCAGGCCAATGGTGTTCAGGCCAAAACACACTACGTGTACTGGGAGAGTGACCTCCTGTATTCCGAGCCTAAGGCTGCTGAACCTGGGTCAGCCCGTGTGCTGGTGGTACCCCAGAAGTTCAGAACCTTCCTACTGGGGCTGGCTCATGATGTGCCGTTAGCAGGACATTTGGGGATGGACAAGACCTATGACAGGCTTGTCACCCACTTTTACTGGCCCCAAATGCACAAGAATTCCGATTCCTACTGCAGAACCTGTCAGACTTGCCAGGCAAGTGGTAAGAGCGGAGGGAAGCACAAGGCTCCTCTGCAACCTTTCCCTGTGGTCGGTACGCCATTCCAACGAGTGGGTATTGACATTGTGGGGCCTCTGGACCCCAAGACAGCCCTGGGCAACAGGTTCATCCTGGTCTTGGTGGACCATGCCACCCGGTACCCTGAAGCCATCCCTCTGAGGACAGTGACGGCCCCCGTGGTGGGACGGGCACTGATGGGAATTTTCTCCCGAGTGGGATTCCCTCTAGAGGTGGTGAGCGACAGGGGGACCAATTTCATATCCACATATATGAAATCCCTGTGGAAGGAGTGTGGGGTAACTTACAAGTTCACCACTCCTTACCATCCCCAAGGAAATGGGTTGGTTGAGAGATTCAACCGAACCCTCAAAGGCATGATCATGGGCCTGGACGGTCCAATGAGGCGTAAGTGGGACGTCCTCTTGCCATGCCTGCTCTTCGCTTACCGAGAGGTGCCACAGAAGTCTCTAGGGTTCAGCCCCTTTGAGCTTCTGTATGGTCACCCGGTAAGAGGACCTCTGAGTTTGGTAAAGGAAGGCTGGGAGCAATCTCCCAGGAAACCTCCCCAGAATGTATATAGTTACATGCTGGCCTTCCGAAACCAGACTCGGCGTTTCAGGCAACTTGCTGAGGCAAATCTGGAAGCCAGCCAGGAGGAGATGAAGCGGTGGTACGACCGGAATGCCACTCTGGTAGAGCTTCAACCTGGACAAAAGGTGTGGGTCTTGGCCCCAGTGGAGCCGTGTGCACTTCAGGATAAGTGGACCGGTCCATTTGAGGTTGTGGAGCGCAAAAGTCCTATCACCTACTTGGTGGACATGCAGACTCCCAGGAACCCTTTGAGGGTCCTACATGTTAACCGCCTTAAGCCCCACTTAGAGAGGACCGAAGTGGGCATGCTGCTGGCCACTGATGATGGAATGGAAGAGGAGACCGAGCCTCTTCCTGACCTCTTAGTGGCCTCTGAGAAAGATGGGTCAGTGGATGGAGTTAACCTCTCACCCACCCTGACGCCCGAACAACAGGAAGACTGCCGCCACTTGCTGGGACAATTTTCCGACCGATTCTCCCTGGTTCCTGGTGTCACAGATTGGTGCGTCCATGATGTGGACACAGGAGACAGCTTACCTGTGAAGCACAAGGCTTACAGGGTAACTGACAGGGTCAGAGCTTGCATTAAGGAGGAGGTCTCCAAAATGCTTGCGCTAGGGGTGGTTGAGTCCTCCAACAGTCCTTGGTCCAGCCCCGTGGTCTTGGTCCCAAAGGCTGCTGCGCCGGGAGCCACACCTGAACTCCGGTTCTGTGTGGACTACAGAGGACTCAATTCAGTAACGAAGACTGACGCGCACCCCATCCCCAGAGCTGATGAGCTCATTGATCGGCTGGGGGCTGCCCGGTTCCTCAGTACGTTTGATTTAACGTCTGGGTACTGGCAGATCGCCTTGACCGATGGGGCCAAAGAGAGGTCCGCATTCTCTACACCAGATGGGCACTTCCAGTTCCGAGTCATGCCATTTGGGATGAAGAATGCCCCTGCCACCTTTCAGAGGTTGGTCAACCAGGTGCTGGTTGGGCTGGATGCGTTCAGTGCCGCCTACCTGGATGACATCGCAGTGTTCAGCGCCACCTGGCCTGAACACCTGCACCACCTCTGGGAAGTGTTGATGGCGCTGCGCCGAGCAGGCCTCACGATCAAGGAAAGCAAGTGCCAGATCGGGCAGGGTTCCGTGGTGTACTTGGGACACCAAGTGGGGAGTGGCAAGGTGGCACCCTTGCAACCCAAAATTGAGACCATCCTGGCTTGGGAACCCCCCAAGACGCAGACCGCAGTGAGGGCCTTCCTGGGGCTCACTGGGTACTACAGGAGGTTTGTCAAGGGCTATGGAACGATCGTTGCCCCCTTGACAGAGCTGACTTCTAGGAAGCAGCCCAGGAACGTGATTTGGACTGACACCTGTCAGAAAGCTTTCGACACCCTGAAGACTGCCATGTGCACGGCGCCCGTGCTCTTGGCCCCTGACTTCTCCAAGGAATTCCTAGTACAGACAGACGCTTCAGAGCATGGTGTAGGGGCTGTTCTTTCACAGATGACTGAGGAGGGCTGGGACCAACCCGTAGCCTTCATCAGTAGGAGGTTACTTCCACGGGAAAGTAGGTGGAGTGCAATTGAGCGAGAAGCATTTGCTGTGGTCTGGGCGCTGAAGAAGCTAAGACCCTACTTGTTTGGGTCTCACTTCCGGGTTCAGACGGACCACAGGCCCCTCAGATGGTTGATGCAAATGAGGAGTGAAAACCCGAAGCTGTTGAGGTGGTCCATCTCCCTACAGGGTATGGACTTTACGGTGGAACACCGTCCTGGTACAGATCACGCCAACGCTGACGGTCTGTCCAGGTATTTCCGCCTTAGTGACGAGGAACCCCCTGGGCAAGGGTAGTTCTCCCCACATTTCAGCTGGAGGGGACACGTGTTAGACCTGGCACCTTGGCGTGAGTTTCCCTTCCACTTTTTGATGGTGTGCCTCGACTGTTTTGCTGGTGTTGTCCGCTCAGGGCACTGCGCCACGGCTAATCCGTGCCGCAGTGCAAGTGCTCCCTAGGTAAAGTGTACCTGTAATTGATGTCCACGATTGGTTTATTGGATTCACTGTCAGTCCCCAGTAAAGTGCACCAGGGGTGCCAGGGCTCGTGAATGCCAATGCTGCTGGTGGGCTTGCAGCGCTGGTTGCGCCACCCACGGAAGCGGCCTTGTAAAGTGTGTCTAGGGCCTGCCACCGCAGACCCTGTGCGCGGTCCGGGACCGTCGCGCTGACTGCGCAAGTGCCCCCACTTGCCAGTCCCTAAACCTTCCCTTACCTACATATTAGCCACCCCTCTGGTAGGCCCAAGGGCAGGGTGCATTGTAGGCATAAGGTAGGACATGCCCTGATGTGTGTGGCATGTCTTAGTAGTGAATTACAGCCCTTGTCGTTTTTCACTATTGAAGGCTACCTGCTCTCCATAGGCCAGAATGGGCTGCCGGGATCACGCCGACGCTGTGACCCCAGTGGACTCAGAGAGCATGGTAGAAGCGTCAAGTTTAGTATGCCTGAACTCAGGATGATAAAATACGTCGTGTAGTCAAGTCTATTTTAATATCCTGGGTTTGTAAATACTACTTTTAGAAAGTTAGTATTTACTGACCTGACCATCTCAGTCCGCCTCTGCTGTGTGTATGTGTTCTGCCTGGCAACAGTAAAGAGCAGGGTTGGGGAATCCCCAGAGACAGGTTGGCTGCCAGGTGGTGGGTAGAGAGATTACACCTGGATGGGTGGGAGGAGTACACCTTGACTCTTGAATAGACCTGTGCTCTGCCACCACAAAGCCGGCGCCACCCCCTGTGGGGCGGCTGATGTCTCTGCCCTGCTGCTGAAAGGAAAGAGCAGACTCACCATAACAAAGTGCTCCAGAACTGGACTGAGCCAGGCCTAGGCCCCCTGGCGCTGAAGAACAAAAGAATCATGGTATAAAAGTAGGAGCCTGGCTCCTAAGAAAGCAGAATCCTGTTTACCACAAAGAACCTCTGCCCGACTAGAAGGAGAAGAAGACGCCGGAGGAGCTGGCCTGCTGCTTGCCTTGCTGAGAGAGGAGAGGAAGAGACTTACTGAAAAGACTTTGCTACTTTGTGCTTGAACATTCTCCAAGGGCTTGATCTGAGCTTGCCCCCTGAACTGAACCCCAGGAACAGTGGGTTCTCTGTGCTTCTTGCTCGTCCTCCAATTCGAGCTGTGTGTGCATCCCGCTGGAAAAGAGACTGCGCCCCTCATCGCCCCTCCTAGGGCCGTGACACTCAGAAGCTCGCCTGCCTCCAACCCGTGAGAGCCCCGCTCCGTCCGGAGCCGCTCTCTGTTCCCGGGCCAGGCCGCCTGCATCCCTGTCACCGCCTGCCATTGGAGTGCGCTGAACGCGCTATCACCCCTCCTGCCGGAAGCCGTCCGACGACTGTGATCTACGCCGGGTCATCCAGCTGCACTGACTGTGCCCTGTGACCCCGCTTCGCTATCCCCGGACATCTCAGGCCGCGCCGCCCCCGCTGTGGAGACCCTCCTGCACCGCCGTGCTAAAGGGTCGCGGGCCGCGCCTGCCTACTTGCCCACACCTGCTGATTGAGGACCCAAGAACACTTCCCAAGCTGAGAGTCGCACCGACCTGTGCCGACTCTCCACATCACGAAAGAAGTTCCAGTATCGGGCTCGGGGCCCGCAACGCCTTATTTCCCCGTTCGCAGGAGTCGATCTCTGTGAGTACCGGAACTACAAGTAAAGAGACTACAACGTATCCATTTGAAACTACGAACCCAGAACATTTGCCTGCTGGATAACCTGGTGGCCTAGCGAAAACGTTATTGGTCTTGTGATAAGTCTGTTGAGATATATATACCTTATTTTTACATAAAGAATCGTATTTTTATATATATCCAAGTCTGGTGTCCGTTTCTGGGGGGATTAATGTATTTACTGTGTGTATGATTGTAAGTGCTTAACCAACAACGCCTGAGGAATCGCCTTGGCTGCTCACGCCACGCACCTAGAGGGTGAGCAAGGGTCATTCGCGAGGGGTTATCCTGCGCCCTGACGTGGAGGAGAGGGTTCCTGCTTGACACAAGGGCAACCTTGCGCCAACCAGCGACTCCCGAATCTAACAAATGCCAAATTACCTTCATTTTAGGAACATTCTAAAAGCTTTTTTTTTATTTGAATAAACATAGGCCCTTGCTTCCACTGTGGTTTTAACAAATTTTAGTAGTGCGAGGACACCTTTTGGATAAAAAGAGCTTTATAAAATTCCCTAACATAACATTGCATGTAACACAACACAATACAGCACAACATAACATAACATGACATAACATAACAATGTATTAAAGTAGGATCTGCTTCCCTGGTTACCCCCAATTTTGCTTGATGTAATGAAGTTTCTAACTAGTCTGACTGGGATCCTGATAATCAGAACCCCAGTCTCCCTGCTTTCTCCCCTAAATTGTTATGGTAAGCACTTAGGTACATCCCAGATTGGATACTTGGGTACCCTTGTAAGTCCCTAGTATATGGTACTAAGCTACCCAGGGCATAGGCACCCCAGAGGTCCCCCATAGGCTGAAGCATGTATTATGCCACCTATGGTAGACCATTTAATCTATCACTACAGGCCTGCCATTGCAGCATGTGTAAGCTGGTGCTAGCACCACTTATGAACAATTTAGGTTTCCCTATATCTAGGATAACTGCACTTAAAACCTATAAGTCACCCTTGCAGCGGGCCTTTTAAATCCTGAAGGAAGGGTGCTTGGTTCTAAATGTGAGGGTGCCCCTGCATGGGCAGAGCACCCTTACAGCCTTTGGAGTCCAATCTCCTAGGTTGTAAGTGAGACAGCCATATAACATACAGAGGGGCACCGCGTCATTACGCGAAGACCATTTCAAAACTGGCTGTAACTCTTTAAATTTGCAGCATGGACCTTGGAATACAAGATGTTACAAGATACTTGCCATAATGTTTCTAGATGGATCCCAGGCAAGCTCTTTTCCCACAGCTCCGTCAGCAGTTTGAAATCACCCTCTGAAAGATCGATCAGGAGTGAGTATAGGTTTGCCACCTCTTTCTTTTTTGCCACTTTCCTCATTAATGCAGACTCGTACTCATTCGGGGTGCTGATGACTGCTCCGACTGCTTGGTGCCAACTTTTTAATTGCAGATACTTAAATCTGGATAGCTCAATCTCCGTAATGTCCGACAAGTCCTCCCAAGAAAGTAGAGTACCATCTTCGACTAGCTGTTTCCAGGACAATATTCCTGCTTTCCTCAAAGGCACTGCCAGGGAATTCTTTGTCCATTACGGGGAGCCAGGAGCATGCCAGATAGGTGCTAGTTGTTAGATTTGGGGGTCTCTAGTTGGCAGAGGTAGGTACCTTTGACAAATAGGGACCCATGCGTCTAGTCAGGGTAAGGGGGTACACTCCTAAAATAACCCCTGCTCACCCCCCTTGGTAGCTTGGCACGAGCAGACAGGCTTATCTCAGAGGCAGTGTGTAAAGCATTTGTGAACACATACAGTAACCAAGTGACAACAATACAGATGGACACCACACAAGTTGTATATTAAAAATAGGCATCTTTTATATAGACTTAACACAAGACCACAAATGACAAAAATCCACAATACTGTACTTAAAATGGTAGAATTAGCTTAGTTCTCTTTAGATGTTAAAATACGACACTTTGAGTTCAATGTACCTTAGGATGCGTAACACTATACAACAAAAGTGTTGCAGGGAAGGTGATGCGTCGGTTCCTTACACGCAAGAACGGTGATGCGTCTGGTCCCTACTGCTGCATAGGGGATGCGTCGGTTCTTCTCTGTGAGGGGAGGTGATGTGTCTGTTTCTTACTGCGTTTTCCGTGGCGATGCAGCCCGCAACACCGTGATGCGATGAAGATCTGGTACAATGCGACAAAGATGGCATCTTCTTCTTGTTGCAACACGATGCGTGCACGCACACCGGCCGTGTGGCGACTCAATGATACTTCTGAGCCGCGTCAGGCCCTGCGACATGCTTCCCGCTGATGCGGCGGGGTCTGATGCAAAGTCGATCCTTTTCTCCGGTGATGCGAGACGCTTCGGCAATGATGCGACGGCCCTGCGGTGACTCAATGATTCTTCTGAGCTGCGACAGGCCCTGCAACACGCTTCCCGGTGATGCGGCGGCGTCTGATGCGACGTCGATCCTCTTCTCCGGCGATGCAAAGCACTTCCACGTTGTGAGGCGACAGCGGCTGTTCGGCGTCACGCTTCTTACTCGTGAGTCGCGCTTCCAGCTCCTTGCGACACGCAGTCCCTCAGAAAGCCCAGCACAACTGCAGGCACTTCCAAAGAAGTCTTGGGGAGCTGGTTGGTGAAGTCTGTTGTCCCTGAGACTTCAGCAGGAGGCAAGTTCTTTTCTCAAGCCCTTGGATATCCTTCACAAGTTGAATAAACTACACACAAAGTTCCTTTCTCCTCCCAGTCAGGCAACCACTGCAGGCCAATCCCTCAAGCTTAGGGATAGTCTCTCTTCAGTCTCTCTGGTTCCTCTCCTCAGCAAAGGTTTCTTCTTGTTTCCCAAAGTGATCTAAAGTTCTTGGGTTTTGGTCCCAATATTTATACACAGTTTCTCATTGTTCTCTGAAGGCAGAGAGGCCTTTGCCTAGTCCAAACCAGTTCTGGTCAGTCCTGGAGCACTCTGCTTACAAGACTCCTTCTTTCCTTTCACAGTGCAGGACAGAGACATCAGACGCACCACAGGAGGTGGAGCCAGCATTGTAGAGGGGAGGCACAGGCCTATTCAGGTCCCAGGTGCAACTCCTCCCACCCATCTACATGCAGATCTTTCTATTCAACCCTGTGCTGACTCACCCTCTCTTCTGGAATCCCCCAGCCACTGTCACTCAAACTCCAGACAAGGAATACACAACCTAGCAGAGGCAGGCTTGGATGGTTAGACAAGAAAATACCTACTTTCTAAAAGTGGTATTTTCAAACACAGAATGTTAAAACCAACTTCACTAAAAGATGCATTTTATCATTCTGAGTTCAGGCATACTAAAGTAGAATTTCTACCTAGTTCCCTGAGTCAGTTAGGATTATAAGGTGTAATAATCAAACTGCCAATTCTGGACTATGGGGAACAGGGAGCCTTGCAACAGTGAAACATTAAAATGGCTGTAATTCACTATTAGGACATGCCACACACACCAGGGCATGTCCTACCTTATACTTACAATGCACCCTGCCCTTGGGCCTACCATAGGGGTGTCTGATATGAAGAAAAGGGAATGTTTAGGGACTGGCAAGTGGGTGCACCACCCAATCAGCAGGGAAGTACCAGACAGCACACAGGCTCTGCAATGGCAAACCTTAGATACACTTTGACAGGCTGCTTCTGTGGGTGGCACAACCAGTGCTGCAAGCCCACTAGCAGCATTTGGATTACCAGCCCTGGGCACTCCTGGTGCACTGTATAAGGGTCTGACAAGTAAACCAACTCCGCCAATCATAGAATCACTAATCCATACATCAATTTACAATTGGGAGCACTTGCACTGTGGCACTGGATAGCAGTGGCACAGTGCCCAAAGCATCTAACACCAGCAAAAACACATGCGGCAACAGCAACAAATGGAAGGGAGACCCACGCCAAGGTACCAGATCTAACACTAGTGCACTATAATAGTTTTTTTTAGCACCTTTCTGATTTTATGTCACGTAATGGCTAATCCATACAAGGTCATCAGACGCACTTTTTTAAAGTATCTGGTATCTCAGAATTTACAGATTAAACCCTGCTCCCTTCCCTTCACATCTAAAAGCATCACCTTCAACATTCTCCCACTGTCCGAACCATCCGTTTCACTTAATAGCACTTTCCCATTCCTTACAAGAAAAACCCATGCATAGTAAACTAAATCTGGCAAGCACAGACCACATTTTTTGAGTCCATATGGTTTATTGGACTCCTTTAAGTCTTTCTAAAATTAGGAAGGTTGCCACTCTAAGATGCCCTAAGTGCTCCCAAGAAAAGGTAGATGATATGCACATGTTCCTGCATTGTCCAATACTGCAGCACTTCTGGGCAGATGTAAGTAATAGTATCTCTACAATACTCGGTTTGGAGCTTCAAGTAAGCCCATTGTGGGTTTTCTTTGGGGTTTCCATACAGCATGATTCCTTATCTGTTGATAAAAACAAATTAATGTTCTATTTAATTTTACTTGCCCGGAGGGAAATTTGTAAAAACTGGATTAAGAACGTCCCCCTGACTGCTAGAGATTGGATCAACTCTGTGAGATATAAAATTAAGTTAGAACGATCATCACCAAATAAGAAGAGAGATTTTGGCTACCGTGTGTAAACTGGTTGGCAGCTGAGGCAAGCACAGTCCTATGATTATGCCTCTGCACTGAGATACTTCATCACTCCGGGTGTCCCTTGGGTGACTCTGAGAGAGGGCCGGAATAGGCCAACCAAGAAAGGAGAGGTTCTGTGTAAAGTGCACCACCTTGAAACAGAGCTCTCTGGTTGGTGCCGACCGAGGGGGGGGCAGATAAGCCCTGGATATTTCTGTTTCTATCTAAGGCGAATGAGGACTAGACAAAAGAAGAAAAAAAAGAAACTGGCTGTAACGAACCCTGTCATGTTTGGTTATCAAACATGCTGGAATCATTACCATACACCGTAAACAGTGTGGGAGGTATGATTCCAAGCACTATAAAGGCCCTCTGTTAGGCCCTCAGTGCTCCTGGTACCAGTCTTCTAGACCCAGACAGCACAAGCTGGCTGCTGCCGACCAGGGACATGATACTGCCATCCTGCTGCCGAGCCAAGCTTGAGCAGGGGAAGGCAGAACATAGGTATCCTGGCACAGAGAGGTGTGACCACCTCCCCAACAGGGTTTAGTGTATTGGGACAGGGTGCCAGCGCTTGCCATAGTCTGCATGCAGGGCACATTTAGTGCCCTCCATGCATAGTCCAGTTCAAACCAGTTGAGGGAACCGCTGGCTACTGCTCTGCTGCAGAACTGGACAAAGGGCAGGGGAGTATCCTTCACCTTGTCCAGCCTTCCTTATCCCTGGATCATCCCATCCCTTTCTCTAGGGTATTTAAGGGCGCACCTGAGGGTGGGTCCCTAGATTCGTCATGGGACACGATACAATTCAGACACCACTTCAAGTGTGGCCATCGGGGCACTCTGGACTTCGATGGACTTCGCTCTGGGCATCATGGCTGCAACAGGGAAGACTTCTGCTGCTCCTGATCTCTTCACCATGCTCGTCTGCTGCAGCATCCATGCCTGTGCTCCATACAGGAATCCTTCCACGGCCTGTGGGCATCTAAGACACCTGAAGGAATCTCCCTTGAAGTGAAGGAGTCACTTCCCTACATCTGCAGGCACCGCAACTAAGCTGACCGGTCTGCTGATCATGGGCTCCCATGGACTCTGAAAGTCCATCAGTGTCCATGTGAGGAAGGATTTTCCTCAGCTTTCTAATCAGACTATGACAAGTTGCCACTATCTTATTAACCTGAGTTTCCATCGAGAGTTTTGTATCTATATGCACCCCTAAATATTGCACTGATTTAGCAGTACTCAGATCTACGGTTTTTGTCCATGGCCAGAAGTTATCTGGGATTTGCCGGGAAGTTTTTTGGGTGAGCATCACAAGAGCTCTGTTTGCTTTTGTTTAAATTTAGTGTTTTGTTACTGAGCCAGTTTGCCATTTCTGTAAGGCAGACATGGAGGTTGTTCAACTGATTTGGGTCATCATTATCCAGAGATATAATCAACTTGGTGTCATCTGCATTGTTTGTGAAAGACAACCCAAAGGATTTAATTATGGTTAGTAGGGGGGCGTAGATACACATTGAATAAAATAGGGCTTAGGGCTGACACTTGTCTCATTCCATGGACGAACTCTTTGAACTCTTATCTGAATGGGGGAGAGAGATAGCCTGCCATCTCTCTGATAGGTAGGATTCAACACATTTTTGGAAGGTGCCTTCCATCCCGATCTCTTGAAATCTGTGGAGTAGGATTCAGTGGTTGACAGTCTCAAACGCTGCTTAGAAATCTAATAAAATCAGCACAGGTGACTGTTGATATAATTAGAACAGACTCCGTGCCATGGGCTGGTCTAAAGTCCATCTGTTCTAGTTCAAGTAGGTGATTAGACTCTAGAAGGTCTGACAGTATTTTGCTAGGGTGCCTTTCTACAATCTTAGCAGCAAAGGGGAGCGCTGCGAGATAGTTTGAAAGTAACTAGGATCTTGTAAGTCAGCTTGGGGTTTCTTAACCAAGGGGGTGACTAGTGCTTTCTTCCAAACTGCTGGAACCGCCCCTGTCACTAGTGATAGGTTACATGCTTTTCATAAGGCTGGGAATAATTCATTCCCCCTTTCTTTTCAGAGTTTGTGTGGTATAGGGTCTAGTATCGAGCCTGAAGAAATTGACATTGCTCGTGCCCAGAAATCTCTTTACTAATGATATTTAAGATTGGTTCCACTTTAATATGGAAGAAGTCTGACAGTTTATTACATATTTCCTATATTGGTTCTACTATGTTTTTGCGCAGTCTGGGTGAGCAAGTTCTTTAATGATCTCAAAAACCTTTTTAGTTTTTCTAGCTGCAGTGATAATCGTATTGGTTTTGATTTTCTAATTTCCATTTTGTAATTTTTTAATGCTTCTTTCAGTTATAACTTATCTTTATCTGTGTAAGTTCTTTGCAATTGTCTTTCTTGTATTCTACACTCAGTTTTCACTCCTTCAGGCTTCAGTGTACCATGGGGCAGACGGTTTTTGTTTTGGTGTCATCAGTTTTATTGGACTAAGTTCATTTAATGTGGTTGTAAGTTTGTTCTGTAGATGGTTATAGTTAGTGTGTACTTTCTCATCCTCGTGGAACCAGTGTGTAGTATTGAAGATTTTCCTTCCCTCCAGCTTCCTAAGTTTTGCCCAGGTTCTTCCCTGTACCTTCGCTCTAGTGGTTTTTGAGAGTTGTCTATGGGAAGCTCTATTAATTTAAACATGATCAGGTAGTGATTTGACCAGCTGACCAGGGCCACATCCTCTATAACCACCATGTTGTAGGGGGCCAATACCAAATCCAGGGAGCTTCCACCTTGGTGTGCAGGTCCCTTAACTGTTTTCTCTAGTCTTAAAGTTTCACAGGATGTGCAAAAGTTGCTAATTTGGGTGTAGGCTCTATTTTCTGCCCAGATGTTAACATCTCCTACCACTAGTAGCTTGGAGTGGGTTAGGGTTAGTTTTGAGATTAGATTTAAGAGGGATTGGAAGTCATTTAGTAAGTTTGCTGAGGGCCTATAGCATAAAATCCCAGATAGTACAGTTCTCTCTCTTCTTTTCAAGGAGAAGCCCAAGATTTCTATCCATTGAATATCATCAACTGGGAGTATATCAACTTCCCACTTTAGCTTGAAAATGATTGCTATTCCTCCTCCTCTTTTGTGGGCTCTAGGCTGTTTTAATACCTTATATCCCAGTGGGCAGGTAATACTCAAGTCTATCTCTGCACCATTTGGAATCCAGGTCTCAGTTATGAATAACATGTCCCAGCCAGATGAGTCTAGTAACAAATAGAGCTCATGTGTGTGCTTTACCAGCGAGCGAGCCTTAATGTGACCACATTTAAGGCTTCCCCGATTTCCCCTGTTCTCCTTTTCCTTACTCTTCCCCAGGTGCCCCATCTCACCTCTGATTTCCATAGCCTGGTGGTTTTATCCAGTTACTAGTAACACTGTTTCTGGCTTCAAACCAGCAGCATGGGTGGTGCTGGCCGCTTCCGTGATGCTGATGAGCGCAAAAAAGCTTGGGTTTGGCACGCCTTCGGTGTGACACCGGCACGCTTGCTGCGCGGTTGTGCCAGCTTACGGCCTAAATACCCCCCTTCCTGTTCTCAACAAGAACTGCTAGAACGCTCACCTCAGCCTTGCTAAAATAGCTGCCATCAAGCGGATCCAGTAGAACAGCGCGGGGAAGAAGGTAAACGCGGTAGATAACCTTCAATATTTCCCACTCCCTTCTTTAGAATTTTGGATTGGAACACCATTCAAATTCAATTGAAAACATAATTCTAAATGAATATATATATATATATTGAAAGATAGATACAATAGATATATAGTTTCTCATTACTACATAATAAAAATAAAACAATGTATATAATGTAAAATAAATATTTTTAAATTATGTTACACTATCTGAATATATATATTCGTATATACATATATAAACACATACAAATATATAAACACGACTGTGTCTGTTTAAGTAACAGTATATTTCTATATATAGTATTACATATTGGTGGAATTAGTATAAAATATTTTGTTTACATTATATTAAAATTATACATTAAAATACTTGCCCTTTACTTCTTTAAATCCTACTTTTATTAAACAATTAATATTTTTCTCTATTTTTGGATGATATTAGTGTCAATTATATTGTTTTCCGATATTTTTGTACTTACCAATATAAGCATAGGATCACAATGTTATCTATACATAAATATAAACTTTCTGGAAATGTATGGACTTTCATTCCTTTCTGTGGAGTAATGTGTGGCCAGATGAACCAAACACTGTTTGCAAAATACTGGCCGCAATTTGTGCCCAGTATTTTTGCAACCAGTGTTGCATTTTACAAAGTAACTTATGTACTAATAGGTCATTTTGCTAAATGCCTAATTGTAGTGATTCACAATTTAACCTACCTTATTATTAATAATGGGGTAGGTCACAAATGGCGACCCACTATGATTTGCTGCCACCATAGAACTGGGACCTGCAGGGGTCAGCAGATCACCATGTTTGTGATCACTTATAAATAAAGAAATCTTTTTTATGTGAATGCATATCTAGTTTGTCTTAAAGGAAAATAGGCTACATTTAAAAAAAATGAAAAGTCTTGCAAACATTTTTAAATATTAGACCTACTGTAAAAATGTTGTTATTGACATTTATACAGGGGATAGGATCTCTTGGGGACACCTTCCCATTTATAAATGGGTTCCCACTACTATTTTGTAGTCAGTGAAATAGTAAAGTGTTGCAACCATAGTTTGGCTTCAAAACATACCATTACGAATTGCTATTTGGAAGAGATGTCCTAAACACGCCGCTTCCAAAAAGCCTTAGTACATCTGGCAGTTGGTCTCCTTTTTTCAATAAGAAATCAATTCCAAAAGTGCCAGACATGCTCGTGCAGGTGGATAGATGCACGTATCTGCATGCCAGTGCAAACAAGTGTTAGAAAAGACAATAGCTCGGCCCTTTAAAAAAAATTTTGGCTATCCCAAAGAATCTTTTTTTCACCTGTGACTTCCAAACAAAGGGCATGCAACACGCATGATAAAAATACATATTTAAATGCAGGAACATCTATTCACCAAAGTCCCTGGGGCTGCAGAAGCTACCAGACATCTCCATGACGTCACAGGAAGTGACATCATATGACTTTTGACCCTGAATTCCAGGAAAATATGCCACAAGACCTTAATTCTGATGAGATCATAATAACTGATATGACGGAGTCCTATTGTATACTCAAAAGTGAGAAAACATTGCTATATCACAAGGAGTTTTTCAAAAAAGAGATTTAAAAAAACAATAAAGATCAGGGCCACTAATACTAATAAGTACAGACTGTAAGTGCATTATTACTATCTTGCTAGCGTGAGTTAGTCCTTTTCATTGACAATAAGTTTCATTGACCATAACTTACAGGTAACGATCACCGAGGTGATGGTTCTGTTCAAACATATTTTTTTCCAAGTATTCACAGTAATGGACCATGGCAACAATTAAAAACATTTTTTTTTTTTAAATCGATTAATTTTATTTTATATTATGAAGAATACCCTTCCACTCCTGAATTTATTTAACTTAAGTTGTAATCTCCCAGTTAGTTCTGAATGAGATGAACAGTGTTCCCATGAACACTGTTTAAATTCAAGGTTTGGTACTGCTTTTGTCACCTCTGAGGCCAGGGGTCACAAACACAGTGCAAGGGGTTGCAGGTAGCAAACAACCCCTATATGATGTCCATGTTTAAGCAGTGCGCACACATTGTGGTTATTTCTTTTGTTACTTTGAGATCATGTGTTCAGTGTGGGAACAGCAGATCTAATATTTCTCGCCTGTAGCACATGGTAAAATGTCAGAGATGTTTCTTATACTTTAGGTAGCAGTACTACCCCTCCCCTTGCTCTTCTGCATTGAAGCTTTGCTTCAAGTAATCTGAATTGCTGTATCCAGCACTACTATTTTCCATCTCCAACTCAATGGCAAGCTCTTACAAAAAATTGTGAAATATAGTGCAGGGTCATTTTGACAACAAATTATATGTTTAGCCTGTTTAAGCACATTTAAAATGTGTCTAGGGAAGAAACTATTTATACTTTGACATATAAATTCATAACCTGCTGATATTAATGTATACAATTTTAAACATGTGTCTAGACAAAATGTTACTTTTGTTCGGTCATTTAATAGAACATTTATAATGAAAGTTAAAACACAGAATCAAATTATCACACTTCTGAATACCCATATGCTTTTCACCATGTTCCTGGCTTTCAATTTTCAAGCTGCCACTGTGAAAAAAAATCGAATGGAGTTTTCTTGAAAATACATTAATGTATTGCTCAGTGGATTCCTTTGAGTTCTAGCTAATGTTGCAGTTTTGTAAAGACTGGTACAAACAGGAAAATGCTAAACCTTTAATGAAAAGCTAGTTCATGCTTGCCCACTACAGTTTCTCTCTTTGCTAGTCATCTAGGAAATTTGATCAGAATGCTTTAGTCACAGTTTTACCATGGCCTCAGGGGCTTACATTAACGCACCCTTGCACAGTACCCTGAATGATAATTTAAGCCAAAAATGTAATCATATTTCTCATAGGGCCCGATTATGACTTTGGGGGTGGAGAGCCAGGTTTGCCCTGTTGTCGTACTGCCAAAGCTGTTGTCAGAACACCCAACAGTTAAGGAGTTTCCTCCTGACTGGGGGGCTTTATTCCCATAGGGGCGCCTCTAAAAATGAGCACAGTAATGGGAACAAAAAAACAGTTTCTGCATGGCATGGACTGAAAGGTTTTTCATGAAGGAGGAACTTCCATGAAAACCCTGGTGTAGAGGGAACTCCTAATATGCTTGGTGGGCCCGCCAAGCATATGGATGTCTCTACGGATGCCTCTATGGATGCCTCTACACTGCTGCAGCACCGCCAGAAACAGCAGTTCCTTGGTGGCTGGGGCGGGTTGTGGTGGTCCCACCGCTTCTCTCGTAATAGGGTGGTGGGGAGACCGCCGCGCACAGGTGAGTCTGGCAGGCTGTGGACTGCCAGACTCATAATCTGGGCCTTAGGGACAGATGTATGACGCTTGCATTTAGCGAGTCACATATTGCGTCAAATTGCGACTCGCAATTTGCGACTCGCTAAATGCAATGTACAACAGTGTCTCAGACACTGTTTGCAATTCCCAATGGGGTTGAAAATTGCATGCCTCATCAATATTCATGAGGCAATCGCAATTTGCGACCCCATTGGGAATGGCCAGCAGTCACAGGGATGGTGGCCGGCTTGGTGGCCAGGTTGGGTCACAGGGGCCAATGCCTGTTTTTTAAAAATACTTATGCACACACTCACAAAGTGGAAGGGGTCCCGTGGGGACCCCTTCTCTTTTGTTAGTGGTGTACCACCTACTTAAAGTAGGTGGTAAACTGCGAGTGTTTTGCGACTGCAAATGTGGTTGCAAAACAACAGTACATGGCATGGTGACTCGCTATTACACAGGGACGCCCCTTCCTAATAGCGAGAGTCGCAAATGCTGTTTTGCGAGTCAGTCTCCTGTTTGCGGCGGCAAAAAAGGGTTGTACATCTGGCTCTCAGTTTCTAATCTAAAACTGAAAATCTAGGGTCCTAATCCCAAACTCCATTGTGGGGTACATTTCATAGTACTGCAATAGCACTGCAAAAGTTCTTCGAAGTGCTATTCACAAACCTACATGAGGGGTTGCTGCCTTTGCATCTTCTATCTTTCTCTGTGTGGAAATCAGCAGATCAACTAATTTTTCTCTTGAACTGCTAGTTTGGTTACTGCGTTTATGTGATAGTGCAGTTTCTTATCAATGCAGAATGGTGGATGTCTAACACACTGACCATACATCATATCTTGAGACAACTTTGCGTACTTCACATAATTTTGCTAACTAACGTGCAATGCTCAAGTATAAAAAATCGGACTGTTCATTTTCTCATGCATTGTAACACTTATCAGGACCAGCGTACAACCACTGTTGTGGTTTAGGGCAAACATTCGAAAATCATAACTTATTATACATATATTAGGTTCGCTAAATATCCCTGCTTTGATTTTGATACTGTCTTATATTTGGAGTTCTTGTAGTACATGTACAGTGTCTTGTGTCTCAATGCTGAGTCTGCTCTGTGTGTGAAGGCTTTCCTTCATATGCGGGGCAGAGACTCTAACTCAGGGTGGGGAATACATGCTGAGAACAGAGACCTCCACCTACCACAACATACATGAATGAGAAGTCGCCCATTTTGTTTTCATTCTGAGTCATCCTCTCCTCCTAGCACCATCCTCCACCATTCTGTTGCTCCTTTGCCCAATCCAGCACCCAACATGGCTGAGGAACTTGAAGAGAAGGCCCCATAATTTTCCGTGAGTGCATTGAATATTATCACTGAAGTGGTCGTTACCAGGAACCCTCAGCATTATAGGGTTCTGACACACAGCTGAGCAATGCAGCGCAGGCTCAAATCTGACAGAACATCATCACTTTCACCCACGAATTGCAGGGAAAGCTGTGTCACAAGCCCTGGAAGGACCTTCACCACTGGACTTGAATTAGTACCTCAGACAGTGAGGAATTGGGTTGTTGATTGTCATGACCCCAGAAGTCTTACCTTCTGCTTGTGAAGTATTGTCACAGGGAAGACATGAACAACCACCACCGTCTCTCACCTTACCCTAGAAAAGGCATATGTACTGACCACGAAGAAGATGGTGTCCGGGGTGGGGGGGAAGTCCTAGAGGTATGAGAAGATATCCTAAATGAAAAGCTGGATGGTGCACACCCTGGTGGTCATGGAATCCCTCAAGAAAACACCATCTGGAAGGAGAAAAATATGGGCAAACACTATTACCACTGATTTCACTCATGCAGACTCACACACAATAGTTAACAGCACTCAGAGAATCATATAGTCACCTGAGGCTTGGCAACATAACAGATGTCAAGGAGGTGACTTCCCCAGAAATAGAAAAGAAACAATGTGCTCCTGCGCATGCTGTCAAAGTAAATAGAACAGGGCTAGTGCTCCTATGTGTCCTTTCAACAGATAAGGACCAATGAACCGCTGCTGCGCATGTTGCCACAAAAAGAAAAGATCAGAGGAAGCGCTCCTGCACGTTGTGCCACAAAAAGAAAATATCAAAGGAAGCACTCCTGCACGTTGTCCAGAAACACCAAGCGCTCCTGAGCCTGTCTCTGGGGGACCCAGGAAAATGGCTACGCACACCAGCGCTAGCTGCAAGAAGGGAATAGGCAAGCACTCCTGTGCTTATTCCAGGATGTTGGGAAGGGGCTCCGTACACCAGCAAGAGCCGTGAAGTAAGAAATAAGCAAGTGCTCCTGCGCTTGCTTCAAGCATGTCAATTTTGGCTACGCGCACCGGCGCTAGCCACACAAAGGGTATAGGCAAGTGCTCCTGCGCTTACCCCAGGATGTCAGGAAGGAGCTCCGTGCACCAGCAAGAGCCGTGAAGTAAGAAATAGGCAAGCGCTCCTGCGCTTGCTTCAAGCATATACATTTGGGCTACACACACCAGGGCTAGCCACACAGAGGGAATAGGCAAGCGCTCCTGTGCGTTTGCCGCTAAAAATACCGGCACTTGATGCACAGACTTGAACGAGACGAAATCATCAATCTGAAGCGCTGTCCAGGCGGGAACCGCAGACTGTTATGCGGTCTCCTCCGGAAGTGTAATTCAGCTGTCTGGCGACTGCTTCCAGTGCAGTGAAGCTAGACCACCTACCGGCCTGTTACATCCTTACGTTTTCAAGTGCCCAGGGTTGCACCAGTAGACACGCCCCTCACACAACACACCAAGCACACCTGCTAGATGGGAAACCACGACATTGATAGACTGGTGTGTTTGCACTGGTCAAGCAACAGTGGCAATCCCCTGCTAGGTGAATCACAAAAAGTTGCTAAATTAACCTGTGTAGAATAAAGGAGTACATTTTAATAAATATTTTACACCAAAACAACAGAAATCCAATTAGCAGAATTGGAGTTATGCATTGTTTAAGCTTTTAGTATAAACTAGCACCTAAAATATCAAAGCGTGAACCGCGGACATTAAGTCACACAAGACTGGGCCAAAGTTGAAAAATGTGGCCAGCCGCAATGGTCAGTGGTTAGGACTCCAGAAGTGGATTGTGCCCTGTCAGCTCTTACCTTCGTACATAGAAGAAATTCTTAGAATATTTTGTCTGAGAAGGTAAACTTCAGAGGGGCAAGTCTGCAGGAGGTGTCTGAGGTGTCTGAGGAGGGAGCATCGTCATGCTATAGCCTTGGGTCAAAGCCATAGAGAAGATTCCTACATTTGGACTTCTCTAAAATGAAAGTCAAAAATCTCCAATAGGAAGAGGCAGAGGGCTGGTATTGGATTTGGTCATATCGGTACATTTAGCACCACAACCTAGGGTCCAAGACTGAGGACACCTCTTGGGGCTTTAGGACTCACTCAGGCTGGATTCAGGTGCGGGATCATAATTTTGGGAGACTTATGTGTCTCTATGCCTCTCAACAGGATGCCAACAAATTAGCCCTTAGAGTCACTCTGGTAGTCCTGGGTTCAGGTGAAGATGCAGGGCTTAACAGCAGGTCTGGACCCGAGAGTTCAAGGCAGACCCCCATGCAGCAAGCAGTCCTTCCAAGTACAGCAAAGCAGTCTTGCGGAGTGCAAAGCAGGTCACAACAGCAGGCAGTCCTCTTAGAATCCCTCCTCAGGTTCAGGAGGGAACTGAACAGTGGTGATGATGGTCCCATTTTTATACCCTGGTGCCGTTCATTTGGAAGATAGACAAAGCTTCTAGAAAGATTCTTTGAATTGCATGGAATTTCCTGACTCACCTGTCATTGCTCCAAGCTCGCTGTAATGACAATGTGAGGCTGTTAGGTCCTTTGTATGAAGGTAAATGCCAACTTTTCAAAAGTAGCATTTTCAAAACTGTAATAAACAAATTCATCTTTACCATTATTGAAGATTTATCATCACAGATCCATAGATACCGAACGTGGCATAGCTACCTGCTCCCAAATGTTTTTCTCCAGATTTTTATATAGTATAAACTCAACCCAAAGGTATCATTGGGCATTACATGAGCACCAGTTACGTTACAGATGGACTAATTCATTTTTGGTAGGCACGGGGAGATTTAGGGGCACATGCATGAAGGATTCGTAAATATTTTTGCGAAACCTTAACAAGGTGTTTAGAATTCCTGCCGAGACTTGAGCCCATTTCCACAGCTTTGAGTACAACTTCTCTAGCTGTTGGCCCTCATCCTCTCCCAACTGGATATTACAATTTAATAAATCTAATAGGGAATCCCCAATGTTATCTAATAGGAGTGGTAGGCCACATGGTAGTGAAAAAATAATTTAGGAGTTTTTTACTACATGTAAAACCTAAAAGTACATGTCCAACATTTTAATTACACATCACCCTGCCCTATGGGCTACCTAGGGCTTACTTTAGGGGTGGCTTGTATGTAATAAAATGGGAGTTTAAGGCTTGGCAAAGGGAGTTTAAATGCCAAATCCACATGGTAGTTTGCAACTGCATTCTGGCTGTGGTGGCAGGCCAGGACATGTTTTAAGATGCTACTTAAGTAGGTGGGACAATAAGTGCTGCAGGTCCACTGGCAGCATTTTATTTACAGGCCCTAGGTATAATGTATACCTTTCTACAAGGGACATATATGTAACTTAAATATAGCAATCAGTTTTAAAGGAGAGAGCATAAGCACTGTAGCACTGACTAGCAGTAGTAAAGTGCTCAGAGGCCTAAGGCCAACAAAAAGAATTCTGAACAAAGTGAAGGCAAAACTGCAAAACATTTCAGCATGAGGTCCAACACAGACATTATGTGCTTGTCTTCCCAACCACATATGCGGCATCCCCATATTACATCACTGTGCTGTAGGGGCCTAATAGCTGCATGGCTCACCCTCCATCGTCGGCTGGACATGTTTGAACAGGAGAGAGAATGCAAGTAAGTGTATGTTAGGTACCTAAGTACATGTGCAATTTGAGAGTGCTGTCCTGTCAGGTGTTCACTGTGAGCTTTGTCATAATCATACATGTTCTATTGATGATGTTTTGTTATTGTATGAAAGTTTGAAAGGTCAAATTTAAGAACACACATGTTTTTATTTGTTTTCTTTGGCTTGACTATTGATCATTTGTGTCATTATGGAAATGCTGGCCTTGTGTACCTTAACCTAGTTTCCAAACCACCATATGTCCTACGTTAAAACTTTACACTATCAATGAATATTGTGTAAATGTTCTGATGTACAAAATCATAGACCAGTTTAAGCTCCTTTAAAATGATTTTTGTGGAACCTGTTGTGAATCTCCATTTCCAATAGGTTACAATTGAATTTTGGCATACCTCAACTATTGCCAACCCTTTCACCTGCTTTTATTAGCTGAATATGTAGATATATTATGAATTGTCAATGTAAGGGAGATCAAATTTGAGTATGAAATTACGAGAAAGAAAGCAGGTTACAGGTTGGTTACAGTCTCCACATTGTCAATACTTGTAAAAGAGCGGAAATCATTCCCTTTTAACTAAAAGTTTGTAGACATGCATTACTGACTCAGTTATTTAACAAAGTCTCCCTTTGTTCATATTCCGTTTCAGTGGACTGAGCTTGCCTACAGCAATCACAGTAGGACCACGGGCATGAAGATAGACCCTCGGCTGGGAGGTGGGCACGAACACTAGACATCACTAACCCATCACCAGCAGGGGAAGTCTTCACACCCAGAGACAAGGTGTGTTCTCAAGAGACTCTGGGCAGAGGCTGAACAGTCACCATGAGGGGCAGGGCAGTGGATATGTGCACCACTAGCCAGGGAGGAGGAAGTTCTTGGCTCTCCTCCTTGCCTTGAGCAAGACAAAACTGTGGTGTGCCAGCCCCTCCTTAACTCCTGAGGCCCCCATTCCATGGGGGCTGCCAACTACAACCTCTGCCCTGTCATGAACTACACCTCCTGGTGCTTGCCCAGAAGATCTTGAGTCAAGGGACACGTCAGCCCCCAATATCCCACATTCCTCTTGTGCTGCCCAGTTCCTTTCCCCAGAATATGTATTAGTGGCTGCCCTCAAGAAGGCCCAGATGACAATTGTAGAAGTTCAGGGAACACGCTCTGTGGACATCTGGGACTTAATTGGCAAGGTTTGGATGCTATCATGAGAAATGTTCTCTGGACACATCCAAACAGCCAGACAATTTAGTCCGCATCAGCGGAGGCTCTCCGCATCATGTTTAAAATGGCAAGTCAGGATCCCCACAGACTTTTGTCCCCCAAGCCAGTAATCTGAGTTGAACATGGCCGCTTTAGCTCGCTGTCTGACTTTATTATAATTTTGGATATTGGACTACTGCATTTGAACCCTTTTCTAACTAAATTCAGAACTGAACTTGCATTTATAAATCAAACTGTAAGATGCATTGTATGTCAGTCAAAGAAAGTGTTTGGGTAATTAGATTAGATGATGTTTTCTATGTTACTATGCAGTTTTTCAGTTTTTCAATGCATTACACTTTGAAAATGAACATAGAAAATTGCATACATAACACTATTGTATGTGGTTTATGAGGTAAATGCAACATAAAACAGTCAACAAAGATGAAAGGTTGACACAAGTCTGTGTTATATAAAGAGAAAATGGTCACAGGTATTATCTTCAAAATACAAAGTAAACACAATAATTAAGGGGCTACATCTTTATCATATCTTGGTAACATTCTGCAATTGTATCAAAGGACGGTGCTGCTTGTCAATCATCTGAGGAAGTACTTTAAGTAAGTCAGAAATCTCAGTAGCCTCCATAGCACAAATATAATTCTGTACTTAACTCTGTGCTGGTAAAGCTGAACCTTCCAGTAGCCAACATTAGCCCTTGACATGTCCCCCTGCATGGATGGCCACCTCACATGGCCTGCTGGTTCAGTATGGAAAGGGGTGGCACCTTGTAAATTGTGGGGGAAAGATTCATGAATGGGGGATACTTGCTCCTCACCAGAGGTGTGCTCTCCCTCAAAGGATTAATAGAAGACCGGAGAAGAGCCTCACGTGAGGAATGTGTAAATGATTGTACAGCGAGACCTGTACTTTGATAGTTGTGTTTAACGACTGGTGTGTAGGTGGAACTAGTATCTGTAGCTCCTTAACTAGTAGAGGGGGACAGGCAATTCTCAGAAGGGATTTAGGAGGTACACTGCTCCCAGTCCATTAAGCCGTTTTCTTTTAGATTTTATACATGGGGGCAACAATGCCCTCCTCTGAGTCTAGGTCCTCCTCCGCCTCCCCCTCCTCGACCAGCTATTGCTCCTCCTCCCCTGCTATTGTCGGTAAGCACTGTTGTCCACATATATTGTTGCTTGGAGAAGAATCAAATTCTTTCTTCCGATTACAAGCCATTTTCCACTTATAAATGTTTCAACATCATTGTCTGGCTCCAGTACCTAGAAGAAGAAGACTTCATCAGGTGAAGAACATGTCATCACGATTTGGGTCAAATTCTCAACTCAATACTTCAATATAAATAAATTCAGAGACACGTGACCCTAAGTCACCATATGCTATTAAGAGTTGATTTATGGATGAGATCTCCCATGAGGTCAGCTTCTGCACCTGAGCCCTTGAAGATGGTGTTTCCAAAGTATTTCCAGATCCAGCAGTTATAGAGATATGATGCAGGTTCACTTGATATTCTCAGTCTATCTAAGTCATCATGACATCAGATGCAAATATAGTAGAGGAGCCCACACAGTACTATGAAATAAATCTTTAAACATTTATATACTAACACAAAAGAGGAAAAAGATTTAGTGAAAGGACAAATGATGACATGAAGAAGTTAAGATCACAATTCCCAGACTTACCTGATGAATGGATGGTAGAGGGCATAATTGCTGCTAGGATGCCCCCTGAGGTCCTAGTTGAGAATGTTTTGAAGGATAACATCAGGGGCTGTTGTATGACAGAAGCTGACAGGGGAGAGAGACATACTTAAGAGAGTGAGTCATTGCAATTCAAAGACAAAATACTAGGTACATGCTTTCACTACTCATTTTGGGATATTCTGATAGGCAATACAAGACCTATCTTATCTTATAGTGATACCCTTACATTACCAGATTTCAGTGCCAATTTGATGTCAAAAAATATGTAAAAGAATAGGCTGACAGTTAACACCCTACACATAGAGCATATGGCAGATCTCTTTCACAAAGGGGTATTGAAAACATGGGAAAAAATACAAGCCCAAGCACCCCCACTAACTATGTTAGACAGATATCAACTTCACCGTCCTAGACAATCAATGCGGGCAATAGTGGGGGAGGACATGGCAGAACCATGAGAACTTGCTTCACTAACACACTTGCTCCAGGCTGTTTTGCCGCAGCACGGGATAACTGTACCATATGCACTCTCCAAATCATACCATATTCAGGCATTGAGCAAAACACAGCAATAATGGCAGGACGAGCTAGGAATAGAGATTACTGAGGCACAATGGGCATACTGCTATGCATGTACCAGGACCATTTCACAAAATGGTAGGCATAGATTAATACATTATAACTACCTACACAGAGCCTATTACACCTGCCAGGATACATACATTTGACATGAGGGAAGAAGACAGGTGTCCGCGATGCGGGGCAAGTGAAGCTAATTCTATACATATGGTATGGGGGTGTTCGGGCATTCTGGGGTGAAGTATTTGCAGCATTGAGTGATCTGCTGGTGGAGCAGCTATCCGACTCCCCTGTGTTTGTACTGCTAGGGTACAACAAAGATATACAAAAATCAGGCCAGAAACTGGCAGCAATAGGCATTCTTTTTGCAAAAATGGAGAATCCTAATGCACTGGATGCAAGGCCCAGTACCCACGCTGCATGACTGGCACACAGATTTGGCGTACTGTTCCACACAAACAGATCATTATAACGCCTTAATACCTGTACGTTGCAGGCCCAAAAATATCCGGGGACTCTATCAACAGTACCTATTATGGAAAGATGTAGATGAAGAGGAGCGTACAGCATTAGATGCCACAGGTATGGGATAGGTTACAACCCAGAACAGTATGTCGTATGTATGTGACCACTGGAACAAGAGGCCAAAATGTTATTAAAATGGGATCATAGAAGAATGGGGCACGTACGTATGAGGGAGGGAGGGGGGTCATAATAGAAGCCCAACCTAGATTTGGTCAAGGAGCACCCAATATAAACTGGCTCACCTGTGAAGATGCTATGAAAGTAATGGAATCCCTACTATAGATGCATCAAAATTACTGCATACAGCACACCACATGAAATGACGATTGTAAAAGTCACTTGTCTACTGTATGTTATGTTAATGAAAATATAAAGTTTGAAAAAAAAATAATAGGCTGACATACTGAGCATGCTATATCAGGAATGTGTGAGAAACAACACGCAGCTACCCTGTCAGTAGTATTTATAGGTATTAGAACCTTAGGCAAGTGCACTGACTTTATACTTCCTAGTGTGTACCATCTCTCTGCTGTGTGGTGACTATCCCAGTGCTGTTGAACAACAAACCACAGCCATAAAAGTTAAAACTAAAACATTAGTATATATTAGTGTACCAGGATACATGAGGAGATTAGAACTGAGTACAATTAAAAGCCATGGCAAAACACATATTGACATTACTGGTTAGAATACAAAAAAAAAAAAAAAAAAAGTTAAAACAATCCTCTGTAATGTCTTGAATTGCTAGCATAGGGGCCTGCAAATCTGTGTAGGTGGTCCGCTTTGTAAGACCCGTCCTGTGTGTTGCCATACTGCAGTTGCAATGTCTACTGCCCAAGCTGAAGCTATCAATCTAGGTGTATGTAGAGTAGTAAAATAAATAATAACAAACATATACAATTTTCGAGCTTATGTTACAGTAAATTTATGAGGGGTATTAATGTGAAGTGTGGCTAACAATACAGGTATGAGTGAAGGACAGATATAAATGAGTACTTGTAGACTGGTTTTTATAAAGACAGAGAGGGTCATATCTGCCATGTTTTCCAAGGTCCAAAACCAAGACTGTGAGTCTCAGAGGAAAAGAAGGGACTACCTGACCTAATCATACATGGATCTGGGAAATTTGGCAGCTATGGAAAGTAGAGAAGCGGGGGTGGTTATGGTCTTACTTGGCACCAGAGCAGTGTTAACCTGCATTGTAGAGAGGACATCCTTCTCGAGAGGTGGGAGACAGAAACAACTCCATTTGGCTTTCCAGTAAGAACTTGAACCATCTAATTCCTAGAGAATTTCCCCTTCACTCACCACATCTCATTTTGCAAATTTTCTAAATGTTCCTCATAGTCTAGACAGCTGCCTCAAATGCCGTCATAGAGTCTATGACCTGTAGATATAAGACTGCTTTCTGAGTTCCACTGAGGGAGAACAGTGGGAGTCCATGTAACAGCTTATGGTATATAACCTGCAAATTTAAATACGTAACCTGCCTCCCCCCTATCCAAATTTCTCTTCCTTTCCACACAGGCAAAATCCTTGAGGGAGAAAGATACAGTGGTGGCTGTAGGACCCAAAACCTAAAGATAAAAGAAACAGATCCTATGGTATGGGCAACATTTATGTGGTTGTAATGGAATGCGTGCAAGGCGTGTCTGATTTCTTTCCGATGTGTGCAATTCTCCTATTCAGTGACATACAGATGTTTTCTATTCACTACCATACAGAGACTCCAAACAGAAGGCAAAGTCTCTGCCCTGAGTGCAGAGGTTCTGCCATATGGAAAATACAGTCATACGTTGCTGGTAGGAACTACACTGCTATACATTATGATTATTCTGACTCCATACTCGAAACTGAAGAGGTAGAGACATGTAGGTCTACACTTTGAGGAACTTTATAATCAGGTTTTGTGAAAAGCCAAAGGTAGTAATGGTATTCAAAAGTATTAAAGTATATTACACAAGTAAATTACTCATAAGGGTAAGCTACCTTTGTGAATAACACCCGATGGTTCAATTTATGAAGCTGCTTCTGTAAGAAACTGCTTCTCACACTTCAAAAGTCGGAAGTCTCACTTCACACTGGGAAAGTGACTAAGAAAGTAAATCTTTTATTACTGTTATTTGCTTTGATGTGCAGGTGATAGATTTTGAGTTGTATCAAATTACTCTTTCAACGTTCTGAGGTTGGCAAATCTTGCTCGCGAAGCTTATTTCCTGTTCGCGATCGCAATGACGTGTTCGCGATCTCAAACTCTCGCGGGATAGCGCAACCGGCTACCAACAATCCAACATCTTGTAGCGCGCGCGAATGGATAGGAAAACTCGTCGGCGAACGCAGGGAATGCATTATTAAAGCACGAACAAGAAAAATACTTCAGTTTCGCGTCAGGTTGGGAAAGTTTTGACATTTTCGCGCTTTCCGCGGAATGTGAAAATGTCAAAATATCGCAAATTCCGCGAACGGAACGAAATTTACCGCCCAGGCCTAGTCATTAGCTCGCTGGATGCTGTGGGGTGCAGACTCCGATTTTTTGCTTCAGTCATGCTTGCCCTTTTGTCAGGTAGTATTAAGTATGCTGTCCATATTGTCTCGATTTATTGCAAGGATTATCCCTGAGCTACTGGTAGACTATCCTTAGTGTGATCGGTCTAGGGCCTCTTACCGTCAGCTGGACAGCCTACGGCAGCAATGCTTTCTGGAGCATATTTTGGTATTTTAGGCATTTTTTGTTCAGCCAACATAAGACATTTTACCAATCTGCAGTTCAGTTGGGTGTTTTCAGGGTTTAAGCAGGCCAGCACTGCTTGTCTCCTGGTGTGGATGCCTTTCTGTTTAAGAGGTTCTTTTAGAAGCTGTTGCCGTGCTTGATGCAGTTCCTTCCATAAGCAAATTAGGTTTGGAATATCGCCATTCTTGGTGTTACACAGCCTGCACGTGTCTTGCGCTGTTGTCCTCGGTCATGGTGGAAGATACTGAGCACACAGAAAGATTCCCAGTCTGTGCCTTAAAAAGTTCATTTTGATGACCTTATGATAACCCTGATTAAAGAATGATTGTGGGGCAATTGATTTGTAGGAGTTAAGGTTCATCCAGGTGTGTGATCTGTTTGAGAAGCTTGCCTTGTCCTCCACCAAGGAAATTTGTTTTACGTTTTTCCAGACTAGTTTTTTGAAGTTCAGATATCCGAGTTGCGCATCCCAAAGCC
Organism: Triturus cristatus; assembly: GCF_964204655.1. Lineage (NCBI taxonomy): Eukaryota > Metazoa > Chordata > Amphibia > Caudata > Salamandridae > Triturus > Triturus cristatus. The sequence goes on from NC_140588.1 coordinate 492,778,041, forward strand.
CCGTACGTTTAGTAGATTCCAGGGCTAACTGAGGGTAGCATCTAGCTTGGGAGGACTCCCTGTGCTGTATGTCGTTCCACAGCAAGTAACTTAGCGTATTTATAGTGGCACTTCTGAACTTATGCCAGCAGATGATGCAAGCGCCATATTTGGCTAAGACTTGTTGTAGAAGACCAAACTCCAACCTTATTTGAGCAGGTGATGTATAGTGCGGAAGACAAAACATAGTTCTATAGGTTTTGACCTGCGTGTTATTCAGATCCTTAGAGTCACTTCCCTGCATTGCCTCGCTACCATATGCAATTGAGGGGAGACATTTAGCCTGGACTACCTTCAGGAGTGGGGTCATTGTCGGCCCCATCAATTTATTTGCCAGATTTTTCATCGTTAGAACGATCAACAGACCTTTATTTCTTATTTCCTCTTTCTGGTGCCTGAATGACCCTTCCTCATCGAATGTGACTCCTAGGCACTTGTACTCGTGAGCTGGATCGAGTTTGGTGCCGCCCAGGAACCAATTCCTCTGTAGGTTCTTTTTGTTAATTATTGACATTGTCCGAGTCTTACTCAGATTTATTATTAAGTTGTTTTCTGTTGCGTAGTCCTGCATTTCGGTCAGTAGATGTTGGAGTCCGACGTAAGTATGACTAAGTAGAACTACGTCGTCTGCATACATGAGATTGGTCAATGTGTTTCCTCCTATCCTGGGTGAATGGGAATTGCAGGCATCAAGCACCTTTGGAAGGTCGTCCATGAATAGGTTGAACAGGGTTGGTGCAAGCACACAACCCTGTTTCAGTCCTTTTGTTGTGGGAATTTTCGAGGAAAGGGGGGTGCCGTCGCCTAATTTCACCTGCACGCAGGTATCTGAGTGTAGAAGCGACAGCATATATAAAGTGGGCTGTGGTATGCCCCATCGTGCCAGTTTCCCCCACAGTCTGCCCCTCTCTACATTGTTGAAAGCAGCGCTAAAGTCAATGAAGCATAGTTGTAGTGGTAATTTAGCTGCTTTTGCTGCGTCGATTATTAGAGAGATTGTGAGGATGTTTATTGATGTGCTGACCATTTTGCGAAACCCGGTCTGATCCAGCGGTATTATCTGATTTGCCTCAGCCCAGGATATAAGCTCCTCTAATATGATGCCCGCAAAGTATTTTGTTTCATTATCTATCAGAGCTACTAGGTGATAGTTTTTGGGCTCAGCCTTCTCTCCTTTTTTGTAAATTGGCGAGCCCTTCCAAGATTCCGGAATTCTGTTCAGCAGCCTGACTTCCAAAAATAGAGGTTGCAGGATGTCCGCCCAGTCCTCACTCTTTGCTTTGAACAGGGCAGGTGGAATGCCGTTCGGTCCTGAAGCTCCTTCTTTTCTTCCTTTGGTGATCTGCTTTTTAATTGAGAGTGACAGAGAGCATCTAGCTGCACCTGATGGTGTGCTTTCTGTGGCTGGAGGCTCCCTGCCCTTTTCTCAGATTTGTTTGCTCCAGCTTGGCCCTCTGGAGTCCAGCTGTTGACCATTTGTACTCCGGCGTTTTCTATTTGGTTGTTGAAATGTGTAGTAAGATATTTTACCCAGTTTGCTTCCGAGATGTGTGACCCAATGCCCTTATGTTGTGGGCGTATAATCCCGTTCACAGTTTTCCAGAAGTGGGCACTATTGTTACAATTTGTGTCGTATAGGAGTTTTGACCATATTTCATCCTCACGCTCTCTATTGATGTTCCATTTCAATCTTTTTAGTGCTGCCCTTTGGTCCTTCAGGGATAAGCGTCCGCTGGCATTCCCTGGGAATCTTCTCAGCCTGCGCGGAATTGAGTTTATTAATTTTTTGAGGGACTTGAGCTGTACTCTTTTGTCTTTCTGAATTTTATTTTTTCCACATTCTTTACGGGTGTTTTTTATAGGGAAAGTATCTGCGAGTTCTTCTAGCAGTATGGCAGTAAACTGTCCCCAGTAGGCAATTTGGTCATCTATGCTGGATGCTTGCGGTTAAAAAGTTGAATTGCTGCTTCGGCCTGAGAATTTGTATTGGTTGTTGTACATTTGATCCTTCTTAAATTGGAGGTGAAAATAGGCCCCAAGGTTACATCTGACCTTATTGATCTAGGTGCAGTAACTGTTAGTTGAAATTCCTGGGGGCGATGGTCACTCTCTCCCATAACCCCAACCCCAGAATGTATGAGAACAGAGCGAGGCTTATGAAGGTGTAATCCAATATGGAATTTGTTTTTGCAGAGTAAAATGAATCGACTGGAGGAGAGTCATCCGGGAATCTTCCATTTAGTGCTCGAAGGTTTGGGTGTTCTAAGTCATCAAGAAAGCGGCTGTTGCAGCATTTCTTCCTTCCATACAGTGGAACGCATTGTGAGGGGATATTATGGATTCCAGATTGAGCAGATACCTCCTCCCCTTCTGCCGAGCCATAAGATAATGGTTTAGGTCCCCTCTCAGGATAAACGTTGGATTTTCCATATCAGTGGCATACTTGGCCACTTGGTTAGTGAGATTTTTTTAATATTTCGCTTTGCGTTTGGGATGGACATACGAGTTGATTAGGCACACCTCCATTTCTTCTTCCTCCAGGATGATAGTGATTGTGACTGCAATTGCTACGTTTGACGTCGAGTTCATGAGAGTTGCTGATGGTATGCTCGTCGTGGAGACATACGTGGCCAGCCCACCAGAGCAGTGGCCAAATCTGCCGGTCCTTGTTTCTGATATGGCAAAGCATGTGTAACCCTCTATGTGCTGAGGAACCGTGAGCCAAGTTTCTTACAGCAAGATTATATTAAAGGTTGTGACGTACTTCAAGAAGTCTGAGTCCTCTATTTTTGTTGCTAAGCCATTGATGTTCCACGAGCTTAGTCTAAGAGGGGACTCCTTTACCCTGCTGTGGACTCTATCTTGTGTATAACGTCAGTTTTCCTCTGTGCGTGTGATTATGATACGGGATAGTGTTTCCCTGTTGAGCCCTTGGCTTGTGTAGGCGACTGCCCTCAATGGTATCTCTGGTTAGTCCCACTGGCTGCTGACACTCTGTTGTCGTGATCTCCCCCGAGCGCCTCTAAGTACACAGTTTGAGTGCGCTCGGTGTGTTTTTGGTCCTGGGCTTGCGTTGCTTAGTAGTGGAAATGGGTTGGCTGGTTTATGAAAGGGAACAATGTCAGTGCCCCAGGTTTGGAATATGCCCAGTTCTGCTAGAATTGACTCTGCAATTTTGCTTGTGCTCCACGTTGTCTTTGTTGCCTCTGGGCTTTGAAGGCTGGTGGTGTGTATGAACTCTATGGAGAGTAGATCCTTTGACCTTATGCTGGCAAGATTAGGAATTACTTAATTAATCTTAGAATGTTCCCTCGATTTAACATATCCTGATGTCCCTTAGAAATATATAGAGAATAGAAAATCAAAACCGCTGTTACTTGTTGTCTGGTTCTTGCTGGTTGTTTTACCGGCAACTGTGGATTTACTGTAGCCATCGATTAGGTTAGAAGTATGGAGCTAGTTACTTCTTTGAGCTGTGTTACCTCTTGGTTACTTGGTACTTCTACCATAGATTTCCTTGAGTCTGCCTTAGATGTTATTGACATGGGAGATGTTTGTTTTGAGTCAAGCCCCCCGTCCTGTGCCCTTGTTCCAGTGACCTCCGACTAGGGCAAGCGTTGGTTGGTATGCTAGGCCTTTTAAACTCTCTGAGCAATGGCTCCTGTTTGGCCTATCTGACGTTCCACAAGCTTCTCTTTTGGGCCCATTGATAGAGCTCGTATTGGTGACTTTTTGCTTTGTTTTTGGCAACCTTTCGGGCCCCAGGGTTGCACGCCTCTCCACTTGACTGTTGTAAGAGTGCAAGTTTATTGGATGAGACCCTTGTCTCTCCTCTCACGTCTTGGCAATGTGTTACCTGTTGGATGTGGCCTCTGTCAGGATTTGTTAAGTGGGAGGTGGTTGTAATGTCTTGTCTTTTACCTTCTTTGTGTTCTATGTTGATCCTGGGTGGGGGTCCGTGTCCATTTTCTTCTCCACTTTCCGCGTGTGCCCTACTTGTGGAAGTCTGTTTTGGAGCATCTCCCTGTTCCGGGAGATGTTCGCAGATAGTTGGAGGCGATTGTGCTTGATTTGAAAAGCTTGCATCTTCTAAGTTGGTATCACGTTTGTTATGTGAACCTGAAAAGATAGGGAAGTAAGCTGTTACATTTGTGTGGAGCTTTTGGTTGCGCCCTTTCCTTTTCTGTTGACGAAGTTTCTTGGCGTTGAGTTTTAATAGTCCTCCGTTACCAGACCCTCCCGTCTTCTCAGTGTCCACATTAATGTTGTCTGTACCTATATTGCTGACCATTGGTTGTTCCCTTCATTCTATTGGACATGCCCTGGCCTTTTATTGTGTTTCCTGCTGTTGCGCTTTTAGTGTCCTTTATCAGGCTGCTTAGCATTGTGGGCAGGGTGGACAGCTTGTCGACCACCTGGTCACAGTTGCAGCTAAGGTGGGCATTTGATTGCCCTATTTTAATCAGGCCGTTCAGATTTCCCAATTTCACGTCGATATCTGCAGTAAAGACGGCCAATGTGTTCAATAATGTTAGTTGGATCTCCATCTTTTCTGACTGATATTGCAGGGCTTCAAGGGCCAGTTGTATTTAATAGGGAGGTCCAAGTGAAAGCGTTTTGTTCCTTTATTTGCGCCCGCTCCTTTTGGTCTGGTCTGTTGGAGGTGAGTCCCAAGGAAATTCTTGGGGAGAGTGTAGCCTTTGTTCCTGTTCCTGATCTGATGTATAAGTGGCCAGCATATCTTCCCATTCTTGTGTGTTTAAATAGGATATTATCGCCCTCCCCTCCTCGTTCTGTTTCAGGTCTAGTTTCCCTGCATGTGCTCCTCCTTGTTGGGTAAGCAGACTCCCTTGAACAAGGAGTGGTGAAATTGTTGGAGATTCTGTGCTTACTGAATCAGTTATTTTGATGGGGGTGCTATGGCAGCTAGTCATCATATTGATTGTGGCGCTGGAATTGATTACACTGTTTTGTTACCCAACTGCTCTCCTTGCCTCATCTTCGGCGTTGCTTTCATCTTTGTTTTGTTTGGTGGCCCTGTCCCCATCCCTGACGTCAGGCTGTAGCAGAGGTGCAGCTGTTTTTTTAAGCCTATATTCTGCAGTAGGAGTCCCCTGAGTACTTCCCTGTTGGCTAGTTTTTATTGGGGAGAATCCTAAGTTCCCAAGCGTTTCTGCGGGAACCGCAGGGGATGTGATACGTGCCGCTAGCGCCCCCGTAGGATGCTTTGGAGATTGAGGCTTGAGCTGAGATTGCTGGCCTTGTTGCTGTGGCGCCCTGACTTCGTCCAAGGGCAGAAAGTTTGGGACAGATACTTGTGACTGCAGGGGAAGCAGTGGCGGTTGCAGGCCTTTGAGGGTTGCACTACTGGAATAAAGAACTGACCCTGCATCTCTTAGAAAGTTGAACTTTGTGTAGATCTTGGGTTGGTTAGAGCGTGCGATGCCGGTAAGTCCCGTCCATGCTGTTGTCTCAGTTTGATCCTGATCTGTTGCGATAAGCTTTTGTTCGATACTGAGCTGATCGATGGGATTTTGTTTCTTTCCTTTTATCCCCCTTGTCCTGGGTGGCATGGCCTCTCTCATTCTTCCTGACCTCATCGAGCCTGTGTGATTTGAAGAGCATATCAGCAGCTGTGGCTAGCAGGACTAGCAGGGCAGCAGCTCAAGGCAAGGCGGGCTGTGTGATCGCGTGTCTGGCTGTTCTGCATTCTGCGTTGTGCGCTCTTCCGCGTGTTTGTCCAAGTGGTATGATCACTTTTCAGTGTGTTATTCATTGTGCGTTTTTCTTCCGCTCTCCTGCGTGTTATCCTTAATGCGTTGCAGGCTGCGTTTCATTGCTGCCGTTAATGCCGCAGTGGTTGTCACCGTCTCATCAGTACTGCGTCTCTGCACGTTACTATTGCGCTGTTCACGTCCGTCTGCCGATTACTGTTTTACTGTTTTACGTTGCCCTGTACACCCAGCTAGAGTTTGAGTGTTGTGTGTTATGATCCAAAGTCCCCTATGGAGCTGTGCATGAGGGGTCTGGGCCAGGGAGCTGGGGTGAGGTGGGGACAAGCGGGGGCTGAGTAGATGCGGCAGGCAACGCATGTGGCTTGCTGGCTACACTGGCTGTTTAGTTGCCTTTGCCTTTGTCTTTGCCACCACTCTGTGCGCCAAAAGGTTTGCCACAGTGCAATCGCCCACACCCGCACTCACTCCCGCACCTGCCCCTTCCTTGCCCCTGGACTTGCACCCGCTGCTTACACTATGCTCACCACCACTCCCCCGCAGGATCCGCCTGGGTCCAATGGCTTTCAGCACTCCAGCGCTCCGGCAGGGGCTTGAACAGCAGGACTTCCAGCAGCACTCCAGACGCTCCGATTCCCGTTCCACTGCAGGAGGCGCCACACAGGGGCAATGGAGCACGGGGAGCACGGGGAGCACTGGGGCCGCTGGAGCCTGCGGGAGCCTTCTCGCCCCTTTGCGCTATATCCTGGGAGTCCACCAACCGTCCTCTGCATCTCTGCCTCTGTGCTGGGTACTCTGTATGCCAGTACGAACTGTTGCAGCAGAAAGTTCAGGCAGGCAGTGCCGACCTTAACGGCGCCTGGGCAGCCCGGGCAATCCGTGCCTGCGCTGTGCCCAGGTCCAGTGCTCAAGTGCTCAAGGGGCGCAGGGAAGCGATGTTGGGAGTTGCAGGGAAGCCGGCGGGCTCTCGGGGTCTCGGGCGTACGATAGAATGGTAGGACCTGCACGGAACCATGCAGGCGGGCAACTAGAGCCAAATTTCAGGGGGGGCTGAAAAAGATTGGGGGGGGGGGCGGCTAAGTCTTCCAGCCATAGGCAGGGTGGCTGTAAGAAGGGGTGAAAACACAACAAAAGCCTCAATAATGAGTAAATGGTCTTTTAAAGACTTGTGAAGTACTCGGGTGCGGCTGCAATTAGACGGACGCCAGCCCGCTCTCAGCCGGGCTGACACACATGATGGGGGGGGGCTGAAGCCCGGTGAGCCCAATGGGTGTTGCGCGCCTGGAACCATGTATATGCCTTTGCCAGAGAGTTCTTAATGTAAAACCACTTCCAATTTCATTTGTCACAGCGTCCACAAGGTAAAACTCACTCCTATTGTATTCGTAACTTGCCTGGGTCAGGTAAGCCCTTTCTTACTTTACTTGTTCTGTGTCGGCAATATCTCTTTCAGTTATGAGCAAGAATTTTATAGGTGTGCTTAAAGAACTGTAGCTCAATCAAATGAAACCCACTAAGAAAAAAAACAACAGGCAAGGGGCAAAGCTGAAGTCCTGGAACCTCAATATACACTCCCATCCTATTGCATCTTGGAGAGTTCAGAGTGTAAAACCATTTTCAGTGTATTTGTCACTAGGTTTGTGTTTGCCTTTGTCTGTTATGAGCAATTAAGGTATTTCACAAGCAGTTGCTGCCCAATCAAGTGCTGTAAATAAGTTCAGCAAAGCAACAGAGCTGCACCCCCTCTCTTTATACTGCTTTTTATTCTTTTTTGTGATTAATAAGTTCTAGCCGAGAGTAAAAGCTGTCTCCAAACAGAAATAAAACTACTGTTGTTTAAAACTGGAGAAAGACAGATCGACTTATGAAAAAAACTTGGTGAATTGTGTCCTTTTATTTCTCTTGCATCATCTCGTTTCTTTAGACTATCTTCCATGCTACTTTGCTTATGCAAGCCAGAGGAAATACATAAATTTATAACAAGAATGATCCATTGAACAATATGATCCTTATCTCTGTCACATTGGTTTTATCATCTCCTTCTACACTTTAAAACACTTTAAACCAAAGTCCGGCTATGTAATACTGCACTAATATAGTAAAGTAATAAAATACAGATACGAACAATTCCAGCTCGTTAACAGATTGTAAACTTTAACAAGCATTTGCAATGCAATTGGTCTCGCATTTGCGAGAGTTTGAGCTATTGGCTTTGCAAATGACAATGCATTTTATTTGTGTGTTTTGAAATCCTGCGAGGGTGCACTTTGTACTTATAGTCCTTGCTTAGGAGAAGCAAGGCTGGCAATAACTGCGCTTCTTTTACTGCCAGCCTTGCTTCTCGTAAGCAAGGACTTGAAGTACAAAGTGCATGTTTACGCACCGCTTTTCAAAATACATAAATAAAAAGCATTGCTATTTACAATGCCAATAGCTCAAACTCTCGCAAATGCGAGACCTATTGCATTGCAAATGCTTGTTTATGAATGTTGTAACTTGTTTTGGGAAAGTGCTGCTTGTCACAATCAGACAACCTATTTCTTTCATCCTTTCTTAAATTAATAATGTTCGTGCCCAGAGGTGAGTGTAAACAGTATCAAAGATCCTGCATTGACAGAAAACAAGCGCAAGGGCTTGAACACCTAACCCTGAAAATGACAAACAAAATGCGATTTTTTTTTTTGGGTGGTGGAGTTTTATATAGCGCGAACTAGAACCGAGGGTCTCAGACTGCTTTACATGAGCACTTGTTGCATTACGGATGGACACATTAATTTTGTTAGGCACAGGGAGAATAAATGATTTGTCCTGATTCACCTCTTCCCTGCTGAGACTCAAACCCGGTTCGCCCGCTCTAGCCATTAGGCCATATCCTCTCCACATTTCTGAAGTTCTGGTCAACTTCTGTAACTGCTATATATTGACCCGAATCCCAGAATCTTTGGTTGTGTAAATGCAACCCGCAACAGCAAACAGCTGAATTTGCGACCGGATTTACTGATTTTATAGACTGTGCACTGCACTTACAACTGGAGAAAGCTGCCATCATATGAGACTTTCCACAGTAGTAAATTAATTGGTGGGCCATAGGTGAGCCCATGGTAGTGACTATTGGGAATGTGGTGAATACCAACTAACTGAGCTTGTCACACGGCCTTTGAATTCTGATGCGGCCAAAAATGGAGGTTAAAAGGGTAATAAGAGGATTTGTGCTAGATTCAGTTTGAATCTCTGAGTGAAACTCAGGAAAAAAATGGGGAATAGCAGGTGATGGGGGGCGGGTGGAGAGAATCAGACATGCAACTACTGATGCGCCTAGTAAGTTTCTAAGGGTACAATCAAGGTCCCACTTGTAATCCCCAAGTATTTGTGCCACCCATCTCCGAGTTACCAGTGCTAGCAGTATCAATATCTGTGCTGGGACGGAGTATCCAGAAGAGTTACCGGGCCACTCTTCATGAATGCTCATGTTGCAACTTGCGTTTATTTGTAAAGGTGCCCTCAAGGTCCTATTTGTAATCCAAGGTAACGTTGGCGCCCCAGAGCTACTGCTACCAGTGCCCTTGTGATACCACTACAGGTACCATTTCAAGGAGTCATCCACCATGCAACATGCTTTTTCATGGACTGCCCAAAAATATGGATCTCACGCCTTGAAACACCGATTCCACGGCAAGCTCTCCTCTTTAGAACATAGCTCTTTGCAAAAATTACTGTTTGGAGTGTTGTGGAAAGCTCCTTTGACAGGCACGCTCAAAATGTTTGTGTGCTTCTTTATTTTTCATACAATAATTGGCTAGCTGGCTTCACTCAACGGAAAACAATTTCTTAAAGTATATATATTTTTTTCATCTGCCTTCAAGTATTCACCCTTTGGTATATTATGGATGTTGTGTATTGGGTGACAGCTGTCTGCCCGAAGGATAGAATTGACTAATTTATTTTTCTGAAATATTTTGCTGTAAAGTTGTTCATTCCTTATAAACAGTGTGAGATCTAAGAAATTAACCTCTATTTGGGTAAAGGACTACGTAGTCTTAATGTGCCATGGGTTCGCATCCAGTTGGTCCAGAAATTGCTGCAGTAGATCTGCTCCTCCCTGCCATATGAAAAAGATATGTGTGTGATAAAATGGGAATAACATGGATCCCAGAGCCAGAATATTTCCACGTGGCTCATCAAGATAGATGTGTAGGGCGGTGCAAATTGTGCGCCCATCACAGTTCTGCATTTTTGTTTGTAGAACTTTTGGTTGAAACTGAAGAAATTTTGGGTTAGGCACAATTCCAGCATGCTGAGAAACATTTAATTGCATTCAAGAAAATGTGCTGGTCTAGTCCAAATGGTCTGTTTGATTGCTGCTAAGCCGTCCTGATGTTCTATGGGGGTAAAGAGGCTGACTATATTGATGGTCACTAAAAAGAAACCCGTAACGAATCATAAGGCTTACGTTACTAGCGTAATCACATAGTAGATCAGGGATCATCATGATAATATATGTTCTGCAGATAAACTAAGTAAGCTTCCAGCGCATCATCGCACCTGCATAATGAGATTCCTTTGCCTGCCAGCTGAAAATATACGACGGCCGCCGTTGCCCCCGCCTGCTCCACTCGTCGGTATGGTGCCTTGACTATGCCTTTCTGAGAAAACAAAACATACCAGCACATCTTCCCCTGCTAATTATTATTATTACAGACTTTATATCAAATTACACAAATATGACTTGTTCACAAGACTAGAAACCTTCCACGCGCCTCTTCCCATTATGGCGCCCAGAGTGCGCCATCCCGATTAGACCAACTAGCACATCATAACTTCCTGTGTACACGTACTTTCGGTCTGCTACTCTTAAACGTAGTGTAGCCATCGTCTTCTTCCGACCACAAGTGAACTGTCCTTGGACTGGCTTACAGACCACAGGCTCAACATGCCCGACACGGCTCTCCAGCAAAATATAGCCATCATTTCACAGGTACATTGACTACACGGTCATATAACTGAAGCAGGATGGGGACATGGCATCAGTCAATCCCTGATGAATATATTATAATATACCTTACAGCAGCCTAAATAATTTATTCTGATTCTGGGACACATGTCTGACTTATTTATCATGGCATGGGTCTACCCAAACAGCTTTAGCTACCATAGGTACCGTAGACTGTTTGCCCCCTCACGGGGTTGACACACTTGGGCGTATAAATAGTATTTAGGTCTTACCAATTACCAGCCATCATACGTATGGTAAAACACCATCTAAGACTACCAGAACAGCTTTGGGTACCATAGGTACCCCAGACCATTTGCCCTCTCACGAGGTTGACACACCTTGGTGTATAAATACCATTTCAGTCTTACAACTTCCCAACCATCTTACAGATGGTAAAACATCATCTAAGACTTCTCCACAATAGTATAATGCATCACAACTAAGGGATTAGAACTATAATATCGACTTGTACTTGGTCTACCTAGAAGAGCGAATTCAAGGAATGCCCTAAAAAAACTACATTGGTTGCCAGTGGAGGAGAGGATCATTTTTAAGACTTTATGTTACGGCCACCGTATCCTCAGGAAGACCAGCCCAAAATACCTTCAGTCTCTACTAACAGAATACACTCCGGACCGGAATCTGCGGTCTTTAGGCAAGGCCTTGGTTACAGTACCTAGGATATACAAGGCCAGACTAGGAGCTCGCTCTTTCAGATATAGGGCGGCAAAAACTTGGAACACTCTGCCGTTACACTTAAGAGCAGAGACATCGGAGACAGTTTTCCGCAAACACCTTAAAACCTGGCTTTACAGAAAGACAGAATTCCCTTAGTCTTATGACCTTAGTCTCGCCCCTAGAACAGCTCCCTCTCAGATGTCTTAGCGCGGGGACACACCGTTAGGTGTAACCAAGCGCTCTATAAATGGATAAAACTAAACTAAACTAAACATTGCATGATATACACTAACACTGAATGCACAAATCTGTACTGCAATATAATACATCATTCCTTTTTTTTAAAAACGTTCTTTGTTTATTTTCCCCATCTTTTTTCCCAAATCGTATCTTTATCACACCATTGATGACACAATTCAATAATATTTTTAAATGGGACTATTACACTACTAATGCTGTATATTTGCGCATTACCGACAATGGGTTTTCCTTATGTCCCACTGGGTTTTGCTACCCACACTTACTTATATGTTCTCATAATTTTAAATGTTGTCTACAATACTAATGTGGTTAAGTATCTTCATATCTACCAAAAATGAAAACCATTGCCACTAATGAACTGTCTTATCTTTGCCACATAAATGCTATGCTTGGTTTGGTTGAACTTAACTGGTATTGCTTTATAATCCTGCAATGTTTCAAATTGTGTCACAATTAAAAACTCACATTTCTAACTTGAATTTTAACCATGGTCATTACACTATGATTGTACAACGGGCTTTGTTTGTCTTCAATTCCTACACTTATTATTATTTTGAAAATATATGTGTGGTGAACAACCTTTACAACGAAACTTTTACAACGCACTACCATTACAACGAAACTGTTACATTTGACAACGCCTGCCATTACAACGCAAGTCTTTACATCGACTTGCACTAGATGGCATGCTAACATTAAAAATAGTGTAGTTTACTATCCAAACACCTTCCCTACTGTTACGTGGACTGGAGTTAGAATAGTAAATTACACTTTTTTAATGTTAGCACGCGATCTAGTGCAAGTCGATGTAAAGACTTGCGTTGTAAAGACTTGCGTTGTCACTGCATTTGCGTTGTAAAAATTTCGTTGTAACAGCATGCGTTGTAAACGCATGCGTTGTAACATCATACATCCATATGTGTACTTTCTGTGTTCACACTGTGCAACCAGCCTTGAAAAAGCCCCAGACCTGCATATCCTAAGGGGGTGAAACACCTGTTGGCTGTAGAGCATATAGAGTTTGGTTTCAGTGATTCTGATTTCTTAAGAATCCTCATTAAAGCAGGACCGGCCAATACACAGGATCTTTCACCCCTTGAATACTGTATCTCTTCACTATGGTGCTAAGGTGTCTGCATCTGCATGGATATATTCAGCCAGAAAGAGTGGCAGCACTTGGGAAGAGAGCAGCAGTAGCGATAGTCCGAGATTTAGGAAGAAATCATGCAATGCAGCATGGCAAGTAGCAAAGCTTCATTGCCTGGGAAAGAGCGGATTAGCAGTATATCTCCTGAAATGTGGCACCGTTCTGCTCTTTCCCTGTTCTGTCAAACTTTAAGCTGCCATGTACCAGCACAGACACGCTTGTGCCATAGTGCAAGGGTGTCTGCATTGTGGTAAGCATAGTTTTGTGCAGGAAGGGGTCAATCCTGTTCTAAAAATAGGCTTTAAGGCATTTCTCTCTTTTTATATGTCCTTTTGATTGCAGCACACATGCAAGGAGGGAAAGACACCTGCCTCATGGAGATGCAGGATTATGGCAAAAATACCTGACTATAGTTCTTTTCAGATAGAGATTTGCATTCAAAACCCATGCATTGCACACTTCTGGTTAAAATCCAATGTAAATAGCGGTTTGTGTTGTATTGTAAATCTTAGCCAAACTTTGGTTTGTTTTAAAAAGTAATGCAAGTCCCATTTAAAGTCTTGGGAAATCTGGGCCATATAGTTGTTCTGCTCTCCCCCTTCCAAGCAATGGAGCACTGCAACCTAGGTTGATGTGCTGTTCGCGTGAGATATTATTGCATATGCCCTGTTGTTTTGGTAAGTACAATTTGTTTTGGATATTGCTCCAATTCAATTTGAGAGCATCTGCGGCTGTGAGTTAATCATCATTATGGGCATGTCAGCACCATTCAACAGGGGTTTACATTTGACCCTCATTAAAGTAATTCAAATATTTACTGGCACATGGGTCATTGAACCACTAGCCTTGTGAAAGGTTCATTTTGTGAAAAAAGACTCTATGTTGGGTAATATTGATGCAACTGATATTCCCCTACCTGTGCAGTTGCTTCCCTCTTTTGGTTGGTGTAGCTGCCATGCAAGATCTGCAGAGAACACACATTGTTAAAGGAATCGTGGTAGTGATTGCTGTAATCTTTGAATGTGCTTGGATGAGTCATGGGTAACTGTAAGGTACATAGAAGGTGTCTCCAGTTAGATACCTACTTGGCTGTTTTAAAATGAGGTGTGACCAGACTGACATTGCAAGCGGACGTTGAATGAACAGTTACTCATTTCCCTGTTGCTCGACATTGCTTAGCACTATTGGTGGAATACCTGATTTTGGTTAGGGACCACAGCACCTAGTTACCAACCAAATTATCTTGTAGAAGTGCTATTTAATCTAAGGCACATTGCTTTGACTTCGGTGGAATTGCATGCAGTGGAATATTATTTGTGGCTTGGTGTTCAGCTCCAGAGTAAAGATTTTGCTGATTTTTTAATGTTATATTCCTTTAACTCTTAGAACAACATTTGAAATAGGGTCAGATCCTAGATCTGTGAAACACAAATGTAACATCAAACTGAGTTATAACAGAATGAAAGTACAAAGTCTCTCTACAAGGATTCCTTCTTTTAAAAGATGAAAACCCTCGTCCACATTTCGAGAAATGCTTCATCCTAGGGCTAATATCTCATCCCAAGTAATGTTCTTCTGTAGCAGGCTCAGCCTCATTTGAGGAGCTCTAGATATGTTTCTATTTAGGATTTGCAAAGCATGTGGCTACCCATCAAGGGCTTCCCAGTGCTAAAGAACTTGCTACAATGAAGCAGGGGTGATAAAGATAAAATAGCCAGGTCTTCAGTTGTTTCCTAAAGATCACTACAGTAGTGCTCAGGCACAAATGGTGCTGTAAGGTGCTCCAAAGTTTAGGTTCCAAATGTCTGAAGGACCTGAAAGCCCTAGGCTGGGCGTAGGGATGAATCAGAAGTCTAAGATGAAAAAGGACACATGTTAGAGAAGGTGCAATATGAGGGCTTTGAATGTATTAATCAGTAGCCAATGAAGATTAATCAAATAGGACGAGATGGATTGATGTTCGGAAATATGCAGGAGAGGATGTGCTGTGGCACCTTGTATAGCTTGAAGCTACCTTAGTAGCTTCTGTGAGATGCCCATGTACAAGACGTTCTAGTAGTCCAGTCATGATGTACTAATGGCCTGGACCCCAAGACGTAATAATGGCCTGGACCCCAGATTTTCTGAGTGGAATGCAGGTGAGCCTATACAACTTTCTTAAGGCACCTTAAGAGACCAAAGCAGCAGGCTGATAAGTTCTTCATTTTGTGTTCTGAACTATGATCAAGCCATAAAACCAAGTTGTTCACAATAGTTTTAGGGGCTGGTAAAGGGCCCAAGACACCAGGCCACCATGAAGTGGACTAGAGGTTGGGCTGATTCCTCGCCACCATCACGCCAGTCTTTCAGCAGTTGTGTTTAAAACAATTAAGATACATCTATTCAGGTACAGCAGGTAGACAGTTTCCTAACTGTGAAGAGTTGTTACTAAGCCAAAACTGAGGGAAATCACAAGCTGTGTGTCATTGGCATAAGGGACCAGATTAAAGTCAAATGATCCCACAGGGAGGACATTTATGTTAAAAAGGATTAGGCTTAAAGAAGATCCCTGGGCACTGACAGATATCATAAAGTATGGGAGAGGTAACTTAAAATTGTCATCTAGTAACCACATGTCTTTAGTAAATGGATCAGTTCAACAAGGATAAATATCACAACGGCATGTATGGAAAGTTAGTTTTCCTTACATCATTTTCTCGAACATGTTTCAGCAGTTGCGACGTGCCCATCCAGGTCAATGACATGTGTAAGGATGGCATAAATCTAGTTGGTTACACCCTAAGCAATCATTACTCTATGACAACAGGGAGAATTAAGTGTAAACTAACTCAGTAAGTGTTAGGATGAAATAAAAGAAGATTTACTCATTTGGTGTCATATTTGGATTATCCCTTTTGGTATAGAGTTAGGGTCCATAGAATAGAGGGAGAAGCTTTCCCTGTAATCAGTCAGTCATCAAGTTACCGGACCCACTCGGCATATATATTGCTGCTCCTCCAACTCCCGACTTTGAGTAACGTAGCCAAAATATGCAGTATGCATTGTATCTTATTTTCAGATGGTTCCTACTCGTCCGTGACCTTCACAAGCAGGAGAAAAGTCATATTTTTTTATTTGAAAATGTGTAAAGTTTTTCAGCGCCTCAAGCTTCATATCTTCTAGATGGTTTGACATCATCCACAATCTGACAATGGCACAGCATTGACATGAACACATCTCAAATTAATTAGTCTTCTGAGTTTTAGTGTATTTAGATATTAAATCTGACATATTATGTCGCAAACTTGTCAGAAGGGGCTGTTGTCTGTCCTTTTAAGATGAAGTATACTTTTTGAATGGGTTTATACTGACAGGTAACCAAAACAAAATAAATCATCTGTGGATTTTCACTTTAATATATGCTTATGTGCAAGTCCTTTCAGAAAAGTTCTCTTACAGAGCACGGTAAACTAATGTCACATTATAAGGCATCTGTACTAGTTTTGGATTGTGATTTCTAGTTTGTGAAGTCTTTCATAGTTTGCAAATGCTATACCTTCAAAAAGTATGGGTTTGTCCACTATAGCATACTACAAATATGAATACCTGCCTCCAAATCACAACACCTTCCCTACCATTTTTCATATTGGAGTGGAAATAGTAAATGATCCCCTCCAAAGTCCTCCACTTTCATCCACTGTTGCTTTGATTGGATTTTGTTGGAATAGTATATCTGAAACCTAATACGCCTAACACTTTCCCAGTTTATGTTTATGTTGGAACAAGAATATTACATTTGACTCCTCAAAAGCACAACATTTCCCTACTGTTACTAAGATTTGGGTAGGAATAGGACATCTAACGCCTCCAAATTCCAACACTTTCCCTACTGTTGCTCAGACTGGAATGAAAATAGAAAATCTGAAACTTCCAAATTTCAACATTTTCCCTGATTCTGCTTAGGTTGGAGTGGCATAAGTAAATCTAACTCTTCAAACATTTTCCCTACTGTTATTCAGATTGGATTGGGAATAGTAAAACAAGCCCCTCCAAAGTCCAGCAAATTCCATGCTTTCCTCATAGTAGAGGGGGGATATTAAATCTAAAACCTCCAAAGTCAAACACTTTCCCCACTATGGCTCAGATTCAAGTGGGAATAGTAAATCTAACCATTTCACATGCCAGCAATTTCCCTATTGTTGCTAAGACTGTAGTGAGAATAGTAAACCTAACCTCTCCAAAGTCCAACACTTCCCTGCTTTTGCTTATGTTGAAGTGGGAATAGTAAATCTGACTCTTCCAAAGTACAACATTTCCTTGTTGTGGCTTGGATTAGAGTGTGAATAGTAAATCTTATCCCTCCAAAGTCCAACACTTTCAACACTTATACTTATTTTGGAAAGCCAATACTAAATGTAACCCCGCCAAAGGCCAATAATGTCCCTATTGTTGCTCACGTTTGAGTTAGAATAGTAAATCGGATTCCATCAAAGTCTAACACTTTCCCTACAATTGTTTAGTTTAGATTGTGAATATTTATTTTTATTTCTTCATTTTTACAGTATATATCAAAAGAAAGAATTTATTTAGTTGCTTTTGTATTAATTTTATTTTTCAATAAATTATAATATATGGTTTGTGATTTAAGTTTGTTACATTTAATATTTTTATTGTTACAAATCATTTTTTTTTAAAAATTATTTACATAATGTTTATATTTCTAAACGTATATATATTTTTTCAATGAATAATTACAGTGTGTTTCATCTTTACTTTTTATCTTTTTATTATATGAAAATTCAATAAGTTAAATACACTGTTTATAATGCTTTATAAACACACACACATATGTGTGTGTTTTTGACTATATTCTTGTCCTCACCAGTTTTTTGGATACTTTTGTAGTTTGCATACAAAGTATGTAAACTACAATATTTTTAGTGATGATATTTTGGACACAATATTACTCTATCTCAATATATTTTTCCCAATATTTTTCCATGCAGCCCTTTTTCGCCTAAACGGTTATTGTATATTTATGTCAAAATGTTTATTTATTGTGCTGCTTCAATTCAAAACAGGAATTTTTCTGAGTGAACCTATATATTGTAAATCACAAAAGTGACATTGACACTGACTTATGTTAACATGCCTATAAATATGTGTTTGCAAAAAATTACAAGTTATTCTTATTGCTGGTTTATTTTCCATACAATGCTCCAAACTCCATATTCATTATACATTGTGTGCAACCATAAGATTGCTTCCATTACAACATTTCATTGAGTTTACCTCTATCCACACAAATTAATTATTAACAATATATAATTATTGTCAGTCAAGAAGAGAATTGTATGTCTATTTCTGCTATACTATGTTCTAAGTATTTTGAACAAGTCAAAACATTCCCTAATGTACGAAAACAACAGTTAATTTTTCTTTCATGCTGTGAAATGGCAGATGATTCCTCCTTCCAATGACAGGAGCACACATAGGTATTAATAAAGTATGCTACTGATATACAAGCCAATCTGAAACAGTGTCCGTATTATATCCAGAGGACCTCCTTTAAAAGAAACATTTTAATGTAGTTCAAGCTGTAATCACAGTACCTTGATATACATATTTACATTTTCTTCTTTCAGTCTTTTAATCATTATAATGATTTTTTTTTATATATGGAACATGGAAAACTAGCCATAATAACATCATTTGAATTAATTCTCATATATATTTCCTATTCCCTATATGAAATTTATGTGCACAAGAGAAATGTTTGCTACAACTTTGAAATTAATCGTATTATTAGCGTTTTGCTGTATCATTTTAAAATACTTTCTAATAGTTATTAGATTTGAAACATCTAATTGTCTGTATTCACATTTAATGTTTTTATAATGCACTACTTTATATAATATACTTATTTAAAGAAAAATGAAATTCATTTTAAAATATTAAACATATTTCAGCCTCAAATGGACAGAAACTTTGCCTTTTTTTAAATAGATTATCAAATTATTAAAAAGGCTTATGAACTAGAGTACCATACATATATTTTATTGTTTATATTGCTATTTTATTTTGCATAAAAAATCATTAGTAAATATCGACGTTTTCTTTAGTCAATGGGTTTTTTGGTTAATATCTTTCATATATTTATTTATTCTTATGACTTAAACAGTTATATAGTAAAATAATGGATAATAAAAGTAATTTTTATATCCATGTATTTGAAGCAAATAAAATAAATATGCAATTGTTTTCAATGTTTTTGTCCTTTTGGTTGCAATATTTTGATATCAGAATACATTTGAAGTCAATATTCTTACATACAGCCTTTAAATCTGGTTCTTTCCTCTCAACATGTTACATATATTGCTAGATTCTGTCATTTCCAGTCATTCCATATCCAAATAATTTGCCATTTTATCTTCTTTCCTGCTTCAACTCATTATGACCTCCCTGAACTATGGTTGTAACTCTCTTGGTCTTTCATTCTGCTTTCATGATAATTCAGTTTACATTCAGTATTTCAAGTTATTCATTCAGTTATTCATTCTTTCCCTTCAACTTGTCTTGACCACCCATAATGCTTTCTCTTTCAGTTCTTGCTGTTGGCTTCCCTTTTATTTGTGCTTGCTCCTATGTGTTAATTGACTTGCCCCTCAATAACTATGTAACATTTACAGTGCAATCTTTACCATGATGCCCATTAGAACACAAGGCGATACAACACTGGTAAGTATAACAAGAGCCCTTTTTCAGTACTTTATATGCTGAACTTTACAATGCAAGTTAAACTCATCTCTTAAGGGAAATAGGTGTTTAAAGGCTGTAAGTAATTTTAAGAGCCCAGTGAGGAGTAAGTGTATGGGTTGGCGAGGGCGTTTTAGAACTCAGAAAAAGGTATGGGTTGAATGGGTATTTTAGGATTTTTAGGGGTCAGCTATGGTGAAGGGAAATGGTTAGTAGCAGGTTTTTAGGGTTCAGGGTTGGGTAAGAATTCTAGTCAAGTCCAGGTAAGGGTAAGGGAATGGGGTGGTAAGGATGTTTTAAAGTTTGTAGAGTTCAGTGATGGGTAAGGAAAAGAGTTAGTAATACGTTTTTGGGATTCATGATTGGTAAAGCTATGGAGTATTATGGGCGTTAAGGGATTAGGAATGGGTAAAAGTATTTAAAGGTGTAAGGGTTTTTCAAGTTTTTATTATTCAAGGATGGTTAATGAAAGGGGTTAATACCATCATCTAAGGGTTCAGGGTTGAGTTAGGGTATGGGGTAATAAAGGGTTTTTTGGGTCGATGGATGGGCAAGGGAAGAGGTTAGTAAGTGATTTTTAGGGAATAGGGTTGGGTAAGGGTATGGTGTAGTAATTGGGTTTCAGCATTTAGGGATGAGTAAAGTGGTAAGGTTTTTAGGGTTTTAGGGTTCAGACATAGTTAAGGAAAAATTTGCAGGCAGGTTCAGGGTTGTGTATCGAATATTAAGGGATTGTTAATATTCAGGTAAGGTTAAGAGGTTAAGAGTAGCGACTGGTATAGTATTTATTAACATGTTTTTATGGTTTAGAGATAGGTAAGAAGATAGTTTAGTACAGGTAATTTTAGTTACCCCCCAAAAAGTTTCAACATTCTAATGCAATACTTTAATATACATTTTAAATATGCATATAGGGCATGAATTGTAAAATAATGAACTGCATTGTAACAACTGATATTCCACTCCATACATTGAATCCCTGATAACTAATTGTACGTGTCTCTGCTTTCTCTCAAACACTTACATGCACTCTACTGCTCAATCCTGTTATCACAACAAACAACTTCTGTCTCCTTTCTCAAGTTCTTGATTTTTTGTGAGCTTGTATTTCTACATTTTCTACTGTAGTTATGGAACTGAGAAGTCAAGAAAGGTCTTCCAGCCGAGGTGACACGAGGTGGCACTTCATGTACTAATACATTTTGTACTTTTCAAGGCTAGGCATTTATCAGAAGCAGCTCTTTTCTTATAAATTGGTTTACTGCCCACATTCAGCCCTTTGCATCACTTAGGAGCCGATTCCGATCTCGCTCGGAACTGCTCCGAACGTGATCTGGCCGGAAAAAGTACGAACCGTCTGCGTGTTTTCCTACCGATTCGTACAGCTGTACGAGCGAGCAAGTACGATGCGAGAAACACGAAATCACCGACCGAATCGTTTCTGGGTCCGAACCGCTCCGTACGTCTCGTCCGTAGGCAAACCATGCCGTCCAATGGAGGCGATTTACGATGGAGCCAGTACGATGCACGATTCGGACAGCTGTATCGATTCGGAGCATCCGATACGTAAATGCTCCGGGAAGCGGACTTTGGGGTCCGCGCCGGACCCCCTTCACCCGTAGCTTTACAAGTCAACCACAGGGCCACATGCATGTACGGTATCAGGTGGCACAGACGCATCCCCACTACAGGGAACGCCTTTGTGCGCAACGCACATTTTTCATCAATGGGAGCCTATGTACGCGTCATACGGCATGCTCCCATTGACTTCAATGGGGCTCCGAACGACCCGTGTCCGTCAGCGCTTGTTCGCATCGTACTCAGGCGCTCGGAGCCCCGGAGATCGAGTCGGTCGGAAAGCCCTCCGGATCCGAGTCGGATGGAGCCTTCTTCCAGCGAGATCGGAATTGGACCCTAATTAGTTATTTTGATTTTTTGACACCTTCACAGGCGTAATGTCTTTTAGCTAATAGTGCATTCTCAATGCATGTAAGCTTTTATACGTGGTAATTTCAACCATGTCAGATAGCTGGCAGTGTGCAAGGTCAGAGGTGGCCAAGGCTGCACTCTCCTGTTGGAGGTCTGCCCACCAAATCATGAGATCCCTGCCTGCCTAGCAGGAATCTTAAGTCTTCTGAGCATCTGCTGATTTTGGCAGCTGCACAAAAATAGAAAGATGGAGGCAAAAAAACTATTCTTCTCCAACAAGGTGTTGAACTCAGCTAATAAAACCAAAGATATCTTCAACACAGTAAGGAAATTATCTAACCCCGATCGTGTCACCCCACCAAACCCCGCTACACAGAAACTTTGCCATGCCCTAAGCAATTTCTTCATTGAGAAAATAGAGAAAATTCAGGAATCCATAGATACCAAACATCAGGAGGTGGAAAATTGGTTTGTAAATATCAACACTGACATCCAGACCACCTACCGTGCATAGGCCAAGACCAACTCTTGAAGTACCTAAACATAATAAAATCGGGCTCCCCAAACGATGTCTGTCCACCTGAAGTGCAAAAATCCATCTTCAAAGCATTTCCGAAGATCACTCTCTCTTCTGAACCTATCCTTAACTCAAGGGACAGTTCCACAAGCTTTCAAAGAATCAGTGACTTTTCCACTTCAGAAAAAAAGAAGCTGCTCCTCAGAGGCTTGATAATTATAGGCCAATATCCCTCCTCCCCTTCTCGGCTAACGTGTTGGATACACACGTAGCAAAGACTCTCAGCTCCTATATTGAATAAACAAACTTCTTAGACCCACATCAGGCAGGTTTCCATGCAGCCCGCTCCCGGAGTCCATTATTCTATCTGTAATGGATGATCTAAAGGGGAAGGCAGATGTAAACAGGACTCAAGCATTGATCCTCCTGGACCTGTCTGCAGCCTTTGATACCGTCAACCACGACATCTAAGTGGACCGTCTGGCTGCAGCTGGTCTCAGTGGCACGGCCCTTAAATGGAACTGGTGGTTATGACCTATGCTCCCGGGCAAAGGACAAGGTGGCAGAATGGCTGTGTGATGTCTAGGGAACAGGAGGAGGTCCATCCAACGTAACGAACCATCAACTGCAGAAGCAATGGTGTAGAGTACACTGGAAACAGAGGCAGTGGTTGACTTTGAGACCCTCAACACATCTCAACCACCACCACCCCTTGGTAAGTGCAAAATGTCTACTATTTCAGCATTCCAGCCAAAACCCTGTTCTCCACATGCATGCTACACACCCTCACCCAACTACACTTAGATGCTCCCTTTACATGAGCAAAAAGTAACAGCTGGTGCATTATGGGAAACGTAGTCAGTGACAAAAACAGTGCAGTTAAGGTCTGACATAAGCTGAACAACATAGCACCACCACAGGAGGACAGGAAAGGCCTGATGATGTGGGCAAAGCCCAGGAGCAGGGCCAGATGGAGGAAGGGCAGGGATCAGCTAAGTGGTTCCCATGTCCAGTGCATTGCTGCATCAAGATCACAACAGCCTACTGTGATACCGGACCCAGCATCCCATCAGCCAGCTACAATCAAATGCAGTCCTGTCACCAGGGCTCAGCACCTTCTTCCAAAGCAGCAAGCAAGAAGGCATCTGCAATCACGGCTTGACACTCACTTCCAGGCAGACAATCAGGTGGTGTTTGGTGGTCTTGAGCAGGCAATGCTGAAGTTTCAACACCTATAACAAAAACAAATAAGGCTGATTAACAATAAGCTGAGCCGGGGATTTGAAAACATTACCCAACAGTTGGCTGACAGCCAGGCATGGCTTTATGAGAAATTTGATGAACTTACAGAGGCAATTGTGCAACTGTGTACAATGTTGTCAGAGGAAGAAAGGCAGCAAAGGGGCATGGAGCATGGCCAGGCACATAGGGTGGAGGCATTGACCAGGGCAAGTGGGAGGCAGGTGCAGGCGACCACCCAACACAGAAAGCACACTCAAAGCCTGCAGGTTGAGATGGGCCACTACAGTGGTGATGTTGCGCGAAGGCTGCAACAAATTACAGCAACAGTTGAGGTGATACAGATCACCACCATTGTCATTGGAGGAACAAGAGATGCAGCAGACAGTGAGGTGTCTAGCTGCAGTAGTGTCTCTGCTGCAGACTCACAAATGGAGCATTGGAGCAGCAGCCGCAGGCTGTCATTCCACTTGCCGGATCATCCCCTGCCGGACCTAGCGTGTAGAAATAACTGTTGACTGGCAATGTGCCATACAGTTGCCCAAATTAATATTTATGTTAGTGGTGGAATAACACCACAACATGTAAATTTTTCTTATGTTATGCTGAAGATGATGGACGGGTTTTCCACCAAGGTTTTTGTGAGCCCTGAAAATAAAGGGAATTTTTTTTTGTGAGATCTACATTTTGTAATGCCATTTGTAGAGGCTACTGTGTCAATGGATAGATCGTGCCTTGAACAATAATGTCTGGCTATGTGGTCCCTGCGCCTTCTGCTGCTGTGCTTCCCTCAATTTACTGTTGGGCAGGTGGGACAAGGTCTTTATCCTCCAAGTCTGATCCAGACACCTCTATGGGTAAGCCTCTTCTGCAGGCATTGTGGAGTATGGCACAGTTTGCCACAATTTTGCATGTAGTGTCAGGCACATACTGCAAGGCTCCACCACTCTTTTTAAGGCACCAGAAGCGTGATTTGAGCAGGATAAATTTGCAATCAGTCATGGACCTGGTGCGTCTATGTGCCATGTTGTAACGCCTATCATGTGGGGTGTTGGGAGACAGGTATGGTTTGAGGATCTATGGCTGAAGGGCAAATGCACAGTCACTGGGTGAAATGCATATAAGGGTGAGACAACACACAGAGAGTAATGAATGTGTCAATACATTTTACTGTGGACATGACATTCTAGTACAGAGTGAGTATCTTTCATCAAATTCCGCTCTTTCTAGTCGGTGGTATGTGCCACTGTGCCTAAAGATGTAGGAGTCATGGGTGCTCCTTGGATATTTGGCCACAATGTCCGTGATGATATTGTATGCATTGCAGACAACTTGAATGTTGAGGAAATGTGTGTTTTTGTGGTCCTGGAATATGTATTCTAGGTGAGATGGTGGACATATGGCCACATGGGTGCCATCTATGCACCCGATGACCTGTGGAAATCTTGCTATCCTGTAGAATTGAATTTTAGTATTTTACTGTTCCACATCATCCATGGGCAGGTAGATGTGTTGGTTTATGTGGTGGAGCATGACGTCTAAGAAATTGTGAAAGAAACATGTATGAGCACTCTGTGACACCCCTCCGGCCACTGCAATGACATCTTGGTAACTACAACTGACCAATAGGTGGAGGGAGCACAACACCTGGACGGAGATGGGTATAGCATTGCTACGCTGGGCTCTGCTTTCCAGTACTTACACCCAGTTGTACCTTTGAAGTGAGGGAGACTTCAAAGATAGGTCTCTAAAGTTCACAGAGTCCTTGCCCTTCCTTCACCGGATCCAGACTCACTACAAGGGGGTATGCAGCCCTGTGTGTGGCCACAGGACACAGCCCTTTCAGCTGCAATTGTCAGCTCCTCCCTCCCATCATGCCCAGGATGGCCTATCAGGATGTGGATGGCCCATTAGTCACACCTAAACTCCCTTTGTGTATGGCTATCTGGAGGGAATGCAGAAAGCCCAGCTGACACCCAGCCCAGATGTGAAATGGTGAAAGTAAGAAAATGCCAACTTTCTAAAAGTGGATTTTTCAGAATTGCGAGTTAAAATCTAACTTCACCATAAGTTAGGATTTTTAATTGTTATTCCAAATAAACCAAACTTGAGAGACCCATCTCTTCCCAATTGTAAATTTTACTTATAAGCTGTAATTAATTAATCCCAAAGTTAACCTATTGGAGAGTAAAGCCTTGCAGTAATAAAAAACGAATGTAAGAGTTTTTCACTATGAGGACATGCAAAACTTGAAAGTACGTGACCTACTTTTTTAAATACACTGCACCCTGTCCTTGAGCTGTCCAGGGTCACCTTAGGGATGACTTATATGTATTTATATGTATTAAAAATGAAGGGTTGCGCCTGAAAAGAGGGTTAACTTGCCAGGTCGACATGATAGTTTAAACTGCACACACAAGCTCTGCAATTGCAGGCCAGAGACATGTTTGGAGGGCTACTTAAATAGCTAGTGCAATCAGTGTTGCAGACCCACTAGTAGCATTTAATTTACTGTCCCTGGACAAATGTGTTGCACCTTACTAGTGACTTATAAATAAATGAAATTTACCAATTGGTCAAGTCAACGTTACCATGTCTTAAGTGCAGAGCATGTGCACTTTAGCACTCCTAAAGCCAGCAAAAATAAGTCAGCAAAACAGGAGGTCAGAGGTGAAAAGTCATGGGAAGCCATGCCAAGGGTGCCAGGTCTAATAATATACAATATATGATGCCCCCTGAAGGAGAAAATGAAGCCTAAGTAACTTCTTTAGCAGCATGCAGTAAAGGTATCAGCTCCCTAGTATTGCTCGTATGGAATAGTCAAATCAAAAACCAATTAATTGTGCAAATATATATATATATATATATACGAGAATGGGAGACTGGGCATGTTCTCCATGTAGACTGTAATGCAGGCTGTTATGCAGTCTGCATGGAGAACATCCACAGTGCGCATAAACGTAGATTTATTATTATTTTATTTTAAAAAGAATTCCACTGCGAAAAGCAGTGCCTTAGCAGAGGAGCCGCCACTGGAAAGATATAGGAGTGGTGTCTGCTCCTAGTAAACACAGCATACACCTCAGTAAAGCAGCCCATGCATTTCGTACAGCTTGCACATTGAGGGAGGGCCAGTGGTGTCTGTTGCAGACACTGTACTTTTTGTGATGGGGTGGCAGAAGTGTCACATGGGTGCAATCAATAGCACCTAATACCCGAGGGAAGTAGGCACAGGCATAGAATTTCCTTCCCCCACTTTGCCTTTCCGCCAGTGACTATAGCATGGTGATAAACTGGTGCATTCAGTTAGGAATGCATGCAATACTTATTACAAGCATTGTTATTCACTTTGTCTGTGCCAGCAATGTCCCCACTGAACATAAGCAAAGATCTAGTGACTGGGAAATGGCAGTCAGATAGTTTTTTTAAAATATTCGCAAATGGATTAACATCGCGCTTTGGGTGAAGTGTACTCCAGCTCCTAGTCTGCAACCATTTCAAAGATCACATCTAAAGAGAAGTGGTAACTAGCAATGGAGGCTTCCCATGAGATGCCAAAGTTGTTGATCTTCTGCCTATAAATCCTCCTTAAATAATTGGTTTTGAAATAAATGCCACACTAACAGAGATGTTTACCAAAATGGTGAAACAAATGTTTTTATGTTGTCTCTGTCTTGTTTTCTTATGTGAGCAGGCTATCTGTGATGCGGTTGTGAGTGAGTCCTGACTTTTTACTGTCTCCGCACCCCTGTCAGAGTAGCAAGTGTGTTGCATGTATTTGTAGTTTTGTTGGACTATGTTTTAGTTGTACTGGAAAAATGTTGTTTATATATTTTTTAATTATAATAAAAAATTGAAATTCTTTCCCACTTTTCCCTATTTGGTTGTTCTTTATTGTCACCACCGATTTCTATGAGAATGTGTTTCAGTACCAATGAGCAGTATTGAGCCTGTTTTATCATTCTTACTACTATAGAAGATTGAAGTATAACCTTTGTGAATAGCAATTGTCTTACACTTTTGTGTGTGTTTTACTCTTTACACATATGTCCCTAAACCTTTCATTAAATTTCCTTTAATCCCACTCATTAAGTGGTAGATATTTCCCAGTTTTCAACTACTCTATCTTGTCTCTCCTAAATTTAGTGCAAAAATATATAACTCTATGTGCAGAGATAGCCACATTCATAGCAGGAATCTGTGCACATGATGAAGTAGGCAAAAGCAGAACTATCCTGCCAGATACTTGTGAATAACATTTGCTAGTGCGAATAGTGCGCAATACTGATTTCAATTTTCCAAAAAATGCTGTTATTATTAGGCCGTGAAGTGAGGCACTTACCTTTCCCACGGCGAAGTAGGTAAAAGTTTTAATGGCATTAGTGTGAATTAATTTCTTTGTTAATTGCTTTTGTGCCTGGATATATCTACATTTAGAAAGAAGCACCAATCTTGGTAGTGAAGAATTTTGTTTGAAATGAGAGTTGCACTACAAGCAGTAAGACTGTAAAGGGGAAAATGGAGACAGTTGTAAGTTTATTTACTCATTTGTTGAGGTAACAGAACTATAGAAAAATAAAATGGAAAAGACACATCATAGCTTACACCTACAACACAAAACTTGAATATGTGGATATAAAATGGCAAACTAATATATTTATATGTGTGAACACATTTTAACAACTGAAATATTCAAAAAAGGTTCTAGTCCACTTCTGCTAATTGCCCATGAATTACTAAATCACTGGCAAAATCTCAGCATGGCTAGTCTTACTGTACAGTTTTAATGTGATCTTGCTGCAAAATATGAAATGCTTCAAGACAGTAAAGTAGCGCATTTTCAATGAACTTATACTTTTCTTTTACATCTCTCAGAAGACACAAACAGATTGTTTGAAGAAGCAGAAATATTAAACACAAAGGGTCTGATTCCCTTTTGTGTAAATTTACTTTTTTTTCCAATTTACAAATGTTAATAGTAAGTTTAGGACTGCAGAGATTCCGCAGTTGGGGAAGAAACTCTGCACATAAAAAGAGAGGACAGGTCAATATTTTTATATGTGGGGTTTTCTGCTCCGACTGCGGAGTCTCAACAGTCAGAAATTTACTATTAAATTTAAATTTGTGAACAGCAAAAAAATAGTAAAGTTGCTCTAAAGTGTAAGTTCGCCTTTGTGAATCACATCCAACATGAATGACACTTGCACTGTATATTATGCCAAAATCAAACTTGGAAACGTACAGAAAATGGGAAGTTTTTCATTTGTAGTCCCTAAGCACCATGCAGTTTTGTAAACACCTACAATGGATATGGGCTATGGAATTAATTAAAACAATAATATTGATAAAACTCCTTACCATTATTTCTTGGTCAAAAATGTGATTAAGTTACATCCAAATTGCACTCCAAGTCTCAATATGTTTATGACTAGCTCTCTTTCAATGGCCATGCTAAAACAAAAAACAACCCATCTGCAAATGCTACCCCATTAAGGGTCAGATGTACAAACATTAGGGGAAAAGCAATTTCCTAATTGTGATTATCTCTGACTCCGAATTAGGAAATTGCTATTCTTAATGTATGAAACTTGTTATTGATTCCTAGTGGGTCCCAAAATGACCTACCTCATGAATATGAATGAGGTAGGTCACAATTTGCCAACCACTTGGAATCCCACCATCACAGGGATGCTTGCCTCTTTGAGTCAGCAGACCACCGTGTCAATGAAGTATCGAAATCGGAATGTTAAAGCATTGTTGTTACGTGGAGCTGCAAAATCTTCTGCTTTGTATTCTTAGATTTATGACTTTTGTTTTTCAAAAAACCTTAAGCCTTAAATTTAATAGCAAGTTCTTTTTACTTTTTCACTTAAATAGATTTTCTCTTGAAGCCCCAATAAGGGTTGATAGCAGCTACTCGGCATTTGCCGCATATCTCAATATATCCTGGTATACTTAAAGTGTGAGCTGCAATTTGCTGCAAACTAATTTAAAAAAGGGAAACGCTCCTACTGAGGCCTATGGGCGTTCTCATGCCCCTTCCCTTAAACACTTGGGTTGTGTAGCGCCACGAAAGGGAAGGTGAGGTGGCACTTATATTCAAGTCTTCTTTTTTCAATTTTGTGCTCAGTTCTGCATGTAAACCCCTTATGCTAACATTTACAAAAATACAGCTAGGGGTCTGTGGGCGCCAGCTGATCACACTAAACAATGCAGTCGAGAGTCTGGAGTACTACAGTATTAGTGGCTGTGGCCGCAAGGTAGATTCCATCCTCTGCTGAAGCAGCCCGTCTAGGTTTGGCGGCAGTTTGCTGGTTACCGTGAGCTCTCACTCCCTCTGCTCCTATTTTCTGTCACCTTCCTCTGACCACCTTTGAGGAAACAATGACCGCAAAAAAACTTAGGGGCATATTATCAAGCACGGCGTTAAAATATCGCCGCTTTAGCGGCAGAAAGCTGCCGCTAAAGCAGCGATAATGGGCTTGATAATATGCTGCAGAGAATTTCAATAGAAGCCCATGTTGACACCAGAGCATGGGCTTCTATGGGAATTCTCAAGGGCATATTATCTAGTCCATTATCGCCGCTTTAGCAGCAGTTTTCTGCCGCTAAAGCGGCGATAATTTTAACACCGCTTCTTGATAATATGCCCC
This sequence comes from Triturus cristatus, assembly GCF_964204655.1. NCBI lineage: Eukaryota > Metazoa > Chordata > Amphibia > Caudata > Salamandridae > Triturus > Triturus cristatus. The sequence continues at coordinate 492,807,964 of NC_140588.1, forward strand.
TTAGATCAGGAAAAATCCTTTCCCCCAGAAACTGTAAAAAAACTAAATAAAATCCCTTAACGAACAAAGTGCCCTATTTGGGAATTCTATATGCCAATGGGACAATTCCTGCATATTTCTTAAAATCATTTGAAGAAATATTACTCCTATATAAACAGTGCATGCAGAGAGGAAAATACATTCATAGATAGAGGATCTCTCTCAGGTCGTGTTCACTGAAGGTTCATGTGGGAATAAAAGCTCAAACCAACAGCAGCAACAGTTGTCCCCCAACAGTGAAAATTAAAAAAAGACCTTATGGGGAATTCAAATCTAGTGCTACCCCTGTGTGCAATCGTGGGGATCCTCAAGAAGCTACACAGGCCCCACATTCATCAATCCTGTAGGATTATACCATACCCACATTTCACCTGTAAAATTGCTTTGGACTGCAATAGGGGCTCTGAGGTAGTAGCATCTCCAATACCAAATCCTCAGTATAAGTCAATGGACCTGTTTTGCTGTACTCCATACATCTTGTCATACATCTGTATTGTCAAATATCGTTGTGACTTCAGGTCTGTTGTTCAATCCACTTCTTACTCTTTCATCAGATTATGTTTGCTTTTCTAAGACACTGAAGAGCCTTGAGTGAATTTTGTCATCTATTTTGAACTTATTGGAAAAATCTACAGATTGTTCTGACCGGTACTACTCAAGGAACTCCCATTAAAAACTCATAGTCAATTTAATTTGAACGGTCCAAAATGATTCTCTAACCATAGCAATATTCGGTCAACTGAGCTGATTGCTGGAAATGTGGGCCTATGGAAATTTGAGACTCCCACAGTAGATGAGTTAAAAACTGTCATCATGAAGACTAAATCTGGATCCTCAAGGGCCAATGTCCGCCTAAAGTAGTTCAATTAGTATCAGAGACATTAGCTTAATATCTCTCCAAGATCTGTATGGTCATGTTTGAGACAGGATTATTTCCAACTCACTGGAAGGCAGCCTCAGTGCTCCCTTTGCTAAAAAAAAACAACTTAAAAGTGCTGGATAATTTCCGCCCAGTCTCCTGGCTTCCTTTTCCAGCCAAACTGGGGGAGAAAGTGATGAATGAGCAACTTGTCCATTATATTGGTGTTAATCATCTCCTCGATGACACCCAGTTTGGCTTTAAGTAAGGCCACAGTACAGAATCTGTGCTAATAGTGGCCACTTAGCAAATCAGATCAGCATTAGATGAGGGTGGAAATGCCACACTCATCTTGCTGGATCTGTCTGCAGCTCTCAAGAAATTGAAGAATGATTACGTTTCGATCTTCTGAAAAACGGTGGTCATCATGCTGGTCTTGGCCACATTTGATTACTGAAATAGTCTGGATTTAAATCTGCCCAAGGATTCTTTAAATAAATTACAAACCCTTCAAAACGAGGCTGCACATATTCTTTTGAAGATTCCTAAATTCTATTATGCAACAGCAGCCATCAGCAAACTGCTCTGGTTGCTTGTGAAGAAACAAATCATTTTCAAAGCCTTATGTATGGCTTATAAAAATCTTCATGGGCAGGGTCCCATCTACTTTAGGAAGAACCTGAGATGATATGTGCCTGGCAGGACCCTTTGTACTAGTTCTACCATGCACTTAGTGGTGCCATCTTTAAAACGGTGTTCCTGGGGTTTCAGGAGTTTCTTCAGATGCACTGCATTATATTGGAATCGCCTCCCTCACAGTCTAAAGGCTGCCACCTCGCTTTTAGCATTCATGACGTCACTAAAAACCTGGCTTTTTGTACAGTAAACGTTAGTTGAGGCATCACTTTTTTCCTTCTTTCGCACAGAGCCAAAACACCTCCAGGCAATAGTTCTTTATTAATTATTTCATTAATTAATTCATTATTTGCTATCTGCTTTAAATCTGACTTCTGAACCAAAGATACAAAGTTAGTAGAATGGCTAAAGATTCAATTTGAGAAGAGATATGGGGTTGTCTTTAATTCACCTGTAATTGCTGACCTGATAATGAATAATTGTGACTTTATTTTATAGTTAGAGGGATTGATATTGGTCTATACATCCCAAAATCACAGACACCTACATTGAATAGATAGAAGTATTCAAACAACTCTAGCCCTTTAGAAAATTGTTCAATCTTCCAAGAGGAATTGGTGCACAAGGACAATTTACCATAGCCTCCTGTAAAGCAGGTACTAGAAGGGTATTATTGTAGCTCAGTATTGAATTCTCCGCTCTGAGGGAAGACGATGTATCACAATGGCATTGGTTGGTGAGGACAAAACAATGACAAGGATTCTAGGCTTACTCTCTTGAGGCAACATATTTAATAAGTCTACAAAATTCCTCTGATGGAATTTAGTGGGCTGCTGAAAAAATGTTGAGAAAATTATGAATCTAGCTCCATTAAAACCAGCCATAATATGTCGACAAGAGAGAAGGATATCAGGATCCCTTGCGGTAAAAAAAACAGAAAAGGAGATGGGAGGCTGCTTGCAATAAGTTTGACCACTGGCAATAGCTCTGTTGATTAGCCCATAACTCGGGTGAAACTGGCCCTGGGTTGCTTGACAGCTCGGGCTGGACTGTTTCTATGAGGAGCAAGGTCAAGACTGATTTGCATATGTCTGGGTCCAAAACAGGTAGCGTGGTCAGCAAAAAAACAAAGGTTTGGAGTGCTACCCCAAGTGATTGCCAGTGATTAGACTTACTTAGAGTAGCCTTCCATCAACTTTTGTGTGTTTCATGAACTACCCTAATTGGCATGGGTATCTCCCTTGCTCACTGTGTCACAGGAAGTAAGCTCCAACCCACTGATGAGCCCATAACTAGGGTGACACCGGTCCTGGGTTGCTTGTGTTCTGATTCAGAGAGGGCCCGGCTTGGCAGTTCGGGCTGGACTGTTTCAATGAGGAGCAGGGTCAAGACTGATTTGCATATGGCTGTGTCCAAACTGAGATGGCATGGTGAGAAAAACAATGATGGCTTGAAGTGCAACCCAAGCGATTGTGAGTGGTTAGGCTTATTGCAAGGAGCCTCCTACCACCTTTTGTGTGTTTTAGAAGTACTTTCAGTCCCAGAATCAATAAATCATATCGGTGCAACATTTTATGATTCAATCATTTTAATTATAATTTCGAGAAAGAAGTTTGGAACATTACAAATAAAAACATCCCTATATTTGTGCTTACTAGAACTTGTATATTCACTTGTGGATCTGGGTGATCTCTAAATGATATCTGGAAACGCATTTATCCGGGTACATGGTGTCTTCATATTAAATGATAACATTGTATCGATGTGCATCAGTTTGTGGTGGGTCATAGCTTCTCAAGAGGAACAAGATGGTCATGTTTAATCGGTGAGACACTTTCAGAGAATTTGGTATTTGTTGTTTCCCACATAGCTTTTCACAATTTATGAAACGCACAAACAACTACTAAAATTGACCGTTGCCTTAGAACCGCAGCAAGTGTAGTTGCATTTGTGGCATGAGAATCATCAAGTTCTGTTGGTAAGAAACTCCTAAATAAAATCCAATTTCATATTTTGCTTTTCACAGTTTAAGACAACACAACAAAGTAGTAAACTAGACTTTAGCCTTTGAACAATGAAACTCTAGACATCAATGTTTAAATTAATGAATTTTTAATCATTTTGTCAACATAGAATCTGACTTCTTTGTCGATTGGCTTTGTCTCAACAAATCTTAGCATCACAAAGTCTCCAAATGCATAGATGTCTAATATATTCTATGCAGCAAATCATAGAATCTGCTATGCTCTGTTTTGTCATTGTAAATATTGTTCTATGTTAGGTGGTCCTATCAACAGCTTCCGGCCATCTGTCTATGACAAACATGTTTCCAGAACTTGTAGCAATAATAGTAGAAGTCCGGGTGATGGTTACTTAGTTGAAGTAGCCTGTCCTTTCCCCCATCCTGCAAGGGAGGGAACCCTCTGATTGTTCGTAGACCCATTGTCAATTCAAGTCTAAAGCACTCATTTCACATTGTAAAGTGGCTGACTGTAAATCTTCACTGAAATATAATTAACATTCAAATGCAGAGCCACTGAGTCTGTATTTTAGAAATGTTCATTACAGTGAGAAAGAAGCGAATTTTATGGAAAGCAACTTTGTTTGAAGTTCTATCCCTTGAGTCTTCTAATCTTCAGTCCCCATGGTGTCTGAAGCTATTGCCAAATTCACTCCCATGAGGGCCAGAGCCACAGCAGAGAACATGAGATGCTTTTACATGAAGTTAATTTAATCGAAATCATTTACATAGTCAGTGATTACCCTTAGAAGGCCGTGGATACAGACCATGTGGAACTAATTAGCGTTTTCTTTGGCTGCACTAAATTCATTTAAAAAAAAAATGGCTGTTATTACATCGAAATACAATATTTTCTTAATTTTGGGGAAAGATAAGAAGAAATGATTAACTCACCAGCAAGGCAGCATGAAGTGGTAAAGGGAAAATACTATGTTGCACCAGGAAGTGTCACACTAATATATGCATCAGTAGCAACCAGATTTCCGAGCATGGTGATCCCTGTCAGGACCCCCCACCCTCCATGTTCCTCGGTGTTGAAATGTAAACAGAAGCTGACTGGGTAATTGTCAGGAGCTGTGAAATTGTGACAGTTGTGTACGACGTACTCCAGTCCCTAAAAGATGGGTAGCAGTGGTATACTTTTATTCCACCTGAAATCAGAATTCTAGCGCCTCACCTGAGGCAGCCCCCTGCCTACAACTAGGCTCTGGAATGCTGAGACACGCAGCTCGTTATACGCTGATGGACCTGCAGGGAGAATGATGCGTTCAAGCACACATTGTCCTCAGCTAAAATATTCACCACAGTTATGTGACATGCTCCTTTCTCCATTATGCGATCATAGTGCAATATATTCTGAGGAGGTTTCGAGATGCAGTTCTTCTTACATTATTATTACTGACAGAGAATCGGGATATATACAAGAGAAGGTTAGAGAGGAGAAATAGGGCATCTTAATGAATACAGAGGGCACGGAATGCATAAGGCCCAAAAGAGAGTCACTAATAATTTCCTGATAATTTGTGCCGGGACGCATGAGGTCCGTTTCCAAATGTGTTTTTCAAGGCGCTTGATCAATAGTAACATATTTAAAGAGGGTCAAGGTGTGCCTTTCTCAATTCACCAAGGGTATTTATGCCTGCACACGGTGCTTTGAATCCGTGCAACGTATGCTGAATTCACACATATGCCAACAAGTATATCGTGCACAACTTGCATGGGGGAGAGCAAGGCCAACCCGTATGGACATTCTTCCTTCATGTCATAAAATGTATTGCTTTCATGTGTTCACTCCCAGACCCAGAGTTGAACTTGCTTGCTTACACCTGGCACAGCACTGTCTGCAGAGGGGAGGTTACTGATAATTAGGGCTCCCGGTTTTATTCTATTTATTGTTTCGACATTTTCGTCTGTATTTATCCATATTTATTTTGTGCAATTTTTTCTTTATTTATCCATTATTATTTTGTGTTTTCTGTATAAATGAAGCTGCAATGGGTATTTCTCCACATTTATTTAACTGATAAACGTATACTCACATTTGAATATCCAGGAGGTTTCAGCAGTATACAGTGCAATAGCGTTATCTGAGAACACTTGCTTGGTAGAATAGTGTAAATAACTGTAGATTCACACTTAATTAAGCTTAGTTAGGAAATCTATTATCTTTGTTAATCTCTCCTACCTCTCAATCTATACACCTACTGACCTGGCACTCATGATTGACAGTAGAAAAAATATCCAAAGAAAGCCTATTGTCCATATTTTTCTGTATTTAAAAATAAATACAGACAGGAAAATAAATAGTTTTCTGTATGTATTTATCTGTAAAAATCAGTAAAAACGGAAAGCTTGGAGCCCTGCTGATGTGAGCTCTGTAGGTGCTGATGTGACAAATTACATTCTACCACTTTGTTAGGATAGAAAAGCGCTTGGAATTGCAAAGACTGGGTCATCAATTTACACCTTCTGCAATGCGCTGCCTGCACCCATGCACCGTAGGTCTGCTGAGACAACACAGCCCTAGCACTACTCCCACAGGGGCACAGGGTACCGATGCAGTTTAAATTTCTTTGCATGAATTAATGCTTATGGATATCCAAGATTGCTACAGCTCATGTGGAGCAGCTCTATCAACCCACGCCCTTTCAACCACTCAGAATGAATGGAACTGCCTCTTATTCAAGGATGGTAAGCATACACGAAACGTACTTCATTTTCTCACAAGGAACTAAAGAGTCTGACACTACGTGTTTTGCTTCTACGATGACCAGCTGACCCGCACCGACTGAGATTGCCACTGTGAGCACGCGGCTTGTATCAGAGCTTGCACATGGAGGTGACCCTTGCCATGCCATTACTTGCAGCATCTTCCCATTTCCCCCTGGTGGACCATACCACCTCCACTGTCATCATGGCAGCAGCACCTGAGGACCCCCTTGCCCTCTCCAGCATCCCCTCAACCCACTAACCCCTGCCCGCTGTCTTGCAACAATTTTTACCCATCACTGCTGAGATTCAGACGTTCAGGAGTGGACGGGAGAGAAGTTCACACCTCTTCGGAGCCCTGGGCCTCATTGGAGAGGTAGGTGTGATGTCTGAAGAGAATAGCCCTGCATAGGCGCCTCTGCTTGTGGTGAGTTGAGTTTGTAACGAATTGTAGCCCTTGGCCACCGCAAATTCTTTTCTACATAAGAAATGCTGCAGACGAATCCTGGGATGTTATTTACCTCAATATTTGCCTTTAGTGATGGTTTTCCAGGAAGATGTTTCAGAGCAGTCTGTGGAACACTCTGGCGCGATTCCCTCAGGCCATTATTTCAGTGCCTGGGTGCAGAGGACGGATTTGGTGCTTCCTTTGGACAGCGGTGGTGAAGGAGCCATCAGTTAGGCTCCTATTTCAAATTATGCCATCCTCCTGCTGGGAGCCATAATTAAGGCACAGTTCATCATTGTCAGAGGGGGCTGCGCGGTGGTTGTATGGGACTCCGGTGAGAAAAGGTCATGCTTACCACAGACAAATCCCATCCCCCGAGAAAACCAGCACACAGCACCAACAAACCCGGGAAGTGTGTCCTTTAAAGATTCCAACATGACAAGTTTGGTAGTTAATCCAGCAAGAAGGCACAAAACTCTTCATCCAACTATCAAGAAGAGCCTGAGATGCACGAGAAAGCTGGAGAATGAGAGAGGGAAGAACGTGGAAACGTCTTTTGAAGATAAATATGTCTGCTCTTTCATTACTTCCACTCAGAGATCAGGAGCCCTCGACGTCCATAGACCAAAGTTCATGCAAATGTCAGTACATGCATGTTGGACCCGGCCTCGTAGAATGGCCCTACGTGCCCCCGCACCCCCGAAACCTGGTACCTGCAGCCCAAGCACACGGCCCAGCCGACCCTCCCCACCAGGACACACGCACCGACCCGGACGTCCCCGTCCATGGCCTCTCTCCTTTCGGCCACCCCGGGCCCGCGTGCCCACTTCATGCACCAAGATGGCCGCCGGCCCCAGCGCGACCCGGGCCTAGAGGCACCACTCCGGCTGGAGGACATCACGCTTCCAGGGGATGAGAGAGGGAGGAGCAGTTTATATCGCACCTCTGAACTCCCCTGGGACGATGGGTTTCGATCGGCCCTCCGGCCTCCCTGAGGGCTGGCTCCATGCCTGCTGGGTGTATGGGACTCCTCCCGACCCGGCCCCGAAGGGATCAAAAGACAATAGCAGGAAATCCCGACAAGCGACCCCCAGGTGACAAGACCCCTGCCTGCACAGACTCCGGACATCAAAGAGGGGTCGACCTATAACAGGGGGTGCTCTGGGTCTGTCCGGCAGATTCGACGCTGGAACAACGAGAGCCTGCCGACGTGGTCGCGGCTCCTGAAACTTGGACCCTCCTGAGCCCTGCTGAGAGACTCGCGGCTCCCTGAAGATCGTAAGACCTCCGAACTTGTACCTGAGCCTGCTGAGTGACTCGCGGCTCCCCGAAGATCGTAAGACCTCCGAACTTGTACCTGAGCCTGCTGAGTGACTCGCGGCTCCCTGAAGATCGTAAGACCTCCGAACTTGTACCTGAGCCTGCTGAGTGACTCGCGGCTCCACGAAGAACCGTAAGACCTCCGAACTTGTGCCTGAGCCTGCTGAGTGACTCGCGGCTCCTTGAACCTCGTAAGACCTCTGAACCTGCACCTGAGCCCGCTGAGTGACTCGCGGCTCCAACGGACTCTCACGGTCCCGCTGGACCTCGACTACCACCACGTAGCCCCCAGCTCGAGGATTGTGAGCTGTGCGCCGGATACGTCCCTGCCTTGAACCTTTACCAGAGACTGTCCCGCTACCCTCTACCCCTTCCAAGACTCATTGAGCTCGTGCTCACCTTGTACATATTTGCAGTGATAACCTACTTGATAAAGATTGATTTCTAAGAATACCTGGTGTGGTCACTCTGTGTCGTGTGGTGCCAGAAGTACGATCCTAGATACGAGATTCCTCCCCCTGGGGAGTCTCCCGCCAGTGCCCGGCTACGATACTTCAAGGGTGGGTCTCAGGGTAGTCCGGACCCCTTCTAGGCTCCTCTGAGGTCGCCGTCTAACATTGGTGGCAAGCGACGGGATTCGGGCCCATCACCTAGAGATCGTACCGTGAACAACGGAAGCACTACCGACAAAGATGGCAGAAGGAAGCAACGTGAGCCCCGCAGAAACCAACGCCAACAGGGTGTTCCAGGTGGAGCATCTAGAAGAATATACACACAAAGAGCTAAAGCAATTTTGCAAAGAACTTAAAATCGCTACCACTGGTCTCAACACTAAGGAAGAGTTGCAGAAAGCACTGAAAACTTGGGTGGAGACCGGGTCTCCCGCCCGGAAGGCACGGGGGAGCGCCCCGACGAAGCCGAACCCCCCCAGAGTGAAAGCAGCAGCAATCAGGTGCGAGGCATCGTACCAGACGGGGGCCTATCCCCGGAAGAGCTCGCGGACAGAGAGAGAAGTCGCAATCATGAACTCGAGTTAGCCAAACTCAAAATCGAGGGCGAATTAAAGTTAGCGGAAAAAAAGCTAGCGGTAGAACAAATGCGTGTACAAGGCGAACTAGAAGAAAAGAAGCTCCAACGGGAGCACGAAGGAAGGAAGCTCCAGCTGGAGCACGAACGCAGCTTGAAGGAACTCGAGCTCAAGGCCAGAAATGAGGAAGGGAGGCCCCCGGGAAACCGAGAGACGGCCTCCCCAGTGGAACAGAAGGTCCACATCCCCAAGGATGTGGTCAAGGAATATTATAAAAACGATGACATTCAGCAATGGTTCAGGGCCTACGAGGTCGCCATGACCTCCCATCGGATCCCGCAGAAGGACTGGGGGGCGGGGTTGTGGGGGCGGTTTCTGAGCGAAGGAAGGGACACCCTGCTCGACCTACCCCTCTCCCTGCAGACCTCCTACAGCCACATGAAAGAGGCTCTCCTCACAAGATACGGCCTCACCCCAGAAATGTACCGTCAGCGATTCCGGGACTGCAGGAAGATCCCGGGCACCACCTGGGTGGAGTATGTAAACTTTTTCAGTCGGGCCTTCGATGAGTGGATCAAGGGCAGCAAAGTCACCACCCTTGCCGAACTCACTGACCTCATGTTGTGGGAACACCTGGCTGCGAACTGCTTCATAGAACTACGTCAGCATCTGCTTGACAGCAAGCTCACGGACCCCCGGAAGCTGGCTGTGGAGGCCGACCGCTGGACCAACACCCGGGTCTCCCGGGGCATGGTAGGAGAGTACCCCCGAGCCAGTCAGGGACCACCCCGCCAGAGAGGGGGAGGGAACCAGGGAGGGCCGAGAGAATCCCAGCCTAGCCCCCCGAAGACACAACCTCCACCTTTCCCGGCGCCCCCCCCACCAGTGACAGGGCCCCCTGGGAGACGGGGACACCGGGTGACCGTCACATGTTTCCGTTGCCAGAAGCCCGGGCACTACGCCAATGACCCAGAGTGCCCCATGGCCACCCAAGTCTCCCCTACCACCCCTACGAGACAGATAGCCAACGTAGCCCTGGGGGAGGAGGTTGAGGAAGCCGAGGAGTGGGAACCCGCAGCGATGGCCCTAGTATCCCTGGGAGACAGGGAGATGATCCCTGGTAGCCTCCTACCCTCCAACACCCAGAAATACGGGCAGCTCGTCAAGATCAATGGCCACCAAGTCGAGGCCCTGCGGGACACCGGGGCCAGTATCACCGGTGTCCTCAGGCACCTAGTCCCCGAGGAGCAAATCCTCCCCAACGTCTTTTGCCCCGTAATATCCGCAGACAATAGAGAAAGTATGTGTCAGGTAGCCCTGGTGCCGTTTGAGTGGGGAGGGGTGATAGGTAAGCTCAAGGTGGCCGTAAGAACCTCCCAGCCGGTCGACTGCCTCTTAGGGAACGACCTGGAGAGTTCTCCCTGGAAGCACGTCGAGCGCAAGGCCCACCTAGGAATGATGGGACTCCCTGAGTGGGTGTGCGCCACCACCCGATCGATGTCAGCCCGACTCACTCCCCGGAGAGAAGTCGAAAGCACCCCGATCGAAGAGACCAAAACGGTCCCCGCTGAGGGTCCTCCCGTCCCCCCATCAGAAGGGTCCGTCGCCCGCGACGAACCCGCACCATCCGACCCCGCCCCGGTCCCCGAGTTGGGAGACCTACCCGAGTTGGCCCAGTGGCGCCACGAGGGGGGGCCCACCCGGGAAGAATTTTGCCGGGAACAAGCCACTTGTCCTTCCCTGGTCGGGCTGCAGCGCCAGGCCGAGGGCCAAGCCGCAGGGGACCAGACCGGGACGCACCGAATCTATTGGGAAAATAACATCTTGTACAGTGAGCAGAAGTCGGTGGAGCTGGGATCCGGACGGGTATTGGTGGTACCCCTCCGCTTCCGAGACTTCCTCCTGGGCTTAGCCCACGACGTCCCCCTCGCCGGCCACCTGGGTCAGGACAAGACCTACAGCCGTCTCGTGACCCATTTTTACTGGCCTAGAATGAGAGCAGCGGTAGAAGCCCACTGCAAGTCCTGCCCCACGTGCCAGGCCAGTGGGAAGAGTGGGGGGAAGCGCAAGGCTCCCCTCCAACCCTTCCCGGTCGTCAGTACCCCTTTTGAACGAGTCGGAATCGACGTCGTGGGACCACTGGACCCCCCCACCTCCCAAGGTCACCGTTTCATCTTGGTCCTAGTGGACCACGCCACCCGCTATCCTGAGGCTATTCCCCTATGCACCATTACGGCCCCCGTGGTGGGCCGGGCCCTGATGGGGATCTTTTCCAGGGTGGGTTTTCCCCGCGAGGTCGTGAGCGATCGCGGCTCTAATTTTATCTCAAAATATATGACGTCCCTGTGGCAACAATGTGGGGTGTCCTATAAGTTCACCACCCCGTACCATCCCCAGGGGAACGGCCTAGTAGAAAGGTTTAATAGGACTTTGAAAGGGATGATCGCTGGCCTAGAAGAGCCCCTCCGGCGTAAGTGGGACGTCCTGCTCCCCTGCCTCTTGTTCGCTTACCGGGAGGTCCCCCAGAAGTCCTTAGGGTTCAGCCCGTTTGAATTACTCTATGGACACCCCGTCCGAGGTCCCCTCAGTTTGGTTAGGGAAGGGTGGGAGGCAGCGCCCCAGACCACCCCCCGAGATGTGTTCCAATACGTCCTGGCCCTCCGGAACCAGACCAGGAAGTTCCGAGAACTGGACGAGGCCAACCTGGAGGCGAGTCAAGAAGAAATGAAGCGCTGGTACGACCAGAATGCCACTCTGGTCGAGTTCCAGCCGGGCCAGCAGGTGTGGGTCATGGCCCCCGTGAAGCCTGGCGCCCTCCAGGACCGATGGACTGGGCCCTACAAAGTGGTTGAGAGGAAGAGTCAAGTCACATACTTGGTGGACGTCCAGTCGCCTCGGGATCCCCTCCGGGTCCTGCACGTGAACCGCCTCAAGCCTCACTTCGTGCGGACAGAACTGAGCCTCCTGCTGGCCACCGATGACGGGGCCGAAGATGAGTCGGATCCCCTCCCGGACCTCCTGTGTGTCAAGGAGCAGGATGGCTCCGTGGTGGGAGTGAACCTCTCCCCAGCCCTCACTGCCCAGCAACAAGCGGACTGCCGCCATCTCCTAAGACAATTTTCCGACCTCTTCTCCCTGACCCCCCGGGTCACCAACTGGTGTGTTCACGACGTGGACACCGGGGACAGCCCGCCGGTAAGACACCGAGCCTACCGGGTTCCTGACCGGGTCCGGTCCTGCATTCAAGCCGAAGTCTCGAAGATGTTGACCCTGGGGGTGATCGAGCCCTCTGACAGTCCTTGGGCCAGCCCCGTGGTCCTGGTCCCGAAGGCAGCGGCCCCCGGTGTCGCCCCCGAGCTCCGATTCTGCGTGGACTACCGGGGGCTCAATGACGTTACCCGAGCCGATGCCCACCCCATTCCACGAGCCGACGAACTCATTGACAGACTAGGGGCAGCCCGGTTCCTCAGCACCTTCGACCTCACCTGTGGATATTGGCAGATTGCGCTCAACGAAGGGGCCAAGGAGCGGTCCGCTTTCTCCACCCCCGATGGGCACTACCGCTTCCGCGTGATGCCCTTCGGGATGAAAAATGCCCCGGCCACTTTCCAGCGACTGGTGAATAGGGTCCTGGCCGGGCTAGAGCAGTTCAGCGCGGCATATCTGGACGACATCGCTGTTTTCAGTTCAGAATGGAGTGAGCACCTCCAGCACCTCCGGAGAGTGCGAACCGCCCTGCGCCAGGCAGGCCTCACCGTAAAAGCCAGCAAGTGCCAGATCGGGCAAGGATCCGTAGTCTACCTGGGGCACCAGGTCGGGAGCGGCCAGGTCGCCCCTCTACAGCCAAAGATCGACGCCATCCTGGCCTGGGAACCACCCATCACCCAAACAGAGGTCCGAGCCTTTCTGGGACTCACTGGCTACTACCGAAGATTCATTCGGGGGTATGGCAGCCTTGTCGGCCCTCTCACAGAACTCACGTCTAAAAGACAGCCAAAGAAAGTGCAGTGGACGGCTGCCTGCCAAGAAGCTTTCGATGCCCTAAAAAAGGCCATGTGTACTGCCCCCATCCTCCAGGCTCCCGACTACACCAAGGAGTTCATAGTCCAGACCGATGCCTCCGAGCATGGCATTGGGGCCGTCCTGTCCCAAGTGAATGACCAAGGCCTAGACCAGCCCGTCGCCTTCCTCAGTCGGCGACTGTTGCCCCGAGAACAGAGATGGAGCACCATAGAGCGCGAAGCCTTTGCCGTGGTCTGGGCACTCAAAAAGCTACGACCCTACCTGTTCGGCACCCATTTCAGAGTCCAAACGGACCATCGGCCCTTGCGATGGCTCATGCAGATGTGAGGAGAAAACCCCAAGCTACTGCGGTGGTCAATCTCCCTCCAGGGGATGGATTTCACCGTAGAACACCGCCCTGGTACGGACCACGCCAACGCTGACGGCCTCTCCCGGTACTTCCGCCTCAGCGAAGAGAACCCCCCAAGATGATGGGCAGTTCTCTCCGGCTTTCAGCTGGGGGGGACGCGTGTTGGACCCGGCCTCGTAGAATGGCCCTACGTGCCCCCGCACCCCCGAAACCTGGTACCTGCAGCCCAAGCACACGGCCCAGCCGACCCTCCCCACCAGGACACACGCACCGACCCGGACGTCCCCGTCCATGGCCTCTCTCCTTTCGGCCACCCCGGGCCCGCGTGCCCACTTCATGCACCAAGATGGCCGCCGGCCCCAGCGCGACCCGGGCCTAGAGGCGTCACTCCGGCTGGTGGACATCACGCTTCCAGGGGATGAGAGAGGGAGGAGCAGTTTCTATCGCACCTCTGAACTCCCCTGGGACGATGGGTTTCGATCGGCCCTCCGGCCTCCCTGAGGGCTGGCTCCATGCCTGCTGGGTGTCTGGGACTCCTCCCGACCCGGCCCCGAAGGGATCAAAAGACAATAGCAGGAAATCCCGACAAGCGACCCCCAGGTGACAAGATCCCTGCCTGCACAGACTCCGGACATCAAAGAGGGGTCGACCTATAACAGGGGGTGCTCTCGGTCTGTCCGGCAGATTCGACGCTGGAACAACGAGAGCCTGCCGACGTGGTCGCGGCTCCTGAAACTTGGACCCTCCTGAGCCCTGCTGAGAGACTCGCGGCTCCCTGAAGATCGTAAGACCTCCGAACTTGTACCTGAGCCTGCTGAGTGACTCGCGGCTCCCCGAAGATCGTAAGACCTCCGAACTTGTACCTGAGCCTGCTGAGTGACTCGCGGCTCCCTGAAGATCGTAAGACCTCCGAACTTGTACCTGAGCCTGCTGAGTGACTCGCGGCTCCACAAAGAACCGTAAGACCTGTGGTAAATATTTCGTTACCGGTACTATTTTTTATGCGGTAAAGTCTATTAAGAATAACTCAGTAAAATGAGAGGCAGAATCCGTGGTATTAGAGGTTTAAAAAAGGCTTTATTCCTATACAAAGGAATACAATTCGAATTGTTGGCGTTCTATTCCATCACCACGAAAGTTCAGGAAGGAAGGGCATATATTATTGACAGGTAATCATTTTTATAGAAAAGGCATTACAGTAAAACAGATGCAGTAGGCGTATCAACTGATAAGACAAAATGAACTATGCATGCGTAACTAGAATAGGCGTAACTAGAAAACGTCATTATACATGATGTCATAAGTGGGTGGATCCATAAGAGAATCCTGCAATGTCAGCAGAAATAGTTGGCAGAGATGCGTGCGCAGCCGCATGACGTGTGATTGACGTGCAACTAGAGGGAGAAAGGGACTTGACATTTAGCTCTACATGTGGAGACAGAAGTCTGGGGTTATGTCAACCTAATCCCAAATCATATCTAGTATCCTATGTTTAAAGAACTGTGTTATCCAAAAAGAGAGGTCTCTTAGGATAGAATCTTATTCTATACTGACTATACGGACTGTTAGTGCGTGTACAAGCGTCTAAGTGTCTACACTAGATGCGAGGGGGTAGGAATATTCCATGGTAACAGGGCTATGAATTACTTGCATGAGGACAGCGAGGCCTGGCCCCTTTGCACGGTAGCTGGAGGAATGTTTACCTAAACTGCTAGACAGGAATGCATCGGATGAGGGGCGGAGGAGATAATCTTGAAGGTGAAATACAGTTTTTGGCAGGCGACGGGCTGGATCAGGCACCCTTAGCCGCGCAGGGAGTGAGACAAAGTTCATGGTCACAGATGCAGGCTCAGACTGGAGCTTTCAGAGAGAGAAGGCAGGAAAAGGCTTGATGACAGAATTCGGGCCTACTCGCCTGAATCTGTAAAATGTGGAAAGTGAACCACATAAAGTCGGTGGCCTTTCATACTTAGGAAAGGAATATCTGACGCATTCATAGTGGATCTGAAAGAGGACATGTTGACGGTGGACGCACATATATTTGCGTCTTCAAAACTGGAGCAGGAGGGAACATACATGTACGTATAGCATGTACATGGAGCCGTTGGGGTCTACGATAGGGGACATAACTGATCACAAAATTCATATTTCCTCATTCCCTCCTTGTCCCCTTCGGACCCTTAGGAGATATCGATCTTCATCAATCCATCGATCTGTTCATATAGCATCATTTGCTCTTCTTTCTTCTTCCGGGATCTCGAACGAAAACTTGGATGTGGGATACACGAGGTGGCACACAGACCACAAATCGCTGGCCCACATTGTAGACATAAGCAGCAACTGAATAGTATGAGAAAGCCAATACCTAGGAAGGAGAGCATTCTCCATCCCCAGGCTGACAACACGCCCCAGAACCAACCGGACCAAGTCCAGGTGCCTGGACTCTGGTGTATCTGGCTGACAATCTTATGAAGGCGTGTTATGGCTTTATATACTGACGGCGAATTTTCTGGTATGAAAATGCAACAACTTGATCCGATGACCCTACAAGCTCCGCCCCTATCGGCCAAGATGACGTCAAGGACAAGACGATTTTGAAGCACAACAATCCGCATAGCAGACTGCTCTTCTGTTAAATTGCCTAAGGCGGAAATAGTTTCGTTCACTACTGCTTCGAGGGTTCTGGTTAATCTACGTATCAGCTTACTATTAGTGACTGTACCTATATAGGGAAAGAAACCTTTATTGAAATCTGTGTATTTTTCCCATGCTGTTTCAGTGTAATCGACAATTGGGAGATCTCTCTGCTGTCTATTGTGTACTAAATGAGTATTTCTATGATAATCAGGAGGAGCTAGGAAAACAGGTGGTAGGAGGAATGCTATGTAACAGGTACCATCCCAATCTAAAGGTAGGCGTATATATGCGGTCTGGCCACATATAAAGTAAGAATGACGAGAAGCTCTAAATGTAGACTTGCCTTGATCACTGAATTTTATTACAGTGGTGCATTTACTATGGCCCATGTGTATGGAGCCATTCTTTCTTATACATAATCCCCCTTTTACTGGGAATACGGACATGGCGGGCAAGATTGGTGTAGCTTCAGATTCAACGTTCAGGATCATGAGGTTAAGTGTAAAATGACCTAATCCATATACTTCATTTTCTAGATCAGTTCCTGTTCTTTTGGGAAGTCCCTCCTTGTTAGGGTAGCAGACTTTAAGCAAAACTAAGTTCAGGTTTCCCCATACCCAGTTGTCTTGATAAACTGCAGAATTCGAATCTAGGGAATTGATCAAACTAAACCATGCTCCACAGGAGCCATTGTGTGTGAACGGATAGGGAAAGAGGGGCAAAACTCCCTTATAGTTCTGATAGGGAGGGAGTCGGCCACATATCCAACAATTTGTGGCATTGCTGGTTTGATGGGAATGATGTAGCATACTAATGAAAGTGTTATTGCGCAGCGCAAATCTATAAGACAATTCATGTGGAGGTAATTCACTAAAAGAATGTTCTGCAGTTATATTATAAGCACGCTTAGGAATAGGATAATACATGTGCAATAGGATGCTGACAATGATGATCATAAGACTTAGAAAAAACAAAATTAATAATGTTACTGTACAATGACTATGAAATGATTTACAATACGCATGCTTCTTGAGCAGCATTTGATTATTTCTTTCTCTATTCCGGTCCAGAGGATACATGTCAGAGACAAATTCAACCGATTCACCTTGGAGAGGACTTAAACAATCAAATTGTCTGACTTACTGGACCTCAATTTTAGTTTATACAGTTCTGGTTGTGTTAATTCAGCCAAAGGGAGCTTTGAGTCTGTTTGTGAGGGAATACAGGGTTGAGTCTCTACGCTGGATGGTAGTCCATAAAATTTCTTGATATGACTCGAGTGCAACCACCCTTTTCTTCCCTCGATTTTCACAGCTGTCCTTGTGGTAAGTAGAACTAACTTCGGTGACTTCCACCTAGGATCCAGTTGGGTCTTCCGGTCAAAATTCCTGACCAACACCAAGTCCCCAGGAACCACGTCATGGGGTTTCACCTCAGTATTGTCGGGAAAAGCTGCGGATACCTGTGAACGACAAGATTGTAGTGCAGACATCAAGGAAGCCAGGTAATCTGTCAGCATATTACAGTCAACATCAGTGATTTTACGAGGTATAGGCGTCCCCCACATATTTGGTGGTCTACCGAAGATCACCTCATACGGGGATAGCCCTGTTCGAGAATGTGCTACCATTCTCATGTAAAAGAGCGCAACTGGTAAGGCTACTATCCAATCGACTACTTTCTCTCTACATATTTTGGACAATCTAATTTTCAGGGTTTGATTATGGCGTTCCACGAGACCTGCCGCCTCGGGATGTCGGACACAATGGAATTTCCATTGGTATCCTAATAGAAGGGAAACGTGTTTCATTAATTCGGATGAGAACGGCTGGCCGTTATCTGAGTAGACAACACGTGGTAAACCGTACCGTGGGAAGAATTCTCGAACTAACTGTTTGGCAGTAGTCGGGGCAGTGTAATCTGAAACCGGGTATGCTTCTGTCCAACGGGAAAGAGCACAGACAACTACGAGAACATATTTGAATCCTCGACATCGTTCCATCTGGATATAATCCATCTGGAGGACTTCAAAAGGGTGATCGGGAGTTTGGAATCCACCCTGCTCTACTGGGATGCTTTTACCTGGATTAAACTGACAACATATCATACAGGTACGAACTTTTTGTTTCGCTGCGGCTCGCAAGTGTTTGTTGAACCAAATGTGTTGAATGCTGTCTAGCATAGCTTTTTCTCCTAGGTGCGCTGGACTATGTATAGTGTTAATGATGACTTGGACCATTGAGTCGGGAAGAAACCATATAGATTTTTCCTTCGTCATCCATCCTTGATCTGTTTGGATCCCTCCTAATTCAGTCCATTTCTTTATTTCTTCTGGTGTAGCATGTGTCTGTATGTCAATTACATCAAGGGCGGGATCCTTAACTGTCATGCAATGTGTTGGTGTCAGGACTATTGTCTTTGTCATGTCAGTTGTGTGAGTCTGATTCTGAGCAGTCTGTTTAGCTGTTCTGTCAGCTAGGTCATTACCCTGGGAAATGATATCGGTAACTTTTGTGTGGGCTTTGCATTTCATAATCGATATTGCAGTAGGTAGATGAATCGCGTCTAATAGGGCTTGAATGAGGGGTCCGTGTTGGATGTGGGCACCGTGAGAAGTTAAATAACCTCTCTCTCGCCACAGTACGCCGAAGTCATGGACGACTCCGAATGCATAACGTGAATCTGTGTATATGTTGACTTTTTTATTTGTGGCTTGAATACAGGCTTGTGTCAGAGCGATGAGCTCTGCTGCTTGAGCTGACAAAGTGTTAATACAATTTGTTTCAATGACTTCAGTGTCTGTTGTGACTGCGTAAGCGGCCACTAACTCTCCTGTACTTGTTCTCATACATGACCCATCTACATATAATGTCAAGTCTGGATCTGTCAAAGGGATATCTGTCAAGTCTTGTCTGGGTTTCGTCGTGATAGTAATGACTTCGACACAATCATGTGCCAATGGATCTGTTCCGCCTACTGGTAACAGTGTGGCAGGATTTAACGTATTACAACGTCTGATTTCTATGTGTGGCTGAAACAATGTTAATTCGTAACCGGTGAGTCTTGCTATAGTCAAGTGTTGTGTTTGTGTGCGGTTCAAGAGAACCTCTACTGCGTGTGGTACTTGTACTGTTAATTGATGTCCTAACACTATGGCATCGCTTTGTCTGATTGCTAAAGCTGTTGCTGCCACTGATTTCAGGCACGCTGGAAGTGCCTGAGCTACTGGATCTAATGTACTAGAGAAATAAGCACATGGCTTGTGTGATCCTGCTTGTTCCTGAGTGAGTACTGACAAAGCAGTACCTTCGCGTTCTGTAACAAAGAGTGTAAACTGTTTACTGTAACATGGTGTTGCTAGGACAGGTGCTTGACATAAAGCTTTCTTTAAGCTTTCAAAGGCATGTGTATGTTCTGGAGTCCAAGGGAGGACAGTCGATGTGGCTGCCTCCTGTGTTGTCAATTGGATGAGTGGTTTTGCTAGAAATGCATATTGAGGGATCCACTGCCTACAGTATGAAGTGAGGCCTATAAAAACCCGCACCTCCTTTTGTGTCTTGGGTGGTGGCATGTTAGCAATTAACTGGATGCGATCGGGTGTAAGCTGCCTTCCCTCCTTGGACAGCGAGTGCCCAAGGTAAACAACTCGCTGGACACAGAATTGCAGCTTGGAAGGGGACACCTTGTGCCCCTTGTCCGCCAGAAATTTTAAAACCGTCAGTGACGCTTTTTCACATTCATGTTCGCTTCGGGCGGTGATCAGCAGATCATCGACATATTGAAGCAAGGCAGTGTTAACTGGCATGTGGATACTGTCAAGTTCTCGCTTTAGTGCTTGGCTATAGATGCTGGGGCTTTCTGTAAATCCTTGAGGTGCGCGTGTGAATTTAAAACTTCGTCCATTTAAACTAAAACCGAATAAATATTGACTGTCTGGATCAATTGGGACACTAAAGAAAGCATTCTTGAGATCAATTACAGAAAAAAACGTTGCTTCTGAGTCAATAGTTGTGAGTAATGAAGAGATGTCTGGGACCACGGGGTATTGTGGTACAATGCATTTATTTAATTCGCGCAGATCAATAACTAATCGGTATACTGGCGGAGCTTTTGGATCCGTTATTTTAAGAATCGGAATTATCGGGGAATTACATACATTGGAGTCGGTTTCGACAACCACTCCTTGTGCAATGAGCTCGTCAATGATTTGCAGTAAGGCCGTTACAGCATCTGGTGGTAACTTGTATTGTCGCATTCGTGGTAGTACCACTCCTGTCTTTAGTGTGACTCGATATGGTGTAATGTTCATGCAACCAACATCAGTGGGGCCTTGTGCCCATAAATGTGTAGGTAAATTCTGCAGTCGGTGATCCATGTCTCTGGATACGTAGTGACCTTTAAAGTCACGTAAAAATAGTCGTACTCCTTCCGGAGAGCAACATATTATGGCTCCTAAAGCTTTCAATGTTTTTATACCTAACAGGTTTTCTGGACATGATTTAGTAAGTAATAAATCTGTAGTACGTGTCAATGGACCGACTGTAAGTGGAAGAGGTTGTGTTACGTCATTTATTATAGGTTTTCCTGAGAATCCAAGGGAAATATTTTGTGAGCCTGAGAGGGGTGCCCCTGGAACTTCACTGCGTCTTATAGTTGTTCTGCTTGCCCCTGTATCAAGTAAAAACTTTCTGTCTTCCCCTAATAGTTCACTATGTACATAAGGTCCCTCTTGGTCTACTGGAACCTCTATAAGGGGTAAGCCAACTTCCCTCTCTAGGCTATCTCATGAGTATCGTTGATAATCGGGATAATCTGTTTGTGCATACTGATACATTTGTTGTGTTGTTGCTTGAGTTGCAGCGACAGGCTGCGCTTGTGGTGGTGCTACGATCTGTTGTGGAGCTGCCTGTTGCGGAGCTAGTTGTTGCGGAGCTAACCTAGGTTGTGCCTGCTGAGGCATTAGTTGTTGATTCTGATCCTGTCTAGGTGGACGTGGTCTCTCATGTGTTCTACCTGTGGCAATATTATGTTTCAGGACTGGACAATCATGTATATAATGACCTGGTTGTTTACAATAGTTGCATGTCCCTTTTGCAGGACCTGCGGAATCACCCTTTTGATGACTATCGGCTGGAACTGACTGTGCAACAAGCATTTTCATTTTTGTATCTTTCATACGTCTTTGTTCGTGTTCTTGTTCTTCTCTAATTCTATTGTGGTGATATTGTAACATCTGTAGCATCTGTGATGGGGTATTACCTTGCCAGGTACTTTCGAATTTCAATACTCTATTCTTGACTTGTAGCAGAGAATTTTCAACTAATTTTGTCACAAACAGATGTGGATATGACTCACTACTGGCTTTTATGCCACTGTTTATACTAAAACATTTTTCAAATCGGGAATAGAAATCACTAGTGTCTTCATCTGGTTTTTGTTTACAGGCTGAGATCGCACCCCAGTCTTCCTTTTTCGTAGTTAATAAACGTGGCAGTACCTGTATTAGTAATCCTGCTAGTGCTGTAGTCTTTTCCCCAAGCCCTGCTCCTGCAGCTCGGGCCTTTTCTTCGTTTTCTAATGCTGTCCAATCTATCTTTTGGTCTCCCACCTCCCATTCCTTTTCTTTGAGTTTCTCATAAACACCGGCGGGTAATAGGACCTTTAATATTTTCATAATATCGGGGTAGGTATACTCTCCCATGAGTAACATGTCTTTTATCTCACGGTGGAAACCTGCTGGGTCCTTGTCATGGCTGGGTACTACTTTCTTCATTTCTAATAATTCCAGTTTAGTTATAGGCGTGTACACAAACACGCGTGTAAAATTATCACCGGCACCTCTAATTGGGTGTACTTCGCGTAACGGATTCTGTCTATCTATGTGATACATTTTTCTTCCCATAATGGGAACTGGAACGTGTTCTGGACATATGAAATTTAAATATTGGTTTCGGGATTCTAGAATTTCCTTAATCAAATCAGTACCTGACCCTCTCCATATATTCGTGAGTAGTTCTGTCAATATGTCAGGTAAGGGTCCTGGATCGGAGTGTTGGCCTTTATATAATATAAGGAGGTGTTGAATCATGTATATACTAGCTAAACGCTGTTCATATGGGTCTAGATTCAGAAACGTGTGTGCAAGTACATCATCATTGTATTCGCCGGGACTGTCAGCCCATTGTACTGCTGACCTGGCTAATTCTTGTTCGTCCATGGAATCAAGCACGTGGTATCCCCTTCGATCTCGGAGTAATTTATCAGCGGCTTGGAATAAGTGTTCAGGGGATTTCGTGTTTAGCATAGGGTTTGGAAGATGTCTATTACATTCTGGACGTATTGGACGTATTGGGTCGTTAAAACCTCTGGTATTATTATGGGATCTTCCTCTACCTACATAAGCTATTGTATCTACTTGGTCTGATTCTTGCTCCCCCTCCTCTCTGTTTAAGTCAGTGGCGTCTACCTCTAATCTTTCCTCGTGTATTCTTTCTACTTCTTTGCGGATCTTTCGGTACATAGCTACTATACATAACTGTTTATCATGTCTTCCGTCTGATATATTCTGGCCCCAAGTGACAAATTTTTGCATTTCTTCCGGATTTACCCCAGGCCGGTCTTGATTTCTGATCACACAGTTTATGAGGAAACGTAACAGTTGTCCCTGTACCTCCGCTTTCTGGTACTCCATGGCTCTGCTAATACTTTCAGGACCTCGTCCTGACTGGACAAAGTGATATATGTTTTCTAAATGTGTAGCCATTCCTGGTAGCTTCGTTAAATATATTGCAGCTCGTCGAATACGTAATGATGACAGCAGCATTTCGTCCCGTTTACCGGGTACAGGATCATATCTACAATCTACTAGAAGTTCCTTGAGCATGTCGGGGGTTGCTAGTTTGGGCGTACGTTGGTGTGCTAATTCTCTAAGGGAAAATTTATTTCCTCTGGGTGGCGTAGAAAAAATGTCTGTCGTACCTCCTGTAGCACCGTCTGGGGTGCTGGACGTGAAAGGATTTGTTGAAGGCGAGACAGCAACCGTCGTTGCGGGAAAAGCGGTAGAAACAGATGTGTTTGTCGGAATGTGTGTCGAAGCTTGTTGTTGTGGAGGTACAGACGGAGAATCTTGGCGATGAGCACCATCGGCAAGCGGTCTATGTGGTGCGGTATTAGCATACTCGGGAGCTGCGTCATCTAAATAAGAGGAAAGGAAGACATCTTCTGCGGTTCTGGGATGCCCCTTGGGATGTGCTTTTATTGGAAACAATGGAGGTGGCAAGTCTTTTGGTATTTCCGGAGTAGCCTTAGGTAACCCTTCGGCCAGAAGTGGATACATACCATTCATAAGGGCGTTTCTTTGTCTGTCTATTTGTTCTGATCTTACTCGGGTACCTTCCTCAAGTAATAGATTTTCTCGGTTTTTATTTGAATTCTCCTTACCCTTATCTTCTTGTCTGAGTGCTTTTTCTGTACGTCTATATGATTCTTTACGCCATAATTCAATGGCATCTTTCTGTGACTGTCTGGCTTTCTTTTTCCATAATTCTTCTTCTACTCTCATGATGCAATCTGCATCCCAGGTCCCCGCTGCGGGCCATCTCTGACTCTCTGGTAATTCTTTGGTGTAGTCCACCCATAAATCAAGAAATAATACGGCATCTAGGCCATGCTTATGATACATAAAGTACCCTGGAGTGTCCCTAGGTGGGATGGGAACAGCTTCTTCGAGTACACCTTTTCTAGTTTTGATCTGTCTTAGTTTCGAGAAGAGCGGCATTTTTAGACCTTATGACTGGGACACACTTTATAAAAACACAATAATGAACAGTCATTCACACCACAGTATATAGAACGTATTTAAAACATTTAACACTTAACAGTTTTACGAACAATGATAACTAATAGAAAACTAGTTACTGACATAATACTGACACTAGATAATACTTATTTATATGCAAAACATACTATATATACTGCTAAACAGTACAGATACACTGCTAAAACAGTGCAGACCGGATTTGTGTACCCAAACCCGTCTTGACCGGCACAGACTATGTGCACGTTAAATGCCTCCCCGGTAATGGTACTCACCGGGTAGCTCGGAACGGAACTGAAACTGGACTGGACCGGACTGGACTCGGAACTTCGGAACCTGGCGGGTCTCTGTATACCTCGGATCTTGCTCTCTCAGCTAGGCTCTGGTCGGGATACTTCGCACTTCTCACCGCCTCGTCTGGGTGTTGATCGCAGCCTCAGTCGTCCCCGCTTGGCCGGAGGGAGATACAGGAAATCCTGCGGGTACGCGTTATTGTCCGTTCAGCTGTGGCAGGAGACCGGGCCTGCAACGCACCGCCGGCGCGTGAGATGAGAAAGTGTCCCTATTCGGGCGCCAATTTATGTGGTAAATATTTCGTTACCGGTACTATTTTTTATGCGGTAAAGTCTATTAAGAATAACTCAGTAAAATGAGAGGCAGAATCCGTAGTATTAGAGGTTTAAAAAAGGCTTTATTCCTATACAAAGGAATACAATTCGAATTGTTGGCGTTCTATTCCATCACCACGAAAGTTCAGGAAGGAAGGGCATATATTATTGACAGGTAATCATTTTTATAGAAAAGGCATTACAGTAAAACAGATGCAGTAGGCGTATCAACTGATAAGACAAAATGAACTATGCATGCGTAACTAGAATAGGCGTAACTAGAAAACGTCATTATACATGATGTCATAAGTGGGTGGATCCATAAGAGAATCCTGCAATGTCAGCAGAAATAGTTGGCAGAGATGCGTGCGCAGCCGCATGACGTGTGATTGACGTGCAACTAGAGGGAGAAAGGGACTTGACATTTAGCTCTACATGTGGAGACAGAAGTCTGGGGTTATGTCAACCTAATCCCAAATCATATCTAGTATCCTATGTTTAAAGAACTGTGTTATCCAAAAAGAGAGGTCTCTTAGGATAGAATCTTATTCTATACTGACTATACGGACTGTTAGTGCGTGTACAAGCGTCTAAGTGTCTACACTAGATGCGAGGGGGTAGGAATATTCCATGGTAACAGGGCTATGAATTACTTGCATGAGGACAGCGAGGCCTGGCCCCTTTGCACGGTAGCTGGAGGAATGTTTACCTAAACTGCTAGACAGGAATGCATCGGATGAGGGGCGGAGGAGATAATCTTGAAGGTGAAATACAGTTTTTGGCAGGCGACGGGCTGGATCAGGCACCGTTAGCCGCGCAGGGAGTGAGACAAAGTTCATGGTCACAGATGCAGGCTCAGACTGGAGCTTTCAGAGAGAGAAGGCAGGAAAAGGCTTGATGACAGAATTCGGGCCTACTCGCCTGAATCTGTAAAATGTGGAAAGTGAACCACATAAAGTCGGTGGCCTTTCATACTTAGGAAAGGAATATCTGACCCATTCATAGTGGATCTGAAAGAGGACATGTTGACGGTGGACGCACATATATTTGCGTCTTCAAAACTGGAGCAGGAGGGAACATACATGTACGTATAGCATGTACATGGAGCCGTTGGGGTCTACGATAGGGGACATAACTGATCACAAAATTCATATTTCCTCAGACCTCCAAACTTGTGCCTGAGCCTGCTGAGTGACTCGCGGCTCCTTGAACCTCGTAAGACCTCTGAACCTGCACCTGAGCCCGCTGAGTGACTCGCGGCTCCAACGGACTCTCACGGTCCCGCCGGACCTCGACTACCACCACGTAGCCCCCAGCTCGAGGATTGTGAGCTGTGCGCCGGATACGTCCCTGCCTTGAACCTTTACCAGAGACTGTCCCGCTACCCTCTACCCCTTCCAAGACTCATTGAGCTCGTGCTCACCTTGTACATATTTGCAGTGATAACCTACTTGATAAAGATTTATTTCTAAGAATACCTGGTGTGGTCACTCTGTGTCGTGTGGTGCCAGAAGTACGATCCTAGATACGAGATTCCTCCCCCTGGGGAGTCTCCCGCCAGTGCCCGGCTACGATACTTCGAGGGTGGGTCTCAGGGTAGTCCGGACCCCTTCCAGGCTCCTCTGAGGTCGCCGTCTAACAATGCAACACTATACTTGGTACTCCTTATGTAGCTTCTAACAAAGATGAATCATGCCGAACTTATGAAATCGCCCAAACCTCTAAGGGCCCGATTCAGAGAACTAACTTAAGACAAAATCCTAAACTTACTACCATTTTCGTATTCACAGAAGGCACTTACTCATTTTGGTATTCACAGAAGACACTTACCCACTTCGGTATTCACAGAAGTTAGGAGTCCCAACTTTAGGACTCCTAAATGCCTTCTGTGAATACCGAAAGTCTTAAAATTAGGATTTTTCTCAGTTTAGGAGTCCTAAAGTTAGGACTCCTAACTTTACTACTACTAAACTGAGAAAAATCCTAATTTTAAGGCTTTCGGTATTCACAGAAGGCATTTAGGAGTCCTAAAGTTAGGAGTCCTAACTTTACTACTACTGAATTGAGAAAAATCCTAATTTTAAGACTTTCGGTATTCACAGAAGTCATTTAGGAGTCCTAAAGTTAGGAGTCCTAACTATACTACTACCAAATTGAGAAAAAACCAAATTTTAAGACTTTCGGTATTCACAGAAGGCATTTAGGAGTCCTAAAGTTAGGACTCCTAACTTCTGTGAATACCGAAATGAGTAAGTGCCTTCTGTGAATACCAAAATGAGTAAGTGCCTTCTGTGAATACCAAAATGGGAGTAAGTTTAGGATTTTGTCTTAAGTTAGTTCTGTGAATCGGGCCCTAAGTCACTGGGAGCGATGCTCTGTACGTAGGAAAAGCATCTGCAGAGAACAGAAATTTTGATGAAGACCATTCATATTAATAAATGGCCAAATGTATGGAAAAAAATAGGCAGGAGCCAGGAGTAGTTGGAAAAAGAAAGACAGTCCAAATGATTGGGCATCAGCTCAAACACAGAGATAATGTTACCCATACCACCCAACCAATTCTAAATCGAGCATCTGCGAAAGGAAAAGGGACATCCCTAGTAGCAATCAAAAGGTCTTACAAAAGGAAGAGTGCACCCAAACAACCCCTATTGATTAGGGTTGGACAGGCCTTTTATTCCACCAGGCATTTCCCCGGTGGGCTGGAGCCTCTAGATGCCAGTGTTGAAATCCCAGGGTCGTTCCTGGTCCCTCAACCGCTTTCCCCAGTTCCTGAGTTAGTTTCAGCAGGCATGGTGAAGCTTCAAGAAGAACAGAGAGACAGGGAGAGAGAAGTAGAGATAAAGTGATCAACGATAGATTACAGAAGGAGTGAAAGAGAGAGATAAGGTGGTGAAAAGAGATTGTGCAAAGTGGCAAAATGAGCAGGGCATGTTTGAGCGTTCTTGCCAGGCCTGCTTTTGTTTCCCAGGTCCACCCTTGGTATTAATTCCCACTCAAAGTCCGAGTTAGAGATGCAAGCGCCTAATTATTGTTCATTGTACGGAGCATCAATGACGATGGACACGAAATTGGGAGTATCATGACCAGACCCATCACAAATATCAAAAAGAAAAAGTCGACTTTCTAAGCATATGGGACCGAATTTTTTCATCAAATCATAAGCAGAGTCCTTGAATAATTCTAATATCTCCTGGAAATGTAGTGGAGGAAGCAGGGTATAGAAAGGCTCAGCATAAAAGGCAAAAGAGGAGGCAGAGGTCTAAGGAAGCTTGTTCTCTGCTGCATGAGTCCGAAGCTAAGTATAGTGATTCTGAGTGATACCATGGTGGGTCTACTTGATTTCACTTGCAACACTCTTGGCTCTGAAAAGCCAGTTGTCATGGATGGAGCTAATAAACATGGCTAAATGCAGAGGAACAAAAGCATCATGACAACATTTTTGTTCTCCATGGAGAAGTGTGGCTCAATAGAGCGGCAGACCCTGAAGCAGAGGTCTAGCCCGGGACCAGGGTTCAATTCCCCGCCTCGGCGGGTCTTGGGCTCAACAAATTCCACGGACCTGATGATTCTCGCCTCGGTGCCATTCCAATCATGGAGTCCCACTCTGCAACTCTGGGCAATAGCTTGCTTAATCTCCACAACAGCCCCCACAACGCTAAGGATGCCTGGCCTCCACCTTGGGGGTGCCCAGGAGTGGACGCCTCACAGGGAAAGCCAGGATGGGTTCCACAGCGGTATTCGTACAAGTGCCTTTAGACCCTTGCGGGTGAGTAGTGTGCTATACAAGTATCAATTTACATTTACATTTACATGACGCATTCACTGGTCTCATTTAACATGATCAGTTGGTGCTACTTTGTTTATGGCTGCCTCGGCAGGATACTGTGAACTTATTTCAGCGACATTTCTGGAGCTCTGGACATATTCAATTTTGCTTCCTGGTGTAGCAACTATAATGACATTGTTTCCTCTAAAAAACCTCAAAATGGAAGAATCACCTTAATAATGTGTTTCCAAAGTCCTAATATATGACTCATTCACAAAGGCATTTATGAGCTCGTGAAGTAGTACCCTGGTAGCTTACTTCACATAATCTTAAATGCGTTTGTAAGTTGTCTCTAAAGTATCTAAATGGAAAAAAATGGAAATATTCAGGAAATATTCAAATACAATACTAAAAAAAGAAAATACTGTATGCTATTTGCACTTCTACTAATAGCGGCATTTCCAATATGTATCTAAGCAAACCGGGGGTAATAAGTATTTCCTCAATATATAATCATTTGCTAAATCATATATAGGGTTAATCAAGTGGACACTGTTTCATGCTACCAAACGCAATCAAAGGAAATGTAAAATGTATAAGGAGTTTTCAAAATAAAAACACCTTACAAAGATTGTTGGTCTTGACCCTCTCTGCAGCGTTACTAGAAACGTTTTACCTTCTCCCCTCCTGTTCTACTGAATTTGTTTTTGTTGGCCATAGAAAACAGTGTTCTTTACACTGCTAGCCAGTGCTAAAATGTTTGTACTCAATCTCTAAAATATAGTAACACTGTCTAACCTGATTTGCATATTTAATTGCCTTATACGTCCTTAGTAAAGTGGTACAAATTGTACCCAGGGACTGTAAATTAAATGCTACTTGTGGGCCTGCAGCACCTATTGTGCAATCCACTTAACTAGCCTCTTAAACCATGTCTCAGGCCTGCCATTGCAGCCTGCATGCAGTTTTAAACTTCCAATTACACATGGCAAAATAAACCCATTGCCAGACATAAAACTCCCTTTTTAATACATACAAGCCAACTCTAATTTAGGAATAAGGAGTTTATAGGGTAGGGTACATAGTATTCAAAATGTTGGACATGAACGTTTAAGTTTTACATGTCCTGGTAGTGAAAATCTCCAAATTCATGTTTCGCTACTGTGAGGCCTACCCCTGCCATAGGATAACATTGGGTTTCCTTATTTCATTTAAGAAGTAGTTATGTTTGTTGGGGAGCAGAAAGTAATGTCTTGTTTGGTGTCTGAGGGATTGTAATTTAAAGTCCTTTTTAATCGTAAAGTCAGATCAGATTTTTTAAGTCACAATTACGAAAATGCCACTTATAGAAAGTTTGAAAAAGGAACAAGGAGACCCTAGAAGTCTGAAGTGACCAAGGGTGGACATATGTTAAAGAGAACAGTGGTCCCATACAAGATAAATTAATACAATACCACAATTTAGGAAATCAAAATTGGGTGTACAGATGGATTAATGGAAAAATAAGGAATTTTAATAGCAATAAAGTACAACGCAAATATAATATACGAAGGGTGAGTGAGCAAAACGTGACAGTGTAATGGGAAATCAGCTGATTTCTTTACCACAAGCAAGTGACTTAAAAAGTGACTTTTCAATTTATGAAAATGTAGATAAGCAAAAAGTCACAATCAGAGTTTCATCTCATACTCCACAATTAGATACAAATTACAGTATAGAGTTGACAATGTATGTGTCGACGACGTTTCGATCCCAATTAAGGTATAGGGATATCATCAGGAGTAAATGATAAAAACAAGTGCCTGGGAAGTTGCTGAGAAGTCCTCGTCAATTCCTGATAGATGGAAGATAACAAATGTACGATCGGGTGGAGAATTATGTAGAGGTCTGGAGCCCCTTACGACGGACGTCGTGGGCAACGGAGAGTGGTTATTGTCCCATCCAGGAACCATGAGTTGCAAGTCCAGTCAGTGCAACAAGTATAAGTGCTCTTGGACTGAGCACCCAAGAAATTTGATTGAATACTGCCCTATCGACCACTTATACTCGTTAAACCGACTGGACTTGCAACTCATGGTTCCCGGGATCAAAACATCGTCAACACATACATCGTTAAATCGATACTGTAATTTGTATCTAATTGTGGAGTATGAGATGTAACTCTGATTGTGACTTTTTGCTTATGTATATTTTCATACATTGAAAAGTCACTTTTTAAGTCACTTGCCTGTGGTAAGGAAATCAGCTGATTTCCCATTACTCTGTCACGTTTTGCTGACTCACCCTTCGTATATTATTTTTGCATTGTACTTTATTGCTATACAAATTCCTTATTTTTCCATTTATACATTTGCACACCCAATTTTGATTTCCTAAATGGTGGTATTGTATTAATTTAACCTAAAGAAAGTTGGCATTTTCTTGTCCTAACCATTTGGTGCCTGCAGTCTAATTCCTAGTTCACATGACTCAATGTTGTTGGCATTTGACCTTTTTGAATTTCCCCAAGAGAGCCACACAATAGAGGAATTGAATTTTGGCAGGATGAGCCATTCAAGCAGAATGAGGGGCACCACTATGCACAGCCCACTTGCACTTCAAAGATACTGCCTCAGCACACACACAAATGCCTTTTCAATGGCCTATTGTGCCCCAGACATCCTGGGTAACAGGTAAAAGAGGCTGGAAATTCCAAACACTTCTGTAGGGGAAAAACACCAGAAGTTTCTTCTACTTCAAAGCTGACACCAGGTATAAAAGTAGGACCATCAAACCTACTCTTCAGTTTACGTCTGGACCTGCAAAATGACTCTCAGAGGATTGCCCTGCTGCCTGTGGCCTGCTGTGTACTTCAGAGGACTTCCCTGCTGCATCAAGAGAACTGCTCTGCTGCCTGAAGCCTGCCGGGTACCCTCAGAGGACTCACCTGCTGCTTGAGACCTGCTTCAATATTTGAACCGAAGACTTCCAGAGTGACTCCAAGGGCTGGTTGGCAGCGTCCTGATAATAGCTTTAGAGACAGAAAATGCTCCAACATATTGGACTCACACTTGGACCACAGCTAAATGAGTCCTGACCCTTCAAGTGGTGTTGAACCCTTGATTTGGTGCTAAAGATGCCAAGAAAGGCCAGATAAAAAACTTGGGAAAAGAAACAATTTCGGCCAAACGTTCTATGATAACCGAACGAAGAGCAGGACCTACCTGTTCACCAATTTGCCCAAGGTGCATCACTGGTTGGCCTGACTTCACTGTAGCTCTGGCTACGTTCTTCTCCATAGCAGAAAATTCTGTTTAGCAGCTGCTGACAGAAGGGGTATCCGGCCTTCTGGAGCCCTCATCAGCTGCAGCCTGAAGGTCCATCCTGCTGGCGATCTTCGACTCCCCACCCCAAAAAAAGTAAGTCTGAATAAAGAAGCCTTCTCCATGACCCCATCCTACCTTGCCCGCTGAATTTTACTCTCTCAGACATTTTAATAAAAATTTCTTCTAGCTCCGGTAAGGTGAGTCTGGGCCCAATCCACTTTTTGTATCTGAATCACTCTCTATTGTGGTTGGCTATACCTTTCATCTTTTAAATAATTTGTTTTTATTGAATACAAACTTCCAATCATCACATGTAATATTTTGCAGACTGTTTCCCCTTGTAACATCAGGTGCAGAGTATTCAAAGCAGACATATAGTCATTCAAGCAGATCAGGTGCATAATGATTATTCCCAGACCTTTCCATTTCCACAGTTGGGATAGACATAAGTCCCCTCGATGTGTATTCCACCCACTCCACTTTTTGTCCCATTTCTTGGGAAATCCTCTAAATTTAAACACTTATTTTTCTGCAATCATGCATTTATCCAGTTTAGCTACCTAGGCATTTGTTGATGGTCGCCCCGGCACCCCCCACTTCATTGCTATTGCTCTTTTAACTAATGTGTAACCCAAAGTGACTAGTTGTTGTTCCACTTCTTTGAGATCGGTCACTTCCCAGATGTTGAGAAGCCCTAGGGGTGTAGTGAAGCTAATCTTTTTACCAAGTGCATCTTGCATGTGCATAGTTGCCACCTCCCATATGGATCGTAGGAATGGACAATCCCATATAGTATGATAGAAAGTTGCTTCTTGATGACACCCCCTCAGGCAAAATGCATCCTGCCTAGTCCCAAGTCTTGCCAGTGTGACCCTGGTGAGGTATGTTCTATGTAAGATTTTTATTTGAATCAAATGGAAGCAAAGCAAAATCGCTGCCTCTCTCGGTGACATCAGTGCTGTTTGCCAATCCTCATCTTTGATGTCCCTGATGTCAGCTTGCCATCAACTACGAAGAGCTTGAAACGGGTCAGGCAAGTTGTTACATAGCTTGCGGTATGTTAAAGAAATAGCTTTGTCTGGGATTGATTCAGAGAGCAGTCAGTCTTCTAGTGGGGACTCCGAGAGACTACCCATATCTGGGAGAGCGGTCATTAGGGCATGACGGATCTGCAGATATCGAAACGTCTCCCCCTGAGAAAATTCATATTTCTCCTGTAGTTCCTGGAACATTATGATTTTACCTTTTTTTACAAGATGGCCTATGTTGGAGAGCCCGATTGTGTCCCATTTATCAAACCCAGGATGATGGCACAAAAGTCCTAACTTATGAGTGTACCACAACGGAGTGGATTAAGTCAGCACAGCAGTCCAGCCTAAGTGTTTAGTAGCCTGATGCCAGAGCTCCACCGTGCTGGCCATGGGGCCCAGATATCTGCCTCTCTGGACCTTTTTGTATATAGAGCTCCAAGGTATCCCTCCCTTCCCAACTGATATTTGTCGAGCATGTAGGCAGGGTCTAACGAAGAGCGATACAACCAGTGGTTTATCACCACGAGCTGCGACGCCCAGTAATAAAGTAGCATGTCCAGAAGGTCAATCCCCCATCGAACAATCCTTTGGTTAACTTATGCAGTGCTATACAAGGCGTCCTTCCATTCCACAACAGTGATCGAACCTCGTGGTCAATACTGGTAAAATATGAGTCAGAAATCTTATATGAGCAATTCTGAAAAACATACAAAAACCACGGGAGAGCGAGCATCTTAAACAAGGCCGCCCGGCCTAGCAAGGAGAGTGGCAGGGATCTCCAATGAGCGACGCCGTTTCTAAGTCTATCCAGTGGGGCAGCTAGATTCTTGTAAAGAAAGAGTTGGGGGTCGGGGTGATAAAAATCCCTAGGTATCAAAAACAGTCAATGGCCACTTCCAGCTTTCATCCCGGGGGAAGCCTAGGAATTGAGCCCTGAAGAACAAATAAAACTGATTTAGTCCAGTTAATGGCATAACCTGAGTATCTGCCAAAATTAGTGAAGATATTTAGGAACCTATTTGGGGACGCACGGGAGACGACAGATACACCAGGATGTCGTCTGCGTACAGCGATATTCTATCCTCGTGCCCATCTTCCCATTTCCAACCTCTAAGTAGCACTTCTCCTTGCACCCAGGATGCCAGCAGTTCTAGGATCAGAGAAAAGATAAGGGGGATAGTGGGCAACCCTGCCTAGTGCCCCTATGCAGTGCAAAGGTCCGAGATACACGATTGTTAACCCTAACTAGGCCACGCAGTTCCGTGTAGCACAGTTTGATCCAACCCCGAAATATTGGGCCAAACCCCAGGCATTCTAGCACTTGAAAGATATAGGGCCATTCAATAGAGTCAAACGCCATGGATGTATCAAGGGAGAGCACCACTGCATCTTCCTCCATATACCGTTGCCTCCCCTAAACACTGTGGAGTTGACGGATATTCAGTGCCGTGTTCCGTCCCGGCATGAACTAACGATGAGATTATCGGGATAAGACGATTAGCCAGGAGCTTGGCCAGAACCTTGGCTTCGACATTAATCAAAGAAATTGGTCGATAAGAACCACAGCTGTCAGCAGGTTTGCCAGGCTTACGAATGACAACGATAGATGCCAGTCGCTGATCGTCCGGTAGGACACCTCTGTCAAAACTCTCAGTGAACATATTTTTAAGGTGGGGGGGGTGACTCGCGTGGCCAAAGTCTTGATGAATTAAATAGGGATGCCATCGGTCCCATTGCTTTCCCTGATTGGATATTGTTTATTGCCCAACAAATTTCATCTTCCGTAAGGTCTTTCTCCAGTGCGTTCCTATCAACAGCAGATAAGGTGGGTAGGTGTATATCAGCTAACAGTTGACACAAGTATTCTGCCGTATACTTAGTTGAGGAGGTATAGACCTTCTCTAGGTGGTCTGCAAAAGCTTCTGCAACACCCTGCGGGTCAGTAATCTGCCCCACTGTAGGCAGGGTAAGTTTAGGTACCCAGCGCTCCCCCTGTTCTCGTTTCTCCAGTCAGGCTAGCACCTTCCCACCCCTATGTCCCATCTCATAAATCTTGTGTTGTGTTTGTAGCAATCTGGCCCCCGTCTTCTCCTCGGCCAAGGTTCTATATTCCAACTGCTTGATAACTAATTGATGTGTGGTGGCTGCACTAGGTGAGGGTGCATTTTGTGCCTTCAACTGTTGGAGCTCGGTCTCTAAATTGAGCAACTGCTGGTTCTGCTTTCAAATATACCCTACTTTTAATGCTAATGCATGCCCCTTCAACACTGCCTTATATGCCTCCCATACAATCTGCACCGCATCTACCGAACCCACATTTTCAGTGAAGTAGTGGTCTGTCTGGGTGGTCAGGCTCTCCCTTATATCTGGGACCGTAAGCAACCATGGATTACGAACTCCGGTGTTACGGTGTCTGTGTTGAAAATATGTAAACTCAACCCACACTGGGGAATGATCTGAGATGCCTCTTGGTAAGGCTTGTGGGTGCCTAAAGTGCCTGATATCCATCAGGTGTGTAAGGAAATAGTCAATGTGGGACATGCTCATGTGTGCATTGGAATAAAACGCATAGTGTGTCACGTCAGTCTGTAGGGAGCTCCACACATCCTCAGGCCTAGGGTATGAGTGAATTCCTCCATGTGTGTCATTGGGCGTGTTAGAGGGCGTGGAGCATATATGTCTTTATGATCATCCATGGCCATATTAAAATCCCCCCTAATATTAGGGTTCCCACTGGGAGATCGACAACAAGGCTCCCCAGGTCCGCCAGCGCCTCTTTGCCCTTTTTGAGAAGTTGGACTGATATATGCTGTCCAGTAGTTATAGTGGGCACCCTGTATCAGTCCAAACAACCCCTTATGGTGATAGGTTAAAGACAACCTTTATTGAAAGCTATCCTTGTGGTAGCTATGGAGAGCAGCCTTCAGGCTAAGTCTTGAAGGAATGTAAAACAGCTTGTTTTACCAGTCTATAATCTCTTGAATGATCAAATGAAAGAACAACCACACCAGGTATATATTTAAAATATATGTAGTTAAGATAAAACACACCGCTCTAGTCTCTTTATGAGACTGGAGTTCGAAGAACTTAAGTTACAAGTCAGCAATCAACAGTAATAGCACAAATACACGTGTGGGCCCTAGGGGCGTACCAAACCATATACCAATAAAGTGGCATAAGAACCACGACTGAATTAGACACAAGGCCTAGAGCCTGCAGAAGTGCTTGGACCACAAGGAACCACCCAAGGTTGTGACACAGGGGACCCACGGAGGACGCGTGCAGTGTGAGAACACAGCCGCGAATTGCCGTTTACTTCTATGGGGAATGTCGCGGTTGGAAATTTAGAGTTTAAGGACACTTAGAAGATATCTACGAGCGAACCCTTTTGTACTTAGAGGTGTCTAGGGCCAACACCCACGGGAGCACTGGAGTACTCGAGTTACCTCACCCAGGGAAGCCGGGTGCATAGGTGTCAAATGGTGTCGGGTCCCATCGCTGTTTTCAATGGAAGCTGCTCAGGAAGAGCTGCCGCCGTGGAGAGGAGAAGTGTCCGGAGAGATTCAAGACCGGATCTAGGATGGAAGGAACCTGAAAGCAGAGAGGATAGAGTCTGGGTCACTTACCAGTGACCAAGGGCACGATAGACCAATGCCCACAGATGTCGGGTGCTTCAGGTGAGTTGACAGGTGTCTTGACTCTTCAGCCACGAGGTCCAGGAGGCGCCGATAATGACCAGGAGCTGGATTCGAGCTGTCCCACGAAGTCTGTCGAGTGCTGCGGTGTCGGCGTCCAGATTGGACCCAACAAGCCTTGGCAATGGCAAGTCACTTGGAATCAGAGAAAGGTACGCTGATATCATATTAAGCGGCTTTCCCTCCCAACTGGCCTCTAGTACTGCGAACCTCCCCTGGGGGTCTGCCCATGTGCGTGTTGGAGTAAATGCAATGCTCTTCCTAACAAGGATACCCGTGCCTCTGGAGCCGGTGGTGAATCCTGCATGAACTAGGAGTTTATACCCCCCACCGTGTAAGGGCCTGACATTTGTTTCCCACTGCATGTGTCTCTTGTTGGAGAACCAGATCAGGGGCGTGTCTCTTAAGATACTGTAACACTACACCTCTTTTGATTTTGTCCCCCAGTCCATTGACGTTCCACGTCAGAACAGACAGTGAAGTTTCTATTGTATTTCCAGCCATACGATAGGCATTAGAGATCTACAGGAGTGCAAATGCTCTATGGGAGGAGCAACAGACATATCATTCAACATGTGCACTGGATGTAAATATTGAAGATTACCCTTGGGCAAAGACTGTTTAGGAATCAACCTTATTGCATACCACAAAGTCGGAGTGGAAGAAACAGTGAGTAAGTCCGACTGCTCACAAAGTGTGATTGGATAAGAAAAACAAACCAAAAACAATGCTGTCAAACTCCCCACCCCTCCTCCCTGTCCCCCTGCCAGTGGATTTAGAATTACCCACTTCCCAACAAGACAGAGTGCCTATCGCCCCATCCCCCATTTAAAGGTGCAGAGGTAGCAGCCGTATCCCCCCCGCCGTAGTGCAAGGATAATTGGTTAGTATACTATACGCTGTGGGTGCATCCCAGCCCCCTTCACATAAAATAGTAGCCAAAGAATTATTAAAGAAACAGCTATCCAGTCTCATGCATATGCATCAAGGTCAGATATGAAAACCCAGTGTGGAGAAGAAGCCCCCACTGTTCTAGTTATATCACTGCCCCCCACAGAGTCACAGATATGTGGTCAATGTGTCCATACCAGACCTCAGAGTCCTATCAGATCAGCTAGGTGACCCTCAGTCCGACTCTTTCTGCTTTCTGACCATGTCGCCACATTTTCCATCACCGTGGTCGGATCTGCCAGTCCGAGGACCACCGTGCGGACTCTGCTGGGTTTCTCCACTCAACGCAAACCCTCCAACCAGTCCCACGCATCTTCAGGGGAGGAAAAAAAACAGACTTTGCCTTCTGATTCCACTCGGAGTTTTGCAGGAAACAACATGGCATAATTCCCCTCCTTGTCTCTCAACGCCTGTTTGACCGCCAAATATTTGCGACGCTCAGCCTGGACTTTTGCAGTATAATCAGGGGCAAAGGTAATTGCACTGTCTTCCAGCTTGAACGGTGGGGTGGCACGTGCGGTTTAGAATATAATGTCTCGGTCCCTGAAATTGAAGTCTCGCGCT
Organism: Triturus cristatus; assembly: GCF_964204655.1. Taxonomy (NCBI): domain Eukaryota; kingdom Metazoa; phylum Chordata; class Amphibia; order Caudata; family Salamandridae; genus Triturus; species Triturus cristatus. Next base: position 492,845,770 of record NC_140588.1, read on the forward strand.
ACAATGCGCCTTGGAGGGGCTCCAGGTTTAGGCCTTCCTCCGGGGATGCGGTGGGCGTGCTCAATGGAAAAATAATTTGAGAGTCTCTTCAGTTGTAGCTTCTTCAGGATTAACTCCTCGACTAATAGGTCTACAGCAGGTCCTTCCGCGCGCTCAGGAACGCCTAGGATTCTTATGTCATTTCTGTGCGCCCGACCTTCATACACGTCAAGCTGCTTCGCCATCTTGGTTTGCTGGTCTAGTAGTTGAGTGACTTGCTGTTTCAAAACAATAGTGTTTCTGTTCAGTTCTGCCGTGACATCTTCCACCTCTTTTACACAAGCGTACATTTTTCTGAGGTCAGCCCTGATAAGGGAGACTTCTACGTTCACAGTGTCGATGGGAGTCTCTAAGGAGGTCCGCATGCCCGTGATGGCCGCCATAATGTCTTGAAGTGTCAATTCCTGCTGTTGTGGCGGGCTCTGCTGCGATTCAGACACCTCCTGTGACATGGTCTCCTTCTCTTCCCCAGAGGCTGACCACGCAAATTTGGCCAGCTCGTTCTGCGCTTGCATTATGGCGCCTTTCCCGGTCACCATGATATAGGGTGTTTTGGCCCCGTCGTGACTGAGGTTTGTGGGATCAGCCTCAGTACTCACCATTGCCTGCCCAAGGGGGAAAGTGATACCCCCTGGAGGCCTATCGGGTTTCCTGTCCTAACAACCCCCTAGCAACAGGATGGAGGATGTGGAGCCCGGCGCAGAGCGGAGCTCTCAGAGGCCTACAACCAGCACAGAATGTAACGGCTCCTCACCCCCCCCATCAACAGCAAGGCTCTAGGTCTCCACATTCCTTTGGGGCAGTAGCGGATTAATCAAATAAGGCAATCAATTAAATGATAAATAGCCTCCACTGGTCTCCTTTCTGGGTTAGGAGTTGTCCCCCTACGCAGTATGACCCACGCTGTCTGACTGCACACGCTTCAAGTGGTATCCATGGGTATTGTGCAGCTGCTTCCAGTCTTGCTGGATGTCTCGGGTGGAGCACCCCTCTTCACGCTTTGCAGGTCCGTCTGGTGGGGGTCCCTCAGGAGATACTCACACGCAGATCCGTAGTTAGTGCGGGTGCCACCTTGCAAATCTGCACTTCGTAAAAACCCTTCCAGCGTCCCGCGGGGCCGCTGGGTCATGTTTAGTGCCTGCAGCATTCACCACTAATGCTTCACAGGTCTGGCCGCCAATGCCAACAATTGCAGGATGCAGCACAGTAGGCCTTATAGGCCGGGGTCTCGGGTATATTGGCGGCCGTCGCTCTTTCTCCCAGTGCATCCCGTGGGTCCGCTCGGGGCTAAGGAGGGAGAAACAGGCCCTGGCCCACACTCACCGCCAATTTGCTGCTATCTCAGCCGACGGCGATTGAATTCTGGGGTGTCAGCCCGTTGGGCCCACAAAGCCAGGGCATCACGTTAGTTCATTGCCGGCTGAGTGCGGTCACGCTCGGCACCGCAGGTCTGTTCTGCTCAGGTAAACAGCGGGAGCACCGGGCGACCGAGACCGCAGTGACTCACGGCCTGTCTGCTGCCCACTGACTCCAGCACTGATATTGGCCGGCCCCGATAGGAATGATCCGCTGCCTCATGCCCGTCGCTTCCACACCTTCAATCAGTGGAGCGAGGGCGTGCCCCTATGATGTTCAGGGGCTCCAGCCACGCCAGACGCCACTCGGTGAGTCTCAGCCCCCACTTGACAATAATCGTCCTCAATCGTTGCCCCGGGACTCCAGGGCCGGAATTGTCTCAAAATGGGGGCTTTTAATCAGGATTACAGACGGATATTATACAGGATTTACAGCGAGGGATCCGGAGCCGCGCTAGCCTGTGGCCATTCCCTTCGGCTGCTAGCCACGCCCCCATAACTTTCATCTTTGCCCCAGTCATGCATGACTAGATGTCCAGAGTTGGTGCTTTTGTTTTTTAGGCACTATTTTTCACTTTGAAGTTTAAATATTCATATCTCAGGTGCTACTATTTGTATTTTTCTTCTTTTGTTGTCAAATAATGTATTAAAGTTCAATCTATGTTTAGAAATTCTTGTGTTTTATTTTCACTTTATTTCTGTTTGAGTGCTGCATGAATACTTTACACATAGCCTCTAAAATAAACCTGCCTGATTTTTTGCCAAGCTAACAGAGGGTTAAGCACAGCCTAATGTAGGGACTTTTTGTGGTTCACCATGGCAAGGATTCTGGCTGTTGTTTAAGCAGGGTTTCACCCCACTCAAACAGAAACTCTATTTTTCACAAACACACAAATCTTAGGACACACATACTAACACTGTACATAGGCTTGCAGCACAAAGGTGACACAAAACAGTGCAAAGTGTTGTGTTGGGACTTACCCTCTGCCACAAATCCTTATTTTCATTGTAAAGTAGCTCTAAAATTACATAAAATAACAGTTTGAGCTACTTTGCATCCAGGGGGCGTCCCATGTGTGATACATGGGTGTTCCCATGGAGTGACCAATGGATTTTGCTACAAAGTCCTACCTATAAAAATATAGGTTGAACTTGCAAAAAAAATAATGCCTCCTTGAGAAAGGTATAAAGTTTGAGAAAAGTTTTCTTTTCTGAAAGCTTTACGTACTTTGCATGTACTTCGCATTTTACAGCAGACACACAAAGGAGCACAAGTTTTAAACTGTTTAATCATAGTATTTTACACAAACGGGTATACTTCCAGAGCAAAACAATTATGATTATGTACAATTCCACGGGAAAACAGTTATCCTCTACCATTTTTAGTTTCATTTTTGCAAGCATATGCTCACAGTGCTTAGACACCAGGCTATTTTCTATTTCCTACTTGTATTCTTTTAATTTATGTTGCATATGTTGTTGAGTATATGTGTGTTTTATTGTGGTTGGGTCAGTGAGTGAATCGAAGAATGAGTCAGTGGATGGATGAATGGATGCATGAGCACAATGATGAGTTACAGTGTATAAGTATGATGACTTATTGAGTGTCTAAACCCATCAATGATACAAAAGGAATTTTTCTTCCTAGCAAAATATAAATATACAACACAGATAGGTATGCAAAGATAATGTGCAGACATGTTGCAACCGTTTAGAATAAGTGGAATGGAGCAAATTAAAATACAACTTAATTTTAATCAGGGGTCTCCAATCTTTTTTTTAGTAAGTACTACCTATGTTCATTGAAAATCATCCTAAACTACTAATATTTATAAAGATTGAATACTGACCTCAACAAACAAGGTTAAATTAGAGGCCGCCATATCCAACCTTGCCAGCAGTTATCACCTCAGTGCATAAGGCACGCACTCCAGCAGCAATGTAAAGAAAGTCTTTGTCGATGTTAAATGCCTCTACATGGGTAATACACAAAGTGATAGCTGCAATGCCCCTGGCAACAAGTTAATCTTAGTAATAGGTCTACCCAAACATAAGCTCATGAGTTCTGAAAACATATTTTGTCTTCAAATTATATATTTTCAACCAAGGAAAAGCTTCTAATTTCTTAGGATGGACTGAACACGGGAGAGCTATTTATGGGTAGATGGAGAGCTAGCAATGGCTCACAAGCTACTACTTGGAGAGCCTGATTTAAATAAATCGACTTCTGAACATTCTTTGCATTTCTAGCTACTCCACTGAGAAGACTAGAATGTAAAGGATATTCAGGATCTGACCCAGCATTGTGACCAACCAACCCATAACAAAGGAAAAATTCTTGACCTCATTATTTCTAACGAGCAGATTGTCACCTTGGATTCTATTACTCCATGTGACTGGTCAGACCATCACTGCATCCTTTTTTATATCAACAAAGAGGTACATTTGTGGAAGGCCCAACCAAGGAAATCAAAGATATGGAAAAGGGACCTCAGACTAGTAAACCCGGTTGAGCTAGCCACCCTCTGTACATCGACCCTCTCCTCTCAAGCGGACCTGACGGCGGTGCAGTTACTCACTGACTCCTACAATATGACCATCTCCAACATCATGAATGACATTGCTCCCCTCAAATGTAAAAATGCCTTAACTAAAATTTCCAAACCGTGGTATAACGAAAACCTAAACACGGAACGTCGCAACCTTAGGGCAGTTGAATGCTCCTGGAGATCGAATCCCTCCTCGCACCAACTCAAACTCCTAAGAGATGCCAGGAGCCTTTACTACAAACAAATCAGGAACGCCAAATCTAACTATTTCAGACTCCAATTAGATCAAGCGGCAAACCGCCCCAAGAAACTTTTCGAATTGGTCAAACAGCAATCAATTGTAGGCCCAAACCTATCGGAACCTGGAAGCAGTCCACCCTAATGTGATGATCTTGCTTCTTTCTTCATTGAGAAATCTAAACTCATATCATCTGAGCTCGCTGCTAAGAATGCCGGTCTCCTCTCCTCCAGGGCAGCTTTTCCACCTGTCCTCTTTGAAAAGCTCAACTGTACCCCCCTGATACTGAAGAACAATGCGGCCTGGTACACCTTTGCCCTGCTCAGTGAACAAGATATCACAAAGATTCTCCTGAATATCAACCCTTCTAACCACTTCAGTGACCCGTTACCCCCATCCATTTTCAAGGAAATCATGAATGCACTCATCCCTACTTGGACAAGGATTGTAAATGCGTCGCTGTCACAAGGCACAATCCCTGATTGCTTAAAAGCAGCCCAAGTACCCCCTTTACTAAAAAAAACCTAACGCTGATAGGTCAGACCTCAATAATTTCCGACCTATCTCCAACATACCCACCCTTGCGAAACTCCTTGAAAAATGCGTTCAGTCCCAACTCTGTGCTCACATTGAGAACTACCAGCTCTTGGACCAACATCAATCCGGCTTTCGGACGGGGCATAGCACTGAATCGGCCCTCATTCATGTTATGGATGACATTCTAAAGATTCTCGATCAAAACGAATCCTGCCTCCTGATCCTCCTTGACCTTTCCTCTGCTTTTGACACGGTCAATCATGACAATCTCTTAGCTATCCTGAAAAACAGGATGGGTTTTGGTGATCAGGTGCTACAGTGGTTCTCGTCCTTCCTTCATCACAGATTTCAGAGAGTCAAGGCAAATCACTCTCTCTCCAAGCCTTCGCCTGTTCTCATGGGGGTCCCCCAAGGATCTGCGTTATCGCCTATCCTCTTCAACCATTTCCTGGAACCATTAGCTAACGCACTTAACTCCATGGATATTCATTTCCACATGTATGCCGACGACACGCAACTCTACTTGAAAATCTCATCCCTGGAAAACCTCATATCACTCAACACCATCCTAACGTATACTCAAAACTGGTTAACTGAGAACCATCTCCTGCTCAACACCTCAAAAACTGAATTCTTGCTTATCTCCCCTCAGAATCACACCCCCAATCTTGACCTCTGGCTGAGCCACCTCACTGCTTTCAACTGCACTCCGCTCATCGTAAACTCAGCCAAATCTCTAGGAGTCACCATGGACAAGAACCTGAATATGAAAAATCATATCAGCAACACCTGTAAAGGAGCAAACCACTTGATAAGGACACTCAGAAACATCAAACCTTTCCTCCCGCTTAAGGATTTCAAGCAGGTGGTTAAAGCGCTTGTCCTACCGAGGCTAGATTATGGCAGCGCAACCCTCTGTGGCCTGCCAAAATACACCCTGGCTCCGCTATGGGCCTCATTAAACGCTGCTGCTAGACTGGTTACAGGAACCAAACGCAATGAGCGCATATCTCCAGTCCTAAAAACTCTAAATTGGCTCCCCTATGAAGCACGAATCCAGCTAAAAATTGCCACGATGACGCATAAAGCTATCCACTTCATGACGCCCAGGTATCTGGCGCAAAAACATGAACTATCTTGTGGTGTAAGAGCCTCTAGAAGCGCTACTACCTTACTCTTGAAACCACCTATCCTGAACAAAAAGAGAACCTCTATCAGAGCCTTCTCTGGCGCGGCTCCAAAGATATGGAACTCTCTTCCTCCAGATATACGCAGAATCACCAGAACAACGGTGTTCAAATTGGAAGTCAAAAGATTCCTGATGAATAAATTCCTTCAGTAATTGGGCTAACCCCTTGGCCTGTTGACATTGTTCTTACTTCCATTGTTTCAACATTTACTACTATACTTTAAAAAAAAAAAAAAAATTATTGACATACTGTGTACAATGTACTCTGTTTAACATAACTGATATGTGAACCTGTATGCACTTTACTATTCATTTGTGTTTTCATCTTCTGGTTGTTACTTTATTAGCCTCCAGGGCTAGTTTGAGTGTAAAGCGCTCTGATATCCCTTGGGACCTTGTTCGCGCTATATAAAACTTAATAAATAAATCAATAAATAGTAAATCTCCAGCAATTGAGGAATTCAAAATTATCCCGTGGAAGAGTTTTCACAGATTTAGTTTCATACTGACAGACACTGACACCCATTACCAGTGGCAATTATGAGTACAAGAAGTACAAGAGTACTACTTGGCATACTCATGAATGCCTGTGAGCATAAGCCATTAATCATCCAATTCTGTATTTGTAAAAGGGCAAAGTGGGCACCTTCCTTTTTACTTGTACTAACTGTAGATAAAAAATCCCTTCTGTCATCTTTAGGGTATGCATAGTTTCATTATCTCCTCTAAATATTAGATAGATTCTTCATAGAATCGGATATACAAATACGATTGGATACAAGAAAGGGGCAATGATTAAGCTGATAAACACAGGATTTGATATATATTTCAGTGTGGTCACGAAACATAATGTTGGATAACTGTTAAATGATTAAAGTACTATGGGCCTTATTTATGAGGCCTTGTGACAGTTTTGCGCTTCAGTTGTGTCACTTTTTGTGACGCATCGGCGGCGTAAAACATGCCTCCTGTTGCGCCCTATTTACAAAGTGACGCATCTAAGCACATGCGTCACTGTGTAAACCCCTGCACTACATCATACCTGCGTCAGGTATAATGTATGCAGGGTAGGCGTTCCCACGTAAGTAAGCCTTGTGGAAGTGACGCAGTGAAATCTACGAGATTTCACTGAGCCACTTCTAGGGTGCAAATGCGTCAAAATCTTACGCCTGCCTCACAGAAGGCATAAGACTGACGCAGGCCCTTTCACATGGGGCTTGCCCCATGTGAAAGGACACGTTGCTGGAGTTGCGTCACATTTTTGACACACTCCAGCAATGTGTCAATTTTGCGTCTACAGATACATCAGAAATACATACATATCTGTAACTCCTTGCGACATGAAGTGTCATACAGTAAATATGACGCATCCAGCATGTGGCAAGGAGGGCGCACTGAGAAGTGACGCATCGCTGCTTTCACACAGCGATGCGTCACTTCTCATAAATGAGGCCCTATATGTTCTAAACACTGCATGCCGAATAAGAGATTTATTAAAATCATATAAACTGTGAGCTATTTTGTGGTATGTTACAAGTCCGTAAGTCCTAGAATCAATAAGGCATATCTAAGCGTCATCATATGATACAATCATTTTAATGATAATTCGATAAAGCAGCCAAAAACATTGCAAATAAAAACATCGCTATGTTTGTGCGTTGTAGAATTTATGTATTCACACGTGGATCTGAGTGATCCATAAATGAGATATGGATACGCATTTATCTGGGTACATAATTTGTCTTCGTACTAAATGAAAAAATCGTATTGGTGTGCATCTGTTTGTGGTGGGTCATAGCTCCTCGAGAGGCACATGGTGGTCAGGTTTTATCGGCGAGACACTTTCAGAGAATTTGCTAATTGTTGCTGGCCACATTGTCTTTCACAATTTGTGAAATGCAGAACCAACTAGCAACGTTGACCTTTGCCTTCGAATCGCTACCAGGTGTAGCTGCTTTTGTGGCATGAAAATCATCAGGTTCTGTTGGTCAGAAATTCCAAAATAATTTCCGGTTTCATATTTTGCCTTTCACAGTTTAAGAAAACACAAATAAATAGTGAACTCGACTTTATTCTTTGAACAATGACACGCTAGATATCAATGTCTAAAGGTATATATCTTGAATCATTTTGATCACATTGGACATGACTTCTTTTGTCAATTGGCTTTGTCTCAACAAATCTCAGCAACACAAAATCTCCAAATGAATAGATGTCTAATATATGCTATGCTGCAAATCACAAAATATGGTATGCTCTGCTTTTTCAAAGTAAATATTGTTCTGATTGATTGATTTTATACTTTATTCGATAACAAAGTATCATAAAAGTAGTTACAATTCAGCATAGATAAAACCACAAGAAATAAAAAACATATAAAAGTATACTTTAGAAATTTCCACAAAAAAAAAACTACAAAACTTTTAAAAGGGGGAGATTAAATAAAACAGAGGGGTAAGAGGATGTAGGCAGAAGATACAAATCCAATAATAGAAAATTATTTCATATAGATGGCATGAAAAGACAAAAATGGCAATCTAAGCGATGCTTGCTTCAACCAGTTTAGAGCGTAATTGCCATGCTTTCCCAAGGTATTTAGCTACCCCACAAATTACCATCATGGATGTGGTATCCGTTGTTAGGATGCGGAGGGCCACTGATGATTGCCTGGTTCCCAGATTACTACAAACTGGGGATAACCAGCGTTTTCTGGGTGCCCTGTATGCCTTACAGGCAAACAGGAAATGCCCCAGTGACTCAGTAGGATTGGAACATCCCGGGCAAGCTGTGCAATTAGGTTTAAAATTTTTCCAGCTGTTTGTAAAAACATTAAGGGGTAGCGTACCAAACCTCATTTTGAGGAACAAAGCTCTGTCCCTTGGTGAAGAGATGAAATCTAGAAACGGTTCCAGCTTCGGTACTGGCTTGCAGGTCAAAAATGCGTCAGTCAAAGTGCCCAGCTTTGGGTTTGTCAGAGCCATTCCCTCTACGCTTGACCAGTATAATTTTTTAATAATATCTTTTGGCGGGGGCTGCTGCAGGAGCCATTCTTCTTTTAGCCCTAGCTTAATTACCATATCCCTCAAATTTTTCAGCCATGGGATCAGCCTGGAATCATTTAGAGTGATAAGTTCATCAAGGACTGCTGCATAATTGCTCAGTTCTGGGGTCCTCCTAAGCCGGACCCAAAATAAAACGGGGCGGAGACCAACAATGTCTTTGATGGAACGACGTCCCAAATCATAGAGTAGCGGCTTGGTAGGGGTGGAGACTGGAAGACCCACTAATTCCCTCATAAATTTGTGTTCAACAGAGACTAGGTCGGCAACTCTTTCTGATCCCCACAATTCGGACCCGTAAGTAGCAGCAGAGAGTGCCTTACCCTCATATACCAATAAAGCAGGACTAATAGGCTTGGTAGAGGATAAACGATGGTCTCTAAGGATTGCTCCTGTCACTCTCTTTAAATTTAAAGACATTTTGACAATGTGGGAATCCCATTTCATTTTAGAGTTTATCCTAACCCCCAAATAATCAAAGGCGTCCACTTCTTCTAATGGGGTGCCACTTAATGCGACAGTGATTTTCTTATGTTTTTTATTTCTGGATAATACCATCAATTTTGTCTTAGCGGTATTGATGGTAAGTCCACGATTGTCGCAAAAGGCACAAAACCTATCGAGCAGTTTCTGGAGACCCATAGGAGTTTTGGACATGAGGAGTGTATCGTCTGCAAATAGGAGGGTAGGTGTTTTTTCCCCCGCCAGGGCAGGGGCATCCGCTGGGTCCTCCCTCAAATGGTCTACCACCCCATTAATAAAGAGGGAGAACAATGTCGGAGCCATCACACATCCCTGGCGAACCCCCCTCTGAACAGGAATACGGTCAGTCAATTGGCCTTCACTCCCCCATCTAATTCTTGCATATGTACCTTCATGCAGTCTTTTAATAAACTCCAAAAGGTATCGTGGTAACCCCATTTCATGTAGGACCTGCCAAAGTTTGGCCCGGGGAACGAGATCGAATGCAGTTTTGAGGTCGATAAAGGCCAGGTATAAGGATCCCCCGCCAATAAGTACGGTCTTCCAATATGTGGCTAGAAATCTAAACACCTGGTCCATAGTACCCACTTTCTTCCTAAACCCTGCTTGTAGATGTGTTACAACATTTCCCTCTTCAAGCCAGGTCCACATTCGTGAGTTGAGAACCCTGCCAACCACCTTTTGGATGACATCAATTAAACTTATCGGCCTATAGTTGGCAGGGTCCTCTCTCGCCCCTTTCTCATAGATTGTGACCACCTCGGCACCCTTCCATGAGTCAGGGATAGAATGGCCTCTTAGCAGTAAATTCATCACGTTCAAGATAAGTTCTGCCCATATTAGAGGGTCATGGAGGATCAAATCGCCTGGTAGGCCATCAGGGCCCGCTGCCTTCCCGGAAGCTATACTTTTAATGGCAATCTGAACCTCCACAAATGTAAACAGATCTGATGGATCAGGCTGTGAAAAGGTTGGGTTGGGGTCTGGACTATCAGACGGGAGGTAGTCGGGCTCTACTTCATTACAATATAGTTTTGAAAAGTGCACAGACCACTGCTGTTTGGTTATATTGTTGGGGATTGGATCAGAGTCTCTTCTGGTTAATTGGGTTATTAAAGTCCAGAAGGTTTTGGAATCTTTTAAAAACGCTGCGCTCTTTTGTGCTTGCCAATGTTCTTCCTCCCATGCCCGTTTAGCAGCTACTATAGATTTTTTATAAGCTTGTCTAGCCAACCTAACAGCTGCCAGATCTTTTCTGCGAAGAAAAAAAAAAATATATATATTGTTCTATGTTTGGTGGTCCTATCGACAACTTCCGGCCATCTGACAAGCATGTTTTTCAGAACTTGTAGCAATAAAATTAGAAGTACAGGAGTGGGTACTTAGGTGAAATAGCCAGTGCTTTCGCCCACACTGCACGGGAAGGGAACCCTCTGATTGTTCGTAGACCCATCGTCAATTCAAGTCTAATGCACTCATTTCACATTGTAGCTCTACTGTAAAGTGGCTGACTGTGCATCTTCACTGAAAAATAATGAACATTCAAATCCATAACCACTGAGGCTGCATTTAAAAAAATGTTCATTACAGTGAGAAAGAAACGAATTTTATAGAAAGCAACTTTGTTTGAAGTTCTATCCCTTGAGGCTTCTAAACTTCAGAACCCCGTGGTTTCTGGAGCTATTGCCAAATTCACTCCCATGAGGGCCAGAGCCATAGCAGAGTTTAAGGATATGAATTTGAGATGCATTTACATGCAATGAATTTAATGGAAATCATTTATATAGGCAGTGAATATTCTGAACAGGCCGTGGATACAGACCATGTGGAACTAATTAGCGTTTTATTTGGCTGCACTAAGTTAATTTAACAAAAGAGATGGCTGTTATTACATCAAACTATAATAATATTTTCTTAATTTTTGGAAAAGAGAGGATTACATTGTTAACTCACCAGCAAGGTAGCATGAAGTTGTTAAGGGGCAAATACTATGATGCACCAGGAAGTGTCACACTAAAATATGCGTCAGTAGCAACCAAATTTCCGAGCATGGTGATCCCTGTCAGTACCCCCCTCCCCCCCCCCCACCCTCCATGTTCCTCGGTGTTGAAATGTAAACAGAAGTTCACTTGGTAATTTTCAGGAGCTGTTAAATTGTGACAGTTGTGTACGACGTACTCCAGTCCCTAAAAGACGGGTAGTAGTGGTATACTTTTATTCCACTTGCGAAACTCCTTGAAAAATGCGTTCAGTCCCAACTCTGTGCTCACATTGAGAACTACCAGCTCTTGGACCAACATCAATCCGGCTTTCGGACGGGGCATAGCACTGAATCGGCCCTCATTCATGTTATGGATGACATTCTAAAGATTCTCGATCAAAACGAATCCTGCCTCCTGATCCTCCTTGACCTTTCCTCTGCTTTTGACACGGTCAATTATGACAATCTCTTAGCTATCCTGAAAAACAGGATGGGTTTTGGTGATCAGGTGCTACAGTGGTTCTCGTCCTTCCTTCATCACAGATTTCAGAGAGTCAAGGCAAATCACTCTCTCTCCAAGCCTTCGCCTGTTCTCATGGGGGTCCCCCAAGGATCTGCGTTATCGCCTATCCTCTTCAACCTTTTCCTGGAACCATTAGCTAACGCACTTAACTCCATGGATATTCATTTCCACATGTATGCCGACGACACGCAACTCTACTTGAAAATCTCATCCCTAGAAAACCTCATATCACTCAACACCATCCTAACGTATACTCAAAACTGGTTAACTGAGAACCAGCTCCTGCTCAACACCTCAAAAACTGAATTCTTGCTTGTCTCCTCTCAGAATCACACCCCCAATCTTGACCTCTGGCTGAGCCACCTCACTGCTTTCAACTGCACTCCGCTCATCGTAAACTCAGCCAAATCTCTAGGAGTCACCATGGACAAGAACCTGAATATGAAAAATCATATCAGCAACACCTGTAAAGGAGCAAACCACTTGATAAGGACACTCAGAAACATCAAACCTTTCCTCCCGCTTAAGGATTTCAAGCAGGTGGTTAAAGCGCTTGTCCTACCGAGGCTAGATTATGGCAGCGCAACCCTCTGTGGCCTGCCAAAATACACCCTGGCTCCGCTAAGGGCCTCATTGAACGCTGCTGCTAGACTGGTTACAGGAACCAAACGCAATGAGCGCATATCTCCAGTCCTAAAAACTCTAAATTGGCTCCCCTATGAAGCACGAATCCAGCTAAAAATTGCCACGATGACACATAAAGCTATCCACTTCAAGACGCCCAGGTATCTGGCGCAAAAACATGAACTATCTTGTGGTGTAAGAGCCTCTAGAAGCGCTACTACCTTACTCTTGAAACCACCTATCCTGAACAAAAAGAGAACCTCTAACAGAGCCTTCTCCGGCGCGGCTCCAAAGATATGGAACTCTCTTCCTCCAGATATACGCAGAATCACCAGAACAACGGTGTTCAAATTGGAAGTCAAAAGATTCCTGATGAATAAATTCCTTCAGTAATTGGGCTAACCCCTTGGCCCGTTGACATTGTTCTTACTTCCATTGTTTCAACATTTACTACTATACTTTTTAAAAAAAAAAATGTATTGACATACTGTGTACAATGTACTCTGTTTAACATAACTGATATGTGAACCTGTATGCACTTTACTATTCATTTGTGTTTTCATCTTCTGGTTGTTACTTTATTAGCCTCCAGGGCTAGTTTGAGTGTAAAGCGCTCTGATATCCCTTGGGACCTTGTTCGCGCTATATAAAACTTTATAAATAAATAAATACATAGTAAATCTCCAGCAATTGAGGAATTCAAAATTATCCTGTGGAAGAGTTTTCACAGATTTAGTTTCATACTGACAGACACTGACACCCATTACCAGTGGCAATTATGAGTACAAGAAGTACAAGAGTACTACTTGGCATACTCATAAATGCCTGTGAGCATAAGCCATTAATCATCCAATTCTGTATTTGTAAAAGGGCAAAGTGGGCACCTTCCTTTTTACTTGTACTAACTGTAGATAAAAATTCCCTTCTGTCATCTTTAGGGTATGCATAGTTTCATTATCTCCTCTAAATATTAGATAGATTCTTCATAGAATCGGATATACAAATACGATTGGATACAAGAAAGGGGCAATGATTAAGCTGATAAACACAGGATTTGATATATATATTTCAGTGTGGTCACGAAACATAATGTTGGATAACTGTTAAATGACTAAAGTACTATGGGCCTTATTTATGAGGACTTGTGACAGTTTTGAGCTTCCGTTGTGTCACTTTTTGTGACGCATCGGCGGCGTAAAACATGCCTCCTGTTGCGCCCTATTTACAAAGTGACGCATCTAAGCACATGCGTCACTGTGTAAACCCCTGCACTACATCATACCTGCGTCAGGTATAATGTATGCAGGGTAGGCGTTCCCACGTAAGTAAGCCTTGTAGAAGTGACGCAGTGAAATCTACGAGATTTCACTGAGCCACTTCTAGGGTGCAAATGCGTCAAAATCTTACGCCTGCCTCACAGAAGGCGTAAGACTGACGCAGGCCCTTTCACATGGGGCTTGCCCCATGTGAAAGGACACGTTGCTGGAGTTGCGTCACATTTTTGACACACTCCAGCAATGTGTCAATTTTGCGTCTACAGATACATCAGAAATACATACATATCTGTAACTCCTTGCGACATGAAGTGTCATACAGTAAATATGACGCATCCAGCATGTGGCAAGGAGGGCGCACTGAGAAGTGACGCATCGCTGCTTTCACACAGCGATGCGTCACTTCTCATAAATGAGGCCCTATATGTTCTAAACACTGCATGCCGAATAAGAGATTTATTAAAATCATATAAACTGTGAGCTATTTTGTGGTATGTTACAAGTCCGTAAGTCCTAGAATCAATAAGGCATATCTAAGCGTCATCATATGATACAATCATTTTAATGATAATTCGATAAAGCAGCCAAAAACATTGCAAATAAAAACATCGCTATGTTTGTGCGTTGTAGAATTTATGTATTCACACGTGGATCTGAGTGATCCATAAATGAGATATGGATACGCATTTATCTGGGTACATAATTTGTCTTCGTACTAAATGAAAAAATCGTATTGGTGTGCATCTGTTTGTGGTGGGTCATAGCTCCTCGAGAGGCACATGATGGTCAGGTTTTATCGGCGAGACACTTTCAGAGAATTTGCTAATTGTTGCTGGCCACATTGTCTTTCACAATTTGTGAAATGCAGAACCAACTAGCAACGTTGACCTTTGCCTTCGAATCGCTACCAGGTGTAGCTGCTTTTGTGGCATGAAAATCATCAGGTTCTGTTGGTCAGAAATTCCAAAATAATTTCCGGTTTCATATTTTGACTTTCACAGTTTAAGAAAACACAAATAAATAGTGAACTCGACTTTATTCTTTGAACAATGACACGCTAGATATCAATGTCTAAAGGTATATATCTTGAATCATTTTGATCACATTGGACATGACTTCTTTTGTCAATTGGCTTTGTCTCAACAAATCTCAGCAACACAAAATCTCCAAATGAATAGATGTCTAATATATGCTATGCTGCAAATCACAAAATATGGTATGCTCTGCTTTTTCAAAGTAAATATTGTTCTGATTGATTGATTTTATACTTTATTCGATAACAAAGTATCATAAAAGTAGTTACAATTCAGCATAGATAAAACCACAAGAAATAAAAAACATATAAAAGTATACTTTAGAAATTTCCCAAAAAAAAAAAAACTACAAAACTTTTAAAAGGGGGAGATTAAATAAAACAGAGTGGTAAGAGGATGTAGGCAGAAGATACAAATCCAATAATAGAAAATTATTTCATATAGATGGCATGAAAAGACAAAAATGGCAATCTAAGCGATGCTTGCTTCAACCAGTTTAGAGCGTAATTGCCATGCTTTCCCAAGGTATTTAGCTACCCCACAAATTACCATCATGGATGTGGTATCCGTTGTTAGGATGCGGAGGGCCACTGATGATTGCCTGGTTCCCAGATTACTACAAACTGGGGATAACCAGCGTTTTCTGGGTGCCCTGTATGCCTTACAGGCAAACAGGAAATGCCCCAGTGACTCAGTAGGATTGGAACATCCCGGGCAAGCTGTGCAATTAGGTTTAAAAAATTTCCAGCTGTTTGTAAAAACATTAAGGGGTAGCGTACCAAACCTCATTTTGAGGAACAAAGCTCTGTCCCTTGGTGAAGAGATGAAATCTAGAAACGGTTCCAGCTTCGGTACTGGCTTGCAGGTCAAAAATGCGTCAGTCAAAGTGCCCAGCTTTGGGTTTGTCAGAGCCATTCCCTCTACGCTTGACCAGTATAATTTTTTAATAATATCTTTTGGCGGGGGCTGCTGCAGGAGCCATTCTTCTTTTAGCCCTAGCTTAATTACCATATCCCTCCAATTTTTCAGCCATGGGATCAGCCTGGAATCATTTAGAGTGATAAGTTTGTCAAGGACTGCTGCATAATTGCTCAGTTCTGGGGTCCTCCTAAGCCGGACCCAAAATAAAACGGGGCGGAGACCAACAATGTCTTTGATGGAACGACGTCCCAAATCATAGAGTAGCGGCTTGGTAGGGGTGGAGACTGAAAGACCCACTAATTCTCTCATAAATTTGTGTTCAACAGAGACTAGGTCGGCAACTCTTTCCGATCCCCACAATTCGGACCCGTAAGAAGCAGCAGAGAGTGCCTTACCCTCATATACCAATAAAGCAGGACTAATAGGCTTGGTAGAGGATAAACGATGGTCTCTAAGGATTGCTCCTGTCACTCTCTTTAAATTTAAAGACATTTTGACAATGTGGGAATCCCATTTCATTTTAGAGTTTATCCTAACCCCCAAATAATCAAAGGCGTCCACTTCTTCTAATGGGGTGCCACTTAATGCGACAGTGATTTTCTTATGTTTTTTATTTCTGGATAGTACCATCAATTTTGTCTTAGCGGTATTGATGGTAAGTCCACGATTGTCGCAAAAGGCACAAAACCTATCGAGCAGTTTCTGGAGACCCATAGGAGTTTTGGACATGAGGAGTGTATCGTCTGCAAATAGGAGGGTAGGTGTTTTTTCCCCCGCCAGGGCAGGGGCATCCGCTGGGTCCTCCCTCAAATGGTCTACCACCCCATTAATAAAGAGAGAGAACAATGTCGGAGCCATCACAC
This sequence comes from Triturus cristatus, assembly GCF_964204655.1. Classification (NCBI taxonomy): domain Eukaryota; kingdom Metazoa; phylum Chordata; class Amphibia; order Caudata; family Salamandridae; genus Triturus; species Triturus cristatus. Next base: position 492,862,439 of record NC_140588.1, read on the forward strand.
ATCCCTGGCGAACCCCCCTCTGAAAAGGAATACAGTCAGTCAATTGGCCTTCACTCCCCCATCTAATTCTTGCATATGTACCTTCATGCAGTCTTTTAATAAACTCCAAAAGGTATCGTGGTAACCCCATTTCATGTAGGACCTGCCAAAGTTTGGCCCGGGGAACGAGATCGAATGCAGTTTTGAGGTCGATAAAGGCCAGGTATAAGGATCCTCCGCCAATAAGGACGGTCTTCCAATATGTGGCTAGAAATCTAAACATCTGGTCCATAGTACCCACTTTCTTCCTAAACCCTGCTTGTAGATGTGTTACAACATTTCCCTCTTCAAGCCAGGTCCACATTCGTGAGTTGAGAACCCTGCCAACCACCTTTTGGATGACATCAATTAAACTTATCGGCCTATAGCTGGCAGGCTCCTCTCTCGCCCCCTTCTTATAGATTGTGACCACCTCGGCACCCTTCCATGAGTCAGGGATAGAATGGCCTCTTAGCAGTAAATTCATCACGTTCAAGATAAGTTCTGCCCATATTAGAGGGTCATGGAGGATCAAATCGCCTGGTAGGCCATCAGGGCCCGCTGCCTTCCTGGAAGCTATACTTTTAATGGCAATCTGAACCTCCACAAATGTAAACAGGTCTGATGGATCAGGCTGTGAAAAGGTTGGGTTGGGGTCTGGACTATCAGACGGGAGGTAGTCGGGCTCTACTTCATTACAATATAGTTTTGAAAAGTGCACAGACCACTGCTGTTTGGTTATATTGTTGGGGATTGGATCAGAGTCTCTTCTGGTTAATTGGGTTATTAAAGTCCAGAAGGTTTTGGAATCTTTTAAAAACGCTGCGCTCTTTTGTGCTTGCCAATGTTCCTCCTCCCAGGCCCGTTTAGCAGCTACTATAGATTTTTTATAAGCTTGTCTAGCCAACCTAACAGCTGCCAGATCTTTTCTGCGAAGAAAAAAAAAATATATATATTGTTCTATGTTTGGTGGTCCTATCGACAACTTCCGGCCATCTGACAAGCATGTTTTTCAGAACTTGTAGCAATAAAATTAGAAGTACAGGAGTGGGTACTTAGGTGAAATAGCCAGTGCTTTCGCCCACACTGCACGGGAAGGGAACCCTCTGATTGTTCGTAGACCCATCGTCAATTCAAGTCTAATGCACTCATTTCACATTGTAGCTCTACTGTAAAGTGGCTGACTGTACATCTTCACTGAAAAATAATGAACATTCAAATCCATAACCACTGAGGCTGCATTTAAAAAAATGTTCATTACAGTGAGAAAGAAACGAATTTTATAGAAAGCAACTTTGTTTGAAGTTCTATCCCTTGAGGCTTCTAAACTTCAGAACCCCGTGGTTTCTGGAGCTATTGCCAAATTCACTCCCATGAGGGCCAGAGCCATAGCAGAGTTTAAGGATATGAATTTGAGATGCATTTACATGCAATGAATTTAATGGAAATCATTTATATAGGCAGTGAATATTCTGAACAGGCCGTGGATACAGACCATGTGGAACTAATTAGCGTTTTATTTGGCTGCACTAAGTTAATTTAACAAAAGAGATGGCTGTTATTACATCAAACTATAATAATATTTTCTTAATTTTTGGAAAAGAGAGGATTACATTGTTAACTCACCAGCAAGGTAGCATGAAGTTGTTAAGGGGCAAATACTATGATGCACCAGGAAGTGTCACACTAAAATATGCGTCAGTAGCAACCAAATTTCCGAGCATGGTGATCCCTGTCAGTACCCCCCTCGCCCCCCCCCCACCCTCCATGTTCCTCGGTGTTGAAATGTAAACAGAAGTTCACTTGGTAATTTTCAGGAGCTGTTAAATTGTGACAGTTGTGTACGACGTACTCCAGTCCCTAAAAGACGGGTAGCAGTGGTATACTTTTATTCCACTTGCGAAACTCCTTGAAAAATGCGTTCAGTCCCAACTCTGTGCTCACATTGAGAACTACCAGCTCTTGGACCAACATCAATCCGGCTTTCGGACGGGGCATAGCACTGAATTGGCCCTCATTCATGTTATGGATGACATTCTAAAGATTCTCGATCAAAACGAATCCTGCCTCCTGATCCTCCTTGACCTTTCCTCTGCTTTTGACACGGTCAATCATGACAATCTCTTAGCTATCCTGAAAAACAGGATGGGTTTTGGTGATCAGGTGCTACAGTGGTTCTCGTCCTTCCTTCATCACAGATTTCAGAGAGTCAAGGCAAATCACTCTCTCTCCAAGCCTTCGCCTGTTCTCATGGGGGTCCCCCAAGGATCTGCGTTATCGCCTATCCTCTTCAACCTTTTCCTGGAACCATTAGCTAACACACTTAACTCCATGGATATTCATTTCCACATGTATGCCGACGACACGCAACTCTACTTGAAAATCTCATCCCTAGAAAACCTCATATCACTCAACACCATCCTAACGTATACTCAAAACTGGTTAACTGAGAACCAGCTCCTGCTCAACACCTCAAAAACTGAATTCTTGCTTGTCTCCCCTCAGAATCACACCCCCAATCTTGACCTCTGGCTGAGCCACCTCACTGCTTTCAACTGCACTCCGCTCATCGTAAACTCAGCCAAATCTCTAGGAGTCACCATGGACAAGAACCTGAATATGAAAAATCATATCAGCAACACCTGTAAAGGAGCAAACCACTTGATAAGGACACTCAGAAACATCAAACCTTTCCTCCCGCTTAAGGATTTCAAGCAGGTGGTTAAAGCGCTTGTCCTACCGAGGCTAGATTATGGCAGCGCAACCCTCTGTGGCCTGCCAAAATACACCCTGGCTCCGCTAAGGGCCTCATTGAACGCTGCTGCTAGACTGGTTACAGGAACCAAACGCAATGAGCGCATATCTCCAGTCCTAAAAACTCTAAATTGGCTCCCCTATGAAGCACGAATCCAGCTAAAAATTGCCACGATGACACATAAAGCTATCCACTTCAAGACGCCCAGGTATCTGGCGCAAAAACATGAACTATCTTGTGGTGTAAGAGCCTCTAGAAGCGCTACTACCTTACTCTTGAAACCACCTATCCTGAACAAAAAGAGAACCTCTAACAGAGCCTTCTCCGGCGCGGCTCCAAAGATATGGAACTCTCTTCCTCCAGATATACGCAGAATCACCAGAACAACGGTGTTCAAATTGGAAGTCAAAAGATTCCTGATGAATAAATTCCTTCAGTAATTGGGCTAACCCCTTGGCCCGTTGACATTGTTCTTACTTCCATTGTTTCAACATTTACTACTATACTTTTAAAAAAAAAAAATGTATTGACATACTGTGTACAATGTACTCTGTTTAACATAACTGATATGTGAACCTGTATGCACTTTACTATTCATTTGTGTTTTCATCTTCTGGTTGTTACTTTATTAGCCTCCAGGGCTAGTTTGAGTGTAAAGCGCTCTGATATCCCTTGGGACCTTGTTCGCGCTATATAAAACTTTATAAATAAATAAATACATAGTAAATCTCCAGCAATTGAGGAATTCAAAATTATCCTGTGGAAGAGTTTTCACAGATTTAGTTTCATACTGACAGACACTGACACCCATTACCAGTGGCAATTATGAGTACAAGAAGTACAACAGTACTACTTGGCATACTCATGAATGCCTGTGAGCATAAGCCATTAATCATCCAATTCTGTATTTGTAAAAGGGCAAAGTGGGCACCTTCCTTTTTACTTGTACTAACTGTAGATAAAAATTCCCTTCTGTCATCTTTAGGGTATGCATAGTTTCATTATCTCCTCTAAATATTAGATAGATTCTTCATAGAATCGGATATACAAATACGATTGGATACAAGAAAGGGGCAATGATTAAGCTGATAAACACAGGATTTGATATATATATTTCAGTGTGGTCACGAAACATAATGTTGGATAACTGTTAAATGACTAAAGTACTATGGGCCTTATTTATGAGGCCTTGTGACAGTTTTGAGCTTCCGTTGTGTCACTTTTTGTGACGCATCGGCGGCGTAAAACATGCCTCCTGTTGCGCCCTATTTACAAAGTGACGCATCTAAGCACATGCGTCACTGTGTAAACCCCTGCACTACATCATACCTGCGTCAGGTATAATGTATGCAGGGTAGGCGTTCCCACGTAAGTAAGCCTTGTAGAAGTGACGCAGTGAAATCTACGAGATTTCACTGAGCCACTTCTAGGGTGCAAATGCGTCAAAATCTTACGCCTGCCTCACAGAAGGCGTAAGACTGACGCAGGCCCTTTCACATGGGGCTTGCCCCATGTGAAAGGACACGTTGCTGGAGTTGCGTCACATTTTTGACACACTCCAGCAATGTGTCAATTTTGCGTCTACAGATACATCAGAAATACATACATATCTGTAACTCCTTGCGACATGAAGTGTCATACAGTAAATATGACGCATCCAGCATGTGGCAAGGAGGGCGCACTGAGAAGTGACGCATCGCTGCTTTCACACAGCGATGCGTCACTTCTCATAAATGAGGCCCTATATGTTCTAAACACTGCATGCCGAATAAGAGATTTATTAAAATCATATAAACTGTGAGCTATTTTGTGGTATGTTACAAGTCCGTAAGTCCTAGAATCAATAAGGCATATCTAAGCGTCATCATATGATACAATCATTTTAATGATAATTCGATAAAGCAGCCAAAAACATTGCAAATAAAAACATCGCTATGTTTGTGCGTTGTAGAATTTATGTATTCACACGTGGATCTGAGTGATCCATAAATGAGATATGGATACGCATTTATCTGGGTACATAATTTGTCTTCGTACTAAATGAAAAAATCGTATTGGTGTGCATCTGTTTGTGGTGGGTCATAGCTCCTCGAGAGGCACATGATGGTCAGGTTTTATCGGCGAGACACTTTCAGAGAATTTGCTAATTGTTGCTGGCCACATTGTCTTTCACAATTTGTGAAATGCAGAACCAACTAGCAACGTTGACCTTTGCCTTCGAATCGCTACCAGGTGTAGCTGCTTTTGTGACATGAAAATCATCAGGTTCTGTTGGTCAGAAATTCCAAAATAATTTCCGGTTTCATATTTTGCCTTTCACAGTTTAAGAAAACACAAATAAATAGTGAACTCGACTTTATTCTTTGAACAATGACACGCTAGATATCAATGTCTAAAGGTATATATCTTGAATCATTTTGATCACATTGGACATGACTTCTTTTGTCAATTGGCTTTGTCTCAACAAATCTCAGCAACACAAAATCTCCAAATGAATAGATGTCTAATATATGCTATGCTGCAAATCACAAAATATGGTATGCTCTGCTTTTTCAAAGTAAATATTGTTCTGATTGATTGATTTTATACTTTATTCGATAACAAAGTATCATAAAAGTAGTTACAATTCAGCATAGATAAAACCACAAGAAATAAAAAACATATAAAAGTATACTTTAGAAATTTCCAAAAAAAAAAAAAACTACAAAACTTTTAAAAGGGGGAGATTAAATAAAACAGAGTGGTAAGAGGATGTAGGCAGAAGATACAAATCCAATAATAGAAAATTATTTCATATAGATGGCATGAAAAGACAAAAATGGCAATCTAAGCGATGCTTGCTTCAACCAGTTTAGAGCGTAATTGCCATGCTTTCCCAAGGTATTTAGCTACCCCACAAATTACCATCATGGATGTGGTATCCGTTGTTAGGATGCGGAGGGCCACTGATGATTGCCTGGTTCCCAGATTACTACAAACTGGGGATAACCAGCGTTTTCTGGGTGCCCTGTATGCCTTTCAGGCAAACAGGAAATGCCCCAGTGACTCAGTAGGATTGGAACATCCCGGGCAAGCTGTGCAATTAGGTTTAAAAATTTTCCAGCTGTTTGTAAAAACATTAAGGGGTAGCGTACCAAACCTCATTTTGAGGAACAAAGCTCTGTCCCTTGGTGAAGAGATGAAATCTAGAAACGGTTCCAGCTTCGGTACTGGCTTGCAGGTCAAAAATGCGTCAGTCAAAGTGCCCAGCTTTGGGTTTGTCAGAGCCATTCCCTCTACGCTTGACCAGTATAATTTTTTAATAATATCTTTTGGCGGGGGCTGCTGCAGGAGCCATTCTTCTTTTAGCCCTAGCTTAATTACCATATCCCTCCAATTTTTCAGCCATGGGATCAGCCTGGAATCATTTAGAGTGATAAGTTTGTCAAGGACTGCTGCATAATTGCTCAGTTCTGGGGTCCTCCTAAGCCGGACCCAAAATAAAACGGGGCGGAGACCAACAATGTCTTTGATGGAACGACGTCCCAAATCATAGAGTAGCGGCTTGGTAGGGGTGGAGACTGAAAGACCCACTAATTCTCTCATAAATTTGTGTTCAACAGAGACTAGGTCGGCAACTCTTTCCGATCCCCACAATTCGGACCCGTAAGAAGCAGCAGAGAGTGCCTTACCCTCATATACCAATAAAGCAGGACTAATAGGCTTCGTAGAGGATAAACGATGGTCTCTAAGGATTGCTCCTGTCACTCTCTTTAAATTTAAAGACATTTTGACAATGTGGGAATCCCATTTCATTTTAGAGTTTATCCTAACCCCCAAATAATCAAAGGTGTCCACTTCTTCTAATGGGGTGCCACTTAATGCGACAGTGATTTTCTTATGTTTTTTATTTCTGGATAATACCATCAATTTTGTCTTAGCGGTATTGATGGTAAGTCCACGATTGTCGCAAAAGGCACAAAACCTATCGAGCAGTTTCTGGAGACCCATAGGAGTTTTGGACATGAGGAGTGTATCGTCTGCAAATAGGAGGGTAGGTGTTTTTTCCCCCGCCAGGGCAGGGGCATCCGCTGGGTCCTCCCTCAAATGGTCTACCACCCCATTAATAAAGAGGGAGAACAATGTCGGAGCCATCACACATCCCTGGCGAACCCCCCTCTGAACAGGAATAAGGTCAGTCAATTGGCCTTCACTCCCCCATCTAATTCTTGCATATGTACCTTCATGCAGTCTTTTAATAAACTCCAAAAGGTATCGTGGTAACCCCATTTCATGTAGGACCTGCCAAAGTTTGGCCCGGGGAACGAGATCGAATGCAGTTTTGAGGTCGATAAAGGCCAGGTATAAGGATCCTCCGCCAATAAGGACGGTCTTCCAATATGTGGCTAGAAATCTAAACATCTGGTCCATAGTACCCACTTTCTTCCTAAACCCTGCTTGTAGATGTGTTACAACATTTCCCTCTTCAAGCCAGGTCCACATTCGTGAGTTGAGAACCCTGCCAACCACCTTTTGGATGACATCAATTAAACTTATCGGCCTATAGCTGGCAGGCTCCTCTCTCGCCCCCTTCTTATAGATTGTGACCACCTCTGCACCCTTCCATGAGTCAGGGATAGAATGGCCACTTAGCAGTAAATTCATCACGTTCAAGATAAGTTCTGCCCATATTAGAGGGTCATGGAGGATCAAATCGCCTGGTAGGCCATCAGGGCCCGCTGCCTTCCCGGAAGCTATACTTTTAATGGCAATCTGAACCTCCACAAATGTAAACAGATCTGATGGATCAGGCTGTGAAAAGGTTAGGTTGGGGTCTGGACTATCAGACGGGAGGTAGTCGGGCTCTACTTCATTACAATATAGTTTTGAAAAGTGCACAGACCACTGCTGTTTGGTTATATTGTTGGGGATTGGATCAGAGTCTCTTCTAGTTAATTGGGTTATTAAAGTCCAGAAGGTTTTGGAATCTTTTAAAAACGCTGCGCTCTTTTGTGCTTGCCAATGTTCCTCCTCCCATGCCCGTTTAGCAGCTACTATAGATTTTTTATAAGCTTGTCTAGCCAACCTAACAGCTGCCAGATCTTTTCTGCGAAGAAAAAAAATATATATATATTGTTCTATGTTTGGTGGTCCTATCGACAACTTCCGGCCATCTGACAAGCATGTTTTTCAGAACTTGTAGCAATAAAATTAGAAGTACAGGAGTGGGTACTTAGGTGAAATACCAATGAGAAACAAAACTTCCTACACTGTATGATTTAAATTAAAGGCAATATGTCCATATGATAAAATAATACCCACAGTCAACGGTGTATAAAACTATAATATTTCATTTATTAATGGCTTTTGTCGTTTTTTTTATATATAAATTTATCATTTTTTTGAATAATTTTCATTGCAATACATATAATATGGTTCACATCAAACTGTTGAAGCACAATCTATGATTAATTGTACAACCAGGTCAAAAATAGAAAATCATATGTACAACATATATGGCACACAATTAACAACAATAAATCTGTAACTCAGAACAATGACAATATGTAGACAATTAAAATCATTGGTTGTAAGATTTATACATAGGACCAACGCCTACGCGCGTTTCGGAGCTCAAGAGGTGGTCTTTAAAGGCTCCTTCTTCAGGGCGTGTATCTGTGGTCTTTTTAGAGGCGAAAAGAGGTGCTTCAAGATCTAGTTAGATGCACAACACTTCTATATTTAGAATTAAACAATTAGTTTTGACAACCGAGGGTCTGTGGGTATAAAGAGATCACAATAAGTGATTAGGGATATTATTTAACTTCCTTTGACTTATTTAAAACATGAGAGACGAGCAGGAGCTATGAGATAAGAAAAGAGTAAAGATCTCAATGTACATACGTGATAAAAGCAAAACACCGAAATACAAGAATTTGTGTAAAGAAATATCTTTATAGTAGCCAAACCACCTGAGTTGAAAAAAGTAGAAAAATCTCAAAGAAAAAAGAAGAAAATTGGTAAAATTAGGAAAAAATAAATAAGATAAACGGTTATATTGACAACATACTTGCCAATGGCAGATTCTTACACACGAGGAAACCAAAGACGAACTTTCCTCTATCTTTGGTGTAGATAATTTAATACACTACAATGAGAAAGAAACAATCACTGTAACAACATAATGGAAAACTCAAACGTCTGCACTAAGTAGTGAGGCAACTGCGGAAGAAATTCTTCTTCTTATATATTGCAATTTAGGGAGAAACCTATACATTGTGGAGTAAATGATCTTGATCTGCTGTACCTCTTACCGAAGTGGTAAAGTTTATTAGTTCTAAAGATGTCAATGTCATCTCTTATGATAGGTAATCTTAAATTGTTCGATGGGTAGTACAACTGTTGGTCAATTAAGTTAGGATAGGAAGCTGGGAGATATCTATTATAATCCAGCTGCATCATTTTAACATTAGATTTCCTGTGGTGGCCTAATTGAGTGTTATAAAGACGAGTATACATAGAAACCAAGGGCATGGAGCCATAAGGATCACGTAATCAGCCGTAGTCTAAGTGGTGCTCCCAAGCGTGGCCGGTCAAAATGACTAGCAATAAGGACAGAATACTCATTTATGTCTCTTGCTATATAATGGACTAGAGCATAGATGGTGTATTCTAGGCATATCCGGAATTAGATATAGATGCCCTATATGCGCCTAAGGAAACAATAATATAGTTGTAAAAATATATCAGTCTAATGAATTGGATAAGAATCCAAAAGAGTTTTTTGTATACGTGGGTTTTTAGTCTGTATGTTAAAGTCAATGGGGCCTGGCGGGGTGTGTACATTAAATGTAAGTTCAAAAGATGTAAAGAGAAGCAAATAAATTACCTGTCCGTCTCAATCTATCAATCCTAATAAGGACGGGAAGCTCTCGGGTATGGATCCAATTAGCCGTGTGCGCTTTAGCACTCTATAGGGCAATCTATAGTAAGATTACAAAAGGGATTGCATTTGGTATTCAAGTCACTACATCATTGGCGTTTCTTTAAGCGCCCTAGAGGCTAAAAAAAGTGCGTTCCGCTTCTTACCGAACAGTAAAACTGTCACTGGTCAACGATTCCAAGATATTCGTGTTGGCTCAAAGTTAATGGAGCCTGGCGGTACTCCTATCCGGTTTTCCCGGGGTTTTCAATAGCGTGTCTTAGAGATTGGGCTTTAATGCTCATAAAGATGGTCTGCAATTAAAATTATATTTAATTTAAAGATTCAAGACTAGACTAGAATTATGAATAATCGCGTAAAGGCATAAGATGTAGCGGCTAGCTCTTACCAGTTAATTCTGACATCATTTGTAATGTATTCCATGGATCGCCTTCGCCGAGGTGAATGGGTGACGCCTGGCGTTTCCCTTATAACGGAGATTCCGGAAGTGATCGCCTAGTCATAGGCATTAAAATAGGACTAAGTACAAGACGAGAAAAGTCCGGAAGTCTTCATGTGATAATAGCCACTGAAATAGGACTAAGTACGAAAACGGGGAAAGTCTACTACTGGTAAATTCCCTGTTCTAGTTGTAAGCCATATGGTAATAAATGGCGGCAGACATATTGGGAGAGATAAAAATATATATTTTTTTTTAAAAAGAACATATGTTTGACAAAAACAATCAGAGATTTTATCTTGTCCAATAAGTCCATAAATGAAGTCAGTTACAAGTGGAGGACAGGAGTGGGGGCCACTCAGTCTGGGGATCACTTAAAAATCGGGGCCGAAAAAGTATTCATGCAGCCACTCAGATACAGCTGTAGAGGGAGCAGGTAAGAGAACCTGAAATATAATATCCTAAATGAGAAAACAAAACAGAAACCGTCCCTCTCATAGTAGTTCCTAAAAGTTATTTCAATATCTATTCGGATACACTTAAATCGATAGTAATTAAGTGTGACAGGGGCATTGTTAGGGTGACAAAGGTATTATCTCCTCTGTTAGCACTAAATAAGTCACAAAAGCGATGATATGTTGTCATCATTAGCAGGCTGTCATATTTATTATGGATCTATAAGACATATCTCCAAAGTCATTCACCTTTTTTTTGGGCTAGATGCCTCTACTTGGAGGTGATTTTATATGCATCTGTAGGTTCTGTGTTTGTATAATTACTACGAGCTCAATGGGAGGGAGAAATGGATATAAGACCAAATGATTAAAACGGACAGATAATTTCCCCTCTATCTACAATAATATAGAAAATGTAGATATAGGGCCAAATGATAATTTGCCCTCTGTTACAGTGGATGGAGTCAAAAGTAGATATTATATAATCGCGTTTTTCCAGGAAAGATGTTAATAGGGGCCCTTTTCTTGTGTCTTTAAGGTAGATCGAATCAAAAGTGGATATTATATAATCGCGTTTTCCCAGGGAAGATGTACATTAAGACCTTTTTCTTGTGTCTTAAGGACATATATCCAAAAAACCTCTCTTTTACGTCTGATAGCATCCACATTGAGGCTGTTGAGGGGATGTACATGTTCCAAGATAAGCCACCTGAGTTCAGAGATACTATGGTGTTTCTCAATCCAATGGGCCACCAGTGGCGCTCCCTCGCGTTTGTTTAGTATTGATGACTTATGTTCGCTAAAACGTACGCGAAATTCTCTACTCGTTTCTCCAACGTATCCTTTGCCACAAGGACAAAGGATAAGATAGACAACATTCCGGGTACGACAATTAGTCATGTTTTTAAATGTGTACGTCTGTTTGTCCCAGATTAGTTCATCAGTCACCATGGCATGCTGGCATGCGTGGCAACTCCCACATTTGTGGGTACCACTAATTGGTTGAGTTCCAGTAATAGATTTTTGTACAAATGGATTAGTGGTAGGTATTTTTGCTTTGACCAAAGAGTTTCTCAGATTTTTGTTGCGTCTGAATGCAAAAATAGGTCTCGGGAGGCTCTTCTTGGTTTGATCCGTATTAAGAATATGCCATTCTTTATTGATGATTTGTCTGATTTTGTGATCGATATTGGAGTGGGTAGTCACACAGACCACTTTCTCATCAGTTTTAGGCTCTTTGGGTTGCAGCAATATGGATCTATCGTGATATTTGGCTCTTTTGTAAGCATCTTTAATGAGCTTAAAGGGATATCCTCTGCTTGCAAATTTCTGTTTGAGTTCCTCTGCATGTATATCGTAATTGGATATAGTAGTACAATTCCTGCGTAGCCGTAAAAATTGACTAAAAGGGATGTTATCCTTTTGGCTGCGCGGATGAAAGCTGGAGTACTGAAGTAGAGTGTTTTTCGCAGTGGGTTTGGTATACAGACTCACCTCAATTTTAGCATCAATAATTTGTATCCAAATATCTAGAAATTCTATTTTGGATTTACTTATATTAGGGCTAAATTTGAGGTGGACATCGCAAAGGTTAATCCATGCCATAAATTCCTGCAGTTGCTCTTCCGGACCTCTCCAAATGAAAAAGATATCATCAATAAAGCGATACCAGCTTTTGATGTTTTCGCTGAATGGAGCCATTTCATTGAAAATAAACCTATTTTCAAATTCTCCCATGTATATGTTCGCTACATTGGGGGCACAGGCAGCACCCATACTTACTCCAAGTATCTGGAGCTTCCTTTACAACTCTACTTATTTATTTCTCTTCTTTCTCTTGATATTGTATGTATTTGTATTTATTTTCTGAATTGGTTGAACCTCTACTGGGCACATATTTCAAACTCTTTTGACACGAGGGATAGATAATTTAATTAAGTGTGATACACTTTTATACACACTATCTTAGATACAATATGGATAAGATCAAAACCTTCGGGTTTACTGATGAGGACTTCTCAAAACTTCTGGGTGGTAGTTCCACCACAGATAGACAATTTATAACTGGAAATAACATCAATGATGATTGGCTGAAATTACTAAACCTCAGAAAGAAAACCAGAAGAACGGAATCCCATGCGGAGTTCATGTTGGAGTACTTAAGGATTAACCTTTGCGATGTCCACCTCAAATTTAGCCCTAATATAAGTAAATCCAAAATAGAATTTCTAGATATTTGGATACAAATTATTGATGCTAAAATTGAGGTGAGTCTGTATACCAAACCCACTGCGAAAAACACTCTACTTCAGTACTCCAGCTTTCATCCGCGCAGCCAAAAGGATAACATCCCTTTTAGTCAATTTTTACGGCTACGCAGGAATTGTACTACTATATCCAATTACGATATACATGCAGAGGAACTCAAACAGAAATTTGCAAGCAGAGGATATCCCTTTAAGCTCATTAAAGATGCTTACAAAAGAGCCAAATATCACGATAGATCCATATTGCTGCAACCCAAAGAGCCTAAAACTGATGAGAAATTGGTCTGTGTGACTACCCACTCCAATATCGATCACAAAATCAGACAAATCATCAATAAAGAATGGCATATTCTTAATACGGATCAAACCAAGAAGAGCCTCCCGAGACCTATTTTTGCATTCAGACGCAACTAAAATCTGAGAAACTCTTTGGTCAAAGCAAAAATACCTACCACTAATCCATTTGTACAAAAATCTATTACTGGAACTCAACCAATTAGTGGTACCCACAAATGTGGGAGTTGCCACGCATGCCAGCATGCCATGGTGACTGATGAACTAATCTGGGACAAACAGACGTACACATTTAAAAACATGACTAATTGTCGTCCCCGGAATGTTGTCTATCTTATCCTTTGTCCTTGTGGCAAAGGATACGTTGGAGAAACGAGTAGAGAATTTCGCGTACGTTTTAGCGAACATAAGTCATCAATACTAAACAAACGCGAGGGAGCGCCACTGGTGGCCCATTGGATTGAGAAACACCATAGTATCTCTGAACTCAGGTGGCTTATCTTGGAACATGTACATCCCCTCAACAGCCTCAATGTGGATGCTATCAGACGTAAAAGAGAGGTTTTTTGGATATATGTCCTTAAGACACAAGAAAAAGGTCTTAATGAACATCTTCCCTGGGAAAACGCGATTATATAATATCCACTTTTGATTCGATCTACCTTAAAGACACAAGAAAAGGGCCCCTATTAACATCTTTCCTGGAAAAACACGATTATATAATATCTACTTTTGACTCCATCCACTGTAACAGAGGGCAAATTATCATTTGGCCCTATATCTACATTTTCTATATTATTGTAGATAGAGGGGAAATTATCTGTCCGTTTTAATCATTTGGTCTTATATCCATTTCTCCCTCCCATTGAGCTCGTAGTAATTATACAAACACAGAACCTACAGATGCATATAAAATCACCTCCAAGTAGAGGCATCTAGCCCAAAAAAAGGTGAATGACTTTGGAGATATGTCTTATAGATCCATAATAAATATGACAGCCTGCTAATGATGACAACATATCATCGCTTTTGTGACTTATTTAGTGCTAACAGAGGAGATAATACCTTTGTCACCCTAACAATGCCCCTGTCACACTTAATTACTATCGATTTAAGTGTATCCGAATAGATATTGAAATAACTTTTAGGAACTACTATGAGAGGGACGGTTTCTGTTTTGTTTTCTCATTTAGGATATTATATTTCAGGTTCTCTTACCTGCTCCCTCTACAGCTGTATCTGAGTGGCTGCATGAATACTTTTTCGGCCCCGATTTTTAAGTGATCCCCAGACTGAGTGGCCCCCACTCCTGTCCTCCACTTGTAACTGACTTCATTTATGGACTTATTGGACAAGATAAAATCTCTGATTGTTTTTGTCAAACATATGTTCTTTTTAAAAAAAAAAATATTTTTATCTCTCCCAATATGTCTGCCGCCATTTATTACCATATGGCTTACAACTAGAACAGGGAATTTACCAGTGGTAGACTTTCCCCGTTTTCGTACTTAGTCCTATTTCAGTGGCTATTATCACATGAAGACTTCCGGACTTTTCTCGTCTTGTACTTAGTCCTATTTTAATGCCTATGACTAGGCGATCACTTCCGGAATCTCCGTTATAAGGGAAACGCCAGGCGTCACCCATTCACCTCGGCGAAGGCGATCCATGGAATACATTACAAATGATGTCAGAATTAACTGGTAAGAGCTAGACGCTACATCTTATGCCTTTACGCGATTATTCATAATTCTAGTCTAGTGTTGAATCTTTAAATTAAATATAATTTTAATTGCAGACCATCTTTATGAGCATTAAAGCCCAATCTCTAAGACACGCTATTGAAAACCCCGGGAAAACCGGATAGGAGTACCGCCAGGCTCCATTAACTTTGAGCCAACACGAACATCTTGGAATCGTTGACCAGTGACAGTTTTACTGTTCGGTAAGAAGCGGAACGCACTTTTTTTAGCCTCTAGGGCGCTTAAAGAAACGCCAATGATGTAGTGACTTGAATACCAAATGCAATCCCTTTTGTAATCTTACTATAGATTGCCCTATAGAGTGCTAAAGCGCACACGGCTAATTGGATCCATACCCGAGAGCTTCCCGTCCTTATTAGGATTGATAGATTGAGACGGACAGGTAATTTATTTGCTTCTCTTTACATCTTTTGAACTTACATTTAATGTACACACCCCGCCAGGCCCCATTGACTTTAACATACAGACTAAAAACCCACGTATACAAAAAACTCTTTTGGATTCTTATCCAATTCATTAGACTGATATATTTTTACAACTATATTATTGTTTCCTTAGGCGCATATAGGGCATCTATATCTAATTCCGGATATGCCTAGAATACACCATCTATGCTCTAGTCCATTATATAGCGAGAGACATAAATGAGTATTCTGTCCTTATTGCTAGTCATTTTGACCGGCCACGCTTGGGAGCACCACTTAGACTACGGCTGATTACGTGATCCTTATGGCTCCATGCCCTTGGTTTCTATGTATACTCGTCTTTATAACACTCAATTAGGCCACCACAGGAAATCTAATGTTAAAATGATGCAGCTGGATTATAATAGATATCTCCCAGCTTCCTATCCTAACTTAATTGACCAACAGTTGTACTACCCATCGAACAATTTAAGATTACCTATCATAAGAGATGACATTGACATCTTTAGAACTAATAAACTTTACCACTTCGGTAAGAGGTACAGCAGATCAAGATCATTTACTCCACAATGTATAGGTTTCTCCCTAAATTGCAATATATAAGAAGAAGAATTTCTTCCGCAGTTGCCTCACTACTTAGTGCAGACGTTTGAGTTTTCCATTATGTTGTTACAGTGATTGTTTCTTTCTCATTGTAGTGTATTAAATTATCTACACCAAAGATAGAGGAAAGTTCGTCTTTGGTTTCCTCGTGTGTAAGAATCTGCCATTGGCAAGTATGTTGTCAATATAACCGTTTATCTTATTTATTTTTTCCTAATTTTACCAATTTTCTTCTTTTTTCTTTGAGATTTTTCTACTTTTTTCAACTCAGGTGGTTTGGCTACTATAAAGATATTTCTTTACTCAAATTCTTGTATTTCGGTGTTTTGCTTTTATCACGTATGTACATTGAGATCTTTACTCTTTTCTTATCTCATAGCTCCTGCTCGTCTCTCATGTTTTAAATAAGTCAAAGGAAGTTAAATAATATCCCTAATCACTTATTGTGATCTCTTTATACCCACAGACCCTCGGTTGTCAAAACTAATTGTTTAATTCTAAATATAGAAGTGTTGTGCATCTAACTAGATCTTGAAGCACCTCTTTTCGCCTCTAAAAAGACCACAGATACAGGCCCTGAAGAAGGAGCCTTTAAAGACCACCTCTTGAGCTCCGAAACGCGCGTAGGCGTTGGTCCTATGTATAAATCTTACAACCAATGATTTTAATTGTCTACATATTGTCATTGTTCTGAGTTACAGATTTATTGTTGTTAATTGTGTGCCATATATGTTGTACATATGATTTTCTATTTTTGACCTGGTTGTACAATTAATCATAGATTGTGCTTCAACAGTTTGATGTGAACCATATTATATGTATTGCAATGAAAATTATTCAAAAAAATGATAAATTTATATATAAAAAAAACGACAAAAGCCATTAATAAATGAAATATTATAGTTTTATACACCGTTGACTGTGGGTATTATTTTATCATATGGACATATTGCCTTTAATTTAAATCATACGGTGTAGGAAGTTTTGTTTCTCATTGGTCTTTCTCCCTGAAGTCTTCCTCGCTTATCTATATATTCAGTGTCCCTCTTCTGTTATTGATTGTTTCCCCCAGCACGTTGCTGTGAGGGTCCTTAATTAATTTTCTTTATTCCTGGAGCTTCCTTTACAACTCTACTTATTTATTTCTCTTCTTTCTCTTGATATTGTATGTATTTGTATTTATTTTCTGAATTGGTTGAACCTCTACTGGGCACATATTTCAAACTCTTTTGACACGAGGGATAGATAATTTAATTAAGTGTGATACACTTTTATACACACTATCTTAGATACAATATGGATAAGATCAAAACCTTCGGGTTTACTGATGAGGACTTCTCAAAACTTCTGGGTGGTAGTTCCACCACAGATAGACAATTTATAACTGGAAATAACATCAATGATGATTGGCTGAAATTACTAAACCTCAGAAAGAAAACCAGAAGAACGGAATCCCATGCGGAGTTCATGTTGGAGTACTTAAGAGCAGGGGTTATTCCAAATGGACTCCGCATAAGGAACATACCGGGTCTATTCGTGGAGGTGAGGAAATTTCTAGAGAAATGGTCTCTCATAGCTAACAGATGCTCAAGAGACCTAATGATACTCATCATAGAAACAGCAAGAGAGGTAGTGGAAGATCTTCTTAAAGAAATAGCAGAGATGGAAGAAAATCTAAAGAAAAACAACTCATTAGAAGAAGCTAAAAACAAATTAGAGGAGATTAACAACGAGATGAACTCCTTTTGTGAATACCTAATAAAGAAAAAAACGGAGAAACTCAAGAAAGATATTAGATATTTTAGTGAGCAAAGAGTTTATCCCTATTTAGCTCCAGAATACTATAAAAATCAAATAGATCAACCCTACTCTAATGATCGACAATATTGGTCTAATAAAAAAGTAACTAGATTCTCAGATACCTCTGGATCAGACACAGATAGTGGGCCCAACTCCTTTGACAATTATGGACAAAGAAGGGCTAACTATCAAGGCCCTAGAAGGAACGCCCATTTTTTAGGCAACAGACGAGGCCAAATGAAAACCCGGTATCGGAACTCCGAAAGGGGTTCTTACCAACAATCAGAGAATACCCCCCAATTTCTTCAGACCCGAAGAAACCAATATTGGAGAGAGTAGGTACCAACTCCTACAATAACAGTATCACAGAAGTATCACTCTATCACAATCCAGCCTCTTTACCCAGTACATCTAAAGACTGTTTCCCCACAGAGATAATAAACACCCCTGAAAGTACAGCTACCAAAGACAGTAAAACAATACCGGTATTTAACCTTTCAAAGACCGAACTAGATACGCCTGCCATGGAATTGCTATCTCGTGGGCTCACGTTCATTCCCACTACCAACCTGGATCGGTTCAAATTAATGACTGATATTCAATCATTTTTTCGTAAAATCCGTCTGAAAAGATTCTTTGAAGATAACCCTCTTCAGACTAGTGACAACTTTACAGGATTTAGACCCAAATCCATCTTTACTCCAACTGTAGACCTAATTGGCCCAGAGGTAGGTGTTTTTGAAAAGGTGGTCTCCACCAAAATTCAGAAACTCCTGTCCTTTGTTCCCAAACCGGATTACAATCTGAATTATCCAGAGTATCAAGCGTTTAAACAATTGGCCAACAATACTAGTTTAACTATTAAACCCGCGGACAAGGGTGGAGGCATTGTAGTTATGGATAGTCCGGCCTATATACAACAAATTGAGGCCATGCTTGCTATTCCCGAACATTATGCCAAAACCAGAACATACCCTGAAGTAAGGATTAAAAGAGACATTTTAGAAATCACCCAAAGAGCTCTTGACAGAGGATCACTGTGCATGCAAGAATTCAACTATCTCAATGTAGAATACCATCGAATACCTATCCTATATGGAGTACCTAAAATCCATAAGAATCCCTCCAGCCCTCCGTTTAGACCCATCGTGTCCACGATTGGCTCTCTAACGGAACCATTGTCCAAATATGTAGACAAAATTATACAACCGCTGGTTTTTAATCTCCGAGGATACATAAAAGACACAGGACACCTCATTAGGGAAATTGAAGGCATGCAGTTTAACATCCACACAGACTTCCTAGTGTCCATGGACATCGAAGCCTTATACACCAACATTCCACAGCTAGGAGCACTAGAAGCAGTCAAACACACCCTGGAGAACAGCAATATTATGGTCGATCGGCTATTTCTGCTAGAATGTCTAGCCATTGTTCTAAAAGAAAACTACTTTGAATTTAACAGACAAATCTACAAACAGATACTTGGAGTAAGTATGGGTGCTGCCTGTGCCCCCAATGTAGCGAACATATACATGGGAGAATTTGAAAATAGGTTTATTTTCAATGAAATGGCTCCATTCAGCGAAAACATCAAAAGCTGGTATCGCTTTATTGATGATATCTTTTTCATTTGGAGAGGTCCGGAAGAGCAACTGCAGGAATTTATGGCATGGATTAACCTTTGCGATGTCCACCTCAAATTTAGCCCTAATATAAGTAAATCCAAAATAGAATTTCTAGATATTTGGATACAAATTATTGATGCTAAAATTGAGGTGAGTCTGTATACCAAACCCACTGCTAAAAACACTCTACTTCAGTACTCCAGCTTTCATCCGCGCAGCCAAAAGGATAACATCCCTTTTAGTCAATTTTTACGGCTACGCAGGAATTGTACTACTATATCCAATTACGATATACATGCAGAGGAACTCAAACAGAAATTTGCAAGCAGAGGATATCCCTTTAAGCTCATTAAAGATGCTTACAAAAGAGCCAAATATCACGATAGATCCATATTGCTGCAACCCAAAGAGCCTAAAACTGATGAGAAATTGGTCTGTGTGACTACCCACTCCAATATCGATCACAAAATCAGACAAATCATCAATAAAGAATGGCATATTCTTAATACGGATCAAACCAAGAAGAGCCTCCCGAGACCTATTTTTGCATTCAGACGCAACAAAAATCTGAGAAACTCTTTGGTCAAAGCAAAAATACCTACCACTAATCCATTTGCACAAAAATCTATTACTGGAACTCAACCAATTAGTGGTACCCACAAATGTGGGAGTTGCCACGCATGCCAGCATGCCATGGTGACTGATGAACTAATCTGGGACAAACAGACGTACACATTTAAAAACATGACTAATTGTCGTACCCGGAATGTTGTCTATCTTATCCTTTGTCCTTGTGGCAAAGGATACGTTGGAGAAACGAGTAGAGAATTTCGCGTACGTTTTAGCGAACATAAGTCATCAATACTAAACAAACGCGAGGGAGCGCCACTGGTGGCCCATTGGATTGAGAAACACCATAGTATCTCTGAACTCAGGTGGCTTATCTTGGAACATGTACATCCCCTCAACAGCCTCAATGTGGATGCTATCAGACGTAAAAGAGAGGTTTTTTGGATATATGTCCTTAAGACACAAGAAAAAGGTCTTAATGAACATCTTCCCTGGGAAAACGCGATTATATAATATCCACTTATGATTCGATCTACCTTAAAGACACAAGAAAAGGGCCCCTATTAACATCTTTCCTGGAAAAACGCGATTATATAATATCTACTTTTGACTCCATCCACTGTAACAGAGGGCAAATTATCATTTGGCCCTATATCTACATTTTCTATATTATTGTAGATAGAGGGGAAATTATCTGTCCATTTTAATCATTTGGTCTTATATCCATTTCTCCCTCCCATTGAGCTCGTAGTAATTATACAAACACAGAACCTACAGATGCATATAAAATCACCTCCAAGTAGAGGCATCTAGCCCAAAAAAAAGGTGAATGACTTTGGAGATATGTCTTATAGATCCATAATAAATATGACAGCCTGCTAATGATGACAACATATCATCGCTTTTGTGACTTATTTAGTGCTAACAGAGGAGATAATACCTTTGTCACCCTAACAATGCCCCTGTCACACTTAATTACTATCGATTTAAGTGTATCCGAATAGATATTGAAATAACTTTTAGGAACTACTATGAGAGGGACGGTTTCTGTTTTGTTTTCTCATTTAGGATATTATATTTCAGGTTCTCTTACCTGCTCCCTCTACAGCTGTATCTGAGTGGCTGCATGAATACTTTTTCGGCCCCGATTTTTAAGTGATCCCCAGACTGAGTGGCCCCCACTCCTGTCCTCCACTTGTAACTGACTTCATTTATGGACTTATTGGACAAGATAAAATCTCTGATTGTTTTTGTCAAACATATGTTCTTTTTAAAAAAAAAAAAATATATATATATATATTTTTATCTCTCCCAATATGTCTGCCGCCATTTATTACCATATGGCTTACAACTAGAACAGGGAATTTACCAGTGGTAGACTTTCCCCGTTTTCGTACTTAGTCCTATTTCAGTGGCTATTATCACATGAAGACTTCCGGACTTTTCTCGTCTTGTACTTAGTCCTATTTTAATGCCTATGACTAGGCGATCACTTCCGGAATCTCCGTTATAAGGGAAACGCCAGGCGTCACCCATTCACCTCGGCGAAGGCGATCCATGGAATACATTACAAATGATGTCAGAATTAACTGGTAAGAGCTAGACGCTACATCTTATGCCTTTACGCGATTATTCATAATTCTAGTCTAGTGTTGAATCTTTAAATTAAATATAATTTTAATTGCAGACCATCTTTATGAGCATTAAAGCCCAATCTCTAAGACACGCTATTGAAAACCCCGGGAAAACCGGATAGGAGTACCGCCAGGCTCCATTAACTTTGAGCCAACACGAATATCTTGGAATCGTTGACCAGTGACAGTTTTACTGTTCGGTAAGAAGCGGAACGCACTTTTTTTAGCCTCTAGGGCGCTTAAAGAAACGCCAATGATGTAGTGACTTGAATACCAAATGCAATCCCTTTTGTAATCTTACTATAGATTGCCCTATAGAGTGCTAAAGCGCACACGGCTAATTGGATCCATACCCGAGAGCTTCCCGTCCTTATTAGGATTGATAGATTGAGACGGACAGGTAATTTATTTGCTTCTCTTTACATCTTTTGAACTTACATTTAATGTACACACCCCGCCAGGCCCCATTGACTTTAACATACAGACTAAAAACCCACGTATACAAAAAACTCTTTTGGATTCTTATCCAATTCATTAGACTGATATATTTTTACAACTATATTATTGTTTCCTTAGGCGCATATAGGGCATCTATATCTAATTCCGGATATGCCTAGAATACACCATCTATGCTCTAGTCCATTATATAGCGAGAGACATAAATGAGTATTCTGTCCTTATTGCTAGTCATTTTGACCGGCCACGCTTGGGAGCACCACTTAGACTACGGCTGATTACGTGATCCTTATGGCTCCATGCCCTTGGTTTCTATGTATACTCGTCTTTATAACACTCAATTAGGCCACCACAGGAAATCTAATGTTAAAATGATGCAGCTGGATTATAATAGATATCTCCCAGCTTCCTATCCTAACTTAATTGACCAACAGTTGTACTACCCATCGAACAATTTAAGATTACCTATCATAAGAGATGACATTGACATCTTTAGAACTAATAAACTTTACCACTTCGGTAAGAGGTACAGCAGATCAAGATCATTTACTCCACAATGTATAGGTTTCTCCCTAAATTGCAATATATAAGAAGAAGAATTTCTTCCGCAGTTGCCTCACTACTTAGTGCAGACGTTTGAGTTTTCCATTATGTTGTTACAGTGATTGTTTCTTTCTCATTGTAGTGTATTAAATTATCTACACCAAAGATAGAGGAAAGTTCGTCTTTGGTTTCCTCGTGTGTAAGAATCTGCCATTGGCAAGTATGTTGTCAATATAACCGTTTATCTTATTTATTTTTTCCTAATTTTACCAATTTTCTTCTTTTTTCTTTGAGATTTTTCTACTTTTTTCAACTCAGGTGGTTTGGCTACTATAAAGATATTTCTTTACACAAATTCTTGTATTTCGGTGTTTTGCTTTTATCACGTATGTACATTGAGATCTTTACTCTTTTCTTATCTCATAGCTCCTGCTCGTCTCTCATGTTTTAAATAAGTCAAAGGAAGTTAAATAATATCCCTAATCACTTATTGTGATCTCTTTATACCCACAGACCCTCGGTTGTCAAAACTAATTGTTTAATTCTAAATATAGAAGTGTTGTGCATCTAACTAGATCTTGAAGCACCTCTTTTCGCCTCTAAAAAGACCACAGATACACGCCCTGAAGAAGGAGCCTTTAAAGACCACCTCTTGAGCTCCGAAACGCGCGTAGGCGTTGGTCCTATGTATAAATCTTACAACCAATGATTTTAATTGTCTACATATTGTCATTGTTCTGAGTTACAGATTTATTGTTGTTAATTGTGTGCCATATATGTTGTACATATGATTTTCTATTTTTGACCTGGTTGTACAATTAATCATAGATTGTGCTTCAACAGTTTGATGTGAACCATATTATATGTATTGCAATGAAAATTATTCAAAAAAATGATAAATTTATATATAAAAAAAATGACAAAAGCCATTAATAAATGAAATATTATAGTTGTATACACCGTTGACTGTGGGTATTATTTTATCATATGGACATATTGCCTTTAATTTAAATCATACAGTGTAGGAAGTTTTGTTTCTCATTGGTCTTTCTCCCTGAAGTCTTCCTCGCTTATCTATATATTCAGGGTCCCTCTTCTGTTATTGATTATTACTTAGGTGAAATAGCCAGTGCTTTCGCCCACACTGCATGGGAAGGGAACCCTCTGATTGTTCGTAGACCCATCGTCAATTCAAGTCTAATGCACTCATTTCACATTGTAGCTCTACTGTAAAGTGGCTGACTGTACATCTTCACTGAAAAATAATGAACATTCAAATCCATAACCACTGAGGCTGTATTTAAAAAAATGTTCATTACAGTGAGAAAGAAACTAATTTTATAGAAAGCAACTTTGTTTGAAGTTCTATCCCTTGAGGCTTCTAAACTTCAGAACCCCGTGGTTTCTGGAGCTATTGCCAAATTCACTCCCATGAGGGCCAGAGCCATAGCAGAGTTTAAGGATATGAATTTGAGATGCATTTACATGCAATGAATTTAATGGAAATCATTTATATAGGCAGTGAATATTCTGAACAGGCCGTGGATACAGGCCATGTGGAACTATTTAGCGGTTTATTTGGCTGCACTAAGTTAATTTAACAAAAGAGATGGCTGTTATTACATCAAACTATAATAATATTTTCTTAATTTTTGGAAAAGAGAGGATTACATTAACTCACCAGCAAGGTAGCATGAAGTTGTTAAGGGGCAAATACTATGATGCACCAGGAAGTGTCACACTAAAATATGCGTCAGTAGCAACCAAATTTCCGAGCATGGTGATCCCTGTCAGGACCCCCCTCCCCCCCCCTCCATGTTCCTCGGTGTTGAAATGTAAACAGAAGCTGACTTGGTAATTGTCAGGAGCTGTTAAATTGTGACAGTTGTGTACGACGTACTCCAGTCTCTAAAAGACGGGTAGTAGTGGTATACTTTTATTCCACTTGAAATCAGAATTCTAGCGCCTTACCTAAGACAGCCCCCTGCCTACAACTAGGCTCTGGAATGCTGAGACACGCAGCTCGTTATACGCTGATGGACCTGCAGGGAGAATGATGCGTTCAAGGACACATTGTCCTCAGCTAAAATATTCCCAAACAGTTATGTGACATGCTCCTTTCTCCATTATGCGATCATAGTGCAATATATTCTAAGGAGGTTTCGAGATGCAGTTTTTCTTAGATTATGACTACTGACGGAGAATCGGGATATATACAAGAGAAGGTTAGAGAGGAGAAATAGGGCATCTAAATGAATACAATGGTCACGGAATGCATAAGTCCCAAAATAGAGTCACTACAAATTTCCTCATAATTTGTGCCGGGACGCATGAGGTCCGTTTCCAAATGTGATTTTCAAGGCGCTTGATTAATAGTAACATATTTAAAGAGAGACAAGGAGTGCCTTTCTTAATTCACCAAGGGTATTTCTGTCTGCATACTCTGCTTTGAAAGCGTGCAACCTCTGCTGAATTCACACATATGCAAACAAGCAGATCGTGCACAACTTGCATGGGGTGGGGAAAGAGGAAGCCCATTCCATATGGAAATTCTTCCATCATGTAGTAAAAGAAAGAACTTTCATGTGTTCACTCCTAGGCCCAGAGTTGAGCTTGCTTGCTTACATCAGGCACAGCTAAACGTGCAAAGCTCACTGGGGTCTTATTTTTTTATCCCTGATGAGCACTGTGTGAGTGCCGATGTGACAGTTTAAATTCTACCGCTTTGTTGGGATAGAAAAGAACATCTCGGAATTGCAAAGATTGGATATTCAAGTTGCATCTTCTGTAATGTACTGCCGGCACCCATTTACATAGAGGGCTGTAGGTCTGCTGAGACAGCACTGCCCTATCACTACTCCCACAAGGGTACATGGTTCTGTTGCAATTTGCATATCTTTGAATTAATTTATGTCTAGGGATATCCACAAGATTGGTGCAGCTCGTTTAATGCTTCCATGGAGGTTCTTCAATTTGTGGTTAGAGAAAAGTGGAGCCCACTCGCCCGATTAAATACCAAGCATCTTTGGTACTGCCAAGATTTTCCATTTGCACCAGTTAAATTACTATGTAATGATGGGTGAGGTTCAGAGAATGTTGGAGTACTGGAGGTTTTTCTCTTTGCCCATGGTAGGCCGAGCTGCTATAATTAAAATGTCGATCCAGCCCTTTTTTGTTAGGTCTAGCCTAGCATGCAGCGTATGCGTTGCTCGCTTTGTGATGCATGCTGTATACGGGATAACGGGGGAAGCTCCACCCACTTTTCGCCCATGTTTGTGATTGGCTTCAATTCTAAATGTTGCCTTGTGATTGGATTTTGTCTTATGAGTCCCGCCTCCTAACGTCCATGTCGTCATTTTTGTCCTTCCACAGCTATCGGCCCCTTTACTTTCAAAACTGTTTTGTTCCCCTGCTGCCCCACGTTCCCTCCCACAGTCTGTGATTTCTCGGCCCACCACCACCCCCTCGCTCCCCTTCGTGCTTTCTTGGATGCCCGTACTAAAGTTTAAAATGCAATAGGTCTCGCGTAAATATGAGTCCTATTGCATTTTAAATGCTTGTTTGTTGTGTGAGTGGTGGGTGAATTCGCACTCGTTTTTTGTCTCGCATGCGCACGATGCCTTACATCGTACGCACGTGTGACAAAAGTGTACACTGTAGCAGTTTTACTTGGGGCAGAAGTTTCAGGTGACTCTCAATGGAAAGGGCGCACAGCCAGGCAAACATTGGGAGCCAGCATCCATGTTGGCATAACTAAGCCACTGCTGTTTATATTGAGCGCGCTGTGCTTGCTTTTGCTTTGAATGCTGCCAGGACACCAAACACCCTTGCCATTCACGCTCGTTAATCACTATGCTGGGCCGGCGATGCCACGGGCTGTGGGGACACAGGCGCTGGTTGCTCCTCCTGGCAGTGCTGGGGCTCGGGTGAGGGCTACTGGTGCTCATACAAAGGGGCGGTGGCAGGGACTCAATCTCCGATGCACCCGGTGCCATTGGAGGATGCGGGCAGCTTAGGGAAACCAGTGTACGAGAAGCCACCCCTTAACGAGGCTGCTTTGGGGGACTGGGCCGGGCAGTTGTGCAATGAAAGAGCCAAATGGGCACCTGCACTTTAGCATGCCTGGCCCAACCTGCCACACACTCGCCAACAAGCCCACTTAACTTTTGTTGACACGTTTGGAACATTTCGAAGATTCCTTCTTGCGGAATGCATTTTTTTGTTTGAAGAAATAATAAAAAGGTACAATTGAAACAGAAAGGACGGTTTATCCAGATATCAAATTTTAAATTAAAACAAATAGAGGGATCGACCTCTTGATCCCTGCCGATGCCATTGCAACATCAGTACTGCAGTATAATTGTCAAACACTTTAGATGGAAGGCAATCGAAAAAACTGACACGAACAATGCTTGAACTGCAAATTGATAGAGACAAGAGAGACAGAATAGTATTTCATGGTTTTCAGTTTATTTATGCGGAAAAAGAAAAAAAAAAATTATAGCAGCCACTCCTTGGAATACATGTTTCTCTCCACAGTACACTGCCCGTTATTTCCCTGGGGAGCAAAAATGGCTCTTCCTCAGTCTTGAGGAGCCATAGCCGGGACACATCATGGTAGCCAGCAGGATATCTTGGAAGGTCAACGCACGTGCCATAAATATCTGAGTGCAGGGTGCATGTAACACG
This sequence comes from Triturus cristatus, assembly GCF_964204655.1. Lineage (NCBI taxonomy): Eukaryota > Metazoa > Chordata > Amphibia > Caudata > Salamandridae > Triturus > Triturus cristatus. The sequence goes on from NC_140588.1 coordinate 492,889,700, forward strand.
TTTTTGGTAACGCTGATGTGCACGTCCGCCCCAGGTCGATAAGTCGCGGGTGGGGGTCTATTACTTACCCAGGTCAAACAGGATGACTTTAGAAGCAATCCCAGAGTCATTGGATGATCATCCAACTACATTAGAGGTCATTTTCACGTCATCAGACATCATAAAGCTCTTAAAGTCATCAGCAGAGTTTAGAAACTTGAGCCTGATGATTTCAGGATGACTTGAAAATGATTTGAGGATGACTTCACATGGTGTGACTGTTCCTGATGATTTGAGGATGACTTGAAACTGAGTACCTGATTACTTCACAAGATGCATTGCTACTGGTGGTTTTAGCATTGTTTGGCAATAGGTGTCGGATTACTTGAATAGCACCACCGTTTTCAAATTAAAAAGACTTGTTCATAATAATTTGAGGATAATTTGTTGACTGCTTCTGGAACATGTCCAACATTTTAGTTATTTATTAATGTCCAACATTTATTTATTTTTAGAAACCTTTAGGAATGTGTGGTGAAATAAAAAAAACAAAATATTAATGTCACAGAGTGGGCAGATAATGCAATATAATTTTCCTTTTATTGCCAAGTAATTTGGTCACCATTGCTACCGTTAGGTTTTCCATTATTGCATATTTTCAATGGCTCTAAGAATAACTAATATATGTGGTGTGGCTGTTATATTAACAGAATAATATTCCACCTGAAGGGTTGAAACAACTGTTTCTTCGAGTTTTGACCTCGACTCCACATTCCGTGATTCAGTGTAAATAACTGAACATCCCTGTACCTGAAAAGAAGTGCAATTATTGACTCAAAAGTAAAAATATTTTTTTTGTGTAAAGCGCTCTAATGCCAATTGAGGGCAAGTTTGTGCGTCATACATCTGCAGTTAAATGCTTCACTTTCAAACAAATTAAAATGTCAGCAGTGCCTCATCTGCTTCTACGATAGTTAACTTAAATAAGAAAAAACATAAAGGCTTCCGCAAATGGTGCGCTCATCTGCAGAGAGGTTTTAGGTAGCACGTTATATAAATGAAGACACTGGTATTGTCATTGCCAGTGCTTAGTGACCGCAAGGTCAAGTATTATACTGTGTATTTGCTGCAGTCCTTTGTCAGTTTCTTTTATGCAGACTTGTGGCCTTTGCATTGGAGTGGAAGCGGAAGTACAGTTGTTTGGTCAGGCGAGGAGAAAGAGAAGGTGCTATTGCGTCGGGCCGAGCGTGGATATGGTGCTGCATTCACTAGCAAGAAGGAGAAACCATTGTTCTATTTCTTTCGGTATTCTTGGTGGGGTTGTGGATGGGGAGAGACTGAAAGTATGGGATGTGATTTCCCACCTCTCCTCGCCCTTTTGGGTTATTTGCAAGTGCGGTGCTTTGTTTTAAAGATGGGAGCCCTGAGCCCGCCATTTAAATGCAGCCTTCGGACCTGCTGCTTTTTGTTTGGGAGAGTTGGATGCATGAGTCCGCCTCGCCACTGTGATCTTTACCAATTGTGGCTTTCTTTTTTACAGCGTGGGAACAGGACCCAAGAACCTGTGGCTTTGCATGATTGTGGGGATTTTTAGGTCTCGCCTGAGACAGCGCTTTAGCGCTGCTCTCGCGAGAGCTTTTGTAAATGCCCCGATTACTTACCGGTAATCTTCATTACTCCGAGTATAGTCTTCCTCGCCACATGACTAACAAAGTGAGCTTCAGCTCCACCCCAGAACCCTCCAAAGCAAAAAAGTCACCCTCCCATTCCTCCCATCCCTTCCCAATATGGCCGACCCATTACACACATGACCTCTATAAGAGGCGGGCCAGTCCAACCCATCAGCCTGAAACTACCAAGCACAAACATGAAGCCGATAGCCAGACAGGGAGGGAGGGATGGGAACTCATGTGGCGAGGAAGACTATACTCGGAGTAATGAAGATTACCGGTAAGTAATCGGGGCATTACCTCCTCGCTAGTCTTCCTCGCCACATGACTAACAAAGTGAGCACATACCAAAGCCAAGCGGCTTCATGGAAACTCACAAGAAACCAACGGACCAGAAGGGAAACCCACGAGAGAGGGTAAACCCAACAGACCAAACGAGTGGAAAAAAAAAACTACCCAAGAGAGAGGCAACCAAGAGCAGGAAGAACCAGCCCGGGACAGAAAAACACTGGAAGGCCCGAACACTCCGGAGCCCCCAGACAAGAAGAGCCGCCAGAAAACTGCCCAACCAAAGGTCGAAGGAGGACAGAGAAGGTACAGAACCAGACTGCAGGGAACCAACAGCTACAGAAAACAGGCACCAAACAGAAAGCAGCAAGCCGGTCCAACACACCAAGACCGCCCAACGGACAGCCAAAAAGCGAGAGGGGAGCAAAAGCCCAGACAAACACCGCAACACCGCCTGGTGGACCACCCACCATGAGAGAGTAGAAACCACCACAGGAATGGGGCAGCGGAACCAGACCCAACCCAACAGACCGGCAGGAGCCGCAAGAAGGGATCGGGGGGCAAAAGGAACTCAGCACACCAAAATCCTTTGTCCTCTGTGGGGAGAGGGGCCTTTGCCTAGTCCAAACCGGTTCTGGTCAGTCCTGGAGCACTCTGTTTACATGACTCCTTCCCTTTCAGAGAGCAGGGCAGAGACATCAGACACACCACAGGAGGAGGATCCAACATTGTGGAGGGAAGGCACAATTCTATTCAGGTCCCAGGTGCATCTCTTCCCTCCCATCTAGATGCAGATCTCTCTATTCACCACTGGGCTACCTCACCCTGTCTCCTGGAATTCCCCAGCCCTGTCACTCAAACTCTAGACAAGCAATACAAACCTAGGAGAGGCAGGCTTGGACAGTTAAGCAAGACAATACCTACTTTCTAAAAGTGGTATTTTCAAACACAGAATGTTAAAACCAACTTCACTAAAAGATGTATTTTATAATTCTGAGTTCAGGCATACTAAATTCGAATTTCTACCATGTTCCCTGAGTCAGTTAAGATTATAAGATGTAATAATCTAAACTGCCCATTCTGGCCTATGAAGAACAGGTAGCCTTGCAATATTGAAGAACAAAAATGGCTGTAATTCACTATTAGGACATGCCACATACACCAGGGCATGTCCTACCTTATACTTACAATGCACCCTGCCCTTGGGCCGACCATAGGGGTGTCTGATAGGAAGAAAGGGGAAGGTTTAGGGACTGGCAAGTGGGTGCACTTGTCCAGTCAGCATGGCAGTACCAGACTGCACACAGGCTCTGCAATGGCAGACCTGAGGCACATGTTTACAGGCTGCTTCTGTGGGTGGCACAACCAGTGCTGCAAGTCCACTAGCAGCATTTGGTTTACAAGCCCTGGGCACTCCTGGTGCACTGTAATAGGGTCTGACAGGTAAACCAAACTAGCCAATCACGGAATCACTAATCCATACACCAATTTATCATAGGGAGAGCATATGCACTTTAGCACTGAACAGCAGTGGTAAAGTGCCTAGAGTCATAAAACAGCCAACAACAGGTCAGAAAAAATACAGGAGGAAGGCAAAAAGTTCAGGGATGACCTTGGAAAAAGGGTCAAGTCCAACAAAATCCCCTTCCAGCCAAAACGCAGGGTGGACCATTCACTACCTTGATGGGCTTCCCTGCTTTGGGCGATAGAACATGGACCTGGCCCGCAACTGCAGGGGCAGACTCCAGTTCTACGCCAATCTGAACCTATTGGAATCCCTCTGTCCATACTCTCAGGGCCCACCAAGCTAGTCCATGGGGAACCCTTCTCACCTATGGACACCACCTGTGCAGCACCTAACCTTAGCCTGCTCACTGGTGTGTCCCAACAGACAGACAGCAAGCCACTGTGGCCACTGACAGTTGTCAGCGATGAGACCCAGGTCTTATGCCTCTCAGGGCTCTCAAACCTCTGTGGCATCAGAGAGTGGGGGGCGGTAGTCCCAGGTGCTTGGCACCCTGTGTCCACTCTCCCCCTGTCAGGTCAGGTGTGACATCCTGGCACTGACCCACCAGCTCCAGGCCTGTACCCGGCAGCTGGACAGGAGACTGGGGTGGGCTTTCCCACACCCGGTCCTCCTCCTCCTTGTTGGGGCTCTGTACCCTCCAACCTGGAGTGGTACCCCCTTCTAGAATTGCCAGGGCACCTGTGGCAGGTGTTCTGCACAATTCGCCCACCAGTTCAGGGGTTCTATCCTGCAACTGGGCGTCCAGGTCAGGGGGGACACCCTGAACCTGGTCCTCCAATCTAGGGTCTAAACCCTCCAGTTGAACCGGGGTCAGAGGCGAGGACTCCCTCCCTCTGTACCTCGTTCCAGAGCACTGCCCCCTCCCATCAGGAGCGGTACCCCCAGAAGACAAACCAGTCAGGATACTGTTTACAGTTGTCCCACCCTCCAAGTCAGACAACACCTGAACCTGGCTCTCCAACTTTGGGTCTAAACCCTCAGGCTGCACCGGGTCAGAGGCGAGGACTCCCTCCCTCTGCAACCCCTTCCAGAGTACTGCCCCCTCCCATCAGGAGCAGTACCCCCAGAAGCTACACCGGTCAGGACACTGATTACAGTTGCCCCTTCCTCCAGGTCAGTCAACACCTGAACCTGGCTCTCCAACCCAGGGTCTGTACCCAGTGGTTGAACACTTGCCCGGCGCACCAGGACTTCCTTGGGAGCACGCATGCCCCCCCCTGAGGGTAACACATAACTCATGTGTTGTGTGATAGTCTGCCTGGTGCAGATCTCCCGATCCCTGTCCATCTGACAGTGCGCGAAGATCCCCAGGACACAAGTGGTGTCACCATGGTCATTCACTGGTGACACAGCCCTTCTGGCTGGCCCCTGACCCACTGGTTCTTCAACTGGGGACTCTTTCCCCCTCTCACCCCTCAGTCTGGACTTCTGCACCCTCCTCTTAGGAGTGGCCCTGCCAGACACCAGAACGGATGGAGGCCTGCTTACAGACACTCCCACTTCACCAGACACTAGGGGATCCTGCACAATGGGCAGCCCCTCAGGACAGACTAGGCTCCCCTCCTGGTGTTCCCTTAAAGAACCATGAGGCCGGGTTTTGGGCACCTTGGGACATGAAGCCCTACACTCACTCCTTCTCCACAGACAGGACGTGAGTCCCTACACCCCTCCCACTATCCTGCGACCTAGCTGGGCTACACTGAACCTCTTCCCCCACTCTGGGTTGGAAGATACCTGAACCACTCTTCTTGGGATCACTCCCCAATGCCTCTCCAGACCCTCTGGAATCCACCAAAAGGTCTGCTTCCAATGTGAGCTCCCTGCGGTCAGAGAACTCACTCTCCAACAGGTGTTGGCATAGCTCTGTAAAACAGGGAATTACAATATGCTCTCCCACAATTGGATCACACAGCCCCCTACAAGGGTTAACCAAACTATCCTTCACCTCTCCATCCAGTGCCTCACTCACGTACTCCACACCACTCTCCTGAGATTGGCAAGACAGCATCTGACTGTCTCTGTCACTTAACCCACACTCTTCTGGGCGGTCTTCACACTCACACACCAGGACTTCAATGATGGGGGAACCCCTCTCCCTGCACCTCTCATCAAGAGTCAGTAGAGTTTCTCTCCCGCTACTAGGACTATGAACCCCTGTGCCAGTTTCCCCATTCTCCTCAAGGACACTGTGCACTACTGGAGCTACCTCATGTCCTTGAACCTCCTGGTGTATGTTATACCCCCTCCTTCAAGTCAGGCACCACATCCCTGGGTATGTGTACTACTCCCTCAGCACTGGATACCTCAATTTTGCTGCCACCATCTGAGCTGGACTCCACCTCCAACTCAGCAAAGCTCACTTTCTGAGCTGCCCAAATTTCTTCTTCATGGGCTAAGGCCCTCTGAGCCTCATCAATCTCTCTCAGCTCTTCATCAATCTCTCTCATCCTCTTCTCATGAGCCAGAAGCCAGCTATCTTTTTCTTTTTCTCCCTTGCTTTCAGGGAATTCCTCCTTCTCAGACTCAACTGGTAGTGTTGTCTTCCAGCTGGGTAACTCATACTGAAATAGGGATGCCTCTAGATCCTCCCTGGACCTTCTCTTCACAGACAGCCCCCTTTCCTTACAAAACAGACGTAGCTCCTTCATTGTGTAGACAAACATATGCCAGAAGTCGAGTTCTATTTTGCAACAACTAACCAGAGCCATAGTATCAAAAATACCTCCAGGAGGACACCATAAAACAGAAAAACAGTATGTGGTTGCGTTTGGTCTGCACTCACTAGTAGTATTCACCAATCATTGTACATGAGTCACAAATGCAAGTCCAAATCCTCACTGCTGACCACCAATGTTAGAATTGGGGGTCTCTAGTTGGCACAGGTAGGTACTTGTGACAAATAGGGACCCTCTCCTCTAGTCAGGGTAAAGGGGTACACTCCTAAAATTACCCCTGTTCACCCCCTTGGTAGCTTGGCACGAGCAGACAGGCTTATCTCAGAGGCAGTGTGTAAAGCATTAGTGAACACATACAGTAATCAAGTGACAACACTACAGATGGATACCACACCAGTTTTATATTAAAAATAAGTATTCTTTATATAGATTTACCACAAGACCATAGACGACAAAAATCCACAATACTGTTACTTTAAAATGGTAGTATTTAGCTTAGTTCACTTTAGTTCCTAAATGCGACACTTTAAGTAAATGTACCTTTAGATGCGACACGCAGGGCAACGAAACTGTTGCAACGATGTTGATGCGATGAAGGTTTGGTGCAAAGAAATAACATGAAGATCTTCCTGATGCGGTACGCTTGTCCGATGTTGCGAGAGATCTCGGCTCGATGCGTCAGCTCCAGCGGCGACACCCTTTTCCAGTGATACGATGACAGCGGCTTTGGCGGTGACACTCTTCTCCGACGTTGCGAGACGCTTCCGCTCAATCCGACAACTGCAGCGGCGACACCCGTGTTCCGTGATGCGACGACAGCAGCTCCGACAGCGGCATGCTACTCTGTGGATGTGAGGCGCTTTACTTGATGCGGTGCAGTACGACAGCTACAGCGGCGACATCAAAGATGCAACGGCAGCAGCAGCGACGGCGACACGTTTCTTCCTCGATGCTAGACACTTCTCGTGATGAGGTGTGATGCGACAGCCCCAGCGGATGCGAAGGCGACACCCTTCTTTGGCATTGCGAGACGCTTCTCTCAATGCGGTGCAATACGACAGCTACAGCGGCGACATCCAAGATGCGACGGCAGCAGCAGCGATGGCGACATGCTTCTAACTCTTGAGTCATGCTTCCCGCTCCTTGCGACACTCAGTCCCTCAGAAGGCCCGAAACAGCAGCAGGCACTTCGAAAGAACTCTTGGGGAGCTGGTGGTTGAAGTCTGTTGTCCCTGAGACTTCAGCAGGAGGCAAGCACTTCTCTCAAGCCCTTGGAGATCCTTACCAGTTGAAATAAGCACACAAAGTCTCTTCTCCTTCCTTTGGCGGTCAGGCAAACCACTGCAGGCCAATCCCCCAAGCAGCACTTCAGTTTAGGGATAGTCTCTCCGCAGTTTCTTCAGGTTCTGCTCCTCAGTAAAGGTTTCTTCTTGTTCCAAAATTGACCTAAATTCTTGGGATCAGAGTTCCACTACTTATACCTCAAAATCCTTTGTCCTCTGTGGGCAGAGGGGCCTTTGCCTAGTCCAAACCGGTTCTGGTCAGTCCTGGAGCACTTTGTTTACATGACTCCTTCTTCCCTTTCAGAAAGCAGGGCAGAGACATCAGACACACCACAGGAGGTGGATCCAGCATTGTGGAGGGAAGGCACAGTTCTATTCAAGTCCCAGGTGCAACTCCTCCCTCCCATCTAGATGTAAATCTCTCTATTCACCACTGAGCTACCTCACCCTGTCTCCTGGAATTCCTCAGCCCTGTCACTCAAACTCCAGACAAGCAATACACAACCTAGCAGAGGCAGGCTTGGACAGCTAAGCAAGAAAATACCTACTTTCTAAAAGTGGTATTTTCAAACACAGAATGTTAAAACCAACTTCACTAAAAGATGTATTTTATCATTCTGAGTTCAGGCATACTAAATTCGAATTTCCACCATGTTCCCTGAGTCAGTTAAGATTATAAGATGTAATAATCTAAACTGCCCATTCTGGCCTATGGAGAACAGGTAGCCTTGCAATAGTGAAAAACGAAAATGGCTGTAATTCACTATTAGGACATGCCACACACACCAGGACATGTCCTACCTTATACTTACAATGCACCCTGCCCTTGGGCCTTCCATAGGGGTGTCTGATAGGAAGAAAAGGGAAGGTTTAGGGACTGGCAAGTGGGTGCACTTGCCCAGTCCGCATGGCAGTACCGGACTGCACACAGGCTCTGCAATGGCAGACCTGAGAAACATGTTTACAGGCTGCTTCTGTGGGTGGCACAACCAGTGCTGCAAGTCCACTACCAGCATTTGGTTTACAAGCCCTGGGCACTCCTGGTGCACTGTACTAGGGTCTGACAGGTAAACCAAACTAGCCAATCATGGAATCACTAATCCATACATCAATTTATCATAGGGAGAGCATATGCACTTTAGCACTGAACAGCAGTGGTAAAGTGCCCAGAGTCATAAAACAGCCACCAACAGGTCAGAAAAAATACAGGAGGAAGGCAAAAAGTTCAGGGATGACCCTGCAAAAAGGGCCAAGTCCAACAACCACCTAATAAAAATGCTAAAATAATATAAAGATTGGTACAGCTCATGTGGAGCACCTCTATCAACCTAACCCCTTTCAACCCAGCGGAATGAAGGGATATGCCTCTTATTCAAGGTTGGTAAGGATGCACCATTTGACTTCACTTCCTCACATGGAAGTAAAGAGTCCGACAATATAGTTTTTGCTTCTCCAATGACCAACTGACCTGCACTGTCTAAGATTGTCACTGTGAGCACACGCCTTGTTTCAGAGCTTGGGCATGGAGGTGCGCCTTGCCAAGCCATGATTTGCAGCATCTTCCCATTTGCAAATGCTGAACTATATTGTGTCCCGCAGCACCAACATAATTGTAGGAGATCTTTTGTGTCCCTGAGACTTCACGAAACAGAAGGCAAGCCAGCAAGCTCTTGGAGATCACTTGGAGGAAAGGCAAAGTATTTCCAGGAGAGTTAGGGAGAAGCAGGCAGCAGGGCAACAAGCAGAAAAACAGTCTTATCAGAAAAGAAGTACAGTAGAGTCCTTTAAGCAGCACATCAGTCCTTCTGACAGGGGTTCAGTTCAAATTCTAAAGTGTCTGATTTTAGGGGGTCAGAGACCCAGTAGTTATACCCAAAAGTGAGTTTGATGTAGGCGGTGACTTCAAAGGAACTCTCTGAAGTGCACCAGGATCACTTTCAGCCCTGTCCTTTCTGCCAGGCTAACATTGGGGCAGTAAACCAGTGCTTTGTGTGTGGATAGGACACTACCAATTAAAGTGCAAGTGTCAACCCCTCCCATTCCTTCCCTGCCCAGAAAGACCCATCAGAATGCAGATGAATGCATATGAGTGCTTAGAATGCAGATGAGCCTCACCTTCCTGAGTTTGTGGCTGTAGAGATGAAATGCACAAAATATAACTGTCACCCAAACCAGATGTGTATTGAAGAAAGGCAGCCAGGCACAAATAGCAGTATGTACAGAGAAAAACAGTAAGGGTAAATCCAACTTCACCAGTAAGGAGGCTTTATCATTACCATTCCAAAGATATCAAACATGAAAAAGCTACTCCTACCTGATCAGGAATTACAGTTTAAAATTCTATTAAGAAATTCCCAGTGCTGGCCTGTGAGAGTGGTACGCCTCACTCTATTGAAACACAAAATAGGCTGTTTTTCACTACCAGGACATGAAAAACATAAAGGTACATGTCATACCTTTTACGTACAAAGCACCTTGCCCTTAGGGTTGCTTAGGGACTACCAAAGGGGTGACTGATATGTAATAAAAGGGAAGTTTAAGGCTTGGCAAGTAGTTTTAAATGCCAAGTAGAAGTGGCAGTAAACTGCTTACACAGGCTTGAGACAGATTAGAATTTGCTTAATTCTGTTGTTGGCTCAATCAGTGCTGCAGCCCATTAGAGGCATTTGAAGTACAGGCCCAGGTATATGGTATGACACTCGAAAGGTACTTACCAGTACAACAACTATGCCAATTAGGTGTACATCAATGTCTTCATGTTTAGGGGAGAAGCACATGGAGAGATAGAGAAGAGAGACATGATGAAGACAGAGCCAGATGAAAAAAGAGACTCCAGGTAGAGTGAGGCAGGTTGAAGATATGAAAAGAAGACTGGACAGAAAGACACAGCTAAGAGAGATTGAAATAGAGAGGAGGTATGTGTGATAAACAACCAGGATAGAAAGAGACAGCAGAGAAAGGGGCACATGAAAGAAAATAGACACCTGAGAGAAGTGGGGAAGATATATGAAAGGGAGGAAGAGGCAGTTCAAAGAGACAGAGATGAGAGTAGGGATAGGTGGAAGTAACATAATGAAAAGAGACTCCTGTTAGCATTCAGAGAGACAGAGAGGGGACTGCAGTTGAGAGACAGAGGTAATAACGAGACAAAAAGAATAGATAGAAAAAACCAACATGTGGGGAAATTGATACATGGGTGCCATTTATGGGTCACTAGAATTTGCAGCTGTGCCTCCCTGGCTTGTCCCTTGTGACCCCTTGCACTGCTTTTGTGGCCCTTGTCCTCAAAGGAAGAAATATTATTTCCAATATTTTATGAGCAGCTCACCCTTATGGGCATTGAGGCTCCACCCTCCGTCTCTACAGTCCATTTGTTCATTATACTAAGAATGAATATTAGTCCATTCTTCACTGTTAGCGTAGACAAAATGAAGCAAGAAGAGCTAATATATGACATTGGTTGATAGCTGAGTAAGTAAGGTAAACTATATTAAAATTATGTTATATCCAAGTGTGTGAGTGAGAGTGTTTTTGTGTTAGAGAGAGCATGCATCTGGATGTGTGACCATGTGTGTGTGTGTGTGTGTGAGAAGATGGGTGAAAGAGAGTGGGTGAAAAAGAGCAAGACTGAGTGTTTTTCAGTGAGCATGATTGAGTCAGAGTTAGTGAGAGAAAGAATTATTGGAAGTGAGTGAGCATCAGTTTGAATGAAGGAGTGGGAGAAGCGAGAAAGAGTGAATAAGACTTAGTGTCAATGAGGGTAACTGAGAGAGATAATACATGAGTCGGAAAGAGTGAGAATAAGTATGAATGAGACAGTGAGAGACAGTGAGAATATAAATGAGTGCATGTGAGTGTGAGCGAGAAAGTATGAGTGAATGTGATTGAGTGAGTGGGAATGAATATGACTGTAAGAATGAGCAAGAGTGAGTGCAAGTGAGCGTAAGTAATAAATATGAGTGAATCACAGTAAGAGTGAGAATGAGTGAGGTAGAGTAAGAGTGAGTGCAAGAGTTAGAATTAATGAGTGAGAGTGAGTAAGTGAGTATGAATGAGTGTAAGTGATTGAAAGTTAGGGTGAGTGTGACTGAGGTATAATATATGTGAGTCTGCAGATATTCCTGACATATTCAAGGTAATTCTTGACTTAAGAAGGTACCTATTGCAAAATCATGGCACTAGCATACTGGAGGCAATTCTTGGCATGAGAGCGCCCATGAAAAATGTTGGCGCTGGGAAACTGTAGGTAATTCTTGGCATAAGGGACGACAACTGTGGTATGAGGGGCAACCATGACAGAATGTTCACTTTGATATACTAGAGCAATCTTTTGACATAGGGGGCGACTATATGACAGTTTAAAAAAATTAGAATGTCCAGTTTTGGTGGCTGGACAAACCATCAAAAGGACCCCAAATATTTAATGATTTCTCTCATAGAGCCTTTGCATTTTTAGTAAATTTGTGTTAAATTGTGTTTTATGTTCCACTATTTGACACCACTTTTCAAACAAAATTGAAATCAGTGTGTTTACATTTTTTCTACCAAAGTCTCCTTTTGATTAAAAACGCATTGTGCATTATTTTAGTATTTTGTATATTTCTTACCTGTTATATTGTTTTGCTGTTTCTGTTAATATAGCACACTCATTTCTCACTGATGAAATCCATATTGATTGCGCCGAACTATGAAGAGGAAACTGAGAACTCTTTGTTTGTGTAATTTAACAATCTGGCGCCACATGTCCGAAACGTTTTGCCAGTCACAAACATGTCGATTCACAGAATCGTCCCATTTGCAAATGCAAAAATACGTTTTGGCATATACAAAGCCCAAATCGTGATTTGAAAACTGGTTACTAAATCACAATTAGGATTTTGTGATTCGGTATTAGGAAGGGGTGTGTTAAGGATGCCCCTTACTAACAGCGACTCTTTGTTCCATGTATGAATGATTTGTGACCAAAATGCAGTCGCAAAACATTCACTTTTTACCCCCAAATGACCCTTTCCCCTTTGTGAATGCATGCAAAAACATTTATTAAGAGTAGTGGACCACTGTCTTCTCTTAAAAAAGGAAACTGAAACAATACATTTTTCTTTTTGAAACGCATCCCATATTCCTTTGAGGAAAATGGCTGCATTAAAAAAAAAACCTTTGTTTTATTCAAAAGAGACAGATATGGTAGTTTGCTGTCCCCAGAAGGCCACTATGCCTGTGTTTTTAGTGATTCCCAATGGGCTGCAAATATTAATGAGGTAGGTCAATTTGCAACCCACTGGGTATCGCAAATGAAACTCAATAGAGTTTTATGTATTTGAAATTGCGATTTCCAAATTGCTATTCACATGGAATCATAATTAGGAATTTGCAGTTTCTAACGTATGTACATGTGGCCCCCTGGTTTCCTACAAACAGGAAAAGTGTCTACTTGGGACTTTTTAGCCAGACCACAGCCAAAACAAGTATGATGTGTAGTTGCATAATGGTTTTGCTGTCATAAATACTTTAATTCAGCACACATGCCATAAAAGATTCCACATCATCAGTATACATATCGTAAAAGACCACCCAATCATTAAAATACAATAACTTATGTCATAATTGAAGTTCCACAGTTAAAGCAATAAATAAGTGGTTAAACTTCAGAGAAAAATCCGCTTTCAGACTAAATCTAAGGATTATAGAAAAGCAGGCAAGCTGGGTATTTCACTCGCCAGGCCCATACTTTTTTTAATTTGCTACAGATTCTTTCTGGGGACCAAAACAAAGGCTGTATTTAGGTCAATAAAGGTGATGTACAGACTGCCCTGGCTGAGTACAACTATTTTCCAATATAAAAGGAGAAGGCGAAACACCTGATCTATTGTCCCCATCTTTTCTGTAAAGTAACCCTGGGCGTAGTTCGTGTAGTCGCGCAAGTGCACTTTGCATTACATCGCACTACACGTAGCTACGCGAACTGCGTAGTGCGGTAGAGGAAATGCTGTTCGCAATGATTGCACAGTGCCGGATGCTTGTCCGCACTGTGCAATCATTGCGAACAGCATCATGCACAGTGCAAGCGGTCGTTTTCTGCCACTCGAGTAGATTTGTACTCAAGCGGCAGCTTTCGCAACATGGACTGGCAGATTCTCATCACGAGCGGTCGGAAGCATACGCGACCACTCGCAATGAGAAACCTGACCTCCCTGCGTTGAGAAACTCGCCAGGAGGTTTATTTTCCACGCTCACGATTGGCAACTTGATGTTGCCTATCGCGAACGAGGAAAAAGTCTTGCCGGGATGTTAATTTTGCTCGCTCGCGGTCGCCAACTTAACGTTGAGGACCGCGAGTGAGCAAAAAATGCCGCTACACTACGCGTTTTAGCACTGTGCTACGTGCGATTCGCGTAGTGCGTAGTTGGGCTCACTACGCACTCTCCGCGAGCGTAGCGTACTTTTCCTCCCAGGGTTACTGTAAAGTCCGCTTGATAGGGTGTGAGAATATAATTTTCTTTAATCCAGGCCTGAATCTTATGCAAGAGTGCACAACAGAATACCTTTTTAATAGAATCAATTAGGCTAATAGGCCTATAATTACAAGCTTAGTCTAAGTGCCTTTTTTGAATAGGAAATCACATCTGCCCCCTCCAGGACCCTGGGATCAGGGCACCTCCTGCTATAGCATTAGAAATTAATAATATATATCGAGACCAGTTGAAACTGTTTTGTATGAAAAGGTCCCCAGGTATACCATCAGGGCCCGGAGCTTTGGCCTAGACAATTGAGCCAATAGAGGCTTCAATGTCACTCAGGGTGAATACATCGATGCTAGTGATCTGCAGAGGTCTTGGAGATCTACCACAGGATTCAGCATATCAGGATCAGGGGTGGAGTGCTTTGAAGTGCTCATACTAGTCTGAGGCCTGGATATGATTTGCAGGGGCAGGAGCTGCCATATGGATGCATCCTGCTCTCTTTTTGCTTTTAAAAAAGGGCTAATTTATAGACCTACCTAACGGTTATGATGAATCCTACACCCCTAGATTTGATTGCCTTAGATAGTTGGATCCTGGAACTTCTACAATCTTGATCGAACCATGTTTTTGAGTCCCTATTTTTATATCTGGGGTCGTTCCTTTGCCCAGATGCAGTGAAATATGAGCCCAGGTACTCAAAAAAGCAAGAGTGGGCATCTGCCAATTTCAGTATCGCTCCTGGCTTCTCAAACAGAGTTGATAACTCTGCCGTACAAGCCAACAGGTCCTAGTGCATGTTAAAAAGTTTGTCTTTGTGTATAATTTACTTGCACCACTTGTGTTATTTGTCCTTGGTTGGATAAACCTCCCTCGTTACCTGGTGGGCGGTAGTCTGTTCATTTGAACCTCCCCAGGCTGATGCCATTCTTCAGCAGACGGGGGTTATGTCCACTATCTACGATTACAACCACAACCATATTGATGACACTATGGGAAAGTTATAGTCAATTTGATGCGGTCTGCTTGATCTAGTAAAATAAATGGCACTCATTCAATTTGATTTGGTGCTACCGTTCCCTGCCCTCAACCGAAGCTCCATGCTCAAGGCTTTCACTTGGAACACAACCTGGGACATTTCTTGACCGGAGGGAGATCTAACAGGGGAACAGAACACATGTCATCCTCCCCATTTTTCCCAGTCATATAATTTCTATCTAGAGGTTTGAATGTGACAATAAATCTCCCACTCTTAACAGATACAACTCTCTTGTCCAACAGCTCCTCAAGTTTTTGAATTGTAGCTAACGGTCTGCCCCAACTGGTTCCTCTTTCATATACGCTATAAATATCAATGGTATTACCTAAACAATCTTTGAGATGTATTCCCAGAATATCAGGGCTATCTGAGGGGAGTAGCAACATTTTGGACAAAGGGCTATCTTAACCCATATCAACACTCCCCCTGCAGGGCGTCCTGATTTCCTATGGGTTGCTAGGAGACAGCTGACGCACCAAACCTTGTAAGCTGATGTTACAATCCAGGTTTCCTTGAGTAAACAAATATCAAAACCCTTTATAAAATTGTTCCAATGGTCAAGGGATCATTTGAAATTTAGCCCTGCCACATTCCAGGAAACAAATGAAATTGTGGATACTATTTCTATATAAGCATGCGCCACAGTGCTTGGGCTTACAAGATTTTCAGAAATAGGTGCTACTGGCACACTTTATCTGCGTATCTGCCCTAGTACTATTGACGGGACAACCCGCTCCTTCCCTAGTAGTAGCGATCAATTGAACCCTGGCCTCCAGAAGTGGGCGAGGGGAGGACTTCGATGGTGAAGTGAAAGAATATCTATCGGCCAAAAGAGCTATATTCAGAAGTCAACCATTTCCCCCAAAGATAAATCAGGGCCTTGACGCGCTAATGGGCATTGCAGGATAGGAATTGATGGCCCAGTGGGACATGGTCTGATGTCAAGGGCTATCAAATTTTCGACCATGCCTTCATCTTTCAGATGTCATTTTATGCAATAAGTGAGAGAGTTGGGGGACTCGCATCGTCTTCCCCTTACAATGCCATCTCGTATTGTAGATCTATACCCCTCTCATGGCAGATCCAATGAATTACTTTATTCCTCAATGAATCTTCCCCCTTGTGCCACTACTGGGATGCTATTTGTGGCACGTTAATCATATACATTTTACAGGGGGATGGTGGCGTGACTGGCTCCTGTGTCGAAGTCTGGTATCTTACTGTCTTTCTGGACTGTCCCTCTAGAGGCTGGTTACACCTTAACCTGTTGGGCTGGCCCCCACATACCCTAAGTGGTGGGCTAAAATTATCTTTGAGGCCTCTCCTATTTCATTCCCTATGATCAGGACTATTAACTATATGTGTGAACTCAGTTCCATCAGGAGCAGTGGAAATTCCTCTAAGCTCTAAAGGTGGCTGAATGTTCTTGCTCAAAAGCCAGGTTTTGGCCTACGTGCACAGAGTCGCTCTATGCGTACAGACCCTTTCTCTACTTTCACGCAGTTGCTTCATCAATCTTGTAAGATTGCCTCTCTTGGACCTCAGAGCATCCACTACAGCTCTGAGGTCACTGGTAAGCCTAGAAGCGATAGGATCATGGGACTGGGGGCCCGTTACTGATAAGGAAGGGACACAAACACTTTCTTGTTTGTTAGCATTCTGGGGGACATCACTCAAATCTTGGAGGGGAATGAATTTGTTGCTGCAGGGGATCACTGAGTCTAATGAGCAGAAGGAGCCTTGATCAAGCGATGTAACTAATTCTCCCTCGATAGGGCCCACTAATGCATGTGCTCCTATTAAAGGGCTCCAGGTCTTTAATTTCTTAAACATTTTTGTAATGAAGTGTGAAGTGCTGGATCCCATGTTTGGTGGGGGGCTAAATAGATCATGGGGTAAGCTTCTATTTGCATTTCTAAAATCCCTTCGCAATTGATCAGAATACTGTTAATGCAGTCAAGTACGCAATTGCCTCCAGCATGCTTTAGGGTTTTTTATTTTTTTATCCCCTTCCATACTGCCACTCCAGCCCCACCATCTACTGCCTTTCTTTTGCCAATCCTCGCCTAACAAGAAGAAATACATTTCAGCCTAGCAGAAAAGCATGCAAGATGGAACAAGATGAATCAAGGGATCTTTCCCCTGCAACACAAAAGTGCGGACTGCAAACAGTACCTTGATGTTCGCAAAGTCAAAACTTAGGAGGGTGGCCCAGCCCAGCCTCTTCTGGGCTCTGACAGGCCTCTCTGAGGTTTATGGCACTTGTTATGCACAATGTCGTGGCCTCCTGGCTGGGCTGGAAATGCTGGGGGTATAGTCTCTCCCCCCCAGCAACATAAACACAAGTGTGGCAGGTGCGAAAGCGAGGGTCTCGGGCAGTGGGATGCCTCTCTGATGTTTATGATGCTCCGGCACCTGTGGACAATGTCCTGGCCTCCTAGCCAGCCTGGGGATGCTCGGAGGTTTAGTCTCTCTCTCTCCCCAGCAACACCAACACAACTGGTATGCCCTAGACTCGATCCCTTCTGATGGCCCCTATAGCAGACGCATTGTCACTGGTGCAGGCAGACGACCTCCTATGGCTGCCCACGACTGGTCCACAAGCTCCACAACGGGGGCTATAAGATGCGGCGACACCGTGCCTTGCATTTAGCGTCACAACGTGTACAGCAGAGAGCAGTGCGGCAAGCCCCTCGAATCGTGGCACAGGTAAACTGGGTACCTAACTGCTGGCAGAAAAGAAGTAACCTTCTGACTTATGGCCCGATTTTGTTAATGGAAGTAACAAGAATGTTCCCAAAGGACATCAGATTAACCACTTTTTCCTAAGGTTGACTATACACTTTATTTTGATTTTAGCACCTGTAACTCAACCATACACAATGCCAGAGTACCTAGAAAGCTCCACGAAAAATGCACACATTCACCATCAATGCAATGCTCTAAGTGTAACAGGTATGTCCAGATGTGGGTCCCTTGCTCACTATGCCACAGAGAAAAGCTATACCTCACTGACCAAGCTTAACAATGCCTAAAATGGTCAGGGGTTGCTTGTGCTCCTGGTCAGAGGGGACTTGGCTTGTTTAGTTTGGGCTGCACTGTTCCTAATGAAGCACTACCAAGGCTAGTTTGAATATAGCTGGTCTCTGTCTGGAGTGGCACAGTGGGCAAAAAAGAGTTAACTGTAATGCAGTCCTGAGTGTGTGCCTGTGCTATTGACTGGGACTTTTTAAAATCATTCTGCGCATCGCTTTTGTACTCTCCCCCGTGTGACAACATGAAGTATGACCAGTAAGCTCAAACATGGGTCCTGTGATAACTGTACCACAAGAACAAAGCTACACCTCAGTGATGAGGCCTAATTATACCGAAAACGATCTGAGGTTTCTTGTGTTCCTGTTCAGACAGGACCTGGCATGGAGGATCTGGCTGGGCAGTTCCTATTGTAGCAGGACCAAGTCTCTTTTGCATATAATTGGTCTCTCTCTGGGGTGGCATGGTGGCAAAAAGCAAATGGAATTGAAGCATTCTACCCATCACATTTGTATTTTCCTCCACATTTACCATGAGCAATTTTACCAGCAAAATTTGAAATTTGCACCTCCCTTTATACAGTACTTCTCTCCACCATTGCTCCTCATAGGATTGATACAGCCATGTACATTAGAGGGTGCAAATATAATACAAGAACATGTTGAAATGATTGTTATTTTGGGCTTTATTGATGTATCATCCAGAACGCAGGGTATGAGGTGGAATTAACACTCTCCGGGGTTTGCTACTCTTGGTTCACTTCACCTTTTCCAACGTCATGTAATCTAGATAAACTCAGATCGAGGAAGTTGCTACCTGATTACAGATACTGAGACGGGGGTTTCCATAGTCTGATGGCCACAAAAACTGACCAGAGTCTATCTGGCATGTTTATATACATTTGAAAACAAAAGGGAAATATTTTCAGAAGAAAGGGACTCATTAGTCCCACGAATGCAAGTTTAGGTTATGGCTGAAGACTTAGTTGAGAGTAGATTATAAGCAGCAGTGGAAGGAGTGCGGATGTTCAATGTTCAGATTTTGCCAGCACAAGGATAGTGACATTAACTTTATTTGCTATTTGAGAACTCTGGGTCTGATCTAGATTTCGATGAATGGGTTACTCAGTGACAAAGGTGACGGATGTCCAGTCTGCCAAAATATAAACCCGTAGTACATTATGGGATTTTTATTTTGACAGAAAGAATAACCAATCTACTGAAATCTAAATCAGGCCTGCTGTCCCATGATTACATTAAATATTCCAAATGTTTCATAATCAAGCTCATTTTTTTGCATTTATTACAGAGCACGTGGTTTGACTGGGCTCTCAAGCATTGCTTCAGAGAATTTTTACAGCCTTTTTCTCTGGACCTCTGCCTATGCTTTCTGCTTGAACGGCTTTACGCCAAAGACCTGCCTGTTGGCTATGCACAGGTTCAAGAATAAACAAGCATTGGCATAGCCAATAGGTCTCGGCTTTGGGACCTTATAAGTGTTTAGCCATGCAACAGTTGCATAAGTAAATACTTATAAGGTCCCAAAAGCGACACCTATAGGCTATGCAAAGCGGCCGCGAAAGTGATCGCAGTCACGATCAGATCAAACATCAAAGCGGCCGTGCGGCCACAAAAGTAATCGCGGTAAAGCGCGGCGCGCGCACCCGCGCACATGCACTGTAGCTCTAGGCTGGCCTGGTAGCACTTTTTGGAGCCCTCTCAAAAAGTCTCGCCAGACCAGCGCATGCGCTGGGTCAGGCTAGACCTAAAAAATAAGGAATACTACATCATGCAGGAATCCTTGATAAACATTTCAGTAGGCCACGTGTTTCATTAAGAAAACTTATGGCCTCATTTGTATCTTGGTGGACAGCCCACCGGTCCACCATGGGGACAGAGTAAATGCCTCAGTTCCAACTATTGAGGGGCCACCCGTCAAATTTGCAAATATATAAATGAAACCCAAGCACAAGGTTATTGACACTGGTTCCTGTCAATGTAGTCCACTGTTTGGTGCAGGGCTGCATCAGCATGATGCAAACCTGCACCAAACAATATTCTCATTTTATTTTCAAAAACAAAATCCTGAAACAGAATTTTCTTTTTAAAAATAAATAAAGTAATGCTTCCCACACCATGGGAGTTATCACCTGTGAGAAGTTGGCCTGGTATATGCTGTCCACTAATTAAAGTGGGCACCTTGCACCAGTCCAAACAACCCTTATGGTGCTTTAAGAGGTCAAAGATAATCTTAGAAAGCTATCCAAGTGGTAGCTGTGGAGAGAAGCCTTCAGGCTTAGTCTTGAAGGAATGTTAAGCAGCTTGCTTTACCAGAATGCAACCTCATTGTGTTGGTTAAATGAAAGGAGATCCAGACAGTAGTTATAAGAATATATATTTAGTTTTATAACAAACCTTAAATACCTCACAGTATCTGCTACATGCAGATAAATACAAAGCTCACAATACTGCAGCACAGAAACAATCGTATGTAGCACTAATACACAGTGGGCTCCAGGGGGAGACCCAACCATATACTAAAATAGTGGTATACGAACCATGACTCGAGTCAAGACTGTGTCTAGAAACTGTAGAATCGCTGGGACCCCAAGGAACCACCCAAGGTGAGTAAGTAGGGATCCCACGGAGGACGGATGCAATGTGAGAACGCGACCGTATGCTACGTACAATACCATGGGAGAGTGGCAGTTGCAATTTTAAGTTTAGGGACCCTTCCCAGTGGATTACGAGGAAATCCTTTGGAACATAGAAGGTTTGAGAGCCACCCCACCTGTGGATACCAAAGTACCAGAGTTACCTATCCCAGGGAAGCCGGGTGCCTAGGGCTGAAGTGGCATCGGAAACCGCCGTCGTTCTCAGTGGGAGCCTTCAAAGAAATGCCCCTGCTGGAAAGAAGAGAAGTGTCCGGTGAAATTCGCAGGTGGATTCTTGATGGAAGGAGCCTGAAAGCAGAGGGGATAGAGTCTGGGTCACTCAGGAGTGACCAGGTGCTCGGTAGACAAATGCCCACCGATGTCGGGTGCTTCAGGTGTGAACAAGACCTTGACTCCACAGATGCAGGGACCAGAAGACATCGAGGACAACCGGGAGCTGGATACGAGCTGTCCCACAAAGGATGTCAAGTGCTGAGGGGTCGGTCTCCGGTGGGAGAACCAACAAGCCTTGGCAACGGAAACCCATGAAGGTCAAAGAAGGGTATGGTCTGGCCAAGCAAGGACCAGAGGACTCACCACAGTAAGGGGAGTCAGGGTGGGCCTGGAGCAACCAGGGGGCCCAAGGAAATCAGGATTTTCCCTCAAATGGACCGACAGGTCAAAGGCAAAGGAGTCGCAGGGGGACCTCTGACAGTTTCACAAAACAACTACTTGCAGGGAAGAGATTGTGAAGGCCAAAGTTCTTTGTAGAAAAGGTGTGCAGAGATTAGGGCTATCGATAGCCAAAAGCACTTGATTGGGGAATGCCAACAAGCCTATGCAATTGCAAAAGTATGCAGTACGCAGGGGTTTGGGTTATGCAGTCCGCATCAGGGAAGCAAAACCAAAAGGGATGATGGACAGAGTGTTGAACAATGCAAGCACTCACCCCCAGTCAACGGATCTGGGTATAATCCATCATCATTCATTAGCTCACTCCGCCACCACAGTTCAGACATGGCCATATGCAAATCAGTCTGACCCTGTGCCTCATGGGAACAGTCCCGCCCAAACTGCCAAGCCATGTCTTCCCTGGACCAGAAACAAGCATGCTGGGACCGGTTTCTGCTTAATCAGCCGTCATCAGCCAGGCTAGCTTGAATCCAGTGGCAAAGTGACCAAGGGACCCACATCTGGGCATACCCTGCCGACTTAGGGCGAACAAAGCAAAACCAAAGGGGATGATGGACGGTGTGTTGAATAATGCAAGCACTCACCCCCAGTCAAATGATCTGGGTTTAATCCATCATCATTCTTTAGCTCACTCCGCCACCCAGGTTCAGACATGGCCATATGCAAATCAGTCTGACCCTCTGCCTCATGGGAACAGTCAAGCCCGAACTGCCAAGCCATGTCTTCCCTGGACCGGAAACAAGCATGCGGGGACCGGTTTCTGGCTAATCAGCCGTCATCAGCCAGGCTAGCTTGAATCCAGTGGCAAAGTGAGCAAGGGACCCATGTCTGGGTTATTACCTGCCAACTTAGGGCAAACAAAGCAGAACCAAGGCGGATGATGGACGGAGAGTTGAACAATGCAAGCACTCATCCCCAGTCAACTGATGTGGGTTTAATCCATCATAATTCTTTAGCTCACTCCGCCACCCCAGTTCAGACATGGCCATTTGCAAATCAGTCTGACCCAGTGCCTCATGGGAACAGTCCAGCCCGAACTGCCAAGCCATGTCTTCCCTGGACAGGAAACAAGCATGCTGGGACCAGTTTCTGGGTAATCAGCCGTCATCAGCCAGGCTAGCTTGAATCCAGTGGCAAAGTGAGCAAGGGACCCACGTCTGGGCATTCCCTGCCAACTTAGGGCGAACAAAGTAAAACCAAAGGGGATGATGGATGGAATGTTGAACAATGCAAGCACTCACTTCCAGTCAACTGATCTGGGTTTAATCCATCATCATTCTTTAGCTCACTCCGCCACCCCAGTTCAGACATGGCCACATGCAATTCGGTCTGACCCTGTGCCTCATAGGAACAGTCCAGCCCGAACTGCCAAGCCATGTCTTCCCTGGACCGGAAACAAGCAACCTGGGACCGGTTTCTGGCTAATCAGCAGTCATTAGCCAGGCTAGCTTGAATCCAGTGGCAAAGTGAGCAAGGGACCTACGTCTGGGCATACCCTGCCAACTTAGGGTGAACAGAGAAAAACCAAAGGGGATGATGGACGGAGTGTTGAACAATGCAAGCACTCACCCCAGTCAACTGATCTGGGGGTGAATGTAGGACTTTGTTCTGCATTCTGTCCATCAATTCTTGCTTTTGCATTTGTCACACTCAGTGGGATGGTATGCCCAGATGTGGGTCCCGTGCTCTCCATGCCACTGGAATCAAGCTATCCTGGCTGAAGAGAGGTGAAACCCCAAAATCGGTCCTAGGATGCTTGTTTCCAGTCCGGGGAGGGCTTGGCTTGGCAGTTCGGGCTGGACTGTTCCCATGAGGCACAGGGTCAAGACTGATTTGCATATGGCTGGTTTCAAACTGGAATGGCATGGTGAGCAAAAAAACGATGGATTTAGGCCCAGATCTCTGTACTGGGGTGAATGTATGACATTGTTCTGCATTCTGTCCATCAATTGTTGTTTTTGCATTTGCACCCCGAGTGGGACGGGTATGCCCAGACGTGGGTTCCGTGCTCTCCATTCCACTGGAATCAAGCTATCCTGGCTGAAGATGGGTGAAACCCCGAAACCGGTCCTAAGATGCTTGTTTTCAGTCCAGGGAGGACCTGGTTTGGCAGCTTGGGCCGGACTGTTCCCATGAGGCACAGGGTCAACACTGATTTGCATATGGCTAGGTTCAAACTGGAATGGCATGGTGAGCAAAAAAACGATGAATTTAGGCCCAGATCTCTGTACTGGGGTGAATGTATGAAATTGTTCTGCATTCTGTCCATCAATTGTTGTTTTTGCATTTGTCACCCGAGTGGGACGGGTATGCCCAGCCGTGGGTCCCGTGCTCTCCATACCACTGGAATCAAGCTATCCTGGCTGAAGAGGGGTGAAACACCGAAACTGGTCCTAGGATGCTTGTTTCCAGTCCAGGGAGGACCTGGCTTGGCATTTCGGGCTGGACTGTTCACATGAGGGGTCAAGACTGTTTTGCATATGACTGGTTTCAAACTGGAATGGCATGATGGGCAAAAAAACGATAGATTTACACCCAGATCTCTGTACTGGGGTGAATGTATGACATTGTTCTGCATTCTGTCCATCAACTGTTGTTTTTGCATTTGTCACCCCGAGTGGCACGGGTATGCCCAGATGTGGGTCCCCTGCTCTCCATGCCACTGGAATCAAGCTATCCTGGCTGAAGAGGGGTGAAACCCTGAAACCGGTCCTAGGATGCTTGTTTCCAGTCCAGGGAGGACCTGGCTTGGCAGTTCGGGTTGGACTGTTCCCATGAGGCACAGGGTCAAGACTGATTTGCTAATGGCTGGGTTCAAACTGGAATGGCATGGTGAGCAAAAAAACGATGGATTTAGTCCCAGACCTCTGAACTGGGGTGAATCTATGACGTTGTTCTGCATTCTGTCCATCAATTGTTGTTTTTGCAGTTTTCCACGTTAGCACTGGAGTACTTGTGTTACCTCACCCAGGGAAGCCAGGTGCACAGGTGTCAAATGGTGTCGGGTCGCGTCGTCGATTTCAATGGGAGATGGCAAAGAAGTGTTGCTGCTGGGAAGATGCGAAGTGTTTGAAGAGATCCAAGCCTGGATCAAAGTCGAGAAGAACCTGAAAGCAGAGGGGACAGAGTCTGGATCACTAGCCAGTGACCAGGAGTACGATAGGCAAATGCCCACCGATGTCGGGTGATGTCAGGTGATGAAGGTGAAGCTTGACTTTTCAGCCACGAGGACCAGGAGGCATCAAGGACAACCAGGACCTGGATTCGAGCTGCCCCATGAAAGATGTCGAGTGCTGCAGCATCTGTGCCCGGATTGGACACAACAAGCTTTGGCAACAGCAACCCACGCAGAAAGGAGAAAGATGCTTCGGTGCAGACCAGCGAGGTCTGAGGGAATCACCACTTGGTTGGGAGTCAGGGCACATCTGGAGCAACCAGAGAAGCCCACGGAAAATCAAAGTTACCCCCTCAGGGACCCACCAGTCGACAGACCAGGGATCGCGAAGGGACCTCGAGAAGAAGCACAAAATGGCAGCCCACGCATCAATCTGGGTGACTAGGCCAACAATCTTCAGTGGATTCTCTGCTCGAGATGGGGGCTACAAGTTATACCAAGCACGACTTCAAGAGACGTCGAAAAGTCAATGCACTTACAAAACTGCACGGTGACCAGGAGTTCCGGTTCCACGCTACTCATGAGGGCTGCGGGTCTCAGGTTTGCTGGGGACTCGGGTCGGCCTCTGAGATGTCTGGAAATCCTCTTCCTGGGCTGCAAATACTTCGGAGTCCGGCGGGAGATTCGGAAATGCAGACTGGCAAATTGATTCTTTGGTGCCTGCCAAGCAGGGGAGTCCCTCCTTGACCCCAAGGGAGATTTCTTCAGTCCTCTAGTCTTTAGTAGAGTGTTGAAGCACCAGGATTCAGCTTCAGAGTTTTGTCCAGGGAAATCTAATGTTCTGGTTACAGAGGTTCCTTACTTATACCTAAGGAAGGGGTTGCACTAGCTCTGGGGACCCACCTATGGGAGGGTTTGGAAAGAGGGGTGCCTACACCCATTTCCTTTGTCCAGTTTTGCATCAGAACAGGGGCTGGGAGCCCCTGAACCGGTTTGAGCTGGATTATGCACAGGGACACCAAATGTGCCCCCAGTGCAGGACTTCAAAGCACTCTGAGAGTGCTCCCACCCAGCCCCAATACACATCAGCCTGTCTGGGAGGTGGTTACACCTCCCTGTGACAGAAAACCTATTGTCCAGGCCTACCCTGCCGGAGTTGCGGTCTGCAGCAGGAGGCCAGACCCGTGTCTGTGGCTGCAGCATCCATTTTGTGATGCCAGGGCTCTATTAGATTTCTACTGGGTATACCAGTACTGCCATGTCTCTCCCTCTAGAAGGGTGGGATCATATCACCACATCATCAACTGATGTGGGGGTATGATTCCAAGATGTTTGACACCAAACACAACATGTTTCCGTGCAGCAAGTCCAAAGTTAGCATTAACCGTTTAAGATATAATGCACTTAAGAGTATATGGTCAGGCTGCACCACTGACAACCCCGGAGAAGAGATTTCGAAGGCTGCAGAGGGGTTCAGGTCATGCCTGGGCACCCTCTCACATATAACCAAGCACCCTGCCTTCAGGATTGATAAGGCCTGCCATAGGGGTGACTGATAGGTTTCTAAGTGCAGTGATAGGTGAGGTATAGTGAATCTGCACCTCATTAAGGGGTGCATGCCCCACCTTACCCAGGCTGCTGTAGCATACCTGTGGTATCATTTTGGAGGGCTTTCCAGGGGTGGCACAATACATGATTCAGCCCCTGGTAGGCCTCTGGGGTACCTATGCCCTGGGTACATAGTATACCATATACTAGCGACTCAAAAGGGTACCCCAGAATCCAATCTGGAGTGTACTTAAAGTGCATGCAATCAATTTAGAGAGGAAGCAGCTAGGCTGGGGCCCTGAATAGCAGGGTCCCAGCCAGACTAAAGTCGAAAAACAGTGAAACACCAGCAAAAAGTGGAGGTAAACATGTGAAGCAGATCCTACTCTCCTACACTCAGCAGGGGATGAGGCAGTTGTTTTATAGCAGAAACCCAGGCCTCTTCACCTCTAAGGGCTTCTCCTCCCCCTACACTCCAGAAGCAGGTCAGCCTGTTGCTGTTTCACCTCCTCCCCTGGGTCAAGACATTCCCCAGATCCTATCGCTTTCAAACCCAGACAGGCAATCCGCAGCCAGGCAGAGACGCACAGAAATCTTAGAGCACAACAACTGAGCCACTTCTAAAAGAATGGCTTCTGGACAGACAATGCAAAAAACACCTTCATAAAAAGATGTGTTATTACATTTTGAGTTCAGGCATACTATACTTCACCTATCCATCTTAAGCCTTTGGGAAGATAGGCTGGAAAACATATTACACAGCCTTCCCATTCTATCGTATGGGCAAGATGGCCTTTCAATAATGAAAAACGAAATGGAGATTATTTCACTGTCAGGACATGACACATGTCCTACCTTTCACATTCACTGCACCCTGTCCAGGGGGTACCCTAGACCTACCATAAGGGTGTCTGATGTACACAGAAAGGGAAGGGTAAGGTCTGGCAAGTGAATGCACTTGACAGAACAACATGGTAGTTTAACAAACTGTGCTCAGGCCCTGCAATGGCAGGCCTGAGTTCCCTTTTTAGGGCTACTTGTGTGGGTGGCACAAATATTGCTGCAGGCCCACTAGTAGCAGTTGCATTACCAGCCCTGGCACACATAGTGCCCTTTACTAAGGACTTCACGTAGTAAGGCAAACATACCAATCATGGACAACCAATTACCATTACTTTATACAAGGAACACTTACACTTTGGCACTATTTAGCAGTGGCAAAGTGTCCAAAGCATCTAAGTTGGCAACACCATGTCAGAAAAAAGGTCTAGAGGGAAAGCAAAAAGTTTAGGGACTTTAGCCAAAAAGGGCCAAGTCCTACAGCGGTGATTGAGTAGTCGCTGCCATAGCCAAACTGAAGGTCCACCCGCATTTTAATTGTGTAGAAGGACCTTCATGTTTGCTGTATGTATACTCCGTCACTGTTGAAATGGAGTATACATACTACCAACATATATATATATATATAGAAGGGCCTAAGAGCCTTATTTAGCATTTGGCAGATTTGTAGCATTCCCCAAAAAGCAGATAAGTTTCCATTTGCCCTTTTAAGGATGTATCGAGCCTCCACAAGCTATAAATGGGGTGGAGGAGACATCCACCAAATTCAAAATAGTATCCTTAAAAAGTGAAACTGCATTCCCTCAGTAGCAAAATTTCAAAATCAGTTTGAGTCCAAATGCCTACAGTCCTACAAAGGTTGTGCTTTGTGTAATATATGCAGTAGGCCACTCCGTGATTCACTTTAGCTCCAATTATATTTCTGGAAATTTGGCATTATTATCTACTTATTTAAAATGATGAATAATTATTTGTTCCTCAATAAACAAAAGCTTACTGGTGGCCATTATTAAGTGTTGACCTATTATGTTTAACTGTATTTCAGTTGATTTTATAAATTGTGATTAAAATGCAAACTATTTTGAAAGCTGCTTTATATTTCAAAGCACTGCTTTTGGAAGGTATGTCTATCTGAACCAGCAAATGTAACAAGAAGCAGTAGTATTCCTTTAAACTTTCACAACTGTGAGATTTAAAATCATCACGCTGTTTTGTGGCTATCACGCGTCTCAAACATCTGCTACTGAATATCATGCCTCACAAAGTCACCCAGAGCACACAATAATCTAGTATGTATGCATGGTCTGCTGTTCTTCATTACTTAATTGCTGAAAGTCACTAGAGACACTTAACTCTGTAAACTACACTCTCATTAGAAATGGCACCAGTGTTGCTCAGCCTGCTAATTAGGCTTAATACAATCATAAGTGTTACAGTAACACTTTCTCAGACAGCGTATAAAAGTGGTTTAACTCAATCCATAAATAATTAGGTTAAAGCAAAGCCTAGTTTGAATACTTTCTACTTTGTTAACAAATAGTATTCTAATCTGTGCAAAACGTAAATAGATCAATTTAAAACATCCTTTTTTTATGTAGTAGACCTTATTAACCTATTAAATTAATCTGTATCTAGATATGGAATGGGAGAGGTAAACCCCAAAAACTGTGGGCAGAAGGGTGTGTATGAAAAGGTGTTTCTCCATGTGTAAAGAATATTTTCCAATGGAGATAAACGAAAAATAAAAGCTAGCAAGTGTAAAACCTGCATAAATGCAAATGGCATTTTTTCTATATCATTATGTAGTCCATGAAAAATGGTAATTTCTTCCAAATTATGGTAAGCGGAAACTGACAAAGCTCTATCTTGGTATAATGGCATTCCTCCTACAAAGTGTTGATATTTCACGTATCAGCGGCTATATGATGTGATTCGAAAGAAGCTCATTAGTAGTGCCTGTATTTAGGTGCATAACAAGTAAGAGACAAGGGGAGAGAAGTAGAGTTTGGAAGACAGGGTACTCAGAATCAGAATCTACTTTATTCGATTTCAAAACATATAAAAATGGTGGCAGAAGGAAAGATGGCGTCAGTTTGAGCGGTCGCAGCAGTGGTGCTCTGGGACACTGGGCTGGGCTGTTCTACTCAGAAAATGCTTCCTACAACCTAACCAAGTGATCAAGACCCCCCACATCCTGCATCCTACATCCTAAATTCCACATCCATATCCAGCATTTTTTGGAACTACCTATGTATTGATTTCATCGGCTGGGCCGGGTCTGGATTATATTAGCCTGGATTATATCAGCCTTGCTTTGAGACACTGTGATTCGCTATTATATATCGCAGCGTCGAGAGCTGCAGGGGTAGAAAGAAAACCGGAGGAGCTGAGCTATGCTGCACTGATCTGTGCTGAACTATGCGGCACCCCACATGAATATCACCACGAATATCGTATACTGGACAATAAATTAAAACGAAAGTCCCGGCTTGACCTCGATCTCGACCTCAGCTCGACCTCAGCTGCAAGTTGCAAGTAGCTTTACATTTGATATTTGGCATTTGGCATTCAGATGGTACTGCTTTCGTAACGAATTGCGTAGTAGAAGGGTATATTTGTTTGTATTACCTGTGTTACCTGCTATTGACTATTTTGCTGATTGCTACAGTGCTTGCTTATCCTCTATTGTTCGGAGCTACCCTCCTCAATCCTCCCCGTACGGCTTTTTGGGCAGAGCCCCCGTGGTTATGTAAAAGTGTTGATTGTCTATTTGTGATCGACTGTTAAAGACCTCTTGTGCCTAATTTCCTGGCCGGTGCTCTTCTGTTAAAAACCTTGTGCTTCCATACCTTCAAAAAACTTAACCATCAAACTTAAAACCCACTGGCTGCAGCAACGTGCCCGTATCAGTTTTACTGTCCTTCTCTACCCCCGTGACGCCGGAGCTTCTCCCCCATCCGTTTCCTTTGGCACCCAGACATCATCTGCAGATGGGAGAATACCGGCCTCTTAACCTCACGCGTGCTGCGTGTTTCAGCGTGTCCCACGTGTCCCGTTGCCAGGGAGACGCTCTGCGCTGGGGAAAAAAAAAAAAAAGGGGCTGGGAAAAGCAAATGGTGCTTAGGAGTGGAAGCAGCACTAGAAACAGATAAAAAACGAAGGAGAGGCGGTGTATTTTTCAATCGCTCCCTGCAATTGAAACTGGAGCTGGAGCTGGTACCCGGGTTTCTCCATCTGTCTCATCTGTCTCATCTACCTCATTGTTTTTATCTGGGACTGGGACAGGGATTAATACTGTTTCTGTATTTGTATGTGTCTCTATATCTTTATCTGGCATACCGGCAAAACCTCAAGTGAAATTTCAAATAGGGGAGAGCTACCCTCTCAATACTGGCTCCTCACAGAGAGAGCTGAAAACTTGTCTAAAGGAGCTTAAGGGCACGAAAAGTCAGAAGAGACGCAATACTGTCCTGAAAGAGTTCTATTGCAGGTACAAGAGAAACTTCCAGGGAGGAAGTCGGTGGGGTGTACTGACACCAGTAATCTATCAGAAACGGATTGTGACGCCCTCTAAGCCCTCTAAAGCCTCAGGTATGGAAAGGAATACCGGAGAGAACCGGAAGGACAAGGAGGACAGAGGGGACAGAGGGGAAGGGCTCACCCTGGAAAAAGAACAAAAAGGCCAGAAAATACAAACAGGGGCAGCAAATAACGCCGCTTTTAACAAGGAAAAAGGGGACGGAGCAGGTGAGCTTTTACAGGGAGAGATATCGAACCTACCAGACCTTGAGAATGTAGAAATTGAGCTGACACCTGCCCAACATACAAATAACAGACATAAAGGCCCTGAAACTAGAGGAACCAAAGCAAAGGAGAAAGACCTGGCAAAAGACTCGGTAAAAGACCTGGCAAGAAATGAGGTTCAAGAAAAAGGAAAAATTAAAGAAAAACAAAGAGAAAAGACCAAACGAAAGGAGAGTGAGAAAGAGAAAGAGAAAGAGAAAGAAAAGGAGAAAGAGGCTGGCAACAGGAAGGAGAAAGGGGGGAAACAGAGGACGATGCCAAATTGGAACTAATGGTTAAAAAAGCGCAGAGATTACAGACGATAAAAAACTTGAAGGCAACTGCAAAAAATCCCTGGCATAATTGAATCATCACAACCAAGAATCTCTAATATATTCAGCCCTCTGTATAAGGATTGCCAGAGTGATGCAACAAACAATGGGGAAAAATACAGATCCAAATGCAGAATAAGAACTCTGAGGAGTGGAATGTAAGCTGCAAGAATGTTCAAAGTATGCCCCCAACCAACTTGGAGGAAAGTCGAACTATAGTCACCGGCGAAGGAATTTGGAATGCTGACTCAAATGTGACCCAGGAAGAGACAAGGGCATCTATAGAGATAGACGCAGCAACATTAAATCAGAGAGAGCAAATGGAGCAATTGGATCAAAAAAAACTAAACCAGGAAATGAAGGAGCTGATCCCCTTCCCCAATTCTCCCAATTCGCAAGATCCTCCAGGGGGGGAAGAAGTACATTTAGCTAACCACTCTCTCTCGGATGAAGACTCTGAATCAGAGGTATACGAAACAGGGATGTCTATCTCTAGTGACTCAAGTCAACTGAGCAATTCAAGAGAATCAAGTCCAAGCGCGCGAAGGGGAGCCGTATCTCTGGAGATCTCTGGCTCCAATGATTCAAGATTATCTAGCGAAATCAACATCAGGAAAAAAAGGAGCGGGGGAAAAAAAGGTCAAAACACAAAAGAGAACGAAATGTGTTGAATGAGGAAACCACAGATCCTGGTAATAACACAGACTATGTCAAAAGTAGACCTAATCCCTCCCGAAGAAGCCCAAGGATTAAATCATCAGAAGAAACACCACGTCAAAACCCGGGCGTACAAGGAAACAGAGAAAGACACCAACAAAAAAAAAACCCACGGAACCCTCGTTGAGCCAGTTGCTTTGCTCAATAAAAAACTTCCATGAGGATGTGAAAAAAGAGAGCCAAAAGAACCGCATGGCCATTGAAAAATTACAAGGCGCTGTGAAGAAAGTGGGTAGTATCTGCTCCGAGATTTCTGAAAGAATGGTCAGGGTGGAAACTCGTACCGAGAATCTTGAAACCGATGTCGCGATGCTTCAAAAAAAGGAAATAGAACAAGACGGAATAATAAGGGATCTCATGGCCAAAGTGGAGGATCATGAAAACAGATCCAGAAGAAATAATCTAAGGTTTCTTGGAATTCCGGAGAATTTTGAGGGAAGCGATGCCAGAGGGGCAATGATTAACATACTCAAAACATCATTTCCGGAATTGGAAGCCTGGGATATGGAAAGGGAAGTCCAGCGGGCCCATCGTTTTCCCCTAATGCTAACTGACAAATTTTAACAAGCAAAATCAATATCCAAGGGCAATGCTGGTCTGCTTTGGGAATTTTCTCCTCCGGGAAAAAATCTACGACCTTGCAAGACCTACCAACCAAAGAGAGCATAAGGGGTTCACATTTTTTGCCAGACCGGACTTCGCTCACGCCACCGTGGAGCGAAGATGGAAAATGCGTCAGCTACTTGGACCGTTTGAAAAAGCTGGAGCAAAAGTATTCCTGCAAAATCCGGCACGCCTGAAAATTATATTTAAAGGTGCAACAAGAAGCTTTAACAGTGAAATACAGACGGAGGACTATCTTCGGGAAATCTTAGAGACAGCCTCTCGAAATCCAGGGAAATAATCTAAATCAGATATAAAGACTCGTAGTAAAAGGAATATATAAGATTAATTAACTATTGCAATTTGTATCTAGTAGAAGGTATTCCTTGGGGAAGCGTGGACTTTTAGCGGAATAGCTGAACGGCTCGGAGAATTTAAATGTTTAGAAAATGTAGGCTTTGGGTCAACTATAAAAGATAAGCATATTATTTATACTAAACTAGCCTAGTTCGCAGGGCCCGCTTGCGCAGATGTTGCACCCCTGGTCCAGACAGGCCCAGGTAACCTTCAAAGGTGGTGGTGGGTGGGGGGGGGAAGGGGAGGAGGGAAGGCCGGACAGGTTAGACATAAAGGGTAGCAAATCTATGTCAAAAAGGAATAGGGAAATACTTACAGGGAGCACAGGAAACCAGAACGTCTGGGATATAAAATATGGCACTTTTTTATTAGTAGCATGGCTGGGATAAAAATATTATCTCTGAATATTTGTGGTCTGAACGATCTTAAAAAAAGGCAAATGGTTGCAATTGGGCTACAAAACTGGGGAGCTAATGTTGTATGCGTGCAGGAGACACATATTGAAGGGTCCCAGAGGCAGCTGTTAAATACACTAGGGTATATACTGGTGTGTGCTACTTCAAAAGGCGTTAAAATTGGGGGGGTTGCTATTCTCGCTAAAGGGAGTGGATTGGTGTTTAATAATTCTGAAACTGATAAGTTTGGCCGTTGGGCTATCACCGAATGCAGTTATCAAACAGGGCCAAAAATGACAATTTGTGCTATTTATGGGAGCAATACAGATGACCCCGGGGTTTTCGATGAGGTCTCTAACGAACTATCACACTGGCCTCTTCCGGTTTTGGTTTGTGGGGACTTCAATATAAACCTCCCGATCAACTGGTCCTTAAATGATGACTGGGTCTATAAAGGACGTAAACCTAAAGTATTCCGCTCTCTTAAAGATCTGTGTCTTGTACATGGACTTGTGGATAGCTGGCAGACTTCAAATATTATATAACAAAAGAGAGAGAAAGGGATTTCACAACTAAGTTGTAAGAGGTACTCCCAGTCCCCTGAGGTATACAAATGAAACAAAGAAGGGGGTATCCTTAAATGAGAGAAGGTAAAAACCTTCTGTCTGTTAGAGAGTTCTCAGAGAAGTAAAAAGAAAAATTATTTCTTTTTTATGAAACCCCTCACTCACCAACCTAGTTGGTGACGTGCTTCATCATCGGGGTCCACCCGAGCAGCCGAATACCACCCGGGTGTGCTTCGACGCCTGATTACAGCGGAGCAGGTTTGTTATTATGTCAGTACGTGTAAGTGACATGTGTGAGTGAGTGAAATAAAGTTAAAAGTAATCCTACTGTACTCCCTAATAAATTTAATATGGAGCAGCAGGGTCACGGTTAAAAAAGTGGTGAGGTGTAATACTAATGTAGGTTTGATTTGACCTAAAGTATTATCCAAATATTGATGGTCTACATGTTTCAACCTTTAAGTGTAGTCACAGGTTTTCGTCAGGACCTATTGACACACCGGGCGGTCTACACACACTAAGGTGCATCCAACCCTGGAGCGTCTGTGTGCCACCTACATATACTTGCGAAGGTGGTAAAAAGGGTTCAGGGAGTCCTCTGCGTACAGATGAACCTGAAAAAAGAACATACAGTTCTGGGCAATCAGAAAATGATCTATTTAAAATTAGAGTGAACAGTGCCCATTTCCGTGTGAACTCTCATTTTTGCGCATATAATCACCTCATTCTGAGTTATGCGCCCCAGGTAATTACCAGTGATTGTTGGAACCGAACATCCGTTCCATATAATGCGAAATTAGCATCAACCCACTAAATCATTGTGGAAGTCGTGGGTGTCTTACGGCTACACAGCAATTGTGAGCATACTTGATGTGTGATTCTATAGAGCGGCCAGACGCACGTGAAAAAAACTCTATTTGTGACATGCGTGCGCTAAGGAAATTATTTAAAAACAGAACACGGTGAAAATAAGGAAAAGACTCAAAACTCACTTGCGATTCTTACTCGAATCGTATCATGGGCTCATAAGGGAGGCAGACGGTGCTGCGTTACTGTTGGACAAAAAACACAAAACACGGGCAGCAATGGTCAGAACACTTAACTCTACGTGCCTCACGTGTGTGTGGCCACCAGCTCTTCCCTACACACTCTTACCTCAGCTCACCGACTGCCTGCCACAAACCTGCGGTGTTTCCCCCAGGCGCTCGGATGTTACTGAATGGGCAGCAAGGCTTCAACTAAATTCTCCTCACTTCCTGGTTACACGTCACATGACTAGTGGGCGTGGCCTGGAGTGAGGAGACAATTCTCAAAGGGACAGGTCGGTTTTACCGGTGAATGGCTAGTCATAGGTGAGAAAATAAAAAGGAGTCAAGAGTGATTGTTAAAAAATATATTTACATGGAATAGGACATTCCACACGTGGGAGGAATGCTCCAAAAAGGAAAACAGTAGTTCAGCTAAAATTACATGGCACATTGAGGTTACTTGTTCTGCACAGAGTTCCAAGGTATGCAATCGTTCATACCATGTTTGTGGGTGGACAATCTATGTATCCAGCGTTGTTCTTTCTCATACAGATATTTCTGTGTGTTGGTACCAGTCACAGTTTCAATTATCGTCCAACGCATGTCGTTAGGTGTATGATGGTGTTGAAGAAAGTGTTCTGTTAGACGTGTGGTTTGTTTTTTGCATCTAATAGTGCTCCTGTGCTCACAGATTCTCTGCTTCACTTTCCTTGTTGTCATCCCTATGTAACGAAGTTTACACGGCCAGGTAATTAAATATACTGCATTGGTGGTATTACAGTTTGTATGTTTTCTTTGTGACCATTCTCTGCCAGGTTCTAGGGATAGTGTTTTTGTGGCTGTGGTGAGATGGCACACGCTACAGTCACCGCATGGAAAATGACCTGTAATGTTAGGTAGGCCCCATGAATTAAGGACAGTACATCTTGTTGGTGTTTCTGGTTGTTTTGGTCTGGTGTATAAACCTCCCGATCAACTGGTCCTTAAATGATGACTGGGTATATTAAGGACGTAAACCTAAAGTATTCCGCTCTCTTAAAGATCTGTGTCTTGTACATGGACTTGTGGATAGCTGGCAGACTTCAAATATTAACACCGGTGACCTTGGCTATACCTTTTATTCAAATCCACACTGCACGCATGCCAGAATCGACTATATTTTACTCTCAAATTCACTAATCAGGAATTCCAAAACTGTTAAATTGCCC
The DNA here is from genome assembly GCF_964204655.1 of Triturus cristatus. NCBI lineage: Eukaryota > Metazoa > Chordata > Amphibia > Caudata > Salamandridae > Triturus > Triturus cristatus. The sequence continues at coordinate 492,925,491 of NC_140588.1, forward strand.
CGGGTACTATCTGACCACAACCCCCTTTTCTGTACACTGACTATCAGGCTAGCTAAATCAGAGCCTACTCTGTGGTCATTTGAAAAAGTATTACTGAACGACCCTCAGTATTGTATCCACATGAAAGACTGGATACCCAAGTTCCTAGCAGAAAACATTAATAGTACATCAATAGAGGTTGTTTGGGATACGTTGAAAGCAGGGGTCCGGGGTGAGACTATGTCATATTCACTCAGAGCAAACAGACGAGAGAAAGAGGAGTTACGGAGGCTGCAGGATGAGCTTATGTTAGCAGAAGTAGGACTCATTAGTGTCACTAGCAATATGTTATATGTTATGTTATATGCGGATTTATAACGCGCTCCAATAGTCAAGACTGTCCTGGCGCGGGAGCGAAACCGAATCAAGGTGGCAAAAGGAGTCGATTATTCATGGATTTGAAAAAGGTGCGTTTTAAGCAGTTTTTTAAAATTGAACAAATTGGAAGAGTGTCTGAGAGCGTCTGGCAGGACGTTCCACAATTGGGCTCCCTGTACCGTCAAAGATTGTCCACCCAGACGAACTCTTTTAAATCTGGGGACGACCACCTGCTTTCTGGAGGTAGATCGCAGCTGACGGGTCGGGAGGTAGAGAGTGAATCTTTTGGCTAGATAGGCAGGGCACGGTCCATTAAGGGCCTTATAAACGAGGACCAAAGTTTTAAAGCGCACTCTTTGGGCCACAGGAAGCCAGTGAAGATCCTTCAACTGTTTGCGAACGCTGAGTCTCCTTGAGATGTTAAAAATGAGTCTCACCGTTGCATTCTGGACTACCTGTAGCTTTCTGATCAGGTAGTCTGGAGCCCCTATATAAAGGGCATTAGAGTAGTCCAGACGGGAGAGCACCAGAGCTCTGGCTACCGTTTCTTTAGCCATTTGAGGAAGAAGGGGAAAGACAACTGGGGATATCTCTAGTACCTTAGCCCAAGTAGGGAGAGCACCAGAGCTCTGGCTACCATTTCTTTAGCCATTTGAGGAAGAAGGGGAAAGACAACTGGGGATATCTCTAGTACCTTAGCCCAAGTAGCAGTTGCCAAGGCAGCAATCACTAATATGTTTTCAGATAAGGCAATCCGGAAAGCCACGGCACGAAAAGAATTAAAATATTAAATCAATGAGCAAGTGGGCCATCAATTGGCGATGCGATTGCGACAACAGGTCAATGCTAATCAAATAAGGGAGATTGTAGACCCAGTGGAAGGCCAGTTAAAAGACCCAGAGCTGATTAAGCAAGCATTTTGGAGGTTTTATAAAGAACTATATACGGACAATGGCAATGGAGACACCACAGAAATAGAAAGGTACTTAGAGAATTGTGAAGTCGTAAAGCTTGAAGTAAACACACAGCTGGCTCTAGAGGAAACTCCGAACATGGAAGAGGTATTGACCGCAGTTAAGAGCCTCCCTAAAGGAAAGGCAACAGGTCTGGACAGTATCCCTTCGGAGTTCTATGGTACATTTATAGACGAAATTAAACACATATTTAGAGATTTGATTATTCATATTTTCTCCGGGGGGCAACCTCCCAGTTTCTGGTCCAGGGCCAAAATTGTGATTTCGCCAAAAAGGGGAAACCCCCAGAACATTTAGGATCATATCGTCCAATAACCCTTATAAATGCTGACTCTAAAATATACTCCAAAATCTTGGCAAACCGAATTGCACCCATAATACATAATGTTATTGTCAAAAGCCAGCACGGTTTTGTTCCCGGAAGGTCAACGATAAATCATATCCAGAGGGTTATTACACTTTTTGACGGAACAGAAACTACAGTAGACCCTATGGCCCTGATCTTTCTGGATGCAGAGAAGGCCTTTGATAGGGTCTCCTGGCAGTTTCTCTGGAAAGCAATGGCGATGATGGGATTCCGGATCAAGTTTATTCAGGCGATACAAAAAAAGGAAATAATCCTAGGGCTGTTGTATATGTCACTGGAAATCTAACTAAGGAAATGGCCGTCTCCAGGGGAACTCGCCAGGGATGCCCTTGTTCGCCATTGCTCTTTGCAATATATATAGATTCTTTTATTCGCTATTGAGAGAAAAACAATCATATAACCCCCATTATATCACAGGGGTATGCAACAAAAACATTAGCATATGCTGATGATATTGCTATAGTTACTGCAGACCCCATAGTAGCAATGCTGACCATTTAGGCCGAGGCCAGGAAATATGGGCTGGTCTCTGGCTATGCGCTAAATCAAGGAAAGACACAAATTGATTTAAATCAAAAAATTGTGATGGATGATCCTAGGGTGGTGAAGGGAGCGACATACTTATGTGTCACAATTTCTTCCAAATTAGAGGAAGTTGTGGACATAAATCTTAAGCCAATGCTGAATACGATACAAAAGGATCTACGACGGTTAGACAATCTCCACCTGTCCATTATCGGAAGAGCAAATGCAATTAAAATGGTGTACTTTCCCAAGATATTATATTTATTCAGGGCAGTTTGCCTAGAGTTTTCTAATCAGTGGTTTACAGTAATGGAACGTACTTTCTCTAGATTTATATGGTCATACGCTCAACCCCGTCGGGCATATAAATATCTTACCCTTCCTAAGGACAGAGGTGGGTTAGCACTTCCCAATTTAAGGAGATATTACTGGTCATGTGTACTACTCTACAGTAAGGAATTATTGCAAGGGGGGAATAACACAGAGGTACATACCGCCTCAATCTTTCAGCTATTGGTGGGGAATTTCTGCTATGGCTATTTTTGGAGGCACATACACGACAGTTACCACAAAAAGGTCAAATTTAAGACTCTTTATAGTTGTTTTAAGGTATGGAAGGCTGTAAAAAAGCGCTAGGAATAGGACGATTCTCATATTACACTCCGGTACTAAATAACCCAATTCTTCCACCAACAATCTTTAAAGATAACTGCGTTAATAAATGGTATAACTTAGGAATAACACAATTAGGTGATTTTTAAACTAATCAGGGGATTAAATCTTTTGATGTTTTGAAGGGAGAATTTGGTTTAGACTGGCGGGATTTTTTTAAATATCTCCAGATTAGGGACTTCCTAACTCACAAATCTGGAGTAAGAACACTCTGGGAAGAATCTACTGTAGTAGAGACAATTATACATTCTAAGGAACATTCGATAGGTGGAGTTTATGTGTCATTGTTGGACATGTTCCCTGATGATCTAGATAAAATGGCAATGAGGTGGCAAAGTAATTTCTAAAGAAGGATTTTTATACTCCTATCAGCTAGCTCAAACCATTCTTATCTCTACCAAACTCCAGGCACAATTTTATAAAACCTGTTTTTTTCTCTATTATACACCTGATAAGATTGAAAAATGGGGAACTGGTAATGGGACTTGCTGCCTGAGATGCAACCTATTTAAAGCAGACTCCATCCATATCTTTGCCTCTTGCCCAGTGTTAATACCTCTGATACAAGATATAGAGAGGTTCTTAACTTCTGTTCTTCACAGAAAGGTTGTCTTGTCACCAGAGGCAATGGTACTTGGGGTGGAAGATTCAGATAATCTTGAGAACGGTCACGATTTTATATTTGTTGCTATGGCCGTTTGGCGGCTATGTCTAGCCTCGGCTTGGCTAGACCCGCTACCACCCATTTTTCAACAGTGGCTAGCTAGGCTTTTAGCGGTGCATAATATCGAGATAGCTATATATAAGCGGAAAGGCAGAAGGCGACGGGAAAGGGGCATGAAAATCTGGACTCCGCTCACTCTGGTGAGATCTACAAATCTGATTTATTATCAATGCTGTAATGTATTTATGTTATTGCTTTAAATTTCCCCCCCCAAAAAAAAGAAAAAATCAAAACATATAAAAATCATAAAAGTAACATTTAAAACATTCGTAGAATTTAAAAATACATTATACAAAATCATCTAAACATGCTTCTCATTGGGAAAATTTCCATCACTTATTATCACAGTCAACCAAATCATTTAATATAATTAATAAGCTTTATACATTTTTACAGAAAAAAACATTACTAGTAATACTCTTTCTTTTTCTCATTATACTTTTCAGGAAGCCAATCATAATGGTCACACAATAAACATTTTCCAATAATTGTAGATATAAAAAGCCAGGGCGACATTGCCTCCAACCCCCTTGTTTTAAAAATGGCAAAATCCATCAAGCTCTTTCATTTGAATAAATTTTGCAAAATAGAATCACATGAATGGTTGATTGAGTTGACATATTATCGCAAGGGCAGTGACATAGATTTCTGGACCAATCATTAGCAGAGGGAAAACTGACCAATCAGTGGAAACAATCAAACCTAAACCTTGTAAGGACTTATCTGTCATACCCTCCAATGCACCAAACCAAATAGGGTTGTATACGATTGGTTACCAATGTCAATTGATGCTGAGTCACTGGGCGTTTGTTCATCTCCTGTACAACTCTTAGAGACTCTAAATGTGTCATGCAAAGTAGCTTATATTCCTTCCTTGAAATAGAACTCATGGTTTCTGGAAAGGTATAAAAATCATATCGACCAATATCCAATCAAAATTTTCTAATATAATTCAACCAGTTAATCTTACATGCATGATCCAATTTCAATGTATCCTTAATAATATCTCTATTCAACCCTGTACTAATTGAAGTCCAAACTCGATGCCATAATAATAGAGGTTGCATTTTGATCATAATCGAGATATAGGGAATCCCCAATTCACTATGACAATTAAAAAACTGGGGAACTCTGTGGGACCGCCAAAATATATCTTAAAAATGTATTTTCAACTAATTGAATTGGGGAAACATCATGAAAACCCCAAATTCCTGCCCCAAACATTGCACTTAGCTTGATAGATTTTGAGCAGAATCTCCAGGGGCCTTTTGCCCATTTTATTTGCAAAATTAATCACTGCCGCTATTGACCTCCTAAAAAGGAGACTCCTGCTCTTAACCGCCACTCCCCAGGAACCGGTATGCTCAAATAAAACGCCCAGGTAAGAGAACATACTGGTTGAATCTATCCTGTCCTTCCCTACTGCCACACTTCTACATTTGCTTCTCCCCTTCCCACATGACATTACAAATGTTTTTTTCACGTTAAGTTTTAAACCTCGACTATCCATGAAACTAATGTACGTGGCAAGGGCTCTCTGTAGGCCCAACTGAGTTCTGGCCATAATCACCGTGTCATCCGCGTAGAGAAGAGATACTATCGGCTTATTGTTGATCCGTGGTGGATCGCTCGCCCCGGCCACCAGTTTCTCCTCTAAAGCATTAGTGTATAGAGAGAAGAGGAACGGGGCCATGACGCAGCCTTGTCTCACCACCCTCTCAACGCGAAATTACGTCGTACATTCACCCTTTAGCCCATACCTCACCTTTGCACTGGCCCGAGTATAATTGTCTTCAAAATTGCACCAATGCTGGATCAACCTTTAAATCCGTCAGGATTTTCCACAGTCTATTGTGAATAACACAGTCGAATGCGGCCGTGAGGTCTACAAATGCTACATAAAGTTTTCCGGCCTTAGCTTGTATATACTTCCCCATTAAAATACTAAGATTTAAAACCTGTATATGAGTCCCCAGCCCCTGTCTAAAACCATATTGGACCGCACTCAGAATATTGTTATCCTCAGCCCATATTTGTATTCTGTTCAAAACAATCCTGCCTGCTACCTTCACCAAAACATCTAAAAGAGATATTGGTCAATAGCAGGCTGGATTGCCCCCTTCCCCTTTTTTAAAAATCGGTATAATCACGGATTCTGACCAAGATCTAATAAATCCCCTTGCACAACAAGCTTTTAAAACCTGAGTTAACAAAGGAGACCATAATAATGGGATGGATTTAAATAAGTCTATTGGCACACCGTCGGGACCAGGTGCCTTGCCTCCTTTACTAGCCTTGATAGCCGCTATCACCTCATCATGTGTTATATGTAACTCAATAGGCAAAAAACGAGCAGAGCCTCCTCAATGGTGAAATTCAGGATGTATGTAATTTTATTCCATCCCCTTACTACTGTATACATTTGTAAAGAAATCAATCCATGATTTTTCGTCTATTGTGACCTTAATTTTTGCTCCATCATTATTAATGAAAAACGGGGCAGTATCTGCCTGCCAGAAAGAAGTACAGTCCTTACGCAGGGATGCTTCAAAAAGAGTGACCCAAGCTTGATCTTTTAGTTCTTTCTTTCGTTCTTTTCTGGCAAGGTTATAAGCCTTCCTACTTTCTCCAATTTCCACCTGAACTCTCACAGTTCTATGTAGTGCAGCTTTCAAACAAGTGTATGTCTTGGTGCAATTGGAATCAAAACCAACCTTTTTCCTTAATAGGGGCTTCCTTTATATTAGCTGTAAGCAAATTTTGGACCACAGTAGTAATTTGAGAAAATGCCCTCAGAGTGTCATCAAAAGCAGTATTTTCTTGTACACACACTACTATATGATCATTGGCTTTAGTAATAATCTGTTTATTGAGCACCTCTGGATCTTTCCTACCCCATCGCAGGGAGTAACAATTTTGGCGGACTAAAGCAATATTTTGGGTCCAAGCCAAACTATCATTATTGGAATGAACACCCCGCTTGGGGAGGATTATATTGATACTTATAGGCAAGTGGTCTCTCAGAACGTTGGGATGAGTTTTATATTTATCGAACCAAGTAGCATAGTGATTTGAAACATTATTATAGATTCAAAACATCTGCCAATAAATGTATAATCAAAGTCCACCGGCGGAGAGCACAGCAAATTAGCAAAACCCAAATCATGTGAGGCCATTAAATCATTAAACTTCTCTCCCCTATCGGTATGAACAAAATGTGTCATAGGTTCGTTCTCTTCATTTACTACACCACACTGCCCAAATCCGGCCAGAGAGCAAATGTTTACATTAAAATCACCTCCCCAAATCATGATCATATCAAAACCTTTTGAAGCTCCTATTTTGTCCAATTCCTCACTGAGCGGCTTTAAAGTATCACCCAATTGCCCCTTATCCGTATTATTATAAAAGTTAACGACAAACACAGTTATATTACTGTCCAGGTAAATGGTAACAATTTGATAAAATATTGTTGATTTTGTCATTTCAATTCTTAGAACCCCCAACAGATTTGAGACATAAACACATATCCCTCCTAAATGTCTCCCATGGGCTGACCGTATTGCTGGCGTATGATAGGTCTTATACCCATCAATATTTACTTCATCCAACAGCGAGGTCTCCTGAAAGCATAGGATATCAAAACTGCGGATAAAGTCCATCCAGATGGAATTATTCACCTTGGTTTGCAAGCCAGAAATGTTCCAAAAGAGCACACTAATACCCACAGAGGCAAATTCATTAGAAATAGTGTTGACCTGACATTTCGGAAACTGTCCCATATCCACCGCCCTCCTAGGATCACTGATCATACTTTCATCTCTAGTTTCAATAGGCAATGATTCATCCAATTCCCCCCTGCTACTCATTATCTCTCTCTGATCGATATTGAATTCCCAAGCATAAATAGTTGAAGTTCTCTCCCGGGGATTTTGGTATATCAATCTTTCTTCACAGGTACATTGACCGTTAGCATCAAGGAGTCAATCATTCTCATCTAAAGATTGAAGGGGCCCTAATCTATTTGACACCTTTAAGTTGTAAGTCAAGTGGTTGGTGGGCTGTGTACGAAGGTGCTGGTCAAAATGCCAGTTAGTTGTTTTACGCTGGTAGAAGTAGCCCAAGGGTAGAACTTGTATACTGCACCCATATTATTAATCTTGTTGGGTCTAAGATTAATTTCTTGAACCAATAAAGGATACCCCAAAGAAAGAACAATGCAATCCCCTCGGAAAACTTTCCTGCTTGTTCCCACCCAAGGGACACATCTTACCATCTTAAAGGCAGAAAACATCTCTCTTGTTAAACCTACTCTCTGTACCAAGCAATGAATAGCACTATTCCTCAGGGTAATTCTTGTTTCATTACCCCCCCTCAGATGGTGAAGGGACATTAGCCAGAACGACTGTATAAGGAGTGGCAGCAGGGGGCAAATTTAAATTCTGCAATTTAGTTGGGTAATCATACATGTGTGAACTGGAAGACCCTAAGCTAGAGCGTAAATCTCTCACCAAAGGTCCACCCTGCTGTATTTTTCTGATTCCTTTTCCTTCCTCTCTAGGTTCTACCTCTTTAGACAGCGCTCTACCTAACAGGGTTTCATTTGAGATCTTGGGTCTTGAGGCGCTATACTTCCTAGCCCTCTCGACAGTCTGGTTACCGGTACTCATAGAGATAACTGGTGGAATCTGATTATAAGATTTTAAAGCGCTACAGTCTCTATCGTCAGCTTTCTGATTCATGTTTCCTTCCTTTGCACAATTCAAATGTTGTTTCTCTATTATAGTTTCCAGACCTGCTTCTATTTTATCTAATCTTGCCTCTAAAGTACCAATCGATTGTCTAATATACTGAGTAGCATCAGTTATCAAACTTACTAGCCCATTTATTTAATTAGTAAGGGAGGCATTACCCTTGCTTTTATTTTGTAAAGCCAAATTTTTATCTTTACCTTTATAATTTAACAAGATGCCTTTCCCCTGCTGTTTGTTGACTTTGGGATTGATTATAACGGGCACAGAAGGTACCTGATGTATAAATGGCAACAGATTTCCAGATGATTCCTTCGTTTTAGGATTACAAGATCTTTTTGGCGGTGGAAGTAACTCTGCATCTGGGTCACTAAGAGATATCTCAACTCTGTTGACCTGGATGCAGCCATTTAAAAGCTCCTCATCGCATTAACTAAAAAGCCAGCATCCGTAGTCTTATTATCTTGTATATCTTTGACTTTGCTATTTAGTAAGGAACCCTGTGGATCTTTAGTTAAGAACTCCTCTACGGTAGATATCTGTCTTTTGAGGGCTCCTACCGCCCCCGTAAGATATTTCAACAGAGTCATGTTAGCACCTTTTGGTTTACTACCTGTTTGCCCTGTTTGCCCGGTATTCATACTATGTACTTTCCTCTTACCCATATCCAGTAAATCAAACAAATAAGATCTGCGAATTAAACAAGTCCTTACAAAACAACACATATAATGTGCCACTATCTGCTATAATCGCTCCCCTCTACTTCTAACCATCCATGCTACGACAAAAATCAATTAGTTACCGTGTATAAACCCTCTGTCATAAATAGCAGGAATGTAGACCAAATATCTAATAATGTTGTTTCCAAGGAAATTTCATTTCTTCATCATACCCTGTACGGTGAAACGAAGAGGTGTGGCCCAGCCCAGCCTCTTTAAGTCTCTGATGGGCTCAGACTCATCCCGCGTGCGTCCCGCGATGCGGGTGGTCAGCCTCGCTATATGCGCCACCTGGCACGAGTTCTCAGGCGTGGGCGGCTTCTGCCGCAAGGTGCTTTGGGCACTGTAGTCCCATTGTTTCCCTACGGGGAAAGGTAAAGTGCAGTAGTGCTGGATACAGGGGCAGGGGCACCCAAAAACACAGTCTCCCCAGTCTTGGTATTAAAAAATGCAATGTGCAGCATGCGGTCCAGGAATCAACGGGTACTCCATTTCCAATGCCACAGAATATGCAGGCTGGCAAAATGACGGTCCACCCAACCTATTTAGAGTTGGGTGGACTATCATCTTTCCTTTGACGGAGCCCCCTTTGGCTCTTTTGATGGAAAACTTCCTTTGATGGCCCAGTGGAGTTAAGGCTGTCAGAGGAAGGGATTACACTACCAACAACTCTGACATGGATTTGTGTTTTAATGCAGTGGAATGTGAGGAGATCCAAGAGACACTTGACAAGAATGCCGAAGAGGGGAAAGAGGGACCTAGAAGGTACTCTGTCTGAAATAGAGTTGAGTGGGAGGTGAGAGGTACCCAAGGGGTACTTTCTGGTTGCCAGCCAGCCATTTGGAATGCACCATTATTACAACATGACATAGAATGTTACCCCAAATGTAGAATATTAGAGGGCCATTCCCAAACGTAATTTTGTAGGACGTACAGTTTAAAGTAGTACTACTCATGTATTATAACATGCATTTAACAAACCTACAGCCGGAGGCCTCTGCCTCTCCTATCTTTTCAGTGTGGCAATATCTACCATAGTGGCATAGATCTCTCCTCGCACACATTTACAAATTAATAGTAAATGTGGGAGGGATCCCTGTGGTAGAGAATTCCAACAATAGATGGATAGTTACTAGTAGTAACTTTAAACATGTAAATTCTGTTGTGGGAGGCTTCACCCCTTCTTTAACATGATGGATACATGGAAGTCTACACCTAGGTGTAGCTCTCCACTCGGAAATAGTTAATAGTAGAAAAGTGGATAGGTATATCTACTTGTGGTTGTAACTATACATTGAGTAAATATATTTGTGTGTATTCATCAATGTGAGTTTGACCCTTTGTTGTTCAAGTAATTATTTAGTGGTATCTTACAATGCTTTTTTGAAAGCAACTCAAGCTAAAAGTGGACTTTTACTGCATGTTTATAAAGTATCACATTCACATGTTCAGATATCAAGAGAAAATATAGTTACTCTCTACCTATTTTTGGGTGTGCAATCCTGAATGATATAAAATATGTGTGAAAAAGAAAGTTTTATTTTACTTTGTTATTGGCTTATTTAGTGAAGTGCTTTATTATGACTATACGGATAAGGTGGGACATCCAAGATGTATTTGAACCAAATAATTTAGTGAACATCTAAATCCCACTGGCCCTTCTAGCTCCAGCAGATTGCCAGGGGCTCTCAGGTCATAGTAAAAGGTTCCAAATAGAACGGGATCACTCTACGCTCGCAAAAGGTTTAAAGCAGGGAGTAAAAGGTATTCCAAGAAGCTTAAATTAAAGAAACAGTTACTAGTCACTGCTGTGCCCTTGTTTTTGAACGCAGATGGCATTGGAGCACATGCATCCAAAGAGGGCAGGACAAAAGTTGATTGTTTCTCAAAGAATTGAGATATCTTTCCGAGAGGCGCTGAGTTTCAGCCATTTGCCGCAAATGCTTTTCAGAAATTGAAAAATCACTCAGTGATTATGAGAGATTAATTCCAATTTTGGATATTTTTGTCATTGAATCAGGTATCTGCTCTAAAATTTCCCAGTACATCATTTGCAGATTATTGACACCGAAAGGAAGGGATTTTGAGATTAGTCTGAAGTCTTGAAAAAGTGAGTGTGGAAGCAGAACCCTGAAATCCAAATCTTAAGACTCCCTAAAATTGAGATCATTCTAATTTTTCCTCTGACTATTCTGCTTCTCTAAAGGGTGTGATCTTGCATTAGGAGCCCCTCTCCCCAACATCAAACCCAACATTAGTTTAACAGACTAGCAAATACAGAACTCGCATCATTCAATCCCTGTGTTCTAGATCAGGGGAAAAGTTAATTCTATTACATGAGCTCATAATTAAAGAAATGCAAAAAATGTATGCTCAAATATAGAGTACATAGTAAAAAGTCTAAATTATTGTAAGTATTTTAAGTACCAAATGAACAGCAAAATCATTAGAGAAATGGACATTATCCGGAGCTATAGGATGGTCAACAGAATCTTCTGCATAAATAGACAGTGCCCCTAGTAGAACATTGAAGCAATCGTGGGAGAGGTATGGTGCAGCAACCAGGATGGCTGACCCCAGAGCGCGGGGCTCACAGTTCAAGTACAAGTTATCACTATCCCATTTTCTAAGAAAAAATCTAGCAGCCTCAGCAATACATCATCATAGGAAGTTCAACTAAATGCAATATTCGTAAACAATAGGCGATAAACCAATGAAGAGTACTAAATCCAGTTAATGTAGCACTGGAAGAACGGAAAAACCTTGATGTCTTGCAATATGTTAACAAACACTAGAGAATTTATTCACAATACATGGACATTGGAAAAAGTGCATCATGATATCAGCTTGTCTCTAGTTCTATGGAGCATGTGGTGAGAAATGACATCACAGGGGAACTGGATTGGAGTGGGAAGAGCAGGAATGGAATGAGCAACATCAAAACAGCATCAGTATTAGGTACTATGGTGCATTTATGAAAATGTGGCACAACTAAACTACATTAATAAACACAATTCTGCACAGTATATACATTTGTTTCAATTACAATCATAATATTTTAGTATCTCTATTTAATCTCACATAAAAAATCATTATTTAGCCACTAAAATTAGACATATCTAAAAATGCTTCTGAGTAATAACGAAATCATATGATCAACCTTAAATATGATAGACCTAAGGATAAAACAAGAACACATGAGACAGTACTCTGCCCTTAAATTACATTCCCAAGTTTACATTTGTGAATTTTTTTTTTTATTTAACACTCTTATAACAAGATGCGAAGATTGAACTGAGATGGAATGAACATTTGTGCACATGAAGTTCCAGAAGGCGAAAAACATTAGTTTCCAGATAACAGGAATAAAGTCAGTGTAGCACTGTTATATTGTGTCCTACTGTGAATTAAATTTTACGCCTGTGCTTCAGCATTTTTGCCTTAACACTTATAAGTGTTGTATATTTTGTGCAACTGACAATTGTACCTTTTTTCTCCACTGATGAAAATATTTTCCCTCCAAGACGTACGTATTCCCATGCATGGAATGTGAAACACTCTTGCTAACAAACAGTCTAGATTGTCATTATTTGAATCAGCAGGAATCATTTCTAAAAGTATAATTAAGCATTTGGAAGATTTTCTAATGTTGTCTGTAACAATTGCGAACTGAATATACATTATTAAAAACCAAACTGAGAGTAAATATATGGTGCATTTTTGCAACAAGATTAGAAACGCATTTTTAACAGCTTTGCAACACTTTGAAAATTAAAAATACTCTTGTCATCTTAAGTATTTATACTTACGACGTTGAGAATCTCTCCAGCCAGGAAATGCACTGCTAGAAGAAGCATACAAGTAAATTTAACACAGAACAGCAGAGCAGATCACAAAATATGTTTAGTCAGCACAATTATACGGTGCAGCACTTGGTGCAGATACCAGTTACCACTTTGTCATGAAAGTATTGTTGTTAATATATGAGAAGGAAGTCTGTGTAAATATAAACAGGCAGACTGCTAATGAGGCTAGGCAGCATCACCAAAACACAGCACAAAATGTTCACAACAATATAAACCCACATTATAATAATTCAACAGCACGATATCAAATCAACAAAACAACATAGTAACTAAACTCACAACTCACCATCAAGTGTACAATTGTCAAATGCAACTCAAGAACAAAAACAAAACGAAGACAGAGCAAAATCTCACCCCAGCAATACAACCACACAATGCTCCACAACAAGAAACACAGCACAAAAAAGTCAGAACACCTCAAGAATACAGTTCATGCCAAGGACACACTCCGAAAAACACCACAGAACACATGAGCCAAATAACTGCTCAATGCTACACCAACACAAAATAACAACGTAACAATGGAATACAGAAGCAAAATAAGACAACACAGCACAATAGTCAGCTCATTTTGTGTTAAGATATTTTGTTATTATTGTCTGTTGTGGATTTGTGTTATTTTAGTGTGACTGTGTTTTTGTTTTACTGTATTGGGTTATTATTGTGTATTGATATTGCTACATGTTATGTCCATTATGCTATTGGCTGTTTTTATTTTGTTGTACAGTGTTGTTTTCATTATTCTGTTTGTGTTTTCTTGTGTGTTGAGTGTGCTACTGTTTTTTTCTATTTTGCTTTGGTCTTATAAAGTATTTTGATGTTTGTGTTTTTTGTGTTTATGTATTTATTGTGCTGCAATTACTTATGTTGTTTGCTGTGTTCTGTTGTAATTGGTTTTTGTGTCATGTTGTGTTTCGTTAAAATGTATAATGTTCATGAAGTGTTGTGTTATTGTGCAGTTATTCAGTTATTCTGTACTATGTAGATGCTATAAGGATTTCACCAAATGATGTTACCTTTCCAACAGTCGCACAGTTCATTAAGGTTGTAGTGAAAATCCACCATTCACTTATAACAAAGGTGGTTACTTACTAACGTTGTAGCTGTACCTCTTTATAAGACACTGATCAGTATACAACTATGTCACAGATCTTGCCTTAAAATAACACTTTTCAAGCACATTTTATGTGATCAGGCACAGCATCTTTACTTTGTTATATTTTGGAGGAGCGGTGTTCAGACAACATTGTGGGCAGTGTCCTCACAGTTCATACAAGCAGACATATAATATACGCTTTAGATGTTGTGTTCTCTACATGTAGTGCACATCACCACAGACTAAGTCTGAGGACAGAGCCACAGCTGGAAATCTAGTCAAGAAAAGGCTGCACAGTAGAGAGGGTTACAGCCATACAGGAGGCATTTTTACTAACATTTCTCGCACAAGAGGGCAGAAAGCAAAGTTGCTGCATTGTATTGTGTGAAAGGTAAATAGTAGACATCCACAATATCTACTAATAAATGGCACATTCCTGCTGTCTCTTAGCACTGGCACGCTCTGTGTTTCCTGGTGCCAAAGCAGGTATCCTTGCACCATGGTGCATGGGTGTCTGTGTTGCAGGCAGGATTGCTTCTTTGCAGGAAGGGATACCTTACAACAAAAAAACAGCCCTTAGAAGCAATTTCCTCTTTCTATGTGTGCTGCAAAATGCAGCACACATAGAAGGAGGAAGTAACGATGAGAAATAACACTGCTTCTTCTTGTTACGCCTCCTACAGGAAGGAATAGCATTCATTCATAAACTTTATTTCGGCCACAAAGGCCATAAAAGCAACAATACATTACAACAATTCTTGTCCAAAGCAGAACACATTTTAACCACCAAAGCAGAATACAGTAAACAGATTAAATTAAAATGTTCTAGTGATTAACAATTGGTGGAAAATTTCCTACGCTGTAACCATACAGCATTTAAAAAACGTGAAACTGCGAAGACAATTGGGGGATGGGTGTCATATTTTAAAACTCGCAGGGCATTAGCACTGTCTCTGAAACCAAGATTCCTGCAAATTGATTTTACCCAACGTTTCCTATGAGTGAGGTACGTTGGGCAGAAGAAGAACACATGGTTTTCATCTTCCAATTTGTAACCACATGCGGGGCATAAAGTACTTTTGTTGGTGTCCCATCTAGAAGTAAAATACCTGAGTGGTAAAGTGCCTATTCTAAATTGGACTTATAGCTTCCTAGCAACAGGGGGGAAAATCAAATCCAAAAATTACTCCCTCCCATAGTTTGGTTTAATCAGAAGAAACTGTTCAGTCAGCCTACCTACATTTGAATTTGTATGCAAGCGTAGTAGATGGAAGTGTCTAAATTCTTCAGCAAGATTGGTTTTAGAAACAGCTGGGCAAGAACTTCCTGGAGTATCCCAGAGTTCCTGGTGACCTATCTTGCAACAAGTATCCCTAACATAAATTAGCCAGGGGATATTCATGTGCTTTATTATGGGCCAGAGCTCCAAAAATTCCTCTCTATAGGTTTCCAGGTCCGGATTGGACCATAGTCGCTTCCAATAGTGTACGGGCCGAGCCGCCACCACCTCTTCAATTGGAAGCAGTCCCAAATCAAGTCTAATAGGGACCAACGGTGTACTGGAGGGTAAACTTAACAATTTCCTTATAAAGGAGTTTTCGACCCTCGATAGACTACCTATTTTGGAATGACCCCATAGTTCCGCTCCGTACTGGTATAGCTGGTTTGAAGACCGAACCATTGAACAATCTAACCATACCTCCTGTAGTTTGGGTCAACTTGAGGGTGGAATTAATAACCTGACCTCCCCAGCCCAAGTCTTCTTGGAGTGTAATCCCTAGATAAGTAAACGTTTTCACCCGTTCAAGGGGGATGCCATTCAAAACTGGGTTGGGGCGGGTACGTTTGAGAGGGTTAAGGATCATAAATTTAGTTTTGGCTAGGTTGATCTCGAGACCCCTGTCACTACAGAAGTCTACAAAGCCATCTAAAATACGCTGAATTCCCATGGGGGTGCGTGACAACAACAGAGTGTCGTCAGCAAACATTAGGGCTGGTACCTTGCCCGAGGCAAGCCTAGGGACATCAATATCTTTTAGAGCTAAAAGATGTTTTATGAGCCCATTGATGTATAGGCAAAACAGCGTGGGCGCTAACACACATCCTTGTCGTACTCCTCGGCTAACAGGAAAGCGTTCGGAAAGTTCGCCATACTTTCCACATCAGACCTGGGCAAAATTGGCCTTATGTAGATTTTTCAAAACATCTAAAAGGTAGGAGGGAACATTAAGCATTTGCAGCACGGCCCAGAGCTTTTCTCTCGGAACCAGATCGAATGCTGATCTTAGATCAACAAAGATGAGGTAGAGGCTGCCACCCTCTACACTCACAGACTTCCAGAATATAACCTGGAGACGAAAGATCTGGTCCAGGGTTGAAGTACCCTTCCTAAAGCCAGCCTGCAAGGTACTTAAGATATTATTTTCTTCTTCCCAGGCCTGTAGTCTATTCAGAATTATACGCCAGAATAATTTTTGAGTCGTATCAATTAGACTTATCGGGCGAAAATTCGAAGGCTGTAAAGGACAACCTTTTTTGTGAATAGGCACTATCTCAGCACCTCGCCATGTTAATGGTGGTTCTGCACCATATAAAATGGAGTTAAATAGGACACATAGATAAGGCGCCCATATCGTAGGTTCAGACCTAAAAAGGTCGCCTGGGATTTTGTCCAGACCCGGCGCTTTATTAGGTATAAGCATGAGAATGGCATTTTCAACCTCTTTAATCTTAATTCGTGGGATGAGTTCAACACAACAAGCTGTGTTGGGGGGAGAATCAGTTGAAGAGGGTAAATTGCAATTTGTTATGGAATATAAACCCCCAAAGTGCCCTTCCCATACTGCAGAAGCTATGTTAGAGCCAATAATGGTACCAGAATCTTTCTTTCCATTACTAACAATGGCCCAAAAGGTCCTAAAATCCTTGTGCTGTAATGATAATCTTAGCTCCTCCCACTTGTCGTCTTCCCAAGACTTCCTTGCCCTATGAATCTGTTGTTTATACTGGGCGCCGACTATTTTAGTCCTGGATTTGTCTTTTGCTTTTATAGCCAAGATCAAATCAGCTTTTAGTTTCCTGCACTCGGAGGTATACCAGGAATGTTTGTTGGCCACATGGGCCTTGGGAGCCTCAGATCGAGAGAAAACATCCAAAAGTTTCATAGATAGCTGGGTATGAATAGTAACAGGACAAGATAAGCTTTCAGTAGAAGAGCAATTCAGCACAACTTCGGCCATTTCATTAAGACATGGAAGTACCGATCTATACGTTTCTGCCAGTTTCTCAGGACACATAAGTATGCTTGACCATCTAACTCTTCGTTTATTATTATGCAGAATTAAGGGTTGCGGAGGTGGAAGCACCCCACTGACATAAGTTACAAATCCCCAATGGTCTGGTTTTAGTTTCAGGGTGAGAGCGTTGTAAATGTAAATGTCAAGGTACTTATAGAGCGCACTGTCACCAGACGGACACCTTGCGGTGTCGCCTTTGCGGTTTCCTGGCGCTGATACTCATACCGCTGTGGAACCCCTCCTGGCTTTCCCTGTGACGCGTCCACTCCTGGGCACCCCCAGGGTGAAGCCAGGCATCCTTAGCGCTGTTGGGGCCGGTGTGGAGGCTAAGCAAGCTATTGCCCAGAGTTGCAGCGTGTGGCCCGTGATTAGAATAGGCACCGAGGCGAGAATAGACAGGTCCGAGGAAATTGAGCCCAAGCCCCGCCGAGGCGGGAATCGAACCCTGGTCCCTGGCCAGAACTCTGCTTCAGGGTCTGCCGCTCTAACCATTGAGCCACACTCCTCCACTGTGGTCACTATCATCGTGAACAACCACCCTGAAATCTAAGACCTTATCCCAAGATTTTATATCGATCAGGATATAATCCAAAATCGACAAGCGCCCAACTCTGTTGAAGGTAGTTTGTCCAGGCTGGTCAAATTTAAATCTGCCATTACAAGCCCTCAACGATAGGGAGAGGGTGAGAGAAAGAATTTGTAACACTAGTGGGGTCCAGGATCTAACCGCAGGGATCATAGGCTCAGGAATGTTTAAATGTGTGTCTTCCGCCACTGGGTCATTTTGAACTGAGAGACTAAGTGGCTCATACTGACAATTAAAATCGCCGCCTACTATAACAGGATATTCTGGATCTAAAGTCAAAATAAAATCATTCAAAGCTGTAATGACCTTAGATTCACCTCCTCCTAGGGAGGGTCTTGAATAGACGTTTAAAAGAACTAAATGTTTATTCCCAGGGAAGTCTAATAGAATACATAAGATGTCATCAGATCCCGCTTGGAGTTGCCTGGCTGTGGCACCCAGGTGGATTGCAACCCAGGTGCTAAGACCTCCAGAAGGTCTCCCCCTGCCACTAGAGGAAGCAAGAATGCTAAAAGAGGCAAACCCATCTCGTTGGTAGTTTTCCGTGGCCCATGTCTCTTGTAGCAGACAGATATCAAAGGTGTCCATGAAGTTACCCCACTCTATACAGATCTGTTTGCTCTTTAGGCCCGCTACGTTCCAAGAGATAAGATTAACATCAACCTTGGGCTCTCGTTTAGTAGGGGAGTCACTGGAAAAAATACATTCCTCCACTCCAGGTTTACCCTACCATTTTCCTGTACCAGCACCCCCGGCAAAGACAATACGGGAGGATCTTCCAAGTGTGCAATAGAGCATTCCGTGAGACAGGCTACCTTAGGGTTAGGTGTGTGGACAAGGGGAGAGGGCTCGGGCCAGAGACAGTTAACCCCCCTAGCTACCTTGATGTTGTTTAGCCCTTTCTGGGCCCCAGTCAAGATGGTAGAGACACCGGGGTCCAAACGTCAGTCCACCTGGTCTAACACACTATAGTTGTTAAAATGAAAGAAGGATTCAAGAGCAGGTGGGCGAAATTGCATGTCAACTTGTGTTTCATTAAAACAATGAGGAAAGAAGCCCACCTGGTCCCAACCTAATCCAATCGCCCCGCTCCTTCCAGGAGCTTCACAACCCAATGAGGATGGACCCGGGTAGAAGTAGGTTAGCGGAAGGGCTTTAATGGAGGTTTCAGAACTGCCTAAGGTGCGTGACTGCGTATTACAAATGTAACTAACTGTTCTGGAGTTTCTAAAGTTAATTACAACGCAGTTACCTTGTAGGTCTTTAGTTCTATGTCCCACCCAATCCAGCCGTCTTGCAAAGAGAATTTCGCTCCTACACCCTTTGGGAAGGGGTTTATCGCAGTTCAGCCAATGGATGCACTTATTCTTGAGCATACTGAAATCCTCCTTTATGCCCTTATCTAAAGTAGGAACCCCTGAGAGTACCACCACATAGGGAACTGATTCAGGGGGAAGGTTCAGACAGGTTAACTTTGGTTTCGCTTGAGTGGCATTATTTGGGCAACTAAGTGTATTTTGTGGTGCGTTATTAGTGCTCAGATCAACAGATGTATTTGTGATAGCAAAATTGCCCCTGCTCGGAGCATTTACAATTACAGTTGATGGGGCAGGGCTATCAGAGGCTATTTGAGTAGTGGTACCAGACCTGTCGCGCTGCGAGATAGAGTGAACTACAGCTCCTAGCCTCGGATTAGGGGGTTTAGGTGCAGGAACAATTGGTTCAACAGAATTCATTACAGAAAGAGAAGAATTGGTATTAATGCCCTCCCGCGAATTAGGCTCAATAGCCCCCAGAGCACCAGCAAACCGCAATTCAAAAGCCGATAGCTTTTTTTCTATTTCGTCAAGTCTATTGTACATTGGGAGGCATGTAGCAGTAAGTAGCTGCTCCAGTTTAGTCCAGAATTCTCCTCCAACTTCCATGGCCAGGTTGCACTCAGTACTTTGTGATGCCAAATTGACAGGTTTGGTGTTGACTGCACAGTCTATAGCTCCATGTTTAGGCCGCTTGGAATATATCGGTCTTTTGTTAGTCAAGACTGTGCCACTCCGCTTACGTCTGACAGTCTGTTTTATCGAAGTGGCATTAGTTACTTCCGAACGGATCGGTTGGCCAGATCTAGTAAACCCCACAGTATTTGGAGAGGGACTTGGAACCTGATCAACAGACTCTTCACGCTCAGTAGAGCTATTGGTATTATGGATCAAAGCTGGGGATATAAATAAGCTGCCATGGGAATTAGCGGTATAACTGGGAGTGCAATTGTTGGTTGGTGACAGCGCTGTAGCTATCTTTCCCAGAGAAGACCTTTTAGTAAAGGCTTGGTCTAGAGAAAGCCTTTTTTCGGTTAACTCAATTTCTCTCTGTAAGACGGAAGAGGCCCTGGTGATGAAATTATCCAGTGTGCCAATAACTCCAGACCCAGTAAGGGACTTCCTCCCCTTTCCCACACCTCCAGTTGCCATTCCCGAGACAGCAACAACAATAACAGGCAAAGGGAACAATATTCGTGAGGGACCAGCAGTGCAATGGGTCGAATGCAGCACAGGCAATCAAAGGCAACAGGAAACAAATGTAAGTCCACGTACCCCAACAGCCAAGAGCTAGGCCCCGTCCCGACCTCAACCGACCTCTGACGAGCTCAGACGAGCCCGCCCTTTGCCCGGGCTTCGCCCCGGACTACGCCCCGCACGCGTCCCGCTCACTCGTGAACAGGTGTCAACTAAATAGCGGTAGGAGGTGTGGCCGGGAAGAGGATCAGGTGCGTTGGATGATTGTGAAACAGGGCACCCTGGGCCTCGCAGTCCCAGCACAACAGCAACCTCCCGAAGTGTCCACGGTATTCCCCCACTGTTCGAGAGCAGCTCCTCAAGGGTGATGGCAAGTAAAAATGGATTGTTTTAAAAATACGAAGTCCGCGCCTACGAGCGGCACTCGCGAAGCGGGGGCCGCGAGGCGTTTTATAGCAAGGCAGTGGGAGGTGTGGCCGGGAAGAGGATCAGGTGCGTTGGATGATTGTGAAACAGGGCACCCTGGGCCTCGCAGTCCCAGCACAACAGCAACCTCCCGAAGTGTCCACGGTATTCCCCCACTGTTCCAGAGCAGCTCCTCAAGGGTGATGGCAAGTAAAAATGGACTGTTTTAAAAATACGAAGTCCGCGCCTACGAGCGGAAGGAATAGCTTTTTGGTGCAATCCCAGGTTTACTTTCCTTAGTAAATCTGGGATTCCATCAAAATCCATGGATGGATTCATGGGAATGCCCATGCTCCACCATTGGAATGCCTCCCTGTTGCAAAGTAATGCAAGGCAGGGCTATGCGCTGCCTTGCGTTACTTTGTATTTACTAAACCATGCAAAATGGCTTTGTGCAGCTTTGCAAATGCCAACAAGGATCTTACATTGGGGCTGCACCATAAAAGTGATGCAACCCAAATGCAAAACCTAATGCCAGGGTATTTTGATGAGCTGTGGCTTCATTGTCAAGTTTGTGTCAGTGAGCAGGTGACTGCACTATGGCCTCTCCTGGAGCAGCAGCCAAAGAGAGCGCTGTGCAGTCACTTGCATGAAATTAAAAAGTCACCAATTTTATGTTATGTTATCTCTACTTAGTAAAGCTCAATGAATCACACTCTGAGGTGTATCTCGCCGCTTGGCCAACAGATAACTCACATCTAACAACTAAAGCAGCCAGGTTTTCAACAATTTTTGAATTGGCGAAATTTGAGCAGCGTCAGAAATAGAACAGAAGCTGATTCCACACCATGGGGTCAGTATGGGAGAACGCTCTGCCACCATATCTCAAGACACGCATGTGAGGTATAGTTTAAGTGCCTTGTTGTTAGGTCTTAGCATAAGTGTGCAACAATGATAGCGTAATTTGACTTTCATATTCAAAGGAGATTTATCCAATCTTACCTTCAGGGGTCCAAGGCACCCCCAACCAGCACAGACCTTGCATTTTAAATTATAGGGCCTATGCTCTAACAGATGCTCAAGAGACTGGAAATAATCAACTAAGTGGCTGGAAATGCAAATGTTCTTGAGGTTGGTGCATCTTAATTTTGTGGAAAACAATATGGCAAACATCCATACTTGTTTTGCTATCTGGCATGCTTTGAGGATAATGAATCTTGAATGGGGGCAAGCACTAAAAATTCTTAGGTGAGCGAGTAAATAAATTATGAAATCAGTGAACTACAATATGAAGCAGGAACTGTGTTATCCCTCGCTTATAAGCTCTCTCTTGAGCATCATTATTTTTAAGGCATTTCAAAAACATTACACTAAAAAAACATGCAAAATGTTCTGTTATTGTTGAATATTTATAATATTACTATGAACCATTGCTTGGACTCTTCTAAACAGTAGGTGCTCAGCGCACATGTGACTATTAAAAGGTTGAAAAAAGCACAGGTGGTAAAATTATTTTCAAACGCTCAAGGAACAACACAGCCTCGTACAGAATATCTACCACACTCTTCTGAAAAAGACGCCATCCAAATTATCAAACCTTAGAAGAATAAAATGTGAAATGTATTTCTACTTCAAAATGTCATTAATCACCCTTTCGACATTTATAGAACTGCAATTCATTAGACAGCATGAATCATTCAAAACTCATTAGGTTCTTCATCTCTGTTTAGGAATTATACTAATAATCTACCGATAAGACACATCAGCCTACACAGCTATCTAGAAATAAAAAAAAATGCTAGGTTTGTACTGTTTGGATGTATTCTCTATGAAAAAGTCTTTGAAGGGATATCTAAACTAATACGACATTGGAACGAGGCCATCTTTGCATCTTTTGATCAATTTGTGCCTAATTATTCAGATAATCTGCTTTCCTAAACGTTCAGTGAAGAAAAAGTGCATTACTCTTAGACATGTATATCTTAGTAGGTAAAGCTTTATTCGATAAAAAATATCATAAAAGCACAACATACAATACAAGTTAAAAAGGATCAAGTAGAACATTGGCGAATAAAAATAATTTATCATAAATTTATCTAAAAATGGACTATGTCTCAGAATAAGACACTATGGGCCATATGTAGGTAGCATACAAGTTACCACTTCTTAAATACCGAACTTTACCGATTCGGTATTTAAGAAGTGGTAACTCGTATGTAGGAAATCATTTGGTAAATATTACCGAATCGGAGAAATTCGGTAATTACTGAATCGGTATTTACCGATTCGGTAATGAGGCATTCCTTCCCATTGATTGAATCAATGGGAAGGTATGCCTCATTACCGAATCGGTAAATACCGATTCGGTAATGGGGGGAGCACATTCAAGGGTGGCAGGGTGTCACATTGACACCCTGTTGCACCCCTGATTCCTGCATGTGTGCACATGTGGCGCACATACATGCCCTAAGGGCATGTATGTCCGCCACATGGCACTGTTAGTCCAGCAAAATATTGCTTTTTGCAATGAATTCGGTATTTAGCACCAACATATATTTGGTGCTAAATACCGAATTATTTTCCCTACACATCACTCATTTGAGTGTCACCTACATCTCATTTCAGGATTCGGTATTTACTGAATCCGAAATGTTCCCCCTACATAGCAAAAGCCTAAATACCGGTCGGTAACGGTATATTTACCGAAAATCGGCCGTTACCGACCGGTATTAGGCTACCTACATATGGCCCTATATACAGAGAGACGCAGATTTCAATATAAAAGGATTGGTAGAAAATGATAAAAACCAGACCTCAACAACATTTCAATGTGCAAAAGTGGCAAGTTTTTTTTTCCTCAACAGCCAAGCGCAACCCAGATACTTGGCCAATCAACATACTACAATAAGAGACGAGGTATCTGTTTTTAAAATACGCAACACAGTTACATAGTCTCTGGAGCCCAGAATTCTGCAAATTGGTCTCAGCCACTTGGATCTCGCTCTTCTGTAAGTGTAGTAGGCAAAAAGGAAATGGGGAATAGTCTCCTTCGGAGATGCACAACTTGGGCAACCAGATGATTTGCTTATCTGACCCTTCCAACTAGCCATGACGGTGTTGAGAGGTAAGGTTCCTAATCTGAATCTCACATACAATGATCTATCCAGTGGAATCTGGATAAAATCAAGATATGGTTCCAATTTGCAAAATATCTTGTGCTCAAAATAAGCCTCAGTCAACTTCCCCATATTAGCATTTCTTAACTCTCTATCATTGACCCATCTCCAATATGCCTTCTTGAGATCCAATTTTGAAGGGGGTGTCTGAGACTCCCAACGGTCTTCATATCCAATTTCTCTCAGCAATTGTCTTACATAGGCGATCCATTTTATCCTCTTCCCAGTGTCAGCTAGTGTGAGTTCGCTTAGGGCTGCAGCATACTTAGCAAGCTCCGGTGTCCTTCGTAGTCTTGCCCAGAATAATAAAGTTCGAAGTCTTGCAATATCTTGAATGGAATGTCTGCCTAGATCATAAAACAGTGGTTTTAGTGGAGTTGATGTGGGAAGAGAAATAAGATCCCTCATGAATTTATTCTCGGACTTAACTAACTCATGGATACTTTCGTGACCCCAAATTTCAGCTCCATACATTGTGCAGGATAATGCTTTGGCCTCATATACCACAAGGGCTGGGGCCACTGGTCTGCTCGTAGAGAGATGTTGTTCTCTAATAATGGCACCAGAAGCCCTCTTGTGGCATAGGAGCATCTTAGTTAAATGAGGACTCCACTTCATCCCTTTCACGTTCCGAATACCCAAATAATCGAAAGAGTCCACAATATCTAACGGGTTGCCATCCAAAGTAAAAACATTTCTAAAATGTCTTGGAGGGTTAATTACCAATAATTTGGTTTTTTCAGTGTAGTCAGGCCATAGGACCTACAAAAGGTGCCAAACCTGTTTAAAATCTTTTGTAGGCCAACTGGTGATTTTGAAATCAAGAGAGTGTCGTCGGCGAACAGGAGGGTAGGGATTTTTTTCACCAGCCAGGGCTGGAGCATCGGCTGGGTCCTCTCTAAGAAGATCCACCACCCCATTAATGTATAGAGAAAACAGAGTGGGAGCTAATACACAGCCCTGGCGAACCCCCCTGTTCACCGTGACACTCTCTGTGAGCTGTCCATGAGCGCCCCATCTAATCTTGGCGTGATTGTCCTCATGTAAAAGTATTAAAAAAGCGAGAATCTCTGGAGGAACACCTAATTCTGATAAAACCTGCCATAATCTTTGGCGAGGGATTAAGTCAAACGCGGACTTGAGGTCTATAAAAGCTAGATATAAGGTGCCTTTCCCTAGAACTACCACTTTCCAGTAAATCATAAAAAATCTAAAAACTTGATCCATTGTGCCTACCTTTTGCCTAAAACCTGCTTGAAGGTGGGATAAAATATTCATGTCCTCAATCCACAGCTGCAGTCTCATAAGAAGAACCCTGCCAACCACCTTTTGGATCACGTCGATTAGACTGATAGGCCTATAGTTGGCAGGGTCCTCCTTATTGCCCTTTTTGTATATAGGCATCACTACAGCGGCTTTCCAGGACTCTGGTACTATGGAGCCCCTGGCTATAGCATTCATTATGGCCGAAATAAACAGTGCCCAGGGTGCTGGATCATGCAGAAGCAAATCTCCTGGAAGACCGTCTGGACCTGCCGCTTTGCCAGGTGCAATACTTTTTATTGCCAGAGTGACTTCCTGGATCTCAAAAGTGACATCAGGTGGAAAGATTACGGCAGGGGTCAAATTGTGCTCTTCCTCAGTAACTGGAGGGGCAACCTCTCCTGCATATATAACAGAGAAATGGTTATACCATTGCAGCTCTGTTATGTGGTTCGGGATACTTGTTGTTTTAGCCCTCTTTCCTCAATTTAGGAGGTCCCAAAATACAGTGGAATTCCTATTCAATGATGCCTCTTTAAGCTCCTGCCAATATGTTTCCTCCCATTCCCGTTTTACCACTACCAGTGAAGAGAAAGTGCATTACTCTTAGAAATGTATATCTTAGTAATGTAATATATTGAATTAGTGCAGTTAGCTACAAAGCTCCTTCAGCTTTCTTGGACACTAACTAAAAGAAAAGCGTATTTTACAAGCCTCACTTTAGAACAAGCTAGTGTCTTGTAAACAAGCCAGCCTATAAATTGGTAAGGAACCTCAAACTAAATACTTTTTTGTCCCTTTGAACTAGGCTAACCTGTAGTTTTCAGTTAAGGAAACATTTTAATTACATGCACACTAACCTAGTTTACTTTTGCCATTCTAAACTAATGATAGACACCATGCCTTTTTACCATTTCTTCCGTCCTTTAGCTTATAAAGAATAAAAACAGCATGAATCAGTTTCTCTAAAATAAAATAAAATAAACTCTATTCTGAACATTCAGGCTTTAGTGTTCACACACAGTACTATGTTTCAAGACTAGAGACTAAAGCACGAAAAATGTCATAAAGTGCAGCAGGTGAAATTAAAAAGCTTCATCGCACTAGTTCATGCAAAACAGAACTTTGACCTTGAATAGAAATTGTCAAGAATATGTATTTTATCCTACAGCTTCTTTTTATTTCAGCTTTTTTTTGTAATTTTAATGTGACGATTCCCAGAAGGAGACACAATTGTTAATTTCCAATGACCAATTGGTGAACCAGCTTCTGATTTTTAGTTTTTTAACAAGACCATGCTAAATGCTGCGTTATGCTCCTCATGTAATCCAGCGCAATCAAGCGTATACCACACCCCGCAATATCGCAAAATTACACTGCAGTAAATTATGCCCATCCCTTGTATGGATATCTCTCTGAGTAATCTAAGGATAGGGATAATCTACTTTTGGATCGTATTAGTAAAGTGGTATTAATCTTTAGGTGTTACACTTGATGATATAATGATTTTTAAACTACATTTTGATAACTTAAAGGCTAAAGCAATGCAATTGCCTTTTGCTTTTAGATTACTGCGAGATAAACTATTATTCTAAAGTTACAAATATTAATTGGAGGTAAAGAACGCAAAACTCATCCCCTTGCTCACATATGGGTTACTAATTTTTCAGGGCAAAGATAACCAACTCTTGGATAAGTTACAAATGAAAGTTTTTAAATCAATTTTTAGGAGCCAAACATTTGTGAGAGAAGCTGCATTTCTAAAATGTCTATTTTCACTCTATTTATTGGATCTTGAGTCCCTTGCATATATGTGCTGGCAAGAAAAA
Source organism: Triturus cristatus (assembly GCF_964204655.1). Lineage (NCBI taxonomy): Eukaryota > Metazoa > Chordata > Amphibia > Caudata > Salamandridae > Triturus > Triturus cristatus. The sequence continues at coordinate 492,952,610 of NC_140588.1, forward strand.
ATAAGAAAGAGTATACCAGCCCATGCAGATCATATGTAATGGAGAGTTTGAATACTTTCAAGCTCCCATCTTTTGGCGATATGGTTAGAAATATGACTGTTTTAAAACATATTTTAAATCAAACAACCAAATTTGAATACATTTTACTGGATCAGGAGCACAATTGCAAAAATAAAAGCATGCCTGGTCAATTATTAACTCGTATAGTAAAATTGAGCCCCAGACCTATCTAACCTCTTTTTTTAAACCGGCGGTAAGGGATAGATTGCTTAAGTTAAGGTTTGGCTTAAATGGAATCCCTAGATGGGTACAAAATTGGCAATCACAAAAATGTATATGAAGTGGTGGTACCAATTAAACATTATTGCACAGTGCATGTTTTTGCCCCAAATTGCTTCAAGAGAGGTTAATACTTTTAAAACCGATATTTAAGGAACAACAGGTCACAACGTGTTGCCAAGCGAATATACTGTGCTTCCAAGGGTGTATTATTGATTTAACAGATAACTTAATTAAATGTATTCCCATAGCTGAGAACAAATTGGCTCAGGATGATGTTTTGGTCATGCTATAAGAATAGAAAGTGGCTATGGCAAGTAATTATATTGTCTCATCCATACAGGTATTGTAACTTGAGAAATCTGTATTATGTCTATTTTCATTGCTGATATAGTATCCAGGGTATAAGGAAATCTTAAGAAGCATGGGGGCACTTTATACATTATGTGTGAAGATTATATTTGGACCCAATTTGTGTATACTTTAAGTATAGCTTCTTTTAAGGGGCTGCATAAAGACATTTGAATTATTGGGCAGAGACAGGGTTCAAAGATGGATCAAATGGATGGTTTTATCAATATGTATGGTGATCAATAATGAAATGTAATGTTTTTATCAGGTTAGGAATGAAATATTGTGCCATGATATTTTAGGCAATTTCAATGGATATTAAGATATTTTATTACTTCCCCAACATTTGTAATGAACATATGAAATAGCTGTTTTATAAAATGTGTTGTTTATATTGTAATGATTTTAATTAATTGGACAATAAATAACACTAATTGATTGATTGGATCGTATTTGATTTTCTCATTAGTAGGAACATTCAACTGAATACAGGTACCTGAGCTCACCAGGCTCGTTGTTTCTATCTTCAAACAAGGGAATTATTTCTCCTCTTCTGACTCTCTTGCTCATTAGGTCAGCTCATTAGGTCAGCCAGCCTTTGTATAATGCCCTTGCAGACTCCAACCTCAAACATTAATCAGCTCTCGTTTGAATCCCTTTTGTCTCATTCACACAAATCAGCTTCCCCAGAAAGATGGTGTGTACTTTCCCACCTATCTATGTAGGTTTACCGGATACAAGGAGAGTCTCTAAAGCACTTATGCTATGTCCAAGGTGCAAGCAATGACCAACATGAGCATGCACTACATTTTAATAATGTGCCTGCTCACATCCAACCATCTCTTCAAGGGCTCAACATAAAATTACTTTGCTGGAAAGTGTTTTGCCAAAATTGAAAAACCTGGGTGGGACTTCTCTGGCAAATTTGGTGCATCAGTTCACCATATACCTATGTCTGTAGGGTAAAAAAAAAAGGTTTAGGCAAAGTCAATTAGTCTCGTTTAAGGACCTATTGGCTTTCCCAACAGCTTTTGGTGGTGCTGCAGAACGTCAGGACGCTGTGCAGTAACATCAAAATAAAAAACAAAATGTGAGATGACTGTTGCATCAGTCTAATTATTCTTGCATTCATCAGAATGCTTGCACGCAACAGACAAAAATGACATGGGCTCCAATTGTTTTAATTTTGAAATTATTCATCTAAGACAATGGTGTCAGGATTGGAGCTGATAGGGCTAGTTTTCCCCGGTTGAGGCAACAATCTCATAGTCAGGCTAGGCTGGTCCGAGGAAGGCGTTGATGCGTATCTGTAAGATCGCTCTCCGCCTTCCTACGGTCATTGGTAGTGTAGTAACATTCTACCCCTTCCTTCCAAGATGGCCGCTGGTCGGTCCGCTTCTTCCCTCCCACTGTTCCTCTGCTGTGGTGCAGTGTTTCTATTTTGAAGTTGTGCGCGCGCTTCCAATACGCGGCGCACTTCAACTGTCTAATTTTGTGGAGTGGCGGGGTTCTCTCGAGCTCCGTCCTCTCCCGGTAAATTTCTAGTCAGAGTTTTGGACTTCTAGTATAAACTAGTTATCTTTCGAGAACTTCACTCAGTCCCGCAGTGGGACATTATTTCGAGAAAGCCCGCTGTATCTTCGAAGGACTTCGAAGGGAGAATCTGCGGAAAAGTGGGCATCTCGTTCACGACGTGAGGTCAAGTTCTTCATGAGTAAGGAGGGTGAGAGGTTAGGCGAGAGAGCTGGGCATTTTGAGAAGTAAGTGTGCCTTTTTTCTCTCACATTCTTGGAGCGTCAACCTTCCAGTGAACTTCGTTTCTGTGACTAGAGACTCTGTGGGTCAGTAAGCTTTTCAGTTCCGCTTATGACTCACGTATTCCAGCAACAATAGTCTTCAGTAAAGAGTTGCCAGTCAGAATCAATTCAGAATACCAGTGGATAGTAAGAAAGGAAAAGAGACTGAAACAAGAGAAAGAAGAAGGAGTAGTTTTGAGTCTAATAAAGACTTCCTCAGCTTTGATTTCAAATAAGCAATTGTAAATATATATATATATATTTATTTAAGAGCATTCACCTACCAGCATCATCTTCGGAGTGCAGAGTCCAGCAAGAAGATTAGCCAATTATCCTCAACCTCATATCTCAGCTCTTCACTTAAAATATTGAATAACCACTTGTTGGGAAAACAGGGTAAGCTGGAGGGAGAGAGTTGGGTGGAGTGGGCTTAAGGAAGAAGACAGGGTTTTACATGTGAATTTTCATTACAGGATTTGCTGCACGCCAACAGTACTGCCCCTCTTTCTCAATAGGGTACCCAGCTGATTGAGTATAGAGAGTAGCTACCCACTGTGTCAGGACAGGTATAGTGTGGAATAATTTCATTTGTAATTCTTAAGGGTAGTAGTTGTGGAACAGTTGTTTATTTACTCTCGTTACAGGGATCTAGAAGAAGAAGGTTCGAGACCCGTCCAGAAAGAAGACACAGTGCAGTCTCTCTTGTCTGTCCAATTCCCCTTTTCCCCTCCTCGCTGCTCGTGAGCCTTTGAGTTCGCGGCAACGGAGTAGGGGAGTGGAGAACCAGCATCTGCTCCTGTGGAAACCAAACTTCAGCTTGAGGTACTTGACAGATTGAAGTGCCAAAAAACTGAATTCCACCCGAGCACGATGGCTGAGGGGATTGATGTTAAGGCTCTAGCTACAGTATTAGACAGTATCCAGAAGCAGTTAAGTGATACTATGGACGAGAATAAGTCTTTGAGAGAAGAGGTCAGAAAGTCTGTCTTAGATGCAAGTTATTTGCGCCAACAGTTTGAAGAGTTTTCTGGGGGAACCCGTCCATCAGTCCAAGAAGATAAGCCCTCCTCTTTTGCCCCAGCCCCTTCCGCTGCCGAACTCACTACACAGGTGATCCACGCTATCTCGCCAACTATTCCATTGGCTGCTCCTGAAAGATATAGTGGGGATCCGAACAAACCCAAATTTTTCTTACTCAATGCTCCCTACACTATCTCTGTCGGCCAATTATTTTCAAGGAAGATCAGTCTAAGGTGGCGTTCATGCTGTCGTACCTGAGTGGAGATGCCGCCGCCTGGTCTATGCCGTTGGTGAACAACAACGACCCCATTTTATATGAATTTGAAGGCTTCAAGAGAGAATTTCTACGAATTTTCGACAGACGGTCCATCTCGCAATCCACTGATAATGAGTTGTTAGATCTGAAGCAAGGGAATCGAGAATTAGTTGCTTATTTGGCGCAATTTAATAAATTAATTGTAGAAACCAACTGGCCAGAGGCTAAACGTGCTGCGATTTTTTATCGTGGTCTCAAGGATGAGATCAAAGATGGTCTATCACAGATTCCAAAATGTCCCACGGAGGTTTCAGAATTAATTGACTTAGTTCTTCAGATTGATCAACGTCAAAATGAAAGAAAGAATGAGAGGCGGAAAGAAACCAGGTATATCCCTCCTCTTTTTGACAGAATGAAAGCAGAAGGATCAAAGCAAAAAGAATCGACGTCAGAAGATGAACCAATGCAGATTGCTTCCGTTCGAGGTCCGTTGTCTAAAGAAGAAAGAGAGAAGAGACGTCTGGGAAAGCTGTGCATGTACTGTGGGAACTCTGGTCATTTTGTGAAGGAATGTCCAAAGAAGCCAAAGAACAATTCCTGGGTAAAAGATCGGCTCCACCAGTAGAAGGGGTTGCCCTGGTGGAAGCTAAGGAACAGTCAACTCCAGATTTGAAATTAGTGGCAAATACTTTGCAATCTTCGGCCCCACATTTAATTTTGTCGGTTCGGATAAAGTTTGGAGGTCAGATCAAGGAAGGAATGTCAGTCATGATCGATTCAGGGGCCACGGGAAATTTTTGTGACATTGGATTTGCTAGAGCTCTTGGAATCGCCTTTTTGAAGAAGGAACGGCCGGAGCCTGTACGTGCTGTAGATGGAACAAGTTTGTCCTCCGGTCCTATAGTCTACGATTCTGAGGAGATTTTGTTGTTTGGACCCGGCCAACACGTGAGCTCTCTACAATTCAACTTAATCGATGCTCCGCAGTTTCAATTTATTTTGGGTCTGCCCTGGCTCACCGAGCATAACCCTCAAATTGATTGGGCTCAGCGATCCATTCGCATGAATTCACATTTTTGTTTGCAACATTGTTTCCAATCCCATCCAGAACCATCATCTGCTTCACAAGCTTCACAGTCCCAAATTTTAGCCAGCATCCCAAAGACCATTTGTGCTTTAGATACTCAACAAATTCCACAAGAATATGAAGATCTTGCCTCAGTTTTTGATGAAAGAGAAGCTGACCGTTTGCCTCCCCATCGTGAATACGATTGTCGCATTGAGCTGGAGCCGGGAGCCTCTCTGCCCTGTAGCCGAATTTACGCATTGACCGAAGCAGAAAATGTTCATTTAAAAGAATATTTGAGTAATTATCTGGCTAATGGCTTCATACGCCCTTCTCAGTCACCGGTTTCGTCTCCACTTTTCTTCATTCCGAAGAAGGATGGCCAGCTGAGAACTTGCATAGACTATCGCGCCCTCAATTTGGTGACCAAGAAAAATCGTTATCCACTACCTTTGATTTCAGAGCTCTTGGATCAGGTAAAGGGAGCGAGGGTGTATACTAAATTGGATCTGAGAGGCGCCTACCATCTGGTCCGCATGGCTGAAGGAGAGGAGTGGAAGACGGCCTTTCGCACTCGTTTTGGTTTGTTCGAATACCAAGTTATGCCCTTTGGCTTATGTAACGCTCCAGCCTCTTTTCAGCACTTTGTAAATGATGTGTTGCGAGAATTTTTGGATCGATGTGCAGTGGTTTACATTGACGACATCCTCATTTTTTCTGCCAGTTTAGAAGAACATATTCAGCACGTCAGGTCCATTCTGAAGAAGCTGCTTGAGAACCAACTTTTTGTCAAACTAGAGAAGTGTGTGTTTCATTCGATACAAGTGGAATTTTTGAGATTTGTCTTGTCACCCAATGGTGTTTCTATGGATGAATCTAAGGTAAGGGCCATCAAGGAGTGGCCCTCCCCGAGTTCAGTGAAGGAAGTACAGAGTTTCCTCGGCTTCGCCAATTTTTACAGGCGTTTCATAATGAACTTTTCAGAACGAGTTTGTCCCCTCACGAAGTTGCTCAAGAAAAAGGCGAAGTTCGAGTGGAATGCGGGAACAGAAGCAGCCTTTAATGAACTCAAAAGCATTTTTGTGTCATCTCCAGTGTTGCTTCATCCAGAGCCTGGAGAACCGTTCTTTGTGGAAGCAGATGCCTCCAATTTGGCCATTGGAGGAATTTTGTCTCAGCGCCATAAGCAGACAGGACAATTACATCCTGTAGCTTTTCGCTCCAGGAAGTTAACAGCTGCAGAGATAAATTATCCCATCGCGGATAAGGAACTGTTGGCAGTCAAGGATGCGTTTTTGGAGTGGCGTCATTATTTATTGGGTGCCCGGCACGTGGTGACCGTTTTCACGGACCATCGAAATCTTCAGTTTTTAAAATCCGCCCGCACCCTCACGCCACGACAATTGAGATGGTCACTCTTTTTTGCCGATTATGATTTTGTTTTAACTTACAAGCCTGGATCAGCAAATGGAAAGGCGAACGCCTTATCTCGTTTGAGTGTGAGCGAAGAGGGCAAGACTGGAGAAGAGGGAGTTATCATTCCTGTAGATCGAATTATCGGAACTCTCACTTACACAGACATAGAAAAGAAACTACAGAATACACAGTCTCAAGAAGAAGTGAGGAATTGGACTGCCAAGGGAAAAGAATTCCAAGTCAAAGAAGGAAGGCCCTATTTTCAAGACAAGTTGTTCGTATCTAATGTGGATTTGCGAAGGCAGATCATCGTCCATGATGAGCCTCTAGCTGGACATAAAGGGGTGAAGAAAACATTGGAGCTGATCCGAAGAGAGTTTTGGTGGCCGGCAATGGAAGCTCAGGTGCGGCAGTATGTAGCCACTTGCGAGTTGTGTATCAAGGGAAAGACTCCTAGAAGGGCTCCACAAGGTCTTTTACAGCCATTACCGTTAGCCCCATACCCTTGGCATACCATTTCCATGGATTTCATTGTGGATCTCCCGTCCAGTGGTGGCCTCTCCGTCATTTGGGTGGTGGTGGACCATTTTTCTAAAATGAGTCATTTTGTCCCTTTGAAGGCTCTTCCCAATGCCACTCAGTTGTCCAAACTGTTCACACAACACATTGTAAGGGCACATGGTATTCCAAAGACAGTCATTTCAGACAGGGGTCCTCAGTTTGTCTCTCGTTTTTGGAGATCTTTTTTAAGAAGGTTGGGCATTGACTCTCGTCTGTCTACCAGTTTCCATCCAGAGACGGATGGACAGACGGAAAGAGTAAATCAAGAATTGGAGCAATACTTGCGCATGTTCTTGTTGGATCAGGAAGGTGAGTGGCCTGACCTGATATGGGCAGCCGAGTTTGCTTACAATAACGCCGTTCATGCATCTACTGGTTACTCCCCATTTTATTTGAATTCAGGAAGGCATCCTAACAGACTGGTAGATAAAGAAATCAGCAATGTGCCAGCAGTGGAGACAGTAGTACAAGAATTACATTTGGCTTATCGATTAGCTTCTAGAAATTTGTCTAAGGCTAAGATTTCCTATAAGAAGCAGGCAGACAAGAAGAGGCGTCCAAATCCAGTTTATGAGAAGGGAGATCTGGTCTGGGTTTCCACCCGAAACTTACGTCTGAAGGGGAACCGGAAGTTCCAGCCTAGATTTGTGGGGCCTTTTCGGGTAGACCGGATGGTGAATCCTGTCAGTGTTAAAGTTCGTCTTCCTCCAAGGTTAAAGATTCATCCAGTCTTCCATGTTTCCTTGCTCCAGCGTTGTCCTGAGGGTTTTAAAGTCAAGAGGTCCCCTTCGTCAGTTTTGGTGCAGGGAAGTGAGGAATTTGAGGTGAAGGGAATTCTAGATTCTAGGCTTCAAAGAGGGAAGATTTTCTATTTAGTAGATTGGAAGGGTTATGGTCCTGAAGAGAGATCCTGGGAGCCCTTTTCCAACATCCATTCTCCACGTTTGCTCAGAGAGTTTCATCGCACTCATCCCACTAAACCCAAGGAGGAGAGGAGGGGGGTTTTGGTGGGAGGTACTGTCAGGATTGGAGCTGATAGGGCTAGTTTTCCCCGGTTGAGGCAACAATCTCATAGTCAGGCTAGGCTGGTCCGAGGAAGGCGTCGATGCGTATCTGTAAGATCGCTCTCCGCCTTCCTACGGTCATTGGTAGTGTAGTAACATTCTACCCCTTCCTTCCAAGATGGCCGCTGGTCGGTCCGCTTCTTCCCTCTCACTGTTCCTCTGCTGTGGTGCAGTGTTTCTATTTTGAAGTTGTGCGCGCGCTTCCAATACGCGGCGCACTTCAACTGTCTAATTTTGTGGAGTGGCGGGGTTCTCTCGAGCTCCGTCCTCTCCCGGTAAATTTCTAGTCAGAGTTTTGGACTTCTAGTATAAACTAGTTATCTTTCGAGAACTTCACTCAGTCCCGCAGTGGGACATTATTTCGAGAAAGCCCTCTGTATCTTCGAAGGACTTCGAAGGGAGAATCTGCGGAAAAGTGGGCATCTCGTTCACGACGTGAGGTCAAGTTCTTCATGAGTAAGGAGGGTGAGAGGTTAGGCGAGAGAGCTGGGCATTTTGAGAAGTAAGTGTGCCTTTTTTCTCTCACATTCTTGGAGCGTCAACCTTCCAGTGAACTTCGTTTCTGTGACTAGAGACTCTGTGGGTCAGTAAGCTTTTCAGTTCCGCTTATGACTCACGTATTCCAGCAACAATAGTCTTCAGTAAAGAGTTGCCAGTCAGAATCAATTCAGAATACCAGTGGATAGTAAGAAAGGAAAAGAGACTGAAACAAGAGAAAGAAGAAGGAGTAGTTTTGAGTCTAATAAAGACTTCCTCAGCTTTGATTTCAAATAAGCAATTGTAAATATATATATATATATATATTTATTTAAGAGCATTCACCTACCAGCATCATCTTCGGAGTGCAGAGTCCAGCAAGAAGATTAGCCAATTATCCTCAACCTCATATCTCAGCTCTTCACTTAAAATATTGAATAACCACTTGTTGGGAAAACAGGGTAAGCTGGAGGGAGAGAGTTGGGTGGAGTGGGCTTAAGGAAGAAGACAGGGTTTTACATGTGAATTTTCATTACAGGATTTGCTGCACGCCAACAGTACTGCCCCTCTTTCTCAATAAGGTACCCAGCTGATTGAGTATAGAGAGTACCTACCCACTGTGTCAGGACAGGTATAGTGTGGAATAATTTCATTTGTAATTCTTAAGGGTAGTAGTTGTGGAACAGTTGTTTATTTACTCTTGTTACAGGGATCTAGAAGAAGAAGGTTCGAGACCCGTCCAGAAAGAAGACACAGTGCAGTCTCTCTTGTCTGTCCAATTCCCCTTTCCCCCTCCTCGCTGCTCGTGAGCCTTTGAGTTTGCGGCAGCGGAGTAGTGGAGTGGAGAACCAGCATCTGCTCCTGTGGAAACCAAACTTCAGCTTGAGGTACTTGACAAATGGTCGCCACTGGAGTGTGGGACAACATGCACAAGAAGAAGAAAACATCATGGAAGCACACAGGAGGAAAAGAGAAACACAGAATGTGGAGTAGGGGAAGAGAAGTACATTGGCGAAATTATAACAGCACAGTGGCTCTGAAGCACACAAATGAGAGAGAGCAACACAGAGTTAGAGATGGGAGAGAAGCATTCAAGACAGATAGGTGGAAAACACATGCATTTGCATAGTGCATGAGCAAAAAGAATTAAGTGAGGAATGTCTGGGGGAAAGCAGATAGATGATAGAGAGCAACATGGTTCAGGAGTGGGGAGACACACATGAGGGAGACACTTTGGAAGTCTGCACTCTAATGGACAGCTTAAGCAAATTGCTCCTTAAAAGTGATCAGTAAAAGAGCACCAGCAGCCAGGCTATGCTCTTGGGAAGCGACAAAGGAGACATGGTCAAGGCAGGCCATTGAATAAGAAGAAAATCTTTTTTTTTTTACAAAAAATCAAAAAAGCCAACTAATGGTAAGCAATCACTGGCTTTAACCTCACTGTAAGATCATGAAAAGCTGACATTAGGGGGCCGATTCCGATTTTGTTGTAAAAGGCTCCGAATGGGATTCAGACTTAGAGAATCTGATTCGGAACCTATGTTTCTGACCGAATCGGATACATTTCCAAACAACTAATTACGATGCAAGAAAACCAATCGGGCTTTCTGAATCCGTTCCGAGGGGCATTCGGACAGCCCGAGTCGTTTGGAGCCGAATCATACAGCTCTATGGACACGGTTTCTGATCAGGCGATTACGATGTCTAATTCTGACAGCTGTTCCGAATCGGTCTGACCGACACAAAATGGCTGTCCGAATCACACTTTGGGGGCCCATAGCAGGCCCTCCCTTCACCCGGAGGCCTCCGGTTGGGGTCTGTGGGGGTCCCCATGGGACCCCTCTTTACAACCATGCACAGTGTGGCAGGCACCATGGGTGCCCATCACAGAGTGCAAGGTTTTCCCCAACCGCCCCTTTTTTCAAAGGGAGCCTGTGTTCTCGTTCAGAACACAGGCTCGCATTGAAATCAATGGAAGTCCGACCGAACGATGTTCGAAAGCATCGTAATCAGTCGGTCGAACTCGCAGAACCCGAGTCGTCAGACACTATAGAGAAACCTATTCAGTTGGAAGAGTTTCCGAACTACATCATTTTCGACCCTTATGTCTTTTGCAAACAGACAGTTTGTGCTGTCTGGTAGGCTTCATCTAAAACTATAAGTTACTTGATCAAAACTTGTTCTCCACAGTCCATTTAAGGCCATTAAACTCAGTCAATTTTCGATTCTCCTATTCTGTGCATTGTATTGAGCTCTAGAGCAGAGATATGATAAACCTTTTTTAGGATGGGTCACACTATCCTCTTAGAGTCGGGAAGGCTGCAGACCACAAACTGCATGGAAAAATATCAAGGTACTTTTTTTTATTATAGTTAATTGAATTAGAGGCTCTCCATATAAAGGCTCACTCTGTGCTTGGGAAAACCAGCATTAAATGTTTGCAAACCAAAATTGTTCTATCCTTTCAAAAACCATGAGGTGAACTTCTCATCCCTCCGTTCTGTTGGTTCGAACCCAAGGATTTTTCCTGTATGTTCTTTAGGGCTAGGCGGTATTGAAATCATATGGAAAGTGGGACAGTTTTTATTTAACATAGTCTTTATTACATACTTAATTAACACATTCCTAACTCACTCCACAAGACATTAACTTAAAGTTGTCTGCAAAGAAATTCTATATATTTCTGTGCTATCCGAAGCACATGAAAGCATTGGCAACAGTTGCAATAGTAACATACTTGACAGTTCATTTAAAATGTTGCATATTTTTCCTATGTGAAACCCGGATACATAGGGCTCATTCTTAAGCTGCTTTTTATAATATATTTAACAGTTTAGCAGTACAACAGTAGTACTACTAAAGTGCTACAAAGTGGTACAAAATGCTAGTCACAAACCTATGAGAAAAATCTCCATCTCACCTATCTTTTTTATGGGGAGAGACCCATGTATGTAAGTTTACAATTTAATAGTACATTTGGGAGGGACCTAGGGGAGTGGCTGCAAAATGGGGCATACTTACTAAAAAATAGGTGGAGTTTAGAAAGGAGTAAGGAGGGCTTAAGGGAGGGTGAAGAGTGGGCTGGGGAAAGTACAGGCACCCACCCACAAAAGTGTATGCCCATTGCTATTTTTAAACTGCAATTTCAAAGTTACTAGAGCCAAAAAGGACTAGAGTAAGTCAAGCATCACATATGGCCAACAATTGGTATTGCAACACCCACTCATAGAAAAAAATGGAGGGAGGGACTTAAAATAAAATCATGTAGAAAATAATGTTAAATTAAATAAATTATTTAAAATAATACATTTAATTTTTAAAAGATTATCTAGAAATAAAACATGTATTAATAAATTTAAAAATATTGTATTAACCCCTTTTTGCAACATAACTTTTTTTAAATATGCTCCAGTGAGCAGCAGTTTAAATGATTCTGAACATATTTCAAACAGTATCTGTAAGGCTACTTCCCAGGCTTAAGGGGTTGGGTGCATTTGTAATAATAATGATAATAATTTGGTAACGGGAGGAGTCATTTTTCCCACCTTCTCACTATATTTAAATCCAAAATTCCAGCTATATTACTGTATGTAGTGGAATTAATTTCATGTTGCAAAATGGGGAATCTTAGACAAAAACGAAGGAAAAACTTTGAGGAATGTTTGTGGATTTAGTACCCTGGCAGTATTGCTGCCTTAAGACTTGAATTTGGGCTAATAAGCTCATTTCTGCAAGGTTTGGCGGAGTGGTTCGTTGGGGTGATTGTTATACTGAGAAGTGGTTCTAACTCATTAAGGAGTTATATATGTAAAGACATTTTTTAGATGAAAATGAAAAATCTATGTTTGTTAGGGCTTTATCATATGCTTTAAGCTTGTTTGACTTAGACCAGGGTCTGGTATCGTTGATCTCTTTAAACCTGTTAAAATCTCATCTCAACTTGACTTCTTCTTACTAATGTTTTCCCCTGGACATCAATGTTTGTGGTAAAATTGAAAATTTTAAGATGGTAAGAAATTCTTTTATCTTAAAAAAAGAGCAACAATATGTGACCTGGAGCATGGACCATGGCGTCAGGCATTTCTGGACATTATTATGCCTATATATGTTATCTTTACAAGTTTTAACTTTTAAATGGTATAGATCATCAAATGCATGCAATATTTGCAACAATGGTGTCCAGGATTTCAAAACATGTGTTGTTTATTCGTCCTGCTGCTTTAAATGTTTTTTAAATCTGTATTAAACATTTTGAAATTAATCTACTTTTAAGGTGACAAAATTGATTGTACTACGGTGGGTCATTGAAAGATATGTTATTTCTTTTTCCCATTTACCGCACCTTTATGAGGCCTCTGTTCTTAAAATATCAAGCTTGAATTACAGTTAATGCCACAAAACTTTTGTCTCCTCCTAATGAAATGTTCTGTACTCGAGCTTTTAACTTTTTTTTTTTTTTTTTAATATGCATTGACATTTTTGAAAAAATTCTACACTTTTGGATAATGAAACTGATGATAGCATGGTGGGCTACTGATTATATGTTGTTACTATTTATGCTATTACCTTTTTGATTTATTTAGATTTATTATGTATGTATTGTATCTTTTTCATGAGGATCTCATTGGAATTTCAGATCATGAATACATGTACATCACTTTCAATAATTATTAATGCAGTATAATAATACTTTTTTTTTCACTTTAGGTGGGGAGATTGTTTTAATTTTAATATCAGAACATAATTTCTTTTATTTAATTTATATCTATTTTAAATATTTAACTCAAAATTAAGGTATTCGTCCTGTAGCATTTTTACATTAGAATCATTTACATTATTATTTAACATTAAAGTATTTGTATTATTTTGTTTTCGAGCTTAATAAGGCTCTGTACTTTTCCCTACACATTGCCATAGGGAGAGGCCTGCAATAGGGGCACATATATCTCTGTGGTAAAGTAGAGAGAAAATGTACAAATGTATTTAACTTGAAATAATTAGCATATCATTTTTGGAGCATATTGATGTAAATTAATTTAATCTATTTACACAAATTAAATGTATTGAAATATATTAAATAACTAATTTATTTAAAGATTTATTGAACTAGTTCCCACCAAGTGTAAGATGTTTGTGTTTACTTATATTGCATTCAGAGTTACAAACTGTTTGGTAAAGAATTTATTGAAATGCATTTCTTTTTTAATAAAAATTCCATTTCTTTTTAAATGCACACTCAGAGTTTAGTTTGTAAAACTTGTTAGCTATTTAATGCTCATTACGCGTTGTGACCGTAGTCTTGATCACGTGATTAAGACTACGGTCGAAATACGTAACGAGCATTAAATAGCTAGCAAGTTTTGCAAACTAAACTCTGAGTGTGCATTTACTTGGAACTTACATGGAATATATATATATATATATATATATATATATATATATATATATATATATATATATATATATATATATATATATATATATATATATATATATATATATATCTTTTAAAGTTCATCCAAAAACGAAAGCGCACTCCAACAACAGATCACTTTCCAGTGCTTTATTGATTGCAGGAGCAAAACTGGGCATTCAGTGTCGGGACAATTTCTTTGCCCTGGCTCTTGTTCACAGGCATCACAGGTAACGGCAGCACTAGCAAACAGCGGCGATTCTTTCCCCACTGGAGGGAAAGAATCGCCGCTGTTTGCTAGTGCTGCCGTTACCTGTGATGCCTGTGAACAAGAGCCAGGAGGCTTGAAACGCGTAGGGCAAAGAAATTGTCCTGACACTGAATGCCCAGTTTTGCTCCTGCAATCAATAAAGCACTGGAAAGTGATCTGTTGTTGGAGTGCACTTTCGTTTTTGGATGAACTTTAAAAGGTATTTAACGGCTGTCCCGCCGTGAAAGTCGCACCGCCATGTTTAGTTTAGTGGTGCTGCAGGGGCACAGAACTTATCGCTGCCTCACCGCGGCGCCAACAGATGGTAAATAGACTGTGCCTCAGTGTTGGGGGCCCACTGGAGGGCTTTCATAATAATCATAATTAGAAGCTAACGGAGCACGCCCACTGGAGGGTAGAAATTATGAATAGCACTACAAGACCCAATGTGCACAGCGTGAAAGTGAACTCACCTGAGAGAATCCCACTGGAGGGAAAGAATCGCCGCTGTTTGCTAGTGCTGCCTTTACCTGTGATGCCTGTGAACAAGAGCCAGGAGGCTTGAAACGCGTAGGGCAAAGAAATTGTCCTGACACTCAATGCCCAGTTTTGCTCCTGCAATCAATAAAGCACTGGAAAGTGATCTGTTGTTGGAGTGCGCTTTCGTTTTCGGATTAACTTTAAAAGGTATTTAACGGCTGTCCCGCCGTGAAAGTCGCACCGCCATGTTTAGTTTAGTGGTGCTGCAGGGGCACAGAACTTATCGCTGCCTCACCGCGGCCACAACAGATGGTAAATAGACTGTGCCTCAGTGTTGGGGGCCCACTGGAGGGCTTTCATAATAATCATAATTAGAAGCTAACGGAGCACGCCCACTGGAGGGTAGAAATTATGAATAGCACTACAAGACCCAATGTGCACAGCGTGAAAGTGAACTCACCTGAGAGAATTCCACTGGAGGGAAAGAATCGCCGCTGCTTGCTATTGCTGCCGTTACCTGTGATGCCTGTGAACAAGAGCCAGGAGGCTTGAAACGCGTAGGGCAAAGAAATTGTCCTGACACTGAATGCCCAGTTTTGCTCCTGCAATCAATAAAGCACTGGAAAGTGATCTGTTGTTGGAGTGCGCTTTCGTTTTTGGATGAACTTTAAAAGATATATATAAATATATATATATATATATATATATATCAGCAAGAAGCAAAAGCATTCCCCCGTTTCCGGAGCTCCCGACTCTGCAGGGCGGCCTCACAAATGGGCACGGAGCAGCCCACTCAACCACACAAGACAGTAAAGCAACGTGAGGCCCAATAACGTGAAGGTAGCTTTATTTTCAAAGTTCACTGCAGCGCTTACATCCGTTTGTCTAACGTTTCGGCTGGTTGCCTTGATCACAGACCGGAGAAAAGCACCCAGGTGCGCTTGGGTGTGATTTTGAACAATTTGGTCACGTGGCTGTGATCATTGAACTCCTCGTCCCACAATGCATTGTGCCAGTAATTACAATGCGTGTTGGAAATCCATCATATTGACTCCATGGTGGTAATCATATTGGGCACAAGCAATGCTTTTGTCATGGGACTCTATACATCCACAGTCAGGTGAGTACTGCCCTTGCCGCAATCTTCATGGGGTTTTCAAACTTTGAAAAGGGCAACCTTCGCGGCACGATCATGACAGGAATGCTCCTGTCTGAATCCCTTCCACGCGCCGTTTACCTTTTGCTCTAGTGGCATCTCCTTTGTAGGTGGGGGGCGCGTGTGAGTCCAGCTCCTCAATCAACATCAGCAAGAAGCAAAAGCATTCCCCCGTTTCCGGAGCTCCCGACTCTGCAGGGCGGCCTCACAAATGGGCACGGAGCAGCCCACTCAACCACACAAGACAGTAAAGCAACGTGAGGCCCAATAACGTGAAGGTAGCTTTATTTTCAAAGTTCACTGCAGCGCTTACATCCGTTTGTCTAACGTTTCGGCTGGTTGCCTTGATCACAGACCGGAGAAAAGCGCCCAGGTGCGCTTGGGTGTGATTTTGAACAATTTGGTCACGTGGCTGTGATCATTGAACTCCTCGTCCCACAATGCATTGTGCCAGTAATTACAATGCGTGTTGGAAATCCATCATATTGACTCGATGGTGGTAATCATATTGGGCACAAGCAATGCTTTTGTCATGGGACTCTATACATCCACAGTCAGGTGAGTACTGCCCTTGCCGCAATCTTCATGGGGTTTTAAAACTTTGAAAAGGGCAACCTTCGCGGCACGATCATGACAGGAATGCTCCTGTCTGAATCCCTTCCACGCGCCGTTTACCTTTTGCTCTAGTGGCATCTCCTTTGTAGGTGGGGGGCGCGTGTGAGTCCAGCTCCTCAATCAACATCAGCAAGAAGCAAAAGCATTCCCCCGTTTCCGGAGCTCCCGACTCTGCAGGGCGGCCTCACAAATGGGCACGGAGCAGCCCACTCAACCACACAAGACAGTAAAGCAACGTGAGGCCCAATAACGTGAAGGTAGCTTTATTTTCAAAGTTCACTGCAGCGCTTACATCCGTTTGTCTAACGTTTCGGCTGGTTGCCTTGATCACAGACCGGAGAAAAGCGCCCAGGTGCGCTTGGGTGTGATTTTGAACAATTTGGTCACGTGGCTGTGATCATTGAACTCCTCGTCCCACAATGCATTGTGCCAGTAATTACAATGCGTGTTGGAAATCAATCATAATTAGAAGCTAACGGAGCACGCCCACTGGAGGGTAGAAATTATGAATAGCACTACAAGACCCAATGTGCACAGCGTGAAAGTGAACTCACCTGAGAGAATTCCACTGGAGGGAAAGAATCGCCGCTGCTTGCTATTGCTGCCGTTACCTGTGATGCCTGTGAACAAGAGCCAGGAGACTTGAAACGCGTAGGGCAAAGAAATTGTCCTGACACTGAATGCCCAGTTTTGCTCCTGCAATCAATAAAGCACTGGAAAGTGATCTGTTGTTGGAGTGCGCTTTCGTTTTTGGATGAACTTTAAAAGATATATATATATATATATATATATATATATATATATATATATATATATATATATATATATATATATATATTACCTACTGGCGGTCGCCAGTAGGTAGTTATAGTTAGGACCCCTTTTCCATAGGAAATCCGCAACATTCTATTTTGAATAACTTTGGCGCCGGTCGACGAATCCTCGCGAATTTCTCAAAATAGGTGGGGCGCTACGCTCCGCTCCTACCCTGAAAGTCTCGGGGGGATTCGTCAAGCGGGGGCTGAGATAAAAGGGGGGTCCCAAAACGCGTTTTTCCCATGCATTTTTCCATAGGACCTTTAGACAGGGCTACAGCCCTAACGGCTGAACAGAATTACTAGAAATTTGGCAGAGAGGTAGTCCTCAGGTCAAGGAAGTGCCGTTTGTAGGTTTGGTGTAAATCTGTTCAGTAGATTCTGAGAAAATAGCCTTTAAATCAATATATATATCTGAGCCAGCTTACGGTACGCTTACCGTAAGCTTACCGTACGCGTACGGTGGCGTGCGCGAGCGCGATTCTGATTGGCTCTTAAATCTTAGTAAACATTCGAAACAGCCAAAACCAGGAAGCGGCGGCCGCCATTTTCTCTCTCGCACTGAGAGCTAGGTTGTTAAATAAAACCAATAAACATATAAAGGGGCTGTTTAGACAGCTCCCACACACATAGCCATGTTGAGGGAGTCCCCAAAGACCCCCCAAGGCCAAAAATGCAATTTTTATTTTTTCGCTAATTTCGCCGATTACGCTTACCGTACGCGTACGGTAAAAAATGTAAAAAAAAAAACCACTATCCACACTCTCCCCACCCCCTGTGCTTTTGGTGGCCGCTGGCCACCAAATGTGCAGGGCTTATTTCAGGTGTGATAAACCACAACATTTTAAACAAAAATAATAAAAGAAAAAATTAACAACACTCTCTCCACCCCGTGTGCAAACGATGTCCGAAGGGCACCATTTGTGCATGGCTTATAAAAATTACGAAAAATTAAAATATTACCTTTCAAAACGAAGTGCATCATATGTCCTCCATGTGCGCAAAGCGCATCTTGCGTACATGGCCCATCTAGCGTAACGTGGGCACGCGGTGCGCGTAGCGCACCGCGTGCCCACCGTGCGTGCATGGCACTAACTGCGTAAAGTGGGCGCGCGGTGCGCGAAGCGCACCGCGTGCTTACTGTGCGCGCACGGTGCGCGAAGCGCACCGTGCGCGCACGGAACGAACTGCATTAAGTGGGCGCGCACGCCACGAATGGCGTAAAGTAACTTAGCATTTAAAAAAACGTACAAATTCACTGAAAAAACCATAGGTTTCACACACGTTATAGTTAGGAATTAGCATTTAAAAAACCTTGCAAATTCACTGAAAAAACCATAGGTTTCACACATGTTATAGTTAGCGGAAATTTTACTGATAAAAAACCAGTGAAATTCCCCCGTTATAGTTAGTGTAGGCAACTATAACTCACGCGACCGCAATCTTCTGCTGATGAAATATGTGTCTTTATGAAAAAAAAATATTTGAAATATATGTATAGCTAAAAATGTATGGAAGAAGACATGGGCAAATAAGTGTCTAAATACAGTATTAGCATCAGCAGAGGATTGCGGTCGCGTGAGTTATAGTTGCCTACACTAACTATAACGGGGGAATTTCACTGGTTTTTTATCAGTAAAATTTCCGCTAACTATAACATGTGTGAAACCTATGGTTTTTTCAGTGAATATATATATATATATATATATATTGCAACAAAATCACTCCTTCCGGACTGTTTGGGCCCCTCAGAGAGTGGCACACACGCCGGAGAAGCACACCGGCATTAGACCTTCACAAATCCACTGTATATAAGCGTGCTCTCAGAAATACCACGAACTCCTTATAATTGGTTAATCCACCATTTATTCCACAGCGCGTTTTGGTTCCAGGGAACCTTGATCACATGAAAATTTCATCCAATCAGGAGACCATTTAACAGGTCACACGGAAAGCAAAGAAGGACCAAATGCACTGTACATGTCAGAAATCTTGTAGTTGCAAAAAGAATAAAACGAATATAGCGTAATGTTGCACATAAATACTACAATACATCTCAGAGCCCATATCATGTATAAATGACATCTTGTTGAAAACATCCTGATTGTTATAATTAATACTGGGCCAAAATAATGCGAACTCCAAAATAGGTCATGACTAAATGTTGTCTCAACAAAAACTTTATCGATCTCAACAGGAGAGGAAGGGACCAAAACAATCAACAGAGGAGTGTGTCAAATTTCTAGAAAAAGGAAGAGCAAGCATGTAAATAGTCACAGTAAGAATCTACTGTTGAAAAAACCCATTAGGTTTTTAAAAAAAAAAAAAGTGGAGAGGAGGCTTTTTTTTAAAAACCTAATGGGATTTTTCAACAGTAGATTCTTACTGTGACTACATGCTTGCTCTTCCTTTTTCTACAAATTTGACACACTCCGCTATATATATATATACACACACTCTCAACTTATTTGTCAAAAGTTTAAATAAATGATATGAATGTAACTTTTTTCTGATAGGATTCTATTTTAAGTCCCTGACTCATTATTTTCTATGGAAGAATGTTGTAGTGTAAGTCCTTGGCCACATATGGTGCTGGACTTACTATTGTTCCTTTTTGACTTTAGAAATGTTAGAGTTATAAATTTGGCTGCACACCCTGCTTCAAGGCGTGGAAGGCATGTAAGTCTAAACATTGGAGCAATTTTACACTTGTAAATGGTGAACATATAACTGCAGGAGTAAACTTACATGTGTAAATGTAATCATGTCTAAGTGTATGCTTGTGAAGAAGCTCATGACCAGTAACCATACAGCTTTTAAACGTGTACTCCATGATGATACCTCTATTTTTAGAGTTGTGCCTTGTGGAGCACAAATTGCTTCCAAAACTATGTAGACGTTGTGTGCTTTGCTGTTTTACCTGTCCATCTTCTGTGTGTAACAAATGTATAACATAAAAAAGAAATGCACTCCTTAAAATACACTAAAAACATTACTATAGATCTTGGATGTTTATTTTGCTACAGTACACAATAAACTAATGGCCTGATTATGATGTCGGGTGGAAGCAGGACCGCCCAACTAGGAGTCAGAGGTCCGGCTGGCGGCATTACAATGCAACCACTTTTGCGGCGGTTGCATTGTGTATCTTTTGTATTGCGGCATGTGCTGCGGGCTGTAGCACATGCTGCAACACAAAATAAACACATCTGACATATCCCTGCATTATATGGCAGGCTCCATGAGGTGCCTGCCAAATGGTGCAGGAATATGTTGGTGGGCACCATAGGCGCCCCCCAGGGCCCATATCGGAGAACAAGGGGGGAAAGGGGGCAGGCTATGGGCCCCCCAAATCCTTCGCAGTGAATTATGGAATTTTGAGATTTTAGAGCAAAGCCTAGAGCATCTGTGTATTTAAAGAATAGAACTACAGCATACAATGAGTGCAGCAAGAAATAATTCAGTTCATTATAAATTGATAGACCTATCTTTTCTGTAATTAAATATTTTATTGCATGTTTAATTAAAAGCACCGCAAATTACACAATATTAAACTGTGGGTTTTGAACTCATACTAAAACCAGTCCTAATAAATACAAATGTAAACAGTTTAGTTAGTGTTTTCAAAACGTTCATGAGAAGTTTTCATTGCAGGTATATCTGGACTTTGGTCATGAATATGTTTTAGCACTCACTAAGATGTGTTTCACCACTATTCAAACATGGTAACACGTCTTCTTTATATCTCCTGATGTCCCTTCTATTAAAAACTACTTCCTAAAACGTTTTGTGAAAGTTAGCCAGTTCATGACAAGTTAAATAAATAGGTAGACAGGGACACTCACCATTCGTGCCAATACGCATCAGAGGTAATGAATGCAAATTGCTTTCCAGCCAGCTCTAAATCAATTCATTGCGTGGTGGTACAGAGGAAGGGAAAGATGTTGGTTACTAGAACTAGATGGATTAGAAACTTTGAACACATGTTATTCCTTGAATACTGACATGCAACATCAGCATTGTAATAATTTGCCAAAAACATATTTTAATGAATATTGCATAAACATCCTTGTTGTTGGCATTTTTCACAGTATCCAAAAGAAATGATTGATCGAAAAACAAACTATATAATGTTTATTGTCTTCAGGCTATATGTTGTTTGCATACCTAATAGATTAGAAATCAAACAATCTATATTTTTTCATACAGATTTCCTCACTGGACTCATAAATATCATGACAGATATCATATGGAGGTTCACAGGAGATTTCATGGCCCCTGATCTTGTATGCAGAATTGTACGGTACTTACAGGTACGTGGGAGATGCTATGAAAGAGATATCATAGTTTCTTACAAATTTGTAGAGCACATATTTTGTTTCATGGTGCCACGATATGTACTTTCATGTATATAATTTTAAAGTAAATGTCTGCTTTAGCAAGGTGTACTAGTCATGCTGTAGTTTATCCTCATCGTCATCAACACCTTTATTTGATTATTAAAAATAATCATAAAGGCACAATTTAAAACAATTTGCAATGTGAATAGTGACAATGGTAGTTTAAATAATACAACATACCAATTATAGTTAAAACAAAAAGATGTACAATATCATCTGACTGATTTAAAAAAGCAGCTCACGTTACAAATTAGAGGAGAGCTCAACATTCTTAAATAATGAAAGCCAGGTTTACATGTATAACATCAATTATTTGCAATAAAAACTGATGTGTAAAAGGTTTAAAAAATAAACAGAAAAATGCAATAGTGTTTGTGGTGACAATTCAATGCAGGGGCATATCAATATGTTGGCGGGGTCATATTATCAAAAAGTGGGAAACTAAGTTGACAATGAATGCTGCCCAATCGAGATCTGGTTAGCGGCAATATCACCAAAGATTATGAACCATATTTAAATATGGCTCTGTCTCCTTTGTCGTTTGTGTGATAACTGGCTTTTTAGTTGCTTCCCTTCTCAGGATAAAGTAACATAAGCACTAAGGCTATTCTCAGCCCAAGTTGACTTACCCGTGCAATTTGCTGAGGACTTCTGAATAGATCTGGCCTTCCACGTATTTTAACTTTTGATATGATATAATATAATAGTCATGGTATTTTGTGGCCTGGATGGCAGACAAGACAATCCTTGATAATTTGTCTATTAAGGGAATCCTTGGCATTTGACTAACAAGACAGCCACAATAAAATAGAATTAGGTTTCACTCGATCCTCCACATAAGGCAGTCCGAGTTGTTAGTGTAAGAAGAAATGTTGACTCTTTGGTGGTAATCCCAGCAAGGGCAGACAGAACGCTTCTTCTTCAGAATGGAGGCTTTGAGGATTATGGTATCCTGAGATAGTGGCCTCATAAATTAAAATTAGGATACATTTCCAATTATAGATTTCAAGGAGGAATTTAATTGGCTTGTTCCCAACCCTCTGGGCAAAGCTAAACAGGTCACCCATCAATTAATTACATCTTTGGCACCTGGTCGATAAGCTGGGTACAAAAGCCTAGGTTATCAAAGGTAATGCCCAAATATGGGAAGTGACTTGTCCTCTCAACAATCTTGTCCTATTGAAGATGGGTTGACATTTTAGACTCTTATGGCCACAGACCATATAATATGTCCTACTAGCATTAGTTTATAGATCCAAGGAATCCATAAAATGTACAAATGTGTCAAGCTTGGTTAAACCATTAGGGATCCATGACATCAAAACTGTGTTGTCAGCACTTATTAAACTGGAATTGGCTTGGACTCTAGTTGAATCTATCACAGGCACTGCTGAGGTCCATAAATGATAAATAAAGTTGAAATGCTTTGGCCACTGTGTATTTGCTGACGATCAGATTACGATTTAAACACTGTTTATGTGTGCCTAACCTGGATCTGCAGCCATATTTGACCTTCGATTAAATATTAGATGCTTGAGCCCAGGCCATAACTCTTTGTAGAACATCTTTCAACCACTTTTCCACTCAATCTAACAGCGAAATTAGCCTGTAGAAACGCATACCTTTCCTAACCCCTTTCTTGAACACTGGCACTATAATAGCAGTATGTCAAGAAGAAGGTAGGTGCGTGCTGCAGGCAGAGTTGATGGCATTAGTGATGGAAGAAGCCAACACATTGATATTAGATTCATAAAGTTAGATGGGAACCCATCTGGTCCTGGTTCCTTGTCAGATGGACTGTTGACCAAATCTGCAATAACCTACTTTACTTCAAACCTAATGTTGAGAGGATAAATAGTATAGTGTTTAGCAGGGTGTGGGTCAGTGCATTCCCCAACCAACAAATAGACCTATAGTGTCCCTTCCATTATTATAATATTAGAACTAATGCCCTCCACTTCCCTATTATTACATTTTGTTGAGTTAATAATATTCCATAAGGACCTGCTGTCCTTGTGAAAGCATACAACAAGGCTCTCCCATAGTTCCTCCCTTAATACTGTCTTCCTTTTTCTTCAGGGCAGATTTATAGATACATCTACATCGAATCATGTCTGCAGGCTCCCTGGGGAAACTATTTAAGGTTTCACATATTCTTATATGTTCTTCCCTGCAGGCATTATCAAACCAGCTAATCTAATCAGGATTTGGATATTTACCTGGTACTTGAAGAGCTTCCCTAATATATCTGCCTAAATTAGTAAAAGCCTCAATGATTGATTCTCCAAAAGTATCATCACTTTCCCAACATGCATTGATAAGGGCAGGATGGGATTTAATTATGTTACATAGGAATGTCAGGATATCAGTGATCTTCCAACTTACTCTGGGTGGGTGGACTCAGAGCTCAGAGACCCTTTTTTAACTACTTGACTGGTCAAACCATGCTTAGATACTTTATATATGTTATGGGGCAGATCAAGGGCAAGGACATTAGAGTTATGATCACTTAATCCACTCCCTAAGTTTACCCCAGACTGGGCAATTGGAAGTAAAGAGCATAAGAGAATAAAATAATAAATAATAGTCCCCACTCCCTTGCCTATAAAGGTCACTAACTGATTTTTGTTCACCTCAAATAATTTAGCTATGTTGCATAAGATATAGGAGACTAAATACCTACATAGTAAGACCACCTCATATCTATAATCATATGAGGAGCTTCCCAAGTCCCCCCTATAAAGCGGTTCAGGAGTGTTAATCCAGACTTAATTTTGGCATTAAAATCACCTCAATAATTGGTGAATATTACATGCCAATGTAATATTCACACTATCTCACAAAATCTCCAGAACCTCAAAGTATCCATGCTACAATGTTTATCCCTAGATTATACATCATTGTAAAAATCAATTAAGAATAAGTTAATGTATGTAGTTACTGAGTAACATTTTTGAATTTTTGGAATGTATGCAAGATCATTGAATAAGCGTTTGCTCTAGAAGGAAGTAGGGCTTATGGATCCTCCTCCTAACCTTGGTTACGATCAACCCCTGTGCCCCAACCCCGGCCCTTTTGTGCATGAATGTTATATCCACATGGATCTCTGGGGTGCTCCATGAGCGGGAATGAATCATAGCATTGTATTTGGGCATTCAGTGGCATACCCTTTGTTATAAATTCACAGACATGGTTAGAAATCACAGAGATTTCGAGGCCTGGATAGCCTTTACCATATACAGCCACTTGTCAACTTTCATTGTTACCTCTTTCATCACACACTACCAGTGGCTGGCTAGGGCATGGGTGAGTATTGGCCAGAGACACTGCCATAGTCTACTAATTTTGATAATTCACTGTCCAGGTTTGTTTAGGCTATTTTGTCTCTGCATAAAGCTTTAGTTTAGGGCTGACCTCTGATGTGTGCCATATCAGTAATGTTTTGCTTATTCAGAAAGGGTTTGCCAAAAACAGTCATACTGTAAAAACTTGAGATTTTAGTTTGTAACAAAATATATACATAGTCTAATAAAACCAAAATCTGCCACAAAATAAATGCCTAAACAATATATCAAACTTGAGCCTGCCCTTGATTTTCTATGGGCACATATCCACCTCTTTTGAGCTGGTTTAGTACTGGATATGCTTGGGATGGATCTTTCATACGTATTGAATAACTATGAAATACTGCTTAGTGTGTGTCCTCCCTGGGGAGTCCTCATGACTGCAATCCAGTCCTCCAGAAGCAGAGAAAATTAGTAAGTACCACTTTTATCCAACTGTTGACAAGTTTCTTCTGGTCACTTCTGCAGCCCTCAGGTCTTCAGGCAGGTTTTTAGGCATCAGGTCTCTCTGAAGTCTGGGCTTCTGCAGAATTTAGCCCTCAGTGATCCGCTGAGTCATATTGGAGTCAGGGGTCATTCTGCTTTTTGCTGCCTTCAAGCAGACAGACAGGAGGCCAACCACTTCACCCTCTGAGAGCCGTTCTTGTCCATATGTATCAGCAGAAGTAAGAAGTCTTTGTGTCTTCTGCTTACAGGCAGAATCTATTTCCTTCCAGATGTTATCTTCACAGGTCCAGGAATTTGTCTGAGGAGGTGGTGGTGAGGTGTCAGTCTTATCTTGTATACTAGCCAGTCTTTGAAGAAATATGTATGCCCAATCCTGACTTCTGTTTCCTTGCTGGATATTTGTCAGAGAGGCAACAAAAGCTAAAATCTCTTATAACATTACATCTAAATTTAGAGCATTTGACAGGTCAGGCAAGTTATAAAATATGAATCCACTGAAGTGATATATTTTCTGTTTTTGCTTTGCCAATATTTCAACATAACAGTCCGTATACTATTCTTCGAAATACTAAAACAAAAACACCAACAGTGTGACAGCTTTCAAAAAGGTTAAAATATCCTCTGATTTGGGAGATCTAATGAACGTGACTATATGCTAAAATATACATTTTTGACGACCTCCTTAGCTCAACCTTTGCTTCATTGAGAGCAGGGCCTTATCCAAGAATGTTTATTTTGGGTGCCAGACCCCCTGTAATATTATAAGGGTACATTTTGGCGGATTGAATCTTAACATTTAAACACAGCGATTGGCTATTTTACACCACTATGTATGGTGTGTGTATAAATACAGTCATTGGCTGGTATGTAACCTCAGTGTCTGTATTTTTTCCTTCTTTTCCTTGCTACTACACTACCCATTGCCACACCCTTTCCTCATTAGATATTGTCTCAACTCTGTATGTCTAGATGTACTGTTGGTGTAAAACACATCTGGTTCTAGTGTGGGTGGACTCAGAGCTCAGAGCTAGGAGCTGCCAAAAGCCAAAACCACTGCAATCCACTGAAGACACCAAGGTGTGGGCTGACTTGGGCTGCCCGAGCCTATAGATTTTCAAAGGTGTCCAGTTTTGGAGGGAGCTGAACGAGCACACTGACTGTAGTTAACCACGGCGGAAGCAGCCTGTTTAGTGACAGATGCAGCTTGTGGGGCATTCCTGGCATATCCCACTCGCATTGGCAGCCCACAATCACGGTCTCCCCCCAAGCTGCCCACTGCCCTGCTACCTCTGCTGCTATCTATGTCACTTCCTGCCATCCCTCCCTTGCCCTGGTGACCGGGTGCAGGAGTTTCAGTCCAACCGGCTGGAGGAGGCTGCAGGAGACAGGAGGCTCACAGCTGAAAGCGCTCCTACTCCTACTCCTGTGATTGACTCTCTGGGTGGGCACATGTGGAGTGGAGTGGAGCACAACAAGCATAGTGAAGCTGAGTAGATCAGACCAAACCAGACTAGGACCCTGGGAGACCACCACAGGTGGCACAGGTTGGTGTCATTGTTGGTGTTATGCCGCCATTCCGTACCTGAGGAGAGGAGAGGAGAAGAGAGGGAAGGAGACGAGAGGAGAGGAGAGGGGGAGAGGGAGCAGCAGTCATTATAGAGAGATAGGAGTGCCCTAAAAATCACTGAAAGGACCCCAGCTGGATCTCTGGATTGTGGTCACCTTGAGGCAAGCACCAGTAAACACTGGCAGTGGGCTGTGAGAGCCAGAGTGCATCAGTATACAACAGCAAGCACGCACGTGCACAGGCAAGCGCTGGCTAAAGGACAGGTCTTAGGATACGGCCCATTCAATGGTGGTGCAAAAGCATCCAGCAGTAGGTTGGTGTGGCTTGCAACACGCTAGGGGGCTGTTGTGCTTTCACGCCTTCACTCGCTACAATCCTGCCTCCAACTGCAAACCTCATTTTACATTCACACTTACTTTGGACAAACACCACAGAGCATTGAGAGAGCATCAGAGAACACTGAAGAGCCCACAGTCATGGAATGATATCAGGCATAACCAGGATCCCCCACTGGCCCAGTGAAAAAGACGGGGCCCAAAGACAGCCAGTGTTGAACCCTATCATCAACTCCAAATGATCAGGCCCAAGCAAAACTCTCCACCAGCTATGGCTGGCATCTTAATATCTGCGTTCACTCCAGCTCAGAATACTATGCTTGCCACTTGGCAAAGGTTCACGGAAAAACCTAAGTTTTCTTTTATGAAAGACAAAGGCGCTGCAATGTATCCCTCTATCAAGGAAGTAAAAGGAGCTTTTCCATCATTGCAGTTTCCTCTAATGCCTCTCCCAGCCACTCCAACGCCTTTTCCTGGTATTCAGGGAAAATATGTTGCAGTTGCTCATAGAGCAGAACATGGTAATTAACCCCACCAGCTCTTCAGGCTTACCTCTACCAATATATCCGCAATTCTGTGCCATGAACACTGAAATGGATTTGCATGAACTGGCTCTGGAAGTGAACCGCCAGCAGATTGCTTCAGTAGGGCAACCTGAAGAGGCTGTTGTCATGTCCCTTAGGTTAGTTCCATCTTGTATATACCGATTACATACATTGTGTCCTATTCACACGACATAATGGTCTTACACAGGTGACCTTTTACCCAGTAGCTGACTTCTGTCTCTCCGACATCAGGCTCTTGGTACCATATCTTAATCCCTGTACCTGAAGTACACAAAACGTGTCCCCAGGCATGGTAGATTTATTCTGTACAAGGGTCACCACTTTTTTCATTCATGGCCAACAGCCAGCTGCATATGCTCATGTTTTTTTAAGGAAAGGATTAGCAAATGTTTTCAAAATATTTTGGTTCTAGAAAAACCCCGGAGTGACCACTTTAGTATAAAATACTCTCACTCCCCCTTACCGAGGCAGAGGAAGAATTCATTCCAGGCTAGACCAAGACTCTGCAGGCTGATTCTTCGACAGGCAGAGACCTAACATCCCTTGCGGGGTGCCATCCTCGACGCAGAGACAAGGACCTTCATTCAGAACCATCAGGTGAGGAGTTAGCACTTTCCCGGGGAATTCTTGGCTCCATTAGGCCCATTAAGTTCCATTAGGACATATCCTAGCACTTACACATTCATGCTTCACCTACACATCTAGGCTAGGCACGGTTAGGTAGGATACGGATTGTAGGAGTACGCCAATGTTATTGTTGTACGTAATATGCTTTTATTCATCTTATTAGCACTATGGTAGAAATGTATCTGCTATTCATGATATTGATACTAGCGATCACATTTGTCTGCTCCTGTCTTTTGATTGTCACAGCTAACATGTTTCATATTAGACTGACGCTTGACCAATAAATACTTATTGAAACCATTCCAATTGTCATTCTATGTATTCTGAGAAAAGTAAGCACGAGTGACTGAGCGAAAGATACCATATTGTTTTCACAGTACCTGAGGAATCGGGGTTGTCATGTTCAGTGGTTGCCAGAAATAACCCAACACACTGTATAGTACAGAGGGGTGATAGTGGCACTGAAGAGCTAGCAGGTCTAATGGCTGACTCATCCTGTGGAGGTGTCCAGAGTCTGTCTGCACACCAAGCCCTCAGTTTAGGTTATCCAAAACGCGCAGGTCCTGGGGGTTCCTAAGAACACAAAAAGAACTATTAATGGACAGAATGCAGAACAATGTCATACATTCACCCCAGTTCAGAGATCTGGGCCTAAATCCATCGTTTTTTTGCTCACCATGCCATTCCAGTTTGGACCCAGCCATATGCAAATCATTCTTGACCCTGTGGCCAATGGGAACAGTCCAGCCCGAACTGCTAGGCAGTGTCCTCCCTGGACTGGAAACAAGCATCCTAGGACTGGTTTCGGGGTTTCACCCCTCTTCAGCCAGGATAGCTTGATTCCAGTGGCAAGGAGAGCACGGGACTCATGTCTGAGCATACCCGTCCCACTCGGGGTGACAAATGCAAAAAGAACTATTGATGGAAAGAATGCAGAACAATGTCATACATTCACCCCAGTACAGAGATCTGGGCCTAAATCCATTGTTTTTTCGCTCACCATGCCATTCCAGTTTGAACCCAGCCATATGCAAATCAGTCTTGACCCTGTGCCCAATGGGAACTTTCCAGCCCGAACTGCCAGGCAGTGTCCTCCCTGGACTGGAAACAAGCATCCTAGGACCGGTTTCGGGGTTTCACCCCTCTTCAGCCAGGATAGCTTGATTCCAGTGGCAAGGAGAGCACAAGACTCACGTCTGAGCATACCTGCCCCACTCGGGGTGACAAATGCAAAAAGAACTATTGATGGACAGAATGCAGAACAATGTCATACATTCACCCCAGTACAGAGATCTGGCTCTAAATCCATCGTTTTTTTGCTCACCATGCCATTCCAGTTTGGACCCAGCCATATGCAAATCAGTCTTGACCCTGTGCCCAATGGGAACAGTCCAGCCCGTACTGCCAGGCAGTCTCCTCCCTGGACTGGAAACAAGCATCCTAGGACCGGTTTCGGGGCTTCACCCCTCTTCTGCCAGGATAGCTTTATTCCAGTGGCATGGAGAGCACGGGACTCACATCTGTGCATACCCGTCCCACTCAGGGTGACAAATGCAAAAAGAACTATTGATGGACAGAATGCAGAACAATGTCATACATTCACCCCAGTACAGAGATTTGGCCCTTAATCCATCGTTTTTTTGCTCACCATGCCATTCCAGTTTGGACCCAGCCATATGCAAATCAGTCTTGACCCTGTGCCCAATGGGAACAGTCCAGCCCGAACTGCCAGGCAGTCTCCTCCCTGGACTGGAAACAAGCATCCTAGGACCGAGGTCCTAAGAACTACACAACACTGTCTGACTGGTCCTTACCCTTGATCAACTTCACTCTGCTCATTTCAAATAATTACACATCCAGTGGTGACATTGCCCTGTCGCAACAACACAAACTCCTCGAACAGGGTTCTTGCACAACAAAATCAGGCAGCAGCACTGAGATTATGGCAAATAACAACTTGGAACAGGACAACCAGCCCATCCGGTCACCCATTATCATTAACATCAATTCCTCAGGCACAAACGATTCTGCATCTATTGATGACTTCACAACCAATGCCATGCCAAACATAAGGACCTGGCAGCAATTAATTAATTCATTCATTAATTCATTAGACACCACAGCTAATCCATGGAATATCAGTCCAACAAGTTTGACATTCAAATCTCCCTTCTTGAAACGTTAGCCCAGTATATATCCACCATGGACTCACGTTTTGAATAGCTTAATGCCACTTTAAAAAATGTACTCTCACCTGTTCATTATCCATCTACACATAATTCTGTTACCTCCTCCACCACTAATAAAAATGAATGTATGTTTACCATCCTTATGGATAAACTGCTTGCTCTACCTTCAATAGTGGGGGATCTACTACAGAAAGTAAAAATGGATGACAAGGCGCAATCCATGAAAGTCATCACTCAATTTACAATGCCATTAATGGCCCTGCAAGGCACAGTCGCTCAACTGTTGCCAACCCCAGCCCCAGCTCTAGCCGACCCTCCCAAAACGTTCAATAACTTCCATAACTCAAAACCTCCAAAGAATATTGTGTCAGTCAGCTTGGATTTTCACTCTGCGTCTGGTAACACTCAAATAACAACAGCAATAACATCCTTAATCTTAAAGGAAAACATACAAGGCAATCTACTCATGTATTTTGGAAAACAGAACGGTCACCTTGTGTGGCACTCCATCAGATCAGCCGTCGAAGCGATTTAAGGATGCAACTCAGGAAACCGAACACAAAGCAGGTTAAGATCCAGAAAAGCACGAGACTGGCACTGATGCTTGAGGACTTCTTTCATATTGACAAACATGCAACTTCAGCAGGGCACACGATTGTTGTCAACCCAAATCCTCTCAAAATCAAAGTGCCATGCCTATCACAGGCAATTCCATTAGGGCACAAACTATTACTAATGCATCTTCTAAAATTCCATCCGGCATGAACCTGCTGCCCTGCCCCCAACATGACAAAAAACTTTTTCTAGCAGAGTTACAAAATCGTGGTGATTGTGTGGTGGTTCCGCATCACTACTTGCATGTAAAAAAATATTTCGAGTTTGAAACTCTGCTCCCCCACCTCTGTAAACTCAAGAAGATGGAGCACAATATTCCAAAGACGTTTTTTCATTTTACTTCAGAAGGTGCGCTAATCCCTTTGTCACTGGCCTTTCTAATGGCAAAAAAGGGCATGGGTTTGGTAACTTCTAATCTACCATGAACATGGGTGTCCACACCTGCTCCTCAAACCCTGGATCCATGGCACATTTTCAGGACAGTGATTGAATTTGTATTTTGATTCATGGTATGTTTCACCTGTTGCTATTCCTAACACCCAGCATACTGGACCTCATGAACTCATACTAGACGCCCCTTCCCTAAAAAATATGTATGACGTCCAACTGACATCCTCTCAGTCCCTTCTTAAGAGTTAGCTTTTATGCCTGTTGGCAAGGCAATATTGATGAACATGGTAACCAAAAGGGTTCAGTTATATTTGTTCAGCACATTCATCAGCAATGAATTTGCAGTACACATCTGGTGTCCTTAAAAGAAAATCTGTCACATATGCTCTGCTGTTAAAGAACATGCTAATGTATTCAAAATAAGAATATCGTATTTCCGCTGTGCAGTGTCAAGTCTGTTGAATGCTCTGCTGCTTTGGAACAACTGTTTATGGCAAATGCCTTCTTATGTATCCTACCTTCACAAAGGAGTCAGTTAAAAAAATGTTTTTACTTAATGCAAAGAATTCATATTAAGCTAAGTCAAAGGCTCCCGGTGGGGTGGTATTCTGCTGTTAACATCTGCTTGTGACAACAGGTGTTACAGTCGATCGGCTATCCTTCTATGTTTATGATCAGCCTGGTTGTCATCCAAGACATTCTTTCATTTTCAATTTCTGGTCTGATTATCATTTAATCTATATATATATATATTGAGCAATGAGGAGGCAGGCATGCCACTCTGCACACGAGGTGCTGGCTTCTGAAACAGGCAGACATGATGGCTGAACATTTGAAGTGCAGCAGAGACCGGGAGCTCTATATGTGAGGTGAAGGGACAGATAAACAGGAGTATAAGTGAGGTGTAGGGATCAGTACACACTGATACTGTGAATGTTGGGCACGGGGGGTCACTCGAGAAGCTGCACTTTTGAGGGGCTGGCACACATGAAGATGTGCATGTGAGGTGCAAGAAACAAGCAAATATGACACTGTGCATGTGAGGTGCAGGGAACAAATTTACATGACAGTGAATGTGAGGTGCAGGTCCAGAGGCTGTACATGAGCAAAGCAGGGAGGCATTCGTGAGGCTGTGCATTTGAAGTACAAGGACAAGCTTGCATGATGCTTTGCGTGTTTAGAGCAGGGAGCAAATAGATGACTGCATGTAAAATACGGGAACAAACTTATGACATTGCATGTGAGATGCAGGGAGCAGGCACTCACAAGGCTGTGTATGTGAAGTACATGGAAAACCCTGTTTTTCCTGCTGTTCAATAAGTGCTGTGCTCCAAGGTATTGTTTTTGAGAGCACATTAAACTCAATATGGGAATACTGAGACACCTTCAGTACCAGCCTCCATCTTCCTATTGCTAGGGATCAGAACCCCATACTCAGCTGCCCAGTCTAGTCAGGACGCAGCTTCTGTTCCATTTATACCAGCATTCAGGTGTTTTCCTTTCCCTTCCAACACTCTCTGCTTTGTTTGTAGCTCAACTAGAGAGTGCCCTTCAGAGACCGTATCATCATGGCATGTACCGCTTGAATGTGAGGGTGACTTGTGATGTTTTAGTAATCAAAGATGGGATGAGTACTATGGAATCATTGAAATAAAGCAGTCTTTTTTAAGCGTTTAATGTGCCCTAGAGTAAAATTTGAAACATGAGAATATATTCTAGGGAACTTTAAGTATTTTGCTCAAACCACAGTATGGGCTCCAAAGAAATTAGACTTAAAGTCAATGAAACTGGGTGTGGGGGGCGTACCTCGAAAAAATGTGCGTGATGCTTCGCCTTTAGTAGCTCACAACGATTTTCACTGATCAGAAGTAGCTCTCACTACAGAAGAGGTTGGAGACCCCTGTTCTAGAGGTTTCCACCACATGATGTGGTAGGCATCCCCTTCTTTTCTTTCATGGTCCCAACTTGTCTGGAGTCACAATAGACCAGTGTCAAACCTTTTTTAGGAGTGCTCAGGCAGAGTCTTTGTGATGTACATGTGTGGTAAGTGACAGCTTCTCCCCCTTTTTAACTCAGAGTGGCTCATCCTGCTAACACCTATCTTCCATTAGCTTCACCATCTGGGAGCAATACACATAGACCAGCTGCCAGCTACACCTAGTCATGTGACCCATGATCAGGCTGCAGGCCCCAAATTGTTAGGACAAGAAAATGCCAGGTGTCTAAAAGTGGAATTTTTTGATTTCTGATTAAAAACCCAACTTTACCATGAAAGAGGGCTTTTCATGTCAATTCTTTAGACACCAACCTCAACTTGTCTACCTGCTCCCAATTGGAAGTTACAGCTTATTAAATGTAATAAGGTAACTCCAATGTTATCACCTGGGATAAGGTAGACCTTGCAGTAGTGAAAAAAGACTTTAAGAGTTTTTTATTACCAGAACATGAACAATTTTAAAGTACTGTCTACTTTTAAAACAAACGGTGCCCTTCCCATTGGGCTGTTCGGTGCCTACCCTAGGGATGACTTATATGCATTAAAAAGGAAGGTTTATGCCTGACATGTCAAAATGGCAGATTCAAATTGCACTCACAGGCTGCAATGGCAGGAATGGGACATGTTTAAAGTACTACTTAAGTGGGTGCACAATGAGTGCTGCAGGGCCACTAGTAGCATTTCAATGACAGGTCCTGGGATATGCAGTACCACTTTACATGAGGTTTACAAGCAAATTATATGTACCAATTGGGTGTAAGCCAGTTTTGCCATGTTTAAAGGAGAGTGCAGAAGCACTTCAGCACTTTTCAACAGAGGTAAAAGGCACAGAGTCCTAAAAAGCCAACAAACATGGGTTCAGAAAACAGGAGGTTGAAGGCAAACAGTTTGGGTATGACTATGAATATCAGTCTTTCATCAGCCTGTCACCCCAGAAGAATCAAACAACACCTTGGAGTCCATCCACTCAGAAGCCCCATTGAACCCCTGCCCACATCATGCCTACTCCAGAAGACTGCAACCAATCAGTGCCATTCTCGCACCCATTCTGAATGCCTCCACCTCGTCCACAAAGTTCCCAGATGCTTAGAAACATGCACCCTCCCTTCCATTGCTGAGGAAACCCTAAACAGACACCGCACCAAATACCTCAACAACCACCAGCTCCTTGACACCACTCAGTTGGGTTTCAGATCTAACCATGGCACGGAAACTGAACTCATCACTGTCACAAATGACATCCACATGACTATGGACAGAAGAGATACTGCAGGCCCTCATCCTCCTGAACCGTTCCACAGCATTTGCCAAAGTTTGCCACCCCATCCTCATCCAATGCCCACAGGACATTGGAATACAAGGAAATGGACTCCAATAGATCTGCTCTTTCCTGACTGGAAAAACCCTGTCAGTCAGCCTGACACCATACACCTTGAATGCCTGCGACATCATCTGCAGAGTTTTCCAAGGATATTCCCTGAGCCCAACCCTCTTCAACACATATATGATCCCTCTAGCCAGCATTATCTGCTTTCACAACATCAATTTCCTTTTCTACGCTGATGAAATGCATTTCATTCTCTCCCTTACATACAAGACGCTCAGTACCCCAATCAAGTTCAATGCCTGCATGACTCAAATCGCCCACTGGATGAAGACTGCGGGCCTGATTCACAAATGTAAACTAGACCGGAAGTCTAACTTTACTACTACTAAAGTTAGACTTTTAATCTAAGTTTAGACCAAAAGTCTAGCTTAGACCAAATGTCTAACTTTACTACTACTAAAGTTAGACTTTGGTCTAAGTTAGACTTTTGGTCTCATCTTAGACCAAAAGTCTAACTTTAGTAGTAGTAAAGTTAGCCTTTTGGTCTAAGTTAGACTTTTGGTCTAAACTTAGACCAAAAGTCTAACTTTACTAGCAGTAAAGTTAGACTTTTGGTCTAAACTTTGACCAAAAGTCTAACTTTACTAGTAGTAAAGTTAGACTTTTGGTTTAAGTTAGACTTTTGGTCTGAACTTAGACCAAAAGTATATCATTAGTAGTAGTAAAGTTAGACTTTATGTCTAAACTTAGACTTCAAGTCTAAACTAAGACTTTTGGTCTAAGTTTACTTTTGTGAATCAGGTACCAACTGTCTAAAGGTGAACACCAACAACATCGAAATCCTGATCTTCAGAAAGAGCACATCACAATGGGATTCAACAGAGCTAGGACCAACACTCACCCACCACCCATGCCACAAATCTTATGATCTTCATTCTACAGCAACTTGACATGACTGCCCAAGTCAATGCCATCACTTCCCCATGCTTTCATACTCTGAAGATGCTGAGGAAGATTTTCAGATAGCTTCCAATTAGCATCTGGAGAACGGTCACAGATGCCCCCCTCACAAGCAAGCTAGAGTATGGGACCACGGTGGGTTCAACAAAGAACTCACCAGAGACTCCAGACTATTCAAAACTCAGCACCCAGAATCACTTTCAACCTTCTATGCTGGACTCACATCACACTACAACTAAAGGGGCTCTACTGGCTCCCCATTCACAAACTAGCACAATTCAAACTCATCCACACTTTCAAAGCATTAAATAACATTGGCCCAACATACCTCAACAATCACATCTGCTTTCACAAACCTTCCAGATATATCGGCTCATATAGGCTCCAACTTGAAAAATACCACGCATACAGTAAACCAGATCCAGTGGTTGATCCTTCTCCTATATTGCTCCTAAAGTGTGGAATGACCTGCTGCTACACACAAGAGCCTCCTCCTCACTTCTTGAATTTCTCAAGAAGCTGAAGACGTGGTTTTTCGAATAGTCCAACTAGGCCCTTAGTGTGCCTAGGCTCACACTTGCTCAGAGCCAGGGTACCTTCCTGGGTGATAGTGCATTCCACAAATTTGCATACCATCACATAACATCAGCTCTCAAGATCAATGATCATGGCAGAAATGAAGAAAGGTATCTCATAATACATAATAACCTAACATTTGCTGACATCAGCATGTAAGACTCACAATGTTGGAGTATATATATATATGGTAGCCTGCGAGAAAAAGGTTAAAATAATGAACATGTATTACATTGCTATGCCCAAATGCAGTCATGTACCTGATTTTAACGTATTGTTACTTTCAGCTAATAGTACTTAACTCAAGACTAGATGGGGAAAGGTGCTGAACTCCTCATGATTTGGTTCCTTTCTGTCATCTGGACACCAAGGAGGCCAGCACACCAGTGAGGTAGAAAAGAGCCTCATCTAAGGTTGAATCTCTGCTGTATTGCTAGCCCCTCTCCAGATTTGGCATACGTTTGGGAACCCTTTTGTGCCATTTGACTGCTGTGATATGGGGGGATAAGGAGGGCCTGCTTGCCTGCGGGGGGGCTGTACTGCACCTAATAGGAAGTATGACCTAATTCCAGGGAAATTTGCAAAAGTCCTAGCTGACTGAAATACCTTTATAAGGACTACTCCATGAACAAAGCCAGTTCAGGAGCCACACATTCACCTCCGTCTGCAAGAGGAAACAAGAAGAGCATCCGGGTGATAGATCTGATTCATTGCGTTCCACTGATACAAGGGTGAGCCCACATCTTCCTCAAACTATGCTTTGCTTTGAAGGTTACCAGCATCATCCGAGAGGGCCCAGGAGGCAGTAAGACTTCATATCCGCAGTGTAGGTTCTGGTTTTGCTAATTCTAAGAGGAGACACTCAACCATCAATTTTGTTCTGGAAATATTGCTTGTTGCAGTATAAGCTAACCATAAACGGACCGGTTTCCAGTTGTTACTGGTGCCACTAGGAACTGTTGGCCATGCTCCCAGTCCCGCGAGTGTCCCCAACACCACAGAACCTTTACAGTGACTGGCATATCCAGAGTAAAAGGCCCTAGATGGAAAAGCATGTTTTGGACAAAATAGAGGGAGCTGACCCATTATCGTCATCAATTTTCATGAACTCTATTGAGACAAGATGTCCCATGGCTCCAGTTCACTGTGGATTGTGTCTCTAACTTGACACTGGTAACAGGATACTGGGTCACCAAAATATCACTGAGTTCAGTTTGAACACCAGCTACTGGTATGGGTGGGGTCCTAGAAGTTTGAAGGCTGGGTTGTTAGGTTCTATATTTTTGGTTACACTTTTTATTCTTGCATTTCATGCTTTAAATGGTGACAAATTTTCCCCCATAATATCAAACTGATATCCATGGACCAGACATGTGTCCATAGTCATCACTTCTATATCTATTGACCAAATTCAGACACACGTTTGTAACAGTTTTGCTCCTTCTTAGAGGCAGAAACCCAACAATTATAAAACTCCCTTAATCAGTATGAAACAAGTTCCCATAGTGTAACATTTGATAAAGGGTCAATCCTAAGAAAAATCTAGTGCCTAGTACTCAGGAGCTATAATAATGTTTGGAGACAGCACCTTCTGGACTTTTTTGTGTCCCTTCTTTTTAATTGACCAATTTACCTACCTGTGAAATCTACTTAATTTCTTCTCCTAAAGTAAAGCACTATCTACATACTTCATTATTAAAGTGTTATTTACTGTGTATTGCTAAATCTGTTTCAACTCCCTCCTCCTACTGGAATAAGTCACCACTGCTCACTGGGACTTTTCAGACTATGACCGCTTCACCCATAGAACCTCCTGCATCACAATTCTGATACATTCAACCTTGCTCTTTCCACACACCTCTTCTTGTCCCGCTTCATTAGCAGGATTGCTAAGTGAGTTCAAAGTTTGTAGCTAAGCCATATTAGGCCCTGGGAATGACATCCTCAGAGATGTTTTTTGAAAGAGAAGTGAGGCTGCGTGGCCCTCCTCCCCAAGCCTCATCAGGACCTGGAACCACATCCGCTGATGTAATATCCTTTTGAAGGGGAGAGGGCAACATGACCCCCCTGCCCAAGCCTATTAAAGCCTTGGGGACACCATCCCCTAGTGCATGCATTATTTAAAGGTGGATGCCCTGTTGCTCACACTTGGCACCCTTCATACACAACACTGGGGGCTGCAGGGGGAGCCTCAGGGCCTCACAGACCCAGCCTGTTCTCCGCATGCTGGGGGAGGTGGCAGTGCTCCCGCCCATAGGGAGCAGTTATTTATGCATCTCCCTCTGACTGGGAGCAATATCTTGCTCTTTTTCCCTACCTCATCAGTGCTGGCAGGGTAACAGATCTCAAATGCGCTCCCAGGCAGAGGGGAGCATTTTCAAAACTATTGCCAAATGGGAGCAAACACAAAGTCTGCTTCCAGCAGGCTGGAGCTTTGAACATGTTCCAGCTGGCTGGGAGCATACTTTTAATCTGTTTCCCTGCCCACACTGATACTGGCTGGGAAACAGGTAAAGAAATTGCTCCCACCCAGAGGTAGCAGTATAAATAACTGCTTCTTGCAGGCAGGAACAATGCCTGCTCCTCCAGCTTGCAGGGAGCCAGCTGGGGTGCCAGGTGTCCTGTAGCTCCCCCTACAGCCCCAAACAAGTGTATTGTGGGTGCACTTATTAGAGTTAGGCCCAGGGGAATGGGATCCCTAGGGCTGGAAAATGATCTGAGAGGAGGGACTGCACTGACCCATCACCTTTAAAAAATGCATGGCCCTGGGGGATGACATCCCATGGGTCTTTTTAACGCTCAGGGCGTGCGGCCCACCTCCCCTTTTTTTTGGCCCAGGGATGGGCTCCCCAAGGCCTATAATGGCTTAGGGAGAAGAGCCCTGTGGCACACCACCACATTTTAAAAAGCAAAGGCCCTGGGAGTCCCCAGGGCCTAATAAGGCTTGGGGAGGGGGCCATGTGGCCCCATCCCCTTTAAAGTAAAAAAAACAGCCTTGGGGGACGGGGTCCCCAGGGCCTAAACGGGCTTGGATGGAAGTCTCGCAGAATTGGGGGATTTCGGCCCCAATGGGGTCAGTCTGGGTCCCCCAATGGGGCCTACGGGATAAGGGTGTCCCTACCCTACCCCTTTATATTATTTATTTCTATATGTTCAGCACAGGGAACTGGGTCCCCAAGTCCTATCATGGCTGCCAGCAAAATCTTTCTCATTTTACTGGCAGCCAATCAGGGCACTCACTCTCCTGGGAGCCTGATTCCTTCTGAAGCGAGATGGCCCAAGGGAACTAGAGCTCACTGGGCCAATCAGAATGCACTGTTCTTAAATTGGTGCTCCAGCGAGAAACTCCTGAGACTCTTGCGGACCCAGCATTCCAACTATCTAAATTGTTTTTCGTTTGATTTATCAATAACTACTGAATGGATTTACAGCACATCACAAAAAGTACAATATGTGAACCAAGATCTAGCTTTCTGCCAAATTTGCCATAATTCCATTTAGCTATTTTTGTGATATATGAAAAAAACATGCTGGAATAAGTGATGGCATGCCCTGGTTGGGTACTGGGGCATGCCCATTTAAAATAAAAAAATAAGAAAATGCAGGTGGACTTCAAAAATACCAAAGGTGTGGGGTTCCCTGGGTGAGCACCGGGGAACCCTGCAGAGAAAAAAAAATACTGGCTCCTTGTGTCCCCATGCAGCCCAATATATAAAAATATAAATAGTATGTTTCCAGGTTAGGACCAAGAAACCCATTAAAAAAATTGAAAATCAAAAAGTGAATAATAAATTAGCCCAATCAATCTTTTGTTTTAGGAAGTTAATAAAAAACATCACAATAACCTTGCATATGGTAATTCCGCGAAACATATAAAACAATGAATAAAATTGACATTACATGTACTATCTAAAATACATTCTAAAATTCTGAGTGTTCCAAAATCAATTGTAGTTAGAGTGAGTATGGTGCCATTGTGGATACTGTTTGTATGTTGCATTATTTGTGCCACTGGGCAACATGAGTTCCCCGCTACCTCTAGAAATTATCGCTGGGCTTGTGTTTATAATAGTATTATTGTTCCCAGGCTGCCTAATGTATGGGTTAAAAGTTAAATCTTCGACTGCCAAGCGAGTGACGGCTTGCATGCATGATTGTAAATGAACACATTATACCCGGTGAATTGTTTAAAATTATTATTAGATTTCGAATGCTGATCCTTTGGCTGAAATAACATGGTTGTGCCGCTGTCGACATTTTATTGAAAAAAATACTGTTTCTGTAAGGGAGTGGCCTAGGAGACTCAGAGGTTGTATTGTGTTCTGAGAAGTCGGGCAGAGTTGATTTGTTTCTCATGCAGTATCGGAAATTTCAGCAATTTGCAATTGATCTTGGGATCTGTTGGAGCAAAGCTCCTAATTATTGCCATCCGGCATGTTTGAATTCCCGGTTCGTTAAATGCATGTTTCAGTAATAAAGTTTGGGGTTGCTTTAAGGCAGCGCAATGACAGACTAGGTGGATTAATTCTTCCTTTGGTGCATCCCAAAGGCTGCCCTATCTGGAGCTTTTGTATCTCCATGTGGGTAGGTCAGACAAGGATGGCTGAACTCCGAATCTAAGAGCTATCAGCTTTCTTTTTAGGTATGCTGGATGTGACGTGCTGGTTTTAAACTAATATAGTATTGGACTACCATCCAGGCATATGACCATGAGGTTAGTTTGTGCTTGTCTTTAATAAGGGATTTCAATTGAGCTACTTTGTTAATGGCTCAGCTAAATGTGGGATATGGTAATTTAAAGTCCCATAAGTTGATGGCGTTTGTTTCTAGTAGTGAAGATCTCAAGTATTTACTCTATAGTGAGTTATCGTCATTATCCACTGACTGCCAAAACGCACCGACTAATGGGCTATTATGATTACTCCATAATTTCTACCATGTTTTGATGGTAGTTGTAGCTACTTGCAATGCTTTGTTTTATTAGACTAAATTCTAATCGAACTTGGGCTGGGGAAACACTCTGGGAGAGCCCAAGAACTCACTTGTAGGTATTTGTCTGTATTTTACCCTGGGTGGGAGAATCTTTCCCGTGCATAATAGCTCTTGCAAAAGACAGTGATGGCAGTAGTTTTGCAGTAAAAATAGCTAATAGTGGTTTAAAAGAATAATAAATGAGTGACAGCAGCAGCTAATTTATAATTCATTGCTCCTTCAATCAGCTCCCCATTATGCCCTGGGAGGGCCGTATACATATATTTTATTTTTGGTGATGTCCCTAGAAAGGGCAGGAACATCACCGAAATTGTCTTATTAATGTTGTGGTGGGGGGCTGCTGTATGGAGCTCTGTAGCCTCCCCAGCAACACTTGAAAAAAGGTAAGTCTCCTGAGTCACTGAAACTATAGTTCTCATAAGCATTTCCTAGGCTAAAGCTTTTGCTTTACAGCTGGGATTGTAGTGCCACTTAGGGGCTGGTTGTATGGTTGCATTTTATGTGACACAGTGTTTCATATAAAATGTAAGTAGTTAATGTAGTTATTTCTATGCTTGCATTTTGTAGGGTGTATAACGTTAAAAGGTAGACTAAGAGATGTGATTGGTTTTTTTTCTTAAAGAAACAATAATATATCTCTAACTACTTCTTTTCACATTTTCACAACAAAAATGTAATAATATAAACTTTGTAAAAAGAAAGAGTCACAGATGTGTAGTTTAATAAAACTTTATGAAATATGGGGGCTTGGCAGAGGACTCCAAGATGGCGGTCAGATTTTAACAGAGCTCCCAATGGCCGACTGCACTCATCTGACATTCTGCCTGACAGCATAAGTCGGATCCCCCTCTTTTTGACCCCCCATCTATTGGGACATGCTACGCATCCCCTATGACTCCTTTTGAGGGTGATGGATCAGCAACTGCTATGTGGCACGGCCCGCTCGTTGGAAGATCAGTGATCAAACTAGTGGCCATGGCACTCAACTTCGGGGACCAGTGAATGAATCGTGGACGGTTCTGGGTCTGCCACATAAGCCTGCATGGCGGTCGATTGCTGGCTGCCTGTGTCTGATGTGGGGACTGAGACCCGTTCCTGCGAGCAGGGTGGCCTGGTACAGAGCAAATGAAATCCCACGAATCTCCAGTGCGGCATGACAAGCTGTGTGGGAGCAGGTGAGGTGTATCATGTGAGTCTCTGCTGCTTGTGCAGTAGGTGCTACAACATCATCATGTGGGGGCTAGGGAGATGGACTGTGCTTTCTGCTGGGTCTCCCCATCCGGCTAGCCATTACATTAGCTGGCTGCACCATGCTGACAGGCCGTCTCCTATTTGGGTCAGCTGCTGTAAAACTGCCAGACTTTCCTGGAGGGCATAAACTGTACGGCGGCCACCTCTGGGTTGATTTTCAGGGCCCAGCCAGAGTCATCTGGGGGCCCCGCACATGACGTGATCAGATGAATGATGTGCCCTCTGAAGAAGTTATCTGGGGCCCTGATAATTAGACAATACAGGACAGTTTGTACTGTCGGCTGGAAGACTCAGCGAGGGAAATTAGATACTGTTGGGGGTGCCTGATAGCACTGAGTGCAGTGCACTACCCGAGGCGCATATGGCCCCCACTGCCTGAGTAGTATCCACTGACCCACAGGACTCACTCCCCTTTGGGGACTCCCCTGTGAATTAAAAAGCATGGCGTCTCAAGACTGACACCTGTTGAATTATGGGGTTCTCTTTGAATGTCCTGGAG
This sequence comes from Triturus cristatus, assembly GCF_964204655.1. Lineage (NCBI taxonomy): Eukaryota > Metazoa > Chordata > Amphibia > Caudata > Salamandridae > Triturus > Triturus cristatus. The sequence goes on from NC_140588.1 coordinate 492,995,706, forward strand.
TGCACTAGCTCACATGACTCCCCATAATCCCTGCTGGGGGGCTGAAAGAGATTTGGGGTGACCCCTACCTGCAGTTTGCACACCCTTCTACCTGATTATCTCCATCTGGATGCCATTAGGGCCTTCCCCCCTGGGGTCCCCTGGATTACAAGCCGCTGCCTGCTCGTGCTGGCCGGGGAAATGGGTTGGTGCCACACACCTCTACAACTGCTTGGTTGTCCATTCTCACCTTTGCTTGGACCGCGTTGGCAGTGGCCCCAGTGTCTGGGGATAGTCCTCCAAACTTGGTGGAGCAGGCTGCTCGTGTTGACTGTAGCAAGCGAGCTAGCTCTCTGATGTCCTTCCATTCCGTCTTGCTTGTCGTTTTGTAGCTGATGATGGACCGCGTCAAGCACCCACAGCTGTAGGCAGCCCAAACTAAGATGGACCAATGCATTACCTTAGTATCTGACAACATGGGCGCTGTGGGGGAGTCTCTGCTGGCACTTCCAGTCCAACCCCGTTTGGACCTGTTGGCCATCCTTAAAGCAATTCAAGATTCCAGGCAGGTGGTTGAGTCCAAAGTAGATGGCTCTATGTCGACCTCTCCCTTTTATGACAAGACCTCTGTCAGGTGGTGGAGAGAGTTACTGAAGCCAAGGAGTGTATATCAATGACTGAAGACAACATTTTGTCTCTTAAGCGTCAGATCTCCCAACTACTGTCCACAGTGGCAGCTCTAGATAAGCAGGAGGGGGATGCTGACAATCGCTCAGGTAGAAATAATCTGCGGCTCATTGGCTTGCTGGAGGGGATTGAGGGCTCCTGGATGGATGATCTTCTGGAGGAGTGGTTTCAGTTATGGGTTCCAGCTGACAAGCTATCACGCTGCTTTTCTGGTGGAGACCAGGAGTCCTCCACATGGCTCCTCCTCATCTTGTGGTGGCAGGCATCCAGTTTCACTGGGACAAAACCGAAAGACCCAGACTCAACCAGACCTTAGACACTCCAGCACTACAATTCTGATCTTTCCAGACGATATGAAGGTGGTCCAGCAGCGCTGTTGCTCATTTGAGGAGGTCAAGCAAAAGGTGTGGGGAATTAACATCCATAACATGAGGCTTCCCTCTCTGACACTCCCACACTCTTTAAGTCAACAGAAAGCCTGCTAGATTCACTGACCTAGATGCCTTGTGAGGGCCAACATAGACACTATGAGGTCCTTGCCCCAGGATGGTGAAACGTGGTAATGTATAACTACTGGCTGGACTGCCAAACTGGTAGGGAGTGGAGGACATATTCTTTCTGTAATGGCTGTACATATGCACCCATCAACTGTTTGTTTTTTCCCCTCAACTTAGTTGTCAAATTTTCTTTATGGTCCGATGCTTCGAGGGTGAAAGTATGGGGATGGAGGTGTGGGGGGTATGTTATTTTGAATTGTTTTCTTTTCAGGTATTCACTACTCAAGCTTTCCACTGAACTAGTTTTTACCTCTTGGCAGGGTCTTGAAACATTTTTCACTCTCCCAGCCCCACTCTTGAGGAACCTGAGCCTGCTTTGTCACTTCCTATCTCCACTCCCAAATGGTTAGAGTTGTCTCCTGAAATGTGAATGATCTCTTAGACCACATTAAGTGGTTCTGCAGTACATTAGGAGATATAGGCTTGATGTTGTCCTGCTTCAGGAGACACACCTCGATGTTCTTTGTGGGCCGATTTGGGCTTGACTGTGTTTTCCACAAGGGCTACTCTGGAGGCTCGAGAGGGGTTGAAAATCTCTTACATAAAAACTTTCCATTGATGGTGTCTGCTATCAATCTGGATCCCCAGGGGAGGTAAGTGGGCATTAAAGGATGACTGGAGGCTAGTCAACTTAGTTCTGTTTCATGGTATGTTTCACCACAATTCCTGTGATCAGCACTAAAGGTATTCCAATCCTTGATAGCAGCCCTCCCTCCTGGGACAACCATGATCTGAGGGTACTTTAACGTGGTTCCAAACCCTATGTTAGACACATCAAGTGCTCCACGCCCAGGCAGGCTGGCACGCTCTCCGAGTCTCAGTTCCTGGGCAGACTCCATGGATCTCTGTGACGACTGGCATTCATGGCACCCCACACAATGGTCTTGACCTTCTCTGGCTGCTGGTATGTGACTTGTTGTGACTGCAGTGTATCTGAAACCTGCCTGGGGCATGCCTGATCACGGTCCTCTTCTTCTTGAGTGGGGTATTCCAGTTGGCTCCCTTCGCCCAATGGTGAGATTCAATACACAGCACCTGCCTGACCAGGACTGCATGGATTTTGTGTAAGCCTGGGCAAAGCACTACGCTACGCTCACGTAGTTTGCGAAGTTTGCGCTACTTCGCACTACGCGAATTGCACGTAGCACAGTGCAAACATGCGTAGCCTAGCGTTGCGTAGTGCAGGGGTCATTTTTTGCTCCCGGCGAGACTTTTTCCTTGTTCGCGATCAGCAACATAAAGTTACCGATCGCGAGCATGGAAAATAAACATCCCGGCGAGATTCTCAACACGGGGAGGTCAGATTTCTCATTGCGAGTGGTTGCGTATGCTCGCGACCGCTCGCGATGAGAAACTACCAGTCTGCGTTGAGAAAGCTGCTGCTCGAGTAAAAATCTACTCGAGCGGCAGAAAACTACAGCTCGCACTGTGCAAGATACCGTTTTCAATGATTGCACAGTGCCGGATGCTTGTCTGCACTGTGCAATCATTGAAAACGGCATCTTGCACAGTGCGAACAGGGTACTACACAGTTCGCGAAGTGCAATGCATAGCTCACGTAGTGCGAAGTGCACTTTGCGTAGCTTCGCGTAGTGCTACTTCGTGAACTACGCCCAGGGTTAATTTTGTGGAAGAGGAGATACACACCTTCTTTCAGAACAATCGGGGTCGTACGGCGTAGAGAGCAGCAAAGGCAAGCACAGGTGGAAGAGTTGGAGGCCTATATCCTCGCTTTAGAGCAGCGAGTGGTTGAATCGAGGTCAGAAGTTGTTGATCGTCCATTGGAGATGGTGAGCTGTGTCAGGTTTCTCTAGAAGAGGCGTGAAAATGCTGGTATATAGGAAAGCGACTCAGAGGTCTCCAACATGTTGGACCCATCAATTAGGAGCACGTCTGGTGTTCTTTTTGATGAGCTGAGTGTGATCACTCACATATTTTGGACCTTTTATCAGGGATTTACATGGCACTTGTGACTCCACCAGGTGAGCTTGAGCACCCACTCCTAAGAGGTGTGTCCCTGCCATCTATCCCTCCCTCCTTAGCCCAAGAACTGTACCTGCCACTATGGGTGGAGGAAGTTGAACAGGGAAATATTCAATCTCCAGTCTGGTAGTACCTCTGGTCCTGATGGGTTTCCCATCAATTGTTTTAAACCCTACCTTGATATTTTGACTCCACGTCTATTGGTCCTCTATGCAGAGGTGCTAAATTGTGGCTCTTTTCCCACAGACCTCAACATTGCCACCATTGTAGTCAGACCTAAGGCTGGACAACCTGCAGACTGTTGCTCATTAGTCCAACCGATTTCCCTTATCAACGTAAACATCAATGTTTATGCTAAGGCCTTGGCAACCAGGCTGAGTCGGACTCTCACCTACCTCATATAGCTGGACAAATGCGGCTTCATGCTGGGTAGGATCACCCACCACTGTATTCGGAGGGTGCAGCAGGCCCTTTCTCAGTCATACCAATTTGAGCATTAGTTGGCGTTTCTTCTTGTCGATTTCCAAAAAGGCATTTTTCACTGTCTCCTGCTCATTCATTGAGGTTGTGCTCCAATGGCCACACTTTGGACCCACCTTTCGCAGACTGGTGGGGCTGCTGTACAGAACCCCTACTGGTCAGGTTCAGGTGAATTTGAGTCTCTCCCTGTTTTTCCTGATCCACAGAGGAATGCATCAGGCCTGCCCTTTGACTCCGCTGCTCATCGCCCTCATCATAGAGCCGTTGACACACCTGTTGAGAGGTGATGCACAGGTTTGGGGCTGGTGATGGTGTGGTAGCGTAGAAGACCGAATTGCCCTATATGTGGACAACATCCTGCTTCTTTTTAGTGAGCCCAGAGAAATACAGCCTGTGTGGTAATGCCAGCACGTTCTGGTGATGGTAGCTGGTGGTGCTGCAGGAAGACATTGGTGTCCCGACATTCCAAGAAGACAGAACTCTTTTATGTACCTGAGGATCCATATCTCCTGCCTTCTGAGCCTGGCATGGTCCCTCAAATGTCACCCGCTTCGCATCAGCACCAGATTGCGACTTTACACAAATGGAGTCACCTGCCATTTAACCCGATGGGGTGCATTGCCTGGTTTAAAATAATGTGTCTCCCCTGATATCTATATGTCTTGACAAATTAACCTCATCCCATTCCCTGGACGTGGTTTCACTCCTCTTCTTTTAGATTGACATCATTTGTCTGGGCAGGTAGGCAGCATTGTGTGACTTTCACCGTTTGATGGAGGCCTCTTCATTACAGATCTCTATGGCTATGATCTGACAGCACACCTGGTCCCTGTGATTTAATGGTTTTTTGGGGGCTGGAATGATCCCAGATATTGACTCGATTCAAACTTTATGGGCCTTGATAGGCTTCTTGACCTGATTTACGATAGTCCCCTGCCAACCAAGGCACTTTCCAGTACTCAAGTGATGCTGCTCTGTTTGAGAGTGCCCTTGCACCTCACTCAATTGACTGACAACATCACAAACATGACACCACTGTGACATGGTACCTGACTGGGTTAGGTGGCGTACATAGGTATTACTTACCTAGGTGATATTTGCCAGGGGGGTCCCTGATGTCCTTTCAGGAATTGCGGGCCAACATGATCTATCTCACACACAATTCTTCCATTATCTCCAGCTGTACCATTTTCTGTTGGCTCACCTCCCGGAAGATGCGCAGATCCCTGAATATAGCCGCCTGCCCTTGAGGTGAAACTCATGATGGGAAGTTTGGGCAAGGGTGCAATATCGGTGCTGTATTGTTCCCTAATGATCAATGTGGCATATCTTTTTTGCCCCTCCGTCGTAAGTTTGAAGGCTGGGTGGGTGAGCTGGATGATGATGACTGGTGGCAAGCATGCCTGGCCCTGAGGTAAATGGTGATTTCCTCATATCTGGTGATTGTCCAGATTATGTAGGTCCATATCACATACATGTCCCCTCAGCACCTGCACCCGATGAACTGTGCAGACCATGCCGTATGAACACGCTGTTCTGCCCCTGCTGCTGACTTCTATCATGCGGCCCGGTCATGTCTGGCATTGATGCCCTTCTGGAGTGGAGTGGGTAATGAGATTTCAGAGGTTCTGGACCACCATGCTGATCCGGGCCCTCCGGAGGAGCTCCTGGATCTCTTGGAGGGTCTTGGTGAGTCCTACTTTGAGAGGATTTTTATACGAATGAAATCCTTAGTGGCAAAGTGGGATATTGCTCGTAACTGGAAATGTCCTGAACCCGCCAACCTGGTGGTATGGCAGAAAAGTGTCAACTGATGTGCCTGCTAGGAACAACCAATTTATTGAGCTCAAGGATGCGCCCAGAAACATAGGTAAATATGGGGTGGATGTTGTACTTTTCATTGACTGCCAATGTAAACTGCACAATCTTGCTAAGAGACTCCCAATGTTCAATGATCAGGTCCAGAAGTATTATGTTACTGACATGTTTCAGTGCATGATGCCTTGTAGTGTTAAACTCAATAAAATATGGTTATTAAAAAAAGGTTATTGCATATTTTTTTAATAATCAATATTTAATAAACATTGTATTGTGTACATTATTCATTTGATTAAAATGAACTGTAATTGTTGGAGAAAGATGATAAATCTGCTTTATATAAAAGGTTTTGGGTGTTGGGAGGGGGGAATACAAAGTCTGGCTGCAGGCCAGACCCTGTTGTGAATTGTGTAAGGTTGGCTAACCACAGGGTTTGGCCACCAACAGGTCATTCGGCCAACCCTGATGCACATGACCGAAGGCCGTGCGCAGGTCGAGGCTAGCTTTACGGATAAAAAAAATGCATAGAAATTCAGTGAAAAATACAGAGGATAAAGCAACGTTATAGATAGGTGAAATATTCAGTAACAAAGCAACATTTTAAACTCCAAAAACCATAGGAATTCACCAGTTAAAGTTATAATTATCTCAAGTAACTAATACTCATGCCCTAAAGTAACTATAACTCATGCCCTCACCATGCACTACATTACTCATGACATCTTCTCTGACATCATTGATAATATCACTGAAACATTTACAATTAAATTATATATATTTAGAATGTTATATATATTTATATAGCCCTGTTCACAATACATATATTACCTACTGGTGATCGCCAGTAGATAGTTATAGTTAGAACCTAGTTTGCAAATGAAAATCATTTTTTGATTTGCTAATAACTTTTGCTTCATTTGATGAATCTTCATGAAATTCTCTCAAAAAATAGTCTGTCCAAGTCAGCTCCTATCCTGAAAGTTTGAGGGTGATTCATCAAGCGGGGGCTGAGAAAAAAGGGGGGGTCCCAAAAAGTGTTTTCTCCATGTTAATTTCCATGGGAAACTTTATCCAAGGCTACAGCCCGAACTGCTAAACGGAATTACACCAAATTTTGGAAAAAGGTAGCTCTTGGTTCAGAAGGAGACCATTTTTTAAATGGTGTAAATCCGTTCAGTAGTTGCTGAGAAATTAAAAAAATAAGAGTCAAAAAATGAATTTCCCATAGGAAACTTTAGCCAAGGCTACAGCCCGAACTGCTGAACGGAATTACACCAAATGTGGCAAAAAGGTACTGCTTGGCTCAGAAAGCAACCTTTTTAAAAATGGTGTAAATCCATTCAGTAGTTGCTGAGAAATTAAAAAAATAAAAATATGGATATCTAGAGGCACGGTGGATCCGTGGACCCTCCCGACCAAGAGCTTTATTCTAATTGGCTGTCAACACTTCAAACCAGGAAGTGTTGGCAGCCATCTTGTGACTCGGTTGAACCGAGTCACAAGAAAACAGTGAAACAAATGCGAAAACAAGAAAAGGGGGCAGGGTAGAAACACCCTGACCCCCTAGGCCTGCTCAGGGGGTTCCACAAGGACACCCAGGACCAAAAAATTCATTTTTTTGCACCAGGTACGTCCAGTAAGCACCACAGAGTTGCGTTGCAGAGAAGTGTAAAAAGTGGGGTGGCCTCGGACCCCCTCTCTGCAGCGCAGCTCTGTGGCGCTTACTGGAGGTATCTGTTGGGCTAGTTGGCCCCCAAGGACCCTTAGGATTCAAGCAGACTTAATCCCCAACTTAAAACCCACCAGGGGGCGCATTTTCACAGGGGTGAAGGGAGGGGGCGGGGCCTGATGTGACATGTGTGGACTTATGCAATCCCTCCTCCAAAATCCAAGCACCCTTAAATTCACCATGCACTCTCCTTGCAGTACTATAATCATCCAGTCACTACCCATGCACTCATGCAATGACCCATGCACTAACTCATGCACTGCTACGATACCCTGAGCAGTACACATGCAGTCCAGCCATCACCCTGTCACTACCCATGCACTCATCCAATAACTCAGCCAGTACCATGTACTTATCCAATCACTCCACCAAAACCCAAGCACTTATAAATTCACCATGCACTCTCCTTGCAGTACTTTAATCTTCCAGTCAGTATCGATGTACTCATGGAATGACCCAGGCACTAACACATGCACTGCTACAATCCCCTGTGCACTACCCATGCAGATCTCTAACCACCTACACAGAACTGATTAACTCCTCCAATTACCCAGGTTGCACCCATGGACTCCAGAAATCCCTCTGTCGCTACCCATGCACTCCTTAAATCACCCATCCAGCATCATGTACTTATCCAATCACTCGGCCAAAACCCAAGCTCCTATAAATTCACCATGCACTGTCCTTGCAGCACTCTAATCATCCAGTCACTACAGGTGTACTCATGGAATGACCCAGGCACTACCACATGCACTGCTACAATCCCCTGTGCACTACCCATGCCGCTCTCTAACCCCCTACACAGTACTGATTCACTCCTCCATTTACCTAGGTTGCGCCCATGCACTGCAGAAATCCCTCTGTCGCTACCCATGCACTCCTCAAATCACCCATCCAGCATCATGTACTTATCCAATCACTCGGTAAAAACCCAATCACTTATAAATTCATCATGCACTGTCCTTGCCACACTCTAATCATCCAGTCACTACCCATGTACTCATGCAATGACCCAGGCACTAACGCATGCACTGCTACAATACCCAAAGCACTACTGATGCAGTCCAGCCATCTCCTTGTCACTACCCATACACTCCTCCAATCACCCAGCCAGCACCATGTACTTATCCAATGACTTCGCCAAAATCCAAGCACTTATAAATTCACCATGCACTCTCCTTGCAGTACTCTAATCATCCACTCAGTATCCATGTACTCATGCTATGACCCAGGCACTAACGCATGGCAAATACAGAGGAGGTCATGCTAATCACAGGGGTACCACAAAGCATAGTGTTCCCTTATGTATGCAGGTGTTTTCACTGTATTCTAAGTGTCTTTTAGCATAGCACTGGCTCCGGTCCTGGTTAGTCAGAGACAGTTACCACCAGTACCCGTCACTAAAAAGTTGGGGGCACAGGAGGACTTTTTGCTCCTCTGTTGGTTCTTTCTGCACATCTCTTGCTTCTTCCTGCGCTTTTCTTTGTCTTTCTGGACTTCTGTTGCCTCTTTCTGCATTTGTCTTGCTTCGTTCTGCACTTTTCTTCCTCTTTCTTCACATGTCCTAACTTTGAAGGCAAAGTTAGAAATTAACATTTAAAAAAACATTGAAATTCACTGAACAAAACATAGGTTTCAGGCACATTATAGTTAAAAATTAGTATTTAAAAAAACTTTGAAATTCGCTGAAAAAACCATAGGTTTCAGGGACGTTATAGTTAGTTGGACATTTCACTCGTACAAAACCATAGAAATTCCCCCGTTATAGTTACTTCAGCTAACTATAACTCGCGCCTCCGCAATACACTGCGGATGACGTCACATTTTACATCACATGGTCAGTGACATCACTGATGACATCTAAAATGACATCACTGATGACATCATCCACGTCAAAATCTGATGCACCTCCTATCATTCTAATATAACTTTTGATACAACCACTGTAAAATACAGACTACCATTTTCGAAACTATCGACACACCAATACCAGTTACTACATACGCACTCACTGAATCCTAGGTCTACACACACATCCACTCATTCACCCATACAATCACTCATACATACAGTCACTCATCAATACAACACTATCATATGCACTCATACACCCATACAGACACTCACACACTACCACTCACCCATTGAGTTACTCACACAGCTAGTCAGTCATGCAAAGAATCAAACACACTTCCATTTACTGACCTATACAGTTATGCACACACCACCTCACTTGTTCATACAGATACTAACACATACTTACTCTCTGAGATGTGCAGAAAGAAGCATCAGAGAGGCAAGAGGGGTTCAGAAAGAAGCAAGAGAGTCCAGAAAGAAACAAAAGGAGTACAGAAAGAAGGAACAGAAGTGCAGAAAGAGGCAAGAGGGCTGCAGAAAGAGGGAAGATGGATGCAGAAAGAGGCACAAGGGTTGCAGAAAGAAAGGACAGAGGTGCAGAAAGAAGCGAGAGACGTACAGAAAGAAGCAACAGAGGTGCAGAGAGAGGGATGAGGGGTGGAGAGGTAGAGAAAGAGTCAAGAGTGCAGAAGGAAGCAACAGAGATGCAAAAAGGGGGAACAGGGGTAGAGAAAGTGGCAAGAGGGGTACAGAAAGAAGCAAGAGAGATACAGATAGAAGTGCAAAAACAAGGAACAGAGATGCAGAAGAGGCGAGAGGGGTGTAGAAAGAGGGAAGATGTGTGCAGAAAGAAGCAACAGAGATGCAAAAAGGGGAAACAGGGGTTGAGGAATTGGCAAGAGGGGCGCAAAAAGAAACAAGAGAGGTGCAGAAAGAAACAAAAGAATTGCAGAAACAAGGAACAGAGGTGCAGAAAGAGGCAAGAGGGGTACAGAAAGAATCAAGAGAGGTGCAGAAAGAAACAAAGAGAAATGCATAAAGAAGCAAGAGAGGTGCAGAAAGGGGGAAGTGGGGTGGAGAAGAGGCAGGAGGGGTGCAGAAAAAAGTAAGAGAGGTGCAGAAAGAAGATATAGAGGAGCAGAAAGAGCGATGAGGGGTGCAGAAAGAGGCACAGTGGGTACAGAAAGAAGCAAGAGAGATGCAGAAAGAAGCAAAAGAAATGCATAAAGAAGCAACAGAGATGCAAAAAGGGGGAAGTGAGGTGGAGAAAGAGGCAAGTGGGATACAGAAAGAAACAAGAGAGGTATGAAAACAACCAAAAGAAGTGCAGAAAGAAGCAACAGAGGTGCAGAAAGATGCAAGAGGGGTGCAGAAAGAAGGAAGAGGGGTGCAGAAAGAGGGACGAGGGGTGTAGAAAGAGGCACACGGGTTGCAGAAAGAAGGGACAGAAGTGCAGAAAGAAGCAACAGAAGTGCCGAAAGAAGCAACAGAGATGCAGAAAGAGGGATGATGGTGGAGAAAGAGGCAAGAGCAGTGCAGGAAGAAGCAACAGAGATGTAGAAAGGGGAACAGGGGTGGAGTAAGTGGCAAGAGTTGTACAGAAAGAAGCAAGAGAGATGCAGAAAGAAACAAAATAAATACAGAAAGAAGGAAAAGACTGCAGAAAGAGGGAAGAGGGGTGCAGAAAGAGGCAATAGAGGTGCCGAAAGAGGCAAGAGACGCGCAGAAAGAAGCAAGGGGGGCTTGCACACCATTAGTGAAAGCCAATGATTGAATAGACAGACACACACAACTTTGTGTAAATGGTGTATAAATCTAAAAAAGGTAGGTGGTGCAGATTGGTGAATCCTCCTGAGTATGAGGTGCAGAAAGAGGGATGAGGGGTAGAGAAAGAGGTAAGAGAAGTGCAGAAAGAAACAACAGCAATGCGAAAAGGGGGAACAGGGGTAGAAAAAGTGGCAGGAGAGGTGCAGAAAGAAGCAAGAGAGGTGAGGAAAGGTACAAAGGAAGTACAGAAACAAGGAACACAGATGCAGAAAGAAGCAAGAGAGGTACAGAAAGAAGCTAGAGAGGAGCAGAAAGAAGCAAGAGAAGTGAAGAAAGAAGCAACAGAGGTGCAGAAAGAAACAAGAGGGGTTTAGAAACAGACAACAGAGGTGCAGAAGTAGGGATGAGGGGTGCAGAATGAGGCACGAGGGGTACAGAAAGAAACAAGAGAGATGCAGCAAGAAGCAAGAGAAATGCAGAAGGAAGCAACAGAGATGCAGAAAGGGGGAAGTGGGGTGGAGAAAGAGGCATGAGGGGTGCAGAAAGAAACAAGAGAGGTGCAGAAAGAAGCTAGAGAGGAGCAGAAAGTAACAAGAGCAGTGAAGAAAGAAGCAACAGAGGTGCAGAAAGATGCAAGAGTGGTGCAGAAAGAGGGAAGAAGGGTGTGAAAGAGTCACGAGGGGTGCCGAAAGAAGCAAGAGGCATGCAGAAAGAAGCAAGATGGTTGCAGAAAGAAACAAAAGAAGTGCAGTAAGAAGGAACAGAGGTGCAGTAAGAGGCAAGAGGGATACAGAAAGATGCAATAGGGTGAAGACAGGGGCATACAGGTTGAAAAAATAAGGGACAGATGTGCAGAAAGAAGCAACAGAAGTGCCGAAAGAAGCAACAGAGATGCAGAAAGAGGGATGATGGTGGAGAAAGAGGCAAGAGAAGTGCAGGAAGAAGCAACAGAGATACAGAAAGGGGAACAGGGGTGGAGTAAGTGGCAAGAGTTGCACAGAAAGAAGCAAGAGAGATGCAGAAAGAAACAAAATAAGTACAGAAAGAAGGAAAAGATGTGCAGAAAGAGGGAAGGGGTGCAGAAAGAGGCAAGAGAGGTGCCGAAAGACTCAAGAGAGGCGCAGAAAGAAGCAAGGGTGGCTTTCACACCATTAGTGAAACCCAATGTTCGAATAGACAGACACACACAACTTTGTGTAAATGGTGTATAAATCTAAAAAAGGTAGGTGGTGCAGATTGGTGAATCCTCCTGAGTATGAGGTGCAGAAAGAGGGATGAGGGGTAGAGAAAGAGGTAAGAGAAGTGCAGAAAGAAACAACAGCAATGCGAAAAGGGGGAACAGGGGTAGAAAAAGTGGCAGGAGAGGTGCAGAAAGAAGCAAGAGAGGTGAGGAAAGGTACAAAGGAAGTACAGAAACAAGGAACACAGATGCAGAAAGAAGCAAGAGAGGTACAGAAAGAAGCTAGAGAGGAGCAGAAAGAAGCAAGAGAAGTGAAGAAAGAAGCAACAGAGGTGCAGAAAGATGCAAGAGGGGTGCAGAAAGAAGGAAGAGGGGTGCAGAAAGAGGGACGAGGGGTGTAGAAAGAGGCACACGGGTTGCAGAAAGAAGGGACAGAGGTGCAGAAAGAAGCAACAGAAGTGCCGAAAGAAGCAACAGAGATGCAGAAAGAGGGATGATGGTGGAGAAAGAGGCAAGAGCAGTGCAGGAAGAAGCAACAGAGATGTAGAAAGGGGAACAGGGGTGGAGTAAGTGGCAAGAGTTGTACAGAAAGAAGCAAGAGAGATGCAGAAAGAAACAAAATAAGTACAGAAAGAAGGAAAAGACTGCAGAAAGAGGGAAGAGGGGTGCAGAAAGAGGCAATAGAGGTGCCGAAAGAGGCAAGAGACGCGCAGAAAGAAGCAAGGGGGGCTTGCACACCATTAGTGAAAGCCAATGATTGAATAGACAGACACACACAACTTTGTGTAAATGGTGTATAAATCTAAAAAAGGTAGGTGGTGCAGATTGGTGAATCCTCCTGAGTATGAGGTGCAGAAAGAGGGATGAGGGGTAGAGAAAGAGGTAAGAGAAGTGCAGAAAGAAACAACAGCAATGCGAAAAGGGGGAACAGGGGTAGAAAAAGTGGCAGGAGAGGTGCAGAAAGAAGCAAGAGAGGTGAGGAAAGGTACAAAGGAAGTACAGAAACAAGGAACACAGATGCAGAAAGAAGCAAGAGAGGTACAGAAAGAAGCTAGAGAGGAGCAGAAAGAAGCAAGAGAAGTGAAGAAAGAAGCAACAGAGGTGCAGAAAGAAACAAGAGGGGTTTAGAAACAGACAACAGAGGTGCAGAAGTAGGGATGAGGGGTGCAGAATGAGGCACGAGGGGTACAGAAAGAAACAAGAGAGATGCAGCAAGAAGCAAGAGAAATGCAGAAGGAAGCAACAGAGATGCAGAAAGGGGGAAGTGGGGTGGAGAAAGAGGCATGAGGGGTGCAGAAAGAAACAAGAGAGGTGCAGAAAGAAGCTAGAGAGGAGCAGAAAGTAACAAGAGCAGTGAAGAAAGAAGCAACAGAGGTGCAGAAAGATGCAAGAGTGGTGCAGAAAGAGGGAAGAAGGGTGTGAAAGAGTCACGAGGGGTGCCGAAAGAAGCAAGAGGCATGCAGAAAGAAGCAAGATGGTTGCAGAAAGAAACAAAAGAAGTGCAGTAAGAAGGAACAGAGGTGCAGTAAGAGGCAAGAGGGATACAGAAAGATGCAATAGGGTGAAGACAGGGGCATACAGGTTGAAAAAATAAGGGACAGATGTGCAGAAAGAAGCAACAGAAGTGCCGAAAGAAGCAACAGAGATGCAGAAAGAGGGATGATGGTGGAGAAAGAGGCAAGAGAAGTGCAGGAAGAAGCAACAGAGATACAGAAAGGGGAACAGGGGTGGAGTAAGTGGCAAGAGTTGCACAGAAAGAAGCAAGAGAGATGCAGAAAGAAACAAAATAAGTACAGAAAGAAGGAAAAGATGTGCAGAAAGAGGGAAGGGGTGCAGAAAGAGGCAAGAGAGGTGCCGAAAGACTCAAGAGAGGCGCAGAAAGAAGCAAGGGTGGCTTTCACACCATTAGTGAAACCCAATGTTCGAATAGACAGACACACACAACTTTGTGTAAACGGTGTATAAATCTAAAAAAGGTAGGTGGTGCAGATTGGTGAATCCTCCTGAGTATGAGGTGCAGAACGAGGGATGAGGGGTAGAGAAAGAGGTAAGAGAAGTGCAGAAAGAAACAACAGCGATGCGAAAAGGGGGAACAGGGGTAGAGAAAGTGGCAAGAGAGGTGCAGAAAGAAGCAAAAGAGGTGCAGAAAGAATGAAAGGAAGTGCAGAAACAAGGAACACAGGTGCAAAATGAAGCAAGAGAGGTGCAGAAAGAAGTTAGAGAGGAGCAGAAAGAAGCAAGATAAGTGAAGAAAGAAGCAACAGAGGTGCAGGAAGAATCAAGAGGGGTTTGGAAACAGACAACAGAGGGGTGCAGAAAGAGAGAAGAGGGGTGCAGAAAGAGCGAAAAGGGGTGCAGAAAGAAGCATGAGTGGTGCAGAAAGAAGTAAGAGCGATGCAAAAAGAAGCAAGAGTATTGCAGAAAGAAGCAACAGAGGTGCAGAAAGAGGCAAGAGGGGTGTAAAAAGAGAGAAGAGGCATGTAGAAAGAGGCTAGATGAGCGCAGAAAGTGGGAAGAGGAGTGCAGAAAATGGCACAAGGGGTGCCGAAGGAAGCAAGAGGGATGCAGAAAGAAGGAAGAGAAATGCATAAAGAAGCAACAGGCATGCAGAAATGGGGAAGTGGGGTGGAGAAAGAGGTAAGAGGGATACAGAAAGAAACAAGGGAGGTGTAGAAAGAAACAAAAGAAGTGCAGAAAGAAGCAACAAAGGTGCAGAAAGAGGCAAGAGAGGTGCAGAAAGAGTTAAGAGGGGTGTGAAAGAGTCACTAGGGGTGCAGAGAGAAGCAAGAGGCATGCAGAAAGAACCAAAAGAGTTGCAGAAAGAAACAAATGAAGTGCAGAAAGAAGGAACAGATGTGCAGAAAGAAGTAACAGAAGTGCCGAAAGAAGCAACAGAGATGCAGAAAGAGGGATGATGGTGGAGAAAGAGGCAAGAGAAGTGCAGGAAGAAGCATCAGAGATGCCGAAAGATATAAGAGAGGCGCAGAAAGAAGCAAGGGTGGCTTGCACACCATTAGGGAAAGCCAATGATTGAATAGACAGACATACACAACTTTGTGTAAATGGTGTATAAATCTAAAAAAGGTAAGTGGTGCAGACTGGTGAATCCTCCTGAGTATGAGGATGAATGAAGCAATCCAAAAGTGCCTACCTCACGATGTGAGGGGTGTCTCCAACTTGCCCTCAAAACGAAAAAGTACTTAGATTAATCACTTTTTTGTATTGTATTCAACAAACTTTGTTGAGATCTTTGATTGTTCTTTGATGATTTCATTCATTATTCATTCATAATGGGTTTTTTCTTTTTTTGAAACATGGTTAAATTCCGCATATGCCCAATGCATTTAGGGCAGTTGCCCTTCATCAGGGGCTCAATTCTGCTACATAGAAAAGACTCACGTTCAGTACGTACGACGGCATGAGTGCCAAACATTCAAATCAATTGTCACAAATAGTGATATAATTGGTTAAAAAACAGGTGATGATCTATCACGAAATCTGAACGTGCCTGATAGTGAGAAAACAGCACGCATGCCTAAAAAATGTAGTGATTCATAGTGCCCTCAGTAGAAAGATGGTGAACATTCACAAAATCTAACGGTTAGCGATGGTGAAAAAACAAGATTCGAACAGTGCACGTTGAAAAATTAATCCACTGTGTCTCCCTTTGTAGAAGAAATTGAGTGTTGCCATGTCCCTGCTGAATGGGGACCTGCTCAAGAATTAAGAATCTCAGTTGGCTAACATTATGATGCATTAGTTGCTCTTATGGTCATTGAGGCACACTCTGATTTTGCACTCGGTCTTTCCCGCATAAGCTAAGCCACATGGGCATTTTAACATATACATTACATTTTGACTGTTGTATGTGGCTGTCACCCTTAGTTTAATCAAAGTACCTAGATTCGGATGTCATACAGTGTTACCTTAAATAATGGAATTGCATTTTAGGCATTGTACTGTGCCTTTGAAGTTTTTTTCTTTAGTGTCAATTGATTTGTTAAGGATCTGTTTCAGATTTCTTGTCCTCAAGTAGGAGAATCTTGATTGCAACTCAAAAATGCCTTTGAAATCAGATTCCATGCTTAGCACAGGCCAATATTTTAATACAGTTTTTTTGATTTGGTGGCTATGGGTTGAAAACCTGGACATGAATACCGTTCTATTATTGTTTTCTTTTAGGTAAGTGATTTTTAATAGACTTTCCCTCGTCTTCTGTTCAGCTTTAACAATAGCTTCTTGAAGTATGGAATCTGGGTAACTTCTTTCTTTAATTTGTTTTTATAAAAGTCACCATACTTTCATTGTAATAGTCCTCATTGGATGAAATTCTTTTTAATATAAGTTAATGGGAGTATGGGAGATGTTTTTTAAAGATTGTTGATGGAAACTGTGGAAATGTAAAAAATTGATGCGGTCGGTGGGTTTGGTGTAAACACTGGTGATCAATTGTCAGTTATTGTTCATGATGCATGTGTCAAGAAAAGTAATCTGTTCTGTGCTTATCGATGAGGTGAATTCAATTCTTTCATCTACCTTATTGAGGGTTTCGATGGCTTCCAGTACCTTTGCTTGAGACCCTTTCCATAGTACAAAGATGATGGATTCAACCCTGATCTGTGACTAGGGGTGAGTGTCTGAAAAGTTTCAGCGCTCCGTCCATCATCTCTTTGTGTTTGCTTTGTTTGCCCTAAGTTGGCAGGGTATGCCCAGAATTGGGTCCCTTGCTCACTTTACCACTGGATTCAAGCTAGCCTGGCTGATGAGGGCTGTTAGCCCAAAACCGGTCCCAGGATGCTTGTTTTTGGTCCAGGGAAGACATGGCATGGCAGTTCGGGCTGGACTGTTCCCATGAGGCACAGGGTCAAGACTGATTAGCATATAGCTGTGTCTGAACTGGGGTAGCAATTGAGCTAAAGAACGATGATGGATTCAACCCAGATCTGTGACTGGGGGTGAGTGTGTGAAAAGTTTCAGTGCTCCGTCCATCATCTCCTTGTGTTTGCTTTGTTCGCCCTAAGTTGGCAGGCTATGCCCAGATGTGGGTCCCTTGCTCCCTTTGCCACTGGATTCAAGCTAGCCTGGCTGATGAGGGCTGTTAGCCCGAAACCCATCCCAGGATGCTTGTTTCCGGTACAGGGAAGAAATGGCTTGGCAGTTCGTGCTGGACTGTTGCCATGAGGCACAGGGTCAAGACTGATTTGCATATAGCTGTGTCTGAACTGGGGTGGCGAAGTGAGCTGAAGAACGATGATGGATTCAACCCAGATCTGTAACTGGGGGTGAGTGCCTGAAAAGTTTTAGTGCTCCGTCTATCATCTCCTTGTGTTTGCTTTGTTCACCCTAAGTTGGCAGGGTATGCCCAGACGTGGGTCCCTTGCTCACTTTGCCACTGGATTTAACCTAGCCTGGCTGAGGAGGGCTGTTAGCCCGAAAATGGTCCCAGGATGCTTGCTTCTGGTCCAGGGAAGACATGGCTTGGCGTTCGGGCTGGACTGTTCCCATGAGGCACAGGGTCAAGACTGATTTGCATATAGCTGTGTCTGAACTGGTGTGGCTAAGTGAGCTGAAGAACGATGATGGATTCAGCCCATATCTGTGACTGGGGATGAGTGTCTGAAAAGTTTCAGCGCTCCATCCATCATCTCCTTGTGTTTGATTTGTTCACCCTAAGTTGGCAGGGTATGCACAGACGTGGGTCCCTTGCTCACTTTGCCAATGGATTGAAGCTAGCCTGGCTGATGAGGGCTGTTAGCCCAAAACCGGTCCCAGGATGCTTGTTTCCGGTCCAGGGAAGACATGGCTTGGCAGTTCGGGCTGGACTCTTCCCATGAGGCACAGGGTCAAGACTGATTTGCATATAGCTGTGTCTAAACTGGGGTGGCGAAGTGAGCTAAAGAACGATGATGGATTCAACCCAGATCTGTGACTGGGGGTGAGTGTCTAAAAAGTTTCAGTGCCCCGTCCATCATCTCTCTTGTGTTTGCTTTGTTCGCCCTAAGTTGGCAGGGTATGCCCAGATGTGGGTCCATTGCTCATTTTGCCACTGCATTCAAGCTAGCCTGGCTGATGATGGCTGTTAGCACGAAATCGGTCCCAGGATGCTTGTTTACGGTCCAGGGAAGACATGGCTTGGCAGTTTGGGCTGGACTGTTCACATTAGACACATGGTCAAGACTGATTTGCATATAGCTGTGTCTGAACTGGGGTGGAGAAGTGAGCTAAAGAACGATGATGGATTCAACCCAGATCCTTGACTGGGGGTGAGTGTCTGAATTATTTCATCGCTCCGTCCATCATCTCCTTGTGTTTGCAGAGTACAAATATGTCATCGATATATCTTTTGTATATTATGAGGTGTTCCATCCATGTTTCTTGATTCAATTTATGATCTAATACAAATCTGTGCATGAAAAGGCTGGCATACGTCGGCACAGCACAATTGCCCATGGATGTTCCGGAAGATTGGATATAAAAATTATCCTGCCATCTGAAGTAGCTATTGAATAATGTAAAATGCAATAGTTCCATCAAGAAATAGGTTAGTTGCTCATCTTTTTCAGAATTTATAAGACCGCTGAGATCCCTAAGTTGACAGGAATAGAGGTATATAATGATTTGACATCAATGGTGCACAAGATGATATACATAGTAACCTCAGTCTTGATCGATTCCAGAATGTTAAAAAAAAACAGTAGTATCTTTTATATAAGTAGTCATGTGCTGTACGAGAAGTTGAAGATGTTTGTCCAAATATTTGCCGATGGGTTCATGAATGAAGTTGACAGTGGATACCATAGGTCTGAATGGAGGTTTGGTGGAGTGTTTATGAATTTTAGGAATTGTAAATGTATGGTACTGAAGTATTGTTTTTAATGAGGTAGGTCTTGACCTCTCTTGTTATGGTGCCTTTATCCAATGCGTCTTCAACGATCTTTGAAAGAACTCTTAGAAACTCTTTGGTAGGATCAAACGACAGTTTCATGTAAGTGTTGGTGTCTTGCACAAGCTCTTCCACATTTTCCAAATAAAAACAAGTATCCATGATAACCATAGCGCCACCCTAATCCACCTGACAGATAGTTACCTCCGAGTTGGAAGCAATTTGTGTCAATGTTTGTCTTTCTTTTTGTGTAAAGTTGGAAGATTTGGATTTGGTTTGTCTAAAAATGTTGCGTAGATCATTTTGTACCACTGTCTCAAAGGCGTCTAACACCTTGTGGCTGATTGGAGCGATGAACGTACTTTTGTTCCGTAATCCTAGTAGGTGGACGTGGGTTTTCCTCTGCTAAATTGGTGAAGAAATGTTGTAGTCTCAATGTTCGCATGCATTTGTATAAACTGATTTCTGATTCCAGAACGTTAGAGTGGTAAGTCGGTACATAAGACAATGCTTTTTGTAAAGTTGAGATTTGAAAATCAGTGAATTGATGTTTTGAAATATTGATAACTAAAGTCTCTGACTTTGTGTACCTTTCGCAACTGGTTGCTGTTTTTTTTTTCCTCCTGCTTCGTCTGGTGGTTTTAGGCCTCTCTCTAAAAAAGTCCGGCTGCCATTAGCGTTTCCTGATGTAGAGGGAACTTCTTTTTCAGGTCTCTGTTTGTCCTGTCCTCTGGGTGGTTGGTCTGTTTGTTGCGTGTCGTCTGAAGATCTGTATCCGAAAATCATCCAATATTCATTCTCTGTTGTCTCCTCTTGGCATATATGTCCACCCAATTGTAAACCTCTCCAAGCTTGTAATCAATAGTATCTCTTTTAAATTTTCTGATTTTCCTTTAGTTTATTTCTTTGGTATAAGTTTCCAATTGTTTATGAAGATCTTCCGGCATTTCATCCCAGTTCTCTTTGGACATGGTTTCAGTCAGTTCTTGCTTAAGCTGGTGTACCTCTTTATTAAATCCTCCAAAAGTTTTGATAGCTCTTCAATAATTGTAATATGAGAACCAAGGAACATTTGTTTAGAATTGCCTGCCACTTTTCAGTAAACCCAGTGTTATTCGAGCATAAAGAGGAATTTTAAGGATATTCTTCATACGTTTGGGATTCAATGTACTTTGCGGTACTTGATTAAGGTACTTGCGTGAAGGCGTTGGTTAATTGCTTTCTTAGAAATGTATAGTAGTTGCTTTATGTTTGATTGTATAGAGCCAGTACTTGTACTGATACCCTCCGTCTCTTCTATCAGAGAATAAATATGTTGAGTTTCATTGTTTGTAAACACAAAAGTTTCTGCTCTTTGATCTGTGAGTTTAGCAATATCTTCATAAGACATTGCTGTGGGTGCGTCGTCTATTTAGAAGAATTATGAAAGCCAATGATTGAATGGCCAGGCGCACACAGCCTAATGTAAATGGTGTATAAATCTAAAAAAGGTAAGTTGTACAGATTGGTAAATCCTTCTGAGTTTGAGAATGAATTAAGCAATCCAAAAGAGCTGACCTCACGATGTGAGGGGCGTCTCTACTCTGTTGTAATTTTCATTAGTACCTTCACACTCTCAAAACTTGACAGTATGTGATTTTATGGATCGAAGTCAGACTCGATTTTACTCTACCTGTATACATCAGCAATATCTTTTTTCCATTTCTATTGCCATAGCCAGATCCTACAATGTCCCGGGGTGCCCACCCCCAGGCCATTGCCATTTGCAATGGCAGGAAGGGAGCACGGCTCCTGCCCTGCCTTAGCAAACACTGCTTTGCTTCTTGGTAGCAAGAGCAGGAAACCGGCTCTTTCTTCCAAGAAGCAAATCAGATTGCTTTTGCCCAAAAGCAATGCTGCCTCCCACAGGAGGCGGGGAGCGGCTGGGATTGTGGGGGCATTGGGGCTCCCCCAGCGGTCCCCAACATGAGGCCCAGCCCCGGGGACCCCAGCCCCCCTCCGAGCAGCCCCCTCCTTAATTTTTTTTTTACAGATTAAATATGTTGCCAAGCCCCAGGGGATGGGCTCCCCGGGGCCGAGATCGTCCATGGGAGGGGGGCCAAGTGGCACCTTCCCCTTTAAAAAAAAAAGAAAGAAAATGGGCAGGCCCTGGGGGATGGGGTCCACAAAGCCCAAAAATATCAAAGGGAAGGAGGGCCATACAGCCCCCCTTCCAAAAGCAAATTTTAAAAAAGCCGGCATAGCACCGGGGCCCTGCACCCTCCCTGCACCACTGTGGAAACTCGCCTCCTGGCGCATTCTGGATTGAGGGATTAAGCCCCCATTGAATTCTATGGGTCCATAGGGGCCAACTAGACCACAAGGTGCCTCCAGCAATCCCCACACAGTGGGATTGCTGAGAGGTTGTCCGAGGCCATGCCCCTTTTTACACCACCCTGCAAACACGCCTCTTGGCACACTGCTGGTGGGGCGATGAGGTCCTCTTGTGCCCTGAGAACCTCAAGACTAAAACGGACTTCCTCCCCCGAGCAGGAGTGTGCCAGGCGGTGCATTTGCAAAGTGGTGTAAAAAGGGGCGTGGCCACAGACCACCCTCAACAATCCAGTTGTGTGGGGCTTACTGGAGGTAACAGGTAGGCTAGTTGGCCCCTAAAGACCCGCAGCAGCGAAGTGGACTTCAATCCCCATGCAAGAGCATGCCAGGGAGCTCGTTTGCAGAGTGGTGTTGAAAGGGGGCGTGGCCTGCCTTGAGAACTTAGCAATGCTGCTTTGTGGGACTTACTGGAGGTAATAGGAGGGGTAGTGGGACCCCAAGGCTGTCCTTGGGGTCCAACTCCCTCTCCTGTTCCCTCCACTAAGTTCCACACAGTTGGATTGCTAAGAGGCCTTCAGAGGCCATGCCCCCCCTTTCTCCACCACTCTGCAAATGCGCATCTTGGCACAGTACTGGTTGGGGGATGAAGTTCACTTTACTCCAGAGGGACTTTGGGAGCCAAGAAGCCCTCCTGGTACCTCCTGTAAGTCCTACCCAGCGAAATTCCTGAGTGCTGGTTGGAGGCCCAGCCCCCTTTCTCCACCACTCTGCAAACGCGTCTACCATTAAAAGAAGCATTTGTAATGTAATAGGTCTCGCATTTGCAAGAGTTATAGCCATTGGTGTTGTAAATCTAAAAGCTTTTTACTAATGTTTTTGGGAGTGGAGTGGATATACTTTGTGTGTAGTGGAATTATGTGGTATGTTGTGCAGTGAAATTATGTAGGTGAGAAAGTATGTGGTATTTAGTGTATAGGAATTATGTACCATGGGATTATGTGTTACGGAGAGTAATTATGCAGTATGGTAGTCCGTGTTGTGGCGTGGTAACCTCAGGTTTAGTCTTCCTCGTTTCCATAGAATCTAAATTATTAAGTCAATGAGACAAAAGAAAAAGGATGGAATCACTGAGGAGCACTTCTGGACCTATTAAGAGGTATGAGCAGGTCTACTGGGATTATGCGACTATTTGGGTGCACCGACTTTCACACAGTTATACAATATAAAAACATATTGTTTCTAGCTCATACGGCTCAAACTTTACCAAAAATGCAGCAACAAGTGTTACAGCGTGGTGGATGGTCCTTTGCAAACCTAGAATGATCACCTGTTATTTATTGCTAAATGTGGGTGTTAAATTGGTACTAATGGTGTGCAATCCAAAAGCGCTGACCTCACGATGTGAGGGGTGTCTCCAACTTGAACCCAAAACGAAAAAGTACTTAGATTAATCAATTTTTTGTGCTGTATTCAATAAACTTTGTTGAGATCTTTGATTATTCTTTGATGATTTCATTCATTCATTATTCATTCATAATGATATTTTTCTTTTTTGAAACATAGTTAAATTTCGTATATGCCCAATATATTTCCGGCAGTTGCCCTTCATCAGGGACTCAATTCTGCAACATAGAAAATACTCAGGTTCAGTACATGTGACGGCATGTGTGCCAAAGATTCAAAGCAATTGTAACAAATAGTGATATCATTGGTTAAAAAAAGGTGATGATCTATCACGAAATCTGAACATAGCTGTTGGTGAGAAAATGGAATGCATGCCTAAAATAAGTAGTGATTAATAGTGCCTTCAGTAGAAAGATGGTGAACATTCACAAAATCTAACGGTTAGCGATGGTGAAAAAACAAGATTCGAACAGTGCACGTTGATAAACTCACGTCGTTGTTAGTGAGTTTAAACACAGCAACAAGGTGCTTCAATTGTGGAAACCGGAAGTAACCGGAACCATGTGTTAGCTGAAAATTGTAAACAAGCTTACATCAAATCAGTATTTGCGAATGGAACCGGAGTCTCTGATAAATAAATGGTGTGCTCGAGAAAGTGCAACCAAAGCTAGAAAGTGAGTTTTCCCAAAAATGTGATGATAGAAATATAAAAATAAATTAATACAACGAGTGTGCATTCAAGTGCAGCTAAGCTCAACCATTACCGGGATTTCCCCAAATACAAATATGTGTAGGCACTGATAAATGTTGCTGAATAAAAAAGTAGAAGTCAGCAATGTGGTAAACACGACTTCATACGGCAAAAGAAATGGAATAAATATATCACTGATGCATACAGGTAGAGTAAAATGGAGTCTGACTTCGATCTATAAAATCACATATTGTCGAGTTTTGAGAGCGTGAAAGCACTAATGAAAATGACAACAGAGTGATTGTGAATAGTTAAATAAATGTGCAATATCTGTAAAAGATAACAGTGTTATTGTACACAATCACAATATTTCACAATGAACAAGCATTTATCAAAAAATATAACACAGCTCCTGGACACAAATGGAGTCAAATTCTTATATAAAATTGTTGCAGGGATTCTGCTCATGCACAGAACTATGCGCAGGAAACCAGGACCTCAGTGAATTGCTGTGTACCAAAAACTCACCTCAGTACCCAGAACCCCTATCCGACCAGCAGCAGTGTCTCATTCGCTCTTCATACCATAGAGAAGCTACCAATGATTAGACAACCCAGAACATGCGACTTTAGAGTACTCTCAGGAATGGTGGGAATCAGAAACACCTGTTCGTTATTATTCTCATATCAGTCCACAACAAGAGTATTCAGAGACACAGTAAAGTTTAAAATGTTTATTTTATAAACTACGTGTTATTAGACTAATAGAATGTCTCTAGGTTTGAATGGGGAACCCCATACCGTAAAGATCAGCTTAGGTGAATCACATCACAGGATCAGCTTTGCTCTGCACCTGGAAAAGTTCTTCTCCGGAATGTGTATCTAGTGCATGCAAACTACAATATTAAAGGCGCTCGACTTTCAGATATTTGCAGCTGTGTGCGTGGGCCGATCAACCTGAACTCAAAAACATACATTGTTTGGTGACCCAGACTGTTTCTGCACACAATGTTCAGACCAAGGTCACAGTGCATGTCTAGGTATGTGAACAACAGACAGTTCCCATGTGAAGAAAAGGCAAGCAAGCAGTTTCCAAATAATAACATCAATCTGCAGTGTCGTGTGCAAAAGCAGCAAAAGTGGCAAGATGGCGTTTCTAACATCTAAGACGCTTATGCTAACATAGCAATGTGTGTCATCTAAAACTCCGCCTCCACTACAACATGACCACATGTCTTAGCAAAAGTGTATGAACCCATGTAAATGTCCAAGAGAGTTCAATATGTAGACATAAGCAATAACCAATTCATAAAAAGCAACTAAGGTCCATCCGTTCATTTAATCCTTTCAGATTAACAGAGTCCAAAAAATTAATCCACTGTGTCTCCCTTTGGAGAAGAAATTGAGTGTTGTCACGTCCCTGCTGAATTGGGACCTGCTCAAGAATTAAGAATCTCAGTTGGCTAACATTATGATGCATTAAATGAAAGTGCGCAGCAACTGTGGATTTAAGGCTTTTACAATGTATGTTGCTCTTATGGTCATTGAAGGGCACTCTGATTTTGCGCTCAGTCTTTCCCACATAAACTAAGCCACATGGGCATATACATTACATTTTGACTGTTGCATGTGGCTGTCACCCTTAGTTTAATCAAAGTACCTCGATTCGGATGTCGTACAGTGTTACCTTAAATAATGGAATTGCAATTCTCACAATTTAGACAAGGTACTGTGCCTTTGAAGTTTTTTTCTTTAGTGTCAATTGATTTGTTAGGGATCTGTTTCAGATTTCTTGTCCTCAAGTAGGCGAATCTTGATTGCAATTCAAAAATGCCTTTGAAATCAGGTTCCGTGTTTAGCACAGGCCAATATTTTAATACAGTTTTTTTTATTTGATGGCTACGGGTTGAAAACTTGAACATGAATACCGTTATATTATTGTTTTGTTTTAGGTTGGTGCTTCTTAATAGACTTTACCTCGTCTTATGTTCAGCTTTAACAATAGCTTCTTGAAGTATGGAATCTGGATAACTTTTTTCTTAACATTTTTTGATAATAGTCAACATACTTTCATCGTAATGGTCATCATTGGAAGAAATTCTTTTTAATCGAAGTAACTGGGAGTATTGGAGATGTTTTTTAAAGATGGTTGATGGAAACTGTGGAAGTCTAAAAAATTGTTGCGGTTGGTGGGTTTGGTGTAAACACTGGTGATCAATTGTCCGTTATTGTTGATGATGCATGTGTCAAGAAAAGTAATCTGTTCTGTGCTTATCGATGAGGTGAATTCAATTCTTTCATCTATCATATTGAGGGTTTTGATGGCTTCCAGTACCTTTGCTTGAGACCCTTTCCATAGCACAAATATGTCATCGATATATCTTTTGGATATGATGAGGTGTTCCATCCATGTTTCTTGATTCAATATCTGATCTAACTCAAATCTGTGCATGAAAAGGTTGGCATGTGTCGGTGTAGCACAATTGCCCATAGATGTTCCGGAAGATTGGAAATAAAAATTATCCTGCCATCTGAAGTAGCTATGGAATAATGTAAAATGCAATAGTTCCATCAAGAACATTTTTAGTTGCTCATCTTTTTCAGAATTTATAAGAAATGATTCAACCGCTGAGATGCCTAAGTTGTGAGGAATAGAGGTATATAATGATTTGACATCAATGGTGCACAAGATGATATACATAGTATCCTCAGTCTTGATCGATTCCAGAATGTTAAAAAAATCAGTAATATCTTTTTTATAAGTAGTCATGTGCTGTTCGAGAGTTTGAAGATGTTTGTCCAGATATTTGCAGATGGGTTCATGAATGGAGTTGACAGTGGATACAATGGGTCTGAATGGAGGTTTGGTGGCGTGTTTTTGAATTTTAGGAATCACGTAAATGCATGGTACTGAAGGATTGTTTTTAATGAGGTAGGTCTTGCCCTCTCTTGTTATGGTGCCTTTATCCAATGCGTCTTCAACGATCTTTGAAAGAACTCTTAGAAACTCTTTGGTAGGATCAAATGACAGTTATGTAGGTGTTGGTGTCTTGCACAAGCTCTTCCACATTTTCCAAATAACAACAAGTATCCATGATAACCATAGCGCCACCCTTATCCACCTGACAGATAGTTACCTACGAGTTGGAAGCAATTTGTGTTAATGTTTGTCTTTCTTTTTGTGTAAAGTTGGAAGATTTGGATTTGGTTTGTCTAAAAATGTAGCGCAGATCCTTTTGTACCACTGTCTCAAAGGCGTCTAACACCTTGTGGCTGATTGGAGCGATGGAGTAGGATATTAGTTTGTGAACGTGGGTTTTCCTCTGCTAAATTGGTGAAAAATGTCGTAGTCTCAATGTTCGCATGCTTTGTATAAACTGATTTCTGATTCCAAAACGTTAGAGTAGTAAGTCGGTAGATAAGACGATCCTTTTTGTAAAGTTGAGATTTGAAAATCAGTGAATTGATGGTTTGAAATATTGACAACTATAGTCTCTGACTTTGTGTACCTTTCGCAACTGGTTAATGTTTTTTTTTTCTCCTGCTTCATCTGGTGGTTTTAGGCCTGTCTCTAAAAAAGGCCGGCTGACATTGGCGTTTCCTGATGTAGAGGGAACTTCTTTTTCAGGTCTCTGTTTGTCCTGTCCTCTGGGTGGTTGGTCTCTTTGTTGCGTGTCATCAGTAGATGAAGCATCTGTATCCGAAGATCGTCCAATATTCGTTCTCTTTTGTCTCTTCTTGGCGTATATGTCCGCCCCTATTGTACACGTCTCCAAGCTTGTAATCAATAGTATCTCTTTTAAATTTTCTGATTTTCCTTTCGTTTATTTCTTTGGTATAAGTTTCTAATTGTTTATAAAGATCTTCCGGTGTTTCATCCCAGTTCTCTTTGGACATGGTTTCAGTCAATTCTTGCTTAACTTGGTGTAACTCTTTATTTAAATCCTCCAAAAGTTTTGGTAGCTCTTCAATGATTAGTAATATGAGATCCAAGGAACATTTGTTTAGAATTGCCTGCCACTTTTCTGTAAACCCAGTGTTATTCGAGCATAAAGTGGATTTTAAGGATATTCTTAATCCTCTTGGGATTCAATGTACTTTGCGGTACTTGATTAAGGCACATGCGTGAAGGCGTTGGTTAAATGCTTTCTTAGAAATGTATAGTAGTTGCTTTATGTTTGATTATATAGAGCTACTACTTGTACTGATACCCTCCATCTCTTCTATCAGAGAATAAATACGTTGAGTTTCATTGTTTGTAAACACAAAGGTTTCTGCTCTTTGAGGTGTGAGTTTAGCAATATCTTCATAAGACAGTGCTGCGGGTGGGTCGTCTAGTTACTTAGAAGAATTATGAAAGCCAATGTTTGAATAGCCAGGCGCACACAACTTAATGTAACTGGTGTATAAATCTAAAAAAGGTACGTGGTACAGATTGGTGAATCCTTCTGAGTATGATGATAAATGAAGCAATTCAAAAGCGCTGACCTCACGATGTGAGGGGCGTCTCTACTCTGTTGTCATTTTCATTAGTGCTTTCACGCTCTCAAAACTTGACCATATGTGATTTTATAGATCGAAGTCAAACTCGATTTTACTCTGCCGGTATGCATCAGCAATATCTTTTTTCCATTTCTATTGCCATAGATAGTCGTGTTTATCGCATTGCCGACTTCTACTTTTTTATCCAGCAATATTTATCAGTGCCTACACATGTTTGTATTTGGGGAAATCCCGGTAATGGTTGAGCTTAGCTGCACTTGAATGAACACTCGTTGTCTGCATTTTTTTTCTATCGTCACATTAGTTTGTGATTACTATTTGTACTTCAGTGTCCTTGGTCCTTTAAATCGCACACGTGGTATCCATCTTTCACATTTGTGAATGGGGAATGGCCATCTACGCCAAGTTTATCTTCTAATTTGATAAGCTTTGTTTGTCTCAACGTCCACCATCTTTATTAGTACGTACGTTGGAGGATGTTTAACATTTGTTTTACGTTTTCAGTTATTCCCACAGTTTTTGTCATATCGCCGAATAGCCGTTTTACACGGTATCGAGTAAGTCTATTTTATACACAGGTATTCAATTCACTATGGTTACTGGTATTTTACCTTGTTTGCCCTTTTTTTGGAAAACTCACTTTCTAGCTTTGGTTATACTTTCTCGTGCACTTTCTTGAGCATGACATTTATTTATTAGAGACTCCGGTTCTATTTGCACACACTGATTTGATGTAAGCTTGTTTACTATTTTCAGATTACACATGGTTCCGGTTACTTCCGGTTTCCATAATTGAAGCACCTTGTTGCTGTGTTTAAACTCACTAACAACGACGTGAGTTTATCAAAGTACACTGTTCGAATCTTATTTTTTCACCATCGCTAACTGTTAGATTTTGTGAATGTTCACCATCTTTCTACTGAAGGCAGTATTAATCACTACTTTTTTTAGGCATGCGTGCCATTTTCTCACCATCAGCTACGTTCATATTTTGTGATAGATCATCACCTTTTTTAACCAATGATATAACTATTTGTGACAATTAATTTGAATGTTTGGCACACATGCCGTCATATGTATTGAACCTGAGTCATTTCTATGCTGCAGAATTGAGCCCCTGATGAAGGGCAACTGCCTGAAATGCATTGGGCACATGCGAAATTTACCTATGTTTCAAAAAATAAAAATAAAATTATGAATGAATAATTAATGAAACCATCAAAGAACAATCAAAGATCTCAGCAAAGTTTATTGAATACAACTCAAAAAAGTGATTAATCTAAGTACTTTTTCATTTTGGGTGCAAGTTGGAGACACCCCTCACATTGTGAGGTCAGAGCTTTTGGATTGCACACCATTAGTACCAATTTAACACCCACATTTAGCAATAGGTAACAGGTGACCATTCCAGGTATGCAAAGGACCATCCACCATGCTGTAACACTTGTTGCTGCATTTTTGGTAAAGTTTGAGTCGTATGTGCTAGAAACAATTTTTTTTTGTTCAAATCTGCAGATTTGGCAGCAGATGATGGATTATGTGACTAATGCGGAAAATGTATTACTGTGCGAAAGTCAGTGCAGCCAAATAGTCGCATAATTCCAGTGAACCTGCTCATACCTTTTACTAGGTCCAGAAGTGCTCCACAGTGATTCCTTCTTTTTCTTTTGTCTCATTGACTTAATAATTTAGCTTCTATGGAAACGAGGAAACTAAACCTGAGGTTACCACTCCACAACACGGACTACCATACCACATAATTACTCTCCATAACACATAATCCCATGGTACATAATTACTGTACACTAAATACCACATACTTTCTATCCTACATAATTTCACTGCACAACATACCACATAATTACACTACACACTAAATGTATCCACTCCACTCCCAAAAACATTAGTAAAAAACTTTTAGATTGACAACGCCAATAGCTCTAACTCTTGCAAATGCGAGACCTATTACATTACAAATGCTTCTTTTGCTGGTAGCCGTGTTTGCAGAGTGATGGAGTAAGGGGCTGGGCCTCCAATCAGCGCTCAGGAATTCCAATGGGTAGGACTTACAGGAGGTACCAGGAGCGCTTCTTGGCTCCCAAAGTCCCTCAGAAGGAAGGTGAACTTCATCCCCCAACCAGTACTGTACCAAGATACACGTTTGCAGAGTTGTGTGGCCGCCTCTATCTAGTAAAACAAAGAAGAACTTACCTCTGTAAAATACAAATCATTCAAGTGTGTTTTCTATGCAGTTCCACCTTATATAGTTATCTAGTGAAGGCACTCGAAGAACAATCACACAACGTTTCAGTGTCAACTGGGATTAGGGGATCATTAGGGGATTATAATCTGGACACAACAATTTATGCCTGAGATATAGTCTGCTGATATGCTCAGATAGGATATCATATATGTAAACACAATGGTGTAGGCTGTCAGACAAAATGTGGCCACACTGCAGTGGACCAAAATCTGTAGTAGGGCATGTGGTCAAGCAGTACTCAAGATGAGGGTCGTGTCGGCGAGATGGTAACTTGCCCGTCTAACTCCGCAAGCGATCCCTCCCCATCGGATTCTCAATGGGTATAAGAGTTTTCCCACTGATCATGGGGGTGTGATGGCGTGATCCAGTGTTAGTTCATGTAGATCCATGTGTCCCACAGTAAGGATCCTGGGGGAAGTGGAAGTTTCAGCACTACACACAAAAGTGAGGTTGTGTACCTCTATGATTAGCAATTGAGGACCTCAGAGGTAGAGCAGTCTATTACTCAGGCATAAATTCTTGTGTCCTGATGATGATCCCCTAATCCCAGTTGGGATTGAAACGTTGTTGACTCCAAAATGATTCATTTGAATTTCTTAGGATCATAAGATGCCTTTTTCTATTGTGACTGACTGAATGTGTATTTATTGCTAAGTCACTATGTATATAAATGCCTAAGGTCTGGAAATCTGTTGATTTCCAATCCTTTGCCAATGTAATTTTAAAATTTTCTTTGCTTTATGGTTTCAAATCATCGTGTATATAATAAATGAACGGAGTCTCCATTTGGAAAAAGTCAACATAGGTCTTATTACAGCTCTATGTTCCATTTTGTTCATGACTGAACTCCATTCACAGATTAGTCTTTTTCAACAGCAAATAGGGGGACCCTCTTTCTAACAATATAAGGTGTATACAAAAATACTACTTGTTCATGAATGGTCTGTTTATCCTCTATTAAATTACAAATTGGTTACTTTAATGCACAGTATTATATCTACATGATTAATACGCTTATCCTTTGCAATTCTTTCACAATTTACAACATTTCAATATTCAATAATTATAGAAACAGACTCAGTATCAAAAAAGTCTTAAGACCTTACATGAATTGTGTGTGAATGCTATGTGCAAATGATAAAGTGAGATAAATATCCTATCTGGGAGATTGTGTCAGACAATAATCTTGGCATTATGTTAATAATGGTGTCAGGGGAGGATTTAATAATGTAGCCTGTATCCAGCACCTGTATGCAAGCTCTATTTATTGGCATGTGACATTGAATTAAATTTTGCCAACATTGATGGCAATGCATACCCTGATAATGTTTCAAGGTGTATTACAGTGTATATAAACCCTTGTCTCTATATCCTTTTGTTGGGATACTATGGATTCTCAATACCTCGCTCCAGTGAGAATACACTATATAAATCCATTGTACATCACCTAATTACTAGTTCCTTCCATTTTTGTATACTCAGTGTATTCTGATTATGTTTGCAGTCAAAATGTGCTTCTCCTCATCTGAGTATATGCATCCGAATGACTTTAGCCATTCATCTATAGCATAATGTACTTATGTGTAGACAGGTTGCTCTTCTGAATATTCGGATTACATTTTCAAGGTTGACAAAACGCCATGGGAGAGCCAAAGACCAGTATCCTATGACATCATAAAAAATTATGCATTGCCTGTAATAACATTCTACATGATTTATCCTAATGTAGAAGGTGCCCATCATATTTATAAGGCAAAATATTTATTACATGTACCATTAGATCCCCATAAATCCAATGGCAAGATCCAGCCATTCCAAGAAGGAAGGTTCTTTCCACATTCTATCAACCAATCTGCACCCAGAGTTCCTCATCCATATTCAGTCCTGCTGGTTGTATTTACAAATGCACACATATGCTAATCAATGAAAATGTAAAATTATTTCAAGCCAGCGATAATTAGTTAGCTTTGATGTTCACTGCATTTCAGACTTCTTAGAAATGTTGAGTTCTATTTATGACAATGAGCTAACAGGGATACCTACGTGGGGAACCAATTAAATTATGGTTAATGAAGGAAGGGATTTTCTATTTTTAGTGGGCTACAGTAATACCAGCAATATTACCTGATTAAAGGGCAGGCATTAAGTTGTGATTGGGTTAAGTAACCTGTGGGTATTATAAATAAAATTATTCGGTGCATTTTTGCAGAAGTCAAACAATGGAATGGGCTTGAGTTAACAGCAAACTCACCAGGATGTGTAAGATTCCCAGTGACACACAAATGTGATAGATAAAATGTTGTGTTTGCAACCTGGAAGAGTATCCTGTTAATAATATGCAATTCCTACAGTGTTAATATTAATTAATGGCTGTTAGCAATTGAACTTACTGAGAGGAGTCAACGTGGGCATTTGTTGTCTTAATAAAGTATATCTCCTGTACGGATTCCAGGCTGCTGCTAGCTAAATCAGTCCAAAGGAGGGAAGTGGGAGAACTGTGTGCCATCACTATCTCCATTAGTAAAACTTCTGTTTGTACCATGAGGAGGATCAGTTACAAAACATAGCAGCCTGCCAGAGTGACAGGAATTGTCTCTGTGAATAATTTGAGGAAAATGAATTTAAAATGTTCCTGGACTGGCAATTGAATATACAAACTATATTAGACTCAATTCAAATTAAGAACACAAATGTAACACAGACTATCTTAGTGGAGAAGCAGTCCAAAAACAATGCCCCCCCGTCAGAATCAGCATAGGCATGAGAGGACAAACACACAGAGCCCATTATAGGCTAATATAATGAATACATTATGAAGGAGTGAATTTAGGGTGTACCTGGACTGGTGATTAAAATAACAATCAATATTGAACGCAATGACAAATTAGCAACTGAAATAGAAGACAGAGTGTCTTATTCTTCAGTTATGAAATCAATCCATACCATTACAATGTAATTAGTAATATTCACAAAATTGATCAATTACAGTTTACATGACTAGCGTGAGGTACAGCTTTATTTCCAGTTCATAAGTCATTAATCGCAGGAGGAGATGGAATTTGCCATTCCTCCATTGAGTTCAGCTCTCTTGCGATAGGCTCAGAGTGATCAATCCTTTGCAATTGGTTATATTCGCAGTAATAACCAGCATGGGTTGTAACTTTTTTGGCATTTATCAAATACGTATATAATTCATTGATAGCAAGAGGAGAGGTAGATTTGCCATTCCTCCATTGAGTTAAATCTTCTTGAAAGGGTCACAGCAATCAATCCATTGGCAGTCCAAACGATTACCTCACCATTCAGGGAGGCAGGCTTATTTAGTCACTAGCATTGGCAGCCTTGCATTTGACTCTACTTCTAAGTTGTCCAATTTTCTGTGTAACCTGTTGTGTGATTGGCCCTATGTATGTAATATCAAAGGGGTACCAAGTGTAGTATTCCACATTAGTGGTGTTACAGTTGGAAAATGTTTTTTTAACTCCTGATGATTGTACCACCTATGAATCTTTTGGTATTTGTAGTGAATTTTCAAACAATGCAGTTAAGACACTTGAAGGGTCAAAAAGGTATTTCATTTCTCAGGCTTTCTCTGGAGACTCATTAATTTACCCTCAGCATGCCTAATCAGGCCTATTCATTATGTCAATGAAAGGTATCATTTCATGTCCATGTGTTTTCTCACCTTCCAACAGAGCACACATTTTTTGATGTGTCTGCTTATTGTACCTCATATGTGACATTTTACAATTTCTATGTGGTCTACAAATTACTACAATATACGTGTAGTTACTATGCCTTTTTGGTTTAATTAAAAGCACCCATAAGACTAGAATGTGTTAGTGGTTTTACTACATTAATTGAAATGCTTAGAATAATTTTCTTTACCTATCTGTAATGTTTATATCAATATATTCCAGGTGAACCGTTGTTTTGAGAATATACTGAATCACTAATTCAACTGGCATTAGGGCTGTTCCTGTCATAAATAGTAGGTTGGTAAGTATTTAATATGAGTTGCACAAACTTTAGCTTTTCTCAAAGATTTTTTGTAATAGGCTTTGACTTTAATCTACAACCTACTTTGACACATTCCTCTGTAAGCAACATCAGGTGCACTAAGCCTTAACCTGGTTTACCATGGAGTACTACTTGTAGCCCAAACTTTACTTGTTTGCAAACAGTGCAGCATATAACTTTCAACATGCACAACCACACATACTTCTAGAGCTTATCCTATTTTCATTCTATGCATCTACATGTATACACAGAAACTCAATACTGTATATGACAACAGGTTCTCTAGTAGGGGTGTATGAATTTAACGGAATTTGCATTCACACAATTAAGCACAATTTGGGCAGAAATATGCAATTTTCAAATAGGTCATTTCAGAATATAGTTTAGTTGGAAACAAGTCCTTGTGTCAATTTTTGGTGTGAGGATACAATTAAACAGAAGCAACTTTAACAACATGTTCTGTTGTTCCCATGCATTCGAAGGAAAGCTTGACCACAAATGGCTCTATTTACAGTAATGTTTTACCACCAATAACTTTTAATTAAGCAAAGAAGGCTAATTGGCATAGTTTTGTGAATTTGGCTTGAAAAGTGTAATGCAAAGGTCCTTAAATTAAGCAAATTACATTGCAATAACTTAAAGTTTACTCCTTACAAACAGCTTTCCTAATTAAATAATGCAAGGATTTATGGAATAATGTGAATACAAGTATCATGGATTATGTCATTTGTAATGTCATCAGTGATGTTATCAATGATGTCAGTTGTGATATCACAAGTGATGTAATTTAGTCTGTTATGAGTGATGTAATATTAGCGGTCAGAAGCAATGCCTGATGCGAGTGCAAGGTGTAGTTAGTTAAGTAAATTATAACTGGTGAATATGAGGAGCTTTTCATTTCTTAAACATTAGTTCTTATCTCATTTCAACACCAAACCCAAACATCACTATAACGCTTGCTTTCTTAGTATTTTATTAACATAGTTTATGATCCTATTACCGTGTCTAACAATAAAGTCACTTCATTCTTTCCAATGTATTGCTGTGTTTTGTTAACGTACTTAAAGTCACGTATTCATTCAAACTCCTTGGGCAACTTGCGGTCAAACCCCCCCACTGGCAATGGCAGTGCACCCATCCCCATGCATGTGACCAGCACTCTGTATGATCCTTCCTCTAGCCAGGTACTGCACACATCCCCGCATGGGTCCCTAGCCTCTGTTGTGCATGGCTTTCACCAGTGCTCCAGGTGGGGGTTGAATGCAGAGCCTGGCCTTTGGCCCTACACTCAACCCGCAGCAGGTGACCATCCACCTAGAGAGGCCATACATTGCAGGGGTTGGCAGCAGGGCCTTACATCTGAGCAGGCCTTGCTGACAACTCCAGCATGTGAACCCAAGGGTGCCCAACTTCATGGTGCACAGACCCTTGAGCCATGGGTAGTAGTTGGTTGCCCTGTGTCCAAACCCCAATGTACATGGCCTATGAACAGATCTTTCTCATTGTTTTTTTCTAAATGTTTTATCTGTGATAAAAGTCGGCAGCACATCAATACTGGTAACACAGGTGCACCCAAAACTCAATTGCTTTTTTAAATTTTGAATTATGGGGTGTGTTCCTGGGGAACCCCCAGAAGGGCCTGAAGGTCATGGTATGCCCTCCTTTCCCCCTTATGTTACCGTTCAGACTGATTTGCATATGGCTGGGTCCAAACTGAGTTGGTGTGGTGAGCAAAAAACAATGGCCTCAACCCAGATCTCTAGATTAGGGAAGAATGTTTGCATTGTTAAGCATTCCATCCATCATTTCTGCTTATTGCTTTTGTCACCCTAAGCAGCAAACGGTATAACCAAATGTGGGTCCCTTGCTCACTGTGCCACTGGATTCAAGCTGTCCTGGCTGATGAGTAATGATACCCCAAAACGGGCTCCAGGATGCTTGTTTCTGGTCCAGGGAGAATCTGGCCTGGCAGTGCAAGCTGGACTGTTCCCATGAGGCACAGAGTCAAGACTGATTTGCACATGGCTGGGTCCAAAATGGGGTGGACTAGTGAGCAAAAGAACAATTGATTCAACCCAGATCTCTTGACTGGGGCTGAGTGGTTGAAATGTTTCAGCACCCGGAGGTCAAGACTTTGAGGCCCTCTTCCATCCACAGGCTCCTGCTTGCGCCTCATCCCTGATGGTCCAGTGGTGGAGCATCACAGCTTTGATGTTTAACTGCTATTCTGTCTCCCTTTCCGCTTTTCCTGTCTCTTTTTTCCTTCTTTTTTATTCTGCCCTTGGCTTGCTCTTTTCCTTTTGCTCTTCCTCCTGTGCTCCCCCTAGCCACCCCTGCCACTGTGATCCCCCGTGGACCTTCCTACTATGTTTATCTTCTCTCTCTCTGCTCTTTTTATCTCTATGTCTCTCTTTCTGCTTTTTTCTTTTACTCTGCCCCCGTTTCTGATTTTTTCCATTATTCCCTCTCCTCTTGTGTCCCTTCCTGTGTTTTTCCACCTCCCAGCTGATCAGCCCCCCTGTCGCACTACTTAACGCCAACCACTGCGTGGCCATATGCAGCAGGTGCACTGCTGGCATACCAAAGGCAAGCCCGTCTGTGCCCTTCCACATCTGGACTGCACCCAGCACCAGGGAACCTGGCTCTCAGACTTTCCACCACTACAACTCCAGCGCCCTCCTTGCCCTCAACCCTAGATGACATGCCTCCTGCCATCTAGCATCACCAGAACAAGACCCACAGACCCCTCACCTGCTGATGCTACAACCGTACCTTTACCCGCGCTAACACACCAGCTCTTCTCGCCACCCAGCCGACCAACAGCGCACCTGACCAGCTCACCTGCATCCTCCTCAACTTGTGGTCCCTCCACAAACACACCTTAGAAATCTGGGACCTCCTCAACACCACCTCCCCTGACATCACTTTCTTCACAGAGACATGTACTGCTCCGGACCGGACATCGGAATCACCATTCCCGATTGCTACAAAATACCCACAAGGACCCCCCTGATCGCCCAGGAGGAGGCATTGCCATCATCCACAAGAAAAGCCTTCAATTTACCACGCACTCCAACTACCCTACAAGGACCATAGAACACCTCAAATTTCAGCTCCGGACCAACACCACCTGCCACAGACCTTTCATCTACAGACCCGCCCTTCAACAACGCCATCCTAGACGTCATTGCATGCCAGGCTCTCGTATCCACTGGTTATATCCTACTCAGTGACCTCAACTTCCAGGTGGACAACCCCAGAGACCAGAACACCACCTCCCTACTGGAGCACCTCACCAACATAAAACCCAAACAGCTGGTCTCTGCACCAACCCACACAGCTGGACACATGCTTGACCCCTTCTTCTGCAGCAGCGGGTACATCAGCTAAAGCCACAACACCGAAGTCTCCTGGACCAACCACCACTGTGTACATCTCGCCTTCACCAAACCCACTGTACACCACCATCCTCATCGCTTCCCCACTGCAGCTGGATCTTGGCTACCAAAGAACTTCTCATCAACTCTCTAAGTACAGCCACTCTGTCAACACCAACGCACTCCAACACCACAGCACGCAACCTCCACCATTGGATCTCCAGCTGTGCTGACATTTTGGCACCCCTCAGCAAAAGACCAGGAAAGCAACATGCCAAGAAAGCCAGCTGGTTTACCCATGCCCTCCACTAATCCAGACACACCTGCAGATGACTCAAGAAGAGATGGAGAAACAACAAAACCCCCGAAACCCACTCTACTTTCAAATCCGCCATCAACACACACTACCTCCTCCTCAAAACCACAAATAAAACACCCCTCCAAGACAATATTTGACGCAAGCGCACATAACAGCAAAGAACTCTTTGCCATCATCAAGGAGTTCACTATGCCCAACAGCGAGACCACAGACGTCCCTCCCTCCCAAGACATCTGCAACAAACTCAGCACCTTCTTCCACCACATGATCGGGCAGATCTATGGCAACTTCAACACCCTAGACCCTGCCACTTCGCCCGCCACCACTGCATGCAAATTTGCCAGACCCCAACAGACCGTGTTCTATTGGACACTGCTCACAACAGAGGACACACTCAAGGCCATGAAGAACATCCACTCAGGAGCCCCTTCAGATCCATGCCGCACCATAAACTGCTCCATCAAAACTACTGGTTCACTGATAGAATATAGATAAAAATATCAATGTTGAAAATATCAGAAAAAAATATTGACTAAAAATATATCAACTCCCATACCTACACAGGTAAGTTAAAAAATATTGAATCAAACATATCAGTGTAAAAACTATAGATGTAAAAAATATCGATTGAAATATATATATGAAATAAAATAATATATATTAAATCTACCCAATATTAATATTAATTTTAACGAAATAAATTAAATTTCATTTATTATACATTTTTACAAAATATTACAGAGAAACTTAATTTAAAAAAATAAACACACAGAAATAATAATTTACACAAATATATTTACTTTAAAATAATTAAACAACTATCTTTAATTTATTTTAAAACTTTAAAATTATATAAAAATAATATATATATATAGATAATTTAAAATATAAAAAAATTCTACAATAATTTAAAACATTAAACTATGAAAAACTATTTAAACTTAAATTGCCCAATACAATCAGTCCAACAGTGTTGGTTAGCAAAATAATTAAATTTACTATTCCAACTCCAGTGAGTGCAACAGTAGGGAAAGTGTTGGATAGCGGAGGGGTAAAGATTACTATTCCCACTCCAAACAGTGCAACAGTAGGGAAAGTGTTTGATAGCTGAGGGGTAAAAAATTACTATTCCCACTCCTGTCAGAGCAACATTAGGGAAAGTGTTAGATAGCGGAGGGGAAAAAATTACTATTCCCACTCCAGTATGAGCAACAGTAGGGAAAGTGTTGGATAGCAGAGGGGTAAAAATTACTATTCCCACTCCAGTGAGTGCAACAGTAGTTTAAGTGTTGGATAGCGGAGGGGTAAAATATACTATTCTCACTCCAGTGAGAGAAACAGTAGGAAAAGTGTTAGATAGCGGAGGGGCAAAAATTACTATTCCCACTCCAAAGAGTGCAAGAGTAGGTGAAAGTGTTGAATAGCAGAGGGGTAAAAATTGCTATTCCCACTCTACTGAATGCAACAGTAGGATAAGTGTTAGATAACGGAGGAGCAGGGTCAGAACTGAGTTGCATATGGCTGGGTCCAAACTGGGGTGGCATAGTGAGCAAAAGAACAATGTATTCAACCCATGTTGTGTGTTTTCTGCATGGCCAATTGCTGTTTTCCCTATGTTAGCCTAGTTGTGCACATTGTAGGCTATATTTATTTTGCACACTTTACTACATAAGCATGCTCTCTTTTTTTGCCACATTGTATGTTCTGCTCTTTTCCTGTGATTTAGTTTGAAACCATAGACAAGGTCAAACAACAAGTTTCTTGTTATTCTCTCAGGTCAGACACTAGCACATAGACATAACATGAGTATACAGCTGCTGTTTGTGAGCAAACATGTCTTGTCATATAACTGAAGACAGGAGTTCTAAAAACACACACACTGAGCAAAGGTCCTGAGGCAAGATTACCATGTCAGCTGAGATGAAGAATGCCCAACCATGTATGCTAAGTACGGGGTCCACAACTAATTCCATAGACCTTTGATATATGATCATTTAGCTTCAGTAGGAGGGGAGATTAGGCTAATCTGTTTTATAACATGACAGGACTTTTATGGTGCATGGTTTGTTAACCATGCTAGCAATATTTCTGCTATCCTTTTGATTTCTAATTGTGGAGCAAATACTGCACTTAGGATAGTTTAAATAAATATTCTAAACTTCCTTGTGTATCTTGTTTATCTTATTGTGGACAAGTACAAGTGAGATGGCGAAAGGATGTGTCCTTTTACCACGATCCCTGAGAGGATTGAGAGGATTGTGTTCTGGGGTGCCAACTCACTTGTTTCTCTGGAAAGGTTAGGCACTCTAGCAAGTCTGACTCTGGCTCATAGATACTGAGGTGGTATAGTGACTCAGTCCTTACATGCCAATGTTCTATGATCCCAAGCATAGCTCTATTCCTGAGCAGAATCCCTACAACACCCAGATGTCTTGACTGAAGGTGAGTGGTTGAAATGTTTCAGGACTTCATCCTTCATCTTCCTATGTTTCTATGCTCGTACTAAGTAGCCAAATGTATGCCCAGATTAGGGTCCCTTACTCACTGTGCCACTGATTTCAAACTAGACTGGCTGATGAGGGGTGATACCCTGAAACCGGTCCAAGGATGCTTGCTTCAAGTCCAGGGAGTACCTGGCCAGGCAGTTTGGGATGAACTACTCACATGAGGAGCAGGGTCAGGGCTGGTTTGCATATTCCTAGGTCCTAACTGGGATGGCATAGCAAGCAAAAGAGCAATGGATTCAACTCAGATCTCTTCAAAGGGGTAGAGTGGCTGAAAAGTTTTGGCACTCCGTCCATCATCTTGTTGTGTTAACCATGATCACACTAAGTGGACAAGGGTATGCCCTCATGTGGGTCCCTTGCTCGCTGTGCCACTGGAGTCAAGCTTACCTGGCTGATGAGGGGTGATAACCCAAAACTGACCCCGGGATGCTTGTTTCCGGTCCAGGGAGGACCTGGCCTGGCAGTTATGGCTTAACTGTTCCCATGCAGAGCAGGGTCAGGACTGATTTGCATATGGCTGGGTCCAAATTGCGGTGACATAGTGAGCAAAAGAACAATGGATTCAATTCAGATCTCTTGACTGGGGTGAGTGGTTCAAAAGCTTCAGCACTCCAGCCATCATCTTGTTGTGTTTGCTGGTACCCACTCTGGGTACCCACCATAGGCTTGTTAGGGGCTTTTGGGGTCCCCGCCTGCTGTGGGAGCCAGCATTGGTCTCACCCGCAGTGAGCAACTATTTATGCTGCTCCCACCTTGTGGGAGAAATCTCTTGATCTGTTTCCCTGTCTCACAGGGAGGACAGGGAAACCAATCAAAAAAAATTCAAAGCTCCTGCAAACTAGGAGCACAGCTGTGTCTGCTTGCATCTGGGGGGAGTTTTGAAAATGCTCTAGCCAGCTGGGAGCAAACACAAGTTTCTCTGCCTCTGCCGGTTCAGGCAGGGAAACTTCTGTGTCTCTGGGGTGAGCTCCCCAGGTCGAAGCATGTAAGCCAGCACCAGAGGATGAGGTTCCCAAGTCCTTAACGGCTCAGGGAGAGGACCAGTGGCGGCCCCCTCCTGTTTTTTTTTATATTTCAGCTCCTGGCAATGGGTTCCCTGGTGACGAAAGTGGCCTTGGGAGGGGCTGTGCAACCCTCCCACCAAAAAGTTTCTTTGGGCCTCACGGAAAGGATTTTTGGGACTGAAGGTGGCCTGAGAAGGGGAGCAGCATGCTCCCTATGTAATTTAGCCCCAGTGGGGGGTTCAGGGATTAGGGAAGGGGGCTGCATGCCCTGTTCCCTTCCCTTCAATAAACATTGCAGCCCCGTGGGTGGGCTTATTGGGTCCTATAATTGAAGACTGTGGCCCTGGCTTCCATTTGTTTTGCAATCCCACTGGAGTTCTACGGAATTGCAGCAAAAATTGCTAATTATTTTTATATTTTGGCCCTAGGAGGGTAAGGTATCCCTACCCTACCTCTTATATTGCTAATTTTGTTTAAATCAGGACAGGGGGCAAAGTCACTGAGTCCTGTAATGCCTGTCAGCAACATTTTTCTGATTTGGCTGACAGCCAATCAGAGCGCTCACTCCCACAAGAGTCTGACTCCAGCAGGAGTAAATTAGGCCAAGAGAAAAAGCTTCTGGGCCAATCAGAATACTACATTTTTAAATTGACATTCCAGTTAGAGTCCCTCGAGCCTCTTGTGGGCCCAACCATCCAGATATACAAATATTTTTACCTTTAATTTCTAAAATACTACAAACAGATTTAAACCAAATTGTAAGCGAACAATATGTGGAGCAAGATCTAGCAATCTGTCAAATTTGGTGTAATTCTGTGGGGCAGTTTTTGCTGTAGTACTTCTTAGGGAAGACTATGGAAAATGCACTGGATTTTGTGTTTTTGGACTCCCCTTTTTTACTCTTCCCTCACTTGATAGATCGCCCAGAATCCTAATATGCACAAACTCATAAAAATAGCATCTTTTTGGAACGTTTTGTTTTGATTCGTAAAACGAGACCAAAGTTATGAGGAAGCGCAACACGATTTTCCTATGGAAAGGCTGACCTAACTATAACTACCTAGATATGTGTGTGTGTGTGTATGCAAATATAAATATATGTATTTATATATATATATTCACTGAAACAACCACAGGTTTCAGGGACGTTATAGTTAGTTGGACATTTTACTCGTACTTACTTACTTACTTTAGTCTTTATTTCGATATTTCATCATAAAAGACATGACAATAAAAAACAGGTAAAATAACAATCAGGCATATTTAAAAATTCCATACAATATAAATCAGTTTGTTCATAGAACATATTACCAAACAATGGAATCCAAATTGTTTAAAAAACAGATATAAAAATAAGAATTATAAGAAATAATTCTCAATAATAAAACCACACAATTATTGTCAATTTCAATGACATCAATATCAATAATTGAAAAGGAAAACATCTCTATTAGCAGGAATCCGGAAGTCCCCAGACTAAGTTATTGTTGTTGGAGTGTTCCCAGCCCTAATGATCCACATCCAGCAGAGAAATTTTGCAACCGCTATAACCAGAGGTTCCTGGGTATTATTTCTCAGAATTCTCAATGCTTCTGAACAAGCTCGTGTGCCCAGATTCCGGCAAATGGGTACCAGCCACTTATTACGTGGAGCAATATAGGCTGGACATACAAAAAATATGTGAGCAATAGATTCTTTTTGGCCCAAACACCATTTGCAGACATCATCCTGCATGCCATTCCAAGATTTAGTAAAGGTTTTAATTGGAAGGCTGCCAACCCTGAATTGGTGATATAATTTACGATCACAAGACCTAGTAATAATGTCCCAGTAGTCCTCCATAAAGGGGACAATCTTGTGTTCAAGGAATAAACCAGTCAAGGAGGTAGCCTCAATCTTGGTTATATATTTGTGGCACACTAATGCCCAATATGTTTCTTTAAAAACCTTTTTTGTGGGAAATTGGCTATTGGAGGGGTCAAACCACAAGTTACTCATCCCCATGTCCACCAAGGACGTTCTAACTTCCTTAAACCATGGGATGTTTCCTGAACCAGCAATTGATCTAACATCCAGGATTGCCCTGGCAAATAAATCAAGTTCTGGAGTAATCCATATCATCCGCCAAAAGGCCAATGGCCTATAACGTGCCACATCCTCAATGGAATAACATCCCAAGTCCATTAAAAGAGGTTTTAGTGGGGTAGAACCGGGGAGACCTATCACATTCCTAAAAAAATTATTTTGAAACCTAACCAACATGAATAGGTCAGAAAAGCCCCATAGTTCTGCTCCATACAGGATTGCAGAGCTAATCCTTGAATTGTAAATTTTAAGGGCAGGACCTATCCTTTTGGTCAGGGACGTACGCTGTTCTTTAATTAAACACCCTGTCAACTGAGCAAACTTGAGGGAAAAAACATCAATCTGGGGTTTCCATTTTGTTTTGGACTCTAATGTGATTCCTAAATAGGTCATCACATTAGTCTGGGCTAACTTGATATTATTCATGGTTACAAAACCATCCACTTGCTTTTTCTTAGTTAGGATCATAAATTTTGATTTGTCGACATTAACCTGTAAATTATTATCGAAACAAAACTCTTCAAATTTATCCAGTGCCCGTTGCAAACCTATCTGGGTTTTAGATAATAAGAGAGTGTCGTCCGCAAACATAAGTAACGGCACTTTGGTGCCATCCAGGGATGGAGCATCCGTTGGAAAGGTAGAAAAAACTCCATTACCCTGTTGATGAACAGCAAAAAAAGTGTTGGCGCTAAGACACATCCCTGTCTAACCCCACGTGACACAGTGAATTTGTTTGTAACCTGCCCTTGTAAACCCCAGCGAACACGTGCAAAATTTCCCTCATGTAGCTTTATAACTAGGGCCAATACGTCCGAAGGCATCCCCATTTCGCTCAATGCCCTCCATAGCTTTCT
Source organism: Triturus cristatus (assembly GCF_964204655.1). NCBI lineage: Eukaryota > Metazoa > Chordata > Amphibia > Caudata > Salamandridae > Triturus > Triturus cristatus. The sequence goes on from NC_140588.1 coordinate 493,039,968, forward strand.
CCTGGGCACCAAATCGAACGCAGACTTGAGGTCAATAAAGGCAGCATAGATGGTACCACCACCCAAACTCACCACACGCCAATATATCAATAAAAACCTAAAAACTTGCTCGATGGTGCCTACGCATGGTCGAAAACCAGCCTGTAGTGGGGACAATATGTCATCAAGCTCCATCCAACTCTGTATTCTTACGAGAACCATCCTTGCAACTATTTTTTGTATGCAATCGATCAAGCTGATCGGGCGGTAATTACCTGGATTGGAGCGGTCTCCCTTCTTGTAAATTGGCAGGATCTCGGCTCCCCACCATGAATCTGGAATGTGTGCCCCAGTAGCCATTGCATTAGCAATAAATACTATATATGGCACCCAATTAACAGTGTTATTTTTAAAAAGATCCACCGGAACACAATCCATACCCGATGCCCTACCACTGGGGGCCTTGTTAAGGGCAACCTCTGCCTCCTTACTGTCAAACGGTATAAATTGTTTGTTTGTTGGAGAACAAGGGTTAAACTCCAATAATAAGTCTGGCAGCAAGGGGTCAGTTCCGGCCCCTAATACAGAAAACTGGGCACCAAAATGATACCCTTACCCCATTTAACAATATGCCAAAACTTGGCCAAATTGGTCAATCTGCTAGCATCGAGCAGATCTTTCCAATGCTGCTCGTCCCATTCTTTTTTGGCACAGTGCAAGGTTTTTCTATAATTTTTCCTGGCCATCTTGATGTTTGGCATTTGTTTGGACCTAATTGCCAGAGACAGGACTTTATAGGATTCACGGCACAACTTATTGTACCATGATTTCTCTCTACTCTGGCTCATTAATTTCTGGGGTCTAGTGGGTTTAGAGAAGTGGGATTTCAAACTTAGAAATAGGTCTTCATGAATATTAGAGATGCTGCCATTAATTTCCGCCTGAGTATTAAAAGATCGCAATATGGCCAATGACCGTACAACCTCTGATCTTATATTTTCTAAAGCTTCCTTATCATCAAACACTCTTGCCCATCGAACTCTACATAGATCATTCGTTAGTATGGCATCAGCGGTGGCCACCACTGTTGGTTCATTACCAGCCGACATAACAGTAAGGTTGATGCTAAGAAGCAAAGGATTGTGATCACTTTCAGGACGATCAATAATCATGTCAAAATTGGCCAGTGTTCAATCTTGATTAAAGTATAATCAATTCTGCTTTTATGCAGACCATTATCAAAGGTGGCCCTACCCATTTTGTCTGACGTTGAGCGTCCGTTGGTAGCTCTGAAGCCACGTTCCAAACAGAAGCCCAGCAATTGCACGGCCGATTAACACCATCGTTTTATGGGTGGTAGATCAAGCGGGGGAATATTCCACTCGACATCCTCCTCATCCATGATATTTCCCCCTTCATAATTTAGAGGTTCAAATGTGCAGTTGAAGTCCCCCGCTATGATCGTAATACAATCATGCCCCGCTAAATCAAAAAAGGAATCAAAGTCAGCAAAGGTTTTCGAACTCTGACCCCCTGGTATCCCTCGCATATAAACGTTAACGATAAGAATATCCTTTAGAGCGGGACGATGTAATTTAACGGCGAGGATATCAGGGCTATTGGTGGGGATCTCCTCTAAACTATAGTTGGTTGCTTACCTAACCCAAAGAGTAAGGCCCCCCGAGGGCCTGCCTCTTTTTCCTTTCACTGCAGCTTTATGAAAATTTAAAAAACCTAAACGGTAAATGGGTTCAACGGCCCATGTCTCCTGAAAGGCCCAAATATCATACTCCTCCACAAAGTCTGACCACTCTGCTACCGGGAGTCTACGCTGTAAACCTGCAATGTTCCAGGAAGCAAACATGAACAAGGAAGGATAACTACTCTGGCCTGGCAAAGGGTGAACAACCACAGGTTGTATGGGGTCTTCCAGCACCACTTCAGCCTGCAATGATTCCCTTCCCAAGCCCAACTCCTCACACATAGGGATCACAATGTCCGGCCTTTTTACATCACCAAAGGCCGCTGTAGAACCACCAAGAGTATTACCATCTATATATTCCAGCTTATTACCACCCCCATCATCACGAAAAGTCATCCCAACATTGGATTTTGGGCTCCCTATAGAAAGGCAAAGTCAATCCACCTGATCCAAAACTCCAAAACGGTTATTTATGGGAATGTTATATAAACAGTCATTTAGCCACCCCCTACTTCGTTCGGTGTTATCAAACACTGGGGCTAACAATTTCTGCCTTCCCAAATAATTTCCCTGAGGATAAAAATAGGAAAGAGGATGGGACTTGATGCATGATGCCGTGCCCTCAGTTCCCTGTTCACAAATAAATTTCACGGCTCGTTTGTCTCTAAAGTTAAGGACAATACAGTCGCCTGTAGAATCCTTCTTACGAGACCCCACCCAACCTACTCTACGCACATGAATGATCTCACTGAACACATGTAACGGAAGAGGTCTATGTTTGTTCAACCAATGTAATGATTTGTTCTTAAGTTCATCATAGGATTCCTGGGTGTTACTACCAAGCTCTGGAACCCCCGACAAAACCACTACATAGGGTGCACAATCTGAAGGTAAATCCAAAAGGACTCTGTTGGGCTTAGGTGCGTTTCGAGCACTGGACATATGGCTCCCAGTACTAGCAACTCTAGGGGCAGGAGGATGGGACCCCCTAATCTCATGTGATATAATGTTTTCCCCTGAATCTGAATTAACAGGTGCATCAATCAACCTCACAGTGGAAATATTATTATTAGGAGATTGTAAAACACTTGCTTGCACAGCTGGTAGCCCTGGGATATTAAGAGAGGATTGCTGACATGGCACCAACATTGGTGCGGATAAACTCTCCACATTGGTTATTAGTTTATTCAGCACATCGCCATACAAGCACACCCTCTTTCAATAGCTTGGAGTTTTTCTTCAATACATATTAAATGCTCATTTAAGGGAGAGACAATTGAAGAAACCAAATTTCCCAGTTCTTGCCAAAATCTGGCACCCAAATTTGGAGGCAAGACATCCCCTATTCCGTTGGATGGGGGTATCTGTACCAAATCCGAAGAGGGACTATTTATAGGGGGATCTGGAGGGTCATTATACTTCCCTTTCCCTTTTTTTGTACCATTATTTAATTTACCTACTTTAGCATTTGTCTGTCTCAATAAGCCTCCACCCCGTTTACGTTTACCTACGTGAGCACCTAGGGGGGAGGACACAGATTTATTTGGTAACAAATGCGGTGTAGATCTCGTTGACACCCGTGATGTCACAGAATTTGAGACAGAACTCTGTGGTATTCCCACAGTTGCTGGATGGTTAGTTTGATCAGATAGGGACTGAACTAAATCAGCCGAATGAGACTGAATTTGGGCAACAGGTGTAAGTTGATCCGGAGATGGAACTCTAGCCAATCTCCCCAGTGAAGAACGTTTTGTGTGCTCCAGTTCAAGAGACACACGGCGTTCCGCTAAAGTAATCTCTTTATCCAGGACCGAAGTAGCTCTTATAATAAAATTATCTAGAGTCCCAAGAACTCCTATATTAGAGCCTCTCCCAGTTGTTTCACGGCTACCTGCCATAATAAAATGGTCACTCCTGCCACAGATCTCCCGAGGCTTCGCCGGGAGCAACGCTGCATTTTTAACTTTTAATCTCACCTGGTGCCACGATCCTTGGTGTCCTTCAGTTGCGCCCTGGTCTATCGCGCAACGCCACTCCAGCTGCTTCCTGCACGCCCCCCAGAGCACCGGCCTCTGATCGCCTCCTTCTGCCGGGCTGCTGCTCGGAGCGGAGACGGGCGAGGCATCCATCTTCGGCGGCTCTGGGTTAGCGGTGCAGCTTTCTGGCCCCTCCCCCCCAACAAGTACTTCCAGGCGCCCGTGGACATCGCGCCCAGTCTCACTCCTGCCACAGATCTCCCGAGGCTTCGCCGGGAACAACGCTGCATTTTTAACTTTTAATCTCACCTGGTGCCACGATCCTTGGTGTCCTTCAGTTGCGCCCTGGTCTATCGCGCAACGCCAATCCAGCTGCTTCCTGCACGCCCCCCAGAGCGCCGGCCGCTGATCGCCTCCTTCTGCCAGGCTGCTGCTCGGAGCGGAGACGGGCGAGGCATCCACCTTGGGCGGCTCTGGGTTAGCGGTGCAGCTTTCTGGCCCCTCCCCCCTGCCACTCCCCCTATGTGTCCCTTTATTTTGGCCAGTTGGCCCCGGCGGCGCAGCGGACGGGCGCAGCGGGCGCGACGAAGGCGCGCCGAAGTTGCGCCTAAGTTAAGCCCGTCTGCGCCCGTCCGCGGCGGGCTGGGACCAGGGGCCACAGACCTTGCCTCTCCTCTGGTGTATACTTCGGCTCAACTGTCTGCTTATTCTACTACTTTTCCTCTTTCTCCTTCTCTACGGCTCCATTTAGACGCTTTGGGTATTTATGCCCACCCTTCCTTTTGTTCCCTCTCTGATGGTAGTACTTCTTCCCTTTCCTTGCCCTGTACTCCTCCTGCTCCCCCCTTCTCTTTTAGTTTCCCTCCAGCCTCTGCCATTCTGCTCAATACTCGCTCTGCGGCCAAAAATCAAACGGCACTTTCTACTCTTCTCCATACTGACTCACCTGATTTCCTATTCCTCACAGAAACTTGGTTCTCCTCCGACTCTCTTCCTGATCTCCTAGCTATCCTACCTGATACCTATTATGCCCTCCGAGCTGATCGCCCGGACGGTAAGGTAGGTGGGGGTGTGGCCATGATAATTCGATCCTCTTTGAAATTTCAACTCCTTGCCCACCCTTCTATATTTAATGTGGACTTCTTGGTGGCCCGCTCCCTTAATCTTCCCTCACCCCTTACTGTTGTTCTTCTGTACCGTCCCCCTCAAGCCATGCCGCTCTTTGTGTCCACCCTGCAGGATCTCCTGGCCACCCTGGTGGTCAACAATTCTTCGCTGTTGCTACTCAGGGATTTTAATTATTGGCCAGGTGATCCCAGGGAGGACTCATCATCCAAAGATTTCACTGCCACTCTCAAGTGCCTCAATTTTTCCTCTCATGTTTCGGCCCCCACTCATATACAGGGTCATACCCTGGATCAAATCTGGTCTTCACGTTGTAACATTTCATCCACTTCTATTCTTCCCTGTGTCTGGTCGGATCACTCTATGATCTCTTTTTCCATCCATCTGGGTTCTGCCGAGAAAGCTCCTCCCTCTAAAACCATCCTGGCACGCAGCTGGAACCAGATTGATCTTAATTCTCTCTCATCTTCTCTGGCCCTATCTGCTCCTGACCTCACTGATTTGCCCTTGGAAGATCAGGCTGACGCCATTAGTGTCTGGCTCTCCTCCTCTTGTGATCAGGCTGCCCCGCTCAAGAGGGTTAAGCTTGTCCGACCTTATGATGCCCACAAATGGTTTACTTGTGAACTAAAAACTCTTAAACTGGGTCTCAGGCGCTCTGAACGTCAGTGGAGACGGAACTACTGTCCCACTCTCCGGCTTAAATACAAAACCCTCTTGAACAAGTACAAAAGTGCTATTTTAGCGGCCAAGACTAAATACTTCACTGAGAGAGTTACCTCCTCTGCCAACAAATCGTGTGAAATTTTTTCTTTAGTTCATAATCTTGCCACTTCTGACCGCACTTGCACATCTTTGGTTCCTTCCCAATCTTTATGTTCCTCACTCAATGATTACTTTATTGATAAGATCCTTACTATTAAGGCCCACATTCCTCCCGTGCCCCAACCTGAACTCTCTGCTTTTTCTCCTTCACCCTCTTCTTCTTTTAATTATTTTCAACCCATTTCCTCTCAGCTTTTCTTGGATCTGCTTGCCAAAGTCAAGTCCGGCTCCCCCGCGGACTGTGCTCCTGCTCGCATCCTTAGAACACTCTATTCCAGCTGCCCTGCTCCCCCTCTTGCTCTTCTTAATGCTTCTCTTACTTTGGCTACTGTCCCTTCTTCATTTAAATCTACTATCGTTCTTCCTATTCTCAAAAAACCTAGTCTTGACCCCTCTTTGTTATCTAATTTCAGGCCCATTTCTCTGCTTCCCTACCTCGGGAAGATCCTTGAAAGCTATGTCACTTCTTGCTTATCCACCTATCTCGAGGAGAATCGTCTCTTAGCCTCCCACCAGGCGGGCTTCCGCCCTGGCCACTCTACAGAGGGCGTGGTGCTGGCGGTCATGGATGAACTTAAGGGGAAAGCTGATATCAGTCTACCCCAGGCTCTGGTTCTCCTCGATCTGTCCGCTGCGTTTGACACGGTCGATCATGCCATTCTTCTCGACGGTGTCAGCGCAGCGGGCATTCAGGGCACTGCCCTTTCTTGGATCGCGCCCTTCCTTCTAGGCAGGACGCAAGCGGTTCATCTCTCCGGATTTTCCGCTCCCCCTCGCTCGGTCACCTGTGGGGTGCCGCAGGGCTCTTCTCTTTCCCCTCTTCTTTTTAATCTTTATATCCGCCCTCTTGTTTCTTCTCTTCTCGAGCTGGGGGTTTCCGTTTATAACTACGCTGATGACCTCCAGCTTGTTTTCGATCTTTCATCCCCTCTTCTTTCCCTTCCTAAATTTTGCTCTACTCTAGTTTTCATCTCGCAGTGGATGAGTTCCAATCATTTGAAGCTCAATCCGGATAAAACGGAGCTTGTCCTTACCGGTGGCCCTTCCAACCCCTGGTCCCCTGTTCATTGGCCTCTTTCTTTTGGTCCTCCCCCGGTACCTGTCTCTTCTGTCCGGACCTTGGGCATTAAGATCAGCCATGACCTGTCCATGCATTCACAAATTAGTTCTGTTGTTTCTTCATGTTTTCTTTCTCTTCGTATCATTCGCAAGATCTCTCGGTTTTTCTCGGTTGATGCGCTTAAAACTATAGTCATCGCTTTAATCATCTCCCGCCTTGACTATGGGAATGGCCTGTATGTTGGCATCCCGTCCTATGAAACCCGCCGTCTTCAGGCCATCCAAAATCAGGCAGCCCGACTTATTCTTCGTTTACCCACATGTTCTCACATCACTCCTGCTCTCAGTTCTCTTCACTGGCTCCCTGTACATTTCAGATCTTTTTTTAAACTCGCCTGCCTGGCCTTCCTGGCTCACCATCGTTCCGCCCCACAGTTCATTAATTCCCTTATCACTTCTCATGCCCCTGCTCGCACCCTTCGTTCCTCATCACTGTCTTTTCTTCACATTCCCCGCTTTCGTAAATCTCGTACCGGGGGCACCCGCTTTTCGGTTCTGGCCCCTCGGCTTTGGAACAGCCTCCCTCTTGCTATCCACTCCATTCCCATCTACCTTCACATCCGCAAGGCCCTTAAAACTTTTCTTTTTCCTCAGGCTTTTCCTGGCTAGTCCTTCTGGGTTCTTTCTGTGAGTATGTATGAGCCCCCAGCGCCAGGAAGCCGCTTTGGCCGCAGTGCGCTTTATTAAATTCCTCTTTTCATTTCATTTCATTTCATTTCATTTCAAGGGTTAATCTATTAAGGAGTACAAAAACACAAAATACTATTAGTAGTAATAATGTACACGACCCCTGACACCAGGACACAAACAAATGATTGAAAAATTGGCCCACCCTTAGCCCAGGATTTTACTCCAGCACGCCAGCTCAGAGGCTTCTTAACAAAAAAATAAATGGACGTTTAAGAGTCTCAATTCCAGGTAGATTACGGTGGGACTCCTAAGACTGTGAGACCTACACAAGCCTCCTCCGCACTATCTCAGTAGTCACCCAAGTCAGTCCAACGGCATTCCCACCTAATATCACCCTATTATCAAGGCTGATGTCATAGATATATGGGTGGACGCGATATAGATCTGTGTGCAATAATAGAAATAAAAATCCTCACAAACTAAGTGACAATATTAGGAATCAGTCCTTGGGACTAAGTCAGTAGATGATCGCTCCCACGTACATACAACAAGGATGGTCACAGTACCTTTATCACGAATCCAAGTGCGAGCGCCGGAACTCAATAATTAGGGGGGTAGCCCAGCCCTGGCTCTTTCTGGCGATGACGGGCAAGGACGGGCTCGCCCTTGGCATGGGCTTCGCCCGGGTGCTGCCCGCGTGCGTCCCGCGCTGCGGTGCACCTGTGGGTGTTTTAAACTCTCCCGGCGCTGCCAGATGGCATCAGAGGCAAGCGCCAGGTGGGGCTGCTGGGTAACGTAGTTTCTAGCCGTTCCCCTCACAGCGGTGCGAGATTGCTGGTGTGAGCTGTTTCTGCCCCCTCTGGCCGTTTCCCTCACGGCGGTGATCAGGCAGGTATATGTAGGAAAATTGCCTTTTCAAATGCTGGCGCGTCCTGCGCTGCGGTGCACCTGTGGGTGTTTTAAACCCTCCCGGCGCTGCCAGATGGCATCAGAGGCAAGCGCCAGGTGGGGCTGCTGGGTAACATAGTTTTCTAGCCGTTCCCCTCATGGCGGTGCGAGATTGCTGGTGTGAGCTGTTTCTGCCCCCTCTGGCTGTTTCCCTCACGGCGACGATCAGGCAGGTATATGTAGGAAAATTGCCTTTTCAAATGCTGGCGCGTCCCGCGCTGCGGTGCACCTTTGGGTGTTTTAAACCCTCCCGGTGCTGCCAGATGGCATCAGAGGCAAGCGCCAGGTGGGGCTGCTGGGTAACGTAGTTTTCTAGCCGTTCCCCTCACGGCGGTGCGAGATTGCTGGTGTGAGCTGTTTCCCTCACGGCGACGATCAGGCAGGTATATGTAGGAAAATTGCTTTTTCAAATGCTGGCGCGTACAAATTATCATTTAAAAACCATTTGAAATTCACTGAAAAAAACATAGGTTTCTGGGACATTATAGTTACAAATTAGCATTTAAAAAACCTTAGAAATTCACTGAAAAACACATAGGTTTCAGGGACGTTATAGTTAGTTGCACATTTTACTCGTACATAACCAGAGAAATTCAGCCGTTATCGTTAGTAGAGCTAACTATAACTCGTGCCCCCGCAATGCACTGCTGATGACGTCACATATTACATCACTCATGACATGGTCAGTGACCTCACTGATGACATCTCAAATGACATCACCGATGACATCAACTTGCCCACCAGGTAAGTGTAAGTGCCACAGAGCTGCGTTGCAGAGGTGTGAAAAGGGGCAGGGCCTCGGACCACCTCTATTGCCAATCCTATGTGCTTATCCAATCACTGCGCCAAAACCCAAGCACTTATAAAATCACCATGCACTCTCCTTGTAGCACTCTAATCATCCAATCACTACTCATGCAATGACCCAGGCATTCATTTTCCAACTTCCAACGCGCCACGGGACACGTTTGCAGAGTGATGCAGAGAGGGGGCGGGGCCCCCAGGGCGAAGCCGTTTTTTTTTTTTTTTTCCAGAAGGGGGGCTGTGTGCGCCTCCTTCTTTTCCCATTTTTGAGGCCCTGGGGACCCCATCCCCCAGGGCCTGACTCCTATTTATTTATTTTAATAAATGGGAAGAGGGCCTCGTAGCCCCCCTGCCAAGGCCAATTTCTGCCACGGAGACCCCATCCCCCGGGGCATGGCCATAAATGTATTTATTTTGTTAAATTTAGGGAGGGGACCTCGTGGCCCCCCTCCCAGGCCACTCATGGCCCCGGGGACCCCAACCCCCGAGGTCTGGCCTTTCCGTTGGGTACCGTGGGGGATCCCAATTCCCCCACGGTCCTGCCGGCTCCCCGCCTCCTGCGGGAGCCAGCATTGCTTTTCCACACGGGGAGCTGCTGGCATGCAGCTCCCCTTGTGGAAAAGCAATCTGGTTTGGATTTTGTCTCTCGCTTACATAATCCAAACCAGTGTTTGCTATGACACTTCCGCCCTGGCATAGTAAACAGCAGTGTCCTGGGGTGGGCACCCTGGGACACTGCAGGAGCCGGCCCTGGGGTGTGGCAGTCCCCAGGGCCACCAAGGGCTCCAGAAGGGGGGCCGCAGGGCCCCCCTCCCTTCATTTAGAAAGCCCCGGGGAGGAGGTGGTCTCCGGAGGTTGAGGGTCCATAACAGAAACCCAAATTAAAAAATACAGTGCCCCGGAGACGTGGCGGTCCCGGGGCTGTGGGAGGGGCCTGTGTGCCCCCACAACTCATAAATCTTGTGCTGGGGAGGTGGCAGTCCCCGGGGCAGTGTGGGGGGTATTGGAGGCCCCCACACACATTTCTTTCAGTGTCCCAGGACCTGGCCCACCCAGAGGATTAAAAACAACGGAGCACGGGAGCCGGTACTTCGTTTTCTTTCCTTTTCTCGGCCGGATTTGCGACCCCAGCTCGTGTTCACCCGGTTTATTTTTGTAAATGCTTTTTTTGGCCCTGGGGGTCCTTGTGGGACCCCCTGAGCAGGCCTAGGGGGTCAGGGTGTTTCTACCCTGCCCTCTTTTCTTTTCTTTTTTTTCACTATTTTCTTGTGACTTGGTTCTACAGAGTCACAAGATGGCTGCCAAAACTTCCTGGTTTGGAGTTTTGACAGCCAATTAGAATAAAGCTTGTGTTCGGGAGGGTTCGCGAATCCACTGCGGCCATAGATATTGAAACTTTTATTTTTTGAATTTCTCAGCAACTACTGAACGGATTTACACCATTTAAAAAAAAGGTCGCTTTCTGAACCAAGCACTACATTTTTGCCATAGTTGGGGTGATTCCGTTCAGCAGTTCGGGCTGTAGCCTTGCCTAAAATTTCCTATGGGAAATTGATTTTTTGTCTCTTATTTTTTGAATTTCTCAGCAACTACTGAACAGATTTACACCATTTAAAAAAAAGGTCGCTTTCTGAACCAAGCAAACATTTTGCCACATTTGGGGTAATTCCGTTCAGCAGTTCGGGCTGTAGCCTGTCTCAAAATTTCCTATGGAAATTAACACACGAAAGAGGCATTTTGGGACCTCCCTTTTTTCTCAGCCCCCACTTGACGAATCACCCCTAAACTTTCAGGATAGGAGCTGACTTGGATAGACTTTTCTTTGGGAGAATTTTGCGAAGATTTGTCAAACGATGCCAACGTTATTAGCAAATCAAAAAACGCTTTTCCCATGGAAACTAGGTTCTAATTATAACTACCTACTGGCGACCGCCAGTAGGTAATACATGTATATATATATATATATATATATATATATATGTATATATATATATATATATATATATATATATATATATACATCTCCCATCAAAAGCGGCTCTCCTCCATGGACCACTCATGCAGCAGCACAACAAACAGGCGGCATCAACGTTTTTCTTTCATATTTTATCTGTTTATTTTTTAATTTTCTTTGATGAATGCTGCAGATTTCTGTGGCACAAAAATAAATAAAACAACGATTGGTGCATTTTGGCTGATGCCTTCAACTGGGTCTCTAGACTATATATACATACATATATGAGAAGAAAAGGTTGCCCTTGCAGTGAGAACGCTCAAATCGGTGAGTATTCCTCTTTTTATTGAAGTCAGAGAAACGGAACAGCACTCGACTTTGCTTCAAATTTCATCAAGCCTGACCGGTTTCGGACTCCCCGTCCTTGTTCACAGGCAAAATCAAGTAACAGAAGCTTTGCAGCACACCTGCTTTTAATCTGAAACAGTCACGCCTCACGTGGGCTTTCAGGGCAAGTGCATGATGGTATCAGCAGTTTTGCAAAGTCTGTAGCTTAAAACATCATAACATAGCATACCCCAGTGGGTTGATTCAAAGTCCCATGCAGCTCCATTCACCATGCTGTAACTCCAATCCGGGCTCACCCATTCCGAACGCGCCTCTATTAGACGCACCAGATCCGCTGTTGCTCGCGGCAGAGCGTTCTCGCGACCGGGGCCGGCCGCTAATATGAGAAGAAAAGGTTGCCCTTGCAGTGAGAATGCTCAAATCGGTGAGTATTCTTCTTTTTATTGATGTCAGAGAAACGGAACAGCACTCGACTATGCTTCAAATTTCATCAAGCCTGACCGGTTTCGGACTCCCCGTCCTTGTTCACAGGCAAAATCAAGTAACAGAAGCTTTGCAGCACACCTGCTTTTAATCTGAAACAGTCACGCCCCACGTGGGCTTTCAGGGCAAGTGCATGATGGTATCAGCAGTTTTGCAAAGTCCGTAGCTTAAAACATCATAACATAGCATACCCCAGTGGGTTGATTCAAAGTCCCATGCAGCTCCATTCACCATGCTGTAACTCCAATCCGGGCTCACCCATTCCGACCGCGCCTCAATTAGACGCACCAGATCCACTGTTGCTCGCGGCAGAGCGTTCTCGCGACCGGGGCCGGCCGCTAATATGAGAAGAAAAGGTTGCCCTTGCAGTGAGAACGCTCAAATCGGTGAGTATTCCTCTTTTTATTGAAGTCAGAGAAACGGAACAGCACTCGACTTTGCTTCAAATTTCATCAAGCCTGACCGGTTTCGGACTCCCCGTCCTTGTTCACAGGCAAAATCAAGTAACAGAAGCTTTGCAGCACACCTGCTTTTAATCTGAAACAGTCACGCCCCACGTGGGCTTTCAGGGCAAGTGCATGATGGTATCAGCAGTTTTGCAAAGTCCGTAGCTTAAAACATCATAACATAGCATACCCCAGTGGGTTGATTCAAAGTCCCATGCAGCTCCATTCACCATGCTGTAACTCCAATCCGTTTGGGAAAAAGGGGGTGGTGATGGACAGAGTTTCTGAATGATGCAGAATACTCTTACCAAGTCAAGAGATCATGGTTTTAATCCATCACCGTTTTTTAGCTCACTGCACCATCCCAGCTCAGAACCTGGCTACATGCAAATTAGTCTGTACCTGTCCCAGTGCATGATGGGAACAGGGCAAACCAAACTACCAAGCCAATTCTTATACTGGGAAGGAAACAAGCTTCCGGGGACCGGTTTCTGGCATCACAGCCTTCGTCAGCCCGGCTTGCCTGAATCCTGATGGTGCAATGAGCAAGGGACTCACGTCTGAGCATACCCTCCCACACTGAGTGTGGATAAAATCGATTTGGGAAAAAGGGGGTGGTGATGGACAGAGTTTCTGAATGATGCAGAATACTCTTACCAAGTCAAGAGATCATGGTTTTAATCCATCACCGTTTTTTAGCTCACTGCACCATCCCAGCTCAGAACCTGGCTACATGCAAATTAGTCTGTACCTGTCCCAGTGCATGATGGGAACAGGGCAAACCAAACTACCAAGCCAATTCTTATACTGGGAAGGAAACAAGCTTCCGGGGACCGGTTTCTGGCATCACAGCCTTTGTCGGCCCGGCTTGCCTGAATCCTGATGGTGCAATGAGCAAGGGACTCACGTCTGAGCATACCCTCCCACACTGAGTGTGGATAAAATCGATTTGGGAAAAAGGGGGTGGTGATGGACAGAGTTTCTGAATGATGCAGAATACTCTTACCAAGTCAAGAGATCATGGTTTTAATCCATCACCGTTTTTTAGCTCACTGCACCATCCCAGCTCAGAACCTGGCTACATGCAAATTAGTCTGTACCTGTCCCAGTGCATGATGGGAACAGGGCAAACCAAACTACCAAGCCAATTCTTATACTGGGAAGGAAACAAGCTTCCGGGGACCGGTTTCTGGCATCACAGCCTTCGTCGGCCCGGCTTGCCTGAATCCTGATGGTGCAATGAGCAAGGGACTCACGTCTGAGCATACCCTCCCACACTGAGTGTGGATAAAATTCGACTTTGAATCAACCCACTGGGGTATGCTATGTTATGATGTTTTAAGCTACGGACTTTGCAAAACTGCTGATACCATCATGCACTTGCCCTGAAAGCCCACGTGGGGCGTGACTGTTTCAGATTAAAAGCAGGTGTGCTGCAAAGCTTCTGTTACTTGATTTTGCCTGTGAACAAGGACGGGGAGTCCGAAACCGGTCAGGCTTGATGAAATTTGAAGCATAGTCGAGTGCTGTTCCGTTTCTCTGACATCAATAAAAAGAGGAATACTCACCGATTTGAGCATTCTCACTGCAAGGGCAACCTTTTCTTCTCATATTAGCGGCCGGCCCCGGTCGCGAGAACGCTCTGCCGCGAGCAACAGCGGATCTGGTGCGTCTAATAGAGGCGCGTTCGGAATGGGTGAGCCCGGATTGGAGTTACAGCATGGTGAATGGAGCTGCATGGGACTTTGAATCAACCCACTGGGGTATGCTATGTTATGATGTTTTAAGCTACGGACTTTGCAAAACTGCTGATACCATCATGCACTTGCCCTGAAAGCCCACGTGGGGCGTGACTGTTTCAGATTAAAAGCAGGTGTGCTGCAAAGCTTCTGTTACTTGATTTTGCCTGTGAACAAGGACGGGGAGTCCGAAACCGGTCAGGCTTGATGAAATTTGAAGCAAAGTCGAGTGCTGTTCCGTTTCTCTGACTTCAATAAAAAGAGGAATACTCACCGATTTGAGCGTTCTCACTGCAAGGGCAACCTTTTCTTCTCATATTAGCGGCCGGCCCCGGTCGCGAGAACGCTCTGCCGCGAGCAACAGCGCATCTGGTGCGTCTAATAGAGGCGCGGTCGGAATGGGTGAGCCCGGATTGGAGTTACAGCATGGTGAATGGAGCTGCATGGGACTTTGAATCAACCCACTGGGGTATGCTATGTTATGATGTTTTAAGCTACGGACTTTGCAAAACTGCTGATACCATCATGCACTTGCCCTGAAAGCCCACGTGGGGCGTGACTGTTTCAGATTAAAAGCAGGTGTGCTGCAAAGCTTCTGTTACTTGATTTTGCCTGTGAACAAGGACGGGGAGTCCGAAGCCGGTCAGGCTTGATGAAATTTGAAGCAAAGTCGAGTGCTGTTCCGTTTCTCTGACTTCAATAAAAAGAGGAATACTCACCGATTTGAGCGTTCTCACTGCAAGGGCACCCTTTTCTTCTCATATATATATATATATATATACAGATATACGTATGGTTTGCAACACCAGTTTCTCCAACAAACAAGTAATGACACAACGAGAATTGTTTCTGTGCACAGTTTATTCAAACTATGGCATAACGCATCTTGGCAGCCTCTCCTGCCTGGTTCACACACATTTGTTGCCATTACTATTACCTCATATATATCTTGACATATAGTTCTTAAGGCATCATAGACAGTGAATATACTAATGCACTTTGCTTTGATTCAATCTTTTCTCTTTTTTACTATCTTTCTCTTTTTGTCTACAAACTCATTTTGTGTCATTTTATCCCTGATTTTCTTTTATGTGGGTCACTGCAAAACACACCTTTTAAAGTGCTTTTTAAAGCACTTGTGCTGTGCACTCAATCAAATCGCAATATTTATGTATTGCAATTCCCTTAGTGTATACACAACTAAAAGTGCTAGTGCTGTGAAAATTGTCACATCACCAATTTGATGGTGTGATTAATCCATAATACTATACAAGTATCACATGTAAATAGCTAAGCCCAGTGCCTATCCCACACATGATGAAATTTGGCATAAAAAATGAAATAAAATTATATAAATCTTCTATCATCACGCAATGTTGTATCTCACGATGTGAATCTTTCATTTTTATATGCGAACATGGTCTAGCTCATTGATAGTTAAGGCTTGGAATGAAAACATAAACACCCCAAATGAGTTTCATGGATTCTAAATATATATGGCATATGCCGATAAGCGGAGAGTTATCCCAAGTAAGCTTTTCCTTGTCTCCACAAGCCTCAATAGTTAGCCCTACTCTAAGTGGCATGTCCCTCTCTAATTACCATTTCATTTAAAAACTCTTATGTAAAGGACCATACATTACATTCTAATCCTTTTTCCTCTGTCCTATTGTATTTTGTTTTACATCACATGTAATTTATGTTGGTTTTACTTTTATCTTCAAAAGACACCTAGTGACAATTCATGATCAAGTGCACAGATGGAAATTTCACATAAAGTACATTGTGAATGTGTTATAACAATGGTGTCTCAGAATTTTCTACTAATATATAGAAATCATCAGACTGTCAAGTGCAACTATCTACAACTGGTCAAATTGAGTGAGGGCTATTTTACTAGCAATGTAAATGTAAATCCTTATCAGAATTCAAGCAGTGTGGTATTTTCATATCGAGCAAAATAATATAATTAGACTCCAATTGTCTCAATTTGAGTGCTCGGTTTACACCTCTTCTGGTTTTTAAGACAGCGACAATGACAAAATAAACCTTACGTGCACCACATGTATGGTGCTCACCACATACATCTTGGGACAGGAACATTGCAACACATATACAACATGGTCACTCCTACAATTGAACAAATTGCGTATCTTCAATTGAGTTTTTAGTAACGGCGATTGCACTTCTTTCACGTTAAGACCATGTGGGCATGTCTTGCATCTGGAACATTTGAGGAACCCAGGACTGGCTTTTTCCCACCCATCTGGTTCTGTTATCTCAGGACTGCTCACAGCCAGTTCCTGGTGCATTGATTTTATGCTTCTGAACGTGAGTAAAGGTCTCCTGGGTACACCATGTCGTAATACTGGATCGCTTCCAACTAGATTTCAATGTCTAGTCAGTATCTCTCTCACTTTGTCATAATAAGCATGGTACCCAGTGATCATTCTCAATTCATTTTTAACCCCTGCCTTTTTGTTAGTTCTCTATTGTGAAAACAGCAATGTATCTTTTGATATTCCCTCTGCTTTATGGTTAGCTTGTTTTAAAACTTGGGAACTATATCCTCTTTCTGCAAATCGTTTTTTAGGCGTGTCTGGGGTTCCCTCAAGGTTGTTGCCTCACTGCAGTTTCTTTTCATCCTAAGATGTTCTGCATATGGTATACTCTGTTTCAATTTGCTAGGATGGAAATTTTGTGAGTTTCCTGCTTTAGACGTTCAATGGGGTTTAGTGCATAGTTTATTATATTTTTCAAAAAACACCAAATCCAGAAAATAAACCTCCAAAGTGCATATACTGGAAGTAAAGTTCAGGTTCAGTGTGTTGTCATTCAATTCTGATGCAAAGGCCTGGGCAAAATCAGGGGTGCTATTTCACAGACTAAACAAATCATCTATGAATCTTGTCCATAGGGCAACGTTCTCAGACATTTCCCTGAAATGCTTGGCAAAGAGCACCTGGTCCTCCCACCACCCCATATGAAGGTTGGCATAACTCAGGGTGCAGCAGGTACCCATGGAAGTGCCCTATACCCATGTAGGCACTCAAACACCCACTCACAGACCCACACAGATGCTCATACATCATATCACAAACCCATACAGACACTCAGATACCCACTTACAGACCCATTCAGACCCAAACACACACTTACTCAAAGACTCACTCAGACACTCATACACCCAGTGACATACCTATACAGGAACTCACAGACCCACTCACAGACCCACACAGACACTCACACACCAACTCAGAGATTGATACTGTGGAAATATGGATTTTTCTGGTCAGTTATGTCCCCTATCTTGGACCCCAACGGTTCTATGTGCATGTCACAAGTACATGTATGCTTCCTCCAGTTCCAGTAATAATGACGCAAACACATGTGCGTCCATCGTCAACATGTCCTCTGTCAGATCCGCCATAAATGGGCTGGATATTCCATTCCTAAATATGAAAGGCCACCGGCTTTATATGGTTCACTTATGCCATTTTACAGTTCAGGCAAGTAGGCCCTGATTCTGTCATCGAACTCCTTTTGCCTTCTGTCTCTGAAAGCTCCAGTTCAAGCCTGCATCCGTGACCATGAACTTTGTCTCATTCTCTGCGCGGCTCACGAAGCCTGACATCAGCCTATTCTCTGCCAAGAACTGTATTTCACCTTCGAATTATCTGCTTCCCCCTCAGCCGATGCATTCCTGCCTAGTAGCTTAAGTAAACATTCTTCCAGTTACCGAGCAAAAAGGCCCATCTTCTCTGTCCTCATGCAAGTAATTCATAGCCCTGTTACCATGGAATATTCCTACCCCCTCGCATTCAGTGTAGACACCTAGACGCTTGTACACGCACGCACAGTCAGTATAGAATAGATTCTGTCCGAGAGTCCTTCTTTTGTGGATAACATAGTTCTTTAAACATAGGATGTAGATATGATTTGGGATTAGGTTGACTTGACCCCCCAGACTTCTTGTCTCCACACGTAGAGCTAAATGTCAAGTCCTCGTCACCCCCTAGTTATACGTCAATTATACGTCAGACTGCTGCGCGCGCATCAATGCCAAGTATTATCTTATAGATCCACCTATGTATTACATCATAGCCAATCATGTTCCTTTTTACTCATTATTACACCCATTTTCGGCTACGCACACCAAAACGTCAATGTCCTTATCAATTGTTACGCCTACTGTATTCACTTCATTATGATGTATGTATTATAAAAGTTACTGCTTGTCAATAAAGTATGTACTTCACTTCCTGAACTCCCGTGGTGATGGAACTTGAAGCATCCGATTATAATCGCTTATTGGAATAAAGCCCATTCTGAAACTCTAATATCACGGATTCTGCCTCTCATTTCATTGAGCTATTTTATTATGTTCCTGTATCAAATTCAGTCCCGGTAAAGGAGAAATATTTACCACATGATGGCGCCCGAATAGGGACACTTTCTCATCTCACGCGCCGGCGGTGCGTTGCAGGCCCGGTCTCCTGCCACAGCTGGACGGACAATAACGCGTACCAGCAGGATTTCCTGTATCTCCCTCCGGTCAAGCGGGGGCGACTGAGACTGCAATCAACACCCAGACGAGGCGGTGAGAAGTGCGAAGTATCCCGACCAGAGCCTAGCTGAGAGAGCAAGATCCGAGGTATACAGAGACCCACCAGTCCGACGTCAAGCCCAGTGTCCGACGAATCGAGTTGAGTCCAGTCCAAATCCGAGTCAAGTTCAAGTTACTGAGGCCTTCCGTTTCCGAAGCTACCCGGTGAGTACCATTACTGGGGAGGCATTTTCTGACGTGCACATAGGTTGTGCCGGTCAAGACGGGTTTAGGTACACAAATCCGGTCTGCACTGTTTTAGCAGTGTATCTGTACTGTTTAGCAGTATATCAAGTATTCCGAAGTGTCTAGTTATTGTCTAGTTATTGTCGAGAATTAAGCTTGGTGATTAGTCATGCAGACGATCATCATTGTTGTTCCAGTTAAAGGTTTAATGTTAAATGTTTGAAGTGTTTAAGTATATCGTGGTATGAATGACTGTTCATTATCGTGTTTATTGTATTAAGTCTGTTCAAATTCAAGTATCAGGTCAAAATCAAGTATAAGGTCAGTTCTCAATATGCCGCTCTTTTCGAAATTAAGACAGATCACTACCAGAAAAGGGGTTCTCGAAGAAGCCGTCCCTATCCCTCCTAGGGATACCCCAGGGCATTTTATGTATCATAAACATGGATTAGACGCCATATTATTTCTTGATCTATGGGTAGACTATACCAAGGGATTACCAGAAAGTCAGAGGTGGCCCACAGCGGGGACCTGGGATGCAGAGTGCATCATGAAAGTCGAGGAAGAGTTATGGAAAAGGAAAGTCAGACAGTCACAGAAAGACGCCGTTGAATTATGGCGTAAAGAATCACATAGACGAACAGAAAAAGCACGTAGACAGGAAGAAAAGAGTAAAGAGAATTCCACTAAAGTTCGAGAAAATCTATTAATTGAGGAAGGTATCCGAGTAAAATCAGAACAAGTAGACAGACAAAGAAATACCCTTATGAATGGTATGTATCCCCTTCTGGCCGAAGGATTACCTAAGGCTACTCCGGAAACGCCAAAAGACTTGCCAACCCCATTGTTCCCAATAAAGGTACATCCTAAGGGGCATCCTAGAACCGCAGA
The DNA here is from genome assembly GCF_964204655.1 of Triturus cristatus. NCBI lineage: Eukaryota > Metazoa > Chordata > Amphibia > Caudata > Salamandridae > Triturus > Triturus cristatus. The sequence continues at coordinate 493,059,729 of NC_140588.1, forward strand.
AGATGTTTTTCTTTCCTCTTATTTAGATGACGCAGCTCCCGAGTATGCAAATTTCGCCCCACGTAGACCACCTACCAGGGAGGTTCAACGCCAAGATCCAGTACCCATATCCCTACGGCAACAAATCGAGTCACAAGTTTCGGCAAGCACATCTGTTTCTGTATCCGTTCCTACAGCTACTTCTATGGCTGTGTCCACACCTGTAGTTGCTGTGTCACGTTCAACGAATCCTTTTACACCCGACGCCCCAGATGGAGCCGCGGGAGGAGCTGCCAATGTCTTTTCTACACCACCCAGAATAAATAAGCTTACTTTTCAAGAGTCAGCGCATTCACGTACACCCAAACTCCTTAGTGCCCGTGCGCTTAAAGAACTTCTTATAGATTGTAGATATGACCCGGTGCCTGGAAAAGAGGACGAAATGACCCTAGCATCATTGCGTATCAGACGAGCCGCAGTGTATTTAGCAAAGTTACCAGGAATGACTGCGCATCTAGATAATCTATATCATTTTGTCCAAACAGGGCGAGATCCAGAATGTATTTACAGAGCTATGGAATACCAGAAAGTAGAGATACAGGGGGAACTGTTACGTTTCCTCATAAACTGTGTGATCAGAAACCAAGACCGACCGGGGGTAGACCCGGAAGCCATGAGAATTCTTACAAGATGGAGCCAGAATATATCAGAAGGGAGACATGATAAACAAAATTGTATAATAGCCATGTGCCGAAAGATCCGTAAAGAAATAGAACGCCTACACGAAGAGAGATTAGAGACAGACGAGTTCGAACAAAACGAGGAAGAAGGGCCAGGACTGCTCACAGGACAGTCGGACACCATAGCCTATGTAGGTAGAGGAAGATCTTGTAATAGGAATCAGACTAGATATCATACTGACTCAATGCATCCGACGTGTCCAGATAATAGCAGGAATTTTCAAATACCTATAATTAATATAAGGTCTAACGAGCATTCGTTCCAAACCGCCGACAAACTACTCCAAGAACGAAGGGGTTATCATTTCCTCGATTCTATGGATGAACAAGATTTAGCCAGGGCAGCTGTCCATTGGGTGGACAGTCCCGGAAAATATAGTGATGATACAGTAGTACGCGCATTTTTGAATCTTACCCCAGATGAACAAAGGTTAGCTGGGATTTATATGATCCAACAACTCATTATACTGTATCGGAGTCAGCACTCGGACCCTGGTCCCTTGCCTGACATACTGACTGAATTACTTATGAATAAATGGAGAGGTCCAGGTACTGAATTAATTAAAGAAATTCTAGAATTAAGAAAGCAGTATATTCTTTTCGTGTGTTCAGAACATGTTCCATTGCCCGCCAAGGAAAGAACTACGTACCACATAGATAGACAGAATCCCTTACGAGAAGTGCACCCAATTAAGGGTGAGGACAATGAGTTTAAACGCGTATTTGTATATACGCCTATATCGAAAATAGAATTATTAGAAATGAAGAAAGTAGTACCCAGTCATGACAAGGACCCAGCGGGGTTTCACCGAGAAATTAAAGACATGTTACTCATGGGAGAGTATACCTACCCCGACATTATGACAATATTAAAGGTGTTGATGCCTGCTGGCATTTATGAGAAACTCAAAGAAAAAGAGTGGGAGGTAGGTGATCAAAAGATAGAATGGTCAGCATTAGAAGCAGAAGAAAGGGCCCGAGGTCCAGGTTCGGGGCTTGGGGACAAAACTAAGGCATTACCAGGACTACTAGTACAGGTACTGCCACGATTATTAACTACGAAAAAGGAAGATTGGGGTACAATTTCAGCCTGTAAACAGAAGCAAGATGAAGACACTAGTGATTACTATGCCCGTTTCGAAAAATGTTTTGGTATAAATAGTGGCATAAAAGCAAGTAGCGAATCATACCCACATCTGTTTGTAACAAAATTAGTAGAAAATGCTCTGCCTCCAGTAAAGAATAGAGTATTAAAATTCGAGAGTACCTGGCAAGGTAACACTCCAACACAAATGTTACAAATGTTACAGTACCACCACAATAGAATTAAAGAGGAACAAGAACATGAACACAGACGCATGAAAGACACAAAAATGAAAATGCTAGTTTCCCAGACAGTCCCAGCCGAAGGACATAAAAAGGGTATGACACATTCCGATTCAGCAGGACCTGTAAAAGGGACATGCAATTATTGTAAAAAGCCAGGCCATTACGTACACGATTGTCCAGTTCTAAAACATAATATCGCCATAGGTAAAACACAAGAAAGATCACGGCCACTGAGACAAGACCAGAATGAACAAGGAGCTATACAGCATGTCCAGGCAATGCCAGCCGCACAACAGCCAATACAGTTTGTACCAGCTGCACCCCCATTACCTGTTGCTGCCACACAAACAACAACACGGCAAATGTATCAGACCGCACAGTATGAATATCCCGAGTATCAGCGTTACGCATGAACTAGCCTAGAGAGGGAAGTTGACCTACCCCTTATCGAGATTCCTGTGGATCAAGAAGGACCTTATGTACATAGTAAATTATTAGGTCAAGATAGAAAATTTTTACTCGATACAGGGGCAAGTCGAACAACTATAAAACGTAGTGAAGTTCCAGGGGCACCCCTCTCAGGCTCACAAAATATTTCCCTTGGTTTTTCAGGCAAACCTATTGTTAATGAAGTGTCACAGCCTCTGCCACTCACGATAGGACCTCTGACCCGAACTACAGATTTACTGCTTACTAAATCATGTCCAGAAAATCTATTAGGAATAAAAACGTTAAAAGCCCTAGGAGCTATAATATGTTGTTCTCCGGAAGGAGTAAGATTGTTTTTACGTGATTTTAAAGGTCACTATGTATCTAGAGACATGGATCCCCGACTACAGACTTTACCTACACGTCTATGGGCACAAGGCCCTACTGATGTTGGTTGCATGAATATTACACCATATCGAGTCACACTAAAGGCAGGAGTGGTGCTACCACGAATGCGACAATACAAGTTACCACCAGATGCTGTAGTGGCTTTACTACAAATCATTGACGAGCTCATTGCCCAAGGAGTAGTTGTGGAAACAGACTCCAATATATGTAATTCACCGATAATACCGATTCTTAAACGAACAGATCCGAAGGCCCCGCCAGTATATCGATTGGTTATTGACCTGCGCGAGTTAAACAAATGTATTGTGCCACAATTCCCTGTGGTCCCAGATATCTCGTCATTACTGACAGCTATTGATTCCGAAGCGACATTCTTCACTGTAATCGATCTCAAGAATGCCTTTTTCAGCGTCCCAATAGATCCGGAAAGCCAATATTTGTTCGGATTTAGTTTAAATGGACGTAGCTTTAAATTCTCACGTGCACCTCAAGGATTTACAGAAAGCCCCAGCATCTATAGCCAAGCATTGAAACGAGAACTTGACAGTATCCACATGCCAGTTAACACGGCTCTGTTTCAATACGTCGATGATCTGCTGATCACCGCAAGAAGCGAAGCTGAATGTGAAAAAGCGTCACTGACAGTTTTACAATTTCTAGCCGAAAAAGGACACAAGGTTTCCCCTTCTAAGCTGCAATTCTGTGTCCAGCGAGTTGTTTATCTTGGACACTCGCTGGACAAGGAGGGAAGGCAGCTTACACCCGACCGCATTCAGTTGATAGTTAACATGCCAACACCTAAGACACAAAAGGAGGTGCGGGCTTTCATAGGCCTCACTTCATATTGTAGACAGTGGATCCCGCAATATGCATTCCTAGCAAAACCACTCATTCAGTTGACAACCCAGGAGGCAGCCACATCGACTATTCTCCCTTGGACTCAGGAACATACACAAGCTTTTGAAAGCCTAAAGAAAGCTTTATGTCAAGCACCAGTTTTAGCAACACCATGTTACAGAAAACAGTTTACACTCTTTGTTACAGAACGCGAAGGTACTGCCTTGTCAGTACTCACACAGGAACAAGCAGGAGCACACAAACCATGTGCTTATTTTTCTAGTACATTAGATCCAGTAGCTCAGGCTTTGCCTGCGTGCCTGAAATCAGTAGCAGCGACAGCTTTAGCAATCAGACAAAGCGATGCCATAGTGTTAGGACATCCATTGACAGTTCAAGTACCACACGCAGTAGAGGTTCTTGTAAATAGAACACAAACACAACACTTGACCGTAGCACGACTTACAGGGTATGAACTGACACTGTTTCAGCCGCATATAGAAATAAGACGCTGTAACACATTGAATCCTGCCACACTTTTGCCAGTAATCGGAACAGACCCACTAATCCATGACTGTATTGAAGTCATTACTGTAACGACAAAACCCAGACAAGACTTGACCGATGTTCCATTGTCAGAACCAGACTTGACATTTTATGTCGATGGTTCATGCATGAGAACAAGTACAGGAGAGTTAGTAGCCGCTTATGCAGTCACAACCGATACTGAAGTTATTGAAACTAATCGTATAAATACTTTGTCAGCTCAAGCCGCAGAGCTCATCGCTCTGACACAAGCCTGTATTCAAGCCACGGATAAAAAAGTCAACATATACACTGATTCACGTTATGCATTCGGAGTTGTACATGACTTCGGCGTGCTGTGGCGAGAGAGAGGTTATTTAACTTCCCACGGTGCCCACATTCAGCACGGACCCCTCATTCATGCATTATTAGATGCAATACATCTACCCACTGCAATATCAATTATGAAATGTAAAGCCCATACAAAAGTTACTGATACCATTTCCCAAGGCAATGATCTAGCCGACAGAACAGCTAAACTGACTGCTCAAATTCAAACCCCCGATATGACAAAGACAATAGTCCCGACACCAACACATAGTATGACAGTTAAAGATCCTACTCTTGACGTAATTGACATACAGACACATGCTACACCAGACGAAATAAAGAAATGGACTGAATTAGGAGGGATCCAAACGGACCAGGGATGGATGATGAAGGAAAGGTCTGTGTGGTTCCTCCCTGATTCAATGGTCCAAGTCGTAATCAACACTATACATAGTCCAGCACATCTAGGAGAAAAAGCTATGCTAGATAGCATTCAACACATTTGGTTTAATAAGCATTTACGAGCAGCAGCTAAACAAAAGGTCCGTACCTGTATGATCTGTTGCCAGTTCAACCCGGGAAAAAGTGTTCCCGTAGAACAGGGTGGATTTCAGCCTCCTGATCACCCTTTTGAAGTCCTACAGATGGATTATATCCAGATGGAACGATGTCGAGGATTCAAATATGTTCTCGTGGTTGTCTGCGCTCTGTCCCGTTGGACAGAGGCGTACCCAGTTTCAGATTACACTGCCCCGACTACTGCCAAACAGTTGGTTCGAGAATTCTTCCCACGATACGGTTTACCACGTGTTGTCTACTCAGATAACGGCCAGCCGTTCTCATCCGAATTAATGAAACACGTTTCACTTCTGTTAGGCTATCAGTGGAAATTCCACTGTGTCCGACATCCCGAGGCAGCAGGTCTCGTAGAAAGACATAACCAGACACTGAAAATCAGACTGTCCAAAATATGCAGAGAGAAAGGTGTCGACTGGATAGTAGCATTACCAGTTGCACTCTTTTACATGAGAATGGTAGCACACTCTAGAACAGGGCTATCCCCGTATGAGGTGATCTTCGGTAGACCACCGAATATGTGGGGGACGCCTATACCACGCAAAATAACTGATATTGACTGTAATATGCTGACAGATTACTTGGCTTCCTTGATGTCTGCACTACAATCTTCTCGTTCACAGGTAGCTGCAGCCTTTCCCGACAACACTGAGGCGAAACCCCATGACGTTGTTCCGGGTAATCTTGTCTTTGTGAGAAATTTCGACAGAAAAAATCAACTGGAGCCCAGGTGGAAAGCACCCAAGTTGGTCCTGTTGACCACAAGAACAGCCGTGAAGATCGAGGGCCGCAAGGGTTGGATTCATTCAAGTCACATAAAAAAATTCCATGGACTACCTTCAGATATAGACACTGTGCCCTGCACTCCCTCACAGACTGATTCAAAACTTCCTTTGGTGGAAAAAACGGAAAGCGAACTTTACAAACTAAAGCTTAGGCCCACCAAGTCGAGCAATTTGATTGTTTAAGTCCTCTCCAAGGTGAAGCGGTTGAATTGTCTCTGACATGTATCCCCTGGACCTAAGTAGAGGAAATACCGGAAAAATGTTGAAACGACAGGCGTATTGTAAATCACTGCGTAGCCACTGCATAGTGACATTATTAATCTTGTTTTTATTGAGTCTTTTAATAACTATTACAAGTATGTTGTTGCACATATATTACCCTATTTCTAGACATGTTTATAATGTTGCTGCTGAACATTCTTTTAGTGACTTACCTCCGCATGAATTGTCTTATAGACTTGCGCTGCGCAATAACACTTTCATTAGTATGTTACACCATTCCCATCAGACTAGTAACGCCACCAATTGTTGGGTGTGTGGCCGACTCCCTCCCTATCAGAATTATGAAGGAGTCCTGCCATTCTTTCCGCACCCATTTACACATAATGGCTCCTGTGGAGCATGGTTCAGTTTAATTAATTCCATAGACTCAGACACAGCAGTTTACCAAGACCATTGGATATGGGGAAACCTGAACCTAGTTTTACTCAAAGTCTGCTACCCTGACAAGGAGGGTCGCCCCAAAAGAACAGGAACTGATCTAGAAAATGAAGTATATGGATTAGGTAATTTTACACCTAATCTCATGATTCTAAATGTCGTATCCGAAGTTGAGCTAGTCTTACCCACCATGTCAGTATTCCCAGCAAAGGGTGAATTGTGTGTAAGAAAGGTTGGTTCTATACATATGGGCCATAGTAAATGCACTACTACAGTAGAATTCAGTGATCAAGGCAAATCTTCATTCAGAACTTCTCGCCACTCCTACTTTATATGTGGTCAGACTGCATATATGCGTCTACCTCTAGATTGGGATGGTACTTGCTACATAGCATTCCTTTTGCCACCTGTTTTCCTAGCTCCTCCTGATTATTACAGAAATATTCATTTAGTACACAATAGAGAACGGAGAGATCTCCCCATTGTCGATTACACTGAGACGGCATGGGACAAGTATGTAGATTTCAATAAAGGCATCTTTCCCTATATAGGTACTGTTACTAATAGTAAGCTAATACGTAGATTAACTAGAACCCTTGAAGCAGTAGTGAATGAAACTATTTCCGCCTTAGGCAATTTAACAGAAGAACAGTCTGCTATGCGGATTGTTGTGCTTCAAAATCGTCTTGTCCTTGACGTCATCCTGGCTGATAGGGGCGGAGCTTGTAGGGTCATCGGATCAAGTTGCTGCGTATTCATACCAGAAAATTCGCCATCCGTATATAAAGCCATCACTCGCCTTCATAAGATAGTAAGCCAGATACACCAGAACCCAGGCACTTGGACTTGGTCCAGTTGGTTTTGGAATACGGTATCAGCCTGGGGATGGAGAGTTCTATCCTTCCTAGGTATAAGCCTTCTCATACTATTCAGTTGCTGTCTATGTCTGCAATGTGGACCAGCAATTTGTGGTCTGTGTGCCACATCGTGCATTCCACATCAAGATTTTCATTCAAGATCCCGGAAGAAGAAAGAAGAACAAATGATGCTATATGAACAGATAAATGGATTGATGAAGATTGATATCTCGTGAAGGGCAAGAAGGGGACAAGGAGGGAATGTGGAAATATGGATTTTTCTGGTCAGTTATGTCCCCTATCTTGGACCCCAACGGTTCTATGTGCATGTCACAAGTACATGTATGCTTCCTCCAGTTCCAGTAATAATGACGCAAACACATGTGCGTCCATCGTCAACATGTCCTCTGTCAGATCCGCCATAAATGGGCTGGATATTCCATTCCTAAATATGAAAGGCCACCGGCTTTATATGGTTCACTTATGCCATTTTACAGTTCAGGCAAGTAGGCCCTGATTCTGTCATCGAACTCCTTTTGCCTTCTGTCTCTGAAAGCTCCAGTTCAAGCCTGCATCCGTGACCATGAACTTTGTCTCATTCTCTGCGCGGCTCACGAAGCCTGACATCAGCCTATTCTCTGCCAAGAACTGTATTTCACCTTCGAATTATCTGCTTCCCCCTCAGCCGATGCATTCCTGCCTAGTAGCTTAAGTAAACATTCTTCCAGTTACCAAGCAAAAAGGCCCATCTTCTCTGTCCTCATGCAAGTAATTCATAGCCCTGTTACCATGGAATATTCCTACCCCCTCGCATTCAGTGTAGACACCTAGACGCTTGTACACGCACGCACAGTCAGTATAGAATAGATTCTGTCCGAGAGTCCTTCTTTTGTGGATAACATAGTTCTTTAAACATAGGATGTAGATATGATTTGGGATTAGGTTGACTTGACCCCCCAGACTTCTTGTCTCCACACGTAGAGCTAAATGTCAAGTCCTCGTCACCCCCTAGTTATACGTCAATTATACGTCAGACTGCTGCGCGCGCATCAATGCCAAGTATTATCTTATAGATCCACCTATGTATTACATCATAGCCAATCATGTTCCTTTTTACTCATTATTACACCCATTTTCGGCTACGCACACCAAAACGTCAATGTCCTTATCAATTGTTACGCCTACTGTATTCACTTCATTATGATGTATGTATTATAAAAGTTACTGCTTGTCAATAAAGTATGTACTTCACTTCCTGAACTCCCGTGGTGATGGAACTTGAAGCATCCGATTATAATCGCTTATTGGAATAAAGCCCATTCTGAAACTCTAATATCACGGATTCTGCCTCTCATTTCATTGAGCTATTTTATTATGTTCCTGTATCAAATTCAGTCCCGGTAAAGGAGAAATATTTACCACAATACAGACACTCACATAGCCACTCACATACTCATACAGACAGACACCCACTCACAGACCCACATAGATCCTCATACACCCACTTACTGACCCACACAGACAATCACATAGCCACTCACAGACCCACACAGAAATGTACAGAGCTGCCAAAAACAATCGTTCAGGGTATGAGCAAGATGGCAGCTGCTTGAATGCCGCGCAAGCCGTTCACTCCCATTAACTGTTAATATTTATAGCTCTAGTGACATCTGAAAGATGCAGACAGTGCTGATATATGCGATCAAAAAGCTGAAGACCCACCTTAAAGATAATATCTTCTTGAAGCATATTAAAGCCAGGAAGCTTAGTCTACACTTGCTCCGTACAGCTGCAGAGATGCTTGGTGGGTTTGAGTCTCAGGCTTTGTTGAGCCGGCTGAACGCGATGCCCCTGAAAACGACTAAGGTTGCTAAGGAGAGCTGCAACTGATGTGAAGGTGGAGTGGGTACAGGGGGGTGGGGAGCCTCCCTTAGCCAGTAAATGCTGGTTGTGTAAAAGCTGGATGATGGGGCAGCACCCACTGAGAAGCGTAACGTGGATGCCACCACTTGCAAAATGAAACGGAAGGGGGCACGGTCTAGTGTTGAACGCTGAGAGGGAAGCCGGCAGTCATTCCGGAGATCTTTTCTAGATGTGCAGGGGTGGGCAGCAAGAAAGCTGGTTCCATGGAAGCTATGGCTGGACCCAACAGACAACAGGTACGGCAATGAATCTTTTCTGGGGAGCAAACACTAGGAGCACCACTTTAGCCATTTCCGGACATCTTACCAACCAACAAAGATGGCCTAAATCTTCCTCTAGGCGAAATATGGGCTGGGAATCTTGTTTCTCCACTAATCCAATCTATACCAAACGCTTGTTTGAAGGGCTTAGAGTGTCAACCCCTGGGGTTGGATGTAAATAGCGGCCCTAGCCTAGATAGGCAGAAGCTGAAAGTAGGAGGTACTCTGGATGGGGCAGAGAATTTTGTTTCCTCTCACTGATCAATCTGAACTATCTGGGGCTAGCAATATTCATTCTGATGCAGACTCGATATCAGGCACCTCTGGGGATAGTCTGGATAGCTGTTCAGCCAAGCTGGTCACTCAAAATAAACGGGCGGCGTCCCCAAAAAAGAAAAAAGCTAGTAGAAAATCATGGTCCGGGGAGCTCGGCTTCGAGTCTAATCAGAGTACGGCCATTCAGTCTGACATAAATCTGGTGCTCAGAGAGTGTGTGAACCAGCTGGAGGAAGGCTTGGTAAGTCCCAATTTTGAATTTGGAGTCCGAATCTCCCCCCTCAATGGGATTAATTTGCTCTACACTGGAGCAAATTGCAAAGTGAAGCCTGCATGGAGAAGAAGAGAGCACATCTGGCTACTGAAAAGCTCCAAGGGCCGTGATTATGAATAATAAGGTTTGCACCAAAATCTCTGAGTGCACACGGGTGGTGGAAGAATGGACAGTAGTGCTTCAGGCAGGGGCAAAGACTATGGAAAGACAGCTAGCCTCCCAGTAAGCTTGGATGACAAAAATGCTGTGGATGTGAAAAAAACAAGGGCACCCAAAGGGATTGGTCAGGGACCTTGAGAACTTATATGTTGCAGGAAACAGTGGTTCCTGAAAGCAAAAAGGATATTAATAAAATGAATATAGCCTCAATCGGTACTATATTTAAGCCAGTGTCCAGCTGGACAAAGGCACCTTTAATATAAAATGTTTTGGAACAGTAGTACAGAAGATGTAAGTTAAATCTCAGTGGGATACAAGCCTGTATCCTAAAACTTACATATCGCATAGAAAACAAGGTGTGAAAAAGGCTCAGTCAATTTCAAGGATGTTTCTGTCAGTAGATACTTTAGATGGTGAAACATCAAATATACAGTTGGTCACCTTCACAATAATCTATATACAATAAATAGAGTGTGTAAGGCTGACAACTATGTCGACGGCGTTTCGATCCTTATCAGGAGGATATCGGATCACCATCAGGACTAATTAAATAAAATTGCCCGTACACAAATGCCTCGAGCGATGTAGTATTACGAGTAATCGACGTCTGGGACGGGGACCGGTTATCCCGGGTGTATGCCAGGAAACGCGAATAGCGCTCAAGGGGAAGTGATCCAAGGTGAGAATTAGTAAGCCAAGGGTAATCGCGGTCCGCAGTAGGAAGTCCGTCTCATGCAATGGAGAGGAAATATTCCGTGGCCACATTCACCCAGATCTTATGCGGCCACGGAATATTTCCTCTCCATTGCATGAGACGGACTTCCTACTGCGGGCCGCGATTACCCTTGGCTTACTAATTCTCGCCTTGGATCACTTCCCCTCGAGCGCTATTCGCGTTTCCTGGCATACACCCGGGCTAACCGGTACCCGTCCCAGACGTCGATTACTCGTAATACTACATCGCTCGAGGCATTTGTGTACGGGCAATTTTATTTAATTAGTCCTGAAGATGACCTACTGTATATTTGATGTTTCACCATCTAAAGTATCTACTGACAGAAACATCCTTGAAATTGACTGAGCCTTTTTCGCACCTTGTTTTCTATGCGATATGTAAGTTTTAGGATACAGGCTTGTATCCCACTGACATTTAACTTACATCTTCTGTACTACTGTTCCAAAACATTGTATATTAAAGGTGCCTTTGTCCGGCTGGACACTGGCTTAAATATAGTACCGATTGAGGCTATATTCATTGTATTAATATCCTTTTTGCTTTCAGAAATGCTGTGGAAGCTCAAAGATTTTGAGAATCACCAGCACCGAAATATTCTTAGATTCTTTGGTATTGCAGAGAATGCTGAGGGGGGTGATATGTGGGCCTTTAAGTTGAGAGTATTGAAAGGAGCCTTCCCCGAGCTAGCACACTGAGATTGGGAGGCAGAAGTGCAGAGAGTACATCAGTTCCCTCTTATGTTAAAAAAGGAGGGCAACCAGATTTAAATGACAAGCCTAGAGCCATTATGATGTTTTGTGGGAATTCTCTCCTGCGGCAGACAATTTTTGAGAAGGCCAAGCTTGAGGCCAAACATACATTTGAGGGCCATACCTTTTTTGTTGGGCCAGATCTCTGCCACATGACTGTGGAGAGACAGTGGCGACTCCGACAGTTGAGTAGGCCCTTCCAAAGACTTGGCTGTGAAGTTTACCTTTTGAGCCCTGCCAACCTGAAGGCCACCTTTAAAGGGAATCCCAGGGTATTTTCATCGGAAATCCAAGCCCAATAATTTTTTAAGGAGATTTCAATTGGAGGAGTAGGGTGTGATTTTTAGCTTTCTCCAATGACAACTTGTATAGAAAGGAAAAATGCCCAGGGGGGATAATTACCTTCACTGGAGGTCTGAGATGTTTCTACCGAAATTAGGCATAGTCTCAAAGAGGGTTTGTTCTTTTTTGTGGATCTTCTTGATCACCGGAGTGGTGGTAGTTGGTGGGGCAGGGTGGGGGAGGGGTGGCTTAGGGGAGGCAGCGTTTGAGCAGTAGGCATCACAAGGGTCTTAATGACCCCATTGGTCACAACAAGGGTGGGTGGGTCAGGGGGTGTTTGGGGGTGGTTGTGGGGGCATGGGGTGGGTGATCACTGGGGGGATGTTCCAAGCATGTTTTGTTAGAGGGTGGGAATGGAAAAGGTGGCTGATATGTGCCTGTGGATCTCTATCAAACAAAGATGAGTAAGCTGAGGACAGCATCAACATCTGCGGGTTTAATAATCCTTTGAAAAAATGAAGGGTAAAAGTGGATATACAATTCTTGAAGGCAGACATAATCTGTTTTCAAGAGACTCACCTAGAGGCAAATAAGCAGGCGGTAGCAGAGTTGGCAGGGTATCAAATAGTGTCTAACACTACACAGGGGTCGCATATACGGGGTGGTCATTATGGCTCGCAAGGGGTGAGCTAGGTTCCCACATACAAGGGAGGATAAAAATAGTGCAATGCTGTGTAGACAATACCATTTTCACATTATGCTCGGTTTATGGTGCTGTGTCCGACCATGTTTGACTGGCTTAATAATGAACAGGCTAGCTGCCCGCTCCCTCTTAGAATTTGTGGGGACTTTAATATTAACATTAACTGTCTAGGTGACGGTCATTTGACCTGGGAGGTAAAATATTAGGGCCACAAACCTAGTCTGTTTAGATCTTTGAAATATTCATTTTAAACCCATGGATTAGTCGATTTACAGGCTAAAAAAGGAGCCACTTGATCGAGAATATACATTTTATTCTGGCCCACATCAGACACATGTCAGCTTAGATTATTATGTTTTTGCCGTATGAATCAGCTCTCTCTAGTAGAATATACAAAAACCCTGGAGACATGTCTGACCATAACCCTTTGGTTGGCGGATTTAGAGATGGAGGTAGCCCCCTCTTCCACCCCCAGCGGGCCTTGCTGTATGACGAGGAATATATCATGCATATGAATATATGGATACCGAGGTTTATTGAGGAGAATATAGGGAGTGCCCGGATAGAGCTTGTCTGGGATGCTTTTAAGGCTGGGGTCCGGGGAGAGACTACGAGAGACAGCTGGGAACAACAGAAAAAGGGGAAGAAATTGTTGCAAAAACTGTACAAGAAACTAGAGGCTGTAGAAAAACAGGTAATTTCGGCAGTAACTAGGGGTGAAGATATTGATAAGGCTCAGTTTAGTGTTGCAGTTGCCAAATCAGAGCTAGTGGATATTTCCGCAAAAAAGGCAGCGGATAAGTATTTGGCCTGGAAGAATAGGACATATGAATTTACTAAAAGAGTGGGACTCATGCTGGATGTACATATGAGACAGAAGTTAACACAGAACCAGATTAGGGTGATTCAGAATCCTCAAGGCAGGTCGATTTCTGACGGGGCTAGAATACGATCCTCCTTCCAAAAATATTATCAGCAACTGTGCTTGGAGGAGACGGGTCAAGTGGACCAAGAAATTGATGATTACCTAGAGGATATGCCATGTGAGGGTCTAACTACTGAAGAGAAAGGACTGATGGAGGACTCTATTTTGGGAGAGGAGGTCATAAAGGCTATTCAATAAGTACCAGCGGGGAAAGCGGCTGGGACAGACCTTATACCGGCAGAGTTCTATAAGGTGTTTGCCTCCAGGACAATCAGGCGGAGAGTCTCCAGAATCTTGGGGTTCAGCCAATATAATTGTCTTCCTTAAGAAAGGGAAGCCTGCCCAAGAGTTAGGATCATATCGGCCATTTACCCTGGTTAACAGTGATTTTAAAATTCATGCTAAAGTTCTGGCTGCTAGATTGGCTCAGGAGATCAAGAAATTGGTCTATCTGGTTCTGCATGGATTTATTCCAGGACGCAGCTCTATCGATCATATCTGTCAGGCCATTACATCATTTGATGCTGCAAAGGTAGCCGGAGCCCCTATGACTCTAATCTTGTTGGATGCAGAGTAAGCTTTTGATAGGGTCTCCTGGCCTTTGCTATGGGCTGTAATGAACAAAAGAGGCTTGGGCTCCGGGTTCATCACAGCTATCCATTCTCTATATTGCAACCCTGTAGTCACGATTTCGGTAATGGCCGGCTTATCTGATGCTGTGACTACAGTGTGTCTGGTCACCCTTACTATTCGCCTTGTATATAGATCCTCTGATTAGGAACATTAAGGACAATTTCTCAATTTTACTGATGAATAGTAAAGGGGGAGATGAACATTCTAGCATACACCAACGATCTGACAGTTATTACCCTCGATCCTGAGGGCGTTTGAGAGAAATTGAGATGGAGGTGGCGATGTTCGGGCAGGTGTTGGGGTACCAGCTAAATCAGAACATGACAAAAATTGTAGTTAATAGAATGGCTCAATCAAGCGATAGTCGGGTGGTTGCACACGGTGTCTATCTTGGGGTGGACATCTCCGCTGATATAGAGAAGATTTTGGAGAACAACGTGGCCTGTTGATCCAGAGAACCAAATGTGATATTGCAAGAATGAATAACCTTAGGCTCACCCTGATTGGGAGGAGTAATGTTGTAAAAATGCAGTTTTTACCTAAGATCCTGTATTTATTCATGGCTATCCCCTTGGAGTTCGACGGCGGCTGGTTTAAGTTACTTAACCAGGTGATCTCAAAGTTTGTGTGGGCCTATTCATGCCCTAGAAGAGCTTTGAAGTTTTTGACACTTCTGAGGGAACGTGGAGGCTGGGCCATCCCAAATCCTGTTGTATTTTTGGGCTTCGGCCCTTCAACAAATGACAGTCCTGTTGAAAGGAGAGGGTGAAACAGGACTGTGTGAGGCTGGCCCCCCTTCAACGTATGAATTATTGTTAGAAGAAGATGCAAGGGGCAGCCTCATGCACCAATTGGAGTTGGAATATTATAAAAGGGTCAAGTTCAAAAGAGTGATCTGCGCATATAAAATATAAATGGCAGTCCGGAAGAAGCTAGGGCTAGGAGGCTTGAAATGCTACATCCCCCATTAACAACGTTATCCTGCTCCCTGATATTTTCAGGGATGGCCAAGCTAGGCCCTGGATGGTGGATGACCTAGGGAAGGAAAACTAAATCAAAACTTACCTGCAGAGCAGCACGCCGCCACCGCCAAGAGTCACGGGGGGATAGTTTGCCCCTGAAACCGGCACTTTCCCGCGTCGCCGCCCCGGGACTTCATCTCCCGGCTGCCCCAGCGGCAGCGCGACATCAGCAAACGCAGCGCCAGCGCCAGGAGGCGCCTTCAAATTGCATCGAGGCCGGCGGAACAGGGGGAGGAAAACTAAATCAAAACTTACCTGCAGAGCAGCACGCCGCCACCGCCAAGAGTCACGGGGGGATAGTTTGCCCCTGAAACCGGCACTTTCCCGCGTCGCCGCCCCGGGACTTCATCTCCCGGCTGCCCCAGCGGCGGCGCGACGTCAGCAAACGCAGCGCCAGCGCCAGGAGGCGCCTTCAAATTGCATCGAGGCCGGCGGAGCAGGGGGAGGAAAACTAAATCAAAACTTACCTGCAGAGCAGCACGCCGCCACCGCCAAGAGTCACGGGGGGATAGTTTGCCCCTGAAACCGGCGCTTTCCCGCGTCGCCGCCCCGGGACTTCATCTCCCGGCTGCCCCAGCGGCGGCGCGACGTCAGCAAACGCAGCGCCAGCGCCAGGAGGCGCCTTCAAATTGCATCGAGGCCGGCGGAGCAGGGGGAGGAAAACTAAATCAAAACTTACCTGCAGAGCAGCACGCCGCCACCGCCAAGAGTCACGGGGGGATAGTTTGCCCCTGAAACCGGCACTTTCCCGCGTCGCTGCCCCGGGACTTCATCTCCCGGCTGCCCCAGCGGCGGCGCGACGTCAGCAAACGCAGCGCCAGCGCCAGGAGGCGCCTTCAAATTGCATCGAGGCCCGCTTTGCGGGACGCGCCGGGCGAAGCCCGGGCCAAGGGCGGGCCCGTTTTAGCCCGTTCGAGACTGAAAGAGGCCGGGGCGGGCCTACCCCTTTCCAACAGCGACATCCATCTCCATTTGGAAGGCCAGTGAGTAGCCCATATAAAACGATTGTTGGTAAGTGACTGAGTGCTTGGTTCGAGGAGGTTACTATCTATCATTTGCTGACGTTATGTCTGCCATTCCATTGGCTAGTAATGAAAGCAGTGTGGACAAAAAAAGGCTGACAGGAGGAGCACTAATGGGCACCCTGGACAACTTTTTAGTAAGAGTGTCTTCGGTACTTGCAAAGGACATTGAATTGACAGAAAAAAGGCTATCTCTTGACATTGCTTTCAACAAAAGATCTTCTATGGGTCTGTTAGCTGAAGTCCAGTCACCAGTCCAGTCACCAGAGTCCTGTCGGACTAAGACCCAAGACTCATTAATTTCTGTGGGTTCCCTAGACGAGGGGATGAGGGGCCTCCCGGATACATCAGGGCCGCTGTCTATTGAGGTCCCGGACAATCTGCCCGTAACAGACAAAATCATAGATGTGGTGACGCCTGTTGGACCTGTGGATGCGTGCTCATCGGGTATTAAGACCCGTCCAAATACCAGGGCAAAATCTAAATTATCCAGGACGGATCAGGCCCCCCAATTGAAACGGCCCCCTCAAAGTAATAAATCTCAGACAACGGGCAAGAAGTTAAAATCTAGTGAATCCCAGAGACCTGATAAATTAATTTCCCATGGTTCACTACAAAACACTGGGAATGCCTGTATTCTCGATGACAATGGGGACACCTGCAATTCCACCGGGGGAAAGAACGTGAGTGAGTTGGACCCCACCTTCTGGTCAAAAATGGAATGTTTGATTAAAAAAGCTTGTGTCCCTATTGTGACACGCTTGGACTCAATAGACTCTAGATTGACTTGCCTCGAACTTCAGCTAGCCTCATCACGGGGCAAGAAAATAGATTTAGCTAGTGACTCAGGCAGAACTCAAATAGAGTCTGGTAAAGGTTGCAAGGGCCCCAATATGACAACTAGAATAGAGAACCCCACCCCAGTAGGAAAGCAGCCTATACTGACCAACAAAATCCCTGCCCCTGCTAATCTGATACATCTCCGGGATAGAAGTCCTGCTTTATGTACTAACAACTCATCAGGGATTGACCCTGCTGAAGAGAACAGTTGTCTTTTACATAGAAAGCCTGCTACTGTGGAGCCACAAAAGGAAGCACTGGCCATAAATACAAAGGGCGACGATGAAGTCATTCCACCACACATTCAGCTCCCCCCACAATCTGCACCATATGTAGTGGTCCTGGTGGGGGTTCCGCCATTAGGTGGGGGTAAGAGGGAGTCACATCAGGAGCTAAGAAATAAATGTATCCACTGGCTCAACAAGAATCGCCCATTACCAACTCATGTATCTGCGGATATTATCTTAACAAGAAGAGTGGGTTGGGTGGGGTATAGACAAAAAGCAGTGGAAGGTGACTGCATTGTAATTAATTTTAGGGACCGGAGGATGGCGGACTTCATTTGTAACTGGCTTCATGATGATAAAGCCACCTCAATTTATCCTCTTCCCCTATCTTATTTCTATGTAAATGGAAATGTTGACAGGGGGGGCACACAGCACTCTGGATGGCAAAAAGTGAGGGGTATTGGAGGGAGGATACATTTGAGTAACAGATATGATGCACTATCTGGCCTGGAAGATTGCGATTGACTTCCAAATAATATGAGGGGCCAGATGGAGGCTAATGTTGCTCCCAATCGCATAGAGGTGGACAAAGCGCAATATATAAAAGCCACTGAAAGATATCCACCCTCAGAACAAGGTTAATATAGCCCCAAAACAGACAGAGACAGAGGCCACTCAAGACACAATTGACCCAGAGGGATCAGGGGTCATTGTGCAGGAACTGTCCATTGCCAAATCCCCCCCCACAGGTAGCGCACTGGTTTACCCGATGGGGGGTGATCCAGGTCATGGTTATCTGGTCGGGGAGAGACTCCAGGACAACAATAGTATAGTAACTGAATTAACACCGGAAAGGAATAAGGCAGGTGACCCCAAGGACTTTGTACCGACCACTCCCATGGATCCCTTGGACCTAGGAAGGAATGAGGGCATAGAAATGATCTCCTGGAACATCGCGGGGCTGGTTTCCAAATTCCATAACCAGGAGTGGAGACAGTACGTGGGCAAATTTAGTGTGATTTGCCTACAAGAAACCTGGGTAGTGGACCACAATCCCTTCCATCTTGAAGGGTTCAAGTGCTTCTCTGTGCCTGCAAGGAAATCGGCGCCGGGAAGACCTATGGGAGGGTTAACTACATATGTGGATCTACATCTTGAAGGTACCTGGGTTGACTTGCAATGGAACTCTGTCAATATACAAGCTATTGGATTTGAATCCAGGAACATGAACATTGTTTTTATTAACATTTATAATGCTGTTTCAGGTAATAGGAATAGCTCAATAATTCGTAATTTGGACAACCTATTAAGTATGGAGTTAATGTCGAGAAAGAGAGCAGTAGCCCATATGTGATTTTAGCGGGGGATCTAAATTGCCATTTGTGTCCCAATCTAAGATGGGCAGAGGGGGTCTGGACTGGTTGCACAGTAGAAAAAGGACCACATCTTGAACATACCTCCGAGGGATTGGAGTTAGAAAGGGTTTTGAATAGCCATGCGCTCAGGCATACAATAGATTTGATGGGGCCCAAAGCAGGGGATAAAATTACACCAACATTTAAGGGAAGAGGGTCCTGCTCTATTATAGATTACATAGCAGTCTCTATCCCTTTTGTGAACTGGATATGTAAGGCGAGCATAGAATGGAGCATATTTAGTGATCACAACCCCTTAGTTCTGCGGATAAAGAATTGGGCCCCATGTAAAAATAAGGAAAATGGTAATGTAAATAGCATACTGAGGCCCACGGACCAGGGGAGAAGACTTAGATGGGCCCGGGTGGACGGGGATGCATTCTACAGATCTTTAATGGATGCCGGCAAGGAAACGATTGGGGTTTGTTTAGACCCATCCTTTGAAGGCCCCATGGTGGTCAAAGCATTTGAGGCACTGGCACGCCTCATTGATGGACTGCTAAAGTCACCCCGCCTGGGCCGATGAAATGCTCCCCCAGATGGTTTAATAGAGATTGCTCTAGGGCCCACAAGGATTTGAAAGAAAGTCTAAAAAAGGTCCCTAGAGATAAGGTGCGTATTGCACAATGTCGGATAGTTTACAAAAAGGTTATTAAGTCAAGGAAGTTGGTCCTCCAATCACAGACATGGGAAAATTTACGGGAGGCTGCTGACAGAAAAGATTCTAGAGCATTTTGGGAAATAATTAATAACCCCTGTTTCCAGGATGCGTCTGCACCGGTGATTGCCACTACCATTCTCCCCGAACAATGGTTTGACCATTTTAAAGGCTTATATAACCACGCCAATGAGCAGTCGGGGAGGGGTGAGACTATTTGCCCATGGGTGACAAACGTAGAATTTACGGTAGATGAACTGGTAGTGGGGATCAAAGGGTTGACACAGAATAAAGCCCCTGGGCCGGACGGTATTCCCCCAGACCTCTACCTAAGTAAGGTTGACCTATGGGCACCTATCCTCACTAGAGTAATAAACACGGCTGTTTCTACAGGTATGCGGAGATCCTGGGCTGCAGCCACGATAGTCCCAATTTTCAAAAAAGGGAAAAAGGATGACCCCCGGTGTTATCGTCCGATTTCTCTAATTGACGTAACAGCTAAAGTATTGGGGAGAGTCGTCCTGAACCGCCTCCTGGATTGGGCGGAGGATCACCACATAATAACCGACTTGCAATATGGGTTCAGAACAGGAAAGTCAACTACAGACCAGTGTCTGAATCTTTACCTCCTAACGGCCAAGTATACCATTGCAAGCAATCAGTCGATTTATATGGGGTTTATGGACCTCTCATCGGCTTTTGACCACGTCAATAGAGAAAAGCTCTGGAACCTAATGATCAAACTAGGGGTAGAAGATGGCCTGGTGGTTATTTTAAGAGCACTCCACTGGAACACCTCTGCTAGAGTACGTTATAACCTAGAGGGTGATACTCCAGCTCCCTTTCCCTGCACTAGCGGGGTGCGCCAGGGTTGCATCCTGGCCCCGTTTCTGTTTTCATTATACATAAACGGGCTAGAACTGGCACTTCGCAACTTAAATGTAGATACCCCTAGAGTGGGTGCACGAGCAGTACCGGTGTTGTTATATGCGGACGACACGGTACTCTTAGCCAGAACACCGAAAGGCCTCCAGATCTTGCTGGACGGGTTTGTTAGCTTTATGGCCAGTTTAGATCTCTCCGCCAATTTAGCTAAATCTTACGTACTGGTGGCAGGGTCTAAATCATGTAAAAATGCTTGCTTCAAAATTGGCACACACGTAATGGAACAGGTTAAATCCTTTTCCTATCTGGGTGTTTTATTTGATGGGTTTTTAAATTTTAAACTTTTAATTGAAGGTAGAAGTGCTAAAGCAGTGGCCTCCACGGGGGCTATAATGAGCTATGGACATAGTTTGGGCAGGTGGTCACCTGAACAGGTCATGCATCTGCATGGTTCAGTTTGTTGTCCCAAAATAATTTATGGGGCAGATCCCGCACTAATTCAAACTGAGGAAAACAAATTCTTTAGGAAAATTTTACAAATCCCACAAAGTACGTCAGTCTACATCACACATGCTGAGTTGGGAAGGGTGTACATAGAGGACTTGATTAAAGTCAGACCACTTATGGCCTGGTTGAGAATATGGACCAATAGTGAGGCGGGTCTGAGTAGGCAGATAATTAGTGACTGTATGGGTAGAGATAAGGGGATGGATATCCCATGGCTGAGCTATGTTAAGGGTGTCCTGTCCGGATTAGATTGTAAGAATCTTTTTATTGACCCTACAACAATAACCGCTGCGGATAAAACCCGTATTAAAAAACTTTTTCTGTCAAAGGAGTCTGCCCGTAGAGCCGCCTCAGAAGAAAGTAAGCCTACTGTTTGCACTTTCAATCTAGTTAAATCAGTAGTAGGTATGGAACCCTACCTTGCTTTGCTATATAATGCACAAGACAGATTTTTAATTACCCGTTTTAGGCTCAACCTTTTACATCATCTTTTGGCTGACCCATTTGGTTTTACGGCCACAGTTGAGCAGAAGGGTACCTGCGGCTGCGACAATAGGTCTCCGCAGGATACCCTTCATTTTGTACTTCTTTGCCCTTTTTATTCAGTGCCCAGACGTCGTTTTTTAGTAAGGATTTTAAAACAAATGAATTTTAGACATGCAAAGGTTGCTCTCTTATGTTTACAAAAGGCTGGGAATCCATTGACGTTAGCTTGTATTATGAATTTTATTAGAGTCACACTAAGATTGAGACGCACAAGAGGGTTACTTTGAATATTTTGATGCAAATGGCCCCCCTTTTTTTGTCAGTATAAAATGATTTGTATTGTAATGTTTTTAACTGTACCATTGTACTTTTATGATATTTTCTAAATATCGAATAAAGGATTTTTTGATTTGATTTGACCTAGCCAAGCATTTTGGAATGTAGGATGAACTTTTACAAGCGAGTATCGGGGACTGTAAGGATTCTCTGCATCATGCGCAATACACTCTAGTTGCGGCTAATTTGCAGATGCAGCATTTTATTACTTAGTACAATCTCTATATTACTCTGGTGAAAATATTGAAATAGGGAAGGGTTCCCGGAACACATTGCCCTCAGTGCTATGCAGTAGACCTTATTCACATGAGAGCAACTTGTTCTAGTCTTGAGTGTCTCAGAAAGGATATTGGTAGAACGAGAGTCCCAGTTGGGGCTTCGGATAAAAATCACTCCCCAGCTTATTATGTTAGGGGTGGATGAGTATGTAGTACCAAGCCATGGCCAGGCATTTTTTGTTTGTGGCTATAACTGTGTTAAGGCTTCGTCTGACCACGGAGTGGTTAGATCTGGTCCCGATTAGAAGTCAGCATTGGACGGCTCGACTCTTAGCTAATTACTGTAGGGTAATTAGAAGTTTTTGCTCTGAAGGTAAGGACGGCTAAGAAAAGGGGGCTGGAAATCTGGGCGCCTTTGAGGAACTGGACTAGAGAATTGGATTGTGAGGCTATTGATGGGGAAGGGGCTCGGGGCATAGGAGGGAGCTGGGAGCGAGTGGGACTACCTAGGCCTTTATCTCATTTGTATTTTTTTGTGAGGATCCTACCATGAACTCAATGTGATGATTTTTTCTTCTTTTTCTTCTCTATGCTTTTTCTGTATGTAAAAAGTATTCTGTGATTATCTTTTTTTTACACCTGTGTTAGGATTAATGAATGAATTTGATTGTCTTCGGCTTGGAACGGGGCAAGGGAAGGGGATGGGTACCCGTGGGGGTTGTATGAAAAATATGCAATAACAATCTATTAAAAAAGAAACTTACACAGCTACTCAGTCACAGACCTACACACATTGACACACCCACTCATAGACCCATGCAGGTACTCACAGACCCAATCACATACCTATGTAGGGACTCCAACATCTATATACAGACCCACACAGGTACTCACACACCCTCTCACCGACCCACTCAGATACTCTGAAATCCACTCACCGACCC
Organism: Triturus cristatus; assembly: GCF_964204655.1. Classification (NCBI taxonomy): domain Eukaryota; kingdom Metazoa; phylum Chordata; class Amphibia; order Caudata; family Salamandridae; genus Triturus; species Triturus cristatus. The sequence goes on from NC_140588.1 coordinate 493,082,664, forward strand.
ACTCAGATAGTCACACACCCACTCACACACCCTGTGACAGAGTCACACAGTAACTCACACACCCACTCACACACTCACTCACCCACTCACAGACCCACTTGCAAACCCACATATCCACTTAGAGATCCACACAGGCACTCATACATCTACACACAGTCATTGACACAGCCACTCACAGAGCCACACAGACACTCACAGACCCACTCACAGATGCACTCATTCACAGGCATGTGGACACCTACTTACAGACCCACTTAGACACTCACACATCCACTCACAGACCTACTCGGATACTTACATACCCACTCACAGACCCACACAGATATTTATAAACCCACACAGCCACTCAGATACCACCCACTCACAAACCTACACATACACTCAGACACCCACTCATAGACCTACACAGCCATTGGTACACATATTCAAAGACCCATGCAGGCACTCACAGACCCACTCACATACCCATGTAGGTACTCACACACCCACTCCCATACCCACACAGGCATCCTCATAAACACTCACAGACCCACACAGGCACTCACAACCCATTCACTGATCTACTCACACACCTACTCAGAGATCCACACAGACACTCACACATCTACTCACATACTCACACAGACACTCACATACCCACTCATACAGCAACACAAACACTCAGAGATCCACAGAGGCACTTGGATGCCCACTTACAGATGCACTTAGACACTCACATGTTTGATCACAGGCCCACTCAGATACTCACACGCCCACTCACAGACCCACACAGACACTCACAAACCCACAAAGCCTCCTAAAGATATACATACAGACTCATACAGGCACTCACAGACAGACACACAGGCCCACACAGGCAGTCTCACACATACTCACAGATCCATACAGCCATTCACACACCCACTATCAGACACATGCTGGCACTGATAGACCTACTGACAGACCCACACAGACAATCACAGACCCACACATTCACACACAGACATACACACAGACCCACACAGGCAGTCTTGTATACTCACAGATTCATACAGCCAGTCATACACCCCCTCTTAGACCCAAGTAGGCAATGATAGACCCATTCACAGACCAACACATGCACTCACAGGCCTATTTATAAACCTATGCAAGTACTAACACACCCATAAACAGACCCATACAGGTACTCAGTGAGCTACTCACATACTCATGTAGCCTCTCATACAGCTACTCACAGACCCACACACCACTTGCACACCCACTCACCTATGCACACATGCACTCTGATACTCACTAATAGAACCACACAGGCACTCATAGACCCATTGTCAGAGCCACACAAGCACTCACACACCCACTTGAAAATCTATGCAGTCACTGACAGACTGAATAGCACATCAACACAGGTACTCACAGACCCACTCACGGACCTTTACAGTTACTCACATACCCAGTCTAAGACACATGCATTCACTCCACACCCACTCTCACCCCGAAAACCACTCACACACCCAGACAGACACTAATGCTCCCACTAACAGACCCACTCAGATACTCACACACCCACTCAGAGACTCACTCTTAGACCCACATATCTCACACCCACTTACAGAATCTAACAGGGAGTCAAACAACTATTAAGAGAGACACACAGGTATTCATAATCCACTCACATATCCATGCATGCTCTAACAAATCCACTCACAGACCCACAAACACACTCATAGACCCACTCATAGATCCATGTAGGTACTCACACACCTAGTCACAAACCAATGTAGGTACTCATATACCCATTTGGGGACCCATGCATCAACCCTACCTACAAACCCTCTTACAGATTTTTACAGACACTTGCACACCCACTCACAAACCTAGGCAGGCACCTACAGGCCCATACTGGTAGTCACACACCCACTTAAATATCCACACAGGTACTCACAGATCCACTTTCAGGCCCACACACCCACTCATAGGTCTACATGGACACTCACACACCCACTCACAAACCCACACAGACAGTCATTCACCCACTCAAAGATTCACACCCACCATCATACATCCACTCACAGATCTATACAAGCAAATCCTAAATATGCTGCTTTAGAATGAAGTGTGATTTTGCTTTGTGGATCTGCAATGGACCTGCAGAGTCAAGGAGACATTTCAATAGAAGGATTTAAAAAGAAAATGAATCACTGTTTGGGAAAAAGGGTGGCTCTGAAAAGAGCAATAGTGTTTGTGGTCTGTAGATGATATCGGCACATAAAACAAGATGCAGTCCTTCAAGTTGTTGAGGAACATACTGTCATCTTTTTCTCTGAAATGAACTCTTTTTTTTTGTACTTTCCATACCAAAGTGTAAATTGTTCTAGTATATAGAGCTCTGAGGAATGCCGAAACAGTTTTATTGACATGTTTCCTGGATTTGCCTATATGTGGACAGAATTAGTTTGACCACTTCTACTTTTGCCTTTGGCAAATCTTAGAGAACACCAAGGCAGTGTGTGGGAAAAGTGCCATTAATTCACCAAAGGTATACTTCATTATAATTTCCAGTCCAACCCCAGTAAGTGTCGCCATGTCATTCCCACCACAGTGTACAATCACAGTCCATACTTTAACTCTTTTCAAGGTAAACTAGAGTAGCACACAGGAGAAGGCTGTAGCTAAATGAAACAGTTTTGATAATGAAGGACAGTTAAAATGGAGGACATCTCTTAGTCATTGGGAAGCGATGAGCCAGCTGAATTTCCATCTCCCAATTCCAGTGGGTGAGATCAGGAAAGGCACCTTTCAACAGGGAGACGACAAAGGCCATAATATTCTCCCCCTCCACATTATCTGCCAGACCGAGTAGCCGTACATTGTTTCAGCGTTGCCTGTTTTCAAAGTCTTCGAGCTTCCAGCAGACATCCAGAGATTGCTTTTCCTGGGATTCTTTAAAAGCTTGTAGCTTGTTGACTTCTACTTCTACGGCAGTGGTTCTTCCTTCCACTTGTATTGCCCATTCAGACATGTCAGTGCACAGCTAATTAACCTTGCGGATAGCCCCTTGCAGTTTTTTAGTGAGCTGCAGCGACAGGAGATCTTTTGCTCTCCTGTCTAGCCTCCCCCTGCATCTGTTTAAGGGTAGCATATAATAGCTCCAGTATTGGAGAAGGAGCAATATTTTATGAGTTGTTAGGACCACTGGAGCCACCTGGAGCCCCTTCAGCAGGGTTGGGCCCACAGCCCAAGCTCGTAGTCAATGTTGTTGCAGAATAGTCCCATTCAAGTTTACGAGCTGTGGTGGAGTCTGATTTTGACGGTCTAACTTTAGCTTTGGCTACTGCGTTGTGTTCTCTGTGTTACAGATGACTCCCCAGAGACAGTCTCATCCGATGTTTCAAGCTCACTGAGCTCCGATGACTCAGAGTCGTTGTTTAGAGCAAAAAACGTATCCCACTCTGGGGATAATAAGGGAGCGCTAGACCATAATGGTATAGAAATCTGATCGCTATAGACACTAGGCCCACTGCAGATATTACCCACATCCTTCATCACCACTACAGGCTGTGCCTCCGACTGTGCCTCAAACTGTATTTCCGCTGGTGGAACTGCTTCCATATTGACGCTTACCACCAAGCCATTGCCGTTGTTGAACTCTGTGGACACAGATTCAAGGATCGCTGCCTCTCTATCCAGTGTATTAATGATAGCGGTGGGAGGGCATCGCCCGGCAACCATAGGGCTTTCCTCCCTACTCAAAAATTTAACTGACTCACCAGACATCTGTGATTGTAGTCCCTTCATCGGCCCCTCAGCTTTTTCCTTGCCAGATGCAATCGTTTCAGTCTGTTCAGTCTCCCGACGCCGTCCTTCATTCAGCTCCAGTCCTGGATTTCCAGCTACCCCAGTATTAGCAACAGGCAGAGGTAGAGAGGCAGACTGATCCAAACCCGTCTCCTCGATCACAATACCCGCCGCTATTCTACCCGCATCGTCCTGGCTGGAGTCGCCCAGGTCAGTCACCATAAGTCCAGCGTCTTTCTGGAGCACTGTGAGACCGGAAGTAGTGCTGTTCGAAGAAGCTATCACCCTAAATGCCTCGGCAACTGTCGGCTGCCGCAGGGAGGCCTCTGTAACAGCTGCAGCAGCGCAAAGACGGGTGCTACCTGCAACATCGGCTTCTTTCATTTTCATTGCACTGTCTTCGCATTTCTTTCCAGGGCCCCCTCGCCGCACCTGGTTTGAACCTTGCGCTGTGTCCACTGCACAGTCCTTCAGTTCTCTTTGGAGCCCTTTGGATCATTTGGTTCTTTTAATTCTTTCGCCGTCTTGTTTGTTCTAGGAGCCATACTTTGTTGGAGATGTCGGCACAACCTCTGATGCAGCATGAAAATCAGCCGGATGATCACGCCAGACCCCTTTGGCCAACACAAGGGCAATCAGCGGTTTCCCGACCTCGGTACTCGAATATCCACGCCAAGCCGTCCAAGCGGGTGAGTCCACAAAACCATATTATTCCGCTCCTCCGAACATTTTAAGGTGCCTCAGGGAGAATGAGAGTCGGCACTGCTCTCGTGAGGTCAGTCAGCGGCAATCTTCCCTCACAAACGTTAATAGCCAAGGGGAGCAACCTAGAGCTATTTTGATCATTGTAGGAACATTTTTATTTAGGCAGGCTATAATAGATCGGGCATGACCTGACTCAAAGCGGACTTATGAGGGTCACACCTTCTTCGCTCGGCCGGATTTTTGCCACGCTACTGTCGAGCGGAGGTGGAGACTTCAGGGGGTAGGCTGCAAAGCTTTATTGTTATTTCCTGCACGGCTCAAGGTTATCGCAAATGGAAGGGTCAGAATGTTCTTCTCTGGAATTAAAGCTCAAGAATACTTAACGGAGCTTAAGGAGGCCAGGGGTCGGACTGGAACAGTTTGTATCACAGAAGGGGGCTCAACTTCAGATGTTTAGCCCAGATTTCTGATTCAGACTCAGATATGTGGGTGATGAAGTATATAGCCGATTTGAGTTTTACTATTTGCTTTTTGGCTGGGTGGTCTGGTTTTCGTCACTAATTTAGATAGACATGCAGGGGTGAATCCACATGGGTGTATGGGTCCCGGGGGCATCAGGGGGGATGGAAGGCCCGGCGCTGCTTGAGGTGTGAGATCGGCTGCCATATATAGGTCATGCTTGACCTATCTGCCTGTAAGGGTTGTAGAGGGGTGTGGGGGGCAGCGGGGTAGGATGGGTCAGAGTTCAGCACAACACTACACAGTACTATATCTGAAGGGAGGTATAGAGATGAGCTTCTGGAATCAAAATGTGAGTAGAATGAGCTCTGTAAGAACAAAATTAAGTTCTGATATATTAAAAGGTGGTAGGATGATGGTGATATTTGGTGGGAACTGGGGAATTAATACATAATGAGTTTACGAATATTTACAGTTAATATCTGTGGATTAAACGATCAAAGTAAAAGGCAAAGGGCTGCTTAAATCTTTATGCATAGATATACTCTGCATCCAAGAAACTCATATAGAAGGCTTTAGGGAAGGTATCTTGGAACAGCTAGGATATAAGCTTATTGTGAATACTAAACATGGCACACGTACAAGAGGGGTAGCAATCCTAACCCGTAGGAGTGATACAAAGGTTTTAAGAAAAGCAGCAGTGGGGTAGCTGGGACATGACCGAATGTTCTATAGGGGGTGAAAAATGTACTATCTGCTCAGTATACGGATCAACTGGTGATGACCCTGAGGTACTTGAGCTTTTGGACTCTGAACTTGCAATGTGGCCTATGCCGGTTATAGTCTGTGGGGATTTTAATATTAGTGGGCTTGGGGTTCACTGGTTTACCTCAGGAGGTAGATACCTGGGTAGGAAAAGAAGGGTTTCCGCTGCTCTCACAAATCTGATTAGTAATAATGGTCTTACTGATGCATGGGCCCAGCTGAAACCTAAAGACCCCTGTAGTACATTTTTTTCTGCACCACATAAGGCTATTTCATGACTGGATTATTTTTTTGTATCACATCAGTTTATTTCTAATATTAGGATTGAGAAGTATTCACGGATACTCTCGGATCGCAACCCATTAGTCCTTACAGTTACCTTTTCTGGGTGGGTTAAGCTAAGTCGGGGTTGGACTTTTGAACGGAGACAGCTACATGACCCAGGTTATGTCTCTCATATGAAGGGGTGGATTAAGGAATTTTGGGATTTTAATCGGGAGACAGCAAGCATAGGGATAGTTTGGGATACATTAAAAGCCGGGTTAGAGGAGAAACAATGAGTTACAGCATGCACTGTCAAAAGAAGGAGGCACAACAGGAGGAAGCAATTAGAAATAAACTAATTAAAATAGAAGAGGAACTGGCCCTCGCAGTTAATATGGGTAGATCTACTGAAGATTTAATGCTACTGCTGGCGGTAAATAAAGCTGAAGCTGGAGAGCGGATTGTGGTTAAAGCCGCAGAAACTTATCTATCAAAAAGAGAACACTGCCATGAGTTTAGCGAGCGGGTGGGGCATGTTCTCGCAGTGAGACTAAGACAAAAGACTGCTGCAGGAGAGACAACAGAAATCTTGGATGATAATGGGCTTAGTAATTGATCCCCTGGGGATTCGGGAGGTCTTCCGGCTTTATTATCAACAGCTTTATAGTAACAAATCTTTAGAGAAGCCGAATGTTATACAAGAGTATTTAGATAAGATACCCCTGCAACGGATTGACTCAATAGACAGGGAGGCACTCTAGGGTATTTTAACACAGGACGAAATAATGGGCGCTCTTCAAAATTTACCATCTAGCAAGGATGCGGGCCCTGATCAGATTCCGCTAGAGTTTTATAACATTTTTGCAGATATAATAAGTTCTGATCTGATTGAGGTTATTTGGCAGGCTCAAAGGGGGGGATCTGCTCCGGAGTCATGGGCCGGGGCGGATATAGTCATTTTTCTGAAAAAAGACAAACCATCGAGGCAGCCTGGCTCATATCGGCCAATAACTCTTATAAACAGTAATGTCAAAACCTTCTCAAAGCCTATGGCAACAAGGTTAAATGGCAAATATGAGGAAAACAATTCACCCATGTCAACAGGGGTTTATAACTGGCCGGGGAACAACACAGCATGTCCGCTGATTAATAACACTTTTCAACGCAACAGTGATCGCAGGGGACCCTATGGCAGCTCTGTTACTAGATGCTGAGAAGGCATTTGATAGGGTCTCCTGGGATTACCTGTGGGAGACCATGAAATGGTTTGGCTTAGGGGGAGGATTTATTAAAGCAATCCAAGTGTTATATAAGGCACCTACAGCTTGCCTTAGGTTAAATGGTGGTTACACTGTACCTTTTAATATTGAGCGTGGCACACAGCAGGCTTGCCCAAGCTCACCCCTGTTATTTGCCATATATATCGATCCCCTAATCCGGCTATTAGAGGCTAATAACGGAATAAATCCTATTGTGTCCCATGGCCTGGAATCCAAGGTATTGGCCTACGCCGAAGACGTTGCTATCATCACGGCAAACCCTACTGCTGCGCTCATGGTTGTGGAGGCGGTAACACAGGATTTTGCTAGATTCTCAGGGTATGCATTGAATAAAGCTAAAACTCAAAATATCAAAATTGCACTGAATAAGGTGGCGACTGCAATGCAACTCGCAGGGCAGGAAACTAATTACTTGGAAGAGTTAGTTGCATAACTAAATGACAAGAAAGAAGAAATATATGTGGAGGTGAAAGAAAATGTTGACTTGGATTCCTCCATGACAAGAAAGAGTGTGTATGCACGTAATTTGAGCCTACTCTGTTGTGTCAGATGTCAAGCTGGCACAGGCAACCAATTTTTAATACAAGTTCTCACTGCTTTCCTACAGAAGGCCCAACTTATAAGTGTAATTTCTCATGTGTAGTAACAGTACCCACTGGATTAGCTGCACATCATATCAAAGGAATTACTTTACATCGACTTTTGATGCTGCCTGTGGAGCATGAAAACAAAGTAAATTACCAAACGTTATCCAGTGAGGCTTGCCATGAAGTGTCAAGAGTGCTAAAATGTTAAAGCTTTTAATCATTGATAAGGCGAGCATGATCTTAAACTTAATGCTTGCCTTTGCACAATTAAGAATGCAACAGATTCTAAAAACATACTACAATGTCCCATTTGGAGATCTACTGCAACTTACATCTGTAAAAGGACAACCTGTGTTCAAAACGCTGCTGCACGATGAAACTCCTAATTCTTTGGGAAGCATTGGACATGTCAATAAACTTCCAATGCAAAGAATTACTTAGGAATATACATCAAGCATCTGATGTTGAGTATGGGAATATTTGCAAGGATATTAGAGTAGGTGTACTTTCTAAAGAGGGAAAGCATCTGCTGGAAAGTCATCTTCCTAAAAAAGATTTTTCCAGTGAAGAAGACAGCAGTAGAGATAATGTTTGCTTCCATTCAAGAAGGAAAACCAATAGTGGGCCTAATGCCTACACAAGTAGAGTGCCCCTCTTTCAGCAATGATTTGCTGCAATTGGAGAAGTAAGATATTTTGGAACTGACGGCCATAGACAAATGGATCACCAGGGTGTCACAGTATTACTAAATGAAAGAATGCAAAGAAAATTGGATTTATTGGAAAAATCTGATTAAAAAAATAGAGAAATGTTTAAGTGTTTGCAAGAACTGGTGAGTAATTATTTGTCAATATTTAAATATTGAGGCACGATTAGTTAATGTTATTGATTTCATTAGCTTTCCTAACAGGAGTGAGGATGAGTACTTAGCAATTACATTTCAACAGATTGATGGTGTACAGCAGATTGGAAGGGCCATTGCATGATTTTTGCTTGTGAAAGACATATGTGCAATGGAAACAGTTTCCTGTTTCTGTAGAATGTGCTGTAAGTATTCATAAATCATAAGGTTTAAGTGTAGATTCAGCATTGGTTCATGTTGAGAGTACACTGCTTAAGGACGGAATGTCATATGTAGACTTATCTCGAGTTAGAACATTGTACATTGTACGGTTTGTATTTGGTTGCATTTGATGACAGCAAAGTAAGTGCTGATCCAAATTGTGTTAAAGAGTAAAATCGATTAAGACGTGTTTATTTTCCTCATTTAGGACAGTATCCCATTACTAAACAAACATTATCTGTCCAAAGCGAAAGCTTCCACAGGAGTGTAGTGGTGTCATCAGAAAGAAAGCAATTATAGATAAGAAAGAAGTTGTCAAACCCCTCTGGTGTCAACTACTATGCACATGTTGTTCTAAAAGTATTCTTTCAATTACATCGGAAGAGATTGTGTACTGCACTGGGTGCTTTGGTGCAATGTGAACGTACTGATAGGACTACAACACATGGTGCTTCACACATTCGAGACCTTGTAGATATCTGGAGTAGATCTCTACAGTTTATTCCATACACTCAACAGGATGCACGGGAGGATATAATGGTGTTATTTGGAGTATTAGAAGAAGAAGAAGAAGAAATATGTATTGAAGAGTTATTTGGACTTAATTACTCAAGGAGCCATGAGTGTGAAGATTGCTCATTCACATCAAGTACAGAAAGATATTTGGAGCAATTCCTTTATTTCACACTACCAGATTGCAAAACTGTGTCTTTTGAAAGATTGTTCAAACAAGCTATACAAAGCCATGCCTGCTCAATACCTGATCAAATCTAAGAAGAATATACTACCATGGATATCATATTTCAATTAGGAGCTATGGTTACATCTGGTCACTACACTGCCTAGGTAAAAAGTAAAAGTGGTTGGACAGAACGTAATGATAACAACCTCAAATTCAAGAAAGGGCTGCCTTTTAAGCTACTAAATTCTTATCTTTTGATTTTGGAATTTAAGTTCTAAGGAGAATTAGAGTTGTGAAAGAGGTATACTGTATTTGCTTTAGATCTATAATCAGTATTTATGACATCATTCAGGCTTACCATGTGTTATATATTTATAAGATTTCCCATATGCTGGTGTCTCTTATATATCTATTAGTAGTTCTGAGAATGAGGGTCTCATTTTCAGCATAAGATTTATCAACTTCGTAGTGCAATCATAGGTAAACAAATGTTTCAAAACATAGTAATGAAGGCAATGCACACTATCCCTTAAATGAAGTTTTTCTTTCTACGATCTTAATGATTGTTTTTTCCCCACTGTTCAATGATGATTATTTCAATAGTACATCATTTATGGTGTATGAGTATAGAACCTGATATTGGTAAAAAAGAGAAATGATATGCAAAAGTTTAATGTAACAGCATTACAGCTTATAAAATGAGTAGTAGTGTGTTTGTTACAATGAAGATATGTATTATTAAAAGTGTAACTATATTGTATAATTTTATACATTTTAATACTTACTCATGTTTGTGTTTTTTTTCTTTTCATTCAGATATATGCCTTTCATCTATTGGAGAAATGTATTTTACTAATTCATTTTTTTCAGCCTTCTTTCATTAGATTACATTATCAAGGGACACACACAAGTAAACACTAATATAGCCACTCACACAACTAAGTACACACCAATACAGGCATGGACTCAACCAGCTACACATCAATACAGCTACTGATACACCCAGCCAAACACTGATACAGCTTCTCAAACAGCCACTCACACATAAAATACGGTCACTGACAAACCCAGCCACACACTGAAACAGTGTGTGACACCTCCAGGCACACATACATTGTTAGACACTAACACACCCAGCCACACTCTGATACAGTGACTGATATATTTATTCACATACCAATACCGTCCTTGACACACCCAGGCACATATTGATACAGCCACTTACACGTCCAGTCAAACATGACTACAGCCTCTCAAACAGTTGGTCACAAACAGATATAGCCACTGACACACCCAGCCAAACATAGATACAGAGACTGATACACCCAGACACACATTGTTAGACACTGACACCCTGAAACACACACCGGTGCTGCCACTGATACAACCAGGCACATATCGATAGAGCCACTTAGACATTCAGCTAAACACCAATACAGCCTCTCAAACACCCATACACATACTGATACATCCATGGACACAACAAGCCACGCACTGATAGAGAGTCTGACACACCCAGACATACATTGTTAGACACTGACACACCCTGGCACACATCCAAGTAGCCACTGACACACCAAGGCACACACTGATAGAGTGGCTCAAACATTGTTAGACACTGACACAACCAGGGATACACTGATTCTACTACAGACACACCTAGCCTTTCTCCGATACAGACACTGACACACCCAGGCACATACTCAAACAGCTAATAACACACCACGTCACATATCGATACAGCTACTTAGACATTCACCCAAAAACGATGCAGCCTCTCAAACACCCATACACATACTGATACAGCCACTGACACAACCAGCCACAAACTAAAATTGACACTAACAGACCCAGGCACACATTGTTACAGATACTGACACACCCAGGCAAACACTGATATAGCCACAGACACACTCAGGCACACACTGATAAAGCCACTGATACACCCAGGCAGACACTCATTCACCCAATAACACACCCAATCACACATTGATAGAGCCACTCACACACCAAGGCAAACACTGATCAAGACACCAGCACACCCAGCTACACACCAATACAGCTACTAACACACCCACAATACACTGGTGAAGCCTTTCAAACACCTGTACATGCACAGATACAGCCACTGACATACCCAGACACACACTAATACAAACATTGACACACCCACCCAAACTTTGATACCAAAACTGACACATCCAGGCACATACTGATACAGCCAATGACACACCCAGTCACAAATCGATATAGCCACTTAGACATTCAACCGAACACTCATGCAGCCTTTCAAACACTCACACACATGCTGAAGCAGCCACTGACACACTCAGGCGCACACTAATACAAACACTAACACACCCAGACACAAATTGTTGCAGACACTGACACACCCAGGCACACACTGATAGAGCCACTGAGACACCCAGACACACACTCATACACCCAATAACACACCCACTCACACATTAATAGTTCCACTTAAACCCCCTGGCACACACTGATACGGCTACTGACACACACAGCTGATACACAGACTGATACATGCAGGCATACACCAATACAACCCCTGACACATCTAGCCACACACCGATAAAGCCACTGACACACGCAGTCTCACACTGATACAGCCACTGACACATTAAAAACACACAGGTAATTTTGTGTTTGACCAGATGGGGGTTCTAAGAAGAACCATTGTTTTGTAGAAGATATTTGTAACAGTTTTTTTTAATGTTCTTCCAACTAATGGTAAGCAGGGTACTAAAAGGGGGAGGTAAGGGAAATGCAAAGAAGTAATTGGATTCAGTGTTAAAAAAACATTAAGTGGAAACTGGCAGCAAAAACAAAACAAAAACATAACAGCGATGCTTCTTCACTGTATCCAAGAATGCACACACAGAAGACATTTTCACAGTAGCAAACATGTGGCATTTTTTACAGTGAGTTACCATCTTACTCAATTCTTCACAGGCAGGTGGTATTGTAATGGTGGCAGTTGATGATGGTGCTCCCAAGGCTCCTGTAGTGGTGGACTGTCCTGCTGCTCCTGATTTCTCCCACATCATCTGATTGTAGAATATTTCATGAATTCGTTTTAGGTGCTTCCACATGGATCTTGTTCTTTGCAGTGCCCCTGGATAACTGCTTGCCGCAAATACTGCACTGAACTGTGTGCATCTGACTTTCTTCTGAAGCTAGCGCCGGGACACTTTCGAGTAGCTGTGCGCTGTATAAATTAAATATAACATAACATAACATATTTAGCAGTAATCTTCTTTTCCCTGAAGTTATTGTGAAATGCTTCCAGACATCACTTTGTTTTCTTGCAGGTGGTATAACTTTCGCCTCAGCCTCAGTAGGTTCTGGATGTTCATACTGAGCAGAACATGAAGCTTCAGTCATTCCATTAAATTATTCACAACAGTGCACAAAAAACAGAGCACCACTGCTCAGGAATCCTCTTTCTACAGATTTCCACGGAGAAATGATTGGTTTTGGGTGTGGTGTTGCATGTACATGGGTGGGGTCCTAATGTGCACAATCAAAAGGCAATGTTTGGGTGCATCATCAAGCAAATTTGCCATTCCAGTTCGTATATTCGTGAAGTTGTGAAATTCATAAACGGAGTAACTTTTTTGAAAAATAGACATAGGGTTCCATATATATACTTATAAATATGTTCACACTGATGTCATTAATGAAAGCAGAGAAATGTACATATTTAAAATAATTGTTAAAAATGTTGGCATATCCACAAATTGCAAATCATGGATTCATTGTGATCAAGTGATGGGAATCTATAACCATAGAGTTCTTGAGGTCTCGTCTATGTTTACGGACCCAAAGAGGTTCTGCAGTACCAAATAAATAATTTCAAAAAACAAAAACTTGTTCAATTACATTTACAAAAGTATTATTTATTTTACATTAAGTAGATATCTGATTGTGACATTTTAAAATGTATGTAAAGTAGATTTTTAAAAGAAATTCTACAGTTTAAAAAACAGATTACTAAATTAACAAGCCAAATAAAATAAAACTATAGAAATTTACTGAAAAAAACAAAGGTTATAGGGATATTTTAGTTAGGCAATAGAACAAAAAACTTTAAAAATTCATTGAAAAAAACAGGGATGTTAAAGTTAGGCTCAGATTGTACACACACAAAACCATAGAAATTCAGCAGTTATCATTATCATCATCATGTATAACTTTATTTCGATCACAAAAATCCTAAACATTCAGCAGTTATAGATGGGTGAGCTAACTATAACTCACGCCCCAGCAAAGCATTGCCAATGACTTCATATATTACACCACTCACAATATGATCAGTGTCATCACATATTACATCTCTGATGATTACTCAAATGACATCACTGATGATATCATCCACTGAGTGAAAAGATATATACTAAGCTACACCATAAGTTGAATTACTTTTCTTTCTGTACTACTAATGAGTTATACTGTTTCTAACATGTATCATCTGAGTGGCTTTGTGAGTGTCTATTTCAGTGTGTGAGTGAATATGTGAGTAGTTGTATGGATGTGTGAGTGCCTGTGTGAGTGGCTGTATGGGTGAATAAGTGGGGGTGTAAGTAGCTGTATAAGTGGATAGATGGGTGTGTGAGTCAGGGTGAGTGTGTGGTTGTATGAGTAGCTCTATGAGTGAGTGGCTATATGTGTGAGTGAGTGGGTATGCAAGTGATTGCATGGATAAGTGAGTCGGTGTGTGACACGTTCTATGAATCTGTGAATAGGTATGTGAATTGTTCTGTGAGAGTGTGATTGAATGTATGAAAGACTGTATGGGGTTTAAGAGAGTATGTGAGTGGTTCTGTGGATGATGTCTTCAGTAATGCCATTTGAGATATCACCAGTGATGTCATCAATGATTTCACTAACCATGTCATAAGTGATGTAACATGTTTGGAGTGTCAGCTCAGGTAACTATAACTGCTGAACATCTATGGTTTTATGAGTGATATCTGAGCCTAACTATAGCATCCCTTTAATCTTTGGGTTTTTTTTCAGTGAGTTCCTAAGGTTTTTTTAATACTATTTCCTAACTATAACATCCCTGTAAGCTTGGGTTTTTTCAGTGAATTTCAAAGGTTTTTTAAATTCTATTTCCTAACTATAATGTCCCTGTAACCATTGGATCTTCCGTGAATTTCAAAGGCTTTTTAATGTTAATTCGTTACTATAATGTCACCTTAATAATACCTTTTTTAGTGAATTTTGAAAGCTTTTTAAAATTTCCTAGCTGTAACCTGTAACCTTTGTGAGTGCACAAAACATCTACTCAAGTGGAATACTTTCTTCCGGTTAATTAGTAACTGCTACCTCGACTGGTAAATGCCCAGCACGTATTCTACACTACAGCTGTGTAATGGACTACGAGAACATGTCTCCAGTGACCTTGTGTGTATTTTGGCAAAGTGATTGTTCCTTGTGCATCTTTATCCAAAAATCTGTGATAACAAGAATGCTTCTTTAGAGAGGACAACATGAATACAAAGAGGTAAACCTCCACCAAACAAGAGTTGTTCTTCTTAGCTATATCAAATAAGTGCTTCTTTGTTTGGTAGCAATGTTCTTCGGCATAAAGAATGCACCACCAAATTTGGTGGGAAATATGCTGGGGGGCCATTTGGTAAGCTCTCCATCATCCTTGGAAAAGGGCAGGATGATCGCTGCATATTACTAAGGTGGACAGGGAAGCCTGCCCCATTATTAGAAAGGGAGTGGGCTGCGTGGCACCCCTACCCTGGCCGATTTAGGCCCGAGGACACAATACCCCAGGGCCCAGCCATAATCCAATGGGGGAGAGTGGGGCCATGCAGCCCCCTCTCTGGGCCAATTCCAGAATGGGGAACACATTCCCCAGGGCCTGTCCACATCTCCCTGGGTGTCCCAGCCCCACACAGGTCACGCACTGTTCATGGTGGGGACCGTGGTTAGAGCCTCAAGGCCCCTGCAGTCCCAGCTGATTTAACGACTCCTGCGGGAGCCGGCATTGCTCCTGCAAGCAAGGAGCTGCTGGAAATGCAGCTCCCTACATGCAGGAGCAATACTTTCATCTCTTTCCCTGCCCACACAACTGCGGGCAAGAAAAGAGATAGAAACTCTGCTTCCAGCAAGCGGGAGCATTTAGAGCTCCCGCTTGTTGGGAGTGGACTGTTTGCTTTGTGTCAGAAAGAGGGTCTCGAGTTGGCAGAGGTAGGTACCTTTGTCCAAATAGGGACCCTTGCTTCTAGTGAGGGTAAGGGGGTTAGACACTTTAGATAACCCCTGCTCACCCCTGGGTAGCTTGGCATGAGCAGAGAGACTTATCCCAAAGGCAACGTGTAAAGTATTTGTACTCAAAACACACAGTAATGCAGTGATACCAGCACAAATGGACACCTGGCCACATCAGTTAAAAAAAGTATCTTTATCTAAGTTCAACAAAACAAAAATAACAAAAATCCAACAGACATATAATAAGAATATGACTTTAGAAAGGTTTCAAACAACTTGGTCCATAGGAAACTATGGATGCCTGATTTCTCACAAAGTACCTGTAGATGCAACAGAATTCACAAGTCCAAACAGCTGCAGAGATAGAAAGCATCGAAAAACAAAGAGATGCGTCAGTTCCTGAGACCGTAGGGAGGCGATGCAACAGTTCTGCTTCACATGAGAGAAGTGATGCGTCGAATCCGGTCTGTAGGGGGAAGTGATCCATTGATTCTGAGATGGTTCTGGTCGGCAGGTGATGTGTTGGGAAATCTAACTGCACAGGTATGATGCGTGGAGATCTGGGATGCGTCAGTGATTGATGTAGTGGCATCAAGCGGCACTGCGTCGGTTTCTTTAGCCGCGATCCCTCGATGTGTTGGTTCTTGCAGCGGCGACAGGCGCTGCATTGGTTTTGGCAGTGGCGAGGTGATGCGTGGAGATTCTTCTCATACAGCGATGCTGCATCAGAAAAACAGCAGCTAGAAGAGCGATGCGTTGATTTTCTTAGTTCTTCACGTTTCCTCCAGCTCCCAGCAGCAAGCACAACCTGAAGGCCCAGAACCGGAACAGGCACCTCCTGGCAGGTCAGAACTCTCAGCAGCAGAGTTCAGGGGAGCTGGGGGTGGAGTCTTTGTGTATGTGAGACTTCAGAACATTAGGCCAGCGCACACATGACCTTGGTGATCTTCTTCAAGCAGGTTCAAAGGAACGTTTCAGTCTTTATCCTATCTTTGGCAGAAACAGCAACTGTAGGCCAACCACACACAGCACACAGCAAAGGGGCAGTACTCCACCTCACAGCACTTCAGCTCTTCTCTTTGGCAAAGGTTCCTCTTAAGTCCAGAAGTGATCTAAAGTTCTGGGGTTTTAGGTCTATTACTTATACTCAAAATGTCTTTGTTCTCTTTGTTCAAGGGTCTCTGAGCCCAGTCCAAACCACCTCTGTCCTCACTGGTGCAGTATGACCACAGGGGGTAGAGACAGCATTGTGCAAGGGAGACAGGTCCTATTCAGGTGCAAAGGAATCTCCTCGTACTAATCTAAATTCAGCTAAGGTCTATTCAGCGCAGCTTTGAGTCATCCAGGAAGGGCCAAGCACACCTCAACCCCCCCTCCCCCCCAGTGGCTGTCTACAGTGAATACACATCCCCTGTCCCTGTCACTCCAAAACCAGACAGTCAATACACAAATAGGCAGAGGCACACAGAATGGTTAAAGTGGAAAATGCCTACTTTCTGAAAGTTGTGAATACAAATACCACAAAGTTCATGTTTCACCAGTTTTTTTTATTGTTTTTCTTCCCAGTAATCCAAATTTTATCAATTTGTCATCTTGTTCCTCATGTCACAAGGGAGACGCTTACATTATTACTGTATGCTTAATGTTGCAAGAATGCCAATCCAGGCCTTATCCTGTAACATGCCAGTGTATATAAGCTTTATCCACAATCGTTGGTCACATTTACCCAATGCATTTCGGGCCTGTTTCTTGGCCCTTCATCAGGGGTATTTCTGAAAATTTTAAATGCATGAAAAAGACTTAGGATACACCCCACAATAAATCTTCAATAAATATACATGTGATTACAACAATTCATGTTTCCCGCTAAAAACATAGTCAAAAGACTATCCCTCATAGAATACCCGTGCTGCTTGTTCTATTTGCTCTCCCATCAACCAACCCCTCTCCCTTAACCTAATCTTGAATCGAACGTATTATTCTTAAGTCTTCATCATAGCTGTTGATTCGTTACTGTAAGACCGTAACCATGAGCTTCCTCCCAGCGTATTCACCACCAAACAAACCTTCCCCATCTATTCACTCGTCATTTTTAACATCACGTGTCTCCACCCCTTTACTCCACCTGTCCTTAATCAAAGTTCTCCTCCCATCCTTTTTTAAAATATATATATGTTAATGTTAAAGCATATATACAAACAGTACATATATATTATAACATATTGATTAACAGATTTTTAATTTAAAACATAATTTAACATTAAACAGGAGTAAAAATAATGATATTAATTTTAATAATTATATACAACATGTTTAATAAATATTAATGCAAATTAAAAGCAAGTAAATAGATTTCCTATACTATACCAAAGGGAGACTCTGCAGTCAGGGCAGAGGTTTTGGTGCCGTGATGTATATGGTAATGATTTTTAAATAAATAAATATGGAAGCTAGACAAACAACAGAGGGCCCGATTATGATGTTGAGCAGAAAGCCATCTGACAGCTAGTCTGAGGCTTTCCACCTGACATTGATGGTTTCCCTCCGACGGCCATCTTACAATACTGGCGGTCGGACGGAAACCCATGGAGTAATACTGCTATGCTTCTGACAGGCTCAAGGAGCCTGTCTGAGCATCGGAAAGACTGATAATCCCTAAATGGCGGCGGTGCCTGCCTAGGTTTCACCGTCAGGCTTATAATGTGTGGGCTAAAGAACGGTGATGGATTAAACCCAGATCAGTTGACTGGGGGTGAGTGCTTGCAATGTTCAACACTCCGTCCATCATTTCCTTTGGTTTTTGCTTTGTTCGCCATAAGTTGGCAGGGTATGCTCAGACGTGAGTCCCTTGCTCACTTTGCCACTGGATTCAAGCAAGCCTGGCTGAAGACGGCTGAAATGCCAGAAACCGGTCCTAGGAAGCTTGTTTCCGGTCCAGGGAAGACATGGCTTGGCAGTTCGGGCTGGACTATTCCCATGAGGCACAGGGTCAGACTGATTTGCATATGGCCATGTCTGAACTGGGGTGGCAGGTTGGGCTAAAGAACGGTGATGGATTAAACCCAGATCAGTTGACTGGGAGTGAGTGCTTGCAATGTTCAACACTCCGTCCATCATTTCCTTTGGTTTTTGCTTATAATGTCTGTTCCCCACAGCTTTTCCATGTCGGCCTTTCCGACATGGAAAGGCTATCGGAAAGTGACATTGGGGGCCCCTATCAGGCCCACACCACCCGGCCTTCACTATGAGACCAGGGGGGCACCTTTGGTACACCCCTAAACTTCCCTGCATGATGCCTGCATGATGCCTGCCACAAAGTGCAGGGATGTTTTAAAAGTAGGATGTGGCTTTCCGGCTAAAGCGGTTGATCTCGAAGCTGTTGAACCAGGTTCTAGTCTTGGCAGGGATGATCAACATCCTGTGATTCTGGGCAAATCACTTAATCTCCCCTTGCCCTACAAAAATGAATGTGTCCATCTGTAAGGCAACTGGTGCTCATCTAAAGCGCTCTGATACCTTCGGATCAAGTTCGAGCTACATAAAACCCCTAAAAAATAAAATCTATTGAGGCTGGTGCTGCAACCCCCAGTACAAGCCTCAATAGAAAATACACACTTTAGGACTGTATGAAGAAGGTTGCATTCTAACTGTGGAAGCCGAACCACCAGCTCCTTGTACAGCAGGTCGTTTCTACTATGATGTAATTAGGCCCAAAGTGTGCAGTAATATGGATTGGTTGTTGTTTTTAATGATGTCTTTTTAATTTAATTCTGTTGTATCCTAATGTATTTTTATGTTTGCTCTTTTATGATTATACATGTATAATCAAAAAAAGAATTCAATTATTCAAACAATATTACATTATGTTGTAAATCGAAAAAATGCTAATAAATAGCTTAAAATGAAATAATAAACATGTACTATTTTTAGGTATTGTTTACCATTAATTTAGAACTTAATGTACTTTTACATTTTTTATGTGGAGTTTTATTGAAAGTCTCAACTGCCATTATTTTCAATGGGAGGGTGTTGTAGTACCAGTTGTTGGCCATGTGTATCACTGGACTTACTATAAAAGTGTAAATTCCTACACAAGTGTAAGATATACATATAAGTCACTACAAAAGTGTAAGATACTACAACAGTGCAGTTTGTGAATATCACTTTGTAGTACTTTTGTAGCACTACTGTGGAACTACAAAAAGTACTATAAAGTGCAATTTGTGAATAGGGCCCTAATTATTTTAATGTGTTTATTAACAAATAAATAATTACATATGCTTGATGTTATTTAACTGAGAAACACAAATATATTCTCAATGTTATGCAACAAACTAGTGAATGTTGCAATTTTTGCACTTTGTGCAATAAGTCTTTCTTTTTATTATCTGCCATAGGTTGTCCTTCTTTATGCGTCCACCTATGTGTTGGTGTCTCTTAGCATCGACCGATACCATGCGATAGTTCATCCAATGAAGTTTCTCCAAGGAGGTAAGAGAAGTCGTATATGCCGTAAATTGTATCCCTCTGAAATGGTATTTGTTGGCCATTGATTAAAAGCAACGTCAACCATTATCTTGAACTTAAGAGAGTAATCATTGCTTGCGTCTGGTCCTGTAAATGTCACCTAAAATGCATCCGGGAATACACTGATATATTAGCATATAAAATGTAATTTTGATATTCTTCATAATTCTGACAGTTTTCAATTGCTTCATTTATAAGGTTAAATTATTTCTACAGAAGAAAGATAAGGTATTCATTGCAGGCAGAACAATTATCTTTCTGGAACAAACAGAATTAAAAGAAAGGTTACACTGTGTACCTAGGGAATGGATGTTCTAAAACCACATAGACTGAGTAGCGGCTATGGAAGGATAATGCAGGTGATGTAACTTCAGCAAGTTGCACTTTAAACCCCACAGCAGGTTTTGATTCTAACCAGTTTATACTTAAAGCTTCCATTTCTTGCAGAAATAACCCACTACTATCTAGTTGACTACATTGAAAAAACAAGCATTACTCAGAAATTCATTTAATTTCAACAGTCTGCATTGATAGACACCATCTTATGCAGGTTTGAGAGAGGGGCAAGGTGTTAACTCTAAGTGAAGTAAAAATGGGAAGGACAATATTGACATGTGATGGAAGCTCACTTCAGAGTGTTGACTCCTAGAAGTTCAAGATTCCACCACCACACATCATACAGTTAGTTTAGGAATGAAGAGCTGTTTGAGGAAGGCAAATAGAAGAGGACTATCGGAAGTAAAGGTTTGATATTTCTGCATGGTTCGGTGAAGTTAATCAGTGAACTATTGGGAGAATAAGCATACTATCCTGTATTATGTCCTGGCCGCACCTGCAAAACTCAGAGGCATATCAAAAGTGCAATCATGTGCAAAGATTCAATTTAAGGCGACAAATAAAAGTTCACCATTTGCAATTCCTTAAATGGTATGTCCAAAAATGAATTTATTAGCAGTGGTCACAGTTTGCACACTGAGTTTAAACAAATCCATTAGCATTTTGCGAACCAAACTATATTCTAATATGTTGGTTCTCTAAATAGCGATTTGCAGTGAGTCTCAATTTGACCTACTTCATTAATATGCATGAGGTAGGTCACAAATTTCAGACCACTATGATTGGCAAAAATGACAGGCATGTTGGCATACAGGGGTCACCAAACCACATTGTCAGTGATTGCCTTTAAATAATATATTTTTTAATGCATCATGTTTTCGTTAAAGGAAAATGGGATGTGTATATATATTTTAAAAAAATGAATTACACAGACCATTTTTATGGGTAGGCAATGTTCTCATTGACCAGTGCCTGCTCATGAAAAATGTTTTTGTGAACATTCACAAATGGGAAGGGGTCCCATGGGGACTCCTTACCATTTGCGAATGGCTTACAACTTCCTTTGAGAAGGTGGTAAAATATTAATGTTTAGCAACCAGATTTCAGCCGCAAAACACTAATAAATATCTTAAATATTTGGTATCTGAAAGGGACACCCTTAACACCCCCCCTTCCAAATACCAAACATTTATTCATTCCCAAACTCATTTAGCTATTCGTCAACATGCGACAGAATCGCTATTTGGGATTGGTGAATTGAAAAATACATTTAAAAAAGGCCTTTTTGCGTTCAGGAATGGGTCTTATTTAGAGCTTGGCAGACAGGATACAATGTAACAATCATATTATCTGTCCCGTCCACTGTATCACAAGTGAATTATATCCTATGGCACTTGTAATAAGGCGGATGGAATATTTTGAATGTTTATTATTGAGTTTCCCATTGACTAAACTCTAAATAAGGCCCATATTGCGTAGAAAAGAATTAGAGCAGTGAAAAGGTGGTGTCAGGCATTTGGTATTTAGCAAAATCATTGCTATGTTCAGCTGGAAACTTGCCATAGATTCCTATGGGTAGATTCAGAGCCCTTGCAGCACCCTGCTCTGCTCATAACATCTGCTAGCAGGAGCAACATTGTCACATTTGTGCCCTAAGGTAACTATAACTCGTGCCCCCGTGAGTTATAGTTACCTTAGGGCACGAGTTAGTTACTTGAGAGAACTCTAACTACAACTGTTGAATTTCTATGTATTTTTGTGTGTAAAATCTGAACCAAACTATAACGTCACTGTAACATTTGTTTTTTTTAGGGAATTTCTAAGGCTTTTTAAATTCTATTTCTTCACTATAACGTCCCTGTAACATTTTGTATTTTCAGTTAATGTCTGTGTTTTTTAATGCTGTTTCCTAACTGAAATGGTCCTGTAACCTTTGTTTTTTTCAGTGAATGTCTAGTTTTTTTAAACCTAAAGCACTATTTAATTACCATATGTTAATCCAACTACCACCGTGCATGCCCTTCGGCTAAAGGAGATCATGTTAGTGGACATCTGAGGCATACTTTCTTTGTTTGACTGATTTTGAATAATTGCTCCATGCCATTCAATTCATCAGTACTTGTCAATTGCTTCAGTCATGATTTGCATCTGGCTGATGATGGCGCTTGATTGTAAAGTAATTCCTTTTAACAACATGTCAGTGGCTGTCTCTGGTATATGTCAAAAGTGATTTCCTTTGCAAGCAGTTACATAGATGTGCTTTCTTCATCTTCTCAAAATATGATGCATGTCCTTCCTGCCTCTGGAAGTATGCTAGAAATAATGGGTACCAAATATCAACAGGTCACAAAATCCTGACACAATATTGTGTGACAAAACATTGACAATTAAATTTGTGTTATTAACTATGCCTAACTCCACATCCATATACATATCTATATCTTGGACTTTGCTAGTGTAGCAATTTTATTTTTCAGTGGCAAAATCATGCACATTGAATACTTCTTTAATTGCACGTATTCACTTTTTCTATACACACAGCCGTCATTGCTATATTTTGGACATTTTGGCACTACAGTGCTTATGATGGCATTTATCCTGGACACGGAAGCAGAGCGAGCGCGATGGAACTGTTTTTAGTATTTAACTGGCAATGTATGCTGGTCTTTGCAGTATCAACTGACTACTCAGGCACATCGTAGCCAGCATAAAAAACACGTGGTCACTTTATCCAGTAACCTTCTGTATCTGTGACCAAGGCTCTTGATGAGAACAAACGCATAAGGATCATGCAGTTGTACTGCATGTTGCCACTTTACTTTGTGAATAAACAACTGTCACAGCAGGTAGGTTTCACACCCTTTATTTGCAGATTGCCAAAATATGACCACAAGTACCAGCGTGCAACAGTAAATCAAATCCATTAAGGAAGGCACACCGGAAGCCTATAAATGAAGGAGCACGCAGAATACTGTGTTCAAGGAACATTGCTGTGCAATCACGGATGCCTTTGAAAAAGAAGCAGAAGAGCTTTGAAACGCGTTAGGCAGGAGGATTGAAAATGGTCGGAATGCAATTTCACTTTCATCTGCAAATAAAGGGTGTGAAACCTACCTGCTGTGGAGTGCGTTCTTAAAGCTGGGAAAACTTTTGGAAACAAAGATACACGGCCCTTTCCTGCCGTGGAGGACTGCACCGCCCATGGAACTAACGAGGGGCTGCAGGAGGGGAATCTTCCTTTACGATGCAGACTCAGCAGCACAATGAATTGGGAAGGTGAAATCCCATTCCGAGGCCCACTGGAGGGCTTAATTTGTCCTTTGAAGTAACGTGAATTACACAGAACCTACTGGAAGGTATAATTAATTGCCAAAATATGACCACAAGTACCAGCGTGCAACAGTAAATCAAATCCATTAAGGAAGGCACACCGGAAGCCTATAAATGAAGGAGCACGCAGAATACTGTGTTCAAGGAACATTGCTGTGCAATCACGGATGCCTTTGAAAAAGAAGCAGAAGAGCTTTGAAACGCTTTAGGCAGGAGGATTGAAAAAGGTCGGAATGCAATTTCACTTTCATCTGCAAATAAAGGGTGTGAAACCTACCTGCTGTGGAGTGCGTTCTTAAAGCTGGGAAAACTTTTGGAAACAAAGATACACGGCCCTTTCCTGCCGTGGAGGACTGCACCGCCCATGGAACTAACGAGGGGCTGCAGGAGGGGAATCTTCCTTTCCAATGCAGACTCAGCAGCGCAATGAATTGGGAAGGTGAAATTCCATTCCGAGGCCCACTGGAGGGTTTAATTTGTCCTTTGAAGTAACGTGAATTACACAGAACCTACTGGAAGGTATAATTAATTGCCAAAATATGACCACAAGTACCAGCGTGCAACAGTAAATCAAATCCATTAAGGAAGGCACACCGGAAGCCTATAAATGAAGGAGCACACAGAATACTGTGTTCAATGAACATTGCTGTGCAATCACGGATGCCTTTGAAAAAGAAGCAGAAGAGCTTTGAAACGCGTTAGGCAGGAGGATTGATAAAGGTCGGAATGCGATTTCACTTTCATCTGCAAATAAAGGGTGTGAAACCTACCTGCTGTGGAGTGCGTTCTTAAAGCTGGGAGAACTTTTGGAAACAAAGATACACGGCCCTTTCCTGCCGTGGAGGACTGCACCGCCCATGGAACTAACGAGGGGCTGCAGGAGGGGAATCTTCCTTTCCGATGCAGACTCAGCAGCGCAATGAGTTGGGAAGGTGAAATTCCATTCCGAGGCCCACTGGAGGGCTTAATTTGTCCTTTAAAGTAACGTGAATTACACAGAACCTACTGGAAGGTATAATTAATTGCCAAAATATGACCACAAGTACCAGCGTGCAACAGTAAATCAAATCCATTAAGGAAGGCAAACCGGAAGCCTATAAATGAAGGAGCACGCAGAATACTGTGTTCAAGGAACATTGCTGTGCAACCACGGATGCCTTTGAAAAAGAAGCAGAAGAGCTTTGAAACGCGTTAGGCAGGAGGATTGAAAAAGGTCGGAATGCAATTTCACTTTCATCTGCAAATAAAGGGTGTGAAACCTACCTGCTGTGGAGTGCGTTCTTAAAGCTGGGAAATCTTTTGGAAACAAAGATACACGGCCCTTTCCTGCCGTGGAGGACTGCACCGCCCATTGAACTAACGAGGGGCTGCAGGAGGGGAATCTTCCTTTCCAATGCAGACTCAGCAGCGCAATGAATTGGGAAGGTGAAATTCCATTCCGAGGCCCACTGGAGGGCTTAATTTGTCCTTTGAAGTAACGTGAATTACACAGAACCTACTGGAAGGTATAGTTAATTTCCACAATATGACCACAAGTACCAGCGTGCAACAGTAAATCAAATATATTAAGGAAGGCACACCGGAAGCCTATAAATGAAGGAGCACGCAGAATACTTTGTTCAAGGAACATTGCTGTGCAATCACGGATGCCTTTGAAAAAGAAGCAGAAGATCTTTGAAACCCGTTAGGCAGGAGGATTGAAAAAGTTCGGAATGCAATTTCACTTTCATCTGCAAATAAAGGGTGTGAAACCTACCTGCTGTGGAGTGCGTTCTTAAAGCTGGGAGAACTTTTGGAAACAAAGATACACGGCCCTTTCCTGCCGTGGAGGACTGCACCGCCCATGGAACTAACGAGGGGCTGCAGGAGGGGAATCTTCCTTTCCGATGCAGACTCAGCAGCGCAATGAATTGGGAAGGTGAAATTCCATTCCGAGGCCCACTGGAGGGCTTAATTTGTCCTTTGAAGTAACGTGAATTACACAGAACCTACTGGAAGGTTTAATTAATTTCCAAAATATGACCACAAGTACCAGCGTGCAACAGTAAATCAAATCCATTAAGGAAGGCACACCGGAAGCCTATAAATGAAGGAGCACGCAGAATAC
Organism: Triturus cristatus; assembly: GCF_964204655.1. Lineage (NCBI taxonomy): Eukaryota > Metazoa > Chordata > Amphibia > Caudata > Salamandridae > Triturus > Triturus cristatus. Next base: position 493,108,792 of record NC_140588.1, read on the forward strand.
TGTGTTCAAGGAACATTGCTGTGCAATCACGGATGCCTTTGAAAAAGAAGCAGAAGAGCTTTGAAACGCGTTATGCAGGAGGATTGAAAAAGGTCAGAATGCAATTTCACTTTCATCTGCAAATAAAGGGTGTGAAACCTACCTGTTGTATAGTGCGTTCTTAAAGCTGGGAAAACTTTTGGAAACATATATATATATATACATATATATATATATATATATATATATATATATATATATATATATATATATATATATATATATATATATATATATATATATATATATAAAAACTACAGGCGGTCGCCAGTGGGTAGTTATAATTACAACCTAGCTTCCATAGAAAAAGCATTTTCTGATTCAGGTCAGCTCCTATCCTGAAGTTTGGGGGTGATTCATCAAGCGGGGGCTGAGAAAAAAGGGGGGTCCCAAAATGCATTTTCCCCATGGGTATTTCCATAGGAAATTTTGCGACGAGCTACAGCCTGAACTGCTGAACAGAATTGCCCTAAAAATGTCAGAAAGGTAGAGCTTAGTTCAGAAAGCGACCTTTTTTAAAAAAATGGTGTTAATCCGTTCTGTAGTTTTTGAGAAATTCAAAGAATAAGAGTCAAAAAATGAATTTCCCATAGGAAACTTTGTGCAAGGCTAGAGCTGAAACTACTGAACGGAATTACCCCAAATTTGGCAAAAAGGTAGTGCTTGGATCATAAAGAGACCTGTTTTTTAAAGGGTGTTAATCCATTCAGTAGTTGCTGAGCAATTAGAAAAAATAAAAGTGTTGATATCTGGGCGGAGCCTAAGTCCCGTGCACAAGCTTCACTGTGATTGGCTGTCAACAATCCAAACCAGGAAGTGTTGGCAGCCATCTTGTGACTCGGTAGAAGCGAGTCACCAGAAAACAGAGAAACAAAGTTATAAAACAAGAGAAGAGGGCAGGGTAGAAACACCCGGACCCCCTAGGCCTGCTCAGGGGGTCCCAGAAGGACCCTCAAGGCCATAGAAAGCATTAAAAAAAATAAAAAAAATATCGGTGGAAATAGCGCTGGGGTCGCAGGTTCCCGCATTTTATTTTAAGCCCCGGGATGGGCTAGGTCCCGGGGGCATTTTTTAAAAAAGAATAGCGAGGCTCGCTGGGGTTACGAGGGCCCGTTGGGGTCCCCGCCGACCCGGGGCTTCACTCATATTGGGATGGGGGCTTGCGCTGCTCCCCTCCTGGAGCCCTTCATGTGCTTATAACTTTGGCATCGTTTGACGAATCTTTACTACATTTTCCAGAAAGTTTCTCTTTTTTGATCAGCTCGTATCTTGAAAGTTTAGGGGTGTATTGCGGACGTACAAGGTTGGTTGTTGATTGAAACATGTTTATTGCAAGATATTTGCACTCACGACCGGAGCCATCCAGCTGCAAAGTCATATTAAAGGGTGATTGGTCAAGGGGGGGCTGAGGAAAAAGGGGGTCCGAAAAAGTGTTTTCTCAATCCATTTTCCATAGGAAACTTTAGGCAAGGCTACAGGTCAAACTGCTGAACAGAATTACGCCTCATTTGGCAGGGAGCAAAGTCTTGGTCCAAAAAGCGCGCTTTTGTTGAAATGGTGTAAATCTGTTCAGTCGTTTTTGAGATATTAAAGGAAAAAAAGATATATATAGCTGGACGGTACCTAACTCCCGAGCACGAGCTTGCCTCTGATTGGCTGCTAACACTTCAAACCAGGGAGTGTTAGCAGCCATCTTGTACCTCCCATCGAGTGAAAATATAAAAGAAAGGTCCCGGGAGCAATTTAACATACCGGAGTTCTGTCTGTGCGAGATACCTCTTTCACGCTGCATCTCCCTACATCAGCAGGTAACGCACCCTTTTCCCCCCATCAACAGCATACCTCCAACAACATTAATGGGCCCACAAGTCTCCCTCTGTGTTGTATTGTCAGCTCACAGCTCTTCGGGTGCGAGTTCTGCAGCCCGCAGTTGTATCTGTGAAGCCAAGACTGGAAATATACCGCAGGTCTCTCTCTGTGAGATATGCCGTTCATGCTCCCTCTCCCCACATCACTGTTCCTCAGCTATCCCTTTGGAAGCCGACGACCCACACCTTTCCCTATACCAGTTGGCCCTCAGGTGTTCCTCTGTGAGCTGGCCCGCAGCTCTCCCTCTGCTTACTGACAGGCCACGGTTCTCCCTCTATGAGCCTGCCAGCCAGCTTGGAGCTCTTCATCTACGAGCCAGCACGCCGGCTCGTAAGTCTCTGAGAACAGATGCAATGGAGGCAATGATCATACAGGTCGGACACCCAACACTGCTCCAACATCCCCTAGCAGGAACTCCTTGTCTGCCATCCCCCCTCACCCCCATCCCCCACAAACAAATGTGACAGTCATGTTAGGATGGACAAATAAGAATCTTAGTCATGTATGGATATACATATAAAACATAAAACATTTTATTAAAACAAAACAACAACAAATACAACTATGTACTGCCATGTCGTGTCATCGCTGGACCATTGGTGAATCACAGCCTGCAAGACAAAAAGAAAGATAAGATGGTGCATCATGCGTCCAGCAAAGGAGAAAGAGAAAGAGTGAAGGAGAGAGAGAGAGAGAGAGACAAAGAAAGAGTGAGAGAGAGGAAGACAAATAAAGAGAGAACGAGAGAGAGAGAAAGAGAGAAAGAGTGAGATACAAGGAAATGAGGAAAAGAGAAACAGGGTGAGAGAGAGGAAGAGAGAGAGTGAAAGAGTGAGAGAGAGGAAGAGAGACAGAAAGAGTGAGAGAGAAGAGGGAGAGAGTGAGAGAGAGGAAGACAGAGAAAGAGTGAGAGAGAGAGGAAGACAGAGAAAGAAAAGTGTGAGAGAGAGAAAGAGTAAGATACAAGGAAAAGAGAGAGAGAGAAGCAGTGTGAGAGAGAAGAAGCGAGAGAGAGAAAGAGTGCGAGAGAGAGAAAGAGTAAGAGAGAGGAAGAGTGAGAAAGAAAGAATGAGAGAGAGGAAGAGGCAGAGAAAGAGAGAAAGTGTGAGAGAGAGTAAGGAAGAGATGGAGAGGGAGAGGGAGTGTTGACACTGGAGAAAATCTATAGAATTAGTAATTGCTGAGTACATACAACTGCATACCCCTAATTCTCTATTTCGGCAATGCGCACTCAGGCTGCTGCAGCCCATCCACTCCCACTGCTCAGAGGTGTCTGTGTGCTCTTGTGCACCCAGGCTGCTGCACACTATCCACTCCCACCACCCAGAGGTGACTGCCTGCTGCTGCAGAAATCAGCCTCTCTGCTCACCTTCCGCCACCGGCATTTGTGTAAGAGGGTGCACCATGTGTCGAAACAACTTTCTGAGGCGTTCTCAGGATGGCCACGCATCATCGCAGGTTGTACACGCTTTCAGTTGTGGTGGTGTTGGGGGGACGTTGATTCGTGAATCACAGCCTGTTAAATGAAAAGCAAGATATGATTGTGCGTCATGCATCCATCAAAGGAGAGAGAAAGTGAGAGAGAGAGAGAGAGAGAGAGAGAGAGAGAGAGAAATATTGAGAGGAAGACAGAGAGAATAAGAAAGAAAGAGTGAGAGGAAGACAGAGAGAAAGAGAGAAACAGTTGGAGTGAGAGGAAGAGAGAGAAAAAGAAAGAAAGAGTGAGAGGAAGACAGAGAGAAAGAGAGAGAGAGAGATGAAGAGAGAGAGAGAAACAGTGAGAGAGAGGAAGAGAGAGAGAAAGAGTGAGAGAGGAAGAGAGAGAGAAAGAGCGAGAGAGAGGAAGAGAGAGAGAAAAGGTGAGAGAAAGGAAGACAGAGAAAGAGAGAAAGAGTGAGATACAAGGAAGAGATAAAGAGAGAAACAGTGTAATAGAGGAAGAGAGAGAGCAACAGTGGAAGTGACAAAAAGCATTCCTCGAAGAGTGAGAGAGAGGAAGAGAGAAAAAGAAAGAATGAGAGAGTGAGGAAGAGACAGAGAAAAAGAGAAAGAGTGTGAAAGAGAAAGGAAGAGATAGAGATTGTACACACGGTGCAGCAGAGCTCACAATTCAGTTTGAGTGTTGATTGCAGGATGGCCACGCATCATCACAGGCCTGCTAGACAAAAAGCAAGATAAGATTGTGCGTCATGCGTACATCAAAGTTGAGAGAAAGAGAGATAGAGAGAGAAAGAAAGAGTGAGAGGAAGAATGAGTGAAAAAGAAAGAAAGAGTGAGAGGAATACCGAGAGAAAGAGAGAAACAGTGAGAGTGAGAGGAAGAGAGAGAGAAAAAGAAATAAAGAGTGAGTGGAAGACAGAGAGAAAGAGTGAGAGAGATAAAGAGAAAGAGAAACAGTGAGAGAGAGGAAGAGAGAGAGAGAGAAAGAGTGTGAGAAAGACAAAGAGAGAGAGAAAGAGAGAAACAGTGTGAGAGGAAGAGAGGGAGAAAGAGTGAAGGAGAGAAAGGAAGAGATGAAGAGGGACAGTGAGTGCTCATACAGTGGACAAAACCCTCACAGCTCACCTTTACGCCACCGCTGTGTCTCCAACCACGTGCTGGGACCTAGTGGAGCCCTCAAGCTCCCACTCTGAAACATAGTACAGAATTAGTAATGGCAGAGTATATATGACTGCGTACGTTTAAATCGCTGTGCCGCTGCTGCGCACCCAGGCTGTTGCACCCCATCCACTGCCACTGCCCAGACGTATTTGCCCACCGATGCACACCCAGGCCTCACTGCTCACCTTTTCGCTGACAGGGCACCCTCCACATCATGCAGCCGCGCTCTGCAAGTCAACAAGTCTTACATTGTCTTGATTTTTCAATGGTAGAGGACATACTAGTGCACCTATCATCATTGCAGGTTGCACGCCCACTCAGTCCTTGCGGTGCCACTAACTCAGTGACCAGTGATGCAACGCATGTGGCGGTAGGACCCCCTGTTTGATGGCTCATGCCTACATGAGGTGTCCGGACCACCGGGAAGGGCCATCACAGTGCATGCGGTGGGAGCAACTCTAAAATGGCGTAGAGCATGTGCGTCCAGTCTTATTTATTGGTAGGGTCACGTGTCCTGTGACGCCTGTGCTGGATTGGTGTGGTGTGGGTGTATACCAGCCATGAGGGAGTGGCTGTGGCATAATGACAACTAGACTTGTGACCAGCAGATCACTACAATAAAAATCTGGGCCATGTAGCATTGTTGTCCTTTCCTGTAAGCGTAAGCAGAGTGGGCTGGCCTGGCATATGCTAGTCCTGCGTGAGGCTGTGAAGAATGACTCCGGAGCTATGGGCGTGGCTCCATCGTGAGCTGTATGAGGAATGAAATGATGCAGCACTGTTGCCAGATTGGGCTAGATTACGCACAATTGGGCTATATATTTCCCGGTTGTGCGGTAACATTTTGGTTTGTGCTAGTTGCCAGAATATAAATATATATACAGCGCTACAGCAAACTAGTATGTTAAAGCGCTTTATTAGACAAATATTTACTTGGCAGCCTGCTGCAACATCAATTCCAATGCATTCACCGCCTGCTTGACAATGTCCCTGCCCCTCCTTCCTTGAAGTAGCAATATTGGGCTACTTTGGGCTACTTTTTGGTTGGCTTTGGGACAGAGAATGCTGAAAAATCTGGCAACACTGGCATGCGGGTGTTATTGTTGTAGTGCTGCCGTCACCCAGGTCGCAAGCGTCAATGTGTCACTCTGTGAGCCAAGTGCCACAACATGGCCAACATGGAAGGTACGGGGAATTACTGACCCGACATTAATCCATAGTTCCACCCAAGAAAGATGGTGGACATGACACATCTGTGTGGATGTGAATGTTTATTGCACATTCAGTGGAGTATTGCAGCTGTAGCAATACAAGGCCATGCAAAGTCCAAATTTCAGTTTTTGGGACATTGAGCCAATTAGAGACAAGCTCGCTGTCGGAGTTAGGCTGCGCCAACAGATGTACTTATACAATCACTCTGACGATCTCCACGGACTTATAAATTCACTATACACTCTCCTTGCAGTACTCTAATCATCCAGTCTCTACGTACGTAATTGTACAATGACCGAGACAAAGTTACATAAACAAAGTTTTCTCCCACTGTCAAAGGTAAGTTGGTTGCATACGCTGTCCAGAACACAATGTAATGTGGTAGGGCCCAGGGGCAGCATGTTGCATACATAATGAACACACAGACATAGATAGATAGTGGAGCTTGTGCGCTCGACTCCTTTTTATTACCAGGGTCACATGTCCAGTAACGTCTGTGCTGGATGCGTGTGGGGTGAGTGTAAGCCAGCCCTCCGGGAATGATTGGTGCTGGCAACAAGTACAACAGTAATCATTGGATCAGACATAGAGATTCAATCATAAACGGTCAATGATTTGTGCTGCACTATCGTAGGGGCACCAGATGTGAAATAATACACAAAAGATTCTATCGTAAAGGGTCCATGACTTGTGGTACACTGAGTTAGGGGCACCAGATGTGAAATTATACACAAAAAATTGTATCATAAAAGGTCCATGAGTTGTGCTGCACTGAGATAGGGGCATTAGAAGCATTCAGCGTGTGCGCAGCCACTCGATGTGAATTGTGAGCCCTGCAGTCCGCAATGTAGATGGAAGGCAGTAGTCAGCATAGACATCGAGGAATGCTTTTTGTCACTTATTCTTGACATAATCCGAGGACACAGAGTACAATTCTGTGTGCAATCAATAAATCATATCTCAATGTAAATTGTGAACTCTGCTGACCGCAGTGTAGGTAACAAAAGTTGAAATATGTATGGAATACATTGACGAAAGATGTAGGTTTTGCGGACGTTATAGTTAGTTGCCTACTGGACTCTGAAATTAGTGAATCAAGACTGAATTCGAACTGTGAGCTCTGCTGGCCACAGTGTAGACTGCCATTCAGTGTTCCTTTGGACTTGCAAGATGAATTTGGTGATTGTACTAAAGCTATAATTAATATAAAAAACGTTCTTGAAGCAAGGATACTAAAAGGATATTATTTAGGTTTCGAAGACGTTGTAGTTAGTTGCCTTCTGGACTCTGTAATTAATGAATAAAGACTCAATTTTAATTGTGAGCCCTGCTGACCGCAGCGTAGGCCAGAGGCAGCGGTCAGCAAGGGCCCACATCCATGTGGCGTTCAGTTGAGCCGCACAGTTATTGGCAATTCAGCATGTGTGCAGCCAGCGATGATAAGTGGTGCACTGAGTTAGTGGCATCTGAAGCAACCAGCATGTGCGGAGCCTGCGATGATGCGTGGTCCGGGCAGGCCGCACTGGTAGCAATGTCTTTTGTCTAATGAATTCTGCCTTAATAAGGCTAGGTGGCGATGACTTGTGGTGCAGTGAGTTAGTGGCACCTGAAGCACTCAGCGTGGGCGCACCCTGCGATGATGTATGGTCCGGGCGGGCCGCACTGGTAGCAATGTCTTTTGTCTAATGAATTCTGCCTTAATAAGGCTACGTGGCGATGACTTGTGGTGCAGTGAGTTAGTGGTACCTGAAGCTCTCAGCGTGGGCGCACCCTGTGATGATGAGTAGTCTGGGTGGGCCGCACTGGTAGCAATGTCTTTTGTCTAATGAACTCTGCCTCAATAAGGCTACGTGGTGATGACTTGTGGTACAGTAAGTTAGTGGCACTTGAAGCAACCAGCTTGTGCGCACACTGCGGTGATGCATGGTTCGGGCGGGCCGCACTGGTAGCTATGTCTTTTGCCTAATGAATTCTGCCTCAGTAAGGCCACGTGGTGGTGTCTTGTGGTGCACTGAGTTAGTGGCACCTGAAGCACTCAGCGTGTGCGTACCCTGCGATGATGCATGGTCCTAGCGCGCCGCACTAGTAGCAATGTCTTTTGTCTAATGAATTCTGCCTCAGTAAGGCCACGTGGTAATTACTTGTGGTGCACTGAGTTAGTGGTACCTCTGGCGCTCAGCGTGTACGCAGCCTGTGTTGATGCGTGGTCTGGGCGGGCCGCACTGGGAGCAATGTGTTTTGTCTACTGGACTGCATCATCTGCAATTGCGACTCCATTTGAATTGTGAGTCCTGCTATCCGCCGTGTAGATCGAAGGCAGTAGTGTGTACAGACGTAACTCTGCGGTGCTGTACTGCTGTGTTCGCAGGGGGCTTGTGTTGAGGAGGCCTGCGGTCATGGCGGCAGCCACATGGCAGGGTGAGGGCAGCCACTCTGTCAGACGCGTTGGCCTTCACATAAGTGAACCACGCCCAGAGCCCCGGCCTATTTATTCACACTTCTACGCTGGAGTGGCGTACTTTGGACCAGCCCACTGTGCTTCTGCTTACAGGGGATGACGACACAGGTACATGACCGAGATCTTCCCCACTGTCTGAGGTAACATGGTTGCATCCACTGTCCACAACACTACACGCACCAGCAGTATATGTACACATGGAGAGGTTTGTGCTCTGCATAGTGAGGTCTGTCTAACACATCACCACTACACTTGGTATTGTGTGCATTATTATTGGTGGGTGACTTCGTCCTTCACACACGTTTGGTTGCCACATCTCCCAACATTCAGCCATTGTGTGGCTGAGGAGCCATGTTGTTTTTGGAAGGTTCGCTGTCCTGTTGTGCGCTGCCTCAGTGGTAGTGGGGGGATGGTCTGGGGGAGGTCCTGAGGGTGGTGGCAGTGGGTTTTGTGGCCTTCTTGGGTGTGGGAGGTGCATGATCAGTTGCTCTATGACATGATTTGGTCTTAAGATGTGATTCTGGGCTGGGCTCCCTTTCACACTGTAGGTAGTCAACCTACTTTACACCAGTAAAAGGCAGATGTTACATTCCTACTGCTAATGCAGCTTATCGCCTGTTTTATTATTATTATTAGCGTTAGTTGTTGCTCTCATTTGTGGCGATTTTGTTTTGAGGAAGCTATTGCTGGAAAACTGGCGTTATCGGCTGTTTTCACCAGGTTGAGAATGGAATGATAATTTAAAATCACTGACAAAAACATAGGTTTAATGAACATTATAATTAGAAGTTAGCATTTAAAAATCTTTGAAATTCACTAAAAAAATCCATAGGTTACAGGGACGTTATAGTTACAAATTATCATTTAAAAACCATTTGAAATTCACTGAAAAAAACATAGGTTTCGGGGACATTATAGTTACAAATTAGCATTTAAAATTCTTAGAAATTCACTGAAAAACACATAGGTTTCAGGGACGTTATAGTTAGTTGCACATTTCACTTGTACAAAACCATAGAAATTCAGCTGAGGAAATATGAATTTTTATGATCGATTGTGTCCCCTATCTTAGACCCCAACGGCTCCATGTACATGCTACAAGTACATGTATGTTCCCTCCACTTCAAGCTATGAAGACGCAAATACATATGCGTCCAACGTTAACATGTCCTCTTTCAGATCCGCCATGAATGGGTCGAATATTCCGTTCCTAAGTATGCCTTGCCACCGTCTTTATATGGTATGCTTTTCACGTTTTTCAGCTCTGGCAAGGTAGGCCCTGAATTCTGCCATCAAGCTTTTCCTGCCTTCTGCCTCTGAATGCTCCAGCCTGGACCTGCATCTGTATCCATGACCTTTGTCTTACTTCCTGCGCGGCTAACGGTGCCTGGCCCGGCCTGTTGCCTGCCAAGACTGTATTCAGCCTTCAAGTTATCTGCTCCGCTCCTCGAGAAATGCATTCCTGTCTAGTAGTTTAGGTAAACATCCTTCCAGCTACAGAGCAAAGGGCCCGGCCTTACTGTCTCCGTGCAAGTAATTCATGGCTTCTGTTGCCATGGTACGCCCATGCCCCCTCGCATCTCATGTAGACACATAGACGCTTATACACGCACTAGCAGTCAGTATAGGATAGCCTCTGCCTGAGAGACCTTTCCTTCCAGATAATACAGTTCCTTAAACACAAGATATTAGATACGATTTGGGATTAGGTTGTTCTGACATCCCAGACTTCTGTCTCCTCATGTAGGGCTAAATGTCAAGTCCCCTTCACCCTCCAGTTACACGTCAATCACACGTCATGCTACTGTGCGCGCATCTCTGCCATATATTTCTGCTGACTTTGCAGGATTCTCTTATGGATCCACCCACCTGTGTCATCATCATAATGACGTATCTGGTACACGCCCTCATGCACGCCTATTGTAACGTCTTTATTCATTACGTATGTGTATTTTTATCTCTCTTCTCAGCTGTCACGCCTTCTGCATATGTCTTCACTGTAATGCATTTACTATATATATGATAACCTGTCAATAAAGTATTGCTCTATCCCTTCCCGAACCTTAGTGGTGACGGAACCCGATTGCCTGGTTCGAACCAATTCCTTTGTAAGGAATAAACCCATTTTAAAACCTCAAATACCACGGATTCTGCCTCTTATTTTTACTGAGTTATTCTTATTGAATTTTACAGCATAAATTAAGTCTAGGTAATTAAAATTTACCACATAATTGGCGCCCGAATAGGGACACCTTCCCCACCTCACGCGCCGGAGGTGCGTTGCAGACCCGGTCTCCTGCCACAGCCGGACGGACAACTACGCGTACCCGCAGGATTTCCTGTATCTCCCTCAGGCCAACGGGGGTGACTGAGGCTGCGATCAACACCCAGACGAGGCGGTGAGGAGTGCGGAGGATCCCGACCAGAGCCTAGTTGAGAGAGCAAGATCCGAGGTATACAGAGGCCCACCAGATTCCGAAGTTCCGAAGTAACTAAGTCACGAGTCGAGTCCAGTCCAGTTTGGTCTAGTCCAGTCCAGACTTCCGAGGCCTTCTGTTCCGTTCCGTGCTTCCCGGTGAGTACCGTTGCTGGGGACGCATCTAGATGTGCGCATTGGTTTGTGCCGGTCAAGACGGGTTTGGGTACACAGACCTGGTCTGCACTGTTTTAGCAGTGTATCTGTACTGTTTAGCAGTACATCTAGTATTATGCAGTTAGCTAGTTTTATTCTAATTATCATTGTTCGTTCTAAAATGTTTTAATATGTTTTAAATGTCGTGGTATGAGTGATTGTTCGATCTTCATTACTGTGTTTATTGTATTAAACTGTGTTCAAGTCCGAGTAAGAATCAAGTAGCAAGGTTCAAGATGCCGTTATTCTCAAAATTAAGACAGATAAAAACTAGAAAAGGGATACTCGAGGAAGCCGTTCCCATTCCACCTAGGGACTCTCCAGGGTACTTTATGTACCATAAACATGGCCTAGATGCCGTATTATATCTCGAATTGTGGGTAGACTACACCAAGGATTTAGCAGACAATCAGAGATGGCCCGTTGCGGGGACATGGGATGCAGATTGCATCATGAGAGTAGAAGAAGCATTATGGAAAAAGAAAGCCAGACAGTCACAGAAAGATGCCATTGAATTATGGCGTAAAGAATCGCATAGACGCACAGAGAAAGCGCTCAGAAAAGAAGAGAAAAGTAGGGAGGATTCAGACAAAGCCCGAGAAAACGTATTGGTTGAGGAAGGTATCCGAGTAAAAGCAGAACAAGTAGACAGACAACGAAACACTCTTATGAATGGTATGTATCCTCTTCTGGCCGAGGGTTTACCTAAGGCCACCCTGGAAGTACCAAAAGATCTGCCACCCCCATTGCTTCCGACTAAATTGCACCCCAAGACCGCAAAGGACATTTTCCTTTCTTCCTATTTAGACGATGTAGCCCCCGAATATGTTAATACCCCGCCACCACGCACACCGCCTGCTAATGACGCTCGACCCCGAGATAATCTGCCCCCACTTCTGCAGCAACATACTCCTCCTTCCGTTCCAAATCTACCGCCCGTTCCTTCACTTCTTCCTACCTTACACCCAACGAATCCTTTTGGACCTAGCACCTCAGGAGGTGCGACAGGAAGTTTTCATACGCCGCCATCAGTGCGTCGATTGACTTATAGGGATCTAGCACACCAACGTACCCCTCAAACAGCGAATTATGACATATTTAAAGAGCCTCTTACAGACTGTAGATATGATCCAGTACCAGGTAAAGACGACAGAATGATGCTATCATCAGTACGTCTACGACGAGTTGCGAACTATTTAATGATACTACCAGGAATGATTGATCATCTAGACAAAATATACCACTTTGTCCAAACAGGGCAAGGTCCTGAAAGTATAGGCGAGGCCATGGCATACCAGAAAGTGGACACGCAAAAACTGTTGTTACGCTTCTTCATAAACTGCCTGATAAGACACAGAGATAGGCCAGGTGTAGACGCGGAAGAAATGAGAGCACTTAACAAATGGGGCCAGAATATAGCAGACGGAAAACATGATAAACCGAATAGTATAGAAAGTATGTACCGAAGGATCAGAAAAACAGTAGAACAAATATGTGAAAGAGAACAGCCTGAAAGAGAAACAGATGCAGATAAAACAGAGTCCTCCGGGGAGGAGGAACAGCTAGAAATGACAACAGGACAATTACAATTACCAGCTAGAGAAACGATAGCTTACGTAGGTAAGGGAAGATTCTTTAATAATTCAATACGTCCGATACGTCCAGAAAGTAAGAGAATTTTTCAAGCAGCTATGTCAAACCCAAAGACCCCTGAACATTTGTTTCAGGCTACTGATAAAATACTTCAAGAACGAATGGGGTACCATGTACTCGATTCTATGGATGAGCAAGAGTTAGCCAGGTCAGCAGTACAATGGGCTGACAGTTCTGATAAATATAGTGATGACGCGCTAGTACATACGTTTTTAAATCTTTCACCAGACGAACAGCGTTTAGCTGGTATATACATGATACAACACCTCCTTATATTATATAAAGGCCAACACTCCGATCCTGGTCCCCTACCTGATATACTGATAGAACTGCTCATGAATAAATGGAGAGGTCTAGGTACCGATCTAATTAAAGTAATTCTAGAATATCGACACAGATATAGTGCCTTTTTATGTCCAGAACACGATCCAGCTCCCTCCATGGAAAGAAAGACGTATTACTTGGACAGACAGAATCCCTTACGCGAAGTGCACCCAGTTAGAAATGATGATAATACTTTTAGACGCGTGTTCGTGTACACGCCTATAACTAAAATAGAACTATTGGAAATGAAAAAATTAGTGCCCAGTCATGACAGAGATCCAGCAGGTTTTCACCGTGAAATAAAAGACATGTTACTCATGGGTGATTATACCTATCCTGACATTATGAAAATATTGAAAGTATTATTGCCTGCTGGTATTTACGAGAAACTCAAAGAAAAAGAGTGGGAGGTGGGAGAACAAAAGATTGATTGGACAGCATTAGAAAACGAAGAAAATGCCCGAACTGCAGGCCTAGGGCTTGGAGACAAAACTAAAGCGTTACCAGGATTATTAGTACAAGTATTGCCACGTTTATTAACTACGAAAAAGGAAGACTGGGGAGCAATCTCAGCTTGCAAACAGAAACCCGATGAAGACACTAGTGATTTTTATTCCCGATTTGAAAAATGTTTTGGTATTAATAGCGGCCTGAAAGCAAGTAGCGATTCATATCCACATCTTTTTGTAACAAAATTAGTTGAGAATTCCTTGCCTCAAGTTAAGAACAGAGTATTGAAAGTAGAGAGCTCTTGGCAAGCTAACACCCCGTCACAAATGTTACAAATGTTACAGTAACATCAGAATAGAATTAGAGAAGAACAAGAACACGAACAAAGACGTATGAAAGACACGAAAATGAAAATGCTCGTCGCCCAGTCAGTTCCAGCTGACAGTCATAAAAAGGGTGCGACACAGTCCAGTAATTCAGCGGTTCCTGTTAAAGGGACATGCAACTATTGTAAACAGCCAGGTCATTATATAAACGATTGTGCAGTTCTGAAACATAATATCTCTACGGGTAAAACCAAGGAGAGACCACGTCCACCTAGACAGGATCAGATCCAACAACAAGTACCTCAGAATGTACAGCCTATGCAAGCTGCACAACAGACCGTAGCGGTACCACAGTCACAGCCTATTGCCGCAACACAAAACACGACACAACAGATGTACCAGTATGCACAAAATGACTATCCCGATTATCAGCGATACACATGAAACCGCCTAGAGAGGGAAGTCGGCTTACCCCTTATTGAGGTTCCCGTAGATCAAGAGGGTCCTTATGTACATAGTCAAGTATTAGGGAAAGACAGAACGTTTTTAATTGATACAGGGGCAAGCAGAACAACTATAAGTCACGACGAGGTTCCAGGGGCACCCCTCTCAGGCTCACAGAATGTTTCCCTTGGATTTTCAGGAAAGCCTATTGTTAACGAAGTATTGCAACCTCTACCTCTTGCAGTTGGTCCATTGACACGGACTACAGATTTATTGCTTACAAAATCATGCCCAGAAAACTTGTTAGGTATAAAGACACTGAAAGCTCTAGGAGCTGTAATATGTTGTTCCCCGGAGGGGGTACGACTATTTTTGCGTGACTTTAAAGGTCACTATGTATTTAGAGACATGGATCACCGGTTACAGAATGTCCCTGCACATTTATGGGCACAAGGCCCTACTGATGTAGGTTGTATGCACATTACACCATATCGAGTCACACTCAAAGCAGGAGTGGTATTACCACGAATTCGACAATACAAGTTACCTCCAGATGCTGTAGTGGCTTTGCTGCAAATCATTGACGAGCTCATTGCACAAGGAGTGGTTGTGGAAACCGACTCCAATGTATGTAATTCTCCTATTATTCCAATTCTTAAACGAACTGATCCAAATGCACCCCCAGTTTATCGATTAATTATTGATCTGCGCGAATTGAATAAATGCATTGTACCACAATATCCTGTGGTTCCAGATATCTCTTCATTATTGACAGCTATTGATTCAGAAGCAACGTTCTTTACTGTAATTGACCTCAAGAACGCCTTCTTTAGCGTCCCAATCGATCCAGAAAGCCAATATTTGTTCGGATTTTGTTTAAATGGACGAAGCTTCAAATTTGCACGCGCACCTCAAGGATTCACAGAAAGCCCCAGCATCTACAGTCAAGCACTGAAAAGACAACTTGACAGTATCAACATGCCTGTTAACACGACCCTGCTTCAGTATGTCGATGATCTGCTGATCACCGCCCGAAGCGAACCCGAATGTGAAAAAGCATCACTGACGGTTTTACATTTTCTGGCCGACAAGGGGCACAAGGTGTCCCCTTCGAAGCTGCAATTCTATGTTCAGCAAGTTGTGTACCTTGGGCACTTGCTGTCCAAGGGGGGGAGATAGCTCACACCTGATCGCATCCAGTTAATTGTAAACATGCCACCACCCAAGACACAAAAGGAGGTGCGGGCCTTCATAGGTCTCACTTCGTACTGTAGACAATGGATTCCCCAATATGCATTTCTAGTAAAGCCACTCATTCAGTTGACAACCCAGGAGGCAGCGACTTCGACTGTCCTCCCTTGGACTCAGGCACATACACAAGCTTTTGAAGACTTAAAGAAAGCCTTATGTCAAGCACCTGTTTTAGCGACACCATGTTACAGTAAGCCTTTTACACTTTTTGTTACAGAACGTGAAGGTACTGCCTTGTCAGTACTCACTCAGGAACAAGCAGGTTCACACAAGCCGTGTGCTTACTTTTCTAGCACATTAGATCCAGTAGCTCAGGCTCTGCCTACATGCCTGAAATCAGTCGCAGCGACAGCTTTAGCGATCAGACAAAGCGATTCCATAGTATTAGGACATCAATTGACAGTGCAAGTTCCACACTCCGTGGAAGTTCTTTTAAACCGAACTCAGACTCAGCACTTGACTATAGCACGACTGACAGGTTACGAATTAACATTGTTTCAGCCACACATAGAAATCAGACGCTGTAGTACATTAAATCCTGCCACACTTTTGCCATTAAGTGGAACAGACCCACTGGCACATGATTGTATTAAAGTCATTACTATTACGACGAAACCCAGACAAGACTTGACAGACATTCCATTACCAGATCCAGACCTGACACTTTATGTGGATGGTTCATGCATGAGAACAAGTACAGGAGAATTAGTGGCCGCTTACGCAGTCACGACAGATACCGAAGTTATTGAAACAAATTGTATTGACACATTGTCAGCTCAAGCAGCAGAGCTCATCGCTCAGACACAAGCCTGTATTCAAGCCAAAAATAAAAGAGTCAACATATACACAGATTCACGTTATGCATTCGGAGTTGTACACGACTTCGGAGTCCTTTGGCGAGAGAGAGGTTATTTGACTTCTCACGGTGCCAACATTCAACACGGTCCCCTCATTCAAGCTTTGCTCGATGCAATACATCTGCCCACTTCGATATCTATCATGAAGTGCAAGGCTCATACAAAAGTCACCGATATTATTTCCCAGGGTAACGACCTAGCAGACCGAACAGCTAAGCAAACAGCACAGAATCGAACTCATGCAACTGACTTGACAAAGACAATAGTTCCGACATCGACACACTGCATGACAGTTAGGGATCCCGCCCTTGATGTAATTGACATACAGACACATGCTACACCAGAGGAAATCAAGAAATGGACTGAACTAGGAGGGATCCAAACAGATCAGGGATGGATGACGAAGGGAAAATATATATGGTTTCTCCCCGACTCCATGGTTCAAGTTATCATTAACACAATACATAGTCCAGCGCATTTAGGAGAGAAAGCTATGTTAGACAGTATTCAAAACATTTGGTTTAATAAACACTTACGAGCTGCAGCCAAACAGAAAGTGCGTACTTGCATGATTTGTTGTCAGTTCAACCCAGGTAAAGGCGTTCCTGTAGAGCAAGGTGGATTTCAACCTCCTGATCACCCTTTTGAAGTCCTCCAGATGGATTATATCCAGATGGAACGATGTCGAGGATTCAAATATGTCCTCGTAGTTGTATGCGCACTTTCTCTTTGGACAGAAGCATATCCAGTCTCAGATTACACTGCCCCGACCACTGCCAAGCAGCTGGTTCGTGAATTCTTCCCACGGTATGGTTTGCCCCGTATCGTGTACTCAGATAACGGCCAACCGTTCTCATCCGAGCTAATGAAACACATTTCACTCCTGTTAGGCTATCAATGGAAATTCCACTGTGTCCGGCATCCCGAGGCAGCAGGTCTCGTGGAACGTCATAACCAGACTCTGAAAATTCGACTTTCTAAAATCTGTAGAGAGAAAGGCGTCGACTGGATAGTAGCTTTACCAGTTGCACTATTTTACATGAGAATGATAGCACATTCTCGAACAGGGCTACCCCCGTACGAGGTGGTCTGCGGTAGGCCACCAAATATGTGGGGGACGCCTATACCTCGTAAAATCACTGATGTTGATTGTAATATGCTGACAGATTACCTTGCTTCCTTGATGTCTGCACTACAATCTTGCCATTCACAGGTAGCTGCAGCCTTTCCCGACAACACCGAGGTGAAGCCCCATGAAGTGGTTCCCGGAGATTTTGTTTTTATAAGAAATTTCGACAGGAGGAGCCCGCTGGAGCCTCGCTGGCAAACGCCGAAATTAGTACTTCTGACCACGAGGACAGCAGTGAAGATCGAGGGTCGCAAGGGTTGGCTACACTCGAGCCACATCAAGAAATTTCATGGACTGCCTTCTGATTTGAACTCTCAGCCCTGCCCCCCTCCACAGACTGATTCAAAACTCCCCCTGGTCGAGAAAACTGCTTCCCAAAACTATAAACTGAAACTAAGGTCTAGCAAGTCAGACAATTTGATTGTTTAAGTCCTCTCCTAGGTGAATCGGTTAAATTAGTCTCTGACATGTATCCTCTAGACCGAAATCGAGAGAAAGATAGACAGAAACAGCTCAAGAAACGTGCATATTGTAAATCACTTCATAGTCACTGTATCGTGACATTGTTGATTATGTTTTTTCTAAATCTTCAGATTATTGCTGCAAGTATACTGTTGCACATATACTATCCTATTTTCAAGCGTGCACATTCTGCTTATAATGTTACTGCCGAACATTCTTTTAGCGAATTACCTCCACATGAGTTGCCCTACAGACTTGCGCTGCGCAACAACACATTCATTAGTATGTTACATCACTCCCATCAGGCCAACAACGTTACAAATTGTTGGATATGTGGCCGACTCCCTCCCTATCAGAAATACAAGGGAGTTCTGCCTCTCTTTCCGTATCCATTCACACACAATGGTTCCTGTGGCGCATGGTTTAGTTTGATTAATTCTTTAGATTCAAATACCATAGTTTACCAGAGCAACTGGGTATGGGGAAACCTGAACTTAGTTTTGCTTAAAGCCTGCTACCCTAACAAGGAGGGACTTCCCAAAAGGACAGGAACTGATCTAGAAAATGAAGTATATGGATTAGGTAATTTTACACTTAACCTCATGATTCTGAATGTTGAATCTGAAGCTGCATCAGTCTTGCCTGCCATGTCCGTATTACCAGTCAAAGGTGAATTATGTATAAGAAAGAATGGTTCAGTACACCTGGGTCATAGTAAATGTACCATTGTGATCGAATTCAGTGATAAAGGCAAGTCTGCATTTAGAGCTTCCCGTCATTCCTACTTCATTTGTGGTCATACCGCATATATACGTTTACCTCTAGATTGGGATGGTACCTGTTACATTGCATTCCTTCTGCCACCTGTTTTCCTAGCCCCTCCTGATTATCATAGAAACACCCATCTAGTACACAATAGACCCCAGAGAGATCTCCCGATTGTCGACTACACTGAAACAGCATGGGAACAATACACAGACTTCAATAAAGGTCTCTTTCCCTACATAGGTGTTGTCTCTAATAGTAAACTGATACGCAGATTAACCAGAACCCTTGAAGCAGTAGTGAATGAAACTACCTCTGCCCTAGGCAACTTAACAGAGGAGCAGTCTGCGATGCGGATTGTTGTTCTCCAAAATCGTCTTGTCCTTGACGTCATCCTGGCCGATAGGGGTGGAGCCTGTAGAGTCATCGGATCAAGTTGCTGTGTTTTCATTCCAGAAAACGCGCCATCCGTATATAAAGCCATAACTCGTCTTCATAAGATTGCAAGACAGATACACCAGAATCCAGGCACCTGGACATGGTCCGGTTGGTTCTGGAGCGTGTTGTCAGCCTGGGGATGGAAAGTCCTATCCTTCCTAGGTATTGGCCTTCTCATAGTATTCAGTTGCTGCCTGTGTCTACAATGTGGACCAGCGATTTGCGGCCTGTGTGCCACATCATGTATTCCACGTTCAAGTTCTCATTCAAAATCCCGGAAGAAGAAAGAAGAGCAAATGATGTTACATGAACAGATTGATGGATTCCTGAGGATCGATATCTCATGAAGGGTCCGTAGGGGACAAGGAGGGAATGAGGAAATATGAATTTTTATGATCGATTGTGTCCCCTATCTTAGACCCCAACGGCTCCATGTACATGCTACAAGTACATGTATGTTCCCTCCACTTCAAGCTATGAAGACGCAAATACATATGCGTCCAACGTTAACATGTCCTCTTTCAGATCCGCCATGAATGGGTCGAATATTCCGTTCCTAAGTATGCCTTGCCACCGTCTTTATATGGTATGCTTTTCACGTTTTTCAGCTCTGGCAAGGTAGGCCCTGAATTCTGCCATCGAGCTTTTCCTGCCTTCTGCCTCTGAATGCTCCAGCCTGGACCTGCATCTGTATCCATGACCTTTGTCTTACTTCCTGCGCGGCTAACGGTGCCTGGCCCGGCCTGTTGCCTGCCAAGACTGTATTCAGCCTTCAAGTTATCTGCTCCGCTCCTCGAGAAATGCATTCCTGTCTAGTAGTTTAGGTAAACATCCTTCCAGCTACAGAGCAAAGGGCCCGGCCTTACTGTCTCCGTGCAAGTAATTCATGGCTTCTGTTGCCATGGTAGGCCCATGCCCCCTCGCATCTCATGTAGACACATAGACGCTTATACACGCACTAGCAGTCAGTATAGGATAGCCTCTGCCTGAGAGACCTTTCCTTCCAGATAATACAGTTCCTTAAACACAAGATATTAGATACGATTTGGGATTAGGTTGTTTTGACATCCCAGACTTCTGTCTCCTCATGTAGGGCTAAATGTCAAGTCCCCTTCACCCTCCAGTTACACGTCAATCACACGTCATGCTACTGTGCGCGCATCTCTGCCATATATTTCTGCTGACTTTGCAGGATTCTCTTATGGATCCACCCACCTGTGTCATCATCATAATGACGTATCTGGTACACGCCCTCATGCACGCCTATTGTAACGTCTTTATTCATTACGTATGTGTATTTTTATCTCTCTTCTCAGCTGTCACGCCTTCTGCATATGTCTTCACTGTAATGCATTTACTATATATATGATAACCTGTCAATAAAGTATTGCTCTATCCCTTCCCGAACCTTAGTGGTGACGGAACCCGATTGCCTGATTCGAACCAATTCCTTTGTAAGGAATAAACCCATTTTAAAACCTTAAATACCACGGATTCTGCCTCTTATTTTTACTGAGTTATTCTTATTGAATTTTACCGCATAAATTAAGTCTAGGTAATTAAAATTTACCACACAGCCGTTATAGTTCATTGAGCTAACTATAACTCAGGACCCCGCAATGCACTGCTGATGACCTCACATATCACATCATTCATGACATGGTCATTGACATCACTGATGACATCACAGATGACATCACTGATGCAAGGGTGCCTGCACTGGCGATAGGCTGCTTTTTTTGCACTGGTACAGGAGTGAGTACAGATATGTGCTGTATTTTTGAAAATATGGACCATTTCTGCCCTTAGAAAGACGCAGCTC
Organism: Triturus cristatus; assembly: GCF_964204655.1. Lineage (NCBI taxonomy): Eukaryota > Metazoa > Chordata > Amphibia > Caudata > Salamandridae > Triturus > Triturus cristatus. The sequence goes on from NC_140588.1 coordinate 493,129,524, forward strand.
GGTGCAGCAACAGTGCTTGCGGCAGTGCGCCGTTTTCTTGTCAATATTCTCCTTAATAGTTACTTAACCCTCACTGGTAAAACCCATTACATTGATCTATTTTTAAAATATTTCTTCTGCTAATTAACAAGTATTAACAAAGCCAACAAGTCTCACCTACATGAGATCTGTGGGCTTGTCAATGTGTTTTTTTAGCCATGTTGGGTGTTACCCTACCCAGATTTTGAGTGTGTATTTTACACTATCTCTAAAGTAGAGTATACTGAGCTACATTTCAGTACACTTTATTGTTCATTCAAACTCAAGATACTTATTGCCTGATTCACAATTGTAAACGTACACTTTTGGGTAAGTTTACATATGTTTGCTACTGACAAAGGGATTTACAAGTAGTATCTTTACGAGTGAGGAGGCTCCGCACATAAAAATACCTATCTTTATATGTGCCCTCCTTAAGATACTACTCATAAATCCTTTTGAGAATAGGAACTCATTTTTATTCTTACACATGAGTGTAAGTTTACCTTTGTGAATAAGGCCTTCAATGCATTTGCGGCTGCTGCCAATGTGCAGTTGTGGGCGGGGCATCAGGACAGCAGCATGGGTGGCGGTGAGGGAGGTTGAATGGAAAAAAAGACTTACCTGAGATCCTGCTGCCACCTCGCTCTTCGGCGCTCCTCCGTTCTGCTCCCTGCAATCCGTAGGGATCAACTCCCCAACCAATCCAGACATTGCTCTTATACTATGAGAGCAGAACCAGTATTGGCCTGAGCAGCTTGGTATGACGCTCCGCTGAGGAACAGGAAGTCTGTGCTGTTTCTCCTCATAGCAGTAGAATACAGCTGAGTTAGAGAAACCTAAGTGTGCATGTCTGCTTGGCTGGCCTAAGACGGCCAGCCAAACAGACATGCACACTTAGAAGGGCACCAACCTCTACTGCCTCTGACCCCAGTCCCATTCCGGCTTAGCCAGCTGCAAAAAAAAATAAATGATAATAGAATATAGTTTACATTTTCAGCCACTGGGGCAAAACTCCTCCGCCATTGCTGAGGAGCAGCCGCTGCCTCAATGTCTCACTGAGCAGTTTATGGCACTCTCCTTCTCAACCATGATGTAGCACACCACTGCCTAGCCCATGCACTTGCTGAGCTGCACTCCCTGACTTTCAGTTAACACATTCAGAATAATTAATTGAAGAAAACTTGTGCTTTGTGTTTCATTGTAATCTTGCAAAAACTCTATTGATCTAGAATTAAATTCCACCAAGATAAAAATCTGCCACTGCGCAGCTTCATTATGTGGCTGCTGGGAAAAACAAGCATTTGCAATGCAATCTGTCTTGCCTTTGGGACCTTATATGCAGCACATTAGCCTGGGTGATGAAACATCGATTGTTCTTTAACATGGTGGGAAAGTAAGCACCAAACTGTGTGACAGGCCAGGTATGGGAACACATGGAGAGAAATATTGCCTTTCCGTGGGAAATCGTATAGTCCAAAGCTCTGTTTTTATTATAAAATCAGGGCCTTTGGTGGTCATATCACCGAAAATACACGATTTAAAAAAATATTATTGTCTATGGGTGCTCCTGGAAGACACTTTCTATGGACTGGAATCTAGAGAATGCTAAAGTGATTCTGGTATTTTACTGACCTTTGCTGGTCGTTTTCTTTCAAGACAGTTAAATAGAGGCAGTTGAACAGAAAGTCCCTAAACAGAAGTAGACAATTCCTAGAACTGATCTCCAGAGCCCACAAAGTACATACACATATAAGTTTATAATAAGTATATCCTAAAGTATATACTAGAGGTCTTGAATGCTCAACCTAAAAGTACCGGCCTTCAGAGCAGCATCCAGTTTATTTAAGACAAAATCCTAAGTCAGACTTTTTAATAGGCTAATCTGTAAAAAAGAGACACACTTTTGCTCCAGAAGCCTCAGTTCTACCAAAGAGAGAAAGTAAGAGGATAGATGCGGTATTTGGCTCTGCAGCTGTAGCTTTTTAAACAGCTAGCACATCTGCTTTGTTGGGGTGATACGACAGAGCTGTTTGGGAATCGCTCAATGCTCTTTTGGGGATGAAATGCCAAAAAACAGGATACAGGAATTTGTGGAGGTAGTACGGGAAGGCCAGATAGTCTCCAACCAGTCAATCAGTGCTGCTTATGAATCTGCAGACCCTACTATCATGGAGGTTTGTCACAGCATCTCCACCAATCACCTTTGCTGAGATTAACCATGCTAAAGCCAGATGCACAACTCAAAATAAGGAATCTTCCTTTCAATGCAGCAATCCTTTTTGGTCCTCATACGGATGAAGAGATGGAACACATGAAGAAAAAGGCAGCAACTCTAAAGAGAGTTGGGTTAGAGGGAAAAAATACATTTTATTGCTTCCAGTTGAGATAATAGTTAGCAACCGAGACAGAAGGTTCAGTCCCCTCAATGTTACTTTTATATAACCCTGGGCGTAGTTTGCTTAGTAGCGCTACGCATAGCTACGCGAAGTGCACTTCGCACTACGCGAGCTACGCGTAGCTACGTAAACTGCGTAGTGCACTGTGCAGAATGCTGTTTGCGATGCTTGCACACTGCCGGATGCTTGTCCGTACTGTGCAAGCATCGCAAACAGCATCTTGCACAGTGCAAGCGGTCGTTTTCTGCCGCTCGAATAGATTTCTACTCGAGCGGCAGCTTTCTCAACGCGGACTGGTAGTTTCTCATCACGAGCGGCCGAAATGAATTACAGAGACCATTTTTATGGGTAGGTAATGTTCTCATTGACCAGTGCCTGCTCATGAAAAATGTTTTTGTGAACATTCACAAATGAGAAGGGGTCCCATGGGGACTCCTTACCATTTGCGAATGGCTTACAACTTCCTTTGAGAAGGTGGTAAATTATTAATGTTTAGCAACCGGATTTCAGCCGCAAAACACTGATAAATATCTTAAATATTTGGTATCTGAAAGGGACACCCTTAACACCCCCCCCTTCCAAATACCAAACATTTATTCATTCCCAAACTCATTTAGTTATTCGTCAACATGCGACAGAATCGCTATTTGGGGTTGGTGAATTGAAAAATACATTTAAAAAATGCCTTTTTGCGTTCAGGAATGGGTCTTATTTAGAGCTTGGCAGACAGGATACAATGTAACAATCATATTATCTGTCCCTTCCAATGTATCACATGTGAATTTTATACTATGGCACTTGTAATAAGGCGGATGGAATATTTTGAATGTTTGTTATTGAGTTTCCCATTGACTAAACTCTAAATAAGGCCCATATTGCGTAGAAAAGAATTAGAGCAGTGAAAAGGTGGTGTCAGGCATTTGGTATTTAGCAAAACCATTGCTATGTTCAGCTGGAAACTTGCCATAGATTCCTATGGGTAGATTCAGAGCCCTTTCAGCACCCTGCTCTGCTCATAACATCTGCTAGCAGGAGCAACATTGACACATTTGTGCCCTAAGGTAACTATAACTCGTGCCCCCGTGAGCTATAGTTACCTTAGGGCACGAGTTAGTTACTTGAGAGAACTCTAACTACAACTGTTGAATTTCTATGTATTTTTGTGTGTAAAATCTGAACCAAACTATAACGTCACTGTAACATTTGTTTTTTTAGGGAATTTCTAAGGCTTTTTAAATTCTATTTCTTAACTATAACGTCCCTGTAACATTTTGTATTTTCAGTTAATGTCTATGTTTTTTAATGCTGTTTCCTAACTGAAATGGTCCTGTAACCTTTGTTTTTTTCAGTGAATGTCTAGTTTTTTTAAAACCTAAAGCAATATTTAATTACCATATGTTAATCCAACTACCACCGTGCATGCCCTTCGGCTTAAGGAGATCATGTTAGTGAACATCTGAGGCATTACTTTCTTTGTTTGTCTGATTTTGAATAATTGCTCCATGCCATTCAATTCATCAGTACTTGTCAATTGCTTCAGTCATGATTTGCATCTGGCTGATGATGGCGCTTGATTGTAAAGTAATTTTTTTTAACAACATGTCAGTGGCTGTCAGTGGTATATGTCAAAAGTGATTTCCTTTGCAAGCAGTTACATAGATGTGCTTTCTTCATCTTCTCAAAATATGCTGCCTGTCCTTCCTGCCTCTGGTAAGTGGAGACTGAAACCTCCTGAGTCCATTTTATGGATGTATGCTAGAAATAATGGGTAACAAATATCAACAGGTCACAAAATCCTGACACAATATTGTGTGACAAAACATTGACAATTAAATTTGTGTTATTAACTATGCCTAACTCCACATCCATATACATATCTATATCTTGGACTTTGCTAGTGTAGCAGTTTTATATTTCAGTGGCAAAATCATGCGCATTGAATACTTCTTTAATTGCACATAGTTACTTTTTCTATACACACAGCCGGCATTGCTATCTTTTGGACATTTTGGCACTACAGTGCTTATGATGGCATTTATCCTGGACACGGAAGCAGAGCGAGCACGATGGAACTGTTTTAAGTATTTAACTGGCAATGTATGCTGGTCTTTGCAGTATCAACTGACTACTCGGGCACATCGCAGCCAGCATAAAAAACACGTGGTCACTTTATCCAGTAACCTTCTGCATCTGTGACCAAGGCTCTTGATGAGAACAAACGCATAAGGAGGTAGGTTTCACACCCTTTATTTGCAGATTGCCAAAATATGACCACAAGTACCAGCGTGCCAGCCTATAAATGAAGGAGCACGCAGAATACTGTGTTCAAGGAACATTGCTGTGCAATCACAGATGCCTTTGAAAAAGAAGCAGAAGAGCTTTGAAACGCGTTAGGCAGGAGGATTGAAAAAGGTCGGAATGCAATTTCACTTTCATCTGCAAATAAAGGGTGTGAAATCTACCTGCTGTGGAGTGCGTTCTTAAAGCTGGGAAAACTTTTGGAAACATATATATATATATATATATATATATATTAAAACTACAGGCGGTCGCCAGTAGGTAGTTATAGTTACAATCTAGCTTCCATAGGAAAAGCATTTTCTGATTCAGGTCAGCTCCTATCCTGAAAGTTTGGGTGTGATTCATCAAGCGGGGGCTGAGAAAAAAGTGGGGTCCCAAAATGCGTTTTTCCCATGGTTATTTCCATAGAAAATTTTGCGACGAGCTACAGCCTGAACTGCTGAACGGAATTACCCCAAAAATGTCAGAAAGATAGAGCTTGGTTCAGAAAGCGACATTTTTGTTTTTTTAAATGGTGTAAATCCGTTCTGTAGTTTTGAGAAATTCAAAGAATAAGAGTCAAAAAATAAATTTCCCATAGGAAACTTTGTGCAAGGCTAGAGCTGAAACTACTGAACGGAATTACGCCAAATTTCGCAAAAAGGTAGTGCTTGGATCATAAAGCGACCTGTTTTTTAAATGGTGTTAATCCATTCAGTAGTTGCTGAGCAATTAGAAAAAATAAAAGTGTTGATATCTGGGCGGAGCCTAAGTACCGTGTACAAGCTTCACTGTGATTGGCTGTCAACACTCCAAACCAGGAAGTGTTGGCAGCCATCTTGTGACTCGGTAGAAGCGAGTCACCAGAAAACAGAGAAACAAAGTTATAAAACAAGAGAAGGGGGCAGGGTAGAAACACCCTGACCCCCTAGGCCTGCTCAGGGGGTCCCAGAAGGACCCTCAAGGCCATAGAAAGCATTAAAAAAAAAAAAAAAAAAAATCGGTGGAAATAGCGCTGGGGTCGCAGGTTCCCGCATTTTATTTTAAGCACCGGGATGGGCTAGGTCCCCGGGGCATTATTTAAAAAAGAATCGCGAGGCTCGCTGGGGTTACGAGGGCCCGTTGGGGTCCCCGCCGACCCAGAGCTTCACTCATATTGGGATGGGGGCTTGCGCTGCTCTCCTCCTGGAGTCCTCCATGTGCTTATAACTTTGGCATCGTTTGACAAATCTTTACTAAATTTTCCAGAAAGTTTCTCTTTTTTGATCAGCTCGTATCTTGAAAGTTTAGGGGTGTATTGAGGATGTACAAGGTTGGTTGTTGATTGAAAGCAAGTTTATTGCAAGATATTTGCACTCACGACCGGAGCCATCCAGCTGCAAAGTCATATTAAAGGGAGATTGGTCAAGGGGGGGCTGAGGAAAAAGGGGGTCCGAAAAAGTGTTTTCTCAATCCATTTTCCATAGGAAACTTTATTCAAGGCTACAGGTCAAACTGCTGAACGGAAGTATGCCTCATTTGGCAGGGAGAAAAGTCTTGGTCCAAAAAGCGCGCTTTTGTTGAAATGGTGTAAATCTGTTCAGTAGTTTTTGAGATATTAAAGGAAAAAAAGATATATATATCTGGACGGTACCTAACTCCCGAGCACGAGCTTGCCTCTGATTGGCTGCTAACACTTCAAACCAGGGAGTGTTAGCAGCCATCTTGTACCTCCCATCGAGTGTAAATATAAAAGAAAGGTCCCGGGAGCAATTTAATATACCGGAGTTCTGTCTGTGCGAGATACCTCTTTCACGCTGCGTCTGCCTACATCAGCAGGTAACGCACCCTTTTCCCCCATCAACAGCATACCTCCAACAACATTCATGGGCCCACAAGTCTCCCTCTGTGTTGTATTGTCAGCTCACAGCTCTTCGGGTGCGAGTTCTGCAGCCCGCAGTTGTATCTGTGAAGCCAAGACTGGAAATATACCGCAGGTCTCTCTCTGTGAGATACGCCGTTCACGCTCCCTCTCCCCACATCACTGTTCCTCAGCTATCCCTTTGGAAGCCGACGACCCGCACTTTTCCCTATACCAGTTGGCCCTCAGGTGTCCCTCTGTGAGCTGGCCCGCAGCTCTCCCTCTGCTTACTGACGGGCCACGGTTCTCCCTCTATGAGCCTGCCAGCCAGCTTGGAGCTCTTCATCTACGAGCCAGCACGCTGGCTCGTAAGTCTCTGAGAACAGATGCAATGGAGGCAATGATCATACAGGTCGGACACCCAACACTGCTCCAACATCCCCTAGCAGGAACTCCTTGTCTGCCATCCCCCCTCACCCACAAACAAATGTGAGAGTCATGTTAAGATGGACAAATAAGAATCTTAGTCATGTATGGATATACATATAAAACATATAAACCATTTTATTAAAACAAAACAACAACAAATACAACTATGTACTGCCATGTCGTGTCATCGCTGGACCATTTGTGAATCACAGCCTGCAAGACAAAAAGAAAGATAAGATGGTGCATCATTCGTCCAGCAAAGGAGAAAGAGAAAGAGTGAAGGAGAGAGAGAGAGAGAGACAAAGAAAGAGTGAGAGAGAGAGGAAGACAAATAAAGAGAGAACGAGAGAGAGAGAAAGAGAGAAAGAGTGAGATACAAGGAAATGAGGAAAAGAGAAACAGGGTGAGAGAGAGGAAGAGAGAGAGCGAAAGAGTGAGAGAGAGGAGGAGAGACAGAAAGAGTGAGAGAGAGGAGGGAGAGAGTGAGAGAGAGGAAGATAGAGAAAGAGTGAGGGAGAGAGGAAGACAGAGAAAGAAAAGTGTGAGTGAGAGAAAGAGTAAGATACAAGGAAAAGAGAGAGAGAGAGAAACAGTGTGAGAGAGAAGAAGCGAGAGAGAGAAAGAGTGAGAGAGAGAGAAAGAGTGAGAGAGAGGAAGAGAGAGAAAGAAAGAATGAGAGAGAGGAAGAGGCAGAGAAAGAGAGAAAGTGTGAGAGAGCCTAAGGAAGAGATGGAGAGGGAGAGGGAGTGTTGACACTGGAGAAAATCTTTGCAGCTCCCCTTTGTGCCTGAAAGATACTATAGAATTAGTAATTGCTGAGTACATACAACTGCATATGCCTAATTCTCTATTTCGGCAATGCGCACTCAGGCTACTGCAGCCCATACACTCTCACTGCTCAGAGGTGTCTGTGTGCTCTTGTGCGCCCAGGCTGCTGCACACTATCCACTCCCACCGCCCAGAGGTGACTGCCGGCTGCTGCAGAAAGAAGCCTCTCTGCTCACCTTCTGCCACCGGCATTTGTGTAAGAGGGTGCACCACGTGTCGAAACAACTTTCTGAGGCGTTGTCAGGATGGCCACGCATCATCGCAGGTTGTACACGCTTTCAGTTGTGGTGGTGTTGGGGGGACGTCGATTCGTGAATCTCAGCCTGTTAGATGAAAAGCAAGATATGATTGTGCGTCATGCATCCATCAAAGGAGAGAGAAAGTGAGAGAGAGAGAGAGAGAGAGAAAGAAATATTGAGAGGAAGACAGAGAGAACAAGAAAGAAAGAGTGAGAGAAAGACAGAGAGAAAGAGAGAAACAGTGGGAGTGAGAGGAAGAGAGAGAAAAAGAAAGAAAGAGTGAGAGGAAGACAGAGAGAAAGAGAGAGAGAGACGAAGAGACAGAGAGAAACAGTGAGAGAGAGGAAGAGAGAGAGAAAGAGTGAGAGAGGAAGAGAGAGAGAAAGAGCGAGAGAGAGGAAGAGAGAGAGAGAAAGCGAGAGAAAGGAAGACAGAGAAAGAGAGAAAGAGTGAGATACAAGGAAGAGAAAAAGAGAGAAACAGTGTAATAGAGGAAGAGAGAGAGCAACAGTGTGAGAGAGAGGAAGAGAGAGAGAGAAAGAGTGAGAGAGGGGAAGAGAGAGAAAGAAAGAATGAGAGAGAGAGGAAGAGACAGAGAAAAAGAGAAAGAGTGTGAGAGAGATAGGAAGAGATAGAGAGTGTACACGCGGTGCAGCAGAGCTCACAATTCAGTTTGAGTGTTGTTTGCAGGATGGCCACGCATCATCACAGGGCTGCTAGACAAAAAGCAAGATAAGATTGTGAGTCATGCGTACATCAAAGTTGAGAGAAAGAGAGATAGAGAGAGAAAGAAAGAGTGAGAGGAAGAAGGAGTGAAAAAGAAAGAAAGAGTGAGAGGAATACCGAGAGAAAGAGAGAAACAGTGAGAGTGAGAGGAAGAGAGAGAGAAAAAGAAAGAAAGAGTGAGTGGAAGACAGAGAGAAAGAGTGAGAGAGATGAAGATAAAGAGAAACAGTGAGAGAGAGGAAGAGAGAGAGAGAAAGAGTGTGAGAAAGACAAAGAGAGAGAGAAAGAGAGAAACAGTGTGAGAGGAAGAGAGAGAGAAAGAGTGAAGGAGAGAAAGGAAGAGATGAAGAGGGACAGGGAGTGCTCATACAGTGGACAAAACCCTCACAGCTCACCTTTACGCCACCGCTGTGTCTCCAACCACGTGCTGGGACCTAGTGGAGCCCTCAAGCTCCCACTCTGAAACATAGTACAGAATTAGTAATGGCAGAGTATATATGACTGCGTACGTTTAAATCACTGTGCCGCTGCTGCGCACCCAGGCTGTTGCACCCCATCCACTGCCGCTGCCCAGACGTATTTGCCCACCGATGCACACCCAGGCCTCACTGCTCACCTTTTCGCTGACAGGGCACCCTCCACATCATGCAGCCGTGCTCTGCAAGTCAACAAGTCTTACATTGTCTTGATTTTTCAATGGTGGAGGACATACTAGTGCACCTATCATCATTGCAGGTTGCACGCCCACTCAGTCCTTGCGGTGCCACTAACTCAGTGACCAGTGATGCAACGCACGTGGCAGTAGGACCCCCTGTTTGATGGCTCATGCCTACATGAGGTGTCCGGACCACCGGGAAGGGCCATCACAGTGCATGCGGTGGGAGCAACTCTAAAATGGCGTAGAGCATGTGCGTCCAGTCTTATTTATTGGTAGGGTCACGTGTCCTGTGACGCCTGTGCTGGATTGGTGTGGTGTGGGTGTATACCAGCCATGAGGGAGTGGCTGTGGCATAATGACAACTAGACGTGTGACCAGCAGATCACTACAATGAAAATCTAGGCCATGTAGCATTGTTGTCCTGTAAGCGTAAGCAGAGTGGGCTGGCCTGGCATATGCTAGTCCTGCGTGAGGCTGTGAAGAATGACTCCGGAGCTATGGGCGTGGCTCCATCGTGAGCTGTATGAGGAATCAAATGATGCAGCACTGTTGCCAGATTGGGCTAGATTACGCACAATTGGGCTATATTTTTCCCGGTTGTGCGATAATATTTTGGTTTGTGCTAGTTGCCAGAATATAAATATATATACAGCGCTCCAGCAAACTAGTATGTTAAAGCGCTTTATTAGACAAATATTTACTTGGCAGCCTGCTGCAACATCAATTCCAATGCATTCACCGCCTGCTTGACAATGTCCCTGCCCCTCCTTCCTTGAAGTAGCAATATTGGGCTACTTTGGGCTACTTTTTGGTTGGCTTTGGGACAGAGAATGCTGAAAAATCTGGCAACACTGGCATGCGGGTGTTCTTGTTTTAGTGCTGCCGTCACCCAGGTCGCAAGCGTCAATGTGTCACTCTGTGAGCCAAGTGCCACAACATGGCCAACATGGAAGGTACGGGGAATCACTGACCCGACATTAATCCATAGTTCCACCCAAGAAAGATGGTGGACATGACACATCTGTGTGGATGTGAATGTTTATTGCACATTCAGTGGAGTATTGCAGCTGTAGCAATACAAGGCCATGCAAAGTCCAAATTTCAGTTTTTTGGACATTGAGCCAATTAGAGACAAGCTCGCTGTCGGAGTTAGGCTGCGCCAACAGATGTACTTATACAATCACTCTGACGATCTCCACGCACTTATAGATTCACTATACACTCTCCTTGCTGTACTCTAATCATCCAGTCTGTGGAAATGTGGATTTTCCTGATCAGTTATGTCCCCTATCTTGGACCCCAACGGTTCTATATGCATGTTACAAGTACATGTATGTTCTCTCCAGTTCCAGTTTCTAAGACGCAAACATATGTGTGTCTACCGTCAACATGTTCTCTGTCGGATCCGCCATCAATGGGCTGGATATTCGATTCCTAAGTATGAAAGGCCACCGACTTTATATGGCTAAGTTACTCCATTTTTACAGTTCAGGCGAGTAGGCCCGATTCTGTCCTCAAAGCCTTTCCCTGCTCTCTGTCTCTGACAGCTTCAGCTTGAGCTCGCATCTGTATCCATGAACTTTGTCCTACTCCCTGTGCAGCTAACGGTGCCTGCCTCGGCTAGTTTTCGCCTGTCTGCCAAGAAGTTGTATTTCACCTTCGAATTATCTATTTTGCTCTTCAGCCGATGCATTCCTGTCCAGTGATTTAGGTAAACATTTCCTTTAGCTCACAAGCAAAGGACTCAGCCTTTCCGTCCTCCTGCAAGTGATTCATAGCCCTGTTGCCATGGAAAGTTTTCTGCCCCTCGCATCTCATATAGACACTTAGACGCTTGTACACGCACACAGTCAGTATAGAATAGATTCTGTCCGAGAGTCTCTTCCTTGTGGATAACATAGTTCTTTAAACATAGGATGTTAGATATGATTTGGGATTAGGATGACTTGACCCCAGACTTCTCGTCTCCACATGTAGAGCTAAATGTCAAGTCCCCTTCACCCCCTAGTTGCACGTCAATCACACGTCATGCTGCCGCGCGCGCATCTATGCCAAGTATTATCTTATAGATCCACCTATGTCTGATAATTCTAACCAATTATGTTTCTCTTATTCCTTATTACGCCTAGTTTCGATTATGTCACTGTCACGTCATTTTTCTTATCAAATGTTACGCCTTCTACATTCGTTTCATTCTAATGTACTTATTATAAAAATACATGTCTGTTAATAAATTATTGTACTTCACTTCCTGAACCTTCGTGGTGACGGAACCTGAGGGCCGCGACTCGAGTCGGCCATTTTGAATGGAATAAAGCCCATTAGAAACCTCTTATACCACGGATTCTGCCTCTTGTTATTTTGAGCTATTTACTTTAATTTAAGATTCCGCATGAAATTCAGTCCGGTAATATTTATTTTATTTACCACATAATGGCGCCCGAACAGGGACACTTTCTCATCTCACGCGCCGGCGGTGCGTTGCAGGCCCGGTCTCCTGCCACAGCTGGACGGACCATAAACGCGTACCAGCAGGATTTCCTGTAAGCTCCCTCCGGTCAAGCGGGGGCGACTGAGGCTGCGATCAACCCAGACGAGGCGGTGAGAAGTGCGAAGTATCCCGACCAGAGCCTAGCTGAGAGAGCAAGATCCGAGGTATACAGAGGCCCACCAGGTTTTCCGAAATTCCGACGTCCAGAGGGTCCGATGTCCGCAGTTATCGAGTCCTGTCCATTCTCTGAGGCCTCCCGTTTCAAGGAGCTACTCGGTGAGTACCATCGCCGGGGAGGCGTGTTGACGCGCACATAGGTTGTGCCGGTCAAGACGGATTTGGGTACACAAATCCGGTCTGCACTGTTTAGCAGTGTATATGTACTGTTTAGCAGTATATCAAGTATTCCGAAGTATTCAGTTATTGTCAAGAATTCAGCGTGGTGATTAGTTAGGCAGACTGTCATCATTGTCGATCATTGTTATAATGTTTAATGTTTAATGTTTAAAGTATTCAGAAAATGTCTTGCATATTGTGGTATGAATGACTGTTCATTGTTCACTGTTCATTATTGTGTTTCTCGTATTAAGTAAGTTCAAGAGTAAGTATCAGATCAGTTGTCAATATGCCGCTCTTCTCGAAGTTAAGACAGATTACTACCAGAAAAGGGGTGCTTGAAGAAGCAGTTCCTATTCCTCCTAGAGACACTCCAGGACATTTCATGTACCATAAACATGGCTTAGATGCCATATTGTTTCTTGATCTATGGGTAGATTATACCAAAGGATTACCGGAAAGTCAAAGGTGGCCCATAGCGGGAACCTGGGATGCAGAGTGCATCATGAAAGTGGAGGAAGAGTTATGGAAAAGAAAGGTCAGACAGTCACAGAAAGACGCCGTTGAGTTATGGCGTAAAGAATCTCATAGACGAACAGAAAAAGCACGTAGACAAGAAGAGAGGAGTAAAGAAAGTTCAAATAAAGTTCAAGAAAATCTCTTAATTGAGGAAGGTATCCGAGTGAAATCAGAACAAGTAAATAGACAAAGAAATGCTCTTATGAATGGTATGTATCCCCTTCTAGCCGAAGGACTACCTAAGGCTGTTACGGAGGTGCCAAAAGACTTGCCACCCCCGTTATTTCCAATTAAGGTACATCCAAAGGGGCATCCCAGAACCGCAGAAGATGTTTTCCTTTCCTCATATCTAGACGATGCAGCCCCCGAGTATGCTAACGCCACACCACATAGACCGTCTGGCGGAGGGGTTCAACGTCAGGATCAGGTATCTGTCCCCGTGCAACAGCAAGTCCCGATACAAGCATCGGCAAGCACATCTGTTTCCGCATCTGTCTCCGCAGTCGACTCTACAGGGGTATCGACACCCATAGTTGCCGTGTCACGTTCAACGAATCCTTTCACACCCGACGCCCCAGATGGGGCCACGGGAGGTGCTAGCAGTACTTTTACACCACCTAGAATAAATAAACTTGTTTTTCAAGAGTCAGCACATTCACGTACACCTAAGTTCGTAAATGAACGTACGCTTAAGGAACTCCTTGTAAATTGTAGATATGACCCCGTGGTTGGTAAAGAGGACGAAATGGTCCTGGCATCATTACGTATCAGACGAGCCGCAGAGTATTTAGCAAGGTTACCAGGAATGACTACGCATCTGGATAACATATATCATTTTGTTCAAACAGGACGAGATCCAGGATGTATTAACAGAGCTATGGAATTCCAGAAAGTAGAAATACAGGGGGAACTGTTACGTTTCCTCATAAACTATGTGATCAGAAATCAAGATCGTCCGGGGGTAGACCGGAATGCAATGCTTATTCTTACAAGATGGAGTCAGAATATATCAGAAGGGAGACACGATAAGCAAAATTGTATAATAGCCATGTGCCGAAAAATACGTAAAGAAATAGAGCGTATTCATGAAGAGAGATTGGGAACAGACGAGTTTGAGCAAGATGAAGTGTCCGAATCAGGGGACTCTGCAAGACAGTCAGAGACCATAGCCTATGTAGGCAGAGGAAGATCTTGTGAAAATACTAGATGTTTTTCTGATCCAATACACTCTGTATGTCCAAATAATAGCAGAACGTATCCGACGCCTGTAATAAATCTGAAATCTCCTGAACATTCGTTTCAAGCCGCAGATAAAATACTACGAGAACGAAGGGGTTATCACCTCCTCGATTCCATGGATGAGCAAGAATTAGCCAGATCAGCCGTTCACTGGATTGTTAGTCCTGAAAAATACGGTGATGAGACCGTAGCACACACGTTTCTCAACCTCAGTACAGATGAACAACGTTTAGCTGGAATCTATATGATTCAGCAACTCCTCATATTATATAAGAGCCAACATGCTGACCCTGGTCCTTTACCTGATATATTAACGGAACTACTTACGTACAGATGGAGAGGTTCTAGTAACAAGCTAATTAAAGAGATATTAGTGTCACGTAAGCAGTACGTCCTTTTTGTAAATCCAGATTCTCTCTCCCTGCCCCCCAGAGAAAGAGCACCGTACTACATGGATAGACAAAATCCTCTACGAGAAGTGCACCCAATAAAAGGCGAAGACAATGAGTTTCACCGTGTATTTGTTTACACACCCATATCAAAAATGGAATTATTAGAAATGAAAAAAGTAGTGCCCAGTCATGACAAAGACCCAGCGGGTTTCCACCGAGAAATTAAAGACATGTTACTGATGGGAGAGTACACCTTTCCTGATATTATGACGATTTTAAAAGTGCTTTTGCCTGCTGGCATATATGAAAAACTGAAAGAAAAAGAGTGGGAAGTGGGAGACCAAAAGATAGACTGGACAGCATTAGCAGAGGAAGAAAGGGGCCGAGCCGCAGGTTCAGGGCTCGGGGATAAAGTTAAACTATTACCAGGTTTACTAGTACAGGTACTGCCACGTTTATTAACTACAAAAAAGGAAGATTGGGGTGCAATCACAGCCTGTAAACAAAAGCAAGATGAAGACACAAGCGATTATTATGCTCGATTTGAAAAATGTTTTGGTATAAATAGTGGTATAAAAGCAAGTAGTGACTCATATCCACATTTATTTGTGACAAAATTAGTGGAAAATGCATTGCCTCCAGTGAAGAATAGAATATTGAAATTCGAGAGTACCTGGCAAAGTAACACTCCGTCGCAAATGCTACAAATGTTACAGTATCATCACAATAGAATTAGGGATGAACAAGAACACGAGCATAGACGCATGAAGGATACAAAAATGAAAATGCTAGTTTCTCAGACAGTACCAGCAGATGGTCACAAAAAGGGTGTGACACATTCTGGTGATTCTGCAGTTCCTGTAAAGGGAACCTGCAATTACTGTAAACAACTAGGCCATTATGTACATGATTGTCAAGTCCTGAAACGAAATATAGCTACAGGTATTGCAAAAGAGAGACCACGATTAGTTAGACAAGATCAGAATGAAAAAGGAGCTATGCAGCATGGACAGTCCGTGCCAGTTCAGCAACAGTCTATGCCAGCCTCACAGCAACCCATACAGTTTGTGCCAGCTGCACCACCGTTGCCTACTACTGCCACACAAACCACAACACAACAAATGTATCAGACTGCACAGTATGAATACCCTGAGTATCAGCGTTACGCATGAAGCAGCCTAGAGAGGGAAGTTGACTTACCCCTTATCGAGATTCCGGTAGATCAAGAAGGACCTTATGTACATAGTGAATTATTAGGTCATGACAGAAAATTCTTACTCGATACAGGGGCAAGTCGAACAACCATAAAAAGTAGTGAAGTTCCAGGGGCACCCCTCTCAGGCTCTAAAAATGTTTCCCTTGGTTTTTCAGGAAAGCCTATTGTTAATGAAGTAACACAGCCACTTCCACTTACGATAGGTCCCTTGACACGAACTACAGACTTATTGCTTACCAAATCATGTCCGGAAAATTTGTTAGGCATAAAGACATTGAAAGCCCTAGGGGCTATTATTTGTTGTTCTCCGGAAGGAGTAAGGTTGTTTTTGCGTGATTTTAAAGGTCACTATGTGTCTAGAGACATGGATCCCCGACTACAGATTTTACCAGTACATCTATGGGCACAAGGCCCTACGGATGTTGGCTGCATGAACATTACACCCTATCGAGTTACATTGAAAGCAGGAGTGGTACTACCACGAATGCGACAATACAAGTTACCGCATGATGCTGTAGTGGCTTTGTTGAAAATCATTGATGAACTAATTGCCCAGGGAGTAGTTGTAGAAACAGACTCCAATGTATGTAATTCACCGATAATTCCGATTCTTAAACGAACTGATCCTACTGCTCCGCCAGTATACCGATTGGTTATTGATTTGCGTGAACTAAACAAGTGTATTGTACCACAATTCCCTGTGGTCCCTGATATATCATCATTGTTGACAGCAATTGATTCCGAAGCAACATTCTTTACTGTAATTGATCTCAAGAATGCCTTTTTCAGCGTCCCAATAGATCCGGAAAGCCAATACTTGTTCGGATTCAGTTTAAATGGGCGCAGCTTTAAATTCTCACGCGCTCCCCAAGGATTTACAGAAAGCCCCAGCATCTATAGCCAAGCACTGAAACGAGAACTTGACAGTATACACATGCCCGTTAACACCGCATTGCTTCAATACGTCGATGATCTGCTGATCACCGCACGAAGCGAACACGAATGTGAAAAAGCCTCATTGACAGTCTTACATTTTCTAGCAGACAAAGGACACAAGGTGTCCCCTTCTAAGCTGCAATTCTGTGTTCAGCGAGTTATTTATCTTGGTCACTCGCTGTCCAAGGAGGGAAGGCAGCTTACACCTGATCGCATTCAGTTAATTGCAAACATGCCAATACCGCAGACGCAAAAGGAAGTGCGGGCTTTTATAGGCCTCACTTCATACTGTAGACAGTGGATTCCCCAATATGCATTTCTAGCGAAGCCACTCATTCAGTTAACCACACAGGAGGCAGCCACATCGACTGTTCTCCCTTGGACTCAGGAACATACACAAGCTTTTGAAAGCCTAAAGGAAGCTTTATGTCAAGCACCTGTTTTAGCAACACCATGTTATAGCAAACCTTTTACACTCTTTGTTACAGAACGTGCAGGTACTGCCTTGGCGGTACTCACTCAGGAACAAGCAGGAGCATGTAAGCCATGTGCTTATTTCTCCAGTACATTAGATCCCGTAGCTCAGGCTTTGCCTGCGTGTCTGAAATCAGTAGCAGCGACAGCTTTAGCAATCAGACAAAGCGATGCCATAGTATTAGGACATCCATTGACAGTACAAGTACCACATGCAGTAGAGGTTCTTGTGAACCGAACGCAAACACAACACTTGACCATAGCAAGACTTACTGGTTACGAACTGACATTGTTTCAGCCACACATAGAAATCAGACGTTGTAATACACTGAATCCTGCTACACTCTTACCAGTAATTGGAACCGACCCACTAGCTCATGATTGTATTAAAGTCATTGAAATAAAGACAAAACCCAGACAAGACTTAACAGACGTTCCATTGCTAGATCCAGACCTGACGTTATATGTAGATGGTTCGTGTATGAGGACAAGTACAGGAAATTTAGTTGCCGCATACGCAGTCACCACAGACACTGAAGTTATTGAAACAAACTGTATAGATACTCTGTCAGCCCAAGCAGCAGAACTTGTTGCTCTAACACAAGCCTGTATTCAAGCCACGGACAAGAAAGTCAACATATATACTGATTCACGTTATGCATTTGGAGTCGTACATGACTTCGGAGTGCTTTGGCGGGAGAGGGGTTATTTAACTTCTCATGGAACACATATTCAACACGGGTCCCTCATTCATGCTCTGTTAGACGCGATTCATTTACCGACTGCAATATCGATTATGAAATGCAAAGCACACACGAAGGTTACTGATATCATTTCTCAAGGCAATGATTTAGCTGACAGAACAGCCAAACAGACTGCTCAGACTCGTACATCCGACATGACAAAGCCAATAGTTCAGACACCAACACAGTGTATGACAATTAAGGATCCCACACTTGATGTAATTGACATACAGACACATGCCACAGCAGAAGAAATAAAGAAGTGGACTGAACTAGGAGGGATCCAGACAGATCAAGGATGGATGACGAAAGAGAAATCCGTGTGGTTTCTCCCTGATTCCATGGTTCAAGTCATTATAGCTACAGTTCACAGTCCCGCACATTTAGGAGAGAAGGCTATGTTAGACAGCATTCAGCACATTTGGTTTAACAAACATTTGCGAGCAGCTGCTAAACAAAAAGTTCGTACCTGTATGATATGTTGTCAGTTTAATCCAGGAAAGAGTGTTCCCGTAGAGCAGGGTGGATTTCAGCCTCCTGACCATCCTTTTGAAGTCCTCCAGATGGATTATATTCAGATGGAACGTTGTCGAGGATTCAAATATGTCCTCGTAGTTGTCTGCGCTCTCTCCCGTTGGACAGAGGCGTATCCCGTATCAGATTACACTGCCTCGACTACTGCCAAGCAGCTAGTTCGAGAATTCTTCCCACGGTACGGTTTACCACGTGTTGTATATTCAGATAACGGTCAGCCTTTCTCATCCGAATTAATGAAACATGTCTCACTCC
The DNA here is from genome assembly GCF_964204655.1 of Triturus cristatus. Lineage (NCBI taxonomy): Eukaryota > Metazoa > Chordata > Amphibia > Caudata > Salamandridae > Triturus > Triturus cristatus. The sequence continues at coordinate 493,148,076 of NC_140588.1, forward strand.
TGTTGGGATATCAGTGGAAATTCCACTGTGTCCGACACCCCGAAGCAGCAGGTCTCGTAGAAAGACATAACCAGACACTGAAAATCAGACTGTCCAAAATATGTAGAGAGAAAGGTGTCGACTGGATAGTAGCATTACCAGTTGCACTCTTTTACATGAGAATGGTAGCACACTCTAGAACAGGGCTATCCCCGTATGAGGTGATCTTTGGTAGACCGCCGAATATGTGGGGGACACCTATACCACGTAAAATAACTGATGTTGACTGTAATATGCTGACAGATTACCTGGCTTCCTTGATGTCTGCACTACAATCTTCTCGTTCACAGGTAGCTGCAGCCTTTCCCGACAACACTGAGGCGAAACCCCATGACGTTGTTCCGGGTAATCTTGTCTTTGTGAGAAATTTCGACAGGAAGAGTCAATTGGAGCCCAGGTGGAAAGCACCCAAGTTGGTCCTGTTGACCACAAGAACAGCCGTGAAGATCGAGGGACGAAAAGGGTGGATTCATTCCAGTCACGTAAAAAAATTTCATGGACTACCTTCAGATATAGACACTGTGCCCTGCACTCCCTCACAGACTGATTCAAAACTTCCTTTTGTTGAACTGAATGACTCTCAGTGCTATAAACAGAAACTCAGGTCCAGATCTAAACTGTCGGACGATTTGATTGTTTAAGTCCTCTCCAAGGTGAAGCGGTTGAATCTGTCCCGACATGTATCCCTTAGGTCTGAATCATGTAGAGTCCAGAATCATAATGAAACGACATGCTTATTGTAAATTACTGCGTAACCACTGTATTGTGACATTATTAATTTTGTTTTTATTGAGTATTTTAGTAATTATTACGAGTATGATTTTGCATATGTATCATCCTGTTTCTAAACGTGTTTTCAATATAACTGATGAACATTCTTTTAGTGACCTACCGCCACATGAATTATCCTATAGACTTGCGCTGCGCAATAACACATTCATTAGTATGTTACATCATTCCCATCAGACTAGTAATGCGACCAATTGTTGGGTGTGTGGCCGACTCCCTCCCTATCAGAATAACAAAGGAGTTCTGCCTTTCTTTCCACATCCGTTCACACACAATGGCTCCTGTGGAGCATGGTTTAGTTTATTAAATTCCATAGACCCAGACACAGCAGTTTATCAACAACATTGGATATGGGGAAATCTGAATCTAGTTTTATTCAAAGTCTGTCACCCTAATAAGGAGGGTCACCTCAGTAGAACAGGAACTGATCTAGAAAATGAAGTGTATAAATTAGGTAATTTTACACCTAATCTTATGATTTTGAATGTCAAATCCGAAGTTGAACTAATTCTGCCCACTATGTCAGTATTTCCAGTTAAGGGTGAATTATGTGTTAGAAAAGTTGGTTCCAAACACATGGGCCATAGCCAATGCGTTACTACAGTAGAATATAGTGATCAAGGTAAATCTTCATTTAGAGCTTCTCGCCATTCCTACTTCATATGTGGTCAGACTGCATATATGCGTCTGCCTCTAGATTGGGATGGTACCTGTTACATAGCATTCCTTCTGCCACCTGTTTTCCTAGCTCCCCCTGATTATTATCGAAATATTCATTTAGTACACAATAGAGAGCGAAGAGATCTCCCAGTTGTCGATTATACTGAGACGGCATGGGACAAGTATGTAGATTTCAATAAAGGTATCTTTCCCTATATAGGTACAATATCAAATAGTAAGCTGATACGCAGACTCACCAAGACTCTTGAAGCTGTAGTAAACGAGACTATAGCCGCCCTAGGCAATCTGACAGAGGAACAATCAGTGATGAGAATTGTTGTTCTCCAGAATCGTCTTGTCCTTGACGTCATCCTGGCCGATAGGGGCGGAGCTTGCAGGGTCATCGGATCCAGCTGCTGCATATTCATACCAGAAAATTCGCCATCTGTATATAAAGCTATAACACGCCTTCATAAGATTGTAAGCCAGATACACGAAAATCCAGGCACTTGGACGTGGTCCGGGTGGTTTTGGAATGTGATATCAGCCTGGGGATGGAGAGTTCTATCTTTCCTAGGTATTGGCCTTCTTATGCTCTTCAGTTGTTGTCTATGCCTGCAATGTGGACCAGCGATTTGTGGTCTGTGTGCCACATCGTGTATTCCACATCAAGGTTTTGGCTCAAGATCCCGGAAGAAGAAAGAAGAAGAAATGATGCTCCATGAGCAAATCGATGGAATGATGAAGATTGATGTCTCGTGAAGGGCAAGAAGGGGACAAGGAGGGAATGTGGAAATGTGGATTTTCCTGATCAGTTATGTCCCCTATCTTGGACCCCAACGGTTCTATATGCATGTTACAAGTACATGTATGTTCTCTCCAGTTCCAGTTTCTAAGACGCAAACATATGTGTGTCTACCGTCAACATGTTCTCTGTCGGATCCGCCATCAATGGGCTGGATATTCGATTCCTAAGTATGAAAGGCCACCGACTTTATATGGCTAAGTTACTCCATTTTTACAGTTCAGGCGAGTAGGCCCGATTCTGTCCTCAAAGCCTTTCCCTGCTCTCTGTCTCTGACAGCTTCAGCTTGAGCTCGCATCTGTATCCATGAACTTTGTCCTACTCCCTGTGCAGCTAACGGTGCCTGCCTCGGCTAGTTTTCGCCTGTCTGCCAAGAAGTTGTATTTCACCTTCGAATTATCTATTTTGCTCTTCAGCCGATGCATTCCTGTCCAGTGATTTAGGTAAACATTTCCTTTAGCTCACAAGCAAAGGACTCAGCCTTTCCGTCCTCCTGCAAGTGATTCATAGCCCTGTTGCCATGGAAAGTTTTCTGCCCCTCGCATCTCATATAGACACTTAGACGCTTGTACACGCACACAGTCAGTATAGAATAGATTCTGTCCGAGAGTCTCTTCCTTGTGGATAACATAGTTCTTTAAACATAGGATGTTAGATATGATTTGGGATTAGGATGACTTGACCCCAGACTTCTCGTCTCCACATGTAGAGCTAAATGTCAAGTCCCCTTCACCCCCTAGTTGCACGTCAATCACACGTCATGCTGCCGCGCGCGCATCTATGCCAAGTATTATCTTATAGATCCACCTATGTCTGATAATTCTAACCAATTATGTTTCTCTTATTCCTTATTACGCCTAGTTTCGATTATGTCACTGTCACGTCATTTTTCTTATCAAATGTTACGCCTTCTACATTCGTTTCATTGTAATGTACTTATTATAAAAATACATGTCTGTTAATAAATTATTGTACTTCACTTCCTGAACCTTCGTGGTGACGGAACCTGAGGGCCGCGACTCGAGTCGGCCATTTTGAATGGAATAAAGCCCATTAGAAACCTCTTATACCACGGATTCTGCCTCTTGTTATTTTGAGCTATTTACTTTAATTTAAGATTCCGCATGAAATTCAGTCCGGTAATATTTATTTTATTTACCACAAGTCTCTACGTACGTACTTGTACAATGACCGAGACAAAGTTACATAACCAAAGTTTTCTCCCACTGTCAAAGGTAAGTTGGTTGCATACGCTGTCCAGAACACAATGTAATGTGGTAGGGCCCAGGGGCAGCATGTTGCATACATAATGAACACACAGACACAGATAGATAGTGGAGCTTGTGCGCTCGACTCCTTTTTATTACCATGGTCACATGTCCAGTAACGTCTGTGCTGGATGCGTGTGGGGTGAGTGTAAGCCAGCCCTCCGGGAATGATTGGTGCTGGCAACAAGTACAACAGTAATCATTGGATCAGACATTGGGATTCAATCATAAACGGTCAATGATTTGTGCTGCACTATCGTAGGGGCACCAGATGTGAAATAATACACAAAAGATTCTATCGTAAAGGGTCCATGACTTGTGGTACACTGAGTTAGGGGCACCAGATGTGAAATTATACACAAAAAATTGTATCATAAAAGGTCCATGAGTTGTGCTGCACTGAGATAGGGGCATTAGAAGCATTCAGCGTGTGCGCAGCTAGCGATGATGCGTGGTCCAGGCGGGCCGCACTGGGAGCAATGTCTCTTGCCTACTGGACTGCGTCATCTGCAATTGCGACTCGATGTGAATTGTGAGCCCTGCAGTCCGCAATGTAGATGGAAGGCAGTAGTCAGCATAGACATCGAGGAATGCTTTTTGTCACTTCTTCTTGACATAATCTGAGGACATAGAGTACAATTCTGTGTGCAATAATAAATCATATCTCAATGTAAATTGTGAACTCTGCTGAACGCAGTGTAGGTAACAAAAGTTGAAATATGTATGGAATACATTGACGAAAGATTTAGGTTTTGGGGACGTTATAGTTAGTTGCCTACTGGACTCTGAAATTAATGAATCAAGACTGAATTCGAACTGTGAGCTCTGCTGGCCACAGTGTAGACTGCCATTCATTGTTCCTTTGGACTTGCAAGATGAATATGGTGATTATACTGAAGCTATAATTGATATAAAAAAAGTTCTTGAAGCAAGGATACTAAAAGGATATTATTTAGGTTTCGAAGACGTTGTAGTTAGTTGCCTACTGGATTCTGTAATTAATGAATAAAGACTCAATTTTAATTGTGAGCCCTGCTGACCGCAGCGTAGGCGAGAGGCAGCGGTCAGCAAGGGCCCACATCCATGTGGCGTTCAGTTGAGCCGCACAGTTATTGGCAATTCAGCATGTGTGCAGCCAGCGATGATAAGTGGTGCACTGAGTTAGTGGCATCTGAAGCAACCAGCATGTGCGGAGCCTGCGATGATGCGTGGTCCGGGCAGGCCGCAGTGGTAGCAATGTGTTTTGTCTAATGAATTCTGCCTTAATAAGGCTACGTGGCGATGACTTGTGGTGCAGTGAGTTAGTGGCACCTGAAGCACTCAGCGTGGGCGCACCCTGCGATGATGTATGGTCCGGGCAGGCCGCACTGGTAGCAATGTCTTTTGTCTAATGAATTCTGCCTTAATAAGGCTACGTGGCGATGACTTGTGGTGCAGTGAGTTAGTGGTACCTGAAGCTCTCAGCGTGGGCGCACCCTGTGATGATGAGTAGTCTGGGTGGGCCACACTGGTAGCAATGTCTTTTGTCTAATTAACTCTGCCTTAATAAGGCTACGTGGCGATGACTTGTGGTACAGTAAGTTAGTGGCACTTGAAGCAACCAGCATGTGCGCACACTGCGATGATGCATGGTTCGGGCGGGCCGCACTGGTAGCTATGTCTTTTGCCTAATGAATTCTGCCTCAGGAAGGCCACGTGGCGGTGTCTTGTGGTGCACTGAGTTAGTGGCACCTGAAGCACTCAGCGTGTGCGTACCCTGCGATGATGCGTGGTCCTGGAGCACCGCACTAGTAGCAATGTCTTTTGTCTAATGAATTCTGCCTCAGTAAGGCCACGTTGTAATTACTTGTGGTGCACTGAGTTAGTGGTACCTCTGGCGCTCAGCGTGTACGCAGCCTGTGTTGATGCGTGGTCTGGGCGGGCCGCACTGGGAGCAATGTGTTTTGTCTACTGGACTGTATCATCTGCAATTGCGACTCCATTTGAATTGTGAGTCCTGCTGTCCCCCGTGTAGATCGAAGGCAGTAGTGTGTACAGACGTAACTCTGCGGTGCGGTACCGCTGTGTTCGCAGGGGGCTTGTGTTGAGGAGGATTGCGGTCATGGCGGCAGCCACATGGCAGGGTGAGGGCCGCCACTCTGTCAGACGCATTGGCCTTCACACAAGTGAACCACGCCCAGAGCCCCGGCCTATTTATTCACACTTCTACGCTGGAGTGGTGTACTTTGGACCAGCCCACTGTGCTTTTGCTTACAGGGGATGACGACACAGGTACATGACCGAGATCTTCCCCACTGTCTGAGGTAACATGGTTGCATCCACTGTCCACAACACTACAAGCACCAGCAGTATATGTACACATGGAGAGGTTTGTGCTCTGCATAGTGAGGTCTGTCTAGCACATCACCACTACACTTGGTATTGTGTGCATTATTATTGGTGGGTGACTTGCGTCCTTCACACACGTTTGGTTACCACATCTCCCAACATTCAGCTATTGTGTGGCTGAGGAGCCATGTTGTTTTTGGAGGGTTCGCAGTCCTGTTGTGCGCTGCTTCGGTGGTAGTGGGGGGGGTGGTCTGGGGGAGGTCCTGAGGGTGGTGGCAGTGGGTTTTGGGGCCTTCTTGGGTGTGGGAGGTGCATGATCAGTTGCTCTATGACATGATTTGGTCTTAAGATGTGATTCTGGGCTGGGCTCCCTTTCACACTGTAGGTAGTCAACCTACTTTACACCAGTAAAAGGCAGATGTTACATTCCTACTGCTAATGCAGCTTATTGCCTGTTTTATTATTATTATTAGCGTTAGTTGTTGCTCTCATTTGTAGCAATTTTGTTTTGCGGAAGCTATTGCTGGAAAACTGGCGTTATCGGCTGTTTTCACCAGGTTGAGAATGGAATGATAATTTAAAATCACTGACAAAAACATAGGTTTAATGAACATTATAATTAGAAGTTAGCATTTAAAAAAACCTTTGAAATTCACTAAAAAAACCATAGGTTACAGGGACATTATAGTTACAAATTATCATTTAAAAACCATTTGAAAATCACTGAAAAAAACATAGGTTTCAGGGACAGTATAGTTACAAATTAGCATTTAAAAAACCTTAGAAATTCACTGAAAAACACATAGGTTTCAGGGACATTATAGTTAGCTGCACATTTCACTTGTACAAAACCATAGAAATTCAGCCGTTATAGTTTGTTGAGCTAACTATAACTCAGACCCCCGCAATGCACTGCTGATGACGTCACATATCACATCATTCATGACATGGTCAGTGACATCACTGATGACATCACAGATGACATCATCCACATGAAAATCTGATGCACCTCCTCATACCTTGATAAAACCTTTGATACACCCACTCTAAAATACAGACTACCATTTTTTAAACAATAGAGACACCAATACCAGTTACTACGTACGCACGCACTGAGTCCTAGGTCTACACACACATCCACTCATTCACCCATACAGTCTCTCATACGTGCAGTGACTCATCAATACAACACTATTATAGGCATTCATACACCTATACAAACACTCACACATTGCCACTCATCCAGAGTTACACATCTAGTCAGTCATGCAAAGAATCAATCACACTTCTATTTACTCAGCTATACAGTTGTACACACACAACCTCACTTAATCATAGTGATACTAACATATACTTACTCTCTTATACAATCACTAATACAAGTACACACTCATCCATACAGCACTCTCACAATCACTGACTCTCACGTATAGACATTTATATACTCCAACTCTCTCATGCACTTCGTTTAACATATGTAGTTACTTGGACATGTAGCACTGAGCTATCCATTCACTAACCAACACACCCATACACACACTCACCCACCCATACAGCTGTTTCCATATGCAGTCTTGAACCCATATACCCAGTGAATAAAGAACTCACACATCTATGCACAAAGTCACACTCCTCCCACCCACCCACACACACACTCAGGCACCCATACAAATACTCAGGCAACCAATCAATAACCCATATAGACACTCATGTAGCTACTCATAAACCAATGCAGCAGCTTACACAGCAATAGACAGACTGATACAGACATTCACACAGTTTAGTCACTAACCCATGAATTCAGTAGGACACATTTAATCACTCACTTATACTGTCAGTCACGCACCTACCAAATCCTCCATCCACACACTTATATACCCACTAATTCTTCAATATACCTTTACCAATATATTTATAAAACATATTTAAACTTCACAGAAACACACAGTCACTGGAAGATGTCATCAGTGATGTTATCAGTGATGTCATTTGAGATGTCATCAGTGATGTCATCAGTGATGTCACTGACCATGTCATGAATTATGTAATATGTGACGTCATCAGCAGTGCATTGCGGGGGTGTGAGTTATAGTTAGCTCAACAAACTATAACGGCCGAATTTCTATGGTTATGTACAAGTGAAATGCGCAACTAACTATAACATCCCTGAAACCTATGGTTTTTTCAGTGAAAATAAATAAATATATATATATATGAAACAAAACTTCTCTCAGGCTTCACCCCGAGTCCCAGGGTTCGTCGCAGCAAAGGAAAGCACGGCACCACAGAGAGTTCACCTTTAGTATTTATTCAGCATAAATCTTCAAGGACACGCACAAAAGGACGGTCGACGCGTTTCGGCACTCAGCCTTCAACTGGACCATAGAGTCCTATTGTCCAGAATGTCTCTTTTAAAGCAACATTTTCAAATTAAGTAGTAGAAACTGAAAACATACTGGACGTGCATCGCAAAGTCAATCAGAATATATTTTTAACAAGTAAATGAAAATTTAAATCAATTTAGAATCACAATAGTTCAAGCCACCATGGTGGTTGTTTGTTGATGTAAATAAAGTTTTACAGAATTCATTACGATTAATCTCAAGGAGTTGTGAATTAATGAATGACAATCAAGGTGAAGTACCATATTTACATCAAGTATGTGAGTTCACAAATAAAGTACGCGTTGTTGTCAAAATTCATAACGTTCCCAATCTTAAGTAAGAAGAGATTATACTAAGTTAATGTAAAGTAAATTTCAATATCTATACCAACAAGAAGTAAATGGTTTAGAAGAGATGCAGTGAGGAAAATGGACAACTGACAATTGTTGATCAAGCGTGGAAATATATACAAGTGCAAAAAAGCAAAAAAGACTGAAAAGTGCCCATCATAAGTTTTCAGTTTGAGAGCCATTAAAGGTGCACAAATAATTCAGCGTCCAAGTTATGTCCCAATGGGTTTTCAGTACCCATTAGTAGTATCATTCTTGACTCTGCTCTCCTCAAGGCAAGCATGCGATTTCCACCCCTTTCCTTCAACTTGACAATTTTAATGCCAGAGTATTTAAGCTGACTATTGTCACCCGAGTGGAAGTCATAGAAATGTTTTGCCATAGGGTATGTGAAGTCCTTATTCTTAATCGCACGCAGATGCTGTAGGATGCGAAGTTTAAGTTTGTTAATCGTGCTACCTATATAATATTTCTGGCAAGGGCATTCCAGTCTGTAGACTACGTATTTTGATTCACATGTGATGTGGTCTTTAATCATTTCATGATGGCCATTCTGTAGTTGATAAGAGGTGATGTATATATATATAGTGAGATAGAGAGAGAGAGAGAAAGCATGATATATATATATATTCACAGAAAAAAACATAGGTTTCAGGCACGTTATAGTTAGGAATTAGCATTTAAAAAACCTCAGAAATTCACTGAAAAAACCATAGGTTTCAGGGGTGTTTTAGTTAGCTGGACTTTTCACTTGTACAAAACCATTGAAATTCCCCCGTTATAGTTAGTTCAGCTAACTATAACTCGCGTGCCCGCAATGCACTGCTGATGACGTCACATATTACATCACTCATGACATGGTCAGTGACATCACTCATGACATCACTGATGACATCTCAAATGACATCACTGAGGACATCACTGATGACATCATCCAGTGAATGTGTGTTTTTCTGAAAATTAAATATGTTTTATATATGTATATCTCAAGGTCGATGGAAGAATAAATGGGTATATAAGTGTCTAAATGGATGATTTGTTTTTGAAAAATTGATTGTGTAACTGACTGATTAAGTGTATCATAGTGAATACAATTAGTGAGTAATGTTTAAATATATAAATATCTGTATCAGTCTCTCACTTTGTGTATAAGTGGCTGCATGGGTTGGTGAGTAGCTACATGGGTGTCTATATAGGTTATTAGTTGGTTTTTTGAGTATCAGTCTGAGTGTCTGCATGGTTCGGTGGGGGGTATTACGTAGTGCATAGGTGCATGAATGAGTGACTCACTGTTTGTATGTGTTGAAGACAGCATGTGTGCAGGACTGTATGGGTGGATGAGTGTGTGTATGGGTGTGTTAGTGAGTGAATGACTGTCTCAATAGTGTCTTTATGAGTAACTACATATGTTTTAAACTAGTATATGTGACTATTGGTGTATATAAGTGAGTATATGTGAGAGTGAGAGATTGAAAGAGTTCCTGTATGAATAAGTATGTGTTTCTATAAGTGATTGTTTAAAAGACTAAGTATGTGTAAGTTTCTGTAGAAGTAAGTGTGGTGGTGTGTGTATAACTGTATAAGCAAGTAAATGTATGTTTGATTCTTTATTAGCATGAGTGACTATGTGTGTGAGTAACTCTATGGATGAGTGGCATGGTGTAACAGGATGTATAGGTGTATTAGTACATATGATGAGTGAGTACATGTATGAGTGACTGTATAGGACTGTTGGTGAATGAGTGGATGTGTATGTGGATCTTAGAATTACTGAAGAGGTTGTTGTAACTGGTATTGGTATGTCCATTGTTTTGAAAATTTTAGTCTCTATTTTTGAATGTGTGTATCAAAGGTTATATTAGGGTGAGAGGAGGTCTGCCACTCTATCACAAGGATGATGTCATCAGTGATGTCATCAGTGATGTCATTTGAGATGTCATCAGTGATGTCATGAGTGATGTCACTGACCATGTCATGAGTGATGTAATATGTGACGTCATCAGCAGTGCATTGCGGGCACGCGAGTTATAGTTAGCTGAACTAACTATAACGGGGGAATTTCAATGGTTTTGTACAAGTGAAAAGTCCAGCTAACTATAACACCCCTGAAACCTATGGTTTTTTCAGTGAATTTCTGAGGTTTTTTAAATGCTAATTCCTAACTATAACGTGCCTGAAACCTATGGTTTTTTCTGTGAATTTCAAAGGTTTTTTAAATGCTAATTTCTAACTATGCCTACAGAGATAGGACATGTGAAGAAAGAAGAAAAAATGCACAGAAAGAAAAAAAAGAAGTGCAGAAAGAAGCAACAGAACTCCTCAAAGATGAAGAAAAGTGCAGGAAGAAGGATAACGTGCAGAAAGAACAAAAAGAAGAGCAGAAAGAAGCCTTGTTGCAAAATCATCCTGTACCCTCAACTTTTTCAGACGGATACTGGTGGTAACTGAGTCTGACGAACCAGTCCTAGAGCCAGTGCTATGTTAAAAGACACTTAGAATACAGTGAAAACACCTACATACACTAGGGAACATTATGCGTTGGGGTCCCCCTGTGATTAGCATGACCTCCTCTGTAAGCCCCTAGCATACAATAGGGCAGGGGGATTAAAACTACCTCTTAAAACAGGCCACAGGGCGTTTTTGCACACGTTAACTCAGGCCCCGTCCCCTCCCTTCACCACTGTGTAAACACGCCCTGTGTCCGTTTTTAGTTGGGAGATTAAGTTCATCTGAATCCTGAGGGTCCCTACGGTCCAACTAGCCCACTAGGTACCTCCAGGAAGTGCCACAGAGCTGCGTTGCAGAGTGGTGTAAAAAGTGGCACGACCTGGACCACCTCTCTGCAATGCAGCTCAGTGGCGCTTACTGTAAGCACTTGGTGGGCTAGTTAGCCCCCAGGGGCCCTCAGTATTGAAGGGAAATTATATCCCCAATTTAAAACGTGCCATAGTGCGTTTTTGCACACGTCACCTCAGGCCCCGTCCCCTCCCTTCACCACTGTGTAAACGCGCTCTGTGGCTGTTCTAAGTTGAGAGATTAAGTCCCCTTGAATCCTAAGGGTCCCTAGGGTCAAACTAGACCACTAGGTACCTCCAGTAAGCGCCACAGAGCTGTGTTGCAGAGAGGTGTAAAAAGGGGCTTGGCCTCAGAACACCTATCTGCAGCGCAGCTCCCTGGCGCATACTGGAGATGCCTGTTGGGCTAGTTGGCCCTCAGGGACCCTCAGTATTGAAGAGGAATTAATTCCCCAACTTACAACTCGCCAGGGGGCGTGTTTGCAGAGTGCTGCAAGGAGGGGGCGTGGCCTCCGGCACAATGCCAGTCTTTTATTTATTTTAATTTTTTAAGAAGGGGGGCTGTGTGGTTCCCCTTCTTATTCTAATTTATTGGCCCTGATGACCCCATCCCCCAGGGCCTGTCTCCTAATTATATTTTTTTAACCCCGGCCACTGTTTTTTATTATTTTTAAAAAATATATATTTATAGACACACCTAGGACATGCTGGACAAACCGTACGTACCTATCACCATGACGATTTGCGGGATATTCATTAAAAGGCGACTATGCATACAATGAATCGACGTGGAATGTATTTACACCACTAGTGAAGCTCTGACATGTCTGATGCCCTACCGTGCCTAATCCCGGTAGACACCCTTGTCGTTTATTTATACAAACATGGGTAGCTATTGACGGGCACATTTAATACACATGCACACCAAGCCATTCAAAGGGGATTCAACAAAAATTCGACCAAAACTATGCAAGAAACCCCCCTCACGGTTAATAAAACACACATCCACTGCCGGATGTGTAATACTTTTTATTTTACTCTCTGGAAAGGGGACGAACATCACTTGAGAGTCACAGCGCGCTCCTGGCAGAGCCCAATGCTGTGTTACACCCACCATTGCCTGCTGAGTGCCACACACCTCTGTTTTGTATTCCACTAGCTAGTGCATATGCTATGACACTCTCTAGCCCATGTGCACTGTAACACCACCCCGTGAATATGTCATGCCACACTTGTCTTCGCACGGGTTATATTGCCCCATCTAACGTGCCTTCCTCGTTGCCTATGTTATAACGCACAGTGCTATGCCATACATATTACAATCTGGGATCCACATCTTTGTCACAGTGCATATGCAACGTTACACTACCCAGCACATATTTTATATTACAACTTTAGAGACTACTTAGGTTACACAACACTGCCCTGTGCATATTACACTCCAAAGCGCATATCACATAGCAAGCGCTAGTGCCTGTGCTATCTCGCGCTCTCCAATGAATCTGTCATTGCGCACAATGTATTGCATATTATATTTCACGCCCGGTTCATCTTATATCACACTTTTTGGTGCATAGTTTATACCATACACTATATCTAGTTTTCATTTTCAATCGTGCTCTCAGGACTATGTTCTATATAATACTGTGTTCACCTACCCTTTTCACGGGCATTACATTTTGCGATAGGGGGTGGAGGGTCAGGGGATGTTTCTGCCAAGTGAGCCCGGAGTCACAGTCACAAACGTCCTCTTCTTCCTGAATAAAAGTGAGATTATGCTGCATACTTGTTCATATTTTAAGTAGTTCGCACAGACACACATTTTAAAAACAATAAAGTTCCTAATACCCGCCTTCTCTGAACAGTTAGCTTGCTGCCCCATCCCCCTCCTCCCTATCCTCTGTTGTGTGAATCCATAGACTAGCCTCCTCCCTCCTGCCATGCATGGTCTGATGTGCTGCCACTGCCCTCAATGTACCAGTCCACTCCTCCTGCCCTCAATTGCCCAATTATATGCCCCATCATTGACCTCCTGCTTAAACTCTGTGCTTAGCTTGCTGCCCCTATGCTCCTTCCCCCTGCCCTCCGATGTCTTTGTGCATGCCCCTGCTCCATCCTTTTTGCCCACCATGTTCCATGGACCTGCCACTCCTATCTATTCTGAGTGTTCTGTTGAGCTGCCACTCCCCTCCCACCTGCCTAGCATTGTCAGATGACTGTAACCTGTCCCTGCCACCTCCACCCTGCCTGTCCACATGCCATGCCCCTATCCTCCTCCTCCTGTCCTACATGGTCCATTGTACTGCCACACCCTTCTGCCCTCCCTGGTCTGTTGTGCTGCAACTGCTCCTCCTGCCTGCCCCGTGCGGTCTGTTGTGAGGCCCCTTCCCCTGAACTTTCCTGTCTGTGCACAGGTCCTGACCCTCCCTTCTATCCTCCATCGTCCTTTGTGCATGCCCCTGCACCCTCCTTCTTGCCGATCATACCCATTGTGCTGCCACTAACCCTCCCACTTGCCATGCATGGTCTTCTGTGCTGCCATGGGCCCTCCCACCTTCCCTGTGTGGTCAGTTAGCTGCCCCTGACCCCCTCCCACCTTCCCTCCATGGTTTGTGTGTATGCCATCACAGTCTCACTGTTGCTCTTCATGGTGTGTCTTGCTTCTAGTGCCCATCCTGCCTGACCTCCATGGCTATCTTGCTGCTCCTGTCCTGCCCCCTTGCCCCCAGCCCTCTGTTTACATGTGCAGACCCCTACTCCCTCCCTCCTGGCTTGTCTGTTCCATTGTAATGCCCCTGATCCTTCCCTCCTGCCCTTTATGGTCTGTTATGCTGCAGCTTTCTCTCCTGTCTGTCCATTATGGTCAGCTAGCTACCATTGCCTCTTGCCCCTCTGTTCTCTGTTGTCCATGTGCATGGTCCTGTCCCCTCCCTCTTGCTTTCTATGGATTGTTGTGCTGCACTCCCGTCCCGCATGCCCTGTGTGGTGTATTGTGCTGCTGCAAACCCTGATGCCTGCCCTGCAGGGTCAGTTTGGTGCACCTCTCCATGTCCCTCCTGTCCTCTGTTATCCAAGTCCATGTCCCTACCCCATTTCCTTTCATGATCCAATGTACCATACTTGCGAACATTTTGAACTTGGTAAGAGGGAGATTTTGACAAAAAACTGGGGTATTGATTTCCCCCTTTGAGTTACATTGAAAAAGAGGAGATTGTAGACAGGAGACAGATCAAATAAAGCCCATTTGAGCTTAAAAACATTGGACGTTTCCTGGCTGAATTGGGTCTGTTAGCATGTATGGTTGTACTACCATTGCCTCTTCCTTCTGCCCACAATGGTCTATTACATTGCCACAGCCTCTCTTGCAAGTCCTGTATTGTTGGTTTGTTGCCCCTGCCCCCCTTTCCACTGCCCTCCATAGTCTGTTGTGCTGCCACGGCCCTTCCTGCCTGCTCAGTGTGGTTAAATTGTTGCCTTTGCACCCTCCTACCTGTCTTCAATTTTCAGAGTCCGTGCCCCTGGCCTCTGCCTCTCAACAGTATCCTAATGAACAACTAGATTGCTAACATTCTATATTTATTACAAAAGTGTAGAACGCCTGACGTCATCTTGATGTAATCAAAACTGTAATACCTAGAGCATTTCCTTTAGAAATTACATATATGAGAGGGTCTTATTGGCATCAAAATTATGGTTAGTGCTCTAAAAGACTAAAATAAGGACATATATTCTGAGTTTTCAAATAGCGACAAAGCACTTTTAAATTATTTGTTATCTTTATGTTTTTTTATCCAGTTGACCACTTGATTAAATGTTGCACTTAGGGGAGAGGATGTGGTGTTACTTCCAGAACTGCAGACTTTGTAACTGGGGAACCAGGTTGGAGTTTCTGCTTCAGCTCGACATTCTGTGATTCTGGTCAAATTACTTAGTCTCCCCATGTCTACAACCAAAATGAATTTGTTCTTGTGTGATGTAACCAATGCTCATGTAAAGCACTCCAATACCTGACAAGTCTGCACTATATAACACTGCAAAAACACAAAATAATAAGTGTTTTGCACACTTCTGTCATTGGGCTATATTTGGGCTACATCTGGGTGATTTTGGGCTACATTTGGGCTCTTTTGTCTCCCGTGGCCATCTTGGGAGATTTATTTGTTATGAAGTTTCCTAATTTCCTCATGTACTGCAGTCTCCTCAGTAGGAAATGCTTTCAGTTTTTTACTCTGATTCCATCATGAAGGTATTCAGATATGTCACACATTTGCCATAAATTCTGAATGTTAGCACTCTAGTTGCTCATTAGATCACTGTAGTAAAACTACTGTTCACCATGTAAGTCTGCTCCTGGTATTAAAAGTGCATGTTTCAGTCTGCATGTCAGAAGTTTTTTAATGAAATAGAAGAGGATTTGAGAAGTCACTCAAAATGTGCCCTAATTTTTCTTTCTACAGCACTAATCATACTTTCTATGGCAAAATGAACCCCCTCATTGTGTTCCTTTTTAAATTAAATGTTTTAAGTGTTACCAGTTTATTCCAATCAAGATGGCTTCAGGTGTGCCATACTTTTGTCATAATGAAGACAGTAAGCGATCTAGTTGTTTTTAAGAACACTCTGGGACATTCTGTCATTGGGCTATACTTGGGCTACATCTGGGTGATATTTGGGCTACATTTGGGCTCTTTTGTCTCTGGTGGCCATCTTGGGAGAATTATTTGTTATGAAGTTTCCTAATTTCCTCATTTACTGCAGTCTCCTCAGTAGGAAATACTTTCAGTTTTTTACTTTGATTCCATCAAGAAGGCATTCAGATGTGTCACGCATTTCCCATAAATTCAGAATGTTAGCACTCTTTTTGCTCATTAGATCACTGTAGTAAAGCTACTGCTCACCAGGGAAAACTGCTGCTGGTATTGAAAGTGCATGTTTCAGTCTGCATGTCAGAATTTTTTAATGAAATAGAAGAGGATTTGAGAAGTCACTCAAAATGTGCCCTAATTTTTCTTTCTGCAGCACTAATCATACTTTTTATGGAAAAATGAACCCCCTCATTTTGTTCCTTTTTAAATTAAACGTTTTAAGAGTTACCACTTTAATCCAAGCAAGATGGCTTCAGGTGTGCCATACGTTTATCATAAGTAGGACTGTTAGCGCTCTAGTTGTTCTTTGGAACACACTGGGAAGCTGCAGTAGAACACAAAGGAATCAACGGACAGTCTCTGTCCTTGTTGGATGTACATGTTTTACTGAGAATGTCAGACTTCATTCTCACATGACTGAGAAAGATAATGTGAATTTACAGAAAATAAGCTCTCAGTTTAGCTTATAGATCACCTTCCAAACCTCTGTGGGAAAAGTATGAGAAAATATTTTTCTCTCAATCATGATATCGCAGCAGAAGGCTTTTTCACATGGTGAAATCACCTTAGAACATACCACAATTCCTAAAATGAGTATGGTACCATCAACAAATGATTTATAATGTAACTAAAGTCTTAAAACCTTCTATTAACTGCAATGCTTTTTAATGAGGTGCTATCATGTATATTGGTCCCAAGATGGCTGCCAACACTTCTTGGATGAAGTGCTGACAGCCAATCAGATCTCAGGATGAGATGTGTGGTTAGGCTCCGCCCACATATATATATGATTTTACTTTTGATTTTCTCAGGAACTACTGAACAGATTGACACCAGACCTGTAAAAGGCACTTCCCTGAGCTGAGGCCTACCTCTCTGCCAAATTTCAAGTAATTCTGTTCAGCCGTTCGGGCTGTACCTTGGACTAAAGGTCCCTATAGAAAATTGCATGGGGAAAACGCGTTTTGGGACCCCCCTTTTTTCTCGGCCCCCGCTTAACGAATCCCCCCGAGAGTTTTAGGGTAGGAGCGGAGCAGAGTGCCCCACCTAATTTGAAAATTTCGCGAGGATTCGTCAACCGGTGCCAAAGTTATTCCAAATAGAATGTTGCGGATTTCCTATGGAAACACGTCCTAACTATAACTATCTACGGGCGACCGCCAGTATATATATATATATATATATATATATATATATATATATATATATATATATATCTTCAAGGTACATATATTTGGAGTTATGAATGATAATTCCTTACTTTCCTCTGTGCACTTACCTGTTCATTATTTTGTCCTTAGATATTTAAGTCATGATAGCATTACCCGTTGGAATTTCAGATTCTATCTTCTCTATTACAATTACCATTTTATGAGTATAACACTCAGCCTAAGATGGACCTTCTTCAGCAGTCAGATGGCAAGCAGTAGGCAGCTTCCAGTTCCTACTCCTGTGGAAACAACGAAGACCCAGGCTGCCATTGCACAAGCATCTCTCTAGGATAGGTAGTGTATTGCCTATGCACTTGAATCATCTATTTTTAGATGCCAAGTCGATAAACCATTGCAATCCAGAGATGATTTAAGGCATTAGCAAAGTGGGCTCTGGCCCAGTGCAACAACATTTCAGGGGGCTCCCCTGATAGAGCCAGAACTGTTCCTTCTGCAGGCAGTCCTGCCCTGATGAACTTGAATGTATTTTAAACAGTTTGTCTTATAATCCGTTTTCCTTTAATTTTTCTTTAATATGGGTGATCCGTGGGACTAAAGATATTTTGAGAGAGAAATGTTATGTTTTTCAACACCATGCAAATATCCATGACAAATGTTTCTTTTATGTCGAAACAGGACTTCACATATTTACATTTACATTTAAATTTACATTCATATATGAGAAATGGGAAAAGGTCACAGAGTTCATTTGCAACAATATTCAAGGAGCTGCTGCTTTAATATGATATTGAGAACTCATTTCACTAGCCCTGAGTATTGGATGTAGACACATTTAGAATTTGGATCAACACACCTCTGCACTGTCATGACCCTGTCAAATGGGCATGAAGGACCTGAAATCGGATCACAAGCATAGCTGTTGCTAAGAGTGGCCCAAAAATACCTTTGGCTCAGGGCACACACAAACCTTAAGATGTCCCTGTTGCAATCTGTGACTTACTAAAATTATGACTGTGACACAAAACATAAGGTAACACATTAAGGTGACAATATGACTTGTCTCAAGCACATCCACAAATGTGCTCTCTATGGTTTGCTTGCCGTGTTCTAAATCTTGAGCATTTATGTGAGAACAACAATATCTACAACTGGCCATCAATTTAGTCAATGCTTCCTGCTGGAGATCCCCAGCATGTCCTCTAGAAATTGAGGGGCATATTTACAAAGGCATTACGCCACTGGAGAATCATTTTTTTGCGGTGCATCGGTGGCAATGTGCCCTGTTTCATCGTTACAGGGCTAAGCAAAGCCACTTTGCAGGCTTAATGCCACAATGTAAGTATGGTCCTCCTCGATGCAGTTTTCTGTGGCAATGTGTCATGCAATGGGTGTTGCTGTGGGCATTCTCATGGAACTCCCACTGCTTCTTGACACTGTTCCAGATATGCTATGATCTGTGGATGGGGCAGCACCAAAACCTTTCCCCTCCCAGGTGAGGCATAACGGTGGTGCAACGAGGAGAAATACTTTCTTCTAATTTTTTGCTCTTTCTAAGTGTGCTGCATTCTGCAGCATACAAAGAAGTAGGAAAATGCCATTGATAATTGTTTTTGTGCAGGAAGGTGTTCCTTCCTGCACAACAACAATCATCCATGCAATGCAGGTACCCTTGCATGGTGCAAGGGTGCCTGCACTGGCGATAGGCTGCTTTTTTTGCACTGGTACAGGAGTGAGTACAGATATGTGCTGAATTTTTGAAAATATGGACCATTTCTGCCCTTAGAAAGACGCAGCTCGGTGCAGCAACAGTGCTTGCGGCAGTGCGCCGTTTTCTTGTCAATATTCTCCTTAATAGTTACTTAACCCTCACTGGTAAAACCCATTACATTGATCTATTATTAAAATATTTCTTCTGCTAAATTAACAAGCATTAACAAAGACAATAAGTCTCACCTACATGAGATCTGTGGGCTTGTCAATGTGTTTTTTTTAGCCATGTTGGGTGTTACCATACCCAGATTTTGAGTGTGTATTTTACACTATCTCTAAAGTAGAGTATACTGAACTACATTTCAGTACACTTTATTGTTCATTCAAACTCAAGATACTTGTTGCCTGATTCACAATTGTAAACGTACACTTTTGTGTAAGTTTACGTATGTTTGCTACTGACAAAGGGATTTACAAGTAGTATCATTACGAGTGCGGAGGCTCCGCACATAAAAATACCTATCTTTTTATGTGCACTCCTTAAGATACTACTCATAAATCCTTTTGAGAATAGGAACTCATTTTTATTCTTACACATGAGTGTAAGTTTACCTTTGTGAATAAGGCCTTCAATGCATTCGCAGCTGCTGCCAATGTGCAGTTGTGGGTGGGGCATCAGGACAGCAGCATGGGTGGCGGTGAGGGAGGTTGAATGGAAAAAAAAGACTTACCTGAGATCCTGCTGCCACCTCGCTCTTCGGTGCTCCTCCGTTCTGCTCCCTGCAATCCGTAGGGACGAACTCCCCAACCAATCCAGACATTGCTCTCATACTATGAGAGCAGAACCAGTATTGGCCTGAGCAGCTTGGTATGACGCTCCGCTGAGGAACAGGAAGTCTGTGCTGTTTCTCCCCCTAGCAGTAGAATAAAGCTGAGTTAGAGAAACCTAACTGTGCATGTCTGCTTGGCTGGCCTAAAACGGCCAGCCAAACAGACATGCACACTTAGAAGTGCACCAACCTCTACTGCCTCTGACCCCAGTCCCATTCCGGCTCAGCCAGCTGCGAAAAACAAAATGATAATAGAATATAGTTTACATTTTCAGCCACTGGGGCAAAACTCCTCCGCCACTGCTGAGGAGCAGCCGCTGCCTCAATGTCTCACTGAGCAGTTTATGGCACTCTTCTTCTCAACCATGATGTAGCACACCACTGCCTAGCCCATGCACTTGCTGAGCTGCACTCACTCACTTTCAGTTAACACATTCAGATTAATTGTTTCATTGTAATCTTGCAAAAACTCTATTGATCTAGAATTAAATTCCACCAAGATAAAAATCTGCCAATGCGCAGCATCATTATGTGGCTGCTGGGAAAAACAAGCATTTGCAATGCAATCTGTCTTGCCTTTGGGACCTTATATGCAGCACATTAGCCTGGGTGATGAAACATCGATTGTTCTTTAACATGGTGGGAAAGTATGCACCAAACTGTGTGACAGGCCAGGTATGGGAACACATGGAGAGAAATATTGCCTTTCAGTGGGAAATCGTATAGTCCAAAGCTCTGTTTTTATTATAAAATCAGGGCCTTTGGTGGTCATATCACCGAAAATACACGATTTCAAAAAATGTTATTGTCTATGGGTGCTCGTGGAAGACACTTTCTATGGACTGGAATCTAGAGAATGCTAAAGTGATTCTGGTATTTTACTGACCTCTGCTGGTCGTTTTCTTTCAAGACAGTTAAATAGAGGCAGTTGAACAGAAAGTCCCTAAACAGAAGTAGACAATTCCTAGAACTGATCTCCAGAGCCCACAAAGTACATACACATATAAGTATATAATAAGTATATCCTAAAGTATATACAAGAGGTCTTGAATGCTCAACCTAAAAGTACCGGCCCTCAGAGCAGCATCCAGTTTATTTAAGACAAAATCCTAAATCGGACTCTTTAATAGGCTAATCTGTAAAAAAGAGACACACTTTTGCTCCAGAAGCCTCAGTTCTACCAAAGAGAGAAAGTAAGAGGATAGATGCGGTATTTGGCTCTGCAGCTGTAGCTTTTTAAACAGCTAGCACATCTGCTTTGTTGGGGTGATACGACAGAGCTGTTTGGGAATCGCTCAATGCTCTTTTGGGGATGAAATGCCAAAAAACAGGAGACAGGAATTTGTGGAGGTAGTACGGGAAGGCCAGATAGTCTCCAACCAGTCAATCAGTGCTGCTTATGAATCTGCAGACCCTACTGTCATGGAGGTTTGTCACAGCATCTCCACCAATCGCCTTTGCTGAGATTAACCATGCTAAAGCCAGATGCACAACTCAAAATAAGGAATCTTCCTTTCACTGCAGCAATCCTTTTTGGTCCTCATACGGCTGAAGAGATGGAACACATGAAGAAAAAGGCAGCAACTCTAAAGAGAGTTGGGTTAGAGGGAAAAAATAAATTGTATTGCTTCCAGTTGAGATAATAGTTAGCAACCAAGACAGAAGGTTCAGTCCCCTCAATGTTACTATTATATAACCCTGGGCGTAGTTTTCGTAGTAGCGCTACGCATAACTACGCGAAGTGCACTTCGCACTACGCGAGCTACGCGTAGCTATGCAAACTGCGTAGTGCACTGTGCAGAATGCTGTTTGCGATGCTTGCACAGTGCCGGATGCTTGTCCATACTGAGCAAGCATCGCAAACAGCATCTTGCACAGTGCAAGCGGTCGTTTTCTGCCGCTCTAATAGATTTCTACTCGAGCGGCAGCTTTCTCAACGCGGACTGGCAGTTTCTCATCACGAGCGGCCGCGAGTATACGCGACCACTCGCAATGAGAAACCTGACCTCCCCGCGTTGAGAATATCGCCGGGAGGTTTATTTTTCACGCTCGCGATCGGCAACTTGATGTTGCAGATCGCGAACAAGGAAAAAGTGTTGCCGGGATGTCTTTTTGCTCGCTCGCGGTCGCCAACTTGACGTTGAGGACCGCGAGCAAGCAAAAAATTACCGCGATGCTACGCTACGCGTGTTTGCACTGTGCTACGTGCAATTCGCGTAGTGTGAAGTAGCACAAACTACGCGAACGTAGCGTAGTGCTTCGCCCAGGGTTACTTTTATACTCAAACTCAAGGGCAGCACCAACAACAGCACACCCAGTACCATTGCAGAAAAAGCTACTCATCAGGGAAGTCTTGCTCACAATCTAAACGATAACATCTCTGCTTGTTCTACTCTGTCTGCCACTCCAGTGGTAGGGAATGTAAAAAAAAACACCTGGTAGACTGGAGATTACTCACCACTGCAGATGGGTTTTACAGATCACCCAGGACATTTGCGCACTTCAGTTCCTCCATCAATTTCCCCATATTGGTGTCAAGACATCAGCTGTCAATTTAAAAAAGATAAAATCTCTGCTCTAAAACATTCAAGTGCACCAGTTCCTCCTTCTCAAAGAGGAAAAGGAACCTTTTACAGATATTTTTAGGTTCCCAAGAAAGGTCCCAAAGTAAAGGTCAGGCTGATTCTTGATCTAGGACAAACTGCAAATGGATCAGGAAACAAAAATTCTGAATGTTAGACTTGCATCAGATATATCCATGGCTTATGAAGGGAGGCTGGCTTATTTCTGTGGATCTACAGAATGCCTATTTTAACATACCAATGGCAGTAATACACAGAACACCTCTAAGATTCATGGTAGGAACGAGCCATTATCAATATAAAGTTCTACCCGTTGGCCTGAAATCTGACTCAAAAGATCTATGTATGTCCCTACCTGGATACACGCACTACACAATAGGCTCATGTGGACTTCAACACAATGGGCAACTTACTATGTCGCCTAGGTTTGCACATTAATCTCAAGAAGTGTCATCTCTGGTGCAAATTCCTAACTACCTGGGAGCGACACTGATTACACAAAAGGTAGAAGTGTATCCATTGGAGGAAGGGTACAAGTCATTTTTCAGAAATATCACTGGTTTCTGCAAACACCACAACCAGAAGCACATTAGATTTTATTGCTATTGAGATTCATGGAATCATGAATGAACTAAAAAAAATTTGGCGCGATTAATTAAAATAATTTGCGTTATTCTAAAATTATGTGTTTGTATATAGTCCCAATAAAAACACTAATTGTCAGACCAGCAGTTAGCAATTGTACACAATTCCTAGTAGTTAAGATAAACATTAAAAGAAAACACATTCAAATATATCCCCATTAAAAACACCACTTTTCAACCCCGCAGTTAGCAATTAAACACAGTTCCTAATCATGTCTCTTATTAAAAAAATGAACAGCTCTACTGAGGTTGAAGCGACATGATGGCAATTATCTGAAATAGAGCGGGCACGAAAAATGTGCTAGATAATCGACCAAGCTAACCACGTTAGTGGAACGTGTAAAAACGAGAGACTAACCCCAGCTAAATGTGGAGCATGGAAAACCAAGAATAAAATACAATATTTACGCAGTTCACAAATATGGTGTAACCGGCTACGAGGGGGGGGGGGGGGTTGAAATACAAGTGTCTTAGTGAAACGTCAATGACTCTCCTGAAATGTAAACAATGTGCCAGCAATTTAATGAATTGGTGTGCAGGCTTGCACTGAATGACTAAATAATGTTAGCATGTTGAAGCGGGAGAGTGCCCCTTAACTCCAAGAATCAGCCAGTAAGCATTGCAGGTTGAAATGTAAAGGTGACCTTGTTTTGTGGGAAAAGCGTAATCTATTGTGTTGGCAATAAAATAAGGGGTACCCAATAATGAGGAGCCTGCAGAGAGTTACCACCACCTCCAAACCGATGAAGCAAGAGGACACCAGTGCACATTACAAGCTGCAATCCATGCGTAATATAAGCAACTATACCATGGTTGAAGCTTGTTAATAATTCACTAGGTTGAACCTCGAGGATATTATTTATAATAGGGAATAAGTTACAAGAACTAGGCACAAAGTCAAGCGCTCAAATGGTTTAACTCACCAAAACGGTCGGTCTGGTTCTTCGTGTGAATGTGTGATTCTGGTGGTGTTGATGTTAGCCACCATGTTGTTGCTTATATATCGCATTTAGGTGATATAAAAAGGAGAATGCACTAGCTAGTGCCATTCATATCCCTTTAAGCAATCACAGGTGCCATGTTGAAAAACAGGTCCCTCAATGTAAAAAGAGTATACGGACAAGATCTCATATAAACCCACGGCCTCAAAGAGAGTGATGCGGTTCGTTTTACTGTTGGTTGGGAAAAAATGAAACACGATGTGGCGAGTATTAAAACCAATGTGATAATGGGTGTGATGTCAAGCGGACACCGCGTCAGGAAAAAAGAGGGCCCGCGAAAGGCAAAGATGGGGGAGGGAGGGGAACAATGGCCTCTGCAGATTTATTTCATTAACCCCTTCGCCGCGGCAGGAATTCCGCAGTGGCGCTGGGGGGGTTTGGGGGCAGTTGCGGTGCCGCCGTGCTCGTGACGGAACCACTCCGTCATGAGTCACGGGTGAGCTGTGCTCATGACGGAGTGGTTCCGTCACGACTCCGCCCTCTGCGCTAATCGCCCGCACAGGCGGGGAATTAGCGCCGCGTGGGCGGAGCGGCCGCCAACGGCCGCAGCATGACGGAACCACTCCGTCATGAGCACACGGCGCCCGTGGCTCATGACGGAGTGGTTCCGTCATGAGCACGGAACGGGTTAACACACCGCCGGATTTGTCAGGCGTTGAGGGTGGGTGGGGGGGCTAAGAGCATAATTAAAATGTAATAGCAATTAAAGTGAAAGCTTAGGGCTGTTTTATAAAAAAAAAAACTTGCGGTAAATACAATGAAAGAAAAGCACACGGAAACAAGTGGGAAGGAGGAGGAGGCAGCTATAGCCTACAGAGCCTCAGAATACCTTGTAGTACTCCTCGCTGTAGCAGTCTCTGAAACATCTGTGCACGAAGTGGTGACATGCCCTTCCCAGGCCACAAGAGTGCTGCTGCTGGTACCGCTCACGCATATGGCTATTGTGGATCCTGATCCACTGCAATCAAAGCGCTGCGGCCAGCCGTGAAGCGAGGAGGGAGCATATTTGAACAAGCTCTTCAAAAAACCAGCGACACGCAAGTGCGAATAGAGGCATTCCGGTAAATCCAATCCACCTCGTACGTCACAGAAAGGACTTTATAAGCAAGCATTGAAAATGCAATGGGACTCGAATGTATGCGAGACCTATTGCATTAGAATCGGAAGTGCGGGTGGGAAGAAGGCAAGAACGGGAGTGGGGGGGCTGGTGTGGTCTGAGAAGTCACGGACTGTGGGAGGGGAGGGAGAAAGGCAGGGGAAGAAAAATACTGTTGGAAGTAAAGTGTCCAGTGTTTATGGGTCTTTTTCTCTACCCTTAAACTGGTATTTGTCAGTTCTTCCTCTTCCCTGAAGTCTGTCTCCAATCTGTCTAGAGTAACGAAGGGCAGGTAAGGCCAGGCGTGGGCTGAATTTGCCAGTGACAGGGCAGGAAGTTTCGCAAGTCAGGAAGGGAGTGGGCACAGCTCTCAAGCTACCCTTTGAAGCTCAAGAAGGGCTAAGTACAGCCCCCCAGGCTATCAGGCCTTCCTTCTCAGGAGAGGAAGACCGTCCCCATATCCAAGGCCCTTTTGACTCCTGTCTGGATAAATTAACATCACACCACAGGAAAGCCATTAACAGTCATGTGACCGTGGACACTGTCAGAAAGACACATTTGGTTTAGGCAGGAAATTGCCAACCTATTAAAAGTGGCATTTTCAGAATAGTAACTTAAAATCTGACTTTACCATTAAAGTGGATTTTAAATCACAATTCAAATGGGTGGAAGACATATTTCTCTATTTGCTCTCAAACTGAAGTTATAACTTGTTAATTGTATAGGAGAGTTAGCCTTGCCATAGTGAAAAAATACTTCAGGAGTTGTTCACTGCTATGACGTATAAAACTAAAGTACACATATACTACATTTCAAATACCATGCACCCTGCATACGAGCTTTTAGGGCCTACCTTGGGGGTGTAGTAGAAGTATTTAAAATGAAGGTTAGTGCTAACAAAAAGTGTATCTTGCCAGGTCAAAATGGCAGTTATATACTGCACTACAGGCTACAGTGGCAGGCCAGAAGCATGATTTATAGTGCTACTTCAGTGGGTGGCACAATGAGTACTGCAGCCCACACTAGC
Source organism: Triturus cristatus (assembly GCF_964204655.1). NCBI lineage: Eukaryota > Metazoa > Chordata > Amphibia > Caudata > Salamandridae > Triturus > Triturus cristatus. The sequence continues at coordinate 493,174,421 of NC_140588.1, forward strand.
ATTTAATTCACAGGCCCAGAGTGCATGTAGTGCCATTTACTAGGTACTTATAAGTTAATTGAAAGGGCCAAACAGGTGTATACCAATTTTACTGTGTTTAAGGGAGACAGCACAAGCACTTTACCAGTGGTTAGCAAGGGTAAAGTGCACAGAGTATTAATGTCAACAAAACAGGTTCAGCAAAACAGGGTACTGAAAGCAAAAATTGTGGGAGAATGCCACGTCAAAGGTTCCGGTCACCTAGTACACGGCTGGAACTGTAAATCAGTTTTTGGCACCTTAAAATCACCATTTACTTTCCCTTAGATAGCATCATTATTCATTTGCTTGTGTGTTTTTGGACAAAGTGATTTTTAATAGGAAATTCAGAAGCCAGATCTTTAGCCAAGTTATCCCATATGCACCCACAGTCAGAGGACCAGATCTCAGTAGCGGCTCATGGGGGGAGTGCTGCGGGGCGGTGAGGTGGGGCAGGGGAGGGGCACGGTGGGGTGTAGTAAACTCCGGCCGAACGGAGGTAAGTACATGAATAAATAAAGAAAATGAATTACATTGTGCATGCTGCATCGCCATTGTTTTTACTGGCATCACCATAAAAATGATCGCCAGGAGGCAAACCTATCTGTTTTGCTCATCCAACTGATAAGTAACAGAAAACAGCACGCCTTCTAAACAAACTTTTATTCGCTATCTGACTCCGACAGTTGTGAAAGATAGAACAGAGGCAAGCTGGGATTTCCAATCTGCTGGTACGTCACAGAAAGGAATTTATAAGCAAGCATTGAAAATGCAATAGGACTTGCATTTACGCAAGACCTATTGCATTAGAATCGGAAGTGCGGGTGGAAAGAAGGCAAAAATGGGAGTGGGGGGCTGGTGTGGTCTGAGAAGTCACGGACTGAAGGGAGGGAGAGGGGAAGGCAGGGGAAGAAAAATATTGCTGGAAGTAAAGGGGCCGGTAGCCGTGGAAGGATACAAATGATGAATGAGGAGGGACTAACAAGCCTCAAACCAATCGGAAGGCAGCATTTAAGACAAAAGCCAATGGGCAGAGAGTGGGCGGAGATTCCATCAAGCTTCCACGCTACAGTATATACTGCAGGCATTGCAAAGAGATGGCTACCGGATGTCAACCAATAGTCCTCGCCAAGAAAAAGCAAAAGTGAAGAGAAAGACCTAGGTATAGAAGGGACCCCCTTAAAAGGAGAAAGAACAGGTCTTATCTCCTGTTGCCCTCACACACCCCGGAGGATGTCATGCTTCATCATCGGGCATTGGCTCCTCGTCGGGCCCGGCGGTGCAATGCCCAACGGGTCCCCCCGAAGGGTCACTTTGGCGGAGCTCTTCTAAAGTCAATGCCGGATGGTGCCTGAGGGTATGTGGGGTGTGGGTCCAAATGAAGAGGGCTACAAGGTGCGTGCAGATAATTTAAAAAGGGTTGCTAAGGCCAAAAATTGACAACGGGAATAATTCCCATAAAGGCGCATTAGAACCCCATGGGTAAACAGTTACCCTTACAGGCGTAGATATGCATGTAATGGATCGACATGTTTCGCGCCACTGGTGCCACAAGGGTCATAGGCGCTTCTTCAGGATCAAAAACAATCAGCAGTGAAGTGCACGTGAAGTGAGTGATAAAAAGCATATACCCTCATCACATGCTTGAGATGACTTTGCTGCAGCTTGAGTAGATTTTCTACTCAAGCGCAGCCTTCTGACCATGAGCACTTGCGAACACCCGCATGAGTAAAATCTCATCAGATGTCCTGCTGGTGACTGAGAACCTCAATAGGGGACACAGAATCTCACTTGCTTTCAACAACTTACCATTCTGGTGCCATGTGTGAGAAAAATGTTTTGTCACACTGCGATCTGTGGAATTTGGCCGCAACTCTGCATTACAAGAGTAATGAGGAGTCGCAAAATTCTGCCAATCCCACGGGTGAAACACAATATTCCACCCATCCCAACGTCTTGTATCTGAATCGCTCACCATCGTGGTCGGCCACATTTTTTTTAACTTAGATCTGATCTCATGCGACTAGGTGTCTGTAGTTGCAGCGTTGATATTTCAGGCAATAGTTTTTAATAAAATCTTGAAAAATTGAAAACTCTGGTTGGTCTGATTTGATTTTTGTTGTTTTGGTGTGAAATACTTTTTTAAATGTCCTCTATTTTTCCAAATTGGTGTGGGCTTTTTCTTGTGTTTTTTTTTCACTTTATTTCTGCTTGTGTGCTGCAGCAGTACATTACACATTGCCTTTAAGTTAGGCCTGAATTTCTTTTGTGCTAAGCTACTTAAGGTTAAGCACAGGTTAATTTAGTAACTTTTTGTGGTTCACCCTAAAAGGGATTGTGGCTGTTGCTTGACTAGGGCTTACACCTTAGTCAAACAACAACCCAATTTATCACAATAGCTTTTTGGATATTTCTGGTGTTAAGGGGCCAAGTTTTGATAAAGTCGACAATGCCAGACAATCTGACTGATCTTTTGGATGGCCCTGTCTTTGAGAATCTATTAGCATCCATTGGTTCTCCATGCAACCCTCTCCCACTGAATGTATGATGTCACTACACATACATTCACAACGCGGTATTTTACATTGCGGGCCTTACAACGCAAGTCGTTTCAACAACTTGCGCTGGAGGGCACTGGACTTAGGAATAGTATAATTTACCATTCCAACTCCAGCCCACATTACTGTAGGGAAGGTGTTGGAATAGTAAATCATACTATTCCTTAGCTTAGAGTGCCATCCAGCGCAAGTCGTTGCGCTGGATGGCACTCTTGGTAACGACTTGCATTGTAATGCCCGCAATGTAAACATACCACGGTGTAACGACCGTGTTGTGAAGGTCGTTCTCCCTCCCACCTAGCATTATCAGGAAATAGGCCTCCTTGATGGAACGTTGTGTCCCAGCAGCATGGAAACATACCATGGTCTCCCCTTTGCTAAAGAAACCTACTTTGGATCCCACAGACTGGGCCAATTATTGGTTGATATCACTTTTACCCATCTATGCTGAGATCCTAGAAAAACATAACAACCATCAACTGTCAGCTGTCTCTGTTTCTGAAGGATTATGATTTGTTGCATGCCTTTAGGTCAGGCTTTCATCCTGGAGTCAGTACTGAGACTTCATCACTTAGGGAAGTAGAGCATTTGAGATTGCACCTGTACAGAGGAGGCACAGCTGCCTTGATCCTTCTGGACCATAGTGCAACCTTTGGTACTGTGTCTTATCCAGACCTATTTCAAAGGGTATCTGCCTCAGTGACTGGGGACACAGCTTTTGCTTGGATCAGCTCATTCTGAAAGGATCACTCATTCCAGGTGTTTTATAACTCTTAGGCATTCAAGGTTTCACAATATTTCATGCAGAGTAACACAGGGTTCTTTCCTGAGCCTTACTCTTTTTAATAGTTATGTTCAGCCCCAGGCTGACATTGTACAACCACATCGGCTAACCATTTCTTTATATCCTGATGGCACACAAATCATAGTGTCTCTACGTGATACTGATGGATCAAGGCAACCAAAACTTACTCTTTTCCTTCTGGAGGTAGCCAGATGGATGAAAATCAACTATCTTAAACTGAATTGAAATAAAATAGAGGTTGTGTTGGTGGGAAATCAACCTCAACTACGGGGTCCAAGGTGGTGGCCTACAGACCTAGGGCCTTTGCCCATTCTTAGTCACGTCAACAGAAATCTTGGTTTTTGGCTCAATTCCAGGCTCACTATGGATTAGCAATCAATAAGACCTAAGCAAACTGTGTTGGTCTTCTCAAATGCATAAGGAAAATTATCTGGCTCCTTCCTGCTTCTGCACAACTTACTCTCATACAGGCCTTGCTCATCTGAAGCCTGGGCTATGGTAATGTCCTTTACCATTGGGTCCAACATAAAACTGTTGACTAGGCTTCAGATTATGCAGAACACAGCCTCTTGTTTACTCTGACATGTCCCAAACTCAGCATTACTCTTTAGTCATCTATGAGCTCTTCATTGGTTGCCTAATACTAAGCACACTCCGTTTAAAGTAATTTACTTCATGCACAAGGCCCAGCTAGGGTGTGGTCACAGATATTTGAGCTTCTTGTTGAATCCATATGCACCCACAAATACACTTTGTTCCAGTAGTTTGCACCCTGCTATGGAACTGCATTTTAATCGAACTAGGCAAGGCAGCAGGTCCTTTTCTCTGCTTAGTCCCACATTATTGAACACTCTGCTTTTGAAACTGCATCAATGTACTTCCTTTTTGGAGTTTCATAAGCTGTTTAAGACCTGTCTGTTCAAAAGTTGCTTTTTGTCATCCTGCCGCTTACATAGCACTGGGAAGCCCCATTGGGTTAGGCCAAAAAACCACAGATTAGATTAGATTGTGAAAAAGTATGATCAGTTCTGTCAACAGAGTACCCATCCAAAAACATTCTGGTGCCGATCACAATCCTGTAAAAAAATTCCCCGTACGACTCGTATCCGGTCTTTTTACCGTACGAAACGTACAAGTGCCGTACAAACTGCCAAGTACGATTCGCATGGGAAAAAGTCCATACGAATCGCATTGGGAATTATTCCCCACACGTCCTCAGGTCGGAAAATGTGTCCGACACGTCCTCGGATGATTTACCGTACAAATGTGAAAAGTGAAGTCCGACCGCGGAAGTACGATCCATCCCGTGCGTCCGATGGTACAACCGTATGGAAAAAACACCGTCCGCACCGAACTCCCATAGCAATGGAGACATGTGCCCGCATACGCGCCCAACACTCACCCCAGCCCTCCTATGTACGAGTCGAATCCCCACCAGTGTATGTACACCCGTGTATGTACAAGACGTACCCCCACCCGTGAATGTATGGAGCGTACCCCCACCCCAACCGTGTATGTACGACCCGTACCCTCACCCGCGTATGCATGGAGCGTACCCCCACCCCAACCGTGTATGTACGTACCGTACCCCCACCTCAACCGTGTATGTACGACCCGTACCCTCACCCGCGTACGTATGGAGCGTACCCCCACCCCAACCGTGTATGTACGACCCGTACCCTCACCCGCGTACGTATGCAGCGTACCCCCACCCCAACAGTGTAAGTACGACCCGTACCCTCACCCGCGTATGCATGGAGCGCACCCCCCACCCCAACCGTGTATGTACGTACCGTACCCCCACCCCAACCGTGTATGTACAACCCGTACCCTCACCCACGTACGTATGGAGCGTACTCCCACCCCAACCGTGTATGTACGTACCGTACCCCCACCCCAACCGTGTATGTACGACCCGTACCCTCACCCGCGTACGTATGGAGCGTACCCCCACCCCAACCGTGTATGTACATACCGTACCCCCACCCCAACCGTGTATGTATGACCCGTACCCTCACCCGCGTACGTATGGAGCGTACCCCCACCCCAACCGTGTATGCACGTACCGTACCCCCACCCCAACCGTGTATGTACGACCCGTACCCTCACCCGTGTACGCATGGAGCGTACCACCACCCCAACCGTGTATGTACGTACCGTACCCCCACCCCAACCGTGTATATACGACCCAGACCCTAACCCGCGTACGTATGGAGCGTACCCCCACCCCAACCGTGTATGTACCACCCGTACCCTCACCCGCGTACGTATGGAGCGTACCACCACCCCAACCGTGTATGTACGTACCGTACCCCCACCCCAACCGTGTATGTACGACCCGTACCCTCACCCGCGTATGTATGGAGCGTACCCCCACCCCAACAGTGCATGTACGGACCGTACCCCACCCCAACCGTGTATGTACGACCCGTACCCTCACCCGCATATGTATGGAGCGAACCCCCAACCCAACCGTGTATGTACGGACCGTACCCCCACCCCAACCGTGTATGTACGACACGTACCCACACCCGCGTATGCATGGAGCATACCCCCACCCCAACCGTGTATGTACGGACCCTACCCCCACCCCAACCGTGTATGTACGGACCGTACCCCCACCCAAACCGTGTATGTACGACCCGTACCCTCACCTGCGTACGTATGGAGCGTACCCCCACCCCAACCATGTATGTACAGACCGTACCCCCACCCCAACCGTGTATGTACGACCCGTACCCTCACCCGCGTACGTATGGAGCGTACCCCCACCCCAACCGTGTATGTACGGACCGTACCCCCACCCCAACCGTGTATGTACGACCCGTACCCTCACCCGCGTACGTATGGAGCGTACCCCCACCCCAACATTCTAAGTACGTAGCGCACCCCAGGCCCCAACACCAGCACCTTCACCCAACATCGCGCATGTACGAGTCGTACCAAGCCAGACACAAGGACAGCACTGTACAACTAAATTCCCGAAGTACACACCGTACAAACGCTAAAAAAACGCACGTACACAACCAGGACAAAGCAAAACAACACAAGAATACACCATTCGAATGGCACAAAGCCACAAAACATGTCCAACAAGCACAAAAACAAGACATTCACTAACCTGCAACTGCCAAAATCCCAAACAGAGGCCCAAAACACAGCCACTCCTTATAACACACCCACCCAAACTTCAAACACAGCCACACCCATCAATGGACCAATAAAAAGGGCCCACAGACACAAACCATGAGCCTTTGCAACAGACTCACTGCTGCCAGACCCCACAGACAACCTACAGCACCATACTTGAACCTTTACTACACCTTACACTTGCACACCTTCACACACCCACCTACACAAACACCCCCTCATCACATTCACACACACACCTGCACAACCACACCCACACACCCACAACCATCCACACCCACACCCCCCACAACTATCCACACCCACACCCCTCACCATGGCCACTAACAAGAATCCAAAGTTCACTAGCCGAGAGTTGGAGGTCCTTGTCGATGAAATCCTCAGAGTCGAGCCACACCTCTTTGGAACATTGGTCAGACAGACCAGCATTTCAGAAAAAACAGCCATGTGGCAGACGATTGTCGATGCTGTGAATGCTGTTGCGGCCACCAGAAGGACCAGGCATGAATGCCAAGCCAGGTGGTACGATCTGCGGAGGAGGGTCCGAGCCAAAATGACCGACGACCACAACCAGGCCAACGTCACTGGAGGAGGGCCGCCCCGCAGACGCGTACAATACCATCCCTGGGAGGAGAGGGTGATGGCCATACTGCCGGTGGTGGCAGTGGACGGATTAGAAGGACTCCAAGACCCGGGTGAGTACACAAACAACTCACCTCACATGGGGGGCACGTCATCCACAACCAAACTCACAAACAGGCACGCAACCACCCCAAGCTATCGCATGACTCAACCACACTCCATGAACACGCACATGCCACTGGCGCCACCATGCCGCATGCACCCAGCTGGACAATGCCAAGTCACAGGCCACAGAAAACACCAACACAAGACACGGTAAGCCGGATGGCGGGAGTGTGGGCCCCAAAAATCACATAGTGCAACTCAGAAGCAGACAACAATGCCCCCTGCCCATATGGCCTAGGTCACAGCCAGACAAACAGTGTGTCCCCACACAGGAAAGACTTGCCAGCAAATGGCGGACGCCTTGCATTAACACATGGGTGTGACGGCACGTTTTTGCACATGACAGCAGATAATGAACAGCCAACACTGTGAAAGAGTGGCAGCACACACCACCACAGCAGCAGCGCAGACACAGACACTACACCCAATGGGTGCCTGGAGATCAGAAACAAACTCACATCAACAAGCCAAGGGCCATTCAAAGATCTGCTAAAAGTGTGTGCCCAGGAAGCTGGGCTGAGGTGACAGAGGGTGACACACAGAGGGAGGGAGAGGGGGACAGAGAGGGAGGGAGACACAGGGAGACGGACAGAGGGAGGAGGCTGACACACAGAGGGAGGGAGAGGGGGACAGAGAGGGAGTGAGAAAGGGACACACAGGGAGCCCAATTCAGCCTTGGGGGGTGTGGGAATGTCTGCTCGTCAGCAGGTGGACTGCGTGCATGTAGACAAGGGTGGCCAGTGCCAGAACCCCCCCCTCTTCTCCATGGCAAAACACAGGGCCATGTCTCAACCTGTGCACAAGCACAACGCCAGCTACCTGCATTATCTAAGTGTGTGGAACCACTCCATGTGCCCACGTACAGTGAAACACGGAAGGCGCCAATGCATGGCTCGCCACACCTGCTCACTCCACTGCTGACTGCAGTCACAATTGACGCAGCAAGTAAGACTGTGCCACACATACGTAAAGTCGCAAAAGCTGTAGCCAAGGGACATACCCATGCACAAGTGCACTGTGAGTGGAATGCAAGACATATCCAAATTCCCAGAGGAAATGTGCCAACTTAGAAACAAATGAAACATGGATGTTGCATGGAACAAAATTAACATTGTCTCTCTCACACACAGGTCAACGTCATGGATCACCCGCCAACACTGGGGGGAAGACTCACAGGACCCGGCTCGGCGGGATGACGGAGCCACCGGCAGCGACGACTCTCACCACTCTGTGGACGAACCCGACCCCGACCAACCTGGCCCCTCTGGTGTCCAACGACCTGCAGCACCTGCGTCAGGTACAACTGGGCCAACCACCACTTCCACTCCTGCCACATCCCAGGAGACACCCAGGATCCCTGCCCCACCACCACAATGCAGCCAGGCTGGCCAGGAGGGACACGGTGTACCGGGCACCCAGGAGGAGGCAGGCGACAATGCCAATGCCACCCCTCAGGGGTCCCGGAGACCCGATGTGCCCACAAGGGCAGGCCAGGTGCAAGTGGGCAGGGGTGGTGGGAGTGGAGGACGGCGGAGGCGCGAGCCTGACCGGTTGGCTGCGGAACCGGTATATTCCCATGTCTGAAACATCCTGGACACATACCGGCAGGACACCACGGGCATGGCCCAGGTTGTGTCCATCCTCGAGGAGATCAAGACCCAGCAGGCCCAGCAACATGCGGAGCAACATGCCTGTCTACTGCGACACCAAGGGCGGATGGAGGACAGACAGGCTGAGCTCGTGACGGTGTTCACGGGAATTCACAGTACACTCCGTCGGATAGCCGACAACATGGGCAACCCTCCCTGTGCCACCAGGCGTAGAACATCACCACCCACAGGGAGGGATCAGGAGGAGGAGGAGGAGTCATCCGACGGAGCATCCCAAACATCGTCACGGCCTGCTTCTGAGGGTCCCCGCAGGAGGGTGGGTCGTCCACGGAAAAGACCGTGAGGGTCAGCGCAACAGCACCATCTCCCAGGACACCTGGCCTGGCACCCGGCCCACTGGACCAACAGCAGCACAGCAGCAAAAGACATTCTCTGCCACATGGACTTGCTGGTCACTGTCTGACCAATGTTGACAAAGACTGTGGCATGGACTCTGAGGATTTTTAATGGCAAGGACACCAACTCCCCTAGTGAACTTTGGATTCCACACACCCGGAAAGCCCCTCATGTCATACCCCCCCCCCCACGTACCCCAACCAAAATAAAAAGTTACACGATAAAGAGATGATGCCTACATTTTGCATTATTACCTTACATGTGTCTTGTAAAGTCTAACCATGCCTGAGTTCTCATTTGACTTCAACCATCCACACCCTGGGGCCTGAGTCTGGCACAGGACACACATGGGTCACAATGTATTAGGCAAGACGGACATGGAGCACCATACACACCCGTGATGGGCCCAACCCGCTGAGGGGGTGGCCGCACAACCGTGCCGACAGACATATTGAGTACAGCGACAGCCATACGCAGTGGTCAGGGATCATGTGGAGTGTCCTGGGGGGCACCCAGGTATGTGTGGACAGGTGGCAGAACCATGTCCTGCAAGCTTGAGTCAGGTGGATGCAGAGAATGGTGGCCTGGCCAACGTTGGATGCATGGGGATGGCACATGTCACAATACCCACACAGTCATGGACATCATGCACAATACACAGTCTAATCCCACACAAACAGCTTGCATCTTGCTACTCGACACATAGACACATAGCCACTATTACGGAAAACCATGCCAGACATGCCGGATGCACCGTTGCAACACACCAGCATTGACTGAGAATAGGCACCTTGGAGGCATAGGGACACCTTTATTATTCATGTATTTGGGAATGCAGAGGCAACTCGGAGTACACATGAACAGGTCATGTGGAGTAACATGTGGGTCCAACACTGGAACCCCCATTCTGCAGCACAAATGCGTGATAACCATGGAACTGGCACACAAGTGTCGGCTAACAGCTAAACACCCCCTGCTGCTCACGGAGAGGCTGCCATACACCATTGATCCTCTGATGTGGAAGTCCCACACCATGTCAAGCCAATGCAAACCGTATGTGTCCGAGGGCAGTGTTACACACATTGATGCCATCATCACAATCCACTATCCCATCACAGATGACTGTCAACAAGTCTGACCATCTATTCAGGTGTACCCAGCTACATGTAATGTGTCCCATGGTGATGCGACATGTCTGCAGAGGAACCAAACATCGACAGGGGCAGTGTGCACACAGCGTAAACAACTGCCACACCCAATACACCCCTGATGCATCCCTTACCCTAAGGAGACTTCCAAACTTGTCCGTGCGTGTAACGCTGAGTCAGCACACGATGACGTGTCCATGAGGAATAGCAGTGCCACAACAATGCAACCAGCAGACGGCATGCACAAGTACCTGGGGATGAGAGACACACAAGAAGTCAGCCACAAAAAGCACAGCCACTTGCATGTGCATGTACTCGACACATGTAAGGATGACAACATGCTAGGTCACAATTATGACTGGGGAAATACACTCATCACTGGCACCATCACTCCAGTGACACATCCACACACACCTCTGACTCACGTGGCATACATGCAGATGGACACACACATCGTAACACATGCCACACGGGGACCAATGCGTGCACACACAGACACTGGTACTCACCACTGAGCAAAGAAGTCGCGTATGAGCCGACTCCGGATGTCCTATTGCGGAACCACATCCTCCACATCACTAGCCCCATTGCCAAGCCCTTCGTCCTCCACGGGTGGATGGTCCTGATCATCTTGATCCAGGATGAGTGGCACAGCTTTCTCAACTGCCATGTTGTGCAGCATGCAGCAGACCATGAAGATTTTGCAGACCTTCGGCGGGGCATATGGGAGGGCGCCGCCGGTCTTGTGGAGGCATCTGAATCGGCTCTTCAGGAGGCCAAATGTCCTCTCTATCACTCGCCTTGTCCGGCCATGGGCGGTGTTGTAGCGGAGCTGGGCCGGCGCGATGGGGTTGCGGAGGGGTGTGATCAGCCATGGCATGTTGGGATAGCCAGCGTCCCCTACATAGAAACCACATGGACATAAGTAGGACAGGAGAAGCGGTCGTGCTGGAAGTCTACGCAAAATACAGGACAGATAGAGTGTACCCACCAACAACACATGCTCGTTCGTTGCGCAGCTGCGTCATCATTTCAGGCACCCTGCTACGCCTCATGATGTAGGCATCGTGTGCTGATCCTGGAAAACGAGCACAGACATGTGAAATCACCATGTTGGACAGACACACCACAAGGGCATTGATGGAGTGGTAGTGCTTGCGATTCCTGTACGCCACCTCCTGTGCCTGTGGTGGTACCAAAGCCACATGTGTCCCATCTATGGACCCAATGACATGGGGCATCACTCCCAGGGCATAGAATCCACGCTTGACCCCAGTCAACAGTTCAGGAGTAGGGAAATGGATGAACTCATCCAGGTGAAGCAACATGGCCTCCAAGAAATCTTGCAGCACACGGCTGAACATGCTCTGGGACATGCCACCAACATGAGCTATGGTATATTGAAAGGTACCCGTGGCAAGAAAATGTAGGGCTGCCATTACCTTCAGCTTGGGTGTCAGTGCCGTAGGATACCTGTGCAGCGGTTGCAGGTGTGGTGCCAGCCTCGCCGTCAACTCCTCAATCAACAGTTGGGGGAAGCGGTAGCACCGGATACAGTCATTCTCCCGCATGTCAGCCAAGTCCGGAATTGCTCGGGGAAGAGGCGGCACTCTGCAGTAATTTGGAAGTGACAAGGAAGAGTGAGTGCACTACAACAACAATTTTTTTGTACTGAGCACATGTCAATCTGTCAATACACATATGCGACCTACGGAGTCAGGTATGTGCCACATGCCCTGGACACGTATGGCTGCCAGGTGACACTCCTACCAAGACCCAGCTACACATGGAGATTGTGAACCTCCACATGCCATGGCATGGGATTAGCTGTGTCCCAGTGTAAGTGAACAGCCAGACGCAACACAGGAGTGACATACATCAACACATCAGCAGAAGTAGGATGTCGATTTCAGAGACTGGTAGCGGAACACTAGAGCCACAGGTCACACGACATCACACTAGGACAGCCCACACACCTTGCCAATAAGGTGTACAAGTAATGACTCACCACACATTCATTGAGAGAATGCAGACATGTCCTTGTTACGCTACTCCGTGTCCCATGCATACATACGCACCTCACATCCGATACCACATGTGGCCTGGTGTGCGTAACAGTGTGCCATGTCCATCTACACACAGACACATGTTGGTTGCTGCAACAGCTGATGCATTTGAGGGAGCACCAACATCAAGCTAATGGGAACACCCCACACATACATGACATAGACACATCGTGCACCGTGGGTAGTCACATGTCTGGTGTGGTAACCCCTGTAGGGGACATTTGCTTGTGTTGTTGACTGTGCCATGCCAGTGACGCTCATCCCAAGTGTGCAGTACGACATGCACACATGTCAAAGGAGTTAAGGGCATGCCTGGCACACATTGCACCGTCACACATAACATCTGTACACATCTCATCATACATCTGGTGCCCTCTCGACTCAGGAGTAATGTGCCACATCATAGCCTTTCACACCTGTGCCCCACACATGTAGTACTGCCCAGACAATGCCTTGATGTCCATCCATGGACAAGTATGTCAGCCCTATTCCTTCCTGTGTGCTGTCTGTCACCACTGTGATGTGTGAAAGGCACCGTACATTCGCTCAGAGGGCCTGTGTACGTTCCCTATCACTATGGGAGTGCTGCCGTATGTGTACCCATAGTGATAGTGAGCGTACGCACGCGTGTACGGTCCGTACCACTATGGGTACGCATACGCGAGAACACCCATAGTGATAGTGAGCGTACAGGCGTGTGTACGGTCCGTCTCACTGTGGGTGTTCTCGCGTATGCGTACCCATAGTGATAGTGAGCGTACGCACGCGTGTACGGTCCGTATCACTATGGGTACGCATACGCGAGAACACCCATAGTGATAGTGAGCGTACAGGCGTGTGTACGGTCCGTCTCACTATGGGTGTTCTCGCATATGCGTACCCATAGTGATAGTGAGCGTACGCACGCGTGTACGGTCCGTATCACTATGGGTACGCATACGCGAGAACACCCATAGTGATAGTGAGCGTACAGGCGTGTGTACGGTCCGTCTCACTATGGGTGTTCTCGCGTATGCGTACCCATAGTGATAGTGAGCATCCACACGCGTGTACGGTCCGTATCACTATGGGTACGCATACGCGAGAACACCCATAGTGATAGTGAGCGTACAGGCGTGTGTACGGTCCGTCTCACTATGGGTGTTCTCGCGTATGCGTACCCATAGTGATAGTGAGCGTACGCACGTGTGTACGGTCCGTACCACTATAGGTACGCATACGCGAGAACACCCATAGTGAGACGGACCATACACACGCCTGTACGGGCCGTTGCTATGCATTTGGGGTGCCCTAGGGCCCCGGTACGCACCGTACCTGTGTGTGAAACTCCAAATTACATAGGGGACACATGAGGGACAAGTATAAAGGCCTACATGCATGCTGGTTGTCATGGAGACCAAGTTTAAAGTTTGAATTTTTTTCAGCAGGTGCACAGCAGTAGTCAGTTTGAATGAATCTACTTTGTTGCAATGTGGTTCTGGAGGTGACATCATGCTCAAGAAAAAAACACAATAAGAACCCACTGACTGTGCTAGGTTTGAAGGGATTGGAGGAAACATAGGATGCAAATGTGAGTGACCAATCACTCTGTACTCCTGTGCATGAAACAGGCCAGCAAGGCAGATATAAGGCAGCCAGGTCCCATGAGGGAGCACTTGCCTGCACATCTCTGGATTCTACGAGCCAGCTGCTGCTACTGATTCCCTGGAACCATGTCAAGGTCTGTGGAGAGGGCACAGCCCTTCACCCTGGAGGAGAACCTGGCTTTGCTGGATGTGATCCTCCCACAGTACCCCATGCTGTATGGGCGACCAGGGTATCAGGTGAGTGCAGAGTCTACTAGCACAGACTGTGTCCCTTGTTTGTGACTGTGACTTCTGGCATTGTGTCCAGGTGTGACACACATGCTATGTACTGAAGGGGGGGCCCCAGGGGGGGGGATGCCTGATGTCTCCCAGCCAGTGCATGTTGTGGTGCATGTCTGCCGTCCTCACTTGCATTGTGTTTACTGTGACAATCACTGCATGGTGCATGCCACATACTGCCTGTCTTGTCCTCCTGGGAATGTAGCCTCTACAGTCCTCATTTTATTATGTGGTCAGCCCAGTGTGACAGGTGACTGTACCCACAGATGTGTGTTAGTTCTGTGTACCTGTGCTGAGAGTGTCCACATGATGTGTTCGTACCCTGGACATCGGTGTGTGTGTAAGTCCCCTGTCATGTGGGTGGGTGCATATGTGGAGTGTGGCACCCGGGCTGCATGAGGGATGGATATACCCTGCCCATGTGATGTGAGCAGGGAGCAGTGCTGTGTGTCTGACGTGCAGAGCCAGCCCCACACCTGTGAGCCCCCCCGTCTAGTGGCACATGTGCAGAGTGAGGTTTGTCGCTGCATTTGGCAATGGCAGGTGAATGTCCCGTGCCTGTGTGTGTCTGTGTACTCTGCTGCAGTAGCGTCAGTGGCCTGTGGCATGTGACTGCTTAGAGATGCTGCACATTATCCTGGTGTCCCTTCTGATGCACAGTGTGAGCCTGGATCATTGATTGTGTAGTTGCCCTCATTCCACCTGTGTCCTTTCAATGGCACGTACTGCTTTTGCCCTTCCCCAGAGGATCATGTCCCTATGACAAAGGTGCAATGCATTGGATGCATACCATGCCTTGTTGTAAACAGCAAAATAGTTCTAATATGTGTCTCTGTGACATGTGCCAGGTGTATTGATGTAGTGTCACTTGTTCATCCTCACAGGTAGGCGCCTCTGCCAAGAAGCAGATATGGATGAACGCCGTCAGTGCCGTGAGGAGGACGGAGGGTCGCAAGTGGCGCCTGGCCCAGGTGAGGAAACGCTGGCAGGATATCCGGTGCTGGACGCGGAGGATCGCACGGGTCCTGCTGGGGGACTCACCTGACACCCATAAGAACCGCGGGCGCCGCCGTCTGACCCACATCCACAAGCGTGTGCTGGCGGTGGTATTTCCAGACTTGGACAGGCGCTTACGGGAGAAGCAGCAGCAGGAAGGGGGTAGGTACATGTGTGTTTGTTGTGTGTCACCAGCATATGTAAGTGCACAGTTGCATGGATACACTGCCAGGGTTTAAAGGTGCTGTGCAGATCCAGTTACCCACAGTATAGCGGTGCTCTCCTGCCTCCCTTCCCCTCCTTGCAATGTGTTCCCTGGTCTGTGTGTAGTCACTCCTTCACAAGGTTATCTAGGCTGGCACTTTCTCCACGTGAACTATGCCTGTAGCATCATGTGTGGGGGTGGTGTGTAACAGGTTTTGGGACCTTGCCTGTGCCCTGTCCAGTTCAGTACTTGTGGGTTCCATGTCAGTTGGCACTGATGCTGAGTCCAGACATGGGAGTTAGTCTCTCAAGTGTCATGCCTTACAGTACGCATGTCCTATGTTGTGGCCTGTGACATGATGTGCATGAGTGTGCGATACGCATAGTGCAGGGATGGTGGCATGAGTTGCAGTCATTCCCATTCAGGACCATGGAGTTGTGTGGCCACTACTGTCCCCTGGGGCATATTTTCCTAGGTGTCATGTGTGTCATCACGAAATGTGGACACTCTCAGTGTCTACAGCATAGGTTGTGCTCTGTGCCATTGTCCCCTGGCACCATGTATATTGACGTAAAATGTAGTACAAGTGTCCACTGTACAGCCTGACCTGATTTTCCTTGTTCATACTCACGGTGGCCAGTGCCTGTGTGTCTTGTTACAATCATCTGATGCTGCCCATTTGTACATGATTATTTGGGCAGGCGCACCTTGGGTATTTGGTGTCCAATCTTGCATTCATCCAGCCCATGTGTATTTCACCCAGACTAAGAGATGTAAGTGCTTCCTGTGTCTCAACAAATTGTCTCATGTAGGGGGTGGTTGGTGCGGGCAAAGCCTACATGTCAAAACCTGATATCTCCTTGCTAGGTCTGGCCAGTGTGTGATGTTTGTCTGCACATGCACTCAAGTGAGCCAGTCAAGGTGGGCATGTTTTCAGTATTACCTATGCAGCATGTGCCTCAATTCATGGATATGGTCCCTGCTCATCCCTATTTTCGGCAACGCTGTGTGGTGCAGATGCAGTGCTGGATTGTCCCCAGGGCCTGGCTCCTCTGTCAAACTCCATTTCATGTCATTTGCTATTGTGTCATGCTCTCCATAGTTTTTCAGTGGCATGGTGGGTCAACCAACTGTGTGTTGCATGCCCTACATCTGTACCTTGTTTTGTAGATGTTACTGATCTTTCTTTTCAGGCTATGCACTGTAACCTATGTAGATTGGACTCATGTGACATATGTATACAGGTGTATGATTAATTGCTGTCTCTTCACCTTGCCCACAGCAACGTCGGGGGACACGGAGGGAGACATGAGCACAGACGGAGCGGAGGGACCGAGCACCAGTGCCAGCGGTGACATCATGCCTGGCACATCGAGTGGAACTGAGGCGGAGGAGAGTGAGGCCGAGGACCTGTCCACTGGCACGACAGAATATGAAGCTGACAGGTCTGAGGATGATCTCTCCGAGTGGGCGGAGGCTGCACCAGCAGCTGACAGCAGCACAACATCTCTCCCCGCCCCCTCCATTGCCATCAGCCGCCTCCTACTTGCTCGTGTCCCTTCCCAGCGTGCCCAGTCACCACATGTCTCCTTCCTGCCAGGCACCGCACCCCCTGCCCCTGTCTCCACTGCTGCCGCCAATGCCGAGTCTGTGGACATCCAGCGGCAATTGCAGGTTGGTCAGGCTGCGATGCTTAATGTCCTCCATGGCCACAGCCAAGTGCTGCACAACATGGAGGCATACTTGGAGGGCATTTTCTCATCGCAGGCTGACCAACGCAACTTGCTGAGGTCCATTGAGTCGACACTGACTGCAGCAGTGGGTCTCCTGCAGCGCTACGTCCAACCCCCTACCCCTGACCCATCCACACTTCCCACTCCCATGCCTGTCCCACGTACACCCAGACGTCAGCATGCACCCACCACAACAGACACAGGCACCACACTAGCAGGGAAGGTCAAACGCACACCTCCTGGCACGCACACACAGGGTGTAGTAGGCACACCCACTGGGTCGGGGGGCAAACGTAAGACACGCAGCCAGAGTGGGAGTCCGCATTCCACCCAATCCACTCCCTCCAAATCCCCTCCCCTCAGCTCTCCTGGCCACATATCCGGCAAAGACTCCTTCATGGCCGCTCTGTCCCTGAGCCCCAGAGTGACACCATCCCGCAAGCGGTCAAGGGAGTCCCCGGTCAGGGTGGTTGAGTCCCCCCCTGTCCACACCCTCCCCATCCCTCCGCCCCCCCCCTCCTTGGGGCCTGTGGTTCCTTCGGGTGCAGGGGAGTCGCTGGAGGACCTTGCTAAGGTGTGCAGCGCCATCCTGGCCTCCGCCTTTGGCCCTGACCCACCCCCTGTGGTGGAGTCCTCCATCCCTGCACCCTCGATGCCTACCCTTCGCCCTCATGTCCCTGCGGTGCCTGGTCCTCCCCCCCACATGATGCCCTCCCCGCTCTGGAAGACGAAGGAGTCTGAGTGTGCAGGCAAGCTAGGGGACACGCGTCCCACTGTGTCCCCCACCTGGATGTGAACTTTGGATTGCCCTATGGGCATTGTACATTTTGAACTTTCAAGGGACAAACACATTTTTTGGATGCTGAATAAAGCAATTTCTTTTTCCTTAGTACACTACTGTCTGTCTGGTATTGCTGTTGGTGGACCTGCCCCATCATTTTGGGTGGTGATAATGTGTTGGGTGTGTGGGAATTGTAGTCTTGTGCTGGTCATAGGGTGGATCCTGGTATCTGTGTGCCATCACAAGCTGTTGGCTACATAACTTTGTTCATGTACGCAGTTACTGCATGGTGTCATCATCCCAAGGTGTGTTCCTTCCTCTGTGTAACCTGAAATCTTCCCTGCAGGGTCTTTCCAATATGTGGTGCTGAGCTGTGTCTACATTGGCTGGGTGTGTGACGGACTCGTTAGACTTTGGCCATGCATGCTGAGCGATGTCTCCACCAGCATCATTCGTGGCGTCCTTGGTGGTCACTGTACTTGTGTATGTAGACTGTTGCCATGACTTCATGTGTACATGTTTTCTTTTTGGCGCTATGCATGTGTATACTCCTAGCATCGCACACATGTGGTACATGTACTGCAGGATCTTTGTGCACCTGACTGACATTTGTGGGCATTGGATCTGTGGGTACTCCACCCTTTTCTTTGCAGGGGCACTGCTGTGAGTGTTAGGCACCCACCCCTCCTGTGTCTGGGCACTGCTGGGAGTGATAGGCACCCACCCCTCCTATGTCTGGGCACTGCTGGGAGGACTCTGCACCCACCCCTCCTATGTCTGGGCACTCCTGGGAGGACTCTGCACCCACCCCTCCTGTGACTGGGCACTGCTGGGAGTGATAGGCACCCACCCCTCCTATGTCTGGGCACTGCTGGGAGGACTCTGCACCCACCCCTCCTATGTCTGGGCACTGCTGGGAGGACTCTGCACCCACCCCTCCTGTGACTGGGCACTGCTGGGAGTGATAGGCACCCACCCCTCCTATGTCTGGGCACCGCTGGGAGGACTCTGCACCCACCCCTCCTGTGACTGGGCACTGCTGGGAGGACTCTGCACCCACCCCTCCTGTGTCTGGGCACTGCTGGGAGGACTCTGCACCCACCCCTCCTGTGACTGGGCACTGCTGGGAGTGATAGGCACCCACCCCTCCTATGTCTGGGCACTGCTGGGAGGACTCTGCACCCACCCCTCCTATGTCTGGGCACTGCTGGGAGTGATAGGCACCCACCCCTCCTATGTCTGGGCACTGCTGGGAGGACTCTGCACCCACCCCTCCTATGTCTGGGCACTGCTGGGAGGACTCTGCACCCACCCCTCCTGTGTCTGGGCACTGCTGGGAGGACTCTGCACACACCCCTCCTATGTCTGGGCACTGCTGGGAGGACTCTGCACCCACCCCTCCTGTGACTGGGCACTGCTGGGAGTGATAGGCACCCACCCCTCCTATGTCTGGGCATTGCTGGGAGGACTCTGCACCCACCCCTCCTGTGACTGGGCACTGCTGGGAGGACTCTGCACCCACCCCTCCTGTGTCTGGGCACTGCTGGGAGGACTCTGCACCCACCCCTCCTGTGACTGGGCACTGCTGGGAGGACTCTGCACACACCCCTCCTATGTCTGGGCACTGCTGGGAGGACTCTGCACCCACCCCTCCTATGTCTGGGCACTGCTGGGAGTGATAGGCAGCCACCCCTCCTATGTCTGGGCACTGCTGGGAGGACTCTGCACCCACCCCTCCTATGTCTGGGCACTGCTGGGAGGACTCTGCACCCACCCCTCCTCTGTCTGGGCACTGCTGGGAGGACTCTGCACCCACCCCTCCTGTGACTGGGCACTGCTGGGAGTGATAGGCACCTACCCCTCCTATGTCTGGGCACTGCTGGGAGGACTCTGCACACACCCCTCCTATGTCTGGGCACTGCTGGGAGGACTCTGCACCCACCCCTCCTGTGACTGGGCACTGCTGGGAGTGATAGGCACCCACCCCTCCTATCCTTGTAGTAGTGAGTCAGTTTCCCTCTCTCTATAATAAAAAGTATCCAGTCACTTGGTAAATCCAAGGAATTCTTTATTCGTGACAAAAGTGAGCAAGAACAGCCAACACGTGTTTCGCCCCTTTGGCACGATTTTGGCCAGGGCTTTCTCAAGGCTGTACGTAAAAAAAGAAGAAAAAGAAGAACAGAAAGAAATAAGTCCTGAGAGAAAATAATTGTATAAACTGAAAAGAGTTTATGTGACAACACCCTGTGAAGACTTTGAGAAGTAAGGATGGATATGTGATGGTTTAGATGCCCGTATCCATAAGTAGATGCCGATGTAATTTATCTCTTTCAAGTTGTTGTGAACAGGTTAGTATTATTTAATACTCCTCATCAGTTTCGAGGGTATTAGGCTAGGTAGTAGTTAGCACGTTTGATTAGTTGCATACAGTTCTAATAGAAAGTCACATGTGGAGTGAAATGGCAACATATGCAGGGAGAGAAGTGCTTCACCAGAGAAGATTAGTAGGGGTTGGTGAGGTATGGGGTCAAATGCAGGTGCCAGGTTGAGGCAGGTTGATATGGTCAAGCTTTTACCTGGGAGTATTTTTCAGGGTAATTTCCCATGTATCTCATCTCAAGTTTTTCATTATTTCTTCATTATTTCTTCATTATTTCAAAGGTTACTGTACAATACAGATATACCAGCCTCTGCACAAAACAATACATATATGTGTAATGGCAACATACGAACAGGTGAATACAGTAAGAAGAAATGACAAAGAGAAGTTATTTTTCATAGCGACCAATCAATACGGAGGACCGCCCGGTATTTTGGTAGTCTAATGTTAAGCTATTCATAAGCATTGTGGCGATCGTATTTACATTCCTAGTCTACTCTCTAAAGCTTGTTCAAGTAGTAAAAATCACCATAGCCCAACAACGGGTATTTTAAAAAAGAGGTTATTTATGTTTGTTCTCCGGTTGTAGAGAGTGAAACATCGCGTTTAAATATCATGAAGTGGGCCCATGGGGGGAGTTGCAAGACAGTCAAGGGACCCAGTCACAAGCACATGCTTTTTTAGTGAAGCGTCTCCTAGAAGCTAATTTACTTACTGTTGGCCTTGAGGATCAGGGTCACGGATAGATTGCCGTCACGGGTATTCTTCGGCGCGGTGTATTCGCGTTCTGGACCGCGGCCATTTTAAATGGGTTAGTGCGGCCAGTCACGCGTCTTTTGCGTGAGGCAAGGTTATTGCGGCGCCATCTTGTAGTGTTGTCTTATTCGTAGGAGCAGGGCATATAACTAAAGTGTTAATTATGTATTAACAAAAAAGTAAAGGGATTACGTCTGTTTTGTTCCATGATTAATTGCCCATTTGCACGCTTCGTTTTTAGGATAGCGCGACCAGCTGTAAGGAGTTGCTAGGTTGGTCGGCGCCATCTTGTAGTGTGGTCAAAAGGGTCGATACCTGCAAATGCTATATTTAATTGTGTTGATTTCTCTTCATCCATGTTTCTATTATTCGAGCGACCGAATGAGAGGGATTATTTAATTGGTTATACCGCTTTCTGTTTGTTAATCCTCTTATCATCTTAATATGGGGGTGATGTAGCGGGCTAACGAGACTTCCATTGTTAATCTTGTTTCTTTATGCTAGTATTTGGTGAAAGCCACCGGCGCCATCTTGGAGTGGCCACGGAGCAGTGTAGAATTAGGTAGATTATTAGCATATGTCTATATGTATTAGGGACAATTAATGCGTGTGCAGAGGGTTGAGTTTTGCTCCTATAATTTTTGTAGGTACATATCCTTATTGGATTGTAAATATATGATTTACACGTTCTTAGGTGGGAAGAGACTTTTAGAAAGATATGGAGCTGATTGCTCACTTAGATTGCGGAATTAATTGTAGGGCCAGTCTGGAGAATTTACAAAATATTATGGCTTTCAATTCGTGAAACAAGCTAGGAGAAAAGAAAAGCATGAAAATTATCGTCAGGCATTAAAACAGAATTATATATATGCACATAGATGTCATAAGCATGATATCTGAAACAGTCCAACGTCCATATTAGGTCTTTTCAGTAGCACTATGATGTGGCAAAGGTAGATGGTAGTGCTCTTCGGCCTTCGGGGTACATCTTCTATTTAGTGCCCAGACATATAGATTGATGTGTCTTACAACCAATGGTGCCACTCTTGATCTTTATTGAGACCAGACTCTACGGTCCCACAACGGATTATATAGGAACTTTCCTTTTGTCTCAAACGTTGTTCCAGATTGCCTCCTCTGTCGTGTTGTCGGATCTTTTCTAGACCACAGAAGACAAAGTTCCGATTGTGTTCATGGTACAATTTGAAATGTTCAACTAGGGGTTGTCTATCATCTGTTTTATGGATGTTGCGGTAGTGTTCCTGTATTCGTTTTTTGAGTTGGCGAGTTGTGCTCCCTATGTAGTGTTGTCCACGCGGACATGTGATCAGGTAGATCACATAGGTGCTCTCACAGTTGATGAAGTCATTGATAACGATAGTATGTCCATTTACCGTTGTATGTTGTAGTTTTGATTGACCTAATTTACATATCGAGCAGTTGGAACAAGTATAGAATCCATGTGGTCTCTGTAAAAAAGATGCCGTTTTTTGTTTGGGTTCAAAAAATGATGAACATAGTGAGTCTCTTAGGTTTTTGCTTCTCTTGAAGCTGAGTTGGGGTTGGTCTTTTACTGCGGATCTGACTGTTGGGTTAAGTGTTAGTAGATTCCAATGTTTTTTGAGCACTTTGCGTATGTGATGATGACCATTGTGAAAAGGAGTGAGAAAACGTATGATGGGATCCGTCTCCTTCTTTTTCCTGTTTTGGAGGAGATTGTTTCTGTCCAGGTTGGAGACTTGTTGTTGGATATTTCTGAGGGAGCAACTGTTATATCCTCGTTGGGCGAGTCTTGATGTAATGTCTCTTGAGTGTGTTTCAAATCCTTGGTCTGAGCTGCAATTGATTCTGGCCCTACGAAACTCTCCTGATGGTATGTTTTTGATAGTATGTTGAGGGTGACTGCTGGTCGCATGTAGAATGGAGTTGGCGGCCGTGGGCTTACGGTGAAACTGTGTTAGTAAGTGGTTGTCTTCAACAGATATTTTTAAGTCCAGAAACTCTATTTCGCTTTTGGATATGGTAAAGGTGACATTGATATCCCATTGATTTGGTGTCAGAGTTCTGATGAAGTTGAGTAGATGTTTTTCAGATCCTTGCCATATTAGAAGCATGTCATCGATGTATCTTCCCCACATTACTATATTCTCAGAGTAGTTTGGTTTGTTGTCATTCCAGATCCAGTGGCGCTCTACTTCTCCCATGAAGATACAGGCGTACGGTGGAGCAAAGTTTGCCCCCATCGCCGTGCCTTGGGTCTGTAGGTAGTAGGTTCCATTGAATAGGAAAAAGTTATTGTATAAACAAAATTCCAGGAATTCCAAAATCATGTTTTTTCTCGCGGTGAAGTGTACAGATCTTCCTAACAGGCATTTCCTTACTGCCGCTATACCATCAGGATGTCGGATTGACGTATATAGACTGACAACATCAATAGTTGAGAGAAGATAGTCCGGTTGCCATGTGATATTGTTAAGCTTCTGTAGTACATCCTTGGTGTCACGAATGCATGAGGGAAGGTCTCTCATGAACGGCTGTAATTCTTCATCGATATATGCCCCAATCCTGGAGCATATAGAATCGATACCTGCAATAATGGGTCTTCCTTTTGGAGGTGTACCTGGTTTGTGGACTTTCGGCAGAAGATATAGAGTCGGAGTTACAGGGGTCTCTATAAAGAGGAGTTGTTTTTCTGCTGATGTAAGGAGGCCATTGTCATGCCATTTGTTCAGTAGGCACAACAGTTTATTTTGTATTTCTTTGGTAGGGTTATTGGTGAGTTTGGTATAGCAGACGGGGTCTTCCAATTGCGTTCGGCTTCTTGAAGATAGTCAGATGTGTTGAGGATGACAATGTTGCCTCCTTTGTCTGCTTCCTTGATGATTAGTGATGGGTCATTTTTGAGTTCCAATAGTGCATGTTTTTCTTTTCGCGTTATGTTGTGTGTGAGATATTTTTGTTTTCCCAGATATTTATGATGTTCAGATACCAGGTCGTTGTTCACTGCCGAGAAGAAGGTGTCTATTGAGTTGCCAGCTGGTAAAATTGGCGTGAATTGTGATTTGCCCCTGAGTGTTGTATTTTTGCAGTAAAAGATATCTATATCCAATTCTTCTGCCGTAGTGGTAAGAGATTCCAAATCATCTGTTGGGGCATCCGTGGACAAGTGAGTTAGTAAGTTGATGTCTTCTAGGTCCTTTGCTGAAAGATGGCTTGTGATGTTGGGGTGACCTGTTTGTCTCTGTTGTTGAGTTCCATCCGAGAAGAAAGAGTGTAGTTTCAATCTCCGAGTGAATTTGTATAGATCCACTTGGGTCTATACCAGGTCCCAGCTAGATGTGGGACAGAACGATAGGCCCTTATTTAATATTTGATGGTGAATTGGGGTCAGGGTCTTGTTTGAGAGATTGACCACTAAATTGCATGATGTTACTTCTGTTCTGGTGGTCCCGACTTTATCAGTTCTTTGCTTCGTGCCCGTGTCTGCACTCCCAATATACTGGGTTTTGTAGTTTGTATATTTGGTTGTCGGGTTCGATTGTCTTGTGCATTTCCTAGACGATGTCGGCGTACTTCCTCGTGAAAATTTACATGTGGTCTCATATTTCTCACCTCTTCTGGTTGTTCTATAGATTCTGCATCAGATGATGGTATCATTTCAGAAGAGCTGCTTACATGAGTCGTGGTAGTAGGAGGAGTAATGTTGTCATACTTTTTTGCAAAGGTGTAGACTCTACCTTGTTGATAATCTGTCATGTCTCGTCGGAATTTGCGGTTCTTCCTTTGTATAATGTCTTCCTCGAAATCATCAAGGACTTTGTTCAGGATGGCATAATTTTTGACTGTGATGTCACCCCAGTTGGCTTCTTCGATAGTTTTGGACAGTGTATCCACTTCCAGTTTGTATTTATCATATTCTTCCTGGGCAATATCTATTAATTGTCTCAACATGTTGTTGGATGCCGTTCTAAGATTATCTTCCCAGAGTTGTAGTTTTTCAGGTAATGTTGTTTCTATTGGTGGAAATATTAAGATTCTCAGACCTCTAGGTATCAAGTTGTGTTCTAGGTATTTCTTGAGTGACGCTCCTTCCCACCATTTAGATGTTTCTTTTTTAACTGCTTTTTCCAGTGCTTGGAAGGTACTTTTTGCAGATTGTGTATTGAGTATATTCGTTGCTCGTGTTGTATTGGTTCCTAATGGATCAAAGATTTCTTCAAGTCTAATGTTCCTTCTTTCTCTCCTATTATCATAGGTTGCCATTTTTCCTTTAGGTTTTCTTTGCTTGGTGCATCACAGTCAAAAATTATGCCATCCTGAACAAAGTCCTTGATGATTTCGAGGAAGACATTATACAAAGGAAGAACCGCAAATTCCGACGAGACATGACAGATTATCAACAAGGTAGAGTCTACACCTTTGCAAAAAAGTATGACAACATTACTCCTCC
The DNA here is from genome assembly GCF_964204655.1 of Triturus cristatus. Taxonomy (NCBI): domain Eukaryota; kingdom Metazoa; phylum Chordata; class Amphibia; order Caudata; family Salamandridae; genus Triturus; species Triturus cristatus. The sequence goes on from NC_140588.1 coordinate 493,200,085, forward strand.
TACTACCACGACTCATGTAAGCAGCTCTTCTGAAATGATACCATCATCTGATGCAGAATCTATAGAACAACCAGAAGAGGTGAGAAATATGAGACCACATGTAAATTTTCACGAGGAAGTACGCCGACATCGTCTAGGAAATGCACAAGACAATCAAACCCGACAACCAAATATACAAACTACAAAACCCAGTATATTGGGAGTGCAGACACGGGCACGAAGCAAAGAACTGATAAAGTCGGGACCACCAGAACAGAAGTAACATCATGCAATTTAGTGGTCAATCTCTCAAACAAGACCCTGACCCCAATTCACCATCAAATATTAAATAAGGGCCTATCGTTCTGTCCCACATCTAGCTGGGACCTGGTACAGACCCAAGTGGATCTATACAAATTCACTCGGAGATTGAAACTACACTCTTTCTTCTCGGATGGAACTCAACAACAGAGACAAACAGGTCACCCCAACATCACAAGCCATCTTTCAGCAAAGGACCTAGAAGACATCAACTTACTAACTCACTTGTCCACGGATGCCCCAACAGATGATTTGGAATCTCTTACCACTACGGCAGAAGAATTGGATATAGATATCTTTTACTGCAAAAATACAACACTCAGGGGCAAATCAAAATTTACGCCAATTTTACCAGCTGGCAACTCAATAGACACCTTCTTCTCGGCAGTGAACAACGACCTGGTATCTGAACATCATAAATATCTGGGAAAACAAAAATATCTCACACACAACATAACGCGAAAAGAAAAACATGCACTATTGGAACTCAAAAATGACCCATCACTAATCATCAAGGAAGCAGACAAAGGAGGCAACATTGTCATCCTCAACACATCTGACTATCTTCAAGAAGCCGAACGCCAATTGGAAGACCCCGTCTGCTATACCAAACTCACCAATAACCCTACCAAAGAAATACAAAATAAACTGTTGTGCCTACTGAACAAATGGCATGACAATGGCCTCCTTACATCAGCAGAAAAACAACTCCTCTTTATAGAGACCCCTGTAACTCCGACTCTATATCTTCTGCCGAAAGTCCACAAACCAGGTACACCTCCAAAAGGAAGACCCATTATTGCAGGTATTGATTCTATATGCTCCAGGATTGGAGCATATATCGATGAAGAATTACAGCCGTTCATGAGAGACCTTCCCTCATGCATTCGTGACACCAAGGATGTACTACAGAAGCTTAACAATATCACATGGCAACCGGACTATCTTCTCTCAACTATTGATGTTGTCAGTCTATATACGTCAATCCGACATCCTGATGGTATAGCGGCAGTGAGGAAATGCCTGTTAGGAAGATCTGTACACTTCACCGCGAGAAACAACATGATTTTGGAATTCCTGGAATTTTGTTTATACAATAACTTTTTCCTATTCAATGGAACCTACTACCTACAGACCCAAGGCACGGCGATGGGGGCAAAATTTGCTCCACCATACGCCTGTATCTTCATGGGAGAAGTAGAGCGCCACTGGATCTGGAATGACAACAAACCAAACTACTCTGAGAATATAGTAATGTGGGGAAGATACATCGATGACATGCTTCTAATATGGCAAGGATCTGAAGAACATCTACTCAACTTCATCAGAACTCTGACACCAAATCAATGGGATATCAATGTCACCTTTACCATATCCAAAAGCGAAATAGAGTTTCTGGACTTAAAAATATCTGTTGAAGACAACCACTTACTAACACAGTTTCACCGTAAGCCCACGGCCGCCAACTCCATTCTACATGCGACCAGCAGTCACCCTCAACATACTATCAAAAACATACCATCAGGAGAGTTTCGTAGGGCCAGAATCAATTGCAGCTCAGACCAAGGATTTGAAACACACTCAAGAGACATTACATCAAGACTCGCCCAACGAGGATATAACAGTTGCTCCCTCAGAAATATCCAACAACAAGTCTCCAACCTGGACAGAAACAATCTCCTCCAAAACAGGAAAAAGAAGGAGACGGATCCCATCATACGTTTTCTCACTCCTTTTCACAATGGTCATCATCACATACGCAAAGTGCTCAAAAAACATTGGAATCTACTAACACTTAACCCAACAGTCAGATCCGCAGTAAAAGACCAACCCCAACTCAGCTTCAAGAGAAGCAAAAACCTAAGAGACTCACTATGTTCATCATTTTTTGAACCCAAACAAAAACCTGCATCTTTTTTACAGAGACCACATGGATTCTATACTTGTTCCAACTGCTCGATATGTAAATTAGGTCAATCAAAACTACAACATACAACGGTAAATGGACATACTATCGTTATCAATGACTTCATCAACTGTGAGAGCACCTATGTGATCTACCTGATCACATGTCCGTGTGGACAACACTACATAGGGAGCACAACTCGCCAACTCAAAAAACGAATACAGGAACACTACCGCAACATCCATAAAACAGATGATAGACAACCCCTAGTTGAACATTTCAAATTGTACCATGAACACAATCGGAACTTTGTCTTCTGTGGTCTAGAAAAGATCCGACAACACGACAGAGGAGGCAATCTGGAACAACGTTTGAGACAGAAGGAAAGTTCCTATATAATCCGTTGTGGGACCGTAGAGTCTGGTCTCAATAAAGATCAAGAGTGGCACCATTGGTTGTAAGACACATCAATCTATATGTCTGGGCACTAAATAGAAGATGTACCCCGAAGGCCGAAGAGCACTACCATCTACCTTTGCCACATCATAGTGCTACTGAAAATACCTAATATGGACGTTGGACTGTTTCAGATATCATGCTTATGACATCTATGTGCATATATATAATTCTGTTTTAATGCCTGACGATAATTGTCATGCTTTTCTTTTCTCCTAGCTTGTGTCACGAATTGAAAGCCATAATATTTTCTAAATTCTCCAGACTGGCCCTACAATTAATTCCGCAATCTAAGTGAGCAATCAGCTCCATATCTTTCTAAAAGTCTCTTCCCACCTAAGAACGTGTAAATCATATATTTACAATCCAATAAGGATATGTACCTACAAAAATTATAGGAGCAAAACTCAACCCTCTGCACACGCATTAATTGTCCCTAATACATATAGACATATGCTAATAATCTACCTAATTCTACACTGCTCCGTGGCCACTCCAAGATGGCGCCGGTGGCTTTCACCAAATACTAGCATAAAGAAACAAGATTAACAATGGAAGTCTCGTTAGCCCGCTACATCACCCCCATATTAAGATGATAAGAGGATTAACAAACAGAAAGCGGTATAACCAATTAAATAATCCCTCTCATTCGGTCGCTCGAATAATAGAAACATGGATGAAGAGAAATCAACACAATTAAATATAGCATTTGCAGGTATCGACCCTTTTGACCACACTACAAGATGGCGCCGACCAACCTAGCAACTCCTTACAGCTGGTCGCGCTATCCTAAAAACGAACCGTGCAAATGGGCAATTAATCATGGAACAAAACAGACGTAATCCCTTTCCTTTTTTGTTAATACATAATTAACACTTTAGTTATATTCCCTGCTCCTACGAATAAGACAACACTACAAGATGGCGCCGCAATAACCTTGCCTCACGCAAAAGACGCGTGACTGGCCGCACTAACCCCTTTAAAATGGCCGCGGTCCAGAACGCGAATACACCGCGCCGAAGAATACCCGTGACGGCAATCTATCCGTGACCCTGATCCTCAAGCCCAACAGTAAGTAAATTAGCTTCTAGGAGACGCTTCTCTAAAAAAGCATGTGCTTATGACTGGGTCCCTTGACTGTCTTGCAACTCCCCCCATGGGCCCACTTCATGATATTTAAACGCGATGTTTCACTCTCTACAACCGGAGAACAAACATAAATAACCTCTTTTTTAAAATACCCTTTGTTGGGCTAAGGTGATTTTTACTACTTGAACAAGCTTTAGAGAGTAGACTAGGAATGTAAATACGATTGCCACAATGCTTATGAATAGCTTAACATTAGACTACCAAAATACCGGGCGGTCCTCCGTATTGATTGGTCGCTATGAAAAATAACTTCTCTTTGTCATTTCTTCTTACTGTATTCACCTGTTCGTATGTTGCCATTACACATATATGTATTGTTTTGTGCAGAGGCTGGTATATCTGTATTGTACAGTAACCTTTGAAATAATGAAGAAATAACGAAGAAATAATGAAAAACTTGAGATGAGATACATGGGAAATTACCCTGAAAAATACTCCCAGGTAAAAGCTTGACCATATCAACCTGCCTCAACCTGGCACCTGCATTTGACCCCATACCTCACCAACCCCTACTAATCTTCTCTGGTGAAGCACTTCTCTCCCTGCATATGTTGCCATTTCACTCCACATGTGACTTTCTATTAGAACTGTATGCAACTAATCAAACGTGCTAACTACTACCTAGCCTAATACCCTCGAAACTGATGAGGAGTATTAAATAATACTAACCTGTTCACAACAACTTGAAAGAGATAAATTACATCGGCATCTACTTATGGATACGGGCATCTAAACCATCACATATCCATCCTTACTTCTCAAAGTCTTCACAGGGTGTTGTCACATAAACTCTTTTCAGTTTATACAATTATTTTCTCTCAGGACTTATTTCTTTCTGTTCTTCTTTTTCTTCTTTTTTTACGTACAGCCTTGAGAAAGCCCTGGCCAAAATCGTGCCAAAGGGGCGAAACACGTGTTGGCTGTTCTTGCTCACTTTTGTCACGAATAAAGAATTCCTTGGATTTACCAAGCGACTGGATACTTTTTATTATAGAGAGAGGGAAACTGACTCACTACTACAAGGATTCATGATTTTTTAAGGCCATAGAGGTCCAGTGCCTTGAGTCTTTTCCCTCGAATACAGCAACAAACTCACCTAAATTAAGCAATACTCTCCAGGACCTGGGATCCCTGGGCCTCAGTACTTCTAATCACCCACCCCTCCTATGTCTGGGCACTGCTGGGAGGACTCTGCACCCACCCCTCCTATGTCTGGGCACTGCTGGGAGGCCTCTGCACCCACCCCTCCTGTGACTGGGCACTGCTGGGAGTGATAGGCACCCACCCCTCCTATTTCAGGATATGTGCGCTTAGAACATACACGGGTGTGGGTTCGCTCCATGCATACGAGGTGGGGGTACGGGTCGTACTTTCACTGTTGGGGTGGGACGTATACGTATGGGGGTGATGGTATGGGTCATACTTACACTGTTGGGGTGGGGGGTATGCTCCATGCATACGCGGGTGAGGGTACGGGTCGTACTTACACTGTTGGGGTGGGGGGTACGCTCCATATGTATGCGGGTGAGGGTACGGGTTGTACATACATGGTTGGGGTGGGGGTACGCTCCATGCATACGGGGTGGGGGTACGGGTCGTACATACACTGTTGGCATGGGGGTACGCTCCATGCATACGGGGGTGGGGGTACGGGTCGTACATACACGGTTGGGGTGGGGGTACGGTACGTACATACACGGTTGGGGTGGTGGTGCACTCCATACGTATGCGGGTGAGGGTACGGGTCGTACATACATGGTTGGGGTGGGGGTACGGTACGTACATACACGGTTGGGGTGGGGGTACGCTCCATACATACGCGGGTGAGGGTACGGGTCGTACATACACGGTTGGGGTGGGGGTACGGTACGTACATACACGGTTGGGGTGGGGGGTACGCTCCATGCATATGCGGGTGAGGGTGCGGGTTGTACATTCACGGTTGGGGTGGGGGTACGGTACGTACATACACGGTTGGGGTGGGGGGTACGCTCCATGTATACGCGGGTGAGGGTACGGGTCGTACATACACGTTTGGGGTGGGGGGTACGCTCGATGCATACGCGGGTGAGGGTACGGGTCGTACTTACACTGTTGGGGTGGGGGGTACGCTCCATACGTACGCGGGTGAGGGTATGGGTCGTACTTACACTGTTCGGGTGGGGGTACGCTCCATGCATACGCGGGTGAGGGTACGGGTCGTACTTACACTGTTGGGGTGGGGGTACGCTCCATACGTACGCGGGTGAGGGTACGGGTCATACTTACACTGTTGGGGTGGGGGTACGCTCCATGCATACGCGGGTGAGGGTATGGGTCGTACTTACACTGTTGGGGTGGGGGGTACGCTCCATACATACGCGGGTGAGGGTACGGGTCGTACATACACGGTTGGGATGGGGGGTACGCTCCATGCATAGGCGGGTGGGGGTACGGTCCGTACATATCCGTGCCCACGCTATGGAATGCTTGTGCGGGCCGTACCCAGGCCTTTGCCACGTGGGTACAGCCGTCCCGCCATTGTTGGGGTGACGTAGGTGTGGGCGTGGTACGACTCGTACCCACGCTCTTAAGGCGTGGGTACGGGACGTACCTGTATTGTTGTGTTGCCGGTTCGCGTCGTCAAGCACTTCCGTTGTGGCGGACGCTGGCTTTGCTGGACACGCCCCCACCCCCTCGTAGTGACCAGGGCCTGGGGGTCAGGTATGTCCAGGGCATGTGTGCTGTGTGACTTTGGTGGGGGTTTTGTGGGCTGCCCCTGCTCCTGCCCCCCCTTTCCCCCCTCCCTTTGTTGTTCTGACCTTCTGCGGCGTCTGCGTCGTAACCTGTAGAGGAGGTCGACTGCTATGAGGGCCGGGATGACACGTAGGTTCGGGTCCATGTCTGTCCGTCGCGTACAGGTACTCCTTGTTCGCGTCGTCCTGATTTCCCAACAGTTTTTGGCTGCCGGAAAATATTGTCCGTGCGGGATGACGTCGGTGCGAATCGTACTTCCTGGTTCGTGAATGGCAGGCTGCGTGCGTCCCGACGTCACATCGGCGCTTTCCCGGATCACATTTGTATGAATATTTTCGTCGGTCGGGGTTTTGTACGATTCGTACGGAAATGGTATTTCCGTGCGAATCGTACTTCCATGTTTGTATATTGTTACGACCGGGTACGTGTCGGACGGAGAATATGCTCCGTCCGACGGTTCGTACCCGGTTTTTACAGGAACGTGATCGGCACCTCTGTATATTCTATTGTGGGTACGGGTTTCTCATACCTTCAAGCAACGTTAGTTGTTAAAAACATTGCATCCACTAAGTTGTGCGGGCAATAGCAGACGGATGGGTGCACTACAACTATTGTCCTCTGATGATAACAATAAGAAGGCCATCATTGGAGAGGACTATCTTTTGCAAGGTATTCTCCCAGATTTTGACCTTCCTATGCTGAATCAACTTTTGTTGGCCCTAGGACTCTGTGCACCTTACCCATGTGCTTGTGCCCCATCCCTCCTAAATGTATTTAAACTGATGCCTGGGTAGAGTTTGCGGAATTCCACTATGCAGAACTCCGCAAAGTGACCCAAAAACTCCGCCATGCTATGCGGATGTTCCTCAAGCGGCAGAGTGCACTTGGCAATGCCTGCTTCCGTTGATTTTCAGTGCCGGATGTTTGTGGAAAATCAATGCGAATGGCGCCATGCTCGGCATAAGAGAGCGCTGCTTCTTTTCTGCCACTTGAGTACATTTTCTACTTGAGCGGCAACTTTCTGAATGAGAATAGGTTTCCCAATGTGAGCGGCCCTACTGCCCACATTGAGTAATCTCATTGGGAGGTGGATTTTTCTTGCTTGCGCTTGCCAAATTGATGTTGGGGAGTGCAAGGGGGGGAAATCTTGTAGAGAGGTCGATTTTCCACGCTCATGCTTGCCAACTTGACATTGGGGAGTGTGAGGAAAAAAACGTTTGAGAACTCTGCATGCTCTGTGGAACACAGAGTGTGGAAACCTCCGCAAACTGAGCGGAGTTCACTGCCTGGGCTTAGTAAACTGGCATTTACATAATTGTCACATTCAATGTCCTTATAAGTCCCTAGCTGTTGGAAATTGCCCTTTCTAGGTTGCTTTCCCTTAACTTTTTGCTTTTCTCCTTCCCAGTTTTCCCTTTCTCTGGATGCTAGCCTTAGTACTTGGGGGCGTTTGGCACTGCCGGGCAGTGTCAAAGTGCTCTGCTCATTTTGTACATACTGCAAAGCTATGTATACATGACTTGCTGACTGAAGTTCGCTGTAAGCCCCTTGTCATGGGGTACGACCTATACCAGAGACATGTATCGCAAATGTGACACCGTGGGGCAGCCACGGATGTAGCTCATGGATTGTGCCACAGGTTTACCCTGGTGGGGCCTGTGTGCAGAGGTTTCTCTTACACTACTTGGCATTTGCAAAGCTGTGTGCCTAGATTCTCCATGTTTCCTGCCATATCAGAGGGTGTGGTGTTGGGAAGAGTTTGTGCAGGTAGGTGTATGTGTTACCTGTAAGAGTCATAAATGGCACTGGATGGTGTGTTCATTATGATGGGACCTGCTTCTCAGATTGGATTAGCATGAGGGGGATGTAGGGAAAGGCTGTCTGGTATTGTTTCCCATGGGAAGAATAGTAACAGTATGAAGTTTGGCATCAATGAGTTTGTAACGGTGAATCCTCTCCAGTAGCTGGAGTGGGTTCAACATTACGGGTATGGAAATGTCACTCTGGGAAAAGTGGGTATTTCAATGTGCATGGCTCTGTGTGCCTGGCAGCCTGTACTCCAAATTCTCAACTGGGTATTAGGGAGATAGCCACATCTGTGCATTCCTGCTAGAGGACCATAAGCTAGGGGTTCACAGGAAACATGTTGGCCTCTGACTCTGAAGAGCCTCTGTGGATGGTTAAGTGGGAGTAGAATTGAACCTGCATTCCAAGGGGCAGGCTCTCGGCTCCAGTAAATATTGTATTCAAACCTCTTGGAGTAGGATGGCAGACAGGACAAAGTTTAGAGAAGACCTGTGCTTTTCAAAGGAGGCCTTTTGAAAGTATTGCATCTTCAAAGGCCATGGTGGGTATAACTCACTTGTGGTAGCTTGGAGCTTGTTGTACTCCAAGAAGAAGGCTATCACTTGGTGAATTTTGCCTGGACATTGGTGACCTGCAGCTAATGTCAACTCTTGTGGCCTGTGTCTTTAAGTACTCTCTGATGGCCAGTGAGCTGGCCACCTGTCCACAAGATCACAGGAAAAAAAGGATCTCACTGTCTCCACGAAATTGTAAGGACTGCAATTGGGTGCAGCAGAGTCAGGTGGAAATGATCATGATTAGGAGAAAGAGCTTTCTGACATACACCATCATCTTGCTGTGCAATTGGAGAGCTAGCCCAAAGATCGGCAGCCATCTGAGGTGCCAAGATGTGAGGAGTTCAAGAACTGTATGGGAAGCTTGCAGAGTTCAAGGGACCCATGCTTGCAACCAAGAGGAACTGTGTTTGCTTGTGCTCTAGAACATGTGGTGTCTAAGTGGTGTTGGAGGAACCTGAACTGAGAGATGAAACTGTCTTCAGCCACTAAATCAGGAGGATGACAATACCTGACATTTCATCCTCTGTCCGAGGTCATTGGCTCCCTCTGCCTTGATCCATGCCACAGGGTGCTTTGTTTTAGAAAACATTGTGACAAGACCAAGGAGGTTTGTGTGCCTTATGGACATCTGCAGCTCACTGCCGGGAGTCTACAGCAGGTCACACCTTCACACGAGGGGAAAAAGGAAAACATTTCTCCAGACAGGGAGTGCACTAGCTTCCTAGCTCACAACCTTTTGTCTATGGGGGATTACGATCCTGCTCTCTTGCAGGTGTCATTGGGCACCTGAAGGACTAATCTAGATGGATGAAACTAAGTAACTGTTTCCTTCGGTGTGAGGTGATTCCGACTGTGTAGTCAACATGGTCCCAGCAGGGGCAACATGTTTTATTTGTTGGTTGGCTTTATTGACTGAGAGACTGTATCATGAGGTGTAGCCAGAGACTAATGACTGTTTGACCTTTCTGCAATGGGAAAGTCTGACAGTTGTATGTAACTGTTAAATTATATATACAATGTGTACCTTGTTATGATATCAGTGTGTTTCTGTGTAACACAAAGATAAGTGTTTTTTTGCATACGGTGTAGAGTGTTTTTGTGGTGAAAGCAGTGTATTGCGAGGGGGGTATTGTACTAATGCTTTACATTCGAGCCCTGAGGATAGGCCTAACTGCTGGGTGCCAAGCTACTATATGGTGAGCACAGGTTATCAGACAAGTGTATCGTACTCACCCTGTTTGGAACAGTGGTTTCTGACTGGCTTCAATGCATCTTAGCCAGCCTGAAACTACTGGATCTAACACTAGCATGTGATACTACGTGTACCCAATGCCTGTAAATGAAATGCTAAAAGTGATCTGAAGCACACACTGTGTCACCCACTACAGTATCACTGTAAACATGTCTCCAGGCCTAACCCTCCAGTCAGAGTACACAGTTACAAACTGTTATTTCGACTTAACTAAAACTCATTGCCAGGCTTTCACCTTCCTTTTTAATGCAAGTCACCCCAAAGAAAATAAAAACGTTAGAAAGTTATTATTTTCCTGCCTACATCAAATGTGCCTTTCTACTATTGACCAGTGTCGCCTGACTGATAATGTCTCTCTTGAAGTGTTGTGTGCATTGCTTCCAGACAGTGAACAAAAGGATTGGGTGTGGAGAGGTATTTTTCTTCCTTGAGCAGGGGGGTTGGGACACCACCTTCCTGAGCAACAAAGAGTGCCTACCCTGTCACTGGCAAATGTAGCTCACAAGTAAGCCTGACTCCTTTTGCCTTCCTAGCCACTCTGGCTCCAAAAGCAGTGGTGGGGGATGCTGCCCCAGAACTGGTTAACGTAATCTCAAGGGAGGGTTACCCATTATCATAGACACATCTCTGGGTGGACGCAGGAAGATCTAACCAGGGGAAAGAAGATTCTGCCAAGTTGGATTTAGGTAGAGATAGTCAATGTGGTAAAGTGCAAAGTAAAAAAACATAGGAAGAGCTGCAAAATTGGGTAGTGTCACCCCTGGAAAATGTTCCCCCATTGGTTATGGAGGAGCCAGGAGTTTTCCCCACTCACAGGCTGGCACTAGACATAAATGTGGCAACTCCAGTACCATCCTCACATCTGGTCCTGTGGAAGAACAGAAGAAGATTGGACCTGCAGTCTGTGACCTGAGAGGACCAGGCTTGGTCTCCCTCTTATACACAAGACATAAAAGTGTACTCCAAGGGTCATACAGCTGACCTGCTGTTTGGGCTACAGGAACACAAAACGCTCCAAAAGGCCTATTCCTGCATTGCCAGCTGACCAGTTACAACTGGAAATGCCCAGGACGTTGCTGCTTGCCTTTTCTGAGTCTTGACAGGCAAGGTGTGTCCCCAAAGGCCCTGGATCTTTCGCTCACGTCAAAGTGTACTCCTCCTGAAGTTTCCTGAAATCTGGGACTTTTTGCCAGCTTTTTGCTCTGAGAACTGATGATGGACCAGGACCAACTGCAAAGTTGATCTGTTGATGTTTCATCGCAGTGGGCCAAAGATCCAAAGTTCTTCTTGCTATGTTCTTACCAGTAGCAGCAAATCTGATTTAGCCGGACCTCGCAGACATGGTGTACGCATTTGTGGAGCCCTCATCTGCTACAACCTGCAGGCTTGCCTCTCTCGAAGAATCTGAGCTCCGAAAAATTGCCTGGGTATGAAGATAGGTGTTCACCAAGCGAATGCGTGAAATGTATCTGGCCAGTAAGGACACTTCTCTGGGCCCGAAGTTCAAATTTCCCCCACTCACAGCTTTCCAGCCAAAAGTCAACATTTATACCCAGACATAAACCAACGGCTATCCATTGACGTGGAACCCTATTTAGCCACAGGCAACTGCCTTGCCTCGCTGAGTATTTTTAACTTTCATTTCAGAGGTAAAATGATTCACTGAAATGAACATGGTCCCTGTATCTGACCCACGCTCCATCGAGGAGTCGGCTTTACCTTTTGATTTTGTCTGGGTCAAGTAAAACCAGATTCAATCAAATCATGAGCAAGGGATGGAATCAAAATCCACTGTAATTCAATGTAATGTGTTTTTCAATTCAGTAGGTGTGATACCATAGTTGGCGCTGAATGCTTTTTGCTGCTATATTGAACCTTAAACCTGTAAACATTTATGACTGTAGTTCTAATGATTAGATTTTGGTTGTTTGGATTCATTTTATTTATTAAACTGTACTATAGTTTTCTAAATTTGTTTGCGATTTTTATTGTGGTGTGCTTTCACTTTATTACTGTTTGAGTACTATATAAAAATTACACATTGCCTCAAAGTTAATCTTGACAACTTTGTGACAAGCTACTAGAGAGTTAAGCCCAGGTTTATTTAGTGACTTTTGTGGTTCACCCTCACAAGGATTGTGATTATTTTCTAGGTGAGTTTTCATCCCCCCCCCCCAATTAATACACCAATCGCTTACAGGCATCATTACACCTGAATGGGGATTCCACAACTAGACAAGGGTTTGAGTTGGTGTATTTATCTGGGCATCCCAAGGGACTCTTATCAGATTGGTGAGGGGATATTAACCCCTTCGCCGCGGCATGAATTTTGCCGCGGCGCTGGGGGGGTTCGGGGTGAGCGCGGCGCCGCCATGCTCATGACGGAACCACTCCGTCATGAGCCACGGGCGGGCTGTGCTCATGACGGGGTGGTTCGCCCACTTGCATTATTCGCCCGCACAGGCGGGGAATCCGCGCCGCGTGGCCGCAGCATGACGGAACCACTCCGTCATGAGCACACGGCGCCCGTGGCTCATGACGGAGTGGTTCCATCATGAGCAGGCAAGGGGTTAAAGACACGTCTCATTTGTCGTTTGAGGCAACCCTTTCTGCACAATGGTTTAAATCTTATTTCCATATCTAACATTCTCTTCTGCAAGAGGTCTTCAGCAACCTGAGGATTATGCCTCCTATGATTGATCTCTTTACTAGCCATCAAAAGGCCACAACACTATTCAACCATCAGTGTTCTTTTCAGGATTTTGACATTATTGGAAACATAGTAACTGATGGTAAGCAGTGATTAATTGGACAGAAAATGTAGAATGAGGATTAAACAGTGGTGTGTCTTGCTACACTTCAAAGTTACTGACTCGAAAGCCATGCTTTGTCACATAGCACAATTGGGAATTTCAACATAAATAGCTGCGTGTGATGGCTTAGATCCAAAAGACGTTTTTGAAACAATCACTGACTCTGCAATTTTGTTTTACATAAACAGTATTTGCATTAACAGGCTGAATTGAAAGCACAATTAACCATTTTTGATATAACCTAACCTCCGCTACCACAATTTTGGTGTTACATAACTATGTAGATAATTTGTTATGCTACTTCTTCTACTCACTGAGTGAAATGGGCAAGTGAGCTAAGAATTCACTTTTGAAGTTTGTGTCACTTTCAGGGGACTGCTATGAATCTTAGCAGTCAATTTCCATTCAATCCTTATGAGGTTGATAAATTCGCTATCAATAACTTCTGCAATCTTAGTCCCTTCTATTTGAAATTATTAGAAAGAGCAACATTTTGGTTTTGAGTTCTGTTTTAAAAACATGTTGTAAGGATGTTGTCAAGCCTCTCAGTCTTCTATATTTCACAATCACTGAATCTCAAGTGCTGTGAGTTGATTCACATTTCAGTTTCATTTTTTATGAAATGCACTTTAAACTCTGTTGTTTCCACAAGGACCTGTCCAGTCGCCACAAGGGGACCTTTTTGTTTTAGGAAATAGGCGGATATTCATACACAATGAATCCTTGCATCTGGATGGATTGAACTTCTAGGGAGTGGGATAGGGCAGTATTATAGATTTGTGGGTCCTTTTCTAAAATCATTATGGAATGCTTTTTTGGTCAACGTAAATTTATGAATTTTCAATACGTATTGGAGGAGATTTGTTAGGGAAGGGTAGTTTTTTATATCAAGTTTTTCCTTGTCTGAGGTTTTGTTTGATTAATCTGGTATCACCATGGATTAGAAAGGGAATTCAAGAGTCTGAAACACGGCGCTCTGCAGAACAAATGCATTGAATTAAAAAGGCTAACGATGCCTATCCCTATAATCAACTTTTAGAAAGAGTTTATTTTTTCTGAGATAAAAGAAATTATAGAGATTGAACATACTCCCTTGAGAAAGAAATATTCATATATTCATTAAGAACCACTCCCCCAAACACAGCTGGAATTATTCTCTTCCCTGTTCTTCAAGTAATTAAGAATACATTTATGACCATAAGAAAATATTGCAGTCAACTTACAAAAAAGCAGGTTCCCCTGAAAATATATAAAATGTTTCAACTTGAGAAGAATTTGAGCAGTTTTGTCATAATTGTTTCCTACTTCTGATTTCCAAATACTTCAAAGGGTCCTTTGTATAGAACGTCATTGCCCTCTACTGTTTGAACATGCTGGAAGTCTCCAACATAGGGCTAGTGGAGTTAAAGGTCATGATAATTTCAAGAAAGCTTTTGTTGCCACGTCAGGGCTGGCATAATGTCGACCCATGTGAAATAGAAATTAAAAGACTAAAATAGATGGCTTTGGTCTATTGAAGTTCTCCTCAATGTGAAATATAATGAAATATTTATCATATGAAAAACCTTTTTAACAAAAAAAAGTCACTTTTCAGTGTAAGTCGAGAAAATGTTTAAATAATCAATCTTGCCAGAAAATCAGTTTTAACCTACCAAACCACGTCAGGGATTAGGATTAAGGCACCTGGTCAAGTACATCAACCATTCTTTTTAGGGCTTGCCTACCGGCACAGTATCACACCTACTGAATTGAAAAACACATTACATTGAATTACAGTGGATTTTGATTCCATCCCTTGCTCATGATTTGATTGAATCTTATTGTTTCTAGCTCCTAGTTAGCCGAATTTTCATCTAATTATGGAGTTTGCCCCAATCAAAGAGCATTGCATTTTGAATGGATGAGTTGCATTTATCAATTCGGATAGTAAGACTTTACATTGCAGTGCATAATGGACAATTTTCTATTTCTCAGTTACTCCCTGCTCCCCCTGCCTTGCATCCTCCAGCTCTTTCTGTTAAAAAACATGAGCCCCCAATGTTCGTAGTAAAACAATTATGACCCCTAATCCATAGTTAGTGCCTAGTCCCTTTGCTCCATGTGTCAACTGCCTTTATGGTGGCCATCTTTGAATGCATTTGCTTTAGGAATTCTAAGATTGTTGCCATCTTGGAATGCATTTTAAGTGAATCAGTATTTACAAAGTATATTGCCGTAACTGCATTTACCACTAATGATACATTAACTACAGATCTATTAATCCATTCCATAACTCTTCTTTAGATTTTAGCCACATCCTATCTTATCAGAAAAAACTGAAACAGATCATACTTGTAAACCACTGCAAAACAAACAACAGAAATAAAGACACCCTTTATCTCAGTTGCAGACTTTTGTAATAGATTTGCATAGATACATACTTTTGTGCACCATTACCAATGTGCAGAATTAATTTGCACGCGTGAATTCACACGTATACCCTGATGTACTGCTATTGCTTTTGGAACGAAATTTCTATGATGTGCAGAAGTGTGTTTTTTGTCTGCTGTATTTCAAATAGGCAACATTTTAGTGCAAACACCATTTTGTTGAAACTGGAAGTCATCTCTGCCATTCATTCTGCTTTCCCTCTCACCCACCTTCTCTCCTTGCAAACTCTGCAGCATATAGTCAAACTGTGATGTATGGGTTTATATCCATTGTTATTGTTATTCTGCTCTGGTTAAACTTTCCCTTGTTCTGCCATGACTTACAAGGTTCTGTACTTTATTCATTCACATAACGCGTTATTGTCAATATATTTTGTTCTATTCTAGCATCTCCGAACGACATTAGCATTGAGGGTGCTGAATAATTATTCATGAAGTAGGTTAGTGGTTAAGTGTTACAGCAATGTGATATTTAATTTGCTGATGAAAGGCTACATTTGCTCACACCTCAGTGAGTCTGTGGTTCAAATGCAAAATTGTTTTACAAGACCCTAGATCTTAGGAATGAGCCAGAAGACTTTCCTGATGACCTAGATTCTTCTAGGGATGCTGTCCTTTTTCCTTTTAATTTTACTGCCAACTTGGGACTTAAAATAATTTGTAATTTTGCCAGTGGTTTCTTGCTCCTTAAAAATAATACACCTCCTGAATGGTAAAAAGGTTTAGAATTACTTGCTTTTATAAACCTTTTTAAAAAGCCAAGTCTTTAAGAAATTTTCAAAATAGACTAAAATCCATCTAATGACAGATCTTATCCAGTAGGGAGTTCCAAATTACAGGGACCACCACTCAGAAACTCTGTCTGCCTGATATATGTTTACAAGAGTTTGAGACCATGAGTCAATTTTCATATGATGACCTCAAATCTCATGTAGGAGTATATTTTTTAATTCTTTCAGCCACAAATGTAGGGGCAGTCTCTTTCATGCTTTTAAACAACATGTAGCACACCTTAAATTGCATATGTTCCTTTTATGGGAGCCAGTGAAGTTATTTTAGTAAAGATGTGGCATGGGTATATATAGGGAGAAGAAACATCAACCTTGCAGCCTGATTTTGATTTTAGATGAATTTAAGTTCATGCCATGTGGCATTAGGCAACCCTGCATAGATGGAATTTGCAGAGATGAGACTCGACATGATATCAGTTTCTGCACCTTTATTGATAGTAATGGCACAATTTTCCTCAACATTTTTAGAGGAAAAGGACACTTGGACACAATTGAACCTGCTTGAGAATGTAATATGAGGATTCCATCAACACCTAGGATCTTGACAGAGTTTGTAGAAGTCTGCATCAGAGCGAGTTCACTCAGCCAGCATAGATGGTTACATACATTGCTTTTATTATTCAGCAAGACTATTTCCATCTTATCCGAGTTCAATTTCAATTGATTGATCGGCCCTCACCCAGCTTGTCATAAATGCCATACTATTTTAGAATTTTACATATGTGGAGGGAGTATCATTTAAATTAAATAGCAATTGAGAACCATCTGCGTAATTATGCATACTGCAGCCTTTAGATTCCAGCTCCACAATCAAAGGACTAATGTTCAGATTAAATAGGTGCTGCAATAGAGATGATGATTGGGGAACCCAGCATTCTAGCTTAACTGCTTTACTGAGAAAATGTACTGGCTGCATGCACTCCCCTGAGAAGAGTTTGATCCAAGTTAAAGAGTTTCCTTGCACCCCTGCCTCTTTCTCACGGTCGATCAAAATCTTATGAGCAACCGTATCAAAGACTGCAGACAAATCTAGCAGTACCAGGGCAATATCTTTACCCTGGTCATCCTTCCATCTCAGTTCATCCAAAACAGACATTATCACAAACTGTGCGTCTTGTGGAAGTCTGAAGTCAGCTTGAGCAAGATGAAGAAAGGCAGTATTCTATAGGTGTCTGCAGAATTCTTGAGCAACATGGTCCTCTAAGAGTTTTGCCGGGAATGGAAGCAAAGAGATAGGTTTATAATTTTTCAGTACCATAGAATCCTCACCTAGTTTCTTCATTTGATTTACTTCCACATGTTTAAAGTCATTCATCACAATACCTTACTGAAGTGATTTATCAAGTTAAAGTTACCAATAAGTTATTAATTCTGTCACAAAATATTTTAGGATCAATGGCTGGCAAGGATTTCTCCAGGGCTAGGTTTAACTTCAGATATTAAGTTGTCCAATCGGTCTTCATCAATCTAAGGGAAACAATTGTACTCTATAATATTGATCAGCATCTTGGGCTCATGCAGGCTTGCATAGCTGTTAGTTATGTTTTCCTTGATCATCTTTATTTTACCTTTAATCTCACCCAAATCAATACCTTTTCTGGGGAGTTGAGCTCCTCTTAGATATTAAAAGTTTCTTTTCTCCTATTTGTAGCTTCCAGAATGCCATTAGCATAATAGTTGGATTTTGCCAACATTAGTTTGTCTTATATTCAGCTAGTACTTCTTTGAATTTAACTTTGAGATCTTCTGCACACTTCCTAGGATTTTGTTGTTCTAACTGGTGCAATTTGAGTTAAGCCTCCTTAAATTCTTTAGTAAACCGTGGCACCCACTTTACCAGATTGGATACCCGTTGTTTTTGCGATGGCGCATGTTGATCAACTGCCTCTTTTAACCAATTTGTAAGCTCCCATTCTGCCTCAATAATGGAGTCACTTAACATAGGTATAATCTGCTCGAGCAAACAACATAATATTACAAAAATAGATTTTACACATATTTCATAAAAAATAAAAATCTAAATTCATCATTCACATTTTTTTGAAAAATTACAACTAATGTCAACAGAAGTATTATGGTTGATGTTGCCAGCGATGTCATCAATGATGCCCTTTAACATGATGTAATATGTGCATTGATAAGCAGTGCATTTTGGGGTGTAAGATGTGGTTAGTTTACCAAATCAAAACTGGTGACTTTCAGTGTGTTTTAGTTTTTTTTTTAGTCATAACTGCACTTTAACTCTGGTTTTATAGTGAAATATAGAGGTTTATTAAATATGTTATAGACTTATAAGCAAAGCTAACCATAACTTAACTTTGACCTTTGTTATTCCTGTGTTTGTGTGTGTGTGCACGTGCAAATGTGTGTGTGTGTCTGTGCGTGTGTGCGCTTGATCAAGGCCATCAGGCCAAGACGTGTTGATGATAGGTAACTCTCTGCACCCGCATGAACTAATTATGCACCAACAGTTTATGAGTGCACATTCTATTGTTTTTACGAAGCACAGCCACCCAATGTGCACATCGCCCCCCACCAGGGATCTAAGGGGAGCCTGAAAAAGAGGATTGGATTTTACAGAGATAGATAGATAGATAGATAGATAGATAGATAGATAGATAGATAGATAGATAGATAGATAGATAGATAGATAGATAGATAGATAGATAGATAGATAGATAGATAGATAGATAGATAGATAGATAGATAGATAGATAGATAGATAGATCTGATTATATTGATAACCCATGAGGTTGAATGCTAATTGTTTTACAAACTTCACCTGAATTCGACCATATCACATCTTTATGTATTTTTATATTACTCATTTATTAATTGATTGTGTTGCTCTTTCAAAGGATTGAGAGCATTTAAGTGTCATCTGTTTAGTATTCACTGCTTGCCTGAGACTGCAGATATGTCTGTCAATTATTTTGAAAAATGTGTGTTTTTGTATGGAATAATGTGCAAATATTATAAATGTGTTTTCTGCAACAATGTGTATTATTATAAATCAAATTTTAATTGCAAAGTGCATTGTAAAGAAATTAAAAAACTTGAATGGAAGGGAATTTAAACATATTCTGAAATACGTTATCCTTTTTCAGTACAATAACACTATGTGCAGTGTGAGACAATGAAACATTTTAATGACAGGATTCCGCGTTTACAATTTTTATTTCACACAGTGGGGAGAATTCTTTGATAGATACTTGCATCCAGAATGCGCTTTTTAGATGTGCAAATTATTTCTCTAAGAGAAACACAGTAATTGTGAAAGCATTGGTTTGTGGTTTTTTTACCAACACCGACAGAAAGTAAAAATCGCTGTGGAATCCATTTAACTCCAACTGCCAACATTCTGATGGTCTAGATGTGGAGGCAGTTTATACACACACCCCCAGGTTTAGATTCTCCGGAAGATAAAAAAACTTCTAAGGGAAGCTCCAAATG
Organism: Triturus cristatus; assembly: GCF_964204655.1. Classification (NCBI taxonomy): domain Eukaryota; kingdom Metazoa; phylum Chordata; class Amphibia; order Caudata; family Salamandridae; genus Triturus; species Triturus cristatus. Next base: position 493,219,733 of record NC_140588.1, read on the forward strand.
AATGCATTACATCTGGACATTTCCTAATGCAGTGTGCTACCTTAGCCATGGCAGAGAAGACAGCTTCTTTTACCGATTACAGGACCAATAAAAAAGAGAGTATCTTTGGACCCAGTATGTATATTTGGATATGCAGCACTGGGAAGGTGATAAAATGAGTTCAAAATATTTCATCTTTTGACTCAAGACCTGCAAACTCCACCTCAGATTTACAAGTACAATCTGGCCTTCTTGTAGTCTCAAAACTCTGCTAAGAATGGCATGCTGAAGGCTGAGGTACTAGCGAAATCAATGTACAGAAATAACTTACTCCACTTCCACAGTTTAGTTTCATCCAAGATCTTTCTATGAAAAGCTTCCTATTAGACAATTTTGATGCCTTAGAAGAAATCGTTCTGAGTTACAAACTTTTAATCATCAAGCCAAAGTCCTGATAACTAAACTAATAAGAAGGGTTTATCCTCAGAGCATCCTAGAAAAATCAAAGAAACGAACAAAAAAGAACAAACGTTATGCCTTGTTCGAGAATAATCAAAAATTAACTTCAGCTCTTTTGGTTTGTGTCAGTAATTACAATTACTTTTCAAATAAACTTCAACAACTTACTGTCCATAAATTACTAAAGGCTACTTGACACTTACAAACCCTCTTCTCGTCACTTAAGAGTGCATAGAATACTAAGATCCAATATTCACAATGTACAGACCCAAAGATGGGTCCTGCCCTGGGTAATAGATGCCCATCTCTGTGATAGCTACAGTGTATGCTCGTTTACAAAAAAACACTACTCTTGATCTTAATCTACAAACATCTTGAACATTATGCAAATTTAGAAAACTGCAAGAATATACTAGTCATTGTCACATGACTTTAAATACGTGGGCATGATGGCACACATGATCAAGAGAAGAATTTTGGAACATTGTAACGACAGCAGGCGCAGGGGCACTACCAGCAAACTTACCTGACATTCTTTGGATGTTGGAACACCATGAGGATGACATCAAAGTAACATTCATTAATAATAGCCTCTAATAAGCCGAATTAACGATTTACTATCCCATACAGTATTCAAGAAAGTGCAAAGTTGTGTTTTTAAACCTCATAACCTCACACAGGTTCGAAATGATGGCTACCTTTGGCTGTCTCTGGAACACTAGTCTAATATGAGGTTATGTTTTCACACTCTTCCCGTACACAATAAAGATGGTTGTTCTTGGACAGTCAGGATCAGTGCCTTTTAAATTATTTTACCCATGAAAAATTTGCTTAGCTTTAATTATCCTTCATATTGTGATCACGTTTAAAATATATACAGATACCATTATACACTCAAGGGCGTCTCTAGCGTACCTCTTTATGATGGGTACTTACCCAAAATCATGGAAACGGATGATGCACAGGGAATGAAGATTGTTATCAACATGATGAGCGAAATTGACATTCAGATACAACCGTGCGTTTTTTACGCTTTGAAGCTAATAATATGACACTGACAATGACAAAGACATAAAAAATTATTTCTTTCGCTTCAAGGGTCAAAATATGCCAATGAAGACTGCTATAGACATCCTTATACAACAATTTGATACTTTCCATTTGATCTAATATAATCACACAAACATCAGCCATTTCGCTGCACTTCTGGAGTTTTCTGCTAGAGACGACTCAATATGGCATCTCATTTTCCTAGCTTATCATTATCATCTGCACTTGGCAATGTACTAAATGGAAACCTTAGGTCACAATGTTAGCCCTTGCAGAATGGTATCCATAATTATTGACATAAATACTTATGTTACAGCAGTCTTGTTTTACAATTTCCAGCATACTAGTGACACACGATTGGAAAACTATAACTCTCATCAATACCTAACTACAATTCCCATGCGTTCTAGCCTTTACTCGCTTTGGATCATGCTTAAAACAATGTCCCGTGCTTCACAGTCCATTCCCTTTTGTGGTCAGAAAGAGAGCACGACCAGGGAGATACCGACATAGGTTATCTTCCTCTCTGACATGCAAAGATAGAGGCAGCACTAACTTTGCGCCAAGGAAAGAGTCATTTTAATGATCAAAGTTCTTATCCTTTTGAATTGGGGAACTTTTTTGCGTGGTATGAACTTTGCACAGTGCATTATGTGTGTGTTCAGTGACATTAACTTTTGGTCACAGAATATAATACAGTGATTATAATGATTATAATTATTATTTATCTTGTTGTCTCATGAATTTACTCATATTGTTTCTACTAGGTCCTTACAAGATGAAACCTTTGACCCACTCATGGAAACTTAGGCTTTACATTATTATTTTTTGTGACACTTAACATAGTGATCTAATCAATGAGGGGTGGTTCTGAAGAAAGCTGCTGGCACCTATTTAGTGCACATAGATGAGCAGAAGCATGTTCACAAGTCCCTTTCTTTTTAACTCTACTTACTGTCGACACCAATAAAATTAGTTTCGTCTACCAGCAGGTCGTTTTAATTTTTCACAAACGGTGTATTGCCGGGCCAGACGTCCTAGACAATTCTTAACCACTGGGGCATATTTCAATCAATCAATCGATCAAGGTTTTTTGTAGAGTGTGCGGCTACTCAGACAAGTCCAGGTGCTAAGGTTCATTGACTATTAGTATAGAGAGATTGTTAGAAAGCCAGATTGAACAACCAAGTTTTAAGGCTATGCTTGAGGGAACCTTTATCATTAGTGGCCGCGCAGATAAAGGGGAAGAGCATTCCAGCTGGAGGCATTCCAGCGCCGAGAAAGAGTAGCCACCCCATTTATTCCTTTTGGTTTTTAGCACAACAGCCAACAGAGAATCTGAGGAATGCAGAGTTCCTGTTGGAAGGTAGTGCATGAGTCTATTGGCCAGGTAATGGGGATATGACTGATAGAAGGCTCTGTGTACCAGCCAACCGCGGTCGGTAGTAGGAGTAACTGCAGGGCGGTGACGAATTTCATTGCGTGCACTGCATCGCATTTGGAGATGCAGTGCATGCAACGAAATTCGTTTTATTAATTTATATGTTAACTTACCTGTAAACCTCCGTAATCCATAGTTTACTACCCCCCACCCTGCCCCTACCCCTCCCCACGTCACCGCCCTACAGTTACTCCTACTACTGACCGTGGCTGGTACCAGCCCAAGCCCCTTAAATTGAACAATCTTATGGACTGGCATCCAGTGCAGTTTTTGTATGTACAAAGAATTCACATAATGCATCACAGCAAAAACAGATGCTGCATTGAGTTGTATAAAAGTGAGAGAGCAGAACTGTGCCATTTCCTCAAAGAAATGGTAAAGTTCTGCTCTGTCTGTACACTGGCACCCTTTGTCGTGGGTATTTCTAATGCAGACACCATTGCACCATACTGCAAGGGTTCCTGTGTTATGGTCAGGATAGATTTTGTGATGGAAGGGGTATCTTCCTGAACAAAATCTATCCTTGGAGACTTTCTTCTCTTGCATCTGTAGTGCAGCATTGGAGTGAATCAGAAAAGTGACCCAACCCTGATGCAAAATCTTTGCAAATCTGGACCCGATTTGTGGTATTTTACTCAAAGAGCTCCCCTGTTCTTCAGGGTTGTAGCCCAGATTGGTAAAATGACACTACCAATGTGAGGCTCAGTGATGGCTCATGACACACCTTGGTGGGTTAGTTTTTTTGCCCTTTAAATAAAAGATTTTACTGTGTCATATGATATTTTCATGAGTCATCTCTAGCTTTTTTACAGACCCAGAGTACATATTGTTTTTTTTAAATATGTTGTTTGAGACAGGTCTGCAAAGCATTTAAAAACACAATTTTAGTAAATAATTAAGACATAACAGACAATAGAAATCCCACACCAGTGTATAAAAATAGGAAATATCTTTATCTTTAAAACAACATCAAAATGACAAACAGAGATCCAGAGATATGAATTTTCAAACATTTAGCACTATATAGCACTTAGAAACCTATTGCCCCAACTTGGGACATCTGGTCGCGCATAACGGTGACAAAGTCAAAGTTTAAGGCCGACCGTGATAGAGTCCTTCTTGGATACCTCTCGCAGTATGCCTTGCCGAGATTTTACCTTTGGACTTAGAAACTAGTGTTTTTTTTGCAGGGGTCCCTCTATGCAGGCAGGCTTAACTTAGGATATAGGTATGTAAGGCATTTAAAAAAACAATTTCAGTAAATAATTAGGACATAACACACAATAGAAATTCCACACCAATCATAGCTGTACCCTAGCACATAGTGTACCCTAATGTATGTGTGTCTTTTCACTGTGTTTTCAACATAGCACTGGCCCTGTGCCTGGTTAAACAGTACCAGTCAGCATAAAATGGGGGTGCACAGGGAACACAGGATGACTATGCAACATTCCTCATGAAGGCCAGTAGGAGGAGGAATAGAATGAGGAAGACCTGTGGATATAGGCCCCTTGGAATACAGCCAATTGGCTTGCCACCAGAGGATTTAGACGAGGAGGCAGCTGCAGCTCCCTCAACTTCCCAGTCAGTAGTAATGAGTACTTAAAATCACACCAACCCCACAGCAGCCACCCCTCTTCTACAAAAGTTATTTGAAGGCATAGAGACAATGTCCACATACTAACAAGTACTATTAGGGATGATGGAGAGACAAAAGGGGTATTTTATGTTGTGAATGGAGAGTCTGTTGTGGGTGGGGTGGGTGGTATTAGTTGGAAAAGGGTTAATGTGGCTTTGTGTTTATTTAGGGCTTAGGGAGGTGGAGTGTGTCTGTTGTGGCTGATGAAAGTGGCTGAATTTGCTTTAGAAATATTTTTGTGTTAAAAATAACTGTATCTTCTTTTGTTAAGTTAGTAGTTTTAAAGCTTTTTTCTGATTACAATAATGTGTGCTTTTTAACGTGCACCTTTTTCAATTGAAGCAATAATACAGTGATGTACAGAACTATGGTACCTTGGCATAAGCGAAACTAAACTACACTTTGTCCATGAATCCATTTTGTTTCCTGGAAAATCAACAATATTCTTTGTGTGTTTATACTTCTCATTGATACCCCGTGCAGCAAAATGTACACTGTTGTTTTCAATGACATAATGGTCTTGAAGATCTCTGCTGGAATTCCTTTGTTACTTTTCAAGGGCCTTCCTGTTTGCTCACTGAAGGCTATTCATCCATGAGCGTTTTCACTGCTTAAGTAACAAGATTTGTTCTGACACCTCTGATAACATTAGGTCAGAGGGGCACTAATTATTTTTTATATTGGGCGATAGCGCTAGCATGGCGGTAATATATGATGTTTTATAATGCTGTGTTATGACTCAATGTTGTGTTGTTACATTTGCTCACCATATTCTGACTGTAGGACAGTGACATTTCCATTGTTTTCCATTGCAAAATACATTATAAAAGGTCCTCAATTTTGGGGGTGAGTCAGAGATCACATGCAGATTTACCTTTTAAGACAAATACCTTTTGAACAAGAAAAGGAACATAAATTGATACTTAGAATCACCGTACACTGATAGGTTTTAGAATAAGAAGGAGATGCATGTGTGCAGTTAACAAAAGGCTTAAATTAACACTACCAGAGACAAGTAGAAGCATGCACCCAGAATAAAAAGCCGAGCATTAAAAATTCCAAGCTAACCTAAGCTCATGTCATCCATCATTTGAATCATTATGATCATTATTTGACATTTATTCATTCATGAAAATCACCTGTTTTAAGTGTGGTCTTTATCAATGTGTTTCTTTTTCCATGGCAGGAATCATTGAGAGCTGAGCATGGGAAATAAAGTTTAGTCATGGGAAACATAATTTCCTTTGAGAAAATTGAGAGTTTCATTGAGAATGTAAAGCAATGACACATTGCAAACTGTACAATTGAACCTAAGGCTGGACTTTCTTTCTTTGTCACCATTCAGTCACTAGGCTAAAATGACTGTGTGCTCCTTGATTATCTGTATGTGCTGTGCACAATGGTCCATTTCATTTTATTTACAATTCTTGGCATGCCAAATAAAATATCAAATTACTTTCATCCTTTTCTTTTTCATTTTGCTCTTTCATTTACAGCAGATGTTTCTGTTGTTTTACTAGTGTATTACATTTTAGTACAGAATGAGGGGTTAATCTTCATATTCAGGAACCTTATCTAATGGATGATCACAGTCCACAAGTCCCTGAAATCACCCTCATCTATTATTGTGTATTCTGGAGCCTGATAAGTTTCAGGGATAACATGTTTATTAATTGTGATCATCATCAGTCTCTACATGTTTCAAGGAGAGAGACTGACCCTGAATGTGAAAATTGCACCAGCTGAATGAAGACCTACTTATAGTTTACCTGGGCTAAAGCACATGCTAGATATTTTATTGTCAGGCTGTTGAGTTCTGGCCCAAAATTATTTTTCTCATGCCATTTGATCAATGGTGCTACAGCAATGTAGAAATCTGTTTGGAAACCTAAGTAGTGCTGCAACATCTTCTCCACTGTCATAGTTGATGACATTTGCTCCTTCAAGGTTTACTGCAGCTGTGTGTTTGATTTAAGTCACCTAACTGCCAAAAATCAACCCATTGCATTTGTTTGTTGAAGTGATGCTTTTGATGTTGATTTAGTAGGAGGTGTGTTTTGAAATGATGATTGTTTTACCACTGGCAGGCGCTGCTGCTGTAGTTGCAACATGCTTCTTGACTTAGAGCCACCATCATCCTCTACATAGATTGGTGAAGACAGCAGTTTCGTTCTTCATTGCTCTTGAAGTTGTAGTCCTCTTCCTGATCAATTTCTTTCTTGATGATCGGGTTCTTATAATTGGAGACATAGGAATGCATGATCATTTCAAGCATACACCACAAAACAATTGCTATATCCAACTCATGAAAAAACTTCAGGCCAACGACAGCATCATAGTTCACCAGTCTGATAAAGTGGGCAATGTGGTGTTATGGCCCAGGGAATTGTATCTAGAGGAAGCCCTTGAACAGCTTAACGATCGTCAATGTTACAAGAGGAGCGACATTGGTACTGTCAAGCAGGCGCGGTTTGAATTCTACACCCAGCTAGGAGCCTGGAGGAGTGCAGGGCTACTTAGTCAAGATGAATTCAAATTCCTTAAAAATGACCATCCTGTGATCCCTGCAATATATTTCATTCCCAAGATACATAAATGTGCTGATAAACCCCCTGGCAGGCCCATTATATCGACGCGAAAAAGTTTGATGGAAAATACGTCTGTCTACATTTATTCCTTTCTGCAGGAACATGTGAGGGCTTTGCCCTCTTTCATCCAAGACACGGGTGATTTCCTGAGAAAGTTGGAAGAGGTTATATGGGACTCTGCCTATTGGTTGATAACTCTGGATGTTACATCCCTTTACACTAGTATACACCACCAGGACGGTCTAACAGCCATTAATCATTACTTAGGCAAGAGGCCCATCCAAATATGTAATCACAATAAGATGTTAATATCCGTGATTGCAACATGCTTGAATAACAACTTTTTCATGTTTCTTAACCAATTGCTCCAACAGGTTAGAGGTGTTGCTAAGGGGGCCTGTTTTTCCCCGAGCTATGCCTGTTTGCATATGGGTATGTGGGAGGACCAGGTCCTCCATGGCCAACATCATGAAGTCTTTACCAGCCATGTGATTCATTGGTATAGATATATCGATGATATCTTTTTGATTTGGAGAGGCACAGAACAGCAGGCCCTAGACTTCATCAAATTGATCAATATTAACACACTCAACCTACAGTTTACAGGCAACCTGAGTCAAGAGCTAGTCTGTTTTCTAGATGTTGAGGTGTTTATTAGTAATGACAAATTAGACACCAGGTTGTTCAGAAATCCCACGGCGGGCAATACCGTTCTACACGCTGCAAGTCACCATCCAGGGCATCTGATTCGCAGTATCCCCTTCGGGGAGAGGCTACGCATCAGACACATTGATAGCACTGAGTCAGAATGTATCACAGCACAGAATGCCAGCAAAGTGAGATTTCTGGCTAGAGGGTATTTCGCCACCACGATTGACAAAGCTATCATCAAAGCTAATCATATTCCTAGACAGGTTGTCCTGGAAAATAAAAAAAACAGTGTTTCTCCTGTACATGGGAAAGAGCCAACTAGACTAATTCTAACATACAATCACCAACATCAGGCTCTTCGTAAGATCTATAAGAAAAATTGGAGTCTGGTGCGCAATGACCTTGTCACTGGGGACCTAATGGCAGCCACTCCTGAGATTACTGTCAGGAAAGCATGATCTATGTGCGATTCCCTAGTCAAGACCAGTCCAGAATTAGTCATGAATAAATCACGGCTCAATTCCAGTAAGGGATTCAGAAGGTGCACCAGCTGTAAAGCCTGCAGACATTGAGTACAAAATTCCCTTTCGCGATGACCCGATGCCCATCTATAGGATGCTCACTTGTAAGATTGACTTTGCGGTCTATGTGTTGGAGTGTCCGTGTGGCCTGCGATATGTTGGTAGTACCAATTTGCAGGTACACAAGAGGATACTCCAGCACATTAGAGCAATCAGTGGTAGTGATGCATCCTATCCGGTGGCACGCCACTTCAAGGAGTACCATGACAACAAGATTGAGCTTCTCAAGTATTTTGTAATTGACTCAGTGTTGTCCCTCAGGCGAGGAGGGAATCATGAAGCTCTTATGTGAGCACTGGAAAGTAAATACATTCTAGAACTTGATACCAAGGGGCCTATTAGGGTGGCGGCCGGAAAACCACCCTGACCCCCATGGAAGCGGAAAACAACCGCCCACCGGCGCCGTGGGAAAACCGGCAGCCAAGTTAGGATCATCCACCAAAAAACACCAACCACGGTGGAACGGGCCCAAGAAAAACCACCTGTAGCGGGCGGAGGTGGCCAAAATCCATCTGCGGCGGTCGGAGTCATGACAGAAAAACACCAACCCACCGCAAGTATAGCGGAGACACTGCACGGGAAATTAGGATATCCCCAACGGTCCCGTGGTACGTACCACCGTCATCGACTGCCATGGTCACACAATGAGGATGAATAGGAGAGCCAGCGGAAGAGCTGAAGCACAGCCACCGCTGCGGACGATCCGTAAAAAATATGGCGGACGAAGCAAAAAACCCACAAGAAGGCCAAAACGTGCACACAGAAAACTAGCCATGAACCCCAAATACACAAACACACCCCAATGACACAACCACATGGCAAAAAGAAACATACAAATCCCAGGACAACACACCTGACAGCAATACCCCAATTGGACACACCCACATAGCTGAGTATAAAACCAGCCCCTTCCCTGACCACAATCCTTTGCAATACTGCACGAGAGAATTGACACATACCCCAACTGACAGGAGAGGCAAAGGACACAACATCACTAGCCACACCACACACAGCACCACCACCACTTCCACACCTGCACAACTAACCCCCCTGCACAACACACACCATACACATCACAACCACAACCACCACTCACACTCCTGCACCCACAACCACTTTGCACACCACACACCATCACCACACAGAAAATGCCCAAATTCACAGAGAGTGAGTTGACAGTCATGGTAGATGAGATAGTCAGAGTGGAACCACAGCTTTTTGGTAACCTGGTTCAACAGACACCATTAGCCACACGGAGACAAATGTGGGCAAGGATAGTCCAAAGGGTCAATGCAGTAGGGACCACCCCAGGATCAAAAAAGGAGATCATGAAGCAGTGGCATGATCTGAAGAGTGTGGTCAAGGAGAGGAGGAGCAAGAACCGTGAGCTGGCTCAGAGGACTGGCGGTGGCCATCCCATTCCACAAAAACCATTCACACCATGGGAGGAGAAGGTGCTTGACATACTGCATCCAGAGAAGAGTAGCTGGGGGAGTGGAGGCTGGTAAGTACAAACAAATGACTACCACCACTCTGCTAAGAAACTGTCTTGCACAACTACAAAGCTACACCACCTAGGACAAATTCCATCCATCTGCACCGGACACTCACAAAAACATGGCTCACAGATCGCACATTCACCAACTCCCATTCACCCCAAATATAGCTAACAACATTACCATGGGGACATGTGTACAGGCAGACAGCACTACAACTTCCACCAGGCCCCCTTGTCCCACAGCATCAGCAAGATCACCCACCCCACCCAGAAGCATGTGTCAGCCATTACATTACCCTCATCAAACTTACAGGTAGGTAGCCATCTTCCCTGGGAGGGTGTTTGTGGGTTGGAGGCCTGCACTACTACTACCACCATTCCCTTTGTCCCACAACTGAGCAGGATGGAGCACTCCCCCACCCCGAAGCAGTTGGAAGCCATTGCAGTACACCAAAGAAACTTACAGGTAGGTAGCCATCTTCACAGTGAGGGTGTCTTTGGGTGGGAGGCCTGTACCACTACTCCCACCATGCACCCTGCCCCCCCCTCAGCAGGATGGAGCCCACCCCACCCCACCCAGAAGCAGTTGGAAGCCATTACATTACCCTCATCAAACTTACAGGTAGGTAGCCATCTTCCCTGGGAGGGTGTTTGTGGGTGGGAGGCCTGCACTACTACTCCCAACATTCCCTCTGTCCCACACCTGAGCAGGATGGAGCACTCCCCCACCCAGAAGCAGTTGGAAGCAATCACAGTACACCAAACAAACTTACAGGTAGGTAACCATCTTGCCTGGTAGGGTGTCTGGGGGTGGGAGGCCTATATCACTACTCCCACAATGCACCCTGTCCCACAGCCTAGCAAGATGAAGCACTCACTCCCACCCAGAAGCATGTGTCAGCCATTACACAACCCACATCAAACTTACAGGTAGGTAGCCATCTTCACAGTGAGGGTGTTTGGGGGTGGGAGGCCTGCACTCCCACTCCCACCATGCCCCCTGGCCTCCACCTCAGCAGGACAGAGCCATCCCCCCACCCCACCCAGAAGCAGTTGGAAGCCATTTCAGTACACCAAACAAACTTACAGTTAGGTAACCATCTTCACAGTGAGGGTGTTTGTGGGTGGGAGGCCTGTACCACTACTCCCACCATGTACCCTGCCCCCCACCTCAGCAGGATGGAGCCCTCCCCCCACCCCACCCAGAAGCAGTTGGAAGCCATTACATTACCCTCATCAAACTTACAGGTAGGTAGCCATCTTCCCTGGGAGGGTGTTTGTGGGTGGGAGGCCTGCACTACTACTCCCAACATTCCCTCTGTCCCACACCTGAGCAGGATGGAGCACTCCCCCACCCAGAAGCAGTTGGAAGCAATCACAGTACACCAAACAAACTTACAGGTAGGTAACCATCTTGCCTGGTAGGGTGTCTGGGGGTGGGAGGCCTATATCACTACTCCCACCATGCACCCTGTCCCACAGCCTAGCAAGATGAAGCACTCACTCCCACCCAGAAGCATGTGTCAGCCATTACACAACCCACATCAAACTTACAGGTAGGTAGCCATCTTCACAGTGAGGGTGTTTGGGGGTGGGAGGCCTGCACTCCCACTCCCACCATGCCCCCTGGCCTCCACCTCAGCAGGACAGAGCCATCCCCCCACCCCACCCAGAAGCAGTTGGAAGCCATTGCAGTACACCAAACAAACTTACAGTTAGGTAACCATCTTCACAGTGAGTTTGTTTGTGGGTGGGAGGCCTGTACCACTACTCCCACCATGTACCCTGCCCCCCACCTCAGCAGGATGGAGCCCTCCCCCCACCCTACCCAAAAGCAGTTGTAAGCCATTACATCACCCTCATCAAACTAACAGTTAGGTAGCCATCTTCACAGTGAGGGTGTCTGGGTGTGGGTGGCCTGTACCACTACTCCCACCATGCATCCTGGCCCCCACATCAGCAGGATGGAGCCCTCCCCCCACCCCACCCAGGAGCAGTTGGAAGCCATTACATCACCCTCATCAAACTAACAGGTAGGTAGCCATCTTCACAGTGAGGGTGTCTGGGTGTGGGAGGCCTGCACTATTACTCCCAAAATTCCCTCTGTCCCACACCTGAGCTGGATGGAGCACTCCCTCACCCAGAAGCAGTTGGAAGCCATCACAGTACAGCAAACAAACTTACAGGTAGGTAGCCATTTTCACAGTGAGGGTGTTTGTGGATGGGAGGCCTGTACCACTACTCCCACCATGCACCCTATCCCACAGCCTAGCAAGATGGAGCACTCACTCCCACCCAGAAGCATGTGACATCCATCACATTACCCTCATCAAACTAACAGGTAGGTAGCCATCTTCACAGTGAGGGTGTTTGGGGGTGGTAGGACTGCACTACCACTCCCACCATGCCCCCTGCCTCCCACCTCAGCAGGGTGGAACCCTCCCCCCACCCCCCAGAAGCAGTTGGAAGCCATTGCAGTACACCAACCAAACTTAGAGTTAGGTAGACATATGATTCTGGACCGTGACCCCACTGAGCAGGATGTAAGCCACCACCATGCACACACACATGTGTAACATAACAAACCCAAATGTGGGCACATTACAGGTAAGTAGCCAATACGTGCACCCACCCATTTGTCACAAATTAAATGGTGCCATATGACAACACCAGCCCTCTCATCACACAAAAGGCCACACCTACCCCATTGCCAAGCACAGTGTGCACACAGGTAAGCAAAGGAAACTGTCACAGCTTCCAAAGTATGACACACCAATGCACAAGTAGAAGAAAGTCAGGGCACAATCATGCACAGCACCTATTTACATGTTCATCACCATGGGGCAAGTGCAACAAGGACCATTCAAAAAATATGAAAGCATGTGTGTTGGTACAAATCAAGATATGCACATGACAGGACAAAGGTATGCAGGAGATGACAATGGCCAGTACATGGCCAGATGTCACGTCTGCCGGGTCAAACAAATCAACAAAGACTTCTCAATTAAACACATGTTGTGCCAGGCCCTAGATGGCAACAAGTCCCTGTAATCCTTAATTGTGCACGGGTCACATGGTATGCCTTGACACCTCACACCCTGGACAAGTAATGCATGTACCACTGCATCATGTCAGGAAGCACAGTAGTGCACATAATAAACACTGTGATGATCTGTCAATTGTGCAGTGTACAAAAAGTGAATGACACACAGCTAACACAAAGCTTGCCATGTGCACTACAATGGCCAGTTCCCATCTGACCCACAGGTGACCAATAACTCACGGCAGAGGACAACACCAGCATCCTGCAGAGCCAGTCTCCCCCCCGGGACATGGACTCTTGGATGTTGACCCCCAGGATTCCATGGACGATGAGCTCGAAGCCGGCCCATGTGGTGTGCCAGGGAGCAACAGGTGCCAGGACCCCATCATCCCCCCACCACATCTGCGGCAACAACAACTTCACAGCAGACCCCTGCTGTCATGGCCTGTGCTGCCACCTCCCCCACCACCACCAGTGCTGCCTGCAACACCCTCCCTGTACCAGAGGATAACCAGCACACACCACCGACCGAGGAGGGCAGGGAGAGGATGCGGATGCCCACAGTGGTGAGGCAACAGCTCCGTGGTAGCAGAGCAGGTGGGAGGGGCAGGGTCACCCACGGACACCAGGAGGCTGGGACCCAATCCATGGAACACATCACCAGAGTCCTGGGTGCATACAAACAGGCCCAGGGATAAACAGGTCAGTTGGACAAACTGTTGCACGAGCTCATCCTGCTGATGAGGCCCATAGACACCCGCATGGGGCAAATCGTGGACCTCTTGGGCCAGCAAGTGGCGGTACTGAGGGACAGACATGCGCCACAGACAACACCTTCACCTCCCTCTGGTGGGCTGCAATATGACAGTTCACCATCCTCCCCTGCGCCCACAGAGAGGGGTGAGTCCTCAGACCCCACTGGCCCTGCAGCAGGGCCCCCCCTGCCAAACGACGAAGAAGACCCTGGGAGTATCTGGAGGCAAAGCACCTGCCAGACGCCAGTCACGGAGCCAGCCATGATGGCAACCCTCTCCACCACGGCATTGATTTTCTGGACTGTCCTTCCACACACTGCCTTGTGAATGGCATCTGTCTGTTGGAATGGGTCACCAAATCAATGTGGTGACTACTCGATTAGCTCATCTACCACAACTGTCAACTCACTGCTCCGCCCCACCCCCCAATGGAAATGTACATCCCCCTCGCATCTTACCATTGGAAATAAAATATCCTTACACACATGTTGTCTTGTCTGCTCCGTCTTTATTGCAGGATGTACAGCCTTCAACATGACCACAATGTTCCAGGAGCATGGGCTGCATGTAGGCAAGGAGAAGTTGAAGGCACCTAGGGAAACACAAGAGAACTACTTTCACTGGCCTGGGTGTGGCATCACAGACATCACACAACCCTACCATCAGGATAACCCAACATGCACACGTCACAATGTGCAACAAGTGTCAACATACACATCCTGTAGATGTACCCAAATTACCTGGCGCAGAAACATTGCCAAACACCGCTGGGTCTACAACTGGCTGCTGTTACAATTTTCACATGCCCCTTCACGACAACAGCAATATCAGCAGATAATGGGTATGTTGCACATTGTCACCCACCTTCAAATGAAGTAGCATGTGATGAGCTGTTGACGCAGGTCAACACCTTCCTCCTCTCCACTGTCCTCATCACTGGACACAAGTTGGTTTGCAGTCTGGGGCCATGGGTCCTCACCATCATCCAGGAGCAGGGGAATCTCCTTGCGAATGGCTAGGTTGTGGAGCTTGCAGCATGCCACTACAATCTGACACACCTTCCCGGGCGAGTATGCCAGTGCACCTCCGGTCTTGTCCAGGCAGCGGAAACGTGACTTGAGCAGATCAAAAGTACGCACCACCACACGACGTGTCCTCCCATGTGCCTCATTGTAGCGGACGTCAGCTGGGGTCCTGGGATTCCTCAGTGGGCTCAGCAACCAGGGACGGTTGGGATATGGAGAGTCACCTAGGTATGACAAACACAAATAGACATTGCAATGTTGCTGAGGCTGAGGGCAGCAGCCCACACATCCAGCATGCAATATGACTAGGCATACTCACCCACAATCCATGCACGCTCTGGAAGCAGATTAGCCAGCTGGGGCACAATGCTGTTCCGCAGGATGTAGGAGTCATGGGCCGAGCCTGGGAATTTGGCACACACTTGGGAGATGATCATATCTGCCAGGCACACCACCTGCACATTTATGGAGTGGCAATGCTTGCGATTGCGGTAAATGTGCTCACTTGCCTGTGGTGGCACAAGCCCGACATGGGTGCAATCAATGGCCCCAACAACTTTGGGGATGTGTCCAAGGGGATAGAAGTCTCCCTTCACAGCTGGCAATTCAGCTCCCCTGGGGAAATGGATGTATCTGTCCTTGTATAGCATCATGGCGGACAGTACATCATGCAGCACCATGCTGAACATCGGTTGTGACATCCCACCTGTGCTGGCCACTGTCTCTTGGAACCATCCAGTGGCAAAAAATACAGGGCCGCCATCACCTTATAAGTAGGGGTGAAAGCTGTTGGACATATCTGGCGAGGCTGCAGGTGGGGCTCCAACAGATCACAAAGGGTTTTCAGGGTGGCTCTATCCAGACAGCATTTCCGTATGATCGCAACATCCTCCATGTCCTCCAGCACCATCAAGTGACAAATCAAATTTGGCCTCCTCCTATTTGAGATGATAGTGGACACATGTCCATGCAATACATCATGAGATGTGCACAGCATATCACGTTCTAGAAGACACAACAACGACTGCCATCAATATTGAGTTACAGACCAGCTTACATGTAGGGACACCTTCAGCTACACAAAGGGGACACCTGTCAACTTACACAAGACAAGTACCTCAAACACCACCTTGGTCAATGTGAATGCACATAGGGAGATGGCCACATTTCATATGGACACGCCTGGGAAAATAGCATCCAGCATATGTGCAACAAATCAAACCCACTGTCTCATACCTAGCTGCTGTACCTGTCACACCTTTAATCCGTCATTACAACCTGGCACACATCGACCACACAATGACCACCGTCGGCACAGGAATGACGAATGTGTGCATGAGCAGACATGAGAGGCAATGCATAATGGATCATTATTCATTAAGACGAGCATTGCTGTGATTGTCACTGCACCTTAACACATTGACATGTGTACACATTGTAGAGTCCAGAACAACACTGTCCTCCCCACCCAACCATCGAATCCATAAGTGACATGTGAGTGAGTACAGGCCAATCAATGAAATCACACACACAAACATGGCATGTGTAGCCATCAGTGGAGTAAATGGAACATTGGCATCGTGTGCACAATGATGTGTCATTGACCATGTGGGCACTGTGCACTGTTGATGTATGCCAGATGGCCATTGCGATTGTATGGCACCCATATCGCGGTAGCTACCGCCTGGCCCCGGCGGTGTGTGACAAGCACCCCCATTCACACAAGTGCAGTAGTGATAGGCATGGAGACATGGGGAAATGGCGGTTGGCATGCTCCGCCGCCTAAATCGCAGTGCTTCGTGTCAATGTATGGCACCCATATCGTGGTAGCTACCGCCTAGCCCCGGCAGTGTGTTACCAGCACCCCCATTCACACAAGTGCGGTAGTGATAGGCATGGAGACATGGGAAAATGGCAGTTGGCATGCTCCGCCGCCTAAATCACGGTGCCTCGTGTCAATGTATGGCACCCATATCGCGGTAGCTATTGCCTGGCCCCGGCGGTGTGTCACCAGCACCCCCATTCACACAAGTGCGGTAGTGTTAGGCATGGAGACATGGGGAAATGGCGGTTGGCATGCTCCACCACCCATATCACAATAGCTACCACCTGGCCCCGGCGGTGTGTCACCAGCACCTCCATTCACACAAGTGCGGTAGTGATAGGCATGGAGACATGGGAAAATGGCGGATGGCATGCTCCGCCACCCATACCATGGTAGCTACCACCTGGCCCCGGCGATGTGTCACCAGCACCCCCAGTCACACAAGTGCGGTAGTGATAGGCATGGAGACATGGGGAAATGGCTATTGGCATGCTCTGATGCCTAAATCGTGGTGCCTCATGTCAATGTATGGTACCCATATCGCGGTAGCTACCGCCTGGCCCTGGCGGTGTGTCACCAGCACCCCCATTCACACAAGTGCAGTCGTGTTAGGCATGGAGACATGGGGAAATGGCGGTTGGGATGCTCCACCACCCATATCGCAGTAGCTACCTGCCTGGCGCCGGCGGTGTGTCACCAGCACCCCCATTCACACAAGTGCGGTAGTGATAGGCATGGAGACATGGGAAAATGGCGGATGGCATGCTCCGCCACCCATATCGCAGTAGCTACCACCTGGTCCTGGCAGTGTGTCACCAGCACCCCCATTCACATAAGTGCGGTAGTGATAGGCATGGAGACATGGGGAAATGGCGGTGGACGTGCTCCACCGCCTAAACGTGGTCCCTCGTGTCAATGTATGGCACCCATATCGCGGTAGCTACCGCCTGGCCTCGGCGGTGTGTCACCAGCACCGCCATTCGCACAAGTCCGGTAATGTTAGGCATGCAGACATGGGGAAATGGTGGTTGGCATGCTCCGCCACCCATATCGCAGTAGCTACAACCTGGTCCTGGCAGTGTGTCACCAGCACCCCCATTCACATAAGTGCGGTAGTGATAGGCATGGAGACATGGGGAAATGGTGGTTGGCATGCTCCACCGCCTAAATTGCGGTGCCCTGTGTCAATGTATGGCACCCATATCGCGGTAGCTACCACCTGGCCCCGGCGGTGTGTCACCAGCACACCCATTCACACAAGTGCGGTAGTGATAGGCATGGAGACATTAGGAATTGGCGGATGGCATGCTCCACCACCCATATCATGGTAGCTACCACCTGGCCCCGGCGGTGTGTCACCAGCACACCCATTCACATAAGTGCGGTAGTGATAGGCATGGAGACATGGGGAAATGGCGGTTGGCATGTTCTGCCACCTAAATCGCGGTGCCTCGTGTCAATGTATGGCACCCGTATCATGGTAGCTACCGCATGGCCCCGGCGGTGTGTCCATGCAATGGAGCTTGCCCTAGAGCCAATGGCAAGCTCGATAGTGGTGGCATGATGCAATTTTGAAAATCGCAGTAGGCGGGCTCCGCCACCGTGGGGACGGTCATTGGATGCATTTGAAAGAGGCAGACCTGGACCACCAATTGCTGCAGCTTGGCACCTTTGAAACGACCCCAGGGGGCTATGTATGTGGGGAATTGAGCCTCACATTTCCACTGCTCCCAGAGCCTGCTGCCAGAGACCCCTCACCTGCTGCTGCCTCCAGGGACTGCTGCCTGAGACCCTCACCTGCTGCTGCCTCCAGGAACTGCTGCATGAGACCCCTCACCTGCTGCTGCCTCCAGAGCCTGCGGCCAGAGCCCCCTCACCTGCTGCTGCCTCCAGGGACTGCTGCCTGAGTCCCCTCACCTGCTGCTGCCTCCTGGGACTGCTACCTGAGACCCCTCACCACCCAATTCCACCGCTGTTGTCTCATGTCCACAGTGATGGCAAGGACAGAGAAGATCTGTGCCAGTCCCTTCACGAGCGATGAGCTAGAGGTCCTGGTGGACAAGGTGCTCACACAGTACCCAAGGCTATATGGTGCCCCAAATGTCGAGGTAAGTTGTCAACAGTGGGGTGGTAGGGCAGGGGGGCCCCACATGTAGTACGACTGATGCAGTATGTGCCTGGGAGTGTGGGGTAGTGCCATGCACTGCCTGACATTCTGTCTCCAGGGGGAGGGTGTATGTACCCAATGCCACAGGATTCCCTGCCTGCACATGTATGCATGAGTGACCTGTGTTGTGTTGTCAGCCATACACTGACATACACTGACACAGAAGGTTGTTCGTGCAGGATAGTGATTGCTTGGCTGGATGGCTGTGTGTGCCCCTGTAGTCCATCTCAGTGTGAGCCCAGCTGGGCAGCACAGTGCCCGTCTACAAAGACAAGGACACATCACTTCACCTACAGAGTATGACATCATTCTTTTCACATTGCACTCCAGCTATGGGCCATCCCAGCACTGTAGATTGCACACAACCGCCATTGTGAATGGCATTTTGTAGTCGTGAGATCATGTCCCTCAATTTGACATCCATGACACAGTTATCTATTCACAGGGCAGGGACATTGGGGCTGCGCAGTCCTGGACATAGTGGGTCACCCCCCCACAGTTTGATATGTGATGTATGTGTTGCTCAACCCAACAATGGACTGGAGATGTGGGCAGGCTACATAGGGGTTCCAGTGCTGGCATCCTGCATGTGTGTGAGATATGCAGGGGTTGTGTTCCCCCTCACACCTGCATGCATTCACATCAGCTTTTCTCATACAGATGTACCATGTTAGATGTACTCTAGTCTCTGATAGACATATTGTTGGATATGTGATGAGTTTGTATCTTGCTGCTATACTGATAGCTGTTGGTACATAACACTGTGTTCCTGATCATTTCCCCCTCTTGTCTCCCATGCCTGCTGCTCAAGGTACACCAGTGTAAGGCCGTGTGGAAGGCCATTGCCGCGAAGGTTCGAGCTCTAGGGGTCTCAAACCGACGGACCCACTGCCACAAGAGGTGGGACGACATCAGTCGGCTGGCAAAGAACGTGGCAGAGATGACTTTTGGGCTGCTTCCTCAGACTGGGTGTTTGGAACGGTGCAGCATGACACCACTAATGGGCCGCATCTTGGTGGTGACACAGCCTGAGCTGGATGTACGTTTGAAGGATTGAAGGAGCATCAACAGCAAGCCAAGGGTGAATATTTGGGGAGGGTTACTTTGACTGGGAGTGGCTGCATGTGTACAGAGCCTGTGCCAGCGCTGGCCTATGTGATGTTGGTAGTGTGATGCTGTGGCATGTAAGTGGCTGCTGGGCTGGATGCCGGTGGCATGCATTTGCCCTCCCTGTACTGACAACGGTGATTTGGATGCTGTGCATTCACATTACATTCTGAGTTGTGACCTTCAGGTTTCTTCTGCACTGGGGCAGTCTTGGGAATCCCATGGGAGGGAACGGCAGTGTGCCCAATCTGACTGTGCCTTCATCAATGCGTCCATTGCATGCACCCAGATTGGGGAGGCCTACACATCTGACAGCGATGTGCACCATTATATTGTCCCCACAGTACAACATGGTGGGTGGCATGGCTAATGTCCATTGTGGACTGTCATGTTGTAGTCTGGGTCTGTGTTGTCCCCTCCTGTTCCATCTATATCTTCCATTGGCAACAATTAGTGTGCCCCCATCATGTCCCTAGGTGTGCTCAGAGCTAGTTGTGTGTCTGGTTGAACAGAGCCACAAGCAGGGTGTTGTGCTGTGTGGTCATCACATGGCTCACTCAAGCCTGAGTGTCCAGTTCCCACGCACTGCTTGAGTCGATGTAGTGAGTTGGCACGATGTGATGGCACAGGGTGGTGTGTAACATGTAAATTTGGTCATCTTTTGTAATGCATTGCTTGCATATGTTTGTTCTGTTGCTGTCACTGACCTGACCCTACATCTCTCTCTCTCATGCAGCATCTCCTGTGGTCACGGAGGGACAGGAGACGGACACCAGTGGGGGTGAAACAAGCACAAAAGCTGCACAGGAGCCCAGTGACACAGATGTCACCAGCGCCTCAGAGGGGGACAGGAGTCTGCTGGAGGAATCCCAGCCTGAGACGCAAAGCAGCACATCATCAGATGCCAGCGGGGATGCATCCATGTTGAAGGGCACAGGGAAAGGGGACTCTGCATCCACTTCCACCACACAGCGGCCAGTACCCACCCTCTTAGCCACTTCCTCTGGTGCTGCCCGTGTCCACCTCAGTAAGAGGGGAAGAGTGTCCTTCACCCCTGGCACCACTGCCCCTGCCCCTGTCCCCCCCTGCTGCCATCAGTGCTGAGTCTGTGGACCTTTTGCACCAGCTGTGTGTAGGCCAGACAGCTCTCCTCAATGCCTTCATTGACCAGGACAAAAAATTGGCCCAGGTGGTTGCTTTCATGGAGGGCATACATTCTGACAGGGGTGGGCTACACCGGACAGTCCAGGCTTTGTCATCGACAGTGACGTCTGCCCTTCAACAGGCACATACTCACAGTCCAGCTCCGGGCCCTTTGTCCACCCCCCTGGCAGTGGCCACGTCTGACGATAGTGACCATGATCCACATACATCACAGTCACGATACAGCACACGGAGCACACAGCAGCAGCAACCCAAGCGGTCCCAGCCGCAGACACCATCCCCCAGAAGACCAAAGCCACCCCCAGAGTGCAGGGAGAAAAGCCCATCAGGCGAAACCAGTGGACAAAAAGCAAAGCAGCAGACCACAGGCACACATGCCTCAGAGGCATCCCCATCCAAGGACTCTCCTGCCCGTAAAGCATTGCGCAAAGAGAAGCATACAGTGTCTGTGCCCACCAAGGAGGTGGTGCATGCCAAGGGTACTCCTAGGAAAGGCTCCAAGGCAGATTCACCCACCACTTCAACTCCCATTCCAAGCCCAGTGAAGCAGGGGCCGGAGTGCACAGTAGGTGTGACACCTAGTAAACAGGGGAAGGGGGGACAGCGGCAAAATCAGGCGAGGCGTTCTGCTAGATCCAGCACATCCCCAGAGGGGGTGCCAGCGCCTCAATTGTGTGTCTTTTGCTTTATCGCCCTAAGTGTGCCAGGTATGCTCAGACGTGAGTCCTGGGCTCACTGTACCACTGGAATCACAAGCTATCCCGGCTGAAGAGGAAGGTGAAACCCCAAAACCGGTCCTAGGATGCTTGTTTCCGGTCCAGGGAGGAACGGGCTTGGCAGTTTGGGCTGGATTGTTCCCATGAGGCACAGGGTCAAGACTGATTTGCATATAGCCAGGTCTAAACTGGGGTGGCATGGTGAGCAAAAGAATGATGGATTTAACCCAGATCTCTTGACTGGGGGTGAATGTTTTGATTTGTTCTGCATTCTGTCCATCAATTGTGTGTCTTTAGCGCTTGCACCTGATGTAGCTTTGGTGGTGAGTATGCCTGTTGTGCCCACACCACTTCCCATTGATCTAAAGTCAGGCAAGCCATTTAGAATCCCCAAGAAGTAGAAAGGTACCCCTCCACAATGTCCAAGCCACACCGTGGTTCCCATCTGCATGACTCCACCTCCACGTGCCACTAAACCACCTAGTCCAAGGAGCCCTCCGGCTTGCCAAGCCACTGATAGCTCTACCTCAGCTGTTCCGCTCTCTCCCCGTTCAGGTGCCCCGATAGTCCCCAAGACACAGCCAGCTCCCAGTCCACCTGACAGCCAAGTCTGAGTGGTAGTTACCCTCACAAACCTTCCTCTCACACAGGTGGGCCTGTACTGCACATTGTTACCCCCTGACTGTGTTGCTAACCATGGAAAGGTACAGTCACACACATTCCCTGTGCAGCTTCTCATGGACTCAGTCAGCACCTTGGACTGGCCACTGGCCTTGTGTTTTGCCCCCTGCCTGTGCTGCTTCTCATGGACTCAGTCTGCACTTTGTCCTGCCCACTGGCCTTGTCATTCACTGCTGTGTGCCCGCTGCCTGTGCAGCTTCTCATGGACTCAATCTGCACATTGTCCTGCCCACTGGCCTTGTTGTTCACTGCTGTGTGCCCCCTGCCTGTGCAGCTTCTCATGGACTCAATCTGCACGTTGTCCTGCCCACTGGCCTTGTCGTTCACTGCTGTGTGCCCACTGCCTGTGGAGCTTCTCATGGACTCAGTCTGCACTTTGTCCTGCCCACTGGCCTTGTCATTCACTACTAAGTGCCCCCTGCCTGTGCAGCTTCTCATGGACTCAGTCAGCACCTGGACTGGCCACTGGCCTTGTGTTTTGCCTCCTGCCTGTGCAGCTTCTCATGGACCCAGTCTGCACTTTGTCCTGCCCACTGCTTGTCGTTCACTGCTGTGTGCCCCCTGCCTGTGCAGCTTCTGATGGACATGCTCTGCATTTTGTGCCTTGCTCTTCTCTTGTCATGGTGCCTATCTGTGCAATATGTGAATAAAGACAATCCAGTTGCTCCTGTTGTCTATTTTGTCAGTGTCCTTACTGAATGAAGTTCTTTTGCTGTGTGTATATGGTTTACTGTGCCACATGCTCTGCGTGCCACTTCAACATGGTCAATGTTTGGGCTCACTTACTAATCAGTTGTCTGGGGTGACTGGGTCTTCAGTTCTTCATGAACCAGATACTTGTGGGGGCAATGGTGTAATTTTATAATGTGCAGCAGTTGTCATTTACTTGATTAGTTCATGTTGTCTATATTGTACACATGTCAGGTTGGGGGGCACTGTCGGCACAGAGTGGGTTTCTGCACACAGTTTGGCAGGCAGGCTGTCCAGGGTCATTATGTATGTGTGGTCTTCCTTTATGCGTGCCCAGGGGTGTATGTGTGTGGTCATCTTGTAATGGCCAGTCATCCTAGTCCCATGGCTTACTTTCCATGTGCGCTCTTGGATGATCAGGTGGTGTGCGCTGTGAATGGTTTGAGTTTGTGGGGAGTGTTGATGTGTGCATGCCCCTGCAATATGAACTAAACACATGTGTCACCCAGGAGTCGTATGCCTGTGCTTTTGATTGTTCAGCCCTGTAGATGTGGTTGTATGCACATGTGTGAGTTGTATGTAGTACACTGTACAGTGTGTTGGTGTGTCCTTGCAGTTCTGTCTGACTCCTACTTGTTGTTTTTGTCACTTGTGAGTGTGCAGAGTTTGGGACTGGCGAGTCAGTGTTGTGTTTTGTTGCACATCCATGTGTCTGGTGGCTGTTTGTGGGGACTGTGCAGACCTGCTGTTCCACACTGCCATTGTGTTTGTGTTTTCTCATGCCTTGCTGTCAGATGGCGCCTTCTTGCCTCCAGTGGGGAATGTTGTGTGTGTTGGCATGCCATCCCCATCTGTGCTTCAGATGCCTTCCCATTGTGGGTCTGCACTCCTTTTCTTTTTTTATCGTACACTCCTGCCATGTCCCCAACTGGCATACAGTACACTTCACTTTGGTGTCAGCTGTCCCCTTGGTTTCCATGTGTGTGTACATCCCCATCCCTTAATTTGTGCCACTGTGCTTTATGGTGCAGTTCTTTGTCCAGGGTCAATGTGTCACTCAGGGCATTTCCCCAATGGTTTGTATGTGATGTGCTGGTGCTGTTTGGCAGTCATGGTTGCTCCTATGCAGTTCAACTGTGTGTGCTGCCCAGTCCTCTGGTCAAGTTGTTTCCACCTTTGTGTCCCGGACTTGTGCATCTGTTGGTGTTGTGTTGGATGTATGTGTGTTGGCTGTGGTATTGCTTCACTTCCTGGGTGTGCTGTTGTCTTTCTGCTGTGGTGTATGGTGTTGTGTGGGTTGCTGTTCTGTCACTGATGTCTGTGTGTAGCTGGTATGCCTGGTGTGCACACACTGCTTGTTGTGCATGCAGTGCTGTGTGTGTCTGTTGCCTTGTCATTGCCTGGTGTGCATCTCCTGATGTCCTGGTGTGTCTGCTGTGTGACGTTTGTGACTGTGCATCTGTTGTTTGTTTGATGTGGCTGTGTTTTTGTGTGATGGTGCACTTCTTGTGTGTGTTGTGGTATGTTGTCTGTGCATTCTTCCTGAGTGATAATGTTGTGCCCTCCTGTTGTGCCTGTGCTCCCATTGGCTATCCACAGTTTAGCTGCAACGTATGTTTAGTCTGTTCTTGTTGTGGTTCTGTGTGTGTTTCTGTTGGGTCATGTGTTTGTGTGTTGGTTTTGTGTAGACATTTGTTGTGGCATCCCTGTGTGTGTGTGTGTGTGTGATGTTTGTGGCTAACCCCAGGGTGTATGATTGTTTGTGTGTGTGTTGACTGCAAAGTATTTCCAGAGTTCAGTGTGTTTGGCACTGGTGTTGTGTGCTGCTGGTGTGAGAGGGGTATATGTGTGGATTCCTACTGGTGTTTGTCAGTCATGGCGTGTGTCAATGGTCCCAGTGTGTAGTGCTGCTGGTGTACTCCTGTGTAGTAGTTGTATAGATGTGTGGCTGTTCACAGTTTGACTTCAGGGCCTTCCTTTAATCCTAGTGCCTCTACATGTTTTGCCTTGCTGTCTCCCTGTGTTGTTGCACTGTGATGTCTGTGGTTTGTTCTCAGTGCCTGTTCCAGCCATGTGTGCTTTGATGGTGTGAGGGTGTTGTTCTCTGTTCCTTGTCTTGCATGTGCTGTACACATGCCTGTTGTGTGTCTCCTTGACCTTCCATTTGTGTGCATCCCACTTTGGTTTTCCTATTTGTTGTGCTCCATTGCAGTTGGCATGTGGGGTGTGTATGTGTCTGTGTGTCAGTCTGTGGTATGTATGTGTGACTAAGCAGGCTGTGTGTCCATTTGGATGTTTGTTCCTTGTATGTGTTCATTTGGTGCTTGTCCTCATTTTAGTTTCCCTGAGTGTGGTGTTGTGGTGGTGTGTGTGTTTCCCTGGCCCTGTGCTACTGTGCTGTGTGCTGTGTGTTTCTGTGCAGCCACTCCTGCAGTGTCTGTCGACATGATTGTTTGTTGTGTGGTGCAGGGTGTATTGACCTGGCTTGTTGTTGTGCATGTGGTGCACAGGAGGGGCACATGGCATGTGCCTTCATGGGGTGTGCTAGTGTGTGGTGGGAGGGGGTGTGGCCCTGTGGTCTTTGTGCCCCGCCCATGCCTGGCACTGGCCCTGCCTTCTGCATTGTGTGCATGTATTTCCTTGTGTTCACCGCTGCAGCGATGTGACCAGGACATTGCTGCATGGTGGCGGTAGCTGTGTGTCCAGGATGCAGAGGGGTGACTTGGTGGCAGGTGGGTGATGTGTGGGTGCCCTTGTGGATGTGTCCCTGTCCCCACCAGGGTGTCTGATGTGGATTTGGACCCTGTGTCAGCCCATGTGTTGTGTGTTGTGTTATTGCCTACCTGCGGCGGCGTCCGCAGTGGTCCATGAGTTCCTGGTGATGTAGCAGGTACAGCACCGGAAAGACATGTAGAGCGGGGCCATGGCGGTCGTGACCGGGTGGTGTGGACCGGGACTCTGGTTTTGCGTTCCGCTGTCATGCTTCCACCATCTCTGGTTGGGCGGTTTCTCCGCTGTGATGCGTCTGCTTGTTTGGGTCACCCTAATTTGTGGAGCGGGGCGAACGTCATTCTGCTCGGCGGAGAGTTTCCATTGGCTCCCACCGCCACGGTGGTGGGCACACTTTGATGGCGGTGCACGTCGCACCACGGCGGTCGGAAAATGGGCTATGTTTGGCCATACTAAAATGGCGGGCGTGAGGACCGCTGCTCGTGGGCGGAAAAATGCATTTTTCGCACCGCCGACACCACAGTGGTGCCACCGCCTGACATCCTAATGGACCCCCAAGACACCGCTAGGTCTGAACGCTAGTGAGGACTTTTATACTTGCTTATAATAGGGTTATAGGTTTTATACTGCTGCACACGATGCTATGACACTCTCTTGACCTTGCCTCCTGAACTTATAAGATTATAGTTTTAACAAAATGTTGTGTTTTTTTATGCACCTTTAGCACTTTATTGCACATGCACTTTTCATGGTTATATATATGGATGTATTATATAGGGCCCACTTGGGCATGTATTTTTTCATCTGCCGCTGCAGCACTGTAATATTCCAGCATATCAGACAATTTCTCTGTTTACAGGGAGTCCGATTAATAGTATATATGTTACATGTTGCACAGTTGCATTCCATCGTTTTAAGACCTGATTTTTTACCTACATTTTAAAAAATCGTTACATATTACTGTTTCACTTTTAAAACTTTTTATATTTATATATATATATTCACTTAAAAAAACATAGGTTTTACAGACGTTATAGTTAGAAATTAGCATTTAAAAAACCTTAGAAATTCACTGAAAAAAACATAGGTTTCAGGGACGTTATAGTTAGTTGGACATTTGACTCATATACAACCAGAGAAATTCGCCAGTTATAGTTAGTTGAGCTAACTATAACTCGCACGCCCGCAATGCATTGCTGATGACGTCACATATTACATCACTCATGACACGGTCAGTGACATCACTGATGACATCTCAAATGACATCACTGATGACATCATCCAGTGAAAATGTGTTTCTCTGAACTTTAAATATTTTTCATATATATCTATGCCAAGGTGTTTTGAAGAATGAGTGGATTTACAAGTGCCTGAAGGGATTATTTAGTAGGCACATGACTGACTGTATAAGTGAGTGATTGAACGTGTCTGACTGAATGCATGGGTTAGTGACTAAACTGTGTGAAAGTCTTTATTAGTCTCTCAGTTGGTTTGGAAGCGGCTGCATGCGTTGGTAAGTATCTACATAGGTGTCTATATGGGTTATTGATTTCTTGTCTGAATATCTGTATGAGTGCCTGAGTGTCTGTGTGGCTCGGTGGAGGGGAATGTGACTCTGTGCACAGATGTCTGAGTGGGTAATTCACTGATTGTATGGATTCAAAAGTGCATCTGGGAAGGGCTGTATGGGTGACTTAGTGTGTGTATGGGTGTGTGGTGAGTGAATGAATGTCTCAGTGGTATATGTGTGATTAACTACATATGTTTTAAGGCAGTATATGTGAGTGTTGGAGTATATAAATGACTATATGTCAGAGTAAGTTATTTGAAGAGTGGGTGTATAAACAAGTGTCTGCTTGTATCACTGATTGTATAAGACAATAAGTATGTCTTGGTATCTGCATAAATAAGTGATGTGGTGTGTGTATAAATAACTCAGTTGGTGTATATAACTGTATACATGAGCAAATGAGTAAGTAATTCATTCTTTGCATGACTAACTAGGCTTGTGACTAACTCTATGGATGAGTAGTAGAGTGGAACAATGTATAGGTGTATCAGTACACATTATAGTACTGTATTGATGAGTAACTGTATGTGTAAGACACTAGGTGTGTGTATAGACCTAGAAAATAGTCGGTGCTAAGTAGTATCTGGCATTCTTGTGTGTATGGTTTCAAAAACAGTAGTCTGTATTTTAGAGTGCGTGTATCATAGTTTATATTAGGGCATCAGTACATGCATCCGATTATCACTTGGATGATGTCATCTGTGATGTCATCAGTGATGTTACTGACCATGTCATGAGTGATGTAATATGTGATGTCATCAGCAGTGCATTGCGGGTGCGCAAGAATTATAGTTAGCTCATCTAACTATAACTGGCAAATTTCTCTGGTTTTATATGAGTCAAATGTCCAACTAACTATAACGTCCCTGAAACCTATAGTTTTTTCAGTGAATTTCTAAGGTTTTTTAAATGCTAATTCCTAACTATAACGTCTGTAAAACCTAGGGTTTTTGCAGTGAATTTCAAATGTTTTTTAAATGTTAATTTCATATTTTAATATTAATAAAACCTATTTTTTTTCGAATTGTTTTTTAATATTTTGCAACTTTATTATAATTTTTTTAATTTTAAAAATGATGTAATGTTTTATATCTTCCCCCAAAAATATGCATATCAAACTTTTTTCTTTTTGAGAAAACTACAGTCCCGTACCGGTACTCTACCAACCTCGATCAGCACGCAAATCCTATCCACCACATTTAAATGATGCGCATTTCATATCCAACAGGTTTGTGACACCACGTCCCGCGTAACAACATGTACATATGAGGTCGCGCCAGCTGCTACTTTAGTATGCAACGGGTACGCACTACCAAGCCGTGCGTTACGTCATGTACGTATGGGGTCGTGCCCGCTGCATGTTGCTAATGAGACGAGTGCATGCTGCTACACCCTGTGTTACATCATAAACGTACGGTGTTGCGCCACATATGCCATTCCCTCATTTTTTTTGTCTCAAAACTATATCTAAATAACGTTAACGTGTAGATGAGAGCAAACGATAATCTAACATATTTTAAACATTTATATATTTCTAACTGTAATAAACTTATATTTTACCAATTCTATTTTCCCAAAATCATGTCTGGTGCAGTCTCCTTGAGCACTAGGTGCGCGATTGCCATGTGACCCTTAAAAAAAGCACTTCATTAATTCATAACATTTCCTATTGTAACAGTTGGAAAACGCCACCCATTTCAGTCAATCTCTATACTGCATTTGATGAGACACACCTCTTCTGCTTAGAGAGCTTTTTTCTAAACTTTTTGAATGTACACATGTCTTACACTCCACACAACATGCAACCATCATCATCATCAATATTCATGGTCTGTAAAGTAGCGTTCCACCTGTGATAGCCATACACCTACAAGTTACATAACCGAAGTTTTCCCCACTACCAGAGGTAACATAGTTACATACACTGCCCACAGCACAATGTAATATCATATGGCCCAGGGGCACTATCTTGCATAGATAATGAACACACAGACACAGATAGATAGTGGAAGTGGGTATGAGCACATGCACTCGACACCTTTTTATTACCAGGATCACATATCCAGTACTATCTGTGGTGGATGCGTGTGGAGTCAGTGTAAACCATTCCTCAAGGAATAGTTGCTGCTATCATCTACTAAAACAGCAATTTTAAATTTCATTGGATCACACACAGACATTCAATAATAAAAGAATCAATAGTTTCTACTGCAGTAAGCTAGGGACAGTAGGGACAGTAGATGTGAAGTAATACAGAAAAATATTCTATCGTAAAAGAAACACAACTTATGGTATACTGAGACACAATTAATTCATCAGAAATAATACACAAAAAGATTTTATCATAAAGGGTCCATCAGTTTAGTGCACTCAGAAAGCCACATCAAAATCATTCAGCATGTCAACAACCAGCAATGATGTGTGCTATAGACGGGCAGGCTGTACTTGGAGTAATATCTGTTGCCATCAACAGAACATCATCAGCAATAGCAACTCAATCTAAATTGTGAACACTGCTGTCTACAGTGTAGGCCAGAGAGAGCGGGCAGTAAGGGCCCACAGCTACGTAAGGTGGAATTCAGCTACACTGTTTGTCGTACGCGAAGCAAAAAAGCGTGTCTGGAGCCTGTAATAATACGTATTCATGGTGTAGACAGAGCGCACTGGAGCAATGTCTTTTCCTATAGAACTGTGTCATCTACAAGACCAACTCGATCCGAATTGTGAACACTGCTATCTGCAGTGTTAATTGTAAACAGTACTCACACAGACATTCATGAATACTTTCTCTCACTTCCTCTTAACAAAAGAAAACAACATCAGTTGCAGAAAAATCTGCAATAAATAAAACAAAACAATTCAAATACCATTTCTGCTGTCTACAGTGTAGACTATTCAGTGTTCTTTTGCACTTGCAAATTAAATTTAGCCATTGTACTAAACCTATAAGTCATGTCAAAAAATTTCTTCAAAGAAGTATACTAAAAACATAATATGTATATTCCAATAGAAGTTGTAGTTACTTGACTACTGGATTCTATAATTAAACAATCAGCACTCGATCTGAATTGTGAACACTTCTGTCTGCATTGTAGGCCAGACTCACTATTCATTAACACCTGACAGCCATGTACAGTTCAATTCGAAAGCATGGACTTGCTTGCAGCAGATCAGAATGGGTACACAGAAATAATATCAAACTTCAACTTCTGACATCCTCAATCATACAATCAAGACCCCATTTCACTGTTCGGACCTGCTGTACCACAGTGTACTCCACCAACTAGTGTCAACCAACAGTTAGCTATGGAAACACCAAGTCTGATTCACCTCAACGGAGGGAGTTCTATGAAAACCAAGCAACAAGTAATATCGGACATCTCCCACTGTGGAATCAAGACACTGTTCCACTGTTGGGACCTACAGTTGCTTACACCTGGTCAAAGGGAGTACCTTCATCTCCACTCTCAGATGAAGTTCTAACATCCTCCATTGTCTGATCAAGACACCGTTCCACTGTTGGGACCTAGAGTTTGATACATCTCATCTGAGGGGGTACCACAAATCATCAAAAACTGTAACTTCTGACATCCTCAAACATAGAATCACGACCCCATTCCAATGTTCGGACCTGCTGTACCATGGTGTATTCCACCAACTACAGTCAACCAAGGCCATTAATAATTTGCAGCAGTTAACTACGGAAGCACAAAGCCTGATGCACCTCAACAGAAGGACCTCTGAAAATTCACCTGCACGTTATAACGGACATCATCCATTGTGGGATCAAGACACCGTTCCACTGTTGGGACCTAGAGTTGGTTGCACCTAGTCAATAGGAGTACCTTCATCTCCACTCTCAGATGCAGTTCTAACATCATCCGTTGTTGGATCAAAAGACCGTTCCACTGTTGGAACCTACAGTTCGTTGCACCTGATCAGAGGGGGTACACAAAAATCATCACACACTTTAACTTCTCACATCCTTAATCACAGAATCAAGACCCCGTTTCTAAGGGTGGGCGTAGTTCGCGAAGTAGCACTTCGCGAAGCTACGCAAAGTGAAGTTCGCACTACGCGAGCTACGCGTAGCACTTCGCGAACTGCGAAGTAACATGTTCGCACTGTGCAAGATGTTGTTTTCAATGATTGCACAGTGCGGACAAGCAACCGGCACTGTGCAATCATTGAAAATGGCATCTTGCACAGTGCGAGCTGTAGTTTTCTGCTGCTCGAGTAGATTTTTACTCGAGCTGCAGCTTTCTCAACGCGAACTGGTAGTTTCTCATCGTGAGCGGTCGCGAGCATACGCGACCCCTCGCAATGAGAAACCTGACCTTCTCGCGTTGGGAATCTCGCCGGGAGGTTTATTTTCCATGCTCGCGATCGCGAACAAGGAAAAAGTCTCGCCAGGATGTCATTTTGCTTGCTCGCGGTCGCCAACTTGACGTTGAGGACCGCGAGCAAGCAAAAAATGACCGCAGCACTACGCAACACTACGCTACGCGTGTTCGCACTGTGCTACGTGCAGTTCGCGTAGCGCGAAGTAGCGCGAACTTCGCAAACTACGCGAGCGTAGCGTAGTGCTTCGCCCAGGCCTACCCGTTTCACTGTTCAAACCTGCTGTACCACGGTGTACTCCACTGACTGGTGTCAACGAAACACAATAATCATGTGCAACAGTTAACTGCGGAAGCACAGTGTCTGATGCACCTCAATGGAGGAAGTTCTATGAAAACCAAGCAACAAGTAATATTGGACATCTTCCATTCTGGGATCAAGACACCATTCTACTATTAGGACTTAGAGCTGGTTGCACCTGGTCGAAGGTGTTACACAGAAATAAACTCAGACTTTAACTTCTGACATCCTCAATAATAGAATCAAGACCCCGTTTCAGTATTCAGACCTGCTGTACCACGGTGTACTCCAGTGACTACACTCAACCAACCCCAATAATCCTGTACAGCAGTTAGCTATGGAAGCACAGAGTCTGATGCACCTCAACAGAGTGAGTTCTGAAAAAAACAAGCAGCAGGTAATATCGGACATCATCCATGGTGGAATCAAGACGCCGTTCCACTGTTGGGACCTAGAGTTAGTTGCACCTGCTCGAAGGGAGTACCTTCATCTCTTCTCTCAGATACAGTTGCAACATCATCCATTGTGGGATCAAGACGCCATTCCACCATTGGGACCTAGAGTTGATTGCACCTGGTCAGAGGGGGTACACAGAAAGTATCACAGACTTTAACTACTGACATCCTCAATCATAGAATCAAGACCTTGTTTCACTGTTCGGACCTGCTGTACCGCATTGCAATTTCAACTTCATGCATAGCAATGGCTGCTTCATTTTCCAGCATTGCTCGTCCAAGAAGATCGTGACTACATGGACCACTACTTTCGCTATCTTGAGAACTTTCATTACTAATTTCAGCTGTAATCGTTTTTTTCTGTTCATTCAACATTTTTAAATATATAGCAAAAATTGTACATGCAACGCTACTTTTACATGTATTACAAGAATCTTCGTAACAGTCAAAGTCTCCAAATAATTCACTTTCACTACACCATGAATTAAACAGTTGCAGAAGTGCTAAATAGTAAAATTCTCCCTTATCTAAACTTTCACAACTGACTTTCTTGTCGTTTATGAGGTTACTCTTTGCATGTTTTACTAAACAAGCATGACTTCCAACTACTACATATGTTCCTTCTTTTACATTCTCTTTAACATTTCAAGCTGTAATGTTGAAGTACTTCATACAGACATAGCTGTTCCAGATGTTGACTTCTTTTCGGTTAGTACGTGTCCAACATATTAGTTTTAAGATTGTCTGTATTGTCTGCTTCATTTACTGCTAATTCTTCAATTTCTTCAAATCATTTCAAGACTCCATTTTGTTTGCAGGCAAGACCTAAACTTACCCAAATGATTCCTTGTGACTTTGAATTTAAACTTGAAGAGCAC
The DNA here is from genome assembly GCF_964204655.1 of Triturus cristatus. Lineage (NCBI taxonomy): Eukaryota > Metazoa > Chordata > Amphibia > Caudata > Salamandridae > Triturus > Triturus cristatus. The sequence continues at coordinate 493,253,066 of NC_140588.1, forward strand.
AATCAGTCTGAACATCCATACAATCCAATTTCTCGGAGGGAAAGTATTTTCAAAGTAAAGCTGTACAATTCTTTACTAAAGCTTTTCTCTTGTGTAATTTCTTCCCACAGTTCTGTCATCTCTATTTTTTCTGATTTTGTTATGTACGATGTAACGTAACATGCAACAGCAATTGAGTTATCTGCAACATACTGAATGTCCATGTTCGCATTCCACATTTTTAAAATGACTGAATTGTAATCATTGATATACTTTGCCACTTCTCTTTTTTTTAACTTGTAGTTATTCTTTTGAGATTTCCGAATTATCGTGTGCCTTACAGAAGAAAAAAATAATAATTTACTCTTCCTTTACAAATGACTGGACAGGAGAAACCAAACCGACGTCTGGTGTAAAATTTTCCTTTAAAGTTGTAGTTTCTTCTGCAATACTTTCAAGAACTGTGACTTTGGAAACGTAAAACATGCTATCTCAAGCTTCTATCTCCTTCTTCTCTTGGTATCTCACATGTCACATACTATTCAATGAAAGACAATACTGTTTCATCAGAATAATTTCCAAATTTAGGTTCATCCTTGATCCATAGTACCATATGTACTATGCATGGAACAGAATCCGCCCTGTTGTGGTGGTGTGTGTGTTTCCCTGGCCCTGTGCTACTGTGCTGTGTGCTGTGTGTTTCTGTGCAGCCACTCCTGCAGTGTCTGTCAACATGATTGTTTGTTGTGTGGTGCAGGGTGTATTGACCTGGCTTGTTGTTGTGCATGTGGTGCACAGGAGGGGCACATGGCATGTGCCTTCATGGGGTGTGCTAGTGTGTGGTGGGAGGGGGTGTGGCCCTGTGGTCTTTGTGCCCCGCCCATGCCTGGCACTGGCCCTGCCTTCTGCATTGTGTGCATGTATTTCCTTGTGTTCACCGCTGCAGCGATGTGACCAGGACATTGCTGCATGGTGGCGGTAGCTGTGTGTCCAGGATGCAGAGGGGTGACTTGGTGGCAGGTGGGTGATGTGTGGGTGCCCTTGTGGATGTGTCCCTGTCCCCACCAGGGTGTCTGATGTGGATTTGGACCCTGTGTAAGCCCATGTGTTGTGTGTTGTGTTATTGCCTACCTGCGGCGGCGTCCGCAGTGGTCCATGAGTTCCTGGTGATGTAGCAGGTACAGCACCGGAAAGACATGTAGAGCGGGGCCATGGCGGTCGTGACTGGGTGGTGTGGACCGGGACTCTGGTTTTGCGTTCCGCTGTCATGCTTCCACCATCTCTGGTTGGGCGGTTTCTCCGCTGTGATGCGTCTGCTTGTTTGGGTCACCCTAATTTGTGGAGCGGGGCGAACGTCATTCTGCTCGGCGGAGAGTTTCCATTGGCTCCCACCGCCACGGTGGTGGGCACACTTTGATGGCGGTGCGCGTCGCACCACGGCGGTCGGAAAATGGGCTATGTTTGGCCATACTAAAATGGCGGGCGTGAGGACCGCTGCTCGTGGGCGGAAAAATGCATTTTTCGCACCGCCGACACCACAGTGGTGCCACCGCCTGACATCCTAATGGACCCCCAAGACACCGCTAGGTCTGAACGCTAGTGAGGACTTTTATACTTGCTTATAATAGGGTTATAGGTTTTATACTGCTGCACACGATGCTATGACACTCTCTTGACCTTGCCTCCTGAACTTATAAGATTATAGTTTTAACAAAATGTTGTGTTTTTTTATGCACCTTTAGCACTTTATTGCACAAGCACTTTTCATGGTTATATATATGGATGTATTATATAGGGCCCACTTGGGCATGTATTTTTTCATCTGCCGCTGCAGCACTGTAATATTCCAGCATATCAGACAATTTCTCTGTTTACAGGGAGTCCGATTAATAGTATATATGTTACATGTTGCACAGTTGCATTCCATCGTTTTAAGACCTGATTTTTTACCTACATTTTAAAAAATCGTTACATATTACTGTTTCACTTTTAAAACTTTTTATATTTATATATATATATTCACTTAAAAAAACATAGGTTTTACAGACGTTATAGTTAGGAATTAGCATTTAAAAAACCTTAGAAATTCACTGAAAAAAACATAGGTTTCAGGGACGTTATAGTTAGTTGGACATTTGACTCATATACAACCAGAGAAATTCGCCAGTTATAGTTAGTTGAGCTAACTATAACTCGCACGCCCGCAATGCATTGCTGATGACGTCACATATTACATCACTCATGACACGGTCAGTGACATCACTGATGACATCTCAAATGACATCACTGATGACATCACTGATGACATCATCCAGTGAAAATGTGTTTCTCTGAACTTTAAATATTTTTCATATATATCTATGCCAAGGTGTTTTGAAGAATGAGTGGATTTACAAGTGCCTGAAGGGATTATTTAGTAGGCACATGACTGACTGTATAAGTGAGTGATTGAACGTGTCTGACTGAATGCATGGGTTAGTGACTAAACTGTGTGAAAGTCTTTATTAGTCTCTCAGTTGGTTTGGAAGCGGCTGCATGCGTTGGTAAGTATCTACATAGGTGTCTATATGGGTTATTGATTTCTTGTCTGAATATCTGTATGAGTGCCTGAGTGTCTGTGTGGCTCGGTGGAGGGGAATGTGACTCTGTGCACAGATGTCTGAGTGGGTAATTCACTGATTGTATGGATTCAAAAGTGCATCTGGGAAGGGCTGTATGGGTGACTTAGTGTGTGTATGGGTGTGTGGTGAGTGAATGAATGTCTCAGTGGTATATGTGTGATTAACTACATATGTTTTAAGGCAGTATATGTGAGTGTTGGAGTATATAAATGACTATATGTCAGAGTAAGTTATTTGAAGAGTGGGTGTATAAACAAGTGTCTGCTTGTATCACTGATTGTATAAGACAATAAGTATGTCTTGGTATCTGCATAAATAAGTGATGTGGTGTGTGTATAAATAACTCAGTTGGTGTATATAACTGTATACATGAGCAAATGAGTAAGTAATTCATTCTTTGCATGACTAACTAGGCTTGTGACTAACTCTATGGATGAGTAGTAGAGTGGAACAATGTATAGGTGTATCAGTACACATTATAGTACTGTATTGATGAGTAACTGTATGTGTAAGACACTAGGTGTGTGTATAGACCTAGGAAATAGTCGGTGCTAAGTAGTATCTGGCATTCTTGTGTGTATGGTTTCAAAAACAGTAGTCTGTATTTTAGAGTGCGTGTATCATAGTTTATATTAGGGCATCAGTACATGCATCCGATTATCACTTGGATGATGTCATCTGTGATGTCATCAGTGATGTTACTGACCATGTCATGAGTGATGTAATATGTGATGTCATCAGCAGTGCATTGCGGGTGCGCAAGAATTATAGTTAGCTCATCTAACTATAACTGGCAAATTTCTCTGGTTTTATATGAGTCAAATGTCCAACTAACTATAACGTCCCTGAAACCTATAGTTTTTTCAGTGAATTTCTAAGGTTTTTTTAAATGCTAATTCCTAACTATAACGTCTGTAAAACCTAGGGTTTTTGCAGTGAATTTCAAAGGTTTTTTAAATGTTAATTTCATATTTTAATATTAATAAAACCTATTTTTTTTCGAATTGTTTTTTAATATTTTGCAACTTTATTATAATTTTTTTAATTTTAAAAATGATGTAATGTTTTATATCTTCCCCCAAAAATATGCATATCAAACTTTTTTCTTTTTGAGAAAACTACAGTCCCGTACCGGTACTCTACCAACCTCGATCAGCACGCAAATCCTATCCACCACATTTAAATGATGCGCATTTCATATCCAACAGGTTTGTGACACCACGTCCCGCGTAACAACATGTACATATGAGGTCGCGCCAGCTGCTACTTTAGTATGCAACGGGTACGCACTACCAAGCCGTGCGTTACGTCATGTACGTATGGGGTCGTGCCCGCTGCATGTTGCTAATGAGACGAGTGCATGCTGCTACACCCTGTGTTACATCATAAACGTACGGTGTTGCGCCACATATGCCATTCCCTCATTTTTTTTGTCTCAAAACTATATCTAAATAACGTTAACGTGTAGATGAGAGCAAACGATAATCTAACATATTTTAAACATTTATATATTTCTAACTGTAATAAACTTATATTTTACCAATTCTATTTTCCCAAAATCATGTCTGGTGCAGTCTCCTTGAGCACTAGGTGCGCGATTGCCATGTGACCCTTAAAAAAAGCACTTCATTAATTCATAACATTTCCTATTGTAACAGTTGGAAAACGCCACCCATTTCAGTCAATCTCTATACTGCATTTGATGAGACACACCTCTTCTGCTTAGAGAGCTTTTTTCTAAACTTTTTGCAATGTACACATGTCTTACACTCCACACAACATGCAACCATCATCATCATCAATATTCATGGTCTGTAAAGTAGCGTTCCACCTGTGATAGCCATACACCTACAAGTTACATAACCGAAGTTTTCCCCACTACCAGAGGTAACATAGTTACATACACTGCCCACAGCACAATGTAATATCATATGGCCCAGGGGCACTATCTTGCATAGATAATGAACACACAGACACAGATAGATAGTGGAAGTGGGTATGAGCACATGCACTCGACACCTTTTTATTACCAGGATCACATATCCAGTACTATCTGTGGTGGATGCGTGTGGAGTCAGTGTAAACCATTCCTCAAGGAATAGTTGCTGCTATCATCTACTAAAACAGCAATTTTAAATTTCATTGGATCACACACAGACATTCAATAATAAAAGAATCAATAGTTTCTACTGCAGTAAGCTAGGGACAGTAGGGACAGTAGATGTGAAGTAATACAGAAAAATATTCTATCGTAAAAGAAACACAACTTATGGTATACTGAGACACAATTAATTCATCAGAAATAATACACAAAAAGATTTTATCATAAAGGGTCCATCAGTTTAGTGCACTCAGAAAGCCACATCAAAATCATTCAGCATGTCAACAACCAGCAATGATGTGTGCTATAGACGGGCAGGCTGTACTTGGAGTAATATCTGTTGCCATCAACAGAACATCATCAGCAATAGCAACTCAATCTAAATTGTGAACACTGCTGTCTACAGTGTAGGCCAGAGAGAGCGGGCAGTAAGGGCCCACAGCTACGTAAGGTGGAATTCAGCTACACTGTTTGTCGTACGCGAAGCAAAAAAGCGTGTCTGGAGCCTGAAATAATACGTATTCATGGTGTAGACAGAGCGCACTGGAGCAATGTCTTTTCCTATAGAACTGTGTCATCTACAAGACCAACTCGATCCGAATTGTGAACACTGCTATCTGCAGTGTTAATTGTAAACAGTACTCACACAGACATTCATGAATACTTTCTCTCACTTCCTCTTAACAAAAGAAAACAACATCAGTTGCAGAAAAATCTGCAATAAATAAAACAAAACAATTCAAATACCATTTCTGCTGTCTACAGTGTAGACTATTCAGTGTTCTTTTGCACTTGCAAATTAAATTTGGCCATTGTACTAAACCTATAAGTCATGTCAAAAAATTTCTTCAAAGAAGTATACTAAAAACATAATATGTATATTCCAATAGAAGTTGTAGTTACTTGACTACTGGATTCTATAATTAAACAATCAGCACTCGATCTGAATTGTGAACACTTCTGTCTGCATTGTAGGCCAGACTCACTATTCATTAACACCTGACAGCCATGTACAGTTCAATTCGAAAGCATGGACTTGCTTGCAGCAGATCAGAATGGGTACACAGAAATAATATCAAACTTCAACTTCTGACATCCTCAATCATACAATCAAGACCCCATTTCACTGTTCGGACCTGCTGTACCACAGTGTACTCCACCAACTAGTGTCAACCAACAGTTAGCTATGGAAACACCAAGTCTGATTCACCTCAACGGAGGGAGTTCTATGAAAACCAAGCAACAAGTAATATCGGACATCTCCCACTGTGGAATCAAGACACTGTTCCACTGTTGGGACCTACAGTTGCTTACACCTGGTCAAAGGGAGTACCTTCATCTCCACTCTCAGATGAAGTTCTAACATCCTCCATTGTCTGATCAAGACACCGTTCCACTGTTGGGACCTAGAGTTTGATACATCTCATCTGAGGGGGTACCACAAATCATCAAAAACTGTAACTTCTGACATCCTCAAACATAGAATCACGACCCCATTCCAATGTTCGGACCTGCTGTACCATGGTGTATTCCACCAACTACAGTCAACCAAGGCCATTAATAATTTGCAGCAGTTAACTACGGAAGCACAAAGCCTGATGCACCTCAACAGAAGGACCTCTGAAAATTCACCTGCACGTTATAACGGACATCATCCATTGTGGGATCAAGACACCGTTCCACTGTTGGGACCTAGAGTTGGTTGCACCTAGTCAATAGGAGTACCTTCATCTCCACTCTCAGATGCAGTTCTAACATCATCCATTGTTGGATCAAAAGACCGTTCCACTGTTGGAACCTACAGTTCGTTGCACCTGATCAGAGGGGGTACACAAAAATCATCACACACTTTAACTTCTCACATCCTTAATCACAGAATCAAGACCCCGTTTCACTGTTCAAACCTGCTGTACCACGGTGTACTCCACTGACTGGTGTCAACGAAACACAATAATCATGTGCAACAGTTAACTGCGGAAGCACAGTGTCTGATGCACCTCAATGGAGGAAGTTCTATGAAAACCAAGCAACAAGTAATATTGGACATCTTCCATTCTGGGATCAAGACACCATTCTACTATTAGGACTTAGAGCTGGTTGCACCTGGTCGAAGGTGTTACACAGAAATAAACTCAGACTTTAACTTCTGACATCCTCAATAATAGAATCAAGACCCCGTTTCAGTATTCAGACCTGCTGTACCACGGTGTACTCCAGTGACTACACTCAACCAACCCCAATAATCCTGTACAGCAGTTAGCTATGGAAGCACAGAGTCTGATGCACCTCAACAGAGTGAGTTCTGAAAAAAACAAGCAGCAGGTAATATCGGACATCATCCATGGTGGAATCAAGACGCCGTTCCACTGTTGGGACCTAGAGTTAGTTGCACCTACTCGAAGGGAGTACCTTCATCTCCTCTCTCAGATACAGTTGCAACATCATCCATTGTGGGATCAAGACGCCATTCCACCATTGGGACCTAGAGTTGATTGCACCTGGTCAGAGGGGGTACACAGAAAGTATCACAGACTTTAACTGCTGACATCCTCAATCATAGAATCAAGACCTTGTTTCACTGTTCGGACCTGCTGTACCGCATTGCAATTTCAACTTCATGCATAGCAATGGCTGCTTCATTTTCCAGCATTGCTCGTCCAAGAAGATCGTGACTACATGGACCACTACTTTCGCTATCTTGAGAACTTTCATTACTAATTTCAGCTGTAATCGTTTTTTTCTGTTCATTCAACATTTTTAAATATATAGCAAAAATTGTACATGCAACGCTACTTTTACATGTATTACAACAATCTTCGTAACAGTCAAAGTCTCCAAATAATTCACTTTCACTACACCATGAATTAAACAGTTGCAGAAGTGCTAAATAGTAAAATTCTCCCTTATCTAAACTTTCACAACTGACTTTCTTGTCGTTTATGAGGTTACTCTTTGCATGTTTTACTAAACAAGCATGACTTCCAACTACTACATATGTTCCTTCTTTTACATTCTCTTTAACATTTCAAGCTGTAATGTTGAAGTACTTCATACAGACATAGCTGTTCCAGATGTTGACTTCTTTTCGGTTAGTACGTGTCCAACATATTAGTTTTAAGATTGTCTGTATTGTCTGCTTCATTTACTGCTAATTCTTCAATTTCTTCAAATCATTTCAAGACTCCATTTTGTTTGCAGGCAAGACCTAAACTTACCCAAATGATTCCTTGTGACTTTGAATTTAAACTTGAAGAGCACAATCAGTCTGAACATCCATACAATCCAATTTCTCGGAGGGAAAGTATTTTCAAAGTAAAGCTGTACAATTCTTTACTAAAGCTTTTCTCTTGTGTAATTTCTTCCCACAGTTCTGTCATCTCTATTTTTTCTGATTTTGTTATGTACGATGTAACGTAACATGCAACAGCAATTGAGTTATCTGCAACATACTGAATGTCCATGTTCGCATTCCACATTTTTAAAATGACTGAATTGTAATCATTGATATACTTTGCCACTTCTCTTTTTTTTAACTTGTAGTTATTCTTTTGAGATTTCCGAATTATCGTGTGCCTTACAGAAGAAAAAATAATAATTTACTCTTCCTTTACAAATGACTGGACAGGAGAAACCAAACCGACGTCTGGTGTAAAATTTTCCTTTAAAGTTGTAGTTTCTTCTGCAATACTTTCAAGAATTGTGACTTTGGAAACGTAAAACATGCTATCTCAAGCTTCTATCTCCTTCTTCTCTTGGTATCTCACATGTCACATACTATTCAATGAAAGACAATACTGTTTCATCAGAATAATTTCCAAATTTAGGTTCATCCTTGATCCATAGTACCATATGTACTATGCATGGAACAGAATCCGCCCTCCTAATGGTCATCGAGGAGTCTAGGAAAATCCTTGATCATGGAGGATCAGTGGCAGTGATCCTCCTTGATCTCAGTGCGGCATTCGACACGGTCAGTCATGCCACCTTACTGAACCGTCTTTCGGATGTCGGCATTGTGGACAAGGCGTGGCTCTGGCTAAAATCTTTTTTGAGCAACAGGTCATTCCAAGTGTTTGATGGACAGACAGTGTCCTCTAGCATTCCTCTGAAGTGCGGAGTCCCGCAGGGCTCCTCATTAAGCCCCGCGCTTTTTAACATCTATATGAGGCCACTGGCTGAGGTAGTTCGTCCGTATGGAGTTAAGATCATATCCTATGCGGACGATACCCAGCTGGTGGTCTCATTAGCACATGAGGCTCTTCAATCACGATCAGGGGGACTTACCAAATGTCTGGAGGAGGTGAAGACCTGGATGACTCGGTCATCATTAAAACTCAATGGCGACAAAACGGAGCTTATGCTCCTGGGCCCTGCCGACCCCACGTGTTTCAACTCACTGTGGCCCCCCTGTCTAGGTCTCCCCCCGGCCCCGAAGGATAACATCAAAAGCCTAGGGGTTTGGCTGGACAGGAGTCTCTCACTCAACACCCAGGCCACAAAGCTCTCAGCCACCTGCTTTGGAATACTCAGGACACTGAAGAGAGTTCTTCCTCTGCTCCCAATGGAGGCAAAGCAGATAGCCATACAGGGCCTGATACAATCACGGCTGGACTCCAACAACGTCCTATACCTGGGTGCACCAGAGTACACCTTAAAGAGTCTACAGCTGGTACAAAACTGTGCCGTGCGTACCCTGCTACAGATTCCTCGTAGATTGTCAGTAAAGGCGGCCCTGATCAATCTTCACTGGCTCCCAGTGCGTAAGAGAGTTTCTTTTAAAGCAATGTGTATTGCCCACCAGGCTTTCTGGGACTCAGGTCCTCCAATCATCCGTGATCTAGTAAGCCAGTATCACCCAGTTAGAAATCTGCGTTCTAGTCAGGCTTTCATGGCAGCAGTCCCCAGAGTCACAAGGTCTAGATCTGGCGGAAGGTCGTATGCCTTTAATGCCGCCAAGATCTGGAACTCCCTCCCGTTTCATTTGAGATCCAATCCTGATCTTGTTTCCTTCCGTAAACAATTAAAAACACACCTATTCAATTCTGTTTAACTTTTCACTCAGTTTTTTTTCTTCTTTTGGCTCTCATCCTCTTTATTCTTCACTGGTTCCTTTTTAGCGCTTGGACGCCTCAGGGCAGCAATCGTGCTGTTATAAATTCACTTTCATTCATTCATTCATTCATATGAGGTGCACCTCTTGCTTGATACTCCTTTCTCCAAAAGAAATCAGTAACCTCTCCAAGAACTGTATTCTTTTTATTGCAGATAAAAGACATTATAGGTTGAAACCTATCATTACAATATCTGCACACATATACAGTATCCAATGAATACAGTTCACCACAATTCTTTATTTCAACATTTTTTATATTGGAATTAGCTTCTCTTAGAAAGTCAAGCAAATCTTCCCATGCATACTCTGCACATCTAACTGAGACAAACCATGTTCTTGTACCTACGTTCTGTAACACACACTTGAGTTCTTCATGATGACAATACCAGTACTCATTTGTTCCACGTTGACATGCCATCAAATTGATTAAGTGTCCTTCTAAATTTTCATCTCTTTCTTGAAGTTTCTCTACAGATTCTTTTGCAGAAAGAACTTATTGATGAACTTTAGTTTTGAGTATGTGGTTCACTGCATACAACAAAGAAGACATATCACTTTCAAACAAAAAGGTGAAATATGTATAAAATGCACTCGAAATCTAGGATCTTCAGAATATAATCTGGAATTTCAAGTGGTCAAATAGAGAAAGTGGACAAGTCAAGGACTGAAGATATTTATGAACATTACACAATATGTCCTTTGCATTCAAAAGAAGTAAAAGGAAACAGCATTGAGTTATTTGAAATGAAAAAAAGCACAGGGATCTCCAATAAGTGTATGGGAGAAAACCTTGGAAGGTCATTATTTTCCACAGCTGTTGCCTACAGGAGAAGGTGGACGGTATAATGATCCACCTGTTCCGATTGCAGCTTCAGAATATCGATCAACAAAATTCATCTTCTAAACTTATTACCTGTTCACCCACATTTACAGTTTTGTAATAAATATTGTTCTCTATAAGATATAAGGTAGCATTTTCAACTTTATTAACACCCACAAAATCTTTCCATATTTTCCGACTTTTTGTTACTACAACATTTACTAGAATTTACTACTGCCTAATTTTCCTCTTTCACTCCAGAGATAGTTTCAATACTTTTCTTAAAATCCAAAGGTAAGTACACCACTCTTCCTTCAAACCTCTTAGCAAGTCTGTTGGTGACAGTTTACATGTTTTAGGCTCCATCCGAATTATAGTTTGAAAAGAATTAACACATTGAATTAGAACACTCATATGTAGTCCATTCTGCCAGTTCCTCCGGAATAGCTACTAATTCTAGGTTGTTATGTACTGCTCTAAAAGGCATTTAGTTCTCTTCTAATTTGTTATAACAATATTTACATATACGTTGATCACTACCTAACTCAAATTGACATTCCACCTACAAGTAAATTGTAAATTCTACCACTTACCATTGTTCTCCTTTTCACTTTTCAAATACAAATCAACATTCCTACTTTGACTTTTATAGTCAGTACGTCGACAACAAACACAAACATAGTCTCGTATTTCACACCACACTACATTAAACTTTCCAATTTCTTCTTCAAACTGATCAGTGCTAATCACTTTCCCATCTCCTCCAACATCTGTAATTGTCATACTTTCACGTTCTATTAACTGCTTCTCTGAACCAAAATATTGCATTTCAATATCATCACACTTTTTTTGAACAACTAATAAAGAAGCATATAAAAGACTTTTACTCAGTTCACTTAAAAGTAATGCAGAACTTTTTACATAGTACACTTTCTCCACAAACTTCCGCATTTCTGAATAACATACTGCTAACATCCTCAACTGATAAAAACACTTTTACAAACTTTTTTGCAAAGACAAGCCAGAGAATGCCCATACTTCTCAGTATATTTTCTTACGTGACATAGATCTAGTCCTTGTTACACCTTGATGTTCTGTTTAATACTTTCTCTTCAAAATCACAATGAATAACTTCTGTTTTAAATTGAAAGTCCTATCCACTATACTTTCAATACGCTTTTTCTCTTTCAATTCAAAAACATTCCTTTTATATTTGAAGCATTCTTTCATTGAATTCTGAATCACTCTAGATCGAAAAAGTCTCTGACGATTTTCATGAAACTTCTTTTGTCTCCGAGTAACAGATACTATTTCTTTATCATCTTTCCTTTTCCTGGTATTTGAAATTGAAATCTGCTTCACCTTACTTGAAAAATTCCTATTTTTCCTCTTGTGTGATCCTTTTTTCATCTTGTACCTATAGTAGAACAAAGTTTTCCTGTACTACTCCCATTTTTTCCAAATACAAACTTTTGCCTTATGCACAAATATATATTTTACTTCTCTTTTCTTTTTTGTTTTTACTTCTTCTTGGCATTTCCAAATTTTAATACAAACAAAATAATTTTCTGAAAAAAACAATAGATTCAATTATTTTTCACATTTGTTCACTATGTTAAAATTATAAGATACAATTACAAAACTTCCACTAACGTCTTAAACACCCAGTGCTGCCACATGATTGAACACAACAGAGCAGCACTAACATGACAAGTAGTGCCATAGAACATACAGCAAGTATTTATTTATTTATTTACAAACACCTTTACAATTTATATGTAACTGCACTACCTCGTACTTTTCACCTCTCCACCGCACCCCACCACCCCACACCACTCTCTCTGCAACCCACCACAGAAAACTTTATAGATAGCATTTTTTAAAATTTTAATCTATGTACTTAAGATGATATTATCAACCAAAAAGCACACATTAAAATTACCATTATTAGCCTACAATTGTATCTACAACTTTCCAAACATAACACTGCCCCCCCCGGTTTTAAGTATGGGGGGAGGGGTGTCTGTGGGTGTCTGAGCAACAGCACTTTATTTTAGGTGGCCTCGAAACAGGTCTTTATGGGGGTCTACTTTCGGGCCTCGCAAACCTCATCCCTTTTTTTTTTCTTTATTGCACTGCAGTGAGACAGTGAGAGCATGCACATTACTCACTACTTAGAAGTGCAGACATCATGCCAGGTGACTTGCATTGTAGGAGAAGGGAAATCCTTTAAAAATACACTTTTTCTCTCAGAATTTCCCTTCTCTTTTGCAAAGCAGGAGCTACATCATCGTGGGGTAATTAGCAAACACACCACCAGGCGCGCAATGCCCATTGACCCGGACTCTCTCAAACAGCTTCCCGAGCGTACACACACGGCCGCACCCGAGTGCTTCACAGGTTTTCAAAAGATAATTTTTTGGTGAAGAAGACTCTGTTCTTTTTCACCCCTTTTTACAGCCCCTACATCCCCACTCTGCCTACTGCTGAAAAAATTAGGCTCCCCGAAATTTCGCTCTGGTTGCGCCTCTTGAAACGACCACAAGCAAGCAACTCCAGCACGAACCTGCTCTGACCTTACACATTCTCTTGTTTTAGGGCTGCGAAAACACACGCTTTGCCTGCCTCACTTAGTTCTCACACTCCCTCTTTAATATGAACATAAAAGCTTTCCACTTACTTTTATATTCCTATACTGTGCTTCACATGGAAATATAGAAATCAAGGTTCTCACCACCCCAAATTACCTCTCTGGTATACTTTCTCAAATGTAAGAAATACAGGTATTCAGTATCTGTCAGTCACGGCCACTTTTAAACAGTATACCTATATACAACTCAACAAAACGTTATGTTTCTAAATTAACGTCTTACACTTAAAAGCTCCTTTACATTTCTTTTGCTATATGTACCTTTCTTTAAAACACCACCCGAGAAGGATGGTGAAGTATGCTCCACAAAGAGCTACTCAAATCTATGTTATTCTTTATAAAATAATCTGCCTGTCAATTCTTTTCGCAAACCTTTTCGACCCCTTAACAGGCTGGATGGATGAGTATAATACGTCCTATTTAGGATCGTGGGCGGGTGATGCCCGAAAATAAGAACGTATAGTTGAATAAAAGGCGAGTGGATGCATGGCCAGATGCATCAATGCATATATACATAGATGGATGTATCAATGTATGAATGGAAGGATAAATCAATACAGGGACCAGTACTTACGATAGACTGGTGGACTGATAGATGCTTAGGATTGGTTATGGGACAGATGTATCTATGGATATATAGGCGTTTGGCTGCATGAATGACACAGTGCTCTCAATAGGCGAGTGCGCTCATAGATGCTTAAGATAAGTGCAGGAACAGATGTATGTATGTATATAAGTAGGAATGTATGCATCAATTAAAAGATGGTTGGATGGCGCAGTGCTTAGGATAGATCAATGCTGGGCTTTAATTGGGCCGGGTCTGAGGACCAGCACTTATTTTCAAGGAGCCTCCAAAAAGGTCTCTATCAGGCTCTATTTTCAGCCCTCGCAAACATAGGCATTTTTTTTTTTATTTCACTGCAGTGAGAGCATGCACATCGATGTACGCATGCTTATTTTGCTCACTACTGAGAACTGGAGACATCACGCTACGTTACCCACGTTGTAGAAGGAAGGGAAATCCTTTAATAATGTTTTTTTTCCAAAAGTAGGATAATTGGAGAGAATTTTCTAAAGCACTCAATGATACTTATCTTGATTTAGACCAAGGCCCAACTTGCATAGCCCACACCCCTTTAAGAGTTCCCCCCCCTTTTAGAGCACCTCCACTTTCTGAAACGCTCATAAGCAAAGCATATTAAAACATGCAAATTTGCGTGTAAAACATATACCATGCCATAGGGCACTTTATAAGTGCTCTCAGTGGTACTAAATCACCTCTATTAGCTCGACATCTGCACGTTACTATATTCTGTGTTAATCAGAAACATACCCACCTCGCTCACACCCACAACCATCCACGTCCTTCCTTAACCGTACAAAAGAAAAAAGAAACCCCCGCCATTCCTAGTAGCGCCACTATACCCATACACAGGCTTAATTTTAACAGGTGTGTGCCGGAACACTTATCAACAAAAACTATTCAAACATGCAAATTTGCGGGAAAAACATAAACAATACCATAGCACGGTTAATAAATGGGCCCAGTGAAACTACATTACCATTATTAACAACACATGCCCACGTTACAAATGTCCATCTTATAATCAGCAACATACCCACATCCCCCACCCCCACCCATACCATGCTTAACCATACAAAATCAAACAACGAGCCACTGCACTCCCGTTACCGCCACTATAGCCATAGATAGACTTAATGTCAACAGGTGTCTTCCGGAACGCTCATCAGCAAAAGCTATTAAAACCTGCAATTTTGCAACTCACACATACACCATACCATAAGACGGTTTATAAATAGTCACAGTACCACTACACCACCTCAACGCCCGCCCTTGCTTAACTTAACGCAATAAAAAAAAAGCCCCACAAACGTAGAAGCGCCACTATAGCCATACAGAGGCTTAATTTCAACAGATGTCTCCCGAAACGCTCATCAGCAAAACGTAGTAAAACATGCAAATTTGTGGGTAAAACATATACCATGCCATATGGCACTTTATAAGTGCTATCAGTGGTACTACAACACCTTTAGTGCCTCCACATCTCCACGTTACTATGTTCTGTGTTTCAAACAGCAACATAACTACCTCCCCCACATCCACCCCCGCCCTTGCTTATCCGTACGAAATCAAACAGAAACCCCCACCATTACTAGTAGCGCCACTATACCCATATACAACATTAATTTTAATAGGTGTCTGCCGGAACACTTATCAGCAAAAAGTATTCAAACATGCAAATTGGCGGATAAAACATAAACCATCCCATAGCACGGTTTATAAATGGGCCCAGTCGAACCACACCACCTTTACCAGCTAGACATCTATATGTTTACTGTATCTATATTAAAGATATTAAATGGAATTAATAAATTGACGAGTGTCTCAAAAGGGATAGTGAAGCTCACCATCAGTAAAACACGAACCACTTCAACACCTACATATATCCGCCACAGCGACACAGCCTGACAAATAGTATCACTTATAATCACATGTAGTTCTCTAATGTCAACAAAGTCATACAGAAAATATACCGCACATTTAAATTGTTTTTTATCTCTCACACATTTATAAAACATCTCTTCTAAAGAAGCACTCCCCAACTACTTCTATTCCATAAGAACAGACAATAATTAATACGTTTACTACCCTATATTTTAGTATATCTACCTTTTTATTATTCACTAGTCAGAAACTACAAAAACTATTAACTATACCCAAATGCAAATCAGAAACCATGGGCCATATTATCAAGGACGGCGTTAAAATTATCGCCGCTTTAGCGGCAGGAAACTGCCTCTAAAGGTGCGATTATGGGCTTGATAATATGCCCTTGTGAATTTCCATAGAAGCCCATGATCCGGTGTGAACATGGGCTTCTATGGGAATTCACAAGGGCATATTATCAACCCCATTATCTTCCTGCCGCTAAAGCGGCGATAAATTTAATGCTGTCCTTGATAATATGGGCCCATATTCTTATTATATCTCAACTTAGGATCACATGATTCAAACTATGCGTACATATAAAATTAACGTATCACTTTTCCTATCGCCATCTCCTCTCCATGTAATCTCAAAACACTGTATACGGCCCCACTGTACAACAACCGACCCTGACTTACATTCAAACCTACCTCTCAGTGTCAAAAATGAGACCACAACCTGCCCACATAACATTTCTGCATTTCGTTTTATCGCTTTTAACTTAATAACACATACGTCTCCTACCACCCCCCCACTCCACTATTTCCACAAAAAGTATCAGTTGCAAACATGCCACATTTTCTTTATCTCCCCAAATACATTACAAACTCAAATTAACGCTGTACCTCATTTTCAAAACAATATAGTCCTATAAAGGTGACAAACTACACTTCTTCTCCTAAACATATATAAAATACTTATATAACAACAGCTCAAATTTTACGCATATTTCATAACCAATATCAAACACCACACTTTACTAACACTATATTACTTTGAAATAAAAAATACTTTCAAAATTAAAAACATCACCTCAAATACTTAATCAATACTATAAAACACATAACACACCTTGTTCATTTCTAACTCACCTTTGAAGTTGTTATCCAGATTTCAAATGACACACGCATACAATTCTCTCTTTCTCACATAGTACATGTAAAGCTCCGACTTCATCAAGAATGAAATCAGGAATGGCACAATTTCTCTGTTGCTCCACACATAAATACACGTGAAGAACAAATCAGAATACTTCATTCCTTCAATGACATTCCAAAACTTAACCTCCATTGGTTAATTTAGAATTTTCCTTCCGAAAAGCTACTTATTATTCCACGCCACATACAGGTCACAAGTTCAACCTATTTTATCACCACACATTCTGGAACCTTCTACGACTCCTGCAGGTTAAAAGTTCATCATTGTTTTTTTAACCTGACGGTATACTTTTGCAACATTTTATCGAACAGTCAACGGCACGTGCACATTAAAACTTCACAATAGGGGTCAGTAGTTCATCAGCTTCATTTCCAACTCCAGCAGCACCTCACCTTACGCCCCCAGCACCATCAGACCCGTAGGAGTCAGTGCTTTCCACTTTCTAATTACCAAATTCATTTCATACACACAAATTTACCTTTGCACTCCCTATATAACACCCCCTAAGCACCATACACAAGTTACAATGTTCGAAACGAAAGTTCCTCCAAGTAGCTATAACTACATGCTGACACTACTTGCACAGATGTGGCACAGGGCCAAAGCACATGACTTCACAGCATATGACACACAGTTTGGGCTCACGCTTTCATCCCCGAGTCCGGCAGCAGCTCAGCTTAGCAGCATGAGACTCTACACACTCCCTCACATATTTTCCGTACCCCAGAACTTTCAGACCAGTACGGGTCAGTAGTTTGTCCTTGTAGTTATAAACACATGCTGACACTACTTCCACAGCTGTACTGCAGCGGCCATAGCACATGACTTCACAGCATAAAACACACAATTTAGACTCACGCTCTAATCTCCGAGTCCCGCACCACCTCACCTTAGCAGCATCACACTCTAGACAATACCTCACTTAATTTTTGTAGCCTTGCACTTTCACACTGGTAGGTATGATTAGTTCACTTCGCACCCCCTCTATAGCACACCCTAAACACCCCACAGAGGTTACAGTGCTCCTACCCTCCTATTTCCCATTTTCCCCACCCTTTTTCCCCCTTACTTGCTTCAACAGAATCACAAAATGGCGGCCAACACTTCCTCCTTCCTTGAGACTCTAGACAATACCTCACATATTTTCCGTACCCAGGACTTTTACACCACTATGGGTCAGTAGTTCATCCTAGTAGGTATAAACACATGCTGACACTACTTCCACAACTGTACTGCAGTGGCCAGGGCACATGACTTCACAGCATAAGACACACAGTGAGGGCTCACGCTTTAATCCTCGAGTTGCGCACAAGCTCACCTTAGAAACATCACACACTAGCCAATACCTCACTTAATTTTCATAGCCTAGAACTTTCACTCCGGTAGGTATGATTAGTTCGCTTCGCACCCCCTCTATAGCACACCCTAAACACCCCACAAAGGTAACAGTGCTCCTACCCTCCTCTTTCCCACATTTTTAGCCCTTTTCCTCCTTACTTGCTTCAACGGAATCACAAAATGGCGGCCAACACTTCCTAGTTGCAAACGCTTGCAGCACTCGCAGCCAATCAGCAGCAAGCTCGTGCTCGTAACGCCTCAGCCAATCAGATGGCTAAATTCCCAAATATCGATATCTGTAAATTTCAATATTTCTCAAAAATTACTGAACGGATTTACACCCAATAAACAAAAGCGTGCTTTCTAGACCAAGACCCTTCTACCTGCCAAATTTGGGGTAATTCCGTTCACCCGTTCGACCTGTAGCCTTGTCTAAAGTTTCCCATGGAAATTAACATTGAAAAAACACGTTTTGGGACCCTCCTTTTTTCTCAGCATGCCCCTTGACGAATCACCCCCAAACTTTCACCATAGGAGCTGATCTCAACAAAGAATTAGTTTTGAAGATTTCATGAAGATTCATCAATTGGAGCCAAAGTTAGTGCAAATAGAATGTTGCCATTTTCCTATAGTAACTAGGTCCTAACTATAACTACCTACTGACTGCCAGCGAGATATATATCGAGATATATATATATATATACATATATGTATATATATATATATATATATATAAAGACGATAATTTCTCTGCACCTACACACAAATGGCGAACAGAGACGTGAACCCAACGAGATGAGGTCATATGGAGTTTTTATTCATCTGAGCCTCAAACCTGACGCGTTTCGGGCTTCAGAAGCCCTTGCTCACAAGTCAGTTTGAAACTCATACGTCATCATTTTTAAATGCTTTACAGTGAATGGAGTGTTGACACCACGTGGTACATGAACATAGAAGAAACATTTCAAAACGCTGATGTTCAGGTAGGTCTGTTTTCTCAACATTTTGTCACTAATTGCTGCTTAAATGCATATAGATAGTCACGTTCATTACATATTATAACCAAACAATGCCAATAATCAAATATATTCTAAAAGCATATAAATATACTAATAAATAGAATTAAAAATTGTGCAAATTAGCCAACCAAAAATTCATGTTAAATAATTGCAACATTCATTTGGTCAGAAATATTATACTCTATTGTGCACACAAGCCTCTTATGCCCAACTAGTATCCAATAGCAGCTTAAATGCTGTAATAACTTAAGAGGCATTCAAAAGTAGAAACAGACAATCTTATACAGTATAACATACCCGAATAAAGGTGCTAAATACCTGATCCTTAAATGGATCCCCATAAAGTGCTAGTGCAATAGAATGTATAAATACATAAATAGGCGGTTAAAAACATCAACGTAAAGGAAGGTAAAAACCCTTATCCAACAAAGTTAAAATCAGGGCTAAAACCTAACAGAAACCATCTGACGTTTTTTGTATAAAAAGAAGAAGAACCGCAATCACCTCTACTAAAAGACAAAAAATGCAAAAAATTGCTCAGAAAAACCAAGTAAAAGGATCTGTTAACCGGATGTATGTCATACATTTTACAGAAAGTGATACATCTCATCTGTGTTATTTAGGCCATTGGGGGTCTTACTATCTAGTTCTAAAATCAGTCTAGATTCCAGTTGTCTTAGACTTTTTTCTCTATTCCCCCCACGACGCAGTTTGGGTACACTTGCCACTACAAAATATTTTAAACAGCTCAGATCATTGTTGTGAACCGACTTAAAGTGCCTAGCTACTGGATAAGAAGAAACATTATTCACTATGGCACGTAAGTGTTGCAAAATTCTGACGTGCACCTGCAGCTTGGTACTTCCCACACATCTGAGGCCACAGGTGCACGTTAGAACATAAACTGCAAATTCTGTTTTGCAGTTAAACCTACCCTGAATTCTGACCATATTGGGACTGAAGGGGGTAGAATATGTATCAGTATTCACTCCGAACTTGCACGCTCTGCAGGAGGAACATTTAATGAACCCCTGCTTTGGTTGTAACCATTGTTTGGCAGCAGCTAGTTCAGGAAAAGGTTTAACAATCTGAGTTTTCATGGAAGGTCCCTTCCTATGTGTAATCGTGGGTTGTGATGGTAAAATGGGAGCTAAAACCCCGTCTGTCATAATAATGGGCCAATTGCGCTTGACAATAGACCTAATCTGTCTTTCCTGTCTGTTATACGCAGTGATGAGTCTGGGAATGTTGTTCACGTTATCATTGACTGCCAGACGGTTGTTAAAGGATAGGAGTGTTGCCCTGGGTTTTAAATCCACTTTAGAAATTGCCTCATTAAGTATTGATTCTTTGTATCCCCTGGTACGAAAACTTGTTAACGCCTCTTGTTTACAGACTACATAGTCCTCTGTTGTGCTGCAGATGCGTTTTAAGCGTGTTAGCTCACCTAGGGGTATACTCTTAATGGTATGGTGGGGATGTGCACTGCTGGCGTGTAAGGTAGTATTCCCTGCTGTTGTTTTTCTATGTAGGGAAGTAGCCAACTGATTTACATAGATTTTAACATCTAGAAAATCTATTTGTGTAGTACTCAAATGTGATGTAAATTTGAGATTGTAGATATTAATGTTAATCTTGTCTATAAAATTCTTAGCACTTAGCTCATCCCCTCTCCAAATAATCAGGACATCATCTATGTACCGCCACCATTAAACTACATGGGTGCGGTATTCCTCCTGAAATGTGCGTTTGAGGACCTGCTCCTCCCACCAGCCTACATGAAGACATGCATAGCTGGGGGAAAAGCAGGCCCCCATCGCTACGCTTCTCTTCTGTATGTACACTTCATTTCCAAACACAAAAAAGTGGTTAAACATGCACCACGTTGCTAGATCTACTAACATCTTGTTGTGATTATACAGTTCTAGCGGTCTAGTTCCCAGAAAATGTGACAAAGCATTTAGCCCTATTTTGTGTTTGATACTAGTGTATGAGCAGTAAATCATCTGTCCATTGTACGCCAGTCAATTTATTTAATAAATCGCCGGTGTCTTTGATATATGTCGGGAGTTCCTTGACCAAATCTTGTAAAAAGAAGTCCACATACTGTGTAAGGTGTTCACCCATGCTGCCAATGGCTGCTATTATTGGTCTTCCTGGCACTGGAGTGGTAAGTTTGTGGACTTTAGGAATAAAATATAGCCTTGGTAAGATTGGGTGCTCCACATATAAGAAACTAAATTCTTCAGAAGAGATGCACCCATCTCTCTTCCATTGTAGCAGCTTACTTTTCAAACCATTCTTGGCTACATTATATGTTCTATGATCTACTTTTTCATAACAAGATTTGTCACCCAGGTGTCTTTGTGCTTCTATTATGTAATCCTTTTGAGGCCAGATTACAACATTGCCCCCTTTGTCTGATTTCGTTACCAAGATTTCATGGTTAGACTCGAGTTTTTTCATAAGTTGGAAGTATTTTGACTCCTGATTACTCTTATGACGTTTTTTGTGTTTGGTTTGATAGTGTAATTTTTTAATATCCTCAACAACCACCTCAAGGAAAATGTCGACGTCATCTTTAGGCATCATGGGGATAAACCGGGATTTTGGTTTGAAAGGGCTTATGCCTGCCCCGCTTTGTTTGATGGCTTCCTGTGTTTCATTGGACCTATTATCAAATAAATGATGTAAGGTTAGGAGAGCTGGAACATCTTTTGCTTGTAGTTCTGTGTTTTTTCTGTTGACATTACCCTCTGTTTGAATGTCTTTCAAACTTTCCTTAATGGCAAAGAACTTTTTCAGTTTAAGTTTTCGTATGAAACAGAATATGTCAATCCTTGTGCGGGTGTAATTGAAGTCACTAATCGGGCAGAATGAGAGTCCCAGCGCTAGTAGTTGCTTTTCTGCTTGTGTGAGAGTGATGGTGGACAAATTGATGATAGTATTGTCATCTACATTTGTTTTTTGCGCCAGTAGGTTTTTTTCAGCTTTTTTATGTTTTTTGTAGTTTTTCCGCCTTTCCTTCCTTCGTATGATGTTTCTTTTTCGTCTTCTCTCCTCATTTGCTGTCTCGGTCATAGCGCTTGACGTCGGTCTAACGCTAAAAAATCTACCTCTTCTCCTAAGTCCAGCACTCTATTTTGCACTTCATCTTCCATATTACTTCCCCTTTCGGATGAATTCTCACTTGTCAGTGAATCTGTATCCAATATATATATATATATATCCCTAGGCCTCAACTACTCCAAATGTCCATTGCCCTTTCATCCATATCTTTTAAACCCAACTTTTTCTTCCCTCTCTCACCTACTCCAAACTTTAGGCCATTCTGCAACAAATAAACATGATTAAAAAAATAAAAAAATAAAGGTAAAACATTGTAGTTCCTGCCCTGCATCAAAAATCTAATATTTTGCAAGTACTGCTCTTAACTTATGTGATTTTCCACCAAAAATGCAAACTTTCTAACAGTGGATGATGCAGCAGAAATGTCATACAAAGGATAAGTGATGTTTTTCTCCAGAATGCAAATCCAAACTGGGCTCAACAAAAAACAGGACAGGCGTATGAACATGATACTGTATGTACAGAAAGCCCACTTTCTAAGGTACATTCTTATAAAAAAAGAAAAAAGAAAAACCAAAACTTTCAGACTAAAAAGTTCCTGAAATCATTCGCTCAGGCAAAAATTAAACTCAAAATAATTTTTCAATTTGTTTTATCAGTGCCCAGCATTAAAACAACAGCTGCTCATGTACAGTTCTTTTGCGTTGTTCCTGTGTTATTGCAGTGGAATTTCTGTCTGAAAGAAATATAGTTTACATGAAAACATCATCTCAAGCATTACACATCACATTCAAAATGTAAAGTAACAGAAATGATGCAAGATTATGCTGTGTAAAGAAAGAAAATATTACCTACAATTAGGGGCAAATTTATTAAATAGGGGTGCAGTGCAGCGTAGCAATTCACCTTGCTGCACTGCACTGTGTTACGGGGAAAGGGCAGGATTGCACCGCATTTAAGGCATGCAGTGCATTCCTGATTTCCCCCCCTGCGCTGGTTCATAATGAGCTAGCACCAACGCAGACACCCTTGCACCATGTAAATGTGTCAAAAATCATGGGAGTGCATAGGAAAATACTATATTGATCAAGTTTTCCACTTTGCCCTGCATTGCTCGATACTTTTGGAGCCACTCAGAGCCATGCAAAGTTGTTTACATCTGACTTAAGGTTTGTGTCGCTTTTGCACCACGTCGCATGATGCAAGAGTGATGCAAGCAGGGTCATAAATATGGCCCTTAGTTTGTACTCATTAGGGCTATTAAAAATGTACATTTATATATGTAGATGTATTCTAGTCAACATTTTTGAGTGCAAAATTACTTGACAATGCAGACTTGCGTATCAACATTTCATTATTTTGGACGCTCATGGCCATGGAAGTTCACAATAAGATAATCCAGCAAACATTTAATACAGTCCAAAAGAGAAATGTGCAAATATCACAATTCAAGTGACAGAGATGAGTATTTGAATATTGTCAGGAATAAATAATTAAAACATGTGTTAAAAGACATCAAACAGGGACAAATACAGCTAACCACCAAACAATGATGTCAATAAGCAAATCATCTTCATTACTAAGATCATTCCTATGAATACAGAGCAGCATGATCAGGATTGCCTACTGCCCAAAGAATCAAAGTTTATTTAGTTAACAACATTTCTTGATACTCATCTCATAGAAGAAAATGTATCCACAGTTATCATATATCTTAAGCGCCAATCTACATGCAAATAATTAGACTCAGCGTTAATTATTAACATAATCTTCAGTCCTCTACTTTGGACAGTTGATCCACGCTAAACTTGTGTACAACAAGTATTTGGCAACAGCAAATCCATGTAGATCTGTGCTATCTGTGGTTAAGAATATAAGGGCATTAACAACATTTACCTCTCTCAGTTCTTTACATGCAGGGAACAGCCCTGATTTCCCCAAAAACACAAAATGTGCTAGTGTATCAAGAGGAGATGTACAGCACAGGCAATTTGGAGATATTCTCGGCTGCACACTCCAAATACTTCTATGCTTGTTCACAGGTGACATTTCATATTGAAACTTCCTGTCTAGGGATCTCTCATCAGGGGACTATATTTTGTCAATAGCTTCTTCGAATTGAGAAGCACACTTTGTTTCTAGAAATCTTTCCATTAAACTACCTAAGCAAAACTTCAGGTAACGTTTGTTATCAACAAAGTCCCAGTACCTGCTCTTTAGATGATCTACCATCCCTTTTTTGCATAAAGAAGGATTATTGCAAAGCTCACTTAAATCAGTATTCGAGAGCTGAGTCTTAACAAATTTAAGCCAAGGTGTTCTAGCACCAACATCCAGATCTTTTAATTCCCATAAGAAGGAGTTAGTAATATTTCAAGTCTTCAGATGACCACAGAATCTGTCAATACAGAAGGGGCCTAAGATTTACAATGTCTGCAATATTCTGATGCCCCAAATCCAGCCTTAGAAGAATCAGAGGGGTACTCTGTGCGTAGCCAATAAGAGAGCAAATAAAGCTGTTCTCTAAGGTTACCAACTGAGAGACATTACCGAGACCCCACACCTCAGAATCATATTGCTCCAATGATTGATTTTGCATTATATATCTGCAATGTTGGTGATAAGAGGTGAAAGGTGGAAGATTTTAAAGTCCTCACTACAGCCCCAGCCCTGTACTGTGGCAGTATCTTGCTTTTTAAGGTTTGTGCTGACCACAAGTGAGTGTTCATCAGTCGGACCCGGAAATACTAAAAAACTCCTTGATCCCCTCCTTGACTCGTTGAATGTGTATTTTCCGATTTAAGGACTTGGGTGTATTGAAAGCCATAAACTTTGTTTTATTCATGTATATTTGTAGCTCAAGCAAGTCACAGAAAATGGCTAATTTTCCTTACAGAGTTTGCAGGCCATTGGAGTTTTTGATAGTAAGAGAGTATTGGCAGCAAACAGGAGAGCTTGAATCTTCTCACCTCTCAATTTGGGAGAATCATAATACCACTATGCAAGTGCTCAATCAACTAGAGAGAGAATAATGTATGGGCTAGCATACAGCCTTGGTGGACATCTCTTTCTATTGGGTATTTTATGTGTCAGCTCCTTATTGACCCCCCATTTAACTTGTGCAAAGTTGTTGCTGTACAGTCCTATGATCAGGCTTAACAGTGGATCTCGTAAGCCCATTTTTGGAAAGCCATCGTAAGCCTAAGTTTAAGTAAATAAATGCTACATAAAGATACTCATGCCTCAACTTTACAGTCTTTCAGGCCAGAAAAGAAAAGTAGAACACTTGCTCAATATAGTATTTTCCCTAATCCCAGCCTGCAAGTGAGAGAGAACCTTTGCCTCGTGCATCCAAGCCTGGACTCTCCCTAAAATCTGTCTACTAAAGACTTTTTGTGCAGTGTCGATAAGACTAATAAGTAGATAGTTAGCAGGATTTTCCGTAGAGCCCTTCTTGAAAATAGGAATCATTTCTACCCCTCTCCAAGTAGGGGGGAGATCTCAGCCCTGTGTTACTGCGTTTGTTAATACATTGAGATACAGACTCCAATCCAGCTGCTTTATCCCCCTTCATAGAATTAATTTCCTTCACCATTTTATCTAGTATGAAGATGATATAGTCGATGCTGCCCTCATCTTTACCCATTAAGGGACTGTCAGTAGTATCAACAGAATCGACACCCTGATCAACTAATGCATACAGATTCTTAAAGCTTAGGTCATACTTCGGATTGGATATAGAATTAATCTATCTTAATAGCGTCAGCACTGCCCTGTGAAAAAAGATTCCAGAATTCCGTACTCCTACTGTTTTATAGGTTAATCGTTAAATTGCACCATTTCCTTTCCCCCCACTCCCTCTTGCTGGTAATTTGTGTGAACTTATACTTCTCTCTAGCAGCTGAAATCACATCACTCGCTCCCCCCTTGATTGCTTTTGTTAACTTAGACATAACCTTCCTGCATAAAGTGTTAAACCACCTAGTGCCTGCAAACACATTTTTTTGTGATAAGACCAACTTGGTAAAGTGGTCTTTATGGTGCTCTACCATGTGACCATGGACAGCTATGATAGAGATTCTCTCCGGGGAGGTGTTAAGATATAAGTCTACTAAGTTGGTTAATATTTCATAGATTGCTGCATATTTCACTCTTTAACACATGGCCATCTAATAGTACTTTAATTGTTAGAATGAAAGAGAAGCCTGAATAGAAATGTCCTCCCTAATCTTGGTTTTGGATGTCTGTTAACGCAAGTGTGAGGGCATTATGATAACTATCTGCCCTCTCAACCACCATCATGTCCCCCATATTTGCCTACAGGCGTAGATACAGCAAGGTTTAATACATTTTGTTTTTACCCTCTTAAAAGTATGCCTGGGAGTATTATTGCAACTAATACAATCACTTGCAACTAATAAAAAAGTAATTATTAGTATTTTGATTCAGGAAGTCGTCCAGAACCTGTGAAGTTGAGGCGATCTTTTTGCCTTTAGTGCAGAAAATGTAAACATTAAACCATTTTATAAAGGGAAACCTCTTACAAGAAATCACGGCTATGTAATAAATCACTTTGGTTGTCACTTACTTGAGACAATGACTGCGGTACCTTCTTAGGATTGCATTTTATGTTGCTACTATATATGTCTTGTCTTGTCCTTTTCTCTCCCCAACAGTTTTTTTTATCGACAGAGTGTCTGTGAGTACGCCAACACTACTACCGCACACCTTAGCGCATGTGTAGGTACTTCACTATCTCACGTGGCGATTCCACTTTTGCCACTCACTTTTTCACACACCCGATCCTGAAGAAAGCCCACTTTATCTATCCTTTCGGGCAGAAACATGTAGACCACATTATCTAGTCAACTATGGCTAATAACTCTCTAGTAGTTGCATCACTTATTTTTATCCATATCCTGGGCCGCCATTAATAAACTCTAAAGGCAAGGATTCTCAGAGATATTTATAATTCACAAACACTTCACACAATTCACATCACACCAGCTCCGCTGTAATAAGGAGTTGTAGCACAACTGGGGTCATTCGGCCACCCGGTTGGGACCCCAATGATGAAGTATGACACCAGCTAGGTTGCTGTGTGAGGGGTCTTTTAAGCAAACCTAATGGGTTCATGTACTTACCACAACAGTGATTGATACACATTTACTAAGAGAGTCCGTCCACATTGTTTAGCCTAATAAGCACAAGATCTACAGAGGCACATGGGAGGGACAGTCTACCTGCCAACCAACCACCGCCGCCATACCACCTGAACCACCTTCACCCGCAACACCTCTACCTGTGCTACCTCCAGCTCCACCCCATAATGTCTACCACCAGCAACTTAACCACGAACATCTCAACCACCCACAAGACGAGTGAACTCCTAACTAACTTCACCACCATTACTGTGTAGTAGGAGTATTAGGATAAACCTCTCCAAAACTAGTTCTGTTAAATTCAATTCAATTCAATTCAATTCAATTCAATTCAATTTAATTATTAAATGTAGTCCTTGTCAGAGCTAGATGGTCGACCTCCTCGGGACAGATGACCTTACCCCAAATCCCTCTAACCGCAGCCAGTGACAACTGAAATAGAACTGTCCCTGACTTCAGCCCGGGGGAAAGGGGAAGTGGAAAGACAAAACAAGAGAGACTGCCTCTGGGTTCAGGTCTTGTCCAGGAAATCGCATTACCTAGAAAACAAGCATAAACAATTACTTCTCACTGTCTATACCTCTACCGCTATCTTTCCCAATTTCAGCATTTTTACCTGTTTTAAACCTGAGGTTAGCCCCTCTCTATTCATTTTATCAACTGTATTGAATTTCGGTCACTCAAGGCACAGTTTGTTGATTTTGTGATTATTATTTGGACATGGATAAAAATTAGTTTCTTTTCATTAGTAGTTGATTAATTCATGCAGCTTAGTATTTCTCTCTTGAAAAATGAATTAGTCCTACTTGAAAATATTTATGATAATAAATAATACAATTGGTTCAGGCACTTGACTAATCGAAAAGTCAATGCTGTCTGGTTTTAGTCTCTGCACCGTTAATTTTGGATTTCATAAAGGTGTTATGGCTAGTGAGTAACACACAACGTATTTAAGTAGAACTCCTTGAAGGCTGTCAAAAGTTCTGCCTTAGAATTCAAAATGAGAACATGAACTCCAAAGTGGGAAATCTCCTGTGACAAGTTCAAAAATACTGTTTTTATTTTTATTCACACCAAATACTCTTACTTGAGAAACAACGAGCTGACTTCTCTGCACAGAAGTCTAACTCCTTATCTCTTGTGACGCTCACTCTTACAAGATAGACGAGTTAATCATCTGCCAGAAAGTGAAGCGCTGCGTTGACAAACTGCGAAATTTAAAAGTCAAATAACCTTCCTCCAACAAATGTACATTTAACCTCTTTAACTTCCCTTAGAAAATAGGCTGGAGCGAAGTTTGTGAATCACTCGGAAATTCTCTCAGGAACGGAGCGCTGAGGCAAACGTCTATTACGCTGTTTCCTCACAGTTGAAGTGTGCCGCGCGATACTCGCGCAGGCGCCTTGGGAACACTGGAGTGTCTCGAGACCAGAAGACTAGACCGAGAACCCCCACAGGTAATGCGTGCAAGCGGGTAATATCTCAACGGGAGGAAACCATTTCCTTCCATGCTATGGGCACTCCCGGGAAGTGTGGAACTGGAAACGGCTTTTATTTCTTGATTGGAAGGCCTCCAACCTCGTCTGGTTTACCAGAGTAGGAGACTAGTATAGCCAGCAAGTAAATTGGCAGAATGAGGACCCAAAAAAAAAAGAAAAAAAAAAAGGAAGGAAACCTTGCAATCCATATAAAATGGATCGAAGAGATGCCTTCCAACTGGGGTCTAATCTTCTCCAACACGGATATTTGGCAAAACGCTTTCTCTGTGACAGTAAAGCAAAGCGCGTTGAAATGATGCTGGAGCAGCTCAGTAGATTCCTGACAGTCCTATTTCAGAGGAAAATCACATTTGGAAGGTAGGGTAGATAATAAAAACACACCAGAACATTTCAAAGAAGCAAGTCTATATACAAAAAAAAGGCTGATTTAAAATAAAATGTCAGTAAAGAGTCCAAACAACTCAGTCCATAACAATTATTCTAAATTTGTAAATTAAAAAATAATAATAAAGTCATACCCCCAAGTCGAAGGGGGTGTCGGAGCTGAATTCCTGGCTTCAAAGCATAAGTTCCTGGTCATCCTATGTTTCATACTTTACCACGACAATCTTGAAATCATCCTATGATGTGGACATTAAATGGCTGGCCATGATCAGACATGGCACAGAAAGAAGAAAACACAAGGAAGCATATTTATAAGAGAGTTGTGTCACGTTTGCACAACACAATGTGGAACATGTGCGATGCAAACCTTCAAGACTGATTTATGAAGCGACACAAAGCCACTTTGCATTGCTCTGAGTGACTTAAAAAATCTGGAGTAACACAATGCAGTGCAAATCATGGCGTTGCATTACTCTGCCCTGGAAAGGCACTTCATGGATGTTGCTATGCACCACCCATTGATTTTGACGCATCCTCAGATTTACAATTACTTGTAAACCTGGGTATGCACCAAAATCTTGCCACTTTCAGGGGAGGAGTAACAAGGAGAAATATCCCTTTTTCTGCTTGTTTCTTCCTCTTTCTGTGTGTGCTCCTTTGGAGGACCCCCTCTCAAATCATCTAGAATTCTGCCTCAGTGAGTGTGTGGTCCCTCTAAACTTGTCCCACAGCCTGGTTGGGAGTTTTTATCGATAACGTAGACACAGAATAGAAGAGGATGCTGTTGTTGTGAAGGAATAGTTCAATAGTTCAAAATGACCACAAAATGGCTGACTTCCTCTTCATGTATGTAATTTCCTGTTTGCTGCAGTAGACGGAGATCTCTGCCCCGATTCTGAAGATGATCATTCGCAGGCGGGTCAGGGATGTCTGCATGTGGGATGAAACACTCTGTCTACAGAATAGAAACATCTGTATGCAGGAGGAAGACCACTGTATGTTCACATAGATTGTTTGTGCACTTAATTAAAATTTTCTAAAACAGGAGTGTACTATGTCAGACTTTGAAGTTAGTTATTTTAAAGAAAGGTGTCTGAGTGCTATAAAAAATGAATTGGCAATACATTTTTAACTAATGCACAATATGTTTGTTGTTGTCATGTGAATTAAACGGAGATACTCAGGATGGTGTATATGGACAGTGTAGTAACCCACAATTCATCATTGACAAGACACTTCTCAACAACATAAAAGCAGAAACCAAACTAGAATCTAAAACAAAATGAGTTAACTAGGCAATTCTGCCACCAGCACACTCTGAACTTTATTTTGTACATCACCCGAGGTACTGGATGCGGGAGTAGATCAGGGCTGAAGTCTATATGTAACCCCCTTCATATGTGTGATGCTGTGCACCACAAAACAGGTTACAACAATCATGCTTGCAAATTCTGGGGAGTACACCATACACCCCCCCATAGGTCAAGGCATCTGTAACTTAAGGACCCCAAAAGAGGTTCAGTAATGGCTTGTGCACATATGTGTGCCCTATACTATCTCATTGAGATTTGTACTATGGGGGAAAATGGGGAAAGATTGCATACCAGCATCAACTGTGCCAAAGATGAGCGATTTCTTAATATGGGACTCTATCCTAAATGTAATACATCATGTCTTCGTACATGCAAATGAATGTCAAGTTAATGTGTGTGTATTGTGTTTTAGTGATTAATGAGTATGTTTGAAATGCCAACCCCAGTTACACATATAGACCCAGTGTGAGATGTTGTTACTTACCAATGAACTACATGTTTAAAAAACCCTGAGATACCAATCAAAGAGCAGGATGTGATTAATGGAAGATGTAGCTGTCATGTGTGCTACTAGGAAAGGTAGCATTCATAACAATGAAGCAGCCCCTGGCATCGCAGACAATATTGTCAGAGTTGACCCTATGGAAAGATCCAGTGACCATGAAATCAACAGCAGCCATTATTTTTACATGGGCAGTCATAGCCTGGGGGAGGCGTATAGGTGACTCAATTTCCTGCTTCCAGTCTGCAACCATGGCAATTCAGGTGTGAAGTGGTATCTGTCAATGACTGCTTCCCTAGACATCCCAAAAACTGTTGATCCTCAAAATTACGGGCAAAGCAACAAATGCATTGACTTACACAGTAAAGGCAGAAAACGTTAGATTCTTATATGGTCAGCCTGAATGTTATTGGTTGATGTTTAAATATGTTTTACATATACATGAGTGATGGAGTTCAGAACAATCACTCCTTGCATGACGAAGTGTGTTGCACATGTTCTAAGCCTTGTTTTAAACTTCAACAGGATTCACTTTTAAAAAAAAACATTGGATCATAAAAAATATGCCTTTTATAAAATTCAACATAATTTGCTTCAAAGAAAAACAATATTGGATCTTACAAATTCCTTAATGTTCCAATATATTTCTATTTTATTGAAAATTAGTGGCTCCATTTTTTTCCATGGGAGTGTGTTGCACTGCCAGTGGTTGGCCAAATGCCGTGTTGTACTTACTCCAAGGCTGAAATGGAGCACACCTACTTCTGTTTTGGGTCCTTTTTGGTTGTAGTAACTTGAGAAGTTCAGTTTGAGAACTACAATGGAGATACTGTTTTATGGGTGGGAGTTTGTCCCTCCCTAAACCCTCCTTACCCCTCCCTTAAACCTTTTTCTCCTCAAACTTAGTAGCAAGAATTCTCCATTTTCCAGCCACTTCCCCATCCCTCCAATATTTACTACAAAAGTGAATCAATACATGTGTTGAGGTCTCCGCAAATGGAGTAGGAGACCTCAGCATCGAAAAGATAGAAGAGGTGGAGGGAGAGATCTCCACATGTAGCTTTGTCAGTAATATTTTTAAGCACATGAGTAGTTCTATTGTTGTGCTATTAAACATATTAAAAAGTGCAGTTCATGAGTAGGCCCCATTGCTTTTGTTCATCAAGATATCAAATTAGAATTTATAACACGTGACCCAATAAGCTTTTTCTGCTCTGAGTCCAAATCTTCCTCATTGCATTCCTTTGTCTACAAGCTTCTTCTACAATAAAACAAATACATCTTTCATATGAATTCCGGGGAAATCCCTTTCTCTGTAGTATTGCATCTCTAATAGCCTATAAGTAGCCTCTGATTGATTTCCCATTGTGTATTAAATACCAAACTCCAAGTTCATGGTAGACAAATAACTGTAGGGAACATGCAAACAGCAGTGCAGGACTCTTGACAAGTAAAATTTTGCTTCCTAGGGGCCAATTCCGATCCGGGTCGGAAAGCACTCCGACCGAGTCGGATCCGGAGTGTTTTCGGACTGAGCCGGACCCCTACAGTCCGACCGAGTGAGTACGATGCGCACGTATGCTGTCGGACTCGGTTCGGTCGCACTCCCATATAAGTCAATGGGAGCCAGTTGTACCACGTGTACATGCGCTCCCATTGACTGAATGGGTACGTCTCGGACAAGTGTGCCCCCTACAGTGGATACACGTTGGTGCCATCCGCGCCGTACATGCCTGTGTGGGGGAGACCCATGGTTGTCCCCTTGTGTGCGAGTCGTATGACTGCGGGTGTCGGGGGGTCCGACGCGGACCCCCAAATTCCAACTCCAGGAGCGATTGCGAGCCGGACGCTCCGACTCGGTCAAGCTGTAGGATTCGAGCATCGTACTCGTTTGGTCGGGAATCATCTCAAATTCAAATCGTCGGTTTGCGTGCGACCGAGTCGGACGGATCGGGTCAGAGCTTGGAACGAGTCGGTCGGAAAATTCGCGCATCTTCGCATCGTACTTCGTCGTCCGGATCCGTTTATGGATCGTCGGAAAGGAAGCATCGGAATCGGATCTGCTATGGCCGAACCTGATTCTGTGCCCTTCCAACCGAGATCGGATTCAGCCCCATAGTATTTTAGATGACATATAATTAATCAGGTCAACTCATTACCACATTGTACATCTTCCCATTTCCGTTGTCATGCTTTCCTAAAATGACCAGCGAGGTAAGTGTTTTAATAGTTGTAAACTGCACTCAGTCAGCAGGGTAAATCCACACTTGACCCACTGACATCAGAATACTCATTAAAAATGTTCTAATACACAGCAGCACCTTGTGAATGACAAGG
Source organism: Triturus cristatus (assembly GCF_964204655.1). Classification (NCBI taxonomy): domain Eukaryota; kingdom Metazoa; phylum Chordata; class Amphibia; order Caudata; family Salamandridae; genus Triturus; species Triturus cristatus. Next base: position 493,286,640 of record NC_140588.1, read on the forward strand.
AAAGCAGTGCTATTTAAACTGCTAAAACGTTCACTACTAGAGATAAGGTCAAGGAAAAGCATACTTTCCAGCTTCTATTAAATATTTTCAGCCAGTATATGTCCAGTGTATATAACAAGACTGAAGAGGAAATGTGGAGTAGTTATCTTCATATTTAAGTCATGCTTGAATATAGTTCCCGCTTCAGTGTTTAAAGCGCTGATCAGTGATTTTAGAATGAGTGACGTGCAGAAAAACAAAGCCACAATGAGCAGATATTTATGTGCCATCCTCTTTGCATATCCAGATGACCAGAAATTAATTTTGTCTTCAATCAGTGAATTAAATAAGTCAGCACTATGGCTATGTGTCAGACATTTGAAGATGACAGCAGAAGTCATACGCTATCAGTAGTATTCACCACATCTACCTTGAAGGCCAGTATTACCAGCGAGCACACCACCATTAGAATACAATAAAAAGCTTCCCCACTCATAATGAGGATTTGTTGGATGATGAGGTAATCCACTGAATCACAACCATCAACCAAGAGAAGGACTCGGAGTCAGACAATGTTGACAATAATGATAATGAGCAGTAACCAAGGAGTGATACCAAGTGGAGCCTGATCTAGCGAAACAATCAATTTAGACTTGCCACAATGTTGAAGGGGCATCTGGAGACATGAAACTGACCACTATTTTTTGGTTTAAGTTTTCAAGCAACAAACAGTTTCACTTGTAACATCCACTATGATAAACTCATAGAGTTTACAACCTGCACTGCCAGTGAGAAATAAAGACGAAGGTCTCATTTGGCCATACTTTTAATATCAGTTGCTTTTGAATGTCACCTGTTGAACAGACCAAGTTATACCTGATGAACTTTGAAATCACATAAACAATAGTAAGATCACTATATCTGACATTGAGATTTCTTACCACTCAAACAATAGAGGGCAGAGTTTCTTGCCTCCTACCAGCAGTTCATGCTTTGTTTGAGCATTTCATTGAGCCCTGAGAATTGGATGATGGGTGTTCTGTCACTTTTGCTCGATTTGAGACCGCAAATCAGTTTGAAAGCTTCATTTATCATGCTTATGAATGTCTCACCTGCTTCTCAAACCCCTCAAGAAAATCAAGCAAATCTACTTCTCCCTACTATTGTCTCATAATACCAGATTACTCTAAGGAGCAGAACACTGACAAGTTCCAGTGCCTCCCCACCCTTAAATTAGTTCCATTTAAGAGAAGCATTAGATGGAAAAACTAGGAGAATGGGGAAGTGGAATAAGAGAAGAGACAGTTTCGCAAGGCAGCATACACCCGGTATTATCAGCTAGAAGAAGACAACAAGAAATTGCAAACAAAAGTCAATGGCATTAACAGTTTATATACTTAAATATAACATCAGAAACAGGCAGTACCTGTAATCCCTTCTGGACCTGCAACTCTTCTGTAAACACACTGAACTTTCTTTCAGTATAGCTGATACATGTAGGCTAACAGCGACTCAAAAAATGGTAACAACATGTCTTGCACCAACTTAGACATTAACACTTTTAAATACAAGTACTTCAGGGACTCTTGAAATGTTTAGATCATATGCGGGTACTCTTTTGATCAGACACCCAATAGCTTCACAGTTACTTGTCGAAATAGAAATTTCTGATGGGAACAAAGACCTGAGCAAGAAAAATACTCAACCTCCACCCAACCCCAAACAGCAATCTAGCAAACAAAGAACCACTATGACTGCCTTGATTGCTCTAATATCTCTTGACTCTAAACAGCAACTCGGCAAACAAAGTAGAACCAGGATTTAACAAGAGGACCCAACTCCAGGTGATGTAAATCTTCACTTCGAGGCATACTTATTGTTGGAGAGCGATGTGCTTATGCTGAAGAGGACTACATGCTGTCTTCCGCCATAAGCAATCTACATGAAGATGTCCCATACATCAGAATGGTGGTCCTTCAGAGCAACCAGGCAAGACTGCATCATAATCCATTGATACCATGACTGCGTCCATCCTTCACCTACTTCATGATTACTCTATATTCTCCTCATCTATCCACCATGCCCTATCCACATTGGGTAAGTGCTTAGAGTTCTTTACGTTCCAACACAACAACTGTTATGTGCAAGTTGTTTTTTAGGGAGTTTGGTTGGTAGAAAACATTTGGACTTCACATTAACTTTTACCTTATTTCAGAGGGCTTTGAAAGAACTTCACCTGATGCTTATTTGTATTTGAACTCCTTGCACCACAGGCCTCAAAATGTGACTCTCAAAGTATTTGATATGGATTTCCCTTAGCAACTCACAGCAAGTGTAAGAAATTGTGTTACAGATTGAGGGGGGTAAACTCTACTCAACCTTTTCTTACTCTGAGAAACATAAAATCACTTCACCTGATGTTTCTCAATAAGTATTTACACCACAGGCCCCTCATGGAAGATTTCAGATGCATTATCAGAGGGGCCGTACATTATTACTAATTACAAAAGGCACACCACACGTTCATCAACAGCAAAACAGCAGAGCTAAAGCTTGATTTACTTTTCCTGACAGGAACCTTATTCAACAGTCAATCTCACCCTATAAGTAATGTAATACCCTAGCTAGGATTCTCTACTACACTCTCTGACTGAGAGTCATGGTCAGGAGGCAGTGATGCTAAAATTAACCATGACCCTTTCCTATTAAAAACAATCACAAAACCATAATGCAACACTTTTGAGGTCCTAAAACAAGCACCATACCCCTCATCCGACAACACCTTTTATCTCAGCACTATGTGTCATCCCTCTCGCAAACATGAAGAATTACTTGTCAAGTTCACAGGTCATGCAAATGGCCAACAAACACTCATAAAGAAAAAGGTTTACCTGAGCACCTTGAACCATAAAAAGTTAAACCCCAGTTAAACCTACTTCTGTACTTTGAAGCATCAAATTCACAACCTTCAATTTAACAGCCTGCCCCAGGTTCCATCCACGTTCCTATACCATTAAAGCTTTATGTGCAGCTATTGAGAGAACTAATAAAGCACACAGGTGTCAATATCCACCACATTACCTTGATTTACAGCAAAACTAACTTTGTTCATGATATTTACGTTCTGTAAAACTGCGCAGAAAAACTGCAAGACTGGATGGCCACCTAATTCCTCAAGCTTAATCCAGACAAAACGTAATTAATCCTCGTGCATTAACAACACCATCTGAAATTAAACTTTGATTAGAAAAGGAACATGAAGCCTCTGGCTTGAGCCAATGCCTCTCACCCGAAGTAAAATTGTGAAGGCGTTGGGAATAGCCATTCCTTTTTATGGCATCCACAATCAACCACATCGCAGAATCTCAAATTATCACTACTATCCCTAATAAAACTAAAACCTTTCCTCTGCCGAATTGACTTCCACTTGGTTGGCCAGACCTTAGTTATTTCCTGCTACCTTAACACTCTCTTACACCCCTTAAAGCCATCCTTCACTCCACGGATCATTTATTCTCCATCACTCACAAATTCGATCACATCACCCCAATACTAAAAGACCTACATTGGCTCCTGATTGAGGATCGAATAAAATTCATATTAGTCTGCAAAGCATGAGCAATTTGCTTCCGTCTTCCAAAGTACCTACTCTCGGCAGTGAAATATCTGGAGGCATGCCACATCTCAGAAGTAGAGACACCCTCAAACTTGAATCTAAAGATAGTGGAACCAAGTCAGCCAGATCACAGTCTTTTGCAGGAGCAACACCTCCCTGCTGGAAATCCCTTCCCACTGAAAGGGACTGCCAAGAAGACCGGCTCACATTCCACAAGCAAACAAAAACCTTCCTTTTCAACTTGTACTTGAAATGATCATGCACCCTAACTTTTCTGGTAATATTCTCCTGTAATATTTTGTCATGAACACTAGCCCTATCCCTCTCTTCCATCTTGTTCCCTTCTCTCTGCATTCTATTTTCTTTTTGTGCTCTCTCTTCTTTGTAGTCCCCCATGTTCTTCTCTTCCTTCTTCTTCCTTTTATTTGACTCCACCCATCTCTATGTTCCCTTTGCCCCATTCACCAAATCCCTATCCTGTTTTCCCAATCCAACCCCACCCCTCTGCCCTTCTTCCCCTTTCTTGCCACTCTTCTTATTCCACCCCTTCCAACCGTACATCTTACCAATGCTTCCTCTTCACTACTTCTCCAATGTCCCCATCCTTTCTCTTATGTCTCACCGTTCTCCACTCTTAGCCTCCTGCTTCTTTCATTGCACCCACATTTTTCTACAACCCCACACTGTTTTATTTTACTTAGCCCCCTCCATCTCTCTTTCTCTTCTTACAACCCTCTCTATCTCCCTCCTGATTACCTTTGTTGCTGCCTTGACTACATCTCTGAAACCTTCCTCTCCTGCTCTCCTCCTTTCTTCTCATTGCTCCTTCCGCGTCCCTACTGCCTGCCCCCCTTTTTCCCGTGCACGTCCTTTACCATCACCTCCTGAACCGTCCCAATTGAATCTTTTCGCTACCTGTTACCCTTAATCAGGTTATTGCTCCTCCAACGTTCAATATTAAAGTTGAAGCAAGATCTTATCTCTGCTCCCTAGTTACATTATAAAGTGTACTGAAAGTGGTGTGATTGCAAAATATTTAAGCAATAATGAAGAAAGAAAGAAAGAAAGAAAGAAAGAAAGAAAGAAAGAAAGAAAGAAAGAAAGAAAGAAAGAAAGAAAGAAAGAAAGAAAAAGAACGGAAGGAAGGAAGAAAAATAAAGGAAGGAAGGAAGAAATGAATAATGAAAAAACAAGCAGTTTCAAGACTTCTTTCCATAAGGACCTTGATCCCCCGAGCTAGTGCTTCTCAACCACCCTCAGACCAGATGTTTTTTAACAGCTAGGGTTTCCTTGGCTGGATCTGTGTGCAATAGGGGGATATGGCATTTGACTACAAACATCATTAGGTGATTGACCCTCAATCAATTCTATGAAATAAATTTTTCATTTCATTATTAGTAAAATAGGTTAGATTCACATCTGGGATATTATTTGGGCCAGCACTTGCCTGTAGGAAAATATCCACATTCTCACTCAAGCATTCCTTCAAATTCTTGTGAAACATACCAGGAAAATGGTGCACGTTTCTACTAGGGCACACCGCTAGTAACCCTGTTAATAACAATGGGACTGGTAATGGTAGTTACCTGTCCCATTGCGATTATAAGATTTCGACTGAAGAAATCAACCGAAATCTCCAACTAAAATTGAAGAAAAACATTTAGGAAATGTGCATGTAAACACCAATTCCCTCGTGTTATTCCCAAAAACATGTAATCCATGTTATGCCCCCCCTTCCTCCTTGGATTTCCCATAGATCCTGATAATGGTAACTCTGGGGGCAGAAAAAAAAAAACATTATCCGGGCCACTTGTAATGAGTCCCTTATGAAAGTAATACACGGTGATTTGCACCTAAACATTTGGCATTGCACAAGTGGCTACTGGCCTACCTCAAGTATGTTAAATCATGCTTGAGGCCTGTAAAGTGGACGGTGGCTTTCGAATCTCTCGAACAAATGCATTAACCTCTGACACCAGTGGTCTCCCCGGTAAGAGACTTATATCATTCAGCATGCCAGGGTGGGAGCGCCTTCCCTGCTGTTGAGGAACGCTTCACCATACCCTAGTCTTGATGTCAACACGCCTCGTCCATTTTATATTGGAATTTTACCAAGTATCCCAATGCTGAACAACTAATATTCTGATCGTTATTCTAGTGACACGAAACAAACATGGTGTACATTTTAATTTGTATTAAGTGGTATTGATTATTAATGTATTGTTAATTCATTATTAACTGGTAAATAATTTTTATTAATTGGTTAATTGATAATTAAAGTAAATGTGCTATTTTCTATGTGTAGCGGGTTGTGGGTTTATAGGGGAAGAGGGTGACAAGTAATTTATTATAATTAAGTACATTTTAATTTTGTATTAATTGGTATTGATTATTAATTTATTGTTATTTAATTATTAATTGGTAAATCATTTTTATTAATTGATTAATTGATAATTTAGGTAATTGTGTCATTTTTTTATGTGTAGCGGGTTGTGCGTTTATAGGGGAATAGGGTGGGAAGTAATTTAATGTTATTTAAGTAAATATTGATTAATTTTATTGGTATTTATTATTAATTTTTTTGTTAATTAGTTATTAATATGTTATCTATTTAAAAAAATAATTTATTTAATAAGTATGTTAATTTAACCCCCGTGCTATCCTACATTTTCCACACTGCTACACTCACTGGAGTTGGAATAGTAATTTTAACGCTAACGCTATCCAACACTTTCCCTACTGTTGCACTCACTGGAGTGTGAATAGTAATTTTTACCCCTATGCTATCCAACACTTTTCCTACTGTTGCACTCACTGGAGTGGGAATAGTAATTTAAACTCCTACGCTATCCGACACTTTCTCTACTGGTGCACTCACTGGAGTGGTAATAGTAATTTTTACCCCTACGCTATCCAACACTTTCCCTACTGTTGCACTCACTGGAGTGGGAATAGTAATTTTTACTAACCCTGGACATAGTTCGCGTAGTAGCGCTACGTGTAGTAGCGCTACGCGAAGTGCACTTCTCACTACGCGAGATACACGTAGCACTACGCGAACTGCGTAGTATGCTGTTCGCGATGATTGCACAGTGCCGGATGCTTGTCCGTACTGTGCAATCATTGAAAACGGCATCTTGCACAGTGCGGGCTGTCGTTTTCTGCCGCTCGAGTAGATTTTTACTCGAGCGGCAGCTTTCTCAACGCCGACTGGTAGCTTCTCATTGCGTGCGGTCGCGAGCATATGCGACCACTCGCAATGAGAAACCTGACCTCCCCGCATTGAGAATCTCGCCGGGAGGTTTATTTTCACGCTCGCGAACGGCAACTTGATGTTGCTGATCGCGAACGAGGAAAAAGTCTCGCCAGGATGTCGTTTTGCTCGCTCGCGATCGGCAAGTTGACTGTGAGGACCGCGAGCGTGCCAACTACACTACGCGATTTTGCACTGTGCAACGTGCAATTCACGTAGCGCGAAGTAGCACAAACTACGCAAACTTTGCAAGCGTAGCATAGTTGTCCACCCCGGGGTTAATTTTTACCCCTACGCTATCCAACATTTTTCCTACTGTTGCACTGTTTGGAGTTGGAATAGTAATTTTATTCTCTCCGCCTCCATTGTGGAGGAGTGTGGCTCAATGGTTAGAGTGACAGACCCTGAAGCAGAGTTCTTGCCAGGGACCAGGGTTCGATTCCCGCCTCGGCGGGGCTCGGCCTCAATTTCCTCAGACCTGTCTATTCTCTTGCCTCAGTGCCTATTCCAATCACGGGCCCCACGCTGCAACTCTGGGCAATAGCTTGCTTAGCCTCCACACCGGCCCCAACAGCGCTAAGGATGCCTGGTTTCACCCTGGGGGTGCCCAGGAGAGGACACATCACAGGGAAAGCCAGGAGGGGTTCCAAAGCGGTATGAGTATCAGCGCCAGAAAACCGCAAAAGGCCGTCTGGTGACAGTGCGCTCTACAAGTACCTTGACATTTACATTTACATTTATTTACATCTAATATTTTTTGAATTATTTTAGTTGATGTAGTATATAATTAATTTAAAAAATATTAAAAATAATTGCATTTTTTTAATTTGTTATATATTTATTGAATTTTTATTCATATTATTGTTTTATGTGTAGAGATGTATTTGTAATTTATAGGATATTTTTTAACGATTTATAAGTTATTAAAATAACTAAGAATTTTTTTTAATTAAGTAGATATATTATATATGCATATGTGTAATTTATTTTTATATTATATATATTAGTTATAATTTGTAAACATTTTAAAACATTTGTAGCTATGTTTATTTTAATTATATGAAGTATTTCCTTTATTTTACATTATTTTTGTAACGTAAAAAAAAACCCGATATTTTTAACAATGATATTTTTGACATCAATATTATTTTTTCGATATTTTTGTACTTACCATAATGTAGATAGGATGTCGATATTCTTGACTTCGATATTTTTCCGTCAATATTTCTGTAGGTCGATATTCTGACTCTAGATATTCTGTCAGTGATTCGTCACAGGGAGTAGGGATGGAAACACTTCAATATAAATATCCATACGTACATTGAAGCTGCAATATTTACATCAACTGTTGTCCACAATAATCACGTGGTACATTTTTTAGGGTTTCAAATAACCATAATTAATTTACATAAACATACACAAGGCACTTCTTGTGGTTATTAGTAGCACGCAAAGTTGAGAAATCAAATTATAACCATTGCTATCCTTACTATATTTCACAATGAGGCACAAGACCCTCAACATTCAATTAACTTAAATAGGTCTAATTTATTAAGACTGCTATATATATAATTATGGAACTATCTTAAGTGTACAGGAGTTAGTAAAACATACACTTTAGCATTTTTTCCTAGACCCTAGTTAGCTTATTTCATGCACTGCATAAAACATGCCACTTATCTTTATACAATTTCTCACATTTTTAATTATCTTTAGAAAGCTTTGCTTCTCGCTTCTAAAATAATGTATCATTAAAAAGTTTCTTTTCCACCATCACACCCTCTGTGAAAACCGGGCTGACGGTTGTTCCTTCCTGTACATTTTGCATTAGTTATATCTAGAACTTCCTGAGCAAGAAACTTTACAGCCCACGGCATTTAACAAGGAAGCAGGTCTTTAATGGCCAATATAGCCCAGCTTCGGCAGTTATAAAGCTATTAGAACATTCCGCCCCATCAGGGCTGAATGTTTGAATTAGTAAAACAAAGGCCTCAAAAAGCCGAAGGCACTGAAATCCCCCTCAGGCTCCAAAACCTTTGTTTCACAGCTCTTGCTGTGAATGTTCAATAGCTAACAGCACGCGCAGGGCCACAGCTGTAAGCTTTTGAACATTAACAACCAGAGCTGTGAAAAGGGGCTGAAGTCACCCCCCTGGATCTCTGCAGCTTGGCTGAAATGCTTTTTGTAGTTTAGCCAAGCCAGGGAGACCCAGGAGATGAGCAGCATTCACCCTTCCCTCCGTCTGAAGCCCTAGTGACACTGAGCTACAGGAGGAGGGAAGGGTAAAGGCTGCGTGTGTCCTCCTGCATGGTTTTTGCGTTTCTTTTTACTATGCATAGTTAAAATATTTTCCAGAGACAGTGGAAAGAGATAGGCAGAGGCTGTGTATTAGGATACTGAAATGTTGAGAGCATCTGGACTATGCCAGTTCATTCGAGCTGCTGCTGCTCTATTGTTTTCAATGGCACTCTCAACATTCCAATTTTCTAATTAAACATATTTGCAAATGCCAAAAAGGTTACACCTAACTGGATATTTACCAAACTTGCATGCCATTTCCCTGTCCACATTTCTGGAACACTCTTGGTGATGACCATAATTGAAATTTAAAAGAAAACATGATACTGCTTCCGTTATGCACATGCGAGTAAGCTATCTACTCACATTTTACTGATGTATGCTAGTTTTGAACTGCGGGATATAGTCAATTAAACACATGTTAGTTACACCTATTAACAAGTGGATGACAATGATGAGTGTAAACATCTCCTTTAAAAATTTCTCAGGAGGTGCATGATGCAGATCTAGTGCATCTTTGTGGCATAATCTAGTTCCCCCTTTAGGAGGTGCCTAATTACTAGAAAATGCAATTTTATTTAGATAATGGAGAGACAGTGGTGTAACGAAACTTGAGGGGGCCCCCCTGCAAGGTATGTGGATGGGTCCCTCCGGAGCTCAATCAGGAGCTCCCGGGCCGGAGCATTGTGCTGAGGGGGCCCCCTGGAGCTTGTGGGCCCCCGCACCGTGGGGGATGCGGGGGCCTGTGTTACGCCTCTGTGGAGAGACACTAAAATTGCAGAATGCTGTTTCATCTGGAGTTCTGAATATCCTTACACTGTTCTTGTGAAGGTGGCCTTTCTCTTTTTTTTTTTAAGAACCTGCAAATTGTAGCTAACAAAATACAGATTATCCCCACTGATGCTCAACAAAGTGGAATGACAGAAAAAATGAATCTAATTTCCATCTAGAAGCCACTTTGTATTTTTACTTACAGAGTTGAAAAATACACTAATCCAAGTTTGCTGCATTTGTTTTTTAATATTACGCTGAATCAATAGCATTCATATTTAAATGCATGTTACTGAACTCATTATCTATGTTTTAAATGTATTCCTTTACGTTTTTTTAATTAAATGTATTAATACATAGAACAAAACATCCTTAAAATTACTACTGATTATATAGCTACACTATTCTTTCTGACTGAAACATTCACATTGAAAGTTAAATTGTTGTCTCAATGACCTTGCCTCCAGTTCTGCGGGAAGCGTCAGGTATATGTTTAAGAACGTATCCTCTAAAGGTAAAGGGCAATGATTTACGTCCCTGGTGCATCTTTCCTGTTTAGATTTTGTATTGTGTCTGCCTTTTTTTCACTGGAACATGTTTTGCTCTTTGTCCAATTATTTCCTATTACCAAATGGATGTTTTCAGATTTTACTATTATGCCTTTTTCATTTTTGTTGGTCACAAATTTACATATTTATAGGTGCCGATCACGATCCGGTAAAAAAATTCCCCGTACGACTCGTATCCGGTCTTTTTACCGTACGAATCGTACAAGTGCCGTACAAACTGCCAATTACGATTCGCATGGGAAAAAGTCAATACGAATCGCATTGGGAATAATTCCCCACACGTCCTCGGGTCGGAAAATGTGTCCGACACATCCTCGGACGATTTACCGTACAAATGTGAAAAGTGAAGTCCGACCGTGGAATTACGATCCATCTTGTGCGTCCGATGTTACAACCGTATGGTAAAAACACCGTCCGCACCGAACTCCCATAGCAACCATGGAGACATGTGCCCGCATACGCGCCCGACACTCCCCCCAGCCCCCGCATGTACGTGCTGTACCCCCCCAGCCCCCGCATGTATGCCCCGACCCCCCCCAGCCCCCGCATGTACACGCCGAGCCCCCACCCCAGCCCCTGCATGTACGCACCGAGCCCCCACCCCAGCCCCCGCATGTATGCCCCGACCCCCCTAGCCCCCGCATGTACGCGCCGAGCCCCCACCCCAGCCCCCGCATGTACGCACCGAGCCCCCACCCCAGCCCCCGTACGTTTGAGTCGTACCCCCACCCGTGTATGTACACCCGTGTACGTGTCGACATGCCCGCATATGCGCCCGACACTCCCCCAGCCCCCGCATGTATGCTCCATACCCCCCCCAGCCCCCGCATGTACGCGCCGACCCCCCCAGCCCCCGCATGTACACGCTGAGCCCCCACCCCAGCCCCCGTACGTTCGAGTCGTACCCCCCCAGCTTCGAGTCGTACCCCCCCAGCCCCCGTATGTTCGAGTCGTACCCCCCAGCCCCCATACGTTCGAGTCGTACCCCCCCCAGCCCCCGTACGTTCGAGTCGTACCCCCCCCAGCCCCCGTACGTTCGAGTCGTACCCCCACTCTGGTCGTTTCACGGCGTACTTCGCTTTTCCGGCACTTTTTGGGTGCCGTGAAAATATTGCCGTCCGGACTGCTGTCAGTTCGAATCGTACTTCCTGGGTCGTGAAACGCTGCCTGAAAGCGTCCCGACGTCACGTCGCAGCATTCCCGGATCACATTCGTATGTATATTTTCGTCGGTCGGTGTTTTTTACGATTCGTACGGAAATAGTGTTTCCGTGCGAATCGTAATTCCATGTTTGTAAAGTTGTACAACCGGGTACGAGTCGGACGGAGAAAACGCTCCGACCGACAGTTCGTACCCGGTTTTTACCGGATCGTAATGGGCACCATAGTGTTCACAAAAACACAGTATTTTTTGCAAATCCAGAAAAGCCAAATATTTCTATCTTTTCATCTTCTGAAGTGTTTTTATCAATTATCTAACATTATATATCACTTGAAGCAGATTGAGTTCACTGCCAGAGCCTGCAATCCTCCGAACTAGACGTTTAGAGTGGAATTTCATAAAGCAGGAATGTACTGCTTACTTACCAGTGACTCTCGTCAAAGTACAGTTATATCTTCTTGGCCCCAGTCTGTAATCCAAAAATCCATACATTTTAACACATCTTTACTATTCCCATTGATGAACCTACTCTTAGTGGGGAGGGTGGAATCATAAGCACTAGAGGATTGCAAGATTGAGGAATGAAGATTCAGTTTAATGGAGATTGCTGATGTGTAATTGTTAGAAATGAGATTCCTGGTTGGCTGAGGTATGCACACAGGCCATGCAGAAACCACCACTCTGGTCAGGGTAAGCTAGATTCAAACTAAAAGATAACCTGTGCACACCCTCTGGTATCTTGGTACAGAGCAGTCAAGCGTATCTCAAGAGACAATGAGTAAAGTATTTATTCAAAACACAGACACTGTAAAACAATGGATGCACCATAAAAAGACTCCACACAGGCTTAGAAAAATAGAGAATAATTATCTGAGCAAAATGAGACCAAAATGACAAAAATACAATCAGTAGAATTTGAGATATTAATTTTTAAAGATGAAATGCAAAAACAGTGCTTAGGAGTTGCAATTGGTCTGACATAGGTTCAGTTCAAGATCCAGACGTGTCTGCTTTTAGGAGGTCAGAGTCCCAGTGCGTATACCCAAAAGTGCCTTAGATGTAGGGGTTGACTTCAAAGCAGCTCTCTGAAGCACACAAGGTTCCCTTTCAACCGTGTCTTTCTCTGCCAGACTATCTGTGGCGGGTAATCAGTCCTTTGTGTGGGCACAGTACACTACCTATTGAAGTGTAAGTGTCACCCCATCCCATTCCTCCCTGCTCAGAAAGACACATCAGAATGCAGATGAGCCTCACCTTCCTATGATTGTGACTGAGGGAAATGCACAAAGTGTAGCTGTCACCCACCCCAGACTTGTGATTGAGACAGGCTGTTAGGTACATAGAGCAGTACGTGCAGAGAAATGTCCACTTTCTAAAAGTGGCATTTATAAACACTAATGTTAAATCCAAGATCACCAGAAAGGAGGATTTATCATAACCATTCCAAAGATATTAAACATGAACAGCTACTCCTCTTTGGTCAGGAATCACAGCTTAAAAGTGTATTATGGAATTTTCAATGCTAGCCTATAAGATGAGTAGGCCTCCCTGTAGTGAAAAACACAATAGGCTGTTTTTCACTAAGAGGACATGTAAAACATAAAGGTACATGTCCTACCTTTCACTTGCCCTAGGCCCCAAATAACCCTACCCATAGGGTTAGGCCCTAAATAACCCTACCCTTAGGATTTTTTAGGACCTACTTTAGGGGAGACGTGCGTGTGATAAAATGAGAGTTTAAGGCCTGCCAAGTAGTTTTAATTGCCAAAACAAAGTGAAAGTAAAATTGCGCACATAGGCACTGCAGATGCAGGCCCGAGACAGGTTTGAGAGGCTACTTATGTGGGTGGCACAATTAGTGCTGTAGGCCCACTAGTAGCATTTGAAGTACAGGCCCTCGGTATATGGTATGCCACTTTACAAGAGACTCACCAGAGCATCAAATATGCCAATCAGGTATGCACCAATGTCATCATATTTAGGGGAGAACATGCACTTTAGCACTGGTTAGCAGTGATAAAGTCCTCAGAATCTTAAGGCCAACAGAAAGAATCAGCAAAAACAGGAGCTATAAGGCAAAAGGTTTATGGGAAGACTACCCTAATGATGCCAAGTCTAACAGTAATTAAGCCTTTAATGTACTTCACCTGAATACTCACTGTGTAGCCTTCTTTAGAATATGAAAGAGGAAGCCAAAGGGCTTCCAGCGAGAGGGAGCAACATCAGATTTGCTCCAAAGATCATTACTGGCTCTTTGTATGTTACCACTTAATCCTTCTTCCTCCTGCTTGCATTTGAGGATCTACAAAAGAATTCAAATGGCTTTCGACTACCATATCCAAAGGTAAAATAAACATCATCAAGTCTGTCATGTAATATCTTTAGGTGTGTTTAGATCATTAATAACAATTAAATAACATGATCCTTCATTTGATCTTAGCCAAAAAGCCAATAAGAGAGCTTACTGATCCAAATCAACTCCTGCTGATATGCGTGCAATCTGCAACTCACGGGTTTCTAATAGGCTTGTTCACCTAGATGAGTAATAGTGTTCCTCTTTCATAGTATTCTTCTCATCTGCATGCCTGTAAATTCCATTGCACAGCTGTATCTGTGTTGTCACTTACTTGCAGCTTGGGAGTTTTTCCTTTTTCGGGGGGGGGGCTCTGATCCCATCTTCCTACCTTTATTTCACCAATCCACTTTGCTACTTACCTGGAACCTCAGCAGACCAGACCTACATTTTTCTCTCTCATCTTTCCACTTGCTGCTAATACCATTTTGCACCTCTGTGTATTCAACTTTCTCCTATCATAACAAGCTACATACATCTATTCAGATTATGTTCTTGTACTCTGCACCAACCTAACAAGCTTTCTGTCTGAGTAATATTATTCACATTTTAGTTCACCACTCAATCCCTGACCTAGATTTCTTTGGACTATGGAATATATGTATGTATGTAATAGCTCTTTCTTCGTCAATGTTTTTCTGAAACTAATCCAAAATCACTATGATTTTTTGAAACCTGTATCAAACCACAATATACCAACACTCTTGCTATTCTGACCTCTTCCTATTGTACTTGATTTCATTACCGTTTTCTATCAAGCCCTGCTTGTTGGACTTGTATGCTTTATCATTTTGAGATGCTTGTTAACACCACTCTTTTACTCAATATTTAGTACCCTTTTGAATGCTATGACATCTAATTTGTTAAGAATCGCTTTATTTAGTTTTCTAACTATCGGACACCCTCCTGATTCGCTGTATGATTTTCTGATAAAAATGTACTTGTTTACCCAGCTATGTGTGATAGATATTTACAATCTTCTGCATAAATGCAGTCACACAGCCTCACTCTTACCCCCTACTGTTTTAATTTTTTGATTTACTCATGGTATGCCCCTGAATCGAGTATCATGGCATAGAAATATTGATAAAAGTCAAATAACAATATTCCATTTTGAAATTATTCCAACCTTAAATGTGCAACCAGATATCCATACTCCCATAGTACAATCATCAACTGCTCAACCAAGTATCACCCCAACTCAGGATGTTAAGGCACTAATCAAAATATATTTAATTAAAAAAAAAAATCAATAAAAAAAACATACAATCGAAAAAATATATGTCAGTATATCTAAAGCACAGACTCTAATAAAATGTTACACATTTTTTAATCACCCCCGGGAAACAAATAGCATTAGACAGTCAGATCTGTCATTTTTAAGTTAATTTGCAATCATATACAGTACAACATAGAGGAATCTATTTTCCGTCTCAGAGTTTTTACTGTTTTGAGCAAATTTAACAGAGTTTCGGTGGATAAAGTCAATTTAGCAACCTTCATCAGGACAAACATGTATTTCACTTTCATTCTTTCCTTTTTTGTTGAAAACCTACAATTTTCTTAAAACCTATCATATAAAAAAAGTAGAAATGACTGAGGGATATATTCACAAGAACGTGTGATAACTACCGCAAGAGTAGCGTAACGCAACTTTCAATATTGCAGCCTATCGTGGGAAAATAACCCTGTGACAGCGTGGGATTCACAACAACGTGGTAGCATGCGATAGTCACCAGATAGCGTGCCAAATGTCCACGTCAAAATCAACGCCACGCCGCATAAATGCAAAGCGCGAACGCAAAAAAACACGCGATGAGGCCCACCGCGGTACAAAAAGTAGCAAAAACCAGCCACAGGACTGCAAATCCCATGCGTCTGGCAGAACAATGCACCATAAAAACCACAGAGAAAATACACCAAAAACAATCCAAAGAGGGTAGCAACATGGATGCACCCTGAAACAGCGCAGGGGCCAATCCGAACCCCGCAACCCCCACAGACTACCAGCAAGGAACAACGGGTTGGGAAGGCCAAAGAGAAGAGGGAGAGGAAGACAGGGTGCAGACCGCTGGAAAACATGACCAGTGCCACAGAGGTGACAGAACACTACCAGCATACCACCTGGATTGCAGGCAAAAGGCCGAGGAGGCCAATCCAGGAGGCCAATAGGTGCCAGCATTACGTGACTACCTAAACCAGGCACAAACCCGCTGTCAATAGGAAGGCAGCAACGGCGACACCGGAGGAGCTGAAAGAAACCAGGTCACAGTCATCAGTGTGGAGATGGTGCAAGGAGCAGGGAGTACGGACACAGCTGGAGAGGACCTGACACTGCATCAACAGGGAGTGCAATGAACAGGGACTGGGGGGACAGGGGGAGTGGGCACAATGGCATACATGCACAACGAGGTGACCACACTGCACACCCACAATCACCCAGGTCAATGGCCCAGATCCCCTTGGCACACTGCAGCACTCACATATAGCATAAACAGCACAGCCACGTTGACGACAATGAGGAACAACGCGCATAGCCAACACTGCAGAACAGAGTATACAACTGGTGTAATGTCCTGGTCAAGTTCTTCCTTGATAAGATTCAATCTATTCAGGCAGCCTTTCCATTAGTCTCCCGTGTCCTATGGTCCCCCTTTTGATTCTGGTTCCTCATCTGGCCTTACTCATAAACTATTTGCTTTTTCCCCAGCAGAGTTGTCGTGCACACTTAGAATTCTTAAGGGTCTAAAATCGGGTTCACCCGCTGATCCTTGTTCAGCTAGACTGTTAGCCTCAGTGGCTGATAATATTAATCATGAGGTCAACAATATTGTTAACTTGTCCCTGTTAGAGGGGCGGTTGCCTGTTATGTAGAAGCAGGCTATGATTGTTTCTCTCTTAGAAAAACCTTCACTTGACCCTTTGTCCCCAGGAAACTACCGGCCATTTTCACTCTTGGCAAGCTTGGCGAAGGTCTGTGAGAAGGTAGTCACTCGCGGCCTTTGTTGAAGATGATGGATTTCTGCACCCTGCCCAGTCGGGCTTTCGTGCGGCTTATAGTACAGAGACTGCACTTATAGAGGTTTCAGAGGTCATCCGCGAGTGTCTTGATGCCTGTGGGAGGGCAGCCTTAATTATGCTGGAGCTCTCGGCGGCATTCGACACAATGCCTCATCCCCTTCTCTTGGTTCGTCTCTCGGAAATTGGCATTTCCGGCTCTGCCTTGGGCTGGCTTGCTTCTTACTTGTCCAACAGGTCGCAGCAGGGCTGGCTTCCTCCCTGCGTCTCAGCCTCCCAGCCAGTTCTCACAGGCATCCCACAGGGATCTTCCCTTAGTCCCTTGCTCTTTAACATCTATGTCACTCCGCTGATATATCTAGCGGAGGTGCTAGGAGCTAGGGAGATCACTTATGCGGACGACACCCAGCTGCTGTTTACCTGGAAGGGCGATGATGCAGAGGTCTGCTCTGCTCAGCACTGCTTGTCCTCGGTGTTTCATTGGCTGGCCTAGGCCCAACTGAAGTGTAATGAGGAAAAATCCGAAATACTTCTTTATGGCAAATTTCCTCCAAATTTTAGAGAGTCATTATGGCCAGCTGAGTTTCCCCTGCCTAGTATGTCCAGTAAAGCCGCAAAAAATCTGGGGGTCTGGTTCGAAGAGAACTTATCCTTTGCTACCCAGATAAAGAAGTTGGCAGGGTCCTGTTTCGGCATTTTGAAATCCTTGAGGAAGTTTCTGCCTCTTCTCCCAAAGGATGCGAGGGAAACTGTAGTCCGTGCGTCGATTCTTTCTCACCTGGATTATGCCAACGCAATGTATGTCGGGTCCCCCGGGTATTAAGTGAGGAAGCTCCAGGTGGTGCAGAATACAGCAGCCCGCCTTCTCTTGGATCTTCCCAGAGGAAGTAGTGTGCAATTTCATCTACGCTCCCTACACTGGCTTCCTTTGGAGGCACGGATTAAGTTTAAGATCTTATCTATTGCCCATTCTGCCCTATATGGTCAGGCCCCAGCTATTTGCAGAGGAGGCTCTCCTTTTACCTACCATCTAAACTATTACACTATGGTTCTAAACTACTGGTCCAGGCCCCTCGCTTCATTTGCCAAATGTTGGGTGGCTGTTCCTTTGTTCGGAAGGTGGCTGTTGGCTGGAATGCCTTGCCTCTGGCTCTTCGGAGCATTCAAGATACTCGGATTTTCAAGAAAAAGTTGAAAACCTTCCTGTTCTGTTTTTTTAGATTCATGATCTATTTTAGGTTTCGCGCCGGGACAATCCTTGGAGTAGCTGCGCGCGCTACAAATTTATATAACATAACATGCACAGAAACATGCCTACTACATCTGACGGAGCCGGAAACTGTGAAATGGAAATGTACACGTACGACTTCACATCCGTCATGTAGACCAAATGTACACTGTCCCGCATAAGAATCCTGCACGCCCCAAACAGTCACAATGTACATTGCCATACAGTCTGCATGCAAACCTGCATAATACGCTAACATACATGTCAACACAAAGTCAATACGTACCTCCCCTTCACATCACAGAGGGGCACACAACACATTCAGCAGGGCACAGAATACAACACATCAGTGATGCCCGAGAGGACCACCACACCGTTGACACCGACGCCCTACAACAGCACATGGATATCCCACGCAACCCCCCACCAGGACCCAGACAGCCAAGCTACTCAGAGGAGAACACCGAGCCTGCAACAGACCACAAAGCAGGAAGCACCCGCAAGCACAGCTGGCTCACGACACTTCACCCACCCACACATGGCACCCCAATGCTATGTGTCTGCACACCAAAACGAGGTGGCCCAACAGGTGTGGGTGGGGGCTGAAACCATGGACTGCGAACTGGGACATATATGTAGGTGTCTATCACCCTTCAGGGGCCACCAACACCCCACTAAGTAGACCCACACTGCCATAGAGACATATACAGATGCACATTCACAGTACAGAACCACGGGCAGGGGCGCTCAAATAGCAGTCACACACTCATGTTGGCTTTGCGTATGACGGCCCTGGACACTCCCCTTGCGAATTGAGTGGATGACGACAAAGCTACATGTCCTAGCCACAATCCGCTGCCTGCGGTGACATGTCTGCATCCAATGTACACAGCACAATATAATGTCGTAGGGCCCAGGGCACTCATGCATACAACAAGACCACAGGGACACACGTGGATATCATGTGGAACTGGCTATGGGCACATGCACCCGGCCCCTTTATTGGCAGGGCCACATGTACATCGACGCCTGTGCTGGATGTGTGTGGGCAACAACTTGAACGTTGGACACTAGTGCAATAGAAACAGCAAACACATGCATAACAGAGTCAGCTGCACAGCAACATGGAGGAAGCCAGAGTAGGGACAGAGGTCACCCAAAATTCAGTCAGGATGTTCCGTGACTTGCAGTGCACTGAGGTAGGGGCACTAGAGATGAGCGCGTTTATGTGTAGGAAATGCTCGGCTTGTATCCCTTCGTGTTAGTTCTGATACAGATGCAGTGGGGTGTGTTACACCTGCATCAACTTCCTCATCAATGTCCCAGGTCTCCCACACTGTTGGAGGTGACATTTGCGTGCGCAGTCCACAGCTCAATACCCAGTAATGGTAACAGGTGTGTAGCTTGACTACCACCTCCAGTCTGCATTCCTGCCTTGAGGATGCTGCCTCCTGCCCTCCCCTTGTCTGTGCCATCTCCCGTACACACACTTGACACATCTTCCCCATCATAGTCCCAGGTCTTCCCCACTGCATGAGGTGACATTGCTGCGCAACATCTCCACAGCACAAAAGTCAATCAGTAACAGATAATGGCTTGCGGTGCACTGAGTCACTGGCACCTGGAGTGCTGAGCAGGGTATCAGGCCGATGATGGCATCCACGACAGGTCTGAGCAACTCCGTAAATCTGTCAGGACCACCGTGTCGAATGTGGCAGATGGCTGTTGGGGGTGGTCCTTGGGGTGGTGGCATGTGCCTCCTGCGGTGAAACCACGTCCGGGCCGTTCAGGACTCGATTTGTGGGAGCCATGCTGGGACACTCTTGGGCCCGCAGGCTGCGTACAGCACAGGGCAACAGAGAAATGGTGTTGATGACCCCAAGGCCAACAATTCGGGGCCATCCAATTTCTCAGAATAAGGGGTCCCGGACCTGACAAGTATAGAGTAAGTGGCCCCGGATGCACAGCGGCCGGCACAGGCACTCAGCCACAGGACGGTGACTTGCGGTGCAGTCAGATGGGCCATGCAACCTGAGCGGGTCACCATCAATGTCCGAGGTGTATGTTGCGGAAGGTTTCAGGGGACAGTGGAAGGTGTCCTCCAGGGCATGACGCCAAAAGGTTTGATTTTATCCAGAAGCTGCAAATGGAGGAGTGGAATGTGACAGCCTCCTTGCCACCACCAATTCGGTATCAGCTACATGAGGATGAAAACTGCCCCCTGGTCCATAGACTCAGACGCCACCAAAGTTAGACCAGAGAGTGTCCATGATTGTCGGGGAACAGACTTAGTGGCACCGGGGCTGAGAGGGGATGCAGTCTGCGATGATGCCAGTACGCTGATATGAACTCAGCCATTGCAATATGAAGAGTCTGTGACCTACTGGACCACAGTGTAAGCCGGAGGCAGCGGTCAGCACGGGCAATTCAAGATACTCGGATTTTCAAGAAAAAGTTGAAAGTGTTGCCGGCATAGGTTGGATGGCCCCACCAGCCTGCGTAGTTCAGGTTCAGTGGCATCACGCATTCGCTCACCTCAGTGACTTTGACCCGGCTTTTGTCCAGACTGAGCCGCATCTTCCTCTTTTCCTCTCCTTGCGACCACTGGTGTGGAGTCTGCCATTCGTGATTTGCGCCACGATGCTGGATGTGGGACCTACTGGTCTGCAGGGTAGTTCTGGTCTCTCATCCACATGTTGCAGGCTGGTGTTAAACAGGGATAGAGGCACCACGTATCTCAGGCTGGCGTTGAACAGAGTTAGTGGCACCACATGTCGCAGGCTGGTGTTGAACAGGGTTAGTGGCACCACGTGTCACAGGCTGGCGTTGAACGGGTTTAGTGGCACCACATATCACAAATAGCCCATATGGAACTATGCATCACTGATCGGGGTAGGTCTGATTCTGTCTGGACACATTTACCCACATGTGACCAACTGGGCCGAAGAGTAGTCCCAAGGCAGCAGTAGGGTTCGTCAACGTGAAAGGAGTGAAGCTGGCCTGTGTCGTGGAGGCCATGATGGACTGAGGAGGCTGCCATTGTTGCGGCCCTCGGGCTTGGAGTCTGCATCGGCACGTGGTGGGCCCTCCTTGACACACGCCGGTGTCGAAGGTGATAAGTGTGGCCTGGCTCCACAGGGGCGGGTCTGACTGGTTCGTGGTCCAGCGTGCCGAGGTCCAGCAGGCGCACAGCATCACAGGCAACTCCGCTCCTGAGGACGGCATCGGCCTCGTGGTGGGGCGAGAGGCGCCGCCTTGGCAGAGACATTGTGCTTTTCATAAGAGGACCACACCCAGGACTACGTGCTTTTTATTCACACCCCTACGCTGGCGTGGCGTACGCCAGGTCATCCCCCTCTGGTCACGCTGGGGGGGGGGCGTACAGGCAACATTTCTGCAAGGTCCCCCACTGGCTGGGGTGAAATGGTTGTGTCCACTGTCCACTAGACTCCATACACCAGAGGTGTGTGTCACCATGGATATGGTTGTGTTCCACATACTGCGGTCTGTCCAGCACATCTCCACCACTCTTGGCATTGTGTACTTTCCCAATCATGGTTCTACTGCATCCTTCACACATGCCTGGTTGCCACCTCTCCCCACATTCGGATGTTGTGTTGCTGAGTTGCCATGCCATTGATGGGACATGTACAGGGCTTGCTCAGGTTAGCATTGTTAGTTGTTCTGTCGTATCTGGTGGGTGGGCATGTTGTTACAAATGTTGGCAGTGATTTTGTGACATGTGCATTGCCAGAGTTGTTAGTTGCATGGTTGTGGAGTTGAGGTGAGTAGGATGTTCATTTGAAACTTGCCAAGGGGTTGTTGCCATCCTGGGTAGGCTGGTTGATGATGGACTGTCGGAGGGTGAAGGAATCATGCACACTGGCTGCGTATTTGGAGGCGACATTTTTTTTTTTTTTTAATTTTATTGTGCAGAGAAAAAGGGTACAAGCACGGGCCTACAACCTCCTGGGCCGGCCGCTAGTATTCAGAAATGATCAAGCAGTTCAAAAACAATGACTGGCCCGCAGTTTACAGGAGATCAGGCTGCACATAAGGGAAGTCAGGATACACCCTTTTTTACATAAATATCAACAAAAGTAAAGAAAAACAAAAAGCAAGGCGAAAAACATTGAAAGGGCGTCTAACCACAGCAGAGGAACTCCACATAGGACCACCCTAGGGTGGTCAATAAAAAGGGGGTCTGAGAGGGAGGGGGGGGCCACGGGAAAACCAAATCTATACTCAGATGAACAAATTAAGCAAGGAACCCTCAAGGATCAGGGGGACAAGGCAACCTCAGACGTATCCACCAGGGGGGGAGAACAGATAGTCCCTCGATACACATTCCACTGACCCCAGATTCTACCCCACGCCCCCGGTTTACCACGAGCCACATACACCGTCTTCTCCCTGAACATGCACCAGTCCATGTTCTCCTTCCATACGGACACGGTGGGAGGCCGTTGGGAACCCCAAAGCTGCGCAATATCTCTCTTTGCGATCATGTTCCCAAGGGCCGCCCACCGAGCCTGGGCCGCATTATAGTCATTGGGCTCCCACACATTCAGAACACATCGGCGCACCTCCGGCAGCAGAGCGACCCCAGTGACTCGTTTCATAACATCATGCACCTGGCGCCAATATTCCGCCACCTCGCGGCACTCCCAGAGGATGTGGAGAAAGGTGGCACTGAGCCCGCAGCCACGCTTACAGAGCCCGTCATCAGAAAACCCCATCGAGACCAAACGGGGACCCGTCACATAGACACGATGGAGAATCTTAAGCTGGACCAGACGGAGACGGGCCGGGATGGCAACCTCCTTAGGGGATGACAGCGCAGACTGCCAGTCCTCGTCGTCCAACTCAACCCCATCTCCCGTCCATGCCTCCCGAAGACGCACCAAGAGATCAGCCCGATTATTGATTAGTTTTTTATAAATCAGGGAGATAGTACTGTCGGGGACGTGTCCGTCGAGTATACGGTCCTCGAGAGGCGAAGAAACAGGGACCGTGGTCCCCTCCCCAAAGACCGAGAGTAGGGCGTGACGAACCTGAGCATAGCGGAAGAACTCCCTTTCACTAAGCTCGTACTCGCTCTGAAGCGCCGCGAAGGATTTAACCGCGCCTTTAACCCATAGGTCCCCCACTCTGCTAATGCCGATCGTATCCCAGTGCTCAAAGCCTTTCGTTGTCCAGAGGCTTCCCAAGCGCTCTGAGGCGAATAGAGGAGTAGCACACGTTAACCGCTCACTCCAGCCCACAGCTACGTTCGCCGCCTTCCACACACGTACCGCAATCCTAGTAGGGCCCGTGAGGGTCCTTCCGGCAGATCGAGAGTAAAGCGCTCTGTTATAGTTACCGCCGGGAAGCAGGAATTTATCCATCTCATATGCCGGGTTCGAACCAGGAGCGTACGTAGCATGGTTAATGGCAGACAGCTGGGAGGCCCAATAGTACCTTCTAATGTCAGGAAGCGCGATGCCCCCGTCATACCAGGGAAGAGTCAGCTTTGCCAAAGCGATACGCGCACGACCGTCCCAAACCAGTCTTCTCTGCGAACTGTCCACTTCCCTAAAGTAGGCCGCCGGAATGATATCGAAGGAGTTCTGGAGTGCGTAAAGAAATCTGGGAAGGGACATCATTTTAAACAGTGCTGCGCGACCAAGTGGAGACAAGGGCAACTTACACCACCGAGCCGTATCCGCCCTCAAACGCCGGAGGGGAGACAGGAGATTCTGCTCGTAGCGAACCGCCGGATCCAACGAAACGTATACCCCCAAGTATTTAAAGCCGGATTGAGATGTTTGGATCGGAAGCCGAGGCGGCAAGAGAGGAAGGCCCACGGAGATAGGATACACGCAAGATTTGGACCAGTTAATTATCAAACCCGAATTTCTCCCGAAGGAAGTAAGGACATCAAAAAGCACATTGAGTGACTTCCGCGGCGAGGTGAGGTACAGAAGAATATCATCCGCGTACAACGAGACCCGATCCTCGAAGCCCGGGGCCCACCGGATCCCTCTGATCGAGGGCTCCCAGCGGAGCCAGGCCGCGAGCGGTTCCAAGGCGAGAGCAAAGAGCAGAGGGGACAACGGGCACCCCTGCCTAGTACCCCTCCCGAGAGCGAAGGGCCGAGAAACCCGCCCATTGACAACAACCTGAGCCATTGGACCAGCATAGAGGAGCTTCACCCAACTAATAAATCCCTCCCCAAAGCCAAACTTCGCCAATACGGCCCAAAGGAATGGCCACTCGATGGTATCAAAGGCCATCGTGGCGTCTAAGGAAACCAATATGGCCGGTTCAGAGAAGTACTCCGCCCTAGCGAGGACGCCATGTAGACGCCGCAAGTTGAGAGCGGTATTACGATGAGGGATAAAGCCGCATTGATCCGGATGTATCAAATCACATATAACTCTCAGCAAGCGATTAGCGAGGACCTTGGCAAGGATTTTCGGTTCGGCATTTAGTAGGGAAATAGGCCTATATGAGGCACAGCGGTCTCGTGGCTTACCGTCCTTGGGAATAACAACTATAGTAGCCAGACGCTGGTCGTCGGGAAGGGAACCCCGCTCGAGCGACTCCAGAAACATACGACGGAGGAAGGGCGCGATTTTATCCGGGCGTAGTTTATACAGTTCAATCGGCAGTCCGTTGGGGCCCATAGCCTTGCCCGAGCGAAGGGAACGAATCGCGGTAGCAATCTCGTCGACAGACAGGGAGGCATCCAGCTGCTCACGGTCCTCGACCGATAGGCCGGGCAAGGCAATAGCCCGCAGCAAGAGACGAGAGTCATCCTCATCTCTATCAGACACCGGGGAGTACACCGCCCGGAGGTGGTCAGCAAAACACTCCACAATCTCACCAGGGTCAGTCACACACACTCCATCCGAAACCCGAAGCTCCGGGACCACACGATTCACTCTCTCCTTCTTATCCAACCAAGCAATCAGTTTACCCGCCTTGTCCCCGGCATCATACAACCTACCCTGTTGCTCCCTATACATGATCTTGGCAGCGTCAGTGACAAGAGACTTATATTCAAACTGCTTCAAGCTGAGGGCATGAAGCCCATCCTGAGTGACACCCGTCTCCAAAGCCGCCTCCAGCCCCGATATTTCAGTCTCCAGCTTCACCACCGCCTCATTCTTAACCCTCTTAGCCTCCACTATCTGGGATAGGGCATGCCCGCGGAGCACTGTTTTGAAGGCTTCCCACAGGGACACTGAGGACAACACCGACCCCTCATTCTCGAGAAAATACTGATCAATCGACTTAACAAGGCTATCACGAATCTTGGGGTCTCGCAGGTACCAAGGGTTAATAGGGGCGATCCGCCCAGCGGACCGCATCCCGGTGTCGAAAAGCAACCACAGTGGGGAATGATCAGAGATACCCCGGGCCAAGTGCTTTACCTCTCGAATCCGGGCAGTCTGGGCCGCGGGCATAAGAAAATAATCCAATCTGGAGAGACTCCCATGGGCCCCAGAGTGAAATGTGTACTGACACTGTGTCGGATGCATTAACCTCCAACAATCCACCAGACCGAAGGTATCCAAGAGTCCGCCGAGCCACGCCTGGGCAGCAGGGAGGGCCCTGGGCGGGTGGCGATCCAAATCACCCGAAACAACCGAATTAAAATCCCCACCCATAAGCAAAAGACTGTCAGGAAGCTCAAGCAGCATACGACCCAAGTCTGAGAAAGTGGAGTTCTGGAGGCCCGGGGGGACATAAACCGAAACCAAGGACAGGGACTGTCCCTCCCACCTCCCAGTCAGAGCCACATAGCACCCTCTATCGTCTAGGACAACCCTGGTGATCTCTAGCGGAAGTGAAGATCGTAGGAGAATGCCCACCCCTCTAGAGCCAGTGGTGAAACCGGAATGGGCCACGAGTCGATATCCCCCCCTGTTCATGGCATGACAAACATTACCAACCAGATGCGTCTCCTGTAAGAATACCACATCAGGAGTCAAACGACGCAAATACTGCAGCACAACACCCCGTTTGATACGATCCCCCAATCCGTTGACGTTCCAAGACATCAGTCTCAACCCGTCCCCCCCATCCCCTCCAGTAGATCAAGGGTCCCCCAGCAAATAGCGCGACACCTGAAACTGAAGCAGAGCCAATACCTCACCTTGAAAACAAAAAACACAAATCCAAACAACCCCTCCCACCCACCAACCCCCCCCCAAATTCAACTCCCCCCACCCTGCACCCCTGCGGTCCAGAAAACCACCCCAACTTGCAGTGTGCCTGTCGCCCTACAAACCCCATTCTACGAAAAGACCCCGGAGGAGGAAAGGGACCCGTCCCTGCCCGCCCCCAACACAGATCATAATTAAACAAAATGTACAAAAGAAGTAGAACCCAGCCGAACAAAACAAAATGTCAAAGTCAAGGACCAAAAGTCACTCCGAAGGAGGCCCGCCACCCTCGGTACCACCAGAAGGCCCAGGCCGGTCACCCCGGTCCGGCAGAGAATCCAGCCAGTCACTCACAGTCGCAGGACAGTCAAAAAAGGTAGTCCGGTCTTCGTATTCCACTCGGAGCCTAGCAGGAAAAAGACTTAAGACCCAGGTCCCGGAGACGGCGCTTCACCCCCTGGAAACCCATCCGCTGTTTCTGGACAAGTTGGGTGAAGTCCGGGAAAAAGTTAACGGATGAGTTCTCATATCGGACCGGGCCATGTGCCCGTGAGGCCTGCAGAATCGCATCTCGGTCTCTGTAGTGAAAAAGTTTTGCGACAATAGGCCTCGGGGGAGCTCCCGGTCACGGCCGACCGCCTGGGACTCGATGGGCCCGCTCCACGGCAAAGAACTTACTCAGGCCAGCGGGGGCAAGCTGTTTGAGGATGAGTTCCTCAACCATAACATCCACCGGGCGATTGTCGGAGGTCTCTGGAACACCTATGACGCGGATGTTATTGCGTCGAGCCCGTCCCTCGAAGTCCTCCAGCCGCCGGGCCATCAGGTCGTTGGCCGACTTGAGGTCGCCGAGAGCAGTCTGCAGGTCCGACACATCCGTACCAAGGGTGGACGTCCGCAAATCCAGCGATTGAACCCTCTCATTGGTCTTAGAGAGATCCGCCCAAATTAGCGTAACATCAATGGCCACCGTGTCGATTTTACGGGCCAAGGCCTCGTACTGCTTAGCGATGGTCTCCTTGATGCCGTTAATGGCGCCCATGATGTCCTGCAGTGATAAATCCGAAGGGGCGGACGGAACACCCCCAGCGTCATCCGGGAGAACACTGGCCGTCCCAGGGGACCCTTTACCATGAGTGTAGCGGTCCATGTTGTTGGTCTGGACCGGTCCCCCACGTAGGGATGTCTTGGTCTTACGCCTCTCGGGATCCCCTCTCCCTCCCATGTGGAACCACGCTCGCCGAAGGGGACCACCGAGCAAGCGTCAAAGTGGCACAGGCGAAGCCGACACGAGCCGTACCAGGGACCGCAATGTGGCGGTGCGAGAGGATCAAAGTCAATGGGCACACTGGTTTTAGGCGGAGGCAAAGGCACGAAGCGAAGGCCGAGTGAAAACCCGGCCGCACAAAGCAACTCCACTGTCCAGCCACTCAGAGATCCAAAAGTGAAACCGAAAGTGATGAGACGGCCGCTGGCACAGCCCCGATGCCGTTGTTGTTCAACTATGCCCCGGCTCCACAGTTCACCTTCGCACCGGGCACAGCCATCAGTTGGGCCTCAAAAGTTCAAACTATCATAGATCAGGTCTCCCAGGTCCGATTTGGTTTCTGAAAAGAGTTTAGGGTTCAGCCAACGTTCATCTTCCAGAATCCGTCAACCAAGTCAGGATAAAGTCAGGATAAGTTCCGAGGAGCAGCGAGGGTCCGGGGAGCCCTGTGCTCACGCGACCATCTTGGATGCGTGCTAGGCTCCTCCCCTCGGAGGCGACATTGTTGGAGGTTCCACGGTGTTCTGATGTTGCCTGCACAGTGATGTGAGATGTGTGCTTCCTGTTGCGGTTATTGTGTGCTGTGTCACTAGGGGGCACAGGTGGGACATGTGTGTTGTGGATTGCCCCCAACACGTTCGTGCATCCTGCTATGGCGTATGGTCCTTGCTTGGTCTCCAGCGGATCCTGCACATTGTGTTTGACGTATGGGGACTGGGGTACCAGGGTGATGGTGACGTCAGGGACAGGTGTGGGGGACTTGGATGTGGCTGGCTGTGACACTCCTACGACTCTGGCGGGTGTTGTTTGGGGGGTGCCAGGGGCCAACAGGTGCAGCCAATTCAGCAGCTTAGTGTGCGGTGTCTTCCGGTCACGTCAATCTCACCTGATGAACGTACCTATTTGAACGCCGCCATCTTGGAGTGGTGAGGGATCCCCTAAAGAACTTATTTACGAAAAACAGGACCATTTCAGCCACTGTTGCACCGCAGAATCGTGAATATGGGGGCAACGATAATCCGTCCCATAAATATCAAGGCTTACCTACATTAATCATCCCTTTTCTATTTTCTATTTTCTATTTTCATGGGTGAGTAAAAATGCCACAGTCTTGAGTTATTCTATTGTTATTGCTATTGTTATTATAACCTCTTCCTATGAATACAGATGTACATCACTTACGCGTGATTAGCCTCCATGTAGTCATGTCGCCATGTCGGAATGGTCAATATAACACTAAGGGCAATTTGTTTATAAACCCAGAATAGTACATACAATACTCTAAAAACTTAACTTAATTCTCCTACCTATACTTATTTTTATATTTAGTATCAATGGTCCTTTGTATAAAAAATAAATATATATAAATGATATAGACCCGTTGTCAAATAGTGGGTGAATAATTGACCCATTTAGAAGTTGATTTTAATATATAAAAAAACCTATAAAAAACCTATTTTCTAAATACAACTTACTAATAACACTTATTTATAACATTTTTGGTAATGGGGATTATTATAAGCTTCATCATCCTTTTGGAACATCATGTTAATGCTATTGCTTATCACATATATTTTATAAACTGAAAACTCAATTTATAAATACTACATATTCATTCTCTCATATAACCCAACTCAAAAGTGTTAGAAAGTACTAATTTGAGGAGACATACCCTCCAATGATTTTAGCGATATTCCATAATCTTACTGTACTATTGGTTTCATCCAGTCTTCCCTAGTGTTAAGTCCCTTCTGTATGGTGTCCAATCTAGAGATGTACCATTGCTCCCTGTTTTTTTTTTATAAAGATTGCTTACTCTTCTGTTGCCAATGATTTTTTCTATAATGAACCACTCAAAGTCAGTCTGTTTATGTTTCAGAGTATTATAGTGGTCCACTAAGGGGGCGTTCTGTTTATTAGTTTTCAGCACAGACCTTTGTTCCAGTAATCTTAACCTAAGTTTTCTTCCTGTCTCTCCAACATATGCTAGGCCACATGGGCAGCGCAGAAGATAAATAACTGACTTTGAGTGGTTCATTATAGAAAAAACCATTGGTAACAAAAGAAAAAATAGGGAGAAATGGTACTTCTTTAGATTGGACACCATACATAATTTCTTTTTCTACTCACTACACATATGTATTCTTCCCAAAACCTTCGATTTTTGAACATGAAGTGGAATAAAAAAAAAAGCAGTATCTTCCATGATCAATAACATTAGCAAAACCCACAGAGAAGCCGTGATATCCCTTAAAAATGACTTGAGCATAACCATTAAGCCGGCGGACAAAGGGGGAGGGGTTGTCATTTTTGACACCCTTGATTATGAGAATAGAATTTTGGACCTCCTGAATGTAGAGGAACATTATCGTAAAGTACCCATGAGTCAATGGTCTTCATTAAAGACTGAAGTTGGTAGACTTCTATTATCTGCAAAAGAAAATGATTGGATCACAGACAATGAATATAGATTTTTAATTAATGATAATGCCATTATTCCTGCCATACACGGCCTCCCCAAAACTCATAAAAATGAAAAAAAACACCCCTGAGGCCCATTGTTAGCTGTATTAATTAACCCTTGGAGTCACTAAGCAAATATGTAGATAGCTTTCTTAGACCATTAGTACAGACACAAAAATCTTATATTAAGGATTCCGCACATATGATTAGCATTATTGAGGGCTCTATGTTTAACAATCAAACACAACTTCTTGTAACCCTCGATATTGAAGCCTTATATACGAACATACCCCAGGATGATAGTCTTACTGTCATCAAGAACATCCTGGGGCCTTCAGAGAGCAGAGGGGCTAATGCAGAATTCATTATGGAATGTATCACACTAGTCCTTAAACATAACATATTTTTATTCAAGATGATTTGTATCTTCAGTGTAAAGGGACCAGCATGGGGGCCACCTGTACCCCCAGTCTGGCATGCCTTTACGAGGGCCAATTTGAAGAACGTCATATCTTCAATGAATCAGCAGCATTTTTCGAAAACGTTACAAAATTGTACAGATTCATAGATGACATTTTATTCATATGGGAGGGTACAACTGAACTCCTAGGAGAATTTTTAGCATGGCTAAACTTAGGTGATGTAAATCTTAAATTCACATCCCAATACAGTACAAGGCAGTAAGCTTCTTAGACCTCAGCATTAAAGATGTCAGTGGTAACCTAGAAGTAGAACTTTTCACAAAACCCATTGACAGAAATACTTTACTGCACTATTCTAGTTATCATCCAGGAGCCTAAAAAGACAACATTCCCTTTGGGCAGTTCCTTCGACTCAGAAGGACCTGCTCATCATTGGATGATTTTTATAAACGTGCAGAAGATCTAAAAATAAAATGTAAGGATGGGGATTATCCTAAGAGATTAATAAAAAACTTGTTTAAACGCGCTCGGTTGTACGACCACGAAAGTATGCTTAAAAAAGGAGAAAAGAACGTGAAAAGAAAAAAAGAGATGCAGAAAATAGTGTTTTTAAGCCAGTCCTCATGTATCAGTAATAAAATAAAAAATATTATTAACTCCCATTGGAGTATTCTTAACCCCTTCGGTGCTCATGACGGAATGGTTCCGTCATGACCCACGGTTGAGCTGTGCTCATGACGGAACCATTCCGTCATGACCACGCCCGCGCAAGATTCCGTCAGCACAGCGGCGGAATCTGCGCAGCATCGAAGGGGTTAATGATAATGAAGAGATAAATTTAGATAAACCGATATTTGCGTTTAAACATAATAACACTCTGAGGCAGGAACTGGTACATACGTACAGGGATACCTCTGATAGAGGACAACAAACGATCTCAGGAACTAAGGCCACAGGTAACTATAAGTGCAGTAGCTGTATGATTTGTGACCACTGTAGAGTGGGTAAAAATATCATATACAATAAACATACTCTTACCGCTAAGGACCTTCATAACTGCAGGAGCAGCAATGTTGTGTACTTATTACTGTGCCCATGCAATTTAGACTACGTAGGGGAGACAGCTAGGGAACTGCGTGTCTGCCTGTCGGAGCACAAATCAGCTCTAAAGAACAGTGAGTAAAATGCGCCCCTTGTGGACCATTATAAAAAGGCAGGGCACTTGTGCACTGAATTTAAATGGTTCATTATTGAAATGTAATGTAAATAAAATTTATAAAGCGCAACTATTGCCCTAAGGCATCTTGGCGCTATCGAAACAGAGAGCAGATAGGACAGAAGGGATAACCAGTAGTGAAAACAGAGCAGGAAGGCAATTATTTTTCCTATTTTATGCAGTTTGTGTGAATAGCCACGTTTTTAGGCTTTTACTGAAGGTCAGCAGGGAAGGAGCTGATTTTAAAGTAATAGGTAAGTCATTCCAAAGCTGTGCTGTTGATCTGAAAAAGCTCCTACCTCCCCAGTTGGCTTTCTTAAAAGGAGTGACTACCATGTTCTTGGCCAGACCTGACTGTAAGGTCCTGTTTGGAATGTACCACTTTAGTTTGTTCCTAAACTGTCGGGTCCCAAACCGTGCACTGATTTGAAAGCTAGGCACAGGGCTTTAAACTTACATCTCTGTCTGACTGGTAGCCAGTGCAGTTGTTTTAAAGCTTCTCTCGCAGATACAGTTTTGGGGATTTTAAAAATGAGATGAGCTGCCGCATTTTGTATGATCTGGAGCCTATTCACCAATCCTGAATTGAGGGTGAGATAAAGGCTGTTGCAGTAGTCAATCTGTGTGATGACCATTGCCAAGACAACTGTTTTCAGCAGTTCAGCTGGTATATATTTTTAAATTTTTTTGATAAGCCTTATAGAACAGAAGGAAGCTGCGGTAATTTTGCTGATTTGTGCTTTAAATCTGAGATCCTTATCTACGGTGATACCTAGATCCTTTACTTTACTGGAGGGAGTAGGTAGTACACCCAATTGTGGTGGCCACCAATCTGGTATCCAAAGAGAGGGTTTATTGCCGAAGATAATGACCTCGGTTTTTGATGCATTTAGCTTTAGGCAATTTTGGTCCATCCAATTGCTCACGTTCTTCATACAGGAGCTAAGCGCCTCTCCCGGGTTCATTTCTCCATTTGTTAGGGACACCACTATTTGGGTGTCATCCGCATATGATGCTAGGGAGAACCCAGCCTTTTTTTATAATAGATGCTAGTGGTGTTACATAAAGATTAAAAAGCGTAGGGCTCAGGGCTGAGCCCTGAGGAACTCCACATGGTAGGGAAAACTGCTTAGAGGTAGCCATCCCCATTGCCACATTTTGCTCTTTATCGGTTAGGAAAGATTTTAGAAGATCCAACGCTGTATCATTGATTCCTGCGGAATGTAACCGGTCAGCCACGATCTCATGGCTGACCGTATCAAAGGCTGCCGAGAGGTCAAGCAGCACCAGAGCCGCCGAACCCCCTCCATCGAGAATGTTCCAAATGTCTTCCGTAGCTATAATTAGGGCAGATTCAGTGCTGTAATTTTTCCTAAAAATAATAATATAATAATAATATCCACATTTGAAAAGCTTTCAAAACCGGTTTTGCACAAATTAAATGGAAGCTAGCGGAGACTATAAATGTAGGCTTAAAATGAATAGTCTGGTGTTAAATGTGACTCCAGGATCACAAGCAGTTGAGACAGGTAGAGGCATTCCTCCTAGTTCTGAGGATGCTCATATGCAATCCTAAACTAAGGTAGCACTGAAAACAAGCATCTCCTTTTTAGATAATTGAGATGAAGAGAAGTGTGATTCAATGGGTGAGCAATGGCTGCCATGCCAGACTGAAACTGTTACTGGAGAGGCAGAATGTTTCTATTTAATCTCAGAATAAGTTGCCCGTCATTTGCAAATGAGGAGAAGCCCAAACCAAATGAATGCCAGAAGAGCCAAATAAAGTTGGAAATGTGTATGGCACTCACGAAGCCCACTTTGAATAGAACTGACAGATTGAAAAGAAAGAAGAATAACTGAATGAGTGTGATCCAAAAATAAAAGTGAACCAGTCAAAGACACAGCTTCCCACACCATCATTCATAATGTGGGAGGTCAGGATGGGGAAGGAAACTAAATAAAAGATGATGTAAATCCCCCAGTGTAGTTTTGCATGGCCTCATAGAAATGGAGTACAGCAAGGAAGTGCAAACTGCTGTGTTGCCTTACTCTTCATCAAGGAGGCTTCCAGGGGATTTGTGGTGAGTTTTCCCATGCAACATCCATGAGTTTTGGCACATTTACAGATTTACAAGGATCTGTACACCTGGGAACGCATCAAAACTGTGCACCTCCCCTGGAGAGGCGGAAGGAGGAGAAATAACAGTATTTCTCCTTGTCATTTCCTCTTCCTATGCATGCTGAATTCTGCAGCATACATAGAAAGAGGAAAAGACCTCCATTGATTGTTTTTGCGCAGGAAGGTGTCCATGGAACAAGGGTATTTGCATTGGCACTAGACACCAATTTGCATGCCGCACTGGCAGAAAGGACAGCAAGGACCAGAGTGTGCAGTGTTTCATTAATACGGTGCATTCCTCCTATTTCTTTTTGATGCAGGGTAGTGCAGCAAAAAGCCTTGCGGCTTTGCCCAATGCCAAAAAATTGCAAATGAGGCTCTTGATTTTTGTTTAAGCAGGTAGAAGGTAAATAGATCGATAACTTACTTATACAATGTTGATATCCTGTGCTGGGGACTAGGAATTAATTAGGATATATGTCAGTTCACCACAAGATATACAGACTTTCAGGGGTAAAACACAGTTTCAATAATTTAACTTTGGGCTGAATATCTTGGTAGCTTTGATACCGTGCATGCAGGCTTAAAATAGGATTTTTTTTGTTGAGTAATTAGCAGTAACAAAATAGTTAAGATGACAAAACACAACACAATAAATTTGCCACAACCAATATCTTAAAATGAAAAAGATTAAATGAGGAAAGTAAGACCAAAATGACAAAAATATAACAAGGGGAGCACTAGATTTGAATTTATTTTAAAGATGTCAGGCGAAAAAAACAACAAGAAAAGTAAAGCGCCAATTAAAAGTTACTGTTTGCCGTTGACCAGGACCTAGGCATGCTTTCAGGTTGACCATGCGTACTCACACCAGCGCCAAGTCGCCTCGGCATTCGAGCGCTTAATAAGCCCCATATCATCATCATCATCACCATGATGGAGTGCTGGTTGGTAACACCAAGTTGCATGGACAAAGACTTCACTTTCCTACTTAAAAGTCCACCATGTTCTCAACTTTTCAGATGCTCTGGACAGCTCCATTTGTCCGATTCTAGGGTTCACAGGAGTTCAGGAATACCACTTGAATATAAGGACACACTCCAGCAGAGGCCAACAGGAAGGAACAGTTCAGGTTCAGTTGCTATTGGTAGATTGGGAACTTCAGGAAAAACAGACTCTTGCAGCTTGTTATTTTTCTGTAGTCACACAGGTTAGTGAACTGACTCTTCACTTATTTGTGATGTGTGAAAGTGAGAGCACGCCCGCCTCTGAGGTCTCCACACAGATCTCAAACATCAAGTCTAGTCTTCTTCTGTTCATCCATAAATTCAGAGAGTGTTCTGATGAGTTGTGAGAGAAGTGCCCCTTTTGCAGTTTTCACTAACTGTGGGTGATGTGACTCCTGAGCACTCCCTAACCAATGAGGCAATGAACCTTCCCACTTTTTTAGCACATCCTCTTTGCCTTATTGCAAAGTATCTCAGAGTGCCCAATTCAAGGCAAATACAAGATGGCACCATTCTTCTGTCCTTGTAGGCTGCTGCTGAGCCAACAAGGTGTGTGTTTAGGAAAATGAGCAGTCTCCTCCTCCTCAGCTACACCAAAATGATTCTGGAATCAGCTCCCCCTTCCACTGGGCTGGTGTCATACTCGCTACAGAGAGTTCAGAAAACTCTTACGTATGAAAAGGCAGGCCTAACCCTGTTCCCTTTCAAGTTAATGAAGTTTTTAAACCATTCTCTCCACCTGCCTTTCCTAAGCTGATAGAAGTCACTTTCTTCACATGTATGTCTTTTTCTGCTCTGAGAGTAGTTTTCAGACATCATTAAAGGGTAGCAATGACAGAGACCTGTTGCTGCAATGCTAACTCTAACTAGCCTACAGGGCATCCAGGCAGACGAAGTCTGACTTTTTAAAAGTCAAATTTCCTAAATATTTTGTAAAAATCAAACTTCACTGCTGAATTACATTTTATTAAGCATTAACAACAGTGTGTGAATTATTCTAGACGGGGCTAGTCAGTGTAGGTACATCCCAAAACGAAATTTACACATGTACCACTTTTAAATCCGAAGCACCCTACTCTGTTGTCTAAAAGACCTACATAGGAATTAATCAATATTTGAAAACAAGATCCATTCCTGCCAAAAGATCTATTTTGACAGTTTCTGATGCAGGTTTAAAAGCAGCAAGAGGCAGGCTACACAAGAGCCTGAAATGGGGTTGTCTACCTAGTGATCGGCACATGTGTTGTAGTCCACATGTGACATTTAAATTTCCATGTCATTGGTGCATTTCCTGCACCATGTTCCATGGTCTTAGTTAAGATAAATATGCCAAATAGAATTTAGCTAATTTTACAATGTTTTAGGGGGTCAGAGCACATAGGCTGGGGACTGGACAGCAGTATCCCAGTGTGCAGAGCTCTATAACCAGCATCATCAGTCCATAAAAATGGGGATGTCCATGCAATAAGAGGCACTTTCTCACAGTGACTACTAAAGGATGCTTCCACGTTTTGGGAGAAGTCAAGTGGTGAAAGAGAGATTTTCCAAAGTAGTCAAATGGGGGTCTATAACTGAAGTACAGTTTTTCTGTAGTTTATTAGGGCTTAGATCCAGAGGTGATCCTGAGGTAATTCTGAGGATGGAGAACTAATCTTAGCTAAAACTGGTTCTTCCACAACATGAGTGAAGTTAGTGAGGTTGCTCCGTACTAATTTGACAGAAGTCAAGAGATGGGTAGCCTGGGGCAAAGAGTAGTGAGACAAAAGTCAGAGTGAGAGCTCATAGTGTTTAGAATGAGATATTTTAAAAGATATAGGACTACTGAATTTCACTGAAAACCTTCTGATCGTCACATCTTGAGTCGCGTCTATCAATATATGTATGCCAAAACAGATTCATTTAACGAATCATGATGTTTTGGCGATTAGAAATTTTTGTGACGAAATAATACTCCTCAAAATCAGGCAAAGATCGCACATCCTTGTCTGGGAATAAACACAGCTTTTATTTCTGGCGAAGAGGAGATGTTTTCCTGCCCACATAAATGATGTCATTGTGAATTTCAATTGCTTGGATACATTATTTTCCTAATGAAAAGCACTGAAATGAAAAACGCAGTTTTGAAAGTGAAATAATTTTCATTTATTAATTCTGCCTAGGATAAACAGAAACGCATGATGCCAGGTAGCAAAACACGAGTTTATCATTTTCATCACTAATAATTATGGGGCATATCAGCAACAACCGGCAATAATTATCGCTAAGCGCACTTAGCGCTAGGATAATTATTGCAGGGTAGCGTGGATTTTTTTTCACTGAGATAGCATGCTATTAGCAACGCTTATCTCAAAAGCGATAAAAATCCTAGCGCTAACTGCCAAATGTGTGATTATCACTGGAAACCCAGCGATAATCCCACGAAGTTTGGCGATTGCTTGCTGATAGGGCCTCACATACTTAGCCATGATATCCACCTTCAATAGGATATCATGGCTAAGTCAGTTTCAAAGCAGGCATAAGGAAAGTAGCGATAACAGGTTATTGCTACTTTTCTTGTCGCTATGCTGCTTTGGTGAGGCTTGATAATAGGAGAAATGTCGCTTAGCGACATTTCTGCCGTTATCCTGGGGAGGAACGCCCACTTTCCATTTCATTAGAGATGCAAAGATGGGCGTTCGGAATTCAGGCGCTAAGGCAAGGTTTCACGCGATAGCGTGACCTTGCTGATATAGCGGCTGAAAACGGCTGCAAATGCAGCGATAATTTTCTATCGCCACCTTGTAGATATGCCCCTAAGTCTGTACAGATTCCCTCTTTTCCTACAAATCCACATCTCATGCTATCTAAAAGGTTGATGAGTCACAATATTATCCTCACTTTGCATGCCTAATCTTAGCTAAGCCGTGAGTGTAAACATAATGTATGTTTTCTAAAACACACAACAGTGTAGAGAAAACGTCTCTGGAAAATATTTTATTGTCCTCTCCATTTTTTTGCTTCAGTTACATTGTCAAAGGGTATATTCTAACTTTGATATGATTTTCATCAATATATTCACCAGGTTTTAATTGCTCATCACCCATGCTTTACGCTTGTGGCAGTTCCGGCCTGAGGCTTTCTCAAGGCTAAAAAGACAATGTACATATATAGGTAAACACCACTGTTTTTTCAAGTATGGCCTACACTAAATCCATGTGGCAAGCAACTCATACATACATAGAGAAAACATGAGGCAAAAGTATAAAAAGGTCAAAGAGCAAAACATCTAGAGATGTATGAAGTGGTATACAGTCTGATGCCGTACTAAAAAAAGTAAATAGTCCTGAATATTTGGCTAGGGAAGAAACTCTCATGACTTAAAGCAGAACTTCTGGATGGAAGGAAGTCATAGAGAAAATGGTTACAGTACAAGTATTAGGTTTACCTCTTGGTCGAAGTCAATCACAAAGTTAAAAAGTAACGGTCTCTCCCACCCCTGCATGTACATTATGCAAACCCTACACAGTATCATGAGGAGAGCATCTGCTGATTTTAATACATGTTCTTTCCGAGACATTTCAAAGAAGGAAACCAGACTACAATAAAATTCCTCTTATCAGAACAGGTAAGTTCACCACACTTTTTTCTTCCCTGCCATTATGGCACCATAGTTGTGTGATTCTTCTGTAATTCTAATCACTTCACTTACAGCTTTATGACTGAACTAGGTATATAGGTAAAGGTATACTTGTATCATTGTTAAACTGATTTTGTAATTAGAATTGCCAGCTATATTCCAGGAGAGGATCTTCAAGCTTGCATTGTCCTCATTTAAGGGTCCCTTCTCACCAGGCTGTTGAATATAAGGGGGATTTAAGTCAAGAGGGGAATTTGTGGAGATAGGGCTTGTTACTGCCTGCCCAAAGTCAAGGTTTCTTTGGGGGGTATGAAGTAAATCAGCATGAGATAATCTAACCTTATTATATATGCACTGTGGCACAGTAGTGGAAACGTTATAAGTAGATGATGGTGCAGGGTCGCATATACAGAAGATTGATGATTGGGTGATTCTCGCCGGTCAGTCATTATCAAGATGCGACCCTCTAAAGGGCTCAATAGCTTCATCCCTCGAAATTGGTTCACCTATCAGTGGGGAGCACCTAAATTGAATGTCCGAGGTGGCTGGGGGGCAAGTCCTGTACTCTAATGCCAAAAGTCCCTCTACTAGGTGGGAGGACGCCAGGGTAATCTCAATGGTGTCTAAACGCTGTGCTAGATGTGAATGTCTAATAGCCTTTACGAAATCCTCTCTTATTAATGAATAACAGCCCCTAACATGTCTGGTCCAATGTGTGACCTTGTTAATTAATGAATCCTCGTATTCGTGACCCACCACCTTAGGAACATTAACCATAAAAACTCTCTTCCTTGGAAATATAGGGCGGGGAGGACATCCTGCAGAGGGAACTCCTGGTACTAATCTGTTATGTGTATTTTCCTGAAGAGTAGGGAGGACTAAAGCAGGCAGAGTACTAGTTGGATTCCTACACTGCGTTACCATCAAGGGCTCGCCAGACGGCCCTGCCATATGATTTGGAATAGCGCACGTTAGTTGGTTAGGTACAAGACATGTCCTGTCAATTTGTTCGGGATTTTTGTTTAATAGTTTTGTAGACTGAAGAGCAGTTAAATTAGATGAAATATGTTGCGATCCTAATGTTTCCAGAGAGGCTTTTAACTCTATAATTAAGGCTTTCAGATCTCTCACCTCTACTGTTAATGAGTTAATGGTTGATATTAGGGCCAATGTCCCGCTGCTTGTGTCCAAAACACCCCCTGTTCGAATGTCATTAAGGGATTCCACTGGGCCATGAATTGAGGGATTGTCTGGAGAAACTGGTTCATTAGCCAAGGCAGCAAACATATTGGAGCACACCAGTACAGCAGGCTCCAGATGGCTCGCCCTATGCTGAGCCAAAGACTGGATAGGTGACTGGGGTGATGGAATGGTTTCTGGAGGAAAATTGGTCTGTTTACTACTTGAGCTAAGGGGTTTGCGGAACATCTCTGGAATATGAAGACAAGCTGACTTAGAAGATTTGCATTGTTCGCCCTTCTGCACTACATTTATTTCTGGATCTACAAGCAAATCTCCTTGCAGTATATTTTCGCAGTCATCAACAAGAATTTCAATGCGATCCATCACATCGCTTTTTGCCATCTTCTTATTACTTTTCTTAACTTTCTTAGCTTTCCTAGGGCCCTGTATTGTGTTCGTACCCGGCCTTCCCCCTACCCCCTCCATAGCTTTCCTCTTGCCCATGGAGCTACTACCTAGAGGGCAATGTAACAAATCCGTGGTCCCTCTGTGATTATAATTAAAAAGAGGAGGGAAAGGAGAGTACCTTTAAACACAGTCAAAGTCAAAGTGCCTAAATTGCAGTCATCTTTTCAGTCCCCACGATGGCTGATGGTGAGCACGAACGCAAGGGGTGTGGCCCTGCCCTGGCTCCTCCTGGCTATGACGGGCAAGGATGGGCCCGCCCTTGGCCCGGGCTTCGCCCGGGCGCTGACCGCGCGCGTCCCGCGCTGCGGGGCACCGGCGGCGTTTTTATGCTCACCCGGCGCTGCCTGCTGACTCCAAAGGCAGGCGCCTGGGGTGAGCGTAGGGCTGCTGGAAGTTGTAGTCCTTGTTGGCCGTTCCCCTCACGGCAGACCCGCTGGTGGCGAGAAGAAGACTGCTGGACTACTGGACCCCTTGCTGGCCGTTCCCCTCACGGCAGGTAACAGGTGAGTAAATCGGCAAAATTACAAAGCTTGGCGCGTCCCGCGCTGCGGGGCACCGGCGGCGTTTTTATGCTCACCCGGCGCTGCCTGCTGACTCCAAAGGCAGGCGCCTGGGGTGAGCGTATGGCTGCTGGAAGTTTTAGTCCTTGTTGGCCGTTCACCTCACGGCAGACCCGCTGGTGGCAAGAAGAAGACTGCTGGACTACTGGACCCCTTGCTGGCCGTTCCCCTCCCGGCAGGTAACAGGTGAGTAAATCGGCAAAATTACAAAGCTTGGCGCGTCCCGCGCTGCAGGGCACCGGCGGTGTTTTTATGCTCACCCGGCGCTGCCTGCTGACTCCAAAGGCAGGTGCCTGGGGTGAGCGTAGGGCTGCTGGAAGTTGTAGTCCTTGTTGGCCGTTCCCCTCACGGCAGACCCGCTGGTGGCGAGAAGAAGACTGCTGGACTACTGGAACCCTTCCCTGCCGTTCCCCTCACGGCAGGTAACAGGTGAGTAAATCGGCAAAATTACAAAGCTTGTATTTGTCTGATTTTGGCAGATGGAGACAGATTCACTCTCAGGATGGGATCTCATGAGACACATCACTACCAACTTAAGGTACCAGTGCTTTTTAGTATTTTAAAGTGGACAGCAGAGAGTCCCTCCGGGGGGGGGGGGGAGGGGGGACAGCAGTGACAACATACGATCTGAAATCAGAAACAGGGAAAAAACATGTTCTTCCAGTACAATATGAGTTTAAGTTCATTTATTTGATCCCCAAATGCCATACTTACCAAATGATCTACCTACCCAGAATGCACTGCTGCTAATGATTCATATCCCCACTAGAAACTGCAAAGAAATGGTGGTAAATCCTTCTGGAGACTGGTTGTAAATGTTACTAGTGCTATTAGTCACAGAGAACACCCAAGGATAGCATCACTGAAACAGGAGTGGGAATGTGCACACATAAGAGGGGTTTAATGCAGTGAGTAACAGAAATCAGAGAAACTATCCTTAAAGAGGAAGAAAAAGTAGAGGAAGGAAAAGTAACGCAGGGGCTGGCAACTGAGCTGGACATAGGGCCTGATTATACCTTGATGGACTGGTTACTCCGTCCCAAGGGTGACGGGTATTCCGTCCACCAAAATATAAATCCCATTATTGGCAGATGGGATATCCGACCCCGTTCTGATACAGTAACCCGTCCCCCAAAATCTAAATCAGGCCCAAAGTCTAAATCTCTAAACAGTCAAGGCAGGAAACCAGAAGCAGGTGTGATCAACAGGAGTAGTATTGGTCTGCCATTTCTCATAGGGGAAACTTTTCAGAGACACTGCCATGCTATGGCTGTGCCTTTTTATGTGTATTTCCCAAATTT
This sequence comes from Triturus cristatus, assembly GCF_964204655.1. Classification (NCBI taxonomy): domain Eukaryota; kingdom Metazoa; phylum Chordata; class Amphibia; order Caudata; family Salamandridae; genus Triturus; species Triturus cristatus. The sequence goes on from NC_140588.1 coordinate 493,328,660, forward strand.
TTAATTGGTTTCAGATGTGCTAGTAAGGTGTGTGTGAGTGAGAGCAGGGTCCCACCACATTGAATGCCTGCCAACAGTTTTCAGTTCCCTGCATAGTGCTGGTGTGTGCTGGAGCCCCTCGCTGTGTGGACCGCCGACCCTCTCAATGGGCACATTCCCCATTGTCTTCACTGTGGCACAGTCCATATACTACTGCAGTCTTCAGAGGCCACCTCTTCTTTTTAGCCAGGCCTTGTGGGTGGGTGGGTGTAATGAGGGGTGGGGTGAACAATGATAGGAGGAGCAGAACATCGCTCAGCCTTAACAGCATTTTAGTAATGGTGATTAGACAGCTGTTTTGAGGATCAAGCATGTGTTGTGCCCAGTGCAGTTTGAGGAGCGATAGGTGATATGGGGTAGACAGGCTCAAGCAGCATACTGAAGCAACCACCTACTAAAGACTCAAATTCCCTAGCTGGGTTCATTTGCTGCGCAGGGGTGTTACATGCCGAAAAACGTTGTTTAAGTTCATGAAAATAATAAGTGTACCCTTAATACATACCAAACCATGCAGTGAAAGTTGTGATGTGTCTTTTTTCCTTGGGCTACCACGAATTTGGCATATGAAGTCCTTTTCAGGACAATTTCTGATGTTCAGGGCCCAGAGGGAGCAGATGTCAAAATGTGCTACAGCCAATGCAAAAGCAGTTCAGGTAGCATCCATTTTGCGATGCAGCGCGTGCAAAGGAATTCATTTTATTTATTTAAATGTGTACTTACCTCCGTTCATCCAAATTCCGGTGTTTACATTTCCCCACCCTGCCCCTCCCCCGCCCCGCTTCTCTGCCCCAGCGAACTCCCTCCACGGACCGCTACTGATTGGGATAGTGTGTACATGTTAAGGCAATATGAAGTGGAATTTTGAGGTCATCTGATTTGCTGATGAAAGGATACAATCGCTTACAACACAGTGATTCTGCAAATCTGTTAATTTCATATGTTAAAATAATGTATTAAAAAAAACTGGTTTTGGGGGTGAGCCAAAGACTTTCCTGTTCTACTAGGGATACTGTCTGTTAATCTCCTTATTGTTGCTACCCACTTGGAGCTTAAACTAATTTTTGATTTCACATGTCCCTTTATTGCCTTACCCATTGAGAGCCTTTAAGACTTTGACTCTGTACCGCCTTACTTCTGAATGTTTTTTATAATAGAACACTTTAACTTTTCTGCCGATCTAGAACTTAGGTCCTAAGTATAACGGCAGACGGTCAGACCGCCGACCTCCATCACACGGGCAGGAGACCCTCCAAAATTGAGTTGGTGGTCCCACCCACCCTATTACAATGAGACACCCAGCACAGCGGTTGGAAAGTGATTGTTTCTACTCCGGCATGTGCTGCACCCCAGGTTAAGGGTCATAGCATAAGCCGCAGTAGAAAAAAGAACTTTGTGCATATCCATGCACTTTGTGTGTGGCACCATGTGGTGCCTGGCACACGGTGTATGGATGTGTAGGGGCACGATATTTGCCCCTAGGGCCATCTAGCAGTGCTTGGGACCCTCAAAGTCTGTTTCCGTCTACCTTTTCATGGAGGTGGGACTGCCATGAAAAGGCATTCGAAAAGGGACATCCTACTCCCTACAGCGGTGCCTGCGCAGGCACCAACTCCTTTGTAGGGATAGGATTCTGACATCCACCCGATGGGCTCTTGGATTCTGACGGAGGTGGTGATCTTTACCCTGACCTCTGAAGTATGGCCGCATGCATCAAAATGCGTTGTTTAGACCGATGGCCTGGATGAATGACGAACAACCACAGATGGCCTGTTGGTGCTGGTCTGTCCAACATTGTAATAAGGCCCTTAGTTATTGAGTAGGCCCATTTACCTAATTGGCTGCATTTCTGATTTTTGTGATGCATTGGGAGGTGCCATGAAATGGAGACGCATCACCTCATGAAATTGAGGTTCATAATCACCCACCCTATTCATAGATTTTTTGGGGTTCCCTGTGCCCACAAGGTCAGCATGCCAGAGTGGGCAGCGGGAGTCAGGAATCCATGGTTTTGTCTTTTCTATTATATGAAGTCTTTTTCCAAAACCAGTTAGCAGAGATTTTGATTTTCAGCAGCTGAAGGGACCCAGTAGTAAGAGCAGCTGTAGAACTCATGCATCAACAGTTGAGGCAGCATCATCTGCTGCAGACCCCTTATTAGGCAGATGAACACAAAGGGTTAGGCAACATGGAAGGTACTGCTGGAGTTAGGGTTATCTGCCCAACTGCTTACGGCCAGCGGGTAGCTCGCATATAAATCCTTTTATCAGGATGAGCTTGTGGAAAGTCCGATGATCATCACAGGCTACAAGTGCAAATTGAGCCCTTATCCTAGGACCTCAGATAAGTATCCCAAATGTTTAGAGACTTTTGATGTTTCAATAAAGAAGCTAGCCAACTTCTGCTAAAAGTTGAAACTCAGAAATGATTTGTCTCAGTAGTATAAGGATACTTTTGTTTCAGAACATGGGCTCAAATGTTCACTACTTACTTTGTGCTTCAGGCTGGCCTTCATTGTATCTACACAGTGCAATCTGCTTGAGGCTGGGCTTTATTGTGTCTACACAAAGCAATCTTTCACTCTTATTTGCTTGTTCCTCCATTCCTTCAACTTATTATAACATACACTTTTTCACGTTTGCTGGATTTGACAACCATTTTTGAAATGTCCGTGTGTGTGCGCGCAGGCGTGTGTGTAAGCTTGTTCTTTTATGCATATGTGTACGTATCTGGGTCAATAATTGCGGCACAATTATCAGATAATGTGCTACCATGAATGTCGCAGGGGGAACAAGTGTATGGAGTGGCCAGCAGACCACAAATTATCAGGACTAACGAAGAAAGGGACGCTATTAGGATATTTTCACTGGATGAGATTATTGATTGCAGTGTTTTCAGAGCTACATTGTGTTGAATCTTGATTTCTTGGGGGGGGGGGTGGATTTTTGCAACTACTTGTGTATACTTGCTGCTTTGAGCCGCTCTCTTTCACTTACTCAGATCTTCTTGGCTGACTGACCCTTACCTTGGTCGGCTTGGGCGGTGGACCTCGTATCTGGGGAATTGGGTTCCGGTCTCGTCAATGACGCTGAACATCCTGTTATTCTGGGCAAATCACGTAATCTCCCCGTGCCTAACAAAAATGAATGTGTCCTCATGTAATGCAACTAGTGCTATGTAGAGCGCTCTGATACCCGATTCGTGTCAAGTTCGCGCTATATAAACCTCTGTAAAAAAAAACAAAAGCTACATTTCCATCATCTAAAAGTCTGATGAACTTTTGTGGTACATGTGCTTCTGGCAGATATATCCATCACTCCAGTATCTCTAAAAAAAAGACATTGTCCGGTAAATATGTCAAGAATAAACCTACTGACTCACTTTGTATTTTTTCTCTTTTTCCAAAGTGACTGGGAAGATTAATGACCTTTTGCTAAATATCAAACGAGATTGTCATTTGTGTGTTTATTTGCAGCAATGCTTGATGACTTTCGATATCCTCGAGCTGTTTTTTTTTATAAACAACTTTTTATTTTATTAAATGGAATGGAACACTCCGGCTTCAATACACAGCTTATTCGCCTACAACCACAGGGGCCGGCAGCAACCTTCTTCAAGCAACCAAGGGCGAAGGCCCGGGAGGTCAAGAGTACATGCCATGTCTTAAGCACAAGAACCCATGCAGTTCCATCCTCTAAAGGGACCCCCGCTCCCGCCAGTCAAAGCCCCCCAGCAGTAGCAACCCTGACAGCGCGGGTAGGTTCCTGCAGAGCGTTAAGATCTGGAAATCCCTCTAGGCTGCTAAGTTTCATGTATAATGGCATTGAATGCGCCGAGGCCCCGGCCTTGGAAGCAAGGTTGTGTCTAAACTGTCCAACCCCGGGTGAATGCCCCACCATTCCCGCCTCGCATCAAGCAACCCATGCTCACACAGCCAGTATGCTAAGACCGGGGTGATGATCCCTGAATACCCAGCATCGAACCCTAGGGACCGGAAAGGTACGGGTAAGCAGAGCCGCTATCCGGCCAGCCACGTCATATGTAAAGCCATCCCCCAGACATTTCAGGTGCGGCAGTAATGGGGTGATCATGCACGGGGCCCTGGAGGTAGTCCCTGATGCCAGGAGTGTCCATGAGGCGGTCAACTAACTGAGGGGAAAGTGAGACAACAGTGGGAGGGTAGGGAGGGTACCGGCTAGGCGGAGGGGAGGGGGGCGAGGGGGGATGGAAGGCGAAAAAGTCAGTAACGCTACCACTAGGCTAATCTGCCGAGGCCACCAGATCCCGAGTATGCAGGTTCGGGGCTCCCTCTCCCCGGGGGTGGGGGGGCGGCATCAGGCCCCCCCATTCCGTCTTCAGACAACCCCCAAAGGCGTCCTGGATCCGCCGGTCAGACAGCGTCCTCAAAAAGCCTCAAGGCTCGCAGTCGCGGCGGTTGCATCCGAGCATGCTCCAACCGCCCTAGATGGTCTACCAGGGGCTTCCAGAGTTTCCCATATTGAGTCTCACGAGATTGAAGACGGGCTGTGAGCAGCTCCATTGCCACCACCTGCCACAAGCGGGTAAACCAAACGTTTACAGAGGGCGTCTCAGCCTTTTTCCAGTAGAGCGCCACTGTCTGTCTGGCGGCGCCCAACATGTGGAGGCTAAGGTGCCGATCCCGCCCCGTCATAGCTCTCACAGCCACTGGCCTGAGGCCCAGAACAACCACTAGCGGATCCTCAGGCAGAGGGTACCCCAACACCCGTTTGATATGACTGAGTACCTCCTTCCAAAAGATCGCCAGGAGGGGACAGGTCCACCAAATGTGTATGAAATCTCCCGGCGCTTGCGTACATCGCCAACAGAGAGGAGACGTCTTAGGGAACATCTTCTGGAGCCGAACCGGGGTATAATACCATTGAGTCATTACCTTGTAGGCTGACTCCTGCTGAGGGATGCTGCGTAGAATTTTAGGGATGTCCCTCCACAGCCTGACCCATTGAGAGGGGGTGACCCCCGAGTCAGAGGCGGTCTGCCACTTCAACTGATATAGATGGGGAGCCGGCCGCTGCGCATGTTGTAACACCTGGTAGATACGCGAAATCAGCCCCTTATACGTGCCGAAAGTCCGTGCTAGTTGTTCGAACGGTGTGTAGGATCGTGTAGCCGCCTGCGTCAGGGATGAGCCCTGGATCCAGTGTCGGAGCTGGATGTACTGGAACTTGTCGTTCTCCGACAGTCCAAATTCGTGCTGGCATTGCGCGAAAGACTTAAAGCCCCCCCCTGTGAAGAGGTCTCCAATCGTTCTACAGCCGGTCTCCGTCCAATTGGCAAAGAAGGGCGGACGACACGCAGGGGGGAACTGCGGGTTGTGCGCAATTGGGGTGTGCGGAGATGGGAAGGAGGTGAGACCCCTGCGGACCGCTACCTTGTCCCATATCTCTAGGACCGTTCGAGTGGGGACAGCCAAGTAAGCGCTGCTATGGCGCACCTCCCGAGGCAGCCAGGCATGATCCCACAGAGGGCGGCAGGTGACTGCCCGATCCATGTGGAACCACACCTTTTCGCTCTCCCACGCCCCCCATTCTAAGACGTACCGAAGATGCGATGCCCAATAGTATTCAAGAAGATTCGGGCACGCGAGGCCACCTCTGTCACGGGGGAGCATCAGGAGCGCGTTAGAGAAACGCGGCTTCTTCCCACCCCATATAAACGCTACCAGCTCGCGTTGGAGCCCTTGAATCTGGTGTTCTGGGATCGGCGTCGGTAATGTTTGGAAGAGGTACAAGATCTTTGGGAGGATGGACATCTTTACCGTATTGAGTCTACCCAGCCAAGATAGTGGCAGGGCTTTCCACGCACGCAGGTCCGTCTGGACTGAACATTTATACTCCTGCCAATTGGCCTGCGTCCAAGTGGCCAGGTCCGGGGTCAGATTCAGGCCGAGGTAGCGCACCGACTCGGTCGCCCATTGATAGGGAACACAGGACCGGAGCGCCACGAGGTCCCCATCCGGGATCGTTAAATTGAGGGCCCAAGATTTCGCATGATTGATTTTGAGCCCGGACGCCCGTTCAAACTCTTGAAGCAGCGAGTGGACCGCCGGCAGGGAGTGCAACGGGTCCGAGAGGGTGAGAAGGAGGGCGTCTGCGAAGAGGGCAATCTTATGTTCCATCCCTCGAAGGGAGATACCATGGATGTCGGGGGACCGGCGTATCATGATGGCCAGGGGTTCCACCACCAGGGCGAACAGTAGGGGGGACAGGGGGCATCCCTGCCGGGTACCCCTACAGATGGGAAAGGCCTGCGTAAGCTGACCGTTCACTCGTACCCTAGCCACTGGCGAGATGTAGGGGGCCATAATGCGCGCCTCCATCTTCGGGCCCAGACCCACTCGCCGCAGAACCTCCCGAAGGAACAGCCAGTCGACGCGATCGAACGCTTTCTCCGCGTCAAGCGAGAGAAGGCACGCCGGTATCCCCCAGTGTTTGGCTTTGCCTACGATGTGCGCCACGCGGCGCACATTGTCAGCCCCCTGGCGGTGTTGGATGAACCCCACCTGGTCCGGCTCGACGAGATTGGGCATGTGGACACTGAGCCGTTTTGCCAATAGTTTAGTGTACAACTTGAGGTCAGTGTTTAAGAGCGCAATAGGCCGGTAGGAAGAGCAGAGGGTATGATCTTTCCCGGGTTTCGGGATAAGAGCGATTTCGGCCATGGCCATATCAGTCGACGGGCCCGTTGCCTCATCAAACGAGTTGAAAAGGCGAAGAAGATACGGTTGGAGTTGCGGCCAATAGGCACGGTAGAAGGACACCGGCAACCCATCCGGGCCTGGCGCTTTGCCCAGTGGAAGATCTCGCAAGGCTCCAGCCATTTCCTCCGACGAGATGGGAGCCTCGAGGAGGCCCGACTGATGCTCACTTAGCGAGTCCCAGACACAGTCCCCCATGGCGGTGGCTATCAAATCCGGCGCTGGGGTGTCAGCGGTGTAGAGCGCCGCGTAGAAGTCGTGGAACAGTTGGAGCTTGGCCGACTCCGTGGTGGCCCAGGTGCCGTCCACCCGTTGCAACTTAGCGATGTGAGCCCTGGCCGCCCGTGCACGCAGGCGTCGTGCCAGCACGGCCCCCACCTTGTCCCCTCCCGCATAATAGCGCTGCTTGAGCGCCAGTAAGGCGCGCTCCGCCTTGTTCGTCCTGTGTGCGCGAAGCTGGCCGCGCAGGATGGCCAGGCGGCGTTTGCGTGCCATCGTCGGGCTTTCTTGATCCATCTTCTCCAGCAGTTTGACCTCCCTCTCGAGCTTGTGCTCGTACAAGCGAGCTTCCCGTGCTCTGGCGGCCGCAATGGCGGTGAGGGTGCCCCTTATGGTGGCTTTAAAGGCGTCCCACAAGAGGGGAAGGGGGGTCCCTGGTAGATCGTTGTCTGCAAAGTACGCTAGGATAGCGGCCTGTACTTCCTCCCTGTCTACCGGGTCCCGGAGTACGTGGTCCGGAAACCTCCACCGACCGGGTCGCGGGGGACCAGCGCAGCGCTCGCGGAGACTCAGCTCCACGTGGGCGTGGTCAGAGATAGAGATGCTAGAGTGTGTTGCCGTAACGGTGTCTTTAAGCAGGGAGTGCGAGACCAACAGCAGGTCTATACGAGAGTAGGAGCGGTGCGCATGCGAATAATACGTGTAGTCTCGCAAGCCTGGGGAATGGTAGCGCCAAACATCCACTAAATTGAGGGCGCTGAGGGAATTCTTCACTGCCGCAGACATGGCCCCCACCCCGTGAAAGGCGCCCCCGCAACGGTCCAGCCCCGCATCCCACACCAAGTTGAAGTCCCCCCCAACTATGAGATCCGTGTCAATCTGCTCTAAATGATCCTTGATCAGCCTGCGGAGAAAAGAATCTTGGCCCTGATTGGGAGCATAGAGGTTACATAGGGTGAGAGTGCGATGTCCCCTCTTGACCTCAACCCTCAAGAATCTACCCTCACTGTCCCGTAGCACCTTAGAACCCCCCGGGGTGATTCCTGCCCTGCAGAGGATGGCCACCCCCGCTGTCTTAGTAGTAGCCGAGGCCCAGAACTGTTGGGGGTATCGAGGGTGAGCCATACGGGCCACATCAGCCTTAAGAAGGTGGGTCTCCTGTAAGAAAATGAGGTCGGGGTTCTGGAGCAAGAGGTAACGCCACACTTGGCGACGCTTATTGGGCGAGTTAAGCCCCTTCACATTAAGGGAGAGGACCTTCCAGCACGGCTCAGTATTCATAGTCCCAGTACCCCTCGGGATGCCTCATCCCTCTCATACCCCCGCCCGCCCGTCCAACCCCCCCGCCACAGGGTAACCAAGGAAGGAGAGAAAGAAGGGAAGGGGAAAACCAAAGAAAACCACATCCAGTCTTAACCGGCCAACCGGGCCAACATGTCCTAATCCAGTCTAAGGAGTAGCCAGGCCTCGCGGCACAAGCTGTCCCAGAGATGTCACTCTCCCATGGATAGGCGTGGGTGTTTGTCATCGCCAGGCCAACAGATCACAGAACCAAAAGCCCGCTCCGGGCCACCGCCTCGCCTGCAGAGTCGTCGTATCGTGTCGAAGAGCAGGCTAAATCAGGAGTTGTGCACCCCAGGGAGACTCATTTGAGGGGCGATACCTGTGAGCCCATAAGCGGCGAGCCGCCTTCCAAGGATTTGATATGTTTGATGATGTCCTGCTTGTCCCTTGATGATCTACTGCCAGTCGGGGATGAGGGGCGCCGGGATCGACGCACCGTGGACCACTGCGATCCCCGAGGAGCCCCACGATCCGCAGCACCGCGCCGCGCCGGACTGGTCGAAGGGGAGTCCGGGATCTGGAGCAGCTGGGCCGCCTCCCGGAAGGAGCGGAGCACTCGGCGCTTGGACTCCCACTGGAAGATGAGGGCGAAGGGGTGGCCCCACTAGTAGCGTATATGTAATTCTCGCAGCTTATCCGTAATGGGCCGAAAGTCCCTGCGACGTCTGAGGGTCGTAGAGGCCAGGTCTTGGAACAATTGAACCGGCGCGCCTTTATAGCGAATGTCAGGCTTGTCCCTGGCTGCTTTGAGAATCGCTTCTTTCTCCACAAAGAAGTGGACCCTCGTCAGAATGTCAGGGATGAGTCCAGGTCTCCCAGGCGGTCCTGCTACCCTATGCGCTCGGTCTAGAGCCGGCGGCGATGCATCGTCATCCCCGCGGATCTCCTGGAGCAAGTCCGCTACAAATGTCATGATATCCTCCCCTTCGGCCCCAATCGGAACACCCCTGATGCGAATGTTGTTTCGGCGCCCCCTATTTTCCAAATCTTCCTGCTTGAGCTGGAGCTCAACATGTTGCTCCTCCAGGGTCGCCAAGCGCTGCCAAAGGTGTTCCTGATCCTCTGTGCGGGCGTCCAGAGTTTTTTCCATATCGTCTACGCGGTCTCCCAGGTCCCCTACCTCCTTCCGAAGGTCCTTGACGCAGGCCTGGACTTCCGTGCGAAGGGACCCAATTTCAGTCTTGAGTTCCTGCATGAATGTTGCCATGAAGGACTGTGTGACCGGCTCCGCCGGGGTTCCCCCTCCTGATGAGTTAGCGCCCGGCTTCCCCCATAGGTCGGCGACTGAGGCGTCCTTGGTCGCCGGGGGTTCTTTCCCAGGCTTCGTGCGAGTCATGCTGGGCTCCGGCCTGCGTCCGACCGCGCCAGGCAGGTCAGCTCCCCCGGCCGGCAGGCTACCCACAGGCAAGCACCGCCAAGCGCACCGCAGCGGGCAGCAGGTCACAAATCCCGGATCAGCACCCTCTCGCTTCCAGGGGCGCCTCCACAGGCCCCGTCCACGCACCTCCCAGGCGGCAGGGTCTCGGCAGCGAGCCGCTCACAGGCAGTCCCCAAGCCCCAAGGCCAACACCAGCGCCTCCGCTCCCCGGTGCAGTCTAATCAGGGGACCCACAGTAGCCCCCAGCCATCCAGGCCCCTCTTCAACGAGTGCGAAGGCCCCCCGCCGGACACCCCGGTACCGGCAAGGCTGGCAACAGTCCCGGGGCCAGCAGGTCACCCCCCGGAAACAACTCACTGTGTGCTATCTGTCGCCGCAGGGCTCCGCCGTCGGGCGTCCACGGGTCCCTGCCCTCTTCGAGCCAGCCACGAGGCCCAGCGCGGGCAGTGCAGCAGCTGCCAGCCACTCCTCAGGTCCCCAGCGCCGACCCAGGGCTCCGGCGGGAGCGCAGCAGGCCCCCAGCGATCACAGGGGCACAGGCAGGAGCTCCAGGACACCGCTCCCAGCCAGCTCGGGGCAGATGCAGGCTCCCAGCGAGATTCAAGGCCTCAGCTCACGCCCCCTAGGACTCTCCCAGGGCCCAGCTCCGGCGCATGCCTCATACCAGCAATCCAGGCGGGAAGGAAGGCCAGTCCGAAGGAAGATGGCGACCGCTACTCCGCGGTTCCGCCCCTGGAGGCCCCGAAACCTGTGTTCAAGGCAGTCTGGAGCCCGCTGCACCACCCGGTAAGTCCGAGGCTGGGATAGGGCCGCTCGCAGCAGTTCGCCCGGATCGCCGGGCCTCCGACCTCTCCCCCTCTTCAGGTATCGGGCGCCAGAGGCCGTTGACGTTCGGCGGGCAAAATGGCGGGCAGGACAGCGTTCTCCGGGCCTTCCCCACCTCTGAGTCCCGCGCCCTCCGGTACTGCCAGCACCTCTAAGCCGCTCACCGGGTGCCCCTCGCCGTCAGCTCCCCTCGGGTGTCGATCAGAACTCCGGCGCTGCCGCAGAGCCGCTTTAAGAAGGCAAAGTATCGCGGCGGCGGCCCGGAGACGAAGCAAAGCACGTCTCACTCCATTCCTGGCGAGACCACGCCCGCCTCGAGCTGTTTTAAGTACTCGCAACACATTCATGCATCAGCCTGATACAAAATGATATGTTATAAATCTGCCTCATGTGGTCATCCTTACTAGAATGTGGTTATCTGTATTCCCACAGCACACTGCCGAAGACAGTATGTATCTGGCATAATGCGTGCTGACTGGCATTTTCCATCTAGTCCCTGAAAATAATAGTGTTATATCTTCAATCAGTATTTATAACTCGTGTATGTCATTTTGTGAATGAAATTAGGCACCGCAGTCAGATTCTACTTGAAACTCCTCACTGCCAAGGTGACTGTAAGTCGAAACCAAGCATTTCTTATTGTGTTCATAAATTCGTGTTTTCATCATGTTCTTATCTCGCAGAATTGTACTCTATGTGATAATGTTCAAAGTAGAGCATCTATCTCTCACAGAACGATAGCATACAATTGTTGTAATCCAAGTAGCGGTTCGTATTTTGGGGAAATTGTGATGATGATAACCTACTTTTACAAAACTGATGAATGTTATTCGTACAGGTAGGAATGTGAGGATAAAAGCAATTCAGAGTTGTCTTTTATTGATTTTACTGAGTCTGGGACTAAGCTTTTTATAGATGTCCTTGTGAGTTGTTGTCCCCATATGCATTACAATAATCAGCGCATGCCACAAATGCTCAGAGAAGGTGAATGGTACTTCACACTTCACTTTTGGTCACAAAATCCAACCACAGTAGGCTCACCGACGTTATGTGACTGCGTGCCTATAGCTTAAGCAGTGTTCTTTCCCCTGCCTGTCTGAGATTTCTTCTATTTCCAAATGTCTTTTAACATATTACATGTTAATCCTTTTAACTTGTCTATAGAGAAGCATGTTATCGGGTCATAAGGGGCCTGAGATATAGTGAGTCAAATCTCTTAACATATAGGAGCCCATTGACACTGCAAATGGGTTTAAAAGTAAGCTGTTCAAAATAATTTGAAAAGTGCTCCCATACTTTAGTGACCAAAAAAATATACCAAGATTTATAAAGAACCCCAACAAAATTATACTTCATGAAATAAAACAGCATGCAAGATGGATATTACCATCTCAACGTATTGGGATCTTTAAACAAAACTAAACACAATATTTGATTTAAATGTCAGAAGCTATGCGTTTTTTAGATTTTCAGACAACAGCTATTCTGTTGTTGTGTCTTATCTCTTTCACTTGTAATGGGTGATCAGAAATGTGTGAATGCATGAAGGTTCAAAATTGTTCTAATCTCTAAATCACCTCATACACACAGAAACAAGATAGTGGTCAGTCTTGCTGATATCTATCACATTGGACTCCTTGTAGTGAAAAGACAAGAGCTACGTATTTGTTTCTAAGACTCTGGGCCATATTCTCAAGGAACTATCTCCGATTTAACGGCACTTCAGCGCAGCCAAAGTCGTGATAAATTTACTGCCCCATTCACAAGCCGGTGCAAACAGCCTACAGCACCACTTTTCCGGCGTTAGCATCCGCAACAAACATCGCCACGGATGACCCCGACAACTATCGCTAATGAGATGCAGAGAAGGCGCTCCCGAGCAAAAAACAGCGACAACATCACTCCGCAACATTCGACCAGCCAGATCTGCGATAAGAAAACAAAACGGGCGATAAGGTGCGTTAGCACCAGGAAATTAAACACAAAACACCATTCAAACAAAAGCCAAAACAACCATTCGGATGAGTCCTAGCGGGTCCTCACTGGACAATCTGTAGGACACAGCCTGGAAGACAAAATCCAAGAGAAGAAGGTGTGCCATGCGCCCAACAAAGGAAAGAGAGGGAGAGAGCGAGGAAGAGAGACGGAGTGAGATTGCACAAGCAGCGCAAGGCCTCTCGGGCACCTGGCTCCACATGCCAACATGTGTGTGTGTCTTGCCATCCGTACACCATGAGCCCAAGGCCTTGTCCCAATCTCAGTGCCAAAGCCACATCACATTCTGAAAACGCAAGTAGTAGTCAGACAAACATCAGGGATGTAAAGCTCCTTTGTTCCAATGCAGAAGGCGGAAGGACACTTGCACCTCTGACCTTCATCCAGAACGCGGCTGGAACACCCTGAGAGAGATGCCATGGCAGATGGGGACGGCTCCCACACCACGCATTGCGCAAATGAACTATCCAACTTATTCACACCCCACACACAGAAGCCCTTGCCTGAGGTACCTCCGCATGGGATGCCCTTGACACTCACGGAAACAGCAACCCATTCTCCCCAACGTGGCACACACATTCGAATCATTGATCAGAGCTGTGGCATATCCTCCACACAACTGCCGCAGTTCAGAAGAATGCCGGTTACACGAGATGCACCAACACAATGGCAGGCCATCCCGGGCACATGCACAACCCCCGTCACGTGGAACAGTACCATGCACGTATGCTGCATTTACTGGGTGCTCTGCCACTGGCAGTGCTGTGGATCAGTTACCGGCTGAGCTTCCGTCTTGCCTACGCCACCTGCGTCCAACCCTGGTTCCACTGACGAACATGCACATCCAAGTGTCGCATGGATGTTTGCCTATCCAACACAACCGTAGATGAATTGGACTATGACTTGTGTCTGCGCCCCCTGTTGGATCACGAACAGGAGTGCAACCGAGACAGCCGTGCATGGGATGCCTTGACATACTGCGTATGTATTGGCAGTTGTGCATGGGAGATTGCACAATTCCTCATGTGCAGTAACCACATCCAGGTGCTCCCCTATTGGGCTGTGTTGCGGATTGGTGAAACAGCGTGGGCTGAGCACACCTGCACGGACAAGTTAATGTATTGGCTCACCCTCGTTTTCCTTGAACACGACAATGACGTACTATTGGAACGCATTGCACATGAAGCTGCACGGGCATTCATGGACGAGTAACTACGTTCCTGCAGCCACATCGGATTGTCACCCACAGCACAGGTTCCAATAACTTGTTGCATCATGGGGAATGCTCACATATCCCACCACAACTGAGGACATGTCTGCCTTTGTCAGGACTCTGGATGAATGTGCGTGGAACTATGCATGTGTACACACACCTGTGCAAGGTGATGCAGGTCCATGATCGGAGCAACACAGCGTCGTTTGGCAACGTTACCAATTTGGACACACTGCTGGGGGGAGAGTACACAAATGGCAATGTAGCATGACATTTGAACCTGTCGGACCTTTTCACCTGATCACTGTCGGCAGAGCAGACAATTGGCGCACTCTGGTGACAGAGCACTATGCAGATCCCATGGGCAGTGAGTCGTGCCCCTTCACACAGGGCAATAGGCAGACGCCAAACAACACATTACTCATCCAGCACGGCAAGGTGGGCTGAGACCGTTGCCATCCGTGATGATTGTTGTCCATTTTTGCCTCACCATTTTATGAGCCTGGATATGTTCCCATGCTGCGTGTAAGTGTCTTAAGCATGTCCCTGCCTGTTGTTGCCGTTGCCTCGTCTGTACTGACACGCACATGCCAATAAAGTCTATGCAACTCCATTGGTGTCTATCTGTGATGAGTGTTGATTAGATTGTCCACTCGTGTGCCACAATGAGCATCGTCCCTGCACAGGGAGGAACTGACTGACGCATGTACAATGGGGGTGGCTCCCTTTTGCAAGCTCCACCTATATGAGCCAGACATTGTTTTGGGATAGTTGCTGGCCGACCTGTGTACTTACGTGACTTCAGCAATGTGATTATGGTGTCCAAACTCAGACCATGTGGAGCAATGTTATGAATTGTAACACGACATGTCCACACAGATGTGTGTGTGGGTAGGTATGTGACGTGAAGTTCGGTTGTCACATGTGATGTAGGACACCACTTCTGGCCTGCTACCGATTTGGTCATTCCTACATACAGCCCTATTCAATACATGGACGTGTGCCTAAGTTGGGGGGTTGTTTGATTGTTGTTGATGTGCAATGGGGACACAGCTAATACTCACCTTCACAGTCATCCAATTGGCCATGTGTCTCAAGGATGCACATGCGCATAGATGTCAGTTACCAGGGTGTACCTTCATGTGCAATCATTGTCCCTACATCCATCCATACTTCCATACGTGAGTGAACATAGTCATGACACATCTGTGTGATTTAGAATGTTTTATTCACATATAGGTGATTGACGGAGCTGAAGCTGTACATGGCCATCCAAGCCCACATTACATGGAAGCCCAGTGGTGGGCCAACCAGAGTCCTTTGGGGATCGAAAAGTGATTAGGAAGAGGGGGAGTGCAGTCCGCAGCAGGATTGCCGTGTAATTACCAGCAGTGAAGATATGGCAGTCCTTGTCGGGGTCCGGGGGAATGTCGCAGAGTGTTCCGGGGCTTATTGGGAGGTATTCTCCCAGGACATGATGCATAGGTCAGAACCAGACCATATGGCGGTGATGGATGCTACTGCCTTCTTCCTCACACAGTAATAACCATCCCCATCTTAAACCCCTGATACCGGTTCTGTGTCTGGTGTGTCCAGTGTGTGTGGCGGGGTAATGGCTGCATCACTCTGTGCCACTGACACATCAGACTGCGAAGGTGATGGGGCTGCATCACTGTGTGCCACTGACACATCAGGGGTCGGATCTGTGTGTGTCGATGTTCCCGCAGCAGTCATCTGGGACAGGCTCAGCGGCAGCAATGACAAGATGATGAACTGCAGGGCAATGAAGTTCCCATCTACTACTCGTTGGTGTACAGCCGTGGCAGCCATACTTCCAGCCTGCATCTGCTTCATGGTCTCCATTGACCTCCGCATCTGTGCCAACTCTGTGCTGTCATCGCTGGTGCCTGTCTGACCAGACAGTTCTTGTATCTGATTAATGGCCCCAGTAAGGTCAGCCAAGGTCTGTGGTGGAGCATGGTGCGTACAGGGGGTGTCCGATAGGGACTGTACGTGGTCCCTGATGGGACTCAGACACCCACGTATTGCATCGAGTTTGGCTGCCACAAGCTCGAAACCCACAAGCAGCTTTTCAGCCAACTCCACCTGGCAACCCCACACACGCTGTTGGAATTCCATGTATTGGTCGGGGGTCCTGGGAGACAGCCGTGGTGGTGTGTGTTTCCTGCTGTGTGGTCTGTGCAGGTGGTGGGGTCACCTCGAGGCAGCTGGCCTGCCCTGCTCCTGGGGATGGGGTGCGGAGGCTGTCCATTATCCATTGGAGGGTGTCTTGACATATGTGCAGGTTCTCCTCTTCATCATCAATGATGAGAAGTGCGGTGTGCTCTGCAGGAGGTGTTGCTTGTCCCTCTGCAATGTAAAGGGGAGATGCAGGTTAACAGAGTTTCACATGTATGCTGAAGATTTCCAGATGTTTACATTGAAGCTGCATGCCAATGTACATTGTGACTGTTTTGGTGGAGCTGGCTATTTGATGACAGTCAGTTTGTTTTTCAACTACATGACGGATGTGTGGTAGTACCCGTACATTATCATCACACAGTGTCAGACAATGCCAGATGTGAGTGGACAGTTACTACGCACAAGTGGAACCTGTTGTGAGCTCTGTCTGGGGTGTTGGTGTTGCACTTTGTACCACAATGCCGTCATTGCTGATGTTCTGTGATTGCTGTGTGCTGCATTGTGGGGGAGTTGCCCCTGCGGCTCTGATTTCATGTACTCTTCTCCCTTTGAGGCGGGGTGCCTTTGAATTGTGTTTTTTTCAGGGGCTGAATTGTTTTTGACTTCGGTCATAGGTGCTCTCGGACAGATTTTGTTGCCTGGTGCATTGTTCGTCTGCTGCTGTATTGTACGGCAAGGGTTGTGGGTGCACATGGATATGTCAGAGTGTGACCTGCTCCTTTACGGATGTGATCCGCACTGGGCCACCTCCATGTCGATTCGTGGGCCATGTCATGTTTTTTGGCTGCTGCCATGCTATCGGGCATGCAGTGTCACTTGCATAGTCAGTGTGGCTCACAGAGCCGCTGCTTTGCTGGATTCAGCACATGTGCATGGGTTGGTTGTGATATTGGTGATAGGGAGGGGGGCCCGTTTGTGCACATTGTTGACAGGGGCCTACTTGGTGTTTCTACGTGTGCTGCAGTGTGCCACGGCTATCAGTGACATGTTCCACGATCACTGTGGGTGTGCAGTGTGCTACACATAATTGTGCATGTGTTCCATTGTGCCCATCTCCCCCGTCCCCCCAGTCCCTGGTCATTACTCACCCTGTTGCTGTTGGGTCAGGTCATATCAAGCTGTGTCCAGGCCCCCAAATCCTACCACCATCTCCACACTGCTGACTGTGGCCACCATTTCCTCCAGCTCATCCAGCTCCTCCTGTGTCGCAGGACTCCCACCTCCAGTTGCTGTTGCTGCCTTCCTGTTGGCAGCAAGTTTCTGTTTGGTCTGCCTTTTCACATCAGGCCAGCGCATCTTGACCTCCTCCATTGACCTCCTCGACACTCCGACTGCATTGACGTTGGTGACGATGGGCTGCAATATTTCCGTTTGGGTTGCCAGTGCTGCAGTGGATGTGCCGAACAGTTTTTGATGGTGTTCTATCACCTACATGACGATGATCCGGTCTTCCTGAGGACTGAACCCCATCTTCCTCTTCCTCTTCTCCTTGTCCTTCCACAAACACGGGGTTCCTGGCTGGTCCTCCGTGGGGCTTGTGGAATTCAGCTTGTCCTCTGCACTCGGTCCGGGTGCATCCATGGTGCTATGCAGTTTGAGCTGGTTTTGGTGGTTCTTTTTCTTTCTTTTATAGTTCACTTTTCCCACCAGACGCATGGGATTTGCAAGCCTGTGGCTGGTTTTAGCTGATTTTTGTACCGCGATTGGCCTAATTGCATGATTTTTTTCATTTGCGTTTCACATTTTTGCGGTGTGGCATTGATTTTAATCCTGTCATTTGATGCGTTATCTGGTGACTATTGCCTTGTGAATACTTGGTTGGCACAGCGTAATTTTCCCGTGATAGGCTGCCATGTTGAGAGTTAAATTAAGCTACTCTTGCGGTAGTTATCAAAAATTCTTGTGAATATACCCCTCTGTTACTTAAACATAGTCTAAAAAAAATTTGAAAATAAAAGTGTATCAATAAATCTATCAGAATAACATGTGTGCAACCTTCGTTTTTGGGACGGAATACATTTAGAAAAACTCACAACTATATTCTAATTTTGCACATCCTAAGAAAGTATTAGGCAGTGCCTGAACTCTCCACTCCTGACTGCAAAGCCAATAAATCTTGCTGAATAGGGACTCTACATTTTTCTGCAGTTGTTCCATTTGGTTACTTTTCCATTTGGCATTCCCCACGAATTAACAGATACGATAGGCAAATGTACAAAACAATATTGACTCACCAAAAGATATCTTTAACCTTTTCAATCCCCCACCCCACATGTGGTAAGCCCTTTTTGGATGTTAAAGGTAGTTTATGTTTAAATCTTCATCACTTTTTTCCTTCAAAAGGTATCAATCCACTGTAAATTTGGATTGTTTTTTCCAACATCCTGAGGATTCCAAAAATACCCAGGGTCTGTAGATTCTATTATAGGGAACCGACAAAAGTCACCAAAATAAGGCCAAAAAAATATTTGTGAGGAAAAAGTGATGTGTAGGAAAGCATATGTTTTCAGTACAAGCAGAGTTCTATCAAAAAATGAATGTTTCTCATCTTTTGTATTTTTCTGAGAGGTAGTCCATTTTCCCTAGTTTTAATGTTTCAGCCTACTTGCAGTGTGTAGTGAAAATAGGTGTAAAACCTATGGGTAATCCCAATAAATTGTGTACTGACTATACAGCAGGTCATATGGGCAAATACAAAGAATGAAAAATTAGTATGTTTCTGAAATGTACTCAAGATACTACGTTTTGGGAAGGTATGTACTCTCCTGAGTTTGTGGTTACCAATACCATCATGTGATTCAGATGCCATTATTGTACATTTCTTATTTCTTGCATTCTGGCTTACAGTTGGAAGCCACAAGTGCAGAGAAATCCAAATGGTAAAAACTAATTCTGTATGTCCGCTGTCTCCCAATAATTTGTGTCTCTTTTGCCTGTGTCTTCTGCAAAATCAACATTTTTAAGGTGTGTGTACCTATGGATTTTGGCCCTTAGCTAAGCTGCACCCATGGAAACTCAACATAATCAGACATGTCTGAAAACTAGAAACCGCAGGAATTTAGGGTGGTGTGGCTTGTGTGGTTTTCATGAGGTTTGTTAATCTGAAGCCCTGACAATCATCAAACTTTGGCTAAAAACATGCATTTTTGTCACATTTTTGAGTGAGAAATGTGAAAAATGTGGAGGGATCCGCAAACCACCCAGCATTTCCACATCTCTCCCAATAATAAGGGTACTCCACTTGTGTGTATGGGCCTAGCGCCTGTGATAAGAAAGGGCAAAAAGGCAGCCTGGACAAATTACATTTTTCCACTGAAAACCCAACTCTTTTTTGCAATTTGGATAGCTGTGTATTTTAGGCCTTACCTCAACCGGCATCTACAGAGATCTGCAAGACCTGGACATTTCTGAAAACTAAACACCCAGAAGTTGAGGGTGGTGTAACTTGGATTTTACAAGGTTTTTTTTATCCAGAAAGCTTTGCAGGCCACAAAAACACTTATTTTCCTCAAATTTCTGTGAGGAAATACTCCAGAATCTTATGGCTGGCAGGGTGGGAGCCGATTTCACTGTCATTTGTGACAGTTTTGTTGATGGGGACCTGCCTGCCACATTCCTTCTTGCAGCGCCTCTAAATAAACAATGCAAAAACAAACGCTTTTAAAGCATGCCTTAAGCATACTTTGAAAACGTGGACCTGATTCACAAAGGTAAACGTAGACTTTTTTGAGTTCACAATTTTTTGCAATTCACAAAGCAATTTTACGATTAGTATCTTTATGACTACCCATCTTTTTATGGGCAGAGTAGCACCCACGATGGCAGATACTCTGCAGTTGTGTAGTTACTACTCATAAAATTCCCTTGTGAATTGCAAAAAATCATAAACGTACACTTTTTTGTGAATCAGGACCTATTTGTTTTTGCATTATTTATTTGGATGTGCTGCAAGTACGACCATAGTGGGCAAATCTTCAACCACAAAAGGGTCCCCACTAAAGTGAATAGAGCTGGACCCTGTCAGATCACCTAAATCACTGGTGCCTGGTAGGCTAGTTCAGCCCTGTTGAGGATCCACAGATTGCCTACCGTCCAATGTTTCCACACATCTTCCAATAAAAACAATCTCCACTTATGTGGGTGTGCCAAGCACCCACCACAGGAAAGGGCCCAAAACTCACCAGCATCTGGGAAAACTTCTAAAGCAAGACATTTCTGAAAATGTGATAACTGGAGCAATCTAAGGTTGTGTACGTTCATAGCACTCACAAGTTTGTTAACCAGAAGCCCTTGCAAACCTCGAACTTTGGCTAAAAAAGAACAAATTCTCACATTTCTGTGAGGTAGAGTTCTGGAATCTGTGGGGAACCACACATTTCCTGTGACCTAGCATTTTCACATGTCCTCTGATAAAAATGGTACCTAACTTGTGTGGGTGGACCTAGAGCCTGTAATTGGAATGGGTCCAAAATGCAGCTTGGGTGATCAAATTTGTCTGCTCAAAATGGAGCATTGTTTTTTGCAATTTGGTTAGCTGTGGATTGTGTGGCTGGGCTTATCCAGCACCAAGGGAAACTTTCCAAACCCAGACATTTCTGAAAATTAGACACCTGCAGAGTCCAAGGCTGTGTGACTTGCATGGATCTCGCAAGGTCCCTCAAGCCAGAGGCCCTTGAAAACATCAAACATTGGCTAATAACACACCTTTTCAAATTTCTGTGGGGGAAAGTCGCAAAATCTGCAGGTGATACACACATTTTGTGCCACTTATCATTCCTGCATGTCTCCCAATAAAAACAGTTTGCCACTTGTGTGGGTGGGCCTAGCATCCGTGATAGGTGAGCCCCAAAAAGCAACATGGACACATACAATTTTTCCACTGAAAACCGCCCCATTTTTGTAATGGAGATGGTCGTGGATTTTTGGCCCTGGTGCAGCCAGCATCTAGGAAGACTAACCAAATCCAGACAATTTTGAAAATTAGACGCCAGCGGAGTAAAGGGTGCTGTGACTGCATGGTTCTCACAAGATTTATTTTACCTACAAGCCCTTGTAAATCTCAAAATTTGACTGTAAACACATTTTTTATCATATGTCTGTGCAGAAATCTATGGGGACCCTTAAAATTCCTACCATCCATCATTTCCACATGTGCCCGATAATGATGGTACCTGACTTGCGGGGGTGGGACTAGTAATGGCCACACAAAAGTCCCCAAAAAGCAAAGAGGAGACATCTGCAATAGGGGTAGCTGCAGACAGAAATTTGACATAGGCTAAAAACTAGATCCTTTGGAAAGGGGTGGGAGTTGTCAAGTGTGCAAATGTTTCTGTTCTGTAAATGTTGATATTGCAGACTCACAGAAAACACTGCCAGTTATGGCAAACTTGGAGGCCAGGTATTTCCTGAATGCAGAGATTGTTGTCTGCATACCTTGAAGGTATATGACCTATATTCATCTTTTTGGAACTTGTGTAATTTTTTAATCATATATCCTTCTAATCTGACAATGTTGCTATATATATATATTTAATAGGTATGGTCTTTGTATCATTTTCCAATTAAAAAAAAATATATATTTCGACCTCATATTTGAGAGTTGCCATTGAAATCTGCCATGGTTTCCAACTGTATTTGCAGTTGTAAACCATTAAGGAGTTACCTGTGATTTGGGTAGGTAATGCATTCACAAAGGGGAAGCTTACCCTAGGGAATGGTCCACAGAGGGAACATGGCGGCCAGCTAGGTATCTGGTCGCGAGCTGCTCTCGGCTAACCCCTTTCACATGGACTCCCATTGACTCTGAAAAGCTGCTGGCGCTGGGTCCTTTCTGCCCGTTTTGTTGTGATTGGAGTCGTCTCTTCGCTGCTGTTGCAGTGTACTGCGAGGCTCGCACATCGCTCTGTGCATCTTCGCGGTCTAATCTGGTGTTTGGAATCCTGTCAGTGGCTTCCCGCTGTACTTTCCGGTTTTACTCCCGAGAGGCGAGGCGTGCGTTTCGAGCGCGTCTCGTCTCCGCGTGCCTAGGGTTTTCAGTTCACCTCCTGATCCTCGCGTTGGTGTCTGCCTCCCCGGCCTGAGTGGCTTAGGGGTGCAGTGGGATGACGCGGCCCAGTGGAGAAGTCACCATTGTGGCTGAGGGAGGAGATCTCTATCCCGCAAACAATTTAGGCGGCGCATATGTGCTTACGCTCTTTCTAGCCTGTTCTTTTGTTTCTGCTCACCTGGATGTGCATGGGATCTGGTTTAGTGTTCTTCAGGGCTGCCGGTGTGCTCGGTGAGTGCCGGGCAGCATGCCGCACCCTGTCTCGATCTTCTGAGCTGACCCCTTGTCACTGGGTCGGCTCTGGCAAAACCAGCACATGTTGCTACCTGGATAGATCCCAGGGTGCTGGTTGGACTCTAGTGGAGCTGTCTCCTCTGGCTTTAGGGGTTCAGGAAAGACACTTATCAGGAGCCTGCCCTGTTGAGGATACAAATCAGGTAAAGGGGGATGGTTTAAGGCATGATACGGACTCCAGGTTTATGGAGCTAGCATTCCAGCAGTGCGGGGGAAAAACAGATTCTTAAGGGGAGTGGACCAGTATTACATAAAACACTCTCTTCCTCTCCCACTAACTCCATTCCTGACAGTGAAACACTATTAGGCAAAAGGTAAAAATTGAAACCTTCAGCTAGTTGAGGCATCTATTTACTGTATGGAGGGAGTTCAGTTTTTGTGATATGGTAAGTAGTTCGTTTTCTTAGGGGTTAACGGGCTGCGTCTCGAATTGGCAATTGCCAATTGCCAATAGGTAGCCAGGGAGGGTTTCCATGGGTGGGGTGGGAGGTGAAGGGGGTTGCACAAGCGTGGGTGGGGAGTATTGGGAAAAAATACAAATACAATTGTAATAGGGTCCTCATTCAACTTAACTATTTCCTATAGATGTGGCCTGGTATGGAAACATGATGATGATGGGGGGTAGATCTGGTCCCAGTGTAGGTGTTTGCCTTGAAATGTTATGATGGAACATGAATGGCCTGAGAGTCAAAAGAAGACAGCGCCTGGTCCTGCAATATCTGAAGGACAGTCCAGACAGAATTCTCATGCTCCAAGAGACCCATTTGTTAAGATCAGAATGTAAGGCATTATTTAATAACCAAAGATTGGTAGATAAGATTGTAGCCTCAGATCAACAATGCTGCTCTAAGGGAGTGGTCACAATTTTGTAAATAAACGCGGGAGTAGAGCTTATCAGTCTCAGGTGGATGAGAGAGGGCGTTGGGTAATAGCACAGGTGAGGAATCACCTCTTACACATTGGTCAATTACAATGGCCTCCAACGAAGATGATATTACTCCTTGAATAATCTTTGCCTCTCCCTGGCTGATTTTGAAGCTCCTTTGATACTTGGGGGGGGACTTCAATGTCATTCTAAATAATAAGTTAGATAGATCCTCCGCCAGACCTCAGATTGTGGCTCCACAGGTTAAAGCTCATCTCTTTGCAACACTAACATTTGTAACCTTTGTGATGTTTGGCGGAAGAAAAAGGGTGACACCAGGGATTATTCCTTTTATAGTAAGAAAAAAGGCCACTACTCGAGAATTGATTGTGTTTTTATAGAACTCCCGGAAGTAGGGAAAGTAAGGGCAATAGACTATCTACCCATCCATCTCTCTGACTATGGGGCAATAGCCTTCAGCATAGAACTCCCCTCAAAGCCTACATTGAGGAAATAACCCTGAATAGGAGACCTCTCCTACAACCACTCATCCCAGATATGATAAAGAGGGAAACAGCTATTTTCTTCTAGCATAATTCAGATTCTGCCCCTCGATATATAGTCTGGGATTCCTTCAAGGCTTGGCTGAGAGGGATCTTCAAGGGTGCCGCTTCTGGCTGGGTTAGATCTGAAAAAAGAGCTATTGCTGATTTGGAGGAGCAGCTAGTACCGGCCGAGGCAGCTTCAAAGGATGGGCAGGCTTCTAGCACTGAGAAAGAAAGTTTACTAGGGAAGATCGAAGATCTGCAGCAGAAGTTTAGACTTAAAACTGAAGAGATCATGCTACAGAAGTGGGAAGTAAGTAAAATGAGGGACTTCGACCAGGGAGAGAATTGTGGTAAACTCCTTGCCATGAAGAGCAGAATAGATAGATCTTGAAATTCTATCAGTAAGATCAAAGTGGGTAGCCAAGTTGTGGAGGATAAAGGGGATATTGAACAGGCATTTACTGAATTTTTTGAGGATTTATATCGGGAGGATTTATTGGTCGATGAAGATGCCTTAGACCAATGGCTTGCTAGGAAACAGCTTCCAAAGCTGAACTTAGACAGCCAAAAAATACTTACGCACGATATAACAGGGAATGAAATACTCACTGCCTTCAATAAAGCTAAGAATGGGAAAGCTGCATGGCTGGATGCAATTCCTAATGAGATTTACGCTTTACTGATAGATGAAAGTATCCCTGTTTGGATGAAATTATTAATGAAATCCTGAGAGGCACCTCTCCTTTACCTGACTCATGGAGCAAGGCTGTAATTTCACTGATTCTGAAGCCCAGGAAGGACCCAACCCAGTGCCAGTCCTATCGGCCAATATCATTATTAAATTGCAATTATAAGACCTTTGCTGGAATACTGAAAGCCCGTCTCTGTAAGATTGTGAGACCGAAAATCCATGAAGATTAAAAGGGCTTTTTTCCGTGAAGGCAGATGTTGGATTTGGTCTATACTTTAATAGGTTTGATTGATCTGGCAACAGCCCAGGGCACCCCACTATCAATTATCACCATTGACGCAGCAAAAGCCTTTGATTGAGTTAACTAGCACTACCTGAGCAGAGCTTTGAAGGCTTTTGGATTTGGTGATATCTTCAGGGTGGTCCTTAAGAAAATGTATAAAGCCCCCCGGCTCAGATTGTGGTTAATGGCTGCCTCACTGCTTCGGTCACAATTGAGCGCGGTACAAGACAAGGGTGCCCACTGTCGCCCATTCTTTTCATTTGTATATTGAGCCTTTGGCACAAAGTCTAAGGCAGAATGAAAAGATCATTCCCTTTGCTGTAAATGGCTTTACGAGGAAGTTATCCCTGTATGCCGCCGACTTGACTTTATTATCATCCAATGTTAATCATACTTTATCTGAGTTACTTATTGAAGTTCAGGCTTTTGGGAAACTGTCTGGCTACGAGGTCAATAACGATCAGACGGAAATCATGGCCTGAAACATCGCAGCTCAAGGAGAGAAGCTCTCCAAGGAATTAAGATATCTTGGAATAACTATAACCCAGGACATAAGAGATATTCCTGAAATAAACTTGGAGAGTCTCCAAGGAGGTGGATGTACTTTTGAAAAGGTGGCAGAGCATCCCACTATCTCACTTTGGGCGGGTCAACCTGATTAAAATGTGTGTTCTTCCTGAGTATGCCTACCTATTTAATAACATACCATTGGAGTTTGATAAAGGTCGTCTACTTAAAATACAGGGCAAGATTTCGTCTTTTATTTGGGCACTGAGGCCATACGGGAGTGTCTAGACGCCGGCGGGAAGGCTGCCCTTGTGCTACTTGACCTGTCGGCAGCTTTTGATACTGTTCCCCATTCACTGCTGCTTGACAGACTTTCAAAGATTGGTGTGTCGGGCGCGGTTTGGGGCTGGATTAAATCCTTTCTGGACGGCCGTTACCAGCAAGTCTGGATACCCCCTGCGGCCTCATCTCCTCTTCAAGTTGGCACAGGTGTTCCCCAGGGTTCGTCCCTTAGCCCCCTCCTGTTTAATATTTATCTTACTCCTCTGGTCTTTCTAGCAGAGGGGTTGGGGGCTAAGGTCATTGCCTACTCCTCTGGTCTTTCTAGCAGAGGGGTTGGGGGCTAAGGTCATTGCCTACGCTGACGACACGCAGCTTCTGTTCACTTGGGACAAACTGGGCTCCTCGGTGGGCCATGTGCAGAGGTGTCTTTCCTCTGTCTTTGAATGGATGGCGTCGGCACATTTAAAGTGCAATGAGGATAAATCCGAGGTTTTGATGTTTTGTGACTTTTCCTCAGGATTCAGAGAGTCCGTCTGGCCTCCTGAGTTCCCACTGCCTGTTTCAAACAGTCAGACCGCAAAGAACCTTGGCATCTATTTTGATGTTTACCCTGGGATTTGTGGAGGAATCTAACTAGCGGTGCACTTTCCAGGTTTAAATACTATCAAATTTCATCATGGTGTAAGAGCCAGCAGTGGCATTTTCCGGAGGATAATTTTATGGAAGACGAGCTATAAGATCAGAACCTGAAAAGGAAGGAAGTAGCACAGTGGTATAATCATCTTCTTGCTGCAGCTGATAGAAAGTTGGAACATTCGATTTGGTCTGGGAGAAGTACTTGCCGTACAAGGAACTGAAAAATGTATGGGAAGTATCTTTGGACATGCTTTACCCTTTGATCAAATCTGCTGCACTAAGGAGAAACCACTTTTTTACGCTCCACGGGATATACTGGACCCCACTCAAACTTTCCAAAATAAAGGACAGTGGAAAAGCAAAGTGTATGAGATGCGGTGCTCAGAAGGCTGATGATATCCATGTGTTTGCTTCCTGCCACCTGATTCAAGAGTTCTGGGGCAATGCGGGTAAGACTCTATCCTGGGTATAGATGTGGAGGTAAGCCCTTCCGTTATCTTGTTTGGCACTGTATTGTTGCCCGAAGGGGTGCAGAATAAATTGGTGTTTAATTTGATCCTTTTGGCAAGGAGGGAGATTTGTGAGATCTGGCGCCAGGCGGCAAATCCTACTTGAAGATCCTGGTGGAACACAGTGAGATATTTTAGGGATTTAGATCAGAAGACTAATGTCTACAGAGAAAGAACTGAGCTTGGGCTATTTTGAAATCTTTTAGACCTTTTAGATCCTGATTAGTCGGGTACGGTTCCTATATAGTGTCCAATGATTATACCTCTTGGTCAGCTCATGATGTGTTTAGCGGGTTGGCTCTCGTGAGAACATCAGCTGAGACTGGCCCCCCAAGTTATTAGCAGCAGGGGTGGATCAGACCGAGAGGTTGCTTACGCTATGGAGGTTATATGAGGACTAAGACAAAAAAAAGCTTACCCTAGGGAAACCTTCCTCCAGGGAGTTGTGTTAGAGCAGTCTCAGGGACAAAAGACATTGATTCTGGGGACCACTGCAAGCTCCGCCGATGTCTTTCCTTTATTGTGATTTTTAAAAAGTCTGCTTCAAAAAATTGCTCAACTTGAAGGAATACTAAGCTGATGAACAGTAATCAAGTAAAGAGTATGCAACCTCCATGTCAGCTCCTTTATACCATGTCAAACCATGTCTCCTGAATGTACCCCATCAAGCCTAGGGCCAGAAAATAAATACAATATTACCAATAGGTGAAATATTCTACCAGTTTCAATATTGTCAGAAGAAAAAAGGACACTCAGGCCCATATGTACTAAGGGTTTACTGGCACTTGCATGAGGCAAAATGATGCAAAGCGTTACAAATACAGCACAAACATCAGCAACAGGTATCTGTAGACACTCATGTTTGGCATGGTCGCAGAGTGAATACACATTCTTTTACGGTAGGTGTTTCTCACTCTCCTATGGCTTGCATGAGTATGTGTGCCATTCGAAGTTACATGCTGAGGCAGTAGGACTCTTTTAACGGCTTTTCATTACCAGAATGAGTCATAGTGTTCTCCATAATAGGAGTCGTTTGGTGGGTATTGAGATGCCAGGGTTCACGCTTTCATACATGTGGTCCACCAGTGTGTGCAGGCCTGCGATAGAGAACATATAAAATACAATAAGAGCTACAAACGCATATTTGTGACTGATGTAGCATTGTATGTGTTCTGTGTTCATAATAAATACTTGTCAAAAATTGTATGTGTCTGCTCTCATATTTTTATTCCTAAAAGGCTTCCAGATGTTCATTTTTTGCAGAGTAGGATTGGGAGTGTGAGTATGTTTCTGTGCAGTTTACTTTTTTCAGGTGTGACGATCAGTGTGGCTATGCAAAGTAGGTCGACTTGTTTTTTATTTATGTATATTTTGGGTGTTAATTAACCTTTAGAGCCATATTATGATTATGATATGCGGAAGCGGGCTGCCGTGCCTGCCTCGCGCTCCCCCAAAGCCATAATTAGACCGCCTGCCGGATTCTGACTGTAATCCAAGTTGGGCGGTCCTGCGGCAGCTGGCCAATGGTGGTGCCTGTTTAAAGGCTCATAGAAGAGCTGTAACAGGGACTGCAATTGGAATGCCATTGTAGGTGCCTGCAGGGCATGGGCTGTCAAGTTCATGCCCTGCAGGAACTGGGGGTGCATGAAGACAGGGGGTACGCTATTTTCCCCCTGCATGAGTCCCCTGGTGCAGAGGCAACAGGGGGCCCTGTAGGGCCCCTTTGTTTCCTCTCCACCAAACTTTAAATGGCAGGCTCACATCCATGAAAACCGTGGTGGAGAGGGAACTCGCCACATGCTTGGCGGTGCCACAGCTGTCCCACAAAGCATTTTGTGGCCTTAAAGACTGCTGCAACTCAGAGCCCCGATGAGCCAATGAGGTCCGACCGCCAAGTCATCATAATGCGATGGTCGGACCCCCAGTGAGGCGGTGCCCGCACCGCCAACATGGCTGATGGACCACCATAGTCATAATAAGCCCCTGAGTGTCATTTAAATTACGCCAGCATAGTTTGCATAATTTCAGGGCTTCTTAACATTTTACCACGAATGGGGCCATTTGTGGTGAAAATTTGCTGCAAATAAATGGGAACAATAGAACATGAGCATGTTGTCCGTGGTGCTCGTTTTAATGCATCCTTGTTCCAAAAATTCATGCAAGGATGGTTTTCATGCTACAAAAAGAGCATGAAATGCCAGATTAGTACTTTGCGCATATCATGTATAATTGCACACAGCTTGCTGTAATTTCGTTTAATTACGCCAAAGCAAATTATGCTAATTGCTAATTTCTCACACCTTTAGTGTTCATTTCCAAAAACTATAAGGAAAAGGTTATCCTTTACTGAGGTGCTTAATTTTGAGAAACGTACTAAAATAGCCTTGAACATATAATAGGTACACTACTTTCCATCTACAGCAGGCATGGATTAAAATGTTGTCATGCTGGTGTAATCATGTTATTTCCGACATTTCACATTCCACTTGTTATGCACAATTCCCCAAACTTCACCATTTTGCCATGTTGCGCTTATTGCAGGAACATGCTAACAATGTGGACGACCAGAGTGTGAGCAGCTGTTTTTCAGGCACTCGTATTTTTTTGTACTAACATTTTTACTACAAAATTTGTCTTCTCATCCAAAATGGAACCAATGATGCATTTCGCTCTAAAAGTAGCTCTAAATGCCAGATTTGTATTTTGTGATATGTTCCATAATTTGTCTGAAAATTTACCTAGTTACGCCAAAAGGAAGTGTATGAATTTTCCACACACCTACACATACTACATGCACAATTGAAGTTTACTGTCATGTGATAATGAATATTACAAGAAACATCCCATTCATATTTTCCTCGCTAGCTGAAAATTATTCAAATGTATTGGACATCAATTCGATACGTTTTTGCATCTGTGGTAGGAGAAAGTTTTTCTTGTTTTAAATTGAAATGTGATCCCCAGCGTTATGTGCTAAGAAGTACACATTGATTCATCACGGAATTGCTCCGACAAGATTTTCCAATATGTATTAGGGTTTATACATATTCATTAAAATGGATGTTCTCTTCGAGGCCAAACGTCAGACAAGGCCATGTCTTTACGTCTAAACGTTCTTGCAAGCAAAATCTAAGGGCCTTGGGGCGTATTTACAAGCCCCTTGCATCACCGGTGTGTCAGTTTTAAAATGTGGAAAAGTGAAGTACCGGCAGCCCAAAGGGCTTGTAAATGAGCCCCCTCATATATAATATTTTGAATCAATGCAGCGCAGTAAACATTCCTGATGCATTACTGTGCTTCAAAAGGAAATAGGAGGAATGTGCTGTATCTACAGGAAACAGTGCATTCCTGTCCATTCCCCCTGTGCTGGTGCACAAAGGCTGCATGCACCAACGCAGACACCCTTGTGCCAGGGTGTAAGGGTGTCTGCATTGTTGGGGTGATTAATTTTGTGCAGGAAGGGACACCTTGCTGCACAAAAAGAATCATTAGAGGTGTTTTCCTCTTTCTATAGAAAAAGTAAAAACAGATAGAAATAAAGGTATTTCTCCTCGTTTCACCTCCTTCATGCCTCCTCTAGGGAGGCGTAGGAATCTGACACATTCCCAGGTTTATGAAACCTTGTAAATCTGGGAATGGATCCATGGATGTTGCATGATTGCAGAGTAATGCGTGAAATGGGACCATATTTACAAGACCAAGAAAAGACATGCAGGGCGGCTTTACGTGGCCTTGTAAATATGGGCAGGCACACTGCGCCAACGGTGTGTCAAAAAAAGTGATGCATTGGCGGTGCAATGGGCTTGTAAATATGCCCCCAAATACAAACGATTTAGGATATGTACATATGTAAGTAAATCAGCTGGATCATCAATTTATAATATATGTAGCTTCATAGTGACATGACTTGTGGATTCCCCAATAAATATAAATTTCATTTAGACAAGGGATTTTGTTTTCAATTGTAAACAAACATAAATGTTTTTGCACAGAGCTGCGACATAAAACTACTCTTTGAGTAACAGGCAGCCGCGGTTGGTAGTGGAAGCAGCTGCCGGGCGGTGACGTGGGGAGGGGGAGGGGCAGGGTGGGGGGTAGTAAACTATGGATTACGGAGGTTTACATGTAAGTAAACATATAAATAAATAAAACGAATTTTGTTGCGTGCACTGCATCCCCAAATGCGATGCAGTGCGTGCAACAACATTTTATTACCAGCAACCTGCAGGCAGTGTGGGAGCTTCACTTCCAGATGGACACAAACCAAAGGCCTGATTTAAAGGGCCATCAGTCCTTCTTTTGTTCAAGTATCATCCTCACTGGAAGCCCAGCTGAAGCCTAAAACCTAAACACCAATGCAATGGAAAGAAACAAGACACACAGCTTATCACTTCACAAGTACTTTAGAGAAACTAATATTTGGAGGCAGGTTTTTGACTTTATTCAACTCCCTTATGTAAGATTTGTGAATGCACAGTAAGAATGCCAGATGTATCTGTGTGTATGAGGAATACCATGAATAACTGCTTGAATAGCACTTACTAATTTATTTTTATTTAATTATTCTTAGCGCCGATCATCTCAGTGTAAGGTGTGAGAGTGTTTTACATAACATACACAAAGAGGCAATAAATCCTAAAAGTGTGCAAATCAATGTACATGAAATGTTACATAAAACAGTGGTGGTTATGAGGTATAAGAGTCTTGATGCACCTATAATTGTAGGCATTAAATGTTAAGAGTGCATGGTAAGGAGAAACACAAAATCAGGATTTAAAACACAGTGTTTGGGGTTGCCTGTAAAAACAAGGTTTTATTCCTACCCAAAGAGATCCTTCTTTGCAAACAAAAGATTGTGAATAAAATAACAATGATCTATCCCATGACTTCCAGTTTGTGTTTAGCTCCTTGATGCTAATCCGTAGCTCACTATGCTACATTAGAAGATTGCAACTTATGAACTGAAAGTAACAAAATATTCTCTGTGAAAAGTGCTCTATTGCCATTATCATATTCCTCTACAAATTGATGGACACACAAAGACCTCTGCAGCACTTGTCTTAAACTTTTAAGATATGCAGCTTTTTTGTGGCACAATTAATTAAGCTAGAACGTATTTACGGTCACATTTGTCCTTGTTGCCAATTTCGTTGCACCACATCAAAAAAAGAATATATATATATATATATATACCCATCTTAGACTACATTATCTAGGATTGCCTAATTCCAATAAGATTCTCTGATAGGCTTAAGGTACTTTACCATGATCGTGATTCATCTTTAATTCCAGATTGCCTGAAATTAATTGTAATAATTTTCTAATATTATTTAAATTAACAACAAACACCGTGGAGGATGAATTATTGTGGTTCTCAACTGATCTAAATTCTTATTTACCTTTAAATAACATATCTTGATCGACGATGCAATGCATGTCCAGTATGTTTTCACTTTCTACTATTATTTTGAAAATGTTTGCTTTAAAAAGACACTCTGGACAATAGGACTCTATGGTCCAGTTGAAGGCTGAGTGCCGAAACGCGTCGACCGTCCTTTTGTGCGTGTTCTTGATGATTTATGCTGAATAAACACTAACTGAGTGTTCCCTGTGGTGCCGTGCTTTCCTTTGCTGCGACGAACCCTGGGACTCGGGGTGAAGCGAGAGAGAAGTTTGTTCATATATATATATATATATATATATATATATATATATATATATATATATATAAATATGGGAGATGCAGGCATTGTGGACAATGACAAAACGTGGAATATTGTTGTTCATTTAAACTGACTTTCACTAAAAAGTTTGTCCCGTCAATATTGCGGCCTTCTAACACGCTTTCAAACTGTTCTTTTAATACCAGAC
The DNA here is from genome assembly GCF_964204655.1 of Triturus cristatus. Classification (NCBI taxonomy): domain Eukaryota; kingdom Metazoa; phylum Chordata; class Amphibia; order Caudata; family Salamandridae; genus Triturus; species Triturus cristatus. Next base: position 493,361,140 of record NC_140588.1, read on the forward strand.
TACATTGAGACATTCTTTCGATCATCTCTGGAATAACAGGAACAGTGCCCATAATTCTCACTCTCTTTGCGGCCATCCTACTACTAATTCTACTTCTAGAAATGGCCACGCTCTCTATGGTAACAACTATGTCCGACAGAATACGCCTCTACGCCAAGCTACATCAATACTGTAAAAAAATGGAAAAACTTTTCGGCTGCTGCCTCTATCTATTATCGGAGCTAGCTACAACATAACATTTATCTACACAAATGCATTATGCGTACAACCATTGTTTGATTGCAAAACTTGCCCATTCGACTGGCGAATGGATGTATGCCTTGCCAACATCTCAACAATTGCTCCAGATATCCAGCAGGTAATGGAGTATCTTGAAAACCACGAACATGATTTTTCTGGCAGTGGAGCAATGGCGAATGCAATGCAAAAAGGAATCGCAGCGCAATGGGATTTTTGCGCAGCCGTGAAAGATCTCCTGCAGCGTGCAACCTTTCACAACATTGCAGATTGCCTCCCCATTCAAATTACCGCTCCAACATTCGAGGAACATTACTGTCCCTTCGAGGATATGAATTGGATCGCTTCGCTTTTCTCACACGATGGCAACAATAGCCTCTTGGAACATTATGCATCTCAAGCAGCTGAAGAACTTCTGGACTGGAATCTTCAAGACTTGTAAGAAACTCAAATTATTCTTGAATGGATTTTTTTCCATCTTTTTTGACTTTTTCACTTCAATCCTACCACTCTGATATAATAACTTTCTAAGTATACTCAGACATTTGAACTCTATCCTCATTATTCCCCCTTACTTCTCCAGTCTAACCAGGAATCGGTGATGTATGGCCTATGCAAATACAGTATTTACTTACAAAATTTACCTAAACCCGACACCCATTTAGAAACCACGTCTATTCTTTGTGCACACACCTCTCTGCCTGCCTGTTATTCACAAAGCCCTTTCCCACAATTTTACTCAAAGTCAGCCTCTGTTCAGAACCTCACGATAAAAATGTAAAAAGACGACTGTGTTTAGGAACTGGTTGGCACAGTGTGGTAATCGTAAACTACCTTTATTTTCAATATTCAATGTATTTATTCATGTCTAATAGCTATTCTGCAGGTCACATAGAACTGTAACGTATAATGTGCAATTAACTGATGCAGGAGCTTCGATTTAACTACAGCAGAAGCAATTGGAGTTTGTCTAATCTCGATGCCTTAGCTCTCTACACAAGAATGGGTTTTTGAAACAGCTGAAGACAATAATGTACGGTTTGACTACAAAGGTACCGAATGTGCTTCTCAGAAGCGAAATGTTTGTATTCATCCTCAAAGTTCCAATGTGGATAGAACTAGTAACAATTCTGACATGCACCACAGTGAATCTACTGTACAACAGATTGCTAACTAATCTACTGTTGTTAATTTTCTGTTACAAAAAAGCACTGCCAAGGTACATAAAAAGTTTGATGACTACATTTTGCAATTTCTTTCTTTTTTATTTCTTTCTTTTCTGAAACGATACATGTGGTAATCGTATCCTACCTTTATTTTCCTTATGGAATGTAGAGTCATTCAAGTGTAATAGCTATTGTTTATTTCACATACAACTGTAACATGTAATATACAATTCACCGATGCCGGAGCTTATGTTTAAATACAGCAGAAGTGGTTCAACTTTGCATCAGCTGGATACCCTAGCTCTTGCACCAGTGGGTCCAATTATGGCACTTAAATAAAGAGACTTTCTATATAATTTTCAAACTGCATCCCTTTATTACACAAAAACACTTTCTTAGACACAACTCATTTTACCATTTTCCTTCTCTGGCATTGCAACCTTCTGCATTATATTCTTCACGGTTATTCCTTTATTCCTGCATCCTAAAACACTACATTCGACTCTTCATACCAATATGGATGAGTAGTTTGTTTCACACTCCCTGTATAGAATAAACGCACACTAACACTACTTACACAGGTATACTACAGCGGCCAGTATCCTACAGCACCCACAACACATCACTTCACAGCAATAAACTCACGACTTACAATCACAGTTTCATCCCCGAGTCTTCATACCGATACCACTAAGTACTTTGCTTCCCACTCCCGCTATACTCTAAACGCATACTAACACCACCCGCACAGATATGCTACAGCGCCCACTATGCTACAGCGCCCAGAGCACATCACTTTACAGCACTCAGCTCACAGTTTAGACGCATGGTTTCATCCCAGAGTGTACCGGCATCTCACCTCAGCACCATCTCACAGTGGGCAAAACAGCACTTTCACACCAGTAGGGATAAATAATTTGCTTCACACTCCTTCTATAGCACACCCAACCCACCCTACAAACCTCTCAGTGCTCCTAACCTCCTCTTTCCCACTTTTTTCTCCCTTTTTCCCCTTACTCGCTTCAATGGAATCACACAATGGCGGCCAACACTTCCTAGTTGCAACCGCTCGCACTGCTCGCAGCCAATCACCAGTAAGCTCGTGCTCATAACGCCTCAGCCAATCAGATGGCAGAATTCCCAAATATCGATATCTGTAAATTTCGATATCTCTCAAAAACTACTGAACGGATTTACACCAAATAAACAAAAGCGTGCTTTCTAGACCAAGACCCTTCTCCCTTCCAAATTTGGGGTAATTCCGTTCACTCGTTCGACCTGTAGCCTTGTCTAAAGTTTCCTATGGAAATTAACATTGAAAAAACAAGTTTTGGGACCCCCCTTTTTTCTCCGCCCCCCCTTCACAAATCACCCCCAAACTTTCAACATAGGAGCTGATCTCAACAAAGAATTAGTTTTAAAAATTTCACGAAGATTCATCAATCGGTGCCAAAGTTATTGCAAATAGAATGTTGCCATTTTCCTATAGTAACTAGGTCCTAACTATAACTACCTACTGGTGACTGCCAGTAGGTAATATATATAAATATATAAATATATATCCAAAGAAACTGAGCTCCAGTCGCGCACTCGGTCCAAAAGCACACCAGGAAACCTGTGGTTTCCTGGTGTGCTTTTGGACCGAGTGCGCGACTGGAACTCCGTTTCTTTGGATATTATTTGCCGGTTTTCTCCGCCGGTTTCGCACCACTCCTCACACAGCTTGAACTTCAGAAGGAGTCTTTTTCGATGATATATATATATATATATATATATACATCCCTTTGGTGTTCTTCTCCGGAACACCGAGTCTGACGGCACCCGGTCAACAAACTGCAACTCCACTGCTTTTGAGGTCAGTTTTTAAAAAGTTAATTTTTATTTTTCTTCTTCCATGCCAAATACACACAGTCAATTCCGTCTACAAGATATATACATACATTTGAGTTGATTGTCAGACTCTTCTTTTCATGACTCCACCTGCCTCTTCCTATGCCACACCTTGACTAATTTATGGGATCCAATTTCAGCTCTGAATGCCTGAGAAAAGTCTGTTCAATGAAGCTAAAGATACCATTTTCATGCCCCTCCAGCCCCAGCAAGCTGTTGGAAACTGAACGCTTACCCTAGTTGAATCCCTTCTCCCAGTGAGACACCAAAGCCAACAAACAGGATGCCATATGCAAGTTGTATCCAACACAACCAATAAGAAAATCCCCAAATGATATCATGTTCACACAATGCTTACATTGGCAAAATATGAGCATGTATTCAGATTTTTATATAAATTAATGTAACCCAACCGTACCCCATCATTCCTCTTATCCGATCCATAGAATGCCAAGCTGTAGAGCATTAGCAGATATCAACCTAAGATGCATAGCTCTTATTACTTCAAATAAGTGATATATAACCACAGCTTTGATGTGAGTTTGGTGCTAACTTGTACAAGAATAGGCCCACATTCCAGGACCAGAGTCCTAGTAAATTTCAAGATCATATTACACTATTTTCACAGCCATACATAGTACCTCCAGCTGGAAATCCTTGTTTACATAATTTACTTCCTCTAAGAAGAAGAAAACATACCTAGAAGATTAGGTGCCATATTCTGGTACTGTTTTCACATGCACACCTGTCACAGCACATTTGGCAATTTATACCTTGGATCTGATTATGAGTTTGGAGAACAGTGTAACTCCATCACAAACGTGACAGATATCTAGTCTGCCAAATATCAATTCCATTATATCCTATAGAACTTGTAATACGGTTGACGGGACATTGTCACATTTGTAATCAAGTATCCCATGCATCAAACTCATAATCAGTCTACTCATATATATTCCAGAGGTGTCTGAAAAGCCTGCCTGGAATAGCAGAGGGAGTCTAAAATGATGAGCTGGAATGTTGGCTTGAATAATTCATTGTGGCTGAGATTAAGTGCATTCCATGCATCGCTATGCTTCTGTTGTGTTAACTCTTTGCATCCCTTTATTCATATTTATGGCAGGGAAGATACCACATGCTCTCTATCGTCAGACCTGGGGAAGCATCTCTAACCTGGAAATGGAGTTTGCATTCATACATGCAGACACCTGTTATTATATATGGTACACACATGTATTTTCACAAATCTACAGAGACACCCTCTGTCCCTGTAGAACATATTCACTGAAATATGTAGACATGCAACAACATTTCTACTCAAATGTATCCAGGGCCAGCACCCACCTGGACTAACTCTACATAAATCAGGGAAAACAATGTGTAATTTTACTATGTATGTCACAACATTGCCACAAGAAGGTGTCAATGTCACCTGTTTAAATTCGGCATCCTCTCAGCTCAACCAATCATGCACAATTATGAAATCTGTCAGGTCAGTTGTGGATCCACTGACAGCAGCTGATCTGGAAAACTCTAAAAACTGCAAACTGCTTAGTTCAACTGATCTGATTCATTAGAAGCTAATGTCTGACTTCACTTTAACTACACACCTGGGGGCATATTTCTAAGCCCCTTGCACCACTGGTGTGTCACTTTTTGTGACGCTCCAGTGGCACAAACTACAAAATCATATTTAAGAGGTCACATAGATATGAAGTAAATCAAAGCAGCGCACATCGCTGCGTTGCCTTACTCTGCGCTAGGAAGATGTTCCATGGGTAATGCAGTGGGTGTTCCGACGCAACACTCATTGATTTTGTGCAATCCTCAGATTTATAAAACCATGTAAACTTGGGAATGTGCCAAAACCTTGTGCCACCGCTGGGGAGGCACAGTAAGGAGAAATAACCTTATTTCTCCTCTTTTTTTCTTCTTTCCAGATGTGCTGCATAACAAATGTAGAAAAATGAAAAAGCCGCCCAGGATTGTTTTTGTGCAGGAGGTGCCCCTTCCTGTGCAAAAACAATCCTGATGACAACACAAGCACCATTGTGCAAGGGTGCCTGCGTTGGCACTAGGCTGCCAAAATGGTGGCAGTGCAGGAGGAAAGGACCGGAATGTACCATATTGGATAAATACGGTGCAATCCTGCCCTTTCACTTTTACTTAGAGCTGCACAGCAAGGTGACTTGCTGCGCTGCCCTACACCAAAACCCCATAAATGAGGCCTCTTGTTTCTAAGTAACCCTGAGAACAATCCCTGCCCAGCAATAATCAAGTGCACACTGCCTTTGCTCTCAGAGCAATGCTGCACACATCACATAAAGGCATCCTTCATCTATGTAATGTCATCCATCCATCCAATTTCAGATTCTCAATTTCTCTAATAACAGGAGAATAATGAAAATAGATAAATGAGAGGTTCAATGCATTAAGTAACCCATAAAACCATTCCTGCCCAGAAACAATCAAGCACTTTACACTGTTGCACCTAAAGCAGTACAGCATACATAAACACATGAGCAACCTACCAACTTGCGACCTTATAATTAGTTAGGTTCTAATTAGAATATCAGACGGACTGCCACCGACAGGCAATTAGTGATGGTCCGTCCAACATTCAAGGCATCGGTCTGACCCCTAGATTCAGATGCCAGAGGTCAGAGTAATGTCATTACCACTGTAGAGATTAGGATGCCCCTTTCCAAAAGCCTTTCCATGTTGACCTTCAGCCCCCCAGGCCTCTGCTATGAGGCATGGGGGCACATGTGGTGCCTCCCCAAACATCCATACTCTGCGTGCCAGGCATCACATGGAAGTTTAAAAATATGCTTTTTTCAATTGCAGATAGTGCTGCGGCCCTTTTCCTGGCCACAACACAAGACACAATGGAAAAAGGCATATTTCCGATCACCTTGTAGGTGGTCGCATTGTAATTCAGGGGGGTGGAACCACTGACTACTTGTTGTGCAGTTCCACTCCCGATGGGATGCCAGTCAGACACAATTCTAAATATATAAATGTATATTTAATTGTGTGAATATTTAGTATTTACTAATACACCTAAGTTCAAGTCTACACTTTTTTGCTATTCACCATTTCTTAGTGTAGATTTAAACACAATGTAGACTTGCATGTCTCCAACCCCTCTTGGAGCCTCCTACAATAGGATTTTTGATTGTAAATTTACTGCTAGTAACTTTCCACACATAGGTGAAGATCTCTGTCACAGTGACAGAAATCTCCCTATGGGAAAGTAAAGGGAAAATTTTTAAAGTTTATTAATCTTCCACAAAAGCATAATAAAATATGAGAATATGTGATGTAATTGTAAAATACTAAAACATATTATTGACCTAGAAACAATATAAATAAAATGTTACAGCCATTAATTCCTTAGTTTTCAAGTATTTAATTTTTTAAATATATTTATTTAATTTAAATGTACTATTTCACACAAAACATAATATTAAAAGAATCTCACCAGAAGTAATCTTTTTTAAAGTGTAAAACACATTAGGGGGCACATGTATGAAAGAACTGGTTTGCGAGTCCTTAATAGCAATTTTTTGCGAATCGCTATTAAAGCCTCGCAAACTGCTATGTAGGTAGGTTTCGCATTTAAAATAGCGATTCCTACGTATTCCTTATTTGCGACTCGCAATTTGAGAGTCGAAAATAAGGAATGGCTTCCCATTCATGTCTTTGGGCCAAGAGGCCCATAGGAATGAATGGGAATTGTGTGCGCAATTCGCTAGTACCCAATAGGTACTCGCAAATTGTGCATGCAATTTCATGGGTGAAAGGGTTTCAAAGGACACCCTGTTGCACCCCTGAAATGTGCATGTGTGCACATGTGGCTAATACACATGCCCTAAGGGCATGTATGTGTGCCACATGGCACTTTGAAAAAAGCAAAAAGGTGCAATATTTTGAGGAAATCGCAAATTACCACCAACTTGAAGTTGGTGGTAATTTGCAATTATTTACAGCAATATCGCAATTTGCGCTGGCTACTGGAATAGCATTCAGGGAATCGCAATTGCGATTCTTAAAACTACAAATGACAGCAATTTCTCATTATGTCAATGCATAGTAAAAAAATGCCGTGCTACAGGGTATTGCGCGTCATTCTTTCTGATTGCACATAGGTGTTCTAGTACCTTCTTTTTTGCATGATGGACAGTGCTACCAATATAAAACTTATCACAAGGGCAAATCAAACAGTAAACACAATATTCAGTATCGCATGTGAAGATTCCCTTGATCACAAATTCTCTTCTAGTTTTGGGGATTTTCAATTTGGTACAATCTACACTATTAGCCCATGCCTTGCAGTGTTTGCAACATTTGAATCCATTATTTACATCTCTACGCACACCACTCTCTTCAGTAGATACCATGTTACAGCTAAACTCATCCTTGAGCAATCTACATCGTCTAAAGGTGTTCTGAGTAAGCCTGGGCAAAGCACTACGCTACGCTCGCGTAGTTTGCGAAGTTCGCGCTACTTCGCACTACGCGAATTGCACGTAGCACAGTGCGAACACGCGTAGCGTAGTGTTGTGTAGTGCTGCGGTTATTTTTGGCTTGCTCGCGGTCCTCAACGTCAAGTTGGCGACCGCGAGCAAGCAAAATGACATCCCGGCGAGACTTTTTCCTTGTTCGTGATCAGCAACATCAGGTTGGCGATTGTGAGCATGGAAAATACACCTCCCGGCGAGATTCCCAACGTGAGGAGGTCAGGTTTCTCATTGCCAGTGGTCGCGTATGCTCGCGACCGCTCGCGATGAGAAACTACCAGTTCGCGTTGAGAAAGCTGCCGCTCGAGTAAAAATCTACTCGAGCAGCAGAAAACTACAGCTCGCACTGTGCAAGATGCCATTTTCAATGATTGCACAGTGCCGGTTGCTTGTCCGCACTGTGCAATCATTGAAAACGACATCTGGCACAGTGCGAACAAGGTACTACGCTGTTCGCGAAGTGCTACGCATAGCTCGCGTAGTGCGAAGTGCACTTTGCGAACTACGCCCAGGGTTAGTTCTGAGGTGTTTCATGGACATACTTTTGCATGATCATTTCTGTTCGTAAAATATGCCAATTTTGATTGAACGTTTTTATGATTTTGTATGCTATATTTGAAAAAGTTGTTATGAATCTAACCTGGTCCACTGCTTCCCCTACTTTGGGGTTAGAATGTAGTAAATCTGGTCTAAGCAGTGCATCTGCTTTTGCTACAGCCTGTTTGATACTTTTACTACTGCAGCCCCTCTCCTCAAATCTTTAACTCATAACCAATTATTTTTTTTGTACTCCTGCTGTGTACGGCAATTTCGTTTGGTCCTCATCGGCTCGCCATAGGGAATACTATGAATTAGGCTCGAAGGATGAGCACTATTGGCGTTTAATAAACTATTGCCAGCAGTATGTTTCCTATGTAGTTTTATAACTAGCATGCATTCTTGGACCCCAATTTCAACATCTAGAAATACATTTTTCTATTTAAAGATGTGTGCAATGAATCGTACATTCATTTCATTGTCGTTAAGCGAGGTCACAAATGCTCAGCCGACAATTCGTCCCCTCTCCCCCCAAAAAAAATTTCATTTATAAACCGGGTCCACTTGACAATGTTGTCTCCAAATTTTCCCAGTTTCCGGACACCTGCTCCTCCCACCAGCCCATGAATAAATCAGCATAGCTGGGGGCGAAGCAGGTGCCCATTGCTGTTCCCTGGATCTGTCTATAGGTGTTTTTGTCAAAGACAAAAAAGTTCCATTACCATTTCTAATAAAATTTCAGTATGTAATAATTAAGAGACTGGTTTTGCTCTTCGAAAGTGTCTTACAGCCTGGATCCCCAGGTCATGCTTGATGCGGGTATAAAGACTGGTCACGTCCAATGTCACCAGTAAAATATTGGTTTCCCGTGTGATGCCCTCAATTAGTGTTAGGAAGTGTGTTGTATCTTTTAGAAAAGTTGGCAGCATAAAAATAAAGGGCCGTAGGAAATAATCAATACATTTTGATGTCATTTCCAATTGTTATCCCATCGAGGAAACTATAGGTCTGCCAGGTTGCCTTTCTGCATCTTTGTGTAATTTGAGAAGTAGGTACATAATTGGGAGACATGGATGTTTACAGTATAAACTAGAAAATTCCTCCCACTCTAGTAAACCTTGACCTTCCAGTTTACTAACATCCCATTATATCTTGTATCTGAGGACTGCACCTCTGATTTTCTACTCAACATATAACATAGAGGGTCATTTAATTGACATTGTCCTTCACTCAAGTAGTCCACTTTAGTTCAAATCACAACGTTTACCCCTTTGTCCGAACATCTAATAACTATAGAGGGATCATTTTTCAAACTTTCCATAGCTTTAAACTGTTCATCCGATAAGTTTCTCTTTGCTTTCCCTTTTGTTTTATACCTTATTTTTTTCAGATCTGAAAACACACTTTTCTCAAACACTTCCAACGTATCACAATGTATGTTTGGTGTAAAAGTAGATTTAGGATTGATGTTACTTGAGCTTGGTGAATCCACAGGTTTTTGTAGTGTATCCAAATTCATTAATGGGTTCTCATGATGCACTGTGCTCTCATCCAATTCAGCAACAGTGTGTAATAATTCAATGTCAGAAATACACAAGGTCTCTGATAATTGGTCAGGCCTTCAATCTCTCTTGGATGTAGCATACATGTGTAACCATGGTTTCAATTTTAATTTACTCAAAAAACAGAAAATGTCAAATCTGGTCTGTACATAGTCTAATTGCTGGAAGGACAGAATGATAAGCGTAGGGACAACAATTTAATGTCTGTAGATGATAACTTATGTTTGACTACCGTCATCTTGTTCGCCTATTGGTTTTTGTTGACATTGCAACTAGCTTGCTGCTTTCTCCTCTTTCGTCTTGACCTTGCTTGTTTGTTCCTTTGATTCCTCCTGTCCCTCTTGTTTTGCCTCTTGTACCACATCCTCTGCCACACCGAAAATCTTGCTGTCTCGGTTGTTGATTCTGCTTGGTCTTTGTCATCATCTGGAATTGTTTGAGCAAGTTGCTCTTACCCACATTACTCATTGGGGCATTTTGCGCTAATGTTTCAGCTGACACATCAAATATATTGTTGTCTGTAACGTTGCTTTCTTCCGTTATTTCACCTCTTGTTCTATTCTTTTCCTCAGTTAGCTTCTGTCCTTCCTTTTCTTCAAGCAGATAATCATATTTTCTATGAAACATGAGTGTTCTTCCAGACTCATAATCTTTAAAATCTCTAAGACATTTCCTGTGCTTTTTATTGGTGATCTACTCTTCCAGTTTAGCCAGCTTTACTTGTATTTTAGCATTTACTCCTCCAGGGCTTTTATCAAAGATTAATTTCAGTAATTCCTCAGTCGTTTTCTCTATTTCGGCAAAGATCAATGTGCGGTCTTTCAGAGCAGAGTCCCCTCGGAACTCGGCCAACATCTATATGTTTCTGTAATGACTCTACCTCCCACCATTTTGATAATTCCTTTTTACACAATTTCTCCAGTTTGTCGTACAGCATCTGCATTTGTACTTCATTATTTATGAACACATGCTCCTGACCTGATTGCCCCACCCCGGCATGTCCATTTGCCGACTGGGTGAAGAATAATCGGTTTGAATCCTCCTTCCTTTTTGCTTCTAATAAAGAGGCCATATTAATATTAACCACAATGTCTGAATAAAATACTATGCAGCACTTCCCTGTGCCAGACGACTGGCTTGTGAGCTTCCAGTCATCTAGGTCCACTCCGCTTATTCCTGCAACCTTGGATCCACCTTTGCCAACGTGCCTGCGCGTCCCCAGAAACGAGGGCTACCTTCGTATCCCCCACCGCCGGTTCACTTGCCTGCTTGTGATGCTTCCGTGGATCGTTACTTGCCGCTCTGCACAGTTACCTGTGGCATGTATGTAATTTCTGGTGCTGTTATCAAGTTGTACACTCTTGATTGCGGGTGACAACGACCTCGTAATCAGTTCGTTTAAACGAAAATAAGCGGGTAGCTCCAGGCTTGAAATCGACTTGCTTCACTAAGATCTGGAAGCCTGGCGCTTTAAGTGCCCTCTAATATCGGGAACAGGAAAATAGATACCCAAAAAGCAAAGTTGCAGTTTGTGGACAAGCGTCTAATGATCTCTATTTCACATCTCATATGTCTGCAAATTCATTATCGATCTCAGAAAGAGACTACTATATGAGTTTGTTTATAAAATGTACAAAATGGCCCACTTGAGCAGGACTACTATTTTGACATTGTGTAGCAATTTTGTCATTTTGATAGTGCCTTTCCGAGATGCCTCTGCCGTGTGCAGCATAAGGTTGGCCCGTGGTGATGCCAATACAAAAGGGAAGGGGGTTGAGTGCCCTCCCTCCCCAAGCCTCATTAGACCTTGAGGCCCCCATTCCTTAGGGCCTCATGCATTTTAAAGGGGAGGGGGCATATGGCAGCCTCCCTGAGCCTTATTATGCTCTAGGGACCTCATCTCCTTGGACCTTTTTTTACTAAAGGGGAGTGGTCCCCAAGGCTATTATGGCACTTGGTACCCCATACCCAGGGCCCATATATATTTTGAAGGAGATGGTGGCTGCTTGGCCCAAAGCCCAGTTAGGCCCTGGTGACACCATCCCCTGTGGTCATTTTTTGATGTTATTTGGAACGGGGGCCATGTGACCCCTCTTGTCAAGTCCCAGGACCTGGAGACCCCATCCACTAGGGCTGTGTTTTTTTAAAGGGAAAGGATCAACGTTACCCCCTCCCTGATCCTTTATAGGGCCCTTGGGACCCCACCTACAAGGGCAATGACTTAAGTGTATTCCCTTTGGTGCGTCGGACGGCAGGAGCTGTCTGATGCACCAGTGCTCATGTGCGTCAGACGGCTCCCATCCGTCTGCACACATGGCACTAAGGATCCCTCTGGTGCGGGCACCAGAGGGATTTCTTTGAGCACTGAACAGCATCGGAAGCTGCTCTGCCTGTTTCAAGGAAATTATGATCAACGCGCACATCATGCTGACGTCATATCTCTGAAACTGAAATACTGCATACTCAGGGGGCTATCTCAGCCCTGAGCTTGTGGAGAGGTATCATTGGAAAGGGGAGAATCTACCCCTTCCAATGGTACCTCTCTTTAGTGGATCCCTGCTTTGAGATCGTTCCAGGAAGGTGATCCCCAAGCAGGGATCCACCCACTGGACACCAGGGAGGGAGGAGTGGCCCCTTGGGCAAGGGCCCTTGTTCCCCCAAATGTTTTAGGGCTTTTCAGTCTTTCTGCACCCCCTGGGGAGCAGATGGGGGCAGTAGCCCCCAATCTGCCCACCCTGGGGGGGGGGCAGAAAGGCCACTTGATGCCAGGAATTATTTTTTTATTGAATTTAGGGGTGGGGGCTGCCCGAGATGGGCATGCCAATGCCCCCACCCCCCTGCAAAGTTCCACACTCTTTCTGTCCCCCCGGGAGGCAGATGGGGCAATAGCCCTTGGTCTGCCCCCCGGGGAGACAGAAAGCCCACTAAATGCCAGGGTTGTTTTTCAATTGTATTTAAGGGTGGGGGCTGGCCATGATGGGCATGTCAATACCCCCACCCGTTCCCACAATACTCCACAGTCTGTCTGCCCCCCTTGGGTGGTAGATGGGGGTAGAAAGCCCACTAGATGCCAGGTATTTCATTTTTTTATTTTATTTAGGGGTGGGGGCTGCCCGAGATGGGCATGCCAATGCCTCCAGCCCCCCACACAATTCTACAATCTTTCTGCCCCCAGGAGGCAGATGGGCCAATAGCGCCTGATCTGCCCCCCAGGGGGCAGAAAGCCCACATGGCACTATGGATTGTTATTTTCTTTTATACGTAGGAGTGCGGGCTGCCCAAAATTGGCATGCTAATGTCCCCACCCCCCAAAACATTTGCCACAGTCTTTCTGCCTTTCCTGGGTGTCAGATGGGGCAATAGCCCCCAATCTGCCCCCTGCGGTGGGCAGAAAGCACACTAGGCATCAGGGATTTGTTTAAGTATATAAGGGTGGGGCTGCCCAAATGGGCATGCCAATGCCTCCACTTCCCCAAAAAATTGCCACAGTCTTTCTGCCCCCCTGGGAGGCAGGTGGGGGCAATAGCACCTTATCTGCCCACTAGGCACCAGAGATTTTGTTGTTTATTATATGTAGGGGTTGGAGCTGCAGAGAAGGGGCATGCTAATGCCCCCAACCCCAAAAAGTCTTTCGGCCCACCAGAAGGCAGTTTGGGGCAATAGCCCCTTATCTACACCCCCAAAAAGCCCACTAGGCATCAGGGATATGTTTATGGACATGCCAGTGAGAAACCCCATAGGCAAGGGCCGCTTCCTTTTTTTAGACACAAATTTTGGCTGTTTCAGTGATATTTTTAGTCTCATCTGCAACAAAGTGGGGATAGAAAACCACTAGAAACCAGAGAGAGTTTGTGTTTCTGGGTAAACTGGAGTTCCGCTGACGGTCTGCATGTACTGACCTTTGGCTGGCATTTTGCTGGCGGTATGTTTGGACCTGCACTTGGCAAATGTTGTGGTGGACTCGTGCTTGATGACGGTGTGTGTAGATTGATGCTTGCCTGGTGGTGGACGTAGACTGGTGCTTGGCTGCAGGGTGCCCCAGCCATAGCGGGCACCAGGCGTTTCCCCAGTGGGCTAGAGTGGGTGGGGACAGTTTTCTGGCTGAGGGGGGGCGCTTTTGTCACTGGGTGCCTGTTTTGCAGCAGTGCTGCAATATAGGGCCCGGTAACAAAAGCAGGAGCGGTGCTTTTTACTAGCACGCTGCCCCTCCCAAAGCCGGTCGAGCAGCAATCTGACAGGGCTGGTTGTTGTTCCCTGTCCTTCCCTGCTGGGCTTGCGGTGTACGTGGGATGGTGCTTGGCTTGCGAAGTGCGTGGGTGGTGCTTGGCTGGTGGTGTGCATGGATATTGCTAGGCTAACTGTGTGCATAGATTGCATTTGGCTGCGGGTGTGCATGGATGGTGCTTGGCTGGTGGTGAGTTTTGATTGCGCTTGGTTGGTGGTGTGCGTGGATTGTGCTTAGCTGGATTGCGCTTGGTTGGTGGTGTGCGTGGCTTGTGCTTGGCTGGGGGTGTTTGTGGATGGTGGTGTGTGTGCACTGACTCTTGGCTGGTGATGTGGCTTGCATGGATACCCCAGTCTTTTCTTACCCAGAATCCCCCACAAACCTCAAATTTACTTACAAAGTCACATTTTCCTCACATTTTTGTGTGGATAAGCTATAGGGTCACCATGCAGGCACAAATTTCCTACTACCCAGCATTCCCCTTTGTTTCCCGAGAAAAATTATACTGTACTTGTGTGGGTGCCCAAAGTAGCATCAGCCTAAGAATGTTTAAACAAACTGCCCTTTTGGACCCACTTTGGGCCCCCCTCAATCTTTACATGGTTTTGGCCCTTCCATATCATAGGCACTTGGCCCATCCACACAAATAAGGTATAATTTTTATCGGGAGGCTGAGTGGAATGCTGAGTGGTAGGAAATTTGTGCTGTGCTTTGATCCCACAACTTTCCCACATAAATATTAGAGGAAATTGTGACTTTTTAGCTAAAGTTGTGGTTTGCAGCAGATTCCTGGAAGGAAAATGTTGGGGTATCAACACAGGCCACAAATCTCTTGACTTCTACGGGTGTCTAGTTTTCAGACATTTCTGGGTTATTTAGGTTGCCCTAGATGTCTACAAGCCCAGGACTAAAAACACAGGTGCCCACCTATCTAGCACAAAACAACCTGGTTTTTCAAGGGGGTCACCTGCGTTTTTGGTCCCGGGCGCAGTGGCCATCTGGGGAAACCTTCAAAAACCCAGATGTTTCTGAAAACTAGACACCCAGGTGAGACCACGGAGGTGTCGCTTGTATGGATCACCCAACATCTTTCTACTCAGAATCCCCTGCGAACCTCAAATTTAGATTAAAAAAACACATTTTACTCATGTTTTTGTGTGAGAAAGTTGTGGGATCACTGGGCTGCCACAAAAAAATCTTACCAACCAGCATTCCCCCAGGTCTCCTGAAAAAAATGGTACCTCCCTCGTGTGGGAGGGCCAAATATCCGTGACAGGCAAGTGGTGTGCGTGGCTTGTGCTTGGCTGGGGGTGTTTGTGGATGGTGGTGTGCGTGCACTGACTCTTGGCTGGTGATGTGGCTTGCATGGATACCCCAGTGTTTTCTTACCCAGAATCCCCCACAAACCTCAAATTTACTTACAAAGTCACATTTTCCTCACATTTTTGTGTGGATAAGCTATAGGGTCACCATGCAGGCACAAATTTCCTACTACCCAGCATTCCCCTTCGTTTCCCGAGAAAAATGATACTGTACTTGTGTGGGTGCCCAAAGTAGCGTCAGCCTAAGAATGTTTAAACAAACTCCCCTTTTGGACCCACTTTGGGCCCCCCTCAATCTTTACATGTTTTTGGCCATTCCATATCATAGGCACTTGGCCCATCCACACAAATAAGGTATAATTTTTATCGGGAGGCTGAGGGGAATGCTGAGTGGTAGGAAATTTGTTCTGTGCTTTGATCCCACAACTTTCCCACATAAATATTAGAAGAAATTGTGACTTTTTAGCTAAAGTTGAGGTTTGCAGCAGATTCTTGAAAGGAAAATGTTGGGGTATCAACACAGGCCACAAATCTCTTGACTTCTACGGCTGTCTAGTTTTCAGACATTTCTGAGTTATTTAGGTTACCCTAGATGTCTAAAAGCCCAGGACTAAAAACACAGGTGCCTACCTATCTAGCACAAAACAGCCTGGTTTTTCAAGGGGGTCACCTGCGTTTTTGGTCCTGGGCTCAGTGGCCATCTAGGGAAACCTTCAAAAACCCAGATGTTTCTGAAAACTAGACACCAAGGTGAGACCACGGCGGTGTCGCTTGTATGGATCACCAAACATCTTTCTACTCAGAATCCCCTGCGAACCTCAAATTTAGATTAAAAAAACACATTTTACTCATGTTTTTGTGTGAGAAAGTTGTGGGATCACTGGGCCACCACAAAAAATTCTTAACAACCAGCATTCCCCCAGGTCTCCTGAAAAAAATGGTACCTCCCTCGTGTGGGAGGGCCAAGTATCCGTGACAGGCAAGTGGTGTGCGTGGCTTGTGCTTGGCTGGATTGCGCTTGGTTGGTGGTGTGCGTGGATTGTGCTTAGCTGGATTGCGCTTGGTTGGTGGTGTGCGTGGCTTGTGCTTGGCTGGGGGTGTTTGTGGATGGTGGTGTGCGTGCACTGACTCTTGGCTGGTGATGTGGCTTGCATGGATACCCCAGTGTTTTCTTACCCAGAATCCCCACAAACCTCAAATTTACTTACAAAGTCACATTTTCCTCACATTTTTGTGTGGATAAGCTATAGGGTCACCATGCAGGCACAAATTTCCTACTACCCAGCATTCCCCTTCGTTTCCCGAGAAAAATGATACTGTACTTCTGTGGGTGCCCAAAGTAGCGTCAGCCTAAGAATGTTTATACAAACTGCCCTTTTGGACCCACTTTGGGCCCCCCTCAATCTTTACATGTTTTTGGCCCTTCCATATCATAGGCACTTGGCCCATCCACACAAATAAGGTATAATTTTTATCGGGAGGCTGGGGGGAATGCTGAGTGGTAGGAAATATGTGCTGTGCTTTGATCCCACAACTTTCCCACATAAATATTAGAGGAAATTGTGACTTTTTAGCTAAAGTTGAGGTTTGCAGCAGATTCTTGGAAGGAAAATGTTGGGGTATCAACACAGGCCACAAATCTCTTGACTTCTACGGGTGTCTAGTTTTCAGACATTTCTGGGTTATTTAGGTTGCCCTAGATGTCTACAAGCCCAGGACTAAAAAGACAGGTGCCCACCTATCTAGCACAAAACAACCTGGTTTTTCAAGGGGGTCACCTGCGTTTTTGGTCCCGGGCTCAGTGGCCATCGAGGGAATCCTTCAAAAACCCGGATGTTTCTGAAAACTAGACACCCAGGTCAGACCACGGAGGTGTTGCTTGTATGGATCACCCAACATCTTTCTACTCAGAATCCCCTGCAAACTTCAAATTTAGATTAAAAAAACACATTTTACTCATGTTTTTGTGTGAGAAAGTTGTGGGATCACTGGGCCGCCACAAAAAATTCTTAACAACCAGCATTCCCCCAGGTCTCCTGAACAAAATGGTACCTCCCTCGTGTGGGAGGGCCAAGTATCCGTGACAGGCAAGGGCCCAAAACGTATTGTGGAGACATACAAATTACCAATTACAAAATGACTTGGTTTTGAAAGGGGGGGCACCTATGTTTTTGGCCCCGGGCTCGGCGGCCATCTAGGAAAGCCTAACAACCCCACACATTTCTGAAAACTAGACACCCAGGGAGGTATGGCTTGAATGGATCCCCCAACGTTCTCCTAGCTGAAAAAAATCGCTAAAGTCAGATACTAGATGCATTGCCCAGGCAATAGCATTTCCAGTCATATTGCTTACAATAAAACTTACTTTACCTCACTCTGAAGAGTAGATGTACGTATTGAATGTGAAGTATACTTGACATTCTAAGAAGTTTTTCAAGTTTTTGGTGTTCCCATCAAACTTAATTTTGCCAATCAGGCCAAAGGGGGATCCCTAGAACCATGTTGTACTATGGCCAATGACTGTCAGAGGGACGAATTTTCAGTGGTCAAAATTTGAACCTGGTGGGTGATATTATTATTAACTGCAGATAATAGGTCTTGAATCTGTGATGATTCTTGTGCTTTATCCATATGTATGATACGGGTGCGTCGCAACCTGTCAAGAGACGGTGTTCTGGTGATGCTGGATCAAACATTTTGGCATGAAGATATGGCTGTTTATCACCAGAGGCAGAGGCAGAGGCAAATGCCAGAATGGAAGCCTGGAGTCCAAAACTGCTCCAGGAAATAATATTATTATTATTATTATTATTATTATTATAATTATTATAATTATTTATTTTTGTAAAGCGCGTAGTCACCCTGAGGTATCCCAGCGCTAACGAAAACCCTAACTCTCCAGTTTGGTGGGCCAGGGGCAAAACAGAGGTGAGGGGGAGGGGGGGAGGGGACAAAGACTCAGTGTAAGGGAAGGCGTGAGTCATTTGGGAAAAAGATGAGTTTTTAGCTGCTTCCTAAAGCGAAGGTATTGTGGTTCGAGTCGCAAGTCGCGGGGGAGCGAGTTCCAAAGACGTGCGGTTTGAACTGAGAAGCATCTTCCTCCGGCTCGGGCTTTCTTGAATCTGGGGGTAGTGATGAAATTTTCTGTGTCAGACCGGAGGGATCTTGTGTCTTTATAGGGAGTGATGAGTTTTCTAAGGATTGGGGGGCCTTGTTTTTGCAGAGTTTTGTGGGCTAGGCATAGAGCCTTGAATTTGACTCGCTCCCTTATGGGAAGCCAATGGAGGAGTTTTAGGGCAGATTTAGCGGAAGTTCTGGCAGGGGTATTTGTGATAATCCGGGCTGCGGTATTCTGGATTCTCTGAAGCTTGTTGGGGGTCGCTTCAGGAGCGCCCAGATAAATCACGTTGCTGTAGTCAAGCCTTGATAGTATAAGGCCTTGAATTAGCAATTTTTGTGAGTTGAAGGGTAAGAGGGGCAGGACTTTCCTCAGGGATTTTAAGAGGCCGAAACAGGTCCCGGCTACTTTCTTTGCCTGTACTGTGAATGAGAGGTCAGTGTCGATCCACACCCCCAGACTTTTAACCTCTTCTTTTGGGTCGGGGGGAGGGCCCAGGCAGGCAGGCCTGATGTTAGGGGAGAGTGAGAGGCCTTTCGGGCCAAGGAGCAGAACTTCGGTTTTTGTCCCGTTTAATTTTAGAGCTGACTTATTCATCCAGCAATGGACCTGCGTAAGGCAGATGAATAGGTCTGCTGATTGTTGTCTGGGGTGAGACAAAGACACCACTAATTGTGTGTCGTCAGCATAGCTGACGACGCTCACTCCGAATGGGGTGATGACCTCCTACAATGTGGACATATAGATATTAAATAATGTGGGGCTCAGGGAGGAGCCCTGAGGCACACCACATAGGAGGGGCATTTCGGAGGAGCAGGCGTTCTTCTCCCAGATCTGGTAGGTCCGTTGAGCTAAAAAGGATGAGAGCCAGGATGAGGCCGAGCCTTCCACACCAACTCTTTTAAGTCTTCTAATAAGGAGTTGGTGGTTGACGGTGTCGAATGCCGCACTTAGGTCGAGGAGGATCACTGCCACTGATCCTCCTCCGTCCAATAGTGTTCTGGCCTCTTCTACCGCTGCCAGGAGGGCGATGTCAGTGCCCTGTCCTGGTCGAAAGCCCGCCTGGGAACTTTTTAGTTTATTATTGACCTCAAGAAACTGCGAGAGTTTCCTGTTGACTAGTTTTTCAGCGATCTTACTGACTCCTGGGAGAAGGGAGATGGGCCGGTAATTCGTCAGATTTTCGGGGTCGAGGGATGGTTTCTTTAATAGGGCTTTTACGATCGCCGTCTTCCAGTTCGGGGGAACAACTCCCTGTTGGAGTGAGGCATTGATCAAATGGGTCAAAGGGGGAGTGATCGTGTGGGCTACCTCCTTAAGGATCCAGAGTGGGGCGGGGTCCCTGGGGGATCCGCTCTTCATGGATTTGAGCGTGTTTCCTACTTCTTCCGTGGTAACTTGGCCCCAGGAAGAGAGACGGATAGATGATGGAGGGTACGAGGGGGCAGTTTCTTCACACGAATTCACAGAGGGAATTGAAGCAAGAATTGTTTGAATTTTGTCATGAAAGAAATTAGCCAATTGTTGGCATTTCTCCTGATCAGCTTTGGGGTCAGTGTGGTGTCTCGGTCCCGGTTCTGGGGTTTTTAACAGCTCTTTAAGGATGGCATAGGATTCCTTACTGGAGCATCCAGCTTTCTCTATTCTCCCCTGAAAGAAAATGCTTTTGGTTTTTCGGATAGCGGTTTTATAGGTAGATAGAGAGGTGGAATAGATGTCTTTGTTGATCTCCGATTTAAATCTTCTCCAGGAGCGTTCCGTTCTCTTGCACTCTTGACGCAGAGCTTTGAGCTCTGGGGTGTACCAGAGAGCGGAGGATAGTCTTTTAGGATGTTTAAGGATCGCAGTTTTTGGGAGAAGTGTGTCTAAGGAGGAGGTGATCCATTCATTAAACTGTCTGTCAGCTATGGCAGGGTCGGTTAAAAGCTCGGGGATGGAGTCGGTGAGGGCGGCGGCCCATTCATCAGGTGCGAGTTTGCGCCACCGTCGGTCGGTAACCTGGATTTTAGAGGTTAGGGAGTTCGTGGTGGAAATTTCCCATAAGATGGGGACCATAAAATGGTCGGTCCATGGAAGGGTTACGGGAGGTCTGGTGGTAATGGTTGCTATATTAGTGAGAATGGGATCCAACAAGTGTCCCTTCTCATGGGTAGGCTCGTTGTTGACCAATCGGACGTTTAGAGATGTTAGGTCTTGCCGAAGGTCAGAGGCTAACCAATCCGTAGGGTCCATGAAGTGGAAGTTTAGGTCACCTAGCATAAGGAAGTTGGAGGTGGACGAAGCTAGCTGTGACACTGATTCGATGACAGCATTAATAAAATTACCAGGAGCACCTGGGGGGCGGTAGATCAGTAGCCCTGACAGGGAGTGAGCTGGGGAAGTTTGGATGGAGAATTGACAGCTCTCACAGTCCTCAATGTGAGCGTTGGAAGTTCTACAAGTGAATTGTTCCCTGAAGACTATAGCTACCCCCCCTCCCCTCCCTTTGGGTCTGTGTAGGGCTTGGCAAAGATACCCTGGGGGAAGGGCCGTGACGATGTCCGAGTCGGTGCTATCTGAAAGCCATGTTTCCGTTAAAAACAGGAGGTCGAGATCCTGATCTTGAATAAGCAGATTGGTTTCGATCGCATGTTTAGAGAGGGAGCGGCAGTTAAGGAGTCCCATCCTCAGTGCGGGTTTTGTCAAGTTCGAGGGGGTCGGATTACAGCGCATACAATTGGAGAAGGTATAACCTTCAGTATGTGTGTGGTAACAGGCAAGAATTTTCTTAGGTTGTAGTGCGCGAAGTGCCTCTCCAGTATATATCACACGGTCACGAGGGCTACCTGGTAGAGTAACTGGGCCTGGGTCCGGTTGGGCCCGGACGGGCCCAGATGGGCTTGCCTTTGGCGCGCCTTCGGCGTGCTGACGGCGCGCCCGCTGCGCCCGTCCGCTGCGCCCGTCCGCTGCGCTCCCTGAACTGACACATTTATTTATGGGCGGAGGGGGTGTGAGCAGGCGGTGGGCGTGGCCACCCGGAGGGGGCGTGTCCTGGTCTCCTCGCAGCCGGTAATGGCGGCGTTCAAGTGGGTCCTGTATACCACAGCGATCAAATCAGCTGTTACCAGTGACACCGGTGAGTGCAGGGGGAGAAGTGCACAGTGGGTTAAAAGAAAACATAAATTCAGACAATTTTAAAAGATATACGATCTTTTGCAAAGCGTTGCTCCCGGCTTCCGCCTCAGGAGTTTTAGGGTAAAGTGCAGCTCTCGTAATCAGAGAGCGCTTTTATCTGTTTTCGTGGGCGGTGGGCGTGGCCACCCGGAGGGGGCGTGTCCTGGTCTCCTCGCGGCCGGTAATGGCGGCGTTCAAGTGGGTCCTGTGTACCACAGCGATCAAATCAGCTGTTACCAGTGACACCGGTGAGTGCAGGGGGAGAAGGGCACAGTGGGTTTAAAAAAACACAAATTCAGACAATTTTTAAAAGATATACGATCTTGTGCAAAGCGTTGCTCCCGACTTCCGCCTCAGGAGTTTTAGGGTAAAGTGCAGCTCTCGTAATCAGAGCGCGCTTTTATCTGTTTTCGTGGGCGGTGGGCGTGGCCACCCGGAGGGGGCGTGTCCTGGTCTCCTCGCGGCCGGTAATGGCGGCGTTCAAGTGGGTCCTGTAGACCACAGCGATCAAATCAGCTGTTACCAGTGACACCGGTGAGTGCAGGGGGAGAAGTGCACAGTGGGTTAAAAGAAAACACAAATTCAGACAATTTTATAAGATATACGATCTTGTGCAAAGCGTTGCTCCCGGCTTCCGCCTTAGGAATTTTAGGGTGAAGTGCAGCTCTCGTAATCAGAGCGCGCTTTTATCTGTTTTCGTGGGCGGTGGGCGTGGCCACCTGGAGGGGGCGTGTCCTGGTCTCCTCGCGGCCGGTAATGGCGGCGTTCAAGTGGGTCCTGTGTACCACAGCGATCAAATCAGCTGTTACCAGTGACACCGGTGAGTGCAGGGGGAGAAGGGCACAGTGGGTTTAAAAAAACACAAATTCAGACAATTTTAAAAGATATACGATCTTGTGCAAAGCGTTGCTCCCGGCTTCCGCCTCAGGAGTTTTAGGGTAAAAAAAAGTGTAGAAATATCAGAGTAGAAAGGGAAAAAACTGAGTTTAAAAAAACCTTCAAGCAGATACAAGTTGAAATCAGGAGTTCAAGAGCAGACAGCAACCAAAGGTAAGAAGAACTGGGGACCTTGGAAATCCATGAAGACCAGGAGCGAGCAACGTAGAAACAATCGCATTGCAACTGGTCTCAGGATGGAGCCTGCTGTTATAGTGGAAAACAGGAAGTGACTTAGGAAAGAAAAAGGTTTAGCCATATTAGATAGCAAAAAATAAGAAAGGAAAATGTGCAATATCTTTTCTGTATTATTACTATTATTACAAAATGGACATGTGGCAGATCTGATATACTCATATAAAATATTTAATGTGCATGAGGTGTATCCCAGATGTTTGCATGTAGGAAATAAGTACCCAGGTGCCCATATGGCACCCAAGCCAACATGGAAGCAACCTAGGACACTATGACGTTGTTGCTGCCAATGAGAAGCATTGTCTGAGGCTGCCATATGGCAAGGCATCAGAGAGCTGCTGCAGACCACGTGGCCAAACAGAGAGCTACCATGTGGACAAACAGAGAGCGGGTCAGGACATCAAGGTAAGGAAGCACTCTTTACATATATAGTAGAACGGCATAGGGGGTGGTGTGACAGTAGAGTTGTGTAGAGTGTAGTGGTGTAGAGTGGAATAGTGTAGAGTTGAGTGTTGTAGTGTGGAGTGGGGTAGAGTTGAGTGGGGTAGAGTCTAGTGGTTCTCTCTATAATAGTGTAGCATGGCATGGCATAGAGTGGAGTGCCATAGAGTGAAATAGCCTAGAGTTCGTCGGTGTAGACAGTAGTACCATAGAGTGGAGTGCCACACAGTGGAGTGGCTTAGAGTGGAGTGGTGTAGAGTGGAATAGTATTTAATGTAGTGGGGCACAATGGAGTGGCATACAGTTGAATAGCTCACAGAGGAATAATGTAGAGTGGAGTGGCGTACAGTGCAATAGTGTAGAGTAGAGTGGTGTAGGCCGGAGAGTGATGTACAATATAATTGCATACAGTGGAGTGGCATACAGTGGAGTGTCGTACAGAGGAGTATTGTATAATGAAGAGGCATACAGTTGCGTGGCGCAGACTGGAGTTGTGTACAGTGGAATGACATACAATAGAGTGGGGTAGAGTGAAGTGGCATAGAGTGGAATAGCGTTGAGTCTAGGGGCAATGATGGAGTTGCATGTAATGAATTAGTGTATAATGAAGGGGCATAGAGTGGAGGGATATACAATGGTATAGTATAAAATGGAGTAATCCTACCTGTTACCTCTTTAATAATGTTGTAATAGGTAGTGAAATATATTCATATTTTTCGATATATTTAAAAAAAAATGTTTACGGAGAACCACGCTAGTACCGACAAAATACAGCGGTATCTACAGGAAAAAAATATATATACAATCATTTTCAAAATACAGTTTAGTACACTATATTACTGAAATATAGCCTAGAACAGTGTAGCTTGCTGGCAAGATGGCCGCTGACTGACTTCAGGGAGGGAAACGCTGACCTTCCTCTCCCTCCGTAAAAAACAGTGAAAAACCCACTGAAAATGTACGGTTAAACGTAAGGGATATGTTTCGGTGGACTTACTGCGAGGCTGTTCAAACTCTGCAGGCTCCCGACGTTGCTGACTTTTGAGAGGTCAAGGGCGGCTGGCTCGGCTATCGCGGCTGCTCCTACGGTGCTCCGTACAGCGTTCCTCAGCTGCTACAGATTCCAGCAACTCTGTGGCGGTTCTTTCTGTTTTTCCGGCAGTGGTCACTTCGGCTTCAGTCTAGAATGGCTCTGAAGACAACTAAAATACTAAAAGAACCGAGCCCTGCAAAAGATGCTAAGGACGCTAAGGACGCAGCCAGGGATGCAACCAAGGAGATCAGAGGAATTTCGAGGGAGGGTGCGCAGGACATGGGTGCAGACTCCGGACAGAAGCGGCGAGGTGGCCCCAAAAAGAAAGGTGAGGGCAATAAATTGCAGGATGTTGACGTGGCGGGAGGTACAAGGTTACGCGCTGCAGCCACTGTTGCCGCGGAAGCCACTATGCGTCAGCCTTCGGTTCTGGATGTGTTTGGGGTGATAAGTGCTACTACGTCAATATCCCCAAGCGCTGCTGATTTCCAGGCTGGCTTCTCTGCTTTGGCCCCTGTAGTGCCTGTTGCAACTGGAAACGATGATAGCTTACTTTTTTTGGCGGATGATCCGGCTCCAGGTGTACAGGGCAATGATTTTCCAATGGCTGCCCAGGTGGATTCTGGGCTCAGTAGTTCCCTCCCCCCAGCCTCAGTCACAGTCACAGTCTCAGACATCAGAAAATTTTGCTGGCGCTTCAGAACTCCCCCAGCCTCAGTCTCAGACAACAGGAAATTTAGCTGGCGGCTTGGAACTGAGTGGTGCAAGGCATATGGATGTAAATATAGTAGGGGGGCTCCCATCTACGATAGTCTCAAAGGAGGTTTTGGAGGTGGCAAACTCTCAGACTATGGTTACTACGGCTATTATAACGGATGGGCATAAGACTGCAAACGAAAGCAAGGATAAGGACAAAAACTGTAATGCCTCTGTTAGTGGGGTTAGTCTAGATACTGTCGCTAAGAATACAGATTATCAATCAGCCCAGTGTCAGTTCAGTACATCAGCGCAAGCTCAGGTAGTACCAGATACACTGGAGATCGACGGTGGCAATATTAGTAGTGCTTCAGGAGATCAGAATAATCATGAGACTGTAGCTTCTTGGGTGAGCGCACCCCTGCTTTCCCCAGAAGGAGATAAATTATTTTCATTGAATGATGATTCTGACACATCAGAGATTAGCGAGCTGGAATCATCACAAGAGAATGCCTCAGGGGGGGAATCATCAGCCACACAGAAGACGCATCGCACTAGATCTATGATTTCCAAACGGCGGGCCAGGACCAAAGTGAGATCTTCGGACTCAGCTACTAGGAAGCTTGAATGGGACTATTCCGCATCTACACTGACAGCCTGCACCGGTAGAGAGCCTGAGTCAGGAAATCCGTTACAAAGTGGCACTGGATGAACCGATAACTCTGGCAATATGCCTCGCTCTCCGACACTGGAGTTACTGTATGTGACTCTTACACAGATGCAGGGGGAGGCCAGACAGGAAAGTAAGAGATCGCTACTTGCCATGAAGAAACTGCAGGGGGCCATCTGCAAAACAAACAAGCTGTGTACTGATTTGTCTGAGAGAGTTACTCATGTGGAAGAACGAACAGCTGCTGTGGAGGAGGAGGTTAAGAAACTACAATCATTTAAGGCTACACAGGAAAAGCAATCACTAGATGTATGCTGGAAGGTGGAGGAATTAAAACATCGGCAGCGCCGTAATAACGTCCGGTTGTTTGGCTTGGAGGAAAATGTGGAGAGAGAGAATATCATGGCCTTTGTTGTTAAGCTGTTGAAGGGCGCTTTTCCGGACCTCGCCCACTGGAACTGGGAGATGGAAGTACAGCGGGCTCATCGCTTCCCAATGTTCAGGAGAACCCAGACGAAAAACCAAGGGGAGCGACCTAGAGCCATCTTGATTTTTGTTGGCAATTTTTTATTAAGGCAGGCTATAATAGACCAGGCCAGACCTGACTCAAAGCGAACATTTGAGGGGCACATTTTCTTCGCTCGGCCGGACTTCTACCACACAACGGTCATGCGGAGATGGAGACTACGGAAAATGATAACCCCGTTTCAGGGGGTGGGTTGCGAAGCTTTCTTGCTGTTTCCCGCACGACTCAAGGTTATTCATGAAGGGAGGGTTAGAATATTTTTTTCTGTGGTAAAAGCCCAGGAATTTCTTGCGGAGCTAAATGGAATGCGGGGGCAGAGGGCCATAGTTAATATTTCAGAGGGGGGGCTACAGGGGACGATTAATGCCTTTTTTTGTGATGGAAACCTAGTATAATTGTGCTAGCCACTATGGTTTGCTATTAATGTTCTACGGGCTCACAGTATGATGGAAAATTTATTATGAAGTATAATTTTGTTAGCTGCCTTAGTTTCCTATTTGCTGAATTCCCGGGGCTGGAGGTTTATTGGGTTGAGTAATGCCAATGATTAGTCCACCGAGGCTCGTCATATGTGGTATGTGGGGACATTTGAGGGGGGGTGGTGGCATTGCCGGAGATGGAAGCTCAGCAGTCATACTTAGGTCATGATTGACCTAGTTACCTGTAAGGGGTGAAGGGGGGTGGGGGGAGGCTGTGGGGTTGCTCTCTTGGGGGGGTCTTGTCCGGGTTCAGCACAATATGAGTTAGCACGATTTGTGAGGTTTATGAAGGAGCTGCGCAATTGGAGGCAAAATGTCTTTGCCTGGTTAACAAAGGATGTCCGAACAGTCCTGATAAGTATAAATGCAAGTATGGAGATATTAAATGAAAGCAGGAGGATGTGGGTTTACTATAAAGAAAGGGGAAATTCTAATTTATGAGTTTGCGGATTGTGACAGTTAATATTTGTGGATTAAATGACCAAAATAAGAGGAACAAGGTGGCAATTTGGCTTAAGTCTCTAAGCGCAGATTTTCTTTGTGTTCAAGAGACACATATAGAATGTAGTAGAGTGCATATATTGGAACAACTGGGATTTAAACTTTTGGTGTACACGACACAGGGCTCTCGTACTAGGGGGGTGGCAATCCTCACCCGGAGGAATGATGTAAGGGTTTTAAGAAAGTCTGCTGATCAATGGGGTCAGTGGGTGGTGATTGAATGCTTATTAAATTGTTTCAAATTTACACTATGCTCTTTTTTATGGATCAACATGCGATGACCCGGAAATGCTAGAAGCCTTAGATTCTAACTTGGCCATGTGGCCCATCCCTTTGATTATTTGTGGGGATTTTAACATTAATGGTTTGGGGGTATGGTGGGGTATGCCAGGAAGCAAGTATTCCGGGAAGAAAAGAAGGGTTGGTGTTGCATTAACAAATTTGGTTAGCAATAATGACCTGACAGATGTATGGGCATATTTGAAATCTACAGATGGAGGTAGTACTTTTTTTTCTGCACCGCATAAGGTTATCTCCCGATTGGACTATTTCTTTGTTTCACACCAGTTTATTTCTAACTCTCGTATTGAGAGGTACCCTCGGATAATGTCGGACCATATCCCGTTAGTTCTTACAGTTCATTTCTCGGGGGGAGGGGATAAGGAAACTTGGGGATAGAATTTTTTGAACAGAGGTTGTTATAAGATCCTGACTATGTTATATATATATGAAGGGCTGGATTAAGGAATTACGGGATTTTAACTGAGGGAGCACTAATGCGGGAAGAGTCTGGGACGCTTTTAAAGTGGGGGTTAGAGGTGAAACCACTAGTTATAGTCTACCTCGCCAGAAGAAGGAGCTTCAGCGGGAGGTGGAGATTAGAGAAAAATTAAACAAACTGGCAGAGGCTTTAGCCACTGCTATTAGTAAGGGAGGGCTGATTGAAGAAATAACACTTCATAAACAAGGCTGAGGCAGGTGATCATTTTGCTGCGAAAGCGGCAGAGATTTATCTGGCAAAAAAAAAGCATTGTCATGAATATAATGAGCGGGTGGGGCATACTCTGGCTGTAAGAGCCAGACAAAAAATGGCAGCTGGGTAGATCTCCGAAATTTATGACGCTGATAAGAAGGTTATAACAGACGCGCTAGGGATACGAGAGATCTTTAGGCTTTTCTATCAGCACCTATATTACAACAGATCACTAGTGGCGCCGCTGGACATACAAAATTTTTTAGATAAAATATTCGTACACAAGGTAGACTCGGTGGATAGGGAGGAACTTGAGGGGGTGTTCTCTCACGAAGAAATAATAGGGGTTCTGCAAGATTTACCACAAGGTAAGGTAGCTGGTCCTGACCAGATTCCGTTAGAGTTCTACAAAATATTTAAAGATAATATTGGACCAGACTTGATTGAGGTTATTCTGTTGGCTCAAAGGGGGGGGCCCGCACCTGAGTCTTGGGCCGGAGCGGATGTTATAGTTTTCCTAAAAAAAGATAAGCCACCTACGGAGCCAGGCTCATATCGCCTCATAACATTGCTGAACAGCGATGTTAAAATCTTTTTGAAAGTAATGGCCATGAGGCTAAATAATATATTAAAGAAAACTATTCACCCCTGTCAACTTGGGTTTTTAATGGGCCGTGGAACCACTCAGCATGTACGGTGGGTGATAACACTCTTTGATGCAACAGAGATCTCAGGGGACTCTATGGCCGCTTTGTTATTAGATGCTGAAAAAGCATTCGATCGGGTCTCCTGGGATTTTCTGTGGGAATCAATGAGATGGTTGGGGTTGGGGGAATGTTTTATTAAAGCTATTCAGGTACTTTATTTGGCACCCACAGCTCGTTTAAGGCTTAACGGTAGCCATACTCTGCCTTTAATATCCAGCGGGGGACTCGGCAGCTGTGTCCATCTTCGCCCCTGCTATTTGCTATATATATGGATCCCTTAATATGGCTATTTGAGGCTAATAATGGAATTTTCCCAATTATAAGTCAGGGTGTTGAATCTAAAGTTTTAGCCTATGCAGACGATGTGGCCATTATTACCGCTGATCCGCTCTCGGCGTTGATGTTGGTGGAGTTAATAGCACAAGAATTCGGCATATATTTAGGGTATGCACTAAACAGAACCAAAACTCAATTTATAAAGAATCCGTTTGTTAACATTGAAGATCCTCGCGTTACAGATTCAGCAATATGCCTGGGTATTAGGATCATGTCTGATTTAGAGAATCTGGTAGCCAAGAACATTGAGCCAGTAATTAGGAAGGCGAGAGTGGGATTTGCTAGATTAAATAATCTTCATCTATCTCTTGTTGGACGTTGTAAAGGGGTGAAGATTATGTTTTTACCAAAGATTCTTTATTTGTTTAGGGCAATCCCCTTGGAGTTTCAAAAAGCTTGGGGGCAGATTATCAAGAAACAACGTTAAAATTATCGCCGCTTTAGTGGCAGAAAACTGCTGCTAAAGCGGCGATAATGGGCTTGATAATATGCCCTTCTGAATTCCCATAGAAGCTCATGTTCCGGTGTGAACATGGGCTTCTATTGGAATTCTCTGTGGCATATTATCAAGCCCATTATCGCCGCTTTAGCCGGTCTTGATAATATGCCCCTTGGTTTGTTATTTTGGAAGGTATTGTTAATCAATTTATTTGGGCACACGGGAAAACTAGGAGGGCTTTTCGATTTATGTCTTTACCACGGGAGAAAGGGGGGTTTTCAGTTCCTGATTTTCGAAGCTACTACTGGGCTGCCTCTCTCCAATACATGGGCATACTGGTTGGTTCATGTTCCAGGGATCTTGATTGGGAAACAGAACTCCCTGATGTTTATAAGCTCTTACTGGGGGAGCAGGCTGAGAATTGTTTTTGGAAATTTACGGAGCCTAGCTATTATAAGAGGACAAAATTCAAGACTCTTCTCTCTGCTTTCAAGATTTGGGGGGCTCTAAAAAAAAAGATTGGTTTGGGGAGACTTAATCACTATACTTTGCTTTACAAAAAACCCATCTTTCCGGAAATCTTCTCAGACGAGGTCATGGCAGTATGGGCAACAAAGGGAGTTTGGATGGCTGGGGACCGAATATTGAATGAAGGGTTTCGCCAATTTAGCAATATCCAGCTTGAATTCGGGTTGGAAAGGGGTAACTTTTTTTAATACTTGCAGTTACTTAGTTTTTTTAGCAAAAAGATCGGGGGTTGAGCGGGTTTAACAGTAACAAATTTATAGACATTATGAGAGGCAGTACTAAGGGTACCATTAGGCTATTGTATACAGAATTGATAGGCTTAAAAAAGGACGATTTAGCTAAGCGCGAGAATAAATGGGTGGAACGTGTGGGGGCCACGCCAGAGGCGCTTGCAGAATCCTTAGAGCTAGCTCGAACAGTTTTGTGCTCTGCCGGGCTCCAGGCTCAACATTTTAAAACTGTCTTTGCTTTATATTATACCCCGGCGAGACTAGCGCAGTGGGGTGGGCTATCAGGGATTACTTGTCCTCGGTGTGGGGTGATGGCAGCAGATCTCATGCATATGTTTGCATCTTGCCCACGTCTGCAGGGCTTACTAGAATCTATTATAGAATTTTTAGACCGGTCATTAGGGCTAAAAATTACATTAACTTTCAATCTAGTTTTGTTGGCAGTAAGTAGGACGGAACAAAATGAGATGGCTTACCAATTTCTTTTCGTGGCTATGTCTGTACTATGGATGAATACCGCTTCTGCCTGGCTAGACCCCTCGCCCCCTACTGTTCATCAATGGCTTGTGCGGTTACTCTCTATTTATACATTAGAAAGAGCGGTATATGAAAAGAAGGGGAAGAAATCGAAACTGCTAGGACGGAGTATTTGGGCTCCCCTAGCAAGATGAAAGGATTAATAGTAATTGTTAGAAATTAGGCAAATAGGCCAAGTATGAGGGTGGAGTTAACTTTACTAGCTTTGCTCAAGTGTGTTTTTGTGAACCCATATTAATGTTTTGTGTCACAAAATTGGCATCCTTCTGTGCACAATGTGTTTTTTTTTTACTTTCTGATGTTCTTTAACAAGTTTATGTAATATTGTGTTTGCTTCTTCATAAAACCTCGTATTTCTGTATTTTGTATTTGGTTGCGTTTATTGTGCTGATATCTGGGGAAAATGTTAAAAATTGAATAAAGAGATTTTTTTAAAAAAGAACAGTGTAGCTATGAATTTTTATCAAATGTAATTAAAAAAAAGTAGTGCAGTAATTTATAGGCTTTACCACTTATCACTGCACTCCGTATACATTTAAGTAAAGAATTAAATTTGTACTGTTGTACAGTATAAGTGCAAAATATAGTGTACTACAGTGTATTTTCAATGTTTTCAATTTTTTTTAATTACCGCAGAACATCCTAGAAAATACTACAGCACTCTGTACATTTAAATAAAATAGACACAAATCTTTATTAAAGTGGTAATAGGTAGGGGAAAAAATATAAAATATAGTACTTAACCACCCATATAAGGCTCTAACCAAGAACTCTCTTATGTACATTAAAGTTCATTACATTGTCCTAACAGAGGGGAAACAAAGCTCTTTTTAGTGCATTATATGGTCTTTCTGCCAAGTGGGTGGTACCTTTTTCTTTTTTCTACTATATTATGCAACATTGGGAGACAATTGAGAAATCTATCCATACTTCACATACGTCCACTTTCTAAAATTACCACATTCCCTTTTACTTGCTTGATCCTTTCCAGTTTATAAGACTTGGAATTTTGTCTGACTATTTACTGGTCATTTGACTAGTACCCATTGCCCTTCTTTCCATTCCTGGTTTCTCCCACCGCATTTACTCTCACACCACTTCCTGTACTTGTCTTGGTGTAGGGTAATTTTTCCTTTTATGCTCACCTGGTTCTCTTCCACCCCTTTATCACTAAATAAGCATTTGGGGTTAACTTAGTGCCTAGTTTTCTTCTTCTCAGTATCTCGAAAGGAAACAATCCAATCACACTGTTACCTTCCAAGGTAAAGGTCTCTGAAAGGAATACTATAAGATTTCTTGTGTTGATGTTATTGACAAATTTAATGATGGGCAAGAAGGCACACTGACTGGTTGAAGAGGAGTTTTCTGCACACATTTGAACATGTTGCTCATGCTACCTACATGGCAATCACTTGCATTTCTCTCCACCACTGACTTTGTGTGAGGACACTAGCAGTCAGCTCTGACTCTCTTCTGGGTCAAATTTCTTCCTAGGTGGCCTTCATGAGCTAAGTCAATGTTGCATTCTCTAAGTCTTAATGGAAGTATCAATTTTCTAGACCCGAGAACCATCATTTCCTTTGGTTTTTGCTTTGTTCGCCATAAGTTGGCAGGGTATGCTCAGACGTGAGTCCCTTGCTCACTTTGCCACTGGATTCAAGCAAGCCTGGCTGAAGACGGCTGAAATGCCAGAAACCGGTCCTAGGAAGCTTGTTTCCGGTCCAGGGAAGACATGGCTTGGCAGTTCGGGCTGGACTGTTCCCATGAGGCACAGGGTCAGACTGATTTGCATATGGCCATGTCTGAACTGGGGTGGCAGAGTGGGCTAAAGAACGGTGATGGATTAAACCCAGATCAGTTGACTGGGGGTGAGTGCTTGCAATGTTCAACACTCCGTCCATCATTTCCTTTGGTTTTTGCTCAGTTTCATAACTAGTCTTTTCGATGTTCCCACCTGAGCAAGTTTGAACCTTGTTTAGTTAGGTACCTTGGATCCTGGGGACCAGTCTGTGCAGCGAGGCTTTGCGAGGCTTCACAATATCGGTTTCAAGGAGCTTTGTTCCGGCATCCGTTCCAAAAGGTTGTTTGGTGCCGATTATGAGAGCCTGTGGGGCAAGGCTTTATGAGGCTTTGCGTTGTTCAGCATCAGATCCAAGGAGCTGTCAGCTGTGCAGCAAGGCTTTTCAGGGCCTTGAGTTGCTTGATACCTGTTGATGCAGGTATCTGGGTACACTTCCAGGGAACCAGGAACAGGGGCAGAGGCTTTGACATCCCTGAGTCTCAAACATCAGGAGGCAAGCCAACAAGCCCTTTGGAGATCACTTGTAGTGAAGGCATAGTCTAGCTCTCCTTCAGCAGAGTCATAGAGCAGCAGACAGCAGGACAACAAACAGAAAAGCAGGCCTTCCAGATCAGCAGTCCAGCTGAGTCATTTAAGCAGCACAGTAGTTCTTCTGGCAGAGCTTCAGTTACAAGTCCAGTAGAGTCTGATTTTTTGGGGCCAGAGACCCATTATTTATACCCAAAGGTGCCCTTGATTTGCGGCGTGACTGCAAATAAGCCCTCTGCAATGCACAAGGATCCCTCTCAACCCAGTCCTGTCTAGCAGGCTATCTGGCAGGGGTAATCAGTCCTTTGTGTGGGTACAGGACAAGTGAAGCTTTAGGCCCTCCCTTCCATCCTGATCAGTCAAGGCCATCAGTATGCAGATAAATGCTGTCTAGAGGGAATGCACAAAGTGTAGTTGTCACCCACCCCAGATGTGTATTGTAGACAGTCTGTCAGACACACAGAGCAATAGGTGCAGAGAAATGTCCACTTTCCAAAAGTGTCATTTCTAAAATATTAATGTTAAATTTAGCTTCACTAGTAAGAAGTATTTTTCATGACCTTTCCAAACATATGAAACATGAAAAAGCTACTCCTCTCTGTTCAGCATGTTCTTGTAAATCTGGGAATGCATCAAAATCCATTGATGTTGTGTGGGAACACCCACGAAACACTAATAGAAAAGCGTTCCTTGCACAGAGTAATGCGACACGGCAATTTGAGCTGCATTACACTACTAAAGATTTATAAAGCCAAACAGGGCCATGCAAGGTGGCCTTGCATGGCTTCAGTAATCTCATTTTTCATTTGCACCCATCTTGAACCATGTTGGGTGGTGCAAGAGTGACGCAAAGGGGCTAATAAATATGCCCCTGTATATTTCTACACAATAATTACTCTACATATATTCTATACTATTTGTAATAGTTCTATATTAAATTACAATATGTAGTCTAGATTTGTTTTCCACTTTAGAAGTAATTTGCACCTGTAGTCTTTGATTGCGGTTGCTTTCCACATACCTATAGTGGACGATAATGTCACCCTATTTAGGTAAATCAGTATTATTGTAGACAGTTGAGTTTGTGAATGAAAGCAGACAATCAGAAGCATCATATGGAGGTAATGGATTCTGTTAACGGTACTGACAAAGATCTGTCTGTTTATTTCACAGAAAAACAGGCAAAGGTGCTGATTGCAGTAGCTTGGAGTCTTTCTTTCCTATTCTCTGTTCCAACATTGATAATATTTGGGAAAAGGACCATTCCGAATGGAGAGGTGCAGTGTTGGGCCCTTTGGCCTGACGATTCCTACTGGATTCCTTACATGACCATCGTTGCTTTCTTGGTGTACTTCATCCCTTTGATAATTATCAGGTATGAGTTTTGGAAACATCTATAAATATGATTTAATAAAGTAGACTTAACAGCAACCAGTCACCCATACTGAGAGCCAGAGCCTCTATTTTGGAGAAGAGTATGAGAGGAGTAAACTACATACTGTAGTCCATTAGACACATTTTCTTTACTGTGCATATGGAATGCTATGAATACCCATGAATAAATGTAACCTGTAAATGTCCATTGCTGTTTAATGTCAGGAAAGGAGTGTGAGCTCTGCATGTTCTCTTTGTTAAAAGCATTGTTATTGAAAAGTAATGGCAAACCATATGTTATGTAAATTAATTCCAAAGTGGCCAGCAATACAATCTATCCTCAAATGAGTAATATTATATTTTGTTTAATATTTTTCCATAATAAACTTTATGACATACGTAATTTAAAATGTAACAAAATGGTGTAAAATTAAATAGATAAAGCCGAAATGTGTCCTGGCCTGATTAAAAAAAAAACAAATGTTCATTTCCTACCGCCCCAGATTGCCGGTCCTTTCATCGATGAGGAAGGGTTTTGCAGCATATCTATATATATATATATATATATATATATATATATATATATTCACTGAAAAAACCATGGGTTTCACACACGTTATAGTTAGGAATTAGCATTTAAAAAACCTTAGAAATTCACTGAAAAAACCATAGGTTTCACACACGTTATAGTTAGGAATTAGCATTTAAAAAACCTTAGAAATTCAGTGAAAAAACCATAGGTTTCACACATGTTATAGTTAGCTGGACATTTTACTCGTAAAAAACCAATGAAATTGCCCCGTTATAGTTAGTTCAGCTAACTATAACTCGCGCGCCCGCAATGCACTGCTGATGACGTCACATATTACATCACTCATGACATGGTCAGTGACATCACTCATGACATCACTGATGACATCTCAAATGACATCACTGATGACATCACTGATGACATCATCCAGTGAATGTGTGTTTTTCTGAAAATTAAATATGTTTTATATATGTATATCTCAAGGTTGATAGAAGAATAAATGGGTATATTACTGTCTAAATGGATGATTTCTTTTTGAAAAATTGATTGTGTAACTGACTGATTAAGTGTATCATGGTGAATACATGGCTTAGTGAGTAATATTTAAATATGTAAATATCTGTATCATTTTTTCACTTTGTGTATAAGTGGCTGCATGGGTTGGTGAGTAGCTACATGGGTGTCTATATAGGTTATTAGTTGGTTTTTTTGAGTATTAGTCTGAGTGTCTGCATGGTTCGGTGGGGGGTATGACGTAGTGCATAGGTGCATGAATGAGTGACTCACTGTTTGTATGTGTTGAACAGAGCATGTGTGCAGGACTGCATGGGTGGATGCGTGTGTGTATTGGTGTGTTAGTGAGTGAATGACTGTCTGAATAGTGTCTTTATGAGTAACTACATATGTTTTAAACTAGTATATGTGACTATTGGTGTATATATGTGAGTATATGTGAGAGGGAGAGATTGAAAGAGTTCCTGTATGAATAAGTATGTGTTTCTATAAGTGATTGTTTAAAAGACTAAGTATGTGTAAGTTTCCGTAGAAGTAAGTGTGGTGGTGTGTGTATAACTGTATATACAGGTGAATGTATGTTTGATTCTTTATTAGCATGAGTGACTATGTGTGTGAGTAACTCTATGGATGAGTGGCATTATGTAACAGGATGTATAGGTGTATGAGTACATATGATGAGTAAGTACATGTATGAGTGACTGTATAGGACTGTTGGTGAATGAGTGGATGTGTATGTTGATCTTAGAATTACTGAAGAGGTTGTTGTAACTGGTATTGGTATGTCCATTGTTTTGAAAATTTTAGTCTCTATTTTTGAATGTGTGTATCAAAGCTTATATTAAGGTGAGAGGAGGTCTGCCACTCTATCACAAGGATGATGTCATCAGTGATGTCATCAGTGATGTCATTTGAGATGTCATCAGTGATGTCATGAGTGATGTCACTGACCATGTCATGAGTGATGTAATATGTGACGTCATCAGCAGTGCATTGCGGGCGCGCGAGTTATAGTTAGCTGAACTAACTATAACGGGGCAATTTCATTGGTTTTTTACGAGTAAAATGTCCAGCTAACTATAACATGTGTGAAACCTATGGTTTTTTCACTGAATTTCTAAGGTTTTTTAAATGCTAATTCCTAACTATAACGTGTGTGAAACCTATGGTTTTTTCAGTGAATTTCTAAGGTTTTTTAAATGCTAATTCCTAACTATAACGTGTGTGAAACCCATGGTTTTTTCAGTGAATTTGCAAGGTTTTTTAAATGCTAATTCCTTACTATAACGTGTGTGTAACCCATGGTTTTTTCAGTGAATTTGCAAGGTTTTTTAAATGCAAATTTATTTTTTTATTCTTCATTTTTTTCAAACATATTTTTAATTTAATTTTCTTTCATTTTATAAAGACTATGCTTAAATTTTTAAAATCCTTAAATATTTTTTTTTAATATATTTTTTAAAATAAACATGTAAAATTTATTACCAGATTTTTTTTTTTTTTTTTTTTTTAGTACGCGTACTGTAAGCTCACGGTAAGCGTACGGTTTACGCAACGTCCGTAATCTATCTACGCAGCTTGCGTATAGTTACGCTATTTGCGTAGCCGCGCGTACTGCGCGTGGGACGCGTGCGCGCTTACGCCACACGCGCACGTTACGCGGAAGTGCCGGGGAGTGACTGTTATGCGCATGCGCGGAAGCGCGTGTCTTTTTTACGCGCACGCGTACTTTTTGCCGTAAGCGTACCGTAAGCGTACCGTAAGCGTACGGTAGGTCATGTGATCATGAAACACAACTTTTGATTGGTTGAAAGTACTTTCAGTTCTAGAACTCTCCTACACCACACCCATTCCCCTCATTTCTGCTTGTGATCCCTTGGGAGAAGGAGCTGGTTTGTCTTTGGGATACGATGGCAGAACAGCAGAGCTCTTCTGAGAGTCAGGCTAGCACCAGCAGCACTGTCTTGAGGCAGAGAGCGAGGAAAGTAAAGCCTTCTTATGTTTGGGATTATTTTACTTTTCCAGAAGGCCAGCAAAAGGTGAATGCACCCTTAGTTACTTGCAAGCTGTGTAAGCGTGTACTTTCTAGAGGTAATCCTAACAGGAAGTATTCCTTTGGGAATCACACCATGAAGAGACACCTCCAGGATGTACACAGAAGGACACATGGTCATCTTTTTGGAGGTAACTCTTCAGAAAGACGAGCCAGTACATCCACAGCAGCTCAGCCTGGACCATCACCTGCAGGGCTTACTCCTTCTTCTGCAGGTCAGGTGAGCCCTTCATCTGTGGGGGGAGAATCTCCTTTTGCTGGCCCTCTGGAAATGAACCTTCGATTTCGGAAGGTTGATATTCATTGCACATTTTGTAAAGGTCTAATTTGTCATAGGGAGACCAGTGTTTCCCTAGTGAACAACAAAATAGATCAGCACATTTGTAGCTTTGAATGATTTTCCCATGCTTCCTTTCCTCTGTCCCTGCATGAACACAACGGTTCTTTTAAGAGCCAACCTTATCTTCCATCTATTTTTTACTTGTTTTTAAAAACTTTTTTTTTTTTTTTTTTACCGTACGCGTACGGTAAGCGTACCTTTTTTTTATTTTTTAAAAAAAAACACTAAAAATCATTTATCACATTATAAAGTCCTTGAGAGACTACAATTTTTATTATTGACTTACCATACTCACTCAAAAAAATATTTATTCATTTGTTTTTTTTAAAAATAGTTTTTAAAATGGTTGTAGTTTCCGAAAATTTTCTATATCGATCTGAAAATAAAGAAAAAAGTATTAATATTTTTAAACCATTTAATAATACAGTACACATATTTACATTTTTTACCAAAAAATATTTTTGCCTTATTTTTGCTGTTTTCAGAATAAATTGCATTTCACTATTAATTGTGAAAGCAATTGCATTCATCATTTTACAGCGGGCAAAAAAAATTAACAATCACAAAGATTGTATTAAAAAAGCCCAGAATCTCTTCTCACTTAAACTTATCATTACAGAAATGCATATTATTCTAAAAAAATATCATCTAAAAACAATACTTTTTTCTTTAAAATACCGTCTGATATGTTTGTTTGAGAAGTATAATCACAATATTATATCTCAAATAACTCCAAAATACATCTGATTTTATTTCCTTTAGGCCAAATAGTATTTTTTTTTTTTTCCAGGAATAAATTTCCAAGGGAAATCCATTAAAATTCTAAAGTTTAATCCGTCCAGATCTCACCGATTCTCTGTAACATTTTGGTTCACGAAAATTTTTTGAATAATTTATTTAGTCCACAATAGAATTGCTTACTTTTCCACATGGCCAAATAGTAATTTTTTAAATCATTTTTGAAAAAATTTCCAATGGCAGTTCAATAGCATTCCAAAATTTAAAATGTGCAGAAGTTACCGATTATCTCTAAATTATTGGTTTTTCAAAATTGCATTAAAAATTAAAAAAGTCCACATTACAATTGGTTATCTTTCCTTTAGGCCAAATGATAATTTTAAAAATATTTTTTCTACAAAATTGCAATGGTAATCCAGTAAAATGGTAAAATTATTTTGTCCAGATCTTGCCAAGTCTCTCTAAAATTTAGGTTTCAGGAAGATTAGATAGGAATTTGCTAAATCAAAAGGCAAACGTTGTTTGAAAATCAATTGGGAATCATTACACAGTGTCCAGCCTTTTTCACATTTTAGATAAACTGTGTAATGTCCAGAAGTAACAGTAGGTCCATCATGGAAAATTATTGCAACAGTTACAAAAGTTTTTCCTGAAATTGATAATTGCTGTCCTGTAAACTTCTTTATTAAAGTATCCAATTTTGATCCATCAGCTCTACATCGTTGCATCATTAAAATTACATACTGTCCGTATTCCCTTAAAATTAATGTTGATAACATGTCAGAATTACACTCACCACATTTCATGCTATGATTAGCATCTTTAACTAATTTTGCAAAAGTGACTGTTTTACTCTCTGGCAATGTCAAATAAATAAACCTTTCATTATCAACAATAGAGCCACATATATTATAACAATTATCACAACTATGTTCCCATTTATAAGAGAGACCAAAAAAAATGTCAATGGGAACTCCTTCTTCTTCCACTACCTGAAGAAAATACATCAAAAATTCGTGTGCATCTTGCTGTTCATTTTGAGAAAACTGTGTTCGTCCTGAACATACATCTAAAAGTTTTCTAATGTCAGTAGCACTTTCTATTTGAGTTTTATCTTTACTCAGCTTTTGAAAAAGGAGACTCAGCTCTGAACAGAATCTTTTTCCCTGATTTACTATTATCTGCTCTTGCAAACTTTCCAGATAAAATGCAACATTCAGCACTACATTTGCATAGCAGTTGACACCAGAGCTATTTTCAAAATGACATCCTACAACCTGTTCTTCATTTTCCTTTTTCTTTTTGCTTGCAATTACATCACTCCTCTTTTTTTTCCTCTTCTCTATATGTTCATTACAGATATTCTCATTTCTCCTTTTACGAGAAACTACACGTTTCTCCAACACAGGATACTGACCTAAATGAGGAGCATAGCTTCTTCTTAATCTATTATACTCCTTTACACAGTTTGTATCAGCACTAACTTTTGAGTCATCAAAGTCTATCATGAATAAACCTGATAATGTTTTGACTCGTGACAAAGCTACATATGCCATACCTTCTTTGAACACAGTTGAACCAATGTTCACAAATGCACAATCTACAGTCAATCCTTGAGACTTGTGAATAGTTACAGCATATGCTAGAGAAAACGGAAACTGCTTCCTACGTACATATAAGTCTTTCACAAGCATAAAACGAACTGTACAACGACAAATATCTTTAACTTCTTCTATCTGATCAAATTTTATTTTTAAACATTCAATTCCTTCTTTTTTCTGATAATTAATAAAACCCACAACTCTTCCCATTGCTCCATTCACTAAGCCTTTCTCAACATCCAAATTTCTCCTTAAAAACACTCTACAGTTCATGCAAACATATAGATTTTTTTCTAATCCTGCTGTTTTGGAGATGTTCTTCTCTAGTGAGTCCAATTTATTTTTCAGTTTGCCTGTTACTGTGACAGTAATTCTTCCATCCTCAATTTTGTCCACTGCTTCCAATTTCCTGATGTCTTCCTTTTCCAATTTCAAAAGCTCCTCATTAAATATTGAGCATTCACGTAGAGTTGGCATTAAGCAGATGACACTTTTGTTTTCTGCAATATTCTTGTATATTTTCTCTGCAACTATTTCTTCCTTTGGAAATAAATTATGTAGCAGCCGACTCTGTAATGCTTTTTTCCCAACTTCTGTGAGTATTCCAATCCTGATATCTTTCAGAATACTTCCATATTCTTCATCGTTTGCTTGCCTCATATTAGTTGTAAGTTCCTTGTACTCAAAGAAGGACCAAATATTTGTATTTCCAATGCTTCCCAATGACTTCTTCGTGTCTTCATGTGTCACAGTATTAAACACTGGTTGTCCTTTAACTGGAGTAAGTTGCAAAAGATCCCCAAAAACTATGACGTGTTTTCCACCAAATAACACGTCATAGTCTGTCTTCAAAATTTGCTGCATTCTTAAATGCACAAAGGCAAGCATTAAGTTCGATACCATGCTCACCTCATCAATAATGAGAACTTGCATCTTCTTCAATACTCTTGAAACTTCCAAGGATGCTTCTCCAGTTAGCTTGTTGAATTGTATTTTGTTCTCATGCTCCACTGGTAACATTAGCAAACGATGTAAGGTGATTCCTTTTATGTTATATGCTGCTAACCCAGTTGGAGCAGTAACCACACAAGACAAAGTAGAATCCGTTTTTTGCTTTAGGTAGCTTCTGATGACTTTAATTAGGAAACTTTTTCCAGTGCCAGCTTGTCCGCTTACATACATCCTGATTGGATGAAATGATGTGCATGAGCACTCTTTTTTGATATGTAGAAATCCGTGATCAATTTTGTTTTTGATCTCTTCATAAATTTGTTGCTGCTCTTGATTCAGTTGTCTTTCCAAATTTTCTAAGTCTATAAATTCTTCTTGACCTTGATTCATAGCCGTTTCCACTTCATTCATGGCTATTGATGCTTCATTTTCAACGATTGGTTGTCCTAGGGGATCTTGACTGTATGTTCCTGAACTTTGGCTGTCCTGAGAACTGTCTCTAGCTATTTCTGCTGCAATTGTAGTTTCCTGTTCAATTTCTTCATTTAACATTTGCAGATAAGTTGAGAATGTACTGCATTGTATGCTGTCTTTACAAGCATTAAAAGAATCTTCATAGCTCTGGAATTCTCCCAGTAGTTCATCCTCTGTACGCCATGGTTTAAACAACTGTAAAAGAGCCAAGTAGTAAAATTCTTTCTTGTCGGTAGTGTCGCAACTCAGCTTCCGGTGATTTATCAAACTTCCTTTGGTTTGCTTCACCAAACATCCTTCTTCACCAACAACTTTATATTTTCCACTGTTGATGTCTTCTGCAGCTTTCCGTGAATAAATGTAGTTCTGTAACACTTCATAGAGACACATGTTCTCCAGATGATGACTTCTCTTGGGATAATATGTGTCCAACATGTTTGTTTTCAATATATCTGTACTTTCTGGGTCATTCTCAGCCAAATATTCAATTTCTCCAACAGATTTCAGTACCCGATTTCTCATTGCTGCAAGGCCTAAACTTGCCCAAATTATTCTTCTTGACTTCGAGTAGAGACTTGCAGAAGATAACCTATCTGAACATTCGTAGGATCCAATTTCTCGATGCGATAACATCTTCAAACTGAAACTGTACAGCTTCTTACTGACAGTCTTCTCGTGAGAAATCTCTTCCCACATTTCCTTCAATTCTGTTTTTTCTGATTTCGTAATGTAAGACGTTACATATCGAGCAACAGCAATGGAATTGTCAGCAACATACTGTATATCCATGTTAGCGTTCCACATGGATAAAATGACTGGGTTGTAGTCATTTATATTTTTAGATTCTTCTTTTCTTTTAAGGTTGTAGGTATTCTTAGGTGATTTTCTTGTGATAGTATGTCTCACAGCTGACATAAAACTGTTGACTCTTCCATTTGAAAGAACAGGTCTAGGAAATCCAAATCGACATTTAGTGTAGTATTTTTCTTTGCTCTTGTATTTCCGTCGACAGTATTTTCCACACCGATGACTTTGGAAACGTAGAACTTGCTCCTTTAACTTGTTCTCTTCTGTGCTTTTTGGTATAGCACATGTTGCATATTCTTCAATGTAAGATAACACTGCTTCATCAGTATCTGTTCCAAACTTTGGGGCATCCTTGATCCACAGCAGCATATGAATATGAGGAGCACCTCTTGCCTGGTACTCTTTTCTCCAAAAGAAATCCACTACTTCTCCAAGGGGTGGATTTTTTTTATTGCAGATGAAGGACATCATAGCCTCAAATCTATGATTGAAATATCTGCAAACATTAACCGGATCCAATGAGCACAGTTCTCCTGCTGTCTTGTATTCGATGTTTTTAATGTTTGAATTGGCCTCTCGTAGAAAATCCAGTAAATCATCCCAAGCGTACTCGGCACAGCTTAGGGTAAGGAACCATGTTGGTGTTCCTAAATTGCGTAACATGCATTTTAGTTCACCATGGCGTCGGTACCAATATTCATTTGTCCCACGCTGACAAGCCATCAGATTGATCAGTTGTGTTTCCAAATGATCATCTCGGTGCTGCACTTTCTCCATAAAATCCTTAGCAGACACATTTTGTAAATGTACTCCACTTTTTAAAATGTGATTTACTGCATAAGACAGTGCAGACAAGTCGCTTTCAAATAAAAGATGGAACAAATAAGGAATACTTTGTCGAAATCTGGGATCTTCAGCATATAGTCTTGTAGTTCGATACTCTGAAGCTGGAATCTGTTCTGGACGTTCATCGTATCGTCCTCCTTTTCCTTTAGGAAACAGCTGGGGAAAACATCGAGCTTCCAAGCTCTCCTCCCATACACTCACGGGATTTCCTTTTGCTTTCTTCATCTGAAAGAGATCAATATTGTCTCCCATAACTTCTTTCGAATGGAGAGGATGTATGCTAAAATGTTCATAAATTTCTTCTTCCTTTGACTTGTCCACTTTTTCAATTTGTCCAGTTGGTGTTTCTGTGTCTCCTTGTAAATCTTCTTCTTCTTCTTCTTCTTCTATA
The DNA here is from genome assembly GCF_964204655.1 of Triturus cristatus. Classification (NCBI taxonomy): domain Eukaryota; kingdom Metazoa; phylum Chordata; class Amphibia; order Caudata; family Salamandridae; genus Triturus; species Triturus cristatus. The sequence continues at coordinate 493,405,049 of NC_140588.1, forward strand.
TAAATTGATTCATACCATTTGTTATTTTTTTTCAAATACAAATTTGCTCTTTGTACTTTCCGCACATCTACCAGCTCCTGCCAAATCTTCTTATTCTTTGTAGGTACACCATTAACCAGAATAATTAATGGTTCAGTTTCCAAAGTATCCGCATCAATAGTTTCCATATTTTTTTTCAAATCCAAGGGCAAATACACCACTCTACCTTTTAAACCTCTCAGTAAATCTGAAGGAGGTAATTTACCACTTTTGGGCTCCATACGTACTATGGTCTGGAACGGATGAACACATTGAATGAGTATAGACTCATATGTATTTAATTCAGAAAGTTCAGCAGGAATAGCATCCAATTCTAAATTATTATGTACAGCTCTGGTCGGCATTCTATTTTCCTCTAACTTGTTATAACAGTATTTACAAATACGCTGATCTTCACCCAATTCAAAACAATTTTCTAGAAATATATATGTGGCAAAATCCTTCCACTTATAATTATCTTCATTTTCACTCTTTCTGTAGAGATCAACATTCCTAGTTTGTTTTCTATAATGAGTTCTGCGGCAACAAATACAAGTAAAATTTGGTCTTTCATTAGAGACTATTGCAAATTTTGTTATGTGATCATTAAATGTGTTACTTACAGAGGGTTCTACATTCTCTTCCACTTCTTCCTCATTTACTGTGTCCTTCTCTGCACTGTTTTGTTCAGGACCAAAGTAACAAAACTGAATTTCATCAACAACCTTCTCTACATCTGATACCGTTCCTCGGAACAGAGCCCTATTCAATTCATTTAACTTTATTGCTGGACTTTTGGCAAAATACAACCGTCTCACAAACTTTCTCATTTCAGTATGATGAACAGCCAGCATCCTAAAATGATGGAAAACACTATTGCACACTTTTCTAGATAGACAAGCAAGAGAATGACCCTGCAAACCAGTATTCTCTCTCACTCTGCATGGATCCAGACTTTGAAGCACCTTAATCTTTTGTTTTACACTTTTTTTACTATATTCTCTTAGAAACTCTCGAAATCTGTCAATAGATTCCTGACGCACAGTGCAAATACTACTACAATTCCAAGTGTACACTGGGGCTTTAGGACGTCTCCCCATTGCCTCATCTGCCATCACTTGTACCTCATCTCTTGGAACCATTATCTCCTTCTCCATTATGCAACCATTTTTTACTTCGTATGAACGACCTCTGGTGTCAACTGCATGCAGCAAACTATTACTTTGAAAATAGCTCTCTTCATTAAAAAAAGGTTCACTACTTGAACTATGCATCCACTTTCCTAAAAACACTTTACAAAAGTTTGTTCTGTTCACTACTCTTTTGCTTTTGCTTTGTGATTTCAGTACATTAACCATTTTATCTAATGTACGCATCCTATTCAAAATTAATATGAATAGTTTCCTTTTTAATTCTAATGCTTTTGCTGCAATGGCTTCAATTTCTTTTTTTCTCTTGTAATATTTAGCCTTTTGCTTATATTTCTTTATATCCTTTATCAAATTGGACATAACTCTTCTCTGAAACATTTTTCTACGTATCTCTTTAAATGCTGTTTTTCTGTTTATGTTAAACTTTTCAATTGCAGAAGGTATATTTGCATTAACTAAATTCTCAATTTTTTGCTGTTCTCTATGTTTTGTTACATTTTTCCGAGAACAGACATTTTGTACATTTTTCTTTGTTTTAAATATTTTGTTTAGGAATTGTTTTTTTTGCTTACCAGAAGATTTTTTCTTTTTCCCAACATCAGCATCTTCTACTAACTTTGGTCCTCCAGTTGTCTTCAAATATTGTTTTTTTTTTAGCGTTTTTTGAACTCGAGATTTTGTAGGCATCTTAAATTTTGTTCACTGTTCTTCAGCAATACCTGAAAAAAACTAAAAAAAAAATCTGTTATTGTATTTAAATATATTACTACATTTCTTTTCACAATAGTCACAAAACGAAATTTCTTTGCCAATTTGAATGCACACAAACTGCTCTTTTTTTTGGGCAAGTGAAAATCTCTTTTACAAACTGTCACATTATGAAACCACTTTTCAGATTTTTTAAAAAGCCCATGTCCACAGTGCTACACTCCACCAAGGGCAACCAGCCTTAGTGATGCTGAATGTATTTGCATTACAGACTTAAACCTGAAAACCCCACTGGCTTGTAAATACTGTGCATGATTATACATGGCAAGCACATGGGTGTGTGCTAAGACTCTGCTTCTTCCCCCAATAATTCGCTCCCCCTTTCCATCTAATGCAACTGTGAAATCACCAGAGCAAGACGCAATAAATCTCTGCCTATAATTCTTCTATGCACACAGAGTCATGTTTTCACATTAGTGCCAAAACGAAATTTCTTTGCCATTTTGAAAGCACACTTACTGCTCTTTTTTTTTCGGGCCAAGTGAAAATCACTTTTTACAATTGGAAATCACTTTTACAGACTGACACATTATAAAACCACTTTTTTTGATTTATTTAATTGGACGTGTCCAAGCTGTTTTTTTTTCAGACCACCACCATGTGCATTCTCTGTGACTGCCTACACTCCAGCAAGGGCAACCAGCCTTAGTGATGCTGAATGTATTTGCATTACAGACTTAAACCTGAAAACCCCACTGGCTTGTAAATACTGTGCATGACTATACAAGGCAAGGACATGGGTGTGTGCTAAGCCTCTGCTTCTTCCCCCAAAAATTCGCTCCCCCTTTCCATCTAATGCAACTGTGAAATCACCAGAGCAAGACGCAATAAATCTCTGCCTATAATTCTTCTATGCACACAGAGTCATGTTTTCACATTAGTGCCAAAACGAAATTTCTTTGCCAATTTGAAAGCACACTTACTGCTCTTTTTTTTTCGGGCCAAGTGAAAATCTCTTTTTACAATTTGAAATCACTTTTACAGACTGACACATTATGAAACCACTATTTTTGATTTATTTAATTGGACGTGTCCAAGCTGTTTTTTTTTCAGTCCAACACCATGTGCATTCTCTGTGACTGCCTACACTCCACCAAGGGCAACCAGCCTTAGTGATGCTGAATGTATTTGCATTACAGACTTAAACCTGAAAACCCCACTGGCTTGTAAATACTGTGCATGACTATACACGGCAAGGACATGGGTGTGTGCTAAGCCTCTGCTTCTTCCCCCAAAAATTCGCTCCCCCTTTCCATCTAATGCAACTGTGAAATCACCAGAGCAAGACGCAATAAATCTCTGCCTATAATTCTTCTATGCACACAGAGTCATGTTTTCACATTAGTGCCAAAACGAAATTTCTTTGCCAATTTGAAAGCACACTTACTGCTCTTTTTTTTTCGGGCCAAGTGAAAATCTCTTTTTACAATTTGAAATCACTTTTACAGACTGACACATTATGAAACCACTATTTTTGATTTATTTAATTGTACGTGTCCAAGCTGTTTTTTTTTCAGACCAACACCATGTGCATTCTCTGTGACTACCTACACTCCAGCAAGGGCAACCAGCCTTAGTGATGCTGAATGTATTTGCATTACAGACTTAAACCTGAAAACCCCACTGGCTTGTAAATACTGTGCATGACTATACACGGCAAGGACATGGGTGTGTGCTAAGCCTCTGCTTCTTCCCCAAAAAATTCGCTCCCCCTTTCCATCTAATGCAACTGTGAAATCACCAGAGCAAGACGCAATAAATCTCTGCCTATAATTCTTCTATGCACACAGAGTCATGTTTTCACATTAGTGCCAAAACGAAATTTCTTTACCAATTTGAAAGCACACTTACTGCTCTTTTTTTTTTCGGGCCAAGTGAAAATCTCTTTTTACAATTTGAAATCACTTTTACAGACTGACACATTATGAAACCACTATTTTTGATTTATTTAATTGGACGTGTCCAAGCTGTTTTTTTTTCAGACCACCACCATGTGCATTCTCTGTGACTGCCTACACTCCACCAAGGGCAACCAGCCTTAGTGATGCTGAATGTATTTGCATTACAGACTTAAACCTGAAAACCCCACTCGCTTGTAAATACTGTGCATGACTATACACGGCAAGGACATGGGTGTGTGCTAAGCCTCTGCTTCTTCCCCCAAAAATTCGCTCCCCCTTTCCATCTAATGCAACTGTGAAATCACCAGAGCAAGACGCAATAAATCTCTGCCTATAATTCTTCTATGCACACAGAGTCATGTTTTCACATTAGTGCCAAAACGAAATTTCTTTGCCAATTTGAAAGCACACTTACTGCTCTTTTTTTTTTCGGGCCAAGTGAAAATCTCTTTTTACAATTTGAAATCACTTTTACAGACTGACACATTATGAAACCACTATTTTTGATTTATTTAATTGCACGTGTCCAAGCTGTTTTTTTTTCAGACCACCACCATGTGCATTCTCTGTGACTGCCTACACTCCACCAAGGGCAACCAGCCTTAGTGATGCTGAATGTATTTGCATTACAGACTTAAACCTGAAAACCCCACTCGCTTGTAAATACTGTGCATGACTATACACGGCAAGGACATGGGTGTGTGCTAAGCCTCTGCTTCTTCCCCCAAAAATTCGCTCCCCCTTTCCATCTAATGCAACTGTGAAATCACCAGAGCAAGACGCAATAAATCTCTGCCTATAATTCTTCTATGCACACAGAGTCATGTTTTCACATTAGTGCCAAAACGAAATTTCTTTGCCAATTTGAAAGCACACTTACTGCTCTTTTTTTTTTCGGGCCAAGTGAAAATCTCTTTTTACAATTTGAAATCACTTTTACAGACTGACACATTATTAAACCACTATTTTTGATTTATTTAATTGCACGTGTCCAAGCTGTTTTTTTTTCAGACCACCACCATGTGCATTCTCTGTGACTGCCTACACTCCACCAAGGGCAACCAGCCTTAGTGATGCTGAATGTATTTGCATTACAGACTTAAACCTGAAAACCCCACTCGCTTGTAAATACTGTGCATGACTATACACGGCAAGGACATGGGTGTGTGCTAAGCCTCTGCTTCTTCCCCCAAAAATTCGCTCCCCCTTTCCATCTAATGCAACTGTGAAATCACCAGAGCAAGACGCAATAAATCTCTGCCTATAATTCTTCTATGCACACAGAGTCATGTTTTCACATTAGTGCCAAAACGAAATTTCTTTGCCAATTTGAAAGCACACTTACTGCTCTTTTTTTTTTTCGGGGCAAGTGTAAATCACTTTTACACACTGACACATTATGAAACCACCATGTGTAACTACAACAAAAACAATTCCCATTTCTATTATTCATTTCTTAAGTTACCACATACATCCCCTCTCAAACTGTAAACTCACCTTTAAAATTAGTTAGTTGTGAAAGAAATGTGACACTCAAACAGCAGATTATCAGAGCCAGGATCTCTGTTCTGTTCACCTCTCTCCTCTCAGCAGAACCAGATAATGGCAAACTTTCCCTCTATTTTTCCACACATATACATGTAAGTTTCAAATCTCAGTGCTTCCCCCTTTTTTTCACATGTATTCACACATTTCTATTGGTTGAAAACCAACCCTTTTCCAAAAGTACCCTGCCCCCAACTTGACTTCTGCCTAGTACCCTTCCCCCAACTTGACTTCTGCCTGCTACCATAGCAACAGCTCATGGAACACTGCTGTGTGCAGTTAGGTCAGAAGTTCGACACACAATGTTTCAATTCCACAGAGCAAGAGTGCTTGACTTTTCAAACCTTACAGCAAATCCATAGTACTGTTCTTTGGTTACACATTTTTTTGTACCAATACAAAACATGCTTCTATTAATTTTCACATACAGCCTAGTTTTTATTCTAGAATGGTATGAAACAGCCAATCAGTTCTTTTTGTTTTAAAAAAATATGTATGCCTCCATTTCCAAACTGTCTTTCTTTTCTTATTGCCATTCTACTGAAAGACACCTCCTGAGTGTATCCAGTTCTCCTTTGAAGATGTTCACAGTGTGGATTGTAGGGCACAGCTATGTCTTCTGGAGTGAAAAGTTTGCAGAGAAAACAGATATGGTGAGAGACCTTGCTTTGCCAAATGTAGACATTAAATGGATTGGTCAGAGAGGGTTAAAGTGGCACCAATTGATGCCATTGGTGAAATCCTTCATTCAAATCCAACACCCTGACCTCATAATAGTGCACTGTGGTGGCAATGACCTAGGCACTTTGACTGGGGTAGGTCTGGAAATGCTTATGAAGGACACCTTTGCACAACTGTTTACACTTTTCCCTAAAACTGCCTTTGTGTTTTCCAACATATGCCAAAGGCAAAAATGGAACTGGTCCAATCATTTCTGTCCACAGATTGACAAAGCAAGAAAGCACGTCAACAAATCTGTTTCTGCTTTCCTCCGTGACTATGGTATGGGTGCCATTTACCACAACAACTTGCGTTATGACATGCAAGACATTTATAGAGGAGATGGTGTGCACTTCAATGATGAAGGGAACAGAGTCTTCCTCTTGAACCTTAGACTCTGCATCGGTACTTACTTGTAGGTACCACTAAAAAAATGACTTCATAAACACAACAGCTCTTTTTAGAGCTCCCTAATTTCTAAACTCTTAAATCTGCTTTTCATTTATCTATTTTTTTTTTTTTTTTACCGTACGCTTACCGTAAGCTTACCGTACGCGTACCCCGTGATTTTTTTTTAAATCAATAAATGTTTTTTTTGTACTTTTCTGTCCTTCTTTGACCCCCTTACAAATGTTAGGGGGTCTGTAACTCTCCTCATTGCCCCCTTTCCTTGTTTTCACTCTTTTTTTTCAGAGTGAAATACACAAAATGGCGGCCGCCGCTTCCTGGTTTCGACCGATTCGAATGTTTACTAAGATCTAACAGCCAATCAGAATCGCGCTCGCGCACGCCGCCGTACGCTTACCGTAAGCGTACGGTAAGCGTACCGTAAGCGGGCTCAGATATATATATTGATTTAAAGGCTATTTTCTCAGAATCTACTGAACAGATTTACACCAAACCTACAAAAGGCACTTCCTTGACCTGAGGACTACCTCTCTGCCAAATTTCTAGTAATTCTGTTCAGCCGTTCGGGCTGTAGCCCTGTCTAAAGGTCCTATGGAAAAATGCATGGGAAAAACGCGTTTTGGGACCCCCCTTTTATCTCAGCCCCCGCTTGACGAATCCCCCCGAGACTTTCAGGGTAGGAGCGGAGCGTAGCGCCCCACCTATTTTGAGAAATTCGCGAGGATTCGTTGACCGGCGCCAAAGTTATTCAAAATAGAATGTTGAGGTTTTCCTATGGAAACGTGGTCCTAACTATAACTACCTACTGGCGACCGCCAGTAGGTAATATATATATATATATATATATATATATCAAGCTCACTGGGGGACAAACGGTTTAAGTAGCACTCGAACTCGGCACGTTTTTTCCCCGATAAAAACATTTAATGGTATACACAGCTTTACTTCTCAGTCTTTCAAAGCATGCGACCGCAGCCTTACGCGTTTCTTGGCTTCACTTCGTCAGAGGCTGCAGCGGTCGAAAGAAGCATGCCGGGCCACACCCTCCTTTTAAACCACATCGTACACTGTAATTCAGCTGCTCTGTATGAGGCAATACGTCAAGGTTTCTGGGAGATGTAGTCCTTTCATTACAGTCCTAGATGGATGCTCCTTTAAATGAATGCTGATTAAAAGCTCTCCATGAGCCCCAAGAACATAGCTGTGTTAAATCCATGTGCCGTGCTCCACTCAAATCCCCACAATGCTGGGACTCTGTGGCCCCCTCAACCTGGGGTGGTGCTAACTCAGCGACTGGACGGCCGCTACAAATATCAAGCTCACTGGGGGACCAACGGTTTAAGTAGCACTCGAACTCGGCACGTTTTTTCCCCAATAAAAACATTTAATGGTATACACAGCTTTACTTCTCAGTCTTTCAAAGCATGCGACCGCAGCCTTACGCGTTTCGTGGCTTCACTTCGTCAGAGGCTGCAGCGGTCGAAAGAAGTAGTCGAGATATCCCTACATTTCATGCATATAACCCTATACAGGATTGCGAGGCAGGAGGTCTTATACTGTCAAGAGGGCTTTATCAGGTATGGCAAGAATTAGGTTTTCCCCAGATCGGGAATTTTTATAACCACGAAACATTAATTACCTGGGAAAGGTTCGACTGCGAGTTAGTACACTGACGACTGGCCTCTTTCTCAGTGTTTTACAGTTAAGTTTCTTAAAATTAATTATTCTATGTTGGGCAAAATGGCACGTCTAATCACTAAGCAGATGGCAAATAAAATGGCGGGGGTCGGTTGTTGGTATCGGCTGCTTCATCAAAAGACCCATTATGAGGAGATTTTGACGAAAGAACTCCCAAAAATGTATTTGGAGACTGCTTGCAAGTTTAATGTAAAAAAATGGAAACAGCTTAGTGACTCAGCAAATAAAGCATTTAGAGGCGCTAACTATAAGAGAATTAATTTTTTATCTAGATGGTTATTATATTATACACCCGAAAGACTGTCTAAAATGTTTCAAACGAGCCCGAATCAATGTTTTCGATGCAACAAAAATGGTAATGGTGGCTAGGTGCATATATTCTATGAATGTATTGCTTTGCAGCACTTGTGGAAGGCGATTTTTGCCGAGATGTCTCTGATTTTGTCCTTGTCAATTGAGCCATCGACTATGTTGGTGCTATTTGGCTCATTGGGAGAAGTGAAATGTTTCACAAAACACCAGCAGTATTTTATATTAATTTCTATCGCAGTTGCTAGGTCACTTGTCCTTCAAAACCGGAGAACCAATAAACAACGTAGGATGGAACAGTGGTTATTTAAAATGTCAAGGACCTGTAGACTAGAAGAGGCCTATGCCAAACGTAAAGGAGCAACTGCAGGATTGAGAGGTATTTGGCAAAAAAATTATTTTAATGGGTGCGCTGACGAAAGGTGATTACAGGATCTAGGTGATTCGTGCTACTAGCACAACACACTTTAAGTATGATAGGACCCTCTCGTATCCTCCAAACAACTTTCCACACAAGGCACTTTTTGACCGATTAGAAGTATATCTGCTGCTAGATTTGTATGCACTTTAAACCTTCTGCACATTGCACTTTCTAAGTGATTGGAGGGATATATGTTGCAAGATTTGTATGCACTTTAATAAATTAAGAATGTTTTCTATTCAGGTTTCGGTATTTTTAGACTAGAGTATATGCAATGGAGAATCTGTAGGGAATATGTATATCTTTTAGCTGTATCATAATGTGGACCTTTTTGGAATCATGTTTTTCAGATAAGATTTATTATGAATTTATTACGGAGTGAGTTTTATAGCTGTCATTAAGTTTGATTTTACAGTCATGTTGTCCTGGGCTAGCTTGTAGCTCTCCATTATCTATGAATTATATCTGATGCTTTATACCTTGACTGTTTGCTCTGGTCTTTGTGTATTTTCCTGTTCAAATAAAAATATATATTCATCATCTATCCTACAGCTTGCAACGCTTTTTACCCTGTTTCATACTTCATATCGGTCCAGCCGATAAACCTTTTATTAGCACAAGATGCCTTTCCCCAGAGGAAAACATGTTACACAGTTATGCAATAAATCAGCCTTCGATCTGAAGCGTTTTATAAAATATTCAGCCAATCGTTCGCATTTTAAAGCGAAAGCTAAAGACCTATGCTTGCCCATCCATTTAACAAAGGCATTGGCCTGCAAAACGTTGTTTAGTACCAATCTGCCTCCCCAGCAGTCTGCCACTTGCTGTCAATTAAGATATCTATTTATGAACTCAACTGTTGAAACCAAAAATATATTTCTTAATAAAAGCAAGAATTAAAGTATATGAGTCCACTGCCCTCATTACCACGGGTTTAATTTTTGGGAGAAATCCTGATTTCTGCCACCTGGACGGGTGTGTAAATCAGAATTTGCACTATTTGACATCAAGATTCTCGGCCGACTTTTAACGTACTGAAAACTTTTGGTGAAATAATGCAATGTGCACAGTATGCACATAGGCAACTACCACATGTTCCATTGAGACCTGGGCAAATACATCTAATTTTGGAATATTGTTTTGAGCATAAAGTGGAGTTTCTGCCCAAAACGGAATTGGCCCTGTAGTTGTGATCTAAAACAAAAATGTAATATTCCTGAAAAAGGGAAAATTAAATACCCGAACTGCATTGAGTCACTCTATGAAAAGTGACAAAAGGCATTTCATTTTCAAACAGTGACGTTATTATTTAATTAGAAAATATTTTTAATTAACAGATTAAATGGATAATGCTATTAAATGGTTTTAAAAGAAGGGAAGTTTTTGCTCACTAACAGCTTAATGGTTCTACTTTTCACATAGGGTATGGACATATGTTTGGCCTTCAAGGCATTATGCCTCGCTATCTAGACATATGGCGCCAAGAAATTAATGTTTTCAGATGGAACTCCATGTTACCTATGGTAATCGTAAAAACATTAAATCATTTAACCAATTTTTTAAAGATATAGCCAGGTTTACTTAGAACTCCTCTATTCCTCGCTGTGCACTAAGACATTCCTGTAGACATATCATAAATAGATGAAATCTTTTATGTTTTCTGTGAATTTTGAGTGAATATGTGTGCTTTATTTCCAAGGCTGCACATGTTTTATGAAAACTTTCCAATTGTTTAAGTGAATGTAAGTCTCTTTTTGCTTCGTTATGTGCTCATCTGCGTTAGAGCTGTGGATTGCAAAACAATATAATGCCCACGGGAAACCATTTGTCTACAAATATTTCTTGACAAAGGAAAACAGTCTTCGGCAAGTTCTTTCTTAACTCCCTGTGGATGGTTGATACCCCTTCCCCAAACGTACACAGACTGTTCTTCCCTCTTCAAGGGAGACGTATAACTTCTCTTCACTGAATATGAATATGATTCAGATAGTGGCGCAACATCTTGATAATGTTTTTGCTTATGCTTTGGATTGATTTGAATGGTGCTGTAACATTATCATGTGCCCAAACGAGATGTACAGATGTGCTTCCATGCTGTCTGCAACACCTCTACCTTACTGATCTTAGAACAGCAAACAGGTGTTGGGTGGAATTATTTATACAATATCAACTACTGGTAACTACTCTGGCACACTGATAATTACTCTATACTTCTTGCCTGAACATTAATGTTTGGTCACAAAGCCACTGCAGAAAGGGACCGAATCTATTCAGACCTGATCCAATTCCATTGTGTGCACCCCTGCCCTATCCACAGACCACACCTCCTTTGAATGAACAAGAGCAACCCCAGACCACTTTCAGCATGTCTGGCCCTTGTCAGTGAGGCCCAGCTTCAGTCCTATGGCACAGCAAGCAAGGGACCCACGTTTAGACATACCCATCTCCTTTAGGCTGTCTTACTGAGAAAACCAGAAAAAGGATGGCTGGAATGCTTGAATTAATCTCAGCCTCTGCTATTACACTAGTCTGCATTCAAGCCCATTAGATTTTGCTCACTCTGTCATTGGAGACAGGGACCACCCTTATGCAAATCAGACTTGCCCTTCTCCATAAAGAACAGGTCAGCATTAACTGTCAGGCCATGTACCCTTTGAATGGTAACAAACTTAAGCTCAGGATGGATTCAGCTGTTTTTGACTGCATGAGTAAGGTATATCCTTGGTTTTATGGCACAGCAGACACAATCAGGTCTGGAGCAATCAATCACACTTAGGGAGTATCTCTCAGAAAAACAAGAAAGTGGTCGGTGGAATGCTTTAATTACTAACAGTCACTTGTAATTACTCTGAGCTTCATTCTAGGACATCTTTTTTATGTTGCTTATTGTACCACTGCAGACAGGCAAACCTTATACAAATCATACTTGATAATACTAGTGTTGTCCATATTTCTGAGTGGGAACAAAAGCAACCCTAGGCTAGTTCTTTTCTTGTTGGGGCTCATCAGTGACGTGCAGCTTGGGTTATTAGGGACAGTGAGTACGGCACCTACATCTGGACATTCCTTTGCACTCAGGGCCTAATATTGAGAAAAGCAAAAATATGAGTAAATAAGTCTCAGTCACTGGCAATTACTTTGGGACTCATTTCAGTCCATATTCTTTTTGGTCACTGCGCTGCTTCATACAGGCACCTATTTTATGCAAATTAGCCTTGATCTTGCCTCAACAGGAACAATGGAAGATGAATTTGCAGACCACTCCCCTTTGAATAGGAAAACAGGAACTCCCTCATTAACCTGGATTAGTTCACCCATTATAGAGAGTGTACTTTGCGTTAAATAATGTTCATTCACCTCCCTTTGGGGTTTATCCACAGTTATGCACATGATCATGATATGGTCAATAATTGAGATAGGGGTACGTATCACAAGAAACAAAGGCATCCTTTAATAAAAGTTACATTTCATATGTTCGGTTTACATAATGATATAACACAAGGGCTTTCAACATGTATGGAAGCAAGACCATAGGTCCACATGTACTGCTGGAATGAGCCACCCGGAAAACCTAAAAATGACTGGGGATAGATCAAAGAATAGTTTAGTCGTGAAGAGATCCAGACAATGGTTTACTAGCTACAAAAACAGTGCAAAAAAAGAAGTAAAATAACTAAATGTAAGTCCTCAATTCCACATTCATTATTATGAAGACGTGTTTCTTCAGCATGTGAACATTATTTTGTAGTACATCCAGAAACAGTTTATCATACACCAAAATATCAATCCACCTATAAGTATGCATTCCTGGTCCCCTACATATTTAATAATAGTGCTTCATCTCTGAATTCTGCTCAAATGCACATATTCTAATAGTAGCTAGCCAGAAAACTAAAATGTGCTACAATACTATGCCTCCAATTAAAAAGCACTTTCACTCACATCCAATTATATATATATATATATATATATATATATATATATATATATATATATATATATATATATATATTATATATATATATATATATATATATATATATACACACACAGTCACCGTCGGGTCCTTCCGGGATGAAGCCCTTGTCAGGTGGTGCGCTGTCCGGCGAACCCAAAGCCGGATAATCCAATAAAAGCTCTTCGAAGAAAAAACGCACTCTCGGAGGTTAATCGTATTTTACTAAACATTCGCTACGCGTTTCGACACAGCAGTGTCTTGATCACACGATGTCTGCAATGTTTTCAAACATACACATATGCACACAAACATAAAAGAAGTACTAGCGTATTCCTAGATCTACAATGTTGAAAGTAGCCGCCATTTTGGAACGGGTTACAAACATCTACTCATAAGTCAGTACCTGCATATTATCTTGGCGATTAAGCACAGAATTTGTAAGACAAAGTAATAAATACTTCTTGTAATAATGTTGCAGGTTTACATTAATACATTAATACCAAGATAAACAAACAGTCCGGGTTTTCGCAGCCCAGTACCCCGTATGCTGCATGTCAAAGCTGATTGAATTTGCAAAACTTTATCGATTGCATACCAACACATACAGGATTGTAAGCCAGGGCTTTTACAGCCTCATACTCGGTTTGTATCTGAACACCAGGCGGACTAGTGCCGCATGTGGATTTACGTGCTGATATGTCAGGGTGAGTATCATGAAAGCATGCTTAAAAGCCTCAAGGGGTTCTCGGACTCCGTACCTGAATAGTGACTCTTATTAGGACTAGTGCCCCTACACCTCTTACAAACATGTAGAATCAGGGAATACCTCTGCATAAAATCTTTAGAACGCCGAATGGCAAAGTAAAAATAGGAGCAGGTAGTACTTCTAACTAAGGGCCCTATAGTGCTACACCAGAAGGAATAGGCAGTACAGGTAATCCATTTAGCATAAACAAAATAATAATCCGTGCAATTATAGATAAAGAGCAGTGAACAACAGATGTGCAGTTCTTATCTTATTGAGCATGTGGTGGCATCCTCATGAAGAAAAGGGTAGGGAACCGGTGCCGTGTCTTTGAAAAGTGAATGGTCCTTTCCTTTCCTCCTGGATAATAAAAGAAACAAGTTAAAATTACAAACAGCTCAAAATATTTTTTGCTCAAAATTCATCTTCCTTACAGAACATGAAAAATACTTGGGCTACCATGCAATAACATGAAGAGTCTACAGTAAATGGCAATAAATATGGTACACAGGTTCAGTCATCATGTAAATGAGTTGCCAGTTCCTTTATCAAGATTGTGTCCCCCTGGAAACTTAGTTTCCAATTCCATTATCCATTTCGATTCCCTCTTTCTGAGGGCTAACTCTCTGTTCCCCCCTCTTTTGGATGTATTCACTTGTTCTATGGCAAAGTATTTGAGAAGAGAGTGGTTGGACTGATGTCTATCCTGGAAGTGTCGTGCAATGGGATAGTTTTGATCCAAGTTGGTGATGGCTCTAAGGTGTTCCTGTATCCGCTTTTTAACCATACATGTTGTACTCCCAACATACCGGAGTCTGCACGGACATTCCAGAATGTACACCACAAAGTTAGTACTGCATGTAAGGAACTGTGTTATAGTTTTACTTTGACCTGATCCTGCAATCTCAAATTCTTTGACCATGTGGCTAAATTTGCATGCTTTGCAATGGCCACATGGATAGAAACCCTTGAGATTGAATGGGTTCCTATTCGGGGTTTCCGTAATATCTCCCCTGACCAGCATATCCTTCAAATTCTTCCCTCTTCTATAGGTAATCAGGGGTCTGTCACTAATGTTACCACCAATGATGGAATCAGATTTTAAGATTCTCCAATTGTCAGCCCTGATTTTCTGGACATGTTTGGATTCATGGTTAAATGTAGTTATAACCCTCATATGTGTTTCTTCTTGGTCATCTTTGGCAGAATATTCAAGGGCTTGGGATCTACTGATATTCTTAATCTTGTCCTTAGCATTGGTTAGCACTCATTCCGGGTAGCCTCGCTCCTTGAATCTACGTAGCATGGTACTTTGTTCCTGCTGAAAATCGTCCTCAGTACTGCAATTTCTCTGTGCCCTGAGTAGCTCACCAAATGGGATGCTCCATTTAAGTGACTCTGGATGGGCACTGCGGGCATGTAGTAAGCTATTCCCGGAAGTTTCCTTCCGGTGTAGACTTGATAACATGCTGCCATCCAGTATTGTAATGAGAGTATCTAGGAATTCAATTTTTTTACTACTTATACTCGAAGTAAGCTGTATACTGTAACCATTGTTATTCAGTTTGTTGATGAACTCCCTAGCTTCCCCTTCACTGCCTTTCAATATGACGAAGAGGTCGTCAATATACCTCAACCATACTACGACCTTCCTGAAGTCAGAGTCCATATCACTGTTATTGCGGAGCTCTTCCTCCCACTGACCCAGGAAGAGGGGGCGTGGCCTCCGGCACGATGCCAGTCTTTTATTTATTTAAATTTTTTAAGAAGGGGGGCTGTGTGGTTCCCCTTCTTATTCTAATTTATTGGCCCTGATGACCCCATCCCCCAGGGCCTGTCTCCTAATTATATTTTTTTGACCCCAATCCCCAGGGCCGGCCACTGTTTTTTATTATTTTTAAAAAATATATATTTATAGACACACCTAGGACATGCTGGACAAACCGTACGTACCTATCACCATGACGATTTGCGTGATATTCATTAAAAGGCGACTATGCATACAATGAATCCACGTGGAATGTATTTACACCACTAGTGAAGCTCTGACATGTCTGATGCCCTACCGTGCCTAATCCCGGTAGACACCCTTGTCGTTTATTTATACAAACAGGGGTAGCTATTGACGGGCACATTTAATACACATGCACACCAAGCCATTCAAAGGGGATTCGACAAAAATTCGACCAAGACCATGCAAGAAACCCCCCTCACGGTTAATAAAACACACATCCACTGCCGGATGTGTAATACTTTTTATTTTACTCTCTGGAAAGGGGACGAACATCACTTGAGAGTCACAGCGCGCTCCTGGCTGAGCCCAATGCTGTGTTACACCCACCATTGCCTGCAGAATGCCATACACCTCTGTGTTGTATTCCACCAGCTAGTGCATATGCTATGACACTCTCTAGCCCATGTGCACTGTAACACCACCCCGTAAATATGTCATGCCACACTTGTCTTCGCACGGGTTATAATGCCCCATCTAACGTGCCTTCCTCAATGCCTATGTTATAACGCACAGTGCTATGCCATACATATTACAATCTGGGATCCATATCTTTGTCACAGTGCATATGCAACGTTACACTCCCCAGCACATATTTTATATTACAGCTTTAGAGACTAGTTAGGTTACACAACACTGCCCCGTGCATATTACACTCCAAGGCGCATATCGCATAGCACGCGCTAGTGCCTGTGCTATCTCGCGCTCTCCAATGAATCTGTCATTGCGCACAATGTATTGCATATTATATTTCACGCCCAGTTCATCTCACATCACACTTTTTGGTGCATAGTTTATACCATACACTATATCTAGTTTTCATTTTCAATCGTGCTCTCAGGACTATGTTCTATATAACACTGTGTTCACCTACCCTTTTCACGGGCATTACATTTTGCGATAGGGGGTGGAGGGTCAGGGGGTGTTTCTGCCAAGTGAGCCCGGAGTCACAGTCACAAATGTCCTCTTCTTCCTGAATAAAAGTGAGATTATGCTGCATGCTTGTTCATATTTTAAGTAGTTCGCACAGACACACGTTTTTAAAACAATAAAGTTCCTAATACCCGCCTTCTCTGAACAGTTAGCTTGCTGCCCCATCCCCCTCCTCCCTATCCTCTGTTGTGTGAATCCATGGACTAGCCTCCTCCCTCCTGCCATGCATGGTCTGATGTGCTGCCACTGCCCTCAATTTCGTATGATGTACCAGTCCACTCCTCCTGCCCTCCATTGCCCAATTCTATGCCCCATCATTGACCTCCTGCTTAAACTCTTTGCTTAGCTTGCTGCCCCTATTCTCCTTCCCCCTGCCCTCCGATGTCTTTGTGCATGCCCCTGCTCCATCCTTTTTGCCCACCATGTTCCATGAACCTGCCACTCCTATCTACTCTGAGTGTTCTATTGAGCTGCCACTCCCCTCCCACCTGCCTAGCATTGTCAGATGACTGTAACCTGTCCCTGCCACCTCCACCCTGCCTGTCCACATGCCATGCCCCTATCCTCTTCCTCCTGTCCTACATGGTCCATTGTACTGCCACACCCTTCTACCCTCCCTGGTCTGTTGTGCTGCAACTGCTCCTCCTGCCTGCCCCGTGCGGTCTGTTGTGAGGCCCCTTCCCCTGAACTTTCTTGTCTGTGCACAGGTCCTGACCCTCCCTTCTATCCTCCATCGTCCTTTGTGCATGCCCCTGCACCCTCCTTCTTGCCCATCATAGCCATTGTTCTGCCACTAACCCTCCCACTTGCCATGCATGGTCTTCTGTGCTGCCATGGCCCCTCCCACCTTCCCTGTGTGGTCAGTTAGCTGCCCCTGACCCCCTCCCACCTTCCCTCCATGGTCTGTGTGTATGCTATCACAGTCTCACTGTTGCTCTTCATGGTGTGTCTTGCTTCTAGTGCCCATCCTGCCTGACCTCCATGGCTATCTTGCTGCTCCTGCCCTGCCCCCTTGCCCCCAGCCCTCTGTTTACATGTGCAGACCCCTACTCCCTCCCTCCTGGCTTGTCTGTTTCATTGTAATGCCCCTGATCCGTCCCTCCTGCCCTTTATGGTCTGTTATGCTGCAGCTTTCTCTCCTGTCTGTCCATTATGGTCAGCTAGCTACCATTGCCTCTTGCCCCTCTGTTCTCTGTTGTCCATGTGCATGGTCCTGTCCTCTCCCTCTTGCTTTCTATGGATTGTTGTGCTGCACTCCCGTCCCACATGCACTGTGTGGTGTATTGTGCTGCTGCAAACCCTGATGCCTGCCCTGCAGGGTCAGTTTGGTGCACCTCTCCATGTCCCTCCTATCCTATGTTATCCAAGTCCATGTCCCTACCCCATTTCCTTCCATGATCCAATGTACCATACTTGCGAACATTTTGATCTTGGTAAGAGGGAGATTTTGAAAAAAAACTTGGGTATTGATTTTCCCCTTTGAGTTACATTGAAAAAGAGGAGATTGTAGACAGGAGACAGATCAAATAAAGCCCATTTGAGCTTAACAACATTGGACGTTTCCTGGCTGAATCGGGTCTGTTGGCATGTGTGGTTGTACTACCATTGTCTCTTCCTTCTGCCCACAATGGTCTATTACATTGCCACAGCCTCTCTTGCAAGTCCTGTATTGTTGGTTTGTTGCCCCTTCCCCCCTTTCCACTGCCCTCCATAGTCTTTTGTGCTGCCACGGCCCTTCCTGCCTGCTCAGTGTGGTTAAATTGTTGCCTTTGCACCCCCCTACCTGCCTTCAATTTTCAGAGTCCGTGCCCCTGGCCTCTGCCTCTCAACAGTATCCTAATGAACAACTAGATTGCTAACATTCTATATTTATTACAAAAGTGTGGAACGCCTGACATCCTCTTGATGTAATCAAAACTGTAATACCTAGAACATTTCCTTTAGAAATTACATATATGAGAGGGTCTTATTGGCATCAAAATTATGGTTAGTGCTCTAAAAGACTAAAATAAGGACATATTTTCTGAGTTTTCAAATAGCGACAAAGCACTTTTAAATTATTTGTTATCTTTATGTTTTTTTATTCAGTTGACCACTTGATTAAATGTTGCACTTAGGGGAGAGGATGTGGTGTTACTTCCAGAACTGCAGACTTTGCAACTGGGGAACCAGGTTGGAGTTTCTGCTTCAGCTCGACATTCTGTGATTCTGGTCAAATCACTTAGTCTCCCCATGTCTACAAGCAAAATGAATTTGTTCTTGTGTGATGTAACCAATGCTCATGTAAAGCACTCCAATACCTGACAAGTCTGCACTATATAACACTGCAAAAACACAAAATAATAAGTGTTTTGCACACTTCTGTCATTGGGCTATATTTGGGCTACATCTGGGTGATTTTGGGCTACATTTGGGCTCTTTTGTCTCCGGTGGCCATCTTGGGAGATTTATTTTATTATGAAGTTTCCTAATTTCCTCATGTACTGCAGTCTCCTCAGTAGGAAATGCTTTCAGTTTTTTACTTTGATTCCATCATGAAGGTATTCAGATATGTCACCCATTTGCCATAAATTCTGAAAGTTAGCACTCTAGTTGCTCATTAGATCACTGTAGTAAAACTACTGTTCACCATGGAAGTCTGCTCCTGGTATTAAAAGTGCATGTTTCAGTCTGCATGTCAGATTTTTTTTTTAAATAGAAGAGGATTTGAGAAGTCACTCAAAATGTGCCCTCATTTTCTTTCTTCAGCATTAATCATAATTTCTATGGCAAAATGAACCCCCTCATTGTGTTCCTTTTTAAATTAAATGTTTTAAGTGTTACCAGTTTATTCCAATCAAGATGGCTTCAGGTGTGCCATACTTTTGTCTTAATGAAGACAGTAAGCGCTCTAGTTGTTTTTAAGAACACTCTGGGACATTCTGTCATTGGGCTATACTTGGGCTATATCTGGGTGATATTTGGGCTACATTTGGGCTCTTTTGTCTCTGGTGGCCATCTTGGGAGACTTATTTGTTATGAAGTTTCCTAATTTCCTCATTTACTGCAGTCTCCTCAGTAGGAAATACTTTCAGTTTTTTACTTTGATTCCATCAAGAAGGCATTCAGATGTGTCACACGTTTGCCATAAATTCAGAATGTTAGCACTCTTTTTGCTCATTAGATCACTGTAGTAAAGCTACTGCTCACGAGGGAAAACTGCTGCTGTTATTGAAAGTGCATGTTTCAGTCTGCATGTCAGAATTTTTTAATGAAATAGCAGAGGATTTGAGAAGTCACTCAAAATGTGCCCTAATTTTTCTTTCTGCAGCACTAATCATACTTTTTATGGAAAAATGAACCCCCTCATTTTGTTCCTTTTTAAAATAAATGTTTTAAGAGTTACCACTTTAATCCAAGCAAGATGGCTTCAGGTGTGCCATACGTTTATCATAAGTAGGACTGTTAGCGCTCTAGTTGTTCTTTGGAACACTCTGGGAAGCTGCAGTAGAACACAAAGGAATCAACTGACAGTCTCTGCCCTTGTTGGATGTACATGTTTTACTGAGAATGTCAGACTTCATTCTCACATGACTGAGAAAGATAATGTGAATTTACAGAAAATAAGCTCTCAGTTTAGCTTATAGATCACCTTCCAAACCTCTGTGCGAAAAGCATGAGAAAATATTTTTCTCTCAATCATGATATTCCAGCAGAAGGCTTTTTCACATGGTGAAATCACCTTAGAACATACCACAATTCCTAAAATGAGTATGGTACCATCAACAAATGATTTATAATGAAACTAAAGTCTTAAAACCTTCTATTAACTGCAATGCTTTTTAATGAGGTGCTATCATGTATATTGGTCCCAAGATGGCTGCCAACACTTCTTGGATGAAGTGCTGACAGCCAATCAGATCTCAGGATGAGATGTGTGGTTAGGCTCCGCCCACATATATATATGATTTTACTTTTGATTTTCTCAGGAACTACTGAACAGATTGACACCAGACCTGCAAAAGGCACTTCCCTGAGCTGAGGACTACCTCTCTGCCAAATTTCAAGTAATTCTGTTCAGCCGTTCGGGCTGTACCTTGGACTAAAGGTCCCTATGGAAAATTGCATGGGGAAAACGCGTTTTGGGACCCCCCTTTTTTCTCAGCCCCCGCTTGACAAATCCCCCAGAGACTTTCAGGGTAGGAGCGCCCCACCTATTTTGAAAATTTCGCGAGGATTCGTCAACCGGCGCCAAAGTTATTCCAAATAGAATGTTGCGGATTTCCTATGGAAACACGGTCCTAACTATAACTATCTACTGGCGACTGCCAGTAGATAATATATATATATATTATATATATATATATATATATATATATATATATATATATTCCCAGTCAACTCGCAAAATCTCCTTCTGGTGCGAGAAAAGAGCCACACGAATCCAGTTTCCTGAAATCCTTGTTTATTTCACAGGGCAAAGACGCGTTTCGAGCAAACAAGCTCTTGGTCACATGACCTTAGGTTCAGAGTTCAGTCATTATATCGAGCCTCCGAAGACATAAACAAAAGACTTTCAAACGAAAGAATTACTCCATGTCATAATTTAACAAAAAAATATATGTATAAGCTTGTTTTAAACGCATAGATCAAAATCATTTCACAATTAATTTTTTACTTTTCTTAATACATATAACAAACGATCAGGTCGTAGTTTTATCAGACAAGGAAAAGATGTGTACCCTTAGTGTAAACATACTCAAAAAAGAAAGAAAAGAGAGATTATGGTATAGTACCATTGTTGTCTCCATAACTAGTCTCTAATTCCTCTGCTAGTGTCAATCTTGGAGTGCACTTAATTCCAATTTCCTATTAAAGTGGCCCAGTGTTCTATATAAACCAAAGAGAGAAGGAGAAGGTGGTAAGAACAACCCTCTGAATCTCCGTGCTCGTATTATTTATCAATAACAGTGCTGCATGTCGGTTTCATGGGTCCGTTCTAAGAGGGAGAGACAAAAAAGAGACATAAGATAAAAAATATATAGGGTACGGATCAAATAATTCAGTTCTTTACCATTGATTCTACACTTTGATATTGTGACTATAATCACCATCAATACAAAGAAAAAGTTTTACTATAGTTAATTTATACATGGTTTCAATCACTATGCATACAAGCAACATCAAGACTGAACTCAAAAAATCAGAAGGAAAAAACTGGAGTTCCTAAAGGCAGAAAGGACAGTGCTGCACCGATCTCAACCAATTTCAGATTGGGGGATTAAAGGTGTACATGCATTTCTTCATCGTTATTCATCCCAAACGGAGCTACACAACCGGCTTGTAAAATAAATTTTGATTCCAACCTACGTAAAGCTTGATTTCTGTCCCCTCCTCTAGGGTTTTTAATGACGGTGTCAAGGGCAAAGAATTTAGCCTTCGTCCAATCGCCATCATGTTCTTTGCAGAAATGTCTGGCTGTGCTATAACTAAAATCCTTATTAGTAATAGCCCGCCAGTGTTCTAGAATCCTCTTTTTCACTGGGAAGATAGTTGACCCTATGTACCACTTGCCACAAGGGCAAGTGATTACATAAACAACATAGTCTGTAGTGCACTGAATATTCTTGCGAATATACCATTTTCTTTGAGTTCTCTCAAGGATCACATGTTTCACACTCTCGCTGTGGCTGCATGCTTTGCACTTTCCACAACGATTGAAACCTCCTATTTTCTCCAGCCAAGTAGGTTGCTGGTTACAAAAATGACTCTTGACAATCATGTCTTTAATTGAGGTTCCTTTTCTATACGTGATTGCAGGGTGTGGGCCAAGTTTTTCTTTTAAAACCTTATCTTGGATCAAAACATCCCATCTCTTCTTGACTATTTGGTGAAATTGATGCGACTGGGAATTAAAAGTAGTGATGAGTCTGATTGGAGAATCAGTCTCCGTTTGTTTGATCTTAGGTGCTTTATACAGCGCCTCTTCTCTCTTAATGTCATCAGCTTTTTTCTCTGCTCTTTTGATCATTCCCTGTGGGTACCCTCTAGCAAGAAACCTTTCTGACATTTCTTTTTTGTTCCTTTCATATGCTTCCTCTGTGCTGCAGTTCCTCTTAGCACGGAGGAATTCACCAAATGGTATACTCCATCTAAAATTAGGAGGGTGGCAACTGCTTGAATGTAAGACTGAGTTCCCTGCGGTGGTTTTTCTGAAGACTTCTGTTTCTAATTTATTATGTTTTGCTGTTACTCTAATATCCAGAAAGTCAACTGTTTCTTGGCTGTATTGCATAGTGAATTTTAAATTTACAGCATTTTCATTCAATACATTAACAAATGCCAACAGTTCTCGTTCTCCACCTTCCCACACAAAAAAAAATGTCGTCAATGAATCTTAGCCAGATACTGACCCTGTCTGTCCATTGTTCCATCACTTCGCTTCCGAGCACCTGCTTCTCCCACCAGCCGACCATAAGATTGGCATAGCTGGGAGCGAAGCAGGTGCCCATCGAAGTGCCTTGTATTTGTTTGTACAGTGCCCCGTTAAAAGTAAAAACATTTTCCACAAGGCATAGTTCAATCAACTGCAATAACATGGATGTGTGACTCAAGAGATGTTTACCCCTAGAGTTAAAAAAATATTCACAAGCTTTCAGCCCATCTCTATGTCTAATGCTCGTATAGAGACTCTCCACGTCTAAACAGACCAACCAATAGTTATTATTCCAGTACAAATTCTCAATCTTCTGTAAAAAATCTTTAGTGTCTCTAATGTGTGAGGTTAAATCCTTAACATAATCAGACAAGAAAAAATCTACATAAATAGAGACATTCTCAAATAGGCTATTCTTAGATGAGACAATAGGTCTGCCTGGGGGTTGCGTGGAGTTTTTATGTACTTTCGGGAGCAAATAGAAGGTGGGAATAGTGGGTGTCTCGTTCTTTAGAAATTTCAATTCGTCCCAACTCAGCAGTTTCTCATCTGCCCACTTATCAAGGAGAGTAAAGAGGGTACCTTGTAGTTTATTAGTATATGACCTGTCAACTTTGACATAGCATGTTGCATTATTCAGTTGCTTCATAGCTTCGTTCATATAGCTTTTTTTGTCCCATAGGACAATGTTTCCCCCTTTATCAGATGGCTTAATCACTACACTATTGTCATCCTGTAGGCTCCTTAAAGCATTCCTCTTAGATTTACTGAGGTTAGTGTTGGTGGCAGGTTTCTTCAAAAGATGTTCAATATCTTGGTTAACCATTTCATGGAATAAATCAATGTTATCTTTAGGGGTTTGTGGTCTGTATTTAGACTTCCCCTTAAAGGGTGTAGTGATCGGTCTTACAGTATCTAAGCCTCTCGTGGTGTCCAAATTAGTACCCTCCGGGATCTGGGTTACAGATTCCAGGGTGTTCAAAATATCCTCCTGTGAGGTCACGGATTGTGTATCAAAAGTACTCTGTTCATTACTTAAGTACCGTAGGGTTTCTAACATCTCAGTATCATCTAGAGAGGGTGTAGAGGTAGGAGAAAATGGCCCTGTTGCATTCATGCTACTATTTCTCATGTGATGGATTTTAAACAGTTTCAATTTCCTTACAAAACAATACATATCAATTCTGGTCTGTGAGTAATCTAGTGGGAAATCTGGACAGAAACTTAATCCCAATTTCAGAACCTCTTCTTCCATCTGTTAGAAAGGTTTATTACCGTAAGTTCTTGGTGCTCCATTATTTGCCTCTTTGATTCTGGCTCTTTGTTCCCACTCCAGTATTGTTTCTCCTTTTTGCGCCGTTCTCGCCTCCTTTTACTTGCGTTTTTCCTCTTCCTCTTCCTCTCCCTTGGAACCTTGTTCTTCCTCTCATCGAGTGTTCGTTTGCCTCTTGCATGAGGCGTAGTTCCTCGGAAAAAGACGTAATTTCCGTTGGAAAGGGAGTGTTGCTGTCTGTTGATTCCACATCCGAACTCAGGCTTGTACCGGATTCCCATCTTCCTTCATCTGCGGCTCCCAAAGCCTGATCTTTAGTCAAATTTGAACGTATCTTGTCGAATTTTCTGGCGAAAGTTAATATTCTTCCAGAGCGATAGTCTCTTTCATCCCTCTCAAACTTTCTTTGTTTTCTTTCAATTATATCTTTTTCAAATATCTTTATTCTGTCGTTTATTGTTGTTAGGATTTTATTTACTTCACTCTGGTCAGTCTCTTTAGCCAATTCGTCAAGTATTTTTTGTATTTCAATGACTAGGTCCTTATGTTCCTCCCATGCATTTTTGATGAGGATTTGTAACATCATTTTAGAGCATGCAGTAGTATTGTCTAGCCATGCCTTCAGGACCTCTTGCTATATATATACATATGTCAACACAAGTATCCTTCTCTTTACCAAAAGGACAGCAGCCCACACAGGTGCACTGGAAATCTCGCTTTATTCAAGACGAACGGCATGACATGTTTCGGCGTGGTATGCCTTTTTCAAATGCCTCACATCGCCTGTACTGGCCAATGTCCACTTTAAATATAGAGCGTCTCACTCGGGATTGGCGTGGGCGCTCTATCAGGTTGCTACTGGGAGTATGTACAGGGCTCGATGCTCTGAGTCCGTGGGCTGCAGGTAAAACATGTAAGTACTTGCCTAAGTGGGTGGTGTCTGCAGCTCCTTCCCCCGTACACCCTGGATGCCACTGTGGAAAGGGCGTGGGGTCTCCAGCTCTTCATCCAACCGTCTAATAACCCACAATGTGCCTGGACACCCACTGCTTCAGTAAGTATGGATGCGGCTGTGAAGTCACAATCCAGCAATTGCTGGCCTGGCAATTTGTTGCAAGGTGCGGTGGTTCGGTGTTTCCCAAACGTCTTGAGTGAAATCACTTTTTGCCACTAATCCGCCAAACTCATATAGATGGGGGCTCAAGGTGCTCGTGGCCGCACCAAAACATCAACACAAGTATCCTTCTCTTTACCAAAAGGACAGGAGCCCACACAGGTGCACTGGAAATCTATATATATATATATATATATTAGGATGTAGCTTCCATTGGAAGAGTGTATTTTGTTTTGCCAATAACTTTGGAGTCGTTTGACGAAACCTCGTGAAGTTTTTAAAACTAGCTTGACGCTCAATTCAGCTGCTGTCTTGAAAGATTTGGGGTGATTAATCCAGCGGAGGCCCAGAAAAAGGAGGGTCCCAAAAAGTGTTTTCCCCCATGTTAATTTCCATAGGAATTTTTTTTGACTCCATGTTACTCTATCCACATTTGTGAGCACGCTTTCATCTTGTCTCTGTGTGACCCTGCCTTTCAGCTGCGAATGCATGCAGGCACAGGTTACTTCTGCACACACAGAATTGTTTATATCTCTCACTTTACCGAGCGAGAGAAATAAGCTGCTAGGACAGACAGTGTGGGATGTGTACAATGTCCACGGATGAGAATGAGAAGACTTCTGCCTCAGCTCTCATCCATCGGGCCCTGGCCAGCTCAGTTGATTGACTTTGATGCAGAGAGTGTAGCCAGCACCTACAGCGCAGATGTAGCTTTTGGAAATGTCTCCCCATGCTAGCAATGACTATAAAGAGGGAGACGTCTTGGCGCTTTGACAGGAACTAGTGGACACACTGGCCAGGGCTTTTGTGCCCAGGTGAGACCTCCTGCCTAAGACTCCACAGGTTACCCAGTCATTCTGGCAAGGATGATGATGCTAAACAGACATCTGGTGAAGTATTCCAAGTTTGTGTACATACAGCTACCATTCTATGCATTTATTCTTGGGTATATAATTTCATTATATGCATTATTTTACTTTTGCGTTATTGTCATTCGATATCTGAGAACTTGCTGCAATAAATAATCCACTTTACTTGGCAAATGAGTGTTGAACTGTCGTTTATGTTGTATTTTGGTACACTAAAGTGCATAGAGTCCTATTTTGAAGAGTGTTCACATTGTGTCTTGGTCTTGTTCAGGTGTTCTGAAGAGAAAAGCTAGATAACTACTACTACTGCTGAAAGAAATTACACCAAATTTGGCAGGAAGGTAGATATTAGTTCAGAGAAGTGCCTTTTTTTGTTATTTGGTGTAAATCCGTTCAGTAGTTGCAGAGAAATATAAAGATATTTCCAGTTGTATATAAGGGGACCCGGAGGACCCACGTCCCCTTACGTTCTCATGCTGAGATCTGATTGGCTGTTAACACTTTAAACCGGGAAGTGTTGGCAGCCATCTTGTGACTCGGTTGAACTGAGTCTCAGAAATACCATACATGACCCTGAGGACCACCACCCCCCCCAGGGCCAGCTCCTCCGATGGCCCAGGGTGCCCATCCCCAGGACATAGCTGTTTGCCATGGGTTTGACAGGAGCTTTGCCGCTCCCACCAAGCCATAGCAAACTGTGTTCCACTTTGAGCAAGCAAAATCAATTTTCTCTTACTTGCTCAAAGCGGAGCACAATTGCTTTGACAGAGACGGTCCTTCTCTGTCGAAGCAATGCCATCTCCCGCAGGAGGCGGGGAGCCAGCAGGGACAGCGGGGGCCTTGAGGCTCCCCATCGTGGCCCTAACACATCTAAGTGAGTTCCCTGGGTGGGATGAGGGCACCCACACTAGAAGACAGGCCCCAGGGGATCAGGTTCCCAGGGCCAAAATTGGCCTGGGAGGGGGACACCTCAGCCCCCTTTCCTTCAATGTATACATTTTGTTTAAATAAAGGATAGGCCCCCGGGAATGGGGTCCCCAGGGGCCAAAATCTGCTGGGGATGGGGTTGCACTGCCCCCTCCTCGATCCAAAATAGGGCTGGCCCCAGGGTTTGGAGTCCCTGGGGCCCAAAGTGGCCAAGGAATGTAGGGCCATGCAGCCCTCCTACTGTAATAAAAAAATGTGCAAAATATGCCGGCCCAGCACGTTGCTGAAGGCCCGCCCCCTTTCTCCATCACTCTGCAAACTTGCTTCCTGACTCACTGCTGGTTGGGGTATGAAGTTCCGTTGGCTGCAGCTTGTCCTGGGGGGCCAACACGCCCTCCTATTACCTCTAATAAGTCCCAAACAGCAGGATTGCTGAGAGGCCTTTGGAGGCCACATCCCCTTTCTCCACCACTGTAATGCTACAGGCATTTACATGTGTATTATTGATACATTTTGATATTATGTATTGACCATTGACTCCATGTTACTCTAACTACATTTGTGAGCACGGTTTCATCTTGTCTCTTTCTGACCCTGCCTTTCAGCTGCGAATGCATGCATGCACAGGTTACTTGCGCATACACACAATTGTTTATATCTTTCACTTTACCGAGTGAGAGACATAAGCTGCTAGAACAGACAGTGTGGGATGTGTACAATGTCCACGGATGAGAATGTGAAGACTTCTGCCTCAGCTCTCATCCATCTGGCCCTGGCCAGCTCAGTTGAGTGAAGGGAGGGAGAGCTTTTAGAAATGTCTCCCCATGCTAGCAGTGACTAAAGAGAGGGAGACTTCTTGGTGCTTTGACAGGAACTAGTGAACGGACTGCCCAGGGCTTTTGTGCCTAGATGAGACCTCCTGCCTGAGACTCCAAAGGTACCCCAGTCATGCTGGCAAGGATGATGATGCTCAACAGACATCTGGTGAAGTATTCCAAGCTCTAATTACTAATTTTTGTGTACATGCAGTTACCATTGTATGCATTTATTCTTGGGTATATACGTTCATTATATGCATTATTTTACTTCTGCTTTATTGCCATTGAATACATGGGAACTTGCTGCAATTAATAATCCACTTTACTTGGAAAATTAGTGTTGACCTGTCGTTTATGTTGTATTGTGGTACACTAAAGTGCATAGAGTCCTATTTCGAAGAGTGTTCACATTGTGTCCTGGTATTTTGAAGTGTTGCTCAGGTGTTCTAAAGAGAAAAGCAAGACAACCACTCTGCAAATGTGCCTCCTGACACACTGCTGGTTGGGGCATGAAGGCCCCCTGCATGTTGAGGGTTTTTGGGGGCCAACAAAACCTCCTGTTACCTACAGTAAGTCTCACAGAGTGCGACTGCTGAGAGGACATCAGAGACCATGCCCCCTTTCTCTGCAAACGCATCTACATGTGCAGTGCTGGTTGGGGGGGGGTGAAATCCCCTTGGCTATTGAGTGCCCTTGGGGGCCAACATGGCCTCCTATTACCTTCAGTAACTCCCTCACAGTGGAATTGCTGAGTGGTCTTTGGAGGCCATGCCCACTCTCTCCACCATTCTGCAACCACACCTCCTAGCACGCTGCTGGTTGGGAGATGAAGTCCTCTTGGATGCTGAAGGATTCTTGGAGCCCAGAAACCCTCCTGTTACCTCGAGTAAGTCCAACATAGCAGGATTCCTGAGAGCTGGTCCGAGGCCCACCCCCTTTATCCACCACTCTGCAAACATGACTACTAGTTAAA
This sequence comes from Triturus cristatus, assembly GCF_964204655.1. Classification (NCBI taxonomy): domain Eukaryota; kingdom Metazoa; phylum Chordata; class Amphibia; order Caudata; family Salamandridae; genus Triturus; species Triturus cristatus. Next base: position 493,434,024 of record NC_140588.1, read on the forward strand.
AAAACATAGACATTCACTTAAAAAAGAAAGGTCACACGGACATTATAGTTAGTAAATAGATTTTGAAAAACCTTAGATCTTCAGTTAAAAAAACAAAGATTACAGGATTGTTATAGCAAACAGAATTTTAAAAAACGTATGTAAGTAATTAATCTATTTGCAGATTAATTAAAATCATTAAAAGTTTAAAAACTACAAGTGAAGATGAAACTAGAGCAATTTGCTAAAACAGCACTATAGGCTAAAAAGAAAATTCTCGTAATTGATAGCATCATGCTGTGCAAAAAAGATGACTGTGTTCATTACGACTGGTAGTCCATTAAAAATGCTACGAGCTCAGAAGTGATCAGAATTTGCAAGTGTGTATGTGCCAACTTCAAATTGGAATGCCTCAGCAAGAATTTTACAATCCTGCAAAGATGGGTTGGGGTTTGAAAACACTGCAGCTCCTAGACAGAGGGGGGCTGTATATTTAGCAATAATAAGAAAATGCCACCTAAGTCGGCTGGTGTGTCCTGGTTGCTTTGTCTATAATGTCCCTGCCTATGAGGGGGTCAGATTATTGTCTTGTATGGCAGGGTGTGCTGATAATAATTTGTTCCCTTGTAATAGGAACTTGGTGGACCTAAAAGAAAGCTGGATTGCTTTGCTATTCAGAAGTGTCATCACCAAACTGCGGCAGGATCTTATCTTGAGTGCCTCAAGTGAGGGGCAAAGTAATTTCTGTCTTGGTTGGTGAACAGCAGGACAGATGCACAGAAAATGTAGTAAGCTTTTGTAAAATTGGCTAAAAACCTGAGAAAAACCTGAGAAATTCACTGAAAAAAACTAAGGTTACAGGCACATTATAATTAGACTTGAGCTGCTGGCGGGGTCATAGGTTTACGGTAAAGTTATTTCGACGCAACCGACACTGACAATTAGTGTGTTCCTACCCTGACCACATTGTCTCCACAGCCTAATAGGGTTGTGTGTTCTTGATTTACACGGCACCACACTTCTTTAGGGTGCTGTACGTGTGGCTACCACTGACACCTCTTAGAGGTTGTGGCCACCACCAAAAAGGTGCAGGTAGCCGTATACATTGGTCCTGAAGAATTGCCATTTAATCAATATCCAGGCAAGAAACATGTTGACCTTTTTTATTATTGTTGTAGCACATATCACTCATACACCTAATGGTGAGAGATGTGCCAAGTATTTTTAATCAGGGTGTTGACCACACTTTATTAAATTTGTTTGAAGTGGATCACCTACCCTGTTTTAGTACACTTACCTTTCACTCCACTTGCACCTACACTAGTTATTTCAACTAACCATTTCCCCACACACCTCACTCACCGGCGTTTGGAAATAAAGATCTCCGATAGGAAGGCCCCCTTGGGGTGCCTGATCGGGCATTGCACCGCCGGCCCGATAAGGAGCAAAGACCCGGTGATGAAGCAAGACACCCGCTTGTTGGGTGTGTGAGGGTCTTCATTTCCAGTAGGAGTATCTTTTACTCCGCGCAACTAGACCGCGTTCACACCATCACCTTGGGACTTAGTGATTCTAACACACACGACGTTATTATTAGGAACTGCATACCCTCTTGTTAAGTACAGACATTATAATTAGAATCAGATTTCACTCATACAAAACCAGTGAAATTTGGCAGTTATAGGTTCCTGAGCTATAACTAAAACTTACGTGCCAGCAAGGCACTGCTTATCACCTCACCTATTATATCACTTATGACATGGTCAATGATATCACTGATGACATTTTAAAGGACATCACCCATGACATCATTGATGACATCATGCACAGGAACATTCATATACCCACTCATACCTCATTACAACCTCTCATACACCCCATCCCACACCCACAGAATGCCTCACAAACCTATTCAAAGACCCATACCAGTACTCAAACACCCACTCACTCTTCCATAGAGGCACTCACACACCCACTCACTCACTTATACAGCCACTCACACAACCATTCACTCACTCATGCAACCACTCATAAATCCAGTCCCTCAGCTGTACCGCCAAACACATAGCCCCACACACACTCACACAGCTACTCACACACCCACTTATTTACCTACAGTCCCTCACACACTCACTCACCCATATAGCCACACAACCACTTACATACCCATTCACAAATCCATACAAGCACTCACACATCTGCTCACTTAAGCATAAAGCAATTCACACAGACACTCTCCAATATAGTCACTCACACACCAACTCACATAACCACACACCCACTTTAAACAGCCACTCACTCACTCATAGAGTCACTTACACACAGTGACCCACTCATACACCTACTCAGTCACCCATAAATCCACTGACGCACTCACTCACCAATATGCCACTCACAGAGCATCTCACTCATCCACAAATCTACTCACATACCCACTTATACACCTATATATCCACTTGCGTACCCATACCAACAGGATATATACAGTCACACAGCTTATCACTTAATATATGTTAGAAGTAGTATCACTCAGTAGTAGTGCACCTAGTATACTCATTTAACTTTTGTAGTAGGTTAGTATATATGTGTAACACCAATAAACTTCCAAAAATGCTTCCACTCACTGTATGACATCATCAGTGATATCATTACAGATGTCATCAGTGATGTCACTGATCATGTCAGGAGTGATGTAATATATGAGGTCATAAGAGTGTAAGTTATAGTTATAGCTAGGTAACTATGACTTGAATTTCACTGGTTTTGTATGAGTGAAATCTGAGCCTAACTATAATGTCCCTGTAACCTTTGGTTTTTACACTGAATTTCCTATTTTTTTTATTCCATTGTCTAACTATAACATTCCTTTAAACTTTACATTTTTAAGTGAATTACTAAGGATTTTCAAATTCTATTTCTTTACTATAACTTCCCTGTAACTTTTGGCTTTTTAATTGAATAGAGGGACATAGCAGGAGCTGGCCCTGGGGAGTGGCAGTCCCAGGACAATCTATGGCCATCTATGGCTCCAAGAGGGGGGTCCCTCCTTTCTTAAATTTTCTGGGGTGAGGTGGTGGTCCCCGGGCTGCAGGGGGGGCCATGCAGCCCCCTGTATTTTTTCAAATTAAAGCTCTGGGGAGGTGGCAGTCTCCAGGGAATGTGGGGCCTGCGAGACCCCACAAATAAAAATAAATAAACCCCGGGGGAGATGGTGGTACCCCGGGTAGCAGGGGAGGTCATATACCATCACTCATGACATGGTCGGTGACATCACTGAAAACATCTTAAATTGCATCACTGATGAAAAGCATGATCTCTGTGACAAAATCTACCTTTCTGACAAATTTTGTGTAATTCCGTCCAACGGTTCCGCCTGCAGGCGTTTGTAAAGACTCTATGTAAATTAACATGGGTAACACACTTTTTTGACTCCCACCTTTATCTCAGCTCCCACTTGATGGGTCACCCTGAAACTTTCCATGTACAACTAGAATCATGGACATACTTTTTGGGGAAAATGTCATGAAGATTCATCAACATGCGCAAAAGATATAGGCAAGTCAAAAACACTAAAAATTGCCTTGCCACCCAAAAATCCATACCAACCCAAAACCCTAAAAATTCAATTTCCACCCAAAAACCCAAACTAAACCCTAAAGAATTCCTTACCACCCAAGAATCCATACCCACCATAAACCCTAAAAAATCCCTTGCCACCCAAAAACCCATACCCACCTACACCCTAAAAAGAAAACTCCATTGCCACCTAAAAACCCATACCCAACCTTAACCCGACAAAATCCCTTACATCCAAAAATACATACCCACCCTAAACCCTAAAAATGTCCTTGCCACCTAAAAACCCACACTCACTCTAAACCCTAAAAAAACATACTACACAAAAATCCACACCCACCCAAAACCCTAACCAATCCCTTGACACCCAAAAACCCCAAACTTCCCTAAACCTTAAAAATTCACTTGCCAACCAAGAAACCATACCCACACTAAACCATAAAAAAAACGTACAACATATAAACCCGTACCCATTCTAAACCCTAAAACATCTTGCATCACCCAAAAACCCATTCCCACATTAAACGCCAAAAATTCCCTTGCCAGTGCCACCCAAAACCCCATACCCACCCTAAGAAATCCCTTACCACTCAAAACCCATGCCTACCCTAAACCCTAAAAATCCCATTGCCAGACAAAAGTCCATAACCACACTAAACCTTAAAAAATGCCTTACCACCCAAAAGCACACACCTACCCTAAAAAATTCCTTACTGAACTCAAACCCACCCTATCCAAAACCCTAACAAATCCCTTCCCACCCAAAAACCCATACCCACCCGAAACCCTAAAAATTCTGTTGAAAACCAAAAACCCATATTCACACTGAACCATAAAAAATTCCCTTACCGCCCAAAAACCCATACCCATACTAAACCCTAAACAATACCTTACAACATAAAATCACTTAGCCACCCTAAACCCTAAAAAATCACTTACTACTTAAAACCCACAGCCACCCTAAACCCTAAGAATTCCTTTGCCGCCCAAACATCCATACCCAATATAGACCCTAAAAAAGCCCTTACCATCCGAAATCCCATACTCAACTAAACCCTAAAAATTCTCTTGCCACCCAAGAATCCATACCCACCCTAAACCCTAAAAAAATTCCTTACTACCCAAAAACCCATACCCAACCTAAACACTAAAAATGCCCTTGCCACCCAAAAACCCATACCCACCCTAAACACTAAACAATCCCTTACCACCCAAAAATGCATATCCACCCCAAACCCTAAAAATTCCCTTGTCACCCAAAAACTCATACCCACCCTAAACACTAAAAAAAGCCCTTACCATTAAAATGGAGAACGTCTCAGCCAACGCGTTTCGTTCAAAGAATTGAACTTCGTCAGGGCTGAAAGGAGTATAGAAAAACATAAATAAGAAATGCAGAACAACACAGGACCAACAACAAGAAAAATGACACAATACATATAAACACAATTACATGTAACAGAAAATCATCAAAATGTGACAATTATTTGATTTATACACTAAACCATAAATACAAACACATTTGCTTGCAAGTGGAAAAAGGCAAGATGAAGGTCAGCAATGAGGAGAAAGAGGCAGAATAAAGGTGAGAAATGAGTGGAAATAGGCAGAATAAAGGTCAGCAATGAGCAGAAGAAGCCATGATATTCGTGAGAATCTAGCAGGAGACATAGAAGAGGTTAGAAACGAGCAGAAAGAGGGACGTTAAAGGTGAGAAACAAGCAGAAAGAGACTAAAAAAAGGTCAGAAACAGGCAGAAAGAGGCAACAAATGTCAGAAGCTAGCAGAAAGAGGACAAATAAAGGTGAGCAATGAGCACAAAGAGGCAAACTAAAGTTCAGAAATGAGCAGAAAGAGGCAGAATAGAGGTCAGAACCAGGCAGAAAAAGAGATGATAAAGGTAAGAAATGAGCAGATAGAGGCAAAATAAAGGTCAGTAACAAGCTAAAAGAGACAAAAAAGGTGAGAAATGAGCAGAAAGATGGTGAATAGAGGTGAGAAACATGAAGAAAGAGGTACAATAAAGTTGAGAAACAAGTAAAAGGAGGCACAATAAAGGTCAGAAACGTGCAGAAAGCGGCAGACTAAAGGTCAGAAATGAGCAGAAATAGGTCAGAAACAAGCTTGTTGAGAATTGCTGAGACCTCGTTTTAGGCCCCGCCCCCTTTCTCAACCACTCTATACAGGGGCCTCCTGGCATACTACTGGTTGGGGGATGAAGTCCCCTTGGTTGCGGATGGTTGTTGGGAGCCAAGAACCCCTATTGTTGCCACAAGTAAGTCCCCACAGCCGGATTGCTGAGACATCATCGGTGGCCCCAACCCCTTTCTCAACCTTTCTGCACAGAGGCCTCCTGGTGCACTACTGGTTGGGGGATTAAGTCCCCTTGGCTGCTGAGGATCGTTGGGGGCTAAGAATCCGTGTTATTGTGACAAGTAAGTCCCCCACAGCAGGATTGCTGGAACGTCATCAGAAGCCCTGCCCACTTTTCTTAACAACTCTGTGCAGGGGCCTCCTGGCACACTACTGGTTGGGAGATAAAGTCCCCTTGCCTGCAGAAGGTTGTTGGGAGCCAAAAAACCCTATTCTTGCAACAAGTAAATCCCCCACAGCAGGATTGCTGAGACATCTTTGGAGGCCCGCCCCCTTTCTCTACCACTCTGCACAGGGTCCTCCTGGCACACTATTGGTTGGAGGATGAAGTCCCCTTGGCTGCTGAGGGTCAATGGGGGCCAAGAGGGCCTATTGTTGTAAAAAGGCCCCCATACTTGGATTGCTGAGATATCTTTGAAACCCGCCCCCTTTCTCAACCACTCTGCACAGGGGCCTACTGGTGCACCAATCATTGGGGGATGATGTCCCCCTAGCTGCTGATGGTCGTTGGAAGCTAAGAACCCTTATTCTTGTAACAAGTAAATGCCCCACAGTGGGATTGCTGAGACATCTGTGAAGGCCCCACCCCCTTTCTCAATCTCTCTGCACAGAGACCCTCCGGGCACACTACTGGTTGGGGGATTAAGTCCGCTTCGCTGGTGACGATTGTTGGGGGCCAAGAAGTCATATTTTTGCGACAAGTAAGTCCCTCATAGTAGGATTGCTGAGATGTCATCAGAAGTCCAGCCCCCTTTCTCAGCAACTCTGCACAGGGGCCTCCGGGTGCACTACTGGTTGGGTAATGAAATTCCCTGGCTGCTGAGGGTCGTTGGGAGCTAAGAACCCCAATTGATGCGACAAGTAAGTCCCCCACATCGGAATTGCTGAGACATCTTTCTTAACCTCTCTGCACAGGGCCTCCTGGCACATTAATGGTAGGGGGATTAAGTCCCCTTGGCTACTGAGGGCCGTTGGCGGCCAAGAACCTGTATTGTTGCCACAAGCAAGATCCCCACAGTGGGATTGCAAATGGCGTTGCAGCGTGCGCAATGTAATTTGTTTTATTTATTTATTTATGTACTTAACTCTGGTCGGCTATATGCTGGAGTTTACTGCCCCCCACCCTACCCCTCCTCTGCCTCACCCCACCCCCTGCAGTACTCCCTCCAGGAGCCTTGACTGTCACAAACCCACTCTGAGACATACAACCACTCATAGACCCATTCATACATTCATGCACACACTCACTCAGCCACTCACAGACACACTAACCTACCTATACAGCCACTCACACACCCACTCTCAAAGGTTACAGTTAGGCAATATAATTTTAAAAAACATCAAAATTCACTGAAAAAAAACAAAGCTTACAGGGATGCTATAGTTCAGAAATTGAATTTAAAAAACCTTAGAAATTCAATGGAAAAAACAAAGGTCACAGGGGCATTATAGTTAGGCTCACATTTCACTCGTACAAAACCAGAGAAATTCAGCAGCTATATTTACCTGAGCTAACTATAACTTATGCCCCTGCACTCTACTGCTTATGACCTCACATATTACATCACTCATGACATGGTCAGTGACATCATTGATGATATCACCAATGACATTTAAAATGACATCACTCATGACATCTTCTGTTAAGTGTTTTGTAAACATTTATGACAGTTAAAGGTACATACTAAGCTACTGCATACGTTAAATTGCTATTCTTCTTGTGCTGCTACTTAGTGATAGTGCTTCTAATATATCTCAACTGAGTGGCACTGTGACTGTATTAGTGTTGGAGTGGGTGTTTGAGTGGCTGTATGTGTGTGTGAGTGGGTGTGTGAGTTACTCTATGGGTGGGTGAGCATGTGTCTAAGTGGCTGTATCAGTGACTGTGGTGGCTGTGTGCGTGACTCTATGGGTTGATCAGTGTCTGTGTGTGAGTATCTACATGAATGGCTACATGGGTGAGTGATTGGGTATGTAAGAGGATGTACGGGTAAGTGAGTGGCTGTTTGGCTGTATGGGTGGGTGGATGTTTCACACTGTAAGTATTTGTGTGCGTGTCTGTATATATGAGTGAGTGGGTTCTGTGAGTGATTGTATTGATGTGTGAATGGGTATATAAGTGGCTTTGAGGATGAGTAAATGGATCTGTGAGTGGCTGTATGGGTGAGTGAGTAGCTCTCTTAGTAGATGTATGGGTGAGTGAGCGCCTGTATGGGTGAGTGAGTAGTTGTGTGGGTGGCTGTGTGGATATAAGAATGGGCATGTGAGTGGTTGTATGGCTGTATTGGTCTGCCAATGAGTGCATGGGTGGTTTTGTAAGTGTGTGAGTGGCTGTATGGGTCTGTGAGCAGCTGTGTGAGTAGCTGTATAGATGAGTAAGTGGTTGTGTGAGTGGCTGTATGATTAAATGTGTGCGTTATTAGTTGTATGGGTCTGTAAATGAGTATGTGAGTGGTTGAGTTGGTGTGTCAGTGGGTATATAAGAGGGTATAAGTGGGTGTGAGTGGGTTTGTGTGTGAGTGGTTCTGTGGATGATGTCCTCAGTTATGTCATTTGAGATATCATCAGTGATGTCACTGACCATATCATGAGTGATGTAAAATGTGAGGTCACAAGCAGTGCATTTTGGGGGCATAAGTTATAGTTAGCTCAGGCGCTGCTGAATTTCAATGGTTTTGTCCCTGTAACCTTTGGTTATTTTCAGTGAATATCTAAGGTTTTTAAAATTTTATTTCATAACTATAATGTCCCTGTGACCTTTGTTCTTTTAGGGAATTTCTATGTTTTGTTTTAAATTCTATTTCCTAACTATGATGTTCCTGTAACCGTTGGATTTTTCAGTTAATTTCAATGGTTTTGAGAGTGTGAGTGGCTGTATAGGTAGGTGAGTGTGTGTTTGGCAGTGAGTGGTTGTATGGGTCTCGGAGTGGGTATGTGAGTGGGTTTGTGGATGTGTGAGTGGCTATATGGTTCTTTGAGTGGGTGTGTGATTGACTGTATGGTTGTTTACTTGGCTATGTAAGTGGGTGAAAGAGTGGGGGTGTAAGTGTCTGAGTAGGTCTGTGAGTGGTTGTGTGAGTCTCTGAGTGAGTCTGTGAGTGGGTGAGTGAGTATCTGAGGGGGTCATTCAGTGGGTATGGGAGTCTCTGAGTGATTCTCTGAGTGAGTATATGAGTCTATGAGTTGTCTATGACTGGTTGCATTAGTTTCTGTGAGTGGGTGCATGTCTTTCTGAGTGGGACTGAGTGTATGAGAGTCTGCGTAGGGTCTCTGAGTGGCTGTGTGAGTGTCTGAATGGGTCTGTAAGTGGGTGGGTTACTCTCTGAGTGGGTCTGTGAGTAGGTACATGAGTATCTGAGTGGGTTGTCTGTGAGTGGATATATGAGTCTCTGAATGGCACTATGAATGGGTGCATGAGTGCCTGAGAATGCCTCTAAGTGGGTGAATGTGTCTCTGAGTGGGTCAGTGACTAGGTGCATGAGTCTCTGAGTGAGTCTATCAGTTGGTGTGTGAGTGTCTGAGAAGGGTGCTGAGCGCTTGGGTCTCTGAGTGGATCTGGGAGTATGTGCATGAGTCTCTGAGCAGGTTTGTGAATTGGAACATGAGTTTCTGGGTAGGTCTCTCAGTGATTGGATGAGTGTCAGAGGGGGTATGTCAGAGTGTGTAAGAGTCTCTAAGTGGGTCTGTGAGTCAGTGCATGAGTGTCTGAGTAGGTATGTGAGTGGGCGTGTGAGTCTCTGGGTGGGTCTGTGAGTGGGTGCATGAGTGTATGAGTGTGTTTGTAAGAATCTGAGTGGGTCTGTGAGTGTGTGTGAGTCTCCAAGTGGGTCTCTGAGTTGATGAATGAGTGCTTGAATGTATCTGTGACTGGGGGCATGAGTGTCTGATTGTGCCTGCCATTGGGTGCATGAGTTCCTGAGTGGGTCTGTGAGTTAGTGCATGAGTGGGTCTGTCAGTGGGTGTGTGGTAAAAAAGTAGGAGGGCACATGGGAGCAGGTCTTCATGCCTGCCCCTGTGTGATGCTCCTCTTGTCCACCTTGCCTGAAGTCTGCTACCCTCAGCTGCCTTTGGTTTTGTGTCTCTTCTGCTCATTTATTGCTTATTTTTCTGCCTCTTCTATGCTTGCCCTTGTGATCTATTTTGCCTCTTTCCACTCACTCTGCCCATTATTTTGTTTGTTTCTCCTCACTCCTGTCCTTTATTCTACCTCTTACTGCTGGTTTCTGACCTCTATTTTGCCTCTTGCTACCCGTTTCTCACCTATATTTTGCCTCTTTCTGCTTGCTCCTGATCTTTATTGTGCCTCTTTCCGCTTGTTTTTGACCTTTAGTCTGCCTCTTGCTGCTCATTTCTGACCTCTATTTTGCCTTTTTCTGCTCGTTGTTAATCGTTAATCTGCCTCTTTCTGCTCATTTCTCATGTTGTTCTGCCTTTTTCTGTTAATTTCTGACCTTCGGTCTGCATCTTTCTCCTCCCTTCTGACCTTTATTTTGCCTCTGTCTGCTAATTTCAGACTTTTATTCAGCCTCCTGCTTGTTTCTTACCTTTTTGCCTCTTTCTTCTCTTTGTTGACCATTATCTTTCCTCTTTCTACCTGTTTCTTACCTTTATATTGTCTCTTTCTGCGTGTTTCTCACCTTATTCTGCCTCTTGCTGCTCACTTCTGACCTCTATTTTGCCTCTTTCGCCTTATTTCTGACCTTTTTTTCTTCCTCTTTCTCCTCCCTTCTGACCTTTATTTTGCCTTTTCTGCTCGTTTCTGACCATTAGTCTGCCTCTTTCTGCTTGTTTCTGACTTTTATTCTGCCTCTTTCTGCCCATTTCTCACCATTCTTGTCTCTTGCTGCTCAATTCTGACCTCTATTTTGCCACATTCTGCTCGTTTCTGACCTTTATTCTGCCTCTTTCTGCGAGTTTCTCACCTTTATTTTGCCTCTTTCTGCTCATTTCTCACCTTTATTCTGCCTCTTGCTGCTCATTTCTGACCTCTATTTTGCCTATTTCTGCTAATTCCTGACCTTTGTGTTGCCTCTTCTTTCTGCTCTTTTCTCATCCATATGTTGCGTCTTTCTGCTCATCTCTGACATTTATTCTGTCTCTTTCTGCTCGTTTCTTGCATTTATTCTGCATGTTTTTGCTTGTTTCTGACCTTTATTCTGCCTGTTGGTGCTACTTTCCCACCTCTATATTGCCTCTTACGGCTTATTGCTGACCTATATTCTGCCTCTTTCTGCTCATTACTGTCCTTTATTCTGCCTCTTTCTGGTGGGATCTCCCCTTTATTTTGCCTCTTTCTGCTCGTTGCTGACATTTTTTTTACCTCATTCTGCTCATTTCTCACCTTTATTTTTCCTCTTTCTGCTTGTTGCTGACTTTTAATCTGCCTCTTTCTGCTCATTTCTGTACTTTAGTTTGCCTCCTTCTGATCTCTTTCTTGGGACCATAGGGGGAGTCTCCAGGTCCCTGCGGCCCCAGCCAGTCCCCCGCCTTCTGCTGGAGCTGGCATCACTGCTGCACAGAGGGAGCTGCTGGAAAGGCAGCTCCCTTCATGCTGGAGTATTTGCCCGGACCCCCTTATTAATTTAATGTATAGCCCCAGGGATATGGTGGTCTCTAAGACATACAAATGACCACAGAGGGGACCCCATCTGTTAATTTAACTTTAGAAGACATTCCCACGGGACCTGATAGGAGACCATGTATGTTTTTATTTTTTTATTTTGCAGTGAATCCAGGGATCTACTGTGTTTTTGCAACAAAATTGGGGATAAAGGGTTTTTTACCCCCAGTGTGGTCCCTGTGGGACCCCGCCACCACACCTTGGGGGTCAGGGCATTCCTACCCTGCCCCCTTTTCTTTATTTTAAATGTTTTTGTGGAACTTGGCTGAAGCTGTGTCTCAAAATGGCTGCCAAGACTTCCCTTTAAAGTGTTGGCAGCCTATCAGATTTCATCAGGGGGGCTGTCTGATCCGTGGTGGAACCCGCAACCCCAGAAATATAAATTTGGATTTTGGTTAATATCTTTAAAACTATAGATTTACACCAAACTACCCAAAGGCACTGCTCTTTCTGTCTAATTTGGTGCAATTCTGTTCAGTGGTTCTGACAGTAGTCAAAACTCTATGGGAATTAATTAAGCCCAGGCGGAGTTGGCGAAGTGCGACTGCGCGTAATTCCAGGAAGTTGGGAAAAAACTCAGTAGAACTCCGCTCCCCTCCTCCCTCCATAATTTAATTATAACAAAAAAAAAGACACTTACCTGCTGTGGCATCTCCGGGCTGCCCTCCTCCTCACCATAATCTCTCCTCCTTGTGCTCGCCGTCCTCGTTCAGGCAAAGCCCTACATTGTACGTCTTGCGTGCGCATGCAGGTACGTGCCTTTTTTTTGTTATAATTAAATAAAGGAGGGTTGAGAGGCCGGCTAACTCTGCTCCGCAGTGGAGTCGGAGTTTTGCCTGAACTCTGCGTTCTCAACGGAGCACGGAGTATGCAAAACTCTGTAAACTCCACTGGCAGAGCAGAGCGGAATTCTCTTCCCGGGGTTAGAATTAGTATTGGGAAAATGTGTTTTAGGACCCCCCTTTGTCTCGGCCCCCACTTCACAGATCACCCCAAAATCTTTCCAGACAGTAGCTGAAGTGAGCATTGAATTTGTTTGGAAAAGTTTGTGAAGATTCATAAACCAGCACCAAAGATATAGGTAGGTCAAAAAACCCTTTTCCTGTGGAATCTGGGTCTTAACTATAACTAGTACTTATTGTTAGGATCTAGTTTAAAAAGAAAGAGCATTTTTTGTGTTGCTAATAACTTTAGCACTGTTTGATGAATCTTTATGGAATTTTCAAAACTTGTTTGCCAGTCTGTTCAGTTTTGTGGTAATCCATCAAGCAGGAACTGAGAAAAAGGGGGTCCCAAAATGTGTTTTGCGATGCAATATAGTAAAGGGATTTTAGACATAACTACAGCCTGAACTGCTGAATGGAAGTGGTTCGAAAAGAGTGCTTTTTGTAATTTGGTGTAAATCTGTTCAATAGTTTTGGAATTATTAAAGGAAAAATATTTATGTATTTCCAGAGATGCTGATCCACCATGGATCCATCGCGGTGGATCTGCGGAGCCACATGGTAACAGAAATGCTGTGATTGGCTGGTCTCAACCTGAGGGGAAAGTTGCAGCTGCCATTTTGTGCATCGGGACTTAGTTTTGGGGGGGGATTTAAAAGTGACAGATTGGGTCAGGGTAGAGGTACCTTGACCCCATGGGACTGATGGAGGGGTCTGTAAGGGACCCCATCATCTGCAAGAAATCGTCCTCAAATTTGTTTTTTTTAGCAATTAAAAAAACTATGCATATATCTGCAACAGTCAGATTATAAATGTTCAGTCAGTGATGAGAGGTTTATGAATATTCAATACATTTATTTATCTTAAAGGATTAGTATGGTCTTGTCGTCTTTATTCAGATTAGTGACTGCATAAAAAAATGCAAAGTGTTCCATAAAGGAGAAATGGCACTAAACTAGCTAAGAACCTAATCTACCCTAAAAAGAAATCACCAAGAGTTATTTTCGGAAAAGTGCAAGATTTAGAATATAAGAAGAACTTCCCATAAAGAGTCATTCCGGAAACTCAGCCAAGTTCCCTACAGCTGCAGTAGCATTTTTCAATAATAGAATTATCTTTGCAGTAGCATTGATGAGGAAAGGGTCTTAGGATAAAGATAAATAAAGTCACCTTAGCAGTTGCTGTCGGCAACAGAAGCAAAGGACCACCTCTCCAGTAGAAGAGATACAAGGCAGGGAAGAGGAATCTGGATCAGAGACTGAGAGAGTCTCCACCTGACTAGCTAGGAATACTCATTAATATAAAATAACACAATAATGTATTCAAACTTATTGGATGTTAGCTCCTATCATCCAATAGAAGGACTCATCCAAAGGTGTCAGCAGCTTCTAATGCTTTTGAGATGTCATCAGTGATGTCATCAGTGATGTCATGAGTGATGTCACTGACCATGTCATGAGTGATGTAATATGTGACGTCATCAGCAGTGCATTGCGGGCGCGCGAGTTATAGTTAGCTGAACTAACTATAACGGGGGAATTTCAATGGTTTGTACAAGTGAAAAGTCCAGCTAACTATAACACCCCTGAAACCTATGGTTTTTTCAGTGAATTTCTGAGGTTTTTTAAATGCTAATTCCTAACTATAACGTGCCTGAAACCTATGTTTTTTTCTGTGAATTTCAAAGGTTTTTTAAATGCTAATTTCTAACTATGCCTACAGAGATAGGACATGTGAAGAAAGAAGAAAAAATGCACAGAAAGAAAAAAAAGAAGTGCAGAAAGAAGCAACAGAAGTCCTCAAAGGCGAAGAAAGGTGCAGGAAGAAGGATAACGTGCAGAAAGAACAAAAAGAAGAGCAGAAAGAAGCCTTGTTGCAAAATCATCCTGTACCCTCAACTTTTTCAGACGGATACTGGTGGTAACTGAGTCTGACTAACCAGTTCATGAGCCAGTGCTATGTTAAAAGACACTTAGAATACAGTGAAAACACCTACATACACTAGGGAACATTATGCGTTGGGGTCCCCCTGTGATTAGCATGACCTCCTCTGTAAGCCCCTAGTATATAATAGGGCAGGGGGATTAAAACTACCTCTTAAAATAGGCCACAGGGCGTTTTTGCACACGTTAACTCAGGCCCCGTCCCCTCCCTTCACCACTGTGTAAACACGCCCTGTGTCCGTTTTTAGTTGGGAGATTAAGTTCATTTGAATCCTGAGGGTCCCTAGGGTCCAACTAGCCCACTAGGTACCTCCAGTAAGTGCCACAGAGCTGCGTTGCAGAGAGGTGTAAAAAGTGGCACGGCCTGGACCACCTCTCTGCAACGCAGCTCAGTGGCGCTTACTGGAAGCACTTGGTGGGCTAGTTAGCCCCCAGGGGCCCTCAGTATTGAAGGGAAATTATATCCCCAATTTAAAACGTGCCATAGTGCGTGTTTGCACAGGCCCCGTCCCCTCCCTTCACCACTGTGTAAACGCGCCCTGTGGCTGTTCTAAGTTGAGAGATTAAGTCCCCTTGAATCCTCAGGGTCCCTAGGGGCAAACTAGACCACTAGGTAACTCCAGTAAATGCCACAGAGCTGCGTTGCAGAGAGGTGTAAAAAGGGGCTTGGCCTCAGAACACCTGTCTGCAGCGCAGCTCCCTGGCGCATACTGGAGATGCCTGTTGGGCTAGTTGGCCCTCAGGGACCCTCAGTATTGAAGAGGAATTAATTCCCCAACTTACAACTCGCCAAGGGGCACGTTTGCAGAGTGCTGCAAGGAGGGGGTGTCGCCTCCGGCACGATGCCAGTCTTTTATTTATTTTGATTTTTTAAGAAGGGGGGCTGTGTGGTTCCCCTTCTTATTCTAATTTATTGTCCCTGATGACCCCATCCCTCAGGGCCTGTCTCCTAATTATATTTTTTTGACCCCAATCCCCAGGGCCGACCACTGTTTTTTATTATTTTAAAAATATATATATTTATAGACACACCTAGGACATGCTGGACAAACCGTACGTACCTATCACCATGACAATTTGTGTGATATTCATTAAAAGGTGACTATGCATACAATGAATCCACGTGGAATGTATTTACACCACTAGTGAAGCTCTGACATGTCTGATGCCTTAACGTGCCTAATCCCGGTAGACACCCTTGTCGTTTATTTATACAAACATGGGTAGCTATTGATGGGCACATTTAATACACATGCACACCAAGCCATTCAAAGGGGATTCGACAAAAATTCGACCAAAACTATGCAAGAAACCCCCCTCACGATTAATAAAACACACATCCACTGCCGGATGTGTAATACTTTTTATTTTACTCTCTGGAAAGGGGACGAACATCACTTGAGAGTCACAGCGCGCTCCTGGCAGAGCCCAATGCTGTGTTACACCCACCATTGCCTGCTGAGTGCCACACACCTCTGTGTTGTATTCCACTAGCTAGTGCATATGCTATGACACTCTCTAGCCCATGTGCACTGTAACACCACCCCGTGAATATGTCATGCCACACTTGTCTTCGCACGGGTTATATTGCCCCATCTAACGTGCCTTCCTCGATGCCTATGTTATAACGCACAGTGCTATGCCATACATATTACAATCTGGGATCCATATCTTTGTCACAGTGCATATGCAACGTTACACTCCCCAGCACATATTTTATATTACAACTTTAGAGACTAGTTAGGTTACACAACACTGCCCGGTGCATATTACACTCCAAGGCGCATATCGCATAGCACGCGCTAGTGCCTGTGCTATCTCGCGCTCTCCAATGAATCTGTCATTGCGCACAATGTATTGCATATTATATTTCACGCCCGGTTCATCTTATATCACACTTTTTGGTGCATAGTTTATACCATACACTATATCTAGTTTTCATTTTCAATCATGCTCTCAGGACTATGTTCTATATAACACTGTGTTCACCTACCCTTTTCACGGGCATTACATTTTGCGATAGGGGGTGGAGGGTCAGGGGGTGTTTCTGCCAAGTGAGCCCGGAGTCACAGTCACAAACGTCCTCTTCTTCCTGAATAAAAGTGAGATTATGCTGCATACTTGTTCATATTTTAAGTAGTTCGCACAGACACACGTTTTAAAAACAATAAAGTTCCTAATACCCGCCTTCTCTGAACAGTTAGCTTGCTGCCCCATCCCCATCCTCCCTATCCTCTGTTGTGTGAATCCATGGACTACACTCCTCCCTCCTGCCATGCATGGTCTGATGTGCTGCCACTGCCCTCAATTTAGTATGATGTACCAGTCCACTCCTCCTGCCCTCCATTGCCCAATTCTATGTCCCATCATTGACCTCCTGCTTAAACTCTGTGCTTAGCTTGCTGCCCCTATTCTCCTTCCCCCTGCCCTCCGATGTCTTTGTGCATGCCCCTGCTCCATCCTTTTTGCCCACCATGTTCCATGGACCTGCCACTCCTATCTACTCTGAGTGTTCTGTTGAGCTGCCACTCCCCTCCCACCTGCCTAGCATTGTCAGATGACTGTAACCTGTCCCTGCCACCTCCACCCTGCCTGTCCACATGCCATGCGCCTATCCTCTTCCTTCTGTCCACATGGTCCATTGTACTGCCACACCCTTCTGCCCTCCCTGGTCTGTTGTGCTACAACTGCTCCTCCTGCCTGCCCCGTGCGGTCTGTTGTGAGGCCCCTTCCCCTGAACTTTCTTGTCTGTGCACAGGTCCTGACCCTCCCTTCTATCCTCCGTCGTCCTTTGTGCATGCCCCTGCATCCTCCTTCTTGCCCATCATAGCCATTGTGCTGCCACTAACCCTCCCACTTGCCATGCATGGTCTTCTGTGCTGCCATGGCCCCTCCCACCTTCCCTGTGTGGTCAGTTAGCTGCCCCTGACCCCCTCCCACCTTCCCTCCATGGTCTGTGTGTATGCCATCACAGTCTCACTGTTGCTCTTCATGGTGTGTCTTGCTTCTAGTGCCCATCCTGCCTGACCTCCATGGCTATCTTGCTGCTCCTGCCCTGCCCCCTTGCCCCCAGCCCTCTGTTTACATGTGCAGACCCCTACTCCCTCCCTCCTGGCTTGTCTGTTCCATTGTAATGCCCCTGATCCGTCCCTCCTGCCCTTTATGGTCTGTTATGCTGCATCTTTCTCTCCTGTCTGTACATTATGGTCAGCTAGCTACCAATGCCTCTTGCCCCTCTGTTCTCTGTTGTCCATGTGCATGGTCCTGTCCCCTCCCTCTTGCTTTCTATGGATTATTGTGCTGCACTCCCGTCCCGCATGCCCTGTGTGGTGTATTGTGCTGCTGCAAACCCTGATGCCTGCCCTGCAGGGTCAGTTTGGTGCACCTCTCCATGTCCCTCCTGTCCTCTGTTATCCCTACCCATTTCCTTCCATGATCCAATGTACCATACTTGCGAACATTTTGAACTTGGTAAGAGGGAGATTTTGAAAAAAAACTGGGGTATTGATTTTCCCCTTTGAGTTACATTGAAAAAGAGGAGATTGTAGACAGGAGACAGATCAAATAAAGCCCATTTGAGCTTAAAAACATTGGACGTTTCCTGGCTGAATCGGGTCTGTTGGCATGTATGGTTGTACTGCCATTGCCTCTTCCTTCTGCCCACAATGGTCTATTACATTGCCACAGCCTCTCTTGCAAGTCCTGTATTGTTGGTTTGTTGCCTCTGCCCCCCTTTCCACTGCCCTCCATAGTCTGTTGTGCTGCCACTGCCCTTCCTGCCTGCCCAGTGTGGTCAAATTGTTGCCTCTGCACTCTCCTACCTGCCTTCAATTTTCAGAGTCCGTGCCCCTGGCCTCTGCCTCTCAACAGTATCCTAATGAACAACTAGATTGCTAACATTCTATATTTATTACAAAAGTGTGGAATGCCTGACGTCATCTTGATGTAATCAAAACTGTAATACCTAGAGCATTTCCTTTAGAAATTGCATATATGAGAGGGTCTTATTGGCATCAAAATTATGGTTAGTGCTCTAAAAGACTAAAATAAGGACATATTTTCTGAGTTTTCAAATAGCGACAAAGCACTTTTAAATTATTTGTTATCTTTATGTTTTTTTATCCAGTTGACCACTTGATTAAATGTTGCACTTAGGGGAGAGGATGTGGTGTTACTTCCAGAACTGCAGACTTTGCAACTGGGGACCAGGTTGGAGTTTCTGCTTCAGCTCGACATTCTGTGATTCTGGTCAAATCACTTAGTCTCCCCATGTCTACAACCAAAATGAATTTGTTCTTGTGTGATGTAACCAATGCTCATGTAAAGCACTCCAATACCTGACAAGTCTGCACTATATAACACTTCAAAAACACAAAATAATAAGTGCTTTGCACACTTCTGTCATTGGGCTATATTTGGGCTACATCTGGGTGATTTTGGGCTACATTTGGGCTCTTTTGTCTCCGGTGGCCATTTTGGGAGATTTATTTGTTATGAAGTTTCCTAATTTCCTCATGTACTGCAGTCTCCTCAGTAGGAAATGCTTTCAGTTTTTTACTTTGATTCCATCATGAAGGTATTCAGATATGTCATACATTTGCCATAAATTCTGAATGTTAGCACTCTAGTTGCTCATTAGATCACTGTAGTAAAACTACTGTTCACCATGAAAGTCTGCTCCTGGTATTAAAAGTGCATGTTTCAGTCTGCATGTCAGAATTTTTTAATGAAATAGAAGAGGATTTGAGAAGTCACTCAAAATGTGCCCTCATTTTCTTTCTTCAGCATTAATCATAATTTCTATGGCAAAATGAACCCCCTCATTGTGTTCCTTTTTAAATTAAGTGTTTTAAGTGTTACCAGTTTATTCCAATCAAGATGGCTTCAGGTGTGCCATACTTTTGTCATAATGAAGACAGTAAGCGCTCTAGTTGTTTTTAAGAACACTCTGGGACATTCTGTCATTGGGCTATACTTGGGCTACATCTGGGTGATATTTGGGCTACATTTGGGCTCTTTTGTCTCTGGTGGCCATCTTGGGAGACTTATTTGTTATGAAGTTTCCTAATTTCCTCATTTACTGCAGTCTACTCAGTAGGAAATACTTTCAGTTTTTTACTTTGATTCCATCAAGAAGGCATTCAGATGTGTCACACATTTGCCATAAATTCAGAATGTTAGCACTCTTTTTGCTCATTAGATCACTGTAGTAAAGCTACTGCTCACCAGGGAAAACTGCTGCTGGTATTGAAAGTGCATGTTCCAGTCTGCATGTCAGAATTGTTTAATGAAATAGAAGAGGATTTGAGAAGTCACTCAAAATGTGCCCTAATTTTTCTTTCTGCAGCACTAATCATACTTTTTATGGAAAAATGAACCCCCTCATTTTGTTCCTTTTTAAATTAAATGTTTTAAGAGTTACCACTTTAATCCAAGCAAGATGGCTTCAGGTGTGCCATACGTTTATCATAAGTAGGACTGTTAGCGCTCTAGTTGTTCTTTGGAACACTCTGGGAAGCTGCAGTAGAACACAAAGGAATCAACTGACAGTCTCTGCCCTTGTTGGATGTACATGTTTTACTGAGAATGTCAGACTTCATTCTCATATGACTGAGAAAGATAATGTGAATTTACAGAAAATATGCTCTCAGTTTAGCTTATAGATCACCTTCCAAACCTCTGTGGGAAAAGCATGAGAAAATATTTTTATCTCAATCATGATATCCCAGCAGAAGGCTTTTTCACATGGTGAAATCACCTTAGAACATACCACAATTCCTAAAATGAGTATGGTACCATCAACAAATGATTTATAATGTAACTAAAGTCTTAAAACCTTCTATTAACTGCAATGCTTTTTAATGAGGTGCTATCATGTATATTGGTCCCAAGATGGCTGCCAACACTTCTTGGATGAAGTGCTGACAGCCAATCAGATCTCAGGATGAGATGTGTGGTTAGGCTCCGCCCACATATATATATGATTTTACTTTTGATTTTCTCAGGAACTACTGAACAGATTGACACCAGACCTGCAAAAGGCACTTCCCTGACCTGAGGACTACCTCTCTGCCAAATTTCAAGTAATTCTGTTCAGCCGTTCGGGCTGTACCTTGGACTAAAGGTCCCTATGGAAAAATGCATGGCGAAAATGTGTTTTGGGACCCCCCTTTTTTCTCGGCCCCCGCTTGACGAATCACCCCGAGACTTTAAGGGTAGGAGCGGAGCGGAGCGCCCCACCTATTTTGACAATTTTGCGAGGATTCGTCAACCGGCGCCAAAGTTATTCCAAATAGAATGTTGCGGATTTCCTATGGAAACACGGTCCTAACTATAACTATCTACTGGCGACCGCCAGTAGATAATATATATATATATATATATATATACACATGTGAGTAATTACTATGTTATTTGTAGCATTAATAGGGATTCTTACATGTCATCAAACATGTACACTTTTCTACATGTCATTCTCTATGATGGAATTATTTCTGTAGCAGTTTAAACGCATTCGTAGGTGGAATTCTAACTTGGTTTGTAAGTTGAATTTTTATTTTAGTTATAATTTTCTTCAGTATTAAAATAGCACTACAAACGTACTGCAAAATGCTATTCACAAAATTACGTGTGTATGATCCACTTCTCCTTTTTTACTTTTCCCTATAGTTTATAATAAGGATACTCCACAGTTAGGGTGAAGATCTCTGTATAGCACAGTACAGGGAAAACTGAAAAAAATGTAACCTTAGAAAAAGTTAGTAAAATATTTTTATATTATATATTGGTGTAAATGAAATGTATACATGTATTTGAAATGTAGAGCAAAAGAAAAAATGCTACAAAACAACAAACTTAATTCTGAAAAAAATATTTAATCAACTCAAATATATTACATTAATGTTTCTGACATTTTAATGAAAAAATAAGTCCCCAACTAAAGTAAAATATATATTTGTATAATACATCAAATTATAGTACTTAAAAGTAATTTATTAGAGTTTATTAACATTTCATTTTGTATTATTTTTAAATTCCCCAAATGTTTTACATTATTGTATAGTTAAATGATAATTATCTTTTATATGCTTTAATTTAAATGTATTTATATATTTCACTATTTTAAAATGTAATTTAATTCAACATTATTTCATATGGGATTTTCTTTAAAGCCTTACCTCCATTATTTTCTAAGAGATGGTGTTGCAGAATCAGTAGTTGGCCATTTGTAGGGCTAGACTCACTACTGTTTCTCTTTGACAGCAGTGACTTACATTAGGAAATGTGGCTCTACCCTCGTCTTCAGTGGGTAGAGATGTGTAAGGCTACACTTTTGTGTAGCTTTACATTCAGGTCTTGTGAATAGCAATGAGTACTACAGCTATTTGAAGAGTAAGAATAAACTTATATGTGTAAATTACTCACAAGTGTAAGTTACCTTTGTGAATAGCCTCGATAGTGTGCACTTGTTATGTTGTACTATACATACAAATAACATTTATAAGGCGTCTTTAAATATGAATGTTGATACATAAAAATGTTAGGGCCAGTGAAATTGGCATCACACACACTTTGATCCTCCATGACATCACAGGAACTTTCACCATGATAACATCTCATAAACCATAATATATCTCATATATTGAGGTGCATCAACAAATGAGAATGTACAACAATCAAAAGTCGAGACATAAACTCTAATGCCTAATAAATCTTAAATGTCACAAAGGGCATCTACATCTAATGCCCAGAACAAATTCCATATGCTCAGACAAGATGCCTAGGTATTGCTTCAAAAGGACACCATCAGAATATTTAATTAGAACGTGGATGGTGAACGTGTTTGTGCTTTCCCAAGAAAGGCCTCTCAGCACATAGGTTACCTTGTCCCTGGCATCAGGAAAGAACAATGTCTGCTTCAGTTCACACTGCAAGTTGGAACCGCAATTGCGTTCCTCCTTCATAGTTGAGTGTGTGATCTGGAACCCGAAAGTTACATTCCGGCGAGAATAGACAGAACTCCAAGACCCATTATGATGAGTTAATTATTTTAGAGATATAATACTCACTGAAAACACTGAATCACGCTGTCACTTTCCAATAACAGATGTCATTATCCATCCAACAGTGCTCCTTGATTTATAAACATAAGAAGGAAAGACTGTTCTTCATAGGCTTCTACAGCTATCATTCATACTGTTCCTGGATCATACCAGTTTTAAAGAGCCAGAAAACCATAATTCGAGATGCTGTTTGTACCTGGCTTCGTGAGACAAAGAATAGTTTCTGATTAAACAAACGCATTACAGGACAACTCGTTTTGAACATACAAGGTGGATTAGGTATTTTCTTTCAGTAGATGGTGATGCTTGTGTGCGTTTTCCATATTAGTGCCCCCTTTGTCTTGTTTCCTTCTCTTTTCCCAGCCCTGTCCAAAATGTGACCTTTTTTCCCAGATTAAACTAAAAATGGCACAATCGTACAAATATCACCATTCTCGTTTTTGTGCTTCCTACTCCTCTTGTGTCTTGCTTCAGTCATTAAATGTGGTCACTCTAGGGTGGTTAGTCAGTGACAATGTGCGCTGGGAGGACCACCCCTGGTGATGTATGTCTGGAAGTTGTACCGTGGTCATAAATGTCAACACAGACCTCTTCTAGAGGAGTCCAACTGTGTCATCATCCAGATCAATATTTTGCCAGGCACACTAAATAGTGACATTTTTATTACGAGAACTTAAAGCGTTTTGGTGGCTTGGAAATTCTAATTAAAATAAAGACACTTTTTAGGGCAAATTTAACATATTTACGAAATTAAAGAGCAAATATGCTGCCGGTTTCCTGTGCTTTGTTCAACTCACCTTTACCTTCTTAGGGACAACGAAAAAGCACCTGGACTGTGCTTAGAGAGAAAATGTCCTAATGTTGGAAAAGGACGTGTATACGTTTGCACATAGGTATTTTTATTATATAAAAAGTAAATAATAATTCCCAGTACTTTAAGTTGTTTGAAAAGGTTGGTGGGGCATTATAGTGTTTTAGTACCTTAATTTAATGCCCAAAGAAATGAAAAACTCGACAAGGTACCTTCCAAAGTAAGTGGCAAAGCATTATTCAATGGAAATGAAATAATGCTTTAGGCCCTGGAACACCAAATTATGTTTCAAGCCCTGGAAAGCGATACCAAAGGGGATGAGGGACGGAGCGTTTGAGCAAATCAAACACTCACCCCCAGTCGACTGACCCATCATCATTCTTTAGCTCACTCCACCACCCCAGTTCAGACATGGCCATATGCAAATCAGTCTGACCCTGTGCCTCATGGGAACAGTCCAGCCCGAACTGCCAAGCCATGTCTTCCCTGGACCGGAAACAAGCATCCTGGGACCGGTTACAGGGTCATAACCCTCATCAGCCAGGCTATCTTGAATCCAGTGGCAAAGTGAGCAAGGGACCCACGTCTGGGCATACCATGCCAACTTAGGGCGAACAAAACGATACCAAAGGGGATGATGGATGGAGCGTTTGAGCAAATCAAACACTCACCCCCAGTCACCTGATCCGGGTTTAATCCATCATCATCTTTAGCTCACTCCACCACCCCAGTTCAGACATGGCCATATGCAAATCAGTCTGACCCTGTGCCTCATGGGAACAGTCCAGCCCGAACTGCCAAGCCATGTCTTCCCTGGACCGGAAACAAGCATCCTGGGACCGGTTTCTGGGTCATAACCCTCATCAGTCAGGCTATCTTGAATCCAGTGGCAAAGTGAGCAAGGGACCCACGTCTGGGCATACCCTGCCAACATAGGATGAACAAAGCGATACCAAAGGGGATGATGGATGGAGTGTTTGAGCCCTGGAACACCAATGGTAAACAACAGCTGCCACCTGTCACTTAGTTTCTTCAACCAGTGAATGATAGAAATAAAGGGCCCCATACAACCCTACTTCAATGCGCATTGTTTACTTAGCCAGGGCACGATCCTGGCAGGCCTTTGCCAACTTAGAGCCCGGATTCTTCTTGTGAAGCTGGTATTTGTTTTTATCACACATAGTGTCAGCCCTTCCCCAGCTGCTGTAGGGCCAGGGGTGCTTTCTGCTGACGTTTGACTGCAGGCGCCGACTGAACTAATGCACCAACAACAGAGTGCCCATGAGCAGACAGTCTACAAGCAGGATAGAGTAAAAGGAGTAGACAGGTCACGAACCTCTCACTCTCTTGTTGTATATACATGTTTGTGCTCCTCAACACACAACTATCCCTTCAAGCAAATGGACCTTTCCGTTAGTTAGGTTGGTGTGTTACAAAATTCATCTCATTTTTTTTTTTTTTGTAAACATACTTCATTGAAGTTCGCAGGTCGATACAAACACATATCATTCAAGGCTTCATGGGTATCAACAAACAAAGGAAAGATCAATGGTGTAAGCATAAAGAACATTGCTGTGATAATCTTCCTATACATGATATTGCTCCCTCCTCCCTCCCCCAAAACAAATAGAAGGAGGCAAGAACAACAAATCTGTAGGTATGTTGTTTCCGCCCAGCATTCGTTTCAGTCGTACTTTAATGCTTCACTCTATCCTAAACCCCTATAACTACCCTCCACCCTTCCCTCCCCCCAGGCATGTCACTCTCAGCTTCTCCTAAAATATTACAATGTGAAGCTGTTGTGACAGAGCACTACTAGTATAGCAAAGAGAAATTATTAAAAAAATAAAAGGGAGAAAATGCAATGGGGGATTCATAATGGGCGTAATATCTTGGTATTTTTCATTTCTAATTACTCCCCTCCAGAGCAGATACTGGAGGATTCCATCTAGCCCTCTTCTCCAGGAGCATCACCTATATGATCCTCATCACTGTCACTGTCTGGGATCTTCAGGAGTACTACCAGTGTGTCCCATGCTTTAGCTGCATCTTGTGCCCTCTCAGTTCAAGCCCTCTTCGCCAATTGCATCCAAATTTGTCTGTCACATTCCGCCCATTTGACAAATTCTTTCTTCCATCTGGCTAAGGTGGGGCCCCTCTGTGACTTCCAATTTTTAGTGATTTCCCATTTAGCTAACAAGAGCCCCATATCTATGAATTTACTAGTGACCTTAGTTTTAGCCGTGTAGGGAAACCAATGCAATATACATAGTCCCATAGTCGGTTCCAAGTCCCTGTCAGTAAGCTCAGTCAGTAAAGTCACTACTTCACTCCAGTAAGTGGTTAATTGCGGGCACCCCCAAAACATATGACAGAAGTCTGCCCCCTCCCCGTGGCAGCGTGGGCAGGCGTCCAAACTAGTGTCAAAGTATTTACTATTTATTCAGTTTTGCTGGATGCGGTAAGCTCTGTGCAATATGTAAAAATGCACCAACTGAAAGCGTGCGTTCCTAGTGCTCTTCCATGCTCATTCTACAATATCATTCCATGCATTGTCCGGGATCTCCGCCCCCATATTCACCTCACTTTTGTGTCGCAGCCCTGTCAGGGGCACCAGTGTCTCCCGCGTCATACGGCTATACAGGCATGTGACCGCCTTAAATGTGCATGCCGCTGTTACTATGTATTGGCACCCCAATGCCATGGCCGGTTCTACAGGGCCCACCTTCCAGTGCTTGCGAATAGCCGTAGTGAGTGCTGCATGCAGTAGAAAGTCCCCCCCAGGAGGCCAGGCCGCTCCTGTAAGTCATCAAAGGGAAGCATCACGCCATCTTCAAATTAATCTCCAATAGTAGATAGGTCTTTCTCTTGCCAACTAGACAGCCCCTCCCGATTCTGTCACAAAGTAACACCTTACACATGGACAGTGGGATGTCAGGCGCATACGAGACTCCAATCTTTGTCCTACTCCAACTCCGTTTTCAACACTGCTGTGCTGTTTTAAGGTCCCCTGGGAGATCGCTGCTGGAGAGTGGGAGATTTATCACAATTTGAGAAAGTATTTTCAATTCTGGTGCTCTATCTCTCTTTTCTGCAGTGCCTCGCATCTGATCTGCTATGTTTTGTGTGAGCCATTGCAGCTGGGCTGCTATATAATAAGTCTCGAAATCGGGTACTGCCCATCCTCATCGCTGATCGTGGACGCATCAAAACATTCAACGCAACTCGCTGTCTACCTACACCCCAGAAGAACCCCGCAATCATAGTCTTGAGTTGTTTAAAAAAATCACGTCAGAATCCAAAGCGGCAAGGTCCCAAAATAATAATAAAAGTCTTGGGAGGGCCACCATTTTAAGTAAGACCACTCGTCCTGCCACTGATAATGGGAGCGACCCTCAAAAATCAAAACTACCCGTCAGTCCTCTAAGTGCTCTGCCGATATTTCCCTCCAATAAGTAATTCTGTGCATGGTATCCCCTTGTGCCTAAGTATGTCAGACAGCTATATTCTCACTTCATCCCAGGTGTGTCTTGTGGGCCTACCCTTGTAGCGCTTCTCTCATGTTCGCTAGGAGCATCAGCAAATCGTCTGCATACAGGGCAATGTGGTGAGTCTGCCCACGTATGTTTAGGCCCTGCTAATGTTGTCCCGTCCTGACCTTGGTCGCCAAAGGTTCTACCGCCAAAGCAAACAAGAGGGGGAAAGCCGACAGCCCTGTCTTGTGCCCCGGGTAACATTACAGATGTCAGAGATCAGTCCTCTGTGTTAACCCTTGCCGTAGAGTGAGTGTAAAATAGGGCTGTCCATTTTATACAATTTTCCCCAAGGCCAAATTTATACATTACTTGGAACAAGTAGGGCCACTCAAGGCTATCAAATGCTTTTTCAATGTCCACTGTGAAGACAGTAGCCATGTCCTTCGGGTAAGAATCGGCTGCCAGTATTTGCAGTAGACACTGAATATTAATAGCCATGTTTCTGATCGTGATGAAGCCGGATTTATCCTTATGCACTAAAGTCGCCATATAGGGGAGTAGTCGGGTGGCTAAGATACGGCTCAAGATCTTGTAGTCCGTGTTGAGCATTGATAATGAGTGATATGCAGATGTTTCCCAAGATGGCTTCCGGGTTTAGGGAGTGGAATGATTACTGCCTCCCGTGTCGTTGTGGGGAGGTGACCCAGTCGTTTTGCTTCATTATAGATCGTGACTAATCTAGGGGCCAGTTGTTCAGTATAGGTGAGGTAGAATTCTATCAGGAGCCCATCAGTTCCTGGTGTCTTATTTCTCGCCATCTGCTTAATAGCTCCCTTCACCTCGCCAAGCTCAATATCACGTCTCAGCGCTGCCACCTGCTCCCTGTCCAAACGCGGTAGTCTAGCTGCTTGTGTAAACCTGCGCAAGTCAGACTCCATCAGGGCCTATTTACTTCTGCCTAAATCAGTATAGTGTTCAAGAAACGTCTCATTTATACTCTGCTGAGTGCAACAAGTTGTACCTTGGTGATCCTTGAGCTCGAAGATCAATGAACCTCTGCGATTCGGGTTGGCCAACCATGCCAAAAGTGCCCCAGATTTGTCTCGTTCTGCATGGACGCGTGTAGTGTAGGTTTTATAGACGAATCAGCGTAACCGCTCTACTTGTGTTGCTACTGCTTCCTTCCTTGCTTATCAGGTCTCCCTGGGCGATCTCGTTCTGCGTCCTGCAAGTGTTGGTCTGCTTCCTGTACCTCCCTCAAGAGCACTTTACGCACCCCTCCTACCCCTGATATGCAGCGACCTCGTATGACCATTTAAAGGTATCTCATTCCACTAAAGATGTCGCTGCGCCCTCATTATCGCTGAAATATTGAGTTTCGGCCATGTTTACTGTCTCGTGAAAAACTTAGTCGTACAAGGTTTCAGGGTGCAGACGCCATGTAGGCATCTTAGCCCGCGTGCGTGTCCACTGCATGTGAATCAAGAGGGGGTTATGGTCAGATAAAATCCATGTAAGATATTCACTACTGCCCACTTCGGCATGTACATACGGAGAACACAGAAATGCATCAAGGCGGACATGTAGTTCATGCAACGCAGAGAAATAGGAATAGTTCCGATCTTTTGGATGCTGTGCCTTCCAGGTATCCACCAGTCCCCAGCGGTCGTGCCAGCTGCACCTTGACGCCGCTATTTTATGAGTGGGTGCATTAGGAAGCGGGGGGTGCGAGCGATCTAGAACCACATCAGAAATGCAATTGAAATCACCCCCAATCAGTACTGGGCCTGTGAGAAAGGGTGCCAACCTCCCGGATAGGTGTTAGAAAAAGGCAGGCTGTTCTGTATTAGGAGCCTAAATGTTCCCTAGGGTATTGTCCCGACCATCTAGTTTCTCTGTTCCTACTACATATCGGCAGTCTGAATCTATAATTTTGTTCGTGCAGTGAAAGGGGACGCCCGCCCATTCCTAAATCAGTACCCCTCATGCAAATGCTGAGTATGTAGTATAAAACACTTGGCCATGCCATAGCCACTGCAAAGCCTTTCCTTCCTGTGACTGCAAGTGAGTCTCCTTGCAGTAAGTCAAATAGCTCCGTAGTAGGATCGTCTCTGGTGACACGCCTGACCCTAAAATTCCCATTAACTAACAGGGCCCCCCATCTCCCCCTCCCCAGGACAGTTACTATCAAACTAGATCCCATCCAAGCTAAGGTAACATACACAAAGTCCTCTGTGAGTTACAGAGGTACAAGGGAGCGCAGCTCTCTCGAGGGGTTTACACTAAACGTAGCGCATCAGCCACTTAAAAGGAAAATCAGTCTTGGGGCAAGAACAATCACTAGAAGTTCAGCACCCCTCGTAATTTCTAAGCCATTCTAGCTTACCATACTTGTTCAAATAATATCGTCCGCTGTATTAGGGGTCACTATTGACATCTTCACGCTATCACTGTGGGACGTGTACCTTTCATTATCGGCTGATTCTGTAGAAGATTCGGCCTCAGCTGTTGGGATGGGGCTCTGAACCTGTGCCAGTGCTACCAGTGCCTGTAGTGCTTCAGCCCATTCCCTTTCCGTTTGGGACGATGATGGCTTCTTCTGGGTCCTTCTGCGGGTCCGGCGGGTCTGTCGTTTCATAGGATCAGTGGATCTCTACTCTGCATTTCCATTTGTACCCTCTCGCGGTGTTCTGCCCTTGTAAACCTCTAGCCAATCCCAGGCATCTCTAGGAGAATTAAAGTAGTGGGTGTTCCTCTCCAGGATAATATGCAGACGGGCCGGGGACACCAAGGAGTATTGGAGGCCCTCGTCTCCAAATGCTTTCTTGACCTCTACATAGAAGGCCCGTTTTCTCTGCACCTCCAAAGTGTAATCCGGGAAAAGGGTAACCCTGCCGTTGGCCACAGTGAAGAGGCCCACAGTTCTCGCTCGATGCAGGAGTAAGTCCCTGTCACTGAAGTGAAGCAGGCCGTCCCCCACAGGTCTTGGAGTCTTCCTGGAGCCAAGGGCCTCACTGGTACTCTATGGGCGCATTCCAAAGTGTAAAAGGTAGATAGGCCCTCAGGGGCCACCACAGTTCAGAACCATGTTTCCAGGTACGACACCATATCATCTCCTTCCGTTCCTTCAGGCAGGCCCACGACCTTGACATTATTTCTTTGGTTGCGTCCTTCTGCGTCTTCAGCCCTACGCTCCAATAGACTTACTCTGTCCATAAGGGCCCCCATCTGTTGCTCGATAGCTTTCTGCGCCGGAGACAGTTCTGCTATGTTGATCTCAGTGTGCTTCACCCTCTCCGATAGTTTCTTGTGTTCTTCCTGCAGAAGCCCAAGTCCAACCGCTACAGTACTAATGTCCTGATGGAGGGTAGCCTTTGTATCTGCTATGGCCTCCAGTATTTTATGAAGTTGCTGCTGCTCTGGGGTGGACTGCGGTGGTTCTGAAGTACTATCTTCCAGGTCCTGGGAGCAGGCTCCAGTCTGGCGGCCCCTGGGTTTTCCCATAATGGCTTGGTGCTAGCAGGTGAAAGCAAAAGCAGTCTTGTCCCTACTACGCTTCCCCCAATCCGCTACCCAGTGGTCCTTGAGCGGTAGCTTGGTGGTAGCTTGGCGGTAGCTTGGTGTGCGCAAGCACCTTTCTTCCGGCGGGTATCGGCACCTTTTATCACATTGCTCTTTACAACCGGTGGGCTCTCCTGCAGTCCTCCTATCGAGTACTGTTATCCAGCGCCCCAGCCCGACTCTCTGGGAGAGTAGTTACAACTGTTCATCTATGGGGGTTGTCAGTCAAGTTGTGTGGGGTCTAGGTTTCATGACCCCAGTTTGGACATACTATGGGCATTCCAATTGTAGGCCCACGTTTAGTGTTCTCGAGCACACATCCCCCTGCCAAATGGAGGTTTAGGCCATTCCTAGGGCGAAGTTCCGCTGTTAGCTACAAGCCCCAGCGTCAGACATCGCCTTTTGTAAGTCCGGAGGTATCCACTGGCACCATGGGTCTACCTCATGCAATCACTCCCAGGGGTCTGCCGCTGTTCTCCTCTACACAGGTTGGTAGATTTGGTAGAGGCCAGTGGGGTGGTAGCACTATGATGCAGTCATCCAGGCCCACGTCAGTGGTAATCGGCCCAGTGCAGGGCTCCCTGCTACACCCTGCCCCGATGCATACGTGAGATTTTAGCGTAGTGTGGAGCGCAGAAGTCACTAGTGCACTGCTGCCATTTTCTGGGGGCCCTCTGATCCCCTTTGGCTGCCAGGAGACTGTTGCCTCAATCGGTACCTGTTCAATGCTCAACTTCGGTACCACTTGGTGTTCAATTCAGTCCCGGCTATACGTTTTGGCAGGAGAATTGGTGGGCTGATGCGGAGCTCTCTGCTCACACGTCCGCCATCGCCCCAAGCGAAGCCACGCCCCATCTCATGTGTCTCTGTGATTCTCTTCCAGTGTCTCTCTTAAATTCTCCTCTCACAACCACAACTTTCTCATATAGAAAATGTTGCTGTGTTTTTTTTTAAATAGTCATGTCCCCTATTTTTTTACCTCACAACTTTATCATAACCAGATCAACTTGGAAATTGCTACAGTGTTTCCAGATGTCGATCATCCATTTGTGCTCTGTACCCTCATTTGTACTTGGAGCTGCTTTTCTGGCAAATATCTCATACTAATCTTACTTGGAAATATATTGATCTTTCAATTTTCTCCCAAGTTTGTGTTCAGTCAGAGAATCTTCCCCTGTCTATCTGGCTGATAACTTGCTCCTGTGGCTCTTTAAATTAAATGAGCAATTCAGAAATGAAACCTTTCTTTCAAATTCAATTGAATGAATGTGTGACAAAAAACAGTGCTGCAAAACATATTTCGACATGCAGGTGTTAGGCGGAGGGAAATATCCTCAATGATAGTCACCTGTTTAATTCATTTCAAACTGAAACAACAGGAAGCTGAATGAATAGGAAGTCATATAAACATAAAATGCATATCAAAGAGGATGACCTTCTCATATTGTATAGGGAGAATGTTGGAAAGTTGGTTATTAGTAGTGATAAGTAGTGAGTTACTACTCGTAATAAGGCCACATACACAATTAAAGGTTCAGTTAGGGTCTCAATAAATGATTCCCTTGGCAACGAGCAGGCAGGCTTGACTTAGGAGACAGGTGTGCAAAGCATTTTTTTTAAAAACAATACATTAAATAAGTAAGACGCAACACACAACAAAAATCCTACTCCAATTAATAAGAATAGGTTATATTTTTATGAACAAATAGACACCAAAGTGACACTAATACAATTTAAGAGACAGGAGATATGATTTTGTAAAGAATAAACACTTTCTAATGCTTAAAAACATATAGCGCCACTTTGAGACCTCTGGTCGTGCTTGACTGATACAAAGTCAAAGTTTGAGGCCGACCACGATGGAGCCAGGTTGGGTACACTAAGTGGGAGGCCTCAGTCATTTTACCTTTGCACTTTATCAATTTTCTGGACCTTTATCTCTTGACGTCGAGTGAGCCTCCTCTTCAGGCTGGATTCAAGTCAAAGTCATCTGCTTGGTTTTTTGCGAGGCCCCAGTCAAATCCTGGATCTTTGGAGCTACAGAACTTTTAGCAGGGCGAACCAGGCCGATTCACGGTTGAAAAGTTGCCAGCTTGCCTCCGGCTGCTGAGTCAGTCACCTTGTGGATCTATTTCAAAAAGTTGCTCTAAACTTCTCCAAACATACGGAACTTCTTCATAAAGTTTCTCTTGAGGTATCACAGTTTCAAAAACACAAATCCAAGGGTTTAGAAGCTCTGAGGTGATCCTTGGAATTTTGGGACTACAATTCCCACAATGCACAAAGATAAATCCTTAAAAGTCCACTGGACCTCTTCTAGGATGGAGACTCCTTGGAGGAGATGATGCAGGTCGGTTCTGTTAACCTGTAACGTACAGGGAGTCCACTACTTAATCCTTCTGAAGCAAGGCAAAGTCCTTGGGCTGAGGTCCCAGAATGTGCAGCAGGTGCTGTCCTTCAGAGTGCAAATTTTTAAGTGCTGACTTGGTTTCCAGCACGGCAGTCCTTGTAGTTTTATGCAGCAGATCTGAGGAGCTATGCAGCTCTTCTATATTTATTCACAGTTTCACTCTATCAAGCAGGGTGGCACCCCTGACCAATGGGATACATGGTGCCTTTCAGGTGTATTCCCACTGCCTCCAAATTGTGGCATATTTTTGTCCCAGAAAACAATATTCTTACAAAATCCAACATGGAGAAAGACTTCCTTTGGGGTTAGATCTGGCTAAGCCTACCCACATGTGTGGCTAAGGTTCACTAACACACCCCATCCAACCCCCTGACTAATCTATTACTGAGGTTCCTCTGTGGCTGGGTCAGCAGGATATCGGGGTCAGCCTATGCTGATCCCAAACTGTCATTCTCTCTTTGAAGACCAGTTTGGCTTCCCCACCCTCTTCCTGCCTTTTTGCTTCTGCAGCTAAAGTTTTCCACCCACAGGAAATCCATTGTCTACTCTGAGAAGACACTTCTCACCTAATCAAGCAGCTATGTTTCAACCTGGGAAAGGCTGGCCAATCAGGAGAGGGCAGCTTGAAAGCTGGATTTTTTTTAAACTCACAGAAAAGAAAGTTTGTTAATGTATTTTTTCAAATTGCTATAAATCTAACAGTGGCTAGTTGTTGAATTTATATGAACTGTGAATTAAATTTTAGATGGCTCCTGTCAATATTTTTACTTAAATACATTATCCTAATGTTAGCCTATGGAGCATTCACTACAACAGGCTTATAAAACATCTTTTAGAACATAAAATTCAAGTAAGTATTTAAAGTGAACTGTATTTACCATAATGATAAGGGGGGAACTGTGCTGGGAGGTGACGCAGTGTGCTCCTGCTGCAGATCGGTGCATATAAAATCTCCCTACTTCCACGGACAGAGTAAATCCACAGTCGCACGCACATACACTCATCATACGCTAGGGCCCATCACACTGACATTCATTCTATTACTCTATCCACACTGAATATAGGAGAGAAACCTAAACCAATCTGCACCTAAAGCGAGGTCAATGCGACCATAAAGAAATTGTCCTGAGTCATGATTTTAAACATAAGAAATACATCTGAAACTCAATAAATGACAAAGAATAACCACCCGACACTGGAATTCAAACAAATGGTTGTTTATCTAAATTAGTTCAAATGAAAGTCAATCAATAGCAAAATCATTATTCTCATAGTTACCTATTCTAGCTAAAATGGGTCAGGACAGGTCTCTCAGTAAAGTCTCCCGAGTCGCCGTCCTCACGATCAGCATCGATCCTCACGAACATAGGTTCAGGAAGAAGTGGCCTTAGACCCTCCCTAGTCTAACATTATTTATAACAAAACTAGCAAAATATAAGTAACAAATAAACACTGAACGTCCGTTGAGCCGCTGAGCAGAGCGAGCAGGAAAGGATGTTGTCTTAGCAACATTTAGAAAACATCCGCTCAGAAAAAACAAAAAAATAAAAACACGGAAGAAGGAAACTCGAGCTGAGTGAACGATACATTTATGAATGCTCTTCCTTGGAACCATAGCGGAGCCACCGCATACTATCAAAGTTCATTGTGACTCTATTCTCCTCCAAGGGCACTTGGCAGCAAGCCCGGAGCTGCTGTCCTCACGGAAACTTTTAATTCAGACAGAGGCTGTGGTCAGGTGACTTTCAACCATGTTCAGCAAGGCCTCTTGTCAAATCTCAGTCACTCGAGTGCAGGCTGTAAATAGCGGCCATCTTGATTTAGGCCAAAACGGACCATCTTAATTAAAAGAAACACAAAACAACGTTACCACATCGTAATGATTATACAGTGTTAATCCCCACTAATACCCCTATGTGTATGTAACTATATAGCCTTCTGCAACGCAAAGAAGCATTAGAGCACGTTATTTAAAAGCGCAAACACGAAACATATAGCACTTTTGCGACACTTATTTAATTAATTTGCTCACCAATTTAGTTCACGTATTAATAAAGCAACACTTATGCATTCCCGCGTGTAATTTTCTCTCATTAGTATTGTTGATTAATAAAGACACCAACAAAGTTAGTATTTTTATGATTATAAATCAGTAATTTTAATCACGACATATAACGCAAACTGGAGTTTAAATCTCAATAAATTTTCAACAGAAAACCTTGCTCCAGCACTCCCATCCGCCTTCTGTTTGAAAAGGTTCCCTTGTGGCATTGAGCTGACTAGCTTTTGGAGATGCACCTATGCCCCAGTGAGAGCTACTGAGACCTGAAAGGCCTCTGGGAGCTTTCTCAGCAACCTTGATTTTTTTCATCTCTACTGATGAAGGATATTATCCAGAAACAAATGTGTCTACAGCGCTAACCTGCACCAACTTTGGTGAAACACTTTCAGCAAAAAATCAAGTAAGCATTTAAAGTGAAATGCATTTATCATATTGCTAAAGGGTGAAGTGTGCTGGGAGGTGAAGCAGTGTGCGCCCATCCAACATATTTTATAATATCCCTGCTTATAGTTACAAGGCACCCTACCCCGGGAGCACCTAGAGGGAGACTTTAGGGGTGACTTGTATCTACAAATAAGGTAGCTTGCTACTTTAGAAGTACCTATAAATGCAAAGTCGGACTTGCATAGAAAGTAGTGCACACTTATATACTAGGGACTTACAGCTAGGCTGTCAATACCAATTATAATTACAACTAATTTGCATATACTTATAATCCTAGCACAGGCCCTTGGCCTGGTTAAGCAGAGCACAGGGCGCAGTCAGAGTGAGTTACCACCAGTACCAAGCAAACAAATGTGGGTGATCAGGACAAAAAGGACAACTTCCTCACCGGGAGTGTCAAGGAATTGAAGTTACACCCACATCACATGTAACGCAGAGGCAAGTGTGTATTAGGAAGATCATTTCAGTTCTCTTTTACTAAGTACTTAATAAAAATCTCTGAAATAAAGCATGTGTCCACAATGGGTATGAATAATATAAAGTTGAAATAACTAAACATTTAAATAAACTTATGAAACGCAGTGTCTTTAAAGTTGTCTCTTAAAACAAAATTACGAGGTAAATGCTCACTTTTACTTGTATGAATATTGGTCAATGTGTGTGTTAGACCTGTAACTTTCTGCAGGGTCACCCCTGGTTTTTCCCTTCCTCTGCCTTCTTTTGCTGGACTCATTTTTGATGTTTTTTTAAGACCCTATACATATTTACATTCTATCAAGTGCTACAGTGCTTGTGTTCTCCCTTCTAAACATAGTAGAATTGTCCTACACCTGAACGGTACATTTAACTTACGTGTAAGTTCATAGGATATGGCACTACATGTACTCAGTGCTTGAATGTGAAATGCCACTAGTCACTGTAGCACTCATTGTGGTACTCACCAAAGTAACCTTTAAAACATGTCTAAGGCTAGCCACTTCAAGCTGGAGTGCAGTTTTAAATTGCCATTTCAACCTGGCAAAATATGCTGGAGGGATTCCTGATCCCACAGAGCGACCTCTTCAGGTCCTGGGTGCTTTGCTAGCATCAGAGTGCACTCCTCCTGAAGAGTAGGCGAAAATGCAGATGTTTTAGGTTCCTTATTACCATGAAGATAGCTTTTCGTGCCAAGTATCGACTGCTCTTGATGACCGCCAATGCAAAGCTTCAGTGGGACTCACTCTTCGTGCTGACAAAGACTGACTGTGAAGACCGCCAACAAACATTTCCAGCGATGACCGGCTATTTGTCCTACAGCAGCGACCATCCACAAAGCACAATAGGCTCCTCACATCAACAACGTCCTCCTTGCGGACCCCCTCCAACGTTAATGGCACTTTTCACATGGACTTGAGATGATCACTTGTCAGCGGGATGAGCAAGGTTCCTGTATCAAACCCAGACAGCCCAGAGCAACCAGATAACTGTGAGTGTCGCTTTGTGCTTTTTGATGCTATTTTCACTTTAAAAAATCATAATTCCTGTTCTACTGAGTGAATTTTTCTTGTTTCACATTATTGACTAAATTTGACTCTATTTTCTAAATTGGTTTGGGATTTGTTTTTTGTTGTGTTTTCACTCTATCACTGAATGAGTGCTACATAAATACTTTACACATTGTTTCTAAGTAAGCCTGACTGATTTTGTGCCAAGCTACCAGAAGGTGAAGCACAGGTTATTTAGTGAGTTTTGTGATTCACCCCTCTCGACTAAAACCCAATTTCTTACAATGTGTATTACATTTCATCATGTTATCGTGCCTATGCATACGAGGTGAGAGCAAATATTTTTACATGTTTTATGAACATTTGTGAGTTTCCATGTTGCATTTGCCTGGTTTATCACTCCCAAAACTTGAACTTGTAGGAAGAAATTGGGCCACAGTGATATCACTGTACTTTCTGAAACTGGTTTTTATTAACAGCTAAGCCACCAGGAATAGTGTTTCCATGAATTCAATTTTTCTTTAGCCCTTTCACAGTTGGTTAACAAATATCCTGCATATATATTCAAATCTGCATTTGCAGTGGATCTGTTGGAAATCGTCTAGTAGGACATCAGCAAATTGTGAAGGAATGTCCAAATGTTCTGATGTGACAAACATCTGTGGGTTTTGTCCATGTAAGGAAACAGTGCAAATATGCATTTTATGAGGTCATATAATCTCAATATCTACACCCCCACCCTATGAAATTTCAGTGAAAGGGTTGTTTGATAATGTTTTCCCCATTTCCTTAAAGGCAGGAATTTGCAGGGGAAATGGAACAAAAAACTGGGCAGGCATTGAGATCTTGAAACAGCAGAATGACTACTACCTTTTATGTCTGTTTTACCACTTCTTGTTGGCAAAAAAGGTGATATAACTATCAAAGTTACGACCAACTGGCACATCTCTTGTTCAGTAGTAGACTTGCTCTGGTGCAATTAATATGAAGACTGATTATTTGGAGGATTTTATACAGATAATTTCAGTAAAGCAAGCACATAAATAACAAATAAAATGGGTGGAAAAGCAACAAAGTCTAAAGGAGAGAGAAGGAATTGTTATTATACCCATATAAATTCAATGTATTTTATGAGTGCTAGTAAAAATATCACTTTAACATACATAATATCAGGAGAAGAATCATTATGGTATTACCAGTGCCAGATATGTTCCTTAACTTAAAAATATAGGTTGAGTATAAAATGATTTCCTTGGGGGCACACTAATAGTATTAGCATCCAGGGTGAAGAAAATAGATTCTGCCGCAAAATCCTGGGTGCACCCATCTCATCATCCAAATATGCTAGTCATTGTGAACTCAACCTTCCATACATTGAAGACTACGTTAAGGCTCGCCCAACCCTATTTTGGTTGAGAATTCGGAAAAATCCTGCGGCTCAATTAACTAGAGAGATAATCTCAGATTGTTTGAAATGTGACAGGGGGATGGATATACCATGGTTGGCTGAGGTTCACAAAAGTCTAGTAAGTGTGAACCTAAAATGTGTATTTTCAAACCCCTCAGACCTTGGCACTATCAGTAGTAAAGCTCTTCAAAGGACTCTCTATGCATCGTATAAAAGTGCCAGATTGGTTACAGAGTGCAAAAAAAGTCAATGGCCAGATACATGCATATTGAGAACGTCACTTCCGCGGTTTCTAGCTGTTTGTTAAAACCTATTGGCCACTGGGAAAGGGGCTTACTCTTTCGGCTGAGGACTGATACCATGAAATATATGTTAGACCTCCCTGTGGGCTTCATTACTTACCTTGACCTTCTACCCTGTCCTTGCAATAATCAACACAAACAATCAATGCTGCACTTTTTATTCTTTTGTTCTTATTATCTAATTCTCACCAAAAGGTTTTTGATCCCTTATTTTAAAGCTTTACCTGTGATTGATTATTAGGCAGCTTACGGGATGGTCATTGCTCTAAATGATGATGAACTAACCTTTCAGGTTGGTTCTTTTTTTAAGGCGGCAGTACGCACCCATAATTCTATGCGCCCCTCCTGAACTATAGCACTTTATTTTATGTTTTTAAATTTGAACTGTTATGTGCTTTTATTGATTGTCTCATTATGAGACTGTGCACTGTATTACTGGAGGCTGAATTTTAATTCTAATGGATGTCGTAATTGATTTTATGTTTTTGTACTTTTATGGATATGCACTTTTATCCGAATAAAGTTTATATTGATTGATTGATTGATTGATTGATTGATTTCCTTATCTCCTTTTAATGTATGTATGTATGTATGTAAGTAAATATTAAATGCCACATGATCTATGACATCAGAGAAGCACACTCTCTTTTTATGCACTACAACATTACAGATATAACCAAGAGATACATTCTGTACAAGAAAACGTTTTGGAGACATAATTTTATATAAGTTAATCAGTACTATTTATTTGGAGATTGTGGAGAGGATTTTGCCTATAATCGTGAATTAACAAGATTACCATATTCTATTCCTGTAAAGTCGTACATTTCAGAAAAATAGTTTTCAAAGATGAAAGCATATTAATTAAACACATTCTGATAATTCAATTGTTGCATAACTCATTTGGAGTTGTTTCTGCATTGAAGATGGTCTATTCCTGAATGCATGAGAGGGCCATGATTTCATGGTCAATGAAAATTACATTTTGAGGAACTGCCCCGATTTCTTACTGGTATTCGTCATTACTTTGAGTCAATGTCCTCCTGATTCCACTCTCAAACCATCACATTGATGGGATGAGAAGGCTGTATACTTACTCCTTCCTTGGTGTAGAGTGCTCTCCAGCCTGGGTACTCACCAATGACTATGCCACACACAGAGCTTAGTATTACACGTCTCTCTGCATCTGTGTGTAATTGTGTACCCAACATTTTACACCAGACTTCGTTGCATTTCGTTCTAGTTCTACGGAGTCCATGTAAGCCAAAAGAGTACCATCATTTCTAAATCACAAAACACTACATCCCCCCTCTGTTGAATAAAAAATTACATTTTTTTACAACATTTATATAGATAGACATATACAATCAAAGTTCTTCAATCAATCTATTTGGCCCTTTAATTGTTAAACCTGGACTTGTACTGGGAAACTGAGAAGTGTCATCACTGATATCAACGGTGTAGAGGCAACAACAGTTACTGATGTTTCAGATCCAGTATCTGCTTCAACAGTTAGATCTGATGAATGATTAACTAAGTGGTTAAAATATGACGAGTCCCTGGTAATGTACTTTCCAGTCCACTGGGCAGTCCCCATGTGTCCCATTTGTAAACAGCACTTGAAAATGTTCTGCACTAAAGGAAGCATCAAATTTTCTTCTACGCATATGTCATTCTAGCACTTGATCCCTTTCTTAAGAATAATATTTCTCGCATGTCATCTTTTGTCAGCATACGCTTTCATCCATTGTTCATTAACCAAGTCCTTCTCAAAAGTTGCTGTCTCATCTTTCTTTCTCTGATTGGTTCATTGAGGTAACCTGGTGTTCATTGCTTTCCCAAATATTAATGTCACTGGACTTTCACCTATGGTCGAGTGGGATGTTGAACGATAAACTCTCAAGGTAAAATTCAACGCAGTTTTCAAACTGAGCTCCTCAAGAGTAGCATACTGCACTGTTTTCTATAAGGTACTCACAAAACCCTCAACAAGTCCATTGGCACGCGGCCACAGATGTGTTCTTCTGAGCCTTAAATATTCAAATGCTCTGGGAAATCTTTGAACTCTCAACTATTGAAAGCCGGGCCATTGTCAGACTTCACCGTGGGTGGAGCACCCAATGTCACAAAGATGTCATCTAATCTTTCATTGAGAAGTAGATCAAGGACCTTCAATTAATATACATGTATGAGTATTCATCAATAGTAATCAGCAGGTGATATCCATTGTAGAGTAGACCA
This sequence comes from Triturus cristatus, assembly GCF_964204655.1. Classification (NCBI taxonomy): domain Eukaryota; kingdom Metazoa; phylum Chordata; class Amphibia; order Caudata; family Salamandridae; genus Triturus; species Triturus cristatus. The sequence continues at coordinate 493,474,721 of NC_140588.1, forward strand.
AAAAGGTCAATGGCAATTCTCTCCCATGCATGCTTTGGGAGCTATGACATGTTCAAAGGTGTAGTAAATAGTTTGTGTAGAAAGGCAGTTGCATGGACGACAGGCCTTTAATTCCCTTTAACCCCTATCATCAAGATAAGGAGACAATACTTGGTCTAGGAGAGATTGTTTTGTGATAATGATTCCACAATGTAATTCATGGGCCACTCCAATTATTTTCTGTCCAAGACTCTCGGAAATCAGAATTCTTGACCCTCCAAGTATAACTCCATCCTGAGTTATGGACACTTCATCCTTGACAATTTTGTGTTTTTGATATTCACCATCACTAGTCAGCAGTTGAGGGTGTTGGTTTCATGACTGATGTCTAATGATATTCTTCAACTTTAGCATGTCACTATCGTGGCTCATGGCAGTGATGATCTGGCTAACAAAATGGCAGCTGATGTTTTTGATTTTACAATGAAGTTAATATAGGCATCAGCCGTCTTAGATGGAGTACTGTGACCTTGTATAGGAACTCTGGAAAAGTAGCCAGCAGGGTTCTGATCCTTACCTGGATGATGTATAATGGCATAATTATACTCTTGTAAACGTAGTCCCCTTCGTTCAATGCGAGGAGGCATTTTGGTATTTGTATTGACCATCCAGTCCAAAGAAACTTGATGTCCAGTTACCAGCATGAAAGGTTTTCCATACAGGAATACATGGAAATGTTCACAAGCCCATACAGCTAAACTTTCTTTTCTGGTTGTAAGTATGCACGGTCAGTTTGGGAGAAACCTCTACTTTTATATGCCACAATATGCCTTCTAACATTCAGATGTCTGTGCTGTGGAAGGATAGCACCTCACCCGACTGGGCTAGATTCAACAGCTTCTGTATGAAGTTCAGACTGAAGTATGCATTTCAATAGCATTCCCAATGGCTCGCTTGATTCTTTTAAAACTTTCCTCACATTCATGTGAACAATGAAATTAAACATTATTTTTTGTCAAGTCTCTCAGCCGAGCACTTACAGTGGCAAAGTCTTGTATGTATCTGGATCAGTAACTGGGCATAACAAGTAATGTACATGCCAGAGAAACTTCTTTTAGGGGATCAGCATTTGACAGCTCATGTACTTTAGTAGGATCTGGTGTCATACATACCCCCATCAGCCATACGGCCAAAGAATTTGAGTTTTTTCTTATGGAACTCACACTTGTCTGCATTCAAAGTCAAAACTAGTTCGGCAAGTAAACAACGTACTTCTGTAAGAGCTTTATTGTGTTCTTTGTGTTGCTCTGATACCCTAAGAATTCATCACTATAATTGAACCGATTCAATACAGGGTGTATGATACGTCTAAAAATGTCTTGAAACAGTTCTGCATTGGAGTATACACCAATATGTAGTCTTTGGTTTTGAAACAGAGCAACAAGTGTAGAAGAGGTTGTAAAGTACCTGCATCCTTCTTCAAGCTCCAACCTATGATAACCTTTTTTTAAATCAAGGCAAGAGAAGACTTTTGCACCATATAGTTGCATTATCATGTCAGCAATGTGTGCAACTAGATGTTGTTCTCATTCAGTTGCCTTGTTTCCTTGACGCATGTCAATGCATATGTGTACAGCTGCTTTACTGTCCTATTCAGGCACTACCACTATGGGAGAAACCCATTGCGTTGGACCAGTAGAACACTCAATAATATCATACTTAAGTAACAATTTAAGTTAATTTGAACTGCTTTTTATAATTGAAAAGCTATAAGTTTATGTCTTTAAGCAACAGGACGGATGTCCTCATTATTATGCCACTTTACTTTCATAGTCTTATTCTTTCCCAAACCATGAAATAATGAAGGGAACTGACTAATTATTTTGTGGTGAGCACTCATGTTGTTATTCACAGAAATCAGTTCCAAATCAGCAGCTGTGCTAAAAGTGAGTAGACAGGCACTAGACGCAGTGCCTTACAGCACATTGATTGGTGCTTGGACTTTCATTTTCTTGTGTTTCATTGTCACTAGAAATGGACCTTGACTTTTTTAAGGGTTTCGATGCGGCCCACGTAAACACATTGGTTTTTGATGACATAAGTTGCAACAATGGAGATAATTCTTTGTATTTCTCATCATGGATAAAGTTTATCGATGCACCACTGTTGATAATGAAAGGTAGCAAACAACCATTTACTTTCAGTGGAATCTTTGTACAATGTTTGAATGATGTTAGTGCTTTGGCATGTCGATCTTTCTTTGCCAGATGTTTTCCATCACCAGCAGCCAAACCAAAATATGCACACTTTTCTGAGGTAAGCATCAACATACCACAATCAATTTAATCACTGTCACTTGATATTGATACATAAAAACTGTTTGGCAATGATTTAGATGACAATCGACTTTGTTCGGTGTCTATTCGTCTTAACTGATGTCGCTGCTTGGTCTTGTGTGGGTGCATCAAATGTTGCTTCTGGAATGTTCTAGTGGCCATTTTGTCTTTGCACCATGATACACTTTCTTATTTTTTTGCTTTTCAAACAATCACATAGCTGTTCTTTTTCCCACAGCCTTTACATATCTGTCCAAGAGCAGGACATTTACCTTCATGTGGAAACGAAAATCCACATCTAAAACATAACTTATTTTTACATATAGATATCACTTTATGTCCTTCAGTCTTTTGTTTTTGCTTATTTTTCACACTCATTATGGATTCAATCTGGGTACCTCTGGCCTCCATGCTAGCAGGTCGATTATCAGCACGCTCTGGAAGCCATTAACATTCACAGTAGACTAAGAGTTTCCCTCATTATTCATCTTCTGGATGAATCTGACAAGCATCTATCCAAAACTCCCAGATGCATAACTTCTCAATTATTAAATTCATTGAACTTACAAGGTCTGATGAGTGAGACGATTCCCTCCACATATTCATCAATTGTTTCACCAACTTTCTGGCCTTCTTGGTTGAAGATGTAATTTTCATAATCAACATTATCTATCAAAGCAGTCCATCTAGTGCCAATATTATGCTTTTTGGCATTATCGAAAGGTGGTGGTGGTGGTCTCACGAAAGTGAGACTGTTGTAGCCATTTCTGGCAATGGCTGACATTGCAGGTGGAGCTCTCCCTGGCTCTCTCAGCTGTTCATCTTGAACCTGTTGTCGTGAGCCATCTCTAAGGCCTTGAGATATGCTGGCCTCTGGATCATCCTTGATGAATTTTTGAAAAACGGCCTTTGTCATTGCCTCTATATGAAAAACAGAGTTTAACTATTAAAAAATATCTGCAACCATTCTGACCACCTTCAAGGCCCTTCAGTTACTTGACAAGACTCACCAGCATTGTAAGCACAACCACTGTGCTCTCCATGGGCTGTGACACCTCGCACTGACTCCCTTTACTCAGGTTCTGGTGAGTAAATCACTGTTTTATTCTTTGGCACATCTGGGTACTGTCTGACACCTGGTTTATCTCTGCCTCGCAGCGCTTCTGATTGCAGCGTTATATTATGTATGACTGTATATTGCGTAATAGTGCGGTACCTTTGTGGACGGTTTGACCAACAGGTTCTAGGCAACTCATATGTAGATTTCTTTTAAACGCTTTCATTGTTTTCAACTTCTTTACAGCGGCTAGAGTTGTGCTCTGTCTCCATATGCATTAAGCATTGATTCTGCACTTAGACTGCAAAGCCCGTGGCACGTACAAGCAGTTTGCATGGACCACCACAACAGTAGCGGCTCGTGGAAGGAACGCTGCAGGTGGTGGGGCGGGGTGGGGTAGGGGCAGTGTGGAGGTTGTAATCTCCGGCTCAAGGCCTACCGAAGTAATGCAAATCAATAAATAAATAAAACGAATTTCATTGCGCGCGCTGCATCGCCATTTGGCATTTCAGCGTGCGCAATGAAATTTGTTTTATTTATTTCTTTACATTACTCCGGTCAGCCGTGAGCCGGAGTTTACTACCCCTCACCCTGCCCCTCCCCTGTCCCACCGCCCCCGCAGCACTCCGTCCACGAGCCGCTACTGCACCGCAAACTCTCGGGGACAGCACTGCCGATCTTCTGGTTACCTATTTCCAAACTCATCATGAGTTGTAGCGTCCTCCCCAGCCTGTGTACCCAGCAATGACTACACCACACAAGTAACTTAGAATTACACATCTCTATTCGACTGCATGTAACACATACATCACAGTTCTATAGAGTCCATCGGGAGCCAAAAGGGTTCCATCATTTCTAACTCGTAAGACACTACACTCGGAAGCACCACCTGCCACATCACAGCTGCTGCACGTGGGAGGGGTGAACCACAGACACTCACACACAACTCCACAGAAGGCAAATGCATGACTACAACATGAAAAACAGTAAATTAAAAATACTCAAAATACCTGAAAAAAATGAAAATGTTTTTCACCAGGTGCAGAGGCACCAATGGATACTTGATTCTGGGCAAATCACTTAATCTCCATGTACCTACAAAAATTAACGTTAATACAGGTGACTTGTGCACACGTAATCTGTGTCAACAGTGTGAATTACTGCGTGTAACAAATAAACAACTATCACAGTAGTCGAAATGGCATTTTCTTTCTTTGTTGTTTAATTGGAGATCAGATGCCCAGCCAACACGTGTTTTGACAGGGTGTGAGCCGACTACTTCTTCAGGGCTATTGGACAGATGGCCTGGAAGGAGAAATTCTCTCCGCCGGTTGTACTTCTGTCCCGGCTGTAGGTTTTCCGGTTTTCCTGCAAGCATCGACACATCAGCGTACTCGCTTTCTTCACGCTCGATTAGCACGCAAATGCTCTTGTTTTGGTACTCACCTTAATATTAGTTGATGTCCTTCATTGGATTTGCTCACCCCTACAGCCGGGACGGAAGTACAACCGGCGGAGAGAATTTCTCTTTCCAGGCCATCTGTCCAATAGCCCTGAAGAAGTTGTGGGTTCACACCCTGACGAAACAAGTGTTGGCTGGGCATCTGATCTCCAATTAAACAACAAAAAAAGAAAACACTATTCCGACTACTGTGATAGTTGTTTATTTGTTACTTGCAGTAATTCACACTGTTGACACAGATTACGTGTGCACAGGTCACTTGTATTATAATTTCTTAGACTCCGGTCTTCTTTGGGGGTTTAGGGTTATCCCCCCACCTGTAGCACCGTTTAAATATTATTATTGCTCCATAAACACATACACACGAGGAGGCGCCATCGCATACCGCATCACTTTAAACCCCCTGTTTTCTTGTAAAAAATATTAACGATCTGACCTTGTGGAATGTACTCTGGTCTCGCTCATATAAAGAGCTCCAATGCCCTTGGGCCGAGTTCGCTCAGTTTAAAACGCTATAAAAAACTGCAAAAAAAAATAAAACATTGCTGAAAAACATAATACAATATCATGCATGTAGTACAATATGTTATTTACTGAGAACACTCATAAATCAACCTCCTGGGTTTGCCCACCTTGGCTAAAATCAGTTCCAGGCAGCGATTCTAATTTATACACCATCTTCTTTTTTAAGAAACGTAATGTAGCTGATCTAGAAGAGATGAAAACATTCTCACTCAAAGTTGCATTAAACCTGCGCTTGATCAACAAATCAGACATCGAAGGCCAAACCAGGGCAAACAAGAATAATGATAGCAAATTAAATCAAGCCAACCATTCCCAAGTGCAGAAAATGCTTTCCTTCTGTGGCACCATATGCCTGTCACTGGGCTTTTAACAGCTGCTTAACGAGATTTTAGAACTACATCTTTATTGAACTGTATCTGAAGAGTGCAGCCTTGTGTCCCTATGGCAACGAATGAAGGCCTCACCACCATCGGATACCGAGGCAGGCCTCTCCCATAGCAACATGGGCAGCACCGGCAAGTGGAAGCTTGAGTTTACAACGGGGATGCAAACGAGTGCAGTTTGAGCAAACTTTCTTGCTGAAGTAGGTAGAATTTTTGAGACGACGGAGACAAAGATATTCAGTTAAAAAAGGCTTTATTAGTGACGGAATTAGGAAATAATAAAACTTAAGAGACACGCTGCAGTAAGGAAAAGAATAAAGTGTTCTCAGAAGAATGATCGTCAAGCTACAGGAAGATTACAAATAAAGTCGGTGTTTGATCTAAAGTCATATATATGCAACACATGTTTCTTTTCTTATTTACCTCTAACATGTTGCATTATAATTTGTTTCTGTGTTTGTTCTCACCGTGTGCTAATATGGTACCAATAAAGCTGGTCTTTCAGGTCACCCTATTCATCTAGCTACTTCACAATGCTCACAATGTTTTGGGGGCTGTCAAAATTTTTTTTAACATCATAGCCGCGGAGTCTTTTCTACGTCCAGTTCTCACCCCTTTTTTGATGTTTGGGATGTGTTACACCTGTCATACTTAGGGTGGTTTTCCCTCAATACATTTTGCCTGCTTATCTTTTTGCTGATTCTTTTTGTTGGTCTTGGGACTCTGAGCATTTTACCGCTGCTGACCAGTGCTAAAGTGCATGTGCTTCTCCCCTAAACATGGTGACATGTGTGTATGCATGATTGCTTGTCATTGTTAGTTTACTTATAAGTCCCTAACAAAGTGGTATACCAGATACCCAGGTCCTGTAATTTAAATCCTATAGTGGGTCTGCAGCACTGGTTGTGCCACTCACACAATTCGCCTTTCAAACCTGTCTCTGGTCTGCCATTACTAGGCCTGTGTGTGCAGTCTACTGTCACTTTAACATGGCGTTAAAAAACACTTGCCAAGCTATAAACTCCTCTTGTATTAAAGTCACCCCTAAGGTAGGCCCTAGGAAGGCCTAAGGGCAGGGTGCTGTGTAACTAAAATATAGGACATGTAGTTTTAAGTTTTAAATGTCCTGATAGTGACAAACAGCTAAAGTTGTTTATCACTGTTGTGAGGCCTACTTCTCTCATAGGAATTCCTTAACACATTTCTTTAAAGCTGCAATTCTTGATCAGAAAGGAGTAGCTGCATCAAGTGTTATATCTTTGGAATGGTAATGATAAATCCTCTTTAATGGTAAAGTTTTTTTCACATTTCTATTTCAGAAATGAAACTGTTAGTAAGTAGGTATTTCTCTGCTCTTACTGTTCTGTGTGCCTCTCCAATACACGTGAACGGTGGACGACAACTACACTTTGTGCATTCACTCTGGACAGCCACAAACACATGAAGGGTGGGTGTGACAGAGAACTCATCTGCATGTATCTGCATTCTGATAGCTCTCCCAGGTCAGGAAAAGGGAGGGGGAGCTGGCACTTACACCTGAACAGGCTGTGTCGTGTTTCCCACATAAAGAGCTGATTACCCCCCAATAGATAGTCCAGAGACAGAGCCGGCATGAAAGGAGGACCAGTGCGAATATGTGACGTAACATCGCGGTCTTCACACCGCAATTCCTTTACAACGCAGGCATTACAACGCAAGTCGTTACAATGACTTGAGCTGGAGGGCACAGGACTTAGGAATAGTATGATTTACTATTCCAACTCCAGCCTACGTAACAGTAGGGAAGGTGTTGGAATAGTAAATCGTACTATTCCTTAGCGTATAGCACCATACAGCGCAAGTCGCTGTAACGACTTGCGTTGTAATGCCTGCGTTGTAAAGGTATTGCGGTGTGAAGACCGCAATGTAACGGATGTCTCCCACCACTGCACTTCAAAGGTCTGCTTTGTAGTCACCCCTACTTCAAAAAACACAACTGGGTATAAATACCCGGGCCCTGACCCTATCAAGACAGCATACTGCTGTAGCTGTGAGGAACTATGCCAGGAGTAAAGACTGCTATGCTGCAAGGATTGTCACTCTGCTCCATTGCTGCTCTGGAAGAACTGCTTCTCTTCTTTGCTATGCTGCCTAGATAGCTGCTGATCTCTGCCCTGACAAGGATATGACCTATCTCACTTGAACCCAGAGTGACTCCTAGGTCTTGCTGACTTGCCCCCTGTTCTGAAGTCTCAGAGCCATCAAAGACTTCCTTCAACTCTGAAACAGCACCTGGCCTCTGCCAGCTGTGAATCTACCCCTGCCAAGTGGTGCCAGTCCAGTCCTGGGCCCTTGAAAGGTGATTTCTGAAGTCCAGATCCATCAAAATAGAAGCAGTGATGACTTTGTGCTGATCGAAACTGACACAATGCCCTTCAAAGCCAACATAGGAGTGGATCAACATCACTTCAATGGACTGTGTGGCTCGATGATGATGGACAGCGCAGTTCAATGAAGACACAGTGCCTGCATAATTAAGGGGTTTGTCGACAAAGTTTAATCGCCTGTGCGGATTGTAACCAAGTCATCAATATGTCGATGCTTGCTCCATCCAAGGTACTTTTTCTGCCGGACCTGGGAGACTCCTGTAGCCAGTCCATCCTCCATCGCGGTTGGCCTGAACTTTGGATTTTCCGGATCCAGCATGACCTCAAGTAACCTTCAAGCGCTATTTGACTCTACGAACCAGATTTTGATTTAGGGCCTCATGTAGGTAGCCAAATACCGGTCGGTAACGGCCGATTTTCGGTAATTATACCGTTACCGACCGGTATTTTGGCTTTTGGTATGTAGGGGGAGAATTTCTGTATTCGGAATTTACCGAATCGGTAAAATTACCGAATCGGTAAAATTACCGATTTGGTAATGTTACCGCTTCGGTAAATTCCGAATACAGAAATCAGATGTAGGGGGACTGTGTGGTGTGTGTGGGGATTCGTTATTTACCGCCAACTAATAGTTGGTGGTAAATGACGAATATGTGTGTAAATGCATTATTTTGCCCGTAGATGTGTGCAATGTGGCAGACACACATGCCCTCAGGGCATGTATGTGTGCCACATGTGCACACATGGCCGAATCAGGGGTGCAACAGGGTGTCAATGTGACACCCTGCCAACCTTGCATGTGCTCCCCCATTACCGAATCGGTATTTACCGATTCGGTAATGAGGCATACCTTCCCATCAATGGGAAGGTATGCCTCATTACCGATTCGGTAAATACCGATTCGGTAATTACCGAATTATTCCGAATCGGTAATATTTACCGACCAATTACCTACATAGCATTTACCACTTCATAAATACCGAATCGGTATGATTCGGTATTTATGAAGTGGTAAATGCAAGCCCACCTACATAAGGCCCTTAATCTTTAAAATTCATAACTCCGGTTCTACTTATAGGATGTTTGTTGTTTTTGTCTTGTTTTACTCTTATGCATATAATCTATGTGTCTAACCCTGTGTGTAGTATTTTGTGGTGTTTTCATTGTGTTACTGTGTGTGTGTGTTGTACAAATACTCTACACAGATAAGCCTGACTGTTCTGTGCTAAGCTACCTGAGGGTAAGCACAGGTTATCTTTTGGTGTGTATCCAGCTTACCCTGACTAGAGTGGTGGTTCCTGCTTAGACAGGGTGCATACTCTGACAACCAGAAACCCCGCTTCTAACAGACCACTTCACGCTTAGTCTTTCATAACTTTTTTTCCACAAAATGTATCCAGACTAAATGTGTGTCCTTTTTTCCCACATTGAGGTGCTTCTAAAGGTACCCATGGTTTATGGATTTCCCTGGATGGAACAAATAAAATAGCCTAAATATAGTACAAATTTGTTTTTTGTTGGATAAATGAGAAAAAGTGCTGTGCAAGTAAGCAAATATTTATCTTTTAACACTGGCATCAGCAAATGTTTTTTTGTTCTAAAATCACAGCTTTCAGTACTAGCAAAGTTGTAAAAGAAAACCAATTGTTTGCCACTATGTTTGCATTTTTCTAACTCGTAGTCTATTTTTCCTATTTTGTTCGCGGTTTCAACTTATTTTCAGTTTGTAGTGGAAACAGGTGACAAACCTACTGGTGAACCCAGAGAGCTATCCATTTCTAAAAAGCAGACACAACTCCAAAGTCAGCACAGATCCATTTGTGTTGATTGCTCAATTTTATTTACAAAAGAAAGTAATAATTGAATAAAAACAAATGAAAATAAGTTGTCAAAATAGCAATTGGTGGTGTTTACATTGGTAACTGCTTTCCCCGATGGCCAATTTCTAAAAGAAACATACTGGGGGAGAAAGACAGTATTGCCCTTGGTGGGGCCGCTCTCCGGCAGAGTAAAAATCATGACTAGTGTTTAGTGAGCATTCTATCCCTCTAGTGTCAGGTCGAGGCAAACCCCCCAATCTGTCCCTTTAGGGGACAGAAAGAAATGATCCTTCTGGGGTGGGGGTATGGTCCACATCCAGGGTGAGCCACCCTTCCATCTTTTTTTAATTATCTTGTTGTCTAGTGAGCTTCCCATGCCCCAAGAGGGAAGATTGGGGAAAAACCTCAAATCTGCCCGTCCAAATGGCGGAAAAAAAACATTCTTGCCCTGGGTGGGGCGAGTACTGAAACTCGCATAAAGGGACTCGCCACTCTTGCAAAAGTATCTCCCTTGTGTTGAGTGGGGTGTATTCCCTATCCAGGGAATCCACTACAGGAGAGAAAGAGATGGAAGGGGCCATTAGCCCCTTTCCAGCACTGCTCTTCTGAGCAGATAAGCTCTGTTAGTAGGGTTATGCCCCCCAGCACAGATCAAAAGTAAAAGCAGACAGTGCCATTAGCACTTGCACCTAGCAAGTGTCATACTCTTCTAAATAACTGTCATATCTAGAAAAGTGTGTTTGGAGCAGTGCAAACAAAGGCACTGCTCCCTTTAACTGTGCTTATAAAAAAATGTGTCTATAAGCCTAATTGTTACGGTAACATAATTTTTCATTTGCCTGTTCTTGATCTTTTATGCACAGAATCATGTCTTTGCGTCTTCAGCATGCTATGGTTCGGTTTACCATTGACCCAGAAGTGTTGCTGAGAATTATTTAACCCTAGAAAATTGGGTATAATAAGTATCGCCTATTAAAAGTTCGGCCCTCTAAAAAGGAGCATTACACAACTTTTGATGCTTTTCACACTGAAATCCATATGTCCTGTGTATTACTGATTCATTTTCACATGCTATATTCTGGCAGATTTGACCTTCTGAAATTTGGGATAGGGGGATTATCACATCTGGTTACTATGTGGTGCGATACATTCCACACAACTCGGAATTCCAACCCCTGTGACACTAAAGATTTGCATAGGGATCAGAAGTTCCAAGCCTACTTGTAATGAGGGTCCATATCTGGTTACTGTTCAAATATGTCTCAGTCGGAAGATGTCTCCATAACTGTCAAGTGGTCACAAGTCATGTTTGAAATCTTCAGCAGTCCTGGTGTTTTTCCCCACATCACTATGAGTGATTTTAAAGTAGTGGATTGGACAGGTAGGAATGTGTCGCAGTCAGATTACAACACAACAAACCTGTTTCTGCACATGAGAGCGTAAATGAACAATTCCACTAGAATTAAAGATTCAGGGCCTGATTTAGATCTTGGCAGATGTGTTAATCAGTCAGAACAGTGACAGATATCCCATCTACCAAAATTTAAATCCCAGTATATGGGATTTATATTTCAGCAGATGGGATATCCGTCACCGTTGTGATGGAGTAACCAATCCGCCAAGATCTTAATCAGGGTCTCTGTTGTCTAAATAGATTCAACAAATTAAACCAATATTTTTCATCAACGTAACAAAGTGAATGTGGTGTTGAGTATAGTTGAGTTGAATTAGTGTATGTTGCTTTTGCTTAATTGTGCAAAATTCTGCGTAAATCATGCAGAATTACAAAAATAATCAAAATGTAAAACTGGCTTTTAGTTTAGCTACATTGTAGTGGAAAGTTTGAGTCCATTTTGGACATGAACAGATCATTTTTGCTAAAAACATTTAACACAAAAAACTCAAGTGCCATAAACAATAGCTGCTTTTATTCTGGTCATTCGCTTTGTTCCTGTGCCCCACCTACAATTGTGCCACGCTTGCACCATAATTACACCACTTTGTGTAATGGCATAATTTCCATAACTGCGCATAACAATCCTACCACCATAACGATTGCAAAATATGCAAGATTACGGTGCTTTAGCTGAAATTTTCCAGTCCCTATTAAAGAGTTTACCATTTTTTTTATTACAAAATAACTGTGCATTGACCTTATTGTGTTTATCTTACTACTTGTGAAGGCTGTTTTGTCAAACTCTAATTTGCCAAAACAGCACTCACAAGTAATAAGGGAAAAACAATTCTTCTGTTTACTCGATTAGCACAAGAAAAGTATTTTCATATAATATTATCAGTTTCTGAATCTCTGCATATATGTGACGTGTAGAGAAAGGGAGGATATACCACTCTTCTATTTTTGAATCATGTCCTGGATTTTTTTTTCAAATAACAAGGAATGTTGGCCAACCTGCAGAATCTACTAAAAGAAATTCTGAGACAAATCAGTTGTACCGATGGATTATAATGTCCACCATCCCCATTATAAACCTACACATAAATACCCATTATGCAAGTCACCAACAGAGGAAGTAGGAGGTGTAGAAGTGGAAGAAGTTACGTTAAAGGGAGATGCTCTTTCTGAAGAACCCCATTCTTTTGCTGTCAGTGGTGCACAGGTCTGGAGATGTTTTTTTACAATGACTATTCAACATCATTGAATATTTTGACCCAAACAGCATACAATTTATTTCATTCCAGCACCTAATATGAGATTCCATGTTGGGCGGTATTAGCCTATGTGTAAATTACACACATGCTTTTCGCCCACATGAAATTCCATACTCTGTATTCTTGGCCCACAAGTTTATAGCAGGTAAAACTTGGTGACCCATGTTAACCATAGCAAAAAATATGTTCTTATGTACAGCACTGCATTTGCTCACCCTCAAACACGATCCACGGTTCACAAACCAGACAGAGTTTTGTGCTATTTACCAGCAGGTTTCTAACCAGGTTTTATCTGGATGGCAACATGAATCCAGTAGTTCCTGGTAGGTAGGTAATAAATAATTTAATTGAAGGCTTTCTGATCCAAACAACATCCTCTTAATTGCATGATATCATAATGTTTCACCTTTTTACTCAATTTGTCAACTTCTTCAAGAGTATCCTAGTATCCTAAATGAGATAATTTGGTGAATCTATTGATACTGATAACGTGCAGATCAAAACCAACATTGACATGCATCATGTGTATGGTCACATGACTGTCTGATTGTCTCAGAGACATGATGTTGCCAGCAAAACGTTATCTCATATAGAGCAGTGCACATATAAAGTGGCAAATAAATTGATCTTATCACAAGGATCACCGAGGTATGGGCTAATACTTCCACTACTCAGAACATGAGTCCTAACGGATGCCATCCCCTCCTTAATGTGATAAATATACAACCTCCTTTGATCACCTAAAATCTCTCAAGAGTCTTTCCACTTCTGGTAATGTAAGAATCCTCAATTCTATCCAAATTTTTAACTTTTTAAACTTTAAAATTAGACTCTAGGTAGGTCTTTCAGCCTGCTTTTACTTCAGATGACAAGGTGTACTAAATGCTGAGACCTGAATGTTTCTGCACATGAAATTTAGGGATCATATGATCTCCTGCCTGAATTCCCTACACTTGCTAACAATTACTCACAGAATACTTTCATGACAATGGGCCAAATTTAACAAAGATTTTGCATCAGATTTGCTTACTTTTTTGGCACAGACCTGGCCATGGATGTCAGTTTACCATAATGCCAGGGGTAGCGGCAGTAAAAACATATACCCATTGGTCTTAATGGGATTGCAGTGACCCTTCACGCTGTTTTCCAGGAAATTATTTCAGGTGACCTTAACTTTGACTTTGATAATAGCATAATAACTATTATCGCTGATGTTTCACAACTGCATATTTAAAGTAAAAACATAACACAGACAAACGCCTATTTAAAATAACACCTATATTATATTGCTGACTTGATCGTTGAACGTTCTGGGCCTTAATACATCCTTGAAATGTAGTTTCTGAGCTGAGCGAGTAAGCCAGAGATCTTCTTGGGTATTTATCTCCCAAAGAAAAGTTTGAAAATAAATGAATCTAATAATGCCTTTTAAAGAACAATTTTCATATAAATGTGCTAACATGATGTAAGCTTTAAAAGAACATTCATTAAATATTCATCTTCTTTTATGGTGTGCCAAATTACTGAAAACCTTATACTCCCAGCAGCCAGCAGTTGACCCCATTTTTCTTTAGTTGACCTCATTTTTTCAAAATGTGCTATGGGTGCCCCCATATGTCATAAAGTGTCTCCATTGTGTCATGGCCCACATTCTGTTACTAATGCCACATATGCCATGGTTGTCCTCCATATGCCACTTCCAGAATGCTTACCATATGCCATAGGTTTGTCATTGTTACCACCCTTCCACGTGTCAGTTGGCCCTCCTTTGTGCTAAGAATGACCTCCAATGAGATAGTACTAGCATTTTGTCATAGGTGCACCATGACAAGATGTCCTAAATTATGCCTCCATTTTCCCATAATTACCCCTATTATGCCACTATCAGTATTTTACCATTGGTACCCATCATGCAAAGATTTACTGCCAGTGTATCTATTTTGTTACTGGTGTCTGTTATGTAAAGAACTGCCTCAATTATGCTAGTGCTAGTATTTTTCCGTGGATGGTTCTGTAAGACACAATTTACATTCAGTATGGGAGGGCGAAAGACAGACTCACAAGGATGATACCGCATTCTCACATTCACTAACTCACGCTCTCTAACACTCTTACCTGCAAGCACACACACAACATTAAATCAGAAGCATTTTCAGTTACCTCAGCTGGTACCAAAGGTCCTGTTCCAGCTAACTGTGCTCTTTTTTTTATACTAACAGTGAATAATAGAATATTATTCACTATTAATATAATAAAAAATTAAAACAAAACAACCACTGCACAGTCGCCCCTTTGTTTTGTCACCTCTGAGGCCAAGGGGCACAATAGCAATGCTAGTGGTCACAAGGGGCAAGCCATGGTCCGCAGCAGCAACCCCTGGCCGACCCCTAGCAACTCCTGGCGACCCCTAAATGATGTCCATGGACTCGATACAAGATTCGGGTTGGTGTTTACAATGGTGATTTGCGTTGGTTTGTAATGAAAAGTAACTCAGCACAATGCACAGCCTTGTGTTAATTTGCACCCAGGAGACGTTCCATTGGTGGTGCATAAGTGTTCAAGTGCATCTACCCTTGGTTTTTTACACACATCAATTTCTAAAAAGATTTGGAGACATTCGTGCCAAAATCCTGAGCCTCCCTGGGACTGGTGTAGCAAGGAGTAATATTTTAATTTTTCCCGATTTTTATCTCTGTACATGTGGGCTGCATTGTACCTGCCATTCTGCCTTCCTGCACAAAAACTATGCTGACCACAACGCATACATCCCTTAACTATGGAACAAGGGAGCCTGCATGGGTGCAGAAAGTGCACCAGCGTAGGCAGAGGGCAGAACTGCCCACTTTCTTGCAGATATGACGCAGTTCTGCTCTTACCAGTTGATGCACCAAAGAATAGAATGCCTAAACATTGGAACAGATCTGCATAAATACATTGCACAGAAAAAACAATAGGTTAGCAGTAGTTTTCTATTGGAAGCAACTTATTTATCATCATTAGTTGTGAACAATTTTTTAACATCTCCTTCCCAGATTAAAGAAATGCTGACAGCATTAAAGCAAAGAAGCCAGATGCATGGTGCTATAATTCTTTTATAGTGCATTACTGCTTCAGATCATTTTATGCATACTATGCATACATCTCACCATATATATATATATATATATATATATATATATATATATTACCTACTGGCGGTCGCCAGTAGGTAGTTATAGTTAGGACCACGTTTCCATAGGAAATCCGCAACATTCTATTTTGAATAACTTTGGCGCCGGTCGACGAATCCTCGCAAATTTTTCAAAATAGGTGGGGCGCTACGCTCCGCTCCTACCCTGAAAGTCTCGGGGGGATTCGTCAAGCGGGGGCTGAGATAAAAGGGGGGTCCCAAAACGCGTTTTTCCCATGCATTTTTCCATAGGACCTTTAGACAGGGCTACAGCCCGAACGGCTGAACAGAATTTAATGAAATTTGGCAGAGAGGTAGTCCCCAGGTCAAGGAAGTGCCTTTTGTAGGTTTGGTGTAAATCTGTTCAGTAGATTCTGAGAAAATAGCCTTTAAATCAATATATATATCTGAGCCAGCTTACGGTGCGCTTACGGTACGCTTACCGTACGCGTACGGTGGCGTGCGCAAGCGCGATTCTGATTGGCTATTAGATCTTAGTAAACATTCGAATCGGCCGAAACCAGGAAGCGGCGGCCGCCATTTTCTCTCTCGCACTGAGAGTGTGGATTAAAATACAAGGCACAAAAACATGTAAAGGGGCTGTTTGGACAGCTTCAAAACACCTAGCCATGTTGAGGGAGTCCCCAAAGATCCCCCAAGGCCAAAAACGGAATTTTTATTTTTTCGCTAATTTCGCCGATTACGCTTACCGTACGCGTACGGTAAAAATTTTTTTAAAAAAACAATTATCCACACCCACCCCACCCCGTGTGCAAATGGTGCCCGAAAGGCACCATTTGTGCATGGCTTATAACGTTTTCTGAAATATTACCTTTCAAAACGAAGTGCATCATATGTCCTCCATGTGCGCACGGTGCGCGAAGCGCATCGTGCGTACATGGCCCATCTAGCGTAACGTGGGCACGCGGTGCGCGTAGCGCACCGCGTGCCCACCGTGCGTGCACGGCACTAACTGCGTAAAGTGGGCGCGCGGTGCGCGAAGCGCACCGCGTGCTCACTGTGCGCGCACGGTGCGCGCACGGAACGAACTGCGTTAAGTGGGCGGCCACGCCACGAATGGTGTAAAGTAACTTAGCATTTAAAAAACCGTACAAATTCACTGAAAAAACCATAGGTTTCACACATGTTATAGTTAGCGGAAATTTTACTGATAAAAAACCAATGAAATTCCCCCGTTATAGTTAGTGCAGGCAACTATAACTCACGCGACCGCAATCTTCTGCTGATGACATATGTGTCTTTATGAAAAAAAAATATTTGTAATATATGTATAGCTAAAAATTTATGGAAGAAGACATGGGCAAATAAGTGTCTAAATACAGTATTAGCATCAGCAGAGGATTGCGGTCGCGTGAGTTATAGTTGCCTGCACTAACTATAACGGGGGAATTTCATTGGTTTTTTATCAGTAAAATTTCCGCTAACTATAACATGTGTGAAACCTATGGTTTTTTCAGTGAATATATATATATATATATATATATATACACACACACACACAAAACAATACTACAAACATACAGTTGGAAACGGCCCTTTTTGCAGGGTTATCCCCAAATTTTTTGCTTCTTCCTCCTTTATTTTTTCTGACCCGTGGTTGTTGGCAATAGGACCCTGGGCACTTTACCACTGCTGATCAGTGCTAAAGTGCATATGCTCTCTGTATAAATTGTTATATTGATTGGTTATCCATGATTGGTATATTTGTTTCACCTGTTAGCCCCTAGTAAAGTGCACTGCGTGTGCCAGGGCTGGTGATTCAAATGCTACTAGTGGGCTGCAGCACTGATTGTGCCACCCACAGGAGTAGCGCTAAAATGATGTCTTAGGCCTGCTTGCAGTGCCTATGTGCAGTCCAGGACTGCCATGTCGACCTGGCCAGTGCACCCACTGACCAGGCCTTATCCTTCCCTTTCTGTACATGTCAGGCATCCCTATGGAGGCCCTAGGTACCCCCCTGGGCTGGGTGCAGTGTATCTGAAAGGTAGGGCATGTACTGAGGTGTGTAACATGCCCTGGTAGTGAATTACAGCCATTTTCGTTTTTCACTGCTGAGAGGCTATCTTGCCCATAGGATAGAATGGGGAAGGCTGTTTACATGCCTATCTTCCCATAAGGGCAAGATAGAAAATCCAAGTTTGGTATCTTTGTGTTCAGAATTTAATTATACATCTTTTTAGCAAGATGGTTTTTAAATTCACTGTGTGAGAATAGCACTTTGTAGAAAGTAGCTATTCTCCTGTTTAACCTTCCTGTGTGCCTGTGTGCTGGTTGGCTGACTGGTGTCATGTGATGGGCTAGGTGGCTCCAGGAGCCTGGATGAATCAGCAGCAGGGTGAATAGGGATATCTGCTTTAGATGGGTGGGAGGAGTAGTCCCTGGGTTTGAATAGGGCTGCCCCTGTCAGCACAAAGCTGGCTCCACCCCCTGCTGGCCAGGCTGAGGACTCTGCCTCTGCTGGCACAAAGAAGGCTCCACCTCCTGCTGAGCGTCTAACGACCCTGCCCCTCACTCTGAAAGGAACCAGGTGCTCCAGAGCAGAGCACACCCAGGAACTAGTTTGAGCAGGGGAATCCCCCCACTGAAACACAGAGAGACAAATACTTGGAGGGGTATAAGAAGAGGACCCCAGACACCTAAACTTTAGATCACTTTGGAACTAAGAAGAAACCTCTGCCAAGGAGAAAGCTGAAAAGAACTGAAGAGGAGAAGACTGCCTGCTTGCTGTTTTGCTTTGCTGCCAAGGAGAGGGGAAGGACTTTGCTGTGTCCCCTTCTTTTGATTCTGATCTCCAAGGGCCTGAGAAGAGCTGGCTCCCTGTTAAGAAGTCCCAGGAACAAAAGGACTTCACCACCAGCTCCCCTGGAACTCTGCTGAAGGAGTTCTGACCTGCCTTGGAGTGCTTGCCCAGTCTTGGGGCCTCAGGAGGTCGTTTTGCTGTGTTTTGGGAGCTGGGAAGCAGAAGCGTGAAAAAGAGTAACTGGTACCCAACGCATCATCCGATTGCGTGTCGCAAGAACGAGAGTGCGAGGAGAATTTCATCACGGCGACATCGCAGCACCCGGAGTCCCCACATCGCCGAGTGCGTCGAGCATCGATCCGGTGCGAGAAGATTCCTGACGCTGCGAGGATCGTCACAGAACCAGTTTGCGGGCCGCACCACTGCCGGTGCGTGAAAGTATCCAGTCGCTGCGTGCGTCGACGCAGAGTCCCGTTCCGTGGCGCATCGAGAGTTGCGTCGCCGGAAGTCAACGCTGCGCCGCGTATCGTGCCACGTCGAAGAGTGTCGCATCGAACCTGTGCGTGAAGCTTCCCCCTAAGAAACCTACGCAACGAAAGCCAAAGTCATCGCATCCTCCCCCTACAGATCGGAGCCGGCGCATCCACCTCTGCTGCGTGAAGCAGGGCTGCTGCAAAGCCTCCCCAAGATCTCAGGAGTATCGCATCGCCTTTGCCATCTTCCTTGTTATAGCTTTTGGGAACCTTATCGCAACTACAGGTACTGTTGGGCATGAGAGTGTCACATTTTGTGCATTGAGAGTCGCATTGTGCAGGGCACTGACTTTTACATCCTGGAGTACTTTCTGCAAACTCTTGAACTATCTTTAAAGTAATCTTTTTAATTATATGTTGGTTTTTCTGTAGTATTTGGTCTTGTGAAGTTTTTAGTAAAGATTCCTTATTTTTCTAAAACTGGTGTGGAGTAAATATGTGGTGTTTTCACTGTGTTACTGTGAGTGTTGGTACAAATACTTTACACATTGCCTTTGATAGCCTAGACTGCTCAGGCCAAGGTACCTAGAGGGTGAGCAGGGGTTACCTTTCCCTGACTAGAAGCAAGGGTCCCTACTTGGACAGTGGTACCCACCCTGCCAACTAGAGACCCCCAGATCTAACACATACAAATAGTTCATATAATTTCATATCCCCAACAAACACCACTTCTTTTCTCTCAGTGCATGACTTTTGGAATCGGTGGTATGTGAAACGTTTTACCCCCTAATCCACCCTGTGGTAGTCCATATAAGAAACAAGTAACTCTGTAAAGGAACTCCTTGTTTGTGCTGTTGTTTACATCCCATGTAAAATAGTCAGGCTCCTCCAAATGAAAGGTCATCTCTTTTCAGCACAAAAAATGTTTGGCTTCTACAGGACCATGGAAAGACAAGAACGGTTTAAATGGCAAAAACCTCCTTTGTACCTCCTGAAACACAGTCTGTTGGAATTCCTCCTAGGTCATTTTTTATGCCGGAGGTGTCCACGTGGAAAGGATGCATTCTTACAATGATATCTCCCGCCTCATGGGATCCCCTTGCATATCCAGCACCATCAGAAATACTCCTATGATCGGGCATAGTGGGGAGGAATGAAAGGAGCGTGCACCACATGCATGAAAGGGCTCTATTCCAAACTGCGCCGTTGGCTCCAGTTGATGCAACACAACATCCTTGCTCACTTCCCTTCATGGCATCAAAGCTTTGTAAATCTGGGACATAGTGCACAACACACGGGCAATGAAAAAAATCGGAAGACAATGCATTCAATCCAAATTTTCTATTTACTTCCCAATGTATACTCTTTTACGATGTACCATCTTTTAAGATTACCTCCCCACACTTCAATACGTCTCAAATAGGAGGGAAGTATTTTAGTTAAAGATTCCAAATCCTGGAGCATTCTTGAAACACATTTCACGTATTAAGAGATACCACATGTTAAGTACAAATACACGTAGGCAAGAAGTGTATGTGCTAGTTTATAGTCTGGAGCTCGTAGCAACACAACACCACACTTACCATTCAAAGCTCACAGTTTTGTGCTTCTAGGTTGTTTGAAGATCACACACTAACAAATCAAAGACGCAGCACAAGTGACTTTATTTCCACATCTTGTGCCTCCGACTCAAAAATTGTATTTTCGACAAATTATCACTTATTACCACAATGAACAGTTTGACATAAAGTCTCAGCTCATAGAAGACAACACTATTAGACTCAGTCAATGTCACACATACAATATACTCAGAAAGAAAGACTACGCTTATTTAAAAAAAAGTAAAATAGTTTCAGCTACACCCACAGTCATCCATCCCAGTACTTGCTTTCAAACATCAAGGTAAGAACCTCATCTTAAAATTAACTCTAACATTAACTATTGTACTCAAAGTTTATTGTAATCACAACTCCTAATATGATAAAACTCTTGTTTCTCTAACTAACAATGACACATACGCAATTGATCAAATGTATTCATGAAGACAATTTTAAATTAGCATAATGATGATGAATGTTCATATCATGCATGTAAATTGAAGTATGATATTGTTTGGAGCATTAATTTCAATTACTGTAGAAGGATGACCCACCTCAGTAAATAGCCCTTGTGATGTACACAAAAGCATGTGTTGAGTACCATTTCCAAGCATGTAACTGCTCAATTGTGTACCTTGTGTGACAATTACACATTTTACAAATTGAAAACAATTACGAAACTTCCCGCACCTCTTGTTATAATCAGGAATTGGGTTCCAGTTAGGTTCCAGCTTAGGTTGTTTGAAATAAAATAAAAGTGGCAGCATGCATCCAGTGTCAAAGTCGCAAAGACAATGATTTAAAACTTAACTAGCCTTCGGACTGAAAACTTGCTGAAAGTCGAAAGGCTGCAGCAGGGCAAGGTAGCAGAGTGTAGCCGAAGGGGAGCTCTTCGAGGACAGATCGCTGGAGGATGAGGTCTCTGTGAAGCTGTTGACAAAGGCAGGAAAAGCTCTGAGTGGGAAAAAAAAACAGTTTTTTCTCCTAAGAAGTCCTCAGAGCTGATAGCATCCTCTTCAACTGTGGTGCCGGTGAAGCTTTCTTGGATCAAAATTAGACACCTTTCTCGAAATCATGTTTCCTTAGTGTGGCAGGGCTGTAGTCCCACTGAGAAGGATATGCTAATATCACACCAAGGATGACTCAACTGAATTCACATGACTTCTGCAGAAATGATTTTCCACCACTACCCTTTGAGGTTAACCCATAGTATCAGAAGAGAAAACTGACACCAACAACTGACCCTGGGTGAAGTGGGATTGGAAAGAGAGAGAGTGAGTGATTATTATCGTGTATCTGGAGTCCCATGGAAAGAATGATGAGTGTGTGTTGAACCTTTAGAGCAGAACCAAGTTCTAGTGGTAAGGTGCACTCCTTCTGCAAAGTGAGGTGCTCTGTAACAAAAGACCACAATCACTTTACTTTACAGCTATACATGAATGCTTTACAATCAGTTTAAGCAAACCTTTCTTGTCTACCCCCTTCAGTCATGTGTAGCTCACCTTCACAATCCCTAAACTGACTTGCGGAGACCACCATTGAGTTTACCCTTCTACTCTCCATAGGGTAAAATTTGACCTTGGCAATATATTGTTCTTTTTCAAAAAAAGGTTCTCTAATAGAGTTTTTCAAGTGTGAGTCCTTGAGAACAAATCAGACAAGTATTATCAACAGGAATCCGAGCCCACTAAGGGGCCCAATCAGTACTAAACCCATCACTAAATCCTAAGGGCATATTTTTAGATTCTTCACTGCTGATAATGATGCAAGTGGCTTTTAATTATGCTAAAAAAACAATGCTACTTTACGCTACTCACAATTTGTCCTTTTCTGTCTCTTCTGCTAAAACGTCCTCTTTAAATTCAAATTGTAAGAAAAGAGAAACCAAAACAGGAGGTGCCTGGTTAGTGCACTAAAGTGAGTTCAGTGTAATGGTCTGAAGTAGCTGGAGCATTGAGCGCAGTGAGACAGTGATTGCCATAGTCAAGGTGAGGGATGTGCAGAGGCACTTGCATAAGGACCAGGTTGCATAGTTCAAGATTGTAGAACGTTCTCTTGAAGGGACGGTATTCGAAGAGAGGTTGCAAGCCTGCAGCTTCCATGTGACACTGTCTGGGTTACTTTTGTCACAGGCAATGGGATTCATAACCCCCTGCGTGGTTCTGGAGGGAGACACAACTTTCACTTCTGTGAATTGACAGAGCCAAGCAGGATGGCACACTTTGAAAGTGATATTTATAGCCCCTCATGCACATGGAAAGTGCTGCCTGCCAATTAGAAGACAATCTTTGGGAGTAAACAGAGGCCCTTAATTAGTAAGCAGTCTTTGTACAAACAAAAACACAATACCAAACACTCTGGCAGGAAATATTGGCAGCAGGATACAGAGGTCTTTAATTGCTCAGTAGTGTATAGTTACCAAGCAAATCATTAAACAGAGTTGTCTATACTGCCCACAAACTAAGGTGCATTGCATGCCTTTTAAATTAAATATTCGGGAGAACATGCAAAATAAAATGCATAGCAGAGTACATGGCACGTGTCTAATTTGGAAATAGTGTTGAGAACTGTAGTGTCCTCCGGGAGGTGAATAACCAGGAACAACAACGTATGTTGAAAAGGTAGGTTTATTTGCACCTCATCCACCAACAGTCGTCCAACAACTCCTTTCTTTAGAATCCTTCTCTGCGCCCTTCTAATTCTGTAATAGAATCAGCACATCATTCTAACTTCCAATTCTAGATAAAACCTTTATGGAAGGAAGGAAGATGCGTGCTACCACACATCTTCCCCCTCAACACTAGAAATTAGCAAATTACAAAAAATGTATAGCGAGAGATAAACACATACAAAATCAGAAACCAAAACAGCGTAGCATAAACACACCATGCAACATATGACCCGGATGAACATAACATCCTACCTAAACTGACCTACGACCTAACATAATCCTTCATGTATACAGGAAGTCTGCGTACCCTTTGACTTCTTTCTCTAACATCACCCGAGACACTAGGCAGGTCAGAGAAAGATGATGAGCAATTAGAGAACTTGGAACCTGAGTCAGATCTGTTGCTACCAATCCGATCAGATGAAGCAATAGGATTTACAACCACAATACGACTTTTGTTCCAAATCCTCCCATCACCCGTCTTAACAGCATTATTGAATACTTTAATCACAGGTCTTACATTGGTATATTTTGACCAAGGTTGGCACCCCACAGGAGCTTTTATTTTAACCAAATCTCCCACATTTACCACTTGGAACTGAGCGCACTTCTTTTCATCAACATAAGATTTCCTCAAAGACTGTTTCTCTAACTCTCTGTCCCTCCAATTTCCTATTTGAGTATCGACAAAACCCTTGTTCAATTGCATCCAACCGGGACATAATAAGGTATTGGGGATTCTCCCTTTAAAGAGTTCAAAAGGAGATCTTCCAGTGGTTGAATGGGGAGACACCCGATAAGCCAAGATTCTGGTGCCGATCACAATCCGGTAAAAACCGGGTACGAACCGTCGGACGGAGCATATTCTCCGTCCGACGCGTACCCGGTCGTCAAAATATACAAACATGGAATTACGATTCGCACGGGTACACCATTACCGTACGAATCGTAAAAAAGACCGACCGAACAAAAAACACCTACCAATGCGATCCGGGAAAGCGCCGACCTGACGTCGGGACGCACGCAGCCAGCCATTCACGACCCAGGAATCACGATTCGCACCGACGTCACCCCGCACGGTGAATATTTTGCGGCAGCCAAAAACTGCCGGGAAATCAGGACGACGCGAACAAGGACCACCAGTACGCGACGGACAGACGGCGACGCGAACAAGGAGGACCAGTACGTGACGGACACACAGGACGACGCCACCAAGGAGGACCCGTACGCGACAGGACGACGCGATCAAGGAGGACCCGTACGCGACAGGACGACGCGAGCAAGGAGTACCAGTACGCGACGGACAGACATGGACCCGAACCTACGAGTCATCCCTGCCCTCATAGCAGTACACCTCCTCTACAGGTTACGACGCAGACGCCGCAGAAGGTCAGAATAACTAAGGGAGGGGGGAAAGTGGGGTGGGGTGGGGGTGGCACGACCAGGGCAGGCCACAAAACAACCACATGAGTGACACACTACACATGGCCTGGACATACCTGACTCCCATGCCCTGGTCACCACGAGGGGGTGGGGGCGTATCCTGATAATCCAGCGACCGCCACAACGGAAGTCCGTCACCACGCGAACCGGCAACACAACCAGACAGGTACGTCCCGTACCCACGCCTGAAGAGCGTGGGTACGAGTCGGACCACGCCCACACACGTCACCCCAACAATGGCGGGACGGATCGCACCCACGTGGCAAAGGCCTGGGTACGGGCCGCACAAACATCACATAGCGTGGGGACGGATATGTACGGACCCTACCCCCACCCCGTATGCAAGGAGCGTACCCCCCAGCCCAACAGTGCAAGTACGACCCGTACCCCCACCCGCGGACGTACGGAGCGTACCCCCAGCCCAACAGTGTAAGTACGACCCGTACCCCCACCCGCGGACGCACGGAGCGTACCCCCAGCCCAACAGTGTTAGTACGACCCGTACCCCCACCCGCGGACGTACGGAGCGTACCCCCAGCCCAACAGTGTAAGTACGACCCGTACCCCCACCCGCGAATGCAAGGAGCGTACCCCCCTGCCCAACAGTGTAAGTACGACCCGTACCCCCACCCGCGTATGCATGGAGCGTACCCCCCATGCCAACAGTGTAAGTACGACTCGAACCCCCACCCACGAATGCAAGGAGCGTACCCCCCTGCCCAACAGTGTAAGTACGACCCGTACCCACACCCGCGGACGTACGGAGCGTACCCCCAGCCCAACAGTGTAAGTACGACCCGTACCCCCACCCGCGGACGTACGGAGCGTACCCCCAGCCCAACAGTGTAAGTACGACCCGTACCCCCACCCGCGGACGTACGGAGCGTACCCCCAGCCCAACAGTGTAAGTACGACCCGTACCCCCACCCGCGGACGTACGGAGCGTACCCCCAGCCCAACAGTGTAAGTACGACCCGTACCCCCACCCGCGAATGCAAGGAGCGTACCCCCCTGCCCAACAGTGTAAGTACGACCCGTACCCCCACCCGCGTATGCATGGAGCGTACCCCCCATGCCAACAGTGTAAGTACGACTCGAACCCCCACCCACGAATGCAAGGAGCGTACCCCCCTGCCCAACAGTGTAAGTACGACCCGTACCCACACCCGCGGACGTACGGAGCGTACCCCCAGCCCAACAGTGTAAGTACGACCCGTACCCCCACCCGCGGACGTACGGAGCGTACCCCCAGCCCAACAGTGTAAGTACGACCCGTACCCCCACCCGCGAATGCAAGGAGCGTACCCCCCTGCCCAACAGTGTAAGTATGACCCGTACCCCCACCCGCGTATGCATGGAGCGTACCCCCCATGCCAACAGTGTAAGTACGACTCGAACCCCCACCCACGAATGCAAGGAGCGTACCCCCCTGCCCAACAGTGTAAGTACGACCCGTACCCACACCCGCGGACGTACGGAGCGTACCCCCACCACACCAGTGTCAGTAGACACGTACCCTCACCTCTAATGCAGTGTGCGTAACCCCACCGTGTATGTGCCAAGCGCACATATCCAGAAATCGGAGGTGTGTGTGCAGAGTCCACCCAGCAGTGCCCTGAGACAGGAGTGGTGGGTGTGGAGTCCTCCCAGCAGTGCCCTGAGACAGGAGGGGTGGGTGCCCATCACTCCCAGCAGTGCCCAGAGACAGGAGGGGTGTGTGCAGAGTCCTCCCAGCAGTGCCCAGAGACAGGAGGGGTGGGTGGTGAGTCCTCCCAGCAGTGCCCAGAGACAGGAGGGGTGGGTGCAGAGACCTCCCAGCAGTGCCCTGAGACAGGAGGGGTGTGTGCAGAGTCCTCCCAGCAGTGTCCAGACCCAGGAGGGGTGTGTGCAGAGTCCTCCCAGCAGTGTCCAGACCCAGGAGGGGTGGGTGCAGAGTCCTCCCAGCAGTGCCCTGAGACAGGAGGGGTGGGTGCCCATCACTCCCAGCAGTGCCCAGAGACAGGAGGGGTGTGTGCAGAGTCCTCCCAGCAGTGCCCTGAGACAGGAGGGGTGGGTGCAGAGTCCTCCCAGCAGTGCCCAGACACAGGAGGGGTGGGTGTGGAGTCCTCCCAGCAGTGCCCTGAGACAGGAGGGGTGGGTGCAGAGTCCTCCCAGCAGTGCCCTGAGACAGGAGGGGTGGGTGCCCATCACTCCCAGCAGTGCCCAGAGACAGGAGGGGTGTGTGCAGAGTCCTCCCAGCAGTGCCCAGAGACAGGAGGGGTGTGTGCAGAGTCCTCCCAGCAGTGCCCAGAGACAGGAGGGGTGGGTGGTGAGTCCTCCCAGCAGTGCCCAGAGACAGGAGGGGTGGGTGCAGAGACCTCCCAGCAGTGCCCTGAGACAGGAGGGGTGTGTGCAGAGTCCTCCCAGCAGTGTCCAGACCCAGGAGGGGTGTGTGCAGAGTCCTCCCAGCAGTGTCCAGACCCAGGAGGGGTGGGTGCAGAGTCCTCCCAGCAGTGCCCAGAGACAGGAGGGGTGTGTGCAGAGTCCTCCCAGCAGTGTCCAGACCCAGGAGGGGTGGGTGCAGAGACCTCCCAGCAGTGCCCTGAGACAGGAGGGGTGGGTGGTGAGTCCTCCCAGCAGTGCCCAGAGACAGGAGGGGTGTGTGCAGAGTCCTCCCAGCAGTGTCCAGACCCAGGAGGGGTGGGTGCAGAGTCCTCCCAGCAGTGCCCAGAGACAGGAGGGGTGTGTGCAGAGTCCTCCCAGCAGTGTCCAGACCCAGGAGGGGTGGGTGCAGAGTCCTCCCAGCAGTGTCCACACCCAGGAGGGGTGTAACACATGTGTGTGATGCCACAATTACCCACATCCATACTGCCTACAAGGGAACATGTCCCCATGAACTCATGTCAACTGACTCCACACACAAGTACAGTGATCACCAAGGATGCCACGATTGTTGCAGGTGGAGACATGGCCATGCATGCATGGCCAAAGTAGAAGGGCTCCGTCACACACACAGCTCATGTACACACAGCTCTGCGCTAAACATTGGGAACACCCTGCAGGGAAGAAACTGGGTACACAGAGGAAGGAATACACCCTGGGACAATTGAACCATGCAGTAACTGCTGACATGACCTAAGGAAGTTAGCCAACACCTTGTGATGGCACACAGATCCTAGGGTGGCCCCAAAGAGCAGAACACTACTACAAATCCCACACACCCAAAGCCTTAAACACCACCCAAAACAATGTAGCAGCCCCACCAACACCAATACCACCATAGCAGGAGTGTGATAATGAAAAAAAAATAAGCTTTAATCAGCATGAGCACAATGTCCGTGGATCAACGGCAGTTCAAAGTCAACAAAGGCCATAGGGCAGTCAATTATTCCCAGCTGCATGGGGGACACAGTGGGATGTGTGTCCCCTACCTTGCCTGCACAGTCAAATGCCATCGTCTTCCATACTGGTGAGGGCATCAGGGGGGGGGGAAGCAACAGGCACCGCAGGGACATCAGGGCAAAGGGGCGGCGTTGTGGGTGCAGGGATGGAGGACTCAACCACAGGGGGTGTGTCATGGCCAAAGGCGGAGGCCAGGATGGCACTACACACCTTAGCAAGGTCCTCCAGGGAGTCCCCTGCACCCGAAGTGACCTCAGGCCCCAAGGAGGGGGGGGGTTCAGAGGGATGGGTTGCAGCGCCACCGGGGGAGGGTGGAGACAGGGGGGGAGACTCAACCACCCTGACCGAGGACTTCCTTGACCGCTTGCGTGGTGGCGTAACTGTGGGGCTCAGGGACAGAGCGGCCATGAAGGAGTCCTTGGGGGAGATGTGGCCAGGAGAGCTGAGGGGAGGGGATTTGGAGGGAGTGGATTGTGTGGAATGCGGACTCCCACTCTGGCTGCGTGTCACACGTTTGCCCCCCGACCCAGTGGGTGTGCCTATCTCACCCTGTGTGTGCGTGTCAGGAGGAGTGCGGTGGACCTTCCCTGCTGGTGTGGTGCCTGTGTCTGTTGTGGTGGGTGCATGCCGACGTCTGGGTGTACGTGGGACAGGCATGGAAGTGGGAAGTGTGGATGGGGCAGGGGTAGGTGGGGGGAGGTCGCGCTGCAGGAGACCCACTGCTGCAGTCAGTGTGGAGTCTAGGGACCTCAGCAAGTTGCGTTGGTCAGCCTGCAAAGAATGAATGCCCTCCAAGAATGCCTCGATGTTGGTGAGGGTTTTCCCGTGGGAATGGAGGACATTCAGGATCGCAGCCTGACCAACCTGCATTTGCCGCTGGATGTCCATAGACTCAGCATTGGCGGCAGCAGTGGAGACAGGGGCAGGGGGTGCGGTGCCTGGCAGGAAGGAGACATGCGGTGACCGGGCACGCTGGGAAGGGACACGAGCAAGTGGGAGGCGGTTGGTGGGAACTGAGGGGGCGGTGGCAGGTGTTGTTCCACTGTCAGCTGCTGGTGCAGCCTCCGCCAACCCTGAGACATCCTCCTCGGACCTGTCAGCTTCGTAGTCTGATGTGCCAGTCGACAGGTCCTCGGCCACACTATCCTCCGCCTCTGTCCCACTCGATGTGCCAGCCCCGATGTCACGGCTGCCACTGGTGCTCGGTCCCTCCGCCTGGTCCGTGTCCATGTCTCCCTCTGTGTCCCCCGACGATGCTGTGGGCAGGGTGGAGAGACAGAAATTAATCAGACACCTGTACACATCTGTCACATGAGTCCAATCTACATAGTCAACATTGCATAGCCTGAAGAGGCAGATCCCTAACATCTGCAAAACAAGGTACCGATGTAGGGCATGAAACACAGTTGGTTGAGCCACCATGCCACTGAAATACCATGGAGAGCATGAGACAATAGCTGATGACAGGAAACGGAGTCTGACATAGCACCCAGGCCCTGGGGACAATCCTGCACTGCCTCTGCACCACACAGCGTTTGTGAAAATACCTATGACCAGGGACAATATCCATGAACTTGAGACACATGCTGCATAGGTAATGCTGCAAACATGCCCAACATAACTCGGTCACTGCACCTTGCGTGTGTGTCCAGTAACATCACACACTGTCCAGACCCAGCAATTAGGAATCAGGATTTGACACATAGGCATTGCCCGCCCCAAGCAACCCCCACACGATGCTAATTGCTGAGACACAGGTGGCACCAACATCTCATAGTCTGGGTGATAAACACAGTGGCAGGCAAAAGGCAAGATTGGACGCAAAACAGCAAAGGTGCGCCTGTACAAATAATGAGGTACCAGTGCCCATCCTCAGATGAGTATAACAAGACACACAGGCACTGGCAACTGTGAGTATGAAGAGGGACAATCAGGTCAGGCTGCACAGTGGACACCTGTACATAATAGCACGTCTATATACATGGTGACAGGGGACAATGGCACAGAGCACAACCTACGCTGTAGACAGTGAGAGTGTCCACGTTGATGATGACACAAACAACACTGAGGATAAGGTGCCCCAGGGGACAGTATTGGGCACGCAACTACATGCTACTGAATGGGAATGACTGCTACACACGTCACCATCCCTGCACTATGCGTAGCGCACACTCATGCACATCATGTCACAGGCCACTACATAGGACATGCGCGCTGTAAGGCATGACACATGAGAGACCAACTCCCATGTCTGGAGCCAGCATCAGTGCCAACTGACATGGAACCCACATGCAGTGAACTTGACAGTTCACAGGCAAGGTCCCACAACCTGTTACCCACCACCACCACCCATGATGCTACAGTCATTGTTCTCGTGGACAAAGCGCCAGCCTACATTACCTTGTGAAGGAGTGACTACACACAGACCAGGGAACACATTGCAAGGAGGGGAAGGGTGGCAGGGGCGTAGCGCTACACTTGGGCAAACTGGATGGGCACAGCACCTTTAAACCCTGCCAGTGAATTAATGCCACTGTGCCCTTACAAATGCCGGTGACACACAACAAACGCACATGTACCTACCCCCTTCCGCCTGCTGCATCGCCTGTAAGCGCCTCTCCAGGTCTGGAAAGACCACCGGCAGCACACGCCTGTGGAGGTGGGTCAGACGGCGGCGGCCGCGGTTCTTGTGGCTCTCAGGTGAGTCCCCCAGCAGGAGCCGTGCAATCCTCCGCGTCCAGCACCGGATATCCTGCCAGCGTTTCCTCACCTGGGACAGGCTCCGCCTCCGACCATCCACACGCCTCACGGCACTGACGGCGGTCAGCCAGATCTGCTCCTTGGCAGTGGCGCCTACCTGTGAGGAATTACAAGTGACACCACATCAATACACCAGCCACATGTCACAGAGAGACATATGTGAACATAATAGCTGGTTACTACATGGCATGTAATGCAGCCAACGCATTGCACCTCTGTCATAGGGACATCATCCTCTGGTGAGGGAAAAGGCAGTACGTGCCATAGTGGGTACTCAGGAGGAATGATGGCAATGTCACAATCAATGATCAAGGCTCACACTGTGCATCACACCCACACCTCCTGTCTCAGGGCACTGCTGGGAGGACTCTGCACACACACCTCCTGTCTCAGGGCACTGCTGGGAGGACTCTGCACACACCCCTCCTGTCTCAGGGCACTGCTGGGAGACATCAGGCACCCCCCCCCTGGTACCCCCCCGACAGTACATGGCATGTGTGTCACACCGGGTCACAATGCCTGAAGACACAGTCACAACATAGGGACAGTCTGTGGCAGTGGCCTATGCACTCACCTGATACCCTGGTCGCCCATACAGCATGGGGTACTGTGGGAGGATCACATCCAGCAGAGCCATGTTCTCCTCCAGGGTGAATGGCTGTGTCCTCTCCACAGCCCTTGACATGGTTCCAGGGAATCAGTAGCAGCAGCTTGGTCGACAAATGCAAAGATGTGCAGGCAAGTAATCCCTCATGGGACCTGGCTGCCTTATATGTGGCCTTCTGCCCAGTCTCATGCACAGGAGTACAGAGTGATTGGTCACTCACATTTGCATCCTATGTTTCCACCAATCCCTTCAAACCTAGCAGTCTGTGGGTTCTCTATCGGTTTCATTCTCCTGCATGATGTCAGCCCCACAAACACATTGCAACAAAGTAGAAGAATTCCAACTGACTTCTGCTGTGCACCTTCCAGAACAAAATCGAAATTTGAACCTGGTCGCCATGACAACCAGCATGCATGTAGGCCTTAATACTTGTCCCCTATGTAATTAGGAGAATCACACACAGGTACGGTGCGTTTCCGGGCCCTAGGGCACCCCAAATGCATGGCAACGGCCCGTACATGCATGCCTACGTTCAAAATCACTATGGGTCTGCACGCGTATGCGTACACGTAGTGGTACGGACCGTACACACGCATGTACGCTCACTATCACTATGGGTCTGCACGCGTATGCGTACACGTAGTGGTACGGACCGTACAAATGCCTGTACGCTCACTATCACTATGGTTCTGCACGCGTATGCGTACTCGTTGTGGTACGGACCGTACAAATGCCTGTACGCTCACTATCACTATGGGTCTGTGTACCCGTAGTGATAGTGAGCGTACATGCGAGTGTACGGTCCGTACCACTACGTGTACGCATACGCGTGCAGAACCATAGTGATAGTGAGCGTAGATGCGAGTGTACGGTCCGTACCACTACGTGTACGCATACGCGTGCAGAACCATAGTGATAGTGAGCGTACAGGCATTTGTACGGTCCGTACCACAACGAGTACGCATACGCGTGCAGAACCATAGTGATAGTGAGCGTACAGGCATTTGTACGGTCCGTACCACAACGAGTACGCATACGCGTGCAGACCCATAGTGAGAGGGCCGTACACTCGCATGTACGCTCACTATCACTATGGGTCTGCACGCGTATGCGTACTCGTTGTGGTACGGACCGTACAAATGCCTGTACGCTCGCCATCACGATGGGTACACATACGGCAGCACTCCCACAGTGATTGGGGAACATACACAGGCCCTCTTAGCAGCAGTACGCCGGTTTGTACACATCACTGTGGTGATAGTCGACACACAGGTAGGAATAGGGCGGACATACTTGTCCATGGATGGACATACTTGTCCAGGAATGGACATCAAGGCATCGTCTGTGCATTACTACATGTGTGGGGCACAGGTGTGACAGGCTGTGATGTGGAACATGCCTCCTGAGTGGAGGAGGCACCAGATGTATGATGAGATGTGTACAGGTGTACTGTGTGAGGGTGCAATGTGTGCCAGGCATGCCCTTGACTCCTTTGACATGTGTGCATGTCGTACTGCGCACTTGGGGTGAGCGTCACTGGCATGGCACGGACACCAACACACGGAAGTGTCCCATGATGCCCGGTACAGGGGTCATGACACCTGACTTGTCCCTACCCACAGTGCACAATGTGACTATGTCATTTATGTGTCCGGGATTTACATCAGGTTGATGTTGTAGCACCCTCAAAAGCTGCAGCCGTTGCAGCAACCAACATGTGTCTGTGTGTAGATTGTCATTGCACACTGTTCCGCACACCATGCCACATGTGGTATCTGATGTGAGGTGCACATGTATGCATGGGACACGGAGTAGCGTGACAAGGCCATGTCAGCATCCTCACAAGGAATGTGTGGTGAGTCATGACATGTGCACCTTCATGGCAAGGTGTGTGGGCAGGCCTAGTGTAATGTCATGTGACCTGTGGCTCCGGTGTTCCGCTACCAGTCTCTACAATCGGCATCCTACTTCTGCTGATGTGTGGGTGTATGTCACTTCTGTCTTGCGTCGGGCTGTTCACTTGCACTGGGACACAGCTATTCCCATGGCGTGGCATGGGGAGGTTCTCAATCACCGTGTGTAGCTGGGTCTTGGAAGGAGTGTCACCTTGCATCCATACGTGTCCTGGGCATGTAGCACATGCCTGACTCCCTATGTGGCATGTGTGTATTGGCAGATTTACATGTGCTCAGTAGACATGAGTTGTTCTCGTAGTGCACTCACTCTTCCTTGTCACTTCCAAATTACTGCAGAGCGCCTCCTGTTGCCCGAAGAATTCCAGACTTGGCCACCATGCAGGAGAATGACAGGATCCGGCTCTACCGCTTCACCCAACCGTTGATTCTGGAGCTGACGGCGAGACTGGCACCACACCTGCAACCGCAGCACAGGTATCCTACGGCACTGACACCCCAGCTGAAGGTAATGGCTGCCCTACATTTCCTTGCCACGGGTACCTTCCAATATACCATAGCTCATGTTGGTGGCATGTCCCAGAGCATGTTCAGCGGTGTGCTGCATGATTTCTTGGAGGCCATGTTGATTCACCTGGATGACTTCATCAAGTTCCCAACCCCTGAACAGATGACTGAGGTCAAACGTGGTTTCTATGCCCTGGGAGGGATGCCCCATGTCATTGGGTCCATAGATGGGACACATGTAGGTTTGGTACCACCACACGCACGGGAGGTGGCGTACCGCAATCGGAAGCACTACCACTCCATCAATGCCCTTGTGGTGTGTCTGTCCAACATGGTGATTTCACATGTCTGTGCTCGTTTTCCAGGATCAGCACACGATGCCTACATCATGAGGCGTAGCGGGATGCCTGATATGATGATGCAGCTGCGCAACGAACGTGCATGTGTTGTTGGTGGGTACAGTCTGTCTGTCCTGTATTCTGTTTGGCCGAGCAGCACTACCGCTTCGCCTGTTCTAACGATATCCATGTGCTTTCCATTTAGGGGACGCTGGCTATCCCAACATGCCTTGGCTGCTGACACCTCTCCGCAACCCCATCACGCCGGCCCAGCTCCGCTACAACACCGCCCATGGCCGGACAAGGCGAGTGATAGAGAGGACGTTTGGCATGCTGAAGAGCCGATTCCGGTGCCTCCACAAGACCGGCGGCGCACTCCCATATGCCCCGGCGAAGGTCTGCAAGATCTTCATGGTCTGCTGCATGCTGCACAACATGGCAGTTGAAAGAGCTGTGCCCCTCATCCTGGATCAAGATGACGAGGACCATCCACCCGTGGAGGACGAAGGGCTTGGCAATGGGGCTAGTGATGTGGAGGATGTGGAGCCGCAAGAGGACATCCGGACTCGGCTCATACGCGACTTCTTTGCTTAGTGGTGAGTACCAGGGTCTGAGTGTGCACGCATTGGTCCCCGTGTGGCATGCGTTGTGATGTGTGTCTCCACCTGCATGTATGGCACGTGGGTCAGAGGTGTGTGTGGGTGTGTCACTGGAGTGATGGTGGCAGTGATGGTAGTATTTCCCCAGACATAATTGTGACCTAGCATGTTGTCATACATACATGTGTCGAGTACATGCACATGCAAGTGGCTGTGCTTCTTGTGGCTGACTTCTTGTGTGTCTCTCTTCCCCAGGTACCTGTGCATGCCGTTTGCTGGTTGCATTGTTGTGGCACTGCTATTCCTCATGGACATGGCATCGTGGGCTGACTCAGCGTTACAGGCACGGACACGTTTGGAAGTCTCCATGGGGTAAGGGATGCATCTGGGGTGTATTGGGTGTGGCAGTTGTTCACGATGTGTGCACACTGCCCCGGTCGGGGTTTGGGTCCTCTGCAGACATGTGGCATCCCCATGGGACACGACATGCAGCTGGGTACACCTGAATAGATGGGCTGCCTGGTTGTCAGTCATCAGTGATGGGATGGTGGATTGTGATGAAGGCATCAATGTGTGTGACACTGCCCTCGGACACATACGGTTAACATTGTCTTGACATGGCGTGGGACTTCCACATCAGCGGATGTATGGTGTATGGCAGGCTCTCCGTGAGCAGCTGTGGGTATTTAGCTATTATCCGACACTTGTGTGCCAGTTCCATGGCTATCACGCATTTGTGCTGCAGAAGGGGGGTGCCAGTGTTGGAGCCACATGTTACTCCACATGATGTGTTCATGTGTACTTCAAGTTGCCTCTGCTATCCCAAACACATGACTATTAAAGGTGTCCCTATGCCTCCAAGGTGCCTCTTCTCAGTCAATGCTGGTGTGTTGGCACGGTGCATCCTGCATGTCTGGCATGGTATTCCCTGATTGTGGCTATGTGTCAATGTGTCGAGTGGCAAGATGCAAGCTGTGTGTGTGTGCTGAGACTGTGTAATGGGCATGATGTCCATGACTGTGTGGGTATTGTGACATGTGCCATCCCCATGCATCCAACGTTGTCCATGACCCCATTCTCTGCATCCACCGGACTCAAGCTTGCAGGACATGGTTCTGCCACCTGTCTACACGTACCTGGGTGCCCCCCAGGACACGGGCCAGGATCCCTGACCTCTGCGCATGACTGTTGCTGTACTCAATGTGTCTGTCAGCACGGTTGTTCGGCCACCCCCTCAGCTGGTTCTGACCATCACGGGTGTGTATGGTGCTCCATGTCTGTCTTGCCTAGAAAACTGTGACCCATGTGTCCTGTGCCAGACTCAGGCCCCAGGGTGTGGATGGTTGAAGTGAACAGATGACTCAGGCATGTTTAGACTGTACAAGACACATGTTAGGTAATAATGCTACCAGCAGGCATCTACTCTTAATAGTGTGATTTATTATTGGGGGGGGGGGGCCAAGTGAGGGCCTTTCCGGGATTAGGGAATCCAAAGTTCAGTAGGGGAGTTGGTGTCCTTGCCATTGGAAATCCTCAGAGTCCATGCCACAGTCTTTGTCAACATTGGTCAGCCAGTGACCAGCAGGGCCATGTGGCAGAGAATGTCTCTTGATGCTGTGATGCTGTTGCTCCAGTGGGCCAGGTGCCAGGCCAGGTGTCCTGGGAGATGGTGATGTAGCAGCCACCCTCACGGTCCTTTCCGTGGACGACCCGGCTTCCTGCGGGGAACCTCAGCAGCAGGCCGTGACGACGTCTGGGATGCTCCGTCGGATGTTTCCTCCTCCTCCTCATGATCCCTCCCTGTGGGTGGTGATGTTCTCCGCCTTCTGGCACAGGGAGGGTCGGCCATGGTGTCGGCCATCCGACGGAGTTCAGCGTGAATCCCCTGGGACGCCGTCACTTGCTCAGCCTGTCTGTCCTCCATCCTCCGTTGGTGTAGCTGTAGACAGGCTATTAGCTCCGCATGTTGCTGGGCCTGCTGGACCTTGATCCCCTCGAGGACGGACACAACCTGGGCCATGCCCGTGGTGTCCTGCCGGTATGAGTCCAGGATGTTACGGACATGGGAAAATACCGGATCCCCAGCCAACTGGTCAGGCTCGCGCCTCCGCCGCTCTCCACTCCCACCACCCCTGCCCACTTGCGTCTGGCCTGCACTTGTGGGCACATGGGGTCTCCGGGACCCCTGAGGGGTGGCATTGGCGTTGTCGCCTGCCTCCTCCTGGGTGCCCGGGACACCGTGTCCCTCCTGGCGAGCCTGGCTGCATTGTGGTGTTGGGGCAGGGATCCTGGGTGTCTCCTGGGATGTGGCAGGAGTGGGGGTGGTGGTTGGCACGGTTGTACCTGACGCAGGTGCTGCAGGTGGTTGGACACCAGAGGGGCCAGGTCGGTCGGGGTCGTCCGCAGAGTGGTGAGAGTGGTCGCTGCCGGTGGGATCGGTCTCCTGCAGATCCGGGTCCTGTGAGTGTTCCCCCCCAGTGTTGGGGGGTGCAGCACGACGTTGACCTGTGTGTGAGAGAGACAATGTTACTTTTGATCCATGCAACATCCATGTTGCATCCGTTACAAAGTTGGCACATTTCCTCTTGGAATTAGGATCTGTCTTGCATTCCACTCACAGTGCACTTGTGCATGTGTGTGTCCCTTGGGCACCAATTAGGCCCCTTTAACTATTTGTGGCACAGTCTTACTTGCTGCGTCAAGTGTGACTGCAGTCAGCAGTGGAGTGTGCATGTGTGCCGAGCTATGCGTTTGCGCCTTCCTTGTAGCACTGTACATGTGCACATGGAGTGGATCCACACACTCATATGATGCAGGTGGCTGTCCTTGTGCTCGTGTACAGGTTGTAACATGGCCCTGCGTTTTGCCATGATGAAGAGGGGGGGTTCTGGCACTGGGCACCCTTGTCTACATGCACGCAGTCCACCTGCTGACGAGCAGACATTCCCACACACCAAAGGACTGATTTGCTCTCCCTGTGTCTCCCTCCTTCTCTGTCCCCCTCTCCCTCCCTCTCTGTCCCCCTCTCCCTCCCTCTGTGTCCCCCTCTCCCTCCCTCTGTGTCCCCCTCTCCCTCCCTCTGTGTCCCCCTCTCCCTCCCTCTGTGTGTCAGCCTCCTCCCTCTGTCCATCTTCCTGTGTCTCCCTCCCTCTGTGTCCCCCTCTCCCTCCCTCTGTGTGTCAGCCTCCTCCCTCTGTCCATCTTCCTGTGTCTCCCTCCCTCTGTGTCCCCCTCTCCCTCCCTCTGTGTGTCAGCCTCCTCCCTCTGTCCATCTTCCTGTGTCTCCCTCCCTCTCTGTCCCCCTCTCCCTCCCTCTCTGTCCCCCTCTCCCTCCCTCTCTGTCCCCCTCTCCCTCCCTCTGTGTGTCAGCCTCCTCCCTCTGTCCATCTTCCTGTGTCCCCCTCCCTCTCTGTCCCCCTCTCCCTCCCTCTCTGTCCCCCTCTCCCTCCCTCTGTGTGTCAGCCTCCTCCCTCTGTCCATCTTCCTGTGTCTCCCTCCCTCTCAGTCCCCCTCTCCCTCCCTCTGTGTCCCCCTCTCCCTCCCTCCGTGTGTCACCCTCTGTCACCTTGGCCCAGCTTCCTGGGCACACACTGTTAGCAGATCTTTGAGTGGCCCTTGGCCTGTTGATGTGAGTTTGTTTCTGATCTCCAGGCACCCATTTTGTCTGCTGTGTGTCTGTGCGCTGCTGCTGTGGTGGTGTGTGCTGCCACTCTTTCACACTGTTGGCTGTTCATTAGCTGCTGGCATGTGCAAAACAGTGCCTTCACCCCCATGTGTTGATGCAAGGCATCCGCCATTTGCTGGCAAGTCATTCCTGTGTTGGGACACAGTGTTTGTCTGGCTGTGACCTAGGCCATATGGGCAGAGGGCATTGTTGTCTGCTTTGGAGTCGCACTATGTGATTCTTGGTGCCCACACTCCCGCCATCCGGGTTACCGTGTCATGTGTTGTTGTCTTCTGTGGCCTGTGACTTGACATTGTCCAGCTGGGTGCATGGGGCATGGTGGCAGCAGTGGCATGTGCCTGCTCATGGAGTGTGGTTGAGTAATGCGATGGCTTGTGGTGTTTGCGTGCCTGTTATTAATTTTGGTTGTGGTTGCAGTTCCCCCCATGTGAGGTGCGTTGTTTGTGTACTCACCCGGGTCTCGGAGTCCTTCTACTCCTTCAACTGCCTCCACCGGCAGTATGGCCATCACCCTCTCCTCCCAGGGATGGTACTGTACGGGTCTGCGGGAGGGCGCTCCTCCGGTGGCGTTGGCCTGGTCGTGTTCCTCCTGTCTCTTGGCTCTGACCCTCCTCCGCAGATCGTACCACCTGTTCTGGCAATCCTGCTTGGTCCTCCTGGTGTCCGCAACAGCATTCACAGCATCGACGATGGTCTGCCACATGGCTGTTTTGGCTGCCTGGCTGGTGCTTCTGACCAATGTTCCAAAGATCTGTGGCTCGACTCTGAGGATTTGATCAACAAGGACCTCCAACTCTCGGTGACTGAACTTTGGATTCTTGGTAGTGGGCATGGTGAGGGGTGTGGGTGGGGATGGTGTGGGTGTGGGGGGTGTGTGGATGTTGGGGGGGGTGTGGATGGTTGTGTGTGTGTGTGAATGTGATGAGAGGGTGTTTGTGAGGGTGGTCGTGTGAAGGTGTGCAAGTGTAAGATGTGGTGTCGCTTGTAGTCTGGTTCTGTGGTGTCTGGCAGCAGTGGGTCTGTTGCAAAGGCTCATGGTTTGTGTGTGTGGGCCCTTTTTATTGGTCCATGGGTGGGTGTGGCAGTGTTTGAATTTTGGGTGGGTGTGTTATAAGGAGTGGTGGTGTATTGGGCCTCTGTTTGTTTTTGACAGTTGCAGGTCAGTGATTGTGTTATTTTAGTGGTTGTTGGCCATGTTTAGTGGCTGTGTGCCTTTCGAATGGTGTATTGTTGAGTTGTTTTGTTTTGTCCTTGTTGTGTACGTGCGTTTTGAGCGTGTGTACGGTGTGTACATGGGCCATTTGGTTGTACGATTTGGTCCTTGTGTGTGGCTTTGTACGACTCGTACATGCGGTTGTGATGTTGGGGCATGGGGTGCGCTCCGTACTTAGGAGGTTGTGTTGGGGGTGCGCCAGGAACGTACTGGGGTGGGGGTACGACTGGAACGTACTGGGGTGTACATAGACGGTGGTACGACACGTACAGGGGTGGGGGGGTGTACATAGACGGTGGTACGACACGTACAGGGGTGGGGGGTGTACATTGACGGTGGTACGACACGTACAGGGGTGGGGGGGTGTACATTGACGGTGGTACGACACGTACTGGGGTGGGGGTACGACTGGAACGTACTGGGGTGTAGGTTCACGGTGGTACGACACGTACTGGGGTGGGGGTACGACTGGAACGTACTGGGGTGTACATAGACGGTGGTACGACACGTACAGGGGTGGGGGGGTGTACATTGACGGTGGTACGACACGTACAGGGGTGGGGGGGTGTACATTGACGGTGGTACGACACGTACTGGGGTGGGGGTACGACTGGAACGTACTGGGGTGTACATAGACGGTGGTACGACACGTACAGGGGTGGGGGGGTGTACATTGACGGTGGTACGACACGTACAGGGGTGGGGGGGTGTACATTGACGGTGGTACGACACGTACTGGGGTGGGGGTACGACTGGAACGTACTGGGGTGTACATGGACGGTGGTACGACACGTACAGGGGTGGGGGGGTGTACATAGACGGTGGTACGACACGTACAGGGGTGGGGGGTGTACATTGACGGTGGTACGACACGTACAGGGGTGGGGGGGTGTACATTGACGGTGGTACGACACGTACTGGGGTGGGGGTACGACTGGAACGTACTGGGGTGTACATAGATGGTGGTACGACACGTACAGGGGTGGAGGGTGTACATTGACGGTGGTACGACACGTACAGGGGTGGGGGGGTGTACATTGACGGTGGTACGACACGTACTGGGGTGGGGGTACGACTGGAACGTACTGGGGTGTACATAGACGGTGGTACGACACGTACAGGGGTGGGGGGGTGTACATAGACGGTGGTACGACACGTACAGGGGTGGGGGGGTGTACATTGACGGTGGTACGACACGTACAGGGGTGGGGGGGTGTACATTGACGGTGGTACGACACGTACTGGGGTGGGGGTACGACTGGAACGTACTGGGGTGTACATAGACGGTGGTACGACACGTACAGGGGTGGGGGGGTGTACATTGACGGTGGTACGACACGTACAG
This sequence comes from Triturus cristatus, assembly GCF_964204655.1. Taxonomy (NCBI): domain Eukaryota; kingdom Metazoa; phylum Chordata; class Amphibia; order Caudata; family Salamandridae; genus Triturus; species Triturus cristatus. The sequence continues at coordinate 493,515,782 of NC_140588.1, forward strand.
GGGTGGGGGGGTGTACATTGACGGTGGTACGACACGTACTGGGGTGGGGGTACGACTGGAACGTACTGGGGTGTACATGGACGGTGGTACGACACGTACAGGGGTGGGGGGGTGTACATAGACGGTGGTACGACACGTACAGGGGTGGGGGGTGTACATTGACGGTGGTACGACACGTACTGGGGTGGGGGTACGACTGGAACGTACTGGGGTGTAGGTAGACGGGGCTGTGACACGTACTGGGGTGGGGGTGTGGCTCGAACGTACTGGGGTGTAGGTACACGGGGGGTACGACACGTACTGGGGTGGGGGTGCGACTGGAACGTACTGGGGTGTACATAGACGGTGGTACGACACGTACAGGGGTGGGGGGGTTTACATTGACGGTGGTACGACACGTACTGGGGTGGGGGTACGACTGGAACGTACTGGGGTGTACATAGACGGGTGGGGGTATACATATACGGGGGGTACGTGTCGGACGTACGGGGGCTGGGGGGAGTGTTGGGCGCGTATGCGGGCACATGTCTCCATGGTTGCTATTGGTGTTCGGTGCGGACGGTGTTTTTTCCATACGGTTGTAGGCTCGGACGCACGGGATGGATCGTGATTCCTCGGTCGGACTTGGATTTTTACGTTTGTAAGGTAAATCGTCCGAGGACGTGTCGGACACATTTTCCGACCCGAGGACGTGTGGGGAATGATTCCCGGTGCGGGTCGTATGGACTTTTTACCATGCGAATCGTGATTGCCAGTTCGTACGGCACTTGTACGATTCGTACGGTAAAAAGACCCGATACGAGTCGCACGGGGGAATTTTTTACCGGATCGTGATCGGCACCTCTGTCTTGAAGTGATTCCTTCCAAATCAAACCACTAGCTCTCGCCAGTTGAATACTTTCTTTAAGAGTCTTGTTGACCCTTTCAAGCTCACCATTTGTTTCAGGATGATAAATCACACACTTTTTATGACATATACCACATTTGTCAAGGAAATTTTTAAACTCATTCGAAGTAAATTGTGGTCCATTCATTGTCAGAAAGAATGCTGTTAGGAAAGCTCTCTCTCTTAAAGATGTCTTGCAAGAATCTAATAACACATACAGTGGACACATCTCTAACCGCACATACTTCTATCCACCTGGAGTAAAGATCCAAAACCACTATCAAGTATGGAGTATCACACACACCATGTAATGGACCAATAATGTCAATTGAAATCTCATCCCAAGGATTATTAGGTAACTTCCTGCACACCATAGGGGTTTGTTTTGTCTTCAAAATCTTGCCACTAGCACAGCATTCAGCACATTCCCGAACCAACCTCTCAATCTCCATATCCATGCCAGGCCACCTAAACTGCAATCTCAACAATTCTTTGGTCCTGACAATTCCAAGATGGCCAACATGGGCAAAGTTGAGTAACCTCTTTGTTATACCCAACGGCGGAACCAATTTAGTGCCCCTAGTAAGCATGCCATCAACCACTGATAGTTCATCCGAAACCAAGTTCCATGGTTTCTCCAACCGTTTACTCTCTCCCAACATCTCAATCACTCTTCTAATCTCCTCGTCCTTATTGATTTCCACTTTCCAATCATCCTGAGTAACAGTACCCTCAGTGATCTCACATACATTAACGACCTCACTGTCAGAAACAACATCACCCTCATTGTTCTCACTGAGATCAACCAACCTAGATAGACAGTCTGCCGATCTATTGATAACACCTGGAATATAATCCACATCAAAATTAAATTCCTGAAGAGAAATAATCCATTTCCTTATTCTAGATGAAATGGAGTCAAGGCCTTTCTTGGAAAACACCTCCTTTAACGGCTTATGGTCAGACAAAACATTGACCTTCATTCCCCAAACCATGTTTTTAAACTTCCTTAAGGCACAAAATATGGCTAGAGACTCCTTCTCTATAACCGAGTAATTCCTTTCAGCCCCTCTAAGACACCTTGAGGCACAGGCAATCAGACAATCCCGACCATTTTTTTTCTGAACCAGCAGAGCACCCAACCCTTTTTCACTAGCATCCGTCATAATAACAGTAGGATCACCAGGCACAAATGCATGAAGAGAAGGAGCTTTACTTAGTTCCTCCTTGATTGAACTGAACTCCTTCTCACACTCACTTGACCACTGAAACATCATATTCTTTACAGTAAATTTCCTCAAATTGTGGGTTTTACCAGCATAATCTGGGATAAACTTACTGTAGAACTCTACCATGCCAAGAAAAGACAAAAGTTCTTCTTTGTTGACTGGTTCAGAAATAATGAACCATGATAGAGTTCACTAATTCCTTCTTAGGGAAAACACCATGCCCAGTTATGCAAAGGCCAAGATAATTTACTTCTTCCACACCAAATTTGCATTTTTCCTTTCTAAGGGTAAGTCCAGCTTCTCTAAGACGTTGCAGTACAGCTAGCACACGAACATTGTGCTCATGAAAAGTGTTACCAAAAATCAAAAGATCATCTTGATAACATTTTACCCCAGTAAGACCTTTGAGAATGTGCGACATTATGCGTTGAAACACAGAAGCCGCTGAGATAAGACCAAATGGCATTCTACGAAATTTAAAAGTGCCCATGGGAGTTACGAAGGCAGTTAGGTCTTGAGAAGAGTCATCTAAATCAACTTGGTGATAGGCTGATGCTAAGTCCAGAGTAGAAAAGTACTTTGCACCCCCCAATGTACTAACCATCTCATCTATGTTGGGTAACGGAAACCTATCAACAATGACCTCTTTATTCACTGCACATAAGTCAATGCATAGACGAAGCTCACCACTGGCCTTCTTGGCTACGACAATGGGAGCCAACCATTCCGTTGTGAGCAGTCTATATATCGACTTTTTAATATCGAGGGACATAAATATCGAGTCAAAAATATCTAAAGTACAAAATATCGAAATAGATAATATCGATGTGAAAAATATCGTTTTTTTTTAAATTATATGTCGATGTAAGTAATATCGTTAGTAATAATATTGACAGGTTAAAATATCGTTATTGTATGTTTAGTAAATATTTTGAAGTTGTTTGTATAAATAGTTAAAATGTATATAATATGAGAAATATTTATATTCTTTTAGGGGCGGGATGTTGGGTTATAGGGGAAAAGGGTGGGGAGTGTTTTACAAATATTTATACATTTTGTAACATATTTTTAAATTTAAATAGAAAATTTGAAAAAAATTTGGCATTTTATGTTTAATTTTAGGAGCGGGATGTTGGGTTATAGGGGATAAGGGTGGGGAGTGTTTTAAAAAAGTTAAATTTTTTTGTAATATATTGTAAAATTTAATGAGTAAATTTTATTTCAAATTTGAAATGTATATTTAATTTTAGGAGCGGGATGTTGGGTTACAGGGGATAAGGGTGGGAAGTGTTTTAAAAATGTTTATATATTTTTGAATTTTTACAAAAATTTATTTAGAAATTTTAAATTAAATTTAGAATTTTAAAATTAATTTTAGGAGCGGGATGTTGGGTTATAGGGGATAAGGGTGGGAAGTGTTTTAAAAATGTTTATATATTTTAGAATTAAAAAAAAAATATTTAGAAATTTTAAATTTAATTTAGAATTTTAAAAATAATTTTAGGAGCGGGATGTTGGGTTATAGGGGATAAGGGTGGGAAGTGTTTTAAAAATGTTTATATATTTTAGAATGTTTAAAAAAATTTATGTAGAAATTTTAAATTTAATTTAGAATTTTAAAATTAATTTTAGGAGCGGGATGTTGGGTTATAGGGGATAAGGGTGGGAAGTGTTTTAAAAATGTTTATATATTTTAGAATGTTTTTTAAAATAAATTTATAATTTTAAATGTGATTTAGAATTTTATATTTAATTTTCGGAGTGGGATGTTGGGTTACAGGGGATAAGGGTGGGAAGTGTTGTAAAAAAAAATTTTTAATTTGGAATATTTAATAAATTTATTTTGAAATTTGGAATACAAATATATTTTTTATATTATCTTTTAGGAGTGGGATGTTGGGTTATAGGGGATGAGGGTGGGGAGTGTTTTAAAATTTTTGATTTATGTAGGAATAATTTGTATAAAAAATTTCGAAAATTAGAATAAAATTTCGAATGTTATATTTAATTTTAGGAGTGGGATGTTGTGTTATGGGGATTAGGGTGTGGAGTTTTATAAAAATGTGTAAAATGTTTGTAATATTGTATAAAAAGTATTTATAAATTTTGATTTAGATTGTACAATTTAAAATTTTTGGGGGGATTGGGATGTTGGCTTATAGGGAATAAGTGTGGGGAGTGTTTTAAAAATAGTAATATTGAGTAATTTATATTACAAAAATATATATTATAATAATATATTATATTATATTATATTATAATATAATATTTTGGGATACATTTTAGATTGGGGAGTTGGATTTGTAGAGGATAAGTATGGGTATTGCAATTACTGTAATTAAATACATATTGGAGTGGGAATATAAAATTAATTAAGATCAGTATACATGATCTAGTGTAATTAAATATATTTATGAGTGGGAATACTAAATTAATGAAGTTTAGTGTTTTGCACTTACCATAATTAAATATAGATTTGAGTGAGAATAGTAAATTTATTAAGTTCAGTGTCCAGCACCTACCCTAATTAAATATATTTTGGAGTGGGAATGGTAAATTAATTCAGTTCAGTGTCCAGCACTTATTTTAATTAAATATAGACTGTAGTGGGAATAGTAAATTAATTAAGTTCAGTGTCCAGCACATACCCTAATTAAATATAGATTGGAGTGAGAATAGTAAATGTATTAAGTTCTGTGTCCAGCACTTATCTAAATTAAATGTAGACTGGAGTGAGAATAGTAAATTAATTCAGTTCAGTGTCCAGCACCTACTATAATTAAATATAGATTGGAGTGAGAATAGTAAATGTATTCTGTTCAGTGTCCAGCACTTATGTTAATTAAATATAGACTGGAGTGAGAATAGTAAATTAATTCAGTTCAGTGTCCAGCACCTACTCTAATTAAATATAGATTGGAGTGAGAATAGTAAATTAATTCAGTTCAGTGTCCAGCACCTACTCTAATTAAGTATAAATTGGAGTGAGAATAGTAAATTAATTAAGTTCAGTGTCCAGCACTTATCTTAATTAAATATAGACTGGAGTGGGAATAGTAAATTAATTAAGTTCAGTGTCCAGCACCTACTCTAATTTAATATAGGTTGGAGTGAGAATAGTAAATTAATTAAGTTCAGTGTCCAGCACTTATCTTAATTAAATATAGACTGGAGTGGGAATAGTAAATTATTTCTGTTCAGTGTCCAGCACCTACTCTAATTAAATATAGGTTGGAGTGAGAATAGTAAATTAATTAAGTTCAGTGTCCACCACTTATCTTAATTAAATATAGACTGGAGTGGGAATAGTAAATTAATTAAGTTAAGTGTCCAGCACCTACTCTAATTTAATATAGGTTGGAGTGAGAATAGTAAATTAATTAAGTTCAGTGTCCAGCACTTATCTTAATTAAATATAGACTGGAGTGGTAATAGTAAATTAATTCAGTTCAGTGTCCAGCACTTATCTTAATTTAATATAGACTGGAGTGGGAATAGTAAATTAATTAAGTTCTGTGTCCAGCACCTACCCTAATTTAATATAGGTTGGAGTGAGAATAGTAAATTAATTAGGTTCAGTGTCCAGCACTTATCTTAATTAAATATAGACTGGAGTGGGAATAGTAAATTTATTAAGTTAAGTGTCCAGCACCTACTCTAATTTAATATAGGTTGGAGTGAGAATAGTAAATTAATTAAATTCAGTGTCCAGCACTTATCTTAATTAAATATAGACTGGAGTGGAAATAGTAGATTAATTAAGTTCAGTGTCCAGCACCTACCTTAATTAAATATAGATTGGAGTGAGAATAGTAAATTTATTAAGTTCAGTGTCCAGCACTTATCTTAATTAAATATAGACTGGAGTGGGAATAGTAAATTAATTAAGTTAAGTGTCCAGCACATACTCTAATTAAATATAGGTTGGAGTGAGAATAGTAAATTAATTAAGTTCAGTGTCCAGCACTTATCTTAATTAAATATAGACTGGAGTGGGAATAGTAAATTAATTCAGTTCAGTGTCCAGCACCTACTCTAATTTAATATAGGTTGGAGTGAGAATAGTAAATTAATTAAGTTCAGTGTCCAGCACTTATCTTAATTAAATATAGACTGGAGTGGGAATAGTAAATTAATTAAGTTCAGTGTCCAGCACATACTCTAATTAAATGTAGGTTGGAGTGAGAATAGTAAATTTATTAAGTTCAGTGTCCAGCACTTATCTTAATTTAATATAGACTGGAGTGGGAATAGTAAATTAATTAAGTTTAGTGTCCAGCACCTACTCTAATTTAATATAGGTTGGAGTGAGAATAGTACATTAATTAAGTTCAGTGTCCAGCACTTATCTTAATTAAATATAGACTGGAGAGGGAATAGTAAATTAATTAAGTTCTGTGTCCAGCACCTACTCTAATTAAATATAGGTTGGAGTGAGAATAGTAACTGTATTAAGTTCAGTGTCCAGCACTTATCTTAATTAAATATAGACTGGAGTGGGAATAGTAAATTAATTAAGTTCAGTGTCCAGCACATACTCTAATTAAATATAGGTTGGACTGAGAATAGTAAATTAATTAAGTTCAGTGTCCAGCACTTATCTTAATTAAATATAGACTGGAGTGGGAATAGTAAATTAATTAAGTTCAGTGTCCAGCACCTACTCTAATTTAATATAGGTTGGAGTGAGAATAGTAAATTAATTAAGTTCAGTGTCCAGCACTTATCTTAATTAAATATAGACTGGAGTGGGAATAGTAAGTTAATTCAGTTCAGTGTCCAGCACATACTCTAATTAAATATAGGTTGGAGTGAGAATAGTAAATTTATTAAGTTCAGTGTCCAGCACTTATCTTAATTTAATATAGATTGGAGTGGGAATAGTAAATTAATTAAGTTCAGTGTCCAGCACCTACCCTAATTTAATAGAGGTTGGAGTGAGAATAGTAAATTAATTAAGTTCAGTGGCCAGCACTTATCTCAATTAAATATAGACTGGAGTGGGAATAGTAAATTAATTAAGTTCTGTGTCCAGCACCTACTCTAATTAAATATAGGTTGGAGTGAGAATAGTAAATTTATTAAGTTCAGCGTCCAGCATTTATCTTAATTAAATATAGACTGGAGTGGGAATAGTAAATTAATTAAGTTCAGTGTGCAGCACCTAATCTAATTAAATATAGGTTGGAGTGAGAATAGTAAATTAATTAAGTTCAGTGTCCAGCACATACTCTAATTAAATATAGGTTGGAGTGAGAATAGTAAATTAATAAAGTTCAGTGTCCAGCACCTACCCTAATTAAATATATTTTGGAGTGAGAATAGTAAATTAATTAAGTTCAGTCTGTAGTGGGAGTAGTATATTAATTAAGTTTGTTAAATAGCAATTATTATAATTAAATATAGCGTTGAATAGGAACAGTTAAATTACTTTGTTTTAATTTACAATAAATCTGTAGATTTTAGTTTTGGTTGGATAAAAGATAGAAGTTATATCAGAATGCAAATTTGTGTATAAAATAGTAGAAAGGAAAATAAGATTTGTTTTATAGTTGTTGGAATGTATATCAATTACAGAGAAAATATTGTTTATTATTACGCATATTATAATAATTAAATCATTGAAATAAACATGAAATAAAATAATTAATATTTAACATTTGTATTATTGTAATAATTTTGTTATAATGGATATAATTTGTTTAATGTATTTTTTGGACATTAATATATGAACAGACAAAATAATTTAAAAAAAACAAATTCGGATTTTTATAGCTGTTTAATATTTTTAAATTTATATTGTGTACTCTCAATATTTTTAGACTTTATTTGAATTTATAAGAAATTGTATGTTTTGAAATATATGATAAATATATTTTAAGTATTAATATTAATATGAGATAATTAATATTGAAAATGTTTACATTTTAGAATAGTTCTTTTTATTTTTAGTTTTTGTATGTTGTAGATACAATATATTAATTATATCATGTTTATACATTTTGTTTGGTAATATATACATTTTTATTATTATATTAGTAAATATATTTTTTTAGGTGCCGATCACGATCCGGCAAAAACCGGGTACGAACCGTCGGACGGAGCATATTCTCCGTCCGACGCGTACCCGGTCGTCAAAATATACAAACATGGAATTACGATTCGCACGGGTACACCATTACCGTACGAATCGTAAAAAAGACCGACCGAACAAAAAACACCTACCAATGCGATCCGGGAAAGCGTCGACCTGACGTCGGGACGCACGCAGCCAGCCATTCACGACCCAGGAATCACGATTCGCACCGACGTCACCCCGCACGGTGAATATTTTGCGGCAGCCAAAAACTGCCGGGAAATCAGGACGACGCGAACAAGGACCACCAGTACGCGACGGACAGACGGCGACGCGAACAAGGAGGACCAGTACGTGACGGACACACAGGACGACGCCACCAAGGAGGACCCGTACGCGACAGGACGACGCGATCAAGGAGGACCCGTACGCGACAGGACGACGCGAGCAAGGAGTACCAGTACGCGACGGACAGACATGGACCCGAACCTACGAGTCATCCCTGCCCTCATAGCAGTACACCTCCTCTACAGGTTACGACGCAGACGCCGCAGAAGGTCAGAATAACTAAGGGAGGGGGGAAAGTGGGGTGGGGTGGGGGTGGCACGACCAGGGCAGGCCACAAAACAACCACATGAGTGACACACTACACATGGCCTGGACATACCTGACTCCCATGCCCTGGTCACCACGAGGGGGTGGGGGCGTGTCCTGATAATCCAGCGACCGCCACAACGGAAGTCCGTCACCACGCGAACCGGCAACACAACCAGACAGGTACGTCCCGTACCCACGCCTGAAGAGCGTGGGTACGAGTCGGACCACGCCCACACACGTCACCCCAACAATGGCGGGACGGATCGCACCCACGTGGCAAAGGCCTGGGTACGGGCCGCACAAACATCACATAGCGTGGGGACGGATATGTATGGACCCTACCCCCACCCCGTATGCAAGGAGCGTACCCCCCAGCCCAACAGTGCAAGTACGACCCGTACCCCCACCCGCGGACGTACGGAGCGTACCCCCAGCCCAACAGTGTAAGTACGACCCGTACCCCCACCCGCGGACGTACGGAGCGTACCCCCAGCCCAACAGTGTAAGTACGACCCGTACCCCCACCCGCGGACGTACGGAGCGTACCCCCAGCCCAACAGTGTAAGTACGACCCGTACCCCCACCCGCGGACGTACGGAGCGTACCCCCAGCCCAACAGTGTAAGTACGACCCGTACCCCCACCCGCGGACGTACGGAGCGTACCCCCAGCCCAACAGTGTAAGTACGACCCGTACCCCCACCCGCGGACGTACGGAGCGTACCCCCTGCCCAACAGTGTAAGTACGACCCGTACCCCCACCCGCGGACGTACGGAGCGTACCCCCAGCCCAACAGTGTAAGTACGACCCGTACCCCCACCCGCGAATGCAAGGAGCGTACCCCCCTGCCCAACAGTGTAAGTACGACCCGTACCCCCACCCGCGGACGTACGGAGCGTACCCCCCTGCCCAACAGTGTAAGTACGACCCGTACCCCCACCCGCGTATGCATGGAGCGTACCCCCCATGCCAACAGTGTAAGTACGACTCGAACCCCCACCCACGAATGCAAGGAGCGTACCCCCCTGCCCAACAGTGTAAGTACGACCCGTACCCACACCCGCGGACGTACGGAGCGTACCCCCAGCCCAACAGTGTAAGTACGACCCGTACCCCCACCCGCGGACGCACGGAGCGTACCCCCAGCCCAACAGTGTAAGTACGACCCGTACCCCCACCCGCGGACGTACGGAGCGTACCCCCAGCCCAACAGTGTAAGTACGACCCGTACCCCCACCCGCGAATGCAAGGAGCGTACCCCCCTGCCCAACAGTGTAAGTACGACCCGTACCCCCACCCGCGTATGCATGGAGCGTACCCCCCATGCCAACAGTGTAAGTACGACTCGAACCCCCACCCACGAATGCAAGGAGCGTACCCCCCTGCCCAACAGTGTAAGTACGACCCGTACCCCCACCCGTGTATGCATGGAGCGTACCCCCCATGCCAACAGTGTAAGTACGACTCGAACCCCCACCCACGAATGCAAGGAGCGTACCCCCCTGCCCAACAGTGTAAGTACGACCCGTACCCACACCCGCGGACGTACGGAGCGTACCCCCACCACACCAGTGTCAGTAGACTCGTACCCTCACCTCTAATGCAGTGTGCGTAACCCCACCGTGTATGTGCCAAGCGCACATATCCAGAAATCGGAGGTGTGTGTGCAGAGTCCACCCAGCAGTGCCCTGAGACAGGAGGGGTGGGTGCCCATCACTCCCAGCAGTGCCCAGAGACAGGAGGGGTGTGTGCAGAGTCCTCCCAGCAGTGTCCAGACCCAGGAGGGGTGGGTGCAGAGTCCTCCCAGCAGTGCCCAGACACAGGAGGGGTGGGTGTGGAGTCCTCCCAGCAGTGCCCTGAGACAGGAGGGGTGGGTGCAGAGTCCTCCCAGCAGTGCCCTGACACAGGAGGGGTGGGTGCAGAGTCCTCCCAGCAGTGCCCAGACACAGGAGGGGTGGGTGGTGAGTCCTCCCAGCAGTGCCCAGAGACAGGAGGGGTGGGTGCAGAGTCCTCCCAGCAGTGTCCAGACCCAGGAGGGGTGGGTGGTGAGTCCTCCCAGCAGTGCCCAGAGACAGGAGGGGTGTGTGCAGAGTCCTCCCAGCAGTGTCCAGACCCAGGAGGGGTGGGTGCAGAGTCCTCCCAGCAGTGCCCAGAGACAGGAGGGGTGTGTGCAGAGTCCTCCCAGCAGTGTCCAGACCCAGGAGGGGTGTGTGCAGAGTCCTCCCAGCAGTGTCCAGACCCAGGAGGGGTGGGTGCAGAGTCCTCCCAGCAGTGTCCACACCCAGGAGGGGTGTAACACATGTGTGTGATGCCACAATTACCCACATCCATACTGCCTACAAGGGAACATGTCCCCATGAACTCATGTCAACTGACTCCACACACAAGTACAGTGATCACCAAGGATGCCACGATTGTTGCAGGTGGAGACATGGCCATGCATGCATGGCCAAAGTAGAAGGGCTCCGTCACACACACAGCTCATGTACACACAGCTCTGCGCTAAACATTGGGAACACCCTGCAGGGAAGAAACTGGGTACACAGAGGAAGGAATACACCCTGGGACAATTGAACCATGCAGTAACTGCTGACATGACCTAAGGAAGTTAGCCAACACCTTGTGATGGCACACAGATCCTAGGGTGGCCCCAAAGAGCAGAACACTACTACAAATCCCACACACCCAAAGCCTTAAACACCACCCAAAACAATGTAGCAGCCCCACCAACACCAATACCACCATAGCAGGAGTGTGATAATGAAAAAAAAAATAAGCTTTAATCAGCATGAGCACAATGTCCGTGGATCAACGGCAGTTCAAAGTCAACAAAGGCCATAGGGCAGTCAATTATTCCCAGCTGCATGGGGGACACAGTGGGATGTGTGTCCCCTACCTTGCCTGCACAGTCAAATGCCATCGTCTTCCATACTGGTGAGGGCATCAGGGGGGGGGGGAAGCAACAGGCACCGCAGGGACATCAGGGCAAAGGGGCGGCGTTGTGGGTGCAGGGATGGAGGACTCAACCACAGGGGGTGTGTCATGGCCAAAGGCGGAGGCCAGGATGGCACTACACACCTTAGCAAGGTCCTCCAGGGAGTCCCCTGCACCCGAAGTGACCTCAGGCCCCAAGGAGGGGGGGGGTTCAGAGGGATGGGTTGCAGCGCCACCGGGGGAGGGTGGAGACAGGGGGGGAGACTCAACCACCCTGACCGAGGACTTCCTTGACCGCTTGCGTGGTGGCGTAACTGTGGGGCTCAGGGACAGAGCGGCCATGAAGGAGTCCTTGGGGGAGATGTGGCCAGGAGAGCTGAGGGGAGGGGATTTGGAGGGAGTGGATTGTGTGGAATGCGGACTCCCACTCTGGCTGCGTGTCACACGTTTGCCCCCCGACCCAGTGGGTGTGCCTATCTCACCCTGTGTGTGCGTGTCAGGAGGAGTGCGGTGGACCTTCCCTGCTGGTGTGGTGCCTGTGTCTGTTGTGGTGGGTGCATGCCGACGTCTGGGTGTACGTGGGACAGGCATGGAAGTGGGAAGTGTGGATGGGGCAGGGGTAGGTGGGGGGAGGTCGCGCTGCAGGAGACCCACTGCTGCAGTCAGTGTGGAGTCTAGGGACCTCAGCAAGTTGCGTTGGTCAGCCTGCAAAGAATGAATGCCCTCCAAGAATGCCTCGATGTTGGTGAGGGTTTTCCCGTGGGAATGGAGGACATTCAGGATCGCAGCCTGACCAACCTGCATTTGCCGCTGGATGTCCATAGACTCAGCATTGGCGGCAGCAGTGGAGACAGGGGCAGGGGGTGCGGTGCCTGGCAGGAAGGAGACATGCGGTGACCGGGCACGCTGGGAAGGGACACGAGCAAGTGGGAGGCGGTTGGTGGGAACTGAGGGGGCGGTGGCAGGTGTTGTTCCACTGTCAGCTGCTGGTGCAGCCTCCGCCAACCCTGAGACATCCTCCTCGGACCTGTCAGCTTCGTAGTCTGATGTGCCAGTCGACAGGTCCTCGGCCACACTATCCTCCGCCTCTGTCCCACTCGATGTGCCAGCCCCGATGTCACGGCTGCCACTGGTGCTCGGTCCCTCCGCCTGGTCCGTGTCCATGTCTCCCTCTGTGTCCCCCGACGATGCTGTGGGCAGGGTGGAGAGACAGAAATTAATCAGACACCTGTACACATCTGTCACATGAGTCCAATCTACATAGTCAACATTGCATAGCCTGAAGAGGCAGATCCCTAACATCTGCAAAACAAGGTACCGATGTAGGGCATGAAACACAGTTGGTTGAGCCACCATGCCACTGAAATACCATGGAGAGCATGAGACAATAGCTGATGACAGGAAACGGAGTCTGACATAGCACCCAGGCCCTGGGGACAATCCTGCACTGCCTCTGCACCACACAGCGTTTGTGAAAATACCTATGACCAGGGACAATATCCATGAACTTGAGACACATGCTGCATAGGTAATGCTGCAAACATGCCCAACATAACTCGGTCACTGCACCTTGCGTGTGTGTCCAGTAACATCACACACTGTCCAGACCCAGCAATTAGGAATCAGGATTTGACACATAGGCATTGCCCGCCCCAAGCAACCCCCACACGATGCTAATTGCTGAGACACAGGTGGCACCAACATCTCATAGTCTGGGTGATAAACACAGTGGCAGGCAAAAGGCAAGATTGGACGCAAAACAGCAAAGGTGCGCCTGTACAAATAATGAGGTACCAGTGCCCATCCTCAGATGAGTATAACAAGACACACAGGCACTGGCAACTGTGAGTATGAAGAGGGACAATCAGGTCAGGCTGCACAGTACATAATAGCACGTCTATATACATGGTGACAGGGGACAATGGCACAGAGCACAACCTACGCTGTAGACAGTGAGAGTGTCCACGTTGATGATGACACAAACAACACTGAGGATAAGGTGCCCCAGGGGACAGTATTGGGCACGCAACTACATGCTACTGAATGGGAATGACTGCTACACACGTCACCATCCCTGCACTATGCGTAGCGCACACTCATGCACATCATGTCACAGGCCACTACATAGGACATGCGCGCTGTAAGGCATGACACATGAGAGACCAACTCCCATGTCTGGAGCCAGCATCAGTGCCAACTGACATGGAACCCACATGCAGTGAACTTGACAGTTCACAGGCAAGGTCCCACAACCTGTTACCCACCACCACCACCCATGATGCTACAGTCATTGTTCTCGTGGACAAAGCGCCAGCCTACATTACCTTGTGAAGGAGTGACTACACACAGACCAGGGAACACATTGCAAGGAGGGGAAGGGTGGCAGGGGCGCAGCGCTACACTTGGGCAAACTGGATGGGCACAGCACCTTTAAACCCTGCCAGTGAATTAATGCCACTGTGCCCTTACAAATGCCGGTGACACACAACAAACGCACATGTACCTACCCCCTTCCGCCTGCTGCATCGCCTGTAAGCGCCTCTCCAGGTCTAGAAAGACCACCGGCAGCACACGCCTGTGGAGGTGGGTCAGACGGCGGCGGCCGCGGTTCTTGTGGCTCTCAGGTGAGTCCCCCAGCAGGAGCCGTGCAATCCTCCGCGTCCAGCACCGGATATCCTGCCAGCGTTTCCTCACCTGGGACAGGCTCCGCCTCCGACCATCCACACGCCTCACGGCACTGACGGCGGTCAGCCAGATCTGCTCCTTGGCAGAGGCGCCTACCTGTGAGGAAGTACAAGTGACACCACATCAATACACCAGCCACATGTCACAGAGAGACATATGTGAACATAATAGCTGGTTACTACATGGCATGTAATGCAGCCAACGCATTGCACCTCTGTCATAGGGACATCATCCTCTGGTGAGGGAAAAGGCAGTACGTGCCATAGTGGGTACTCAGGTGGAATGATGGCAATGTCACAATCAATGATCAAGGCTCACACTGTGCATCACACCCACCCCTCCTGTCTCAGGGCACTGCTGTGAGTGATAGGCCCCCACCCCTCCTGTCTCAGGGCACTGCTGTGAGTGATAGGCCCCCACCCCTCCTGTCTCAGGGCACTGCTGGGAGGACTCTGCACACACACCTCCTGTCTCAGGGCACTGCTGGGAGGACTCTGCACACACCCCTCCTGTCTCAGGGCACTGCTGGGAGACATCAGGCACCCCCCCCCTGGTACCCCCCCGACAGTACATGGCATGTGTGTCACACCGGGTCACAATGCCTGAAGACACAGTCACAACATAGGGACAGTCTGTGGCAGTGGCCTATGCACTCACCTGATACCCTGGTCGCCCATACAGCATGGGGTACTGTGGGAGGATCACATCCAGCAGAGCCATGTTCTCCTCCAGGGTGAATGGCTGTGTCCTCTCCACAGCCCTTGACATGGTTCCAGGGAATCAGTAGCAGCAGCTTGGTCGACAAATGCAAAGATGTGCAGGCAAGTAATCCCTCATGGGACCTGGCTGCCTTATATGTGGCCTTCTGCCCAGTCTCATGCACAGGAGTACAGAGTGATTGGTCACTCACATTTGCATCCTATGTTTCCACCAATCCCTTCAAAGCTAGCAGTCTGTGGGTTCTCTATCGGTTTCATTCTCCTGCATGATGTCAGCCCCACAAACACATTGCAACAAAGTAGAAGAATTCCAACTGACTTCTGCTGTGCACCTTCCAGAACAAAATCGAAATTTGAACCTGGTCGCCATGACAACCAGCATGCATGTAGGCCTTAATACTTGTCCCCTATGTAATTAGGAGAATCACACACAGGTACGGTGCGTTTCCGGGCCCTAGGGCACCCCAAATGCATGGCAACGGCCCGTACATGCATGCCTACGTTCAAAATCACTATGGGTCTGCACGCGTATGCGTACACGTAGTGGTACGGACCGTACACACGCATGTACGCTCACTATCACTATGGGTCTGCACGCGTATGCGTACACGTAGTGGTACGGACCGTACAAATGCCTGTACGCTCACTATCACTATGGTTCTGCACGCGTATGCGTACTCGTTGTGGTACGGACCGTACAAATGCCTGTACGCTCACTATCACTATGGGTCTGTGTACCCGTAGTGATAGTGAGCGTACATGCGAGTGTACGGTCCGTACCACTACGTGTACGCATACGCGTGCAGAACCATAGTGATAGTGAGCGTAGATGCGAGTGTACGGTCCGTACCACTACGTGTACGCATACGCGTGCAGAACCATAGTGATAGTGAGCGTACAGGCATTTGTACGGTCCGTACCACAACGAGTACGCATACGCGTGCAGACCCATAGTGAGAGGGCCGTACACTCGCATGTACGCTCACTATCACTATGGGTCTGCACGCGTATGCGTACTCGTTGTGGTACGGACCGTACAAATGCCTGTACGCTCGCCATCACGATGGGTACACATACGGCAGCACTCCCACAGTGATTGGGGAACATACACAGGCCCTCTTAGCAGCAGTACGCCGGTTTGTACACATCACTGTGGTGATAGTCGACACACAGGTAGGAATAGGGCGGACATACTTGTCCATGGATGGACATACTTGTCCAGGAATGGACATCAAGGCATCGTCTGTGCATTACTACATGTGTGGGGCACAGGTGTGACAGGCTGTGATGTGGAACATGCCTCCTGAGTGGAGGAGGCACCAGATGTATGATGAGATGTGTACAGGTGTACTGTGTGAGGGTGCAATGTGTGCCAGGCATGCCCTTGACTCCTTTGACATGTGTGCATGTCGTACTGCGCACTTGGGGTGAGCGTCACTGGCATGGCACGGACACCAACACACGGAAGTGTCCCATGATGCCCGGTACAGGGGTCATGACACCTGACTTGTCACTACCCACAGTGCACAATGTGACTATGTCATTTATGTGTCCGGGATTTACATCAGGTTGATGTTGTAGCACCCTCAAAAGCTGCAGCCGTTGCAGCAACCAACATGTGTCTGTGTGTAGATTGTCATTGCACACTGTTCCGCACACCATGCCACATGTGGTATCTGATGTGAGGTGCACATGTATGCATGGGACACGGAGTAGCGTGACAAGGCCATGTCAGCATCCTCACAAGGAATGTGTGGTGAGTCATGACATGTGCACCTTCATGGCAAGGTGTGTGGGCAGGCCTAGTGTAATGTCATGTGACCTGTGGCTCCGGTGTTCCGCTACCAGTCTCTACAATCGGCATCCTACTTCTGCTGATGTGTGGGTGTATGTCACTTCTGTCTTGCGTCGGGCTGTTCACTTGCACTGGGACACAGCTATTCCCATGGCATGGCATGGGGAGGTTCTCAATCACCGTGTGTAGCTGGGTCTTGGAAGGAGTGTCACCTTGCATCCATACGTGTCCTGGGCATGTAGCACATGCCTGACTCCCTATGTGGCATGTGTGTATTGGCAGATTTACATGTGCTCAGTAGACATGAGTTGTTCTCGTAGTGCACTCACTCTTCCTTGTCACTTCCAAATTACTGCAGAGCGCCTCCTGTTGCCCGAAGAATTCCAGACTTGGCCACCATGCAGGAGAATGACAGGATCCGGCTCTACCGCTTCACCCAACCGTTGATTCTGGAGCTGACGGCGAGACTGGCACCACACCTGCAACCGCAGCACAGGTATCCTACGGCACTGACACCCCAGCTGAAGGTAATGGCTGCCCTACATTTCCTTGCCACGGGTACCTTCCAATATACCATAGCTCATGTTGGTGGCATGTCCCAGAGCATGTTCAGCGGTGTGCTGCATGATTTCTTGGAGGCCATGTTGATTCACCTGGATGACTTCATCAAGTTCCCAACCCCTGAACAGATGACTGAGGTCAAACGTGGTTTCTATGCCCTGGGAGGGATGCCCCATGTCATTGGGTCCATAGATGGGACACATGTAGGTTTGGTACCACCACACGCACGGGAGGTGGCGTACCGCAATCGGAAGCACTACCACTCCATCAATGCCCTTGTGGTGTGTCTGTCCAACATGGTGATTTCACATGTCTGTGCTCGTTTTCCAGGATCAGCACACGATGCCTACATCATGAGGCGTAGCGGGATGCCTGATATGATGATGCAGCTGCGCAACGAACGTGCATGTGTTGTTGGTGGGTACAGTCTGTCTGTCCTGTATTCTGTTTGGCCGAGCAGCACTACCGCTTCGCCTGTTCTAACGATATCCATGTGCTTTCCATTTAGGGGACGCTGGCTATCCCAACATGCCTTGGCTGCTGACACCTCTCCGCAACCCCATCACGCCGGCCCAGCTCCGCTACAACACCGCCCATGGCCGGACAAGGCGAGTGATAGAGAGGACGTTTGGCATGCTGAAGAGCCGATTCCGGTGCCTCCACAAGACCGGCGGCGCACTCCCATATGCCCCGGCGAAGGTCTGCAAGATCTTCATGGTCTGCTGCATGCTGCACAACATGGCAGTTGAAAGAGCTGTGCCCCTCATCCTGGATCAAGATGACGAGGACCATCCACCCGTGGAGGACGAAGGGCTTGGCAATGGGGCTAGTGATGTGGAGGATGTGGAGCCGCAAGAGGACATCCGGACTCGGCTCATACGCGACTTCTTTGCTTAGTGGTGAGTACCAGGGTCTGAGTGTGCACGCATTGGTCCCCGTGTGGCATGCGTTGTGATGTGTGTCTCCACCTGCATGTATGGCACGTGGGTCAGAGGTGTGTGTGGGTGTGTCACTGGAGTGATGGTGGCAGTGATGGTAGTATTTCCCCAGACATAATTGTGACCTAGCATGTTGTCATACATACATGTGTCGAGTACATGCACATGCAAGTGGCTGTGCTTCTTGTGGCTGACTTCTTGTGTGTCTCTCTTCCCCAGGTACCTGCGCATGCCGTTTGCTGGTTGCATTGTTGTGGCACTGCTATTCCTCATGGACATGGCATCGTGGGCTGACTCAGCGTTACAGGCACGGACACGTTTGGAAGTCTCCATGGGGTAAGGGATGCATCTGGGGTGTATTGGGTGTGGCAGTTGTTCACGATGTGTGCACACTGCCCCGGTCGGGGTTTGGGTCCTCTGCAGACATGTGGCATCCCCATGGGACACGACATGCAGCTGGGTACACCTGAATAGATGGGCTGCCTGGTTGTCAGTCATCAGTGATGGGATGGTGGATTGTGATGAAGGCATCAATGTGTGTGACACTGCCCTCGGACACATACGGTTAACATTGTCTTGACATGGCGTGGGACTTCCACATCAGCGGATGTATGGTGTATGGCAGGCTCTCCGTGAGCACCTGTGGGTATTTAGCTATTATCCGACACTTGTGTGCCAGTTCCATGGCTATCACGCATTTGTGCTGCAGAAGGGGGGTGCCAGTGTTGGAGCCACATGTTACTCCACATGATGTGTTCATGTGTACTTCAAGTTGCCTCTGCAATCCCAAACACATGACTATTAAAGGTGTCCCTATGCCTCCAAGGTGCCTCTTCTCAGTCAATGCTGGTGTGTTGGCACGGTGCATCCTGCATGTCTGGCATGGTATTCCCTGATTGTGGCTATGTGTCAATGTGTCGAGTGGCAAGATGCAAGCTGTGTGTGTGTGCTGAGACTGTGTAATGGGCATGATGTCCATGACTGTGTGGGTATTGTGACATGTGCCATCCCCATGCATCCAACGTTGTCCATGACCCCATTCTCTGCATCCACCGGACTCAAGCTTGCAGGACATGGTTCTGCCACCTGTCTACACGTACCTGGGTGCCCCCCAGGACACGGGCCAGGATCCCTGACCTCTGCGCATGACTGTTGCTGTACTCAATGTGTCTGTCAGCACGGTTGTTCGGCCACCCCCTCAGCTGGTTCTGACCATCACGGGTGTGTATGGTGCTCCATGTCTGTCTTGCCTAGAAAACTGTGACCCATGTGTCCTGTGCCAGACTCAGGCCCCAGGGTGTGGATGGTTGAAGTGAACAGATGACTCAGGCATGTTTAGACTGTACAAGACACATGTTAGGTAATAATGCTACCAGCAGGCATCTACTCTTAATAGTGTGATTTATTATTGGGGGGGGGGGGGCCAAGTGAGGGCCTTTCCGGGATTAGGGAATCCAAAGTTCAGTAGGGGAGTTGGTGTCCTTGCCATTGGAAATCCTCAGAGTCCATGCCACAGTCTTTGTCAACATTGGTCAGCCAGTGACCAGCAGGGCCATGTGGCAGAGAATGTCTCTTGATGCTGTGATGCTGTTGCTCCAGTGGGCCAGGTGCCAGGCCAGGTGTCCTGGGAGATGGTGATGTAGCAGCCACCCTCACGGTCCTTTCCGTGGACGACCCGGCTTCCTGCGGGGAACCTCAGCAGCAGGCCGTGACGACGTCTGGGATGCTCCGTCGGATGTTTCCTCCTCCTCCTCATGATCCCTCCCTGTGGGTGGTGATGTTCTCCGCCTTCTGGCACAGGGAGGGTCGGCCATGGTGTCGGCCATCCGACGGAGTTCAGCGTGAATCCCCTGGGACGCCGTCACTTGCTCAGCCTGTCTGTCCTCCATCCTCCGTTGGTGTAGCTGTAGACAGGCTATTAGCTCCGCATGTTGCTGGGCCTGCTGGACCTTGATCCCCTCGAGGACGGACACAACCTGGGCCATGCCCGTGGTGTCCTGCCGGTATGAGTCCAGGATGTTACGGACATGGGAAAATACCGGATCCCCAGCCAACTGGTCAGGCTCGCGCCTCCGCCGCTCTCCACTCCCACCACCCCTGCCCACTTGCGTCTGGCCTGCACTTGTGGGCACATGGGGTCTCCGGGACCCCTGAGGGGTGGCATTGGCGTTGTCGCCTGCCTCCTCCTGGGTGCCCGGGACACCGTGTCCCTCCTGGCGAGCCTGGCTGCATTGTGGTGTTGGGGCAGGGATCCTGGGTGTCTCCTGGGATGTGGCAGGAGTGGGGGTGGTGGTTGGCACGGTTGTACCTGACGCAGGTGCTGCAGGTGGTTGGACACCAGAGGGGCCAGGTCGGTCGGGGTCGTCCGCAGAGTGGTGAGAGTGGTCGCTGCCGGTGGGATCGGTCTCCTGCAGATCCGGGTCCTGTGAGTGTTCCCCCCCAGTGTTGGGGGGTGCAGCACGACGTTGACCTGTGTGTGAGAGAGACAATGTTACTTTTGATCCATGCAACATCCATGTTGCATCCGTTACAAAGTTGGCACATTTCCTCTTGGAATTAGGATCTGTCTTGCATTCCACTCACAGTGCACTTGTGCATGTGTGTGTCCCTTGGGCACCAATTTGGCCCCTTTAACTATGTGTGGCACAGTCTTACTTGCTGCGTCAAGTGTGACTGCAGTCAGCAGTGGAGTGTGCATGTGTGCCGAGCTATGCGTTTGCGCCTTCCTTGTAGCACTGTACATGTGCACATGGAGTGGATCCACACACTCATATGATGCAGGTGGCTGTCCTTGTGCTCGTGTACAGGTTGTAACATGGCCCTGCGTTTTGCCATGATGAAGAGGGGGGGTTCTGGCACTGGGCACCCTTGTCTACATGCACGCAGTCCACCTGCTGACGAGCAGACATTCCCACACACCAAAGGACTGATTTGCTCTCCCTGTGTCTCCCTCCTTCTCTGTCCCCCTCTCCCTCCCTCTCTGTCCCCCTCTCCCTCCCTCTGTGTCCCCCTCTCCCTCCCTCTGTGTCCCCCTCTCCCTCCCTCTGTGTCCCCCTCTCCCTCCCTCTGTGTGTCAGCCTCCTCCCTCTGTCCATCTTCCTGTGTCTCCCTCCCTCTGTGTCCCCCTCTCCCTCCCTCTGTGTGTCAGCCTCCTCCCTCTGTCCATCTTCCTGTGTCTCCCTCCCTCTGTGTCCCCCTCTCCCTCCCTCTGTGTGTCAGCCTCCTCCCTCTGTCCATCTTCCTGTGTCTCCCTCCCTCTCTGTCCCCCTCTCCCTCCCTCTCTGTCCCCCTCTCCCTCCCTCTCTGTCCCCCTCTCCCTCCCTCTGTGTGTCAGCCTCCTCCCTCTGTCCATCTTCCTGTGTCCCCCTCCCTCTCTGTCCCCCTCTCCCTCCCTCTCTGTCCCCCTCTCCCTCCCTCTGTGTGTCAGCCTCCTCCCTCTGTCCATCTTCCTGTGTCTCCCTCCCTCTCAGTCCCCCTCTCCCTCCCTCTGTGTCCCCCTCTCCCTCCCTCTGTGTCCCCCTCTCCCTCCCTCTGTGTCCCCCTCTCCCTCCCTCTGTGTGTCAGCCTCCTCCCTCTGTCCATCTTCCTGTGTCTCCCTCCCTCTGTGTCCCCCTCTCCCTCCCTCTGTGTGTCAGCCTCCTCCCTCTGTCCATCTTCCTGTGTCTCCCTCCCTCTGTGTCCCCCTCTCCCTCCCTCTGTGTGTCAGCCTCCTCCCTCTGTCCATCTTCCTGTGTCTCCCTCCCTCTCTGTCCCCCTCTCCCTCCCTCTGTGTCCCCCTCTCCCTCCCTCTGTGTCCCCCTCTCCCTCCCTCTGTGTCCCCCTCTCCCTCCCTCTGTGTGTCAGCCTCCTCCCTCTGTCCATCTTCCTGTGTCTCCCTCCCTCTGTGTCCCCCTCTCCCTCCCTCCGTGTGTCACCCTCTGTCACCTTGGCCCAGCTTCCTGGGCACACACTGTTAGCAGATCTTTGAGTGGCCCTTGGCCTGTTGATGTGAGTTTGTTTCTGATCTCCAGGCACCCATTTTGTCTGCTGTGTGTCTGTGCGCTGCTGCTGTGGTGGTGTGTGCTGCCACTCTTTCACACTGTTGGCTGTTCATTAGCTGCTGGCATGTGCAAAACAGTGCCTTCACCCCCATGTGTTGATGCAAGGCATCCGCCATTTGCTGGCAAGTCATTCCTGTGTTGGGACACAGTGTTTGTCTGGCTGTGACCTAGGCCATATGGGCAGAGGGCATTGTTGTCTGCTTTGGAGTCGCACTATGTGATTCTTGGTGCCCACACTCCCGCCATCCGGGTTACCGTGTCATGTGTTGTTGTCTTCTGTGGCCTGTGACTTGACATTGTCCAGCTGGGTGCATGGGGCATGGTGGCAGCAGTGGCATGTGCCTGCTCATGGAGTGTGGTTGAGTAATGCGATGGCTTGTGGTGTTTGCGTGCCTGTTATTAATTTTGGTTGTGGTTGCAGTTCCCCCCATGTGAGGTGCGTTGTTTGTGTACTCACCCGGGTCTCGGAGTCCTTCTACTCCTTCAACTGCCTCCACCGGCAGTATGGCCATCACCCTCTCCTCCCAGGGATGGTACTGTACGGGTCTGCGGGAGGGCCCTCCTCCGGTGGCGTTGGCCTGGTCGTGTTCCTCCTGTCTCTTGGCTCTGACCCTCCTCCGCAGATCGTACCACCTGTTCTGGCAATCCTGCTTGGTCCTCCTGGTGTCCGCAACAGCATTCACAGCATCGACGATGGTCTGCCACATGGCTGTTTTGGCTGCCTGGCTGGTGCTTCTGACCAATGTTCCAAAGATCTGTGGCTCGACTCTGAGGATTTGATCAACAAGGACCTCCAACTCTCGGTGACTAAACTTTGGATTCTTGGTAGTGGGCATGGTGAGGGGTGTGGGTGGGGATGGTGTGGGTGTGGGGGGTGTGTGGATGTTGGGGGGGGTGTGGATGGTTGTGTGTGTGTGTGAATGTGATGAGAGGGTGTTTGTGAGGGTGGTCGTGTGAAGGTGTGCAAGTGTAAGATGTGGTGTCGCTTGTAGTCTGGTTCTGTGGTGTCTGGCAGCAGTGGGTCTGTTGCAAAGGCTCATGGTTTGTGTGTGTGGGCCCTTTTTATTGGTCCATGGGTGGGTGTGGCAGTGTTTGAATTTTGGGTGGGTGTGTTATAAGGAGTGGTGGTGTATTGGGCCTCTGTTTGTTTTTGACAGTTGCAGGTCAGTGATTGTGTTATTTTAGTGGTTGTTGGCCATGTTTAGTGGCTGTGTGCCTTTCGAATGGTGTATTGTTGAGTTGTTTTGTTTTGTCCTTGTTGTGTACGTGCGTTTTGAGCGTGTGTACGGTGTGTACATGGGCCATTTGGTTGTACGATTTGGTCCTTGTGTGTGGCTTTGTACGACTCGTACATGCGGTTGTGATGTTGGGGCATGGGGTGCGCTCCGTACTTAGGAGGTTGTGTTGGGGGTGCGCCAGGAACGTACTGGGGTGGGGGTACGACTGGAACGTACTGGGGTGTACATAGACGGTGGTACGACACGTACAGGGGTGGGGGGTGTACATTGATGGTGGTACGACACGTACAGGGGTGGGGGGGTGTACATTGACGGTGGTACGACACGTACTGTGGTGGGGGTACGACTGGAACGTACTGGGGTGTACATGGACGGTGGTACGACACGTACAGGGGTGGGGGGGTGTACATAGACGGTGGTACGACACGTACAGGGGTGGGGGGTGTACATTGACGGTGGTACGACACGTACAGGGGTGGGGGGGTGTACATTGACGGTGGTACGACACGTACTGGGGTGGGGGTACGACTGGAACGTACTGGGGTGTACATGGACGGTGGTACGACACATACTGGGGTGGGGGTACGACTGGAACGTACTGGGGTGTACATGGACGGTGGTACGACACGTACAGGGGTGGGGGGGTGTACATAGACGGTGGTACGACACGTACAGGGGTGGGGGGTGTACATTGACGGTGGTACGACACGTACAGGGGTGGAGGGGTGTACATTGACGGTGGTACGACACGTACTGGGGTGGGGGTACGACTGGAACGTACTGGGGTGTACATAGACGGTGGTAGGACACGTACAGGGGTGGGGGGGTGTACATTAACGGTGGTACGACACGTACAGGGGTGGGGGGGTGTACATTGACGGTGGTACGACACGTACTGGGGTGGGGGTACGACTGGAACGTACTGGGGTGTACATGGACGGTGGTACGACACGTACAGGGGTGGGGGGGTGTACATAGACGGTGGTACGACACGTACAGGGGTGGGGGGTGTACATTGACGGTGGTACGACACGTACAGGGGTGGGGGGGTGTACATTGACGGTGGTACGACACGTACTGGGGTGGGGGTACGACTGGAACGTACTGGGGTGTACATTGACGGTGGTACGACACGTACAGGGGTGGGGGGGTGTACATTGACGGTGGTACGACACGTACTGGGGTGGGGGTATGACTGGAACGTACTGGGGTGTACATGGACGGTGGTACGACACGTACAGGGGTGGGGGGGTGTACATAGACGGTGGTACGACACGTACAGGGGTGGGGGGTGTACATTGACGGTGGTACGACACGTACAGGGGTGGGGGGGTGTACATTGACGGTGGTACGACACGTACTGGGGTGGGGGTACGACTGGAACGTACTGGGGTGTACATAGACGGTGGTACGACACGTACAGGGGTGGGGGGGTGTACATTGACGGTGGTACGACACGTACAGGGGTGGGGGGGTGTACATTGACGGTGGTACGACACGTACTGGGGTGGGGGTACGACTGGAACGTACTGGGGTGTAGGTAGACGGGGCTGTGACACGTACTGGGGTGGGGTTGTGGCTCGAACGTACTGGGGTGTAGGTACACGGGGGGTGCGACACGTACTGGGGTGGGGGTGCGACTGGAACGTACTGGGGTGTACATAGACGGTGGTACGACACGTACAGGGGTGGGGGGGTTTACATTGACGGTGGTACGACACGTACTGGGGTGGGGGTACGACTGGAACGTACTGGGGTGTACATAGACGGGTGGGGGTATACATATACGGGGGGTACGTGTCGGACGTACGGGGGCTGGGGGGAGTGTTGGGCGCGTATGCGGGCACATGTCTCCATGGTTGCTATTGGTGTTCGGTGCGGACGGTGTTTTTTCCATACGGTTGTAGGCTCGGACGCACGGGATGGATCGTGATTCCTCGGTCGGACTTGGATTTTTACGTTTGTAAGGTAAATCGTCCGAGGACGTGTCGGACACATTTTCCGACCCGAGGACGTGTGGGGAATGATTCCCGGTGCGGGTCGTATGGACTTTTTACCATGCGAATCGTGATTGCCAGTTCGTACGGCACTTGTACGATTCGTACGGTAAAAAGACCCGATACGAGTCGCACGGGGGAATTTTTTACCGGATCGTGATCGGCACCTTATTATTATAAGTTAAATAATTTTCACATATATAAAGAAAATAGGTATTATTTTAGAGTATTTAGTTCTAATGTTTTACTAATTTTTAAAGTAATGTGTAATGTTAAATAAATAGTTAGGGCATTTATTGGTATTTTTTAAGTTGTTATGTTTGTTTGGGTCTTTTATTTTGTAACCGCTCGCTGTTGTTTTGGGTTATTTTGGTAGAATCCAGGTCGCGGTCGAGAGCTGTTTCGTGTTTGAGAAGGTAAGAGTTATTTTCTTTATTATTAAATAGTTTTAAGTGTTTTGTGGAAGTAGTAATGTTGTAATAAGTGTGTATGGATTGATGTTTTAGAAGTTAGGGTGTTAGTAATAGTTTGTATACGGTTTTATAATTTAAGTTGTGTTCCGTGTTTGGTATTTAGGTGTGTTAAAGTTTTATAGTCTTTGAATAATGTTTGTAGTGATGTTTTTAGGTGCATTATGTGTGTTTGTGTGTGGGTGGGAATGTTTGTTTCTCTTTTGTAGGTTTTACGGAGAAGATATTTTCGTCTCTTTCAAACACGTTTTTTTTAAAAAGGAAGTGTGTATTAGTTGTGTTTACTAATATTTATTTTACACTTCCTTTATTGTTCGGGTTTCCAGGAGCGGTTATTTATCTTTTTAATATTTTTCGGGATTTTTATGGTTAATGGATTGTCGTTTTTTGGCGTAGACGTTTTTTTCGAAAAACAGTTGTATTTTTCCATTTTATTTGGATTCATTTTTGATACCTATGGATTTTGAACTACCTGGATTTATTTGGAAGGAATGTTATTATCCTATTGGAGCAACTAGACAGGTAAGTTCATTTAAATATTTTAATTGTGGGTGGGCAAATCCTATATATTTAATATTGTTGTTGTGTACTTGTTTGGTTTAATTATGTTGTCTAAATATATGTAGATATAAATTATTTATATATTTTAGACCACATAATTAAATATGTGATATAATAAAGTGGTTTCTTTATGTTGTGATAGTTGTTTTAGTAGAATTGTGGGTTTATATTTTTGAAAGGGTTTAGAAGAGAGTTTGAGCTATTATATTTAAGTACTCAAGTCCTCTTGTGGATGGGTATAGCTGTACCTGTTGTTGTAGGTAATTATACATTTGAGTAGTTTGTCTAGATTGTTTTGGTTTTAATTGTAGGACAGATTGTTGCATTCTTAATTCTTGGAAACTTTGTTCCTTTTGTATGGCAATTAGTAGTTTTTGTAGTGTTGGAGTTGTTCTCCCAATAGAAGTTAGGAATGCATTATGCCAGCCCTCGACTGCGTTGTTAGTTTTGGCTTGTTGGTTGAGTGTACTTACATATACATTCCACCAAGGTATTTGGAACTTGGGCTGACGTCTATGGCCTGATCTGTGTAGTCTCCCCACCCAGGTATCCTCAAAATAATCTAAGAGGGGAGATAACTTTACTTCATTTTGTTTGTAGAATGGACTTTCTAATAAAAGATTGTAATGTTCTGCAACATCTGTGGTTGGCACATAAGCTAGGGCTGTTAGAAGTTTTATTTGATGTACAAAAGTTATGTTTGTGGCATATTCTACACTTAGGTGCCAATTACGATCCTGTAAAAACCGGGTACGAACCGTCGGACGGAGCATATTCTCCGTCCGACGCGTACCCGGTCGTTAAAATCTACCAACATGGAATTACGATTCGCACGGAAACACCATTTCCGTACGAATCGTACAAAACCCCGACCGACCAAAATGAACATACAAATGCGATCCGGGAAAGCGCCGAGCTGACGTCGGGACGCTCGCAGCCTGCCATTCACGAACCAGGAATTACGATTCGCACCGACGTCATCCCGCACGGTGAATATTTCCCGGCAGCCAAAAACTGCCGGGAAATCAGGACGACGCGAACAAGGAGTACCAGTATGCGACGGACAGACAGGACGACGCGAACAAGGAGTACCCGTACGCGACGGACAGACATGGACCCGAACCTACGTGTCATCCCGGCCCTCATAGCAGTCCACCTCCTCTACAGGTTACGACGCAGACGCCGCAGAAGGTCAGAACAACAAAGGGAGGGGGGAAAGGGGGGGGTGGCAGAACCAGGGCAGGCCACAAAAGCCCCACCAAAGTCACACAGCACACATGCCCTGGACATACCTGACACTCAGGCCCTGGTCACTACGAGGGGGTGGGGGCGTGTCCAGCTAAGCCAGAGACCGCCACAACGGAAGTTCTTGACGACGCGAACCGGCAACACAACCAGACAGGTACGTCCCGTACCCACGCCTTAAGAGCGTGGGTACGAGTCGTACCACGCCCACACCTACGTCACCCCAACAATGGCGGGACGGCTCGTACCCACGTGGCAACGGCCTGGGTACGGGCCGCACAAGCATCACATAGCGTGGGGACGGATATGTACGGACCGTACCCCCACCCCGTATGCATGGAGCGTACCCCCAACAGTGTAAGTACGACACGTACCCCCACCCGCGTATGCAAGGAGCGTACCCCCCATGCCAACAGTGTAAGTACGACACGTACCCCCACCTGCGTATGCAAGGAGCGTACCCCCATGCCAACATTATACGTACGACACGTCCCCCCACCCGCGTATGCATGGAGCGTACCCCCATGCCAACAGTGTAAGTACGACACGTACCCCCACCCGGGTATGCAAGGAGCGTACCCCCCACCCCAACAGTGTAAGTATGACCTGTACCCCCACCCGCGTATGTATGGAGCATACCCCCACCCCAACTGTGTAAGTACGACCCGTACCCTCACCTGCAGACGTATGGAGCGAACCCCCACCCCAACAGTGTAAGTACGACCCGTACCCTCACCCGCGGACGTATGGAGCGAACCCCCACCCCAACAGTGTAAGTATGACACGTACCCCCACCTGCGTATGCAAGGAGCGTACCCCCCACCCCAACAGTGTAAGTACGACCCGTACCCCCACCCGCGTACGTAGGGAGCGTACACCCACCCCAGCAGTGTAAGTATGACCCGTACCCTCACCTGCGGACGTATGGAGCGAACCCCCACCCCAACAGTGTAAGTACGTCCCGTACCCTCACCCGCGGACGTACGGAGCGAACCCCCACCCCAACAGTGTAAGTACGACACGTACCCCCACCCGCGTATGCAAGGAGCGTACCCCCATGCCAACTTTATACGCACGACACGTCCCCCCACCCGTGTATGCATGGAGCGTACCCCCCATGCCAACATTATATGCACGACACGTCCCCCTGCCCGCGTATGCATGGAGTGTACCCCCCATGCCAACAGTGTAAGTACGACACGTCCCCCCACTCGTATGCATTGAGCGTACCCCCCACCCCAACAGTGTAAGTACGACCCGTACCCCCATGGAGCGAACCCACACACGTGTATGGACAAAGCGTACATATTGTTAAATAGGAGGGGTGTGTGCAGAGTCCTCCCAGCAGTGCCCAGACATAGGAAGGGTGGGTGCCTATCACTCCCAGCAGTGCCCAGAGACAGGAGGGGTGTGTGCAGAGTCCTCCCAGCAGAGCCCAGAGACAGGAGGGGTGGGTGCAGAGTCCTCCCAGCAGTGCCCAGACACAGGAGGGGTGTGTGCAGAGTCCTCCCAGCAGTGCCCAGACGCAGGAGGGGTGGGTGCCTAACACTCACAGCAGTGCCCAGACATAGGAGGTATGGGTGCCTATCACTTGCAGCAGTGCCCAGAGTCAGGAGGGGTGTGTGCAGAGTCCTCCCAGCAGTGCCCAGACACAGGAGGGGTGTGTGCAGAGTCCTCCCAGCAGTGCCCAGACACAGGAGGGGTGTGTGCAGAGTCCTCCCAGCAGTGCCCAGAGACAGGAGGGGTGGGTGCAGAGTCCTCCCAGCAGTGCCCAGAGACAGGAGGGGTGGGTGCAGAGTCCTCCCAGCAGTGCCCAGACACAGGAGGGGTGTGTGCAGAGTCCTCCCAGCAGTGCCCAGACGCAGGAGGGGTGGGTGCCTAACACTCACAGCAGTGCCCAGAGACAGGAGGGGTGGGTGCCTATCACTCCCAGCAGTGCCCAGAGTCAGGAGGGGTGTGTGTAGAGTCCTCCCAGTAGAGCCCAGACATAGGAGGGGTGGGTGCCTAACACTCACAGCAGTGCCCATGAAACGCTAAGGGTGGAGTAGCCACAGATACCATGCCCACAAATGTCAGTCAGGTGCACAAAGACCCTGCAGTACATGTACCACATGTGTGCGTGGCTTGGAGTATACGCATGCATAGCGCAGAAAATAAAACATGTCCACATGAAGTCATGTCAATAGTCCACACACACAAGTACTATGACTACCAAGGATGCCACGAATGATGCAGGTGGAGACATCACACAGCATGCATGTGCAAAGTAGAAGGAGTCCGTCACACACCCAGCTGATGTAGACACAGCTCAGCACCATATATTGGGAACACCCTGCAGGGAAGATGTCAGGGTACACAGAGGAAGGAATACACCGTGGTAAAATTCCACCATGCAGCAACTGCGTACATGGACAGAGAAACCTAGCTAACACCGTGTGATGGCACACAGATACCAGATACCCTATGACCAGCACACTACTACATTTCCCACACACCCAACACATGATCACCACCCATATTCATGTAGCAGCCCCACCAACAGCAATATCAGTAAAGCAGTAGTGTTCAAAGGAAACAAAAATGGCTTTAATCAGCATTATCTTAAATTGTTTGTTCTTAGAAAGTTCAATATTTACAAAGCCCATAGGGCAGTCCATGAGTCACAGCTGGACGGGGGGGACAAAGTGGGACGCGTGTCCCCTAGCTTGCCTGCACAGTTACAAGTCGTCGTCTTCCACAGGGGTGAGGGCATCATGTGGGGGGGAAGGAACAGGCACCGCAGGGACAGGAGGGCAAAGGGTAGGCGAATTGGGTGCAGGGATGGAGGACTCCACCACAGGGGGTGGGCAGGGCCAAAGGTGGATTCTAGGAGCGCGCTGCACACCTTGGCAAGGTCCTCCAGGGACTCCCCTGCACCCGAAGGAACCACAGGCCCCAAGGAGGGGGGGGTCAGAGGGATGGGTCGCAGCGCCACTGGGGGTGGGTGTGGACAGGGGGGGGACTCAAGCACCCTGACCGTGGACTTCCTTGACCGCTTGCGGGGTGGTGTCAATGTGGGGCTCAGGGACAGAGCGGCCATGAACGAGTCTTTGGGGGAGATGTGGCCAGGAGAGATGAGGGGAGGGGATTTGGAGGGAGTGGATTGGGTGGAATGCGGACTCCCACTCTGGCTGCGTGTCACACGTTTGCCCCCCGACTCAGTGGGTGTGCCTACTACACCCTGTGTGTGCGTGTCAGGAGGTGTGCGGCGGACCTTCCCTGCTGGTGTGGTGCCTGTGTCTGTTGTGGTGGGTGCATGCTAACGTCTGGGTGTATGTGGGACAGGTATGGGAGTGGGAAGTGTGGAAGGGGCAGGGGTAGGGGGTGGGACGTAGCGCTGCAGGAGACCCACTGCTGCAGTCAGTGTCGAGTCTATCGACCTCAGCAAGTTGCGTTGGTCAGCCTGCGATGAATGAATGCCCTCCAAGTATGCCTCCATGTTGTTGAGGACCTGGCTGTGGGCATGGAGGACATTAAGGATCGCAGTCTGACCAACCTGCAACTGCCGCTGGATGTCCACAGACTCGGCATTGGTGGCAGCAGTGAAGACAGGGGCAGGGGGTGCGGTGCCTGGCAGGAAGGAGACATGCGGTGACTGGGGACGCTGGGAAGGGACACTAGCACGTGGGAGGTGGCTGATGCCAATGGAGGGGGCCCGGCGAGATGTAGGGCTGCTGTCAGATGGTGGTGCAGCCACCGCCCACTCGGAGAGATCATCCTCGGACCCGTCAGCTTCATACTCTGTTGTGCCAGTCGACAGGTCCCCGGGTTCACTCTCCTCCACCTCGTGCCCACTCGATGTGCCAGCCGCGATTTCACCGCTGGCACTGGTGCTCGGTCCCTCAGCGCCGTCTGTGTCCATGTCTCCCTCCGTGTCCCCCGACGATGCTGTGGGCAGGGTGAAGAGACAGAAATTAATCATACACCTGTATACATATGTCACATGAGTCCAATCTACTTAGGTTACAGTGCATAGCCTGAAACAAAAGAAGAGTTACAACTACAAAACAAGGTACATATGTAGGCCCTGCAAGACACAGTTGTTTGACCCAGCATGCCACCGAAAAACTATGGAGAGCATGACACAATAGCAAATGAGATGACATGGAATTTTGACTGAGGAGCAAGGCCCTGGGGACAATCCAGCACTGCATCTGCACCACACAGCGTGGCAGGAAATAGGAATAAGCAGGGACCATAGGCAGGTACTAGAGGCACATGCAGCATAGGTAATACTGATAACATACCCACCCTGACTGGCACACTGCACCTTGAGTGTATGTCCAGGCAAACATCACACACTGGCCAGTCCTAGCAAGGAGATATCAGGTTGTGACATGAAGGCCATGCCCGCACCACCCACCCCCTACATGAGACAAATCTATGGAGACACAGGAAGCACGTACATCTCTTAGTCTGGGTGAAATACACATGGGATGTGAAAAATCCATATTGCACACAAAATACCCAAGGTGCGCCTGTCCAAATAAGCATGTACAAATGGGCATCATGAGATGATTGTAACAAGACACACAGGCAATGGCCACCGTGTGTATGTACTGGGAAAATCAGGTCAGGCTGGACAGTGGACACTTGTACTACATTTCACGTCAATATACATGGTGCCAGGGGACACTGGCACAGAGCACAACCTATGCTGTAGACACAGAGATTGTCGACATTTTCTGATTACACACATGAGACCTAGGAAAATATGCCCCTGGGGACAGTAGTGGCTACACAACTCCATGCTACTGAATTGGAATGACTGCAACACACGCTAACATCCCTGCACTATGCGTACCGCACACTCATGCACATCATGTCACAGGCCACCACATAGGACATGCGTGCTGGAAGGCCTCGCACTTGAGAGATTAACTCCCATGTCTGGACTCACCATTAGTGCCAACTGACATGGAACTCACAAGTCCAGAACGGGACAGGGCACAGGCAAGGTCCCAATACCTGTTAGACACCACCCCCACACATGATGCTGCAGGCATAGTACACTTTGAGAAGGTGCCAGGCTACATAACCTTGTGACCGAGTGACTACACACAGACCAGGGAACACATTGCAAGGAGGGGAAGGGAGGCAGGAGAGCACTGCAACACTGGGGGTAACAGGATCCGCACAGCACCATAAACCCCTGGCAGTGTACCCATGGAACAGTGCACGTACAAATTCTGGTGAAACACAACAAACACACATGTACCTACCCCCTTGCTGCTGCTGCATCTCCTGTAGGCGCCTGTCCAAGTCGGGAAAGACCACCGCCAGCACACGCTGGTGGATGTGGGAGAGACGGCGGCGCCCGCGGTTCTTATGGCTCTCAGGTGAGTCCCCCAGCAGGACCCGTGCGATCCTCCGCGTCCAGCACCGGATATCCTGCCGGCGTTTCCTCACCTGGGACAGGCTCCGCCTCCGACCATCCGCACCCCTCACGGCACTGACGGCGGTCAGCCAGATCTGCTCCTTGGCAGTGGCGCCTACCTGTGAGGTTGAAAAAGTGACACTACATCAATACACCTGCAACATGTCACACAGACACATATGGGAACAAATTAGCTGGTTACAACAAGGCATGTCATGCAGCCAACGCATTGCACCTTTGCCATAGGGACATACTCCTCTGGGGAAGGGCAAAAGCAGTACGTGCCAGTGAAAGTACACAGGTGGAATGAGGGCAAAGACACAATCAATTATCAAGGCTCACACTGTGCATCACACCCACCCCTCCTGTCTCTGGGCACTGCTGGCAAGACTCTGCACACACCCCTCCTGTCTCTGGGCACTGCTGGGAGGACTCTGCACACACCCTTCCTGTGTCTGGGCACTGCTGGGAGGACTCTGCACACACCCCTCCTGACTCTGGGCACTGCTGGGAGTGATAGGCACCCACCCCTCCTGTCTCTGGGCACTGCTGGGAGGACTCTGCACTCACCCCTCCTGTCTCTGGGCACTGCTGGGAGGACTCTGCACCCACCCCTCCTGTCTCTGGGCACTGCTGGGAGGACTCTGCACACACCCCTCCTGTGTCTGGGCACTGCTGTGAGGACTCTGCACACACCCCTCCTGTGTCTGGGCACTGCTGGGAGGACTCTGCACACACCCCTCCTGACTCTGGGCACTGCTGGGAGTGATAGGCACCCACCCCTCCTGTCTCTGGGCACTGCTGGGAGGACTCTGCACCCACCCCTCCTGTCTCTGGGCACTGCTGGGAGGACTCTGCACACATCCCTCCTGACTCTGGGCACTGCTGGGAGTGATAGGTACCCACCCCTCCTGTCTCTGGGCACTGCTGGGAGGACTCTGCACACACCCCTCCTGACTCTGGGCACTGCTGGGAGTGATAGGCACCCACCCCTCCTGTCTCTGGGCACTGGTGGGAGGACTCTGCACCCACCCCTCCTGTCTCTGGGCTCTGCTGGGAGGACTCTGCACCCACCCCTCCTGTCTCTGGGCACTGCTGGGAGACATCAGGCATTCCCACCCCTGGGACCCCCCTACAGTACATAGCATGTGGGTCACACCTGGACACAATGGCAGAAGTCACAGTCACGAAAAAGGGGCACAGTCTGTGCCAGTGGACACTGCACTCACCTGATAACCTGGTCGCCCATACAGCATGGGGTACTGTGGGAGGATCACATCCACTAAAGCCATGTTCTCCTCCAGGGTCAATGGCTGTGACCTCTCCACAGCCCTTGACATGGTTCCAGGGAATCAGTAGCAGCAGCTGGGTCGTGGAATACAGAGATGTGCAGGCAAGTGCTCCCTCATGGGACCTGGCTGCCTTATATCTGCCTTGCTGGCCCATTTCATTCACAGGAGTGCAGAGTGATTGGTCACTCACATTTGCATCCTATGTTTCCTCCAATCCCTTCAAACCTAGCAGTCAGTGGGTTCTCATTCTGTCTTTTTCATCAGCATGATGTCAACCCCACAAACACATTGCAACAATGTAGATTCATTCCAACTGACTTCTGCTGTGCACCTTCCAGAACAAATTCAAACTTAAAACTTGGTCTCCATGACAACTAGCATGCATGTAGGCCTTAATACTTGTCCCCCATGTGTCCCCTATGTAATTTGGAGCTTCACACACAGGTACGGTGCGTTCCGGGGCCCTAGAGCACCCCAAATGCATAGCAACGGCCCGTACACACGCCTGTACGCTCCCTATCACTATGGGTGTCCTCGCGTATGCGTACTCGTAGTGGTACGGTCCGTACACACGCCTGTACGCTCCCTATCACTATGGGTGTTCTCGGGTATGCGTATTCGTAGTGATAGTGAGCGTGCAGGCGTGTGTACGGTCCGTACCACTACGAGTACGCATACGCGAGGACACCCATAGTAATAGGGAGCGTACAGGCGTGTGTACGAGCCGTACCACTACGAGTACGCATACGCGAGGACACCCATAGTGATAGGGACCGTACAGGCGTGTGTACGGGCCGTACCACTACGAGTACGCATACGCGAGAACACCCATAGTGATAGGGAGCGTACAGGCGTGTGTACGGGCCGTACGACTACGAGTACGCATACGCGAGAACACCCATAGTGATAGTGAGCGTACACGCGTGCGTACGCTCACTATCACTATGGGTGTTCTCGCGTATGCGTACTCGTAGTGGTACGGCCCGTACACACGCCTGTACGCTCCCTATCACTGTGGGTGTCCTCGCGTATGCGTACTCGTAGTGGTACGGACCATACACACGCCTGTACGCTCACCATCACGATGGGTACACATACGGCAGCACTCCCATAGTGATACGGGAAGGTACACAGTCCCTCTTAGCAGTAGTACGGTGTTTTTCACACATCACAGTGGTGACAGGCAGCACACAGGAAGGGATAGGGCATGATGTTTGTGGGGCATCTGTTTAGCGCTTAGAGACCAGTGGTGATAAGCGCTCTATAAGAGCCATATAACATAACATAACATACATGTCCATGGATGGACATCAAGGCATAGTCTGGCCAGTACTACATGTGTGGGGCACAGGTGTTAAAGGGTGTGATGTGGCACAACACTTCTGAGTGGAGAAGGCACCAGATGTATGATGAGATGTGTACATATGTAATGTGTGACAGTGCAATGTGTGCCAGGCATGCCCTTGACTCCTTTGACATGTGTGCATGTCGTATTGCACACTTGGGATGAGCGTCACTGGCATGGCACGGACAACAACACACGGAAGTGTCCCCTGAGGCCCGGTACAGGGGTTACCACACCTGACATGTGACTACCCACGGTGCACGATGTGACTATGTCATGTATGTGTGGGGGGTTCACATTAGGTAGATGTTTGAGCTCCCTCGAAAGCTGCAGCCGTTGCAGCTACCAACATGTGTCTGTGTGTAGATGGCCATTGTACACTGTTACGCACACCAGGCCACATGTGGTCTCGGATGTGAGGTGTGTATGTATGCATGGGACACGGATTAGCATAACAAGGACATGTCTGCATCCTCTCTATGAATGTGTGGTGAGTCATCACATGTGCACCTTCATGGCAAGGTGTGTGGGCTGTCCTAGTGTAATGTCATGTGACCTGTGGCTCTAGTGTTCCGCTACCAGTCTCTGCAATCGACATCATACTTCTGCTGATGTGTGGGTGTATGTCACTCCTGTCTTGCGTCTGGCTGTTCACTTGCACTGGGACACAGCTAATCCCATGCCATGGCATGTGGAGGTTCTCAATCTGCGTGTGTCGCTGGGTCTTGGGAGGAGTGTCACCTGCCAGCCATACGTGTCCAGGGCATGTGGCACATACCTCACTCCGTATGTAGCATATGTGTATAGACAGATTAACATGTGCTCAGGACAAATTATTTGTTGTTGTGGTGCACTCACTCCTCCTTGTCATTTCCAATTTCCTGCAGAAATTGGAAATGACAAGCAGCCAAGTCCGGAATAGCTCTTCCCCGAGCTATTCCGGACTTGGCTGCCATGCGGGAGAATGATTGTATCCGGTGCTACCGCTTCCCCCAACGGTTGATTCTGGAGTTGACGGCGAGACTGGCACCACACCTGCAACCGCTGCACAGGTATCCTATGGCACTGACACCCAAGCTGAAGGTAATGGCAGCCCTACATTTTCTAGCCACGGGTACCTTTCAAAATACCATAGCTCATGTTGGTGGCATGTCCCAGAGCATGTTCTGCCGTGTGCTGCATGATTTCTTAGAGGCCATGTTGATTCACCTGGATGAGTTTATCCATTTCCCAACCCCTGAAATGTTGACTGTGGTCAAGCGTGGATTCTATGCCCTGGGAGGGATGCCCCATGTCATTGGGTCCATAGATGGGACACATGTAGCTTTGGTACCACCACACGCACAGGAGGTAGCGTACCGCAATCGCAAGCACTACCACTCCATCAATGCCCTTGTGGTGTGTCTGTCCAACATGGTGATTTCACATGTCTGTGCCCGTTTCCCAGGATCAGCACACGATGCCTACATCATGAGGCGTAGCAGGATGCCTGAAATGATGACGCAGCTGCGCAACGAACGAGCATGTGTTGTTGGTGGGTACAGTCTGTCTGTCCTGTATTTTGCGTAGACTTCCAGCACGACCGCTTCTCCTGTTCTAACGATGTCCATGTGCTTCCCATGTAGGGGACACTGGCAATCCCAACATGCCATGGCTGATCACACCTCTCCGCAACCCCATCACGCCGGCCCAGCTCCGCTACAACACCGCCCATGGCCGGACGAGGCGAGTGATAGAGAGGACGTTTGGCCTGCTGAAGAGCCGATTCAGGTGCCTACACAAGACCGGCGGTGCACTCCCATATGCCCCGGCGAAGGTCTGCAAGATCTTCATGGTCTGCTGCATGCTGCACAACATGGCAGTTGAGAAAGCTGTGCCGCTCATCCTGGATCAAGATGACGAGGACCATCCACCCGTGGAGGACGAAGGTCTTGGCAATGGGGCTAGTGATCTGGAGGATGTGGAGCCGCAAGAGGACATCCGGACTCGGCTCATACGCGACTTCTTTGCTTAGTGGTGAGTACCAGTGTCTGAGTGTGCACGCATTGGTCCCCGTGTGTCATGTGTTGTGATGTGTGTCTCCACCTACATGTATGGCACGTGAGTCAGAGGTGTGTGTGGGTGTGTCACTGGAGTGATGGTGCCAGTGATGGTTGTATTTCCCCAGTCATAATTGTGACCTAGCATGTTGTCATCCATACATGTGTCGAGTAAATGCACATGCAAGTGGCTGTGCTTCTTGTGTCTGACTGCTTGTGTGTCTCTCTTCCCAGGTACTTGCGCATGCCGTCTGCTGGTTGCATTGTTGCGGCACTGCTATTCCTCATGGACACGTCATCGTGTGCTGACTCAGCGTTACAGGCACGGACAAGTTTGGAAGTCTCCTTAGGGTAAGGGATGCATCAGGGGTGTATTGGGTGTGGCAGTTGTTCACGATGTATGCACACTGCCCCTGTCGATGTTTGGTTCCTCTGCAGACATGTCGCATCACCATGGTGCACATGACATGCAGTTGGGTACACCTGAATAGATGGTCAGACTTGTTGACAGTCATCAGTGATGGGATAGTGGATTGTGATGATGGCATCAATGTGTGTAACACTGCCCTCGGACACATACGGTTTGCATTGGGTTGACATGCTGTGGGACTTCCACATCAGCTGATCAATGGTGTATGGCAGGCTCTCTGTGAGCAGCTGTGGGTGTTTAGCTGTTAGCCGACGCTTGTGTGCCAGTTCCATGGCTATCACGCATTTGTGCTGCAGAAGGGGGGTGCCAGTGTTGGACCCACATGTGACTCCACATGACCTGTGTATGTGTACTCCGAGTTGCCTCTGCATTCCGGAATACATGACCAATAAAGGTGTCCCTATGCCTCCAAGGTGCCTCTTCTCAGTCAATGCTGGTGTGTTGCCACGGTGCATCCAGCATGTCTGGCATGGTTTTCCCTGATAGTGGCTATGTGTCTATGTGTCGAGTAGCAAGATGCAAGCTGTGTGTGTGGATGTGACTGTGTATCGTGCATGATGTCCATGACTGTGTGGGTATTGTGACATGTGCCATCCCCATGCATCCAACGTTGGCCAGGCCCCCATTAGGTGCATCCACCGGACTCAAGCTTGCAGGACATGGTTCTGCCACCTGTCTACACATACCTGGGTGCCCCCCAGGACACTGGACATGATCCCTGACCTCTGCGCGTGACTGTTGCTGTACTCAATATGTCTGTCAGCACGGTTGTGCGGCCACCCCCTCAGCTGGTTGGGCCCATCAGGGGTGTGTATGGTGCTCCATGTCTGTCTTGCCTAATACACTGTGACCTGTGTGTCCTGTGCCAGACTCAGGCCCCAGGGTGTGGATGGTTGAAGTCAAAAGAGAACTCAGGCATGGTTAGACTTTACAAGACACATGTAAGGTAATAATGCAACCAGCAGGCATCTGCTCATCATGGTGTGACTTTTTATTTTAGTGGGGGGGGGGTATGACATGAGGGGCTTTACGGGTGTTTGGAATCCAAAGTTCAGTAGGGGAGTTGGTGTCCTTGCCATTGGAAATCCTCAGAGTCCATGCCACAGTCTTTGTCAACATTGGTCAGACGGTGACCAGCAAGGCCATGTGGCAGAGAATGTCTTTTGATGCTGTGATGCTGTTGCTCCAGTGGGCCAGGTGCCAGGCCAGGTGTCCTGGGAGATGGTGATGTAGCGCCGACCCTCACGGTCTTTTCCGTGGACGACCCGCTCTCCTGCAGGGACCCTCAGAAGCAGGCCGTGACGACGTCTGGGATGCTCCGTCGGATGTTTCCTACTCCTCCTGATCCCTCCCTGTGGGTGGTGATGTTC
The DNA here is from genome assembly GCF_964204655.1 of Triturus cristatus. Lineage (NCBI taxonomy): Eukaryota > Metazoa > Chordata > Amphibia > Caudata > Salamandridae > Triturus > Triturus cristatus. The sequence continues at coordinate 493,555,645 of NC_140588.1, forward strand.
TCTGCCTTCTGGCACAGGGAGGGTTGCCCATGTAGTCGGCCATCCGACGGAGTGTATTGTGAATCCCCTGGAACACCGTCACGAGCTCAGCCTGTCTGTCCTCCATCCTCCGTTGGTGTTGCAGTAGACAGGCATGTTGCTGGGCCTGCTGGGTCTTTATCTCATCGAGGGTCCCCTTCATCTCATTGAGGGTGGACACAACCTGGGCCATGCCCGTGGTGTCCTGCCGGTATGTGTCCAGGATGTTTCGGACATGGGAATATACCGGGTCCCCAGCCAACTGGTCAGGCTGGCGCCTCCGCCATCCTCCACTCCCACCACCCCTGCCCACTTGCACCTGGCCTGCCCTTGTGGGCACATCGGGTCTCCGGGACCCCTGAGGGGTGGCATTGGCGTTGTCGCCTGCCTCCTCCTGGGTGCCCGGGACACCATGTCCCTCCTGGCCAGCCTGGCTGCTTTGTGGTGGTGGGGCAGGGATCCTGGGTGTCTCCTGGGATGTGGCAGGAGTGGGGGTGGTGGTTGGCCCCGTTGTACCTGACGCAGGTGCTGCAGGTCGTTGGACACCAGAGGGGCCAGGTTGGTCGGGGTCGGGTTCGTCCACAGAGTGGTGAGAGTCGTCACTGCCGGTGGGATCGGCCTCCCGCAGAGCCGGGTCCTGTGAGTCTTCCCCCCCAGTGTTGGGGGGTGAACCACGAGGTTGACCTGTGTGTGAGAGAGACAATGTTAATTTAGGTCCATGCAACATCCATGTTTCATCAGTTTCAAAGTTGCAACATTTCCTCTGGGAATTTGGATCTGTCTGGCATTCCACTCACAGTGCACTTGTGCATGGGTGTGTCCCTTGGGCACAGGTTTGGCGCCTTTAACTATGTGTGGCACAGTCTTACTTGCTGCGTCAAGTGTGACTGCAGTCAGCAGTGGAGTGGGCAGGTGTGGCGAGCCGTGCATTGGCGCCTTCCGTGTTGCACTGTACGTGGGCAAATTAAGTAGTTACACACACTTCAATGATGCAGGTAGCTGTCGTTGTGCTCGTGCACAGGTTGTGACATGGCCCTGTGTTTTGCCATAGAGGAGAGGGGGGGTGCTGGCACTGGCCACCCTTGTCTACATGCACGCAGTCCACCTGCTGACGAGCAGACATTCCCACACACCAAAGGACTGATTTGCTCTCCCTGTGTCTCCCTCCCTCTCTGTCCCCCTCTCCCTCCCTCTCTGTCCCCCTCTCCCTCCCTCTGTGTGTCAGCCTCCTCCCTCTGTCCATCTTCCTGTGTCTCCCTCCCTCTCTGTCCCCCTCTCCCTCTCTCTCTGTCCCCCTCTCCCTCCCTCTGTGTGTCACCCTCCTCCCTCTGTCCGTATCCCTGTGTCTCCCTCCCTCTCTGTCCCCCTCTCCCTCCCTCTCTGTCCCCCTCTCCCTCCCTCTCTGTCACCCTCTCCCTCCCTCTCTGTCCCCCTCTCCCTCCCTCTCTGTCCCCCTCTCCCTCCCTCTGTGTGTCAGCCTCCTCCCTCTGTCCGTCTTCCTGTGTCTCCCTCCCTCTCTGTCCCCCTCTCCCTCCCTCTGTGTCCCCCTCTCCCTCCCTCTCTGTCCCCCTCTCCCTCCCTCTGTGTGTCAGCCTCTGTCACCTCAGCCCAGCTTCCTGGGCACACACTGTTAGCAGATCTTTGAATGGCCCTTGGCTTGTTGATGTGAGTTTGTTTCTGATCTCCAGGCACCCATTGGGTGTAGTGTGTGTCTCTGCGCTGCTGCTGTGGTGGTGTGTGCTGCCACTCTTTCACAATGTTGGCTGTTCATTAGCTGCTGTCATGTGCAAAACAGTGCCTTCACCCCCATGTGTTGGTGCAAGGCGTCCGCCATTTGCTGGCAAGTCTTTCCTGTGTGGGGACACACTGTTTGTCTGGCTGTGACCTAGGCCATATGGGCAGAGGGCATTGTTGTCTGCTTCTGAGTTGCACTATGTGAATTTTGGGGCCCACCCTCCCGCCATCCGGGTTACCGTGTCATGTGTTGGTGTCTTCTGTGGCCTGTGACTTGACATTGTCCAGCTGGGTGCATGGGGCATGGTGGCGGCAGTGGTATGTGCGTGTTCATGGAGTGTGGTTGAGTCATGCGATAGCTTGGGGTGTTTGCGTGCCAGTTTGTGATTTTGGTTGTGGCTGACGTTCCCCCCATGTGAGGTGCGTTGTTTGTGTACTCACCCGGGTCTCGGAGTCCTCCTAATCCCTCCACTGTCTCCACCGGCAGTATGGCCATCACCCTCTCCTCCCAGGGATGGTAGTATACGGGTCTGCGGGACGGCCCTCCTCCAGTGGCGTTGGCCTGGTTGTGTTCATCCAGCATCTTGGCTCGGACCCTCCTCCGCAGATCGTACCACCTGGCTTGGCAGTCCTGCTTGTTCCTTCTGGTGTCCGCAACAGCATTCACAGAATCGACGATGGTCTGCCACATGGCTGTTTTTTCTGACATGCTGGTCTGTCTGACCAAGGTTCCAAAGAGCTGTGGCTCGACTCTGAGGATTTCATCGACAAGGACCTCCAACTCTCGGTTACTGAACTTTGGATTCTTGTTAGTGGGCATGGTGAGGGGTGTGGGTGTGGATGGTGGGGGGGGGTGTGGATGGTTGTGGGTGTGTGGGTGTGGTTGTGCAGGTGTGTGTGTGAATGCGATGAGGGTGTGTTAGAGAAGGTGGTTGTGTGAAGGTGTGCAAGTGTAAGGTGTGGTGAAGCTTCTAGTTTGGTGCTGTAGGTTGTCTGTGGGGTCTGGCAGCAGTGAGTCTGTTGCATAGGCTCATGGTTTGTGTGTGTGGGCCCTTTTTATTGGTCCATTGGTGGGTGTGGCTGTGTTTGAACTTTGGGTGGGTGTGTTATAAGGAGTGGTGGTGTTTTGGGCCTCTGTTTGTTTTTGGCTATTGCAGGTCAGTGAATGTGTTGTTTTGGTAGTTGTTGGACATGTTTTGTGGCTTTGTGCCATTCGAATGGTGTATTAATGTGTCGTTTTGGTTTGTCCTGGTTGTGTACGTGCGTTTTTTGGCGTGTATACGGTGTGTACATGGGCCTTTTTTGTTGTACAGTGCTGTCCTTGTGTGTGGCTTGGTACGAGTCGTACATTCGGTTGTGATGTTGGGGCCTGGGGTGCGCTCCGTCCTTAGGATATTGTGGTGTGGGTACGCTCCATGCATACGCGGGTGGGGGTATGACTCTGACGTACAGGGGTGTACATACACGGTGGTACGACACGTACACGGGTGGGGGTACGACTCAGACGTACAGGGGTGTACATACACGGTGGTACGACAAGTACAGGGGTGGGGGTACGACTCTGACGTACACGGGTGTAGGTACATGGGGGTACGACACGTACAGGGGTGGGGGTACGACTCTGACGTACAGGGGTGTACATACACTGTGGTACGACACGTACAGGGGTGGGGGTACGACTCGAACGTACAGGGGTGTACATACACGGTGGTACGACACGTACAGGGGTGGGGGTACGACTCTGACGTACACGGGTGTACATACACGGGGGTACGACACATACAGGGGTGGGGGTACGACTCTGACGTACACGGGTGTAGGTACACGGGGGTACGACACGTACACGGGTGGGGGTATGACTCTGACGTACAGGGGTGTACATACACGGTGGTACGACACGTACAGGGGTGGGGGTATGACTCTGACGTACACGGGTGTAGGTACACGGTGGTACGACACGTACAGGGGTGGGGGTACGACTCTGACGTACACGGGTATAGGTACACGGTGGTACGACACGTACAGGGGTGGGGGTACGACTCTGACGTACACGGGTGTAGGTACACGGTGGTCCGACAGGGGTGGGGGTACGACTCGAACATACAGGGGTGTACATACACAGTGGTACGACACGTACAGGGGTGGGGGTATGACTCTGACGTACACGGGTGTAGGTACACGGTGGTACGACACATACAGGGGTGGGGGTACGACTCGAATGTACAGGGGTGTACATACACGGTGGTACGACACGTACAGGGGTGGGGGTACGACTCTGACGTACATGGGTGTAGGTACACGGTGGTACGACACGTACAGGGGTGGGGGTACGACTCGAACGTACAGGGGTGTACATACACGGTGGTATGACACGTACAGGGGTGGGGGTACGACTCTGATGTACACGGGTGTAGGTACACGGGGGTACGACACGTACACGGGTGGGGGTACGACTCTGACGTACACGGGTGTAGGTACACGGGGGTACGACACGTACAGGGGTGGGGGTACAACTCTGACGTACACGGGTGTAGGTACACGGTGGTATGACACGTACAGGGGTGGGGGTACGACTCGAACGTACAGGGGTGTACATACACGGTGGTATGACACGTACAGGGGTGGGGGTATGACTCTGACGTACACGGGTGTAGGTACACGGGGGTACGACACGTAAACGGGGGGGGTACGACTCTGACGTACAGGGGTGTACATACACGGTGGTACGACACGTACAGGTGTGGGGGTACGACTCGAACGTACAGGGGTGTACATACACGGTGGTACGACACGTACAGGGGTGGGGGTAGGACTCAAATGTACAGGGGTGTACATACACGGTGGTACGACACGTACAGGGGTGGGGGTAGGACTCGAACTTACTGGGGTGTACATACACGGTGGTACGACACATACAGGGGTGGGGGTAGGACTCGAACGTACAGGGGTGTACATACACGGGTGGGGGTTCGACACGTACACGGGTGAACATACAGGGGGGGTGTACATTCACGGGGAGTACGACTCGAACGTATGGGTGCTGGGGGGAGTGTTGGGCACGTATGCGGGCACATGTCTCCATGGTTGCAATGGGAGTTCGGTGCGGACGGTGTTTTTACCATACGGTTGTGAGATCGGACGCACGGGTAGGATCGTGATTCCTCGGTCGGACTTCACTTTTCACATTTGTACGGTAAATCGTCCGAGGACGTGTCGGACACATTTTCCGACCCGAGGACGTGTGGGGAATAATTCCCAAGGCGGTTCGTATGGACTTTTTACCATGCGAATCGTGATTGCCAGTTTGTACGGCACTTGTACGATTCGTACGGTAAAAAGACCGGATACGAGTCGTACGGGGAATTTTTTTACCGGATCGTGATCGGCACCCCGGTGAAGATTTTTGTAAATGTCTCCATATACATTGGTTTAGATGGAAGTAACATCCTTGGATAGCTGTATGGGGGTACAGTTTTAGAATGCAATTCATCATGGCTTACTCAAAGTCTATGATAATTCTTTCAGGGGAAAAATCATTTGATTCTTGTTTTAGTTTTCCTAGCATTTCATTATATGTTGTGTTTTGTTTGTTAGGTAATAGTGCATAGATTAAAGGTATGGAAGTGTTGTGATATTGACCGTGTATTGTGTAAAGCTGGTAGAATGGTTTTGGGCATATTGTAAAGGTGCCATCCATCATCCATGTTTGGCATTGCTGGAGTTTAGTTATATTGTTTGCAGTAGCAAACATTATACTTCTTTTTTCTGTACTTTTGTTATCCCAAAAAATTAAAGGTTTATTATTGTGGGTGATAGTTAATTCTGGTGGAATGATGATATCTTGAAAAGTTTTAGGGGATGGTATTGTTGTTGTGGTTGATTTTTTGGTCCTAGCAATTGTTCTTTTTATAGAAGCAATTGATGGTAATTGGCCTCTTGCTTCTTTGAGCACTCTAGGTAATAGTTCTTTTAGGATTACACTTGTAGCAGTTTGTGAACCAGTGCTTAATTCTTTTATATTTTCAAGGCTTGATCTGACTTCTATTTCAGAGAGATTGGGTGGATGGTTATGCTCTCTTGTATATAGTACAGTTGTTTCTCTTGTTGTTGCTCGTCCGTAGCATTTGTTAGAATAATATTTAGAACACTTCCAGTTCACTTTTCGTTCCGTCTGCTTTTCTTGGGTGTATGTGTAACCCATGTAACACAATAGGAATTTTCCTTTCTGCGATGTTATAAATTGGGCTTCTTCTGTCATTGTGATGTGTTAGAAATCTGGAAAAAATGTATATGAAAATATATGCAATAGTACTTTATATATTTCTATGAAAATAGGAAACAAAAAACTTTTTTATATATACTTACCAAGTGTTTTTGGTTGTATTTGAATGAAGATGTTCTTTGTAGACAAAATGCTGTTTAGTTGATGTAGTCTCTGAAAGTTAAAGAACATATATTGTTTTGGTTGTTTTTGTTTTTTTAAGTGGGGTGGTATTGCTGTTTGGTATAGACTATATTTTTTTTGTTGAAATGTTTTTTATTGTTTTCCAAATCAACAACTCAACAAACATCCCCCCGCCTCCACCCGTCCAGGAAGTACCACACATTTATCATCAAGACCAATTATTCAGGAGAAGGAACAACCTTCCCACCCAGTCCCCTACCCCCCCTCCCCCACCCCATGTCAGTGTGCCCCCGTCCCCTACCCCTCTTCCGATGTGCCCCTCCTCCCTAATAAATAAGATACAAGAGCCCAACCTCTCCCTAAGCAAACGGAGCCTTCCCTCATGCAGAGTGGTATAGACTATAGGTGTTAATTTACACAGGTTTTTAAAAACTTAAAAAAGAGAACATGGATTTGTTTAGGGGTTTAGGATGTTTTGGGGTTTGAGTAGGATTTAATTAATATTTTAGAAAGTATTTTGATAGTATACTTACTTTTTTAGTGAGTCCTTTCTGGCAATGTTCAATCTTTTCTTTAGCTGTTTTGAGTAATATCTGTAGTGGAAACATAAAGAGATGGAATATATAAGTTAGTTATTTATTTGAGTAAAGATAAATTAGTGTTTTAGTTTAATTTGGCAGTTTAGTTAGAAAAGATAATTTACTTACGTTTTTAGAATAGTAGTAGGATGTAGGTTTCTTCTGTTTAGCAGAGTTTCTTCTTCGTTCAATGCTTTGGTTTAAGGCACAGTAGAAGACTTGTTTTAATTGGTTTATATAGTGGTTTTAAATTGTTTCTTGAATGTTATTGGTTGTTTTCTGTATGTGGCCTTTCTATTGGATGTTTTACATTTTTTTTATTTAATTGGTTTCCTTTTATGGAAAATGCTAAGTAAGAGTATATTTAGTTTTAAAGGAGGAGAGTTTTAAATAATTATATAGAAAAAGATTGTTTATAATGTGTTTTAATTTTTTTGAATGTGTTCGAAATGCCTATGTGATAATTATTTCAGTGTTTTTTTTTATGTTGTTAAATATTTATATAGTTATAAATGTTATCTTTATGTTTAAGTAGAATATAATTGGAAAATGTATGTTTTAGGAAAATATTGTATTTATGTTGTTTAAAGTATTGGTTTTATTAGTATTAGAATTGTCGATATATTTAAAAAAAACGATATTATTGATGTCTATATTTTGGTTATCGATATTTGTTACATGTGTTATGTTTATTTATTTATGTCGATATTTAGTATTGCGATATTGATGTGTGCGATTTTTGTGTGATCGATATAATTGTATTACGATATTGTAGTGTCGATATTAGTGTAGTTTTTTAATTAAGTATACAATGTCGATAATTTTGATGTCGATATTTTTGTTGCGATATTTGTGTAGTTCGATAATGTGTCTTTCGATAATATGTCAGAGATCCCCATTCCGTGGCTTCAACCGGTACAATTATACCTGCATTTGTCAATTTATCAATTTCCTTCTGTACACCAACCTGTTCATTTAACGGAATTCTTCTTACTTTAGCAACCACAGGTACTGCCCCATTTTTTAACTTGATGTGATGTTTATACCCCTTAAGACAACCCAGAGTGTCTTTAAATATGTCAGAAAACTGCTCCAAAAACATGAGAGAAGTATCTCCAACCGCTTGTACCTGAACCTGAGGAGAGGCATTAGGGTTCAAACGTACCCCAAGTAAACGTTGGTGAGGCCAACCCATAAGAGAATCACCATGCTTAGCAACGTACACTTTCCCAGCGATCATCCTCCCACAGAGTTCAATAGTAGCTACAAAGTAACCAGACATTTTAATAGGTAAACCACCATAACCCACGGGAGAGAGATCATTCCTAAGAAGTTTGACTTTGTTAGCAAAGTGTTGCATAAAGACATCGTCACCAATCATTGTCAAATGTGAACAGGAGTCAAATTTGAAAACAAGTGATACTCCACCTATATTCACCATATGAGAGGGGTGATCTCCCTTGCTTACATCAACCTGGAAAGTGACAACTTTTACCTCAGGTTGATATTTAGTAGACAGACTGTTATCTTTATTACTTTTGCTTTTGCAACATTTTGCGAAATGCCCTTTCCGACCACAAGTGTTGCAAATGGCCCACAAACCAGGACAATAAGGTGAATTTGCAAAATGTCCAGATCGACCACACCTAAAACAAACAGGCTTGCCACCAGTCGAGGAGTTGGCTACATTAAGAGTCGTAGGGAGACTTGTATCTCTATCCCTTCACCTCTTTCTTTTGTACTTGACACACCACCTCTTCTACCTTAGTTTCAGTTAATGCACTTTTACTCTTCTCACCACTCAATTCGTCAACGCACTTCATCATGTGCTCAACTTGCTTAGCAATTGTTATAACTTCTTCTAGCGGAGGTTCATCCTTCAACCAGAGTTCCTTCGTGATATTATCGTGTGCACATTTCAAAACAAACTGATCCCTGATCCTCTCCTCTACCACAGGACCAAATTTCCATGAAGATGAAAGTTTCCTCAGAGCTGAAACAAAGTCTTCTACAGATTCATCCTTCTTTTGTCCCCTTAGACCGAAATGATACCTTTCCATTATAGTACTTAGCCTTGGTAAATAATGTTGATCTAATTGTACAATGCATATTTCATACTCATTCAGGTTTCTTTGTTCAGAAGCACTTAGATCCGGCAAGTGTTCTAAAACCTCTTGCCCCTCACCCCCAAGACAATGCAGCAACAATGAATGTTTACGTTCCGCACTTAGGTTTGTACCACATACCCTCGCATAATTTACAAATATTTTCTTCCATTTTTGCCACTTCACACTAGGTTCACCTGGGCTCGTCAGAAAGAACGGAGGCTGTGTTACGTTCTGCATAGCGGAATAACCTGTTGAGTAAAAACTATATAAATGTACTGTGAACGAACTACTTAAAACACCTAAGTATCTAGGCTTGTTACACAAATTCTCCCACAGATTAAATGCTGATTCAATTGAATATAACTGGCTCTTGCATTTTCTACTCTTCCATTCCACACAAAAAATAATATGCCAGTCTCCCAAGAACTATGAATGAAAAGTTGCAATTGGCCAGTCTGTTATCCTTGCGTAATGTCTCAAGTCAAACTTGTGTTCCTGTACACTTCCATGTAGGTATAAATGTCACCTGTAGTTTCTAAGAAACGATGTTCCCTTAAATTTTCCTGTTTTTTTTCTTTATTCTTACTTATTCATGCCATAGACACTGGAACCTGCACGCATTCAAAAAATGAAAAAAAACGATCACATGGAGAGCAGGCGTTAGCTCCTACTTCACTCTTGCCCACACTCGATGAAAATCCACCGATGATCTCTCACAAACTCTGCAGCTTACTCCACGTACTTTAACGTTGCCGTGTGTGTCTTCCCAATCACACAAAATGGCTGCCAATAATGACGTTGTCACTCCCCATTGGACAGAGTCAAGCCTCGTTTTTGATTCATACGTTGTCACTCCCCATTGGACAGAGTCAAGCCTCGTTTTGGATTAGTGGCGCGCACGCTCAGATCCCTCGCGCTCGTAATCGAGATGATCTCGCGTCAGTCTCGCGCAACCAATATACCGCCACAACTTAACTAAAATAAATCGATTTCCATCCAAAAACGCACCGCTCCACCCAAAGTGCGACTCGACTCACGATACCTCCAGAAGATGCTTGTATTCCGACTTCTCTCCTGATAGATGAGTCGTTAACCACTCCAAGACTGTCACCAGAAGACTTGCGCTTGGACAGAAATCAATCGGTGTTGAGGTGCCACTTCGCCTGATCGTCGCCAAATAAATGTAGTGTCCTCCGGGAGGTGAATAACCAGGAACAACAACGTACGTTGAAAAGGTAGGTTTATTTGCACCTCATCCACCAACAGTCGTCCACCAACTCATTTCTTTAGAATCCTTCTCTGCGCCCTTCTAATTCTCTAATAGAATCAGCACATCATTCTAACTTCCAATTCTAGATAATACCTTTATGGAAGGAAGGAAGATGCGCGCTACCACAAGAACATAAAGCACAGGCAGGTAGTGGTATGACAACTGCTGTGGAGAAGAAAGTAGTGGGAGCTACGATGAACTCAGGCCAATGACAATACACCTTTGTCGAATCAGATGAGCAGGTTGATCCTGGTCTCTCAACCATTTTCCAGGCAAATATTTGGCAAACGTTTTCTATGTCCCAGGTTTTAGGGTTAGGCAGAGGGTACCCTTTGACCATAGCTAATCGTCCAAGATCTTGAGGACAACAGTTGGAGGTCATGACTCACTCCAGCAAAGGCTAGCAGCAGAGACCAGTTTAGGTTCAGTTGGAACTGGTCAGCTGGGAATGCAGGAACAAGATCCATTTAAGCTTTTTGTCCTTGCCACTCCCTAACCAAAGGGGAAACTTCCCTGGGGTAACTCTACCCATCTGTGTAGCATTTCCTATAGGTATTACTGTAAACTATTCTACAGTCCCCCTCACTCCCAACATGACAATACCTTTATTCCTATGGTCAGATCTTCCTCTGCCTACCCAGAGGTGAGGCTATGGACATGAGCAACCCTTCCTCTGTGGCCACTCGAAATTAGTTCTGAGGCAGCTTCCCCTCCCACTAAGATTGGTGCTAGTCTGACTATAAGAGCAATAGAGAGGACAGGCACAGGTGTGGGCTACACCTATCTGTAGCAGGGTAGTTCTCCTTTGAAGGTAATGAATTGCCTGAGGAGTCCCGCAAACCCTGCTGTCAAGGTAAGGACAACACCTTCCCATGCCCAATGCTGTTTGTCCCTATTGTAGGAGCAATTCACACCTCACTACAGGGAAGCCATCATCTGCCAGGCGACAGTTGGGTTACTTACAGGAAAATGCCTTAGAGGCTTTAGGCAGAGATAAGGTAAGTTTTCTAAAATACCTTTCATTAATAGACAAAATTCAGCTTTACCAATAAACTGGATTTTGTTTAACTATTAAAAAGAGTCCTTTTTTTTTTTAGAGAGTGTTATATAGAGCAAACTAGACCCGAGACATTGGGAATCAGAGCGCTTTTCATGAGCACTAGTTTTGTTACAGATGGACACATTCATTTTTGTTAGGCACAGGAGTTTAAGTGATTTGCCCAGAATCACGTGATATTGAGGGTCGTTGCCGAGACTCAAACCCGGTTCCCCAGCTTTGTTGTCGACCGCTGTAGCTGTAAGGCTACATCCTCTCCTTAAAATAGTTTTCTCGCTATTATCATTCTAAGGTGGAATAATGTAATCTAGGGTTTTCCTATGGCGGCGCGCAGCCTTCCTACAGTGAAAAACTGCTTTTAGTCTTTTTCACTGTAAGCACATAAATTCCAATAAACTTTTACATGTTTTACTCTTAAATACCATGCACCTGCCTCATGGGTACTAAGACCTATCTTAGGGGTGACTAATGAATATTTAAAAGAAAGGTTTAGGGCTGTCACAAGCATTATTTTAACAGGCTGAACTGACAATTTTAAACTGCACTGCCATGCTACAATGGGAAGCCTTGGGTCTGACTTGCTGTTTCACTGCAGTAGGTGGCTCACTAGGTGCTGGAGTTCAATGTTGACATTTGACTCACAAGCCCTTGGGTACACTTTGTACCATATACTAGGGCATTATAGGTAAATTAAATGTGTTTATCAGGTGTATACCATTTTCATCCTGTGTAAAAAGGAAGCACAAACCCTTTACCTTGGGTTAGCAGGGTTAACATGCACAGAGTTCAAGGGTCAGCAAAGACACTCCAGGCAAAAATCGGGGGGACTACCATGCAAAAGATGGACATTTTCAACACAATCCTCAACATAAAAAATATTGTACATTTTAGAAACTATTTGTGGCCCAATAATTGCAATCGCACAATACTTTCAGTAATAAAAAACTCCACAAACACTTTCAGATACTGCTTCAGCAATAAAGTCACAATGCATGAAGAACACGCAACTGGCCTAGGATACATCAGCTCAGATTTTGTTAGGCGCACAGCCAAACATACAACCTGCACTACAAAATTAACAGGCAAAGGCACACAGAACACATTGAACTATACTTAAATGTTACTCTAGAGAGCCTTCTCACACCACACAACTCAAAAAAGCCATCGACCAAAACTTCACTAAAATAACATGTTATCGTTTTATAAGTCGATTGAATTGACTTCAATGTCAACAGTAACATTACTGTGTCTAGATCTAGTGAAAGAGGCACCCATACCAACAGGTATGCTATGTTCAGTAGAAATGGCACATGGCTTTGTTATTTTCCCATACAGAATCTGACCTTTTCTACATATGCACTCTCTTTCCATCTGGGTCATATTGCTCTTTTTCTGTTTCAGAGCTCCAAAAATAGGACTTTATCTTTTATCCTGACAGTACTGCTTTCTTTATTCATTGCTTGCCCTCACTTGGCTTAATATTCTATCCTTCCCAGTCACCCATGACCACCTCAACTTTTGAAAACCTGTCCATTCTTCTAATCATGAAACCCAACTCTTAAGTTCCCCAGGCTGACATGCTCCCCAGGGTTGAGTAGTGCTTAAAATCTCTTTAAAGGCAGCCTATGACTGCATTGCTGGGTCTGACCTGTGAGCGCAGATCCAAACCTGACTCAGTGACATGAACCTTGATGTTTCGAACACCAACTATCATGCAATGAAAGTCACTTGGATCTACCCTGGAAAGCATCCTTACCTTCAAGGAACACATTGCTAAGAAGACAAAGATGGCCAAATACCAGCTCCCTCTTCTACAGAAAGGGAGACCATTCCTACTAGAAAGAAACTTCACATCTGTTGTTCAACGCCTGATACTTACATATGGATGTTGGGATTTCCCTACTCCATACTGCCCCCTTAAAGGGTATTCTATATGTTAGAGCACATCACTTCCAATGCCAAAATAAATAAGATCACACCAACCTCGTCCTCATGGAAATCCTTGGCTCCCCTTACCAGTTTGTGTTATCTGATTCATTTACAGAGCTGTCACAACCTCAGCCTTGCCTATCTGGCTGACAAACTCAGCATCTCCTGCGGCTCTCAGCACACAATCATACTGGATGCAAAGAAGTGTAAATAACAAAGAAAGCAAGACACCAGGCATTTTACAAATAGGCTCCCAGAAACTAGAACAGCATCCCTGTTTCTGCCAGAACCACCCACAACATGTTCTAAATTAGAAAAAAGCTGAAAAAGTATCTCTTTATAGAACAATTTATCATGATGAGGTCACAGTCCATGTATTACTGCCCACCTAAAGGAATAATCAGAAATCTTGTCAGGGTGGACTCTCAAAATCAATTAATTAACCTGAGCTTAACCCCCAGTAGCTATCCCACAGAGCAGACAGGCTTAACGTATGGCAATGTGCAAAGTATTTTGCAGTACTAAAACAGTAGCAAAGTCAACGCATGAAGCAATAAAAGTCTCAAACTGAAGTAGAAAAATAGAAAAATATCTATTAAACAAAATAACAAAGGAACTACAAAACTCCAATAAGGGGATCCAGAAATAAGAACTTTAGAACTTTTAAGTAGAAACTGCTCAAAAAAGCCCAACATGCCAATGGCTGTCTGTGTGGACAGTAAAACGAGACCTAAGAGTGATTTGAGGCTGAGCACAATAGAGCCCTGGTTGGATAAAACAAGTGGATTGATCCCTGTGAATGTCTCGAGGCCAAAAAGTTCAAAAACGCTTTTAAGTCTTAATGCAGAAAGGGATTATATTACTTTTTGAGAAGGAAACTGCTCCTTCAATGGGCTTCTCTGAAATCCTATCTTTGTAGTTGCATCTCTGGAACCGGAGGCCAAATACTTAAAGTAGGCTGGTTTCAGCTGTGGAGATTTCTTGCTGGAGATTTGGTAAGTCCCAATACAGAATAGGACTTAATCATTTTATTAATATCTGCTTGTAGCCTTTAGTGTTACAAAGCTGAAATTCAGTTCAACGTTGTGAACCTGCTGATTGTATACTTTTCAAAGCAGGTGCCTCTGAAGATCTGGAGCAAATGATTTCAAACGTTTTCCAGACTTCCTTCTGGAGCTGCAACAACCACAGGAATGCACTTCTAAGGCCCCCAAGACCTCAGTGAAAGGCACTTAAAGATTCTGAAGACAGAGGCTGACAATAAAGCCCAGTACAAGTCCGGTTGCCACTGGTCAGCTAGGCACTTTAGAGAAAATGCATTTTGCAGCTTGTTGTGTCTATGTAGCCATACATGGGGTCAGCCAATTTAGCTTTGGAGCCCACTTCTTTGCACTGAGTACAAGGGTGTTCAGGTCCAGTCATTCAGGGCTCTCCTCAGGTCACAGAGAGCAGGTCCATTCCTCTTCAGTTTTTCTGCAGGGTTAGAAAGTGTTCTTAGGATGGTTTCTGATACTGCCACATTTATGCCTGGCATCACCTAGTGGGTGAGAGTGAATCCACTGCAATCCGTAATGAATGGGATGAAAATTCCCAGGGTCAACCATACTGTTTTTCATTACTTCCTGTTTGCCTTACTGTGAACAGTCCCAAAATGCCTTGCTGTAAGGTATTCTCAAGATGGAGAAGGGCTGTGAGCATGTAGAGGAGTGAACTTTGGTAATCACCAGTGTCCTCCCAGATATTCCATGATATTCCAGTTTGAAGCAGGCCCTGTACTGGAAGCAAACCAGGAAACAGAAGTTTGATAGCATAAAAGCAGTAGCATGCAGCCCCCTGACATGGGATACACAAGCAGGATCCTGCAGCACCCAGACAGAGGATACATAAGAACTGATCTGGCTCCCTTTCTCATGGCTCAGAGACCTGTCAGAATTTGACAGTGTTGTGCCAACAGGATGTCAGCCCCCACCCTTCTGAGCTCAGATTGGCCATCTCTGCCCATTCAGATCGACCTGCCAATCACAGTGACCTATTGTGTGGTTCCTAGGAGAAATTTTACACCTCATTAAGAGCTGAGAACAGCCCTGGATTTGGCAAAGGCTAATTCTAATTAGTCTTGTAAAATACCCAGGCAGGTAAAGGGTTACAAAAATGCACCTTACCATTAGATTGGATTTTTATTGATAATAAAAGTATGTCTTTGCCATTCAACCTGTAAAGCATTCTTCTGCCTTTGGTAAGGTTTACGCATTACAAATCCCACATACATACATACAAACATACATTTATTTATACAAGCAATTGAATTCATTTTTTTTTAAATGCTAACCCAGAGTTAGTTGTATTTAAAATAAATGTTTCTAAATTAATAACACTAAAAATAACTCTAAATAAATCATTTCAAATAAATTAATATTAAAGTAGACCCAAACTATCAAATAGTTAAAAGCAAATGCATATTTTGAAAAACCTTAACCCAAACCCCATTTCATCTTAATGTAACTGAATAACATGTTATTAAATATATGTAGTTGCAATTACATTAATCAATATTAAATTAAATGATTGAAACTCAGTTCTTAATTATCATCGATTAACACGACTTTCATAGAACTTACATTTACTTAAGTTACCCTATACCGTAATTATTAAATTGAATTATAGTACTTATTTAGGCCCAATCCCCATTTCCTTTGAATTATATTAATAGAATACATTTCTTCCCATAAACAAATCCGTTTTTTAATTTAAATAAAAATAAATTAACTTACCCCGATTTTACTTGTAATATTTAATCTGAATATTGTAACGGTATTCGATGTAGTAGTCCCATATATGTAGTGCCATTAATGTAAAGGGGGATTACTTTGTACAGGAAGTGCTATAGAAACCCTTGAATACTAAAATCTGACAACTGAGCAGAGCACTTTTTGAAACACTAGGAAGCCTATTTATAGTATCGAGAGGTAAATGTTTGAGCTGAATTAAGTAAGTTCAGCTGGGAAATTATATAACATTGTCCTGCTGAGAAAAATGTACAGCAGCTCGCTTACTAGAATATTGTTGCTGTAGTCGATTGTAGCTACAAAGAGGGGATGGGTGTTCATGTTTCCTATATTTAGTAGGAATAAATCTGGGGCAGTCACCTTCAGAGTATGATTGACTCTGAACACATGGTAGACTAAAAAAAACCTTCCAGATATCTGGAAAAGGTGGTCAAGTTGCTGGGAGGAAGCAAAAGCTTGTGTGGCAGGTGTATGACACAGATAATTTAAATTTTATAAGCATTCAAAATGAAAGAGAAAGACATTTGAGATCGGAGGTGAGAGGTGAATGTTGGTAATGAAAAAAGATGCATGCAACTCACACAATAGGAAAAACCAAACAAAGAGATCATGTCCCAAAGGGGTGTAGCTTGAAGTGAGAGTGTGATGTGTCCTTAGGCTAAGCCTTGGAAAACAGCATTGGATATGACACTGGAATGCAAGTGAGGGGCCTCAAAAGTCGTTAAATCAGCACTTGCGAAAGTAAGATGAGAGCCGGTCAGAGAACTGGTCCAGTGATGCAAGGAGCTGAAACATTTAGCAACAGTTTTTAGTGGAGTGAGTGTCACAGACAACTGAAAGAACAGTATAGTTGATCAGTGTTTATGGGGAACAAATGTTATGGAGTTAGTTAGACCTGAAGTTAGACATGTTGGTGAAGACAGTTGCCATGAGAAGCCGTAAACGAAAGTCTGCTTCATGGCAGGCGAGCAAACTATGTGAGTAGATATAATGAACGGTATAACACAAATAATCCTTGGGTCTAAAGGCTGAGAAAACAGTGAACGGAGACTATAGAAAAGAAGTCTTGTTGTTAGTAGGGGAGTCCTTTATTTAAGATGAAATCCCATCACCCACCGAAGTGGCATGCTTTATCATCTGGGATTTTCCTCGTGGCGGAGATACCTAACCCCGCCAAGGGCTACAACCCCCTCACTGTGAGGGAGGAGCTCAGGGATGTTTTTAGAGTCCTACTCTTGTAAATGATCTCCTAAAATCCTTTCGATGTGAAACAAGACAGGTTGCGTAATGGAGGCAGTGCAAAGAAAGAGAATCTCAAGATGTGAGTGACGTGATGTTAAAACTAACTAATATGAATGTAAAAAACTTTATTAATTTATTCCTAGCTTTAGGGTTATAACAGTGCACTAGCAGTGTAATTTTATTTACTGCTTGTGACGGGTGGATCAGGTCTACATGTTTCGGCCAATTGACCCAGTAAGTTGTCACGGCCTTCTTCAGGACCTATTAACATAAGTGCTACTGTGTGAAAACTGTGAGAAAAAATGAGTGAAAAGGATACAAAACCAGTAATCCAGTTATGGTGAATGTGATTTACTGGTGTAACCTGTGAGGAAGAGAAAAGGAAAAACAACAAGAACAATCAAGTCAATGAATCTCAAAACATTGGTGTGTGAGTAAAAGTATCTTCATCACTCCAACTGCCAAAAAAGTGCATAAACAACAAGTTAAAAAAGATAATAATCTTACCCGCTATTTATGGATAAATGGCCTCACCTCAACCTGGCAACAGCTCAGGGGAATAGATCCTCGTTGGTCTCTAAATATTTCCTTCAACCCCCTCTCTCTGTTTGTTTTTTCTGTTCTCTAGATATAATGAATGGCATGGTGGGTGAGTAAATTAAACACAGGGGGCATATTTAAAAATAATTAGTGCAACATAGCACATCCTCCAAAGTTGCTGCTCTTTGTTGCACTAGGAGAGAGCAGCAGAGAGCTCTGTTTATTGAATATGTCTTATCCCTGTGTTGTTGTCTGGATCCCTGCACACACCTTTGTACTATAATGCAAAGGAGTGTGTGCTCCATAGCATAGGGTTTTTACTGGAAGGCTACAGTTCAAGTAAGAAATCCTAAGTTTAGATAATTTTGAAAACCTTTCCCACATTGAATGTGTGCTGTGTGATACAACAGACAGGCAATGTTTGACATGTTTGGAAAAATTAAAACAGACTTTGCATCTGCCACAAGAAAGTGTTATTTTTTTACCCAAAGCCAGGTCTGGCAACCTTGGTAAAGGAGGCCTTTGCATGAAAACAATAGGTGGTAATATTGGGACCCTTAAGAACGACCTACAGATTGCCGCTCAAGGCAAAGGAGTGCAATGCTGGAAAGCTAATAAAACATGATTGCTTTTTGCTGCTTTGCATCACCTTGGCTGACTTCACAGCAGCAGAAAATCTTGATAAATCTGCCCCTGGATGTTCAATATTTTGGAAATGAAAAGGAGATGGGAAACAGGAAATTAGAGTGGACAAAGAGGCAATGAGCCAGGGATAGGTTTTTTAACTAGTGGAAGCACATTAGCTAAAATGAAACTTTATGGGTGGGTCTGAAAACTGAAGCCATTATTCATGAAACCACTATCCACAGTTCTGCACTTTACTGGACTTGCTCCTTCCTGACAGGCAGCACCCAGATGGCCTAGCCTCCTTTACCTTGGATGCAGTCAGCCTCCTCTTTGGATTTCCACAAGGATCCACTCTCAGAGTCACTCTGTTCAAGTTGTACATGACTCCACTTGCCAGCATCAGCCACACCCATGGGTCTACATAATTTCCTTTGCTGATGAGACCCAGCTTATATTCTCCCTCGCTAAAAAGATGGCAAACACCCACTACATTTTCCACCCGCATAACCAAAGTCACCAGATGAAGGAAAACTTACTGCCTCAAGAAGACAAGACAGATGTAGGAATCTTCGATAAAGACAAAGCACTCTGGAACTCCATGGGGTGGCCTGTAGTACTCAAAACCCCATCCCTCATGGCAACTTACCAAAAGAACCTGAGAATAGTAATCGACAACCAACTCACCATGGCTTAGTGACTGCAGTGTCCGTTTACTGCATAAATACACTATGATTGTTTAAGATCTTCAAATGTATCCCCATCAACACTCACACACCAGCCATCCATGACCTCAACACTAGCAAGCTAGATAATGGAAATGCACTCTATGATGGAACCAACTTCAACTGAGCAGAAGGCTCCAGACCATGCAAATGTCTGCAGTCAGGCTCGCCCTCAACCTCAGCCTCAACCTCCCACCCTGTACTCAAATCACCCGGCACCATAAAACTCCACTTGCTCTCAATTTATAAATGAATAATGTCTAAACTCCTCACACACACATTCAAAGACTCACACAATATTGGCCCCATGTAACTCAACAACTGCATAAACTCCCTGTTACAAATTGGGTTGTTGATTGACTGGAGTATAAGCCCCGGTCAAGCAGCAACCACAATCCTAGTCTGGGTAAAGGTAGGCATACCCTAAATAAACACAGGATCACTTTGGCACAGAGCAATCAAGCTTAACTTAGAGGCAGTGTGTAAACTATTTGTGCAATACTTCAAACAGTAACAAACACCACACAAAATGATTCCAAACCAGTTTAGAGCAATAGCCCTGATTTATAAAAGAAAAGTCCAAGATTGCAAGAATCCAATTAGTAGAACTGGAAATATTAATATGTAAAGTTTAAGGTACAATTACACCAAAAATCACAAAGCGTCAATAGGGGATATCTTGTTGCGCCAGACAAGGAAAAAGTAACAAGTTCAGGCCAACCACAATGGAGTGTGGGCCAGCTACAGGGCCAGGTTATGACCAATAAGCAAAGTACCTTAAATCCTGGTTATGGAGCATTGTGTGGATCAAAGGTGAGAAGTGTCACGCAGTTGAAGTGATGTGTCAGTTGCATGAAACGGTAAGGATGCGGTATGAGGTCCTGTGCATGGTCGTCAAGGATCCTGTCGGCAGGGCTTGTGATACGAAGTCCGTGCATTGAGCATGCAGTGCACAGCGGAGGCATCGCATTGGTTCCAAGGAGCTGCGAGTCTGTAATGTGGAGCCCAGAGTTGTCATCAAGCTGCCATCGACGAGAGATGCAAAGACCTGTATTGGAGATATGCCGCACTTTTGGTTCCGAAGACGCGAGGGTTGATGCAGACCTTCTGCTCTAGGCCCAATCCATGCAGCAGTGGTGATACGCCGGTTTGGCTCGGGATGTGCTACTCTTACAATAAGATATGTAAGTTTGGTTGAGGATGCACTGCTCAGAAGAGAAGAATCATTTGTTCAGCTGGTAAGCACCTTAGATCCACTTCCAATGGTCCAGGAGTGGGGTGGCATCACTTGGAAGGGTAAACTCCCAGACAGCAGAGGCCAGGTGCAGTTGCAAGGTTGTTGGAAACCTGTTATATGCCCCAGGCTTCAGATCAGGAGGCCAGCCTGCTAGCCCTTGGAGTCACTCTGGGTTCAAGTGATGCAGGTCCAGTCCTTCTCACCTTGGCAAGAGGGTAGCAGGTCAGCACAGCAAGGCAGGAGTCCATCAGTGTAGAAGTCCAGCAGAGTGACAGTACTTTCAGCAGCACAGCAGTTTTTCTTCCCTGGCCTAATAGCCAAAGGTTCGGAAGTGTACTGAAATGGTGGTGGCTGAGGTCCAGTACTTATACTCAGTGGTGCCTTTGAAGTAGGGAAGACTTCAAAGAGAGACATTTGAAGTGCAAAGATGCACTCCCTTCCTTCATAAGTTATGATTTTAAATTAAGATTTCAGATACACCAACCATGATCCAGTTATCTCATCCCATTTGTAAATTATGCTTATAAGATGTAATAAGGTATTCCCAGTGTTATCCTATGGGAGATGTGGGCCTTGCAGTGTAGTGAAAAACAAATTTAAGAGTTGTTCACTACCAGGACATGTAAAACATAAAAGAACATGTCCTGCTTTATATATACATTGCACCCTGTCCACAGGAATGTCCAGGGCCTACCTTAGGTATAACATATGTATTTAAAAGGAGGGTTTGAGCCTGGCAAAAAGTGTATTTTGTCAGGTGAAAATTACCGTTTAAAACTGCACACACAGGCTCTGCAACAACAGGCCTGAGACATGGTTAGAGGCTACTTAAGTGGGGAGCACAATCAGTGCTGTAGGACAACTAGTAGCATGTAATTTTACAGGGCCATGGCACATGTGGTACCACTTTGCTAGGGACTTTTAAGTAAATTAAATATGCTAATTGGGTACAGTCAGTACTACCATGTTTTAAGTAGAAAGTACAAAACCAAAAAAAACAAGGTCAGAAAAAGTGGAAGAGTAGTCAAAAAGTCTGGGGGCAACCCAGCAGAAAGGGCCCTTTCCCAACACTCCCACAAACCGCATGGGAACTCTGCTCAGTTGGACTGCTACTTGCACATCCCCCATACACAGAAGCAGATCCCGCAATTTTGCCTTCTCCTACCTTGTTCCTGAAAACCTGGGATGACCTGCCCTTGCATATCTGAACCCTCTTCTCAGTTTGGAAATTCCACAAGAAACTGAAGACCTGGCTCTCTCCGCCTAGCCCTGACCGTGGCTCGGCCCACACAGCTCCTGCTTCAGTGGCAGGATACTTTCTGGGATGATTCATGTCCTATAGAAATACATATCACTTAACATTATGAGGTCATGCAGGATAGAGCTTGATTGAAAAAGACCTGAGTTTTATTAAGTTGTGATCTGAATGGATGAGAAAATTAAGGTCATTGGATTGCAGACGTGATTGCTCGAAATAGCTCTGTGACAAAGGCAGAGGAATGTGATGAGTTAGAAAACTAAGGGGCTGAGTCCGAATTTACTTTTGTCATACCAAGGATCCTCTGCCCACTAAATTTAGAGTTGTGGACAAACCCTGCAGACAACTCTAAACAATGGCAGGAACCACCCTCAGTGGTTCCTATCAATGATTTAAAAGTTAAAATAAATGACTGTTCAACTTGTCAAACTTTTAAAATGTTTTTTTTCAAAAACCAAATCGCACATCAGGATTTTGTTTCTAAAATAACAAAAACTAATGACCCCTCCAACATTGGAGTTTTCTGCCATGGTGTGGAGGTCATTTAAATGATTTTTCTATCCCTTACTGCCATGTTTTTCTTGGTAGCAGGGCAGGCAAAAAACTGGCCATTTGACTGTCCACTTTAAGTCTAGTAGGCAGTTGAATGGCAAAGCATTCAATGGTTCTGCCATTGGAGGAGTTTGTCAGCGAAGGAAATTAACTAGTCTCCAAAGCTGACATACTTAAGTTCCACCCAACTGTAAATCAGGTGGGAAGACCTTCAGTTTGGTGGAGAGGGCGCACCATCACTTTTGCGATAGAGTACCCTCTCTGCAAAACAATAAATCTGCTCCTAGGAAATGGAGCTAGGCATCATGAGAGCAGTCGGAGACAGGTGGAGACATGAAGGTTTTATTGGAGTCAATGGCAGATATGCCAGAGTGGTTAATAGCTGAGCAAGGAGGGTAATGAAGAGAGATGACTGTGCAGGTTAGACATTAATGGTAAGATCAGAATTAAGGGATGAGATCATTGAACAATGCATCTAAACCTGATATTAGGGACTGTTTGTAGGCATTAAGATGCTGGAAATCTGTGCCCCCCCAATGGAAAATCATGTTGATTAGAACCAAGATACTTCTGGTAAATGCTGTTGGAGGAAAAGAGAATGTCAAATTCAGATTACAGGGTATTATTCAACAGGTGAAAATAAGAAATGCCCAGGAGTAAAGCAAGTTCATTATGAGTTTTTTTTCAGGGACTGTTGTGCCTGATTGGTTGGTGCAGAGGAAATAGGGTTTGTACAGTGACGCGATTTATGGCATGGTCAGTGGAAGAATAGTCAATAATGGGAGGAAAATGGATGATGTTGTATGTTTTCAAGGGGAGTTTTACAAACTCTGCCCAGAACAATTTTCCTTTGTCCTGCTTGACAGCTTAACAAGCAAACCCTGCCTCTCGCTGGGCTCGCTGTATGTGGATGTGTCTTATCATATCGGTTTAGTCGTGCTTCAGGGTACATGCACAAGAGACGCAATATTTGAAAAAAGGTATCCACTGGGGGGAGGTTAGAATATGAGGTAAGCATGTGCTATTTGCACTACTCTTTGTACTTTGCATTATCTGCACATCAATGCAGTGTTACTTAATCATCAACTGTAAACAGTACTTGTTATAACTGTGCAAAGTTTGGAATTTCAGTCATTCTCTTAGTAATAAAAATGTGAATTGGTGTTTGAATCAGATGAAACGACTCACAAAAGAGTCAGTAGAACCAATGGTTTGGATAAAGCCAATGTTATTTCCATCTATGAATCCCTTCAATGCTTTCTGCCTCAATGGATGTTCTTGTAAAAATATGTTCACATTTTCCAAAATGTTGGTTATTGTGAGCTATGCTTTGGTTGGTTTATTGACCAAAGCATTCCATTATAATGTGCACATATTGACTTCAAATGTGCTTTCAGCACCCTGGACAGATCTAAGGGCCTGATTATGAGTATTTCGATCCACGGACTGCCAGACTCACAATGGCGGTCTTCTGACTTCCCTATTACAACTACTGTGGTTGTACTGCCATTACACTGCTCCAACCGCCAGGGATCAAAGATCTTGGGTGGCGGTCTCAGGCCACAATATACTTAGTGGTGCCCTGAGGCACTGCCAAGCGTATTACAACTGCCAGCAGCTTCATGGAGCTTCTTGCTCCATGAAACTGCGGGGCAAAAGGAAAGAAAGAGGCCACTCTTGCCCCTGTGCAAAGGGGTGCATGCAGGGGAGAAAATGCTGTGCCCTCCTGTAGTTTTGTACCCCCAGTTTCTCACCGGCAGGATTGCACAACATGGTTCATTCCTTCCCGTGCAGGAAAATTCACTGGCGGTCCCACAGTGGTGCAGTTTAAGGCTCACTATGAGCTATAGGCTTGATCTCATTATTTTATGATATACCTGGCAAATGTTGTTGAGTGCTAAGGATGGTCATTAATGCTAATAATGTGGTTACTTTAACGGGTGAGAAGCAAGGTTGCTTGCTTACTTCTTTGATGTTTACCTTATCTCTAATTTGCATGAATTCTTTTGAAAAAGAAGGGTTTCCTACGTAAACTCGGAGGTATGCACTTTCTGCATGGTTTATGCAGATAATATGATTGTAATTAGTCCTACATCTACAGGGCTTCAACAATTGTTAATCTAAGTAGAGATTTATTGTAATGTAAATAATATTAAAGGAAACCAGGACTAAAATATAATTGTCTGCTTTGATAACAATAGAAAGAAAGTACAATGGAAATTAGAATCTTTATTACAAGCTCCGTCCGAACATGATTATATCTTACTCTCATCTAAATTAATTGAACTGTAGCAAGCTAAGTGATCAATGGCAAAAACAACCATGGGTGACTTTTTAAAAACAAATGTAAGAATACATTTTAATTAAAAGTCAGAAAACTTATAATAGATTAGCACACTATCTTATAGAACAGTGCAGCTATAAGAAAAATATAATAAAGAACTGAAAAAGGTGTGGAAAAGGGAAAAGAATAAAGCAAGGAGAAAGAAGTGGATATAAAACTGTATAATAGTAAAATTGCTTAAAATATGAAAGTGTACAGTAATAATAAGTTTGCAAATGAGTATAACATCTGTAAAATTTCAGAGAGGGTTGGGTACCTCTTCAATATAAGGATTATGGAAATTGACAATCTTTGCAGTAGAATCCCAAAAAAGCATCACTGGTGACTAAAGAATGTCTTTTTTGATAGCAAGAGATATTGGACAGACATAGCTCTATCAAGTCTATGGTTGTAATATACACCAAACCACCAGCATTGAAAGGAGATATTGGAAGAATCTTTTCAGAATTTAGTTATTTGTTGAAAGGCAATAACAAGAAGTAAGTCTATTATATCCATTTTAGCTGAATAACAGGACTAATTAAGTGACATACTACCGAGAAATATATTTTTAAAATTGAAGGGGCCTCAAGTATAAAGAGTATTTTTTATGTCTTTCCAGACTTTTATCCAAAATTGATAAGTGGAAAAGCAATCAAATAACATATCTTAGCTCAGATGTATCAACATTGCATGACCAGTAAGAGGTGAGAACAATCAGATTGATCTTGTGTAAAGTGACTGGGATGATCATAAATGTTTTGTAAAAAAAAAAAAATATTTAGTCTAAGTAGTGTTAGCTGACCTAGAGGATCTCTGTAATTTAAGCCAGATCTTATACCATAAAGGAGTTGAAAATGAGGTATTTAAAACTTGTTCCCATTGTAATTCAACATCCGTCTTATCTAAGTTTTCTGGGATGCTAAAGGATATCCTAACAATGTTGTTGTTACTTGAGAGATTGGGGTAGTGGGTGTGAGATTGTGTGGAGGTTAGTGATATGCTGTGAACATTACAGAGATTATTGACAGATATTTATCTTTAAAAGAGGAAGGAAGGGAAAACCATACCTCCAAGCGAACCTGCCGAAAACTCAAAAAAATCTGGATCCATGAACGAACACCGGAAACCTACACCGCCCACAAGAACGCCACCCGCAGACACCACCACCTCATCAGATCCGCCAAAAGGACCTCCTTCAAAGACCTCTTAGATAACAACGCACACAACAGCAAAGAGATCTTCAACATCGTGAAAGAACTCACCAACCCCAGCTCCACCACCAACGACATCCCACCTTCACAAGACCTGTGTGACTCGCTGGCCACCTTCTTCCATCGCAAGATCGCAGACATCCACGACAGCTTCAACACTGTCACCACCCCGACACCCGCTCCCACGACCACGACACCATCAAGATCATGAACACCGTCCACTCCGGATCCCCGGACGACCCCTGCCCACACCACATCTTCAACAAAGCCAGCAGCACCATCGCACCCCATCTCTGGAAAACCATCAACATCTCCTTCGAGACAGCGACCTTCCCGTAGAGCTGGAAGCACCCAGAGATCAACGCCTTTCTCAAAAAACCCAAGGCGGACCCCAAGGACCTCAAGAACGTCCGAACCATCTCCCTGCTCCCGTTCCCGGCGAAAATCATCGAAAAGGCCGTCAACAAACTGACCAGCTTCCTCGAGGAGAACAGCATGCTGGACCCGTCCCAGTCCGGATCCGGTTTCCGCAGCAACCCCAGCACAGAAAACTGCCCTCATCGCCGCCACCGATGACATCAGGTCCCTGCTAGACAATGGAGAAACCGTGGCCCTCATCCTCCTGGACCTGTCAGCCACCTTCAACATGGTCTGCCACCGCACACTACGAACATGCCTCTACGATGCCGGAAAGCCCTGGACTGGACCACCTCCTTCCTCTCCGGCAGAACACAGAGCGTCCGCCTCCCCCCCTTCCGCTCCGAAGCCACCGAGATCATCCGCGGCGTACCCCAAGACTCATCCCTCAGCCCAACGTTGTTCAACGTCTACATGGCACCACTCACCCACATCGCATGACGGCATGACCTCAAAATCGTCTCCTACGCCGACGACACCCAACTGATCCTATCCCTCACCAAGGACCCCCACACCGCCAAAACTAACCTCCACGAAGGAATGAAGGCTGTCGCCGACTGGATGAGAATCAGCCGACTGAAGCTGAACTCGGACAAGACGGAGGTCCTCATCCTCGGATCCACCCCTCGGCCTGGGACAACTCCTGGTAGCCGACTGCACTAGGAACACCCCCAATTTCCACCGACCACGCATGCAACCAAGGGGTCATCCTCGACTCTACCCTCTCGATGACGAAGCAGGTCAACACCATCTCCTCCTCCTGCTTCAACACCCTCCGGATGCTTTGCAGGATCTTCAAGTGGCTCCCCACCGAAACAAGAAGGACGGTCACCCAGGCCCTCGTCAGCAGTAGACTGGCCTATGGAAACGCACTCTACGCAGGAGCCCCGGTCAAACTCCTGAAACGGCTTCAGCGCATCCAGAACGACTCTGCATGCCTGATCCTCGACATCCCTCACCGCAGCCACATCACACCCCACCTGAAAGACCTACACTGGCTCCCTGTCAACAAGAGGATAACCTTCAAACTCCTCACCCACGCACACAAGGCACTCCACAACACCGGACCAATGTACCTCAACAGCAGACTCAGCCTCTACACCCCCACCCGCCAGCTCCACTCCGCAGACCTCACCACCATCCCCAGCATCCGAAGAGTGACCGCCGGCGGCAGATCATTCTCCCACCTCGCCGCCAAGACACCCTCCCCACCCACCTACGGCAGACTGAAAACCTTCTGACCTTCAGAAGACTTCTCAAGACCTGGCTCTTCGAACAGTAGCAGCTCCCCCCTCCCCTAGCGCCTTGAGACCCTCGCGGGTATGTAGTGCGCTTTACAAATGCCATGATTGATTAATTGATCATACATGAGCTTGGTAAAAACAAATGCAGGCATCATCTTCAAGAAGTTGATATACCCATCATAGGCATTTGTCATGTCATGTCATCCTAATTTTGATTTTAATGTGCTTGTTATGCCATATTGAGGAGAGAAGAAATTGTTCTCTGACAGTGCGATAGGATGCAAATATAGGACATAGAAGTTTACAAGCATTCTTTTGAATTGGAATAGACATAGATACATGTTTTTGAGAAAAGAATGAGAATTCAGAAAATAAAAGGGATGAAAAAAAGGAGGTATCAGGTTCTACCCATAAGGAAGGTGAGACAGATTATTCTTCGGACAGAAAAAAGAGATTTGCTTCAGAAGAAAATGCAGTATGATAAGGATGAAAGTCAGGAAAATTGACTCCTCACATGTTTTTAGATTGTGGAAGGTTTTGAAGGGATAAGCAATGTTTCTTGTGATTCCACAAGACGGTAGAGAGGATAGAATACATGTTTTGTTTAAAAATAGAGACCAAGGATATAAATAGGAATATTGGAGGGATAAAAAAGCACCAAGGGTACCAATATCATTTTGAGTGTATCTAATCATCCCCACCAGGATATAAATAAAGCATTCCATGTAAATGTAAGAGATGTTAGAGTCTTAAGAAGCACTGTTCTATAGTGTATATAGTGTATTGTATTGAAGCAGTGAACTAAAGACCTAGCTGTTTGATGTTATCTTGATTCTAATGGAAATGAGAGGAAATGAAGTCCAAATGAAAGCATAATTTAGTTAGTGAAAGTATTTCACATTTATTCTGATATCCAAAAGAGAAGCAAAATTAGTGACGTCTAAAGATATGAAAAGAAGAATTTCATCTGCAAATACATAAAAGTTTACCCGATTTTCTCCATATTGAGACCGATGAATGCCAGGTTTCTCAAAGTTTAGACAAGAAGGGCTCCAAGGTAAGAAGAAATAACAAATGGGAAATGGGATGGCCTTGTCTAGCTCCTTGATAGAGTGAGTAAGGTGAGGATATGAGACCATTTACAAATGTTGAGGCATTGGGAGAGGGCTATAATAAACAAACAGAATTAAGGAACTTGAGTCTTAAACCAAACCAAAAGAGTGGAAAGAAAGTAAAAGGCCACTTTATTCAATCAAACTCCAATTCAGCATCTGAAGAAAAGGC
Organism: Triturus cristatus; assembly: GCF_964204655.1. Classification (NCBI taxonomy): domain Eukaryota; kingdom Metazoa; phylum Chordata; class Amphibia; order Caudata; family Salamandridae; genus Triturus; species Triturus cristatus. The sequence goes on from NC_140588.1 coordinate 493,584,190, forward strand.
TACCAACGAGAATTTTTTTAGGTTTTGATTTACTCAAAATGTTAAAAAACAATCAGGTATTTTCAGAAATGTGACGACCTAAAATGAAACCAGATTGTTCCCTTCCAATTAACCTTGGGGGTAGGGGGTCAAGACTTAAAGCAAGAATTTTGGCAAAGATTTTATAGTTCGAGTTGACAAGGGAGACTGGTCTATAATTTTTGCTGTCTTTATTTTCTTTTGTGTGACACAGATTAAGGCATCTTGAAAGGAACCCACAGCCAAATTAGAGACTTTAAAATAAGTGAAAAGGTGATTTAATCTAGGAATTAAAATCTTGGGAAAATGGGTAGAGAATTCTATGGGAAATCCATCAGGACCTAGGGTTTTCCTTTCTTAAAGCATAGCAGTGTGGGTACATATAGTGATGAAAAATCTACATCTATATTTGGGGTTGACTTGAGAGAGGATAAATATTGGAGAATGTCTTCTGGAGGAGGGTGTGAATCAGGTGTATAAAAAGTATGATAATAATTGGTCAACTCACAGTCAAAATATCTTCTTCTCGATGAACGGTATTGTTATTATCACACAAAATAGACTCTACCTTGACGCAATCTTTTTACTTTATTTTAAGACAATTAGCTACATTTTTCTCACCTTATTTTGTACTCCATAATACTTAGTATTGGATTTAAGAAAGTATGAGGCAACGTCCTCTGTTAAAAATTTATTGAAAGGGAATTTAGCTTTAATGAACTCTCCCAGACATTTTTAGATTTAGATGTGTAGTACATATGTTCTAGTATTTTAGTATGCTTCATAATGTGAAGCGACTTTATGGAAAAATTCTTCCTTTTGGTAGACACAAAAGAAAGAATAAAATCTCTAGAGGCTGTTTTGAAAGTATCTCAGATAGTCTGGGGGAAACATCTGATGTCTCATTAACTTGAAAAAATTAAATCATAGATTCCTCAAAACAATGCGGGAAAGTTGGATCAAGAAAATGATTAAAAATCAATCAATTGTCCCCAGGACATACAATCAGAAGATCTAAATTCAACGTAACAGGGGCTTGAGCAGATATCTAAATTGAACCAATTTCAGAATATAAAATACATTGTGCAAGAGGTCTGGAAAATAATCAATAATCAATCTTGGATTGGGCAAAATGAACAGGAGAGAAGAAAGCATATTTTAGTAAGGTAGCATTACAAAGCTTCCAAGGTTCAATTAGAGATTTTTGTTTTATAGTGGAGGTAAATTATGAGTGCGCAGACAATGAAATTAAAGTAGTTTTGGATTTGCGATCAATAATAGGGCCCTTGATCATATTACAATCTCTGCCAAAAATTAAATAGTCATCAGGTACATAGACATTAAAAATAGTAAAAGGGATTTTGTAGATATCTTAAAGATATTGAAACCCATCTTCTCTTTGAATCAGAATCTTGGAAAATGACTCAAACATTTAAAGATTTGTTACAGAGTATGACCACTCTGTTGCAATTACCCGTACCCGAGGATGCACAGGCATGACCAACCAAGTTCCTTTTAAGTTTACTCACTTCTTTCTCCAATGTATGTGTTTCTCGTAACAAGACAATGTCAGCTTTCAATCTGGAAAGGGGAGATAACACCCCTTGTCTTTTTATATGCAATCCCAAACCTTTAAAATTCCTTGAAATAGCTCTCAAAGTCATAAAAGCAGAAGTAAGATATCTGCAACATTTTGTATATAACAGCAATTTGTGAAAAGTAACTCCTCTGTAAATGTCTTTAAAGTTTTTAACGAATAAGTAATGAAGAATAGGAACATAATAATCTAGAGAAAAACTGGCGATATTATATAAGAAGGGAAAAAGGAAAGGGAAAAGTGAAGAAAGCGAGAACATGAAAAAGATGACAAAGAAAGAAAGAAGACAGTAATTATAAATAAGAGAATAACAAAAAAGGCATATCTACATAACAAACAAATAGTTGAGGGTGGTAAATCAACATGAGTAAGGTGACACCACTGTGACCTGGAGCATCCAACAAAAAGGGAGACCAGACCACATAAAACGGTAATGATGCACTCTTTAGGATATAAGAGAGATGCCTAAAGGGTGACTACAGATATACTATCAAAATAGGAACAAACAGTGGGAGAATTTGATTCCCTGGGCATACAATGGGTGAGTTATGACTAATTGAACATTGTGAAAAAATACAACAGGAAATACACAAAGCAAGCAATATTAAGTGACAGTAAATTTAGAAGAATCCATTTCTTCTTCTCTACAACTATCTATAAATTTCAGCAGAAGAGAAGGGTTCCCATATGGTGCAGTCTTGTTGTTGCAAGTCACATTAAACAAACAAGGATGGAAGAGACCAAATCTGGCATTCAAACAGTGAAGAGCAAGTCGCATGTTGAGAAACCTTTTACATATGTCAGCTGTAGGCTTAGCAAAGCCCTGAGCAAAGAACAAGCTCAATTCAGACCATGAAATATGACCTATAGCTGCGTTGATGACTCTGAGGAGGTCAACGTATTCTAAAAAGTAAATGATAATGCCTGTAGGTTTCTGTGAAGACAGCAGAGAATGAGAAGAGTGACCAAGCTTGTGCGTCCGTTGTATGTTTAGTAAAGGGGAGACTGGTAGATCCACAACCATGTTTTCGGAATGATTGAAAGAAAGAAATGAGATCTGAGCACTCAAGTCCTTCAGCCAGACCATAAATGCGGATGTTGTTTCTTCTGTTTTGATTTTCCTAGTTCTCAGCATGTTTTTCATGTATGATACCTCAGCTTGTGAAAATTTATCAGCCAGTGCAGTTTCATGGAGGTCACTGACTCATTTTACCACTTGACCAACTCTATCTTCTGCAAGTGTCCATTTATCATCTCAAAATTGAAGTTTATTTTTGGTTTTTTCCATATAAGGTTTAGGTACCAGTATTTTTCAAGTAAAAGTTCCATTATACTAGTGGTGGGCATTTTAGTAGTGAGTAAAGGAGAAGTCTTGACAGGATCCACTGGACCCTGTATGTTATCCAAGGCAGAGAACTAATTGGGAGTATTTAGCATGAAGCTTTGAGAAGAGACAGGCATGGTTATCCTGAAAAGTTTCAAGTTTCTGGTCTTCCCCTTGAGGTAAGGTGTAGAGAAATAAATGGGCACACAGTGTTACCTCAAAGCAGTAGACAGGATATATTTGAGAGGCAGTATTGGCTGTCAGAGTCAAATATCAAAACAAATTGTGAAAGGAATGTCAGAAATTCCAGAATGAGGCGACAATCATTTACTTATAATTCAAAAGTTAGCAACATTAAATTGTGAGGCATTGCGAAGACAACTGCATTAAAAATCACAGATTTCCCAAAAACAAAATGTATGGGTGCAACATCTCTGTTAGTGTAAACTATGAGCCAAAATACAGCTGGACAAACAGAACCAGCTTTCAAAAACAAACCTGAGGCTGGAGAAAATATTACCCATGCACATCCAATGGAGCAGGAGTGGAAAGCAAAGTCATGAATGTCAAATGACCCAACTCCCCATCACTGCCGCACCGAAGCTCCTCAGAAGGTGGACATCTTTGTCTGGCACAAAACCATGCCCCCATATGGGTGACTTTCTTGAAATTGAATTATAAGCTAGGTGAGTAATAATTAGAACCTCTATTAATCGCATACATTGCCACAGTAATCATATATTTGTTATATGGCTTCCCAATGTGGGTATAACTATATCTTTTGGGCTGGATGGGTAACTTGGAAGAGCTAACACTCAAAAAGATGATGGGGTTGTGCATTTCCATACAAGTACAAGCAGCTGTTAAATTGGGATCAGGCTCATGCTACAACCAAGGCCCATGTGAGTCAGATGGGCCTCGTTTTTTAGGAAAACAACAAGGGCAATGATCAACAATTTGCTGACTAATTGTCGTGCTGACTATAGATTTTGGTATAATTTTAGTTACATCTGCAGACATTGAGTATATAAAATCCAAGTAATCTCATGAAATGTAGGAATTCCAATTCTGTTAGAATTTGTGGTCAAGATATTTCATTTTCTCTCTAGATTTCCCAGGAAATTCTTGTATGTTGTTCCAACTTGACCAGTTATTTGCTTTGGCCTCAACACTCAACAATACACAGTTCCTTCTCTTCCTCTTACTCAGCCCCCAAGCAATGTTCATTGAGCAGATGTCAGATGTCGCCCTTTGGATGAAGCCCAATATTCTTAAAATCAACATGGTTAAGACCGAGACACCTCACTCTGATCCTCTAATCGGTGACCTTCAGAACTAGGACCTCCCCCATGCTGTCAAACCAAGCTTGGAATCTAGGGAGTATGATTAATAGCCCAGTCAACACCCATTGCACAGTAACTCAAGCTCCTAACACCTGCAAGTCACCCAGAATTCGGCAACCAGTCTTACATTCAATCGCCCACCCTGTCCCCACCTATCTTCGCACCTCAAAGAATGCCATAGGCTCCTCGCCCCCAAACACAGCCTCTTCTTACTACTCACGCACACTTACAAAGCTCTGCATTAACTAAGAGCAGCGTAATTGAACAACCACATCAGCTGTCATACCCTCGTCAGACACCTCTGCTCTGCAAGCCTACTGCGTGCCTCTGAACCTTGCATCTGGCTGTTTCTTTTCATACCTGGTTCCTAAAGCCTGGGATGGCCTCCCCCCTCACATCAGGCCTCCAGTACTGTCCTAGAATTCTGAAAGAAGTTGAAATTCTGACTCTTCCAATAGACCCCAGAATGGGTAGTTTTCCCTTCTCATAGTGTCAGAATAACCGCCTGGGCGAGTTGTGTGCTCTACAAGTAAACATAACATAACATCCCTAATGGATATATCCAGGAGTGCAATGATGGCAACTTTGCTAAGTCAAGAGACCTATGAATATATTATTTTACAATTTGATGTGATCAACAATGTTAGAATTCAGGTTTTGCTAGTTATTGTAATAATTGCAGTAATGGTGATTTTTTTTTACAATTAAAGATGACCAGAGAGAGCTGGCTTGTAATTTGTCAATATTGTTATGCTTGACATTGTCAAAGTCTATAAATTGTACATCTAGGTAAACCTTTCAACTGTGGTACAAATGTGAACATCACCTCCTCACACCAAGGACTGGGCTTTCCTTTAATTGCCCCCACCCTGGGATGCTTGGAAATTGTCCCTAACAACCTGAGAGTTATTTTTTGGGAAATTATGCTAAGCATACATGGCGAGTTGATGTCTTCATTATAAGAGTGAAAGGAGAAGACGTTCAAATAAAATGTTAATGTTTCCATGGTGTGTTTTTGAGTGTTTCCTATTCCTTGTAATAAGTTGATTCTCCCATAAGGTACCCCATTTGTATTGAGAACCATGTTTGAATGCAGAATAGTACGTCATTTGTTATTATATCTTCATTGTATCTGCAATTTGGCTTCCAAATGTAAATCTGTGTACAGAGAAGAATACATTTTGCAAAACACATTCAGAATCCCTAGATATTATGGTTAACCCCAAATTCAGAGTTGGATAAATAATTCCTTTTCTTAAACTCACATTCATGATAACATTTTGAAAGTGCATATATTTACTTCATGTTTACTTTTTGTTCATTTGGTTTTATATTCTGAATTGATACAGGATAGAAACAGATCTAAAGAACCACTGTATGCCACAGATTGGTTAATGTCTCTGGGTGCCAAGGGGTTTTATACAATCAACAAACACTATATATCTCTGCAACCAGAAGAGTCTGTTGAATCTAAAGATATAGATTATTTTTGTATATTGACCATCAGTGCAAAGAACTATACAAAAATACTTTGTCACTCTTTTCTGTTTTCTTCCTACTTATAGTCATCAGTTTTAATGCAATGATTTGCAAAATCTACAAGTTATTGACACAAATTGGTCTTTGCTTAATTCAAAATGCGTTCTACTTTTCAGAAATGTATATCTTTCCGGGTTGACCCAGGTTTTTCGCACCTCTTTCTCTACCAAAGTGCAAGTATGTCAAAACCACTGAAAGATTGGAACAATTTTGAGGTTTATGAATGCTGGGAAGAGGATTTCTTGTGCACAACAACTTTTTCTTGCTAGCACTCTTTCCCATTTTTCCAAAAAATAAAATGTCAAGATGTTGACACATTTGGATTATTTTCTTGGTTCTCGCTTCTGGAAACCACAAACACTGAATACTCCTAAAATCTACAACACTTGGGAACAAAAGATGCAAATTTGGCTTGAATATCTTTTTAAAAAAAAGAAAACTCATTAAGGCTTACGCAAGAACTGGCCCGAATAAGAAAAAGACTCAGCACTTGGGATCGGGTAAAGCCTCAGCACTTAAAAGTGTGAGATTTGTTGAGAACCCAAATGAACTGTTTTTTAAAGTAGGTCTAAAAAATGATCTACAAATACATTTTGTTTTACAGATTCACACCAATACTGTAAGAAACCTGCAACACGACACACCAATCCATAACCACACAGCTAAGATAGCAAATAACACTTAAAGGTATGTACCTCAACCACCAACACCTAACACTGACCATAGCACTTTACCATCCCCATCTTAACCCTAAATCACTCCTTTACCCTTACCCTAACACTATCCATTACCTTAACCCCTTCTCTAATGCTAACAATACCTTAACCATATTCCCTAACCCAAAAGCACACCATTACCATTAGCCTAATTCTTATCTGGGATCTTAATTTAACACTAACCCTGTTTAAAAGTAGCTTTATATGTTTACACTTATTTTCAACCTCCCTGTTGTTTTATTTTAACCATTTCATGTTTGGCTTTAGACATACTGTATTTAGAACTATCTCATTTGAATGTAGTATCAAGTGTTGTTGTAAAAACCTTTTCAATATTACTTTGTTTAAGGTGTTTATGCAAAGGGCATAGGCAGTGCATACCAACTATTATTATATTTTTAGTGTTATGATCTACAATATTAGCTTTCTATATAGATGTGTTCTTCTATTTACTTCACTGACGTCATGCGCTTCAATAAGAAGTGTCTCCAGTCAAGCACTAACAGAAGAATATTGTACTGCTGATTTCTATTAAGATTTTCTCCTGAGGCAACGTCCTGGTATTTGATCATGGATCTAAAATTTGCATAGACATATTTTGCACATGACCTGGGATGAGGTGATTTGAGGAACCATCTGATGAGGCCTGCATGAGCGAAAGATGATGAACAGATATTCAAAAATGGTTATTGAAAGTAGTAAGAGAACTGGTAGCCGTTTTTCAGTAGATGATTTTTGAATTACTTGAAATAGCATTGCTTTCTGTTTCTTCACTTGATCGATTTGTTTTGATGGCTTGAGAAGTGCAGACATATTGGGAACTTAAGCAATATGTAATCAAGAAGAACCCATGATGGTTAAACACAAGTGAAAATTAATTTGTCAAACATTTATTGTTGGCTTTGGAAACTTAGCATACCAGTCTTCTATTACTCGAAGAGGTTTGGGACAGAAACTTCAAACACCACTGATGTTGAATGGTGAAATATAGGGTAGAGTGCAGCAATTGACTGTATTTGTGGCAGCACTCATTAGCACAAAAGAGAACAGCAACAGTTCTAAGCAGTTGCTATCTTACAAACTTTTATAAGCGGGCCACCATTCATAATCGAAAGGGGGTACAGCACACTACTAAGCATGTAAGAATCATAGCATTTTGTTATTCAACAACAAGTTGGATAGTAGTTGGATGAGCATTTTCCCTTTGCCCATGTTCTTCACTGGATTTTTCACAGATCAGTCTCAGGTCCTTGTACTATATTTTGATCTTCTTATTAGTGGAATTGGGTGTGATGTGATTTCTCCTGTTTGAATTAAAAGCCAAGGGAGAATTTAATGTTTGATAGATGCAGGATATCCACCACAAAGTGGTAGATGTCCCATCTATATGATTTAGACTGTGTTTATGTCTTTACTCTCTAAAAAGGGTCATAGAATATCCTTATATTTGTGATGAATGTCACACAGCCACTAAAATCTAAACTAGACTTTTGCTTTCAACCATAAGTGGGTACATTTCTTCAAGAATCTTGCACCTTGAAAAATAGTAGGGGTGGGCAGAATTTGCGTAGTCGCGCTACGCAAAGCTCCGGGAAATGGTAAAAAATCTCCGCGAGCACGCAGAAATTCATCAAACACGTGGAATTGCTTGTTGCTTTTTGTGATGCTTTTTTCCTGTTGGCAAACCTTGTTTGTGTGCTCGGGGGAAATATCTTGCGAACACGGTAGGGCAGTGAGGCGGGGCGGGGGAGGGGCAGGGTGGGGAAATGTAAACACCGGAATATGGATGAACGGAGGTAAGTACACATTTAAATAAATAAAACATTGGTTTTCAGAAAGAAAATGAAAATGTGGTCATTTAATTGATTTCATCATCATGTTCAGTGTCTAGCTTGTGCCATGACACCCTGAACAGATGTTATGATCATGGGAGTGTTACACTTCCTCACAACTGGATGTTTTCATTACACTGTTGCTGAATCGAAAGCATTGTCAGAGCCAAACTTTTCTTACCCGGTTCCTGGAAGTTATACTTCTGTATTTGAAAGAATGTGTCTACTTCTCTACTGATGCTGTAAAAAATAACAACATTAAGGCAGACTTTAATGTTTTAAGAGGCATTGAACTTATGATTGGTACTTGTTAGAAATGGGGGTCTCTCGTTGGTAAGGGTTTGCACCGTTGTCCAGGTAGGGACCCTTCTTTCTTGTCAGAGTAAGGGGGATACACTTCTAAAATAATCCCTGATCACCCCCTTGGTAGCTTGGCACGAGCAGACAGGCTTATCTCAGAAGCAGTGTGTAAAGCATTTGTCAGTACATGCAGTAATACAGTGAAAAAACTACACATGGACCCTACACCAGTTTAAAAAACAAATGATCTTTAACTAAACCAAAACAAGACCACAACAACAAAAATCAACAATACAGTAATAAAAATATGACTTTCAAATGTTACAAATAGTTCTGTTCAAAGCAAATGCAGATGCAACACTTATTACACAAAGTACCTTGGATGCTTCGCGCACACAAGCAAAAAGGTTCCTTACCGGCAGGGAAGGTGATGCGTCGTTTTCTCACTGCGTGGGGAGGTGATGCGTCCGTTTCTTACTGCATCCCCCAATGATGCGACAGGCCTGGCTCCTTGATGCAATGCGTTACGATCCAGGATGATGCGCAGGTTCTTGCAGCCGCACAGCAGGGCTTGCATTGGAATCTGTGCGGTGATCTCGGATTTCGGAGATTGGTGCACACGATGTGGCGTGAGGCAATTTCTCAAACCACGGGCAGGTGCTGCGTCGGTTTCTTCAGCGATACATCAGAAACAGGTATGGATGCATTGCTCTTTTTGTCATTGCATTGCTTTTCCAGCTCCAAACAGCCCAGCTCCCAGCAGGCAGAACAACCTCCAGAGGCCCAGAACAGCTACAGGCACCTCTTGGCAGGTCGGAACTCCCAGCAAGGAAGTTCAGGGGAGCTGAGGGTGAAGTCTTTGTGTCCCTGAGACTTCAGAACAGGAGGCAAGTTCTTCTTCAAGCCCTTGAAAGATCTTGCTCAAGCAGGGGACACAGCAAACAGCAAAGTCCTTTTCCTTTCCCTTGCCAGAAACAGTCACTACAGGCCAAATTCCAGACAGCAAGCAGCAAAAGGACAGTACTCATTTCTCAGTTTCACCAGCTCTTCACCTTGGCAAAGGTTCATCTTGAATCCCAGAAGTAATCTTTGAAGTTGTTTCTATCCCTGACACTTCCAATAGGGGGCAAGGTCTACTTCAAGCCCTTGGAGAAAACTCTAACAGCAGGATAATTTAGGCACTCTTCAGTCATTTCCCTTGCAAAGACAGAAGCAACCACTGAAGTCCAACCCCAACAGCACACAGCACAGGGGCAGTACTCCTCCTTCAGCTTTCCCGGTCCTTTTTCCTGGCAGGAAGTTCAACAGTAATCTGAAGTTCAGGGGTCTGGGTCCCACTTTTTGTAGCACAAATTCCTTTGTTCTCTGATGGCAGAGAAGCTCTTTGCCCAGTCAAAAGCAGTTCTGTCCTCTCTGGTGCAGCTTCCCAGCAGGTGGTGGAGACAGCATGGTATAAGGCAGACAAGGCCTTTTCAGGTGGAAGGGGAATCTCCTCCCACCACTCTAAATACAGACAGGGCCTATTCAGGTGCTAGTGAGAACTCATCTTCCTACTCTGTATGCAGCCCAGGTCTATTCAGCCCAGCCCTGACATATTCAGGAAAGGGAGGGCATGCATCACCCCCCCCTGGTGGCTGTCTGAGAGAATGCGCCTCCCCAGCCCCTGTCACTCCAAAGCCAGACAGTCAATACACTAACTAGCAGAGGCATACAAGATGGCTAAGTAAGAAAATAGAGAGGTGCACCAAAAAGAAAGGCTTTTCTTATCTTGTAGAAGACCCCTCACTCACCAACCTAGTTGGTGACATGCTTCATCATCGGGGTCCCACCCGGACAACCGAATGTCATCCGGGTGTGCTGCGACACCTGATTACAATGGAGCTGGTTTTGAGTTTTGGTGTAGGTGCAGGTGCAAGAAGTGATTTAAAAATTGGTCAGTATTAACTCTCTATCAAAAATTCTTTAATCGTGGAGCAACTGGACAATATTAAAAAGATTAGGCAGGGATAGCATATCAGGTTAAATTGACCCACGGTATCAACAAAAAGTGAAGTCAAAAATAGTGAAAATAGGTCTACATGTTTCAACCTTAAAGGAAGATATCCAGGTTTTCGTCAGGACCAGTGCTAACCAGGGCGGTCTACATACGCTAAGGTGTACCCTACCCTTGGTTAGAATGTAAAAAACCTACTGTATTGTCAGCGGGATAATCCTTGCTCATATTTCATAAGCAGAAAATACTAGTGTTGCGAAAAAAACGTGCCTCGAGGGTGCCGAGGTCATGTTACCAAGTCCTCCCACAAATTGGTGGAAAGAACGGAACCGCTATTAAGCCTAGAACCGTGACCCGCAACTGCAACCGCGTCTCGGCATTGTATATATGATGAACAAATTAAAAAATAATTCTGATGTTGTCATTCGAAATTCAGATAAGGGGGGCAATCTAGTCCTATGGAAAAATTCTGATTACAATGAGGAAGCTATGAAACAACTACAAGACAAAGTATGCTATCGCAAAAGTGATCATTTAACCCTGAGAAACACCTACAACACTTACAGGATGAAGCTGATTACCTGGAAAAATGCAGGACTGCTTACACAGGATGAATACCTCTATCTCCGCAATGATCACCCAACAACTCCAATTATATACTTCATCCCCAAAATACATAAGGATCCCACGAATCCACCAGGGAGACCCATTATCTCGGCGAGGAACAGCCTGTTAGAACGAACATCCAAATATGTAGACTGTTTTCTCCAAAACTTTGTACATCAGTTACCATCATATATTCGTGATAAGGGTGACTTTCTATCCAAAATCAAAGATTTCAGTTGGAATTTTGATTACTTATTAATTACTTTAGATGTCTCCTCACTCTATACGTCTATCAATCATCAAGACAGCATCAGGGCACTACTACATTACCTCAACCAAAGACCCTCACAATGTTCAAATCACAACAAAATGCTCAAGGACATGACTGAGTTCTGTCTCAATAACAATATTTTCATGTATAGAAACACATTATACCAACAACTACGGGGCGTTGCGATGGGGGCCAGCTTCTCCCCCAGCTATGCATGTCTACACATGGGCTGGTGGGAGGAGTAGGTCCTCCTCAAAGAACACGAACAAATTATGAACACACATGTCAAACTTTGGCTTAGATATATTGACGACCTCTTTATCGTCTGGCAGGGGACCCAGTCAGAGGCAGAGAGGTTCGTCAATAAACTTAATTCCAACAACCTAAATCTGGAATTCACAGCCAACATCAGTGATCATAGGGCGGAATTCCTTGATGTTAAGGTATATATAAAAGATGGGTCAATGGCCACCAAACTTTACCGCAAAAAAACGGCGGGAAATGCCATACTACATGCCACCAGCTCTCACCCTCGACATCTTATACAGAGTATACCATATGGGGAGATGCTTAGATTGAAACGTATAAGTAGCAATGAAAATGATTTTTACAGTGCCCAGGTGGCAAGCACCAAACGATTCCTTGAGAGGGGCTATTCTAAAAAAACAATTGACATGGCCATAAAAAGATGCAGTAAAATCAGTAGGGATAGTCTTTTGACAACACAGACTGACAATAACATCATCAATGTTAGTCCCACCAAAGAAACTGCTGTCAATACGGAAATATTCCGATTTATAATGGAATAGAGCAAACAATCGAGGGCCATCAGTAAAATCATTAAAGACAACTGGCCACTCATACTAGGTGATCCCATTATTGGCCATTTTCTAGCGAACAAACCAACAATCACATACAGCAAAGGACCCTCGATGAGAGATGAGTTAGTCCACAATGACCCTTTTGTATGCAAAAAAACCACCTGGTTAGATCAACGCACTGGTTTTTTCAAATGGATGGTATGTAAAGCATGTCAACATGGAGAAAATAAACGGTCCTACAGAACACCCTTTAGTGACAAAGAATTCCCCATACACAGATTTCTGACATGCAAAACAGAATATGTGATCTACGTGCTGGAGTGTCCTTGTGGCCTTCAATATGTTGGAAGTACAGTTCTCCAAGGCCACAAACGAATACTTCAACACATGAGAGCCATCAAGAACAAAGATCACACATACCCTGTGGCACGTCACTTTGAAGAATCCCATAATGGAGATCCCAAAGGCTTAAAATACTTTTTGATTGACAATGTGCCACACAACAAAAGAGGAGGCAATAGGGAGAAAGCCCTAAGACTACTAGAAACTAGATACATCCTACAACTGGACAGCAAACAACCTGTAGGCCTAAATAGTACGGAGGATCTATATACTTGTTTATAGATCCAATAGTCCCATTTCATGCGTCTATCAAATCCATTTTTATCACTAATGTGCAAATGACTAAGTATCTATATAATATTCCATATAGAAGCTATCTGCAAACTGCCTCTCTGTACTTTATCACTGTCACACGTTTTGGGTAAGGGACGAGGTAAGAAAAATAAACACAACAAGCACTAGACACTTTTTACACGCTAAACGTTACTGATTTTATTTTCATGCAATGTTGGTTTTAGCAAATAACATCTTTATTTTGACACAATTGGGCTCTCTGAAAATACTAATTTTGCAAGCCGAATCGCCAATTCCGAGCAAAACTAAGACACTATGTCACAACAACAAGAATTACTATCGAATACATCAATATGTTTCAGCAAATAATTTTCGCATCAATTAAGTATTGGCTGCTTTTAGATGTCATTCTATCAAAAGCTTTTCCTTTTTATACAATTTTATATATATTGAATTATATTTATATATTTATTTATATATTTATTGTAAATAGCGAACTTAATTTTAAATATTATCACTGTGATATTTATTTATTGATGTCGAAAACAGGAGATACAAATGCATCTTCTATGTCTATTACCATTATATTGCAATATACCATTGGTAACTCCACAAAGCACCTTGTCACTTTAAAAATGAAAAAATGCACCTTTGAAAAAAATGTTTAAAATGCCCAGGTGTGAGTGCTGCTAGCGTCATGTGATCAAGGGCCCACAGGCTCGAAACGCGTAATGGCTGTGTAAATACCTGAGAGCGGACGAATAAATATTCTTTTGAAGCACCTAATCGTGGTCTGGGCTCCTATCTGCAGCGGGAACGAGTGCAAGTTAAAGGAGTGGAAGTAATATATATATATATATATATATATAAACTCAAGAACAGGCTACACCCTCCCGGGAGAGAAGAGAAATGATAGTGTAAAGGACCACCGGAAAGGAAGACAGAATACAATACTCTCTTCAATGTGAGGACTTGTTGCTACATGGGACTGAATTCTGCACAAACAAAAGATAATAAAACAGGTGAAGAACAAACAAACAACTTTTAGTTTGTCACCAATATTTATGAGCAGTTTAATCTTTTTATCTCGTTCTCTTCCATCCCTCTACATGTTCTATGTGTAGGACCAAATACTCACTATTCAAGCAAGAGGTTTCAGGAGTTGATCTCACTCCCTGCAGTTTGTGGCACTTATATTTTCAAAAATGTATCAATGAAAGCGTTCCTCCTATGTATGTTATGTCCAAACGAATTTACAAAATAAAATAAAACAAAAGACATCTTCATCAGTGCACTGACCTGGTAGGTAATTTCTCTCCATTTCCATTAATGGATGCAGCTTCCCACAGCCACAGCTGTGACCAGATTCTTCGTTAGAACGTGTTAATGAACAAAACAACAGAGGAAAACAAATATTTCAGAGCGCACAGCTCGTTCCATGATGAGCGTCTGGCGACAAAAGAGACGTGAGTCAGCTGACTCAATACGTTGTTGAGCAAGCATTGGTGGGGTTCAGAAAACGTCCCACTGGGCAGGGGGAAAGAGGTAAGGTGTTTGTCGGCTCGGATGCTGAACAGTTAATTGACATCAGACTGCTCGACAACAGCGAAAAGAAAACAAGTAGACGGCACAAGGAACTTTCTGCAAGTCATTTTGACCAAGCGTTGCGGCATGCCTAATAGTGCATTATGGGTGAGTTAGTTGTGTTTATCTGCTCCATGCAACTGAACATGCCGCTCGAGATGTAACATTAGGGCCTAGCAGGTGGGTGCACTTGCCAGATCGACATGGCAGTACCAACCTGCGCACAGAAACTGCAGTAGCAGATCTGAGATACATTTACAGGCTGCTCATGTGGGTGGCACAATCAGTGCTGCAGGTCCACTAGCAGCATTTGATTTACAGGCCCTGGGCACACATAGTGTACAGTCCTAGGGAGTTACCAGTAAATCAAATATGCCAATCATGGATTCACCAATCCATAAACACAATTTACAGGGAGAGCATATGCACTTTAGCACTGATCAGCAGTGGTAAAGTATTCAGAGTCATAAAACCAACAGAAACAGGGTCCAAAACAGAAGGCCAAAAAGCAAAAGGTCTGGGGATAATCCCGCTGGAAAAGCCAGGTCTAAGTAGCCTTGGATCCACCTCATGATGTATTTCAATCTAAAGCACTTTTACTTACTTAGTGTGGAGGCAGTTTGAACGGCAGACCTCTCCAATGGAAGGCTTACTGAATTAACACATGGCTCAATGGTGCTTTGCAACTGCAAGGTACCAGTACACCACAATTGTGGACTGTTAGAATGTTACTAAACAATATTTTTAATATTACTTTAATTTTTGTAAATGTTTTATCACATCTAGTGATCATTATTTTTTAATGTAGTTTAAGCCTACCAGAGTTGAACATGTCTTTCAACAATCAAAAAAGAACAACAACACCAGGAGAACCCTGTTATAATGAAGCACATGTCTGTACACTAAGCCCTGCAGAAAATACCTTTTGCCTCCTAAAAGCCTTCTTCAGATGTATAAATATGACCAACAGTGCTTTGATGTACTCTTCTAGGAAGGTCTCCAAAACTGTCACTCTGTAGTATGATGCACAATATTGCCTCTTAGAGAAACATAGCACTTATCACTTAATAAGAATACCAGCTACTGCTAAAGGGTTTTGTTATTTGGCAACAACAAAATTACAATGATTCAACACAACTTCGACTAATGGTAAATTAATCTGTGCACATTATCATTATATATATTACCAAAAAATGTAATTTAATTAAAAGGCAATATAAAAATGAACTCGTCTATGATGGTTTACATGATAGTAACACTCAGACATGTACAACAGGGCTATATGTATGCTGATGTATTTTTATACACTATTTTGATATAACTATCAACAAAGTTATTATTATATTCATGTTAAATTTAGTATATCATTGTTTAAATTTACTTTTAAACCAATGTAGTTCATTTAATAAAAGAAAAGTAATATAATATTCATACTTACAAAGTTGTGTTTCCTCACTAGGCAAAACCATCTTGTCATCTGCAGGCTTACTATAGAGTCATGCGAGGATCCACTAAGTGTGCTTAAACAGTATCTTTTAGTAAAATATTTATCAATAAATACAATGCAATACAATACAACATGATATAATACAATACAAGTACAACAAATACTTAATAAATATATTATGCAAAAGCTGTTCTGTATTGTTATTTATTAGAAGTATGTGTTTTAATTTTAATAAGTGAAAGTCATTTTAAAATTGTGTAATATCTTATTTTTTTGCAATCATGTTATTTTATATCATATTTAATACAAACTTTGAATATCATGTAAATTAAATTGTGGAACATATTCAGATGCTGATTGATTGAGAGTAAGATAACTATAAAAATGCATTTAGATCTCATTGATAACATAGAAAATGAAAAACACATTTCTTGTATTAAATAAACATTTCCATTATTAGTATTTACATATCAGCATGTTAAAACTTTAACTGAAAATGATGTAATGATAATGCAGAGGAGTATAAGAAGATAGGCTATACCGTATTAAAGCCAAAGTGCCAAAAGCAAGTCATCAGCTAGATGGGGTAAATTAAAAATTCAAATATCAAGTTATGCCTGTAGTTCTTTTTTTTCTTGGTGGTCTGTTTTTTACTTTTGGCATCCGCTGGACCTACAGAACAACCCTGGCAGAGTGAATGTACAGAGTCAGGATTTCAATCAGGAGTTTAATTTTCAGGGCATCATATGTGGCACTTTTGTGCTTCTCCAAGACCTGTTGGTAAATACAATGTAAAGCTACCCTGATCCAAGTTGCCCTGAAGTATCGCCTCAGGCCTTTTCCTAGCTCACATGAGGTTATTTTGTTAACAGTCACCACTTGCTCCCCCAACCATTTAGGTTGGTATGGACAGATTCACACAGTGTGTGTGAGTGTGCCTTCTTTTCCACACCTCCTCGACTATTTCTCAGAATTTATCTGTGATCAGGCCGCCGTTTCGGCCGCCGCCGATAACCCCAACATGGCCGCCGAGTCGGCCACAACAGGAAGAAGCAGTAGCGGTCTAGCGGAGGGAGTGCCTGCCGCCGGAATCGCGGAAGCGGAAGAAGAAAGGGGCCGGCTGTTTCCAGAAAGCTGCTATGCAGGGAGAAGATGCGGAGCCCGGAGCGGGAGAAGGGAGCAACGGACGCACCATCCATGAGGGAGGACGCCCTGCGGAACGCGCTGGAGGGAAGCAACAAAGAGGGAAGAACCACGAAGACAGAGGATGACCCCCTGTCCAAGGCAAAAGAGACCGGTCCTTCAACAGAAGAGAAGGAGGCGGGTTCTCCCCATATCACGGCCCTGGAGGGTCGTGGAGGCAGGCAAGTGGCCTTTACTCCCTCCTTTTCATTTAAGAGGTGGTGGGCGGGACGGAGGGCCACAACAGACGGAGCACAATAAAGGACCCTCACCTTAGGCACTGCACAGCTAGGGACACTGGTGGCGGTGCGCACATTCCCTAAACCCCTTTTTGTCTACCAATAGACAAGCGACTAATAGTCCCCTTTGTTTCTTTCCCTTATGTGTCTTGTCCCGGCTTTTCTCCCGGAGGAATTCTACCACGGCCGAAAAACTTCAGGACCCAGAAGCAAAGACAGAGACGACCAGCCCTCAAGGGAAGAAGGACATTTGTGTCTTCTCTAGTCCCCACACTGTTTGTTATGATTCACCAGAACTTTATCGAACTCTGACCACGAAGGAAAGGACATTTGTGTTTTCTTTAGTCCCCGCACTGTTTATTTTGATTCACCAAAACTTTATTAACCCCCTGACAATAAAACAGAATAAAACAACCCGACAAGCAGTCCTAACGCCCCTACTTTATCCAGTAGAGACAAGAAGGGGGAGGGAAGGGACCGCCCCAGTAGGGCAAACTTCTTACATTATCCTAACAATCATGTGTAATCTAGTTGGTGTATAGTACTCCCTGTATAGTATTTTGTACAACATTTCTCTGACTTAGGGATGTTTAGCAAATATTTTTGTCCTTATTAGTATCCTATTCCAGTGTCTTGTGTCCAAGTAAATTTCGAGCTCATACTCCCATTGCTCTTGAAATTATAATTTAGCTTCTGAGTTTTTAGAATTTTATAATTTATGCAAATTAGATATAAGTCAAATTCTGGATGTGATTTCTTTCATGTATTTTTCAAAGCAGTTTAGGTCTTGTGTCACCCCCTATTTTATTTTCAGTTTATGGCAGCCCCTTTTTCTCATTTTCTAAATTTCATCATATCTAGGTGTGGTGTACAATCTGTGTTCCCCAAAAAGGTGGCGTAAACAGCAATGCGCGCAAGGTGAAACTCTTGCTGCTTCTCCCATAAATTTTCCCATATTGACAGTGTTGATTCTGTTTCCGGCGAAGTGCATACATTTCCTCCCATTTTTGATCTTGAAACTCATGACATTCTCCAAGTGGTTGTGAGGCTAAACGCTGCTCTATGAACCCTGTCAGTCCTCCTCTTGGATCATTACATCATGCATCTCAAATGAAAGGCCTTATGAGAAAGCATTAAGTATGTAACACGCTGCCACCGTTGTCTATTGTATCCCACACATTGTTACCATCTAATTCTGGGTTTCTTCCCTTTTCATAAATATTCATTTCCACACCTTTAATCTTGATGGAAGTGTTTTGAAATAGTAAAGTATTTTAGGGTGGATTGTTATTTTAAGTGCAGCAATATGCCCAAAGTGCAGCAATATGCCCAACACAGAAGATACTGTGCATACCAGGATGCCAGCATGACTTTTATCTATCTATTGAGACTGGAAAGTTCTCACTAGTGCTTTAAATTTGGTACTAAGGTGACCAAAAGGTATCTAATTCTTTCCTCTGACCCCTGAAAGGGGTGGTTACCTGAAGTCATTCAAGAAGTCAACTTCCACCAGCCACAATCAGTCTTTCAGACTTCCTCAAATCAATGCAAAAAACAAACACTGTGCTGTAGGTCTCTAGTTCTTAAACCAGTGAGCTGAATGATTCCTCAAGAGCTACGCCAGGCAAAAGTATGTCATCTACAAAGGTTGTTGTTTGAAGTGCTCTTGCCCAAATTGTATCCCATTAATATCTCAATTGCCCCGGATTATCTGAAGAAGGAGTCCAATTCACAAGGCAAATAGTAATGGTGAGAGTGGACATTCATACTATGTACCTCTGGCTATGTCTATATTTTTATAAATCACCCATTCACTCTCCTCTTTTCCATTGATATGTGGTAACTAGCCAGTAGCCATTTACTGAATCTGAGGCCAAAGCTACATTTCTTTAATACATCTTTTATGGGCCCCACTCTATCCTGTCAAAAGTCTTTTCTGCATCAAACACAAGAATTACAGCATCCATCTGTTTAGGTTGGCAATCTTGATTACATTTTTGTTTAGTATTATCACTGCAGTTTTTGTTCCTCGAAAAAAGCCTTGCTGGTCAGGATGTACCAGCATTTACATTACATTATCTAATCTGTCATCCACAACCCCTGTGAAGATCTTAACATCAATAATTAACAAAGAAATGGGTCGATATGTTGTACACATGGTTGGGTCCTTGTATAGATTAAGTACGACTTATACTATAGCTTCTTCCATAATTAGAGTGATATGTTTTGGAACTCATTAAAGAGCTGAGCTAGAGCAAAATTTACAAAATTTGCTTTCAGGTAATTATCAAAATTATAGTGAAATCACATCAAATTGTGCATCATTACATGACATGCAAATCTGTAATTTGCAAAGTGCAAGGTGTGTAGCTGCCTCAATTGTTGACCTGAGGACACAATTAAGCAGAAACACAACAAAAACAGCTGCTCACGTTCTATTGTTCTTGTGCGTTTGCAGTAAATGCTTACTGCGAATTGCGCTTTTGTCATAAATGTTTACCAGCCATGCCACATAATTATACAAAGGGGCACAATGGCTTCATTTCAGGAATTTCAAGTATCAAATGTAACATAAAATTGCTGAAATTACCCCTGGGCAATCTAAATTTCTTGCAGGCCCAGTAGCCAGGAGTTGGCTCATAATTTTATAAAAATATAGCTATATTGCCATCAAGCCACTGGTTTCTAAGCATTTTCAGAGAGTTAATTGCTCTTGACACTTTTTCCACTGTAGTACAAGTCTCTTGGGTGGGGATCTCCAACCTGTTCTATAATAAAAGCCACTTCTGTTCAATAAAAATCATCCAGGTCTACTAACACAATTTATCAGTGTTACAATAGTGACCACTTCAGACAAGATTCCATTAGTAGCATAGGCATGCAGGATTACTATCCGTATGCAAAACCTTATTAAATGTTTTACACTCGTCTGGGGGTTGAGGCAGCATCTCCTCTCATTAGTCCAAGTCTTTACAACAATGAGTGTATGTTTATCCCAAAACGAGTATAATATTTCAATTGGATGCATTAGCAACAACACAAATTTGAGTCAAGTGAAATATTAACATTAGTCATATAAGTTAAATATCCATCAGAGAAAAGTATTTGGCTGAATTGCTATTCAAAAGAAAGAATATATTTATTTTCCATAAAGAGGTGCCTTGGGAGTTGCCCTTGGTTGTCCAGGATATTGCATGTGTAATATTCACAAGTATGGGCATTTCAATTTTTGTTACATCACTGTGATAGGTCTTATCACATCTGTGGTGCACCAAAGTAGGTGCTGGGGATTTAATAGGTGTTGTCTGGGAGTACTCAGATTCTCACTCTTCCACCACCACAATGCTTCTTGCGTTTCTTACAAAAAAGATATAGCAGCAGTGTTAGGCACAGTGTCAATAACTTTCTGAGGAGCTGGGATTGGTGCCAGGATTAACACCATCACCATCATTGCATGCACAATTGAGTTCATATCCAGAAAGCCTTCAGAACCTACTATATATAATTTTCCATGCCTAATTTTATTACACATTTGGAAGTCCTAGCAAAATCTCTTCTCAACTTTGCCATCTACATATTTGTTAAGGGTTATGTTTCATCCTCACCTTTGTTTGTAAACATCAGGCCCTATGCATGAAGGGGAGCATTTCCAGTTGTGAGTTCAACCTTGTTTCAGGCACCCTTGTGACAAAATTACCTAGCAAAGCGCAGATCTGTTCAAAACCAAGACTGATATCGAAAGCCAGGAAATTAAGGAGGAAAAGTAGAATTACAAAAAAGGTCTTGAATGCAGTGTTATTATCTTTATAGGTTCTTCTTATCTATCCCCCTCTGACATCACCACCATCTTATGACAAAGCATTGTATTGAGTTTAGAGTCATCTAGGCTGGGTTTGGTGGCTTAGTGGACCCAGGTTGAAATCCAGGTGGGTCCACTTAGCCTTTCATCCTTCTGAGGTCAATTAAAGTAGTACCATTGAGTTGGGTAACAATAAGCATCTGTTATTTAGCGCCAAGATAACATTGTGTGAACGTACACTTCACAAATATGATTGTTAGGTTAGACACTTAGCCTTATTTCATTAAGTCCACCTCTTTCAATTGAAACAAACAACTCTGGTGTTATGCTATTCCCTGAACTGCTTTTGGATTGCAGTGGAATCTGCAATGCATTGCTTCTATGAGTTGGCCAATCAAACAGAGGCAGTCTAACATCCCTAAGAACCTGGCAACTATCAACACACTACAAAATACAGTGGTTTGTGCGGGGTCATTTCACTATTGACTTAAATATTTCAGGAGGCATGAATTGTAGTCCTTTGAAATAAATTAACTGAAATAATACATCACACAAATGCCTCCAAGAAAGTAGTTGATCATATAATGATGTCACATACAAGACAATTATTTGTAATATTAGGACAGGGTGCTTCAACAGTGAATAAGTGAAGGTGCAGTGCTTGCAGGGTAATTATATGCAAAAGATGGAAAGGAAAGGCCACATGGTAAACATGATTCAGTGACTGCTGATGTTTTAAAACAAATGGTAGGTAGGTTGATAACTATAGATTCTATAGATAACAATGATTCCCTACTGAGTCCTCATCTTTAGAGGTAGTATATGCAGTCCAAATCTGAAACAGTTGTCGATGTTTGATAACTATAGATTCTATAGATAACTGTGATTCCCTATTGAGTCCTCATCTTTAGAGGTAGTATATGCAGGCCAAATCTGAAACAGTTGTCGATGATTGATACCAAAATCATAAGTATACTGTGTCTGCTTCAAAGTCTAATAGATTAAGGGGCTACCAACCCTTTGGATTACTTGAAAGCAAGCAGGGGATATATTTCACCAAAAGCAAAACCCTTATGCCCTGAAAGTAGTCATGACGGTCTAGCAGATTCAAACAACATCATGATAACAATCCTACTGTTATGTTATGTCATGTTATGATATAGTCAATTTATATAGCACGTGTTCACTGAAAGAGTTCTTGGTGCTGGGTAAAGAAGTCATCATCTAGTCAGGTTATTAGCAGTATGCCTGTGTGAATAGCCATGTTTTCAACATCCTTCTGAAGCACATGTAGTTGTCTGCTAGTCTGATTACAGTTGGAAGTGAATGCCAGACCTGAGGACCTAGCACTGAAAAACGTATCCCTCCCAACCACTTTTGTTTAAATCTCTAAACCATTAGGAGGTTCATTTGGACTGACCAGAGATTGCGCTTCAGGATGTAGCTCTGGATTCTTGCAGACATATACTTGAGACTTTTATTGTGGAGTGATTTAAAGATGATACAGCCTGTTTTTGATATGGTCCGTTGAGCCTCGGGAGCCAATGTAGCTTAATCATCAGTGGCTTGATATGACAGTGTCTCGTTGTTCAAAGACAATAGTTGCTGCTTGGTTTTGCACCATTTGAAGTTTATGGTTGAGGCCTTTTGGGAGTCTCAGGTAGAGGACATTTTTTTAGTCAATTCTCGATAGGACTAGCGCAATGATGATTTGGATGGTTGCTTCCATTGGGAAGAATTTCCTGAGTTGGAAGAAACATGAAGATGTTACAGTAGCTATCTGAGATTTCATGGATTGATTTTCATCAATTTGAATGCCAAGACTTTTTACGGCTGTCTTTGGAGAAGGGGGGAACCCATCTCTGTTGGCCAATAAGCAGGATTTCAATGGCTTAGCTAGTTATTAGTTACAACAATCTCTGTCTTAACATAGTTGAGCTTGAACTGATTACTATTCAACCAGTCTCTGATATATAACATGGTGTTCTAGAAGAACTCCCTTGAGTCTGACGTATCATTGATGGTAAAGATCAGCTGAATGTCATCAGCATAATTGTATATTATCGCATTCTTCTGCTGAAGGGTGTTTATCAGGGGGCGAATATATAGATTAAAAATAGGGGGGTAGAGAATATCCCTGAGGTACTCTACAATTCAAGTGAACTTTAGCTGAGCAGTAATAAGAGAGGCAAACTGACTGGATGCGGTCTTTAAGGAAGGATTTCACCCAGTGGACAGTCCCTTTTAAGCCTGCTGGTTAGATTCGGTCAGTCAAAATCCTATGATCTACCGTCTCAAATGCTGCGGATAGATCTGATAGAACCAGTGCCTGAATACTACCTTTGTCTGCCTTACCTCTCATGTCATCCACCACCGAGAGGATGACCGATTTGGTTGAGTGAGAGGGGCTGAAGCCTGCCTGGTGTGGGTCGAGGTATTTAGAGTCCTATAAAAAAGAGCAGAGCTGTTTTGCTACATGTGGCTCTAAAAAAATTTCTGGGTGGGGGAGAAGGGCGATTGGTCTATAGTTTTTTAGAAGCAGCAGATCTGCTCCAGGTTTTTTTTGTAGCAGGATTGCCACAGCTTCCTTAACCAATTGAGGAACACAGCCTTTCATAAGAGATTGATTCATGAATTTTTGAGAAGGAGGCAAAGATGATTTTATGAATTTGTGAGGGGCATAAATCTTTCGGGAGCCATAGTTAACTTTAGTTATTAGTTCCACTAAATGAGCTTGGCTGAAGTGGGGAAAGGTTGAGAAAGAGGTGTGATTTCTGCTCTCGGGTGTGGTCTTTATCTCTAACATACTGGTGGCGATAGTGTCATGTATTTCCTTTATTTTGTTCACAAAGAAGGAGATCATTGCATAATTTCTGTGTTGACCGGTAGTATGACTCGATCTGGGTTTGATAGTGCCCTAACGATATTGAAGATATCTTTTGTTTTATTATTAGAGTTCATGATGTTTAGCCTGTAAGGTAGCTTTTTTATAATCTTTTATGCTGTGTAATAAGGGCTTCTTATTTTCGGTCAAATACGTTCTTCATCATTTCCGTTCTGCCTGACGTGTTTTTAT
This sequence comes from Triturus cristatus, assembly GCF_964204655.1. Taxonomy (NCBI): domain Eukaryota; kingdom Metazoa; phylum Chordata; class Amphibia; order Caudata; family Salamandridae; genus Triturus; species Triturus cristatus. The sequence continues at coordinate 493,608,513 of NC_140588.1, forward strand.
TTTGAAGTCCTTAATTCTTCTGAGAACCATTTGGACCTATCCTGGCGGCAAATAAATCGAGTTTTTTGGAGTGGGGTCCGTTTAATACTGGCTGTCCTTTGCCAGTTTGAGATTGCTTTCTCTAATTCATCCAAATTCTCCATCGTGGAATATTTATACGGTTCCAGTTTCTAGACATGGTCCCTGGGAGAGTAGTGAGTTTGGGTAAAGCAAGCTCATTTAGTGTGAAGCTTTATTAGGTGGTGACCTGACCATATGCACGGGTTGATGGAGAGTTTAGATATGGTAAGATTTATGGACCAGACCTGGTCCAGAGTGTGCCCTTTTATGTGTGTAGGCACACATATATGTAAGCTTTTATCGAAACGCATATCCACACATTGGACCATACAATTTAAAGGCCTAACTGAAGAAGGGCGCCGTCCAAGTGATTTTTATATAGGAAAAAGGACTTTAAAAAACGCATAAGGAGGAACACAAAAATCGCTATCTTGATTACTTTCTACTATTTATACCATTAGACTAACGATAACAGCTCTATAGATGTGAGGTGATGCGTATAGGAGAGTGGCAGACTTCATAGCGCAGTTGGAAAATCAATTAGAAATAAAGTGCGCAAGGGAAAGTGCAATATCATATTGGGCAATGTATTGTGCAGGTATACAACCTCATATTGACACTACATAGGTGCTGTGGGAGTCACAAGTTTGGTCTTCAAAAAGATGGTTTAAAGGGAAATTGGCTATCGAAACGCGTCAACTCTTGAGTACACAATCTGTGTAGTGCCGGGAACAACAGATATTGATTTGGGTACAACTTATCGGGTTCCAGGTCCAACACGTTTTCAACACAGATGTGTGATTTTACAAATGCTACTGTCTTGTTAAGTGTACTCTCCAGAACATATTGTGTCGTGTATTTTTTTTATGTGTCGTTTTAATTTACTGTCGTAAAGAAATGCCCATCGATATTTTGGTTGTTTTTCATTAGCCACATTTAATAGAAGTCCTTTTTTTTACTGTATGAATTTGAAATTTATGTATTTCTTATGGTCCTCTTTTTAATAAGCAATTGTTTTTTATACGTTTTTTAACAATAATCAAATAAAAAAAATATATTTTCTATTTTCTTGTGTATTGGCCTTGAGTAAATATTTAGACTCCCTTCTATATAAGCGGTTTGTGAATAAGTGTGTGGATGTGGGTGGTGATCTTCTTTCTAAATTTAGCTAACCAAAGGAAGTTTTGTTTTTAAAAGACACATATGCTGTACAAGGTTGAGGCTATGTAGCATATCGGTCAGATCCCTGGAATCTTGGCCTGAGCCTTCTCATTTGCCCAGTAGTTCATCTCTCCAATGATGATCAATGGTCAGTGATGACATGATGTTTGCCAGTCATTTGGGAGAAATCCTGTATATGGTTTAGCGGTCTATATATAAGTGCGCACACCAGTGAGGAGGAGGTGAATTTAATGTACTCATGATACTAACAACTGAGGGGGTGTTTGTCGGGGTAAGTGTGGTGAAAGTCAAATGCCTTTTGATGGCTGCTGCCACTCCACCTCCTTTCCTCCCTGTTGGTTTATTGGCGTTCAAGAGATAATCATTTTCAGGTAGAGCTGCTAATATATCTGGTATGGAATTATCCGTGAGCCATGTCTCAGTCATAAGCAGTATGGTCGGAGATTCTGTGCTTAGTAGATTTAATATTTCTAGCTGATTCTTGACCATGGAATGCATGTTAAGATATGTAATATTAATGTCATTTGTTTCCTTTTGGTATGTGTAGAGACTGTATTTTTCAGGGTGACTGGGCTCTGTATAGGTATGTTCATATAAGGGTTGGGGTTTAGGAGGCCTAGCACTTTAGGTTTATGCATTACTGAGGGTCCCAGAGGCTTACCCTGTAAGGAGAGGAGTTTTAGTTCATCAGTAGTATAGATTAATTTCTGGGCATAGTAGCAGGCCCCTGGCCCCATCTGGGCCTACAGACCTTCGGCGCGGCGGTGCCACGTCCGTGCTGCCACGTCCGTGCTGCCGCCAGTGTTTTGATACCTCGGACCTCTTAGTGACTGCCCTCTGTGAGCTGATTGGATCCCCAGGGCAAATCAGCTTCTACCTTAGTGCATCTTAGTGCCGCCTCATTTCAGCATGGTTTAGCAAGTTCAAAGTTCTAAAACATCCCCAGCATTACAGATTCAAACAGTAATTACAATTTTTAAAAACAGGTGGGTAGCAGTAAGCTTTGCAATAGATTGGCGCAATAAAGCTATCTTTATGGCGCGTCCACACTGCTGCAAGAGTTTTGAAGCCTTGGAGCTCTTACTGACTCCACACCTCTGTGAGCAGAATGGATCCCCAGCTCCAATGAGCTTTGACCTTAGCGTGTCCCAGTGCTGCCTGATTTCAGCGCGGGTTGGCAAGTTAAAACTTCTAAAACATTCCCAGCCTTGTACATCCAAACATTGATTAAAATGTAAAAAAAAACTGTGAGTAGCAGAAAGCTTTGTAAAAGTTTGGCAGGATGCGGGTAGCTTTACAGGTGCGTCCGTACTGCGGCCAGTGTTATGAGGCCTCGGAGATCTTACTGACTCCACTCCTCTGTGAGCTGATTGGATCCCCAAGTCCAATCAGCTTCTACCTTAGCGCGTCCTAGTGCTGCCTGATTTCAGCATGGTTTGGCAAATGAAAGCTTCTAAAACATTCCCAGCATTACAGATTCAAACAGTGATTACAATTTTTAAAAAGCGGTGAGTAGCAGTAAGATTTGTAAAGATAGGCTAGAAGCGGCTATCTTTACCGGCGCGTCGACGCTGCTGCCAGTGTTTTGAGGCCTCGGAGCGCTTACTGACTCGCCCCTCTGTGAGATGATTGGAACCCTTATGTCCAATCAGCTTCTTCCTCAGCTCATTCAAGTGCCACCTGATTTCAGCGCAGTTTGGCAAGTTAAAACTTCCAAAAGATTCCCAGTATTACAGATTCAAACAGTAATTATAGTAATTACAATTTTCAAGAAACAGTGAGTAGCAGTAAGCGTTACAAAAGATTGGCGCGATGCGGCTATCTGGGTGACTTGAGCTTCAGTAAAGAACTGAGAATAGGTATTGTAATTACGGATGTGCAAAATCTATGTGCAATTCGCTTTCATGTAATCATGCTAAATACATCAAAATTATGGCACACTACACATAATTATGTGAAATGCAGATTTGGATTTTAACGATACATTTCAGAGCAAAATGTGTCCTGCATCAACTTTTTGTACAGGGACATAATTAAACAGCACTAAATAGTCTGTCGCTTTCTGTTGTTCAGGTCATTCACAGATATTTTTTACCACAAATTGCACCATTTGCGGAAAATTGCATGTAATAATACAAAGTGGCTGATTTTCACGTTTGAACGGAAACATATGGCTCCCAAAATTATGCACATTAAACCAGCATAATTTAAATGCCACCCAAACCTAATTATAATTAATTAAAAACTATTTACACTTTGCAAACCTATTTTACTCAGGAGTGCATTTCAGCATGTGCATCACTGTTCAACTTGATGAAGGAATCAGGGTCTGGACGTTGCAAAAATGCAATGCTTTGTGTTTTAAAGTGCAAAACAGGCCCCACACTATCAGGCAAAACAGGACAACAGCAGGACTGCACCCTCAATCTACTGGGCCTGACAGTAGAGCATGAACTAACAATTGTTTTGTGAAAAGATTAACAACTTGGCTTTCAAATAGGAACATGTTTATTGAAAATACTGAATTATGCGGTTTCTCTATTTGCACTACAGTAAAGGGAACAATACTTAATTATGTAACGAGGAAAATAGAATTATAAACAAAAAACATTGCTTTGTTAAAAAATGCATTCAACTTTAGAAAGAAGCCATTTTTGAAGCTGTTCTCTTCAAAGAGTGCTAACAATGGCCACTGACTGCCTTTTTCAGGTTTTGGTTTTGTTTTGATTTCACAAATAGAATTTTTAACAAAACAATCGTCAACGGTCAGGGCCAGTGAAATTATGCTATTGTATTGCTGCAGTATTTATGGCAGGATTATAATCTTACTGCTCTTGCCATATAATTTTCGGAATTCAGCAAAACATGAATTTCATACTCAAAAGTATCAAAATAATACTGCCAGGGAATGTGCCACATGAGTTGCTATTTATTGACCCATAATTTAGATAGCCCTCCCTCGAAATGTGGTTCCGTATGGCCACAAAATCCTAGTGGCCATGACAGTGGTAATACCATGGAGAGAGGTTTGGGAGTTGCCATTATAATGATAACACCCATATTTTTTACAGAGCCATGGGAAATGCTATATCAAAACATGAAGCCCTTTGGGCGCTAAAAATCAGTTCAAGCAGCATGACGTGCCGATATCCACCCATTCACAGAACTCCGCTGAAGCTCGTTGAGTTTTCATTCAACTCTATGGAATTCCATGTAGTGAAACTGCACGTTCCACCCACCCCTGATTTTAATGTGGTTAAATGTCGTTCAAGGATGGTGGATCAAAGATGGATGAAGCGTTATCAAAACCACAAAATGCTCTATCATTGGGCTAGAGGAACATGGCGGCAGGTTAACGCCGGCCGCGAGAAGCACTGCTTGACTCTGGAAACTACCCGCGTATGTCACCGTGTCTCATCATGGAATCCTTAGTCTGAGCAAAATGGTGAGGAGTTGGTAATCTGTTTTCCTTATTGTTTTGCTTATTATGCTCATCGGGCTTCCTTTCCTCTCTCTCTTACACGCCGTGCGCCACGACTGAAAAAAAAATAACCTACATGGTTGAGCACTTGGACCCCGGGGGAGAAACAGCGGATGAGTGTCTACGGGTTGACACGCTCTACACGTCAGGAGCTGAGCGCAAGGAGTGCAGGAGAAGCGAGTCACAGCACCAGAGGAAACACAGGTTTAAGTTGCTGCGGGAGACCTGCAGTATTGTGGAGAAAGATTACAACGGCATCCGCACGAGTCTACCCCCATTCGATTCATGGTGCAGTATATTATCGTATTTTTAATATTGGATGGGAACATCGGCACACATGGTCGGCAAAGCAGGGGGGAGAAGGGCTAACTCTGCCTCAGAACAGTAATAGAATAGAAGTGTTCCAAAGCTTATGGACTACCGCTGTCGTTTTTTGCAGGAAATGTATATGTGATTTTCAGAGACTGAGTAATGTGCAACTTAGTGAAGGTGCCAGCCAAGTTTCAACAGAGGGTGTAGGGATGGACACGGTAGCTGTTGATTCTTCCCCCTCCATAATTGAAGCATGTTCTAGTAAGCTAAAGAATCATAGAGGGGGCAAAATAGTCAATCAGACTAGTAAGTGTCCGACGGAGAGTGGAGTAGTTAGGGAGGATAGAGATCAAGTGAGGGGAGCACGCCTGGCTTCAAGGAATAGTTATTTGCTACGCTCACTGCCAGAGAATGAGCTCTCTGTGGTAGATCAAGCAGTTAGCATAGTCCCTAAGACTCCACGGCAGAAGAAAAAGGACAGGAGGGAGAGGAGTAAGACTGGTGACGGCAGAAAGGGTGGTCCTAATATCATAAAAACCACTCCGTCATTAATATCTTATTTTAAGATAATGGAGAAAGAGGCCTCCCTTAGTTCTGTACTCCCTAATAGCTCCACTATATGCTCAGAACTATACAAACCCCCTAGTCAGGTTGAGGAACATATGGACCCACAAAACCCACAGAATCATTTGAGTATGCCCCATGAGGAACCAGTTATGTCAGCAAATAAGTTTTCTCCCCTACTATCGGATCCTGACACAGATCTGGGCACTGGCACAGATCTGGGCACTGAGCCGGGGAGTTTGCTATCAGGCCCAGTGACCAAAAGACCTTTGGGGGGGGTCTCAGAATCTGGTTCTCAACCATCAGGGGGCTCTTGCGACGATAATATGAGTGGTAGTAGTAGCGGGAACATAGTAGGTATTCCCTCAGAGGCACAACCAGAGGGGTCTAAGGGCAATCAGTTGGAGAGCCTTCTTTTTTCCATACGTGACGATATATTTGCGAAACTGCTCCCTAGGTTTGAAATTTCAGAGGGGAACCAGAAGGAAATATCAGAGAAGTGTACGAGCTTGGAGTGTAAATTGGATGATATTTGTACTAGGACGGAGGAGCTCGAGAAGAAGGTTGATAATCTCGCTAGGGTCTCTCAAGGACATTCAGATACTATCTCTCAGCTTCAAGCACAGAATCGGGTTTTGCAAGTGGATATGGAGAGATTAGAGATACACGCTAGAAGGAATAACCTAAAGTTCCTGAAAATACCAGAGGGTGCAGAGAATGGAGATGTGAAGTCTCTGGTGTGTAAACTGTTGAGAGAGGGGGTCTTAAAAGATAGACCAGATATCGACCTTGAAAAAGAGATTCAGCGAGCACACAGAGATCCATTCAGACAGCATCCAGATAGGAAGACCTCGAGAAAAATGTTAGTTAATTTTCTTACGTACGCAACCAAGGAGATGATCCTAGGTCGGGCTTTGACGGATACATCGTTGCACATTAACTCTACTAAATATCTTATCCGTTCCGACGTCGGCAGAGTGACGGCACAAAGGCAATGGGAGTTGGGTTCTCGGATGTCTGACCTAAGAAGCCTTGGAGCACAGTTGATGATGAAATTCCCCGCAGCGTTAAGGGTGGTTATGGAGAAATAAGACATATAATTTTTCCTCCGATTTGGAGGTTGACACCTTCTTATCCCAGATGAAAGAGGTATAATCACTGATTACCCTAGTAATTGCGATAGTTGTAACAACACTAGATAAATGTATATTGAATGTATGGGTTTGGGAGGCTACACATAAAGATAAAGGAAAAAAAAAGAAAAAAAGAGGGGGTTAAAAAAAAAAAAGAGAAAATTGTTTTTTTTTGTTCGAAAGAGCCTATGACCCTGAATGATCTGATCCTATTGACCATAATAGAGACATAGGCTAGGTAAAGCACGCATAATTGAGAGAGGTAGATTCCAGGTTGGGAGCAGGGCTTTTCAAAAGGCGGTTTCTATCGCCAAGTCACTTAAAGGGGGGTTCCTCAGGGTGGGTGATGGGGGATGGAGGGGTGTGGGGGTGAAGAGTGGGGTAGGTAAAGAAAAAAAAAAATCCTCATAGAGCCAAAAGTGTTAGCAAGGTCATTAGCATGTTACAAGTTTACTGGGGGGATTGGGCCAGGTCTTTTAATGAGTATGCCAATAAATATAGCACAACTCACTTGATAATATGATGAACGTCCCTAATAAAATCAAAATAATAAGCTGGAACATAAATGGATTAAGGGAGGGTAGGAAATTTAACAGAATATGTGAATTTTTGAGGAAATCAGGGGCACATATATGTCTCCTAGAAGAGACCCACCTCGAGTTCCAAGAATGCAAGATAGCCTTTAGAAAACAAAGTTGGGTGCAGGACCTTCTTTGCTCCCACCAAAATTGGAATACGAGGGGGGTAGCGATGTTAATCCGGGCAAATAGTAAGATTAGAGTTGAGAAATACGATACGGATACCTCAGGTAGATGGCTGACCGCATTGCTAGTAGTAGATAGTTTTCCTCTGACATGCGCTGTTTACTATGGCCCTAATCAAGATTGTTCAGAATATTTGGTTACGTTGAAAATAAGTCTTCTTGATTTAAATGCCCCTATTATCCTGGGGGGTGATTTTAATTTAGTTTTTGATGAAAATCTGGATAGAACCTCTAGGGCTACTATTACTCCTTTACTTAAAATGAAATCAGAACTTAAGAATATAATGAAAGACTTTAATCTGTTAGACATTTGGAGGGCTAGAAATAACAGTAGTAGGGATTATTCTTATTATAGCCACAGATACAGACATCATTCCCGGATTGACTTTTTCTTGATTGATCAGAAGTTACTCCCAGTGGTGGATTCCTCCACTTATATTCCAGCTTCGCTGTCTGATCACTCCATGGTGGAGTTAACAATAAAAGTTGTAAAAGGAGTACAAATGAGAAGGTGGACCCTTGATAGGTCAATATTACTAATTGACGAAGTAAGAGCACGATTAATAACGCAGATTGAAGAATACTTTAGGTTTAACTGCGGGTCCGCAGGTTCTCAGATTGTGTGGGAGGCTTTTAAGTCCTTTTTGAGGGGGATATTAACTACGTCTATGATCAAGAGAAACAGTGATAATAGAAATGCTGAAGTGGACTTCCTCAGTAAGATAAAGCAGAAAGAACAACAACTTCAACTAGCATCTCTAAAGCAACATCTTCATTTCGAGATAATACTACATGAGTTGAACTCTTTAAAGGCAGAATATCAGGCCTACCTTGATAAAGTAATCAAAGATAGGTGGGAGGCGAGTAGACTGCAAAATTTTTCATTCGGGGAGAAATGTGGGCGTCTCCTAGCTTGGAAGGCGAGAACTGACAGAGCCAAAAATCAAATCGCAAGTTTAATTATACAAGATACAGGGGCTTTGACATATGACAATGGTCAGATATTAGAGGAAGTCCAAAAATATATGTCAAAGATGTATGCTGAGTGTGGTGACTTCTCCCCGGAAAAAGCTGAAATTTGGTTAAACCAATTAGAGCTACCTCATCTTACTGAAGCAGATAGGGCTTTTTTAAGTTGGGCCATTAAAGAGGGAGAGGTATATAATCAACTAAAAAGAATGGCGAAAGGTAAAGCAGCGGGACCAGATGGGCTCCCAGTAGATCTGTATCAAATTAGTCCAGAATTAATTGTACCGGTCCTCACAATTTTGTTTAACAAGATACATCTTTCAGGTGAGGCTGCTCCACAATCCTGGACGGAAGCCACAGTAGCTTTAATACTAAAACCCAATAAAGACCCTCAGATCGTTGAGTCCTACCGGCCAATCTCGCTGATAAATACTGATTATAAGATCTTTGCGGGGGTGTTGGCAGCGAGATTGGCCAAAGTTATTAAATCAGTGGTGCACGGTGATCAGAGGGGCTTTATGCCGGGTCGGCAGCTGAATGAACTTACGTTTCAGGCCATTGCTGCTATAGATGTCGCCATTGATGAGAAATCCCCCTTGACCATTGTGGCTATCGATGCCGCAAAGGCTTTCGACCAAGTGAACTGGTTTTATTTATGGGAAGCATTGGCCGCATTTGGTATGCCAATGAACTTTATAGCATCGATTCGATCTTTATATAATTGTCCTAAAGCTAAAATTCTTGTTAATGGCCATCTCACAAAGTGGGTACAAATATTTCGCGGTACTAGACAGGGATGCCCCCTTTCCCCCTGTTAGAAATGGCGATTTCTGGTTGGCTAGGGCTTGCGCCAAAGCCAGGCAGAAACCACCACTCTAGTCAGGGCAAGGAAGGTACACGCCAAAGATAACCCCTGCTCACCCCCTTGGTAGCTTGGCACGAGCAGTCAGGCTTATCTCTGAGGCGATGTGTAAAGCGTTTGCGCGCGCACCCAGCATCAACACCCAAGGCCCACCACAAAAGAAACTCCACACAAGGTATTATATAAAAATAGCCTTTGTATTACCAAAACACATTATATAAGACCACACACTTTACAATGTGCCAACAGGCACGGGCAGAGTTTACAAGGGATTATATGTACAGGGGACAGGGCCACATGGACCACTGTCAGGAATTAGCACTTTGTAGAAATTAGCACTTAGAACATAGGAATAATACTTTAGAACATAGCACATACAATCACTGTAGCACTAAAATAGAACATGTAGCACACAACCAGTAACTACTGGTAACAGGTACGTACCACCTACGCAACCCTAACCACCTTAGGAAAATGTCACGCAGGGAACTAGGACCTCACTAGCACCACCTGTACTAGGAGTAAACAAACAACCACCTAAGTATCACAATACCTGTAGGGGTAATAGCACGTTACACATGATGCATCACATTCAGAAGTGTAGGGAAGGAAAACACATGATGCATAAAAACATTCAGCGGTGTAAAACAAGGCACATGACGCATAAAAACACATTCAGAGGTGCAGGAAAGGAACAATAGCGCAAGAACTCACATAAGCCACCACCTGTGGCAGTCCCTAGGCCAACTGGCCTTGTAGGGGCTAGGACGCCCTGTGTCCCAATGTTAGGGGGGCCTAAACGTTGCAGCTGCCTACTAAGTGCTGGGCAGCTGTGGGGACTGAGGCCTGGGCACCTCTGGGCCCTTAGAACAATTATGGCCTTCTGAGCCCCTCTAGGCTCTAAAACAAGAAATGCCCCCTGAGCCTCGCAGGCTCTAAACAATAATGCGACCCTTCGTTGGAGCCTCGTGGGCTCTGAAACACGAATGCCCCCGTAACGCTGGAGGCTCGGGGCTCTAAACAAATACTCGCCCCGTTGCTGGAGTCATCCTGGACTCTGGCGCCAATGAGGGGGTATCGTTGGAGCCTTGTGGGCTCTCGGAACAAGACTGCCCCGGAGTTGCTGGCCTCTTTGTCAGAAGGAGGGGGGCCTCGTCGAAGCGGCCCACTGCCAAGCGGGGCCGCTCGGGAATGAAGGCAGGTGCTCCTCTCCGTTGGAGCGCCACCAGCGCTCTCGTTAGTGTGGCCCCCGTGGGAGCGGCCCGCTACTGCTGCGCCGCTGGGGGGGACAGGGCAGAGTCTTCCACCCACACGGAGTCCCGCTTACCTGGGACTCCCGCGTGGTCTCTCGCAGCACTTCTCCTCAGGGCCCCGGGGCGCAGGTTAGGCTCCTGCCGGCTCCGGGGCTTTCAATCCAGCGCGAGTCCTTGGTGGGAGGCGGGGTAGGCTCCCGCCCTCCTATTTCCGGTCCTGGTTGTCCCGGAGGCCCGCCCTCGGCCTGCCTGACTTCCGGGATGCCCCGGCTCCGGGCTGCAGAGGTGATTTCTCCTGCCGTAAGAGGGGTGGGCTCCCTCGTGATGATAAAGCAATATCCCGCGGGGTGGGCACCCGCTTACAGTTACAGCAATGTCCCTGGCAGGGTGGGCACCTGCCAGGAGACTCCGGAATCGGCAAAGGCGGGGCAAACGCCGGGTGGGCACCGGCTAGCAGAAATAAAGCGCTCCTAGCGCTAAGGGCAGAAGTGAAAGCGCTCTCAGCGCTGAAGACAAGTCCAGCGCTTCCAGGTGCTTAGAGAGGGAAAATAAAGCGCTCCCAGCGCCTAAAGGAGGATCCCAACCAAGTCCAGCAAAGTTCTCCCCTGCATGCAGCAGGGCAGGGGTGGGGGGCAAGGCTGGACCCAGAGCCAGCTCACTGGGTCTCCAGGCAGGGAGGTAGTCCAAGTGGCGGTCCTCTGGTCCAGCGGCAGCAGCCCCCTCAGGTAAGATCCTGGCAGAGAACAGTTTCTGTGGAGACACAGCCCCATTTTTATACAGTAAAACCCTTTGTCTCAAGGTGCAGGGAAGAAGCGAACCAGTTACAACTGGTTCCTGAGCACTTTGTTTTGCTCAGGAACCAGTTGTAACTGGTTCCTGAGCAAAACAAGTGCAGGCCAGGGTCATCAGTCGCACCACAGGGGGCGGAGCCAGCATTGTGTGGGGAAAACCCAGCCCTATTCAGGACCCAGGTGTACTCCTCCCACCCATCTAGGTGCTGATCTCCCTATTCACCACTGGGTGACTCCTCCTGACTCTGGGGATGCCCTAGCCCGTCACATGACCTCAGCCAGCCAATCACGCGACAGGCAGTCACTGCACATTTTACACTAATATGCCAACTCCTAGAAGTGGCACTTCCGCACATGACATAATCACGCATTATATATCATTGCGAAGCATTCAATCACACGAGTCCGCACATACCAAACTAGAGCCTGCACACCCCACGCATCAGGAACTACCAGGGACACATACATTCCCCATGCATTCCTATGGGAGGGCAGGCCTATCTCACCACATGCACTCAGAGTGCGCACGCACTTTACTCTGGGACACAGGGAAAGTGCGCAGAAACCAAAAATCATTACCACCAGGTCACCAGTAAAAGCAAAAAGTTCAGGGGTGAACCTGTCAGAAGGGCCAAGTCCAACACAACCCCCTTCCAGCCAAAACGCAGGGCAGACCAATCACCACTGTGATGGACTTCCCTGCTTGGGGCGATAGAACAAGGACGCGGGCCCGCAACTGCAGGGACACCATCCTGTTCTACGCCACGGTGAACCCATGGGATTCCTTCTAAAACCACTGTCCGGACCAACTGGGCTACCCCACTGGTACTCCCAAGTTGTCCGCGGCCAAGACCAGGCCCTAGGCCACCCAGGTGCCACCGGTCTTTGCCTAATCACAGAGTGGGGGGTAGTAACCCCTGGCACATAGCGGCCATTCTCCACTCTTCCTGTCTGCAAGACAGGACTAGACTGCCACTGGTTCTTCAGCCTAGGGTCTACAACCTCAGGCGGACCAGGAGTCTCAGGGAAGGCTCTCCTCCCCCTACCTCTTCTCCTAGGGTTCCTCCTCCTCTGGCGAGGGGTACACCTAGAACGCCATTCCAACCCAGGGTTTAACCCCTCAGGTTGTACCGGGGCCAGAGGTGGGCTCTCCCACCCTCTGCACCCCCTTCGAGAGCCCTGCTCCCTACCAACTGGGCCGGTACCTCTGGAAGAAGAACCGGTCGGGACGCTGGTTACAGACGTCCCACCCTTCAGGTCAGGCCGATCCTGAACCTGGCCTCCCAACCTCCGGCCTAGAACCTTTGGTGGAATAATCACCTGGCACTCCAGGACTTCTGGGGATTTACACTCCATCCCCCTGAGGCTATCAAACGACACATATGTTGAGTGACTGTCTGTCTGGCGCTGATCTCCCGTCCCCTGTCCACCTGACAGTGCGCAGAGATCCCCCAGAACAGAAGTGGTGTCACCATGGTCACTACACGGGATCCTAGCCCAACTGGGAAGTCCCTGACCCACTGGCTCTTCCACTGGGGAACTCATCCCCCAATCACTCTTCACGCTGGACTCCTGTACCCTCCCTACCGGAGCGGTGCTGCCAGACTCTAGAACCACAGGAGCCCTGCTTACAGGCGCTCCAGGTCCTCTACTCCCTAGGTGATCTTCCTCAAATGGACTAACAGGACAGCCTAGGTCCCCAACTTGGTGTTCCCTCATGAAACCATCCAAGTCCTGAGGCAGGGTTTCGTGCGTCTGGGGACCCTCGGTCACCCACTTACTCCCGCTCCACTGAGCCAGGCCGTAAGCCCCTACACCCTCCTCGCTATCCTGGGACCTAGCTGGGCTACACTGAGCCTCTTCCACCACGCTGGGCTGGAAGATACCTGAACCACTACTTTTGGATTCACTCCCTAATGACTCTAGAGAACCTCTAGCCCTTTCCCAGCGCTCTGCTTCCTCCGCAAGCTCCCAAGGACAAAAAGAGTCGTACCTCAGCAGGTGTTGGCGCAACCCTGGAGAACAACTACTGAGCATCTGCTCTTTGATAATCATTTTGATCACTGCCTTCAAATCCTCTTCTGGGTTAACCATCAGCCACTCCACCAGTGCATCCTGACAGTCATCCACAAACTCCTCCCAAGACTGGTGAGACAGTTTCCTACTGCCCCTGAATTTCAACCTATACTCCTCCTCTTGGGAAACAGGTACCATACCCGGGGAACTGGGAGTGGGACTTCTCGCACGGGACTCTATACAACTGCCCCCACTGGACTCAACCCTCCCTGGGGAGTCCAGAAAATTAAAACTGCGCGCAGGGGATAGCCTACCCTCCAGAGCTACTTTGCCTCTGGTGGAGGCCCTCTCAGCCTCCTCTATCCTCTCCTGCGCCAAGACCCTCTCAGTCTCTAGCTGTTGCTTCTTGACCTCCAGCTGCGCCATAGCCTGTGCATGCTCTAACCTGAGCTTCTCTAGCGTCAGCTGGTGCTCCCTTTCTTTCCTCCTATCTTCCCACTCCTCTGGGGACAGGGAAAGGGATGAGGCGCTGCCTCCTACGCTGGACCCAGCAAGGGACTCCCTACCTATGGGGTCCTCACTCTCTACTGGCGTCCAGGTACTGTCATCTTCTTCCTCCTCTTCTGAATCCTCAGTGCTCCCCACAGACCCACCACCCTCCAGGTGTGAGGCCCGGGCCCTTTCCCTACTGCGCTCAAGATCCCTTTGAGTCCTAACCCACCAGGTCAGGTTGCTTCTAAGTTTGGACTGAGTGTCTGACTCATCCACACCTATGTCTCTCTCTCTACAGAACCTTTCCAACTCCTGCATACTGTACCAGGCTAGATCACTGAGATCAAAAGCAGGCTCCATTCTGGCGGACGTTCTGGTGAAAAGATTACACAGGGAACCTAGGGGTCTGAGCTTGACAGGAGTACACAATTCACAAAAGAGGGTTCAGCAAGCTCTCTATCCCAGAGAACTCACACTCACTTGCCTAGTGCCACACACCCTTCATCCACACACAACCCTCCCCTCGGACTGGTAAGGCAGTTTCTACCACCCCTGATTCCTCAACCTGACCACAAGTGACACAGGTACCAAACTCTGGGCGCAGGGAGGGGAACAAATGTACTGGACACTATTATGCTGCCACCACTGGATCCCACCCTCTGGTGAATCCAGAAAACACAATGCACTTAGGGGGATGATCTACCCTCCCGAGCTAGGGACACCTAACTCACAGTGCACAAGAAACACATTTCCAAAGAAATGACAAAAGAACAATTTAGCACAATAATCCCTATACCATGTGACTATCTAAATGCAGAGTTTTGTGGTGCAGCCAGTTGCTGCTGCGGTACAGCGCAAACGCAAGTCCAAATCCCACCGCTGCCACCAATGTTAGAAATGGCGATTTCTGGTTGGCTAGGGCTTGCGCCAAAGCCAGGCAGAAACCACCACTCTAGTCAGGGCAAGGAAGGTACACGCCAAAGATAACCCCTGCTCACCCCCTTGGTAGCTTGGCACGAGCAGTCAGGCTTATCTCTGAGGCGATGTGTAAAGCGTTTGCGCGCGCACCCAGCAACAACACCCAAGGCCCACCACAAAAGAAACTCCACACAAGGTATTATATAAAAATAGCCTTTGTATTACCAAAACACATTATATAAGACCACACACTTTACAATGTGCCAACAGGCACGGGCAGAGTTTACAAGGGATTATATGTACAGGGGACAGGGCCACATGGACCACTGTCAGGAATTAGCACTTTGTAGAAATTAGCACTTAGAACATAGGAATAATACTTTAGAACATAGCACATACAATCACTGTAGCACTAAAATAGAACATGTAGCACACAACCAGTAACTACTGGTAACAGGTACGTACCACCTACGCAACCCTAACCACCTTAGGAAAATGTCACGCAGGGAACTAGGACCTCACTAGCACCACCTGTACTAGGAGTAAACAAACAACCACCTAAGTATCACAATACCTGTAGGGGTAATAGCACGTTACACATGATGCATCACATTCAGAAGTGTAGGGAAGGAAAACACATGATGCATAAAAACATTCAGCGGTGTAAAACAAGGCACATGACGCATAAAAACACATTCAGAGGTGCAGGAAAGGAACAATAGCGCAAGAACTCACATAAGCCACCACCTGTGGCAGTCCCTAGGCCAACTGGCCTTGTAGGGGCTAGGACGCCCTGTGTCCCAATGTTAGGGGGGCCTAAACGTTGCAGCTGCCTACTAAGTGCTGGGCAGCTGTGGGGACTGAGGCCTGGGCACCTCTGGGCCCTTAGAACAATTATGGCCTTCTGAGCCCCTCTAGGCTCTAAAACAAGAAATGCCCCCTGAGCCTCGCAGGCTCTAAACAATAATGCGACCCTTCGTTGGAGCCTCGTGGGCTCTGAAACACGAATGCCCCCGTAACGCTGGAGCCTCGGGGCTCTAAACAAATACTCGCCCCGTTGCTGGAGTCATCCTGGACTCTGGCGCCAATGAGGGGGTATCGTTGGAGCCTTGTGGGCTCTCGGAACAAGACTGCCCCGGAGTTGCTGGCCTTTTTGTCAGAAGGAGGGGGGCCTCGTCGAAGCGGCCCACTGCCAAGCGGGGCCGCTCGCGAATGAAGGCAGGTGCTCCTCTCCGTTGGAGCGCCACCAGCGCTCTCGTTAGTGTGGCCCTCGTGGGAGCGGCCCGCTACTGCTGCGCCGCTGGGGGGGACAGGGCAGAGTCTTCCACCCACACGGAGTCCCGCTTACCTGGGACTCCCGCGTGGTCTCTCGCAGCACTTCTCCTCAGGGCCCCGGGGCGCAGGGTAGGCTCCTGCCGGCTCCGGGGCTTTCAATCCAGCGCGAGTCCTTGGTGGGAGGCGGGGTAGGCTCCCGCCCTCCTATTTCCGGTCCTGGTTGTCCCGGAGGCCCGCCCTCGGCCTGCCTGACTTCCGGGATGCCCCGGCTCCGGGCTGCAGCGGTGATTTCTCCTGCCGTAAGAGGGGTGGGCTCCCTCGTGATGATAAAGCAATATCCCGCGGGGTGGGCACCCGCTTACAGTTACAGCAATGTCCCTGGCAGGGAGGGCACCTGCCAGGAGACTCCGGAATCGGCAAAGGCGGGGCAAACGCCGGGTGGGCACCGGCTAGCAGAAATAAAGCGCTCCTAGCGCTAAGGGCAGAAGTGAAAGCGCTCTCAGCGCTGAAGACAAGTCCAGCGCTTCCAGGTGCTTAGAGAGGGAAAATAAAGCGCTCCCAGCGCCTAAAGGAGGATCCCAACCAAGTCCAGCAAAGTTCTCCCCTGCATGCAGCAGGGCAGGGGTGGGGGGCAAGGCTGGACCCAGAGCCAGCTCACTGGGTCTCCAGGCAGGGAGGTAGTCCAAGTGGCGGTCCTCTGGTCCAGCGGCAGCAGCCCCCTCAGGTAAGATCCTGGCAGAGAACAGTTTCTGTGGAGACACAGCCCCATTTTTATACAGTAAAACCCTTTGTCTCAAGGTGCAGGGAAGAAGCGAACCAGTTACAACTGGTTCCTGAGCACTTTGTTTTGCTCAGGAACCAGTTGTAACTGGTTCCTGAGCAAAACAAGTGCAGGCCAGGGTCATCAGTCGCACCACAGGGGGCGGAGCCAGCATTGTGTGGGGAAAACCCAGCCCTATTCAGGACCCAGGTGTACTCCTCCCACCCATCTAGGTGCTGATCTCCCTATTCACCACTGGGTGACTCCTCCTGACTCTGGGGATGCCCTAGCCCGTCACATGACCTCAGCCAGCCAATCACGCGACAGGCAGTCACTGCACATTTTACACTAATATGCCAACTCCTAGAAGTGGCACTTCCGCACATGACATAATCACGCATTATATATCATTGCGAAGCATTCAATCACACGAGTCCGCACATACCAAACTAGAGCCTGCACACCCCACGCATCAGGAACTACCAGGGACACATACATTCCCCATGCATTCCTATGGGAGGGCAGGCCTATCTCACCACATGCACTCAGAGTGCGCACGCACTTTACTCTGGGACACAGGGAAAGTGCGCAGAAACCAAAAATCCTTACCACCAGGTCACCAGTAAAAGCAAAAAGTTCAGGGGTGAACCTGTCAGAAGGGCCAAGTCCAACACCCCCCTTTTGTTTAATTTATCTATTGAACCTTTCGTTATCCAACTGAGAGCAGACCCCTCTTTTAGACCCTTTAATATTGCGAACTTAGAACTAAAATTTGCTCTTTATGCGGATGATCTTCTAATGTTCACTTCGAATCCTGAAGAGGCTATCCCTAGACTTTTTGATCGGGCAGAAGACTTTGGGGCGATCTCTGGTTACAAAATAAATACAGAAAAGACTGAGCTTATGCAGTAGAATCAGGTCAAGGAGTTTCCGGGTGTCAAACCAAAGATGAGATACCTGGGAATACACTTAGTCCAAGATATTAATCAGCTAGCTAAAATAAATCTGGATAGAGTCTATAAGGAGGTCTGTCACCTTTTACAACGTTGGTCTAGTCTTTCGCTTAATATATTCGGGAGAGTGAACCTAGTAAAAATGGTCATTCTACCTAAAATCACTTATTTATTCAATTCTATTCCGTTAACCTTTAATCCAAAAGATATGGCTAAATACAGGGGAAAATAGGCTCATTTATATGGAACACCAAGTCATCGGGAATATCGTGGAAAAAATTGAGGAGTTAATTAAAATTAGGTGGTCTTGCCCTGCCAGATATACTCATCTATTGTCATTCATTTCAATTAAAACATTTTAGACTAATGGCTGATAAGGCAGATACCTCTGTTTTAGGCTGTCTGTTTCAGGCATTGCTACATGGTATACCCCAAGGCCAGGAATATTTTCTGTTTAAATTCGGCGATCCCAGGTTTTATAAAAAAGTGAGATTAAAGATCTTAAGAACAGCTCAAAATAATTGGGTATTTTTCAGGAAAAAATTGGGAATTCCCTACTACGCTCCCCAGGCCCCGATCTGGGACTCCCCAGGGACTCCTGAGTGTTTGAAGGACCAACTAGCTCGCCCCTTGAGGTTAGCGGGTATAACACACTGGAGAGATTTATTAAAGGATTCACAGCTTATTGATTGGGACTCTCTCTCTAGATTGATAGGGGGAACACTTACCAGGTTTAAGTACTATCAATTACTGGGTTGGTGGGCATCTCTGGCATCGATGTCATGTTCACCAAATTTAAAATTTGATCTAGTTAATAGGAAGGGGACATGGAAAAAAGAGTTAGCCTTTTGGTATTGGACCATGATGGAGGTAGAAGGGGTAGCAGAGGTTGAACTCAAAAAAATATGGGGTGACGAGGTTGACTTAGATCATAACAATCTTCAGGACCTGTGGGTGGATTCTTTTACAATGTTGCAATCTGTGGTTAAGCCAGCTTCACTCAAAAGGAATCATCTGTTCACCCTGTATAGAGTATACATTTCACCTAAGAAATTAGCAAAAATTACAAACTTAGAACATCGCTGCCCCCATTGTAGGTTCCCCGATGCTGACGATTTACACATGTTTGTAGGGTGCCCAATGCTTGTGAATTACTGGGCTAGAATAGGTGAGTTTATCGCTACAGTATTGAATATACAATTCACAATAACTCCAAGGATAATCTTGTTTGGGCTAGTTAAGGAATATCGGCTAAATGACATGGCATCTAAATTTATTTTTTATGTGATGATATTGGCTAGGCGGGAAATATGTAGGGCATGGAAGAACGAGAAAGCACCTACTTTCTCAGATTGTTTGAAACAGATTATTTTTGTAAGCGAATCCGATATCGCCTGTGATACGTCGAGTGGAGTAAAAATCTGGGCAGCTCTGGTGGATTGGCGGAACAGATGAAGGTATTCCGATGATTTCACCTGGGTACTGTTGGGGCTAAATTTCCAATATCGCTAATATCGCCTTTCAGTGAGACTGAGTTGGAGTGGACTGAGCAAACAGTATAATGCTAGTGGGGTTAGAACCTTATCTCTCTCCCCCCGGGTGTTAAGTATCGAAAATGGAACATGTAAATTAGGGGGAGAGGGGGAGGAACTCCCCATCTAGAATGCCCTTTGTATTTTGGTATATGAGGAATAAAAAAAAAAAATGCTCTATCATTTGCCAAAAAAGCATACTCTGGTTCAAGTTTGTGAACTTCAGAGGAAGTCCTATCCCTATTGCTAGGCTTAGAGGTTATTCAGATTTTAATGTGAGATGTAAAGTTAGCATGTTTTTTGACCCCACTCCTGAACCACAAAGATCAAGAAAAAATAATGCATTTGTTATATTTGAAATAACACCCAAATGTATCTAGATTTGACATCGTTTATTTGGAATCTGGGGACTTGACACACTCAAATGGAAAGTACAGTCCTCAAAATATATCCACAAATAATGGTAAGAGACCTAACATGGGTCCATAAGTGTAATTGTTTGCAAATTCTGCCTACAATCCAAGTTTCTGTACAGAGTCTATGAAGTACAGGATTCAACATGGTTCTATGAATGTCATGGTTCCCAAACTATGTACAGTGTGAGCAAACTATGGAAGGGGACCCAGCAAGGATCCACGACCTGTCAATATAGGGTAATGATTCTGTGGATCATTAAGGGTTTGGTAGAGTAGGAGAATGACTGTTGTGTAGGTGAAAAAATGGCTACCATTACCCTTGTTGCTTAATGGCCTGCCTGCCCAACAATAATGATTTGAATTTTTATCTATGAATAGTTTTAGTGACTTTGTTTGTAAACCTGCATGTTCAACAATTATCACACCATGTATTGAGATAAAAGCATTAGATACAATGAAATAGGTTAGGGGTAAGTTGCTTCCACTACCTGATGTTGATCATCTCCTTCCAACAGTTAAAATGCGCTACCCAAATCTTTTCACAAGAAGGAGGTATTGCTGTTGTAAACAAGCACTTTGGTAGCTTGAAGAATGTTATGGCAGAAAGAGCACAGAAACAGCCTGCAGGAGATCCTTCATCGAGGTAGCACCTAACAATAATCACCTTGGAATGTTTCCAACCTTCTCCTCATCGAGATGCATGGCTTAGTTATTGTAAAAAAGAGGTTCATATTCAACTTCTTAGGGTAAAGCACTAGTTCAAGAGAGAGGGAGTGGCACTGCTACAGATGTTTCCTTAGTCCTAGTGAAGGACTCCTTACTTACACATACATGCTGCTAGTTTGTTTCTACCTCTATTTCCACTGAGAGGCACCTGTGTTTTGTGGCTCATGCTAAGCACCTGCAGCACCACTGAGGCAAATTGGCAGTACATCTGCTGCCTATCAGCTGTACATTTAGCAGCAGCACTGAGTATGTATTAAATCAATGTGTGCTGATAATGTTTTTCCTTCAATGTTTTTTATCTGTCAAAAATAGATTCTGTTATATGTCTTTGTAAGGCAACCCAATCCCCACTAGTTATAACTTATCATCATGAATTTGACTTGTCTGGGGACTTAGCATAGTATAAACTGTCAAGCGCTCCTGAAAAACATAAGGAATCATAATGCGTTTTGCTTCTGGTGAATCTTTAAAGTCAGATGGCCTAATTCACAGATGTAAGTTACATATTTAAGTAAATATTAGGCCTGGGCGGTAAATTTCGTTCCGCTCGTGGAATTTGCGATATTTTGACATTTTTGGGTTCCGAGAGCGCGAAAATGTCAAGACTTTCGCAACCTGCCGCGAAACGGAAGTATTTTTCTTGTTCGTGCTTTAAAAATGCATTCTCGCGCACGCGGTCGCGACTTACCGGGTCCCTGCGTTCACCGGCGAGTTTTCCTATCCATTCGCGCGCGCCACAAGATGTTGGATTGTTGGCATCCGGTCGCGCTATCCCGCGAGAGTTTGTGATCGAATATACGTCACGTGCCATCGCGAACAGTAAAGAAGCATCGCGAGCAAGATGGCCGCGTCCATTAGCGACCGCATGGGCAAGTTGGAGATATATTTCTCCGTGAGCACGCAAAAACACATCGCGAATGGGCAGGAAAACAATCTCCGCATCTTCGCGAAAGTTTCGCATGCTCGCAGAGATTTTGCGCAATTTCGCAATAATTTGCGAAAGTCAATTTCGCAAATTCCGCCCACCCTTAGTAAATATTCACTTTGTAGTAAGTTTACTACTTTCTGTATTTAGAAACCTTGAGTGTAAAATTACTACAAATGTATGAGTTACATGTTTTCACCCACAGAGTAAGGCAATTGGCTTACACTTGTGTGGGTTCGTGATGTTCTTCCCTAATCACCTCCATGGTCCTACCTAAACCCCTCTTACTCTTCCTTAATCTCATCCTTTTTCATAGTAAGTCTTTCCCTTTTCCCACCCACTCTCCTGTGTCTCTCCCACATTTACTACAACAAAACTACTTTTACATGTGTGGAGACAAAATTTATAGTTTGCACTATGTGTAGTAGCACGTTTTGTAGTGCAAGAAAATATTACGCGTGCCGTTTGAGAATCAGGCACATAATGTTTTGTCATAATAGTGAATGCTGGTGTGCTTCCGGGTTCACCTGACATGTCATTGCGCACATTGGTATATTTGTAGGAAGTCTACTAATGACATAGAGGTGGTAAGTGGAATGCTTGCCTACTTAGGGGCTCATTTATGAGCCCCTGCGTCACTTTTGCGCCGCCGGTGCGTCACTTTTTGTGACGCACCAGTGGCATAAAACATGTGCCATGTTGCGCCATATTTACGAAGTGACGCATCTAGGTAGATGCGTCACTTTGTAAACCCCTGCGCCACATTATACCTGCGCCAGGTATAATGTATGCAAGGGGGGCGTTTTGACGCAACAAAGGGTCGTAGAAGTGACGCAGTGAAATCTACGAGATTTCACTGCGCCACTTCTAGTGTGCAAATGCGTCAATTTCTTGCGCCTGCCTCACAGCAGGCGTAAGACTGACGCAGGCCCTTTCACATGGGGCTTGCCCCATGTGAAAGGACACATTGCTGGAGTTGCGTCACTTTTGTGACACACTCCAGCGACGCGTCACTTTTGCACCTACAGATACGTCAGAAATACTGACGTATCTGTGACTCCTTGCAACATGATGCGTCATACTGTAAATATGACGCATCACTGGAGTCGCAGGGAGGGCGCAGTGAAAAGTGGTGCATCACTGTTTTCACGCAGTGATGCGTCACTTTTCATAAATGAGGCCCTTAGAGTTTAACAATCCAATATGCTTAAAGGAAAAAAGAGTAGCAAGTGTTGAAGACCCCAATGAAAAATTAAACAAATACACTCCAATGCCTCTCCTTCATATTTTATCTTCTTTTATATCTGCTTCAAAAAAGAATGAGCATGGCAGGAAGAAAATCTGCATCATTGTGGATTCAGATACCCTCCAATGGACTGAGTGGCATCTTGAAAACGTCTTTTATAAGGTCAAGTTCCACCAAATCCCAAGTGCTCATGGCATTCTTTCAATCTTGAGGAAGAAGCCCTACTTCAAATTCCTATGTACAGCACAGAGTTCTGGAGTCCCACTGTCATTCATGATCTCCATTTACCACATACTCGCAATAACCCCTTCAAGTCACTGTGAGCACAGGAGTGGAGTTCTATTTATTGTGGAGCAACAAATCTTTATATTTCTTATCTAAAAGGGGCTGCTGTGTCTCAACAATTCACTTATTTGGCTGTTCTAACTAATATTCAACCAAAGGCCTAACGCTTTTTTCTGCTTAATAATTTTGGCAAACGAACATGAAAAGGGTCTAGCCCACAAACACCTTTCTATTTTACATTTCATTGCAATGTATAGATGCTGAAACATATATTCACTGTACCGTCTTCCTTTGCCCAAGGATACGGAAGGCATGTTTAGCTTTCATTCAGCAGGCCTATCTGTTTGCTTGCCAAAGCAGCGAATAATAGCAGATTTTAATGAACACTGGTTCTTTATTTAGAGAAGGTATGGAGGTGGGATCCATCTTTGAAACTCAAATTGGGTGCTAAAATGAATTTAGTTAGCCAAAGGTGAGAGGGTGGGATTGTAAATGTTGACAATATTCACATAAAGAAGAGCCTTATGATGTTACCAACATTTTATAATACTATTTACTTTGCATACTTTTGGTGAATTTTGTTGCTACGATATTCATAATTGTTACTATTCATACAGTGCGCACTATGATAGGGTGTTGTTGTTTTTTCAAATTTAGGGCCTTACGTAGAGTTTGAAGTGTGGTGTTTGTACCATCACCATTGCAGAGTATATTACTTATGGCAAGGGTACTCCACCCACCAAAGTTAGAGCTGTCCTCTGGCCCAGCAGACATCTCTTGCATTTACAGAAACCGTCAGGACAGTTCCTGAAAATGCATTGGATCATGTGCCAGTGGCCCCATCAACATGACAATGCCATTCTGCACATTTTCATATTCTTTTTTAATTTTCAAAAACAAAACAAAATCCCAAAGAAGAATTTTATTTTTGAAAAGAAAAAAGAAAATACCCCATCCCCTGCCATGGTGTGGGGGGTCATTGAAATGTTTTTACTTTTATATGCCTCCACGTTTTGGGTGGTGGTTTGTAAAAGTAAAAACAGGCCATGTGTCCTCCTACTGTAGATCAGGCAGGCGGGCACATGGCCAAACCTCTGGTGGCCCTTACTCTGTTGGGTTATTGGAGGCGTATTAAGGTGGTGGACATGGAGTAGCCTCCACCATCTACATACTAAATGTCCACCTGTCTGTCAATCAGGTGGGTTGACCTTCAGTTTGGCAGATGTAGTCTCTAGTGAGTGACGGGACCCTTTTGGCTCCTAACCTAGTCCATAGACCAGTGACGTAAGTGCTTGGGTGTGGTTGACAGAATTCATGATGTAGAATGTTCAGTTAATGGCTACAGGCTGAGGAATAAAGACTTGTAATGCCAAGCTCTGTGTGTGGTGTAATCATGCCCATGCTCTGAGGCTGGGGAGAATGCTACAACTGGCAACGAGCAAGGGATTACCTAACCTGAAGAACCAACAACACTCTCCCAATGAGTTTGCCATGGCCCTGCAAACTGCTTGTGCATTTCACCTGTGCCTCAGTGAAAGTGAAGATTGACAGGTGGTGTATATGGAATCAAAGTGCTACTCCAGCCAGTGCAAAGCTTTCAAAGAAGACAAAGGATTTACAGAAATATCTGTGTGTTATCAGCCAGGAAGCTTCTAGTGAGGTTGTGAAAAAGGTACTGTCTCACAAGCACCACAGAGCCATAAGCCATATGGAATGATAAAGCTAAAGGCAGTGACAACCTGGTACAGAGAAACTCTAACGGCAGCGACAATCAGGTACAAGTAAGCGCTAAAAGATAGAATAGTCGAATTCAGAGTATAATTATACTTTCCAGAACCTGAGTAAAGAGAGCCACCTGACCTCAGTAACAGGTGAAGTGACTCAAGTGAAAGCGCAAGGATTATGCTTACAGAGCTGTTGTTCCTTAAAATGACCACCATAGAAGGCGCTGGGTTCATTCCGCACAACTCAAAGGTAATCGGAAAGCTAGAAGGCTCCAATGGTGAAACAACATCAGTTTGGTTGCGACGACACAAAGGTGATGGTCCAATTAGGCAGCCAATATTGGCAGAGTGGACTAAGCTCTCGAGAGCAGGACGTTCCACGGGTTATGGCACCCCTGTCTTCCTGCAACCACTGCTTCCCCTTGATGCCACCAAAAAGCAGAATATTGGTGCCAGACCGACTGCCTGGATCAAATCACATCTCACTCAGATACTGCTCAGTGGGTTGTGGGTCAGTTGCAGTACATTTGACTTTCTTTGTCAGGTTAGCAAATTGACCAAGTAACAGATTGTGTTCTGGAATTCAAGAACACGTATTAGGTTCTCTCTATCTCACTCTACTTTGAGTTTGTTGTTGCTCACTGTGCTCCTCTATTCCTTGCCTGGGTCATGCTCCTCCTATTGAACCTGAAGTTACCTATGTTGTGTTAGTTGGCCTTGTTGCAGGCTTGTTTTTGGTGAAACTGCTGTTTAAATTTCAGAACATTTTGACAAATTGTATTTCAATTACTGAGTTTCTAGCAGTGCTTCCCAAGACTAGTGTTCTTCTCTGATCCTCTAAAGACACCAGTTAGCGCAAAACTGTGGTTTTAAATTTATATTCCTAGAGCTTACATTATCTCATACGGCCCCCTGTCTCTGAAGCGCTTTTGGTTTGACTGTTTTATTAGGTGTTTGAAGAGTAAGAGCAGCACTATTTTACCACCCTAAAGACACTGGTATATGGTTGCTTGTCACAGGAACTTTCAAGAAATTAACTGCTTTCAGCTGGATATAAGGCTGACCTACCTAAAGTAAACAACAGAAAATATAGCCTGCACAAAACAACATAGCAACACAATTAATACATTACAGGGTGCATCACAAGGAAGCAAAAAGAACAGAATATAATGCAACAGCTTCTGTATAACACAAGAAAATAACATTCCAATAATGCAGCACAAATGCACAGCAATTCATAAAACAACATAACTCATGACCACCACTACAAAATGTCACACAACAAATATGCACAAACACTCTTGTCACACATTCCCACCTAAATACCCCGGTTTTGCCAATATGGTAGTAATAGGTGTTTGAAGCAATCACTGCATGCTCTAACTGCCAAGTGCATGACATAATGCCAGTTTAAACTTGTTTGTGATCTAGCCCAATCTTCTAGTATCAAAAACCTGATGGAACACTTTGTTAATAAACACAGTATGTTGGACTATGCTTACATCTGTTTTCCAAGTCCCACTCTCTGACCTTTCCGAAACTGTGTTTTGAAACTTGTTCATGATGATAAGCCAGCAAACACATACAATCACGAATAGCATTAATTTGTGCCTGTGTCAGGCCATTCTCAAAGTTTCAAATATAAAAATCCATTTTGAACCATGCACATACATTGTAAATTTACAACATCTGCCACAAGCCAGTGCACCAGGTGTTTTATAAATTAGCTCTTATAAATGCCTCAGTCTACAATAGAATTGAAATGTATGAATTTTAAATGGTCTTTTCAATAGAGTCTGAATCATTCACTTCACCTCTATTAGCCAATAACCACATTCTGTAATCAAGTACAGAACCTCATCTGGCAACCTACCTACAAAAATGTGTGGAATAGAAATGCTTTCAACTGCATGCACTTCTTTTAATGAATGTGGGTTTTGCCACAGAAGAAAAAGCTTATGCCAAAGTTACCATTTTAACAATACATGCTTTTGTCATGCTCAACATTTACTTCATTTGCACAATAATGTAATCCCATATGGTAACATATTATGATCTTGAAAGTCATCCCTGATAAAATTATACGAGCAACATCAAGAGGTCCCTCTGAACAAAACTTTTAGAATACTTGGGCATTGCTTCGACTAATGACACTGCTTTCTCTTTTTGTTTATGTTGTTTCATGTTTACAGTTGTAGTAGCGTAATTTTGACTCTATGCTTTTCTGTTGGTTAGACCACATATATATGCACATTTGGCCTTATGTACTTGTGCGATAAGATAATAGTAAAGAGATAAGGTGCAAAAAAGGTATAAACAGTGTATCTATTGTGTATTTTGAGTTATATGTTTGTTCGTATTAACATTGTTCCTTTTCAGAGACATCTGGATTGCTGATACTAAGCTTCAAAAAGTTTATATTGTAAGGTTGTGTGCTAAAATGCATTTAATGCAGTGCATTCGGCAGGGATGAGTGAGAATGAACAACCATATGTGTGTTTAATGCTTTCTTTATGAATTGTGACCAGTTGTCGTTTCTGTTTAAGAATACATGAAATAGTTTATTGTGCAAAATATATGAATATATTATTATTTATATGTAGGTTGTAGAATTAAAATACATATAAAGGAAATTGTTAAGTTAGTGTGATTGTGGGCCTTAAGCTTCCAGTTGAGACATTTAATACAAATGTGAAAGATGTTCTGTTGCATGTTTTCTGCTCTGTAGGGGAGGATCAAAGGCTTTCATTAGTCAGTGAAAAGCACATTGTATTTCTGAGATAGTGAGGCGAGGAAGAACTGGCAAGGACAAATGATTTTATGAAGAACAAAGGGAGTGTTACCAGTTGGTACTATTAGATGAAAGGAGCAATCCAAGGACGCTTTGGAAGCAGTTATTCAAACATGGGAGTAATGTTCAAGGCACTAATCTATTTATTCAGACCTGGAAAAGTACATTGATGTGTACGAGGTCATATTTCTTGAATGTTCTTTGTGTTTTTCAATTAGGAAACCCACCTTGGTTTAGTCAGATTCCATTTTTGAGAAGAACAAACCTTTCTTGACATCTCTGATTGTGTGGCTTCATGCTATACATAACTCTTTACTTATAGAAATTCTACAGAGCTTCTGAGGCTGACACCTTTCTTGCTTCTTAAATTCATTAGGGTGTCCCTATCGTTAGTATAGTGCAGGGTTAGGGTCTTTTCCATGTATGGATTAAAGGATCAAAACCATTAGTCTAGTCAACAAATCCTTTTCCTTATTTGTTGTATCGCTGCCACTGAAATTCTTATCTGCTCTTTGCTGTTGAGGACTAATATTGTAGGAAGCATTGGTCTCCTTTTGATTAACTTATATTTTTATACTATGTTTTTGAGATTTGATATATATCAGTCGGTCTTTGAATTTGTAATAGACCTTTTAACTTCAAGATATTGATTCAGACTTTTATTGTGCAGTCCTCATGATCAGACTGTACCTTGAGATCTAAATTGTTGCTAACCCCTTTTCCTCTCAAACGAATAAAAAGATCTATTGACTAGAACTGAATTAGAAGTCCCGGCCAGATCATTCTCACATTCTCAGTCTCACTACAGGCAGCTTTAGCTGTCTGTTACAGATAGCTCTCTACCAGTGGTCCAACATGTGCTTAGAATGTGGTTTGATTTTACCCTTGCTCAGGAATTACCTGCTCCTGATCTGATGCCTTTTCTCACAATTCTTTTATTTGTCCACTCCTGAAGCATTTATCTATCACACTGATTCTTGATTGGCTGAATGTACCCTTACATTGCTGACGTCAATAAAATATCTTCTTTCAGGTATTTAAGTGTGATATTTGTCATTCAGTACTGTTGTTCCTTTCTTCCTCTCTCTGTCTCACACTTTCAAATTCTCTCTGTCTCTCTCTCTCTCTCTCTCTCTCTCTCACACTCCTATGTATATCTCTCACCACCCCTCAGTCATCATTGGATCCATTAACCCTGCACTGTCGCATTATTGCTTTCCTCCTCTCTCTGGCCAAACACTGAGCATTTTTTTCAACACTTTGAACATTGGAATTCAAGGTGTCTGATGCCACTATTGGCTTTGCCATTGCTTGCACTACATTGGCAAAACCACTACTGGCAACCAAAAAGCACAGGCAAAGCAAGACCAATCACCTTTGCCATTGCTTTTTTTCAAATTGCAGACATATTGTCCTATAATTATTAACAGATTTTTTTTATGTCTGTGCAAATTTCCTTTTAGAATGTGTTCAAAATTAATACTTTCCTTTATAATAAAATGATCCTGGTGCTAATGGAGCAGGTATTCCTCTCTATGGCTAGTATAATTGAACTGAAACAGCAAAATATGTAATATCAAATCAAACATTTTATGTGCTGCTTACAGCTTCCAATGAAGCCATTAAAGATGATATGAAAGAAAACACACACATAGGTTTTGGTAATGTCAATAACAGTTGACATCATTTACTCATCTCTTTTAAGCTGAAACAGTGAACTTTCACAAGTTCTAAATCCTGTAGGCCTAATTCACAAAAGGATCTGTGAGACAATGATTTGTGGAATGTAGGTTTGAAAGGTCCTAGTCTGTATGAAGGTTGTAGTCTTCTAATTTGATACCTGTGGCAGACCAGGTATGTTTTCTTATACATGACACCTATGTTAAGAGTCTCCTGTGAAGTAAATTATCTACATGCTTTTTTATTTTAGCTGAATTATAGAGTACTAGACTCTGTTGAGGGTTACAGGCACAGCAAATTCAGTCATGATTGCAGTCATGATTTTAGTGGGGTGACTGTCCCTCCCTGTCATCACCATGAAGTTGGAACATCGACTTTATACTTTTTTGTGGTTAATTATAATCATTTTGAATTTCATTGTTGATAATGAGATTTTTAAGCTTTCAGTATGTTTCAAAGCACTTTTTTAGCTGATGCAGACGGTAGTTAGGATACTTTCTCATCCCCTATCACTGGTACATCCTGATTCAGGGCTGCCAACCATTGCCCCACATTGTTTATGAATAGGCTGAAAAAGATAGGGGCAAGTATACCACCTTGCCTTACTCCAATTTCCAAATCAAAGGCAGAAATGCATTCCCCTTTTCACCCGTACCTTACCTAGCAGTGTTCTTCCAAAAGCCATTGCAAGGCTTCAAGAAGGTTTGATGGTAATTCTTGTTCCTTTAATTCTTTCCAGAACAAAGATCTGTTCTTAGAAATGGGGGCTGTGTTTGACAAAGTTGTGCACCCTGTCCAAGCAAGAACCACCACTCTAGTAAGGATAAGCTAGATACACTATAAAATATAAAGTAAGCTCACCCTCTGGTAGCTTGGCACATAGCAGTCAGGCTTATCTAATAAGGCAATGTGTAAACTATTTGTGCAACATGCATACAGACAAAGTAACACAATGTACACACCACAAACATGCTCCACACAGGGTAAGAAACATAGATAATATGTGTATGAGTATAATAAGACCAAAACGACAAACATCCAGTGAATAGATCTGCAGTTATGAATTTTTGAAGATTAAATAAAAATATAGTACATACAGTCATAAACGGCCAACCGGGGACATCTGGTCGCATTAGATTGGGGTAAATCCAAAGTTCAGGCTGACCATAATGGAGGGCAGAGAGGTTATAGACTCATGCAAGTCTAGCTAAAAAAGTTCCTTAGATGGAGGAAGCATTGATGTCGAGGACCCATTGTCGATCCTGTGGATGCAGGCGATGTGTCAATTCTGATCTGCGCAGTCAGTGAAGCCTCGCCACGAACCCCTTTGCGATGCAGGTGATGAATCATCCTCAACCTGTGCAGTCTGTCGTCATCGAGCTGTGCAGTCTGTTAAAGTGTTGTTATTGTCAGCAGCTGTTTCCGTGTTGAACAGCAATGTGTTGGTTCTGATTGGTGGAAAGTTGTTGATGTGTGGATTCTGCTGTATTAGCACAGGAAAAGGCACTTCCAAGGGCCCAGGACTGGATTGGTACCACTTGGCAAGGCAGCACTCATGGATGGCAGAGTACAGGTGCTGTTGTAGGAAGTCTTTGATAGTCCTGAAACTTCAGAACAGGGGCCAAGTCAGCAAACCCTTGGAGTCACTCAGGGTTTAAGTGAGAGGGACCCAGTCCATTTCCTCAGCAAGGCAGAGGGTAGCAAACAGCTGGCAACAAGCAGCATATCAGAGAAGAAAATAAGTTCTTCAAGAGCAGCAGTCCAGCACAGTGGCAGTCCTTGTAGCAGCACAGAAATCCTTCTTTCTGAAAAGGTGCTTCACAATTCCAGTAGTGTACTGTCTTGGTAGTGTCAGATACCCAGCACTTATACCCGGTTCTGCCTTTGAAGTGGGGGTGATTTCACAGAACTGTCTTTGAAGTACACACATGGCATTTCATTACAGCCCATGCTCTAGACTATCAGTAGGGATTATTCAGCACTTTGTGTGTGAAACAGGACACCACCTATTCAGGTTTCAGGTATTCTGCTGCTCCCTTTATTACTACCCAAGAAGAACTATCAGAATGCAGATGAATGCAAATTAGTAACCAGATATACCTAACTGTCCTTTGTTTCTGGCTGTCTAGGGAGAATGCACAAATTGTAGCTGACACCCGTCCCAGACGAGTATTGGAGACAGGCTTCAAGCACACAGATCAGTAAGAGCAGAGAAAAGTTCACTTTCTAAAAGTGGTATTTCTAAAATGATAATGTAAAATCCAACTTTATCAGTAAAGAGGATTTATCACTGTCATTCCAAATATATAAAACATGATGCTGCTTCTCCTTTCTAATCAGGAATTACAGTTTAAAAGTGTATTATTAGATTCCCAATGCTAACCTACAAGAGTAGGCCTCACATAAGTGAAAAATTAATGTGGGTGTTCGTCACTGCCAGGACATGCAAAACATAACAGTGCAAGTTTATTTACACATCACCGTGCCCTGTGGACTTCCTAGGTCCTACGTTAGGGGTGACTTATGTGTAATAAAAGGGAAATTTAAGGCTAGGCAAGTAGTTTTGAATGCCAAGTTGAAGTGGCTGCACACACAGGATCTGTAATGTCAATTTGTATAAACACCAATGTTACCATGTTTAGAGGAGAAGCACATTCACTTTAGCACTAATCAGCAGTGGTAAAGAGCACAGAGTCCTTAAGTCAACAAAAAATCAGCAAAAAGAGGAGGTTAGAAGGCAAAAAGTTTGGGGGAAGACCACCCTGAGGAAGACAGGTCTAACATATGAAAGCTGTTTTTAGGTCAATGAAACTCATACCTAATGAGGCTTTTTTCATACTCCATATTTAGAGCAGAGTATGTACTGTATTACTGACTGGTCTATAGTCCCCACTCCATGTCTGAAACCAGCCTGTAGATGAGTTAAAATCTTTGTGCTGTCATTCCATTGCGGTTAATAAAGAGTTTGCCATAGATTTTCTGCAAACCATCCAGAAGGGATATTGGGCAATATTTTGTAGGATCATTGTGTGAGCCTCTTTCCCCTGTGGCATTATATGCAATCTTTAAGATGGATGTCCGAATTGGAATATTGTTGCAGTAGATATCAGATGTTATTCTAACAGGCCTAGATACTTTCTGAGGTTTTTGGATAAGTAACAAATCAAGTGACATTTATCCCCTATAATATGATAGTAAGACTGGTAGCATAAGTGGAGGAGGTGTGGCCCGAACAGCTGGAATAACCTACCTTGGAACTGGAGAACCAGTATCAAATCCCACCATCAGCTCACCATCCTGTGATTCTAAGCAAAGCACTTAGGGACTGATTTAAATCTCCGTGGATGGAGTACTTACCGTTAACATTGTGGAGTACTTTATTACTTTATTACCACCATGGCAAGGGTAGTCATGCCTGCCGAATTTAGAAATGTTTGCCATGACGGCGGTTCTTGAAAATGCATTGTACTTTTGATGGAATGCTCCATCAATGTGGCGGAGCTGTATGTCAAACATGCAATTGTTTAAATGTTTTTTTTAAGGAAAATCCTAAATGGGATTTTATTTTTGAAAATAAAAAATAAAAATGCCCTCCCTCACCATGAGAGCATTATCCCATGTCAAGGTGGTCATTTACAAGTTGTCACTGACCCGTACTTTTTACATGGTGGTGACGGGCAGTGAAAGCTGGCTATGTGTCGGACGACTGTGAATCGGTCTGGCATGTGTATGCTGAGGAGTGGAAATGATCTCTGCCGTCTACACACTGGAGGTCCATATGAATCTAAATGAGGTGGGGGAACTTCAGGTTGGTGAAAAGGGTACTCTGTCACGATTGCAAAAAAGTAACCTTTCCGTCAACATAGTTCAGGCCATTAATCTGCCCGTTCTTAAAAAAAAAAATCTGACCTTGTGTTATGTAATCCAATGCTCATGTAAAGTACTCTGGTGCCTTTGGTTAAAGTTTGCACTATATATAACGACAAAAAAAAGAACCACTTATCTGTAGGTGACTTTGTTTACCTTGAGTGACCTAGTCTGTAGATTGCCCTGCTAATCTTGCAATTGCTCCTTCTTCCGACAAATCAGCCATTTATTTGCAAGAATGACTGGATGAAAAGATTAAAAATAAATGTAATAATAAATCTAGGTTATGTGTTAAAGGGTATTTCTGAGGGGTTTGTGTGTGATGTGTGACTAACTATGCAGGTATGGTGAAGGACAAGCATGGGTGAGTGATTGTTGGCTTGTATTTCTTGAAAATGAGTGGTTTACACTCTTACCTGGCACAATATTAGTGTTGCACAAAAGAGTCAGTGGGTGTGTATTGTGGAGAGGGAAGCGTTTGTGATGAGGTTCAATAGAGGAAACACAAAAAGGTAATGGGAGGCTGCATACAATAAGTCTAACCTCTGGCAATAGCTCGGGGTAGCACTCCAACCCATCGTTATATTGCTCACCATGCCACTTGACTTGAGTTGACAGAGCTTGTCACTTCCTGCCATAAAGCTGCATGGTCAAATATTACATTTATGTATACCCACTCTCTAATCTGAGCAGTGCAGACATGTAAATCTACATCTAGGAGTAAATTACATCTCAGAAATGATGAATAGCAAACGTTTGCAATTTTACTCCTAGGTGTAAGGGTAAATTTCAATTGGAGTAAATATACATATGTAAAACATTTTTGTAAATAGGGACCTACGTTTTCTGTCATTGGTGTGAATTGTAATTGTGACATTGGCATACTATGAGTTGTCATCTACGCGCTTCATTGTTTTATTGGACCACTCATAATAATGAAATAGTGAGCTCACATACAAAAACTTCTTTCCATATGCCAAGGCAGTGTTTGAAGAAAATTAGATTTGTTTTCATGCCAACCATACTCATGCTTGGCTACATATCCAAAACAAAAATGTCACTTCTTGGTTGTTGCAGTTGGATACATTATAGAACAGCTTTCATATCCTACTTCATTAATACGTTCTCTATTCTGAATGTCAATTTTGCTGGATCATAATACAGTTGAAAAGTGAGATAGCAGAGAAGAGGATGGAGAAGCCATATGCTAGAAAAGGAGGATGGCAGCAAAATGACAGTGCATTATATCAATGAATGGGACTGAACTGTAGACTCCTCTGCACTGAGTGGAAGATGGCTGCTTGATTCTAAGCAAGTGACTTTGGAGAAGTCTGACTGGTTTTGTTCATGAATGCACAGCACAGAATGGGGCCACTCCTAGGATAGTGACCTCAGTGCAGAGTACTTAGTTTGTGGATGTGGGCATCTCACAAAATGTGACGGACTGGTCTCACACACCACCTGGTGTCATGCTTCATCAATGACCAGTCCTCGACCCTCCAGAAACTCGGTTTGGTGGAGGGCGAGCATACACCTGATGACAGGGATGCACTTCTAAACTAAGTGGGAGCCCATGGAGAGTGAGTGAGATTTAAAAACCATTATAGTTACCCAATAAATCTAATGTGGCAGGCAACTGTATGGTATTAAAAACAAGTGAACAGTGCAATGGGGAAGTTACTGTTCCCTCACCGTTGTAGGTGCGGTAGACATGTTTCTGCTGTGTGGCCCAAAAGGGTCCGTGGCATTCATCAGGACCTAAGAGAAAAGTTAATAAAGGGCTCCGTTCTTACCAACCTCGTGGTGATAAGATGCCACTGGGTGGGGTGACCTGTGTCACACTCCACTATGGAAAGGGTTCACTTTGAGGCCCTAGGACACAAAAATAATTGCCCCATGGGAGGAGGGCAAAAGGGGTAGATACCTGTAGTTAAACTTACATCAAGGTGCGATTACCATAGGTGCACCTATACATGTGCCCGGTCGGGGAGGAGAGAGGGACATGCTTTGACACCCAGTAGCTGGAGTCCCATCTACTATTTAACTGACGTGAGTCGGGTGTCTCACTCTAACCATCAGTACATCCACTACAGGTACTGCACCTTCAAGGGGACATGGGAATTGGCTAGTGTGGATAGCATGTAGCCAATTAGGTAGACCACCAAATTTGACAGCAGTTGTGGTAACAAGGAGCACCTGATATGTCCCACTTCAACGAGGTTCTGAACACGACTTATGTACGTGTTTCTACACCAGGTCCAAGGTCTTGGCTCTGATCCTGCTGAGGCAAAGTGGCAGCTTCCCCATCTTGCTAAAACACAGAAAGTACCACATCAGGCAATCCTTTACGGTAATTGAGTACCAAATCATCAGTGATGTTCACTAATTGGTTTGCAGTGACTGAAGGCTGTCTTATAGCCCTCCCCATAATGATTTCATGTGAGGACAGTCCAGTTCTTCTGTCTTGAGTAGTTCTCAAACTCATCAACACCAGGGAAAAAGCATTAAGCCATTTTAGTAGAGACACACATTTTACCCATCTAGATTTTAGCGTTCTATCAACCTGTTCAACCGCTCCAGACACTTCCGGTAGATATGCACAGTGCAACTTCTGCTCAATTTGCAATGCTGTGCACAGAATCCTCAGAACCTCATTATTGAAATGAGTCCCCCTATCTGATTCCAAAGAAGTCGGAAATCCAAAACTTGGTATGCGTTCTCTAAGGAGTAGTTTTGCTACAGTTAAGCTGTCATTCAGCGATTACTTTTTCACATGTTAATTTATATAGTATGCATAAGATCTTTTTGTTTTGTTATTATCATGTGCATAGTCATAGAATCAAACTATTAATACTCGTTATTAATCACATCTATTTAAGTTTGAACATAAACA
Organism: Triturus cristatus; assembly: GCF_964204655.1. NCBI lineage: Eukaryota > Metazoa > Chordata > Amphibia > Caudata > Salamandridae > Triturus > Triturus cristatus. The sequence continues at coordinate 493,644,382 of NC_140588.1, forward strand.
TATAAACTATTCTCTCCTCTGCATGCTTTTACGATGCAGTGTATGAATAAAATGGCATATCAGTTTTACACATTGGTCATCATTTACGTAACGATTTGTAAGAATTATTTGTTTCAGTCATATAATCAGTTAGGGGAAATCTCTGCTCTATCAAATGTGTCTAGTGGCAGGGTTCAGGTGTGGATTATGATGAGTATCATCAAAGAATAATGGCCAGGTTCCCTTGTCTCTGGAGGCAGGAAGAGCCTTATATGATCTCTGGCTATTTATTCACTAAACCCCAAGTCCGGGGCAAGTGTGGTTTGTAAGCACTGGTTCAAGCATGGCCAGTGGGTCAGCCATTAGTTCTTTTCACTGTGAGTGATGGTATTTTGCTCAAGCTTAATGTCATCAACCACAGAGAAAGTAGCCTCTTTCAGTCACAGATATTAATGGGCAAGTGTTGGCTTTTTAAACAAAATGCTTATTTTAAACTTTTAGAGGGTCTGGCCTTTCCCCAGACACTGCTACCTGGCCCTAGCTGCTGCTTGTGGTGTGTTGTATCCCGCGCACTGCTGGCTGTGGACATGGTTTAAAAAGCACTGTTGACCCACTTGAAAACGACCACTCTTGTGTGTGCATTACTTACAGAGAAAACAACCAATAATTCAAATAGGCTGACCCACTGACTATGTTGTAAACTGTGATGGGTAGAAGCAAACCATGAATGACAACTAAACAGACCAGTGGATAAAGAGAAGTGGCTAAAACACCACTTCAGTAAGTCTATTTTATACATATATTTACCAAAAGCAAAAAGACTTGGTTAACGCACTCATGCAAAATACATTCATGGGCAGCCATCTTCGGATGGCGTTTTAACCCATTGCAAAACGAGTGTCCTTTCATGTGCATATACACATGGATAGCCATCTTTGAATGCTTTTGTTTAACTTTAATTACAAAAACAATCAAAGTCGTCAGCCTATTTGTGTGCATATAGGAGCATCCGAGGGGGCGCAACTTTTAATGTTTTTAAAAAACGTTATTACAAAAAGACAACAGCTTGCATGTGCACATGTGCATGAATGCACAGGTTCCTGTTTTATAAATATTTTCGAAAACGTTAAATAACACCGCGATTGACAAAACCAAAAAGGCTGGCAGTAAACACCAGAACTTTTGGCTTTGCCATTGCGTATTGTAATTTGTGGGAATGTGGATAATGGTCATTTTCACCTTTCTAGTAAAGTTTACATGACATGCATATATCCCCTTTCTATCCTTTTTTCTACACCTTTCCCTTATTTTATTCGTATTTCATTTGATCTCCATTATAGACAATAAACAATGATTTTGCAATACGTGCCTCTCAACAGATTACATCTTTGCACTTATACTATTTTACTCTTCCTTTATCTCCTGAAACGTTCATTCTTTTTTTTAGTTTACATCACATTTCATATTCATTAATTGACAAAGTAAAATATTGCACTTGTAGAATTCCATACAAGTTCAAATTAAAATGTTTCTCACTTGCCATAATATGATAGTGATAAACTCTTTTAATCTCAGCAAATGGCAGAATTGCGACAATATTAAGCAAGGCAAAAGAGAAGAGAGGAGAATTGGTATTAATAGAAATGTAATTTTGTTAATGCGTCCTTTTTGCCATTACAGAACATCACTTCGACAAATCGTTCACCGCCTATTAAGTACCCATTAGGAGCCACTTGCTGTATTGCTCCTGATAGACGCTTGACACATAATTTCATACAAAGTGTCAGAAAGCTGTCTTTTAACACAAAGCAGACGCTTATTTGGTTCTACAATTTGTAATATTCGTATATAGAGTGTGATTAGTTTCATTTTTAAAACTGACTTTATTGTGACGGTTATGCAAAGAAAAGTAAAGATTAACTTGCAAAAATCACATTCTTGGTTGGCTTCCAAATGTTTAAAAAAATGCATCCAACAGAAAAAACACTCTTCAACCTCCCTTGCCTTGACACATATCTTGCCCAGAAACATCATGCTTTGCAGTATGCACAATCACCCACAAACTTCCAATTGTTATTAAGTAGTGGGATAGGGGTTAACTAACTGTTGATTTTATTTGATCTAGACATACAGTGCTAAACAATGGAGGTGGGGGAACCGACAGTTTTTTATCAGCTCTCTTCGGATCTTCTGTGTGAAGTGTAATGTGCAGAGCGTATAGTGGAGGAAGCCATTTTTTGGACTTGTTTTCCATTTTCTACTATAAATGAAGGACTAGAAATCCTAGAATGCAAAGAAAAAAAAACAGCAGTGGGTATGAGACTCACATGCACGTACCACTGACAACTTGGGATTTCTGTTTCACTGCACTGGAACAGTACTTTATTGTCTGTTGTAATAAGACACATCCAGGCAATGCAGACTGATAAACCAATTAGCCAACTAGATTAAGATCAGCCCTTTACGTCCTATTCTTACTAATCTAAGAGCTGATTGCAGTCCAGCTGTCCCCAACATATAAAAAAAGACAAGGGAAACCTTGAATGTGCCTGTTCTAGAGCAGTATCTGAGGGATGGCAATACAACTTAAACCCAATCGGGTACCATGACCACCTCTCTCCAGGTCACTACAGCCATTGTTTCCAGTCCTTGATTTTGGTGTGGTAGGCTAAAGCATTCTGGGTGGTGTAGTTTTAGCTTGCTTCCATTTTACTAATTAAACAAACATACCCATCAGCGCCTTGAGACCCTCACGGGTGAGTAATTGCGCTTTACCAACCTTTGATTGATTGATTGATTGAATGACTTCTGCATGAAAGGCGTACATCTGGAGACCATACAGAACTGTAGAAAGTTGATGACCCTCATACCGATGAATGTCTCTAATTTATCCCTGCGGCATTGCTTAGTTTTAGTTCTGTTGCTGAGGCTTGCAACTCCAGGATGACTCCATGTCAGACGCAAGGGTCCAGTCTTGTATTTTTAATTCACTAATCATAAGGCCATCTGAAGTGAACTAGGACTACAACAGCCAAAGTGCATTCATTTGTTAAATGAAAACGAAAAAACGGACTCGTGCATGCTTCCCTGGTGACATGGAGTCATCTGATACCCATATTGAGGCTGCATGCATGCTACATTGAAAAGTCCTAAAATCCCACGTCTCAATTATTATGCCTTGGACGCAACATATACTTGAAACTAATACAGCATCAGAAACCTTCCTCGAACTCATACAGTCAGTTTCTAACACCATCACCATTGCCAAGTGGTGCTATGTCAGGAGTGACACCAGGAACCATTCCTCGATTTTTAGGCAATGAGCTTGTATGCTAGAACTTGTCGTCTCACTTCTGCCATTATAGGTAAGGGTTAATCTGCCCCTGCATGCGGAGGGTTGTTTACTACTCAGTAAAGAGTGGATTAAGTTGTACATAATATGGCAGCTGTGCACATTTTCAAGAATTATTGCAAAAAAGAAAATGTTTGTTTATCTCCATTCAATTTGCCATCTTGAATGATTAATCATTATACATTAGGTAATGAATTAAAAAATGAATTCTGTTTAGGGTCTGGCGGGATAATGCAATTATGAGACTATTATAGCGCCATGGCTAAGGCAACAGGAGTCATTTGTTATATTTTTTCTTCCATTGGAGGTAATACTGTTGGCAATCTAATTGTATTCCTGTTAAGATTGTGAGTTTGCTGTGTCTGGAGGGTCCTTTAGAATTTTCTAAACTTACTTTTATTTTGATTACATTTGTGTTTGTTTCATAAGTGGCCATTCCACGTCTTAGGAAGCATCAACTGTATTTGTAGTCATCTTTTTGCAAGTGATTATCTCCTTTCAAGGCACTCGTGCTTCTTCAACTCATACCTCTAATCTCTTCCCAGTAGACAGCTTGTTTATTACACATAGGCAAATCTTAGCGGTACAAGAATACGATCAGCATAAAGTATCCGGCTGCTGAATTTGTGAAATGTTATTTTCTCATTTTTGTTAATTGGTCTTGGATTTGCATTATATGGAAATATGCAGTATGTTAGTTAAACCTAGTTAAAAAGTATCCCACAATAAGACAGACAGACATCCTAGTACCAACTCACAAACTCAGCCTAGTCTTCCAGAGAGAGAATTGAGCGGACATTCATATTGACATGTTGCCTGCTATTGAGGCAGTGGGTGGGGTACAATAATGAGCACATTCTTGGCATTTTCATTACCAGGCACAAAATTATGTCAAACTTGCCGTGCAGCTTTGGATTAAATGTCGCTACTAGTATTGCTTTGTCAGACGAATATCTCTCTGCTTCTTATAAGGCATCCGTTAGGGTAGTAATAATCGTAATATGATGACATTACATGTTTGAAATGCCTCTGTTTCCATAGCAGCTAAATCAATCAGGGGCTTGTAAAGTGCGGCTCCTCAATCTTAAGGGCCTCAAGGTGACCCTCTGTCCCAATACTGGGAAATCAAGATGGGTTGCTGCAGTACTTTTGGAGAAGTTTTGAATGTTGAGAGTTCCTCCCACCTTTTTTCTTCCCTTGGCTCTTTCAATTGCTCCCCGCCTCTACTCCGTCTCCCCTCAAAGTCTCTACTGGAATTATATGCTGCTTTGCTATGCTGCGTTTGCGGGGATTACAGGAGTTTTCAAAAGCAAAAAAAGTGCAAATCTTTGTGTGAGGAACTCCCCAGCGACCACCAGGTAGTATGAAAGTCCTATGCCGAGCTGGCAGCAGAACACATGCGCTTACCCCTTGGTGAGAAACCTTGTAGTCCATGAAGGTGCAGAAAACATCACCCGCAAGCGGTTGACCTGCTTACAATTTTGGAGTTAGCACAGCCAATTCCAAATTTCCTTAACGTTTCCTCAGCGTTTTCTCAGCAAACACCTCAGATTGCCACAACAAAGTCGATTGAGGAGATTACTTTCAGCTTGTTGCTGTTGCTGTTTTGTGAGTCTGAGACTAGATGGCGCCAAAAAAGCAGCTCCTGTGAATAACTCCTTACCTGAAAGATCCCAGTCGCTGAGCAAAAATGGAGCAGCACGTCCGGCAGAAACAAAAATGAGGAGCCGGGAGCTCACACAGTCCTTATGGCCCCCCTGCAAGCTTCAATTCATCGCCCTCCTTCCATCTGCAGTTTGGAAAGCGCAGTAAGACTTCATCAGGTTGCAGCTCCAGGCAGCAGCCCCCCACAGCAATCACTGCAGTCTCATGGGCTCCGACTCGAGAATGCAGCCACGGCCGTAACAGGCTGCGCATGCATCATCTTGGTGCAGCGAGGGGGGAGTGTCCTATGGCGCGCCCAGCTGACAGCCCTCATCCTGTGAGTGTCCATCTCAGAAAACTTGTAGGGCAAGCAGCGGCCCTGGCAAATTGCGCCGCATCCTCACAGAAGGACCTGGTATTGCCTACAGAAATTTCGAAGATGGCTGCTACAGAGCTCTCTCAGAAAGACGGTCGGGGGGGTTCCTCAGCCGATCTGGATATGAGTTTTGGCCCCGTCCTCACTAACTCCGCGGGGGGGGAATCATCTTCACAAATATCTGTAAAGGAATCAGACGTGACTACCTCCATGAGTAATGCCGAGGGTGGAAAATCCAAGGAAATTAAAAAATACCCTCTATTTTTTAAGGCTAAATCTGGTCTAGAGTCTGGCGCAGATGTGCCGGAGAGTGTTTCACCAGCAACAGGACAGTCTCCTGGCTCAATGGAGGGCATGTCTTCCAGAGGCAACAGTAATGTTTTATCACAATTTTCACCACAATCTCTGCTTTTCTCCCTCACAGAGGCTACCTGGATTAGCTATGCTGGAAATCACAGGGCAGGCTGTACCCGAAAACACTGAAGCATTAGCAGTACAAACCAAATCTGGGTTTGAATCAATTCAGGTAGCTCCCTCTCAGGGTGATGTACCCCTCACCTGCAATGGGATGCCGCCCAAGAGTCTGCTCAACCCAATATTGGAGGAGATTAGGAGCTCAAAGCCTCTCAAACCATGGAGATTGCTGCTATTTATGCCCGGCTTACTAAAATTGAAGACAATGTGGCCTGGGTTACGGAGCAACTTTATGAGGCAGAAACTAGGATATCGCAGCTGGGTGATCAGGTTTCCATTATGAAAGCTAAGGTAGCTGCTTACCAGAGCCAAAAATCGGCATTGGAATATAAATTGGAGGAATTGGAGCATCACACTAGACGCTCTAATCTTCATATCCTCAGTATTCCTGAAGGCCTTGAGGTTCAGCAGACACTTCAATAGGCCGATTCTATTGTTAAGAAAATGTCCCCCCGGAACACTATGTGGATTTGACTCTCACGAGGGCTCATCGCGTACCTGCGTATCTTCCTCCCAACGCTAAATTCCCACAGACGATCCTTTCAACTTTGGAGACTACAGGGTGAAGGAACAAATTCTGTCCAAAGCGGTGAAGCAACAACAATTCACCTCTTTGGAAGTATCATCATGTTGTATCTTTTCTGATGTGTCTGCCTCCGCAACCAGAAGGTGGAAAGAATTTGTTAAAATATTGCATTTGTTCAAAGAACACAGGGCACAGGCAATGATCGTGCAACAAAGCAAACTAAAAGTGCTTGTAAAAGGAAGATTTCATGTGTCCTGCAATGTCTCCGAAGCCCAGGAGCTTTTGCAACAAATCTCTAACAAGTCCTCATTTCTTGGGTCGGGGCACTAAGGCAGATGCCAGAACTGTTTACATATCTTTTTTCTGTGTTTTTTCTTTCTTTTCTCTGAATTTGTTTTAAGATCGTTTCCTATGGCTTCTTTCTCTTCTTTTTTGCTTTTCTTTCATGCCCTGGGGTCAGGAGGGTTGGGGTGGGTAGGCCGGCAGTTTCTGGCACAAGGTCGGGGTGCCAGTTTTGGGGAAGTTGGTTAAGCCTGTCAGGTGTGAACAGGGATGGTGGACAGCTCACTGCAGCTTTTTAGAGGGTGGGTGGGACATGGGTGGGGCAGGTTGGAGGGGGTTTGCGGTAACGGAAAGTAAAGAAGGAAAAAAGAGATCCATTTCCAAAATCCAAAGTTAAATGTAATATGCGCTATCCAAACTATATTTGTGAATTTTTACCTCGTGAGTTTCAGTGCTGTATCAATATTAGATCTTTGGGTGTGGCCAGGTAGCTCGGAGGATTTATCTGTCTTATATATTTCGGTTTATATTTAGGACCCCTCTAGGGCTAAAATAGTAGAGTGGGCTAATGGATAAAAAGGAAATCTTAAAGGTGGGCTCCTTTAATGTTAAAGCCCTTAATAATAAAAAGAAAAATCCTGATCATCTACCCATCTTTTTTTAACTCTTAAATATGTATGCTATTCTTTTTCTTTGGAAGCGCACATTCATCTGACATTTATATTGTGATATATGAATGAATTTGTAAATTTCTTAAGATCTCAAATAAAAATAAAATAAAAAAGAAAGGGCCTCGAGCTGCTCCTGGGTTTGGGGGGTCTGCTGGCCCATCTAGGTGTAGGATCAGTCGAAGAGCCAGGTCTTGAGGTACTTCTTGAATTAGGACAGCGACGCAGATTGCCTGCGGTGGAGGGGCAGGGTGTTCCAGGTCTTGGCAGCGAGGTAGGAGGATCAACTTCCACTGGTTCTGGTCTTTTGGATTCTGGGGCTAGAGGGCAGGGCGAGTTGTGATTAGCGCTTGTCTGACCATGATGACAGGTGCAAAAACAGACACTCCATAGTGAATTTACTGAACACAGAAGAGAAGGTGCTGTGCTGTCTAAACTAGTTTTCCTACTGGTGTCTGTGAAACATCCCTGCATGCGTCTGTGTAATGCAAAACTCAATTGTTCTCAGCCTTGGATTTACGATTTGCAACTCTGTTGCAGTGACTGGCAAATTTAGTAAACGCCCCCCAATGTGGATGTGTTCAGCTATATGCCGACATCATTGAACCCTCATCTGCATTTAGAGATATAATAATCATCATATAAGGGACATTATTAAGTATTAGTAGTCAATTGTGGCAGGTGACCATGGATGGGTGGTTCTTTTCAGTGGCGAAAATAGGATTTTGATCCCTCAGAACCACATACACACCTTCTTTTTCTTGCTTGCCTTCTCCATAGTCCATCTTGTTAGGTTCCTAACTAGCAACACCCATCCCTAGCCACGAGGTTTACGAATACATGTTCCTCTTCTGGCCCCAGAGTTGGTAGGTCTACATCTGGCTCCTTATTCAGTCCTTCACCCTCCTAACCTGTCTCTCTAGGTGGTTGTGACTCAGGCTCATACTTTTTGTATTTCTGCACTGTAGCAGGCATCTGGTCATCTCCAACAACTGGCCAAGGCTGTTCATCTATCCATCCTTCTTGTTGTGACATCTAATTTGGTTTTTATAGCGATGAGTAGTCGTTGCTACACAGTAAGTATCTTGTATTTGCTGCAATAATCATTCTGGAGTCTCTACTGGTAACACAAACTCACACAAAAATCTCTTCTGTTTCTTGTCATACCAGGATCTATTATCCTTTGAAACTCCATCACAATATTCCACCACAGCTACTTGATCAATATGATTACATTTTCCTCCCACTTTACCACTGGCAGCTCTCACTCTGGCTTGCACGTGTTTTTTTGATGGATGGGCAACAGCGATGGGGGGTAGGTGAACATACTCACCACCCTGTCTATTTCTAGAAGCAACTTGTGCCCACTGGCTGCAGTTCTTCACTGCATTCTTCTTCAGGCAGTGGCTTTCAGAGCAGCCATGTTCCAATGTTTTCATCCATGAATGTTGAAAGACAAGCATAGAATGCTCAATGAGCAAAAATAAAAATAAAGATGTACAAGCTGAATCTCTGAAGAACATACTGCAATACCAGTACACTACCACATCCTGCCTTCTGCCTCCTCTACCTATGCTAGATGTGCCTTGTCCCCAGCACAGCTAGCTGTCTTCCAGTGGTGATAATCACAGTGGTACACAGTATTGCTCCCTTTCCACACTATGTCTTATTAGTGATTAATCTAGTCAAAATACACACATTTCAGAGGTGCCTCCTTTGAGTAGTAATTGTTTTACAGCTGGTGCATAATATCTTCTCCTCAGTGGCACTGCTACATCAGGGTCTAATTTGTCAATGCCCAAAACCAGAGAGGGCACTCTTTATAGTCTGGCAGTAAATGTAACATAGCAACAAAACAACATCCATGTTTAGCGCATTAGTGCATCCAAACTTATTGGGAATCAAGGGCCCACCCTTATCTATCCTTTCTTTAAGATACAATCATACAAGCTGGCTGTTTGCCATATCCTGATAAAAAATAAACAATGATTCTGCAAGTAAGTCATATTGCTCTTAAACACTAATGAGGTAGTATATTTCTCTCCAGCACCACCCAAGTAAGGACTTCTATTCACATCAGTGATAGTGTAATTCACAGTAGTTTCTTACACCTACTATGAATGTTATCTTTATAGAAAGTGAAGTAGCAATTAATCATGCAAACAGGCCCAGCATATTGCCCAGTAGCCGTACTGGGTTTCACTAAAGATTGATGGTATGCTTCTTTATACCTGCCTGTGTTCCCCCAAGAGTTCTCCAAGGGCTAGTTGGCTTTCCCCCTGTTTTTGGAGATCTCAGGGCCATCAAATATTTCCCCTGTCTATCTCTGCCATGGAATTCTGTAAGCTGGTGAGCCCGGCAGCAGGACTATAACAAATCAGGTGCTTTGCTCTGCTCAGGGCCGAGTGATTTCTGTGGGCAAATGGGGTGAGTCATCAGCGCTTCCCCAGGGATCGACGTGTCGCTCTTTGACTTGCACCACACAGGCTGCCACTGATGAAGCACGTGCTCGCCCCTGCCTTTGTGTTGCTGGAGAAACCAGAGTGCTTCCTGAGGCTTGCAATTTGGTGAGTGAACCATAAGTGCTGGTGTAGTCTACACAATTGTTGTCCCCCTGGAAGACATCGCTGAGGACGGCCATGGGGAGGACGACTCCACAGCTCTTGCTTGAGGAGACCTTTGGTGACACAGGCCTGAGCACTGAGTTTGTTGCCCCTATGGTGCTTGGACCAAAAGGTACTGTTGACCCTGTATCAGCACCGCACTCTTGTGGGCAGTTGGATTTGAGAGCATGGTATCGAGGGATCAAGTGAGGGCTCTCGCTTGCACCTTAAGTTTGTGCCCCCTTCTCCTTCATAAATAACTTCGGGGCATTGTTCTCCTTCTATGTTGTGGAGTGAAACATCTGTAGAGGGGACCAAAAGCAGCATGGAACCGATGCAAGAGATTGAATAGCTTGAGGTGACGCCAGTCTCTTTGGGAGGTCACAGAAATCACAATGAATAAACTACTAGACATGCAGGTGCTCCTGTAGCCTATGTTTTCAAGATGCAATCATTACAATAGTACTGCATTGTATGAGATGTTCTCTGATCCTGCATTACTTTCACTACTTATGTGATTCAGGTAATTTGGTCTTCTTGTGTTGTTCCTAATATAGTAATCTTTTTTCTTATAACCCCTTTGTGTAGTCTATTTTTTGGTGTACTCATTGTGTCACTGTGTGAGTTTTTTGCACAAATGCTTTACACATTACCTCTGCAGATAAGCCTGCCTGCTCTGCTCCAAGCTACAAGAGGTTAAGCACAAGTTGCCTTTTGTGTGTAACTGACCACCCTGACTAGAGTGGTGGGTTCTGCCTGACTTGGGTGAATACCTCAGGGAACCAGAAACCCTATTACTAACATTGGTGATCAGCGATGAGGATAGATCTTTTGTTTGTGAAATACTGCAGAGGGACATGCTCAAAAAGGAGTGCTTAGTTATAGAGTTGGGAGGGTTCCCATGGGGGGAAGCACACAAGGTGAGGAGCATAGGGAAAAAAGTTTTAAAAATGTATGTCCTCAAGTTATAATAATGGTATCGTAAGAGCAGCACCCAACCTGACACTAAGTACAAGCACAAGGATGGAGGAATAATTTGAGTAGTGTACAGGTCTTTGCAATCCTATGTTGGAATGTAAACAACCTGCGAGTGAAAAAAAGACAACAAATAATCCTGCAATACCTAAAGAAAATATCTCTCAAATTATCATACTTCAGGAAACGCACCACCTGAGACAGGAATATAGGGATCTCTTCTTAAAACAAAGATGGGTTGAACATATGGTCTCTACAGACCAGTCTAACTGCACTAAAGACATAGCTATGCTATTCAAGGTAAACTCAGGTGTGTAGTTAGTGCGATATAGAGCAGATGAGGGAGGTCGTTGGACAATCACTGAAATAAAGCCACAGCAAAACCTCCACACCTTAGTACGTTATTATGGCCCAAGCATAGATGATGTCACTCCTTTGACCTAATGTTTTTCTAAGTTGGTGGGATTCAACACTCCCATTATCCTGCTGGATAATAATCTTGATAGGTCTCCAATATGTTACTAGATCAGTTCCCCAGAAAAGAGGGCATATCTGCTAGGTATGTCAGAGAAATTCAATATCAGCAATCTACGGGGCAGAGCAGAAAGGGGTTGTAGGGATTATACATTTATTAGCAAAAAAAATGGTCACTACTCTAGACTGGATAATTCCTTCTTAGGTAGTAAGGAAGTGGAGAAGGTAGTGGGGATAAACCAGTGGACCATGCAGCTATGCTCGTAAAATCAAGCTGAAGGGCTGTAAAAATACCAGGAGGTAGACGGTAAATTGGAGAATCCTTCTACAGCTGGAGATTATTACAGAGGTAGTGAGCGGTACAGAAGAGGGTTTCACCTGGAACATGACATCAGCACTGATACTCATAGACTGGGATGCTTATAAGGTTTGGTTAGGAGGAACCCTTAAAAATTTTCAGTAACATGGGTGAGGAAAGAAAAAGCACAGCTCTCACAACTAAAGGAGGAGATCACAAAATCAGAAGAGGTACTAAAGGCTAACGTAGTAAGCGGGGAAGAGAGAAAGAAGATGACAGAAATACTGGAAGACCTGCAGCAAAGGTTTAAGCTAAAGGTAGAGGGGAAGGTGTCACAGTAATGGAAAAGCCGGTAGTCCCAGGAATATTGTGCATGGTGAAAGCTGTGGAAAGTTGCTAGCCTGGAACATGAAGTTAGATAGGAATCAGAAATATATCAGGAAGATCCTAGAGGAGGAGACAAACATGATTAGTGACAAAAGTAGTAAAATCGAAGCAGATTTTAGCAATTTCTACTAGGAACTCTACTCAGAAACCCTAAATGTAGACAAAGAAGATTTAGAAAATTGGCTATTAGAAAACCACCTCCCAGTCTCACCAGATATCAGCAGCAATACTTTGGCCAGGAAAATACAGGCATCGAAATTCTGAAAACTATCAGGAAGTTAAAAAGAGGGAAGCCTGCAGGGCCAGATGAGATCATCAATGAGCTTCATACATTAATTTCTGATGGGATTATCCCAGCCAGGGTCAAGTTGCTTGACTCTATACTGGTAGAAGGCTGTCAAACCCGGAATCCTGGAATGAGGCAGAAATGTCATTAATTCCAAAACCCGGCAAGAATCCCCTGCAGTGCCAATCTTTCTGTCCTATCTTGCTACTCAATTGCAATTATAAAGCATTTTTTAGATTCTTAGCCGCTTGACTGAATAAAGCAGTGGGCAGCCTGATACTTGAGGACCAGAAGGGTTTCATGCCAGGGGGGAATATGAGACAGTTGACTCACACCTTGATATGCTCAATATATTTAGCTTCAACCCTTGGGGTTCCACTGACAATTCTGAAATGTTCTTTCTTTTATTGAGCACTGACTTCAGCAGGCGAGAGCAATTGCGTGATGGAGACGGAGAGTTGTGGTTAGGGACACATGGTAAACTATGTTTTGGATCGGAATGGCTCATGGTCTGTGCCTGTGTCAGCCCACAGCAAAATACACACAAGCCACAGTCCGGTCCTACTACACTGCACCACCAAACTGCACCTCGGCAACCCCGCTTTTAACCAGCTGGCATGGTTGGAGCCATGCAGTTTGAGTGGCAGATTTCCACAGGTTCTACTGCAGCTACCACTGAGGGTTTTGGATGGGGGAGCCTGAATAGACCAAAACAAGAGCACTGAATTTAGCATGACAAGAGCTGCTCTGGCAGCTTGTTCCTTCCCCCTCTATGCTATCGTCCACACTGGCTCCTACCAAAGTAGAAGGCTAAAGGCACAGAGAAGGTCAGAGGCCACCGTAACCTTCAACCGTGCACCAAGTCCATCTTCACCCGTAACACCTAACATACAATGGAGACCCAAGGAGCATGCACACAGTCATAGAAGCCTGGTAAGAGAGGGGGAGAGAGGATGATTTCTTTATGTCTGTGGTGGTGTAGGCTCCCACCACACTCAGGATGAGCCCCAGGCCGCGGAAGCGGTCCGACCAGGTTCTGGTGTAGCTTGTGGGCTGGGTGTGCTCCCAGGGTCTTGCCATCATCTCCATCTTCACCGGTAGGGTGATTTGTGCCCATCCCTGTTCTGACACTCGTGGAAGTCCTGGTTCAACCACTGATTAGCCAGGTGATCAAGAAGGTTGCCACCTTCTGCAATTGCAAACTGAATAAGAGCCAGAAATCTCGGAAGAGCCCCAGGTGAACTACCCGACTGCCACTGGGCCTCCACTGGGCAAGCCAGCTGCCTCGATGTCTAGCATCTGGAAAGGACAGTGGGCCTCAGGGTTTCTCCTACTTGCTCTCTTTTTGCCCTGCCTGTAAAGCATGCACGTGCCCTCCCTCTTTACCATGCAAGATGAGAGAGGTGTGATGGCCCTGGGAAAAGACCTCGAATGTTGACTGATTCAAGCCACATCACAGCTTACTACTGCACAACTAGCCACGCTTACACTAACCCTCTGTGACCCAGGGCTGCTCAGCATTTGACATATTGGCAAACAAATAGAGCCCGATTTGCTACACAGCTTGTCAGGATGAGGTCAGGTAAGGCTAGATGTTTGCTGCAACAAGGTAGTACGAGAAGGAAGCTTATCCAACAACCCCCCCCACCCCCCAGGGTCAGGTAGCCCTCCCTGACAACCAGCCAAAAGTCACCTCTATACTTTAATTTCTGAGAGAGGCGAACCAGGCCATCCGTTCAGACACGTCTGACAGCAAGGGCTTGCCAGACCACTTAAAAGCAACAATAATAGTGCAAATGAGGTCTACGCAGCAGTGCCATCCCATGGCCCAGCTGTCCGCTCTGACCACAACGGATATTCCTAATTCTCAACTCATCTTCCTGGTGGACCAAGGCACTCCTGACGAAGGAGGACACTTAGAACACCCAGCAAGCCCAGTAAGCAGGACTTCTGATCCAGATGAGATCATTGATTTAACCACTAGCCCAATCATTCACCCAACCAGCCAGGGTCTACCTGCACTTGCATCGTTAGCAGCAGGCTCAACTATTACCCTACTTTCAACCTTGGGCCAGAAAATTCAGGGAACACTAAAGAAGGGTGTTCTGCAAGCGCAGGAAGGCAAGTAAGCATAGAAAGCAGGGCAACAAACCTGGAGGCATCTCGTGATTTTACCACCAGTTTGACCAGCCAGGGCGCAGACCATTCTGATCAAACACACTCAACCTCTGCGCTCTTGGCAGCAAGAACTTTAGCATCGGAGAATGGCAGCACACTTTTATCCCTCACCCCATTGGAGCCAGCAACCCTAAAGGAATCCAAAGTTGCTACTCCTGTCTTAGTTCCCCTCCAGTCGGACAAAGCCAGCAATCAAATGCCAACAGAAAAACATGGAAAAAAAACCAGGGCAAAGTGTTACATTATACGTCTCATCACAGGCGCACACAGAGTGTGCGGAGACCTCCTATCTTATGCAGGAAGTGTGTTACGAAATGTTAGCCTCCTACACCACCTTGAGCAGGAGGATAATCTAGACAAGGTAATTCCGACAGCAGTGACCCATGTATCAGAGACCATTGAAAAACAAACCAACAACTCTCCCCAAGAACTGGAGTCAGGCCTTTGATGTTGAAGACCATACAGTCCATGGCCAATGCCATGGTTTACCATTCAGCCAAATGGATATTCGAATAGAGATATTGAACACCGGAGCCATCCATATGTCTGAGATTGACGACAAGATCTCTGATTTAAACAATCCTGTCTGAAGAGAGTTAACCCCAAAGTGCACATGTTCTCTAATACTGGAAAAATTTAACACCCTACTAGCTACTCTTGCCAGCTCATTCGATGAACTAAAGGCCTTTTTGTGAATCAAAGAGGTCAAGGATATCAACCACCTAACAGAGGAGGCAGTGAATAAAGGAGGCAGTTCTGTGCTGATACCACCTAAAACAACAATTACTAGCCCAAAAATACTTAGCCCTTCTCTAGCAGCCATACCATTTCTTGGCCTCCTTCAACTACTAAACCTCATTCAAAAGTCCATAGAAAAAGAACCAGGTTCAGCCGCAAATCGGAAAACAAAAGTAGACATCTCCAACATTGACTCCAGCAGCAGGGGAGACCCAAGCCAGCCTGAACCCAGTAGTCTGCACTCTGCCCCAAAACACATTAGTGGCAAGCTCAATTGAAGCACTTGGAAGTGCAAGGCCCAAAAAAAATGACATAAAGGGAAGTCAAGGAATACAAACCTCCCTCAAACCAACTGGCTGAGGAAATATGCCATCTTTGGAAAAGCAACCCCTATGCCAGAAAGAAATAAGACCAATTGCCCTGGTGAGGAAAGGGTAAAGTGGCTGATACAACTGAGGACAAACCTCCTTTAATCCTAGCCACATCAACTTCAACTCCAAATCTGATCACAATGCACAGTGGCACTCTAACATCCACAACCTTAGAAATATGTCAGCCCCCACCCATAAAATATTGCCAGTCAATCAACCTAAAGAAACTCAGGATGAGATGGCTGGTGTATTGCCCCCCTTACAAATATCTATGCCTGACACCTACTCCAGAAGCCCCCCAAAAAATAGCTTGGTCCTGAAGAGAGACATTCAAACCAACTCGGCAGGACCCTTGGCAGCACTAAAGCACAAAGGGCTCACTATCTCTACTCCTCTTCAGCTGCCGACCAACAGCCCACCCTGGAAAATAGCTGATATAGGAAGTCACAGTGTAACCCTGTTCCATCACTTTACAGCTCAACAGTAAGATACGATATTCTCAATCGAGGTAACATCATGATGCTGCTGAACCAGATACCAGATCTAGCTGGGGCAACCCCTGCGAACGTTGAATTTGTTAAATTTGTAAACACAAACCATGGGCAACAGAGAGACTTCACAAAGGTCATCTAGAGCATACCGGGCATGGCAGACAAGGTACAACATGAAACTAACTGCTTCCTAGCTTGGGGCATTACTGTGGAAAAATATCTAGAACCAGGTTACCCTCACCCACTTAGAAGGAAATAAGGCAGTGAGCAAGAAAAAGCAAGCAACCCGCCAAAACCATTGCCAGTGCTGAAAAATGCCCAAGGGGCAAGCCCATCCAGCAAGGAAAAAGCAGGTTGATAGACCCTACATACCACTCCAAGAGTCAGCACTGGAAAGGACCAGCGAACTGCGAGTTGGAGTGGATTGCAAGAGCACTAAACAAGCCACAACCAGCAAGGTGATAGGGGCAGCCCAAGGAGATTCCACTGAACTAGTAACACCAATCCTCTGACTTTACTTTTGGAAAAATCACGGCTTAGCCAGCAGACTCCAAGACTTCATTTTCTACATTCAAATCTTCTTGGTGATCACCTTTCAGGAGACCTGGCCTCAAGACCCGATCTCTTTCCCAGGCTTCTCACATCACATAACCACATGCAGTAAGAAGGGGACTTGCAATGTACCTCTCTACATCAATTAAGGTCAGCATAATGGAGAAAATAACAGACCTGGACAACATTCAAATACTGGGCTTACCAACTAGTGAACCTCTACACACCTCCAAAGTACAAAGACCATGCAGACACGTTGAAGAAGCTGTGTGAAAGCCTTCTCAGACATTTCACCAGCACTTCTGATCATTGTCACAGGTGACTTTAACACATACCTATTAGGCTTTTTACCAACAAACGACATCATCAAGGCACAAGAGCGCCAATAGGACATACCAGTAGAGGCTGACATAATGTTGGGGATGAGGGACCAAAGGGGCCTATTCTGCTCGGTAAACTGGAACACCTAGGCCTAAGATCCCTGAACGGACATTTTCAAGGCGATTTGCCACCCATCATGGCTAATCACTCCACCAACAGCAATTCCCTGATAGATTACACTTTTGGTTCCTTGCCCCTATTACAACTAGTACGCTCTTTCAAAAAGAGAGAAGGAACGAAGAGTGACCACCTGCCCCAGGAATTGGAGTTTGCCCTTGTGGTGATCGAAAATACACCAACTGAAGACTGTCAGCGATCAATCTATCTGCCAGACCTAAGAAGGGTAAAATGGTCAGCAACCAATATAGACTCCCTGGAACAGGAAGCTGAAAACCACTTCAAGCTAGCTCACAGTGATAGGAATTGTCATAAACTTGGAAACATTCTTAATATCCTTTTCCCAACAACACGCCTCAAAAGTAAATCCCCACACAGCTCAGACATCAACAGGCCATCCAGCTCAGGACAAGTGCGTGAGCAGAGAAATAAAAACACTGAAAAGGGAGGTAAACAGAGCCTCTATTAGCAGTACTAAGTCTCCCTCAAAACAAAATCCTCATATCTGATCTCAGGCGCAAGAAAAAGCAGTTAAAAAAGGCCATCTGGACCAAACAAAGAGAAATTTCAAACAAGTTCTGGGCCAAGCGCATCTGAGATAAAAATCATCATAACGTAAATGCCTTTCGGTGATCTGTCAACACTCTAAAAGACAAAATGCCGGCACACCCAGGATCAAATCTATCTGAAGATGCCTGGGCCTCCATCATTACTACCCACTTCAACAACTCTACAATTGTTGTAGACACACAGGTCCCCCAGGGGTGGCCACAGTAGATGAGAAACTCCCCTCAGGTCCACCACCCATCCTCTCTGAGGTAAGGACACAGAAAAATGGCAGATAACTAAAGACAGATTCACAGACGCTCCTGGCCTGAATGGAATCCCCCTGGCCATCTATAAGACCAACTCAATCAATCAATCAAGCATTTGTAAAGCACGCTACTCACCCGTGAGGGTCTCAAGGCGCAGGGCGGGGAAGCAGCTACTGGTCAAACAGCCAGGTTTTGAGGAGTCTCCTGAAGGTCAGCAGGTCCTGGGTCTGTTGTAGGTGCATGGGGAGGGAGTTCCATGTCTTGGTGGTGAGGTAGGAGAAGGATCGCCACCAGTGGTTGTTCGGTGGATGCGTGGAACGGCAGCGAGGGCGAGGTCAGCGGAGCGGAGCTGGCGGTTAGGGGTGTGGAAGGTGCGTCGCTTGTTGAGGTATGCTGGTCCTGCATTGTGGAGTGCTTTGTGAGCGTGGGTGAGGAGCTTGAAGGTAGTCCTCTTGTTGACGGGTAGCCAGTGCAGGTTCTTCAGGTGGGCGGCGATGTGGCTGTGGCGGGGGATGTCGCGGACAAGGCGTGCGGATGCGTTTTGTATGCTTTGGAGTCTCTTCTGGAGTTTGGCCATGGTTCCCGCGTAGAGGGCGTTGCCGTAGTCCAGCCTGCTGCTGATGATGGCTTGGGTGACCGTCCTTCGGGTTTCGGAGGGGATCCATCTGTAGATCTAGCGAAGCATACGGAGGGTGTTGAAGCAGGAGGAGAAGATGCTGTTTTAGTCATTGAGAGCGTTGAGTCCAGGATGAACCACAGGTTGCGTGAGTGGTCGGTGGGGGTCGGCACAGTTCCCAGCGAGGTTGGCCACCAGGAGTCGTTCCAGGTGGAAGGGTTGGAACCGAGGATGAGGACCTCCGTCTTGTCGGAGTTCAGTTTCAGGCGACTGTTCTTCATCCATTCGGTGACGGCCTTCATCCCTGCGTGGATGTTGGTCTTGGCGGTGGCGGGGTCTTTGGTGAGGGAGAGGATCAGCCGTGTGTCATCGGCGTATGAGACTATGTTCAGTTTGTGTGATCGTACGATGTTGGCTAGCGGTGTCATGTATATGTTGAAGAGGCTCGGGCTGAAGGATGATCCATGGGGTATGCCGCAGGTGATCTTGGTGGCTTCAGATCAGAATGGAGGGAGGCAGACTTGCTGGGTTCTGTCAGTGAGGAGGGAGGTGATCCAGTCTAGTGCTTTGTCGCGGATCCCCACGTTGTAGGGATGTAGAGTCATGTGTGCAGGGTGTGGTGGCAGATGGTGTCGAAGGTGGCTGAGAGGTCCAGGAGGATGAGGGCCGCGGTTTTGCCGCTGTCCAGCAGGGCCCTGATGTCGTCGGTGGCAGCGATGAGGGCGGTTTCGGTGCTGTGGTTACTGCGGAATCCAGATTTCGACGAGTCCAGGGTGTTCTTCTCTTCGAGGAATTGTGTCAGTTGTCTGTTGACGATCTTCTCGATGACCTTCACCGGGAATGGGAGCAGGGAGATGGCCCGAAGTTCTTGAGGTCCTTTTTGGGTCTGCCTTGGGTTTTTTGAGCAGGAGGTTGATCTCTGCATGGTTCCAGCTTTCCGGGAAGGTTGCCATCTCGAACGAGCTGTTAAAGATCTTACAGAGTTGGGGTGAGATGATAGAGCACGCTTTGTTGAAGATGTGGTGGGGGCAGGGGTCTGATGGTGAGCCGGAGTGGATGGTGCTAATGGTCTTGATGGTGTCTTCGACGTTGACGTGGTTCCAGGAGTTCAGGTGACCGGTGTAACTGGGGGGCGGTGAGTCTGGTGTGACGGTGGCTGTCGATGGGGTCTGGGTGTTGAAGCTGTCGTGGATGTCTGCGATCTTGCGGTGGAAGAAGGTAGCTAGGGAGTCGCAGAGGTCTTGTGATGGCAGGATGTCATTGGAGCTGGAGCTGGGGTTGGTGAGTTGCTTCACGATGCTGAACAGCTCTTTGCTATTGTGTGCGCTGTTGTCGATGCGTTCCTTGAAGGAGGTCCTTTTGAACATTCGAATAAGTTGGTGGTGTCTGCGGCTGGCGTTTTTGAGTGCTGCGTGGTTGTCCGGTGTTTGCTCGTGGCGCCATTTCCTCTCTAGCCTCCGGCAGGTCTGCTTGGAAGTCTGGAGGTCGGCGGTGAACTAGATGGCTCTTCTGTCGGTGCGTCTGTTAGTAGGTTTCTTGATCGGGGCGAGGGTGTTGGCGCAGTCTTCAAACCATTGCTTGAGTTTGCAGGCGGCTGTGTCGGTGTCGGTATGATCGGTCGGTGGGACTCGGGCGAGGGTGGTGGTTAGCTGGTCTTCGGTGACCTTATTCCAGCTGCGGTGGGGGATTCTTTGCTGGTGGTTGTGTGCGGTGGATTTCTTGAAGGAGAAGTGGATGCAGTGGTGGTTGGTCCAGTGGAGTTCGGTGGTGTGGCTAATGGAGACGTGGCTGGTGGCGGAGAAATGGGGTCGAGCATGTGCCCGGCAGACTGGGTGGGTGTTGTGACGAGCTGTTTGAGGCCGAGGTTGGCGAGGTTGTCCAGTAGTGTGCTGGAGTTGCTGTCATTGTTGTTCTCGAGGGGGAAATTCAGGTCCCCGAGGAGGATAAAGTCTGTGGAGGCCAGGGCATGAGTGCTGACTCGTCAATGAACTGTGGCCGGGGTCTGGGGGGTCTGTACACAAGGGTTCCTCTGAGGGTGGTATTGGGATTGATGTGGATCTGGAAGTGCAGGTGTTCGGCGGTGCTGAGGGTGCCCTCGGTGTTGGTCGAGATTCTGAGGGTGTTTCTGTGGACGATGGCGATTCCTCCTCCTGGTCTGTTAGTGCGGTCCCTTCGGGTTATCTTGTAGCCATCCGGGATGGCTATGGCGATGTCGGGTGCCGAGGAGGAGTTAATCCAGGTTTCCGTCAGGAAAGCGACATCCGGGGAGGATGAGTCGAGTAGGTCCCAGAGTTCAAAGGCGTTTCTGTGGACGGAGCGGGTGTTGAGCAGTATGTATCTGAGATGGTTGTGGCCTGCCTTGGAGGGGGGGCAGGACGTGCTGGTGTGCGCTGACAGGTGTAGCTGCAGATCCGTCAGGTAAAGGGTCCGTGGGTGAGCTTCGGCGTGGCATGGAAGCAGGTGGGGGATCGGCCGGCATTAAGTGCGTGGAGGGTGCAGGCATCGTAGTGGTGTCTGGCATCATGGTGGTCTCTTGGGCCTGGGGGTCTGGCGCTGGGCGCAGTCCAATCGCAAATGGGGCAGACGGGCTTGCCTTAGGAGCGCCTTTGGCGCAACGACGCAGCGGACGGCATTAAGTAGGGGAGGGGGCGGGACCAGCGGCAGGATGGCGGGAGTGGGGCAGTGTGGGGGGGTGGGGCCGCAGAGCAGCAGCGTCGGGAAAAGAAAAATGCAGTATGAGGCAAGGGAGAGAAAAACAATTAATATACAACAGGAGGCAAGTGAGTAAAACAAATTAAACACAACAGGGACCAAGCAGTGGAGTACACACGAGAAAGGGGGGAACTAGACGGGACGGCAGGAGAAGGGAAAAACGACACCTGGGGCAGGCTGCCGGTGTGAACTCCGGTTGCGGCGGGTCTCAGAGATGGGGCAGTGCAACAGAGAGCCGGAGCTGTTGGGGAGTGCTGGCCTGGACCAGAGGTCAGGGCATTACCAAAAACTCAACAAAATGGGCCGGCTGCATGGCCCTTTATTCATCCATGCTCTGTCAGATGCAACAATCCCAGCCTCCTGGAAAGGATCTATCATTATATCAATTTTTAAGGGCGGAGACAAGTCAAAACCTGAAAACTATAGACTGATAGCCCTCATTGATAACTAGTCAAAGTACTTTGCAGGCATTTTAGTTGAACAGCTCCTTGACTGGGCTAATGTCACCTCAATCATTCCGATCAACCAGACGGGGTTCACTAAAAAAACTGGACTCTGGTAAACATCATGGTACTGTCACTGCTGCTTGAAGCTTCAAAAACAACCAAGCAACCAATTTATCTATGTTACATTGATTACAAAGTGACCTTTAACCGTGTCACACGAAATCTACTCTGGAGCAAGTTAAAGAACTTGGGTGCTCCACCAATGCTTCAAAGAGCAATCGAAAATCTTTATGCAGGCACTTGGGTCAGAATAAAGCTGATAAATGGGGCAAATCTCTCCAGGGTCATCCCACCATCTTGGGGGCTTAAGCAGGGGTGCGTCCTGGCCTAGATGCTTTTTCATTTATTCTAGGCAGACCTTTCCTCATCCTTGACTCTGGTTAACCCTCACACCCTGAAGCTCGGAACTATTTTCCTCTCAAACTTGTTGTATGCAGATGGCTTGGTGCTGATTAGCTGGACCAAGGTGGGTATGCAGTGCCTCCTGAATGCCACCTCCGGCTAGTCATAAAGAAAGAGGCTGACAATCATCTCCAAGCAAATACAAATTATGAATAGCTGTAGAAGAGCGTGCAGCAAAATCAGCTGGTTCCTTGCTTCCACAAATGTTGAAGAAGTCACTGATTACAAATAATTCAATCTCACAGTCGACAATATAGGAAACCTAAAGCCACAAATGGAGGAAATTAAGAGAAACAGGCTCACCCTGGCAGCAGGTATCAAAGTACTTTTTAAGAACCTGAATGGGCTTTCGTACAGTCCAATTCTGGAAATAGCTAGGGTCAAGACACTTGTGTATGGAAGTGGAGCCCTTCTAGGGAGGGCCTCAACCACCCTGGACAATACTGACATTAGAATCTACAAGGAATATTTCATCCCCCAAGATACACTTTGGCCAACCAGATCACACTAGAATGTGGTCGAGCCAAGCAAAAGATAGCTAGAAGTGCAGCATTCATCACCATGTGCTATAGGCTCCAGTCCAATGAAATCTGGCTGGTAATCAACAAACCCCACTCAGCAGCTGTAAATATCTCAAAGATTATTTTGACTAGCTCAGACTAGCTCAGTAATGGTCCGCAAAGCCCACCTTGGAATCATTTAGAAGGACTACCAACAAAATGTCGAAACTAATCTCATCCCTCGAGGACAAGGCCCATGCATGGACGGTAGTAAATATAACCCTGGGCGAAGTTCGCAAAGTAGCGCTACGTGTAGCTACGCAAAGTGCACTTCACGAGCTTCGCGTAGCACTTCGCGAACTGCATAGTACCCTGTTTGCACTGTGCAAGATGCCGTTTTCAATGATTGCAGAGTGCGGACAAGCATCCGGCACTGTGCAATCATTGAAAACGACATCTTGCACAGTGTGAGCTGTAGTTTTCTGCCACTCGAGTAGATTTTTACTCGAGTGGCAGCTTTCTCAACGCGGACTGGTAGTACTAGTTTCTCATCGCAAACGGCCGCGAGCATACGCGACCACTCGCAATGAGAAACCTGACCTCCCCGCATTAAGAATCTTGCCGGGAGGTTTATTTTCCACGCTCGCGGTCGCCAACTTGATGTTGCTGATCACGAACGAGGAAAAAGTCTCGCCGGGATGTCATTTTGCTTTCTCGCAGATGCCAACTTGACGTTGAGGACCGCGAGCAAGCAAAAAATGACAGCTGCACTACACTACGCAACGCTACGTGTGTTTGCACTGTGCTACGTGCAATTCGCGTAGTGCGAAATAGTGCAAACTTCGCAAACTACGCAAGCGTAGCGTTGTGCTTTGCCCAGGCTTAATTAAATAGCTACATACTGCTAAAACTATTCCCATTTTGGGCGAAGCCTTCAGCAGCAGGGGAACCTTTTAAACACCGCTTTGGCATCCTCCCAATCAACACGCACACAGCAACCTGGCTAAGGGCAGCGGGGGAAGCTCCCTGCAGGTTGTGCAGTCATCCAAAAGATGATGCGATTCACACTTTTTGCATTTGTTGGTCCACTTTAAATCTGCGCTGCGCTGCCACTGGCTGAGGGCCTTATGGAATCAGGCAGGGGTGCACTCCTGTAGACAAGCCATAACAACATACTTAAACTCTGGGGACTCTCGAGCAATATCCAGAACAGTAAAATATCTACAGGAAATTGACCAGGCCTTAAAGAAAGCCTGCACAGCTTACTCACCCATGACCTCTGGTCACCACCAAGGATATGAGCAAAGCACCTCCCTCATTGATTGCGGCACTGGATCTGGATTCTTGGCTTACTCACTGTACTTCTGCCATCCTTTATACAGGTTTCTTCCTTGCAAAAAGGACTATCAATACCCGGATAAAATGAACTGCCAATGTTTCAGGCAGAGATAATCACAAGACTTCTCATACATGTTAAGCCGCCTCTTCCTTATTTGCACAAAACGGGACATTGCCGGGGTCTTAGTAAATGACAACCTATTTGCACCAGTGAAAATAGAAATGGGGACTAGGCAAGCCTGCCCTCTTTCGCCTATCCTCTTTGACCTTTATGTTGAGCTCCTTGGTCAAAGTTTAACACCAAACTGGGAGATAAACATTTTATAGCAGGAGCATATTCTAGGAAAATATCCCTATATGCTGACAACCTATTGGTCTACACCTGAGATGTTGCATCTGCTATACCATATCTTAAGACACAGGTGAGAAATTTTGTCAGGTTCCGTGGTTATGAGGTTAATGAGGAAAAAACTGAGATAATGTCTTGGCGCCAGAGCTGATGGGGGATAACAAGTGTTGAAGAAATGAGCTATCTAGGAGTAAGAATCACCCAAGATCTAGGAACAATCCCAGCTGTGAATCTTCAGAGGATTGTTATTGAGACAGCTAGGATGATAAAGAGATGGCAGATCCTTCCCCTTACTATATACGGGCAATAAATCTTGTTAAAATGTGTATTTTACACAAATTCAATTTTCTGTTTGATAATATTCCGCTAGAATTTGACAAAAAGACCGTTCTGAAACTACAAGGGAACATTATGCCTTTTATTTGGACTAGCTGGGGAATACAACTGTCCTGGAAGAAATTGAGAAGGAAACTGGGGGCAGGTGGTCTGGGGCTTCCAGATATGCAACTTTATTGTTGGCTTTTCAGCTGAAAAATAATAGAACGCTTCACCTTCGCTCTGATGAGACATTGCTGGGTGTAATATTTAATGCCTTGCTATCTGGCTTATCAGAGGAATGTTATTCTTATAAGTTTGGGGAAGCAGCCAATATATGAGACAATGTCAGGTCACTTCTGTGTATTTCATATTAGAGTACGTTGTGTCCATTATGGCACTGCCAGGGTCTCCAGAGTGCCTGCTTGAAAGACTTTAAAACCTCTTAAACAGAATGGCATAAATAGATGGGGCCACATGGTAGATGATGGACAGAGGCCATCCTGGGACTATTGGAATATCAGGACAAACGGGTAACTCACCAGGTTCAAAATCCATCAAGAAAATGCATGGCTCAAGAGCTAGGGTTGGACCAACTTCAGGCCTGGTCAAATGGAGAAGGATCTTCAGGTCCATTGGGCTATGAAGAAGGAAGTGGCTCGCCTGTACCAGCATTTTCTGAAGGCAGCTGAAGAAAATATGAAATCTCCACACCTCACATGGGAAATACTTGCCAGGCACGGAGCGGGAAGTGATATTGCAAGTGTCTTTGACTACATTTTATTCTGTGATTAAACCTGCTGAAATAAAAAAAGAAAATCCCTTCTTCACTCTTCATAGAGCCTATAGGACCCCAAGGAAATTGACAAGAATAAGGGGAAGTGAAGAATCTAAGTGTAAACGTTGCAGCAGTTGTGACACTAATGATGGACACATGTTCGGCACCTGTCCAATCTGGAGGAATTCTGGTTAGGCGTGGGTAAGACCATTTCTGATTTTGGAATCATCATGGAGGTAAGGCCTATTTTAATTATATTTGGCCTAGTCCATCAGGCAGTGGGAGCCACCCACCTCCATTAACCTATCAGAATCTGATCTTTTATTTGATTTTACTTGCAAGAAATCTGTAAGCATTGTTGCTAACCCTTTGCACCTATGTGACAAGCTTGAAAGAGATCAGTGGTGTCTTTTAAGGAGGTGGCTAGGAAGAGTAAAAACTGGGTTGAGAGAGAAGGGTTCTGGGACTAGTTGAGGATAGGTTGAGTAACATCACATCCAATGATTACATTTTCTCAAGTCAAGAGTGGCTGGGGAGGTCAAGACCAGTTGATGCAGCCCAGCTGACTTGTTTGAAGTTGAGCCTGATAATGAACACCATGGGTGCTAAAATCTCAGTTGGTGCTTATCGGAGGTGATATGAGGACTAAAAAAATGTAAATTTAAAAATTTACCAAAAAGTGAGCACAGGTTATCTTTGGTGGTGTAATTGACTACCCTCACTAGAGTGTTGTGTTCTGCCAGGTTTGGGTGCATACCTTAGCCAACAATAAAGACCATTTCTAAGCATTTTCTATCCTTCAGACATGGGACCCTAGTGGTGAAGGCAGCAATTAACTCAAGATTAAATTGATGTACCTATGGTTTTGCTGGTTTGCCAGACAACTAAATTGCATTCAACGGGCCAAAAATGTATATATGTATGTATATGGTATTTCTATAGTGTGTACCTAGCCAAAGACGGAGCAGCTCTGTATGGGGTCAAATACAAATATAAAAGCAATGAGTGATAGGAGAGGTAGCTGGATTATGAATGGTTAATGCGTTGTAATGTAGTTTTCAACATTTTTATAAATTGTCACAGCATTGGGGCTGTAGGAAAGTAGGATCTGCTTCTTATGGGTACCCCCACTTTTTGCTTGATGTCTCACTGTTTTTGACTAGTCTGACTGGGATTCTGCTAATCAGGACCCCAGTCCATCTGCTTTCTCCCTTAAATTGACTTACATATACTTTAGTTCACTCCAGATTGATTGGATACTGGGTTAGCCTTATAAGTCCCTAGTATATGGTACACCATGTACCCAGGGCATAGGTACCCCAGAGGCCTCACATGGGCTGACGCATGTATTATGTCACCCATGAGAGGCCATGCAAAATGAAACTACTGCAGCCTGTGTAAGATGGTGCTTGCACCACTTATATTAGATATAGGTTCACTATATCTAATTGTCAATACACTTAAAATTTATAAGTCACCCCTATAGCAGGCCATGACAATCCTGAAGGCAGGGTGCTGGGTTTTATGTGAGAGGGTGCCTATGTATGAGCAGAGCCTCTCTGCAGCCTTCGGAGACCATTCCTCCGGGTTGTCTGTGACTCAGCCAGACATATAGGTACAGGTGCATTATAACCTCGCGGTAAATGCTATCTCGAAAACGGCTGCATAGAAACATATCATGTTTGGTATCAAACACCTAGGAATCATACCTCCACACCAGTAGCTGGTGTGGGAGGTATGATTCCCCCCTTCTGAAGTGATCCTCGTGGGGTAACTGGTCTAACCGGTGCCAGCCTTCTCGACACGGACAGCACAAAATGGATGCTGCCAACCAGAGACACATTTCTGCCCTCCTGCTGCTGAGCCAAGCTCGAGCAGAGGAAGGGAGCACAATAGGCATCCTGTCACAGGGAGGTGTGACCACCTCCCAGACAGGATTTGGTGTTGGGGCTGGGTGGGTGCACTCTGAGAATGCCTGAAAGTCTGCACATGGGCCGCATTTGGTGTCCCTGTGCATAGTCCAGCTCAAACCATTTCTGGGAGGCATTGGCTTCTGCTCTGGCGAGAAACTGGACAAAGGACATGGGTGTAGCCACCCCTCTGTCCTGCCCCTCCCCTAGGAGGGTTCCCTGAATCTGTCCAACCCTCTCCCGTGGGTACAAAAGGGCTTACCTGGCTGTAAGACTTTAGATTTTATGTGGACAAGATTCTACAAGAAGAAACCACTCACCTTCAACCTTCTGGGCACCTTGGACTTCGCTGGACCTTCACTGAGCTCGACTTTGTCCTCCTTTCTGTCCGATGCTTAGTTTGTGTTTTTGTTCCATACAGGCTCCAGGACCTGTGGTGCACTTAAGACAACAGAAGAATATCCCTTGGAGTGAAGGAGTCACTCCCCTGCTTCACAGGCACCTAACTGCAACTGACTTGTCTGCTGCTCCTGAGCTCCTGCGGACTCCGAAGAAGCAAAACAGGAGGTGAGTTTCTGAAGGGCCCTGAGGTCGATCTGCCCTCTCACCAAGTTTGAGGCCAGTATCCCTTGTGGGGATTGCATAACCTAAACCCCTGTGCACCACGTCCATTTGCAGTTGTATATGCTTGTTGGTGATTCCTGAGCTTGTGCATTGGACTCCGTGTAGTCCTGATCCTGAGCAGTATTTGCACCAAAGAACTCCAGCCTCGTCACACCGTGTGCTTCGTGGGCTGGTACTTTGCAATCTTGCTCGAGGTCCCCTTGCGTCTTCTGGCCATTCGGCCTGTGGGTCCTCCTGAGGGTCATCTTAATTTCCCATGGGTCTTTCTGGTTTCTCCAGATTTGCCCTGACTACCCATTGCTTGGGGAGTCCCCTGGACCTTGTCGGTCCACACTGTAACCTGCTTGACCTTCCTGCGTGGGTTGCTTTTGCCAAAGCTTGTTGGTGCTTCCGCTAGACACCGACTCCTCAGCACTCTACATCCTTAGTGGGACAGCTCACCTCTGGCTCCTGGTCATCCTTATCGTCTCCTGGTCCTCGTGGCTGCAGAGTCAAACATCCTTTCTTCGCACATGAAGCACCTGACATCGGTGGGCATTCTTCTCCCGTGCCCCTGGTCACTCTGAAGTGACCCAGACTCTGTTCCCTCTGCTTTCAGGTTTCTTCCTTCCAGAGTACAGGCTTGGATTCCACCAGACCCTTTTCACCTTTACGGCAGCAGTACTACTTTCCAGCCTTCCATTGAGAACGACTAGAGTTTCCAACGCCACTTCAGACCTATGCACCCGGCTCCTCTGGGATAGGTAGCTCGGGTACTAAGGTATCCACGGGTGGGGTGGCTCTTCAAACTCTTACGTTCCAAGGGGTTCGCTTGAAGTCCTCCTAGGCGAGTCCTTAAACTTTAAAAGTGTAACTACGACTTCCCCATAGAATTGTATGGAGCCCGCTGTTGTGTTCCCACACTGCACTCGGCCTCCATGGGGTCCCGGTCTACTCACCTTGGGTGGTTCCTTGGGGTCCCACCGATTCTACGTGCTCTAGACCTTGTCTTGATCTCAGTCGTGATTGTTATACCACTATTTTTATATACGGTTTGGTCTCCTCCTGGAGTCCACTGTGTATTGTGCTACTTAGAACTCCATTGATCTCATATTGTGTGCTTTGTGTTCTATCCTCGTGTAGAGGATAGTAAAGAGTGTTATATTAATAAATACATATATTTATATAACTACTGTGTGGTTCTCCTTCATTTAGTCGTTTAGGAGGTGATATTCTGGTAAAACAACCTGCTTTACATTCCTTCAAGATTAAGCGTGAAGGCTGCTCTCCACAGCAACCACGAGGATAGCTTTCGAAGGTTATCTTTGACCTCATACATCTTATGGGTCGTATGGAATGGTACAAGGGGCCCACTTTAATTAGTGGACAGCATATACCAAGCCACCTTCTCACAGGGGCGTTCCTCATGGATATGG
Source organism: Triturus cristatus (assembly GCF_964204655.1). Taxonomy (NCBI): domain Eukaryota; kingdom Metazoa; phylum Chordata; class Amphibia; order Caudata; family Salamandridae; genus Triturus; species Triturus cristatus. Next base: position 493,673,814 of record NC_140588.1, read on the forward strand.
AAATGTTTTTTAGGTCTCGCCTGAGCCAGCGCTTTAGCGCTGCTCTCGCGAGAGCTTTTGTAAAAGAGGGATTTGGAAGTGCAAACCAGTGCTTCCAGGCCGCCAACTACAGTGCATGTGCGCCGGGGGTGCGCACCATTTGGCAGCCTGCGTGATCATTTCGCGGCCGCTTTGATGTTCTCAGTGAGCCGCGCGGCCACTGAGAACATCAAAGCGGCCGCGAAATGATCACCATTTGCCACCCCCTCCCTTATCCCACTTCCTGCTTGTTAGATACATGTGACCCTAATCCGCCAGGCTGCATCACATTCACTGAATCACACAATCACTGCATCCTTTAGAAGCCGAATACTTCACTATAATAACAGTTCGGATGCTACTGCCGAGATCAAGGCAGCAAAGACCACTGATGCACGCCTATGTTTAAAGTGCTGACTTCAAATTCTACCTAAACACAGCATCTCCGATAAGAGCTCACTGAAGCATGTAGTTCGGCGCATTACTGCTGAATTTGGAAACAGGCCTTGTAGGACTCTCCCTATCTGTGCCTTTGTTTACTTAGCACTTGCTCTCTCTATCTCTCTAAAGGGTGCTTTTTTTCCAGACAGCTGGTAAATAAAGATAAATCAGAAATATAAAACATGGAATAAAACGTTATGGGCAAAAACTGACAACCTCACACACCCATGACAAACTTGCCTTCAGAAAATGAGTAAATGAAATTAGAAAACGTAAGTCTTTCCTCCTACCTATTTATAACTCTTGCTCACTCTAATATGATGTCTTTGCTGATATTTACTAGGCCGCGCATCTGTATATAAATATTTGACAACTTTAGGAAACTAAATTTGAGCGACATGTTTCTCACAGGCTGCAATTCCCATTTACATTCACAAAAGCAAACCAAAAACACCAAGAGGTTTCATAACAACCAAACACTGCAGATGAAAAGTTATTTCCATTCCTGGTTAGAATACAAAGAAGGCAGAGACGGGGGAAACGAAAACAACTTTCACGATGACGTAAATCAGGGGCTGTATTTGGTAGAACCCAGCGCCTGTTTTCTGTGCCTGCAGAGGATTCATTTAAGACAATATTTCTGAATTAGGCACTGATTTTCAGACATTTCAGCTCAGAAATAGTGAGCAGGGCTTGCCTCTCTCTGAGAGCCCTACAACAATGCACTAAACTAAACAAAGGTTAAATTAATTCACTTTACACATGCACATGGGAACATGCGCTCACCTCTGTGCGGAGCCAGTCCAGCCCATCATGATAAGGCGTTGGAACTCAACCAAGTATCAATTCCGTCCAAAAATAATTCCCTATGGGGCGTTACAGTGGAAATATCTTTCCCGTATAGTTGTGATATATTTTAAATTTTTGCAGAGTTTTATATAGCGCGCACTTGACCAGAATCCAATCAGGTATCAGAGCGCTTTACATAGCACCAGTTACGTTACATGAGGACACACATTTAAATGATTTGCCCAGAATCACAGGATGTTCAGCGTCATTACCGAGACTCGAACCCAGTTCCGAGGTCGAGCGCCCTAGCCTTTACGCCAACTCCTCTCCCCTAGTTTACTTTCTAGTGTCCCCTTACACCCCAGTGTTCCGGAATATTTTTAGTTTGCTCTATCGAGCGCAAACTGACAGTCAGTTACACGGCGCTACCTTTCAGTTGTAAGGAAGCCGCATACAAAAACTACAAAAACAATCGACATTATACAACAATACTAACTGTATTATATGAGTAAGTTAGCTAAGCTTCAACCTAACCTCCATCGAAAGTTGGTTCTTCAAAATGCCAGGGGTACAGGAAGTGACTTCACATGCCCTTTGATCCCAGACAGCCTCATAGGAAGTGATATTACATAATCGCTAATCTGGTGGAGTCACAGCTGATGTGCAACCCATTTTCAGACTAATGAGATTTACAGGGGGGGGGGGCAGTGAGTAAGGGGTGTAAGCAAGCTGGTTATTAGTTGCTAAGGATGTTTTTCACATGAAATTAGTCTGCATCGTTCCTTTGCTGGGAACCAAATACCCGATTGTAGCATTTAACTCACTCAGGTCAGGTGAAGCAGAGCAGCCCAAGAACTACTCAGGGCATGTGGTGTGGGCTAATACTTCCTTTCACTGGAATGCAACACCACTGAATAAATCCTTGTCCAGACAGTGCTATTACCTGTAAAAAGGAGTACTTTATTATTTAAAAGGCATGCTTACTAGTGGTTCTGTCAGGATGTCACCACATTAAACAACAAGCATTTGCAATGCAATAGTTTTCGCATTTACGCGAGTAGAAGCTACTGGCATTGTAAATGACAATGCCTTTTATTTATGTTTTGAAAACCAAAACAAAAATAAAAGGCATTGCCATTTACAGTGCCAGTAGCTCAAACCTGCGTAAATGCGAGACCTATTGCATTGCAAATGCTTGTTTGGATCTAGGGTGCAAAGCTGGAAAAGTCCTGCTGTCTTGTTTCTTCTTTTTTTACACTCCTTAGCCTGCAGTCTGATTGATTCCTGTCTTCAGGTGTGACAAAAGCCACCAGGGATGAAGTGAATGCCTGCAAGATAAACAGGAAGCTAGTTATGTTGGCTTGGTAAATGATGCAGATGGCTTTTAAGATGGGCCGGCCGGCCAGGAGAACCAAAGGAGTTCCATACAGCTGGAGTATTGTGATCAATTCTCGGAAGGCCCTTTATGAGACATGCTGCACCATGTAGGATGCCCTTATTGGGAGTCAGATTGTAGTCTGGAAGACCATGTATCTTGTGTTTCTCACATGGCCCATTGTTGTTTTCCCTATTTTAGCTTGATTATGCACATTGTAGGCTGTTATGGTTTTACACACGTTATTAATTATCACACTTCATTTGTGTCTTGTTACAATCTCATACAGAACCAGCACGTTTTCACATTTTATCATTTTTCTGGGATTTTGTCTGAACAGCCTAAGCAATGTCAAACAACATTGCCCCCTGTTATTTTTTCTTGTCGGGCACTAGCAAATAGACATAATATGAGAATTTAGCCTCTATTTTGAATACACATACCTTGTCATATAACTAGGGGCAGGGGTTCTGAAAAACAACAGACCTACAGAGGGAAGGTCCTGAGACAAAAGTGCCATGTCAGCCGAGATTTAAAACATCCACCTATATATGCTAAGGTACGGGTTCCACTACCAAACCCACCGATCTATAATCTATAACCACTTAGCTGTACTAGTGGGGAAGGGTTTAGGCAGATCTGTCAGCTAACAAGACAAGGCTCTTTATTGTATATGGTTTACTAAGCATGTTGATTACATTATTAACATGTGTCTGTCTAATAATTGTGGTGCCATTATTGCATCTTAGAGCATGAAAGATTAAATAAACATTCTAAACTTCCTTTGTGTCTCATTTTTATCTTATTGAAGACAAGTGCGAGTGAAAGAGTGAAACGGTGAGTCCTTTTACTGTGATCCCTGAGAAGGTCAGGAGTGCTGTGTTCTGGGGTGTCGCTGGATTCCGCAGCAATCACAGCACCGAAACCGCCCTCATCGCTGCCACCGATGACATCAGGACCCTGCTACACAATGGCAAAACCGCGGCCCTCATCCTCCTGGACCTCTCGGCCACCTTCAACACCGTCTGCCACCACACCCTACGTACACGCTCCACGATGCAGGGATCCACGACAAAGCCCTGGACTGGATCACCTCCTTCCTCACCGACAGAACCCAGAGGGTCTGCCTCCCCCTATTCAGATCTGAAGCCACTGAGGTCACCTGCGGCGTGCCCCAATGATCATCCCTCAACCCAACACTTTTCAACGTCGACATGGCACCGCTCGCCAACATCGTCCGTTCGCACAACCTCAACATCATCTCCTACGCCGACGACAACCATCTGATCCTTTCACTCACTAAGGACCCCGACACCGCCAAAACCAACTTCCACCAAGGAAGGAAGGCTGTCGCCGACTGGATAAAGAACAGTTGCCTGAAACTAAACTCAGACAAGACAGAAGTCCTCATCCTCACCTACACTCCCTCCGCCTGGGATGAATCTCGGTGGCTGGCCACTCTGGGAGCCGCACCGACACCCTCTGACCACGCACACAACCTGGGGTTCATCCTGGACTCATCGCTCTCAATGACCCAGCAAGTCAATGCCGTCTCCTCCTTCTGCTTCAACACCCTCTGCATGCTTCGCAAGATCTACAGATGGAATCTCACCGGAACCAGAAGGACGGTCACCCAGGCCCTCATCAGCCGCAGACTGGACTACGACAACATTCTTTACGCAGGAACCATGGCCAAACTCCAGAAAAGACTACAACGCATACAGAACGCCTCCGCACACCTCATCCTCGACATCCCCCGCCATACCCACAAGACAGCCCACCTGAGAGACCTGCACTGACTACCAGTCAACAAGAGGATCACCTTCAAGCTCCTCACCCACACTCACAAAGCACTCCACAACACCAGTCAAGCATACCTCAACAAACGATTCACCTTCTACACCCCGAACCACCAGCTTTGCTCCGCTGACCTTGCCCTCGCCACCGTTCCACGCATCCACAGGACGACTACCGGCGGCAGATCATTTTCCTACCTCGCCGCCAAGACATGGAACACCCTCCCAACCCATCTGTGACAGACCCAGGACCTGCTGACCTTCAGGAGACATCTCAAGACCTGGCTGTTCGAGCAGTAGCTGCACCAAATCATCTATCCAATCCCTAAATTTGGGCGCCCGTCCCCGACCCCATCGGCAGGCCACCCGCCTCTTGGCCATGAGTAGAACAAGAGCAACATATTTGCAATGTGCCGCCTGTATTGGTTCGACAAAGCCGAGAAGAGCCATCAACGGTGTTGGATCGATGTGTGTATTCGTCTTTAGAGCTAGAGCGTCAAAGACGTGCCTCCAAAATGCGTTAACACCCGGGCACTCCCAGGCCAAATGAAGACAGTCTGCTCCAGGAGCTCGACATCTATCACACCTATCCGAATCCCGCAAATGATACCTGTGCATCTTGGCTGGGGTATAATACAATCTATGTAGAAACTTATAATGTATTATGCAAAGCCTGCTGCTGGCCGAGATCATCTCAGTCTGCAAGCAGCATTACTCCCATTGGTCATCCGTCAGGACGAGGCCCAGCTCTCCACTCCACCGTGTGCGGGATATCGTGGCCAGCAATTCCCTCTGTGTTTGCAATGTCCGATATATCAGGGAGACAAGGCATTTATTCATCGTACTCTTAAGTATTAACTGCAGCGGAGCCAGCGCCTGAGGCTCCACCGGGAAGTCCGGGGTCAACAAACGTATTCCTTGTCGAAGTCGAATATATAGGAAAACGTCCAGCGGGGTCTGCTGTAGTCCTTGAAATACATGGTCAGCAGTGCGGAAACGGCCATTATGATATAAAAACCCCAAGTGCTAATGCGAGTACGCTCCTTAAAATTGTGAAATATTGTTTCTTGGAGAAGGGGCATACTCGGATGATAAGTGAGAGGCATTAACGGGGAGTATAGTAGGGTGACATTTAACATACGCCCTATACGTTGCTATGCTACAGTTGTGCACGTGAGAGTGGTCGGCGCCCTATCTCGAGGCTGAATCGAGTCATATAACACTCCCTCTATTGGAATGGGGTGTGCTAGCCAGTGCTCCGCCGCAACCTGCGGCATGTACCGTGGCTGTTTCACCCAAAACCATGCATAATAAGCTTGTGCACTAAGGTAATGGAGTTCAAAATTTGGTACTCCAAACCCTCCCTGTGAATAAAGTCTGATAAGAACCTGCCATTGTAACCTCGGTTGCTTACTCCCCCATACAAGGCGCGTCAATTCTGATCTAAGTGTCTTAAAAAAGAAAGTGCCTGGATAATACGGAATATTTAAAAACAAGTAAAGCAGTTGTGGAAGTATTACCATTTTAATTAGGGATGCGCGTCCCGCCATGGAGAGGGAAAGAGCAATCCTGCGGGGCACATATTCCGTTATATGGGTTAATGCAGTTCCATAATTCGAGCACATTAGTTCCTCTCTATCTCTAGCGACCCGAACTCCCAAATACCGCATTTCATCTTCGCACCACTCCGAGGGATAATCCAGCGAAAAGCGAACCGTTGCGGTCGTCAAGGGGAAAACGCAAGATTCCCCTCAGTTGATTTGAATCCCTGCTAGTTTCCCAAATACTATAAATTCCCGGATGATTGGGTTCAAATTTTGTTGCGGGTCACGTATATATAAAGTAATATCGACATATAAGGATAAAGGGATTTGCCGCAAATTACAACGCAAAGCCTTGTCCTTGTGATGTTGTCGCAGCTTTGCCGATAACGGCTCTACTGCAAGAGCAAAGAGCAAGGGGGATAGCGGACATCCCTGCCGGGTGCCCCTGGTAATTCAAAAAGTCTGAGATGTGCGGCCGTTAACGAGCACCTTAGCAACCGGCATTTGGTACAGTAGCCGAATCCAGGAGAGGAAGAGGGGTGGAAAACCCATCCGCAGCATTACTTCTGGTTTACTAAGCATGTTGATTACATTATTAACATGTGTCTGTTTAATAATTGTGGTGCAATTATTGCATCTTAGAGCACAAAAGATTAAATAAACATTCTAAACTTCCTTTGTGTCTCATTTTTATCTTATTGAAGACAAGTGCGAGTGAAAGAGTGAAAGGGTGAGTCCTTTTACTGTGATCCCTGAGAAGGTCAGGAGTGCTGTCTTCTGGAGTGCCAAATCCCTTCTCTCTCTGGAAAGGTTAGGAGGGAAAGTGAGGCACTATAGCTAGTCGGGCTCATAGATACCGATGTTGTGTGACTAAGTACCCTAAATACTGATGTTCTTGGTCCCAAGTAAAGTTCTGTTCCTGAGCAAAATTACTGCAACACATGAAACACAGTGTTACCACCATCCAGATGAGAGAGTAGAAGGGCATGAATTGAATTTCTGAACTCACCTTCTGGAATAAACAGTTTCACATTCTTTAGGCGAGGGAGCTGGTATCAGGTGATCTTTGTAATGTGTTCCTTGAGGATGACATTTATGTGCAGGTTGGATGTAAGTAACTTGCATTTGGTGAAAGTTAGGGTTCAAAGCCACAGTTTGACTAATATTGAGTCTAGGTACAATAGGTGATGCTCACTGAGACCGAAGAACCGAGGACAAATCTCAATGTTCATATATTTTGGTAAGGTGTGTAGTAAAATCCAGACTTGTAGTTGTGTTTTGAGCTTTTTAGGCACAGAACAGAATCGTTTTGACTTCTTGCTAGGAGGGACTGGGCTTATTTTTGGTTGGACTTGTTTCTGGCTTCTATTCATGGAGGTTTAAGCCCAATTTGGCTCCTTTCGCTACAAAGTGGTCTTTTATTTTAATTGCTAGGCCGCTTTGCATTGTTTGGCAACTGGAAACAGGACCTAATAGCCGTGAAAGGAAAGAAAAGCATAAATGCGATGAAAGGACTAAAATTGAACGTAATCAGCCATTGAATGACTTGGCACTCAAAGCACAGATATTGAAAGCCTGGCAATTATTTTCAATGTCTGTACACTACTGGATCATCCTGGCACAAATCTGAAGTACCCTTACTTATTTCAAAGCGAAGTGCAAACTCCAATGGATATTAAAATGAATGCCAACCGACTAAAAAAGTAATAGTTAACATCTGAAAATAAAAAAGCCAATTTAGTTAGCACTCTTGCTCATTATTTGAAATCTCTGGTCTCTCCTCTAATATAGCATTACCTTCCTTGAGACACCGAAACATGGCCGCCACTTAGATGCTCATGTATTGCCTGATGAAGCCTGGTATGCACATCTTCACCTTTTCTTATGTACCACTCACATGTTTGAATATCACCTACTGTCCAGTTACTGATGGAGAAAGGCACGCACTTCTAGTAAGCCAAATAAGCATACGAACTAAGGATACCATCTTCTCGTGCTTTAGGAACCCCGCAATAGAGAGACCACCAATTGATTAAAACCCATCTCTGCTACCCTCTCCAATGGCTCCACTTTGCTGCACTCTATCTATAGCGTCAGACCCGCTACAATATGTTCTCCTGATCTACCTTTGGCCTATCCTAGATTTTGCGTTTTCTTTCTTTCTACCCATGCCAGCCACAGTGTTCAGTTTGTCACAGATCCAAACTGATTGTTTTTAACTGTTTTGTCTATCTCTGTTCTCTCTGTCACTACCACCTTTGTGGTCTCTGCTTGACAAAAAGCTGTACTCACTACCCCTCAGCTGGCAACACTAATGGCGGCAACTCCTTTGTTATAACTCCCTAACATATATGTATTTGCTTTGCTTCTGCATCCTCTGCCTGAGCAATCGTGTATGCGTTGTCAACAGGCTTTGCTAACACTGCCTCTCACCACAAACGCCTTCATGTCATTGCCTATAATGTCTGCACTTTTGCAAGGCATGCTGTTGCCAGTGGCGTAACGAAACTTGAGGGGCCCCACCTGCAAAACACATGAAGGGATCCCCCCTTCCCCGGCGGCCCAGACGACCACCTACCACTTTACCCTACCACCCAAAAATCTGGCATATTTTTATTTAAAACCTCCAACATTTAAATGAAATGCCTCTATATTGTCTTTCTCAAAGATCTAATGAGAAAGAGGGAAATCCTCTTAATATATGCTACGCCATTTGTAACAATAATGTCAAAAGCAGATTATTTAACTGAGGCAGCAATTAGAACAATGCCAAGGAGCGATCCTACTGTCTCAGGAACTGCAGCAATAAGAACAATGCCAAGGAGCGATCCTATTGTCTCAGGAACGGCAGCAATCAGAACAATGCCAAGGAGCGGTCCTATTGTCTCAGGAACTGCCTATGGCTGAAGAATAACTATGAAGGGTCTGAATTAGAATTGACATTAATGGACAATAACATGAAACTTTGAAAGACAAACCCAAACCTGCAATTACATAAAAACTCGACTGACAATCAGTGGTGGGTGGTAACATTTGAAAGAGGTGTAGGGTAAACATTCTGTGGGACAGCACCATGGCAAGCAAGCGCAGCTCGCGAACACGAAAATTTAAAGAGGGGTTGGGGGGGGGGGGGGGGGTTCTCCCCCTGAGAAAACTTTGAAAAAAAGATTGGGTAAATGGTGCATTTTCAAGGAAATGTGAAAAACAAGAAGGTTAATAAAGCAATTGTGAAAGTACAGTCATTACATTAAAAAAGGGATGTCATACAACAACAACATGGTAGCTGCTTATTCAGTATAACCACAGAGCTTCATAACAGATTTCAAGATACATTGCTGAGAACCTCACAGATTTTTTTAATTTAAACTGCAAACAACTAAACAAACAACTAAACAGGTCACAAACTAGCAGCATTCAAGAAGAAATGTTATGATTAACGTATTGTTCACTTTCTGTAGACAAAATCTAGAGAAGTAGCCACTCTGCACTTCAAAAAGTGTTAATGTTTATATAGCCGGAACGCAATCCGAAAGTATTAGCGCGGCTGGCTTTACATGAGCACGTTAGTCAGTCCACACAGAGGACACAATCAGTATCAGTCAGTGTCCTCCCTTCAGTCCTCATACACACAAATTCAAGCACTGACTGGCGCGCTCCTATAAAGCCAGCCAAGGTAATACTTTCGGGTCGCGTTCCAGCTATAAAAACCTTACCACTTTTTGAGCACTTCAAAGAGTGTGTTAACAAAAAAGTATGTAGTTTGTTTCATCATGGACTTTGCGAACTCACTAACAGTGTTAACAGTGAGTTTGTAACGTCCATGATGGAACAAACTACACAGGGACTCACTGGAAAGAACTACATACTTTTTTGTTAGGCACGGGGAGAATAATGATTTTTCCCCAATCCCCAGTATCACAGGATTTTGAGCCAATGACGCCACGCCGACCTGCTCTAACCACACATCACCAATATTGAAAAAAAGCTAAGGAAAGTTGTATTTAAAACCATCTGTTCAAGAATCATTTAATGCCATCAGGGCAAGACTCTACATAAAAGAGCTGATTTTATCAGGGGGACCCTAAAAGTCTGGGGACCTGGGCCGGAGCCCACTTTGCCCATGCCTCAAAAATTCTCTGTATGGCATCTGACAGTCTTTTTTGGCGCGACCTCCCCCATTTCCTCCTTTTCCATGAACTACCTCACTACCACTCACCAACAATGCACCTCATCTCTCTATATCACCTTTCTGACAAACATTTCCTTTTTTATAGCCCTACTCTTGGTTTACTCACACTCAGTTCTGTGATGTATATGGTACACATTCTTTGTATCAGGCACATTAACCCTCTGCACTTTGTGGGTGGTAGGAGTACCCATATGAGTGCACGGTGAGTGATGCGACAGTGTGAGAGTAGGGTAAGAGGAGTGACTGCAGGGTGAGTGAGGTGACCATATGAATTTGGGTGCAGATGTAAGTGCAGAGTGGGACGGAAGAATGCATGGTTAGTGATTGGCTTGTTTAAGTGAGATTGCAGATTGAGCAGTGAGGGGGACAGGTGAGTGAAGTGTGACATAAGTCCAGGTGAGGTACAGGGTGAAGAGCGCAAGTGCATTGTGAGTGCAGAATGATCATTGCAAGTGCAGGGTGAGCAGGTGAATGTGGGCGTACATGGTGATCAGTGTACGTGCATTGTGATTGCTGTGAGTCCAGGGTGAGCGCAAAAGTGAAGGGCGAGAATGAGGAGCAAGTTGTTTGAATGCAGGGTGCCTTCCCAAACACGTGAAGTAACTCAGCATGTTATTGACGGTGGCTTAGGGTTTTCAGATATAAGTTAAATTATTGCTATTATGGCGCTAATCAGGGATCGAGGGTGGCGGAAATAAATAATGTGCTGATCCTGCAACAAACTTCCACTCCGGGCAGGGGGCCTGAGCAGAAGTGACCTCACTTGTTTTCAGGTGTGTTTTCTTTATTCTAAGTAAGGTTAAGAAAACATGCATCTGTCAGAGCTCCCCACCCTTCTTTTTATAAAACTTCGCCGAAGCAGTGTTTTACGCAAAGGCAATTTGCAAACGTGGGCCACTTTTTTTAGGGTGCCCGGGACTTTTTCTAATCCCAATCCAACCCTGTTATCAATCATACACCCAAAGTGCGCCCAGAGACCTCGTTTTTAATTTTTATTTAATGCTGCTTTATATAGCACGAACTCTACCAAAAGGTGTCAGAGTGCTTTACAAAAGAACCAAGTAAGTTACAAAAGGTAACCTAACGTTGTGAGTATAAGCGCTATATAATGACAAAGTAGTAGCTACTGAATTAACAAAGTGCCTTAGGTCTGTCATATGAAACGTGTCATTAAAAGCTAACACAATACTTTAAAAAAAATCTCCATTAACATCTGCCCCACTTGTTGCCTCTTTAACAGGCCGACCAGCCTGTGACCTTGCGCACTCCTTTGAATTCATGCCTCAACTGGCAGTGCCATATCTCATCAATGTAGGCTGCCCTCTTCTCCCATTTTAATTTTCCCACCTTGACTGCCCCTCCCTCTCTCCCTGTCTCCACGCTGGAGCCCCCCACTTTACGACCCCTCTTTCATCTCTCACCCTGTTCACATCACTCTGTCTTATGGCCGCAGAGCTATCTGCCCTCATTATCTGCTCTAATCAAAGCGCCTTTCATGTGGGGATCAGGGCCGCACCATTAGACAGATTATGGTGGTGCTCCAAGCGGCTGCACGAGACCCCGTTGACGGGCCTGGGGGGGCCCAGGAGGGACACACTCCGTGTGTTTCAGGGGAATAGAGAACGGACTCAGGATTTTCAGGGTGACCGAATAGAAGGGTCACGGGGATCCCCGAGGTGGTGCTGGGTGGGTAGAGTAGGTGGAGGGTGGGGCGTTATTAATCCTGAGCCTCTTCAAGGTTTAGTGTGGGACAGGCCAGCACTGCACATGAGGGCTAGGGGTGCCTTTTAATGTGCCTGGGTAGGCCAGTCGCCACCCACAGACACTCCTGCTACTAGGCTCGGCCTCGGATGCAGCGCAGACTCTGACTCACCTGACCTGAGGGCTGGGGCGGCTGGGCCTAGCCTGCAGCTTCAGTTAGGCGTGAGCAGGACGGCCAGGCAGCAGGTCAGGGGCAGGGCAAGGTTAGCCAGGCAGAGGCCGGGGGGCTAATAAAATATTTTAAATTGTGGCCGCTGGTGATGAACTTCGACAGTCTTGCGTAGGAGTGGCTGCGTGGCTGGGTCTTCTTCTTGGAATGCCTCACACGCACTTTTAATTGCACACACTCAATGTGCATGTCAGGAGTCAGACAAATTCAAATTAGGGCATTGGTCAACAGCACTGCCCCACCCTGAAGAGAGCACGCACACGCGTCGGTTGCAGAAGCAACTGCGTGCTGCCCGTTCGCACCCGCCCACCATTTATTATAAAGAGCCGCAGAGGCCCCGGCAGGGGCCGCGCACCATTTATTAAGAGCCTCAGGGGCCCCAGCCGGGACCTTGCACACTATTTAATTTATTAAAGCTGCCGTGCGCACTGCGCACCGCACACCATAACAATTATTCATGATTAAGTAAGTGAGGAGGCCCCTGGAGCGCGGTGGCCCCCCCGCAAAGCGGGGGCCTGTGTTACACCCCTGCTTTTGCTTCCTCCTTCTGAATTTCTTTGCTGACCTTCCTGTGAATTCCTGTGTTCATTCACTGTACCAGCTGAGCATTACCCGTTCTGGTATCTGTTGGATACTTGCTTGAATTTCTTCTTTTGAATCCTAGTTCATGTTTCCATGTGCTAGCAGGGCAATACTCGCTCCATGCCTGTTGGGTACATTGTTGAATTCCTTGTTCTGAGTCTTAATTCCAGTTTCCCTGTACCAATAGGCCATTACTTTCCCCGGTGGCTGTTAGGCACAACCTGCTCTTATTACCAGTATTTCTTTCCTTGATCTCTAAAGCCCTGTTTATAAGTCTTTGCCTTGGTGTTCTCCCTGTCTCCTTGCCATCTCTGTTGTTACCTGAGCTAGTGCAATACCTGTCTTCAGGTTCTGTCTTCATTTCTTTAATATTATATGTTTTCCTGCTATTGAGCTTTATCTGTCCTGTATTCTGGTTATTCTTTGTACTCTGGTTTCCTGTTCCATTCTAACAGTGCTCCACTGACTTTTGCAGTCCATATCTCTTTACAGTGTGTCCTCTGGCTTAGTCTCCTTGGTGATCAGGTAAGGGAAAGACTTCTATTATTGCGCCCAGCTCCTTTGGATCCTTCTCACTCTTAGTGTTGTTGTCAGTGTAGGTCCATCTTGCACTGAATACAACAGATTCTATAATAGCAGGCCTAACTATGACTTTGCTGTATGACTGTTGTTAAGAGCAATCTGTGGGAGTCAATCCAAAAGGGTTTTCCCAAGCTACTAAGAGACCCATTACCGTAAACCAGTACATCGTTTATTTTGATCAAATCTCGTTCTTGTCTGACTCCTGTCTCTCTGTGTCAGCCATTTCCTGTCTGCTGTAATTCTGTGACCACAGTTATGCTTTGAGTAACCTGCTATTTACCTTTCTCTGCCACCTTGCTAGGTATTACCTCTATAATCACCAGTCCCTAACCTTGCTCCCTGACACTTTGACAGGTAATGTGACAGGCTGCAGATGGGTTTTATCATTACTTCCTGTCACATGTTCAGGATCAGGCCATTGGAAGCAATCTACGATAATCCCCTTCCCTATAAAATATTGGGTTCATCCCAATTGTGCCCCTCCCATTACAAAAGGTAAAGTCAACACAAGTATCATAATCAACAAATACGGCTCCAGGGCTATGTTTAATGCATGCTGATTTATTTCATTACAATGGTGCCCTCTGGACACCATATCTAACAAATTGGTTACATTCTATTATTTTAAATTGAAGTAGTCAGCGTCTTGAAAATTGTCAGTAGTCATTCTAATGTATAAAACAGCAACAGGGGAGACCCGAACATTTACTGGTCAATATCTCCGTAGTTCTAACATGAAAGTATGCGTCTGGTTCCGGGATGGGGTTATTTTAACACCTCCTCAAGCAAGATAATGATCGGAGCCTATTGAGTGGATTTGTGCTCTGCAGCTAATACTGACAAAACATGCTGATATTCAAAACAGCTGCATGTATGCCGTCCTTGTTGATCTTAAAGAAGTGTTGATTCCTTTGAATGGCTCTGAGGAAAGACGGCCTGGATGTTAACATCGAGGCTGTGGATTTTAGCATAATTATCTTGTAGCTGCAAGTGTACTGTGATTACTGTACGACAGGCGCCCTGTTTGCATGACACGTTCCAACCAGTAAAGTATCGCTGAGGTACGTGGCGTAACGTAACATAAGCATTAACGCACAAAAAAGACCATGGCTTAAATTATCCTCTCGTTCCCTGAGCATTTCCAAAGAAACACAAGTGAAATTTAAGTTTCCATATTATGAAAGTCTCAGTGCTCTAAAACAGGGGGACACTCAGTGCCTTATTAATAAAGGATAAACTTGGAGCCCATTTACAGCACATTTTTTGGTTATTTACTTGGAAATATACATGTATTATACATGCACATGCACAGACCTTGTTACCAGAAACACTGCCCCGTGTAATGATGAGGAGGCGAAGTGTAGATTCATAAAATTATTTTTTCAAGAGGAACAGGTGAGCGCCGGGCGGTACGACTTCCACTCCAGGACACCAGTAGCAACTGACGCCCTGGATTGGAACTCGTGGAGGTGACAAACAGTATTCCACCTCACGCTTCACCTAACAGAATTAAAGTGACAGTACTAATACAATGCATATACTACACATCCCCCTCTCTTCAAAGAAAAAAGAAAGGAAAATAAAAGCAAGTAACAACAGGAAAACAACATACTCTAAAGTGATTATGAATAACAAATGAAGAAATACTAGCGAACATATTCACTAAGCCACCCTGGAAGTACTCTTTTCCTGTTTGCAATGACAGCCTTGTAGCCCTCCTCGATATGTTCATTGCTGGAATTAGAAGTACTCGCAAACCCCTTCTCTCTTCTCAAACAAGAATAGAAATCCTGAGGAGAAAAGGATTCCTCTCTGACATCATTCGAATTTTGACTAGTCTTTGAAGATTCCTCACACATCATGCCTTTAGTTGTCACACAATTGTCCGCACTTAACTCAGATTGTAAGGCACTTTGACCAAAGTAATCCTCTACCCATTCAAAGTTAGTAGGATGCTTAAATGTGCTAGAATCCACCTGACGCTGTTGATTGGAATCTCAAGCAAAAATATTTAGGTTCCAGACTCTACCATCCTTATGTCTTATAGCAGTCCTAAGAATTTCTGCCACCTGCTGTAGTTCCTCATACATGCTCTCACCCTTCGGAATTTTAATTGGTTTTTTGATGCGGACCCATTCACCAACCATAACAGGAATATCCTTTGTGCCATGACGTGCGTCATAACTCTCTTTACTTTTCATGTGTGCAATTACCAATTTATTTTTAATCTCCTTTGGTGATCATTGTTCTACCTTTCCTTCCATGATCCAACTTGGGTTAAATTTGGATCTCGGTGTCCTAACCCTCATCATAATAAAAGAGGACAAACTGGTTGCAGAACGCGTTGTTGTCCTATAAGCCCAAATTGCTTTCTGTATTTCTAATTTCCACTCTAACCCCTTGCTCATTGCAGCATGAATTACACCTTTTAATACTATGTTGAATCTTCAACAGTACCATTTCCACTTGGGTTATAAAGAGAGGTAGTCTTGTGTACGATCCCACATTTTTTAAAATACTCCTTCGCCAAATTGGATGTGAATTGTACCCCATTGTCACTTAGCAGACATACAGGCAACCCTTCTAATACAAATAATTTGTCCAAAAATTTCAAAACAGTTTGTGTGTCCACTTTCTCCACTCAATTTTAACTATAGGCCATTTAGTGAACAAATCAATTACAACTAAGATATATTCTTTAGGTTCTCCTACTGGTCCAAAAATGTCAATTGCTATCACTTCCCAGGGAAGATCAGGAATGAGACCTTCACTCATTGGAGGTCTTAAAGTCTTCAATGATTTATCAGCAGAAGAACAAACTGAACACTCTCTTACAAATTTCTCTACATATTTGTTAACGCCTGGCCACCAAAAAATTCCTTTGACCATCAATTTGCTTCTAACTATGCGAAAATGTCCTTCATGACACAATTGTAATACTCTCTTCTGTACAGCCTTGGGTGGAATTTTCCTCTCACCCTTAAGTAACAACTCTCTGTCCAATGACAATTCAGGCCGTACATCCCAAAAAGCTTTCAAGTCGTCACTAATGAGGTGTTTCTTTGACCATTCCTTGCAAATATGATCAGAGACAGCCTGTAGCAAAATGTCCTTAGATTGTTCACACATCCACTCATCTTTAATAATAATCGGTGCACCAGAATCATGAACTAAAGCAATACTGAATTCGCTCCATGGATCATCTAGACATTCTTCCAGTGGTGAGGGCAGTCTGGGCAGACAGTCCACCACTACATTATCCTTGCCAGGCACATAAACAATCCGATAAATGTACTCCTTAATTCTCATAGATATTCTCGCTGACCTAGCAGAAGCTCCAACACTACCTTCACTAGTTAAGATTCTTACCAAAGGTGGATAATCTGTGCGGATAGTAACTGCTTTCCCCCAAACAAATGCTCGAAAATGTTCTAAATCCCAAGCACAGGCTAAGGCTTCCCTCTCAATAATTGAATAGTTATTCTCCGCAGTGGAAACTGCCCTTGATGCAAATAGGATGATTTTCTCAGTGCCATTGTTCGTTTTCTGTGAAAGGACTGCTCCCAAACCCTTGTCACTTGCATCAGTGGTCAACACACATTCTAAATTTGGAATAAAACTGCCCAATGCATTAACACTTCCCAAATCAACTTTAATCTTTTCAAACTCTCTTCCACACTCAAGCGACCATTCAAATTTTGCATTCTTTTTGAGAAGGGAACGTATGTTGAATATCTAACTAGCAAAGTTCGGTATGTATTTGGCACAATACTCTGCCATACCCAGAAATGATCTGACTTCGTCCTTATTACTTGGGGCAGGTGAATATACAATAGCATTCACCAGTGATGATTATGGTTTCACAACCTCCTCACTTATTATGTGTCCGAGATACGATACATTCCTTTATGCAAATTTACACTTGCTAAGTTCTACACTCAGCCCGGCTTTTTGTAATATTTCTAAGACTTCATTGAGAATATGGTTGCGTTCCTCCTCATTCTTTGCAGCAACCAGAATGTCATCTTGAAAGAAACTCACCCCTTCACCTCTCCAAACAGTTTGTGCATCAGCCGTTGAAAAACCGCAGTGACTGAGACCAAACCAAATGGCATGCATTTAAACTGGTATCATCCAAATGGTGTAATGAATGCTGTGAGTTTCCTCGTTTCGGGCGACAGCATAACTTGGTGGTACGCTACCGATAAATCTATGGTAGAAAACCAGCTCACCCCTCTCAAGGAAGAAACCATTGCATTGATTTTCGGAAGGGGAAATCTTTCAATAACGATAGTATTGTTCAAATGGTGCAAACCAATGCATAAGCGGATTTTTCCATTGCTTTTGCGTGCGATTACGACTGGAGAAACCCATTCCATACTCTCTACTTCCTCTATTACTCCCTTGGATAATAGCCCTTGAAGCTCTTTATTAACTTCATCTCTTATTAATATTGGTATCAGTCTCACTTTGTGAATCTTAGGTTCAGCTTGTCCTTTTAATTTGATCTTATGTTCAAAACCTTTGAGTGCTCCTAAACGTTTTCCAAAAACTCCTGGAAATATTTTAACTAGAACATCCCCCATTTTACTAGTCTCATCCATTATGAGTACCTTTTCTGCACTGTTTGGGTCCAGGATGATGTGTAGGTTCTTTTGGTCAAACCAACCGAGTACTGATGGACCATTTTTCGCTACATATAATTTACCCCTTGCAGACCTCCCTTTAAACAAAAAGGTAAGCCACCTGAATCCAAGCATGTCAATCCTTTCACCAGTGAAACTTACCGGATTCACATCTGTAGGGGATACATTTTTCCCAATTTTTTCCTCAAACTTGTCTTTCCAAACACTTTCATTAACGATGGTTTAAGGGGCTCCTGAATCGGCATACACACTGACTTTAACACCTCCCAAGGATATATCACATATAGGTTTCCCTTTCACACAATTATCCACAACATTCAAAAGATAATTTGTTTGTAATCTTTTGACACAACGGTCTTCAACTTCAGCATCACCTTCAGTTTGACACTCACATATTTTACATTTTTTTTCCTACGACACATCTTACTAAAATGTCCTATCAGCCCACATATACCACATTTTTTCTTTAAGGCAGGACAATTTCTGCTAAATGCTAGGTGTTCTCCGCTATCGCAATGATAGCATCTTCTCTCTTCCCATTTTCTTTCTACTCCTGCGTTCTTTTGTGATTGGTTCCGCCACTGTCCATTTATACTCTGTCCTTGGTACCTGGTTGGATTTTGTAGTTTGAACACACCTCCACCTTCTTTCTCTGACTCTTTGACCACTGTGGCACACCTCCCAGACATTTCAGCTTTTCTTACAATCGCCAAAATATCATCTAAAGGTGCATCACCATTCACCCACAATCGATCTTGGATGGAGGAATTGTTACTGTGCATCACTAATTGGTCACGAATAAGATCGTCATGTAAGCTTCCAAACTTGCAGTCAATTTCGTTGCGCGCGCTGCATCTCCAAATGCGATGCAGCGCGCGCAACGAAATTCGTTTTATTAATTTTTTTCGTAACTTACCTGAAATCGGCCGTTTGCAGCATTTTGCAACCCCCCACCCTGCCCCTCCTCTGTGCCACGTCACCGCACCGGTAAAACGCCCTACACGGGCCGTCACTGCAGTCAATTGCAAGTTTTTTAAGGTCATCCAGCCAGTCGTCCACAAGTTCTTCTTTATTTTGCATCCTTTGAAAGAATTTATGCCTACCTACACCAATACACACCTTTGGTGCAAAGTATTTGTCATCAATAGCCTCAATGTAATTTACAAAATACTCTTTCCACTCTAACCACTTAATACTTGGCTGAGAACCATTCACCCAAAATGCATGTGGATTGCTAATTGTAAAATGTTGTTGTGCCAAATTTTCTTCTACTCCTTGGTCTCCTTGTTCCATAAATAATTTTATTATATGTCACGCAAAGTCTTAATAATCACTTAAAACATAGTGTCCCATAAAAATATATATCTAAATATATCCTCAGTCAATCAGATAGTTTGCTTATGCTTTGTTAAAAATGGTCAAAATTCCAAAAACGCTGTTTAATCAGACTCCCGACTCTCATACCTGTTCCTCATGTCTTTTGTTATTTCATGTTTGTTATTACCACATCTCCCGATTACTCATCATGCCAGTATGATTTTAAAACGCTCCGATATCTTTCTATATCGTTTTCGTAATTGACTTCCTGAAAATGGCCGCCACGCAAGGGTCACCTTCGTAACCTTGCGCGATGACGTGCCTCTTCAATTGCACAACACGCGCATGCAGGCGTGAGATCTCCGCTCGCAGTTGGAGCGCTTCGTCAGCTTAAAAGATGCTCCCGCTGCCTGTCAACTCGAGCGACCCGCAACTTGCAAGTAAGGTATTTTATCAGCTTTTCCTACTCCGGCATATAAATATAAATGATATTTACATTACCGAAGGTCCGGAACAGATGAAAGATGATCTACTTTCACCATCGCATTTTCAGGAACGACAAAGTCTTCCAATATTCATAAATGGGTTGTTCAGCACTTCTGTTATCCTTTGGTTGTGAAGATGAATACCTTTTTCCACTCTCTCACCAATTGTAATGATGAGGAGGTGAAGTGTAGATTCATAAAATGATTTATTCAAGAGAAACAGGTGAGCGCCAGGCGGTACGACTTCCTCTCCAGGACACCAGTAGCAACTGACGCCCTGGATTGGAACTCGTGGAGGTGACAAAGAGTATTCCACCTCACGCTCCACCTAACAGAATTAAAGTGACAGTACTAATACAATGCATATACTACACCCCGGGTCCCAGCTAGTTGTTTCCGACTGGCTCACCTGAGGCCTACAGCGTCGGTGACAGGCAGGGGCGGGCGGCAGAAGACCACGAGCAGAAATTCTTAAATTATGGGCTCCGTCTCACTGCCTGGGACCCACCGGCCGCCTGACCTGCAGGTTACGTTGTGCTGCGCATTTCAATACTGGCCCACCCTTGCCCCACCCTATGCCTCACCCTGAATGCTAAAAACCATGCAGCTGAGTGCTGCGCAAAATGTCATCACGTACTCGCCGGTGGGACTTATTTTAAAAGTACGTTACAGTTACAGACAGACCCTGCTGTCGGCAAAGGTACTGTGTGATGACAGGCCCCTGGAGCTCGGGGCCCCCCCGCAACGCGGGGGTTGCGGGGCCTGTGTTAAGCCCCTGGCTGTTGCCTATGTTTTTACTGCCTCTTTCAGTGTGCTATCACTGCCTTTGCGTCACTGCTATTTACGCTGTCTGCATAGGGCGAAATTAATAGGTCTGGAATTAAGGGACGCATTTTGAGTGGCTCGTTAAATTGCGTCCCATGCTTAAACCCCTGTTTACTCACAGGACGGAATTATGAGTTCGTTTTTATTTATCGGGGACTTTAAAAATCCAAACATTCCTTAACTTTAGGCAAGTCAAACCTACCAAAATGTAACAGGGCAGAAATATACAGGCGCTTGTTTACAAGCCCCTTGCGCTGGTGGGCCACTTTTACTATGGGATAAAGTGACGTACCAGCGGCCCAGGGGTATATTCACAAGAACGTGTGATAACTACCGCAAGAGTAGCGTAACGCAACTTTTAATATCGCAGCCCATCACGGAAAAATAACCCTGTGTCAACGCAGGATTCACAACAAGGCATGCGATAGTCACCAGATAACGCGGACAATGTCAGCATTAAAATCAACGCCACACCGCAAAATCGCGGTACAGAAATCAGCAAAGACCAGCCACAGGCCTGCAAATCCCACGCGTCTGGTGGAACAATGCACTATAAAAGCTATAAAAGCAAGAAAAAAAAAACACAAAACAATTCAAACTGCGTAGCAACTTTGAAGCACCGGACCAAGTGCAGAGGACAAGCCGAACACCACAAGCCCAACGGCGGACTAGCCAGGACACCAGCGTCCTTGAAGGGCAAGGACAAGAGGAAGATGGGGTTCAGTCTGCAGGAGGACTGGATCATCGTCACAGAGGTGACCCAACACCATCAACAACTGTTCGGCACCTCCACTGCGGCACTGGCAACCCAAACAGAAATATGGCAGGCCATCGTCACCACCGTCAATGCAGTCGGAGTGTCGAGGAGGTCACTGGAGGAGGTCACGAGGCGCTGGCATGAAGTGCACAGCCAAACCAAACAGAAACTCGCCGCCAACAGGGAGGCAGCAACGGTGACTGGTGGTGGCCCTCCTGCGACACAGGAGGAGCTGGATGAGCAGGAGCAAATGGTGGCCACAGTCAGCAGTGAGGAAATGGTGGCAGGATTGGGGGGCCTGGACACAGCACGACACAACCTGACACAACAGCAACAGGGTGAGTAACGGCCAGTGACGGGGAGGACGGGGGGAGATGGGCACAATGGCACACATGCACAATAAAGTCTAGCACACTGCACACCCACAATGACCTTGGAACATGTCCCTGACTGGCCTGTCACACTGCAGTACACATAGAAATTCCAAGTAGGCCCCCACCCACAATGTGCACAGAGGCCCCCCCTATCACCAACATCACAACCGACCCATGCACATGTGCTGAATCCAGCAAAGCAGCGGCTCCGTGACCCACACTGACTATGCAAGTAACACTGCATGTCCGATAGCATGGGAGCAGCAAACAAAACTGACATGGCCCACGAATCGACATGGAGGTAGCCCAGTGCGTAAAGGTGCAGGTCATACTCTGACATGTCCAC
Organism: Triturus cristatus; assembly: GCF_964204655.1. Lineage (NCBI taxonomy): Eukaryota > Metazoa > Chordata > Amphibia > Caudata > Salamandridae > Triturus > Triturus cristatus. The sequence continues at coordinate 493,695,810 of NC_140588.1, forward strand.
GTGCTCCCATAACCCATGCCATACAAAACACATAGCAGACGAACAATGCACTAGGCCACAAAATCGGTCCGAGAGCACATATTACCCAAGTCAAAAGCAAATCAGGCCCCAATAACAATTCCAAGGCACTCCGCCTAAAAGGGAGAAGGCCACACGAAAACAGAGCTGCAGGGGCAACTCCCCCACAATGCAGGACACACACATAGCAATCACAGGACATCAGCAAGTGTGATGATAATGAACGGGTATTACCACACATCCGTCATGTATTGGGAAAACACACTGACTGCCATCAAGTAGCCAGCTCCTCCCAAACAGTCACAATGAACATTGGCATGCAGTCTGAATGTAAACATCTGAAAATCAACAACATACATGTGAAACTCTGTTAACCTGCATCTCCCCTTAACATTTCAGAGGGACAATCACCACCTACGGCAGAGCAGTACACAAACCCCATCATTGATGATGTAGACGACAGCCTGCACATTTGTCAAGATACCCTCCAACGGATACTGGTCAGCCTCTGAACCCCACCTCCAGGAGCAGGGCAGGCCAGCCGCCTCGAGGTGACCCCACCACCTACACAGACCACACAGCAGGAAACACACACCACCGCAGCTGTCTCCCAGGACCCCCCAACCAATACATGGGGCACATACAACATGTGTGGTCTTACCAGGTGGAGTTGGCTGAACAGCTGCGGGTGGGTTTCGAGCTCATGGCAGCCAAACTCTATGCCATACGTGGGTGTCTGAGTACCATCAGGGACCATGTACAGTCCCTATTGGACACCCCCTGTCCGCACCAGGCTCAGACACAGATGACTGCAGTGGGAACATTGACACACACAGCTCCGACCCCTGATGTGTCCGTGGCACACAGTGATGCTGCCCCATCACTTTTGCAGTCTTATGTGTCAGTGGCACACATTGATGCAGCCATCACCCCGCCACACACACCGGACACACCGGACACAGAACCCGTATCAGGGGAGTAAGAAGGGGATGTGAACTACTGTGTGAGGAAGGAGGCATCCCCACCGTATGGCCTGTCCCTGCCTGGTTCTGACCTATGCATCATGGCCTGGGAAACCCCTCCTAGTGACATGTTGGACTTGGCCCTTCTGGCAGGTTCACCCCTAAACTTTTTTGCTTTTATTGGTGACTTGGTGATAGTGGTTTTTGGTTTCTGCGCACTTTCCCTGTGTCCCTGGGTAAAGTGCGTGTGCCCTCTGAGTGCATGTGGTGAGATAGGCCTACCCTCCCATAGGAATGCATGGGGAATGTATGTGTCCCTGGTAGTTCCTGATGCGTGGGGTGTGCATGGTCGAGTTTGGTATGTGCGGACTCGTGTGATTGAATGCTGCGCGATGATGCGTGCAGCGTGCGTGTAGCTAGTATGGAAGTGCCACTTCTAGAAGTGGGCACTTCGGTGTGCAGTGTAAAATGTGTGCCTTGTCTGGCGATTGGCTGGTTGAGGTCATGTGACGGGCTAGGGATTCCCCAGAGTCAGGAGGAGTCACCCGGTGGTGAATAGGGAGATCAGCAGCTAGATGGGTGGGAGGAGTACACCTGGGTCCTGAAGAGGGCAGGGCTTTCCCCACACAATGCTGGCTCCGCCCCCTGTGGTGCGACTGACGACCCTAGCCTGCCAGTGAATAGAGTGAGGGGCTGAGCACATCAAGGGTGCTCCCCAACCAGCTGCGACTGGTTTTCCCCCTCACCCTGAACCAAGAACAAAGGGTTTTACTGTATAAAAATGGGGCTGTGTCCCCACAGAAGTTGTTCTCTTCCAGGATCCTGAGGGGGGCTGCTGCTGCTGGAGGCCAGGAGGAACCGCCACTTTGGACTGCCTTCCTGCCTGGAGGGCCCAGTGAGCTGGCCCCTGGCCCAGCCTTGCCCCCTGCCAACCTTCCTAAGAACTTTGCTGGACTTGGTGGATTATTTTGCCCTAAAGCGCTGGGAGCGCTTTATCTGTGTCCCTAAGCGCCTGGAAGCGCTTTGATTTGCCTTTAGCGCTCAGGAGCGCTTTATTGCTGCCAGCCGGTGCCCACCCGGCATTTACCCCGCTTATTTAATTATTTGATCCAGCGGGAGCACACCCCGCATTGTGGTGTGCTTGCGGGTGCCCACCCCGCTTATTTGGTTACTCTTACGGCGGGTGCCCACCCCGCCGTATATCGCATCATTGAGGGAGCCCACCCCTCTTTGCCACCGTAAAGAAAGTCACCGCCGCGGCCCCTGCCGAAACCCAGGAAGTCAGGCAGGCCTTTTGAGACGATGTGCGTGGCAACCAGGAAGCAGCCGGGAGCCTACCCCGCGCTGTCCCGGACAAAGCAGGAAGAACCACAGAGAGCGAGAGAGCCCCGAGGAGAGGGAGCTCTCTGGTGCCGCCTCGCACTGTCCAGGAAGAGTCCGGTGTGACGGGAGCTCCGGAGGCTCCCTAAGCGAAGCACAGACCAGCAGCGAGAGGAACGGAGTCCCCCTGCCAGCGGCCCGGTGAGTAGGGGAGGGCCCGGGGGCTCCGTGGTGCCGGTATTCTCTATTCTAGAGCGCTTGGATGCTCTAAACGTTTGGGGGTATTGTTCTTCGTTTGTTCTTGAGCCCCCGAGAGGCTCCGACGAAGGGGGCAGACGTGTCCAAGAGCCCATCGAGGTTCCACCTTACGGGGGCATTTCTTTTATAAGGCGGGCGGCCCCGGAAGGCAGCAGGCCGCCCCAACGTTTCTGGGGGCATTATTCTTTAGCATTGCAGAGCGCGAGTGGCGCTCCAACGTAGAGGGCAGTTTTCCCGTGATCAGAGCGGCCCCGGAAGGCAGCGGGCCGCTCCAACCAAAGGGGCACACTATTAATTTCAGAGCCCACGAGGCTCCAACGACGGGGGCAGTATTTCGTGGAGTCCAGAGGGACTCCCACGAGGCGCATTGGCGTAGAGCTCAGTGTAGCTCCAACGTTGGGGGCAAATTACTTGTTTAAAGAGCCCCGAGAAGGCTCCCAGTGCGACAGATTGCTTCTAAAGGGCACAGTGGTGCCCACGCCCCTTTCCCCAGCTGCCCAGCACTTAGTGGGCAGCTGCAACGTGTAGGTTGTGCCTCGCGCGCCCTGATCTGCGCAGTCGCGCCCTGACTTTGCTGGACACAGGGTGTTTGAGCCCCGACAAGGCCAGTTGGCCTAGGGACTGCCACAGGTGGTGGCGAATGTAAGTTTTGCGCTATTGTTCCTAACCTGCACCTCTGAATGTGTTTTTATGCGTCATGTGCCTTGTGTTTACACCTCTGAATGTGTTTTTATGCGTCATGTGTAATGTGCTATTACCCCTACAGGTATTGTGATACTTAGGTGGTTGTTTGTTTACTCCTAGCACAGGTGGTACTAGTGAGGTCCTGATTCCCTGCGTAATATTTTCCTAAGGTGGTTAGGGTTGCGTAGGTGGTACTTACCTGTGACCAGTAGTTACTGGTTGTGTGCTACATTTTCTATTTAGTGCTACAGTGATTGTATGTGCTTTGTTCTAAAGTATTATTCCTACGTTCTAAGTGCTATTTCTACAAAGTGCTAATTCCTGACAGTGGTCCATGTGGCCCTATCCCCTGTATATATAATCCCTTGTAAATTCTGCCTGTGCCTGTTGGCACATTGTAAAGTGTGTGTTTTTATCTAATGTGTTTGGTATAATACAAAGGTTATTTTTATATAATACCTTGTGTGGAGTTTCCTTTGTGGTGGGCCTTGGGTGTTGTTGCTGGGTGCGCGCGCAAACGCTTTACACATTGCCTCAGAGATAAGCCTGACTGCTCGTGCCAAGCTACCAAGGGGGTGAGCAGGGGTTATCTTTGGCGTGTACCTTCCTTGCCCTGACTAGAGTGGTGGTTTCTGCCTGGCTTTGGCGCAAGCCCTAGCCAACCAGAAATCCCATTTCTAACATGACAACAGAACACTTTTTCACCCGGACCCCGACACGGACTGCCATTTCATCACCGCAGGCCAATTACACAGCTATCCTGCTGCAGACTGCACTCTCCCTCTTCCCAATCACTGTGCAATCCCCAAAAGACTCTGGTTGGCCCACCGCTGGGCTTCCATGTGATGTGGGCTTGGATGGCCATGTACAGTCCCAGCTCCGTCAATCACCTGAATGTGAATAAAACATTCTAAATCACACAGACGTGTCATCACTATGTTCACTCACATATGGAGTTGTGGCTGGATGCAGGAAAAATGTTTGCACATGGAGGTACACCCTGGTAACATCTATGCGCATGTGTATCCCTGAGACACATGGCCAATTGGCTGACTGTGAAGGTGAGTACTAGCTGTGTCCCCATTGAACATCAACAACAATCTCACAACCTCCAACCTAGGCACATGTCCATGTACTTAATAGGGCTGTGTGTAGGACTGACCCAAACAAAAGCAGGCCAGGAGTGGTGTCCTACACCACATGTGACACCAGAAGTTCATGTCGCATACATACTCACACACAGCTGTGTGGACACATTCTGTTGTGATATGTGACATTGCTTCACATTGTCAGAGGTTAGACACCATACTCACATTGCTGTAGTCACGTAAGTGCCCATGACGTCCAGCACCAATCCAAAAACACTGTCTGGCTCACAGAGGTGGAGCTTGCCAAAGGGACACGCCCCCATTGCACAAGCGTCAGTCAGTTCCTCCCTGTGTAGGGACGATGCTCATAGTGGCACACGAGTAGACAATCCAAACAACACACCTCACAGTTAGACACCAGAGGAGTTGCATTGATTTTATTGGCATGTGCATGTCAGTACGGACAAGGCAATGGCCACAACAGGCAGGGACATGCTTGAGACACTTACACGCAGCATGGGTACATGTCGATTTTCAGGAAATGTTGGGGCTAAAATGGGCAACATTCATCACGGATGTCAACGCTCTCAGTCCAACTTGCCTTGCTGAATGAGTCATGTTTTGTTTGGCGTCTGCCCATTGCCCCTTGTGAGGGGGCACGACTCACTGTCCATAGGATCTGCATGGTGCTTTGCCTCCGGAGTGCGCCGATTGTCCACTCTGCTGACGGTGATCAGGTGTGAGGGTCCGACAGGTTCACATGTTGTGCTACATTTCCATGTGTGTTCTCTCCCCCAGCAGTGTGTTCGAATTGGCAACTTTGCCAAACGACGCTGTATTGCACTGAGCATGGACCTGCATCACCTTGCACAGGTGTGTGTACACAGGCGTTGTACCACGCACATGCATCCAGAGTCTGCACGAAGGCAGACTTTATCCATATTGTGGTGGGATATGTGAGCAATCCCCATGATGCAACAAGTTGCTGGGACATGTGCTGTGGGTGACAATCGGATGTGGCTGCAGGAACGTAGTTACTCGTCCATGAATGCCCATGCAGCTTCATGTGCAATGTGTTCCAATAGTACGTCGGTGTCGTGTTCAAGGAACCCCAGGGTGAGCCAATCCATTAAGTGGTCCGGGCAGTTGTGCTCCACCGACGCTGTTTCCCCAATCTGCAACACAGCCCAATAGGGGAGCGCCTCAATGTGGTCACTGCACACGAGCAATTTTGCAATCTCCCATGCACAACTACCAATACATACGCAGTATCTCAGGGCATCCCATGCACGGCTGTCTCGGTAACACTCCTGTTCGTAATCCAACAGGGGGCACAGACACAGGTCATAGTTCAATTCATCAACAGTTGTGTTGGATAGGCAGACATCCATGGGACACTCGAAAGTGCATGTTCGGCAGTGGAACCAGGGCTGGACACAGGTGACGTAGGCAAGGCAGAAGCTGAGCCGGTAACTGATCCACAGCACTGCCAGTGGCACTGCACCCAGTAAATGCAGCATACGTGCACGGAACTGTTCCACGTGACGGGGGTTGTGCATGTGCCTGGTGCGGCCTGCTATTGCGTTGGTGCGTCTCGTGGAACCAGCACTCTTCTGAACTGCAGCAGTTATGTGGAGGATATGCCACAGCTGTGAGAAATGATTTGAATGTGTGTGCAACGTTGGGGAGAGTGGCTTTCTGATTCCGTGTGTTAAGAGCATCTCATGAGTGAGTACCACAGGCAGGGGCTTCTGTGTGTGGGATGTGGATGAGTCGGATAGTTCATTTGCAGAATGCTTGGTGTGGGAGTCGTCCCTGTCTGCCATGGCATCTCTCTCAGGGTGTTCCAGGCGCATTCTGTACCTAGGTCAGAGGTGCAGGTGTCCTCCCGCCTTCTACATTGGAACAATGGAGCTTTCATCCCTGATGTTTTTCTGACTGCTACTTGCATCTTAGGGATGTGATGTGGCTTTGGCGCTGAGATTGGGACCCGGCCTTGGGCTCATGGTGTACGGATGGCGATACACACACACATGTTGGCATGTGGAGCCAGGTGGGCGAGAGGCCTTGCGTTGCTTGTGCAATCTCACCCCGTCTCTCCCTTGCTCTCTTCCTCTCGTTCCTTTGGTGGGTGCATGGCACACCTTCTTCTCTTGGATTTTGTCTTCCAGGCTGTGTGCTACGGATTGTCCAGTGAGGAGCCGCTAGGACTCATCCTACGGGTTTTCTCTGCTTTTTTTTGTATGGTGTTTTGTGTTGGTGATTGCATTGCTGTTTGACTGAGTCTCCATTTTCTGGCCATGCAGGTCTGTTAAATTTCCTGCTTGTGCGACATGCGGCAAAATGTTTGTATTGGGATTCATGGTGTTGGTGTGCAGTTTCTTTGTCCGGGGTTGGGGGTGGTCCCGGGGGGGGGTTTCCAGGCCTGGGTGTGTTGTGGGTGGGTGTTGTGGCCCACTTGTGTGTCCAGGCTGCATGATGGGTGGCTCCATGGCATCTGTTGCCCTTCCGATGTGGCCCTGGGCTGGTCTCCCTTTTGTGGTGCTGGCTGCCGTCCGACTTAACACCAGGTCAGAGCAGGTGTAGATTTCCTGGTACTAATGCCCCTTATTGCCGGTTTTGTGTTTTTATCGCCGATCTGGCTGGTCGTTGAGAATGTTGAGGAGTGGTGTTGTTGCAGCTTTTGGCACGGGAACGCCTACTCTACATCTCATTAGCGATAGTTGCGGGGATCCTCTGTGGCAATGTTTTTTGCGGCTGCTATCGCGGGTAAACTGGTGCTGTGGGCTGTTAGCACCAGCTTGTGAATGGGGAGGTTAATTTATCATGACTTTGGCAGGCGATAAAGTGCTGTTAATTCGGCGATAGCTCCTTGTGAATATGGCCCCCAGTGTATTTACCATATCATACGGATTTTGGTGAGTTAAACAGCAGTCTCTAATAGGTGTTATTTATCGCACCATATAAATAATGTGGTATCAATATTTATCAGGGGAGATAAATTACGCCTCAACTCGTAACTAGGCCCTAAATGTACTATGCTTTCTACAGTTGCTTTGCTGGAACGTTCTAGATTCTTTTTGAGCTGCTTCATTTATGTTTTGAGCCCTGTAAGTCAATTTTAATAAAATAACAGATGTACGCCTATTCTCTATTTTTGTCTCTACTTTTCAATGCACTCACGACACTTCAATACACTCAAGAATTATTTTGACTCAATACAACCGAAGTTCTGCGTCTACTCTTCAAACATTTGTGCACTGGTGTGTAGTTTCACTAATTACAGTAATATGTATTTTGAAAAGACTAGCATGAAATGCTTAGTTAACACGCGAAAACCAATCCAATTTGACAGTGTACCATTCATAATATATTAAGGTTATCAGCCTAGTGCTGCGAGGCCAGCTGGAATTTCAATGTGAGTGCTACTTTTAAGAGAAGCAATTTCAATGAGCAAATATAGATATATTTGAGTTACTGCTCATCCTTGGTCTTAAAAGCAAAGAGTGATATGAGACAGGTCGTAAAAAACTGACACTGTACAGTTTGCACATATTCAATTTTCACACAATGTGAAAGGAAACTTTTAAATAAAAATGGCATCCTGAGACAAACTCAAGACTCACAAAATCAAAATGTAGGTTCAGTGGTAAAACTGTAATGCAAGAAAGTGGATTATTGGAGTCGCTGGAGTCCACCACTAGTAATAAGGCCACAAACTTGTTAAGGTACACACAGTTTCAATCATTTAAACTTGGACTCAGCCTCCTGTAGTTATGACACAGAGCATACAGGCTTTAGTTACTGTAAGGATTTGGGTGAATTATATGATATGACTGTGCTGCCATATCATGGAATACACTCGCAAAACCTGTCTTAGGTCCAGTCAGGCTAGCTGATAAACCTTAAGCTTAACCCTGGATATCTGTGTCTTCAAGGAGCAAGGCTAAACAAAGGAATTATGTGTAAAGCATTTAACAGCACCAATCAATGGAATAAGACAGTCATACAACAAGAGAGAGACATGACAACAATTTATAAAAATTGAGTTCTTGAACATAAAAATCAACCAGAGGCTTCCAGAGATGCAGACTTTCGAAGAAATAAATCCTTTTAAATGTAACCGCAAACAAGCATTGGGCAACACAAACTTTGCAACCTTTTGGAAAGTTTTAAACAGATAGTTTGGCCACTCGAGCTCAGCTTGGGCAACCAAATCAAACATGGAGGAGGTCTAGGAGTCCAGTACAGTTACTTTGGACAGTTACCTGGTCAACATAGCCTTTTCCAGTCCAGTTCCAACTTTTAGGATACAACTGCCATAGAAGACAATGGAGTAGTCCTGATGCTAGGGATGCAGGAGAAAATATGCTCAAAGGATGCTCCTGGTGCTATGCAGTCTAGGGAGATGAAGTGTGGTTGACCCTCTCGGTCCATGGGTGGGTTGATGTGAATTTGACCATGGCACTTGGGACCCCATGACATCCTCTTAGCAACAGTGGAAGGCCAGCTGCGGCTGGGCTATCGATCTCGGGACACAGCAGTCACAGCGAATATCCTTGGTGGGAGTTAGTGTCCCTCTTTGGTGACAATTCTGGTCTTTGATAGCACTCATGGGTCCGGCAGACATAGGTGCATCTTTTGACTATCTCGGATTTGTCTCTCGGCGTGTCCAGCGGTGAACAGTGGTGATCCCTCAGGAGTAGCTGCTGCTTTGCTGGCTTGGGCTTTTCTCAGATTTGATGTCCATGGTGCTGTTCCGGGGTCAGCCAACTGACTCTTGGAGAAACTGCTTTGATATGGGGCCTGGAATCAACTTGTTCCTGAGCCAGGAGCCACAGGAACTCATTAGCCAAAGTGCAGCAGGTTCAGTCCTTCCAATGATGCACCCTCACTTAATATAGCTTCAAAAGCAGTAGGACACTCCTCTCTTGGTCTTCTCTCCAAATTCATAGTGTAGTAAAGTTCAGGGTGTCAGAGGTTCCTGTTATAACCCAGGAAAGTGCCCCAAGGGGATAACTCGGTCACTAGCCAATGGGCTAGTAGGTCCCCTCCTCTTTGGTGACCAAGTTCAAGTGATGTGTGGCATTTGGCTATCCCAGAGTGCAATATTCTAGCCACTCTCAATATGTCTGAAACTTCTCTCGACTGTGAGGAGTGTGGTAGCCCACCTTAGAGGTGTGGCTACCTAAGGGCAACAGGCTAGCAGAAAGCCGTTTTGGGGTGGATTTTCCCTCTCCGGCCCTGTCTCCAACATGTCTACAGTAACAAAATGCAGCTTGCTTGGGTGTGTTGTTACAGACGGCCCTTTATATGCAACTTCTCCGTTGAAGTCCGCCTTTTGGGCTAACACTCCTTGTTGCCTTCCTGGGAGAGGAGGTCATAGCAACTATCTTTTTTCCTGAGCCTGTGAGTTGTTCACACGTCTCCCCAGGTTGGCAGAAAGATGTCTGTGTGTCATAGCCTTTGTGAGGCCACTGGACTAGGTAGAGTACAGAGTGGTAATTTTCTAATAGTTGCTTAGCTTTAAAAGGAACATAAATCTTAACTTGGGCATCAAGATGAGCTGAATGCTATGATTAATTTAAACCTTACAGTAACCAGTTAGTTTTATTCATAAGTTAGTCAGGCTGGGATATTGGCAGGTACCCCTGTGTTAGCCAATGGGGATACCAACTTTACTCAGCAAAACAACAACGTTTAGGGGTTTTGCTATGAAGGTATATATAAACCTATATGTCTTGCTTAGCAATATAATGCTCTCTGCCATAGGGCTCTATAGGCCTTCCTTAGGGGAGACTTTCATATACTGTTAAGGGAAGGATGGCTTTGCCATTGTTTTTAACCCCTTCGCTGCTAGGGCTTTCCCCCCTGTGCTAAGCCTTTTTTTGGCTATTTGGGTTAGTTCGCGTCTAGGCCCCTGTAACATTTTGACCACATAAGGTATCTATGCCAAATTTGCATCCTTTTCTTCCAACATCATGGGGATTTTAAAGGTACCCAAGGTTTGTGCATTCCTCTGGAGGTGACCCAGAAATTAAAAATACAGCTATCTTTGTTTTTTTTTAAATGGGAAAAAAGGGCTACAGAGGAAAGCGTCTGTTTTTTTCCCTGCAAATGGTATCAACAAAGAGTTTATAGTGCTGAAATCACCATCTTCCCAGCTTTCTGGGACAAGCAGACTTTTGTCAGAAAACAAAAATATTTTACACAATTTTTGCATTTTACTGGGACATAGCCTATTTTTGCTCTTTTTTGTGCTTTTAACCTCCTTCCAGTTAATGGTAAATATTGTGATAAATGCAATAATGGATCCTGGAAAGCTATACATTTCTAAAAAGTAGACAAAATTCTGAATTCAGCAAGGAGTCATTTGTGTAGCTCCTTCAGGGTTTTCATATAGAAACTAACAGTTGAAAATAGGAAAAATTGAAAATGAGTTAAAAAGAACAGCCATTTGTCCCAACATTTTCAACTGTAACGTCTTCTAAGTATGACAGATTTGTAAAAGCAATATACCATTACACCTGCTGGCCCCTTCTGGTTGTGGGGATATATAGTACTCGTAGGTTCACCGAGAACCCGAGGAATCCAGAGCCAATAACTGAGCAGCGTCTTACAATGTTTTTTTATTGTGTACTGTGTATATAGCATTGCATTTGGAAAAATATAAACAGGGAAAAATCGGTATGAAAGACACCTATATATTTCTGAAATGGGATCAAAATATAGGGTTTAGAAACAGTAGCTATTTGCACATCTCCGAAATTGTGGGTCCCCATACTAGCATGTGAATTATAGGCCATTTTTAAAAGTGACTTCTTTTTTACACATTGTCTAACATTTGGAAGGCAGAAATGCATCGAAAGTCAATAGGTAATAACTGTTGCTCTACAATTATGTGTTACCCAAAGTAGGCCTGGGCGTAGTTCACAGAGTTTTGCTATGCGGAACTCCGCAAAGTTACAAAAAACCTCCGCGAAATTCCGCGAGTGGCGGAGTGCAGTGCGAACTACTGCTTGTGCTGGTATTCCTGCCGCTGGGTTGAAATTCTACGTGAGCGGTAGCTCGCGCTCGCGAACATACCATTCATAATTACGAACTTACCATTTGCGATCACGAGCGGGGAAAAAACTCCACTGCACTACGCAAAGCGGAGTTTTCTGCACTCCAGGAGCTCCGCGAAATGCAGAAAACTCTGGAAAGTCCGCAAACGGAGCAAAGTTCACCGCCGAGGCCTACCCCTAAGGCTCTCGATAAAAATGGTACCTGACTTGTGTGGGTAGGCCTAGAGCCCATGACAGGAAATGGCCCAAAACGCAATGTGGACACACCACATATTTACAGTGAAAACTGACCCTTGTTTTGCAAAGTGCTTAGCTGTAAATTTTGAACCCTAGCTCCCCCTGGTGTCTAGTTTTCAGAAATGTGTGGGTTTGGTAGGTTTCCCTAGATGGCCGCCGAGCCCTGGGCCAAACACCTAGGTACCCCCCTGCAAAACCAGGTTGTTTTGTGATAGGTCATTTTGAAGTCTCCTCAATATGTTTAGGGCTCTTGCCTATTGCGGGTACTTGACCCACCCACACAAGTGAGGTATCATTTTTATCGGGAGACCTGGGTAACGCTGGGTGGTAGGAAATTTGTGTCAGCCCGGTGATCCTACAAATTTTCCACACAGAAATTTGAGAAAAAATTTGATTTTTTCAGCAAAATTTGAGGTTTGCAGGGGATTTTGGGAAGGGAAACGTTGAGGGAGCCACGCAAGCCATGCCTCACTGGACTCCCCAGGGTGTCTAGTTTTCAGAACTGTGTGGGTATGTTAGGTGTCCCTAGATGGCCGCCAAGCAGTGGCAGAGAAAAACAGAAAAGACTATACTGCACAACCATTCATTCCTCAAGCACGCACACATACTGGTTGGATTTTGCACGAGGGTGAGTGATGGTACAGTGTATAAAATGTTATTAACAAAAGATTTCACAAAAACTGAAATGCACTGTTAATAATTGAAAGGACAAGAAACTGAACCATTGTCTCACAGCTCGTGAGGTGTAAAGCCAGTACAAGGTACCAACCTCTTCACAGGCCATTCATACACCTTTCATTCATGTGACACATACAAAACCATTCACACTGCCAGCCACGGGCCCATCACATTACAACACACACATCAGCAGACAGCACCGTTCAAGGGCCCATCACTTTCACATGCCCACATGCCTGACACAGCAAACATACCAGCTGACGGATTGCGTGGACTGGCGTTTGGCTACCAGTGTGTGTAGTGCCCAGGATCAAGTCACTACTCACACACCACCAGCCAAATGCATGTCCATGCACACCGCCTGCCAAGCGCCAGTCCATGCACACACCCAGCCAAGTGCCAGTCCATGCACACCACCAGCCAGGCGCCAGTCCACCCACAACGCCTGCCTAGTGCCAGTCCACGCACACACCGAGCCAAGTGCCAGTCCGCGCACACCGCCAGCCAAGCGGCAGTCCACAGACACACCAAGCCAAGTGCCAGTCCATGCACACCGCCTGCCAAGCACCAGTCCACGCACACCGCCTGCCAAACGCCAGTCCACATAAACCACCAGCCAAGCTCCAGTCCACGCACACTGCCTGACAAGTGCCAGTCCATGCACATCGCCTGCCAAGCGCCAGTCTACGCACACTGCCAGACAAGCACAGGCCTACGCACACTGCCAGCCAAGTACCAGCCTACACACACCACAATCATAAGTAGGTGTTTTTTTATACAAAAAAGAGAACGCAAACAAATTGTAAATAGATGCAAATCTACTAACACAAAATCTGAAACTAAATACATTGCACTAATGCCAACCTTGAAACTGAACCAATTTGTTTAAACAATACAGACCAGGCAGTTCACTTTACCACTCATGGATACTCCCAAAAATTCTTTAGCGTGTGGTACTCTCTAAAACAAGCAGGCACACACAGCGCAGGGTTAGAAGGACACTCCAGGCAGTACACATGAGTCTCCATCCATGTACCTCTTCGCCAACAGACTCTACATCTTCTACTGCGAAAGTCTTTCGAGGGCGTGGGAGGAATGTGATCAGGAATGTGGCGATCTTTCATTCTAGCCATATCCTCCACCACTTCAACTCCAGGAACACTTGCCTGTTCTAATACAACAAGGCTGCCTATAACAGACTCCTGAAACATAGCAAAAGTCATCTTTGACTCAGGACAACAATCCTTAACTACAAAAGCATTTAAGGTTGCCAGATGGAAAAGATGGATAGCCAACTTCTCATACCAAATGTAAGCCTTACGAAGAGCACTGTAAGGTTCCAACCTCTGATCTACTTTATCAACACCATCCATGTATAGTCTAAAATGCACACAGTTGTGCGCACTTCATCAACCTGACCACAAAACAATCACAGGTGAAGTGCTTTCATCATGGATGGTAGTCAGCATGTAGACAGCTCTCCTGTCTGCAAACTTCACAGCTAGAAGTTCCTCGCTATGCAACGCACTGCACTGTCCTCGCACAACCTTTTGACAAACATGTTCTTTTGGGAAACCTTTACAGTCGAAGGGATTGTGCTATAAGCAACAGTGGCTACTTTGGCCAATTCCCTGAACAACTGCACAGCAGTGTAGAAGTTATCTACATATAAATGGTGACCTTTGTTAAAAAGTCCTCTACCAAGTTCCCACACAATTTTCTCAGTCACTCCAAAAGTGGACGGACAACCAGGGGGTCAATCCTGGAATCCCTGTCGGTGTACACCCTGAAATTAGAGACATATCCAGTCCTACTGTCACAGAGCATATACATCTTAATTTCATAGCATGCCCTCTTGTTAGGAATGGATTGCCTAAACTCCAAGCAGCCTTTGAACAAGACCAAAGACTCATCCACTTCTATTTCTTTCCCTGGAGCATAGATTTCAGAAAATCGGTCTACAAAGTGATCAATGACAGGCCGAATCTTAAGAAGACGGTCACAATCAGGGTGATCTCGTGGCAATGCTAAACCAATTATCAACAAAATGCAGCATTTGAAGCAGAAGTAAATACATATCACGACTCATGACTGTTGGAAATATAGCTGTTGCCATCAAGAAACTAGTAGACCAATATGAAGACATTGATGGCTTCCTTAGCAAGCCCATCAAAAAAGTTAAACCCAAGAACTGATTCATCTCTTCCAGATTTGTGGAAGTCCACCTGGTAGCTCTAGAGTGGGGCCTAAGGCTTGCACTGTTGTCCCTCAAAAACATTTCAGCATGCAAATTAGTTTGCTCAACAATCTCTGCAAAAAATACATCATCCATAAACAACTGAAAAACATTTATAGGCAAAAGGTTTTCAGGATCCACGCTACACCAGGAAACACCAGTAAAGTCTGGTAATGTCGGCTGCACCATGCAAGGGGCAACCCCGAGGTCAGCACTTCCACTGGAAGGCCTTGCAGCCCCAGGCTGCAAACCAGATGCCTTATGCTTCACTATCGGCACATCAATTTCCTCCTCTAAGACAGGCACTTCATCTGCACTAAGAATGGCTTCATCATCCGATGATTGCTCATGGACAGAAAACTCACTGCCAGAATCTTCCACTGCCCCGACTGCCTCCTCTGCCTCAGATGCAGAGTCAGTCTCTGAACCATGGTCAGAGGTAGACTCAAAGAGCATACCAACAACCGGACAAGCAGTAATCCTGTGACTAGCCATAGTCCTTATAAAGAAAGGAGACTTCACAAACAAGTCAACAACAACAAACACTGTGCAAAATAAGTAATCAAGTGTGGCTTTAGCACAAAGATCTATATACTCAAAAACAATATGACTCACTTGTCAAAGATAGCTACACTCGCCAGCACCTACTCTCCAGAAACACAGAAAAAATAAACAATGTCCCACTAGAAAGAAGAAACAGAACCAATTACTCACAAAACAACAAAATACACATCGAACACAATTGCAAAAAGATTTTGACACTCAACAACAGAAGCCAAACATACTGCTAAAAATAAAAGAATTAACATTATAACAAGCTAGGTCACTACCCAAATGGTCAATCTGCCGGATAGGCCTTCAAATAGGTGGTGATCTTGCCCAAGGGATCGGGTGGTGTTTTCTGCCAGGCCGATCTGTTCCCCAGGTGGGGTCGAAAACAGCAGACAGAAATTTGCCCCCTCGCAAAAGAAATATATCCTTAGTGCCTAGTAGGGTTTTCTGCCTCCCCCTCCCGTGTAGGGGCAGAAAGGCCAAAAAAAGGGGCAGATCAGTCCCCAGGGGGGTAGAAAGAACATAAACATTATTTAACCCCCTTGGAAGCGACCCTTGGCCAAGGGGTCGCTTCCATCTACAATAAAAAAGAATCCCTGGTGCCTAGAGGAGTTTTTTCCCTCCCCTCCATGGGGACAGAAAGGCCAAAAAGAAAGCCAATCTGCCTCCAGTGGGATAAGAAAAAACATAAACTTAATTTGCCCCCTTGGAAGCGACCCTTGTCGTGTGCCTAATGAGGTTTTCTGTTTCCCATGGGGGTAGAAAGGCCACAAAAACAGGCCGATCAACCCCCGGAGGAGCAGAAAACAAAATGTTACCCCCTTCGAAGTGACCCTTGCCCAAGGGTCGCTTCCATTACATAAATAAGAAAATCCCTAGTTCCTAGTGGCGTTTTACGCCCCGCCTGGGGGCAGAAAGGCCAAAGACATGGGCCGATCTGCCCCCTGGGGCAGAAAAAACATGCACAAAAAATTACCCTATTTAAAGAGAGCCTTACCAAAGGGGCCGCTTTCATTACATATCAAATAAGATCCCTTTCTGCTAAAAAACAGGCCGATCTGCCCCGGGGGGGGGGGGGGGGGGGGTGGCAGAAAAAACATGCAACAAATGTATAGCCCTTGGAAGCGACCTGTGCCCAAGGGATCACTTCCATTACATTCAAAATAAAATCCCTGGTGTCTAGTGGGTTTTTCTGCCCCCCCCACTCAGTGGGACAGAAAGGCCAAAAAAACAGGCCAGTCTGCCCCCAAAGGGGGGGCAGAAGAAACATACCTAAAATGTAGCCCTTTGGAAGCAAACCTTGCCCAAAAGTCGCTTCCATTACTCCAAATGAATCCTTGGTGCGTAGTGGGGGCATTTCTGCTGCATGGACCTGCACAGAGACATCAGGAGAGAGGAGAAACTCTTTCCTCTCCCCTGATGCCTCTGTGCATGCAGGAAACCCCCCCAGGAGCAAGGAAACATATCTGCTCCATCGGACGCCAGGAAGCAAATGGCTTCCAGGGCGTCTGGACCTTCCTGATGATGTCCACGTGTGCTGTGTGCACTGAAGTCATGGCAATCCCATGGGGGGTCGGGGCGGCAGCCGGAAACTCTTCCGCTTCCATCCTCCTTTGTGGGAAGCTGTTGAGCTGCCCATGGGGGGAGCGCCAGCGCTTCCCTCATGGGTGGTTGCCATGACGGAGCGGTTACGTCATGAGCATACGCCCACCGTGGCTCATAACGGAACTGCTTCATCATGAGCATGGAAGGGGTTAACGGGAAAGTCAAACTACCAGTTCTCTTCCAATCTGCAGTGGTAGGCTAGTAGCCATTTTGTCATCGGTCACACTCAGGGTGGCACAAACAGTGCTGCAGCCCTGGGTGGACACTCTGTCTTGCATGCCCTTGGTACCCTGTGTACTACATACTAGGGACTTATACATAAGTCAGTACTTACCAATTGGTTTACTTACCAATTAATTTTTGTAATGCAATAGAACATTGGTACTAGGGTCTGGCTAGCAGGCCTAAGTGCACTCTGAGAGTCAAAAAAACAGTAGCTAATAGTCCAAATTAGGGCAAAAAGAGGAGGGAAACCGGCAAAAGGGCCTACTTTCCTACATGACCCATCCCAGCTTATACATCTGGGAGACATCAACACCAATTTTGGTGAGTCTCCCTGACCATTCAGTGATGAAGGTTGTAGGAAAATGGCTGTCCTATTGCAGGGCCTACTCTGCCTTATACCTTTCTGTCAGGGTCATTCCCTCTGGAGAACCGACAAACCCCTGTCATGTAGAGAATACACAGTGGGACATTTTCAATAATATTTATTGAACCAGTGTGATTCTTGCATAAAATACGTGTGCGGCAATGATTAGGAGACAGAAGCAAATAAAGGAGATTACCAGCACCAAGAGAGTAAACAGTTTATATATTTCTACCATGGTGCTGAAGCAATGAATATATGCAGGCATATATGCAAAATGGTAATCTAACGTACTCCTACGATGCAAACCCTACCCCAAATGTACCTAGCATGTGTGTAGGTGTAGAGCGAAGAATCCCCCTTAGGGATGTTCCAACCCCATTACCTAATGGGAAAGAGTGAAGGACCCCGATTTTGTCTCCAGTTGGACACCTCTCATAGAATGTCAGACTGATGCATGGTGATTTGCAGCCTGCAGGGACCTTCAGCGTCAGCAGAAGTGCCTCCTTTACCAATCTATTGGGAAGCCTATTATTTATAATAGAAATCAGCTTTCGCAATGTGCGTGCTACGTTAGTGATGTTATGGATATTTGGATAGCGCTGTCACCTCTTGGATGAAGATAGGACACCTTTTGTACCTAGTGCGTAGAGATGTTCAAGGCATCGTGATAATGTTGTGCAAAGTTGGATGTGAAAACAAAGTTGTTTCAGAAAAACGAATCTAACATTGTTGTGCATGCAAATTTGTGCATAAGGTCACTGCCGAAATATTATTTTCTAGGACAATGTAAGGAATAATCTGCCTCGCTACATGGGCCTAACTCTGGAATATAACACCTCAACTTTGACAGGACCCATCCTGAACTGGACTTTAGCTAACCCTCTGCCATTACCATGCTTGTCTTTTACTTTGGGAAAGGTGGTACTTACCCCCTCTAACCCAATCTTAGCTAGGGCAATGCCTAACTAACCCAAAGAGGTTAGCCTACACTGGAGTAGTCCCATCATTATCAACAGAGTCAGGGGCCTACTCTGCTCTCCGTCATGGGGTCTGACCACCGTGCTGGGGACAGGGCTGCCATAAAGGTAAACACCCAGGAAAGGCTCTCTTAGGGTTGCTTCGGGTTCTTGGAGCCCCCCTGCTTTTTCACAGTGGAGGGCTACCACTTCATGTAGCAGACACCCTCTTTCCACTCTTTATTCTGTTAGCTCAGGGGCGACACCCTCTTGCTGAAACAGATGCCTGACTCTTCAGGACTTCTTGGGGAACAGGTAAGGCCTTCCAAGTGCCATCTTCGGGTCTTCCATTATTTGATTCAAATTCCCTTTACTCAGTGGGCCTCCTTCTAAGCTTTGCCTTCCTTTCTTTTTCTTGCCATTCCTCTGTGGCCTATTTTCCCTAACCATGGGGATAGGACCTCCAGAATCCTACGGGTGAGGCCATGCCCTGGGTAACTACACTTTCTGGGTTCGGACCATCCGGTGAAAGGTCATTGCCAAGGAGACAATCTAGGGGGAGGTTTGGACTGACTACCACCCTATGGTATCTAAGGGAATAACCTATCTCTGGAGTTTCAAAGCCCACAAGTCTGTTGATGAGCCAGCTTCTCTAGTACTTTGGCCGGTGCCGATAGCAGGGATATTGGTCTAAAGATGCTAAGCACTTCCAGGTCAGCATTGGCTTTCTTCAGTAATGGCCGCAGATAGGCTTGTTTCCAAGTGGCTGGGAAGATTCCAGTCCTGAGGGAAACATTCCAGATTTAGTTAAGGATGGGATTAAGCAACTCGGCCAACACTCTGAACCACCGCGCTAGGCAGGGATCTCCCGGCGAACCTGATTTACATTTCCTGAGTTCAGTCAAAGAAACCTCTGTAAAAGTCAGGAGGAATTCTAAGAATACACGTGGATCATTCAGGGGGACATGGCAGTCCTTGCTTTCTCTGGACTATATTACTGGAGCAAATGATGAATACAGCTGCATTATCTTATCCTCAAAGATATCCAAGAGGCTTGTGCATAGGGTCTGGGAGGGGGTAGAAACTGCATTCTAGTGCTGAGGGTTTCATAAAGGATTTTACGATCCTAAAAACTTCTTTCTGAGGTAGCGATCCCGTCAGCCAGATATTCACTCCTCTTACATCTTAGCAATTTATGCTATTTCTTCTAAGCCTCTTTGAACACAATTTTTGCTTCAGGAAGGTAAAGTTATCTCCACTCGCGTTTCAGTCTTTTGCAGCTGATTTTTCCAGTCTGCCCTCCTCCGAGTACCATGAGGCTGATGGGGCCTCCCTGGACCAGAAACAAGCATCCTGGGACCGGTTTGGGGGTATCAGCCAGGTTAGCTTGAATCCAGTGGCACAGTGAGCACTTGACCCATGTCTGGGCATACCTTTCCCTCTTTGGGCAACAAAGACAAAAAGAATAGATGATGGACGAAATAACAACAAATCGTAGCAAGCATAAAAATGATGGATTTAACCCAGATGTGTGACTGGTGGGGAATGTTTGATTTGTTCAGCATCCTGTTGAACATCTGTTCTTTTTGGATTTGTCGCCCTAAGTGGGAAGGATATGACCAGACGTGGGTCCTATGCTTGTTATAACACCAGATGCAAGCTTGCTTGGCTGGTGAGGGGTGATACTCCAAATCCGGTCCCAGGATGCTTATTTCTGGTCCAGGAAAGACCTGGCCTGGCAGTTCAGGCTGGACAGTTCCCACAGGGGGGGAAGAGTCAAGACTTATTTGCATGTGGCTGGGTCCATACTGGGGTGGAATGGTGAGCAAAAAAATTATGATTTAAACCAAGATCGAAACAAGTAGAGCGTCAATAGCTATGATCCTGTGGGAGCAAAGAGTGTGCAGGGCTTCACGGATAGTGATGCTTGAAGTGAGTGGACATGATGCTGCGGCAGCTCGCACTGATCCTTCAAGTGGCTTAGCCCCAGTGTGAACAGGACTGTTCACAATTGCAAAGAGACCAAAAGGCTGATTTCAGTGGCCCAGGAGCTGTAGGTGATAAAAGCAGTTGCAGAACCTACTTCTGATGCCCAGAGCTTGGAGGTGGCACCTCAGGCAAGGGTATGACTCACAGAAGGGAGAGTCCAGCAGCACCATCGTAACAGTAGGAAGTCTTTTGTGGCCCTGGGATTTCAGAAAACAAGAGGCAAGCCAGTAAGCTGCTGAAGATCACTTGATGGAAAGGCAGAGTCCAACTCTCCTTCCAACTGAGTCAGGGAGCAGCAGGCAGCAGGAAAACAAGCAAAAAAGCAGTTATTTCAGAAAAACAGTTAAATTGAATCCATTAAGCAGCACAGCAGTACTTCTGACCAAGGTTTAGTTCAAGATCCAGAAGTGTCTGATTATAGGGGGTCGGAGACCCAGTATTTAAACCCAAAAGTACATTTGATGTAGGAGGTGACTACAAAGGAGCTCTCTGAAGTGCACAAGGTTCCCTTTCAACCCAGTCCTGTCTGCCAGGCTAACCATGGGGGGTACACCAGTGCTTTGTGTGTGGACAGAACACTACCTATTGAAGTGTGTCACAATGCAGATGAGCCTTACCTTGTGTTTGTGGCTGTCTAGAGGGAATGCATAAAGTATAGCAGTAACCCAACCCAGACTTGTTTTGAAGACAGGCTGTCAGGCACAAAGAGCAGTAAGTACAGAGAAATGTACACTTTCTAAAAGTGTTTATCATCTATGGAGAGTGATCCAGTTGAGGACTAAAAGGGCTGGGATCCAATCATACTATATCATAAAGAAAATGCCCCCAAGACCATCAATCTGTTGCTATTCTGAAGAAAAAAACAGTAACTTGTTTCTCCAATTGTCATTGACTTGATTACTACTAATTCACAGATACTTCAACTGTATACACATCAAATTTTAGATCATGCCAGTAGAATCAATCATGACCTTGATTGTGAAAACAGTAAATAACTATACAAGGTATCATCTTTCATATTCAATTCATTTTGCTTTTTGTTACCATGTTATGATTGTGGAATATTTTGCTATGTCAGGGCCTATAAAGTCAAAATGTACACTTGATATACTTTGCTGTTGATAAAGGATAATGTGGGGATGTACTGCAAGGGTTTTAGTATATTGGATCAACAGAGGCCATCAGAGATGCCCCTAGATGCCTTCTGTGGGGTTTCATTCTTGTAGTCCACCTTCGTCATCAACATTGGGGCTGCCTTTTTCGTGTGGCATACCTTTGCACTGACCTAGTTTTTATAAGGGGTGAGATTGTCTCCATGATGGATCGATCTACTCCCCCTTGGATGAGTACGAGCCTATGGCCTTCTGGCATCTCAGATATGACCCATTTGGGGGTGTCCATTAATTCGCTAGCATGGGTCATCCTACATGACCCTGCTGGACCCATTGTTTTCTTTTTTGATCATCACACTGCAGTTTGTGCTGTGTTGTTTTTCTCTTCTTAGGTTGTGTCTAATTAGATGCATATTCTTCTCTTGTCTCTCATGTGGTGACACGTGCCAGGTGTTTGGTGTTGCTTCTAAGTCTCTGACTTGGTATCCTATGCCTGGACGGGGGCCTCCTTACCTTCCTTGACTAAACAGTTCTTCTTGGGCCTGAGCTGTTTTCTGATGGGGTGCTTTTTAGATACTGGCATATCTATACATATTGTTGGTTTGTTGCTTTCCCTGCCCATCTGTTGATATATAATCTTGTTTTTATTTTTAGAATGTGTGTCTTCCACAACCTCTAGGCCCATGTTTCAAGTTCTGTTTATTATAAATATTGGGTATAGGGTTTTAGTCGAGGTGACTGTAGATGTCGGAGGAGTTTTAACCACTGCAAGATCTGTACCAGGTTTTAAGGTGCTTTTATTATCTGCTGTATTTTCTTTGATTTGGATGCTTCTTCAAGTGTTTTCTTGCTCTCTGTGTTAGCGGCGTGATTGTATGCAGCCTTGCCTCTTCTTTGCAATCACAGGTTTCCCGTTGCTCACTGGATTTTTTACTGATGTCCATTGTTGACGGACCACCTGCTGTAGTATGTTCATTCATACTGCTACCTCCTCCTCCATCTCCATGTGACCTTTGTACCAGTCTTGTTTGTTCTGCCTTCAACTCCTCCAGTGCATTTTGTGCCTGGGCAAATGTTATTTTTTTCCTTCAGGTTGAAGACCAATGTGGCGAGGATGGTGGGTAACATTGACCATTTTTCCAATATCTCTCGACAACGGCAGACTTTTACAGTCATCTTTATAATGATCTCCTCAAGTTTTTTCAATTTTCTTGGCCATTTCAGACATTGTGAGTGTCATTACCTGCAAGGTTTCAACCTGGACCTCAAGTTTGTGGGACTGCCATGTCAGGGTGTTTGTGGATTCCATCAGTGAGGAGTTGATGGATGTTAGTTGCTTGTCCTGCATGTAGGAGGGGTTCAAATGAGAGTAAGTGGGGGTCCTTTGTGAGGGCTCCAAATGTTCTGGATGAATTGATGCCTTGATTCCCAATATGGTACCTACGAGGGATTGTCATGTTTGCACTTGGGGTGGAGATCCACCTTGAGTGCGGACATAAAGAGAGTACTTGTAAATGCCCTTTGTGAATTCCCAAAGTTGTAAACTTAGACGTTTGGTCTAGATTTAGACAAAATATCTAATTTTACCTTTGCGAATTGGGCCCAACATATCTAACTGCTCCCAATTAGGAATGATTGCTTATTAAATATAATGATGAATCCCGAGTGTTATCCTATGCGAGGGGAAGGCCTCACAGTAGTGAAAAACAAACTTGACAGTTTTTCAGTCTGAGGTCATGTAAAATTTAAAAGTACATGTCCAAATTTGTAATTACACAGCACCCTGACCTATTGGCTACCTAGGGCTTAGCTTAGGGGTGCCTTATATGTAATAAAGGGAAAGTTTAAGGCTGGGCAAAGGGGTTTAAATGCCAAGTTGGCATGGCAGCGCAACACTGCATTCAAGCTGCAGTGGCAGCCTGGGACATGTTTTAGAGGGCTATTTAAGTGGTTGGCACAATACATCCTGCATGCCCATTGGCAGAATTTAATTTACAGGCCTTGGGTATATGGTATACTACTCTAAAAGAGACTTACAAGTAAATTAAATAGGCCAATATGCCAACCAAACCATGTTTAGGGGAGTGAGCACAGGCAATTTAGCACTGATTAGCATTTGCAAAGTGCACAGAGTTCTAAGGCCAAAAGACCCAAACTCCAGTAAATATTGTAGGTAAGTAGGCAAACATTTTGGGGGAAGCCTGCCCTAAGGCTGATGAGTCTACAAGCTAGCAGTTATTTCTACTATTACTGATTTCAGCCATCAGTAATCATGAAAGAGTGGACTCACTGGAGTTGCACCTTAATGATTAATGATGTGCTGACTATTTAGAGCACTGGTTTACTCACTGTGAGTTCTTGTAAACCTGTGCTAATTCTAACAACTCTAAAGGCAATTATGACAAATCGGTAAGTGTGATCCCCTGGAATTATGCACACTTGCATAGCAATATGGGGTGATTGAATGAATAATACACAATGTTATCATAAAATTAATTCACTAGAAACATGTATCTAGCATCTACATTATGTTGAATTTTGCCTGACTTACAGTTTCTATTATATTCAATTCAAGAACAAGATCAGTGCTGTGTAGAAATGTAGGATACAGATGCGATGAAATAAGAAATACAGAAATAGATAGATAAAGGAAAGATCCAAATGAAAAAGATATAGGTCAGGTGAAATAGGAGACCTGGGCTAAATTATAAGAAATTGAAAAACACCAGAGAAGTGTCCAAATGTTGTAGGAGATTGAAAATATAAAGATGGATATATTGATATGGCTAAGTCAAGTATAGAGTCAACTGAAATGTGAATTAAATTAAAGTACAAAAAAAAGAGAAAGAGCATTGTAATAAGAAGGAGAATGAGCAAAAGGGAATAAAATGAAAAGAGTGGCGTGAAAGGGAATTTTTTGAATTTTGAATCAAATGGAGATATTAAACGTAATGAAACTAACATTACAAGAACGATGGAAGGAATGAAGACAATTCTAGAAAGAAAGAAATTAAACAAGATGTAAAAAATATTGCACACATTGCTTATAGGAATGGTTGCATATATTTGACTGAAACTGAAGCATTTGATTCTAATTGTCAGGTAAATTCTGAAAGTAGGGTGATATTGATTAGAAGTCCTGTGGGGTTAAAAAATAAAAAAGAAAGAGGCATAAATATATTTATGCATTGAGCGGGTTGTCCAGAATAATTTGTGTGCATCATCATCATTATGTATCAGCTCTGTACTAAGACTTGAGTTCAATAAACAACAGCTGGGACAACTATTAAACATGTTTTTGACTTTTGGCTGAACCCTTTATTCAAAAACATAGACTTTCAATTCTCAAATTAATACAATAGTTTTTTCTAATTCAAATGTAATAGTCTTTGGGGTTTTTGAATTACATTTTTATTGTTAAACAAATCGACATTACAAATCACTTTTTAACATGAGCAGGGGGTCATATACCATTCAAATGTCCAATCTGGGCTACAGAAGAACAAATCACATTAAGCAAAAAATGATTATCATGGGGTTACTAGAGTCTCATCATCATTTAGGGAAACTGGTGGGGCACAAATATTTCCTTTATAGGTGTTCCAAGGCCCACAAACGTTATTCCATTTCCCAGGACACCCCCTGGCAACATAGACAGATTTTTCCCTGAACATGCACCAATCCAAATCCTCCTTCCATTTCACAAGCTCTGGGGGTTTTTGGCCCCCCGAAGCTTGTAGCCACCATGACGGCCAGTGTTACCCATTGCTTCACATAAGAGGTAAGATCCGTAGGCTCCCAAACATTCAGGTGGTACCTACGTGTTTTGGGCTGTAAATCGACTGTAAGTACCTCTCAGAGAATGCGATGTAGAGCACGCCAGTATGTTTGTATGCGATTACATTCCCATATAATATGACTTCCCAACAACCACGCCTACACTCTCAACAATCCGCTCTACCCATGCGGACCAGGCCCGGCCCGGTAATATAAATTCTGTGTAGAATTTTTAATTGCACTAAACGCAGCCTTGCTTGGATCGGTCCCGAGGGGAGGCAACTGCCTCTCGCCAGTCCTCTTCATCTAGTTCCAGGCCGTCTTTAACCCATCCGTCCTTCAGGGTCTGGAGTGGGTCATCCATGTTATTTATTAGCTTTTTGTAGATTATAGAAATAGCTTTCTCAGGAAGGTGACCGTCAAGTATTCTATCTTCGAGGGGGGATGCGTCAGGAAGGGAGGACTCACTTGTTATGTGGGTACGAAGTGAGTGCCAGACTTGTAGATACCTGTAGTACTCGATGTCCGCCAGGCTATACTGCCGTTGAAGGGAAGCGGAGGAAAGGACCTCACCTTTGACCCAGAGGTCCTTGACCTGAAAAATACCAATTAGATCCCATTTGTCAAACCCTTTAGTTTGCCAAAGGTTCCCCAGCTGTTCGGAGTTCCAAAGGGGCGTTACCGACGTGAGCCTACGGTCCCATCCCAGGTGTTTGTTAACCTAATGGCATACTTGGACTGAGTGTGCCGTCGGACGAGTGAGTGAGTTTTTTGGGGTTTATAATAGAATGCTCTAAGATAGTTTCCCCCCGGGAGGAGCCATCTATCCATGGCATATCCTGGATCATCCGGACGACCATACATCCCCTGATTTATCGCGGTCAGATGGGCCGCCCAATAATATATGCCCCCGTCATACCAGTTAAGGGTGAGTTTAGCCAGGGCGATCCGAGGTTTGCCGTCCCACAAGAGAGATCTTTGTAAGGTTTCTACCTTTTTAAACAATGATTTGGGAACTGGATCCATGGAATTCTGAAGGGCATAGAGGAAACGGGGCAGAGCCATCTTTTTAAAAAGGACAGTGTTGCCCAATAAGGAGAGAGGCAAGGACTTCCAGTGCTTTACATCATTTCTTAACCTCTGAATTTATGGTAAGAGATTCCGAGTAAAGCAGAGCGCTGAGTCTGATGTGATGAATATGCCGAGGGAACGAAAGCCATCTGAAGCTATCTGTATCTGGCAGCCTTTTGGAAGGACTGGCAGCTTACCCTGCAGGACATAAAGCACGGATTTAGACCAGTTTATGGTAAATCCAGAGTATCTGCCAAATATTGCAAGGATGTCAAGTAGGCAAATCAAAGAGGCCCTCGGGGAAGTGAGATACAACAGAACTTCAACTGCATACAATGATATCCTATCTTCCCAGTCCGGGGACCATCGCATACCACGGATCATGGGGTCTCTGCGGATCCACGCCGCCAGGGGTTCCAGTGCCAAGGCAAAGGGAAGCGGTGATAGGGGGCACCCCTGACACGTCCCACGGCTGAGTTCAAACACCGCTGACTTACGATTGTTTACTAGAACTTATGCCAGGGGTTTGGAATATAGCGGTACAAAAGGGGTGGTGATGGACGGAGCATCAGAACCAATCAAACACTCACACCCAGTCAACAGATCTGGATTTGATCCATCACCGTTCTTTAGCCCACTCTGCCACCCCAGTTCAGACATGGCCATATGCAAATCAGTCTGACCCTGTGCCTCATGGGAACAGTCCAGCCCGAACTGCCAAGCCATGCCTTCCCTGGACCGAAAACAAGCTTCCTGGGACCGGTTTCTGGCATTTCAGCCGTCTTCAGCCAGGCTTGCTTGAATCCAGTGGCAAAGTGAGCAAGGGACTCACGTCTGAGCATACCCTGCCAACTTATGGCGAACAAAGCGGTACAAAAGGGGTGGTGATGGACGGAGCATCAGAACCAATCAAACACTCACACCCAGTCAACAGATCTGGATTTGATCCATCACCGTTCTTTAGCCCACTCTGCCACCCCAGTTCAGACATGGCCATATGCAAATCAGTCTGACCCTGTGCCTCATGGGAACAGTCCAGCCCGAACTGCCAAGCCATGCCTTCCCTGGACCGAAAACAAGCTTCCTGGGACCGGTTTCTGGCATTTCAGCCGTCTTCAGCCAGGCTTGCTTGAATCCAGTGGCAAAGTGAGCAAGGGACTCACGTCTGAGCATACCCTGCCAACTTATGGCGAACAAAGCGGTACAAAAGGGGTGGTGATGGACGGAGCATCAGAACCAATCAAACACTCACACCCAGTCAACAGATCTGGGTTTGATCCATCACCGTTCTTTAGCCCACTCTGCCACCCCAGTTCAGACATGGCCATATGCAAATCAGTCTGACCCTGTGCCTCATGGGAACAGTCCAGCCCGAACTGCCAAGCCATGCCTTCCCTGGACCGAAAACAAGCTTCCTGGGACCGGTTTCTGGCATTTCAGCCGTCTTCAGCCAGGCTTGCTTGAATCCAGTGGCAAAGTGAGCAAGGGACTCACGTCTGAGCATACCCTGCCAACTTATGGCGAACAAAGCGGTACAAAAGGGGTGGTGATGGACGGAGCATCAGAACCAATCAAACACTCACACCCAGTCAACAGATCTGGGTTTGATCCATCACCGTTCTTTAGCCCACTCTGCCACCCCAGTTCAGACATGGCCATATGCAAATCAGTCTGACCCTGTGCCTCATGGGAACAGTCCAGCCCGGACTGCCAAGCCATGCCTTCCCTGGACCGAAAACAAGCTTCCTGGGACCGGTTTCTGGCATTTCAGCCGTCTTCAGCCAGGCTTGCTTGAATCCAGTGGCAAAGTGAGCAAGGGACTCACGTCTGAGCATACCCTGCCAACTTATGGCGAACAAAGCGGTACAAAAGGGGTGGTGATGGACGGAGCATCAGAACCAATCAAACACTCACACCCAGTCAACAGATCTGGGTTTGATCCATCACCGTTCTTTAGCCCACTCTGCCACCCCAGTTCAGACATGGCCATATGCAAATCAGTCTGACCCTGTGCCTCATGGGAACAGTCCAGCCCGAACTGCCAAGCCATGCCTTCCCTGGACCGAAAACAAGCTTCCTGGGACCGGTTTCTGGCATTTCAGCCGTCTTCAGCCAGGCTTGCTTGAATCCAGTGGCAAAGTGAGCAAGGGACTCACGTCTGAGCATACCCTGCCAACTTATGGCGAACAAAGCGGTACAAAAGGGGTGGTGATGGACGGAGCATCAGAACCAATCAAACACTCACACCCAGTCAACAGATCTGGGTTTGATCCATCACCGTTCTTTAGCCCACTCTGCCACCCCAGTTCAGACATGGCCATATGCAAATCAGTCTGACCCTGTGCCTCATGGGAACAGTCCAGCCCGAACTGCCAAGCCATGCCTTCCCTGGACCGAAAACAAGCTTCCTGGGACCGGTTTCTGGCATTTCAGCCATCTTCAGCCAGGCTTGCTTGAATCCAGTGGAAAAGTGAGCAAGGGACTCACGTCTGAGCATACCCTGCCAACTTATGGCGAACAAAGCGGTACAAAAGGGGTGGTGATGGACGGAGCATCAGAACCAATCAAACACTCACACCCAGTCAACAGATCTGGGTTTGATCCATCACCGTTCTTTAGCCCACTCTGCCACCCCAGTTCAGACATGGCCATATGCAAATCAGTCTGACCCTGTGCCTCATGGGAACAGTCCAGCCCGGACTGCCAAGCCATGCCTTCCCTGGACCGAAAACAAGCTTCCTGGGACCGGTTTCTGGCATTTCAGCCGTCTTCAGCCAGGCTTGCTTGAATCCAGTGGCAAAGTGAGCAAGGGACTCACGTCTGAGCATACCCTGCCAACTTATGGCGAACAAAGCGGTACAAAAGGGGTGGTGATGGACGGAGCATCAGAACCAATCAAACACTCACACCCAGTCAACAGATCTGGGTTTGATCCATCACCGTTCTTTAGCCCACTCTGCCACCCCAGTTCAGACATGGCCATATGCAAATCAGTCTGACCCTGTGCCTCATGGGAACAGTCCAGCCCGAACTGCCAAGCCATGCCTTCCCTGGACCGAAAACAAGCTTCCTGGGACCGGTTTCTGGCATTTCAGCCGTCTTCAGCCAGGCTTGCTTGAATCCAGTGGCAAAGTGAGCAAGGGACTCACGTCTGAGCATACCCTGCCAACTTATGGCGAACAAAGCGGTACAAAAGGGGTGGTGATGGACGGAGCATCAGAACCAATCAAACACTCACACCCAGTCAACAGATCTGGGTTTGATCCATCACCGTTCTTTAGCCCACTCTGCCACCCCAGTTCAGACATGGCCATATGCAAATCAGTCTGACCCTGTGCCTCATGGGAACAGTCCAGCCCGAACTGCCAAGCCATGCCTTCCCTGGACCGAAAACAAGCTTCCTGGGACCGGTTTCTGGCATTTCAGCCATCTTCAGCCAGGCTTGCTTGAATCCAGTGGAAAAGTGAGCAAGGGACTCACGTCTGAGCATACCCTGCCAACTTATGGCGAACAAAGCGGTACAAAAGGGGTGGTGATGGACGGAGCATCAGAACCAATCAAACACTCACACCCAGTCAACAGATCTGGGTTTGATCCATCACCGTTCTTTAGCCCACTCTGCCACCCCAGTTCAGACATGGCCATATGCAAATCAGTCTGACCCTGTGCCTCATGGGAACGTCCAGCCCGAACTGCCAAGCCATGCCTTCCCTGGACCGAAAACAAGCTTCCTGGGACCGGTTTCTGGCATTTCAGCCGTCTTCAGCCAGGCTTGCTTGAATCCAGTGGCAAAGTGAGCAAGGGACTCACGTCTGAGCATACCCTGCCAACTTATGGCGAACAAAGCGGTACAAAAGGGGTGGTGATGGACGGAGCATCAGAACCAATCAAACACTCACACCCAGTCAACAGATCTGGGTTTGATCCATCACCGTTCTTTAGCCCACTCTGCTCGGGGTTTGGAATATAGCAGCCGGACCCAGCTCACAAATTGGTGTCCAAATCCCAGTTTGTGCAATACCGCAAAGAGATACATCCACTCCACCATGTCAAACGCCATATTGTGGAGTCTAGTGACACCAGGACTGCAGGCTCCAAGATGGTTGTAGTTCTGCCTAACACTCCGTACAGCCTGCGCAGGTTTAAGGCGGTGTTGCGGTGCGGCATAAAACCAGATTGGTCAGGGTGAACCAGAGTGTCTATTACTTTTACAAGGCGCTTAGCCAATATTTTGTCCAGGATCTTGGGCTCTGCATTAAGTAGCGATGTCGGTCTATAGGACATACAACAAGTTTTGGGTTTACCTTCTTTATGGATGACCACTATGTTAGCAATTCTCTGATCCATAGAAGTGTTCCTTTCTCTCTGCTATCTGCAAACATTGAACGAATGTGAGGAGCTTTTTTGTCTGGTCTCAGATTGTAGAGCTCGTTCGGAATGCTGTTAGGGCCCGAAGCTTTCGTAATAGTCTTTGTTGATATTTCACAACCAAATAGCAACATTTTTCAAAATCCACTGCAAGAGGAATCAATGTAGACTCTAGTGCAAAATTAGGCATGCAGAATCTGCGTAGTTATAATGTTAACATAAAATAAAAACATGTATTCAATATTTACACTATAATACATAGCACATTGTGTGATGATGTACTTCTCCATAATAAGTATTTGATCTCAATTTATTACTAATTCTTGACTGTTCCCCTAGAAACAAGATTGTCTTTGGGAAATTCACCACCAGATTTCATATCATATGCTCAATTTGCATTTGATTACATACATATCTAATTAACACCATCAACAATTTCAGTAAAAAGCTGTCAACCCATTACAATACATGGTGTTGTTTCACATTAAATGAGCATTGTAAGGGCTTTTATAAGAACTTGAGCTATATCTAGAAAGCGAGCATTGTGAGCAATAGGTTTAGACTCTGTATCCACCACAGTTTTTGTTGGACTGATGTTTTAAGTAGTTGAAGGATCGGAGAAGTGCTATTTTACCATCATAGACAGTGGTAAATGGCTCCCTGTCACAGGAACTGTCAAAGCATGTGCTGCTTTTGGTTGGAAATGTAGCTGCATTTGTTGACATATCTTAAGTAAACAACATAAAATAGCACAATAACACACACAAAGCAACATAACAACCAATTTAAAACATACCAGTTCACACCTCAACAAAACTGTCAAAACAGATTGTAACACAACAAAATCACATTGCATTATTGCAGAACAGAAAAACAGCAGCATAAAAAACATCACCACTACTACAAAATATCACATAACACATACTCACAAATGCTCTTGTCGCACATTGCCACTTCCAGAATTCTCTTTTCATAATACAGTGGCAAAAAAGGTTTAGAGGAGCCGTAACTTAACACCAGGGACATGAAATAGTATTCAAAAATGTTTTGTGTTCTGGCCACTGGTCTCTGCTTTCAGTTTTGTACTGACGAGCCTCTTAAATAGTTACAGAGCAGCAGCAAAGGTATTTTAGCAAACACAAGAGTCGTTAATGGTTCTTTGTCATTGAAACTTTAACCTCTTCGGTGAGCCTGACGAATTGTTCATGTCATGTGCACTATTTTTATAGTCAGGTTGATGTGAACCATTCAATGACCTTATTGACAAATCCTTTTTATGCAATCTCCAGAATGATTTATTTAAGAAAAGATAATGTTGGGATGAGAGGAAACAGCTTCCTCACAACCCAACATTATTATTTTTTTGATCTCTGTGACACACAGCAGGCGCAGATCGCTGACATCAGGGTGATGGAAAGAGAAACCAGCAGGCACATTAGGAGTGTGTGGACATAACTCTGCCCTGTGGGTACCAATTCAAGCAGGAGGGATATTGTTGACAGGAGA
This sequence comes from Triturus cristatus, assembly GCF_964204655.1. Taxonomy (NCBI): domain Eukaryota; kingdom Metazoa; phylum Chordata; class Amphibia; order Caudata; family Salamandridae; genus Triturus; species Triturus cristatus. The sequence continues at coordinate 493,727,883 of NC_140588.1, forward strand.
CACTCAAAACAAGGATCCACCTACTAGACCACAGGGAGACAGAGTGCCCCCTCCCTCAGGCATGGGCAAGTGCTCCTCACCCCGGGGGACAAAAAGCCCACTAGACACGAGGTAAATCATATTTTCTTTAAAAAAAAGAAGGGTGGGGTGAACTGCCCAGGCACCAGGCCATGCCCCTAGCCCATATTGGTACCAGCAGTCCATTTTCTCCCACTGGGAGTGCAGATTAGGTCAGGGTTCTCCCATTCATTCCACAGGGGGCAAAAACTAGACTCCAGGGAAAATACAATTGAAAAAAGATGGGGTTGGCTGCTGCCCCTAGCTTTCGGGCATGCCCCACTGAATATGGGGCCCAGCAATAGCTTTGCTTCTTGATTGGTAGATTTACCTCAAATATGCCCTCCTGGGGAGAAGAAGATATTCCACTAGACATCAGGGAAATTTGTTTTTTAGAATGCAAAAATTGTGGTGGGGTGACCTGCCCAGGTATTGAGCCTCCCGTCTACCCATAAAGGACTGTAGTCTTTCTAAAGAGAAGGCAGAATACTGACTAGACACCAGGGATATATTTCACTTCAGAATACATTGGGTGGGGGGTCCCCATCCTGACATCAGCACCCCCATTCTTAAACAGTCTTTCTGTCCCCCTAGCCTAAAGCATCCCTATCCCCAGCCGCATGGCAAGCAAAGAGGAAGACAATCCCAATTTTCTCTCACTTGCTATGGTGAATAGCTGCACTTTTCAGGCTCTAGTTCATTCGGAAACCAGGGAACTCTACAAACACTGAGCTTTTCTGAAACCTAGAGACCCATGTGAATCCAGGGTGGTGTGATTTACAAGGAATACTTGCAAGGTTTTCTTACCCAGACTGCCGTACAAACCTCAAACTTTGACTCAAATCATTAATTTTCAAAATATTTCTGTGACGTAAAGTTCAATAATCTGCAGGGATACTCAAAATTATTACCACTGTGTCCCTTAACTTCTGATAAATACAGTGCCTAAATTGCATGAATGGGTACATCATACACAACATGGACGGCCCAAATATACAACATGGAGTCCTCAAGATTTTCCTATGAAATTCACACACTCTGGCGATGTAGGAAGCTGCAGTATTTATGCCCAGGATCTGCTAACACTCATGTGAACCTAACAAACCCAGAAATATCTGAAACCTTGGCACCCAGTGGAGTTCACTGTGGCGTGCATTGAGTGGATCCCATTATGTTTTCTTACCCAGCAAGCCATGCAAACATCGAACTTTGGCTAAATCACAAACGTATAAAGATCAACAAAAGTCCTAAAACCCAATGATCCCTACATTTTTTGCAATAGAAAACAATCAAAACTTGAACTGTATGAAGTCAATGTGGTGCTAATAAGATCTTCACAATGCCTCACTGTTAGACCTGACATCCTTGGCGTGGGTTTTTCCCCTATCTTTTGTCTCTACTACCTGGATTTTTGATGCTGTGCTGGATTTCGTTTTTGCTGGTTTAGATGCTTTGGACACTCTGCCACTGCTAATCAGTGCCAGAGTGTAAGTGCTCCCTGTGTAAAATATCATATTGATTGGATATACCTGATTGGCATATCTGTATCACCATGAAGTCCCTAGTAAAGTGCACTCTGTGTGCCAGGGCTGGTGATGACAGATGCTACTAGTGGGTCTGCAGCGCTGATTGCGCCACCCACCTGTGTAGCCCTAAAATGGTGTCTCAGGCCTGCCGCCGCAGGCCTGCCTGCAGTCCCCGGACTGCCATGTCCTCCTGGCCAGTGTCCACACTTGCCGGGCCTAACCCTTCCCTTTTTGTGCACATCAGTCATCCCTATGGAAGGCCCAAGGTACCCCCCTGGGCAGGGTGCAGTGTATGTAAAAGGTAGAGCAGGTACTAGTGCAGGTACCATGCTCTGGTAGTGAACAGCGGCCATTTTGTGTGTTCACTGCTGCAAGGTTATCTTGCTCCATAGGCTAACATGGGGGAGGCTGGTGCCAATGGCTATCAGCCTATCTTCTCATAGGAACAAGATAAGACATGAGTGTTTGATATCCCTGAGCTCAGCATTTAATAACACATCTTTTAGGAGAGGTTGTTTTTAAATCCTGAGTTGGAGAATAGTACTTTTTAGAGAGTAGCTGTTCTCTTGTCTGACCCTTCTGTGTGCCTGGGCATGCTTGTGGATTGACTGTCTGGGTTGAGAGTGACAGGGGCTGGGGATCCCCCAGGAGTTTGGCTGAGTCAGCCCTTTGCTGAATGACGACATTTGCAAGTAGAGTGGAGGGAGGAGGTAGCACCTGGGAGTGAATAGGGATGTGCCTACCTGCCACAGTGCTGGCTCCACCTCCTGCTGGGTGGCTGACAACTCTGCCCCTCACTCTGAAAGGAAAGAAGAAGCCAGGAAAACAAAGTGCTCCAGCAACACCCAGAACTGGATCCGACCGGGCTCAGGGCCCACTTGCACAAAGACTTCAAAGACTTTTAGGGGTATAAGTAAAGGACCCCTGACAACAGATTTTTAGATTCTACAATCAAGAGGAACCTCTGCTGAAAGACGGACCACTGAAGGACTGAAGGAAGATTGCCTTGCTGTGTGCTTTAAGGGCTGACCTGCCTTGCTGTACAACTGAAGCTGAGGAGGAGGAGGGACTTTGCTGTGTGCTGTGATCCGGCCTGCTTGACCTAAAACAAGACTTTGCTGTGTGCTGTGTCTTCAAACTCTGAATCTCCAAGGGCCTGAGAAGAACTGGCCTCCGGTTTGGCAACCCAGGGACATCAAGGTTGCCGCGACTACAAGACTCTGTTCTGCCCGTGAACTGCGCTGGCTGCTCTCCGCTTTGCTTGAGAGCGCCACACCGAGTCCTGCCTGAAACCGACTGCCGTGGAAAGGAGATCGGCGTGCTCATCGGCACGTGCATTCCTGCCAGCCCCAAAGATCGTGGGTGCCTCCTGAGCCGCTGTGAAGCCCGGCGGCGTCTCGACCAACTCGCTCCGCAAAGCCGCGGAGGAAGAAGCGAGCAGGCCGCGATCCGATTGGTGGTTGGTGGAGGCTTGGCCGGAGGAGCCGCGCTGCCATTGGTTGCTGCCCGGGGACATCTGTCAACGTCACTGGGGGCTTGATGAGAGAGCCGCGACCGGATTGGCCAGCGCTAGCGAGTTGAAGGAGCCCTGCACCGAGGAAACCTTCCAACGCGCCGAGTCCTCGCACCCCGGGCCCCATCCTGGTGAGTCTGTAGAGGGAAAGGGAATCCGGCTGACTGTAGTAGCATCCTTCGCAAGTCCCGAACAGCCCGCATAGCGTATGGGGGCTCGGGGACTGCCGCGTAAGGTCTAATCAGCTGGTTCCCATCGAAGGAACAGCCGGAGAGGAGCGCTACAGTCGCGAGCGCAAGGGCACCACGGAATAACGTGTATTAAGAACTCAGAGCCTGCGATCATATTCTTTGTGGAATTCATCCAAGAGACTAAGACTATCCTTTTCATGATCCTAACAAACCCAAGAAACCAATTACTGTGCAACGCTATGATAAATTGATTTCCACTGCTGAAACTAGATAAAGTTATATTTTTGATATACTCACCTGTGTGGTCTACATTTGTGGTGTACCGGGAGGGTCATTGTGGTTGTTACTTGCAAATACGTTACACATTGCCTTGGGGATAAGCCTGTCTGCTCGAGCCAAGCTACCTAGAGGGTGAGCAGGGGTTATCTACCGTGTGTGTCCCTGTACCCTGACTAGAAGCAAGGGTCCCTATTTGGTCTAAGGTACTTACCTCTGCCAACTAGAGACCCCCAGATCTAACACTCACCATTACTTTTCTCTGTTTTTTCCTTGCTAGACTTGTAAACTTCCTACACCCATAGGTGGCAAGATTGGGAAGTTTACCACCTCTCATCTGTCCCAGGGAGGTCAAAAAGCTAACCAGATTCTCAGAGGCAATAGCAAGACAAAGAATTGAGTTCATGACTTGCCCATCCATAGCGGGCATGTTAGAAATGGGGGCCTCTAGCGGGCAGGTTTGTACCCTGTCCAAGTAGGGACCCTTCCTTCTCATCAGAATAAGGGACTTGCACTTCTAAAATAACCCCTGCTTACCCCCATGGTAGCTTGGCATGAACATTCAGGCTTATCTCAGAGGCAATGTGTAAAGCATTTGCATGTAACACACAGAAATACAGTGAAAACACTACAAAAGGTCACAATACCACTTTCATAAACAAGGCAATATTTATCTGGGTAAAACAAGACCAAAATGCTAAAAATGCTAAATACAGTAATATAATGAATATTGCAAAAATAGACTTAAAATACAGTTCCTGGAAGGTGAAAGCTCTGGCCAGGGCTATCATGGCATCAAGAGAAATACATTCAATAATTCAGGCCGACCGCGAGGTTGCGGGCCAGCAAGGGTGTCGGGAAGACCAGCGAACTGTACCGTGGAAATGCAGGGCATTGGGGACCTTGTGATGAGCTTCGAAGAGGCAGTGTCGCCGGAGTCTGCAGGCGTCGGTCCCAGACGTCAGTGGAGGAGTCATCAGGCCCCTGAAGACACACGCACTGAAGATTGTACTCCGTGATGGTGTTGGGGTTGCACTGCGCAGTGGGAAGATGCGACATGCAGTGCCCACAGGTCACAGTGCAGGCAGCAGCTTGGTAGTGGTGTCGGTGAGACCAGGACTGTGGTGTGAAGTAGGGTGATGTAATGTGCGGTGTCCACAGGTCACGGTTCAGGCAGCGGCATCATTGTTGCTGAAGCGCTGCCGTTGGTAGGCCCAAGGATGCGATATGAAGCGGGGGATGCTATGTGCAGTGCCCATAGGTCATGGTGCAAGCAGGTGCATCGATGGATGAGTCATTGGACCAGGGCTGCAGTGTGTGACAGGGCGATGCTTTGTGTACCTCATGAGCAGTGTCTACAGGCCACAGTGCAGTCAGCAGCGTCAATGTCAGAGTGGTGCGGAATCATCGGTCATACCAGGGCAGCTATATGAAGCGAGGCGATGAAATGTGTGGTGCCCACATATCACGGTGCAAGCAGCATGTGAATGCCTGGCCTGATTTATGATGTCCACCAATGTAAGTGGGCACCCTGCACCAGCCCAGCCAACCCTTATGGTGATTTAAGAGGTCTCAGACAACCTTAGAAAGCTATCCAAGTGTAAAGCAGATTTTTTTCTACCAAAATGCAATCTAATAGTATAGATTAAATGAAAAGAAACACACCAATTATTTATACAAATATGTATTTATTATATAGTACTCTCTAGTATGTTCCAAAGTCTCCAAAACGGAGATGAACACAATGCACACAATACTTTAGCAAAGTAATACAGTAAATATCACGAAATACACAGTGGGCCCCATGAGGGGACGAAACCATATACTAAGAAAGTGGTATAAGAACCACAACTCGATGTCAAATGGACATGGAATTGCTGGATACCCCCAGAAGCACCCAAGGTAAGTAGATATTGACCCCACGGAGAGCGTGTGCAGTGTGTGAACACGACTGCATGCTCCGTACAACTCTATGTGCAAGTCACGGTTGGATTTTTAAAGATTATGGACCAGTCCCAGTGGACCCTGAAGAAACCCTGTAGAAGAGAGAAGGTTGGGGAGCCACCCCACCTGTGGATACCAAGGTACCCAAGTTACCTATCGCAGGGTGCATAGCTGCGAAGTAGCGTCGGAAACCGCCGTCAAACCCAATGGAGGACTTCAGGAAAGTGTCGCTGCTGGAAGAGGAGAAAGTGTCTGGAGGACTCCAAACGTGGATATTTGTAGATGAGTACCTGAAAGCAGAGGGGACAGAGTCTGTGTCACTCAGGGGTGACCAGGTGACTTGGAAGATGAGTGCCCTCCGCTGTCAGGTGCTTCAGGGAAGATGTTAGTGACCTGGACTATGCAGCTGTGAGGACCAGGCGAAGCTGAGGAAGACCAGGACCCGATACGAGCTGTCCCATGAAGGATGTCGAGTGCTGATGGGTCGGTGTCCAGCGGGGGCACCAACAAACCTTGGCAAATGCACCTCACGCAGGGATTTAACAAGGAGCAAAGTTGGGACCAGCAAGGTCCAGGGGACTCACCACAAGCAGGGGAGTCAAAGCAGGCCTGAGCAATCAGGGTAGCCTAAAAGTAACAAGTGTGACCCTCAAGTGGACCCACAGGCTGGAAGGCTCTGGAGTCACGAGAGGACCTAAAGCAGCTCAACAAAAGATGCAGGCCACGATGCACACAATGCGGTGTGGCTGAACATTCTGGTCACTGGAGGTGCTAGAGGTTGGGGCTACTTGGAACCTGAAGATCTTCTTGTAAAGAAGCCAACAAGCCTTTGCAACTGCAAGTTGGATGCGGTGCACAGGGTTTTTGTTATTGCAAACCCTACAAGGGATACTTGCCTCAAACTTGGTGAGAGAGCAGGGCAGGCCTTGGGAACTGTGGAAATGCACCACCTGTGTTGCAGAGCCCACAGAATCTGGAGGATCTCAGGATCTGCTGACTGGTTGACTTAGTTACAGTGCCTGCGAATGCTGGGGAGTGACTCCTTCACTCCAAGGGAGATTACTTTGGTTGTCTTTGATGCTTCACAGGCCTTGGAAGGTTCCTGTATGATGCACAGGCACATAAAATGCAGCAGACTTGAAGGGAGACAAAGTCATGCCCAAACGAAGTCCAGCAAAGTCCAGAGTGCCCAGACGGTAGCAGTACAATGGTGTCTGATCGGAATCTCATCACACGACGAATCTAAAGACCTACACCCAGGTAAACCCTTAAATACCCGATGAAAAGGGTTGGGAAGATTCAGGGGACCCTCCCAAGGGAGGGTCTGGATAGGGGGGAGGTTACTCCCATGTCCTCTGTCCAGTTTTGCACCAGAGTGGGAGCCAGCGGCTGCCAGGACTGGTTTGAACTGGACTATGCATTGGGACACCAAATGTGCCCCTCATGCAGACTTTCTGGTGCTGACAAGCACACCCACCCAGCCCTAATACACTAAATCCTGTCTGGGAGGTGGTCTCACCTCCCTGTGACGAGATGCCTATTGTTCTACTTTCCTCTGCTCGAGTCTGGCTCAGTAGCAGAAGGGCAGAAATGTGTCTCTGGTCGGCAGCAACCATTTTGTGCTGTCCGGGACTAGAAGGCTGGTACCGGGAACTCTGAGAGCCTAACGGAGGGCTCTTCCAGTGCTTGGAATCATACCTCCCACACCATTTACGGTGTGGGGGTATGATTCCAACATTTTTGATACCAAGCATGATAGGGTTTGGTGCAGCCATTTTCGAGATGGTCATTGTGTAATTACGAGGTGCCCTTCTATATAGTATATGGCTGCTTCACTGACAACCCAGGAGAATGGACTCCGTAGGCTGCAGGGGTGTCCTGCTCATGCAGGGCCACCCTCTCACTTAGAACCAAACACCCTGCCTTCAGGAATGAAAAGGCCTGCTATAGGGGTTACTTGTAGGTTTTAAGTGAAGTGATTATTAGATATAGTAATCCTATATCTTCAGTAAGTGGTGCATGCACCAATGTAAAGAAGTCCAAGGGGCACACTGGAATCTTCAAGTAGCTTTATTTAAGTGTACAAAGTAAAGGACCACCAGCTCAGGCAGAAGCTAAACTCCAACTGCCAGAGATCCAGTTCAGAACAGCACATTTTGTTGTAATGCTATGACACATGGAATGCCAGCACAGGGGTAGAAAGGGAAAAAGGGAAAGGTAATAAGGGTGTGAGAGAAAAGGAGAAAAGACCAAGAAAAACTACAACACATCTCCCTTCCATACAATTTAGAACAAGAAACTGTCCCAAAATTACAAGAACAAAAATACAATTGCAATGAAAATGAAACAATGCAAACCAAAGTGTTTTGAACATTACATAGACTTAAACAGTGCAGACTAAATATTCAAGATATTTCATAATCTTGATGCCAGGTTGGTTTGAATGTCAGACTTTGAAAACTCCCCGGAACAGGCACACCAGAAACAGGATTATTACAAATGGCACCAGAACTATCACACAGCCCAGAGTGCCTTGACACACTTGAAGAACACAAATCACCATCACATCCATAGGAACCGGGGTGCCATTTGACCAACCTACTCCATATCTCACCAGAGTCCAACACAACAACATTCTTCCTGACTTCTTTAAGGATAAAGGGCCCCACAAACCGTGAAAGGCCAGGATTCCTGATTAAGACTTCATCACCAACACACCAATGCTTGAGAGAAGACAAATTCTTTAAGTCAAACCTGTCTTTGTACCTTTCTTAGTAAAGTCTCCGTTTAAAAACAACCTGCTCATCCATTCGTACATCATTCACATCCAACCTCAACCAAGCAGGACTCAACTTGGCCTGCGGCTTCCTGCCTCTTAAAGTCGAAAAAGGAGAAACCAAAGTCAGACAATTAGGAGTATTGCGGTGAGCCCACCTGTTTCTTTGAACATTTTTTTAAGAGAAGACCTTGTCTACAAAACTCTCTGAGCACAACTTTTGACCAACTTATTCATACTTTCAGCCAGACCATTGGCTTGTGGTGAGTACAGAGCTGTCTTGAAATGGGTGATAGATAACTCTTTTAGAAATGCACTTATCTTGTGTGAGACAAACTGAACCCCATTATCAGTTATGAGATGCTTGGGAATGCCTTCTCTGGAGAACTCCTCAGAAAGGAACTCAATAACAGCTCTGGTGTTAACAGCTGGCACACATTTGGTCACCACCCACTTAGAAGTGTAGTCTACTAACAATAACACATAACTCTCATCATGAGCAAACAAATCAAAAGGTCCGGAAATGTCCAAACCAAACTAGGACGATGGTTCAGAAGGAATCTCCACAGGCGAAAGTGGTGCAGTGCAAGTTTGTTTGCTTTTATCACTATTGGCACATTCCCAACAATCTTTGACAACGTCCTCAATTCGTCGAACCATGGCCTGCCACCAGTACCATTCACGAACCCTTGCCTTAGTCAAATTTCTCCCTAAATGTCCCTCATGGGCCAAGTTGATAAGTTTGCCCCTAAGATCATGAGGAGGTATCACACGATTACCCCTCAACAATTTGTCATCAAAAACACACAGCCCATCCTTGACATTAATGAAACATTTCAAGGATTCAGGCACATCTTTGTCTGCTGGCTAACCCTTGATTGAAAATTCTCTGACCATTTCTAAATCACTGTTACTCCGGGAAGCAAAAGACCACTCATCAGGACTAACAGCAGACTCATGCACCCATGCTACAAGAGAATTTTCTACTTCAAGACCAGATTGATCCAAAGGTAACCTGGAAAGGCAGTCTGCAATAGCATTCTTTGGTCCAGGGACATACTCAACTACAAAATTAAACTCATACAACCCCTCCATCCAACATTTGATTCTGGGAGAAATATTGTCAATCTCTATGCAAATGAAAATTAGACACAAGGGACGATGATCACTCCTAATAACCACAGGAATACCCCAAAGATAAAACTTGAAATGACAGATAGCCCAGAAGACCGCCAACGCCTCACGCTCAATCACAGAGTAACGCTCCTCAGCACCCCTGAGTGAGCAAAAGGTGAAAGCAACTATCCTGGACTCACCATCCACAACTTGTGTTAGAACCACCCCCAAACCAAGCATGCTGACATCTGTGGACAGAACAGTTTTCTTGCAAGCATCAAAATGCACCAAAGTAGGCATGCAACCAATTACACCCTTAATGGAGTTGAAAGCCGAAGAACAATCATCAGACCATAAAAATTGTGCTCCCTTATTGAGCAGCAACCTGAGGGGAGAAGAAACAGACGCAACATTTGGAACAAACTTGGAGCAGAATTCTGCCAATCCTAACAATGATCGCAGTTGATCTTTGTTAACAGGTGCAGGGGCTTTTACAATGCTTTCGGCAAGATCCAATTTTGGACTGATCCCTTCACCAGAGATAGTATTTCCTAAATAGTTTACAGAGGACACACAAAATTTGCACTTCTCCTTTTTAATAACCAGACCTGCATCTTGAAGTCACTGTAAAACCTTCGACAGCTGCTTGTCATGTTCTTGTTGATCCTTCCCGTAAACCAGAATATCATCCTGAAAAATAAGAACCTTAGACAACCCCTCCAAAACTTTATTCATGACCCTCTGGAAGCAGGCCGCAGCAGATGCCAGGCCAAAGGGCATGCAAATGAATCTGAAAGCCCCCAGAGACATTACAAATGATGTCAAATGCCTGGAATCCGTATGAAGTAGAACTTTGGGTTCGATGGGGAAGCTGATGGCCCTGGTCCAGGTTCCTGTCCCCACGCAGGCACAACTCGTCGCTAGTGTAAAGAAGTCCAAGGGGCACACTGGAATCTTCAAGTAGCTTTATTTAAGTGTGCAAACGAAAGGACCACCAGCTCAGGCAGAAGCTAAACTCCAACTGCCAGAGAACCAGTACGGAACAGCACATTCTGTTGTCAGGCTATGACACATGGAATGCCAGCACAGGGGTAGAAAGGGAAAAGGGGCAAGGTAATAAGGGTGCGAGAGAAAAGGAGAAAAAACCAAGAAAAACTACAACAACCAACTTACACAGGCTGCAATGACAGACCTGTAGTTCCTTTTTGAATGGTCTCTCATGGGTAGCATATTACATGCTTCAGCTCATGGGAGACCTCTGGGGTACCTATGCCCTGGATTTATGGGTACCATATATTAGGGACTTAGAAGGGTACCCCAGTATCCAATCTGGGGTGTACCTAAGGACTGAACACAACAATTTAGGGAGAAAGCAAATAGACTACAGTCCTGTTTAGCAGGATCCCAGTCAGACTAGTCAAAAACACAGCATAGCACCAGGCAAAAAGTGGGGGTAACCATGCAGAAGGATCCTACCTTCCTACACAACAGGTTGGGGATGGTGTCAGGCGGCGACACAGGGGGTACCAGGGTTGCGGTGCAAAGCAGGGCAATAGTATTTGTGGTGCCATCAGGTCACAGAGACGGCAGCAGCATCTTTGATGGCGTCATAGTGGTTTTTCTTTTGTTGCAGCACAAAAGGCACAGTTACCAGTGCTGTTGGCAGATGTACCTCAAGTCTTTGATGTTCCTGAGACTTCCAACAGGAGACAAGTTCTATTTCAATCTCTTGAAGAAATTCATGCAATAAGTTGCAGAAAGTTCAGTCCAGTCCTTTCACTGCCCAAGACAGAAGCAGCAATTTCAGGCCAACCCAACAACTCAACACACAGCAAAGGGGCAGTAGTCCTCCTGGCAGCTCTTCCAGTTCTTCTTCTTCTTGGCATGTCCCTTAGTTCAAAAAAGTTCTGAAGATGTGGGGTCTATACTACTGAGAATTATAGCAGGAGACATGCACTACTTCAAGCCCTGAGAGAAATTCAGGTAATGAGTTGCAGAAAGTTCAGTCCAGTCCTTTCACTGCCCAAGACAAAAGCAACAACTGCAGGCCACCCCAAGAAAGCAACACATAGCAAAGGGGCAGTTCTCCTCCTGGCAGTTCTTCCAGCTCTTATTAATGGCTGGTCCCTTAGTCCAAAAGAGTTCTGAAGATGTGGGGTCTGTACCCCAATACTTACACCAATTCTGTCTTTTGAAGTAGACATACTTCAAAGAAAGTCCTTGTTGTGCACAAAATCCACTTCTGTCCTGATCTTCCCTCCTCTACCTCATACACTCTCCAGAGAGTGAAGACGTCTTTGAAAGAGGACAAGCACATCCCTATTCATGTGTGTGTCAACCCCTCCCACTACGTGTAGACCAGAAAAGCCCATCAGCCTGATGATGGGTCATCAGCACACAAAAGGCTCCCTTGATGTGGCTGTCCAGAATGTAATCAGGAGGCCCCAGCTGTCAGCAACACAGATGTGGATTCCACAGGCAGGAACAGAATAGTTAAGCAGGAAAATCCCTCTTTCTAAAAGTGGCATTTTCAAACACACAATTTAAAAACCATCTTCACTAAAAGATGTATTTTTAAGTCATGAGTCCAGAGATCCCAAATTTCTATCATCTGCCTATGTAAATGTGCACTTGAAAAATGTTTCAAGGCAGACGCCATGTTAACCTATGGAAGAGACAGCCTTTCAATTGTGAAAAACGAAATGCACAGTATTTCATTATTAGGACATCTGAAAACACACCACTACATGTCTTACATTTTAAATACACTGCACTCTGCCAATGGGGCGGCCTTGGGCCTACCTTAGGGGTGACTTATATATAATAAAAGGGAGGGATTAGTCCTGGCAAGTGGGTGGACTTGCCAGGTTGACATGGTAGTTAGAAACTGCGTGTGCAGACACATTTAAAAGGCTACTTGTGTGGGTGGCACAATCAGTGCTGCAGGCCCACCAGTAGCATTTGAGTTGTAGGCCATGGGCACACGCAGTGCACTTTACAAGGGACCTACCAGTAAATCAAATATGCCAATCATGGAAATCCAATCATAACACATTTTACAGTAGGAGCACTTGCACTTTAGTACTAAATAGCAGTGGAAAGGGGCTCAGAGACACTAAACGAGCAAAAACGGAGCCCAGCATACATTCAAGAGGTCAGAAAGCAAAAAGACAGGAGAAACACGCCAAAAGATGCCTGGTCTAACATTTAAAAGAGTTGCCTCCTAACTTCTTGCTTCAGGGGACAGAATGCCCTCTAGACACTAAAGAATTGCATCCAAAAAAAGGAATGTTGTGAGGTGTCGACCCACCTTGGCATCTGGTTCGCACCCAGGGTTCCACAGAGTCTTTCTGCCACCTATGGTAGACGAAATGGGGATGCTTACCCCCTTTTCTATCTACTGGTCCATGTGTCAAAACCTCGCACAAAGAAATCACAATTTCCTCTCACTTGCCATAGGGAAGGCTGCAGTTTTCAGGCTCTGGTACATTTCCCCAATCTGCCTCTCAGGTGGGTAGGGATTGATTGGTCCTGAGATTGAATGATGTGGCTCACATCCAGTTCGAGCCTGTCCCCACCCAGTTGCTAACATAAGATAAGGTCTCCCTAGTGACAATGGTAATAGGGATTTCTGACCATTTTTGGTGGTCAGATTGAGGTTAGGACCCTTCCCCATGACTCCACCCGGTTTGAGCAGGATTCCTGGAAATCTCTTTAGCACATCATAGGTTGTGCTGAGGATGTGTGCAGAACATTGTTAGCACTAAAGAGGTTACCACCTTCATAGTCTCACTCATTTCAGCACCTTCCTGCTTCTCTCAATCACGAAAAGTACCCATATTTTCCTTAAAATATAGTCCTAGAAATGCATGCAGGTTTCTCAAAATGACAAATTATACATTTTATTAAACACAAATTGCTTTGCACATTCAGACCTAAATATTTCTTTTGCTCATATATGTAGCATGCAAATCTCTGCCTTTGCAACTACTGAGCACGTTCTGCACTCAGAGAAATGTGTGCATCTTTAAAAAGGAAACGTTTTGAAAACCTCATGATGTATGTATTAATTTGACTCTATTTGCTTCTAGAGACACTCTGTAGAGCTTCTGGAATTTCACTTGCAATCTCCCATTCTTTGTTTGGAGCAAATTCACAACGTTGTAATTTTTTATAAATTCTCAAGCGACAATAAAAAAAGCAATCACTGAAAAAATAAGTAATCATAATTCCAACAGAAAATATCTGTCTAAATATAGAAAGCCAGAGTTCACATCAATTCAGGAAAAGAAAGACAAAAGAAAGTAAGCTAAGTGAGTCACATTTAAAACCTTTATGCCTATGAGGTTAGTTAAATATACAAATTATGTAAAGGAAGGTTGATAGTATTCATAAGTAAAGGTTTACAAACTAATTGACAAGATGGTGATGATTTGCAACACAGAAACTGCCCTCATCGTTGCCACGGTTGATTGTCATCTACATAGGTCTGAATCTGGACAGAGGAGACATGCCTGCCCTCATCCTCATGGACTTCTGCAACATTTGACACAGTCTCCCACCCCATCCTCATCCAACGCCTACACGAGAATGGAATCCAAGGTCAAACAATCCGATGGGTCTGCTCCTTCCTGAATGGAAGGGCCTTGTCAGTCAGCCTGGCAACGTACACTTCGGATGCCCGCCATCTCCTCTGTGAAGTTCCGCAAGGATCCTCCCTGGGCCCGATCCTCTACAAAGCATACATGATCCCTCTAGTATCACCTGCTTCCACAATATCATTGTCCTCTCCTATGCTGATGACATGCAACTCATTCTCTTCCTCACAGACAAAACTGCCAGTACCCGGAACAAGTTCTATGCCTGCATGACCGAAATTGCCCACTGGATGTAGGCCTACTCTCTAATGGTGAATACCAACAGTCGGAAATCATGATCTTTGGGACTAGCACATCATCATGGGACTCCACCTGGTGGCCAACACAGCTAGGACCAACATCCATCACCATCACCAAGAACCATCAGGGTCATCATCAACAGTAAACTTGAAATGACTGCCCAAGTCAATGCGATCACTGCCTCATGCCTCCATACCCTGAAGATGCTGAGGAAGATTTTCAAATGGCTCCCAATCAGAACCCAGAAAACCATAACAGATGCTCTGGTCACAAGCAAGCTCTGCTAATGGGGCGTCCTCTATGTCATGATCAACTAAATCTCACCAGAAGGCTCCATGGCCTGAATCACTCTGAACCTCCCACACTGCATTCACATCACACCCACCACACCTGAAGGAGCTCCACTGGCTCCCAATTCACAAATGAGCATGATTCATACCCCTCACCCACACTTTCAAGGTACTACATAACACTGGCCCAGCATTCCTTAACAATTGCATCTGTTTTCACAAACCTTACAGATGTCTACGCTTGTCCAGACTGCTACTTGCACAAATTCCACACATACGGAAAACCAGGTCTGGCCATAAAGCGTTCTCCTAAATGACTCCTAAAGCTTGGAATGACCTGCCGCTACACATGAGAACTTCCTCATCACTTCTTTAATTTTGCAAGAAGTTGGAAACCTGGCTTTTTTAGTTCCACTAGGCCCTAGCTGTGGCTAGACTCACACCTTCTCATCATCAGGATACCCTCCCGGGTGATAGTGCTCTCTACAAATCAACACAGCATAACGTGCCTTGAAAAATGAGGGCCTTTAAGAGTGAAAATAATCCCAGAAGTGTGGACTGAAAGTAATTTGGTATCCCTCAAATTAATTGTACATGATTTGTTTTTGTAAGAGATAATAAAATCAAACAATTGGATGTGTGTAATTGGTAAGGAACTTGACAGTGCTTATGATTTCCAAATAATTAATTTATAATTATTATTCTTTATAATATCAATAAAATTGAAAATGTTTGCAATTGCTTCCAATATATTTTGTCAGTCAGGTAGGACATATTTTGAATCACCAGACCAAGATGTATAATGTTAATACTTTAAACTTTCACTAGGATTAGCTTTAAATAATTTATGTAGTGTCCAGTAACAAGTAAAAAAACGCCCATAAATTAGTTTGATATAAAACCACAGGTGACCAAACTTACAGGTCTATACCATTTCCAACTGATCATTAGTCCTTACAGGGCTATAACTAAAGAAGGGTTTTCATTCCCCAAAAACACAGAAACTATGTAGATCATTAAAGCCACAGTTGCACTTAATTGCCCTTCAATAGATTTTAGAATTATTGCATCATCATTACATTCCAGGCTTTGTGTGGTCACATTGGGCATTAGCATATACATATCAGAGCATCTAGCCTTAATATATACAACTGATCTTAATAACCACAAACAATAACAATTCCCCACTGACAATCCACCCAATAATTCACTTTACATCCATCAACTATATAGGGTCAATATAGTCATCCCGCAAATTATTAAGTGTCTCTGGGCCTCAGTTAAAGTTTGGGGGGATAGTGTAAAGTTTGTCAGGGTGGCAGAAGACATTACCTCTGCTATCCTGCTCAGCTACTGCCTCCCAGGAGGCCTGTAGGCCGATGCCCACAGTTGCAAATCATGGCTCACAGCTCTTTGCTCTTGTTTGTAGATGAAGATGGACATGCAAGAAGGGCGAGCAGCTAGTAGGTAGGATTGGGCAAATCGGTGCAAGTACTAGGTGCAAGGAGGCAACCTGTGAAGAGTGGAGTTGGATGACGTTCGGTCAGTGTGGCTTGATCTCACAATGGGGGCCTGACCCATCCCCTCATGCCTCCTGAATAGCCCGGACACTTTCAGGGATACCTGACTACCACCCGCTCTGCCTCCCAGCTCTCATTCATTCTACCATGTTGTGCCTCGCTGTTTCTGCGGCTGCTACTTAAGATATTATACGGCTCTCAAAAGAATTTGATCTTGGTGGTGCAGCACCCCAGACTTTGCCTGGATCTGCCTGGACTTGCATGGATTTTGCCACTTCATATGCCATGCCTGGGGGCCCTATCTGGAGACATATTGTGGCACTCAAATTTAGAGAGTTGCAAAATGTTTAAAAAGGATTTACCAGCGTACTTCTGGCTCATTTCAGAGGGGATGCCAACCCTGCTGTTGTTGTTGTATGGAGACTGCAACTCACAGAGTACATCACCAAGCACCAGGGGGAGGAGGGGCTCCAACATTAACAGCATGCTCTTAAGCACAGGTAGACCCACTGGTGCGCCTGCCCGCAGCTACATGACAGTAAGCTAGGCTGGGCCTACCCTCTTGGTCTCCCTATAAGGGATCCATAAGGAATTTTCTACTTCTATGATAACAAAGGTGTAAGGTGCCTATTCAGTTTATTCTCTCTCTGACCTATTTGTATTTGGTTACTATCCCCAGCTTGGTGTGCGGTCTCCACACTGCTGGTCTCCTTAGCCTAAGCAATGGGGATAAGAAAGGTCCCAAATCCTAAAATCACACTGGACCCCAACAGTATGACCATACACACCTTTTTGGCCAGGGCTGTTGGTGTCATTAGCAAGGAAATTTATCATGCAGAAAGGCATCTCTTGACCAGCACATCTCTTGACCACCACATTGTGTACATCATTCCAGTGGAGGTTGAAATCACCCTGGAAGATCTGAATGCCCTGGAAATCCACGTTGGCCGAAATATTATCCATGATCTGTTCTGTGAAGGGAAGGTTGTCGCGGGGGGGGGGTGGTAGAACGTGTGCAGTTTACAAGAGTGATTGTTGCCCCTAGTCACTTCAATACAAAGGTATTCACAAGAGGGCAAGAGGTCGGCCTGAATGACTTTCACTAGAAGATTACTGCGTTGTAAGCATGCGATGCCTCCCCCGGGACCACTGGATCTGTCCAACCTAATGATATCAAAGTTGGGAGGCATTAGAAGGTCAAGGATGGGAGCAGCGGAGTCATTTAGCCAGGCTTCCGTCAGCATTACAAGGTCCAGTTCCTGGACTAGAATGAGATCGGCAATATCCGCAGCGTGTTTAACAGCCGATCTGCAGTTTAGGAGCGCGCATTTGAGACTGACGGTGGTGTCCTTTGGTGGCGGTAGAGTGGGGGTGACTCTCGTGAGGTTGTTATTATCTGCTTTGAGTTACTTTGCGTCAAGGTGGGAGTACCATGGGAATACATAGGCATTCCCATGCAACCACACATGGGGCCAGATATACAAAGAGGTAAACTTAGACCAAAAGTCTAAGTTTATGACTTTGGTATTCACAAAGGTATGTTATGAGTGGTATCTTTATGTCTGCACTCAGGGCGGAATCTCCATCCCAAGTGTGGAGATCCCACTCTGCATCTAAACTTAGACCAAAAGTCTAACTTTACCCTTGTGAATCAGGACCCATGGTTTTTTGACACAAAGCTTTATCTAACATTTGTGGGCATAGCTTTGCACTGTAAACTAACACATGTTTGAGGGTGGCAATAATTTAGGGAATTGTTTTTATTTCTCAAAACTTTTCAAACCGTTCATGTGTATTGCACTGTACAGCACACATACAAAGTTGAAAAGGTATTAACATATGGTTGTTGTATTGGAAGGCCCCCTTCTAGTACAAATACCATGCTTGGCAGAAAGCTCACACTCTTGCATTGACAGCCACAGGTCTGTGAGTTGCCACATGGGAGCCTAAATTGAGCTAGCACAGGGAAAGAGAAAAACTGAAAAATATCTTAATTGTTATGGCTCTTGTTCTGCTTTTTTCTTTTCAAGTATTGCAGGGCAGCAACTGTGGTTGTTGCACGGTGTTGAATGAAATGTTAGTAAATCCGCACTACAATGTTGGAGGCATATTGGGTCAATATCCTGGGCATTGTTGTGTACATATGGCAGTGAACTTGAGATCTATTTTCTCTGCAGTCTTCTAGAAAGCAGATCCACATATAAAATGTCTTGTATAGCTCGCAAACAAATCCATACTGACAACTCCCATTGCCTGACCAAGAAACGGAGGGCCTGTTCTATGAGACCCCTTGCTTTTTTGACGTTCCGGTGGTGCAATGTGCCCCGGCATATTTACAAGGCCACGTAAAACTACTTTAGTTGGATTTTCATGGCCTTGTAAATATGTGCCCCTTTTACACAACACTGCGTGAAAGGGACGTTCCATGGGTGTTGCTGTGGGTGTTCCCACGCAACACCCATGGAATCTGACACATTCCCAGATTTACGAGAAATCGTAAACCTGGGAATGCGTCTGAATCTAACGCCACCCTAGGGGTGGTGTTAGGGAGGTGGAACGAGGGAGAATGTTTTCATTTCTCCTTGTTTTTTCCTTTTTCTATGTGTGCTGCATTATGCACTTAGGGAGGTGGAACGAGGAAGAATGTTTTCATTTCTCCTTGTTTTTTCCTTTTTCTATGTGTGCTGCATTATGCACTTACGGAGACATTTTGTATGTATGTGATCATCATGATTTAGCAGCCCTGTCGTTGCAATTCAGAAGTAATGGCTTTTTTTTTTCTTATGGTAATAGTGGTGTGTGCATGCATATATGTGTTTATTTGTTAAAATGTTTCTCTGTGCGTATGTACACATATGTGTATTCTTATGTATGTATGGGTTGTGAGATGCACTCCTGTTTCATCAAACTTTATCCATTCTCGTCACCATCCTCCATGAATGCGTGCGCACTGGAAGAGTGTCTTGCCCTCATGACACTGCGTTAACCGAATCAATATGTGGGGCACTTTTTCACCCCATTCCAGTCGCACTGCTTGAACGCTTGCACCTTTTCTGCGCCTGCTTGTGATCAATAATTTACTCCGTTTTTACATTTTTGTACTCCATTTTTAAACCTCTTATTTTTAGATCTCAATTCCAATTCAATCCACACGTAGGAATATTATGCCATTTCCAAAGTTTCACATGTTAATGCTGTGTCCCTCATTGGAAGATATTATCTCACAATGGAAGCCATTCCTGGAGTCAGACAACTCCAAATGTATATTGTGCCCTCAATATAAGGGGTTAATCTGTGGCACAGTTATGACTGTTCCAGAAATAATGTTGGCATTGGTAAATCTTGACATATGGAGGACATAATTGACTAATCATAGCATAATGACAGCTGCCGTGTCATACTGTGGGTATTTATGGCCTAGTTGTCACAATGTATCCCATAAATGAGGCCATCCATGAAATAACATATATCCATGACTGACATGATGTGGTGGTTCGTAGCTATAGGGTGGGCAGCAATTGCACAATTGCAGCCCTGACATAATGGAGGGCATGTCATTCATATTTGTAACACCTTTTACTGTGTTTGGACAAGTTATATCCAACCACAGATTCAGCTAATTGCACAACATTATTCACCAGTCACAGCAAGTTCAGTAATCCAATTTACATTCTGTGTGCTATTCTACAGCCTACTCATGATTTCTAATTTGAGCTTAAGTATGGCTTTTTTAAATCTATTGTTAATGTTGTTTATTCTGTAGCTGGTATTAAAGGTATAATTTTAATCACTGCACTGTGTGGAATGGTTAATTAAATATCCCTTAGTAATTGATATCCCTTAGTAATCGCTCACACTATTTTTCTCCAAGTGCAGCTTTTTTTCAGTCCCTTTCACCTCTGTTCCACTCAAAATGCAATACATCGCTCACTGTTCCTATCCAGCATTTTACATCTCGCACTGAGTGTCTAATTTCGGGTACTATGGTTGACCTCCAAGCCAACACTAAGTGTCTTCTGTAGCTGGCCATTGCCAGGTGGATAAACCTGCAGTTTCATTCCTCCCAAAATGCATTAGAACACACACTATTTCTAACCAGCATTTTACATCTCGCACTGAGTGTCCAAATTTGAGAGCCACAGTGTACCTCTGAGCCAACACGAAGTATATTTTGGTGAAGGCCATTGCCAGGTGGATGAACCTGCAGTGGCATTTCTCCATTTTGGGTCTCGGATGTAGCCCTAGTAAGGTCTTGGGAAAAGTGTCTTTAGACAATTCTAGACACATCCCCACCAATTTAGTAATCTTTTCCTGTTCCCTATCATAACCCAAAAGTGCCATGTCATATGTATGAAATGTACTTCCAGCGCTCAGAATTTCAGGCTCCACAATGCAACTGTAACTTAGCGCATGTGCACTTTATTAGGTGTGAGGTAGGTGCCATGTAGGAAAATGAAATGTAGGAGCCTAAATCTGGCATTGCGTGACACGTTGAATATGTTTTACAGTATTGTATCACTTTTATCGATTTCAAGTACTTCACTTATCTCTGTCAACCACTTCTGCGGTTGAATTGAACTTAGTTTTGTTCCAATGCCATCTTGTAGCGTAATGTCACAGCCCTTTTTCTTGACGCCGGTGTCTATTATATTTGTAGATGGTTGGTTCAATCATATTAGTCATCTCCCAGACTGTGTTACTGTTCAAACAGATTTTCAATAGGTCAAGAAATAACCCAGAGGGATCCCATTGTTTGAGGTTAGTTCTAAGAGGGTCTGCATTTTCTTTGCTGTATTTAGGTGTCCAAAGGTCTGAATCAATGCTTTCTTCCATGCTTCGATCTTCCTATTTCAACCATGGGGTAGGTCTTTTACTGGTATGTTAAGAACATAGGTTCTCCCTGTGTCAGCTCTCCCCTTGTAACCTTTCCAGCAGCATTTCACTATTCTAACTAGTCCTAGTGGTCTTAAAATAAGGGCCCATCTGCCCCAGTGTGCATTCATGATTTCCTTTGTAAGAGAACATGCCTTTATACAGCTCATTTCAATTGCCTGAATGTTGGTAAACTACCTTGCTGACCACTGAAGCTGTATTGGAGCTTGAAATCAGGGACACCCAGCCTCCCTCTGAGGATCACAAAGGCCTCTTACTTAGGGCCCCCCAATATCTACTCTGTCCCAAATCGACTTCCCCAGCAGGGAGTTGTAAGGATTTGCACTGGTAACTTATCAAAAATGTGGCAAAAACCAGCTAATGCCACCACTCTGGCCAGTGTCACATTCCCTTGACTGACAATGGCAGCAAGTTTCAGATTTTAATGTTACCACTGAGGTTTGTGAGTAGCCTGTTGATGTGAAATACATCTAACTGTTCTTGTGAGTGCTGCAACTCCAGGCAGCAGAAGATGCGCTATTCCCACCTTATTTGGTGATTCAATTGTTCTAAGTCGCAGTTAATGTGATCGATTTGAAGAAGTAAATACATGTTTTCCACCAATTCATTCTGAGGCTAGAAATCAGTTCATGTTGGTTCAAGGTGTCTACAGTGGGTGCCAAATATTCCTACATGTCGATTAAGAAAAGCAGGACATCCTCTGCCTACAGTGATATGACATACAACAACTCTGAAAGAGCAATACAACTGTGTCTGTTTAGGATCCTAACAGTATCTATGAAAGGCTCCATTGCAAGAGCAAAGATAATTGAAGAGAGGGGATAACCTGGTGTGTGTTTCATGCATGGCCCATTGACGTCTTCCCAATGTTAGCCTAACTGTACATGTTGTAGATCACTTTTATATTGCACACATTACTACTCACACAGAACCTGCACATGTTTTTGTGTTTTATGTTTTTCCTGGGATTTTATCTGAACACACTAGACAAGGTCAAACAACAATGCCCTGTGTTATTCTCTCTGGTCAGACACTAGCACTTAGACATGACATAAAAATGCAGCTGGTGTTTGTGAGTACACATGTCTTCTCATATAACTGAGGACAGGGGTTCCGAAGAAACCACACAAGTCATCTGCCCAGTACGCAGCATATATTGTTTCCACCAAACAGTATCATTTTCACGCAATATCACATTAAGATGTGCAGGGCACAATAGCAGGTGTTTCCGCTCTGCCTCTGTCAGTCTGTGCATCACAGCATGTTATACTGCCATGGTGTATTCAGATAATATCATGACTCTGGCATTCTCTGCTGTGAAGTGTTCTGACATTCCAAGTCATTGTATCAAGACATCCAGATCCCTGCAATTAAGGATACATGTGACCACAGGCCATGGAAGTAACATAGGTGTGTGCTGCCACACAAGAACCAGTGAATCCTTAAAACCACATGGAGGGAACAACGATGGGATTTCCCTTTGCACCAAAGCTAGCACCTATGTTTGTGGCTAAATATGAGGAAAGCAGGGGGGAACAACAACAACCCAGTTAATGAGAAGATTGTGCTATGGAAATGGTACATAAAATATGTGCTGCTGATTTTGAAAGGGAGTGTTGAAGATCTAACAACACTACATGCGTGGATTATTGCAAGAACTGTGACATCAAGTGCTCAACAAATTATAATAAACAAGATATCAATTATCTGGCTGTGACTAGTGAACATCGAGAAGGGTGTATTTACTCCACACTGTAAAAAAAAGACAGACACAAACTATTTTTACATTATGTAAGTTCTCATCATAGCAATCGTAAGGACAATTTATCTTACATTCAATTCTTAGGGATTGGGAGGATTTGCTACAGGAAAGAGGATTATTTCACTAATGTAAATGTGTTGCTAGAGAAATTACTGACAAGAGACTACCTGAAGAAGCTTCTCAAACGATCACAAAGAGAGCATACACCCCGGGAATGTCTGCTCACTGCACAACAATGTTTTCCTGTAACCGGTTGGTCTGTGTTAAAACATACAAACCCCACACGAACCCCTACACAAACTCAATCAAGAAAATTATACGGAAAAATTGGCACCTGGTTTAGAATAAGGATCTGTCAATAGAAGTCTTTCTTTTTGCACTCAAACATGACAAACATATTAAATGCTTCATAGAGAGAAATTTAGGGAAACACCAAAACTGTGAGCAATGATGAGCTTACCCCCAGTCCAATTGCATCATAAATGTGGAACTTGCTCAGTATGCTCAGACAATGGAAGGCACTGGCACAATTTATAGCCAGATTGAGATTAAACACCCAGAATGTACCAACTGTAATACCAACATTATAATATATATCATTAAATGCCCATGTGACAAAGCCTATGTGAGGGAAAACATAACAGAATGTTAAAAAACGAATGATCCAATATAAACCTCGGATCTAAAGAAAGGCCCTGAATGCTTTGTTGGTTAAAAATTATTTTGAATATACCATTATGAAAATGGCATTTCGTGGAGCGTATTGACACGTGTTTCAAGTTGTAAATGAGAAAGAATAATTTCTTCAAGATTTTGAGGCAATGATGATCCTCGTGCTTCATACTGTGGAGAATGGCTTAAATCAATTGTCAGAAATCAATAATGTAGGTAATTGGGTTACTGCTCAAGTAGCAACCACCATTCATGTCTGTGTGAAACACAAACTCCAAATTAACCTGTGCTTTACCCTTTGATAGCTTGGCATAAAAGCAATCAGGCTTAACGTAGATGCAGTGTGTAAAGTATTTATGCACCACACAAACAATAATAAAGTAAAAACACAACACAAAAACAGTCCCACACCAATTTAGAACAATAGAGTAAAATGTAATCAATTATTTGACACCTAACCAACAAAAATCCAAATAGTAGAACTGAATATGAAATTGTAAATATTTAGTGCCTGGAAGAAAAAAGCACCAACTGAGGTTATCTGGTTTCGCCAGACCAAGAAAAAGAACAAGTTCAGGGCAACATTGATGGAGCTCGGGCCAGATTCAGTGACAAAGTTAGGCCTACTGAACAAAGTACCTTAAATTCTAGTTGTGGAGTGTTGGAGGTCCCGCGTCGAGGATACCTTGTGCAGTGCTAATTTGGCCTCTAAAGTGAGGTCCTGCACCAAGGATGCGTTGCGCAGCAGAGGTTCTAAGGAGCTGCGGGCCTGCGATGAAAGGTCTTGCATTGAGGATGCATCAGGTATTAGAGTCTCTGGGGAGTTGCTGTGTCATGTGTCAGTGATGCGCTGCACAGCAGGGGTTCTGATGCAAGGTGATTTGTTACACTGCATCAAGTCTGCTTGGACCACAGCTGGGCTGGTATAGCACCTTTATACACCGAAGAGGAGTGAGAAGTATGTGGTAGGGGTACACCCTCAGCTCCCTTATTTTACTATGCAATAAACGCAAAGAGAAGGGAGACCCAGTTATTTGTGACAGTGTCTGTCTGGCCTGTATCTGAGACAAGCGATCGTAATGCACCCATGTTATTCAGTGCTTGCTTCACAATTTCTGAGACAGTAAACTGTCTACGAGGTGGTGTGAAAAATGAAACTATATATATTGCATGCTTCATCATTGGACCCTCACTCAGACCCTGAACGTGAATGGGAGGGCTCGACACATTTGTAAGTGGAGCTCTTTGAGTGGTAGCAGGTAGTGAAGGCAGGGTTGAGTGAGTGTGTTAAAATAGCCTTTAAATCCTTTGTAACAAATGTACTATTCTGGGATCTAGGGCTAGGTTAAAATAGATCAGTGTGATGCTTTTAGGAATTAATGTTCCCAGGTATCTGATAGGTTGACATGTTTCAGCCTTTATGTAGCCCGTGAAGGTTCAGTAGGCTTTACTCAGGACCTCGTTTTTACGCTGCTTTTTTCGATTGCTAATGTTCTGTGCAAATAAAAAGTAAAAAAAACATGCACGTAACCATACAGACCATATTTGTAGGACCTTTTCCTTGAATGACTTTTTTCTCAACCAACATAATAGGGGTTCCAGGGGAGGAGGACATACTCACATTCATCAAGAGTACGTGTCCGCTTGCGCTCGTAGCATCTCCCTGTGTCCCTACTGGTATAGCACCTTCAGTCCCATTTTCAAGGGTCCAGGACTGGGTGGCACCACTTGGAAACCAACACTGCTAGCAGACGAAGTCCAAGTGCTGGGTTCAAGGTGGTTGAAGCCTTTTTTCTGTCTCTGTGGCACTGATCAGGAGGCCAGCCAACTAGACCTTGGAGTCACTTTGGTCATCCTAGGTTCAAGATGCAGGTCCTGTACTTCTCACTCAGGCAGCAGGGCAGTAGGGCAGCAGAGTAGCAGGGCAGCAGACTAGCAGGGCAGCACTCCTTCTTGCAGTAGAGCAGCACAGCAGTCCTTCTGAGGAGTCTTCCATAGGTCTAGAGATGTACTGAAGAGTTAGGTCTTGAGAGTACACTATTTATCCTTAATGCCAGATTTGAAGTTGGAAATGTTTCTCGAGGTTTCCACCTCCAAAGGTGTCTGAAATATCTTTTCAGCTTATCTCAGGGCACAAAACACTAGTGTGAAACCTTTTGTGAGTTAGCAGATGCAGAGTCGTTGTGATGTACAAGTTTGGTAGGTGACAGCTCCGCCCCTTTATTGTCAGAACACCTATTCCCCATTTGTCTCACTGTCTGGGAGTAATAAACACAAATAAACTGCCAGCTACACCTAGTCATGTGACCTATGATAAAGGTTGCAGGCACCAAATGGTTAGGACAATAAAAGGCCATCTTTCTAAAAGTGGCATTTACAGAATTGTGACTTAAAATCCAACTTTCCCATTCAAGAGGGTTTTAAATTACAAGTCTTTAGAGACCAAACTGGACTTACCTACTTGCTCCCAATTGAAAGGTATCATTTAATAAATGTAACAGTGGTGGCTCCTCCGCTAAGGCAGAGGAGTGTAACACCGCAGGAAAAATAAAATTATAATAACACAATGATATTATTATTTTATTTGTCCCGTACTGGCCCAGTTTTGTTTAAGGGGCTGTCAGCCAGCACATGGAGGAGTGGAATATGCACTTAAGTACGCATGATGATTTGGCCGGCTGTCTTGGCTGGCCAAACCGGCATGCTCACTTTGCATGTTCTCCACCCAGGCTGTATTACAGCCTGGGTGGATAACATGCCCAAGCACCCACACCCTGTCTGAGCACCAAACCATGGTGCTCAGACCAATCACAACATTGCTATCAGCAGCAGCGTGATTGGCTAAGGGACGATGGAAGAATGGATTAGAGGCGGTGCCTAGGTAAGTGAAATTTTCTTTCTTTTTTTTAAACCCCCTGCCTGCTCCCTTCCCTCCCCACCACTACTACCCTGTAGCAGCCACCGCAGAAATGTAATACTGTAAGTCAATGTTACCCTATTGGAAAGTTAGGCCTTGCAGTAGTGATAAATACATTTTAGAGTTTTTCACTACCAGGAAATGTAAAAGTTGAAATCGCATGTCGAACTTTTTGAATGCGCTGCACCCAGACCTATGTTGTTGTTTAGGGTCTACCCAAGGTGTGAGAGTATATGTAATTAAAAAAAAAGATTTAGGACTGGTAAAAGGTTTATTTTGGCAGTTTGAAATTGCAGTTTAAAACTGCACACCCAGGCTGCAATTGCAGGACAGTGTCAGGTTGCCATGGCTACTTATGTGGGTAGCACAATTAGTGCTGCAGGCCGACTAGTAGTATTTAATATACAGGCACTGGGTACCTTTAGTACCCCCTTACTAGGGATGCACAAGTAAATTATTGTGTCAATTGGGTGTAAGCCCTTTTTTGACCATGTTTAAAAGAGAAACCACACGCACTTTAGCACTGGTTAGCAGTGGCAACGTTTGCAGTGTCCCAAAAAAAAAGCCAACAAAACGGGTTGAGAAAACAGGAGTTACGACAAAAAGTTTGGGGACGAACCTGCAGGGAGGGCCAAGTCCAACAAATAACATTTGAGGAGTATGTGCAGTCATGGCGCATGGCCATTATACGAGCATATGAAATGAACCACTTCTTTGTCCAGATTTTTACACATCGCAGTACTGGTAAAGCGCATGGTCTTTGCAAAAACTACGCTATATTCTGTTGCTTAACAGATCACGCTAACACAGGAATAAAATGATCAGAAAATAGGACAACATATCCCAGAAGCCCTTGCTTATCTACCAGACGTACTGCATATGTTTACAACTTGAAGATCATGTAATTTTACACCAGACATATCAAAAACTGCCAAAAGAGGGTCGCCTATACATGTGTGCTGGTAATTTCATGTTGTGAACAATTGAAATTTTGCAAAATAAAATATTGAAGGACTCCATTTACCAGGGACTGTGATGTCGCATGATTGAACTCACCAATGGTATAGCATGAATCCAGATAATGCCCGCGAAGAGAGGAGAGAAGCGGAATTAAACTAAAACGCTCGTCTCTTCTAAGTCACCAGCTAGTATCCTCCTGCCTTGTACTGGCATGCTAATGCTGTAGGGTACCATTGGCGCGTGCTTCCAATGATGTGCTGTCATTCGCCTGACGTGCGAAGGTGCCAGAAAAATAGGAACACTGGCGGCAGTGGGAATCCGCTGTAGCAATACCTGAGATTTCAGATTCTGGCTGAACAACTTCCTTGATTTATTTGCCAAGTAAGCATGAATACCAGGTGATGTGAAAGCCCACATTCAATGCATGGGTGCGTGTTGAAAGATTTTTTTTTTTTTAATAAATGCCTTTTTCACTCCTTAGAATGTTGTCCCATTGATTACTTCAGGTGAGACCACGTGTGTGGTGAACAAGGTGATAGATCAAGGGATCTAAAATTTAAGGCACGTGTACAAATCAATTCCCCCCCCTTGTATTTCAGAAACCACGACCTAAGGAGATTATTGGCATGGAGACCTATGAAAATAAAAAGAACAACTAAGGAGATTTTTGGTATTCAGACCCATGTAAATGGTACACTTAATGCCATAATGTTATTTATCTGTAATACATGATGTTTCGAGTAAAAGTTATAAGAACCATGAGGAAAATCTTATTTACCTTTTGTCCGCCATTATGAGATCGAAACGCGTTGGCTTGGCAGTGGAGTACTGGGTCCTAAAATAATGAACTCGTTTTATGGACACTAGTGAGCACCGCTGCTATGGGCTGTCACAGAATGGCCTCTGTGAATTTAGGACGGACAGTGACATCAATGGGCTATTTGAAATCTAGGATTGCGAAGAAGATTCCGTGTGCCTACAGCTAAACAATATAAGAAAAACAATATGCATGTTTATTTCATTTTTCCAAAAAAGGAAATTATTTTTATTTTGTGTGAATGTGTTTATGGATGTTTGTCTTGTAGTGGATATATTTATGTTTGTCATAAAGTGCTTCTTTATATTAATGAGTCAACTTAGTTGTGGAGGAAAAATATTAAAGGTGTCTACAGAAACAAATATTTGCAGCATGAAGAAATTAGTCTGCATGTTGCTATAATATACTAATTCATCTTTAATTTAGGGTAATTGAGGGTGCTCTCCTTTTTCATGGAAATAGTAAATGTACCCCAACCCTCACCATCTTGAAGAGGGTCACTCCTAGCTTTTGGTGGACTGCCAGCCAAATCCTGGGTGCTCGCCCATTCAGAACCCCTCATCTTAGCCTGTAATGTTTATTCATCCTACCCAACACACAGCATTCACGTTCTTTATGAGGGAGCTATCTCTTCCGCTGAATAATTCCAAGAATAATTTCAGGGTCCTCCCGCAGGTGTCTCTGATGCTCCCACAGTGGCTTAAGTCCTGTTGGAACCTTGCCCTTTTCACAGGTTTATCCTCAAACGTTTTGCCTTTGGCCTCCTATTTTCTGACCCTGTTTTTGTTGGCTATAGGACTCTGGGTCCTTTACCACTGCTGATCAATGCTGAAGTGCATCTGCTCTCTGAGTGTATTGTGATTGGTTATCCATGTTTGACATATTTGATTTACTGGTAAGTCCCTAGTAAAGTGCACTGTGTGTGTCCAGGGCCTGAAAATCATATGCGGCTAGTGGGCCTGCAGCACTGATTGTGCCACTCACACCAGTAGCTTTTCAAATGTATCTCAGACTTGCCACTGAAGTGTCTGCTCATGCAGTTGTTAGCTGCCATGTTGATCTGGTAAGTGCACCCACTTGCCAGGCCCTAACCTTTATTTTTATTAAATGTAAGACACCCCTAAAGTAGGCCAAGGGTACCCCCATGGGCAGGGCGCAGTGTATGTGAAAGGTAGGACTTGTACTGATATATGTTACATGTCCTGAAAGTGAAATACTGTGCATTTTGTGTTTCACTATTGCAAGGACTAGCACTCGCATAGGCTAACATTGGAGCTGCATTGTAACATTTTACATGTGTAACTTTCCCTTCAGAACAGCTAGAGATTTGGAGTTTAGACTCGCTGAACTCAGAACTTAATCACCCACCGTTTAGTAAGTGATTTTTAAATTTTGTGTTTGAAAATGGCACTTTTAAAAAGTATGCATTTTCTTGTCTAACCATCCTGTGTACCTTTGCCTGTTTGTGTATCCCTGTCTGGTTTTGGAGTGGCAGGAGTTATGGATGTGCATTCATTCTAGACGGTCACAAGGGGGGGTTTCTCTGTGTCCTGCCTTTCCGGGGTGACTCATAGCCAGGCTGAATAGAAGACATTTCTGCACTTAGAGTGGTGGGAGTAGTTTTCACTAGCACCTGAATAGTCTGTATCCGCTCTGCACAATACTGTCTACTCCTCCTGTAG
This sequence comes from Triturus cristatus, assembly GCF_964204655.1. Lineage (NCBI taxonomy): Eukaryota > Metazoa > Chordata > Amphibia > Caudata > Salamandridae > Triturus > Triturus cristatus. Next base: position 493,757,693 of record NC_140588.1, read on the forward strand.
TGAAGCTGGACCAGGGAGGACAGAACTGGTTTTTACTGAGCTCAAAGACTCTCGAAACAAAGACTACAAGGAGAACTTGCGGTATAAGTATTGGTCCTAAAACCCCAGAAATCTGGATTACTCGGGGGTCTCAGCTTGGCTGACTCCAAGATGGTGGCTTTCCAGTGGGGAAGCGTGAACAAGAGGCAAAGCAAAGCAAAGCAAAGCACAGGAATCAAATGTCTCCGAACAGGCCAGTCTACACAGAGTCTGCATGATTCTGAGTGGAACAGAGGCCTACAACAGTGACACATGAGAGGCGGTGACGTTGTGCAAGTAAGTGGCTGCAAGGCAAAAAGAGGAGAGGCGGCATAGACATCCGAGCAGCTCAGTGGAAAACACGCTGGGCTGTGAGAGGCGAAAACCGGAGACACGCAGAGAGAACGATGCCCTTTAAGGACACAATGGCAAGCGGGAGGCTGATGCCAGAGTGAGCTGGTTCCAAGAAGGGTAAGTGCGCAAAGCGTGGTCCAGAGCCGATACACCATGGCTGTGCAGCAACACAGCCTGAAGGCGCTAAAACTTGGGCTCCCGGGGGCACAAGAACTAATAAAAAGGAAGACGTGAACGTGCGACTTCTGGAAGCAAACCACCGGAGGCACACAGTTGATTAAGCACAGAGAGAACGGTGCCCTACAGGGACTCGCTGGCAAGCGTAAGGTCAATGCCGAGATGTGTTGGACCAGAGAGGGGAGAGAGCACTGGGTGAAGCCTGACGCCAATATGCTGTGACTGAGCAGTGACAGATTACAGAGGTGCTAAGTCTGGCCCTCCCAAAGGCACATGAAATTGGGGAAGAAAAAAGACAGACGTGCGACTGCGGGCAGCAGCCAGCCCAGTGTCTAGAGGATGCTAGTGGAGAGACCCCCCAAGACGATTACACTAAAGCCTGACTGGGACCTCTGGATGCCAGAGATGAATGAGGCCCAGATCAACAAGTGAAGAGGGGTAAATTGAGGCATGGTGATGTAGCGCTTAGAAGGTTGAACATCGTAGGGGTGCGTTATATTCACTGTTAGTCGGCACCCGCATATAATCAAATGTGTACTCAGGTATTTTGTGTGCAATGTATTAAAAATTGTATAACCCATGTTGATTTCAATAGAAGTGTTAGCTATGTACAAGCATCTTATGTATATATTGAAGCAATGCATAGAGCTTAGTCCTTTTGAACAATGTGATGTTAAACGTGTAGATTAGAATTCGTGTCTGTAGACTGTTTAGTTTGACCACACATGAAAGAAAGACGTAAATGTCAATACTGTGATTTAGACCTGCTTGTGTAACCGAAGTAGTGGCCAGAATTCGCATATATCGTTGAGGCGAAAGGCCTAGTATTTTCTTATGTTAGCCAAGGGCAATAGGCCAAAAAGGATTTATTCCAGTAGAGGTTTTAGGCTGTAGTAAATTGCAAGTTAAAAGATGTGAAGTATGTCTGCCTTGCATGATCTCACCCCAGGTGCAAGGACAGTTGCTCGTTAGCAGAGAAGCTCTTTGTTCACAAATTGACTTATGTAGAAAAAGCCAGACATGGGAGTGCATTGTAATGTGCCAATCGTAACTCCTAGTGCGGATGGCGTCTGGGACTCAAGGCCAAGCGATGGACGATGGAACTGGACAGCGCTCTGTGGAAAATTACTGAAAGTCGACCCCGCAGAAGAGGAGGCGCAAAGGGCGTGTTCTGAGATTTGGGGTTCTGTATTAGGGACAGCGCCCCGAGGGTGGAGGCAGAGCAGAGCGGCCCTGAGCAGAGGAAGGCTAGGCGAAGAGATAGAGGGGGCAACTTAGATCAAGCTCTCTAGTGAAGACTTCTTAGGAAGTTTCACTCTGACACCTTTTACTCGATTGAGGGTCTTGGGGATTGCTAAGTAGGGATGTCATCTAGTACAGAGTAGGGACAGAGATGGTATGGTCCAGTGTCCCTAATATCGACATTGGCTTGGTAGTTTTCTACCTCATGCTTTTAGAAATTGTACTTTTAGTTATTTTTAGCCGTATGCGGATTCTCCGTAGGGTAGCATTTGTGTTAGTGCCTATGTACTTGTTGTGCCTCGTATTGAGGACTCTGTATCTTCAAATCTTTATGCTGATAATAAAAGCCAGAGAGCCAAGAGATTAAGTCTCGCGTCCTTGATTATGGCAAATTGTGGACAGTAATTTTGATAATTGTGTTTATTCCCTCTACGCTATTGGGCAAGTAAAAAGTTCCATCCGACCAGAGTGGGTTCTAGTAGATAATTGTGAGATACTAAAATGGGCCGGAGCAATGGCATGGCAGTGGAGAAAGTGACCTGTAAACTGTGACGCCAGCACATGTGAGTAGCAGCTTTACCGCTATCTATCTTGCTGGGATTGCGCTCAGCATGGCATAGGATACTCCAGAAAGACTACAATACAGAGTAACCAGCTAGTCCACAGCCTTGCAGACCCAATGCATGTGCAGACCAGACATTAGTAAAACACAGAGCCCTCATAAGAATTGTGAACCGGGGCACAAATAAAGTGAGATCCGAGCCGAGCATCAAGGCTGAGAAGTGGATGACTAGGGACCACACAGAATTGCAAAATGGGCAAACCAGATAACAATCCAATTTACAATTCAAGTTGTGCACGACCCCCAGGTCCAGTGAAGTAAACACCCCCGAATCAGACGGGCCTCCGGATGATACAGAAGCACTGGCAGCGAAGGACCTAAAAAATATCTTGCGCACAATGCAGCAAAGTTTATTAAAAATTTAGAGCAAACTAGATGCCCTCATCTTCCTAATGGATAGAATGTCTGAACGGCTAGACAAACATAAGGACTGACTGGATGCGGCCGAAAAGAGAGTCTTGAACGCAGAAGATACTATACAAATGGAAACAGGGCACATAAAGCAATGGAAAAGCTTCTAAAATCACTCCAATCCAAAGAGAAAGACCAAGGGGCATATTATCAAGGACGGCATTAAAATATTCACCGATTTAGCGACAGAAAACTGCCGCTAAAGCGGCGATAATGGGCTTGATAATATGACCTGGAGAATTCCAATAGAAGCCCACGTTCACACCAGAACATGGACTTCTATTGGAATTCTCTGCGGCATATTATCAGGCCCATTATCGCCGCTTTAGCGTCAGTTTTCTGCCGCTAAAGCGGCGATAATTTTTAACGGCGTCCTTGATAATATGCCCCTTAAAAGCTAGGTCACGAAGTAGCAACATCAGAATTCTTGGAATAGCAGAATCAACCAATATCAGCAATATGGAACAATATGAGGAGCGAATATTGGCAGAATTACTGGGCAGGGACACCTTCTCTGCAATATTTGTAGTGGAACGTGAACATTGCTCGCTGGCACCCCGTCCAGCACGTGGAGCAGCACTGAGGCCAATCATAGCCAGATTAATAAACTACAGGGACAGAGACGCAGCCCTGTGCAAATCTCCAGCACTGGGCACCTTACGTCTGCAAGGGTCGCAGATATCCTTGTTCCCGATTTTACACAGCAAGTCCAAGAGGCGCGCTGCCTATTTCTTCCTGCTAAGAGGAGGCTCCGAGAGCTCAACATGGAGTAAAGCATGCAATACCCAGCTAGATTTAGAATTAAATTGGAGGGAAAGATACTCTACTTTATGGACCCCAAGTCAGTATTTCTGTAAATGAAACAGATGGAGGGAGCTGGCGGATGTCGGAGCTCCCCGAGAGCGTCCCCGAGCAATGGCAGTGACAGGACCCTGAAGCACAGTGAGGTGAGCGAGTGCGACTGTGGGGGAATCATTAGCGATGTGTTCATCACTGACATACCCCTTGATTTACGCCGGCCACGAGACTGTGAGAATAAAACGCCGATGTACACGTGCCTGTCCCTGGTGCTCCAAGCTGGACATTGCGGAGGGTCAGTGCTGGATAGGCTACTGCATGCCAAAGATTGTTCTGATAATTTTTGTAAGACAACTATGCAGCAGTAATAACATCGCTCCCTGCTGGAGGCTACTAGACATACATCATGTCGGCAATGGCTAAATATCAATACCACCGAGCTAGACACACATTGCAAGAGATGGTAGGGGAGGATACGCACTATGGAGGCACGTTCAACATGGATGCCGTCGGAAACACCATCTAAACCAATCATAACATTTTACACGTGCATGCAGGAGGCGTGTAAGCGGGCAATACTGAGGGTAACGCTTGACAGGCAGCGGGATCTGGGTGGGCCCTTCAGTGGTAAGAACAGGCAATGCACTGCGCCAGGACCAAAACCATTTCCCTAAATGGGCATCACAGGCTCATACACTTCAAGTTCCTACATAGGGCTTATTATACCACTGAAAGACAATATCGATACGGGATGTGAGAGGATTCGAGATGCCGGAGATGTGGGGAAGAAAATGCGGGTTTTATGCATAAAGCTTGGCAATGTCCAGGAATATATGAGTAGTGCGTAAGATATTTAGGGAACTGGGATCTTTAATAGGTGAAGAAATAGAACTTGACCCAATGATGGCACTGTTAGGTCATGACTTGACTATCGAGAAATCCACACAACCTCTAATGGCTATTGGTTTATTATTGGCTAAGAGACATGTAGCTATGCGATGGCAGAGGGCCCCACTTCCAAAGAAGACTGGCACACTGATATTCTCTACTCTGTAACACACAAACTGAAGCATAGAATGAGCTTTTCCCCCCGAAAAGCCGACCCGGAAATTTGTGGGGTCCATACCAAACATACCTAATAAGTAAGGAGATAGGAGTGGAGAACGGTGAGGCTGACCAGGCTAAGTGATAAATGTAGAGTATAGCATCAGATGAACTCAATAAGCAACATACATAGCGCCTCTCTCCTGTGGACTCCCCTAGCCAAGCGCACAAAGGCAGGCACAAAGAGGTTCAGCAGAGATGCCAATGTGGTTGTATCACACCTGCAATTATACATGCTAAATTACACAGATTTACTGATTAAGATGTGCCAAATGTGTAATTACCATTCTTACTCAATTAAGATGTACTGTATCAAATATCAAATGTTATATTTGTGGCAACTGGTCAAGATATGAGCTGGAACTAATCTTTTAATTAAAACAGAAAAAAGAACTTCGGATTACTCTGAACAAAGTAACCTGCCAATAAGAAGAGCTGGGAGAGCTTTTTGAGGAGTTCTGCCCCTTGATGTGTGTGAGATGGGCTGGCCTGCAGCTGCTGCTTCTGTCTTGAGCAGAAAAAAGATATCTGTTCTTTCTATCTTTTAAGTATCCCCAAGAGCTTGATGCGGAGCTTGCTTCCTGTTGGAAGTCTCAGGGGTGTCTATGACTTCAAAAGATCACTTCTGGATAAAAAGGAACCTGCCAGTAATAAGCGCTGGAAGAGCTGTGTTAGGAGCGCTGCCCCTTGATGTGTGTGGGGTGGGTTTGTCTGCAGCTGCTTCTTCAGTCTTAGGCAGAGGAAGGACTGGACTGTTCTTCCCCTTTTTAGGTCTCGTCTGAGACAGCGCTTTAACGCTGCTCTGGCGAGACTTATAGTAAGCGAGTTTTGGAAGTGCAAACAGTGCTTTTCAGGCCTCCAAATACAGTGCATGTGCGCCGGGCGCGCGCACCATTTGGCAGCCTGAAAAGCACTGCCTGATCACTTGCTTTGATGTCCTCAGTGAGCCGCGTGGCCACTGAGGACATCAAAGTGCACACCATTTGCCACCCCCTTCTTGCTTGTTTACTTTGTCTCTGGTTCCCCTCAGGCATCCAGACTCTGCCTCTCTGCGGACTTCTCTGGGTGACCCCTGGTGACCCCTGCTTGTGGACACCGCCTCCTCTGGGCACGGACCGCTCTGCTAATGTCGTTTGTCTTGTTTACTCTTTTCTTTAAGACTGGCAAACAATTTATTGCTTTTCCGAACGCGCTCAGCAGCTGGTTTCTCCCCCGTCCCCCAATCACCCTCCTCCCGCTGTTAAATACTTACGGTCCTGTCCGAGTCTCTCATCGCCCCACCCCATCTCCATTCTCAACCATTTCCCTTGCCGCTTGCTCCTGAGTGCCGCTCGTTTTAGGACTTGTGTCCTGGCAATAAGTGCTTGTGTTCAGTGAGCATGATTGTGTACTCGGCTCTTTGTATGTGTGTGTATGCGCCTGGATGCACTTTGTCTGCGTGCCTATCAAGTGTATTCGGGCAGTGTTTTCGTGTATTGTGTATGTCTGTACTGTGCACAGTAATTTCACATTATGCGCCTCACGCAAAGAGTTACTCCTGTTGGCGCTTTATAAAGTATCTCTCCCTCAAAGATACAAACTAGTCAAAAAGCAAACAAAAGTCTCCCTCTGCCTTTCCGAACGCGCTCAGCAGCTGGTTTCTCCCCCGTCCCCCAATCACCCCCCTCCCGCTGTTAAATACTTACGGTCCTGTCCGAGTCTCTCATCGCCCCACCCCATCTCCATTCTCAACCATTTCCCTTGCCGCTTGCTCCTGAGTGCCGCTCGTTTTAGGACTTGTGTCCTGGCAATAAGTGCTTGTGTTCAGTGAGCATGATTGTGTACTCGGCTCTTTGTATGTGTGTGTATGCGCCTGGATGCACTTTGTCTGCGTGCCTATCAAGTGTATTCGGGCAGTGTTTTCGTGTATTGTGTATGTCTGTACTGTGCACAGTAATTTCACATTATGCGCCTCACGCAAAGAGTTACTCCTGTTGGCGCTTTATAAAGTATCTCTCCCTCAAAGATACAAACTAGTCAAAAAGCAAACAAAAGTCTCCCTCTGCCTTTCCGAACGCGCTCAGCAGCTGGTTTCTCCCCCGTCCCCCAATCAACCCCCTCCCGCTGTTAAATACTTGCTATCCTGTCCCAGCCTCTCATCGCCCCACCCCTCCTCCATTCTCAACCATTTCCCTTACTGCTTGCTCCTGAACACCGCTCGTTTTAGGACTTGTGTCCTGGCAATAAGTGCTTGTTTTCAGTGAGCATGATTGTGTACGCATGATTGTGTACGCAGCTCTTATAATGTTGAGCCGAAGTCAGGCTCGAACCTACTTTCTCTGAACACCGCTCGTTTTAGGACTTGTGTCCTGGCAATAAGTGCTTGTTTTCAGTGAGCATGATTGTGTACGCAGCTCTTATAATGTTGAGCCGAAGTCAGGCTCGAACCTACTTTCTCTGCTCCAAAGGCGGCACCTCTAGCCTTACGCCACACCCTAACACATAACAACAGACGCATTTTCCATATTATATACAATGAATTTGTAGTTGTTGCTTATTTATCTTATGCAATTTACAACTATTCACAAAGCCAGTAGTGCTGGTACAGTGGTGCGCAGTTAATAAAGCACTAGTCAAATCAGGAGCAGTTGTTTGTATTAATTTTTTTTCAACATGTGTTTACTAAAATAGAACCTCTGGGCATTATTTATTAAAACTTTCAAGAATTATAGGCTTTTTTTCTAATAAGTATCCGTCTGTGCGGCAAGTGGAGCGTTCTTACTATTTAGGTCTCGCCTGAGACAGCGCTTTAGCGCTGCTCTGGCGAGACTTATAGTAAGCGAGTTTTGGCAGTGCAAACAGTGGCTTTTCAGGCCTCCAAATACAGTGCATGTGCGTCGGCCGGGCGCGCGCACCATTTGGAGGCCTGAAAGCACTCGTTTGCTTTCACTTTCGCGGCCGCACGGCCGCTTTGATGTGTGATCGCGATCGTGATCACTTTCACACAGGCGCGCGCAGCATTTGGCAGCCTGCGTGACTGGCCCATTGTGCCCCTACCTCCCTGAAACACCGCCCCTCCGTTTGCACTGCTCCCCATCGTGCGCTCTTCACACCCACTCCTCTTCACTCCCTGCGCAGCACAACTCTCAGTCTCACTCTGCCACAGCTGCACAATGAGTGGACCCTCCCTCTGCACCCACCCTGCCCCCTGATCCTGCCGTCTTTTTTCCAATACACTCCACCCACCCTTCCGCTGCACATTGTGTGTCCTCCTTTTACATGCAAGTTCACCACCTCAGTCTTCATACACTGTACGTGGCTTTTTAAAATGGTACCCATACGTTTCTCTACACCCCAACATTTCCTCGATGCTTCACTGCACCCCGTTACCTACTCAACTTCACTGCACCCAGTAACCTACTCTTCCCTCTGCATAATCAATCCATATTTCCTTGTTATCCACTACACCTGGTTGTTTCCTTTCTCGGTACACTGCTTCCAACTTTTCTTCTGATTCAGCATTTCCGTTCTACCGCCTGATGATGTTTCCGCCTCCTTTGTTTTCTTGTTTTTGCACATGATCATCAGTTATGTTACACAAGGACACATTCCTTCTTTGGTAGAAAGGGGGAGATTAAGTAATTTGCTTGGAATCACAGGATGTTGAGCAGAGGACGCCCGGACTCGAATCTGATTCCCCAGCGCCACAGTCGGCAGTCCTGGCCGTTACGTCACCTTCCTTTTCGGGCCTCTTGTACCTGTTGCTGTGACCGCTGCCTCTACTATGCCCTGTATGCCTCTCTGAGCATCTGCTTCCCCCGCCGACGCCTCCCCTTCCTTACTAGTGCCTTTATATCCGCCTCTTCCCCTTGCCAGCATGTTCTCTCCTCACCCTCTCTCTCTCTCCAGGCCTCTCTTGTCTCCAGACCTCACCTAAATCCTTAATGACTTTCGTCCGTCCCCTATGGACACTGTCATCTCTCTCCCACTCCCAGTCTGCTCGCCCTCTCTGCCAGGCTCCCTCCCTCTGCCCCTCCACCCTCCCGTGTCCTCAGTGCTTTTCGCGCTTGGCTGAGCCCTCTGACTCCCGCAGCGAGCGTTAGTTTTTGACACAGCTGTACATATTGAGTGCATCAGTGGCTGCCTTTAAACACTGCAAATCCCCAGGTTTCACCACCACTTTCCTTTTCACCATTTATTTATTTTATTTTTATTTTAAAAGTTTTATATAGCGCTAGCTTGACCCAAAAGTATCCGAGCGCTTTATATACACACTGTAAACAAGCATTTGCAATGCAATAGGTCTCGCATTTACTCGAGTTTAAGCTATTGGCATTATAAATGACAATGTGTTTTATTTATGTTCCAAAACCAAAACATAAATAAAAGGCATTGTCATTTACAATGCCAACAGCTCAAACTCACGTAAATGCGAGACCTGTTGCATTGCAAATGCTTGTTAAAGGAAGCGCGTGGTGAGAGCTGTGTTCCCTGGTTGCTTATAGCACTCTCATGGTTAGAACCGGCTTGTCGCCCAAAGCAGGCACTGCCTAGTGCCCCAAGGGCACACGCAGGCAACCGTTCTTGTAGCTGAGGCTATGAGTGACGCTCTGCCCCTTTCAGCTGCTCGTCAATGCCGCAAACCGAGTTGACCCACTTAGGGCAATGCCCACACCACGAGCCAGCAAGAAGAAACTCCCGACCCGGATTTAACACCCCAGTTCAGGGATACTGTAAGCTGATTAATGGACTGCTGAGGCAGCCTCAACGAAGAGAGGGAAGCTCAGCCTGGTCTGCCTGTTCCCCCGCGAAAACTGCTGATAACAGGTACGACAGCAGCAGCGTTGGAGGCACTGCCCTGTGACTGGCCGAGTCCCCTATGGCTGTTGTGGAAAAAACTGAGGTTGTTTTGCAGCTCCACCACATGAATCTGCCTTTCATCACATGGAGGGGGAGAACTGCGAGGTCACCCAAACCACCCTGAGGTGTGTGGTTTTGATCACACACACTCAGGGTTGTTACCCCTTTGCAAGTGGCATTATGGATGATCTCTCAACAGAGGCCCCAACTGGGTAATTTGCGATATACTGAGGAAATCATGTGAACTTGAAGTATACCATTACATAGGAGTACAGTGCACCGTCGACCATGAATTAATGAATCCAGAAATACGCCCAAAATCACAAAGTAGGGTGCCAGGAGCACTGCACCCTCAGTGTTTATGAGGTTAGTTTGTGGCCCATATGCATGTAAGGGTATATGGTGATTCATGTGTCGCTGGTGCTTACATGAGTGGGTAATACTGACAGCTGTAACCATAACCAACTTGGATATTTGCTCTTCAGTTTGTAGAAATGAGTACGGCGGTCATCCTGATCAAAGTTCTGCATTTCATGGGCTGAGGTCAGGATATATGTAATTGTTGTCCAGCACTGACAAGGTAACATGTATAATATCAGGGAGTGGCATTGATGCGTGCAGTGATGGCTTTTTTATGACAGGTGCAACCTATATATCGTTATCTTATTGCACTAACTGTGATATTTTGACTATTGCCTAGTTGGCAAAGTGTTAAAGTGATATGTGTGTCTGTTGGATTTGTAGTCATTTTGATCTTAGATAAAGATAGTGTAGTTTTTCGAAACTGGTGTGGTGTCCATTTGTAGTGTTTTCACTGTTTCACAGTGTGGGTTATGTACAGGTGCTTTACACATTGCCTCGGAGACAAGCCTGTCTGCTCACGTCAAGCTTCCAAGGGGTGAGCAGGGGTAATCTGAATGTGTAACTCCTTTAGCCTCACTAAAAGGAAGGGCCCTTACTTGGATAAGGTGGAGACCTCTGCCAACTAGAGGCCCCATGTCTAACAAGTCCAATATCAATGATCCACTTGTGATTGTTCTCCACTGCCACCTTCAGCCGACTGCTGTGTCTATCACCTTCGACCACCACTTGGGTGTTGGTCCTCAGTTTGTTTTGCCCTCACTTGGGGTCCCTCCTCACTCTTCCAGCCCTATCTCTTGCCACTTCCCCATTCATCACGAGGCACCTTGCTCCAGAAGGGGAACACTGGCATCTCCAGTGATTCACTGTTGTTTGCTAGCATCTTAGTATTTAGAACAGAGACTCACAGGTCCCATAAAATCAGAGGATTATGTTATTCACTGGCTCTAATTAATCAGAATGCTGGTCTTAACTGGTCGCTTTCCCTTTTCAGCTTCTAGAAATATTGTTTTGGTCTGGTGAGAAAATGAGAATGACTCAGGTTAAAAACTGCCCAGAGAGCTCCCCAGAAAGACACCCCACTCCACTGGCCTTAAGTCATATCTACTTCTACTCATCATTTCATCTATACTCATTTACAAGCCCTTCACCATTTATATTATTTAACCTCTGACGTATGTATGATGGCTTCGAAAGTAGAGTGATTGTACAATTCTAGTACAGCTCTTCCCATTAAAACCACCCAAATTATCATGAGTCAACAGTGAAGTGCAGATTTGAGCACAATTCTGACATATGTTCCCTCAACAGCTTTTTTGAATTTTGGTATCATAGGAAAATTGAACATTTCTGAAGGACCTCCTCTGGCAGTAGGGCCACATTTAGTGTTTCTAAGGGAAATCTGGTACACACTGACTGGAGCCTTGTATTGTCCTGCCATAGCACCTGCCCCAGTTTTAACTGAGTAGATAAGACTGACAGCTGTAACCATAAACAATTTGAATATTTGTTATTCAGTTTGTAGAAATGACTACGGGGTTCATTCTGATGGTGGTCGGACCAATGGCCCCTCGGATGCAGTCCGACTTCCGTCTGCTGCTGCGGTCTGACCAGCGCATTACAATGTGTGCAATCGGAGGCAGCAGGTGGAGGGACAGTCTGACTCTTTCCAGCTGGCTCAAGGAGCCCTTCAGTCCGTCGGAGGTCAGTTATCCCTACAATAGGGGTGGAGCCTTCTCAGGCCCCGCTGTAGGGATTACAATGTCCCTTTCCGCCTGCCCTTTAATAGTGGATCACCTGCCTTGAAGAGACAGGCAGAGAGTTACTTTGGGGGCCCCTAGTGGGCCCCCCTTCCCCTGGCCCTCCACTATGTGGCCGGGGGGGCACCTATGGTGACCCCCTAAACATCCCAGGAACCATGTGGCAGACACCTCATGGTGTCTGCCACACAGTGCAGGGATGTTTTTAAAGTGTATATTTTCGATTGCGGCTCATGCTGCAGCCCAGAGCACAAGCCACAATAGAAAATATCCACTTTGCGACTGCTGTGAAGGCGTCGCTTTGTAATCAGGGCAGGGGGACTGCCGACTCCTTGTTGGGCGGTCCCTCTTCTGCTACAGTGCCGGCATCATAATGATGCCCTATGTTTCTTGTCCTATTATTAAAAACACCAAAGAGACTGAGACTGATGTTTGACGCATTGCTCTTAGTTTCTGCCAATGCCACTTCGGGAATCTTCACAAAGGCAAATCCTGAGCTTTGCAGGGAACATGGCAGCCGCCAGCTGAACATCTGCGAGCTCCTGGGAGAAGTGTGTTTCCTTCTACATCAGCGAATTCCCCCTGCCTCCCCCTCCTTTCTGACTTACCTGCACACAACGTCTCGCCCTTTAGCCTTGATGTACCTGTCCTCATAGCCCTCCAGTGTATCTTCAGCTCAATTAAGCTATAAGGCTGGGAAACAGCAGTAAGGGACCTGCAGAGGTGCTGGGCAGGCAGTCTGTGTTCAGGTCTGGGTCTGCAGTGGCAGAGTGAGCACAAGACGACAGAAAGGAGAGGAGGGCCTTCCACCTGGCTGCAGCATTTTTGCTGGAGTCACTTGGCAGCATACAGCCCCTGCAAAAGAACTGGAGGAGCAATCCGGTTGCAGCAAAGGAAATCTGGTGGGTTCACCACCCTTTGTCTATGGAGAGGAGAAGTTTACCCTCAGAGAAGGAAGTAAAATTCAGTCGTAAGGCCTTGAGGTGCACTCTGTGCAATAGAGCAGTTACAACAGCATTGACAGTATGATCCCTGGGTTTGAATGTGCCCCAGTATATGTCTCCCCTTGTGGTAAGGAGATTGGGCGAGGGCTAAAGTATCTACCCAGTGAGTTAGTAGAGTTTATCGTGGTAAAAGCAGGGAAACTGGGAAAGTCTGCATAACTGTCTGGGAAGAGCCTGCGTGGAAGGGGTAAAAAAATCCTGCTCCTTCAGATTAAGGTAACCCCCTCCCTAAAATCCTTATGTAAAGTGTTGACTCTTCCAACCTTACAAAAGGAAGAAATAAAAGTGGAGGTGGGGTAACCCAGATGACATCTAACATGGAAGTTGCTAGCAAATCGCCTCTGGCTAGTGGAGGCATCCTGCAAAATAAGAACACAGGCACTGAAGTAGACAGCAGTTCTTGAGATGAGTTAAGAAGTGCAGCCCAGATCTTCACGCACAATAGGTTTGAAATGCTTGCGATATCGATTGAGCCGATATAAGAGACGGGGGACCATCAAAGAGCGTTTGGGGCTGGGGAGACAGTTATGGAGCAAACAGGCGAGTCACTGGCCTCTATCCTCTTAGGATTAAAGGAAGAGATGAAAATCAGGTTTAAGATATCTGAGTGCAATTAGGCAGACATCCAGGGCTCTTGCACTGCCCTTACTCAAAATCTAGAAGAAGTGGCTGTTCAGACTGGTGCATGAGGATAGGAGGAAGGTCTTATAAGACAAGATATCACAAAAAACTCCTCTGCGTTAGGTCTGCTCGCAAAACAGGACCAACGACTAAGAGAAGATCTTGAGAGGATTGAAAACCCCTCTCGGAGGAATAACCTTAGGTTCCTGAATGTTCCAGAGGTGGAGGAGGGATCGAACATTAATGCTTTCTTTATCAAGATGCTATGGGATATGGCTCTAAAAGATAGGCCTGACATCAATCTCGACCTGGAGGTACAACTAGCGCATAGAGACACCTTTAAAAGGAACCCTCAAAGGCAGAAGCCAAGAAAAATCTTAATGAACTTCCTCTCATACTCAGTGAAAGAGGCGATGTTGAGTACAGCTTTAAGGAATGGCCCTTTCATGGTTGATCCATATTCCTTTTTAATTAGATCAGACGTATGTCGGGCAACAGATCAGAAGCAGTGGGAATTAGGTAAAGGAATGGTGGAACTACATAAGTTTGGGGCAAAAGCTCAACTTAAATTCCTGGCAATGCTCCCAGTCCTGTGGAATAATCAAATGCATAATTACCGAACAGTGGAAGAAGCAGACACCCTGATTGAACCCATTAAAAAAGGGGCGAGCTCCTGAATTTTTGTCAAGATAAAGTGTCCTGGGGGAGGCGCAAAGGGGATTCTGCCAAAGCTAAGTTAACTTGAGCAAAATTAATCCTCCGCAGGGAAGCTCATCAGGCAGTCCATGCCTGCTAGCAATGTAAGGGTTCCCCGGGGTGGGTTGGTAGTGGGTTATGAGGCTGGGGTAGGGCACAGGCTGGCGAGCAGTGGGAGAAAACATAAAAATAAGTCCTCAATGCCACTTAACCAAATAGGGTCAACTGCTTACTCAATGTATCTAAATAAGGGTACCATGTCCCAAGATGATGATGGGGAGTAGCAGGGAGATCTCAATTATAACGTGGAATGTAAATGGCCCAAGGATTAAAAATCGGCAGAGTTTGGTAATGAGATATTTAGAAGATAGCTATTACAAGAGACTCATTTAATGGCCAGTGAGAGCAGAGCCATCTTCTCTAAATTTAGATGGATAGAAAGGTACATTGTTTCAGAGCAGACAGTGCATTGTAAGGGGTGGCCATCTTGATAAGACGGTGAACTGAGGTTGAGGTGATGTCTTCAAAAACAGATAGCTCTGGTAGTTGGATTATGGCAACCCTGAGATGTGATGATTTAGAGTTTACGTGTGTTGGTTTTTGTGGGTTGAACATCTATGATCCCCAATATATAATAATCCTTAAGTAGGATTTAGTTAAGGTTATAATCCCTTTAATCATAGGGTCTCACATTTCCAGTTGTCTTCACTTGTGCTGGGGCTTGTTAGCCTTACCTGTATCTCCGACCTCGCCGGTTCTCGCACGCTCTGTGTCTCCCCTAGCTGCCGCTACTTTCCATCGCGCGGCCAGCGCAGGGGGAGACTACAGCTCCCAGGCTGCCCTGCGACTTGTGCCACAGCTGAGGACCATCATCGCGCCCGGAGGCGCAGAAAACACAGAGGCTCCCTCGGTGGAGCGGGTCTCACATTTCCACTTGTCTTCACTTGTGCTGGGGCTTGTTAGCCTTACCTGTATCTCCGACCTCGCCGGTTCTCGCACGCTGTGTGTCTCCCCTTGCTGCCGCTACTTTCCATCACGCGGCCAGCGCAGGGGGAGACTACAGCTCCCAGGCTGCCCTGCGACTTGTGCCACAGCTGAGTACCATCATCGCGCCCGGAGGCGCAGAAAACACAGAGGCTCCCTCGGTGGAGCGGGTCTCACATTTCCAGTTGTCTTCACTTGTGCTGGGGCTTGTTAGCCTTACCTGTATCTCCGACCTCGCCGGTTCTCGCACGCTGTGTGTCTCCCCTAGCTGCCGCTACTTTCCATCGCGCGGCCAGCGCAGGGGGAGACTACAGCTCCCAGGCTGCCCTGCGACTTGTGCCACAGCTGAGGACCATCATCGCGTCCGGAGGCGCAGAAAACACAGAGGCTCCCTCGGTGGAGCGGGTCTCACATTTCCAGTTGTCTTCACTTGTGCTGGGGCTTGTTAGCCTTACCTGTATCTCCGACCTCGCTGGTTCTCGCATGCTGTGTGTCTCCCCTAGCTGCCGCTACATTCCATCACGCAGCCAGCGCAGGTGGAGACTACAGCTCCCAGGCTGCCCTGCGACTTGTGCCACAGCTGAGGACCATCATCGCGCCCGGAAGAGCAGAAAACACAGAGGCTCCCTCCGCATCGCGGGACGCGCGTGGGCGGCACCGGGCTAAGCCCGGGCAAAGGGCGGGCCCTCTGTGGCCCTCAGAGGCCTGAGGAGACTGGACTGGGCCATTCCCTATGCGGCTGCAACTTGATGCCAACCGCCCCTGGTTCGCTAACATTAACAGTAAGCTGATTTGATCACATGTCCCCGTAAGGCTGCCACGAATATTTTCAACTGTTAATTTATATGTGGTAGTTGTTGTTTACCACCTACTCTACAAGCATTTTTGCTTTGGGTAACGCATTAATTGTAACGTCTATCATGAGTTTGCCTGTTTCTAAAGAAAAACCATTGGGGAGAGGACACGCTAACCGAGGGACATTGGACAATTTTGTTATTCGACCTACCACAGAAATAGATAAGGACATAGTTCTTGATGAGTTATGGGCTGAGAGACGACGCTCTGTGGAGTATGTAAAAAATAGCCGTTTATTCCTGCCCCCCTCGCAGGTAGTGATGTCATCACAACTTAGTATGTCTCATGGAAGCGGCGGTCATGACGCTTCCTTTGGTGACGGCACGCCCTTACTCCTCCGAGACGTTACCCCTCCACCTGATCTAGATAACGAGCATATTGTTACCTTATCTCCTTTTTTGAATAATACTATATCTGAAATGGATGTTTTGTCGGATGATTTACCATCTTCAGTGCAGATTGTCCAAAATACTACTAACACTCCGAAAAGCTCTCGATTACAAGGTTCCCCATTAAAAAAAGGAGGAAGAGGGGGACCTTAGTAAAAAAAGATAAGCCCAAAAATAACACCAAAACTGTTAATCCAAAGAACCTTATAACAAAAATGCCCACATCAGATACATTGGTTACTCCTTTATACCGTGTTTCAACTGAAACACTAGACACCATATTATTAGATAACATTGAGAAATTGATTAGATCTTTTACGTTGCCATTAACAGAAGAATTAAAAACAATAGCCCGACAATTGGGGAACCTAGAACAGGCAATTGGGGAGATTAAGGAGGGAACTAAGGAGTTAGCAAAGTCTTTGCCAGTCCCTCCGCCCATTGTATCGACTTTAAGCACTAATAATCAAGAGGGATTGACTGTTAGAGCCAGCAGCCAGGTAAAACCAAAAACTCTGTACGTGACGTCTCCTCAAAAAATTTGTACAGATGCTCAACTTAAAGATAACAAGGCAGAGGCGGCTAGGAAATTAAATACTCAATCAAACTGTCAACAAATTACTATAACACGAACAGAGTGTGAAGATCCTGTAAGGACACTTGTTCCAAAAATTCCTAATGTAGATCTTCCTCCGGAAGCAGTCCCTCTTGTGGTGGTCCTCACTGGAGTTTCTCCCCTAGAGGACGGAAAAAGAGAAGACCACAGCCAACTAAAAAACAAAGTCATATTTTGGCTTAGGCAGAAACGTCCTCTTCCCCCAGAGATTAATGGAGAAATCCTTTCTGTTAGGCGTCTTTCCTGGTTAGGAAGTAGGACAAAAGATATCACGGGTGATATCATAATAATCAATTTTAGAGATAAAAGAGCAGCAAGACATATCCTAAATTGGTCTTCTCTCAATCCTTTTAATTCTTCCAATTCAATTGAGGTACGTGACCTGACCTATTTTTATCCTAGAGTACATTTATCTGTTAAAAAAAATACGAATTTATTAATTCAAAACCAGGATGATCGCAATAGACTTTTACCTCAATGTCAGGACGTTTACCCTAGGTTCTCCTACAACTGTCAAACTGACCATGCTACTCATATATCACAACATCCGGAGGACTGTTTAAGGCCTCCCTTCTTAGGCCAGAGAGATTATTATAATTCTTTTTATCAACATAGGAACAACGCTGCAAGGCCTTTTATTCAAAATCATAAACATCGCTCTGCATCACTTACCCTCAGCCGATTGTTCCATTACTCCAATTCACTACCAGTCTGGTCATTCAAGGTTTTAATTTCAACAACAGGAGTATCGTCCTCGTCCTTCACTTTGTTATCAGGATGATTACTTCTTACCTCTTTATAATCGTTATGCAGAACTAACAGACTTAGAAGGTGTGGATTGACGGAATTCACATGGAGTAAAAAAAAATGATACTGATAGATCTCAAAAGGTGCCCCCCACCAGTATGGAAGTTAATTTCAACTTTGTCACGCATACTTCTCAGGTCTCTAACCCAAAGTGTACTCAGAATCCTTTGTCATCTACTGATTTACCATCCAAGCCCATAAGCTTAAATCAATCTGAACACATTTTGCATATAGAACAGAACCCAAATTTTATTCCCATACTTAATTCCCAGACATGTTTAGGAGAGGGGATAAAACCTCAAATTGCAGTATTATTTTGGAATATAGCAGGCCAACCCTCAAAGGTCACTAATGATATATGGAGGGATTTTAGTCCTAAATTTGATGTCTTAGCACTTCAAGAGACCTGGGCTATTGAAGCGATTCATATGGAAGGCTTCAAAACTTACTTTTCTCCTGCCCAACCTTCCATCTCAGGTAGAGCGAAAGGAGGTTTAACAATTTATATCTCAAACCTCCTTAACGTAAAGAAAGTAGTCCCCATGAGCCTGGACCCAAACATCCAGATCCTCAGGCTGACCTTAAGTAATAGGGACAGCTTCTTCATAGTGAATTTTTACAATAACCTCCCTGAGGCTGAAGCGATCACTGTGGTATCTCAGATGCGGTTTATATTAAAAACTAGAATTATGAAGCCAAAAAGCGAAGAGGTGATTATCGGGGGGGGGGGGGGGGATTTAAACCTGGGTCCATGTCACTTTACTGATAATAAGAACACATGTGGCATTTTGGACGAACTTGACAATCCAATTCCACATTTTAGACACTCAACCCTAAGTAATTACCTAAATGAAACCTTATTTGATCTAGACCTGGTTCAGGCAAACACCAGGAACGATAAGAAACAAATTCCGGCTCCCACTTTTCATGGGAGAGGATATTCGACAATAATAGATTATATTTTGGTTTCAAATGTTGAGAGGACCAAAGACGCTGGTTTCACCAGACATTTAATCCCGCTTAGTGATCATTATCCCCTTAGTATTTCTCTCTCTCTGACCAATAAACCGAAGAGAGGCCTGGGAACCATTTTATCACAAAATAACCTAGTGCTTAGCAGATTGAATGGCTACGCACTTAAATGGGGGAAAGTAGACCCTATGGAGACAACTAAGCAAGTGATTACGAGGGCTAATTCATCCATCATGAAATGTCTCAACCCATATACCACCCACTCAGAGGTCATTGCAAGCTTTGACTTGATTGTTAGGGCAATCAACGAAGTATTGTGGGTGGAAATAAATCATACTTCAAAAAGGCAGAAAGGTTGGTTCAATCATGATTGCACGGTTGCATATTCTAATTTAAAAACGGCGTTGAGAAAAACGACTAGGGTCTCACATGAGATATCAACACTTAGGAAAGTCTACAATCTTGCATTAAGAACTAGGAAAAAAGAACTAAAAACCCAGCTCTGGGAACAATTGCATGAAACTTGCTCCCAAAAAAACATGGCACTTTTCTGGCAAGTGGTAAAGTCTCCTTTCCTAACCGATAATACACATCATGCCAAGTTAGACCTAGCAATTGAGGAAAAGGAATGGGTTCTTTACTTTTCCAAAATTTTCTCAGCTGATAGGGAGTCATCCGAATTGCAGGATTTAGACCATTTGAATCTTAACCCCTCGAATGAAGCAGCCACCATCTACCCTATTGACCTACAGTTTTCTCTGGAACAAACCGCCTCGGCCCTGAATGCAAGCAAGAACGGGAAGGCACCGGGCCCAGACGGTGTTCCCATCGATTTATTTAAAAATCAAGTTGACCTCTGGATCCCTATTTTAACCAGAGTCCTGAATGCATCTTGCAAAATAGGTCTATTTCCATCATGGTCAAAATCCGTACTAGTCCCCATCTTTAAGAAAGGTGATCGGGACTCAGTATCCTGCTATTGCCCAATCTCTCTTTTAGACTCCCTGGGCAAGATGGCAGGTGGAGTCATTTTAGAGCAATTACAAGATTGGGCGGACGATGGTAGGATTATTTCAGATCTACAGTACGGGTTTTGCCAGGGCCTGGGGACCATCGAGGAGGCCCTAAACCTTTCGCTTTTGATTGATAAGTATGTGCATGTCAAAAAAGGAGATCTGTATATGGTTTACGTGGATTTGTCAGCCGCGTTCGATTGTGTCTCCCACTCTAAACTTTGGGCTATACTGGCTGACATTGGGGCCCCCTCGAACTTGCTTATGTTTGTTAGGGAACTTTACGCTAATGCCACCACAAGAGTCAGCTATGGGGTGGGGAGGGGGGGGTTGACGGACGCTTTTCCAGTAGAAAAAGGGGTTAGGCAAGGATGTGTCCTAGCCCCTTTTCTTTTTACATTGTATACAAATGGCCTGGAAAAAGAGATGCTGAAGGGATCCCAGGATCTCCCGATGATAAACAAGCGCCCACTACCTGCTTTACTTTATGCAGACGACTCGGTCATATTG
Organism: Triturus cristatus; assembly: GCF_964204655.1. Taxonomy (NCBI): domain Eukaryota; kingdom Metazoa; phylum Chordata; class Amphibia; order Caudata; family Salamandridae; genus Triturus; species Triturus cristatus. The sequence continues at coordinate 493,777,845 of NC_140588.1, forward strand.
GCCCGTACCCCCCGTGAACTCCAAAAATATTTGAATAGATACTCCACATTTATGGCAAGTCTTGACCTGAAGATAAATGTAAGTAAAACTTTTGTCATGAGGGCAAGTTCTTCCCACAAAATCATAACTAAAATGAGGGGCATCTATCTGAATCAACAAAAAATAGCTACCACTCAAACATACTCTTATTTAGGCATAACAATGGATCACAAATTATCCTGGAAATCGGCAGTAGAAACTCGAAGACTTCTCTTCCTGAGAACAGTCACAGCCCTTCTCAACTTCACTAGGAAATTGGGAAACAGAGCTCCAACTGAAATCATCCAGGTTTATAAAGCTAAATGTTTATCTGTGGCTTTATATGGGGCGGCCTTTGTGGATTTGTGAACACGGATACCATCCAGAAAGTTGAAAATTCATTTTTGAGGTTTCTCCTTTCAGTTCCGGGGAGTACGGGAACTTTTGCATGTCACCTAGAGCTGGGTCTCGCACATGTGGCAGACCTAGCAAAAGTGGAGCCACTTCTGTTATGGCATAAAATATGGACATCAGACAAAGCTACCCTCTCCCAGTCGCTCCTGTCTGACTGCTTAACCATGGATAGCGTTCATAGGTCCAAGTGGCTGCGGTACATTGCAACTTTTCTTTATGATTTGGGCTGGGATAAATACCTTCATAATCCTACATCAATATGTGAGGTCTCGAGAAAGATCCTAAAAACTAAAGCACTTGCCCATCTGGAGGAGATGAGACTATTGAGTGAAGTTAGTAAACCGTCTGTCACTCATAGTCTAATGATTCAATCGGTACCCACAATACAGCCCTATCTTACTTTTAATATCACAAGCTATGAGCGCTATCTTTTGGTAAGACTCAGGATGAATTTTTTCCATCGAATAGTCGCATTTCCAGTACAAAATAATTGGGCCAAAACTCTTTCTGTTTGTTCTTGTGATCTTATTTCCCCACAATCTACTCTCCATACCGTCATCTTTTGTAAATTTTTCACGGAAACTAGGAAAAAACTGCTTATTCCGTTTTTGAGGCGCACTGGTCACAGACAATGTCGCTCAGCTTTACTCTTCCTACAGATGTTGGAGGGAGACCTGTTGGTATTTACAGTAGCTAGCTTTCTGAAATCTATTGTTCGTCATCGTAAGACCTTAGAACAAAGAGCTACTGAGTCCACTTAATGTTACTATTGCGATAACTCTAATGTTTTTGGCTGCGTTTATAGAAAATTTCCTTGAGACAGAGATTTTCTTCTTAATTTGTAAATAATCATGTTCTTTTTAAGATTTGTAATTTTATCGAATGTTTCTGTTTTTATTAATAATTATTCTTTTTATTGTATGCTTTTTATGATTTATAACATAAATCGAAATAAAGTAAGATTGAACTACATAGGGGGAGATTTTAATACCCTCCTGGACCTTCTTTTTGATAGATCTACTAGGAAGTACCATGCCCGAGCCCCATGTGACAAACCCTTAAAAACATGCTGCATGATATAGGTTTAGTAGATATATGGAGATACGTAAAGGCTTCAAGAAGGGGCTATACTTTTCATAGCAAGAAGTATGGCCACTTCTCTGGACTGGATTATATTTTGGTGGATAAAGCCCTAGCCGGTAAAACAAAAAACCTGTTGCCGGGAAATATCTCAGAGCATGCAGCAGTTAGCATAATGCTTAAGTGTTTTGGAGGTCAAAGTAATGCACGGTGAACATTAAAAAGGGCGATCCTTCTGGATCTAGATGTAGACGCAACTTTGAAAAAAGCTAGTGTAGAGTTCTTTTTAGTCAATGCTGGCTCGGCCCGCTGGATATATTCTGGGATCATTTTAAAGATTACAATAGAGGGGTGTTGAAAAGTCTGGCATATGGTAAAAATAGGGCTGAGAGGGTCAAATTCAATAGACTGGAGGATAGAGTGGGGAATTGGAAGCCAAGATGAAGAAGCAAAATGCATGTCCCAGTAGTGACTGGGAGAGATTATCAAGCAAGTTGGAGGAGGCCAGGTTCATTATATGGCCAAATTGGAAGCAAAGTGTAGAGAGTGTTGGCAAGCCGAATGTATGAAACAATTTGAATACAGGTAGGAAAGTGGGGGCATTGCTAGCATGAAAGGCTAGGGTTGAGAAGTCTAGAAACATCATTAGGTGATTGGTTATCAATTTGCAGGGGGATGTTGCGAATAAGGCTGAGGAAATGCAGGGCCTCTTGGTATCCTTGTCTAATGAGCTGTACATGGAAGAGGTCTATCCTGACCAAGAGAGCTTGTCCGGAACGTTTAGGGCTTTTGGGGCTTACAAGGAAAGTTAGAGAACACATGGATGCCCGATAACTGATGAGGAAATTAGGATGCACCAAAATGATTAAAAAGGGGAAATGCTGCTGGTCCTGAAGCAATACCTTCAGAGCTCTATAAGATCCTAACAGAAGAAATTGTTCTTGAATGGAAATTATTATTTAACTCAATTTACTTGTGGGGAGGACAGATCCCAATTTCATGGAAAGAGGCCACAATTGTTTTGGTTTTAAACCAGCCAAGGACCCTCGGAAGACAGATTCCTAACACCCAATATCCCTGTTAAATTCAGATTATAAAACCTTTATGAGCATTGTGGCAGGTAAATTGGCCAATTTAGCACCCCCAAAGGTAAATGATAAGGGAGTTTGGAGAGTGCAGTTTTTTTATATAAGTTCGGAACTCAAAATGTTTTTAAGCAGGTTCGACTAAAGGTTTTAAAGACAGCGTTAAACCTGTGGTGGAAGGTGAGAAAGACACTAAATATATGATATTATTCTGATTTCGCTCCCATTTGGGATTTTCCCGGCACCCCAGAATGCATGAAGTCTCCCATTAAGCTGGGCAGGGGTGGCGACTTTGGGTGACTTGATGACATTGCAGCGCATCATACCATGGTAAGTCCTGAAAGTTAAAACCCGGCATACCCTTTCGTGGTTTAAACATGTGCAGCTGTCATCCTGATTTGTAACTTCGACCTCGGACATAGGGGGGGACTGGGAATTTGATTCCTCACTCCAGGATGGGTGACCTAAAAGAAAGGAAGAAGACACTTGGTACTGGAAGCTCCTGGATGCTGAAGATAAAAACATGTTGGCAACATACAGGATGTGAGAGGATACTATTCAGGAGGTGGACATACCTAGACTCTATTGGACACCCCAAAATATTGCCAGGTTTGTTTCACAGCCTGCTCCTAGGTGTAGAAGATGTTTCTTTTTGAAAGCGGGTAAAGAACTTGTCTTTTTCACCTGTCTCAGGATTGAGGTATTCTGGGCAAATATTGAGTGCACCTTAAAATATATTCTGGGAGTCGCCATTGAATTCAATTCTGTATTCGTTTTATTGGGGGTGTAAAATACCACACATAGTACATTGAGTAGGGATCAAACTGGTCTTATCTTTTATCTGATACTGCTAGCCCGGAGGGAGATTTGTAAACATTGGATTGACCCACCACCTTTGAGTGTATTAAGTTTGATTAATGCAGCTAAATGAATCTGCCATCTGCATATAGACTCCAGGAAGGATGCCTGCAGTGTGGTATGAGTTTATCAGATGGCATGGCCTAGAGGGAAGAGCCACAGAAAGAACAGAATGGACACTCAGATCATTCTGCAAGGCATGCAGTAAAGTATTGCCTGCCGTTGTTTTGCGAAACAGAGTTGTTGTCACTTTGTTATTTACAATTTCCACATAGGTGTCAAGATACTCTACCTTTTGTTTGCTGACAGTGCATGTAAGGGTTAAGTTAATTGTGTTCTGGTTTAGTTTTTTGATAAAGTTTTGTACTTCCTGTTTGCTGCCTTTCCAGACAACAAACAGGTCGTCAATGTCCGTAACCAGAGTTTGACCCTAGATAAGTCGTGCTGTAAACTTGCTTCCCTTCTGATGTCCTCTTCCCATGCTCCCATAAACAGATTGGCAAAACTGGGTGCAAAGCTGGTTCCCATCGCAGTACCGAGGGATTGTTTGAAAATCACATATTCAAACATAAAAAAGTTGTTCGCCAGACAATGTCGGATGATATCAAGTATCATCTGTGTATGTTCCCTGTATCTTATGTGTCTGCGCTTGAGAAATCTAGTGCATGCCTCTATACCTTGCTCATGATTGATGATTGTATAGAGAGAATTCACATCCATGGTGACTAATACAAATTCTGCTTCCCATTCAAGATCATACATTTTTGCCAAAAAGTCTTTCGTATCTTTGACATATGAGGGTAAGGTGTCTACAAACTCCCTCATGAAGTGATCAGCATAGCGGGACAGGTTCTCCAGCACGTAAGATGCCTACTATCCCCTTTCTTGGGTGCACAATGAGTAGTCAAAATGATGGTGTTTCTTGCAAAATAAACAAAACTGATGAGCTGTGCTTTACTTTTACAGGAGGAAAGGAAGGGACCATGTCTCGGGCTCGCGACACAGGATCCCTACCCTTTTCTTCAAGCTGCTCTCCAGTGAACAGATAAGATCTTTTTCAATTTTAAAACAAGCTAATATATTATTTAGGCACATATTTGGATTTTGTTTAAAAGGGTGTACCACCAGATCAGACTTGTACAATACATATGTATATCATAAGTCATAGCGAGCGAGTTCAATGAGCACACTAGCACGACAAAAAGTAATAGATGGGATTTTGTTTCAATCCACTAATTGGATGTAACATAAGGACACAATGTGTAATTAGAATATGGGTGAGAAAGTGCCAGTATAAGCGGATGGTAATATTTTGATGGCATAGACATAATTAACTATGTGCCCTAATGTTGACTAACAGAAATCACAACCCTTGATATCATTTTCTGAATTACTGACAAAGATCATACCCACTATGGGAGTAATATCAAATGGGCCAGGCTTAGAAATACGGGCACGCGCAAGGTCTGAAATATCGACTTAAATGGATATAAAATGACAAAAACGTGCCCAATACATCTCGGGACTGTCATATATCAGGATATGTTTCGATGACCTTGTCTAAATATGAGACAAATTTTTAACACAACTTTTTTAACACAACTCTGTAAAATATTGTGTGCTAGGAGAGTAATATGTACAATGACCATACTGTTACATACTGTGGATTGGACGTAATCAAGGCATGAAATTATAACACAGGCAAATGTTGTTTGCCAACAATTTCATACAAATGTACAACTCTAACATGGTGCTCACAGGTGAACTCGCAAGTCCTCTGTTGATGTCTATGTTTAAACCGGAAATGTATGTAAGTGTTGATCGATGGACATAACGGTGTGTGAGCAAGCCCCCAGAGGGTGAAACGCGTCACGTTGGGTTTATGAGGTTAATAAACCCCCTTTGAAGAATCCTTGGTTCTTGGTGAAGTTCTTTCTGAGATCTGAGTGTACGAGTGGAACTCCGTCTTCTGCAGATACTAATTACCGGCATACTCCACGGGCATCGTGCCACCCCTCAACGGGCTACGATCTCCGTCAGGAGTATGTTTTCATTTGGATATATATATATATTTAAACACGAACATACGTTTCCCAACATGTTGCAGAGATCGGAGTCTCTTTGATCTTGTGATCAAGGAGACACCGATCTCCAAAATGCGCGGGCTGGTGTGCAATATTCCATTCATCACTACACCACTGAGGTGAATGCAAAATATGGTAATGGGTTTCCACGCTTTTCAGTATTAAGTCTAAGTGCTTGACCAGAATGATGTGGGTTATGAAACCTTGATTTTGGCAGGAAAATGTTTCCCCAGTCATCTGTATAACCTTGACTCAGTGCTTGAATCAAAGAATGCAATGAATATGTCATTTTATGTTTTATTTTAGCAGCTCCATATTTTTACAGACTAGCTGTGTAATTCCTTCTAAGTTCCTACATTCATTTTCAAATTTGATTTCGTAGGTGTGTGTCCTGGATCTTTAGATGGTTTTTCTCCTTTAACTCTTTTTGTGTTACACTTTCTAAGCACATTTCATGATGTTTTTTGCTGGGTAGTTCTGCCTTACTGATGTCTCACTTGTGAATTACTCTTAAATTTTCAGGGTTGAATCACAAATTATATTATGTAAGAAGTGATCAAATAATTTTCTCTATACCACCTGAATAACAGAAATGTTACGAAATCTACATACTTGAAACACCAATTATACCAATTGTGTGTGGGTGCAGGTTTTCTTGAGCTGCATCTGGGGCAAAGTAATTGCAAGGGGCAGATTTAATATGATTTTATGCTGTGTTTACATCACAAAAGTGACACAAATTGGCGCAAAATCATTCTGACCAATATTCTTTTCCAATAAAATGAAAGTTACGCGCCTCAGTGCATAGCTCTGCTTTGCATTACTTAGCACCAAGGGGGCGTACCATGGGTGGTGCATGGGCATTTCCATGCAAACACCCAAGGTTTCTGAGGCTAAATCCAATTTACTAAATATATTAGACAAGGTTTACCATCAGAAAACAGTTCACCCTTCAACCAGGCGCTATGAAAGATAAATGCTTATTTCTTTTTTTGAATTTGCATGTGTGCTGCACTGTAAAGCACACACACAAAGTAGGGAAAGTATTAAATGTGTCTAGCCATAGTATTTTGTACAGGAAGTGTATCCTTCTTGTACAAAACATATGGCAGACTCAGGCACGCAGCCTAGCACTATGGCGCTATGGTGTGTGACTGGCATACGGCAGCTGAAATCAGCTCCCGGATAGGGAGAGGGGAGGAGAGAGCCATACCTCTGTACATATGGCACTCTCCTGCTCCCTTCCTGTCACGCAACATAGCCCAGCATTTATGGCTGCTGCACTATTTTCCGTGGTTTTTGTGAAAATATGGGCCTTGGTGTTCACCGTATTTCCAAGTTCACTTTCATGACACCCGCTGGTCACAAATGTGTTGCCAATCAGTCGGCACACCTTGCATACTTTTGACAAGTGCAAGAATAATTTTTCTATGGAAAATCCTGAGAGCACGATTTTTTTGAATCAGGGTCTGTATGTCCGGCTGGGATTCTCTTTTCTGCGTAAGGAAATTACAACTGTATGCAAAACCAATTAATTTATCGAGCCCATAATGAGCTTAGTCAGATATGAATATCACAGGCATACTTCTTGAACAATGTTTAAATCAAAGTGCCTATTTGTATATGTTTTATATAATTCATGGAAACTTTTAGAGCAAGAAACCGAGGGCTTATGCTGATAATAATTATCATTGGACATTGTTTGAATACACGGCTTCGTGTTTACCCTGCTACATACATCAAATGCATTGATCTTTTACCTTATTTTTTCTTTCTTGACAGTGTAATTTATTTTATTGTGATACGCACCATATGGGTAAAGAGTAAAGCCCACGCAGTAATTGTCTCCAACTGTTCTGGTAAGTTTCTAATTGGCCTCCAGGTATGTATGTACCTTGCTCTTGCTCTGTAAACGCTTGTGTTTATTTTGACCATGGAGCTTATATTTATAAAATGTTGAATTATCTGTTTAATGACTTCCACGAAAGTGTCATATACACGATATATGAAAAATACTGAACAAGGGTTAACAGTTGGATTAATCAAACAGAAAATTGCAAATGCACACATTTCTAAAGAAGGTTCTAGTTTTTGGTGGAGGGTTGACTAGTTTTAAACTTCAGCAGTGAACTTGGGCAAAGTCTGGAAAATGTGTTCCTCGCCAAGGTTTTAGGCTTTGTATGACTTTGCCCAACTCAAAGTTTACCTTCACCCAGCTGCCCAATTTTTTTCAGCTGGATACCCCTCTCAGACAGTTCTTGGCACAAGGCTGCTGAAAATCAAGTAATTGTCTACCACACCTAGTCCTGAGTGGTTGTGGATGAACGTAATAGCAGTCACTCCACTGGGGTTTGCTTCCATTCCTACACCTTAGATCATGGGAATTGCAATTCACAGCTGCCAAAAGGGAAATGTATTACTTCATTCAAGGGTAATGGCCTACTGTGTGAACCCTCTGCAAGAAATTAGGTTACTGGTTGAGGGGAATAAAACCCTAATCAAGCGGCAACCACAATCCTTATGAAGGTGAAGTCACAAGCAAACCCAAAATAAACCTGTGCAGAACCTTCTGGTAGCATGGCACATAGCAGTCAGGCTTAACCTAGAGGCTCAAGTATCTGCCGCGCAGGTGAATCAAGGTACTGGTCGGAGATGTGTTGCGCAGCATCAGTCCTGGAGAATTTCAAGGCTGCGATGTGAGGTCCTGTATCTTTGACGAGGAGGGCTTGCGATGTGAAGTTCTGCATGGTCGATGCATCACGGGCCTGCTGGTTCAGGGCTTGTGATGGGAAATCCTGCATCATCCTTGACTGGTTTTTACAAGGGGATTGTGATGCAAGGGCCTGCATCTGGGATACGTTGTGCAGCGTTAGTTCCGATGCTGAAAGCTGTGAGGGTAATGTGAAGTCCTTGCACGGGAAAAGTCCATGCAACAGAGGCAATGCATCAGTTCTGTTCAGGGTTGCACCTTTAGGCAGATGTCCAAGGGTCCAGGACTGTGGTGGCACCACATGGCAGGGTAGGGCACACAGTTGCAGAGTCCACATGCTGATTACAAAAGACTATCCCTTGGAGTCATGCTGGTGGTCCTGGATGCAGGATGCAGGGCCAGTCCTTCTCACCCAGGCAAGGGGGCAGCAGGTCAGCACAGGCTGGCTTTAGACTTCTAGGACAGCAAACAAGCCGAGTGGCAGTCATTCTAGCAGAACAACATTCCTTTCTGGCAGAGTCTTCCCCAGCTCCAGGAGTGCATTGAAGAGTTGCTGTTTTTGGTCAAGTATTCATACCTGGTGCCTTCTTTGAAGTGGGCAAAGATTCTGGAGGACTCCCTTTGAAGTGCTCAGGTTTTCCGCCCTGGCTCTAGACTAACTACAGGGGGTATGTCATATTTTTAGTGAAGGCAGGACACAGCCTAATCAGTTGTAACTGGAGCTGTGTACAGGTCGCCCCCCATCCTTCCAGTGATGGCCTATCCAGACACACCTAAGCTCTTTATTGTGTGTGGCTGTCTGGGAGGAATACACAAAGACCAACTGCCAGCTACACCTAGCCATATGATCTAGAGACAGGATTCACACACTAAATGGCTAAGGTAATTCAACTCCAACTTTTTATAGTGGCAATTTCAAAATGGTCATTCAAATTCCGACTTTGCTATAAAAAAAGATTTTTCATTATAATTCAAAAGACACCAAATATGAACTGTTTAGTGGTTCCCATTAGTAAGTTATCCTTGTCAGATGTAATAGGGTAACTCTAACGTTATCCTTTTAGAGAGGTAGGCCTTGCAATAGTGAAAAACAAATGTAAGGGTTTTTCACTATCTGACATGTAAAACTTAAAAGTACCTGTCCTACTTTTTTAATAAATTGAACCCATCCTGTAGGCTTTTTAGGGCGTACCCTAGTGGTGATTTACATGTATAAAAAAGGAAGGTTTAGGTCTGGCAAAATGGTTATTTTCCCAGGTCAAACTGACAGTTTAGAACTCCACACACAGGCTGCAATGACAGGCCTGAGACTGGATTGCAAGTGTAGTTAAATGGCTGTCACAAAAACTGCTGCAGGCCCACTATAAGCAGTTAATTTACATGCCCTAGGTACTTTTAGTGCCATTTTACTAGGGACTCATAAGTAAATTAAATATGCAAATTGATGAATATGCCAATGTTATCATGCATTAAAAAAAACTTAAGGAGTGAGCACACACATGTTATCACTAATTTAGCACTGGTAAAGTGCAGAGAGACCTAATTCCAACAAAAACAAGATTAGAAAAATATAGTATGGCAAATATTTGGGGAAGACCGGTCTAACACCCTATTTTCTCAGGTAACCTTATACTGTGACAGTGAGGTATAACATGTGATATGTGTGGGTGGGAGAAAACCGATAGTATGTTTGGTCAAGCTTATTTGTCACTAATTTTTTGACGCTAGTCTGCTGCTTCTGATTCAGCCATCAGAAAGACATTTCCAGCAAGATTTTCTTAGATTCAGAATATATGTACGATGTGCAGGGTCCCACAAGTCTTGGGAGGCCTAGGCCTTTCCTTCGCATCTGGGCACAGGTGGCTTCCCCTGCTTGGCCGGGCTCTCGAGTCCTGATCAGGGCCCCGATGGGCCCAGGGGTGGGTGCCTCCCCATCCAGGTCACTGTCCTCTGGCCATAGCATAGAAAAGCACCCGGGATTCGGTCCTGCGTGCTCCGGGAGGCCTTCCCTTCAAGTCTGGGCCCAGGAGTTTCGAACAGGACCCGGGGACTGCCGGGCCTCGGGCGGGTGCTCCAGCTCGAGGCTCTGTCCCCCTAACCTGCCGCACTGCAAAGGGCCCAGGACAGGGGGGGCTATGGGGCCTGGGGGGGCATCCTCTACTTGGCTCAGTTCAGGAGCCCTGCCCGGGGCCCGATGGGCCAGGGATGGGTGCCTCCACATACTGGGCTCCGTCCTCTGGCCCACTGCGTGGTAAAGCACCCCGGGTGGGGTTCTACGAGCCCAGGGAGTCCTCCCTTGCTCAGCAGGGTTTAGGAGCTCTGACCATGCCACGGGGCAGGAGCTCCGACCCTGGCATCCATCCTGCGGCCTTCCCAAGGCCAAGGTCCTGAATAGGGGGGTCCACTGGTCCCGGGGTGACCTCCCCCTGATTCGCCTGCATGTCAATGTGCCTCCAGGCCACGGATGGGAGGCTTGTTGGGCCCCCCTTGCAACCCAGTGCCTGAGGCCCAGGTGGGACTCCAAGTCCCCAAGATGCAAAGCCCTGGTCCCCTCCAATGGCAAATGGGAGCTCTTTTGGTTAAGGCACAGCTGGTCACTCACAATGCTTTCCAATGGCGCTACCAGATGGCCAGGCTGCTCTGGTAGTCGCGATGGGGACTCATTTGCTCCCCCTCTATGCTGATGTTTATGAGTGTTTATGAGTGTGACAAATGTATTTATAGGATAGTGGGACAACTTTTCGGTAGGTTCTGTTTGTGTTCCTTGTGATCATTGGGTTTTTGTTAATTTTTGATGGTGTTGCCAATATATGTGTTTTTGTAGTTATACCTGTTGCATTACATGTTATATGCTGTCTTTTTTTCTTTTTGGAGCTTCTACCTACAGAATTGCCATATATTTGCTCTTGATTGCAGTCCTTCACCTACTGCTTTTAGAGGGCTGCCCAGCATGTGCTTACTTTACCCAATGCTAAACTGCCTGTGGCTAAATTACCTACATACACTTAATAGCATCGGGCAATTTGACTGCAAATTTTCATTGAGAAATTCATGACAGTTTTTCAGCGGGATTGTTAAAGAGGGTGCTAATGTGGATGTAAAATACCCTAGTTAGCAGTAATTGCGAACTGGAGTATTCAGCAGAAGCTAAAACTGAGCTGTGGTTCCCAATTGCCTTGTGCATCATGGATCTCATTAAACTCAGCTTCCGGGGCATGTTTGTTACTGCCATTGTCTCCAAAACTATTACAAAATTGTTTTATAACTAATTCATGTTACAGTTCTGTGATTAGCAGAGTTGCTGGAAGTTTCCGAATTTGAGGCATCGTGACAGTAGTTAGCATAATTGTTTTCATTTTGGTGAAGCTTTTGTTAATCATGTTGTTTGATGGTCCCTGGTTAGATGCTAATGACGAATAGGGGAATCTACTTTGGTGAATGCATGTGTTTTTTGTGGCTCTTGGTGTTTTAATGATGTTCTTCTGGTGACAGAGTGTTGCAATACACTGCACCTGTTTTGCAAAGGGATATACTTTTTATTGATAAAACCCAATGATGAATCTTCCGTGAAAACGAACAATGGCGGTGGTACTGATTTTCTGGGATGTACTAATTTGTAAACAGAAGAAAAAGTTCAACATATTTCCTTTGTAAAAGTTAGTTCAGAGTTCGGTAGCTCTGCTGGCAATAGTAGAGGTGAAGACCTTTTTCCACACGGAAAAGAAGCTAGCACATCTGCCTATTTGTAACCACAAGGAACTGAGCAGAATTTATCATAAAACTGTACATTTTGTTGACTTGCTTTTTTCCTTCATTTTTGTCATTTTTGCGTATTTTTTAAGACAAACATTGTTTTCCCTAGAAATTACTAGTAAAACCTGCGCTCTCCATGGGGCATATTATCAAGCACCGCGTTAAAATTATCGCCTCTTTAGCGGCAGAAAACTGCTGCTAAAGCGGCGATAATGGGCTTGATAATATGCCCTTGTGAATTCCAATAGAAGCCCATGTTGACACCAGAACATGGGCTTCTATGGGAATTCCCCAGGGCATATTATCAAGCCCATTATCGCCGCCGCTAGAGCGGCGATAATTTTAACGCCGTTTCTTGATAATATGCCCCTTCATTTTTTAACATTTCTAAAATATCTCCAAATGCTCTCAAAAAGTTGTGCCTCTTAGCTTAAACTTGTGAATGTTATTTAGTAGTTTTGAAAAAACATTGAACTTCAGAAGTGTTTACGTTTTTTTGAAAAGTTGATCTTTGTCAATAACGTTCACCTTTTCAAAGGATGGGGTTCATTGTGAAAATAAAATTCTCATTTTTCATACATTCTCACAAACCATCCAAAGAATGTAAGAGCATAGGGGCATATCAGCAAGCTGGCGATGAAAAATTATCGCCGCTTTAGCGTCCGTTTTCGGACGAAAAGCGACGATAATTTTATCGCTTAATCATCAAGGTCACGCAAACGCGTGATTCCTTGCTTTAGCTCCCTTTCCCATAACGCCCACATTTGCATCTCTAATGAGATGCAAAGTGGGCGTTCCCTCCCAAAATAACTGGAGAAATGTCGCTAAGCGACATTTCTCCAATTATCAAGGAAATCGCTAACAGGCATAGCGATAAGAAAAGTAGCGCTAACTACATTTAACGCTACTTTCCTTATGCCTGCTTTCACCCTGACTTAGACATTATATCCAATGTAAGGTGGATATAATGGCTAAGTATGCCCTGCCTTATCAGCAAGCTAACGCCAAAATGTGTGAGATTATCGCTCGATTTCCAGCGATAATCTCACTTTTGGCTGTTAGCGCGAGGAATTTTATCGCTTTTGAGATAAGCGTTGCTGATAGCACTCTATCTTAGCTATAAAATTCCACGATAGCTGGCGATAATTATCCTAGCGCTAAGTGCGCTTAGCGATAATTATCCCCGGCCCTTGCTGATATGCCCCATAGAATTTATTTAACTGATTTAGAAAAATTTGGATGATTGTAAACCTGTATAGGCAGTAATTGCAATTACTTTTACAAAATCTTCCAATATTGCTAAATATTACTATGAAGTTTAACAATATTTGTTTGGATTGTTTTGAAATAAAGTATTAAGATTGTAGATGTATTATTTGTAGATAAGTTCAACTAGCTTTTTTTAAGGCTGCACATGTAGGAGAAATACAGGCGATGCCAAATAATTGGGGTACAAAGGTGCATTTCTGTATTGCACTGTCAGTTAGATTTACGGTTTTTATTTGTGCAACCGCAGAACAGATTGCCAGGAATTGTTCACTAATTATAATTCTCACATCTATGTGTTTTTCCATGGCGTTGGTCGCATTGTTTTATGGTGTGATTTCTAAAACAGGAGAGAAAATGTTGTTTTATCGTGAAATCTTGTAATAGGTGAAAGAATGTGATTATCTGTGCTATGTGCCAAAGAAGTAGATTTTATTGCGATTCCTGCGGCAAATGAAATATAAGGCGATTATAAGGTAATTTGGGTGATTTTTGAATAAATGGGAATATTTTTAGAGATCTGGGTGATTGAGTGGTTCTGCGCTCTCATTCGCTCCTTTTCGAAAATGTAAGTGAAAATGTAAGTGTCCCTAAATAAATGCAATGCACTATGAACTACCAATATATTTTGAATTCATGTGTATGCTGCTAAACAAAAGTGGGCTCAATCCCAGATATATGAGCCCCGTAAATTTACTAGAATAGGCAGATAGTCACAAAGGGAGTAGAGCCAGAGGCCCTAAAAGGAATGAGCATCCTTAGATCCACATAATAATAAAACCTGTGACAATAATTAAAAAGACAGGAACAGGTTATTTCTTATAAAATATATTGTATGTAGAAGTACCTTCCTGTAAGATCTGAAACAAGCGAGGTGTACTTGAATAGAGGAGACGTTTGAACACGAGTAAAGCCACCAAAGATTCATCTAAACCCATCACAACATTTAGGTTACCCTGTGCTTTGCAAAAAAACGTGTAGTGTGGCTTGCTCAGTGTGAAGATAAGTGTTGAACAAAAATATGCATAACATATCTGCACTTCTGTAGCATGTTTAGCAGCATTTCAAAATCATGGGGCTGTGCTCTGTGATATTCCTATGAAAGAATTGAGATTGGAGTATTTTACTGATTATTTAGGGGTAGATTTACAAGAAACTGACGCATCTCTGCATCATAGCAGAGATGCGTCCATTTACTTATGTCACACAAAAAAAATGTTGTGCCACCATGGATGCGTCGCATTTACAATGCGGTGCATCATGGCGCAAGGATTGACAGATGTGTCACGCATCTGTTGGCGCAAAGGTCATGCATTGCTGGAGTCGTGTCGCAAGCACGACACAACTCCAGCAATGCTCAGGAAGGCCTCTACTTATTGTGCTGTGTCACTTCTTACGCCTGCTTCAAGCGGGCGTAAGGTTTTGGCGCAGTAGCATCATAAAAGTGGTGCAGTGAAATCTTGTAGATTTCACTGCGTCACTTTTACAAGGCTTTCTTGCGTCGGAACACCCACCCTGCATACATTATGCCTGATGCAGGTATAATGTGGCACAGGGCTTTACAACATGACGCATCTCTCTAGATGCATCACATTGTACATGTGTTGCAACGTGGCGCATTGTTTATACCGCTGCTGCGTCAGGAACGTGATGCAATGGTGGCGCAAAAGTGTCGCACGGGGCTTGTAAATCTGCCCCTTAGTTTTTTGTCTTTTCATTGATCTTACCAGAGATGGTTCTAGGTTTTCGGTCCACCAGACAGAGAGGGGATTTTCTAGACCCCTCTAATTTGTATATATTGTGACATCACAGGAAATTACATCACAAATAAACTCCACAACTGACTACTAGTACTTTCTTATTTCCCTCCTAAGCCTTTAGAAGTTCTGATACTAATCATTGGTATACACTTAGGCAGTTCCAAAGGGCATTTCCTTTTGTAAATTAACATGATACAAATTCAACCAACAGTTTTTTGACAAATTCCTTTTTCACCTGCATGCAATAATTTTATTTAATTTGGAGAACAACTGTCCAAATGCAATGATGCTGTGGGCCTTGTTTACTAATCAGCCTGTTGCGTAGGATTCACAGTGTTGGGCTATGGCTGTAAGGCCCAGGAGAGAGAGGGCAGGTCTAGTATTTTCCCACAATGATCAATATTTTCATGTATAAATCTGAAGAAAAAATGGATAAAGGAGCATAGTCTTTTATTTTCCTATGCTTTATGTAGAAGGACCACAGCAGATTTCGATGTGGTTGGATCCTAGCCTGTGGCACACTAGATAAAACAATGGGAGCCTGGAATGCCTACTGAAACAATTAAAAGGGTGGAAAAAAATGCAAGCATTTTATTCATCACTTTTTTCTTCTTCTTAGTGAAATGCCCTGAGTACAATGTGGATGGTCAGAAGTGTCACTTGGAAGAGTAACCAGACTCATACTGATGTGGGGTTGCTTGTGTTTTCGTTGAGAGGGGGCACAACAGGATATGGTTGAATGACTTCTATGTGAGCAGAATCAAGACAGATTTGCATAAGATTGGCCCCTGACTGTAGCAACAAAGGGCCAAATGTAAAAAGCTTTATTCTGGTCGCAAGAATTGGGCCGTGAAAAATGCCTTATCAAATGTACAAAATGCAAAATGTGATTCAGTAACTTGTTACTAAATCACATGTTGCATTAGCGATTCGGTATTTGGAAGGGGTGTGTTTAGGGCATCCATTTCTAAATACCGAATTGGTATGGTATGTATTGCTGCTTTGCAACTGAATTCTGGTTGCAAAACAGCAATATTTTAACACCTTCTTAAAACCGGTGATAACCCATTCGCAAAGTGGAAGGTGTTCCCAGGGGAACCCTTACTCATTGTGAAACTAAATAATAATATTTCTTAAAGCAAACAGTGGTATCACAGACCTCCTCCTACTTTTAAAAATTGAAACTTAATTTATTTTCTTTTTAAACACATCCTATTTTCCTAAAAGGAAAACTAGCTGGATTTAAAAAAAGAGTACTTTATTAAAAGCAATCACAGACATCGTGGTCCGCTGACCTCAGCAAAGCACAAGCCCTGTGATGGCTGTAATTTTCTAATAGGTCACAAACCACAAGCTACCTTATTAATATCAGGGCCACTGGAATTTTGTGTCAGGAGAGGGCCAAATTATGTGGCAGAGTTCAGTAAATTATACAGCAATAAAGACAAATTATGAGGCATAATGTGGCACATATTGTAATAGTATTACTTGATTATTTTGTCTTTTTAGGTCTCGTCTAGGCAGTGCGCATGCGCTGTCTCTCCGAGACATGAAGTAATCAGTATCAGGGGTGAAACGTGAACGCGGCAAATTCGTGTTTCCATGATTGGCTGATTGCCGGCCTGGATAGTTGTATTCCAGATAAATGGGGAGGAAAGGGAAGTGGGCCATCGAACCCATGGTTCAATGATGCTCTATCCCTAGCTAAGAAGGGCTGTAAGCAGCTGGAGCGTGCCTGGAGACACTCATATGATGCGGCAGCAAAGTTAGAGTATCGGGCGGCCATCAAGCAGTACTATAAGGGTATTCGGAGAGCTTGTGCGGAGTTTGTGGCAAGTAAAATCATGGGTAGTTCTAATCCCGCCAAGACTATCTTCTCCCTGCTTGATGGCATGAAGAGCACAGGTGTCACTAGCGCTTCCCCTATTGCCTCCAACCATCAGTGCGATGAGCTGGCTCAGTATTTTGTCAACAAGGTGGATCAGATTTATCTGGCTCTACCAGGAGCAGCCCTGGCTCGGCAGGGGGGGACAAGAGTGGGTGATATATCGGGGGTAACAGCTTGGCCTCATTTCCTCTGTTAATGCCCCTGAAATTTGAGGCCTTGTGCTTAAAAATCAAATCTGGCTCCCCGAACGACCCTTTGACCCCTACCCACTTTCACCAGTTTTACCCTCTGATCTCGGATGTGAGCTTAGAATTAGCTAATCTATCTTTGTTGTCAGCCTCTGTACCACGGGCGTGGAAACACGTGAAAGTTATCCCTTAGTTAAAAAAGCCCTCCCGGCTGATCCTAGTAATTATCGGCCCATTTCCCAGCTGCCTTTCTTGGCCAAGGTTGTGGAAGCACATGTGAACTCCACTCTGTCTAAATTCTTCGAGCAGTTTGCCATCCTTGATCCATCACAACATGGCTTTCGGCCTAGGCACAGCACCGAGTCAGCGCTATTGGTCGTGTCAGAAGCCATTAGGGGCAGTTTGGACGCAGGGGACTCTGCGGCCATGGTCCTTTTGGACCTAAGTGCCGCATTTGACACTGTGTCCCATAAGCTACTGCTCAAACGCCTACAGGATATTGGGATCAGGGATTCGGCTCTGGCTTGGATTCGGTCTTATATAGAGGCGAGATCTTTTCAGGTCTTAGTACCTCCTTTCTCCTCTCAGGAGTTTGAATTGCATCAGGGGGTGCCACAGGGCTCCATACTAAGCCCACTTCTGTTCAATCTATATGTCAGCCCCCTGGCGGAGGTGGCTAAGGGTAGGGGGTTGTCTTTGGTGTCATATGCTGACGACACCCAATTGGTGATAGCTTTCTCGAAGAAATGCAACACCAATTCAGACAAGTTTAGAGAAGATCTGCTGGCTATCTCCGACTGGATGGCATCAAACTGTTTACAGCTAAATGCCAGTAAATCGAAGATTTTGCTGTTCGGGAAGGACCGGGAACTATGGTCTGAGCAATGTTGGCCGGACCGCCTCAAACCCGCCCCACTCCCTAAGGAGACTGTAAAAAATCTCGGTGTGTGGTTTGATAATGGCTTGACTTTCGAGAAACAAACAAAAGTCGTTGCGGGGGTCTGTTTCGGGCTCCTGCGTGGCCTTAAACCTTTGCTCGGGTTCTTCCCTCCGAAGGTGCGCCAGACCATTGTCCAGGCGTCGGTCCTGTCATGATTGGACTACGGAAATTCCCTCTATTTGGGAGCTAACAAGGCTAGTATTAAGTGCCTGCAGAGGGTTCAGAATGCGCCAGCACGGATTCTGGTTGCATTGCCCAGATCTTGCTCAGTGGCGCACGTCCTTCCCAAACTCCATTGGCTGCCGGTTGACAAGCGTATTCAATTCAAGGCGCTGTGTATTTCACATAAGATCTTGTCACGACAGGCTCCACTGGGGCTATTCCATCTGATAGAGTCCTATGTGCCCAAGCGCTTGCTGCGATCCACTGCCCTTGTCCAGGTTTGTATTCCCCGAGTCTGGAAAGCAAGGGCCGGGGGCGTTCCTTTCGCTGTATGTCGGCAAAACTCTGGAACTTACTCCCGACCCCTATCAGAACTATTCCGAATCATTTGGCATTTCGCAAGGCCTTGAAGACATGGCTTTTTCCTACTTCTACTGTCTAAATCACTCAGTCTCTCTCCGTGGCTCTTGTTTATTGGACCTTGGTTTGCGCTGGGACGCCTCGTCTCTGAGGCTGCCATGCTCATTATAAATCCGAAATAAATAAATAAATAAATATTGCCGGGTAATTTCTCCTGCCGCTTGACATTAGTAAACTCTGGCATTGCTTTTGTTAGCTGTCTTATTATTGGCTGTAGACCCGATGCATCACTTCCGTTTATTCCGGAAGCAGCACCGCCTAAGTACAGTTTTCGTCTGCTTTCGTCCTTCTTTTTTCCTTTTGGGACTACTTTTTTTAAACTGTAGCTTTCTACCCACGCGTTCTTTTCTGCCTGTTGCTGCCTCTTTTATTTCTTTGGTTTGGCAAGAGGGCACGGGGTGCCTCAGCTGCACTGAGCCTGCCCAAGTGCACCACGACCTCGGCTGGAGCCAATTTGCTTGGCACCCGTCGCTGCGTACAGATGCTATGCATCTCGTTGCAGCTTAAGTCCGTGGGATCCCTGTAGTAAATCGAGCCGGTCCGACTCCTGTTTCGGAAGCACCATTATTTTTAGCTTTCACTGATTACGCATTTCCAGCACCTTGACTGGCTGCGGGCTAAGTCACGGTGAAATAAAAACAATAAAGTTACAACCATGGCGCTGCGAAAAACTGCAGCAGCGCAGTCAGAGATTCCTTGTGAGACACCATCAGTGTCAGGGCAGGCAGGGAGGGCTGGGGACTGTGTTACAGTTAGCGCTCTAGCTTTTCAGCTAGAGTGCTGGAGGACACGCGTAGGTTGCGCTCACGTCGGGGACGTGAGCGCGTGGTTAAATAATAAACGGGCGGGCGAGCGAGGCAGTTCGCGCCCAACTGAGCAACAGGCTGCAGAGTGATTATTGCGCTGCGCGCGCTAGGCCCCTACCTGCTCCCATACCACAGGGGTGTGTACCCAGAGCCCCCACTCCTCACAGGCAGAGGTCAGGGAATGAAACATAACACTGGCGACGAGGGTTAACTGCTGTACCCCAGGAACTCATCCACCGGCTGAACAGCTAAGGAAGCCTCACCTAGCGGCGCAGCACACCACGCCTGCCCATGTACAGCTGCCAACTAGCCAAGTGAGTGCACGACGGTCACTGCTCACAAGTCAGTGGTTTCGACACCACCATGAGCGACACTGAGACGCTCGGCCCTGCGGGGGCGCTGCCCCATCACCCCGCATCAGGAGTGCTGCCTCCTTTTAGCGAAGCCGCGGACCCCACGACCGCCGCTCCGCGGTGGCAAACATGGCTGGGTAGGCTGGAAAACTATTTTGTTGGGTCCAGAGAGACAGACGGAGCGGTGAAACGCTCCCTACTCCTCCACTATGCGGGAGAGGAGGTTTACCTCTTATTTAAACACCTGCCCGACACGGGACCCCCGACTGACTACGCAGCAGCGGTGGCGGCTCTGAATGCACATTTTGACCCCCAAGTAATCCATGATTATGAACACTTCAAACTTCGACAAGCGAAACAGCGCGAAGGGGAGTCGGTTGACGCGTTCCACGCGAGGCTGAGAGCCCTCGCCGACACGCACCTGGTCGGGGACCGGGCCAAAGAAGATATCAGGGCGCAGCTGATATTGGGAATCAGGAGCAAGACGCTACGAGGCCTGATACTTCGCAAGCCCAACATCGCGATGAACTAAATCCTCGTCCTGGCCAGAACACACGATTTGTCAGCGGCACGCGCAGAGGAGATGGATTTGGCCCAGGTGAAAGGAGCTGACAGAAGTGCAGAGGTGAAGGTGGAGAAGACGGACGCAGTCCGGAGGAAAGAACGGCCACAGAGGCCCCGCGACCAGCGGGCCCCAGATCAAACCAAGCAATGCGGATACTGCGGATACGACGAACACCCGCTCAAGACATGCCCGGCTCGAGGGAAGACGTGCACCAACTGTGGCATTGACAACCACTTCACGTCGGTCTGTCGCAGGAGGACGCAAAGAATCAGCTACAAGCGAGACAAGCCAGTGAGGAAACTGGTGCGACAACTGTCACACACGTCGCTGTCATTGCAGCCGAGGCCCAGAAGAGAACAAACCAGAGATTATCCAGACTCAAGCACTGAGTCCGACGATGGGGAAGAAACGTACCTTGCGTCGTTCACCAGAGCCCTCAAAAGCACCCGGCGACCACAGCCACGATGTGACATACCAGTGGCTGGATCGGAGGTGAACGCCGTGATAGACACCGGCGCGTCGGTGACGGTGATGGGCGTGCAACAGTACAACCGCCTCAGACCGAGGCCGGAGCTCCGGCTGTCGAAGGCCAAGATATTCGCTTATGGAAGTGACACGCCGCTTCCGCTGAAGGGAAAGATGACGGTGGCAGTACAGTCAGAAAAGGCGGAAATCGCCATCGACATTCATGTAATCAACCAGGAAGTACACACGTTACTCAGCGGCAACGCTGCAGAAGATCTAGGACTGATCACATTTCTCAGAGTGGTCCAAGACAGGCAAGTCGAAGACCTGCTGGAAGCATTTCAAGGCCTATTTTCAGGACTAGGGAAGATCAAAAGGCCACCGGTACGGCTCCACATAGACCCCGCTGTACAACCGACAGCCCTTAGGCACAGGCGCATTCCGTTCCACTTACGCCCGTTAGTGGAGGAGGAGCTCCGAAGGTTGGAGGAACAGGGTGTAATAAAGAAGGTCACAGGACCCACACCATGGGTGTCACCGATGGTGATAGCCGAGAAGCCACGACAACCTGGAAAGATCCGGCTATGCATCGACATGCGCCTCCCAAACAAAGCCATCAAAAGGGAAAGGCATATCACGCCGACCATGGATGACATTGTATCCGATCTAAACGGCGCCCGATGGTTCTCAAAACTGGATTTAAATGCAGGGTACCACCAACTCACCCTAGCAAAGGAGAGCCGTTACATTACCACCTTTAGCACACACTTAGGGCTGAGGCGGTACAGACGCCTGCATTTTGGGATCTCATCGGCTGCCGAAATCTTCCAGAACACTATTAGAGATATCCTAGTCGGACTCCCTGCCGTCCTGAACGTGAGCGATGATATCCTCATCTACTCCAAAACAGTGGAGGAGCATTACCGACATGTCCGGGCCACCCTAGCGCGTCTACAAGAGCACGGAGTCACCCTACACCGAGAGAAGTGCCAACTGTTCCAACAAAAGATCGAATTCTTTGGCTACATCTTCACCAAGGAAGGCATCCAAGTAGACCCCCGAAAGTCGCACGCCATCAAAATGGCTGCGGCCCCCGCATCATTGGCGGAAGTACGCAGTTTCTTGGGAATGGCCACATACTGCGGAAGGTTCGTCCCGAACTTGGCCACCCTGGCCGAGCCCCTCAGACGCCTCACCAAAACCGACGAGGTATGGCAGTGGACTGATACCGAAGAAAAGGCATTTGAGGCGATCAAAGAGGCGCTACTAGACCAAACGACACTAGTCTATTTTGATCCGACCAAGAAGACCGAAATCCTGGTGGATGCCAGCCCCGTAGGGCTAGGGGCAGTCTTAACACAAGAACAAGAACCGGGGCAATGGGCAACTCTGGCGTATGCTAGCAAGGCCCTCACAGACACAGAAAAGCGATACTCCCAAATCGAGCGGGAAGCACTGGCGATCCGATGGGCTGCCGTCATTTCCATCTGTATGTATGTGGACATCCGTTCACAGTGGTGACCGACCATCAGCCGCTGGTGCTGCTATTCCGGGGAACGGCGCCACATCCGCCCCCACGCAAAGAGTGGTGGGCCATCGGCCTGCAACAGTACCACCTGAGTGTAATATACCGGCCAGGGGCCAAAAACCCAGCGGATTTCTTGTCCCAACACCCAGAACACTGCAGTGAGCCCGAGCAAAAGACGCTGAGGACGAGGCCGAAGAGCACCTTGACATGGTGGCGACACTGACGTGTCCCCAGGCCATAACACTTGAGGAGCTCCGAGAGACAGCCGACCAAGACCCTGTGATGGTCAAGGTCAAGAGCACCATCCTCGAGGGAACCTGGCAGCATTTTCTGCAAGCAGCGAACTCGTGGACCAGTGAAGACCGAGAGGACCTTCAACACATGTGGAGGGTACGCCACGAGCTGAGCGTGACCAGAGGGGGGCTCCTTCTAAGAGGTTCCCGAATCGTCGTCCCAGCGGCACTCAGGACAAGAGCGACACAGAGGATGAAAGCCCGGATGAGAGAGAAGGTTTGGTTCCCGGGTATGGACGACTATGTCAATGACACCGTCCGCAGCTGCCAGTCATGCCAACTAACAGGAGAGGCCCAACCACCGGCGCCCATCATAACCGAAGAGCACGGGCGAAGCCCATGGGAGAAGGTCAGCGTGGACTTTGGGAGCCTGCCCGACGGGCGAGTCACACTAGTTATCATCGACAGTTACTCGAAATACCCGATAGCAGAGGCCTTACCATCCACCGCCTTTGTGCATGTAGGGCCCGCCCTGCAAAAGGTATTTGGGATGTTCGGATACCCCGAGGAGCTGCGGAGTGACAACGGACCCCCATTTCAAGGACACGAGTTCGAAGAACTCCTAAAGTCACATGGCATCAGACACAGGCGCATCACCCCGCAATGGCCCCAAGCCAACGGGGAGGTGGAGCGGTTCATGCGCACCATCAACAAAATACTACGCATCGCCGTGTCCGAAAAACTAGACCCGGAACACGAGCTACAGCGATTCCTGGGGGAGTGCCGCAGCACTCCCCATTGTTCCACCCGACTAGCGCCCTGGGCACTAATGTTCCACGGAATTCGCAGGGATGGGTTACCAGTAGCCCCAGGCTGGGTAGCGCCGCCATTCAGTGAGGAAGAAGCGTTCTGGAGGCGCCAAAGGCGAAATAACAGAGTCAGTGAGGCACGGAGGGCTGTGACCCGAGAGGTTCAGGCTGGAGACACGGTGGTCCTAAAAGAGCGCCGGCCGGGAGGAAAGTTTAAGACACGATATGAAAGAGGGTACTGGAGAGTGGTCGACCGTCGAGGGACCATGGTGACAGCGCGCCGAGGGAGAGACCTGGTCACCCGGAACACATCATGGTTCAAGGTGGTGAGGAGACCCGCAGACGACCAAGGGGTGACAGACCTCAACGAAGACCACGACTCCGGGGACGTCCCGGCGAGTGCACCCAGCTCCGACCCACGGAGCAACACAGAGTCTGAGACAGGTGGTGCCGACTGCACAGGTGGTGGACCAAGGCAAGAGGTGGCACCCGAGACCCAGGCCCAGGGCGCACGAAGTGCCGCCAGGTATGAACTGAGGGAGAACCCCAGGCCCAGCAGTCGGCTGAGAGACTTTGCGTGCCAAGTAAGTAATGCGGCGAACTAAGAATCAATCTGTCGTCAAGGACTGAGTTGAGAAGGGATGTTACAGTTAGCGCTCTAGCTTTTCGGCTAGAGCGCTGGAGGACACGCGTAGGTTGCGCTCACGTCGGGGACGTGAGCGCGTGGTTAAATAATAAACGGGCGGGCGAAGCAGTTCGCGCCCAACTGAGCAACAGGCTGCAGAGGGATTATTGCGCTGCGCGCGCTAGGCCCCTACCTGCTCCCAGACCGCAGGGGTGTGTACCCAGAGCCCCCACTCCTCACAGGCAGAGGTCAGGGAATGAAACATAACAGACTGCACAGTGTCGGGCAGAGGCTAGAGCCTATGCTGCGGTAGAGATCGCTGTGGCAGACTGTCGGAGCCTGATACTTTGTTTATGGTATCGGCATAGTGAGGATGTCAGGCCGGACTCTCTGTGCCATGTGCATTCAGCGTGAAACTGACAACACCGAGAAGCGGGCCCAGCTTCACTTGGATCCCGTGTTTGGCAGGCAGCAGTAGTATTGCTCTTCTCCTCTGTGCCCACACCCGATAAGACAAGGTGCCGCCACGGCACAGCTGCCTGTGTGTGCTTCTCTGTAGGAGGCACTATGGGTGCTGT
This sequence comes from Triturus cristatus, assembly GCF_964204655.1. Lineage (NCBI taxonomy): Eukaryota > Metazoa > Chordata > Amphibia > Caudata > Salamandridae > Triturus > Triturus cristatus. Next base: position 493,802,433 of record NC_140588.1, read on the forward strand.
GCAGGATGTTTTGGCGGGACAAGTTAGCAGGAAGAGCAGAAACCTTTGGCACTCCCTTTGCTCCCGACCCTCTAGCACTCACGGACATGTGTGTGTGCAATGGAGTTGGAGTCTTGTCTAAGCGCAGTGCAGGGGCCATGCACAGGCTTAAAAGGGCCAGCCTGACTTGCCGCACCGCCATTCAGTCTTAGGAGTTGAAATGCTGCGGAGTGCATCAGAGGGATCAATGCAAGACATGAGCTACTGCCATATGACGTAGGAGACAGCCAGTGTGAAACTGGCTGGATAATTTGTGTTGGATTATTGGCAAATCAATTAAAACATTCTTTTTCGTGTTTCGGTGCCCACAGCAGGCAGAGAACGTGTGGGGCTGGTATCCTGTTGTCCACGCTGCGCCTCATTGGTTCTGCACTCTCTGTGTGCTACCAGCCATTAAAAGGGTTTTCAGAACCCATGACTGATACCAGGCAGCATGCTTTTTAATTTTCCAAAAATCCTGCCGGAAAACAACATGCGGAGGGTTTACAAACCTTTGAAACTGCTGCCAACCATAGCGAGACATCCTTAGGATAGGGGACTTGCCTCGGACTCTCCATCCCGAAGGCCCAAGAAACGTGGCAGCTGAAGATGTGTAAACAAAGCTTGGCCGAAGCGCTCATCTTGAGGACACCAAGGCATTTGTGAAATGGGAGCAGGCAGGTTAGTCACGCTGTGCACTGTGTTTATTTGATATCAGCAGCATGGGCCTAACTGTATTAGGTTAACACAAATGGAATGGCATGGATGTGTAAGACGTGCTCAATTAATATTTCCTTACCTTTACATTTTTGGGCACATTTTTACACTGTCCATGGCATATTGTATTCTACTAAAAATAGATTGAAAGGGAATGCCTGCTTGTACAACATTTTCTTCTTCTGCAGCTATGGTTCTATCTCAAACATTTCATTTGGTCTTTCCAATGGAGCATTGGAAACATTTTGAAAAATTGTACATGCAGCCTTGTATTTGCTTGCAGAAACAGGAAAGTGTCACTTATACTCGTTGAATGTTACTCATAATTACATTGAAATTATATAAATGTCACACGTAGCAATCTGAAACTTTGGGAGCTATGTTGCATACACATGGTAGCAGGTGCAGCGTTACCCCTCCAGAGCTTTCTTTAAATCTAAACAAGCATTACGTGTGCATGTGTATTTACATGGTGGGGCAATGTACTGTAGCTGCTCCGCTGTGACGCTGAGCTATAACTCAGTATTCATTTAAAAATCTATGTTTTGTTGGAAAACAGTGACCAGCACTTTCTGGGTTCCAAACAAGCATTTGCAATGCAATAGGTCTTGCATTCGCGAGAATTTGAGCTATTGGCATTGTAATGACAATACCTTTTATTTATGTGTTCAGAAAAGCTGCAAGCTGTGCATAAACACGCACTTATAGTCCCTCCTTACGAAAAGAAAGACTGTCAGTAAAAGAGGTGTAGTTACTGCCAGCGTTGCTTTTCGTAAGCAATGACCACAAAGTGCCTGTTTACGCACCACTTGCAGATTTTTAAAATATATAATTAAAAGGCATTGATATTTACAATGCCAATAGCACAAACTCTTGTAAATGCGAGACCTATTGCATTGCAAATGCTTGTTTAAACTTGGTAACACTGTCTGGGCACTGGTGAACCTCATTAGTATCATTTTAATACCCATATATAGCCAAAAGCAACATAAAGGTGCCGAGTCAGGTATGCAAAGGGCCATTCACTGTACAGCAACACGTGTCACTTCATTTACAGTGATGTTTGAACTGTCTGAGCCAGAAAAAACTGTTTTATTGTTAAAATGTGATGGATTATGTGGTAAATGTGGCAAATAATAATTATGTGAAAAACGCTGCAGCAGCACAATTGCATCATTCCAATGGCCCTGATTAATGTTCATGAGGAAGGTCGATTTGCGACCCACAAGGAATCCCTAAATGAAGCTCAATGAGTTTCATACATTAAGAACACCATTTATCTAACTGAAATTAGGAAATGGGTATTCCTTATGTTTGTACATCTGGGCCTATGTGAATATAAAACATGGAACACTGAATTCAGGCAATTGTCCTATTACTTTTTTTTTCAGCAAAGCAAACACATACCAAAACAGCCAAAACCCTCAACGGAAATTCTTGGGATATAACTATATAGAGCAAAATATCCTTGTGACATCTCTCAAATTGGGCATAATAAGCAGACTTTAAAGAAAATGGTATAGACTGGGATATAAATAAAATATAGAATATATAAACATAGCTATCACCTCTACATTTAAAATCAGGGAAGCAATGATCTCCCAATCTTTAAAAATAATGAAAAAAATATTCCATATTGTATAAGAACTAAAACCTTCAGGTTCTTCAGCTGCCCTACAACACTCGAAACAACTGTGTTATAATCTTGCTCAAGTCTTCTTCAAAAGATTAAACTAATATGTGAAAACAACCATGCAGAAACATCTGCTCTTTCTGATTACCTTTCTTTGTCAGCTCACAAGCATCCAAACCTTAATTACTTTAAACTTGTGCATCAAAACATGTTTTTTTAACCAATAACTTCTAATTCTCTCTTTTTGGGTTTGTTACATTGTCTGTTTTAAAGCCAACACACATAGTGTGAGTGCATTCTACAAATAAATATAGCACAACCTAATGTCTGTTTTATCTCTAGATCTGTGTGCAACGAAAGTGAGAAAGCAGTGGTAAAGTCAGAGACCATGTAGGAGAAGTATACCAAGAAAGTTAGAAATTGGAAGACTGGATATTTCACAGTTCAATATAAGCCATCAACTCAACCCATATCATATGCTTGGCACAATGAGTTATATTTTGTACCATTTCAACCAGTCTTTTGCAGTGAATTATGAGGATTGCCTTTTAGCAGCCCATATAGAAGAAAAATGACTTAGCTTCAATCACAATTGTTCAGGTGGATACTCTCTAAACCTTCAGATTTCTCACTTTTTGAATATGCCAGGTGTAAGACTGAATCCATAAACTTTCCAATAGTTCTCCATGCTGGTAGGGGGGGTGGCTTCACTTCAGTGCCAGAAAGAACACCATCCTGATGTCACTGGAGCTATAAAGCACCCCTTCACCGGCATCCTGACAACATTTTCCCATAAATATTTTACATGCCTTCAAGGCAGGCATGATGAAGACAACATCACATTGGCAAGGTGCAGTATAACCTTTATAGAGGAACCGAAGTATGGTATCTGCATAAGTAAACCAGCCAAACTGATCATTAAGTCCTTGGTACAGTCAATATAAAAACTGACTACCCTAGTGGGAAACAGCACATTAATCCTCTCTTCCTTTTTAGTGGGAAGAGGGGAAAGTAAGCAGGTAAGGTGATGGACTTCCAATATGAAAGGTTGAAAGCACACGGGGCAGAAAAGCAGTCCTGATTCTAAGGTCCAGCTTGTTGGAGAGATAGGTATTGAAGGTGAGTTTGATGCTCAGTGTCTGCAATTCACTGATCCTTTCGACAATGTAATGGCTACTGGAAACACAGTCTTCAAATTAGGCAGTATCCACTGGCAACTGTGAAAAGCTTCAACTAAAGAACGCATTCAAAACGTATGAACAAGATTGTTATCCCATTGCGCATTATGAAAGAAAGGGGGTACGAGTTGGTGAGGCCCTTAAGACACCTTATGTCTATTGGTGATTTGAAAAGAAATGGGGCCATATTATCAAGGAACGGCGATAACATTATCACCGCTTTAATGGCAGGAAACTGCTGCTAAAGCAGCGATAATGGACTTGATAATATGCCGTTGTGAAGTCCCATAGAAGCCCAAGTTCTGGTGTGAACCTGGGCTTCTATGGGAATTCACAAGGGCATATTATCAAGCCCATTATCGCCGCTTTAGCGGCAGTTTCCTGCCGCTAAAGCGGCGATGATGTTATCGCCGTTCCTTGATAATATGGCCCATGGTTAGGCCGGAGATAGGGAAAAGCTGACAAGGTGGATAAATAGCATTTTATTGTGCTTACTCACACTTCTGTTGAGCAAACAGCAGGTAAGATCGTAATATGTCTGATACGTGTCCATTATAAGGGTCTACCAAGCTGTTCTGCACACCATTTGATGAGCCTACCCAATGTCTTGGAGGATAACATTCACCACTTTAGGAGTTACATTCAGTTTTCCCCATTCAATATCCTGGCATAAAGGGGAAGGCTTTGGAGGTTCGGGTGCAGTCCCTGCTACTGCGATAGTGAGGGGATGTCTACACTATGAGGGAAGTTAAGCACAGGACACAACGTGAGGTGCATCAGGTCTGCATGCCACACCCTCCTCAGCCAATACGCGAGAATTAAGATGACTTAGGCCCAGTCAAGGTAAATCTTCTTCAACATGCTAGGACTCAAAGGCATGAAGGGAAATGCATAGTGAAGTGGAAAGTTTCTCCTCAACTGAAGCACATCTACCAAAGCTCCATGCATCAGAAAGTGGAGGATATAGAACATTGTGCATTGGGCATTGTCAAGGGTGTCAAATATGTCCACCTCAGGTGGGCCCCAGTCATTGAAGATGTATTGAACCACCTCAGGTTGATGCTTTTACTCTTTCTTGGCAAAGAGAAACCCACTCCGACTGTCTGCTTGAAAATTTAAAGCTTCACCCACATGATTACCAACTGTAGTGCAGTGCATACTCCTTCATGCCCTTATATATATATGTAAGGGAACCGAGGGATATCCACTCCAGTGCATACCCCTCGTGCTGTTAAATACTTATGTAAATTCACCGAGGGTTATGTGCACTGCGGTGGTACTTACACTGGGGGGGAAGAGGGAGAAGTTCCTCTATATTTAAAAATCAATGCAGATTGAAGTTTAATCTGCAGTGGTTTTTAAAAATAGAGGGTTGGCTCCTCTCAGCCTTTTTAAGTACCATCACAGTGCTGATTTAATTCCCCCGGCAGAATGGCTGAATTAAATAGTAATTGTGCTATACAGAACTAATATGGAGTTACTAAATTACTCCAATTCTGGAAACACTGTATCCTTCCACACCTGAGATGGAAGGCAAACACTGCCATCACCTTCATGACAATGCATGAAGCTGAAGTCAAATCAAATGGACAAGCTGCAAATTGGTAATGCGTTGATCCTACCAAGAAGTGTAGATACTTTCTGTGCAACTTCAGTATTGGTATGTGCAATTTGTGCCTCGAAGGTTGATGGATATCTTTCAGTCTTCCACTTCCAGTGCATGCAATACCTGTGGGAGGGACAGCACATTAAATTTCACTTTTTGCAGGAACTAATTCAGGATGCTGAGATCTAGAATTGGACGAAGACTACCATCCTTCTTTGGAATCAGGAAGTATCAGGAGTAGATCCATTGGCTCTGGTACTAAGGTTTCTCATACGGCAACCAGGAGCAACCGGTTTGCTGATGCCTTGCTGGTTTGCTAATTACTTTGATGCCATTTGAAGAATCTTCCAAATAAAAGTTTCATCCAAATCAACTCATTCCTTGAAAGCTTTTGGGTGGGTTCCAAAACACGTTTTCCCCATGCAATTTTCCTTTGACAAATTGAACAGCAATACAGAAAAAAGGGCTGAACTAAAATAGAACAAATTTGACAGAAAGTTGGGTCTTTACACAGAAAGCATTCTTTTTGTGATTTGGTGCAAATCAGTTCAGTAGTTTTTGAGACATTAAGCTTCAAAATGAATGCATATTTTAGGCCGCAGAGGATCCACTGATCTCAATAATCAATAGATTACTGCTGCAGCAGCCATTTTAGGCTTGGGGACTCAACCCCCTGTCCAGAAGAAAAATTGAAAAACATATGGTGGACAGGGTAGGGAGAACTCAACTCAATTAGACTAGTGGGGGCTCCCCAAAGGCCCCCTACTTGGGCCACAAATACATTTTTTAACATTACTGCAGATCAGAGGAGGAACCGTAGATCTGTTTACCAGCTGGCCTGAGCTTGTGTTCTTACAGTTTTGCATTGTTTGCAGGAGGGTAAGAGTGTATATTGATAAGTCGCCCGTAAAGTTTGACTTGTCTACCCATAGGTCAATGTGCTAATATATATATAAATAGGGCAGAATACATAGTGGGGGTAGTGTGCTCTCATAGTGAAATATCTCACAGTGAAATAAAAGCTGAAAAATAAAATATTTCACTGTGTAGGTCTTATAGATTTTTCCCTAAGTAAGCTATGAGGAGAGAAAAACCTTAATTAGCTCGACCTATAAAAAGGCTAGATATATAAAATATTTCCAAGTTTTTTCCTGCTTGTTTTTTAATTGTGCAATCAGATTTTTGATAATTTCAGCAGAAAGGTAACTTTATAAAAATTTACTTGAGAACAAGTTCTGCCTTCTGCAGCACACATGGAAAGAAGATTTGCTTCTAAGGATTGCTTTTCTGCAGGAAAGTGTCCCTTCCTGCACAAACATTCCTGTCTCTAATTTACACTAAAGAGTAGTGTGGAGCATGAATAGAAAACCAGAATCAGAACAAGAAACCATAGATGCTCTCAAATATTTACTGTTGCATTGATTTGTATTTTCGAAATTATTGAAGAATAGTTTAAAACTTAAAGCAAGCTGTCATATATGTCATTATATTAATTTGGACATCATCAGAGAACATGATTAATATTAAAACATCATATAACATTTATAAATTCAGCAAAATTATTTCACATTACATATAATGTTTGGCATGGGCGCTCTGTCAATTGCATGTAGACATAAACATAGCAAGTTAATCCTGCAATGAACTCAATACTGTAGATTCCAACACATGTTTTGTGGTTGCCGCTTCTTCAGGGCAGTTTCACTTCATAACATCGGAAATAACATCAGCATGTGCTATTTCAAGGTTTACTTTAACTTCTACATACAGATCAGTTATCTTGAAGGGCATCTCATATCACAAGCTTCCACGTCACTGAATATTAATGCTTGCACCCGATAACTTGCTTCAGTTTTTAATAAAGTATCTGTTCCATCAAAGAAGTTACCATCAATTATATCTCAAGTCCTGCTTACGCCTCAACTACAAAAAGACCAATTATGGTATTTGCGTTGATGAGACAGATACATTTACCTTGAAATACCACGTACAGATGTTATTTCAAGTGCTACGTTTATAATGTTTTCATATTAATCATGTTCCATGATGATATGCCTGTGGCCAATGCTGCTGCCATGACAGTACTGTGAGAATTTGAAGACAGCATACCTCACCTAGTAGAGTGCGGCACTCAGGAACATAATCCTGCAAAGGCTGGACACCAGGTCTGCACAGCAGCAGAAGTTCTTCATGAGAGAGGTAGACAGAACCAACTGGCTTGTGATGAGATGCATGGCAGCAGCTGTAATAGATGCCAGCCACTAAATGGCCAATGGGAAAGGTGGGCATCCAGAAAAGTGATGCTCATTCTTAACTTGGATTGTAAGACAGTTGGGGTTGAACAGGTTATCTAGGAGCATAGATAGTGTGCTTCACAGTGAACAGATGTAGTTGGGGTTAGGGTGGGAGGGATATTGGACTGCCAGGGGTATAGATAGTATATAAATAAATATTTCAAACTTTTAGTTGGAGTTCTGTGTTTGCGTCCATATGAGTTACATCAGGTCTCAATTATGACTGTTCTTTTTTTCCATCAATATATTCACAATATGTCTCCTCTTGTACCCTGGCATAAGCACACATCACTTAAGTGTAATGTTGTACAGTTGGCAACAGATTCGACTGATCTGACACACATTTTCAGGTGCCTATGACAAGACACCATCTGTTTTGGTGCAGGCATCTACAGCACCCATTTAAAAGTATGATGAATGGTTCCTTATGTGTGCCTACTTATATGTCCATTCTGAGGCTGTTGCTGATTCATGCACTGGTGCCATCAGCCATATTCTCACCGGATACCCGGGGTAACCCAGAGGCGAAGAAAGGCATGTGAAGTCTTGCATGTCCGAGGATACACAGACAGTGCTTCAAGTGAGTGTGTGCTAATTGATGGCGTATTGACCTTCTAACAAATGTCCAACACGTAATACCCATCCAATACATTCCGATTCGATGACTGTTGGTTTCATACTGCTGATCAGTAATGAAAAGGCATTGTTGTGCTTGCATTGTTAAAAACATCAGACAACAGTGTTCAATACATGCAGATTTAGGCAACATCGTTATGTCAGGATTTACATCCGTTGGTCCTAGTTGTATGGCTTTAAACAGTGACATGTGGAGCAAAACCATTCATGTGAAGTGTGCTCTTTTCACTACACCCAATGCATTTTGGGCCTGAAAGGCCCTTCGTCAGGGATCTCTGCAACAAAATAAGAGACATGTCTAAACCAACAACTCCATGCAAATTCTTTAAATTCTATTAAACTACCCACATCAAACCCTCTTCACCCCCATCATTACCAGTGCTTAAATTACATCCATGATCAAAAACGAAAACGTAATGTTAAACCTCTTCCTCTACGCACAAACTCAACCCCTGCTTGATTGACCAAAATAATCCCCTACCTAAAAATGAATAATAGTAAACTGATACAGAAATTAATGTGCAATTTTCATTATCCTAGTATCCCCTAACGCTACTGACAATATCGGCAAGAACCCCTGTTATATAAACCCCACTGCCTATTAGTGCCAACCCTTCCATTATATCATATTGCTAAAGCTTGTGCAGTTACCTTAGGAGCCACAACCGGCAACCTCATCTGCTCATGCACATCTTCTCAATGTTCACGTAAACACGTATTTCCTCGAGCTTTTCAAGCTGTCAATATGAAAGGCTCCCCCACATGCATGCAATTAGTCTCAGTTGTTCAAAGGTTGGCTCTAACCACGTGATCTCCCCCAGTTGGAATTTCAAATCTTAAAGAGATATTTAATGAAAACCCCAAGTGTCGAAATACAATCCCCATCTATATCATTTTAAACCTCAAAAAAACAAACACTCCCGCCTACCCATGCACTCATGCAAAGTCGATGTCCAAACCCACCCTTGCCGGTGGCAGAAATATATTGTGAAACAAATATATTGTGAAACAAACAAATACCTCATGAGTACCGAATACTACTTAAAACAAAGTCCATGCTAAAAAATTCATAACACCTCAAAGTGCACGAAAATAACAGCGATTACTTCATACAGAATTCAGCCATCCCACGAAGCGTGTAATACTGGTGCAGTTGGTTGTATTCTGCTGGAAATCCACTCCAGGTCTTCCGTGGCATTTTCAGAATTGTGACTTTAAAATCCGACTTTTCTATTAAAGAGGGTTTTAAATTGCAAATCCTCAGACACCAACCAGGACATTCCTACCTGTTCCCAAACAAAAGTTATCACTTATTAAATGCAGTAAGGTAGTCTAATGTTATCCTATGACAGAGGTAGGTCTTGCAATAGTGAAAATATTAATCAGAGAGTTTTTCACTACCAAGCCATGCAAAACCTAAAACATTTTAAATAAAACACATAGTATTCTTTTTAATGCACCTCTTATAATCATTTTGGTGTAAACTATATTCTTTTCAGTGCAAGTCATATTCATCTCACTATGGCTGATGTCCGTTTGAGTTTACATCTTTGTTCCATTTAGCACAAGCGTTATTAATATTGTTTATTAGGTGAGTTAAACTGCATTTCATAATTTACATTAATAATCGGAAAAAGACCTTTACAACGCAGTCAAAACACCGCAATGCATTTTCTTTGCGGTCATTACAACGCAAGTCGTTACAACGACTTGCGCTGGATGGCGCTCTAGACTAAGGAATAGTGTGATTTACTATTCCAACACCTTCCCTACTGTTACGTAGGCTGGAGTTGGAATAGTAAATCATACTATTCCTATGTCCAGCGCCCTCCAGCGCAAGTCATTGTAACGACTTGCGTTGAAAAACCGCGATATAAATGATCGCGTTCTATCGTCATGCATCCTAATAATCAATACAACACCATAGATAATAAATAAATTAATGAATTCTAATAATATATAAAAGATTTTATCAGTTTTCAACTGATGATTAAGATTCGTATAAATAATATTACATTTAAAACAGCCAATTCAACCAAGACCTTAAGTGCAACTCCACAAATGAAAGAAATATGGTTAAGCATCCAATGGCTTTGTTCGAGCTCCCAGCAAAACAAAACCGCATGGCATCTTAAAATATCCTTGTACTACTTGTCGAAAGAGAGATTTCAGAATTTTTTTCTCAAGTCCTGTACCAAAGGACATTGGCAAAGGATAGGTTCTACAGTTTCTGGAAAAAGGTTACACAAGCGACGTTCACTGTTGTTATCCCCGGTTTTCTTATGGGACCCTTCGAAAGACAGCTTCAGTTTTAAGCCTAAAATGTAAAAAAGCGTTTTTGCCCACATACTTAAGATGGAGTCTAGAAAAGGTTGCCTCTTATTTGTAAGAGTTACATGTGTATACGGAGAGTACTTATACTTGGTTACAGTAACTAGTAGCCGCGGCCTGTACAGGTAATATCGGTGGGGCTAGGTGAGTGGGGAATTCGACAGACGATGACCAGGGCAAATTAATTATTTATTTTGTTTACCCTGGTCATCGTCCGTTGAAATCCCGGCCCCACAGCTCTTACCCGCACGGGCCTTTTTCTGGTAACTAGATCACTTTCATATGATACCATTTTCATCTTTTTAATTAACAGTTTACGGGTCACCATGGAGATCACCGCTAAGGTTTTCATTGTAGAAAGCAGATGATTTTCTAATAAAAGCTTTAATTCCATATCCAATGCCACTGCTCGTTCACCTGGTTAAATTTTCAGATCTTCTAGGATTAGATCCTCTAGGCTCAGTATTGATGCATTTTGACACTCAAATATATAATAACGTTCACTAAGCAGTGTATTCTTTTTGATTCTTATCATAATTGTGATGTGACATGCTTTATGACATCTGGGTTGCATCATACTTTTTTTGAGACGTCACCTTCATTCTTCTGTGTTTTATACATTTTGATAAGTCCTTTGCATTTCAGGAGATGTCATATATTTAGAGCTTTAATTTTGACATGAACAGCATCTCACAATCATTAGCTCAAAATTGAATTATAAACATATCTACTACATGCTATGACCTGTTTGAACTGTGAACATTTTCCAAAAATATGTTTGTGTAACAATTGAATTGTGTCTTTATGAACAATCTAGCCACAACTGAATTAAAGTACTGCACAAATACCTAATTGAATCACAGACGTCGTCCACTTTCAGCTAATTGTGTGTTATTCCAACTGAACCTCCGCTAAATGTGCATGAGCAAGTGGAAATCCGCTAAGCTATAATTATTTATGTATATGTTGACAGTACTGGGATATGTTTTTGAGTCAATCGTGATTTTTTAGTTTATGCATTATAGATAGTCTTTTTGGATCCACTTTAACTGTCCTCTAATAAGACAATACTTAGGGTATGGTACAAAATGTTTAATAAAAATCTATGCCGGCAGGTTCATTGAATAGTAGGTACTTAAATCAAGCCACCTGCATCCCCGGAAAAGAAAAACAGGCATAAAATGATGGCTAATACGGGGAAGTCTTTTTTTCTTATCATTACCACATTTAGTGTACCTCTTGCGCCTGCTTTATATAGGTGTGCGTTTCAAAGTGCAGATAAGTGCATATGTTTGTGAATACTCACAACATCAGGAGGGTGTTTACACTAAGACTTATTTTGACAATCCACTTGGTGCTGATTAAGACAGCAGAATTTCTGCTCACCAAGTTTATTCGGACATATCCGCTCATGAAAGTATGCAAGTCACAACATTCACACACAACATGTGTTGGCATTCCACATTCTAGATAACTATGTACGCAGGCAGTCTTAATGGCAGCACCCAAAGCTTAGTAGGTTTGCATGCCTGCCATACAGGCCAAAGAACATCTCCAACAGCAAAAGAGCAATACCTGAGAAGTGTCATCTATCATAGTGTAATATAGCATTAGACTTGCCTATGATGTAGTTAAATAATTTCACCAAAAATATAGATATACAAAAATAGAACATAAATAAATAAGGTTTGTTCCAGTTCTGTGTGCATCGCACATAAAGTGTGTTGTTTCTACTGCCAATCTTTGAAATTCAATTCGCACTATTAGAAATCTTTAGAAAGGCGGTACCAAATGGCGTTTCCTCCAGCGGAGAATAGGTAACTGCTGTCATGTGCTGTCACCCTCGTCTGAATCACTGGATGACTAAAATTCGGATTGCGAAATGCTCTCGCACTGCACCGAGACACATCTAAACAGACATGATGGAAAAAGATGTATAAGCAGTAGTTTGTAAAAGGCAGTCTCTCATTGGTTCAAATATACCTCACCTTTGTTTGCCTTTGAGAAACTACTCTAAAGGGTGAAAAAGAGAACGATCTGTAGGGCCTCATTATTCTTCTGTCTGGTGTTGAAATCTCTTCGGGTCACCGAGGGGTGCAGCAATAGCTGGTGCATGTGTACATCCAGGTCACCGCCGGAGATGTAGTTTTCTTCTCCTTTATTCATTCTATAAAAATGTCTTCCAAGAATACTGTCAACCTGTCTTTCGTGTTATTTGACCTTCCTTGTCACTGGTAAGGCACTTCTAAAGAGTTCTCCTTTTTCCTGTGTTTCCTATGTTTCTAATGTGTTTTTACGATTATGTCATTTGATTTTTAAATGGCAGTTGTTTAATTTTGTTCTAATTTTGATATTTTTCCTTCTGCGTTTTCAATTGTAAAGCCTTCTATATTGTATTGTGTTTGTACCGTACACCATCCTGTTTTCTTAGCAGATGAGCAAATTAAAAAATAAAATATGCAGGAATTAATAGGATGAAGAAGTACATGGCCAAGAGAATGCAAGTCTGTGTTACATGCTAGTGTTTCCTAGTAGAGAAAGAAGACTGCTAGGCATGCTCACAGTGTCCTCTTTGATCAGTGTCTGCTTAAATTTACTTTTTCAATGTGGTTATAGTGATGCTGTGGATGGGTGATTGCAGATAGCACACAGTCTCCCAGCTGTACAGCCCTCCCCGACCCCTACTTAATGGTGGCCACTGCGCCGGGGCGCCAAAGGCAAGCTCGTCTGCGCCCGTCCGCGACCCAACTGCGACCAGCGCCAGGAACCCTGGATCTCCGCACCGCCAACACTATGACCCAGCGGCACTCCACGCTCTCAACCCAGGCCGCAACAACAACTGCAAGCTAGCATCACCAGCAGACACCCACGGACCCTTCAGCTGTCACCTCTGCCGGCACACCTGCAGCACCGCCAAGACCACTGACCTAGCGCAATCCGCCTGCAACAACACAACACAACCGAAGACCCGGCAATGCATCCTCCTCAACGTCCCATCCCTCCACAAACACGCCACTGAAATCTGGGACCTCCTCGACAGAAGTACCCCGGACGTAGCATTTTTCCCGAAACCTGGACCAACACCACCCCGGAACCAGACATCGCCATTGCCATTCCCCAAGCATACAAGCTCTTCAGGAAGGACCGCCCCACCCACCCTGGAGGAGGAATAGCCATCATCCACAAATCCACCCTCTGCCTGAGCACACTCCCCGACGAGCCCACAGACCTGATGGAACACCTTCACTTCAAGATACTGGCCAGCCCTACCTCCACCCTCCGAGGAACCCTCATCTACCGATCCCCTGGACCCCGCTAACTTTTCGCCAACTCCATCACGGACATCATCTCCCCGCATGCCATCGCGTCCATCAACTACACCCTACTGGGAGACCTCAACTTCCACCTCGACAACCAACTGGACCCCAGCACGACATCCCTCCTGGACAACCTCTACAACATTGGACTCCGCCAGATCGTGACCAAACCCACGCACTCAGCAGGACACACCCTCAACCCCCTCTTCACAACAGGAAACTCCATCACCTTCAGCCACAATACCGAACTCCTATGGACTGACCATCGATGCGTCCACTTCACCTTCAGAACACCCACCATCCACAGACACCAGCACCTTCTCCCACGAAGAAACTGGACCAAAATCACCAACGACTAGCTAACCTCATCACTCAGCAACTCCAACCCAACCATTGCGGAAAACGACGACACCAACAACGCAGACCGAACCATGCACAGATGGATCTCCGACAGTGTCAACACCATAGCCCCCCTCAAGAAAAACAACAACACCCACGCCAAGAAAGCTAGGTGGTTCACCACCGAACTTCGAGAGTCCAGACGCACTTGCCGCCACCTCAAAAAGGCTTGGAGGAACACCAAATCCACAGAACCCCACAACAACTTCAGAACCGCCACCAACGCCCACCACCAACTCATCAGAAAAACGAGGAAAAAAGCGATTGAAGACAGAATTTCCACTCATGCACACAACAGCAAAGAACTCTTCAACATCATCAAGGAGTTCGCCCAACCCACCAGCGAGTCCACCGACATCCCTCCTTCAAAAGACCTCGGCTACAAACTCAGCACATTTTTCCACCACAAAATCAAGAGCATCTACGAAATCTTCGACGAAGACAACCAACACACTAAACCCTCACCAACCACCCCCCACACCCTGAAGTCAGCAAAAGACAACTGGACAGCCCTCACCACCGAAGACACACTGAAGATGATGAAGTCAATCCACTCCGGGGCCCCCACGGGCCCCTGCCCCCACCACATTTTCAACAGAGCCGCCGACACCATTGCACCCATGCTCTGCCACACCATCAACCACTCCCTGGCAACCGCCTCGTTCCCTGTAACTGGACTTTGGAGATACACAGACGTTGTGAACACAATAAGCAAACTGCGCGATGGAACTTATCATGGCTCCACGACACTGATGAAGATAAAGGACTGAGACTTGGCACATGAAGTGCAGGTATTTTGTGTATAATATTAAGGAAAACACAACGAGAACCCGATAACTAGTACCTTGGATATAGGAGACTCTTGGAATAAAAACCATTTGCAGTGTTCACTGGATAAACAGGGTGTGAGCTTTACTATTGGTGAGCCTTGAGGAAGCCACGACGGGGCGAAACACGCGTCGGCTGTTGGCTGTTGTGCTCTGTAAAGAAATAAAATCTGACTGATCTACAGCTACGTTGATATTCAACAATGTGGAGCTATTTTCTCTTATGATGATATTGTTGCTGAGCGTGCCTAATGTACGAGGGATGAATGTAACTTATGTATGATGTGCTCTGGAGTCTTTATTGTTAATTTGGACCTGCATCACTTATTGTGAATTCAGGAATAAATCCTCTAGGTGGATGAGTGTTGGACACCAAGGTTGCACCTGATAATTGATCTAATGTATTGCTGTCTGATTATCAAACTAAGGAGACATTTTGATGTGCAGATCATTTAAAGCATATCCACCTCAGTATATATAAGCCTTGTTCCCTGATGACTGGAAACACGCTGAGATCAACCCCCTCCTGAAGAAACCCTTGGCGGACCCCACCGACCTCAAAAACTACAGACCCATCTCCCTGCTCCCGTTCCCAGTGAAAGTCATAGAGAAAGCCATCAACAGCCAACTCGTCACATTCATCGAGGAGCACAACATCCTCGACACCTCCCAATCCGGCTGCAGAAAAAATCACAGAACGGAAACCGCCCTCCTAGCCACAACAGACGGCATCCGTACCTTACTGGACAAAGGAGAAACAGCAGCCCTCATCCTCCTCGACCTCTCAGCGCCATTCAACACAGTCTCTCACCGCACCCTATTAAGCAGACTCCATGACGCAGGGATCCAAGACAAGGACCTCGACTGGATCCGCTCCTTCCTCTCCAGCAGAACGCAGCAGGTCAGACTCCCCCCTTTCCTCTCGGACCCTACACCTACCACCTGTGGAGTCCCCCATGGGTCCTCCCTCAGCCCTACGCTCTTCAACGTTTACATAGCTCCGCTCGCCCCCATCGTCAGAACCTACGGACTCAACATTGTGTCATACGCAGACGACACCCAACTCGTCCTCTCCCTATCCAGCGAACCCAATACCGCCAGACACAACTTTTGAGAAGGCATGGAAGCCGTCGCCAAATGGATAAAAAACCGCTGCCTACAACTAAACACCAACAAAATGGAAGTACTCATCATGGGCCCAAACCCAGACGCCTGGAACGGCACCTGGTGGCCCCCTGCCCTCGGAAGCCCGCCCACCCCCACAGACCACGCATGCAACCTGGGAATCATCGTGGACTCAGAGCTCAAAAATGACCGCCAGATCAACTTGTCTCATCCTCCTGCTTCCACACCCTCTGCCCCCTACGTAAGACCTTCAATTGGATCCCCCTCGAACACAGAAAGACCGTCACTCATGCCCTGGTCACCAGCAGGCTCGACTACGGCAACGCACTCTATGCCGGAATAAACAAAAACCTCACCCACAAGCTACAGAACATCCAAAATGCCGCCACAAGGCGGGTCTTCAACCTGCCAAGACACTGCCACATCTCCTAACACCTGCACACACTCCACTGGCTCCCCATCGAAGCTAGAGTCACCTTCAAGATGCTAACCCACGCGCACAAGGCCCTCCACAACACCGGACCAGCATACCTGAATAGCCGACTCAAATTCCACGCACCAAAAAGGACCCTATAATCAGCCCAGCTCTCCTACGCCGTGGTCCCCCGCACCAGAGAGACCAGATCGGCAGGCCACTCCTTCTCCTTCCGCACGGCCAGAGCCTGGAAAGACCTTCTGCTCTACCTCAGACAGATAACATTGCTCCCCATCTTCGCAAGAAACCTCAAAACCTGGCTCTTCAACAGGCCCCCTCCTTGATGGACTGGAACCTGCGAACCCCTCCACCCACATCCCCCAGCGCCTTGAGACCCTTACGGGTGAGTAGTCGCGCTTAACAAACACCTGATTTGATTTGATTTAATATTGGGCAAAGAGGTCAAGCTGCGGTGAGACCCGCCCCCGCACTCCCCGCTGTTTCAACAACACAGCGAAGTCGGGGTGGATTATTCAAAGTCACTTTTGCGGGTGGAGCACTCCTGCACTTCCCTCCTGACTTCAAGAGACAATACCTGACAAGGGATACGGATTCGGGAAGACAGTATCGATCCAGGGCAATCCGTATTCCAACGGTGCTTGAAAGCTCAGACTGTGACGTTCTCGTATTCAAGTAGGCGGGACACGAAAACCCTCCATGCTTCACGGTAAACAAGTCAAAGTCTGAGGCAAGTTGTCAAGCCCCGACCCCAGGAAGGGGATTTCCAGGTGACGCCAAATCCGCATTTCTGCCATGCGTCCCAAGGGTTTCTGGGACATGGAGTTTACGGGGTGCCATCTGCATGATGGAGGTGCCAAACTCCCAACAGACATGGCATCATTCACATAGGGGAAGGAAGTCCTATGTGTGTATGTAATAAATCCCTTCCTACCTAGCCCCTGTTGAGTGATCGCGACACAAACAGAGGAAAAGATAAACGGGGTGGATCATCTCAATATCTTTAACCATATCTCGGTCCTCCCTCTCCTGGAAGTCTAACACCTTCAATTGAGGGTGGGCTGTGGGGCCAGTACTTGCTGAATACTGTAACACTATGGGGGGTCATTCAGATGGCAGTAAAACCACATCCAATGGCTCATCAGATGCTGTCCGACCACCATCTGCTGCTGCGATATGACCGAGACATTCGAATGCATGTGATCGGAGGCAGCAGGTGCAGGGACAGCTGATGCTTTCTGACAGGCTGAAAAAGCTTATTGGACTGTGGGAGGGTCAGTAATCCCTACAATAGGGGTGGTGCCTTCTCAGGCACCACCGTAGGGATTACAATGTCCCTTTCCACCTGCTCTTCCATGGTGGTTTGCCAACCATGAATAGCAGGTGGACAGTGATTCTGGGGGCTCCTAGCGGGGCCTCCTTCTCCCTTTGGCCCTCCGCTATGGGACCTAACATCCCTGCACCATGTGGCAGGCACTGAACGGTTCCTGCCACATGGTGCAGAGATGTTTTTAAAGTATATTTTCAATTGCGGCTTGAGCTGCAGCCTGCAATTTATTCAAGCTCTTTGTCATTCACTGGAATAAAAAGTTAACTTCACAGATTAAACGGTCCTCAGTGACTTTCATTTTCATTCAGAGACACGTCAGGATAAGTACATGCAATTACTAATTGACATGATGACCGATTTATGCCTAGTTAAACTTGTCAATGCTCGAACTCATTGGCTGGCCACTTGTTAGATGGAATATTCTCAGACAATCTCTCCCTTTCCCATATGGCGCTACTGCCTCTCACTTGGTCCGACCACAAAGGGGTTATGTTTGCCTATATACTCTAAAAATCTTGACTTAGCCACTGCTGACTACCACCTCTGGAAAGATTCAGATTATAAATCAGCTAGACCCTGAAAACTGACTACCACTTGGAGAGCCACTCCATCATAAACATGGTTCTAGGAAACGCTTAGATTCCTTAAACAACTCTTTCGTAGATAGGGGTGCAGATGGGGACAGAACTATGATTTAATTGAAAAAGCTATTTACAAACATAAGATCAGTGTATATAAATCCAGGATTAAAAAAAAAAAATCTTTTACTTTATCCAGAAAATTGAAACCTCAAAAAAGTCCACCAAAGAGCTATTCCAGAGAAATATAATACCAACAGCAATCAGTCCTTGTGCAACATGCTAGCCTCTTTTTTCAGGCAAAGGTAGAGGACATCTATAATATCACTACTGCAAATAGTCAGCAGTCCTCACCCTTTCTACAGGTGATATCTTCCACATCCTTATCTCAGTGCTACCATCAACACAGCAATACTCTCTTCTATGCCATTGCTTAAGGCTGATCAGGTGTCTGGCCTACTTAAATTCATAAGATCTGTTTCCCCTCTGAACCCTTGTCCCTCTAAAATAATTCATTTAGCCCCTGGGATAATATCCATACTCCTGTTCAACGTTTTCAATGAAATGTTTAGTCTTGGATATCTAACACGAAATGCCAGGCTAGATCCCCCAGAAAACAAGCATCCTGGGGCCAGTTTCAGGGTATCACCCCTCATCATACAGGCTAACTTGAACCCAGTGGCTTAGCGATCACGGGACTCACCTCTCGACATACCCTTCCCACTAAGGGCAACTTATAGCAACACAAAAAGATGATGGACAGAATGCTGAACATTGTCAAACTTTCAACCTTAGTCAAAGATCACTTTTTTTTGATCACCACATGCTGGATCCAAACTGAAATTACGTGGTGAGCAAGAAAGCAATGGATTTAGACCCAGATCTTTGTACTAGGGGTGAGTGTTTGACGTTGTTCAGCATTCTGTCCATCAATTGTTCTTTTTGCATTTGTTTTCCTAACTGGGACGGGTATGCCCAGAAGTGGGTCCTGTGCTCACAATGCCACCGGAGTCAAGCTAACCTGTCTGATGTGGGATAATACCCCAAACCCGGTCCTAGGATGCTTGTTTCCAATCTGGAGAGGCCCTGAACCTGGCAGTTCAGTCTGAACTGTTCACATAGGGAGCAGGATCAAGACTGTTTTGCATATGGCTGGGTCCAAACTGAAATAGCGTGGTGAGCAAAAAAATAATGGATTTAGGCCCAGATTTGTGTACTAGGGTGAGTGTTTGGCTTTGATCAGCATTTCATTCATAAATAGTTATTTTTGCATTTGTCACCCTAAGTGGTACGGGTATGCCAAGACATGGTTCCCCTGCTCACCATGCCACAAGAGTCAAGCTATCCTGGCTGATGAGGGGTGATACCTCAAACCCTGTCCTGGGATGTTTGTTTCTGGGTAGGACCTGGCCTGGCAGTTTGTACTGGACTGTTCCCATGGCGAACAGGGTCAAGACTGATTTCCATACATCTGGGTCCAAACTGTAATGGTGTTGTGAGAAAACAAATGATGGATTTAGGCCCCGATCTCTGTACTGGGGTTGAGTGTTTGAAATTGTTCAGCATTCCATCCAACAATTGTTCTTTCGCATTTACTATTAAGGAAGTGCACTGATTCTAAGGTATTGTGTATTGCCTTCAAAGCTCTCCATGACTCAGGCCTAGACTATCTCAAACTGAATTTTTCATGGTAAGCTCTATACAGGTTTTTGTGCTATTCTGCAGCCAATACAGTGATCATTCCTACATTTAGAAGGTGAATTGAGGCGGTAGACGCTTTATTGTCTGCACCGTCAAATTGGGGAATGCACTTCTGCTTCACCTAAAGAAAAGCATTGGCCTTCTTTCCTTTAGGAAAGTTTAAAAAACCTGGCTTTTTAATCAATAGGTTCCTGTCTTGGATTTTTTTGATTCTGTAAGTTTTTTCTCCTATCCATGCTTCCCTTCTGTTTCTGGTAGCAGTAAGACGCCTCTGGGCAATAGTGCACTTTATAAAATAAATTTTAATTGAATTTTTTTTGCAGATTTTTAAGCAACTGAACTGCATATTTAGAAAGCCCCACTGCCAAGCAGAATATCAGGAATCCTTCACTATCTCGACCCGGCCACCTGGATTTGGCCAGGCCATTCAAAAGCGGGGACCATATAACATAAAGCAGTCATGAGAAGCAAATCGTCGTACTGTGCTGCTCGTAAAATGACTGTTTGATAAATCGGCTGTTCAAGCCATCTGGAGAGGTCCTAGATCCCGCACCGAGCACCACAGCAGAAGGAAGCGGTAGATAAACTGCTTGAGCTGTCCAAGACTAGCCCACAGCCCGCTCCAAACTCAACAGCAGCAGGCACGCGTGCAGGCACGAGCACAGCAACAGGGCGAATGCCACTCATCCTGCAAGTAGCAGGAAGAGGAGTCTTTGCAACTGGTAATCAGTTCACATGGTACATTCATTTTCAGGGGGAGGCGGAATATTGTGTACTCTGCACAGTAGTACAGGTAGATAAAGTGGACCCATTCGTAGAAGATGAGGTAAATGTCCACCAAGTGCAATTTCCTATTGACACAGGTGCTACCAGTTCCATTGTTAGAACAGCTGAAGTCCCAGACCTACCCTTGCATCACTTAGTGCACTTTAAATGGTGTTGAATTTGCCCAACTATAGAAATGCTTCCTGTAAGAACAGTAGAGTACCTCCCAATTTGAGAGACATTAAAAAATCAGAAGTATGGGGTTTTTCAGAGAAAGGCAATAGACTTGCAGTGAGTATCTGTTTCGACTCCCAGCTACATTTTGGGAAAAATGGCAATCAGGAAGGGTATGCAGAAGACTTGTAAAGAAATGAGAAGCACAAGTTCTCAAATGATGAGATAACTATAGAAGTGTGTAGCAAACACTGCCAAACGTTTTGGTAAAACCTCTCTAACTGTGCCTGAAGGCACACAAAAGAGGGTTTGAAGCTGTATCGAAGAATCAATGCTGTGAGAGTAACAACTTGCAGTATTCCTGAAATTCAGAAGCAGTGGTATGACCTTCATTCATGCACAAATGAAAAGCTGGGCAGTAGGAGGAAAGTAGCTGCTGACAGTGGAGGTGGACCTTCTCTCCAGCTACCACCAACAGCAAGGAATGAGGCCATTTAAAGCATCCTCCCTACTGAGGCAATATTTGCCGTAACAAATAAATATTCATACCTCAGAACCTCCTCAGCAGCACGTAGGTAAGTGTTTTTTATTAACTTGATACTAATGTGAGACTGTACAACTATAATTAAATTATATTTAAACAGATAATATTTGGTTTGGGCTCATGTAGCTGCTCAATCCATTAACATTGACTATGTCCAATAAATTGCATTATGGTATGTGAGAGGCTTGGCTGGTATGTAATGTACATTTATGCAAGTGGACACCCTGCACCAGTCCAGACAACCCTTATGGTAATTTAGGACAACCTTAGAAAGCTCTCTAAGTGGTAGCTATGGAGAGCAGCCTTCAGGCTTAGCCCAGAAGGAGTGTAAAGCAGCTTGTTTTACCAGAATGCAATCTTATAGGTATAGATTAAGTGAAAATGAACCACACAATGTATTTATAAAATATGTATTTATTATAAAATACTCAGTAACACATACAGATATCTCCAACCCGGTGATATGCACAAAGCACTCAATACTTTGCATAGAAATTATGTAAATAGCACAGAATACACAGTGGACCACAGGGGCACAGAATACACAGTGGACCACAGGGGCGGACCAAACCATATACTACTCAATGTGTAAATCATGGTTGCAATTTTAAAGATTAAGGACCCTTCACAGTGGACCCTGAAGAAACCCCATGGAAGACAGAAGGTTGGAGAGCCACCCCTCCAGTGGATACCCTAGTGCCCACGTTACCTACAACAGGGAAGCTGGGTGCATAGGTGGGAAATGGTGTCGGAAACCGCCGTCGAACCCAATGGAGGACTTCAGGAAAATGCCGCTGCTGGAGAAGGAGAAAGTGTCTGGTGGAATCCAACGGTGGATTCAAGTTGAAAAGCACCTTCAAGCAGAGGGGACAGAGTCCATGTCACTCAGGAGTGACACAGACACCTGGAAGACGAATGGCCACTGATTTTGGAAGTTGCAGGAGAGTTGACATTGACTCTGCAGCTGTGAGGACCAGTCGATGCTGTGAAGACCAGGAGCCATGCACGGGCTTTCCCACGTTGGATGTAGAGAGTTGAGGGGTCGGTGTCTGTCAGGAGCACCAAGAAGTCTTGGCAACTGCAAACAACATGGATGTCAAAGAAGCTGCAATGTCGGGACCATCAAGGTACAGGGGACTCATCACAAGCAGGGGAGTTAGGGCAAGCCCGAGCAATCAGGCGTGCCCAAAAGAAATTAAGGTGACCATCAACAGGACCCATAGACCGCAGGCACTGGAGTCGCAAGAGGATCTCGAGCAGCTCACCAAACGAAGCTGGCCAAGATGCAGACGATGCCATGTGGATGAAGATTCTTGTCACTGGAGATGCTTTTGGTTGGGGATACTTGGGGCCCAAAGATCTTGGTGGAAGGAAGCCAACAAGCCTTTGCAACAGCAAGTCAACGCGGTGCACAGAGGTTTGGTCCCTGTGGCACCTACGAGGGATACCGGCCTCAAACTTGGTGAGAGGGCAGGGCAGGCCTCGAGAGATTTGGAAAACCACAACCTGTGTTGCTGAGCCTTTCAGGGTCCATGGGAGCTCATGATCAGCAGACCGATCAGTTTAGTTACGGTACCTGCTGATGCAGGGAAGTGAATCCTTCACCCCTAGGGAGATTTCTTCAGGTGTCTTGGATGTCATGGCCGTGGAAGGTTCTTCTATGGTGCACAGGCACAGACGATGCAGCAGACTGGAAGGGAGATGAAGACGAGCCCAAACGAAGTCCAGCATAGTGCAGAGTGCTCAGATGGTAGAAGTTGTAGTGGTGTCTGAATTGAATGGTGTCCCACGATGAATCTAGGGACCTTCACCCAGGTAAGCCCTTAAGTGCCCTAAGGAAAGGGTTGGGATGATTCAGGGGACCCTCCCAGGAGAGTGTTTGGACAGGGGGGAGGATACTCCCATGTCCTTTTTCCAGTTTCATGCCGGAGCGGGAGCCAACGGCTCCCAGAGCTGGTTTGAACTGGACTATGCAAGGAAGCACCAAATGTGCCCCTCATGCAGACTGAGTGGCGCTGACAAGCACACCTGCCTGGACCAATACACTAAATCCTGTCTGGGAGGTGATCAGACAGCCCTGTGACAGGATACCTATTTTTCTGCTTTCCCCTGCCTGAGTCTAGCTCAACAGCAAGAGGGCAGAATCGTGTCTCTGGTCGGCAGCAGCTATCCGGGTCTAGAAGACTGGTACTGGGAGCACTGAGAGCCTAACGGAGGCCCGTTCCAGTGCTTGGAATCATACCTTCCACACCGCTTAAGCTGAGGGGGTATGATTCCAGCATGTTTGATACCAAACATGATAGGATTCATTGCAGCCAATTTCGAGATGGTCATCGTGTAATCATGCGGTGCCCTTCTGTATGGTATATGGCTGCTTCACTTACAACTCGGGAAAACAGACTCTGTAGGCTGTAGGGGTGTCCTGCTCACGCTGGGGCACCCTCACACGTAGAACCAAGCACCCTTCCCTCAGGATTGTAAAGGCCTGCTGTAGGGGTGACTTGTAGGTTTTAAGTGCTGTAACCCTACATATAGGAGACCTACATCTTTCATAAGTGGTGCTAGCACCAGCTTACACAGGCTGCAATGACAGGCCTAAAGTTATAGTTTGAATGGTCTCACATGAGTGGCATCAGACATGCTTCAGCCCATGAGGGACCTCTGGGGTACCTATGCCCTAGGGACCTTAGTACCATATACTAGGGACTGATAAGGGTACCTCAGTATCCAATCTGGGATGTAGCTAAGTACTGAACATAATAATCTAGGGGAGAAAGCAGAGAGACTGGGGTCCTGATTAGAGGGTTCCAGTCAGACTAGTCAACAACAGCTTAGCACCAGGCAGTAAGTGGATGTAACCATACATTCAGGTCCTACTTTCCTACATGGTATTTGCAGTCCAATTCAAATCTTATACACTTTAGCAATTCAAATTAACACAAGTGTTAATATTGTTTTACAGTGTAACTATTTAACTAAATACAATAACTTACACCACTTTTACTATGAGTCTGGAAAGTAAAGCATAGTGTATCATAGAGTTTAGATTGACATAGGCTGTTATGTATCTATCCAAATTACATACATATTAATTAAACTTATATGACATTTTATATATAGAGATAATAGACAACATTGCAGAGGAACATGATGCTTGCAATGTGGAAAATGAACCCGATCCACAGTCTAACAACAATGATATGCTTTAAACAATAAACATCATGCCAATACTGTCTGAAACAACTTTGTCTACAAGAAGAAACACACCTAAATCTAGTAGAAATGTCTGGGCAACGACACAACATAGAACAAACTCTTTTATCCAGAAACTCAGTAGTCAAAGACTTTTACCACTCTGACCACATTTTAGAACCAAAGCTGCTGATACAGGCATCCCACCATCTAAATAAAAATTTGTGAAAATTGAAAAATCAATGTTATTGGCAACCAAAATATTGGTTGCCGTTAACCTACTTGTAAGAAAATGGGATGAAGGTACGTCTGCTATGTTAGATAGTATTGACAATTTAAATGACACAATAAAGCCATTTCGAGATTCTATTGTTCAGGAGATACAGCACAAAACAGAAAATATTGACACAATGTATTTAAATGCAATATTTTGAAAAAAGTATCATAATATTGGCAACACTAACACGGGATCCTCAGTCGCTGGTCCTTACAGATCCAGAAAGAAATGTCCTGCTGTTGAAAAGATGAAGGAACATGGTCAAGACAGATTTGCATATGGCTGGGTCTGAACTGGGGTGGTGAAGTGAGCTAAAGAACGATGATCGCTTCAACCCAGATCTGCGACTCGGGGTGAGAGTCGGAAAAGTTTCAGTGCTCCATCCTACATCTCCTTGTGTTTTCTATAATTTGGAATTTGTATGAATGGAGTTCCATCTCCCTCCCTTTTTTTAATGGGTTCAAAACCTAGCCCAGCAGAAATGCGCCATATTATTACAGGTTCATTATTTGGGCCAGGCCCTGTTCCAAACTTCCATCCTCAAAGGTAGCCAACCGCATCATAGGCGGCCAACCCCTCTTGGCCATGCACAGTAGGAAGTTGGCCCTAGGGCCTGGCCAGCACCCAGACCTCCGCTGCACATGGCTTTCGGCCTGCTCATTGGTGGTTCGTCAAGGTGTCTGGTCTATGACCTGAATCTTGTATTTTTACAATTATTTTGAGTAGCACATAGGATGCTGTGCTGGATACTATGGTACTGGATGCTCATATCACAGTGCCAAGAACACCCAAGAAATATATATTTTTTGTTTGTCATTGGGGGTTCCTTTGAGACCTAACCCATGCCCCACAAATGGCCCTGGGGTTCAGGGTGTGCCTATTCTGTGCCCATAGAAAAAAAAACTATTTGAGAACTTAGAAACTGAGTCCTAAGTCCTGTAATGGCTGGTGCAACATTTTGTTTAGAGTTGCAGCCAGCCAACCAGATCACTAAGTACCATTGTACCAACACTGGTATAGTGGTATCAAAATGACAGATGGAAAGAATTGCTTCCTCGGCCAATCAGATGGTCTTATATTTTAATTTCTTCATACCGTGGGACTCCTGGAAGACCAAGTGTCCAGATATAAGTAACGTTTTCTGAGGGTTTAGGCCCTCCTGCCCAAGGTGAGCCCTCTTTAAATGCTAATTTCTCAAAAATAGATCACAAAAAGAACACATTCTGAGTAAAGTTCACATTTTTTTCCAAATTTAGCAAAATCCTGTTTTGACATTTTTCTGTACTGGAGAATAAACTTTCCTATCTGAATTGCCATGGGAAATCTTGTTTTGGGACCACACGTTTTTCTTGACTCCTGCTTGTCAAATCAGTGCAAACTTTCGCACGAAGGAACTGAAAAGAATGGACTTCTTTCTGGAATGTTTTGTGTGCCAAAGTCACTAATGAAACTAAAAACTATTTTCCTATTGAAACTCTTACCTAAATATAACTACACAGGTGACTGCTATATGAAAATATAATTTAACTCAGTTTTACGCAACATCCACAGAATTTTAACTAATAAATAGATTTAATTTGAAACATTTATTCAAATAAATCCTATCGTAAAATAACCTCTATGATTTTTTGGAATACCTTTTGCTTTGATTTTTAGCTTTCAAAATACATTGATCACTCCGGACACTAAATATTAATTGCCCACATTTAGCCCTAACCTACGTTGACTTCTTCTGAAAGCGAAGCATTTCAATATATATATGCTTGAAATTACAAATATACAAGCCAAGAAACAAAATCACTCTTTCAAAAGAGAATCTTCTCATTGTTTCAGATTTAAAACATTAAAAACCTACCTGTAAGACTACTTGTTAGATATCTTTTGCAAAAGCTCGACTTGACATTGGCATGAAAACATTTCCAAAAACATATTTGTTTCAACAGGCACTCATTAACTTAGTTTAAATTCATTTTAATTTTGGAAAATAATTGTAAACAAACGTGACACACCTCTTTTTCCAGATTCCTGTGCTAATTCAAGTTGTAGAGATTTATAGACTCTCCTTGATACCAACCCATTGATAAGTGAACAATAGAAGGTTCTTTAGAGTTGTACTGACTATTTCTGTTTAGTACAATTCATCAATGCTTCACACGCATAAATCCAGTAACCTGAGCTTATGTGTTCCTTTCACTCAAAATCTATACATAACTGCAAGACCAGTTTCTGAACATTTATGATTTAAGTACGGTGTGCAAAACAGCCCCCAAAGTACCATTTAAGGGGTTGCAGTATCTGTGAGTGGCCATGTGTGATGCTAGACTGGGGTATATTTACACTTGTTTTGTTACCTTAATTGATGTAGTATTTTAGTAGTACAGTTTGGAATATCAATGGTCTTACTGTTTGTGGGTGTGTGTTTTTAGTTTTATGAAGTACTGCTGACAAAAATACAGGTCAGAAAAATATTGCCAACAAAATATTGAGGACAAAAGCATCAACTTTACTTACTTTGAATGTAAAGTCAAAAATTTCAACAACAAAAAGTTAGAATCCCACAAAATAGTCATTAAATAAATCCATAATAACGGAGTGTAAACTATTATACACTATATTAACTTTAAAGCATATATTATCTTCAAAAATAATATATTTTAACAATATACATTTATAGTATAAATATTATATAAAATATATATTTTAGAAACATAAACCTAAAATATGTACTTCAAAATGAATGCAAAAAAACTAATTAAAAAATAACATTTGTTGGACATAAATAATAAAAAATTCTTGTAATGATTACTCATTATTACAAACAACAGATATTAAAGCATTTTAGAAGTATAAATAAACAAAATTAAATTAAAGAAAGTAGTTAAAAGTAAAACTACAATGCATAGTTGGACTGCAGTTGAAGAAAGCAATGCAGCACATGTGTAATTGCCTCCGCATGGACCTCTAGCACATCCGGATTTCTACACATCGCCCTTGTGTGCCAAATCTATATCAACACTGGGGCTGCAGAAAGAAACTGACACACCAGCTCCCCGCACAATAGGAAACTAATGCATCACCTCCTTTTCAGTAAGGAATCAATGCATCACCTTCCCTGCATGGCAGAACTGATGCATCACCTTTCATGCAGCAAGGAACCGTTGCATCATCTTCCCTGTGAGTAAGGAACTGACACATCATCCCTGCACCTGTTTTTCTTTTGTTTTTGACGCATCCAAGGTACTTTGCAACAAAGGGGAAATATCAATAGTTTTCAATGGACATAACTGTTTTTAACATAGTCATATTTTGATATCTGTATGTTGGATTTTTTGTCATTTTGGCCTATTTTTGGTTTAGAAAAAGATACTTTATTTTTTTGAACTATTGTGTTGTTCATTTGTAGTGGTTTCATTGTGTTACTGTGTGTTATGTGCAAATGCTTTACACATTGCCGCTGAGAAAAACCTGATTGCTCTTGCCAAGCTACCAAGAGTGTGAGCAGGGGTGATTTTAGATGTGTAATGTTAATCTGAGTAGAAAGAAGGCTCATAACTTGGACAGGGTACTAGCCACTGCCAACTCGAGACCCCCATTTCTAACACCTATTATGAAGCTGTCACGTTTACCTGAAGAGGTGGCTAATAATAAACATGATTAGATCCTTTCCAAGAGCAAGTGAAGCTGCTAACCATTCTGCAGTGATGTACTAGCTTTTATTCACAAAGTCCTGGCAATGTACCAGAGTCAGAAACAGAGTTACCAAAATGTTCCATATTATCAGAACATCTCTTTTTGTGCCTTGAGTTTTCAAGCAATAAATCAGTGTATTAGGTAATTAGTAATTATTGTCCAGTTCAATTAAGCAAGTTAGATTGCAATATATATAAATATTGATTTGTTAAAAGCAAAGACCAGAACTGGAAAAATTGTATTCCAGTGAAATGGTGCCATCTGATATTTGGGGTAGTCTTTTACAAATTTAAATGTATTATTTATTTATTAAGAAGTTTTATATAGCGCTAGCCAGACCCGAGGGTATCGGAGCGCTTTACAACAAAAATAATGGTGAAGTCAGTCAAAGAAAAGCAATTGAGTCATGGTGAATCGACAGTTTGAGAATATAATAACACATTCTTGTAACGCATTGTATGAGAGTCATAGCTAACTAGATTTGAGTGAGGACCTATTTCCGGAGGGGAGGTCTAGGTACCGAACGGATGGTGGGTGAGGTAGAAGTCTTGATGCTCAGGCGGCTGAGTCCTGCGGAGTGTGGGAGTTTGCGCTTGACGAGCAGCTATCCAATCGGAAGGGATTGGTTGAGGAAGAGGTCTTTGAGTTGTCTTTTGAAGTTTACAAAGGAGGGGTGGTCCTGATATGGGCTGGGATGGAGTTCCAGATCTTTGGCGCATTTCCCGAGAAGGAACGAGATGCGTTGTTTTGTTTGTGAGTTCTCGGCGGGATGAGGAGTAGAGTGTTGCTACTTCTGAGGCTCCTTGTCTGGCCTGCTTTTTTGAGTTTCGCTGCAAGGTAGGCGGGTTTTCGGGTGTGTAGGGCTTTGTGCATGAGACAGGTAGTTCTGAAGTTTGCACGCATTTCTATTGGAAGCCATTTTAGTTCTCTGAGCGCAGGGGAGATGTGTTCAAATTTCTTTACTCCTGTGACCATTCTGGCTGTTGCATTCAGAGTTGTTCTGAGGGGAGCCAGGTGGGATTTTGCTGCTCCTTGAGGGTTGCGTTCCCATAGTCTAGTCTGGACAGCACTAGGGCTTGAGTAGCTTGTTTGAGGTCATTCAGAGGGATGAAGGGGTTTATTTTGTTGAGCAGTTTGAGATTGAGGAAGGCGTTCTTAGCAGAGTTTTTGATGTGTTTGGTAATGTCTAACTTTGGGTCCAGTATGATTCTTAGTGATTTCACTGAGTCGGCCGGGGTGAGAGTGCAGTTAAGAGCATCCAAGGCTTTGAGCCATTCAATGATTTGGGGGTTCTGTTCCTTGATGGAGATGAGGAGGATTTCTGGTTTGTCTTGGTTGAGTTTCAAGTGATTGAGTGATAGCCAGTGTTGGATTTCTTTTAAAGTGTCATTTAGTCTTCGGATGTCGTCCATGGAAGAGGTTTCGAGGTAGATCTGGGTGTCATCTGCATAGAGATGGAAGGGGATGTTGGATTTTTTTAGTATGGCGGTGAGTGGTTCCATGTAGAGGTTCTGTAGAAAGGAGGTGAACCACTGTAAGACCACTTCATCCGCTCCCACCCTTTCTTGTAATTACTTTAGTAAGTAGTTTGTGATCAACCGTGTCGAAGGCTGCCAATAGGTCTAAGAGTATGTGTAGACAGCATTGGTCGTTGTCTAGAGAGTTGCGAATGTCATCTATGATGTTCAAGATTGCAGTCTCTGTGCTGCATGCTTTTCTAAAACCCGATTGTGAGGGTCTAGAAGGTTATTGCGGTCCATGTGTTGTGTAAGTTAGAGGAGAGCACATATTTCCAGGGTTTTGGCTAAGAGTGGGAGGTTGGAAACGGGTCTGAAGTTGTTCAGATTGTTGGTGTCCGAGCCCGTTTCTTTAGTAGAGGTGTGACTTGTCCGACTTTGAGACAGTCCGGCATGACTCCAGTTCTTAGGGAGCTATTATTAATATTGGTCCATATTGGTGCTAGGGTGAGATTGATCTTTTTGGCCAGTTGGGACGGGATGGGGTCCGATACGTGAGTTGAGGGAGTCGAACTAACTAGCAATCATTCTTGATATCTCAGCTTCGGAGATGGGGTTGAAAGATTTCCATTTGTTAGGGTGGTGCTTTGATGTGGTAGCTTCTGTCTCTGAGTGAGCTACTGTCCAGTTGGCAGAGGTGGACGTCTAGGGAGAGCTCAATCTTTGTGATTTTGTCATTGAAGAAATTGGCAAAGTTCTCACAAAGGACTTTGGAGGCCTGCACAGTGGGTGCGGAAGGCTTTGAGGTTTGTTGTCTGATGACATTGAAGAATTCTTTCGGTCTGTTTTTTGCATTGTCAAGGGCCCTATAAAAGAAGGACTTTTTCTCGTTCTTGATGTGCTTATTGTATGCCCTGCAAACTGATTTGAGTCTATTCAGTAGGATTGTGGAGGGGTTGCTCCGCCAGAGCCTTTCTGCAGCTCTAAGCTGAAAGGTTGGCAGTGTTGCTGGGGAGGAGTGCGCTCACCTTTTCTCCTAAGTCACTAATCAGAATTTGATTTAGGTTTCTCTTCCAGTGGGAGGGTTCTTGCGTACGTGGCAGGCATTGGGTAGTTTGGTTGATGTGGAATAGAATTAAGTGGCGGTCTGACCAGTCCACCGGCAGGATGTGGTTGATGGTGACTCTGTCTGCTTGGGCTTTGATGGCATCCAAGGTTGATCCTCTGTTATGTGTTTGTTCTGTACAATGTTGGGTAAGATTGGTGTTATGCAACAGTCCATTCAAGTTTTGGATCATCGAGTTGCTTTCCTCATTCCATTGTAGGTTAAGGGCACCCAGAATTATGCTGTTAGAGTCCCGGAGTTCACAGTTAGTTATCAGGTCGGAGAGGTGTTCACCGAATGCGGTGTTGTTGCCAGGTGGATGGTAGAGGAGATGGCATGGTAGAGTTTTGTTATCATTCAGCTTAATGTTGGCAGTTAGGCATTCAAATTAGTTGTAATTGAAGGAGTCAATTTCCATTACAGAGATGCAGTTCTTGTGTATGATTGCAGTGCCCCCACCTCGTTTGATTTTTCTGTTTTTGTTAATGATTGAGAAGCCTGGGGGTACAATCATGTCCATGAATGGGGCAGAGAACTGATTGAGCCATGTTTCAGTAATAAACATGATGTTTATGTTATGTTCAAGGATGCTTTCAGCCAGATCGGTAGCATGTTTTGTGGCCGATCTGCAGTTAGTGAGTAGACATTTGATGTTGCTCTCCTTGTTGTTAAGGGGGGCCATGGGAATAGAAGAGAGGGAAGCAGGTGGTCTTGGCGATCTAGGAGGGGAGCCTCCTCCACCGAATCCGGTGATAACCTGGATCTTGGAGTTAGGCGTGCTAGTAGGGGATTTTTTATATGAGGTGGCAAGTTCGATCGCTTCTCTCATGGGCATAGCTGGTATTGTTCTATAAGGTCTCAGTGATTGGTTTGCGTGGGGCGTTGTTTTCCAGCTGAGCCATTGAGCCTTTAGAGGTCTTGGGTGGTTTGTGTTGTTATTGTTGGGTGTGGGGTTTGGGAGTTGCTGAGAATTCCAGAGTGAGGTGAGGCGAATTGTGATTTCATTGAGTCCTACGATTACCGTTTCCAGCTGGTTTTCCAATAGGGCGAGTCTCTGATTTGTCTCCCAGGAGTGTGGGGTGAGGGTTTCGGGGTGCTGGCTGTCAAGGGGGGTGTTGTCCAGGGAAGAGTGGTGGTTGGAATTGGGATAATGACTTTTGATGGTAGTATTGCCAGGGTTTTTCCTGTTTGTAGCCTTGGACCTTTGGTGGTGAGGATCACATCGTGATTTGGGTGGTCACCTCTGGCTCGTGGGTAGAGTGAGCGAGATAGGAATCTCTGACTGAGGATTCGTTTTGGTAGTTACTAGTGGGGGAGAGTAGTTTGGATGGGGAGTGGGTAGGTGCCGGTCAGGGGGTTGTAGGGTCTTGTCTGGGGCATGCCACTGTTTGGAGTTGGTAGGTAGGTGTACTTTGCGCGTTTCAGGGGGGTGATGGTGAGTGTGGTTGTTGCTCATGGGGGAGTGGTTGGCGTTGATAGTGTAGTTGCTCGGGTGAGAGTGACGTGGGTGATTGAGGGCGTTTCGTAATGAGGGGAAGATGAGGTCAAAAGCATCTAGGTTATTGTTGTTGGCTTGGATCATGACTGTGCCATTAGTGTAGATTGTCACCGAGGTGTTGCCAGTACGCGCGGGGTGGTTAGGGAATGAGAACGTTAGTTTGGAGCTGTAGTTGTTTTGGATATGTGGAGGTGTGTTCTCAGAATGGTATTCCAGTTTGTGGGGTTTTGGTGTGGAAAATAAGATCCATTTTCAGCTGGCCTTTAGAGGTACAGTGGTATATGTCTGGGAATAGTGTGTCCGGGTGTTGTCTGATGTGTCTATATTTGAAGTTTCTTTTCGCTTTTAGTGATAGGTTGGGGGGGATGATGTTGGAGAAGGAGTTGTGGCCATGTGGTCTCATGTAGTGTGGGAGGTAGGGGTCATGGGAGGTTGTGGTGGCTAGCGCCATTAGTACTCTGTTGCAATCAGGGTGGGGGTAGGTAGGAACCCGGTGCCTTAGTTAGCCAATTGCTTTGAGTGGGCTGTGACTGTGGTTGTGGTGGCTGGCGTCATTATGTTTCCCTGCGACGGGGGGGGTAGGGATCCAGATCTTCAGTTATCCCATTGGTTAGAGTGGGCTAGGACTGTGAGGTGTTTGCCGTTAGTGACCCATATCAGGATTAGAAGGCAGATCATGGAGAGCTATGTCATCTGGATCCTCTACGTGCACAGCGTTCAAGTTTAAGGTGTGAGTTGACTGGAATCTAAGGGGCTGAGTTCACGTACTGGGATCTTGTGAGATGAGGGCAAAGGGGGTGGGTGTGATGTTTTATTCAAGTTCCAGTGGGGGTTGCGGATCACCTTCTTAGGGGAGCTCAATTTTGAGGCTTTCTTCAGGTTCCAAGGGGCTGAGTTCAAGTTCTGGGATCCTGTGTTATGTGGGCATTGGGGGCCTCAGATCGAGTGGGGGAGAAGGTCTGTGAGCGTTGGGTTGGAGCAGATAAGGCAACCGCCATTTTGGGGTCAGGCATTGAGGTACAGTGCCCCTTGACTCTTTATGTTGCATCCGCGCGTCTGAAGTTTATATCATTGACCTTGCCTATTGTTATAGAACCCGTGTTATGGTGAGTGGGATTCTTACGTTATAGTCTCAAGCACTCACTTGGTGGGAGCGATGTAGTACAGGTCCAGCCGCCATTTTGATGTCAGGCGTCAGTGTCGTGACCGGGTGCTCCCATTATGGAGACAGACTGCCTGTTGAGTTTTGGATCCGGCTCCGCTTGTCTTTTATTGTTCAGTGGCTTTTATTCGAGATCTTGCGCTTCTTAGCGGGCATCAATTAGGGTGGGTTTCGCAGGTATTCGACTAGTGGGGGAATGCTTGTGTGGGTCCGGCCACCATTTTAGTGTCAGACGTCAGGTAGCTCGAATGGTGTTCCCGCTGTAGAGGGCCAGCAGGTTTCGCTTTTGTCCTGACTCCGCTTGTAATTGGATTGTAGTGGGTTTTGTTCTGATAATCCGTGGGGTGGGCCACTTTACATCGTTTTCATGGGTCTCAGTTCGGAAGAGAATGCTAGTGTGGGTCCGGCCGCCATTTTGACATCAGGCATCAGGTAGCGTGGCTGGGACTCCGTTTGCTGAGATATTGCTTTCGTTTCACTTGTCAATTCGGATCCGTATGGTGATCCCATTTCAGGGGGTTTGAGAATTATGCTCCGCTGATTCAGTGCGTGGATTACTCCGCTTGATTGCATGAGAGCTCGCTCGGTGCGAGAATGAATTCCGCCATTTTGGAGTCAGGCATGGAGATTGCGGCTCCCGTTGATGGAACAGCACCTCTGTTGGGTTTCGTTCTAGATTCTTCGTGGGTTCATCTGAGGTCTCCTTCCGGGCTCCAGTGTACCGGTGAGTGGACCTCTTCTGTATGTTTAAGGGTGTTGCTTCCCGTTCCTGGTGAGAGTGCGGATTCCTCTGATGGGGGGGTACTTCTCACTCCGTTGCATATGGAGTTTTACCGCAGTGATTTTTCCAGGCAGGGCTGTCTCCCGTGACTTTCTGGCGCCTGGTGTTGCTGGGGACTAGTTGGGACTCTTCCGGGTCCAAGTGTGGGTATCCCGGACCTTCGGCCATTCTCCCCCTCCGTAGGTGAGGGTAAGGAGGAGCGGATCTGCGATCCCAGAGAGGTAGTTTAGCACGATTTATGGGATCCTCTTGGCGTTGTTGCATCGGTGAGTCCCTTGATCTCCGAAGCGGTCGTAGGGGGGGGGTTCCAATCAATCCATTTGACAGGTGGTTCCCCAGGACTTGTGAGAAACTCTTTCGGAGTATTTAAGTTAACTCCAACAACTATATTGTTTACTACATTGGAGACAGCAGACGAGGTTTCTGCATTCCTTTCCATTTCTCTTTATTTTGAAAATGAAACAAAAAGGGAAGAAAAAAAAAAAAAACTAACCAGAAATCCTGGAGCTTGATGGAAGTGAGCGCTTACTGTTCAACCGTGAAGAAATCCAACTCAGCGAGGAGAAAAACTCTTTAACCTCGCAGATTCCCGATGTTGTTAGGAAACTGAAGACAACAAAGCTTTGTTCGACTGGAAACAATATGGCGGCACGTAGAGGTCACGCAGCGTGACCCGGATAACGCCCCACAATGCCTTGCGTCGCTTCGTTGCATGCGACGACTGCCACAGAACGCCGCGTTTGAAGAATGCCAGCGAGAGAGCGCTCGAGACCAGCAACGGTAACTAGATTTAACTGCAATCAAATATTTTTTGAAATACAGAACCTAGTTAAAATGTAGAAGAAAGCACTCACGATATTAGCCAGCAAGGTCGAACAGTTCGTTAAATTTCTTTCCGTCGAAGAAAATAGAGAAAGAAAAAAAAACTGAATTTCCATAAAAAAAAGAAATTTCTTGTCTCGAAGGAAACGCCAACGTGAGGTACGAATAATCCCTCAGCTCGTCGCCAATTTCTGTAGTATCTAATAAGGCTGCAGACAGCTTCGTTGAATGAATGTGACGTTTATTCCATCTTACAAGATAGGTCTTATCACTTCAAGCCCCAGGTTGAATCTACCGTTCAGATTCCACCCGGTTACATAGAATTCAGAACATAGAATATACAATGCAAGTTCTAACATTAACATAACTAACACGCTACAATTAAAGGTATACTTACTACATTACTACAGGGGGCCAGCCAGGATTTGCACTAGAAGTGATCCTTTGCCCCGAGAGCTCGCTCTCAGACCTTTGCCCCGGCGGCCATCTTGTACTAGAAGTCAAATTGCTTAGGGCCCCTATCCAAGTTGCCATCACAGTATATTTGAAAGACTTCATTCCAACCCTATGATGGAAGTATAAAACTATATATTTGAAGAAATTATATATATGTACCTAGCCAAATGTCATTCAATGTTTTTGTTAGATGCCTTTGCAGCTATCTTCCACAAGTAAATAATAAATCTGACTAACGTACTATGTAGTTGGTTGTGACATCATTCAAAACTTGTTCCTTTAAAAAAAAGTGTCAGTAACTGTGGATCAAGGATATATCTAGCAGAATACCATTCCCAAATATGTTTTGCTTAAAGGACAGTATCTACTCATTGCTTTTACAGAATGTTTGATACAATTGATATTCCAAATGTGTGGGTATTAATTATCCTTGTTGTTAAATGCAGTTTTTTGAGAAGTAGTGCAGTACTGATTTCATGTAGCCCATATTTAGACTATAGAACCGATAAATATGATAACATAGGTGAGCTGCAGTTGGATATCAGCACTTCTTATATTTTTGGTTTTAAATAAGATGCATGCAGTATTTCAACTGGCCACATTCTGTGTCCCATAAACCAAAAAATAAACTATTCTTTCCTTCCTACCCTGGTGTGGTGGTGCGTGTGGTATTAACAAAGCTAGATTGGAGAGATTTAGAACATTTGTTTAACTTTCTTAGGAAATCATCACAAGAAGATGCAGCTGAGGAATAAAAGAATGTGATTATATCATTTTATTGCCCTCCCAAGGTCAGAAATATTTAACTATATGAATGGGATGAAAGTACTCTGCATGGCCTGGAAATACTATGCTGTCCTACCCTGTTAGTTATTCTGGTCATCCCTATGTTACCTCTCTGATGTACAAAACATTCTATGTCCTCTGCCAGTGCTCCATCCTTTTGCTCGTCAGTTTGGCTGGGTTCTGCTAGCTGGGGGAAACCCAGATTGGACCCATTCTGAGTGAGATTCGCCACTGGTCGATCAACCCCGGCTACACCATAACAGGTCCTAATAGCAGCAGATTAATATCACATAGATACAGTCATACAGATATGGTTGTCTCTTTTCTTTGCCATGTACGTGACCTCAATATATGTGCTTACTGATGCTGTATGTATGGTGGGGCACATTTGAGCCCAGGAGCTTGCTGTACAAGTTTGTAACCCTCCAGCATGAGGCTAAGTCCATGTTGAACAAGCTAAATTGCACATACTGCATCCTAAGCCTGCCTCCTTAAAACAACAAAAAGCTTTCTCCTGCTCTATTGAAACTCACTTAAATTATATTGGTATTGGTCTCTGTGGAAATGAGAACAGATAAATAGGGCTTCTGGCCTGTATTCAGCAAAATCAATTGACCAGTCCATACTGATCTAACCTGTGATTCCTGGCTACAGAACCACAACTGTATTACTTTGTATTGAAAGATTTGCATAGTACATTCTTGCCACTGATAAGGCACCAAATTACTTCTGGGTCATCAGCAGAGCAGCATTGTTTATTGTTGATGTTGTGTGGCCTATGTAGGAAACATTGGGTATCATGCATGAGTCGGAAACGTACTCCAATCATTTCATAGCCAGCTTGTGGTGGTGTTTAAGAATGAAGTGAAGCAGAGAGTTTTTGGAGAGAGAGGTATATTTTCAGACAGGTACCATCTTCTTAGTGGTTGTGCTTGGTTGGTAGGTCATGGGTTTTTAATATTTAGCATATTAAGCTGCATGTCTGCACTGCACTTGAACCAAGGTCTATACAAATGTTACTTTATTTTTTTTATGCTACACTGCTCACTTCGGGGAGTTTTACTGACTTGGGGAGAATGTTAATGAAGTGTTGAATCCATGTGCACATGCGTTTTTGGTCAATCTGCACTTCCATTTTGTTATACTAATCTCTAAAGGTTGGTGTAAAAAGCAGTTCTTTCTTAATAAGTCTGCTCTCCACCTCTAGTTTGGGTCTTACTCGCCTAACAAGTCCACCATCTTGAAAGAGCTGATTGGAGGCAGTCTAGCGTTTATATATGCTGTCCTCCACAATGCTACTTAAGATCCAGAGCTGTGTGTTTGTGCTCCAGTTAAACCAAGGTCTATGTCAATTTTATTTAGTTTGTAGTGTGCTACATTTCTTGATTTGAGGATATTTTACTGACAGGGGAATTTTAGGAATTTTTGATCGATATGCACTTGGACTTTGCTTTACTATAGTTAGGCTTTCCTGTTTTCAGTTTCTATTTTTGGTAAATTCTGGTGGGGTTTTTTCAGTTGTTCAGTACCCTAAAAAACAGTGGCTATTAGTGCATACACATTTTCGCGCCATTAAAAACAACAGAAACAGTCTTTTTACCGGTGTTTAAGGAATATTTTGCTTTTAATTATTGCTTGCTTTCTGCACTGATAGTGCATGTGTATAGATAGCATGTGTACATAGTATATGAGGTCCAAATACATTTTTACAAATCAACCTTATTCTAGTACACCATACAATACTTCTTTAGAGAGTCTTTGGTCATGCGTGCTTGCTCTTTCCTTCCTATGTGAACGTTTATCTGTGAAAAGGCCCTCTCAACAGTGGCACTCGACACGGGCAACGCCAAAGCAGCTAATAGACAATTTGCTAGCTTTCCATGACAATACTGATGCACCTGAATTTTGTGATTGTCTAGGACATGTTCTGCAACACATGCGTTGAAATGGGCACATATGCCCTCAGTTATTGAAGCAGTCAAAAATGAAGCAGTACTTTTCAAAGTCTGTAGAAAATTCAGAAGGGATCTAGAACTTGTGCAGAGTACCACAGTGATGCTTCATTAACTTCAAATGCCATGGTTGGTGAAGGGACATTTCTATGCATCATTGCAAGCCATTTCCCATAGATTGTAAAATAATATTTCCTGAATTGCTCCTCAACATTTCTTTGCTCAGCAAGTGGCAAGAAGTTTAACATAGAGCATGTTGCAGTGCCAAAGTCACTAATAGTGTTGCCCAGCCTACTCTCAAGGAGATGTTTCACATCCACACCAATTACGCTGAACACTTGGTAGACAAGGGTGTTTTCAGCCTCTAGTATTTTGATTAAGTCCACTTCAGCAGTCATGTTTTCCCTTAAAAACCGAAGCATGCCGTGGACTGTACTTTTTTCACATCACTATCAATATTTGACCAAAGATAATCAAATTTCTTGCCTTTGGCATCATCACTAAGCAATAATTCCCTAAAAGGTCACCACATGGATAATATGGCATTCACAGCCTCTAGGACTGAGAACCACCGGCTAAATTACACAGTTAGGATGACTCTTTCTTTGATGCCACACAAAGCACAAAATGAGAAATATTTGCATTTTAGTTCCCGGAAACAGTGTAACAGAATAGACTACAAACTCAATAGCATGCTTCATTAACTCTGAAGACTGTAAAGATGCTTTCAGCAAACCATCTAGTAAGTGAAAAGGATTTCTTACAGGGAAGCACTTCAGCTCAGGTAGCGATTTTGACAGGTCATCATACACATTTTTCATACGCATAGCTGAATTACTGCAAATACAAACAATATCACTCCAATCTTTATTGAACTTGGTAGGAACTTTTTCCAGCAGCATTCCAAGTGACACTACGTTCCATGTTTATCAACATCTGATGTCATGTTTTTACCACTGTCTCAGATACTTGGTGACAGCATTCTTTTCACATATGCCTGTCACTACACCTTGCATTGAATGTTTAAAGCCTGGGGTGTTTGGCAATTCACCTACAATCAATACTGACTCGCTAGAAAAGGGGGCTGATGTATCAAAGGATTTCACCCATTCTCTGTCTGTGGGGCAATGTGATGGTACATATTGGGAAAGATTCTTATGAAACCAGCCATTTTACCTTTCAGTGAAATCAAATGTAGCCAAAATATCAAATATGTTTTTGATATTTCCTGATTCTCTACAGTTATTAAAATAACTAAATAATACCTAAAACATGCTTAGAAACACTGCATCTTTAGCCCAAAGACGACAAAACTGAAAAAATCAGAAGGAAGAAGAGACAATGTTTTACTGACATCCCTAAACAACAAAACTCTAGCAGCTTAATATCAGCCCAGTCGTTCTTGCTGCTGCCTTGTATAAAAAAGTTGCATTGTACTGGCCCCTTCAGGGAGAAATAAAAATGACTCTTTCACTCATCTTTTTTTTTCTTTGAATGGCACTTAGTTTGTGGATACAAAGGTGTTTTTTGAGTGTTTATATGTTCACACCAGTGATGGCTATTTTCTTTTTGGTGGGGTTTAATCAGTTATTATAGGTTCAAACCTAAAACCAGATAGCCTAACTATAGTCTAGAGGTAGGTGTAAGATGTGGTAACTTATTTTTTACTAACACTCTCGACCTCTAGTTTGAGCCTCGCTCCCATCGCAACT
Source organism: Triturus cristatus (assembly GCF_964204655.1). Lineage (NCBI taxonomy): Eukaryota > Metazoa > Chordata > Amphibia > Caudata > Salamandridae > Triturus > Triturus cristatus. Next base: position 493,842,929 of record NC_140588.1, read on the forward strand.
CCACCATCTTCAGAGAGCTGATAGGAGATGGTTTAGTATTTCATGTGCTGCCCTACACAATACTACTTCAGAGCAACAGCTGCCCTTCCATGCAGCATGCATGCCGAGGCAAGCCCGTCTGCGCCCATTAGCATCACAGAAGCTCTGGGCGCCTGAGATGCCCATTTTACCAGCATTATCAGGTATACAAAGGACATTCTCCTAAACATAAGATGCATAAAGAAAGGGAATACAGTGATAGGCAAATCAAAACAGGAGGTGGCAAAGTCTACACTGAATCATAAGCCTGCCCTTGAATTGCAGGTCAATAAATAAACATGCCGATGAAATCGATATAGAGAAACTGGATATTCTCTCTTTAACAAAAACTTGCCTATAAGCCTATTCAGGATTTGAATGCAGCAATTTCTCCAGGTTACTACTTAATTAGAAAAGACAGCGAAAAAGGAGTAAGGCCAGTTTAGCAGTAAGCTTTGCTTGCCTTCATTGATTAAAAAGAAGGTAGATGCCAAATTCCCCTGAACGGAAGCTTTGCTGTTTTCTATCAAATTTGCGCATAATTTGACATTTCTTTTAATATATCATGCACTCCAGATTATTGTCCGAATTTTGATTTGAATATAACAGATTTTATTACACAATTTGTGTTAAATTCCTCTTATTTCTGCATACTGGAGAACTTTTATATTTGGTGAGATCCAATGAATGATAGTGACTGTAAAGAATTATGGTTTCGGCGCCGAGTAAGATGGCCGCCTGATTTTGGGACTCCGCCGTACCGGAACACACAACGAGCCGCAAGTGTGATATTTCGCACCCTCCTCAAGCGGACTCCACAGTTTTTACAATCGGAAGATGCCATCAGTCGGGTGAGGTTTTTTGTAAACCACAGTTTATTTTTGTCTCTAAGGCTTTTTCTACTGCGCCACCTGCACCTACTTTGCCTTTTGCAACTGCTGTTCTCTCTTCCTCTGCAGACATGGCTGGTGTACCTTCTGTTCGCGCCCAATCGACGCGTTCAACACTACATAAATCTTCTACTCCCACTTCCACTTCTAAACAACTGAAGCAGGATCGTCCATCTCCTGCAAAGCCATCTTCTGCTATCTCCATGGAACTGTAGCTGGAGGAAATTTGTGCTTTGTGCCCGTTTGTGGAAGAAACAAACAGTAAAATGCAATTTTTGGAAGATAAGTGGTCCTCAATGGAGAATAGAGTCTCTGCAATGGAACAACAACTTTCGATTGCTCAAAGTGACTCTCATAGACTCTCTTCATTAGAGAAGGAGGTTTGGAAACTTCAACAGCATACTAAAGATTTAGAAAACCGTAACAGGAGGAACAACCTATGCTTCTTCGGTCTACCGGAAAATTTAGAAGGAGATGATTCTGTTACTTTTTTTTCTTCTTTTTTACCGAAACTACTGGATATGCCTACTTCAACAACACTCAATATCCAGAGAGCTCACAGACTTGGTCCACATCCCTCACTCTCTTCATCTCCGGTCGAACCCCGGGGAGTTATCATACTCTTCCTGAAATTTACTGACTTGCTTTCTGTTCTCTTTGCAGCCAGGGCCAAACGACAAATCTCTTGGCTAGGCCGGAGAGTCTTCCTCTCTCAAGATGTCTCTAACGCTACAGCATCCAGGCAAAAAGAGTTTCTTAATCTTCGCCCACCTCTTCGTTCAATGGGCGCTCGTTATGGCCTTTTCCACCCCTGCATCTTCAAAGTGACCTTCCAAAATCGAACCCTGACCTTTGAAGATCCTGCAGAACTCAAGAAGTTTAACCACTCTTATACTTTGACCAGTATGGACACTACTGCTCCTCCTACGGGTTGACTTGTTAAATTCATATTTCTCTCGCTCTCAGTGTTGTCATTTTATTAATGTATGATTCTCTGATGTTTATATTTGTTTCTTTCTCTTACCTCTTCTACATGATTATATGTCATTTTAATCAATTGTTTGAATCATTCTCACTTCCAATATTGTTGTTCATCTTCATCTCTTATGTTTTTTCTTATGTCATATTCGCTTTTTTCCTCTTATTTCTTTCTTTTTGTCTGACTATTGCTCTTAATTATCACCTCTATAGTTCATATTTACCTCTTTGTTTTTGCCTGACATCTATCTTCTAAGCACTCTTTATCAAGTTTTGACTTTTTTCTTAATCTCCTCTTATATTTATATAGGTTCCTGCTGTCATTTTCAAAGTTGTTGGTACGTTTATATTCCCTTATTTGTTGTTCTGGTGTGGCCGGACTTCCAGGTTCAGGCGTTTCGTCTTCCGTTTGTCGCCATTGCCCCAACCTTATCTTGTCTCCGTTCCCCTCAGGTATGTTTCCTCAGTCGTCCTTTGGATATGTACTGTCTCTCCTTGTATTCCTCCTTTTCCTTCTATCCTCACTTTTTCCTTTCCTACTTTTCTCTCCCTACTTTGCATTTGTCTCTCCTCTTTCTTTCCCTACTATTGCATACTTGGTTTTGTATAAATCTTTAATCTGTATCTCTTTATATTCCTCCTCCTCCCTCTGTTTTTTCCTCATCCTTCCATATCTCTTTCTTCCCTTTTTTCATTGGCATCTTCTTTCATTTTCCTATCATTGCATATTTTGTCTGTTTAAATTTTTTATGTTTTTGCATTCAGAGTTATCTCCTGGAATGTAAAAGGTTTTATCAATCCTATTAAAAGACAGAGAATCCTTTCCCACCTTGCTTCGTACAATCCTGACATAGTTCTCCTTCAGGAAACCCATCTCACAGAAATTGAATCACTAAAGTTAAAAAGAAGCTGGGTGGGTACGCTTTTATTCTCTCCGTCCACTAATAAAAAAAATGGTGTTGTTATTTTATGTCATAAGAAGTTGAAATGTAAAGTTTTATCACAAGAAAATGACATGGATGGTACATGGGTTTTAGCTAAATTGTCAATTAATTCTGTTCCTTTAACTGTTTTTAATATTTATGGTCCTACACAGCCTGATTGTTCTTTTTGGCCTCTGATTACACAGAAATGTATTCAATTTCAAGATGATCTTTTTATATTAGATGGTGACTGCAACCAAATTGTAGATCCATTTCTCGATCGCAAGTCTAAGGTCCGTAATATTCCACATAAAACTCACAAACAATTCCTTGACACTATCTCTCAGACACATCTCATAGACTCCTGGAGACTTTCTCACCCTGATACTCTGGATTTCTCTTTTTTCTCTCCCCCTCATGCTCCTCTTTCTCGCCTAGACTATGTCTTTCTTTCTCAGTCTTTGTCTCAAAATATTCTATCTTCCTCTATTGAACCTATAGTTATTTCTGACCATGCCCGAATTGTAACAGACCATGATTTACTCCCCCCGCATCCCAAATCCTCTCGATGGTGTTTTAATAACTCCCTTCTATCCGACCCTCTTTTCTCCTCCTCCTTTCGTTACTTTGCTAATTAATATTTTGAGCTTAACTGCGACTCCAGTTCCTCCCCCCATGGCATTTGGGACTCTTTTAAAGCCACTGCAAGAGGGTACATCATAGACTTCGTCTCAAAGAAAAATAAACGTTTTCTTCAACAGCGGAAAACTACTTTAGCGCATATTAAGTTACTAGAACATGAATTTTATACCTCTTCAAAAATTCCATCTCGCCAGAGTTGATACGAGCTAAACTTGCTTTTAACAAAACTACCACTGACAATGCATCCTCAATGCTCCTTCGCAGTTGCGCCCGTTACTATGGTGGTCGTAATAAGGCAGTGAATCTTTTAGCAAATTACCTCAAATCACACAAAGAACGTACCCTTATAGATTCTATTTACTCTTTCAATAATTCCCTTTTACATAAAGACCAAGAAATACTTAATGAATTTAAGCTTTTTTATCAAAATCTGTACTCACCAGAATCTCCTCCCTCCTCTTCTCTCATTCAGACCTATCTTGATCAACTTCCTTCCCCCTCTACTTCCCATCTTAACCTTCTTGTTCTTGAAAACTATCTATCCCTTAATGACCTTTCTACTGCCTTAAATACTCTCACTAACAGGAAAACGCCTGGCCCAGAAGGATTTTCTGTTGAATTTTATTTGCATTTTTCTGATTTGTTACTCCCGAAACTTTTAACGCTTTTCCACTCATTTTACTTAGCTGGTAAGACAGAAGGTACTTTTCAGGAGGCCACAATTTGCCTCATTCATAAAGAACGACGAAATCCTAAATTCTGTAAGAATTATCGCCCGATCTCCCTAGTTAATGTTGATTATAAATTATTTGCTAAGTTGCTTGCTATACGTTTAGATCCCCTCATGCCTCATCTTATTGGTAAGGAGCAATGTTGCTTTGTTAAGTTCCCTCCCTTTCCTCGTCTTTGGCAGCTATTTCTGTCGACACGGAGAAAGCTTTTGACAGAGTAGACTGGTCCTTTTTATTTGCATCACTACACTGGCACGGTTTTGGCCCTAAATTCATATCACTTATTTCCTTACTATACTCCGCTCCTAAAGCTTCGGTCTTAGTTAATGGTCATGTTTCATCTTATTTTCCTCTTCAACGTGGCGTTCGTCAAGGTTGCCCTTTATCCCCTCTTCTTTTTGTTCTAGCTCTCGAACCCTTTCTGTCTTCTATTCGTAATAATTATTCAATTTCCGGTTTTTCTTATAGTGAACATGAGTTGAAACTTTCTGCCTATGCAGATGATATTCTTTTGTTTGTTTCTGCTGCCGAAACCTCTATTACCCCTTTACTACTTGAGTTTGCATCTTTTTCGCAGGTCTCAGGCTACAAAATTAATTCAGACAAGACTGAAATTCTACCTCTTACAAAATTCTGTCTTCCCCACCCCTTCTCTTTCACTGGGTTTGCCTGGAACAGTTAAAAAATTAAATACCTAGGCATATGGTTTCCAATTCCATTGCCTCCTCAATTAAATTAAATATGTCTGCAGTTTTGTTCCGAATTGAGAAATTACTCTCCTCTTGGAACCCTCTTTATCTATCTTGGTGGGGTCGGTTGGATTTGATTAAGATGATGACTGCCCCAATTTTAATTTATATCATTTCCATGCTCCCCGTTCATATTCCCGCCATTTATTTTAATCGCATTGATACATGCCTCTCCAAATGCCTCTGGAAAAATAGAAAAGCCAGAATCGCTTTATCTTCTCTTCATAAAACAAAGTCTAACGGTGGGGTAAACTTCCCGGATTTTCGTCTTTGTCACAAATCCTTTCCCCTTAGACAGGCCTCGAAATGGCTTATATCAGATCCTTCCCCCGTTACTCCCCTTTGGCTCTCCATTGAACAAATCTTATTATGACCCTTTTCCTTCAAGGAAATTATACATTTTTCTGCCAAAATTTCCAATACCTCCCTTCCCCTTTTTAGACGTACCTCTTCTCTTTTGAAACCTTTGGTTCAACCTAATACTATCTCCCGTGAATCTTTCTGGAAAGTGTGGCGATTAAAGGGTATCATTTGGGTCAAGCATCTTTTTGATGGAGTCTCACCTTGTTCTTTTCCCCAATTTCAATCTTTACTCCACTGCCCCGTTCCTTTTTGCAGACGTTTACTACTCTCATGATGATTATTCTTGATGTTTACTATTCCCTCCCCTCTTCATCCACATCGGGCACTCAAAATTCTCTTCTCAAAGTACTCCTTACTTTACCCAAGGCCTCCCTTATATACAAATACTGCTTATCCCCCAAACCAGATCGCGCTAAATCTAAATCGGAACTCTTTTGGGAAGCAGATCTAGGTTGCGCATGGTCTATCATCTTCTGGGATAAACTTTGGTCTAGATCTTTACAAATTTCTTGTTCTGCCTCTCTTACCCAATCTATGTTCTTTCTTTATCACATACTTTATCTTTCTTCTGTCTCTTTAGCCCGTTTTTCCTCCTCTACTGACTCTAACTGTTGGACTTGTGGCTCTTCTAATGCTGACCTCCTTCATCGTCTCTTTCTCTGTCCTACAGTTCCCGACTTTTGGGGGAAGGTTTGGTCATACATCTCCCGACTGTTTACGATTTCCATTCCTTATTCTATACCCCTACTCTTTGCTGGTAGCCTCTCTGACTATTTAGATCTCACCCCACATAATCATGGTCTTTTTGACCTCATGCTTGCTCTAGCCTTCCAACACATTTACTTTAACTGGAAATCTCTCGCAAAACTTTCTATATAGCACTGGTGGAATACCCTCTGTCATTTTCATAGACTTGATGGTGCTTTCACCTCCTCTTGTAAACCTATGAATAATAGAGATCTCTTCTGGTTACCACTTACCACCTATTTAGATCAAATTGTTTCACATCTATCCTCTGAAAACTTCAAACCCCCTTGAATGCTATTATCTCTGATCTTCAATTTTTTATCCTGGTTAAGTTGATATATGTATTTACTTAATCAATAACTCTCAATTTGTATACATAATATGCAATCTAATATGCATTTTTCTTTTTATGTCATAGTATTGGAATTCCCCCTCCCCCCTTCTTCCTGCCCCCTCCTCCCCTTCCTCCTCTTCCCTTCCTTATATAAAATCCCCAAAAACTGCTTTTATTCTTCTCTTCCAGGTATCAGCCAATTCTTTTGTTATATTTCTGCTTTTTCATCTTCTATATGTATTGCTGATATGTTATATTGTTATTGAATACTAAATAAAGCTTTTCAAACATAAAAAAATAGAATTATGACCCTCATTAACAGCATTCAATATACAACATGTGTCTTTCCTTACTCACGAAAAAGGGCATTTGGATTGACAACTTTCACTACAAATGAAGGTAGTCTAAAAAGGAATACCAAGCAAGGTCCTACAGTTCGATCATTGTGCCATAGCTGTAGGAGATGGGAGCCCCTCAAAAGGAGATTAAGGATGAAATCACCAGGACTAATCATTCGGACTATACCCCAGCATCCGTTCTTGATTCTAGGCGAGAAATAAACCTGATGGCGAGGACGTTCAGTGAATGGATTGGCCATGCTTTAGATTCCTTTGTTTCCTGTGGACAAACAGCATGCAAAGCAAAACCCATCAGCCTCATGGTATTCCGGCAAAGTAGCAACACTAAGAGATGCTTTAAAATGCCAAACCAGAAATAGAGCGGAACCCACTTCGAAGGGAGTAAAAATTATAATTTAGAACAAAAAAAATAACACATTTTGCAGAGTTGACAAAATAACGTATTTTTCAAATCAAATCGAAACTGCGCATAGCTTGCAGCAAGAAATTTGTCCTTTGGTGAAGAATGTATGTGTCCCTTCTTTTACAAATAATGAACTACCTGGATCAGAACAGTTATGTGAATCCTTCACGCAGTTCTTTCAAGATAAGATAGAAAAAAATCACAGTTAAGTTGAAGTGCTGGATCGCTCAGATTTGTCATCACCTGAGACCAGTCCAAGAGCAACACTACTCTTATTTGTAGGATTGATTGACATCTATTAATATAGGTATTTCACTTGATGCCTCTACTCGATGGTATCAAAAGCCGAGCAATTGTTCAGAAGGATTAGACCTCAGGAGGACCATTGTCTAGTTATTCCATTATGCTTACTATGATTCGATGTAGGACTAATTCAGTAGGGGTTTTGTGCAAAAACATATCCTGCAGTAAAAAATATATTTTTGTGTATTTAACACCAGTCTGTCATTGACCTTTGACTAAATGGAAATTGGTCTGAAATGTCTAGGTTGTCTTGTTTTTTATCAGTAGTGGGGTGACTTATGTATTGATTGTTTTTATTATTATTAATGTATTTATTTTGGTATATTCATTTAGTTTTATATAGTGCCTACCTGGCCTCAAGGCATTAAAGAGCTTTCCAATGACAAATTGAAAGGTTCCAAGGTGAAATAAGGCAATCAAAGCACTAGAAAGATAATAAATACAACACTTACAAGGCAACTTGTTAAATATCAGAGCAGGTTTCAAAAGATTCAAAGGGACCAGGGAGGGTCAAGGGGGAAATAAAAAAAGGAAGTAGCTGCCACAAAAGGAGGTCAAGACAAGGTAGCTGAGGACTGAAGGAGCAGAGGAAACAACATAGGGAGGTTAAAAAGGGAAATAGGATGTGTAGAAGACAAATCAGAGAAGTGGATATATAAGATGTGAGGTGCCTTTGAAAGAGAAGCAGTTTCAGCTCCTTTTGAAGATGCCTTTTGAGGGTGTTGCAGGCTAAGAGGGAGACAGTTTCAAACTCTGCTTGCTCTGCCATTAAACATACATTTTGTAAATCTGTTTTTTTTTCAATCCAATCCTAATTCGTTGCTTCTTGTCCAGCTTTCTTCAGTTGATCATACGGTCTAGCAAACAGCTACACATTCAAGCCACACCTAAACTAGACAAGCCAGAGTATTTGCTATAGTTTAGTGTGTTGTCAGATTAACACATTAATTCAGGCTCTTACGATGCATGGAATAAACAACATTATTTATAATGTGGGAGCCTTCTTTGATTCTCCCGCATAGAGATTGTCTGTTTCTGTAAACCTAGCTAAGGGTCAAATGAAAAGTACAGCACTTGATTCAATAAAGTTAATCTGCAAGGTCACCACTAGACATAACCTGAACTCGATAAAAATAGGAGATCCCTCCAAATCCGAATGGGTACCCATAACACACAAGAAAAGGTGAATAAGGGATCATATGGTCAGGGAAAGGTGCCCAAGCTACGAGTGTACAAAGGGACCCCCGGAAGCATTTTTTTTGGCCTTTAACTAAAACAGCAGAATATGTTGTTGTATTGAAAAACCTGTGACAGAGCCCAAATGTAAATAGAAATTGAGAGAGTAGAAAAAAAGCAGCAGGAAATTCTACAGGATAAAATCTCTTAAGAATCAAACCCTCAATTGGCCGGAATGCACATCTATTTACCTAGCATACCGTCTCTTGTAACATGAACTATTTAATTATTCCTTGATTACACTGTATATAATATATTCCTTATTGCTTTTTATTTCACTGTTATTTTTATCACTGTGCAAAGAATATAGATCCTCTGTTCTAGTAATAATAATAATAATAGCTGCATCCCCAGAGTTTATGGGGGCACATTAGGTATCATTAATTTATAGTTTGAATCACGTTCCGGGTGCCTAATTAGATGTGGAATGTAACATCCTGCTCTTTTGCAGTAACATTAATTTTTCATTCTTTAGTAATCAAACCAATGCACACATGGATGTTGGGGTTTAGATATGTGACTGCCATGGTACAAAGAATATAACTAAGAAAATTGTACTACTTTGCTAAGAAGAGCAATTATATGAAGACTTCTTCTTTCTTTCTCTCAGTGCAACTGATAGAGAATTTTGGTGGTATTTTAGTAGGAGCATGTTCTGAGGGGCAAATTTACGAGCCCAGTTGCATCACTCTTGCATCATGTAATGTGGTCCAAGAGCGATGCAACTCAAATATTAGATTTATGAAGCCACACAATGCCATCTTGCATGACCCGGAGTGGCTTAATAAACCTTGAGTAAAACAATGCACTGCACATTGCTGCATTGCCTTACTTTGCACCAGGGAGGAGTTGCATGGGTGTTTCATGGGTGTTCCCATGCAACATCCATGGATTTTGACCGACGCCTCACAAGGTGAAGCACAATGATGAAAAATATCCTTATTTCTAGAGGAAAATATCTCTGGGGATTGTTTTTCTGCAGGAAGGGGCACCTTCCTGCACAAAAATAATCCACCTTACAACGCAGGCAGCCTTGTACCATGGTGCCAGTGTGCCTGCATTGGCGCTAGGCTGCCAAAACGGCACCAGCAAAGGGGAAAAGGCAGGAATGCAGAATATACTTTTAAATATGGTGCAATCCTGCTCAGTGCAGTGGAGGAAGGTGGCTAGCTTTGCTGCGTGGCAATCCCATAAATCTGGCCCTAATTGTGTAAGTAGTATACTGGCTGGACCACATATCCGTGAGGAATCAAAGCAAGTACAGGCAAAAACTCTTACAGCAGCTGCATTGTTTTTAGACTGGTACGTTTTCTTTTACTGTTGTAAAATAACAATGGTAAGAAATAAAGATGATAAAATGCCCCAGTACACATTATCCTGATATCACAAGTCACCAAATGTTTCCTTAACAATATAAAATGTCAATGAAAACTTAAATACTCTGCATTTTGTTTGAGTTTGCAAACAGTAGTTATTAAATAGCCGTGATCACAAAAATCCGGTACATGAGTTACCAGCAGTTGCCAAAAAGAGGCAGTCCCTTATCCCACACAGTGGACCCATTCATGGCAACTATCGGAAGCTTCTCGAGCAGGGTTACATTGTTAAAGTTTTTGTCACTCTAAGTGGCAGGTGCACGAAAGAGAGCATTATGAGTACTGACAGTGAGAGTGAGATGGCCTTAATTGTATCTAAAAATGAACCTCAGCATCTGGATACTCTACACACACAACTGACTGAAAATTCACCTTGCAGGTGCTAAATACAAAACAAGTCATTCTGCAAAGCAGGAGCTTCCAGTTAGCACTTTAGCATTGGCAAATAAAATATGGCTGCTGTATATTACATGATTAGACATTCGCACAAGTTATTTCCATCAAGAAGAACAAAGAACTTCAAGGTGAATTGCACTAAAGTTTGTATGATCAGCAGAAGTAGATTTATGTCTTACCCCACACAGGAACATCATCACCGTACCCCTCTTCAATGCTAGTAATCTAAATAAAGGTTTGGATGGCAGAATATCTACTAATGTGGCTTAACATTCACAATTTTCATGACCCACATTTAACTTCATCAGACTCAATAGCAGATCAGCCACTCAAAATCAAAGAACATCTAGGTGAATTACAATAAGGTTTGGAGAGAATGGCAGGAGTAAATGTATTCCTTAATGTACAAGGCAACATCATCACTGCACCCCTCTTCAATGCTAGCAACCTCATTAAGATCTGTCTACTAATCTGACTTAACATTCATCATTTTCATGAAATTCATTTTAACCTCATCAAACTCAGTAGTAGGTTATCCATTCAAGATCTGGACGTTGAAATACCAGAATGACTGACACAGTTTCCTCTGCTCATGCAGTAATGAGGCACTCACAATTTGCGACCACACTAATAATGGCTGGCCCTCCCAGGCATGGTGGCCTGCTGGGCTCAGCAGACCTCCATGTTTGGGACTGCTTTTAAATAAAGCAGTTTTTTTTAATGCAGTCCATTTTTCTTAATAGAAAATGGGATGCATTTAAAAAAAGAAAAATTAAACGTTTTCATTTCATTTTTTAAGGGCAGGTAGTGGTCCCTGGGACCACTGCCTGCCCCTAAAAGATATTTTGCCCTTCATTCGCAAAGGGAAAGGGGTCCCCTGGGGACCCCTTCTTATTTGCGAATGCTTTACCAACCTCTTGAAGAGGGCAGTAAATTGCGAGTGTGTTGTGACCGCAATTAAGGTCGTCAAACATTCTTACATAGGCTTCTGACTTGCTATTAGGAAGTGACGTCCTTGGAAGGCCCCTTCCTAATAGCGACTCACAATTCCTATTTAGCGAGTAGCAAACAAATTGTGACTCGCTAAATTGGGATTGTACATAGCCCTATAAGATTTTGCATGCGCAAACGGGCCGCAAACCCATTTGTGCATGCAAAATAGGGTTGTAAATCTGGTCCTTAAAGAGCAAAATGCAAGGTACAAGGATTACATCTACCAGGATGTATGACATCACAACGCGGGTTTTTACAACGCGTGCAGTTACATCGCATGCGTTACAACGCATGCGATGTTACAACGCTATGCCATTACAACGCAAGTCTTTACATCGACTTGAATGAATGAATGAATGAATGAAAGTGAATTTATAACAACGCGAATTGCTGCCCTGAGGCGTCCAAGCGCTAGAGGAACCAGTTGGTAGGGTGGGTGAGGTTGCAGACCGGTAGGGAAGGAGAACTGAGTTTATTGAGGAGAATTGAAACAGGTATGTTTTTAGTTGTTTGCGGAAAGAGGCGAGGTCAGGGTTGGATCTCAAATGAGAAGGGAGGGAGTTCCAGATCTTGGCGGCGTTGAAGGCAAACATCCTTCCACCCGATCTTGTCCTTTTGATTCTAGGGACTGTTGCCATAAAAGCCTGGCTAGATCGCAGGTCTCTGCCTGGACGATACTGGCTTACTAGACTACGAGTAATTAGGGGTCCCGAGTCCCAGAAGGCCTGGTGAGCAATACACATTGCCTTAAATGTGACTCTCTTACGCACTGGGAGCCAATGCAGGCTGTTCAGTGCCGCTCTAACTGGCAGTCTGCGTGGGATCTGTAGCAGAGTGCGGGCAGCGCAGTTTTGTACCAGCTGTAGTCTCTTTAGTGTGTACTCTGGTGCACCCAAATAGAGGGCGTTGTTGGAGTCTAATCGTGACTGTATCAGGCCCTGTACGGCCATCTGCTTTGCCTCCATTGGGAGTAAAGGAAGAACTTTCTTCAGTGTCCAGAGCAGTCCAAAGCAGATGGCTGAGAGCTTTGTGGCCTGGGTGTTAAGTGAAAGACTCCTGTCCAGCCATACCCCTAGGCTTTTGATGTTATCCTTTGGAGCCGGGGGGGGCCTAGACAGGTGGGCCATAGTGAGTTGAAGAAGGTGGGATCAGCCGGGCCCAGGAGCATAAGCTCCGTTTTGTCACCATTGAGCTTTAACGATGACAGAGTCATCCAGGCCTTCACCTCCTCCAAGCATTTTGTTAGTCCACCTGAAAGGGGCTGTTGAGCCTCCTGCGCTAATGACTTGCGCTAGATGGCGTGCTAACATTAAAAAAGTGGAATTTACTATTCCAACTCCAGTCCACTTAACAGTAGGGAAGGTGTTGGGATAGTAAACTACACTATTTGTAATGTTAGCACGCCATCTAACGCAAATCGATGTAAAGACTTGCGTAGTAATGGCATAGCGTTGTAACATCGCATGCGTTGTAACGCATGCGATGTAAGTGCACTGCGTGGTAAAAACCGCGTTGTAATGGCTGTTCCCCCATCTACCACAATGCTATGGGACCTTGACCAAGCTGCACACCTGTGAAAAGTTCTCTTAGAGGTTAGCTAATATCCGTGTATATTTCTTTGAAAATATTACCACTTCAATAAATATTTTGATTAGTTGACTGATAGATGAGCTGCACATGCAATAGTTAAAGTTCCCAAAGTAATTAAAAATAATGAGGAAGCACATTAAATCCTTCTTCCTGGTTTCTAATAAATATTTTAATGATGCAGTTGTCAAGTGGTTCTAGAAAGATTGCTTTCAGGGAAACATTGCTGAAATCGGGGTTTAGACACAAACTTGCCTGGGGCAGTTAATTGCAATTTTCTTCTGTACAGAAGGTAAATGAACACAACACAACAAAACAAAACACATTATACGACTGAAGGAGATCCACGAGTAATTATTCAGTTTTCCTGGGAGTGGTTTAAAAGCAATGTGCCAATTTCAAACTCATAAACAGAGTCTAAAGAAATATCAGTTCTATTTCATATAAGTTTAACTGAAAAACAAGGATTGTTCTAACTCACCACATTTCATTGATATATTTCTAAATTGGGTGCTGTAAGAAATTGGGGTGTTGATTGGCTGGGGTGTGAGCCCTGGTCAATCAACAACCACAATCCTTGTCAGCGTGAGGCACAAGCCAACCCTAAATTGACTTGTGTTCACCTCTCTGGTAGCTTGGCACAGAGTAGTCAGGCTTAACTTAGATGCAATGTGTAAAGTATTTGTGCAACACTTCAAACAATAATAATGTGAAAACAACACATACAAAATATCCCATGTCAGCTTAGAGAAATATAACTTTCTTTAATGAATAAAATATGACCAAATCGTAGAGCCGGAGAAATGCAATTTTAGAGTTTTTGGTCACAATGGCATCAAAAAGCACAAAGTGGCAACTGTGGCTATCGGGCTGGTTCCAAGATGCAGAAAGGCTGTGATGTGATGGACTGTATCGTTGTCGAGGATCCTGACGATGGGGCTTGCAATGCGAAGTCCAGCTTTTAGGATGCGGCATGCAGTCGGGTGATTCACCAGTTTCGAGGGGCTGTAAAGCTGCAATGTAGAGTCTGGCGCCATAGTTGAGGCTGCCATCAACAAGGGATGTGAGTACCTCCACATAGGATGCATTATGCAAAGGCAGTTTCAAAGGTGCTGCAGGCTGCCAATGTGATGTGGGTCTTTGCGACTGGTCCAATCCACATAGCAATGGAGATGCATTGGTTCTGCTCAGGGTTGGACAGCAGAGTAGATCCGTTGATTCTGCTGGATTCCCAGAGACTGGCAGTGCACCTTAAGCCCACTTCCAAGGATCCAGGATAGGGGCGGCACCAGTTGGCTGGGTAGACTCAGAGATGGCAGAGTCCAGGTGCAAGATTGCTGGAAGCTTATTGTGTCCTTGAGGCTTCAGATCTGGAGGCCAACCAACTAGCCTTTGGAGTCACTCTGGATTCAAGAGATGCAGGTTCAGTCCTTCTCATCCAGACAAGAGAGCTGCACAGCAAGGCAGCATTTCTTCAAAGCAGTGGTTCAGCAGAGTGGCATTCATTTCAGCAGCACAGAAGTCCTTCTTCCTAGCAGAGAAACCACAGTTCCAGAAGTGTACTAAAGAGTTGGTGTCTGAGGCCCAGTATTCATACCCAGTTGTGCCTTTGAAGCAGGGAGACACTTCTGGAGTCATGCCTTTGAAGTGAACAGCCCTGCTCGGGCTCCAGGTCAACTACAGCGGGATATGCAGCCCTTTGTATGGAGACAGGACACAGCCTATTCAAGTTTAAGTGGGGTAGGGCCGAGATCCTCCCTCCCTCCCTTCCTGCCAGTGATGGGCCATCTAGTCACACCTAAGCTTCCTATTGTGTGTGGCAATAACGAAACCCAACTGTCAACTACACCCAGTCATGTAACCTAGTGATTGGCTGCTAGGAACCAGATGGCTAAGGCAGGAAAGTGCTAACTTTAATAAAATATTGCAAACACACAATATCCAGCTGACCATTTCTGATACTGTCAATTATTTTAACAGACTCAGACCAAAATCTATGAATGTCTTGGTCTATTTCATTTAATTATTTAGATGCATTTCATAAAGACTAATTTTTTGAGTTCACAAGAAAGATTTGGACTACACTTCAAAATTATATAACATAAAAACAGACTAACAAAGAAAATCAAAAACATTTTCAAAGAATGATTAAATGTGAGTATTAGTCAGTCAGAATCAACAAAGTAACCTACATTTCATTTCATCACAATGTTAGTGAAACATGCTGGGGTTACCAGCCATCGGGGACAAAACATTGAGGACAACAAAGGGTTTATACATTTGAGACACAATATTCTCCTTTGTTGCTAATCTTATTTGTAAGAGAAACTATTCCCCTGGTGGGAAAGAGTGTCGACGAATTTCAAATCCTACTTTATTTAAATGGATTCTCCTCTGGGCTAAGACTGGAAAGGCTCTAAAAGATCAATAAAGAGAAAAAGTAAATTTCATATCTTAGAAATGCCCTTCTTGTCTGACTATTTCATTCGGCTCTTAGAAAAAAGGGTCAGTACCTGTTTGCTGGATTTACTAGTGGATTCTCTGTTGTTGTGTTAAACCTGAGTCGCTTGTGTTGCTGACCAAATGGCCTGAAACATGAACGAGTGTGCAGAGTTAAAAACAAATCGTTTGTAGGGGAGACTGTTACAAACAGTATGAGCAGGCCGTTTAACTTATTTATTGGACCAGTTTGGTTGTATCATGGACTATGAATTTCCAGGACTAATAGAAATGGAGAGTTGTCCGTGTCACATGCAAGGCCGATCTTTTGAAGGAGACCCAAGAAACATTCAAACTTGAAGACATGTGTCAGTTTTCCTGAAACGACAAATGTGTGTTGTAGGTATTTAAGAGTTTGTGGCCTGGGGATCTATTAGATTGTGGTTTTCACAAAGATGCAGTGTTGCAGGAGTTCGACTTACTTTTGACTACATTCGTGCAGCAGTTTGTTTAATCCATACAGCTTCTGCGTGCAGCGCTGAGTTCTATCTGCTCAGGACAGATAGAAAGGGACAGTTGTTCGTGTCACATGCAAGACTCAAGGAATCTTTTAATGAAGACGCAAGGAATGTTCAAACTTGAAGACGAGTGTCGGTTTTCCTAAAATGATAAATGCGTGTGATAGTTGTTTAAGAGTTTGTGCCCTGGGATTTATTTGATTTTCACAAACAGGCAATGTTGCAGGAATTCCAACTTACTTTTGAGGAGATTTGGGCAGCCGTTTGTGTAATCCATGCAGCTTCTGCGTGCAGCACGGAGTTCTGTCTGCTCAGCTATTCGTGCCTGGATGTCATATTGGCTGCCAGCCACATAGTCAAGAAGCTGGAGGCCTAGAACAAAGAATGCAAGCAGGCCTATTGCAAAAGAACACTGGCTGCATACACAAAATGGCCGCCAGCCACATGGTCACAACAAGAAGCTGGAGGCAAAGAACGCATGCAGGCCTATGGCAAAAGTACACTGGCTGCCTACACAAAATGGCAACCAGACACATGGTCACTACAAGAAGCTGGAGACCTAGAACAAAGAACGCATGCAGGCCTATGGCAAAAGCACACTGGCTGCCTACACAAAATGGCCGCCAGCCACATGGTCCCAACAAGAAGCTGGAGGTCTAGAACAAAGAACGCATGCAGGCCTATGGCAAAAGCACACTGGTTGCCTACACAAAATGGCCGCAAGCCACATGTTCACAAGAAGCTGGAGGCCTAGAACAAAGAACCCATGCAGGCCTATGGCAAAAGCATACTGGCTGCCTACAGACATTGGGCACCAGCCACATGGTCACTCACAAGCCACAACAACAAGAGGCAGAAGGCCTGTAAAACAAACAGCACATGCAGGCCTAGGTCGGGACAGTCCACTGACTATACAAAGTGGCCCCTGGCCAGCAGCCACATGGCATCTGGAACAAACAAAGGCATATGTTGGCCTATGGCAAACACACCCACTGGTCGGACAAACAAGGCATGGTAAAACATGAAAACATAATTAATTTAGCAATGCCAAAAACAAAAGCTATTGGGCTAAACATTTTTTTTACATCAAGAAACATTACAAAGGCATTACCCTGCGTAGTCCTGACTCCTATGCACTGTTTGCATAAAAAACACATGAAATGCCACAAAAAACGCATTTTGTGTTTCAATCCAAATCCATCCATGTCTTAAATGCTGTAAACACCATAGAAATTGTTGTTTCATGGATCCATGACTAGCATTGGACCTGCCGGCTTGATGGTCCATTGACAGAATAAGCCACATACAGGCACATGCATCAAGCTAGGATTTTGAGAGTCCTTAATTACGAATATTAAGTATTCGCAATTAAGGACTCGCAAAATCCTATGCATTTAGGAATCGCTTCCCATTCATTCTTATGGGCCTACAGGCCCATAAGACTTTTGCGAATCGCACCATTTGCGATCGTAAAAGCTTTGATGCATGTGCCAGATAGTGAATTCAAGCTAAATGTCAAATGTATTAAAAAGCATGTAGACAATGTAGTAAACTGTGAAACATTTTTCCTTTACAAAAGAAGAAAAATGAAATGCAAAGAAATCACTAGGCCCCTACTGAAACTACAGGCCACCAACTACAATACATTTTAAAAATCGATTAAAAGTTCAAATAAATCCAGGTTCATTGCCCCAATCAAACAAAATACACCAGTTTTTCGACTTACTTGAGAGATCTCAAAGTCCTTAATCCAATGGGATATGCAGGAGACACAAAGAGTAATCCTTCCAGGTCCAAATCCAAATGAAAAGTGGCCAGAGATGGACAAAGCACTGGAAGGAGTCTACTTGACATGAACAGGAAGTTGGAGACTCTGCTGCACTTCCTTCCAGTTGAAAAAGAAGTTTAAAAAAACTAAAAAAAGACTCCTCACACAAAAAAGACTACCAAATGTTGATTCAAGGAGAAATTTAACTCCAAATCATTAGTTTGAGAAGATATTGATGCTGCTCAAGGAGAGAATCTTCCCCGGATTTTAGCCACAGAAGATCATGGGTGTTTGGGATCACGCACAGCAGAAAACATCCGCCAGAAGTCGCTGGCATGCCTGAACGACGTGTTGGAGAATGCAAAATTTCATGGGAGCATGTAGTCAGCTAGCAAATCGCGTGGCGCACATGAACGGCCCTGAAAATCTGATAGCAGATCGCTAACGCTAGATAAGCCACTCCCGTGCACGTAAAATTGTATTTCGGCTTTGCGAAACAAAACAAAACAAAACTCCATTGTGGAGTGCGGTGTTTAGAGGTAACTCCGCATTTCCTGAATTCTGCAAACTCCTTGAATGGAGCAGAGTTTGTTGCCTGGGATTACTCATCATTAAGAGTGAATGGATTCTTCTGGTACCCTGCACTATAGCGCATGTTTTTAATTTTTGTTTGTTCTCGTGCTATGACACTCCTCTCTCTCTGGAGGCTCTTTATTCCAGTTCAAGGGGTATTGGATTAGGAGCTTACCCACCAAGGTTGCTGGCTTCTTTTGGTTTGACTCAACCTGGGCTGAGTACTGAACTCTGTAGCCAGTTGTAATCATTGCACATATGATTTCCTTTGCGCTCATATCAAAATCCAATTTGTTGGTCAGTATTGAAAATACATTAGGGTTATCTAATGCAAGCCTTTTTCATTGTTCCTCCAAGTAAGCAATAATGGCCACACTTTCAACCTCTTCTCTGATCAGTATTTTGTGACATATCAAGTGCTTATTTCACCGAGGCGTCCATTCTGCCCTAGACAGGGCTGAATTGAGCAACAACTTTTTGTAAATTACTCTCCTTGCTAGGAGAACCAAATAGAACAGTAGCTTGCTTTTGTGTTAAATTATAGATTCTAGCTGGTCCTTTGTTTCAATTTGTAGAATATTCATTATCATTTTACCCACAAATTCCCAATATATTTGTATCACAGGTGTATTTTATCTGCCTTTGCAGCTCCGCACTTCATGCATTTTGCAGTGGTCCTTAACCCCTTAATTGCCATTATAAAAGGAGTTCGATACGCTCTGTACAGGGGAACAAATGGGTCCTTCTTAAAAAGCAGGCCTTACTGTACTATATAATGTAGACGTAGTTACTTGCCATTTATCCTGTAAGGCTGGCATTGGCAAGTCTTCTCCACACCATGTCTTCTCCCCATAACTCTTCAGGAAGTGTGAAGTCCCCATACACTGCATTCAAATTTGCCCAGTACCAGGAGGAGGCTTCTCTTTTCCTTAGAGCTGGTCCCAAAAGCATTTTTTCCAGTCAGTTCATGCAGGAGCCCTTGGCATATGAGGCTTGTTACCAGATCCTCATTCGACAGTATTCATACCCATCAGTTTCCCACCAGTCACCTTGTCCAGTGCATCACAAGATAAAAGCCTACCCTCCTGCACAAGTTGACCCCATATGTATATTTCAGCTGTTTGCATGGGGCTAGACAAGCTGTCTTCCAGACGTTCTGGGGTGCCCAGCAAATTTCATATTGGGGTGTAGTCACTATAATAGGGTAAATCCATGGCCTTCCTTATCTGAGCCCAAAATAAGGCCGCAGCTCGCAATATTTTGATCCTTACCTTTTTAAAGAACTTTGTGTTACCAAATTTATAATGAAATTGTGCCTTGCCCAGTGTGATATCTTTCAACATTGCTGAAAATGACAGCCGTAGCTCAGAAGTGTCTAACGTGCTGCACAGCATTCTACAGGTTTTTTATTTGGAAGGCCCATGCATAATATTGGAAATCAGGGAGAGCTCAATCCCCCTTAATTTTCTTTCTTTGTAGCCCAAATAAAACATGCGATTGTCTCCTGGAATTTATCCATCCAGGATTTACAAACATCAGGTGCATGGAATTAAAAAGAAAGGTAAGCTTTGATAAAACAAACATTTTTTTAAGATTAATTCTGCCCAAGATGGTTAATGCAAAAACAACAGTTGATGGACAGAATGCAGAACACTATCATATATTCACCCCAGTACAGAGATCTGGGCCTAAATCCATTGTTTTTTTGCTCACCATGCCATTCTAGTTTGAACCCAGCCATATGCAAATCAGTCTTAACCCTGTGCCTCATGGAAACTGTCCAACCCGAACTGCCAACCCACGTCCTCCCTGGACTGGAAACAAGCATCCAAGGACCACTTTCGGGGTTTCACCCCTCTTCAGCCAGGATAGCTTGATTCCAGTGGCATGGAGAGCATGGGACCCACGTCTGGGCATATCCATCCCACTCGGGGTGACAAATGCAAAAACAACAGTTGATGGACAGAATCCAGAACAATGTCATACATTCACCCCAGTATAGAGATCTGTGCCTAAATTCATCATTTTTTTGCTCACCATGCCATTCCAGTTTGAACCCAACCATATTCAAATCAGTCTTGACCCTGTGCCTCATGGAAACAGTCCAGCCTGAACTGCCAAGCCAGGACCTCCCTGGACTGGAAACAACCATCCAAGGACCGGTTTCGGGGTTTCACCCCTCTTCAGCGAGGATAGCTTGATTCCAGTGGCATGGAGAGCACTGGACCCATGTCTGGGCATATCCATCCCACTCGGGGTGACAAATGCAAAAACAACAGTTGATGGACAGAATGCAGAACAATGTCATACATTCACCCCAGTATAGAGATCTGGGCCTAAATTCATCATTTCTTTGCTCACCATGCCATTCCAGTTTGAACCCAGCCATATTCAAATCAGTCTTGACCCTGTGCCTCATGGGAACAGTCCAGCCCGAACTGCCAAGCCAGGTCCTCCCTGGACTGGAAACAAGCATCCAAGGACCGGTTTCGGGGTTTCACCCCTCTTCAGCCAGGATAGCTTGATTCCAGTGGCATGGAGAGCATGGGACCCACGTCTGGGCATACCCGTCCCACTCGGGGTGACAAATGCAAAAACAACAGTTGATGGACAGAATGCAGAACAGTGTCATACATTCACCCCAGTAGAGATCTGGGCCTAAATCCATCGTTTTTTTGCTCACCATGCCATTCCAGTTTGAACCCAGCCATATAGAAATCAGTCTTGACCCTGTGCCTCATGGGAACAGTCCAGCCCGAACTGCCAAGTCAGGTCCTCCCTGGACTGGAAACAAGCATCCTCGGACCGTTTTCGGGGTTTCACCCCTCTTCAGTCAGGATAGCTTGATTCCAGTGGCATGGAGAGCACGGGACCCACGTCTGGGAATACCCGTCCCACTCGGGGTGACAAATGCACAAACAACATTTGATGGACAGAATGCAGAACAATGTCATACATTCACCCCAGTACAGAGATCTGCGCCTAAACCCATCTTTTTTTTTTGCAAGATGGTTAATTGCAGATTACCCCAAACCATTAACAATCTACCAACCTCTAATTGCACTATTTTTAAATGTATTTCTGCCACCTTATTGAGATCTTGTGTGATTCTGATACCTAGATATTTATTCCCCTTCTTGATTTGCATACTCTTACTGGGGGATTCCAAACAATATTCTCAATTTTTGTCAGGTTTATCAAATATCCTGACATACTTCCAAATTCCTGTGTCAATTTTCCTATGACCGGTATTCACTATGAGGTCATCAGCATAAAGAGCGACCTTTTTTTCCAACCATTATACCTGAAAGGAATAATCGCGGATTCCTTCCTAAATCGACTTACTAAAGGTTCTGTATAAAGGTTAAATAATAACAGAGAAAGTGGACAGCCATGTCTTGTACTGCTCATTAGTCTAAACTCCAATATTAATGAAACGTTCAAATTAATTTTAGCGGTGGGATTTTTATATATTTGCTAAACGGTCTTACAAAAATTGCTACCCAGATTATTTTGGTTTACCACTGACCCCTAAAACTTCCACCTCACTTGATAAAATGCTTTTGTGGCATCCAGTGTTGATATCGCTAAGGGGGGGGGGGTTAAAAGTGGAGGCTATGTCAATCGCCTCTATCATGCCATGGGTTAATTCTTAGAGACACCACCCAGAAATGAATCATTTCAATCCTTGTGTATTAGACAACCTACTACCTTGCTTAATCTAATAGCTAGAATATTTACAAACAATGTATAGTTTTATAATTGTTATTCAACAGGGATATAGGCCTCTCATAACGGGCCTCCAGAAGCACTGGAATGCGGGGCTCTCGGAACCACCAGTCGCCGCGGGCTGCCAATATGTGGTTTTGGCCGCGGGTACGTTCGGGGCTATTACCTGCCTATATCGACGGCTGTCGACGGAGCGCTTGCTGCCCCTAGTCACGTTGAAAGATAAATGGGAAGCTGACCTTGGGAAGCCCATCCCTGAGTCGACATGGCCAGCGTTGGTGCGGCGGGCCTGGAAGGGTACGCGTAATGCCCGGTTTCAGCTAGTACAGTTTTTTACACTGCACAGGGCATACCTGACGCCAGTTAAGATATTGCAATATTTTGGGGGCACCCGTTCTCAGTGCCCGCGGTGTGGGGGAGATGGGGCTGATTTTCGCCATATGTTTTGGTCTTGCGCGGCGCTGGGTAGTTACTGGGAAGACATCACAGAATGCCTGAACCAAGTGACAGATCGCAACATCGATTTTGAAATGGGGGCCTGCCTGTTGCTTTGGTTCCCCCACACCCGCCGCACGAAGGTTACTAGCAATTTCTGTGACTTAGGGTTGATCATGGTGAAGAGGGAGCTAACCATGCATTGGAAGTCAAGGGTGGGTCCTAGCTTTCTGAGGTGGAGGACGGCGTTCGCGAAATGGGCAGGCGCGGAGGGCACACTTCGCCTGCAATTAGCGCATAGGAGGAACGACAAAAAGGCGTTAGCGATGGCCCGTGCATGGGAGTCTCTAGTGGTTGAACTTCAGGGGCTGATGTCAGAAAACATAGGAGAGGGGGGCATACCTGACCGACATGAGGATGCGATAAGCGGGGAGTAGGAGGGAGGTCACTATGGTAGGTGGACACATTCAACGCGGCTGAACCCAGGGGAACGCCCAAGCTGACAGAGACAGGTTTGAATACCCCTATATGCATCATAGTAATAGGGAGGGCCACATCAGTGGGAGGATAGGAAGACGGGGGCACACTGACATGGGTTGCGGGAGGGAGTGGGAGGGGGGGGCCCCAGCGGGAAGGGTAACTTCTCCAATGCATAAATGGTTGAAATGTCGTATGTAATATTCTCTGGTGAGTTGCTGGTGCTTTTGTGGGAATTGGATTGGTATGTTGGTAAGAAAACAATAAAAAAATGTTTAAACAAAAAAAAAAAAAAACAGGGATACAGGCCTATAAGACTCACATCATGCCGGATTCTTGTCAGATTTGAGCACCAAAGTAATTGTTGCTTCTCTCCAAGAGGGTGGCAACTTAAGCCTGTAATTGAAAATCTCAATAAATAGTTTGGTAAGAATGGAATGGCCATTTCCCCCAGTGACTTTTATATCTCGTAGGGTAACCCATCAGGGCCTGCAGCTTTCACATTCTTACAGCCTTTAAGAGCAAGCAGGACTTCTCTTTAATCAATCTCCATATTAAGGAATGATTATGAGTCTGATGGTCTACAGAGTGCCAGACTTACCGAGGGGCAGCAGTGGTGGTCTGCCCACTTCCACACCAGAGGTCCAAATGCCTGAACTCATTCGTAATCAGGCCCTTAGTGTTGTTGCTTGAATATGTGAGAGTTTCTCTGGAAGCTCAGTATCAAGCCATTCAAGCGCCCTGCCTTCGGTAACATTTAGGTCCTCCATATGAACTTTGTTAAAGAAATTCAGAAAAGTCTCCTTAATGTCCTTGCCATTTGAAACTAACTCACCAGTACCTGCTTTTCTACTTCCCTAACCAAATTCCTTGTTAAATTTGATTTTGTTTTCCAAGCTTGTAGCTTGCTGTTTTTTTTTTTACATATTCAAAATGTTCCAATTTACTAGCCCCCACCTCTTTCTTATCCTCTCATCCATTAATTTTGCTTGTTGGTTTTTAATTTCCTGAAGTTCAGCAGCTATCACTTTCTTCTGATTGTTTAGGTTATACTGGGTTATCAGTTGTTCTTCTAATTTTCCCATATCTTCTCCCAGCTGCCCACACTCTTTCTTATATACTCTCTTTCTACACAATGCACTGCTATTTAATGTCCCCTGAATGTAGGCCTTAAAAGCACCCAAAGCCAAATTTAAAGTTGTTGAACCTTCATTCATGAATTTGGCAGCATCTGCTTGTGAGGTATCCACGACCTCTGTTTCTAATAGCAGTCTAAAATCCAATATACCACTTACCTGCTCCATCTTTTGAGGAAGTTGAGCTCTAACAAAATGTCAACATGGTCAGATACGTTTGCTGGCAGATGTGTAATACTCCTAACTGCTACACCCAATTGTTGAACAGCTAAAAATAGCCGTTTCTGAAGGCATGACCGTACATTTATTATAATATGTGTACACTCTTGATTCCCATCTTTTTTCTCCAGATATTAGACAGCCCAAGCTCCGAAATAATTTTTTTAATGTGTGATTGCATCTTAGGGTTATGTAATAGCTCTCTTCTGGACGACTTTTCCAGAATATTATCCAATAAGATATTAAAGTCACAGCCATAATGATAGTGGCAGGGAGTTCAGTAACTTTATGTGAATTTTTTTATTACATTGACATTGTCCCAGTTTGGACTGCAATACACCACTAAAGAGTAGGTGTGGGTGTAATTGGCAGATTGTGATTCCATGGAATGCCACAGAATACCACTAAAAGTCAGGGAGATTCCATTTGCGGGGAAGAGTGAGGATTTGGCGTTATTTTCTTACAGCAAAAATGCACCCTCATGTCCAGAAATGTATGCGAGGATACATTTTGCACTAAGAAATAGCACTGCCAAATACCAAATGCATTCATAGTGCATAACCCTTGGCGTCCATACATACTCTGCAGTTGTTACTGCAGAGTATGTGTGGGCACCGAGAGGTATGCACTGTAAGTGCATACAGTATTTGGCGCTTCATGCATACCCCTTGGTGCCCTTACATACTCATAGTATATAAGCTTTGTATACTCTGAGGGGCAGATTTACAAGCCCCTTGCGCCTCATTTATGCTTTTGTGACACAGCGGCGGCGCAAATCCTGCGCCACGGTGCGGGGTACTTACAACGTGATGCATCTGGGAGATGCGTCACGTTGTAAAGCCCTGCGCCACATGTAGGCGTTCCTGCGTGGAGGGGGCGTTCCGGCTCAGGAACGCCTCCTAAAAAGGGCTGAGTGAAATCTACAAGATTTCACTCAGTCACTTTTAGGCCCATGCTGCGTCAAAACCCTGCGCTTGCCTGAAGCAGGCGTAAGGATTGATGCAGCATTAACAAGATAGGGCCCCCCAGAGCATTGCTCGAGCTGTGTCGCGCTTGCGCCGCAACACCAGCAATGCGCCACTTTTACGGCACAGATGCGTCACGCATCTGTGCCGTTTTTGCCCCATGGTGCGCCGCATTGTAAATGCGGCGCATCCATGGTAGCGGAGCTGTGGCGCACAATAACTTGCGCATCCCTGCTGATATGCAGGGATGCTCCAGTTATTGTAAATATGCCCCTGAGTATGTAAGGGCGCCAAAGGATATGCACAGCAGTGCAGTCAGTGGTTTTTACGAAAAACGACCAGAAGAGGGAGCTGTCCCTCTAAGTTTAAAAATCACCGCAGATTAAAGTTAAAACGTTAGTGGTTTCGAACATAGAGGGACTGCTCGCTCTCCCAGCCCTGTTTAAAAACAAACATTGATGATTAAATCTGCCAGTGGAGACAACAGAATTTAGAAGTAATTCCACATTACAAGAGTAACACAGAATTACTAAAATCCTCCAATTGCACTGGTGGAATATAAAATTCTGCAAACCCCTACTAAAGAGTAGTTGTAGCCATACATGCAAATATTGGAGGTTGTCCACCTTCCAGAGTTTTCAGTCGTGTATTTGGTTATAGTGGCTTGGATCTAGTTTTTTACTATGATTGCTACTCCCTTAGTACAGCTCTCTTGATCTGTGCCAAACACTTGCTGGAGGCATTTTTGGTACCTGAGTTCTAAGCATTCTTTGCGGGTTAAGTATGCCTCCTCCAAGAAAATGATCCACGCTTGGGAGTCTTGCAGATAATATAGACTTCTTTTTTGTCTGCTTTTCATCCCCTCTACCTATACCTCCATGGACGTCTATTTATCGAAATACCTGGGGCTGCGGAAGTGACATCACATACCCTTTGACCCAAATTGCATCACAGCATGTGGCATCATATGACTGTAGACCCTGGTGATATCCTAGGAAGTGGTACCACATGACACTCAGCCCTAATTACATTAAAGGAAATGCTCTCTCAACTAAAGTGTAAGGTTATCAAAATAGTAAAATATTACTAATGCAAGTAAGCATTATTAACAGTAGGATGAGAAGGATATGCCAATGGTGCAGCCATGAAATGTCATGGGCACATTTTCAAATATAAATGTAACATGACAATACTTTATTGTGCATCTGATTTGGATGGCATATGCCGGTTTGTACCTGTGGCTCTGCATACTGTTTTTTATTTTTCGTTGTGATGTATGTTAATGTGGTTAATTACTTGACAATTTGAAAATGTTTCACCACACTTTAGTCCTTTAAAATTTGTACTGGTTTTCTGTTGCCCAGCAACTTGGTTATTTGTTTACATTTTTAGAGCGTAGAAGGGTCAACCATATTTTGTACATTTTTTAATGTTCTATCACAATTAATAGAATAGCATAGCGAGGCCACAGTTTCCAACACAATGCAGTAGGTATGCTTTCTCATTTTGTCTTTGCCCCTCTATGGGTCTAAGGGACTGTGACAGGGGTCGCAAAAGGCATATCAGGGTTCGTACCTGAGACCCCTGGTGACCCGTAAATGATTTCCACGTATACCTCCCATGTTGGAAAGTGGGTTATTAGAGGTGATACTTAGTGAGTTACCACTAGTAATATGGCCACAAACACAATAAAAGGTTCAGTTAGTGTCTCAATAAATGAATCGCTTGCTCATCCCTTGCTAGCTAGCAGCGAGCAGGCAGGCTTAACTTAGGAGACAGGTTTGTAAAACATTTTAATACACCAATACATTAAATAGGTAAAACTAAATAAGTAAGACACAACACACAATAAAAACGTAACTCCAATTTATAAAAATAGATTATATTTTTTATAAACAAATAGACATCAAAATGTCAAACATTCAATGTAGAGAACCAGAGATATGATTTTTCTTTAGAATAAACACTTTCTAGTGCTTAAAACCATATAGTGCCAATTTGGGACATCTGTTCGTGCTTGATCGGGACAAAGTCAAAGTGTGAGGCCAACTGCAATTGGGCCCTGGTCGGATACACTAAGCAGGAGGCCTCAGTCAAAATGTAACTTTTCTCTTGTAATTTTTCTGGAGTTTTTTCCCTCTACATCGAGCACGGCACATCATCAGGCTGAATCTGGTGCGGGTTCACCGGCTTGACTTTCTGATAGGCCCCAATCAAATCCTGGTAGTGTGGAGCTCATGAGCATTCAGCAGTATGAACCTGAAATCCAGGCTGGGTCATGGTTGAAGGTAGCTAGCTTAACTCTTGACGTCGAGCCACTGCCCTTATAGAGCTTTTTACAAAAGTTGCTCCAAACGTCTCCAAACTTTTGAAACTACTTCCTGAAGTTCCTCTTGAGGGTTCAAAGTGTCCAAAACACAAATCAAATCCAAGGGTCTGGAATCTCCTAGATGGTCCTTAGGATGTATGGACTACAATTTCCACAATGCACCCGGCTAAATCCTTAAAAGTCCACTGGATGTACCCCACGATGGGGACTCTTGGTGGATAGGATGCAGGTGGGCTCTGTTAACCTGTAGCTTGCAGGGAGTCAACTTCTTAGACTTTCAGATTCAGGTAAAGTCCTTCTGGTGCTGAGTCCCACAGTGTGCAGCAGGTGCAGTTCTGGTGAGTGCAGTCCTCTTGGTGCAAGCCAGGGAGTCAGCAGGGCAGTCCTTTTTCTTCTTTTCCCTTCAGGCAGCAGATCTGAGGAGCTATGCAGCTCTTCCATATTTATTCTCAGTTTCTGCACGGCAAGCAAGGGGGCACCCCTGACCAATGGGATCTAGGGTGCCACCCAGGTGTATGACAGCGTCCTCCAAAGTGTGGCATATTCTGTCCCAGAAAGCACCATTCTCTCAAAATCCAACATGGAGAAAGTCTTTCCAGAGGAGCTGTATCAGGCTAAGCTAACCTCTTAGTGTGTCTTATTTTACTAAACACTCACCTTCCAACCCTCTCCCTAATCTAATTACTGGGGCTACTGTGTGGCTGAGTTTACAGAATGTGGGGGTGGGCCTGTGCAGCCCTAGCATGTCATTCTCCCTCTCAAGACCAATTTGGCCACAGTGCCTCCCTTCCTGCCATCTGCTTTGCAACTTATACTTCTTCGTCCATAGGAAACTCATTGTCTTTCTAGCAGGGCTTTTAACACTGCATTAGAGCAGCCTGGCCAGCCTGGGCAGAGGCTGGCCGATCAGGCGAGAACTGCTGAAAGGCTGGATTTTTGCTCACAGAAAGGAAAGTTTAATAACTTCTTTTTTGTCATAGCTAGGATAAATCCAACAGTGGCAAGTTGAGGGATTTATTTTAACTATTAATGTGATACCGTGAAGTATATTTTACGTGGCTCCTATCAATTTGTATAGTTAAATAAAATATAACAATGTTAGCCAATGGATCTCTTCACTACAATGGGGAAAAACAGAATTGGCAGTTTTTCCCTCATCAGGGCTTATAAAACATATTTTATAATGTTCCTGCTTATAGCTACAAGTCACCCTACCCCTGGGGAACCTACGTGGGGAAACAACCTTTACAACGCTTTGTTAGTACGCTATGGATTTACATCATAAGTCTTTCCAACGACTTCCACTAGGGGGCGCTGAGGTATTGGAAATGAATTCCAACACCTTCCCTACTGTTGCGCAAACTGGAGTAGGAAAGGTAAATAATACTATTCCTAAGTCCAGCGCACCCCCTAGTGGAAGTTTTTGTAAAGTCTTGCGATGTAAATGCATTGCTTACTAACAACACGGTTGTAATAGCACGCTATGTAATATATCGTGCAGTAATGTGCTATATTCCCTATGGGAGACCTTAGAGGTGACCTACATGTAAAAATAGGGCAGATTAATACTTTGGAAGTACCTTTAAATCCAAAGTCAAATTTGCCTATCATTTCAATTTAAATGCATCCTGCAAGGCAGGGCTGGCTTTTAAAATGACAGCAGGCAGTACAGAAGTGCACACTGCAGTGCAGTAAATCTACTGGGTCTCCAAACCTCCCTGCCCTATTATATGTCAGGGACTTATATGTAGTTCAAATCCCCCTCGCCTTATTATATACTAGGGACTTACAGGGGTCTGTCATTGCCAATTATAATTATACCAAATTTCTATGTACTCTTTACAAAGAGGACATGCACTGGGTCTGGTTAGCAGAGCCCAGGGCACCATCAGAGTCAGAATACCAGCATCTAGTGGTCAAACTGGGGAGAGGATGTGCTAGTGCAGTCGATCTCATATCTGGTGAATTTGGTTCGGGTCTCAGCAATGACGCTCAACATCCTGTGATTCTGGGCAAATTACTTAATCTCCCTCTGCCTACCAAAAATGAAAGAGTCCTTGTGTAATGCAACTGGTGCTCATGTAAAGCCTTGTGATACCTGATACCTTTGGGTCAAGTTCGCACTATATAAACCCCCCCCCCCAAAAAAACCGAGGCAAAATATGGGGGGACACTGAAAACAGGTCCTGATTTCTCACATCCCATATTTAATGTATGTACTATCCTACGACCATCCAACTAACAGAATTTGTTGCTATTCACATCCTATCTAAGGTATATACAGTGCTCAAATGGTTACTGAGTATTTTTTTAGTAGTAGCTGTGAAAATGTTCCCATTGCAGGTGCCTTTTGCCATGTCAGCTGTAACCACAAGGTTGCTACCCCTCTGAGAGACTCCCTTATTCAGTGTGTTAGGGACAGGTTTGCTAGCAAGTGATTCTGCTATGTTGTTATTGGACAGCACCTTAAAGAAGGACCTTTTCAAATGGGTGTTCTTCAGTCTCCTGAGTTCTCAAGCCCCTTCCTCTGCTGTGTTTACCTCTGGAATGCCTCCTATGGCTCACTTCTAGTCAAACAATGTCCTGCCTCCCAACAAATGTCTTGTCTGCCTTGTCCGGATTATATATAGACCGAGACTCGTTTATCACAACCAGCCGTGTTCATTATTCCCACTTTGCCTTCCAACATAGCTGACTGTATGTTTTTGGCTTGGGTTGGCTCAATGTTCACCACCCTAGTACCTTCCCATGATGTACTTCTCAGGGGGTATCTACTATTTACTCAGCCAGGAACTCTCTTAGACCCCAGTGAGCTTGCGTGTGCACCTTCACATCTCCTTACCCCTTATACAGAGGGGGATCCCAGAGCCTCCATTGTCAATCCTGCATTAGCCTACCATGCATTCATATGTGTTTACTCCCCACTGCGTCCACCTCGTGCTCCTGAACTCTAGGGTGCCAATCCATCCACTTGTGCTTTCTCCCCCTCTCAGGCCCTTGAGCAAGATCCTTGCTGCTGCATGGCGCCGGCACTTAACCTCGGACGCTGCCTATCTCCAGGTATCATTGTCGGCTATTCTTGTGTGTGTGCCCACAGTGGTTCCTGCTGTTGCCAGGAAGTAAAACTGGTAGCACGCACTGACAAGGGGCTTGTCTCTCTCCTTTCACCCTCGATTATGTTTCTTGTGCATCCACTGCATAACCCACTCCACCACACCTCTCTGCAAAGGCAAGTAAGTCATTACCTATGGCAGTGCTTTCCAAACTGTGTGTCCCGACACAGTACTGTGTCGCCTGCAAATGGTGGGTGTGTCGCGGGATGACACTGGTATTAACGGGCACTTAGCACATAACTACTGCTAATTAAGAGGCATTCCTTTGAAAGCTTTGTTCTCACTATGCCTCATCTATAGCATAACGTCTCCCAGTAAATGGTCTTTTAAAGACCTGCAAAGTACTCGGGTGCGGCTGTGTGTGTGCCCGGGAAGCTGGGGTGAGGTGACAGAGGGTGACTGACAGAGGGAGACAAAGCGAGGGAGACAGAGAGGGAGAGAGGGAGGGAGACAGAGGGAGGGAGACAGAGGGACGGAGACAGAGAGGGAGACAGACGGCGACAGACAGAGCGAGGAGGGCGACAGAGGGAGGGAGACAGACAGAGGGAGGGAGGGAGACAGATAGAGGTAGACAGAGAGAGGGAGACAGAGGGAGGGAGAGAGAGAGAGGGACAACGTGGGAGACAGAGAGAGAGAGAGAGGGAGGGAGACAGAGGGAGGGAGACAGAGGGACGGTGACAGAGAGGGAGACAGAGGGAGACAGACAGAGGGAGGAGGGCAACAGAGGGAGGGAGACAGACAGAGGGAGGGAGGGAGACAGATAGAGGGAGACAGAGGGAGGGAGACAGACAGAGGGAGGGACAGAGAGAGGGACAACATGGGAGAGAGAGAGAGAGGGAGACAGAGGGAGACAGAGGGAGGGAGTCTGGGGTAGACAGAGGGAGGGAGAGGCAGACAGAGAGAGGGAGACAGAGGGAGGGAGACAGAGGGAGGAAGACAGAGAGAGAGGGAGACAGAGAGAGAGGGAGACAGAGGGAGAGAGAGGGAGACAGAGGGAGGGAGACAGAGGGACGGAGACAGAGAAAGTGATACAGAGGGCGACAGACAGAGGGAGACAGACAGAGGGATGGAGACAGACAGAGGGAGACAGACAGAGGGAGGAGGGCGGCAGTGGGATGAGACAGAGGGAGGGAGACAGATAGAGGGAGAAAGAGGGAGGGAGACAGACAGTGGGAGGGAGACAAAGGGAGAGAGAGGAAGGGAGACAGAGGGAGACAGAGAGAGAGAGAGGGAGGGAGACAGAGAGAGGGAGACAGAGAGAGAGGGAGAAAGACAGAGTGAGGGAGACAGAGGGAGACAGAGAGAGATAGAGAGACGGAGGGAGACAGAGAGAGGGGGAGGGAGACAGAGAGAGAGACAGAGAGGGAGGGAGACAGAGACAGACAGAGACAGGGACAGACAGAGACAGAGACAGGGACAGGGGCAGACAGATAGAGTCAGACAGAGACAGAGAGGGAGACAGAGGGAGGGAGACAGCGACATACAGGGACAGACAGAGACAGGGACAGACAGACAGATAGAGGCAGAGACTGAGACAGACAGAGACAGAGAGGTAGCGAGACAGAGAGGGAGATGGAGAGGGAGACGGAGAGAGACAGAGGGAGAGCAAGAGAGGGAGACAGAAGGTGGCAGAGGGAGAGAGACAGAGAGAGAGGGAGACAGACGGAGGGAGACAGAGAGGGAGAGAGGGAGGGAGACAGAGAGGGAGAGAGGGAGGGAGAGAGGGAGGGAGACAGAGAGGGAGACAGAGAGGGAGACAGAGGTCGATAGACAGAGGGAGGAGGGTGACAGAGGGAGGGAGGGAGACAGCTAGAGGGAGGGAGACAGACAGAGGGAGACAGACGGAGACAGACAAAGGGAGGGAGACAGAGAGAGAGGGAAACCGTGAGAGACAGAGAGAGGGAGACAGAGTGAGGGAGGCAGAGGGAGACAGAGGGAGGGAGTCAAGTGGAGACAGAGCGAAGGAGAGGGAGACAGACAGAGGGAGGGAGACAGAGGGAGGGTGACAGAGGGAGGGAGACAGAGGGAGGGAGACAGAGAGAGAGGGAGACAGAGAGAGAGGGAGACAGAGAGAGAGAGGGAGACAGAGAGAGGGAAACAGAGGGAGGGAGACAGAGGGAGGGAGACAGAGGGAGACAGACAGAGGGAGACAGACAGAGGGAGACAGTGAGAGAGAGCGGGAGACAGACAAATTGAGTGGGACAGAGGCAAACAGAGGGAGACAGAGAGAGGGAGAAAGGGAGAGAGAGAGAGAGAGAGAGATAGAGAGAGGGATGGAGAGAGAGAGAGAGAGAGAGAGAGGGAGGGAAACAGAGGGAGGGAAGGAGAGATAGAGAGAGGGAGGGAGACAGAGAGAGAGAGAGAGAGAGAGAGAGAGGGGGAGAGATAGAGAGAGAGAGAGAGAGAGAGAGAGAGAAAGAGAGAGAGAGAGAGAGAGATGTGTGTATGCCACCATTTCCCTGTACCCAAGCTGCCACCCCAGGCAGTCAGAGACTTTGCTGCAGGTAAAATAAAACCAGATGAGCGGATGGAATATCTCCTTTAGGTGACACAGCGGGTCACGTTGCTGCCTTGGGGCATCCTATCACATGCAGATCTACAAAAAATTAAGCTAACTTCAAATAGGGCCGCCACAACTGGCTCTCTGCTGGGCGTACATTGTATCATCCTCACTCTGGATCCCTAGTATTCAACTCTCCAGGCTACAGTGATTTATCAAATAAAAGAACGAATGGGCAGGCATCAGTCATTTAACAGGCAAGCAACGTTGCCTTTTGTGAGGAGATAGGTGTCCAAATGTCTGCACAGCTGCACGTTACCACTTCTTTCAGAACTAAGCAAACCATCAGAGGAAACGAAAGAACTGGCCCAGCTTTTCAAAATAATAGGAAGGTTTTTAGGAGCAAATTTGGAAGGACAGCAGCCTAGCTTGCTGAAAGAGAACGTCCATCTTCTATTCAGTAACAACAAGAAAACATACATGCATTTTCAGGGCAATGAGCATGATTATTCAGTTCATGTGATGTACCATATACATGCAGATGTTTGTGGAATCTTAATAATACACCTACATTGTTATCAAATTGAATGCCACACATTCTGTGAAGCATGAACATTTAAAATTTTGCTTAGACATGCAAGCCATTAATCATGTACTTTGCGGTAACATGGACTTGTTTGCAGCACCATATAGTCCACTCATGTTTATACCTAAATAAGAAGTTGCGGCCTCTAGGTTACAAAATGACTTCTGCAAAAGATGTTTGGACAGACCGGGCTATGTTTTAAGCTTTCAAATACATGCCCTGCAGACTGCATTCAGTGGTCTGTCTCATGCAACTTAACCCTCTAACATATATTTTATAATGGTTCAAACTGGTGACCAACATTTTAGAAACAGCTCTGTGAAACAAGAGTGTTAACCACCTGAGCTTGCTTTCCCGATTAGACACCATCCTCTAGCCTGCCTTATAATACACTCAGCATGGATATGATTTGAGCATCAGGTGCCGTAACATTTTAAGGCTACACATTGCCAGCAGTCATAGCTGGTAAGATAAGCTTAATGGTTAATGTTCCTACAGTACTCCGGGAAACTGATGGAAACCCACAGCACCTGTATGAAACAGACACAGTGAAATGTGTGTGTGTGTGTGCGCGTGTATGTGTGAAAAAACAATGAAAAGGGGCATGTAACTCTTTGTGGGTGGTAGCAGCAGATTATGCTGTAAGCCAATTGGCAACCGTATGAACAAATCATTCTAGTGTTAAAAAAAGTAGAACTAATAATTAGATGGGCTTACAGGTGTGGCAGAATTAACTTGATTGGAAGTCAAACAGAATTTGATGACTGAAAAACCTAAGAAAGAAATGTTACACATGTGTTTTCTGGAAGAAAGGCCCTCTAACCCATATCGGAACTAGCCACGGGATTTATTCTTTTGAGATGTGTTCAGAATTGCTGATTAGAGGACAGAATTAATGCTTGTGTCTCAACACCCTCTGTGCTACCTTTGGTGAAGATGGTACGAAATCTGGGTGACAATTTAGGAAAGTAACAGCACTTTCCCCAGTATGTAAGGATAACTGTACCCAAGTAATCAGCAGCACTTCTACTACTATAAATGTAAGACTGTCCCCTTACAAATGAGGGGACAGACTCCAGCGGCAGGGTAGGGTATGGGCAGGGCTCGCTTTGGCACTGGTGGCCCTTGGCGTGACAACCATTTTTGGCACCCCCACACCCTATGACCACCTCCTCAGATTCTCTCACTACCACCGGACAAAAGTGCCCCTAATATCTCCAATCATAATTTACTAAACACAGCATCCACCCTGAGGTCAGCTCCCCCATCCACAGGTCAGCTCCCAGTGTGATCGCACCAGTCACACTGCCCTAAAGCCTGCCCTGGGTATGGGGCATTGGATATGGTAAACATATGGCCTTTGAATTCAGATAAAAGCACTCATATAGCGCACTACATGCAAAACATCTCTCTGTGCTTTCCTTCTTCCCACCGACATCCATTTTTCGGAAAGGCTTAGAAAACATAGCTCTATCCTCATTAATGTCCTGTTTGTTTTCGTTCTCTGCTTTAGTATGATTAGAGACAAGAAACCGCTAGTAGACAATGCACTCAATAAACTTGGAACAGATAAAAATGGACAGCTGAAAAGGTTGGCATACCTCTATCACTCACCTGATGCTAGTGGCGAAGATTAAAATGAAACTGAAATGTCTTTGTTCCGCTAGTACATAGGGTGGGTGGTGAGCCATAGGCCACAAAGAATGCAGG
This sequence comes from Triturus cristatus, assembly GCF_964204655.1. Classification (NCBI taxonomy): domain Eukaryota; kingdom Metazoa; phylum Chordata; class Amphibia; order Caudata; family Salamandridae; genus Triturus; species Triturus cristatus. The sequence goes on from NC_140588.1 coordinate 493,878,454, forward strand.
CCACAAAGTATGCATTTCTCTTGTACTGTATATTTCTCAATATATCAGGAGAGCGACTTCACTAGTTACATGTTTTGTGTGAATACCAGTCTGTTTGGTCACCTGCTTCATTACTTTTGTGTGCCTTACTTGTTGCTGGGGAAAGAGGAGCGCTCAAAAACAACTGGGGAACAGAAGATGTAATGATGGGAGCAAGTTGCTCTATCCAGCACTGCCTCTCCAGAATGTATGCCCTGTCCAGTACTGCTGTATCGGGGGCCCACACATATTGCAGTGATATTTCTAGTTTTCGCCTGGATTGACAGTTGCATATTTTCAGTACATGTATGTATCATAACCCCATTTATTGTATCGGACTGCATTGTGGCACTTTTACAGCCCTTATTATTCCTATGTGTGATGCTGAAGCATGCTACAGTGTGTGGGCGGGTGGTTTGAAGTGTGTTGTTTTTTCTTTGAACCTATGTGGGAAATGTCCCCATTTTCTGTGTGATGACCTCTGAGGTGTGGTTATTGTGTTGTGACATGCAGTGCTTGGCGGTGCAATGGATTTGGAAGTGTGAGATAGTTTGTGGTATGCTGGGTGCTCTGAATAGTCTGCAAGTCCCCTCATTGTGTTACCAGTTTTTCTTCTATGTTCTTAATCTATAGTGATGGTGACAGGGCAATGTCTGCTCTGAGATCGAATGGGTATAGGAAAGGCAAGAGGTGCTGAGAAAGAACGAGTGGAATTCAGAGATCTGACTGATTGAACTGTCTTACAGTCCTTTTTAGGTCTCGCCTGACCCAGCGCATGCGCTGGTCTGGCAAGACTTATTGAGAGGGCTCCACAAAGTGCTACCAGGCCAGCCTAAAGCTACAGTGCATGTGCGCGTGCGCGCACGCCGCGCTTTACCGCGATTACTTTCACTTTCGCGGCAGCACGGACGCTTTGATGTTTGATCGTGATCGCGAACGCAATCACTTTCACTTTTGCAGCCGCACGGCCGCTTGGCATAGCCAATAGGTCTCGCTTTTGGGACCTTATAAGTATTGTTGCATGGCTAAACACTTACAAGGTCCCAAAGGCGAGACCTATTGGCTATGCCAATGCTTGTTTATATGGTTGCCATTATGAGATTTCACGTAAGGTGAATTTGGTTAGATGCTCCGCATTATTATCATCCTTTTAGTTATAGGAAGTTGGTGCTCAGAGTGAGGTTTTGAGATCGGCACGCTGGACTATATTAGAGTTCTCCTGTGAGCAGCAATCTGTGGCAGATCGAATTGGTCTTTCCAGGGCTGGCTGGACTTTTTGCCTCAAATAAAGAGTGACACTTTCTCTGAACTGCGTTACACCCTAATGCATGGGTACTCACAAACTTTCTGTCGGGGGCCAAAATTACAGTGTGGTTTGTGGCCGAGGACCGCACCAGTAGGGGTGGGGGTCAGTGGGGGGGCGGGGTCAGTGGGGGGGCGGGGCTAGAGTAAAAAAAATCAAACCTGTTTCAAAACATGCAACAATGCTGTATTTCAAAAGCAGATGTAACTACAAAGAGCACATTTTGATAATACATTTTTATTGGCAGACAATAGCAATCTTAAGAGGCATTGCATAGCTTCAGACACACTTTAACCCCAATTCCATCACAGTCTCTCTCTCTCTCTCAGTCTCTCTCTCTGTCAGTCAGTCTCTCTCTGTCAGTCAGTCAGTCTCTCTCTCTCTGTCAGTCAGTCAGTCTTTCTCTCTGTCAGTCAGTCAGTCTCTCTCTGTCAGTCAGTCAGTCTTTTTCTCTGTCAGTCTCTCTCTGTCAGTCAGTCTCTCTCTGTCAGTCAGTCCGTCTGTCTCAGTCAATCCTTCAGTCAGTCTCTCTCTGTCAGTCAGTCTCTCTCTCTCAGTCAGTCAGTCTCTCTCTCAGTCAGTTGCTCTCTCTGTCAGTCTCTCTCTCTCTCTCAGTCAGTCTCTCTCTCAGTCAGTCTCTCTCTCTCTCTCTCTCCCAGTCAGTCTCTCTCTGTCAGTCAGTCAGTCTCTCTCTCTCTGTCAGTCAGTCAGTCTCTCTCTCTGGCAGTCAGTCAGTCTGTCTCTCTTTCTCAGTCAGTCTCTCTCAGTCAGTCTCTCTCTGTCAGTCTTTCTCAGTCAGTCTCTCTCTGTCAGTCAATCAGTCTCTCTCTGTATGTCAGTCAGTAAGACAGTCTCAGTCAGTCAATCTCAGTAAGTCAGTCTCTCTCTCAGTCTCTCTCTCTGTCAGTCAGTCTATCTGTCAGTCTCTCTCAGTCAGTCAGTCTCTCAGTCAGTCAGTCAGTCTCTCTCTGTCAGTCAGTCAGTCTCTCTCTGTCAGTCCTTCAGTCAGTCTATCAGTCAGTCAGTCTCTCTCTCAGTCTCTCTCTGTCAGTCAGTCTATCTGTCAGTCTCTCTCAGTTAGTCAGTCTCTCAGTCAGTAAGTCAGTCTCTCTCTTTGTCAGTAAGTCTCTCTCTCTCAGTCAGTCAGTCTCTCTCTCTCTGTCAGTCAGTCTCTCTCTCTCTTAGTCAGTCTCTCTCTCAGTCAGTCTCTCTCTCTCTCTCTCTCTCTCTCTCTCTCTCTCTCTCTCTCTCTCTCCCAGTCAGTCTCTCTCTATCAGTCAGTCAGTCTCTCTCTCTCTGTCAGTCAGTCAGTCTCTCTCTCTGTCAGTCAGTCAGTCTATCTCTCTTTCTCAGTCAGTCTCTCTCAGTCAGTCTCTCTCTGTCAGTCTTTCTCAGTCAGTCTCTCTCTGTCAGTCAATCAGTCTCTCTCTTTCTCTGTCAGTCAGTCAGACAGTCTCAGTCAGTCAATCTCAGTAAGTCAGTCTCTCTCTCCGTCTCTCTCTGTCAGTCAGTCTATCTGTCAGTCTCTCTCAGTCAGTCAGTCTCTCAGACAGTCAGTCAACCTCACTGTCAGTCAGTCAGTCTCTCTCTTTGTCAGTCAGTCTTTCTCTCTCAGTCAGTCAGTCTCTCTCTCTCTGTCAGTCAATCTCTCTCTCTGTAAGTCTCTCTCTGAGTCAGTCAGTCAGTCTCTCTCTGTCAGTTAGTCTCTCTCTCTCTGTCAGTCTCTCTATCAGTCAGTCAGTCTCTCTCTCTCAGCCAGTCTCCCTCTCTCTCTGTCAGTCTCTCTCTCTCTCTCTCTCTCAGTAAGTCTCTCTCTCGCTCTCTCTGTCATTCTCTCTCTCAGTCAGTCTCCCTCTCTGTCAGTCTCAGTCTCTCTCTCAGTCAGTCTCTCTCTCTCTCAGTCAGTCTCTATCTCTCTCAGTCAGTCTCTCTCTCTGTCAGTCTCTATCTGTCAGTATCTCAGTCTCTCAGTCAGTTAGTCTCTCTCAGTCAGTCTCTCTCTCTCTCTCTCTCTCTCTCTCTCTCTCTTAGTCAGTCTCTCTCTCTCTCTCTCTCTCTCTCTCTCTCTCTGTCAGTCTCTCTCTCTGTCAGTATCTCAGTCTCTCAGTCAGTCAGTCTCTCTCTCTACTCTCTCTCTACTCTCTCTCTACTCTCTCTCCACTCTCTCTCTACTCTGTCCACTGTCTCTCTCGCTCTCTCCACTCGCTCTCTCTCTCTCCACTCTCTCGCTCTGTCTCCACTCTCTCTGTGTCTCTCTGGGGGACCATAGTTACATTAACTGCAAGGTCCGTTGGCCGCCAAGAAAGGCCTGCCAGGCAACTGGCGGCCCGCAGGCCCTACTATGAGTACCACAGCCCTAATGTATGTCAGAAATATTAATTTCTATAATAACCTAGATTTTACGATGCTAGTTTCTAGAATGATCCATAAAACAGTTTAGTCTTTTGAGGATGTTTCTCATTTATGTTGTGTGTTGTCTACTTGCTAATACTGATGCGTTATGACTGAGTGATAGAGCTTGAAGTTCTTCACCTTCCTTGTAATATGGCCTCGCATGGAATGAGTAGTCTTTAATATACTGGACGAATTATAATTTGTGTATGCTTTGGTAGAGAGACTACCCAAACATTTATGTTACTTGCCTTTCTTGCCAGAATTCCAATGAAGCAACGGAACCCAACAAGACATGTTCTCACTATACTTTAATCATTGTCTGCAGAATTCTTGCTACAGCATAATACTTACTAAGACCCTTCTGTAAGTACCTCTTTCTCTCATAACAATAAACACATATATGACCTATCTACAGTATTTTGTGCGGTGGGAGGACCACTAGCCCAATTCTACTAATGCAGCTAAATCTTCAAGTCAGTACACCTGTTCATACATTATCTGAAACATGCAAAAACCCTTTTGTGTGTTTCATGTACTGCCCTAAGTAGCATGGGTATGCCTAGACATGGGACCCATGCTCACTGTGTCACTGGAACCAAGCTGCACCCAGCTGATGAGCCCATAACTGGGATGACACTGGTTATGGGTTGCCTGTGTTCTGCTTGAGGGTCTACCTGGCTTGGCAGTTTGAGCTGGTCTGTTCATGTGAGGGGCAGGGTCAAGGCTGATTTGCCTATGGCTTTTTCCAAACTAAGGTGGCATGGTCAGCAAAAGAACGATGGGCTGGAGTGCTACCTAAGCTATTGCTATTGTGTGTTTCATGTAGCATCCTAATAGCATAGGTATGCCCAGACGTGGGTCCCGTGCTCACTGAGCCACAGGAACAAAGGTGTACCCAGCTGATGATCCCATACCTAGGGCAAAACCTGTCCTGGGTTGCTTGTGTTCTAGTACAGTGAGGACCTGGCTTGGCCGTTCAGGCTGGACTGTTCAAATGACGGGCATAGTTAAGTCTGATGTGTATTTGGCTGGGTCAATACATAGGTGGCATGGGTGGCCAAAGAATGATGGGTTTGAGTGCTACCCCTAGCTATTGTCAGTGATCAGACTTAATGTAAGCAGGCTTCCATCACCTTTTTTGTGTTTCAAATACTATCACAGCCATCAGAAGTGAGACCTAATGGAAGACCATTGCAGAGGCACTTGGGTGTTTGCTTTGACCCCACTAATAACAAAAGTAAGGAATCATTAAGTGTCACTGAATGGAGCAGAGATAAGCTGATTAGTTTGTGCATGAAACTAGATTACGAGGCATGCATTCTTGTGATATGTGATTGATAACCACTGAGCATGTAGGAAAATCTTGCGCACACATGGCTCTAATGGTTTAGCTAAAATGGCAACAATATGCACAACTGGACACACAGTAAGACTGATACATGATTCTCAAAAGTGGCACTTACTTGCATACAAAATAGAGACAAAATGTACCTTTTTAGTTTTATTTTCATACAGATCTTAGTAGTGGCAAACACCACATTTTTTGACTGCTCGCTGACTAAACATGGTTGCTAAGTGAGCTGTCACATGTGTTTGATGCAGATAGCCTTGGTCACAATAAGAAATATTTAATATAAGAAATTAGAGGGAATTTTGGTCAAGCTGTATTCTTTTTCACCATTTTAACATTCATCATCATCATAATCAATTCTTTATTCAGGATAATTATTTATCCATAAAAGTAGTTTTAAAATACGTGGCATAAAATAATTCACATAGATACATTATAAAAAAGTTATATAATAGGCAAAATTGTTTATACAATTCTACAATCAAAATCTTGATCCAATTTACATCCTGTATTAAGCTGTACATAAATATATAATCTAAAATCCTAAAATACCATTAAAATCCATTTCATAAATATCTATTTCTTGAAAAAGGATTAACCACAAATATCCGCCCCAATTCAAGGTACTGTTAACTCTAATATTCATATTTCAGATCATCTAATTCTGTTAGTTGTTGTTTTCTTCTAGCAATAACCCATGTAATATACATTGAAACAGTATAACAGGCTAGTTAAAAATTGAGTTTACATAGCCATTTAAAACCATCCTGGTACAATAAGAGCATCTTGGGGGAGAAAAGTGGGCATAACAGATTACTCCTTATATCTCTGTCTAGGACGCAAAATAACATGTGATGGATGGTACATTGTTTTGTCTGGCCATCACAAGGATATTTAGGCAAGTCACGTGTCTAGCCGGCCCTTTTAGGGTAAGCCACTAGCTGATGTAATACAACCCCTTAGCATATGTGTCAGATTTTCACTGAAGATAGATACTTAGGTAGACCCTGCTGAGACTGAAAAGACATATATCTTGTCACAGAAGATTTTTCATTAACACTATTCTCCCTCATGCTCCTCCTATGGTTATTAAAAACCAATTTTAATTCCCTCTTGCTAAACGGCCTGCAGGATGCTTGCTGGGTTGGCAATAGTTACCCCATCAAATGACTAGGTAACCAATTTATTCACATTGCTTAACCATGGGATCTTATGGTACTGGTAAAGATTTCAACAATCAAGTATGACATCTTTTGTAAATACATTTGGAGCCTGTCTTACTCCATATATTGTAACAGCAAGTAATCGAGTTCTGAATGATCAAATCTTGTATGAATGGCATATCCAACTGTTTATGAACTATGCAGGATGAAACAGTGTGTGGGTAAAGCCACTATCATACATAAAATACTATCTTTCTGAGTTTGGAGGAGAGTACTCTCTGCCATGTTCCATACTGCTGACCCATGTATCGCAGTTGGGATACATTTGCTTCTATGCAATTTAGTCCATTCGCTTCTAGGCTTATTTCCTCTTTTTCTAGTGAATCTGTTCAGGACCTCTATAGTTCTAGCTGTTTAAGCATTTGCATTTCTAATGTGTAGGCCCCATGTATTAGTGTTAGAAAATTGAATGCCAAGGTAATAGAAACTATGAAGTTCAACCAGTATAACATCCCTCACATAGTACAGCCTTTTATAAGATTATCCCTCCCACAGACCATAGTATATGTTTTAGATACATTAAGCCTTAAATCCTGTTTCTCCATGCATAATGTGAACCCCTCGATCAACATCAGCAAACCATTTGCAGTTCTTGCAAGGACCACATCATCTGCGTACAGGAGCACAGAGGTCTTGCGTAGGTCTACTCTAGGGACATCTGCTTCTAACTGTTGTAGTGCCTTATCTTAGCCGTTGATATATATTGAAAAGAAAAAAGGTGCTAGAATGCACCCGTCTTAAGCTTCTAGTCACATTGAAGCTGGTCGTACATTCTCCTCTCAACCCATATCTCACTCCTGTAGTCAACCTTCCATAGATTTGAGATAGGTGAATAATTATATCTACTGGGACCCCCAACTCTCTAAGGGTCTTTCATAATATAGCATGGTTGACAAGGTCAAAGGCACTACTTAAATCAGCAAAACATAATTAAATATACCCATGATTTGCCTCAGTATATTTACTGATCAAAAGGCTGAGGTTTACACAGTGTTCGGTTGTCCCTATATCCCTTCTAAACCCGTATTGTGTGTCTGTGAGTATGCTGTTCGCCATTGCCCAGTCTTCTAGCCTATTGAAGATAATTCTACCCATGATTTTTTCAGATGTGTCTAAAAGTAACTTATTTTGTTCATTTGTTCATTTCTGTCACCTTTTTTTAAGATGGAAATGATTATACTCTCCGGCCAAGTGTGGGGGATTTCCCCCTGCGCTACAGCATTAAAACTACAGTAAGCATAGGAGCCCATAAAGATGGATTGGATTTAAAAACGTCCACAGGTATGCCATCTTGCCCCGGAGCCCTGGCAACTGCAGATTTATCTATAGCTAGTTTGACCTCCTCCACGTTGACAGTTTTAAAGGTACCTTAACACATTTATAACTAAGATCTATTCTATTGAGGTCTACTGGGTTAAAAATATCCCCCAAATGTGTAAGCCATTCTGAGGAGGGTACAGCCTTGTCAATCTTTGATACCTGGCAATCCTTCAAAAAGGTTGAATTGATTAATTTCCAAAAGCGGATCGTATCTTTAGTATCTGCCCTTGATCTAATTTGGACTAAGCTTCCTCCTGCAAGTGTGTCTTCCTCTTCTTTAAAGATAATTTATATTGAATTCTTAATTGTCTCTTTTCCTTGTAATCTCTACAGCCTCTCTTAATTTACGATTTGCTGAGGAACTTTAAACATCAAACTACCCCCGGATTTTCCTCTGAGTTCCAGTGCCTGTCCTTTTTTTAGGTTCATTGCAATACTTGACATTATACTAGTGAAAGCATCCACCAATGCCTCTGTAGACACCTCACGGTTAGTACAGGTCATCAGGTTGTTCTTATTTTCACTCATGATATCACCTAGAACAACAGTTTTATCAACACTGGCCCATTTGAGGATAATACCATTCTTGGTTTGCACTTCAGTATTTAGAGTGGATGTTGGAGTCAAGATATTCAACTTTCAATCTAAACAATATTGCGATATTATCGCTAAGAAGGGCTGCATCTACAGATAGTGAACTAATTAAATATATTACTAATGGAGAAACGATGATGTGGTCAATATTAGAACTTCATGAATTCCCTAGAAATGTGGGAAATGGAATCCTTTCTCCCAACCAATCTTGTACCAGAAACTCCAGATTGTATTTATATATTAACCCATTTAAGCAATTGCCATAGTTACCACCTGGAAAGTGGTTCATGGATTTCCTTTAACATCAGTAAACCCACAGGCCTTGGACTGGGAGGGATGACATTATTATATATAAAAATCCCCTCCCCCAAATGAATGTGTGATCCTTTTTGGAGCCCTCAACCAAGGCATCCAATTCTCTCTCCACATCTTCTACAACTTGGTGCTTTTGGTTATTAAATACATTGTTATAGAAGTTTACTAACATTAATAGTTTGGATGTAGTTGTCTGTAGAGATACTAGTCGGTTAAAGGGGGAGAGCATATTAGATGTTACAATTTTTCCATTTATTGAGGTTGAAATTAAAATAACAAAACCTCCCTTGGCTCGGCCACGTGCTGAAGGAAGAGCTGGGGTTGTTACAGTGAAAAACCCATCGACAGTAAAGGGCTGCATCTGCCAAGTCTCTTTTAGAAACCATATGTGGCCCTCACCTATTAATTCTTGTTCTCTAACTTATTTGAGATCCCAGCCACATTCCAAGTTTTAATCACTAAAGATTTAACATTGTCTAATTCCCTATGTGTATTTACTCTGAATGGAGGCGAGTTTTCCCCATTTAAAAAACAGGCATTTGTGGCCCTCTCAATGTTTTGTGAAAGTACACTTGTATCCTCCCTGCCCCCACTGATCTGGGAGATATTTCCTCTCCCCTTCGTTGTCAGTCCTATTCATCAAGATTGTATAAGAGGCGAACCAGTTTGTATGGGCAAAATACAAGTCAGGAAATTTTACATTTGGATTGAGGGGCAGCTGGGGGTCTTTCCTATCATTTAGATAATCAGCTGGTCTGTAAAAAGATCCCAATGGTACCTCATTGTTCCGTTCCTATTTTTGATCTTGGTATTTTGACAATTGCTGGGTTTTTAAAATTTACAACACCACAATCGGCAGTCCCCAATTTGAAAGAATATCCCACCCAGCTTACCCTCCTGACTGCTAATATTTTGCTGTGTAGAACCTTAGGTTAGAAGACAAAACAGGCATGGTGTTCCTGGGTGGCAAGTTGGCCACCTGGTGAGTACTCAGAGTGGTGGGGAGGTGGGAAATACCTCCTTTCGGAACTAGGACCCTCACACACCCAGCAAGCTAGGTGTCATGCTTCATCATATGCGTCTGCTCCTCATCGAGCTGGCGCTGCAATGCTCGACGGGCAACCATAAAGGGGTTCTTTATCGGAGATCTTTTGTTCCTTGCCGAATAGGTGCCGTGGGTGTAAGGGGCCTGGTAAGATGTAGATGTGGTGTGTGTGTTAAAACAGGTAAGGGAATCCTCTATAATTATTTTTATTCTGGAGAGGTCACAACCTGATTAAAAAGTAAAAAGAAGAAGGAGGGCGTCTATTTGGTTTTAATCTGACAAAAATTACGCTCTACCCCTTAGTGGTCAACATGTTTCTCGCCTATAATATGTCTCTAATAGATCAGTTGGTGATTCCTCAGGACCTAGTGACTAAATGAAAACTATCTACAGTGTGTGGTGTGGTTCTACATACCACTTCTTCTCTCGGTAGGATGTTCCCCCGGAGAAAAGCAGCCAACCTAGAGTACAAACATAAAGGATCAAAAAACCAAATGGAGATATTGGTACATGATCCTATTAATTCCAGTGGTTCAGACCGCAGCGGAGTACATGGACACTCAACGTAGTGTCGCTGTTTATTAAAAGGAAAAAACAAAGAAGTATGTTGGGTGTGGGCTTGTAGGCACAACATTTAATTGCTAAGGCCATGACTCTAGAGCATTAAAAGTGAAAGTGGGCATGGTTCAGGTTAAAGTAAGCCCATAGTCGTGAAATTGGTATCATTATTTTTTCCTTTTAATAAACAGCGACAGTAAGTTGAGTGTCCATATACTTTGCTGCGGTCTGATGAAGCCACACTTGAATCCTTATGAGGTGAGCTGATACACACTCACCATGATGTTCAATTACTCTAACTGGTAAAACAGAGGTTTTTATATTCTAAATACAAATGAAGGCACACTTAGAATGTGATATGCATGAAATCACGTTGTGTTTATCACTTATATAGATTCAAAGAGGTTGTGTACGGTGAAATAAACCCACTGGATTTAATAGGACCATGTACCAATATCTTCATTTGGTTTTTTGATCCTTTATGTTTGTACTCTAGGTTGGCTGCTTTTCACCGGGGGAACATCCTACCGAGAGAAGAAGTGGTATGTAGAACCACACCACACACTGTAGATAGTTTTCATTTAGTCACTAGGTCCTGAGGAATCGCCAACTGATCTATTAGAGACATTTTATAGGCGAGAAACATGTTGACCACTAAGGGTTAGAGCGTAATTTTTGTCAGATTAAAATAAAATAGTCGCCCTCCTTCTTCTTTTTACTTTTTAATCAGGTTGTGACCTCTCCAGAATTAAAATAATGATTGAGGATTCCCTCACCTGTTTTAACCCACACACCACATCTACATCTTACCAGGCCCCTCACACCCACGGCACCTATATGGCAAGGAACGAAAGATCTCTGATAAAGAGCCCCTTTATGGGTTCCCGTCGAGCATTACAGCACCGGCTCGACGAGGAGTAGACCCATATGATGAGGAAGCATGACACCTAGCTTGCTGGGTGTGTGAGAGTCCTAGTTCTGAAAGGAGGTATTTCCCACCTCCCCACCACTCTGAGTACTCACCAGGTGGCCAACTTGCCACCCAGGAACACCGTACCTCTTTTGTCTTCTAGTTCTACCCAGGGCAAGTACGGTGGACCTTTATCAAGCCCTCATTGTCTCCGTTGTTGTTTACTAGGACATTAGGTTCACAGATACACTCTGACATCCTTGCTTATACTAATACAAACATTTATATTCATTACATCACCTCGATCGTTACCTAACATCAACATCTTGCTACACTCCATTGATATTAAACTGAAAAAAAATCATATTTGTACTCATTTGATTTGAAGAACCTTTTGCCAATTGTGTTGTTTGGGCTATCATCAACTTCTTAATTCTTTTCTGTTTCATATCAAGATATTCACTACTGTATTTCACCAATTTGAAATCTCAACTCTACTCTTTGTCTGCCAATACATTTTATTTTGTTGACTAATAATTCTGATATCTAGCCTCAAACCTATCACAAAAGCAGACAAAAATCCACAAACACCATTTTTTTCGGGGTTATCAACTCCGTTATGGCTTTTCAAAATCTGCAGAAATGTATATTTCTACCTATGCTAGGCACAGCAGTCATAACTGTTTCTATCTGTGCACTCGGTACCACTACAGTACTAGCAGAATTCTAAACAACTGTAGCACCATCTCCCCCAGCACCCATATCAGGTCCTGAGCTAGTCTCACTTGCACCCACTTGTCTTGATGTATATGGAGGAGGTCTAGAATTCAAAAGCTCATTTAAAATCAGAATCATTATTCAGCTTCTCTTTTCAATTTCACTTATCTTTCTCATTTGTTTCTTTAGTTACAGAATTTACACACTCTATTAAATCCTCCCGCCAATATTTTTCTTGTCTGTATCATTTGGTCTCAAGCCACTGTCTAAATCATGGGTACTCGCAAACATTTCCACAGGGGCTACAAAGTACTGCCTGTGGCTTCTCGAGGGCCACACAGAAGCCAGCAGGGCGAGGGCCGTGGTGTTGAAAGGTGGGCATAGGGGTCGCAAAGCAGATGCATGCTAAAGATAAGTTGTCTAGGAAACATTCTTTGCTTCTGTACCTTTAGTTAAGTTAATGTACAAATAAAGTATGCCTGTTTCACAGCTTTTGGAATGTTCTGACTCTGTCAAGTGAACAATAGCCCAATGCTGCTGTTCACCAGGGCGCGACAATAAACGTTCAGGATGGCTGCATGCGGCCCTCAGGACGTAATTTGAGTATCGCTGGTCTAAATGAACTCTTCCCCTGTTTTGAATTTTTTTTTCTGTCACCATTCTATCCAATTGGTTTGGAGCAGGGGTCTCCAATCTTGTCTGTAATGAGAGCCACTTCTGATCAGTGAGAATCATCATGAGCTACTGAAGTCTAAGCAACTTGCACATTCTTACCAGACACCTCCATGACCAGCTCGATTGAATTTGAGCTTAATCCATAGAGCCAGACACTATGATTTCAACAAAATACTTTGACTAGGGGCATTATGACAGAGCTGCAATGTGCGTTAGTGAGAGTGTGGCCTTTGGCGATGCATGAACATGAGTGCATATGAATGGGATGTATGTGAATGGGTGAATGAGCGCCTCTGTTGTATCTACTAGTGACACAAGACGGTTACATGCACAACACAAACATACAATCATTTTTTAAATGAAAGAAATTTTAAGTGCAAGAAAAATTTCTGCAACAAATGTTCATAATATGGAACTTTTTCTGCATGCTAAACATATGGTACCTTCTCTACCAGCCACTGGGAGAAAGATGCCTGCCGTGGGTAAACACACCACTTTGAAATGGGGGAAAATTAAAATGAAGAGTTAACTTTATGTTTACATGGATTCCATAAAACCCATAATTAGAATTTTCTTCCATCTCCAAGCATCACATCTACAAACTGCAACATCTTGCACCCTGTAGACAAAGTAGAATATTTATATAGCACAATAATACAGCAATTTGTTTAAATGGGATGAATTTAAAGTGAGAAATGTGTTTCATAAAATATTAAAATGTAACTGGATTAACTGAAAGTGGAGAAAAACATTAAAGAACCGATTTCGATGTCAGATGGACCTGATCCATCCGACATTGAGCTGGAAGTGGGACCGAGCAAACTCCTGTCGGCGGTCCAAAACCAGCAAGTAGAATGAATCCTATTCTTTACAATGGGAGCATGCCTTCCGAATGGAATGCAGTTTCTCATTGTAAAGAGCAGAGGTGCAGTTCATCTCTGCACCCCATGGCAGGCACCACAAAGTGGCTGCCACCGGGTGCAGGGATCAAAAGGGGGGCACCATAGGTGCCCCCTGGGCCAACATTCAGAGGCCTTGCAATGATGGGAGCCCTGCTGAGGGCTCCCAAAGTCAGAATACCAAAGCCTTTCTGTTTCGGAAAGGCCGGCACAGAAAGGCCGTGGGAATCTGCCATCATAATCCTTCAGGCAGAAAGAGCTGCCCTTGGGATTACAGGCCCCTTTCAGAATGGCAGACGGGCTCTCCGAGCCCATCATAAGCCATTCGCAAATCCTGTTTGGATTAATTTCCGACTGGCTCCATCAAAATGGGTCTGTCAGAAATTAATCCAAACAGGAGAAAACGAAGCCGTCGGAACAGCTCCGACATTTTTGTGCTACTTTGTTCAGCACACATAGAAACACCAAGCTGCCATTGCTTGTTTTTGTGCAGGAAGATGTCCCTTCCTGCACATAAACAATAAAAAAAAGAAATTACATTTTGAAACTTCTATGTGTGCTACATTAAGCAGCACACATCAAAGTTACAAAATGTCATTTAAAGATTGTGTATGTGCAGGAAGGGAGGCATTCCTGCACATAAACAATCTTCTCCTCAAAGCAGACACCCTTACACCATGTTGCAAGGGTGCCTGCGTAGGCTGCTAAGTTTAGCACAGCACAGGGGGAAATGCAGGACTGCACCATATTTTTGTAAATATGGTGCAGCCTGCATTTCTGAAGTGGCAGAGTGCTGCATTAGGCCAGGAAGGCTAACGCTGCACTCCGTCACTTCACCGTAAATATGCCCCTCTGAGTGTGGCTGTGATAGCTCGTGATTGACTGGTTAGGGACACCTGGTTTAAGGCCTCAAATTGTGTAGGTCTGGGCACAGGCTTCATGCTACACATAGTCTGTAAAAGAAAATGTAACTTTCTAATATTCAAAGTACCTTCTAAAGGAAACTGTAAATGCTTGTCAGAAGTTGTATATTCATTCCATTCAGAGATCTAGATACATGTATGAAACCTAATGTCCCTCACAATTTTAAATGCAGGCACTCCTTCTGTTGGTATCTTCTTACCCTCTATAGCAGACACAACTGTAACCATAGACTATTTCAACCCGTTCTCCATTGTTTCCACTTAAAGCAAACTAGAAAATCATGTCAAACTCACAACATACAAACTAACAAACAACAACCAATCACAGGGTGGCTCTGTCAAAGGTTAACCTATCACAGCGTGGCTTTATCAGCAACCATCAAACAGAGCACTGCTTTGTGCAGACGTCACACCAATCCCATCGCAGCTGACTAACCAATCACAACATAACTTATCCATTAACAGAAAAAATAAATTGCAAAGGCTCGTTTAAATCAATAATCTAAATAAACCCATGCCGGTTTACCCTAGATAGAAAGGAAAAGTCAGTAAATCAAGTAAGACCATTAATTTGAAAACGATGAAGCTTCAGAAACAGGAACACAATAAAACATCTAGAACAGAAAACCAGAAAACAGTTCACAGAGCTTTCTTTCGTGACTACTATTCATCTAGGCAAACTCCCTTCCAGCAGCAATCCACACTAATCAGTGTGCTTACTCACGAGCAAGAATCACCAACTCAAATTAAACACACAACCTAGAAAGGAAAACCTTTTAGTTCAGAATCCTTTTCAATGTGTATGCAGTGCCTTGCTCTACACACCACTTAATACAGACAAGTAAAACCAATATAAATTTCAATGAATCCGATAACCAAACAAACCAAACCAATAGAAACAATAGAACTTCAAATGAGTTTATAAATAGGAATAATACATCAATGGATATCAGTCCACCATTTGAACCTACAATCATAATCGCATATTCAATCACCTTACAACAGAAACAGA
This sequence comes from Triturus cristatus, assembly GCF_964204655.1. Lineage (NCBI taxonomy): Eukaryota > Metazoa > Chordata > Amphibia > Caudata > Salamandridae > Triturus > Triturus cristatus. The sequence continues at coordinate 493,893,711 of NC_140588.1, forward strand.
AATTAATTTCTCAAACACATACTCTCACTTATATCACAACTACATATACCATACACAAATCAGTTCAGCCTATTCTTACACTTCATTCAATTCAGGAACTCTCAGCAACTCATTTCTCTGTAGTATTTAGCGCTGGATTTTTTTGTAGAGCTCCAAAAAACTCCAATTACTCTCAGACTTGTCATCAAAGACTGGAAAACAAAAGAAAAATATGTTGGCACATCCATACATTAGCAGATGTGCTCCTGCACAACCATCCTCTGCTACCAAAAATTTGTGGGAGCATAACCCCAATATTCAAATGCACCCCAAAAATTTAGATCAGGCCAAAATTTACCTTAGGCAGTTCTGTACCATTGATCTTGTAATGGGAGCCACCCAATCCTCATCATCAGGCCCAACACAATAAGCAGAGTACTACGTAACTGGGACCACTCAATAACTAATTACCTGGTTTAGATCTTGGCGGGTCTGGTTCTGCCCTCATTATTTCACCGGTTTCCCTGCCCACCTACTAGGCAGTCTGCCTGCTCAATTTAGATGCTGGCGGCTTTATGGATGATAGTCTGTCCGAGTGCCACCATCTCTGCCAGAATTTTCCAACGTGTCGATAAAGCTATCGGGAAAAGCAGCTGTCAGAGGGAGTCCAGCCAATATTACAGCCGGGCCTATTACGATTTGCCTTCCTGCTGAAGTAACAGTGGTAGATAAACCTCCACACTTGAGTTGGCGGTGTTGAAAGGATATAAGGTAGAAGCGTACCTTTTTTACTTTGTTTGCTTCAGTTTCTGCCATCAACCTGATCGTCCTAGTCTTTCCTTTACTGCTGTGAAGCAAATCAACCCCGTTGTCGCCAAAATTGAATTTAAGATTATTTTTAACTTGCTTCCTTGTGAATAGTCTGTTTACATTAGTTCTGACCTTCTGCATTTTTAAATCTCTCTGACAAGCAATACTTTTCTAATGTGTAATGCATATGTGTGTAATGTTGTCATTCAAGAAATTTAAAGAAACACTTTTTATTTTTCAAATGCGATGCAAGCTGCCTTCATGATAATGGACCCACATAAAAATTGACATTAATCAAAAATCTTAGTGTGTTCATACAGGTGTGTTTAATATTTTTTTTGTTAACTAACAAATTGATAAACCTGCATTTAGCCATTTCTGAATAAATCAAATTTAATATAACTTAAAACGTAAAACAACAAATTACAAAGAAATTTAAAATCAATGATAGTTCTAAACTTAAGTCATTATATATATATATCTTTTATTGCAACATTTCCCCTTGTCTAGTGCATTTTCCGTGTTTACTTAAATGTAATGCAAAGTCAGGGTGACGGGCTGAGGTGCCTGTGGCAAAGGAGACCCCAGCCCTTCTAGGGGGCTGGGTTTGGCCAATTGAGTGGACATGGGGAAGTTTGGAGATGGGTCACTGGGTGGTGGACAATGATGAGGTTGGTGCAGTCCCTGAAGAGCCACTACCACAAGGGACTGGTCACTTGTGGAGGCCTCCGAAGACAATGACAAGGTGGTGGCCTCAGTTCCAGTCCCCTCAAATTCCATGTCACTGAGTCCATCGGTGTTAGATGTTACACCACCCAAAACACAGTGGCCAGAAGATTCCCCACCTTCTTGGTCAACATTCCCTTTGCCTTCTCTTCAAAATGCTGTAACGGCACATGTGATAATTATATTGTATGTATGCAAATATAACTGATCATTTAGTTTATCTCAAAAACATTTTCTGAATTTTATATTTCACCTGCTTCAGGACTTTTAAGCTTTTGTTCATTTTTATCTTTATCTCCTGTATGTAGGAAACATCTTCACAAACCATTTGGTCACAGTTTTTATATTTCCCATTATTGCTTCTATATTATTTTTGATAATTTCTATTAATCATGTTCAATTCTCACCAGGAACTGTTTAACACCTCTGAATGTTTCTGAATTTTTGTTTTGAATAGTGAACTTACTTCATAAAATTAATATAAAGAAAAAATTCCTTTGTACATTGTGGGTACAAGGCAAAAATGCAAATTTATTTTTATTTTCAAAAATAAAAATATGAATGCATGTGTGTTAATATTTACTGTAATGTTCTACCAATATTTGTATAAACGGAGAGCCTGCTTTTTTTGTTTGGGCATTTTAAATTGGTAAAACCTAGTTGAAATAAGTATTTTTCAAAAGTCAAAACTAATTTTATGGATTCAGTATTACCCCATGTATTTACTTATGCTGTCGAAGAAATTCAAAAATAAATGTTTAGGTAGTTTCAAATTACTTCTACAGCATAAGCAAATACATAGGGCTTGATACATTTCTAATCAACTTCAGAACAAACCAAAAAAAAGAAATTAGACTCCAAAATAGCGCAAGTTATTTTGTTTTGCAAAAAATACACATTTTCTGGCTTTCAGTTTAGTCAATACATGGTACAGAGTTACAGTGAAATTTAAATACATTGATTCATATATATTTATGAAAAAATGCAAATTACAATATGAAAGAGATAAAACCTTGATAAGTCTCTAATATTTCCTAATGAGTAATTGTTTGTGCCTGATTTCGAGTTTTCCAGTTGAGATATTTTTGTATGTGATGAAACATTCATCAGCAAAAGTCCCCTTTATGTAATCAATTTAATTAATTAATTAATTAATTAATTATCATCTGGACACAACAAAGTACATAAAACATGTTTTAGGGTATGTGATACTTGGTCACCAATGTGTTACCATTCCTGTCTGTTTTTTTAAATATATGCCTATTGAATTCATTTTTCAAAAAACAGACTGGCTTACAGGCAGATTTGTGAAGGAGTAAGACATCATGTAAATCTCACTTTTACCATGAATTAAATTGTACTTTTTATTAAAACATATTTGTGGTAAGCTTTTAACCAAAGATTTAGCAATTTAATCTTATGTTTCTAGTAATTTTGGCTTGCATGCTCACTATTGTTTGTTTATAATACTAACTCACAAATGTGATGTTTGGATCATCCCCTGTATTATAAGTGCATTCAATGCTTAGGCACTTGTAATAGGACTAAAGTAACAACCTGCACAATGTTGATGGAGCATCACCGCGGACACAACTAACAATTTTGGTCTGTTTGGTGCAACTGTCCCTTATAACATAAAATAAACACATTTTTTTAGGCAGGCATGTGTCTGTTCAAAGCAGTCCTTTGGAAGTGATGAGAAATATATTGGTATCATGTTCCACAAATTAATATACAAAACACATCATCAGATACCTTGTGCAAAACTTGCATCTTCAAAAGCTCTTCTTGTGCGTTGGACATGTGTCATGCTTTATGCTATTGCCATAATTTGTTGATGTTACAAAAAATAGTTATTAAAAATGAAAAAATGAAAAATGAAGATACCCCCTTGTTGCTGCTGTTGTGCTCTCACCTACCCATCAAGCTAGGGATAGGCCTCCACAAGTATGTGGGCCATTAGTGGGTCAGGATGCAGTGCACATGCTTTGCATGTTGTGAGGACTGGCTGAGCTGGACTTCTGCTGACTTCTTGGTCCAGCATCACAGGTCCTCTCATTGCTTCCTGCACTAGATGCTCTGCCACATGTAGACCCCTAATGTCCTCGCCTTCCTGACAATGGCCTTCCAGATCTCCTTCTTCTGATGGTTGTTGAACTGTATGGATACAAAAAAAGATAAAGCAAACAAAAATGTGACTATTTGTTTGTTTGTTTTGATGTAACACAATTTTGAGAAATCAATCTAGAATTTTTTAAAAGTTGCAACAAGGGCGTGGCCAACCATCATGGCTGACTGTACTTAATCCCATTTGGCACCACTCCAGGTCCGGCTACTTTAGCTCTTTTTTCTGCGCTTGGCACTCAAGACGTGGGCAGCCTGAGCCCCAGAGACGGCGCGACCCCCCCGGCGGCAGCTTCTAGAGCCGCTAACGGTGTGAGCGGTGAGGTGTAACTCCAGAGCTGGGGACTGGGCAGTTTGTGGCAAGATGGCGGGTGCTGGTGGGTCTAGATGGGGCAGCTAGCTTGGCGGTCCCGGATGGGACTATCGGGCACAGGGGTGATCCGCTGCTGCAGAGGTTTGGGGGTTCCCCCGGTGGTCACGTGAAGCCCTGAGGACCGAGCCCGCTTCAGAAGGGACATATCAGCGGCCCTGGGAAACTGGCAACTGCAGCACGAACGGACCCCCAGGTGAGAGACGGGGGCACCGTGTGTGGTGGAGGCTGGCCCCGGGAGGAATTGGCTCTGGCTGGGTCTCCTGAGGAGCGCTGGGGGCCCCTCTCCACATTTGCAGCAACCCTAGCGGAGCCCCGGGAATGCGGTGCCTAGCCTTAACATGGCGCCGGTTGGGCACTCACTTCCATAACCAGCAGCCTCGTGCCTGGGCCTCCAGTTGAGGGCATTGCAACACCAAGTGGCGCTCGGCTTGGGCGGCCTGTTTCCTCACTTGAGTAGGTCCCCAGCAACGTCAGTGCCCTGGCCTTAAGGATCTTGTACATCTCTTGCGGGAGGCAATGGGGGCTGACCTGAGACGTCCTTGAGGAGATCTCTCACAGGGCTCCTGGCCGTTCCTGTTGCTATGGGGTCACCCACAGAACCGTGACACTCCTGGTTGGGCCCTGAGGATGTCTTGCCTGCTCTTCACATGGCACCGACCGGGCACCTGAGCCCTTGACGAGTAGCCCTGTCGTGCGGCCCCCAGTTGGAGATCCCATAGTCCTCTGGAGTGACTAGTTCAGGCATCCTGCCTCCTTGCTGGTGGGGGCTCCAGATCCAGTGGAAGCCAGGCATTGGGAGATTGACGCACCCTCTGCGACGTATGGTGTAGGCCTTGCAAAGGCATCCTGCATGGCATCTGGTCATTCCTGCAGCGGGGGAGGCCACAGCTGTCGTTGTGTCCTAGCCCTTATGCCACCAAAAAAGGCCCAACCCACAAAGGTCTCCAGCTTCTCTACCCCGGCGACCAAGGGGGCAGAAGGTAAGGGGACGCTCCACTCCAGCGGAGACATGGCGCTCACAAGGGAGGAACTGATGATCTTACTGAGAGAATTTAGGAAGGAGCTTCGAGATGATATAAAGGCTGATGTGGGGGCATTGTTCGATGTGTTCAAAGCTGAAATGGGGGGCCGGCTGGTGGCCCTGCAGGCGGATGTCGACTCGATCGGAGCCCGCACCCTGGACCTTGGGGTGCAATGCCAATTGAAAGCCACGATGCTCCAGTGCGAGGACCTTGATAATCGTCCCTGCTGGGATAATATTCACGTAAGAGGCCTGGAGGAGGGATGTGAGGGCCCAGACCTCGAAGTATTCATCGTGGGACTCTTTTCGACGGTGTTGGGTGAAAAGGGCCTGGAGGTCCTGATGGAGAGGGTGCACAGAGTGGGACCACTATCAACCAGGGACTCCAGAAAGCCCAGGGATGAGCTGGCGAAATTCGGTTCCTTCAAGACTAAGGAATTTATACTCCAGAAAGCTTGGGCCCTTGACAGGGTGTCGTTTCAGATTGTTTCTTGCTCACTGTTTCAGGATGTGGCTCAGGCCACACTTGGGGGACGCCAGCAGTTCAGGCCCATTACAGAAGTCTTGAGAGAGTATAAATACTGCTGGACCTATCCCTTTGGTCTGGCTTTTTCCTTGGACAATAAGAACCTTCATTTCACAGAGTTGGAGGACGCTGCATCTGCCCAGGGAATAGAACTACCAGCACCGAAGCAGATGATGGACACTAGTGAAGCAGAATCCGACTCGCGGCTGAGTAAGCGGGGTGGAGGTCAGTGGATGCAGCAGAAAAGGAGCAGAGGCGCTTTGGACTGACTTGTGTGCAATCTTGATGTTGTGTTACAAATTTGTTCTATCCAGGTCTCCCCAGATGACTTGTTGACGGCTGAACTTTGCTGATGGCCTGATAACGCTTGTGGCGGACGCTGTCTAATCTCGCTGTTAACGGAATGTCACAATGGGGTTGGGGAGCTGGGGCCTGAAGGGGTGAAGGTATGTATGCCAGTCAGGGACTTGGAAGTCTAATATCACAAATGTGCCAAGTAAACGTACTGCGGGCCGAGCAGGCAGAATTTGGTACGCCCCAAGTAACACTTAAGATGAGGTTCTCTTCAGTGATTGAGAGCCTCAGAGCGCACAGTTATGGTTTGTATTGGGCATTGTTAAATTTGTTTTGGTTTCACGGATTGCTTTGTGTTTACGGCAAATATTTGGTTGCAGGGGGATAGAGAAGGGGTAGAAAATAATTTAGCCTTCACAAGCTTATTCAACAGGGCAGGTAGATCGGTCTAAAGTAGATTAATGGAGGTCAATTGATTGACGTGGAATGTGAAGAGCCTTAACTCACCCAATAAGAGGCAGCGAATTTGGAAAATCCAGTGGGACCACCAGGTTAACATAGCTGCGCTGCAAGAAACCCACCTCTGGCGTAGTGACGAACAGCGGCTGAAGCATAATGCCTTCCCACAGATATTTCGTTCCTCGGCACACACTAAACACAACGGAGTAGCTCTCCTCTTTCATTCATCCATCTCATTTCTTTTTCAGGCTTCTAGAACAGATAAGGAGGGGATAGTCTTGATGGTCAGGGGTGAATTAAGGGGGAGACTATGCATTCTTGCTACGTTCTATGCTCCCAACACAGGGCAACATGACTTCTTGGCTTCCTTCCTGGCTTTGACAGGGGTGACATACTCCTGCTCTGATATTTTAACTTAATCTGGGATCCGTCCCTGGAGACTATCCATCCACACAGGGTGATGGGGGGTGTTTAGTAAATTGCTTAAGGCCACATTGCAGGGGTTAGGCCTTCTTGACGCATGGAGGGGATGCCACCCCATGAAAAGTGATTACTCTTTCTTTTCACACTCAATAGGACATACTCCAGGATCGATCATGCTTTCATTAGCCAATCCTTCTCTTACTCACTTTCAGGATGTCAATTCCATTCAATCTGTCTTTCGGAACTTGCCCCTCTGGATTTTGTCCAAGAGTGGCCTGCCCCACGCTCCAAACACGCAAGGTGGTATTTCCCCAACTTCTTTAGCAGGGACCGTCTTCTCAGGGATGAATTAAGGACGAAAATCAGGGAGTTCTTTGCACCCAAACCACTTTGGATAAGAATTAGGATGCCTTTAAGGCAGTCATTAGGGGGAAGTGCATTGAATTGGCAGCCACTCTTCGCAAACAACGCATAGGGGAATGACTGTTGCTAGAGGGAGAACTCAGGACTGCCGAACACGACCACAAGACTAACCCCTTGATGCCCTCCCAAAGGAAAGTTACACAGCTTAATGAGAAGATGCAGGCCATCTATAGTAATGGAGCGGAAAAAACACTCTTGAGCCTCCAGGCCCGGAGCTATGAGGGGGAAACAAGGTTGGTTCCCTTTTGGCACGCCAACTTAGGGTGAAGCAGGAGAAAGATTATATTGAGCAAATCGTGGACATGAACGGAATGTCACAGAAAAGCGAAGAGGAGAAATCCGGAGCCTTTGGGGAGTTTTACCGCTCCCTATATACAGCGGACTTGTTAGCCCATGCGGCCTAGGAGCAATATCTGGCGGCTCTTACTTTGCCACAGGTACAGGCTTCCACGAACGAGGACCTGGGCAGACCTATTTTGTTGAGGACGTTCAGAAAGCGATAGACACGCTCAAGCTCCAAAAGGCATGAGGCCCGGATGGGCTGAATGCCCACTTCTGTGGCATCTTTGTGCCAGAACTGGTCCCCCGTCTAGTGATGCTATATAACGACATGGTTGCATCACAGCGGGTGACCCCCTCAGTGGGGGAAGCACTGACCTCTGTTATCCCCAAACAGGGAAAAAAAAACACAAACTGTGCCTCCTATAGGCCTATCACACTCTTAAACTTGGACGCCAAATTATACTCCACAATTTTAGCCACTCACCTGGAGCACGTCATGCCGCTGCTCATTCAGCTGGAGCAAGTGGGCTTCATCAAGGGGAGGCAAACCCATGATAACCTCCAGAGGGTGCTACACATTATTGAGAATGTTCAGAGGAAAGGAATCCCTGTGGCCCTCATCTCGCTGGACGAGGAGAAGGCCTTTGATCGGGTCGACTGGGACATTCTGACTCGAACATTGAGACAATTTGGCTTCGGTGAGACCTCCTTAGGTATGGTGCACACCAATTACTCCGCCCGAGATCCCGCATTTTGGTGAATGGGGTGGCTTCCGAACCTTTTGATATTTCCCAGGGAGCGAGGTGGGGCTGCCCCCTTTCTCCCCTGCTCTTTGATCTCAGCATCGAGCCCCTGGCAGAACGCATCCGGGTCAACCCTAGCATAGGGGGCTCACATTCGGCACAGATGAGCACAAGATCTCTCTCTTTGCTGATGACTTGCTGCTACCAATCAAGAGACGATTGTCCTCTAGCCCGGCTATCCATTCAGAAATCGCCCTTATTGAGCAAGCCTCTGGGTTTAAGGTGAATCGTTCAAAGTCCTATCTCCTTAATCTAACTCTATCAAAGGAGACTATGAGGAGCATACATATAATGTCCCCTTGCCATGGAAAGGCCGGCGGGAATTGCTTTGGGGGCCTGTTGCCGGCCCCCGGGGGGTTTGGGGGCTGCACTTGTGGGGTACCAGTAGTAACCCTTCATTGCCATGCACAAGGTGGCAGGCACTGCACGGTGCCTGTCACGTTGTGCATGAAAATGCACAGCATGCCTCTTTGGCATTGGGGCGGGTGCTGCTTACAGCAGCACCAGCCACAATGTTAATGATGCTGAATGCGACTGCCAGGGTGACAGTCACTTCCTGATTGGCGGTGCGGGACCACCACACTGCTGGCGACCTGTCCCAGCACCGCTAGGGTGACGGGCGGACTTCAGTCCGCCCGCCACCTTAATAAGCCCCAATGTTCTGCTGCAGTGGAAGGGCAAAGGATGATGGTCTTAAATGGAGTGTGTTTTATAGTGTGGCGTGCAGGTGAAAACAATTAGTCGAAACACACCAGGTGTGTGATGCTAGCATCCAATCAAAAGCCACAGGAATAGTACAATGTTTAACGTGTTCCCTGACGGAATCATTTCATCGGCAATCTGCGGCTAAGACAACACCAGCACAACTGTGAAATCTAAATATGCTTGGTGCAATTCCCCTATCCTGACTGAGTAATGTTAGCCAGCAGAGTAGTGCACTGTGTCGACAGTAGCGAGCCATTTACATGACAAAAATCACTCTGTCCATGTGGATTGCGGATCAGCCTGCCCACATCTAAATTTGGTGGGCAGGAATCCATCAGTTTGATGTAGTACTTGTATACACCCCCACGGAGGGATGGCGGGAGTCCTGGCAAGATGTAAATCAGGCCTTAATTTCTAGATCAGCAAACAGTTAATGGGTTTAATTTAAAAAATCTCATCATAAAAATCATTATTATTCAAAAATATTTGTCATCCAAAATTGTGCACTTAGGAAAATCTTTACACTATCACTGGCTGTGACTGAGCTCAGAGTGTTGGAAAGGGTTACCCAACAAGCTCTGTGAGGTGGGGCTCAACTTATGGAAAGTGGTAGTAGGAAAAGAGCTGATAGGTAAGCTCTTCTTTCTACCTGCATGCCTGAAACTATAATTTTTTCACATCAATGCCCATCTCCTTTCCATTCTTCCTTTTTTCGTTGATGTTGTGCCAAGTGCAAGTACTGCTGAAATTATTAGAGGTAGGCTTAGCACACCTCATTGCACTGCCCGGGGCACAAGGTCCAGGTTACACTATCATATGCTCAATTGGAGAACCTCAAAATAGTAAGGCCAACGAGGAGCGGGTTCCAGCTCTTCTCTTCTCGTAGTCCTGACGATGCACTGTGCATGTGAATGAAGATTCTCCACTTATTATGCAGAGACAATCTTGATTTCATTAAAGACAAACAGAGGCTAACATTATGCAAATACTTTTATTTGCTGCCGAAATATGCAGCCCTTTAAAGAATGTTAATACATCATAAATACATAGAACGTTAATAACATCATAAGAAGACGGAGAACGCTCCCATCTTCCTCTTAGGCTGCGATGATACAGGGGAACAGCGTGGCATTCCGATTGCTCTTAAGCATTGTTATCTGAGGATGAAGCAGAAAACCCCCCCAAAAAACAGTGTATAGTGAAAAGTTTAAAAAAGTTCTATACCGAATGGATAATAATAACAAAGCACAATGCATTAATATAGAAAAATACAAATATAAACATATCAAGATTAAACAGTACCAAACCCATGCCTCTCAGGGAGAGGAGGGTGGGATAATGTCAGCCTCCGTTTGTCTTTAATTAAATCAAGATTCGCTCTGCATAATAATTGGAGAATCGTCATTTCATTACAAGACCGAAAGCTACCATGATGCATGTTTAAAGCCATGTAATGCTACACTGCTAACATGCTCTATTGATCTCAAATAGAACTTTGAGAAGGTACTTGCATTTGACCAATAAGCAGCTTTAAGTATTTCAGGCAGGGATCCCCATGCCCAAAATACTTTACTAGCCATTGCACCCTTAGAAGAGTGATCTCCGAATCTAGAGAGATCTACGCCAGCTCCAATCATAATCAGACGTACACAGCTGGCTAGGGTGGCTGAAGAAACAGGTCTAAAAGGACTAACATATGACAGGGGAAGTTGATCAGTGCCAACAGGTCAAAATGTTTACATTTTATTCTCATAACACTTCATACAATTAACAACACACACTTTTTCACACTCATAGAAAAAGGGTTAGAAAATAGATTCTGACATTGTTTTAGTTCTTTTCTAAATATCTAATTGAACACCTTTAGAGGAGTAGAATCTATTAGATAGTTCTAAAGCTTTAATGTCTGCGACCCTTCTAAAAGAGATCAGACACAAAAGAGTTGTGAATTTCATGGAGATTCATTTAAGTGAGAGTAAATGGTTATCAGGACAAGAAAGGAAGAGATTGCATGCACTGGAGTGGGAATACACATTTTTACGTCATCGCTATCCAACACGTTCCTAACTGTTGCACTCACTGAAGTGGAAATAGTAATTTTTACCCCTATGCTATCCAGTGGCAATATTAATTTCACCACTACGCTAACCAACTCTTTCTCTACTCTTGCACTCTCTGGAGTGGGAATAGTAATTTGTATATCTCCGCTTTCCAATACTTTCCCTACTGTTGCACTCTCTGGAGTTTGAATAGTAATTTTTACACCTACGCTATCCAACACTTTCCTTACTGTTGCACTCTCTGGAGTGCGCATAGTAATTTTTACCCCTACGCTATCCAACACTTTCCCTACTGTTGCTCTCACTGGAGTGGGAATAGTAATTTTTACCCCTACGCTAGCCAATACTTTCCCTACTGTTGAACTCACTGCAGTGGGAATAGTAATTTTTACCACTACGCTATCCAACACTTTCCCAACTGTTGCACTCTTTGGAGTGACAATATTAATTTCATCGCTACGCTATCCAACTCTTTCCATACTTTTGCACTCTCTGGAGTGGGAATAGTAACTTGTATATCTCCGCTATCCAATACTTTACCACTGTTGCACTCACTGAAGTACAAATAGTAATTTGTACCCCTCCGCTATCCAAAACTTTCCATACTGTTGCGCTCACTGGAATAGGAATAGGAATTTCAACCCCTACGCTATCGAACAATTTCCCTACTGTTGCAGTCACTGGAGTGGGAATAGTAATTTTTACCCCTCCGCTACCCAACACTGTCCCTACTGTTGCACTCACTGGAGTGGGAATAGTAATTTTTACCCCTCCGCTATCCAACACTTTCCCTATTGTTGCATTCACTGGAGTGGGAATAGTCAGTTTTACCCCTACCCTATCCAACACTTTTCCTACTGTTGCACTCTCTGGAGTGGGAATAGTAATTTGTGTATCTCCGCAATCCAAAACTTTCCATACTGTTGCGCTCACTGGAATAGGAATAGGAATTTCAACCCCTACGCTATCGAACAATTTCCCTACTGTTGTAGTCAGTGGAGTGGGAATAGTAATTTTTACCCCTCCGCTACCCAACACTGTCCCTACTGTTGCACTCACTGGAGTGGGAATAGTAATTTTTACCCCTCCGCTATCCAACACTTTCCCTATTGTTGCATTCACTGGAGTGGGAATAGTCAGTTTTACCCCTACCCTATCCAACACTTTTCCTACTGTTGCACTCTCTGGAGTGGGAATAGTAATTTGTGTATCTCCGCAATCCAATACTTTCCCTACTGTTGCACTCACTGGAGTGGGAATAGTAGTTTGTACCCCTCCGCTATCCAAAACTTTCTCTACCGATGCACTCTCTGGAGTGGGAATAGCAATTTTAACCCCTTCGCTATCCAACACTTTCCCTACTCTTGCACTAACTGGAGTGGGAAACAGTAATTTTTACACCTACGCTATCCAATACTTTCCCTACTGTTGCACTCACTGGAGTGCGAATAGTAATTTGTACTCCTCCGCTATCCCAATCTTTCCCTACTGTTGCACTCACTGGAGTGGGAATAGAAATTTTTACCCCTACGCTATCCAACACTTTTCCTACTGTTGCACTCTTTGGAGTGGCAATATTATTTCACCTCTCCGCTATCCAACTCTTTCCCTACTCTTGCACTCTCTGGAGTTGGAATATGAATTTGTATATCTCCGTTATCCAATACTTTCTCTTCTACTGTACTCAATGGAGTCGGAATAGTAATTTGTACCACTCCGCTATCCAAATCTTTACTTACAGTTGCGCTCACAGAAGTGGGAAAATTTCTTTTTACCCCTACACTATCCAACACTTTCCCTACTGTTGCACTCACTGGAGTGGGATTGGTAATTTTTACCACTTCGCTATTTACCACTTTCCCTACTGTTGCACTCATTGGAGTGGGAATAGTAATTTTTACGCCTCCACTGTCCAAACCTTTACCTACTGTTGCACTCACAGAAGTGTATATATTTATTTTACACCTACGCTACCCATCACTTTCCCTACTATTGCATTCACTGGAGTGGGAATAGTAATTCTTACCCCTTCGCTATCCAACACTTTCCCTATTGTTGCATTCACTGGAGTGGGAATAGTCAGTTTTACCCCTACCCTATCCAACACTTTTCCTACTGTTGCTCTCTCTGGAGTGGGAATAGTAATTTGTGTATCTCCGCAATCCAAAACTTTCCATACTGTTGCGCTCACTGGAATAGGAATAGGAATTTCAACCCCTACGCTATCGAACAATTTCCCTACTGTTGCAGTCACTGGAGTGGGAATAGTAATTTTTACCCCTCCGCTACCCAACACTGTCCCTACTGTTGCACTCACTGGAGTGGGAATAGTAATTTTTACCCCTCCGCTATCCAACACTTTCCCTATTGTTGCATTCACTGGAGTGGGAATAGTCAGTTTTACCCCTACCCTATCCAACACTTTTCCTACTGTTGCACTCTCTGGAGTGGGAATAGTAATTTGTGTATCTCCGCAATCCAATACTTTCCCTACTGTTGCACTCACTGGAGTGGGAATAGTAGTTTGTACCCCTCCGCTATCCAAAACTTTCTCTACTGATGCACTCTCTGGAGTGGGAATAGCAATTTTGACCCCTTCGCTATCCAACACTTTCCCTACTCTTGCACTAACTGGAGTGGGAAACAGTAATTTTTACACCTACGCTATCCAATACTTTCCCTACTGTTGCACTCACTGGAGTGTGAATAGTAATTTGTACTCCTCCGCTATCCCAATCTTTCCCTACTGTTGCACTCACTGGAGTGGGAATAGAAATTTTTACCCCTACGCTATCCAACACTTTTCCTACTGTTGCACTCTTTGGAGTGGCAATATTATTTCACCTCTCCGCTATCCAACTCTTTCCCTACTCTTGCACTCTCTGGAGTTGGAATATGAATTTGTATATCTCCGTTATCCAATACTTTCCCTTCTACTGTACTCAATGGAGTCGGAATAGTAATTTGTACCACTCCGCTATCCAAATCTTTACTTACAGTTGCGCTCACAGAAGTGGGAAAATTTCTTTTTACCCCTACACTATCCAACACTTTCCCTACTGTTGCACTCACTGGAGTGGGATTGGTAATTTTTACCACTTCGCTATTTACCACTTTCCCTACTGTTGCACTCATTGGAGTGGGAATAGTAATTTTTACGCCTCCACTGTCCAAACCTTTACCTACTGTTGCACTCACAGAAGTGTATATATTTATTTTACACCTACGCTACCCATCACTTTCCCTACTATTGCATTCACTGGAGTGGGAATAGTAATTCTTACCCCTTCGCTATCCAACACTCTCCCCACTGTTGCACTCACTGGAGTGGGAATAGTCATTTTTACCCCTACCCTATCCAACACTTTTCCTAATGTTGCACTCTTTGTAGTGGAAATATTAATTTCACCTCTACGCGATCCGACTCTTTTCCTACTCTATAGTGGGAATAGTAATTTTTGTATCTCCGCAATCCAATACTTTCCCTACTGTTGCACTCACTGGAGTGGGAATAGTAATTTTGACCCCTCCGCTATCCAAAACTTTCTCTACTGATGCACTCTCTGGAGTGGGAATAGTAATTTTAACCCTGTACGCTATCCAACACTTTCCCTACTGTTGCGCTCACTGGAGTTGGAATAGTCATTTTTACCTGTTCGTTATCCAACACGTTCCTAACTGTTGCACTCTCTTGAGTTTGAATAGTAATTTTTACACCTACGCTATCCAACACTTTCCCTACTGTTGCACTCACTGGAATTTGAATAGTAATTTGTACTCCTCCGCTATCCCAAACTTTCCCTATTGTTTCACTCTTTGGAGTGGCAATATTAATTTCACTTCTATGCTATCCAACTCTTTCCCTACTCTTGCACTCTCTGGTATGGGAATAGTAATTTGTATATCTCTGCTATCCAATACTTTCACTACTATTGCACTCACTGGAGTGGAAATTTTAATTTTTACCCCTCCCCTATCTACAACTTTCCCTACTATTGCAATCACTGAAGTGGGAATAGATATTTTTACCCCTACTCTAGCCAACACTTTCTCTGCTGATCCACTCTCTGGAATGAGAATCGTAATTTTAATCCCTATGCTAGCCAACACTTTACCTACTATTGCACTCACTGGAGTGGGAATACTAATTTTTACATCTTCGCTATCCAACACATTCCTAAGTGTTGCACTCTCTGAAGTTTGAATAGTAATTATTACACCTACGCTATCCAACACTTTCCCTACTGTTGCACTCTCTGGAGTGGGAATAGTAATTTTTACCCCTACGCTATACAACACTTTCCCTACTGTTGCGCTCACTGGAGTGGGAATACTAATTTTTACCCCTACGCTATCCAACACTTTCCCTACTGTTTAATAGTCATTTTTACACCTATGCTATCCAACACTTTCCCTACTGTTGCACTCTCTGCAGTGGGACGAATAATTCTTACCCCTACGCTGTCCAATACTTTCCCTGCTGTTGCACTCACTGGAGTTTGAATAATAATGTGTACACCTCTGCTATCCAAAAGTTTCCCTAGTGTTGCACTCACTGAAGTGGGAATACTAATTGTTAACTCTTTGCTATCCAACACGTTCCTAACTGTTGCAGTCTCTGGAGTTTGAATAGTAATTTTTACACCTACGCTATCCAACACTTTCCCTACTGTTGCACTCACTGGAATTTGAATAGTAATTTGTACTCCTCCGCTATCCCAAACTTTCCCTATTGTTGCACTCTTTGGAGTGGCAATATTAATTTCACTTCTATGCTATCCAACTCTTTCCCTACTCTTGCACTCTCTGGTATGGGAATAGTAATTTGTATATCTCTGCTATCCAATACTTTCACTACTATTGCACTCACTGGAGTGGAAATTTTAATTTTTACCCCTCCCCTATCTACAACTTTCCCTACTATTGCAATCACTGAAGTGGGAATAGATATTTTTACCCCTACTCTAGCCAACACTTTCTCTGCTGATCCACTCTCTGGAATGAGAATCGTAATTTTAATCCCTATGCTAGCCAACACTTTACCTACTATTGCACTCACTGGAGTGGGAATACTAATTTTTACATCTTCGCTATCCAACACATTCCTAAGTGTTGCACTCTCTGAAGTTTGAATAGTAATTATTACACCTACGCTATCCAACACTTTCCCTACTGTTGCACTCTCTGGAGTGGGAATAGTAATTTTTACCCCTACGCTATACAACACTTTCCCTACTGTTGCGCTCACTGGAGTGGGAATACTAATTTTTACCCCTACGCTATCCAGCACTTTCCCTACTGTTTAATAGTCATTTTTACACCTACGCTATCCAACACTTTCCCTACTGTTGCACTCTCTGCAGTGGGAAGAATAATTCTTACCCCTACGCTATCCAATACTTTCCCTGCTGTTGCACTCACTGGAGTTTGAATAATAATGTGTACACCTCTGCTATCCAAAAGTTTCCCTAGTGTTGCACTCACTGAAGTGGGAATACTAATTGTTAACTCTTTGCTATCCAACACGTTCCTAACTGTTGCAGTCTCTGGAGTTTGAATAGTAATTTTTACACCTACGCTATCCAACACTTTCCCTACTGTTGCACTCTCTTTAGTGGGAATAGTAATTTTTAACCCCCCACGCTATCCAAAACTTTCCCTACTGTTGCACTCACTGGCGTGGAAATAGTAATTTTTACCCCTACGTTATGCAATACTTTCCGTACTGTTGCACTCACTAGAGTGCGAATACTAGTTTGTACTCCTCCGCTATCCAAATCTTTCCCTACTGTTGCAATCACTGGAGTGGGAATAGAAATTTTTACCCCTACGTATTCCAACACTATTCCTACTGTTGCACTATTTGAAGTGGCAATATTAATTTCACCTCTATACTATCTAAGTCTTTCCCTACTCTTGCACTCTCTGGAGTGGGAATAGTAATTTGTACCCCTCCACTATCCAAAACTTTACCTACTGCTGCACTCCCAGAAGTGGGAATATTTATTTTTACCCCTACGCTATCCAACACTGTCTCTACTATTGCACTCACTGGAGAGGGAATAGTACATTTTTACCCCTCCACTGTCCAACACTTTCCCTACTGTTGCACTCACTTGATTTGGATTAGTACATTTTACCTCTATGCTATCCAACACTTCCCTACTGTTGCACTCACTGTAGTGGGAATAGTAATTTTCATCACCACGCTATGCAACACTTTCCCAACTTATCACTCACTGGAGATGGAATAGTAATTTTTACCACTACGCTATCCAATACTTTCCCTAGTGTTTCAATCAATGGAATGGGAATAATAATATGTACACCTCCGCTATCCAAAACTGTCCCTATTTTTGCATTCACTGGAGTGGGATTAGTAATATTTACCCCTAAACAAACCAACACTTTCCCTACTGTTGCAGACTTTGGAGTGGGAATATTTATTTTTACACCTATGTTATCCAACACTATCCCTACTATTGCACTCACTGGAGTGGGAATAGTAATTTTTACACCTCCCCTATCCAACACTTTCTCTACTGTTGCACTCACTGGAGTGGGAATAGTAATTTTTACCCCTTAGCTATGCAATACTTTCCCTACTGTTGCAATCACTGGAGTGTGAATACTAGTTTGTACTCCTCGGCTATCCAAAACGTTCCCTACTGTTGCACTCACTGGAGTGAGAATAGTCATTTTTTCCCCTCCCCTATCCAAAACTTCCCTACTGTTGCATTCACTGTAGTGGGAATAGTAATTTTCACCACTACACTATGCAACACTTTCCCAACTTATCACTCACTGGAGTTGGAATAGTAATTTTTACCACTACGCTATCCAACACTTTCCCTAGTGTTTCAATCAATTGAATGGGAATAATAATATGTACCCCTCCGCTATCCAAAACTGTCCCTACTGTTGCACTCACTGGAGTGGGAATAGTAATATTTACCCTACGCTATCCCACACTATCCCTACTATTGCACTCACTGGAGTGGGAATAGTAATTTTTACCCCTCCCCTATCCAACACTTTCTCTACTGTTGCACTCACTGGAGTGAGAATAGTAATTTTTATCCCTATGCTATCAAACACTTCACTACTGTTGCACTCACTGTAGTGGGAATAGTAATTTTCACCACAACGCTATGCAACACTTTCCCTACTTATCACTCACTGGAGTTGGAATGGTAATTTTTACCACTACGCTATCCAATACTTTCCCTAGTATTTCACTCAATGGAATGAGAATAATAATGTGTACCCGTCCACTATCCAAAACTTTCCCTACTGTTGCACTCACTGGAGTGGCAATAGTAATTTTTACCCCTATGCTATCCAACACTTTCCCTACTGTTGCACTCTTTGGAGTGGCAATATTAATTACACCTCTACGCGATCCAAATCTTTCCCTTCTCTTGCACTCTCTGGAGTGGGAATAGTAATTTGTATATCTCCGTTATCCAATACTTTCCTTACTGTTGCACTCAATGGAGTTTGAATAGTTATTTGTACCCCTCCGCTATCCAAAACTTGACCTACTGTTGCACTCACAGAAGTGAGAATATTTATTTTTACCCCTATGCTATCCAACACTTTCCCTACTGTTGCACTCACTGGAGTGGGATTAGTAAATTTTACCCCTAAGCTATCCAACACTTTCCCTACTGTTTCCCTCACTCGAATGGGAATAGTAATTTTTTCCCCTCTCCTATCCAACACTTTCTCTACTGTTGCACTCACTGGAGTGGGAATAGTAATTTTTACCCCTATGCTATCCAACACTTCCCTACTGTTGCTCTCACTGTAGTGGGAACAGTAATTTCCACCACCACGCCATGCAATACTTTCCCAACTTATCACTCACCGGAGTTGTAATAGTAATTTTTACCCCTAAGCTATCCAATACTTTCCTTAGTGTTGCACTCACTGGAGTGGGATTAGTAAATTTTACCACTAAGCTATCCAACACTTTCCCTACTGTTTCACTCACTGGAGTGGGAATAGTAATGTTTACCCCTCCCCTATCCAACACTTTCTATACTGATGCATTCACTGGAGTGGGAAAAGTACATTTTACCCCTATGCCATCCAACACTTCCCTACTGTTGCACTCACTGTAGTGGGAATAGTAATTTTCACCAACACGCTATGCAAAACTTTCCCAACTGTTGGACTCACTGGAGTGGGAATAGAAATTTTTACACCTACGCTATCCAACACTTTTCCTACTGTTGCACTCTTTGGAGTGGCAATATTATTTCACCTCTCCGCTATCCAACTCTTTCCCTACTCTTGCACTCTCTGGAGTTGGAATATGAATTTGTATATCTCCGTTATCCAATACTTTCCCTTCTACTGTACTCAATGGAGTCGGAATAGTAATTTGTACCACTCCGCTATCCAAATCTTTACTTACAGTTGCGCTCACAGAAGTGGGAAAATTTCTTTTTACCCCTACACTATCCAACACTTTCCCTACTGTTGCACTCACTGGAGTGGGATTGGTAATTTTTACCACTTCGCTATTTACCACTTTCCCTACTGTTGCACTCATTGGAGTGGGAATAGTAATTTTTACGCCTCCACTGTCCAAACCTTTACCTACTGTTGCACTCACAGAAGTGTATATATTTATTTTACACCTACGCTACCCATCACTTTCCCTACTATTGCATTCACTGGAGTGGGAATAGTAATTCTTACCCCTTCGCTATCCAACACTCTCCCCACTGTTGCACTCACTGGAGTGGGAATAGTCATTTTTACCCCTACCCTATCCAACACTTTTCCTAATGTTGCACTCTTTGTAGTGGAAATGTTAATTTCACCTCTACGCGATCCGACTCTTTTCCTACTCTATAGTGGGAATAGTAATTTTTGTATCTCCGCAATCCAATACTTTCCCTACTGTTGCACTCACTGGAGTGGGAATAGTAATTTTGACCCCTCCGCTATCCAAAACTTTCTCTACTGATGCACTCTCTGGAGTGGGAATAGTAATTTTAACCCTGTACGCTATCCAACACTTTCCCTACTGTTGCGCTCACTGGAGTTGGAATAGTCATTTTTACCTGTTCGTTATCCAACACGTTCCTAACTGTTGCACTCTCTTGAGTTTGAATAGTAATTTTTACACCTACGCTATCCAACACTTTCCCTACTGTTGCACTCACTGGAATTTGAATAGTAATTTGTACTCCTCCGCTATCCCAAACTTTCCCTATTGTTTCACTCTTTGGAGTGGCAATATTAATTTCACTTCTATGCTATCCAACTCTTTCCCTACTCTTGCACTCTCTGGTATGGGAATAGTAATTTGTATATCTCTGCTATCCAATACTTTCACTACTATTGCACTCACTAGAGTGGAAATTTTAATTTTTACCCCTCCCCTATCTACAACTTTCCCTACTATTGCAATCACTGAAGTGGGAATAGATATTTTTACCCCTACTCTAGCCAACACTTTCTCTGCTGATCCACTCTCTGGAATGAGAATCGTAATTTTAATCCCTATGCTAGCCAACACTTTACCTACTATTGCACTCACTGGAGTGGGAATACTAATTTTTACATCTTCGCTATCCAACACATTCCTAAGTGTTGCACTCTCTGAAGTTTGAATAGTAATTATTACACCTACGCTATCCAACACTTTCCCTACTGTTGCACTCTCTGGAGTGGGAATAGTAATTTTTACCCCTACGCTATACAACACTTTCCCTACTGTTGCGCTCACTGGAGTGGGAATACTAATTTTTACCCCTACGCTATCCAACACTTTCCCTACTGTTTAATAGTCATTTTTACACCTATGCTATCCAACACTTTCCCTACTGTTGCACTCTCTGCAGTGGGACGAATAATTCTTACCCCTACGCTATCCAATACTTTCCCTGCTGTTGCACTCACTGGAGTTTGAATAATAATGTGTACACCTCTGCTATCCAAAAGTTTCCCTAGTGTTGCACTCACTGAAGTGGGAATACTAATTGTTAACTCTTTGCTATCCAACACGTTCCTAACTGTTGCAGTCTCTGGAGTTTGAATAGTAATTTTTACACCTACGCTATCCAACACTTTCCCTACTGTTGCACTCACTGGAATTTGAATAGTAATTTGTACTCCTCCGCTATCCCAAACTTTCCCTATTGTTGCACTCTTTGGAGTGGCAATATTAATTTCACTTCTATGCTATCCAACTCTTTCCCTACTCTTGCACTCTCTGGTATGGGAATAGTAATTTGTATATCTCTGCTATCCAATACTTTCACTACTATTGCACTCACTGGAGTGGAAATTTTAATTTTTACCCCTCCCCTATCTACAACTTTCCCTACTATTGCAATCACTGAAGTGGGAATAGATATTTTTACCCCTACTCTAGCCAACACTTTCTCTGCTGATCCACTCTCTGGAATGAGAATCGTAATTTTAATCCCTATGCTAGCCAACACTTTACCTACTATTGCACTCACTGGAGTGGGAATACTAATTTTTACATCTTCGCTATCCAACACATTCCTAAGTGTTGCACTCTCTGAAGTTTGAATAGTAATTATTACACCTACGCTATCCAACACTTTCCCTACTGTTGCACTCTCTGGAGTGGGAATAGTAATTTTTACCCCTACGCTATACAACACTTTCCCTACTGTTGCGCTCACTGGAGTGGGAATACTAATTTTTACCCCTACGCTATCCAACACTTTCCCTACTGTTTAATAGTCATTTTTACACCTACGCTATCCAACACTTTCCCTACTGTTGCACTCTCTGCAGTGGGAAGAATAATTCTTACCCCTACGCTATCCAATACTTTCCCTGCTGTTGCACTCACTGGAGTTTGAATAATAATGTGTACACCTCTGCTATCCAAAGGTTTCCCTAGTGTTGCACTCACTGAAGTGGGAATACTAATTGTTAACTATTTGCTATCCAACACGTTCCTAACTTTTGCAGTCTCTGGAGTTTGAATAGTAATTTTTACACCTACGCTATCCAACACTTTCCCTACTGTTGCACTCTCTTTAGTGGGAATAGTAATTTTTAACCCCCTACGCTATCCAAAACTTTCCCTACTGTTGCACTCACTGGCGTGGAAATAGTAATTTTTACCCCTACGTTATGCAATACTTTCCGTACTGTTGCACTCACTAGAGTGCGAATACTAGTTTGTACTCCTCCGCTATCCAAATCTTTCCCTACTGTTGCAATCACTGGAGTGGGAATAGAAATTTTTACCCCTACGTATTCCAACACTATTCCTACTGTTGCACTATTTGAAGTGGCAATATTAATTTCACCTCTATACTATCTAAGTCTTTCCCTACTCTTGCACTCTCTGGAGTGGGAATAGTAATTTGTACCCCTCCACTATCCAAAACTTTACCTACTGCTGCACTCCCAGAAGTGGGAATATTTATTTTTACCCCTACGCTATCCAACACTGTCTCTACTATTGCACTCACTGGAGAGGGAATAGTACATTTTTACCCCTCCACTGTCCAACATTTTCCCTACTGTTGCACTCACTTGATTTGGATTAGTACATTTTACCTCTATGCTATCCAATACTTCCCTACTGTTGCACTCACTGTAGTGGGAATAGTAATTTTCATCACCACGCTATGCAACACTTTCCCAACTTATCACTCACTGGAGATGGAATAGTAATTTTTACCACTACGCTATCCAATACTTTCCCTAGTGTTTCAATCAATGGAATGGGAATAATAATATGTACACCTCCGCTATCCAAAACTGTCCCTATTTTTGCATTCACTGGAGTGGGATTAGTAATATTTACCCCTAAACAAACCAACACTTTCCCTACTGTTGCAGACTTTGGAGTGGGAATATTTATTTTTACACCTATGCTATCCAACACTATCCCTACTATTGCACTCACTGGAGTGGGAATAGTAATTTTTACACCTCCCCTATCCAACAGTTTCTCTACTGTTGCACTCACTGGAGTGGGAATAGTAATTTTTACCCCTTAGCTATGCAATACTTTCCCTACTGTTGCAATCACTGGAGTGTGAATACTAGTTTGTACTCCTCGGCTATCCAAAACGTTCCCTACTGTTGCACTCACTGGAGTGAGAATAGTCATTTTTTCCCCTCCCCTATCCAAAACTTCCCTACTGTTGCATTCACTGTAGTGGGAATAGTAATTTTCACCACTACACTATGCAACACTTTCCCAACTTATCACTCACTGGAGTTGGAATAGTAATTTTTACCACTACGCTATCCAACACTTTCCCTAGTGTTTCAATCAATGGAATGGGAATAATAATATGTACCCCTCCGCTATCCAAAACTGTCCCTACTGTTGCACTCACTGGAGTGGGAATAGTAATATTTACCCTACGCTATCCCACACTATCCCTACTATTGCACTCACTGGAGTGGGAATAGTAATTTTTACCCCTCCCCTATCCAACACTTTCTCTACTGTTGCACTCACTGGAGTGAGAATAGTAATTTTTACCCCTATGCTATCAAACACTTCACTACTGTTGCACTCAATGTAGTGGGAATAGTAATTTTCACCACAACGCTATGCAACACTTTCCCTACTTATCACTCACTGGAGTTGGAATGGTAATTTTTACCACTACGCTATCCAATACTTTCCCTAGTATTTCACTCAATGGAATGAGAATAATAATGTGTACCCGTCCACTATCCAAAACTTTCCCTACTGTTGCACTCACTGGAGTGGCAATAGTAATTTTTACCCCTATGCTATCCAACACTTTCCCTACTGTTGCACTCTTTGGAGTGGCAATATTAATTACACCTCTACGCGATCCAAATCTTTCCCTTCTCTTGCACTCTCTGGAGTGGGAATAGTAATTTGTATATCTCCGTTATCCAATACTTTCCCTACTGTTGCACTCAATGGAGTTTGAATAGTTATTTGTACCCCTCCGCTATCCAAAACTTTACCTACTGTTGCACTCACAGAAGTGAGAATATTTATTTTTACCCCTATGCTATCCAACACTTTCCCTACTGTTGCACTCACTGGAGTGGGATTAGTAAATTTTACCCCTAAGCTATCCAACACTTTCCCTACTGTTTCCCTCACTCGAATGGGAATAGTAATTTTTTCCCCTCTCCTATCCAACACTTTCTCTACTGTTGCACTCACTGGAGTGGGAATAGTAATTTTTACCCCTATGCTATCCAACACTTCCCTACTGTTGCTCTCACTGTAGTGGGAACAGTAATTTCCACCACCACGCCATGCAACACTTTCCCAACTTATCACTCACCGGAGTTGTAATAGTAATTTTTACCCCTAAGCTATCCAATACTTTCCTTAGTGTTGCACTCACTGGAGTGGGATTAGTAAATTTTACCACTAAGCTATCCAACACTTTCCCTACTGTTTCACTCACTGGAGTGGGAATAGTAATGTTTACCCCTCCCCTATCCAACACTTTCTCTACTGTTGCATTCACTGGAGTGGGAAAAGTACATTTTACCCCTATGCCATCCAAAACTTCCCTACTGTTGCACTCACTGTAGTGGGAATAGTAATTTTCACCAACACGCTATGCAAAACTTTCCCAACTGTTGAACTCACTGGAGTGGGAATAGAAATTTTTACACCTACGCTATCCAACACTTTCCCTACTGTTGCACTCTCTGGAGTTTGAATAGTCATTTTTACACCTACGCTATCCAACACTTTCCCTACTGTTGCACTCTCTGGAGTGGAAATAGTAATTTTTACCCCTACGCTATCCAACACTTTCCCTACTGTTGCGCTCACTGGAGTGGGAATACAAATTTTTACCCCTACGCTATCCAACACTTTCCCTACTGTTTAATAGTCATTTTTACACCTATGCTATCCAACACTTTCCCTACTGTTGCACTCTCTGCAGTGGGAAGAATAATTCTTACCCCTACGCTATCCAATACTTTCCCTGCTGTTGCACTCACTGGAGTTTGAATAATAATGTGTACACCTCGGCTATCCAAAAGTTTCCCTAGTGTTGCACTCACTGAAGTGGGAATACTAATTGTTAACTCTTTGCTATCCAACACGTTCCTAACTGTTGCAGTCTCTGGAGTTTGAATAGTAATTTTTACACCTACGCTATCCAACACTTTCCCTACTGTTGCACTCACTGGAATTTGAATAGTAATTTGTACTCCTCCGCTATCCCAAACTTTCCCTATTGTTGCACTCTTTGGAGTGGCAATATTAATTTCACTTCTATGCTATCCAACTCTTTCCCTACTCTTGCACTCTCTGGTATGGGAATAGTAATTTGTATATCTCTGCTATGCAATACTTTCACTACTATTGCACTCACTGGAGTGGAAATTTTAATTTTTACCCCTCCCCTATCTACAACTTTCCCTACTATTGCAATCACTGAAGTGGGAATAGATATTTTTACCCCTACTCTAGCCAACACTTTCTCTGCTGATCCACTCTCTGGAATGAGAATCGTAATTTTAATCCCTATGCTAGCCAACACTTTACCTACTATTGCACTCACTGGAGTGGGAATACTAATTTTTACATCTTCGCTATCCAACACATTCCTAAGTGTTGCACTCTCTGAAGTTTGAATAGTAATTATTACACCTACGCTATCCAACACTTTCCCTACTGTTGCACTCTCTGGAGTGGGAATAGTAATTTTTACCCCTACGCTATACAACACTTTCCCTACTGTTGCGCTCACTGGAGTGGGAATACTAATTTTTACCCCTACGCTATCCAACACTTTCCCTACTGTTTAATAGTCATTTTTACACCTACGCTATCCAACACTTTCCCTACTGTTGCACTCTCTGCAGTGGGAAGAATAATTCTTACCCCTACGCTATCCAATACTTTCCCTGCTGTTGCACTCACTGGAGTTTGAATAATAATGTGTACACCTCTGCTATCCAAAAGTTTCCCTAGTGTTGCACTCACTGAAGTGGGAATACTAATTGTTAACTCTTTGCTATCCAACACGTTCCTAACTGTTGCAGTCTCTGGAGTTTGAATAGTAATTTTTACACCTACGCTATCCAACACTTTCCCTACTGTTGCACTCTCTTTAGTGGGAATAGTAATTTTTAACCCCCTACGCTATCCAAAACTTTCCCTACTGTTGCACTCACTGGCGTGGAAATAGTAATTTTTACCCCTACGTTATGCAATACTTTCCGTACTGTTGCACTCACTAGAGTGCGAATACTAGTTTGTACTCCTCCGCTATCCAAATCTTTCCCTACTGTTGCAATCACTGGAGTGGGAATAGAAATTATTACCCCTACGTATTCCAACACTATTCCTACTGTTGCACTATTTGAAGTGGCAATATTAATTTCACCTCTATACTATCTAAGTCTTTCCCTACTCTTGCACTCTCTGGAGTGGGAATAGTAATTTGTACCCCTCCACTATCCAAAACTTTACCTACTGCTGCACTCCCAGAAGTGGGAATATTTATTTTTACCCCTACGCTATCCAACGCTGTCTCTACTATTGCACTCACTGGAGAGGGAATAGTACATTTTTACCCCTCCACTGTCCAACACTTTCCCTACTGTTGCACTCACTTGATTTGGATTAGTACATTTTACCTCTATGCTATCCAACACTTCCCTACTGTTGCACTCACTGTAGTGGGAATAGTAATTTTCATCACCACGCTATGCAACACTTTCCCAACTTATCACTCACTGGAGAGGGAATAGTAATTTTTACCACTACGCTATCCAATACTTTCCCTAGTGTTTCAATCAATGGAATGGGAATAATAATATGTACACCTCCGCTATCCAAAACTGTCCCTATTTTTGCATTCACTGGAGTGGGATTAGTAATATTTACCCCTAAACAAACCAACACTTTCCCTACTGTTGCAGACTTTGGAGTGGGAATATTTATTTTTACACCTATGCTATCCAACACTATCCCTACTATTGCACTCACTGGAGTGGGAATAGTAATTTTTACACCTCCCCTATCCAACACTTTCTCTACTGTTGCACTCACTGGAGTGGGAATAGTAATTTTTACCCCTTAGCTATGCAATACTTTCCCTACTGTTGCAATCACTGGAGTGTGAATACTAGTTTGTACTCCTCGGCTCTCCAAAACGTTCCCTACTGTTGCACTCACTGGAGTGAGAATAGTCATTTTTTCCCCTCCCCTATCCAAAACTTCCCTACTGTTGCATTCACTGTAGTGGGAATAGTAATTTTCACCACTACACTATGCAACACTTTCCCAACTTATCACTCACTGGAGTTGGAATAGTAATTTTTACCACTACGCTATCCAACACTTTCCCTAGTGTTTCAATCAATGGAATGGGAATAATAATATGTACCCCTCCGCTATCCAAAACTGTCCCTACTGTTGCACTCACTGGAGTGGGAATAGTAATATTTACCCTACGCTATCCAACACTATCCCTACTATTGCACTCACTGGAGTGGGAATAGTAATTTTTACCCCTCCCCTATCCAACACTTTCTCTACTGTTGCACTCACTGGAGTGAGAATAGTAATTTTTACCCCTATGCTATCAAACACTTCACTACTGTTGCACTCACTGTAGTGGGAATAGTAATTTTCACCACAACGCTATGCAACACTTTCCCTACTTATCACTCACTGGAGTTTGAATGGTAATTTTTACCACTACGCTATCCAATACTTTCCCTAGTATTTCACTCAATGGAATGAGAATAATAATGTGTACCCGTCCACTATCCAAAACTTTCCCTACTGTTGCACTCACTGGAGTGGCAATAGTAATTTTTACCCCTATGCTATCCAACACTTTCCCTACTGTTGCACTCTTTGGAGTGGCAATATTAATTACACCTCTACGCGATCCAAATCTTTCCCTTCTCTTGCACTCTCTGGAGTGGGAATAGTAATTTGTATATCTCCGTTATCCAATACTTTCCCTACTGTTGCACTCAATGGAGTTTGAATAGTTATTTGTACCCCTCCGCTATCTCAAACTTTACCTACTGTTGCACTCACAGAAGTGAGAATATTTATTTTTACCCCTATGCTATCCAACACTTTCCCTACTGTTGCACTCACTGGAGTGGGATTAGTAAATTTTACCCCTAAGCTATCCAACACTTTCCCTACTGTTTCCCTCACTCGAATGGGAATAGTAATTTTTACCCCTCTCCTATCCAACACTTTCTCTACTGTTGCACTCACTGGAGTGGGAATAGTAATTTTTACCCCTATGCTATCCAACACTTCCCTACTGTTGCTCTCACTGTAGTGGGAACAGTAATTTCCACCACCACGCCATGCAACACTTTCCCAACTTATCACTCACCGGAGTTGTAATAGTAATTTTTACCCCTAAGCTATCCAATACTTTCCTTAGTGTTGCACTCACTGGAGTGGGATTAGTAAATTTTACCACTAAGCTATCCAACACTTTCCCTACTGTTTCACTCACTGGAGTGGGAATAGTAATGTTTACCCCTCCCCTATCCAACACTTTCTCTACTGTTGCATTCACTGGAGTGGGAAAAGTACATTTTACCCCTATGCCATCCAACACTTCCCTACTGTTGCACTCACTGTAGTGGGAATAGTAATTTTCACCAACACGCTACGCAAAACTTTCCCAACTGTTGAACTCACTGGAGTGGGAATAGAAATTTTTACACCTACGCTATCCAACTCTTTCCCTACTGTTGCACTCTCTGGAGTTTGAATAGTAATTTTTACACCTACGCTATCCAACACTTTCCCTACTGTTGCACTCTCTGGAGTGGAAATAGTAATTTTTGCCCCTACGCTATCCAACACTTTCCCTACTGTTGCGCTCACTGGAGTGGGAATACTAATTTTTACCCCTACGCTTTCCAACACTTTCCCTACTGTTGAACTCACTGGAGTGGGAATAGAAATTTTTACCCCTACGCTATCCAACACTTTCCCTACAGTTGCACTCGTTGGAGTGACAATATTAATTTCACCTCTACGCTATCCAACTCTTTCCCTACTTTTGCACTCTCTGGAGTGGGAATAGTAATTTGTATATATCCGCTATCCAATACTTTCCAACTGTTGCACTCACTGAAGTGGAAATAGTAATTTGTACCCTTCCGCTATCCAAAACTTTCCATACTGTTGCACTCACCAGAGTGGGAATATTTATTTTTACCCCTATGCTATCCAACAATGACCCTACTGTTGCAGTCACTGCAGTGGGAATAGGAATTGTTACCCCTCCGCTACCCAACACTTTCCCTACTGTTGCACTCACTGGATGGTGAATAGTAATTTTTACCCCTCCACTTTCCAAAACTCTTTCTCTACTGTTGCAATCACCGGAGTGGGAATAGTAATTTGTACCCCTCCGCTATCCAACACTTTTCCTATTGTTGCATTCACTGGAGTGGGAAAAGTAAATTTTTACCCCTTCACATTCCAACACATTCCTAACTGTTGCACTCTCTAAAGTTTGAATAGTAATTTTTACACCTACGCTATCCAACACTTTCACTACTGTTGCACTCACTGGAGGGGGAATAGTAATTTGTACCCCTCCGCTATCCAACACTTTTCCTATTGTTGCATTCACTGGAGTGGG
This sequence comes from Triturus cristatus, assembly GCF_964204655.1. NCBI lineage: Eukaryota > Metazoa > Chordata > Amphibia > Caudata > Salamandridae > Triturus > Triturus cristatus. The sequence goes on from NC_140588.1 coordinate 493,923,336, forward strand.
AAAAGTAAATTTTTACCCCTTCGCATTCCAACACATTCCTAACTGTTGCACACTCTGAAGTTTGAATAGTAATTTTTACACCTACGCTATCCAACACTTTCCCTACTGTTGCACTCTCTGGAGTGGGAATTGTAATTTTTTTTACCCCAAAACTATCCAACACTTTCCCTTCTGTTGCACTCTCTGGAGTGGGAATAGTAATTTTTACCCCTACGCTATCCACCACTTTCCCTACTGTTGCACTCACTGGAGAGGGAATGGTAATTTGCACCCCTCCGCTACCCAACACTTTCCCTATTGTTGCATTCACTGGAGCGGGAATAGTAATTTTTACCCCTACCCTATCCAACACTTTTCCTGCTGTTGCACTCTTTGGAGTGGCAATATTAATTTCACCTCTACGCGATCCAACTCTTTCCCTACTCTTGCACTCTCTGGAGTGGTAATAGTAATTTGTGTATCTCCGCAATCCAATGCTTTCCCTACTGTTGCACTCACTGGAGTGGGAATAGTAATTTATACCCCTCCGCTATCCATAACTTTCTCTACGGATGCACTCTCTGGTATGGGAATAGTAATTTTAACCCCTTCGCTATCCAACACTTTCCCTACTATTGCACTCACTGGACTGGGAATACTAATTTTTACCTCTTCGCTATCCAACACATCCTAATTGTTGCACTCTCTGGAGTTTGAATAGTAATTTTTACACCTACCCTATCCAACACTTTCCCTAAGGTTGCACTCTCTGGAGTGGGAATAGTAATTTTTACCCCTACGCTATCCAACACTTTCATACTGTTGCACTAACTGGAGTGGGAATAGTAATATTTACACCTACGCTATCCAATACTTTCCCTACTGTTGCACTCACTGGAGTGCGAATAGTAATTTTTACCCCTCCGCTATCCTACACATTTTCTACTGTTGCACTCACCGGATTGGCAATAGTAATTTTTACTCCTATGCAATCCTACACTTTCCCAACTTTTGCACTCACTGTAGTGGGAATAGTAACTTTCACCAATACGCTATCGAACACTTTACCTACTTATGCACTCACTGGAGTGGGAATAGTAATTTTTTCGACAACGCTATCCAATACTTTCCCTACTGTTTCACTCACTGGAATGGGAATAATAATGTGTACCCCTCTGCTATCCAAAATGTTCCCTACTGTTGCACTCACTGGAGTGGGAACAGTAATATTTACCCCTACGCTATCCAACACTTTCCCTACTGTTTCACTCTTTGGAGTGGCAATATTAATGTCACCTCCACACTGCCCAATTCTTTCCCTACTCTTGCACTCTCTGGAGTGTGAATAGTAATTTGTATATCTCTTCTATCCAATACTTTCCCTGCTGTTGCACTCACTGGATTGGGAATAGTAATGTCTACCCCTCCACTATCCAAAATTTTCCCTACTGTTGCACTCACTGGAGTCCGATTAGTTATTTTTACTCCTATGCTATCCAACACTTTCCCTACTGTTGCACTCTCTGGAGTGAGAATAGTGATTTGATCCCCTACTCTATCCAACACTTTCCCTACTATTGCACATACTGGAGTGGGAATACTCATTTTTACCCTTTCGCTATCCAACACTTTCCTAACTGTTGCACTGTCTGTAGTGGGAACAGTAATTTTTACCCCTCCACTATCCAACACTTTCCCTACTGTTGCACTCACTGGAGTGGGAATAGTAATTTTTACCCCTCCACTATCCAACACTTTCCCTACTTATGCACTCTCTTGAGGGGGAATAGTAATTTTACCCCTACGCTATCCAACACTTTCCCTACTGTTGCACTCACTGGAGTGGGAATAATAATTTTTACCCCTCCGCCATCCAAAGTTTCCCTTCTGTTGCACTCACTGGAGTGGGTATAGTAATATTTACTTCTACGCTATCCAACACTTTCCATACTGTTGCACTCTTTGGAGCGGCAATATTAATTTCACCTCTATGCTATCCAACCCTTTCCCTACTCTTGCACGCTCTGGAGTGGGAATAGTAATTTGTATATCTCTGGTTTCCATGCACCACCAAGACCACTTTCTCCAAACACCTCTGTATCTTTTACAAGTTTCTGGTGCCCATGAATCTTCCAAAAGGCTCTTAGCCTCTCCTGAAAGGTCAGAATATCTGTCGGAACCCCTGAAATGTTCCAAACAAGAAGGTTCATCCTCCCTTCTAAAACCAAAGGCTGTTCTTATCCATCCGGACCCTGGAGTAGACCTAGGGATGATGGGAGTAGCCGCAGAAAATCCACTGCCAGTTCCTTTATCCCGGGAAACCAATCCTGGGATTTCCAAAAGGGGGGTTACAAGAATGATGGAGCATGACTCCAGTCTCACTTTCCACAAGAGTCTCTGAATCATTGAGAAGGGTGGAAAGGTGTAACCCTTGATCCCCTCGCAAGTTTGGAGAAAGGCCTCTACCCCTGATGCATTGGGATCCGGTCTCCAGCTGAAATACTTCAGAACTTGGTGATTTAATATGCTGGCAAACAGGTCCACCAGGACTGGACCCCATAACTCCTGGATTAGAAAAAAGGCCCTCGGATCCAACTTCCAATCGGTGGAATCGTGGAGGAAATGAGAATTCCAGTCTGCCCTTAGATTCTGAATTCCCGGAATAAACTCTGCCCTGAGAGTAATCTTTTGATCCCAACAAAAATACCAGATATGTTTGGCAATATCTGAAAGATTCTTGGATCTCGCGCCCCCCAGGCGGTTTATATTTGAGACAGCAGAGAAATTGTCTAAGAGGAAAAAGGTATTGGAATTCTTTAGATACTTCTTGAAGCTCATAAGGGCATTCAGAGCTGCTAACATCTCCAGGGAGTTTATGTATAGGAATTGTTCCTCTAAGGACCACCTCCCACCGGTTTCTAAATTGCTTAGGCAAGCACCCCAGTCGAGGTTTCTCGCATCTGACTTCAGAGTAAAGTCAGGGACATTTCTGAAAATAGCCTTTCCATTCCATGCTTGAAGTTTCCTTAACCACCAATGAAGATCCTCTCAAGCGTCCTCTGAGAGGGGAACTGAGTCTTCGTACCACAAACCCTTTCTCAGACCTAGAGCCTTTAGTCTTTGAAGACCCCTGTAATGAAGAGGCCAGGGAGAGATAGCTAGGATAGAGGATGACAGTAGAACTAGAACCCTGGCTAGGTCTTTCAGACAAATTAATTATTTCGATAGGATAAGAGAGACATGTTTCTTTATCTTGGTAACCTTCTTGTGAGGCAGAATTAGATTGGAAAGAACAGTATTTACCTGGAAACCGAGGAATTTCAACTCCTGTGTCGGGACCATGATAGATTTCTCTATATTTATGATGAATCCCAGACTCTGAATAAGGTCTACAGTCATCTGTAAGTGTTTCTGAATTTCCAGTTTGTCTTGAGACATTATGAGAATATCGTCTCGGTAAATAATTAGACAAACTCCTCTCTCCCTAAGGAAACTCACTACCGGGCGAAGGACTTTGGTGAAACACCAAGGTGCTGGGGACAGGCCGAAGGGAAGACACTGGAACTGATAAAGAATTCCTTTCCAAATAAAACAAAGGTACTTTTGACTGTCCTCATCCATGGCTATTGTAAAATAGGCATCTTTGAGATCCAACTTTACCAGCCAATCCTTGGCTTGAAAAATGTCTCTCAAAAGATGGATACCCTCCATCTTGAAATGTCTGTAAGTAAGGAACTTGTTCAGATATTTTAGGTTTCTGATGGGACGCCAACCTTTGTCTTTCTTTTTGACTAAGAAGATATTACTTATAAAGCCCTTTGAAATCTCAGATAAGGGGGTCTTTAAAATGGCTCCCTTGTACAACATTTGGGAAATCTCCAGTTCTATTAGTTTTGAATTTTCCGAGTCTAGAATAATCTCCCTTGGAATCTTTTTTTGAAATGGTTGTTCCCAAAATTCTATTTTGAACTCCACTATAGTTTCTAGAACCCAAGGGTCTTATGTAATCCTTGACTAATTGTGTGCAAAGTGTTTCAGTCTTCCTGCCACCTTTGAAGGAAAAGAAGAGATCGGGCTTACCTTGGTAGGTTTGATTGGAGGATCCGGGTCTCCCGCAACGCGATCTTGAACTCCTCCTTCTCTGGGAGTAGAAATTGGAGTTGGATCGAAAGCCTCAATTGAAGTGAGAGAAGCCTCTCTGGTCTTGGGGGTAAAATTGGGACCTATAGGTGTTGCGGCTGACAGACAGTTCCCTCCTGTCAGCCCTTCCAAAAAGTGGACGACCGCCAAAGACTTTCCGCATGCTAGACTGAGCCTTGCTGAAAGCATTAAATGTGGATACATCTTTGCCCAGGGATTTCACGAAATTATCTCCAAATAGCAGTCCCTTGGTATCACACATGTCCTCGTTAGAGGACAGGTCGGCAAGCTTTGGATTCATTCTTAGCAGGACCACTTTCGGTGCTCTGTAATGAGGTTGGCATTAGCATTACCAATTAAGGAAATCACCCGTTGTGACTATCCCCTTAGAAGGTCAATGTTGACTGGGGTATTGTTGGCCCTTGCCTCTTCAGTCATATCGAGAATCTTGGATAAGGGTCCAAGAACTTCAAGCAGTTTCTCTTGACACTGCTTCAAGACCCCTTTTCTGGGGTCCTTACCAGATTTGAAAAGGAATGTAATCAACTCGGGGTCGAGATTGGGGGTGTAAATCTAAGGATTCACAATGGGAATTAAAGAAATCATCAAAATCATTTATGCCGTGAAGGTCACCTCTCTCTTTCATGCCACTACGGGCAACTCTTCTCTCTATCCCAAGATATCAGGATTTCTCACTTGTGCTGCTATGAGCACCATTATCTATTGTAGCATGAGGGCTATCAAAATCATAAGCATGGGCAAATGCCTCCTTCAAGTGTTTCCTCTTCTGGGAAACCTTTCCTCCTTTTTGAGGTCCAGAGGTAAAGGGAGAGTCTCCATCAGAGAGAGAAAAATAAATCTCCTCAACAGGAGACTTCCTCTTCTTTTTAGTCAAAGCGGCTTCAACCACTTCCTTAACGGAAGGTTTGAGCTCTTCCTCAAGGAACTTCTTTAAGCTATCACCTAAAAGCTCCTTAGGGGGCTGTTGAGGGTTATTAGCATCCATCTCCTCAAAAGGATGACTACAAATATATATATAGCCATCAGAATGAAGGCTTACTCACAGTTTAATGCAGATTTAGGGGGGTTGTACACCCTTCGAATCAGGAGAGCACCTTGAAATTAGCATGATTCCTGTACTGGCTCAAATAGAGCTTATGGAAGAGTAGCAATGCTCACGAATGTCCACCAGGTGGCGATCAAGGAGCTTAAAATCAAGAAACAGGCAGAAAATGACGCTGGCTCGGTCAGGCACCGTTATGCACTCGAGTAAAGGAGCTGTAACCAAGGTAACGTACCGGGAGCTGTAGAGGAGCCTCGCGTCACGAAGGGCGCGTGTACAGTAGTCAATAGCTTGCTCTCGCATCTCCTAGCAGGTTGCCAGGAGAAACAAATCACGCAAGCGTTGTTCCCGACATTTTTTTTTTTTAAAATCAAAACGAAGGGAACAAGAAGTTAAATGAGGAATTTATCTAGCCTAGAAATCGGCTTGAGGCTAAAATGCAGGCGGTGGGGTCCGCACGTCGTGGGGCGAGGCAGTCGAGCGGCATGAGGGGGAAAATTAGACCCATAAGAAATGCTTACCTAGCACTCAACAGACGATCGGAAAACAATCAGAAATCAAATTAAATACTTACCATTCCCTGTCATAAATTGGACAAGGGAGAATACAGACTGAAAGAGAAGGGGGGTTAATTAACGAAGCAAAGGCAGGTAAAAGAACAATTACTCAAACAAAATAATAGGAAAATAAATAAACAGTATCATAACAATAGATACAGTAAAAAAGCAATAATGCCACAAATATAAGATGTACTTAGCTGTGTCAGGAGCAGCGAACAAAAGAGGAAAAGGGAGTGTGCTCCGTCTTGTTATGATGTTATTACCGTTCTATGTCTTTGTGATGTATTAATATTCTTTAAAGGGCTGCATGTTGGGCAGCAAATAAAAGTATTTGCATAATGGTAGCCTCCAGTCTTGTAATGAAATCTTGTGGTGGCTGCCAGCTCAAAGTTACATAAACAAAATTAAAACTGCAGGCAGGAAGAGAAACATTACCAAGCATGACTCACTCTTTTTTGAAAATCTGCATGATTGCCTTCCTTGACTTGCACTAAAAGTATAATGACAATACACATATTTTACAATGAAATCAATATAACAGAGAAAAGTGATTTTCTTTGATGTTTACCAGTAACTAGAAATGAAGAAGTATTGTTGCAAGTGGGTATTTAATATCAGTGGAATCACACTGATTGTCAAAATATTCTTTGATGTCTTTAGTAGTTACACTTCCCTGAGTTAAAGAGAAGTGTCATTTTTAAAGCTGGCTATTAGTTACATCCACATCAAAATTTTAGAGAGTGTTTGCTACCTCTGTGTTTTTGTATCAAGGATATGCAAACTGCTGTGAGCTCATTCCCATATGACAGAACCCTTTTTTCTAAAGGCAGAAGCATAAATTCAAATTGTGGGGCCATCGTAACCTGATTTACCCACCGCCAGATTATAATGGTGGTGAGTAATGCGGCAGACTGAAAGTCTGTCCCCCACTTTTCTGCCAGTCGGCAATCGTGACGATTGCCAGCCGGGCGGAGCTGGGGCACATATATGGTGGTGGTGCCTAACAGGAACCGCCATCCATATTATGATGTGTGGCTTTTAAGGCCTTTCCATGGAGAAGATGCTGCCATGGAAAGGCTGGTGGGGATTTGCTGTTGGGGCCCGTTGTGGGCCCCCGGGAATCGTGGGGGGGAGGAGGGCTCCACCTGGGGGTACCATTGCCATGCACAACGTGGCAGGCACTGCGCGGTGCCTGCCACGTTGTGCATAGCAATGAACAACATGACATTTTACCATTGTGGCAGGTGCTGCAGCCAGCAGCACATTCCATAATGTTAAAATGTCTGATGCGACCGCTGCAGTGGTGGTCACATCATAATCGGGGTGGCGGGACCACTAGGGTGGCGGGCCATCCTAATCCCCCCCTTAGTGTCTTGTACGCAATATGGATTAGTTTAAAAAAGTGTGTCTCACAGGGGAACCAAGTGAAACAATGGTTGTCTCTTGCGTGAGTAGTTGCATATATTTTATTGTTAGGCTAATTCCTTAATCAAGCATCTATACTGCATATTTCATCATTTCTTATTGAATATCGGGGGCTACTTTTACTGACTTCTCCTGTTTATTTTGGGCTTGTACGGTATGGGAAACATGGCCAGAGAAATAAAATGCCCACAAGAAAGAGAAAACTTTCATGTGCACCAGGGCAACGGCTATTGTATTTTTCACAACTGAATCCACATTTTAGCTATTGTTTCTAAAAGGCAAAATGTAATATCAAACATGCTGAAAAAGCATGCAGCCGCACTTGGATATGCACTGCAGGCACGAAGATCCCGCCAGGCATGGTAGGAGGCCCTTGGGTGGGGGCAAAAGTCACGGGCTTCTACCAGCCCAGCATTCTGGCAGGATGCCAACCTTATTCTAAATGATCCAGCAAGCTTGCTTTTTACAGGACTAGCCAACAAAACACAGTTTCTCCCTTGTGTTTTCTCGGAGATCATTTCTATGCTACGTCAAAACATTAATTTATGCATTTAACTTACCTCATGATACATGTAAATTATTAATCTGAAAACTACTGTAATTTTTCCAAAAATATTCATTCTAAATATTTGTAGGTGCTAAAGCTATTTCATCTAGATATACTATATCCACCAAATTAAAACATTTTAGTTTCTGACATGGCTTTGAAGTAGGCCTGGGCTAAAATTCCGTTCCGCTCGCAGAAATTGCGATAATTTGACATTTTCGCGTTCCGCGGAGAGAGCGAAAATGTCAAAATTTCCGCAATCCGCATCTTACTGGAATTTTTTTTCTTGCTCGCGCTGTAAAAAAATACATTCTCGCGTGCGCGCGATCGCCTTACCTGAATCCCCGCGTTTGCCGACAAGTTTTCCCAATCCGGTCGCGTTCTCCACGAGATGTTGGATTGTTGGTAGCCATTTGCGCTGTCTCGCGACAGTTCGCGTCTGCATTAACGTCATTTGTCACGCGATCACGTCATTCGTCGCACGATCACGTCTTTCTTCTCGCGATCATGCACCATGAGAGTATGAGATGATTGAGATCTCGCGCCCGTGAGCAACCGCATGGGTAAGTTGGCGAGCCGCGATCACGTAGAAAATACCGCGAACGGGCGGGAAAAAAACTTCCGCATCTTCATGATATTTCCGTGTGTTTGCGGAGATTTTTAACATTTTCGCGATAGTTTGCGAAAGTGAATTTCGCAAATACCGCCCATCCCTACTTTGCAGACCTTGCTTAGTGTACAATGCCTGCACACACATTGATACTTTCCGTTTACATGTTGCTTCTTCGTGACCTCTACCAACCCACTCATTCCAAATCACTATCAGGGAAATGCTTCCTTACCCTCATCCTTAAGGTCAACTAACTCAATTTTTCTGGTTGTTTCCTGCATCTTCTCTTCCAATCATGTTAAAGTTCCACAGCACATCACAATTTCAGGCAGTGGCCTCCACGTCTGATTTTATCTCATCTAAGTAGTATGATTATGCCACTAAAGCTTTAAATAGAGAGCCATCTAGTGGGGACCTGAATGGCTGTCCTAGTTGAACTATTCCCATTGGAATACGACCAAGACTGATTTTTTTTGCTTAATACTCTGGCAGAGGCGCACTCGCTGATGCTGACTTCATGGACCATAATATTTGAGGTAACACGCTGGTAGGACGAGCAGTGTGCGACCAATTGGATTTGTGTTAATATTCAGGCTCCCTTGAGGCGGTGGGGCTGACGAGCTCAAGGTTACGCACCTGAATGCCACGAGCGGTACTGGACCTGAGAACAATTTTTGGCAGCCTACGCAGCAACCCTACACACATGCCTATTCCCTGCTGACGAGCGGTAATAACCTCGAAACACGTGTCCAGGGATGGCCAACGCGACTTTAATTTTGCTTAATACTCTGGCAGAGGCGCACTCGCTGATGCTGACTTCATGGACCATAATGCTTTGGGGTAACACGCTGGTAGGACGAGCAGTGTGCGACCAATTGGATTTGTGTTAATATTCAGGCTCCCTTGAGCCGGTGGGGCTGACGAGCTCATGGTTACGCACCTGAATGCCACGAGCAGTACTGGACATGAGAACAATTTTTGGCAGCCTACGCAGCAACCCTACACACATGCCTATTCCCTGCTGACGAGAGGTAATAACCTCGAAACACGTGTCCAGGGATGGCCAACGCGACTTTAATTTTGCTTAATACTCTGGCAGAGGCGCACTCGCTGATGCTGACTTCATGGACCATAATGCTTTGGGGTAAAACGCTGGTAGGACGAGCAGTGTGCGACCAATTGGATTTGTGAATTTTTTTAATTGGGTTTCTCAGTCTAGAGTGGCATAGTAAGGAAATAAAAGGTGGACTGAAATGCAGTCTGTGTACTTACTTGTAATTAATATCAATTTGAACATTCTATCCATTGTTTTCTTATTTTTCAATCTGTCATATTTTCAGGTAGTCAGGGACTGCACCTTGTAAACAAATAGTCATTTTCGTGTGTAGCAAATATTGAACTGGATACGTATTTGGCTGTGTGACCGGAGTTCAATATTCTCTACTTTTTTCTCAGTGACTAGGGGAATGTTTTAATATTTTTTAATTGTGTTCTTGAAGGTAGGTGGCATAGGAGGGTTTGTGTTCTATTTCACTCTGTGATGGTTTCTGGCTTGGCTGTTTTCAAGTTTGAAGAATGATGCCTTAACCTCAGAGAGCATTTACATTTAATATTTTAATGTGCTCGATTTGAATTGCATAGAATCATCTAGAACAGGTATATCCAATTAGTTGATAGTAAACTACCAGTAGCTCGCAGACACATTCAGAGTATCTCACAGTCTTGAGTTCATTTTTAAATAAGCACACAGTGATATTTTCCTTTTAGAGTTAAGAGAAGGCTATGTTTATTTTACTTTATTATCATCAGGCTGCATATACCATGACCAGTAATGAAAAGGGCTCAGTCAATTTTATGACCCAGACTGGGGCACAGAGGTGAAGTACTGAAGCACTGAGATATTTAACTCTTAAATAAAAGCCCTTGCCTGCTCACTGTTGGAGTGCAAGAATAAAATTATGTTTCTGGATGCTTTTAAGTGGGGGGAAATGAAAATGAAATGTAACAATAATGATTAAGATAACTCTTGATTACAATTAGAAAGTGCTAGATTTAAAACAGCAAACCTCTTTTTTCTAGTGCCATATTTATAAGTGAAAAAATACAGGCATTTCTTTAAATCGAAACATTTAAGTGAAGAAAAAATATTTCTATTAAACATTGTTTTAATGTTTTTCTCCACTTTCAATTAAGACAGTTATGTCTTAATGTTTCATGTAGCATGCCTCTCACTTTGAATTCCTCTCATTTAAACAAATGGCTATTTTTTTCTGTTATATAAATATGGTACCATGTATACAATGTATGGCAGCAAGATGCCTTATGTTTGTAAATGTCTCCATGGAAATGGGAGAAAATTCTAATAATGAGTTTTATGGAATCCATATAAACATAAATTTAACTCTCTGTTTTAATGTAATCCCAAGTGTTGTCTTTACACACTGCAGGCATATTGCTCCCAGTAGCTATTAGACATAGTACCATACTTATAAACAAAAATTGAAACCATTATTTTAAGAGGGAAAAATTTAAAGTGTAGAAATTATTTCCATATTATGACATTTTTTGCAGAACGATTTTCTACCCTTTAAAAGTCTCCACTTTAAAAAAATATTTGTATATTTGTGTTATGCATGTAAATGTGCCACATGGCAAATGGTTTGTCCTGTGGCATATGTACATACAACACAGGCTCTCAGTCACCCATACACATGTATCACATTCATACACATGCATGTTCATACATCCCCAAACACCACACTCTCATGAAAACACATTGCAGCCCTGTCATAGTGCCCCTGGTCAAAGTATTTTGTTCAAACCATAGTATCTGATTCTATGGAGTAGGCTTAAAATCAATGAAGCTGGGCAATTTGTAGAGAATTTCCTTCAAAATGGCAGTTGAGGAAGAGACCAACATGATGTAATCAATGACTTCATTTGAGATGTCATCAGCGATGTCATAGATCATGTCATGGGTGATGTAATATGTGAGGCCTTACACAGTGCATTGTGTGGGTATAAGTTATAGTTAGCTTTCCTAAATGTCTGTGTTTTTAGTTCAAAACGTTAATGTTGCCACTGACGTATTCACCTTTTTCACCTTTCTATAACATTACTTTAACCTCTGGCGTCTATAATATATATATATATATATTCACTTAAAAAACCATAGGTTTCACACATGTTATAGTTAGGTGGACATTTCACTCGTAAAAAACCAATGAAATTCCCCAGTTATAGTTAGTTCAAATAACTATAACTCGCGCGCCCGCAATCCACTGCTCATGACATCACATATTACATCACTCATGACATGGTCAGTGGCATCACTCATGACATCACTGATGACATCATCCTTGTGATAGAGTGGCGGTCGCGCGAGTTATAGTTATCTGAACTAACTATAACGGGGGAATTTCATTGGTTTTTTACGAGTGAAATGTCCACCTAACTATAACATGTGTGAAACCTATGGTTTTTTAAGTGAATTTGCAAGGTTTTTTAAATGCTAATTCCTAACTATAACGTGTGTGAAACCTATGTTTTTTTATGTGAATTTGTATGTTTTTTTAAATGCTAAGTTATGTATGTATTATTTATTTATTTTTTTAAGGTTTTTCACCGTGCGCGCACCGTGCGCGCAACCCGCGATTTAAAAAAAAAATGTTTTTTGCCCTTTGGGGTCCTTTAGGGACCCCCTGACAAAGGCTAGGGGGTCAGGAACTCTCTACCCTGCCCCCTTTTCACGTTCGCCACCTCTCATTTTCACTCTCGCACCCAAAACAAACAAAATGGCGGCCGACACTTCCTGATTTCGACCGATTCGAACGTTGACTGACATGTAACCACCAATCAGAATTACGCTCGTGCACGTTAGGGTGCGCGCACCGTGCGCACACGGTGCGCGGCTATAGTTATTTATGTGCTTTAACTGCAATTTTCTCAGGAACTACTGAACAGATTGACACCACATATGCAAAAGGCACATCCCTGGCCTGAGGACTACCTCTCTGCCAAATTTCAAGTAAATCTGTTCAGCCGTTCGGGCTGTACCTTCGACTAAAGGTCCTATGGGAAAATGCATGGGGAAAACGCGTTTTGGGACCCCCTTTTTTCTGGGCCCCCGCTTGACGAATCACCCCGAGACTTTCAGGGTAGGAGCTGAGCATAGCGCCCCATTAGTTTTGAAAATTTCGCGAGGATTCGTCAACCGGCGCCAAAGTTATTCAAAATAGAATTTTCAGATTTCCTATGGAAACACTGTCCTAACTATAACTATCAGCGTCGCTTCTTCTGGGGTGCTGGGACCCGTGAAGGGTGGCATACACGCCGGCGAAGCTCACCGGCAAATTCAATGTCCCAAAATACAAATAGTGCAGTATGCTCTCAGTAATAAAGGCACGGCAACTCCGTAGTGCAGGTCCAAATATTTATTACACAACGCGTTTCGGCAAGAGCCTTGATCACGTGTAACCAAGAACACAAACACCCAAGATTAAATAAAGTTGCAAGTGAGAAACAAGTATCATGGAAATCAAGAGGGGACTTAGCGCTGGCTCAGATGTTTCCCTAGCATGGACGCCATCTTGGAGGGGCAAACTGTTCCAATGGCAGCATATACATACATCATACATTGAAAGTCAGAGTTTAGTTCGTGCCAATAATATAAACAGATAAGTATTGCAAAATATGCATATTCCATCTACAAAGTAGTGAATCTACTGTAGAAACAAAAACCCTAGTCGGGTTAGCCATGGCTCAGATCGCCATCTAGGAGGGGCAAACTGTTTCAATGGCAGCATTAGCATACATCATACATTGAAAGTCAGAGTTTAGTTCGTGCCAATAATATAAACAGCTAAATATTGCATATTCCATCTACAGAGTAGTGAATCTACTATAGAAACAATAATCCTTAGTCGGGTTAGCCATTTGAGAAAGGTCAAATCAAACGAGCAGCACAGTAATCGTAAATCATAAACCATAGATTCTGCAGCAGGTCTGCCAAAAAGAGTGTTGATAATAAAGAACACAAAATTCTAAAATACATAGTGTAAAATAGAACATCATTACTAAAATTCGTCACAAGGTAATGACACTGGAGCTGACAAGATTCAGTGAAGTGGGAGAACAGGTCAAATACCCGATCTCATAACTTAGCCCAACTAAGTGTCACAAGAGTAGCATCAGTCTCAAGGGACTAAGGTTTCTATGGTTCAAACATAGTGCTGCTAGTAAAAGAAATAAGAAGTCAAATGACACTAAACAGTGACCTCTATCAAGGTCTCATCTTAACTTAACATGAATACCACAAAAAGAAATACCAAGATCCCAGTGCGAGGAGGTGTGAGTGTAGAACAGGAACGGAGGAAAGGGTAGGATGCCCGTGTCGGTGTGTGTCAATGTGAGGGCTCCTTCCTTCACTCCTGTATAAAAACATACAAAATATTCACATTAGAATCTAGTGTACGAACATACAACAGCGCAAAAGGAGAAAAAAAGGTTACTGTTAGTATATTTGGCGCAACAAAATGCAGGCAATTAAAAATATTCAGTGGTAAGTTCATGATCGCTCATCAAAATGAGCAAATAATACAATGCAGTTTAGAGTATAGGGCAGAGCCCTCACATTCAGTAGGAAATGAGTCATGTCTTAAGATGAATGGACAGTTCTTCATCTAAGTTCAGCCCCCCCGGACTTTTGGTCAGAAATTCAAAGATGTATCTAGATTCACGTTGTCTCAAGGTCAGAACTCTATCACCCCCTCGAGGATTTCTGGGAATCTGTTCCAAAATCATGTAGCTCAAATCTGCGACATTGGCAAAATGCCGTTCATTAAAATGACGGGCCACAGGATATTTCGGATCATTGTGAGAAATTGCTCTAAGATGTTCTAATATCCTCTTTTTAGCTGGACAGATCGTACTCCCTATGTACCACAGTTTGCATGTGCATTCAATCACATATATTACAAAATTAGAGCTACAAGTCAGAAATTGCGTTAGTTTTTTACTGATCCCATTGTATTCTAGAATACTCTTGAATTTACTGTGTCGACACGCCTTGCAGTGCCCACAAGGATAAAATCCTACCAAGCCATGTCCTTCATATGTGGGATACTGAGTAATGTCATGCTTGACTACTATATCACGAATATTTTTGTCTCTCCTATATGTGATGGTAGGACAGTCAGGTAATGTGTTCCCCAAAATGCTATCAGATTTCAAAATACTCCAATGTTTAGTGAGTATATGTCTGATTCTTTGTGCCTCAGAGTTAAAGGTGAAGATCATTCGTGTCCCTGTCTTATCAGTGTCCTCCTCAGCACAAGGTCTATCTTTCAAGATGAGCGCGTTGGTTGCGTTGACACTGCGATTCGTGGGAGGTAAGCCTGTGTTGTTTTCTTGTTCGTCCCTAAGGGGGAGCGGGTAGCTCTCTTGTTTGTGTAAGACCTGGTGACTACGCTCTCCCGGGGTTAACGACGAGTGTAACCAGGATTACCGAGCGATCTTTGCTGGTCTTACACGCATGGGTTTTAAGCTTGGTTCGCCTAAAGTTACTCCGAGTGCACATTTATTTGCATCTCGTATGTAGTTACATCTTCTTTACAGGCAACCACCAGCTTACACGAATACACCCGCTACGCGCAGTATCAGGCAGATCCTTACGTTCGAAACACGAGGTGTTTCGAGCCAATGACGTCAGAAGGAACTTCTCATTAGTTTTACTAAGAAGGGTAGTACTGGCAAAGGGCAACACATGAATCGGTCTGAATAACAGCGCCTATGGAGGAAGAAGCAGAAAGAAGAGCGGCGGCTCTTACACTTTTCAGTAGGTAACCTACAACCAGCATACAATCTACACAACCAGCAGATCCCACAACTCATTCTGTGGATGATAAAATCAGAAAATTGGAAAAACTCAAACGGACTGAGATCTCTAAATGGTGGGAAGCCACCTCACTACAGAGCTATGTCGATCAAGCTATGGCACCCAGAGGGCTTCGCATCTTTATCACTCCCACCTATGAAGCCCCTAATCCGAAGATGCTTGAAGATTGGTCGCAACACTCAGCTTCCAGCTCAAGGGGGATGATGGAAATACTCATTAAATATGCCTGGCAGGACAGGGAGGAACTTTTAAAACAGATCACCGAGAGTATTTCTGAATTACAGCAGCTGTTAGATGCATCAGCGCTGAAGAAGGTACTTGACACCATGAAAGAAAGACTTTCCAAACATGAAGAGGAAATTAAAGCAAGAAAACAAAGGAAAATGAATAGAGACCATTCTGATTACGAAAGCGGGAGAATACTAACATTCAGCAAGAAATATGACCATCTATACAAAACCCAAGAGATAGTCAAATCAACATCTCATGTGAATGTTAACCCGATTGCTACTGACAACTCCGTTATAAGTGACACTGAGTCTGATATTTCTTGTGGCAATACATCCTGTGAAGAAAGAAATTCTAGGCCAATTAATTTTTTAGAGGAGTTTCGGGTCCTGCAGAAGGATCGACAATCTACAAGGGACAGCAAACCACCAACATCACGGGGACGTGGATGAGGAAGAGGCAGGGGAAACGTCGGAACAGAAGGAAGAGAATCCAACAACGTTGGGAACACAGGCAGAGGAAGGGGCGCAGTGGGAAATCGCCGAACACGCTCAAACAAAAATTACTAATGGATACCGAAATGGTAAATAGAACAGTGGTGAACCTGTCGAAAAGACCTATGACTGATGTAGAAAAACGTACACTCTGCTTAGGTCTCTCATTCTGCCCCTCTTCCTCTTTCAAGTACACAGACACCAGAATTGATCTTTTTAGATATGTAAGAAAACTGAAACTCAAAAAGTGGCACGCATTCAAAAGATTAGGATACCAACAGCCTTGCAAGAAAGCAGACATCATACCTGATAGTAACCTGATGATCAGTGATGTAGATACTCTGATTACTTTAGCTGAACTGGCACAAGAGAACAACAACAGCAGCGAAATATCTAGCATCACACAGACTTTGGATAATATGGAAGTGGTACAGGCAGTGTCAGCTCACACACACTTTAGGGCCCAATCTACCTTTATACCCCTTCTTCCACACGATAACATCGATTCATTCCAAGACTGTATAATAAAATCTCTAATAACGCTTAGACTCAACACACATAAACGTGCCTTTGACACCAAGAATAACCTTTCCTTTACACAGAGACAATCACTCAAGACATTAGCTGAAGACACTAGCATTGTTATCCGCCCAGCAGATAAGGGGGGTAATGTGGTGGTACTGGATAGGGAAGAGTACATCAGTGAGGCTATGAGGCAATTAGAAGACAATAATTTCTATATACATATCACCACCAATTTATATAACCAGAGGATCACTGACATCTGGGAGAAACTTACCACATGGAGAGACAAAGGTCTCATCGAGTGGGAAGAATACTGCTATCTGAAAAAAGATCACCCGAAATTGTCCATTCTGTACCTTCTCCCCAAACTGCATAAATGTAAGACCAAACCTCCAGGACGCCCTATTGTGGCTTCAATTGGGTGTGCTACGGAGCATATCTCTAAGTATATTGACCATTTCCTGAGAGAATTTGTTATCCTACTTCCCAGCTACCTGAGAGACACGAAGGGTTTTCTCTCTAAGATAGAGAATCTGGAGTGGAAATCTGATTATCTGTTCATGGTACTTGATGTACAATCACTATACACGATTATTGACCACATACAAGGGCTTGAAGCATGTGATCACTTTCTGAAGCACAGACCTCTTATATATCGTGAGCATAGTCTGATGATAATGGAAATGACTGACTTCTGCCTTAAGAATAACATCTTTTCCTTCAATGGCGCCCTCTATAGGCAAGTGAAGGGTACTGCAATGGGTTCTTGCTTTGCTCCCAGTTTCGCCAATCTTTTTATGGGATACTGGGAGCAAGAAATCTTTGCCAGCACCACCCTGCAGAAGGACTTTCAGAAAGTCATCTTATGGCTGCGCTATATAGATGATTTATTATCATCTGGAGTGGACAACAGGAGGAAGCTGAATCTTTTTTGGTGAAATTGAACACCAATAGATACAGCATATCACTGTCTGGGACCATACATGCCAGGCGAGCTGAGTATCTTGATGTCCGCTTAGAGATCAAAGAGAACAAACTGTGCACCTCGTTGTTTCGTAAAGAGACAGCAGGTAACAGTATCCTACATGCCCTCAGCAGTTACCCGGAAGCTCTCAAATGGAGCATACCGTACGGGGAACTGCTGAGGGCAAAAAGGAACTGCAACAATCCTGAGTCTTTCTGTCTGGAACAAGAAGTCATCATCAACAGATTTCTGAGCTGAGGCTATCCTAACTGGGTTCTTAAAAAAGCTATAGAATGAGTGAACGGTGTACAGCGCACCGACATCTTGAAAGATAGACCTTGTGCTGAGGAGGACACTGAAAAGACAGGGACAAGAATGATCTTAACCTTTAACTCTGAGGCACAAAGAATCAGATATATACTCACTAAACATTGGAGTATTTTGAAATCTGATAGCATTTTGGGGAACACATTACCTGACCGTCCTACCATCACATATAGGAGAGACAAAAATATTCGTGATATAGTAGTCAAGAATGACATTACTCAGTATCCCACAGATGAAGGACATGGTTTGGTAGGATTTTATCCTTGTGGGCACTGCAAGGCGTGTCGACACAGTAAATTCAAGAGTATTCTAGAATACAATGGGATCAGTAAAAAACTAACGCAATTTCTGACTTGTAGATCTAATTTTGTAATATATGTGATTGAATGCACATGCAAACTGTGGTACATAGGGAGTACGATCTGTCCAGCTAAAAAGAGGATATTAGAACATCTTAGAGCAATTTCTCACAATGATCCGAAATATCCTGTGGCCTGTCATTTTAATGAACGGCATTTTGCCAATGTCGCAGATTTGAGCTACATGATTTTGGAACAGATTCCCAGAAATCCTCGAGGGGGTGATAGAGTTCTGACCTTGAGACAATGTGAATCTAGATACATCATTGAATTTCTGACCAAAAGTCCGGGGGGGCTGAACTTAGATGAAGAACTGTCCATTCATCTTAAGACATGACTCATTTCCTACTGAATGTGAGGGCTCTGCCCTATACTCTAAACTGCATTGTATTATTTGCTCATTTTGATGAGCGATCATGAACTTACCACTGAATATTTTTAATTGCCTGCATTTTGTTGCGACACATATACTAACAGTAACCTTTTTTCCTCCTTTTGCGCTGTTGTATGTTCGTACACTAGATTCTAATGTGAATATTTTGTATGTTTTTATACAGGAGTGAAGGAAGGAGCCCTCACATTGACACACACTGACACGGGCATCCAACCCTTTCCTCCGTTCCTGTTCTACACTCACACCTCCTCGCACTGGGTTCTTGGTATTACTTTTTGTGGTATTCATGTTAAGTTAAGATGAGACCTTGATAGAGGTCACTGTTTAGTGTCATTTGACTTCTTATTTCTTTTACTAGCAGCACTATGTTTGAACCATAGAAACCTTAGTCCCTTGAGACTGATGCTACTCTTATGACACTTAGTTGGGCTAAGTTATGAGATCGGGTATTTGACCTGTTCTCCCACTTCACGGAATCTTGTCAGCTCCAGTGTCATTACCTTGTGACGAATTTTAGTAATGACGTTATATTTTACACTATGTATTTTAGAATTTTGTGTTCTTTATTATCAACACTCTTTTTGGCAGACCTGCTGCAGAATCTATGGTTTATGATTTACGATTACTGTGCTGCTCGATTGATTTGACCTTTCTCAAATGGCTAACCCGACTAAGGATTATTGTTTCTATAGTAGATTCACTACTCTGTAGATGGAATATGCAATATTTAGCTGTTTATATTATTGGCACGAAGTAAACTCTGACTTTCAATGTATGATGTATGCTAATGCTGCCATTGAAACAGTTTGCCCCTCCTAGATGGCGATCTGAGCCATGGCTAACCCGACTAGGGTTTTTGTTTCTATAGTAGATTCACTACTTTGTAGATGGAATATGCAAATTTTGCAATACTTATCTGTTTATATTATTGGCACGAACTAAACTCTGACTTTAAATGTATGATGTATGTATATGCTGCCATTGGAACAGTTTGCCCCTCCAAGATGGCGTCCATGCTAGGGAAACATCTGAGCCAGCGCTAAGTCCCCTCTTGATTTCCATGATACTTGTTTCTCACTTGCAACTTTATTTAATCTTGGGTGTTTGTGTTCTTGGTTACACGTGATCAAGGCTCTTGCCGAAACGCGTTGTGTAATAAATATTTGGACCTGCACTACGGAGTTGCCGTGCCTTTATTACTGAGAGCATACTGCACTATTTGTATTTTGGGATATATATATATATATATATATATATATATATATATATATATATATATATATATATACCGACACACGTCGATCTGTGGCTTTCATAGAAACAATGAGCTGGATAATTGAATAAATTCATATCACGGAATTTGCGGAGTGCGACCTTGTTCCTTTTCTGAAGGAGTTTGGTGAATATATATATTCACTGAAAAAAAACATCGGTTTCAGAGGCGTTATAGTTAGAAATTAGTATTTAAAAAAGCTTTGAAATTCACTGAAAAAACCATAGGTTTCAGAGACATTATAGTTAGAAATTAGCATTTAAAAAACCTTAGAAATTAACAGAAAAAAAAATAGGTTTCAGGGGTGTTATAGTTAGCTGGCCATTTCACTCGTACAAAACCATAGAAATTCCTCCGTTATAGTTAGTTCTGCTAACTATAACTCAGGCGCCTGCAATGCACTGCTGATGATGTCACATATTGCATCATTGATGACATGGTCAGTGACATCACTGATGACTTCACTGATGACATCTCAAATGACATCACTGATGACATCATCCAGTGAATGTGGTTTAGTTTGAAATTTAAATATGTATTATATATATACCAATCTGTATTGAAGATTGAGTGGATATATAACTGTCTGGATGGAGGATATAGTAGCTGTCTGACTGTCTGTTTAAGTGAGTAATTAAAAGTGTCTCACTTAATACATGGATTAGTAACTAAACTATGTGAATGTGTGTATCACTGTCTCTGTTGTTGTATAACATGCTGCATCAGTTGGTCACAAACTACATGAGTGTGTATATTAGTTATTGATTAGTTGGGTGAGTATTTGTATGGGAAACTGAGTTTATGTGTGTTTGGATGGGGTGTGTGTAACTCTATGCATAGATGTGTGAATGGTTGATTGACTAGGTGTATAGGTTTAAGAGTGCATGTGGAAACAGTTGGTTGGGTAACTGAGTGTATTTATTTGTGTGTTGGTGAGCGAATATATATTTTAGTTGTACATCTTCAACAAAGTAAAAAAATAAAAGGTATTGTATGTGAGAGTTGGTGTATATAAATAAGTATGTGGAACAGTCAGTGATTGTGAGAGTAACTATATGAATGAGTGTATAATTGTAATGGTGATTTTTTAACATATTAACTATGAGTTACTATGTTTTTGAATAAATGAGGTGTTGTTGGATAATTGTGTAAGTGAGTAAATGTAAGTGTGATTAATTTTTTTCATGAGTGAGTAGGATGACTGCATAACCGACTAAGATGACTGCTGATGTGTCAATGTCTATACATGTGTATAAGTGCATTTGATAGTGTTCTATTAATTAGTGACTGCATGTATAAATGATTCTGTTGTTGAATGGGGAGTTGTGTGTGTAGACTTAGGAATCAGTGAGTGGGTATGTCGTAACTGGCATTGGTGTGTCAATGGTTTCAAATATGGTATTCTGTATTTTACAGTGAGTGATGAAAGGTTATACTAGTGTAAGAGGAGGTGTCTCAGATTGTCACGTGGATGATGTCATCAGTGATGTCATCAGTGATGTCATTTGAGATGTCATCAGTGATGTCATCAGTGATGTCACTGACCATGTCATGAGTGATGCAATATGTGACATCATCAGCAGTGCATTGCGGGCGCGCGTGTTATAGTTAGCAGAACTAACTATAACGGAGGAATTTCTAAGGTTTTGTACGAGTGAAATTGCCAGCTAACTATAACACCCCTGAAACCTATGTTTTTTTCTGTGAATTTCTAAGGTTTTTTAAATGCTAATTTCTAACTATAACGTCTCTGAAACCTATGTTTTTTTCAGTGAATTTCAAAGCTTTTTTAAATGCTAATTTCTAACTATAACGTCTCTGAAACCGATGGTTTTTTTCAGTGAATTTCAACGTTTTTTTAAATGCTAATTTTTAAGTGTGATAGTAGTTATACCTATTTTTTGTACTGATTTTCTTCAGTTTTTTTAACTGTTTGTTTATAAAAATTGTATTCATTAAATAACATTATATATTTTTCTGAAAATTGCAGAAAAGGTTTTTAAAACAATCAAATATTGTTTTTTTTTTTTTTCATTTTCCATGTGAATATATTTATATTATTCCAATGTTTTTTTCGGAGTCGCGCACTCAAAGCGTACACATCACGGTGGGTGCACGGATTCTAACCGCCATTTTAGAAAAGTTGTGAAGGATCCGCGTACGGTGTGCGACGGCTGCTTGTTTTTCAGTTCCATCATTTACATTTCATATTACGTGATGTGCGCGATTGGTATGCGACCAGTCCGCGACTCCTGCTCCCGCTCATTCGCGACACATGCGCATTACGGTATGAGATGCTTGCGTGGCGGTGGGTCCAGCGTGATGTCATATACATGCTGGGGCGTGCGGGGTGCGCGACTCCCGCAAAAAAAAATTATGTTCCAAAATGATATGTATGTGTCTTTAATATACATATTAAGGCAAGAGATTATCTAAGATATTCATAAAAATAATATATTTGTACTTATAATAAACGTATATTATTTTTAAATATATTTTCGCGAAGTCGGGTGCGTTCATCGTGAGCACAGAGAACCAGGTCAGCAGAGCTGCTGTGGAGCCAGAGAAACCAGGTCAGCAGAGCCGTTGTAGAGCCAGAGAGCCAGGTCAGCAGAGCCGCTATAGAGCCTAAGAAGCAGGTCAGCAGAGCTGCCCTAGAACCAGAGACCCAGGTCAACAGAGCTGCTCTAGACCCAGAGACCCAGGTCAGCAGAGCTGCTTTGGAGGGAGAGAAGCAGGTCAGCAGAACTGCTTTAGAGCCAGAGAACCAGGTAAGCAGAGCTGCTCTAGAGCCAGAGAACCAGGTCAGCAGAGCTGCTTTAGAGCCATAGAACCAGGTCAGCAGAGCTGGAGATTTCTTAAGGGTCAAGATGGCAGGGGGCTGAGCACAGGGCTCAGGGAACCTTCATCGTATGATCTGGGAAGTGAGTTAGGGACAAAAGGGGCACCGTAATTTGAGCCGGGTGTCTGGGAATGCTCGCTCTAAAAATTAAGGAAACAGACATGTGAGCCATGGAAACTGATACTGAGAGTTTTAACAGTTTAATTAAGAAGGTGCAACTTCAAACTGCAAGACAAAGGCATACAATTACAAAATACAAATATAGTGACCTCGCATGAATCAGAAGGCATTGAACTCGTTTGAAGAGAGACACTTCAGAACACCTCAAAGACACATGTATAAATGCATTATGAAAAACATAAGTTAAATCAAGGAAAATGTTCTCAGAATGCAAAACACACTTAATCTAAAATACTGAGATTACTCGTGTACCTACCTAAAACCTAAAAGGAAGCAGCCTTGCAAATGTTATATAAGTATGAAATGCTCAATAAGAAAACTACAATTTAGGGACAAAATTGCATAGCAAAATAGCATACATAGCATATACAGCAAATATATTGGCAAGTTAAATTGTATCTTAAAAACAAAAAACAAGAGCTCTTGGGGAGCACCCACACCCGCCTGCCATCTACTAACAGACGGGTGGGGTAGTCCGCCGAGGACTGTGTGAGCTCCCTTTTTATACATTTTAAGGCTATGAGAAGCGCCTACAGTAACGTCATCTCACGCCACTTCTACCTACATCAGTCTACCCTAAAAGCTTGGTCTGCAACTTTTATCAGACATGTCGTCGCTATCCCACTAAATGCATAACGTAGACTAGGTGAAAGGTTATATTCTCAGGCCAAGCGTAAGTTGCATAGGGCAAGCAGAAAATATGTAATGCAAAGGAATAAAATATACATATATGGATATGTGTCTTGGTTACTCATCACCCCAGCTTGACGCGGCTGCGGTGGGAACTTCTGTATTTCTCATGTACAGATCCAGGATGTGATGTGCCATATGTTGACAGAATAGAGAAATGGTGAACACTGCGCAAATTAGGCTGGCAGGGCAACGACAAGGGTCTCATACCTCAGGTGTGGACAGAAAGGGCCTGGGGTACCCTATGATCAAAAACAGACCCTCTCTCATTCCCTCCTCTTGTTCATCCTTGAACAAAATCCTTACAGCATACCTTTCAGGTCTTCGAGGTATTTGGTAATGCTAGCAGGCTGCATTTAGGGTAGTCCTATTGTTGTTACTTCTACAACTTCTATAAGTGCTAAGTTATTCACAGTCCCTGTTCTACCCTTGCTCTCCCTTTGCTAATTATGCTTTTCTCAGGAGGTGCAACCGCTACGTACGCGGTGTGCTTACTGAAGAGCACATTGTACATTAGGACACAGCCCATGTATTTAGAGACAGATATGACATTGCAACACATGCTGTTTTCTGTGTTGGTAGGCCGGTGTGTGCAAACATAACATCCTGCTCTGTCAACTGTCCCCCTGTCCCGTCTTTATCAATGGCAATTTATTCAATGTGGTACAAAAGTCATTATAATAGCAGTAATGGGGGTCAATGCTGCTAGTAGCACCCATGATCATTTTCTCTAATTGTTCTGAAAGTCTTGAGCAAGTCTTGAGGCATTGTTCCAATCGTTGGTACGTGTGGCTAGTGTGACTAGTTGGAAGAATGTCTTATCTTCTGCTGAACTTTTACTCCATAAAAAAAGTCTGCTGAGTAATAATGTAGAGCCTCAGAGATAATACCTGTAAACAGAAAAAGTAACCGTTGGTGCCTGTCTTCAAGTAATTTGAGAGGTTTGCAAGCACTTCTATTACTTAGGCACATTCGATATGAAGAAAACAAAGTGAAGAAAAGGTTAAGATGTCTTGTTGTCACAACTTGTAGACTGAGGGATGGGGTGTCGATGTTTCCAGACGTTCTTTAGGTGATGTATCCTTGGTGCCCGCTTACACACTCGTCCTTTGTCTTCTGTGTAGCACGTGCAACCCTTCAGGATGAGCTTGGGAGACCATTCCCACTTGGTAGTTTCCGTGGAACACATGTAGTTTCTGTGTGGCTCCTTGCAACTTGCACAACCCCTCAATCACATGTGAGATGTACTCCGGTCCATTTTCAGAACCCAAAAGCAGAGGTACTCAAAAGCGCTATATGAACTCTTTCAGGAGGCATTTGGCAATAGTTTGTGCATTGCTGTTCTTGAATTGGCATGCCTTAGTCCATTTGCTGATCATGCACACAATAACCAACACGTACTTGTAGTTTTAGTAGGGGGTATGTTGAGGAAGTCCATATAATGTGGGGAAATGAAGTGGCCTGAGGCAGTGGAAATACAGCTTTAGGAAAACAGTCTGATCTTCCTATCATGTCGTAAAAGTGATGAACCATGAAAAAGACGGGCCATGGGAGCAAGCATTATCGTTGGTAAACATTTCTTTCCATTTGGGCCTATTCATATCCCTTTTCTGGTTGCATACATCCTCCCCTGTTCCCTTCTTCCTTTTTTTTCCACCCAGCCCTTTTAATAATATATTTAGAGTCATATGCTATTCTTTTTTGTACATCTGCATCAATAAATTCTTTACCAATTGATACACAGTCCTTGGGAGAGGCGTGTGCAGCACATTCTACAATTGAAACTGGAAGCAACAGGCCTTGCAATAGTTGAGCTATTAATGGTGCACGCTGCATGTGTTGTCCAGCTGAGGTAAGGAGGGAACTCCAAATGTAGAAAAGAACACAACAATTACATTGGCATCCCTGTAGAAGACTTTAAAAAGAAACTCATTATCTCCAAAAGCAAAAGAGGAATTAAAACATTGTACTATAGCTTGACCCAACAGCAAACACAGATGAAAATCTCTATCACAGTAACACCTTTAGTAATCAAAAACACTCATAGTTTGTCAAACTGTGCCCAGGGATGTGGTATTCCCATAGCCCCACTCCCAGGACATATTTCTTTGAGTCAAGGGCAACAAGTTTTCATGCATATTTCGTCCTTGGGACAAGTAGGCCCAACCCCCACAGCACAAACCCTTTGGCTGCCATTTTACAGTACCACATTATGGATCAGGGAAAGGCATAGTCTGCAAAAAAGATAATATTTGTGTCCATGTGCTAATGCTGTTCAAACTTGCATTTATTGTTCATTAATGCAAAGGCTTTATTATTAGGGTGAGCGTTCTAAGTAAATGGTGTGAGCTCAGACTGCAGTAGTGACAGTGATTAGAGTATGAAAATGTGTACACACTTTTTCAATATTTAGCAATGTGAGGCTATGTATACTGCTCTCAGAATGCTCTTCAATTAGATGCAAATATTTGCAGAAGCTTGAAAGCAAGACTGATAATTCTTTGCTTTCAAAATAAAAAATTCACACAAAAAAATGCAAAAACATTTCGCTAAACTACTGAAATAAGGTAGGTACAATTTTTTTGCAACATAAAAATAAACAAGCATTGGTAAAGCCAATGACATTGTTGGTCAGCCTTTTGGCTTTGTCAATGCACAACTTGTTTTGGCAATATATTTGTGAAACCTCATTAGTGTGGAAGCTGCTGGGCCTTCACCATTATAACAAACATTGCCAAAAGCAGAAATTGTTGTGGTCTCACAAATCACACATTGCACAGTAGTTCCTGGCACTGGATAAAACAACTGTGTGTCGATATGCTCCTTGTGAAAGAACAGAATGAAGTCACTCACAGTGAAGCTAGCTAAGAGAGAGAGGGAGAGACAACACTTTACTAAACATAAAAGGTCATTGTTAACGCCAGACCTAATTAGGGGCCAAATCATGAAATAAAGTGCACCCATGTTCTTGTATTAAGTGCAGATATACAACTGCTGTAAATTCACAAGACTACAGAAGTAGGCCAAGAAATAGTACTCCTAGAAAATATTTGTGAACTGTATGTAAGCATGAGCAAATATACAGGTGTACTATATTGCTCATGCAAAAATCTGAGCTATTGCAAGTTCACTTTTCCTTCAGCCACTTTTTTTTTTGTAAGCCAGAACTGTTGCTTACCATTACCTTCAGCCCCAGTATGTAGATCTGCGGAAACGTGGCAACATAAGGGAATTGTTAGTATTCAAAGCCTACTATGGAAGGAGTCCTAACATAATCAGAGAGGCTATTTCAGAGCTCTTATATAATGACATTGCTGCCATAATTTGTCGCTGCATTACATGGCACAAAAGGGACAAGTGATTTTTGTTACAGCACAAGTATATTTAATAAGCTACCTGCCCCATGAACAAGTAGATATTTCATTAAATTCCACACCCCTTTGTGCCAATCCCTACACCTTGAAACCTATTTTCAAACACCCTGAAAGATTGCACCTATATATTAAAACACATATTAAATCTGTACACATTGTATCCTTGTAACATTATAATACGAAGCATAGTTATTCAATGCACACTATCCTTCTGTATTGGCAAATACTCATTACTAATGATCAATACATAAACATGATATAAACACAATATTACTACCTTTCCTGTTACTCCTATCTTTTGTAGTCCCTGGCGAATGCACTGAATTTAGAATGCATTTTAGCACATTCCACCTTACACTGTAATTTATCACTCCAATATTCTCTCCAACTCTGAAGAACATCTGCTTGTGAAGATGGCGGTGTTCCTGTTGTGGCTGATCACCTGTCCTCTTCTTCTTTGGACTCAGGGATGATGGGGCCCTTCCCCTTCTGCCTGAATACCTGAGTAGAAAGAAAATTCGCAGCGGGTGTTAATTTATACAAACATATGCCTTCTTACATAATTTCAATGCCACTGTGATGTCTAGTTGATGTGACCTATACATATATTAATTGATCAAGGAGAAACATATGGGGCGTTAAGTTGTTGTCAGAACATTGTAATATTTGGGAGTGAAAACAGAGTGATCCATGGGCAATAAACTATTTTTGCTTTCTCTAAATGTATTACCTTTAAACAGTCCGTTCAGGCATTGCTGAAAGTTGTTGCTGCTTTTATATCATAATGGACACATGGTCTAGCTGTCATCCAAACGTGTGGGAAAATGTGGTAGGCCTGAGCCTGTGGTATGATAAATTTTCCTATTTGTATTTTATTTCTAACCAGACATGAGGTGATCAAAACAATAACATTGAGCCCATGTAAGCAACATCCCGAAGAGAGGAAATCCAATACACTTCTTGGAGACGCAGGGAAGAATCTAATAATAATAAAGTTGCAAAACCTGTAATCATTGATTAACTAAGAAAGCGAAAGAAGAACCCAAACAGAAGATAGAAACTTTTAAGGGAGATACAAACTCGTAGTGGTCAAACTTCAAAATATATGCAACCACCTCTAAAATCTGCAACTCTGCTTTTAAAAGGCATCTTTAAATTCACACCTATTATTCTGGCTATACTGCAATACTGAGCATTGCTTACTCTATGCATACCGTCCTTTAACGTTGAGATCTACTTAATATCTACACGTATTATTTATTCTTTTGTATTTTCCTAGTACTGGGGCATGTGGTGGCTACCTGTGGTAATCTTATTCCTACGAATCTCCGGTTGTCTCATATTTTGAAGGCTGCACACAGCTGTGCATATCCGAAAACGTATTCCCTACCTCCTCTTACCCATCTGCACATAAACACATATAGATTCCTTCACTAAACTGCACAACGTGAAACCTGAAACACTGTATTCAATCTCGGCTTCCCCCGTTACCAAATTGTGTGATTCTAGGCAACTTATTTCTCTTGTTCATTTCCACAGACACAAATATATTTCTACACATACATTTTCTTTCTACTCAATCTCATGTTCGCTGCCAACCACAGGAAGCCCCTTTCCTGCCTGGCTCAATGCCCAGAATCTGTGGTTGGCCAGGAATGCTACTTCTGAAGGCAGCCTCAAAAATCTGTTAACCCTTCAACACCATGTAATATCCAGACACGTGTTGTCTTTAATTGTACGTAAAAAATAGATTATTTTAAAATAATATGGCTTTTTTGTAAAGTGCACGTATACTCAGAATGGTATTGTGGTGCAAAATAGCAAATCTTTATTGTTCCCCTAACTTGGAAAGATGAAAGGCTGAGGAGACCTAGCAGCATTTGACGTGTGACCATGAAGTCAAACAATGGGTATATCTAGCGTGCATTCCACTCCATCATTTTATCTCCCCTCTTCTGTGCACTTCCATGCACAAGAAATTGGAAGGGAACTCTTAACTTGCTTATTCCAATCTTCTGTCTAATATTCACCATCTGCTCCGATATTTACGTTGCTCTAAGTCTAGTGTCACTAACTTTCCTGGCCATGAGACACAATTTCAAAATGTTCCCTATTAACTAACCCCAACTGTGTGCTCTTTGTGGCAGCACTTACTGGATCTGCCCTAGCATTCAGGCTTCTGCTTGTGCCTGCTTCAGTTGCTGCTGAATTGTGACACAGGTAGGAGTAAATTATTCTGTACTTGGTTACTCAGTACTACAGCATTTGCTGTAATCTTCAGTGTGAATTATAATTGGCCATCCAAATAGAGAGATATTCATATGCATTTGAAACTGAAAGTATCTCCTTTTCTGCCAGGAAACTATATTACTTATATTGATGGCATTTTTAGTCTTTTTAATATTGTGGGCCATAATCCAAAAATATCAAAAGGAACAGCTCCATTTTACCTGGTATTACATCTTCTATCATTGTGCTCTGGGCGGTAAGGGACGGCAGTCCTTGACCTCACCTTATTATGTCACTCTTTCTTTTGTGTGGCTGGTCTATCATTTGACGCTGGGCCAAGTCTAGGGCGTAATAGCAACCAGAAAATGCAAAAAGGTGCTGTGTGTTGTGGCGAGAAATGCATGCAAAAAGCCTTCCTCCCCCTCTTCCTACCACTTGACTGAATATTCAAGTGGGAGGATCCTTTACCATGGGTGCAAGCACGCCAGAAAGGTGAGATGAGAAGCATGAGGTGTGACTGTCAAGGAAGAGAATGTACTTAATTCAGTGTGTAATGAGTTAAAATAGGGGAGCCTATTTAAAACCGTGCTTAAAAAGACGTAATTAAGAGTTGTGAAGGCAGCTACTTGGAAGCTAGACACAGTATTCACTGGATGCACCACGCACCAGTTGCGTGGTCTCTAGGTGAACCTGTCTCAGTTAAAGTGGGTGTGCTTGGCACGTACCCCGATGTTACTGCGTATCACTTCTCACTGCAGTGCACAAGAGAAGTACACCTATATATAACATCTCCTGTGGTACCACTGTGAGAGTAAGAGATGAGGAGGGCACATTAGCAAAATAAGAGATGGTAAGTATTTCCCTTCTGAAAACAAAGGTCCTACTTTGAAGTGGCACTTTTATTCATCAAATCATTAACACAGCAGAGAATATATTCATCAGTTAGTTAGCTCCAGAAAGACTATTCAAAACTACAATTGTAATCAGCCAAAAATAGTAACACAAGAATAGATATTTATGACGCTCAAATATCTAGAAGGCAAACCCTTAAATGAGAAAATTAATCATGCAAGAATGTACAATTTCAAAGTACATTTAAAGGCAATGAAAGGGTGAAATTTCATTGTCCTGGGGCACTGCACCAAGGCAGCTTAATTTGAGAGGGTGCTTCTGCAAAAGTATGACAAAACAGATGTTTAAACAAGAGGGAAAAATAGCTGTCTGATTTATATGAAAGAAGAACCCTCTTTTAAAAAAAAAATTCAATATATAGCCTGGGAGTCTTAAAGTCTTGGCATTTAAAGACACATTTCTGGAGCGAAGAACAAACTCATGTTATGCAAATATATATTAAATCAATGGAAATACTTTCAAAATGCAACATACACTTTACTGCAATGCTAGGAATGCACACGTTAAGTTAGGAGGGACAACCATTAGTGCTTTGCAATAATGTTTTAGAATAAGGGCAATACAGAGGAGAGAGAAAAAGACCATTTCAAAGTACAATAAGATATTAGAGCTTCAGCCAAAGATGCTTAGATAGAGGGCTGAAGGAGACCACACAGGCGTCAGTGACCCAAGGGGTCACTGCAGCGGATTAGTCCGTTGAATGGACTAAGGAGCAGATTTTTATACTCTTTTAATGATGAACTATTGACCACAAATGGACAACATTATCAGGTGCCTCTGACCTATAAGACATGACGCATTGTGGTCACTTCTTGGAAATATTTATGAAAATAGAAGTGCCACCCACGCTACAAACATTTTCTCAAAGGTCACAGGATTCTTGACCATGAATCATAATGAAATTGAGCACCTATTGAACAGGATTTGTGTCACTTCAGGGAGAAAGGCCTATAAGCCAGGTAAGAGAGGGAGAGACGCTAAATTGCAAATCGAGAGAAGGTGACAGACATTATATCTATTAAAGTACACTGCATGTAGCTGAAAAAGGAGAAGAACAGCGGACACCCATTACAATATGGAGAGAGAAGTCGAAAGGCATTAGGTACTGCCAGGCCTAAGATAGGAAACCACAATGCGATGTGATGAAGGAAAGTAGCTCCCCTTTTGGAAGCACGCAGTAGAAAAAAAGACACTGTTAAACTCAATGCGATAAGAGGCCTCCCATTCCTTGCAGAATTAAACATTCAAACAAAACAATTTACACCAAATAAGTAATCAAAATTCAAAACAAATGTGAGCTGCTAGACGCAGTCCCATAAACTTGTGTTTGTGGCACAAAGTGGGAGACGCCAGACACAACCTCCTGTCACCAAGTACATGCTTCAAAATATAAATGTGAGGAAATAGTGAAACAATTCGGGGTATATTGTTGTGCACTACGTGGTCAGTTATCTGAAAGTGACCTGTGCTAATTAAATGTGGTGTTGCGCCACATGGGTCAGACAGGGGCTTGGGGGCAAGGGGTAACTATATAATACTACCTATACACAAAAAAAGCTTTGAAATGAAAAACAGTAACAATCCTAGTTATTATTGCTCTTACTAAATACATGAAAGGTCGGTGCGCCAGGCACAGATGCTTAAAAAAGACAACCACAATGCATGCTAAAAAGGCCACAATAAAAAGATATTTGACCCTAAATTATTCGCACTTCAATTATACAAAATGTGAAGCATATTATGTACACGTCTATCTATATATATAAACACAGAGCTATTTGCGGATTCTCCTCTTCTGGCCTAAATGCGTACAGAAGGGTGTCTTAAAATAACATAGCAAAAAATAAACGTCTTTACATTTCATTTTAACACAGGGAGAGAACAAAAAACCACATTGGAAGGTGTTTTGTTCACAAACCATAATCACACAATACTCATGTTAACTGTCTTTGGAAATAAAAATATATACTGACAGTCCCTCGCAAAAGCCGAGGAAGTCTGATAACTGTTTATCATAACTCCTCATGTGTCAGTCACAAGACGTATAGTGGCACATCTTATCTGGGACTCGGAACCACCCCTGAGCCCGCAAAAAGCTGAGATTTGCATCATGCAAACTCCTTGCCTTCCTGCACAGGCGTAAACTCTATCTCAGTTGCACAAAATATATCTATATAATAGTAAAAAAAAACATAATGTAAGCCCTAAAAAAAAAAGCTTGCGAAAATATAATATCTAATAAATCATCCCGGGGAAATCACTTGTAATCCACTCTAAACAGGAGATATCCGTAAGCCTGTTAGCTAGGCGGGTCCGGTAATCGACCTCTTCCCTATTAGTATTGAAATAGGGGCCCCGTCTAAATTTTCAGAGAAGCATCGAAAAAACACATAGATAATCACCGAAAGATGCCAAACACAACCTTTCCTTCCCTGGCAGGTCCTTGTGACTTAGACAAGGGTCCTCCTTTAGCTATATGTAGAGAGGCACGGTAAAAACTTATAATAATGAAAGACGCTAAACGCAATCTTCCCTTCCCTGTCAGGTCCCTGAGTTTTGGACAGAGGCCCTCCCCTATCTATATGTAGAGAGGCATGATAACACGTTATAACAATAATAAAAAATCAGCACTGAAAGATGCCAGACACAGTCTTCCCTCTGGCTCTAAGAAAGGCACAGTAATAACATACGTCTATTTATAGCAAGAAAAACACGTAAATCACGTAACTTCCTAGCTTCACTCTCTGGCTCAGAATTCCATTTCGCACACAAGCTTCCTCAGCTTTAGAATGTCCTTTAGCGAGACCAGCCAGACAGGCAAGAAAACTGAAAGGGAGAAGGAACGCAGATATCTCACAAGCGCTCCCCCCAAACTGTTACCAAAAAAAGACACAAGCACTTCAGGTAGTCACATAACTTACCCGAGCATTGTTCTCTGTGGTTTAGCCAGAAAGGAGTCACAAGTGTTTCGTCTGCATCCTCTCGGTACCAGCTGTCTCCCGTCTGCTGGTACTGCCAATCTGAGTCACGGCGCCAAATGTTGGAGGGAGATTTATTAAGGGTCAAGAGGGCAGGGGGCTGAGCACAGGGCACAGGGAACCTTCACCGTATGATCGGGGGAGTGAGTTAGGTACAAAAGGGGCACCTTAATTTGAGCCGGGGTGTCTGGGAATGCTCGCTCTAAAAATGAAGGAAACAGACATGTGAGCCAAACTGAAACTGATAATGAGAGTTTTAACAGTTTAATTAAAAAGGTGCAACTTCAAAAAACTGCAAGACAAAGGCATAAAAATACAAAATACAAATATAGTGACCTCGCATGAATCAGAAGGCATTGAACTCGTTTGAAGAGAGACACTTCAGAAAACCTCAAAGACACATTTATAAATGCATTATGGAAAACATAAATTAAATCAAGGAAAATGTTCTCAGAATGCAAAACACGCTTGATCTAAAATACTGAGAATACTCACGTACCTACGTAAAACCTAAAAGAAAGCAGCCTTGCAAATGTAAGATAAGTATGAAATGCTCAATAAGAAAACTCCAATTTAGGGACAAAATAGCATAGCAAAATAGCATACATAGCATATACAGCAAATATATTGGCAAGTTAAATTGCATTTTACAAACAAAAAACAAGAGCTCTTGGGGAGCACCCACACCCACCTGCCATCTACTAACAGACAGGTGGGGTAGTCCGCCGAGGACTGTGTGAGCTCCCTTTTTATACATTTTAAGGCTATGAGAAGCGCCTACAGTAACATCATCTCACGCCACTTCTACCTACATCAGTCTACCCTAAAATCTTGGTCTGCAACTTTTATCAGACGTGTCGTTGCTATCCCACTAAATGCGGAATGTAGACTAAGTAAAAGGTTATATTCCCAGGCCAAGCGCTTGTCGTACATTGCATAGGGAAAGCAGAAAATATGTAACGCAAAGGAATAAAATATACATATATGGATATGTGTCTTGGTTATTCATCACCCAGCTTGATGCGGCTGCGGTGAGAACTTCTGTATTTCTCATGTACAGACCCAGGATGTGATATGCCATATGTCGACAGAATAGAGAAACGGTGAACTCTGCGCTAGTGAACTTCACGCACGGGTAGGGTAGGGGCTCTTTAGTTTGGAGGATTTTGGTCAGACAAGCCTAGGGCCTGCTGTTCAGTAAAAATGGGTGGGGAACTCTGGTCAACTTAACAAAAGGCCTACAGATCAGGCTGGCAGGGCCTAATTAGGGGTTCATGTTGGCTGAGTGACAAGGATGGCCCAGGGTACTTGTTATATAGTAACACAGGACCCTCTGGTCAATTTAACATGGCCTACAAATTAGGCTGGCAGGGGAGGACAGGAGTCTCATACCTCAGGTGTGGACAGAATGGGCCTGGGGTACCCTATGATCAAAAATAGACCCTCTCTCAAGGCAGAGAACCAGGACAGCAGAACTGCTTTAGAGCTAGAGAACCAGGTCAGCAGAGCTCTTTAGAGGAAGAGAACCAGGTCAGCAGAGCTGCTTTAGAGCCAGAGAACCAGGTCAGCGGAGCTGCCCTAGAGCCAGAGAACCAGGTCAGCAGAGCTGCTTTAGAGTCATAGAACCAGGTCAGCAGAGCTGCTTTAGAGCCAGAGAACCAGGTCAGCAGAGTTGCTCTAGAGGCAGAGAACCAGGTCAGCAGAGCTGTTTTAGAGAGAGAGAACCAGGTCAGCAGAGCTGCTTTAGAGCCAGAGAACCAGGTCAGCAGAGCTGCACTAGAGCCAGAGAAACCAGGTCAGCAGAGCTGCTTTAGAGGGAGAGAACCAGGTCAGCAGAGCTGCATTAGAGCCAGAGAACCAGGTCAGCAGATCTGCTCTAGAGCCAGAGAACCAGGTCAGCAGAGCTGCTTTAGAGCCATAGAACCAGGTCAGCAGAACTGCTCTAGAGGAAGAGAACCAGGCCAGCAGAGCTGCTTTAGAGCCAGAGAACCAGGTCAGAAGAGCTGCTCTAGAGCCTAAGATCCAGGTCAGCCGAGCTGCTCTAGAGCCAGAGAACCAGGTCAGCGGAGCTGCTGTAGAGCCAGAGAAACCAGGTCAGTAGAGCTGCTTTGGAGGGGGAGAACAGGTCAGCAGAGCTGGTCTAAGGGAGAGAACCATGTCAGCAGAACTGCTTTAGAGACATAGAACCGACCAGCAGAGCTGCTTTAGAGCCGGAGAACCAGGTCAGCAGAGCTGTTGAAGAGCCAGAGAACCAGATCAGCAGACCTACTGTAGAGCCAGAGAAACCTGGACAGCAGAGCTGCTTTAGAGGGAGAGAACCAGGTCAGCAGAGCTGCTTTAGACCCAAAGAACCAGGTCAGCAGAGCTGCTTTAGAGCCAGATAACCAGGTTAGCAGAGCTGCTCTAGCTGACACTGACTGATTGACACTGACTGACACTGATTGTCTGACACTGACACTGACACTGACTGACACTGCTTGACTGACACGGACTGACTGACTGACACTGACTGACACTGATTGACTGACACTGACTGACACTGACTGACTGACACTGACACTGACTGACTGACACTGACTGACACTGACTGACTGACGCTGACACAGACTGACACTGACTGACTACTCTCTACTACTCTACTACTCACTCTCTACTACTCTCTACTACTCTCTCTACTACTCACTCTCTACTACTCGCTCTCTACTACTCTCTACTACTCACTCTCTACTACTCTCTACTACTCACTCTATACTACTCACTCTCTACTACTCTCTACTACTCTCTCTACTACTCACTCTCTACTACTCGCTCTCTACTACTCTCTACTACTCACTCTCTACTACTCTCTACTACTCACTCTATACTACTCACTCTCTACTACTCTCTACTACTCACTCTCTACTACTCACTCTCTACTACTCTCTATTACTCTCTCTCTGCTACTCACTCTCTACTACTCACTCGATACTACTCTCTACTACTCACTCTCTACTACTCACTCTCTACTCCTCTCTACTACTACTCTCTACTACTCACTCTCTACTTCTCACTCTTTACTACTCTCTACTACTCACTCTACTACTCTCTACTACTCTCTACCCCTCACTCTCTACTACTCTACTACTCAATATCTACTACTCTCTACTACTCTCTCTCTACTACTCACTCTACTACTCACTCTAGTACTCAATTCTACTCACTCTCTACTACTCTCTCTCTACTACTCACTCTCTTCTATTCACTCTCTACTACTCACTCTCTACTACTCACTCTCTACTATTCGCTCTCTACTACTCTCTACTACTCACTCTCTACTACTCTACTACTCTCTGCTACTCTCTCTACTACTCACTCTCTACTACTCACTCTCTACTATTTACTCTCTACTACTCTCTACTACTCACTCTCTACTACTCTACTACTCTCTGCTACTCTCTCTGCTACTCACTCTCTACTACTCACTCTCTACTACTCTACTACTCTCTACTACTCTCTCTACTACTCACTCTCTACAACTCTCTGCTACTCACTCTATTACTCTCTACTACTCACTCTCTACTACTCTCTCTCTACTACTCTCTACTACTCACTCTCTACTGCTCACTCCCTACTTCTCGCTCTCAACTACTCTGAACTACTCACTCAACTACTCACTATCTACTACTCTACTACTCTCTACTACTCTCTCTACTTTTCACTCCCTACTACTCTCTCTACTACTCACTCTCTACTACTCTCTACTACTCACTCTCTACTACACACTCTACTACTTGCTCTCTACTACTCGCTCTCTCCTACTCTCTACTACTCACTCTAATACTCATTCTGTACTACTCTCTACTACTCACTCTACTACTCACTCTCTACTAATCCACTACTCTCTACTACCCACTCTCTACTACTCTACTATTCTCTACTACTCTACCCACTCTCTACCCCTCACTCTCTACTACTCTACTACTCAATATCTACTACTCTCTACTACTCTCTCTCTACTACTCACTCTACTACTCACTCTAGTACTCAATTCTACTCACTCTCTACTACTCTCTCTCTACTACTCACTCTCTTCTATTCACTCTCTACTACTCACTCTCTACTACTCACTCTCTACTATTCGCTCTCTACTACTCTCTACTACTCACTCTCTACTACTCTACTACTCTCTGCTACTCTCTCTACTACTCACTCTCTACTACTCACTCTCTACTATTCACTCTCTACTACTCTCTACTACTCACTCTCTACTACTCTCTCTCTACTACTCTCTACTACTCACTCTCTACTGCTCACTCCCTACTTCTCGCTCTCAACTACTCTGAACTACTCACTCAACTACTCACTATCTACTACTCTACTACTCTCTACTACTCTCTCTACTTCTCACTCCCTACTACTCTCTCTACTACTCACTCTCTACTACTCTCTACTACTCACTCTCTACTACACACTCTACTACTTGCTCTCTACTACTCGCTCTCTCCTACTCTCTACTACTCACTCTAATACTCATTCTGTACTACTCTCTACTACTCACTCTACTACTCACTCTCTACTAATCCACTACTCTCTACTACCCACTCTCTACTACTCTACTACTCTCTACTACTCTCTCTCTACTACTCACTCTCTACTACTCACTCTCTACTACTCTCTACTACTCACTCTCTTCTATTCTCTACAACTCACTCTCTACAACTCTCTACTACTCACTCTCTACTACTCACTCTCTACTACTCTCCCTCTACTACTCTTTACTACTCTCTACTACTCACTCTCTACTACTCACTTTACTACTCACTCTCTACTATACACTCTCTACTACTCTCTCTCTACTACTCTCTACTACTCACTGTACTACTCACTCTCTACTTCTCTACTACTCACTCTACTACTCACTCTCTACTACTCTCTACTACTCACTCTCTACTACTCACTCTCTACTACTCTCTACTACTCACTCTCTACTTCTCAATCTCTACTACTCACTCTACTACTCTCTACTAATCATTCTCTGCTACTCTCTCTACTACTCTCTACTACTCACTCTCTATTCTATACCTCTCTACTACTCTCTACCTCTCTACACCTCTACCTCTCTACACCTCTCCCTCTCTACCTCTACCTCTCTATATCTACAGATCTACCTCTACACCTCTACCTCTACACCTCTACCTCTCTGCCTCTTTCGACACGCACACATATGCACATATATATGCATATATATGCATATTTATTTATATATATGTAAGTGTATATATATATATACACACATATATAAACATATATATAATCTGCATATCTATATAAATACAAATATAAATGCATGCATACATATACATACATGCATACATATGCATGTTATGTACATGACAGTTTGAAAAACACTAATACAAGCAAAGCTAAAAAGCCACCTAATTACAAACAGAATTGCTTTTACTTAAACGAGGGCGAGACCTATTGCATTTTCAATGCTTGTTTACTTTGATTCCATCAAGAAAGCATTCAGATATGTCACACATTTGCCATAAATTCTGAATGTTAGCACTCTAGTTGCTCATTAGATCACTGTAGTAAAGCTACTGCTCACCAGGGAAGTCTGCTAATGATATTGAAAGTGTATGTTTCAGTCTGCATGTCAGAATTTTTTGGGGAAATAGAAGAGGATTTGAGAAGTCACTCAAAATGTGCCCTAGTTTTTCTTTTTACAGCACTAATCATAATTTATATGGCAAAATGATCCCCCTCATTTTGTTCATTTTTAAATTAAATGTTTTAAGAGTTACCACTTTATTCCAATCAAGATGGCTTCAGGTGTGCCATACGTTTGTCATAAGTAGGAGTGTTAGCGCTCTAGTTGTTCTTTAGAACACTCTGGGAAGCTGCAGTAGAACACAAAGGAATCAACTGACAGTCTCTGCCCTTGTTGGATGTACATGTTTTACTGAGAATGTCAGACTTCATTCTCATATGACTGAGAAAGATAATGTGAATTTACAGAAGATATGCTCTCAGTTTAGCTTATAGATCTCCTTCCAAACCTCTGTGGGAAAAGCATGAGAAAATAGTTTTCTCTCAAACATGATTCATGATATCACAGCAGAAGGCTTTTTCACATGGTAAAATCACCTTAGAACACACCACAATTCCTAAAATGAGTATGGTACCATCAACAAATGATTTATAATGTAACTAAAGTCTTAAAACCTTCTATTAACTGCAATGCTTTTTAATGAGGTGCTATCATGTATATTGGTCCCAAGATGGCTGCCAACACTTCTTGGATGAAGTACTGACAGCCAATCAGATCTCATGATGAGATGTGTGGTTAGGCTCCGCCCAGACATATCTATGATTTTACTTTTGATTTTATCAGCAACTACTGAACGAATTTACACCATTTAACCAAAAGGCACGAGTGTCGACCAAGGGCTACCTCTTTGCCAAATTTCGTGTAATTCTGTTGAGCAGTTCGGGCTGCAGCTGCGATTAACGGTTCCTATGGAAAATTGCATTGGGAAAACACGTTTTGGGACCTCCTTTTTTCTTGGCCCCCGCTTGACGAATCACCCCGAGACTTTCAGGATAGGAGCAGAAAAGAATGCCCCTCCAGTTTTGAAAATTTCGCAAAGATTCGTCAACCGGCGACAAAGTTATTCCAAATAGAATGTTGCAGATTTCCTATGGATAATAGGTCCTAACTGTAACTACCTACTGGAGACAGCCAGTAGGTAATATATACATACATATATATTCACTGAAAAAAACATAGGTTTCAGGCACGTTATAGCTAGGAATTAGCATTTAAAAAACCTTAGAAATTCACTGAAAAAACCATAGGTTTCAGGGGCGATATAGTTAGCTGGACTTTTCACTCGTACAAAACCATAGAAATTCCCCCTTTATAGTTAGTTCAGCTAACTATAACTCGCGCGCCCGCAATGCACTGCTGATGACATCACATATTACATCACTCATGACATGGTCACTCAGAATACAGTGAAAACACCTACATACACTAGGGCACACTATGCGTTGGGGTCCCCCTGTGATTAGCATGACCTCCTCTGTAAGCCCCTAGTATATAATAGGGCAGGGGATTAAAACTACCTCTTAAAACGCACCACAGGGCGTGTTTGAACACGTCACCTCATGCCCCGTCCCCTCCCTTCCCCACTGTGTAAACACACCCTGTAGCCATTTTAAGTTGGGAGATTAAGTCCCCTTGAATCCTGAGGGTCCCTAGGGTCCAACTAGACCACTAGGTACCTCCAGTAAGCGCCACAGAGATGTGTTGCAGAGAGGTGTAAAAAGTGGCACACCTGCACCACATCTGCAACGCAGAGCAGTGGTGCTTACTGGAAGCACCTGGTGGGCTAGTTGGACCCCAGGGTCCCTCAGGATTGAAAGGGAATTATTTCCCCAACTTAAAAACGTGCCACAGGGTGTGTTTGCACACGTCACCTCAGGCCCCGTCCCCTCCCTTCACCACTGTGTAAACGCGCCCTGTGGCCGTTCTGAGTTGAGAGATTAAGTCCCCTTGAATCCTAAGGGTCCCTAGGGTCAAACTAGCCCACTAGGTACCTCCAGTAAGCACCACAGAGCTGCGTTGCATGGAGGTGTAAAAAGTGGCGTGGCCTCAGAACACCTGTCTGCAACGCAGCTCCCTGGCGCATACTGGAGATACCTGTTGAGCTAGTTGGCCCTCAGGGACCCTCAGTATTGAAGGGGAATTAATTCCTCAACTTACAACTGGCCAGGGGGCGGGTTTGCAGAGTGCTGCAAGAAGGGGGCATGGCCTCCGGCGCGATGCCGGTCTTTTATATATTTATTTTTAAGAAGGAGGGCTGTGTGGCCCCCTTTCTTTTTCTAATTTATTAGCCCTGGGGACCCCATCCCCCCGAGCCTGTACCCTAATTTTTTTTGTTGAAAATTTTTTATTTGGCCCTCCCAAGGCCTTAATCGGCCCCGGGGACCCCAACCCCCGGGTCATGGCCTTTTTTTTTTTTTATTCTTTAGGAGGGGGGCTGTGTTGCTGGACAAACCGTATGTACCTATCACCATGACGATTTGCGTGATATTCATTAAAAGGCGACTATGCATACAATGAATCCACGTAGAATGTATTCACACCGCTAGTGAAGCTCTGACATGTCTGACACCCTACCGTGCCTAATCCCGGAGCCCCCGCTGGTGGGTACTCTCCAAGTAGACACCCTTGTCGTTTATTTATACAAACATGGGTAGCTATTGACGGGCACATTTAATACACATGCACACCAAGCCATTCAAAGGGGATTTGACAAAAATTCGACCAAACAATGCAAGAAACCCCTCACGGTTCATAAAACACACATCCATCACCGGATGTGTAATACTTTTTATTTTACTCTCTGGAAAGGAGACAAACCTCACTTGAGAGTCACAGCGTGCTCCTGGCTGAGCCCAATGCTGTGTTACACCCACCATTGCCTACCGAGTGCCACACACCTCTGTGTTGTATTCCACCATCTAGTGCTTATGCTATGACACTCTCTAGCCCATTTGCACTGTAACACCACCCCGTGAATATGTCATGCCACACTTGCCTTCGCACGGGTTATATTGCCCCATCTAACGTGCCTTCCTCGATGCCTATGTTATAAAGCACAGCGCTATGCCATACTTATTACAATCGGGGATCCATATCTTTGTCACAGTGCATATGCAATGTTACACTACCCAGCACATATTTTATATTACAACTTTAGAGACTACTTAGGTTACACAACACTGCCCTGTGCATATTACACTCCAAGGCGCATATCACATGGCAAGCGCTAGTGCCTGTGCTATCTCGCGCTCTCCAATGAATCTGTCATTGCGCACAATGTATTGCATATTATATTTCAAGCCCCGGTTCATCTTATATCACACTTTTTGGTGCATAGTTTATACCATATACTATATCTAGTTTTCATTTTCAATCGTGCTCTCAGGACTATGTTCTATATAACACTGCATCCACCTACCCTTTTCACGGGCATTACATTTTGCGATGGGGGGTGGAAGGTCAGGGGATGTTTCTGCCAAGTGAGCCCGGAGTCACAGTCCCAAACGTCCTCTTCTTCCTGAATAAAAGTGAGATTATGCTGCATACTTGTTCATATTTTAAGTAGTTCGCACAGACACACATTTTAAAAACAATAAAGTTCCTAATACCCACCTTCTATGAACAGTTAGCTTGCTGCCCCATACACCTCCTCCCTATCCTCTCTTGTCTGAATCCATGGACTAGCCTCCTCCCTCCTGCCATGCATGGTCTGATGTGCTGCCACTGCTCTCCATTTAGCATGATGTACCAGTCCACTCCTCCTGCCCTCCATTGCCCAATTCTATGGGCAATCATTGACCTCCTGCTTAGCCTCTGTGCTTAGCTTTCTGCCCCTATTCTCCTCCCCCCTGCCCTCCGATGTCTTTGTGCATGCCCCTGCTCCATCCTTTTTGACCACCATGTTCGATGGACCTGCCACTCCTATCTACTCTGAGTGTTCTGTTGAGCTGCCACTCCCCTCCCACCTGCCTAGCATTGTCAGATGACTGTAACCTGTCCCTGCCACGTCCACCCTGCCTGTCCACATGCCATGCCCCTATCCCCTTCCTCCTGTCCTTCATGGTCCATTTTACTGCCACACCCTTCTGCCCTCCCTGGTCTGTTGTGCTGCAACTGCTCCTCCTGCCTGCCCCGCGCGGTCTGTTGTGAGTCCCCTTCCCCTGAACTCTCTTGTCTGTGGCCAGGTCCTGACCCTCCCTTCTATCCTCCATGGTCCTTTGTGCATGCCCCTGCACCCTCCTTCTTGCCCATCATAGCCATTGTGCTGCCACTAACCCTCCCGCTTGCCATGCATGGTTTTCTGTGCTGCCATGGCCCCTCCCACCTTCCCTGTGTGGTCAGCTAGCTGCTCCTGACCCCCTCCCACCTTCCCTCCATGGTCTGTGTGTATGCCATCAGTCTCACTGTTGCTCTCCACGGTGTGTCTTGTTTCTAGTGCCCATCCTGCCTGACCTCCATGGGCATCATGCTGCTCCTGCCCTGCCCCCTTGCCCCCAGCCCTCTGTTTCCATGTGCAGACCTCTATTCCCTCCTTCCTGGCTTGTCGGTTCCATTGTAATGCCCCTGATCCGTCCCTCCTGCCCTTTATGGTCTGTTATGCTGCAGCTTTCTCTCCTGTCTGTCCATTATGGTCAGCTAGCTACCATTACCTCTTTCCCCTCTGTTGTCTGTTGTCCATGTGCATGATCCTGTCCCCTCCCTATTGCTTTCTATGGATTGTTGTGCTGCACTCCCGTCCTGCATGCCCTGTGTGGTGTATTGTGCTGCTGCAAACCCTGATGCCTGCCCTGTAGGGTCAGTTTGGTGCACCTCTCAATGTCCCTCCTGTCCTCTGTTATCCGAGTCCATGTCCCTACCCCAATTCCTCCTGCCTACCATGATCCAATGTACCATACTTGCGAACATTTTGGACTTGGTAAGAGGGAGATTTTGAAATAAATCTGGGGTATTGATTTTCCCCTTTGAGTTACATTGAAAAAGAGAAGATTGTAGACAGGAACCAGATCAAGTAAAGCCCATTTGAGCTTAAAAACATTGGACGTTTCCTGGCTGAAACGGGTCTGTTGGCATGTATGGTTGTATGACCACTGCCTCTTCCTTCTGCCCACAATGGTCTATTACATCACCACAGCCTCTCTTGCCAGTCCTGTATTGTTGGTTTGTAGCCCCTGCCCCCCTTTCCACTGCCCTCCATAGTCTGTTGTGCTGCCACTGCCCTTCCTGCCTGCCTAGTGTGGTCAAATTGTTGCCTCTGCACTCTCCTACCTGCCTACAATTTTCAGAGTCCGTGCCCCTGGCCTCTGCCTCTCAACAGTATCCCAATGAACAACTAGATTGCTAACATTCTATATTTATTACAAAAGTGTGGAACGCCTGACGTCATCTTGATGTAATCAAAACTGTAATGCCTAGAGCATTTCCTTTAGAAATTACACATATGAGATGGTCTTATTTGCATCAAAATTATTGTTAGTGCTCTAAAAAACTAAAATGAGGACATATTTTCTGAGTTTTCAAATACCGACAAAGAATTTTTAAATTATTTGTAATCTTAGTTTTTTTTATCCAGTTGACCACTTGATTAAATGTTGCATCCAAGGGGAGAGGGTGTGGTGTTACTTCCAGAGCTGCAGACTTTGCAACTGGGGAACCAGGTTGGAGTTTCTGCTTCAGCACAACATTCTGTGATTCTGGTCAAATCACTTAATCTCCCCATGTCTACAACCAAAATGAATTTGATCTTGTGTGATGTAACCAATGCTCATGTAAAGCACTCCAATACCTGACAAGTCTGCACTATATAAAACTGCAAATACACAAAAAATAAGTGTTTTGCACACTTCTGTCATTGGGCTACATTTGGGCTACATGTGGGTGATATTTGGGCTACATTTGGGCTATATTTGGGCTCTTTTGTCTCTGGTGGCCATTTTAGGAGATTTATTTGTTATGAAGTTTCCTAATTTCCTCATTTACTGCAGTCTCCTCAGTAGGAAATGCTTTCAGTTTTTTACTTTGATTCCATCAAGAAGGTATTCAGATATGTCACACAT
Organism: Triturus cristatus; assembly: GCF_964204655.1. NCBI lineage: Eukaryota > Metazoa > Chordata > Amphibia > Caudata > Salamandridae > Triturus > Triturus cristatus. Next base: position 493,967,970 of record NC_140588.1, read on the forward strand.
TTGCCATAAATTCTGAATGTTAGCACTCTAGTTGCTCATTAGATCACTGTAGTAAAGCTACTGCTCACCACGGAAGTCTGCTGCTAGTATTAGAAGTGCATGTTTCAGTCTGCATATCAGAATTTTTTAATGAAATAGAAGAGGATTTGAGAAGTCACTCAAAATATGCCCTAATTTTTCTTTCTCCAGCACTAATCATAATTTCTATGGCAAAATGAACCCCCTCATTGTGTTCCTTTTTAAATTAAATGTTTTAAGTGTTACCAGTTTATTCCAATCAAGATGGCTTCAGGTATGCCATACTTTTGTCATAAGTAAGACAGTAAGCGCTCTAGTTGATCTTAAGAACACTCTGGGACGTTCTGTCATTGGGCTACATTTGGGCTATATCTGGGTGATATTTGGGCTACATTTGGGCTACATTTGGGCTCTTTTGTCTCTGGTGGCCATCTTGGGAGATTTATTTGTTATGAAGTTTCCTAATTTCCTCATTTACTGCAGTCTCCTCAGTAGGAAATACTTTCAGTTTTTTACTTTGATTCCATCAAGAAGGCATTGAGATGTGTCACACATTTTCCATAAATTCTGAATGTTAGCACTCTAGTTGCTCATTAGATCACTGTAGTAAAGCTACTGCTCACCAGGCAAATCTGCTGCTGCTGCTGTCTGCATGTCAGAATTTTTTTTATGAAATAAAAGAGGATTTCAGAAGTCAAAATGTGTTTTTCTTTCTGCAGCACTAATCATAATTTATATAGCAAAATGAACCCCCTCATTTTGTTCCTTTGTAAATTAAATGTTTTAAGTGTTACCACTTTATTCCAATCAAGATGGCTTCAGGTGTGCCATACTTTTGTCATAAGTAAGACTGTTAGCGCTCTAGTTGTTCTTTAGAACACTCTGGGAAGCTGCAGTAGAACACAAAGGAATCAACTGACAGTCTCTGCCCTTGTTGGATGTACATGTTTTACTGAGAATGTCAGACTTCATTCTCACATGACTGAGAAAGATAATGTGAATTTACAGAAAATATGCTCTCAGTTTAGCTTATAGATCATCTTCCAAACCTCTGTGGGAAAAGCATGAGAAAATAGTTTTCTCTAAAACATGGTTCATGATATCACAGCAGAAGGCTTTTTCACATGGTAAAATCACCTTAGAACACACCACAATTCCTTAAATGAGTATGGTACCATCAACAAATGATTTATAATGTAACTAACGTCTTAAAACCTTCTATTAACTGCAATGCTTTTTAATGAGGTGCTATCATGTATATTGGTCCCAAGATGGCTGCCAACACTTCTTGGATGAAGTGCTGACAGCCAATCAGATCTCAGGATGAGATGTGTGGTTAGGCTCCGCCCAGATATATATATGATTTTACTTTTGATTTTCTCAGGAACTACTGAACAGATTGACTCCATATATGCAAAAGGCACATCCCTGAGCTGAGGACTACCTCTTTGCCAAATTTCAAGTAATTCTGTTCAGCCGTTCAGGCTGTACCTTGGACTAAAGGTCCCTATGGAAAATTGCATGGGGAAAACACGTTTTGGGACCCCCCTTTTTTCTCAGCCCCCGCTTGGCGAATCCCCCCGAGACTTTCAGGGTAGGAGCGGAGCGGAGCGCCCCACCTATTTTGCAAATTTCACGAGGATTCGTCGACCGGCGCCAAAGTTATTCCAAATAGAATGTTGCGGATTTCCTATGGAAACACGGTCCTAACTATAACTATCTACTGGCGACCGCCAGTAGATAATATATATATATATATATATTACCTACTGGCGGTCGCCAGTAGGTAGTTATAGTTAGGACCACGTTTCCCAAAACGCGTTTTTCCCATGCATTTTTCCATAGGACCTTTAGACACAGCTACAGCCCGAACGGCTGAACAGAATTACTTGAAATTTGGCAGAGAGGTAGTCCTCAGGTCAAGGAAGTGCCTTTTGTAGGTTTGGTGTAAATCTGTTCAGTAGATTCTGAGAAAATATCCTTTAAATCAATATATATATCTGAGCCAGCTTACGGTGCGCTTACGGTACGCTTACCGTACGCGTACGGTGGCGTGCGCGAGCGCGATTCTGATTGGCTCTTAGATCTTAGTAAACATTCGAATCGGTCGAAACCAGGAAGCGGCGGCCGCCATTTCGTGTGTTTCACTCAGAAAAAAAAAGAGTGATATCTTGAAAAGGGGGCAAGGAGGAGAGTTACAGACCCCCTTACATTTGTAAGGGGGTCAAAGAAGGACAGAAAAGTACAAAGACAACATTTATTGATTTTAAAAAAAATCGCGGGGTACGCGTACGGTAAGCTTACCGTAAGCGTACGGTAGAAAAAAAATAAAAAAAAATAATGAAATTCAGATTTAAGTGTTTAGATATTAGGGGGCTCTAAAAAGAGCCGTTGTGTTTATGAAATGATTTTTTAGTGGTACCTACAAGTAAGTACCGATGCAGAGTCTAAGGTTCAAGAGGTAGACTCTGTTCCCTTCATCATTGAAGTGCACACCATCTCCTCTATAAATGTCTTGCATGTCGTAACGCAAGTTGTTGTGGTAAATGGAACCCATACCATAGTCACGGAGGAAAGCAGAAACAGATTTGTTGACGTGCTTTCTTGCTTTGTCAATCTGCGGACAGAAATGATTGGACCAGTTCCATTTTTGCCTTTGGCATATGTTAGAAAACACAAAGGCAGTTTTAGGGAAAAGTGAAAACAGTTGTGCAAAGGTGTCCTTCATAAGCATTTCCAGACCTACCCCAGTCAAAGTGCCTAGGTCATTGCCACCACAGTGCACTATTATGAGGTCAGGGTGTTGGATGTGCATGAAGGATTTCACCAATGGCATCAATTGGTGCCACTTTAACCCTCTCTGACCAATCCATTTAATGTCTACATTTGGCAAAGCAAGGTCTCTCACCATATCTGTTTTCTCTGCATACTTTTCACTCCAGAAGACATAGCTGTGCCCTACAATCCACACTGTGAACATCTTCAAAGGAGAACTGGATGCACTCAGGAGGTGTCTTTCAGTTTGAATGGCAATATGAAAAGAAAGACAGTTTGGAAATGGAGGCATACATATTTTTTTCATAAAAAAAAGAACTGATTGGTTGTTTCATACCATTCTAGAATAAAAACTAGGCTGTATGTGTAAATTAATAGAAGCATGTTTTGTATTGGTACAGAAAAATGTATTACCAAAGAACAGTACTATGGATTTGCTGTTAGGTTTGAAAAGTCAAGCACTCTTGCTCTGTGGAATTGAAACATTGTTTGGTGAACTTCTGACCTAACTCCACACAGCAGTGTTCCATGAGCTGTTGCTATGGTAGCAGGCAGAAGTCAAGTTGGGGGAAGGGTACTAGGCAGAAGTCAAGTTGGGGGAAGGGTACTTTTTGAAAAGGGTTGGTTTTCAACCAATAGAAATGTGTGATTACATTTGAAAAAAAGGGGGAAGCACTGAGATTTGAAACTAACATGTATATGTGTGGAAAAAGAGAGGGAAAGTTTGCCATTATCTGGTTCTGCTGAGAGGAGAGAGGTGTAAAGAACAGAGATCCTGGCTCTGATAATCTGCTGTTTGAGTGCCACATTTCTTTCACAACTAACTAATTTTAAAGGTGAGTTTAGAGTTTGAGAGGGGATGTATATGGTAAATTAAGAAATGAATAATAGAAATGGGATTACTTTTGTTGAAGTTGTGTTTATTATTTTCTGTTTTGGGAGAAATTTAAATGTGAAGAACATGTAAAATAATATGGACTATGTTTTCACCATAAATTAAGGTGTACTGGTAAAAATAAAGAATACTTTAAGGGTTTGAGGTTTCAGTCAGTAATGCAAATACATTCAGCATCACTAAGGCTGGTTGCCCTTGCTGGAGTGTAGGCAGACAACCAGGTTACAAATGGTGCTGGTCTGAAAAAGCAGTTTGGACATGTGCTTTTTTACGAATCTGAAAAGTGGATTCATAATGTGTCAGTCTGTAAAAGTGTTTATCACTTGCCAAAAAAAAGAGTAGTAAGTGGGCTTTCAAATTGGCAAAGAAATTTCGTTTTGTGACTAATGTGAAAACATGACTCTGTGTGCATATAGGAATTACAGGCAGAGATTTATTGCGTATTGCTCTGGTGATTTCACAGTTGCATTAGATGGAAAGGGGGAGCCATTTTTTGGTGCAGAAGCAGACTCTTAGCACACACCCAGCTGCTTACCCTGTGGAATCATGCACAGTATTCACAAGTGAGTGGGGTTTGAGGTTTCAGTCAGTAATGCAAATACATTCAGCATCACTAAGGCTGGTTGCCCTTGCTGGAGTGTAGGCAGTCAACCAGGTTACACATGGTGCTGGTCTGAAAAAGCAGTTTGGACATGTGCTTTTTTAAGAATCTGAAAAGTGGATTCATAATGTGTCAGTCTGTAAAAGTGTTTATCACTTGCCAAAAAAAAGAGTAGTAAGTGTGCTTTCAAATTGGCAAAGAAATTTCGTTTTGTGACTAATGTGAAAACATGACTCTGTGTGCATATAGGAATTACAGGCAGAGATTTATTGCGTATTGCTCTGGTGATTTCACAGTTGCATTAGATGGAAAGGGGGAGCCATTTTTTGGTGCAGAATCAGACTCTTAGCACACACCCAGCTGCTTACCCTGTGGAATCATGCACAGTATTCACAAGCGAGTGGGGTTTGAGGTTTCAGTCAGTAATGCAAATACATTCAGCATCACTAAGGCTGGTTGCCCTTGCTGGAGTGTAGGCAGTCAACCAGGTTACACATGGTGCTGGTCTGAAAAAGCAGTTTGGACATGTGCTTTTTTAAGAATCTGAAAAGTGGATTCATAATGTGTCAGTTTGTAAAAGTGTTTATCACTTGCCAAAAAAAAGAGTAGTAAGTGTGCTTTCAAATTGGCAAAGAAATTTCGTTTTGTGACTAATGTGAAAACATGACTCTGTGTGCATATAGGAATTACAGGCAGAGATTTATTGCGTATTGCTCTGGTGATTTCACAGTTGCATTAGATGGAAAGGGGGAGCCATTTTTTGGTGCAGAAGCAGACTCTTAGCACACACCCAGCTGCTTACCCTGTGGAATCATGCACAGTATTCACAAGCGAGTGGGGTTTGAGGTTTCAGTCAGTAATGCAAATACATTCAGCATCACTAAGGCTGGTTGCCCTTGCTGGAGTGTAGGCAGTCAACCAGGTTACACATGGTGCTGGTCTGAAAAAGCAGTTTGGACATGTGCTTTTTTAAGAATCTGAAAAGTGGATTCATAATGTGTCAGTCTGTAAAAGTGTTTATCACTTGCCAAAAAAAAGAGTAGTAAGTGTGCTTTCAAAATGGCAAAGAAATTTCGTTTTGTGACTAATGTGAAAACATGACTCTGTGTGCATATAGGAATTACAGGCAGAGATTTATTGCGTATTGCTCTGGTGATTTCACAGTTGCATTAGATGGAAAGGGGGAGCCATTTTTTGGTGGAGAAGCAGACTCTTAGCACACACCTAGCTGCTTACCCTGTGGAATCATGCACAGTATTCACAAGCGAGTGGGGTTTGAGGTTTCAGTCAGTAATGCAAATACATTCAGCATCACTAAGGCTGGTTGCCCTTGCTGGAGTGTAGGCAGTCAACCAGGTTACACATGGTGCTGGTCTGAAAAAGCAGTTTGGACATGTGCTTTTTTAAGAATCTGAAAAGTGGATTCATAATGTGTCAGTCTGTAAAAGTGTTTATCACTTGCCAAAAAAAAGAGTAGTAAGTGTGCTTTCAAAATGGCAAAGAAATTTCGTTTTGTGACTAATGTGAAAACATGACTCTGTGTGCAAATAGGAATTACAGGCAGAGATTTATTGCGTATTGCTCTGGTGATTTCACAGTTGCATTAGATGGAAAGGGGGAGCCATTTTTTGGTGCAGAAGCAGACTCTTAGCACACACCCAGCTGCTTACCCTGTGGAATCATGCACAGTATTCACAAGCGAGTGGGGTTTGAGGTTTCAGTCAGTAATGCAAATACATTCAGCATCACTAAGGCTGGTTGCCCTTGCTGGAGTGTAGGCAGTCAACCAGGTTACACATGGTGCTGGTCTGAAAAAGCAGTTTGGACATGTGCTTTTTTAAGAATCTGAAAAGTGGATTCATAATGTGTCAGTCTGTAAAAGTGTTTATCACTTGCCAAAAAAAAGAGTAGTAAGTGTGCTTTCAAATTGGCAAAGAAATTTCGTTTTGTGACTAATGTGAAAACATGACTCTGTGTGCAAATAGGAATTACAGGCAGAGATTTATTGCGTATTGCTCTGGTGATTTCACAGTTGCATTGGATGGAAAGGGGGAGCCATTTTTTGGTGCAGAAGCAGACTCTTAGCACACACCCAGCTGCTTACCCTGTGGAATCATGCACAGTATTCACAAGCGAGTGGGGTTTGAGGTTTCAGTCAGTAATGCAAATACATTCAGCATCACTAAGGCTGGTTGCCCTTGCTGGAGTGTAGGCAGTCAACCAGGTTACACATTGTGCTGGTCTGAAAAAGCAGTTTGGACATGTGCTTTTTTAAGAATCTGAAAAGTGGATTCATAATGTGTCAGTCTGTAAAAGTGTTTATCACTTGCCAAAAAAAAGAGTAGTAAGTGTGCTTTCAAATTGGCAAAGAAATTTCGTTTTGTGACTAATGTGAAAACATGACTCTGTGTGCATATAGGAATTACAGGCAGAGATTTATTGCGTATTGCTCTGGTGATTTCACAGTTGCATTAGATGGAAAGGGGGAGCCATTTTTTGGTGCAGAAGCAGACTCTTAGCACACACCCAGCTGCTTACCCTGTGGAATCATGCACAGTATTCACAAGCGAGTGGGGTTTGAGGTTTCAGTCAGTAATGCAAATACATTCAGCATCACTAAGGCTGGTTGCCCTTGCTGGAGTGTAGGCAGTCAACCAGGTTACACATGGTGCTGGTCTGAAAAAGCAGTTTGGACATGTGCTTTTTTAAGAATCTGAAAAGTGGATTCATAATGTGTCAGTCTGTAAAAGTGTTTATCACTTGCCAAAAAAAAGAGTAGTAAGTGTGCTTTCAAATTGGCAAAGAAATTTCGTTTTGTGACTAATGTGAAAACATGACTCTGTGTGCATATAGGAATTACAGGCAGAGATTTATTGCGTATTGCTCTGGTGATTTCACAGTTGCATTAGATGGAAAGGGGGAGCCATTTTTTGGTGCAGAAGCAGACTCTTAGCACACACCCAGCTGCTTACCCTGTGGAATCATGCACAGTATTCACAAGCGAGTGGGGTTTGAGGTTTCAGTCAGTAATGCAAATACATTCAGCATCACTAAGGCTGGTTGCCCTTGCTGGAGTGTAGGCAGTCAACCAGGTTACACATGGTGCTGGTCTGAAAAAGCAGTTTGGACATGTGCTTTTTTAAGAATCTGAAAAATGGATTCATAATGTGTCAGTCTGTAAAAGTGTTTATCACTTGCCAAAAAAAGAGTAGTAAGTGTGCTTTCAAATTGGCAAAGAAATTTCGTTTTGTGACTAATGTGAAAACATGACTCTGTGTGCAAATAGGAATTACAGGCAGAGATTTATTGCGTATTGCTCTGGTGATTTCACAGTTGCATTGGATGGAAAGGGGGAGCCATTTTTTGGTGCAGAAGCAGACTCTTAGCACACACCCAGCTGCTTACCCTGTGGAATCATGCACAGTATTCACAAGCGAGTGGGGTTTGAGGTTTCAGTCAGTAATGCAAATACATTCAGCATCACTAAGGCTGGTTACCCTTGCTGGAGTGTAGGCAGTCAACCAGGTAACCATTGTGCTGGTCTGAAAAAGCAGTTTGGACATGTGCTTTTTTAAGAATCTGAAAAGTGGATTCATAATGTGTCAGTCTGTAAAAGTGTTTATCACTTGCCAAAAAAAAGAGTAGTAAGTGTGCTTTCAAATTGGCAAAGAAATTTCGTTTTGTGACTAATGTGAAAACATGACTCTGTGTGCATATAGGAATTACAGGCAGAGATTTATTGCGTATTGCTCTGGTGATTTCGCAGTTGCATTAGATGGAAAGGGGGAGCCATTTTTTGGTGCAGAAGCAGACTCTTAGCACACACCCAGCTGCTTACCCTGTGGAATCATGCACAGTATTCACAAGCGAGTGGGGTTTGAGGTTTCAGTCAGTAATGCAAATACATTCAGCATCACTAAGGCTGGTTGCCCTTGCTGGAGTGTAGGCAGTCAACCAGGTTACACATGGTGCTGGTCTGAAAAAGCAGTTTGGACATGTGCTTTTTTAAGAATCTGAAAAGTGGATTCATAATGTGTCAGTCTGTAAAAGTGTTTATCACTTGCCAAAAAAAAGAGTAGTAAGTGTGCTTTCAAATTGGCAAAGAAATTTCGTTTTGTGACTAATGTGAAAACATGACTCTGTGTGCATATAGGAATTACAGGCAGAGATTTATTGCGTATTGCTCTGGTGATTTCACAGTTGCATTAGATGGAAAGGGGGAGCCATTTTTTGGTGCAGAAGCAGACTCTTAGCACACACCCAGCTTGTTACCCTGTGGAATCATGCACAGTATTCACAAGCGAGTGGGGTTTGAGGTTTCAGTCAGTAATGCAAATACATTCAGCATCACTAAGGCTGGTTGCCCTTGCTGGAGTGTAGGCAGTCAACCAGGTTACACATGGTGCTGGTCTGAAAAAGCAGTTTGGACATGTGCTTTTTTAAGAATCTGAAAAGTGGATTCATAATGTGTCAGTCTGTAAAAGTGTTTATCACTTGCCAAAAAAAGAGTAGAAAGTGTGCTTTCAAATTGGCAAAGAAATTTCGTTTTGTGACTAATGTGAAAACATGACTCTGTGTGCAAATAGGAATTACAGGCAGAGATTTATTGCGTATTGCTCTGGTGATTTCACAGTTGCATTGGATGGAAAGGGGGAGCCATTTTTTGGTGCAGAAGCAGACTCTTAGCACACACCCAGCTGCTTACCCTGTGGAATCATGCACAGTATTCACAAGCGAGTGGGGTTTGAGGTTTCAGTCAGTAATGCAAATACATTCAGCATCACTAAGGCTGGTTGCCCTTGCTGGAGTGTAGGCAGTCAACCAGGTTACACATGGTGCTGGTCTGAAAAAGCAGTTTGGACATGTGCTTTTTTAAGAATCTGAAAAGTGGATTCATAATGTGTCAGTCTGTAAAAGTGTTTATCACTTGCCAAAAAAAAGAGTAGTAAGTGTGCTTTCAAATTGGCAAAGAAATTTCGTTTTGTGACTAATGTGAAAACATGACTCTGTGTGCAAATAGGAATTACAGGCAGAGATTTATTGCGTATTGCTCTGGTGATTTCACAGTTGCATTGGATGGAAAGGGGGAGCCATTTTTTGGTGCAGAAGCAGACTCTTAGCACACACCCAGCTGCTTACCCTGTGGAATCATGCACAGTATTCACAAGCGAGTGGGGTTTGAGGTTTCAGTCAGTAATGCAAATACATTCAGCATCACTAAGGCTGGTTGCCCTTGCTGGAGTGTAGGCAGTCAACCAGGTTACACATTGTGCTGGTCTGAAAAAGCAGTTTGGACATGTGCTTTTTTAAGAATCTGAAAAGTGGATTCATAATGTGTCAGTCTGTAAAAGTGTTTATCACTTGCCAAAAAAAAGAGTAGTAAGTGTGCTTTCAAATTGGCAAAGAAATTTCGTTTTGTGACTAATGTGAAAACATGACTCTGTGTGCATATAGGAATTACAGGCAGAGATTTATTGCGTATTGCTCTGGTTATTTCACAGTTGCATTAGATGGAAAGGGGGAGCCATTTTTTGGTGCAGAAGCAGACTCTTAGCACACACCCAGCTGCTTACCCTGTGGAATCATGCACAGTATTCACAAGCGAGTGGGGTTTGAGGTTTCAGTCAGTAATGCAAATTCATTCAGCATCACTAAGGCTGGTTGCCCTTGCTGGAGTGTAGGCAGTCAACCAGGTTACACATGGTGCTGGTCTGAAAAAGCAGTTTTCTGCCTAATTTCAAAGCATGACTTTGTGTGCACACAGGAATTATTTTTAGAAATTTAATTTGTGAAGGTGTTATTGTGATTTTCATTTATAGGAAAGGGGTTTATAGTATTTTAAGATTTCTAAAGAACATAAAAATGTAGTAATATATTTAAATAAAATAAAGGAATTTTTTTTTAGTTTTTTTCAGGTATTGCTGAAGAGAAGTGAACAAAATTTAAGATGCCTACAAAATCCAGAGTAAAGAAAGACCACAAAAAAAACCTATATTTGAAGACAACTGGAGGACCTAAGTTAGTTGGAGATGCTCATGTTGGGAAAAAGAAAAAATCTTCTGGTAAGCAAACAAAAGATTTTTTAAAGAACATATTCAAAAAAAGGAAAAATGTAGAAAAATGTCTGTACTGGAAAAAATGTTTTCAATAGAAAAGGAGAGGAAAAAATTGAGCATTTAGTTAATGCAAATATACCTTCTGCAACTAAAAAGATAAACTTAAACAGAAAAACAGCGTTTAAAGAGATACGTAGAAAAATGTTTCAGAGAAGAGTTATGTCCAATTTGATAAAGGATGTGAAGAAATATAAGCAAAAGGCTAAGTTTTATAAGAGAAAAAAAGAAATTGAAGCCATTGCAGCAAAGGCATTAGAATTAAAAAGGAAACTATTCATTTTAATTTTCATTAGGATGCGTACATTAGATAAAATGGTTAATGTAATGAAATCACAAAGCAAAAGGAAAAGAGTAGTGAACAGAACAAACTTTTGTAAAGTGTTTTTAGGAAAATGGATGCATAGTTCAAGTAGTGGACCTTTTTTTAATGAAGAGAGCTATTTTCAAAGTAATAGTTTGCTGCATGCAGTTGACACCAGAGGTCGTGCTTACGAAGTGAAAAATGGTTGCATAATGGAGAAGGAGATAATGGTTCCAAGAGATGAGGTACAAGTGATGGCGGATGAGGCTATGGGGAGACGTCCTAAAGCCCCAGTGTACACTTGGAATTGTAGTAGTATTTGCACTGTGCGTCAGGAATCTATTGATAAATTTCGTGAGTTTCTAAGAGAATATAGTAAAAAAAGTGTAAAACAGAAGATTAAGGTGCTTCAAAGTCTGGATCCATGCAGAGTGAGAGAGAATACTGGTTTGCAGGGTCATTCTCTGGCTTGTCTATCTAGAAAAGTGTGTATTAGTGTTTTCCATCATTTTAGGATGCTGGCTGTTCATCATACTGAAATGAGAAAGTTTGTGAGACGGTTGTATTTTGCTAAAAGTCCAGCAATAAAGTTAGATGAATTGAATAGGGCTCTGTTCCGTGGATCGGTATCAGATGTAGAGAAGGTTGTTGATGAAATTCAGTTTTGTTACTTTGGTCCTGAACAAAACAGTGCAGAAAAGGACACAGTAAATGAGTAAGAAGTGGAAGATAATGTAGAACCCTCTGTAAGTAAGACATTTAATGATCGCATAACAAAATTTGCAATAATCTCTAATGAAAGACCAAATATTACTTGTATTTGTTGCCGCAGAACTCATTATAGAAAACAAACCAGGTATGTTGATCTCTATAGAAAAAGTGAAAATGAAGATAATTATAAGTGGAAGGATTTTGCCACATATATATTTCTTGAAAATTGTTTTGAATTGGGTGAAGTTCAGCGTATTTGTAAATACTGTTATAATAAGTTAGAAGAAAATAGAATGCCGACCAGAGCTGTACATAATAATTTAGAATTGGATGCAATTCCTGCTGAACTTTCTGAATTAAATACATATGAGTCTATACTCATTCAATGTGTTCATCCGTTCCAGACCATAGCACATATGGAGCCCAAAACTACCTCCTTCAGATTTACTGAGAGGTTTAAAAGGTAGAGTGGTGTATTTGCCCTTGGATTTGAAAAAAAATATGGAAACTATTGATGCGGATACTTTGGAAACTGAACCATTAATTATTCTGGTTAATGGTGTACCTACAAAGAATAAGAAGATTTGGCAGGAGCTGGTAGATGTACGGAAAGTACAAAGAGCAAATTTGTATTTGAAAAGGAATAACAAATGGTATGAATCAATTTATATAGAAGAAGAAGAAGAAGAAGAAGATTTACAAGAAGACACAGAAACACCACCTGGACAAATTGAAAAAGTGGACAAGTCAAAGGAAGAAGAAATTTATGAACATTTTAGCATACATCCTCTTCATTCAAAAGAAGTTATGGGAGACAATATTGATCTGTTTCAGATGAAGAAAGCAAAAGGAACTCCCGTGAGTGTATGGGAGGAGAGCTTGGAAGCTCGATGTTTTCCCCAGCTGTTTCCTACAGGAAAAGGAGGACGATACGATGAACGTCCGGAACAGATTCCAGCTTCTGAGTATTGGACTACAAGACTATATGCCGAAAATCCCAGATTTCGACAAAGTATTCCTTATTTGTTCCATCTTTTATTTGAAAGCGACTTGTCTGCACTGTCTTATGCAGTAAATCACATTTTAAAAAGTGGAGCACATTTACAAAATGTGTCTGCTAAGGATTTTATGGAGAAAGTGCAGCACCGAGATGATCATTTGGAAACACAACTGATCAATCTGATGGCTTGTCAGCGTGGGACAAATGAATATTGGTACCGACGTCATGGTGAATTAAAATGCATGTTACGGAATTTAGGAACACCAAAATGGTTCGTTACTCTAAGCTGTGCTGAGTACGCTTGGGATGATTTACTGGATTTTCTACGAAAGGCAAATTCAAACATTAAAAACATCGAATACAAGACAGCAGGAGAACTGTGCTCATTGGATCCGGTTAATGTTTGCAGATATTTCAATCATAGATTTGAGGCTATGATGTCGTTCATCTGCAATAAAAAAAATCCACCTCTAGGAGAAGTAGTGGATTTCTTTTGGAGAAAAGAGTACCAGGCAAGAGGTGCTCCTCATATTCATATGCTGTTGTGGATCAAGGATGCCCCAAAGTTTGGAACAGATGCTGATGAAGCAGTGTTATCTTACATAGAAGAATATGCAACATGTGCTATACCAAAAAGCACAGAAGATAAAAAGTTAAAGGAGCAAGTTTTACGTTTCCAAAGTCATCGGTGTGGAAAATACTGTCGACGGAAATACAAGAGCAAAGATAAATACTACACTAAATGTCGATTTGGATTTCCTAGACCTGTTCTTTAAACAGTTTTATGTCATCTGTGAGACATACTATCACAAGAAAATCACCTAAGAATACCTACAACCTTAAAAGAAAAGAAGAATCAAAAAATATAAATGACTACAACCCAGTCATTTTATCCATGTGGAATGCTAACATGGATATACAGTATGTAGCTGACAATTCCATTGCTGTTGCTCGATATGTAACGTCTTACATTACGAAATCAGAAAAAACAGAATTGAAGGAAATGTGGGAAGAGATTTCTCACGAGAAGACTGTCAGTAAGAAGCTGTACAGTTTCAGTTTGAAGATGTTATCGCATCGAGAAATTGGATCCTACGAATGTTCAGATAGGTTATCTTCTGCAAGTCTCTACTCGAAATCAAGAAGAATAATTTGGGCAAGTTTAGGCCTTGCAGCAATGAGAAATCGGCTACTGAAATCTGTTGGAGAAATTGAATATTTGGCCGAGAATGACCCAGAAAGTACAGATATTTTGAAATCAAACATGTTGGACACATATTACCCAAAGAGAAGTCATCATCTGGAGAACATGTGTCTGTATGAAGTGCTGCAGAACTACATTTATTCACGGAAAGCCGCAGAAGACATCAACAATGGAAAATATAAAGTCATTGGTGAGGAAGGATGTTTGGTGAAGCAAACAAAAGGAAGTTTGATAAATCACAGGAAGCTGAGTTGCGACACTACTGACAAAAAGGAATTTTACTACTTGGCTCTTTTACAGCTGTTTAAACCATGGCGTACAGAGGATGAACTACTGGGAGAATTTCAAAGCTATGAAGATTCTTTTAATGCTTGCAAAGACAGCATACAATGCAGTACATTCTCAACTTATCTGCAAATGTTAAATGAAGAAATTGAACAGGAAACTACAATTGCAGCAGAAGTAGCTAGAGACAGTTCTCAGGACAGCCAAAGTTCAGGAACACTCAGTCAAGATCCCCTAGGACAACCAATCGTTGAAAATGAAGCATCAATAGCCATGAATGAAGTGGAAACAGCTATGAATCAAGCTCAAGAAGAATTTATAGACTTACAAAATTTGGAAAGACAACTGAACGAAGAGCAGCAACAAATTTATGAAGAGATCAGAAACAAAATTGATCACGGATTTCTACATGAAAAAAAATAGTGCTCATGCACATCATTTCATCCAATCAGGATGTATGTAAGCGGACAAGCTGGAACTGGAAAAAGTTTCCTTATAAAAGTCATCAGAAGCTACCTACAGCAAAAAACGGATTCTACTTTGTCTTGTGTGGTTACTGCTCCAACTGGGTTAGCAGCATATAATATAAAAGGAATCACTTTACATCGTTTGCTAATGTTACCAGTGGAGCATGAGAACAAAATACAATACAACAAGCTAACTGGAGAAGCATGCTTGGAAGTTTCAAGAGTATTGAAGAAGATGCAAGTTCTCATTATTGATGAGGTGAGCATGGTATCAAACTTAATGCTTGCCTTTGTGCATTTAAGAATGCAGCAAATTCTGAAGACAGACTATGACGTGTTATTTGGAGGAAAACACGTCATAGTTTTTGGAGATCTTTTGCAACTTACTCCAGTTAAAGGACAACCAGTGTTTAATACTGTGACACATGAAGACACAAAGAAGTCATTGGGAAGCATCGGTAATGCAAATATTTGGTCCTTCTTTGAGTACAAGGAACTAACTACTAATATGAGGCAAGCAAACGATGAAGAATATGGAAGTATTCTGAAAGATATCAGAATTGGACTACTCACTGAAGCTGGCAAAAAAGCATTACAGAGTCGGCTGCTACATAATTTATTTCCAAAGGAAGAAATAGTTGCAGAGAAGATATACAAGAACATTGCAGAAAAGAAAAGTGTCATCTGCTTAATGCCAACTCTACGTGAATGCTCAATATTCAATGAGGAGCTTTTGAAATTGGAAAAGGAAGATATCAGGAAATTGGAAGCAGTGGACAAAATTGAGGATGGAAGAATTACTGTCACATTAACAGGCACACTGAAAAATAAATTGGATTCACTAGAGAAGAACATTTCCAAAACAGCTGGATTAGAAAAAAATCTATATGTTTGCATGAACTGTAGAGTATTTTTAAGGAGAAATTTGGATGTTGAAAAAGGTTTAGTTAATGGAGCTATGGGAAGAGATGTGGGTTTTATTAATTATCAGAAAAAAGATGGAATTGAATGTTTAAAAATAAAATTTGATCAGATAGAAGAAGTTAAAGACATTTGTCGTTGTTCAGTTCGTTTCATGCTTGTGAAAGATTTATATGTACGTAGGAAGCAGTTTCCGTTTTCTCTAGCATATGCTGTAACTATTCACAAGTCTCAAGGATTGACTGTAGATTGTGCATTTGTGAACATTGGTTCAACTGTGTTCAAAGAAGGTATGGCATATGTTGCTTTGTCACGAGTGAAAACATTATCAGGTTTATTCATGATAGACTTTGATGACTCAAAAGTTAGTGCTGATGCAAATTGTGTAAAGGAGTATAATAGATTAAGAAGAAGCTATGCTCCTCATTTAGGTCAGTATCCTGTGTTGGAGAAACGTGTAGTTTCTCGTAAAAGGAGAAATGAGAATATCTGTAATGAAGATGTAGAGAGGAGGAAAAAAAAGAGGAGTGATGTAATTGCAAGCAAAAAGAAAAAGGAAAATGAAGAACAGGTTGTAGGATGTCATTTTGAAAATAGCTCTGGTGTCAACTGCTACGCTAATGTAGTGCTGAATGTTGCATTTTATCTGGAAAGTGTGCAAGAGCAGATAATAGTAAATCAGGGAAAAAGATTCTGTTCTGAGTTGAGTCTCCTTTTTCAAAAGCTGAGTAATGATAAAACTCAAATAGAAAGTGCCACTGAAATTAGAAAACTTTTAGATGTATGTTCAGGACGAACACAGTTTTCTCAAAATGTACAGCAAGACACACAGGAATTCTTGATGTTTTTTCTTCAGGTACTGGAAGAAGAAGGGGTTCCCATTAAAAATGTATTTGGTCTCTCTTATAAATGGGAACATAGTTGTGAAAACTGTTATAATATATGTGGCTCTAATGTTGATTCTGAAAGGTTTATTTATTTAACATTGCCAGAAAGTAAAACAGTCACTTTTGCTAAATTAGTTAAAGATGCTAATCATAGCATGGAATGCAGTGAGTGTCAATCTGACATGTTTTCAACGTTAATTTTAAAGGAATACGGACAGTATGTAATTTTAATGATGCAACGCTGTAAAGCTGATGGTTCAAAATTAGATACTTTAATAAAGAAGTTTACAGGACAGCAATTATCAATTTCAGGAAAAACTTTTGTAACAGTTGCAATAATTTTCCATGATGGACCTACTGTAACTTCTGGACATTACACAATTTATCTTAAATGTGAAAAAGGCTGGACACTGTGTAATGATTCCCAATTGATTTTTAAGCAACGTTTGCCTTTTGATTTAGCAAATTCCTATCTAATCTTCCTGAAACCTAAATTTTAGAGAGATTTGGCAACATCTGGACAAAACAATTTTACAATTTTATTGGATTACCAGTGGAATTTTCAAAAAAAATGATTTTACAAATTACCATTTGGCCTAATGGAAAGGTAACCAATTGTAATGTGGACTTTTTTAATTTTTAATGAAACTTTGGAAAAACAAAAATTTATACAAAATCGGTAACATCTGCACAATTTAAATTTTGGAATGTTATTGGATTGCCATTTGGAAATTTATTCAAAAAAGATTTTTAAAATTACTATTTGGCCATGCGGAAAGGTAAACAATTCTATTGTGGACTTATTTAATTATTAATAAATCTTTCGGAAACCAAAATGTTACAGAGAATCGGTGAGATCTGTACAATTTAAACTTTAGTTTTTTATTGGATTAACATTGGAAATTTAATCAAAAAAGAATTTTAAAATTACTATTTGGCCTAAAGGAAATGGAACCAGATGTATTGTGGAGTTATTTGAGATATATTTTTGGGATTATACTTCTGAAACAAAAATATCAGACGGTATTTTAAAGAAATAAGTATTGATATTAGTTGATATTTTTTTAGAATATTATGCATTTCTATAATGTTATGTTTAAGTTAAAAGAGATTCTGGGCTTTTTTTATACAATCTTTGAGATTGTTATTTTTTTTTTGCCCGCTGTTAAATGATGAATGCAATTGCTTTCTCAATTTATAGTGAAATGCAATATATTCTGAAAACAGCAAAAAAAAGGCAATTTTTTTTTTTTTAAATATGTAAATATGTGTACTGTATTATAAAATGTTTTATTAAATATTAATACTTTTTTCTTTTTTTTCAGATTGAGATAGATAATTTTCGAAAGCTAGAACCATTTTTAAAGCAATTAAAAAAAAATTTTAATGAATAAATATTTTTTTGAGTGGGTATGGTAAGTCAAAAATATCATGGTCCCTTTTTTCCACTTCTCCACAATCACATTTTCAGTTTTTCTTTGTAGTCTCTCAAGGACCTTGTAATGTGATAATTGATTTTTAGTGTTTTTTAAAAAAAAAAAATAATAATTACGCGTACCGTACGCGTACGGTAAAAAAAAAAACAAAAAAAATAGATGAAAGGTAAGGTTGGCTCTTAAAAGAGCCGTTGTGTTCATGCAGGGACAGAGGAAAGAAAGAATGGGAATATTAGACGGTACGACAAGTGTGCTGATCTATTTTATTGTTCACTAGGGAAATACTGGTCTCCCTATAACAAATTAGATCATGACAAGTGGCGCACCGTATTTCAACCCTCAGAAACCGAGGGTTAATTTCCTGAGGAGAAGAAAAAGGAGATGCTCCCCCCACAGATGAAGGGCTCACCTGACCTGCAGAAGAAGGACTCGGCACTGCAGATGATGGTCCAGGCTGAGCTGCTGTGGATGTGCTTGGTTGATTTACTGAAGGGTTACCTTCAGTAAGTCGAGCATGTGTCCTTCTGTGTACATCCTTAAGGTGTCTCATCATGGTGTAATTCCCGAAGGAATACTTCCTGTCGGGATTCCCTCTTGAAAGTACACGGCCACACAGCTTACAAGTCACTAAGGGTGCATTTACCTTTTGCTGGCCCTCTGGAAAAGAAAAATACTCCCATATGAAAGAGGTCTTTTGTGTCCTCGCTCTCTGCCTCAAGGTAGTGCTGCTAGCCTCACTCTCAGAAGGGCTCTGCTGTTCTGCCATCGTATCACAAAGACAACCCAGCTCCTTCTCCTAAGGGATCACAAGCAGAAATGAGGGGAATGGGTGTGGTGTAGGAGAGTTCTAGAACTGAAAGTAGTTTCAACCAATCAAAAGTTGTGTTTCATGATCACATGACCAACCGTACGCTTACGGTGCGCTTACGGCAAAAGTACGCATGCGCGTAAAAAAGACACGCGCTCGCGCGCATGCGCATAACAGTCACTCCCCAACACTTCCGCATAACGTGCGCGTGTAGCGTACACGCGTACGCGCGTACGCGCCCCACGCGCAGTACGCGCGGCTACGCAAATTGCGTAACTATACGCAAACAGCGTAGATAAATTACGGACATTGCGTAAACCGTACGCTTACCGTAAGCTTACCGTACGCGCACTAAAAAAAAAAAATATTTTCAAAGTTATACTAATCTTGCAATATTGCAGATTTTAAAGAAAAAAAACATAGTGTTTTAAGAGAATAAAAAGTTTAAAAAAAAACGTTTTTTTTTATAAAAAAAACACATTTAATATAAGAATTTATAAAAAAAAAAAAAAAATCAATAAAAAAAAATATGGGAATCACATATGTTATAGCTAAGAATTAGCATTTAAAAAACCATACAAATTCACTGAAAAAACCATGGGTTTCACACACGTTATAGTTAGAAATTAGCATTTAAAAAACCTTGCAAATTCACTGAAAAAACCATAGGTTTCACACATGTTATAGTTAGGAATTAGCATTTAAAAAACCTTGCAAATTCAGTGAAAAAACCAAAGGTTTCACACATGTTATAGTTAGCTGGACATTTCACTCGTAAAAAACCAATGAAATTCCCCCGTTATAGTTAGTTCAGCTAACTATAACTCGCGCGCCCGCAATGCACTGCTGATGACGTCACATATTACATCACTCATGACATGGTCACTGACATCACTCATGACATCACTGATGACATCTCAAATGACATCACTGATGACATCACTGATGACATCATCCTTGTGATAGAGTGGCAGACCTCCTCTTCCCCTAATATAACCTTTGATACACACATTCAAAAATAGAGACTGAAATTTTCAAAACAATGGACATACCAATACCAGTTACAAGAACCTCTTAAGTAATTCTAAGAACCACATACACATCCACTCATTCACCAACAGTCCTATACAGTCACTCATACATGCACTCACTCATCATATGTACTCATACACCTATACATCCTGTTACACAATGCCACTCATCCATAGAGTTACTCACACATACTCACTCATGCTAATAAAGAAACAAACATACATTTATTAGCTTATACAGTTATACACACACCACCACACTTACTTCTACGGAAACTTACACATACTTAGTCTTATAAACAATCACTTATAGAAACACATACTTATTCATACAGGAACTCTTTCAATCTCTCACTCTCACATATACTCACTTATATACACCAATAGTCACATATACTAGTTTAAAACATATGTAGTTACTCATAAAGACACTATTGAGACAGTCATTCACTCACTAACACAACCATTCACACACTCATCCACCCATACAGTCCTGCACACATGCTGTCTTCAACACATACAAAGAGTGAATCACTCATTCATGCACCTATGCACTACATAATACCCCCCACCGAACCATACAGACACTCAGACTGATACTCAAAAAAACAACTAATAACCTATATAGACACCCATGAAGCTACTCACCAACCCATGCAGCCACTTATACACAAAGTGAGAGACTGATACAGATATTTTCATATTTAAACATTACTCAGTAAGCCATGTATTCACTATGATACACTTAATCAGTCAGTAACACAAAATATTTTTCAAAAACAAAGCATCCATTTAGACACTTATATACCCATTTATTCTTCCATTGACCTTGAGATATACATATATAAAACATATTTAATTTTCAGAAAAACACACATTCACTGGATGATGTCATCAGTGATGTCATCAGTGAGGTCATTTGAGATGTCATCAGTGATGTCATGAGTGATGTCAGTGACCATGTCATGAGTGATGTAATATGTGACGTCATCAGCAGTGCATTGCGGGCGCGCGAGTTATAGTTAGCTGAACTAACTATAACGGGGGAATTTCATTGGTTTTTTACGAGTGAAATGTCCAGCTAACTATAACATGTGTGAAACCTTTGGTTTTTTCACTGAATATATATATATATATATATATATATATATATATATATATATATATATATATATATATATATGAAGGTAAAATCGTCTGAGTTGCTGTCTCTGTAGAAAAGACGAGGAACGAACCCAAAATCAGTGCCAATCAAAGTTAATTTATTAGAATTACATCGAGCCTGTCCGACATTACGCGTTTCAGCCCCCACTCGGGCCTTGATCACATGACGCGTTGCAAAGGGAAATAGCAGCTTTTAAAGGTGAAGTACATCCGGGTGTGACCTTAGTGCAAAGCAAACATGGACAGCGAAGAGTTACTCAACTGAGAAACTCCTCACAAGTATGTTCTCCTATTTACATTGCTGGTAAAAGCACAATATGGAACAAAATATATCTCGACTCATTTATACATCTATAAATATATAAATATATCAATAAATATACACATGTACATAAATAAATATTCACATTGAAATAAATATTTCAGATATATAAAATCTCATAAAAACAGTAATATCCGTAAAATACCAATGGTAAAGAATTTAAACCACATGAGTCTGTAAATTAAGACTAAATTAGAAAATCTAATGTGCAAATATGCTAATTCGTAACAGTATTGGCCACAAATAAAGGCAGGAGTTAACATGCAAGCTGTCCTTTTGTTAGCTAAATCATGCCCAAGTGGGCTGATGCAGGCCTTATTGGCCATAAGGTCACCTTATTATATAATCCCAAAATTCCCTACTTAAGCTCAAAGGGTGTAATGGATGTATATATATATATATTAACTCGAACTTCGAAGGCTTGCATAGATTACCTCCAACAACGAAGCACAGACCACAGGGTTTACCAGCAAAGGTTTATTTTTTGATCCCCTCGACCTTTACAGCCATGACGCGTTTCAGCCCGGCAGGACCTTGATCACATGACACGCTCTGTCAGGTGATTGGTCATTTTATAGCATTTTTTTCTCTCTCTTTTTCCTTTCTTTTTTTGAATGCTGTGCTATCAACAATGCTTTATAAAGTGCTTAACAGTGCAAGTGCAAATATCACCTTATAAAAATACATGGAAAAATGATGTAAGCAGGAAAAACAGTCATGTGTCTAAAACAAATGTTACAACACATTATAATTAGCTAAAATTGTATACAATTCGGGCAAATTAAATAAATATTTCAACTTTGTGAAAATGACATTTCTTAAGTCGAAAGACATATTTGTGTATTGCAATTGGAATAATAAATGCATAAATGCATTGGAAATGGCTGGTTCTTGTATGGTTAAAAGCGAAGTAAAATTACAGTGTAAATACTATATATATATATATGCGCATATACACACATACACATATATAAATCAAAGGTTAAAGTAATCTTTGGGGATATTTGCAAATATGGGTATGAACTAAAAAAAGAATCACTGTCTCCTGTGCTTGTTTTCAATCAAGACCCTGGGTAGGCCAGGTCCCATGGGCATGAATATATATATTTTTTTTATTATGGAGAGTGCACCTGTGGCCCCGCTCCAAGTGCAGTTATGCCCCTGGAACCACCACCTCCCCGGGGTTACATATAGATATACAGGGACGGGGCCCACCTCCCCGCCCATTTAAAGAAAAAAGAAAGAGGACTGCGCGGAACTCCCTGCTATGGCTGTAATATGCCCTGAGGACCACCATCTCCTTGGGGCTACATATATATTCTGCAGCTCACATAGAAAGAGGAAAAAGCCTCTTGTGATCATTCTTGTGAAGGAAGGTTTCCCTTTCTGCACAATAATAATCATTCCTGCAATACAGGCACCCTTGAACAATGGTGCAAAGGTGCTTGTGTTGGTGCCCAGGAGCCCATTGTGCACTGGCACAGAGTAAAAGGACAGGAATGTGCCGTATCTAATGGATATAGGGCATTCCTGCACATTTCTTTTTCAGTAGGGCAGCTCAGCAGGATGGTCTGCGACGCTGCCATACGGCAAAATCTCCTAAATGAGCCCCCCCAATGGGCCTTATTTATGATTAATTAATGCAGTGCGGTGCTGCAAGCCATTTGGCTGTGCATGGTGCGTTAATTCCAAAGCAGAGTGATGCATCATATCTACAACGATATGACAGATCCGTTTGCTCTCCCCTGCGCTGACACTCAATTAGCTGCCATGTGCTGACTCAGGCACCCTTTCACCATGGCTCAAAGGAGCCTGAATCACATGGATGATTGTTTTTGTATAGAGGTCATTTCCTCTTCCTAAGTGTGCTCCAGAATGCAGCACGTATAGAAAGAGGAAAAAACTAGGAAAAAGGAAAACAATTCTCCTCGTTGCTTGTAAATCTGGAAAAGTGGCAGAAGCAAAATGTGTTGCTTGGGAACACCCACAGTAACACCCCTTCCTTTTTTAATTTTGCCCAGTGGAGCTGATGGTCTCCGGGGATGCGGGGGGGGAACCACATTACCCCGCATATTTTCAAATTAAAGCCTCAGGGAGGTGGTGCCCCAGGGCTGAGGGGGTCAGAGAGGGCCCCCATCTAAAAAGAAATAAGCCCCGGAGAGGTGGTGGTCCCTAGGACAGTTGCGGAGGCCATATGGGCCTCCCGCACATTAATACTTAAAGAAGCGCCGGGGAGGTGGTGGTCCCCGGGGCATAATAAGCCCCATGAGGGGGTCCATGTACCCCCTCCTTTTTAGCATAATGCTCCTGGGACCTGGCCCACCCAGGGGCAAATAATTAATGAAGTGAGGAAGCCAACGCTTCATTTTTTGGGGGGGTGGGATTCGAGGATCCAGCGTGACTCCAGACGGAAAAAAAACAATTCATGCCTTTTTCTACCTGCAGGGTTGCTGTTGGACCCCCCCCCCCCCCAAAGAGGCCTAGGGGGGTCAGGATATTTCTACCCTGCCCCCTTTTCTTTTTTTTATTTTGTTCCTGTGACTCGGAAATAAACGAGTCACAAGATGGCTGCCAACACTTCCTGGTTTGAAGTGTTGGCAGCCAATCAGATCTCAGCACAAAATCAGGATGGATTGCGGTTCCTCTGTGTCCCTATATATCACATCTCCCCAACTACTGAACGGATTTACAGCATTTAACAAAATGGTCGATTTCTGTCCAATTTGGTGTACTTCCGTTCAGCAGTTTGGGCTGTAGCCGTATCTAAAGTTCCAATGAAAATGAACATGGGGTAAAATATGTTTTGGACCCCCGTTTTCTAGGCCCCTGCTTGATGGATCACCTTGAAATTTTCAGGATGGCAGTTAAAGTGTGTGGCAAACTAGTTTTGAAAATTTCACGAAGATTCGTCAAAAAATGCTAAAGTTATTAGCAAATGAAAAAACTCTCTTCCTATGGAAACTAGGTCCTAATTATAACTACCTACCGGTGACCACCAGTAGGTTATTTATATAGATAGATAGATAGATAGATAGATAGATAGATAGATAGATAGATAGATAGATAGATAGATAGATAGATAGATAGATAGATAGATAGATAGATAGATAGATAGTTAGATAGATAGATCCATATGTAAAATATTAGCAAACTTACATACAGTGTGAGCACTAACCACTTTTTTACCTGCAATGTGATTTCCTTCCCCATGTATTTACCGGCGATGTAACAATCCACTAAATGAAGATTTCGAGGTAAAGGTAATATATCGGCACACCTAACTTTATCTGAAGTCTCTGAACACCCCAGTTGCTGCAAGGGAAAGTATTTTTACAAATGGAAAATATTTTGCGCGTGGGTTTAAAATATTAGGACGAATGTGAAAATTTATTAATTGTCTGCCCGTGGGCAATCTTTTGGAGTCTGGTTAGTGGAGACAGACATCAGTCTTAAAATTATTATTTATAAAATGGAACAAGGTACACTTCTAGCTACAACACAGCAAGGATTCATAAGAGGCTGTGCTTATGGCAAAAGTTCTGTCCATTATGCCGGAGAAAGATCACATCTTGCGAAACAGAGCCATAAATTGAGGTGCATGCATTAAAGATAATTACTGATAAATACTGCAAGCGATTGCACTCGTCTCTTCGATTTTTGGTGGAGACAATCAAAGCCACAAACTAGACATTATCAGAGAATAAGAAGAGGGTTAAATATACCCGACGCTAATGACCTTCACATAATTGGTACTGAAAGCACTGAATTTGCTCTTGTTTCCCACAGACATCAATTTCTCTGCAAGTTACAGTCATCGAGGGCTTATATCCAAAGCAAAGGTGAAAGCCATCAAGTACAGCATTGTGGTAATTCTTGGTAAGAACGTCGTCTCCTTGAAAAACAGACATTCCTGTTAGATTGCATTCACTCAACCATTTGAACTTGACGAGAAGCCACTAATAGGGCAAACCATTAATTTTAGAAAATTAAATTGAATACTTGTGATACAGTTCTCTCTCTCTTTCTCTCTCCCTCTGTCTCTCATTCTTTCTCTGTCTCTCTCTTTTATCATATTGCTTTAGGTGGAGTCAAAGATTTTAATGCAATATGAAATATGTAGTCCATGGTATTCCATAATGTACATTTACAGTGCATTAATGTTCGGCTTCATTATGTGAAATAAAATGTACAGTAGGTGCACTTAAATACCCTTATAAAAATCATTGGAAGATGGTCTATGTCATTCGTAGCATGCGTTGTGAAATTAGAGACAGTACTGTATGCTTTGAAATGTCAATCTGCCATCTTTGGACTGTATTTGTGTTAGCATCTCAGGGGCATATTAACAAGGCAGCGATATGAAATTATCGCCGCTTTTGCGTCCGTTTTCGGGTGAAAACCGGCGATAATTTCATCGCCTTATCAGCAAAGACACGCTGTCGCGTGTCTTGCTGACTTAGCGCCCGTTTACAGCACGCCTCCGATCGCATCGCTAATGAGATGCAAAGGAGGCGTGCCTGACAAGACTCCCTTGGGACAATATCGCGAAGGCAGCTTCGCGATATTAACAAGGGAGGGTAGCAATTTTTTAAATCGCGTTAAGTATGCCTTAACGCAGGAATTTAACGTCTGTTAAATTCCTGGCTAAGGCATACTTAACATGGGGGGTGGATTTTGTGGCTAAGACCACAGGCCCTATCATCTAGGATATCGCCGTTTTCCACCATGGAAAGCGGCGATATCCCAACTATGTCTGGAATTTTTATCGCCTCGGCGATGCGCGTTGTTAATAACGCGCAAACCGGGCGATAAATTCCAGAGATAGCCGGCGATAAATATGCAAGCGCTAAGCGCGCTTTGCGATATTTATCGCCGGCCCTTGTTAATATGCCCCTTAGTGTCATATTTACTTATGTTATGTACCACCATTGATCTTCTGTCCTTGCATATATATCAAATGATTTGTGGTCCTGTTTCCGGTCTAGGTCTGCGGTTTGCTGGTTAAAACCATATAATATATTTATAAAATGAAATATATTTGAATATGAATTAGAAGTCTGATTTAGAGAAGGGTGTAACATATGTTCTTTTGAAAATCAGTGGCAATTGCATTAACCAAAGGCGTTGTTTGTTTTTTTGCCATTGCAGTGTCCTTTGATAGCTAAAATATTCCCAATCCTGTTAGCTTCATTTCTCACACAAATGAGACATGGGGTTTCAGCATTGGTGTAAGACACAATGATGCCCCCTCGCCCTCCAAAATGTAGTGACGGGCCCCTAAGACTCCCGTATTTCGCAAATATGTATAGGCTTAAGGGGTGACCCCTGAACAGAACAAGCTGGCAGTGCCAAGAAGGCTGGTCAGGTAGGTCAGCGTGTGGGACTTTTTTGCCTGTTTGTGTGACTGATTTATGGTTGGGTAGGCTGATTTTACTGCTGATTTCCCTGATATTACCACAGCCATTGCTTGCAGCAGACACAAATACATTCAGTATCCTATAACTTGCAAGGGTGAAGGGAGAGTATTTCGGTAGGTGGAAGAGGCATGTGGGGAAATAAAGACTAGAAAACCTAGGTATTTGACAACCCCAACATTTGACAGTAATACTGGTGGGCTTCTTAAAAAAATTGGATCCTGGCTCTGATTCTTTTACAAACTAAGCTCTGCAAGTGGTAATGGTGAAACACAATGAGAACTTCACTCATCGGGGAACAGAGAAGAAGAATAGCGCCACCTGATACAAACTAAGAGGTTGTCTCTCCCAGCCCTGTGCAGCAGCACAAAAGTTGTGTCTGCTATGCAGGGCTCTCTTTTCAGTGATTTTCATATTAAAAACAACTTTGTCAACTTGACAATTAGAAAATATAGTGAAGGTTTAAAAAAAACTGCATATATGTTATGTTATGTTATAATATTTTTAAAGCGCAAACTGTTACCCGAAGGTGTCCTGGCGCTATCTACAAAGAACCTCCTGCAAACAAGGGCACCAAAAGAACCACATATTACCCATTAAACATCCAGGTTTTTAAGGCTTTCCTAAAAGCCATGAGATCCATGCTGTTACGAAGTTGAAACGGGAGGGCATTCCAAGCTTTGGCTGCCCCCACCTGAAAGCTCCTTCCTCCCCAGCCAGTTTTTGTAAAGGCTGGAACTGCTACCAATTTAGCTCCTAGAGATCGCAGTGGTCTATTTGGAACATACCACTTAAACTGCTGCTTTAAATGTTCTGGGCCATTCTCATGAAGAGCTTTAAAAACGGTGCAAAGTGACTTAAACTGCACCCGTTTCTTAACTGGTAGCCAGAGAAGTCTTCTAATGTCACCAGAAACAGAGGCAAATTTAGGTGTCCCTGTAAGTAATCTGGCTGCCGAGTTTTGAAGAAGTTGTAATCTATGCAACAGGCGCTCCTGGATATTACAATAAAGGCTGTTGCAATAATCCAGCCTGGTCATAGTCAATGCAGTCACTATAGTGCGTTGATTCTCCTTGGGAAGATACTGTAAAATTTTCTTACAGGATCTCAAGACAAATGTAGTAGCCGAGACAACTGAATTGACTTGATCTTCATACTGGAGCCTATCATCAATCAAGACTCACAGATTCTTTACTTTCCTGGAGGGGGTTGGAAGTGAGCCCAGTGAAACCAGCCACCAACTTGGGGTCCAGAACTTAGGATCATTCCCAAACAAGATGACCTCTGTCTTGCTTGAGTTAAGTTTTAAACAGTTCTGGGCCGTCCATAAACCCACTGCGTCCATGCAATCATGAAAACGTAATTCTGTCCTCCTCTCTTGCCCTGGTTGCAGAGACACCACGATCTGGGTGTCATCTGCATAAGATGTAAGATCGAATCCAAATGACCTGATCAAAGGGGCAAGAGAGGACACATAAATGTTAAACAGTGTTGGACTAAGCGAGGAACCTTGTGGAACCCCGCATGGCAGTGAAAACGGTTTAGAACAGAAAGTGCCTCGAGACACTGTCTGTTTTCTGTCTGAGAGGAAGGACTTCAAGAGTTCCCATGCTTTGCCTTGTACTCCACATTCCCACAACCGGTCCATCAACAAATCGTGATGGACCGTATCGAAGGCCGCCGACAGATCAAGCATGATCATTGCGGCCTTACCTCCCTGATCTAATGCAATTCTGATTTCCGCTGATTTTAGCAGCGCGGACTCGGTACTATGCCCTGCTCTAAACCCATATTGAGTCCGATCCAATACTTGAGCTTCCAGTAAGTATGAGGTGAGTTGTGCATTCATACTTTTCTCAGCTAATTTAGATGGCAGAGGGATACGTGAAATGGGTCGAAAATTATTAGGATCCTTCGGGTTTAGGTTAGGTTTCTTAAGTTTCGGCAGGATTGATGCGGACTTCCAGGCTATCGGGAAATATCCTTGCTTAAACATGGCATTTATGATCGTGGTCAATGCAATGGTAATTGGTTCTGGGGCTAGTTTTAAGGCTGCTACTGGACACGGATCATAAGGAGAGCCAGATTTAGTGGACATCAATAACTTATAAGTCTCACTGATAGGAAGAGGCATAAATTCATCTAGACTAAGATATGAACCTACGCGTAATTTGTACCTCTCTTCAGCATCTAGTTTCCCGTCTGTTATAGGGCCATTGAACGTAGAAAAAATAGTCTCCACCTTACTAAAAAAGAATTTGGCAATTATATCACAGAGCTCCTGGCTCGAGGGGATACTGGGAGGGCCCGGGTATGCCAGGCTGATTACTATTTTAAAAAGTTCTTTGGCTGAATTTACAGCAGAGTTTATTCGATTGGCGAAGAATGTTTTCTTCGCCGCTTGGAGAGCATGTTTATATGCCACTAGACTTAGTCTATATGCCTCTTTCTCCAAGGCTTTGTATCCTTTTCTCCATTTCCTCTCTAGTAACTTGCATTTCAATTTAAGATCTTTTAATTCCTTTCCTTACCACAGAGCAGAAGGCCGTGTTCTATTAGAATATAATAGTTTTTTCGGCGCTAACTTGTCACCGGCAGCTTCAAGCCATTTAGAGTATTGAATGGTTGCCTCTTCTGTGTCTATCGATAAGCTTGGAAGGGAAACATTCAATAGATTTTCTAACTCTTTAGCCTCAATTTTATTCCATGCTCTTAAAGACACTTGCTTCTTTACCAATTTATTCTCATCATGTTGACTGGAAAATGCCAACTCGAAGCAAACCACCACATGGTCAGACCAAACCAAGGGAAGTAGGCCTGTAAACGAAAGTTGCGGGTTACTAGAAAAAATCCCGTCCAGAGTATGCCCTGCAGTGTGGGTGGGGCCAACAACCCGTTGATCAAGGTTCATACTTTGCATAAATTTCAAAAGATTCGCTGTATCAGGGTCATCCGAGACCTCTAGGTAGAAATTGAAATCTCCCAGCATAGTAAAGGAACTAGCACAGATACCTCTTTCAAGCCGATTTCCAACCGAAGTTAAAAAAGGCGTCCTGGTGCCCGGTGGTCTATATAAGAGAACTCCCTTGAAAGTAGCCTGGTGGAAATAGTATACGCAAAATTCAAGTGCCTCACAGTCTAAGATGGAAGCGTTTTCGAAGGTTGCCTTAATGGTGGAGTGATAAATGACGGCAAGCCCCCCACCTCTCCTAGAAGGCCTATTTAGAGTATAATATACATAGTCAGGTTTGCAAGTTTGCACGGTCCTAGTTGTAGGAAAAAGGTAATTTTTCTAGTCGAGACTCCTTCGTCTCAAAATACACTTAGGAAAAAAAGTTATTATAAATGTTATTCTTATTTCAGCACAATAGTTCTGTAACTCACGCCTTTATATTAAGTTATTATGACGCATGCTTGATCTGGTGTCCTGGAGCACCTTGGGATGCATGAAAAACACATTTGTCTCCACAGCTGATACTTGGGGGCATGTTCACAAGGAAATGGT
This sequence comes from Triturus cristatus, assembly GCF_964204655.1. NCBI lineage: Eukaryota > Metazoa > Chordata > Amphibia > Caudata > Salamandridae > Triturus > Triturus cristatus. The sequence goes on from NC_140588.1 coordinate 493,997,831, forward strand.
GCAGCGCTATGGCAAAGTTTGTAGCCCTACGTCATTTAAAAAACACGGGGATGTACCGTATTGACAAGAATACGGCACAACTGTTTCTTCCGTTACGATAAAAATAACTGCCTAGCACCAACACAGACAGCCTTGCACCATAGTGCAAGGGTGCCTTCATTGCACGGATGATTGTTTGAGTGTACAACCCATCATTAATGGTGTTTTGCTTTTTGTTTGGTTGATGCAGAATGTAGCACACATAGAAAAAGCAAAAACATGGAGGAATACCTTTATTGCTCCAATCTAACACCTGCTTTTGCTTGGTGTTAGATTTTGGTTCTGCCTTAGATTCCTTGTAATTCTGGGACAGCATCAAAAGTCATTGGGTGTTGAAGTGAAACATCCACTGCAACACCCATTGCACAGCCCTATCACGCAGATACCTTCTTGAAAGGGTAGCATATTTACAAGTGGCATTAAGCCATGCAAAGTGGCTTAATGCCGTTTTGTAAATAGGTGCAGGGCATTGTGCCATTAAAGCATCAAAAAAAGTGACATTCCGGTGGCGCAGTCCCCTTGTACATATGCCCCTCTGTCTTGTTAGAAAAAGATTTGCTTTATAGCGGGGTTTAGAGTTAGATGATATCAGAAAATAATCTGGCAGACAGATTGTTGGTGAATGATATTCAGTTTTGCGTTTGCAATTGCTCTCCTCATCATTTTATTTCATTTAGGGCATTTTGCAGTGTCTTGAGTATTTTTATATAGTATTGGGAATGGTAGGAATGACAAAAAGGGAATCAGTGAACACATTTTGATTTATCTTTTGGGTTCTGCCATCTATGTTTATATAATGCACATGTGTACTCTATCATTTTATACAATTGTAGTCCCAGAGTGAATTTACACATAAACAAGGAATTTTTAAATATTTTATACATCATATAAAAACAACAGTCTTTGCCTTTGCCCATAGTCTTGTGACAATATTCGGCGTATAACTAATTTCTAAGAGGTGTTCTCCACAACAGTTGAGGGTTGACTAAGGCTTCTTTCTTTACCTTTGAGATAACGTCTTCTTTATATAATAGAGGAAATCCGGATAACCACTGACTCATTGTCAGTGAAATTGCTCCCCTACCCTTGCAGCTCCACCATTAAGTGAGGCCCTACTGAGCCCCTGCACTCCCGAAGTGCTGGTGTTCGAGGCTCTCCTCCACCTGCAGGTTTTACCTGCACCTCGTCCCTGGTGGTCCAGTGAACCTCTGACTCCTTCTCTCGCTCTGCTTTATCCTCTCCTTTCTGCTCCCTTCTCCTTGTTTTTCACCCTTTACTTTTATTTTCATCCTTTTACTCTCTTTTCCTTCACTTTTCTTCACTTTGTCCTTTTTCCCACTCTTTTGTGCCCATTTTTCCCGCCACTGCTGCCCCCGTGGCATCTCCCCCACAGCTCGACCAGCCCAAGCCAGTTCCCCTCCTGCCTCCCACCTGTCATGCCCTCCCCGACCCCTATTTCATGGCGGCTCCTGGGTGGCGGTGCCGCTGGTGCGCCTTTGCCCGGCTGCCCCGTCCGCAACCTGAACGCGACCAGCGCCAGGAACCCTGGACCTCCGCATCACCAATGCTACAACCCAGCTGCACACCACGCACTCAACCCAGCTCGCAACAAGAACTGCAAGCTAGCCTCACCAGCCTACACCCACAGACCCTTCAGCTGTCACTGCTGCCGGCACACCTGCAGCACTGCCTGGACCACGGACCCAGCACAACCCGCCCGCAAGAACACAACCGCACCAAGACCCTGCAATGCATCCTCCTCAAAGTCCGATCCCTCCACAAACACACCACCGAAATCTGGGACCTCCCCGACAGCACCACCCCGGACATCACATTCTTCACCGAAACCTGGACCAACACCACCTCGGGACCGGACATCGCCAACGCCATTCCCCAAGGATACAAGATCTCCCAGAAGGACTGCCCCAGCCGCCCTGGAGGAGGAGTCGCCATTGTCCACAAGTCCACCCTCCAGCTGAGCACACTCCCTGACGAGCCCACAGAACCTGATGGAACACCTACACTTCAAGATACAGGCCCGCCCCACTACCACCCTCCAAGGAACCCTCATCTACCGACCTCCCAGACCCCGCGGAACACTCACCAACTCCATCACGGACATCATATCGCCACAAGCCTTCGCATCCACCAACTACATCTTGTTGGGAGACCTCAACTTCCACCTCGACAACCAACTAGACCCCAACACCACATCCCTCCTGAAGAACCTCCACAGCATTGGACTCTGCCAAATCATGACCGAGCCAACGCACTCAGCAGGACACACCCTCAACTCGCTCTTCACAACAGGAAACTCCCATCACTTTCAGCCACACCACCGAACTCCCATGGACAGACCTTCGATTCGTCCATTTCTCCTTCAGAACACCCAGCATCCACTGACCCCAGCACTTGCTCCCACAAAGAAACTGGACCAAAATCACCAACGATCAGCTCACCGTCTCACTCGGCAACTCCACCCCAACCATTGCGGACGACGACGACCCCAATACCATAGCCCGAAATCTGCACAGATGGATATCCGACAGCACCAACACCATAGCCCCAGCAAGAAGAAGAACAACACACGTGCCAAGAAAGCCAGATGGTTTACCACCAAACTTCGAGAGTCCAGACGCACATGTCACCACCTCGAAAAGACCTGGAGGAACTCCAAATCCACTGAAGCCCACAACAACTTCAAAGCCGCCACCCACGCGCACCACCAACTCATCAGAAATACGAGAAAAACAGCAATCAAAGACAGAATCTCCACACACGCACACAGCAGCAAAGAGCTCTTCAGCATAATCATGGAGTTCGCCCAACCCACCAGCGAGTCTACAGACATCCCTCCCTCTCAAGACCTCTGCGACAAACTCAGCATCTTCTTCCACCGCAAAATCAAGAACATTTACGACAACTTCAATGAAGACAGCCAACACATTGAACCCTCACCAACCACCCGACACCCTGAAACCTATGATTGACAGCTGGACAGCCCTCACCACCAAAGACACGCTGAAGACGATTAAGTCAATCCACTCCGGGGCCCCCACGGACCCCTGCCCCTTCCACATTTTCAACAGAGCCGATGACTTCATCGCACCCATGCTTTGCCACACCATCAACCTCCCCCTCGCGAACGCCTCCTTCCCCTATGACTGGAAGCACGCCGAGATCAAACCCCTCCTGAAGAGGCCTTCAGAGGACCCCACTGACCTCAAAAACTACAGACCCTTCTCCCTGTTCCCGTTCCCAGCGAAAGTCATCAAAAAAGCCATCAACAGCCAACTCGCCACCTTCGTCGAAGAGCACAACATCCTCGACCCCTCCCAATCCGGCTTCAGAAAAAAAAACAGCACAGAAAACACCTTTTTCACCGCTACAGATGACATCCGCACCCTCCTGGACAGAGGAGAGACAGTAGCCCTCATCCTCTTTGATCTCTCAGCAGCCTTCGACACAGTCTCTCACCACACCCTAACACGCAAACTTCACGACGCAGGGATCCGGGGCAAGGCCCTCAACTGGATCCGCTCCTTCATCTCCGGCAGAACGTAGCAGGTCACACTCCCTCGTTTCATCTCGGACCATACACCAACCACCTGCGGAGTCCCCCAGGGATCCTCCCTCAGCCCCACGCTGTTCAAAGTCTACATGGCTCCACTCACCCCCATCATCAGAACACATGGACTCAACATTGTCTCATACGCAGACAACACCCAACTCATCCTCTCCCTATCCAACGAACCCAACGCAGCCAAGCACAACTTTCAAGAAGGCATGGAAGCAGTCACCAAATGGATGAAAAGGACCTGCCTACAACTCAACACTGACAAAACAGAAGTACTCATCATGGGCCCACACCCCGATGCCTGGAACGACACCTGGTGTCCCCCCGCCCTCGGAAACCCGCCCACCCCCACAGACCACGCACACAACCTCGGAATCATCCTGGACTCCGAACTAAAAATGGACCACCAGATCAACTCCGTTGCATCCTTCTGCTTCCACACCCTCTGACTCCTACGCAAGACATTCAAATGGATCCCCCTTGAGCACAGAAAGACCGTCACTCACGCCCTCGTCACCAGCAGGCTTGACTACGGCAACACACTCTACGCCGTGATAAAGAAAAACCTCACCCGCAAGCTACAAAACATCCAGAACGCTGCCACAAGACTGGTCCTAAACCTGCCAAGACACTGCCACATCCCCCAGCACCTGGGCACACTCCACTGGCTCCCCATCGCGGCAAGAATCACCTTCAAGATTCTCACCCACGCACACAAAGCCCTCCACAACCCCGGACTTGCATACCTGAACAGCCGACTCAAATTCCACACACCCCAAAGGACCCTACGATCAGCCCAGCTCTCCTAAGCCGTGGTCCCCAGCACCAGGAAGTCCAGATCGGGAGGCCGCTCCTTCTCCTTCCTCGCGGCCAGAGCCTGAAACACCCTATGGCTCCACCTCAGACAGACAACATCACTCCCCATCTTCACGAAAAACCTCAAAACATGGCTCTTAGACAGACCTTCTCCTTGATGGACTGGAACCTGCACCTCCCCTCCTTCCCGGGGCCTTGAAACCCTCACGGGTGAGAAGTCGCGCTCAACAAACACATGATTGATTGATTGATTGATCTATTTGAGGGATCACTTTGTGAAGTACCATTCCATAGTTATTTTCTGCTAACACATTGACTTTTCCAGTGAAAGGATTTATTGTACATATGTCAAGCTTTCCTTCACAGACAATAATATTGTCGTCTGCCTAACCCTTTCTCCACCCAGAATAACACTGACTAAACATTCCTTTAATTATTTTATGGTTCCTATTATATTACAGCTGACATCATCAAGTAAACAGCATTACCCTAGAGACAGAAGGGGGACATTTTGGCAAAATACATCTTGAAATTAATTCTTGAAAAGATGTTTAATTTTTCTAACTCAGCCTAATTTGTTCGTAGATTTAGGGAGAGCGGGTAAGAAGGACATGACAATACACCACTGTGCCACTATCAGGCACATGCATCAATGGAAAAACCGGTCGCAAACGGGCAGATTCTCAGAATCTGCCCCTTTGCGACCGGTATTTTTGCATTTGGGATGCATCATCCCAAATGCAAAAATCGCAATTTAAAGAATCTCTAAATTGCGATTACTTAAATTGCGATTGCATTTAAGGAATCCCAAATTGAGATTCCTTAAATGCAATGCATTCAATTAAAAAAATTAGCGATTTCGCTAATAGGGGGAGCAAATTACCATGAAGTTGAACTTCATGGTAATTTGCAAAAACCTTGAAAAATGCACTTTTGTGCATTTTTCAAAGTTTCATGTTGCACACACACATGCCCTTAGAGCATGTGTTCGTGCAACATATGTGCACAGATCAATTTCAGGGGTGCAATAGGGTGTCATTTTGACACCCTTGCACCCTTGAAATTGCATGAGCAATTTGCGAGTACCTACTGGTACTCGCAAATTGCTCATGCAATCTGCAATTCATTCCTATGGGCCTGGAGGCCCATAGGAATGAATGGGACGGCATTCCTTAATTGCGATTCCTTAAAAATCGCAATTCAGGAATCGCAAAAGTCTTTGTTGATGCATGTGCCTGTAAGTTCCCAAAGGTGACATTTTGACCCTAAGTGCTATTTCTTGATGAACTTGTATTTAAACTGGTGTCTTATATTTCGTTATGCTTACTTTTCAGCGTTTGTACTTTGCTGGAGTCCTTATTTTCTATTTGATATACTAGACAACTTTGATATGCTGCCAGTGACCAAAGAGCGTTTCTACGCATCCGTCATTATTCAGAATTTACCAGCTCTTAATAGTGCCATCAATCCAATTATATACTGCCTCTTCAGCAACAGACACTGCCGCATATTCAGGTATTGTTTTTAGTATATGCACTGGAGATATTCAATTGGGCCTTGATGGAGCTGTAAAGGTGTGATATTATTCGCAATATTAGTATACGAATGTTAATTATTAGTGTGAAAGAAACCTATAGACCACATCATCCCCCAAAAAACACCTTCAGTCATCGGTTCTGCATTGTTTCGCTTCTTTGTAAGATTTACCAAATGCATGATGTACCATATCTTCGTAACGTTTTGAGCCATAAGATAAGATATGTTATATTAGATGACAAAATAGACATTTCAAATGAGTCTCTAAAGCAGGAACATGCAACTGAATGCTCACGTTCACCATGACCCGGACTCCCAATAAATAATGAAAAAAAATGATAGGTTGAAATTGCTGATTCTCCGATGATCCGTGTTGCAGCCCTTTGCAGGACAACAAATGATCATTGGGTTTTTCTTGTTTTATGACTTGGAATTTATATTTTTTTAAATACTGAAGCTTGAATTTCACAAATGTTTTTGTGGTGCTCTAGGCGCGTGACTTTCACACCCAGATGCGTCACATTTCATGTTCCAAACGGTTCCAGACTTACAACATCTCACATATATGAAAGTAGAAAGGAGCAACACGGATGAAGTAATAGGTGTTAGGGTGTACGGACGCAAATGATGCTCAGGGTTATTGATCAGTCACTCACACCAAGAGCCATGCATTAATGAGTTTTCTATTTATTCATAAAACATGTATCCATTTTCTGCAGGAAGATATGTCGTAGGGGTACATGCATGCATGAAAACTGGAGCAGACAGGGACAGGAAAGTAGTAAATTAATTTGCTGCCAGGGACGTAGCTTGATCAATAAAACTGTGGGGGTGGGATGAGCTTCAATTTCCTAACAATCATGCTGGAACATATACCAAATTCTCATACAGGGCAGGAGGCAAAACTGCTGTGCTGTGTGAGAAGGGGAGAGTGCCATATTACAGAGATATGGAACTCTATTCCCCACTCCCTATTCCCGGCACACTATCAGGTATCTCTGCACCACTCACACACCATTGCAGCATAGTGCAAGGGTGTCTGTGTGAGTTTAGCATAGGTTTTGCACAGGAAAGATGTCCTTCCAGTACAAAATACTATGCTTCAACTAACTTTAAAACTTTTCCCACTTTGTATGCGTGCTGTGCAGAGAAGCACACATGAAATCTCAGAAAAGAAAGGAGAAATAAAAGCCTGTCTCCTAGATAGTGGCTATTTGAAATGGGTGTTATTTTTTTACGCAAAACTCTGTCTAATTTTTTTAGTAAATTGGGTTTTGCGTCCAAAACCATGGATGGTTGCATGGGAACACCCATGTACCACCCATGGAATGCCCGCTTGGCACCAAGTAATACAAAGCAGCTCTAAGCGCTGCTTTGCATTACTTTCAAGTGAATTTCCAACACAAAACAAGTTTTGCGCTGAAGAGTAAATTGTGAAAAATAAGATTTTGTGTCTGTGTGCGCAACTTTTGTGATGCAAACACGTCACATAATCTTAATGAATATACCCTATAATTTTAAATATTAACATACGACAAGCAGGGGGCAGGAAAGGGGCTTAAGATGCAGTGGAAAGGAAAGGGAAATACGATTTGTAGGGGTACTAAGTAAGAAAACAAATTATTTTGAGGAAAAAACTATTTTCATTCTCTTTCCAAATAGAGAGAGGGACAGTGTGTGTGTTCATTTTTAGTCTGTGTGTTTAAAGAGTTCTGGTGAAATCTGACAGACACCTCACCATACCCGACTGAAAGCACCTGTACCCAACTATTTATCACAAAATACATTTATTTGGGGGGTGTAACAACTCACATTCCCTCCGCCCCCACCCCCGAAACAACACCCCTATTTGTTGCTGATGCTGGGAAATGCTAGTAATTCTGAATCATGAGGGTTGAGTACGTGGTCTTAATTATCACTTCTTGGGCAGAAGAGGCACAGCCAGTTAAAATAGCAACACAGGCAGTATTCGATGCTTGGCAACAGTGATTCTTGAACTTGCTCCACTTACTCCTGTACTCACCACTTAGTGTCCCAGCACTTTAGCTGTTTTTTCCCTTTTATGCGTTCCCTAATGAGCTAGGTCCAGATTGGATGGACTCTGTCTCTTCTTCCCTTCTTTTTGTTGCTGTATTTCTCCAATCATTGAAGGTTAATGTAATGCCCTTATTTTTCACACACTATCTTGTTCAGCTCTCCAGCTTCATGTTTCTAGCTGGGGGTCTAATTACAACCCACCCACTTTATTTAATGACGAGTCACAGTCAGATGGGCGAGTTAGAATTAAAGTGGTATGTGTATGTTTAAGATTTCAAAAGTAAACTTCATTTGTATTGCTATAGCTAAACCCAGAACATTAAATTTACTTTGAAGACTGCAGGACTGTAGAATGGATACAAGAACGTTTGTATGGTTTTTAGGTCTCGCCTAGGCAGAGCATGCGCTGTCTCATTGAGACATGCAGTATATGCTTTACTAGGTGAGTCCCCACCTCCTTGTTTCTATTTGTTATTGAGTGTGTCTTTCAAAATTTGCTACTTGCTGTTGGCTAATAGTGTTCCAAGTCCGACCTTTTTTTCCTATTGTGCACGCCTATGGCTATTGGCCACTTTACTTGTATTAGTCCAATTTCTTTTTGGTCTTATGTTTTGGAGAGATTTTTTTTTAATGTGCCTTGCTTTTTGAGAGAGTTGAAATGTCTCAGCCCATGCCGAGTGTGTTTCCCGGCACGTATATATTTTTTTTACTTCAAGGCAAGCGTGTGATATTGACAGACTTTGAACGTTTGATCCCGTGATGACATATAATTTTGTTTTACTGCAAGGCAAGCGCATGATAGACAGACTTCTATTGTTTGATCTCGTGCATTGAGTTTCTCCTAACTCGAGCAGGACGCGCCCACTTTCCCTTTCAAAGCAGCGGGACAATGGCGCGGTTTCCTTTCTGACGTCACCGCCGCAGCTCGTTTTTCTATACCGGCCACCATTTGATGCCCCATCGGGCTCCTGAACTGCACCTCAGGTTCGCCCCCACCTCTCAAACTTACTGCACAGATAACTGAACTGCACGCTGTGCTAGGTTTGTGTTTAAAGGCATGCACGCGCATTGCATTTAAACATGTCTGACTCGATATTTAATCAGATATTGAAAATGCATATCGCATTAACAATGCCTGCAATTAACTTATGGTGTGGTTTCTAGCTAGCACCCTACAACTGCCTGCTAGTCACTCCGCTTCCTAGTGCTGTGAGACTGTGGCTCGATGGTGAGGCTCCCCACCATCTTCTGATGGAGCAGACCTGCACACCCACTCATCCCGTCTTCCACATGACCACCCCCGGACCGTGACCATCGTGGCCATGTCCGTGGCTCTTGGGCTCTTCTTCGTCTTCATGGGGACTATACAGCTGACCCAGTGGCTCAGCAAGGATGCGTACGGGAAGATGGTGAGTGCTGCAGCGGTTGGGAGCGGGCTGTGGTGTTATAGTGCCTTTTGTTTCCTCCTTGTCAACTCGATGCTACCAGGGTGCCTGGCAAGGCCTGGGAAGGGGCAAATGAACTGGGTGAATGTCTTCCTGTCTGGTGCATTTCAGAGAGCCTTTCCAGTGGCTCAGGTGCTGCTGAGACCCGTGGTTATCTTTCATAGACACATCAAAGCTGGAGTGAACATTTAGACTCGGTGTTCACTCATTAGAAACTTAATGAACGCATATAAGCATGTTAGCAAAAAGCTGTTAATTTATCCAGTTATTCAACGGCCGGTGCAGCAATACTGGTCCTCACTCACCAACATCCAAAAGCAAGACACTTGTATGATGGTGGGTGGTCATAAGTAGGCCGGGATGCCAGTTTCTTGGCTTTTCCCTACTCAGATTGTAAGTGCGTGGTGCGAGTGTGAAGTTTTGAAGGCAGGGATTTAAACAGTTTCCACAGCGCCTGAAAAACACAGATCATGATTGCATGGTCCGAACATTGAAACTTCCTGAACTAGCAACAAGTGGCTTCATTAACCCTTGGATGAGTGTGAGGCTGTGTGCTGAGTTTTGGAATTTAATTTAATTTAATTTTGATATTGGTTTAACAAGACTTTAAAAAACATGAAACAGACCCTACGCCAGGGTGAGAGAGCCTGGCATAAAGCTTATGTCCCAGAGGCTCTGTCTAAATGTAAAATAATGTTCGCAGCATATAAAAAAGCGATTATCACAAGGAAGGCAGAGTTTTATGAAACTAGGATCCTGACCGCTGACAATACACAAAGGGAGACCTTCCAGATTCTAAAAGAGCTGAGGCAATGTCAAGAATGGATACACCCTACCGGCCCAAAGACTGTAACATGTTCCAGTCCTTCTTTTTAAAAAAAGTCAAGGACCTCTTGACAGATATCCACCTTACCCCCACTGTCCATTGCCCCCTAGTATCGGCCCCGTACCACACGCTTATGACAATCCCCTCACCATTTTCCCAAACCTCAACCACGACTCACTGACCCTACTAATGGGCCGGGTCAAGTCTGGGTCACCAGCAGACCCCTGCCCACCCACGGTATTCAGTATGGCAATCCTGGGGGTTGAGAGCGAGGTCCTTGACCTACTAAATCGGTCTCTTGAATATTGTCAGGTCCCGACTGACTTTAAGGAAGCACAAGTCATTCCCCTTCTGAAAAAAACAGGGGCAGACGCAAAGAACCGTAAAAAGTTTAGGCCAATTTCCCATCTCCCTTTTTTGGCAAAGGTGCTGGAACAGCACATGCTGAAAACCCTGTCACATTACATAGAAGTCAATTAGCTACTACAAACCGATCAGGAAGGCTTTAGGGCCCACCACAGTACAGAAATGGTAATGCTGGCTGTGATGGATGAACTTAGGCTCAAGGCCGACAACAAAAATCCAAGCGCCCTGGTCCTGTTGGACCTATCTGCAGCATTTGACACGGTCAACCATGAGCAACTCTTGTCGCGGATCTCGGAGATGGGCATCTAGAGACCGGCTCTCAGATGTCTCACGTCCTTCCTAACAGACCGATCACAGAAAATACAGTTGGCCGACAAGTTGTCTGTCTCCGGCAAACTTACATGCGGGGTTCCACAGGGCTCGGCGTTGTCCACCCTCTTGTTCAATGCCTACCTCCAGCCCCTGGTGGCCACATTGACTCACATGGAGTGCCAGGTCTACAACTATGCGGATGACACCCAAATCATCATCCAGATAGACAATTTCCCCCTCTACCCATACACGATTGCAAAACAATTTAAAATACACAGTAAACTGGATGACCGCCAACTCCCTAAAACTTAATCACGACAAGCTCGAGGTACTGGCCATCACCACGGACACCAATACCTGGAGTGACCTCTTTTGGCATCCGGAGCTTGGCACAAATCCTATGCTGGCCAAGGCCGTAAAAAGCCTGGGCATCAAAATTGATGCCAAGCTCTCCATGTCGCACCAGGTATCCGCCGTAGTAGGAACTTGCGTAGGCCTGCTTAGGCATCCACGGAAACTGGCCCACTTCCTCTCCTTCACTACACTCAGAATGGCGGTATCTGCCATGATATTTTCACGACTAGACTATGGAAACTCCCTGTACATCGGCCCCCCAGGAAAACGGCTTGCCAAATTGCAGGTGGTTATGAACGATGCCACCAGACTGATCTTCAGACTTCCAAGGAGGGCCCACTCCACACCTCTTCTACGACAGCTGTACTGGCTCCCGGTCAGGCAGAGAACCAGGTTCAAGGGCCTATGCATTGCGCATAAAGCCATTTATGGCCAGGCCCCAGCTTACATCAAAGATCGTCTAGTACACTACACACCCAGCAGGCCCCTCTGCTCTTCGGATGCAGGCCTGCTGGCCTTCCCTTGCTTTAGCACCTCCTCCAAAGGAGGCAGAGCCTTTTCGACCTTAGTTCCACAACTGTGGAACAAGCTGCCTGCAAATCTTCGTAAGGAACCCGCCCTCCTCCCATTTAGGAAGAAGCTAAAAACTCTTTTCTTTGTGGAAATGCCAGTTGAGACTGGGGCACAACCTAACCAATCATTCTCACACTTTCTGGCACACGTGCCACGGTAGGGCTCTCTCTCACAGCGCTTAGAGACCTGGAGGGGATAATGCGCTCTAGAATTACAATATTCGAATGGACCAGTAAGGGCTAATGTAGGGTGGTCAAACTTTCAGCTGCCTGTCAGAAGATAAAAGGGCATGAGCAGTACCGCTCTTTTTTAACTAGTTGTTTTATTATCAAACACCATACCTCACATGCAGACATATATAAAAGTTATTTTTAAAAATCCACGTTCTTTCAATTGGGGCCTGCTTCAGCTTTCATACTCTACGTCTAATAGTTTCTGAACAGGCCCCATCGTTAGGTCTGGCTATAATCTGTTACAATATTGCGTGTTTTGCCACCATTTCACTGTAAGTGGTTGTGTCTCAGCCCTTCTTGAAAGTTTGGGGCAGAGCCCTACATCTATATTTGACCTGGCCTACACTTCACTCATAATATTAGCTGCACAGCACATCCACCACATAAACTAATATCAATGTTTGGGCTGTGTTGTCTGTTTCTGCAGAAACTCTCTCCTTGTCTGATCAATTGTTCAGTATCATGATCAGGACAGTTTTAAGCTCCGTATATGAAACTAGCTGCATCGTTAATATACTGTACACAGCCCTACCAAGGTCTACCTGTTAGACTTGTTAGTTTAAAAAAAAACACCTTAGAGCTCTGGCTGCCAGCTATGACCTATGTGGGGCTGTCTGCACCTCAGCCTCAGTCTTGCCTGATGCCCGGAGCTTGTCTGCGAGTCAGCTGACTGTGTTGATTCATAAGTAGGCAGCTGAGAAGAGATGTTAGTGTTGTGGGCCTGGTCCCACTTGTGACAGAAAGGCCCTGGATGCCGCCACTGATGCTCTGCATCCTGATCTGTTTGATTGACTGCTGGCAGCAGGGAGGATCCAGGAAGCCCAGTGTGGGCAAAGACTGGCTAACACATCTGTGATTTAGTAGTTCAGCTAACTTCCTATGGCTGTTATTAATCAATAAAATGAATGCTTCAATCATTCTGAGCTGCCTGCACCCCTGACCTGTAGTGTTCTGATTATAAGAACTGTGCAGTCACGCTGTCTGACTCTGCCTATTTTCAGCTGCCTGCTTTTAGCGCATTTTAATTCAATGACAACGAGTGACTCATTGCTCAAATGGGTGTAATTTCTGATATTTATGTTTCCCTCATTTTCATCACTTGGTTTTGCTCACGAGCAAGTGTCACTCATAGTTGTTGCCTTAACATACAACTGACTAGTCATGATTTTGGTCACAAGGGATCTAAACAGGGCACAAGGGGACAAAACAAATGTGTACTCTGCGTTTGGACATTTATTTTCAAGCAGGACCAAAAATTGGTAGAAATAGCATTTTGTGTGGCCCTAAACAAAATTGAATCTCTCAATTCCAAAATGTTCTCAACCAAGTAGTGTTTTTAGTGAATGACTGTTATGTAGCTGTGTCTGGGTGGATGTCTGGAAAATTACTTTATTAGTTAGATTATATCATATTATATTTTCAGCATTTGTATACTCACTTGTGCAAGTGATGTGCCCTTATATCAGTCTGAGCATTTGTGACAAAGTGTTTATTGATCTGACTGGAGTTATTCTTATAGTGTATCTTTGTGGCTGTTGTTACTTCAAAACTTGCTGCGTTTCTGGATTTGGTCCTATGGGCATGAGGATGAACTTTCGTGTGTTTAATGTGTCTTTATGAATCTACAAATATTATTTTTGTGAGTAGTGGGGTTGTGCAGTTGGGGGCATAGTGTCACCACCTATGTGGCTTTAGTTCTGTGTTTGGGTGGAACAGATATTATGAGTTTAAAAATTGTTCCCTATTATAGGCACTGGCGGACTGTTTTATAGAATGTTGAAATGCATGTTATTATTGTGATTAGTGAACTTATGATAATAATACTCTGCCTGGTGCAATTGGATATATAAGAATAAGAAGTTGCTGCTTCTAATGTTTTGTTGCACTTCTTGAACTGGGTATTGATCTGTTGCTTTTGTGTAGGTTTTAATGCTGTGGTTTGAGGATTTCCCAACTGATGGAGTGTTTTTTGAGTAGCCCTCTTTGCCTTCTAAGCGGTGTTAGGTGCTGTGTTGATTGAGAGAATGAAGTTGCTGAAACAAGTGCCAAATCTACTGCCACACTAATAAACACTGCCACACAGTCCATTGCAGTAATGTGGGATAATATAATGCATGGCTAAACAGTCCCAAACTGGAATGACTTGGTGAGCAAAAAAACAATGGATTTAGGCCCAGATCTCTGTACTGGGGTGAATGTATGACATTGTTCAGCATTCTGTCCATCAACTGTTGTTTTTGAATTTGTGACCCCGAGTGGGACGGGTATGCCCAGACATGAGTCACGTGCTCTCCATGCCACTGGAATGAAGCTATCCTGGCTGAAGAGGGGTGAAACCCCAGAAACCGTACCTAGGGTGCTTGTTTCCAGTCCAGGGAGGACCTGGCTTGGCAGTTCGGGTTGAACTGTTCCCATGAGGCACAGGTTCAAGACTGATTTGCATATGGCTGGGTTCAAACTGGAATGGCATAGTGAGCAAAATAACGATGGATTTAGGCCATGATCTCTGTACTGGGGTGAATGTATGATATTGTTCTGCATTCTGTCCATCAACTGCTGTTTTTGCATTTGTCACCCCAAGAGGAACGGGTATACCCAGATGTGGGTCTCGTGCTCTCCATGCCACTAGAATCAAGCTATCGTGGCTGAAGAGGGGTGAAACCCCGAAACCGGTCCTAGGATGCTTGTTTCCAGTCCAGGGAGGACCTGGCTTGGCAGTTCGGGCTGGACTGTTCCCATGAAGCACAGGGTCAAGACTGATTTTCATATGGCTGGGTTCAAACTGGAATGGCAAGGTGAGCAAAAAACTGATGGATTTAGGCAAAGATTTCTGTACTGGGGTGAATGTATGACATTGTTCTGCATTCTGTCCATCAACTGTTGTTTTTGCATTTGTCACCCCAGTGGGACGGGTATGCCCAGACGTGGGTCCCGTGCTCTCCATGCCACTGGAATCAAGCTATCCTGGCTGAAGAGGGGTGAAACCCCGAAACCTGTCCTAGGATGCTTGTTTCCAGTCCAGGGAGGACCTGGCTTGGCAGTTCGGGCTGGACTGTTCCCATGAGGCACAGGGTCAAGACTGATTTGCATATGGCTGGGTTCAAACTGGAATGGTATGGTGAGCAAAAAAATTATGGATTTAGGCCCAGATCTCTGTACTGGGCTGAATGTATGACACTGTTCTGCATTCTGTCATTCAACTGTTGTTTTTACATTTGTCACCCCGAGTGGGACGGGTAAGCCCAGATGTGGGTCCCGCACTCTCCATGCCACTGAAATCAAGCTATCCTGGCAGAAGAGGGGTGAAATCCCAAAACCGGGCCTAGGATGCTTGTTTCCAGTCCAGGGAGGACCTGGCTTGGCAGTTCGGGCTGGACTGTTCCCATGAGGCACAGGGTCAAGACTTATTTGCATATGGCTGGGTTCAAACTAGAATGGCATGCTTAGCAAAAAACAATGGATTTAGGCCCAGATCTCTGTACTGTGGTGAATGTATGACATTGTTCTGCATTCTGTCCATCAACTGTTGTTTTTGCATTTGTCACCCGAGTGGGACGGGTATGCCAGACGTGGGTCCCGTGCTCTCCATGCCACTGGAATCAAGCTATCCTGGCTGAAGAGGGGTGAAACCCTGAAACCGGTCCTAGGATGCTTGTTTCCAGTCCAGGGATGACCTGGCTTGACAATTCGGGCTGGACTGTTCCCATGAGGCGCAGGGTCAAGACTGATTTGCAGATGGGTGGGTTCACACTGGAATGGCATGGTGAGCAAAAAAACGATGGATTTAGGCCCAGATCTCTGTACTGGGGTGAATGTATGACATTGCTCTGCATTCTGTCCATCAACAGTTGTTTTTGCATTTGTCACCCCGAGTGGAACGGCTATGTCCAGATGTAGGTCCCCTGCTCTCCATGCCACTGGAATCAAGCTATCCTGGCTGAAGAGGGGTAAAACCCCGAAACGGGTCCTAGGATGCTTGTTTCCAGTCCAGGGAGGACCTGGCTTGGTAGTTCGGGCTGGACTGTTCTCATGAGGCACAGGGTTAATACTGATTTGCATATGGCTGGGTTCAAACTGGAATGACATGGTGAGCAAAAAAATGATTGATTTAGCCCCAGATCTCTGTACTGAGGTGAATGTATGACATTGTTCTGCATTCTGTTCATCAACTGTTGTTTTTGCACTTGCCACCCCTAGTGGGACGGGTATGCCCAGACATGGGTCCCGTGCTGTCCATGCCACTGGAATCAAGCTATCCTGGCTGAAGAGGGGTTAAATCCCAAAACCGGTCATAGGATGCTTGTTTCCAGTCCAGGAGGACTCGGCTTGGCAGTTTGGGCTGGACTGTTCCCATGAGGCACAGGGTTAAGAATGATTTGCATATGCCTGGGTTCAAACTGGAATGGCATGGTGAGCAAAATAATGATGGATTTAGGCCCAGATCTCTGTACTGGGGTGAATGTATGACATTGTTCTGCATTCTGTCCATCAACTGTTGTTTTTGAATTTGTCACCCGAGTGGGACGGGTGTGCCCAGACGTGGGTCCAGTGCTCTTCATGCCACTGGAATCAAGCTATCCTGGCTGAAGAGGGGTGAAACCCTGAAACCGGTCCTAGAATGCTTGTTTCCAGTCCAGGAAGGACCTGGCTTGGCAGTTCGGGCTGGACTGTTCCCATGAGGCAGAGGGTCAAGACTGATTTGCATATGGATGGGTTCAAAGGGGAATGGCGAGCAACATAACAATGGATTTAGGCCCAGATCACTGTACTGGGGTGAATGTATGACATTGTTCTGCATTCTGTCCATCAACTGCTGTTTTTGCATTTGTCACCCCAAGAGGGACGGGTATACCCAGACGTGGGTCTCGTGCTCTCCATGCCAATAGAATCAAGCTATCGTGGCTGAAGAGGGGTGAAACCCCGAAACAGGGTCCTAGGATGCTTGTTTCCAGTCCAGGGAGGTCCTGGCTTGGCAGTTCGGGCTGGACTGTTTCCATGAGGCACTGGGTCAAGACTGATTTTCATATGGCTGGGTTCAAACTTGAATGGCATGGTGAGCAAAAAACCGATGTATTTATGCCAAGATTTCTGTACTGGGGTGAATGTATGACATTGTTCTGCATTCTGTCCATAATCTGTTGTTTTTGCATTTGTCACCCCCAGTGGGATGGGTATGCCTAGACGTGGGTCCCGTGCTCTCCATGGCACTGGAATCAAGGTATCCTGGCTGAAGAGGGCTGAAACCCCGAAACCTGTCCTAGAAAGCTTGTTTCCAGTCCAGGGAGGACCTGGCTTGGCAGTTCGGGCTGGACTGTTCCCATGAGGCACAGAGTCAAGACTGATTTGCATATGGCTGGGTGCAAACTAGAATGGCATGCTTAGCAAAAACAATGGATTTAGGCACAGATCTCTGTACTGTGGTGAATGTATGACATTGTTCTGCATTCTGTCCATCAACTGTTGTTTTTGCATTTGTCACCGCGAGTGGGACGGGTATGCCAAGACGTGGGTCCTGTGCTCTCCATGCCACTGGAATCAAGCTATCCTGGCTGAAGAGGGGTGAAACCCTGAAACCGGTCCTAGGATGCTTGTTTCCAGTCCAGGGATGACCTGGCTTGACAATTCGGGCTGGACTGTTCCCATGAGGCTCAGGGTCAAGACTGATTTGCAGATGGGTGGGTTCACACTGGAATGGCATGGTGAGCAAAAACACGATGGATTTAGGCCCAGATCTCTGTACTGGGGTGAATGTATGACATTGCTCTGCATTCTGTCCATCAACTGTTGTTTTTGCATTGGTCACCCCGAGTGGGACAACTATGCCCAGACGTAGGTCCCCTGCTCTCCATGCCACTGGAATCAAGCTATCCTGGCTGAAGAGTGGTAAAACCCCGAAACGGGTCCTAGGATGCTAGTTTCCAGTCCAGGGAGGACCTGGCTTGGTAGTTCGGGCTGGACTGTTCTCATGAGGCACAGGGTTAATACTGATTTGCATATGGCTGGGTTCAAACTGGAATGGCATGGTGGGCAAAACAATTATGGATATAGCCCCAGATCTCTGTACTGAGGTGAATGTATGACATTGTTCTGCATTCTGTCCATCAACTGTTGTTTTTGCACTTGTCACCCCTAGTGGGACGGGTATGTCCAGACATGGGTCCTGTGCTGTCCATGCCACTGGAATCAAGCTATCCTGGCTGAAGAGGGGTTAAATCCCAAAAACGGTCCTAGGATGCTTGTTTCCAGTCCAGGAGGACCTGGCTTGGCACCATGAGGCACAGGGTTAAGAATGATTTGCATATGCCTGGGTTCAAACTGGAATGGCATGGTGAGCAAAATAATGAAGGATTTAGGCCCAGATCTCTGTACTGGGGTGAATGTATGACATTGTTCTGCATTCTGTCCATCAACTGTTGTTTTTGAATTTGTCACCCGAGTGGGACGGGTGTGCCCAGACGTGGGTCCAGTGCTCTTCATGCCACTGGAATCAAGCTATCCTGGCTGAAGAGGGGTGAAACCCTGAAACCGGTCCTAGAATGCTTGTTTCCAGTCCAGGAAGGACCTGGCTTGGCAGTTCGGGCTGGACTGTTCCCATGAGGCAGAGGGTCAAGACTGATTTGCATATGGATGGGTTTAAAGTGGAATGGCGAGCAACATAACAATGGATTTAGGCCCAGATCACTGTACTGGGGTGAATGTATGACATTGTTCTGCATTCTGTCCATCAACTGCTGTTTTTGCATTTGTCACCCCAAGAGGGACGGGTATACCCAGACGTGGGTCTCGTGCTCTCCATGCCAGTAGAATCAAGCTATCGTGGCTGAAGAGGGGTGAAACCCCGAAACCGGTCCTAGGATGCTTGTTTCCAGTCCAGGGAGGACCGGACTTGGCAGTTCGGGCTGGACTGTTCCCATGAGGCACTGGGTCAAGACTGATTTTCATATGGCTGGGTTCAAACTGGAATGGCATGGTGAGCAAAAAACCGATGTATTTATGCCAAGATTTCTGTACTGGGGTGAATGTATGACATTGTTCTGCATTCTGTCCATCATCTGTTGTTTTTGCATTTGTCACCCCCAATGGGACGGGTATGCCCAGACGTGGGTCCCGTGCTCTCCATGGCACTGGAATCAAGGTATCCTGGCTGAAGAGGGGTGAAACCCCGAAACCTGTCCTAGGATGCTTGTTTCCAGTCCAGGGAGGACCTGGCTTGGCAGTTCGGGCTGGACTGTTCCCATGAGGCGCCGAGTCAAGACTGATTTGCATATGGCTGGGTTCAAACTGCAATGGCATGGTGAGCAAAAAAGATGGATTTAGGCCCAGATCTCTGTACTGGGGTGAATGTATGAAATTTTTCTGCATTCTGTCCATCAACTGTTGTTTTTGCATTTCTCACCCCGAGTAGGACGGCTATGCCCAAACGTAGGTCCACTGCTCTCCATGCCACTGGAATCAAGCTATCCTGGCTGAAGTGGGGTTAAACCCCAAAACCGGTCCTAGGAGGCTTGTTTCCAGTCCAGGAGGACCTGGCTTGGCAGTTCGGGCTCGACTGTATCCATGAGGCACAAGGTCAAGACTGATTTGCATATGGCTGGGTTCAAACTGGAATGGTATGGTGAGCAAAAAAACGATGGATTTAGGCCCAGATCTCTGTACTGGGGTGAATGTATGACATTGTTCTGCATTCTGTCATTCAACTGTTGTTTTTACATTTGTCACCCCGAGTGGGACGGGTATGCCCAGATGTGGGTCCCGTGCTCTTCATGCCACTGAAATCAAGCTATCCTGGCTGAAGAAGGATGAAACCCCAAAACCGGTCCTAGGATGCTTGTTTCCAGTCCAGGGAGGACCTGGCTTGGCAGTTCGGGCTGGACTGTTCTCATGAGGCACAGGGTTAATACTGATTTGCATATGGCTGGGTTCAAACTGGAATGGCATGGTGAGCAAAAAAATGATGGATTTAGCCCCAGATCTCTGTACTGAGGTGAATGTATGACATTGTTCTGCAGTCTGTCCATCAACTGTTGTTTTTGCACTTGTCACCCCTAGTGGGACGGGTATGCCCTGACATGGGTCCCGTGCTGTCCATGCCACTGGAATCAAGCTATTCTGGCTGAAGATGGGTTAAACCCCAAAACCGGTCCTAGGATGCTTGTTTCCATTCCAGGAGGACCTGGCTTGGCAGTTCGGGCTCAACTGTATCCATGAGGCACAGGGTCAAGACTGATTTGCATATGGCTGGGTTCAAACTGGAATGGCATGGTGAGCAAAAAAGATGGATTTAGGCCCAGATCTCTGTGCTGGGGTGAATGTATGAAATTTTTCTGCATTCTGTCCATCAACTGTTGTTTTTGTATTTCTCACCCCGAGTAGGACGGCTATGCCCAGACGTGGGTCCAGTGCTCTCCATGCCACTGGAATCAAGCTATCCTGGCTGAAGAGGGGTGAAACCCTGAAACCGGTCCTAGGATGCTTGTTTCCAGTCCAGGGAGGACCTGGCTTGGCAGTTCGGGCTGGACTGTTCCCATGAGGCACAGGGTCAAGACTGATTTGCATATGGATGGGTTCAAAGTGGAATGGCGAGCAACATAACAATGGATTTAGGCCCAAATCACTGTACTGGGGTGAATGTATGACATTGTTCTGCATTCTGTCCATCAACTGTTGTTTTTGCATTTGTCACCCCGAGTGGGACGGGTATGCCCAGACGTGGGTCTCGTGCTCTCCATGCCACTGGAATCAAACTATCCTGGCTGAAGAGGGGTGAAACCCCGAAACCAGTCCTAGGATGCTTGTTTCCAGTCCAGGGAGGACCTAACTTGGCAGTCTGTGGTGGACTGTTCCCATGAGGCACAGGGTCAAGACTGATTTGCATATGGCTGGGTTCACACTGGAATGGCATGGTGATCAAAAAAAAGACGGATTTAGGCCCAGATCTCTGTACTGGGGTGAATGTATGACATTGTTCTGCATTCTGTCCTCAACTATTGTTTTTTCATTTGTCACACCGAGTGGGATAGGTATGCCCAGACGTAGGTCCCGTGCTCTCCATGCCACTGGAATCAAGCTATCCTAGCTGAAGAGGGATGAAACCCCGAAAACGGTGCTAGGATGCTTGTTTCCAGTCCAAGGAGGACCTGGCGTGGCAGTTCGGGCTGGACTGTTCCCATGAGGCACAGGGTCAAGACTGATTTGCATATGGCTGGGTTCAAACTGGAATGGCATGGTGAGCAAAAAAAACGATGGATTTAGGCCCAGATCTCTGTACTGGGGTGAATGTATGACATTGTTCTGCATTCCGTCCATCAACTGTTGTTTTTGCATTTGTCACCCCGAGTGGGACAGGTATGCCCAGACGTGGGTCCCGTGCTCTCCATGCCACTGGAATCAAGCTATCCTGGCTGAAGAGGGGTTAAACCCCAAAACCAGTCCTAGGATGCTTGTTTCTAGCCCAGGAGGACCTGGCTTGGCAGTTCGGGCTGGACTGTTCCCATGAGGCACAGGGTCAAGACTGATTTGCATATGGCTGGGTTCACACTGGAATGGCATGGTGACCAAAAAAACGATGGATTTAGGCCCAGATCTCGGTACTGGGGTGAATGTATGACATTGTTCTGCATTCTGTCCATCAACTGTTGTTTTTTCATTCGTCACCCCGAGTGGGACGGGCATGCCCAGACATGGGTCCCGTGCTCTCCATGCCACTGGAATCAAGCTATCCTGGCTGAAGAGGAGTGAAACCCCGAAACCAGTCCTAGGATGCTTTTTTCCAGTCCTGGGAGGACCTGGCTTGGCAGTTCGGGCTGGACTGTTCTCATGAGGCACTGGGTTAAGAATGATTTACATAATGCTGGGTTCAAACTGGAATGGCATGGTGAGCAAAATAATAATAATAATAATAATACCGAAGCTTATAAAGCGTGACAGCTACCCCAAGCAGGGGTGTCCCGTCGCTAGAACAGCAGGTAACCACAGCGTCATAAAGCGTAGAGAGCCGCCTCCAATTATTAATCTGTCCTAAAAAGCCACGTCTTCAGGGAATTGCGATAACAGGATTCTGAGTTCGCCTGCCGTAGATGACCTGGCAGGGAATTCCACAGTAAGGCCGTTCTGACCGTGAAAGTTCTGCCGCCCATGCGTGATTTCCTAAAGCGGGAAGAGTGCATCAGTTTACGGGAATTAGATCGTAGCGCCCGGTTTTGCTTATAGGGACACAGTCTATCTTTCAGATATCTCGGGCATTTTCCGTTCAAAGCCCTATATGCCAGAATCAAGGCCTTGAATATGATTCTGTTCTCCACTGGAAGCCAGTGGAGCTTCTGAAGGTGCGGAGAGACATGGTGTCGAAATGGTAAACAACAAACCAGTCTCGCAGCCGCATTCTGTATCATCTGGACGCCATGAATGGCATATTTGGGAAGGCCAAGATACAGGCCATTGGCGTAGTCCATCCTAGATGTGACTGTGGCATGAACTACTATTTCACGGCAGTCTACCGGTAAAAGGTGCAAAATTTTCCGTAGGTTTTTTAATTTACTAAAACAAGTTGCAGAGACCTGCTGTATTTGGGCTCGGAAAGAAAGATCACACTCCCATCTCACCCCCAAATTTCGAATACATTTAGCGGGGGAAGGAGGTGGGCCCATTTCTGGCGGCCACCACAAATCTGCATCAGGGACACAGCCCAGCCCGAAAAACAGAACTTCGGTCTTCCCCGCATTGAGCTTTAATTTATTCAAATTCATCCATAAAGCTATGTCGCGCAAGCAGCCTTTAAAATTCTTAAAAGCCTCTACCGTCTGCTCCTTAAATGAGAAGAACAACTGGGTGCCGTCGGCGTAGGAAAGTGCTTTCACTCCCCAGTTGGCAATCAGAGAAAATAGCGGGGCTAGGTAGATGCTAAAGAGTAGGGGGCTCAGGGCTGAGCCCTGAGGGACGCCGCACCAGAGCTGTTTTGGATTGGACTCATATGGCTTAAGGGCAACCCTCTGAGTGCGCCCACTCAGATAGGATGTCAAACAGGTCAGAACCTTCCCCCCAAAGCCCACACCTTGTAGTCTCTGGACCAGTATGGAATGGTCCACGGTATCAAAAGCCGCAGACGGATCCAGGAGCACCAGCAAAGCTGATGCTCCTGAATCCAGCGAGCATCTTACCTACTCTGCTACTTCAAGGAGAGCGGTCTCCGTGCTGAAGCCGGCCCGAAAACCCGATTGTGTGTCATGCAAGGCACCGCTCTGCTCAATGAAAGTGGTCAGTTGTCGCTGCACCAATTTCTCCAGCATTTTACCTGGGGCGGAGAGTAAAGTAAAGAGAAATGGGTCTAAGGTTACTGAGATCATCTGGATCCCCATTTGGTTTCTTTCTCAGAGGAAGAAGTGTCGCATGTTTCCATTTGTCAGGAAAGATGCCCGTGTCCAAAGAGGAGTTCCATATCTGAAGTAGCGTGTCCATCAGGGAGGAGGATAGTATTTTCCACAGTTTGGGCGGGCATGGATCATCAGGAGCGCCTGAGCGACATTTCTGAATTACAGCTAGAGCTTCCTGAGGTAGTATTGGGGTAAAATTGAAAAGCACAGGTGCCTCTGCCGCGATCGGGGATTTGTCTACTGCCATAGTTGGCTCAGATGGCACAAAGGAGTCGTAGACCTTTAAAATTTTACCTTCAAAGTGATTAGCAATTTTTTCACACAAGGCTAGGGATGATATTACTTTAGTCTCCAGTGCCTTGGGATTAAAAAAGGATTGAGCTACTTTAAAAACCTCGCTACAGGAATGGTCTGCACTCTGAATGCGGTTAATAATATGGTCCCTCCTGGCTACTTTTATGTCCCTATGGAAATCTTTTAGTGCTTTTTTGTAGGATGCCTTGGATAAATCGCTATAACTCAATCTCCACTGGCGTTCCAATCTTTTGCACTTGCTCTTTGTTTCCTTAAGGGCACAGGAAAACCAGGGGGCAGTGGGGGACAGTCTAGTAGATTTTACTACTCTAACCGGCGCGACAGAGTCAACTGCAGCAGCGATCCATTGATGTATGGAGGCTGCGTCTACATTAGGGTCAGAGGATAAGCAGGGGTGAGTGGCCTGCAAAACAGTGCTTAATCCTGCTTCATTCAGGTTTTTCCAATTTCTCTTTGAATAAAGCGAGCTCCCTCAGCTTGCCCGCGGTTGGGCAAGGTAAAGCCAAAAGGGATCATATAATAATCTGACCAAGTTAGAGGGGCCGGAATTGTTATAACAATGGCAGGGAGGGTGGTAAAAACCAGATCTAAGGTGTGTCCCGCTATATGCGTCGGGGAAAACACCTGTTGTATAAGATTAGCGCCTGCTAAGGACGATACCAGTTGTACTGCTTGTGCGCAGTTTGTTGCATCCACATGTAGATTGAAATCTCCTAGAACCATAAAGTTAGTATACATTACTGATTTTTGAACAATGAGACTGCATAAATTCTGAAGAGCAATTGTTGCGCAGTCGGGCTGTCTATAGATAAGGATGCCCGCAAGGGCGAATGAAGGATTAAATTATATGCAAATATTAGGACCTTCAATGCCCTGCTCAAACAGTGGGACAGAGGACACCAACTCCCACGAATCTCTAAGAATAATGGCCACCCCACCCCCCCTTTTCCAGCAATCTCGGTTGGCATGGAACATTTTGAAACCAGGTGGTACAGCTAGTGTAATTGATGTCACCGTATCCAAGTTAAGCCAGGTTTCTGTAAGAAACATCATATCCCAAATACCATCACTTAAGATTGACCAAATCTCCGTAACATGCTTGGCCAGAGATCTACAATTAATGAGGCAGGCTTTAATTTTAACCTTGCACTCCTTCATCACGCCCCTGGGACGTATCTGTCTCATATTAAGGGCCTTAGCCTGATTCAGGATCATGTTGCATGTACAGCAACTGTGTGGGAGTGGGTGGATCGCTAAATCAATCTGATGAGGTCTAGCGCAGAGAGGGCCTCGAAGGCCCAACAGCTCATCCCGCGACCAGCATAAAGGCTGACCGCTTCTGCTGCCAGTAGTGTAGCCGGCTCCAGTCGCAGTCCGGTCGCGGACGGGCGCAGATGGTCTTGCCTTTGGCGTGCCAGTGGCGTGCCAGTGGCGCGCCGGCGGCGAGCCCGCTGCGCGGCCGGCAAGCCATCTTCCTCAAATACCCAGTGGCAGGAAGTGAAGGGCGAAAGTAGGCAGAGTCGCGTCAGTCCCTCCGTTCAATCGGCACTGTTAGCCGTGACGGACCGGGTACCGCGATAGATAAACAGAACCCACGCTTTTACCCCAGGTAAGCAGTCTTTACAAGTACAAGAATAATCCCAGAATCCCAGAATGTATGACATTGTTCTGCATTCTGTCCATCAACTGTTGTTTTTGAATTTGTCACCCCGAGTGGGACGGGTGTGCCCAGACGTGGGTCCAGTGCTCTCCATGCCACTGGAATCAAGCTATCCTGGCTGAAGAGGGGTGAAACCCTGAAACCGGTCCTAGGATGCTTGTTTCCAGTCCAGGGAGGATCTGGCTTGGCAGTTCGGGTTGGACTGTTCCCATGAGGCACAGGGTCAAGACTGATTTGCATATGGATGGGTTCAAAGTGGAATGGCGAGCAACATAACAATGGATTTAGGCCCAGATCACTGTGGTTCAGTGACTAAATATCGAGGGACAAAATATCGACTACACAAAAAATCAACACCAAAATATAGAAGGACAGAATATCGACTCCCTATCTACAAACAGGTAAGTACTAAAATATCGATTCCAAAATATAGACTGTCAAAATATAGTTAGCCAAAATATCGAATTTTTTAAATGTATTAAAAATAATATAAAATTAATTAAATATTAAAAACAATTAAATAAAACATACATAATATAATATAAAAAAGCTTACAATATAAACATAATATAAGTAATTTAAAAAAGTCGAGATTTTGTTGGATACTGAGAGCGTGAAAATTACTATTCCCACTCCAGTGAGTGCAACAGTAGGGAAAGCGTTGGATAGCGTAGGGGTAAAAATTACTATTCCCACTCCAGTGAGTGCAACAGTAGGGAAAACGTTGGATAGCGTAGGGGTAAAAATTACTATTCCAACTCCAAACAGTGCAACAGTAGGGAAAGCGTTGGATAGCGTAGAGGTCAAAATTACTATTCCCACTCCAGAGAGTGCAACAGTAGGGAAAGCGTTGCATAGCGGGAGGGTAACAATTACTATTCCCACTCCAGAGAGTGCAACAGTAGGGAACGTGTTGGATAGCGGGAGGGTAACAATTACTATTCCTGCTGCAGAGAGTGCAACAGCAGGGAAAGGGTTGGATAGCGTAGGGGTAACAATTACTATTCCCACTCCAGAGAGTGCAACAGAAGGGAAAGCATTGGATAGTGTAGGGGTAAAAAATACTATTCCCACTCCAGTGAGTGCAACAGTATGGAAAGCGTTGGATAGCGGGAGGATACAATTAACTAGTCCCACTCCAGAGAGTGCAACAGTAGGGAAAGCGTTGGATAGCGAAAATGGAAAAATTACTATTCCCACTCCAGTGAGTGCAACAGTAGGGAAAACGTTGGATAGCGTAGGGGTAAAAATTACTATTCCAACTCCAAACAGTGCAACAGTAGGGAAAGCGTTGGATAGCGTAGAGGTAAAAATTACTATTCCCACTCCAGAGAATGCAACAGTAGGGAAAGCGTTGGATAGCGGGAGGGTAACATTTACTATTCCCACTCCAGAGAGTGCAACACTAGGGAAAGCGTTGGATAGCGCAGGGGTAAAAATTACTATTCCCACTCCAGTGAGTACAACAGTAGGGAAAGCGTTGGATAGTGGGAGGGTAACAATTACTATTCCCACTCCAGAGAGTGCAACAGCAGGGAAAGGGTTGATTAGCATAGGGGTAAAAATTACTATTCCCACTCCAGAGAGTGCAACAGTAGGGAAAGTGTTGGATAGCGTAGAGGTAAAAATTACTATTCCCACTCCAGAGAGTGAAACACTAGGGAAAGCGTTGGATAGCGCAGGGGTAAAAATTACTATTCCCACTCCAGTGAGTGCAACAGTAGGGAAAGCGTTGGATAGCGGGAGGCTAAAAATTGCTAATCCCTCTCCAAAGAGTGCAACAGTAGGGAAAGCGTTGGATAGCAGGAGGGTAAAAATTACTATTCCCACTCCAATGAGTGCACCAGTAGGGAAAGAGTTGGATAGCAGAGGGTAAAAAATACTATTCCCACTCCTGAGAGTGCAAAAGTAGGGAAAGTATTGATTTAAATTAAAAATAAGATTACATTAATTATCAATACCGATAAAAAGTTAATTAAAAATAATTACCAATTAATAACAATTAATTACCATTTAAAAATATTAATTATCAATTGATACAAATGTATTACCAATTGATAATAATGAATTACTAATTAAAAATTAATTATCAATTATCAATACACATAAATAAAAAAACTAATATTTACTATATTACAATTAATTTACTTCCCACCCAATTCCCCTATAAACCCACAACCCACTCCCAATAATAAAAAATACAATGCACATTATTATCAATTAATCAATTAATAAAAATAATTTTGCAAATAATAAAAATTATTTGGCAATTCATACAAATTATTTACCCATTAATACAAATTAATTACCAATTATTAATTAATTATCAATTAATTATCAATACACCTAAATAAAAAAATAATTATTTACTTTAGTACAATTAAGTTACTTCCGACCCAATTCCCCTACAAACCCACAACCCGCTCCTAATAATAACAAATACAATTAACATAATTATCAATTAATCAATTAATATAAATTAATTACCAATTAATAAAAATGTATTACCAATTAATAATTAATTATCAATTAATTAATTATCAAAACATATAAATATAATTAACATTTAATTAACCATAATTAAATTACTTCCCACCCTATTCCCTTATAAACCCACAATCCGCTACGGAATTAAATTACGCAATAATTAAATTACAAAACATTCATTTGTTGAAATAAATTAAACATACATTACAAAAATAATACATCATTTTAACACATATACTACCATACATAACACAAAAAAAAAATCGATATTATGGTAATCTATATTTTAAAATTCGATATTATGGTAAGCGATATTTTTAAGGTCTATATTTTGGTAATCGATATTTTGTACCCCAATTTCGATATTCTGACCTATCTATATTTTGATGAGTCGATATTCTGTCCACTCTATATTTTAACTTCGATATTCTGGGCAGTCGATATTTTGGAATCGATATTTTGGGTGTTTACCGATCACTGTACTGGGGTGAATGTATGACATTGTTCTGCATTCTGTACATAAACTGTTATTTTTGCATTTGTCACCCCGAGTGGGACGGGTATGCCCAGACGTGGGTCCCGTGCTCTCCATGCCACTGGAATCAAGCTATCCTGGCTGAAGAGGGGTGAAACCCTGAAACCGGTCATAGGATGCTTGTTTCCAGTCCAGGGAGGACCTGGCTTGGCAGTGTGGGCTGGACTGTTCCCATGAGGCACAGGGTCAAGACTGATTTGCATATGGCTGGGTTCACACTGGAATGGCATGGTGAGCAAAAAAATGATGGATTTAGGCCCAGAACTCTGTACTGGGGTGAATGTATGACATTGTTCTGCATTCTGTCCTCAACTGTTGTTTTTTCATTTGTCACCCCGAGTGGGACAGGCATGCCAAGACGTGGGTCCTGTGCTCTCCATGCCACTGGAATCAAGCTATCCTAGCTGAAGAGGGATGAAACCCCGAAACCGGTCATAGGATCCTTGTTTCCAGTCCAGGGAGGACCTGGCTTGGCAGTTCGGGCTAGACTGTTCCCATGAGGCACAGGGTCAAGACTGATTTGCATATGGCTGGGTTCAAACTGGAATGGCATGGTGAGCAAAAAAACGATGGATTTAGGCCCAGATCTCTGTACTGGGGTGAATGTATGACATTGTTCTGCATTCTGTTCATCAAATGTTGTTTTTGCATTTATCACCCCGAGTGGGACGGGTATCCCCAGACATGGGTCCCGTGCTCTCCATGCCACTGGAATCAAGCTATCCTGGCTGAAGAGGGGTGAAACCCCGAAACCGGTCCTAGGATGCTTGTTTCCAGTCCAGGGAGGACCTGGCTTGGCAGTTCGGGCTGGACTGTTCCCATGAGGCACAGGGTCAAGACTGATTTGCATATGGCTGGGTTCACACTGGAATGGCAGGGTGAGCAAAAACAATGGATTTAAGCCCAGATGTCTGTACTGGGTTGAATGTATGACATTGTTCTGCATGCTGTCCATCAACTGTTGTTTTTGCATTTGTCACCCCGAGTGGGACAGGTATGCCCAGACGTGGGTCCCTTGCTCTCCATGCCACTGGAATCACGCTATCCTGGCTGAAGAGGGGTGAAACCCCGAAACCAGTCCTAGGATGCTTGTTTCCAGTCCAGGGAGGACCTGGCTTGGCAGTTCGGGCTGGACTGTTCCCATGAGGCACAGGGTTAAGAATGATTTGCATATGGCTGGGTTCAAACTGGAATGGCATGGTGAGCAAAATAACGATGGATTTAGGCCCAGATCTCTGTACTGGGGTGAATGCATGACATTGTTCTGCATTCTGTCCATCAACTGTTGTTTTTGAATTTGTCACCCCGAGTGGGACGGGTGTGCCCAGATGTGGACCTAGTGCTCTCCATGCCACTGGAATCAAGCTATCCTGGCTGAAGAGGGGTGAAACCCTGAAACCGGTCCTAGGATGCTTGTTTCCAGTCCAGGGAGGACCTAGCTTGGCAGTTCGGGCTGGACTGTTGCCATGAGGCACAGGGTCAAGACTGATTTGCATATGGATGATTTCAAAGTGGAATGGCGAGCAACAAAACAATGGATTTAGGCCTAGATCACTGTACTGGGGTGAATGTATTACATTGTTCTGGATTCTGTCCATAAACTGTTGTTTTTGCAATTGTCACCCCGAGTGGGACGGGTATGCCCAGTTGTGGGTCCCGTGCTCTCCATGCCACTGGAATCAAGCTATCCTGGCTGAAGAGGGGTGAAAGCCCGAAACCGGTCATAGGATGCTTGTTTCCAGTCCAGGGAGGACCTGGCTTGGCAGTTCGAGCTGGACTGTTCCCATGAGGCACAGGGTCAAGACTGATTTGCATATGGCTGGGTTCACACTGGAATGGCATGGTGAGCAAAAAAAAGATGGATTTAGGCCCAGAACTCTGTACTGAGGTGAATGTATGACATTGTTCTGCATTCTGTCCTCAACTGTTGTTTTTTACTTTGTCACCCCGAGTGGGACAGGTATGCCAAGACGTGGGTCCTGTGCTCTCCATGCCACTGGAATCAAGCTATACTAGCTGAAGAGGGATGAAACCCCGAAACCGGTCCTAGGATCCTTGTTTCCAGTCCAGGGAGGACCTGGCTTGGCAGTTAGGGCTGGACTGTTCCCATGAGGCACAGGGTCAAGACTGATTTGCATATGGCTGGGTTCAAACTGGAATGGCATGGTGAGCAAAAAAACGATGGATTTAGGCCCAGATCTCTGTACTGGGGTGAATGTATGACATTGTTCTGCATTCTGTCCATCAAATGTTGTTTTTGCATTTGTCACCCCGAGTGGGACGGGTATGTCCAGACGTGGGTCCCGTGCTCTCCATGCCATTGGAATCAAGCTATCCTGGCTGAAGAGGGGTGAAACCCGAAACCGGTCCTAGGATACTTGTTTCCAGTCCAGGGAGGACCTGGCTTGGCAGTTCGGGCTGGACTGTTCCCATGAGGCACAGGGTCAAGGCTGATTTGCATATGGCTGGGTTCAAACTGGAATGGCATGGTGAGCAAAAAACGATGGATTTAGGCCCAGATCTCTGTACTGAGGTGAATTTATGACATTGTTCTGCATTCTGTCCATCAACTGTTGTTTTTGCATTTGTCACACCTATTGGGACAAGTATGCCCAGACCTGGGTCTCGTGCTCTCCATGCCACTGGAATCAAGCTATCCTGGCTGAAGAGGGGTAAAACCCCAAAACAGGTCCTAGGATGCTTGTTTCCATTCCAGGGAGGACCTGGCTTGGCAGTTCGGGCTGGACTGTTCCCATGAGGCACAGGGTCAAGACTGATGTGCATATGGCCGGGTTCAAATTCAAACTGGAATGGCATAGTGAGCCAAATAACAATGGATTTAGGCCCAGATCTCTGTACTGAGGTGAATGTATGACATTGTTCTGCATTCTGTCCATCAACTGTTGTTTTTGCATTTGTCTCCCCTATTGGGACAGGTATGCCCAGACGTGGGTCCCTTGCTCAACATGCCACTGGAATCAAGCTATCCTGGCTGAAGAGGAGTGAAACCCCAAAACCTGTCCTAGGATGCTTGTTTCCATTCCAGGGAGGACCTGGCTTGGCAGTTCGGGCTGGACTGTTCCCATGAGGCACACGGTCAAGACTGATGTGCATATGGCTGGGTTCAAACTGGAATGGCATGGTGATCAAAAAAACGATGGATGTAGGCCCAGATCTTGGTACTGGGGTGAATGTATGACATTGTTCTGCATTCTGTCCATCAACTGTTGTTTTTGCATTTGTCACCCCAGAATGGGACGGGTATGCCCAGACGTGGGTCCCGTGCTCTCCATGCCACTGTAATCAAGGTATCCTGGCTGAAGAGGGGTGAAACCCTGAAACCGGTCCTAGGATGCTTGTTTCCAGTCCAGGGAGGACCTGGCTTGGCAGTTCGGGCTGGACTGTTCCCATGAGGCACAGGGTCAAGACTGATTTGCATATGGCTGGGTGACAACTAGAATGGCGAGCAAAAAAACTATTGATTTAGGCCCAGATCTCTGTACTGGGGAGAATATATGACATTGTTCTGCATTCTGTCCATCAACTGTTGTTTTTGCATTAAACAGTCCCAAAGGCAAGAATGATTGCATTGCAAATGCTTGTTTTTCCACCTTGACTCTTTTTACCCATAGTATTTTAATTCCGAGTCTGAAATTTACATGGGCTGAAATATCAATGTATTGGGGAGAGACAAGGGACCGCATCCAATCTTCAGAAACCACACCAGCTCTACAATAGTCTGTTAGAGAGGGGAACAAAATTCCATGTATTACTTAAATTGCAATTACTCAGTATATGGGGAAAAACATAATACAGGGTCATATGTCAAATTCTACATTCATGTCTGATACAGGCGTGAGAAGAAAAACAAATCATAGCTGGGGCAGACATCAGTTTCACCGTTCCAGCAAAGTATTTTCTAATCATTTATAGTCTCTTGTGGGAGAATATTATACCAAAAAAGCAAAATGCAGAAAGCCTACAATCTTGCAATATGCAAGTTTAGAGTTCTATATTATGCCCCCCTGCCCAGGATTATTACAAAGGCAATGTGCTGGAGGAATAGGTGCAAAGGGGGTATGGAGAGGGAAAACGGATGGATGAGGGGTGGTGGAATATTGGGAAGTGTTGTTCTGTCAAGCTAAGATTAGTCACACCAGATAGATTTCCTCTGGGCCACCAGGCAATACAGGCATACTAGCTTACCAGGGGGCATATTTACAAGCTGGCGATAAAAAATCATTGCCGCTTATGCGGCCGTTTTCGGCCGAAAAGCGGTGATAATTTTATCGCCTAATTAGCAAGGCCACGCTAGCACGTGAAACCTTGCTTTAGCGTGGGGATTCCTAATGCCCAGCTTTGCATCTCTAATGAGATGCAAAGTGGGCGTTCCTGACCTAACATGACAGGAGAAATGTCGCTAAGCGACATTTCTCCTATCATCAAGCCCCACGCTATGAAGCATAGTGTCAGGAAAAGTAGCGATAACCCCTGTTATCGCTACTTTCCTTACACCTGCTTCAGGACTGACTTACCTATGGAAGGTGGATATCATGGCTAAGTTTGTGAGTCCCTATCAGCAAGCTAACGCCACACTACGTGAGATTTTCGCTGGGTTTCCAGTGATAATCTCACGTTAGGCAGTTAGCTTGAGGATTTTTATCTCTGGGGAGATAAGCGTTGCTAATAGCACGCTATCTCAGTGATAAAAATCCATGTTACCCAGCGATAATTATCTTCACGCTAAGAGCGCTGAGCAATAATTATCGCCGGGTTTCGCTGATATGCCTCCAGATGAGCTGGGGAAAACAGACAGGTGTAATGTGAACCTCTCACAACCTTACTGAATGGAATCTATGTGCAGATAAAAAAAAAAACCTGCAAGAGACAAGAGTATGTTTCCACTGTTTGTTCTCACGCCTTTCCCCTGAGTCAGCACAAAAACAAAGGTTTGGAATAGCACTCTTAGAAGTTTTTATTATTTAAGACAAACCAGTAAAGAATAAATGCAAAGTGATTAAAACAAATATTACAGTTATTGTACCCAAAACGAATATGGAGTACATAAAAAGTCTTTGCTAATGTAAATTAGAAATAAGGGTCAGATATACAATTCTTTTTTGCGACCGCAAACGGGAGATCGGCCCATTTCCAACCGCAAAAAAAGGTTCCAGGCATGTACAAATGCTATTTTGCAAGTAGGTGATTCGCAAAATAATATTTGCGACTCTTGCTATTATGAAGGAGCGTTCCTTTATAATAGCGAGTCACCATACCATGTACTGTAGTTTTGCAACCGAATTTGTGGCCGCAAAACACTCGCAGTTTACCACCTACTTCAAGTAGGTGGTAAACTACTTGCAAAAGGAAGGGGTCCCCAGGGGACCCCTTCCCCTTTGTGAATGGGTGCGTAAATAGTTTTTAAGAGCAGGTAGAAGTTCAGTCGGTGGTTGATTTGTGCAGGTTCTAGATCATGGAGGGCTTTGTAAGCATGCATAAGGATTTTCAACTGGCATCTCTTCTAGATGGGGAGACAGTGGAGGTGTCTCAGGTAGGGGCAATGTGGGTATGTTTGGAGAGGTCCAGGATGAGTCTGGCTGCAGTGTTCTGTATGGTCTGGAGTCTTCTGAGCAGCTTGGTGAAGGTGCCGGCCCACAGGGTGTTACCGTAGTAGAGGTGGCTGGTGACAAGGGCCTGCACAACAGTCTTTGCAGTGTTGGTTGGGATCCAATCTAAGATTCTGCGGAGCATGCGGAGTGTCCGAAAGCATAGAGAGGTGACTGCGTTGACTTGTCGTTCCATGGATCAGAAGTTGCTCCCCATACTTTCTCTTGAGTGTGTAAAGGCTTTTGGGTGACAAAGTGTAGCTGTGTCTACAAATGATTTAAATAAAAAATGTGAAATCATCTTCATGTCTCTGGGATGGACAATGGCTAACATGCATGGTCAGACTTACCTGAAGAAAATTTGTTTTCTTTCATGGGCATTTATGTCCCAAGCTTGCACTGATAGATTTCAGGCATAGTAACATGGCTACATTTTCTTTCTGGATTTTTTCTAATGTAAAAATGAAGGTCTGGTTTTAAAAGTATTTATGAGTATGTGAAGCAGAACTACAACAGTGTTTTACATACTTTTACATGCCTTGAATATTGCACCCAAAATGGCAAGTCACTACAGCATATGGACAATACTACGATAGAAAAGAATTGTGTGGACAAAATAAAGTGTCAAAAATATCAAGGACAAAAATATCATGAAGGTAAGTTTCTATGTGTAAGCAAAGTTTTACCATACTTAACTCCACATCTATGTTCATTGCAGATAAATATAAATATATATATATATATATATATATATATACAAACACGAATCCCGGAAGTGCGGGGCTTCAGATTACGGCGGTCCTGGATGGGCTCCGGTAGCCCCAAACATTACACACGCACCTTTCCGAAAATCACGAAAAGAAATCCAGGACACCCAGGACTGCTGTTCACCAAGTTTTTAATCCAGGCAAGTGATAGCCTTCACCAACGCGTTTCGCAATAAGCTTGTTCACGGTGTGGTCACAGTACAAACTCGTTCTCTTTACATATGCATATTCAGTGGCATCGAAATGGGACTGATCACAAGTATGCTACAAAAAACGTGGGCTCCATTTTGTAATGGTTTTGAACAAATTAATTTTACCCACTCAAGCACGATCTAAGTATTTAGTATTAATCAGATCTATATAACACGGTCGCATGGTATAAATACCCCACTGTGACAAAATTAAATGTACATGAGGTTTACAAGATACAACATAATGCATCGACCAATTATAGTGCTTGAGTTATATAAACAAGACACCAGATTGGTAAACCTAAAGTTTGAAAAACACTAGGAAAAATCCACCTAAGTTTCGACAATTAAGCCCAAGTGGGCAATATCATCCTTTACATACATTCATTGAATTGGAGATATACCAATTTTTAAATACTCCTGAAATTTAGCCCCGTGGGCAAAACACAGAGAAACTCATATGCTGATATTTCCAAAAAAATACTGTGCAAAGTTTCATGCCATTCCTTGACGTACAGTCAACTCCCAACTTGATGTAATTTCAGAAAATGCTGCAATGGTGAGAACGAGAAAAAGGAAGGGAAGTGGTGATTGAAATGACGCAACATTGTCTGACTAATAACTTTTTCCTCTTCAATGATGCAATTTACAAACAAATTCAAGGGACTGCGATGGGCACCTGCTTCGCCCCCAGCTATGCGAATCTTTTCATGGGCTGGTGGGAGGAGCAGGTGTCCCAGGAGTGGGACTCAAAAGGAGACAATATTATAACATGGGCTAGGTTTATCGATGACATTTTCCTAATTTGGAAAGGCGATATACCATCCGCCAATCGTTTTATTGAAACGCTTAATGACAATGAATTGAATCTCAAATTCACATCTCAGATTAGCAAAACTCATATTGTTTTTCTGGATGTGGAAATTGAGGTTAAAGATTTAACTCTTGTCACTAAATTACATCGTAAAGCCACTGCTGGCAATAGTCTCCTGTACGCTCAGAGCGCTCACCCTTCTAGTTTAATTCAAAGCATCCCATATGGAGAACTTATACGTGCCAAACGTAACTGTAGCACAGAGGTTGAATATGAAAGAGAGAAGGTAGTCATGTACAATCGTTTCCGTGAACGTGGGTACAGTCACAAAGTGATTAAACAAGCAGAAAATAAGGCTGATTTACTTATGAGAACTGAACTGTTGAGACCTAAACCGTTAGGAGAAGAACAGAATGAGTGTGTAAGATTTATTACCACCTTTTCCAACAGTGCTTTCAAAATCAGGAAGCTGTTTAATCAAAATTGGCATATTTTATTAAGTGATGCAACCTTGAAAAAATGTCTCAATGTTACCCCGCAGATTACATTTCGTAGAAATAAATCACTACGAGATGAATTATGCAAAAATGCCATCTCTTCTACCAATGTGGTTAGCAGTGTGAACTCCGCTGGCTTTACAACATGTAAACATTGCAAGGCTTGCGCCAACAGCAGAGATTGTAAATCCCTAATTCTCCCAAACAACAATAGAGAGTATCATATTAGAGGTAGTTTCTCCTGTGAAACAGACTACTGTATCTATTGTCTGCGCTGCCCTTGTGGCAAAATGTACATTGGTAGTTCCATACATCGCGCTAAGAAAAGAATTCTGGAACATCTACGTGCTATAAAGAAAAATGACGTGCAATACCCAGTAGCACGTCATTTCTTTAAAGAACACAACCAGAATGCCAAATTGTTATCCTTTGCAGTATTCTATACTATTCCTAGAGCTGTTAGAGGAGGTGACAGGCAGCGTGAATTAAGAAGGATGGAATCAAGATTCATAATTGACTTTGAGACACTTATACCAAAAGGATTAAATTCGAGTGAAGAGTTGTCTGTGCACTTGTGAAGTAATGAATATTTTGACATATTCGACATAGAGCTTGCTTTCGTTTTTAAATTGTTTTATGTGTAGATTTATGAGAGATTTTAACTTAAATAGGGATATACTGTTACTTTACTAATGAATTGTACAAATTCAGTAATATGCCCTTCTTTATTCTCTCTCTCACTTTTTTTACAGTTGTTTCCCTTCACTTCCCTTCCTTTTTCTCGTTCTCGCCATTGCAGCATTTTCTGAAATTACATCAAGTTGGGAGTTGACTGTACGTCAAGGAATGGCAGGAAACTTTGCACAGTATTTTTTTGGAAATATCAGCATATGAGTTTCTCTGTGTTTTGCCCACGGGGCTAAATTTCAGGAGTATTTAAAAATTGGTATATCTCCAATTCAATGAATGTATGTAAAGGATGATATTGCCCACTTGGGCTTAATTGTCGAAACTTAGGTGGATTTTTCCTAGTGTTTTTCAAACTTTAGGTTTACCAATCTGGTGTCTTGTTTATATAACTCAAGCACTATAATTGGTCGATGCATTATGTTGTATCTTGTAAACCTCATGTACATTTAATTTTGTCACAGTGGGGTATTTATACCATGCGTTTTCATTTAACCATTCCTTGTGAATAACACAACAAAGTCCACCGTGTTATATAGATCTGATTAATACTAAATACTTAGATCGTGCTTGAGTGGGTAAAATTAATTTGTTCAAAACCATTACAAAATGGAGCCCACGTTTTTTGTAGCATACTTGTGATCAGTCCCATTTCGATGCCACTGAATATGCATATGTAAAGAGAACGAGTTTGTACTGTGACCACACCGTGAACAAGCTTATTGCGAAACGCGTTGGTGAAGGCTATCACTTGCCTGGATTAAAAACTTGGTGAACAGCAGTCCTGGGTGTCCTGGATTTCTTTTCGTGATTTTCGGAAAGGTGCGTGTGTAATATATATATATATATATATATATATATATATATATATATATATTAACTACTGGCGGTCCCCAGTAGATAGTTATAGTTAGGACCGTGTTTCCATAGGAAATCTGAAAATTCTATTTTGAATAACTTTGGCGCCGGTTGACGAATCCTCGCGAAATTTCAAAATTAATGGGGCTCTCCGTTCAGCTCCTACCCTGAAAGTCTCGGGGTGATTCGTCAAGTGGGGGCCGAGAAAAAAGGGGGGTCCCAAAACGCGTTTTCCCCATGCATTTTTCCATAGGACATTTAGTCGAAGGTACAGCCCGAACGGCTGAACAGAATTACTTGAAATTTGGCAGAGAGGTAGTCCTCAGGTCAGGGAAGTGCCTTTTGCATATATGGAGTCAATCTGTTCAGTAGTTCCTGAGAAAATTGCAGTTAAAGCACATAAATATCTATAGCCGCGCACCGTGCGCGCACCGTGCGCGCACCGTGCGCGCACCCTAACATGCGCGAGCGTAATTCTGAATGGTGGTTACATGTCAGTCAACGTTCGAATCGGTCGAAATCAGGAAGTGTCGGCCGCCATTTTGTTTGTTGTGGGTGCGAGAGTGAAAAAGCGAGGTGGCGAACGTGAAAAGGGGGCAGGGTAGAGAGTTCCTGACCCCCTAGCCTTTGTCAGGGGGTCCCTAAAGGACTCCGAAGGGTGAAAAAACATTTTTTTTTTTTTTAAATCACGGGGTGCACCGTGATAAACCATAATTTTTTTTTTTTTAAATTAGCATTTAAAAAAACGTACAAATTCACTTAAAAAACCATAGGTTTCACACACATTATAGTTAGGAATTAGCATTTAAAAAAACCTTGCAAATTCACTTAAAAAACCATAGGTTTCACACATGTTATAGTTAGGTGGACATTTCACTCGTAAAAAACGAATGAAATTCCACCATTATAGTTAGTTCAGATAACTATAACTCGCGCGACCGCCACTCTATCACAAGGATGATGTCATCAGTGATGTCATGAGTGATGCCACTGACCATGTCATCAGTGATGAAATATGTGACGTCATGAGCACTGGATTGCGGGCGCGTGAGTTATAGTTATCTGAACTAACTATAACGGTGGAATTTCATTGGTTTTTTACGAGTGAAATGTCCACCTAACTATAACATGTGTGAAACCTATGGTTTTTTAAGTAAATATATATACAAGGTATGTAGATGTGAAGTTAAGACCTTTTTATGTTACTTGAAAATATATATAACTTCAAGTTACGTAGATATAGCGTTAAGAATAAGAAATCTATACTTATCTATTTGCACTTGCCTTCTCAATATTTTGTTTCTCTATATTTTTGAAACACTATTCTGTTCACACAATGTTTTTAGTGTTGATGTTCTGTCAGACAACTGTCCCTACTAGTAAAATTGCTAATTTCTGCCCAAATTAACTATTTTTGTTACCTGACTATTTCCAGGAGTACTACTCCACATAAAGAAGTACTACTCCACTTACTCATAAATGCCTTTGTGAATTGGTTCTCCACCTACCTTTTAGTAACAGTGCAAGTAAGGTACAGTTGTTTCTATTTGTACTAATTGTATATGAATGTTTTCTGAATATACTCAGGAGTACTACTTCACATTCAGGGCTACTATTACAACATACACATAAATGCCTTTGTGAATCAGCATTTCAATCTTACTGCAATTAGCCAAAGTGTTGTAAAGGTATCATATAACATATACATGACACAGAATGACTAATTCCCATGGACATTGTCTTCATGGTGTCTGGATAGATCTGCACTAATCTTAACTCTGAAAAGAAATATGTTAGAAAATTGTTTTCGAGTTCACATATTGAGACGATCACCATGCTAGGAAAGGTCAGAATATGAACAATAGTTGCCAGCCTATCATCAGCTTGACCTGCAACCTTCATCATATGATTTATAAGTTGTCAATATATGCACCTTTTTCAATTTCCTGATACAAAAGTTTGCCTTTCTCAAAGAATATCATGTCTATTGCAGCTAAAGTAATAACTAAGACTTTAAACATTCACAGCAATATTCTGGTATATAGAAGTAAGAAGAGCCACTAAACAGAGCACTGGCATTTTTAAGTGATATTGACCAGAATGTAGGGTCAAGAGAAGCACAGAGGAAGGCAGTGATTTTCAACTGGACTGAAGATTGTCAGTGGGATTTCATACTAATAAAACAGGCTATTAGTAAGGCATCAATGCCTTCCCAATTTGAAGTGGATGTGTGAACATGTATTCCAATTGCTTAGCTTGACTGTTAAATTTGCGGCTTTCATGTTAGTGAGCATATACTGATTATACCTCATCCTAGTCCTCCGCACACCAGTCCTTTTTATTTGAGAGTTTCCTTATTTGAAAGAAAGGAATTACCCATTGTAACCCCCAAAAAATAAAGTTGGGCACACAATTCTTGTCCCTACCTAGCTTTCTTCCCCTTCCTGACTAAGCAAAAAGAGGAAAATGGGGATTAGGCGTCTCTAACTTTAATGGAGAATGGTCCGGTAAAGACCACAAATCTATGGGCCTCAGTTACAAAGAATTAGCTTATGGCACGCCATAAGTCATTTTTCTGCACTGCCCTAAGCCAATTCAAAAGGGCAGGAATGCACTGTATTTACATGATACGGTGCATTCCTGTCAGCCAGTGCCCAATTTGCAGCCTAGTGCCAATGCAGGCACCCTTGCACCATCGTGCAAGTGTGTCTGTGTTGGTGGAAAGATTTGTTTTGCGTTACAAGGGGTAACTTTCTGCACAAAAACAATCATGAGAGGTGTTTGCCTCATTCTGTGTGTGCTGCAGAATTCAGCACATGTGGAAAAAGGAAAAAAACATGTCTCTGTGTTACGCCTGCACTGGCGAGGCACACGATTTTGGCTCTGCCCCACGTTTATCTGATATTGTACATCTGAGTCAAATTCCATGGGTGTTGAGCTGGAACACCCACAGCAACACCTATGGAATGCCTCCTTGATGATGAGTAGGGCAAGGCAGCACTTTGCACTGCTTTGCCTTAATCTATATCTATGAGACCATGCAAAACCACACAGGGTGACTTTGAGTGGCCTAATATATATGATTGAGAGGCCTGCACTACCAAACAACCATAACATGTGACTCCCCGGCATCACAGGCCTCTTGTAAATGTGGGTCTACATTTGTAAAAGGCAGGAAGAGAGGAAGAGGAGGGTAATGGGATCCTAGAGGGGCAGAAAAATACCTTTTCCTCTGCCAGAAGCAGAGAGGTTCAACATATGAGAAGGAGCAGAGTAATGGGGTAAAGAGATAGCTGGAGTTGCAGTGGAAATATCCCAGATTCAATGTTGTAGAGAAATGAAAGGGTAAATATAAAAAAGGGTATTGAGTAAATGTGCTTTTATTCCTGAGTGATCACGCTTTCAAAAAACTATTTGCAATAGTTGAAGGAGTGCAATGAGTTTCAAAGGTAGGTATGGTGAGAAGGACAGTGAACACATGGAATATGATGAGCAAAGAAGATGAGTGATAGAAAACAACTAAAATTACCCGCACCATAATTAATATGTAATATGAAAAAATATGGTGGCATAGCAGAAATTCCTCCACATATACCCACAGAAGCCCAAATTGACCACTATGGGATTTGCCCTGAAATATGTATCCCATTACTATGGGTGCCGCCATGAGAAATGCTCTAAAATGGTGGGATATAAGACAGAGGGAAGTTTATGGTGGATCATATGTTGCTACAGACTAATTGTACTGATGGGATCCCCAGATGTGTTTATGTCTACCCACCCAAAAGGTTGAAGCAGCAGTAGGATCATCCACAGCAAAGCAATGGCAGCACTATAAACAGGAACATGAGCTAAAAGTTCAAAGTTTCTTGAGAAATAGTGGTTAAAAAACTGCTGTGTTAATATATTTGCAGTGTATTCTGTAGGCATTTGATGTTTGGTTGAAGATATGTCTCGGAAAAGGCATGCGGCTGCAAATCTGCTGCATATCTGTGCATGCACAGATCATTTGTGTGTAGACTATAGCCAGCTGTGTCCAATGTTGTTTATAACAATGAGGTGGAAGTGGGAGAAGGGAGTAGGACTCCTACAGGAATGTAATGGTCACACAATAACAGGAAATGGAGCGGTAACAAAATTTCAGAGTGCCCAGAAGAATATCAGAAAGGTCTATTGTGTTACCATTGTTGTTATGCCCTCTGTAGGCCTCAGGAGTGGCATGGGACATGTTTTCTTACTTGTGTTCCATGTAACTATTAAGGTTCCCCAGTTGTTCATTTAATATTCTCCCAAAAAAGATTTCTGCAAACAAATTCCACAGACAGTTTGCCAGATTAGGATGCTGGTCGAACCCCATTCCACAGCCCTGTTGGATGCGGTTGGACCACATGTCTTGGGAGTGGGGCATCGCCGACGATGAGACCTCTGCTGTAGCAATGGTTGCATGGTAATACAGCGGGCGGAGCATTACTGGCCTCGGCGGTCAGAATTGGAGCGCAGCTGTGGTGATCGGCCGGGTGGAATGACTGGAATCCTAATCAGGCCCTTAGTATGTGCACTAATTCACCCTAACTGTAAATCCCTTGACAATTTGGAGGATTTGCAGCGAGCAATCCAGCAGCACCAAAAGTTGTACATTATAACAACCCCATACTGCTGCTATTCAGCTTTAGATGCCATTCTTCAGTAAACCGGTTATCTTTTGGTCCATAGTTTTGCTTTCTTACACTAGCCCTGAACATGTGCCACTTCTGTGACCAGGAAACTGCCACTTTGCCTTTTTGCACAACCCTCACCTCCTGCCTCTTTCATTGGTCAATTTCAGTCCCATTGATGTGAGAAAAAAAAGTAAATATGGGGATAAAGATAGTGGAAACATTTAACATAAGTGTTTATTTACTGCCTAATACAGAGCAAGTCTGGTTTCCTTGATCAACTCAACATTATTCTTCCCTTTTAAAATCCTGCGTCCATTAAGGGTTGGCCAAAGCAGTCATTTCCTCACGCCTGTCCTCTAGTTCCTTCTCAGTTGGGTCTCGCACAATAGAAATCTGTATTCAGTATACCTGAGGTCTCGTTCAATAATATGTTACATTCTGTTCTCTATGTTCTTGTAAAGGCAGAGGTGCCTAATGCGAATATAAAAGTCTTAAGTACAATAAACCCTTGCTTTTCTCTCCCAGAAAAACCTGCATCAATCCCTTTAAACAAACCAAAACATGCTTTGTTTTTGTTAACAGATTAAAAGAAATGAAAATAAATAAAACTGTTATTTTTTTTTCAGGGATAGGCAATCGGGAAAACTTGGAGGGACGCTCAGAGATAAAACTGAAGGCTTGGAAATGCAGGTGTGCTCCAGACCTGAGCAGGTCTGAAACGTAGGGCACACAGCCTATGAAGCAGAACAGCTGTTCGATGCTCATCGCAAATTGTGTACATTGCTTACTGTCTATTCTGTTTTGCAAGGCACACTGGAAAGCTGCTCAATGGACTAATGTGAAAAAGCATGGAGATGGATTCCCAAAACAGTATTTTGCTTTTTTCAAGATCATGGAGTGTCTTGAAAGTTTTTATTCAGCTTTCACTTTAAGGGCTTTTACAATTGACACCAATTGGGGGCCTTACTTTGCTAATAGTCCAGTCCTTGTAAATGATTTGTCTTCAGTACCATGTCTCAGAGCTAATGCATATTCATGATACACTGATTTGTAATGTCATTCCCTCTGATATCGCCCTTGTAAAAATAATAAACAAATGATTGTACTGTTGACTGGTTATTTGCAGATAACCTTGTAGCTAATCAAATGTACACATGTTGTCATTTATTGTGAATAATTGTAATAAAGTGAGGAAATGACTAAACTTTAAAGAAATAAAGCGCCGAACCCATGGGGGTAGCAAAGAAGCTGAAAAGGCAAGACAATGACGTGTTAAGTAGGTGATTTATTGTGACAACAGGCTCGTAATTCCTGTATTTAAAAGTGATGAAATGATATTAATACGCTATTTGTTGCAACAATTATGCACATGAGCAGCATCTGTGCCAGGGAGTGTTTAAAAGCAATCTAGGGGCATATCAACAACAACCGGCGATAATTATCGCTAAGCGCACTTAGCGCTAGGATAATTATCGCCGGCTAGCGTTGATTTTTATCGGTGAGATAGCGTGCTATTAGCAACGCTTATCTCAATAGCGATAAAAATCCTCACGTTAAGTGGCTAACGTGAGATTATCGCTGGAAACCCAGCGATAATCTCACGTTAGCTTGTTGATAGGGACAGACAAACTTAGCCATGATATCCTCCTTCCATAGGATATCATGGCTAAGTCAGAAAAATACCAGACGTAAAAAAGCAGCGTTAACCGCGGTTAGCGCTGCTTTTTTTGTCTCTAACAGGGTTAGCGATATTCTTGATAATAGGAGAAATGTCGCTTAGCGACATTTCTCCTATTATTTTTCTCTGG
The DNA here is from genome assembly GCF_964204655.1 of Triturus cristatus. Taxonomy (NCBI): domain Eukaryota; kingdom Metazoa; phylum Chordata; class Amphibia; order Caudata; family Salamandridae; genus Triturus; species Triturus cristatus. The sequence goes on from NC_140588.1 coordinate 494,042,197, forward strand.
AACACCCCCTTTGAATCTCATTAGAGATGCAAGGGGAAGTGTAGAGTGGGGTGCTAACATGCAAATTTGCATGTTAGCACCCTGTTGTTGATAGGGTGCTAGTTTTATCTCTGCTTTTTTGGCTTTTAAAGCCAAAAAAGCAGAGATAAAGCCCTTGTTGATATGCCCCCATGTTCTTTTGTACTGGTGGCAGCTGCTACCCAACACTGAGTAGAATATAGAAGCCTGTAGCGAGTTATTTTCAATGCTCTCCAATGTACGAATCCATACTTGGGATATAAATATGCCGTCTGTGCATAATGGAGGGAAAATAGTTCTGTCTATCAAGCGTGCTCCCTTTGTCTAGGCGACTAGTGGACATTAATGTGATTCTCCAGGATAAGGCTTTCCATTTGTAGCATTCATGTTTTAAGAAAACGTTTGCAGACAGAGTAGAGCAAGGTACCAATAGAGGTGCCGTTGAAAAAACAGTCTCGGGATGGAATAAGATGCTTTCTGTACGTAGAAGACAATATGTGCTCTCAAATACCAAGCCACTTATGAAAAAGGTCATTGTGCTGAAAGAATGATGTGCTGCTGATTTCCTCTACTCCCGGTATATCAGTGAAACTGAGAGAACAAGCTTCCCCTTGAAAGCCACTCACTGTATAAGCTCTTAATACAAGCAGCAGATAGAAGATTACTTGTTTCCTGCCTTAATTCCAATTGCATTTGTGAATATGGACAATAAATATATCGATAAATAGCAGTGGCGGCTCGCAGAGGTAACGCTGTGGGGCGGTGAGGCGGGGCTGGGTGGGGCGTAGTGGAGTCCGACATACGACGGCAGATCTTTATTTATATATTTACGTTCACCTTTGCCATCGCATGTCGGACTCCACTACCCCCACCCAGCCCTGCCCCTGCCCCCCCTCAGCGCCCTACAACATTACCTCTGCGAGCCACCACTGATAAATAGATATATAAAAGAGAAAATATCGAAACCCAACTAAAATGATTAAATCATAAAATCCAAAATATCGGTAAATAGAAATATCTAAGTTTCAAAATATCGAAACACAAAATATCGATGACAATAAGATAGACTTTTTAAACTGACATTACAAATAGCTAAAATATCAACAAAAATAAAGACTTAAGAAAGGGTAGATTTTAGAAATATATCAAATAGTAAATATATTTATGTATAAATTATTTTAAACTTAAAAAACTTACAAAAGTATGTATAAAGTAATTTATAAAGCATATTATTATATTAAAAATATTTAATAATGTCATTATTTTTTCTATATATATATATACATATAAAATATGAAAATGCACAAAACATTATATAGAGAATTAATGAAATACTAAATATATCTATAGTTATATAAAATAAACATAATTGTATTCGAATTTAAAAAAAAATAATGTATTTAAAATATATAACAATACTGTTGACATATTTACTTGGTTTATAGCAATGTTTGTGAGGAATAATCAATAAAATATACATGTCTATATCCATATATATCCAACAAACAAATATGCGGCATGCTGGCGTACTCCCAAATCGTTGGTGGTGCACAAAGAAACAGCGCCACTGCTAGAAATATCCCAAAACTCTCCCCAAACTCCATTATGAGGAAGAGAATCGGCACTCAAAGTCAGGGTATTACATCCTCTTTATTCAGTCAGGTTGCATAGGGCATTGGAATATCAGAGAGACGCGTTTCAACAGTAACACCGCCTTTTTTAATCTGAGATGCACCATGTTCTTTCTTCTCTTTAGACTTAAAATCAATCAATATAAATGATGCACTATTTTTAGCAGCAAGGTAAAAACATGTGTAAACACTGCAGAGAGACTATTCAAACTATACGCAAAAACACCACTCTAGATTCTTACTGTTTAGTAACAACAAAATGAATACTCATCATGAATACTGCTTCTCTCTGATGTTCCAGTGCCCTGGCAACTTGGTTAAATAAACAGGATGCAATACCCTGACTTCGAATGCCGATTCCCTTGCTCATAATATATGTATATTGTTTGACCTGGCATCATTGGTGTGGGTTTCCCTTGTATTTTTGCCTTGACCTCCTGTGTTTTTGCTGTGTGTTGGACTCCGCTTTGCTGGTCTAGATGCTTTGTATCAAGAAAAAATCGGGGGTCACCCAAATCACCCTCCTTTACCTGGGCAAAATACTAAGCACAACATAGAAGCAAGTTGGCAAGGAGGAAAATATATCTATTTCTTAGCATCTAAGGAACTCTTTATTTCCTTATGAACAGTACACAGTCCTGTTGTCAATTCTTAAATATTAATTAAATAGAGTCACATACCACAAGCACATCTTTTATAAAAGAATTTTTAGTTATCTTCATTTGTTTTCATTATTAGTTATACTGATTCTTAATCATCACTATTTTAACAATCTTTTTTCTTCTTTCAAACAGCTAAACGTCAATACAAATAGATACACATCACAAAAATATATTCTTACATTCCTACACCCCCTACAAAAATAGAAAACAATGGTCGCCTCTTAAACAAAGGAGATCCACTCATGAGGTAGTCAATTCAGCACACAAGGTAATGATCCCTCTCCAAATAACAAATCATAAGTGTGCATTCACTAATAAGAAAATAATCTCAATTATGTTCAGACTCCTCTTGTAAAAGACTGTCGACGTGTGCGCGTTTCGGCCTCGTACTCCTTCTGGGCCCCCTCAGGACAAGGGTAAGGAAACTTCTGGTATCTAATCCAAATGCCCTGCAAGCAGGGCTCCGTCCTCCGACGGTCTCAAAATCACCTGGATGCCCATTCCCTCGTTTTTGTTTTTGTCGCAAAACTGTATCTAAATAACTTTAAACTGTATATGAGAGCAAGCGATAATCTAAGATATTTTAAACATTTATATATTTCTATCTGTAATAAACGTATATTATGATAAATATATTTTCCCAAAATCTTGTCGGGTGCGGCCTCCTTGCACCCTCGATGCATGATTGCCATGTGACCTTAATTAGTTCATATCATTTCCCATTGTAACAGTTGGAGGACCCCATCCATTTTAGTCATTCTCTCTACAGCGTTTGATGAGACACACCCCTTCTGCTTAGACAGTTTTTTTGAAAAGATTTTTTGCTGTGTACACATATCTTCTCCTACACACAACATGCAACGATCATCTTGATCAATATTCATGGTCTGTACATTAGCCTTCCACGTGTGATCTCCATGCATCTCAAACGTTACATCAAAAATCAAATGTGTGTTACACGATGCCCCTGGTGTGTGTGTGTGTGTGTGTGCACATTATTGTGCTGCCTTTCGGCGTGGGTATTGCTGGCCCGAAGGGGTATCATCAGCCACGGGCAGAGTGCACATCCTAGATCACATTTGACAAACAGTAAACAGTAATGTGTACATTTCTATTGCAGTATTCTCTGTTGCCAGGCTTAACCAGTATAGTAGTGTCATATGTGAGACTTTCAGATTCACGTTTGGCATGCATTGCTTGACTCTAATGAACGTTATCACTATTTATGACGTAGCCTCACTGCTGATCCTCCCTCCATCCGAGCACATTCACATGTGTGCGCTTCGCAATTGCAACACTTTCAATAATACCGCACACCATTGACATGAGTGTCTGCGCATATCAACAACCTTGACAACGACATGTGATGTTAGCCATTCAATGTTTTCGAACAGCATCTAAGTAGCGATAGTTGCCGCCCTCCCGGTACATGCTACATTACTGTAAATTGCGCCTTCTGCAACAGAAACACATATAAGTACACTTCCTGGCCAGGCAGGAACTGAACAACGCCCAGGTCCCCGGAACTATTATTCACAATCCTACCCTCGCCTGGCGTATGTAAGCCCAGCCCACTTTGCGTACGTATAAATAGGATAACGACGACGCCACATGTCCCAGTTCCTCTACACTGCCTTAGGTGATATGGCTGCATCCACCTCGCATAGCACGCTGCGCAATAAAAAAAAGGGATCCATGAGGCGTACACCATCATCGCAATCAACACTGCACCTGAATTGTGAACACTGCTGCCCGTCGTGTTTGGACACACAACAATGACAGCAGGTGAGCAGTGGGGCCTCGGTGCACAGGGGCTGCAATTGAGTGCGATTTTGCGGGAAGGGTGGGGTGCATCAACCTGGGTGCGCAGGTGCAAACAAGCGATATTACCCTGCTTAATAATGTGTTCTCTGACCTCATTCAGTCACATGTCTGTCTCATTTTAAGGACCTGCTGGACCGTACTGTAGGCCTGAGCCAGCGGGCAGCGCTGCCCTACAGACATGTGGCGTTGGCTTTTGGGGCACTGTAGTGAGTTGATTACTACGTGTACATGCACACAGGCTTGCGCCACTGCATTACACTCGCACATTATACTTCTAGCATGCGCTCTGTTCCTTTATATGTGATCGTTGGCATAACATATTATTTTTTAACCTTGTGTATTCTCATGCACTCCAACTCCTCTTTGAACCACGATTACCACTAACAGTTTGAAGATCGTACTTCAAGAAGGAAGGATGCACTCAACTGGTGTTCTCTATTAACATTGAAAGACACCTTCATTTACCTCAAGACGTTTCCAACATTATATTTTTTCTCCCTTTTCAGACACTGGGTTAGTGAAGCCAAAATGGGTGGAGCGGGTACTCACCCTGTGATGATGCCCTGGGCATTCTGACACCTTCCACCGTAGTATCAAGACACTGTCCCTCACCAGAGGCCTGCTGGACCACTCTGATAGCGGCACCCCAGAGTTGGAGCTCGCACCGGCATGTCTTGGACACACCAGTTGTGGCAGGTGAGCAGTTAAGCCTCGGCGCGCAGGAGCTGCAATTGAGCACAGAGTGGAGAAAGGGGCTGGGGTGCAGCAGCCTGGGTGCACAGATGTAGGCAAGCGATGTTGCCATAGATAATAATGTAATCTCTGGCCTCATTCATATCTCTATTTCATTTTAAGGACTTGCTGGACCGCACTCTTTCTCGTGGACCCCAGTGTCCCAGACACAAGGGTGACGGGAGGTGAACAGTGAGGGCTGGGTGCAGTAGGCCGGTGCTCTGTCTCCTCCTCCCTCTGTTCTTTTCACTCTTCCTCCCCTTCTCCCTTCCACCCACTCGCGCTCTGTCCCATTCTCACTTTCCTCTGTTCATTCTCACCACCTTTCTTTTTCTCTTAGACATGGCACACATACTTATGTTTCTTTTTTGTCTTGCAGGTTTTGTACTCTGCTTCCGGAGGAGTCCCACTCACTTCTTTCATGTTTTACTGTTGTTCGACTAAAGTTACATTTCCATTTATTTGTGTTGTTTTAATAAAAGTTATTTTTTTACCAATTAATAACTGAGTGTATGGGTCTTCTTTTTTTGACAACACTTGTCTGTAGTTTATTGTGAAAATCGGCGGTTGATAGTAGGTTATAAGTGACATTTTGTTTAATTTTCCGGTGCACCTACCAAATATAAACCAACAGACTATTACATAAATGAAGCCTGGGTAATTGTACAACAGCAAGAGCTCCATGAGTGTATGACTTTATAACACCATGAGTTATGCCCGTGTGATTTCAGAACCAATAAGGCACTGCCTAGGGCCACCGAGGCCTCAAGGGCTGGCGAGGCCCACCCTGCATATTTAAATAAAGCCCCGGAGGTTGCCAATCGCCGGTCTTGAGTTGGCCTTAAAGCCCCCGAACAATTCATAAACAATACCGGGGGAGGTGTCGATCCCCTAGTCTGCTAAACGTCTCTGTGCCCTCCCGCGCCTAATTTACATGTGGGATTAAGATCCCCAGTGCTGAAGAGACCCCGCAATATAATAAAAGGATTTGCCCCGGAACATTACCCACCAGTGGGCTCATTTAAATGAATGGGTGAGACCCCGCTTAATTTTTTTTCTCCATTTTTACCATCCGGTTCCGCTTTACAATAATAGGTTTTCCTCCTCTCGCTTCAACGAGTCAAACAAGAATTTACTATCATATGGTGCAAGCAATGCTCCCGCCCTGTAATACCAAACATAAATGTCCCACGCTTGCACACCCCGGGACATTGTATGACCTGCGCCTGAGAGGTGGCGCGCCATGGGACCATGATGTTTTGTTTAATGCATAACTGCAGAATTAGTATAAACGCATACTAACACTACTTGCACATGTGTGGTACAGCAACCAGAGTGTAGTGAAGAGGCAGAGGAACCCCAAAATCAATAAATATAAATCCTACCAGAGGTAGGATCACATAGTTCGATCAGCCGACGACCCTGGGATGAGTAGAAACAGATTCACAAAGAAAACTGGTCTTCAGCACACGACCCTGGGATGAGAAGAAACAGATTCACAAAGAAAACGGGTCTTCAGCACAATGCAAGCAAGCGCAAAATCTTGGTGAGTGCTGTCTTCTTTTCACCTTCCCCGCTCGTCGCCAAATTTATGTAGTGAACAGGAAGACAGCAGTGGATCTGATTAGTAAATTTATTGCAGGAAAAGAAGACAGCTTAAACAGCCACCAACAGGACCAGACACCAAGGCATCCGTCTTCTCCAGCACCGTGTACAAACTCCCCAAGATTCCTCTCATGACAGCCGTACATTCTAACATCACATACTTACATTATAGTATCATTTCATACTAACATTGTACGATGACTTACATTGAAATAGTACACAGAGCACATCATTTTACAGCAATGAGCTCATGGTTTAATCCCGAGTCTTCAGACCAGTAGGTATGAGTAGTTCGCTTCCCACTCCCTGTATAGTATAAATGCAGACTAACACTACTTACAGTTATACTACAGCGGCCAGTATGCTACAGCACCCACAGCCCATCACTTTACAACAATCAGCTCGGTTTGATCCCCGAGTCTTCACACCGGTAGGCGTAGTACTTCGCTTCCCACTTCCGGTATAGTATAAACGCACGGTAGAGGTCAGTAGTTCGCTTCCCACTCCCGGTATTGTATAAACACCTACTAACACTACTTCCACAGGTATCCTACAAACACCAGAGCACATCACTTTACAGCAATGACCTCCTGGTTAAGGCTCTAGGTTTCATACCCGAATGTAGCACCATCTCACCTCAGCACCATGTCACTCTGAGCAACACCACACTTTCAGACCGATAGGTGTGACTACTTCGCTTCGCACTCCCCCGCAGAGGTTACAGTGCTCCTATCCTCCTGTTTCCTACTCTTTTCGCCCTTTTTCCCCCTTACTTGCTTCAATGGAATCACAAAATGGCGGCCAACACTTCCTAGTTGCAACAACTTTCAGCGCTCAAAACCAATAAGCAGCAAGCTCGTGCTAGTAATGTCTCAGTCAATCAGATGGCAGAATTCCCAAATATCAATATCTGTAAATGTTGATATTTTTCCAATACTACTGAACGGATTTACACCAAATAAACAAAAGCGTGCTTTCTAGACCAAGACCCTTGACCCTGCCAAATTTGGGATAATTCCGTTCACCCGTTCGACCTGTAGCCTTGTCTAAAGTTTTCTATGGAAATTAACATGGAGAAAACACCTTTTGGGACCCCCCATTTTTCTCGGCCCCCCTTGACAAATCATCCCCAAACTTCCCACATAGGAGCTGATATGAACAAAGAATTAGTTTGGAAACTTTCATGAAGATTCATCAAACGACGCCAAAGTTATAAGCAAAACAAAAAATGCTCTTCCTATGGAAACTTGGTCCCTCCTAACTATAACTACCTACTGCCGACCGCCAGTAGGTTTTATATATGTACTTTATTTGATTAACTTGAAGTTAAACAAAGTGTTGGACTATTGTGGGAATGTATATAAATTAATTTTGTGTCTTTTTTATTCATTAACACGGTTAAGTAAGCACTATATTAGTAATCACATGTCATGGGAAAAAATTCTCTATTGTCATCAATTACCAACTAGGGGAAATGTTTAGAAAAAATTGAATTCTACAAATAGTGGTATTTAAGCCTTTGAATTATTTCCAAATATACCTTCTTGGTAATTGTTTTTTTGCATTGGCAATGAATGATTATGTATAAAATGACGAGATAAATAAAAACTCTTCCATGTTCACTACAAATGTAATTAGCACTAGCACTTTAAATTGAGGGTCTGTCAATGTGTGTGGATGGCCGAAAGGAGTCTGGACATTGAAATTGGGAAATAAATAAAAGCAAACTGTTCTGGTATAACAGTGGTCTGTGCCCGTGATTTTCCTTCAGGAAAAAGAATTTCGAGTTGCTTCAAGTTTTACCGGTGAATGGCTGTTGCCGGTTCACAGACCCCCTCCTGGATAGAGGTTTTGCCATAACCAGCTGACTGCCTACGAGGTCGCCGAGCGGATACCGCCACGGGCTCGTGGTGAGTGACGGCGGGGACCCCTGGGGCACTACGTGTAGTCCAGAAAAGGAGACAGGCTCAGCCCCTCGGAAACCAACCAACCAAGAAGCAAGACAAAACGACACGATCCGGCTGTAGTGTGAGGCAAGAGAAGGTGCTCCCTCATATGACTGTGTGGCCGCTCGGCGAAGCGGGCACCTAACGGAGGTTAACGGAGGTTGCATCGAAAGAAGTCCGCTTCCACACGCTGGTAAGAGGAACTGTGTGTCACTGATATTTGAGTTTCCGAGTCGGAGGTATACCCGCATTGGGGGAAGCAGATGCGTGAGATTAGGTCTTTCTCTCGCATGCGTGATAAGGCCCCCACTGTGTAGTGAACAGTTTGCTTTAAACCCGTCATTTAAGATGTCGGCTGACGCGCGCAGAGCCCGAGAGCTTCCTGCCGATTAAATATTCTCTGATGCCTTAGAAGGGGAGGCAATCCAACGAACAGAAGTACAGAAGGAGAATAGCAATGAGCCAACTGCGCTGAGAGAGCAATTTAAATTATTGGAACAATTAAAGAGGCGAGAAACAGCGAAATGGTGGGAGGCTCGCTCCCTAAAGAGATATCTGGACGTTGGCAGGATTCCAAGGGGGCTACGCATCATGTTAGCCCCAAGTTATGAGACGCCCAATCCCCTGATGATGGTTGAATGGGGAGAATGTAACCTGGAATCCTCGAGGCGTTTAGTTCAGATCCTCGTCAAATATGCGGAAATAGATGGGGCGGAACTGATAATAAAAATAGATGCCCAAGAATCGTATATTAAACAACAAGTCAATGACCCCCAACAAGAAAGCAAGTGGAGGGAAGAAATGAACAACAGGCTTGACAAAGAGGAGGAAAAAATAAAAGCGCGAAAAATTTGGAAATTTAAACGAGATCGTGACGATTATGCCAACGGCCAGATCTTTACTTTTTCACGACGTTATGACTCACTGAGAGTTGCGATTGCCAATAAAAGACATGATGTGGGAAAAGGGAAGCAAAAAGAACAAATAGAGCTTTCCTCACCGTATAGCTCGGCGTTGGAGAGTGAATCCGACAATGAAGGCGTGAGGAACACCATGGGTATTAAGCTGACCGTGGGGGAAGAGCTGGACATTTTAAAACAGGGGAGAAGGGAGACATTGAGGCCAAGACCACAAATCACAATGGCACCACAAAATGCCAAAGGAGACGGGCCAGGCGCCGGGCGAATAAACAGCGGCGAGCCAAAGAAGCGAGGCCGCGGACGCGCCCGGAGATATTAGAAAAGGAGATCAGGGAATACAAAGCCCACGAGGTCAGAACTATTATTAATCTAGGGCAAACTGAACTGACCAAAGCAGAAAATCAATTACTAAGTCTGGGCTTAAGCTTTTGCCCTGAATCTAATTTTAAATACACTCAAACAAGAGCGGATGTGTATTTATTTATTAGAAAATTGAAACTCAAAAAATTCCATATGTTAAAACCATCAAAGGAAACAGATAATGGAATGCAGAGTACAACTAATCCCACTGGTCTCCAAGTCTCTGACTTGGCCTTATTCTCGGATATACACCATCTAGCAACAGCAGGGGAAAGTGTGGAAACAGGTGAACTGTCCCCGTTGGTGAATCAAACTAAACCTCATACACCCTTCAAGCCAAAATCTAAATTCATTCCTATTTCCACCCATGATGGCTTAGACACCTTCAGTGAGCATGTGGCAGTTCAACTACAGAAATTAACACATGCTAGCAATACAGTAAGAAAAAGAAAGTACTACCATCAACAAGGAAAATTCATGCAGTTGATCTCCAAACTACAGAAGGCGGACCTAGTTATCCGCAATTCAGACAAAGGAGGGAACATAGTTCTTTGGCCGACAGTAGAGTATCTCAAGGAAGCCTACAGGCAGTTGGATGATATAGTATGTTACAGCAAGAGTACGCCACTTAAATATAAAAATGCACAAGAGACACTGTTCAAGGATTTATTGGCATGGAAAAGCTTGGGTCTTTTAAGTTGGGAAGAATTCAAGTTTATCAAAAAAGAACATCCATTAGTACCATACATCTACTTCATCCCCAAAGTGCATAAAAACTTGACGGACCCCCCGGGACGACCGATTATTGCTGCCTGTGATGGCCCCCTTGAGAACTTATCACGGTATATTGACTATTTTCTGCAAGATCACATGAAAAAGTTAAACTCATATATCCAGGATACAGGAGATTTCCTCAAAAAAATAAACAACCTGAGATGGAAAGAAGGTTACCTGTTAGTCACATTGGACGTATGTTCCCTCTATACCTGTATCAAACACAAGGATGGACTAAGAGCAGTGGAATTTTACTTGAGTACAAGACAAATGGAATATGCTGACCACACAAGAATGTTATTGAACATGCTTTCCTTTTGCTTAGAAAACAATTTATTTTTGTTCAATGGGCAATTTTATCAACAATTACGAGGAGTAGCAATGGGGGCCAGCTTTTCCCCCAGCTATGCCTGTCTATTCTTGGGCTGGTGGGAGGAGCTGGTGGTCAGACACCAACACAAAAATGTCTTTGCTCAAAATGTGATCTCATGGTTCCACTTTATTGATGATCTTTTTATCATTTGGCAAGGTACAAAGGACAGTGTAATTACCTTTGTCAAGGATATCAACTGCAATGATCTTAATCTTTCTTTTACCTCTAATATTAGTGATGACTCAGTGACATTTTTAGATGTACAGGTTTTAGTATCCAATAATATTTTAACTACTACCCTTTTTAGAAAACCTACGGCTGGCAATACACTTCTTCATGCCTCCAGCTCACACCCCCCCCATTTAATAAGAAGTATAACCTATGGGGAGATGCTCCGCATCCGTCGTATTTGTAGTAATCCTGAGGATGCGGAACATAAACTAAGGGAAAGTATGACTAGGTTTTTAGCAAGAGGGTATAGTTATGAGGTATTGGAAGCCGCCAAGAAAAAGGCCCAATTAAAACCCAGGGAAGAACTTCTAGAATACAGAAAAAGAGAGGTTTCTGACCCCAATAATGAACCTGTGCGTCTTATTTTAACATATTCCAAACAAGAAAAAGAATTGAGGCGCATCATGAGAAAGAGCTGGCATCTATTTCGTGAAGATCCGGTGATTGGTTGCCTTATGCCCTCAAATCCTCCAATCAGCTTCCGTAAGTCCAGAAGCATGGGGAATATGTTAACTGACAATAGCCAAGAGAGTTTTAAAAAACAGACATGGCTACCTACAAGAAAAGGTTTTTTTAAATGCTCATCCTGCAAGGCCTGCCAGTTTGGTACAAACACTAAAACATACTGCACGGCTTTTTCAGAAATTCCAAGGGAAATTAAGCAACACCTGACGTGCAAATTAGATTTTTGTGTCTATGTGTTACAATGTGATTGTCCCTTAAAATACATAGGTTGCACCAAACTGGCAGTCCACAAGCGAATCTTGCAGCATATTAGAGCTATTGTCAACAAGGACCAGAATTACCCTGTAGCCAGAAACTTTGAAAAAGTGCACGAAAGTAACCCCAAATGTCTTAGGTACTTTGCAATTGAATCAGTTCCCCAGAAGCGAAGGGGTGGTAATAGAGAGGCCACCCTACGTCGCCTGGAAACACAGTGTATATTAGAGTTCGATTCCAAATGGCCGGGGGGTCTCAATGCAACAGAAGAGCTTTATACTTTTTTATGAGTCTAAACATTGTGTCTGGCAACAATATATTGATACAGGGTGCTTTTCTCTCCCTGGGAATGTCACGTATCCATTTGAAGGTTCTTGGGCTTGCTTTTTATGAACATATATATTTTTAATGATTGGTTTTTAAGATGCTGCAGGGTAGGTTTTTATTTACCAGGTGTCTTTTTTATTGATCATTTTAAATATGTCACAAGCCATCCTTTAGCTCAATATCTTGCTATTGCACTTTGAAATCTCATGTCAATTTGTTTACTGCGCTTTATCTGTCTATGTCTCCTACCTCATTTCGCAGAATTTGCACCCCTAAGCATCAGTCACTTTATGTCCTTATAACACTGTTGCACTTATGCACTTTATTTGATTAACTTGAAGTTAAACAAAGTGTTGGACTATTGTGGGAATGTATATAAATTAATTTTGTGTCTTTTTTATTCATTAACACGGTTAAGTAAGCACTATATTAGTAATCACATGTCACGGGAAAAAATTCTCTATTGTCATCAATTACCAACTAGGGGAAATGTTTAGAAAAAATTGAATTCTACAAATAGTGGCATTTAAGCCTTTGAATTTCCAAATATACCTTCTTGGTAATTGTTTTTTTGCATTGGCAATGAATGATTATGTATAAAATGACGAGATAAATAGTAACTCTTCCATGATCACTACAAATGTAATTAGCACTAGCACTTTAAATTGAGGGTCTGTCAATGCGTGTGGTCAGGTGATCAAGGCCGCTTGGACGGCCAAAACGCGTCTGAACATTGAAATTGGGAAATAAATAAAAGCAAACTGTTCTGGTTCTGGTTCTGGTATAACAGTGGTCCGTGCCCGTGATTTTCATTCAGGAAAAAGAATTGCGAGTTGCTTCATATATATATATATATATATATATATATATATATATATATATATATATATATATATATATATATATATATCAAACAAGTCCTGAACTCCCAATCCAAGCTGGGGAGTCTAGAAAACAGGTACGGACCTCAAACCATACACGTTGCTGTTGTCCAAAGAAAATGTACCAAGCGGTTTAAAGTTTCATTTCCGACTTTATTCCATTTAGTCAGACAAGTGTCCGCCTCAGACGCGTTTCGATCGCCTCCGCGATCTTGATCACATATATATATATATTGGTGAACAGCATTCCTGGGTGTCCTGGATTTCTTTTCGTCATTTTCGAAAAGCTGCGTTTTGAATATATATATATATATATATATATATATATATATTTCCTATGGAAAAGGGGTCCTAACTATAACTACCTTCTGGCGACCGCCAGTAGGTAATATATATATATATATATAACAAGAAAGGAAACACCCACGTGGCTAGCACTCTCAGGCAGATAGGATAAATGGTCCTGCCAGGTAAGTGGAGATCAATGCACTCCCCCTTCAAAGCATTGATCCGACGCGTTTCTTGTCGTAAATGTGTGGCTTTAACCTGGCCACGTCGAGCACCGCTGCTGGACCCTTGCGGATCCGCCCCTGACCACATGGCGGGATTGCGGAACGGTTGGCCTGGAGGCTGCATTGCGGATGGAACATAGTGGGGGTCATTGGCGCTTTTCACCCCTTTTTCATAACTTTGCAGGAAAGGGTACTTTGCGGCATTGGTGTTTCTAGTTGCCTCAACATTTTTTCCCTTTTTCCACCTCTCCTGGGTTTGGGGATGGCATCTACCACATAATAACTTAAACATTTCAAGTCATTATTTTGTGTATTTTAAAATGCCGTGCCACCGGGTATGCAGTATCGTTATTAACAATTGCTCTTAGATGTTGCAATATTCAGACATACACCTGCGGCTTGGTACTCCCAACATATCTTAAGCCACAGGTGCATGTCAGAACAAAAACTGCATACTCTGTTCTGCAATTGTAATTTCCTTTGCCTGCTGGCTGTGAGATGGCTTGTCAACGGGTTTCAAGGTAAAGACCTCTATATATACAAACATTGAGAGTCTCAGTTTGAAGTTTGCTGCCCTAGAAGAAGAGGTCTTTACCTTGAAACGTGTTTGCAAGTACAATATAAGGTGGAGTAGAAAGGCAGGCTGCATCTCACAGACAGCAGGCAGAACACCGTTGTGTGCCCTCCCGCCGTACAAGGAGCCCTCGAGCGGCAACATGCTCCTAAAGAGCCTTTATGATATACAGTCCACCAGTACAACGATAACTTTAAGCAGTTCAATGTGTCATGGATGCCTGACGCGTTTCAAAGGCTTTGGCAAGTGAAGGCGCATAGGACACCGTCCTTATCATTTAAATGCTCCGATGCATGCCCTGAATGGAGGTCATCCAGAATCCTATTGGACAAAACTCTGTTATAGTATGATTTGACAAATTAGTTACAACTTAAGGCTGAGATGGAGTAAAAGTATAAGGAGACATAGGATATTCTGAATTTGAGGGAGACAGTGTTGATCACTGGAGGTCAGATGTTTATCAATGGAAACAAAGTAAAGAAGCGGGCCTAATGATATGTGCTTTGGTGCTTTTGGATGTGCTTTAGTCAGGAAAGTATGCTTCCTGGCAATGCGCCAAGCTCTACCGAATGCAGTAGTCAATTAGAGATGTGGATGATAGTTCTGGGTAGCTAAATGTGATTCAACTGAAGTAAATGTGGCATAAGGCACAGGGAACAATAATAAAAGGAAGACTGGATAGGGGTCCAGTGTGTCCTCTAGAACTCAACCATGAAATAGAGGGGCATAAATGCAGAATCTGTAAGATGATTCATAAAAGTGGGGCTTTTGATAGAAGACTTATTGAGCACCACATTGACAAAGTGCCCAAATGCAAAAAGACATGTCTTAGGTTGGCGAATGCGTGATTCTTAGTAAGGAATGCACCTATCAGTCAGCCAGTCAGTCCATGCCAGGCAAGATAAAACAGTCAACTGACAAGTGTTAAGTTGGAGAATGCTTCCTTCTTAGTGAGGAAGGCACTTATCATGCCAGGCAAGATAAAACAGTCACAGGGGCAATGATATGGAGAAACCCAATATCAAATGTGCAGTCATTCACCAAGTAGGCCATCCTTGTCTTTCAGCAGGGTCCCCAATTTATCCCTATCATTGACCAGTGCTTCCAACACTTGATTCCATAATTCCTTATCCCACCAACATTTTGAGTCCTATTCTCAAGCAGGTCAAAATGGGGGTAAATGCAAGTTATGGTGGCTGATCTTTTATCATACCTTTGTGATACAGATGACACTTCCTTGTATCTAGAGCCCAAGATTTTCAGAAAGTGTTCCAATTCATTTAGCTCTGTATATAGAGTCAATTTACCCTCCATTATGGTGCACTTTACATAAAGATCAAGGAGACTTAAAGTTCTACATCAGGAGCAAGGTACCAAGTGCATCTTCCTTTTGAGGGTAGTGTCGAAAAATAGTCTGCTTGAATAATTTGGCATGCTTGCCTGTGTCTCAAACAACAAGTTAAGATGGCACATTGGCACCTGTATTTGCTAGAAAAGTGAGATCTAGCAATGTGACGGCGCTCAAACTCCAGGAGTGTAAAGAACTCCAGTCCTGATTTTGAGGTTGGTGGGCGGGTGCTCCATCACAAAGGTGACGGATATGCTGTTCGCCTTATTACAAGCCTGCTATATGTTAAGCAGGACATCAGTCACATTTGTGAAAGGGTGTTGCAGCCTCCAAACTCTAAATCAAGCCTTTTGTATTCAACAGCAGAGACAGCAGCTCTGCCAGAAACCTTTCCACCTCACTTATCTCCAGCTTCTCTGGATTCCGTAAAGCTGATGCTATCTCTCTTGATCTGTCCTCCAAATAAACAATGTTTATGCAGATGGGATGTAGTTTATCTCTAAGAAGGGTCTCACTAGCACAATTTTATAAATATTCAACATTTCTTTTATTTTATTTAAAAAACATATTTGTATTGTTTTGCAAAAATAACATGCAATAAAAATAAAATGCAACGATCCCACAGCACGCCCACAGTGTTCCATTGCAGTATAAATCCTCTGGACCCAACGTCCCTATCCCTTACTCTCGCAGTCTCCCAGGTGATACAACACATTGATGAGTGCGGTAGAGGTGAGAAACAGCCTTGGGGACCAGTGCCTCCCCCAACAACCATGTGTCCAGCAGAGAGGATACGGGGCGGGGCAGACTCAGAACCCAGGCGCCCTTGAGGGTGTGTGTATGATGCAGGTATTTGAACCACTGGGTCTCTACAAGATCATATTCCTGCTATAAGGCCACAATGGATTCAACCTCCCTGTCCTTCCGAACATCTCCCAGGTTCTCAATCTCAATGTGCTCCTGCTGGCTGAAACCAGTTAACACAGAACGGTAGCTAGGATAACACTGCCTTTTCAACCCATAGCATTTGTGGCTGCATCCCAGGCCTTCCGCATAGTCTTGCAGGTGTAGCCAGTCCCTCCTCCCATAAACATAGTGGAGATACGCCCACCCCACCATAGTCATACATTCAATCTGGAATGCCGGTTCATTATACAGGCAGGGAATCCAGTCACTGAGAAATGCAGTTGTGCCACCCTATAATAAGCCCTAATATCCGGCAGCACCAGCCTCCTGTTGTACACTGATCTGTATAAAGTCTTCAAAAGCTATCCTTGGGGAGTTGCCATCCCACAACAGAGTATGGAGTGCCTTATCAAAACTGTCAAAATACAGGTCAGGGACAGGATATTAGATATTCTGCAAGACGTAAAGCAGTTTTGTCAGAGTGATTATTTTGTACAGGGCTGATCCTCAGAGGGAGTCTGCTGTAGAGATCATTCGCGATTCAAGGTAATATCAATATCCAGATATCGAAATCCATCCGTCATGACCTGGAGCCTCCACACCGCGGGGTCCAGATCCTCCCAGCCAACCAGCTGAAAGACAATAGATTGATCACGGTTAATATAGAACCCCAAATATGTCTCAAAGGAGGGGAGCACAAGCAGCGGAGCCAGGATCCACCATTCAGGATCAGTGAACCCCACCAAGGTATCGTCCACATACAGTGAGATTTTTTCCAGCTCTGCCTGCCCCAGGAGGAACCCCATAATATCCGCCCTACTGCACACCCAGCACGCCAGCACATTCATGCACAAGGCAAAAGGAGAAGAAACATCGGACAGCCTTGCCTTGTTCCCCTTCCAACTACAAACAGCTCAGAAACCAAGCAATTGACTTTCACCGCTACTGTGGGTGCCTTGTACAGGAGTGTCACCCACCTGCAAAATTTTGTCAAGTCAAGATGTTCAGCGTCTCAAACAAGTAACACTGATCAATGGAGTCAAAACACTTTTTCCATGTCCAGTGATAGGAGTGCCTACAGGGTGGGATCTGTCTTTTACCAATCCATCCAGAAGAACAATCTGTGAAGGATGAGCCTTGTTGACCCCCATGGCATAAAGATAGTTTGGTCTGCATGGACCAGATCAAAGATCACTCCCATAATTCTAGATGTGTGAATTTTTGCAAGTATCTTACTCTTGGAGTAGGTAGAGGGGTTGATAGGAAGAACAACAACCAGGAGGCCTGCCCTTTTTTAGCATAACAACAATAAAATCATGGTAAAGTTCTGGAGGCAGCGCCTCTTCCTTGTTCGCCACGTTGAAGAGGTTCAGGAGATGGTGGTGAAGCAGGGCCAAATAGTGATTGTAGAGCTCTACAGGGAGGCCATTGTTGCCTGGTGTTTTCCCAGACTGCATCACCTGTATCGGTTTGTTTGCTTCTGCAATCATCAAGTCAGCCTCCACTGCGGCTCTGGCTGAATTGTGCAGGCCCTGTAAAGGCATCTCTAACAAAACGTCAGTGACCTCATAAGGCACCCGTCGCACCGGGCCATATATAGGCCTTTGTAGTAGGTCAGAGAGAGCTACACGCTGGAGCGCACCAGGTCCCCAAAGTTGGTCATTACCTCAGCCACCTAGCACACCCCCTCCACCCTCCTACTCAGCTATGCAAGGAGGTGATCAGCTTTGTCGTCCGTGTCATATAGTCAATGTTGTACCACTGTAGTGATGCTTCCCTGCTTGTGTCACATGATTTTGACAACAAGTCTTCATCACCTGCAGGAGCTCACAGGGGCTCGCCACCCACACCCACGTCCATTCTAGGTGCAGGAGATGCCACTCCAAGAGCAACTTCTCTTCCTCTCTACGATGTTTCTGCAATACTATGATATTACAGGCACTGTCTAGGAACACTGTTTTATAGGTCTCCCACAATTCCATCTGGATAGATACCATCCTAACGTTCGCATCACAATACTGCAGGGAGGCCACTCTAAGGCACCCTGCCACCCCTGCATCAATCAAAACACAGGGATCCAATTCCTCAACTTCTTTAATGAAATAATGCAGAGCTGTGAGGAGTTTATTTTCAAACAAACAGATTTGATCTCAAACTCCATCTCTGACACTGAGCCATCTACAGCTGAGATTGAGTTTCAAATTGTTTCCAGAGTGAGTTCAGGCATTTTAGCTTGAGGTGAGAAGCGAATATTTGTATTGCTGATAATAGATTGTGAGAACAGTCATTGTTTGGATTGCTGCTTAAATGATAATTGGGCATAGAATGCACAGGGTAAAAGGCAACAACTTAAGGTTATGTGGCGGGCATGAAAGAATGGATTGAGCTGAGATGAGATGGAAGTTCACTCAGGGAGACGGCACTCCTTTCAAATGTATCCATTGCTTAGCAGCAGGGCAAATCAAAGCTAGGGTGACACCTTCCTCCTGGTCATTAGAAACAGGGGCCCCCAAAGTTGCTTTTCTGAAATTCATGCTCCGCCCAAGATTCCAATGTAATTATGTCAAGCTGAGGCACCCCCAGCGTTTGTCCCAATTGATGGCTCACAAATGCTGAAGTTGTTGGTTTCAGCGGACCGTTCAAACTGGAGGCGCGCTATACTTTTACCACCTCTATCATCACTTCCAAGCTATCTCGCATTGATTTAGTGACGGTGCTGCTATTTTCAGTCCCCTACAGTGATGAATTTTGCCATTTCTCCTTTTAAATGTTTTTAAACATGCCCTTATTAACCATGTGCTTTTATGATTTATTTTTTAAATCGAATAATGCTATCCTTACCCAGTTAACTACATTTTCTCCAAATTTGTTACGTTTGCAATATTCATTTATTTAACTATGTGGCTTAGTCTTCCAACAGGCCATCAAGTCAGTAGGCCAATCCAGTACTGTTCATGGGTGCATAAAACTAGGCCTGGGCAAAAATTTCATTCCGTTCGCGGAAATTGCGATAATTTGACATTTTCGCGTTCCGCGGAGAGCGCTAAAATGTCAAAATTTCCACTTTCCGCAGCTTGGCGATAATTTGTTTCTTGCTCGCGCTGTAAAATAATACATTCTCGCGCGCGCGCGATCGCCTTACCTGAATCCCTGCGTTCGCCGACAAGTTTTCTTGATCCGGTCGCGTTCTCCATGAGATGTTGGATTGTTTTTAGCCATTTGCGCTGTCTCGTGACAGTTTGCGCCCGCAGTGACGTCATGCGTCGCGCGATCACGTCTTTCTTCTCGCAATCAGAGTGGATTTCGCAAATTCCGCCCACCCCACATAAAACAACTGTTTCTGAGGTATATGTTGTTTTAAAACCTAATTTGGGATGATATGGCATTCTATTTAAATAAAAACGTAGTTTTATTTGGTATTTTTTTTTGTATAAAATGTGAATATGTGGGGCAATATTTGATGTCTTGCGAGGGTGTGTGGTGACTTATAGCTTAGCTAGCTTTAGTTTTTGGCATTGCTGTTGATGGTAGTGTTTTCTTTAGTGTTACCGATGCCTTCTTTGTCTGCCCACTGTGTGTGTTTGTTTCCCAAAGGCCAACATTTGTCTTTCTTCTCCATGCCACGTGGCCAGGGGCCATTTTGTGTAGTCAGTGTCCATAGGCTTTCATGTGTTCTTTGTTTTCCATGGCTCCTTGGTTGTTGTTTGACCATGTAGCCGTTGACTATTTTGTGCAGCCAGCCAGTGTACTTTTGCCATAGGCCTGCATGTGTTCTTTGTTTTGGCCATTCCTCCTTGCTTTCTGCTTGACCAGGTGGTCCATGCCACTGTGTGTGGCCAGCCAGTGGGCTTTTGCCATAGGCTTTTGTGAAGAGGTGGTTCTGACCAGCTAATCCACACAGAGGTTTTGCCTTTTGATCGCCTGGCTTTTGATCTTTTACTGTGGGAGAGCCTCATAACCTGTTACTTACCCACAGTAAACTCATGGTAAAATGGACTGTGTATGGTTACTGCCAGTGCTTACCTTTAAATATAATGCTGCTGCAATGCAGCAAAGGTAAGAGGCACTTTGCTGGTGACGTGTGCACATGTATGTGTACACATGTGAGGGCTGCATGTCGGAGACTGTTGCTGTGTGCAGCTCAGGAACCGCGCACAGGTAGCCTGGTGTAGAAGGGACCCTGCAAGGTTGTGTACTGATCTGGGATATGCCTTTTAATATTGGTGCACACAGATAGGGAAAATTAGTGTGCTGGACTGTCTAGTCTTCAGCGACCCTCTGTTATTCACAATGGGAAAGGCTGCCTTAGAGTGCAACTCAGCTTCCCCTTGGTCTAAAGACACCAGTGCCATGGCCATACCAATGTACAGTGTAGCCTGCCTGAAAAGAATAACCATGTTAAGTCCAAAGTCAGAATTGTACAGCTTAGGGTTAATAAAAGAATGCCCTGTTACTCTGGCTCGGCTCAGGATCAGAGCTCAGGCCTCTTGTCACCCTGCTAGGCTGGGTTAATTACTTTTCCTTCCAGCAGCAGAAAGAAAGGCCCCCCCCTACAAAGGGTGTAAATAACCTTGATGATGTCAGCTCCTGATGAGCAAGGGTTGGAATGGACTGCTCTGCATCAATCAGCCAGCCGTCATCTTGTGCAAGAGTTTAGGCCCAAGACCACTGAAAAAATGGAGGGAGCCAAGACCATGGAGCCAAACAAGCAGAAGGGTTTATTTGAAGTTTTTCTGGGGCAGGTCCTGGCAGTGATGTCAGTGAGGGGTAGTGCTGCGACCCCCAGAGAACATGTGGTATATTACAACTGGGTGATGCCATATTCAAGTATCTGAGAAGGCTGTGCACGAAGGTGGAAATAGAGTAGTGATGTGGCACAGCACAATAGGCAAGACACCCTCCCTGCTGGCCCCTCCCACTCACACTTATAAGGTCTTGCACAAGGGGGAGAGGTCTCTCTTAGATGTGCTTTTCTGCTTCACACTGGAACTGGAGCTGATGCCATGGACAACGGGAAGGAACAACAACCTGACTGCCATCTGGATTAAGGACTCTGCCTCTGATTGACCCCAGGACCGGTGGGACACTCCCCCAGGACCAGGGACTTTGGTCCCCTTCAACCCGCTGAGGACCAGTTGGGGGAAAGACTGAGCTTCTGGGTAGGAAGGAGAGAAGCCCAGCGGAAGAGCAAAGCATAAGGCTTGTGCAGGGGGCCAGTGAAACCATTTCCCTGCAAAATTCTTCACCCTTTGAGGCCTGATGACAGTGTTCCAGGTGGCTCTCCATCAGGAGCAAAAGGAGACCAAGATAATGAAATCGAGCCAACGGAACCTGAGATACAACCTGGGGAAGTTTGGTGACCTTTGATCTAATTTTGGTGACAGAGCATGTGGGGCTCTACCTCCGTTCTCATCTCGGCCCCAGTGTGGGTCAGGACCCCGGGAATGCCCCCGAGAATCAAAGAAATAACTGGGAAGCACCATTGTGCTTTTTCCTGACAAGGTAAGGGGGTCTAGAACCCTATACCTGAACCCTGAGGAAGAGACCAGATGAGGACGTGCCATCGTGGCTCTGCGAATGAGGGGCCGGGGTCCACGATCCCATCCATGGGCCCCGTGAAGAAAAGTGCGGGAGGGGTCCAGGACCCTATCCCTGGGCCCCACTAAATAGGTTAATGGGGGAATGCTGTAATAAAGATGCATATTTGTGTAAAAAGTTGACTTACTGAGCAGCAGAATGCCAGGACAGCACAATGGGTTACAACGTCTTCCAGGAACTGACCAGGAGACCTAAGCTCCAGAATGCAGTAAAATCACGGATCACTGCATCCAGTTAAATGAACACCAAACCTAATGAACACTAATGTTACATATATTAAGCAAACCACTAATGCATATATATATAATAATCCAACTCATCATAAAGCAAACACTAATGCATGGTATTAGGCACATTACCATGTCATTATATGAACCACAAGAGAATGACCACTTTAGAAGTTGCCTGTGACAAAAAACTTAACTTCTGGCCACTTAGAGTGATAATCAATCATTACAAGAGCAAATCTCGCTTTCTGAGGTCTCTTGTAAAAAGGGCCTGATATATCAAAAGCCTCTTTCTCCCAAGGTGCCACTGGCTACGAAACCGCTTAAAGCGGAGCAGGGACTACTCTGAGCATCTTATAACTGTTAACACACACTCTACAGTCTCCTACCATGTAGTCTATGATTACATCCAACCAAGGCCACTAGAAAGTAGATCTAATAAATTTCTTAATGGAGGACATACCCTGGTGTCCTTTATGAGGCAAATAGAGTGTCCTTCTTTGCATAACAGTAGGAGGGACACACTTACCCACTTTGACTAAAATGTCACCTTCCATAACCAATTCTTCTGAAACCTTGAAAAATGGCTGAGCTTGGGGGGCAACTTCCTTCTCTATACGCCATCCCTCCGGTCCATATCTTTTGATAACTGGTAAAATGTCGCCTCCTTCTTCTGTTTATCCACACTTTTTCAGACAAACCAGAAAATTCCACACCCACCAAATCCTTCACACTTACAACCATTTACATCTCATCACGTTCCATTTCCCATTCATCTTAACAAGGTAATCTGGACAAACAATCTGCCATAGCCTTAAATTTGCCAGGAACATATTCCACGCCACAATTATACTCCTGCAACCTAAAGGTAAGTCTGGCAATATGTGCAGTAGAATTCCACCCTTCAGCCTGAGACAGAGGGCCAGATGTACGACCATTGGCAATTGCGACTTGCAAATTGCGCCAAATTTTGAGTCGCAATTTGCGAGTCACAATTGCCAATGAACAACAGTATCTGAGAAACTGTTTGCATTTCCCAATGTGGTCGCAAATTTCATGCCTCATGCATATTAATGAGGCTATCACAATTTGCGACCCCACTGGGATTGGCCGGCACTCCCAGGGATGGACCTGCTGGGGTCAGCAGACTTCCATGTCTGGGACTGCTTTTAAATAAAGCAGTTTTTTTTAAATGTAGCCTGTTTTCCTCAAAGGAAAACAAGATGCATTTTTTTTTAAAAATGCAACGTTTTTGTTTAATATTTTGGGGCAATGTTAGAGCACCCATTCACAATGTTGAAGGGGTCTCCAGGTGACCCCTTCCTGTTTGCGAATGGTTTACCACCCTCTTGAAGAGGGTGGTAAACTGCAAGTGTTTTCAACCACAATTGCGGTCGCAAAACATTCTTACATAGGGTTCAGACTCGCTATTAGGAAGAGATGCCCTCGGAGCACCCCTTCCTAGTAGCGAGTCGCTAACCCTATTTTGCGAGTCGCTATTTAATTAGCGACTCACAAAATAGGGTTAGTACATGGGCCACTGGTTTTTTGCATGCGCAAACGGGTCTAAAACTAATTGGCGCATGCAAAAACCCATCGTACATCTGGCCCAGAATGCCTACCAATGGCTTTTGGTCCGTCCTCAGAATCGCCCTGCTTTCCCACGCATAATTATGGAAGTGCTCAGTCGCCCACACACATGCCAGTAACTCCTTTTCAATGACCGCATTCCTCCTTTCTGTCTCGCTAAGTGTTCTAGATACAAAGGCTACACACCACTCACTTTTACCACTCTTTTGTCCCAAAACCCCTCCAATGTCACACAAACTCTGCTTTACATCTTGTAAGTTCCCTGAGCGGTTCCATTTTAGTTGCCAATCTTTCTTGTTTACACAGTCCAGCAAAAGATAACAATGTTTCCTTATTATCAGGAACAATCAAAATCGCATCCACCAATGACTTCTTTGGACACATACCGTTGCCTGACACAGTGTGTCCTAAATACTCCACAGAATCACAGAAAAATGTATATTTCTCACCCTTCAGTGTTAATCCATGCTGTTCCAACAATTTACATGCTGCCACCACATGTCATTTATGCTTTTCCTTATACTTATAAAATATCAGGATTTCATCCTAAAAGCACCTCACACAATTGTCTAAATCTTTAAAAATGTGGAACATTGTTCTCTGAAATACAGAAGATGCAGATGCAAGTCCAAAGGGCATTCTTTTAATTTGAAATAACCCTTGGGGGCTAAGGAATGAAGTGAATCATCTGGACTCCTCCGTGAGTTGAATTTGATGAAATGCCGAACGAAGATCCAAAGTGGAAAATACCTTTGCCCCATCCAGCATACTCAACACTTTATTTATATTCGGCAGAGGGTGACAATCCATTACTAAATTAGCATTTAGAGCCCTCACATCCACACAGATCATGAGGCTCTTGTCTGATTTTCCGGGCCTAAAGAATAAATGATACCCATTCGGAGGGAATGACACCTCTTCAATTGTCCCTTCATTGACCAATCCTTCCACCCCCTTTTTAATTCTTGTCTGACACTCACTGGCACACCTCTCAGCTTCTGTCTCACAGGAGCAGCATTGGCTTTTACTTTAATGAGATGACTGAACCCTTTTAACTTTCCCAATTTCCCATCAAACACTTTGGGAAACAACTGAATTATTTCTTCCTTTTGTTCGCCATCAGACAGCAATAACACAGGGTGCTTACGTATTGGGTTAAGGATAATGCCCAATTTCCCTTGGTCCTTCCACCCCAACACATTTACACCTTTGACAGCCACATATAACTTAATATGTGCCAACCTCCCTTTGAACTCAATATCCATCTCCTGATAACCCATTATATCAATACTAGAACCATCAAAACTCTCAGCAATTATATCAGACACCATGAAGGTCCCAGATGCTAGATCACGAAACATAAAATGAAAACGATAATCTATAGTCTCCCAGCACATCTCATGGACACTATTGCCATCAAATTCATATTCATTATTTTAAATAACGCGGGTGAAACCTGAAATGGATCCAATATAATCATGAGTACCCACAAGCAGAACACCTGTTCATAACCGTCCTATATTGCTAAACTGCGGTGAACTCAATGGTCATAGTTGCAAGTAAAGCCATACAAACGAATCCATGAATAAGTATGAAATGCTCTACAAGATGTGCCCATACATATATCTCATGCATAACGGTTAGTGAAAAGGTGATGGTTAACCAAACAGAAATTCCAACAAAGGAGAATGGGAAGTGAACAAATATCAAACAGATCCATCCATCAAAATAGCACAATCCTATACATGAGTATAAGGCAAGTGACAGAACATGATAAAACATGATAAAAAACAACATATACAGTGTTTCCAAAGTTACAGAGGTATGAATTGAAAAGCAATGACTAAAAACGTTTTGCATTATAACAATTCACAATTTCATTGTCATGATAACATCCTATGAGGAGCAGCATTACTAGTGTATAGAGACAGGATGTAATAACAAAGATCAGATATAAGGTGTATAATAGGCAACCATACCCAAGAACAGAAGATAATAATACATCATCCCAGTGACATGGTTGCATACTTTAGAGGTCAGCAGGCATCATGTACAAATACACATATGTATTTCCACCAAGCAGCACCGGCCCAAGGACTGTAAAATCGTTCCATCAAGAGTGACACAAATGAGGATATATAGCAGTAACCCACATTCAGTCTCACAAGAACACATGTAATTCTCTATCAATGTTGAGCCCATAATCCACCAATCTTAATTTAATGAGCCATTTTGCTTCCAGTTTTCTAAGGGCCAAGGTTTTGTCCCCACCCCTGGGATCGTCTTGAACTGTGGCTATACCATGAAATTTAAGACCCAATAGTTCAGTCTATTTGTGTTCAGTGTTGTAATGATCTGCTAGTGGATAGTTGGTATTGTTGTTTCTAATGGCTCTAATGTGTTCTTGAATCCGATCTTTGAGTGATCTTATTGTACTTCCCACATAAATAAGATTACAATGACACACAATGCAATATACAATGTACTTGGTATTACAATTGATAAAATGCATTATGTTATGTGTTTGACCAGTGTTGTAACTGAAACTGGTGAGCCTTTTGGTTTAACTGGTAACCAAGTGCGAACTGAATCGTTCCTAATGGACTCATTTTTACTTGAGTTCAAAATGTTGCTTAATGTCCTGCCCCTCACATGTGTAATTAGAGGTTTCTTGTTGAGATATGGATCCAAATCTCGGTCAAGCTTAAGTAGATGCCAATGTTTATGGAAAGTGTGATATACCTCATTGCTGTGTGAATGGAACTGTGTTCAGTATTCACCGGTTACTAGATGGACAGGACTTATAATTCCGACGTAGGTGATCATCACCTCTTTATATATGGAGATTTGCATTTGCACAATAGTGACTCATTCAATGGTGTGTTTACTTATCTTGTGTCTTCACACTTCTTCTTTTAATGATATTTTATAGGTGATTTTGGTTTTGGGGCATGTGGCTTCCTCTGAATGTGTTTGGTGCTTCACAAATTTTCGTCTGTGTCCTCACACACTTTTGGGGAGTTTTCCCCTTGACACGTGTGGGTGTTTCAATATTTGATTTTGGGTTTTTTGATACTAGTGGGACTGAAATATTCTGTTGTTTTACAACACATGCTTGCTTGACTGGATGTAAGAAGCGGAATTATATTTGTTTATGGATTTTATTTATGAGAAATATGTTTATATTTACAGCCTTGAGAAAGTCTATAGTACTGACGAGTACTGAGGAAACATGCATTGGCTGTGTTTTATCTTGGATATTGATTACTCTAAGAAATAAGAGGAACATCTTCTACTGGCATCACGTGGACTTTTCATCATATTTTGTTGGAGCTTGGACTGCCATACATTACTTTGGGATTTATGAAATTGCTTATTTGACTTTTAATGACGAAGGGTCCCCATTACTGGTCATTCAGTTGGACCTTCTTACATGATTTGTGGATGTGCTGCATCAGCTTTTGTTTTCTTTCTCCAATTGGCAGGTAATTTTCTCTATCTGCCTAATAAGCATTCTTGGGTGGTGGGTGCTTTCAGCTAGCCAAGCACCCCGCTATACTTATAGCAATATTCTATTTTATTGTTTTACGCCATTGACTTTTTTCTGTGTATTTACTCATATATTGATGTGCAGGTTTTATTCCCATTTGGGAACACTACTACCCTCTCTGATAAATTCTTTACAATATGTTCAAGAGAATCAAAAGTATTTTATGCACAATGTAAACTTGGAAATGATGCTAAAAAGTACTTGACACGAACAAAATGCTGACTTCCTCAAATCACACCAGTGATCTCTTGAACCTCCACTTCCCCAAGCTAACTTACACAAATTGAAGTTGCCGTCATCCATGTAGTCTGACATTACGCTAAAAACAAAATATGTCAGCAACGTGATAAACACTGCGTCAAGTGACAGTATGTGCTGGAAACGCACACGTAACGTCATGCCATGTGACAATCCCTTACGCCCAATGGCAACAGCATGAAGAATGATGCAATACATTTCTAACCAATACTAGTCATGAAGCGGCACCACTCCAACTTAAGCCCATGGCCATGTATCTCAGCAAGGCAGCCACTGCAATAATGTCTATGCCGATGACCAGTGACATTGAATTGGGTTTGTCTCTTTCCCAAAGTAGTACCCAATCGCCACAAGAAAGTGCACAACAGCCGCAGCCAGCAATAGAACTTCCTGAAGTAAGAGCAGAACAGGAGATTGAGCTTCCTGTTGAACAATAACCTCCTCTTTTACAACCATTGGCTTCCATATCTCCAGCAAGAATGAGGAAGGCTACTCCACCATCTTCTCTAAGCCCCCCTTCTGATGATCTGGACACTGATTTTTGCCATAGGCCTGCATGTGCTCTTAGTTGTGGCCATGCCCTCTTGCTTGCTGTTGTTGTTTGACCATGTGGTCGTGGCCATTTTGTTTAGCCAGACGGCGTGCTTTTGCCCTAGGACTGCATGTGTTCTTTGTTGTGGCCATGCCTCCTTGCTTTCTACTTGACCATGTGGTCGGTAGCCATTTTGCACAGTCACCTTTTTTCCAGTTTTCAAAGGGAAATTGATTGGAGAGAATTATGCCTTTTTGCATTTGTTACTGTTTATTACTTTTCCCTGATATCAGTTCAATAATATTATGCTTGAGGATCATTGTAGTGTATTTGATATTAATTATTCAATCAATCAATCAATCAATCAATCATTTGTAGAGCACACTACATACCAACGAGGGTCTCAAGGCACTGGGGGGCCGCTACTGGTCGAACAGTCAGGTCTTGAGTAGCCTCCTGAAGGTCAGCAGGTCTTGGGTCTGTTGTAGGCTCAGTTGGAGGGTGTTCCAGGTCTTGGCGGTGAGGTGGAAGAAGGATCTTCTGCCGGTGGTTGTTCTACGGATGCGAGGGACGGTGGCGAGTGCGAGGTTGGCGGAGCAGAGCTGGCGGCTGGGGATGTAGAAGGATAGTCGTCTGTTGAGGTAGGCTGGGCCGGTCTTGTGGAGTGCCTTATGTGCGTGGATGAGGAGCTTGAAGGATATCCTCTTGTTGATGGGGAGCCAATGCAGCTTTCTCAGGTAGGGGGTGATGTGGCTGTGGCATGGTACATCGAGGCTCAATCGTGCAGAGGCGTTTTGGGTGCATTGCAGATGTTTGATGAGCTTGGTCGGAGCTCCCGCATAGAGGGCGTTTCCGTAGTCGAGTCTGCTGCTGACGAGGGCCTGGGTGACTGTTCTTCTTGTGTCTGTAGGGATCCACCTGTAGATCTTGCGGAGCATGCTAAGGGTGTTGAAGCAGGAGGAGGAGATGGCGTTGATTTGCTTGGTCATGGAGAGCGTTGTGTCGAGGATGATTCCCAGGTTGCGTGCATTGTTTGTGGGTGTCGGGGGTGCCGTCGGCCACCCGGAGTCGTCCCAGGCTGAAGGGTTGGAGCCGAGGATGAGGACCTCTGTTTTGTCCAGCTTCAGTTGGCTGATTCTCATCCAGTCTGCGACGGCCTTCGTTCCTTCATTAAGGTTGGATTTGGCGGTGATGGGGTCCTTGGTGAGGGAGAGGATCAGTTGAGTGTCGTCGGTGTAGGAGATTATGTTGAGGTCGGGCTGTCGGGTGACATGTACGAGCGGGGCCATGTAGATGTTGAACAGTGTCGGGCTGAGGGAAGATCCCTGGGGTACGCCGCAGATGATCTTGGAGACTTCGGATCGGAATGGGGGAGGCGGACGCTCTGGGTTCTGCCAGAGAGGAAGGAGGTGGTCCATTCCAGTGACTTGTCTCGGATCCCTATGGCGTGGAGGCGTGCGCATAGTGTGCGGTGGCAGACGGTGTCGAATGAGGTGGAGAGGTCCAAGAGGATGAGGGCCGTGGTTTCATCATTGTCCTGCAGGGTCCTGATGTTGTCGGTGGCGGCAATGAGGGCAGTCTCGGGGCTGTGGTTGCTGCGGAACCCTGACTGGGAAGGGTCCAGGATTCTGTTCTTCAAGGTATTGGGTTAGCTGTCTGTTGACAATCTTCTCGATGACTTTGGCCGGGAACGGAAGTAGAGAGATGGCCGGAAGTTCTTGAGGTCTCTATGGTCCACCTTGGGTTTTTTGAGTAGGGCGTTGATCTTGGCGTGTTTCCAGCTCTCTGGGAAGGTCGCGGTCTCAAGGGAGAGGTTGATGACGTTGCACAGATGGGGTGCGAAGGAGCTGCTGGCTTTGTTGAACATGTGGTGTGGGAGTGGGTCTGACGGGGAGACGGAGTGGATTGTGCTCATGGTCTTGATGGTGTAATCGAGGCTCACATTGGCCCAGGCTAGCAGGGGGTCATGGTCGAAGGTGTGCGGAGATTCTGTTGTGTTAATGTCTGTTGGGGCTGTCAGGGTGTTGAAGCTGTCGTGGTTGTCTGCTAGCTTGCGGTTGAAAAAAGTGGCGAAGGAGTCGCACAGGGCTTGCGACAGCGGGATGTCGTCGGTGTTGGAGCTGGGGTTGGAAAGTTCCTTCACGATGTTGAAGATCTCCTTGCTATTGTGTGCGTTGTTGTCGAGGCGGTCTTTGAAGGAGATCCTCTTGGCAGTCCTGATGAGGTGATGGTGGTTGCGGATGGCGTCCTTGTGGGATGCTTGGCTGTCTGGAGTCTGCTCACTGTGCCATTTCTTCTTCAGTTTCCGACAGGCTCGCTTGGAGGCTAGGAGTTCTGAGTTGAACCAGCTGGCCCTCTTGCTGGTGTCACTTTGGGAGGGTTTCTTCAGCAGGGGGAGGGTGTTGGCGCAGTCGTCGATCCAGCATCTGCGGCTGTGGGCAGCGTCGTCGGTGTTGGAGGGTTCGGTGGGTGGGCTGAGAGCGAGGTTTGCGTGTAGTTGGTCTTCGGTGATTTTGCTCCAGCAGCAGCGAGGGATCTGTTGGGTGCGGTGGTGTGTGGTGGGTTTCTGGAAGATGAAGTGGATGCAGTGGTGGTCAGTCCAGTGGAGTTCGGTGGTGTGGCTGAATGAGACGTGGGAGCTTGAGGAGAAGACGGGGTCGAGCGTGTGGCCAGCGGAGTGGGTCGGCATTGTAACGAGTTGCTTCAGTCCGAGGTTGGCGAGGATATTGATCAGGGTGGTGGAGTTGTTGTTGTTGTTGTTCTCAAGGTGAAAGTTCAGGTCTCTGAGGAGGACGTAGTCGGTGGAGGTCAGGGCGTGCTTGCTGATGAAGTCGGCGATGGTGTTGCTGAACTGGGGTCAGGGTCCGGTGGGCTGTAGACGAATGTGCCTCTGAGGGTGGAGTTGGGGTCTGTGTGGATCCGGAAATGCAGGTGTTCAGTGGTGCTGAGAGTGTCGTCGGTGCTGGTCGAGACCCTGATGCTGTTCTTGTGGACGATGGCGATTCCTCCTCCAACTCCGTTGGGATGGTCTCTGCGGGTGATCTTGTAGCCGTTTGGGATGGCAATGGTGATGGTGGGTGCGGAGGAGTTGTTCATCCAGGTCTCAGTCAGGAAGGCAACGTCCGGGGATGAAGTGCTGAGCAGGTCCCAGAGCTTGACGGCATGTTTGCGTGCGGAGCGGGTGTTCAGTAGGATGCATCGGAGGTGATTGTGGTCTTTCTTGGCGGGTGGTTTGGCAGCTTTGAGGCTGGTATAGTTGCAGTTC
The DNA here is from genome assembly GCF_964204655.1 of Triturus cristatus. NCBI lineage: Eukaryota > Metazoa > Chordata > Amphibia > Caudata > Salamandridae > Triturus > Triturus cristatus. Next base: position 494,073,561 of record NC_140588.1, read on the forward strand.
TGGCAAGTGAAGGGACCCTGTGTGCGTTTCGGGGTGGCTTTGAAGCAGGTGTGGGTCCATCCGGGGTTGAGAGTGTGGAGTGTGCTGGCATTGTAGCAGCGACGGTCGTCGTGGCGGGCATGGGGACCAGGGGTTCTGGCGCTGGGCAAGGTCCAGGCGCGGATGGGTGCAGACGCGCTTGCCTTTGGCACGCCAGCAGCGTGCCCTCTGGGTACGGCTGCCATATATGGGGAGGTGGGAAGGAGGAGCAGCTGGGAGGTGGGAGGCAGGGCAGGGGCAGCGAATGGGCAGTCAGGGGAGTGGGGCCGCAGGGGACGCAGCAGCTGGAGCGGGAGAGGTGAAGGGCTGCGAGGGAACAGAAGGCAAAGCGGGCATGGAATTACAGGGCAACGAAGGGAACAGAGGCAAAAAACAGGCACAAAATTACGGGGCAACGAAGGGAACAGAGGCAAAAAACGAGCACAAAATTACAGGGCAACGAAGGGAACAGAGGCAAAAAAACGGGCAGAGAAACATGGGCACAGCGAGGGGAACAGAAGGAAAAGAGGGCACAGACCAAGGACAGGCACTGGGGGACGACAGACAACAGCAGTCTCAGACACCAAAACCAATAAAGGCAATGCAGTACGATACAGATGGTGATACAAACCTAGCAGTGGCAGCTGGGGCAAGGACACAGTGCTTTATATTATATGCATTGTTTGCTTTTTCCATCTGCACCGTCTTTCCTCCCAATGGTTTTCTCATAGTCCCCTAGTACACCAGCATTTCTCTATTAATTTTCTTTTTTATATATTTTAATGTTATCATTTTATTTCAATTTTTCTATTTTTTTCTATTTAATTTTGTTTTTTCACTTTTTCCTACATACATTCACCACCTGCCTGCCATAGGCTCACAGCCACACAACAGCATTAGTTTTTTAACTGTTATTATTCAATTTTTCCCTGGACCCCTGCCTGCTATAGGTGCAAACACACCAGCATTTATTTTTAAAGGATTATTCCATTTCCTCCTGGACCCCCTGCCTGCCATAGGCACACACTAGAATTAATTTTTTAAGCAATATTACATTTTCCCCTGCACCTCACTGACTGCCACAGGTGTCTTCATTAGATGCACACAAAGCAAATAGTTACATGTGTATTGTGTTATCCTGATTGGAAATTAAATATCATGTTCAGGTGGTGTGGTTTGACTTTGGAATGTCCTGTTTTTGTTAATTATTTAGGATAAAAATGATAACTTAAGTAACCACACTAAATTATATTGTCTGTATTAATTTGAACTGCCACAATACCAAGTTTCACAAAATGTTTTCACCCATAGTACTGCCAGACAGTCAGTCGTGATTCCTCCAATCTTTTTCGCTTGAGAAGTTAAGTGCCACTGCCAACTAACAGCTTCAAGATGACCCAAAAGAAAGGTGCATACAAGAAAGTGGCCTGTTGAAAGAAGAAAAAGAAGCAGATTTGTCACCACTGGTGTGTTGGCCTGAACCTTTTTTGTGGTTTGTGTGCCTGCTGCACCATACTCTGTGGAGCAAGCTGGAAGCAGCACTCCTACATCAGCAGCACCACTCCAACCTAAGTCCATGGCCATGTATCTGAACAAGGCAGCAACTGCAATCATGTCTACACCGACGGCAAGTGACATCGAATTGGAGTTTTCTCTTTCACCAAGTAGTACCCAATCTCTGCAGGAAAGTGCACAAAATCTGCAGCCAGCAATACATCTTCCTGAAATAAGAGCAGAACAGGAGGTTGAGCTTTCTGCTGAACAATAACCTCTTTTAAAAACATTGGCTTCCAGATCTCCAGCAAGAAAAAGTAAGGACACTCCACCATTTCTCTAAGCCCCCCTTCTGATGATCTGGACACTGATTGGACCCCGGATGAGTCCAAGACATGCATGCCATGAGAGGCTTAGGAAAAGGAAAGTTCCTGAAAGACTTACAATTAGGGGAGGGGATGAGGATGATGAGCCAGTCATTGTGGAAGCTGGCACAGAGGAGGCCAACATTACCCCTTTTCAACCTGCTCCGAGGGATGTGACACCAGTGCCACTCCCATATTTGCAAGTCTCACGCTGAGACTTGCATTCACCAGTAGGTCAGTAGAAGTCCACACTGCAGAGTGCCAATTGTTGACACACCCTGCTTTCTCCAGTTCTTTGGGCATTGACAGTAGCACCAGTGGCCCAGTGAAAAAGTACACCTCCCCGTCTGGGACTTCTTTACGGTTAGCAAATAGGAAGATAATGTTGCAATATGCTCCATGTGTAACAGTACTGTTTGTCAAGGTAAGCTTGGTACACACTATGGTACTGGAGGCCAAGCTACCCATTTTAAAAAACATCACACACTCTGCTAAGAGGCACACCATAACAAATTTAATGCACATGGTGGCGTCAAAGTGCTGTGACAGGGGAATCGGCTCCGAGCCTTCAATCATAGTGGGAGGTGTAGGTGTAAGTGATTAGGAAGAACAGGTTGGCATATTTATGCAAAGCAGCCCTGTCCCCAGCAGTGCACTAGTATCAACACCCGCCTCAGCAAACTTGCAAAGGCACAAGAGTCAGATGGAGAAACCATAGCAGCATACGAGACACACATTGAGTCTACCACCTGCTGGTTAATCTTATCCGCAGATGTCACCTGCATCAGTGGCACCAGAAAGAAAAAAATCCAGGCTACTATTATGGGCATGTTTAGGGGGCATGAGGGGCTCTTTGAACTAAACCACCCAATAGTACATTTGCCAACTGGAAGCTGGCTAAAATGTTAGCATTGGACCTCCTCCATTTTTCCCTTTGTTGAAGGAATGGTTTTTTGGGGGTTTGTGGCAGCGATCTGACTGAAACCGATCTATATTGCCAGAGTGGCAGTTCCAGCGTTCCATCTTGATGTGCTGGAATTGGTTGGACAAGCTTTGCAGAAGACTGCTGTTTAGACTATCCACCTAACAACAGACATGTAGACCAGTTGTCAAGCCACTGAGTACATGTGTATCTCTGCACACTGGGTCTCTGTTGTGGGGGTTAGGCAACAGATATCTCTAGGTCTCTGCACTGAAGATGGTTTTAAGGGTATTTGGCTGCATGCAACAGTGGCCATGTTCACCATGAAGAAATCCCAAACTGCAGCAAACATCTTGGAGGACTTTAACAGTAAGGTGCTTGAAGGCCTGTGACCCAGTGGTCTCAGAAATAGATGTATTGCCATGTACAATATCAGTATTATAGTTAAGGCCATGGCAGATGGTAACTATTTCAGGGTCATGTGTTTGGCACAATGCATCAACAGCATTGTGTAGGACTTTCTCAAAAAAGAAGTCAGCAACTCACTGACCATCTTCAGAACAATCTGCACTCATTTGAGCTATTCTTTTAAAGCTCGGAAGCAGTTATGGAACATCCAGAGTGCTAATAGAGTACCAGTTAAAGCCCTCCTACAGGAGGTGACAACACGTTGGAACTCAGCCTACTACATGGTGCAACACCTGTTTGAGAAGTGCAACATGATCAATGAGTATGTCATGCAATTCAATTCAATTCAATTAGACTTTATTCATATGTGATAAAAATAAGCACACATATCCAATTCATTTTGAACATTGATAAACACGAACAATATAAAAAGAGTTCATGATTACAATAAAAACAACGCAGCTAACAACTCCTTAGCATTTTACGTGCAATAGCAATGCATCACATAAATTGCTAAAGTGCAAGGAAAACATTCAGTGCAACATCTGTAATCTCCATAGGATCTTAACCTGACTGACAGTGATCGGAAACTGCTGTCTTTCAAATGTAACGCTATGAAAGCATTTAAAATAGATCAAGCAGCAGTGGAGATCTAAGCAAAGTGCATTGGGCCCCTGGAGTGCACTGCGACGCGCAAGGAGGAACTTATGCAGAGGCAAGTCTCATCATCAGATAGCTGTTGCAGATAATGATATGCTTGGGCACATTGTCTAAAATATCTAGATCTAATAAAAGGGACAAAAAACATTATGGTGAATCTATTGTAAAAGCCGCAGAAGCAAATAAAATGTAAGATTTGACCAGCGATATCATTTCAATGGAATGTTCTAGATTTGAGGATGTGCTGATAACTTAATGGGAAACAAAGTAAATATTTGATTGTTGTGACACAGAACAATAGCGAACGTTCCCATCATCCCCCCACTTTCCCCAAATAGGTAGTAGGGGAGCTCTCTGGATTTAAATAGCTAGGCTGCAAAAGTTGGATTAGATGCCTCAGAGATTAGCCTCAAGGCTTGTGCTTGTGCAAGCAATACATATTGTACTTGTTTTTTCCCAAGAGAGTCGATTGAAGCAGAGTTCAGGACTAAGCCAAATGTCTTCGAATGATTGCTTCATTGTCAGGGGATGTTATGTTATGTTATGTTATAAAGAATTTGTAGAGCGCGCGTACGCCAAAAGGTTTCATGGCGCTGAGTTGAGGCCTGGTGACACGGCAGGAAGGCTAGTTGTAAGATAGTGCAAACAGCTGTGTTTTGAGGGCTTTCCTAAAACCCATGAGGTTGTCCTGTGTTCTGATGTCTAAGGACAGTGAGTTCCCAAAACAGGGAGCAAGGTAGGAGAATTTGAGCCCTCCTTGGCGTTTAAGTTTGATGGTCGGGATGGCGAGCAACCGCAGGTTGCCAGACCGAAGGGTGCGACTAGGGGTGTATTTCACAATGCGGCTGCTGAGGAATTTGGGGCTCCTACAGTGCAAGGCTTTGAAGAGGAGACACCCAGTCTTGAAAGCAGCACGTTGTGCGACTGGGAGCCAGTGCAATTTAGCCAACAGGGGCCTGGCGGAGTGCCGTTTGGGTTGTTTAAAGATAAGCCTGGCTGCCTGGTTCTGAACCATTTGAAGACGTTTAAGCAGATAAATGGGCAGGCCAAGGTAGATCGAGTTGGAAAAGTCAAGGCATGATTGAACTAGAGCTAAGACTGCCTGAGTGAGGGCCGAGGGGGTGAAAAGGTAGGCTATTTTCCTGAGTTGGAAAACGCATGAGGAAACCACTGACCCTACCTGACCTCTAAGCGAGAGATCGGAATTTAGTGTCACTCCTAGACTTTTCACTGAGGGGGAGGGAGTGGGGGGTGGTCCGAGATCGGAAGGCCAGAAGTGAGGGCCCCATATGGTTGTGCTGTTTCCCGGCAAGATTAGTTCGGTTTTGCCGGGATTAAGTTTAAGGTGGTTAGAGTTCATCCAGCGCTGGATGTGGAGCATGGTGGCTTGAAAATCGGGGACAGAGTTAGGTCCACTGAGCGTGAACACGAGCTGGAGATCGTCTGCATAGTTAAATGTGGTGACCTTCATATGTTTTAGGGAGCTGATGAGGGGTCTACGGTAAAGATTAAATAGGAGGGGGGAGAGGGAAGATCCCTGAGGAACCCCACAGGAAGAGTCCACCATGGGTGTAGTGAAAGGGCCGAGGTGGACTGCCTGCGTTCTGTCCTCAAGGAATGACTTGATCCAGTTGAATGCGGAGCCTTGTATGCCCGCCTGTTTGACACGGGACAGGAGGATGTGATGGTCCACCGTGTCAAACGCAGCGGACAAATCAAGGAGGACGAGGGCCTGATGGATGTCATTGTCTGCGTTGGATCGTAAAGTGTCTAATACGGCAAGAATAACTGATTCGGTGGAGTGTGCAGGGCGGAAACCAGCTTGGTTGGGTTCCAGGTGGTCGGATAGCTCAATAAAATTAGATAGAGACTTGGTGACATGAGCCTCAAGGATCTTTGCTAGGTAAGGAAGCAGAGATATGGGGCGATAATTAGAGTGGTTGAGGGGGTCAGCTCCAGGTTTTTTTAATAGTGGCACCACTATAGCCTTCTTAAAAGCAGAGGGGACCTTACCTTCAGATAGGGATTCGTTAAGGAGTGAGAGCACACAGTGAGGGAAGTGAGATAGAACCTCTCTTAAAATATGTGGGGGGCAGTGATCATTAGGGGAGCCAGATTTAACTCGAGACAGTAGTGCTGATAGGGTCAGGGGGCATAAAGCAGGGAGACGATCGAGAGTAAAAGGGCAGGTAGTGGTAGAATCCACATTGTCAGGGTAACGTTGAGCAGGGATACTGGCTTTTATGATGGAGATTTTATCCAGGAAGTAGGAGTTCAGCGAGTTGCAAAGCTCCTGAGTGGGTGACTGGGCGGGGTGAATTCGATCTGAGTTACATAAGTCGTTAATTATGAAGAAAATCTCTTTAGATTTATTTTGAGCATTCAGGATTTTGGCGGAGAAGTATGCGGCTTTAGCTTCCCGTATGGCATTTTTATAATCCGTAAGGGCTGAGGAGAACAGGAGTTTGTCCTCCGAGCCGTAGTGTAGTCTCCATTTCCTTTCTTTTTGCCGTAGCTCAAGTTTCGGTTTTTTGAGCTCAGCAGAAAACCACTTATGAGCATCAGAATGGCGGGAACGGGTGAATTTGGTAAGAGGAGCATAGAAATCACAGGCCTTAAGTAGCCAATCAGGTATTGCAGAGTCCATGACCTCAACATCTGGGTTAAGAGGGGGCGTGGACCTAACTAAGAAGTTAATGAAGCCGGGTTTGTCAATGGAGCTCCATCTCCTGGATATGCCACCGCCAGTGGGGGGCAAGTACTGGTTGGGAATAGTGGTGATAGTGAAGTTAATAAGGTAATGATCAGACCAGATGCAGGGTGCAACCGTGAGGGCCGAGAGAGTGAGATTTGAGGACCAAATTTGGTCGAGGATGTGTCCTTTGGCGTGGGTGGGTGTAGAGACATGTTGGATAAGATTCAGGCTGACAAGCAGTTCTGACAGTTCCGCGGCGTGGGGGCCACCCCGGGCGTCATTGAACCAATAGTTCATGTCGCCGATGAGCATAATACTTCCGTGATTGGTGAGCAGATTAGTCATTTGTTCGCTAAGGGCTGAAGGGAAGGTGGGCATGGCAGATGGGGGACGATACAGTAGTACCAAGACAATCGAACCAGTAGTGGCCTCAAGTTGAATCACTAAATTCTCCACCTCTGGGAGGATCAGAGGGGTGAGGGTGGCGAAAACGTGATCTTTATGAATAATGGCGGCGGCTCCGCCACCACTTTTTCCCGAGGAACGGTTGGCTGTAAGTGTATAGTATTCCGAGGGGAGAGCTGCTAAGATGTCGGGGGCAGAGTCCTGAGTAAGCCATGTTTCCGTGACCAGAAGTAAGTCTGGGTTTTTTAGACTAAGTAGCAAGAAAATGTCCAATTGGTGTTTGACCAATGAGCGAGTGTTTAAATAAAGTATGTTCAGGGCAGTCTGCCTGCTGATTTTGTGTGGGCGGGTGATGGCAGTTAAGGGGCTGTGGACAGGGGGGGTGCACGGTGGGTGGTTTGAACAAATAGGTTGAGCTCCTTCAAGCGGTTTTCACACTAATAAGTGAGGGAAGAGCTGCAAGTGATTAGCGAGCGCAGAAAGTTAGAGGTATACGTGGTAATTTGGCCAGAGTCTATGGCCCCTGGGCCCAGGCGGGCGTGGACGGGCGCAGACGGGCTTGCCTTAGGCGCGCCTTAGGCGCGCCATCAGCGCACCCGCTGAGCGCGTCCGCTGCGCTCCCACGTTACTGCAGGCATTTAATGCTAAGCCCCGCCCTTAAGCTCCTCCTCCTTGTTGCCGAAAAGCTGGGGCCTGGGGAGGGGAGTGAGAGGAAGAGACAGCGAAAGCGAGGAGGCGAGCACCGAGAGTATTGAAAGGAGACAACTTCTCAGTAAGTTTCTACCTCGTTTTTTACAAAAATTTACAGTTTTAAAATACAGTTTTAAAATATGGTAAAGCAGAGCAGAGCACAAGTACAAGCGGCTGTCCGCGCATTTCAGGCAACAATTCCCTTTCCCGCGCTACCACCAGTATTTTATGCTAAGCCCCGCCCTTAAGCTACTCCTCCTTGCGGCCGATAGGCTGGGGCCTGGGGAGGGGAGTGAGAGGAAGAGACAAGGATAACAAGTCCTTTATCACACTCTAGACATGTGTTAATTATATCTCTGGTGAGGGAGGCTTCTTCTGTTTTCCAAAAAAACAACCACAGTAAAGGTGGGCAGGTGAAGATTTGGTCACTGAGATAACCTAAACCCATATCCGTGTGGCAAATAAAATATGATATCAGAGGGGGAACAGACAGGATCTTACAAAGAAAATAGTTTTCCTCTGTTTTGATAACCGCACAATCTGAAATGTCCCATATTTCTGCCCCACAAGATGCCGCCGGGACTCATTTGAAGTATAAATATGAATCAATGGAGCAAGAGTATGTCATGCAAAGAAGAGGGGATGTAACTAAAAGCATGACCTTTGGAATTAACAAATGGAAACTAGTCAAATGCCTGACAGAGATGCTACTTCCTTTTGAGGTTTTCATATGGGAAGTCAGCAAGGAGGATAGTACGATGTACCTAGCTATCCTGTTGTATCTGCTAAAGGACTAGTTAAAAAGCACGTTTGACAGGTTCGCAGCTGTGGACGATGACAACAAAGATGCATATGCCTTGGTTCAGAGCTTAATCCTTTGTGTGACTGAGAATACAAGGCTACAAAGAGACATCGTGTCATCCAAAGAGTACATCGGCGTCACAATACTGGACCCATGTTACAAAAAAATACTGGCCACATTCATCCCTTTTTAAGAAGGGGATGTTACAGACTACAAGATGGTGATTGTTGAGTGAGACCGAGTCCTGGAAAAAAAACGTCAGGAACAAAGTCCTACTCATGGAAATAAGTTCTGGATTGCAAACTTCAACTTTAAGAGGGGGCAGACCTGTTTTCTCACAGCAACCAACATCAGCAACAAGAACACAGATGGCTACAACAACAGGAACACAAGTATTTTTTTATTTTTTTATTTATGTATTTATTTTTTTTTTTTATCCTCATCTGCCTCTGACCCCAGCTAACTGGTGATCCGCAAGTCGCCACTGTTTCTCACTAGGAGAGGTAGGATTTATTTTACTGATTTGGGGTTCTGCCCCAACCGTTCTTTCCTCCTCCTACCAGTAGCTCACTAGCTTCCTACCTGTTGCTGACCTCTCGTTGTTAGGGAGAGGGTTGTCATACTCTCCCCTCATTTAAAGGGACAATAGATTGTAGGCTGGGCACCACCTTAAATCGACGTTACCTAATACACCCTTGATATCGGCGGTGTCCAGCACAATCTGAGAGCTTCCCAGGAGGCTTAATCATAGGACAAAAAAAGAAGAAAAGGGTGGCAAAAAGATGTTATAATGACATACCATACAAAAAGCTATCTAAGTTGGAGTCCAATTCACCAGACAATCCCAAATGGCTCTCTTCTTGCTGTTTTTTAGTCTAGCCAGGTCCATCTTAGAAGTTCTGTACAATGAGGAGAGCCAGTCGGAATGTGTAGGAGGCGAAACCTCGGCCCATCTCCTACAGATTTCTCGTCTGGCCAACAAAATAGCAAAAAATAGAAAGCCTCTATTAACACAAGTTATGTCCTCTTGGATGCCAAAAATTATTAGACTAAGTGTAATGCATAATGAGAGTCCTAAAATATATTTTATACTAGCCCCCACTTTCTCCCAATATTCCGAAATGGCTGGGCAGGTCCAAAACATATGTATATCCGAGACTCGTTCCATGTTTTATTTTTTGCATTTAGCTGGTGGGCCATTAGACATCTTAGAAAGCCTTGCTGGTGATAAATAGGCTCTATGAGTGGTAAAGTAATGATTTCTTCTCAGCCATGCTGGCTTCACCGTTAAGAACAGAGTACCATACAAAATACACCATAATTCAGCACAGTCTGCCTCCGGGATTTCTTTCTCCGATAAATCCCCAGCCAATCTGAAATCCCCATCTATAGCTTCTTCGATTGCCCAATAGAAAGATGATACCTCCTTTTTTCCTACTGGTTTAACTACCAGAAGTTGCTCTAGGGCACTGTCCTGTCCTATCGATGTTTTTTGATTCTGTGACCAACTCTTCAACTGTAAATATTTAAATTTTGACATGCCTTCAACCAGTTTCTCATTGAGAGTTGGCCATGAAAGGAGAGAACCATCCTCTGTTAATTCGCCCCATGTTGATAGCCCTGCTGTCTTTAAAGGTATAGCTAGTGCATCCTCTAAGCAAGTCGGTGTCCCCGGGTTATCCCACAATGGAGCTAATTTTGAGTAATAATCGATACCTGTAACCACTCTAAGTCTGGCCCATAATTGGGCCGCACCCCACAGAACCTTCAGCCTCACCTTCTTAAAGTATTTTTTGTCCCCATATTTAAAAAGAAAGCCTTCATGCGGAAGCCCCGCCTGATCTAACATGGCTTTGAACATTATCCCTCTATCTGATAGATCTGGAGATTTCAACAACTTTTTAGAATGGGTCAGTTGGAATGCCCATGCATAATACTGAATATCTGGGAGTGCAAGACCTCCTTTTTCCCTTCTGCGTCTTAATTTTTTCCAGGAGACCCTGGTAGACTTATGTGCCCACACAAATAAATTTATCGACTGCTGTAATTTGTCGATTATTGATTTGTCAAAATGTAGGGGTATGGTATTAAAGAGGAATGTTGCCTTTGGTAAGATTGTCATTTTAATCAAATTAATTCTTCCCAGAATGGTTAAAGGGAGGTGAGCCCAAGATCTCATTTGTTTTTGGCTTTCTTTTAGGATATTTAGGAGATTTACCTTAGCTATATTATCAATATTAGGTACAATTTTAACTCCCAAATACCTCATCTCCTCTTTAGTATGATGTTTGCCCTTTGGCAGGTTCCAGGTCATATTCTCGGTCTTATCTGCATTGATCTTGTAACCAGAGACTCGGCCGAATACTTCAGCTAACCTGATTACCGGAGGAAATGATGACTCTAGATCTGATGATAGAATAAGAATATCATCTGCATAAAGGGCTACCTTCCTCTCCCATGTACCACTCTTAAATGGTAAAATAGCTGTTTCTTCCCTGAGACACCGAGCAAACTCAACTCAAAAAGGAGTGGGGCGAGGGGGCAGCCCTGTCTGGTTCCTCTCTTGATACTGAAGGGTTTAGTTAATTTACCATTGATAACCAATCTTGCCGAAGGGTCCCTGTATATGAGATTTATAGTTTGTCGAAATTTTGGGCCAAAGTTTAATTTCTCCAATACATCCGCAAGATAATTCCAATTTACCCTGTCAAAGGCTTTTGTTGCATACAAAGTCATAGCTGCTAAGGGAAGATTAAAATTTGAGGCACAATCTATCGCACCTATAAGGTCATGTGTTAAATCGAAAAGATTTCTGCCTGTTATGAAACCTTTCTGGTCGGTATGCAATAGATCTCCTGCAACTACCCCCAGCCTGTCAGCCAAGATCTTAGTAAAAACCTTGTAATCAGAATTAAGAAGTGAGATAGGGCTATACGACCCACACTTTGTCGCTGGTTTACCCGGTTTTAAGATCAGAGTGATATTTGCTTCTCCCCGCGAGGATGGTGGTTTGGCTCCTTCTATCAAGATTTTTTTTTAAATTGTGGTCATAAAGGGGATTATCTCCTTACCCAGGGATTTGTACACTTCGGCAGGAAGGCCATCCGGCCCTGCCGCCTTGCCTGTTTTGCAGGATAGAAGTGCTTTCCTCACTTCCTGATGAGAAAATTCCACCTCCAGCTTCTCTCGTTTGATGCATTCTAGAACTGGCAGGTGGATTGATTCTAACCAATCTTTTGATAATATGGTATCTACTCCACCGTCCTCATCATAAAGTTCTTTAAAGAAGGTATGAAAAGCATCTTCTATCCCTTCTTCGCAGCAGGTTTTAATACCTGCGTCGTCTATTTGTTTAATCAGGTTGCGCACTCTGTCTGATTTGGCTTTCCAGGCTAGTAGCCTGCCTGCACCCTCACCATACTCAAAATGGGCAAGTTTGCTCACCTCCCACCTATTAGATATTCTAGTCTGAACTAAACTATCCAACTTGGCTTTTAGGGAGTCCAACTTTGTTATTAATTGTTGAATTAGATCTTGATTGGTTTCTGTAATAAACCTCTTTTCCTCTTCTTTCATTTGTCTCTCAATAGATGAGATTTCTTCCCTATACCGTCTGTTTTTATACGACGTCCTCTTTGTGACCAAACCCCTCAAAAAGGATTTAAGGGTATCCCAAACTACCATATGATCTACTGAACCAATATTGATATTTAAGAAGGTTTTTATTTCTCGAGATAAATATCCAGTTTCCACTTTATCTAAAAGAAGTGTGCGATCGAATGACCAAACCCTTTGTTGGACCTTCTCTGCAATTTTCAAGCATATCCAAATTGCCGCATGATCGGAAAAATGAGGAGTCAAGTAGTCTATATCTTGGACGTTACCTCTGAGATCATTACTTATTAAAAGGTAGTCAATCCTGGATTTATGTCTATATTTTTTGTTATAAAAGGACACCCCCAACTTGGGTTTCCGACCTTTCCCTCCAGATATCGACTAGCGCATTTTGTGCCATCATTGTTTTTAAATAGGCTCTAGATTTCTACGGTAGATTTGACCTACAGCTTGGAGATTTATCTAATAGAGGATTTAATACTATATTAAAATCTCCTGAGAAAATTAACGTATCAGGCAACCCCAACAAGTTAGAAGAGATTATTTTTAAGGTAGAGGGATCGTCCCGATTTGGGCCATAATACCCAACTAATGTGATCTGCATACTTTGTACAGAAATACAAGCCATCACCCATCTACCGCTATCATCCGTCAAAACTTTCAGAAGGCTAACCTCCGTTTGTTTTTTAATTAGAATAGCAACCCCCCTGATACTTCCTGATTGGTCAGAGCAAACATAGTGTTCTACCCATCTAAGTTTCCCACAAAATTCCGAAATTTCTTTTTTAATAAGGTGGGTTTCTTGCAGAATGATTATCTGTGCAGGCTAATCCTTTAAGTACTGAAAGATTTTTTCTCTCCAGCTTTTAACTCGAAGGCCGTTTACATTCCATGATAAACAATGGAGCGTTCTCATGAAAGTTTTAAAGGACCGCAATTATTCACTACCTCACACCATAAAATATCTAAACCAAACCGTAAACAGCAAAAAATAAACCATGCTAGAGTCAGAGATCGAAGGAGAATATCTTTTTTTTCTTTTTTCCCTATCTGCTCCCCTACCTGTGCTACCCACACCCCCCTCTGACCCCCCCTCTTATCCCCCCTGGAGAACCCTACCCTTATTTACCTGGACAAGTCCAGATTTTGCCTACCAGTAGGTCCTGTTCTGCCTCATTTTACCTATTAATAATAATGTCTCGCACCGCTAAATATGTGAAAATTGTGTCCTTGACTTTACAAAATGAACTACTCCTTTAAGCCGATATTTCCTAAATGGACTTCCGATTTTTAAATTCTCGAGCAGGTCGTCAGCCTCCTGCACTGTATGTGCATTGTGCATTTTGTTGTTGTACATAATTTTTAATTGGGCCGGGAATTTGAGTTGGACAGTTGCCCCCAATTTCTTAAAATCCTCCATTCTTTTCCCCAGCTCCCACTGACGGTCCAAAGTGGCTCGTGAAAGGTCCGACCTTATCTCAAAAGTAAAGTCTCTTGATTTAAGCGATTTTAGTTTAAGAGCCGCAGATAGTATCTTCTCTTTTGAATCAAAGGTAAGGAAATTTATTAACATTTTTCTTGGTTTAATTCTATTAGGATGTCTCCTAAAAGGGTCTCTATGAATCCTTTGTATATCTCGTCTTAGATCCTCCTCCGTCTCTTCAATCCCCACTACTTCCTTGATGAGGGTTATGATAAAAGATTTAATGTCCTCGCCCTCCTTTTCCTTCCAGTACCTTCAAAGACGCAAATTATTTCGCCTGGAGTGATTTTCTAATATCTCTATTCGATCCTGAAGTGCGGCCTCTTCATTTTTTAGGGTTAAAATGTCTGTTTTAACCACTCCCAAATCCCCTTTAAGCTCTTCCGCAGAATTTTCTAAAGCTACCGTCCTAGAGCTTAAAATGCCAAATGTATTTTCCAGGGACTCGCAAAAAAGTCTGATGTCTCCCTGGTTTGACTCTGAGACTGCAAATCCCTTTTTAATATCGGATGCCATGGAAAAAAATAACAATTCTAAAGAGCTTCCTGTGGTTGATGGACCCCCAGGACCTTCACCTCCTACCCCATTATCTCCTTCAATGACTCCCATTAAGGCAGCACCGCCCGGGTTAACTACATCAGCAGACTTAAACAAATCATCTGAGCTAACACCCTCCTTGCTTTTTATGACATCCAGGGAGCTAGAGATACTTGACTGAGACGGCTGTACATCGGATTGCACCACGGGCATCTCTTGTGTGTTTATTGGGTTTAACAATACACCGTCTATAAACTGTAGGGGATCAATAGTAGGTACTGTAACCAAACACTCGTTAGAAACATTGGAGATCTTCTGGAGCTGAGAACTCTCTGATGACATACTTACAGGACGACAAAAAGGTTTTTCTAGGCCAAACAGATCTCGACCTTCTCTTAGAAATTCTCCTTGCTTCACCACATCCAACACTTGGGGAAGAACTTTAAAATATGATCTCAAGGATGGTGTTACTCTCACCTTAGGATCTAGGGGAAAGCCTTTTTTCTTAGTAAGCTTTGTACCCTTTACTTTTCCTTTGTGCACTCGATATGAGAAAGAGGTGTCTTTAATGTCTCCAATTGACTTCTCGTCGAAGGAACCTTTACCTCGTGGGGTTTCCTTATTGGTGGCTTTATTAATGTTCTTAATTTCCCTATTAACGTTACTCATGTCAAACTTCTGTGTCACCTGTATCCGTGGCTTTGGCACACCTACTTCTCTGCCCTTTTTATTTCCTTTACCGGGCCTAACTTTCAAAGTTTTTGATGTTATTAGGGCTTTAGCGTTTTTTTCCAAATCCGGTTTCACTTCCACTTGTTGTGCCGCTGGCTGAATGACACTATTATGGGCTTTATTAGACACTGAGCCCCCTTTTCGTCTCAGACTGTATGGTGCAATATGCGGCAATAAAGGATTACCAGCCTGGAATCGCTTAATATTATTACCCTTTTCCAGCCCTTGAGCCTCTAATACCTTCACTCGCCCCAGCTCCCTAGTCTCACCCTCTATCTGGTTCCAAGCACCGTCTCTGCTGCCCGCCGATGCAATCACCACCGCTGCTGACTCCTCACCTTTCTCCTCCAGCGTGGTGAGTATCGCGGCACCCGCCGCATGCCTAGTGCTAGCTCTGCCAACACCGCTCCCGGATACACACCGGGAAAAACTTCCGCGGAACAGCCAGCGAGCCATGGACTTCTGCCCCCTCCTCAGCTCCGGGGCGGCAGCAAGGCAACGCGGAAGATCCGTCGGCACCGCCAAACACATCCCCCCACCAGGTGAGCTGGCCGTTAAATTAATCCATTAAGAGCTATTTTCGCAACTCTCCGGCATTTTTTTTATCACAATCACAAGCTCGTAAACCCCTTCTCCAAAACCCCTTCAGTATTTCCCGGCGAAATCATTCAGCGAGACCATTCAGCGAGACCATTCAGCGAGGCATCCCAGGAGC
Source organism: Triturus cristatus (assembly GCF_964204655.1). Classification (NCBI taxonomy): domain Eukaryota; kingdom Metazoa; phylum Chordata; class Amphibia; order Caudata; family Salamandridae; genus Triturus; species Triturus cristatus. The sequence continues at coordinate 494,089,102 of NC_140588.1, forward strand.
CCTACCGGCACAGCAAGCGACCGCTCAACTCACGGCCGCCATGTTCTCTCTCAGGAACACAAGTATTGTCCACAACCTCTGCATTGACTTGGTATCAAAGGGAAGGATTTAAGTCCAGTGCAGAGAGGATGAGAAAAGTGAACAAGCCTATTGCAGCACCATTGAACATTGAGGGGATGTTCCATGAGTATATGGATGACCCATGAGAGGTCTATTTGGATCAAACCCATTGGTGTATTGGTATGCAGAGATGTACCAATGGCCACATCTCAGCAGGTTTGCAATGAATTATCTGGCCTGTCTAGTAGCCAGTGTGTCTGCTGAGCATGTGTTCAGTGCAGCTGGCCAGTTGTCACAGTGAGAAGGAACAGTCTCACACCTCAAAACATGGAGATATTGACCATGATCCAAATCAACAAACTATTTAATCCACTGAATTACACTGTGCCGGAAATGCCACAGGAGAAGGATGATTGGTCAGACTCATGTCATAGTGTGTTAGCTGTCCAACTTCTGGTTGAATCAATTGAGTTTGTGGATGAACTCTGCTTCCCTGACTGAGTTGGCCACTACAGAACTTTATAACCGAACTGCTTTGCCAACAAATAAAAGGATATAGCTAGGGGAAAATTATATATTTTGTTTTTGTCTGCAAGCTATACCATTTTAGGCACATATATGGCCGGATTGGAGTTGGAGTAGTGTGCGGTGAAGAAGCTTCCCGCCATTCCCTTTATAGACATTGGAGAGACAATGCCTGCCTCTGTCCGTGCCTATCCTTTTTTTCATTCCCTAGCAGAACTGCCCAGTAACATTTGATTTACAAAACTGTCCAATGTTTGCTGCATGCTTTATAGAGGAGTGAAAATTATGCACCACCATGCATTGAGTGGAACAGGTAAATATATTGCACCAATGAGTGATATATTATTGAGTCATTGTGAGTGATGATTCATGTGGTGGCAGACAGAGAGGGAGGGTGTTCAACTACAGTTTCCATGCTTGATTGTGATGATCTCCAACGTTTATGGCCTGATGAGTGATCATTTTTCCTGAAGGTGATTGACCCTTCCCCTTTGACACTTAGCATGGTCCACTCCTTTTTTTCTGGTTCACAATCTTCAAAGACCAGACCAGTCTGTTTACCTAACAAACACAAATCTCAATGTGTCTCTTCTTCCTCATCATAAACATCAGTGAACTACAGGTCAATATGTCGTTTGGTTGGGGAGTCGGGACGGAGTTGGACTGATTAATTACTCGGAGTCAGGAGGACGATGTAAGGATTCAGGGCGGGACTACCTCAACAGAAGAAGGAAGTTATCAACTTCAGGAAAATAAAATATGATGATGACTCTAAGAGGCCTACTCAGGTCTATGGACTGGTGAGAGGTGTGTTCATTTGAAAAATGCCATGCTGCTTAATGTGTGTGCTGGCTCAAATGTTATACTCCTGTTTTATGTGGCTGTGTGGTCAGGTGGGGGCCTGTTGTTGTGAGTAACTGGAAACAGACACATGATTTCATATTATTACACGGTTATAATTTAATCTCATTTCTCAGTTAAGCGATCGCACATGAGTCATAAAATGAATGATTGCAGCAGACTTTGTTCTTGCTCTGCCTCTGAGTATTCTTGCTACACTCCTCATGAAGCTTACCTTGTGTCCTTCTCCTTGACTCTACAATAGCATTCCTGCTTTACAGTCTGCAGGCCTTCTCTTCTCCTGTACAAAAGGTGAAAGCTCCAGAATACTCCTGCTTACCAGTCCGTTTCAGCCAGGCACCTACGATTGACATTCAATCCGAGAAGAATACAGATGCACCAACCAATTTGGCAATATAGTATCATTTTTCTTTTAAGAATATATTTTTCAGAACTATGTGGGTTCACTTCACACCTCTATAGTTTGTATTTTTCAAACCTAGATGACAGAACATTTAGATATATATTAATAACTGGGTGCTGAAGGACTGCTTCCGATGCATTTAAATGAACTGTGTCATACTCATTCCTTCATTTTCTTCCACAACTCATCAAACCTCTAACCCCCTTTCCCCGAGATGTGTGACTTATTGAGATGTGACTTAATTTACACCATAAATAGATCAAATAATCAATGGGGTGGATGTGGTGAAAGCGACACCAACTCACTGAGGGATCTTCTATTACTTGAGCAACATACCACACTGGCCCCATTTAGCCACCCATACATAAAAGTGATCCATATTTTGGATAAAGAAGAACATCATTCTTCGACAGCATCATTCAGGCCTTGTGCTGTGTTGTTTAAATGCTTAACTTTGTCATTCCTGACTCTGACTCCACTCCTCTTGACTCAAAGATTTCATAAGTTTCATTTTAATTAACTACTAGCTCCCCATTGCTCAGAAGAAGTTACTATTGCTAGCTTTTGTTATCATATCAGGTATTCTTTGTTGTGTCATGGTGGTAGTCTGGTCTTTCTAAAGTTATGATATAAATAATACAACCCACTAACTCTGTGTTTTAGATGCCTGTGATGGATTATACTTTAATTAATCCTACAATTGGAGTTGCTTAGGTGGGAGTGGGACCTCACTTGTGATTCCTTCCCTGTTAGCATGCTGGCCTGCAACTCACTAGCCTGCTACAACTACCACTACCATAAGATGGCACTTTGGGAAACCCTGCAATAAGAAGACTGAGAGAGGTAGCAGGCCTCAGTTCATCTATTCAACTAAGCAAACTATGGAGCATTGCCCTAGTGGTCAATATAGTTACAAAGGGCTTTAGGACATGGGTACTGTATAAATAAGCGATATATGCTTTTTGAAGCCGATTTAAAAAACACAGGCTGTACCAAAATGCTGCAGTGCAAAGTAAAACACTCAAAAAGAGGTTTGAGGCATAAAGAAAGTAAAATAAATATTTATTACCCTTTCATTTTTATGAACAATAAAACCCATCCCTTCCACCCACAATACGCGCAGTCCTCTTCCACACAACATCTCTCCATCCCCAACCAATGTCCAAATGTCCAACAAAAGGTTCAAAAAAATAGTTCTGGTCCCAAATCCCAACCCAATTTCCACCCTCTCCACCCACAAGTCCCTCTCACCAAAACAAATATTAAAATGGGGCTAAAGAAGAGGGCTCTACACATGGGTCAGAAAATTCTTGAGGTGCCCCCCAATGTGTGCCGTTAGACTTTCTAGACATGCCAGCCTTAGTAGGAAACAGTGCTGGAAAAGGTGGTCTGAGCACAAGGGGGTGCAGCTGTGATGGTGTGATGGGCGACTGCCAGTGGCACTGACAATATTCTTGCCAGGAAGCTGGAGGGACTAGCGACTGGCTCAGGCCCTGGGCAGTGGCAGCTACCTCCTCCTGCAGGACCACCAGCTGCTGAATGCAGCAGGGCTGCTATCTCCTACCTTGTAGGTGGTCAACCAGCAGGAGTAGCTCTGTGCAAAGCACTTGTTTAAAATAAATTATAGTTGCACAGTAGCAGTACACTGCTGGTCTCCTAAGACCATCCAAATTTAATGCAATTAGAGTCACAGCCATTTTTTACCCACACACCCCTCACATAAAAGACAAATGCACTCCCTGGCTAAAAAAAAAAAGGACGAATAAACAGCACACCAGTTAAAAAAAACTGTATTTGTATTTTTCTTTTAAAGGATTTTCTAATAAAAAAACTAAACAGACACTTTGTGTGAAAAAAACAATATAAATTACCTCTCATTAATGAGTAGGGCATTATGCACTATGGAGTACAAGTATTCTTGTTGTGCTAAATTAATGGAGGTATTCTAGCTAGCGCAGTTGTCTGTACTTTGCTACTCTCTTTGTAGACTGCAGCTGGGGCAGCTGTAATGGATGCTTATCTTACTTTAATTCCAATGGTCCTGCTCTTCTTCAAAATGCCTTTCAATTTTACCCCGACTCCAAAGATGCAGTTGTATATTAATGAGAGAATGTCACACACTTCACATTCAAAATGTGGATATCCTCTCTGCCATGAGTAGACGTTGGGAAAAAAGATGCACTGCAGTACTGTCTGCCGTAAGTATATGGAGGGAAAAATGATGCGCTGCAGTACAGGGACAGGATTCAAGCACAGGATATATAGATTGTGTTTGGCACGTGCGTCATAGACTATCCCATCCAATAAACTCAAAGCACTTAGTCCCACATTACTCCCTGGCCTCACCCTCCAAAACAAATTATAAGTATTTCCAGTAAATACATTCTCTTGGCAAAAAGGAAAGCAAATTTAACTTACTGTACACCAGAGTAAGTTAGCGGGATTAGGCCAAGTAAGTACATGCTTTACTACAGAATAGTGGGGTGTTACTGATCATCATCATGTGCCTAAGCTTTGGCTTAGTCATTCACTGTAGTTGACAAATGTTGAAAGAGACAAATTTGAACAGCTGTAAATCTGTTATGGAATAAATCACTTGACAAGAAAAATGTGGCACATGCCAAAAATGGGTTTTTCATATTTTTTGGTAAGCTGGGACAGAACTTAGAAAAAGAATAAAACAGTAAAGTAGTAGGAGGTGACTGGGGTGGCCACTGGGAGAGAATGGAAACACACTGTGTGTTTTCTTTGCAGTGCATTTGAAACTTTGTAAATGCCATATTAACTGAAGCAGATGCGCATTACACTGCCAACACTGCAGTGTCAAACTGAACCATGTAGCAGTTAGGCCATGGTTGGCACTGTCGAAATGCCATGAGCAGGGAGGTGATGATTGGTGATAGGTGGGATACAAATCTGCCTTGCTTAATACATACAGTGAGTCAAGGGCGTAGAGAGAAATACCCCCCACATTGAGCCAAAGCTTTGATAAAACCATTCAAACCAAGTGCAGTAGATGAGCATGGCCCTCTCCAGAAGAACTCCCTTGTTTCTTCATCAAAGCAATTATCCATTCATCACCACATTGTTCTAGTATTCTTCACACTTCGATACTCACCATTTAAACTTTACATTAGCTCACCCAGTCCTTTACCTTTGAAAATCATCCATCCATATATTCAATCCATCCATTCATTCACCCATCCATGGCTCTCAACCATCCTACATGTATTTATCCACCCACACATCCTTTAAAGTATTCACACTTTTACCCATCCTGCTTTAACCCCATTGAGGACTCCTTTCACCCATCAACCCTTTCACCTACCCCAGCAGACATCCTTTCACCCATATGCCTTTTCATCAATCCCTCACCCACCCATGCATCCTATCACCCACATGTGCATTCTTTTACCCACCCACGCATTCTTTCACTCATATAACATTTTAAACCTCTTTTCTCCTTCCATCCTTTTCTCCCTTTTCCATCAACTCATCATTTTTAATGAGCTTCTGTCTGCTGAGTTCAAGATAGAAGAGTCCGTTAACTCAAATCCCGCCGTAGCTGCTAAAGTGGGGGGTTCACGATGCCCTTGCAGTGAGTAAACTAGTAATTGTAAATAAGCAAGCAACGTGACTTAACACCGCCCACGCCTGCTGCCACAGGGACTCCTTCTTCGACCGCTGCCAAGTCTGCTCTGCTGTTGCTGTTACTGGCCCAACACTGGTGGTCTGTGCAACTAGAAAAAACATTACACATTTTAGATGCCAGATACGCCTCCTCTTATTATTTTTTTAATAAACCAAATACAACCAAAACACATCACTACCGTTTGGTTACAGTATTATCTATCAAAAATATCATTTTGAACATTTTGTTGGTTGGCAGCGTTTGAAAAGGCAGGTAGTCAAGCCAAATGTTTTTGTAATGAAAGGACAGAGCTATGATGACTCTGTCATTGAAGTACAATGAAGGAGTGGATTAATTGGTCAATAAAGGACATATGGTCTTGGTTGGCAAACACAATGGGACCATCCTCATACTAGTATCCAGTCATGCTGCACTGTCATCTAAACTGCTGGTATACTACAACTGTATAAATAAATGATAATACATACACAACATTGGGGGGTCCACCCATGACCATTGCCAATCTCTAGTTTTACTGTTTGAGCATGAGCAAGATAAAGAAACACTTCTCAGCAAACATGCATAGAATAGCTGCCTTGGGCATGCAATCTTCACAGTAGAGTACCTGTCCTAAAATTGTTTCTCTTAGTCTTGCCGTACCAGTCCACAAGGTATCTAAGGGTAGAGGGAAAGCTTACTGACCAAGCAAAAGGAAGTAAGCTACAGACAGCGTAGTACAGACAGGAGGAAGCCAACTACATAAGCTTGAAATATGGAAAATACCTAGGATAATGCTGGGACAACAAGAATTTACCAAACATTAAATAGAATGAAGAGAAGTTGGAAAAATTAGGAGACAGGCACAGTAAAAAAATAAAAAGGAAACCTTATTCTAAATGTGGAGCAGTAAAAGTTAGGGAAATAAGAATTACTTACTGGGGCTAGCAGATCTATCAGTGTCAGCCGCTGCACTAGTGGAAGTGGTGGTGCTGAAACTTCCACCCGCCATGGCACTGGTGGTGGCACCATTGATTCCCTGACCTACCTCCACGCTGCTAGCTCTCTTCTTGCTCCTAGATGCTGATGTAAGAAGTAAAGAAGTAAAAATAATAAAGATTAGTGGTACAGTTAATAATCTCTCCAAATATATTTGACAGGCAAAGGCAAATGCAGTAACACTGTACTTTTCGAAATCAGATTGTCTACAGTGCTAGTATTGAGTTGATCTACTCCTAATTTCTTAAACCTAAGCCCTATTCCAAATTTCCTAAACCTAAGCTACATTTTAAAACTTCTAATGCATTGCAGCAAATTATCTTTTCTTCTCATCTCATTCTCAATCTCAGCTCCCTTTGACTGGCCAACTCAGATTCTTTTGAATGCATAGATGCATATTACACATCACTGGGTGATTGCTTGGGACAGTACCAGCTACATAAATAAAGGCAGAGAGAATACTATCTCACTGACATTACTACTATTAGCACAATCTTAGTGACAAGACAGAGGAGTCTGCATGACTTCTTAAATATTCAGCCCAAGCGAGCATCAACAAGTACGATTAGGTTGGGCCAAGCACCTGGCTGGATCACATAATCTCAGTAATGTAAACTTAACTTACCTCTGAGTGTGAGTAGCATCAAAGAACACAACAATTAAATATTACTCACCGAGCCCCGCAACCTCGACACCCAGCCTGTTGAGCCAGTCCTGTTTCCTGACTATGACATCTACCCAGCGGTGCGTCAACTGCTGTTAGGTGCAACTGGACCCAAGATCTTTGGAGCACACATCTGCGCACCCTCCCCCACAGCAGTCAATGCTCCTGCAGGCAATACCCGCTGACAGGCCTGCCACCTGCTGCCAGCATGGAGGGGAGGTAGCGCGGCACGTAAAAAACAAGTGCAGCCACCTCTACCTCTGAGAAAATGGCACAGGGCTTCACCTCTTGATGGCGCAGACAACCATAAGGCATACAACTAGAAAAATAGGAATAAAGAAAAGATTTAAAGAGAAAACCAAAAAAATACAAAAGTAATGAAAACCTCAACAGAATGACAAAAACATAACATACACAAACACAATAACCCACTCTCATACAATAAAGGAAAATGAAGGGTAACGAGTCGGAAGGGGGGAGGATTGAAAAGATTAAGGGTGGATTGGAAAACAGACCCAAGCACCATGCACAGAACAGAAAACAAAATGGCTGCATCCAAGCAAACTGCGTGGTGCTTTTCACACACATTTTCCAGCTCGAGAACACGCGTCATGCTACTGAATGACAAAAACATAGCATGAATGGGCAAGTCGAGGAGCTTCTCCCCTCTGTGGACTTCCACGGAATTTTGCAGAGCTTGTGGGCCGCTCCATGGAATTCCACATAGTAGAACTCCGCAAGCTCCACCCAGGCTACTTATGATAATCACCCCCTAGATCATGAAAGCAGGGCAGGCTTGGTTAGAGCACTGCCTGTAGTTTGTGAGTGGAGAACAGTGAGTACACAAGTCTCTGGGGGAATGCTTCAGTGATAAGGTGAAGTTGTAGAACTGCACTCAGAGCTGATCAGGACAGACAGAGGGATCTTCCAATATCCCTCAGTTTCATTGCCACTGCAATGGTGCCCATGCAGGTAATCACCAGTTATTGGAGCATGACAATGCTAGTTGGTTTTCATGTAGGGCATGGTGTAGCTTCTCTCAACTGTCACTTCTTCATGACAGTCAAACTGGGAGAGTCACATAACGCTGTCACCAGCATTTTCTCATTTGCCGCTAAAGTAATTATAATAAAAATGCAGAGTATGTCTCTATATCAGGACATTATCCCCAGTTTAATCTAGCAACACAGACCTCTACCTAGAAGTAGTCATTTTTGATGTGGAAAAGCTCCTCCCACCACAAGTGCTCTACTTGAATTTGTAAAAACATCAATTAAGCTTCCACTGCCAATTAGTCCTTTTTTTGTTTGACCATTATATAGAGCACTACTGTAAAAGGAAATGTGCTTACAAACAAAATAATTAAGATGCAAGGCATTCTTTTTAAAGGACTTACAAAAATAATATCATAGTAAAATAACAATAACATATTGCAGTAATCATCATCCTCAACAACCACTATATTTAAACATATCAGGCACTGAAAGGTGTAAAATAGACTGCATAGAATGAAAGGTGTGAAATCTCAACATTAAGAGGAAAAAGCAATGTAGCAGCACGAAGAAGACAAAGACATGCCTGAAAATCAATGATGAGCCAATCTTTCACAAGCCTGGTCCATAATCCAATTTGAATTGTCTACCTTCTGAAGTTTTGCTTCTTGCCGCTCTGCTATTCAAAATAGTGGGTAGAAAATGTTTGGTGCTCAAAGTCCACTGCCCAGTCATACCTAATTTCTCCCATAGCTCCCTATCCCTTTCATTACATGCCAAATTTCTTCCACAACTTCTTCTTAAGTTTATTTTGCTCTCATGCAATCTCGACCAGTAGGTCAACTTCTACCTTTTATTTATCGCATTATTATTATTATTACTGCCATTTATTAAGTGCGAACAGCTACCGCCTGGGAGGTGTCCCGGTGTTGTGCATGACCCATCAAGTCCATCTTCAAACCTAAAACAAGCTCTACCATTGACACTTTTTAGATCATACCTAACCCTCACTTGATCCCTAACTCAGAAATAATATATTTGTTGTACTGTAATAAATGAGTAAGGTGGTGATAGTGTCGGGAAATAGGGCTCAGGCAGAACTTAGTAGTAGAGACTTTGGAATGATTGTTATTTTGTGCCAATAAGTGTCCAAAAATCATGCCACCCTATCAGGTCAGCTCAAACATGTTGCCTAATATGTAGTCAAATAGGTTTTGATACATACATGCAATGCACACAGGGGAGGAGTGGTTTGCCCACTCCTAAGTGCGCAATTGCTGTTTGGTCGGCCCTTTCCCTGTTTTCCATGCATTACAGCCTGCATGGAGAACATGTCCAGGTCTCCAGCCTCCGGCTGAGCACAGTGTCACGGCGTTCAGACCAATCACAATGCTGCATTGTGATTTCAGAGTTGTGATTGTTCAGGAGAGCCAGGGTGCTTGCCAATAACAACGCTGTGATTGGTCAGTTGGGCCTGACTGTGCTTCCTATCCAAAGACGAGGGGAGCAGGAGCAGAGACGCTGGACCAGCCGCAAGGTACATTTTCTTCATATTGCGCACTCAATAGCCCGACTCCCCCCGCACGACTCCCCCCGCAATACCCCCCCTGCCTCACCACCTGCGAGCCATGCCGGCTGCCACTGTTCTAAAGCTAGATAGAGTTTGCAGCTTCCCCAGGATTGATCCAAGAAAGTAGACAAAATATTGTAAACATTTCTTACTTCAGTATTCCATTCACTTCGTATGACCATCCAAAGATGGAGAGAGTTTTAAACATTCGGACAGCACACACTGTCTGTTTATTAATGCTGTTTAATTTCATCTACTAACAAGATTAGGGTGGTTTCAAATTATAGAGGATTTGACATTCTTTTTTAAACAATAATGCAACATTCATTACATTAGCACATAGTGTGCGCCGCTTCACTCCAATAGTCGTGCGATTGTTTTGTTCAGACAGCTACATTCACCAGTACAAAAAGTCCTCTTTTGCTGTTTACCAACTGAGAGGTATTTATAGGGAAGTAAAAATGGAGGCGATCACACACTCCATACAATTTGTCTGTGACTATGGAAATCAATCCTCAGGGTAAGTGTAACACCTGCTCTTTATTTACGCTAGTTTGAATGTTAGACTTAGGCAGGTCTTGTTCATGCCAACATGGATGGACATTCAAGACAATTATCAGAGAATTATGCATGCAGTTTCAGGACAGCCTGTTAGCCATGGGCTTAAAATGACATCAGTGTGGGATTGGAAGGTTGAGCAAAGTTGCTTGTGCAGTTTTTACAATCATGAGGGGTTCTTGATGGGTTATTCATGTGGTTTTTCATTTGAGATACATTAAAACTTATGATTGTTTTTTTACCGATTCTTGGCACTTCATGGGTATTTTGTTAATGTAGGATTTCAGAAGTATAGAGTTATTACCAGAACAATATACATCACTAAGCTAAGATTTGATTATGAGTGTGGAATCTATCAGGCTGGTTGATTCGATTATCTCATTGCTTCAAGGAGTGCATGTATAGACACTTATCCCATTTGAATAAGGTGAAATGTATGAGACATTACTTTCCATCTTTGATCTCACATTTTTGCTAATTGACAATTTTTGCCAATTCATGATATCATAACAGAAGTGTATTTACTTCAGAAGCCATAGTTTAATTGAATCAATTAGAATTGTGTACAACACTTGCTTTCTACCAGTCTAATTGTTTATTTTCCAGATGGTTAAACATATTCACTGAATTTCTTTTCAGAAATAATCCCCCTGATAAAGTACCAAACAGGGTCCGAAATGCCTTGGGGTCAAAGGGAACGGATGTGACTTGAAACATGCATGTTCTTTATGAGTTGAAATAATTGGACAAATATAATGAAAACATTGGAAGAATCCATCTTGAATATACATATTCACTCATGAGTGTGAAGGTTAAAAAGTTTCAAGAAATTGAATTCTAATTTTGCAGCTAGAACATTTACACACAGAGGAGTCCCACTGGGAATGATTCATAGTGCAGGGGCGAGACACTGACCCAGATAACCAACAGTGCTGATTCTATTCTAAGCTCACAATTTTCACAGCTTTGAGACAGAGTTGTAACAAAAGATTATTTACCCTGCATGTGTGCTTTTTTCTAAGGGGTAGTCTATTTTGCTTACTTATTGCGTTTCCTACATACGTGAAGTTTGTGGTGGAAAAAGATGTGAAACTCAGCGGTGAACCCTAAATGCTAAGCTTTTCTCAAAACTATGCAAAATGCTAATTGCTGTAAGAGGTCATTTGTGTAGGTCTTTCATTGTGTTCACAAAAAAATAATCGTTGAAATAAAAAAATAAAAAGTAAATCAGAAAAAAATAGAAGTAGGTGACAGTAGTTTCATCTGTAATTTTGTGATCACTGGGATTCATAGGGGAATGCTCGCAAACTACACTTTGTAGGACATTGTGTAGTGCAGTCCTACAAATGCACTACAAAATGCTATCCACAAACTAATGTGAGGTTCCACCTCTACCTCTTCTATCTAACTGTGGAGTCTCCACACATGCAGGTATACATTTTAGTAGTAAATGTGTAAGGGACAGGGATGAGAGGCAGGGAAATACCTATGCCTAAATAGAAGGATATTAGTGAGGAGTAAGGATTGGTGGAGAGCTCCACATTGTAAAGCACACGGAAAATGTAAAAGTTATTCAACTTGGAAAACGTTTGTAAAAACATTTGTATGTTAAATAATAATGTAAATGAAATTTATACATTTATTTTAAATGTAGAACTAAAGATAAAAATGCTAGAACTATATTAACTTAATTTTATATTGAATCTTCATTTCAATGTGAATATATTCAATTACATTAATTGTATTTTCCAAAGTTTCTACATAAAGCAAAAATAATGTACTAACAATTATTAACAGAGATGTATACAATTAATTAAAAGTAATTTAATTATATTTTAATAAAACTTGTTGTTACTTTTTTAAGAATGTACCAAAGGTTATGGAAATATTGTATAAATACATTTGAAATATGTACTATTGTTATATTTTAGGCCAATAAATTATAGTTATATTAACTATTTTAAATATTTGAATTCAATTTAACATTATTTCTTCCTGTGGCTAAATTTAACTCCTTGCCTCCATTATTTTCTGATGAAGGGTGTTTTATGTAGCACATGTAGAAAGAGGAAAATGCCTCAAAGGATTGTTTTAGTGCAGGAAGGTGTCCCTTCCTGCACAAAAACAATGCTGCACCAAAACAATCCTGTCTGTAATGTGTTAGCACAAAGAGAAAGCAACAATGAGTCATATCTAACTAGTTATGGCACACTTCTTCTCTCTCTGTCATGCAGCACAGCATAGCAAGTTGTCTTGCTGCTTTATGTAAAGTTCTAAAAAAAGAAGAAATTAATAGAGGTGGAATTGAAAACTTGATTTATTGGATTCATTATAATCCAGGATTTGGCTGTGCATCCGGTATTGGTTCCAAAGAGTGGTTCCTTCGTGTTTTGTCGTGTTGAAATGCGCAACGTGGACAGGGCGCAAACCGTGCTTGCACGCCGCACTAAGTTGCAATGGACAAACATTTATCATAAAGCATGAAAAATTTGAAGCGGAATAAAAAACGGTGTGCTTATCACTATTATATGTACATTTGAATGAACCTCTGTCCTCACTGTGAGTTAGCACCCACGTTAAAAGCAGAGAAGTAGCAGAGTACTGTGGTCTGTGAACATGATGACAATTACAGGAGGAGTGTTTCTTGCTAGAAACGGCTTTCATTGAAAATGGAGTGACAAACAAACTTTTTCTTAACGTGTAAACAACAACTCGGTCAGAATGGTGGATTAATGGATATAAAATATTGTATCTAAGTGAGAAGGGGTGTAGATTTGCTAATAACAATTTTCTCCTAATGTTTTTTAATACCCACTGAATGTTTGACTTTAGTTTGCGGGCCGGGGTAATTGAAAAAAAAGTAGGAGACACACTGGGGTGATTCTGGGAAATGTAGTGTTGGATAACCTGCAGAAGTCATGTTACTGTGAGAAAGATTCAATTCGCTCCGCAGTTTCAGATAACCTGTACACACGTTGTTGATAGTTAGCTGCTAATTGAGAGGGGAGGTATAAGGGGAAGTTAACGGTCAGGAGCGAAAGCAGCTTTCAGGTTTGATGAAGAGAAGAGCTTCAGCTCAGCAGGAATATGAAGCGATGCTGGGGAAGTGTTGTCGAACAAAGCGGTACAAAAGGGGGTGGTGATGGACGGAGCATCAGAACCAATCAAACACTCACACCCAGTCAACAGATCTGGGTTTGATCCATCACCATTCTTTAGCCCACTGTGCCACCCCAGTTCAGACATGGCCATATGCAAATCAGTCTGACCCTGTGCCTCATGGGAACAGTCCAGCCCGAACTGCCAAGCCATGCCTTCCCTGGACCGGAAACAAGCTTCCTAGGACCGGTTTCTGGCATTTCAGCCGTCTTCAGCCAGGCTTGCTTGAATCCAGTGGCAAAGTGAGCAAGGGACTCATGTCTGAGCATACCCTGCCAACTTATGGCGAACAAAGCGGTACAAAAGGGGGTGGTGATGGACGGAGCATCAGAACCAATCAAACACTCACACCCAGTCAACAGATCTGGGTTTGATCCATCACCATTCTTTAGCCCACTGTGCCACCCCAGTTCAGACATGGCCATATGCAAATCAGTCTGACCCTGTGCCTCATGGGAACAGTCCAGCCCGAACTGCCAAGCCATGCCTTCCCTGGACCGGAAACAAGCTTCCTAGGACCGGTTTCTGGCATTTCAGCCGTCTTCAGCCAGGCTTGCTTGAATCCAGTGGCAAAGTGAGCAAGGGACTCACGTCTGAGCATACCCTGCCAACTGTGTTTGATTGGTTCTGATGCTCCGTCCATCACCACCCCCTTTTGTACTACGGGGAAGTGTTGTCAGGCAGAAGTAATGTGAATTCCGGGTTTTTACAAATAATACATGTCACGGTAAGCCTAGCGTGCAATTGTAGGCGATGAGACAGCAGATTGAGCGTGAATAGATGGGGGAGAGGTTGCTGGGAGAAGCAGGGAAGGGTGGCTTTAGTATTGGAGTCAATTGGGGGTTGTGAATGATTTATGAAAGCGTAACTGTTGGTAAAGGCAAGGAGTGAATAACCTTTCTTTCTACATAAGCGCGTTCTGATAAGCTATGATATAAAGAGAATGCACTCAGTTTACGTTGTTGTATTGTAATTAGATATATTACACTTTTGGTGATGTCATTCAATACTTGTATTGCAGATACCCCCGAAGAAGGGAAATTAATCCCGAAATGCATTGGGTGACGCAAATAAAGTTTGATATGCAGAAACAAGTATTCCTCCTGTTTTGTACTAACAGCATCAATTTGGGACGAATGAGTAAAATAAATTGAAGAAGAAATCAGTTAAGAATAAAAGATTACGAGTGAATAAGAAAAAAAGAAGAAATTAATAGAGGTGGAATTGAAAACTTGATTTATTGGATTCATTATAATCCAGGATTTGGCTGTGCATCCGGTATTGGTTCCAAAGAGTGGTTCCTTCGTGTTTTGTCGTACCAAATTTGGTGCCATGTTGTTACATAGTTTTTTTATGTATTGCTTCCAAAAATTTCCTATGGGAAATGACATGGGAAATCAGGGTTTGAGCCCTCCTTCTTCTTGAATGCTGCTTGATGGATAAGCATAAAACTTTCCAGGAGGGAGTTGAGGTGGAAGATTGTTTTTTTGGAATTGTTTGTGAATATTTGTCAAACAACACCAAAGTTATAAGTGAAGTGAAAAACCCACCTGTAGGTTTAGTAGCAAGCTTTTGTGGTACCACTGATGGGTGCAGTTGCGCCATGTGTCCATACACAGAGTCACAACAGCGCTCTCAAGAAGTTGAAGGGAGCCCTTTAGTTATGCTTTTCTCGCAAAGTTGCAAACATTCATCTTCTAGTCACCCCAGTTTAACGATGATTACATTTTTTAAAAACGAGATGACCAGTGATAAAAAGGAATGAAAGTAGGTCGACCATGTGTCCAGTATTGTTACACAAATGTACTCTCCGGAAGACACACAATCCTTGTTTGCAGCCTCAAATTTGTGTTCACAAGATGGATTACGCTGGGAACCAAATCAGCTTTTTCTTCATTGGCATTTGCAAATGTTTGTTCCACATTTTGCAAACGATCCTGAACCATTTTCAACAATAAAATGGCTTGGCTCATGGTTAAACTTCTCAAAAGTTGATAGCATTTGTTAACCTCCACTGTCATGCCTTTGGAGGTTACACCCTCTCTCCTTTGTAGTATGGAATAATAGATATAACTGTACTTCTGAAACGGGTATTGCAGCATGTAGAATGTGGAGTTCCAGTAGGTTGGAGCCTCCTATCTGAGGGCTTTTACAAGGACTCTATTAGCAAGCTGAATGATCCTCACCTGCTTCTGGGCTTTGAATGAAATACTGAAATGTGTGCAAACCCTACAACAGGTGCCCAGTATGTTCTTGACTATGTCTTCATTTTTTAGAAAGTCCTGCAGAAGTAGGTTGCTGTAATGAGCTAATCAAAGGTTTCCCGAAGTCATGGCTTTGAGACTATTGCTTGATCGAATTAATTGCTGAGACATCTGGGATGAAGCTGCTCATAGAGTTTTGTATTCATTTATTTCAGGGTGTTGGTATCCGTATGTGATTTTTCCAAGGAAAACATTGCAATGGCATTAAATGCTGATGAATGCCTTGAAATACAGCATCAACAGTGCAACAAGGGCCTAACCTTTGGTTATCCTCATAAGAAGACCCAGTATGAAGTGATGTGCATATAGTCTGAGGCTTGACAACTGTTCCACATGCCTGTTGTGAGGAAGATGGACCGCGCACTGCTCTCCTACATTGCTTCACTAATTCCAGCACTTGATGGCGCAGAACTGGCACACTGATGAAAAATAGGTCCAGCTTGAAACCTTTCATTTTGGAGGAAGGACCCCACAAATTCCAGAAACAACTCTCCTTTGACCAAAGCCCTAATAATTTAGCCAGTTTTTCTTTATTTAAATGGACTAGATCATGTTTTTGGTGGTGTGGAGACTCCTTGCTAAATGTAGATTTGATAATAGGTTGTTGTGTTTGTTGATTTCTATGTGAAGATCTCACCTCAAGCGACCTACAGGAAGAGGCCAGACTGTTTGGACACTTTGATATGACCGTATCCTTCTTTTAGAAGCCATGCCTAAGTTGCTGAAAGTGAACTCTTCACAATAAGAACAAAAGGGCTTCCTTCCATGACAGTGATATCTTCTTCTTCCTCATCATCATCACCCCTTCGATCTCTTTGACTTCCTTTCCTCTTTCAGTGGAGATATCTTTTTGAGATGCTCTTCTCACGCAATTGTATGTTGTTCTTTTCATAGGCGCCTGTTGACCCTGTACCATAATGTCCACCTGACATCCAAAGACGCCTTGGTTTGAGGCTAATTGTTCAATCTGTGTTGTGCTTTTCTTTGATCTGTTGTAATTTCATTCAGCTGTTTATTACAAACTAGTGTTTAAAGAGGGGCTTGGGTCAAACATAAAGGGATTTCCCCTCAGAAAAGGTTAGACATAGATGGACAATTTATGTTGCTGTACTGTCCCAAAAAATGGAAAAGAGCACTTCTGACACCCTGAGGGAGCTTTTGCTCCCATCAGCCATTCCAGTACCACGCTACTGATCCTATGGTACCAAAATGATGGGATCGTCTGGCCACGACATCGGAGAAGATGTTATAGACACCATGACTAGACCAAGGGACTTGGCCCCTTAGTCTTGAAAAAAAATCAAAAGGACCTGATGAGCACACACCGACCCCCGGACTTATCGATGGAAGAATTCAAAGGAACCCAACTAGTGTAAAATTTTAAAAAACATGGACACCGTGCAAAAGTGCTATGGAGGGACTGCAGCGTGGCCCCTATGAGGCACCACAGTACTTCTGTGGGAGTCACAGACTTCTCCACCATGGTGGTATTGTGGTACTGTGCAAGCTTCATTTTTGGCAGTACCACAAGTAGTAGTAAATGAGGAGTGTAAAGGAATGTACACCATTGGGTGGAATTGTGTGGGGTGGCATTCTGTTGAGTGTGTAAATGAGGGATTGGTCATAGGGGAAATTTGGCACCCCCTGTTACCTCTAGCCAACCCCTGCAGCTCAAAGACCAAGAGTCTATACCCTACCCCCTGCTGCATACATCTGAAGACCATCTGCTGCAGGAACGTTTGTTCAGTATGCAGGGGCTATGCAAACGGCCTAGCAAGAGGCCAGCACCTGTGGCCAACCACTGTTGTACACTGTCAAAGGACATGTGGAGCAGGGGTTGGCTGTCCCAGGCTAGCTGGGTGCAGGACTTAGCCATAGGCCAGGTCCTGATGCCATCCCCGTGGTGCACAGCTAAAGGCTGTGCTCAGCAAGGGGTTTGGTCGCTTGCATCAGAGTTGAGCTTAGGGCCTGTTGTGCAGCAGGAAGGTTGGTTGTCTATGCAAGGTATGTAGCAGGGCATGAGTGAACATCATAAGGTGGTGGGATTTTCCTGTTTATAGGGGTTTGCTACCTGTGGGTAGTTGGTCGCAGATTGCCCTTGGGGGGTTGGTCATGGGACCTGGAATAAAGAGTGTGTGCAGTGGACGTTTGTCTGCATGTTGAAGGGTGGTTACATTTGATGAAGTAATTTTCTTTTTGGGGGAGTAATAAGAGTTCCTCCATACTACTGCACAAACCTGTCCTAGATACAATCAGCTAAATGTGTATTTTTCAAGCTGCTGCATATTTCATAAAATGTAGCCTGTAGGGCAAATAATAGGGGAGTCCTGCCTATAAGGCATTGCAGCAATCCAGTTTGCTTGTGATTGACAAATGGTTCGCTATTGCTTAAAAATAGTGGGAATGAAGGGTAGGACCTTTTTAAGTAACTTCATAATAAGAAACAGGTTAAAGCAAGGCTCTGTATAGGAGTATCAAAAGAGATATTAGTATTAAAGGTGACTCCTAATTTTGTGATATGGGGCAAGGTCAGGGCAAGGCCCAAAGGATTGAGGCCACCAGGATGAGTTCCAGCAGGGAGAGTTTCTGAACACAAGGCACTCAGTAGTATCTGAATTGAGCAGGATTGATTTGGTGTCTATCCATTTCACAACTGCACTCATCCAAGATTAAAAGGGAGCAAGGCAGATCCATCTTCCAAGTGCAAGATCAGCTGAATGTTAACAGAGTATGTATAGAATTGGAAGCAGAAGGATGCAATGAACTCTGCAAGAGAAGTCACATAAAGGTAAAGTTAGGTTGGGTGAAGAGGAGACCCCTGAGATACTCAGCATAATTGATCTTTGATTGATGATTGATCTGGACTAAGTAAGGCCGCCTTTGAATGAGAGCCCAAGAAGGACTTCAACCAATCAAGCACTGTGTCATGTAGAATCACCAAATGAAGCCTTCCCAGCAAGACGTTATGAGAGATTGTGTTGAAAGGGGCTGTGAGATCCAACAGGATGAGGGCTGCAGATTCCAACAGCATTCAAATGTCATTACTGGCAGTGACCAAAGCAGACTTGTGCTCAGAGTAGGGCTAAAACCAGATTGGAAAATATTGAGACAATTGTTCTCAATATACTGGGATAGTTGGCAATTATTCCAACTTTTAGCCATCCCCAGGAGGAGGGAAATAGGGCAGTAGTTAGAAAAGGTGCCATGGACCAAGATAGGTTTCTTCAAAAGAGTATCCACAAGTGCAGACTTAGAAAAAGAGGGGAAAATACCTGTTGATTGCATATAGATTTGATGAGTGGGACAACAGAGTGAACAATAGTCCTGAACATCTTAGCTGGCACAGGGTCCAAAAGGGAGCCTGATCTTGATAGAAAGAAGTTTGGTTTGAGTCATCTCACTTGATATAGGGTCAAAAGCTGACCAGCACATTAAGGATTTACGATTAATGTCAGCATGTACAGAAGGAAGGGTCAATGGCAAAAAAGATGACAAGAGCAGGGAAAACTTATTATGGAAAAAGTCAGCTTAGAGCAGAAGAAACTTGGTGATTAGGCTGATTTTTTAGAGTATATGGTTCACCTTGAACTAGAGAACTATAAACCATAAAATGTTCCTTGGTAGGATTCTGGCCAGAGAGAAAGTAGTTTTTGATAATAGCTGGTAAGGACAGTGGATGTCATCCCTTTTTGTATGTTTTTGCTTTACAGGCAAATTAGACAATTTGATTGTAGCTGAGCCTCCAAGCCCTTCCTAGTGTTTTACATTTGTGTTTCCCTAAAGTCAGTTCCTCTCAGGACCAAGGGTCAGACTGGGTAGCGGGACACAAAGTGCCTATTTTGGGAGTTTAAACAAATAAAAAACTTTTGAAAGTTTGATGGACAGTCATCATGGCTGACGGTTCTGTTCAATTAAACCTTTCCTACATTAACAGCTCTGCCATCAAGGCAGTTCCTGTCAATGTAGAGAGACTAGGCTGGTGGACCCCTCTAAATGTGTCAGCCTGCAATGCCTCTGTGTGGTGGAGGAACTGTCCTCTGGCACCCTGATGGAGTAAATTCCATTCATCAAACTCCAAATCAAGCCTCCTGTAGCCAGTCCAATTAGTTCACTTTGGAAAAGCTTAGATCTTTTTCAGTGCTGCACCATTATCCATACTCATGCGACCACAAGACAAAGGAAGGGGCCTACAACACACATGCAAACTATCATGGTGGTGCAGTGGAGTGAGACAGAGAAGTAGTCTGCAGCAGAATGACATGTTCTGGAAGCGTGGTGATTAGAGGGAAAAAAGTAGTATAATTTCCTTGAATACAGATTGGTTGCGATAAGTGAGGCTCAACAGTAGGATAGGTAGTAAGTAGCTTCCATTTCAGTTTTTTAATTGTGATTGGAAAGCAGGATCCACTAACTATAAAGTGTGCTATTATTGGTTTAAAGACAATTACATAACAAGGGGATGGTCTAATCATTGTAATAGTTGGAGTCTTCCGTTGACCAGATTATGGTAGGTAATCTTTTGACCTTGACTGAAGCTGGTGACTTGACCTTATTTGGTCACCGGGGAATCTGGTGTAGAGTACTGGGGGAGGTTTCAGTGCTGGTTCAATATGAAAGATTCACTGCAGTTTAATAACTGTTTTTATATTCAAGTAAATGTAAGTTTTCATTAACTATATCTTGACAATTAAAGCTGGTACTACAATCGGTGAAGAAATGCCTCCATTGAGTGGAAACATGTCAAAAGACATAAAAACACAGCAGACTTAACTGTTACTATATCCTGCAATTGTAACATTGCAGAAAAAGTGCAACAAGTGTACATTTTACTACTTAAATAGTGATCACATCCTTATAGTTACAGGAAGGGAGGTCTAGGGGGCAGTTGTCTCTCTGAAAGGTGTAGATCAACTAAGGATATAAGGCCATATGTATCAAGCCCTTTACCCGTTCGCAAACAGGTCGATTCTCAGAATCGGCCCGTTTGCGAACGGGAAAATGCCTTTTGGGATGTATCATCCAAAAAGGCCATCGCAAAATAGGGAGTGGCAAAATTTGAGATTCCCTATTTTGCTAATGCATTTAAGGAATCGCAAATTGCGATTCCTTAAATGCAATACTGGAAGCATCCAAGTTGTGTGAATTTGCCTTAAGAAATCGCAAATTTCCACCAACTTGAGGTTGATGGTAAATTGCGAATTCCTAGAAAAATGCACTTGTTAGCATTTTTCAAAGTGCCATGTGGCACACAGGGCATGTATGTGTGCCACATGTGCACATATGCATATTTCAGGGGTGCAACAGGGTGTCCTTTTGACACTCTTGAAATTGCATTCGCAATTTGCGAGAACCTAATGAGTACTCGCAAATTGAGAATGTCTTCCCATTCATTCCTATGGGCCTCTAGGCATGGGAAGGCATTCCTTAATTGCGAATCACAATTTGCGATTTGCAATTAACGAATACGTAGGAATCGCAATTAATATTGTGAATCCTACATACATTGCCTTTTGCGAGTCCTTAATAGCGAATCGCTAAAATTTGCTGTTAAGGACTCGCAAAACGCTTTCTTGATACATATGCCCCATAGCTACACACTGTCATGATTCACTAAAAGGTGGGTGGTATTAAACTGCAAGCAAATCAAGGGGCGATAATTTTATCGCTATATTAGCAAAGTCACGCTAACGCGTGATACCTTGCTTTAGCGTGGGGATTTCTAACGCCCAGCTTTGCATCTCTAATGAGATGCAAAGTGGGCGTTCCTGACCTGACATGATAGGAGAAATGTCGCCAAGCGACATTTCTCCTATCATCAAGCCCCACGCTATGAAGCACAGCGTCAGGAAAAGTAGCGATAACACCTGTTATCGCTACTTTAGCGATAACACCTGCTTCAGGACTGACTTAGCCATGATATCCTATGGAAGGTAGATATCATAGCTAAGTTTGTGAGTCCCTATCAACTAGCTAATGTGAGATTATCGCTGGGTTTCCAGCGATAATCTCACGTTAGCCAGTTAGCGCTAGGATTTTTATCGCCGATGAGATAAGCGTTGCTAATAGCACACTATCTCAGGGATAAAAATCGGCGCTAGCCGGCGATAATTACCCGAGTGCTAAGTGCGCTCAGCGATAATTATCGCCGGTTGTTGTTGATATGCCCCTAAGAGCCTTAATTTGTTGAGTTTTGATTGCTAACTGGAGTAAGTCACAAAGCAAAAGCCAAAGATAAACTGATGTAGCTTGCCCCTTCTTTTGTAAGACAGCCATCTCAAAACTCTTACAGAAATGTGTGCACCAACATAGGCCTTTAAGAGCTAGGCACCATGTTTTGGTGTCAGTTATGAGGCAGACCCAAAATTTCACATCTGGAGACATGTTCACTTTCTGCTTCTACAACCTAACAAATTAACTGAAACTTAATCCACTTGGACTTCCTTCAAAAACCCCTACACATACAGGCTGAAAACTAGGCTGGAGCTAGGCCTTCCAAATGGGTGACAGTCACTTTGAGAAAGATGACCAAATGCACAATTTACAGTTTTGTCATTCAATGCACAACTTCTCCACACAATTTCTAATGTTTAGCCCCTTGAAACAGGAGTTTAAACTAATGCAAACAAATGTGGAACATTTTGCTAGTGACCCTTAAAAACATTCATAAAGAAGCCTCAAAGTAGTCCTGAAAAATACTGAAAATCACAGTTTGCACTTAGTAGCTATGCCATCCCTTTTGGTGCAATGGCCCAAAATGTTGATCATGAGTGCATCATTGACATGGCTACTACTGAAATGAACAGGTATATCCCGGAAGAATTTGTGGGAAGGCACTCTAATTAATTTCATTCCAATAGGAGCATACTGCTAAGAGTTAAAAACAAAATGTATTTATTTAA
Organism: Triturus cristatus; assembly: GCF_964204655.1. Lineage (NCBI taxonomy): Eukaryota > Metazoa > Chordata > Amphibia > Caudata > Salamandridae > Triturus > Triturus cristatus. Next base: position 494,111,684 of record NC_140588.1, read on the forward strand.
AAAGTTTTGTATAGCGCGTACAAGACCCCGAGAGGTATCAGAGCGCTTCACAGTGATGGGAGTGGTAACAAGGTAAAAAGGGAACATAGTAAGGCAATAGTAGAATATAGCAAGATAAGCTAATAAAAATGTACAAGGAAGCGCACAAGAAATTTCTTGGTACAATAAGGTAGGCAGTGCTGGGTAATACAAGTCTTGAAGAAAACAGACTACCAATGGTTATTTACGGCAGGAACCTGTCCTTTAGGAGTGTTTTTACTTCATGTTTGAAAGCAGCTGTATAAGGAATTCTACAGATTTTCGGAGGGAGCGAGTTCCAGATCTTTAGTGCCTAGCCAGAGAAGGATCGGAGTCTTGTTCTTTTTTTGCAAAAGTTCTGGGGTTTTAGTAATAGAGAGTTAGCACTTCTTGATGGTCTGCCCCCCCCCGATAGTTCTAGTTTTTAAGCCAGGTAGCCTGGGGTTTTGAGGTGGAGGGCTTTGTGTGTTAGACAGGCAATCTTTAGTTGAATTCTTGCTTCGTAGGGTAACCACTTTAGAGATCTTAGAACTGGGGAGATGTGATCAGTTCTTTTTGTGTCAGTGATCAGTCTGGCAGCTGCATTCAATGATGCCCTGAGTGGAGCCAAGGTATGTTTGGGGAGGCCACACAACGTTGCGCTACCATAGTCTAGTCTCGGCAGGACAAGCACTTTAACCACCATCTTGAGATCCTCTTGAGGGAGGAATGGTTTTAAATTTTCTAAGAAGCTTCATTTGGTAGTTTGCATCCTGACACATCATACTAATGTTTTTCTTCATGTTCAGGTGTGAGTCTAGGGCGATTCCGAGAGATTTAGCTGACGCGATGATAACAGGGGAGCAGTTGAAGGTGGTGAGGTGCTTCATCCAGAGGTCAATCTTGGGGGTGTGTTAAGTAGGGGATATGAGAAGGAATTCCTGTTTGGCGGTGTTGAGCAGGAGATGGTTCTCAATTAGCCAGTTTTGGGTAATCCTCAGGGAGGAGTTGACGGAGATGAGGTCTTGCGATGAGTTGTTTTTCAGGTAGAGCTGCGTATCATCCGCGTACATATGAAAAAGAATGTTCTTGGATTTAAGAGCGCTCGCTAGTGGTTCCAGGATAATATTGAAGAGTATGGGAGAGAGTGCCGACCCTTGTGGGATCCCATGGAGACTGTGGATGTTTGGGATAGCGTATGGTTCACCTTCACTCTTAGAGATCTATTGTGAAGGAAGGAAGCGAACCATTGCAGTACCCGACCAGAAAGGCCCATCCTGTGATCCAGAATGGTTAAGAGGATATCGTGATTAACCATGTCAAATGCAGAAGAAAGATCAAGGAGGATTAGTAGGCAGGATTCGTTATGGTCTAACAATTTTAGGATGTCATCTATGATGTGAAGGAGCGCATTTCAGTGCCATGACCACTCCTAAACCCATATTGTTGCAGATCCAAGAGTTGTGATTGGACGCATTTTTCAAGGTGCTTAGCCAGAGTAGGGATGTTGGAGATGGGCGCGTCAGGTTTTTTGAGAATGGGTGAGACCTGAGCTGCTTTTAGATATTCTGGGATCTTGCCTTGAGATAAGGAGGCGTTGACAATCATTGTCCAAAGGGGATAAGGGCACCCTTGATTTCTTTGAAGACAGACGAGGGTAAAGGGTCGCTGAGATGATTGGATGATAAAAGGCCTCAAGTGAATGGAAACATGTTAAAGGACATGAAAAGAAGATAGAGTTAACCCAAATGGTACTCTTGTACAGGTACCGGACCCCTTTCCATTCGCACAAGAACAGTATGTGGTAAACATGATACTATAGCCTGCGATACTTACAAAGCAGAAAAATTCAACAAGTGTGGGTGTTAATAGCAGACTAGTGCTAATATGTATATAGTTATGGAAAGGTAGGTTTATGGACAGAAGAGCTCTGAAAATTGCAGAAAAAATAATAGTATTCATGCTAGCTGTCATGATTTGCAAAAAGGAGGAAGAATTTAAACTGGAAACACACTAAGAGGCACTGGGTTCGATTCACAAAGGTAAACTTAGACCTGCAGTCTACATTTAGAATTTACATCTTGCTTTTGAATTAAACTCTAACTTTCAACCTGAAGACTAAGGACCTGATTTACAAAGGCAAACGTGCATTTTCATGTAAGTTTATGATTGTTTACTATTCACAATGGAAATTACGAGTAGTATCTTTACTAGTGCAGAGTCCCTGCATGAAAAAATATAGGTCCTTTTATGTGCAGAGATTCCCCGCTCGTAAAGATACTACTCGTAAATCCCTTTGTAAATAGTAAACAATAGTAAACTTATGCTAAAGTGTAAGTTTTACTTTGTGAATAATGCCCCAAGTTTAGATCTGAAGGTTACATTTTGATTTGGAGTCTAAGTTTAGACCTGAAGTCCAAGTTTAGAGCTAAAATCTAACTAGACTTCAGGTCTAAACTTGAACTTCAGGTCTAAAGTTAGACTTCAGGTCTAAGTTTACTTATGTAAATTGGGCCCTTAAGAGTTCAGCTGTACTACCACGGGACTAGTAAAGAAACTGCACCAAAAAGGTTTGACAAAATGGGGTTTGCCTGGGTACTGCTATTATATTATGGTACTGCTAAACTTCAATAAAACTGGAAAATTGAACTATTTTTAAGGCAATAATGAAGATTCAGTATGGTATGTTTCCAAAAACATGCAGTAATATTTCAACAATATATAAATCTTGCCTGCATTGAAATGTTCAATGCAGAGTTTTAATGTGAGTAATAGTAATTCAATTTGGAGAGCGGTGGCAAGTGTGCGTGCTTTTGATCAGCTGATGACCACCATTAGCTGTCACATTGAGAGTGACGAGTGGGTGGATCACTTCCCGAAAATATAGTCAGATGACCCTGTGAAATCCTTTTTTTCATGAGACCAACCCCCTAATTTATTTTCCAAAAATTATTTTACTATTGATGAAGTAATCACAGCGATTGCACAGAGCACTAGCAGCAAATCACCGGGACCTGACAGAGTGACTATTGAGTTAATAAACTGTAACCCGTCACTAAGGGCTCCTCTGATGACAAACTTTTTTAGTTACATGACATCTGTAGGAAAGTAGTATCTGCTTCTTATGGTTACCCCCAATTTTTGCTGATGACACACTGTTTTTGGACTAGTCTGACTGGGATCCTGCTATTCAGGATCCCAGCCTATCCGCATTCTCCCTTAAATTGCTATGTATGTACTTTAGGTACACTCCAGATTGGATACTGAGGTAGACTTATCAGTCACTAGTATATGGTACACCATGTACCCAGGGCATAGCTTCCTCAGAGGCCACCCTTGGGCTGAAGTATGTATTATGCCACCCCTGAAAGGCCATTCAAATTAACATAACAAGCCTGCTACAGCAGACTATGTAAGCTGGTGCTTGCACCACTTACTTAAGATATAGGTTCACTATATCTATCTAGATCACTACACTTAAACACTTATCAGTCACCCCTATGGCAGGCCTTATCAATCCTGAAGGCAGAGTGCTAGGTTATACATGAGAGGGTGCCCCTGCATCTGCAGCCTTCAGAGACCATTCTCCGGGGTTGTCTGTAATGAAGCCAGACATATATGTTTAAGTGCATTATAACCTTGCAGTAAATGCTAACTTTAAAACGGCCGCTTAGAAACATGTTGTGTTTGGTGTCAAACACCTTGGAATCATACCTCCACACCAGTGACTGTTGTGGGAGGTGTGATTCCACTCTTCCAAAGGGACTTATGTGGGTCACCGGTCTACCCGGTACCAGCTTTCTCAACCCGGCCAGCACAAAATGGACGCTGCCAGCCACAGACACGATTCTGCTCTCCTGCTTTTAAACCAAGCTCGAGCAGAGGAAGGCATGACTATAGGCCTCCTGTCACAGGGAGGTGTGATCACCTCCCAGTCAGGGTTTAGTGTATTGGGGCTGGATGGGTGCACTCTGAGAGTGCCAGAAAGTCTGCACTGAGGGCACATTTTGTGTCCCTGTGCATAGTCCAGCTCAAACCAGTTCTGGGGGCCATTGGCTCCTGCTCTGGAGTGAAACTAGACCAAGGACATGGGTGTAGCCACCCCTCTGTCCTGCCTCTCCCCTAGGAGGGTCCACAGAATCTTTCCAACCCCTTCCCATGGGTATAAAGTGGATTACCTGACTACAGGACAGTTGATTTTACCTGGGCAAGATTCTGCTAAGAAGAAACCAAGTACTTCGACTGACTGCATGACGCGGGAGGACTAAAGAATCTCCCTTGGAGTAAAGGAGTTATTCCCCTGCAAAAGCAGGCACCTAAATACATCTGACTGGTTTGCTTCTCCTGAGCTTCTGAGGACTCTGAAGATTTCAGCAACATAGGAGGGGGTTCCCAAATGTCCCTGGGGTAGATCTGACCTCTCAGCGATTTTGAGACCAGTATCCCTCGTGGGTGCCGTGCAAACCGAACCTCTGTGCACAGCATACATTTGCAATTACATATGCTTGTTGACAATTCCCGAGCTTGTGCATTGGACTCTGTGTAGTCCTGACCCCGAGCAATAATTGCACCAAAGATATCTGGTCTCCACTCACCCAGTGTCCTGTGGTCTGGTACTTTGCAAACTTGCTTGAGGTCTCCTCGCGACCCCTGGTCTGTTGGCCTGTGGGTCCTGGAGAGGGCCACCTTGTTTGTTCTTGGGCTTCCCTGGTTGCTCCAGATGTGCCCTGACTCTCCATTGCTTGGAGTGTCCCCTGGACCTTGCTGGTCCACAACATAACCTGTTTACTCTAACTGCATGGGTTGCATTTGCCAAGGCTTGTTTGTGCCCAAGACGGACATCGACTCCTCAGCACTCAACATCCTTTGTGGGACAGCGTACCTCCATATCCTGGTTTTCCTCTACATCTCCAGATCCCTGTGGCTGCAGAGTCAAGCAAATCTTCGCACCTGAAGCACTCGGCATCAGTGGGCATTCGACTACTGAGCCCCTGGTCACCTGAAGTGACCCAGACTCTGTCCCCTTTGCTTTCAGGTTTCTCTCACCGAGAATCCAGGCTTGGATTCCACTGGACACTCTTCGCCTTCGTAGCAGCAGTACTTCTTTGCAACTCTATTGAAAACGACAAAGGTTTCCAACACCACTTGACCCCTATGCACCGGGCTCCTCTGGGATAGGTTTCACAGGTACCTCGGTACTCACTGCTGGGTTGGCCTTAGATCTTCCTATGTTCCAAACGGTTTGCTCGAAGTCCTCGTAGAAGTGTCCTTAACTTGTAACTTCACAACTGCGACATTCCCATAGGGTTGCACGGAACACGCGGTCGTGTTTCCTCACTGCACCCATCCTCCGTGGGCTCCCTGTGTCACTCCTCTGGGTGGTTCCTTAGGGTCCCAGCGATTCTACGTGCTCTAGGCACTGTTTCTAGTCAAGTCATTAATGGTATACCACTTGTTTAGTATATGGTTCGGTCTCCCCCTGGAGCCCGCTGTGTAATTTGCTACTTACGAATGTTCTATTGATTCAGTATTGTGCGCTTTGTGCCCTTGTCTCGTATAGAGACTAGTAGAGAGTGTTATATTAATAAATACATATTTTTATACAACTACTGTGTGGGTCTCCTTTCCTTTAGTCATTTAAAAGGTGATATTCTGATAAAACAAGCTGCTTTACATTCCTTCAAGATTATGCCTGAAGGCTGCTCTCCACAGCTACCTCTAGGATAGCTTTCTAAAGTTTATCTTAGACCTCATACATCATAAGGGTCGTGTGGACTGGTACAGGGTGCTCACTTTAATTAGTAGACAGCATATACCAGGCTACCTTCTCACATTGGTGTGCAGCGGTTAGGATTCAAGCTTGCTATTGTTTTACAAGATGAATCTCATTGATTAACTGAAAACCACTAAGCATTAGGCACATATAATACATCAAGGATTAGAATGAGGAAGTTCTACTGAACTTGGAGATGGGTAAGCCAAGGGTCTAGCACACCCTTTCTTCAACTGAAGAGAGTTTACTATCCACTAGGTTAGGTAGGTGCCTACACCACATATCACTAGTATGTCTTCTAGAGGAGAAGCCAGGGGCTCTCTGCCAACTAGATCCAATGGTCTCTCATTACAAGAATTGAAAGCCATGTGTGCATCTCGGCAGTTGAGGACAGGGAGAACAGCAAACACCCAATGTCTCACTGAAATGTTGCTCTTAGATGACCTTAGGAAGACCCCAGGGTCTGATAAGGTAGATAGAGTGGGTGGGTTAGGGAATGAGGAAAGGCCAGTGTTAGACATGGTACCATTGGCTTGAGTCTCCCTTCCATTTTTCACTGTTGTCTCCTCTGTTTTTGATATGTTTTGCTGGTTTAGATGCTTTGGGCACTGTGCCACTGCTATTCAGTGCCACAGTGCAAGTGCTCCTTATGTTAAATAGATGTAATGGATTAGTGACTCCATGATTGGCTTATTTGATTTACTTGTCAGACCGTAGTACAGTGCACCATGTGTGCCTAGGGCCTGTAAATCAAATGCTGCTAGTGGGCTTGCAGCACTGATTGTGCCACCCACAGAAGCATCTTGTAAAGTGTGTCTCAGGCCTGCCATTACAGAACCTGTGTGCAGTCAAGTACTGCCATGTCGACTTGTTAAGTGCACCCACTTACCAGTCCCTAAACCTTCCCTTTTCTACATGTTAGCCGCCCCTAAGGTAGGCCCTAGGGCAATGAACATTGTATGTGAATGGTAGGACATGCCCTGGTGTGTGTGGCATGTCCTGATAGTGAATTACAACCAATTTTGTTTTTCAGTATTGCAAGGCTACCTGTCCCCGTAGGTCAAAATGGGCAGTTTGATTATAAAATCTTATAATCCTAACTAACCCAGGGAACATTGTAGAAAAACAAATTTAGTATGCTTGAACTCAGAATGATAAAATACATCTTTTAGTGAAGTTGGTTTTAACATTCTGTGTTCGAAAATACCACTTTTAGAAAGTAGGTATTTTCTTGCCTAACCATCCAGCCTGCCTCTGCTAGGTTGTGTATTGCATGTCTAGTTTGTGAGTGACAGGGCTGACCAAGAAGGAATGAAAGACGTTGCATCCTGGATGAGCAGCAGCTCTCTGAAGCTCAACTCAGAGAAGACAGAAGTCCTCATCCTTGGATGCTCCCCCTCAGCATGGGACAACACCTGGTGGCCCTCCACCCTCAGCAGCCCCCCTACTCCCACGGACCATGCCTGAAACCTCGGCATCATACTCGACTCCTCCCTCGCCATGACCCGACAGATCAATGCCATCTCCTCCTTGTGCTACAACACCCTCTGCATCCTTCGCAAGATCTTTAAGTGGCTCCCCCGCAAACCAGAAAGGCCATCACCCACACACTCATAACTAGCCGACTGGACTACAGAAACGCCCTCTATGCCGGAATCAACCCCACTCATACTCAAGCTAGAATGGGTAGAAGAGCCTCCTCCTACATCTCAGCAAAGACCTGGAACGAACTCCTGCTCAACATCAGACGTTCCCTCACTCTGCACACTTTCAGGGAGAGCCTCAAGGCCTGGCTCTTTGGCTGAATCAGAGCTGCACGACCTCCCCCAACGCCTAGAGACCCTCATGGGTGAGTAGCACGCATCACAAATCCCTGATTGATTGATTATTTGATTGATTAATTGATTGATTGATTGATTGATTGATTGATTAAGTTGACAACAGACACAATAAAAAAACTTACAGACACTAGTCAAGCCTTTTTTAACACTCTGGTGAAGTTTTTCAACCCAGGCTCCCACATCGTACAGATATATGACCAACTCAGATTCCACTGCTGTAATTAAAACTCTTAGAGAGTTCAATCCACCTTCCCTGAAGAAGGTTTCAAACCTGATCCAATCCACCAAATCTGGGATACCGCAGGATCCTTGCCCCCCTAAGGAAACCATTGCTGTTAAGCTAATGGGCATTTTTTTATTAATGTTCAGGTTTTATTCCCTTCATGTTGGAAGAATGCCTCAGTGTTTCCTCTAATAAAAAATCTTTCCTTGATCCCATATATCCAAATAGTTACCCCTCCATCACCTGTTTACCTTTGTCAGCAAAGATTGGAGATACAATCATGAATAAACAACTAGTCGATCACATCAAAACCAACAGTCTTCTGGACTCAGCTCAATTCAGTTTCCGTAGTGGCAACAGTATAGAGACAGCTTTGATTAAAGCCACAGAAGCGATCAGGGTCTCAACCAGGGAGGAAGAGTGGCACTTGTCCAGCTTGATCTATCAACAGCTTTTGATACTGGCAACCATGGGCTGCTGATTGATCACCTTGCTAACATTGGCATCATGGGATCAGATTGGAACCTTTTATACTCCTTCCTTCTTGACCAGGAAGAACTTGGGGCCCGATTCACAGAACTAACTTAAGACAAAATCCTAAACGTACTACCATTTTGGTATTCACAGAAAGCACTTACTCATTTTGGTATTCACAGAAGGCACTTACTCATTGATGAGTAAGTGCCTCCTGTGAATACCAAAATGATTATGTGCCTTCTGTGAATACCAAAAAGAGTAAGTGCCTTCTGTGAATACCAAAATGGTAGTAAGTTTAGGACTTTGTCTTAAGTTATTTCTGTGAATTGGCCCAGTCTGTTCAACTGGGTTAATTTGTTTCACACCCTAACTTACTGGGTCCCTCAGAGATCCCCCCTAATCCTACCCTTTTCAATGTTTATGTCACCTCTCTAGCTGATCTAATAACATTCTTCAGATTGTTGCTTACATCCTATGCAGACAACAGACAAATTGTCATCTTCTTGCCCAACAAAGACACTGGCATTGTGGCCAGATTCTGTGACTGCAGGCAGGTGGTCAGCATATGGATGAATAAGAACTGTCTGAAACTAAACTCTGAAAAGATTGAAGTTCTGATTTTTGGGCCAGGTCTTCCTTCTGGAACCCTACATGGTACCTGCAAGAACTGGGCTCACTTCCTACACCAGTTAGGAAAACCCAGAACCTGAGAGTTTTAATCAATGACAATTTGACCTAAACTGACTAAGTTGATGCTGTTACCTCTTCTAATTTCTTCACCCTCAGAACAATAAAGAAGATACTACAGTATATTCTTCCTAATCTTCAAAAAACGCTAATTACATCAATTTTAATGTCTTTAGCTCAACACACATCAATACCTATTAAACAAACTTCAAGCTTTGCAAAATGCGGTGGCTTGACTTCTGCTGAAGAATCCAAAATACCATTTTGTGTCTAATTCATTCAGGAAACTTCACTGGCTGACCATTAGACATATACTTATTTTTAAAGCACTGTGTATTGCTTATAAAGCACTACACAATTTACGCCCAGACTTTCTATAAAATTGTTTTAAATGGTAGAACCTTACGGTACACATCAGCCAAATATACCGTAGTCCCTAGGTTCAAACGTTTTGCCTGGAGAAGCAGAAGTGTTGTGTTAGGATCAACAAAAACAAGGAACATGCATACCAAAGCTTCACCCAATCTACTAGCCTTTAGAAAAGACATGAAAATGTGGCTTTTTAACACTGACTAGGGTCTTTGTCAATTCCACAGTTTTCTGGGTATTTGAGCACTTTAGAAAAATGTTTACCATAACATTACATAGTTTTCACTTTTACTCACTCACCCATACAGTCACTCACATACCCACTCACTCTCCCATACAATACTTTTACACCCACTCATCCACACATACAGCCACTCACACACCCCATCACTCACCTTAATATTTAGTGTTTTATAAAGCGTGAACATGACCTGTTAGGGTACCAGAGGTCTTTACAAGGATAGCACGTTGTATAAATGCATGAAATAGTCTCTTGCCTCTTTCTGTGCCTGCATTGCCTCTTTCTACACTTCGCTTGCCTCTTTCTACACCTCACTTGCCTCTTTCTGCACCTATATTGCCTCTTTCTGCAGTTCTCTTATGCCTTTCTACACTTTTCTTGCTTCTTTCTGTACCTCTCTTCCTTCTTTTTGAGCTTATCTTGACTCTTTCTGCACTTCTCTGGCATCTTTCTGCACTTTTCTTGCTTCTTTCTGTACCTCTCTTCCTTCTTTTTGAGCTTATCTTGCCTCTTTCTGCACTTCTCTTGCAACTTTCTGCACTTCACTTGCCTCTTTCTGCATCTCACTCTCTTCTTTTTGTAGCTCTCTTACATCTTTCTGTACTTCTCTTGCCTCTTTCTATATCTCACTTGCCTCTTACTGTGCCTCTCTTGCCTCTTTCTGCACATCACTTGCCTCTTTCTGCACCTATATTGCCTCTTTCTACACTTCTCTTGCCTCTTCCTGCACTTCTGTTGCTTCTTTCGTAAATTATTTTGCTTCTTTCTGTACCGCTCTTGCTTCTTTCTGTACTGCTCTTGCCTCTTTCCAAACCCCTCTTGCCTCTTTCTGCTCCTCTCCTGCTTCTTTTTGCACTTCTATTACGTCTTTCTGTACTTCTCTTGCCTCTTTCTGCACATTTCATACTCTTTCTGTACCGCTCTTGTTTTTTTCTGTACTTCTCTTGCCTCTTTATGTACCTCTCTTGCCTCTCTCTGCACTCAAATGTAAATTGCAAGCGGTCAAGTTTAAAGGTCTGTGTGCTCTCGTGACTGAGGTATATGTCTACATGTATATGTATTCTCACATGTGTTATGCATCTGAAGATGGTAGCTTAAAAAGTGGGTAGTTTCTTCTGTAGGTGGTCAATTCTTCTCAGTTCTGCTTTGTCACTCGGTTCCACATGCAGACATATCTTACATATGTAGGTGTTTTAGAGCCTCTCAAATATACTCCTGAATACCCATGTGCCCTGTATTATAAGCAGAAAGAAATACATACACCTGCTTCTTCTCAAATTTACAGAGTATGCTGTTTGAAACACAGGTATTCATGTATTTGTATGTTTATGTTTATGTAACATGTCCCTAGGTAAAAGCACAGACACACACATCCATGCCTTCAAAAACTTAGTGAGACTTACAACAGTTAGGATTGTTTTATTTTTTTTAAAATCTGTTTATTGAACTTAGAGAAACAGTGGTCATGCTGTATAAAGCTGTGCATCATATAGTACAGTAGTATCCTTTCGTTACAGGTATCAGTACATTACTATCGTCATGGCGTGCGTATTTACAGTACATGCAGTGAGTTTTACACCATACAGTGGTCATCTGGCGACGGGACAGATGGGGGTTCACATAATCCCCCCCGGTACACATTCCATTTAGTCCAAATTGCCAACCATTTTTTGGGACATCCCCGCGCCACGTAGACTGTTTTCTCTCTAACCATACACCAGTCCATATCCTCTTTCCATTTCTTCAATGTCGGTGGCGCAGTGGCCCCCCATAATTGCGCTATATTGCGCTTAGCGATCATCTGCCCAAGTGTGGCCCATATTCTCCATTTCACATTTAAATCTGTGGGCTCCCAAATGTTCAGCAGGCATCTCTTGGCTTCAGGCAGCAAAGGCACCTCCCAAACCGTACTCATAACTTTCAGGACTTTCTTCCAATAGTCTTGAATTAATGGGCACTCCCAGAGAACGTGCAAGAACGTGCCCTCCATCCCACATCTCCTCCTACATAGCCCATCCAGACCTTTACCCATGTGTATTAGTTGGGTCCCTGAGAGGTAGACTTTATGTAGAATCTTTAGTTGTACTAGTTTCAATTTCGCCGATATGGCCACTTCTTTGGGCGAAGAAAGTGCCTCCTGCCATTCTTCATCATCTATTTCCAGACCATCCCTTACCCATTTCTCCCTAAGTGCTGTGAGGGGGTCAGGGGTGTGGTGAATGAGCTTTTTATATGTAAGGGATATGCATTTGTCTGGTAAATGCCCATCAAGCAGTCTGTCCTCGAGTGGGGACGCCTCAGGCAGCTCCGTGCCTGGTGAGATGTTTGCCTGTAGAGAGTGCTGAATCTGCGCATAACGAAAATGTTCTGATGCAGCCATTTCGTATGTCTGTTGCAGTGCAGCAAACGTTTCCACTCCATTCCGCCCCCAAAGGTCCCTTATATGTGAAATACCGATGAGGTCCCATTTGTCAAACCCTTTGGTTCGCCCCAGAGTCCCCAACCGTTCTGTATCCCATAGGGGGGTGGCCAGTGTGAGCTTATTGGCCCATCCCAGAGCTTTATTGGCCACATGCCATATCTGTACCCCATGTTTCGTAGGCCCTGTGAGCGTGAACCTAGTAGGTCTAGAATAAAGTGCTCTCGTGAAGTCGCCCCCAGGCAGCAGCCACCTGTCCATTCTGAATGCAGGGTCATCCCCATTTCCGTATTGGCATTGGTTAATTGCAGCCAGTTGCGCTGCCCAATAGTATTTCCTGATGTCTGGCAGGGCAATACCCCCATCATACCACCCGAGCGTGAGCCTACCGAGTGCTATTCGCGATCTACTATCCCACAGTAGGTCTCTCTGCAGGGACTCGACCTCCTTAAAGAACGCCTGAGGTACCATGTCTGGGTAGTTTTGGAGGGCATATAGAAATCTAGGCAGAGCCATCATTTTAAACAGCGCTGCTCTCCCGAGCAGGGACAGGGGCAACTTCCTCCAGACATCTACATCCCTTCGGAGCCTCTGCAAGAGAGGCACCAGATTTCGCTCATATCGCTTCCTGGCATCGGTGGTTATAAATATACCAAGATATCGAAAGCCGTCAACCGCTACCTGTATCGTGCTGTCTCTAGGAAGGGAGGGAGCGGTGCCATGGAGCATATAGATCGACGACTTGCTTCAGTTAATTCAGAAACCTGAGTTCCGTCCGAAACTGGCAAAAATATCTAGCACCACTCTCAATGAACGTGCAGGGGAGGAAAGATAGAGTAGGATATCGTCAGCGTACAACGAGATTCTATCCTCCCAACCCTCGGTCCAACGAAGTCCGCGGATAGCAACAGTTAGGATTGTTGTTTTATATTTGGCAGGCCTAACATTCTGAGCAGTCATTGAATTGTGAACATTCAAGAGGAAAGTGAGGTTTAAGACATCTTGGGAGAAGGATTAGTGATTAGGCTGTATGAGTCTGTGGAAAGGTGTAGTTGAAGTAGGCCTCTTTCTGCACCTCTGTTGCTTCTTTCTGTACTTCTCTTGCTTCTTTCTGTACCTTTCTTCCTCTTTTTACACCCCTCTTGCCTCTTTCTGCACTTCACTTGCTTCTTTCTGTGCCTTTCTTCCTCTTTCTGCACTTGTCCTACCTATGTAGGGATAGTTAGAAAATACCATTTACAAACCTTAGAATTAACTGAAAAACACAGGTTTCAGTGACGTTATAGTTAAAAATTAGCATTTAAAAACCTTAGAAATTCACTGAAACAACCACAGGTTTTAGGGACATCATAGTTAGAAATTACTATTTAAAAAATCTTAGAAATTCACTGAAAAAAACAGAGGTTTCAGGGACGTTATAGTTAGTAATTAGCATTTAAAAACCCTTAGAAATTCACTGAAAAATCCACAGGTTTCAGGGACATTATAGTTAGGAATTAGCATTCAAAAAACCTTAGATATTCAATGAAAAAAACACAGGTTTCAGGGACTTTATAGTTAGACTGACATTTGCCTTGTACAAAGCCACTGATTACATCATTGATAAAATCTCAAATGAAATCACAGATGACATCACTAATGACATCATCCACATAATATCTGATGCACCTCCTCACACCCTAATATAACCTTTCATACACCCACTCTAAAATACAGACTACCATTCTCGGAACCATAGACACACCAATACCCGTTATTAAATACCCATTCACTGATTCATAGATGTACACACACATCCACTCACTCACTCACACAGCCACTCATACACACAGTCACTGATATATGTACTCATACACACATATAGACACTCACACACCACCAATCACCCATAGAGTTACTCACACACCTAATCAGTCACCTAAAGAGTCAATCACACTGCCATTTAGTCACCTATACAGTTATACACATACCACCTCACTTATTCATACAGATACTAACAGATACCTACATTTTTATACAATCACTGACACAAGCACACACTCATCCATATCGCCACTCTCACTATCACTCACTCTCATATATAGTCACTTTTATACTCTAACACTCACAGATACTGCCTTTCACATCTGTAGTTACTCACACGTATACCCCTGAGATATCCATTCACTCACCAAAACAGCCATTGACACACTCACTCACCCATACAGCCCCTCACAGACACACTCATAAACCCATATACCCAGTGAATCACCCACTCACATATCCATGTAGGGAGTAAAAAAAACACCCACCCACACAGACACTCAGACACCCATACAGGTACTCAAACAACCAATCATTAAGCCATATAGACACTCAATAGCTATTCACCAACCCATGCAGCCAGTTATATACCAGCTGATGAACTGATGCAGACATCCACACAGATTAATCATTCACCCATGCATTCACTAAGACATATTTAATCACTCACTTACACAGTCAGTCACGCACCCACTAAATCTACCATTCAGACACTCATACACCCACTCAATCTTCAATACACTTTGGCGTAAATATATATATCTCTCAAATGAAACATCCAACTCCAATGAAGAAGAGGCACGTACTCGAGGTAGGTAGGAATAGGGCTCATTTATTTTATTTCAGGTCTCCCTCGACCCCGCATTAGATGAGATACGCATTTCGGCTGCGCAGCACCCTTTATCAATCTAATTGGTGACATCAACAATCCCAGTTAAATACCCTTTTCCCCCATTTGAAAATGGATAGGCACAGACTACAGACTATGCAGTTATAATCAAATGCTATTTACTGCTATTTGACTGTTGCACGTTAAACAGAAAATGTCACTGGCAAAACATTCTTGTTGCCTAATAACTAAAATGCTGAATGCAATGTGATTATACCTATGAATAACAGCATAGTGCATTATTCCACATATTTACACCAAGCATTTAAACATAGTGCGCCTGCTGATATATGCCTGAAAAGATATGATGATATCTCTCCTGCTCTTGATAGAAGCTTGTCATAATGACTAGCCAGAGTATTTGGGTATTTAACATTGTGGCACCAACTCTCTGTAAAAACATAAAATGCCCTTTCTTTTGCGTTAGATAAAACATTTATTTAAAATACGCTTGAATTGAATGAGGTCGCGCTGCATATATCATTAACAATTCTGTGTCAAGACATCTCAAATTTCAAATGGAAAAAAACGTTCTGGTAACAATATTGGAGATGATTTGGAATATCACTTGCAGATGCGTGTTAAGTGCACTGAGAAACACCTTCAATTTCAAGAGATTAGCGGCAGCACTGCGGGGCTGGTAACAAGATCGAACATGATTTGGAATATCACTTGCAAATGCGTGTTAAGTGCACTGAGAAACATCTCTAAATTCAAGAGATTAGTGGCAGCACCGCGGCGCTCTAGTTACACAAAGTGTGTTTGTGTCCAACGCTAATGTCAGCCACCGGGTGATTGTTATTTCTCCCAACCAGACTACAAGGCCCACAATCCATTTGGGCGGCAGTGCGAAGTTCAAAGACCGTAAATACATGATCAGTGCCAGAATTCGAATTGTCAATGCTCCATATATGTGCAAGAACCAAAATCCGAATGTCTTTTACATGAATGAGACTACGGGAAATGTCTCAATGTCAATATCCTTCATCAGCGCAGCATGCATCTGTGTAATGGGCACGTAACAGGGTCGGAGGAGACCGTTGAACACAAATCAGATATGCCAAAACCGACCTCACTGTTTATGCATCGGCATTCATGTTGCCCAGTCACCAGAGGACGCCAGTATCCTGGGCAAGGCATTTCTTGCTTGAGAAACATAGAACCAAGTGCTGGCACTCGGCGAGACCGCCCCGCTGCTCGATCTGGGATTCCTGAAGCTGTCATCCTTGTTCCTCTTTCCGGCGCACTCTCTGGGGGCTCCACCGCATAGCACTCCCATGCTGATCCTCCAACAGGTCAATGGTGGAGCCACAAAATGACTGGTGGTACGGGTACAGTGTTGACCGTCAACGCTGAAATTGATCAATAGAAACATCCAGCTCCAATGAAAAAGAGGCACGTACTCGAGGTAGGTAGGAATAGGGCTCATTTATTGTATTTCAGGACTCCCTTGACCCCGCATAATATGAGATACGCGTTTCGGCTGCATAGCAGCCTTTATCAATCTAATTGGTGACATCAACAATCCCAGTTAAATACCCCTACCCCCATTTGAAAATGGATAGGCAGAGAAGACAGACTATGTAGTTAAAATTAAATGCTATTTACTGCTATTTGACTGCCGCACGTTAAACAGAAAATGTCACTGGCAAAACATTCTTGTTGCCTAATAACTAAAATGCTGACTGCAACGTGATTATACCTATGAATAACAGCATAGTGCATTATTCCACATAGTTATACCAAGCATTTAAACATAGAGCGCCTGCTGATACATGACCTGAAAAGTTACGATGATATCTGTCCTGCTCTTGATAGAAGCTTGTCATAATGACTACCCAGGGTACTTGGGTATATAACATATATATATATATATAAATATATATATATATATAAATATTTATATTACCTACTGGCGGTCGCCAGTAGGTAGTTATAGTTAGGACCCTGTTTCCATAGGAAATCCGCAACATTCTATTTGGAATAACTTTGGCGCCGGTCGACGAATCCTCGCGAAATGTTCAAAATAGGTGGGGCGCTACGCTCCGCTCCTACCCTGAAAGTCTCGGGGGGATTCGTCAAGCAGGGGCCGAGAAAAAAGGGGGGTCCCAAAACGCGTTTTCCCCATGCATTTTTCCATAGGACCTTTAGACACAGCTACAGCCCGAACGGCTGAACAGAATTACTTGAAATTTGGCAGAGAGGTAGCCATAAGGTCAAGGAAGTGCCTTTTGCAGGTCTGGTGTAAATCTGTTCAGTATTTCCTGAGTAAATAGCATTTAAAAGCATATATATATGTGGGCGGAGCCTAACCACACATCTCATCCTGAGATCTGATTGGCTGTCAGCACTTCATCCAAGAAGTGTTGGCAGCCATCTTGGGACCAATATACATGATAGCACCTCATTAAAAAGCATTGCAGTTAATAGAAGGTTTTAAGACTTTAGTTACATTATAAATCATTTGTTGATGGTACCATACTCATTTTAGGAATTGTGGTATGTTCTAAGGTGATTTCACCATGTGAAAAAGCCTTCTGCTGGGATATCATGATTGAGAGAAAAATATTTTCTCATGCTTTTACCACAGAGGTTTGGAAGGTGATCTATAGGCTAAACTGAGAGCTTATTTTCTGTAAATTCACATTATCTTTCTCAGTCATGTGAGAATGAAGTCTAACATTCTCAGTAAAACATGTACATCCAACAAGGGCAGAGACTGTCAGTTGATTCCTTTGTGTTCTACTGCAGCTTCCCAGAGTGTTCCAAAGAACTACTAGAGCGCTAACAGTCTTACTTATGATAAACGTATGGCACACCTGAAGCCATCTTGCTTGGATTAAAGTGGTAACTCTTAAAACATTTAATTTAAAAAGGAACAAAATGAGGGGGTTCATTTTTCCATAAAAAGTATGATTAGTGCTGCAGAAAGAAAAATTAGGGCACATTTTGAGTGACTTCTCAAATCCTCTTCTATTTCATTAAAAAATTCTGACATGCAGACTGAAACATGCACTTTCAATACCAGCAGCAGTTTTCCCTGGTGAGCAGTAGCTTTACTACAGTGATCTAATGAGCAAAAAGAGTGCTAACATTCTGAATTTATGGCAAATGTGTGACACATCTGAATGCCTTCTTGATGGAATCAAAGTAAAAAACTGAAAGTATTTCCTACTGAGGAGACTGCAGTAAATGAGGAAATTAGGAAACTTCATAACAAATAAGTCTCCCAAGATGGCCACCAGAGACAAAAGAGCCCAAATGTAGCCCAAATATCACCCAGATGTAGCCCAAGTATAGCCCAATGACAGAATGTCCCAGAATGTTCTTAAAAACAACTAGAGCGCTTACTGTCTTCATTATGACAAAAGTATGGCACACCTGAAGCCATCTTGATTGGAATAAACTGGTAACACTTAAAACATTTAATTTAAAAAGGAACACAATGAGGAGGTTCATTTTGCCATAGAAATTATGATTAATGCTGAAGAAAGAAAATGAGGGCACATTTTGAGTGACTTCTCAAATCCTCTTCTATTTCATTAAAAAATTCTGACATGCAGACTGAAACATGCACTTTTAATACCAGGAGCAGACTTCCATGGTGGAGTAGTTTTACTACAGTGATCTAATGAGCAACTAGAGTGCTAACATTCAGAATTTATGGCAAATGTGTGACATATCTGAATACCTTCATGATGGAATCAAAGTAAAAAACTGAAAGCATTTCCTACTGAGGAGACTGCAGTACATGAGGAAATTAGGAAACTTCATAACAAATAAATCTCCCAAGATGGCCACCGGAGACAAAAGAGCCCAAATGTAGCCCAAAATCAACCAGATGTAGCCCAAATATAGCCCAATGACAGAAGTGTGCAAAACACTTATTATTTTGTGTTTTTGCAGTGTTATATAGTGCAGACTTGTCAGGTATTGGAGTGCTTTACATGAGCATTGGTTACATCACACAAGAACAAATTCATTTTGGTTGTAGACATGGGGAGACTAAGTGATTTGACCAGAATCACAGAATGTCGAGCTGAAGCAGAAACTTCAACCTGGTTCCCCAGTTGCAAAGTCTGCAGTTCTGGAAGTAACACCACATCCTCTCCCCTAAGTGCAACATTTAATCAAGTGGTCAACTGGATAAAAAAACATAAAGATAACAAATAATTTAAAAGTGCTTTGTCGCTATTTGAAAACTCAGAAAATATGTCCTTATTTTAGTCTTTTAGAGCACTAACCATAATTTTGATGCCAATAAGACCCTCTCATATATGTAATTTCTAAAGGAAATGCTCTAGGTATTACAGTTTTGATTACATCAAGATGATGTCAGGCGTTCCACACTTTTGTAATAAATATAGAATGTTAGCAATCTAGTTGTTCATTAGGATACTGTTGAGAGGCAGAGGCCAGGGGCACGGACTCTGAAAATTGAAGGCAGGTAGGAGGGTGCAAAGGCAACAATTTAACCACACTGAGCAGGCAGGAAGGGCCGTGGAAGCACAACAGACTATGGAGGGCAGTGGAAAGAGGGGCAGGGGCAACAAACCAACAATACAGGACTTGCAAGAGAGGCTGTTGGAGGGAAGATCTATTACGGGTCAAGGAAGCTAGGGACGGTCCCCAGATCCCCGGGAGCCACCACAGAACTGAGCAGGAGAGTGAGTCAGGGACAAAAGGGGCACCTTAATTTGAGCCGGGGTGCCTAGGAACGCTTGCTCCAAAAATGAAGAAAACAGACATATGAGACATGGAATTGGAGGCAGAATACAATGGCAGTTTAATGAGAAGATGCAACTTCAAAGAAACCGCAGAATAGAGACATAAAGTACAAAATACAGAATCCAGATAATCATACAGCTGTCATAATATTCTCTGTATCTCAATTAATGTACTGACAGAGAGAGAGAGAAAACACATCTATAAATGCATCATGAGAAACAAGTTACACCAAGGAAAATGTTACCTAGGAACACTCACGTTTACTCTTAGAGCAAGCATTCCTGCAATTACAATACAAAATCTTTTAAATGCAAAAGTAAAGAGAACAATGGTTAAACATAACATGACATTTCATATAGGTAAAATAGAATAAGATACTTCAAGCAAAGCAGAGCAAGACATTTTAAGCAAAGGAAGACAAGAGCTCCCAGCTCTTGGGGAAAACCTGCACTGCCTGTTAACCTACATACAGACGGCGAGGTAGTCCGTCGATATCTGTGGGTGCTCCCTTTTTATATCATTTTGTGGGCTCCTTTGCACGCTACATCTACCTACGTATGCTACCCAAAAGCTTCGTCTGCAGATTTTACCAGACATTTCGTCATTTACCCACTTAATGCTGACAATGGACTGGGTGAAAAGGTCAGTCTCTCAGGCCAATCGCTTATCGTAAGTTCCATAGAGCAAGCAGAAAATAATGGGTATTGTACGGGAATTCAATATATTTATGTATAAAATCTCCTCAGTTCTCCTAACTTGACGCTCTGCGGTTGCCACTTCCTTAAAAGCGGGAAACCTGCCCAGGAAGCAAGTACCAGTCCAGGATGCAGCCTACTGTATGTCGACAGCTTCAGGGGGATGTTGAACTTTGATACCGAGCACGGAGCACTCGGGTAGGGTGGGGGCTACTAGTTTGGATCAGAAGGCCTCGCAGACCTGCCTTCAGACTGCTATACACTAAAATTGCAGAGCTATGGTCAATTTAACAAAGAGGCCTACATATTGAACAGAAGGGCCTACACAGGGGTTTTATGCTGGCTGAGTGGTAAGGATGTCTCAGGATAATTATATAGCAACACAGGACCCGCTGGTCAATTTAATACGGCCTACAAATGCAGCTGGCAGGGCAAGGACAAGGGTCTCATACTTCAGGTGTGGACAGAACGGGCCAGGGGCCCCCTGTGATACAAAATCTACCCTCCTTCAAGGCTGTGGCAATGTAATAGACCATTGTGGGCAGAAGGAAGAGGCAATGGTAGTACAACCATACATGCCAACAGACCCGATTCAGCCAGGAAACGTCCAATGTTTTTAAGCTCAAATGGGCTTTATTTGATCTGTCTCCTGTCTACAATATCCTCTTTTTCAATGTAACTCAAAGGGGAAAATCAATACCCCAGTTTTTTTTCAAAATCTCCCTCTTACCAAGTTCAAAATGTTCGCAAGTATGGTACATTGGATCATGGAAGGAAATGGGATAGGGACATGGACTTGGATAACAGAGGACAGGAGGGACATGGAGAGGTGCACCAAACTGACCCTGCAGGGCAGGCATCAGGGTTTGCAGCAGCACAATACACCACACAGGGCATGCAGGACGGGAGTGCAGCACAACAATCCATAGAAAGCAAGAGGGAGGGGACAGGACCATGCACATGGACAACAGAGAACAGAGGGGCAAAAGGCAATGGTAGCTAGCTGACCATAATGGACAGACAGGAGAGAAAGCTGCAGCATAACAGACCATAAAGGGCAGGAGGGACGGATCAGGGGCATTACCATGGAACAGACAAGCCAGGAGGGAGGGAGTAGGGCTGGGGGCAAGGGGGCAGGGCAGGAGCAGCAAGATAGCCATGGAGGTCAGGCAAGATGGGCACTAGAAGCAAGACACACCATGAAGAGCAACAGTGAGACTGTGATGGCATACACACAGACCATGGAGGGAAGGTGGGAGGGGGTCAGGGGCAGCTAACTGACCACACAGGGAAGGTGGGAGGGGCCATGGCAGCACAGAAGACCATGCATGGCAAGTGGGAGGGTTAGTGGCAGCACAATGGCTATGATGGGCAAGAAGGAGGGTGGAGGGGCATGCACAAAGGACAATGGAGGATAGAAGGGAGGGTCAGGACCTGTGCACAGACAAGGAAGTTCAGGGGAAGGGACCTCACAACAGACCACACGGGGCAGGCAGGAGGAGCAGTTGCAGCACAACAGACCAGGGAGGGCAGAAGGGTGTGGCAGTACAATGGACCATGTAGGACAGGAGGAAGAGGATAGGGGCATGGCATGTGGACAGGCAGGGTGGAGGTGGCAGGGACAGGTTACAGTCATCTGACAATGCTAGGCAGGTGGGAGGGGAGTGGCAGCTCAACAGAACACTCAGAGTAGATAGGAGTGGCAGGTCCATGGGACATGGTGGGCAAAAAGGATGGAGCAGGGGCATGCACAAAGACATCGGAGGGCAGGGGGAAGGAGAATAGGGGCAGCAAGCTAAGCACAGAGTTTAAGCAGGAGGTCAATGATGGGGCATAGAATTGGGCAATGGAGGGCAGGAGGAGTGGACTGGTACATCATACTAAATTGAGGGCAGTGGCAGCACATCAGACCATGCATGGCAGGAGGGAGGAGGCTAGTCCATGGATTCACACAACAGAGGATAGGGAGGAAGGGGATGGGGCAGCAAGCTAACTGTTCAGAGAAGGCGGGTATTAGGAACTTTATTGTTTTTAAAACATTGTGTCTGTGCGAACTACTTAAAATATGAACAAGTATGCAGCATAATCTCACTTTTATTCAGGAAGAAGAGGACGTTTGTGACTGTGACTCCGGGCTCACTTGGCAGAAACACCCCCTGACCCTCCACCCCCTATCGCAAAATGTAATGCCCGTGAAAAGGGTAGGTGAACACAGTGTTATATAGAACATAGTCCTGAGAGCACGATTGAAAATGAAAACTAGATATAGTGTATGGTATAAACTATGCACCAAAAAGTGTGATATAAGATGAACCGGGCGTGAAATATAATATGCAATACATTGTGCGCAATGACAGATTCATTGGAGAGCGCGAGATAGCACAGGCACTAGCGCGTGCTATGCGATATGCGCCTTGGAGTGTAATATGCACAGGGCAGTGTTGTGTAACCTAACTAGTCTCTAAAGTTGTAATATAAAATATGTGCTGGGGAGTGTAACGTTGCATATGCACTGTGACAAATATATGGATCCCAGATTGTAATATGTATGGCATAGCACTGTGCGTTATAACATAGGCATCGAGAAAGGCACGTTAGATGGGGCAATATAACCCGTGCGAAGACAAGTGTGGCATGACATATTCACGGGGTGGTGTTACAGTGCACATGGGCTAGAGAGTGTCATAGCATATGCACTAGCTAGTGGAATACAACACAGAGGTGTGTGGCACTCGGCAGGCAATGGTGGGTGTAACACAGCATTGGGCTCTGTCAGGAGCACGCTGTGACTCTCAAGTGATGTTCGTCCCCTTTCCAGAGAGTAAAATAAAAAGTATTACACATCCGGCAGTGAATGTGTGTTTTATTAACCGTGAGGGGGGTTTCTTGCATAGTTTTGGTCGAATTTTTGTCGAATCCCCTTTGAATGGCTTGGTGTGCATGTGTATTAAATGTGCCCGTCAATAGCTACCCATGTTTGTATAAATAAACGACAAGGGTGTCTACCAGGATTAGGCACGGTAGGGCATCAGACATGTCAGAGCTTCACTAGTGGTGTAAATACATTCCACGTGGATTCATTGCATGCATAGTCGCCTTTTAATGAATATCACGCAAATCGTCATGGTGATAGGTACGTACGGTTTGTCCAGCATGTCCTAGGTGTGTCTATAAATATATATTTTTTAAAAATAATAAAAAACAGTGGCCGGCCCTGGGGATTGGGGTCAAAAAAATATAATTAGGAGACTGGCCCTGGGTTATGGGGTCATCAGGGCCAATAAATTAGAATAAGAAGGGGAACCAAACAGCCCCCCTTCTTAAAAAACTAAAATAAATAAAAGACTGGCATCGTGCCGGAGGCCATGCCCCCTCCGTGCAGCACTCTGCAAACGCGCCCCCAACAGGCATCTCCAGTATGCGCCAGGGAGCTGCGCTGCAGCCAGGTGTTCTGAGGCCAAGCCCCTTTTTACACCTCTCTGCAACGCAGCTCTGTGGCGCTTACTGGAGGTACCTAGTGGTCTAGTTTGACCCTAGGGACCCTTAGGATTCAGGGGGACTTAATCTCTCAACTTAGAACAGCCACAGGGCGCGTTTACACAGTGGTGAAGGGAGGGGACGGGGCCTGAGGTGACGTGTGCAAACACGCACTATGGCATGTTTTAAATTGGGGATATAATTTCCCTTCAATACTGAGGGCCCCTGGGGGCTAACTAGCCCACCAAGTGCTTCCAGTAAGCGCCACTGAGCTGCATTGCAGAGAGGTGGTCCAGGCCGTGCCACTTTTTACACCTCTCTGCAACGCAGCTCTGTGGCACTTACTGGAGGTACCTAGTGGGCTAGTTGGACCCTAGGGACCCTCAGGATTCAAATGAACTTAATCTCCCAACTAAAAATGGACACAGGGCGTGTTTACACAGTGGTGAAGGGAGGGGACGGGGCCTGAGTTAACGTGTGCAAAAACGCCCTGTGGCCTGTTTTAAGAGGTAGTTTTAATCCCCATGCCCTATTATACACTAGGGGCTTACAGAGGAGGTCATGCTAATCACAGGGGGACCCCAACGCATAATGTTCCCTAGTGTATGTAGGTGTTTTCACTGTATTCTAAGTGTCTTTTAACATAGCACTGGCTCTAGGACTGGTTAGTCAGACTCAGTTACCACCAGTATCCGTCTGAAAAAGTTGAGGGTACAGGATGATTTTGCAACAAGGCTTCTTTCTGCTCTTCTTTTTGTTCTTTCTGCACGTTATCCTTCTTCCTGCACTTATCTTCGTATTTGAGGACTTCTGTTGCTTCTTTCTGCACTTCTTTTGTTTCTTTCTGTGCATTTTTTCTTCTTTCTTCACATGTCCTATCTCTGTAGGCATAGTTAGAAATTAGCATTTAAAAAACCTTTGAAATTCACAGAAAAAACCATAGGTTTCAGGCACGTTATAGTTAGGAATTAGCATTTAAAAAACCTCAGAAATTCACTGAAAAAACCATAGGTTTCAGGGGTGTTATAGTTAGCTGGACTTTTCACTTGTACAAAACCATTGAAATTCCCCCGTTATAGTTAGTTCAGCTAACTATAACTCGCGCGCCCGCAATGCACTGCTGATGATGTCACATATTACATCACTCATGACATGGTCAGTGACATCACTCATGACATCACTGGTGACATCTCAAATGACATCACTGATGACATCACTGATGACATCATCCTTGTGATAGAGTGGCAGACCTCCTCTCACCCTAATATAACCTTTGATACACACATTCAAAAATAGAGACTAAAATTTTCAAAACAATGGACATACCAATACCAGTTACAACAACCTCTTCAGTAATTCTAAGATCCACATACACATCCACTCATTCACCAACAGTCCTATACAGTCACTCATACATGTACTCACTCATCATATGTACTCATACACCTATACATCCTGTTACACAATGCCACTCATCCATAGAGTTACTCACACACATAGTCACTCATGCTAATAAAGAATCAAACATACATTTACTTGCATATACAGTTATACACACACCACCATACTTACTTCTACGGAAACTTACACATACTTAGTCTTTTAAACAATCACTTATAGAAACACATACTTATTCATACAGGAACTCTTTCAATCTCTCACTCTCACATATACTCACATATATACACCAATAGTCACATATACTAGTTTAAAACATATGTAGTTACTCATAAAGACACTATTGAGACAGTCATTCACTCACTAACACACCCATACACACACTCATCTACCCATACAGTCCTGCACACATGCTGTGTTCAACACATACAAACAGTGAGTCACTCATTCATGCACCTATGCACTACGTAATACCCCCCACCGAACCATGCAGACACTCAGACTGATACTCAAAAAACCAACTAATAACCTATATAGACACCCATGTAGCTACTCACCAACCCATGCAGCCACTTATACACAAAGTGAGAGACTGATACAGATATTTACATATTTAAACATTACTCACTAAGCCATGTATTCACTATGATACACTTAATCAGTCAGTTACACAATCAATTTTTCAAAAACAAATCATCCATTTAGACACTTATATACCCAATTATTCTTCCATTGACCTTGAGATATACATATATAAAACATATTTAATTTTCAGAAAAACACACATTCACTGGATGATGTCATCAGTGATGTCATCAGTGATGTCATTTGAGATGTCATCAGTGATGTCATGAGTGATGTCACTGACCATGTCATGAGTGATGTAATATGTGACGTCATCAGCAGTGCATTGCGGGCGCGCGAGTTATAGTTAGCTGAACTAACTATAACGGGGGAATTTCAATGGTTTTGTACAAGTGAAAAGTCCAGCTAACTATAACACCCCTGAAACCTATGGTTTTTTCAGTGAATATATATATATATATATATATATATATATATATATATATATATAACATTCTTAATTTTTTTACAAACACTCAGTCACTGGATGATGTCATCAGTGATGTCATTTGAGATGTCATCAGTGATGTCATCTGTGATGTCACTGTCCATGTCATGAGTGATGTAATATGTGACGTCATCAGCAGTGCAGCACAGGGGCGTGAGTTATAGTTAGCTCAGCTAGCAATAACGGCTGAATTTCTCTGATTTTGTGTCTATGTCTATGTATTGGTATTTGTAAGGCGCCTATATCACCCGAAGGTCTCATAGCGCCAGCAGTTGCTCAGATGGTAAGAATAAGACACGCTGATTTAGAAGAGCCAGGTTTTCAAAAGCTTGCGGAATTTCTGATGGCTGGGTTCCAGTCTAATGTGGAGTGGGAGAGAATTCCAGCTTGCGGGAGCGATTTTAGAAAATGATCTGTCTCCATTTCTAACAGTTCGCACTTTAGGAACCGTTAAAAGGTGCAAGCTAGAGGATCTGAGCATTCTGGCCGGACGGTATTCTGTCAGTTTGTTAGCTAAATAGGCTGGGCCATTGCCGTGCAGAGATTTATGAACTAGACAACACATTTTGAACGTAATGCGTTTCTTAATGGGGAGCCAATGAAGCATCTTCAGACAGGGGGCAGAGGAGGTACGGATAGGTAAATCCAAGGCCATTCTGGCTGCAGTATTTTGAAGAACCTGGAGTCTGTTAAGGAGGTTCTCGTTTATGGAAGCGAAAAGGGCATTACCGTAATCCAGGCGACTTATAATTAGTCCCTGGATTAGAGGTAGACGAGAAGAAAGAGGGATCCATTTAAAAATTTTCTTTAAGTTACGCATAAGTCCAAAGCTGGTGTGAGAGATGTTATTGATATGGTCTGCCATGGTAAGTTTATTGTCAAGCGTTATCCCTAGATTACGGACTGCTGATTTGGGAGAAGGGCAGGCACCCAATGGTGATGGCCACCACTCGTCAGACCAATGCTTATGGGCAGATCCAAAAAGCACAATCTCCGTCTTTGCCGCATTGAGTAAAAGATAGTTGTTAGACATCCAGTCCTTTACTGCTAGCATGCATTTTTGGAACCTATGTTTGATGTTGATGGGATTAGGCCCCAAAGTGATGAGGATTTGAGTGTCGTCTGCATAAAACACGGTCTCAAATCCAAAAGCTTTAATTAATCTTGCAAGAGGGGAAACATAAAGATTAAAGAGCGTGGGGCTCAAGATAGAGCCTTGTGGTACACCCTTATCAACTTCCTGACTGGCCGATGAAAATTTGCCAATCTGGACCTTAGAGCTCCGACCATTCAGGTAACTTTTGATCCATGCCAAGGCTGAGCCCTCGACACCAACCTCCATCAGCCGTTCAATCAAGATGCTGTGTGAGATGGTGTCGAAGGCGGCAGATAGGTCGAGTAATACCAAAATGGCTGATTGTTTTGCATCTAAAGCCAGTCTAATATTATCGACCATTTCAAGTAGGGCAGTTTCAGTGCTGTGGAACGCCCTAAATCCTGACTGGGACGGGTCTAAGAGTTTTTTAGATTCAAGGTGTTTGGTGAGTTGAGTGTTGATTAAGGATTCCATGATCTTACCAAACATCGGGAGAAGGGAGATCGGCCTATAGTTTAAAGGTTGAGATGGATCGGCAGAGGGCTTCTTCAGAATCGGTCTGACAATGGCTTCTTTCCAGTGGGAAGGGACCATTGCGTGGGTGAGTGAGAGATTAAAAATTTTGGTCAAATGAGGGGTCAAAATAGGCGCAATTTTAGATAAAATTGGAGAAGAAGCTGGATCAATGGGGGAGCCAGACTTGATTCTTTTCATAGTAAGAGTAACTTCTTCTTCTGTAAGTGGACGAAATTGATTTAGTGTAGTGACGGGGGAGGGCAAGGCTATAACGATGGACGACTCAGAAGATATGATAGGGGCAGAAACATTAATTTTCATTGATTTTGTATGAATATATACATATATATATATATTCACTGACATTATAGTTAGGCTGACATTTCACTTGTACAAAATCAGAGAAATTCAGCCGTTATAGCTAGCTAGCTGAATATATATATATATATTACCTACTGGCGGTCGCCAGTAGGTAGTTATAGTTAGGACCGTGTTTCCATAGGAAATCTCAAAATTCTATTTTGAATAACTTTGGCGCTGGTTGACGAATCTTCGCGAAATTTTCAAAACTAATGGGGCGCTCCGCTCAGCTCCTACCCTGAAAGTTTCGGGGTGATTCGTCAAGCGGGGGCCGAGAAAAAAGGGGGGTCCCAAAACGCGTTTTCCCCATGCATTTTTCCATAGGGACTTTAGTCGCAGCTACAGCCCGAACGGCTGAACAGAATTATGTGAAATTTGGCAGAGAGGTAGCCATAAGATCCATGAAGTGCCTTTTGCAGGTTTGGTGTAAATCTGTTCAGTATTGCCTGAGAAATTAGTATTTAAATCAATATATATATCTGTACGCGCGCAGCGTGCGCGCACTGAGCAAGTCCTGTGCGCGCACCTTGCCGTGCGCGAGCGCACTTCTGATTGGTTGTTAGATGTCAGTAAACATTCGAATCGGTGGAAATCAGGAAGCGGCGGCCGCCATTTTGTCTCTCGCATAAAGAGGGGGTGATAAACAAAGGGGGAGAACTTGAAAAGGGGGCAGAGTGGGGAGATATTGACCCACTAGGCATTGTAAGGGGGTCACAGTAGGACCTTGTAGTGCAAAAAAAAAGATTTATATTTTGAAAAAAAATATCGCCGAGTGCGCGCACCCAGCGCGCACCCGAAAAATTTTTAAAAACAAAAAAATCAAAAAAAGTTCGCAATTAAGTAAAAAGATATAAGGTGGCTCTAAAAAGAGCCCTTGTGTTTATTGTGTGTTTTTTGGTACCTACAAGTAAGTACCGATGCAGAGTCTAAAATTCAAGAGGAAGACTCTGTTGCCTTCATCAGTGAAGTGTACACCATCTCCTCTATAAATGTCTTGCATGTTGTAACGCAAGTTGTTGTGGTATATAGAACCCATACCATAGTCTCTGAGGAAAGCAGAAATAGATTTGTTGACGTGCTTCCTTGCTTTGTCAATCTGCGGACAAAATTGGTTGGACCAGTTCCACTTTTGCCTTTGGCATATGTTAGAATATACAAAGGCAGTTTGTGGAAAAAGCGACATCAATTGCACAAAGGTGTCCTTAATAAGCATTTCCAGACCTACCCCAGTTAAAGTGCCTAGGTCATTACCACCACAGTGCACAATAATGAGGTTAGGCTGTGGGAGATGTAGAAAGGTTTTCACCAAAGGCATTAATTGGTGCCACTTTAACCCTCTCTGACCAATCCATTTAATGTCTACATTTGGCAAAGCAAGGTCTCTCACCATACCTCTTTTTTCTGCAAATTTTTCACTCCAGAAGACATAGCTGTGACCTACAATCCACACTGTGAACATCTTCCAAGGAGATCTGGATGCACTCAGGAGGTGTCTTTCAGTAGAAAGGCAATATGAAATGAAAGACAGTTGAAAAATGGAGGCACACATAGTTTTTTTTATAAAAAGAACTCATTGGCTGTTTCAAACCATTCTACACTAAAAACTAGGCTGTATGTTTAAATTTTAAAAAGCATGTTTTGTATTGGAACAGAAAAATGTGTTACCAAAGAACATTACTATGGATTGGCTGTTAGGTTTGAAAAGTCAAGCACTCTTGCTCTTTGGATATGAAACATTGTCTGCTGAACTTCTGACCTCTCTCTTCACAGCAGTGTTCCATGACCTGTTGCTATGGTAGCAGGCAGAAGTCAAGTTGGGGGAAGGGTACATTTGGAAAGGGGTTGAAGTTTTCAACCAATAGAAATGTGTGATTTCATTTGGAAAAAAGTGGGAAGCACTGAGATTTGAAATTAACATGTATATGTGTGAAAAAAGAGAGGGAAACATTGTCATTTACTGGTTCTGGAGAGAGGAGAGAGGTGTAGAGCTCTGATATTCTGACTCTGATAGTCTGCTGTTTGAGTGGCACATTTCTTTCACAACTAACTAAATTTAAAGGTGAGTTATGAGTTTGAGAGGGGAAGTATGTGGTGATTTTTGCGAAAAATATTAGAATTGTGAATCTTCTTCAAAAGTTATGTTTTACATTTTGAGGTTTGCGAGATATTTAACTGTTTTGAACTTGTAAGATATTATGGAGTATGTTTTCACAATAAGTTAATGTGTACTGGTAAGAATGAGGAATACTGTTTTGTGCCTACCATCAAACCATGAGTCTGTGTGCAGAGAAGAATTGTTGACAGAGATTTAATTTGCGTTGCTGTTGAAAAGTAAGACTTGCAGTTGAAAGGAAAGGACAGCTTGTTTTTAATTGTGATGGTTAGGATTTAGCAGAAATCACTTTGAAAGAAAAGAGAGGAAAATGGTAGCACATTTGAAATTAGCATTAGTTCTGTAAGAATTGCAGACCCAGGAAAGGAGCAGCCTGTGTTTTGTGCCTACCAACACAGCATGAGTCTGTGTGCATATAGGAATTGTGGCCAGAGATGTATTTTGTGTTGCAGTTGTTCTGTAAAACATGCACTTGCAGGAAAGGGACAGCTTGTTTTCTTCAAATGTGGTGGTTAGCAGTCAACAGAAATCACTTAATCTGAAATGAGAGGCAAAAGCTAAAACATTTGAAACCAATAGGGTAGATTTTCAATTCAAAATAGCAAAGGCACAGGTAGTTGCCATATGTTCAAAACTGAAAATAACCCTTAGCACACATGCACTGTTACATACATCCCAGCAGTCTTCATGCAGTTTTGGAAGTCTCTTTGCTCATCTGTCTTGCACCAGACAATACGCAGTCTCAAGAAACAAACTCTTGGCACACACGCAGCAGCTTCTCTCACACTCCCATGTGTAGTACTCAGGTCTGTGTGGTGTTTCAGATAGCACTGTGTAACGCAAACACTTTCAACGTCATCAAGGCACATTTCGTTTGCTCTAGTGTAGTCACTCACCCAGATTGCACATGCTCATGGTATGATGTAGCTGTTAGGACATGTGGTCTTTTCTGCCTCTGTGATCTAGAAGGAAAATGTGTCAGGCTGTAACAGTAATTATCACTTGTTCTACCACAGTAATAAATGTGCTTTGAAATTGCAAATCAAATTCTGTTTTCTGCTTAGACGCACACTGTGAGGTTGTGTGCGCACAGGAATTGTGGCCAGAGATGTAATTTGTGTTGCAGTTGTTCTGTAAAACATGCACTTGCAGGAAAGGGACAGCTTGTTTTCTTCAAATGTGGTGGTTAGCACTCAGCAGAAATCACTTAATCGCAAATGGGAGGCAAAAGTTAAAACATTTGAAACCAACAGGGTAGATTTCCCTTTCAAAATAGCAAAGGCACAGGTAGATGCCATATGTTCAAAACTGAAAATAACCCTTAGCACACATGCACTGTTACATACATCCCAGCAGTCTTCATGCAGTTTTGAAAGTCTCTTTGCTCATCTGTCTTGCACCAGACAATACACAGTGTCCAGAAACACACTCTTGGCACACACGCAGCAGCTTCTCCAACACTCCCATGTGTAGTACTCAGGTCTGTGTGGTGTTTCAGATAGCACTGTGTAACGCAAACACATTCAACGTCACCAAGGCTAATTTTCTTTGATCTAGTCTAATCACTCACCCTGTAACACATGGTCATGGTCTCAAGGAGCTGTTAGGACATGTGCTGTTTTCTGCCTCTGTAAATGATAAGGGAAATGTGTCAGGCTGTAACAGTAATTTGGTACTATTCAGGAACACTGTTTTGTTCCAAAAAACATAGCATGAGTCTGTGTATACAGGAATTGTGGGCAGAGATTTAATTTGTGAAGTTGTTGTTCTGAAAGAAATGCAGTCCCAGGAAAGGGGCAGCCTGTGTTATGTGCCTAAAATGATGATATGAGTCTGTGTGCACACAGGAATTGTGGGCAGAGATTTAATTTATGAAGTTGTTGTTCAGTAAGAATTACAGTCCCAGGAAAGGGGCAGCCTGTGTTATGTGCCTAAAATGATGGCATGAGTCTGTGTGCGCACAGGAATTGTGGGCAGAGATTTAATTTGTGAAGTTGTTGTTCAGTAAGAATTGCAGTCCCAGGAAAGGGGCAGCCTGTGTTATGTGCCTAAAATGATGGCATGAGTCTGTGTGCGCACAGGAATTGTGGGCAGAGATTTAATTTGTGAAGTTGTTGTTCAGTAAGAATTGCAGTCCCAGGAAAGGGGCAGCCTGTTGTCTTTACACAAATTATCCCTTAGCACACATGCACTGTTACATACATCCCTGCAGTCTTCATGCAGTTATGGAAGTCTCCTTGCTCATCTCTCTTGCAGCTGACAATACATAGTCTGCAGAAACACACTCTTGGCACACACGCAGCAGCTTCTCCAACACTCCCATGCGTAGTACTCAGGTCTGTGTGATGTTTCAGAAAGCATTGTGTAATGCAAACACATTCAACGTCACCAAGGCCTCATTTTCTTTGATCTAGTCTAATCACTCACCCTGTAACACATGGTCATGGTCTCAAGGAGCTGTTAGGACATGTGCTGTTTTCTGCTTCTGTAAATGTTAAGGGAAATGTGTCAGGCTGTAACAGTAATTTGGTACTATTCAGGAACACTGTTTTGTTCCAAAAAACATAGCATGAGTCTGTGTGTATACAGAAATTGTGGGCAGAGATTTAATTTGTGAAGTTGTTGTTCTGAAAGAAATGCAGTCCCAGGAAAGGGGCAGCCTGTGTTATGTGCCTAAAATGACGATATGAGTCTGTGTGCACACAGGAATTGTGGGCAGAGATTTAATTTATGAAGTTGTTGTTCAGTAAGAATTGTAGTCCCAGGAAAGGGGCAGCCTGTGTTATGTGCCTAAAATGATGGCATGAGTCCGTGTGCGCACAGGAATTGTGGGCAGAGATTTAATTTGTGAAGTTGTTGTTCAGTAAGAATTGCAGTCCCAGGAAAGGGGCAGCCTGTGTTATGTGCCTAAAATGATGGCATGAGTCTGTGTGCGCACAGGAATTGTGGGCAGAGATTTAATTTGTGAAGTTGTTGTTCAGTAAGAATTGCAGTCCCAGGAAAGGGGCAGCCTGTTGTCTTTACACAAATTATCCCTTAGCACACATGCACTGTTACATACATCCCTGCAGTCTTCATGCAGTTCTGGAAGTCTCCTTGCTCATCTCTCTTGCAGCTGACAATACATAGTCTGCAG
The DNA here is from genome assembly GCF_964204655.1 of Triturus cristatus. Lineage (NCBI taxonomy): Eukaryota > Metazoa > Chordata > Amphibia > Caudata > Salamandridae > Triturus > Triturus cristatus. The sequence goes on from NC_140588.1 coordinate 494,144,994, forward strand.
AAACACACTCTTGGCACACATGCAGCAGCTTCTCCAACACTCCCATGCGTAGTACTTACCTCTGTGTGATGTTTCAGAAAGCAGTGTATAACGCAAACACATAAAAACATCATCAAGGCCTCATTTTCTTTGCTCTACTCTAAACACTCACCCAGGTTGCAGATGCTTATGGTATGAAGTAGCTGTTAGGAAATATGCTCTTTTCTGTCTCTGTAAAGTATAAGGAAAATGTGTCAGGCTGTAACAGCAATTATCCCTTGATCTACCAGAGTAGTAAATGTGCTTTGAATTTGCAAATCAAATTCTGTTTTCTGCTTAGAAGCACACCATGAGGCTGTGTGCGCACAGGAATTGTGGCCACAGATATAATTTGTGTTGCAGTTGTTCCGTAAAACATGCACTTGCAGGAAAGGGGCAGCTTGTTTTTTTTCAACGGTGGTGGTTAGCACTGTGCACAAATTAGTAAATCACAAATGAGAGGCAAATGGAAAAACATTTGAAATTAATGAAAAGCAAAAAAAAATATTTTAATGAATTATAATTACAAAAAAGATTTTTTTTTAAGTTTCTTGCAGGTATTGCTGAGCAACAGTGAAAAAAAAAAAATGCCTTTAAGGACAAGAAAGAGGAAAGAAAAGGAACAACAAGTATATCTGGACAAAACTGGGAAAAAAAAATAGGAGGAGAAGCTGGTGATGGCAAAACGAAAAAGTCTACTGGTAAGCAGAGTAGAGATTTCTTAAAAAAGATCTTCAAAAAACAAAAAAATGGCAAAAATAAATGTAAAACAAACAGTGTTTTATGTACAAAGCAACAACAGAGTCAACAGCAAAAAACAAAAGCTAATGTACAATCAGAAGTATGTAAAACTGATTTAACACGAAAATTAGATTTTAAAAACATTCGTCGAAAAATGTTTCAGAGAAGAGTGATGTTAAATTTGCTAAAGGATGTGAAAAAATATAAGAAAAAATCAAAATTTATTAAGAACATTTTTTTATAGAAAATATTGTAAGTAAGGCTTTGGAAATAAAAAGAAAACTTTTTATTCTAATTTTGAATAGGATGCGTAGATTAGATAAATTAGTGAATGCGATGAAGTCACAAAGCAAAAGGAAAAGAGAAGTGAAAAAAAGTAACTTTTGTAAAGTGTTCTTGGGAGAATGGAAACACAGTTCAAGTACTGAACCATTTTTTAATGAAGAGAGTTATCTTCAAAGTAATAGTTTGTTGCATGCAGTTGACACCAATGGTAGAGCATATGAAGTTAAGGATGGTTGTGTGATGGAAAAAGAGAAAATGGTCCCAAGAAATGAGGAAGAAGTAATGGCTGCTGAGGCTATGGGGAGACGTCCAAAAGCCCCAGTGTACACTTGGAACTGTAGTAGTATTTGTACTGTGCGTCAGGAATCTATTGATAAATTACGTGACTTTCTAAGAGAATATAGTAAAAAGAGCGTAAAACAGAAGATGAAGGTGCTTCAAACACTAGATCCATGCAGAGTGAGAGAGAATACTGGTTTGCAGGGACATTCTCTGGCTTGTCTATCTAGAAAAGTGTGTAAAAGTGTTTTTCATCATTTTAGGATGCTGGCTGTTCATCATACTGAAATGAGAAAGTTTGTGAGAACATTGTATTTTGCTAAAAGTCCAGCAGTAAAGTTAAATGAGTTGAATAATGCTCTGTTCCGTGGATCTGTATCAGATGTAGTGAAGGTTACTGATGAGATTCAGTTTTGTTACTTTGGTCCAGAACAAGAAAGTGCAGAAAAGGACACAGTTAATGAGGAAAATGAGGAACAGAATGTAGAACTCATTATTACTAAAAATTTTGAGGATGAAATGACAAAATTTACTATCATCTCTAATGAAAGACCAAATATTACTTGTATTTGTTGCCGCAGAAGTCATTATAAAATTCAAACAAGGAATGTTGATCTGTATAAAAAAAGTGAAAATGAAGATAAATATAAGTGGAAAGATTTTGCAACATATATATTTCTTGAAAATTGTTTTGAATTGGGTGAAGATCAGCGTATTTGTAAATACTGTTATAACAAGTTAGAAGAAAATAGAATGCCGACCAGAGCTGTACATAATAATTTAGAATTGGATGCTATTCCTGCCGAACTTTCTGATTTAAATACATATGAGTCTATACTCATTCAATGTGTTCATCCGTTCCAGACCATAGTACGTATGGAGCCCAAAACTGGTAAATTACCTCCTTCTGATTTACTGAGAGGTTTAAAAGGAAGAGTGGTGTATTTGCCCTTGGATTTGAAAAAAATATGGAAACTATTGATGCAGATACTTTGGAAACTGAACCATTAGTTATTCTGGTTAATGGTGTACCTACAAAGAATAAGAAGATTTGGCAGGAGCTGGTAGATGTACGGAAAGTACAAAGAGCAAATTTATATTTGAAAAGGAATAATAAATGGTATGAATCAATTTATATAGATGAAGAAGAAGAAGATTTACAAGAAGACACAGAAACACCAACTGGTCAAATTGAAAAAGTGGACAAGTCAAAAGAAGAAGAAATTTATGAACATATTAGCATACATCCTCTTCATTCAAAAGAAGTTATAGGAGACACTATTGATCTGTTTCAGATGAAGAAAGCAAAAGGAACTCCCGTGAGTGTATGGGAGAAGAGCTTGGAAGCTCGATGTTTTCCTCAGCTGTTTCCTACAGGAAAAGGTGGACGATACGATGAACGCCCAGAACAGATTCCAGCTTCTGAGTATCGGACTACAAGACTATATGCTGAAGATTCAAGATTTCGTCAAAGTATTCCTTATTTGTTTCATCTTTTATTTGAAAGCGACTTGTCTGCATTATCTTATGCAGTAAATCACATTTTAAAAAGTGGAGTACATCTACATAATGTGTCTGCTAAGGATTTTATGGAGAAAGTGCAGCACCGAGATGATCATTTGGAAACACAACTGATCAATCTGATGGCTTGTCAGCGTGGGACAAAAGAATATTGGTACCGACGCCATGGAGAATTAAAATGCATGTTACGGAATTTAGGAACTCCTACATGGTTTCTAACCCTAAGCTGTGCCGAGTACGCTTGGGATGATTTACTGGATTTTCTACGAGAGGCAAATTCAAACATTAACAAGCATTGGCATAGCCAATAGGTCTCGCTTTTGGGACCTTATAAGTATTTAGTTATGCAGCACAATATCCTTGGTGCAACAACATTAACTGTTGCATGGCTAAACACTTATAAGATCCCAAAGGCGAAACCTATTGGCTATGCCAATGCTTGTTTCTTTTTCATTTAGCACACCATTAGAGTGCATATGTTTCCTAGCTCTCTTCCTTCTGTGCTGCTTCCCCCAACCCTTGCTTTTTTTTGCTCCCCACCCATCCCAGCTTGCCTGTAAAAGCAGAGCAGTAGGGATATTTTTGCTGGGGTATGACTGAATAGCAGACTTTAATGGTTGTTTTTTGTTTGATCTTCTGCCATCCACATATTGCACGAAAGCACAAGCTTTGGCTTAAAAGGGTTTTATTGTGATATGGAGAGGACCATCTGCCACAGTCACTCAGCTGGCATCTGTGGCAGGAGGTGTACTTAGCATGACACTTCTCCTAGAAGAATTGAATATGAGAATTGTGGCACTCTCTGGTGTGCAAATAGTGTTTCTTTAATTGTGGTAACCCAGGTGGAGGGTGCCGGTGGGTACCATCCTCTGATCCGAGGCGTGAATCCAAATAAATATAGTCTGCGTTGTCTGAGACAAGAAACACCGTCCCCACTAAGCACTCCTTAGTCATTTATATCCAATAATTATTTTCTTTCATATCATCTTGGTTTTTGCAAAAAAAGTTCTTTATTTGATCATTTTCTCTTATCATGTTCATCGTGTTGAGTAATCACACGTAGAGATGTACATTTGTTTTTCATTTGGTTGAATAAATCCCAATGCATTTCGGACAAAGCCCTTCATCAGGGGAAATTATCCTAAAAAATAACCAAAGTGCATATAATCAATGCTCCAAGCGGAACCGTTGCAGTAATCAAAGTATGCTCTGTGGAAATCACCTAAATCGAAGGAAAAAAGGTGAAAAGAAAACATCCACCGAATGTAGGAAAAACGAAGCCGTTCGTAAAGGACATAATTCTGCGTTAAAAAAAGAAAAGAAAAAAAAGTGTCTCAGGGATGTGCCCATGTCGCAAAGTTTTGTTAAAAGGATTGTGGGTAAGAAAGTGTCCTTTGCCGGATAGAAGATCTGCATTTTGCTAATCATCTGCCCTGTTAGCTGGGATGTATTTTGTTTTACTGACTGTAATTGTGTATTATATTTGTAATTTTATGACTCGAAGGCTGGTAGTTGCATTATAGGAAAGCTTATACTCAATAGAGTAGCCCAGAGTTGATTATGTTGCCAACCCAATGGTAAAGGTTATAGGCCTCATCATTTCACTTGGAAAATGATGTCCGATACCATAAGTCTGATCTGTTTATTGTGACAAGTTAATACACAAAACAGTGGGCCTAGTTTATTAATTGTAAAAAGCATTTGTTAGTCGATAGGTGTTCATTGGTGGATGATTATCACTATTTATTGGCTGTATACAGGAGTTGTTTTATATGTAATCTCACACATTAGAAGAGCATACAATTGTTTAGGCGTTGGTTAGCCCCCACTGGCATAATTGTATTTGTAATTTTATAAGTGTATGTCTGAGAGTTTCTCTTAAGTTGGGCTGTGCTCAGTAAAGTGGTCCAGAGTTGTTTACGGTTACAAGCCAGTGATCAATGTTGTGGGCCTCATTGGTTTACTTGGAAAAGAGAGGTTAGATGCCATAGGTCTGATCTGTTTATCATGAAAAGTTTTGATATAGGAAGTAGTCCTGGTCTATTTATTGTGGAAAGCAGACGTAAAATCAATACATTTTAAAGATGGATTGTGATTACACTCTTGTTGCTTACCTCCTATGACAAGCCCTTGGGGTTGAAGATTAGCAAAACAGTACAGATTTGCAAAACAATACTCCTTGTTTGGCCTTTACCCAACATTAATAATGTACATATTTATAATTGTAAAGCTGTGTGTCTGATGTTTGCCAGCTTTTGCACAGTACAAAAGGCCTGAGCAGCTTATTGTGACAAATTTACAGGCTAAAGGCTTGTTTCATTTTTATAAAGTTATTTCGGGTGCTAAAGCTCTGTCTCGTTTCTTATGAAAATGTTTGACAAAGGTTTAGGCCTGACTTATTTATTATGAAAGCATTTGTTGAAGCAAGTATACCCTAACAGTGTATTGTTATTACACCCTGTTAAATCCTGTAAACAGATATTTTGTTACATCAAATCTAATTAATTACCTTAGTAGGCAAGGGTTATGATGTTTATTACCACCTTTGACAAAACCTTAGAAGATTTGCACTGTGATAATTCTTGCTACACCCTAAGTGAGCGCCTGAAAGGTATAGTTGTCTGCCATGCTCTAATAATAAAAAATACAAATAGAGCTATACATATAAATACATACAAAAAGGGCTTTGGATCAGCCCTCTCCTGCCACTGGTCTGTTCGAGTGTCACCCTCACTTTGCTTCCATCTGGGACGGCATTGAACCAATGCTCAGCCACTTAAGCCTTTGCTGTATTGCCCTACAAATGATGGCATTTTGCCTTATCACATGTGCACCTCTGTCTGAACATGAATGCACTTAGGTGCTATGTATGGCTGGTGGGACAGTCTTTCAGTTTTTCATGTACCCTCGCTTGCTTCTAATTTCATCATTGCACCGCATCCTACATGGTCGCTGACTCGAATCTGGTCAGCCATCTTTGTAGATAAACATCTCTATAATGTACCATTGTTTATCATTCCAAGATGGCCACGTCTTTGCTTCCAAACCTGGAGGCCATGTTGGAACTTGAAATCAATAGTACGCTTTATACAGTATCATTGCACGTCCGTACCCTCCCAAGTTTTAGTTGTATTTTTTATACAAGCATACCATGTAGGCAGCAGCATGTTTTAATTTTTCAACGTGTATTCATGTAATTTGTTACATATGCTTGTTGTGGTTTTGTATGTGGATTGTGTGTAGGTAAGTCGGCAAATGCAACAATGACTCCCTGCATGGAAGAGTTAATGGATCACTGTCCAAATAAATTTATGGTGACGTTTTGTGTGCCTAGAGTCAGCAATGACTGAAGAAGCACTTGCAGCTATAAGCAAGACATATGGCATTATCAGTGCGTATTTTTCTTTTCGACGACTGCACTATGGCATGGAAGAATAGCTGTCATTCATGCTACGGGGCGAGCTTGTCTTTCGCGTCCTCCCATCTCAGAACCGATGCACTTTAAAGGTTAATAAGTAGAAAAGCTTAAATATTTTAGTGCAATATCTGTTCCGAAAGCATGTTATGTGCCAATAGTGGCGAGTCATGAAGGGAAAAGGTTCTCTGTAAAGGTTCACTGATCATTTTGACCGAGTGTCGCTTTACTTCACACAGTCCTTGCTAAAAGCGTTTCCTAAAAAAATGGCCTCGCGGCAAAAAAAAAAATAAACAAGTGGGGGGGAGTGCATGCGTATGACGAGAAGGGCGGGGGGGAGAAAGGAGGAGGGAATGAGGGGTAGTGCAAGCCGAGTAAGGCTTAAAGAAAAAAATAAATAAACAAGTGGGGGGGAGTGCATGCGTATGACGAGAAGGGCGGGGGGGAGAAAGGAGGAGGGAATGAGGGGTAGTGCAAGCCGAGTAAGGCTTAAAGAGAGAACAATGGCAGATGGCGATCAAAGCGGCCGTGTGGTCGCAAAAGTGAAAGTAAGCGCGGCGCGCGCGCCCGCGCACATGCACTGTACCTCTAGGCTGGCCTGGTAGCACTTTTTGGAGCCCACATACAAAATGTCTCTTCGAGCCAGCGCAAGCGCTGGGGCTCAGCGAGACCTAAAAACATTGAATACAAGACAGCAGGAGAACTGTGCTCATTGGATCCGGTTAATGTTTGCAGATATTTCAATCATAGATTTGAGGCTATGATGTCCTTCATCTGCAATAAAAAAAATCCACCTCTTGGAGAAGTAGTGGATTTCTTTTGGAGAAAAGAGTACCAGGCAAGAGGTGCTCCTCATATTCATATACTGTTGTGGGTCAAGGATGCCCCAAAGTTTGGAACAGATGCTGATGAAGCAGTGTTATCTTTCATTGAAGAATATGCAACATGTGCTATACCTAAAAGCACAGAAGAGAAAAAGTTAAAAGAACAAGTTTTAAGTTTACAAAGTCATTGGTGTGGAAAATACTGTCGACGGAAGTACAAGACCAAAGATAAATTCTACACAAAGTGTTGATTTGGATTTCCTAGACCTGTTCTTTCAAAAGGAAAAGTCAACAGTTTTATGTCAGCTGTGCGACATACTATAACTAGAAAATCTCCCAAAAATACATACAACCTAAAAAGAAAAGAAGAGTCAAAATTTATAAATGACTTCAACCCAGTCATTTTATCCATGTGGAATGCTAACATGGATATTCAGTATGTGGCAGACAATTCTATTGCTGTTGCTCGGTATGTCACATCTTACATCACTAAATCTGAGAAAACAGAATTGAAGGAAATGTGGGAAGAGATTTCTCACGAGAAGACTGTCAGTAAGAAGCTGTACAGTTTCAGTTTAAAGATGTTATCGCATCGAGAAATTGGATCCAACGAATGCTCAGATAGGTTATCATCTGCAAGTCTTTACTCGAAATCCAGAAGAATAATTTGGGTAAGCTTAGGCCTTGCAGGAATGAGAAATCGGGTACTGAAATCTGTTGGAGAAATTGAATATTTGGCCGAGAATGACCCAGAAAGTACAGATATTTTGAAAACAAACATGTTGGACACATATTACCCAAAAAGAAGTCATCATCTTGAGAACATGTGTCTCTATGAAGTGCTGCAGAACTACATTTTTTCACGGAAAGCCACAGAAGACATCAACAATGGAAAATATAAAGTCATTGGTGAGGAAGGATGTTTGGTGAAGCAAACAAAATCACAGGAAGCTGAGTTGCGACACTACTGACAAAAAGGAATTTTACTTCTTGGCTCTTTTACAGCTGTTTAAACCATGGCGTTCAGAGGACGAACTACTGGGAGAATTTCAAAGCTATGAAGATTCTTTTAATGCTAGCAAAGATAGCATAGAATGCAGTACTTTCACAACTTATGTCCAAATGTTAAAAGAAGAAAATGAACAGGAAGCAAAAATTGCAGCTGAAGTAGCTAGAGACAGTTCTCAAGACAGCCAAAGTTCAGGAACACTTAGTCAAGATCCCCTAGGACAACCAATCATAGAAAATGAAGCTGCAGTAGCCATGACTGAAGTAGAAACGGCTATGAATCAAGCACAGGAAAATTCAATCGACTTACTAAATCTGGAACAACAACTGAATGAAGAACAAAAACAAATTTGTGAAGAAGTCACCAAAGAAATTGATCTTGGATTACTACATGAAAAGAAAGAGTGCTCATGCACATCATTTGAACCAATCAGGATGTATGTGAGTGGACAAGCTGGAACTGGTAAAAGTTTCTTAATAAAAGTCATCAGAAGCTACCTACAGCAAAAAACAGCTTCAAATTTGTCTTGTGTGGTAACTGCTCCAACTGGGTTAGCAGCCTATAACATAAAAGGAATTACCTTACATCGCTTGCTAATGTTACCAGTGGAGCATGAGAACAAAATAGAATACCACAAGCTAACTGGAGAAGCATGCTTCGAAGTTTCAAGAGTGTTGAAGAAGATGCAAGTTCTTCTTATTGATGAGGTGAGCATGGTTTCAAATTTAATGCTTGCCTTTGTGCATTTAAGAATGCAACAAATTCTTAAGAGAGACTATGACGTGTTATTTGGAGGTAAACACGTCATAGTTTTTGGAGATCTTTTACAGCTCACTCCAGTTAAAGGACAACCAGTGTTTAATACTGTGACACATGAAGACACAAAGAAGTCATTAGGAAGCATTGGTAATGCGAATATTTGGTCGTTCTTTGAGTACAAAGAACTCACTACCAATATGAGACAAGCAAACGACGAAGATTATGCAAGTATTCTGAAAGATATCAGAATTGGACTACTCACAGAAGTTGGCAAAAAAGCATTACAGAGTTGTTTGCTACATAATTTATTTCCAAATGAAGAAATAGTTGCAGAGAAAATATACAAGAACATTGCTGAAAAAAATACTGTAATCTGCTTAATGCCAACACTACGTGAGTGCTCAATATTCAATGAGGAACTTTTGAAATTGGAAAAGGAAGAGATTAAGAAAATGGAAGCAGAGGACAAAATTCAGCATGAAAGTATTACTTTTACATTAACAGGCAAACTGAAAAATAAATTGGATTCACTAGAGAAGAACATTTCCAAAACAGCTGGATTAGAAAAATATCTATATGTTTGCATGAATTGTCGAGTGATTTTAAGGAGAAATTTGGATGTAGAAAAAGGTTTAGTGAATGGAGCTATGGGAAGAGTTGTGGGTTTTATTAATTATCAGAAAAAAGAAGGAATTGAATGTTTAAAAATAAAATTTGATCAGATAGAAGAAGTTAAAGACATTTGTCGTTGTTCAGTTCGTTTCATGCTTGTGAAAGACTTATATGTACGTAGGAAGCAGTTTCCGTTTTCTCTAGCATATGCTGTAACTATTCACAAGTCTCAAGGATTGACTGTAGATAGTGCTTTTGTAAACATTGGTTCTACTGTGTTCAAAGAAGGTATGGCATATGTTGCTTTGTCACGAGTGAAAACATTATCTGGTTTATATATGATAGACTTTGATGACTCAAAAGTTAGTGCTGATACAAACTGTGTAAAGGAGTATAATAGATTAAAATATGTCCCGAGGCAGTCCTCCTTACTTGCGTTTGTCCATAAACATTTTGTGCTACCTGAATATATTCATGAGCAGTCAACTTTATTTGAGAATGTTTTCAATCATTTATATCTATCTGAATATGTTCAGGTGCAGTCCAAAGGTTGTCATCCTTCGAATGGTATGTGATTGAGCACTCAACCTTACTTGAATATGTTGATAAGTATTATTTCTAGCTTAGGCATCTCTATCAATCACCATCCTTAACTGAAAATGTTCAGGAGAAGACACACTGACTTGAAAATGTCCTTGGACAGTTGTCATTAATCTAGAATTTTCAGAACTACTTGTCCATATTGGTATTTGTGACCTTTCATCTCTCTTTGTGTATGTACATGAGAGCACAGAATTGAGGCTCAATCTTTGTGATGTCTGACTGGTTATTGCATTGGCTGCAAAGGGGAAGAACTGTTTTCGTTTCACATGAATGAAGTGCAGACAAACCCATGGCAACAACTGTGTGATTTTATAGACCTAAGCGGAATTTCGATTATGCCGGAGTAATCTAAGAAATGTTGGTAATTCCGTGTTATTTTATGCCATGGATTTAATAATATTTATGAGATTACTCCTTCTCGCATGATTAAGAGAAATTTTCGGGAAAATAATCCTACTGCAAGAGTGGATTTAGCAAGTGTAAGCTGCTGCTCACAATTTGTATTTGTGTTCTGTTGCACTTAGCTCTATTTCTTAGTGCAAAATGCATCCTTACATCTATTTTGCAGAATTACTCTTCCAGGCCCATCTACCATTTTACTCTCACAGCCTCTCTCCGCCACTTCTAAAAAGCAAGGCTGCACCATATTTACAAGAATGTAGCTTGGGATGACCTTTGGGAATATTCAATAGCAGTCGAACTGCTGCATTTTGTAATGACTGCAGTTTAGTCAGTTGGTCCTTGTCAATTCCCAAGTAGAGTGCATTGCAGTAATCTATTTTGGAAAAAACTAGAGCCATCAGCACAGTTTTTCTGAGTTCCTGAGGAATTAAAGGGAAAATCTTACGCAGGTCTTTAATAAGAAAAAGCATGAGCACGTTAGATGATTTATCTGGCTGGCAAATTTTAGTTGGTTATCAAACACCACTGCTAGATTCCTAGCCTTAAGGGTCGGACATGGGCATTCACCCGTCTCAGAGGGCCACCACGATTGATTCCACAGGGTTAGGCCCCTTCCAAACTCCATAACCTCAGTTTTCTCAGTGTTGATTTTCACGAAATTTTGGCTCATTCAGCGCATGATTTCAGACAAACAGACATGGACGCTGATGGCTGTCACCTCAGGCTGTTTAGATATAGATACAATGAGCTGAGAGTCATCAGCATATGAGACCAAAGTGAAACCAAACTCTCTGACAATACTGGCCAGCGGAGTGACATAGATGTTGAATAGCGCCAGCGATAGGGCCGATCCCTGCGGCACGCCGCACGGGAGGGGGAAAGTCTCAGATTGCAAATTATCCCATTGAATAGTCTGCTCCCTATCTTCTAGAAAGGAAGTGAGAAGGGCCAGGGCTGTCCCCCCAATCCCCACAGCCTTAGGCAGCTGCGCTAACACCGTGTGATTCATGGTGTTGAATGCTGCTGATAGGTCTAAAAGGATAAGGAGGACCCTACCCCCACATCCACCTGTCTGCGAATCTCCTCAGTCGCCTTTATCAGAGCCGACTCGGTGAAATAGCATGATCAGAAACCATGCTGACTAGCGTCTAGTAAATGATCAGAATCCAGAGTCAGTTAACTCCCTGTTGACTGATGTTTCTAGAATTTTTGCGGCTATTGGCAGGCAGGAGAACGGTCGAATATTTTTTACCTCCGTTGGATCTAGGGCAGGCTTTTTGAGGATCAGCCTGATACATGCTTTTTTCCAGATACTGGAAAAAATGCCAGACTCAACTACCTTGTTTAGGAGGGAGATTAGGTGGGAGCTATTCATTTCTGAGACTGGATGTACAATGGCGGGGAGACAAGGATCGTTAGCCGATCCTGACTTCGTGGTTAGAATATTGTTCACCTTTTCCTGCGTAAGGGTTATAAAACTTGTTAGTTGACTCAGAGTGGTAGGCTCCTCCGAGGGCCGCCTATTAGGTGTGATCACAGCATAAGCTGTGTGAAGGAGGTCGTCATGGATGAGTTGCACCTTAGATTGAAAAAAGTTGGCCAGCTTATTACAAGAGGCTTCGTCAGACCTAAATGGATTAGCCTGCTGCAACTTAGAGAGGGCAAGGACTGACTTAAAAAGCTCCTTAGAGGAGTTTTTGGCCTCCCCTATTTTTGTAGAAAAGTAGTTCATTTTAGCTTTGATAATAGCCTCCTTGTATTGTTCCAAGGCTAGGTTATATGCAACTTTATGCTCCTTGCTGTAGTCGCTTCTGCAGATTCGTTCTGCTTTCCTACATTTAGATTTGATGCTTTTAAGGTCTGGTCCATACCAAGACGATGTCGGGTGGGATCTTCTTGTTTTGATAATTCTTTGTGGAGATACTTGATTTACTGCTAATCTAAGCCAGTTATCAAATTGGAGAGCTGCTTCATTATTATCTCTGACATATGTAGGAGAACGTTTGTCAAGGGCCAATTCCAAATCATTTCTCTTGATTTTGTGCCAAGATTGAATTTTTACATGAGATGGCCTACTTAAAATGGGCTGAATTGGCAGTGTCAGTTTAAGTTGGAAATGTACTGCCTTATGATCGGTCCAAGGTAGGGAGAAGATGTTAACCAGAGTAATGTCTGGATTGTTAGTGAAAATGCCATCAGTGTATGGCCAGGGGAGTGCATAGATTCAGACACAATTTGAGTTAGGCTGTGCGTGGCCAGGTTATCCAGTAAACTGTTTGTATCTGGGTTATTGTTTAGTTCTAGGTGGAAATTAAAATCCCCAAGAACCGTAAACATAGGAGATTCTAAGCAGGATTCGAGAAAAGGCAGCAGAGCCTGGGTGAAAACTGCTCTGAGTCTGGGTGGACAATATAAGAGTAACCCAAGAAGGGTGGAAATGTTATTTATTTTAATAGTAAATGTCATAGCCTCCTTTGGGAGCTGGAATATTGATTCTACTCAGACCTTTAAGTGGGAGCAATATATTATTGTGATATCACCTCCTCTACTCCCTACCCTGTCTTGACCAGTCACAGAATAACCCACCGGAAGCGCAATGATCCTGTCGGGGTCGGATGCCTGACTTGTCCAAGTCTTGGTTAGAAATACTATATCAGGTTTTGAGATCTGTAACATGCATTCAAACTGATACTTATGTTTTACTAATGACCGGGTGTAAACAGTATGCACTGCAATGACTGCTCCTGTCTGGGCCCTGTGGACGATCTCGGTGACCCAGAGCTAGCTAATACGGTATTATCACCATTGGAAAATCCTGATGGAGTGCCAAGATCATTCTCAGGTCTACCGACCTCTGCAGTTTGTGGTGCAGCAAGAGCAGCCTTACTGATGGTCAGATCGGTCCTGAATATAAAGTCACAGCCAATTCATTTATACTCCCCGCACTTGCCCAGATAACAGTAGACATCAGGAGTACTACACTCACCTCTCCTAAGCTCCAATAATTCTTTATTAGAGTAGGAGTGCGAGGAAGAACGGGCAGGGGTTCTGGCGCTAGGCACCGACGGGAGCTGACAAGCTTGCCTTTGGAGCGCCTTTTGCGCACCGGCAGCGCTTCCGCTGCGCGTTCGTGCCAGCGTGACTCTTATGGGTCGGGAGTGCAAAAGTCTAGAGCGCTGACCCCAAAGTGCAGCGGACCCACTCTAACTAATGAGCACCACAGGGGTTGGTAAAAAGGTAAAAATACTTCAACTCAGTTAAGCATTTATTAAAATTATTAAAATAAAGTGCAGAGTGCCAAGTGGAATGAAGCGAAAATGGTGGACCAACCGCGATCGGTAGCGTTAGCAGAGCACCTCGTAATACACGCTGTGCAGTCGCGCCAGCTTGACTCTTATGGGCCGGGAGTGCAAAAGTCTAGAGCACTGACCCCAAAGTAAGGCAGACCCGCTCTAACTGACGAGCACTGCAGGAGCTGGTAAAAAGGTAAAAATACTTCAATTCAGTTAAGCATTTATTTAAATTGTTCAAATAAAGTTCACAGTGCCAAGTGCAATCAAGCGAAAACGGTGGACAGAGTGGTGGAATTAAAAGATTGGACATGTACTTTAAAGTTTGCAAAGTAGTCAAAGTTCTGGTCCACTGACTCAAGATCCACTTGGACAATAACATATTGAAAATGAAGCAGCAATAGCCATGAATGAGGTAAACATTCAAATGCAGCACGCACAATAGAATACAAGTTAGAAGAACAGCTGAATATTGAACAAAAATAAATAACTACAAGTGAAACAACAAGTAGAAGATGGCTTCCTCCATGAAAACAAAGAATTTCAATGTTTATCAGTGCAACCTATTCTATTACATACATTATTGGTCAAGCTTGAAAAGGAATAATTTCCTAATTAAAGTTCTGAGGAATTATCTACACAAGACTACAGAATCACATTTATCTTGTGGTGCCTTAACAACTCCAATTGGATTAACAGGACACAACATTAAAGGAATTACTTTACATTGATTACTTATGCTACCTGTCGAACATGATAATTAACTGGAATATGAAAGGCTATCAGGAAAAGCTTGCTATGAAATCTCAAGAGTACGGAAGAAACTGAAACTTGTAAACATTGATGATGTCAAACTTAGTGCTTTCTACACTTGAGAATTCAACAGATTTTAAAAACAGAGTACGATGTGCTGTTTGGAGGAAAGCATTTAACTCTATTAGGAGACCTACTACAACATAGTCCTGTTAAAGGAAAACCTGTTTTTGAATATAAAGTACTTGTTAAAAATATGCAACAATCATTTGATGAAGATATGGACATATTCTTAAAGACATAAGAATTGGAATGTTGACAAAACATGGTAAACAAGCTTTAGAAAGTCAGCTAATAAGTAGTTTGTTTACAACTGGAAAACAGCAGCAGAATTATTGTACAATATGCTTGTAGAAAATAAATCCATAGTTTGTCTAATGCCTACACTGCAAGAGTGTTCTACTTCTAATGAACTACTACTAAGACTGGAAAAAAACAAAATTTCTGGAAATTTAAGCTATTGGCAAAATCGAACACCGGTAACAAACAATTCTACTTACTGAAAAACTACAGGCTAAATTGGATTCTTTGGAAAATGTTATATCTAAAACTGCAGGATTATAAACATGTTTACACGTCTGTAAAAACTGTCAAGTCATTTTGCATCCTGATTTGAATGTAGGAGGAGTATTAGTAAGTGGAGCAATGGGAAAAGTTGTTTATTTTGTTAATTTTTCAAAAAAGAGACGAATAGAATTTTTGATTATAAAATTTGACCAGATTGTGGAGTAAGACAGATTGGGTGATGTGTTGTACATTTTTTGCTTGTAAAGGACTTGTCTGTTGGAAGACAACAGTTTCCTCTGTCTCTAGCATACACAGTAATTATTCACAAATCCTAAGGTTTAAGTACAGACAGAGCTTTTGTAAATATTGGCAGTACTGTGTTCAAAGAGGGAATTACATACTACGCATTGTCTTGGCTAAGAACATTGTCCGGTTTGTATTTGATAGAATTTGATGAGAAAAAGGTTAGTTCTGATGCAAATTGTGTAAGAGTACTATCGTTTAAGAAGACTTTGTGCTCTTCATTTTGGTGAATACCCAATATATGAGAGATGTATACTATGTCCAAAATGGAAATATATCAAACATTCAACTGAAATTCAATATAAGAAAAGCACTGAAGAAAAAGTTGAAGACGAAAAGACAAAAAAAGTAGAAAAAGATGGTGATATTGTAGGATACCAGTTAGAAAACAGTGCAGATATCAACTGTTATGCTATTGTGATTCTGAATGTAATGTTTCATTTAACACGTCTTCTTCATAAAATCATGGAAAACCATGAAAAAATATTCTGTTCTGCACTACATCATTTATTCCAACAGTTGGTAAATGACAGAAGTAAAAGAGAAACTGCTTCTGGCACTCAACATCTTTTGGATATATGTACCGGCTCACTGACATTTACTTTTAACATACAAAAAGATGCACAAGAATTTGCAATGTTCATGCTTGGAGTATTAAAAGATAAAGGAATGTGGCTATTACTTACCCGCACTAGCCCACTAATAAGAGCACAATATATTGCTTTTTTGCACATAAACAAAGCATAACACATTAACAGACTTTCTGTAACTTAAATTGTGCAACTTTTCAGCAAGCTACAACTTACAACAAAAAGCTTATTAATCAGATAGGTGAAACCTAATGCATTTACCACTGCTTGTTTAATGAGCACACACTCACAGACCCACTCATAGAGTCATACATCCACTCACAGATACACCCATACATTCACACACCAACTCACAGAACCACTCACACACTCAAGCACCCACTAACAGACCCACTCAGAGTCATGGCACCCACTGACAGACCAACTCAGATACTCATGCACCCACTCAGAGATCCATTCAAGCACTCATCCACCCACTTACAGACATACTTACAGACACACACACATACTCACAAACCCACTCAGACACTGACATACCCACTCAAAGACAGACTCACAGACTCATGCATGCACCCACTATGAGAGTCATGCACCCACTCATAGATCCACTCAGAGACTCCTGCACTCATTGACGGACCCACTCAGCCAATCTCTCACCAACTCATTGATCTATTCACAGACTCCTCCATCCACTTACAGACCCTCTCAGACACTCATGTACCCACTCAGATACCCACTCAAAGACACATACACTGACTCACAGGCCCACTCAGACACTCATACACCCTGTCACAGACCCACTGAGACACTCAAACACCCAGTAACAGACTCACTCTGACACTCTTGTACTCATTCACAGACCCACTCAGACACTCACACACCCATTCACAGATCCACACAGGCACTCACATATCCACTCACATAGCCACGTGCACACCCAGTCACTCACACACCCATACAGTCACTCACACAACAAAAAACACTCACACACCCACTCAGAGACCCATACAGCTACTCACCTACCTTTATAGCCACTCACACACCCACTCTCAAAGGTTACAGGTTAGAGTTAAGAAATACAATTTAATAAATGTAATTATTCACTGAAAAAAACAAAGGTACAGGGACATTATAGTTAGTAAAAAGGTTTGAAAAAACTGTATAAATTCATTGAAAAAACAAAGGCTACAGGGGTGTTTTAGTTAGGAAATAGAAATTTAAAAAAAATAGAAATTGATTGAAAAAAACAAAGGTTGCAGGGATGTTATAGTTAGTCTCAGATTTCACTTGTACAAAACCAGTGAAATTCAGAAGTTATAGTTACTTGAGATAATTATAACTTACGCACCTGCCATGCACTGCTTATGATCGCACATATTAGGGTTGTATGGAGCTCTATACGGGAGCTGCTCTCCACCTAACCTTGAGAATTCCCCAGACTTCTCTGCTTCTTTTTTGCATAACCTATGTAGCTCTCTAACCCTGAAAGGGTTTTGTATTGACTTATACTGGGTGCTCCATTGTGTCCGGACCAAGATTAACATCTCTGAGGAGCTGTTATGATAGCACAAAATGTGTCTAGGGTTCCATTTCTCCATTCCATGTTGCTTTGAATGGTATTTATACCAATCTAAAGCTGTAATACTGTGCCAGGACTGGTAAAATGCGTTTGACGTTTTTCAGTTTGGTGTGGATGGCACTGCGCTAATCGTATGCTTAAAGACTTTGCTATATAAATGTCAAAATACTTTGTCCCTTTCTAGCTCGAAGTGGATGGTGCTGTGGTAATCCTATGCTTAAAAACTTTGCTAGAAAAACAGACATTTGAGGAGAGCAGATTCAGAGTGTCGCTGGTGTTGTAGGGTGCTATATTCAGGTGCTACTTTCCACCTAAACTTGGGAACTACCCAGAGTAATCTGCTTCCTTTTTGCATAATTCATGCAGCACTTTAACCCTGAAAGAGCTTTGTTTTGATCAATACAAGCCTGGTGTAAACTTGCAGCTGGTGCCATTTTCTGCATCTAATTCATCCAAAGATAATGCTGCGCTCGGAGAATCATAGTGTAAATAATTTAATTATTCATAATGTGAGAACAAACAGATAACACCAACGCATTTCAACCTTGCGGTCTTGGTCAATGTGGGAGAACTCAAACACACAATGATGCTCATGGAAATGATTGAACTATGTCTTTCACAACAACATATACATGCTTAATCACAAAATACTCAAACAAAACTGTGGAACTGCTATGGGCATTTAATTTTCTCCCAGCTACACCAACCTGACCATAGATTGGTAGTAGAAGGAGGTAGTATGGGGTGAAGAAAATACATCATTCATTGATAAAATTATTCAGTGGACCAAAGATATCACTGATTTATTCATTGTTTCGAGTGGATCATAGATGGACTGCAAAAGATATTTTATGATACTGAACAACAATGAGATTGTTTTACATTTTGCATGCACTACCAGTAAAGAGAAAACTGACTTTCTGGCTATAACAATTTATTTGAAGAATGATCTAATTGAAATAGATATATTCCATAGGGAGATATCAACAAATACCTATCTACATGGCACCAGCCTCCACCAAAAACAATTATTGAAAAACATCCCATAGAGGAAGTTTCTCAGGATGTAATGAAACTGTTCCAATGAACAAGAACTAGAAATAGCCAAAATCAGATGCCAACAAAGAAGATATAATGAACAAGACATAATGAAAAACCCACAAAGATCAAGGAATAAAAGTAGGCTACAAAAATTAATTCGGGCTCAAAACAAGATAATAGAACCAAAAGAAGATCCAATAAGATTTATACTAACACGCAACAAGGAAAATAACAGACATTAGATGCATATTTCAAAAGTATTAGAAAATAATCAAACAAGAACCTGACATTAGCCCCCGACAGGCACAAAACCTAACATCACATTAAGAAGACCTCTCCCTAAAGAATAAATTGACCAGAAGCCACTTTGCTATTGAAAAAGAACACATTTGGCTGTTAAACTCACAGGAAGGCTTTACAAAGTGCAGGACTTGCAAAGCATGCACCATTGAGAAAAACATGGAGTTCAAGGACAAAGATGGGAAAACGACACAACAAAATAATTACATCTAAATCTCAAAATGTTATCTACATTCTGGAAAGCCCCTCTGGATTAAGAATTGTGGGGCGCACCCTTTGTCCTTTGAGAAAGAAAATATTGGAACACATAAGGGCTTTTCAGATCCAACATATGCACTTGCAATTCATTACAACAGAATACACAGGTTGGGTTGGCAAACTTTGATTTACTATGGTATTGATATGGTTATTCAAAATGAAAGAGGAGGAAATTGGACATTACTTCTTCGAAAACTTGAATCAAAATATATTATACATACGTACAAGACAGCCATATGGCCTCAACAATGGTGAGTAACTCTATGTCTACTTATGAGGCAAAAAGGAATTACAAAAGTAAAATATATTATTGAAAATAAGATACGAGAAGTTAACAATATCACAGTTTGTGGGAATAGACTGTTTTAAGTACAACCACTAAAAAAGATAGGTTGAGATTACCCCAATTGTCTAACAATACAATATGTCCCATGGATAATTGATTATGACAGAACATTTATTTGGGAAATAAATCAACCTCAATGGAATGTGTAACTTGGACAATGTGCCACTTAGGCTACAAATTGAAGTGAGAATAGACTACTCTGTTACTCATTGGGAAAAATCAGATGATATATGATTGAGAAACATTTCATTGCCACTTCGGCGATAAAGAGTTTGACATAAATAGAGAGACAGTTCTCTGTTGGAGACACTATAAGTATGAGTTGCAGCAACTGATGTTCACATTCCTTACAGTGCAAACACAAACAGATGATGGAGGAAGCGCTGAAACTTTTCAGACACTCACCCCCCGTCACAGATCTGGGTTGAATCCATCATCGTTCTGTAGCTCACTTTGACACCTCAGTTCCGACCCAGCGATATGCAAATCAGTCTTGACCCTGTGCCTTATGGGAACAGCCCAGCCCGAAATGCCAAGCCAGGTCTTCACTGAACTGGAAACAAGCATCCTGATTTGCATATAGCTGTGTCTGAACTGGGCTGGCTAAGTGAGCTAAAGAACGATGATGGATTCAACCCACATCTGTGACTGGGGGTGAGTGTCTGAAAAGTTTCAGCACTCCGTACATCATCTCCTTGTGTTCACATTCCCTACAGTGGCATGAACTGATTAGATACATTGTTTATGTTTTCCTCTTTCAATTACTTATGAGTGTTTGACATAATTAATTCACTGTTTGTTTTTTTATAAGATGCAGGTCGGGCACAAGAATTGTTTTTTGTTCAAGAAGGCTAGCTCGTCTAAGGCAGTTCAGATCCACTTATTGTAGCCACCCATGTCTGTTTCAAGGTTTCCTGTTAGCGTGTTATTAACTACTGATAATTTCTCATTAAATTTAGATTCAGTGATCAATTGCTAAGATCTTTTCAGTGATGTTTGCCTGGCTTGAGGGGCAATATACAGGTGTTAGAAAGGTGTATGGTACTAGATGATCTGTCCAAAGGAGTGGGAGCAAGGTGCTGCAGTAAAAGGTCAGCCAAAATGAAAAAGAAAAGATCTAGGTTATGGTCTGCCATGTTGCCATGTCCTTTAGGCTAGTCCTGTCATGTATACCCCTTTTTTTGTACATCACCCCATCAACACGACAATACCGGTCCTGAACAGGTGACCTTTTACCTAGTAGCTTGCTCCTGTGTCTTCGAAACAAGGGTTTTAGTATTCTATCATAATCCCTGTACCTGACATACCAAAACATGTCCTCAGGCATGGCATAACTATTCTGTATAAGGGTCACAACTTTTTCATCCTTGGCCAACAACTCGCTGTGCAGGGTTGTCATGTTTAGTGGTTGCCAGAAACTACTTACACCAATGTGAGATATAGGGGAGGTAGTAGTGGCACTGTAGAGGCAGCTGGTCTAATGGCTGACATATCCTGTGGGGGTGTCCAGAAGTGGTTTGGACACCAAGCCCTCCGTTTATGTCATCCAAAAATGCCAGGTCCTGGTGACTCCTAGGAACTACACAACTTGGCGCCGCCAACATTGTTTTGGTTCTTATATTAACAGTAAAAATCTGAGTAGTTCAGTTGTGCTTTACCAGAAAGCCCTACTCACACCTTTCAGAGACTTCTGAAGTGTGAAGGGAGATCCATGTCAGCTGAGCATATATACCCGGTGTATTGTCAGAAGGTTTAAACAAGCTTGTAGGGATCAAAGGTTCCCACATAGTGCAAAACCACTAAATTTCTACAAACATTTATTCTTCTCCTTTATGAGAATGACTGAGTCCACGAGTGGTGGTTCAGGTATGGGGAAGAAGAATTTGCTAACGCTCTCAACATTACAGAGAACTGTAGAAATGCAGTTACTATTAAGTTGACAGAACACGGCATACCTGCAACAGGTGGCTGTGTTACCTTTGTGATTGAGGCACACAAGGTGTTCTGATCAAAGGTACTCTATTCTTGGGTTTAGTTGCCGCCTGCAGATCCACAGACTAAATTATTCCACACATACATTGTAGTTGAATCTCCGGAAGGATTCATTCCATGCGAAGACATTGAAGTCCCGTTAACTTACCAGCAATACTGAAACTGGTTTAAAGGTTCCCTCCCATACACAACGTCTGTCGTAAGACTCAGTCCACTCAGCATAGAAGGAGCGGCTTGGCCGGTCTTAGCGACATACACTCCACATCCAGATATAGATACACTACCAGTGGATGAAGTCCTTACAATATATAAAGACATAGTCTGGCTATACAGACACATTGTCCAGTTCGTCATGCAAATACTAACAGGCCAACCTGCGAGAAATGCTTCAGTTGGTCCACATAGGGCCACACCTACAATTAACTCACAGACACTAAAATCAGTGATGGGTACAATTCCATCCAAATGGGAGCAAATTCCGTTCTGAATAGCACAGAAAACTGCACAGCTCTAAGCAGTATTTGCCCTTACGGGTCCGCAGCAAAAACATAGAATGCTTACCATTTGCTTGCCAATGTACCACTTGTGGAACAATAGTTGGTGTCATGTACATTAGAATACATGGTACCCCTTACATAGCAGTTGTTCCAGAAGTATAGAAGCAGATATAGAATGAGTATGAGGCAGGACCTGCCCTGGACTTGGGAGTGAAACTGATGGGTAACTTCGGCCAAGTCTCTGCAATCATGCTGAGCAACATAAAAGGGGAGGCAGCAGCAGTGGCTATACACCACCGCCTAAGGGAATTAGTTCCTATAAATAAGGAGCGTGAATCACCAAAAATTATCAAAGAAACCAATGCCGCATTAGGTATAGATAGTTTGAGAGCCAAACGTGGGAAGCCACAAATGGCAGGTAATCTTGAAAAGGACAACTCGAAGCAAGCACCCTCTTCTTCTAAAAAGAAATGGGAAAACAAAAACTCTAAAAATAGCAATTCAGAAAAGAATTCACGATGATTGGGTGGGTCTCCCCAACAGGAGTCCTCTGAAAAAAGACACAACCTTAGGAATCGTGATAACATTAGGAAACCTGACAGGTATCAGGATACTGATACATGTTCCTTTTGTTGCTTCCAAGGTTCATCAAAAAACTTACAGAGGGACGGGCGATCAGAACAAAAGCAGGAAGAGCAACGAAAAACAAAAAGGGAAGCACATTGAAATTCAAATTACATTATCAAACAGGAAGAACAACCTAAATCAAAGCCTCAAATCAAAAAGAAGAAAGTATCTGGCTTAAAAATGAGACATGCCCAGGTTACTGAGGACTCAGCTTCTGAATGAGGAATGGGCTCTGATAATGCTAGACAACAATAGCTTGCCAGAACCTCAAGGATTTTCTGGTGACAGCAGTATTGAATGAACACATCACGGCGGAAACACCTGATACAAGAGTTAGTGTCCCAAATTGATTGTACGAAATTATACTCCAAATAGAGGGGGACATCTCAAGAAAAGTTAATGTTCCCTTTTAGGAGAACTTAACATTTGGTTATGACATCCTTTTAGCAGAAAACGATTGATCGCTAGAGTTTGTCATGGATTGCCCAAGAGGATAACGCATCATTTTGCCTGCTTTCTCCTACCTCGTTCCAGAATCTCTAGAACATTCATACGCGCAGGAATGGGTGCTAGCGCTAGCTCCGGCATTATACCGCAACCATGTAGGATGGGACGTGGAGTCTACTCACCACAAAATACCATTAAAATCTACTCCACATCCACAGAGGCAGTATTCTATTACAAATCATGCAACAAAACAGGTCAAAGAAATCTTAGAACAACGAATACCAAGGTGTGATTGAGACTTGCACCTCCCCCATGAAGAATCCTTTGTTTCCCTTGATGAAACCTGACAACTCATATCATCTAGTTTTAGATTGCTGACATTTAAACACATGCACGCAAGCATTTGCAGTTCAAAACGCACATAGTATGGTATTAATGAATAACATTGTGGGAAGAAATACAAAACAACATTAGATATGTCTAATGGATTCTTCTGCCCTAGACACACAGCAAAACGTTTGTCATTTGCCCCAAGGGTATAAGAACAGCCCGGGGCTATTCTCAGCAAGAGTGTCAGAATTATTACAAACATGTGACGAGGATGCAGTGTCTATGTAGGTGATATCTATCAGATGGACGATGAATTACTTGAACACTTAAGCAGGGTGAACAATATAAATGTGGGTTTCGCCAACTTGGGTTACACATTTAATTTCAAGAAATCAAAAAATTACCATCTCATTGTCCTATTTTTGGGATATGAACTATCAAGTGAAGGCAAGAGCCTGGCAGCCAACTTTTTAGAAAAGTGTGCGCTTCTCCAACTTCCAAAGACTCTCAAAGGTTTGTAATCCATTTTATGATTTCTGAATTTTGGCAGAACATACATTCTGGATTACTCAGAAAGAGTAACATCTTTCTACGACTTAATCAGACCAGATTTCACAGCACATCAGTGGACAAAGCAAGACACAGATACTCTCTGTTCAGTTCAGGCTGACATGATAGCATTAAAACATTTGCACACACGTGAATACTACCAACTTGGTACTCCAGGTGGTCCCGGGTTTATCAAGATATACATACGTCACTTTCAATGAAGGTGAGACAATTCCAATTGCACACAAATCACATTTATATACAAATTCTGAAATGCGATTTGCAGCCTCAGAAAAAATCCTGAAAGCAGTACATACTGCTGTAGTGAGAGAAAGAGCACTAGCACAGTGGAAATGCATAATAATTGTTACCCTGGTACCATCTTTATAAACTGTTACCAAAGCGAGCATTCCAAATGCAAACGCACTGCATCCATGATGGATACAATGGGCTAATTCTCTCACTTCAATAGATGCAGATTACAAATACAATCCTACACTGAAAACGCTAACGTTCCTGTAGTACAAACAAGAATACCCTTGCCTCTAGAAATATATCAATACTTCATTTATGCTGATGGTTCTGCTCAGCCTGCCATTGGAAGTAAACAACAGTATAGCGCAGCATGGGCTATAGTAAAGGGATGTATGTGGGATGGTAAGTTCCATTCCAGCAATACAACCACACAATCCCTAGGAGATTGTACAGCACAGCTGGCAGAGCTGAAAGCCCTGATACTAGCACTACAATACACGGATTGGGAATTCTCCATACTGATAGTGTGCGATTCGTTTTACTGTGTGCAGTCCTATCATGTATATTTTCATTACTGGGGCCAGAATGGCCTTAGAGATTCCAAGGGTTGCTCAATTAACCATAAATTGTTATGGGAGCATGTGGCATAGCTGATAACATGCCTGCCATGGGCTCAAGTTATTCACACCATGAGTCATCAGCGTATTGGTATACATGTTGACGGGAATTCACTGGCTGATGAAGCCACCAAGGCGACACTGTGAACTGTTGCCATTGCTGTAATCATTCGTTCTAGCACAAGGATAGCCGGAGACATACTGATAGCTGTCAAGGCCTCAAAGAACGGCTCTGCCGTACCGAAGGGCTCTACACTCAAATATTCTTATAAATTAGATGAGCAAAATACACCATATGTTCAAATTCTAGGAGTGGTGGATAGAGTTATACCAAACATGGATCGCAGATTAGGTTTTTTCTAGCTACACATAAGGGTCTGGGCTCGGCACACGCAGGAGTTAATGCTACAATTTCGTTACTTAAGCGGCGATTCTGGTGGCCAAGTTTGTCTAAACAAACAAATGCTTGAGTCTTAAAGTGCGGCCCCTAAATTCAGATGGGGCTTCCAAGTACATCTTGGTGGCAGTGGTGTATTCATGCTCTAGATTTCTATGGGTTTGGCCTCAGTCCTTGTCCAATGCTTGAACTGTTATCAAGGATTTGCAACCCTCATCGGGACATACGCAATTGGCACGTTACATTACAACAGTGGTCCTGCGTTTAGCTCTCGGGCTTACAAGGAAGCCATAGAAAGTATGGGCGTGGCCTTGCGGTACTCCTATCCCTACCATCCTGAGGGAAATTTGGTGGTGGAGAGGAAAAAACAGGACCTAAAGCAATCCTTAACAGCAAGAGTATTAGGTGCGGGTGGTAGTTGGATCAATCACCTATATGGGGTCCAGAGGGCACTAAACATAATGCCAAGAAAATCCTTGGAGGATGTACCCCTATGGGATCCTGTTTGGGACAAGAATGT
This sequence comes from Triturus cristatus, assembly GCF_964204655.1. Taxonomy (NCBI): domain Eukaryota; kingdom Metazoa; phylum Chordata; class Amphibia; order Caudata; family Salamandridae; genus Triturus; species Triturus cristatus. Next base: position 494,170,720 of record NC_140588.1, read on the forward strand.
GGGTATATGACCTCAATAATGCCAGCACACTGTCGGATATCAAACCATTTGAATTGAATGATCATTTGGCTGTTTTACATTACATTGCATTACAAAGCAACGTCCAAGTAAAACAAACCACCACTGGGGAAGTGAAACCAGTACCGGCAAGACTTGTCTTGGACTGGAAGATTGGGGACATGGCCAGAGAAAAGACTGTGGACAAGAAAGAGTTTAGGCCATCTTACAGAACACGTTTACCTGTCCTGGCAGTCGAAGGAACAAGAACAGTACTTCTTCCACCTCTCGCTGGCAAAAAAAAAAAAGAAAATTTGTCTCCATTTACCAGATCAAACCATACTATGTGGTGATCTTCAACAGTAGGCCGCGTGGAATCCTGGGTAGCTGCAGATTTCCGCTTGCTACTATACAGGAAGTGCAAATGGAAAGACTTATAACGTTTCAAGACTCACCCGTGCAAAATCAGGAGTATCAAATAACGGAATACGAAGTACACCTGTTGAAATTGAGCAACATCCAAATGCAACTGAAACGCAAATTGCAATTTGGCCCAGCAATGAAATATACATCAATGTGTCTTCACAAGAAGCACCTGCAAGTTCTACAAACCCTGCAGAGCTACCAAAGATAGATCAAACTGCGTTTGGCTACTAAATCAACTTCGATAACTTTTCTTCAGATCCAAGTGAACCTGAGCACACACTGTCCATTTCCAAAAAAGAGAAATTTTGCCAATTCTATCTCTGGCTGAAAAATACTTACTTTGTGTCCCCTTGGTTGCATCTTTAGTTTGCATTAGGGATCATGTTCCTGTTAATGTGGATTGGTATAGTAACTGTCTTTTTCGTACTACTTAATAGACATTACCTTCAAAACATGTTCATCCTTCCTGTCTATCAAGGGTGCAATCTCTCAACTGTTGAGTGGAACGATTCATACAATGCTATAGTGGGGGTGAGAAATGCATACCAAATTATCAAATTTCATCAGTCTTTCCTCCATTCAAGACTTACTCCGCGTGCATACTTGTTCCGCGCTTCATGTGTCATGTGGCATATTGCATTGCGGGATATGTAGTTGTAGTGACTATAATCCAGACAAAGGGGAGGGTAAAAAGAAAGGAGTAAACCCGTTGTAGAATTCAAAATAGAACTCGGTGAATGTAATTGACAACCTGTGGCAGTTAATGAGAGAGGAGATGCATAAAACAGCCGGTTGCATCGAGGGATTTAGTTACCATTTAAACGGGAAACGCGCACCTTGGCACGCTAAGGAATGGAAGAACTTTGTATTCTGTCTTAAAAGGAGGTGGAATCTTTGGAAATGTTGTTTTAACTTTAGAATTCATTGGATGTCATGGTAAGCAGGAGTTCGTTTTGAGCAGTTGCTGGGCTAACTAAGAGGTGATACCTAGTCTTTGGGTAAAAGAAGTGGGAGGGACTTGAACGTTAATGTGCTTTATTAAACATCACAGACCAGTACGGGCATTGTTGAAGGGATAGGTGGTGGTCCGTTTGCAGTGAGAAAGGGATTGGAGGCAGTATGTCAGTAAAGAATTGTTTTGGGAACAGGCCCGATCCTTTAGTAATGTTTTATTTACAGTTCATTTTTTAATTCATTGTAAATATTATTTTTTCGTATAACAGATGAAAATTGTTATTAGAATGTTATGCATTATTCATGTTGACAAAATCGGGTAAAATACATTTGTTTGTATTCTTTTAGATGCCCCTAATGAAAGGAATTCTTTTCCCGAAATGCATTGGGTTATTGCAAAATAAAATCATGACATTTGGAACCTACTTCTGCGTCTGAGCCTCTGTAAACATCTACGTTATTTGGAGATATGAATAACATGAATTGAATATTTAGTCAAGCAAGAAGGATAAAAATCTTATGGTGAAAAATAAGAATAATAGTCGATAAAAATTAATGAAATTTAACTCATTGGATTCATATAAGTCTTGTGGCTGTGCAGCTTGGTGGAACCTATGATGGTTTCTAGGCCTGGGCTAAAATTCCGTCCGCTCGCGTAAATTGCGATAATTTGACATTTTCGCGTTCCGCGGAGAGCGCAAAAATGTCAAAATTTCCGCAATCCGCATTTCACCGGAAATTTTTTGCTTGCTCGCGCTGTAAAATAATACATTCTCGCGCACGCGGGATCGCCTTACCTGAATCCCCGCGTTCGCCGGCAAGTTTTCCCGATCCGGTCGCGTTCTCCACGAGATGTTGGATTGTTGGTAGCCATTTGCGCTGTCTCGCGACAGTTCGCGCCCGCAGTAATGTCATTCGTCACGCGATCACGTCTTTCTTCTCGCGATCATGCACCGCGAGACAAGTGAAAACAAGATGGCCGCGCCCGCGAGCAACCGCATGGGTAAGTTGGCGAGCCACGACCACGCAGAAAATACCGCAAACGGGCGGGAAAAAAACTTCCGCATCTTCGCGATATTTCCACGTGTTTGCGGAGATTTTTAAAATGTTCGCGATAATTTGCGAAAGTGAATTTCGCAAATTCGGCCCACCCCTAATGGTTTCCCCCCGTAGTTTTCAATTTAGAGCTTGCCTCATACCATTAGAGATAGTTTTCCTGAACGGAACAGTGCAACAGACTACCTGCTACAGGTTTGCAAAAATAAAAGACCTGAAAACACCACGCATCTCTTTGCCCACACCTAATGAAGGTATATGAAATGGCACACTAATAAGTGAGGAGATGCTGGGTGCAATTATACAGAATGGTACATACAACTCATCCGCTCCCAATTGGAAGGGTTGGTTGGTTTGGCCTATTGACAAGAATAGGTGTTAATCAAGATTCAGGGGCCTAACCCTTGCTATGTACACACAGACAACCCAGGGGTAGTGACTTATTATAATGTTGGTAAGTTATGCCTAGAATGGCTGAAAACCTCAATACTTTTACAGGTGTAACAACACTTGTCCCTTCTATCAGACAACATAGATCTTAGGGATTTCTTGCTAGGTCCCAAAAAACTGTGTAAAAAAACGCTTCTTTTATGCCATCTACAATGAACTGGGAAAAGTCTCCCAACAGTATGCTGCTGAGAGATTATGTGAGATTGATAGAATTAACCTAGAAAAGGCATTAGCCGTGGTAGACAATGGAATGACCACACTTTCGTCACGTATTTTTTCACTTTACAACATTTTGTCCTCAGCAATTGATATAATGGAACACGATTTGCCTATTCTACAACATGGGCAATCTCAATTGTGCTCCATTATGCTCCTAAGCTGGAGGCTACAATCATTGCATTCTGGCCACGTGCCATGGTGGTACATTAACGGCACACATCTGTTTTCAGCTTATGAACTTACCATCAGACAAAAGACCATGGCACGCAGAGATGCAAAGTACACCATGCTGCTCATTGAAAAATTGGAGAAGTTACTTTTTACAGTAGCAGAGTCACCGTCTACAGAATGGTTAATTCACGGCTATATCGCACTGACAATCACAACATCCAGTTCCAATACTGCCTGAAATACCTCCGGGTAGGCAGGTATGAAGCATTGGGTAAAGGGTATATACAGGAAACCTGGGAGTCACCGTACATATATAGGTGCAGAAATAAGGACATTGAAGTTTTCTTAAGTGGTACAGACTGTGAGAGTGCTTTAAGTGGGTCTTTAGTGTGTAAGGAGGTCTCACTTCACGGAGCGTGTAATGCTTCAATAGCGAACTTATCTTGCTCCCCAGCTGCAGTGATTCATCCCGTTTTTGAGTTACTGTCAAATGGGGGTTATTTAATGCTAAATAATCAAGGCTGTTGTGGGATGGCGTAAGGCATCGCCTATCTTGTCACAGTAAACTGCAGGGTTATTTGTTGTAAGCAAGTATTGTTTTCCTCAGCTGGCCTAGTTAGGGAAACATCACTGTGGCCTTCATTGAATGTTTCCAGTTTTAGGTTTGATTCACTGAGGAGACTGAAAGCCATGTTGTTTCAACAAAATGTGGCCTTAACTTCAGCCCGAGAGACTTTCAATCTCCAGGTTGCAAGGTCTTCAGCAGAGATGCAGGCCCTGGTCCAAATTAACTTTCGGATCCGTTTCGGATAAATGGTTCATTGTATCTTTAACATGTCTGATATGAAGGGGATCATCCACTTATTTATGCATCTTGGATCAGGTCTATTAACCACCTTTCAGACCATCTTTGGAGTAATTCCAGCTTTCATACACTCTGTACTTGGAAGCGTTTTTGGAGGGCTTCTTCTGGTCCTGCTCTCAGTGGTGGCATCCTGATTTTAATCCTATTGATTCACAATGGACCTCTCAATCCCTTATGACATGGAGAGAACACTGCTGGAACAACGTTGTTGTGAGCATATGGTGTTCTACCTGACTACGTCTCGGCTTCGAGAGCTGAGTGAGCATGAGTTCCTGTCTTTTAGATCGTTCTGGCTAGACTGTGTCCTGCCTGTATTCCACTGTCTCTTCTGCTGATTAGGATGCGTGTTGGACCTGTATCTGACACTTCACTCGGTTTCGCCACCGGACATAGATGTGCTGCTGGAGCCCTTGCAGGCCCACGTGTACAGTTGTCCACAGCGTATTCCCATGTTGATGACGGCATTTCTAGATCCTTCAAGGGATGCTTCTGCTCCTGTTGGAAGGGAAAGCGGCTCTGCTTCAGAGGTACAGGCAACGGTTCCAGGCCTGTAGGCATCTAATTCTTCAGCGGCGGCTGCTGTGGGAACCAGAAATAACCACCTTTGCTCACTCAACATTATATTGGAAGTGCTGGAGGGATTGCCACTTTCGCATGCAATGTTCAGCGATGTTGAGGCTTCGGCACAGGATTTATAAACAATCTGGCCTTTACTGTGCTGGGAACATTTCGGCATTTTTTAAACATTTACCCAATTGAAGGTTGTAACTGACTTTGTTTTATCTTTCCTTCTCTGTTATAAATGAATGAGCATAATAGCATTCAAGGTGCTCAGTGTAATAATAACAACATAGCAAGTTTAGAGGACCTTTTAAACACTTTTATGGAAAAATTAATTTTCTTGCACGGACATTTTTTCAGGCTTTTAAAGTGCTTTTAGTATTTTTATTGTGAATGATTTTTTATGCTTTTTAATGGCCTTAGCTTTATCATGATCTGGCTGACCCTGTAGACCTTTTAATGAGGACTGGGTGTCCTGTCCTTTAGGCTAGTCCTGTCATGTATACCCCTTTTTTCATACATTGTCCCATCCACATGACAATAACGGGTCTGAACAGGTGAACTTTTACCTAGTAGCTTGCTCCTGTCTCTTTGACACCATGCTCTTAGTATTCATCATAATCCCTGTACCTGATGTACATAAACATGTCCTCAGGCACGGCATAATTACTCTGTATAAGGGTCACCCCTTTTTTCATCCTTGGCCAACAGCCTGCTGTGCATGATCGCATTTGTTTGGAAAAACATTTATGAATGTTCTCGAAACATTTATGATTGTTTTCTAAACATATCAATTCTAGAAGAAACCCTGGAGTGACCACTCTAGTATGTAAGACCCTTATTCACCCCTACAAATCAGAAGAGTATTCCTTACAAGCTGACACAGTATCCTGCATGCTGAATCTTCGACACGCAGCGGTCTGACATCCCTTGCGGTGTGTCATCCTCGAAGCAGAGATGGGGTCCTTCATTCTCTATCATCAGGTGAGGGAGATGATTCTTCACTGGGACATTCTTAGAGACATATACGCATATACATGATGCACATACAGATCTAGGCAATGTTCATTAGGCAATTTACTTGGGACATGCATTTTAGGAATATGCAAGTGCTACTGTTTTTATCTAAACTGTTTATGTTCATCTTATTAGCACTATAGTAGAAATCTATCAGCTATTTACTATATTGGTACTAGCTCTCTCTTTCGTATGCTTCTGTCTCATGATTGTCGCAGCAAATATGTTTTACACAAGTGTTAAGCCTGGCACCATTGGTGTGGGTCTCCCCTGCATTTTATTGCCTTTGCCTCCTGTGTTTTTGCTGTGTGTTGGACCTTGTTTTGCTGGTCTAGATGCCTTGGGAACTTTGCCAATGCTGTTCAGTGCCAAAGTGCTAGTGCTCCCTTTCTAAATTGTTATGATAGATTTGTGATTCCATGAGTTACATATTTGATTTACTAGTCAGGCCCTAGTACAGTGCACTATGTGTGCCCACTGCCTGTAAATCAAATGCTGCGGCACTGATTATGCCACCCAGAGAAGGAGCCTGTTGAATGTAATTCTGGCCTGCCATTGCAGAGCCTGTGTGACGTCTGGGACTGCCATGTTGACTTGGCAAGTGCACACACTTGCCAGTCCCTAAACCTTCCTTTTGCTACATGTTAGTCACCCTGAAGGTAGGCCCAAGGTACCCCTGTGGGCAGGGTGCGGTGAATGTGAAAGGTAGGACATGCCCTAGTGTGTGTGGCATGTCCTGATAGTGAATTGCTGCCAATTTTGTTTTTCACTATTGCAAGGCTACCGGTTCCCATAGGACCGAATGGGGAGTTTGTTTATAACCTCTTATAAACATAACTGACCCTGGGAACAAGGTAGGAAAATAAAGTTTAGTATGCTGGAACTCAGAATGTTAAAGTGCATTTTTTAGCGAGGGTGATTTTTATATTCTGTGTTTGAAAATACCACTTTTAGAAAGTAGGTATTGTCTTGCCTAACCATTCAGTGTGCCTCTGTTATGTCTGTGTATTGCATGTCTGGCTTTTGGATGACAGGGGATGGAGAGGGGCAGTGGCTCCAGAAGTCTGATGAGTCAGGGCTAGGCTGAATAGACCTGGACTGCATTTAGAGTAGGAGGAGGAGACTTCCTTTCACCTGAAAGGGCCTTGTCTGCCTTCAACAATGCTCTCTCTACCTCCTGCCAGGAAGCTACACCAGTGAGGACAGAACTGGTTTTGGTTGGGTACAGACACTCTCTGCCTTCCGAGAACAAAGGAATTTGGTATATAAAAAGAGGGGCCCAGACCCCAGACTTTTAGATCACTTCTGGGAAATCAAGAGGAACCTTTGCCAAGGAGAAGAGCCAGAGAAGCTGAGCTGGAATACTGCCTCTGTGATGTTTGCTGTCTGGGATTGGCTTGCAGTGGCAATTTGTTGCCAAGGAAAGTAGAAAGTACTTTTGCTGCTTGCTTTGTCTCCCTGCTTCAAGAGAAGATCTCCAAGGGCTTGAACTGAGCTTGCCCCCTGTTCTAGAGGTCTCAGGAACAGCAAAGACGTCACTGTGTCTGTGGGCACCGTCTCTGATCGTCGCCGCAGAAGAAAAGGGTAACCGACTCTGTCATCGAGTCCGTTGCAGGATTCCACGTTCTGAAAGCACCGCTGAGAGCAATGCCTTGCTTTGCAACGCAACCCTGGTCTCACTAACTCCGTCAACGAGCTGCTGCTTGCACCGCATCCTGAGGGCACCACACTTTGCAATGCTTTGCTACATGCTGCAAGGACGTCTCCGACTCCGTTGGTGCCCGAACCAAACATTGCCTGGCTCTGTTTCTGCACCATGACTTACCAGCACCGCAGCGAGCACTGTCTCACCCTTCAACGTAAGCCCTGGACTCACCGACTCAGTCAATGAGCCACCTCCTGCATCGCGAGGACACCGTCTGACGCAACCCTCCGCTTCGCAACGCGACTGCAACGTTTGCCCTGACCTACTCGGTCAGACGTGTTGGTCGCAACAAGAAAGGGACTGTGTCCGAGTCTGTCAAGGCTTTAGTTGGCCCGTAACGACGCGGTCGGCTGGAATTTTTAAACTCTGTCGTATTCAGTATTGTGGTAGCCCCAGGAGGAGCTACAGAGTCAGAAGAACAGTGTTTTATTGATTTTTCTGCAATTTAAAGGTCATTTTGCACAAGTAATATTTTTCAAGAGTATTGAATGTTGGATTTTTATCGTGCTTGGCCTTGTTGGTTTAGATAAAGATTTTCTATTTTTCTAAACTCGTGTGGTGTTCACAAATGCTTAACACACTGCCTCTGAGATAAGCCTGTCTGCTCATGCCAAGCTACCAAGGGGGTGAGCAGGGGTTATTTTAGGCGTGTATCCCCCTTACCCTTACTAGAAGCAAGGGTCCCTATTTGGACAAAGGTACCTACCGCTGCAAACTAGAGACCCCAATTTCTAACATTGGTGGTCAGCAGTGAGGATCCTGGACTTGCATTTGTGATTTACATACAGTGATTGATGTACACTACTAGCATAGTGCAGAGCATTACCTGACCATATACTTTTACTGAACTTTTTCCCTTGGATTGTTTTTTCTGCAAAGTAAAGAAATGCCAATTTTTGCATTGTGACCAAGCCAGCATCCATTGCATCCATTGATATCACCTTTGAGGAATATATGGTGGAAACCTACACTGTGTCTCAACTGAAAGCTATTTGCAAGAAATTTAAAGTCTCTGTGAATAGCCTCACCACAAAGTATGCATACCAAATGGCGCTGAGGGCCTGGCTGGAATCCAGAAATGCCAGTGGGCAGAAGGAGGAGCCTCTGGTGGAGGCAGAGACTGTGGATGAGCAGCAGGAGAGGCAATTGAATCTGCCAGGAGGTACCCTACCTTCCCTGGATGGCAGCAGTGTTTCTCACCGGGTTTTGTCTCCAGAGGAACTGGAGGACAGAGAGAGCAATAAGGTACATGAGAGGGAGCTTGCTAAGCTCAGGCTGGGTAAGGAGGGTGACATAGATAATAAGAAGTTGGAGTTAGAAAAGCAGAAATTGGCCATGGAGGAAAAGAGGATGCTTTTAGAGCATGAGAGAGGGTTGAGGGAGTTGGATCTGAAAACAAAGAGTTTATAGATCAATCCCTCTGGTGGCAGCACACCATCAGTGGTTGGGGAAGGAAAGGTATACATTCCCAAAGATGTTATTAAGGATTTTATGAAGCATGAGGACATTGGTCAGTGGTTAAAGGCCCATGAAGTAGCAATGAGGGCCTACCGGGTCCCTTAGAAATATTGGGGAGAGGGGTTGTGGGGCCCCTTTGTCAGTGAAGGAAGGGAAACATTGCTGAACTTGGCCACTGAGGATCAGATGTCCTATGCCCCCATGAAGGAAACCTTGATAGACAGGTATTGGTTGACCCCAGAGCTTTATAGACAGAAATGTATAAACTGTAGAAAGCAGAAGTCAAGTACTTGGGTGGAGTATGTGTCCTATTTTTGCAGAGTACTGGATGGTTGGGTGAAGGTTAGCAAGGTGATTGATTTGCAGGGGCTCTATGATTTGTTTGCATGGGAGCACTTGTCAGATAATTGTTTTCCAAAGCTGTGCCAGCACCTGATTGACAGTAAGCTGACTGATCCTAGAAAGCTTGATATGGAGGCGGACCGCTGGGTCAGCACCAGGGTCCAAATGGGTTGTGTGGGAGACTCCAGCAAAGGAGGGCAGGGTCCCCAGCAGAAGAGTGGTGGGCCAAGGGTACACGGAGGGCCCCAAAGTAATCCCCAAGGGAACCAAGGTAAGGGTTCCCAGCCTCCCACTGAGAAGAAGCAATGGATCCTGACAGGTAAGCCTGTCTAGATGGGTTCCAAGGAGTGTTATGGTTGTTGTCAGGTGGGCTACTTCCAAGGGGATCCTAGGTGTCCCAAAAATGTTACCACCGCCCCCACTGGTGCACCGCCCCAGCAGATGGCTAGTGTAGCCTTGGGGGAGGAGTTTGGTGCCCAAGATGGGTGGGGTCCCGCAGAAATGTCCCTGGTCTCTTTAGGAGACAGTGAGATAGTCCCAAGTGCTCATCCGCCTGATAGCACTAAAAAGTACAGACAGTGGGTGACTATCAATGGCCATAGTGTGACACTGGACCAATAAATACTTATTGAAATGTCCTAATCGCCATCCTGTGTATTTTCTGAGAATAAGTGAGCATGAGTGACTGAGCGAAAAGTACTGTTCTGTTTTCCACGATCCCTGAGGACTCAAGGTTGTCATGTTCAGAGGTTGCCGGAAACTACCTACACCACTGTAAGATACAGAGGGGTGGTAGTGGCACTGTAGAGCTAGCTGGTCTAATGGCTGACATAACCTGTGTGGGTGTCCAGGAGCGGTTTGGACACCAAGCCCTCAGTTTAGGTCATCCAAAACGCGCAGGTCCTTGGGACTCCTAAGAATTACACAACACTGTGAGTGGGCTCTGTTACCACTTGAGTAAGACTGAGAGCCATAATATCAGTTGTTGAATCAATGTGCAGGTTGAAATTGCCCAGAATGATATAGGTAGGAGATTTGAACATACATGTCAATAGAGCCTCCACAATATATTTTGAGAATCAGGTGGAATAGCCGCTATATCCATAGGTTTGTTTAACTGATAAAGAAAAGGTAGGAGATAGCGTGAGGGTGAAAGCAAAATCCTCAGATTTGGTGATATTTCATGTATTTTTCAAGCAGTAAAAAGGTTGTTTGAAAATTATGGTGCGTTTACCTCAATTTTTTTCAAGTCGATTATGGTGAGTGATAGAGAATCGAGTGGGGATGGCTGCTGCTATATATGGCATAGAGGAGTCTTTTAGCCATGTTTTCTTCAGGAAAATGGATCTGGATTATGGTCTGTTATAAAATAAAAATGTCTTATTGTTGTTTAGGTAGTGTTCTAACAATAATCAAATAGAATTTATCATCATTAGCCTTTGTGGATACTTCTACGATTTCCCTAAAACTCATAGTGGCTTGTTTTTTGTTGCCTTGTGAGGAAAATTAGAAATATTGCAGCCAGGAGTCTAGATGACCTGTTCAGTATTTAGTATTTTAAAACTGAGCAATAGACACTTAGGGGCTTATGACAATGTCGGTCATAAGGCCTTACGACCGACATCATCGGCTTCAATTCCGACCGACTGATTTTGATTCAGCGGGTCAGAAATTAAACTGGCCCGTCATTCCGGCTGGCTTCCGACGGGCTTAAGGAACCCATCCGCCAGTTAGAACCAGCCTGTAATCCAAATGGATGGCAGTTTATGCTGTCCAGAATACGATGCACGGTCGGAAAGCTGGCCCACCTTCCTTTGCGGCCTCTGGTTGGTGGTGGAAAAAATCTGCGAACTTTCCTTTTGCCAAAAAAAGGATTGGAGGTGGCACAAGGAATGCCTTAATTTAAAAAATAATTAAATAGGGTATTAAAATATTGTGTCATCATATAATACATATGAACTCTTTGTATATGTTTTGTAAAAAATTAAGGCACGCCCAGTGCCACCTCCAGTCCTTTTTTTGCCAAAAGGAAAGTTTGCAGATGTTTTTCATCCAAGCCCACAGTCAGGGACCCATTATGACAAGTCCACCCGACATCGTCTTGGAAACGGGACCGACCGTCTCATTATGGTGCGGTCGCATTCCGACATTTCCCTATAGGACCATGTGTTATGGCTGCAAACCGGCCATAGTACATGCTCTCATGGGGAAATGGAAGGTTGTGTTAATCTCTGGCAAAAAAAGGATTGGAGGTGGCACTGGGTGTGCCTTAATTTTTCAAAAACATATAAAAAGAGTTTATATGTATTATAGGATGACACAATATTTTAATACCCCATTTTACATTTTGACATTAATGCAATAATGATTTTTAATAAAATATAACTAAATTACTGTTAACTAATTATTTGCTTCACTTTTAATAAGCATTAATGCATAACAAAATTATGCTACTTTGTTTAAGTGGGAATTTAGTTTTTTAATTTAAACTTCAGAAAAATAATGTTAATTTAATTTGATATGTTTCCATTATTTTAAGATTTCTTTCAAAATTAAGTTAATCGTGATGTATTCTGTTTTAATGTGTTCTATATTTATAATAAATATACATATAATTTACATTAATATTTCATAGAAAATATTTTATATATATATTTTTTTTTAAATAAATCTCTTTTTTAAATTTTACCTGTATTTTACCTTAGGGAGACTCCTGATATTCGTCCTCTCCTCTTTCATGTTCTCATCCTTTCAACTACATCCTACCAATTCTTTTTAATCTCCTCTACTTTTCTTTGTTCTCATTACATCACCCATTTGTTAACTAACCGTGTAGAAAATGTAAGTATGAGGAAAGTGATGCTCTGTACTGGTTCAGATGAAGGATGGAAAAAAAGGGTTTCATTAGTAGAAATTAGTTGTTTGTATGACATTCTGAACCTGACCTATGAACTCAATCTATTCTATATTGTCAAGACATTAGGAGCTACAGAAAAAGGTATTAAAGGAGTGCACAGTTTGATTAGTGTCCAATCACACTGTACATTATTTACTAATAGTATAATTTATAAAATGGAATGTTCTAATAAGGGAACATAGATCTGTACAGTTAAACAAAACACTGAGAATACCATAATACTCCTCTCCTGTGCTTGTTTCCTCTTCTCTCCTCTGTTCTCCTTTATTTCCTGTCTTCTTCTCTCCACTCTTCTCTTCCCCTCTGATCCATCCTATTGCTCTGCCCTTTGCTCTGTTCTCTTCTACTATTTTTTATTCCCTCTGTTTTCTCATTTCTTCTCCTTTTTTTATCCCTACCTTCGGTCCTGCCTTCTCTAGTCCTATGCTCTCTTCACTTGTGCTCTACTGACATTCTGTCTTTATTTACGGTAGCCGTCTCAACCTACGTTAAGTTTACTTTTAAAAACTCAGGGGCATATTATCAATACAGGCGATAAAATTATCGCTGTTTTAGCGGCAGAAAACTGCCGCTAAAACGGCGATAATGGGCTTGATGTGAAGGACATCTAACCTGAGCTTCAATTGGAATTCCATGGAGCATATTATCAAGCCCATTATCGCCGTTTTAGCAGCTGTTTTCTGCCGCTAAAGCGGCGATAATTTTATCGCCTGTCTTGATAATATGCCCCACATTTATTTACATGCCATTTCCATCTTTCGCCTTTCTTTGTCTTCCATTCTATTTCGTTCGAGTCCGTGCCTAATTTACGTCTCTCTTGACGTCTCATTTGTCACCTCTGATGCCCGCCATGAGTGCTATGTAATTTTCTTGAGCCCACAATCCTCATTTTCATTTTCTCACAGATTTTCTTACTAGCAGACACTAACAGTGTCTCTATTATTTTTTCCATTGGTCCTGTATCACTTTTTTTGAATTACTTTTATAATACTACTACGCAATGGTGTCCGAGCGATTTGCTACATTTACAGATATTATATAGAACAATGAATAAAAGAAGTGTGTAAATCAATGTATGAAAAATGTTACATAACACAATGAGGACTGAAAAGTTTAAAAAGTTTAAAAGTTTAAGTGTTTTATGTTGAGTATACTAGTTAGCAATATATGTTGAGAGGTTGGTCTGGAAAAATAGAAACTCTGGATTTCAAACATAACATTGGATGTGGTTCTCTGTAGCAATAATCCCTTCTAAGTAAACATAAAATAACAAGGGGGCATATTATCAAGGACGGCTTTAAAATTATCGCCATGTTGACACCAGAACATGGGCTTCTATGGGAATTGTCTGCGGCATATTATCAAGCCCATTATCGCCGCTTTAGCGGCAGTTTTCTGCCGCTAAACCAGCGATAATTTGTAACCCCGTCCTTGGTAATATGCCCCAAAGATTGTTAAAACAGTAATGTTATGTTTATAAGTTCGCATCCATGTGTTTCGTGTTGTTTCCTATTTAACTGTGCTATCTTAGAAGGATTATCAGTTTGGTACTGTAACAAAAGGATCTCTGAGTCAAAAGGAGCTTAATGCCTTCCTATGTTTGCAGTCAAAGTCAATGGCAAACTCAACTAACTCAACCATCATTTTGAATATATCCACTTGAAGAAATATATCGGAAGGGTACATAGCAATGAAGGCTATTTGGATGAAAACAGCACATTATGAAATGACACTTTAAATTGATGTCACCTGTCATCAACCTGAACATTCCACATAGAGAGATGAGTTTGTATTCCGCTCATACACCCTGAAAAGCCAAATCCATCTTAACGTAGAAACAACACTTTAAAATAGGTAAAGCTACATGGTAAAGTTTGCTGCTTATCACTAAAATATGCAAAGTCTAAATTCAAAGTAAGTTAAGACATAGCTAAAAATGCATTACCAACACAACATTTTAGAAACTATGGGGCATATCAGCAAGGGCCGGCGCTGATTATCGCTCAGAACTCTTTGCGTGGGGATAAATATTGCCGGCCAACTCTGAATTTTATCGCGGAGATAATGTGCTATTAGCAACGCTTATCTCCAAAGCGATAAAATTCAGATAATCACACAACTTTTGGCAATAGCTTGCTGATAGGGCCTCACATACTTAGCCAGGATATCCACCTTCCATAGGATATCATGGCTAAGTCAGTTTCAAAGCAGGCGTAAGGAAAGTAGCGATAACAGAGTTTATCGCTACTTTTCTTTTCGCTATGCTGCTTTGCGTGAGGCTTGATAATAGGAGAAATGTCGCTTAGCGACATTTCTCCCGTTATCCTGGGGAGGAACGCCCACTTTGCATCTTATTAAAGATGCAAAGATGGGCGTTAAGGGGAATGGTGATAAGGCAAGGTTTCACGCGATAGCGTGACCTTGCTGATAGGGCAATAAAATTATCGCCGCTTTTCGTCCGAAAACGAACGCAAAAGCGGCGATAATTTTGTATCGCCTGCTTGCAGATATGCCCCTATTTAGGTTAAACACACCCAAAACATTGGTCATAAATATATGCTTATACAACTGACAACATGATATAAATGCAAAGGAAACGAGCAAAAGGCATCCCAATTTGACCCAAAACAACAAGATCAACCTAAAAATCAGCCTGGCACAGCTACACAAAACACATTTTAACCCTATGACACTCTGTGAGCTGTAGCAGAGCAGGGTCTAGCAAAGTTGGAAGTATATACTTGCAACATTAAATGACAGAAAAACCGGCATGGTCATGAATTTCATAGTATGCTGACACTAACATTTGTTCACTTATAGAAGGGTATTAGACACAGCTCTATTTTAATAAAAATTAAATAATTATACGATATAATGTATACATTACATAAAAATATGTTTACTTTTATTTTCTCATTTGTTTTGCTGCAGGTTTACAGGTTGCACAAAACTCTATGGTTGCAAAGTTGAGGAGAAAGATAAAGAATATCAACATTGTCATGAAGGAAATGTTGCATCTATATATAACAGACAAAGATTCAGCTACGAGCATATTTAAAAAAAGAAATATTGGCAAGAGAAGCTGAGCATTCATAAACAATTAGTAGGTAAATAAAAAGCACAAAAAAACTGAGAGCAAAATTAAGAAGAGATCAAAATAGAGTAGAGAAATCAAAGAATATATCTAGCTGTTAAAATGAGAACAGCAGTGTAATGAGGAAGCCATTCAGGTGGATATTCTCAAGAACGTGTGATAATTATCGAAAAATTAGCTTAACACAACTTTGCATATCACAGTATAACACGGGAAAATAACGGCATGTTAATGTTGTATTCTCAACACGGAAGCACCTTGCGATAGTCTCACGATAACGCGTCAAAAGACCGCGTTAAAATGCGACACCAAAAAAACGCGAAAAACGAACACGAAAAAAGTTGCGATGTGGCCAATCGTGATACAAAAATCAGCGATAACCAGTGACAGGCCTGCAATTCCCACGCCTCATGCGGGAAAATGCACTATAAAAGCAGAACACAAAAAAGGCAAAAAATAAATAAACTGCAAAGCACCATGGATGGACCCGTACCGAGTGCAGAGGACAACGCAAACCCCACTAGGCCCACAGATGACCAGCAAGGAACCTCGGGGTCGGGGAAGGCCAAGGAGAAGAGGAAGAGGAAGACGGGGTTCAGTCAGCAACACAAACGGAAATATGGCAGTCCATCGTGAACAACGTGAATGCAGTCGGAGTGTTGAGGAGGTCAATGGAGGAGATCAAGAGGCGCTGGCATGATGTGAAAAGTCAAACCAAGCAGAAACCTGCTGCCAACAGGAAGGCAGTAACGGCGACTGGAGGTGGGAGTCCTGTGCCACAAGAGGAGCTGGAGGAAATGGTGGCCACAGTCATCAGTGTGCAAGGAGTTGGGAGTCCGGACACAGCTCAATATGACCTGACCCAACAGCAACAGGGTGAGTAAGGACCAGGGACTGGGGGGACAGGGGAGATGGGTACAATGGCACAAATGCACAGTTATGTGTAGCACACTGCACACCCACAATGACTCTGGATCATGTCCCTGATCCCCATGGCACACTGCAGCACACATACAAACACCAAGTAGGCCCCCGTCCGCCATGTGCCCAAAGGGGTTCCACCCCACACATCACCAATCTCACAACCAACACATGCACACGTGCGAAACCCAGCAAAGATGCGTATTTGTGAGCCACACTGACAATGCAAGTGACACTACATGACGATTAGCATGGCTGCAGTACAATCATCATGACATTGTGCACGCCACAACACTGAGGTGGCTGAGTGTGGACCACATCTGGAAAGGAGCAGGTCACACTCTGACACATCCAGGTGCACAAACAACCCCTGATGTCAACAATACAGCTGCAGACAAACAATGCCCAAGAGCACAAAAAACATCCAAGAGCACAAATGACCCAAGTCACCAACATCTCAGCACCGTAAAAGCACAAAAGTCAAAGGCACACCGCCTCAAAGGGATAAGGGGCAGCAAAATCACAGCTGCAGAGACGACTCTTACACAACGCAGCACACACACATAGCAATAACAGCACATCCACATTGACGACAATGTGGTACAAAGTGCAACACCTACATTGCAGAACAGAGGACACAACTGGGTCTGCTTGTGTGTAGAAACTGGCCAATCACATCTGGCATAGCAGGAAACTGTGAGATGAAAATGTACATGTACATCCTCGTATCCGTGATGTAGTTCAAATGTCCACTGTCCCGCAGCAAATAGTCATATGTATACTTGAACAATGCGTCAACATACATGTCAACACAATGTTAAAATGCATCTCACATTCACATTGCAGAGGGACAATCAACACCTCCAGCAGAGCAGACCAGACAACTCATCAGTGATGATGAAGACACTGACGCCCTACAACAGCTCATGGACATCTTAGGCAACCCACCTCCAGGAGCAGGGCAGCCCAGCTGCATCGAGGAGACCCCACCCCCTGCACAGACCAGACAGCAGGAAACACCCACCACCACTGCTGGCTCCCAGCACCTCACCGAAGCACACATTGCATTCCAAGGCCAGGTGTTAGACTGTCAGAAGGAGGTGGCTGTACAGGTGCAGGTGGGGTTCGACCTTATGGCAGCTGAACTAGATCACATACGTGGGTGTCTAAGTCACATCAGGGACCACTTACACTCCCCAATGGAGAACCACACTGCGACAGAGACACACACATTTGGCCATTTCCAGTACTGAACCACGCCCAGAGCTCCCAGTATAATCATTAAAACCCCCATGCTGAACTTGCGTACGCCGGCCCAGTCCACTCCTCTTATGTATTGAGTGTGGGACGACAAAGCTACATGTCCAAGGTCTTACCCACTGCTTGCGGTGACATGGTTGCATTCGCTGTACACAGCACAATGTAATGTGTTAGGGCCCAGGGCCCTCATGCATACTTTATGACCACATGAACACACTGAGATAGTTCATTGAACTGGCTACGGGTCCGTGCGCCCGGCCCCTTTATTGCCAGGGTCACATGTACAGTGACGCCTGTGCTGGATGGGTGTGGGGTGAGTGTAAGCCAGCCCTCATGGAGTGGTTGGTGCTGGCAACAACTTGTACAGTTATCACTGTTAAAGCGGAAACAGCAACACCAGCATAACACAAACACCTGCAAAGCATCATGGTGGTAGCTGGAGCAAGTACAGAGGTTACCCAATATGCAATCAGAAGAGTTCATGAATTGCAGTGCACTGAGGTTGGGGCACCAGAGCTGAATGTGCGCTTGTGAATAAATTGTCTAGGATTGTGTCTCTTCGGGATATCCCTGCTGCAGCTGCAGTGGGGTGTGTTACACCTGCATCATCTTCCTCATCATCGTCCCAGGTCTTCCCCACTGCCTGAGGTGACATTGCTGCGTGATCTGTCCACAGCACAAAACTCAATCAGAAAGGGTCCATGAGTTGTGGTGTACTGAGTTAGTGGCACCTGAAGAGCTAGGCAGGGTATCGAGCTGATGATTGTATCCACGACAGGTGTGAGCAACTCTGATAGTCTGGCTGTAAGACTCTTTCGACACTGGCAGTTCTTGGTTGTAGGTGGTTCTGGCGGTGGTGGCATGTGCATCCTGTGGTGATGCGTCGTCCGGGCAGGTCAGGACTCGATTTGATGTGTGAACCCTGGTGGACCACAGGTGAGGGCGGAGGCAGCAGTCAACGCAGGGCCACAGATACATGGCGTTGATGACCCCAGGCCATCAACCCAGAGGCCATACAATATTCATTTAGAAAGGGTCCATGACTTGAGCTGCACAGAGTTAGTGGCCATGGATGCACTGGCACAGGCACACCCGCAAGAGACGGTGACTTGCGGTGCACTGAAGTAGGGCCATGAGAGCTGAGCGGGCCCTTGTCGATGTCCAAGGTGATTGTCGAGGAGGGTTTCGGGGGACAGTGGAAGGTGTTCTTCCAGGGCATGATGCAGAGGGCAGAACCAAGCAGAAACAGGCAATATGGAGGAGAATAATGCTACAAACTCGTTATTAACACCAGGTCAGTATCAGCTACATGATGATGAAGTCAACCCCCAGGCCATATACTGAGACACCACCAAAGTTCATCCAGAGAGTGTCCATGAATTTCAGGGCACAGAGTTAGTGGCACCAGAGCTGGAAGGGGATGCTGTCTGCGATGACACCTGTACAATGATATAAACTGTACCATAAATAAATCACGGCTCAGTCCCAAATGTGTGACCTACTCGACCGCAGTGTAGGCCGGAGGCAACGGTCAGCAGGGGCCCACAGCCATGTGTCGTTGGCTTACAGCCACGTGTCGTTGGCTTGCAGTTAGTGGCACCAGAGCAGTTGTTTGCAGTGTTCGATCACCTCCGTAACGAGGATCCTTTTTCCTCCGGACTGAACCGCGTCTTCCTCTTACTCGTCTCCTTGCGTACAATGATGAGGAGGTAGAAGCACCAGAGCTGAGCGTATGTGCAGCCTGCGACGATGCCATGTCCTGCCTGGTATGGACTGGATTGGATTAGTGTGAGGCCTGCTGGACCGCAGTGTAGGCCGAAGGCAGTAGTCAGCAAGGGCCCACAGACACGTGTCGTTGGAATGCTATGCACAGAGTTGGTGGCACCACATCGAAGGGAGTACGGTGATTTAAACTGACATAAAATATGTACTCTGCCATTGTATAATCAAGACTCAGTTCCAAATGTGTGACCTACTTGACTGCGTTGTAGGCTGGTGGAGTACGTCAATGAGAAAGGAGTGCTGGGGGCCTGTGTCGCAGAGGCCGTGATGGTCTGAGGAGGCTGACAAGGTCACGGGCCTCGGGTGTGGAGCTTGCACAGGCACGCAGTGGGCCGTCTTTGACACACACCGGTGTGGGCAGGTGAGCGGTGTGGCCTGGTTGCGCAGGGGCGGCCAAGACAGATCTGGGGACCTGCGGCCTGGGGTGCAGCAGCCGCACATGATCGCAGGCACCACTGCTCACGGCATCGGCCTCGTGGTGGGGTGAGAGGAGCCGCCCTAGCAGACACGTGTGGATGTATTTACCATTGAGAAAAAGTTGAAATAAGTAAATGAAAAGCTTGGATTAATAGGATTACTTGGTTAAAGAAGGAACAATGACATAACCGCCACAAAGGAACAATTCAACTGTGCGCTTGGTTGGGGCGAAATGTCGCCCCAGTTCAAATCACATTCTGGAAGAGGACCACGCCCAGAGCAATGGGCATTTTATTCACACCCCTACGCTGGCCTGGCGTACGCCGGGCCAGCCCACTCTGCTCACGCTTACAGGGGGGGGAGTAACAAGCTACATTTCCGCGTTCTTCCCCACTGCCTGGGGTAACATGGTTGCGTCCACTGTTCACTACACTCCAAACACCAGCAGTATAGGTCGACATGGACATGTCTGTGGTCTGCATACTGAAGTCTGTCCAGCACATCCACGCCACACTTGGCATTTTGTACATTCTCATTCATGGGTCACTTGCCTCCTTCGCACATGCCTTGTTCCCACCTCTCCCCACAATATGCTATTGTGTGGCTGAGGTGCCATGCCGTTGATGGCTTATGTACATGGCTGACCCAGGTAACCACAGTAAGTTGTGCTGTCATGTCTGGAAGGTAGGCATGTTGATTGGCATGTTGTATGTGAGTTTGTAACGTGTGCATTCCCAGAGTTGTGACTTGCATGATTGTGGAGTTGAGGTGTGTAGTGTGTTCATTTGGTACTTACCAACAAACAATGCATTTGTGTAGGTGCCAGCCTCAAAACGCTGGTTGATGATGGACTGTCGGAAGATGAAGAAATCATGCACACTGCCTGGGTAGTTGGTGACGACATTGGTGAAGAGTCCCGGGTGGTCCACTATTGCCTGCACATTGATGGAATGCGTGTGCTTTCTGTTGCGGTAATTGTGTGCAGTGTCGGCAGGGGGCACAAGTAGGACATGTGTGCAGTCAATTGCCCCCAACACATGCGGGAAGCCAGCTATGGCGTAGAAGCCTTTTTTGGTCACCAGCTGTTCCTGCGCAGTGTGTGGGAAGTAAAGGTGCTGGGGTACCAAGCTGATGATGGCATCCAAGGCAGGTGTGAGGAACTTTGATAGGGCTGGCTGTGAGACTCCTCCGATGCTGGCAGTTGTTGGTTGGAAGGTACCAGAGGCCAACAAGTGCAGCACAGGCAGCAGCTTTGTCTGCGGAGGGATGTTGGTTGTCCGCTGTGTTGGTACCGTCAGCCTGTGGGCAATGATGGTCAGGATGCATAGGATGGTTGTCCTTTTGGGGCGGTAGTGGGCAATGACATCCTCTGGTGTTAGGTCTGTGAGGCTGGTGCGTTTTTGAGGGTCCACTGTCTTTCTCTGTGCTGCCTCTGTGGTAGTCGGGGGCTGGGGGGATTGGGGGGAGGTCCGGGGGGGGTGGTGGGCCTGGGGGTGGTGGCAGTGGGTGTTTTGGCCCTCTTGGGTGTCCGAACTGCATGATCAGTAGCTCCATGGCATCTGTTGTTCTTCAGGTGTGGCTCGGGGTTGGGCTCCCATTCATACTGCAGGTAGTCGTCCGACTTAACACCAGGTAGGATCAGGTGTTAAATCCCTGCTGCTAACGCGCCTTATCGCATGTTTTGTGATCTTATTGCCGATCTGGCTGGTCATTGAGAATGTTGTGAAGTGGTGTTGTCACTGCTACTCTGCATCTCAATAGCGTTAGTTGCCGGTGTCATCTGTGGCGATGTTTTTTGCGGCTGCTATCACAGGAAAACTGGTGATATGGGCTGTTAGCACCAGCTTGTGAATATGGCGATACATTTATCACCACTTTGGCTGCGATAAAATGCCGATAACTCAGCAATAAGTCCTTGAGAATATGCCCCTCAGACAGTTAAGCACATTTTTTGTGAACATGTGAAATGAATATTACCAAGTCAATGAGACAGGTAAAGAGTAGAATTGCTAGGCATAGACAGAAGTCGCCCACTGAAAATAAAGCAGAATACTAATTTGCTCTGAAAAGGTAGTTGTTCATTTTAATTCTTAACAGAATGAAAACTTTGATTAGGCTAGTGAGTTTACTAACAAAATGCTGTCAATACAAAATATCGATAAGTCAAACTTTTGTGCCTTTTTTGAGGGAGACACACTTCCAGCATCCAAAGCGCTTTTACTGTGGAAAGCTACTATCAGAAAGTGTTTATTTTATGGCATATTTACAGATGGACATGCTTATTATGGGAATGAAGGTACACCATTTCCCAAAAACTAATTAGTGACAAGAAAAAACTGAAGATATGATTATGGATCAGGTTTTGCAACAGCATCCTCCAGCAGCTGTTTATCAGTGGCAGTGCAGTAATGATCGCAGCATAAGACAACAGTCTCAACTGCTCTTAAAAAAATACAGTACAGGAACAGTTAAGCAGAAACATAAACATGTATAAACACTTGATCCATGCAAGATTAGGAAACTGTCAAATTTGCTGAGACTTTTTTTGTCTTGTCTGCCATAAAAAGGTGTGTGACGTACTTGTTTTTTTTCTTCTTTGATCCTCATTTGTCCTGCTTCACCCTTTGTCTTTCTATCGATACCAGCCTTGGGTTATCTAACCTCATTCGCTATGGCAGGGAGGGTCTAAGCTCCCAAGGTAGCAAGCATACTACCTTTTATGGGGAGCTCCTCTTTCTATCCAACATAGACCTTTCCCCATATTCTTCTGCTTGCACATGAAGGACTATACACAGCTAAGGCAGAGAAAGGCTTAATCATTGGACCTTTCCCTCTAAACAAAATGGGAGTCCAAAATGTACATCTTCCTTTCCCCTGATCCGAAATGTCTAAATTAGCAGTATAACTCATAGATTTTAACCAATCATCCAAAGTCGGAGATGTCGGAGATACCCACAGTTTACATATCTCCCTACGCGCTAAAAGCATAGCATAAAAGACTAATTTTGCATTGGCTGTAGTAATGGAAATTTGGCAATCCAATATTCCAAAAATAACCAAAACAGCGCTTACCTTGATCTGCAGGTTTAAGGCGCTAGTCAGACAATTACTTACTGCCTCCCAGAAGAGCTTTAACTTCGGATAGTGCAGAAACATATGTAAATCATCAGCACTCTGATTGCTGCATTTTGGTCATGCCACCATTCTTCCTGACCCGAATTTAGAAAGCCTTCGTGGAGTCCAGTATGCCCTATGTACAGTAAAAAAATGGTTCCTCCTGATATATGCGGGTTTAACTGTTTTATAAAGTGTAGTCATAGATACTTGCCAATGATCTTCCAGCTCGGTCTCTGGCAAGCACCTTCCCCACAGATCCGCCGGCAAGGTAAATACGCCGTCCTCCATCTCCAGGATCGTCCAATACCATAGAGCAATTTCTTTTTTGACAACTGTGGTGGAAAGAAGTTTTTCCTCTAACTCATTTGATTCTCCTAACTTTCCCCCCATAGTCGGGAACCAACTTTGCGCTTGAAGATATTTAAACCTTGAAAGCCTTGGGCCCACCACCTGCTCGCACCAGTTCCACGACACCAGCTGACCATCATATGCTTCCATTTTAGAATGCCCGCTTCTTTCAAAGGTATAGCCAGTAGGTCTTTAGTCCACTCTGGGGAACCTGGGGCATCCCAAATAGGGGCCCAATGGCTAAAATGTGGTATATTTAACACCTCCCTAATTTTAAACCATGTTTCCGCCATCTCCCTCAGAGTCTTCAACCTTATCTTCTTGAACTATTTCGGGTCTGCAAATTTAAACATGAAACCAACTCCTGCTCCCTTCTCCTTAATAAGCATTGCTCTAAACATCCTACCTATTTCTGAATCTAGGGGAGTATCCAATAACATTCTACCATTTTTTAGAGAAAAGGCCCAAGAATTAAGTCTAAAATCTGGAAGAGCTAAACTCCCTTCAACAGCCTCCTCCTTAATTTACGCCAGGAGATTCGCAACTCTTTTGATGCCCAAATAAACAAACTTATATCCCCCTGCAACTTAACAAACCATTCTTTTCTAAATGATAAGGGAATAGAATCAAACAAAAAAGTTAATTTCGGAAGCAAGATCATTTTACTAAATTCGCTCTGCCGAACAGAGTTAGCGGAAGATGCATCCAACCCTGAATATTAGCACAGATCTCTTTTCTAACCGGGTCAAAGTTAACTTTAGTAAGGTTGGCAATATTTTGGGTAATCCTTACCCCCAAATATCTCATTTCTCTTTTAACAGCAATCCCCATCTCACCCATATTCCAACTCATCACTTCTGTTTTATCTTTATTAATATCATAACCTGACACTTTGCCAAACTCGGTTGTTAATTCCATTACAGCCTTCAAAGTTTTTGGGAGGTTTGTTGTGAAGATTAAAATGTCATCAGCATACAGCCCAACCTTCTTTATCCAGCCGTTAAACTCAAAAGGCACAATACTATTACAACCCTTGATTTTCCTGGCCGTGGTTCAATATAAAGATCAAACAATAACAGTGAGAGAGGACATCCTTGCCTGGTCCCTCTCATGATTTTTACTGGAGAGGTCAGTATCCCATTAACTAACACTCTAGCTTCCGGAGCGGCATAAATACTACTTAAAACTCTATGGAAGTTAGGACCTAGATTGAAATGTTTAACCACCTTTTGCAAGATGGGCCCAGTTGACTCAGTCTAACGCTATCACCTCTTATGAACCCCTTTTGATCATCATTCACCATTCGAGACATATGACCGTTTAACCTTCCTGCCATAACCTTAGCAAACACCTTATAGTCTGCATTTAGCAGAGAAATGGGCCTATATGAATCTACTTTTGGGGGGATTTCCCAGGTTTTAGAATTAAAGTTATAGTGGCTTCCTTCGAAGAATCAGGAAAGGCAGTGTCTGCCTGGAATATCGTATTAAAAAGTTGTCTAAAAATAGGAATTATGGTCCCAGCCAGAACTTTATAAACCTCAAGAAGCATGCCATCCGGCCCTGGAGCCTTCCCGCGCTTCCCTCCCCTTATTGCTTCTTCAAGTTCCTCCAAAGTGATCTCATCATCTAGGGCTTCCATTGCCTCATCAGGAAGAGGCTCTAGATACTCTAGCCAGGGTGACACAACCTCCTCATTTATAACCAAATGTTCTTCATATACTCTCCCAAAATAACTGAAAAAGGCCGAGCTAATCCCTTGGCTGTCGCTCAAAACTGCTCCTGAATCATCACAAGTGATTTCTTTTATGAGATTTCTAACCTGATCACTCTTCGCCTTCCATGCCAATAATTTACCACAGCCTTCGCCGTATTCAAAATGTGCCAACTGGCTAGCCTCCCACCTTTGTCTAACACGCTCGCTTATAACTCCTGACAGATCTGCTTTTAGATTTGAAATTTCAACCAGCAACCTCTCTTCATCCACCAGTCCGCCTGGATTATTCAAAGACCCCTCTACCTTCTGAATCCGTTCTTCTAATCCTGATACTTTTCCATTGTAAACTTGCCTCTTATTTGCCGCTAGACTGCCCAGCCTTCCCCTTAAATAAGCTTTATAGGCATCCCAGACTATGCCAATCTTAGCTGAACCTAAATTTCTTTCAAAAAATTCTACCGTCTCAAGTTTTAACCCCTCAATAACCTCCTTTTCCAGTAGAATAGTGCGGTCAAGCATCCACCTAGAACTTACACTCCCCTCTCCTAACCTCAAATGAAGGAGAATGGCTGAATGATCCGACAGGTGTACTCCCATGTGTTTAACTTCAACTACCACATCTTTAAGTACCCTGTCTATCAGGAAGTATTCGATACGAGATTTATGTTTATACTTTTTATTGTAATAGGTAAAACCAGGTTGCGAGCCTGCCATGCACCTCCATATATCACAAAGACCGCACTGGGCCATCAACATCCGAACTCTAGACGACATTTTAGGATTGCAAGCCACTCTACTGTGTTGGAATCTGTCTACTTTATGATCTAGAACAGTATTGAAATCTCCTTCCATTATAATCTGATCTGGAAAACCTAAAATCTCATTTGCCAACTCATCTAATGGGCCTATTTCGTCCTGATTTGGACCATAATACCCTACCACTGTAAAGTTTGAACCAATGATATTTAACTTTGCCACCAGCCACTTTCCTGCACTATTAGAGACACTTCTTTCCACTAAAATATTTGTCCCTTGGTTAACCAATAGTGCTACCCCATTCGTAACCAATGTCTGCTTCGAGTAGACAGCATGTGCGATCCACCTCCGTGATTTAAAGTATTCCCCACTTTCTTCTTCTGTAAGATATGTCTCTAACAGGATGATGACTTGCGCTGGACATTCTTTTAAATACAACATTATCCTATCTCTCCTACTCTTTACCCGAAGCCCATTTACATTCCACGCTAAAAAATTTATCTCATTAGCCCGATTTCTAGACATCCCTTAAAAGAAAAGAAACAAAACAAAAATCAAGAAAAACAAGGCTAGTATTACTGACTGATTTGATGTGAAGCAGGACATTTGAGGATTTTTTAAATTTTTCTCCCTTTATGCTCCCCACCCTGTGCTCCCCCCAACTTGCATCCCCACCCTTGGAAAACCCTAACCAACTTCCCATGGCCGACAAGGCCAATTGGGAGAACCCGGAGGTTCTAATTTAGTACATACAAATATATACAGAGTAGAGCAGTTTAAACAAGATCTTTTTACTAGACCTCTGATTGGAGCTCCTCTATAAATTAATCTACCTCCTCCACAAATCGGAAAGAATGCATTTTGTTGTTTAACATCACCTTAAGCATAGCTGGAAACTTTAGTTGGACCGAAGCCCCCAACTTTCTCAAGGGCTCCATTCTTTTACCCAACTCCCATTGCCTGTTAGATGTTACTATTGAGAGGTCTGATCTAATTTCAATTTTTACCCCGTCTAGATCAAGTGATTTACTCCTCAATGCCTTGGCCAGGATCTTTTCTTTTAGGGATTACGAAAGAAAATTAACTAGAATTCTCCTTGGTTTAGACCTGTTTGCACTCAACCTAAATGGGTCTCTATGAATCCTTTGGATATCTCTAGCAATTTCCTCTTCCGATTCCTCCAGCTGAAACTCCTTTTTGAACAATTGTACTACAAAACTCTTAATATCACTACCTTCATTACCCTCAGGAAGTCTCAACATTTTTAAGTTGTTTTGCCTTTGAAAATTCTCCAACCTCTCCATCCTTTCTTCCTGATCTCGCCCTTTTACTTTCAAATTTTCAATCTCGTTTCTGTTTACTTGCACCGTTGCCTTAAGGTCTCTCACTTCCGCTTCTAAAGCTACAGTCCTTCCACTTAAATCATCTATTTTTTTCTCAAGCACTTCGCAAGCAGACTTTATTTCTCTCTGATTTAGCTCTGAAACTGCAAATCTGCTACGAATCTCAAGCGTGAGAGAGGCAATCAAACTACTAATCGGGAGATCACCATTCTCAGAATTATCAGCAACAGAGCCCTTCTCATTCTGCACAGACCTATACTGGTGCTCAAATAGTTGTTCGGGCTGACTTGCTTTACTTTTTCGAGTTCCATCCTGTAAATCATGGGGCGACTGGGCCAAAGAAACAATACCAGTACCTACGGAAACTTCCACTTCCGCAGGTTCCCCCAGTCCCCCCAACTCTGGGGTCAGCACCTGAAAACGATTTGGGCTCAAATGCTCTGTCCAATCTACTAAATTCGGTGCTTCATCTGTAAGTCCATATCCAACTGGTTGTTGCTGTTTTTGAGTGGGGTGGGATTCCATTTCTGCCATATTAGGGTTGCCACTTAACACTAAGGTTTTCGGTATTGCTTTGAAGTAAGACCTTAAAGAAGGGGTCACTTTAATCTTATACTCAGTGCTATCTCCTTCTACAATTTTTTTTTTCGGCCTCTAACCTCTTTATTCAGTGGTCCTCCCCTGGGTTTTACTTCTTTTACTTCTCTTTTAAATACCCTCCGCTCTTTGGCACATTTAACAGAATTCACCTGTGACTCAGGAACTTCCAACTTACTTCTATATTCCCCACCCACAATTCTCAGCGCATACCTTGAAATAGCAATAGGTTTCAGACCAGCCACATTGCCTCTTTCTCTGCTTTCTGTGCTTAATTTATTGTTAAATTCCTGACGTTTTACATTAACCTTTATTTTCGCAGCAGGGGCCTCTGATGGTTTACAAGGTTGTGCTTCTGTTATGGCAGAAAAGGGGGGCTCACTATCTTCTACCTTCTCCTGCCTCTCCGTACTATTACAGACCCCCCTCTCCACTCCCCCGAAAGAGAACCTTAGCCGCTGCCCGGCGCCCTCTACGGAGCTCCAGAGCCGCTCTCTGCCACGGCTGCTCTGCCGTGGTTGCTTCAACTCCTGCTTCTGCCGTGGAGACCAAAAAACACCTCTGCCACAACCCCCAGTCTGGCTGCCCCAAATACCTGCCAACACACAATAGACTGCCTTAAGTGCAGCAAAGGCAAAGTACGGTAAAGTAAGGCAAAGCACGGCAAAATGCTCACCCGAAGACGATAGACAAAAGTCATAAATCACTGCTGCCTTTTCAGCGTTCCCAGGCAATCTCGCTCCGGGCACCACGAGCTCCAGCACCCGCATCTGCCCCTCTCTCGGGCGGCAAATTGAAAAATAATCAGCCGGTCTCCAACAGCTCCAGTACTCCGCTGGCAGCGGTAACACCCTCTTCTGACCCAAAGCGCAATCTCCGCTTCCCGCTGCTGCCGTCAATCCCGCTCTCATCGCCGGACAAGATAGAATTTTAAACGCGGCTCCAAGCTGAGTTACACACTGGTTTCATTAGGCTTCCTTCATACCCGGAACCGAAACCACAGCCGCAATTCCCGCTCTGCTCTGCTCTATGCTGCTCTCCTCTCTGAAAATGCCCGCAGCACACCTCTCAGTTCACCCGTGGCCAGCCGCCATGTTTTCCTCCCTTGTCTCTTGATGTGTGTGATGTACTTGTCATAATATTCGAATGCTGTCAATTCACCACAGAAAGATTCGAAATCTAATAAGGAAGTTGTGATGTGTGAGAAGTCCAGCTTTTCATCTAGGGGAAAAGAATAATACGCTTTTTCACTTTACATTTTAAAATGTAACCAGAAGTGCAGAGGAAATCAAATTATGTATTTTAAAGTAGAAAGAGAGAATGAGGAAAATGTAGTAGAAGTACAAGTGCCAATTGAATGATCACTTCAGGTAATGTAGTAGTTTTAGGAAAGAAATTGCTAAATTCACAACTACCTCTGCAAAAATTCTAAATAAGGCAGGTGTTTTTACTGCCATACATGGCACAGACTAAAAAGATAGACATCTGTTTAAAGATTGAAGCCAGAGTTCAGCTACATTGGTTTAATCTAGCTCTTCAATTAATAGCTGAAGATCATTTTATCATTTTGATTTATGAGAAAACTAAGGGCCTGATAATGAGTCTGGTGGTCCATGGACTGCCAGCCTCTCGGTGGCAGTGGTCTAACCACCGGATTACTACCCTCTGAGTCATTCTAGCGGCGGACCATCGGCTCCAGAGGTCCAATGCAATATGCTGAGTGGGACTGGCACAGTCCTGCTGAGCCTATTTCAAGTTCCTCCACCGCCAGCCGATTCATGGCCGATTCATGGCAGTGGACCTGCCACAAAAAGGCTGGAGGTCAGGAACCAAAGGGGGCGTACAGGATCCCCAGGCTTGCCCCTGACATGGGGTTGCATTCAGGGGGGCACAACACGTGTCCCCCTGTCTGCTTCCACCCCCAGTTCCAGCATGGCATGGACTTCATAGTCCATGCCGTACTGGAACATTTTTACTTTTCCCATAGAGGTGCCCTTTTTCAGGGCACCATGGTGGGAAAGGCAATAGGACCATCTGCTTGCACAAGTTGAACTCGTAATCAGGCGGGCGGTCTTTGTGCAGCTTTGGCTGTGCTGTGACGGCGCAGGACTGCCAAAATCAAAATCAGGTCCAAAGTTATCTGCAAATTTTGCATTAGTAAATTGGATGATAATAAAATGCCTACAAGAGGAATTTATAACAATGTAAAGATCTCACAGATGTGTACTGAACTCCAGAAGTTGAATGTATATGATTGAAATATCATGCAACCTGTATATCTTTTCAGTGATAAAGTTACGTAAGTGTGAATTATAAAGAGGCCTGAAAATACTTTAACCTCCATTAGACTTAAAGGAGAATATTGAAACTCATGTTGTGGTTAAAAGAAAACAGAAGAACCACTGGTAGTTTAAGTGAATGATGTGATATCAAATGATAAAACTGTTTGTCAATAACTTGTTAGCTTATATAAGGTAAAAAACTACAGTATTTGAAAGTAGAAAACAACTATTACAAAAACATTGACATTGATAAATATTTATCTTCAGTTAGTGCAAAAGTTTCAAAGTAAGAAGATAGTGGTCACTGTGATATTAATCCACTACACTCCAGGGATGAACTAATTAGTGCATGGGATAAGAGTTTTGACGCCTTTTGTTTTCACTTCTCTTTCCTACAGGCGAAGGAGGCTGTTAATATGATCATTGAGTACACATCCATGCTTCTGTGTATACATTTATTGGACTATACACGGAAAATCCACTTTTCAGACAGAACATTAAATATATTTTTCATCTTTTGTTTTGAAAGGGGACTTGCTCTTGGGTGTTACTCCGTAGCATATATTCTCAAAACAAGAGCACATTTTTTCAATATGAGAGCAAGAGAATTTCTTGAAAAAGTGTTCAGTTAAGATGTAGGCCCAGAATTATGAATATTTTGGATAAAAGTTGCACCATGCTAGTTGACATTTGCAAAGCCATGCAAGAACTGATTTGTGTTGCATTGATTGTTTAAAAAAAAAAAAGTAGAGTAATGCAGCAACGCTGTGCTCTGCTTTGTGTTACACTGCATGGGGTAGACTTTATATGGGTGGTCACGGGCATTTCCATGCATCCACCCATGTATTTTGACACTTGCCTATTTTTATTAAAGACAGTAAACCTGGGTTTGAGCCATTTGGGTGCACATACCTGAAAGTGGTGTAATGAGGAGAAATATCTTAATTTCTTCTTGTTACTTCCTCTTTTAATGTTTGCTGCACAATGCAACACACATACTAAAGAGGTATAATACACTAAGGATTGTTTTGTGGAGGAATGTGTGCCTTCCTGCACAAAAACAATACTGTCCAGAAGACAGGCTCATAACGATCTTGCACCATGGAGCAAGGGTCCCTGTGCTGGCTGTAAGCTGCTTGAAGTGAGACAGCACTATGACAGAGCAGACATGAGCCATGTCTTCGTAGATATGGCTAATTTCTGTACTTGCCCATTCATGCAGAGCAGTAAGATGCTTTGCTGCATTATACTCCATGAAAGTTTAATAAATACAGCCTGAAGTTCTTAGTGCAACTTAATACATCTCATAGCCTGTCAACACGTTAAAAGTTTCTACTGGTTCCAACTGCATACTGAGTTGAACTGCAGGTTTCTTAATTTAAGGGCTCCTACTGGATATTTTTGTCTCTGCTATGCAGACTATACTTGGGATGATCTACACAACGTTATCAGGCAAGGAAACTCCAGTATTGCTGGTATCAATTTTACAGCACCTGGAGAATTGGATTCCTTGGATCCAGAATATGTCTGTAGGTACTTCAGTCAGAGGTTTTAAGCCATGCTTTGCTTCTTGTGGAACAAAAGAATTCCACTGCCTGATGAGATTGTTGACTACTTTTGAGGGAAGGAATACCAAGCAAGAGGCACCCCACTCCTTCGTACGATACAGTGGGTAAAAGGTGCACCAGAATTCAGAGTTGACAATGACAAATCTTTTTTTTTCATTTATTGAAAAGGTTTATGCAAAAAGTGTTGCGATTCAGTCACATAAATATGGAAAGCACTGTTGTCGCGAACACTGGGCAAAAAAATGCTACACCAAGGGCTTGAGTCACAAAGGTAACAATTTTGAGTATTTTAATGTTTTGGTAAATTTATTAGTTTTTACTTATTCATAAAAATGTGTATACATTGCTACTTAAAAACAATAGTAAGTCCAGCACCACACATGGTACTGCAACAGCTTCCCTTAGAAAATAATGGAGATAGGGAATTAAAATAAAAATCCCATAAGAAATAAAGTTAAATTACATTAATTATTTAAAATAGTTAAACATATAAATGGATATATTTACATAAACATTGTATGTTTATTATTTAATTATAAAATATTTTAGTATCATAGTTTAAATTGAAAAGATAATTAACAAAACTGTTTAATAAAATGTAACTAAGTTGATATTATTTAATTCTAGACATCTTTTAAAAATTATCAACGCATAATAAAATAATTTTTTCTGTAGGTGGGAATTAAGTTTTTATTTAAACTTCAGAAAAATGATTTAATTAATTGTACATATTTCCATTAATTATAACTATCTTTTAAAGTTAAGTGAATGGTGCAGGAGCATGTGTTTTATTGTGTACTACATTTAAAATAATTATATAAAGAGTTTATATTAATATTTAAAATACATATATTGTAAATATTTATTTTTAAGTGCAAAACACATCAGGGCTCAATTTTGTCTCAAACTGAGGTAATGCTTGCATACAGCAAATGACTAACTACTGGGTAAAAATTGGTGTTTTGTTATATTACCTTACGCTATGTCGATGGTATTTCCTTAATATTTAATACTATAAAAAGACCTATTAGCACCTCATATATATCACCAGACAATATGTTATAGCTTATTTTGCCACACTATTTTGTAGTGCATGAGTATTCATGAATTGGAAAATATACGGTATGGATCAGACAGATAGATTTGCACTATATTACAAAGGTGTCTGCGTGACGCCGTGGCCCATCTTCAGATACCCACTCTAGAGAGCAGATAAGGAACTTTAATTCATTGTATAATTGGTGTTTACCTCTTCTGTCCCTGTTAGACAATACACTGTAGCAAATATGGCTGCTTCATTTTATCGTGCAACAGGTTAATTCACATATCCCATAATCATTGTCAATAAACAAAAATACTGAGAGGCATATTTACAAAGATGTCATACAACACAGCACATTGTGTGAGAGGGAGAGAGCAGGAGAGAGCAGGAAAGCTCCATATCGTCTAAGATATGGAACTGTCCTGCTTTCTCCCTCAACGTAGTGCAAAGGTACCAGCATAAGATCCTCTATATATTTTTTATAGGATGGGTACCCTTCCAGAAAAATAATACTGTGCTTAGCAAAACTTTAAAACAGATCTAAAGTCAGAAAGGTTTGGAGAAATAGAACATTTCTAATTTTTAACACCAGCCTCAAGCTATCAAGCTGGGATTAACTATTCCAAGGATGTCATGATTTTGATGCAAATCCTTCTATGCTGACGTGTATATATAGGGATTTGACATGAATTATTATATCCACTCAAGGCAAGCTTAAGAATGAGAAAGGCTTTTCTTTCTCCATACATTACCAACTTTCATTTGTGTGCTGTATTCTACTATAATCTAATGTACATATACAAAAGCCCTCGGCCGACGTGACGGACCTGAAAAACTACCGGCCCATCTCTCTCCTTCCCTTCACAGCCAAAGTCACTGAGAGATTAATCAACCCCCAGCTGACCACCTTCATCAAAGAGAAAGCCATCTTCGACTCCTCCCAGTCCAGATTTCGCAGCAACCACAGCACCAAGACCGACCTCCTCGTCGCCACCGATGACATATCTGCATGCTACTCGACCAGGGCCACACTGCGGCCCCCATCCTTCTAGCCCTCTTTGCAGCCTTTGACACAGTCTCACACCGCACTCTCGCAGCCAGACTCCACGACGCCAGTATGCAAGGAACCGTTCTCGACTGAATCCGCTCCTTTCTCTCCGCCAGAACCCAGAGGGTCAGACTCCCTCCCTTCCTCTCTGAACCTACAGAGATCAACTATGGAGTACCCAAAGGATCCTCGCTCAACCCCATGCTCTTCAACATCTACATGGCCCCCCTCGCTGCCATCGTCAGACAGCATGGGCTCAGCATAGTATCTTATGCTGACAACACCCAGCTCATACTCTCTCTCGCGAAGAATCTCGAAGACACCAGACTCAGCTTCCAAGAAGGAATGAAAGATGTCACAGCCTGGATGAGCGACAGCTGCCTAAAACTGAACTCAGAGAAGACAGAGTTCCTCGTCCTTGCACCCTCCCCCACTGCGTGGGACAGCTCCTGATGGCCTCCTGCCCTCGGAAACCCACCCACCCCGACTGACCATGCCCGGAACCTCGGCATCATTCTAGACTCCTCCCTCACCTTGACCCGCCAGATCAACGCCTCCACCCCCACCTGCTTCATCTTCCTCCGCAAGACCTTCAAGTAGATCCCCCGGATGCAGAAAGACCATCACCCACGCACTCATAACCAGCAGACTGGACTACAGTAATGCCCTCTAAGCCGGAATCAACAAAACCCTGCTACACAAGCTCCAAACCATCCAGAACACTGCAGCCAGACTCCTCCTCGGAACCCCATGACACAAGCACATGACCCGGCACCTATGAGACCTCCACTGGCTCCCCATTGAGAAGAGAGTAACCTTCAAGCTACTCACCCACACCTAAAAATCCCTCCACAACATCGGACCCAAATACCTCAATGAAAGAGTCTCCTTCCATGTACCTAAAAGGAACCTTCACTCCGCCGACCTCGCCCTGGATGAGACCCCATACATCCGCATAACCAGAGCAGGTGGAAGAGCCTTCTCCTACATCGCAGCAAAGACCTGGAATGAGTTCCCAGTCAACATCAGAAGCTCCCCCACTCTGCACACCTTCAGGAAGAGCCTCAAGACCTGGCTCCTAGACTGATCCGGAGCTGCAACCCCTCCCCCCCAGCGCCTTGAGACCTCACGGGTGAGTAGCGAGCTTTATACACCCTTGATTGATTGATTGATTGATTTAAAGTGTTAAATCAATGTGCCATTTCTGAGTGTATTGTGCCAAAGACTATTACATTTCCCCTGGAAAATATAGTAACATATTTGTTTAAACACAGACATAACAACCAACACGATTTATTTTCTATTTTATTTATATTAAGAATTATGGATGAATGGAAACATTTTTTTTTTTTTTAAATTCTATTTTTTTCTGTATTTTGTCTATTTGAGTTCACCTGAAAATAAAAACAAATCAAGTTTTGAAAAATGTGTTCCAATTTTTTTTTTTATTGTCTTTAGCAGTCAGCTTAATATGCAACCACCTGCGTATCTCCAGCTGCACCACTCTGCTCCCTTGCAGACTTTTGGAGCACTTAATGCAGTACATCCCTATGCTGGCCGCAGAAAGGATGAAGTCTCGTTGAGTGCAAGGACTTCTGGTGTTAGAGAATTTCTAGGATGCACAGTTGGAAATACGATATAAGTCGTAGACCCACCCATCCTCTTCTCATAGATGCTTTGCAGCATTCAATGGCATGGTATGCATGTATTACGGTGTTTCAACATGTCAGAAGTATCAGTACTTTTTTCTGGTGCCTCTTCTGAATTTTTTCTGGTCAAATTTACACATCATCAGTATTGCAGAGATCTTTTTTTGTCTAATTGGTATGGAGAAGCATAGTCAAATGATGTATTCAGGAGAGGTCTGTGGCTACAGCCCCTCATTTGCTGGCTTTTCACTTGCTCTCTGATCTCCTTTGGATGCCATTTCTCTACATTTGTTTGTTGAATTATCCCAAAAAAGAGGAAGCTCTCAGAAATGTAAGTTGGAGAGGGCACAAGATGTGAATACGATCAAGTGCAAGTCCCTAATGAAAAATGTGGGGCAGGAACTACTTCAAAATGCATCAATATATTCACATGAACCAATCAGATGTGGCTTTACTAAGGTACATTATTACGCATATATTTGAATAAAAACTGGCAAGTTTCTTAATTATTTGTGCCTGTCAGGAAACCAGTAGAATCACACTTAAATAAAATTACTTTTGTTAAAACATACGAGCTGCAGTTCTACAGCAGGACCTGGAAAAAAAGTAAATGCCTTTTGGGAGTGATGTGGCACTCTATCATTGGTCCTACATGTCCTGCTGGAGTACTGTGGCACCGAGGGTACTCACATAAAAACTGTCACCTGATTGGCCATATGGGGAACACAAGCCACAAAAAAAACTCACAGCCTTTAGAAAATAGCTCAAATGGACCCCAAGAAAATTCCACAGCAGAAGTCAAAAAAACACACTATCCACCGTCTACACATGCAGCAGGATAACCAACCAGGCCCGAAAAGGAATCAGTGGCAATTAATTTCTTTAGCAGATGACCGAAAAGTAAATGTGCAAGGAGTTGCATGCACCTTGTGCAACCAGGAGCTTCATAGGGGCAAACTTGGCCAGTAATCCTTGGGAATGAGCAGAATGTGGAGGCACCTGCAGGAGATGTATCACAACCACATAGCTCACGAAGAGTGTCAAAGAACTCAACAGGGAAAAGAAGCAGAAGTAGCAGCACCCCTTGAAGTATAATGCCAATAGCAAGAGGAGGACAATGGCAAAATTCAGCATTTTTTATATACTGTACACTGTATTACCATCCCAAATTAGATAATTGATTTTTTAGGCAATTCGATTTTGCTTGATGGCTCATGGAACCACAGGTAGTATTTGAGGACCAGCATTCATGTTCCAATTTACAGGGACTCTGCAATGGTGTCTGTGAAATCTATGACAAGGGCTCTTGGGCTCTTGTTTGGACCTCAGACTTGGTTTCAAAACCCTGCATGTGATCCAACAAGAACGGGCAGGTCTCTAAATGTTTACAAAACCCTAATGGGTTATGTAAGAGAATATAATAATTCAAAAATTTCAAAAGAAATCAAAAAGATTCCAGCCCCCAAATAGTTGCCTGAAAATTGTGACTCATGGAGTTGGCCATTCATGGGGTCAGGCCAAATTCCAAGGCCTGCAGGCCATCTCCTACTGTGCACAACCAAAGGCAGTGCGCACCGGGGTTGGCCACTTATTTTGGCTTGAAAAAAATGTCTGGCTATAGACCTGAATGGATCTGGGTTGAATCCATCATTATTCTTTAGCTCGCTTTGTTCACCCTAAGTTGGCATGGTATGCCCTGACAAGGGTCCCTTGCTCACTTTGCCACTGGATTCAAGCTAGCCGGACTGATTAGGGTTGTTACCCCGAAACCGGTCCCATGGTGCTTGTTTCTTGTTCAGGGAAGACCTGGCTTGGCAGTTCGGGCTGGACTGTTCCCATGAGGCACAGGGTCAAGACTGATTTGCATATTGCTAGGTCTAAACTGAGGTGGCAAAGTGAGCTGAAGAACAATGATGGATTCAATGCAGATCTGTGACTGGGGGTTAGTGTCTGAAAAGTTTCAGCGCTCCGTCCATCATCTCCTTGTGTTTGCTTTGTAGATGTTTAAGGCAGAACAATTACCTCATCATCCTGCAATGAACCACTTGTGGAAGGGACGGTGGATGGTATGGCCAGTGGCTGCTACTGTTGAATTTTGTCAGATGCCATGATGCACTCGGTTTGCAAATAGTCCCACAAAACTAATCAAGAAATCATTTATAAAGTAGCATCAAGAGGACACCGTTCTGAACACCAACGCCCTGAAAATCAGCAGGAGGAAAGCAGAGCCATATCCAAATACATCATTTGGGAATTCTTCTCAGTTCCAACTGGAGAGGAGAAGGTCACATGCAAGATCTGGGACAAGGACTTCAGCTGAGGAATGGAGAAGTACTCCTTCTGTACCTTATGCATGCACAAACACGTGAATGCATGGCCTTCCAATCAGCTGAAAGCTGTGAGAGCTGGCAAAAGGGGCAGGGGGTGTCTATGTCTGGCACTGCCCTACACCAATCCATGACTCCTGGAGATACACTTCCAGTGGATTTCATAAAAGCCTGACAGGCAGATGGTTTGCCAGAGCTGAAATTGTCTCTCTGGACTGTGGCACAGTTATCACAGTCTATGAGCAGAGTAGTATCTCAGCAGGTCACTTGTAAAAAGTTACTTTTTTGAATTTCCCTTCTGAAGTTCAGACACAGTTATAAAAAAATAAAAATACTTAAAAGATTAAAAATGATGCAGTTTAGGACCACCTTTATGGGGTGAAAAATAGATTTAAAAATATATCTTGTTTGCCATGTCTATCCCTCACTGCAGACCACTCACAGCAAGGACTACACCCTGCACTGAGCCCACCATGGGGCAGCCAACCCCACTGCCCAAAGCCTTTGGCTAGTCCAAAATGGGGTTGGATGCGAACCCTGGTCTGTCGCCAGTCAGTGCATCCAACCCCATGAAGTGACTAACTTACCCATACTCAGTGGATATTGGCTGTAGTGGCTGGCCTCTGGTCAGGCCCCAAACCCAAACCACCATGAGGCACCCAATCTCCATTGCATATGGTTGTGTGCAGCACGGGTAGGGCAAAGGACCTGACCTCCATCCTGGCCCTGTGTGCAGTGCTTAATTTGTGAAAAGATACGTGCCAGGGTCCTTCTCAGTAGGCCACTGCAGCTTGCACCACTCATAGCCCCAGTCAGCAATGCTAATGCCAAAAACAACAAACTAATAATCATCACACTGATACGAGTGTGACAATTCGGACTAGTCCAGGCTACCTAAAGCTTCAAACATTGGCCTGGGCAGCAGGTAATTTTTTTTATTGTATATTGCATTATTAAATAAACTGTTGTCATGCTCATCTCGAAATTAGACAAAAAGAGCAACCATGTGGTAGACTGTCATAAGTGCCTGGTGTTCACAAGTAGGTTTCAGTGCTGAGCATCAGCTAACACTGGCTCAAATTGAGCACTGCCTGTACCCAATCCCTCATAAAGACTCCCGCTGCGCATATCCTTTGAGACTGAGTCTCAGAGTCCTGCAATGGCAGCTGCAACATTTCCATCAATATTGCAGCCAGCCAATCAGGTTGTTTTTGTAGCACAGGACCGTTACTGGTTGTTTGGTACAGAAAGGTCCAACAGGAGAAAAAGATCCCTAAACCAACCAGGTCATAGAATTCTTTTAATGTTGGTCCCACAATGATACTGAGGTACTGTATGGTGGGAGTACCATAGACCCATTCATCCAAATATGAACAACTTTTTTCTAACCCCTTTATGCCCAACCCACGCCCACCTTTTAATTGCTAATTTCTTGAAAACAGATGACAACCGACAAACTGCACTCTTTGAGTCAAGTCTCAATAGTGCCAAATTTGGTGTAATTCCATTAAGCTGTTTTTTGGCAAGCAAACTTTCCTATGGGAATCAACATGGGAAACTACACTTTTTGGAAGCCTTTTTTCCTGGACCTCACTTGATGCATCAGCACAAAACGTTCTATGAAGGAACCAAAGTTGAATGTTTCATGCAGATTCATCAAACTGCAACAAAGGTATTAAAAGAATTTCCTATAGAAACTCTGACCTCAATATAATTACACAGTGGTGGCTGACTGCTACTGTTTTTATAAATATATATATATTCAGAATTATTGAGCTTTAGTACTGTAGAAAAAATACATAGTATATATAATATATTGTGCAAAACGTAAGGATATGAATGATATTTATTCTACTCAAATACACGTAGCAGCGATGTACAGATAGAAAGTAAAATAAAGTTTTTAAAAAGACAGATGGAGTGGGATCCGTGAGGGGCAAGGAGGTAGAAACAGTCTGAATTGATGAATGCAACACCCTAGCTAGAAACAGTCTGGGGTGGTGAATGCAACACCCGAGCAAAAACGTTCGCTCGAAGTAGTAGCATCACAGATGATCCTACAAGATCTTCATGTGGGAAGCGACCCTTCCACTCGATTTTCACATGCAAGGAACAGACATTACGTTCCGTAATTACGTAATTTTGCGTAAATTGACATAATCTGAGGGAAATTTCACAACGTTCTTTAAAACAAAATGTTGATAATTACGCCCACTCCTGAATCCCGATGCACTGATGAGCTGATGTAATATAGTTCCCTGCAAAAATGAGTGCAAGCATTCTACAATACATGAAACATGCTGTCACAAAAAAAATTCCTGGCTGCTATTCATGCACTTATTAAAATGAAGCTAAATTATCGCTAGATTATTTATGATTCTTTTCTAATATACTAATATAATGCTCGACAAGTTGAAAGTGCGGCAGAACAACACATCTCCTCTCATTATTGGTAGTTGTACGTGACAGCATATTTCCTTAATCCCAAAAAAATAACTGCAATTCAGATGAGATTAAAGTGGAATTGTGGTTGCTCCATATATCCTGAAAATCTGTTAATGGAAAGGAACCTTTATGTTATCAACCATCTGTACCCAGCATTATAAATTGACTGATGTTTGCCTTCTCACCCTCTGACCCATCTCACTCTCTTACCCTCACAACCTTTTGATTATGTTTCATTTCTTATTTTCTAAATTGAAAATGCACTACTTTTAAGGCAGAGGCCTTCTCTTCTGGCATCGTATTCCTCCAGAATCCTATTAAGTGACCTTACCAATTAAGGGGCAGATTTACGTTCCCTGGCGCAACCCTGCAAATCAGCAGGGATGCGCCAGGGAAGATACGTCACGCAAGTTTGCCCTTACGCCACCGCAGATGCGCCGCATTTACAATGCGGTGCATCGTGGCGCAAGGACAAGCAGATGCGTGACGCATCTGCTGGGGTAAGGTTGGCGCAGTGCTGAAGTTGTGTCGCAAGCGCGACGCAACTCCAGCAGTGTTCCAACCTGCCCTATCCCTAACATGGTGCGTCACGCCTTATGCCTGCTTGAAGCAGGCGTAAGGATTTGACGCACCAGCTTTTTCCGAAGTAACGCCCACCCTGCATACATTAAACCTGACGCAGGTTTAATGTGGCGCAGGGCTTTACAACGTGACGCATCTCCCTAGATGTGTCACGTTGTAAATCTGTCGCATCATGGCGCTAGCTTTGCGCCGCAGCTGCGTCACAAAAGTGACGCAACGGCGGTGCAAAAGTGGCGCACGGGGCATATAAATCTGCCCCAAACTCTTTAAGACAGCCCAAGCTAATTCTTTCCCCTGTTAGTTATGTCCTCTCACCATCCCTTCTACCACAGGGATTTATGTCCTTTCTCGGTATCTGGTGCTATTAAATTGAGCTGATCTGAAAAAACCTGGACTAGAACACTTCAGGGGCAGATTTACAAGCCCCTTGCGCCACTTTTGCATAATTTTTAACATGGGAAAAATTAAGCAAAAGTGGCGCAAGGAGCTTGTAAATCTGCCCCTTCACTTCCTAAAATACGAACCTTTCATCAGAATAATAAGCATTTGAGGAGACGAATATATCACAGAACTAACCGGTAATAATCTCCAAAGGAAGATAGTGTACATAGAACATGAGCATTCTGAGTGGTTTTCAAGGACATCTTAAGAATTTTGGGGCATATCATCGAGGGTTGAAGATATAATTATCACCGCTTTAGCGTCCATTTTTGGGCGAAAAGCGGCGATAATTATATCGCATTATTTGCAAGGACAGGCTAGCGCGTGTTTCCTTGATTCAGCTCCCGTTTTGTTCATGCCTCGCTTTGAGATGCAAGGGAGGCGTGCCTGACAAAACACCATGGGAAAATATCGCTACCCCAGCTTTGTGATATCATCAACGAGGGGTAGCGATATTTTAAATCCCGTTAACTATGCCTTAACGCAGGAATTTAACGTCTGTTAAATTCCTGACTAAGGCATAGCTAACATGGGAGGTGGATTATGGTGATACGACCACAGGGTCGTATCACCAAGGCTATCTCCGTTTTGGGTGCAACATCGCTGGTTTTCCAGCGATGTTGGCCCATTTCCCTGGACTATTATCGCCCTGGAGTAACGCGCTGTTAATACCTCGTCACCAGGGCAATAAATTCCAGCGATAGATGGCGATAAATAAGCAAGCGCTAAGCACGCTTTGCGTTTATTTATCGCCGTCTTAATAAATATGCCCGCAGGATGGCCCTGGGCCAAACTTAGGGGCATATTATCAAGCACGGCGTTAAAATTATCGCCGCTTTAGCGGCAGAAAACTGCCGCTAAAGCGGCGATAATGGGCTTGTTAATACGCCGCAGAGAATTCCAATAGAAGCCCATGTTCACACCGGAACATGGGCTTCTATGGGAATTCACAAGGGCGATAATTTTAACGCCGTTTCTTGATAATATGCTCCATATTTGGGGCCCCCGATCAGAATAGCTCTAAATTTATGATCAAATTTCAACTTTTTCATGCCCTGGTTATCCAGGTCACTGGCACAGCAGAGCCACACCCGTCTAAATTCGAAATGTGTTTCCTTCGAATATTCAGGGCCAGAGCATTGTCTGTTCACTATTGTAATATAGTAGCAGCTCCCTAATATTATTGCAAAAAACTCCGTGACCCACTGCCATTTCTAAAATGTGAGTTCCTGTTTTTATCTAAAAGCGACTATTTTTTTAATCGATTGTATTGTACTGAAAAACATGAACACAAAAATTCGCTACAAAAATGTCTGTAACAAACTCCCACAAAGTACCTACCTATATTAAAAATAGATGAAATGAAAATGGAATGTAGAACAATCTGTGTTTAAAAATAGATCAAGGTCATCAGGGCAGGACTGAGTGGATAACAGAGCTAGATGTATCAGGGGCCCTCCTGAAAGGCTGGGGCCCTGGGTCAGAGCCCTCTTTGCCCATTCCTTAAAACGTCTCTGTTTTTTAGTCTCTACATCTAATGCTTGGCAAATCATGTGAAACAGTGAAAAACAAATGGACCTTTTGCAGCGTGAATGCTGACAAAAGTATACAGAGCGACTATGGGTACTGTTTCGTTTGCAACTTTTAAGATTTAGAATTTTTTTTTTTTATTGACTCGTGTCACATTTTATTTCATTTTGTGCGTGGATTATCCTGAGCTCGATAGTCCGTGTGATACCTCCTATTAAAAAATGTAATTTCAGTTCCTGTTTTGGAAACAGGTACTCTTCTTTTCTTGATTAATTATGATTATATGCAGCTCACCTAGGCATGTGGAGTTCAAACTATTTGAGGAATCTGGAGAAACATCCTTCAGTACTCCCACACTTCTGTGGAGTTTTAACTAATGAAGCACATCACATAACTGTGCTATTTCAGTAAAAATGTCGGATTAGTCACTGACAAACAAAAGTATTTTCACATTACTCGGTCTTGAAACCAATGTGATGAACAATGGAGCTAATGGCTGGATGTTAGTTAGAATCTTAAAAGGAACCCTCAAAAGGTGACGGGTGGAATGCTTGCAGGAAATATAGCAACATGGAGATATTGTTCTGTTTAGTATGTTGGAAACGTACAGCTCTCATCTTGGTGGAATTTTGATTCAGAAATTTAGAGAGTATTTGTCGAGGAGATTCACAGTTTGAGTTTGTTTGTGTTTGAGAACCGGTCTTAGCATTTTGTGAAAAACGACAGAGGCAAGTTATTGCGGCTGCCTGGGGCCCCCCGCAGGGGGCCACTCAAATGGGCGGCCCTCTAGTGGGCACCAACCCACCCCTCCTCTTAGGTGGGGACTCAGGGAGTAGTCCCCCCTCCTTGCCAGTGGTGCGCTAGGTGCATCACTTCTGGCGCGCCGAGGAGTGGGGAAAGGTATATATGTCTTCCTCCGCCATCCTGGCGTCCTCTGTTGTGACGGACACGCTGTCTTGCTGGTCGTGCTGTGGGATCGCTCCTGAATCCCTACTTATGTTGTCGGTCGGAGTTGGAATTGAGATTAGTCGTGACCCGGAACCCCCCCTCCCCTTTGGTCTCACCACCAAGTAACGGCCCATGTGGGATCCCCGTCGTTAATTCCCTGCCCATGGTTTTCAGGAGATCCGCTGTTGGCAAGCGGGGCGATTGACTGGGATGGGCAAAGGGGTGGTTTTACCTTCCCGACCTTCCGCCACTCAGACCGGTCGTTCAGCTGCAAGCTAGGAGGTTGTTGGTGGAGCGAGGATGGGGTTGCTGGGGAGTCGTCCATGCTACCCAACCGCCCCAAGCGAGAACTGGTGTCCTGGGGGCTACCCTGGGAGGCGCGGGCCATGGAGTGGCAGCCAGCTAGCGAGCCACGGCCTGGCACTCCGGTCGGGGACTGCGGGTTTTAGCTGTTGAGAACCCTCCTTCCAGGCACTCCTCAGTTCCCCAAAATGGTCATGCTGCTCCCACGGTCTGGCACAGAGCAGCTGAAGAATTTGTCGCTTCGAGTCCGGCGGCAGACTTCGACGGCGATAGCAGGGAGCTTGCCCCCTCACCCCCCCTTTCTTTTTGGTGTGGGGGCCTTTCTTTCTCCTCCGCTTGGGCATCCCCCCACCGCCTGGCAAGGTGGGAGCGACTATGAAGCGCCATCTCATGAGGCGAAGGGGGCGATGTCTGGGCAGGGCACAGATATGAACCGATAGGGCTTAGTGTGATATGCCAATAGCCGGATGTCCTGCTTCCGCATGATCCTATCTGGGCTTCCCGGTGGGCATCACACCGGTTCCAGTGGTGGAGCCCACCATCCCGCCCGCCCAAAACTCGGGTTGGGCTTACCTCTACCTCCCCAGCTGTACGGAGGGGCATTCTGTGGCAACTCAATTACCAAGGCCTCCTTGCGCAACAAATGTGGCTGTTGACACCCCCAGTGCCACCCCTTCCTGGAGTGTTGGTGAGAACCAGAGAACCACAATATTAGAGAACAGCACGCTGGGTAGCTACGTGCTGGCGGGGACTACGATGGCTGCGCCCCTCTACTCGCCCCCCCTTGCGGGCTCCAGGGTTGGGGTAGGGGTACGAGAGGCACATGTGGGCTTTCCAGTGCTATCCCCTTCCGTGAATTGTTTTATTGGGTGCGTGGGCAGGCACACGAGGAAATGTG
This sequence comes from Triturus cristatus, assembly GCF_964204655.1. Classification (NCBI taxonomy): domain Eukaryota; kingdom Metazoa; phylum Chordata; class Amphibia; order Caudata; family Salamandridae; genus Triturus; species Triturus cristatus. The sequence goes on from NC_140588.1 coordinate 494,215,272, forward strand.
TTCTGGTAGCCACTGGGGGTTTATGGCTGCTGCGATCAAGTACTGGGCAGCGCAGAACTGGCATCAAGATATATGTTGGGGGACATGTCCAGTTAATGGACACGCGTAGGCGGCTAGGCATAGGGTTGCTGCCCCCCTTCCCTTAGGGGATGTTTTGGGAGCATTTGTTTGCGAACACGTGGTAACTTGCAAAGCGCTATGAACGTGGCAATGTTATGCTTTGCCCCATTCTGAGTTGATGTAAGTGGGGGACAGTTCAGTGGCCCCCCCACGACTTTGAATAGCAAAATGATGTTTCTGTCAGGGGCCTTTGGCTGGGCAGCCAGATTTTCTCATGTGCTAGGACCGCAGGCTTACAGCTCTGCATGCCACCTTATTTGAAATCGGGCGTTATACATGTATGTATCAGGGAGCGAGGTTTGGCTTTTGTTGTTGGGGTGTCTCCCCCTGTGGGGCGCATGGGGTATTCGCTGTGGTACTGCGAGGTGGGCCATGTGTTCCAAATCCTGGTTCAGTTACTCCGTTATGTTGGTTCCCTGCACCCGGTTCTATGCAGGACCTCGTGCGAAGTCGCTGCTCAGGGGTAATTTGTACGCGGACTGCTTGCCCGCACCACATTCCCAACAAGGGCCGGAGCTTGTCGGTGGTGCGGGTGAGGAGGCCAAAAAGGAGTGCTGCCAAGTCTCTTTCTTTCGCCCTAGGCCTCCAGGCTGGGCTTTGAAAGTAGACAGGCTCCGGTTGCAGCGACCTCCGAGCAGCGCGCCAACAATCTAGGCGGAGGCACAATTCCAGAGTCACCATGGTCTAGTGGTTGAGGTCTCTCCGACTCTTACTCAGGAGGCGAGGTGTTTAGACCCTGGTGTTTCAAGGGTCGTGAGTTGTCATTAAAATTGTAAAGTCAATGTCACTCTGTGCTAGGGGCCCGCCATCACAATATGGGACGATATCCACCCGCGGGCAGTGCTGCTTGGAATTTGAAACAGGGTTCTTCTGTTTTAAAATAAATGGTATTCGTCACCGGCGGGACCGGTCCCCCTGGGCCGGAGATCGCCTGGAGCCCTATTCTCCTGGGCCACTCGGTGCGTGGCACTCGTCGAGCAGGTGCGAGGGTGGGGGGCGTGGCCGAGCGGGTGGTGGTTCTCCGCCGGGCGGTGTGTGGCATGCGGCGCGTGTGTGCCTGGGTGCAATGCTGGTTTTTGGTTGTGCTGGCACACGTGGGGTGAGTGTGTTCTCCGGGTCTGGCGTGGTTGATGTGGAGGTCAGGTCGCAGCGGCCTTGGGAGTTATCATTGCCTAGTGGTAAGGTCACAGACTGCTACACGCTTGGATTTGGAAGTGATCGGAATGATTTACAGTCTTGCTTGGCGGACGTTGATGTAAACTGAAACTGGGCTGGGTTGCATTACATTACGTCCCATTGACTTATGTCCCCAAATAGCTAAGGACATATTTTGCATGAGGTTCTGTGTCAAATCCTGGTAATTTAAAATAAAAGGGCAATGTTACTTTGTTGAGCATCACTGTGGCCACGTGTTTAAGGTATTAGTCGCTTACCTTCAGAGTTGAGAGTTCAATTCCAGGTGTTTCATTGGTTGCTAGGGTTACATTATTACAAGTTGGGCGCCCCGGGTCAGTGGCACCCTGGCGTCGATCAGTGGTGTCAGGTGTTCACAGTACGGAAAGCGGCATTCGGGTATATGCAGGGGCACTTTGCAGTCACTATCAAGGGTTTTGCGCATGTTGAACAGGGCACCACGACAGGTACAGATCTTGCAGGGTAAGCTCATGATCCAAGAGGGCGGCCGACACGCACAGGGTCCGTGGGTGCCCAGCATCTGAGCATACCAGGGGCAGTCCCTGATGCGTGGTCACTCTGGATCAACCAGGACGGTTCGCGGTTGTGAACGAGTAGACACTGGTGAGGCAACACAGTTTTCTTTGAACCACAAATTCCTATCTCCAAGTACGTGGACTGAGGCTGTGGTTTTTCAATAGGACAACAACGTTTGTCTCCTGGGATGCCGGTGGTAGTTTCATTACTATGGCAGTCACTAGGGCTACGACCATCTTCTCACCAGAATAGTGTCCATTTTCCCTTAGCCTAGCCTAGCCGTGAAAGCCAGCAGACTCTTGTGGGAAACAGATAAATAATGTCACCAGTGCGGATGGGGCTGGTGCAGCTCCCTGTGTGGCCTCACATCGCTTGTAGAGCAGGGCAGGTGAGGGGTGTAGAGAGGACACACTTGACTAGCACTGCCTTGGCTTGGCAGGACATTCAGTCAGTCTGGGTGAGGATGGGCTCCTGGAGGTGAGGGTAGAGCCAAAGACATGAGTTGAACACTGGGACAACAGTGCAAGGGCAGAGAGTGTGCCTACCTGTAAGGGGATGGAAAGCACTCTACAATTGAGAATAGACATCGCAGCGTGTTTGCTTGAGCCTGGCACAGACGTGCTTCGGGCTCTGTGCTTCCGGCCTCATTCTGTTGTGGTAACACCTACACTGTCCCATCTTATGTTATACGAAATCAACATCTTGTTTTGGGCATGCAAGCGGCACGGGGTATTACTGACCCACCACCTGAACCAAAAATGTGAATGATAGGAATAGAATAGCCACTGACTCTGCCAAGACAGTCACAAACTTTCTGGGTCCTCCAAATTTTACTACGAGGACCCACAATAAGGTGGGTTGTGGGGAATAAGATTCTGTGACTATTAAATTTAAAACATCAATGTGATTAAACCACTCCCATTGTTAGCAAGTAAGCTAGCTTGGTGAGATGGTGGGCAGAACACCACAATGGCAACCTGGACACGAGTCATCCCTTCAAAAAAGGTTAGGTATATTGCAAATGCATATGGGCATCCATTCCTTAAGGACATCTCATCAGAAGTTGTGCAGCCCACTCAGCCTTTCACCCTCCGTGGGCAAAAGAATGAGTACCATTAACTTGGGTAGCAATAACACCTGCAAACAGCGTCAGGAGATACCTTGGGTAGTGAAGGTGGGCACTAGCATGTTATGTTAGGCATAGCAAGGTCAATAACATTTGCCTGTCTTTCCTCTTTCTGGGTAAAGACAGGTAACACACACGGAGGATAGCACCTACCAGACACTGCACTGGTCCATTTCTACAAATTCAAATTGACCTCCTCCCACGTCCTTGAATTATCAGGACAGCTATTTTTAGAAAGGATTTAAGGGAATGTGGTTTAAGCAGCGTCAACAGCAAACATATGCATGTCCCCCCTACACACAAGTAACTGCATCACTGGCCTCTTTTTACCAAGGCACCAGCCAAGTTAGAATGCAACAGTAACAAATTGAGCCATGATAACATAAGCTAAGCACATATAAGTAGCACATAGCCCCTAATGACAGTGGTCACGGTATTCCGACGACCAGTCTGGTTACAAACATTATGTTGCATTCTTGGGCGTGTGGCTGCACTGGGCTCTAATTCCAGGCATGCACATTATGCACCCGGGGACAGCGATCACAAAGGATTGTCTGCACAGTATGAACAATGAGGGGCAAAGCCAATTGGTTTCATATGCTGCACAGCTGCAGGATCTCAAGTGGTTAGATGTCCCATGAGGAAGTAACTATACATGGCTTCAGGCCATCCTGATGTTACATGGGGTCTCTCTAGTCTGGTACAATGGACTGGAATCCACACCAACCATTGGGCGTCAGGTGTTGCAATGAAGCTGCCGGGGAAGTCTGGGTGCAGTCACCACAGTTTAAACTGAGCAGGCAACAGTCCGGCAGGAAAGGAGGGATGTTGAACTGATTGCGCACTTAGCAGTATGACTATTGCATAGGAGGATGGAGGGTGAGTTAAGGGACACGGGTGGTGTGACGGCAAAGCTAGACTGTCAGCTGATGCTGGGTAATAGGTTCTGCATCACCAACCAGAAGGGTGCCAAGAGGCTCGCAATCTCATCTTCTCTCGCTATGTCTGGTTGATGCAGCTAAGATGTGCCCTCTGCAAACAAGGGCAGGTTGCAGATCGCTTCAGTTAAGCCATATTCACCCGCGCTTTAGCCAGGGCAGCAGGCGGGTTGTGGTAGTTGTCATTTAACAAGTGTACTGCGGTAAACACTGCGTTAGACCACAGATGGTGACAAGGTATTATAGACCATTTGGCGTTCCCAATATTCAGGAAAGCATATTGTTCCCCTCCGGTTCCCACAAACTTGTCTGCCCCCCTGGGTTATCCTCTTATGGGCTAGTACTAGAGATTGGAAGGGGCATCTTCTGCTTCACTTCACTTGAACTGGAAACCCTATGAAGGCCGTCTACAACACAGACTGGTACACTGGGATCAAAAATCCTCTTCACCAAACTGCTGGGCATTATGTTGCCAGGGTCGTTGAATGACAGGCAAGGGCATTAAGGTGCCGTATTAAGCAACAGGGTCAGCTGCAGGGTGGACTGCGTAAGTTGTCACTCCTCGAAAGGGTGCGGTGGCGCTAATAGTGGGCACAATACATATATTCTTTCAAACCAGAATTGACACTATTAAGGTGTTCACTAGGGTTTGGCAGGTTTGTGCAATGTCTGGTCAACATGGCGAAGTAAGTGCATCCTAGAACCAAGGGTAGGCTCCATGTTGCTTTAGTTAAGCAACAATGCCCCGCCCGGATAGCTGGACTAGCCAGGCTGGTTGGGGATGCTGGCAGCCAACATGGGGTGCTGCTGTCCCAACAATTGGGGAAACAAGGTGTCAATCACAAAAGGCACTACATAAAGAGAACATTTGGCATGTCCAGTATTAAAAAAACAAGAAATAATTTGAATTCAACGGACCAGGTAATTTTCCACTGCTTGGTGGCACACAGCTGACAGTCGGAACTCCCATTTATCAGACAGAATCATGAACCTGGAAAGTCTAGGGGGTTACACCAGATGGAAAAACAGGCAAAATTCCCATTGGGAAGAAGGATACCAGCTAAGTGCTTGAGGACACACTTGATCGTGGTCACACATTACTAGTATGAACATTCCTGTTCGCCATGATTTAGCAATCAAAGAGGCATGTGCAAATGTCGGGTCAAGCCCACAAAATATGTGCATGCTGCCCCATGGGCAGGTTACAGTTGCCTCAGTTAAGTATAGAAGCTTCTCGCCCTGATAGCCAAAGTAGACAGGCAGGTTGTGGGTGAGGGCACCTAACAAGTGGGCTGTTGTCCCATAAATTGGGCACATACAGAGCTAGAAGTACTGCAACTACAAGTTACAGAAGGTTGGAGCCTACAGTAGCTGGGAGGTCCCAGTTCACAGATTTACAGTTCTTAGGGTTTTTTTGGGCTCATTCAGGCACAGGCCATCCAGGGGTACGCCTAAGGTTAGGTTGACAAACATGAAGTGAACTTGTCACAGGGGGCATGAACACTTTCCACTGGAACATGCAGGAGGCCCTGGAAAGCAGGTTGCAGGCGAGAATATAGCTGTTTTGATAGGGGGCTCTGGTGACGATGGGGGCCACCTCCAGAGCAGTGGCGTAGTTACAGGGCGATCTGGAAGCAAATAGGTACAGAAGGGTCCCTCTGCAGGGCACAATTGGGGTCCCAGGAGCCTTATGGCAGGTTCCTGGAAAACTGCGTCAGCGTCCCGTTAGTCCTTCGGGCGGTTGTGGGCCTGTACAACCGGGGGCTTGCAATGCTACGCTCCACCCTGAAAGGGGCATGAGTAATAAGGGACCAATATGTCACGTGATCCGGAAAGAGAATCACCCCATAAGGTGTAGCACTGACTGGGTTCTCCACAGTGCTGCTAGGCTCATCAGGCGGGCAGGCAGCACAGGTTGGTTACAGCTGCCTGCCCTTGGATCGCCCGTAAGATAACCCACCATATTGCATACTTTTGTATAGAATAAACCTGCAGCATTATTTTCCCAAACAAAAGTTGTGTTGTGTATTTATTTATTTAGCATGCATGCTATGTGTTTGTGTGGGTGGGGTGTGTTGCCAATAGTGGCACTATGCATAGTCAATGTTTTGCACATTTGATTGTGCAGTACATCCACATCCTCTGGGGAGGCGATGTGGTCTCATTGCTAGACTGCCAACTTTGGAGCCTGAAAACCAAAGTTCGAGCCTCGGAGTCGACTCCACATCCTGTGATTCTGGGCAAATCACTTAATATCCCTGTGCCTACCAAAATAATTAACGTGTCCTTGTGTAACGGAACTGGTGCTCATGTAAAATGCAAAAACAACAGTTGATGGACAGAATGCAGAACAATGTCATACATTCACCCCTGTACAGAGATCTGGGCCTAAATCCATCGTTTGTTTGCTCACCATGCCGTTCCAGTTTGAACCCAGCCATATGCAAATCAGTCTTGACCCTGTGCCTCATGGGAACAGTCCAGCCCGAACTGCCAACCCAGGTCCTCCCTGGACTGGAACAAGCATCCTAGGACCGGTATCGGGGTTTCACCCCTCTTCAGCCAGGATAGCTTGATTCCAGTGGCATGGAGAGCACTGGAGTGTTTGATTTGCTCAAACGCTCCGTCCATCATCCCCCTTGGTATCGCTCATGTAAAACACACCAATACCTTTGGGTCAAGGTCCTGCTATATAAATCTGCAACAAAGAAAAACAAAAAACTTAGAGGTTGGCTGAATAATGGTCATTCATCACAGAGTTTGTGGGCAATTCAGGAATTCTTTTAAAGCTTGAGAGCTCTTATGGAAACTACAAATAGTTACGGGCGTCCCCAAAGTAACCTAATATGAGGATTTGTGACCCCTTTTGAACTATCTGTATATGCTCCAAAGTCTGTCTAAAAAATAGAGCTTCAATGACTTTGTGAAGCAGTACAAAGTATTGAGCTTTGACTGGTCTAACTCTCAGAGAGCATATGAACATTAACATCTGCAATGCCACAATGACAAGTGATCGAGGTCGATCTCACTAAGACATTCCCAACTCAAGTGAGAGAGCTGATGAAGAAGGAACCAAACTATGACCTGCAAGAAACATCAAAGTACAATTATTAAACTAAACCTAATGCACACTTTGTTTATCCCTGAAGTCACATAGAAGATAATCTAGGTTCACCGTATGACATACCCTGGTGTACCCAAACCTAGAACCCATAGTGGGGCAGGCAGTCCTTTAAGTGGGATGAAAAAACTTGGGGTTTTTCATAGGGGCAGGGCCGATGTAATTAAGGGCATGGCTTAAAACACTTAAGCTAAAAATCTGTACATAGCACAGTGTGCTATTTTTTGTGTTTCTGTCCATTCATCCAGATATATAACACAAGTAACAGTACACCTACAACAAGCTAGAACAATTGGCTTTGTCAATGGTTGTAACTTGCTTAAAATAAATCAGCAACAACTATGATTTCGTTCCATATAGTATGAAAATGATTCCAGACTTTCCCGCAAGGTTGTGGCTAAGACTAGAGCTGACGACTTTCGAGCTGTGAAAGCAGGTTCGAGACTGACGTCTGCTCAACATTCTGTAATGAAAACATGAAAATATCTTAGTATAATGTAACTGGTGCTCATGTGAAGCGCTTTAAGTTTGCCCTATATAAAACTGAAAAATGAGTCTATTTGAAGTTATATCAAAAGCAGTGATGGCTGGCACTATTTTTTTTTTTCCACTCAGAGAGTAAAAATGGAGAGCCCGATAGGGACCCGTCTCGGCACCAATTTTTAAGAACTACCGGTGCTGAGCACTGGCATGATCCGGCCCACTTAAAACCCAAGGGGCAGGAGGTGAATGTATGTGATGTATGTGACAAGCCATTGCTGGTACACAAATATAGGACATGGTTGGTAAAAAATGAAGACATCACTTAAATGAAGTCAAGCTGGCAAGCGGAAGGCAGCAGTGTTTGCACGAGCAAGATAAACTGAATTGGGTGCTGGGTCTTTCTGTCATTAACCTTACTTGAAAATTCCACCCTTATTTTGAGTTGGTCTTGTTCACAGGCTGATTTTGTAGGCTTTTTAAACCAGTACAATCCAATAGGTGCCATTGATACATAGCTGAATCTTAATGGATCTATTTGCCTCCGCTTCCCACATGCCCTTCTGGCTAAACACCAACCCTACTGTTATACTCAATATGATCGAAGTGACTTGCAGTATTTGTTTTTTTTATTTAGATGCTTGACTTTTGGAGGTTTGTGGTTGCACCTACAAGTCAGGTAATGCCGTGTGTGTCTTGGACACCTTGATAAAGAGGGATAATCGAGCAGCACCCCCTCCTCCCCCCCAAGGGGGGCCGTCAGAGCAGTTTGCCAGGGACGGTTTCGGTTCCCAGTCCGGCCCTGGATGGCTGCCATTTAACTATAAGGTTCCTTGCAAACAAAACGTTGCAATTTTCTCTTTTGAGGACTAAATGCTGGTGGATTTCATTATGCAAGATGACTTCATTGAAAATAGAGTCAAAATTAACCCTGGGCGTAGTACTACGCTACGCTTGTGTAATTTGCGTAGTTTGCGCTACTACGCGCTACGCTAATTGCACGTAGCACAGTGCAAAAACATGTAGCGGGTATTTTGTCCTTGTTCACGGTCCTCAACATCAAGTTGGCGACCGCGAGTGAGCAAAATGACATCCCGGCAAGACTTTTTCCTCATTCGCGATCAGCAACATCAGTTTGCCGATCGCGAGCGTGGAAAATAAACCTCCCGGCGAGATGCTCAACGTGGGGAGGTCAGGTTTCTCATTGCTAGTGGTCGCGTATGCTCGCGACCGCTCGCGATGAGAAACTACCAGTCCGCGTTGAGAAAGCTGCCGCTCGATTACAAATCTATTCGAATGGCAGAAAACGACCGCTTCCACTGTGCAAGATGCCGTTTGCAATGATTGCACAGTGCGGACAAGCATCCGGCACTGTGCAATCAGTGCGAACAGCATTTTCCCTACCGCACTACGCAGTTTGCGTAGCAAGGCATAGCTCGCGTAGTGCGAAGTGCACTTCGCATAGCGTAGCACCACTACACAAACTACGCACAGGGTTAGTCAAAATGGATAGATTGTTTGCAAAGGTGAACCTTTAAAATGAAGTGTTTTTTCAAACCTACCAGATATATTCATTACGCCAGGTCCCTCCTGTTCTCGTCCCATTCATCACAAAGTGAAGACAGTCATCTCCAGACAGAAAAAAAGAAAAGAGAAATGCTGGGACCCTAACCCCAGCCCCTCCCACTGGGAGTACATAAGCAGTACTTACCCAGCATTCCACCTGTTCTTTTTTTCTGTCTGTTGAAAGAATTGGGATGAGGTGCTGGTGCTGCTCCTGCTGGGCTTGAGTGGCTTTCTTCCTTGGAATCCCCCATCCGGCTGCCTGGCTGTGTGGTCGGGGTGTCTGATGGTCTGCCTGCTGGGTTTGCTGGGAGGCTTGGTTTTCCGGTCCGGCTCTTGCATGCCGGCCGGCCCTGTGCGGCTGGTACACCTGCCTCCCGGTTCCTTACGGGTTACTGGGCTCATCTTCCTGTAGCCTGGCCAGGTGGAAGATGAGCCGTGTTGCCTGGTTCCCTTGCCTTCCTGCTTCCTCCTGCCCTGGCATTGATGTGGCTGGGTGCCTTGGGCTGGCTGACAGTGGAGGCGGGACCTTGTTCCTGTCTCCCGCCCCCTCGGGTGAGTCCCGCGTAGCGGTTTCTGTTTCCTTCCTTTCTTTCTCTGTGCTCCTTCTGCTTGCCGAGGACGAGGACCGATGGTTTCTTATGTTGATCCCTGCAGTGCGCAGCGGGTTCTCACCGGAGTCCATGCCGCACGTCCTCGCTGCTGCCATGCCTGGAGGCACAAAGTGCTGTTTTTCCCCGTTGGGTTTGCAGGTTTGCTCCAGATGGCTGCTGCTCTGCCTGTCACGCCTCTCTGGCGTTTTTGGCACTGGTGCGGGTTGTACTCCTGCTCGTCAATGGAGGAGTTACTGTGGCCTAGTGTTTGTGGTTGCAGACTCTTACTCCACAGTTCTGTGTTCACATCCTGTGGTTTCTGAAGTGCCATAATAGGCAATGGCTCTTTCTTTACAATACAGAATGAATCTGGTTGTACAGCATGGCTGGGGGTATGCCTTGGATCATCTGTTGCGGCGCTGTCTTTATTCCTTGGTGTCCAGGTTCCTGGTGGCCTGGAGGGGGCTTGTTACTGTTTTGTGCCCCCCGGGTGTATTTTGCATGGAGGTGGCTGTTTCCTTGGTGTGCTGTTACTGGCTGCCTGCTTCCGCCTCTCAGGTTGCCTTGTGCTCCTCCTGTGGTTCACGTTTTCGTGGGTTGTGCTCATTCTTCTTTACCTCTTGCGGGGTTCATATCTTCGTGGGATGGGGGCCTTGTTCTGTGTCTGCTGAGCCGCCTCCTCCAGGTACGTGCCACGTGGTGGTTTTGACCTTTTTTACTCTGGCCGGCAGGGGTTCCTTTTCCTTTCCTGGCTCTGTCTGTCCTGGTTGGGGGTCCTCCTGGGACGGCAGGGTGCGGTGGCGGTTGGCATCTTCTTTCTTGCCCTTGGTTCTTGCGATTCGGGTTCCTGCCTCGTCCTCCGGTGTGTCCGTGTTCCTCGCCTTGTGCTTCCCTTGCTGCTACTGTGCCACACTTGGGGTGGTCCTTTGGTCCTCCCTGTCTTTGTTGCTCTTGTGTTTTTTTTGGGCTCCCTTTGCCCTGGCTTCAGTCTTTCTCCTGGGGTGTGTCTGCCCTCTGCTTGTTCTGGCCCGGTGGTTCCCTGGCTGGGTGCCTGCCTGGGTTTGCGGGGGCTGTGGGGTTGTGCCTCTATCACCTGTTGGGCAATGCTCTTGCCTATTGCTTTTGGTGTCCATATTGGCTGTCTCTGGGGCTGTTGCTCTGTTCTCGGTCTCTGGCCCCTCTTTGTCTCGTTTTGGGCTGGGTCCTTGCTGCCTTGTCCGCCCCCATTTCTTGCCTGGTTTCTGGGTTTTGTGCTGGGTTAGGTCTGGTCCTTCCCTGTTTGTGTGTCTGCCTGGGGTTGCAATGGGCTGTGGTGTTTGTTCCTCCTGCGGTGGGGTCTCTGGGTGCCTTTTTCTTCATCGAGCCCTCCCTGCCTAAGGATGGGTTTGCCTACTGGGCCCTGGTCTGCTGTGCTCTCTGCCCTATTTTGGTGGGTCGGACTGGTTGGTGGCCTGCTTGTGCTGACCTGGGTGGTCGGGTGCTTTTGGCTTCTGCTGCTGGCTGTTATCCTCTGCCCCCTGCACTCCTCTTTTCTGTTGGGTTTCAGCTTTTGGCCCAGTCCTGTGGTCTCTGGCTGTGTGGTCTCCGCCCGTGAGTGGCAGTTCCCTCAGCGGTTGTTTCCTGGTCCTTACATGAGGGGATGGCCTGCTGCTGGCTGGCTGGCTGGCTGCTGGATTCCTGGGGCTTGTTGCTGTAGTGTGGGGGGTTGGTTCGGGGCCTTGTGACTAGGGCTCCTCTGGCCTTTCTTTTTGCCTGTGCCCTGCTGGGGCCTTCCCTGTTTTAGGCAATCAGCGGTTGTGGGTTTGGCCGCCGGGTCTTTCTGGTTGGGAGGGTTGCTTGACTTTGGCCCTGGCTTCCCATCTACTTGGCGCTCTGCTGTCTTGCTCCTGCCCTGGGGGTTTTCCTCCTGCTCCTGCCCTCCCTTGGTGGGTGCTGGGCCGTGGAGTTTGTGGGCCTGGGCGGTCTGCTTGGCTTTCGCCCTGGCTTCTGTTGCCTCTCTGGCTTTGCTGGTTTTGTGGGTTTGTTTCACTCCCCTTGGGGGTCGTGGGTTTCGGGGTTGTGGCCATTGGCCCTGTCCCGCCACTTCTGGGACTGTGCGGGTTCTGAGTTGTTGGTCTCCTGTCTTTGGTGGCTTGTCTGTTGCTTGGTCGGTTGTCTGCCTGGCCTCTTTGGGGGGCGTCTCTGGCTGGCTTGTTCTTCTGCCCTGGTCTTTGTGGCCTTGGGGGTTGGCTTCGCCTGCCCATGCTGCTCTGGCGTTTCATGTCAGACCCTGGTTCGGTTGGGGCCTTGGTCCGTGTGCAGCATTTGGCCTCCGGAGGTACTGGTCTCTGTCTCTTCTTCTGCCCTTTTAGGTTTCGTTGTGGTTGGGATCTGGCTGTATGGTCCTCATGATGGGTCTTTCACTCTTCCGGAGGCTGGTTTTCTGTTGGGTGCTTGGGCCTGCTCTCTTTGGCTCTGTGTGCCTTGTGGGGCGGCATTCCAGGGGCGGTGTTCCTGTTTCCCCGGCTTTCTTGTGTGTGCCTTGGCCATGCTGACTCTTGGCCTGTTCCTGGGCTCTCGCTGTGTCTCCCCCTCCCGGGCTGGGTGCTTGGTAGTAGTTGTGTGGCGGCTCTGGTGGTTGGTTCTGGCCATTCTTTCCCGGGGCCTGGTCCTCCTCTGTGGGGTTTTGGGGGCTTTGTCCTCTGGGCTCTCTGGCCAGGTCGTTCTGGTTGGGGGGGGGCTGGTGCCTGGAGGCTGTTTCCCTCCTTCCTAGTTAGATGGGTGGTCCTGCCCTTGGGTGGTCCTTTGGGTTTGTGCCTTTGCCCTGTTGCCGGGCTCTTTGGTGTGGCTGTCCGGTGCTGTTGGGGTTTGTCCTCTGGTTGGTCTTTTCACCCTTTGTGCGATGTGCGTCGGGGGCTAGGGGGCCTTCCGTTCGTCCACTTGTCTTTTTGGGGTGGCATGTGTGTCAGTTTGTCTGTCGGGACTTCCTTTCTGTTCATGGTGGGGCACGCTCTGTGTCCATGCTGCCGCCTGGCCTGTGTGCCTGCCTGGTGGTGCCGGGCTTGTCGGCCTTTTCGTCCGATGGGCACCCTTGGTCATGTCCTGTTGGGGCGTCGTCGTCTCTATCCAATGCGTTCCTAGGGTGTTGCTTGCTTTGGCGCCTGTTTCCCTTCTGGGGCTTTGCCTTTGTCTCTTTGGGGTGCCTCCTTTTCGGCTTCCTTTTAAGCTTGGTCGCCTTTTTGGCATGCTCCCCTTTGCTTGGCTGGTTGGGTGGATGATTATCTCCACTTTGTGATGAATGGAACGAGGACAACGGGATCCGGAGCAATGAAGATTACCGGTAAGTAATAAAGCATTTGTTATTAGCACAAAGCCCTGGCGACTTAATTTCAGAAAAAGAAAGACATTTAGTTAGGCCTGGGTGAAAATTTCGTTCCGTTCGCGGAAATTGTGATAATTTGACATTTTCGCGTTCCGCGGAGAGCGCGAAAATGTCAAAATTTCCGGCTTCCGCAGCTTGGCGATAATTTGTTTCTTGCTCGCGCTGTAAAATAATACATTCTGGCGCGCACGCGATCGCCTTACCTGAATCCCTGCGTTCGCCGACAAGTTTTCTTGATCCGGTCGCGTTCTCCATGAGATGTTGTATTGTTTTTAGCCATTTGCGCTGTCTCGCGACAGTTCGCGCCCGCAGTGACGTCATGCGTTGCGCGATCACGTCTTTCTTCTCGCGATCATGCACCGCGAGACAACTCAAAACAAGATGGCCGCGCCCGCAAGCAACCACATGGGTAAGTTGGCGACCCGCAACCATGCAGAAAATCTCGCGAACATGCGGGAAACAGAACAGAACCACCCATCGCAAAATATGGTCAAAGCTCAAAATATTAACATAGAGAAAATATTGTTTTTAAAACTAGAAAATAGTTAAGGAGAACGTACCTGTATCAAATATTTTTCTCCTCCAAATTGATCCTTTCTTAAACTGGTGTGGAAATTTGCCTCTTCACATATATGCTGCTGCCTTGGTTTTGAAGCAGAGAGTTTGAAGGAAAATGCTGCATAGGGATTTTGCTTTGGCTCTTAGGGCCAGACGTACAACCGTTTTTTGCGGTCGCAAACGGGAAATTGGCACGTTTGCGACTTCAAATCGGTGTGGCCAATGTGCAATCCCTATTTTGCGAGTTGGTAACCTATTACTGACTCGCAAAATAGGGTTTGAGACTCGCTGTTAGGAAGGGGCGTGCCAAGGGCATCCCTTCCTATTAGCGAGTCCCAATGGTATGTACCATTATTTTGCGACCGCAATTGCGGTTGCAAAACACTCGTAATTTACTATCTACTTCAGGTAGGTGGTAAGCCACTCGCAAATGGGAAGGGGTCTCCAGGGCACGCCATCCCCTATGTGACTGGCATTCAAAATATTTTTTAAGAGCAGGCAGTGGTCCCATGAACTACTGCCTACTCTTAAAAAATGAAACAGTAACGTTTCATTTTTCCTTTTTTCAAATGCATCCCGTTTTCCTTTGAGGAAAATGGACTGCATTTAAAAAAAAATGCTTTATTTATAGAGCAGTCACAGACATGGTGGTCAGCTGACCCCAGCAGGCCACCATCCCTGGGACTGCTGGCAATTCTTAATGGGGTCGCAAATTGCACCTGCCTCATGACTATTAACGAGGCAGGCAATTTGCCCCCCATTAGGAATTGCAAACAGTGTCTGAAACACTTTTGTACATTCCGATTTGCAAATTGCGAGTCACACAATAACGCAATTTGTGACTCGCAAATTGGCAGGCCTTGTTTGGTTAGAAAATCTATCTAAACATCGAGGTGTCTTTTCTAGTGCTTTACAGTGCACTATTACATGGTACAAAGGGTACATCCGCAGTAAAAAACAGATATACAGTCTTAGTGATTTAACAAATACAACACAAATGGCAGTGGTAGAAAAACACCCGTCAGCACCTCGGCACTGTTTTCCAAAAGTAAAGTATAAGGATCTGTAAATGGGCGTGCTTAATGTACCATTAAACAACAAGAGAGAGAGGTTTTTGTTACAAGGCGCACTATTGGTCCCCCTAAAAAAGTAGTCAAAACAATAGAAGAGTGTGCCTTCTTAGGAGAAGAGCGAGAATAAAGAGTCACATTTGATTCTTTAGAAAGCCCTCACTCACCAACCTAGTTGGTGACATGGACGGACGTGCAAGACATATATATCATACAACATTAACAATAAAGGGAATGGGGGGCAAAGCACTCAGGAGCTCCACACGGTAAGACTGAAGCTCAGTAAGTTCCTCATCCACAATTGCTGTTACAGATACTGACTGAAAATACCCACATATAGGATATGTGTGCAAAGGCAGGGTCTGTGGAGCTTATACCTATGGTGATGTTATAACTGTAACTCAAAGACAATACTCACAGTGAACAAGAAACACCACCTAGGTAATCAGCTGTGCCCTAGGATCTTGGCGATCAAAGAGGAGCACGCAAGGCAGTATCAGCAAAGGGGTAGAACTAAACACAAGCACAATAGACAATGAGCTCGCAAGGAGGAGTGCTTAACAGGAAAGGAAGGAAATCACAGGGCACACTTGGCAGAGAGCAGGTAACAAACATACAAGGTAACAGAAGCAAGACAGCAGAATAGAAAGACAGCAAACTAGAACTGGAACCAAGGAAATGGGAAGAAAGACAGCAAACTAGGAACTGGAACCAAGGAAATGGGAAGAAATGCAGGGACTGGAAAAGGATATACAGAAGTGGAGGCTACAAGGGTATACTGGAATAGTGCAGGGTCAGGACTCAAGAAAACAAAGTAGCATTGAAGGCAGTGTGGGGGCAGGAACAAGAATTGAGCTAAGGCTCAGGAGTCAAGGTAGCACTGCAGGCAGTGCTGGTTCAGGAACAGGGAATTAGTAAAGCTTCAGGAGTCAAGGTAGCACTGCAGGTAGTGCTAGTTCAGGAACAGGGAATTACTAAAGCTTCAGGAGTCAAGGAACCACTGCAGGCAGTGCTGGTTCAGGAACAGGGAAATTACTAAAGCTTCAGGAGTCAAGGTAGCACTGCAGATAGTGCTGGTTCAGGAACAGGGAAATTACTAAAGCTTCAGGAGTCAAGGTAGAACTGCAGGCAGCACTGACTCAAGGAAAAAGGAAATAGCTACAGCTCAGGAAACAAGGAGCCAAGAGAGCACTGCAAGCAGTGCAAATCAGGGACAAGAAATAGCTGAAGCCCAGGAACAGGAACAAGGAATATCTCTAGCTCAGGAACTCAGGAAACAAGGTAGCACTGCAGGCAGTGCTAATTCAGGTACAAGGAATAGCTATAACTCAGGAACTCAGGAAACAAGGTAGCACTGCAGGCAGTGCTAATTCAGGCACAAGGAATAGCTATAGCTCAGGAATCAAGGAACAAGGATTAACTATAGCTCAGGAATCAAGGAATATCAAAAGCTCAGGAAACAAGGATCGGTCTCACCGTAAAACAGCTACAATGACCAACCCTGGCCTGAAGGGAGGTGGGGCTTAAAAGATCTCACAGTAATCACATGCATCAGGTGTGAGCAGGCTAGCAGCAGCCAGCCACGGGTGAGCTGAATTCCTCCACCCATCCTTGGCCTGCAGAGGTGGAGACGAAGAAGTGAGCAGGGAATTCTAAATAATGGAGTTTCAGGCATGAGTACTAATACCATGGATACTGTTCATAGGGAACGATCCATCAAAGCAGCCCTGATAAACTGCAGATCCCTGCCCAAGCATGCTTCTGAACTCTGGCTGCTTCTAAAAACCTCAGGTTTGGATCTGCTATTTTTGACTGAAACTTGGCTACGAGAAGGGTCGAATCCGGACATTTGTCTGACCGTTCCCCTGGGCTATAGAATGGTTATAGCCAACAGAGCTGACAACAGACTGGGGGGTGGTCTGGCAATAATTCTGAAAGAGGAGTGGGAAATTTCATATAAGAAAATAGTAGAGACCGGTCCCATTGAGACCTTGTCCTTCCAAATTAAATTCAACAAAAACCTTTCAATGGCAGGACTTTTAATATATAGACCCCCTAGCACTCCGACTTACTACTGGTCGCTACTATTTGATTGCATCGACAACCTATCGTTACGCTATTCCAACTACACTGTGCTAGGAGACTTTAACGTACATATGGACCTGGCAAATTGCCCTCTGGCCTCTCTAGTAGACGATGCACTAAAAAGTTTAAATTTTATGCAAAGAGTTCTATCCCCCACTCATGCAGCTGGACACACACTAGATCTGATTTTCACTAATGACAGGACCATCATTGTGGAAAAGCCGTTGCCAGTAACCTGGTCAGATCACATGCTGGTTACATTTAAGCTGGGACTGATGTGCCCTGCTAAGCACTGTGGACCTACTAGAGAAAACAGAAGAAACTGGAGGAAAGTTACTCCTGATTCAATGAGAAGGGAACTAGCCAATACCACTCCTACTGCCTCCGGAAACCCCATTAGAGACTCCTCCCTCTTCAATGAATGGCTGACCTCTGCCCTAGACAAGATAGCCCCGATTAGATCCTGTAAAATATCTAGGAGTAGGCCTTCAGCGCCTTGGTTCAATAATGAACGCCAAATGGAAAAAAGTCATTGCAAAAAGCTGGAGCGTATTTGGAGGAAAAACTATGAAACCTCAGCTAAAGAGACTTATAAGGAGGCACTGAAGAAATTTCATACCCTCAAACGCAAAATCATGAGAGACTTTATGGCTAAACAAATCATGGAGGCAGAAAACTCCCCAAGGGAGATTTTTACGATAGTAGAGAGTTTCTTGAAACCTCAGTCCCTAAAAAGCACCATCCCAGCGTCTCTTCCGCTGTGTGAGGAACTAGCCTCTTTTTTCCATGACAAGATTGCGGCCATCTACTCTACCTTTCCTATTGCGGAAGAGCAGGCGATACCTTTGGTATGCCATTCAGTCAAATGGTCAGACTTCCGTCGGTATGAGAAGGACGCCTCGCTGAGGGATTTGATGAAAGTCAAGTCTGGATGCCCTTCCGATCCTTGTCCGGCTAGAATACTCAAACTTCTAGCCCCTGTAGTCAACAACTCACTGAACAATGTTTGGAATACCTCACTGGACACGGGAATCTTCCCCACTGAATGGAAGAAAGCCTTTGTCCGTCCTCTTCTTAAAAAAGAGGACGCTGATCCAACAGAGCTGAAAAATTTTAGACCGATCTCTCTGCTCCCAGCTCCAGCCAAGATTCTGGAAAAGGAGGTCCAGAGGCAGCTGTCAGATTTCCTTGAATCAAATAGCTGCCTTCACGACTCACAATCGGGTTTTAGGGCTGGTTACAGCACCGAGACAGCTCCTCTGGAGGTAACAGAGTCAATTCGTGAGACGATGGATGCTGGAAACTGTGCCATGCTTGTGCTGCTCGATCTTTCGTCAGCTTTTGACACGGTCTCCCATAAGATCCTGCTCAATAGGCTCCACTCATTAGGGGTGACAGGGACCGTGTTACGTTGGTTCCAGTCGTTTTTGGAAAACAGGTCCCAACAAGTCTTCCTTCACCCAAATGTCTCCAGCTCTAGGACATTGCTACAAGGGGTCCCACAGGGATCCGCCCTGAGTCCATCCCTGTTTAATGTGTATCTGGCTCCACTGGCATCTATCGTGGAAGGTTTGGGTGTCCGTGTTGTTTCATATGCTGACGACACTCAACTTATATTCTCCTTCAAAGAGCAGAGTGAGAATGCTTTTACCAACTTCAGGCAGTGTCTTCTTAATATCTCGGCCTGGATGACGGATAACTGCCTGAAGTTGAACACTGACAAGACCGAGATATTGTTTTTTAATCAGCCTCTCCCCCCTCAATCCGAGCTTTGGTGGCCTGTAGAACTAAACCCTCCACCAATTCCGGTCAACTCATCCAGGAATTTGGGTTTTAGAATTGATACGCAGCTTACAGGCAAGGCCCAAATATCGCACATATCCTCACAATGCTTCTGGAAACTGAAGGCATTGCGCAGATGCCTTCACTTTCTTCCTATGGAATGCAGGAAGATGGTGGTCCATGCGCTCATCACCTCGCAGTTAGACTATGCCAACAGCCTTTTCATTGGTATCCCCGACTACCTTCTGAGAAGACTTCAGAGGATCCAAAATGCTGCGGCCAGACTTATCAGAAATGTGCCCCTACGGTATCACATTACCCCCCATCTGCAAAGCCTACATTGGCTACCGGTAAAAAAAAGAGCGATGTTTAAGGCTCTGGTCATAGCCCACAAAGCGCTCAGAGAGGTTGGTCCTCTCTATCTGAGACGCAGGCTCCAAAAATATCAGAACGCTAGAACTCTACGATCTAGCAACCTGAACCTCCTAGCCATTCCACGCTTTAGAAAAGCAAGGTTGGGAGGCAGAGCCTTTGCAGTAAAAACAGCCACGCTGTGGAACATGATGCCTAACCCCCTGCGTCAGATAAAGGCGGAATTCCCATTTAGGAAGGCCTTCAAAACATGGTTGTTTGGCCTTTCCCCTGCCTTCTAACCCCTTTGTCCTCTCTCCTGGTCTCCCCCCCTCTATGGATGGATGCTAGCGCCGGGACACCTCCGTTGGAGGTAGCTGTTGCGCTTTACAAATGCCAAAATAAATAAAATAATGAATATGAGCAGGATGGCTTTCACAAAACCCGGCATGGATTGGGAATGGATGTCAATTCCCAAATAGTGTCCAAACGGCTGGAAATCAGTATACACATGAAGGCGAGGGTCTGGAAGCTTATTAGAACACTGGAGAGTCCCACAGTTCAGCCCCCTGGTGGTGGACACAAGAACGATGGGAGCAAGTTGTGACAGGGGATAAGCAAGGACTTGGAGAATACCAAAAATGTCAAGCTACAAAAGCAAATCTGAGAAAGAAAAGTTCAATATTGCTATGAACATTTTTAAAGCAATTCATCAAAGCCCAATAAAAGGGAACTCAAAAACGCGAAACAGGCCTTATGTCAGGCATATTATACAAAGTGCGAGGGTTTGAACCGCACATATGTGCAAAAGGTTTACGAAGAGAGTAATTTTACTGGGAGGTTTTTAGTAGGCCTGGGCGTAGTTCGCGAAGTAGCACTTTGCGAAGCTACGCAAAGTGAAGTTCGCACTACGCGAGCTACGCGTAGCACTTCGCGAACTGCGTAGTAGCTTGTTCGCACTGTGCCAGATGTTGTTTTCAATGATTGCACAGTGCGGACAAGCAACCGGCACTGTGCAATCATTGAAAATGGCATCTTGCACAGTGCGAGCTGTAGTTTTCTGCTGCTCGAGTAGATTTTTACTCGAGCTTCAGCTTTCTCAACGCGAACTGGTAGTTTCTCATCGCGAGCGGTCGCGAGCATACGCGACCACTCGCAATGAGTAACCTGACCTCCTCGTGTTGGGAATCGCGCCGGGAGGTTTATTTTCCATGCTCGCGATCGCCAACTTGAAGTTGCTGATCGCGAACAAGGAAAAAGTCTCGCCGGGATGTCATTTTGCTTGCTCGCGGTCGCCAACTTGACGTTGAGGACCGCGAGCAAGCAAAAAATGACCGCAGCACTACGCAACACTACGCTACGCGTGTTCGCACTGTGCTACGTGCAGTTCGCGTAGTGCGAAGTAGCGCGAACTTCGCAAACTACGCGAGCGTAGCGTAGTGCTTTGCCCAGGCTTAGTTTTTAGCATTTCAGGCATGTGAACAAGCTGCCAATAATAAATCAGTTTGTTTTGAGAACCATAATATTCCTACATTATCTGAGGCAGAAGGGGATTTCATTTCTCGATCCTTCTCTAAGAAGAATAGGTGGAGGTAATGAAGAACCTTCCAAATTGTAAGGCCTGTGCCCCAGATGGTTTCTCTGCAGAATGTTATAAATCCTTTTTAGATGCCTTAGCCGATTATCTTTTACTTGTCGCCAATACACTGCTAACAGGGGGCCCTATACAAGCTTTATTCCATAAGGGGAACATCATGAGTTTCTTAAAAAGGGTGAAAGAGGTGAAGAACCAAATTTGCATCGTCCAATTACATTATTAAATGTGGACTATAAAATAATCACAAAATTAATCGCTAATAAATTCAACCGAATCGCAGCAAAATGTGTTCATTCAGATCAGAGTGGTTTTATTGTGGGACACCAATTAGGTACCAATACACATTCTTTGGCCGAAGAATTAGATAATTTTTCAGTCAATGATATATCAGCTATAGTGCTTCTTTTAGATGCTGAGAAAGCATTTGACCTCGTGGTCTGGGAAACTTTATTTTGTATTTTATCCAGATTTGGGAATCCTTTCTAGATCACGGGGTTGATACAGCAGATGTACTGCAACGCAGAAGCCAATATTATTGTAAACACTTTGTGCGTGGGGAAAATACAAGTTCTTCATGGAACACGGCAGGGGTGCTCCTTATCCCCTATTTTATTAACTATTTTTATTGAGCCCCTGGCAATAGCAATTAGGGAGAATAGTTATAACTGTGCTGCCATTGTCACAAATGGGGAAGATAAGGTTATATTCTAGTGATATTATGCTAATTCTCGATACTAGTAAACACACACAATAGAAGGCTTTTGAGATCTTTGTGCACTATGAGAAATTGGGACCCTATAAAATTAATGGGGAGAAAACTGAAATAATATTATGTGGGTACAATGCTGATATATTACACCCAGATATAACCTTATGTGTTCACTCGCAGCCAAAAAGATATTTCGATATTCGATATTCATCACGGATCGAGGATTTATATGATCTTAACTTTCCCCCGTTGCTTTAAAAAAATACAAGATCTATTTGCATGCTGAAATTCACTTCCTCTGACAATCCTGGGGAGAGTTTCCCTGATTAAAATGTCTGTCCAACGGATGTTTAATTTTCTATTCTCGGCTATTCCATGTGTTTTAACCACAGCTTTTTTTAGTAAGGTTGAGCCTATGTTTACCTCATGTATGTGGCAACAAAAAACAGCCAGGATAGCACTGCGCACTTTGTGTGAAGGGGTGGAAAATGGTGGGTTGGCCCTTCCCAATCTTAGGGATTATTATTTTGCTTATTTTGCATAGTATATGTCCAGATTTAATGCAAAGCTATACAATGATATTTTTCATAACTACTTTATGCAGCAAATTCTCAAAGAACATAATGTAAGTGTAGAGTTAAAAATTGTAAAGTCACCTAAAAAAGTACGTTAGAAGAGTCTGAAGTGGTGCCTTTGAAAACAAAGGGATCTTTACAGGAGATATACCATTCCCCATTTTAATGCACTAGCATCCTTGTCAAAATTAATCTAGGAAACTAGCAGATTTTATATCTGTGGAGAGATGGTTAAACATGTTAGTGATGGACACTACATCATATCCCAGAAAAGTTTGCTCCTTTGTATCATGGTACATGCAGTCCACAATTTGCGCTCCCCTCAGTGTTGACTGTGGTATTAACACTGCAGTCAACACAGGGAAGCATTGCGCTCCCCTTAGTGTTGACTGTAGCATTGCACTCCCCTTGGTGTAGACTGTAGTGTTGACCACACTGTCAACACTGAGAGGTGCGCAAATTGTGTACTGCATTTACCATGATACAAAGGAGCAAACATTTATGGGCTATGATGTAGTGTCCGGCCACATGCTTTTTCCTGCCCAAACTGATTTTATTGACCCCCTGTACCATTTATCACACGTTCCTAATGTTCCTTTTTGTAAAAACTGCATTCAGGCCCATTGATTACACTTCATTCGGCCCAAGTCGGAGAGTACGTCCCAAGCCAGAGAGTACAGCCCGGGTGCAGAGAGTGCAGCCAAGGCCGTAGATTCCGGCCCAACTGCATACGTAAAGATACAACTCGTTAATGACCTTTGCGAACACCAAAAGTCGTAAGGTTAGACTTTTGTCTCAGACTGCCTTTGTGAATTGGGCCCAATGTATTTTACTGGTAAATTTATCTCTGGTGCTTGAACATCCTGAATTGATGTATTTGTATTTGTGTCGCAAATACTTAGATCTGAATAAAACATTTTTTTTTTTAAACTAACGTTTTGGAAAAACGTAGAAATGTGTGAGCTACTCTAAGCCACATGACACATTTAAGCGTACAAGAGGCTTTCTGAAAGCACTTCCAGTAGATTAGCCTATGTGACCTATCATTTAAATAAGTTCATTTATCCTTACATTACATTTGGTCATTTAAGATTGCCATGAACATTTGGGAACATGTCATGAATAGCATGACATTTCGAGAAATTTACTAAATAAAACCAATCTGCAATAGCAGCTTTGTTTATTTCTTTACCATCAAAATAAATGACATACCCTCAGAATGTTTCACCTATTTTGCTGGAAAGCTTATTGACTTTTGTAGGTTGACTTTGACACAAGGCATATTTGGACAAAATCATAATTTTCATGACGAGCAATTACATTAACATTTCCCAATTCTGATGGTGGAGTTCTATCACACACCCATTGGTAACACTAGAAGAAATATATGTTGAGTGGGAGGAAGTAAATAATAAAAAAAGATAGCTGACAAGGATGCATTCAAATATTCCACAGCCCCTCTGGTATTTTCTGACATACCAATGCCACTCTATAATTCAGGAAACCATAAAAAAGCAAAATCTTGGATTATAAAAACAGCATACAAATGTATCAATGCCATGTTACAAATAAACGATATATTCTGTTCTATCCACTGCAGATTTTTCTAGTGGCATTACATTCTCCTAATCTTTACTAATGACAGTACTAGTATCTGATCTTCTTAACCAGCTTCCTCTGTGATTTTAACTTTTCATAGTTGGTGAGACATTTGTCATGTGCAGCACAACCACACTGAATTTCAGTGCCTTAGAGACAGGTCCCAAGTCATGTTTGAACAAAGGAGACAGGGGACTTGGAAGAGATGGCACACAGGACACTGGAAAAGGAGCACTTGCAGTCAAAACTCTGCTTTTTTCAGACTCATATAAACAGCCCTTGCCACTAGAGGACTAACAGAATCAGGCACACTTTCAGGTCAGTTCTGGCAAACCCCCCCTTTATAGTGTTCTCTTATCTGACGACAGTGGGGGTTGTGGCCCTTTACTTTTCATTACAGTTCACACTCAGCTTGTTTTGTTTCTTCACCTTTGTTGTTTTCTCCCTTGTTCAGTTCCTTTTGGTCCTTTAGTTTCCTTACACTGTGGACCTGATAGATACAACAAGGGTCTCTGCAGTTTGTAGGGGAGTCTCCTCGGGGCAGAATCTTTAAAAATGGAATTCACATTGCGGGGATTCCGCCCTGAGTACGGAGACTCCCCCATGACTGCAGGGGCTCCGCCACAATTGCTGAGGTCCTTTGTGAATCAGGGCATTTGAGTGTGATTCCTGCCTCATTACATTCTGCAGTGAGGGCACTCCTTCTTTGGGTTCTGTGTATGGTCTGCGGAAAACAGATGGTTGTTTACAGCATCCCTTCTGCTTGCACTGGGTTGAGACCCTGATGTGCCTAATGCGGCCCTAAGATACTGAGCCTCTGAAATCAATTCCGGGTTTCACAAACACCAGTCTGCTGGAGTGTATCACTCTCTCCCTCCTTTTCCTCTTAGACTGGGTCTTTGCCTGCATTGTTTTTCCAGTACAGGAGGTTAAGTCGACGTCTAAACATAAACACAACATCCACATTCTTGAAACACTGTGTTCATCACACTTAGTTTACAACATGTTTAACTATAAATTCTTTCATAAAAAACAATGATTTTGAAACTAAATCTTTGGTGGACTTAGACAAATTATTTACCTCTAAATCCTTTGCAAATTGAACGTGTAAAACATATCAAAGAGTTTCTAAGAGATATAGATGAGACGAGACAAGCATATCGAATCATGTCAAAAATGAACAATATTTCATTTCAAATAAAACAAGGAAAACTGGTACATTACAGCCAAACAAAATGAAAATGAAAAATAAAGCAGTACAAAAATAGTTTCAACAAACTAAACAGAACCTGAACTATAATACAACAGTAAGACAAAATAAGATAAAATAGGGGAGTAAATTTAAAGATAGAGACACACGCTTTATGTTCCTTGAAAACAGCAACGATTGCCTCCACATTGTCCTGTTGCTCAATTTATTTCATTTTTCAAATCATCAAGCAATTAATGCAACTAGGCCCAAACACCATTACAATTATTTTAGGGTGCAACATTAGAATTGGCAGAAATGGTGTTCCTTATCATCAAACCTGCTTACAGGGTTTTGTGTAGCACACATCTTGAAAATTGTCTGCTGCTTCTTTTGTTTATGGTACTGTTGTACCTGCAGAGGGACATGAGCCAGGGGTGGCTCCTCCGTTTGAGTGGAGGAGCATCGCTCCACAAACAAAGGTCTTAGGCCAGGGCTGAAAAATAAAATAGTAAAAAAGTTATTTATTACCATTTTCTTTTCAGCAACTGACCTGTCCCAAACTGAGTGTCAGGACTGGGCAGAGACATTCCTGCTGAGTGGCAGCAGGGAGCTTTATTCCCCTGAGTTTAAAATGTGCATATCTCTTTGGCTGGCTGTCTTGCGAAGACCAGCCAGGAATGCTTATTTTAAACCTCTCTAACCCAGCTGGCTAAAAGACAGCCGGGTTAGAGAAAACAAAGGACTCCAGTTCTCTGATAGAGGTTGCTCCCCCCAATCCTAGTACAGCTCTCATGCATCATGACGCTAATTTTTTTTTTCCTTTGTCAGGGCGTCATTTCTGGTTCAGATACATCAATCGTCACCTTCTACAACACCCTATTTATTCGTCAGTCGTTGGTAACAAACTTGGCAACAAGTGCGCAAGCTATCCCATTGACCTTTTACCTGTAAAGGGAAAAGGTCAAATCATACAGTAAATCATTACATTTACTCCACCTGTCTTTATCCGCTCTCTCCTCTCTCCCGTCACCAAACTGGTTCCTGGATTGAAGAAAAGAATAGACAAAAACAGGTTAGTGGTCCCTCCATGCCCCCCCCAGGTAAGGGCAGGGGGACCCCTTTGGGTCCGCTGTCGTCGCTGTCGTTGCCTGAGCCTTCCAGGGCACCTCCCCGTGTAAGGGTACAAGGGGACCCATGCTGCATGAGAGCAGCGCCAGGATTGGCTTGGGAGTCAGACCCTGCCTGCTGTCTGCCTCGAGTAGAGAAGGATCAAGGAGGGGAAAAGGTAAGTTTTGTCTTTTATGTTTTATGTGCCCGCCCCACCACCTCTGTAGATGGCAGCCACCCTGGACATGACTAATGTTCCTGATAACTCATGTAAGAAGAGAAAAGCTACGCTTTTATAGGAGACTGACAAAAAGCATGATGGGAGAAACAAATTACATTAGTGCTCTTTGTCTCTGCTCAGGGTCTACAGGTGCCTCCCTTACATTTTCTTAATCGTGTATGCAACCTTGCTCTCCAGCATCATATACTTCTTGAATTCTCATAGTTTTTTTCCTACCTCTTTGCTAAAGACAAATATCCTAATTTTCTTCCCACCTCCTCACATTAAAGAGGCTCATTATTATTACCCTTGGTGGGGGCTAATGCTCTGCAGTAAGCCCATGCGTTCCTCAACTTTGAGGCTGCGCGGAGCCGGGCACTGCTGACGGCTACTACAGAGCAGTGAGAGCAGGAGACTTAATCGATTGATTGGTTATCAGCTGGCAGTGCTTGATGGTGAGTTGCAGCGTTCAAGCAGTTGGTCAAGCAACACGAAGGATGTTTTCTGAAAAGTTAAAAGAAAAGCATATTTTTGTGACTGTGCAAAGATTCTATAGTGCTCTTGAACTGGGACAACACTTTTAATGGATCCTGAAGAAGAAGAAGAATATAAAATGAAAGTGACTGTCTCGTATGTTATAAAAACAGGAAAACTCAAAGGAACGTATTGAGCATATTTTTTTACCACTGCATTTTTAAGCTGCAGAAACTACTGTTGAGCAGTCTAATGATTCAAATTTCTTGTTAACATGTGGAGGCAAATAGTGGATACGAAAGAAATAACCACAAATGCTTGTGATGTAGAGCAGTCCCAGCAGGCTGTCGCCATAATAAAATCCAAACTTTTGGAGTTCTTTGGCCTGGATTTGGCCGCTAAGTACCTTCTATATCGGACGATGATGTTTGAATTTGGTGAAAATTCTGGAAGGGTACTGGTGAAGAGGCTTCATCAGAAAAGTGTACAGAGCCGTGTGACTAGAATTCAGGACGAAAACGGTACGGTTCAGGATACCCAGGAAGGAGTGAATGGAGTATTTCAAAAATACTATATGAAGCTCTATTCGGAAGATATTGAGAGTGCTCAGGTAGAGTCAGAGATTGAGGCCTTTTTATGGGGTAAAGAAACTATGAAGATATCGCCAGAACAGAATGAAATATTATCTGCCCCTATTTCATGGGAGGAGGTGGTGTCAGCTGTCAAAGCCTTGGCCAATGGCAAGGCCACAGGCCCAGACGCGATACCCCTCGAGTTCTATAAGACCTTCTTAGCAGAGATTCGGCACGATCTACTTGCTGTTCTTAGGGCAGCTCAGAAAGGTATGGTTCCTGACTCATGGTGGCGGACTACGATTGTTCTGTTTAAAAAAAAAAGGAAAGCCATAGCTGAGCCCATCATCTTTTCGGCCAATTTCTCTTATTAATAGTGACTCTAAAATATATTCCAAAATACTAGCCTCTAGACTTGCTGAGGTAATAGTTCCATTAGTATCTCTGCGCCAACATGGATTTATTCCGGGCCGTGACACAGTATACCATGTTCGGCGTGTTATTGCCTTATTGGGTTGGGCTCAGGCCACGGCCTCTCCCCTCGGGGTGATCCTGTTGGACGCTGAGAAGGCGTTCAACAGGGTCTCCTGGGGGTTCTTGTGGGCCGTGCTTAGGTGGAAGGGTTTTAGCACTGAGTTCATACAAGCTATCCGGTCATTATATATCTCTCCGGAGGCAGTACTTCGTATTTCGGGTCAGGAAACCAGTTATTTTAATATTAGTAGGGGCACTCGACAGGGGTGTCCGTGTTCACCCCTATTGTTTGCCTTGTATATCGATCCGTTTTTTAGTAAAATTGAAGGGGATAGAAGTATATTACCTATAAGAGTCGGGCCACAGAATATCGGGCTTTAGCTTATGCAGACGATATCGTCGTGTTAACCTCCGATGTTTCCTCTGCACTTCGGGTACTTAAGGTGTCTGCTGCTCAGTTCGGTGCAATATCAGGGTATAAGTTAAATGTGGCTAAGACCCAGGTAGTTCAAACACCAGATATGCCACACTCCAGAACCCCAGTGGTTAGTGAAGCAGTGTATCTTGGGGTAAGAATTTCAGCGGCAATTGATTCTATACCGGATATAAATATTCTTCTGGTAATAGATGCAGTAAATACCAAATTAGAACGATTGGATCACCTATACTTGTCTCTTTATGGCCAGTGTAGTGTTCTTAAAATGCTTATACTCCCAAAGTTTTTATATCTCTTTAGGACAATTTCTTTAGTACTGTCACAAAGTAGTTTGGCAAAGGCAGATAGGATATGCTATAGGTTTTTGTGGGGGTATAGGCGCTCTCGCAGGGCTGCTAAGTAGATGTGTCTCCCTCGGAATCGAGGCGGGTGGGCGGTACCCAATTTGGTGTTACACTATTGGTCGGCAATGGTACAGGCTTTTGGAGTGCCGCTTCTAGGTGATAGATTTGAAGTTCTGTTATGCAACCGCCCTACCATTTTTTAGATCGGCTTAGGTACTGCGGCTAAGGGTATCTTGGTCGAAATTCTTGAGCCGAGTTATTTCAAAAGGACTAGATTCAAGGTAATCAATGCTATGTTCCTAATTTGGCAGAAAATTTGGCAGAAATTGTCTATTTACCAGCTTAATGTATATACCCCATTTAAAGCAATTCGACTTCTCAATCCCCTTATTTTTCAAGATCAGGTAATGTCTAGATGGCAAGTACAAGGGCTGTGGGTTATAGGAGATTTGGTGGGGGATGGTCAATTATTACCTTTTTTATCTTTGAAGGATAAATTTCAGTTGTATACTCATGATTTCTTTAAGTATCTTCAGGTTAG
Organism: Triturus cristatus; assembly: GCF_964204655.1. Lineage (NCBI taxonomy): Eukaryota > Metazoa > Chordata > Amphibia > Caudata > Salamandridae > Triturus > Triturus cristatus. The sequence continues at coordinate 494,243,970 of NC_140588.1, forward strand.
AAGTGTTTTGCTTTAAACATCTTGATGGAACTCCCTCACTATTCGATAAAATAGCTAAATTTGAACTTATTCAAAAGAAAGCTAGAATTGGAATGATATATCGGTATGTACTCTCCAGTCTAACGGATGATTTGAGTGCACAAGGATTAAGGTGGGCGGACAAATTGGGGAAGACCGTTATGGATCTAAATCCGGCCTTGGAGCTTGCCAGTAAAGCTTTGGTATCCAGCAGTCTCCGGACTCAAAGCTATATGTCGATGTTTGATCTTTATTATACACCCGCAAGATTTGCAAAATGGGGTAGTAGAAAAGGGGACCATTGTTCTAGGTGTGGGCTATATGCAGCAAATACAATCATATGTTCTATTTTTGTCCAAATTTGACTAATTTTATATCAGACATAGAATGTTTTATCAATTCTACACTCAAGATTCAGTGTACTTTGACACCTGAGATGGTGATAATGGGTTATGACGGGGCAGCGTCATCGGGCAATTCATGGTACACCTCTGCGTTTTTGTTTATCGCTATGTCTATGATTCGGCTATGTATAACCTCACAATGGCTTTCCCCCTAAGCCCCAACATTTATGAATTGGAGAACTAGATTGCTTGCCATTCATAAGCTGGAATCCTCAGTATATTCAATAAAGGGCAGGGGGAGGCGGAAGCTTGCTTCTAAGATTTGGTCTCCGGTGGAGGAATGGATTAAATAGTGGCTATGCTTATGTTGTCGATAGGATAAGGCTCTACAGTGCGTTTCTCTTGCCATCTTTTTGCCTGGATATCCTTTTTTTTTTCTTTCTTGTTTCTCTATCTTTTTTCCTTTTTCTTTCTTTATTCTCTACTTTACTGCCATTGAATATGTCATTGTATATGAGATGTATTGCTCAATTTACTTATATGTTTGGACTAAAAGCCATAACTGTATTGTTTTATGTCAAAATGAAAATAAAAAAATAAAAAAAAAAAAAGAAATAACCACTTTATTTAAAACGGAAAGTATTTCCTTTATGTTTACTTACCTGCACACGTGAAATTTTGGCATTTTCGTGTTCCGCGGAGAACGCGAAGATGTCGAAATTTCTGCGATCTGCGGCGTAGCAGAGATTTTTTTCATGTTCGCGCTTTAAAAATACGTTCTCGCGCGCGCACTGTCGACTTACCGGGATCCCTGTGCTTCGCCAGAGAGGTTTCCGATCCGTTCGCTTGCGCAACGAGATGTTGGTAGCCGGTCGCGCTATCCCACAAGAGTTTGCGATCATGAACACGTCATTCGCAGTGCCATCGGACACCGCGAGATATATGCGATCGCGAACACGTCATTCACCACCGCAAGAGTGAGCCTGCAATCGCGAACACGTCCTTTGGACATGCCATCCGACATCCGGCGGAAGTGTGGTGAAACTCGCGATCCCGAACACACAAAATTTTCAATCTGGAGAAGAATAATATCTCGAACAGCATAAAACCTTCTGTAAATGATGATTTGGATGAAAAAAACTCCTCAGATTGACATTTGGCTGACATTTTTTGTGCAAGGAGTCCTTTTAAAAAAAAAAATTGGGGGGGGGAGAAGGAGGAAGTACCACAGAGTCTCCAACTTCCTGTTCCTGTCCAGCAGTCTCCTGCCAGTGCTTTGTCCATCTCCTGTTCATTCTGCCCTTGGATTTTGAGCTGGAAGGATCACTCTGTGTGTCTGCTGCATCATTATCATTGGATTTAAGGAATTTTGAATTTGATATTTTACAAGTAAGTTGATGTGGTTGTTGTTTCATTGGGGCATTGCAGTTGCTGTAACTACAATTTTGGTACTTATCATTATTTTAGTTTGTTAATTGTTGTGGGTAGCCAGTAGGCCCAGAGCTAGTCATGGGTGGGTGCATGATGAAGCAACTGTTCCTTTGGTGTGTGTTGAATTTATTTCAAACATCATTTAGGGCATGGATGGCATTGGATTGATGTGCAAAATGTGTATTTTTGGGGGTATTTCTGTTCTTTTTGGGTGTGTGTTAAATAAATGCCTTTGTTGTGTACGGTGTGTTGTTGTATACCTTGCGGACCTTATTTAGCCCTGTGGATTTTTGTTTTTGCATTTTATTGCATTAAAAGGCAAAGCAGTGTGGTTTAGCAGCATGTATCCTTTGCCTGGCTATTATAGGCCTTTTGTCAGTACATTGTTTTCCAGGCCTCCTGCTTGTTGCTTGTGATTTTGTGAGTGTCCATGTGGCTGGTGGCCCTTTCTGGTGGGAGTTATTAGTGTGCTGCTTTTGCCATATAGGCCTGAATGTTTTTCCTTTGTGGCCTAGACTTCTTGTTGTTGTGGGCCTGGCCATGAGGCTGGCGGTGATTTTGAAGCCAGGCCGTGCACTTTTTGCTATGGGCCTGCATTGTCTGTCTTCAGTTTCTTGTAGTTGTGTGTGCCTGGCCATGTGGCTGGAGGCCATTTTGAAGGCCGGTAGTGTGCTTTTGCCATAGGCCTGCATGCTTGCGGCCTAGTCTGCCAACAGGCCTTTAATCCAGTAGGCTCACAGGTAGTCATGGGTGCATGATACAACTGTTTCTGTGTGTTCTGTTGAATTTAAATACCATTTAGGGCATGGATGGCATTGTATTGAATTGCAATATGTGTATTTTGGGGGGTATTTCTGTTCTTTTTGGGGGTGTGTTAAATAAATGCCTGTGTGGTGTGTACCTTACAGACCTTGTTTAGCCCTGTGGATATTCGTTTTTGCATTTTATTGCATGAAAGGCAAAGCAGTGTGGTTTAGCAGCCGGTATCCTTTGCCTGGCTTTTATAGGTCTTTTGTCAGTACATTATTTTCCAGGCCTCCTGCTTGTTGCTTGTGATTTTGTGAGTGTCCATGTGGCTGGTGGCCACTTCTGGTGGAAGGTATTATTCTGCTGCTTTTACCATATAGGCCTGAATGTTATTTCTTTGTGGCCTAGGCTTCTTGTTGTTGTGGGCTTGGCCATGAGGCTGGCGGCCATTTTGAAGCCAGGCCGTGTGCATTTTGCTATAGGCCTGCATTGTCTGTCTTCAGTTTCTTGTAGATTGTGAGCCTGGCCATGTGGCTGGTAGCCATTTTGAAGGCCAGTATTGTGCTTTTGCCATAGGACTGCAAGCTTGTGGCCTAGTCTGCCAAACAGGCCTTTCATCCAGTAGGCTCAAAGGTAGTCACAGGTGCATGATACAGCTGTTTCTGTGTGTTCTGTTGAATTTAAACACCATTTAGGGCATGGATGGCATTGGATTGAATTGAAAAATGTGTATTTTGGGGGGTATTTCTGTTCTTTTTGGGAGTGTGTTAAATAAATGCCTGTGTGGTGTGTACCTTGCAGACCTTGTTTAGCCCTGTGGATTTTCGTTTTTGCATTTTATTGCATTAAAGGCAAAGCAGTGTTGTTTAGCAGCATGTATCCTTTGACTGGCTATTATAGGCCTTTTGTCAGTACATTGTTTTCCAGGCCTCCTGCTTGTTGCTTGTGATATTGTGAGTGTCCATGTGGCTGGTGGCTATTTCTGGTGGGAGTTATTAGTGTGCTGCTTTTGCCATATAGGCCCGAATGTTATTCCTTTGTGGCCTAGGCTTCTTGTTGTTGTGGGCCTGGCCATGAGGCTGGAGGCCATTTTGAAGCCAGGCGTGTACTTTTTGCTATAGGCCTGCATTGTCTGTCTTCAGTTTCTTGTAGTGTGTGGGCCTGGCCATGTGACTGGTGGCCATTTTGAAGGCCGGTAGTGTGCTTTTGCCATAGGACTGCAAGCGTGTGGCTTAGTCTGCCAACAGGCCTTTCATTCAGTAGGCTCACAGGTAGTCACGGGTGCATGATACAGCTGTTTCTGTGTGTTCTGTTGAATTTAAACACCATTTAAGGCATAGATGGCATTGGATTGAGTTGCAAAATGCGTATTTTTGGGGGTATTTCTGTTCTTTTTGGGTGTGTGTTAAATAAATGCCTATGTGGTGTGTACCTTGCAGACCTTGTTTAGACCTGTGGATTTTCGTATTTGCATTTTATTGCATTAAAGGCAAAGCAGTGTGGTTTAGCATGCATCCTTTGCCTGGCTATTATAGGCCTTTTGTCAGTACATTGTTTTCCAGGCCTCCTGCTTGGTGCTTGTGATTTTTTGTGAGTGGCCATTTCTGGTGGGAGTTATATAAGTGTGGTGCTTTTGCCATATAGGCCTGCATGGTTTTCCTCTTGGCTTACTGCTTCCGTCCATCCCCTTTGCCAGAAGTAGCTCCCTGAATGATGTGATGAGATGAGGAGCAAATAATTTAATGCCAAACTGGGTCCACTTCCATTAAGTTTTTATTTTTGTTGTTCTTCTTCTTTCCTATCCTTCCTGAGAGTACACAGTATACCATGAAATCCCTTTTTGACAAAGTCTCCCAAATGGCTACACTAAGTTATATCTTTTTTTTGTTTGTTTTTACTAGTAGTAATTGAACCACAACAACAAATGCAGCATTTCACTGATGTTCTTCTCATGGCTTCTTTGCTTTTAGGTGCACAAAAAGACAGAGGAGGAGGTGTCATCATCATCTCCCGTTGTACTGCCAAACAGAAGTCCTGCTGCGCACCACGTCACATCCATGTGTGAACACAGACATCTCTGCAAATTGTGCACCAGCGTCCTGCTGACATCTGAAGAAGATGGCCCCAAAGAAAGGTAGCAGGTCATCCAGTACCAAGAAAGTTGTCGGTGAGAAGAAGGAACAGAAAAAGGAAGTGGCACTTACCAAGACTGGTGTGCCGTCCCAGATGTTTTTTGGGAAACAAAAAATTACGCCTGCAGCAGTGTTGTCCGGGGCCCAACTGGGAGCAGCACCTCCGCAACATCGGGCCAGACCCACCAACCTAGACCTAAGCCCATGAGTGTCGCAGAGGTAGCCAGTCTACTAACGAGCAGCGATGTTGAAATGTCATTATCGTAAAGTAGTACACAATCAACGCAGGCAGAAACTCAGCAGAAAAGTGGGCAGCAGCAGGCGCCGCAGCAGGCGCAGCAGCCGCAAGAACAGCAGCAGCAACAAGAACAGCAGTAGCCACAGCCCACAATAGTAGTTGTTCCTCCTGAAGTAGGGGCATTTCAGGAGATTGAGCTTCCTGCAGACAAAGAGGAGCAAGCCACTGTTTCAGAAGATCCATTGTCTTCCAGACCCCTAGCAAGGAAAAGGAGGGTTAGTCCATCATCTTCTTCTTGAAGCCCAGGTTCTGATGATCTTGATGCCACTTGGAAGCCACCAGTTCAGTCTGAGAGTGATGCAGGCCACAGGGCAAGGCTAGTGAAAAGGAAGGTTCCAGAAAGCCTTACAGTTATGGAGGTAGATGTACAAGAGGGGGGTGATGATGACGAGCCAGTCATCACAAGCATCACTCCCGGCCCCGAGGAGCTGGAGACCAAAATTATTACCCTATCCAAAATCGCTGTGAGGGATGTAGCACGGACACCTCCAACACAGGTAACAACAACACGACCTCCAGCTTCCATATTTGCAAAGGCCCGGCAGGGACCGAAATCCAGCTCAACCACCAACTCAGTAGGTAGTGGTAGTGTAACTGCACATAGTCAAATTCCAGGCACACCCTCCAGTTCATCTGGTATTGAAAGTGGCACATCCAGCAGCACCAACAAGTTCTCCTCCCCAGTTTGGGACTTCTTTTCGGTTAGCAGTAAGGAGGAGAACATTGCTATATGCTCAATTTGTCGACAGGCTGTTAGGTGGGGTAAGCTTTGTACAAACTATGGTACCGGAGGCCAAACAAGTCATCTCAAAATACACCACAGTATCCAGTGGGAGGTTCACCTACTTCACTTAGAAAAAAGTAAAACTGAACCCATTGCTGTTGTTGGGGATGAAGAATTAGGGGAAGATATGATCGCGGTGGAAGGTGAACAAGAGGAAGACATTTCTAGCTCTGTCCCTAGCAGTGTAGTGGTACCGCCGACATCCTCAGCAACATCTCAGTGACATCGCAGTAAGAGTCATACTCAGAGTCAGACTGAGACACCAAAGAGACCGAGTACTGCATCGTTGAGCCTAACTGGGTTCAAGAAAACAGCTGCCCCAAAAAGTAAAAAAATCCAGCCTACCATTCTCAGCATGTTTAGGTCGGAGTGGCAGTACCAACGCAACCACCCAACGGCACTGTTGTACAATACGAAGCTGGCTAAAATGTTAGTGCTGGACCTTCTCCCTTTTTCATTTGTGGAAGGGGTGGGTTTCCTTGAATTTGTGTCAGCCATCTGCCCTAAAGGGAAGGTTCCCAGCCAGTCCTATTTCGCAAGAGTTGCTGTTCCAGCAATACATCATGATGTGCTGGAATTGGTTGGACAAGCTTTGCAGCAGAGTGCTGTTCACAATATCCACCTGACAACAGACATGTGGACCAGTTGCCAAGCCACTGATTACATGTGCATCACTGCACACTGGGTCTCTTTTGTGGTGGTTAGAGATAAGCTATCTGATGTAGGTGCTGTTGATATAGCTGATATCTTTAATGCTACTCGGAAACATGCAACTGTAGCCATGTCGTCATGGAGAAATCTCATACTGCCGTAAACATTTTGGAAGAGTTTCACAGCAAGGTCTTTGAATGGCTGCGCCCAAGAGGGCTTAAGATTGGTTTTGTTTCCACAGAATAATGGCAGTAATGTACTTAAGGCCATGCAGCTTGGTTCCTATTTCAGGGTGCCGTGTTTGGCGCACTGCATTAACATTATAGTTCAAGAATTTCTGAAAAAATAAGTCATAGTCAGCAACATACTGACCACCTGCCGAATATTCACTCATTTCAGCCCTTCTTTTAAAGCTCAGAAGCAGCTGAGGATCATTCAACGTGACTATAGAATGCCGGTCAAAGCACTCATCCAGGAGGTGGCAACACGTTGGAACTCAACTTATTACATGCTTGACCGTCTGTTTGAGCAGTACAGACCAATCAATGAATATATCATGCGAAAAGGGGATGCTACTGTGAAAGGCATGACCTTTCAGATGGACCAATGGTGCCTAGTTAAATGCCTAACTGAGATGCTTCTTCCTTTCAAGGTCTTCACACGTGAAGTCAGCAAGGAGGACTGTACTATGGGCCAAGCTATCCCATTGTTGCAAATGTTAGAGCAACAGCTGAAGGAGGTGCCTGAAGTGTACAAAGGTGTAGATGAAAAAAAGAAGCATATGAGTTAGTGGAGAGCTTATCCCATCGCTTAGCTGACAATACAAGGGTGCAAAATAAGATTTTGACACAAGAATATTACATTTGTGCCACAATTCTGGATCCACGGTCCAAATCGGCACTGAAAAATAAGACATTAATTCCTTTTTCTGAAGTGGATGTTGCCCGGTACAAAACTTGGATAGCTGAGGCAGCCAGTAAGTTGGAAAATGAACGGCTGGTATTTAAAAGCCTGCTCCATACACCCACAACCACAACAAATACTGCAGCAGTGCATCCGGCGTCAAGTTCAACTTCGGAGCCTGAGGGCAATGCGTTTGGCTCGGAACACACAGAACCAGATAATCAGCCCCAGTAAAATCGTTAAAGGATTGGTATTTACAGCAAGGACTTGCTAGGTCCAGTGCTGATGCTAAGACAAAAGAGGCCAAAAAAGTACAGCCCCCCTGAACATTGAGTGGATGGTCCAGGCCTATCTGGATGACCCAACAGAGGTGTACATTGATCAAAACCCATTGCGGTATTGGTATGTGAAAAGAGGCCAATGGCCACTGCTCAGCAGGCTGGCGATAAACTATCCGGCTTGCCCTGTCGCAAGTGTCTCTTCTGAACGTGTTTTCAGTGCTGCTGGTTCCATTGTAACAGTGAGAAGGACCAGTCTCTCCCCCAAAAAATGTGGAGAGGTTAACCATGATAAAAATGAATCAGCACTTTATACAACCGAATTACACAATACATGAATCAACGCAGGAAGATGAGGACATCGGCTCAGGTGACTGAAGTAGCATCTTAGATGATGATTACATACTTCTGGTTGAACCCCCAGAGTTTGAAGACGAGCTATACTTCCCTGACAACTAGACTTCCACTTCTTACTGTCTTTCTCCCTTATTGCCTTTTATTTGTGTGTCTGTCTTTCTGGTTGGAAACTTCGAATCACAACAAATCCATCACCACCGTATTCTAGTCTTTTATTGCCATATACGAGTTTCAGCTTTCTGCATTTCAGTCCACTCCTCTGAGTCCTGCTCCTCCATCCTCCTGATTCGCCCTAAATCTATTGCCCTCAAGCAAGATGATTAGCATAATAGAAGAAAATCTTGCCTCGTTGAGTCCCTCCAAAAGAAGTGGAACATGATGCTGACTACTATAGCTATCCTCCTTTCCGAGCAGAGAGAGACTGCCCATTAACTGATGATGAGAAGGAACAGGTAATGAAACTAATGATGACATGCATTAGACGCTGACTGAGTGATTTGTGTTGTTGTTGTTTGTAGTGCATGAAGTTATTCATTGTGTACTATTATCTAATCTACACACTAAAAGTAACCCAAGGCAATGTTTGTTTTCTTTCTCATTTTTTAATAACAAATGTGTACTTCTACTGCAGGCAGATCCATTTCATTTTGAATATGGAAAGGGAACTCAATCAGTACAATGCACACTGAGTTGGACAACACCATGATGATGACCACAGTGACATAATATCTTCGCAGTCACTCAGTATTATCCAAGATGATTGATGGAATAACTCAGGGTGTTTCATGAGTGGAATAACAGGTAAACAAGTCAACAACAACCACTGCAGACCTACATGTTTGTGTAGTGGCGGAGTCGAGTGTGGTTGTATGACTGAGAGCAGTGCATTGATGTAGTCACTTAATTTGTAAAATGCTATGTTGCTGTATATTATGTGCTTTGTTTGCATCTGTCCCCCCAATAAAGAGAAAAATGGAGGAGGGGTCACGGCGGGTGCCATGGGCCTGCTCTGTCCTGTTGTTGTTGGAGGTTAATGCTGGAAACAGATGAGAGTAGACATGATGTATCCATGCCGCCTCTGAAAGTGTTCTTGTTGCACTCCACTGTAATTTATGCATTTTTTTCTACTTGATCTTCATTATTCCTTTTGTTTTTCCATCCACATTTACAGGCCAGCCCTTACCCTGTGCTATATTGGGAAAAACAACTCACACTTACCTGACCAATAAATCTACATCTGCCAGGCAGGCAGTGGCGTCACCCAAGATTGATGGCCGGAGCATCCATGGAAGGGAGGACCAAGAGGAATCCCGAGATGCAACTCCCCATTTTGACCAGGATAACATACAGTAACAGTATCAACTTTCATCATCTTTTAAATAATTTGATTCATTTGTTGTCTTCAATCATTAGTACTGTGTGTTGTTTTTATTACTATTAGTATGTTTGCTCTCTGCTTATAATTCAATTCATCCTTACAGCTATTCTTGAATTTCCTTTGCTATTTTTAATAGTAAGCCCGGGCAGGTACAACAGAACAGAAACTGCATGTAATTCGGGTCTCTGAGGGCAGACAGGCAAGGCAAATTGCATAATATACTGCTGCCCTGTACTGTCTCATTGTAGTTAGTAAGTACTTCATTAACCATCAAGTTATCATCATCAATATGCATGCATTTCCTTTTTCTCCCTTAACAGATTTATGGATATGGTTGTCTGCCAAGATTGTTTTTTCTTTTGTTGTTGTCCATGCGTACTGTTTTTCTTTGTCAAACCTTTCGCTAAACCCCCCTTCCCAACCATTCATCAAACCCTAACCCTCTTTCCCCGGGCTGTGTGACGTATTGAGTTGTACCTAAATTAAATGGACACCAATAATTTATTACACGCTTGCTGGGGCGGATGTGGCAAAAGCAACACTAATTCAATTTCAAAGCAGGGCGAGGATCTTTTTCTGCTTGCCCACTCATGAGCAGTATATATTTACGAGGTCATTTTTTTACCAAAGGAACCTAATCCATCAGCATTAATTGCCGGCATTGATTGGATTTGTTGTCATCCTCCTACACAGCACTAACGGTTACACTTGTGTCGAGTGTACTGTAGGTAGGCCTAGTCGAGTGACTCAACACAACTAGAGTTTGTAACTCTATGTACTAGGATATCCCCACCACCATTATGTTTTATTGGATTTTTGCACATTATTGTTTGGCAGTAAGTTCTGTACTGTACTCTGTTCTACTACTCCTCCAACAGTCTCTCTCAGGCAACTGACTGTCTCGTTTTCTTTTTTTGCAAATGCTACTGCCAGTGTCTACTACTACTACCACCACAACCAATGGCATGTTGGGAAAGAAAACCATCATCACCATACAGCCATCGCTGTGCCTAAGTTAAACATCAAGCACAGGTAAGAGAAGAAGTTTGGGGGAGGCATAATTAATAATGGGAATTTTTTCATTAATTCAATTTTACACACCCCTTTGAGTACAGTTGCAGAATGCATAGACTAGGAGGAGAGACTGACAGTACTAGTAGGACAAGTCACTCAGTGAGGAGGACCGCATCTATCTGTTTGTGTCTTACAATGTCAGCCAATTATTTAAATCAAACACTGGCTGTGGCCCTGCACCAGCAAGGAAACAGTGTGATGTAAAACAGGAACCCCACCCACAAACCATTAACAATATTGAATGTAAAGTATAGATATATAATTTAATCCCCTAACAAAATCAAACTCTGTAAAAAACCCACAACAACACCTGACCCACCCCTCTCCCTAACCCCAACCAATGTCTGGAACGAAGAAAGTCAAATTGCCCAACGAAAGTTAACCCCAATGCCCGATTCCCACCCACCAAAAGAAGAAATAAAAAAGAGGCAGTTAACTGGGTCTTATCGACGGGCTCGCCTCTTAAGGAGGACACGGACTTGCTCCTCTAGCCAAGCAATTGCATACACAGGGGGGCAGCATTGATGTAAGATGGGCGGCGGTGGGCGGCTGCCAGAGGGTGGTGCCGTAACACTGGAGAGGGGTGGCTGGGGCCCGGGGCATTGGAGGAAGCTGCATTTGCTGCTGCCTCCTCCTCCTCTGCCAAAACGACCAGCCGCAGGTATTCCCTTAGTATGGCCTGCAGCTTCCAGCGCCGGGCCTTGGCTGCCAACTCCTTCCTGTGGGGTTTCCCTTTCGAAGGAGTAGCTATAGCAAGATAAAAAACAAGACTATTGTAAAATATACTCTTAGCAAAGCACTCCAGTAAGACAAATTAATTATACACATAGTGGCACAGTAGCACTAGCAAGCACAGTACATAACGTTTGTGGTATGTATCTATCCTCCCACTTCCTCGGCCTCTAACATTTGTGGGAGTTTCAGGCATTCAACCACCCATGCATCTGATTCCTATCAGCCACCTATGCATGCATGCATCCCACTTATCTTTCTCTGCCAGTCATAAATATTAACTCTCGACCGTCCTTCTTCCTTCCTCCCTTCTTTCCCTTTTCGTTCAACCCATCCTTCAAGGTGATCTGATCTGACTTTTATTCTTCTCCATAAAACTTTCACAGCTGAGTTGAAGTCAGATAGAAGAGGCCATTGGTTACACAACACTCCCGCCGCTAATGCTTTTACTAATGCTAAGTAAAGGGTGTCTTCAACCGTTCACAACAACATCTTACTTAATATGTCTCAACAGTATAGTATACAGTACACCCTTGCAGTGAGTGTATTGCTTTGTCAATAAGTAAGGATTAGGAATATAACTTACCATCGCCTGCCACTGCTGCTGGCTCCCCCCTGCAGCTCCTCCTGCAACTGCCGCCTCTTCTCCGCCCTCAGCAGCCGCGTCGCCTTCGCTGCTGGCCCCGGCACTGGTGGACGGTAGTACGCCTAAAAAAAACATAACACATTTTTTAGATGCCATATACACCTCCCCCTATTTTTTAATAGCAAGATTGAAAAAAAAGTTAATATATACATATACAAGAGACATCACTAGTACAAATCAGGTAGTAGAGTAGACACTAGTAGTGTTATATGGTCCCTAGGGTCATTCTAGTCTTTGCTTAGCTACCCCGAGCCATGCAACCATTTTACCTTTGTGTCTTTTATTTTTACACACGTTACCTCGCAGCTTGTTGCTTGAGACGCCTTTGAGCCCACATGAGCTCATACTGCTACTGTATGAGCGCTGCGTACAAGGTTGAAAAACAAGCCACTTTGATATGGAGTTCTGGTGTTAGTCCATATTGCTTATCCATAAAAATGCTACACTTTTTGGCACGACTGAGAAATGCTTGCAATATAGTAGTAACACGCACCATTTTTCTCATAACAAACGGAAGATTCCCTTCTACGAACCAGAGCTTTGCAGAGCTTATGATGTAACCAGTACTAGGTTCTTCTATGGTGAGGGGTCCCCAGAATTCGCTCAGATATCTTCATTTCTAATTTTATATAAACTATGTTCCTAGCAGGGGGAGGGGGGTGCTTCCACCACTGTTCAGTTATCATGATTTCGACTTTTGTCTTCTACTTGTAGCTGTTGTAACTAAGTGTAACAAACTGTAACAATGTTTATTGTTTTAATCTTATGCATTTTGCTGTTGGTGCTGCATTATAGAACAATGTACAGAGCTTGTCAGTTGAAAATAAACCTTTTGAACTTACATAGACTCGGTGGTATTTGGTGTGGACTTACACGAGTGAGTGAGCGAAAGGGTGTGCATGTGCATTGCTTCCGCGACTAAGAGGTCGGGAGTGTTCTAATCTGGGTTGTCGACTATTTGGGTATGGGGGAGTTTGGAGAGCTAACAGTAATGAGACACTGTCTATAATTAGTCGATCAGGGGATTGTGGTGGGTTCTCTGATTGAGGTGTGAGGAAGGTCCAACCTCCCATCACCAACGTCCTATTTTCTTGTGCAAAGTTCTGAATGTGATGAATCCCTACAACAGTAGTTGTATGTCCTATCCTATCAAAAATAGTAACATCTGGTTGGGCATTTTTTTGGTGGGAAGTGTCAAAGCTTCAAGATTAAGAAAGTGTCAAGATTCAGAAGACTTGAAGTAGTAGAAGAGGACAACCCAAAGGACTGGACTCAATGGCTAGAGCTATTGGTGAATCTGAGTTTTATTTAAAACCTTTCAAATAAAGAGTGGCCAACTGGGCAAGCTTATCTACAGACAGAATAGAAGTAGTATAGAGAGTCATAGCAGAGGCAGTTAGAGGCAGGGATAACAAGAATTTAGAAACATATAGTCTAGATCGAAGAAGAATTGGTAAAAAAAATAGCATTAGGAAACGGAAACAATAGTTCGGAAAAAATAAGGTGCAGTAAAAGTTAGGGAATAATAATTATTAATATTAACAACAGGAAGACTTACTGGGGCCAGCAGCAGAACCCTCGATAGAGGAGCGGTCCTGGTCCTGTTCCTCCTGTGCCTGGTGTTCTTGGCCAGCTGTTCCCGACGACTCTGCTGACCCAGTCTTGTTGCCCCTGGATGCTGATCATGAAAGATATAAGAAAGAAAGAGACAAACATTGATGATTGATGTGAAACAAATAAAATATTTGTAAAAACGGTCAAAAAAACCTTTATGGAAACAACAATTGCAATAAAATTGAGCTATCTAATCTGGTCTACTAGTAGCATCGGGGATTTGCGGACCGACTAGTTATTATTTATCAACACTAATCCAGTGTTCCAATCTAATTCCAGAATACCAACTAAGCCTAAGTACCACCTGACCTAGCCCACCTCTTCCAGGTGGCACAATTTTCCACTAAGTCTGCATTTCCAGTTATTTTAGTCCTCAAAAATGCATAAATGGAGGACAAATTGTTTGTTGGTTGCTGCTGATGTTCTGCTAGTGATAAGCCTCTATTACCACTCACTAAACAAACTACAAAAGGTTCTACTAAGGACTGGGGTAAGCAGCACGTGACGTAACAGAGGGTGCGTCACGAAGACCCATAAAAAATTACCAACTCATACTAATAAGTAACTAAACCTAAATATCAGTCCACCACTATCTCTTAGTGACAGGAGGACAAAGGAAGGACTAGTCTCTCTAGCATTACCTAACTTAAGTTCTCTAAAAGAAACTCTTACATAATCATGCTAAGCGAGCACAAAGTTGCAAACAAGTAAGATTAGTAGTGCCGATGACCTGTGTCCTAACAATCAGATTTTTAAACGTAATTTACCTGCAATGTAAGCAGCAGCATTCTTGCTGGTCGGTAAAAAAATATATTCGCAATATATAACATAGAACAGAAGAACAGACACAAAGTAGTAATATTAAATAGCTACTCACCAAGCCCCGGGACCTCCACTCCTAGCACGTCCAGCAGGTCCTGCTCCCGGTCCAGGACATCGGACCACCAGTGCGTCAACTGGTTTTGGGTGCGCCGGACACCAGAGCAGCGAAACACTGCCCGGCGCACCTTTCCCCAATGCTGCCAATGCTCCCGGAGCCCGTACCTGGACCCAAGCCTGCCGCCTGCTGCCACGGTTAAGGGGAGGTGGCGCTGCACAAAAAAAATCCAGTGCAGCCACCTTCGCCTCACCGAATAAGGCCCGTCGCTGCACCCCGGGTGGGTGCTGCCTTCCGTAAGGAAGGCGGTCGCTGTTGTGGCTACCGCTACGAGCCCTGTGGCCCTTTGCCATGATTCTGGGTAGTAGGACGGGGCGGAAAAGAAAAGGTAGGAATGAAAAAAGTAAGTAAAAGAAGTGAAAAAGCAGGTAATAGAAAAAGAGTGAAAAAGAATTGAAAAATACACAAAAAGTTGGAAAAAATTCAAAATATAGAATCAGGAAATTAGAGAGATAGATAATAAAAAAAGAAAAGTTCAAAAAACGTTTCCACAAACGAAGGATTGAAAAGATAAAGGTAGGATTGAAAAGCAGGCCCAGAACCATAGCAATAGAGTGACCGCGTGGGCAAGTTTGCGCCGTATTTCCCCCGCGAGCACGCACAAAGCGTCGCTAACACGTAATATGCGTTCCCGAACAGGAAATACTTATCGCGAACGGGCGGGAGCATGCAGTACACGACCCGGAACAGGAAATAAGCATTGCGAGCATGCATTAAGCGACCCGGAACAGGAAATAACCATCGCGAGCGGGACAAGTGAAAAACAAGATGGCCGCGCTCATTAGCGGCCTCATGGGCAAGTTGGTGATCACGAGCACGCAAAACACTTCGCGAACAGGCGGGAAAAGCAATCTCCGCGTCTTTGCAAAAGTTCCGCATGCTCTTGAAGATTTAGCGCAATTTCGCAATAATTTGCGTAGGACAACTACGCAAATTCCACCTACCCCTAGTTTACAAGGTGAACAGCGGAAACGCTTTTTGTAGCAAGCGCGGTCTCCAAATAAATGAAAAATGCTTAATTCTGAGTGCAGCCTTTCTCTTTACTGGGGAGAAAATTGCAGTGAAGTTTTAAAAAGGGCCCAGTGGTATTGCCCTTTGGCTTGCACCACCAGCGGTCTGAATGCACACCAGCAAACCACAAAGCCAGGGGTATACATACATATATATGGATACATATTTACATACAGCAAACCGTCTGTGTTTGAACCATAAAAACAAAGGCACAAAAAACTGAAGAGACTCAATAAGCCACAGCCCAAGAAACCAGCACAAAAATAATTGCAATTTCTAACTATAGAAATACACAAAATAAGTCCTCGATAATTTGCCAGGAATCAAAGGATTCCAGCAGTTAGTGCACCCACAGTAATGCCAGCAAATGCTTATTGGGTAGTGCTGGAGTGCACGGTGAGTGAATTCACGTTTTTTTTTATCAATGACATTGTCATACACAAATATAATAACACATGTGAGTACTCTGTCATATTATCATCTACAGTCATGATATAGCTCAAGCTATTGGCAATTCTAGTAACCATTCACAACAGAATACAAAGTTTTAAAAAGTACAAAACGAAGAAGAAAAATATTCCACTTGACTTGTCGGTCACCATTGACGTGGGAAACCATTCCCTCTTAGTTAAGTGAATTGAGGAGGTTCAACTTTAGGGGACTGACAAATCTTGTTTGCCTTGTTCCATTCAAGAGGAAACCAGTCCCTTATACTTCCTCCTTTTCGTTCCATATGAATGCTGATCAACTGTGGTATCTCTCGGGCAGCGCTTAATTTGTAAAATATTAAGTGCAAGTGCTCAATTCGTTTTAGGAGGCCACACAAACTTCCCCAGCTCCACCCACTTCCTCATCTGGCTCCGCCCACTTACTCTATTGTCCACACTCACTTCTCCATAACGCGCCCTCTCACATGCATTTCTACATGCAGCTCTTGGTGACAGGTAGTAGATTAATATTCTACATTTGTATTTTAATTATAGACTGCAAGTAATAAAAGGATATCCCCCACGAAAACAGTATACCACTGAACTAGTTTTGTTTCAAGCGCATTGTGATCTGCATGGTGCATGTGCTTTGAAGCATAAACCATCTGTGCTACCTAATGATGAGTTAAAAATAAACTTCCACTAGATAAAGCTCGATTCTCTGTCCATCAGATCCATTAATCACCAGTTAAATTGACATTTTTATTTTTGCCGGAAAATTGCTGGATGCAAGAAACACTGTAGCAGGTGCTTTTAACTCCATCATATATTTGAGAAAATGCCCCCCCCCCAAAGTCAATGCCCAGTGCCGTAGCGCAGGTCACTCTGCTCTAGAGCTGACCCTGTGCAGGCATGTATAAGGTGCCTGTTGTAAATATTCTGCTGAGACAGGTGCAAACAGTTTGGAGAAAAAGACAGATCTAAATTATTTCTGGACAGATGGAGGAATCCTGAACCTGCCACCGGAGATCATTGCAGATGAAAATTGAAGATTGTAGATGTTTTCATAAGATACAGTGATGCAGTAACATAAGGAAGGGGAACATTTTGGCTAAACTCTCTCTAAGGTTACTCCCACCTTCTATGCTGCCATTTGACTGTCTTGCTAGTCCTGCACAGCATGGCATATCACATCAGTGAATGAAACAGCTTCTTAAAAATTGTCTAAGTGTGCCTCACTGCTTCTAATTACGGTTCAGCTGCAAGTGAGGTAGTGGTACATAAACTTGTGGGACAGGCAGTTTGTGTGTGTGCCTCATGATAAGGCAGGAAGCTGTGGTGAGGCATCGAATTTTAAAAAGTTTGCGGCGCGCACACTGTCACTGCTTTTTCTCACACAAATGGAAATGTCACCCATTTGTGCGGATAATTGCCCAAACTATGCAGTTCTAAGATGAGAGGCGATCTGCATGCAATATTTTCTTGTAGGTTGAAGTTCAGAGCAATATCTGGGAAATTAGGTTTGCTTTCTTTTTTCCAAACCGGATTGCAGTTTCTCAATATGGCAGCAAAGATAACATTCACGGTGGGGCCACGTTGCATTATTCCCATCGGCATGTCAGATCTCTGATCATGGGAGAGGGAGACATTAATGGCATATGACGAGCTCTTTGGAATCACAATCAAAACACAACATTTTAACGAGTTTTATACAGAGAGCATGACACACGTTGCCACCGTGTGATCTCACAGAAAAAGTCATGGTACATTTTACGCTCTATTAATTACACTACTAGCAGCATGTTACAAAATCAATACTTACTGGCATAACATTGCCTTTAATTAATCTGATTAATTTTTATTCCTGAGAAGATGGAATCCTACCATCCCGACCTTCTACCGTTTACCAAAGGTGCACAAAAATAAGCTGCCACCGCCAGGGAGACCGATTGTGGCTTCCCAGGGAAGTCTCACGGAAAATATGTCCATCTATGTGGACTCTTTTCTCCTACCCCATGTAAAGACCTTAAAATCATATATCAGAGACACGAAAGATTTGTTGGGTCACATTGCAACATTACAATGGGAGGAAGATTATAAACTGATGGTATTGGACATCACCAGCCTGTATACCTCGATAGCGCATCGTGATGGGCTAGTAGCAATGGAATACTTCCTTAAGAAACGCCCATTGAAGTACACGGAACATAGCGAACTGATACTGGACTTTGCCAGATTCTGTCTAACCAACAACATTTTTCTCTTCCAGACACAGATGTACAGGCAGACCTCGGGCACGCCCATGGGTACCTGCTTCGCCCCCAGCTATGCGAACTTGTTCGTAGGCTGGTGGGAGGAGCAGGTAGCCTGGGGTGTGTCCAATAAAGAGTGGACAAACCAGGTAGTCAGGTGGTACCGTTTCATTGATGATTTGTTCATCGTGTGGAACGGTTCACTTGACTCAGCTAGGGACTACATCAGGATCCTTAATACTAATGAGGTCAACCTTGAATTCACTGGTGAGGTAGATGCAGTATCAGTGAATTATTTAGATTTGAACATCTATGTAGAGGAGGGGCAGTTAAAAATGAAACTTTATCGAAAGGAGACTGCAGGGAACTCTGTCCTGCATGCCTCAAGTAGTCATCCTACCTATCTGGTCAAGAGTATCCCCTATGGGGAATTACTCTGAATAAAGAGAAACAGTTCAGATGACAGGGAGTTTCAACAGGCAGCGAGTAACAGCATCAGACGCTTTGTAACACGAGGTTACAGCAAGGAAGTATTGGATGAGGCTTTTGGGAGAGTGAATGCCACCAAAAGGTCAGATTTATTGAAGAACAAAGAGACACAGAGCACAGACAACGAAACCAGTGAAGGAAAATTCAGGTTATAACGACTTATTCAAGTAATGCTAGGGATATAAAGAGAATCATGAGAAGAAACTGGCTCATTCTACAGACTGACAGCATAATAGGGGAAGATTTTCCATCTAATCCCCTCATTACATTCAGAAAAGCTAGATCACTTAAAAATGATTTGGTCTGTAGCTATCTTGGTGAGACCCCGAGATCAGCGTTTGGAACATTAAAAGGATTCTTCCCATGTGGCAAGTGCAAAGCATGCAAAGGAAGTAAGAGGGTCCTTTGTTGTGATATCCCGAGCATGAATATCAGTAAAGATATTAGAAAGTTTTTAACTTGCACCACACCCTACACAGTGTATTGCCTCACATGCCCATGTGGCTTACGCTATGTGGGCAGTACTATTCATCGCACAAAGATCAGAATACTGGAGCACATGCGGGCGATAGCTAAGGGAGATGAGACATATCCCGTAGCACGGCACTTTGATAAAGTGCACATCCGCAACAGGGATTTACTGAGTTATTTTTGTCTTGATCATGTTCCAACGCATCCTAGAGGGGGAGATAAGATTCTGAGACTCCGGAGGTTGGAGTCGCGGTACATAATCGATCTTCAGACAAAAACACCCCGGGGTCTTAATAGTAGTGAAGAGCTGGCCATTCACCTGGGGGAGTAAAAACATCGTTAAAACATCAGGTGAAGATTATCTGTTTCTGTGATTAGTCGTGTAGGCTCTATGGATTCTCTAGAGTTTATGTATTCGATGCCTGTGTAGATGTATATATTTGGGAATAGGTAGAACAGGATTTATTAATCTCCGTTCTACTGACTCTTCTGATTTTTTAGATTCTTCTGATTTCTCTTTCTTCTTTATCCTTTTCTCCAGTGTCTTGATTCTCTTTTGAGAGTTTGAACATCTGAGTTTAGAAAGATAGCAATAGCCAACTTGTATATATTTGTGTATATAGATTTGTAAATATTTGTATAGAACACCTAGTAGAATGTATAACTAGGCTGCCCGAGTCATGATTTATAATTTGAAGTGTTGATTTCCTCCTAGGATCTGCCCATACAGGGCTTTATGTTTAGTGCGTTTTCATATCGAAATTATAAAATTTTGGGAACGGGTACTCACCGGTGGGTTTGAATGAAGGAATAACTTTCAATTTTGAAAGATGTGTACCTAGATGTTTGAGTACTCAAGTTTCTTGCGTTGTCTGCATATTGTTTGGACATCTCAAGATGGAACTGATGATGTGGAGGAAATGTGTGGGACAACGCAATTTGCGCTGGTCCCCTTCTGATGTTCATGAAATTGAAGAAGGTTTAAAACTCGTGGCTCTTTGGCGCTTCGGTAAACATAGAAAAAGGTTGTTACCGAAACGCATCTGTTTTGTTAACGTATAAAGTTTCCTGTTAATAAAATTACGGAAACGGCCCCCCGAGAGTGCTTTCTTTCTCCAGAGAAGTTGAATGTGAGGAGGGGAGTTGCAGCGGTAATATATATATATATATAGCTGATGGAAGCTGAAATGTATCTGCCTAGAGGTTCTTTTTCCCTTTGGACTCTGGTTTGAACTTGGTCGAGAATAAAACCTTTGTGAGACGTACCCTAGCTGTGTCGAACCCTTTTTATTTTGAGAGGGTATTGGACTTCATGTTTCAAACAGTAACGCTGTCACTGTTTAAACAACACGCCCTCCCGGTCTGGTGCACCGCGACCGACAGCAGCTTTTGGATTTTGGTACGAAAATACATCGCGGCGCCCCCCCTTGCAGCCAACAACCATTGTGTGTCTACGAAGGCATAGGGGAGGGAGGCAGCAGTATTAACTGCGGAGGGACTCGCAAAGGGTCTCACCTTGTAACTTTTGAACAACTGGGACCGTCTGCTGTGGCGACAGTGCTGCGCGTCAGCCAGCAATGTGCTGGGACGCCACTGGGTGTTCGAATAGCCGGTCACTGAACGGGCTATCCTGTCGAATGTGGCATAGCGCACTGCAGCGGTCTTGAGTATGGCGGAGCCTTCAAAGAGAGGTATTGCATCTTTAAAAGTGAGCTGGGGGAGAGTCTTCTACTCGATGGGAGTGGCGACAGTAACATCTAAATAGACCCCAGGTGAAAACCACTCATTGATGAACCGGCACTGAGGAAAGCTGATGGAAGCTGAAATGCATCTGCCTAGAGGTTCTTTTTCCCTTTGGACTCTGGTTTCAACTTGGTCGAGAATAAAACCTTTGTGAGACGTACTCTAGCTGTGTCGAACCCTTTTTATTTTGAGAGGGTATTGGACTTCATGTTTCAAACAGTAACGCTGTCACTGATTAAACGACACGCCCTCCCGGTCTGGTGCACCGCGACCGACAGCAGCTTTTGGATTTTGGTACGAAAATACATCGCGGCGCCCCCCCTTGCAGCCAACAACCATTGTGTGTCTACGAAGGCATAGGGGAGGGAGGCAGCAGTATTAACTGCGGAGGGACTCGCAAAGGGTCTCACCTTGTAACTTTTGAACAACTGGGACCGTCTGCTGTGTCGACAGTGCTGCGCGTCAGCCAGCGATGTGCTGAGACGCCACTGGGTGTTCGAATAGCCGGTCACTGAACGGGCTATCCTGTCGGATGTGGCATAGCGCACTGCAGCGGTCTTGAGTATGGCGGAGCCTTCAAAGAGAGGTATTGCACCTTTAAAAGTGAGCTGGAGGAGAGTCTTCTACTCGATGGGAGTGGCGGCAGTAACATCTAAATAGACCCCAGGTGAAAACCACTCATTGATGAACCGGCACTGAGGAAAGCTGATGGAAGCTGAAATGCATCTGCCTAGAGGTTCTTTTTCCCTTTGGACTCTGGTTTGAACTTGGTCGAGAATAAAACCTTTGTGAGACGTACCCTAGCTGTGTCGAACCCTTTTTATTTTGAGAGGGTATTGGACTGGATGTATGTCGTTACAACGCACACTTTTACAACGCATGCACTTACAACGCATTTTTTACAACGCAACATCCATTATAACGCATTCCATTACATAGCATGACACTACAACGCATTTTTAAAAACTACCTTTACAACGCATTCCATTACATCGCATACTACCTTTACAACGCATACCATTACAACGCATAATATTAAATTGCATTTAAGGTAAGTATTAGATAGTATAGGGGTAAAAATTACTTTTCTAACTCCAGGGGGTGCAACAGTAGGGAAAGTGTTGGATAGTATAGGGGTAAAAATTACTATTCTAACTCCAGGGGGTGCAACAGTAGGGTAAGTGTTGGATAGTATAGGGGTAAACATTACTATTCTAACTCCAGGGGGTGCAACAGTAGGGTAAGTGTTGGATAGTATAGGGGTAAAAATTGCTATTCTAACTCCAGGGGGTGCAACAGTAGGGTAAGTGTTGGATAGTATAGGGGTAAAAATTACTATTCTAACTCCAGGGGGTGCAACAGTAGGGTAAGTGTTGGATAGTATAGGGGTAAAAATTACTATTCTAACTCCAGGGGGTGCAACAGTAGGGTAAGTGTTGGATAGTATAGGGGTAAAAATTACTATTCTAACTCCAGGGGTTGCAACAGTAGGGTAAGTGTTGGATAGTATAGGGGTAAAAATTACTATTCTAACTCCAGGGGGTGCAACAGTAGGGTAAGTGTTGGATAGTATAGGGGTAAAAATTACTATTCTAACTCCAGGGGGTGCAACAGTAGGGAAAGTGTTGGATAGTATAGGGGTAAAAATTACTATTCTAACTCCAGGGGGTGCAACAGTAGGGTAAGTGTTGGATAGTGTAGTGTAATATTATGCGTTGTAATGGTATGCGTTGTAAAGGTAGTATGCGATGTAATGGAATGCGTTGTAAAGGTAGTTTTTACAAATGCGTTGTAGTGTCATGCTATGTAATGGAATGCGTTGTAATGGATGTTGCGTTGTAAAAAATGCGTTGTAAGTGTAGTGCGTTGTAAAAGTTGCGTTGTAAATGTTGTTCCCCATTGGACTTCATGTTTTAAACAGTAACGCTGTCACTGTTTAAACGACACGCCATCCCGGTCTGGTGCACCACGACCGACAGCAGCTTTTGGATTTTGGTACGAAAATACATTGCAGCGCCCCCCCTTGCAGCCAACAACCATTGTGTGTCTACGAAGGCATAGGGGAAGGAGGCAGCAGTATTAACTGCGGATGGACTCGCAAAGGGTCTCACCTTGTAACTTTTGAACAACTGGGACCATCTGCTGTGGCGACAGTGCTGCGCGTCAGCCAGCGATGTGCTGGGACGCCACTGGGTGTTCGAGTAGCCGGTCAATGAACGGGCTTTCCTGTCGGATGTGGTATAGCGCACTGCAGCGGTCTTGAGTATGGCGGAGCCTTCAAAGAGAGGTATTGCACCTTTAAAAGTGAGCTGGGGGAGAGTCTTCTACTCGATGGGAGTGGCGGCAGTAACATCTAAATAGACCCCAGGTGAAAACCACTCATTGATGAACCGGCACTGAGGAAAGCTGATGGAAGCTGAAATGCATCTACCTAGAGGTTCTTTTTCCCTTTGGACTCTGGTTTGAACTTGGTTGAGAATAAAACCTTTGTGAGACGTACCCTAGCTGTGTCGAACCCTTTTTATTTTAAGAGGGTATTGGACTTCATGTTTCAAACAGTAACAATGTCACTGTTTAAACGACACGCCCTCCCGGTCTGATGCACCGCGACCGACAGCAGCTTTTGGATTTTGGTACGAAAATACATCGCGGTGCCCCCCCTTGCAGCCAACAACCATTGTGTGTCGACGAAGGCATAGGGGAGGGAGGCAGCAGTATTAACTGCAGAGGGACTCGCAAAGGGTCTCACCTTGTAACTTTTGAACAACTGGGACCGTCTGCTGTGGCGACAGTGCTGCGCGTCAGCCAGCGATGTGCTGGGACGCCACTGGGTGTTCGAATAGCCGGTCACTGAACGGGCTATCCTGTCGGATGTGGCATAGCGCACTGCAGCGGTCTTAAGTATGGCGGAGCCTTCAAAGAGAGGTATTGCACCTTTAAAAGTGAGCTGGGGGAGATTCTTCTACTCGATGGGAGTGGCGGCAGTAACATCTAAATAGACCCCAGGTGAAAACCACTCATTGATGAACCGGCACTGAGGAAAGCTGATGGAAGCTGAAATGCATCTGCCTAGAGGTTCTTTTTCCCTTTGGACTCTGGTTTGAACTTGGTCGAGAATAAAACCCTTGTGAGATGCACCCTAGCTGTGTCGAACCCTTTTTATTTTGAGAGGGTATTGGACTTCATGTTTCAAACAGTAACGCTGTCACTGTTTAAACGACACGCCCTCCCGGTCTGGTGCACCGCGACCGACAGCAGCTTTTGGATTTTGGTACGAAAATACATCGCGGCGCCCCCCCTTGCAGCCAACAACCATTGTGTGTCTACGAAGGCATAGGGGAGGGAGGCAGCAGTATTAACTGCGGAGGGACTCGCAAAGGGTCTCACCTTGTAACTTTTGAACAACTGGGACCGTCTGCTGTGGCGACAGTGCTGCGTGTCAGCCAGTGATGTGCTGGGACGCCACTGGGTGTTCGAATAGCCGGTCACTGAACGGGCTATCCTGTCGGATGTGGCATAGCGCACTGCAGCGGTCTTGAGTATGGCGGAGCCTTCAAAGAGAGGTATTGCACCTTTAAAAGTGAGCTGGGGGAGAGTCTTCTACTCGATGGGAGTGGCGGCAGCAACATCTAAATAGACCCCAGTTGAAAACCACTCATTGATGAACCGGCACTGAGGAAAGCTGATGGATGCTGAAATGCATCTGCCTAGAGGTTCTTTTTCCCTTTGGACTCTGGTTTGAACTTGGTTGAGAATAAAACCTTTGTGAGACGTACCCTAGCTGTGTCGAACCCTTTTTATTTTGAGAGGGTATTGGACTTCATATATATATATATATATATATATATATATATATATATATATATATATATATATATTCACTGAAAAAACCATAGGTTTCAGCGGCGTTATAGTTAGTTGGACATTTCACTCTTACAAAACCATTTAAATTCTCCTGTTATAGTTAGTTCAGCTAACTATAACTCATGCCCCCGCAATGCACTGCTGATGACGTCACATATTACATCACTCATTACATGGTGGGTGACATGATGACATCACTGATGACATCTCAAATGACATCACTGATGACATAATCCAGTGACTGTGTGTTTCTGTAAACTTTAAATATGGTTAATATATGTATAGGGAAAGGCGTATTGAAGAATGAGTAGGTATATAAGTGTCTGAATGAATGATTTACTAGGTGTGTGACTGACTCTATAAGTGAGTGATTAAACATATCTTACTGAATGCATGAGTTAATGACTAAACTGTGTGAATCTCTGTATCCGTCTGTCTGTTGGTGTGTAAGCGGCTGAATGGGTTTGTGATTAACTACATGAGTGACTATATGAGTTATTCATTGGTGTCTGAGTATCTGTATGGGTACCTGAGTGTTTGTGTGGGTGGGGTATGTGTGACTGTGCATAGATGTGTGAGTGGGTGATTCACTTGGTGCATGGTTTCAAGACTGCATCTGTGATCGACTGTATGTGTGGGTGAGTGTGTGTATGGGTGTGTTGGTGAGTGAATGTATATCTCAGTGGTACATGTGTGAGTAACTACATATGTGAAAGGTAGTATATATGTGTGTTAGAGTATTTAAATGGCAATAAGTGAGAGTGTGTGATTGTGAGAGTGGCTGTATGGGTGAGTGTGTGCTTGTATCAGTGATTGTAAAAGAGCGTAAGAATGTGCTAGTATTTGTTTGAGTAAGTGAGCTGATGTGTGTATAACTATATAGGTGAGTAAATGGGAGTATGATTAAATATTTGCATGACTAACTAGGTGTGTGAGTACGTCTATGGATGAGTGGGGGTGTGTGAGTGTCTATATAGGTGTATGAGTGCATATGATAGTCCCCAGGGTTGCGGTGGGGCCGTGTGCCCCCGCAAATCTTTCTGCAAAGCCCTGGGGGTGGTGGTCCCCGGGGCAGTGTGGGGGGCATTAGGGCCCCCCACACTTATTTTTTTCTGCCCCGGGACCTGGCCCTCCCGGGGGCTTTATTTAAATGAAGCGCGGGAGCCTGCGCTTCGTTTTTTTTTATTTTCGCAGCCGGATCCGCGGATCCTCCGTGCATCTCGCGGTTTAAAAAAATAATAATTTAAAAATATTTGGGCCCTGGGGGTCCTTGTGGGACCCTCTGAGCAGGCCTAGGGGATCAGGGTGTTTCTACCCTGCCCCCTTTTCCTGTTTTTCACATTTGTTTTTCGGTTTTCTTCTGCCTCTGTTCTACCGAGGCACAAAATGGCTGCCAACACTTCCTGGTTTGGAGTGTTAACAGTCAAATTTACATGAAGCTCGTGATTGGGAGGGTGCGCGCAGGTTGCCACCATGCCTCTAGATATCACTATCTTTATTTCTTAATTTCTCAAAGACTACTTAACAGATTTACACAATCTTTAACAAGGTCGCTTTCTGAGCCCAGCAGTACCTTTTTGCCAAATTTGGTGCAAATCTGTTCAGCAGTTTTTGCTATAACAGTGTCTAAAGTTTCCTATGGGAAAATGATTTTTTTCACCACTATTTTTTTAATTTCTCAGGAACTACTGAATGGATTTACACAATTTTTTTTAAAAAAAAGGGTGCTTTCTGAACCAAGGGCTACCTTTTTGCAACATTTGGTGTAATTCCATTCAGCAGTTCTGGCTCTAGCCGTGTCTAAAATTTCCTGTGGGAAATAACATGGAGAAAACGCGTTTTGGGACCCCCCTTTTTTCTTGGCCCCCGCTTGACGAATCACCCCCAAACTTTCAGGATACGAGCTGACCGGAACGGGCCATTCGTTTTGAAAAAAATGTTGCAAATATATATATATATATTATCTACTGGCGGTCGCCAGTAGATAGTTATAGTTAGGACCGTGTTTCCATAGGAAATCTGAAAATTCTATTTTGAATAACTTTGGCGCCGGTTGACGAATCCTTGCAAAATAGGTGGGGCGCTCCGCTCCACTCCTACCCTGAAAGTCTCGGGGTGATTAGTCAAGCGGGGGCCGAGAAAAAGGGGGGGTCCCAAAACGCGTTTTCCACATGCATTTTTCCATAGGGACCTTTAGTCCAAGGCACAGCCCGAACGGCTGAACAGAATTACTTGAAATTTGGCAGAGAGGTAGTTCTCAGGTCAGGGATGTGCCTTTTGAATATCTGGAGACAATCTGTTCAGTAGTTCCTGAGAAAATTATATATCTATAGGCGCGCACCATGCGCAAACCTGAAAAAAAAAATATTAATAAATACATAACATAGCATTTAAAAAACTGTACAGATTCACTTAAAAAACCATAGGTTTCACACACGTTATAGTTAGGAATTAGCATTTAAAAAACCTTGCAAATTCACTTAAAAAAACATAGGTTTCACACATGTTATAGTTAGCTGGACATTTCCCTCGTAAAAAAAACAATGAAATTCCCCCGTTATAGTTAGTGCAGGCAACTATAACTCACGCGACCGCAATCATCTGCTGATGACGTCAGATATTACATCACTGATTACATATGTGTCTTTCTGAAAAATAAATATTTGTAATATATGTATAGCTAAAGATTAATGGAAGAAGACATGGGTAAATAGGTGTCTAAATACAGTGATGTAATATCTGACGTCATCAGCAGAGGATTGCGGTCGCATGAGTTATAGTTGCCTCCACTAACTATAACGGGGGAATTTCATTGGTTTTTTACGAGGGAAATGTCCAGCTAACTATAACATGTGTGAAACCTATGGTTTTTTAAGTGAATTTGCAAGGTTTTTTAAATGCTAATTCCTAACTATAATGTGTGTGAAACCTATGGTTTTTTAAGTGAATATATATATATATATATATATATATATATATATATATATATATATATATATATATATATATATATATATATATATATATATATATATATATATATATATATATTTATATATTTATATATATATATATATATATATATATATTATCTACTGGCGGTCGCCAGTAGATAGTTATAGTTCGGACCTATTTTCCATAGGAAATCTGCAACATTCTATTCCCAATAAGTCTGGCGCCGGTTGACGAATCCTCGTGAAATTTTCCAAACTTTTGGCCATCGCCGCTCTGCTCCTCCCCTGAAAGTTTTGCGGTGATCCGTTAAGCGGGGGCCGAGAAAAAAGGGGGGTCCCAAAACACATTTTCCCCATTCAATTTCCCATAGGATCTGTTGTCGCAGCTACAGCGCGAACCGCTGAACGGAATGACACCAAATTTGGCAAAGAGGTAGTCCTCAGTTCGGACTCATGCCTTTTGCATTTATGGTGTGAATCTGTTCAGTAGTTCCTGAGAAAATGAGGGTAAAAAGGTTAGTGATATCTATGGCCGTGGAGGATCCGCGGACCGTACCCGCACCATAAGCGCACCCTCCCCGAACCGAGCTCGCACCCTCCTGATCACGTGCTGAATGCTAATTGGCTGTCGAGTGTCTCTCTACATTCGAAACTAGGATCTGTTGGCGGCCATTTTCTGCCTCGGTAGAAGCGAGGCTGAAGAAGCAAGGGGAAAAAGGGCATAAAACATATAAAGGGGGCAGAGTGGAAATACGCTGACCCTCTAGAGGTGCTTAGGGGTGCCAGAAGGACCCTCTGGGGCCCCCTTTTTAAAAAAACAGCGAAATGCGCGCATGGTGCGCGCATCCTATCGCATTGGATGCACGGATCCTCTCGCGGTGGGTTCGCGGATCCAAGGGGAAAAAAAATTAAATTGTTGGGAGATAAAGATTAACCTTAAGTATTTTGTTCTTGAGTGGCTCTAAAAAGAGCCGTTGTGTTCATTGAGAGTTTTTGGTACTTATAAGTAAGTACCTATACAGAGTCTAAAGTTGTTGAGGAAGACTCTGTTTCCTTCATCAGTAAAGTGTACTCCATCTCTCCTATACATCTCTTGCATATGAAAGCGCAGATTGTTATTGTAAATGGCCCCCATTCTATAGTCTCAGAGAAAAGCAGAAACGGATTTATTCACATGTTTCCTAGCTTTCTCAATCTGTGCACAAAAATGATTGGACCAGTTCCATTTCTGCCTTTGGCATATGTTAGAGTACACAAAGGCAGTTTTAGGGAAAAGTGAAATCAGTTCTGCAAAGGTGTCCTTCATAAGCATTTCCAGACCTACCTCAGTCAACGTGCCTAGGTCATTGCCACCACAGTGCACTATTTTGAGGTCAGGGTGTTGGATTTGCATGAAGGATTTCACCAATGGCATCAATTGGTGCCACTTTAACCCTCTCTGTCCAATCCATTTAATGTCTACATTTGGCAAACCTAGGTCTTTGTGAATGCCTTTGTTTTCTGCATACCTTTGGCTCCAGAAAATGTAGCTGTGTCCCACAATCCACACTGTAAGCATCTTGTAAGGAGGTCTGGATGCACTCAGATGGTCTCTCTAAATGAAATGGCAGTTTGGAAAGTAAGATGTTTCAGAAATGGTGGCTAAGATGCAATTTTGAAAAAAGACAAGAAATCATTGGTTGCTTGACAACCTTCTACACTGAAAGGTAGGGTGCATATTTCTGTTTTTTAAACGCATGATTCTTATTGGTTAACAAAAACTGATTGTAAGGAACATTCTATATGATAAGCTGATATGTTGAGAAGTCAAGCACACTTGCTGTTTTGATTAGCAACATTGTGTGTGCTGAACTTGTGACCTGTGTCCTCAGTACAGTGTTCCATGACCTGTTTCTATGGTAACGAGCAGAAGGCAGATTGGGGGAAGGGTTGAAGTTTATGTCATTTGGAAAGGGTTGAAATGTTTAACCAATAGAAATGTGTGTTTGCTTTTGAATTTATGTGGGAAGGAATGTGATTTGATGTTTACATGTATATGTGTGGAAAAAGAGAGGGAAACTTTGACATTCTTTGGCTCTGCTGAGAGGTGCACAGTGCAGAGATTCTGTATAAGAAAATCTGGTGTGTGACTGATATCTGGTGTGTGACTGATATACTTCTTAATCTACAAAACATCTTGAAAGGTGAGTTATTTAATTGTGAGGGGATGTATGTAGACTATTTTGATTTTAATCAGACTAATGTATTTCTTCTGCTAAAGTGTAGGGAGTACTTTTTTTTCTCTATAATCTTATTGACAGTGTGTGTGCATGTAGAAACCATTCTGTGATAAGCATTTGTGTTTTTCATGTGTTTGCAGACAGATAACTGTGCTGTTTTTATATTTTGGTAGAATTAGAAACCAGACATTGTTTATGAATTTGTGAAAGGAGTTATGTTATGTTTCTATACTAAAATGTAGTACTTCTTCTAGATGAAGAAATGTGTTTTGGTATAGTGTAGGGGATAGTGTTGTTTGTCTAGAATCACACAGAGAACCTGTGTGCATTTGGGAACCACTATGAGAGAAGCATTTAGTAATATCTTGTATTTGGTGACAGATAACTCTTTTAAAACCTGTGATGTTGTCAAGTTTTAGTAGCATTAGAAGCCAGTCTTTGCTTATGCGTTGATTAAATGAGTCAGGCATTGACACTAAAGTGCAGTTGTGAAATATGTAGATTGTGTGCAGTTCCCTTACCTCTTCCACTGTAGTGAATGAGTTTTGGTAAACTCCTAGGGATAGTGGTGCTTGTCTAGAATCACACTGTGAGTCTGTGTACATTTGGGAACCACTGTGAGAGAAGCGTTTGGTAACATCATGTATTTGCTGACAGATAACTGTTTTAAAACATGTCATGTTGTGAAATTTTAGTAGAATTAGAAGACAGTTATGGCTTATGCTTTCATTAAATAAGTCAGGCATTGACACTAAAGTGCAGTCATGAAATATGTAGATTGTGTGCAGTTCCCTTACCTCTTCCACTGTAGTGAATGCTTTTTGGTAAACTCCTAGGGATAGTGGTGTTTGTCTAGAATCACACTGTGAGTCTGTGTGCATTTGGGAACCACTGTGAGAGAAGCGTTTGGTAACATCGTGTATTTGCTGACAGATAACTGTTTTAAAACCTGTCATGTTGTCAAGTTTTAGAAGCATTAGAAGCCAGTCTTTGCTTATGTGTTGATTAAATGACTCAGGCATTGACACTAAAGTGCAGTCGTGAAATATGTAGATTGTGTGCAGTTCCCTTACCTCTTCCACTGTAGTGAATGAGTTTTGGTAAACTCCTAGGGATAGTGGTGCTTTTCTAGAATCACACTGTGAGTCTGTGTGCATTTGGGAACCACTGTGAGAGAAGCGTTTGGTAACATCGTGTATTTGCTGACAGATAACTGTTTTAAAACCTGTCATGTTGTCAAGTTTTAGTAGCATTAGAAGACAGTTATGGCTTATGCTTTCATTAAATGTGTTAGGTATTGACAGTAAAGTGTAGTCATGAAATAAGTAGATTGTGTGCAGTTCCTTTACCACTTCCACTGTAGTGAATGAATTTTGGAATATTCCTAGGGATAGTGGTGCTTGTCTAGAATCACACTGTGAGTCTGTGTGCATTTGGGAACCACTGTGAGAGAAGCGTTTGGTAACATTGTGTATTTGCTGACAGATAACTGTTTTAAAACCTGTCATGTTGTCAAGTTTTAGTAGCATTAGAAGCCAGTCTTTGCTTATGCGTTGATTAAATGAGTCAGACATTGACACTAAAGTGCAGTCGTGAACTATGTAGATTGTGTGCAGTTTCCTTACCTCTTCCACTGTAGTGAATGAGTTTTGGTAAACTCCTAGGGATAGTGGTGCTTGTCTAGAATCAAACTGTGAGTCTGTGTGCATTTGGGAACCACTGTGAGAGAAGCGATTGGTAACATTGTGTATTTGCTGACAGATAACTGTTTTAAAACCTGTCATGTTGTCAAGTTTTAGTAGCATTAGAAGACAGTTATGGCTTATGCTTTCATTAAATGAGTTAGTTATTGACAGTAAAGTGTAGTTGTGAAATATGCAGATTGTGTGCAGTTCCCTTACCACTTCCAGTGTAGTGAATGAGTTTTGGTAAACTCCTAGGGATAGTGGTGCTTGTCTAGAATCACACTATGAGTCTGTGTGCATTTGGGAACCGCTGTGAGAGAAGCGTTTGGTAACATCGTGTATTTGCTGACAGATAATTGTTTTAAAACCTGTCATGTTGTCAAGTTTTAGTAGCATTAGAAGGCAGTCTTTGCTTATGCGTTGATTAAATTAGTCAGGCATTGACATTAAAGTGCAGTCGTGAAATATGTAGATTGTGGGCAGTACCTTTACCACTTCCACTGTAGTGAATGAGTTTTGGTAAACTCCTAGGGATAGTGGTGCTTGTCTAGAATCACACTGTGAGTCTGTGTGCATTTGGGAACCACTGTGAGAGAAGCGTTTGGTAACATCGTGTATTTGCTGACAGATAATTGTTTTAAAACCTGTCATGTTGTCAAGTTTTAGTAGCATTAGAAGACAGTTATGGCTTATGCTTTCATTAAATGAGTTAGGTATTGACAGTAAAGTGGGGTCTTGAAATATGTAGATTGTATGCAGTTCCCTTACCACTTCCAGTGTAGTGAATGAGTTTTGGTAAACTCCTAGGGATAGTGGTGCTTGTCTAGAATCACACTGTGAGTCTGTGTGCATTTGGGAACCACTGTGAGAGAAGCGTTTGGTAACATCGTGCATTTGCTGACAGATAACTGTTTTAAAACCTGTCATGTTGTCAAGTTTTAGTAGCATTAGAAGCCAGTCTTTGCTTATGTGTTGATTAAATGACTCAGGCATTGACACTAAAGTGCAGTCGTGAAATATGTAGATTGTGTGCAGTTCCCTTACCTCTTCCACTGTAGTGAATGAGTTTTGGTAAACTCCTAGGGATAGTGGTGCTTGTCTAGAATCACACTGTGAGTCCGTATGCATTTGGGAACCACTGTGAGAGAAGCGTTTGGTAACAGTGTGATTTGCTGACAGATACCTGTTTTAAAACCTGTCATGTTGTCAAGTTTTAGTAGCATTAGAAGACAGTTATGGCTTATGCTTTCATTAAATGTGTTAGGTATTGACAGTAAAGTGTAGTCGTGAAATATGTAGATTGTGTGCAGTTCCTTTACCACTTCCACTGTAGTGAATGAATTTTGGTATATTCCTAGGGATAGTGGTGCTTGTCTAGAATCACAGGTCAATCTATCGTTAGTTCTATAAGAATTCTATCGTCACGATCATAGCTAATCCACCCTGTTCACTTTAGATACTCTATCCAAAATATCTCTTACTTTTCACGTCTATATCTAGTCATCACTATCATCTATTTCTTTCTCATTATGCGGTTCGTTTTCTCACATCCTCTCCAGCATGTAATTGTTATACTCGGAAGAGCTAATTTTAATCCCACAGCCAATTTCTTTGGCAACTATGTTATCCCGACACCAAAAAAATTTATATTGTTCCATATGTTAAGCCAGTGTACCTTTGATCTTTTCAGGAAACATTGTGTGGCTTTCCTGACGAAGGCGCCATTGCGCCGAAACGCGCGTCGAAGATAATCCATTGCCGCAACTCCATTTATTTTGAATGTCTAAATTTTGATTCACTTTTATTATTTCATATTGTGTTTATTGAATAAGTCTTTGTATGTTATTGTGTCTGCATTCTTATTAATATTTGGTTAAAGTTTTGTTCTTTTTTAAAAACTTATGTACATTTTTAGAAATTGAATTGTGTTTAAGTTCTTCGTTGATTTAAACACAAAATATGATTTTATATTGTCAAAAATAAAAAAATGTTTTAACCTTTATTATTGTATGGTACACTGGTTTTTATTAATAGTTTTTCTTACGTTTTTAGTTTTATATCTCTTGACCGAGTGGCTGATATCTATATCTAATGTAATTGCCTAGGAATATACTCTTCATTGAGATAACTGTTTTAAAACCTGTCATGTTGTCAAGTTTTAGTAGCATTAGAAGCCAGTCTTTGCTTATGCGTTGATTAAATGAGTCAGACATTGACACTAAAGTGCAGTCGTGAACTATGTAGATTGTGTGCAGTTCCCTTACCTCTTCCACTGTAGTGAATGAGTTTTGGTAAACTCCTAGGGATAGTGGTGCTTGTCTAGAATCAAACTGTGAGTCTGTGTGCATTTGGGAACCACTGTGAGAGAAGCGATTGGTAACATTGTGTATTTGCTGACAGATAACTGTTTTAAAACCTGTCATGTTGTCAAGTTTTAGTAGCATTAGAAGACAGTTATGGCTTATGCTTTCATTAAATGAGTTAGTTATTGACAGTAAAGTGTAGTTGTGAAATATGCAGATTGTGTGCAGTTCCCTTACCACTTCCAGTGTAGTGAATGAGTTTTGGTAAACTCCTAGGGATAGTGGTGCTTGTCTAGAATCACACTATGAGTCTGTGTGCATTTGGGAACCGCTGTGAGAGAAGCGTTTGGTAACATCGTGTATTTGCTGACAGATAATTGTTTTAAAACCTGTCATGTTGTCAAGTTTTAGTAGCATTAGAAGGCAGTCTTTGCTTATGCGTTGATTAAATTAGTCAGGCATTGACATTAAAGTGCAGTCGTGAAATATGTAGATTGTGGGCAGTACCTTTACCACTTCCACTGTAGTGAATGAGTTTTGGTAAACTCCTAGGGATAGTGGTGCTTGTCTAGAATCACACTGTGAGTCTGTGTGCATTTGGGAACCACTGTGAGAGAAGCGTTTGGTAACATCGTGTATTTGCTGACAGATAATTGTTTTAAAACCTGTCATGTTGTCAAGTTTTAGTAGCATTAGAAGACGGTTATGGCTTATGCTTTCATTAAATGAGTTAGGTATTGACAGTAAAGTGTAGTCTTGAAATATGTAGATTGTATGCAGTTCCCTTACCACTTCCAGTGTAGTGAATGAGTTTTGGTAAACTCCTAGGGATAGTGGTGCTTGTCTAGAATCACACTGTGAGTCTGTGTGCATTTGGGAACCACTGTGAGAGAAGCGTTTGGTAACATCGTGTATTTGCTGACAGATAACTGTTTTAAAACCTGTCATGTTGTCAAGTTTTAGTAGCATTAGAAGACAGTTATGGCTTATGCTTTCATTAAATGAGTTAGGTATTGACAGTAAAGTGTAGTCGTGAAATATGTAGATTGTGTCCAGTTCCTTTACCACTTCCACTGTAGTGAATGAGTTTTGGTATATTCCTAGGGATAGTGGTGCTTGTCTAGAATCACACTGTGAGTCTGTGTGCCTTTGGGAACCACTGTGAGAGAAGCGTTTGGTAACATCGTGTATTTGCTGACAGATAACTGTTTTAAAACCTGTCATGCTGTCAAGTTTTAGTAGCATTAGATGCCAGTCTTTGCTTATGCGTTGATTAAATGAGTCAGGCATTGACAGTAAAGTGTAGTCGTGAACTATGTAGATTGTGTGCAGTTTCCTTACCTCTTCCACTGTAGTGAATGTGCTTTGGTAAACTCCTAGGGATAGTGGTGCTTGTCTAGAATCACACTGTGAGTCTGTGTGCATTTGGGAACCACTGTGAGAGAAGCGTTTGGTAACATTGTGTATTTGCTGACAGATAACTGTTTTAAAACCTGTCATGTTGTCAAGTTTTAGTAGCATTAGAAGACAGTCATTGCTTATGCTTTCATTAAATGAGTTAGGTATTGACAGTAAAGTGTAGTTGTGAAATATGTAGATTGTGTGCAGTTCCCTTACCACTTTCAGTGTAGTGAATGAGTTTTGGTAAACTCCCAGGGATAGTGGTGCTTGTCTAGAATCACACTGTGAGTCTGTGTACATTTAGGAACCACTGTGAGAGAAGTGTTTCGTAACATCGTGTATTTGCTGACAGATAACTGTTTTAAAACATGTCATGTTGTGAAGTTTTAGTAGCATTAGAAGACAGTTATGGCTTATGCTTTCATTAAATGAGTTAGGTATTGACAGTAAAGTGTAGTCGTGAAATATGTAGATTGTGTGCAGTTCCCTTACCACTTCCAGTGCAGTGAATGAGTTTAGGTAATCTCCTAGGGATAGTGTTGCTTGTCTAGAATCACACTATGAGTCTGTGTGCATTTGGGAACCACTGTGAGAGAAGCGTTTGGTAAAATTGTGTATTTGCTGACATATAATTGTTTTAAAACCTGCCATGTTGTCAAGTTTTAGTAGCATTAGAAGGCAGTCTTTGCTTATGCGTTGATTAAATTAGTCAGGCATTGACATTAAAGTGCAGTAGTGAAATATGTAGATTGTGTGCAGTACCTTTATAACTTCCACTGTAGTGAATGAGTTTTGGTAAACTCCTAGGGATAGTGGTGCTTGTCTAGAATCACACTGTGCGTCTGTGTGCATTTGGGAACCACTGTGAGAGAAGCGTTTGGTAACATCGTGTATTTTCTAACAGATAACTTTTTTAAAACCTGTCAAGTTGTCAAGTTTTAGTAGCATTAGAAGCCAGTCTTTGCTTATGTGTTGATTAAATGAGTCAGGTATTGACACTAAAGTGCAGTCGAGAAATATGTAGATTGTGTGCAGTTCCCTTACCACTTTCACTGTAGTGAATGAGGTTTGGTAAACTCCTAGGGATAGTGGTTGTTGTGTAGAATCACACTGTGAGTTTGTGTGCATTTGGGAAGCATTATGAGAGAAGCATTTGGTAACATTGTGTATTTGGTGGCAGATAAGTGTTTTAAAACCTGTCATGTTGTCAAGTTTTAGTAGCATTAGAAGCCAGTGTTTGCTTATGCATTGATAAAATGAGTCATGCTTTGACACTAAAGTGCAGTACCATGTAGTATTGTCTTCACTGCACCAGAACTGAAAATTTAAAATTTTTACCCAGGCACTGTCATAGAAGTACTCTGATGATTTAGTCAGTTTCTAAGTAGTTATGTTGTGAACCATTCATTACCAAATAGACTGCTTCAAATGTCTATGCAGTATGCATTTAGTTCTCTAACCACCTATACAGTTGTTTTTTACACCTTCAATTCCCTAGTCAGTATCCATACACTTCCAGGAAACACCCTGTCACTCTCTTTGCAGTCTTCCAGTGACCCATTCAGCACCATGTAGTAATCCATTCACTGTGGCAAAACCCAAACACTTATAAATTCACCAACACACTCTCTTTCCAGTACTCCAATGATTCAGTCACTGTCTAAGTATTCATGCACTGAGCCAGGCCTTAGCACATGGACTGCTTCAAACCCCTATGCACTATGCATGCAGTTTTCTAACCACCTAGAGACTTGTCTTTTACACTTTCAATTCCCTAGTCAGTATCCATATAGTCCAGCAAACATCCTGTCACTTCCTTTGCACTCTTCTAGTGACCCATTCAGTACCAAGTACTAATCCATTCCCTGTGCGAAAAGCCTACCACATATAAATGCATCCAGGCAGTCTCCTTGCTGTAGTCTAATCATTCAGCCAGTACCCAAGTATTAATGCAGTGAGCTAGGCCTTAGCACATGGACTGCTTTAAATGCCTATCCAGTATGCATTCAGTTCTCTTATCAGCTATACAGTTGTCTTTCGCACCTTCAGTTACCCAGTTAGTATTCATACACTTCTAGGAAACACCCTGTTACTCACCCAGTGTGTCTCGTTTTAGTACTGTAATCATTCAGTCAGTCAGCATGTAGTCTTTTAGTGAGGTAGGCTTTAGGGCATGAACTGCTTCTAAGTAGTATGCACTATGTATGTAGTGTTTTAATCATTGTCACACTTGTGGTTCAGGGCTATAGTTTCTTAGTCAGTTTTTATATAAAACGTGTTTGTACAGTAATGGAATACTGTAAATTTGAAAGTTATTAATATACATTTATTTGTGATTCTTTTTTGCAGATACTGTTTTTCAACGTTAAAATCGAGAAATTATGCCAGAAAAAAAAAGAAAAAGAAAAGAAGAGAGACAGGAGGATTATTTGAAGAAACATCAACCACAAGTATTGAATGTGCAAGATAATGTGGCTAAAAGGAAAAAATCTTCTGGTAAGATCACAAAGCAATTTATTAAAAATATTTGTAGGAGCAAACAGAATGTAGAGAATGCTGCAACTTCAGAAAAAATTTTAAGTATGAAAAAAATCAAAATAAGAGGAAAAGTAAAAAAGCAAATATTCAGTCAAAGGAGATAAAGGACGGTAAAAGAAGACAAAATCAGTATAAGGAATTACGCAAAAAAATATTTTACAAGAGAGTAGTGCATAATTTGCTGAAAGATGTGAAGAAATATAAAAAGAGAGCTTTATTTTATAAAAAGAAGAAGCATATTGAAAGCATTGTGGAAAAGGCTTTTGAAGTAAAAAGGAAACTGTTTATTTTACTGTTAAACAGAATTTGATCACTAGATAAACCAATATATGTAATGAAGTCCAAAAGTAGGAGGAAAAGAGTTATCAATTAAAAAAAATGTTGTGATGTTTTTTGGGGAGAATGGAAACACAGTTCTAGTTCAGAGCCTTTTTTTAATGAAGAGAGTTATTCACTAAGTGAAAAATGATTGTATGCAGTTGACACCAGTGGTAGAGGTTATGAGGTTAGTGATGGTTGTCCAATGGAGAAAGAGAAAATGGTTGAAAGAAATGCAGAAGAAGTGATAGCTGATGAAGTTTTAGGGAGACGTGCTAAAAACCCTGTGTACACTTGGGATTGCAGTAGTGTTTGTAGTGTACGACAGGAATCTATTGAAAAATTATGTAGTTTTTTACGAGTCTATACTAAAAAAAGTTTAAAACAAAAGATTAAGCTGTTGCAAGGACTAGACCCTTGCAGAGTGAGAAAACATACTGGTTTGCAAGGTCATTCTCTGGCTTGTCTTTCTAGGAAAGTTTGTGAAAGTGTTTTTCACGATTTCAGAATGCTGGCAGTAAATCATACTCAAATGCGGAAGTTAGTGAGAAGGTTGTATTATGCAAAAAGTCCAGCACTAAAGTTAAGTGAGTTGAACAGTGCTCTTTTACGTGGGTCAGTTTCAGATGTGAAGCAGGTCTGTGAGGATATTGAGTTTTGTTAATTTGGGCCTCAGCAAGAGAGTGAAGAAACTGACACATTAGTAGAACAAAATGTTGAAGACAATGTAGAACCTGTAATTACAGAAAAATTTGAGGATGAAATCACAAAGTTTAAGGTAATTTCAGGTGAAAGACCAAATGTTTCTTGTATTTGTTGTCGGCGAAGTCACTATAAAAATCAGACTAGGGGTGTCAATCTGTATTTAAAAAGTGAAATAGAAGATAATGATAAGTGGATGGAATTTGCAACTTATTTGTTGGTAGAGGATTGTTTTGATTTGGGATGTGAGCAGCGTATTTGCAAATATTGTTATAATAAATTAGATGAGAATAAAATGCCTGCTAGAGCTGTTCATAATAATCTAGAGTTGGTTGCTATTCCTCCAGAGCTGATTGATTGAAATACGTATGAGTCTATTCTGATACAATGTGTTCACCCATTTCAGGCTATTGTTCGTATGGAGCCCAAAACAAGTAAATTACCTCCATCAGAGTTGCAAAGAGGATTGAAAGGAAGATTTGTGTATTTACCATTAGATTTAAGGAAAAATGTTGAAACTATTGGTGTAGATCATGCAGAACATGAGCCACTAGTCATTCTAGTTAATGGTGTTCCTACTAAGAATAAGAAAATTTGGCAAGAGTTAGTGGATGTTAGAAAAGTGCAAAAGGCATCATTGTATCTGTTAAAAAATAATGAGTACTATAGAAATGTGTTTGTTGGAGAAAAAGAAATAGATTTAGCAGAAGATAGTGAAACATTAAGTGGACAAATTGAAAAAGTGGACATGTCCAGATGTGAAGAGATCTATGAACATTACAGTGTACATCCACTTCATTCCAAAGAGGTGATGGGGAATACAATTGAGTTGTTTCAAATGAAAAAAGCAACAGGAAGTCTCATGAGTGTATGGGAAGAGAGCTTGGAAGCTCGTTGTTTCCCGCAGTTGTTTCCAACAGGAAAAGGTGGACGATATGATGAACATCCTGTGCAGATTCCTGAATCTGAATATCGGACAACAAGATGTATGCAGAAGATCCAGGATTTCGACAATCTATCCCTTATATGTTTCATCTTCTGTTTGAAAGTGACTTGTCTGGACTTTCATATGCAGTAAATCACATTTTAAAAACTGGAATGCATCTTCAAAATGTAACTGCAAAGGATTTTATGGATAAAGTGCATCAGAGAGATGATCATTTAGAATCTCAGTTGATTAATCTGATGGCATGTCAGCGTGGGACTAATGAATATTGGTACCGTCGACATGCAAAACTGAAATGCATGCTACGGAACTTGGGAACTCCTACATGGTTTGTTACACTGGTGTGTGCTGAGTATGCTTGGGATGATTTACTTGAATTTCTTCGAGAGGCAAATTCCAATATAAAAAATATTGAATACAAGACACCTGGAGAATTGAGCTCTTTGGATCCTGTCAATGTATGCAGATATTTCAATCATAGATTTGAAGCTATGATGTCTTTCATCTGCAATAAAAAGAATCCTCCTCTTGGAGAAGTTGTGGATTTCTTTTGGAGAAAGGAGTATCAAGCAAGAGGTGCTCCTCTCATACATATGTTGTTATGGGTCAAGGACGCCCCCAAATTTGGAACAGATTCAGATGAAACTGTTTTGTCTTTCATTGAAGATTATGCTACATGTGCTCTTCCAAATAGCAGAGAAGAGAAAAACTTAAAACAACAAGTCTTACGATTTCAAAGCCATAGGTGTGGAAAATACTGTCGACGAAAGTACAAGTCAAAGGATAAGTTCTATACCAAATGTCGTTTTGGATTTCCACGTCCTGTATTAGCCAAAGGAAGAGTGAACAGTTTTATGTCAGCTGTATGACATACCATCACAAGAAAGTCTCCGAAAAACACCTACAACTTAAGAAGAAGCGAAGAATCAAAATACATAAATGACTACAATCCAGTTATTTTATCCATGTGGAACGCTAACATGGATATTCAGTATGTTGCGGACAATTCCATTGCTGCTGCTCGATATGCTCGATATGTAAGGTCTTACATTAGTAAATCAGAAAAGGCTGAATTGAAAGAAATGTGGGAAGAGATTTCTCACGAGAAGAGTCTAAGTAAGAAATTATACAGTTTCAGTTTGAAGATGTTATCGCATCGTGAAATTGGAGCATATGAATGTTCAGATCGGTTATCATCTGCAAGTCTATATTCCAAAAGTAGAAGAATCATTTGGGTGAGTCTAGGTCTTGCAGGAATGCGAAATCGGGTACTGAAATCTGTTCAAGAAATTGAATATTTCGCAGAAAATGACCCTGAAAGTACAGATATTTTGAAAACCAATATGTTGGACACATAGGGCCCGATTCACAGAACTAACTTAAGACAAAATCCTAAACTTACTACCATTTTGGTATTCATAGATTGCACTTACTGCTTTTGGTATTCACAGAATGCACTTACTACTTTTGGTATTCACAGAATGGATTTAGGACTACTAACTTTACGTCCGCACTCGGGCTGGAAATTTCGGCCCGGAGGCGGAGCTTCCGGCACGGAGGTGGGGCTTCCGGGCCGGAGGTGGGGCTACCGGGCCGGAGGCGGAGCTTCCGGCCCAGAGGTGGAGATTTTGGCCATGGCTAAATCTCCGCCACTGGCCGGAATCCCCACCTCCGGGCCGGAAGCTCCGCCTCCAGGCTGGAATTTCCGGCCCGAGTGCGGACGTAAAGTTAGTAGTTCTAAATCCATACTGTGAATACCAAAAGTAGTAAGTGCATTCTGTGAATACTAAAAGCAGTAAGTGCATTCTGTGAATACCAAAATGGTAGTAAGTTTAGGATTTTGTCTTAAGTTAGTTCTGTGAATCGGGCCCATTCTATCCAAAGAGAAGTCATCATCTTGAGAACATGTGTCTCTATGAAGTGCTGCAAAACTACACTTTTAAACGGAATATTACAGAGAACATCAACGATGGAAAATATGGAGTGATTGGTTCTGAAGGATGTCTGGTGAAACAAAGGAAAGGAAATTTAATTAATCACAGAAAACTGAGTTGCGACACTGCTGACAAAAGGGAATTTTACTATTTAGCCCTTTTGCAAATGTTCAAACCATGGCATTCTGTATTGGAATTACTTGGAGATTTTCCCAGCTATGAAGATTCATTTAATGCTTGTAAAGATAGCATACAATGCAGTGCTTTCGCAAATTATGTGAAAATGTTGAATGATGAAATTGATCAAGAAGCTACAATTGCAGCTGAGATTGCTAGAGACAGTTCTCAAGACAGTCAAAGTTCTGCTGCACTGAGTCAAGATCCACTAGGACAACCAATTGTTGAAAATGAAGCAGCGATTGCAATGAATGAGGTGGAAACAGCAATGTATCAAGCACAAGAAGATGCAATACAGTTAGGAAACTTGGAAGAGCAACTAAATGTTGAACAGAAACAAATATATCAGCAAGTGAAAGAGCAGATTGACCATGGATTATTTCATGAAAAAAGGGTGCTCTTTGTACATCATTTCAACCTATCCGAATGTATGTGAGTGGTCAAGCTGGAACAGGAAAGAGTTTCTTAATTAAAGTAATTACACGTTATCTGCAAAAAACAACTGAGTCGCATTTGTCTTGTGTTGTCACTGCTCCAACTGGGTTGGCAGCACATACATTAAAGGAATTACTTTACATCGTTTACTAATGCTGCCAGTAGAGCATGAGAACAAATTGGAATACCACAAGCTATCTGGAGAAGCTTGTTGTGAAGTTTCAAGAGCGCTGAAGAAAATGAAACTTCTCATTATTGATGAGGTGAGCATGGTTTCAAACTTGATGCTTGCCTTTGTGCATTTAAGAATGCAGCAAATTCTTGAAACAGAGTATGACGTGTTATTTGGAGGAAAACACGTCATAGTTTTTGGAGATCTACTGCAAATGACACCGGTAAAAGGACAACCGGTATTTAAAACACTTGCCCATGAAGATACCAGAAAGTCTCTTGGCAGTGTTGGTAATGTGAACATTTGGAGTAATTTTGAATACAAAGAACTGACAAAAAATATGCGACAGGCAAATGATGCTGAATATGGAAGTATTCTTCAAGACATAAGAATTGGAATTCTTTCAAAAAAGGGAAAGAAGCTTTGGAGAGTCAATTACTTTGCAATGTCTTTCCAAATGAAAATGCAGTTGCTGCAAAAGTGTACGTGGGATTTGCTAAAAATCAGTCAGTGATTTGCTTAATGCGGACACTGCGTGAGTGTTCAATATTCAACGAAGAATTATTAAAATTGGAAAATGAAGAAATTGTAAAAATGGAAGCCATCGATAAAATACTACATGAAGGAATCATTATTATTTTGACGGGTAAGTTGAAATCAAAACTAGATTGTTTAGAAAATAAAATATCTAAAACTGCTGGTTTGGAATAGACACTGTATGTGTGTGTAAACTGTCGGGTAATTTTAAGGTCGTAATTTGGATGTAGAGAAAGGTTTAGTTAATGGTGCAATGGGTAAAGTGGTGGATTTTGTGAATTATCAGAAAAAAGAAGGAATTGAATTTTTAAAAATTAAATTTGATCAGATTGATGAAGTTAAAGAAATTGGTCGTTGTTCAGTTCGTTTTTTGCTTGTTAAAAATGTATATGTCCGTAGGAAACAATTTCCATTTTCTCTGGCATATGCAGTGACTATACATAAATCTCAAGGATTAAGTGTAGACAGTGCATTGGTGAACATTGGATCTACTGTA
Source organism: Triturus cristatus (assembly GCF_964204655.1). Classification (NCBI taxonomy): domain Eukaryota; kingdom Metazoa; phylum Chordata; class Amphibia; order Caudata; family Salamandridae; genus Triturus; species Triturus cristatus. The sequence continues at coordinate 494,287,369 of NC_140588.1, forward strand.
TTTAAAGAGGGTATGGCATATGTTGCTTTGTCGCGAGTCAGAACATTATCTGGTTTGTTTTTGATTGATTTTGATGAGACAAAGGTTACTGCAGATGCAAACTGTGTAAAAGATTATAATAGGTTAAGAAGGGTGTATGCTCCAAATTTGGGTCAATATCCTGTATTTGAAAAGCGTATGGTTGGTGGAAAAAGAAGGTTAGAGAATATCTGTACTGAAGATGTCAAGAAGGGAAAAGAACAAGATAATGTTGCGATTGCAAGTAAAAAGAAATTGGACACTGTTGAAGAGTTTGTTGGTTATCAGTTTGAAAATAGTTCTGGTGTCAACTGCTATGCTAATGTAGTGGTCAATGTTGTTTTATATCTGGAAGGTTTGCAAGCACAAATTATGCAGAATCGGGAAAAAATATTTTGTTCTCTGTTGCATTCTGTTTATGGAAAATTGACAACAGATAGAAGTAAAATACAATCTGTTTCAGATGTTCGTAATCTTTTGGATGTGTGTTCTGGTTCTACACAATTTACACAAAATATCCAACAAGATGCTCAGGAATTTTTAATGTATATGCTTACAATTTTTGAAAATGAAGGTGTAGAAATAGAAAATATTTTAGGCCTTTCTTACAAATGGTAACATTTTTGTGAAAATTGCATGTATACATGTAGCACCAATGTAGACACTGAGAGATTTCTGTATTTAACATTACCAGACTGTAAATCAGTGTCTTTCAATAAATTAGTGAAAGGTGCAATTCAAAACATGGAGTGTAGCCAATGTAAATCCGAAATGTTATCCACATTATTCTTAACAAAATATGGAAAATACATAATTTTAATGAGGCAACGTTGTACAGCTGACGGAAGAAAATTGAATACTTTAATAAAACAGTTTGTAGCAGCTCAACTATCAATATCAGGGAGGACTTTTGTAGCAATTGCAATAATTTTCCATGATGGTCCTTTCCCCACATCTGGACATTACACTGCCTATCTAAAATGTGACAAAGGCTGGACACTTTGTAATGATGCCCAGTTGGTTTTCAAACAACGTTTGCCTAGGGAATTACAAAATTCCTACCTAATATTTTTAAAGCCAAAGTTTTAGGAAGATAATTCACTCGTTGAGGAATTTATTATTATAATTTAATAGGACTACCATTGGACAATTACATACAGAAGAAGTGCAAAAATACCATTTGGCCTCAAGGAAAGGTATATTTTTGAATTATGGACTTTTTGGTAGTCATTTATTCGGTGATTATTTTAATGCGGCATCATTTACAGTTTTTATAAGTTAAAGCTATAAAATGTTGTAATCTGTAAGCATTTCATATATGTATGATTTGTATTTTCTGGTATTTTACTGAGAATAGTATGTTGTTGTTTTTTTAACCATCTTTCTGATTGTTTTTTTTTTGCCCGCTGTTAAGTGATGAGTGCCATTGAAATCACTATTTCGAGTGAAATTCAATATATTCTGAGAACAGCAAAAAAGGCAAACAAATGACTTTGTGGAAATTATGTTGTGTTGTAAAAAATGTATTATTATGGTGCCGATTCCGATCCCGCAAAATAAATTTGCGTACGACTCGTATCCGTATATTTTCACGTACGAATCGTACAAGTACCATACATACTGCGAAGTACGATTTGTACGTGAAAAATACATACGAATTGCGTCGGGAAAAGGGTACGAGAGGGAGCCAAAAAATTTTAGGTCCGAATAGCGTTGGGAAAAGTGTACGATAGGGAGCCGGACATTTTTACGTGCAAATCGTAAAACAGAAGTCCGAGCGCACAAGTACGATCCGTACCGCCCGTCCGAATACACAACCGCATGTAAAAGGCCCCGTATGGAGCGAACGCAGTAGCACACATGTACACGGGTAAACTTGTGGCCGGATACGAGTCGTACAGTCACCCCTCCCTCCGCATATGTCAGTAACGTACCCCCGTATGTCAGCACCATACCCCCCCTGTGCGCACTGTACCCCAGCCCTGTACCTGTACGCACCGTACCCCAGGCCCGTAGTGCCTGTACGTGCCGCACCCCATGCCTGTACCCCATCCCGTACCTGTACACACTGTACCCCAGGCCCGAAGTGGCTGTACGCATGGCACCCCAGGCCCATACCCCAGCCCTGTACTTGTACGCACCGTACCCCAGGCCCGTACCCCAACCCCATACCTGTACGCACCGTACCCCGGGCCCGTACCCCAGCCCCGTACCTGTACGCACCGTACCCCAGGCCCGTACCCCAGCCCGCACCTGTACGCGCCGCACCCCAGGGCCGTACCCCTGGCCCGTACCTCTACGCACCGTACCCCATGGCTGTACCCCAGCCCCGTACCTGTACGCACAGTACCCCAGGCCCGTACCCCAGCCCCGTACCTGTACGCACCGCACCCCATGCCCGTACCCCAGCCCCGTACCTGTATGCACCGTACCCCAGGCCCGTAGTGCCTGTACGCACCGCACCCCAGGCCAGTACCCCAGCCCCGTACTGTACGCACCGTACCCCAGGCCCGTACCCCAGCCCCGTACATGTATGCACCGTACCCCAGGGCCATACCCCAGCCCCGCACCTGTACGCGCCGCACCCCAGGACCGTACCCCTGGCCCGTACCTGTACGCACCGCACCCCATGGCCGTACCCCAGCCCCGTACCTGTACGCACCGTACTCCAGGCCCGTACCCCAGCCCCGTACCTGTACGCACTGCACCCCATGCCCGTACCCCAGCCCCGTACCTGTACACACCGTACCCCAGGCCCGAAGTGCCTGTACGCACCGCACCCCAGGCCCGTACCCCAGCCCCGTACCTGTACGCACCGTACCCCAGGCCTGTACCTCAGCCCCGTACCTGAACGCACCGTACCCCAGGCCCGTACCCCAGCCCCGTACCTGTACGCACCGTACCCCAGGCCCGTACCCCAGCCCCGCACCTGTACGCGCCACACCCCAGGACCGTACCCCAGGCCCGTACCTGTACGCACCGCACCCCATGGCCGTACCCCAGCCCCGTACCTGTACGCACCATACCCCAGGCCTGTACCCCAGCCCCGTACCTGTACACACCGCACCCCAGGCCCATACCCCAGCCCCGCCCCTGTACGCGCCGCACCACAACACCATACCCCAGCACCCTCACCCTGCTTCGCGTATGTACGGACCTCACCTACGTGAAAAAGACTCGTACAGAACCAGGACACTGTAAAACAGCACAAGGAGGGTCAATTCGACTCGCACAACACCACAAAACACGTCTACATGACAAAATACATCTCAATGACTGACCTGGGACATCCAAACAGAGGCCCAAAATCACAACCAACTCTTATAACACACCCACCAAGATTTCAAACCCAGCCACACCCACAAATGGACCAATAAAAAGGGCCCGCACACACAACCCATGAGCCTTTGCAACAGACCCACTGGTGACAGACCCCACAGACAAACAACTGCACCTTACTTACACCTTAACTACACCTTAACTTACACACCTTCACACAACCTCTTTCACAAACACCCCCTCTTCACATTCACACACACACCGTCACATTCACACCCACACACCCACAACCATCCACATCCACACCCCACACCATGCCCACAGACAGGAATCCAAAGTTCCCAAGGGCGGAGCTGGACCTCCTTGTCAACGAAGACATCAGAGTCGAGCAACAGCTGTTTGGAACATTGGTCAGACAGACCAGCATAGCCCAAAAAACTGGCCTGTGGCAGAGGATCGTCGATAAGGTGAATGCTGTTGCGCCCATCCGAAGGACCAGGCATGAATGCCAAGCCAGGTGGTACGATCTGCGCAGGGCAGTCAAGAGGAAAATGAACGAGCAATACACCCAGAGTAACATCACTGGAGGTGGGCTGCCCCGCAGACCCGTACATTACCATCCCTGGGAGGAGAAGGTGATGGCCATGTTTCCGCCGGTGGGAGTACACAGAGTTGAAGGAGTCGCAGAGCCTGGTGAGTACCCAAACAACTCATGTAACATGGGGGTAATGGCATCCACACCACAAATACACCAAATGCACGCAACTTCCCCCAAGCCCTCACCGCACACAACCACACTCAAAAACCACGCTCATGCCACTAACATCTCCATGCCCCATTCACAAATAAAGGCAATGCCATGTCCCAGGCCACACCAACCACAAACCCAAGACTGGATGTCCGGGATGCTGGGAGGGTGGGGCTCACACAACACATTGTGCAACTCAGAAGCAGACACCAATGCCCTCAGCCCATATGGCCTAGGTATATACCCATGCACCATGCCCAATGCACAGGGACTGGCAAAGTACTGACAAGGTATCTGACACTTGGCCCTGCTGTATGCAGCACAAGGCCCTCCTGTGACCACTGTACACTCAAACACCAACTCCACAAGCTCAGATATCTAGCACAGGAACTCACACTCACTGACATGCCAGCATGCACCATGAGGGGACAGACACATCACCTGGGAGACCCAATGACAAATCACACTACACCCAACAGCAGGCCCGGTCACACACCCCCCCCTTACACAAGCACACACCCCCGGGGCAGGCAACGGATTTACCCACACTCACAATGGACATGTGACACAACAAGACCAATCCATAGCCAAATAAGCATCCTAGCCAAAATTCAACTGGTCAAACACTCAGGAGAACATATCAATCTGTCCCCCGCAACATACCCATCCCCAAGTGGACATTGAGAGGAATGCTAGGCACATCCAACTACCTGGAGGAACTGTGATAACTTGAATATGTATGAAAAATGGATGTGGCATGAAACAGCATTAACATTGTCTCTCTCACACACAGGGCAACGTCATGGACCTCCCCCCAACAATGGGGGGGAACAATCACAGTCCCAGGCTCAGCTTGAAGATGATCCCACCGGCAGCGACAACTCTCACCACTCCGTGGATGACCCCGACCAACCTGGCCCCTCTGGTGCCCAAGCCCCTGCAGAACCTGCGTCAGGTACATCTGTGCCAACCCCCACCCCCATTCCTGCCACATCCCAGGAGACACCCAGGAGCCCTGCTAGCACTGAACAACACAGCCAGTCTGACCAGGAGGGACAAGGTTCTCCGGGCACCCAGACAACCCCGCAAATGCCATCCCTCAGGGGTCCCGTAGGCCCGATGTGCCCACAACGGCAGGCCAGGCTCGTGTGGGCAGGGGTGGTGGGAGTGGAGGCAGGCGGAGGCGCAAACCTGACCAGCCAGCTGAGGGAACCGGTATGTCACACATACGCCACATCCTAGACACATACCGGCGTGACACCAGGGGCATCAGGCAGGTAGTGGCGAGCCTCACAGAGATGAAGGGGACCCTCGACGAGATGAAGAACCTGCAGGCCGAGCAACATGCCAGTCAACAACAACACCAAGGACGGATGGAGGCAAGACTGGCTGAGCTCCTGGCGGTGCAAACGGACATGAGCCGTTCACTCCGTTGTATCGCCGACAACATGGGCAACCCTCCCTGTGCCACCAGGCGAAGACCACCACCAGCCACAGGGAGGGAGGAGGAGGAGGATTCGTCCGACGGAGCATCACAGACATCCTCAAGGCCTGCATCTGAGGGTCCCCCCAGGAAGGTGGGTCGTCCACGGAAAAGACCGTGAGAGTCAGCGGACCATCCACATCTCCCAGGTCACCTGGCCTGGCACCTGGCCCTCTGGCGCAACAGCAGCACCTCATCCAATGACATTCTCTGCCACATGGACTTGCTGGTCACAGTCTGACCAATGATGACCAACACTGTGGTCTGGACTCTGATGACTTCCAAAGCAAAGGATACCATCTCCCCCTGTGAACTTTTGATTCCATGCACCCGGTAGAGCACCTTAGTTTATCTACCAAAACACGTACCCCACCGTAAATAAAAACTTTATTTTTTCATGAGATGCTACTGTCATTTTGCATTAGTCCACAACATATGTGTGTGTAAATGTCAAACTATGCCTGAGTGTTGAACTAACTCCACCCATCCATACCCTGGGATCTGAGTCTGGTACAGGACACACATGCATCACAATGTATCATTCAATGCAGACATGGAGCACAATACTCACCTGTAATGGCCTCAAGCTGCTGAGGGGGGGCTTGCAATACTGTGCTGACAGACCTATTTGGAAGAGTATCATTAAGGCGTAGAGGTCATGCCTCATTCGGAGGTTCCCGGGGAGTGAGTCCCAGGTATGTGTTCCCAGGTGGGAGAACTATGTCCTGCATGCTGGAGTATGGTGGATGTGAAGAATGGTGGCCAGGTCAAGGTTGGATGCATGGAGATGGCACTACGGGGTCTCGGATGACAGTGGTACAAGGTTGGTTTTGGGTTGGGGTTGTGGCCTGCCTCCTGAGTGTGGGTGGGGAATCTGAAGGTCATCCTGTAGCACACAGTGATCCATTGCAGCTATCTCTGCTGGGCGGTGAGGTGGCTGGGGCGCGGGATGTTGAAGCTGAGGTGTGCAGATGCACCCTGGATGTGGACAAGTTTCCAGGGAGTTTGGATGTGGCTGCTCCGTAGAGGGCTGGGCAGTATTTGACACGGATGTTGTCGTGGACCTGGGGGATGGTCCGTCTTTCCTTGGAGTGGATCTATCTGGGGATCATGTGCATAATGCAGAGAGTGTTGCAGTCTGAGGCACAGATGCTGGTGATTACCATGGCAAATGTGAGTAAGCAATCCATGATGCACACCATCTTGTGTGCATGGACACTGGGTGCTTGTGCAGGGCTCTTGCGGGTGGGACACAAGCAGTTGACCCAGCTGTAAGGGGACAATCCTCAGATGTTGAACTCAGTCCTGTACAAGTCCAGCCCATTCATCAATGGATGTCATGCAATCTTGAATATGGGAACTGGCAATGTCTGCGTCCTTGGCGAGGGTGAGGAGCACCTGGCTGTCAATGGCATACGAGCTGATGATGAGGTGCTGTGCGTATGTGATGGTGGAGAGGGGGGTCCTGGACACATTGTAGATTGACACGCTGAGAGATGATACCTGTGCCATGTGCCTGACGACGACACCATACTGCAGAAGCCTTGAGTCCCACTCCCATGGCCTTGCTGGGGTACAGAGCCGGTGGGGAGTAGGAGGGACATGACCTGGTTGGTGTAACAGGGCCTGGAAGGCGTGGCAGCGCTGTGTAGGCAGTCGGAGTTGCACACTCATCATGCAAAGGTGTTGTGTGTGCGCTTAGTGTATGCCTGAGAGCAGGCGGGAGATTTGTGGATGGACATTGCTTGGAGGGTGTCTGCAACATCAGACTGTAGTGTGATGAGGGTCATGCAAGGACCTGAGGGTCGTGCAATGTGCACGTTGCATGTGCAGACGGTCCAGCCTTTGGCACCGCGTGGCCGCAACAGTGGCACAGACAAGCTGATGACAGCCAAATGAATGGGTTGAGGGAGGAAGGGAGGAGCATCTTTGATGTGTGTGTGTTGCCAAATCCGGAAACTTCGTGTGCCCTTGCTGCAGTTGCTGCAACAGCAGGCGGCATGTCCTGGAAACTATGCCACAAGTTCCACACAAAGACTAGGATGTCAGAAAGGACCACTGCAACAGGTGTATGTAAAGGAAGGAGTGTCCGGTTTTCCATGGCACACCCAGAGACAAAGGATGCACAATCACCAAAGATGACTGACACCGGATCATGAAACTGAAGGCCGAGTTGCGCACAGGAAACACACCCGCAGCAGGTGTTGACAGCCCGTTGTGGGGACCAACATGCCAAAACACATACACAGCCATGGACTTCATGCACAATAGAGAATCAAATACATGAAGAACAGCATGCAGGTTGCTAATCTACACATAGACTCATATGCACAATCTTTGACATCCATGCCAGAGATGCCGCATGCACAGTGGCAAGAGACCTGCATTGACAGAGATGAGGCACCTTGGAGGGTGAGGAACACCTTTATTACTCAGGCTCACACCTATGGAAATGCATCAATATGAACAGAATCACAGGTCTTTTGGATGAACATGTGGGACCTACACTGGGCCCCCCCTTCGCACCACAGATGCTGTAAATCCATTGGACTGGCACACAAGTGAAGGGGGTGAGCCAAACATCCGCTGCTGCACACGGAGAGGCTGCAATTCCCCATTGAGCCTCTTATGGGGATGTCCCACACTATGTCCACCCGTAGCATCCCGTATGTTTCAGAGGGAAGTTTTACACACATTGATGCCTTCATCACAATCCACAATCCCATTACAGATGACTGTCACGAAGTGTGACTATCAATTCATGTGAGTCATGCTACATGTCAGGTGCCCCATGGTGAGTCAACATGTATGCATAGTAACAAAACATGCACAGGAGCAGTGCCCACACATTCCAAACAACTACCACACCCAAAATGCCTTGCTGCAATCCTTACCCAAAGGAGACATCTCACCATGTCTGTGCATGTAACGCTGATTCAGCACATGTTGCAATACTCATGAGGAATAGCAGGAGCAGACAGCATGCGCAATTACCTGGGGATGACAGGCACACAAGAAGTCAGGAAAAAGATAGTCATCCGCATGCATGGTCATGTACTCTACATGAATAAGGTTGACACCACGCTAGTTGAAAATTGAGTGTGTCAGCTAAAATGTGTGGAATGACATCATCACTCGAGTGACACATCAGAACACACCTCTAAGTCACTTAGCATACAGTCAGCTGGACACACACATTGTAACACTTTCCACACAAGGCTCCAAGCGTGCACACTCAGACCCAGGGACTCACAATTATGAGAAGAAGTTGCGTATGAGCTGACTCCGGATCTCCTCCTCCTCCTCCTCCTCCTCCTCCTCCTCACTTGCCTCGTGACCAAGGCCTTCATCCTCCTCGGGTGGATGTTCCTGCTCATCGGGATCCAGGATGAGTGGCACAGCTTTCTCCACTGCCATGTTGTGCAGCATACAGTGCACGAGGAAGATTTTGCAGACCTTCACCGGTGTATATGGGAGGGACCCGCCTGTCTTGTGGAGGCACAGGAATCGACTCTTCAGGAGGCCAAACGTCCTCTCAATCACTCGCCTGGTCTGCCCATGGGCGTTGTTGTAACGGTGATCTGCAGCTGTTCTGGGGTTGCGGAAAGGCGTCACCAGCCATGGCATGTTGGGATAGCCAGAGTCCCCTACATGGAAACATCATGTAAAGAAGTGGGTCAGGAGATGCCGTAAGATACAAAGATACCGCTAAATACAGGACAAACAGAGTATACCCACCAACAAGACATGCTCGTTCGTTGTGCAGCCGCAGCATCATTTCTGGCACCCTGCTACGCCTCATGATGTAGGCATCGTGTTCTGACCCTGGAAAACGTGCACAGACATGGGAAATCAGCATGTTAGCAAGACACACCACAAGGGCATTAATGGAGTGATAATGTTATCGGTTTTGATGGGCTACCTCCTGTGCCTGTGGTGGTACCAAAGCTACATGTGTCCCATCAATGGACCCAATTACATGGGGCATCCCTCCCAGGGCATAGAACTCACCCTTGATACCTGTCAACTGCTCACGAGTTGGAAAATGGATGAATGCTAAAACATCATGCAGGACACGGCTGAACATGGTCTGGGACATGCCACCCATATCAGCTATGGTGAATTGAAACGTATCGGTGGCAACAAAAATTTAGGGCTGCCATCACCTTCATCTAGGGGGTCAGCACCGTTGGATAACTGTGTCGCGGTTGGAGGTGTGGTGTCAGCCTGTTTGCCAGGTCCTCAATTAACTGTTGGGTGAATCTGTAACGGCGTATGCAGTTACGTTCCCTCATGGCACCCAAGCCTGGCATTGGTTGGGGAGAGGCGGTGCCCTGCAGAAATTTGGAAGGAATAACGAAGATTGAGTACATTACAACACCAATGTCAATGAACTGAGCACATGTTCACCAGCTAATACACATCTGCTAAATACAGAGTCTGGTCTGTGCAATACATCCAGGAAACGTATGCCAGCCAGGTGATACTCCTACTAAGAGCCAGCTACAAACGTTGATTGTCAAGGTCGACATGACATGCCATGAAACTAGCTGTGGCACAGTGCAAGTGAACAGCCAGACACATTACAGGAGTGACATACATCCACATATCTGCATTAGAAGGATGTTATCTCATTCAGACAGCTTGCGGCAAGCTACATGTCAAAACTGATAACACAGACATTGAGACAACGCAGATATGTCCTCAGGTCGAAATACCATGTTCGATGCATACAGACACACGTTACGTGGGATTCCACATGTGGCATGGTGTGCGTAATTGTGTGCCATGCCCATCTACACACAGACACATGTTGGATGCAGCAACAGCAGATGCAGTTGACGGAACACCAACAGCAAGCTCATGGGAACAAATGACACACACATGACATAGTCACATAGTGGCACGATGGTAGTTAGATGTCAGGTGTATTTATCAGTGTACCTGGCCTCAGGGGACAGTTGCGGGTGTTGGGGACTGTGCCATACCAGTGATGCAGTGCTTGACACGTTTGCACTACATGCAGACATGTGCAAAGTGTGAAGGGGAAGTGTGCAACATAGTGCCCCATCACACATGACATGTGTACACAGGTCACCACACATCTATTGTGCAAAAACATGAGGAGACATGTGCCACATCACTGCCTGACACACCTAGGCCCTGCACATGAAGGACTGCACTGACAATGACTTGATGTACATCCTTGTGCGAGTCTGACACCTCCATTCCTTTCGTGTGCGCCTCCTATCACCAGTGTAAGCTGTGAAACGCACCGTACACACACTCTGAGGGCGTGTGTACGGTCGTGTCACTATATTGGGTTTGGGTAGGAGTACGGTGTGTGTACGGACCGTACACACGTAGGTGTACGACCAGTGTGTACACATACGTGTACTACAGTAGTACGTGTACGTGTACGACCAGTGTGTACACCTAGGTGTACACACTGGTCGTACACGTACGTGTACACACTGGTCCTATCCCTATAGTAGTGTTGGCATAGGTGTACGCCATAGGGATACGACCCGTACACGTGCGTGTACGGGCCGTATCACTATGGCGTACACCTACGCCAGCACTACTATAGGGATACGACTCGTACACGCGAGTGTACGGGTCGTATCACTATGGCGTACACCTACGCCAACACTACTATAGGGATACGACCCGTACACGCGCGTGTACGGGCCGTATCACTATGGCGTACCCCTACACCAACACTACTATAGGGATACGGCCCGTACACGCGCATGTACGGGCCGTATCACTATGGCGTACACCTACGCCAACACTACTATAGGGATACGACCCGTACACGCGCGTGTACGGTCCGTATCACTATGGCGTACACCTACGCCAACACTACTATAGGGATACGACCCATACACGCGTGTGTACGGTCCGTATCACTATGGCGTACACCTACGCCAACGCTACTATAGGGATACGACCCGTACACGCGTGTGTACGGGCCGTATCACTATGACGTACACCTACGCCAACACTACTATAGGGATACGACCCGTACACGCGCGTGTACGGGCCGTATCACTATGGCGTACACCTACGCCAACACTACTATAGGGATACGACCCGTACACACGCATGTAGAGGCCGTATCACTATAGTAGTGGTGCCCTAGGGGTACGTGTGAAACGCACCATACCTGTGTGGGGATTTTAAATTTACAATGGGGACACATAAGAGACAAGTATTAGGGCCTCAATGCATGCTGGTTGTCATGGATACCGAGTTTCAAGATCAAAATTTTCCATCATGTGGGCTGAAAAAAGCAGTTGGCCACATTATACATTGTTTCAAAGTGGTTGTTGACTTGACATGGTGCTGCAAATTTGAAAGATGCTAATGCTGTCACTGGTGTATGTTTAAAGGGATTGGAGGAAACGTAGAATGCAAATGAGTCTGACCAATCACTCTGTACTCCTGTAAATGAAATAGGCCAGCAAGGCAGATATAAGTCAGCCAGAACCCATGAGAGGGCACTTGCCTGCACAACACGTCATTGGACACCACTGCTGCTGTCATTGCTTCCTCTGTCAACATGTCCAGGTCTGTGGAGAGGGCCCAGCCATTCACCCAGGAGGAGAATGAGGCGTTGCTGGACGTCATCCTCCCACAGTACCCCAGCCTGTATGGGAGACCAGGGGAGCAGGTGAGTGCTGACTCCACTAGCTTTGACTGGGCCCCTTTTTTGTGACTGTAACTTCTGGCATTGTGTCCAGGTGTGACAGACATGCAATGTTGTTGAGAGTGGGTCCCAGGGGGGGAAATGCCTTATGTCTCCCATGCAGAGCATGATGTAGTTCATGTCTGCACTCCTCACTTGCATTGTGCTTACTGTGACAATCACTGCATGGTGCATGGCACATTCAGCCTGGCTAATCCTTTTGGCCATTTTTGTTCTATAGTCCTGATGTGATTCTGTGGTCCCCCCGGTGTGACAGGTGACTGTACCCACAGATGTGTGTGAGTTGAGTGGAGCTGTGGTGAGAGTGTCCAAATGATGTGTACGCCCCCTGGACATTGATGTGTGTGAATGTTCCTTGTCATGTGGGTGAGTGTCTATGTGGAGTGTTGCACCACAGCTGCATGGAGGAGGCAACTGCTCTACCCATCTGATGTGAGAAGGAAGCCGTGCTGTGTGTCTGACGTGCTGAGCTAGCCCCACACCTGTGACACCCCCAGGCAAGTGGCACATGTGCAGAGTGAGGTTTGTATCCGCTGTTGCCAATGGCAGGTGAAAGATCTGTGCCTGTGTGTGTCTGTGTACTCTGCTGATGTTGCGTCAGTGGCCTGGGGTACGTGACTGCTTGGAGGTGCTGTCCATCAGCCTTGTGTTGCTTGTGATGCACAGTGTGTGCCATGATCAGGGAGTGCATCAAACCCCTCATGCCACCTGTGTACTTTCAATGCCATGTAGTGTATTGGCGCTTACACAGAGACGAATGTCCCTATGACAAAGGTGCTATTAGTTGGCAGCATACTATGCCCTGTTCAACAAATCAATGATGTTAAAATGTGTGTCTCTGTGACATGGAGCAGGTGTAGTGATGTAGTCTCACTTTGTCATCCTCACAGGTAACCGCCTACCAGAAGGGGAGAATTTGGAAGAGGGCTGTCAGGGCCGTGAATACGGTAGAGGGTCGCAGTCGGCGCCTGCCCCAAGTGAGGAAACGCTGGCTGGACATCCGGTGCTGGACCAGGAGGATTGCCCGGGTCCTGCTGGAGGATTCACCACCACACCCCCACGGCGGGCGCCAGCGCCTGACCCACCAAATGAAGCGTGTCCTGGCGGTGATCTTCCCTGAAATGGATAGGTGGTTACAGGAGAGACAGCAGCAGGAAGGGGCTAGGTACATGTGTGTTTGTTGTGTGTCACCAGCTTTTCGAAGTGCTCATTTGCCTGGATACAGTGCCAGGGTTTATATGTGCAGTGCATATCCTGTTTCCCCAAGTCAACCGGTGCTGTTCTTCCTCCCTTCCCCTCCTTGACATGTGTTCCCTGGTCTGTGTGTAATCACTATTGCACATGGTCATCTAGGCTGCAAGTTAATCAAGGTGCACACTGCTTTCAGCATCATGGGTGGGGGTGGTCTGTGACATGTGTTGGTACCTTGCCTGTGCCCTGTCCTGTTCACTCATTTGGGGGTCCATAATTGTTGGCACTGTCCTGAGTCTCAACATAGGATTGTGAGGTTTCAAATAAACAGACTTGCAGCATGCATGACCGATGTAGTGGCCTCAGACATGATGTGCATGAGTGGGAGATATGTATAGTGCCGGGGCGGTTGCTCCTGTTACAGTCAGATCATTCCAGGACCATGGAGCAGTGTGCCCACTACTGTCCCCTGAGACACCTTTTCCTAGGAATCATGTGTGGCACCAAACACTGTGCCCATTCACTGTGTGTTCAGCATAGGTTGGCCTCTGTGGCATTGTTCTATGGCCTCATCTGTATTTACGTAAAGTGTGCAACATGTCTCCACTGTCCATGGTGACCCCATTAGGCTTGTGCATCCTCACACTGGGCAGTACCTGTGTGTCTATGTACAACTATCTGTTGATGGTTGTTTGTCACAAATATGTGTGGTCAGCCTCACGAGGTGATGTGGAGTACATTTAGGAGTCTTGATGCACATTTTGTTAATCCCAGATTAAGAGGTGTAAGTACTTGCTCTGTCTCAACCACATTGTCTCAGGTAGGGGGGGTTTGTGCAGGCAAGGCCTACATGTCCAAACATTATGTCTCCTTGCCAGGTCTGACCTGTGTGTGATAATTGTCTGGACAGACACTCAACGTGCAGTGACCCAGGCATGTTGTGCAGGGGGTAATGTTTGTGCTATGCAGCATGTGTCAAAAGTTAAAAGACATGTTTCCTGCTCATCCATTTTTGGCACCGGTGTGTGCTCCAGATGCTACGTAGTTTGGTCTGTGTGTGCTGACATCTGTGTGGACATTCTTGGTTCCCATGAGGGTGTCTCCTCAGTGCAGGTGCTCCTTATTCCGACACAATTGCAGGGCCATTAGCTAATGCATTGTCCTGTTTCTAGACATGTGTGCCACTCCACATGACAGGTAGTGGGTCAGATGTGTTGCCAACTGTGTCATCATGGTACGGATGGCCATTTGACAGGTGGCATGATTCAAGTTGTTAGTCAAGATGTCTTGTTCCTTGGCACTGACTACACTTGTCAACATGTCCCAATAGTTTATATGCTTGACTTTGATATTTTGTTGTGAAGGACAATAATGTGCCTGCATGACAGATGTCTACCAAGGAAGTGCACAAGAACCCACCTTTACACTTTTAGGGGACACGCTGGCACATTTAACACAAAGGCACAGTTCTGTAATGAAATTGATTAGAGATTATGCATATACATGTACCCACAGTGTGGTTGCATTTGGGTTAGTCCTCGGTTATTGCTGATACCAACTTACGGGTGTCAAGTCATCCAGACCACCGTGGTGCCATGTATATGTACTTACTGATACCGCATTTCTTCTTAACAGTGGCTTATTTGCATTAGGCTGGCAGCTCATACAATGACTGTGTAAAAGTAGCTTTGTGTGCACCTCCTTGTGTGACTTCTGTTATCCAGGCACATGTGTGTTCTGTTCCAAAAGTGGCACATTCACACATTCCAAACATGTCGATTGTGTAAAGTGTTGTGATTCCCAAGGGATCACAATGTATTTCTTTAGGGTTTACAAAGTACTCACAGGTCTCTGAGTGTGGGGACACCTTCAGCATTGGCGTATGTTATTTGGCCTTGGGTGCACCAATACTGTTTCTTTCACAGTGAACAAGAGGTGGCATGCCTTCATAGTCTGGCTGTGCTCCACTGTTCACAGACACTAGCTTCTCAGTATAATTGGATATCGAGTTATTTGCTGTTGTGTCCTGTTGTTCATTTTTTCAGGTGGCATGGTGGGTGAACAAACTGGGGAGTGCATGGCTTACATATGTGCGGAGTATTCTAGATGTTACTCATGATGCATTTCCTGATATGCACTGTGACCTATTTTGTTTGGACTCATGTGTCAGATGTACACAGGTGACTGATTATTTCATGTCTCTTCACCTTGCACACAGCTTCATCGGGGGACACCGAGGGAGACACCTGCATGGACCAGGAGGAGGGATCGAGCACCGGTGCCACCACTGCTGGGGAGTCGGCGGAATCAAGTGGCACGGAGGGCGAGGGGAGTCAGGCGGAGGACCTGTCTAGTACCAACACCGACTACGACGCTGACGGGTCCAAGGCTGAGCTCCCTGAGGGGGCGGAGGCTGCTCCAACATCTGGCAGCGGCACTACAACTGTCACCGCCCCCTCCATTCCCATCACCACCCTCCCACTTGCTCGGGTCCCTTCTGTCCGTGTAGGACAACAACGTGTCTCCTTTGTGCCAGGCACCGCACCCCCTGCCCCTGTCTCCCCTGCTGCCCTCATTGCCGAGTCTGTGGACATTCAGCGGCAGTTGCAGGTTGGGCAGACATCGATCCTGACGGTCCTCCATGGCCACACCAGACTGCTGACACAGATGGTGTCGTACATGGAGGGCATGTCATCAGCGATGTCTGACCAACGGATGTTGCTGAGGTCCATGGACTCGTCACTGATGGCAGCAGTGAGTCTCCTGCAGCGCTTCGTCTCCCCCTACCCCTGCACCATCTACACTTCCCACTCCCATGCCTGTCCCAAGCACACACAGACATTCCCAGCCACGCACCCCACCAGACACAGGCAGCACGCCAAAAGGGAAGGGCAAGCGCCCACCTCCTGTCACCCACACTCAGGGGGAAGAAGGCACACCCACTGGGTCTAGGGCACACAGGCAGACACGCAGCCACAGTCCAAGTCCACATGCCTCACTCCCCAGTCCCTCCAATGTCACTCCCCTCGGCTCCCCTGCCCCACAGTCTGAGAAGGAGACATACTTGGCCATGCTGGGCCTCAGACCCACTGGTTAACCATCACGCAAACGGGCAAGGCACTCCACGGGTAGGGGAGTTGAGTCCCCCCCTGTCCACCACCTCCCCCAGTAGCGCTGCAACCCATCCCTCCGACCCCCCCCCTCCTTGGGGCCTGTGGTTCCTTCGGGTGCAGGGGAGACGCTGGCCAGGCTTGCAGACGTGTGCAGCACCATGCTAACCGCCACCTTTGGTGCTGACCCACCCCCTGTGGTGGAGTCGTCCGTCCCTGCATCCACAACACCTACCCTTCCCCCTCCTGTCCCTGCGGTGCCTGGTCCTTCCCCACATGATGTGGTATTTGAAAATTCCACTCTCATGGTAATATAACAAAGAACTTGGCAAAGAAGCTGACATATGAAAAGACATCTTTATTAAACTCAAATGAGTGAGACTACGTCGCACAGAAGCCTTAGCAACTGAATGAGGCAGTCTCCAGAACAAAAACCAGTCTTCTCTTTTATACAGAATATTACGCTCTGGGCAACACCGCCCTTCTCTTGCAGTTGGTCATTCACATATTTTACTTCAAAGAACAAGCAGAGTCATGATTACAATCCCACATTTCAGTTCAGCCATCCCGCAATTATTTACCCCGCGAGGCTCAGATCCCTCATCAGATATCAGCAGACCCCAATAAACACGGGCAGCTCCTGTTTGCAAAACAGGCCATAAAGCATGAACAGTCAGGTGTGAAAGAGATTAGCCGGAGGCTTGTGTGGGATGAAAAGGCTTTATGGTGTGTCAAACCCTGATGCTAATCACAGGTGGCCGTAGGACGGGCAGCTCGTGGGACCGGACTGACCTGGGGTGGTGGAGCCAATTCGCACAGGTCACAGAGAAGTCAAAGGAAGGCGCATGTGTTCTAGAGGCCTGTATTTGTTCTTAAAGTGTAGCCTATGTGAGGGCAACTATAAGATGGACACCGCTCCAAGATGGAACCCACGGAGCCAATGCATAACATCGTATACATAGTATATTTATCAATGAAATGTTATGCAAAGTACTTGTACATACCGTATTGGCCATTTGCGGTTCGCTAATACCGGAATAGACAGGGGTAGGGCCCTGCCTCCTACGCGGTCCCAAATTTCAAAGTACCACAGACCCTCCTTTTGCCCTTACATAGGCAATAACTATACTCATATCAATCCGAGTCCAGGTCTACAGACATGAAGTCATGGAGATGTTGCTGTAGCATCACCCTATTACTTAGCGACTCTCACGGGACACGTCTCCTTACACATGTAGTAGCACAAAGGCCACATATGGCAGGACAAAATAAGGAATACCTCTGTCTGTAGTAGGCGGCATAAGATCACACACCCAATAATTAGTGATGGTCATTACTAACTAGTGTTGATGCAGAAGCTGTACAAAAGAATTGCTTACGAATTCTGATCTTCTAACCTGCTCATTTCAGGAAAAGGGTGAAAAGAGTGCAAAGAAACAGTAGTGGGAAAAGACATAGGTTGGGAAGCGGGTGCAGAAGTCAATTGGGTAGAGAAAAACAATCCCACCCATAAATGACAACGTCATGTTTAAAAAAGATACTAGAAAACACGTTATTAAGAACATATAGACAACGGGAGAAAGTAGTGACCACTATTACAAATGAAATAGTAATTTTTCACAACCGTAAGCAGAAAGCAAATCATAAAACTATCTAGTAACATTTTTAGGGCTCCTATGCAATTCAGTGATTTGTTTTGTATGTTCAGGTGAAACAGTGGTGACCATCATCAATGCTCTGAGGTGAAAAGGGGGGTACTCTTTCCACAGAAAATGGACTTCATTCTGTTTTTACTAAACAGAAAAGTACTTTAAAACAATGCCAGCCAAACAATCTGTCTCCTTAACACCTACTCTATACAATCACACGGAAACCTCTTGTGAAACCACCTATGCCCAGAGTCCGTTCAAAAAGCCTCTCTGGCAGGCTTCTATTGTCCATCAAATCTTCTTCTGTTGTTTTCTTTTGCATGGGCCTCTTCATTCAAGCCTTACATGAGAAAAGTACTGCTTAGTTGGAGTGCCCTCCTGGCAAACACCCACAGCTCACTCAAGAGTCTCAATGTCTCAAGGCAGTGCACCAGTATCTCTCCTTTGCGGCAGGCACTACAGGTAGTGTGCTCTCCATTGATCAAGGGCATAGGTCATCTCGTGCAGACCCGGGACCATTCTCAGGCTCCAACACTCATCATTCAGTGTCAGAGGACGCTCAGGCTGCTTTTTCATGGGCACCAGAATGTAGGGCCTTTTGTCAATCTTGGATCCGCCGGTGCACTGCACTTCCATTGGAGCAAAGGAAAAGGGGGGTGTGTGGCCAAAAACTCAGGCCAAGGGGTTCAAGGGACTGCACACTGTCAGAGGTTACCAGCACATGACAGGCGCTCTTGTGCACTGAAATTCCGGTTCTGTGGCAAAACCAGCTCCTCCTTCTTTTCTGATGTTGAACGCCTTCTGATGAAGCAAGTGCAATGCTTTAAACAGTTCATTGTATAACAAGGGGACTGCAAACAGGAGGCCTGCGGTCTTTTAAAGGAGTGGCCACACGCCATGGGACAATTTTGGTCTAGAATACACTGTCATTCTCAAAAAGCAATACAAATATAAAGGCAGTAGGTAAAACAGCGTCTCTAATCTTTTCAATTGGGCTTCCGTGTGAGAGCCTCCATCATCTAAGGGTAGATAACTACACGAGAATTCTATCTACATGGATGTCTTCACATATGGTGGCATTGTGTAATGGGGCAAACACATTTTTTCTCAATGATTACATCTAGGTGTTCCTAAATTCCTTATCTAGAACATCTCAATAGAGAAATCACATGGTACAGATTATCATGGGCATGTAGAAAACTTTCACATCAGGTGCAATATGCAATACACAGAATAGTCAAATATGCAAACAAAAGACAAGAACTAGAGGGTCCTGATATTTGCATGATTAGAACACATCTGATCCCACCAAAAATTAAAGCAGCAGGAACAAAAGGGTAAAAACCGCATTAAAAATAGACATTGAAAATTCGCCATGTTCAAAAAGTAAACGTAAGATATCTCCTTTTGAGATGGAAAACTTGTCTTACTATAATATTGAGTCAGTTAACCAGTCTATCGCTACTCTGACAGTCAGGCTGGAAAACATTGAAGCAGGCATAAGGAAAATTCTTGAAAACCAGTCTGGTCATACAAAAGGGAATTATACATAATATGGGGGTCCCTGGTACATCACTGTAGTCTGGAAGTGTGTACCTGAACAATACACCTACAATAATAAATGGGCTGACTGGTGAAAGGAATACGGAAAAGGGAATTGGAAATAGGACACAACTAAAATCCCCAATAACTAAGCATAATGCGACATTGGTCAGGGGAGAAGCAACAAAAGGAAAAAAAAAAAATCTATAGGAAGAACAAAAATTATTTGGGTGATAGTCAGGCATGTGACACAACATCAAGAGTACGGATGATACACAAAAGGCCAAAGTTACACACATTTTAACTCTACCGCTGGTGACTACACCATATACGATACTCCTAGGTAATATTTCAGTTCCTTCTTCAGGAAAAAAAAAATATGAAAACCTGGTTTTCTTTTAAGGAACAAAAGCCATATGCTACTTAGGAAGCAAAACAGCATTGACTAATGTAATATAGAAATTAGGCCACCTTGAGTCACAGATCTATAATTTCATCCTTAGGTCCAATCAAGGATACATAAATGTAAGGCTGCCTGTTCCTTTAAGGGAAGGGGGCAGTAACGTGACTAACTACAGGTGACACACTTTGATCCTGTATATCTGTTTTATTTCCCTTCAATACAATTATAGCCAAATAGACATGCACTGGTAAAGTGTTGTCTCCCATGTTCACAGCATGAAATATCATTAGCTGTGGAATTTAGTAACCAGAACAAGTTCAACCAACTGTTGCGTAGCGATGGGCATCGTCATGACCATCCCCTCACAACACAGGTAAACTTGTAATAGTATCAAAAGCAGCAACAAAAACAACGAAAACATGCAAAAAAAAATAAAAAACGCACAAAACGTCAAGCCATCAGATATACTTGCTGTATATCAAGCACAAAAAGCATAGACAAATTTCAATAGCATATGTGAGTAAGCGGTGACACACAAACACCATGTCATGTACTTTATGCACTGTAAAACTGCAGCCCAAAACCCAATATTTGGGCCTTTTTAATTTGTCAGGTTTAAAATCCTTACCCTCCTTTTGACAGCAGATCACCAGGCAATGGAAATCTGCTGTGAAATATAACTTTACTGTTTCTCTTCTAACGTACAGGACCAGCAAGAACAATTCATGATAGGACCAAATACACAAAAATAAATTTCCATTACTTAACTGTTACTCCCTTGTCAGTCCTTGCAACATCAAGCCACCGTAGTTTTACCTTTCTGAAAGTAAAAATCGTTACATGACACTCCATATTAATTTGGCACCTACAATTTCCACTGTGAAAAAGAAGTCTTAATTGGCAATGCGTTCTCACGTAGGCATGTAGCCTTAAAAAATTTTTTAGAAAAAGGCTGCATCTTGTTTTCTGTCTAAGACTTAATGCAACACTTCGTTTTCTGTTAAATAACACAAATGTATCAGTTCTGCAAAGCATTTAACATGATGTTTGGGCTTTCAAAGAAAACCCCTTTTCTATATTTTCCCTTTGGAATTAAGTTCTTTAGTTTTAGTGATGTTGTTATGGAGAAACCAGAAACCCCAGCTTTAGAGGCCCTTGTAGCAAGGTCATTCTGCATTCCAAAGAGGCAAGGCCCTAATTTAAAAGGTCATAAATGTCAACGTGGCAGCCTACTCCATTGTTTACACTAAAGATAGCATCTCAGCAGTGTGACCGAGCCAGCCTCTGCAGCTCTCCCAGCCCGCAGCTTCTGCCACTCTGAATTTGTCAAAGCCAGAAGGCCTTCCTAATTCCTCCTAACTTGCAATAATTCACTCTATTTTGAAAAATAATTTCTCCTTTTTAGGCGCTAAAAAAATTATCCCTATTCCCAGATTATTAAACTATATGTACTGTGAATAATTCACAAAACTTAATAACACACATACCAGTTTTTAGAATAAACGCTTGTTGCAATCCTATGCAATGGTACACATTTCATCAACTTTAAATTAATAAACTTCTCAGTAGGCCCAGCTGAAGTTAGAACCTTCAACCCTGATATTAAAACAAGCCGTTGTACTGGCATATTAACTCATTGAATCATAAGAAGGCACAACCTGTAAATATATATCAAACCTAAATGTATGTATTTACTGAAGCCTGAGACACTTTAAAAAGTACTCTGAATGAAAGAAAATGCAGTTTAAACAGCGCTTTTACCCAAATTCGACTTTGATATTTTAGGCATTAAAAAATGAGTATCCTACAATTTTCTTGCATAATATGCAATACCAGAATGTCCATTACATAACCCATGAGTCAGGCATTGGAAATAATAACTTATACTTTATAAAAATGAGCTTGTTTGCGCCTGCGCCAAGGGAAAATTGTACACATGAATGCTTGCCATTTTAGTGATGCAACACAACTCAAATCAAATTTTTATGCTAGGAGGTCATAGAATGAGTATTAAGCTTTATAAATATCAAAAAACGATTTTGAAAAGCACTTATTTTTTTAAATAATTTTTCCATGATTAATAATTTTCTTTAAAAAAAAAAAAAATCCCAATTATTCGTTTTTGTGATAATTCCATGTATAAAAAAAAACAAGCTGCATCCCTTGCCTATCATTTTGGACACATTTAACTCACAAGCCTAAGCGCATAAGCCCAATTTGAAACGCGTCACATTTTTGCGCCACTTTCATTTAAAAGGACGGTTATGCAAAATTCCACCCGTGTTTAACTGGGAAGGTGCTGGCTGGATGAACATTCTCTCAAATATACTGCAGCTGAAAAGTTTGCCTGTGAACATCTAATACAATGCATCTAAGGAAAATGCTGTAAATTTAGTTACTTTTGCAAAAATAGATAATTTCGTTTTTGGGGCCTTATTTATATCTATTGAATGTGTTTCTAATTATATCCTTTAAGCATTTAACGGCAATTTTGTATATGTGCACAATTGCTCATTCTATAAATTAAAGAGCAACATATAGCTATTTTAGCATATCACACCGTTCATTTCTGCATTTTTTCCTAAGTTTCTACTTGATATTAATTAACCAACATTTTACTTAACAGACTGAAAACATCAAAAGACCCACAAACACATATTGAGCTCATTTCAGACATAAACGGAAAGGGGGTCAAACAGACAATACTGCGTGCTTTAGCCATTTTTCATAAATAGCGCTGTCGCAATTTACTTACAGAAGTTGCACTAATGAGAAAACCACATAGACATTTAAACACACAGTTGACTTACAAATCAATACGCATGACAGAAAGAAAGAACAGCTCACAGACTATACTTGAACCAAACCATTTGCAAATACTAGTTGTAAGTCATATTTACAAGAAACGCTTCTCAATAGTGTTCCAAAAGGCTGCATAAACAGCCCAACAGACTGATGTATCTCCAAGAAGTAGTGAATACGCTCAATTCACTAGCTTGGGCTAGCAGAACACCAAACAAAATCGTTGTGCATATCTTCATTCATAAAACTGCGCAGAACAAAGGATCCTTGTTTTGTATTATGTCATATTTTAATTCCCTGGGGATACAAAATCACCAAGGAAGAAATATGTTTTCAAATCTAACCGATTTTAACTATGGTACCTTCCAAAAAAAAGCAACACATTTTTTTTATGTGAGCTTACAAACAGGCATGCCAAAAACACTGCGGAAACCAAATGGAGAAATATCTCCTCATTACCTGCCTACACAAATTGCAATTCGCATATTCAAACCTATAAACCAAAGTTCCAAAGCTACATTTCCAAATTTGCTAAGATCAGGCATCTTATAGCTCACTAATCTAGCTTCAAACTTCAAGGGGTTATCTCTACCAATACACTCGCAAATATACGAGACCCTTGACTATGGTAATTGCAATGACCAAATCAAAAACCAAGAAACCAACCCCTCGGCTTTGGTAAATGCGATAACCAAATTAAAGACCCAAAGAACCAAAGGACTGGGAGCGACCCATTTATACTTAATTCTTATTTTTACTAATCAAAATGTTACCCAAATTCTAACTGCCAAGTTCTACATGACTAAACGGTCTTTTATAATACTCACGCCAAAAGGGTTCTCATGCAGGAGTGACATCATGTGTAGGATCAAAATCAGGAAGATCAGAAATATACTGGGCTGCATAAAAGAATCTCCAGAATCCCTGTGCATAGATTACCTTCTTGGTAGAGTCCTGTTCTGTCCTCCTCAGTAGATTTCAGTCTCCTGACAAGATCACTCCCACAAGAAGTCACTTCGCTGATGAGCCCCGTGTTGGGCGCCAACTGAAGTACTCTGATTTTTGAGACCCCAGAGGTGCCAGGGGTAGCACCCTATGACTTCGAGTACTTCCTGTTGTGGTATTTGAAAATTCCACTCTCATGGTAATATAACAAAGAACTTGGCAAAGAAGCTGAAATATGAAAAGACATCTTTATTAAACTCAAATGAGTGAGACTACGTCGCACAGAAGCCTTAGCAACTGAATGAGGCAGTCTCCAGAACAAAAACCAGTCTTCTCTTTTATACAGAATATTACGCTCTGGGCAACACCGCCCTTCTCTTGCAGTTGGTCATTCACATATTTTACTTCAAAGAACAAGCAGAGTCATGATTACAATCCCACATTTCAGTTCAGCCAGGCCCGCAATTATTTACCCAGCGAGGCTCAGATCCCTCATCAGATATCAGCAGACCCCAATAAACACGGGCAGCTCCTGTTTGCAAAACAGGCCATAAAGCAGGAACAGTCAGGTGTGAAAGAGATTAACCGGAGGCTTGTGTGGGATGAAAAGGCTTTATGGTGTGTCAAACCCTGATGCTAATCACAGGTGGCCGTAGGACGGGCAGCTCGTGGGACCGGACTGACCTGGGGCGGTGGAGCCAATTCGCACAGGTCACAGAGAAGTCAAAGGAAGGCGCATGTGTTCTAGAGGCCTGTATTTGTTCTTAAAGTGTAGCCTATGGGAGGGCAACTATAAGATGGCTACCGCTCCAAGATGGAACCCACGGAGCCAATGCATAACATCGTATACATAGTATATTTATCAATGAAATGTTATGCAAAGTACTTGTACATACCGTATTGGCCATTTGCGGTTCGCTAATACCGGAATAGACAGGGGTAGGGCCCTGCCTCCTACGCGGTCCCAAATTTCAAAGTACCACAATGGGTTGGACCCTGGTATCTGCGTGCAATCACAAGGTATCAGAAAAGAATCTTTGGTCGTGTATGCTCTTTGTGTTTGGAAACATTGTCCCAAGGAGTGTTCCTTCCTCTGTGGCACCTGACATCTTCCCTGCAGGGAGTTGCACAATTGTTGTGCTGAACCTGTGTCTACATTTCCTTTGTGGGTGACGGATCCCTTCAACTATGGCCATGCCTGCTCATCAATGTCTCCGGCTGCATCGTCTGTGCCATACTTGGTAGTCACTGTACTTGTGTATAGAGTATGTTGCCATGCCTTCATGTAGAAATTGTCCCTTTTTCGCACTATGCATGTGTGTACTCCCAGCCTGGCACACATATGGTACTTGTTTAGCAGGGTATTTGTTCACCTGACTCACAATTTTGGGCATTGTATCTGTGGGAAGTCCTCCCTATTCCTTCCATGGGAGACAACAACTTGGTGGCTGTCCCAGCACCTGTACATTCCTATCAGTCCTGGAATGTGCGTGGCAGTGTGTGTTCCCTTTGGCTCTCTTAGTTTAGTAGGCTTTAACATAACTATACAGTCTAGTGACATGTTCTCAGTGTGTGTATTGTGCTGCATCCGCCAGGGGTGGGTATGCATGTGTCATTTGTCCTCACACCCACATGTGGTGTGTCATGCAGTGGGGGAAAGACTTCCATCCTCATGGGAGTGGGACACTGCTGTCAGTGATGTGTTGTTATGGCATTCTCAACATAGTCGCACATTGGGGATGCGTTCATACACCCATGGAGTTGTGGTCATCTGAGGATGATGTACACACCCCCATGTCTCTGTCCACTGCTGGGAGTCCTCTGCACCCACCCCTCATACATCTCTGTCCACTGCTGGTAGTGATATGCACCCACTCCTCATATGTCTGGGCACTGCTGGTAGTCCTCTGCACCCACCCCTCATATGTCTGGGCACTGCTGGGAGTGATATGCACCCACTCCTCATATCTCTGGACACTGCTGGTAGTCCTCTGCACCCACTCCTCATACGTCTCTGTCCACTGCTTTGCTGGTAGTGATATGCACCCACTCCTCATATGTCTGGACACTGCTGGGAGTGATATGCACCCACCCCTCATATGTCTGGGCACTGATGGGAGTGATATGCACCCACCCCTCATATGTCTGGGCACTGCTGGGAGTGATATGCACCCACCACTCATATGCCTGGGCACTGCTGGGAGTGATATGCACCCACCCCTCATATGTCTGGGCACTGCTGGGAGTGATATGCACTCACTCCTCATATGTCTGGGCACTGCTGGTAGTCCTCTGCACTCACCCCTCATATGTCTGGGCACTGCTGGGAGTGATATGCACCCACTCCTCATATGTCTGGGCACTGCTGGTAGTCCTCTGCACCCACCCCTCATATGTCTGGGCACTGCTGGGAGTGATATGCACCCACTCCTCATATGTCTGGGCACTGCTGGTAGTCCTCTGCACCCACCCCTCATACATCTCTGTCCACTGCTGGTAGTGATAAGCACCCACTCCTCTTATGTCTGGACACTGCTGGGAGTGATATGCACCCACCCCTCATATGTCTGTCCACTGCTGGGAATACTCTGCACCCACCCCTCATATGTCTCTGTCCACTGCTGGTAGTAATATGCACCCACTCCTCATATGTCTGGACACTGCTGGGAGTTCTCTGCACCCACCCATCATATGTCTGGACACTGCTGGTAGTCCACTGCACCCACCCCTCATATGTCTGGGCACTGCTGGTAGTCCTCTGCATCCACCCCTCATATGTCTGGGCACTGCTGGGAGTGATATGCACCCACCCCTCATATGTCTGGGCACTGCTGGGAGTGATATGCACCCACCTCTCATATGTCTGGGCACTGCTGGGAGTGATATGCACCCACCCCTCATATGTCTGGGCACTGCTGGGAATCCTCTGCACCCACCCCTCATACATCTCTGTCCACTGCTGGGAGTCCTCTGCACCCACTCCTCATATGTCTGGACACTGCTGGGAGTCCTCTGCAGCCACCCACCCACCCACCCACCCCCTTGGTGCAGTACACTGCTGTCCTGGCCATACACCCCCCCCCCCCAAATTTACTGCTAATATGCTGCACCAGGCCGTAGTCCGACATTTGTGGCATGTGTACGCCTTGTATCCATAATGTACTGGTGCTGTAGGGGTACGGATGAGATGGACCATACCCCTGCATTCATAGGGTGTGTACGGTCCGTACCACGGTGCCCCTACATAACCACAACAATGGTGGTACGGACTGTACCCACGCTCTGCGGGGTGTGGGTACGCTCCATACCATGCGTACCCCTATGTCACCACTCCAATGGAGGTACGGCCCGTACCCACGCCCCCAGAGCGTGGGTACGGTCCGTACCACGTGTGCCCCTACGTCACCACTCCAATGGTGGTACGGCCCGTACCCACGCCCCTCAGAGCGTGGGTACGGTCTGTACCACCATTGTAGTGGTGGGGTGGGGGTACGTGTGGTACGGGCCGTACCCATGCCCCCCTGAGCGTGTGTACGGTCCGTACCACCATTGTAGTGGTGAGGTAGGGGTACGCGTGATACGGCCCGTACCCATGCCCTCAGAGCGTGGGTATGGTCCGTACCACGCGTACCCCTACGTCTAGGCCTGGGCTAAAATTTCGTTCCGTTCGCGGAAATTGCGATAATTTGACATTTTCGCGTTCCGCAGAAAGCACGGAAATGTCAACATTTCCGCATTCCGCAGCTTGGCGATAATTTGTTTCTTGCTCGCGCTGTAAAATAATACATTCTCGCGTGCGCGCCATCGCCTTACCTGAATCCCTGCGTTCGCCGACAAGTTTTCTTGATCCGGTCGAGTTCTCCATGAGATGTTGTATTGTTTTTAGCCATTTGCGCTGTCTCGCGACAGTTCGCGCCCGCAGTTACGACACGCGTCGTGCGATCGCGTCTTTCTTCTCACGATCATGCACCGCGAGACAACTGAAAACAAGATGGCTGCGCCCGCGAGCAACCACATGGGTAAGTTGGCGAGCCGCAACCATGCAGAAAATCTCACGAACATGCGGGAAAAAAACTTCTGCATCTTCGCGATATTTCTGCGTGTTTGCGATAATTTTTAACATTTTCGCGATAATTTGCGAAAGTGGATTTCATAAATTCCGCCCACCCTTACCTACGTCACCACTAAAAGGGTGGTACGGACCGTACCCACGCTCTGGGGGGCGTGGGTAAGGGCCGTACCACAACTGGAGTGGTGACGTGTATGCGTCCACGTCCACTTCAGTTGTGACGGTACGTGGGATTGGTGGACACGCCCCCGAAGTGACCAAACCATGGAGGTAATTTATTTGCAAGATATATATGTTTTACAATGGGTGGGGGTTATGTTCCCTGCCCCTCGCCCCCCCCTTTGCCCCTGGGTGTTGTTCTGACCTTCTGCGGCGTCTGCGTCGGTTTCTGTGCACCAGGTCGTAGGCTAGGAGGGCCGGGATGACACGTAGGATGGGGTCCATGACTGTCCGTCGCGTACCGGTGCTCCTTCTTCACGTCGTCCTCAATTTCCCGGGAGTTTTTGGCTGCCGTAAAAAATGAGCGGTGCGGAGTGACGTGGGCACGGATCGTACTTGCTGGTCCGTAAAACGCTGCCTGACTCCGTCCGGACGTCACGTACGCGATGTCCCGGATCGGAATTGTGGGTATTTTTTAGCCAGTCGGTGTTTTGTATGACTCGTACGGAAATTGTATTTCTGTACGAATCGTACTTGCAGGTTTGTAAGGTGGTTTTCCCGGGTACGAGTCAGACGGAGAATACGCTCCGTACGACCATTCATACCCGGGTTTTACAGGATCGGAATCGGCACCATTATGTTATAAAAAAAAAATTATTTTCTTTCACAGATCCAAATTTTAAAATAAGCAATTTTTAAGAATTTATATTTGAATGAAAAACAGCAAAAAATGAATACCATTTTTTTACTCCTATTACTGTGAAGGTAAGTTTAACTAAGTCTCAATATGCAGAATGAAGAGGCCTGCAAGAAGCTACAAAGTTGAAACACGTTTCTAAGAACACTCTGTTTATGTAGTTTTGAAATCTGACCATAATCGGATATCAAGTGACCTGCAAAAAAAGAGATTTGAGGGGTTCATAATATTTCACCTTTTTAGCTGTTGAAGGACCACAATCATTTCAGTAATTCTTCTTTGAACATCTTTGCAGACAAAACTCTGTGCTTACCTTCTATCATTCGCAAGGAAATTTAAAACCGGAAATATTTCACTTTTTGTAACATAGTTTTTGTGAAAAGATACTCTTTTATATTTACAAAGAGAGGAAAAGGCACTCTGTGCACTTTTTATACTCCATGTAAATACAACCTCATCATTTAGACCACTTTGTGTTGAAAGGGTGTTCTATAAGTGTTGTTGTGCATGATTGCACTTAATACTCATAGAACAAGACACATGTCTAGATTTATCAGAAATCATAAATCTCGATATGTGTGTGAATGGTGCACCATTATACAAGTGGTGTAGGAAAGCACAACAAAGAGAATTGTTTTCATTTCTCCACATTTTGATATCTTCAATGCATGCTGAACATTTCAGCATGCATTGAAGGAGAAAAATGCATTTTCTCATTGTTTTTGTGCAGGAAGGTGTGTCTTCCTGCAGAAAAACAAACAGCACATGACACAGATATCCTTGCACTATGGTGTGTCACCACATGGCTGCAGTTTAAGCAGCCGTGCAGACAGAAGCATAGATTTGCAATATATTTATGTACATATGTTGCATCCCTGTGCTTCGGAAGTACTACAGCACACTGCAGTTAAAGAGGTTACTGTGTGATGCTGCAGCACTTCCTTATAGTTCTGCACTTATACATTCACCATACGGTACTAATGCATTCATTCAGTCAATTACGTACTACACATACATTCATCTAAACTTTCACACACTAACAAAGAAATTTTGCTCTTTTTTTAAACCAGGAAAGTTAGTTCTTACAAGAACTTTTTTTTTTCTTCTTTATTCTTTCATATTCTTTTGGGGGGGTTTTCTAACAATTTTGTGATTTTTTTGTTTTTTCAGAAAAAAAAAAAAACAGGAGAAACCAAACAATGAACTTCAGGGAACAATAATAAAAAAAAACACTAGCAAATATGACTTTCTTGGCGGCGGCAGATCAGATCGATCAATTGCTCGCCATAGCACAAAGTCTTATTGCATTTAGTGCAGAGCACTTTTAAAAATTGAAATTGAGGACGGATGTCCAAGGTTTGGTCTGATGGATGCACTCTTGATGTGCTCGGCTGCGATGAGGTGGATGGCGCAGGAGCAGGAGTGTTTCTCATCCGTCAGCACTCTTCTCGTGCAAGATTGTTTGGATGAAGGGTCCTCATGTGCTTCATCATACTTGCCATGCCGCAAGAGTATTTCTTGTTAGGATCCCCTCTCGATAGGACTCTTTTGCAAATCTTGCATGTGACCAAGGTGGCATTGGTCTTATTCTGCCCCTCGGGAAAAGTAAAAAATTTCCACACCACTGAAGAGAAACGTTCTTTGCGTGGTAACTCCGGCAAAAATTCATCCTCAGAAGTATGAGGTGATGCAGGGGATGCCTGCTGCCCTGAAGCCATTTTTGGCTGAAAAAAGTTAGAGCTAAGTGTAAACTTAGTCTAAAAAAATCTTCTTCTCTCCAAAGAGGTGGTTCTCCAAAGAAGCTCAAAGAAGAATGATTGAAATGGGTGGGGTCTTTCAGTAGTTAGAACAGGAAGTGTAATGAACCAATCAAATTTCTTTTTTTGCAGGTCACATGGGATCCGCGCACCCTGCGCTTACGCAGCACGCACCCAGTGCGCATCCGCGAAATTGAATTAAAAAGAAATATAGGATTAGATGTCAAAATATATTACTTTTAAGACTAGTTTAGAGTTTGTCTTCAATTAATACTCACATGAAATACATAAATATGTTTTTTTAAATGTTAAATACTTTGCGGGATCCGCGCAGATGACATATCACGGAAGCGCGTAAACGTCGCATTACATACATCAAACGTGTCGCGTATAGGCTGGGAGTCGCGTACCGGTCGCATTGGAATCGCGCACTAACCACGTACCCCACGCATACTATGCTCGGATGCTATCGCGTAGGGATCGAGAACGATGTGCTTAGGGTGCGCGGATCCAAAAACATGGCAATTTAAAGGAATTAATTGAAAAACTACATTTAAAAATGATGATAAAAAAGTATTTTAAAAAAAATGTAATTAATGAAATGACACACTGAATTTGAAAAATATAGAAATCCAATCAAAATCATTAAACATGATATCTTCAGAGATAAGTTATAGATAGGAATTAGCATTTAAAAAACCTTTGAAATTCACTGAAAAAACCATAGGTTTCATGCACGTTATTGTTAGGAATTGGCATTTAAAAAACCTTTGAAATTCACTGAAAAAACCATAGGTTTCAGGCACGTTATAGTTAGGAATTGGCATTTAAAAAACCTTAGAAATTCACTGAAAAAAACATAGGTTTCAGGGGCGTTATAGTTAGCTGGACGTTTCCCTCGTACAAAACCCTAGAAATTCCCCTGTTATAGTTAGTTCAGCTAACTATAACTCGCGCCCCCGCAATGCACTGCTGATGACGTCACATATTACATCACTCATGACATGGTCAGTGACATCACTGATGACATCACTGATGACATCTCAAATTACATCACTGATGACATCATCCATGTGATAAATTACTGCATCTTCTCACACCCTAATTTAACCATTGATACACGAACTCAAAATTTCAGACATCCATTCTCAAAACCATAGATACTCCAATACCAATAACTACATACCCACTTATTAACTCTTAGGTCTACATACACCTCCACTCATTCACATGTACAGTCACTCATACTTACAGTCACACCGTACAAGACTATCATATGTATTTATACACCTACATAGACACTCACACACCACCAATCATCCATAGAGGTACTGTCACACCTAGTCAGTCATGCAAATAATTAATCACACTCCCATTTACTCACCTATGCAGTTATACACACTCAAGTTCACTTACTCATAAAAATAGTACCATATTCTTACGCTCTTATACAATCATTGATACAAGCACACACTCATCCATACAGCCACTCTCACAATCACACACTCTCACATATACCCACTTATATACTCTTACATGCATATATACTGCCTTTCACATATGTAGTTAGTCAGAAATGTACCACTGAGATATACATTCAATCCCTAACACACTCATACATACACTCACTCAACCATACAGTCCATCACAGATGCACTCTTAAAACCATGCACCCATAGAATCACCCACTCACACATCTATGCACAGAGTCACACACAGCCTACCCACACAAACACTCAGGCACCCGTACAGATACTCAAACAACCAATCGATAACCCATATAGACACTCATATAGCTATTCACAAAACCATGCAGCCACTTATACACCAACAGACAGAAACATACAGACATCCACACAGTTAAGTCACTAGTCTGCAGTAAGATACATTTAATGACTCACTAATAGAGTCAGTTACGCACCTAGAAAATCATCCATTCACAAACTTGTACACCCACTTATTTTTCAACAGGCCTTTCCCTATATGTATTAAACATATTAAAACTGTCCAGAAACACATACTCAATGGATGATGTCATCAGTGATGTCATCGGTGATGTCATTTGAGATGTCATCAGTAATGTCATCAGTGATGTCACTGACCATGTCATGAGTGATGTAATATGTGACGTCATCAGCAGTGCATTGCGGGGGCACGAGTTATAGTTAGCTGAACTAACTATAACAGGGGAATTTCTAGAGTTTTGTACGAGGGAAATGTCCAGCTAACTATAAAGCCCCTGAAACCTATGGTTTTTTCAGTGAATTTCTAAGGTTTTTTAAATGCCAATTCCTAACTATACCGTGCCTGAAACCTATGGTTTTTTCAGTGAATATATATATATGTATGTATATATATATATATTTGATAATGCATTTCAGCAAAAAAAATATTAACAATAATTGTCAAGATTTAGGAAACTATTTCTTATCAATATCCTTGCCATTTCAGATCTAGATTCTGAAAATAGCTATGTTCCTTTGACCCCGTACTAAAAACAACTTTGCCCGCGGTTTCGAGGTGAGCTTTTGTGGAACCGCTTTTAGCAATGAATCAATTATATCCGCACTGCTTTTTAGAATAGTTCGTAGCAGCTGTGCGGGGTGCACCTCAATCAAGCTTGACTTAGACGATAGGTCACATGTAGCATGTCAAGAGCATGAGGAAAGATCAGAAACGCAAGGAAGCAATCAAAAGTAAAAAAAAGATGGAAAAATACTTCAACTGAATACCATCGTGATGCATTTTGAAAGCAGCAAGAGGGAGTACTACAGAAAGAAAAACAGGCAAAGCAAACATATTTCTTAGAGGGTTCTTAGAAAATTGTAACTCGCTTGTGCTATTTTTCTATATATATTTTGTTTACATATGAGTGACAGTGCTCTTGTGTATGAAAGCAGTACTTGGAGTTTTGTAATGTCGATAGTTTGTTATAACAGATAAGAATGTTCTAGACAGGAAATCATGCTGCGGTCACTTACTGCACCTCCCTGAAAGGCAGTCATTAACGGCCAGCTAAGGGTATTCTCTAACAAACAAATGTATCTGCACCCCTGGCTGAGCAATATGCATGTGCATCTGCATACGTTGACCCACTACTTTGCGCACTACCTTGTCGTACATTAGTTAAGGGAGTCCCTGTCTGCAACTTCTCCTGATGAGAGACATTGGTCCCCCTAAGACAAATAGAGAAGAATCAGTGGTGCTCACAAATAGAGTGTTCGGTGAACACTCGTCTCTGTTCCTGCTGTCACCAAAAGGGGAGTTTAAAGAATGGGACAGACATTGGATTTTGCTAGGTGCAGTTAATTCTGTCCTATACCTGGTGTGACTGAGGAGTCAGTACACTGTGCGTATGTGAAGAAAGTACCACATAAAGATTGTAATTGCAATTGTATTTATATAGCTATTACTACCCCTGATAAGGCATCAAAACATTTATCGGTGAGGAGCACGCTACTCCAGAACCCAAAAAGGGTTAGTGGTGAATTAGTATAGGGAAATATGAATTAATTCGAGTGGTGGATATGTGAGTTTGTTAGTTGGATTAAAAAGAATAATGGAGGGATAGAAGAGGGAAGAGTTTAGAAAATGTATATTGGGAGATCATAGGAGGAGGAGGTTTGGGACAAGTACAGAAGAAATGGAGGGGAGAAGAGTCTCTAGAAATGGATTAGGGAGATCCTAGTAGCAAAATGAGGCCTCAGATGAGTCTAAGGAGGGATCATGAGGGAAGAATTTAGAGTGGGTTGTTTAGGAGATCTTAGTAGTAAAATTAGGTTTGGGGTTATGCAAGGAGGGATAGATAGGCAAGAGTCTAGAAAGGGTTATTTTGGAGATCATAGAAGTACAATGGGTTATTTTGGAGATCATAGTAGTAGAAGGAGGTTTGGGATGAGTCAGAGAGTGGAGGTACAGGATATACTGATAGAGGTATAAGGTGAAAATGTAGTGCATTGGAAAGAGGCAAAGTTTTTTTTTAACAGTGAGAGTAAAGTAATAAATATATAGATACATAAGTACATTGAAGGTATACATTATGTAATACATCAAGATTTAAGTTGCATTTAATAAACTCTGATTTTCAAGTATTGCTGTCCTAGTAAGTGACAATCTAGATCGATAATGAGGTCATGTATAGCAGTGGCATATTGCTGACCTACATAGACGAATACTAGCCTGAAGGTGGCCATGCATACTCAAGGTAATTTATTTGTATGTTTTCTTTTCTTCTCAATAATTCAGTAGTGAAGCAATTGTAAAAATATAGTTATGATAGAATTTAGATATTGCGATAGATCGATAAATGGGGAACCATAAGCTTCTAATCAAATAACGTATATGAAAATTTTGCAGTGACCTATATACAATGCTAAGCATAGAATAATATAACCATAAGTAATATGTACATTTGTTAAGCAGACCTAAAGGATATATGTATATTTATGAAAATAATTATTATACACATTTATACAAAGAAATACACATATCTAGATACATATATATAATCAAATGAAATGCTTATATGCACATGGATATATTATACATTTGTGTTTAATTATGCGGGTTATGTAGGGAAGAGCTAACTCCTGAGTACTCTCATAGAGATTAGATAGGTATCCAAGGATCTTATGTTCAGGGGTAATGAATTACATAGTTTGGCTGCTTGAACAAAGAAGGATGTGCCACCTATGGTCTTTTTCTTGTATGGTGGGATTTTTAGGCGAGGTGCCTATCTGGAATGGAGGTTCCTTTGTTGAATGTATTTGGTGATTTTATTACTGATGAAAAGCAGCCCTGTTCCATGTAGTGCTTTGTGGGTGATACAAAACAGCTTGAATGTGGATCTTCTGGCAACAGGTTACCAATGTAGGGCTCTCAAGGCAGGGAAGATGTGGGCTTGTGGCTTTACATGTAGGAGTAGTCTGGCAGCAACGTTCTGAATTCATTGTAGTCTTTTCATAGTTGATAAAGATGATCTGTTATAGAGGCAATTGGCGTAATCAAGCTTTGACAGTACAAGAGCGATAGTAACCTGGCCCTTGTGTGGAAATCCCACGCAGGGGAAGATGTGAGGCAGAGTTTTCATAGCAATGAAGCTTGATCTTGCTAATTTGTCCACTTGGGCATTCATTGATAGCTTGGGGTCCATTGTAATTCCAAGGTTTCCTACTTTCTTAGATACTTTAGGAGGTGTTCCCAGATCGTCAGTCCTTGCGGCAAGTGGGCCATAATTTTTCCAGTCTATATGTGATTATTTCTGATTTGGAAGAATTCAATTTGCGATGGCGCCATGTCATCCACTGGTCAACGGCTCTGAGGCAACTGAAAATTTTAGAGTTTCCAATGTTTTTGGGGCGATCCTGTTTAAGGAGTATTTGTGTGTCACCTGCATAGGTATAGCATGTTCGGTGAAATTAATTGATCATTGCCGGTAATGACTTCATGCAGATGTTGAAAAGCATGGGTGAGATGATAGGCCCTTGAGGGATCCCTGCTTTTATGAAGTATGGTTTGGAGGAGAAAGAGGGAGAATGGATGACATTTGTTCTGTTTTGAAGGTAGGATGTGATCCAGTCGATAGCAGTCCCTTCTATGCTAGCTTCATGGAGCCTTTGTTTGTATTAGAGTGTCATGGTCAGCTGTGTCAAAGGCAGCTGAGAGGTCCAAGAGAAGTAGTGCAGCAACTCTGTTCTGGTCTATGGTGTTCTTGAGGTCATCCGAGATGGCGATAAGGGCAGATTCTGTGCCTCTTTCTGAATGGAATCCTGTTTGGAAGTTGGAACGTATGGAGTTATCTTCAATGAATTGTGACATCTGGGCAAATGCTGCTTTTACTGTCAATTTGTCCAGGAAAGGTCCATCTGTAATTGGTCTGTAATTGTTGGGGTCAAGCTGGTATAGGTTAGTTTTCTTTAATAATGGGCCAAAGTATGTATTTTTTATGTATTCTAGAAAGATTCCCGTAGTTCCGGAATTATTGATGATTCTTCTTACTGGTGTGGCAGCAGAGGTAGTTAGAAGAATGTTTTTGAAGATTTGTGGTGGACAAGGATCAGATCATGTTCATTAAGCAACACGGTCTGCAAACTACCGGTGCAGACTCAGGAGCCAATAAAGTTATGAGACAAACCCGGAGTTAGGTTGGCATTGGATTGGGGGAATATACCCTATTACTGGTCATTATTATGATTTTTGGGAAATAAATGCGGGTGACATCACTACAGGAAAAGTGGTTAAATGATTCTCGATCAATGGCATTTGGAGGGTTACAGAATGGCTGAGCCTTCCACTACAGTAGAGTGTCAGTGAACTGAAATTGAAACTAAGTGGAATAGATGATATGCTCTGGATGAGCAGGCAGTGAAGAAACAAAATGAAGTGACCCAGGAGAAGTATAAAGGCACATATTGCAGTGAACCAGGAGAAGTATAAATGAATAGGGTGCAGTGCACCACCAGATGTATAAAGTAACAGAAGGCAGTGGACAAGGAGAAGAATAAATGAGCAGGTTGCATTGTAGCAGAAGAAAAATGATCAAAAGAAATTGGTGATCAAGAAGATGAATAAGCAAGTTAGCATTTCGGAAAGAACTGGTCTTGTTACTACAGCCTACTGTCATCTGAGAAGCATGTATCAGAGGAGAGATTTCTCAAATCAGTAGGAAGACCTGAGGCAGTTACTAACAGAGCCAGATGGAGTGGTGCCTATTGTTGTGAGTATGTTGTCTTTTTTATGATTAAATCTTGTTTCTTTTCCACACAGATTATGCAGAAATCTAAGTGCATCAAGAAATTCTTGGAACACCATTGCTAAAGCAATCCATGGTCCAAACAGAAACTATTGTTCATGGGAAAAAAACTAGATGTGGTACTGCACGCAGACCAACACTACACCATTTCTAGATGTGGTTTTCAAGGAACAATGCAAGTGAGTATTAAAGATCAGAAATGATGTGACATCATTCAGGAGCATTTGGTGGCTAAACCTTAGAGATGTGAGAGGATGTAGTCTTATGGCTAGAGCGGTCGACCTCAAAGCTGGGTAACTGGGTTCGAGTCTTCGCAACGACGCTCAGCATCCTGTGATTCTGGGCAAATCACTTAATCTCCCGTGCCTAACAAAAATAAATGAATGTGTCCTTCTGTAACGAAACTGGTGGTCATGTGAAGCGCTCTGATACCAGATTTGGGTCTAGTTCTTGCTATATAAACCACTATAAAAAAAAAATGTTGTCCACTGTACAGTTCAATTATAGAAAGTGAGGAAAATGTGCAAGGTTGAAAAAAGTGAAAACAACTGTTGGATTGTTGGCACCAGAAGGCACTGTACAGTGTTGTCCAACTCATACAAAGCATGTCATATTAACAAAAACACCAAAAATCACAGAATATAGCCAGAGCCACTGGAAATATGTGATTGTGCAGCCACGGCGATTTTGGCATAGTTATAGATTTGCTGCATTTGCAACATAATCCATCATCAGCCAGGTAATCTGCAGACTTTAACAAAAATAATTTTTCTTTGCAGCTCAAACGGTTCATAAGTTACTAATAATGCAGCAACTTGTTGCAGTGCTGTTTAAGTCCCTTTGCAAAGCTGAACTGGTCACCTTTCTGTTGTGTATTGCTATATTTGGTATTAAACTGGTACTATTGAGGTGCAGCCAATGCCCAGGCAATGTTGCTAAGTTTAAAAATGACGAAATAATGAAGTGATACTACAATAAAAAGTGCTGCATTATGCTGCATAATTTGCCTTTTCTTGGTGCATAATTCACTTAGCCCTGCCGCATAATTTGGCCCTCTCCTGCCACATACTTTCAGTGGCGTTGAATATAGCACACCTAACCCACAAGTCACCGTCACTTGAACAGAAACTTTCTTGTGTATGCATGGCCACCTTTAAGCTTGTATTCGTCTATGTAGCTCAGCAATATGCCACTGATATGCATCACCTCATTGTCAATCTAGATTGTCACTTATTAGGACTCAATG
This sequence comes from Triturus cristatus, assembly GCF_964204655.1. Lineage (NCBI taxonomy): Eukaryota > Metazoa > Chordata > Amphibia > Caudata > Salamandridae > Triturus > Triturus cristatus. The sequence continues at coordinate 494,325,930 of NC_140588.1, forward strand.
AGAGATGGTTTGATCATGGATCACCTGCTAATTTATCAATCCCACCAAGACTGAAAATGATCCACAAATCAAAGTGACCAAAACGTTATGGGTGTACAGAGAGAGAGCTGCGTATGCCCTGGTGTACACTGCAAGCTTGAAAGTCTAGCAGCTAAATTCACCGTTGACACAAGTAGCACCATTATCATTGCATCACCAAATGCCAATCACAATTCAAAATCCTAGAATGAAATTCTTTCCCTGGCTCTACAATTGTAAACCCTAGCATCTAAAATTCTGCTGATCAGTGACTTCATCATGTGGATTGACAGTCACAATATCAGACCTGACTGCACGCAAAAATGCAATTAGAAGCTTTCAGGTGCGTCATGATCCAACCCATTGAGCAAATGTCAAACGTGATACTTTTCACACAACACTGAACTTTCAAGCTTTAACTCCAACCTAAAATATGGTCAGAACATTCATCTCCTCCATGAATTTATTATTGCAATCATGTGTACAAATAATAACTAAATGAACATCAAGAAACATAACACATTACAAATACCTCAATGAGATATAGCTGTTGGACATCTGGTAATATCCAATGTAGGATGTAATTGAGAATAGTTCCCAAAACATTACTCTTGTTCTTAACAAGATAACACCAAAGAAGCAGAGAAAATGCAAACAAAGCCTCAAAATGACCAACACATTGCTCAGTCACGATTCAGAGATACAAAGTAGACAACAGCTAAATATTGAGGTCCTCTGGGGTGAATGAGGTTGAAATTCACAAAATTGTTTACAAGATCATCACAATACCACAAGGAAAACCAAAACAAAATTATTGTAAAAGTAGAATTCACAAGTTAAGAAACCACAATATTGAAATTTGTAGCATCAATTAAAAAACAATGACGAGCACTGATGCCCTAAAATATCCCTCATAAATGCAATACTGTGAAAAGCTATTACAGTGTTTTAATCAAAATTATAAAGATCTGTACATAACCCCCTATAATGTCCACACCGTTAGTTCCATATAAAGCACTGAATAAATTCTTGTCTTCAACCCAGTTCAGAAGGAGTAAATATCCATGTTAGTCTCACAAATCCAAGCATCTAATCTGCCAATGGAAGCATGTCTTCTCTTTGGCCAATGACATGACCACCTTCATTATTCCTCCCTGCGAACAGGCACAGATATTAGCTAATGAAAACATGCAATTATCACCCCTTTTCTAAAGAAAAGCACGGCAGGTCTATAAAACATGGTTACCTACTGCCCAATTTTTAATCTTTCACATGCTAGCATAATTCTGGAGAACTTATGATTTCTAAACAGAGTTTTATTTATTTACTTATTTATTTATTTATTTGAAAAGTTTTATATAGCGCTTCAAGACCCGGGGGTAGCAGAGCGCTTTACGTGAGCATTAAGATTCCAGTCGGCACAGTAGATTCAGCTGGATCGAAGAAAGTATACAGACATTGCACATTTAACAAAAACACTTCTTAAATAAGCAAAATAAACTAACAGATATGGCCAAGAGTAGAACGAAAATGTCACTGCAGACAATTAACACTGAAACAATAAAAAAGGCAAGGGAGGGAAATGAGGGTAGTTTACCCGGGACAAGGCTTTCGTTTATGCAGTTCAATGGGATAGGGCTGATCAGATGTACATTGACCGAAACATGCAGCACCGCTCAAATTAGGAAAGGGGGAGAGGGAGAGATCAGGTCCGTTAAGTGAGGAAGAGAAGAAGAATCAAGTGAAATAGGGTGGGAAGGAGCAAAAGAGAGGAGAAGGGAGCAACGAGTTTGGGGGAGAATTGAGGAGGAGCTAGAGGTAAGTGTTAAATGGAGGGAGGGTAGCATTAGAGTGGAGAAAAAAAGTCAAGGAGGGAGAGAGAGGGGAGAGGAGTCGGACAGAAAAAGACTGTCAGAGGGGAATGAATACCGGGGGATGAATAAAGGGTAGAATGCAGCGATTACAGACCCCAGTATTTGCAAAGAAGGTGGGATTTGAGATCTTTTTTAAAGCTGTGGTACGAGGGGTTGCAGAGCAGATCTCTGTGGAGGGCATTCCAGATGTTCGGGGCGTTTCCCGAGAAGGAACGGGATTGTGTGGAGCACCTATTTGATAGGGGGGGACGAAAAGAAGAGCATTAGAGCTTCTCGTCTGCCGGGCGCAGCCCGCTTTTTCAAGTTTGTCGGAGAGATATAGTGGGGTTTGTTGGTGAAGGGCTTTGTGTGTAATGCAAGCAGTCTTGTATGCTGATCTTCCCTCAATGGGTAGCCAGTTTAGGGCCTTGAGGGCTGGGGAGATGTGGTTGAAGCGCTTGCAGTCGGTGATTAGCCTGGCGGCAGAGTTAAGCACAGATCTGAGGGGAGCGAGGTGTGTTTTGGGGATTCAAGTGAGGATAGCATTACCACAGTCTATTTTGGAGAGGACTAGGGATTGGACAACCCAGTCATCAGAAGGAATGAAGGGTTTGAGTTTTTTTAGATGACGAAGGGGGCAGAGAGCTCCTTTTGCCGCATTCTTAATGTGGCTGTTAAGAGTGAGTTTATTGTCGATATTGAAGCCAAGAGATTTTGCTGAGTTAGATAAGGAGAGCGCAGCATTCATCCCAAGGGATATCAAGGTGCTGGTTGCGAAAAAGAGAGCTAATCTACTGATGAAGGGAGAACAATGAATTTTAATTTTTGGGGAACATATGGGTTTTCAGTTGTTTCTGAACACTAGGTAGTTAGATGTGAGCCGTAAGTCTAAGGAGAGTTCATTCCATTTATTAGCTGCCAGATATGAGAAGGAGCACCATCCAGTCCTCATTTTCTTGATGCGCTTTGTTCTGGCCAATGCTTGATGTAGAGACCGTAGGCTCCTTGTAGGGACATAGATCTCAAATCTGCACATTTGCTGTTTCTAAGCGCTTTAATCAACAGGTGTGATTATTACCCAATTTAATGATATTCAATGTAAGGATCTCAGAAGGATTCCCCTACCAGGACTGTACCTCCTTGCCCACTGTAAATGTCAATGGTTTGCCTTTAACTCAATGAGTCAACTTGTTGCACAATGCTTCACTATGACTAGCCACTAGGTGTCACAGGTGCACAGGATATCTACCTTCGCAGGAACTCAGGCAAGACTGCCCCACCCATGGGATGTCACTGGCTCACTTGTGTCCATCTGCTCCCTTTGTGGTCCTCTTCCCTGTGATATGTAGTCCCTAAACCATGGCTATATCTAATTAACAGCAAGGGTGCAAACCCATAATTGGCCGATTGGACCCCTTCCCTAAATAATTTCCATGTCTAGCTCAGTATTGAAGCTGTGTGCTCTCCTACCACCGCACATGCTGGGAATCTGACGGCAAATATTGTTGGAGAAGCGTCTTCCCTGGAAGATCTAGATCTTCCAGCACTGCTGTCCAGCTGGATGCTGCAGTTGCCGTGCGGGGCTCTGACAGAGTCATGGGGAGCCGGGAAGGGAGTATTGGTGCAGCTGTTGCATGGAGATCACTGTTCTGAGGAAGTTTACTAATATGTGTATTTATTATTATTAACAGGTTTTATCAGTCGCACAATCCGCCGTTATAATTGCATTGCAGCGCACACAGCAGTAAGGAGATGAATTTTAAAATGGTTCTGATGCATCCATTGGGTATAGGATTCTGATTGCTTCGCTGAAGTCAGAGGAGTGGCATGATGTGACTCGGATAGTTGAGTGCTTCATGCTTGGTGATTTATACAGTTTAAGGGCGGGGCCAAAGATCCACATGTGGGTAATTAAGTACCTTCACATTGGGAATGAATGGCCATTGCCCAGAAAATGTGTAATGATCGGTCATTATAAGTCTGTAAGGCACAGTAAGGAGTACATTTAACATTCTTTGGAAAAGAGGTAACAGTGGAAAGAAAACAGGAAGGTGATTTCACTGTGAGAGACTGTAGATAGAGAAGCCATGGTTGACACCCACTAGTATTGCACCTAGACAAAGACAGGAAAATGGAGTAATGGTGATCCGCAAGGTGGGACTAAATTCAAGAGGTATGAACGACATTGGTTCCCTAGCTTGACATACTCGAGTATACCCGATGGACAGCATCCAAAGCATCTCAGTAATCAGGAGGAAGGAAAAGACATTGTGACTGCGATGGGAAATTGATATGGATACATGCAAATACATCGATAAATATGTATTGAGTGGTCACCAAGTGGTGTATGTCAGTTGAGAGTGATTTCCTCATTGTAGGGTGGAAATTGGTAGTTTATAAGTGCCACCTGGCTGAGGCTTCCATGATTAGATTGATCTGGCCTAAGTTTGCCATTTCAAATAGGTGTGTCATCACAGTACTCTAGAACTTTTAGAAATCACCCCTGAGTTTCATATAAAGCTTGCCAGAAAATCGAGACCTAGGTTTGGAGTGATCAGCCCTACATAGATAATAAACTGGGTAGGTCTTTCTGGTTTGGTAATTGCAGCAAGTGTCTCTGGGCCACTATTTACTTGAGAGGCTCTTTTATCAACTTGTTGATAGCAGTGTCTCAAAGTTTCCCATAAGCCAGTCTGGCTATGAGTGATGCTGATGATGCTAGACAGAAAAATGAATTAACAAGTTTCCATGTGACCAAATATTTGTGCAATTCATATTCACAAAGAGATCGGTGCCCCAGTGGCCGTGGCCAACATGGTTGGTGAAAGAGAGGTGGCTACTGCTGATTTGAATCTATGAGACCTCCAATAACAGTACATAAATTCAGAAATCATCTGTTCAATTGGATATTAAACAAGCTGTCACATGTCATTTGGTATCAATGAAAAGATTTTGAAGGAGAAAGTGTGTGAGATATTTATAAGCTTCAAGCATAGTGTGAATACCATACTGCAGCATGTAAGGTTGAAAGGCCATATCTGACAGACTTATAATGAGTGTTTCTAAGTGAGTTGAGCAACATCGCATAGGTAGATATCGAAGGAGCTATTTGCCACACCATTGATGCCTACTCTGCCCTGTTACTCAGCCAGCATGGACCTAGCGGGCAATGAGCCCCATAGCAGAGCTATTATTATTATTGTCCTAGAATTCGTGCTTTTAGTCATCCTTTTATCACCAATGAATAAAGTTTGCACAATTTACCAGCAATTGGTAGGGATTTTTATCTAAACCCCCCCCCTTCCAGTTTCCTACTAATAGTGCTATCTCAGCCCATAATACGGGCCTGTTCACCATTAGAGGATTCTTTGGATGATGAAGTCTGACACCTGGGAGGTGTGTGAGGCCATCCTGAACCTTTTATAGCACATCACAGTGCTGCTCCAAAAATAGATTTGGAGTCCAATAATAGCCAGAGCATTCCCGCAGCGGGAGTACACCTATCTAGTAAGGTGGCATGGGACTACAAAGTGTGGACCTGATGACTTACGGGCCTGTTCATATTTTGGTGGAAACGCTATTGTAAAGAAGAGTTTAAACACAGGTCCCTCGCCCCATAGAGGGCATAAAGTTGCTCCCACCCCCTCCAACCCACCCAGAAATTGGTCACTTGTATTTGTGCAACTCTTCAAGTCGTAATAAAGTGAATAACACCACACAAAAAGGAACCCACGCATCTAATATTAAGATAAGATCTGGAGCTGAAGGGAATCATGTATACCCATTCCATGTGTAAGCATGCCTTAGCCACCTACTTAGCCCCTCTATACTCCTGATCAAAGGGTTTGTCAGTATTCTAGTCCTCTCTGAAGGTGTCTTTTCTCCAGGCACTTGAGATCTCTGTAATATAGGGGTCCTTACAAACATTGCCTGAATTGAGGAGGAGAACAGGCCCACCAGCCACACTAATTAGTGGAGAGAAATATGTTGTGATAATGTTACCCTCTTCTGCTTTTTTATCACCTTTATTTTTGCTTTTGGCAACAGAAAAAATGTTTTTTTTTCAAAACCCAACAGAAACCCCAAGAATGCCATCCTTCATAAGTGCTTCAACTCCAACCTTTCCACATTGATAATGAACCCCATGAATTAATCAATTCTATGGCCCTTGAACTTGCTTGACCAACCTCTCTAGCACTTGTCCCAGACATATTATATCATTAAGGGACACCACCATCCTCAACCCCTGTGCTCCGTGGGCCTCCACCAGAGGGGTCATCAACTTGGTAAAGCAATAAAGAGGAGAGGATAGACCAAATGGAAGGCACTTTTTACTGCCACAGAAAATGTAGGTAGTTCTGGTGGTTTTGACATATCAGCATTGCCAAATAGGCATCTTTTGAATGCAGACACACCATTCAGTCCCCTGAAAGAAAGATGTCCCTCCGGCATATAATAGTCTGTTTTGAAATGGCAGTATGGAAAAATTGTTTGAGGTCTCTCAAATGTATTACTGGCTGATACTTTTGCTCATTTTCTTCATTAGGAAGATGTTGCTGGCAAAATGAAATCTTTCGGGTGTGAGCAACATGGTTCGATAGACCTCTTCTGCAGAAACTCCTGTACCTCTGCAGTGATCAGATCCCACCTTTCTAAGAAAAATGCCACCTGGCCTGTATTGGGTTGCATAGAATTCTTTTTTATACCTTCTCACCATCTGTAATATGCATGATACGTTTGATAATAAACCCCACTGTTTGACAAGGACCCAGCCTGCATCGCCCATCACAAGAGAACACTAAACTTAGCTTGAGGTCCTCCTCCCCATGCTTGGGCCATGCTAATGACAAATAGTCCTCCCCTTCTTCTTTGTGGGAAGAATATTGGCTTTGAGCAATGATACTGCTGGTGGTAGAAGGTTCTGTAGAAGGTCCCACAGGCGGTGACACAACACCAATATCCACAGGCCATGGATGAGACCTGTCCAAAATAGGAGCCATGGATGATTGTGCCTCAGCCAGAAAGGAAAATGTCTGAACGTACAGTCAATATTAAACTCCTCCCCAAATAGAGACTATTGAGAATATATCTGAGTCTCCTAGATCCCTAAGTTTGGGATCAATATGCAACAACAGTCCCTTCTATCTCTCCAAATCAAGTCCCTCATTTGCAATCCCAACAAAGCAGATTGCCCTTTGGGCCCAACCAGAAATTGTTTATGGGTACAATTGACCCCTGAGTTCTTGGCCTCTTCAACAGCATCAAAATATAGGAAACAGGACACACTGTATCCAATAATTTATCTTGGCACAAGGACCATGCCTACCCACTCCTTTTCTAGGCTCATCCTCACATTTGCTTAAAAATGTTTCTATTTTAGCATCCAGTCCTGAAGGTATGGCCACTTTCTCAGGTATTATTGGCCTCTGGCACTCTGCCCTCGTTTTAGATATAGCACTCCTGCCAACTATGCTTATTATCTTGGACTTAATGTATTCATGAATAAACAGTGGATTATGACAAATTAGGATGCCGAATGAGTTCAGGCTCAAATATGGAAGTACCTCCCGCATCAAAAACAACAATCTGAGGCTTATCTTGGGTTTTCATCTTTTTCAGGACATTAGTACCATAATTAAAATCAATTTACATAAAGTATCATAGGACCAACATCAGTGGCCATATTAAATGATGAAGAGAGCACTTTAAAACATTTTTTATAACCTCATCCACTGCTATCAACTATTTTAATCAACAAGGAACAGTGAATATATCCCCCCACAAAATAACTTCTATGAAATATATTCAAACAAGCAGACAGAAAACAACGTTGTGCATAACAGAGCCTCCTGTCTTGTAACAAAATAATACAGAGGAGGTCGTAATTATCAAGTGCAGATTATGAGATGAACATTTAATGCAGGAATGTTCCATGCAGCCCATGCAGCACCTAACTCTTTAGTTTTAGCACACACTGCTTGAGTGTAAGCCTGTGGTTTACCAATGCCAGTAAGTGGTGTTGCCCACTGTGAGGAATAAGGCCTTAGTTGTGTGGGCTGCACAAGAAATGAGTCCACATTTGCCCTCCACTGGGAATCAAATACTTCACTGTAGTGCTTGACTCTCCCAGGGTAGCGGAACAGAGCAGTTCAAGGACCAAGAGGTGGTGTAGACAAGTAATTACCATTTGCTGGAACACAATAATAACCTCAATAAATGATTGTCCACTCTGTGCTTTTTCTTGTGAAAAAGGAAAAGTGCATTTATTACACACCCTACTCAGTAGTACGCAGAAATTTACAAATATAGATAAGGCTGATGGAAATACATTTTGATGACATCATGTAATCACCTTGGAAATTAACATTGGGAATTCCTTAATACACTTTTAAATTTTAAACTTTGATTCCTTGTCAGAGAAGATTAGTTGTATCATGTTTTATATAATTGGAATCGTAATGATAAGTCCTCTTTACTAATAAAGTTAGATTAACATTACCATTTTAGAAATGCCACTTTTAAAAAGTGGGCATGTCTCTGCTCTTACTGCTCTGTGTGCCTTTAGCCTATCTCCAATACATGTCTGGGGCAGGTGACAGCTTCACTTTGTGCATTCCTCTAGACAGCAAAAAACACAATAAGGTTAGATGTGTCTTAGCACTCATCTGCATTCTGATGGCCCTTCCTGGCCAGGAAGGAGAAGCTGATACTTGCAACTAAATAGGTAGTGTTCTGTCCCCACACAAAGGGCTGATGGCCCCTTACTGATAGGCTGGAGCCAGGGCTAGGAAGAAAGGCTTTCTGTGCACCTCAAAGTGCCTTCTTTGAAGTCATCCCCCTCTTCTAAGGCACAGGTGGGTATAAGTGCTGGTCCTCAGACCCCACCAAGATAGTACACTACAGGACCTGTGAAGAACTCTGCCAGAAAGAAAGAGTGCTATCCTGCTTGTTGACTGCTCCTTGCTGCCCTTTGCACTGTTGAGGAAAGGAATGGACCCGTCCCACTTGAACCCAGAGTGACTTCAAGGGCTTGCTGGTATGCCCCTGTTCTGAAGTCTCAGGGCCGTCAAAGACTGCCTACAACTGTGCACAGTACCTGGACTCTGCCATCTGTGAGTCCTGACCAGGCAAGTGGTGCCAACCCTGTCCTGGGTCTTTGAAAGAGAGATTTTCTGTGCTGACCCAGCGTAATCCGTGCATCAGTGACTTTGTGCAATCGTATCTCCAACGACACAGTTGCTGCTCGATGCTGCGCAGCTCGATGGCGAAGCATCGTCTTCATCACAAAGGGGTTAATCAATGAAGTCTCACTGACTGTGCGATTGGAACCGATGCATCCTCTCCATACACGGAATCGATGATGATGCATTGTCTCCTCTGCTCCTTGCATCAGGTCTTCGATGTCAATGCTTCCTCCATCCAAGCTATTTTTTCAAAGGGACCTGGGTGAGTCCTGTAGCCGGCCTGTGCTCCATCGCGGTCAGTCTGAACTTTAGATTTTCCCTTATCTAGATATCCCAGTTTGGTGCTTTATGATTCTAAGCAATATATTTTCAGTTAATTTTAAAAATGCATGACTCCTGTTATAGTTATTTAATTTTTGTTGTTTTGGTCTTGATTTACTAAAAGAATTGTCTATTTTTCTAAACCTGTGTCGACTCTTTTTGTGGTGTTTTCATTGTGTTACTATGTGTGTGTGTGTGTATGTTGCACAAATACATCACACATTGCCTCTTTAGATAAGCCTGACTACTATGTGCCAAGCTACCAGAGGGTAGGAATAGGTTATCTCTAAGTGTGCAACTAGCTTGCCCTGATTAGAGAGGTGGTCCTTAATTGGACAGGGTGATTATCTTTGCCAACTAAAGACTCAATTTCTAACACCCTATTTGAATCCACTTATTAATGATAATAAAGTAGATATACTTTGATCACAAATTGTTATCAGCATTATTATTTCAATAAAGCATTTACAGAAATTGAATATGCATCATTATTTCAATAAAGCATTTACAGATTTAAATATACATTTCACATGGATGTGTGCTTTTGAAATCTTTGCAGCATTGAAAGTGCAATTTTAAAATAGCCCCTAGAGAGTGTCACATTTTGATCACAAACCATATGCAAACATAAATGTCACCCCTAGAAGGCTCTGTACACCATGTACTCTCTTTAACCACCCTGAGGCCACAGTATTTGTAGCAATAAACTTCATCCCTTGAGGGCTCAGCACTCCCAGCTTAAGAGCGCATGCACAAATCTTGGGAATGTTTGGAAATTTTGGGAAAATCATGGGTTGATTATCCTTTTTCAGGACCACCAAACTTAGTGTTAGTACTGCTTAAATCCTCTGAGGGGAAACTGTGTCACTCCTGCAGCCCCTCCATCACTCTTTTGGGCCTCCTTGTTGATGGCTCTGCTGACCTCGGGCCACCGCAAGGGGAGAAAATGTGTTGAATTGCTAAACCACGCAGGAAATGATGGGATTCCCTTCAGTGCCCTGGAGAGCATCTGACTTTTTTTCTTCTGTTTTTCCCCAAGTGGCTTCATGCATTCTTTTTCTTTTTATGTGGGGGGGCCCACACGGGCACCTCATGCACTGTCAACGATTGGGAAGAGCAAGGAGCCCACCCCTGGCTTCTCCCACCATCTCCCCACATGCCAAGCACTCTTTTGTACTGCTGCAGGAGCCAGCAGGTCTCTTCTGCCCTACCAGCTGTTATGAGCAAGGCACTGATGGTGGTGGTGGCCTTCCGCTGCCCACAGACATGAGGGGGCAGGCTGGCTACTACTCGAGGGAATGTGGCAGAGCTCCGCCAGCCCCTCCTTCCTCCAGGGGCCCAGTGATGGGGTCCTTGGACCCTCCTTCCCTCTTCTCCCTGGGAGAAGTGCAATGCCCCTTCCTCCCTCGTGACTGCCATTGGGTGCACAAAGTTGGATGGGTCAAAGTTCAAATTCTTCTCTTGCTCATATATTGGGCCCCATTGGTCAGTTTTGCAAGCTATTGGGCTCATTTTGCACCTGGTGGTGAGCCCTAGTCACCTGGAGCACTTTTCTTATGCCTCCTGGCCTCTAAGGCAGTGATCTTTGCAGGGAGTTGGTTCCACTGGCTCCCTGCGCCAGCCTTTGTCCTTGGTATCCTCTTGGACATCTCTTCTCCTTAGCGCAGAAGCCCAGTCTTTCTCCCAACTAGTCCTCAGGGGGTGTAAGGAGACCAACTTGCCTGGTCTTGTTGTGAGCCTCACTGGCCCTGTGGTCAACTGAAGTTAAAGTCCTTAGTCAATTTGGCATCAGGGTGTTCTTTCTTCCAATTGTCCATGGTGGTTGCCTCCAGTCCAGCAGAAAAGCACAACCAAGAGAGAGAGCTCTCCCCCTTGTGCAGGATCTTTTAAATGTATTGGTAGGTTTCAAAAGATAGGCACGTCTGGCCAATCCTGGGGTGCCTCATCACATCTATGTCCCTGTCCCAACCCTCCTGTACAGTCTGCTGGGTCATGATCACATGGTGTCACCCAGGAGTCTCTTGCCACATCTGCTCTGGGGGCCTCAACTCTGCCTCTTGCTGACATTACTGTCAGGGCCTTTCCCAGCAAATATTCAAAGGGAGCCCCCTTCTGTGTTGGTTCCAGAGGCCTGGGCTCCCTCCTTTGCTTAGGGGGCTTGGGTAGGCCCAGTGTGACAGCTGATTGATTGATACAGACCCTTCATCCCCATCCCTTCCCTCCTCAGGAGCTAAGTCAAGTACTTTTAATTGCCACTGGAGAGAAATGTGTTTACCTTAGCACAGCAGGGTGACAAAAGACCTGGGCTGTAATCCTGAGCAGAGTTGGAGAAATATGCCATTCCTGGGTGACCCATTAGCTGTTCAGATATCTTTTCGGAACTTGCAGAATTGATTTTCCCAAACAGGTTACACCCTAATTCGACATGTCTCTAGTCTCTGTAGGCCAAAGGGAAGCAAAGCTGCACTCTAAGGAAGCTCTCCCCATAATGAAGTGTCTCTGCAGACAAGACAATATACCACACTGACTTTCCCTATGAGTGTACACTATCATTATGAGGCCTACTCCAGGTCAATACCCAATCCTGCAGAGTCCCGTCTGCATCAGGCTACCTATGCACAGTATCGGGCTAAACACCACAGGAGTCTCTCAAGAGCAGCTCTCACATGTGCACATAGTTTCACGTGTAATCAGTCAAGTGCCTCTTACCCTTGCTGCATAGCAGAGGCCCTATCTTAAAAGAGGACACTGGTGGTAACATGCGCAGTCCATTTAGGATGAGTTTACTGTGAATGACTTGCAGGTTAGTAGGCTCTCGCACAGAAAAAGGTCAACCACCAAGTGCTCAAAAGGCAAAAAATCTGAGTGTATTATATGGGCAGAGCTGACCGTCTAACACCCGCCCTCTTTGCCTATTGGTAGTCTCATAACGTAGTTGAGACCTGAGGCTGCACACAAGGGTTTATGCATTCCGCACTAGCAGTGCCCCTTGGACTCTCATCAAAATTAAGGTGAAGTTTGGTTGGCACACATACAGACAGTGTTGCACTGGGTCTGTGCCCGTAGCCTGTTTGTCAAAGGATATTGGCACTCTTTCCTTCCATATTAGAGCATACATAGCCTCTCTTTCACTGTCCCATAGATCCCAATTGTGCAACAAATATTGCAAACCACCCTTAGTATAATCTCTAAGCGTCCCTTGAGAGGACTGTTCTATGCAGATTTTTTATAATGAGACAAGTGAAGTGAGTTGTTCCTTCTTTTATGAGTAATTTCTTTATGCAAAGAAGGGGACACCTTTAGATGGGTGCACCATATGCTTCTTCTTTTAAGTCAAAGCACAGGGTTCATATCATGTACAGTTTCCCTTGCTCGGAGAAGAGTTGAGCGACTGGTACTGTCTAAATCATTCATTTGTACCTGATATTGTGCAAAGTTAGTGCATGGTGTTGTACAGCTCGGCTCAGAAACAACACTTGGTAAACAGAAATATCTCACCTGAAAATAAAGTTCTTACTGAAGAAATATCGGATAAATGAATGCACTTTAGTGCAATTTTATATAAACTAGGCAGTATGATGATAAGCTGTACCAGCTCAGGGCAGATCAGAGCTCCTGGGTTTTAGGTCTTGGGCCTCTGACGTTCACACATAGAACTCAGAATTTCTTCAAATTAATGCAAGAACTTTTGACAGAACAAAGAAAAATTGCTGCTTATCATTTCCGGCTTGATTTGTCTAAAGTTCATGCATTAATTCTGAGTTGCATTTATGATCTTTGAGCCAGTGCACTCAATAATGATATGGCCCCAGGAGCTCGACTCATGCAATGAGCCAGCGCAGCTGTTTAGCGGATGGCCCAAGCGGTTCACACTGCGCTGTGCACCCAGCACATTGTACGTAAAGGAATACAATGAGTTTCTTTAAAGTGACCTATGAAAAAATTGTCAAAATTCTGGCCTACTTTATTTCTTGTCTCCATTTCCATTTATTAATTATGCTTTCCAGTCTTTTGCCCCCTTCCCAAAATCATCTGCACTGTCATAATAATCAGAGCACCATTATGAGGAGCAGTTCTATACCAGGTCAATATTGAATTTTGTTACATCGTGTATTAATATTTTAAATATCATTTTGATTGCATGAATATTCTTTCTCAACATATTATCACAGTTACATTTCATCATATTTTTCGTTTTTGATAATAGCTTCACAATGTCAACTAATCTGACAACTTCAAGTTATTATTATAAAACTAAACACTTTTAAAATGCATTTAATCTAAAACACAGTTTTTATGTCCTACTTGTACAGATAAAAGCTTCTGTCTTAAATCACCATCAAAAAATATTTTCTTTGAAAATGTTATACGATATTCTAGTGCTGCTGGAAAAATACAAATAACATACAGTGAGACATGACAATGCCATATCTCCACTGAGAAGCTTATTTTTCTAACAGCAGGTTATGCAATTTTCATATTAGCTCACTTTTTTGACATTAAATACATGCAGCAGGGTATATTTTCTAAGTAGTGTCAAAAGGAAGCTCTGACATCATAACAGGTAAATCCAAAAGTTGATTTTTAGGTTGAGCCTATAGCGGCAGTGCACATGCGTTGCTCGCTTTGCGAGGCATGCAGTATTCAGTATGGAGTGGAACCTCCGTGGAAGCTCTGCCCACTCTCCGCCAATCTTTTTCATTGGATTAGTTCCTAAATGTTGCCTTCTGATTGGTTTTAGGCTTGTTAGTCCCTCCTTATGATGGGCATGTCGTTATTTGTATCCTTCCATGGCTACTGGCCCCTTTACTTTGAGTGTTGCACAGTATGTTTTATTTATACTGTGAGCACTACTTTCTTCCCGTGCCTCACCCTTCCGCAGTCCCTGCCTTCTCGGCTCTCCCCCCCCCCTCTCCCGCTCCCGTTGTTCATGCCTTCTCGCCCGCCTGCACTCCTCTTTGCAATGCAATAGGTCTCGCATAAATGCGAGTCCTATTGCATTGCAAATGCTTGTTTCTCGTTCTGAATCTTTTTTGTTATATTTTGTTGAAATTAAAGTCTAATTATATTTAAAATAGATATATGTGCATATGTTCGCGACAGCCTCTACGTAACTAGCACATAAAACGAATCGTCAGTCCCAGTGGCGTGGCGAGAAGACTGCTCCGTTGATTTTTTTTTCTTTTTCTCGAAAAACTTTGTTTCTGATTGACCGAAAATGGTACAGCTTATCCTCAGTGGTTGCCTTCTTCAGTAGCTGTAGATGACTGGCTCTTAAGACTTGCGGGGCAGGAGGACTCACCCTCATACGCCTCTTTTTACTGCAGAAAATATCCGTTCGGGCCGCTGTCTTCTCTTTCCTTGGCTACGGTAGGAGGGGTCGAAAGAAGCCCCCGGCAGCGGCGCCACCACCATCACCCTGGCCAACATGCCCGAATTCGATGACGATGAGCAGCAACTGAACAAATACAAACAAGGTGAGGCGCCCGGAAGAGGGAGTACTTAAGTGGTTCCGAAAATCGATGCTCGTGACAAGAGGAACGGTCACAGGAAACGAAGTAACAGTCACTCTAGGTGGCCCCGCCCGGCCTCTCGGACACATATGTGGATGCTCAACAGGTGAGCAAAGGCGATTGAGTCCATGAGAGCAGTTCTTCCTCTGCAAGGTGCGCATGCAGGAATGAAAGGACGGTTCAACATGCAGTGTTCCAGTGAGCTGGAGGCCTTGTGAGGGAGAAGCGATGGCAGGTTGCAATACATGATTAGATTGCAGTTGTGAGAGGCTGGTTGCGGCACTTTTGCTGTGCTCACATCACTACGCGTCAACAAACTTTTAAAATCAGTTTTGCGCACCGGACTGACCTAGACCCAACCCCAAGGACAGTGGCGGCCGCTGTTGAACCCAGAACATCACTGTGTAGAAGCTGCTGCTGACCGTGTCTCAAGCAGAAGACTGCAGCACGGGCAGTCAGTTTGCCGGTGCCCTGGATGGTGTATGATCTCTCACTCTAGTCTCTTTGTAACAGCTGAAGTTCACACAGTCTCAGTCTGTGCTGTACTGTACGTTTTGGGAGCTGTGCGACATAGTTGAAGTTGAACTTACTATATCTCGACAGGGAGGGGGAAGATGAGGGTTTGGGGGTGTTGATGGACTACTTGGGGTATAATGAGTCCAGTTGAGGAGTACTTTTTAAAATAATTGCTTCCAGTTTGACATGTGTCTCACAGCTGCTTGCCCACTCAATGCCATTGCCGATCTATGAAGGCATCCACAAGTCAGCTGTGATGACTCTTAATTTTAAATGTAGGCAGCTTATCAGTTCAGTTCAGTTCAGTGATACTTTATTCGATAAAAAATTTCATCATAAAAGTAATATACAGTATTCATGACCTGTGTAAACACATGCTGCTAAATACAATATATATCATCATTAAAAGTTTGTACAACACAAGATTACATATAAAATTCTCAGTGCAGAAAGTACCAATTAAAATTCATCAGTTTACTCTGCGTTTGACAGCATAACTACTCATTTCCCCTTCTAAATAAATAACAGTGGCCACTAACCTAGCCCTTGAGCCATTCCTTCATTGTGACATCCCGGCCTACATGGTAAGTAGGAGCTTTAATCTCCTCGTACGGATCACCCAAGCACTTCCGATAAATTTGGCGACACCACACACCATTGATGAAGAGGATGTTTCGGTACAGAGAACTCGCAGGGCCATTGCGTGGCATCGAAGGCCCAGGCCCCTGCATAAGGGTTTTAACCATGTTCTTCTAGATACTCTGTAAGCCGGGCAAGCAAACATAAGGTGCGCCACAGACTCCATAGGGGCTGCACAGCACGGACACCCCTTTGATAAACTACCTTGTGCATTCCACCCAGAGGTAAAGGCATTTACCGGTAGGGTTCCATACCTAACTTTTAAGTATAATGATCTATCCAGTGGTTTCTCTATGTAATCAAGGAATGGTTCAAAATAGCATGACCCCTTTATCTCTAGAAACCGCTCGGTGAGAGAACCCACAGCACCTCTACGCAAGCTCTCCAGCTGGACCCACTCCCAATAAAGTTTTTTGATAACTAATTTAGGAGGCGGGGATTGGCTCTTCCATAGATCACTTAGACCTATAAGTCCCACCAGCTGCCGTAGATTGCTCAACCACTTAATCCTGTTACCTTTATCCAACGAGATAAGTTCGTCCAATGCATCAGCATAGTTCTTGAGCTCCTCCGTCCTTCTCAGCCGTACCCAAAAAAGTAGAGGGCGTAGGCGCACTATCTCCTTAAGGGGGCGCCTGCCCATATCTAAACGTAATGGTGTCAATGGGGTGGAAGCTGGTAAGGCAACCAGATCTCTCAAGAACTTGTTTTCTGAGGTGATTAAATCCTGGACATTCTCGAACCCCCATAGTTCCGAGCCGTACAGGGCACTTGGCAGAATTTGGCCTTCATAAATGGCTAGAGCCGGGGCCGCGGGTTTACTCACTGACTCCCTATGCTCACGTAATACCACCCCAGCAGTTCTTTTGAAATTTAGTAACATTTTAGCCAGATGGTCATTCCAACGCATCCGACTATTCACCCTGACACCCAAATAGTCAAAGGACTCCACCATATCCAAAGACTCCCCATTGAGCGAAAGGTTATTCCGAAATCTTCTGGACGGGGAAAGGGCCATTAGTTTCGTTTTCGAGGTATTAATTGTAAGGCCCCTATCATTACAAAAATCACTAAAGCGATGGAGTAACTTTTGAAGACCTGCCGGGGTTTTTGAAATCAGAATGGTATCGTCCGCGAAGAGGAGAGTTGGTATTTTTTCCCCAGCCAGGGATGGCGCATCCGCCGCCTCATCCCTCAGGTGATCCACCACACCATTCACAAATAGGGAAAATAGGGTCGGCGCCATGACACATCCCTGGCGGACTCCCCTCCTCACAGGAATCCTCTCGGTCAATTGGCCTTGGGTACCCCATCTGATTCTTGCATAATTTTCTTCATGGAGCTTGACTATAAGATCCAGAAGATAACCCGGCAAGCCCATCTCCTCCAGGACTTTCCATAGCCTAGTTCGGGGGACCAGGTCAAACGCCATCCTGAGATCTATAAACGCCAGGTAGAGACTACCCTGGTTAATTAACACAGTTTTCCAATAGATCGCAAAAAAGCGGAAGACCTGGTCCATAGTACCCACTTTTTTCCGGAACCCGGCCTGGAAGTGAGAAAGGATCTGCTCCTCCTCCATCCATGCACCTACTCTCAAGGTGATGACCCTGCCAACCACTTTCTGAATCACGTCTATCAGACTAATTGGTCTGTAGTTGGCAGGGTCAACCCTGTCACCTTTTTTAAAGATTGTAATCACTTCTGCCCCCTTCCATGAGTCAGGGACAGGATGTCCATTGGCTATTAGGTTCATTATTAAAGCAATGAGTGTGGCCCAGCCCGTGGGGTCAGTCATAAGAAGGTCCCCCGGAATGCCATCTTGGCCCGCTGCCTTCTTCGGGGTTAGATGCCCTATGGCCGCTACTATCTCAGAGGGCACAAATGGATTCTCGAGCATGGCAACAAGGGGGGCCCGATTGGCTGTAACCCGAGAAAAGAGTTCAGGTGCATCTTGACCACCGTAAATTGTTGCAAAATGGGAATGCCATTGTTGGCTAGTAATATGATTAGCCAACAGGGGCCTTATTAATCAAGTCCCAAAACAGTGAGCCATTTTTCATTTTAGATGCATTTTTAAGGTCCTGCCAATACTGTTCCTCCCACTCTTTTTTAGCCCACGCTAGTTCGCGGGCATACTCCCTCCTAACTATTTTAACTAGCGGTTGGTTCTTTTTACGGAGGGCGGCAGTTAACTCACGTCTTTTTGCCCGACACTTAGTAGTGTACCTGGGGTTACTGGGTTTGGGAGCTTTTGTTTTATTGCTCTTAATTAAAAATAAATTACCTACTTCTTCAATGGTGTTGTTATATACCAGAGGAAAGGGTGAATCCTGAGCAGCCCCCATCCCCATGGCTAGGGCCTCCAACTCACTAGTCAACACATCAATGTGCGCCTTAATCTTTATCAATTTATCTGGGTGAGAGGCAACCTTGTCCCATTGCAATCTTCGGTTACCATCATAAGGGGTTACCTCCTTTGTTATCTTCGGTGGAGCAGTGTTTGGGCCACCTGTTAAGTTTCTCCACCCTAACGACAGACATAAGGGGTTGTGGTCGCTATCCTGCGAGGGAACCACCTCCATATCCACTAAGTCACGCCACATGGTGACGTCCAGTAGAATATAATCAATTCTGGATGGACTATTAAGTCTGTTGAACGTCATCGCCCCATTCCGATCAGAAGGGGATCTACCATTCACTGCTCTTAAATTGTGATCCACAGTAAGAGCGCTGATCTGTAATGCTCTAGCGGACCACTTTTTAATCGGGGGCAGTGCCAGTGAGGGGATAGACCAACTTGCGTCGTCCTCCTCTATGCCCAAGGGGTCATCCTCACTTAAGGGTTCGAATGTGCAATTAAAATCACCTCCCACAATTTTTTTAGAGTTTGGGGTACAATTGGCTAGTGACTGTTCTAGAATCGTAAAGGTACAAGGTGTTTTAACTCCCTTGCTCCCTCTAGCATAAATATTAAATAGCTCCACCTTGCTTCCCTTCGCCTGGCCTGGAAATGAAAGGTGTTGAATGTCCCTACACTCCACATCATGAACTAAGATATTCCAATTTAGATGTATTTTTATCCAAATGTGCAAGCCCCCAGAGGGTCTACCCTTCCCACAACTGAAGGCGGGCACACAATAGGTAGCATAACCAGTTTTATAAACTGGTGATAAACTCCAAGTCTCTTGGAACATACATATATCGAATTTTTCAATAAAGTCGTTCCAATCCGGGCGAACCAGTTTTTTTCCCAACCCTGCTATATTCCAAGACAATAGGTGAATTACGTCTTTACCACTAGTAGACGGGGCTGGGCTAACTCTATTTTCTCCAACCGTTACCCCTAAATTGGTTGTTTCAAAATGCTCTACCTGTTTTAGCACCTGTTTATCAATATCACAAGTACTACCTCCCACAGATAGATGGTGGGTGTTGACTAGGAAACCAACAGCTGCTCCAATTTCCGGGGGTGGAGATACCCTATCGCTAGTTGGGGATTCATCAGCTTCTTTAGATGTCACAATTGCGCTCCCCTTTAATCTGCCTAAACTTTGGCTATCACGATTACCCTTCTTATGCTGTAATCTTCAATCGCAATCATCCATGCCGGAAAAAGCATCAAACCTGTTCTCTAGCTCTAGGGGCATGAATGGCCTCGTATGGTCCACTCTCAGCTTGTTGAACCTGGGGCCTCTAAAAGGTATTGTATTCCAACCTTGATGGTCGAATCGCAGGTTCATAGCATGTGGTGCTGTGGGGATGGCTGGGTAATCTCTATAGTTTTTCCCGGCATGGGTTGGGGGTAACACCAGGGACCTAGGGTAAAAATAGGTCAGGGCTCGAGGACTAATTTGGCTGTTACCATTACCTAAAGGCCAATTTAATATAAAATCAACCACTTGTGGATCTCTAAAGTTAATCAGGACTATGTCTCCTTCAACGTCCTTACTTTTACCACCAAGCCAGGGAAGGCGTCTGGCGTATAATATCTCTCCATTAATATTCCTGTTTATAGGTCTATGTATTCTTAACCAGTGTATAATTTTGTTTTTCAACTGGTAGAAGTCTTCTCTCTTGTTATCAGCCAATATCGGGACCCCTGTCAAAACCACCACCAAGGGCACGGCTTCAGGGGGTAAATCAACCTGAGGACCATTGAACCTAGGACCCCGATCCCGCATGGAGCTATCCTGCTCCTGACGTGTAATCCCTATGGGTGCTGTACTAATCTCCTCCCCATGGGCAGTAACAGGCTTGCTATTTGGGAGTTCCAAAGACATCCGAGGGCCCTTACTAACACGGTCAGGAGCTGTATGATCCCCGACCTTAAGTACATTACTACTAAAATCCAAAGTTTCTAGGAGAATATTATTAGTAGTAGGTACTGGGGCCTGGAAGCTAGTACCATTCGTTTGCACCTTTTCTACTATGGTCAGTTTTCTCAGTGTGGATTCAATATTCTCGAGCCTGTGCTCCAGCCTCCTCAGGTTGTCCGTAATGGGCAATATGAGAGTGCTGAACATATCCCCCAGTTTAGTTAGAAAAGCAGTGTCAATAGCGGGCGCCTGCGGAGAGTTAACAGTGGGCTGAATGGGCTCCTGAGTGATTACGACCAAATCCGGGCCCCCAGAGAGGGTACTAGTCGCCGGATTTGGCCTATATTCTGGCCCTATAGCTGGCCCTGCAGTAGTTCCATTTCGAGTCCTTGTATAATTACCAAACTCCGAATGGTGGATCCTAGGGTTAATTGGGGCCACCCCCTCCCTACGTCTTATTTTCCTAGGAGGAGGACCATAAATTTTCCTCCTGGCCTGAATCTTAGCCTTTTTCCCATTTTGTAACCCCCGGCCTGGAAGTCGTGTGTTAGGGACCTTAGGATTTGTTATAACATTTGAGGGAGGGGAATCATTGGGAACATGAACACTGGGAACATTGTTTGTAGGGGAACACTCACGTAATAATAGCGGGACATCCTCTTGGGAAGGAGGGACGTCACTATTACCACAGCTGTCGCTAACGTCTACGGGAACCTGAAAATTAGGATCACCTGGAGCCCTACGTTTCATGTTCTCAATAGAGCGTCGTCGTTCAGATCTACGCTCGGCCAAAGTATCACCTTGATCATCAACCCATAGGATCTTTTTCTTAAAATAACTGTCTAGGGGGCCATTAACCACACCCCTCAACGTGTCCCCTGCCAGATCACTCCCACTCAGGGCCATTACAATTATAATAATTATATACCCCTGAAACCCAAAGTCACAGAGACCAGGCCCAGCCCAGCCTCGAAGGGCCTTAGAGGGCCCGCTCTTTGCCCGGTCTTCGCTCCGGGTTGCGCTCCGCGCGCGTCCCGCTAGCGCGTTCAGGGATAGGCCACGTTATATACCAATAAACAGGGAGGGAGGAGCCGGGAAGAGGAATCAGGTATTGCAGGTGGTTTAACGCCGGGCTACCTGGTCCTCACAGTCCCGGGAGGGTGCACTACTCCGATAAATACGAATATCCCGCTAAATCAGGAAAGCGTCCTCTTTGACCATACGCCAAGCAAAGGGTGAATGACTGCACCAGTAACGCCTACGAGCGGCACCCGCGAAGCGGGGTCCGCGAGGCGTGAAGTAGGCTGACAGGGAGGAGAGGGGCGGGAAGAGGACACAGCTGAGAAAGATCACGGGGCTGCTGGTCCTCGCAGTCCCGTCTGAAAGATTTATCCGCAATGAGGTTTCAGGGCCAAAGTTCCGCTATCTTCAAGGCAGCGTGTGTAGCAGAATGAAGTTAACCAAGTCCGAAAAGAACACCAGGCTCCTCTGACTACGACCGGCGCCCGCGAAGCGGGGGCCGGGAGTCGTTAAGAGCGTTCAGGCAGCAGGGGCGGGAAGAGGACACAGCTGAGCAAGATCACGGGGCTGCTGGTCCTCGCAGTCCCGTCTGAAAGATTTATCCGCAATGAGGTTTCAGGGCCAAAGTTCCGCTATCTTCAAGGCAGCGTGTGTAGCAGAATGAAGTTAACCAAGTCCGAAAAGAACACCAGGCTCCTCTGACTACGACCGGCGCCCGCGAAGCGGGGGCCGGGAGTTGTTAAGAGCGTTCAGGCAGCAGGGGCGGGAAGAGGACACAGCTGAGCAAGATCACGGGGCTGCTGGTCCTCGCAGTCCCGTCTGAAAGATTTATCCGCAATGAGGTTTCAGGGCCAAAGTTCCGCTATCTTCAAGGCAGCGTGTGTAGCAGAATGAAGTTAACCAAGTCCGAAAAGAACACCAGGCTCCTCTGACTACGACCGGCTTATCTGTTCCCCTGGATGTGACACTGGGCAGGTAGCGGCACGCTCACCTGGCTGAGACCGTTTCGGGGTAAGCCAACGAGGGCATAAAATCCTGGGAGGTACTGGTTTGTTTAGAAGAAGAGCGCTTCACACATTACATGCCTTCTATAAGTGTGCCTGAAGCCTGCGAGTCCTCCTGGAGCCAAGTGTAAGTGGGGGGCAATACCAGTCCATAATGTCCTTATAAAAGAGAACGCCTCCTGCCGTGCCACGGTCTTAAACTTAATCACCACCCATGCATTTTTTAATGACAGCTCACCCCCATTTGGTGATTACTGCTGAATTATACAGTTAAACTCACTCAGGGGTCGTGCAGGGTGTCCACGCGAGATTTTAGCTTCTAGTAAACTGCGTTTTCACAGTATGAAGCATTGTTCTCTTCTCTCCTCTTTAGGGCCTGGCATCGTCTGTACAAGATGGTACTTGGCTTAGTATGTAACCGTGAATAAATTAAAGGAAGACAAACAGATATAGTGGGCAGAAATGTTCCATTTTGCCATTGTTTTATTTTGTTAACACATAATCATCATATATATTTTTTTTTATCTAAGCCAGGACGCTGAGACTCGAATCCGGTTCCCCAGCTACAAAGTTGGCAGCTTTGAATGTTACGCCGCATCCTCTCTCCAAACTTTGCTAGATTTTAATGGCAGTAATCCCCACTAAGTGGGGGCAATACCAGTCCATAATATTGTTATAAAATATAACACCTTCTGCATTGCCACCGTCTTAAACTCAATCCCGGCCAGGTATTTTATAATGGCAACTCATCCCCATTTGGTGATTATTGCTGAATTATACTATTAGTCTTCAGTGGTGAAATGTGGCGCCATGCAATCAAGTCACATGGAATGAGGTAGCTGTCTAGCTCATTTCCTGCCCTACTACGTCTATTTTGCTGGTAGTGCACTGTGGCGTCACCAAGGCACGAATTTTGGGTACACGCAGGTACATGGCGCCCACCCACTATTTTCACAGGGTGGATGCCGTCCCCCTAACAAGAAGTTAGGCCCCACAGAAATATGTTGAACTTGTCATGGCGTAAGACACCGGGACACGTTCAGCAGCACCTGCACGTTGTCTGCTTTCCACTTCCAGCAGCAATGTGCAGGCAGCAAGGTTTTTTTTCTTACCTTCAGCCAGGCCGAAGTTAAGGGGCCACCAGGCCTCCTTTTCTTTGATCATCTTGACTGGAGGCGGTCTAGAACCTCACACAAATGTTAATGCCACAGAGGGAACAAAGGCACACAGCTTACTATCGCTTCACAGTTGCTTCAGAGATGCATGCTTTTGTCTTTGTTCTGTCCCTGTATATAAGTGCAGACACTGTAAAACTCAGATGGGGTGGTCTGTCCCAGTATTTACACAAATAATGCAAATAACACTTTTATTTCTTTTATAGCGCTGCGTCGTGAGGTCATGTGCTGTGATGGCACGCGTCAGGTCACTTACATAGCGTATAACTTGGTCAGTTCCCCCACTTCTTTTTATAGAACTTGTGCCCAGGATGTCACACACTATAATGGTATGGTGTTAGCATTCATATAGTGTAATTACCCCTGATGAATGGCTCTATCACTCTTACTCTGGGGTCGTGCAGGGTGTCCATGCGAGAGAGTTCATTGCTTGGGTGTTTGATTTTAGCTTCAAGTGAACTGTGTTTTCACAGAATGAAAAGTGGTTCTCTTCTCTGCACTTTAGGGCCTGGCACCATCTGTAGGAGATGGCGCATGGCTCCGTTCTCAGATTGGGGGGGGCTGTAGATCAAGGATTACCACTTTTTAGTTTAGTGTGTACCAAGCAAAACATCAAAACACAATTACAGTCGAAAACATTATGGGCCTCATGTAGGTAGCCAAATACCGGTCGGTAACGGCCGATTTTCGGTAAATATGCCGTTACCGACCGGTATTCAGACAAGTGAGATGTAGGAGTCCAAAAACGACTTTTCGGTAAATATGAGGCGGTAAATACCGAATCATATTTACCGAATTCTAAAATACCGAATCAGATTTACCGAATACATACTTAACGATTCGGTAAATATGAAGTGGTAAATATGAAGTGGTAAAAATAAAAATGACATGTAGGAGCACTCGGTAATTAAGAAATCCAAGAAAATCGGTAAATAAGAGTCGGTAATTAACACGGATTGAAAGCAGGTGGTAACCATCAACAGTGCATATAAGCAATCCCAAAATGTAACAGCGTGGACAACATGGCCGCTATGCATGTCATTGCAAGGCGCCTACGTCTACAGGCAGCAGGACTGAGGGTTTGGCGACGGGAGGAACGCATCTACAGACAGCGCATCACACTATTCCACCTGACTGATGCAGAGATACATGAGAGGTACAGGCTACACCCCGAAACCATCATGGACTTAATCAGGGACCTTCACCCACTCCTGGACCAGCCAATAAGAAGGGCGCACGCCATACCCCCACATGTGCAGGTGCTCTGCAGCCTACATCTGCTGGCATCCGGCAGTTATCAGGTGGTGATAGCTGCGGTGGGTGGTGTATCCCAGAGTTGCCTGTCACGTTTCTTCAGGAAGTTCCTGGATGCCATGATGCAGAGAATGCACCACTACATCAGCTTCCCCAACACACAGGCTGCACTGCAGAAAACAAAAACAGACTTTTATCACATGGCACAGTTCCCCCATGTCATCGGCTGTATTGATGGTACACACATCCCAATCTGTCCACCAGCTGACACAGAGCACATCTACAGGAACAGGAAGTCCACCCACTCCATCAATGTGCAGGTGATCTGTGATGCAGGGAACATCATCACAGATATTGTTGCAAAGTTTCCTGGGAGCACCCACGACTCGTACATCTTCCAGAATAGTGGGATCTACACACGACTGAGTGCCGGAGAATTTGGAGAGGGATACCTGCTAGGTGAGTAACAGTGACGCCCCTTGCAACCTGCAAATCATAGTGTAAAGAAGCATGTGACTGATGTTTCCCTTTAACTCATCTAGGCGACAGTGCATATGCATGCCGGTCATTCATCCTCACTCCCTACCTACACCCAGCAACCCAGAGTGAGAGACGATACAACGTGGCACACAAAACAACACGCAATGTGGTGGAGCGCACGTTTGGACTACTGAAGAGCAGGTTCCGCTGCCTCCACAAGAGCGGAGGCGCACGCCAGTACACACCCATCACCTGCTGCAAGATTATTGCCACTTGTGCAATGCTGCACAACCTTGCCACGAAAAAAGGTACAGATGTGGAACTAACATATTTTGAGGACAACGAGGATGAGTCAGGCCAGCCACAGGGCAACGCAGCTAGAGTGCCAACTGCAATCGATGGGAAAGAGAGACGGGCAGAGATCACATGCAACTATTTCTGAGTAAGTAAGGGGACACAGCCAGTTGTGATTAGTCATGACGTAGTTTTAATGTGGCACCACGCCATGAACACATGAACAAGCCAATCTGGCAATATACCATCTATACAAGGAGTATGTCCAGGGTTACGTCACCCATTGGGAAGTGGCTAAGCAGGGCCACATCAATGTTTGCGCATACGCGCTGCAGTGGTGGATGGCACGGCCTGTGCATCCTCACTAGAGCCAACCCCAAGCCGCCTGCTGCTCCTGCGTGCTTCTGGGACGGGGGGTGTGATGCTGCTCCTGCTGCTGGTGTCGATGCTCTCCGCAGCATCCCCTGCAGCAGTTGTCGACGCCTGACTAGTAAATAGCACCCCTAGTGCACTTGTCACCTGCACCATCCCCCGAGACAGGTCGCTGCAGCAGTGTGTTAGGCCCTCCTGCATCGTCACAGAGCGCCGGCACAGTAGAGAAGTCGCAGTTGCCAGACGGTTGAGTGCCCTGTTGGTAGTGTCCCTTCTCTGCCGTTCCCGGCGCCGTGCCTCGATGTCAGCATCTAATTTGCTGCACAACTGCTGGATTGACTGGGACATGTCCTGAATGCCCGCAGCCATGCCGCTGATGTTATTGTCCATGTTGACTAATGTAGTTTTCATCACCCGCATGTGCCTCTGGACTGTCATGACTGCCTTTGTTTGCAGGCGCTGTTGTTTCAACATTTGGCCCTCGAGACCCAAGAAGACACCATGGCCGTCAATGGGTGCTGGTGGACTCTGGACACGCGACCTGCGGCGCCCTCTTGCTCCCGTCTGTGCTGCCTGTGAGGTGTGGGGCACAGTGGCATGGCTCCCTTCCTGGGGCCTGGTGAGTTCTTCAGGGCCCATGCTGTCGTCTGACGAGGTGTCTAAGGCTCGTAGCCTGGCTGCTGGACGCCTCCTCATTCCCACACCTGCAAGCGGAGATGTGGCCGGTGATTCAAACATGAGTGGCGATGCTGGCTCTGGGCGAGGTGATGCTGGCTCTGGGTGAGGTGATGCTGGCTCTGGGTGAGGTGATGCTGGCTCTGGCTGCGGCGAGGTTGCCTGTGTTGGTGGTGCGGCTGCCAGTGGGCCTGCTCCCTGGTCTGAACTTGTGCTGGCTGGAGGTGATATTTGTGGCCGGTGTGCCGTCTCTCCTGCAGCATGCCCTGTCCTGCATGATGTCACATCTGTGGACAGAAATACAACATTGGCTCAGTGTCCCCGAAGGGCTGCATTGAAAGCGTCACAATAAATAATTTCACATTCCAAAATGTCCTCTGTCTCCTTGTGCCTCGAGTGCGTGACATGCCTTGTTGCCCTGTAACATTTACGTCATGGTTGGTGTTTCCCTGACTACATCTCCCGGAATGCATTGCCTGTCTGCACTGACACGTGTGGACTGCAGTGTGATTCTCGTTTCACAATGGGGGATGTGGGATAGGGATAGGGGGTGCTACATTGCTGTGCTTTCGTCTTACCTTGTTGTGTGGCGGCTCTGGCAGAGCTGTCGGCGTCCCCAAGACCCACGACGCTCTCTTGCTCGATTGTGGCCCCCACCAGCTCCTCCAGTTCGGTGAGGGCAGGTGCCCTGTTGGTTCCACCTCCAGTCTGGCTGGCCTCCTTCTGGATGTCGCCCATCTTCCTCTTGGTTACAATCCTCAGGTCATACCAGCGCTTCTTTAGGACCTCTATGTCCCTGTGGGTCACTCCCACAGCATTCACATGGGCCTGGATGGCTAGCCATATGTTGCGCTTTTCAGCCTCAGGCACTTGCAGGGATTGCCTTCCAAACAGCTTCTGGTGCTGCTTCACCACCTCCTCCACCAGCACCTGGAGTTCCTTGGGGCTAAATTTCAGCTTCCTCCTCCTTTCCCCTCCGTCTCTCTGTGTTCTCTGGCTGGACATGATGTTCGTTTTCCCGCTCGCACAGGCACCGGCTCCCTGCCTCTCCTCTGCACTCCAAGCCTCTCCAGGGTCGGCTAATTATGTACACCTGCCTGGGTGTGGCCACTTCCTGGTTGGGTGGGCTGTGGTTGCACAGGATTAGCTGTTCCGTCAAGTCATGTGATTTTATTTACCGATTCCGTACATACCGATTCGGTATATTCCGATTCGGTAAATACCACCTCGGTATTTTCCGATTCGGTAAATACCACCTCGGTATTTTCCGATTCGGTAAATACCACCTCGGTATTTACCGATTCGGTGAATTCCGATTCGTGGTTACCGAATGTTACCGAATCGGTAACTGTTACCGAATTTTTACCTACATATAACTTACCGATTCTAATTTACCGATTCGGTACGGCTCGGTATTTAAGAAACGGTAAAATTTATTTACCTACATGAGGCCCAAGGTCTTTTATTTACTATGTTATTGTGAGCCTAAGACAGCCATCTCTCAAAGACATTTAACAATCACAAACAACTTCCACTTGCTTGGATGTATTTCCTCAGCTGGTCAGTGGAAATAAAGAATTGTAAAGTGCCAAAGGATTGTGTTCTGCAACCAATATGAACACCTGAACAAATTAAAGGAAGACAAAAAGAGATTCTGGGCAAAAATTTGTATAAATAGCTCATACATTATAATTTTTTGCAGTTTTTCAAAATATAGTACAAACTTGCCTCAAGGTTTTTGGGGGCATATTATCAAGCCAGGCGATACAATTATTGCCGCTTTAGCGGCAGAAAACTGCTGCTAAAACGGCGATAATGGGCTTGATAATATGCTCTATGGAATTCCAATTGAAGCCCATGTTAGACGTCCTTCACATCTAACGTGGGATTCAATTGGAATTCCATAGAGCATATTATCAAGCCCATTATCGCCGTTTTAGCAGCAGTTTTCTGCCGCTAAAGCGGCGATAATGTTATCGCCTGGCTTGATAATATGCCCCCTAGAGAGCTATGTAAGCGCACAAGTTGCATTACACAAGGTCACCTTTATTTTGCTTTTGTAGGCACGGGGAGATTACATGATTTATCCAGAATCACGGAATAGGAGCCTGTGGTACTGCACCCTTTCCCTGCTTCGCGCACATTAAAACAGTAAATGTTGCTGTACCCACAATAACGTGCTGCATAGGTAAATACATATAAGGTCCCATAGGCGAGACCGATTGCATTGCAAATGCTTGTTTATACTGTGATCCCACT
Organism: Triturus cristatus; assembly: GCF_964204655.1. Taxonomy (NCBI): domain Eukaryota; kingdom Metazoa; phylum Chordata; class Amphibia; order Caudata; family Salamandridae; genus Triturus; species Triturus cristatus. The sequence goes on from NC_140588.1 coordinate 494,354,826, forward strand.
GGACAATCAGTTGCTTCCCTGGTTATAGAGAGAGCCAAGTGAAGTGGTGGAATAGATGATGTGTCTCTCCTGCGCCCTCTTGAGGTGATTCATGGGAAAATGAAGAACATAGCAATGTAGATGGGTAACTGTCAATAATCTGTGATTTTCTAACTCGAGGTGCCTCTTCACCTATATGCATGTATTTGAGTAGTAGTTGTATAGTTCAAACCTAGACAAAAGGCAGTGGAGCACTATATAGGGGCAGAGCAAGTATACTAGCAAGAGCTCATTGGAAAGGTAGCAGGTAAGTGGATAGTAACTGCATCTTGATGTTGTGTTCTATAAAGAACAAAACCTCATGACTTCTTTCCTGACATGATAATCAGCTCAAGCTCTGCTCTGTTTGTCTTAGATGTCACTTGGAAAACCTTAGTGGAAATCAGCCGTTCCCTATGGTTATGCTTCTGACATTTCATCTTGGAATCATATTGTATTCTGCATCTGATTCCAGGCTGTCCACAGTTCCAGAAGGCATGGCCTACACAAAGGTATTAGCAACACATTTGTCCACATGACATCCCCATGTCTGCACTTTTTGCCTGTGCAATGTCTTTGACTTATGACATTTCTGCTCCTCATAATCAGTTATAATAAAACTATCACAATACTCAGAATGAGACAATTTATATCTTGTCGGTTCCTCGGATATGTTGGCAGGAGTAAATAACAAAGGTCACATTTCAATTATAAATAGTTGGAGTGCTCAGTAGTCCAACAAGACTATTACGAGTTTAGTGGCCACAAATGGAAAACGTTGGCTTGCTGAGGTGAATTTGTCCTGTAGTTATCATTCAGCTTCTCCATAATGATTCACCGTTTTTAAAATAGAGACACTTCAGTCTATACTAAAAGGTGTCAGGAATATTTGACCCGAGAATTTCATATTGAGCTGGCACTTGGCTCTTACCGGTATTGACAAGAAAGAGCTTGAGGCTGTTCTAGTGCACTTCAGCTTCCATAACCTGTCGATTATCATAAGCAAACCAAGCATGCTGACTTTAAAAACAAAAAAAAAACTCCTGAATGCCATCATCATCAAATAATCTGTATTCGGTCAAAAGTACCATAAAAGAACAAAGTAAAAAAAAAATTACAAACAGATTATGCACAATAAAATCAGAAAGATAAAATACTAAGGTGGAGATTTACAAAAAAGTCACGCAAGGCAGCACAGCCCCCGTGAGGCTGCACTGCGTTGCATGACAGGGAGGGAGCAGGAGAGTGCCGTATCTTCAGACATATGGCGTTCTTCTCCCCTTTCCCTGGCTCTGATTCAGCAGTTGTGCGCCATGCACACACCTTAGCACCATAGTGCTAGGGTATGTGCATTAGTCTAGCAGAGGTTTTGTGCAGGAAGGGTACCCTTTTCGTACAAAATACTATGCCTAGACACAATAGAAAGGTTTTCCCACTTTGTATGCATGCTGCACAGTGCAGCACGCATGCAAAGTTCGAAAAACTCAGAGAAATTAAAGCATTTCTCCTGTTAGTGCCTCCTTTGCAGGGGAGTTAACTTTTGGCGCAAAACCACGTCTACAAATCTTTGTAAATATGGTTATGCGTCAAAAGGCATGGGTGGTTGCATGGGAATGCCCATGTTCCATCCATGTAACACCCCCTTGGTGCTAAGTAATGGAAAGCAGTGCCTCACACAGTTTTGCGCTACTTTCAGGGTACTTTCCAGTGGAAAACAAGTTTTGCGCTGGAAAGTAAATAGCAAAAAAACATTTTGTGCTACTTAGCATAACTTTTGTGATGCAAACCCACTGCAAAATGCTTTTAAATCTCCCCCTAAGTTGCATATTATCATTGCCCTTCCATAATGTGATAACAGGGTCACACAACACACTTTTTCCTTAGCCTCCTTGCCTGTGTAATAAAATTCAATAAAATTCAATACTGCGTAACAAATTGTTGGGGACTTGTAGATACATGACTGCATTAAGGTTCTTTCAGGTTGGAGGAATCTTAATGAAAATGTGATAATATCTGGAATCTGATCTGGGTGGGATTAAAAAAAAACAGGTTAATCTGCAAACATTAATATCAGCGGCGGCCAGCACAGATCGTAGGTAGGAAGGTGGTGGCAGGGGCTGGGGAAGTTACCTTCTCGCTGCCCCCTCACAGCGCCTGTCCTCTGTAGTCCTCCCTTGCTGGCCTAAACCGGAAGCACAACAAGGCTCCCACTCAGCCAATCAAAACACTACCTTAGCACCATTGTTATTAGTCTGAGGTCCGTGTTTCGGCACTCTGGCTGGGATCCTGGGTATGTTGTCCATGCAGGTTGCAATGCAGCCTGCATGGAGAACATCTGCAGTGTGCACGCCGGCCAAGTAGTCATTGCATACTTAGGAGGGTACTGCCACTCCTCCCCTGCCCCCCCACGCAAAGCTGTGGAAGTAGGAGAAAATAAAACGATAAAACGATAATACCGCAAATTATTATCATGGCATTTTCCCTTTATTTCACTGCTAAAAAGCAGTAGGACGACGGTCCTCCGCCTTAGCGGAGGTGCCGCCACTGATTAATATGCATGCCAATGTCTGAACATCAGAGAAGGAGATCAGGTGAAGCCAGCCCTGAAAGCTTTCCACCAGATCCAAGTGAAATCTTGAATGAATTTCAAAGTTCCATGCCAATTGCGCAAGGCGTATTGGGCAAAGATCTTGGATAATTACAAAAACTTCCACCTCCTAACATATCATTTAGAGGCCTTAATTTATCTGCTTGTAATCGGTTTCTATAAAGAAGATTTTCACACTCAGGAAAAAGATGAGCCCCAGTCTCAGTTTCCAAGCCCATCGCTTCCTCTTAATACAAATTCTAAAATCGGATTTTTCTTACAGATATTCAACCAGGCAAAGTAAAAAGTAGCACAGCAATATTTTATAGAGTCAACTTCACATTCAGATCTCACAATAACTTCCCTTATTTTTTTGTTGAACTTAGTGATCATTTTTATCTAAACGCTACCACGTGACCTCTGGGTGGTAAGGTTAGCACTCTTTAGAACTTTGTAAAGAATGTACTAATTTAAATGGCGAAAGCTACATGGTGCTTGAAATGAAAAGACAAATCTAAGTAGAACTCAAGTTCATTATCAATATCCTGAGCATGTCTTAAAAAGAGGCTAAACAATATAACATTTAAATTTAATTGTTAGAAATTAAATCATTCTTTACGCATCTTTAAATGAATCAGCTTTTCAAAGACAACCAGCTAGATATAGTTTACGAAATGGCGCAACATTTTCCCAAAATCTCCAAATTATATGAGTCTTGGAGACAGTATTAGTTTGTTTCAGCAAATATTGGGCTAGACCTATTTTCCAAAGCTGGCATCTTTGATTTCTATATAAAATCCATCAGTACAGAAAAGGACTGTGAGGGATCCTTAGATGCAGACTAATCAGAAATCGACATCCTTGCAGGCCTGGAACACAGTTTGAAGTTAAGCTAATTACTCGCTGCCAAGGAATCACATTTTAGACCCCAGGCTGTGCAGCTGACATACATTCAAATGATGAATGTCCCGTGCTGCAGCAGGACTTCTATTGCTGTTGTGGCATTTTTACACTAAACCTGGGCAATGATTGTGAAAGCATGCATACTACTTCTAAAGCAGTAATTAAAAGAATAAAAATTACAATACATATATATATAAATAAATTTATATATATATATATATATATAGAGAGAGAGAGAGAGAGAGAGAGAGAGAGAGAGAGAGTTTCGCACATAATGCACTAATAATTCACTAAATACGAATGAAATGTTTGACCCTTTGCAGGCAGTTGACTTTTGACGTAACAATACATCATAATTTTGGTGCAGTAAAATACCAAGGCAAAGAGTAGACTGCCTTCTTGGTGTGCTATATTTTATACTATTTAAAGACAGAAATGGAGTTATTTGTGTAAGTGCATCTTGAGCTAAGTTCTCTTTGTATCTGGAACTTGAGGGGTTTGAATCATCCCGGTAGTATTGACACATGGCTTGATTTACGAGGTAGGCTCCTAAATTGATTCATGGATACATAATAATACCCAAGAATGTGTAACATTGGGTAAGAGTAAATCCAAATCCATGGCAGAGAGAGGGTGTTTCAAGGCTGGGATGTCCTAGGAAGGTTGAGCACATTAACAAACTCTCATTTGTGGGCATTTACAAACTTTTGGGCCATATTTATAACCATAGTTGCGTTGCGGTTGCGCCACATAATGTGGGACGTGTGACACAACTGAAAAGTGAGATTTATTAAGCTATGCAAGTTCACTTTGCGTGGCCATGAGTGGCTTCATAAATCCCAAGTAAAGCAACGCAGCGCAAATCAATGCGTTTTCTTACTCTACTCTAGGGAGGCATCGCATGGCCATTTTGTGGATGTTCGCAAGAAACTACTATGGCTTTAGACGCATTTCCAGATTTACCAGAACTGGTAAACCTGGGATTGTGTCAAAAAGATGCACCTTCCCAGGAGAGGCTTAACAAGGAGAAATATATTTATTTCTTCTCGTTACTTCCTCTTTCTATGTGTGCTGCATTCTGGATTGTTTTGAGTGCCTCTTCCTGCACAAATACAATCTTGCATGCAACACATGCACCCTTGCACAATGGTGCAAGAGTGCCTGTGTTGGTGCTTGGCAGCCAAAACAGCACCAGCATAGGGGAAAAGGCAGGGATGTGCTATATTCTTTTAAAAACAGCCCATTCGTGCCCTTTCCCTGTCATGCAGAGCAGCACAGCAAGGGAACTCATAGCACCTCAAACAATGGTGTGGAAGAGTGATATGAGATGGTGTTTCTTCACAGGGAGATTTATGTTCCTTATGGAAAAAACTGAATTGCACAAATGCAAAGATTTTATAGCAAGCACAATTCTACACTACATACAACTCACTTGTGAAAAACCGTTCAGATAGTGGGGAGAGACAATTAACAAAAGATTTCCAGATGTACGCATGATACAGTAGAGGTGGGCAAGCCAACAAAATAACAAGGAGAACCAAGCCAGTGGAGAGCCAAGGATCTGGCTTGGCTCTTAGAGCACATGTATGTGCCCTGAATATATTTGCTATGTAAATCATACAACAAACATCACGTAAAGTATCACAGTCTCTTCAAATTTAAAAAAAGTGTATTTCTTTAACATGTGGGAGCTTTGTCAATAATAATGACATTATAGCACTGCACCTTGTACTTATTAAAAGTGATCTTAGAACCATTCCCGTCCCTGTCCCCTCACTGGTGACTGTGCCATCAGTGAACCATGAGGCAAGATAGTTGCAATATGAACCTTGTATGTGGCCCTGATGTGGTTGGACGGGGAAAAAAAACAAGACCTGAGCACTGAAATAAAAGTGGCCTATGTGCGTGAACCAGATAGATAAAAACGTGGCCCGCAATTGCAAATCAGGCCAGTTTTGAACTAGTAAAGACAGGCTGTATGAGCAATTTGCAGGGTATGGGAGACTGTGTGCATTTATGATTGCAGCAGGCAATATTTGTTTTAATATCTGAGAAATCTGAGAAAACCTCAGTGAAAACGCGCTCACTTATTTGGCACTGATTTAGATCTTGATGGTATCACTGCTGTCCCATGGCGGGGGCAGTCCCAGGTCGCCATCAAGCTGATGGCGGACCATCAGGGGGATTTAGATGTATGCGGGCTGACTCACAGCCAACCTGAGATGGCATGGCTCCCATTGACTGCTGCCGCTCACCGCTGCTGATGTGGAAGACTCCAATGTTGGCAAATAGAAGGGTTGTGCTGAGCCTATTAAGATAATACAGTTGGCCTGACGGTCTCATAGCGGTGGACTGCCCATGGAGTGAGTCCATTGCAGTGTGCCGTGAGCATTGCACTGCTTCCGTGGCTGTAATGGTGATGCTAGCATCACACACCTGATGTCAACTGCATAATTGTGAACACCTGGCTACTATACTATAAAACACACCCAATTTCAGACCATGATCCTTTGAAATTCCACAGAACCATAACACTGAAGCTGATTCCAAGAGGTCAAGCAGGTTTGTTTGTTGTTCTTCCCGTTTTAAAATTTAATTTGTTCCCTTGTTCTCATTTAATTTCATTTAAGTATAAATTTTTATCCGTAATGCCTGGCCCCAAACAAATCCCCATTTCACAGAGGGAGAATTGTCTGTCATATGAAATCATAGGAGTAGAGCCACGATTGTTTGAAGCACGAGTTCAAAATACACCCCTGTCTCAAAAAAGGATAATGTGGACCAGAATAGTTGACAGAGTGAATGCTGTAGATGACAATCTGAGCACACAGGTTGAAATTAGGAAGCGGTGAGGTGCTATAGGGCATTTATAACCATCTGTGCAGGGCTTTTCCTGCACCATCTTCCCCTTTCTGCGGGCCAAATCCATCTGGCCGTACTCCATCGACCTCAGCCACAGAAACGGAGGTCGTGCGTGCTGAGTGGATAACTGAGATGTTCAAGATGGCCTCCTACAAGATGCCTATTTATGCGCTAGCAAACAAACTGCACATTTATCAACAGGAGTGGGCCCCAGTTCTGAATGATGACCAGTGACATGGATCCCTTCTGCCCTCTCTCTAATCAATAACCGGAGAGACAACTGGACTTTTCTCAGGGAAATTGTAGCTGTACACTGTCATACATTTAAACCCTGACTATCCCATCCACCATTTGGACCCTTCATCTGTCTTGGGTATATTTCCTTAGTGTCCCTTGTAATGTATCTTTTCTTTGAGTTCATATATCCAATGTTCACTCTACATTCCATATCCAACCTAGCACATTCATTTCCCGCTGGTCCTGCAGTCATTCATCTGTACTTGAATTCCTTTCCCTCCCCTCTCCATTCCGTTGTGATGAATAGGAGCCCTACTCTCCCTCTTTTCTTTTTATTTCTTTTTGTTAATTTCTTTCTATTTGAAGATCAAATCTAGAATGGGATGCTGGTGGAATTGCCACCCGATTCGATTATAATAACTGCTATTGCTCTTGTTATATTTCATTGCACAGTTCTACTGTGACTGTGTTTTGTAGTTCTATTTCTCCTATAAATTACCAAATACAGAAATTTGAAAAAGAAATGCTGCAAGTGGGCCTGAAGCTCCTGTTGTGCCACCCCCTTAAGTAGCCCTATGAACAAGTCTCAAGCCTGCCATTTCAGCCAATGCGTGCAGTTTTAAAATGACATGCTGACCTGGAAAAATAAATGTTTTGCCAAGCCTAAACCTTTCTTTTTAATACATATAAGCCACCCCTAGGGTAGGTCCTAGAAAGCCCATAGGAGGGGGTGCAGTGTATGTACAAAGTAGCACATGTACTTTCTGCTTTTGCATGACCTGGTGGTGAAAAACTCTTAAATTTGTTTTTCACTACTGCAAGTCCTGCCTCTCCTATAGGATAACATTAGGTTACCTTATTACATTTAAGAAGTGATAACCTTCATTTTGAAGTAGGTAGGATTGTTGCATTTTGTGCCCAAAGAATTGTAATTTAAAACCCTCTTTAATGGTAATTTAAATCACAATTCTGAAATTGGCACTTTCAAAAGTTTGGCATTTTCTTGTCCTAACTATTTGGTGCCTGCAGCCTGTGTCCTGGGTCGCGTGACTAGGTGTAGCTAGCAGTTGGTCCCTGTGTATTACTTCCTATCATTGAGACAAAGAGGAAATAGGGGTTGGCAGGATGGGCCATCTTTGATTTGATAGGGGGCGGAGTTGTTACCTACCACACTTTAATATCACAAAGACTCTGCCTTAGAACATTCACAAAGAGTTTCACACTAGTGTTTTGTGCCCCCAGACAAGCCGGGGCCTGGGCAGGAAGGCAGGTAATTCCATACACCTCTTTAGGGGGAGGACTCTAGAAGCTTCTCACATCTCAAAGTGGGAACCAAATATATGTAGTGGACCCTCAGTCCCCAATTGATTTGTAGACCATTTCTGGGCCTGTGGACTCTGCCAAGAAGAAGGACTGCCCATCTATGAAGTCTGCCCTGCTGGCAAACTCTGCTTTGCTGACCAAAGACTGCTTTGCTGCCCAAGGACTCCTGTTGATTCACCATGACTCTTTTGCTTCTATGAGCTGTCCTGCTGAATCCAGCTTGCCTGTGCTGATCAGGAAGTCCAGGATACCCACATGGGTCAGTTAGATTGCTCCCTGTTGAAGCCATAGGGACATAATAGGCTTCTTCAACATCTATGCATCTCCGCACATCTTGGCTTATTTGGGAGACCAGGGATGAGTTAGACAATGAAAAGATATATCTGAGCGCTTTGTACCTTATGAAATTCAAACTTGTATTCATCTTCATCTTACAGAGACATGTAATAGCACCATAGATCATTGTTGAAATGAAATTGATCGTAAAGATTGTTAGAACTGAAATCTCCTTGTGGGTCTGGTTACAGCTTTGAGTAAGTGGACACTTTATGTAATTTTACTGCTTTTTGTTATTCACAAACTTTAAGTGTAAGTTACTACTTAAAAAACACGTTAGTAAAACAAGCACTACACATGGCCAACCATTGGTATTACACCCCTCAAATAGGGACTTAAAATACAAACCTATAGGAAATAATGTAAATTAACATTAAATGAAGTTATTTAAAGTAGTTAAAAATATCAATTATTGTAAACCAAATATAAATCAATAGTGCATATTTATTATTTAACTATTTTGAATATAAAATGTAACAATGCATTTCAATAAAAATGGTTACATTCATTTTAAATATTTATATACATCACTTTTAATAGAAAACAGATCTATTATCAACACAAAAGCATGGCACTCAAGCATAAGGACTGTGGAAAAGTAGGCTATTGTTTGACAGCTTATATACCTAAGATTCAAGTAATTTGTGATCATTGCCTTTCAAAAGGGCTAATGTTGAAATTAAGCATCCAGAGTTCTTCCATTTTGTAAATGTTAACTTCTGTTTTTTTTTAAGGTGCTTGTTTTCGAACAGCTTTTGTAATTTGTTTAATGTCTTTGTTATGAATTACCCCATAAAAATATATATTTCTTCATTTTTTTATAACCATTGGGTCGAATTTTCCCTGTCAAATTTTGTTTGCATAGCTTAGCATGGAGAATAAAATATCTAACCAGTACAGTAAACTAAAGGTTTGAAAGACAAAAAGAGACAAATCTTATAAAAACATATCTCAAACAGCAAGAAAGGCAACCATGTCCAGAGAGATTGCCTAAATTTCCAACATTAATTTTTCTTAAACCTCTTCTGGAACTACAATGCAATGTAGGGATAAATGCATGTAAACTGTCTCATTCCATTGGGTTGTGCAATGTTTCTAATTCTAAATTGACTCTTTCTGATAAGTGCACCCGTTTTACCATTCCTTTCAATTATGACCTTTCACAAATTTCCTTACACAGCTGTTTAGTGTGTTGAAACTTCTCCAAGCCAAGTTGCAATCATCTTTTGACCCACGTTTGCTTTTGTGGCAAATATTTTCAAACTAATATTCAGGCAAGGGGTGGTATCTCCAAAGTGCAAAGTGTGCTGGCAGTAGGTGAGACTGTCTCTGGCAGAACCTCAGGCAATAATCTAGGTTAAGGACTTCTTCTGAAAAGTGGTCACATGGTAGTTTAAATACCAAATCTTTTCAGAAATTGGAATTCCTTATATAAGTTTAAGAATGTTTGACATAGATTATGTGCATCAAGGTATGTGTCCTTGGCGTTTCCATGAGAGCATATAATGTAAAACAACCACAATGCATACAATACCATTTTGGTTATATGTCTGCATGTGTTCTTAATTACCCTTGACATGGCAGAAAGTAGACATTTCCCCTATACATATGTCACATAGATGGTTGTATCTTTGTCATTAAACAAATGGCCTGACGCTTTCACAATGCTTAGAAAGAGAAAGTGAGGCGACAGCTATATCTAATAGCAGACATGACAATGAATCTGCATAAATCGGGAAAGATGGTGTTAGAACCGGCGGTCTCTAGTTGGCAGAGGTATACACTTCTGACAAATAGGGACCAACCAACTCTAGTCAGGGAAAGGGGATTACACACTCAGATAACCCCTGCTACCCCCTTGGTAGCTTGGCAGAGCACACAGGCTTATCTCAGAGCAGTGTGTTAAGCATTTATGACCACATACAGTAATAAAGTGAATACACTACAGATGGACACGACACCGAAGTTATTATAAAAATAGGATTTTTATATAAGGCTTAGCACAAGACCAAATAACGACAAAAATATACCACAGTCTTAATAAATACTCTTTGGAAGGAAAAATAATAGTTCAAGTAAGGTTTCTTCTTGGCAAATAGTTCTTTAGCAACAAAATTGAGTATTCTTCTGAAACACAGTTCTTTGGCAACAATGTAACCCCCACAGGAGTCACACGACGTCGAGTCTACAGGATTCCCAAGGTTCAGCGTCGACCGCGAGGAGCGCTACGTCGAGCCTGGAGTTGCAACAGACCCCACAAGTACAGTACCTTGAGAAAGGAAGAAATCGATGATCCCCGGCGTCGAGATGTCGGCATCGAGGTCGGCGTCGATTGTGCCTCGGAGTCGGGTCGATCTGCAGTGGCGTCGAGGGATGTCGGGCCGGAGCAGCTCTCACGGCGTCGAGAAGGGCGTCGAGTCGATGCGATCAGCAGCGGCATCGGGACGGGGTCGCTTGGAGGTGGAGCCGATACTCACTCCTCACTGGCGTCGATACCGGCGTCGAGACGGGGTCACTTGGAGCCGGGGCCGATACCCACTGCTCACTGGCGTTGCTGCTGGCGTCGATCGGGCCCGGCGGCCGGCGTCGAAGGCTCGGGACACTGGAGCCGTTACTCACGATGTCGAGCTGGATTCGGCGGCGTCGGCGGCGTCGAGACTGCAGATTTTCCCTTGTGTACTGGAAACAACACTTTCCAGCAATTCAGCAATTCAGCAGATGGTGAAGTCCTTTGGCCCTGTGACTTCAACAGGAGACTGGCACTCTTCCAGCCCTTGGAGATTTCCTAGCAAGTATTCAGAGAGTACACACCAAGTTCCTCTCTCCTTGTTCCTTGGCAAAAATAAAGAAGCAGCTTTCAGGTTCCTCCACAGCAAAACAGCACTCTGGCAGAAAGGGGAGGCAAGTCCTTAGATCAGCAGGCTTCTTGTCCTGGGTACAGGTTTCCTTGTCAGAAGTGATCTGAGTTCTTGGTTCAGGGGTCCTTCTCTTATACCCCATTTCTCCTTTGTTCCCTTTGTCCAAGCAGGGAAATTCCCCCCATCTCAGGTTCGTTGTGGGTGTTGCCAGGCAGAGGCACCTGGCCTATTCACTGGGCAGGGCAGAGTCCTCAGCCGCCCAGCAGGAGGCGGAGCCAGTATTGTCACTGGCAGGAGCAGGGCTATCAGTCGCCCAGCAGGAGGTGGAGCCAGTATTGTGTCAGGCAGGGCAGGCTACTCTTCCCTCACTCTATGTGTAAATGCCTCATTCACCCCACACTGACTCATTCAGACCTCTGGAGCCACCCAGCCCCTGACACACACACCAAACCAGCAGAGACCGGTGGATAGTTGGACAAGAAAATAGCCACTTTCTAAAAGGGCTATTTTCAAACACAGAATCTAAAAACCATCCATCCTAAAGGGTGTGTTATTAAATTCTGAGTTCAGGGATACTAAACTCGACATGCTACCATGCTCCCTGAGTCAGATAGATTATAATGGAGTTAATAATCAGTCTGCCCAGTCTGGCCTATTGGAGGCAGGTAGCCCTTCAATAGTGAAAAACGAAAATGGCTGTAATTCACTATTAGGTCATGCCACACACATCAGGGCATGACCTACCTTTTACCAACAATGCACCCTGCCCTAGGGCCTACCATAGAGGTGTCTGAAATGTGGCAAAGTGAAGGTTTAGAGACTGGCAAGTAGGTTTCCTTGCCATGTCGACATGGCAGTCAGGGACTGCACGCAGGCTCTGCGGTTGCAGGCCTGAGACACATTTTACAAGCTGCTTCTGTGGGTGGCACAACCAGTGCTGCAAGCCCACCAGCAGCAGTTAACTTACATGCCCTTGGCACACGCAGTGCACTAGACTAGGGACTGAACAGTAAGTCAACCAAGCCAATCATGGTAACACTAATCAATATAACAATTTAACATAGGGAGCACTTGCACTGTGGCACTGATCAGCAGTGGCACAGTGCCCAAAGCAATAAACCAGCAAAAACATCGTAAACAGAGGAGGCAAACAGAAAAAAATGGAGGAGAGACTCATGCCAATGATGCCAGGTCTAACACGTGTCCCCTCCAGCTGAAATGTGGGGAGAACTACCCTTCACCCAGGGAGTCCTCATCACTAAGGCGGAAAAATCTGGACAGACCATCAGCATTGGCGTGATCTGTACCAGGGCGGTGTTCCACCGTAAAGTCCATCCCCTGTAGGGAAATGGACCACCTCAACAGCTTTGGGTTCTCACCCCTCATCTGCATTAACCATCTGAGGGGCCTGTGGTCTGTCTGAACTCGGAAGTGAGTCCCAAACAGGTAGGGTCTTAGCTTCTTCAGCGCCCAGACCACAGCAAATGCCTCACGCTCTATCGCACTCCACCTTTGTTCCCTGGGAAGTAACCTCCGGCTGATGAAGGCTACAGGTAAGTCTCGGCCCTCCTCATTCATCTGTGCTAGAACAGCCCCCACACCATGCTCTGAAGCGTCTGTCTGGACAATGAATTCTTTTGAAAAGTCGGGTGCCTGGAGGACCGGTGCTGTACACATTGCAGTTTTCAGGGTGTCAAAGGCGTTCTGACAGGCGTCAGTCCAGATCACAAGTCTCGGCTGCTTCCTGGAAGTCAGCGAGGTCAAGGGGTGCACGATGTTGCCATACCCCTTGACAAACCTCCTGTAGTAACCCGTGAGACCCAAGAAGGCTCTCACCTGAGTCTGGGTTTTGGGCGGTTCCCAAGCCAGGATGGTATCTATCTTGGGTTGCAGGGGGGCCACCTTGCCGCTCCCTACTTGGTGCCCCAAGTACACCACTGAACCCTGCCCAATCTGGCACTTACTAGCCTTGATTGTGAGGCCTGCTCTGCGCAGGGCCAACAACACTTCCTGGAGGTGGCGCAAGTGTTCCTCCCAGCTGGCGCTGAACACTGCTATATCGTCCAGGTAGGCGGCGCTGAAATCCTCCAGCCCGGCCAATACCTGGTTAACCAACCTCTGGAATGTGGCAGGGGCATTCTTCATCCCAAAGGGCATCACCCGGAACTGGTAGTGCCCATCTGGTGTGGAGAATGCAGACCTCACTTTTGCCCCATCGGTCAAGGCGATCTGCCAGTACCCAGACGTTAGATCAAACGTACTAAGGTACCGGCCAGCCCCCAACCGATCTATGAGCTCATCAGCTCTGGGGATGGGGTGCGCGTCAGTCTTGGTGACCGAATTGAGTCCTCGGTAATCCACACAGAACCGAAGTTCTGGTGAAGCACCAGGCGCTGCAGCCTTTGGGACCAAGACCACTGGGCTGGCCCAAGGACTGCTAGAGGACTCAACCACCCCTAAGGCAAACATCTTGGAGACCTCCTCCTTGATATATGCTCTGACCTTTTCAGTCACCCTGTAGGCCTTGTGCCTCACAGGAGTGCTGTCCCCAGTGTCCACATCATGGACACACCACTGAGTGACACCAGGGATTAAGAAGAACAGATCAGGGAATTGTACCAACAGATGGCGACAATCTTGCTGCTGCTCAGGGGTCAGTGTGTCAGAGAGGACAACACCATCCACTGACCCATCTTTTTCTTTTGCACACAGGAGGTCAGGAAGAGGCTCACTCTCCTCCTCCATCCCAGCATCTGTGGCAAGGAGCATGCCCACTTCGGACCTTTCTAAGTGGGGCTTTAACCGGTTGACATGCAGGACCCTTAAGGGGTTCCTGGGAGACTTCAAGTCCACCAAGTAGGTGACATCGCTCTTTTTCTCCACAACCTCAAATGGTCCAGTCCACCTGTCCTTGAGCGCACAAGGTTCCACAGGGGCCATGACCCAAACTTTCTGACCAGGTTGAAGCTCAACCAGAGTGGCATTCTGATCGTACCACCGCTTCATCTCTTCCTGGCTGGCCTCCAGATTTGCCTGAGCAAGATCTCTGAAGCGCCGAGTCTGGTTCCTAAAGGCCAGCATGTAACTATATACATCCTGGGGAGGTTTCCTGGGAGATTGCTCCCAGCCTTCTTTAACCAGACTCAAAGTTCCTCTTACCGGGTGACCATAAAAAAGCTCAAATGGGCTGAACCCTAGAGACTTCTGTGGCACCTCACGGTAAGCAAACAGCAGGCATGGCAAGAGGACGTCCCATTTACGCCTCATTGGTTCTTCAAGACCCATGATCATGCCTTTTAGGGTCCGGTTGAATCTCTCAACCAGCCCATTACCTTGAGGGTGGTAAGGAGTGGTAAACTTGTAGGTTACCCCACACTCCTTCCACAGAGACTTCATATAATTCGAAATGAAGTTGGTGCCCCGGTCTGACACCACCTCTCTGGGGAACCCCATGCGGGAGAAAACACCCATCAGTGCCCGTCCCACCACGGGGGCCGTCACTGTGCGGAGAGGGATGGCTTCCGGGTACCGGGTGGCATGGTCCACCAAGACCAGGATAAACCTGTTGCCCATGGCTGTCTTGGGGTCCAGTGGCCCCACAATGTCAATTCCCACTCGCTCAAAGGGGGTACTGACGACAGGAAAAGGTTGGAGGGGAGCCTTCTGCTTCCGCCCACTTTTCCCACTTGCCTGGCAAGTTTGACAGGTCCTACAATGGATATCTGAACCCCTTCTCATCTGGGGCCAATAAAAATGGGTGACACGCCTGTCATAGGTCTTGTCCTGCCCCAGATGTCCAGCTAACGGAACGTCATGAGCCAACCCCAGTAGGAAGGCTCTGAAGCGCTGGGGTACCACCAGCACACGGGCTGACCCAGGCTCAGCAGCCTTAGGCTCGCTATACAGGAGGTCGTTCTCCCAGTAGATCCAATGTGATCCTGACTGATCACCTGTCGTTTGGGCTGAGGCCTGCTGCCTCATACCCACAAGAGAAGGGCATACTTTCTGCTCAGCACAAAATTCCTCCCTGGAGGGACCACCATCCTGCTGCCAATGGGTCAGCTCGGGCAGGTCTCCCAGTTCGGCCACTTGTTCTCCTGTCGGTTCCAGGGCATCCCCCTCAGGGTCTGCTCCCTCCTGGACCGCGGGAACGATGGGGGACGGTTTCCCGCGCCCCCTGCCTCTTCTCTTCACGGTTGGGACCTGGGCCATACTTTCAGGCTCCAGGGCCCCATCAACACCCTTACTAACTGACATGGACCGGGTGGTCGCACACACCCACTCAGGCAGACCCAACATTTCCAGATGCGATTTGCTCTCCACCTTAGCCCAAGGGGAGTCCTCCAAATCATTGCCCAGGAGACAATCAACAGGCATGGCGGGCCTCACAGCAACCTGAAGAGTCCCTGAGACCCCCCCCCACTCAAAAGGAACTTGAGCTACCTCACACTTACTCTGTGAGTTGTCAGCAGCTACAACGGGGTAGAATGCATGAGGGACCACCTGCTCTCTGGACACCAAGTGACACTTGACAGCTGTCACACTTGCTCCGGTGTCTCTGAGAGCTTCCACCCTATGGCCATTAATGGTCACCCACTGCCTATATTTCTTAGTGTTACTAGGCAGAGGGGTTGGAGGGACCATTTCAACGTCTCCTAAAGAGACCAGGGACATTTCTGCGGGACCCCACCCACCGGGGGCACCCATCTCATTCCCTCCCAGGGCTACACTCGCTACCTGACGAGGGGGTGCACGCGGCGGTGCATTCGAATCCTTCATGGGACACTGGGGATCATAATAACGGTGTCCCACCTGCTTACAAGCGTAGCAGGTCATGGGGCCCCTTGGAACAGGTTTACCTGTCGGGGCCTCTGGCTTCTTCAAAGGGGGAGGCTGGGAACCCTTCCCTTGGTTCCCTTGGGGATTACTTTGGGGCCCTTTCTGGAACTCCCTCTGTTTACCCCTGTCCCCCCCACTCTTCTGCTGGGGACCCTGCCCACCTTTGGCTGAGTCTCCCACTGGACCCTTGTGGACCCTGGTACTGACCCAGCGGTCCGCCTCCTCAGCAAGTTTTCTAGGGTTAGATATCTTGCTATCAACAAGGTGCTGGCGTAGCTCTGGAAAACAGTTATTAGACAAGTGCTCCCAAGCAAACAAATCATAAAGAGCATCATAACTATCAACCTTGCTACCCTTTACCCAACCATCCATGGCTCTGCAAAAAAAAGACACATATTCAACCCACGTAGTACCAGGCAACTTCTTACATTCTCTAAAGGTTTGTCTGTACTTTTCTGGGGTTAAGCCATATCTCAGCATTAAAGCATTTTTCATATGAGTATAAGACGCCCTTTCCTCTTCAGGCATGCTCAACAAGGTATCTCTCCCTTCATTTGTAAAGCGGCTCCACAACCCCGTTCCCCAATCTTTCTCAGGGACCCGGTGGGCCAACAATGCTAACTCATACGCTTTAAACCATTGGCTAATATCTTCATTCTTACTGTAATCTTTGATCACATCTTTAGGAAAATAAAACCTACTTTCTGCAGGCACAGATGGAGCGCTGCCACCAGAGAGATTCAACTCTAAACTCTTTTCTTTAAGTTCCATCTCCCTCAACATCTTCTCACGTTCAAATGCTAACTTCTCTCTTTCAAAATCTAATCTTTTGCTCTCCGTTTCAGCTTCTCTCAGGCTCTTGGCTTTTTTTCCAATTCCAACTGCCCTCCTAATTTAAGTTTTACCATTTCTAACTTGTACCCCCTCTCCCTCTCCCTGTCTTCTAATTCTTCAGGGGAAAGGCTCCTAGAGGACGCACTACTGCCTGGAGATGACACTGGCCCACCTGTGGGCTCTTCCTCTTCCTCTTCTTCTTCCTCTTCCGGTACCACCACCGGATCAGAGGGATTTCTGGCCTCTAACCAGGCCTTCAGCGCTTTGAGGAAGCCGTCTTTCTTTGTGACACCTGTGGTAGGAACTTTAAACTGCTGGCAAAATCCTTTTAGATCTTTTAGCGTGTAGGAATCTATCTTCTCCTTATCAAATTCCCCCACAACATTCTCCACAGGTGTAGCAGCTCCGGCATTCTCCATGGTCAAAACTGGCAGTGTTTAAAAAAAATAAGTTCCAGGAAAGCGGAGAACAAAAATAGGATATCCTACCAAAACAGATTGTGGCTGCGTTATGGTCTGCTTTCACTATGTAGCGTACACTAATCACTGCACATGAGTCATAAATGCAAAGTTCAATCCTCACCGCTGACCACCAATGTTAGAACCGGCGGTCTCTAGTTGGCAGAGGTATACACTTCTGACAAATAGGGACCAACCAACTCTAGTCAGGGCAAGGGGATTACACACTCAGATAACCCCTGCTACCCCCTTGGTAGCTTGGCAGAGCAGACAGGCTTATCTCAGAGCAGTGTGTTAAGCATTTATGACCACATACAGTAATAAAGTGAATACACTACAGATGGACACGACACCGAAGTTATTATAAAAATAGGATTTTTATATAAGGCTTAGCACAAGACCAAATAACGACAAAAATATACCACAGTCTTAATAAATACTCTTTGGAAGGAAAAATAATAGTTCAAGTAAGGTTTCTTCTTGGCAAATAGTTCTTTAGCAACAAAATTGAGTATTCTTCTGAAACACAGTTCTTTGGCAACAATGTAACCCCCACAGGAGTCACACGACGTCGAGTCTACAGGATTCCCAAGGTTCGGCGTCGACCGCGAGGAGCGCTACGTCGAGCCTGGAGTTGCAACAGACCCCACAAGTACAGTACCTTGAGAAAGGAAGAAATTGATGATCCCCGGCGTCGAGATGTCGGCGTCGAGGTCGGCGTCGATTGTGCCTCGGAGTCGGGTCGATCTGCAGCGGCGTCGAGGGATGTCGGGCCGGAGCAGCGCTCACGGCGTCGAGAAGGGCATCGAGTCGATGCGATCAGCAGCGGCGTCGGGACGGGGTCGCTTGGAGGTGGAGCCGATACTCACTCCTCACTGGCGTCGATACCGGCGTCGAGACGGGGTCACTTGGAGCCGGGGCCGATACCCACTGCTCACTGGCGTTGCTGCTGGCGTCGATCGGGCCCGGCGGCCGGCGTCGAAGGCTCGGGACACTGGAGCCGTTACTCACGATGTCGAGCTGGATTCGGCGGCGTCGGCGGCGTCAAGACTGCAGATTTTCCCTTGTGTACTGGAAACAACACTTTCCAGCAATTCAGCAATTCAGCAGATGGTGAAGTCCTTTGGCCCTGTGACTTCAACAGGAGACTGGCACTCTTCCGGCCCTTGGAGATTTCCTAGCAAGTATTCAGAGAGTACACACCAAGTTCCTCTCTCCTTGTTCCTTGGCAAAAATAAAGAAGCAGCTTTCAGGTTCCTCCACAGCAAAACAGCACTCTGGCAGAAAGGGGAGGCAAGTCCTTAGATCAGCAGGCTTCTTGTCCTGGGTACAGGTTTCCTTGTCAGAAGTGATCTGAGTTCTTGGTTCAGGGGTCCTTCTCTTATACCCCATTTCTCCTTTGTTCCCTTTGTCCAAGCAGGGAAATTCCCCCCATCTCAGGTTCGTTGTGGGTGTTGCCAGGCAGAGGCACCTGGCCTATTCACTGGGCAGGGCAGAGTCCTCAGCCGCCCAGCAGGAGGCGGAGCCAGTATTGTCACTGGCAGGAGCAGGGCTATCAGTCGCCCAGCAGGAGGTGGAGCCAGTATTGTGTCAGGCAGGGCAGGCTACTCTTTCCTCACTCTATGTGTAAATGCCTCATTCACCCCACACTGACTCATTCAGACCTCTGGAGCCACCCAGCCCCTGACACACACACCAAACCAGCAGAGACCGGTGGATAGTTGGACAAGAAAATAGCCACTTTCTAAAAGGGCTATTTTCAAACACAGAATCTAAAAACCATCCATCCTAAAGGGTGTGTTATTAAATTCTGAGTTCTGGGATACTAAACTCGACATGCTACCATGCTCCCTGAGTCAGATAGATTATAATGGAGTTAATAATCAGTCTGCCCAGTCTGGCCTATTGGAGGCAGGTAGCCCTTCAATAGTGAAAAACGAAAATGGCTGTAATTCACTATTAGGTCATGGCACACACATCAGGGCATGACCTACCTTTTACCAACAATGCACCCTGCCCTAGGGCCTACCATAGAGGTGTCTGAAATGTGGCAAAGTGAAGGTTTAGAGACTGGCAAGTAGGTTTCCTTGCCATGTCGACATGGCAGTCAGGGACTGCACGCAGGCTCTGCGGTGGCAGGCCTGAGACACATTTTACAAGCTGCTTCTGTGGGTGGCACAACCAGTGCTGCAAGCCCACCAGCAGCAGTTAACTTACATGCCCTTGGCACACGCAGTGCACTAGACTAGGGACTGAACAGTAAGTCAACCAAGCCAATCATGGTAACACTAATCAATATAGCAATTTAACATAGGGAGCACTTGCACTGTAGCACTGATCAGCAGTGGCACAGTGCCCAAAGCAATAAACCAGCAAAAACATCGTAAACAGAGGAGGCAAACAGAAAAAAATGGAGGAGAGACTCATGCCAATGATGCCAGGTCTAACAGATGGTGACTTCCATTGTTTCAGGGGGAAGAAGGTGATTTCCAGTAGTGAAGATGGCGTCGAAGTCTATATAAGATGAAGTCAGGCCCTAGGGACTTTACATCTCTGTACTTTCATAGCAAAACCCTCTAAAGCGCAAATGCCTCCCGACCATTATACAGATATAATAAAAATAAAATATTACCTGTCTTGATAGTAAAAAGGAAAGCTGATAATGCAGAACAAAGGATGTCTTCTAGTTGCATTCACAATCAATAGTAACTGAATAAAAACTATTATCAGACCAAAGATAGAATCTTTACTGGAAGTGGAATACACTCTGTACACAGTGCTTACTTGGCTCTATGATATTTGGCTGGCATTATACCAAGATATCCTTTTCAGAAAACAATCTGATATAAATTTCATGTCCCAAATATCATCTAAAAAATCACTTCAGTGAAAGTTTAATAATAGAAAACAACACCGGTGATACAATATTTTTGTAAAGGATATTTAGGACACATTATGTATGTTAGAATATATTTTTGTATAGGATAGTCTGACATACACTACTAAAGTCGTTACATTTAGCTAGTGGATTCGTTTTGGAGTTGGTGAAGTCTTTCTGTTTGCTTTGACTGTAATGTTTGGTGATGCATTTGTTCATCTCTTTATCAGCTGTGAGACCTCAGAGGAGAACTTGCTGTTCACATAAGTTACGAATGAGTTAGGAGATTGGTCTGCCACCAGCTATATATTTTTGTTGCGGATGTGTGGTGGATAGGTTACATTGCAAGACCAATTTAAACTCTGTAAATTTTCTGGTATTTCGGAGTGGCATGGCTTGTACCCACTATTTATATTTTAAATAGATTTGTTTGCAGTGACTCCACTTGGTCTGCCTGCTTTGCAGTGCTGCATTGCCAGATTGACTACATTGAGGCTCTCCCTAACCACCAAGCAAGGCTCCTTTGGCTAGGGCCTGATTGCTCATTATCTTCAAAATGCACTATTTAGAAAATATGCTTTTAATAGTAATGATCAACGGAAAAACTTGTTAAGTGTTCCTGTACTATTAAATGAGATAATATAAAATGACTTCTTATTCCTATTTTTTCTTCTTAGTTTATAATGTACTATGAAATGTTTTTACAAATGGTGGAATCAACAAGGTAGAATTTATAATTATTAAAATGCAGAAAAGGGAAATAAATTATATATTTTGAAATATAAAAAATACATGTTATCCATACCTGACCTACTCTTTAGCAGTCGTGTGCTCTTTGAACTCAATTGTTAATTAACAAATCATGTAATCAAGAGGTGATAGAATGGTTCACACAGTGCAACACTAGCTGGAAGCTAATATGAAAAAAACAGCACCATCTTGCTTGTTTAATGCCCCAATGTACCTTTTATTGAAGAAGTACCACAGGTTGCAACATTAAAATTTAACAGATGAGTGTTATAAATTCCAAATAATACATAAACTGAATTTAAAACTGTCCTCATAAAGAAGATGACTGCCGAAGGGTTGGCAGAATTTTTTATGTCAGTAAACTGACCGTGAGCGTAAATAAGAAAGGGCCCCCTGCTACTAGTGAGGAGTTCCTCTAGGCAGGGAAATAATGCAAATGTAAATTCCTAGGGCAACTCAAAACTGATGCAATACATGACTACACTGGTTCTCTGACATACAGAGAGACAAAGACAAATTGTGAAAGTTGCAAAAATACAAAAAATATTTTGTATTATTGACTGAACAATAAATATGTGTACAAAACAAAATCTAAAACAATCCACAAACAAACCACATCAATGTAATCATTCATTCTCAACAATCATAATATATACATCAAAGGCAAAGGAAGCACATAAAACAGATATCTATAGGTCTTTCATATTCCTATTCATTTTCAAAGATGTATTGCTATTTTGATGATTTATGATTGAGACATTCATTGCAGAATAAGCCATAAATGTAGGCTAGTAAATCGATGTTAAGTTGGTGTCTGTGTCATTACGTTGCTGCAACCCAGGATGGTATCCTAAGTGCGTTCCGGCACGACAGTGCCTTCTTCAGGAAAAAGGCACAGCGGATAAAATACAATGTCCTTTAAAACAGTGGGGCCCGATTCACAGAACAAACTTAAGCCAAAATCCTAAACTTAGTACCATTTAGGTATTCACAGAATGCACTTACTACTTCTGGTATTCACAGAATGAACTTACTACTTTTGCGATTCACAGAATAAACTTACTACTTTTGCTATTCACAGAATGGATTTAAGACTACTAACTTTACGTCCGCACTCGGGCCGGAAATTCCGGCCCGGAGGCGGAGCTTCCGGCCCAGAGGCGGAGCTTCCGGGCCGGAGGCGGGGCTTCCGGGCCAGAGGCGGAGCTTCCGGGCCGGAGGTGGGGATTCCGGCCAGTGGCGGAGATTTAAAATCTCTGCCTCTGGGCTGGAAGCTCCGCCTCCGGCCCAGAAGCCCCGCCTCCGGCCCGGAAGCTCCGCCTCCGGCCCGGAATTTCCGGCCCGAGTGCGGACGTAAAGTTAGTAGTCTTAAATCCATTCTGTGAATAGCAAAAGTAGTAAGTTTATTCTGTGAATCGCAAAAGTAGTAAGTTCATTCTGTGAATACCAGAAGTAGTAAGTGCATTCTGTGAATACCTAAATGGTACTAAGTTTAGGATTTTGGCTTAAGTTTGTTCTGTGAATCGGGCTAAAGATGTCTGTCCGGGTCCAAAAAAAGGGATCTGCGCGATTTACAGCATAATCCAACACTACCTCATGTCTTCATCAGAATAGGTGAAGCCCACTATGAAGGTGGTTGATATATATGGATGAAAACAAGATGAATATTGTCTGGGAAAGTCCTCAATTCAGCATGAGTGATTACTCGGTATGGATCCGGGCGTCTTCACATCGACATGCCTCGGACCGCAGGGACACAGTGTTGTATTGATGCTTATGCTGTAAATCGATCACCTCCTTTTTATGGACCCGGGCGGACATCTTCTATTTTAAAGGACATTGTATTTTATCCACTGTGGCTTTTCCTGAAGAAGGCACTGTCATGCCGAAACGCGCGTAGGATACGATCCTGGGTTGCAGACACATAATGAACAGGACACCAACATAACTTTGATTTAATAGCCTAAATGTATGGCTTATTTTGCAATGAAAGTCTAAATCATTAATCATCAAAATAGCAATATATCTTTTAAAATGAATAGGAATATGAGAGACCTATTGAAATCTGTTCTATGTGCTTCCTTTGCCTTTGATGTATATATTATGATTGTTGGGAATGAATGATGACATAGATGTGGTGTGTTTGTGGATTGTTTTAGATTTTGTTTTGTACATATATTTATTGTTAAGTCTTTAATAAAAACTATTTTTTGTATTTTTGCAACATACACAATTTGTCATTGTCTCTCCTTCTGTCAGAGAACCAGTATAGTCATGTATTATATCAATTTTGAGTTGCCCTAGGAATTTACATTGAGTAAACTGACCGTGAAAATGGTGACACATAAACTTCACAACAGTTCCATCTCTGTCTTAAACATAAGATTTATTTTGTGAGAAAGAGGACGATGTGTCGCTCCTCTCACACACATAAGTATCTGGTTAAGTGGCACAATCATATTTTGCATATCACTCACGTCACTTCTTTCGCTGCCCGTATGAGCCCTCCAAATCTATGTCATATTTTTATTTCAAATCAACAGTCCTAGCTTCTTGTCTGAATTCTGCCTAACACTACTACAGGCTCTCCTGCATGCAACAATATTCATCACTGTGAGACAATCCTCAAAATTTTTTGCACAACGAGTGACACTATTAGGATGTGTAATAATTTATGAATGCAAATTCACTTTAGCAATTCACAAATGTGAATTTGCACTTATACATGGATCCACACAGACTTCAACTCCCACCAGTATGGCAACATTTCCCAAGTGTGTATATGGCCTCATGGACGCTGGTGGGAAGTCCATGCTAGTGTTACCTCCTATATGGGTCAGACTGTTGAGAGAAGGAACCACCTCTTAACCACATGTCTCCTCATCCCATTCATTACTATTGAAGTGGATTGTAATAAATGGGAAAAGAAAATTCAAAAATAGTTGTGATGAAGATTACTTCTAAATAATTGAACATATTTTCAGTATTCACATTTCAAATGTTTCTGACATTTCAAGGACTTGATGAGCTATACCTACTTGGCTTATATGGTGATAATGTGCTGAGACAAATTTGGCTAAGGAGAACAGCTACATATACGCCTTGTCTGGCAGCATCACAATTGCCCAATGCTCTTTGTGAAGGCATTTCTGGTTCCTGGTCCACCATCAGGAACATGCCTTCACCTGCATTCCAAATGGGATGGAAATTTAGGTGTGAAAGGGAAAGATTCTGGGACCGATTCACAAAGTTAAACATAGACTAAAAGTCAAAGTTTATGACTTTCGGCATTTTGAGTAGTATCTTTATGTCCCCACTTGGGGCGGAATTTGTGCACTTGGGGCGGAATGTTTGCACTGAGTGTGGAGATTTCACTCTGTATTCAGAGTGGAATCTCTGCATTCAGGGTGGAATTTCCACACTGTGGGTGGATCTCTGCCCCAAGTGTGGAGCTTCCTTACTGAGTACAGATGTAAAGATACTACTCATAACTTACTTTTGTGAATACTGCAAAGTAGTAAAGTTTAACTTTTGGTCTGAACTTACACCAAAAGTCTAAATTTACCTTTTTGAATCAGGCCAACTGTTTCTTTTTGTACAGAAGCCTTATTGCTGCACACCAGGGCAGAATAGGAACATTTGAGACCCCTGTAAGATGTAACATCACAGGAAGTGACATCACAGGAGGTAGATGCTTTGCCTTTCCTATCTGAATGTAACCCTCTTCCCTGGACCTAACAGCATTTAAGTCTTAGGGTCTCCTACTGTCTGTTATCACTTTACAGGACACTTTACAGAAACAATGATACTGTTTGTTGAGTATTGGGAGTCTATTCGTCACAAATCACATTTTAAGTGTTTCATTCTACAGCCACTGTCTCTAACTTAGTTCCTTTAAAATACCTAGCTAGGGTGGCTAGATATGTTTCTTATCGGGAAATGATTAATGTGGCATACTGTTCTTAAGTTCTAATACCTTTATCACTTCCTGAGGGAAGCTTTGATTGCTCAGTATTGTTGCCTTGGGTGCCTTGGGTGAGAAAAGTTTCCAAAAGGAATTATTCATATCCAAATTAAATGAAATAGTCTAAGTTCTGAAACAACAATTGAAAAAACAGTGTCCACCACAGATGCTGGTAACCAATCACCTATTGCGCACAACTTAAAGTAAAAGTTTCACAATATACTTCATTCTTTTGCCAATTACATCAAAATATTTCTGTACTTTGAGAAAATGGCAGCAAAGAGATGTCAGAAGATGCTTAGGAGTTTTGAGCCCACTAATGATTTTGAGAGCAGGGTAACAGCCAATGGTAGAAAGCGAGGCAAGCAAGATACTGCAGAGGAAGGTCAGGGTAGGAGCTATGATCTCTAAATCTCAGATCAGGACATGGCCATGAAAAGGACCCACAGGGAGTGAAATTTAATAAGTCAAAAGGATTTATATAGTACACAGAGAGCAGGTTGACATTTCACAGACACATCAAGGATGGCTCAAGATCATGGATCGTGTCCCTCTTAACACTTCTCTCTTCCGCATGCTATTAGAGGTGGATAGGCTGCTGAAAGTTTCAGCCAGCAGCATGTCTTTGCTCAAGCTCCTCCTGGAGCCTTGAGCCCATAACAAGCCGACATTTTACAGGAGGCCTATTGAAGCCAGGCTCAAATTCCGTCTGGAAAAAACAGATGTTGTAAATAGTCTGGCTCTGTTGTGAAATGCTGTTATGTCATGGTGTTGTATTCTCTATTGTGCATGTGTAACATGAACTATTGCTAATGCTGTTTACCTTCATGAGTGGGTAACGTTCTGGAATGATACAGTTGCTAGTGCACAGCTGCAAAGTTGTCAGCTGCAGGTGGTGTGCCTGGTGATCAGTTCGTCTCTGGTCATGGCCACTTTTCCCTGGAATATACTACTTTGAAAATCCACCCTTCTTGGCTTGTTACCATGTATTGGCGACAAGGATACCACACCGTGATTTCACCCACTGACCAATCTGTGGCAGCAATTGACTCAAGATTTATGACTTAGCACAGTATCTAGTGCTGTGCTCAATTAAGAGTAAAGCTGCTGTTCTGTCTGGCGCTCTTCAAGGACAAGGATGTTGCAGTGTAGGATTGGTGTCAGTACTCACGGTTTTGGGGTGAGTACCCATTTCAAGCCGGGCGTGAGCGCATTCACATGCTAGGTTAACATGCTTTCATGCACACAGTGTAAGCCAGCATGCGCTGTTCAATCTTTCTTCTCTGTTCGATCGCGAAACGCCCTCCTCCTCTCACATATGCTGCAGTACGATTGGTGAAAAAATTTGTCACAAATTAGGGCCTACAATATAAGGAAGTAAATGCAACAGATTTTGGGAAAGTTCTTGGATATGAATGTATCATTTATTAATACACCACAGAACAATGTTGATTGGGGTAACATTTGGGTCATTTTTCAATATTTACAATGTGATTTGTTCAACAGTTGGTTTGTCATCAATGGTTACTTATAAATTGATCAGTCTTTGAAGTGGCATCAGAAACTTGATTAAGTGTGGATGTCAGCCTTTTAGTGCAGCATATGCAGGTATTTCTCAATGTAAAGAAGGAAAAGTCATGGCTTCAGTACATTAATTCATCTAGCCCCTTCCATTGTTCAACTACCAGGAAAGCTCCAAATCAAATGAAAACAATGGTTATGAATGTTTGAGAATTATGTGGTAGCCATTGATACCAAAGACTATTCACCAGCATGCAATTTTGAATTATTTTTTGTGAGTCTAGGTCAGGCAGCACAACAAGTTTTCAATAACTTACCAGAAGTACCAGCTCCACAGAACAGCTCAGGGGACAGGAGAGGAGCAGGAGAGGAGAGGGGGAGAGGAGTTGGCATAACGGCTAGAGCACTCGACCTCGGACCTGGGGAACTGGGTTTGAGTCTCGGTAATGACGCTAGACATCCTGTGATTCTGGGCAAATTACTTAATCTCCCTGTGCCTAACAAAAAAATGAATGTGTGTCCTCATGTAACGTAACTGGTGCTATGTAAAGCGCTCTGATACCTGATAGGATTCGGGTCAAGTTCGCGCTATATAAAACTCAGCAAAAAAATAAAAATAATAATTGGGATGTATACACCAACGCAACTGAGAGACTATGTAATCAATATTCTGAGCAGACTAGCAATATGTTGGAGTGACACAATTCTTTCAAGAGAAAAACACATGTACAAGAAAGCATTGAGAAGTATGTCTCGGCGTTGCAACTTGTGAATTTGGTGTCAATGTGGACACATACATTTGTGACCAGTCTGTTTTTAATTGCTATTCCAGGAAGATACAAGAAAGGCTTTTGAACTGTGGAAATCCATCATTGTAGGAAATGTTTAGACTTTATAAAAGGAACTGAGCAATCAATGGTATCTTCCAAAGTGTTGCATGCTGACGTTCCTACTAATGAATTTACAGCCAATGATTCTAATGATTTTGACAAATCTGTATGCATAGTGAATACTAAAACTAAGTAGAATAAGTATGTGGGGAAAAAGACAGGTTATTCATGTTACAAGTGTGAGTCAAAGATGCATGCCATTAGTCCAAATTGCCCTGCTATTGGGAAATGCTACCTAGCTTGCAAGAAAGTAGGGCACTTTCAGGCCACATGCAAGAATGGGTGAAGTGTTGTAAAATTAAATAAGTTGGTTGTTGTCTATGAGACGTATGCAGAAAAATTGGGTAACATTGTATTAACAATTGAGTTTGACTCTGTCTCATTGTCAGAGAACATAAAAAGTCCCTTATGTACAGCAAGCGTTAGTCATGTCTACCTCCAAGTTATGACAGACTCTACAATTTTGAGTAATACCAATTTTTACAAGAGTTGGGTAACTATTTCACCTTAATGCCTACAGATGTTAATCCAAAGGCATTTAGGGAGAAATATATTGCTATGGTGGTGTACGTCATACCTTGAAATTGAGTGTTTGGAGAGAATTACTTCTACAAAGGTGTACGAGCAATCCAGAGTAAGGGCATTGTGGGATGGAGAGACTTAGCCCAAATGGGTCTTTATCTCAAACTGGTTGTGGAGCATCCTGTGGTGTTATATTATTTACCAGTGGCTTAACTGGAGTGTGAGTCTGGTGATGCAAGCATGGCAGTCATCTTGGAGCAATTAGATTAAGTTTTTCAGGCAAAGTAGGTTCAGGTTTTGAGCATTAATTGCGATTGAAGCCAAATGTCAAACCGGTTGTCCATAAAGTGTGACCAGTACCATAACACATTAAAAGTGAACTCAAACAAAGTATCAAGAGATTATGTGAAGAATTCATAATTGTACCTTGTGAGTCTTCA
This sequence comes from Triturus cristatus, assembly GCF_964204655.1. Taxonomy (NCBI): domain Eukaryota; kingdom Metazoa; phylum Chordata; class Amphibia; order Caudata; family Salamandridae; genus Triturus; species Triturus cristatus. Next base: position 494,383,046 of record NC_140588.1, read on the forward strand.
AAGTGGGTTTTCTCTGTAGTCATGGCACGCAATAAGTCAGGAGAATTTAGACTTTGTGTAGACTTACACTCTTTAAATAAGAACATCATCTATGATTGTCACCCCATTCCAAAAATATACAACCTGCTCGCCAATTTGGGGGGGGGGTGACTTTTTTAGAATTATTGCCATACGCTCAGCATAACATCAAGTGCCCTTAGTAAAAGAATCTCAAGAACCTACGGCATTCATGATGCCATTTACAAACACGTAAGGGTACCGCTTGGACTCATGTCAGCGGTTAGTGTTTTTCAAAAGTGGATGGCAAATCTTTTGGGGACATTCAAGGGGTCCAAGCATACCAAGATGACATCATGGTTTTTGCTGAGATTATGGAAAAGCACAATGCTATTTTAAGAAAGGATAGGGCAATATTGACTGTGAGGCATGACAAATGTAAGCTTGACACTAATGAGTTGGAATATCCAGGACACACTATTTCAGTTGAATAATCAAACCAAGGTTTTCTCTCAGTAAAGTCATCAGAGATGCTGAGCTTCCACAAAATAAAGATGAACTTCAATCCTTTTTAGGGTTGGCAGAATACTACTCCATGTTTTTGTGTTGGTTTTGCCCGAACTATGGAACCCTTAAGAGCCTTGCTCATAAAGGGATCTAAGTTTGAGTGGTCTTCCCCATTAGGTGAAGCATTCAATAATATAAAAAAATGAGTGAGAAAGCTCTAGCACTGAGTGCTTTTCGTACAGGGTGCAATTCATTCTATCACAGTAGATGCCAGTCTCACAGGACTCGAACAGTTTTGGGTCAAAGTATTGCTGGTGGAGAACAGACATTGGCATTTGCACTTAGAATGTTGAAAAAAGTGGAGACACATTACAGCACGATTGAACATGAGGCATTAGCATGTATGAGGGCTGTATAGCAGTTAAAGTCATATGTTTGGGGTTCAATATTGGAAATCATAACTGATCACAAGCCCTTAGTCCATTTGCTTCAAAGTAGTAATCTGTGCGAGTCATCTACAAGACTAATATGATTACTTTCAAAACTTCAAGAGTATACTTTTGATATCAAATATCTTTCTAGAGGGCAAAACTCTCAAGCAGATTGCTTGTCAAGGGAGAGGTGTGGTGCAGCAGCCAGAGTGGCTGACTCCGTAGTTCTGGGCTCACAGTTCTATTCCTGGTCCCCGCGGCAGCCAGCTCAGCTCAGCTCCGGTGATATGTTCGCATATTACAAATGTGGAATTTTAAATGTGGAATTTATTTTATTTTAAATCATTTACAAATGAGGAACTTATTTGTCATGCATGGCGTTGAATGATTTGGAGGAAAATGATGAACTGGATACGGGTACAGCATGTGTGGTGGTAGTGATTGATGCTGCAGATGTGGGTGATTTACAAATTACAGAGACAGACTGGAGTAAAGCTTGGATGAGTGATGAGAAACTGTCCCAGGTCAACATTTTTATCACTGATGGGTGGCTAGAGAGTAGAAATCTAACTGGTGATATGAACGTGTTTTCACAAATGTCTGAAGAACTCTCCATTGTAAATTATATGGTCATGCGTCATGAGTTGTTTGTGCCCCCCAGAAGATTTGAGAAGGACTCTTGTACTGTTAGCTCCTGAGGGACACCTAGGAATTTGCAAAACAATTAAATGCCTAAAACAACATTGGTGGCCATCTTTGGATCAGATCTGTCATAGATATTTGTGGAGAGTGTCTTCTTTTGGACAAACATTGGAAGATGACAAATATGCATTACAACCTGGTCCCTTCCCAGATTTACCTTGTGATAAGGTTGCAATGGATTTTTCTTGTCCCTTTTCGGCTTTACCAACAGATATGAGGCATCTTATCATAGTACTCGATTACCATTCCAAATGGATTTACCATTTTTTAGCATGTCCAGTACTGAGTCAACCATAAAGATTTTAAAATATGTTTTCTCTTTAGAAGGGTCACCAAGAGAGGTCATTCCAGATAACGATACTCACTTTGTATGTAATTATACGTGCAAGTTTTTGATATTGCATGATTTAAAGTACATGAAAGTTGCCCTGTATTCTACAAACTCTAATGGCCTTGTTGAGAGAACAAAAAAATTGTAAAGGAAGGCATTCAAACAGCATTGTTCTCAGGACAAAATGTTAAAGAGTTTGTGGAAAGAAACATTTGGGGTTATAACATGTGCCCCCATGCTACTACAAGAGTCGCTCCTTTCATCTTGATCCAGGGTGGGAAAGTACATACCAATTTGAATTCCAAATGACTGTCATTAAAAGGTGGGTGCTCTGCAACACCTTAAATCATTGAAAAAGTGAGTGTGAAGGTGCTTCAAAAACAGGAGGAAATTAAACAGAAGCTTGTCAAAGGTAAAAATGTTCTGAATTTGGAAACTAATGACTGTGTTTTGATAGAGAAACCTAGGACAGTATGAAAGGGGGAGTTCAAGTTTTCTTGTCCCGTTCAGGAGACAAAAGTAAGTAAAGGAGCAGCACTGATTGAAAGGGAGGGTTGGAGGAACAAACATAGTTTGATGTGAGTGATTTCAAAACAAGCTGAAATTAAACAGAAATATAGCAAGGAAAAACACATTAAAGAATGCAATTGGTCTGCTTGGTTACAAGATAAAAATGCCAGAACCAACAGTGATAATTCCCTTCAAACAACTGATTCTGTGAACAGGTCAGATTCGCTGGCTGGTTCTGAGCAAATTGTGCCTGATTCATCTCTTCACATGCTTCTGATGCCCCTGAGCAATGCCTAGGCACTCAGGTCAGCAATGACAGAAAAATAGGGGATGAAAGGATGGTATTGGGAACCGCAAATTGTTTGAATATGCCTTGCATGTTTGATGATTAAATAATAAACTGATATTATTTTAACTGATGACATTTTCATTATTATTGTTGTCATTTTACTTTTCAATTAATAATATTGCATTGGATGTTATTATGTATTGTCTAGGTATTGTTAAATTGCAAGGAGGAAAGTGGTGTATTGTGTATGTGTAACGTGGATTATTGCTAATGCTGTTTACTTTCTGGGATGGAATGGCTGCTAGCACTTGGTTGCAAGGATGGCAGTTGCAGTCAGTGTAGTTGGTGATCAGTTTGTTTCTGGTCATGGGTGAGTCACCATGTAATAAGCTACTTTGAAAGTTCTTTGCACATAATAAAAAATGAAACAAAATAATTTTAATAAAACAAAATCATTAGAAAATGATTATGGAAAATGATCTCTCTCCAAGCAAGATTGCAGCCAAAAAGGTTGTTGAAGGACTATAATATTTGTACAACTTTTTTTTACCAAAACCAGACAATCACACTGCGTCACTCCTTTCAAATTAACTAAAACCTAACATCCACTATATAAAGCAATAGCCACCATTTTGTGGCGAGGGGTATACTAATCACTGAGCGGACCATGCACTTTTCTAGAGAGCACTAGATACAAGAGAGAAGGCTGTTCTCTACTATCAAAAGTACGTATTACACAAATATTATGAACATTTGTAAAAGTCAATGCTGATTATTAGTAATAAATATACTTTTTTATGACAAAAACGCTTACATAGAAATATTAATCTGCTGTCAAATCAGCAAAAAAAAAGAATCGTAAGTAAATTCAGGTGAACAATATGTGTTTTCATACAATGCATTTTTACCACTGTAAATAACAGCTACAAAAGAAAGAAGGAAAAATGTGACAGTAAGAGAAATCTACGTCAAAATGGGAGAGATTTAAAAAAAAAGCAAACACAAAATTTAAATTTAATTTTTGTTTTATTACAAACAAATCCCTAGCGGTGAACTTTGGACTTGCAAACCCTACTGTATCCCGTAAAATGCATTTCCTATGTACCATCCCTATTGTGAGAGTCGGTAACTTATTACTGGTATATATGAATGGTGCACTGGTATTTATGAAGGTTTTGTGACTGGGAATGCAGTCTCAAAGCATTTGCAGGTTACCACCAATTTCAAATTGGTGGTCAGCCATTTGCCAAACAAAAAGGGGTCTCTAACTATCCCTTCCCTTTTGTTTTGTGATTTGGGATGCCAGCATTTTTTCAGAGCAGGCATTGGTCCCATGTACCACTCCCCACTGTAAAACAAATGAAAAAAAAGCTTTTCATTTTTATTTTTGAAATGCATCCCATTTTCCTTAAAGGATAACAGGCTGCATTTTAAAAAAACTGCTTTATTTGAAAAGCAATCAAAGACAAGGTGGTCTGTTGACCCCAGCAGGCCACTATCCCTGTGAATGCCGGCCATTACCAATGGGCTGCAAATTATGACCTGCTTTATGAATAATAAAGAGGAAGGTCCCTTGTGACCCAATTGAGAATGGTAGATAGTGTCTGAGACACTGTTGTACATCAGGTTTTCAGACTCACAAATTACGAGTAGCTACGAATTGCAATTTGCGAGTCGCAACACCATGTGGCCCCAAATGTAAGAAGCATGGTGCAAAGAAAAAAACTGAAAAACAGGCAAGTAATATAGAACTACTCTCCTAAAACACTTAGTGAAACTAACATTCTTCTAGAACAGAAGTATTTAATCATAAACCACACTATCTATAACATAATGGAAGCCCTCATAAGGTATATAAATCTTTGCAACCCTACATAACACAGCAATACCAGACTATAGCGAAATCTAAATAATAAATGGGGCATTTAAGTCAATGCCCCATCCATTTTTCCAGATTTACACTATTCATGCTAATATGAGTAAACCAACAATACCCCTTGTGTATAATTTACTACCTGACAAACATTGCTTGACACACACTGAATTCTGATCAGCAATAAAATTGAAAACAATGAACAAAAGTTCTAGAAAAATATCAGTTGACTTTGAATTATAAATGATAAATACCATTAAAATAAATTGTAACTAGATACCTAAATTTAAGATTTTTATTTTATTTATCTCAGTCATGTATGGAAAGAAAAATCAAAAACATCCTTAGCTGGACAATATATGTCATATGGAAAACTACAGTTCAAACTACATAATCCAACAGCATTATTCTTTGTACCTCCTCAATTTGTAGATGAGTTCAACACTTTAGTTTTTCAAACAGGATACTTTACACAAAACAAAGAAACATTGGCATCCCATTATTTAGAAGAAACCTGAATTGGTCATTTAATCAGGTCGAGTCACAGAAGGAGACCACATTTTTCAAACAATTGGTGTAACTGTTACTCAAACTGTTTTAGAGGAAGGTACAAAAACAAATAACTCTGCTGAGGGTTGGCAAACATTCTTCAACTTTTCATTTGGCAAAAGTCACCTAACCTATATATTTTTCTAGACATTTTGAAAAAAAGAACAATGTCTCCAGAAAATTAGACAGTCCCAAGCTTTGACAGGTAGTTGGCAACTTCGTATATAAAAAAAACAGAGCAAAATGTTGGCAGAAAGACTGTTGGCTAAATCCAACAGTTTTTAATATTAGGAGATGCACACTACTTTGAAAACAATCGTTTTTTACATTTTGTTAAAAGATAAATCACTCTTGGAAGTAGTTGTTATCTTTTTTAAGCCCCAGTGATGAGTTACCCATCTAAGCACCAGGACCTTTAAAAAAGATTGAAGTCTTCTGAAATATAATTCACTAACAAAAAACTGAATGAAAAATATATTGATTGTAAAAAAAATTGTTTTTTTAATAAAAAAAATAAACTTTAAAAAATGGCATCATGGTGTAAAAGCAATTATGTAACATTTAAATTCTCTCCTTACAGCAAATTAAATTGCATAACAGATACACTAGCAAATGGAAATTAAAATCAACGTACCTGTCCACAGCGTCCCTGTGCATCTGACCTTGACCAGATGCACAGGGTAGTTGTCTCCTTTGAAAGCAATAGAAAAGTGTAGTAAAATTGTTTTTATATTTATTAGAAAATGTGTCAATAAATATGAAATATTATTTTAATGCATTTATTATTGAATGTGGATTTACATTTTTTAAAATAGTTTTAAACAAGTTTTGCATTTTGTCAAAATTATTAATTTTTAAAAATATACTTGTGTGTTTTTCTATGTTTATATTATAAATGAATTTTTTCAACTAAGTACTATTGTAATAAACTGTTATTAATTGCTTTACAAGATAAGTTAACATATATCAAATATTATTCAATGCTTAGTCTTTATTCAATTATATTTATAATGCTACACTTTTTTGGGGGCAGCGAGGGATGACATGTCTCCCTGATCTTTGTCTTTCTGGCATACAGGTCCTGCCCTCACATTTCCACCTGCAGGAGATGGTGGCTACTGGAGGCTTCAGAGTAGCCCCATAGTGAGTCTTAAGTAAAGCTTTTTGACTGCTTGCATTTTGATGTGCTCGTGTGATCTGGCATCAGGGGGAAAGCTGCTGCTCACGGGAGTATGCTTTGGTACCTAATCTTTCACCCTAAAATAGAGCAAGGAAAGCAGCGCTCTCCAGGCGGCATCACCACTGCTAAAATAATTCGAAGCCAGGCTGAGAGTGATATTTTTCTTTGAATTTTTTGAAGAATGGACTGCTGGCTTCTTGAAGCATGGGGACTAGTGAGGGCAAGCATTGGGTAGAAATGCTCCTGCCTCTGGCCTCAGCATTTGATTAGTGATTATACTTATTTAAAAAGCAACACCCCCCTCCCCCGATGTGACCAGTACACCTCCAGCACCAATGACAAGGCCACCCCATGACAATGCCATCCAAACTAGCGAAATGGTTAAAGGCATTAAAACTTTCCAATGAGAAAAGGAAAATCTCACTGGGTGATTCAGCGAACGTGAGGAAAGCTTCTCTGGGATATGATGAAGCAACTCCGTCTGCATTTGAAGTGCGCACTTTCATGGAAGAAGTCACGCAATGCCCCAGCAATCCCCGAGATTATGTTGACAATAAACTAGGGACAGAGAATCCCAGTCTACAGGAGACAGCTGCGTAGTATTAACTGCCTCAGCAGGTGTAATAAGAACACCACAAGCACTGAAACGGGTAAAGCAACTGGAACAATCAGAGCAGGTCACTGAGCATGAAGGGTGGTCAGGGTACAACCAACTAACGACTATCTAGAAAATAGGTAGGAGGTGAGTTCATCCTCTGGCAGTGTGAAAGGAGCAAGTGATGGGACCTAGGTGTATCCATTGTTCCAGGTCCGCAGGAATGGGGGCCAAGAGTGGAGTCAAAGCTACTGGAAGAAGCCAAGAAGAACCTGCTCCAGGTGCAGGTACTGAGGCCCCAACTGAGAGAGATGCACCAAAAAATAACTTACCTGGCATTTAGTGTGCGACAATCACAATTCAAGAAGAGCAGCGAATTCCGTATACTGTGGGGGAACTCTGGCTCAAAGCCAGGCATGGTTGTAAACGCCTCCGTTTTTTGAGCATGTTAGAGGAGGTATTAAGAGAAGTAAGCGCAAATTAAATCACACAGAGAGGAATGACAGATAAATTAATGGAGTGGATAATGTGTATATGCAGCTGGGGAACCTATTTACCAGATTGAATAATATGGAGCAAAGGGTAGCTGAATACGAGGACAAGTTTCACTCACTTGATGAAGTCAATGAAAATTTGGAAAATGAGGTACTGTGGCTTAAGGATAAGCCGGAACAAATGGAGAACCAGGCAAAGTGTTCTAATCTACAGATAATTGGGTTCACAAAACATAAAGAAGCAGCTGACAGTATAGCTTTGGTAGAGTCTAATTAAAACATATGTGATCCTAGACTACACCCAGAATTTGACAATCATGCCGGCTCATGGAGTCCAAGTTCAAGTTGCTGGTCCAGCTCAATATCCTAGGACCATGCTGGTGAACTTTGCAGCTCATTGAGTTAAGAAGATGATATTGGCCAAGGCGATCAAGGTGAAGTCATTTAGGACACAAAATAATTTTGTGTTTTGAATTTTTTCAGATATGAAGTCAGAAACGGTTTGGAGGTGAAAAGAGTTTAAAAGAATGATCCCAAGTCTTCGAAATGCCAGGGAACATGCATAGATAATACAGCTCTCTAGACTCAAAGTATTGTTTGAGGGTGTATTCCAAGTATTTAGCGCAATCAAAGAAGCTGTTATGTTTTTAAAACAATGAGTTAATATGGTGACTAGGTTTGTGGTTTCTGTTCCAGATAGAAAGTGGAGCTGGAAAAAGAGGTGGGAGATCTTGCACTCAGACATGGTGCCAAAACATCTATGGGAACGGAGGGATGTATGGACTGGGATAAAAGGTGGAGCTCTCACCCGAGTATGTGTGGAAAGGAGGGTGGGGAGGAGGGATTTTGGGGAGCAGTCTAAAACGAGGTTCAGAGCCGAAAAACAAGCAAAGATAGACCACTGAGTAAGAAAGCAGAACAGGCATTTTAGCAGGGGAGGCTACCTAAGCTGTGATGATTTACTTGAGAGCGGGGTTGATGTAAGTTTGCTGACTATTGCTAAGCACATGACGCACCATTTGATTTTAAGGCACTTTAAAGAGGAAGTAAGATAGTAAAGTAGGCACTTTACTTGGGGGAGCTCTTAATATGGCAATAGTTGACATGATAGTGCTAATTGTAGGAGTTGTTGACCCTTGATCAGCACAGGAAGCACTTTAGCAGCTTGAAGAACATTATGATATATTTAAGTACTTTAACAGGAGTAGGTCACTGGGAGTAAACTGAGTGGGGTACGAACCCAAATAAAAATATTGAACAATTTTTCATTCACTACTAATGGGCTAAACCAAAAAAGGAAAATGCATGCTATGGAGGCTTGGATGCAAAAAGAACAATTTATGGAATGCTGAACAATGTCAAACATTCACCTTCAGTACAGAGATCTGGGCCTAAGACCATAGTTTTTTGCACACCATGCCATTCCAGTTTAGACCCAGCCATATGCGAATCAGTCTTGGCCCTGCTCCCCATGGGAACAGTCTAGCCTGAATTGCCAAGCCATGGTTTCAGCTGGGGTGGCATGGTGAGCAAAAGAACAATGGAGTTAACCCAGATCTCTTGACTGGGGTGAATGTTTGATTTGTTCCATATTTCGTCCATCATTTGTGTGTCTTATGCTTTCTCACCCTAACTGCACCGGGTATGCCCAGACTTGGGTCCCAGGCTCACTCTATCACTGGATTCAAGCTAGCCTGGCTGATGAGGTGTTATGCCCTGAAACTGGTCTCAGGATGCTTTTTTCTGGTCCAGGGAGGACCTGGATTGGCAGTTCCGGCTGGACTGTTCCCATGAGGAGCTGGTTCAATGCTGACTTACATATAGCTCAGACTAAACTGGGGTAGCATGGTGAGCAAAAAAATAAATAGATTTAACCCAGATCCTTGACTGGGGCTAAATGTTTGATTTGTTCTGCATGCTATCCATCATTTGTGTCTATTTTGCTTTCTCACCCTTAGTGCGCCGGGTATGCCCAGAGGTGGGTCCCACTCTCACTGTGCCACTGGATTCAAGCTAACCTGGTTGATGCAGGTGATACCCCAAAACTGGTCCCAAGATGCTTGTTTTTTTTCAGTGGCCCATTATGGAGTCGAGGGTGTTTATGGTCAGAAATCTGAAAGTAAAGATTCATGACTGGGCAAATGGCATGCTGGGCACCTGGTGGTGGGTTTCGTGTTCTGTTTTTTCAGTGTGGCTTACTTTAATCAGTTTTGATGCCCCATTTGAGGATAATACTAGACTGTCTGAGGAGCTATATCAGTCTATAATGCAATTTATGGGTGGAATTCTTTTAACTTTTTAAAAGACGTAGTGGTGGGTTTCTCCTCACGTCACGTGAAAACTATACAAAACTACCAAAGGGCTCTATCTCTTGTAGATCCATGGAGGGAAATATTCCCAGAAAGGAGGGAGTCCACATGCTTCATGAGCTGATTTATAACTGTCTCCCAGATTTTTTTTTCTTATTTTCTAAGAATTTGGGTTTTAAATATCTTCAGACAGTTCATAATGGATTCTCAGTTCACTTAGCTCTAGAGATGGACATTATTGGTGAGAGGCGGAAGCCGCAATTTGCAAGGTGCGTTTTCAATTAGCGATATTTCCAGGAACAGGATTGGATCAGAATATGTTAAGATTGATTTTCAAGAATTCTTGACTAGAAATTATGGGACGGCTCCACCCAATGTAGTATGGGATGCTTTGAAGGCTTATTTATGGGAGCAATTTATGTCTGAAGATGTGGCAACCAATAGGAAAGCTTAAGGGCAAACACTGGCTTTAGGAAAGGTTGTGAAAGTAGCACATGATGAGCTTTCTCGGCAGTATACTGAAGAGAATAGAAGGGTGCTCGAGAAAGCTAAACATTTGCTACGCAATATATTTTTATGCCAAGAGATATGTAAATAATACTGCTTATATGCAGAGATTTATGAAGATACTAATTATGCTGGAAAGATTATGGATTGGTAAGCCTGAGAAAAAGTAGCCAAAAATTCTATATATATTTTAAAATGTCCCATAACCAGGCTGCACTGTTAGGCGCAGGGAAAAATAAATGAATTCTTTCTTGAACAGTCTATTCACATCTATAGTCATAGCAATGAAGTTGATAAAGAGGCACTGGAAGCATTTTTGGGAGGACTAGACATGCCTACACTCTCAGAGGAAGAGAGGCAAAACATCATTGGCCCCTTTAGTATGGAAGAGTTGGCAGAGGTGGTTTGTATTCTGCCAAATAAAAAGGCCTGTGGCACAGATAGCTTTCCACCAGCGTTCCATAAAGAGTTCTTAGACCTCTTAATAGAATATCTGCTTTTAGTATCAGTTTTTTTTAGTAGGCTTTTTAAAAAAGGGAAGAATGCGGAGGATCCAAGTTCATTTCATTCGATAACATTACTGAATTTGGATTATAAGATAATCATGAAATTGTTAGCGAAAGGATTTAATGGCATAGCCTCAAGTTAGAACCATTAAGATCAGAACAGCTTTATTGCAGGACATCATTTAGGAACACATACGCACTATCTAGCAGAAGCACTTGATTATCTATCTGCAAATCATGTTCTTCCTACAATCTTAATAAAAGACATTGAGAAGGCCTTTGATCTTGTGGACTTTGAGACTCATTTTTGCACCTTAGAGAGATTTAAGAAACCCTCTCAGATTATGATATTGGTTCAGAAAATGTACGAGAATGCAGAGGCAAATATAAATATTAATGCAACAGAAGCAGGAATGGTACAGGTGCAATAAGAAACCAGAGGGGGCTGTCCTCGTCTCCGGTCCTCTGTGCCTTCTTCATCTAACCATTAGCAATTGCAATACGGAAAAATGCTGAGATTCGGCCGTCAATAACACAGATGGACAAGAAAAAAATGTTGTGTGGATGATATAATGCTGTTATTAGATTCTTGGACAGGAAAGGGTTTTTGGGACTGTCACTATGTCTCAACGGTTACAAGGTTATAGAATCAACAAAATGAAAACTTCAGTAATTCTATGTAACAGTGGGGCTGATAATTTGCTTCCATAACCAACCAAGCGCTTTTTAGGTATTAGCTATAGAAGGAAAGTTGAAGAATTATTTGAGTTAAACTTTCACCCACTGCTTTTGAAAGTTAAAGCGCTGTTTGTTCAATGGAAATCACTCTACCTTACCCTCTTGGGAAGGGTGGCATTAATAAAAATGGCGATTTTACGCGTTTAACTTTCTCTTTTCTGCAGTATTTTGTGTGATGAATGTTACCTTTTTTAAAGATGCTGACTCAAGGTTTTCTTCTTTTATCTGGCAGAATAAAAGTGCCAGACTAGCATATAGCAGTTTGTATCGAGATGTGGAGGAAGGTGGCTTAGCCCTTCCACATTTACTTTATACTATTATACCTATTTTTCAGAATATATTTTTAGATTTTATACAATGTTTGAACCATCTAGAATTTTTAAGAATGACCTGATGAAATCGATTTTATATGAATGTAATATTAACAATGTTTTTTAGGTTGACTAAATCCCCCAAGAAGGTCCATTAAAAGATTTTACACTGTTTTTCAAAAAGCTGATTAATTTTTATAGGTATTATTCAATTCCTTATATTAACATTGCTACATGGTTGTCTGATTTAGAGTGGGGTTTGAGGGAGAGGATCGATCAAAGCACTGTATCTAAATGGGAGCCAGTGAGTTTCCTCAAGGTGACAGATTTCATTACAGGGAATGGGTGGAAAATTTGGCCTGAAATTAAGGCACAGATATGTGGGAATTATTGGCTGCAGTGCTCTTCTAATATTCTAGTTTTAAGATTGAAGACAATCAACATAAGTCTATTATTGAGCAGTAAAATTGGTCACTAATTGTATTGAGATTTTAAGTATTTATATTGATACCTAAGTATTAATACACTCCCCCACCAATTACTCCTATATCCCTTACATCCCACGCCAAAAAACTATTTTAGTTTTTTGAAAAATGTAAATGATATTTTTTTTAATTAAAAACGATTACATTTGTTTTTATTAACTTTGATGCAAAAGCATTTAAATTATATCTAAGTATTAATATACTCTCCCACCGATCACTCATATATCCCCTACATCTTGCTTCAAACATTAAAGATTTTTACATTTTTAAAATATTAAATTAAAAAAATTGAATCTGATTTCTAAAAAATATTTTTTAACTCATTGATATCATGCTCAAGTACTAAAATTAATATCTGAAAAGTAATACACTTCTCCACCCATCTCCATACATTACCCCTGAATCTCCTACATCAGCCTGCTAAAAAAATATTTAGTTTTTTTTATCATGTAAGTTTATGTTTATTAGATATGAAGTCTAATTTGTTTTACTATGTTGTCTAAACAATATTATTACTTGATAATAACATTAATTTAATGAGGTGGTAACCCCAAGAGCCCCTGTTTTATGCAGACAAATTGCAAAATAATTCCATAAATATCCTTTAAAAGTAGGGGACTAAACCTCCAATCCCCTTTTACTATTCCAATTAATTTTTATTGGATGATATTATCAAATATTTTTCAAATGTCCACCACCCTTTTTTACACCATATATTAATGTTTTTAAACCTGTTCTAAATAAACACATACTTACTCAAAATACTTACCTATAATTACCAATATGCGTGGTATTGGCATGTGTTGTAAAGGCATGCTTGTTAAAGTTTTCTGCATGGTGAAGACTGCATGGTAATGACTATTTCCCATTGGATAATGCTAGGGACATACGAAACAACATTTCAAGAATGTGATCAAAGTATGAGGATATTTTTTCTAACAAAGATAGGTACAACATTTACACCCGATTCAAAGCCAGAAATGCCTCAAAAGCTGTACATAATCCCACAGTGGATTAGATAAGCATTCTAAATCAAGCTCTGAAGTTGCCATCAAGTTGATTTTGGGGTCCAGTCTTCACCTGAAGTGCTGTTGAAGAGGCTTAGTGCGTTTTTTTTCAATGCCTTTGGGTTTAGTGGAAAAATCACTTTCTGCAGCCTAAAGAGTGTAGTCCATTAAATTGTTAAAGCAAGAGGATTATCTTCTTGATGTTACGTTTGTAGGAGTGGGCATACCATTTGTTCTTTACTAGACCCTGCAATCTGATTTTGAGTCATGATATTCTTAATTGCCAGAATCACCTTATCATCTGTTTTAACATCTGATTGTATAAGGGAGGGTGACCTGATATTTGCGAGAAAAGATGGAGTAACAAGAAGAAGGGTCAATGATCACTTATGAGACAATTCACGTCTTACATCTTTGTTGTACTCAGATAAAGATGATCTTCTAATGACTATTTTTTTAGTTCATAATTTTGAATAGTCATTCATTAGATATTAAAACATCTGTATCGCGAGACTGTAGGGAAAAGTTCCTTTATGTCAGAATAAAGTAACATAGAGGGAGATTATGGCTTCTGCCCCTACAGTGCATTTGCCTACCCAGAAAGTTGCTTTACGGCAGAACAAATACAATAATGCAGACTTTATAAGGATAAAATAATATGTAAATGGTGCAGAAAAAAATCAATAACGCAGCTGTATGCTGCAAGAAGCACAAAGTATTAAAATGAAAGATATAGTTGAAGTCAAATACTCAGCTCACCAATGCTTGAGCAGCAAGTTGCACTACTGTTGCCATCCCCAGTCTTAATGGTACTTCCTTTATTTGAGCCTCTTTGATGCTGGATTTTGTTTTGGGAAGAATCCTGCACTGCTGCAGTAATCAGAGTTACAAGTTACATTGCTTGGTTATTGACAAATACTAGCATACCCACTGTATTTGTTAAGTGAGGCAGATCCCAGCCATCATTCACCCATGACCTCCCTGCCCATGGCACTTCACGTGTCATGACCCATGGACCATCACCCCAGCCAAGTGCAGCATTGTTCATTTCGGCACTCCTGTGTTGGCTGTACATTGTGTGTCTACTTCTTTTAATGTAGCATTTACAAAGCTTTTAATGGATTGCAAATGAAAATATGCTGCCTTTCTCTTTCCTCCCAATGCTCACTCACCCTCCTTTATTCGTTTCTAAGTTTTTCTATCAACGCCTACCAGAATCATTGGAAAAAAACATTTATGGCATGCGCCACATGCTACAGAACATGTGGTTCATATGGCTTCCATAATGGATTTACGCCTGTTCAAATTTGACATTCATCAACTTTCAGTTTCAACTACAGTTACTGACTAAGACAAAGCTACATCATCAGTGAACCACCTCCCCCTCCACTATTCTATAGCAAAACCTCTACCGTACCTAACCCGGCCATTTCCCTGTACCTTAGCCTGCTACAACAGACCACGGGCCTGGTTTTTAGAGTTTGCCAGAGGAATTCACTCCATCACAAACATAACTTATATTCCAACCGCCATATTACAAATCATCCCTAAGTCAAGTTTCCTTCCCTTACTGCCAAGTGAATGTGTTTACTTTAACAAATTTGTGTTTAACCGTGAGGCCAGGAGGTAAAGTTGGATTAAGTGTCTGTGAATTTGTGTTTTGTGGATGGGATACTCCCTATAAAATCTATATATCCCATTCCTTTCCTTGTACTTTAGTGCATCATTTTCCGCACTTCTACTTATGGCAGACAGGATATTTATCATCCACATCTTATTAATGATCTGTGTGATATATTATTAATGATCTACCTCTTTAGAGTCAGGGTATAATTGAAAGGCATTTGAAGAAGAACAGGGCCATTGGAATCAATGCAGCTGCAGACTGTACTGCAGAGAGAAGCTAATTTGTATCTGATGCACTAGCTATCATGCTTCAAGTCATATAGAACAATAAGAATAGAATATTATACTCCATGGTGGATGATGCCTTTCTCATTAAACTCGATTATTTATTTTCTTTTTACACACTAAGTTTTTTTAATCTTCTGCTGACTCCTTTCAGTCAGTCGGTGCTTTTATGTGATGCATGTGGTGTTAAAATCAAGTCCCTGTGAATGACTTTCCTAATCCAATCAAAAATTCCAATGGCCTTATGGGACCAGCAAACGTACTTATACTGTGCCAACATATAATAAAAAAAACTGGTGTTTGCACAGAGCATTTTTTTTTACAATTTAGCAGTTTTATTTTTTTTCTTTCTTGATATAGCTACTCCTGCTGGTGCATCTTCACAACCGACTGGGCAGGAGGTCATGGTCGGGCTCTGGAGGCAGAGACTGGTGGCCACCAGTGAGCACCACCAGCGGCTGGTGGATGAGGAGGGCCCGGCACATGCCTCAGCTTCTGGGCCCGTTTCCACCTACCAACCACCTGTGCTTCCAGCCTCCAGGCCACACCAGCGTTGCTGGCATCTTGGAGCTGCCGGTGCCTGTCCCTATGCCACCCACCTTTCAGACCAGATCCACCATTGCTGCATTCTGTGGGAGCTGGCACACTTGGACCACTGGATGGCATGCCTCGAGGTCCACATCCAACATCTGGAGACTCTATTGGAGAATGTCCTCTTGTTGTGTATATATATATGTTTATGTACGAGCACTTTGTCGCTTAATACCTTAGTGTTTGTTTTTAAAGTGTATCACTGGTTCTCTTGCACGCTTCTCTACAGTTCGTATTCAGTCTTGGATCATTCGTGAAGAGAGCATTGGAGAAGAGGGCAGATCAGCTGTGTACTTTGGAAGCTCCTATTCTTGGTGTTTCAATTTGGAATAAACTTGTTTGGGAACTTATTCTTCCTTCGATCTGTCATTACAAACTGGCGACGAGCTGAGTTGAAACACCATGAAAACCAAGGCTTTTGGATTTTGATTAGAATTTGTTAAATAGTTTTCAAGGAGGAGTTCACTCGATTTATACATCCTGTCTTTCCTGGCATCTTTTTCGGACACCTCTACCCATGACTACTGTTACTGCCAGGAGCTCACCAAGGGACACTTCTGCAATGGTTCTCATCTAAAGGTTGCTTACATGGTTGATCCTGAGATTGTTTGAGTGATGTGGCCATTCTTTGGACAAGGATTCCAGGCCATCATCCGCCATCAGGAGAAGACGCTTTGTCAGTGACGCCTCGTCATCTATTTGACATCTGTAATTTCTTACGTGGGTTCATAGTGCCTGTCACGTAACGTGCTGCCATTTTAAATGTATTACAGGCTGCGTGGCATTCTCTACAGCTTTTCACACAAGTGCTACCACTTTTGGAAATCTAAGTCTACAAAGTTCTTTTGCAATTTGGAATAATTCACCACAATTTATAAGGTGAGCCTTCACTCTAATTTCCTGTTTTCCAAGGGATCCCTTGTTTCTACTATACATTTCTACTGTGTGGATTTAGTACTCTTGGGGGGTCAGATGTATGACGTTTTTTTCATGTGCAAATGGGTTAGTACATGCATATAAATGCTGTAAGGGATTTGCTTTCCTCGCATAGTGGAATCTTAGTATACGCAGCTGATAAGTCAATAGTAGAAAGCCACCTGGCATCATTGCTCAACGTCAACATCTCCAAGATTTGGGAAGAAGGAACCTATCTACTACCATGTTATTGTTTAGATTAGAATGTTTCATTTTTTTCTTTTTTAAATGCATCCCGAAAACGTGCTGCATTGAAAAAAAAACCTGCTTTATTTAAAAGCAGTACCTGACATGGTGGTCTGCTGAGCCCAGTAGACCACCATACCTGGGGGGACTTGCCATTCCCAATGGGCTCATTAATATTCATGAGCCTCTCAATTTGCAACCCCATCAGGAATCACTAACAGCGTGAAACACACTGTTGTACATCCAAAATAGTGCCTCGCAGATTGCGAGTCGCAAAAAACTCACAATTTGCAAGGCACTATTTTGGGTGTCGTACAACTGGCCCTTGGAATATGGAGTTTCTTCTACAAGCCACACACATTGGTTGGAATATAGTGTACTAGTCCCTTGTGGGTGAAGAAGGGACACTGTATTTTTTACCTGTCTCCTGTGCAAGTTAAATACGCTATCATGGCTGCACAGAAATTTTCTTTGCAACCACCTCAAGCGTTTTGGCCTGCAGGGGGGAACTTATGCATGAAATGGATCGAATGGAAGTCCTATATTTTTAAATTTCATCTACACTATTGATGAAGAGGATAAAATG
Source organism: Triturus cristatus (assembly GCF_964204655.1). Classification (NCBI taxonomy): domain Eukaryota; kingdom Metazoa; phylum Chordata; class Amphibia; order Caudata; family Salamandridae; genus Triturus; species Triturus cristatus. The sequence continues at coordinate 494,400,616 of NC_140588.1, forward strand.
CCCCCAGAAAAGAAAAAACTGATTTTCTTACATTCTCTGGGTGCAGGAGGTGTAAAGGCTTACGAGGAAATGACAAAAGCCCTTGGGGATGGTGATGTTAACCTCTTCAGTGCCCATGACGAGATAGTCTCGTCATGGAGCACGGTTGCGCTGTGCCCATGACGAGACTATCTCGTCATGAACCCCACCCACTAGTGCAACGCCCGGCACAGGAGGGGGAAAGGGCGTGGCACTGAAGGGGTTAATGTATTCAAAGCTATTTTAAATGATATGAAAATTACTTTTCACCCAAAGATTGTATAAGAAAGAATTTGTGATGCACAACAGGACTAACACACAATGTACACAACTACAGTAAACAGTTTTTCAACAATGCTGACAAAACAATAAGTGAATAAAGTGTTTTTTTACATGTATCAACAATACAAAATGTACATAACAAATATAACACATAAAACATAAATTGATTGCACAGCGTTGTAGAGACATTGAAAAAAACCCTAACAAGACCTATGATTTGTCCCTTTCGTTGTAAAGGTCTAGTTGGGAAACAATGCTTATTTTGTGAGCGTCGACGTTTCAAGCCATTGATTATGTGTGTGTTTGAAAGACAAAAACAAAAAGAACTATTGATGGACAGAATGCAGAACACTGTCATACATTCACCCCAGTACAGAGATCTGGGCCTCAATCCAACGCTTTTTTGCTCACCATGTCATTCCAGTTTGGACACAGCCATATGCAAATCAGTCTTCTTGACCCTGTTCCCAATGGGAACAGTCCAGCCCGAACTGCCAGGCCAGGTCCTCTCTGGACTGGAAACAAGCATCCTAGGACCGGTTTCGGGATTTCAACCCTCTTCAGCCAGGATAGCTTGACTCCAGTGCCATGGAGAGCACGGGACTCACGTCTGAGCATACCCGTCCAACTCGGGGTGACAAATGCAAAAAGAACTATTGACGGACAGAATGCAGAACACTGTCATTCATTCACCCCAGTACAGAGATCTGGTCCTAAATCCATCATTTTTTTGCTGACCATGCCATTCCAGTTTGGACCCAGCCATATGTAAATCAGTCTTGACCCCGTGCCCAATGGGAACAGTCCAGCCCGAACTGCAAGGCCAGGTCCTCCCTGGACTGGAAACAAGCATCCTAGGACCGGTTTCGGGGTTTCACCCCTCTTCAGCCAGGATAGCTTGATTCCAGTGGCATTGAGAGCACGGGACTCACGTCTGAGCATACCCGTCCCATTCGGGATGACAAATGCAAAAAGAACTATTGATGGACAGAATGCAGAACACTGTCATACATTCCCCCCATTACAGAGATCTGGGTCTAAATCCATCGTTTTTTTGCTCACCATGCGATTTCAGTTTGGACCCAGCCATATGCAAATCAGTCTTGACCCTGTGCCCAATGGGAACAGTCCAGCCCGAACTGCAAGACCAGGTCCTCCCTGGACTGGAAACAAGCATCCTAGGACCGGTTTCGGGGTTTCACCCCTCTTCAGCCAGGATAGCTTGATTCCAGTGGCATTGAGAGCACGGGACTCACGTCTGAGCATACCCGTCCCATTCGGGGTGACAAATGCAAAAAGAACTATTGATGGACAGAATGCAGAACACTGTCATACATTCCCCCCATTACAGAGATCTGGGCCTAAATCTGTCGTTTTTTTGCTCACCATGCCATTCCAGTTTGGATCCAGCCATATGCAAATCAGTCTTGACCCTGTGCCCAATGGGAACAGTCCAGCCCAAACTGCCAGGCCAGGTCCTCCCTGGAATGGAAACAAGCACCCTAGGACCGGTTTCGGGGTTTCACCCCTCTTCAGCCAGGATAGCTTGATTCCAGTGTGTTTGAAAGACATCACCGTTGGGTCTTTATCAGGACTAAAAAACAATTGTGTACTGCCTGTGTAAAAGAAAGGTAGGTATGTTTTAGAAATCAGTGTGTGAGGAATTACGGAAGAAGGTAAAAGTATAGGACCCTTGCTCACCTTCAAAAGAGAATTGTCTCAGGGGAAAGGAGAAGCAGCTAGCCTCGTTGTCAATATTTGATAACCTGCACATACAATAGGTATAGGTACGTGGGATATTCATGTCCACTAAAAAGTTGAACACATAAAACAATCTCCACCAAACAATTAGACATCAAAACGCTGCTCAATATCATGCTTGATGAAATAAGAGACAAAAAGAGGTCTCAGGAAAGATTGAAGGCGCAGTGGCTTGTCTTCCAGTTAAAATCCAGGAAGCAGAGCCCAGGATTTCTCAGCTGGAGGACCAGATGACCGGATTGCTTACTAAAGTACGCAAAGTTACTAAAGACAGGAATTCGCAAGAAAATAGGCTCGAGGAGATGGAAAATCACTCACGCTGTTCCAACTTGCGTATAGTGGGAGTTCCCGAGAGAATGAAAGGCGCCCAGACACCGCAATGGGTGGAATCCTTCATTAAGGAAAAAGTCCTCCCCGAGTTCAGCGGGGATCTTACAATCACCAGGGCCCACAGAGTTCCATTCCATCCTCTGCCAAGCACGAGTTGTCCCCGCACCATCTTAGTCAAATATCGCAGACTATCGCAGGATCCTGGCCTAAGCCAAACAACAAAGGCAATTCCCAGTTAATGAGACCTCCAACTGCTGAATTTTCCCTGATATGTCTGCAGCTGTGGCTTGGAGACGCAAAGAGTTTGTCAAGCTGCTTTTTTTGTTTAAAGCCCAAGGCGGGCAGGCATCAATTGCCCAACAGGCGAAACTGCGTGTTCTTGTTAAGGGGAAATTCCATATGTTTGCTAACTTAGAAGACGCACGGAATCTTCGCAAGGAAATTTCGGGTCCACAATGAATCAATGGACTTATAAATGCTTTTTCTACTTATTGACGTTTTGATGGTTTTTCTTTTCTTTTTTTTCCACCTTTAGAACTTAGAAGAGGCATAGGATCTTCTTAAAGAACTCTTGGGCACAGAATGAACCAATGAACGTATTACTGTTTTTCCTATCTCTTAGCCAGGTAGTCTATAGCATCCCTTTGCCGGGGGAGTGGGTCACTCTGGGTGCAGATTCATGGCACCCTCAAAAGTAGCGGGGGGGAGCGAGAGGTGGTTAGCGTGGTGGTGCACCTCTCCCGAGGGGTGGTGGGGAGGGGGGTAAAAGGAGAATAGCAGCCAAAAGAGCAGGGGCATTAGAGCAAAAGCTTTAAAGGAAATGGGAATGTTTAAGTGTTTCTATTTCAGTCTTTTTTTGTTGATTCTTACGAAATTGGAATTAGGGCAAAAATGACTAGTACGCACTATTTCTATCAATGTTAATGGGATACTAAACAAATCAAAATATGGAGCTTTAATAAGGTGGCTAGTGTCTTCCTCGCACCAGGTACTATTTTTTCAGGAAACTCATTTAAAAACTAATCTTCCTAAGTTATATTTTCCCAGCTTTTTCTCGCACACTTTCTTTGCTTCGGCCAGGCTGGCCAAAAGAAGAGTTGCTGTTTTTTTGCCGTAGTCTTCCTTGGGAATTTGGTCAAATTCGGAGAGATCCCCTGGGGCGTTGGCTTTGGGTTGAGGCCAAATTAAATGGGATGACCTTAAACTTTATAAACAACTACAGCCCGACAGTCGATGATACCACAGCCCTACTAAAGATCAGGGAGCTACTTAGGAGGGCCCCTTGAAAAATTATTTTGGGTGGAGACTTCAACTTTATCCAACATCTGAAAAAAGACACTGGGAATAAAAAGAAAAAAGAACAGAACCCCAAAACAAAGAAAGTGCTGGAGGCCTTAAAGCAGGAACATCTACTGTTTGACCAATGGCGTAAATCTAACCCTACTGCTGCGAAATTTACCTGCCATTCTAATCAATTTCGCACGCCCTCCCGGATCGATTTCTTCCTTATATACGATCTCTTAAGGTTTTAGACACCACTATAGAGGCCAACCCATTTTCAGATCATTTCCTTATTACAATTGAGTTGGAAATTGAAGGGGGAGCCAAGACTCAATCCAGGTGGCAGATGGATCGTCTACTCCTGCAAGATCCTAACTGGGTGGCTCAAACCAAAAAGTGGATATTGAAGTTTTCAGTATAAATGAACATACAGCAGAAATTTTTTCAGTCTGGGGTGGGTTTAACGCAGCCCTTCGGGGATAGATGATTGCGTGCTCAGCCGCTCAGTCGAGAAAAAGGCGGGATAAGATTAACCATCTCCAACAGGCTGTAAACTATGCTATGAGCTTGAGAGATACTCTGCCCCAGGGGAGTGGAGATGCTGCCTCTCAGCTAGAAAGGGCAAAGTTAGCTTAAAAATATTTTTTTTTAATTGAAGAAATTAATAGCTCCAAAACCTTCCAACAACAAGTATATGAGGAGAGTCAAATGGTGGGAAAAATGGTTGTTGGACAAACAAAAACTAAACAGAAGAAAGCCTTAATATCAGAAATTATTGATCCAAAGACCCAAAATATCATTAAAGACAAAGATGATATAGCTCAAGTTTTTGTGGAGCACTATTCACAGCTCTACTCTGCAAAATACGAGGTAGGGTTAGACCTTACTCACAACTATCTTGATGAAGTAAACCTTCCTGTCTTACCTGGCTGATCAACTTGAGCGCAAAAGTTTGGTTGCCGAAATCTCAGATACGGTGAAATCAAAAGCAGGGGCAAAGGCCTGTGGAGCAGGTGGGCTCCCAATTGAATTTTCTAAAATCTTTTCTAAAGAATTGACTCAATTTTTGGCTAAATTATTTAATGTAGTTAGATTGCGAGGCATTGTTCCTCCTAGCTTTAAGGATTCTTTCATTATTAGTTTTGTCAAAAAAGTAAAGAACCATAAGGATGTTAACTCTTATAGGCCGATTAGCCTCCTTAACGCTGATTTCAAGATTCTAATGAAAATATGGGCCCAACGCTTTACCCCGATTGCCCAGGCTTTAATCCACCCCGATCAGTCTGGTTTTGTCACGGGGAGGTCTAATATCCTCAAATACTGGGTGTTTAATCCAGGCCCTCGACTTTGCTACAAATAATAAAATTCCAACTCTAGTTACAATGGTCGATGCCGAAAAGGCATTCGACCTAGTAAACTGGGATGCACTTTTCCTCGGAATGTAAAAATTTGGCTTTCCTGCCCAGATAATCAATATGCTGAATAACATCTATCAAGGTGTCCAAGCCCGGGTGGTAGTTAATGCCAATACGATAGGGGCAATTAATATAAATCGAGGTACCAGACAAGGCTGTCCGATGTCCCCCATCCTGTTTACCTTGTTTATCGAGCCGCTAGCAATAAGAATTCGTGGAAACCCTGAAATTAAACCATGAATAGAAGGAATGGCACAAATAAAATTATTCGCTGATGATATAATTTTATATCTGCGACCCGACAAATTAAATCTCGATCAGACTCTACACGAATTCAGTCAATTTGAACTGATTGGTATATATAAAATAAATCAAAACAAAACTACTCAATAGATGAATTCTTCTACCATTAACTTTGATTGGCCGCGTAGCACTTATTAAAATTTCTATACTTCCCCTATTGGTTTTTCTTATAAATGTACCGCTAAATAATAATTCCCATTTCTTTAAAGAGATTGAGTCAATGATCAGGGATTTTGTTTGGAATAGGAAAGCTTCCAGGGTTAAGCTGCCTATATTACAGTTGGGAACCACTCAAGGGGGTCTAGCACTACCAAATATTCGCACTTAGTACATGGCAGCGATCCTGGATCTCTCAGCATGTTTATTGGATCTGTTTTTGTATGATAGAATGATACAGGATCGCAAGTTCCTACTTTTTTGATAACAGCTAAATTACCAAGAAAGACCCGATACAAGACTATCCAGGATTTTTCCGATAGACTACAGTCCTTTTTTAAACAGGTTGGGTTTGTTGGCTTTCAGTATTTGAAATTAGAGGAATGTAAGATCTTTGGGCTTCAAATCCATTCCAGTAAGCTCAAAAGATGGAAGGACTGTGGTCTAGGAGAATTGGGTTTTTCCCTTACCTCACGGAAACTCATCACCTGGCAAGAGGTCTTAGATAGATCTGATAATCGATTAAAAACTGGGTTTTTGGAAGATCTGCAGATTTTAAACTTTATAAAAAAATATAACCTGTTGGCATGTGGGATACCACCAGCTCAGGCCAATGCCCTTTGTAAAGTCAAATTAAAAGGAGTGGAAAATTGGTATACCTTACTGAGAAAGGATGAAGAGTCTCCTTTGGTTGAAGAAGTTCGGGCCAAAATAACCTGCAAAACGAATTGTTCCTTCTCGAGGCAGGAGTGGGAGCAGATTGCCCAGTTAGGAACTAAGGCCCTCATAGCAGCCAATTTTAAAAGGATGTCCTTTTTATCTCGTTGGCTGGCCTATTTCACCCCAAAAGCTCTTAATAAACGCTTCTCCGGAGTAGAAAATAAATGCTTTTGTTGCCAGATTCGAGACGGGGGCGATTGGCTTCATATATTTTTTACATGCCCGAAGCTCGAAATATTTTGGCATAAGATCTTTTCTTCAATGAGCCAGGCCATCGATAAGACGCTTGATCCCAAAGCTGAGGTGGCTCTATTTGGCGTTTCCATAAAAAGATCTGACTTGTCCACAGCCGAAGAGACATACACGGTGATCTGTTCCTTAGTAGCCCATTCCTAATCCTCCAAAATTGGAGGTCAGAGGATATACTATCTTACTCAAAATGGAAATTCTCTGATAGCGAACAGTTCATGACCGCCACCAGGCACTTTAGCACTTGGCACTTTATTATTATAAAATGTTAGGACAGGCACGTTTGCACTTTAATGTTGCAGGGTTTTCTGCCTAAGCAGAATGTCTACTAAACCAAGAAAAAACTTCTTCATTGGGTGGGCAAAGGTAAACTACAACATTAAGGTTGTTTATCCCTGCAATATTCTAGCACTTTGCACTGTTTGCACTTTACTGAAACTGCGACTGTAGAAATGATAGCACTCTGCACTTTCTTGTTATTTATTTAGGCTAAGACATGTTGGTACTATAATGTAGCAGGGGTGTCTTAGAATGGATAGAATGTTTATCTATTTAACAAACACGACCTGGATTAGGGGGCAAAGTCTAATAATAACAATAATATGGGATTCTGGTCATCCTTGCTATATTTTAACATCTAGCACTGTTTGCACTTTAGAAATTATGGTATTGGGAACATTGTTTTTCTTCTCCAGTTTTCTATCAATATTAACATCAAATGTTATTGATCAAAGGATTCTACTAGACTTCGCTTGTTTTTAAAACTTTTTTATTCCTGATCATTGATTATTGTATATTGTTTAACCCTGGGCGTAGTTCGCGAAGTAGCACTTTGCGAAGCTACGCAAAGTGCAGTTCGCACTACGCGAGCTACGCGTAGCACTTCGCGAACTGCGTAGTACCTTGTTCGCACTGTGCCAGATGTCGTTTTCAATGATTGCACAGTGCGGACACGCAACCGGCACTGTGCAATCATTGAAAATGGCATCTTGCACAGTGCGAACTGTAGTTTTCTGCTGCTCGAGTAGATTTTTACTCGAGCGGCAGCTTTCTCAACGCGAACTGGTAGTTTCTCATCCCGAGCGGTCGCGAGCATACGCGACCACTCTTAATGAGAAACCTGACCTCCTCACGTTGGGAATCTCGCCGGGAGGTATATTTTCCATGCTCGCGATCGCAAACTTGATGTTGCTGATCGCGAACAAAGAAAAAGTCTCGCCGGGATGTCATTTTGCTTGCTCGCGGTCGCCAACTTGACGTTAAGGACCGCGAGCAAGCAAAAAATGACCGCAGCACTACGCAACACTACGCTACGCGTGTTCGCACTGTGCTACGTGCAATTCGCGTAGTGCGAAGTAGCGCGAACTTCGCAAACTACGCGAGCGTAGCGTAGTGCTTTGCCCAGGCTTAATATTGTTTTAACTGCCCATCTGTTCTGCTCAATAAAAAAAAAATTAAAAAAATTAAAAAGTTGAACACATGGAATGGCTCATGGTTCTTACCTGTATATCCAGATACAGGTGTCTAATCGTGAGAAGCCATCGAAGGGCCATTCAAAAGTGGTAAGAAGCCAAAGCTCTTTTTAAAAGGTTTTGATTTGGGAGGCATTTTTCGTGATTATTCCTGCATTGCTTATATTTTGCTACAGGATCCAAGGAAGCAAGGTTGCTCCTGGTTCTTGCCTCTGTATGCGGACAGAGGCTGCTGGCCCTGCTAGCCTATTTCATTGTGTGCACTTCACTGTCAGTGGAGGACGCTCCGACATTGCACTCCGAGCGTGAGAAGCCGGAGGTGAGTTTTTTGCATTTGGGCTGACCGTGTAGTCTTGTTACCTCAGTCCTTGACTAGGGAAGCAATTAGCTTGAACTTTTTTTTTTCTTTTTGGTTATGTCTCGCCACAGGATCCAAGGGAGCACGTGTGCCCCTGGCTCTAATATATATACATTTCATCTACATTTATATGGAAGACGCACAGGCTTTTCTAACCCACTACCTGATTTCTGAGTTTATGGAATTTCAAGGTAGGGACCCAGGTCCAATTATGAATATGATTACCACTGTATATATGTATATAATATGTCTCATTAGTGCTTATTATTCATGGTAGGAAAAATCCGATTGGCCGCACTCTGCTAGTCCTACCAGCGTGTTACCCCAAAGAATTGTGATCCATGAAGTAGCGTCGGCGGGTACGCCTATGCCAAAAGTTTAAAATGAAAATAAGTGTCGCGTTAGCCATCCCTGGACACGTGTTTCAAGGTAGTTGCCTCTCGTCAGCAGGGAGTAGGTATGTGTGTAGGGTTGCTGCGTAGGCTGCCAAAAAATATTCTCAGGTAAAGTACCACTCAAGGCGCGCAGGTGCGTAGCCATGGGCTCGTCAGCCCCACCGGCTCAAGGGAGCCTGAATGTAAACAAAAATCCGATTGGCCGCACTCTGCTAGTCCTACCAGCGTGTTACCCCAAAGAATTGTGATCCATGAAGTAGCGTCGGCGGGTACGCCTATGCCAAAAGTTTAAAATGAAAATAAGTGTCGCGTTAGCCATCCCTGGACACGTGTTTCGAGGTAGTTGCCTCTCGTCAGCAGGGAGTAGGTATGTGTGTAGGGTTGCTGCGTAGGCTGCCAAAAAATATTCTCAGGTAAAGTACCACTCAAGGCACGCAGGTGCGTAGCCATGGGCTCGTCAGCCCCACCGGCTCAAGGGAGCCTGAATGTAAACAAAAATCCGATTGGCCGCACTCTGCTAGTCCTACCAGCGTGTTACCCCAAAGAATTGTGATCCATGAAGTAGCGTCGGCGGGTACGCCTATGCCAAAAGTTTAAAATGAAAATAAGTGTCGCGTTAGCCATCCCTGGACACGTGTTTCGAGGTAGTTGCCTCTCGTCAGCAGGGAGTAGGTATGTGTGTAGGGTTGCTGCGTAGGCCGCGCGCCGTAAAAAGGTACTTAACCTAATATATTTGGCAGTCTACTAGGCACCCCGCATACAGACCTGCTCCCTGCTGACGAGAGGCAACTACCTCGAAACACGTGTCCAGGGATGGCATTTATTTATTATACTTGTGGCATAGGTGTACTCGCCGCTGCTACTTCATTCTCCAGAATCCTATGGGGCTACTTGCCAGTATGACGAGCGGTGTGCGACCCACGTTGTAGATGTATTTAAAGCTCCCTCGAGCGATTGGCTGACGAGTCAGGATCCCGCACCCGCGTGCCGTAAAAAGGTACTTAACCTAATATATTTGGCAGTCTACTAGGCACCCCGCATACAGACCTGCTCCCTGCTGACGAGAGGCAACTACCTCGAAACACGTGTCCAGGGATGGCATTTATTTATTATACTTGTGGCATAGGTGTACTCGCCGCTGCTACTTCATTCTCCAGAATCCTATGGGGCTACTTGCCAGTATGACGAGCGGTGTGCGACCCACGTTGTAGATGTATTTAAAGCTCCCTCGAGCGATTGGCTGACGAGTCAGGATCCCGCACTCGCGCGCCGTAAAAAGGTACTTAACCTAATATATTTGGCAGTCTACTAGGCACCCCGCATACAGACCTGCTCCCTGCTGACGAGAGGCAACTACCTCGAAACACGTGTCCAGGGATGGCATTTATTTATTATACTTGTGGCATAGGTGTACTCGCCGCTGCTACTTCATTCTCCAGAATCCTATGGGGCTACTTGCCAGTATGACGAGCGGTGTGCGACCCACGTTGTAGATGTATTTAAAGCTCCCTCGAGCGATTGGCTGACGAGTCAGGATCCCGCACCCGCGCGCCGTAAAAAGGTACTTAACCTAATATATTTGGCAGTCTACTAGGCACCCCGCATACAGACCTGCTCCCTGCTGATGAGAGGCAACTACCTCGAAACACGTGTCCAGGGATGGCATTTATTTATTATACTTGTGGCATAGGTGTACTCGCCGCTGCTACTTCATTCTCCAGAATCCTATGGGGCTACTTGCCAGTATGACGAGCGGTGTGCGACCCACGTTGTAGATGTATTTAAAGCTCCCTCGAGCGATTGGCTGACGAGTCAGGATCCCGCACCCGCGCGCCGTAAAAAGGTACTTAACCTAATATATTTGGCAGTCTACTAGGCACCCCGCATACAGACCTGCTCCCTGCTGACGAGAGGCAACTACCTCGAAACACGTGTCCAGGGATGGCATTTATTTATTATACTTGTGGTATAGGTGTACTCGCCGCTGCTACTTCATTCTCCAGAATCCTATGGGGCTACTTGCCAGTATGACGAGCGGTGTGCGACCCACGTTGTAGATGTATTTAAAGCTCCCTCGAGCGATTGGCTGACGAGTCAGGATCCCGCACCCGCGCGCCGTAAAAAGGTACTTAACCTAATATATTTGGCAGTCTACTAGCCACCCCGCATACAGACCTGCTCCCTGCTGACGAGAGGCAACTACCTCGAAACACGTGTCCAGGGATGGCATTTATTTATTATACTTGTGGCATAGGTGTACTCGCCGCTGCTACTTCATTCTCCAGAATCCTATGGGGCTACTTGCCAGTATGACGAGCGGTGTGCGACCCACGTTGTAGATTTATTCATGGTAGGAGAAAGACGGTTTATGAAAACTCCAATACCATACTTTTGAACTGCCCTTTGATGTCTTTTTGCCAATGGCTTCTCATGATTAGATACCTGTATCTGGATATACAGGTAAGAACCTAGTGGACATGAATATCCCACGTACTTATGCCTATTTTATGTGCAGGTCATCGAATATTGACAACGAGGCTTGCTGCTTCTCCATTCCATTCTCTTTAGAAGGTGAGCATGGGTCCTATGCTTTCACCTTCTTCCGTAATCCCTCACACACTGATTTCTCAAACATACCTACATTTCTTTTACACAGGCAGTGCACAATTGTTTTTAAGTCCTGATAAAGACCCAACGGTGATGTCTTTCAAGCACACGCTTAATCAATGGCTTGAAACATCGACGTTCACAAAATAAGCATTGTTGCCCAACTAGACCTTTACAACGAAAGGGACAAATCATAGGTCTTGTTAGGGTTTTTTCAATGTCTGTACAACGCTGTGCAATCAATTTATGTTTTATGTGTTATATTTGTTATGTACATTTTGTATTTTTGATACATGTAAAAAAACACTTTATTCACTTCTTTTTTTGTCACCATTGTTGAAAAACTGTTTATTGTAGTTGCGTACATTGTGTGTTAGTCCTGTTGTGTATCATAAATTCTTTCAAATACATGATTTTTTTCAGTATATCAATTAACACTATTCAATTTATTTGAGTTTGCAGTCCTACCTCTGTGAGGACAAAGTAAGAAATGTATTAATTCTTTTCGTGGCTGAACCACTGCTCATATAACATACTTACCCCCAGGTTCTGCATGCGACTAGGTTGCACCATTGTTATTATCGCATTGAGGAAGTTATCAGATGACTTCAAGTTTGATTATTTACAAGACCAATTCATTAGGGATTAGGTAGTCATGTACACAGGAGATCCTGCCATACAAGAGAGGTTATGGGTTCATGGAGATTCAGTGTTAAAAGACATACAGGGACATAAGGAAAGCTAAGTTGTCTAGTAGTAGTGCAAAAGCCCTCAAATCAGATACTAAAAAAGAGTTAGAAGAAACAGTTAGCAAAATAAGAAATAAAGGATTCACAAAACACAGGAAACAGAGTCCTAAGAGACAGGATTATACTAAGAAAGGGAAATGTAGGTGTTAACTTTGTGACTGTAGCACACGTTTGGCATTTAGCAAATTCTGACCCGCGGTTAAACAGAAATGTTCTAATTGTAATATCATAAATCATTTTGCAAAGGTGCATAAAAAAAGAGGAGCGTGAAAGTCGAATGTGTGGGTGAAGATGTAGTAAGCTCTAGTGGTGTAGATAATTTAATTAGAAAACTAACTACTTATGATTGTGATGACCATAATGATTCGCATGTTTATAATTCAAAAGAGTTGTTTATTCCCAACATTACTGATAAGTCAATTAAGAATATGAAAAAAAAACCTTGTGTTCTATGTCAATAGGGGGTGTAACTGTGCAAATATATGCAGATTCTGGTTCTCCGTACACCATTGTAGATGAAGATACACGGAAGAGCAAATTTGTCAAAAATGTAGGACTTCACCTGTTACAATCTGATATTTGTCCTGAAGGATTTTCTGGGGAAATGATTGATATGGTAGGTTACAGGAAGTCCTTATTCAAGTTCAAGGGCAGGGAATCCTACAGAAAGGTTTATGTGACTAAGAAAGGTCCAGCTGTATTAGGGTGGAGAGATCAGGGTAATTTGGGAATGATCCTGAACCCTAATATTCCTGATCTGGTCATAATTTTGGATGATAATGAATGTCTGTATAAGGAAAATTTGAATACTTTTCCTAAAGTGTTCAGCAAGAAGATTGGTAAACTTAACAACTACAAGCACCATATTGTTTTGAAGTCTGATGCATGCCCCAAGGGTCACAAAGTAAGACACATACCCATACTCCTTGGGAAAGAATGGAGTTAAAGTTAGAGAAATTAGTCTAAGCTGATATTATTGAACAGATAGAGTCCTCAGAGTGGATTTCTATGATTATTGTAGCCCGACGTGGCAATGGCAAATTGCTGTTGTGCATTGATCTGCGTAATCTAAACAATAACATGGTAGTAGATAGGTTCCTACTTCCCAAATCTTTGAGATGTTGACACTGAGTAATGATGCCAGGTGGCTTTCTACTATTGACTTATCAGCTGCGTATAATCAGATTCCACTATGCGAGGAAAGCAAATCCCTCACAACATTTATAACGCCAACAGGTTGTTTCCAGTACAGCCTCAGTGGCAGCCATATTTCAAAGACTTTTCCATCAACTATTTGGAATACATGGGAATGTACGCTGTTTTCAAGATTATATATTAATTTCTGGGAAAGATAGAGAAGAACACAATAAGGGTTTGATGGAGGTTTTGAAGACATTGGAGGAAAAGGGATTAACAGTGGAACACACCAAGTGCAATATTACTGTGAAGTCTATAACATATCTGGGTCATGTTGTTAGTGGTGAAGGTGTTACTATCAAATCAGTGTAGGAAGATAGGATCCTTCTGCATGGGTACCCCCACTTTTGTGCCTGGTGCTAAGCTGTTTTTGACCAGTCTGACTGGGATCCTGCTAATCAGTCCATAGTATATGGTACCCATGTACCCAGGGCATGGGTACCCCAGAGGTCTCCCATGGGCTGAAGCATGTATCATGTGACCAATGAGACACCATTCAAAATAGAACTACAGGCCTGCCATTGCGGCCTGTGTAAGTTGGTGCTAACACCACTTTCTAAAATATAGGTTTCCTATATGTAGGATCACTGCACTTAAAACCTATAAGTCACCCCTCTAGCAGACCTCTACAATCCTGAAGGCAGGGTGTTTGGTTCTAAGTGAGAAAGTGCCCCTAGATGAGCAGAACACCCCTGCAGCCTACAGAGACCATTCTCCTGGGTTCTCAGTGAAGCAGTGAAGCAGCCATATACTATATAGAGGGGCACCGCGTAATTACACGATGACCATATCGAAAATGGCTGCAATGAATCTTATCATGTTTGGTATCAAACATGTTGGAATCATACCCCCCCACCATAAATTGTGTGTGAGGTATGATTGCAAGCACTGAAAGAGCCCTCCGTTAGGCTCTCAGTGTTCCTGGTACCAGCCTTCTTGACCCGGACAACACAAAATGGTTGCTGACAACCAAAGACATGATTCGGCTCTCCTGCTGCTTTGCAAAGCTCGAGTAGGGGAAGGCAGAACAATAGGCATCCTGTCACATGGAGGTGTGACCACCTCCCAGACAGGATTTAGTGTATTGGGATGGGGTGGGTGTGCTTGCCAGCACCACTCAGTCTGCATGAGGGGCACATTTGGTGTCCCTGTGCATAGCCCAGTTCAAACCAGTCATGGGAGCCGTTGGCTCCTGTTCTGGCATGAAACTGGACAAAGGACATGGGAGTAACCTCCCCCTGTCCAGACCCTCCCCTGGGAGGGTCCCCTTAATCTTCCCAACCCATTCCCTAAGGAACTCAAGGGCTTACCTGGGTGTAGGTCCCTAGATACATCATGGGATAAGTTTCAGATTAGACACCACTGCTCTTTTACTGTCTGGGCACTCTGGACTTCGCTGTACTTTGTTTGGGCCTGACTTTGTCTCCCTTCCAGTCTGCTACATCGTATGTGCCTGTGCATCATACAGGAACCTTCCACGGCCTGTGAAGCATCAAAGACACTTGAAGAAATCTCCCTTGGAGTGAATGAGTCACTCCCCTGCATTTACAGGCACCACAACTAAGTCAACATATAACAACTTTCTGGGATCCTGGAGGCGGGATACTAATAACTCCACCCAAACGCTGGCTTCTAACAAATGCCAATTAAGTCCAATCCTAAATATCCCCCAAAAAATTGTGTTTACCAGTCCACCCCACTTGTACCCCCACTTAATAGTGCTAGCAGATACTCACCAGTTTGCTCACGTTTCTCATCATTGGTGACTTAAATGACCATAAAAAAATGAACACAGTGTCTAATGTATTATAAGAGGTGAAGAAAAAATATATGTGAAAGATTGCACAAGAGGTGCTTGTGTAGATCTATCCAACTAGACCCCGTGGTGAGAGAAAGGATAACCACGTTTCTCCAAACTAACAATGAGTTATGACTCACTTGCACATGATCCTACTTTTACTGCAGTACAAGTTAGTTATGTACTGAGTAAAGTAATTCACTTTGCCCCCTAGTTCTCTTACCTGAATGAATGAAAAAAACAAACAGAGAGTTAGTAGGTTATACATATTCAATTATATATCAACTTTAGAAAGACTGAGGATAGACTACAGCCAACATGACATATCAAAGAGAAGAATGGCCCATATTACAACAAAAACTAGCAATAGTCAAGTATTCTGAACAATGGTGAGCATGGGATTTGAAAACTAAAGATAGGAATTTCTCAAGTGAGGGAAAATGTACTTAAAGTCTGTACTCTGTAGTCAACGAGGTTCAGCATTTTATTTACGCATAACTAAAGCCTGAAACTTGATGTTGAGGAATGGCGTTATTCATGGTTGGATATGTGGGGCTGGTGTGGGCTATTGCTCAGGGAATGAAAGATCCCACAGTGAGTTACTGTCACATTGAACCACATCCACCCCACCAAGTGTGTGATCTATTTGGTGTATATTATGCCAGATAAATCACACAACCTCGGGGAATGGTGTTAGGGGTTTGCTGAATGGGTGGGAAAGGGGATTTGGGGTGAGGTGTGACAAAGACAAACGCAATTCAAGAACAATATTCATGAGAGTAATGAGCAGGATATCATCATCATCATCAATCTGTTGTGGAAGGAAATGAAAGAATGAGTATGACACAATGCAGTTTAAGGGTTTTGCAAAAAATCCTTCTGCCCCAGAGACCCAAGTTATCAGATATATAAATCTTCTGTCTTCTAGGTTTTGAAAATCGAATTATGGAGGAGTAAACTGAACCCATCATGATCTAAAAATATGATTATTAAAACAAAAATGATACTGCATTGCCAAATTTGGTGGTGCATCTACTTTATCCTCTGGAATGTTCGCCAGTTTTGGTTGTCTGTCTGGATCTGTCCGGTAGGTAAGCAGCAGTGTTGAGCTCAGATTTTGCCTTTTGTTCGTGCAAGAGATGAGAAGGCCTACGGATTGTAAAACAGAAACTGTATTGTAGAGTGAAGGAGAAGGACAGAAGTAAGGTAAGCTTCATGAGGAGTGTACCAAGAAAACTCAGAAGCAGGGTGAAAAACAAGATGACTCAGAGTTTCACTTTTGCCACCAGTGCAACACACACACTCAGCAGCATTTCCCAAATCATCATACCTCTCTCCATTCCACATAGCTGAGTACTGGGCCTCAGAGTCATGGTTTCCATATGAAGTCAATAACTTCCTTCTTTTATCTGTTAATGAAGTAGTCCCATTTCGTCCTAGTCCTGACACGAGCAAGATAGACGTGTATTGCACTGCAGTAGAAGAACAAGTAAAGAAACAGAATTGCAGTATTTCATATAGGTTTGTGTGTGTTAACAAAAGTGTATGGTCTTGTCTCTAAATGACCAGAAAAAAGGAGTAGACCCAGCAAGTAAATCACGCTAAGTGTGAAAGAGCCAAACACCTTCAGGAAATATTATCACCTATCAGGATACAAAATTGCATATCATCGAAATATAGTGTACACATTTGTTGAACACCCTCCCTCACTGTCTGCCACCGCATGAATCATCAATCATCATTCACAATCACTCAATAATATATCAGTCATTGGTGCAATAATTACCTGTTCCAATCCAAGCATGATGGTTGGTACACAATTGTATCTCCACTTTGATGCAAGCAACACATTGGAATTTCGCAGTCTTGGAAGTCAAATGATCTACTGGGGCAGCCCTTCTAGGTGATCAAAAAAGGACAGGAGTGGACCGTATAAGAACATTATCGCTAAGTAAGTTTTGCAATCACCTTCAGGAAAAATGATCACCCATCAGGCAACAAACACTGCAAATCATTGAAATCAAGTGAACAAATTAGTTGGACACCCTCCCTCACTGTCTGCCACCACATTAATCATCAATCATCACTCACAATAACTCACTCATTGTTGCAATAGTTGTAGTTACCTCTTTCAATCCAAGAATGGGTAGGTTAGGTAGTAAGTGCACAATTGTATCTTTGACACAGGCAACAAATTGGAATTTGTTGTTGGCATTCTTGTAAAGCAACAATCTTCTGGGGCAGGATTGCTAAGTGATGCAAAAAGGATTCGCATGTGAGGAAGACAGGCATTGTCTCCAATGTCATGAAGGAATTGTAGAGGCTTCTTCACTCCATACTTGTCCAACTGCAATCCGGCCATATAGGGGACTAAAAAATGGTGGGGCAACATAAATCTGACACAAGCATCACATTCCAGCAGCTACCTTTTTTTCAAGGAAAGAAATTCAATGAGAAATAATTTTAAACTGTATATGTTGGCACTGACATACTCAGTCCAGGAAGGAGATTTTTTCTTCAAACTCAGGTGATGCACCCAGATGTTGGATAGCTAAAATGCTTGATTCTCACTAATCTTCCTTCTCCTATGCTGTTTCAGGAATGGTGTCATTGTGTGGTATTAAATGTTGGTTCATTTGATCATGGTCAATCTCTTCATGTATTGAGGTGAGATACTGGTCCTTCTTAGTGTAACAATTGCACCAGATGCACTGAACACACGCTCAGCGGATACACTGGCTACAGAACAAGCCATATACTTTATTGCTAGCCTGCTGAGCTCTGGGGATTGTCAGATCTTCCCATAACAGCACATCAATGGGTTTTGAGCCATCTAGACATCTTTTTGATGATCCAGATACTCATGGAACATCTTTTGGATGGTCATTGGTGCTGCCACTTGATCAGCATCTTTTTAGCATCATCTCTGTACTGGATTTAAGCCCTGCTATTTGATACCAAATCCAATGCAGAGGCTGGGTCTGATCCTTCTGTTGCTGGTGTTCTTGTTGCTGGTGTTGACTGCTGTTAGACATGACTGTCCTCTTTGGAAGTTGAAGGCAGCACCCCAGCATTGTTGAGTGGGACTCTGAGTTTCAGCCATTCTTCTTCCAATTCTCTGGCTTGCTCAACAATCCACTTCATGTATTTTGAAATGTCTCCTTCAGAAAAAGGAATGAAAGTTGGCACTGTTTTTTTGTACCGTGAATCAAGTATTGTGGCACATATGTGCTGTTTGGATGAACTGATGTC
This sequence comes from Triturus cristatus, assembly GCF_964204655.1. Classification (NCBI taxonomy): domain Eukaryota; kingdom Metazoa; phylum Chordata; class Amphibia; order Caudata; family Salamandridae; genus Triturus; species Triturus cristatus. The sequence goes on from NC_140588.1 coordinate 494,418,959, forward strand.
ATTTTGCAACCTCCTATTTCAAGCTAATTGAAAGAGTAAGTTCTCAACCAGTGCTTTGGATTCTGAGTTTTTGTTCACACATGTGAGTGTGAACCTTTCAGACACCGTCTTTAGCTGGTCCTGTAGTAGATGCAACAACAGGATAGCTTGGCCCATCGTACTGTCCTCTTTGCTAACTTCTAGTGCAAAAACCTAAAAAGGGAGTAGCATCTGTGTCAGTCATTTGACTAGGCCTCATTTGTCCGCATCCCTTATCATAGCTTTCCCAATTACATCTCCTCTTCTTTGAATGGCATAGTCATTGATCCTGATCAAAAAGACGTGGCAACATGTAATAGGTCTAATTACAATGTGTTGGCATCTCCAGTATAAGGGCTTTAACTTGTGACTTTTTGCATGCTGAATAATCCACAACTGTTTCTGGGCTGTGCCGACGAACACTCCTAAAACTTTCTTCAGTGCCAAGACCTATAGATAGCTTTTGCTTTACCCAAGCAAAAGAGACCCAGTGTGCAGTGATGCACATGTAATCAGTCACCTGGCAACTGGTCCACATGTCTGTCGTCAGGTGTATATTATGAACAACACTTTCCTGTAAAGCTTGTCCAAGCAATTGCTGCACATCGTGATTCAGTGCTGGAATAGCAATTCTTGCAAAATAGGTCTGACTAGAAGCCTTCCATTTTGGGCAAATGACTGCCATAAATTCTAAGAATTCCACTCCTTCCACAAAAGAAAAAAGGGAAGAGGTCCAGCACTCACATTTTGGACAGTTTCCTATTGTATAGACATGCCATTGGGTATTGTTGTGGTCGCAGGGCCCCTCCTGCATAAACATGTCATTATAAGTAGTCTGTATTTTCTTATTTCCGGGGGCCACTGACGCAGGCGACTTTTGAGAATTAGGTGGTAGTAGACTCAGTGTGCATGGAGAAGCAGCCACTGTATGCTATGGTGTCTCCATCTGACTGTATGTCTTCTTGAGCCATTGTGAAATTGCTGAGGTGTGTGAATCTTCTGGCACACTACTAAGGGCAGGACTGCTTTGTGTGAGGATGTCACCCTCTTCTTCCTCATCATCACCTCTCAGCATGATTGGACTTGTAGCTGATGTTTACCGGCTCTCCAACAACCATGGTTAGCAGTTTTTTTAAGGTGCTCCTCCTAACAGATTGCGTGATGTTTTTTCATATTGATAGTTTGGCCTGCAATACAATAATGTAAACCAGACCTACCTCAACAAACACTCTTGTGGCAAACAGGGCATACTGCATTGTTCTCCTCAGTTTTGTTAATTGTGAAAAAAGTCCCAAACTAGGAAGAAGTGCTTTCTTAGTGTGTCACTGCCAATGCCTGAAGAAGAACAGAAGGTTGGTGTGTGTGTCATCAATTGTCTCTCTGCAGTGCTATCTTCTACTGAGTTAGGGGTTGGTGTAGGTTTCAGCTGGGGCTTTTTGCAAATATGGGAGCTGGCAGTGCTACTTGTGCCACATCCATCGGAGCAGGTTGAATAGCAATGCCAGACTCCTCTGTTTGACCTTCCACAATGACTAACTCATCGTCGTCATACTTCTCATCATCCCCTTCCATAATTCTAAGGCTTTCTGGAACTTTACTTTTCCCCTTGCTTCTCCTGCATCTCTCGTACTCATGTCCGTATCATCATCATCAGAAGTGGTGCTTGGATAAGATGGTGGAACAGTACCCTTCCTTTTCCTTGCTGGAGGTCTGAGAGACAATGATTCTAAAGAAGGAGGTTCTTGCTCAGCAAGAAGCTCAACCTCCTGTTCTGTTCCAAAAATAGTCAGATGTACTATTGCTGGCTGTGGCTGCTGCCCACTTTGCTCTGCTTGCTGAAAAGATTGAGTACTACTTTGCAAAAGAGACAAATCCAATTTAACATCTCTGCTTGCAAGCGTCGCCATGATTGCAGTGGCTGCCTCACTGACAGACATGGTCTTGGGCTTATGTTGGGGGTGGTGCTGTTGATGCAGGAGTGTTGCTCTCAGTTTGCTCGCCAGAGGCCGGTGTGGCAGACACACAACGTTGTTCAAAAAAGGTTTGGGCCAACACGCCACGGGTGGAAATCTGCTTCTTCTCACAGACCACTTTCTTGGCAGCAACTTTCTTTGGGACCAACTTAAAGCTCTCAGTTGGCACTGACTCTAAGCTGCACAAGAGGAAGAGATTGGAGGACTGACATCATTGTACAGGCCTTCTGTTTGGCAGTACTGTGGGTGATGTCAAGTCTTCTCTTGTGCACCTAAAAGCATAAAAGTAAGAAGAACATTTAGTGAAACCTGGCATTGTTGAAGTTTTAATTAGCACAGACAAAGGCAATATTAGTGTGTTGGTTCCTTAGGTAATAACAAATCAACCACTTTAAAAGCAAACCACACCGCCATACCATAACATTTTCTTTTCCATCAGGATAATATAACATACAGATAAAGCTATTTCCTTTATGGACATATATTCTAAAGTAAACACCTGAGGCACTCAGGAACCTCATGGTTAAATGGAAAAATAATCTTTAAATAAATGGAGGTTATTGTCTGCCTATGGCAGGCAATGTGGTCCAGGGGAAAATGGAATAATCATTAGAAAAATGAATGATGTTTATGTGTCTTCAGTGCATTGCAGCCAATGGGTCCAGGAGGAAATGGAATTATAGCTAAAAAAATGAATGCTTTGGCTCAGCTGTTTGCACATGGTGGATGGATGAATGGATCATCAGAGACATTATGTAAGGAAAAAAAAAGAAAGAAATAATAATAAAAAATAAAAAAGGAAAGGCATTAAAAGAAAAAAAATTAAATTAAAAAATACTATAATAAATAAAATAAAAAACAATCAATAATAGCTGATATTTGTATAGGAGGATAAAAGAAACCTATTATGAGGCAAGGAGGTGCAAAATAAAAAAAATGCTAAAAATGTATGCAGTATATAAGAACTGTTCATCAAAATCATATCCTTAATATACATACTACAATGGTCCTCAGGCATATTACTAAACTGTTATCACACCCATCCATGCAAGCCTATGGCAAAGGCACACTGTCTGGATGCACAAAATGGCTGCCAGACACATGGTTAAACAACAGCAGAAAGCAAGGAGGCATGGGGAACAAATAAAAAATGCAAGCCTATGGCCAAGCCACATTGGCTGGATGCACAAAAAGGCTTCCAGCCAGTGCCATTTGGTCAAATAACAGCAGAAAGCAAGGAGGCATAGGGAACAAAGAACAAATGCAAGCCTATGGCAAAAGCACACTGGCTGGATGCACAAAGTGGCTGCCAGATAGTGCCACATGGTCAAACTCCAACATCAAGCAAGGAGGCATGGGGAACAAAGGACACATGAAATCCAATGGCAACAACACACTGGCTGGATGCACAAAATGAATACCAGCCACATGGTGAAAAACAACAGTGAGCAAGGAGGCATGGGGAACAAAGAAAACACTTTCTGCTCTATGGAGTGGACGCAGACTCCACAAAATGGTTCCCTATCACATGGCTTGGAGAACAAAGAGGAATCAATGGTGGCCTATGGCATACACACACACACATACACTGGACAGGCAAAGGAGGTACGGTAACACTGAAGAAAACACTACCATTGATTTAGCAATGCCAAAAATGAAAATTAACTGAGCTAGAAGCATTTTACAACACGCATCCTCCCAAGGCATCAAAGGTTTTCCCCATATACACTTTTTGTACACCAAAAAATGTGAAATACAAAACAAACACCACAACATATAGCACAGAAACAGTTGTTCTATGCACCCATTACTAGCAATGGCCTGGGCCTACTGACTGGATGGCCACTTGGCAGACTAGGTCACATAGTAAAATAAATAAATATTGCAAATTTAACAAACATGGAGAAATGTACTGAACTGTGCAACATTGTTCCTTTACAAAAGAAGAAAAAGTATATGGAAAGATATAACTAGGCCACTACTGAAACTGCAGGCCACCCACCACAATAAATTTGAAAATTCAAATAATAGTACACATCAAGACTGGTGCATGCCCTCTAACAAACAAACAACACCCTTCTTCAAGAGTTTTTGAACTTATTTGTGAAATCTCAAATACAGAGTTCTTAAACCCAATGATAAATATGTAGCACACAAAGAGAGTGATCCTTCCTGCTCCAGATCCAAATGAAAAGTGACCAGGAGATGGGCAAAGCACTGAGAGGAGCCTGCTGGACAGGAACAGGAAGTTGGAGTCTCTGGGGCACTTTCTTCCTTTTTCAAAAAAACAAAAAGACTTCTTGCACAAAGAAAACTCCAATGGTCCATTGGAGAAGAAAATCCAATTGAAAACCTCTTATTGTAAATTTAGTTGCTTCTCGAGCACAAAAGCAACTTGAGTGGTGCATTATTGAGTGGTACTATATTGGTGCCGTCGCAGCCAGTAGCCACGCAAGTGGGCACAAAGTTTCGCGTTCACTTGCTAGCAACTCGAGAATATTGTAGCGCTCGCTATCAAGCGGCAAAATGAATCTCAAGCTTGCAAACAGAAACAACCTCTGCTTCGTGCCTGGAAAGCTAAATTCAGGAATTCCGTGCTCTGCCATGGAGCACGGAGAACCCAAATTCCGCAAACTCTGCAAGTGGAGTGGAGTTGACCACTGGGGCCTAGTCATGGGCTCGTCTAAGCGGTCAGCTGGGTATCAACTGCGAGATACTGTAGTTTCACAGGCTTCAAAAAGGGCAGGCCAATGTATAGTTTAAAATGCTTCACACTAGGTTTCAAATGCTTGATTTGTACCAAATGCCTGGCCGGTGCCCAATCTTAAACCTTGGTATCTTGGCCTTAATCCCTCAACTTGGAGCTCACCAATTAGCAAAAAGCAGTGCACCACTGCACTAAATGACAAGTCGGTTAGACCAGACAGAGTTACACACAAGTCTGGAGGGTACAAGCACAGGTGGCAACCTCTGCTTACTCTGCTGTAAGGCCAACATCACGTGACATTATGACATGGGAAGGGAAGTCACGAGCAAAGCAAACAATCGAAATCAATGCTCCGTGAAATATAGTTTCTAAGGCGCTTATGAGCCCCGTGCTTCCAGATACTATGCTTGAAATGAATGGATTTTCGGTTTGGTGGATTTTAATGGTCTGTAAATCCACAGGATGACATCCGGGTAGTAAATGTAATTAAATTGACGGTTAGGAACAAAGCTTCCAACTCAAAACTCTCTCCACTACACTGCACTGGCAAAGAAATGGGAGACAATGTCATACTTCCCGTTTATTTATGCCATATCTTGAACCTGTAGTTTTTCTGCACATGCATGTTTTCCAAGAATGTTTATCAATCAGTAAATCTGCATGCGGAAAAATAAAATGCAATAAAATTGATGTGTGTTATGTTATGATTTATTATTGAGGATTTGTCTCGTGCTCTCCTTATGATCCTCGTGACACTGTCCACGCGAGGGGAGGTTCTAGAGTGTTGAGAGGTGGATTGTGTGTCGAGGAGAGAGCGGAGGCGTTACTCTGCTGATGCCGTGTTTACTTGAAATAAACACTTTAATCGATTGCCTGTCTCCGACCCTGACTTTACAATTGGCGACGAGTTGTACAGGAAGAACCCACGTGTCAAGTTTACTATTGAATTGCTGATTTACGAGCGTTCAACTTCGGTTCCTGCGTCCGCGTGTGGATTTCAGTCATCGTGAAAGGCAATCTACTTCTTGAATTTCAGCCATCTGTCACCTTCTGAAGATACCAAAGGTCGTATTTTCTCTTAAAAGAAGGGAATTTATACTCACAATTACTCTCCTCTGACGTGTTATTGTTTAAAAAGACTCTACCGTTCCTCCACGAGCGCTCTTGACTGTCGTGTCTCGTTCTTCGGAGTGTCAGCAGAGTTCGCCTTCCTATTGGTCACGTTTTCGCTGTGACGTTTAAGTTCACGTTGCGTGAACTCAGCGTGCCACCATTTTGCTTTTCTTCAAGCGCTACCGTATTTCCTATGAATTTACCACCTCAATACTCATTCACGGTGATGCGCGCACCTTAATGCAAGCGCATCGAGTATTTCAATTCACCACGAGTCTGCTCACACCGCTTGGAATTTTACTACTGGTTTATACACATTTATTCAGCTGTGCATATTCGACGATTACGGTGATGTGCACACCATTTTTATGATATTTATATGCTACTCTATTAGACATAATTGTATGTATGTATGTCCCGCACACCATTTTAGATCAAGTTTTTCGTAAAGTATTCCATTGAGGGGAGCTATCTCGGAGTACGCTTCATCCTGGTAGCGCCGAAGTAATGTCCATAAAGTTGCTGATATGGGTAATATCAGTCCCGAGATGCTCACACCATGTGAAGATGATAAAATCATCAAAATCGATTTCATTCAAAATTTCAACTCGTTTAATTATAAGATCATCGTTTTATTGTTCGTTTATGCAAATTGTGAAACCGGTAATCTCCAATATTCACATGCATGTATTATGCTCAACGCCTTTGATACAGCATGTTAGGATCCCAGTTTCTTGTGAAAAATACAAGATGTTTAACCCAATGCATTTCGGGCACCTTCTGCCCTTCGTCAGGGGTTTGTATCTGTGAAGTTAAGAATCACATAAATGCTGTTACAATAGTGTATAACTTTTCACCTGAACTGTCATTTAAACAACAATATATCCATGTAAGTGGCCGATCTTAACGCTCCCAACTATATTGCTTTCCCGCTAAAAAGATATTCAACACATAATCACGATTTTACCCCTGATGTACTAATCCATCATATTACTCCAAAAAAGTTACCATCCGTCTAAACACGAAGCATTCATCTAGATGTTCAGTACTACTTCTGACCTATTTAGAACGAAAAAACTAGCGTGCCGCTAATCTTACTTGAAAAAGTTGCAAAGGCCGCTTCATCCGTCTCTCCTATGGAGATTACGTCCCTTTCACTTTACCACGTGATGCGATCGTTTTGTAACCCTTGTTGTAATCACCCTCACCTGAGTGGCGGCTTTAACTAAACTCCTCGATGTTACTTAGCATACAACTCCCATAATTCCCCCAAGCTGTCTGTTGGTCCATCTACTCAAGTTCCTATAGGTAGTCGTGATTTAAATTTGAATACCCCGCCCTGCCCTGAGTGGTCAATTAAATGCGATTTAAGTTGAAGATACAATTTACCCAAAACATGAATAAGAATAAAAATACAGACAATATAAACAATGCGGTGAACCTCGGTAATGACATTTTAAATACACCAAGAGTAATGGCAATGTATAATAATCAACATTATTTGATCACGAAATAGAGTCCATCTTTAATCAATTTAAGTTCGTCGTTGTTTGGGTGCTGGTTCAAAGTAGGATGACAGAGAAATAATTGTATGTATGTATGTCCCGCACACCATTTTAGATCAAGTTTTTCGTAAAGTATTCCATTGAGGGGAGCTATCTCGGAGTACGCTTCATCCTGGTAGCGCCGAAGTAATGTCCATAAAGTTGCTGATATGGGTAATATCAGTCCCGAGATGCTCACACCATGTGAAGATGATAAAATCATCAAAATCGATTTCATTCAAAATTTCAACTCGTTTAATTATAAGATCATCGTTTTATTGTTCGTTTATGCAAATTGTGAAACCGGTGATCTCCAATATTCAAATGCATGTATTATGCAACGCCTTTGATACAGCATGTTAGGATCCCAGTTTCTTGTGAAAAATACAAGATGTTTAACCCAATGCATTTCGGGCACCTTCTGCCCTTCGTCAGGGGTTTGTATCTGTGAAGTTAAGAATCACATAAATGCTGTTACAATAGTGTATAACTTTTCACCTGAACTGTCATTTAAACAACAATATATCCATGTAAGTGGCCGATCTTAACGCTAAAAAGATATTCAACACATAATCACGATTTTACCCCTGATGTACTAATCCATCATATTACTCCAAAAAAGTTACCATCCGTCTAAACACGAAGCATTCATCTAGATGTTCAGTACTACTTCTAACCTATTTAGAACGAAAAAACTAGCGTGCCGCTAATCTTACTTGAAAAAGTTGCAAAGGCCGCTTCATCCGTCTCTCCTATGGAGATTACGTTCCTTTCACTTTACCACGTGATGCGATCGTTTTGTAACCCTCGTTGTAATCACCCTCACCTGAGTGGCGGCTTTAACTAAACTCCTCGATGTTACTTAGCATATGGGAGTTGTATGCTAAGTAACATCGAGGAGTTTACAACGAGGGTTACAAAACGATCGCATCACGTGGTAAAGTGAAAGGGACGTAATCTCCATAGGAGAGACGGATGAAGCGGCCTTTGCAACTTTTTCAAGTAAGATTAGCGGCACGCTAGTTTTTTCGTTCTAAATAGGTTAGAAGTAGTACTGAACATCTAGATGAATGCTTCGTGTTTAGACGGATGGTAACTTTTTTGGAGTAATATGATGGATTAGTACATCAGGGGTAAAATCGTGATTATGTGTTGAATATCTTTTTAGCGGGAAAGCGATATAGTTGGGAGCGTTAAGATCGGCCACTTACATGGATATATTGTTGTTTAAATGACAGTTCAGGTGAAAAGTTATACACTATTGTAACAGCATTTATGTGATTCTTAACTTCACAGATACAAACCCCTGACGAAGGGCAGAAGGTGCCCGAAATGCATTGGGTTAAACATCTTGTATTTTTCACAAGAAACTGGGATCCTAACATGCTGTATCAAAGGCGTTGAGCATAATACATGCATTTGAATATTGGAGATCACCGGTTTCACAATTTGCATAAACGAACAATAAAACGATGATCTTATAATTAAACGAGTTGAAATTTTGAATGAAATCGATTTTGATGATTTTATCATCTTCACATGGTGTGAGCATCTCGGGACTGATATTACCCATATCAGCAACTTTATGGACATTACTTCGGCGCTACCAGGATGAAGCGTACTCCGAGATAGCTCCCCTCAATGGAATACTTTACGAAAAACTTGATCTAAAATGGTGTGCGGGACAGACATACATACAATTATTTCTCTGTCATCCTACTTTGAACCAGCACCCAAACAACGACGAACTTAAATTGATTAAAGATGGACTCTATTTCGTGATCAAATAATGTTGATTATTATACATTGCCATTACTCTTGGTGTATTTAAAATGTCATTACCGAGGTTCACCGCATTGTTTATATTGTCTGTATTTTTATTCTTATTCATGTTTTGGGTAAATTGTATCTTCAACTTAAATCGCATTTAATTGACCACTCAGGGCAGGGCGGGGTATTCAAATTTAAATCACGACTACCTATAGGAACTTGAGTAGATGGACCAACAGACAGCTTGGGGGAATTATGGGAGTTGTATGCTAAGTAACATCGAGGAGTTTAGTTAAAGCCGCCACTCAGGTGAGGGTGATTACAACGAGGGTTACAAAACGATTGCATCACGTGGTAAAGTGAAAGGGACGTAATCTCCATAGGAGAGACGGATGAAGCGGCCTTTGCAACTTTTTCAAGTAAGATTAGCGGCACGCTAGTTTTTTCGTTCTAAATAGGTTAGAAGTAGTACTGAACATCTAGATGAATGCTTCGTGTTTAGACGGATGGTAACTTTTTGGAGTAATATGATGGATTAGTACATCAGGGGTAAAATCGTGATTATGTGTTGAATATCTTTTTAGCGGGAAAGCGATATAGTTGGGAGCGTTAAGATCGGCCACTTACATGGATATATTGTTGTTTAAATGACAGTTCAGGTGAAAAGTTATACACTATTGTAACAGCATTTATGTGATTCTTAACTTCACAGATACAAACCCCTGACGAAGGGCAGAAGGTGCCCGAAATGCATTGGGTTAAACATCTTGTATTTTTCACAAGAAACTGGGATCCTAACATGCTGTATCAAAGGCGTTGAGCATAATACATGCATTTGAATATTGGAGATCACCGGTTTCACAATTTGCATAAACGAACAATAAAACGATGATCTTATAATTAAACGAGTTGAAATTTTGAATGAAATCGATTTTGATGATTTTATCATCTTCACATGGTGTGAGCATCTCGGGACTGATATTACCCATATCAGCAACTTTATGGACTCTATTAGACATAACATTCACATAGCATTCTTTGCATAAAATTAACAGCACATCCTGGCGGCTGTACAAGCAACTCGGTGATGTGCATACCTCTACTGTCTTTGCTCATTTAAATAGTTTTTTTTTCTCTTTTGTTTTAAATATTGTATTTTTCAAGAGTGTTACTATCATTTTTTTTGTTGTTGCTTTCGTCTAATTTTCAGTATGACTAGTCAAAGCTATTCTATTCAGCCTCCTCAAGCGTTCTGGTCTGCTGGTTCTGATCCATGCATGAAGTGGTCACAATGGAAGGCATATTTTCTCAACTTTATTGACACTATCGATGAAGATGGGAAAATGACACCAGAGAGGAAAAATAAACTTTTATTACATTCTGTCGGCCCAGGAGGGCTAAAAGCCTATGAGGAGATGACTAAAGCCTTAGGAGGTCGTGACGCTAATGTGTTTGATGCAATAGTGAATGACTTTGATACATACTTTGCACCTAAAGTTTGTATTGGAATTTTAAGGTTTAAGTTCTTTCACAGGAAACAAGAAGCCAATGAAACAATTGATGAGTATGTTTCAGCTCTGAGGAAACTTGCCGATGATTGTAAGTTTGATCATTTGGTCGATCAATTCATCAGCGATCAGGTGGTAATGCATAACAAAGATCCTGCTGTTCAAGACAGATTATGGATTAATGGCGATGCTGAATTAAAGGATATTTTGAGCATAGTAAGAAAGGCGGAAATGTCTAGCCGTAGTGCAAAGTTACTTAAACGCGATGCTGCTATTGCAGAGCACTCTGCAGAAGTAGTTAGCAAAATCAAAGCAAATTTGCTTTCTTCCAAAACGAATAATTCCGTTAAATATAAAAATGACACTACAGTAAAAAAAAAAGGAGTACAACCGTGGCACCAATTTTAGATGTTACCGTTGTGATAGTCCTTCGCATTTAGCTTTGTGTAAAACATGTCCTGCCTTAAAGCAACGATGCTCGAATTGTGGTATTGTGGGCCATTTTACTAAAGCTTGTAACAGGAAAAAGAAAGTGAAGGTTTAGTGTCTAGATGACGTTGATTATGATTCAAGCGAATGTGAAGATAATATTACGAAACTTACCATTAATGACTCCGGTAATTCACAAAACATTGATCCTAAGGAGCTATTTATTTGGAACATTTATGACAACAATGATAGAATTCTTAACCCCTTCGCTGCGGCGGGAATTCCGCCGCAGCGCTGGGGGGTGCGGGGGGCAGCGCGGTGGCGCTGTGCTCATGACGGAGCCACTCCGTCATGAGCCACGGTTGAGCTGTGCTCATGACGGAGTGGTTCTGTCATGACTCCGCCCAGTTGCGTTGTCCCCCCGCACAGGCGGGGAAACAGCGCCGCGTGGGCGGAGCGGCCGCCAACGGTCGTGGCATGACGGAACCGCTCCGTCATGAGCACACGGCAACCGTGGCTCATGATGGAGCGGTTCCGTCATGAGCGGGGAAGGGGTTAAAAAACCCTTATGTTCCATGCTCATAGGTGGAATTTCAGTACAAATGTATGCTGATTCAGGTTCGCCTTATACGATAGTAGATGAAGAGACGTGGAAATCTCTTTTTGTGGCACGTTTGGGCAATAAACTTCTAGAACCTGACATTCAAGCAGTGGGGTTTTCTGGTGAAAAGATTGACATGGTTGGGTATAGGTTATTGCTTTTTGTATTCAAGAATAGACAGACTACCAGCAAACTATATGTTGCCAAGAAGGGACCTTCAGTTTTAGGTTGGAAGGATCAGGGAAATCTTGACATAATCCTCAACCCCATCAGTCCAGATCCTGTCATGGTACTTAATGAAGACAATTCGCTTTGTAAAAGTTTGTTAGAGAAATTTGCCAAAGTTTTTAGTGGCAGTATAGGGAATCTGAATGATTTTGAACATCGCATCATATTGAAATCGAAGATCCACAAAGTGAGACAGATTCCTGTTCTCCTCAGAGATGATGTGGAGAAAGAATTAGAGAAATTAGTCAAAGCGGACATTATTGAGCGTATTGAATCCGCTGAGTGGATTTCTCCGATTGTTGTTGCAAGACATAGCAACGGAAAATTAAGATTGTGTATTGACCTTAGACATCTAAATAATAATATTATCGTGGATAAGTTTCCTCTTCCAAAGATCTCGGAAATGTTGTCATTGGTGAAAAATGCAGAATGGTTTTCTACTATAGATCTTTCTGCTGCTTACCATCAGATTTCCCTTGCAGATGAGAGCAAAGCGCTAACAGCTTTTGTTACCCCTTTCGGGTGTTTTCAGTATAAAAGGCTTCCTTTTGGTTCAGCCTCTGCGGCCGCTATTTTTCAAAGATTGATGTATCATCTATTTGGTCAAATTAAAAATGTAAGATGTTTCCAAGATGATATTCTTGTGTTTGGAGCCAATAGGGATGAACACGATAGAATCCTTAGTGAAGTCTTTACTATTTTGGAGTCTAAAGGATTGACCGTTGAACATTCCAAGTGTAAGTTCGCTGTGAAATCAATCACTTACTTAGGTCACACCATCAGTAAAGATGGTATTTCTCCCAAACGTTCTTTAATATAGGCTATTCGTGATGCACCTAATCCCACGAACAAGGAAGAAATTCGATCTTTTCTGGGTCTAGCTGAATTTTATTTCAGATTTGTAAGAAACTTTTCTGCAAGAATGTTCTTCATTAGACAACTCCTTAAGAATAGAGTAAAGTTTTTATAGAACACTGAATGTCAGTCTGAATTCGATAACATCAAACGTGCCATTGTAGAAGCCCCAGCCCTAAAGGGATTTGATCCTGATTTAGACAATATTGTCACAGTAGACGCTAGTAACAAGGGGTTAGGTGGCGTATTGTCTCAAATAGGACCGGATGGGAATGAGAACATCGTTGGTTATGCTTCTCGTTAGGCCTGGGCAAAAATTTCGTTCCGTTCGCGGAAATTGCGATATTTTGACATTTTTGCGTTCCGCGGAGAGCGCGAAAATGTCAAAAATTCCGGTTTCCGCAGCTTGGCGATAATTTGTTTCTTGCTCGCGCTGTAAAATGATACATTCTCGCGCGCGCGCGATCGCCTTACCTGAATCCCTGCGTTCGCCGACAAGTTTTCTTGATCCGGTCGCGTTCTCCATGAGATGTTGTATTGTTTTTAGCCATTTGCGCTGTCTCGCGACAGTTCGCGCCCGCAGTGACGTCATGCGTCGCGCGATCACGTCTTTCTTCTCGCGATCATGCACCGCGAGAACAACTCAAAACAAGATGGCCGCGCCCGCAAGCAGCCACATGGGTAAGTTGGCGACCCGCAACCATGCAGAAAATCGCGCGAACATGCCGGAAAAAAACTTCCGCATCTTCGCGATATTTCTGCTTGTTTGCGATAATTTTAAACATTCTCGCGATAATTTGCGAAGGTTAATTCCGCAAATTCCGCCCACCCCTACTTCTCGTGTATTGTTCCCCTCTGAAGAAAATTTTTCCGTTATTGAAAAAGAGACTCTTGCATGTGTTTGGGCAATGGATCATTTCCGATCTTTCATTTGGGGAAGGTCTTGTTTAATACATACTGACCACAAACCTTTGGTTATACTTTTAACAACGGAAGGGATCTTGAACGCCTCAGCTAGAATCGCTAGATTGTCGTTGAGGTTACAAGATTATATTTATCAGATTGTTTATGTTCCTGGGAAAACTAATGTCATTGCAGATTTCCTGTCTAGATTACCCATTGAAATGCATGAGTGTGATTCTTATGATTTGGACGATGAACAAGTTGCTTTGATTCACAATCAAGGATTGTCCAACTTCGATGAAATTGAATGGTCTAATAGTTATAGACTTGATGCCACTTTGCAGAAGTTAATCATTTTTATGAATAGTGGTTGGCAAACATCCTAGTGCATTTAAAGCCGTTTGGGAAATAAGGCATGAGCTTTCTGTCACCAAGGGGTACATTTTTAGAGGTGTTAAAGTTATTCCTCCTCTCTCAATGAGAATGAAAATTGTTAAGCTTTGCCATGAGGAGCACAGTGGCATTATCAAAACCAAACAGAGGGTCAATCAATGGTTTTGGTGGCCAGGTATTGATGTTGTGATTGAGCGAGTCGTGCGTGAATGTGTACCTTGCTGCAATTCGGACAAATCTTTAGTCACTTTGAGGCCGAAATTGGGTGAATCCTTTATTCCTGAAAAGCCATGGCATACTATTGCAATTGACATCATGGGTCCTGTTGGCATTGAAAAAAAATACATTATAGCACTCATTGACATTTTTTCTAGGTGGCCTGTAATATGGTTGTTGACACAGTTGATTCTCAAGAAGTTTTGAAATTTCTTGATAGAACTTTCATTGAAGAGGGTTTACCTGTTCAGGTTATCTCTGACAATGGAGTTCAATTCATGTCCAATTTAACTCAAGAATACTTTAAGAGAGCTGGCATTAAACATAGGACGACCTCGCTTTACAACCCTTCTGGTAACGGCATGGTTGAAAGATTCAATAGAGTTCTTAAAAACTCTATTCAAATGGCTGTTCAGAACAGTTGTGACTGGGAAGTGCAAATTTTCAAAACCTTGTGGATGTATAGAACAACACCCCATGAATCTTTAGAAGTAACACCTTTTGAAGTCATGAGAGGTCAAGGTGCCAGGACTAAATGCAATCCTGAATGGTTATTAGAAAGTACTTCTACTGCCTTACCTGTTGATGTCATTAGATCCAGAATAGTTAATAAATGCAACAAGCATCATGAAATGTATAACAAAAAACACAATACTAAGGATGTTTGTGTAAAAGTTGGTTCTTGGGTCAGGGTCAAGAAGCCTTGGAAAACTAGTAAGGGTGAAAGTCAATATTTCGAACCTTTGCAGGTTAAGAAGGTTTTAAGAAAAGCTGTCCAATTGTCAGATGGTAAGGTTTGGAACCTTAAAAGAATTGCTATTTTTCGTCCTCCTCCTAATTTTCCTAACCAAACTCCTTCTTTGGTAATTAACCGATCACATGATTCTCATTCAGAATGGGATAATACTACAAAGGGGGATGGGAATGTAATTGATTCTGATACTCCTAACTGTGTTAATGTTGGTTCTGATTCTGTTAATGATGATATTGTTATTTCGGGGGAAAGTTGTAATGGAGAATTATCTCCCTGTGAACAGCAAAACAACATGGAATTGTCGTCTGAAGGGGTTCATGGGAAAGATCAAGTCATTACTGATGGACCTAGTTGTAGTACCAAACGTACTCGATCTAAACCAAAATGGATGTCAGATTTTTTTTGTGATGTCGCATCTTAGTTTTTTTTGTTGTCTTTTGTTTTGATTATTGTGTAAGGGGAAGATGTGTTATGTTATGATTTATTATTGAGGATTTGTCTCGTGCTCTCCTTATGATCCTCGTGACACTGTCCACGCGAGGGGAGGATCTAGAGTGTTGAGAGGTGGATTGTGTGTCGAGGAGAGAGTGGAGGCGTTACTCTGCTGATGCCGTGTTTACTTGAAACAAACACTTTAATCGATTGCCTGTCTCAGACCCTGACTTTACAATGTGGTAAAATCGCACCAGGTTTTTCTTATTTCACTGGACATGGAACATGCTCGGAATTGGGCAATTTTCAAATCCTGTTGATGGATTTATAGTACATCTGAGTGTGATTTCAACTCTTCTCATTACCTCCTCACTCATAATCAGGGCCCTAACGGGTAGTGCTACACTGGTAGTCCATACCTCAACCACAACTCAACATGTCTGTTGTTTGTCTCCTTCAATGCACGTGCAACCAATGTGTAGCCAGTAGTCTGGCACAGCTACGGTGCAGAAATAGATATGGCACAGAGTTTGGTTTTCAGACCAAAGGTTGGCAGAAATTAGAAGACATCTCCTTCATGATACAAAATTAAAAAAATGCATGTGTGAAACAAAATGGGAAGAATGCAGTGCCTATTTCTCATAGAGATGAGCCATCGCAAATGTTTGGTTTGTTTCGTGCCTGAAGGGAGTCTTGATAGAGGATTGTTTATTTTGGGCTGTTGACACTATTGAATTCAGTGAAATGATGCTGGCTGAGAGTAAAAGGCCAAGCGCAGCCGAGAGCAACAGAGTAATAGAGTTTCTTATCCTCCTAACATCTTAATGTGGAGCCAGGCCACTTGGTGCACAATGACCTCTTTAAAGCACTGTGGATTGTAGAGCCTGGCCTTTCTTTGGTAGATGCCCATTATGTGTTCATAACTACCTTTCATTTGCCAATTGCTCCAAATATCAAGATGTTGGCCTGCCTACCTATGACCCAATTTAGCACAGCAAGTGTTGCCCACCGAAATATGGCGATGGATCTATTACATGTAAAATAATTCACAAACTATGAATGTGCTGTGACAAATCAAGAATTTCTGCAGACAGACTAAAGAAGGGCCAGATCAAGGAGCTATTTCTTCCTGCTAAAGGTCATGTGGCGGAACCCATGTTGTCCATCGGTTAACATATTATGTACTCACTAGCATTAACTAACCATCATGAGAGTGGCACCCGAGTCTTATTAAGCAGTTACCTGCTTGCCATCAATGTAAACACTATGCAGGAAGTAGGGAGAGCTTTTGAGTAGCTGTAAAATTATCTGAGCATTCTCAGCTCACATCTTTTTGAACACTATTAAATCCCGGTCTAAGATCCTGGATTCTTTGCAGCCCCGTGCTTCCATCACTCCTGGGGAATTTTAGCCTAATCTGGTATCATTGGGATCCAGAAAAATACTCAAGGGTTGCTGGGCTGAGTGTTTGGAATCGTTCTCCGACTTTCATGCTCTCCACTATTCTACCTTTTCTGGTTTATGCTTTTGAAAACCCAGTGGTCCAAAACCAAAGCCATGTGCTTGGGTTGTGGGCAGTCCAGACGGTACTGATACACATCACACGGCAAGTATCCAAAACAGGTTTTTTTAAATAACAATTAGGGGGTTTCTTTAAAAAAATCACAACCTCCTGTCCATTCACCTTTCAAGCTTCCTTTCTAGTTCTTGTTACCAAGAACACCACTAACTCTAACGCCTAATGTATTCTATCCATACATAGTCTCCATGAACGTTAATTGAAACTGGAGCAAAAACGATTGATTGTTGGTCTCGGACTGCTGCCTTTCCCACTCTTGCAGTGCCACAATCCCTTCTGTTCCACTCAGAGACAAATGTCTAAGTAAACCTGCTCTTCTCATCTCAGAACTCAGCTGGTATGATTTGCAACCAATCTCCTGCGAAATAAACCACACATGCTAGGTTCCAGAGCACATCTCTATAAAAGACTTTGAGATGTGAGGTGAGGAAAGGAAAAGATTGCAGGGTCGGAATTGACTCAAAACTGTAGGAGAAGAGCCTACAATTTTGAAGCACACTTCTACAAGTGCATGAGCCTTATCTTTCTCCGTGTCTTTCTTTTCCATATGCAGTTTATCTCTCTGTTTCCACTAACTAACGTGGAATGTTCTCTCTCTCTGAATGCTAGGGCGGCTTCTAAGGACAGGACTAAGGCAAAGTTTCTCGGTGAGGGCCACATCTAGGTTCATTGATAAATATATTTTACTGGGCTCTTCCCTCTGGGTAATTTAACAGGCACTTCAGTAGGGCGCATTTGCTTTAATTTCTTTCGTTTGCATTGATACCATAAATGAGAATGCTACTGAAACAAAGAGATGAAAAAACATAAAACGCTGGCAGACCATAAAACGAAAATACAGCAACTTCTTCCATCTTTTAAAAAAACTACACACATTCAATCGCACCAAATGTCAAAGTGCATTCAGTTAGATTCCCTCGGGTCTAATAAACAAGGTCGGATCACATCTGTGCACAAAGCAAAAGAATACTCTTTTTTCACCAAAGTGCTACTGGCATAAACGAAGAAGAATATGTGGAATTCAGTGATACAGCAGAAGGATGAGTCACAATCCCACATCGGTATTCTGCAGGGAAGCTGCATTGTTCCACTGTCTTATTTTTCTTTTTTTTTTACAAAGGAGCGCGGTGACGGCTTCCAGCTGCCGCGGACTCATTATTGCCTATTGCTTCCTCGCAAAATGAAGCACGATCATTTATTTTTCCTCAAATTATTTTTATAGTGCACACTAAATTGTACTACTCCTAACCTCGATCGAACGTATACAATTGTACCCAAAGCATAATAGTTTAAATTTGGTATTTGAAAATAAATTATGGAAATGTTTTGAGTTCTCAGCTTGATTCTCTGTTGTTCATTAACATCACAAACCTTTGTCCATTCAGACATGTGTATGTGGCACGGTTGTTTTCTGATTTCACTACACTGCTACTTTTGTTACAAATGCAAAGATTTCAACAATTAGCGAAAGTTCGAGGTACAATTATGGCAGTAACATACTTCCACACCAGAGATCATTTTCAAAAGACTGTGGTAACACTTATATAGATTAAATCCATCTATTTTTCGTTAACGCTTTGGAATAGTAATGGGTTCAAAGTATAGTTTCCTCAAGTGCCGTTATCTAGTCGACCTCGAAAACGGGTTTGATTGTGTGACACTGTCATCAAATTTGAATCAATGCCAAAAGGGTGCAAATGATCGACTTTCTTTCGAGATGCCTCTTTGTCAATCTCCTTCGTTGGGTCTCAGGGATCATGAGGCATACTGAAGGGGTTCAGTGCTGCAAGGCAACTTCCAAAAGATCCTGTGAAATTGGCTCTGGCCACTCCATCTGTAAGGCTCGCAGTACACCTCAAGGTGACTCTAAGCCATTGAATGTGAGCAGATATTGTATCAACCTTTGAAGAAGAATCTGTAAACTAGGTGTCTGCAACATTTTCTTTAATAAAATATGTTAGCCAGGCCCCATAAGCTCTGGTTCCTAAAACAAGTCGAAATTGGCTGTACTCCTAATTAGTATATTTAGCTTTGCCTATACGTCCCTGGTATATGGTACAAAGTGTATCCAGGGCCTGTACATTAAATGTCACTAGGGCACTGTAGCACCTATTGTGCCATCCACTACATTGACAGTGCAAACGTACAGCTGGTCTACCATTGTGTTATGACCATGCAGTTTCAAAACTTCCAATTCACCCTGTCAAAAGAACCCCTAAATCTTCTTTATTGCCCATAAGTCAGGGTGCATGGTACATAAAAGTAGGACAGGTAACATTTTAATGTTAAACATGTCCTTACAGTTTAAATGCCCCTAAATCTATTTTCACCATAGCAGAGTTGGCTGTTCGATAGGAAAGAATTGGTTTACAATATTACATTTAATACTGTTGTCTCCGGCTGCGAATCACCTACAAATTTAAGTCTTGGATGTTTTGAATTATAAATTACAGACCCAACTCACCAGTGAAGTCGGATTTGTAATAAATATTTTGGAAAAAAAGCTTTTAGAAAGTTGTCATTTCTCTTCATACCAGTCTCCAGAGGCCTATTTGCATGAGCTCCAACTATCACATGACAGCTGAATATCCTCCTTGACGAAGTGTGAGGAGGGTTTGCAACAATCCCTGGCCACACCTCTGGGGCACAGCCCAATGGGAAAAGGGTTTCTACAACTAGGATTCGGGCAGAGAGAGGGGCACTGTGGAAAGTTTTGCATTAGGGCACACAGGAACTGCTGCAAATGTTGGTTGGGTTACCCTGGGAACATTTACCCTATTTGTTAGGGAAGAGCCAGGAGTCACCACAATCCACAGGCATACATGTGCCCCACTTGTGCACGCTCTTCAGAACACTACTATACTTGAGGAAGACAGATGAAGGACTCCACCTGATACTCAGACCTGTGCAGGGACCTGGAATGCTGGACCAGCTCCACTTGAACCCAGGACAAAACAATGGACTCCAAGAGTCAGTTGACTGACCCCTGTTACAGGGACTCAACAAGCTGCTAGTAGCCCTTTTCCTGAAGAGCCCGCTGACCAATCCTAACTGGACCTGCCATGGACACTGCTGGTAGCTTCTGCTAGAGTAAGTTTTGACCCCCAAGTGCTATTCCTGAGGTCCTGGGACCCTTGGCTGTGTCAAAGTGTACTTCTTGTAAACTTCTGAGAAACCTGAGACTTTCTGTCTCCTAAGACCTCCAGAAGACCAGGGCTAACCTGCTAAATCAATCTGACAAAGGTGCATTGTCGCTGGGCCAAATATCCAGGTTGCTGCAGTTCAGAGTTTTTCTGCATCAGGAAATTCTTTTCAGTGGCATGTCATGCTGAGGAAATCTGGCTTCATGCACCCTCCACAGTTTGAAGCTCCCCACCCCGGAGGAATCCGAGCATAAAAAGGGTGACTAAGTCCAAACATCAAAATCTTCAACAGGCAAAGGTAACAAAAGTCTCTGGCTGTCGAGAGACGTACCTTGGGAGTGAGTTTTGAATTACTCCAGCTCTGAGCTTTTCCACGAAAAGTCAATGGCTTCATAGGGACCTTGTTTAAAGGCTATCTGGCCTTGTGGAGCCCTTCTCAGGCACAGCCAGATACCTTGTCCCACTGAGAACTTTTGACTTCCATTGTAGAGACCAAGTCACAAGGTAAAACTTCCAACCGGGTTGAAACTGGCCTCTGTGTCTGGCCTGAACTCCATCACAATTGGCATTTAATCACATCTAGGCCCTGGTCAAGCACAACCAGATGACTGCAGTTAGTGCTTAAAGCTTTCAACTTTAAAAATTCATACGTCTGTTTTCTCTTGTTGTATTTTTGTTGTGTAGGTGTCATTTTGTTCTTTCAATTATTCTCTATTTGTATACATTGGAGTGTGTTAGAAATTGGGTTTTGATTGGGGGGGGGCGAAAACCCTTCTCAAGGAACAACCGCAATTCTTTTTTTTTTTAAATTCATATTTTACTTTATTGGTCACAGACACAAATAGAAATAATACATGTCATTTTGTTTTCAATTACACTAAAGACAATTGCAGTAAATACAGATGGATATAAGCACTAAACACAAAAACAAATATCATAACAAATAATAATACAGAGTTTCAACAGAAATATTATTATTAGCCGCACTGGAGGCTAGACCAAAGCCTTCCAAATTTAACCAAAGATCTCAATCCCCTTGCTTTTGCCAGTGCCAGTTCCATTTCATAAACCCCCCTTAATAACAACCAAAATTCAATAATAGTAGGACTAGATTTTTCTATCCATACCCTGGCAATAGTCAAACGGGCACAAGCCATAAAGATTGACACTAAAGAGTTTTAAACGTTACCTGTGTCAGATACTAACCCTAATAAAATTTCTTTCTCTGATAGTACCGTAGTTTTACCAATTAACTTACTCAGCTCCTGAGCAACCTTATGCCAGAAATCAGCAAGCTTGGGGCATATAACAAACATATGTCTCAAATCTGCGGCAAATTCAATACACTTGGGGCAGTAGGACTTAATGGAATTATATGACACGGCCCATTTAGAAATAACTTTTGGGGTATAATACAACATAAATAAAATACAGTGCTGTTGCAGTTTTAAATTAATTGAAGTAACAGAGGAATTAATTCTGGCCAAGGCTTCTAATACCTCATCGGGAGTCACCCCTGTATCAAACATAATATTCAATTTGGCTGTAGCCTGTATAACATCGTCATCAAATGCCTCAATAAAGCAACGATAAGCACTCCCTATGAGACCTCGATTACCATTCTTAAAGATTACCCGAAGAACCTCTGTTGTAGGGGAAAGAGCCACCAAACCTTCCACCTGCATAAAAAAATTCCTAATTTGTAAATATTTAAAGAATGAATTATGTGTAACCCCATACTCCATTGACAATGATTGAAAGGACTTAAAGCCGTGTTTGTCATAAAGATGCCCCAACAGTGTAATTCCCTGTTGTTGCCAAGCTCGCACAACTGAATCTGAGAAAATATCGGGAAGCCTCGGGTTACCCCAAAGATAAGTAAATTCGTGCCAATCTTAAAGCTTAAACTTTTTGCATATATCTTGCCAGATATGAAAAATATGCCGAGTAGTCTTAAATCTGACTCTTTTGTAGTAATTTGGGTCTGACATGTGATGTAGTAAGAATCCGGTGTACTTCTTGTAAACTTCTGAAAACCTGAGACTTTCTGTCTCCAAAGACCTCCAGAAGAACAGGGCTAACCTGCTAAATCAATCTGACAAAGGTTCATTGTCGCTGGGCCAAATATTCAGGTTGCTGCAGTTCAGAGTTTTTCTGCATCAGGAAATTCTTTTCAGCGGCATGTCATGCTGAGGAAATCTGGCTTCATGCACCCTCCACAGTTTGAAGCTCCCCACCCCGGAGGAATCCGAGCATAAAAAGGGTGACTAAGTCCAAACGTCAAAATCTTCAACAGGCAAAGGTAACAAAAGTCTCTGGCTGTCGAGAGACGTACCTTGGGAGTGAGTTTTGAATTACTCCAGCTCTGAGCTTTTCCACGAAAAGTCAATGGCTTCACAGGGACCTTGTTTAAAGGCTATCTGGCCTTGTGGAGCCTTTCTCAGGCACAGCCAGATACCTTGTCCCACTGAGAACTTTTGACTTCCATTGTAGAGACCAAGTCACAAGGTAAAACTTCCAACCAGGTTGAAACTGGCCTCTGTATCTGACCTGAACTCCATCACAATTGGCATTTAATCACATCTAGGCCCTGGTCAAGCACAACCAGATGACTGCAGTTAGTGCTTAAAGCTTTCAACTTTAAAAATTCATACGTCTGTTTTCTCTTGTTGTATTTTTGTTGTTTAGGTGTCATTTTGTTCTTTCAATTATTCTCAATTTGTATACATTGGAGTGTGTTAGAAATTGGGTTTTGATTGGGGGGGCGAAAACCCTTCTCAAGGAACAACCGCAATTCTTATCAGAGTGAATCACAAAAGTTTTTAAGTTCATCTGTGTTTAACACTCAGGAAGCTTGACACAAAAGCAGTCAGTCCTAACTTAGAGGCACTGTGTTGAGTATTTATGCAGCACTCAAATAGTAATAAAGTGAAAATACAATACCAGAAAAACCCACATCAATTTAGAAAAGTAGAGGTAATTTTAATAAATTATTTGACACCAAAATGACAAAAAAAAATCAGTAGAACCTGAGTTAGGATTTTTTTGAGTTTTTAGTAAAAACGAGCACCTAAAAGATCAAAGCGCTAAATGCGGGCATTTAGTTGCATGCGACCAGGGCAAAGTCGAAAGTTATGACTGACTGCGATGGAGTGCAGTTCTGATACACAGGGTGGATTGGGCCCGGTCTTGGCTTACATTTGGACTTGGCAGACATTTTAAAGAAAGTTGTCTGAGTAGGTAACATTTAGTGAGGTAAGTCAGCCAGTGTTTTCCACGGAGGAGGTACCATCCGGGGTAACTGCTGGATGAAGTCACAGTGAAGATTTCAATGTTCGGACATTGTCACTTTTTTAGAAGTCAAAAATCTCCAGTGGGATGATCCTGTCGAATGCAGCTCCAAGAAGCGCGATACTCTTTTTGCAAGGAGCCTCTGACAGGGTTTGCTGCTCCAGAGAAGAACATAGTGTAGAAGTCCAAATAAATTCGGAAGCAGCAAACCGTCAGTAATAGTCAGACGTCCAGAATTCAAAGCATTCTCCACCAAATGTAGAAGTCTACATAAAATTAGAAACAGACTCAGTGAGATCACATGTAGAAAGGAAAATGTATTAATGTGACATGGAGACAGTTGGCCTGATGACTAATGGTCCAAATTGCAGACGTACATCACAGTCTTTTATTTCTGCAAACCACAAAAAGGCGTTTCATTATATGTCAAATAATATCACAGGCACAGGAGATTTTACCAGCAACTAGGGGCCAATTCATCACAGACTCATTGTCAGACAGTACATATAACACAATCATCATTTACGGAGACAATCAGGAGAAGCTAATCGTGGGTGATAACCTGAATGGTACCGGTTAGTGCATCCTCATGTGTATAGATTGTGACAATGGGGTATTTTCAAATCCACACAAGCAGTAAGTCAATCAGAGCTGGATGCTTTGTCCCACCCATGTATTGTATGCTAACAGGGCCTAACGTACCTTTAACTTGCTGAGCTGGCATGCAAATGCAAATCACAAGTGGTCTTCTTGAGAAAGGCTTGCACAACATGCAGAGGATGGTGTTCAACAGGGTGCATTAGGTCACAAAATATATAGATAGTGGGAGAACGTCGCCCCATTGCTCTTTGAGCAGGAAAAATAAAATGATAATAACATAGTTATTGGTCATGTCACTCAGAGAAAAGTTGCCCGATCAACAACCCAGGGTACAACTTTTGGAATTCCCACTTCTAATCGTTTTAATATGTTGCAGGATCTGGAAGCAGTGGATTGACAAAACGGCCCTGATAATATCAGTATAAATGAAGTACCTAAGATATCTAGTAGCAATAGAGTGCAAATGAATTGTCTGGTTGATGTTGGCCTGGGGGACTTGATATTTAAGCGTATACATGAAACCATAGAACATCGGAAATCAATTGTTGCTGACTCAGCAATGAGTGTTAAGTCTGGGATTTTTGACATCACTGAGGATATGCTTAAGACAACAACGGATATTAACCCAGAGTCTAGTATAGTAGAAAGTCTGTTATCCGACAGTGCCCCCAATGTTATGGATAGTTGTAATTTCATGTTTTGGAATATAGCAGGTTTAAAATCTAAAGTGAATAATGTATTGTGGTATGAATTTGTACAGCAATTTGAAGTTTTCAGTTTACAGGAAACATGGGTGATAGAACCATTACATATTAACGGTTATAGAACCTTTCATACCAGTGCTATAGTTTCCAAACATGGTAGAGCAAAAGGGGGGCTGTGTACGTATATTTCGAATTTAGTTAATTTTGAAAATGTTGATCTACTATGGGAGGAGTGTTATTACCAAATTATTAGACTAAAGGTTGATATAAATTGTTTAGTAATACTTTTGAACTACTATAATAACATACCCCAAGATTTATTGAAAGGGGTTGTGAAGGATATACGGGGACACTTATATAAGCTCCAGGGATCAACGAGTAAGGATTTAATTATGTTATGTGGGGGAGATTTTAATACTGCTATATGCCCACATTCAGATAACGGGAACTGTGGATTTACATACGATATGGACACCTTTCTTCCACAATTCCCGCATACAATGTATGGTGAATGTTTGAATGAATTAATTTTTGAGTTTGATTTGGGCTTTGCAAATATTCTAAGCAATCCTTCTGTGACTCTCGGCCCTACTTTTAATGGGCATGAATCCTTCTCTACGATTGACTTTATATTGGTGTCTAATCACTATGGCTCAATTATTGACAATTTCTCCCAACACCAGATTGCACTGAGCGACCATTTTGCTCAGAGTGTGGGTTTATCCATATTTAGACATAACATAGGTAAGGCCAATAGTCCAAACACTATTTTAGAAAATATTATTCTAGCCAGTCAAAATGGTTACACCCTGAGTTGGGAGAAAGTGGTACCCTCAGATTTTATGGCTGGAGCTCCTCTGCAATGTAAGTGTGGCAGGTAACAGTTCCACCCATCCCATGCTGACAGGATGGCCTATCCCACCAATACCGAGTCCCCCTTTGTCTCACTGTCTGGAAGAAATTCAAAAAAGTCAACTGTTCACAGTCCAGTCATGTGACCAGGACACAAGCTGCAGGCACCAAACAGTTAGGCGAACAAAATGTCAATTTCTGAAAGTGACATTTTCAGAAATGTGACTTTATCATTAAAGAGGATTTCAAAATACAAATATATTGAGATCAAACATGGCATTCCTACCTGTTCCGAAACAAACGTCATTGCTTCTTAAATGTAATAAGGTAACTACATGTTATTCCATGAGAGAGATAGTCCTTGCAGTGGTGAACAACAATATTGGGAGCTTTTCACTACCAGAACATGTAAACTAAAAGGTATATATCCAACTTATTAAATACACTGCACCCTGCCCTAAGGTCTATGTAGGGCCTACCTTAGGGTGACCTATATGTAGTAAAACGGGGTTCTCCAATGTTGGTGATGGAGGGCCGGATCCATGCCAGATTTTTAGCATATCCACATTTGGATAAATGTAGTTACCTTAAAAATCTGGCATGGATCCTCCTCTCCAGGACTAACATTGGAGAGCCCTTTATTAAGAGGAAGGTTTAGGCCTGGCAAAGGGGTTATTTTGCAAAGTTGAATTGGCATTAAAAAACTTCACACAGGCTGCAAGCCTGAGACATGTTTTGAAGGGCTACTTAAGTAGGTGGCACAATAAGCGTTGCAGGCCACAAATAGCATTTTAATTTACAAGCCCTGGAGATCACTCTACTGGAGACTTACGAGTATAAGTTAAGTGTGACGATTGGATGAAAGCCAATTTTACCATGTTTATGGCAGAGAGCACAAGCACTTTAGCACTAGATATCAGTGGTAAAGTAGACAGAGTCCTAAGGCAAACAAAAATGGATTTCAGAAAACAAGAGGGAAGTTGCGAAAACATTTGGCAAAGATAACCCTAAGGCTGACAGGTCTAACAGATGTCTCCCCCAGCTGAAAGTGGCGAGAACTACCCACCCTCAGTGGAGTTCTCATCACTAAGGTGGAAGAATCTGGATAGACTATAAGCATTGCAGTATATGACTCATGGTAGTGTTCCAACGTGAAGTCCATTCTCAGTAAGTAGATGGAACACCTTAACAGTTTTGGGATTCTCACCCCTCATCTGCAAGAGCCCTCCGAGGAGCCTGTGGTCTGTCTGAACTCTGAAGTGCATTTCAAACAGGTATAGTCTCAGCTTCTTTAGTGCTGACACCACACCATAGGTCTCGCTCTCAATAGCACTCCACCTCTGTTCTATAGGAATTAGCCTACTACTGATGAAGGCTACAGGTTGGTTTAGGGCCTCCTCATTCAGCTGTGAGAGCACAGCAACTATGCCATACTCTGCAGCATCCGTCTGCACTATGAGAAGCTAGGGGCCTTGACTACAGGTGCTCATAGGCTTTCTGAAAGGCCTCTGTCCAGATCACCTTCTTATGCTACTTCTTTGAAGTCAGCTCACTCAGTGGGGCTACAATGGTGCCATACCCCTTGAAAAACCTCCTATATAATCTGGTGAGGCCCTGGAAGGACCTCACTTCTGTCTGAGTTATGGGGGGTTCCCATGCCATGATATTTTCTGTTTGGCTTTAAAGTGCACCACCTTTCTCCCACCGACTAGGTGTCCCTTATTCACCAGAGAACCCTGCACTGTCTGGCAGTTGCTGGCCTTGATGTTCACACCTACCTGCTGCAGAGCCTGAACACCTCCTGGAGGTGAAACAGGTGGGCCTCTCATTTGAAGCTGAAGACAGCTATATCATACGAATGTATGATGTTACAATGCACACATTTACAACGCATGCCTTTACAACGCTGTTTTTACATCGCAACATCCTTTACAACGCACACATTTGCATTGCATGCCACTACAACGAATTTTCTAAACCTACATTTACAATGCATTCCATTACATTGCATTATACCTTTACAACGCATGCCATTACAATGCATACCATTACATTGCATTTAAGGTAAGTGTTGGATAGTGTAGGGGTAAAAATTGCTATTCTAATTCCAAGGAGTGCAACAGGAGGGTAAGTGTTGGATAGTGTAGGGGTAAAAATGACTATTTTAACTCCAGGGGGTGCAACCGTAGGGTAAGTGTTGGATAGTGTAGGGGTAGTATGAGTTGTAATGGTATGCGTTGTAATGACATGCGATGTAATGCCTGCGTTGTAGTGACATGCAATGTAATGGCTGTGTTGTAGTGACATGCGTTGTAAAGGTTGTTGCGATGTAATGACTGCTTTTGTGAGGGTTGTTTCCCATATCATACAGGTAGGCCGCACCGAAGGTCTCCATTCCAACAAGGAGCCTGTTAGCCAATCTCGAAGGCAGCAGAGGCATTCTTCAGCTCAAAGGCATCACCCTAAATGAGCAGTGACCCTCTAGGATAGAGAATGCTGACATATTTTTAGCCCCCTCAGTCTGTGCAATCTGCCTCTACCCCGATGTCAGCTGAAATGCACTCAGAAATGTGACAGTTCCCAGCCTGTCAATGAGCTTATCCGTACAGTGCTGGATTGAGCATCAGTCTTGGTGACCGAGTTTAGCCCTCTGTAATTCACACAGAACCAGAGTTTTGGTACAGTGCCTGGTAGGGCGGCTTTCGGTACCAGCACTACTGGCTCGACCAGGGAGTATTGAAGCGCTCGATCACCCCTGATTGAGGCATTTTGGAGACTTCCTCCTTATTGCTAGGCCTCTACTTGCCAGATAACCTGTAAGTTTTATTTTTCAAAGACATGTTGTCTCCTGTGTCAATATCATGGGCACACAAATGTGTGAGCTCAGAGGTGAGGGAGAAAAGAGAGGCAAACCACCTCTGGTGAAAGTCCCTCTGATGACAGTCTCTCTGCTGCTCTGGAATGATAGACTCCACTGTCCCATCCTGCTGCTCCTTGGAAGATAGGAAGTTGGGGAAATGTCCTCGCTCCCCTTCCACCCCATCATCTGTCATTGGGCGCATGGCAACTTCAGATATCTATTAATAGGGATTGAGGCAAATTAAATTGAGCACCCTTAGTAGGTTCCTGGGGCCTTGATGTCCATTAAGTAGGTGACCTCCCCCTTTCTCTCCTTTATCTCATAATGGCCAACCACTGGTCTTGAGGACACTGGGCTCCATGTGCTTCATCTTCTATACCTTTTGGTCAGACTGATAGTCAACCAGAGTGTCCTGGTCATATCACAGCTTCATCACCTCCTGACTGGCTTCCAGATATGCAGAAACCTTCTTCCAGAAGTTCTGCATCTGGCTTCTCAGGCCCAACAAATAGCAGACTACATCCTAGGGAGGGTTTCTTGTGAGCTTGCACCCGCCCTCCTTTACCAAATTGAGGGGTGGCCATGAAGGAATTCAAAAAGTTTAAACCCAACTCCCTCCTGTAGCACCTCCCTGTAGGCAAAAAGCAAGCATTCTAAGAGGCTGTCCCACTTCCGCCTCATGGGCTCAGGCAAGCCCATAATCATGCCTTTTAGCGTATTGTTGAATCTTTAAAAAAAAACGGATGTCGGAGGGTGACATGATGTGGAGAATTTGTGTTTTGCTACACTCATTCCACACAGGCTTCATGTATGCAGACATGAAGTTGGCGTCCCTGCTAGACATAATTTCTTTTGGGAACCCCACCTGGGTAAACATTCCAATGAGGGCCCCAACCACTGTGGGTGGAGTCTCAGATCGCATAGGTATGGCCTCTGGGTATCTAGTGGCATGGCCCACAAAACCAGGATAAGCATGTTGCTCATGGAAATTTGAAGGTCCAGTGGCCCATCAATGTTGATGCCCACCCTTGGGGGTGCCAAGGGAACCATGGGAGCCTTTAGATTTTTTCAGAATTCCCACTGGCTGGCTGTTGGGACATGACCTACAGATTGCATTGGAGACTGTCTTTATTTGGGTTCAAAAATAGTTGGTAGGAAACCTAGCAAAGGTCTTGTCCTTCCCCCAATGTCCTGCCAGAGGTATTTCATAGTCAGACCCAGTAGGAAGGCTTTGTAGCACTGGGGGGGGGCACCAACACATGGGTTGGCCCAGGCTCAGGAACCTTAAGCTCACAAAATAGGAGGTCAATCTCCCAATAGATCAGGTAATCTCCAGATGTGTCACCATCTGCTTGGGCCTCAGCTTGCCCCCTGAAAATTCTTTAGTGTTAGGCATTCTTTTGGAACTCTACAGAACTGCTTCCTGGTGGGGCCACCCTCAGCTTGCCATCGAGCAAGTTCAAGCAGGTCTCCCAGGGCTGCAGTGTCCTCCCTGGTAGCCTCTAGGGCAACATGTTTAGGTGTCCCTTTTCTCCTGGACAGGGGAAGTTTCAGGGGCTGGTTTCCCATGCCCCTTGTCCTTTCTCCTTTTGGCAGCTTTAGGTTCCAACATGCTTGATTCCCTTTTCAGGCTGCCATTGACCTTGTGGTTAGACACACCCACTCATGCAACCCTAACCTCTCCACGTGTGATAGGAGCTGCACTTCCTTGCATATAGTGTGCTCAAGATCAATGCCCAACATACAATCCACAGGCATTGCAGGGCTCACAGCTACATTTAGAAAATCTGAAACCCCCACTCAAAGAAAACGGATTCACTTGGTAGTGGTTCTCATGGTTCTACGCCACTGCATCCTGGCAGAATGTATTGGGGATTACCTGCTATGAGGTCACTAGATGAGTCCTTACAGTAGTCATGCTGGCTTCTGTGTCCATCAGAGCCTCCACCCCCTGCCCATTGATGATGACCCACTGCCTGTCCTTGTAAGTATTGAAAGGCATGTGGGTTTTGGGCACCATCTCTTTGCCACTCAGGGACAGTAGAGTAATCTAAACGCTTTACCCCATATTAACTGAGCCAAGCACTACACTGGACAATCCTTGTGTCTGCCATCAGTGGAGGGCTGAACATTTTTGGGTCACTTGGCATCCCCCTTTACATGCCCATACTTGTAACACTCATTGCACTTGGGGACAAACATTCCTGTTTGCTTGTCGACAAACTTATTTTTTGTGGTCAGCTTGGGGCTGGGTCTTCCCACCCTATGAACTACTTTGGGAGACTTGAGAGACCTCTTTATTTTAATTTACATCTCCCCTCTTTCTTCTGGTGTGGACCCAAACCACCCTTTTATGAATTCCCCTGACGCCTTTTTGAACATTCTGGTGCTGATCCAAAGGGTCACCTTCTTTGCAAGTTCCCTGGGGTCAGTGAGCTTACTGTCATTCAGGTGTTGGTGCAGATCTGTAAAGTAAGTACTAAGCATTTTCTCTCTCAAAATAGGATTTTGTAGCCCATTAAATGCACTCACCTACTGCCCCTAATCCAACCACCCAATGCCTTGCTAGAGTAGTCAAAATATTCTACCCAAGACTCATTCGGAAGTTTCTGGCTGTCCCTCAACCTGATGCAATTCTTCTCAGGGGTCAGCCTAAACCTGGTGTAAAAAGGCTTTCATAGAAATTGTACCTCAGCTAGTCTTCCACCTCTAATGTAAGAAGGATATCCCTTCTCACTAGGGGCATGTGTTTGGAGCGAGGCCCAATGGCAAGATAGTCTGGCACCCCACTCTTTTAAGTTTCTCACTCTTTCACCTGATGCTTTGATGGATGTTCTGTTCCCTTGGTGACGGCAAGTTAGTGGTAAACTGCCTAATCTGTCCTCCAAGTTGGGAGGAAAAACTGACTGGGCCCGAAAATGTGGGGAATGCAATGTCAGAAAAAGACTTCATTTAACTCCATATCTCGTTTTTTTGTTTGTCTTGTTGGTCCTATGGGCTTTCCGACCATTTGGATAGGCAGAATGGGACTCTTCCTCCTATCTGTCCATCCCAGAGAGGGTAGAATGCCCACTAAACTAGGGGTGTGACATTTGAGTCATCTGGTTTTGAGTAAATCAGCCAATTTTCTGCACAATTATATATAATTACACAAAATGAAAATTTGCCATTTTATGCAATTTGTAGTGTGAAATGCGTCCTAATATCTATTTTTGATGTGAGCATACATTTTTCACAAACAAAGTACAAAACCAAAAATACTGTGAAAACCAGTCACTTGTATTCCATTGTCCTAGGATGTTTGGGGAAAGTTTTTACAAAGAAGGGCACATTCACCATACATTTGTACTATCAATGGTGTGTAATTACGCAAAGTGGCATATTAAGGTAATATCAGGAATTGTGCATAAAAAGAGCCTTGCATATTACAGAAATTACGTTAGTTATGCCTAGATAATTTTAAAGTTCTCCATGCCTACACCAGACCACCAAGAAAAAGATGAGAAACAGACCTTGCAGCAGTGCTTGCCTGTGCTGGCACTGAGCTAGCCTCAACACCCTCGGCATCATACAGACTTTCTGCCCCCTTACGGGGACAGATTGAAGGGTTCACTTCCATTCTACCTTCTTTTGGGGTAAAAAGCCCACTACACACCTGGAATTGGTGTATGAAAGAGTTATGGTGTAGGGCACTTGCCTTCTAGGCACCGATCAGTGCTCCTTTAAATAGGTTGTTTTCCTCTGCACTTCTGTCTCTAATACGGT
Organism: Triturus cristatus; assembly: GCF_964204655.1. NCBI lineage: Eukaryota > Metazoa > Chordata > Amphibia > Caudata > Salamandridae > Triturus > Triturus cristatus. The sequence goes on from NC_140588.1 coordinate 494,451,197, forward strand.
GCGGACACAAAGGCAAAGTGTTTCCTCATTTGCATGAGACCAGGCCAACCCATGCTAAAGATGGCATCCTTCGCAATGATCATAGCAACATAAGATATGTGCTGGCACAGTTCTATAGTTTAGATAGGGCTGAAGAGGCCCATGTATATGCCAATGTGCCCACATGGCTAAAAGAGCAGCTGCAAACACCCATTGCACTCCTAGAGTCTCCATACAATATCACCCTTAGTATCATGTACTTTCTGCTCACCAGGGCAGGGATGCCCCCTCAGGGGAGGAAGAAAGTCTGCGGACTAGGTGTAGGGGGTGTAGCCAGATGACAGGATAGGACAGCTCACCAAACCATTCTGTTTTATCAATAAAAATGTAATCATTAGTGTTGAGAGTTTTTTCTCCCCCCTTGAGGAAGGCCGATTGGGAGTCAGCCCCCATATATACCCACAGGCAGTAGAATTACTGTATGGCCACTGTTGGTGGAGGATGTAGAGTGGTTTAATTAATCAGTTAATCTTTGAGAAAGTAGAATGAGAATCCATAAAGGTGTTAATGAACTAAACAAATGACTTTAAAGATGCACCCTTTTTTACCAGAAGGCAGTAGAACTCATGTCAAATTGACTTGGCAGAGGCAAAGAAAGGTGCCAAGGAAACCAACCTAACATTGATTCTGAAGTCTGTTGATTTGATTAGTAACCATATTTATGTAGAGTGCATTGCAGTAATCAAGCCTAGAGCAAAGATGGCAGCCACAATAATTTTCCTGTCATAGTCATAGTTTATAGTTTACGCAGCTAGAAGGAACATAATAAGACGACAGAGAAGAATTGAAGATCCCTTTTAAGTTTGGTATACATTTTGACAACAAAACCTTTTACATAAGGCTTTGGTTCAGGTAATGATTTTAAGGTGGAAGGTCAGCAGGTCAGGGATCAAGCACCAGAGTCAATCCCCACTACTAGGATCTCTCTTCTCTTTTGTCCATGTTAATTTTAAGTCAGCTATTCAAAGTCAGTCAAAATATACTTTATTCGGTTAAAAAACACTAACCATAAAAGCAGCAGAAATACCAATACAATTAAAAATAGTTCAGTACATAGTTGCTATTACAGGGGAGAAATGCAGAATTTTTTTTTCTAGATGAACGGTTAAAAATTATCCATCCATCGATTTACGCAATTTAAAAACATTTTAAAAAAATTCTGTCAAAGAAACAACAATAAATACAGTGTCCATTCTTTGCAATTCTAAAAACGCTGGGCGGCATCTATTTGCCTTCATCTCTTTAAGAATTGGGACAATGAATTTCCTACGGGGCAAAGTATAAAATCTACAGAAAAACAGCACATGGATGTCAGATTGTAAAGATAATTCATCACATGGGCATGAACACAATTCATTAGACCAAGAGTTCATTTCTGGGAAGGTTAGTAATCTAAAAACAATATTAAATCTGAAACGTGTAAGGCAGAATCTATCGTAATTTGCCATAGAGAGGCATAGGTATGGTTGTAGTTTAGCGCCGCTCAATATCAGCTGATGGGAATACACTGTCTTTTTCTTCATATCCTCGAACAGTCTTTTTTCCCTGAGGTGTTCCATGCACGATTTTGTCAGTAATTTTCTAGAGATGTGTACCATTAAAAGTGGATCCTCAAAATATTGTTGACAGTGAATTTCTGGAAAAAAGGTCTTCACATAGTTTAACCATTTGAAAATATTTACATTTTCAGGTTGTAACACATCCTGAAGTATGGCACGATTTACAACACACTCATTAACAGTCCAGACCCTGTGCCATAATAGAATGGGCTGAATTCTTCTTATGTCTGAGATATACGGCTGCCCCAGCTCCTCGTGACAATTAAGGGTTGCAATACTATCGGGTACAGACAACATGTACCGCATAAACTTATTTTTGATTAATTGAATAGTGTTTATATTGGCATACCCCCAGAGTCCTGCTCCATACACAGCCACCGATATACACGTTGCATTATAAATAGTTAAAATTTCCCTAAAGGGCTTCTTTCCTAGTTTCTGTATGAAGCTCTTTAAAGCCATTATTGTTTTTGAGAACAAAAGAGTTCTTGCTCTAATCGCACTTGTCCATGAGCCAGTCTCATGAAACAAGATGCCTAAGTAAGAAAAGGTGGGCGTATTTTCTAAGCAAGCATTATTTATTAAGATAGTTTTCATCTTCTTCTTAGATCGTGTTCCGCAATTCATGGTAAAAGTTTTACTACAGTTGATTTTTAAATCCAAACTGCGCATAAAGTTGTTGAAGGATACTATTAAATTTTGGAGGGCAATTGGTGTGCGTGCCATTAAGACAGCATCGTCCGCATACAGGAGCGCAGGGAGACGCCGATTACCAAAAACAGGCACATCCCTGCCCTCCTGCAGTAGACGGTGCTCCAACCCATTTATATAGATCAGGAATAGGAAAGGCGCCAGGACACATCCCTGGCGTACTCCACGCCCTATCCCAAAAGTTGTACTGCATTCCCCCCCTTTTCCATAGCGGACAGTTGCTGTAGCCCCAGAATATAGCTCCTTCAAGAAGCAAAGAATCGGATCATCCACGCCCATCCCTTGCATCAATTTCCATAGTTTATTATGGGATACACAATCAAAAGCCGAAGTAAGATCGACAACAGCAAAGTATAAACGCTCCTTTTTTATCGATATATACTTCTGCTGAACAAGGAATAAATTTAGGCACTGCTCTATAGTTCCAATGCCCCTTTGGAAGCCAAACTGTAGGTCACTTATTACCCCAGTTTCCTCCGCCCAGTTTTGCAATTTTGCTAAAATAACTCTGCCGAGGATTTTTATGGATGAATCGAGTAGGGATATTGGCCTATAACATGCGCAATTTTGTCTATCTCCCTTTTTATAAATGGGAACAATAATAGATGTAAACCATGACGGACTTAAGCCCCTTGCTAATGCTGCATTAAAAAGCTGTACCAGAATGGTGCCCCAGATGTCACTGTTAGCTTTATACAGATCAGCTGGGATCCCATCTGGGCCTGCTGCCTTTCCGCTCTTTGTGGCTTTTAGGCTCAATAAGACCTCGGGCAGGGTAACCACTATTTTTTCGGGAACCCCCCCTTTCTCCCATAGGACCTCCAATGGCGTAACCGATACTTTCTGTACATCCATCCCTTTTTCACACAGTGAGGTAGAATCTTTTTGTGAGGGGTGTTCTAAACACATATAGAGGGTAGAAAAATGTGTGACCCAGTCATCCTCACTAATTGCAAATTCTATGCGAGCCTTGGTGTTATCAAAAAGGAGGGGCGCATTAACCACCCTCCAAAATGCAGATATATCTTTAGACTGTGAGGCATCACATAGTTGTTCCCAGGCCAACCTCTTTATGGTTTTCTTTCTTTGTTTCAGTACCAAATTGTAACGGTTCCTTAAGTCTCTTATTAAGGGGGGGTCCCGAGGTTCCCGATGAATAGCATGTTTGAGCTCAATCAAGGCCTTAGTGCATGCATTATCGAACCATCTTCTACCATTTTTAGACCTGTTTCTAGAAGCCACCCTCAAACTCTCTTTAACGGTGGCTGCTATAATATTAAAATGTTCAATTATATTATCACTCTTTGAATTTTCATCTAGGCAAATTCTAAAGCTATCTGTACAGGTATTAACCAGTTTGGCTAAGAATTCGTCCGGGACCACCTTACTCCACTTAAGAGAATACCCATTTTGTCTCCCCATCAGCACATCCGGGGCTGCCTGTATCTGCAAGCTATCATGTTGGCATGCTGTCAATGGGCAATCAATTTCAGGTACTTGTGGGTAATGATCACTCAGTGGCAATTCTTAAATCTTAAAGCTAGAGGCCCTAAATCCAGAGGTATTTGAACACATAATAAAATCAATGGTAGTCGATGCACCCTTCCCAATAAAGGTCGGGACAAATGGTGTTGGGCGCATGGCCAGTTCGTTTACGTATCCCAGGTCACAGTGAAATAATATCTCATTCAACAAATCCCCAGTTAAAGTATGGTCAAAATGTGTGAGGTTAATGTCTTGCTCTAACATTAAACCACAAATTCCTTTTTGACCCTTTTTGCAAAGATGACAGTTAAAATCCCCCCCCATAAAATCATTACTTCCTTCATCTTGCTATCTATCTCCCCTTGTAAATCAACATTTAGCCTTTTCATAATCCCCTGAATTGCAGTACTTGGGATATTGTTATAAAAATTAACAATAACAAGACTGATCCCAGTTTTAGTATCTATCACTATTTTGTCATAGAAACTACATTCTTGGTGAAAGCGGACCCTTTCATATGATAAACGGTTTGAAAGGTACGTAATCATACCGCCTTTAGGTCTCCCATGTGTCCCTCCTACTGCAGGCGTACAGTAAGTTTTATATCCAGTTAAATGTATGGGGTCTATAGTCCAAGTTTCTTGCAGAGCCACAATGTCCATGCTATCCGTGGCTGTTTTCCAAGAGGGATTAGAAATTTTCTGCTTTAGACCTGCCACGTTCCAGAACATCACAGTGCAGTTTTCTTTATGGCTAGATATTGCCTCGTCTGTGACGACATGACCCCTAACAATCTCATTTATTTCTACTGTGGATTCGCCCAGGATTTGTATTGACTCGGAGGTCAGATTTTGACTATTATGAAGAGGTAATCCCTTTTTACATTTGACATGCTCCTGCGCCATCCTTTTGGCCTGATTATTTGATTCTTGACTTACTGATGCAATCTTATTACTCAGACTACCATTGGTCGTATCAGATTTTTTCTGAGAGGAACTGAGCGCTGATAGGTTTAGAGTAGTATTTACGGATGGCCACAAGTCAGAACAATCTTCATACCCTGGGCGTCAGTCAACCATATCCAATGGACTGAATCTGTTATAGCATGGGAGGGGAGATGGACCAAACTGTGCGCCTGACCAATCTCCCCAATATTGCTGACCTCCCTTTTGATTTCTCCCAGCCCTTCGCTGTATTAAAGTCCAGTAGTCATCTTCCCTCCCTCCCTGCCTGTTAAGGTTTAAGTCCCCATACATATCATATCTCCTCCCTTCCCTAGCACAATTTTCGTCCCTAGTCCAGCTCCATCTGTCATCTAGTTGTTCAATTGGAATATAAAAATAAGACAGGGGTCTAACTGTGATCGACAAACCCTGATTCCTAGGAACCCCCCGGCAGATATAGTCTACCGTTTGCGGGTTTTCAAAAGTTATGACCACACAGTCCCCCTGTAGTCTCTTCCTATTGTGACCCACCCATGGAACCCTTTGGACTATTAAGATTCTACTGGCTAGAACTGGTGGTATAGGGTAATTGGAATTTAACCAGAGAATCACCTTATTTCTGAGTGCTTCAAAGGGTTCCATAATATGGGGGCCAGTTCAGGGACCGCTGTTAATACTACCACATAAGGGCATGCATCTGGTGGTAAATTTATGCTTCTACGTTTTTCTGTTTTGTGCTTTATCAGGGTTAGGAGTGGATGCAGAGGGCAAAACTGTAGTAGATACTGTTACTTCGGGTGCCGGGGTTAGTTTGAGAGGATCTATACTCACTACTTGGCCATTGGTAGTTTGCATAGATTTGGGGAGAGGAGTTGTAAGTGTTCTTTTCTTCCCTTCCATCCGTTTATCTTTTATAAGCGGCGGTTTATCCACCGAAATGATCTCATGGTTTACCCTTTTTTCCTGGCTACAGTGCTGTATTTTTATATCCTTCTGCAATATCTGAAATAGCTTCTCTATACCATAGAGCCTCTCTTCTATGGGGGCAAGTAAGGATTTAACTAGCGTTGACAGGGTATGTGTCATGGAATCCTCCCTATCTACATATTCACCTGTACTGTTAACTATGATACTCTCATCAAGAATATCAGCTAATGACTCATCAGGTAAAGTGGCATCTATCATAGGCATGGACAATTTCTTGTGGCTGGCAACTTCTTTCTCGGATTCAATCCCAGTTTCGTTTGCCTTGAGGTCTTTAGTACTCACCTCTCTAGTACCACCCATCTTAACCGCTTTTACCTTCACTTTCTTGCAAGTTGACTTATAATTTTTCGCACACTTTTTTGGGATTGCCCCCTGCCTTTTTCCTTTTAATTTAGTGTTTGCAGCCTCAACCTGAGTATCTAAGTGTGCCCCTGGCATAGTTTCTTCCACAGGATGTAATGATTGAAGTCCCGTAATAATTGGACTCTGAGAGGCCAAGTAAGTACCAGCACTATTATGTACCTCCACATGTGTTGGTAGTAGGTGAGAATCAGATGAAATATTATCTGGGCTACGTGCCGCGGCTATATTGCCCAACGATGACCTCTTAGCAAAAGCTAAGTCTTGAGATACCCTTCTCTCCATTAGTACTATCCCTTGGTCTATAAGGGAATTAGTACGTACGATAAAGTCATCGAGTGTTCCCGTCAACTTAGTCCCCCCGGTTACAGTCTTACTTCTAGTTTCCCGCGTGGTCATTTTGTGCAGGCTATTTTCAGACATATACAGGGCAGGATTATCCTAACTGATAGTAAATAAGGACAGTCCGGGTATCCAATATCACTCAATCACAAACAGAAGATAAACGTATAAGTGAGGATTATGAGAGGGAAAGATGTAGTATGAGCAATTTAGACAAGTCCCCACCAATAGAATCCACACAATATATAAAGTACTGAACCTTCCCATCCGTAATTAGCTGGTCAGGATATCGTCCTGGATCTCTGGCCCGTCCCGGCCTCCTTGTGCCTCAGAGGGCCCGCCCTTTGCGCGGAGGCCCAGGTACAGTTTATAGTGCCTCCAGGCGCGAGAGTACAGGGGGCGGCTTCCTCTTCCGCCGCTGGGATGCTGGGGGATGTAGTCTCCTCTTCCTCACAGCGGCCACGATGGAGTGGCGGCAGCGGGAGGGAGACGATCACCAGGCGCAAGGACTGTGTCCAGAACAGGCAGGTAGGGTGACAGCTTCGAGCACACAGCGTATAGTAGGACGCCCCAATGTCAGGTTACGAGAGTATCCCGTGGAGTGAATAGGGCAATTGTTCCTCAGTTCAATCGTGTCCTCAATCTGGCAGGCCAAAGGAAAAGAAATAAAAATAGACAGAACGGACTGTCCTTGTCCGGTTATCAGTTCGTTTATATTGCTTTCCAAATTCAGATGTGTGCGTACTGTTACTCTCGTTGCTCTAGAACTCGTAGGGGTACAAAGGAAGTCTTTTCCCTAAAGTAAAAAGTAACGCGACTCTGCGAGTCCAGAATTCCACTGCGCTAATTAGCGCTACCAAAGAAAGAAGAACTTTAAAGTTAATGAGCAGCTTCACGCTCATTCATCACGAACGCGTCTTAGCGCTCTTTTGAAATGTTAGCGCGTTTCTGCGCGGCAACCAAACAATCAAAAAGTGAGTTTCAGCGCTCCCGCGCGCCTTTTTCTCGAAACTCTAGAACCAGCTTGACGATCGTAGGAAGGTGAATGAGGAGAAGGGAGGCACTCTGCAGCGGGACCTCGCACGACAGACAGGAAGAAGGAAAGTCCGTTACCAGTGCATTCTCTTGTTGCAGGTGGGAAACAGGGCTCTCCAATGCAAGGGAAAGGCGGCAACTGTAGAAAAGGTTCCCCCCAGGGAGAGGAAGCTCTGAGCCCAAGATCACTGTCTGGGGTCGCTAGTAGTGGAAACCGGAAAGTTCTCCAGAGAGCGAGCAGGGAACGCCACCAAGTCAGCTATTATCCATCCATTGTCTTACCTTGCAGAGAAATTAAATAAGTGCAACCAGATAAAAAATGGAATTGGTAGGACACAATATAAGGTTTGTCACTCGCATTGGTATAAAATTTACAACCAATGCTACTGATTAGTTTCGAGAGTGGCAAGGCATAGATGTTGAACAAACAGGGGGCAAAACTGGATCCTTGATGGACACCTATAATTGAGAACAGATGGAAACACAATTCAGTATGACCTTTGGAGATCTGTTTTGAGAAACAGAGGTAAGTCAGTTTAGTGCTTTGCTCGTAATACCACATTTGGGTAGTCTAGAAATTAGCATAATGTGATCCCCTGGGTTGAATGCTGCTCGCATATTTTATTAATTTGATCCATTTATGAAATTACAGGCAGGTCATTTGAAGGTGGCCCAAAAAATCTGATTCATTGCTCGTATTAGGGCACAGTCAGACCTGGAAGGCATCAAGTATAGAAAGGTAATCAAAGTAGATAGTTAACAAGCTTCAATAATTTCCAAGATCTTAGCTACATCTGGTAAGCACATGATAAGGACATAATGCGTGAATTCCTCAAAGTCCAAATTGTTTTCCAATAAAGATTTCACTATGTCATACTTCAGATCAGACAGTAGTGTTGTAGTAAAGTGTGAAATCTGCAACTGTGCAAATAATCTGTGTAAGTTCTGATATCCATATGAAGCATTGCAATAGGGAAAAGGTCAATAGTGAAGTCAGATTCATAGGATTTGACAACTTTAGAAAATGATTCAAAAATCAGGGAAGCTAAACTGATTAAGTGAGTAAGCAGAGACTTCATCAATAAAGGAGGCAACCTTAAAATCCAGAAGGTCATTGGTTCCATTTATAACAGCATCAAACATGTTGATTTTTCTTCAAAGGAATTTGAGAGTTTGTTACTAAACAGTATGAAAAGGAATATTGTTAAAGTTAGACCTTGCATCTATGGCGTGTTTTTCCATTAACTTTGTGCTTTCAGGTCTCCTGTTTGCTGACTTTAGGACTCTGCACATTTCACCACTGCTAACCAGTGCTAACATGCTTTCTCCGTAAAACATGGTAAAATGTAATTTGCATGCAAGTCCTTAGTAGAGTGGCACTACTTGTGCACAGGGCCTGTAAATTAAATTAAACACTACTAGTGCACCTGTAGCACTGATTGGGCATCCCGGTTAAATAGCACTTCAAACATGCCATTGCAGCCTGTGTGTGCAGTTTTAAACTGTCATTTTGACCTGACAAAATAAACATTTTGTTATGAGATTGCTGGCAGCAAGACTGCTATCCAGTCCCAAGGTGCACTAAAAGGCCTGTGGGCTTAATCCATTTAATGCCGAGTAAACTGGCTGAAGAACGAGTTCTGCACAAATTGATTTTTTTTTCTTAATGCTTTAAAGTCGAGTTCATTTCAAACAATATATGAGTTTCTGGAAAAATATAATTCCTTTATCAGACATTCTCTGTGATGTTTCTGTTTCTTAAATGGGTTCCAAACACTCAAATAACCCAGTACATTAGGGGTCAGCAAGACAATTTATCTCGGGTAACTAAAAACAAAAAGATAAACAAACCATGTAATTCTGCATGGTTGTGGTACCCAATGCAACACACCTTGTGAAGCAAGATGGATAAATTGCTTACAAGAGAACAATTTAACTGCTAACATATAGAATGCCACACGCACACTTTAAACGATAAACAACATTTTTAATATTGCAATCTCCAGAATGTCTGAGCGGAATAGTATATCATTTCTTTGGATATGAAACAGTGTTGTCACGTATGACATTATTGCAATGCATACTGTTATGTTATCCTTTAGTAAATGAGCAGGTCTCAACATTTATGGTCTTGTTGGCAGTTAGGATTTCTTTGATGTTTTTGATCGATTCTATGCTAATAAAGGTTTCTCAGTAAATAACCCATGAAAATTAGGTTCAGTGTTTAGCAGTTCCCAATAATACTTGATGATTTTTTTTGAGCGGAGTTTTTGTAGAATATTTTAAAACAAAGGCCATCCTCATGGAATTGTCTTTATGCATTTTTTGCAAAAGGTTTCTCTTTCCATGGCATGAACAACTTCGAGAGAGTTCTCGTGATTGCTTAGTTTGAAATTACATACTTTGTTTCATTTTGCCTTTTCAACTTCCATGAAAATAGCATTGCTCTGTGATGCATTTCTATTTTTGTATACAAAATGTACACATGCATTGTTTTGCTATGTTAACAAAATCAATCATCATCGATCACAACATAATTTGTTTTGTTGAACTGAAATTCTGCTTTTAACATTGTCTGTTCCACAAAATCAATGGCAGTCATTTTGAGAGGGCATTTGATCATGATCTTTAATTTAATCACTTTTGGGCGCACACTAAAGTACAGAGAATGTACAGAGAAGTACAAAATAATACCACACCATGATGTATAGGCGGCACTATCAAGATTGGCATTCATCCTGCTCAACACTTTGTCTTGCTTTTTAATCCCTCAATATTACCAAGTAGGCCTAGCAGTTTGTTAATGGGTTTTGACATCATTAAACTACTTTCCCGCACATATATTTTTTATTTATTATGTTCTTTTGCATTTAAATTACAAGGTTAATCATAGAAAATATTATGGATCAAATTTCAACAGAGAGCACACTAAAACAAATCCAGATGATTTAATGGACATAAAATTGAGATTTGCGTTGTCTCTACCAGTACCCCCCTTTTCATAACTCTTTCATTGTATCCCTGTTTTGCCCTAATCTTTAGCCTATCTGTTATTATTGTATGCATGGGGTTAATCTCCCAGGCAAATGTGGGCAAAACTCCTCCTGATCATGCTGGTGTAAGATGTACACCAGAATGACCCAAATTTTGGAAATAGCTACACCAGCATCTATCCCACTCTCAATCGATAATATCAAAATGCTCTGTGGGCACAAAGAGCATGTGCAAGAGCCCTTGTATCCCCAAAGCACTTTTCTGTAATATGGGCCCCTGTGTTTAATGTGCTTTCTACCTCCTACTCAGATTGATGATTGAGGTAAATCCCTTAATCTGCTGTGCAGGTTGTTGCAGGTCTTGTCTGCGATGTAGGAGAAGGAGCAGTCCCAGCAGCGGCTGTGACGGATGATAAGTGTGTGCGAGGATGAGAGCAGATGTCTTGAGGGCAGATGGAAGTTGAGTCGATGGTTGATGAAGGGCGGTCTTTGATTGTATAGAGCATTGTAGGTGTGCATGAGGATCTTGAACTGGAATCTCTTCTGGATGGGGAGCCAGAAGAGGATTCTGAGGTGGGGTTGATGTGGCCCCATTTGGGGAGGTCCAGGGTGTGTGTGGCAGCAGTGTTCTGCATGGTCTAGAGTCTTCGGAGGATCTGGAAGGAGATTGTAGTGTAGAGAGTGTTGCCATAGTTGAGGCGGCTGGTGACGAGGGACTGCATGGCAGTCTTTCTGGTGTTGATTTAGATCCATCTGGTGATTCCGTGGAGCATTCAGAGGGTGTGGAAGCAGGAGGAGGCAACTGCGTTGACCTGTCATTTCAAGGTCAGTTGGATGTCAAGGAGGATGACAAGGTTTGATGCATGATCTGTTGATGTGGGTGTTAGTCCAAGCTTTTCTGGCCACCAGCTGTATTCCCATACCAAGGTGTTCCTCCCAAAGATCAGCACTTGTCAGAGTTAAGTTTGAGGCAGTTGTCTCTCATTCATTTGGCTACCTTGATCACGGCAGTGCAGAAGTTGTTTTTTGCATTGGAAGGGTCCTCAATGAGTGAGAGGATTAGTTGAGTGTCACCTTCCGAATCTGCTTCTGAGCCAGCATGAAGACTGTCTTAGCCCTAGTGGTGGGTTCAGCCTAAGACCAAAATGGTTCAGCTCCCCATATCATTGATTTTATATATTTTCTCCTTGGTATCTAGTAGGCTTTCTGTCCCTCTAAGGAAGCCAGATGGGGTGCAAACCTCGACATCTGCCATCTCCAGCTGGGTGCAGCTTGATACCAGGACAGGCTAGCTCCTCCACCCAATTGTATTTCTACATATAAAATCCCTGTTGTCTAGTGGGATTTTTTTCCCCCTGTGTGGGGCACATTGGGGTAAATCTCCATCTGCCCTTCCCAGGAGGACTCTGTGGGCACTGGCTGGTAGGGTAGGGGTGAGGCCTACCACCACAACAGGCTGCTCCCCACCCTTTTAATTTCCTTACAACATCAACCCTGGTGTTTAATTGGCTTTCTGCTTCCCACAGCAGATTGGGCTAATTTGTCCAATCTGTCCACGGTGGGGACAGAAAGACTGTGTTGGATCCCTGGAGTGGGGGTGTTTCTAACAATCTGTCTCAGGTGTCTAATGAGATTCCTGCCCCCAGGGTGGGTAGATTGGGATAAATCACCGATCTGGCCTCACCGGAGGGGGCAGAAAACTGTATGGGCACTGTGTGTAGGGGGAGCAATAGGTCATGCCAGGTGGGCTGCCCTCTATGATGTTGTTTCTGGTGGTCTAGTGGGCTGGATTCCCGCTCAGAGATCATCCTCTTACTGCAATCCCTCAGCAAAAATCCACTCAGAAGAGGCAGCGTTAGAAAGGTTAGACTCTCCCTTTTCCAAGAATACCACACCCATGCAGATCAAGTTGTTCTCCGATCACCAATTACAATGGAACTACCAGAAGCGGAAAGGCTCCAGTTGGTTTCACTTTCAGTTGTGATGACATCAATGCGGTGTACATGCTGATCATCGTTCCACAATAAAAGCAAACAAGCATTAGCAATGCAATAGGTCTCGCATTTACGAGAGTTTGAGCTATTGGAATGCAATAGCTTAAACTCTTGCAAATGCAACACCTATTGCAGTGCAAATTACTAGCACCCATGCCGCGCATTCACATACATGGTGGCCGCGCCCCTTTCTTTAGGCAAGCCGCGTCTAAAGAAAGGGGCATGGCCGACATTAATGTGAAACCGTGGCATGTGAGGCTTTGACAAAGAAATGCATCTGTTGTCAAGTTGACAAACACTCTGTTTGAAGAACATTTGAGCACCTCAAGCTGAGATGCCTAGAGACTATCAGGTGGCATTAGTATATGCCACATACTTTGACACATTGTTTTCTATGGCACATATTAAGTTAGACATTGATCGCTGGCAGATAATACAGATTATACCATGGCACACAGTCTGAATGACATTACTGTTCGCCACATCAGAATGGAATTATTTTGGGCACATATTTCAATGGTATTAGTCTCTAGAATATATTATCTGTCATGCAGGGAATCATCCTAATTGAGAATCATTGTCTGGAACATGTTCTGAGGGGCAGGTACATTTATTGGGCACCATTCTTTGGCATGCTCTGAGGAACATTATTCTAAACGGTACACATAAATTCTCCTGGCATATATTCTGGTGGCATAGTTACACCTGCGCAGTACTTGGAAGGTGACCACAGTGGCACTGAAGTTTCATTACTTTTCCATCATACTTCGGTGCACTGCACTACTCTTCATTTGACACAGCCAGAAAATTGTGCACAGGTGAATTTGTAATGTGTTTATCCAACAATCAGATTGAAGCTAGCTGGCGAATTGAAAGGAGGGCAGGTTGTAGCAACATGCACAGGGCCAAATGGGGAGATAGAAAGTTTCATGATTGACTTCTTCTTAACATCCGCCTCCCACAAAGTGGGGTACCCCATCCCATCATGTTCCCAACCATGTTGTCCACATACAATGCATGCTTGGGTTCAAGCGAGGGGTCCCATTTTCGGCCATCTGCGCTGGGTATGCCAGTGAGCGAAAGTACGCCCTTATTAATATTTAAGGCAGCAGGACAAAGGCCTGTATCCCGTGCACTATAGTCACCTGCCTCTAACCACTAGTCTTGACATTTCCTACAGAGTTGAACACTCTGCAGAGAGGTAACAGCAAAACCATTGTGGAGAATAGCTTAGAGACCTCATAACTCTGCTCTCGTGAGCTGTAAAAGAAAACCAGGTCTAATACAAATGTCGAAATCAGGAGTAGGTGGCACATGGGAGCTGCACCAGTGACTTCCGCCAGTACAAACAGAGCAGTGGTCCCTGCTTGGTCCGCAGGTGTAACCCGGTGTCTTGGTCTCCAGTGTTTCATTACTTAATAGAGACAGTGTCTTAGTTTCTATTCTCCTGTCAGTTCGCCTTAATAGTATCAGTGCCCCGACTCTCTCCTGACACAACAGGTAGAATATGTACTTTGTCTCTAGTTTTCTGTCGTGTAGCACAAGAGTGTTCACGCTTTTATTATTCTGCTGATGTGTATAGGTGGTAGTGTTGTGCCTAGAGCAGCGCTCTAAGCGGTCCAGGGCCTTTCAGGGCACTGAGGCAGGACCTATGGGGCCCACTATTTACCAGCTGAAGGGGAGAACAAAAAACCTACACGGCTGCCTGTCACATGCTAGTGCCGCAACGCAACGTCAGAAGTCCATTTTGTAACAGGGATTGAGTGGCAAGAGGCTGCTGTTGTTTACCATTGGTGTTCTAGGCATATAGCATTCTTTCATTTCAACTGAATAACAAATGCAGTGCCACTTACTTTTGAACTTACCTTGTCAAGATTTGTATTGCTTTTGGCCCTGGATAAAGGTGCTATAAGAACAGTTAAATACAAATTTCTGTTGAATTTTATTGTGTTTTGTCAAGTGAGACTCATTTATGAATAGGTCCAACGTAGGGTGCTATTTCACATGCATTTAATAACGGGGCCATACCTCACGTAAAGGCTGGTCGAGCCACATCCGATTTAGGACTGCGCCATCTTTTTATCTCACTTAAAGCACTCGGCTAAAGTGTCTTTGGGCCCAAGTACAGCTCCGATCTCCATTCTATTGGCGGGTATATTCAGCACCGAGGTCTGCATCATTCTGTTCCTGGCCATGAAGAGTCCCTGGTCTCTGCTGGTCTGGCATTCCATTTAAAAATACTATCTGGTCTCTAGCGTGTCAGTCAGTATAAACAGTGCCCTGGCATGTATTTTATCAGTGCATGTGGGTACATGCCCGTATGATTCCCTGCAGGCTCTCCCCGGTACAAGTATATTGCCCCTAGGCCTCTTTTGAACGCGAGTGAGGCTTGCACCCCGGCAGTGGCACTGCGCTGCTGTTTCTCCGTGTCACCAGGTGTCTAGGTTCACACATTAACTGTTTGTTTAGCAACAGCCAGGGGGCTGGGGTAGCACAACAAAGGTGCGACGCGCAGCCAGAAGCTGGCACAGCCGAGCTTTCTGAGGAAGGGACAATCCAGTTATGAATATGACGCATGAGCTAGTGACAATGTGAAGGGGTAAGGGAAAATCTGTGGGATGACGAGGGCACACATGTGAGGAGCCTACGGAGAGGTGGGCAGAATTCGCGTAATTGCGTTACGCAAATCTCCGCGAAACGGTAAAAAATCTCCGCGAACACGCAGAAATTTCGCGAACATGCGGAATTGCTTGTTCGCGATGCTTTTTTCCTGTTCACAATTGCTGTTTGCGTGCTCGGGAAGAAATATCTTGCGAACACGCATTTTGAGAACGCGAACAAGCAAAAATTTCGCGAAATCGCGGAAAGCAGACTTTTGAGCAATTTTGCGTTCTCCGCGGAACGCGAAATTACACAACTTCCGCAAATTCCGCGAGCGGAACGGAATTTGCCGCCCAGGCCTAGCAATGATCAAACCCCACCTGCTACATGATTTAGCGGCGTCTCCTAAGAGCGGTGCAGATACTAACAACAAGCATTAGCAATGCAATAGGACACGCATTTACACAAGACCTATTGCAATGCAAACGGTAGTCATCACGGACAACAGGAGGGAGGGTGGGGGGAAGGCACCGACAACGGGAGTGAGGGGGGAGAAGGCACGGACACTGGGACTGCGGGCGGGCGGAGGAGGGAAGGCACGGACAACGGGAGGGAGGGGTAGTAGAGAAGGCAGAAGGAGAACCTCATTGAAGAAAATAGTGCTCACAGTCTAAATAACACCTAGCGTGTAGCACTCAAAGTAAAGGGGCCAGTAGCCATGGGAGTATACAAATGACGACGTGGCAGTTATAAGGAGGGACTAACAAGCCTATAAACAAATCTTAAGAAGTATTTACGAAGGACAAAGACACAAGCCAATGAAAAATATGGGTTGGGGAGCGGGCGGGTCTTCTCTTACGTACTGAACGACAGCAGATCTTGACCAGAGCAGCTCTTGCGCGCTGACTCTAGGCTCGACCTAAAAAGTTTCAAGTTACTGAGGAAGCTGTTCCCCAGAAATCACACATGAGGACCTCAAAAATAAAGCTTTTCTGTGTGAACATCAAAGAATTGTCCAGTCCTAGCTGCCTGGACGAGATTATCTCATCCAGTGCAGAATTCGGACTTCGCTCTGGTTGAGATCACCTCGTCTAGGGCAATTAAAAGATTAAGGAAGAATGTCAATATATACATATGGACATATGTGGCTGTGTACCATATAAACATGAATAGAATCTTTTCTACTTGTACGCTTATCTTTTTGTGCCCCATATTTCTATTTTACTATTAACCAGTTTCTGTTAAAGATGAGCAACAGTATGAAACCTAGCTTAAAATAAGAATTTGAGTGTTGTTTAAAATATTGCTTAAGTATCAATTATGTAACACTTCTTCTGCGTCCCTCAAGTTTTTTAATTAATTGTTATAACTTCCCATCAGTAACAGTTTTTTACATGCTGTTTACCTTATCAGATTATTTTAAAGATGCAAAATATTGATTTCATGAGTGATGTCTTTGATGATGACATTGGTTGCTGCATGTGTGATATCATAACATTGATGATGTATTTCAGTACGTCATTTATGATTTTATGTGTGACATCATGAGCAATACTTGGTGGGGTGGAGGATATGTCTGCTTTGTATCTTCATGTTTTATATCTTAACTATAAGATTTTACCCTGTACTGCCATTTCCAAAGATCATACGCGCCCAGTCCCGTTGTCCAGAGAATCCACTGTGTCTTTGGCAGTGCACCATAACTCCTTACAGCTGAACCAGCTGTGCTTGGCCTCTGGGAATGTGCAGGAGATTCTCTGTGTCCACTTACTCACTCTACATATCCTTCGGGCATTGTGCCTATGTATCTTACACCCAGCACACATGGAAAAGCCTGGAGAAATAGTAAGAAGAGAGTTGAAAGAAGTGAATTAACATGCGTTATAGGAGATAAGATGGAAGGAAAGGAGTTGAAGGAAGTAAATTGACATGTGGTATAGGAGATAAGAATTGTAAACACTAAGGGGCATATTCTCAAGCCCCTATCGCCACGGGAACATCACTTTTTCAGACGTTCCCATGTCGATAGGGTCTGCGCCTTATTCTCAAGGCAGCGTTAACCCACTTAATGTGGCTTTAAGCCACATTAAGTGGCTTATCGCTGCCTTGAGAATAAGGTCCCTTTCACGCTAAATTTAGCGTGAAAGGGGCATGCAGTTGGTGTTGCGGTGGGCGTTCCAACGCAACACCCATTGTGATCGACGCTGCCACCTATAATCAAGGGTGGTGATAATAGGTAGCAGCGTCGAACGTAAGACCAGAAAATCCTGGTCTTATGTTGGGGAAATGAGGAGAAATGCTTAATTTCTCCTCATTTTTGGTTTTTCCATGTGTGTTGTCTTGTGCAACACACATTGAAAAAGCAAAATGGTATTTCAGGAATGTTCATGTGCAGGAAGGGGCACCTTCCTGTACATGAACAACCCACCCCTGCACAAAGACACCCTTGCAATCTGGTGCAAGGGTGCCTGCATTGGCGCTAAGTTGTGAAACTTAGCTCCATCGCAGGGGAAACACCAGGCTGCAACACATTCTTGAGAATAGGGTGCAGCCTCGTGTTTACGAAGTGGTGGCGAGAGGCGTTAAGCCAAGAAGGCTGACGCCACTCATTGTCACTTCATTGAAAATTTCCCCCTAAGAAGGTTGCAAAAGTGGGGAGGCCAATAAGTTGGTTAGTGACTCATGGGCAACGCTCAAAACAATGTCATGTGCAGTGATAAATTATGCTTTATGTTATTAATGATTTTTGGATCTCCCAGCCTTGTGGGGTTTGAAATGTATGGATATTGTTATAGATATACGATCTTGAGATTGAAAAAGTGCATGCAGTTTAATGAATACGTGAAATCTAAAAGTCGACTGTATAAAATAAATGTAAAAAAGTTTAAAAGGCATAAGAAACCACAAAATAAAACGAAATATTATCCGGCAAGACAAGCGTTTGATAAGTTATTTTGACAAGGGTCACGGCATGCAATGAAAAGACTCAAGTAAAATTAAATGTTTCAAATATATGGCATATGAATAAGTGTATATTAAAGTATTAAAGAGAAGACGTTAAAAGTTACAATATTTTCCTGTACAAAAAAAGAAAACAAAAAATAAATCAGCAAGTGCATTCACACTTACTCTGACTTTAATTTAAAGATTTATCAAATGATGTCAAAGATATAAAGAAGTCAAAAAATGCCTTTTCCTATGGAAACATGGTCCTAACTATAACTGTTAGCATTCGCCAGTAGGTAATATATAGGTATATGATATAAAGGGTGCTTTTTATGCTTTGCTTATAACTTTGCCACCGTTTGACAAAACTTTATGAAATTTTCCAGAAAAGTAACCTCCTGTTCCTAGTTGTGCATGGAAAGTTTTGGGGTGATCCGTCCTGCAGGGGCTGAGAAAAAGAGAGGGACAAAAAATGTGCATTTCCAATATTATTTCCCATAGGTATTTTAGACGAGATTACAGCCCAATCTGCTAAATGGAATTGCACCAAATTTGGTGGAAAGCTAGAATTTGGTGCGGAAAGTGCTTTTTGTGATTTGATGTAAATCCATTTAGTAGTTTTGGATATATTAAAGGAAACACAAATTTGTATATCTAGGGACACAGAGCCATTGCACATCTTTCAGGGTGCTCTGTGAATCTTTGCGCCAAGAGCTATTCTATGATTTGCTTGCCCGTAATATGAGTAGAAGGTTGCGGACGCCATTTTAGATAACGGCGAAGGGTCAAGGTCTGTGAAAATTCAGTTAAAATGTAATAGAAAGCCTCAGGGAACATGTACCCTGACCCCACGGGTGCAATATAGGGTCTGTGAGGGACCACTGATGGGCAAGAAAATGCCCAAAAATGTATTTTTCTTCCATGTGCAAGGATTCGAGTGATGCTCAGCATGAACCCCCTGTGTAGCATTGTGGAGGAACCACTAATTCAGATGTAAATTGAAAAAAAATACATATATGCACTCAGACACTTATACACCCACTCATAGACCCACTCAAATATTCACGCATCCACTGACAGACCCACTCTGACACTCTCACACACACTGTAGGAAAGTACCTCTTTTGATATGGCTAGTCCCCACTTTTTGCATGGAACATGATGTGATTTCGAATGAAAGTGCATTTGGGTTCTTGCTAACCAGGTTCCCAGTACCAGAGCGCTTTTTTAAAACTGTACCACAACTGGCACAAATTCAGCAACCCCTGTAAGTCCCTAGTAAATAGTACTCCTGGTACCTAGGACATAGGGACTGAAAAGGTTTCACTAGGGCTGCAACATGAATTGTGCCAACCTAGATCCCCTCACTAAGACCATGCAAACTACCATTGCAGGCTCCGTGTCTAGGTGCAGACAACACTGAAGAGTTGACATGGCACACACCCCTTGCCACAGACACTGCATGAGGTATAGGTAAGTCACCACTACTACAGGCCAGAGCAGATATGACCCTATAATGTCTAAGTCCATTCTTGGATATTGTAAGTGCACAGGGAAGTCATATTGAGTACATAGGCTGGACACCCATCATTACGGGTTCCCCCTCAAAATGATGGCTTCACTGCACCCAGGGATATTTGGTACCAAACATCTCATCTTAATAAATCCACACTGATGCCAGTGTTGGATTTATTAATAAATGCATACATAGGGCACCTTATATGTGCACCCTGAAAACCTACCAAGCACTGATGTGGTCTCTGACTAGTTGTAGTCAGCCTGCCATCATCAGACATGTTTCTGACCTCATGGAGCCAGAGCCTGCACTCTTAGAGGTCGGGAACAATACCTGCTCTGGGCGGAAGTGCTTCACACCTCCCCCAGGCAGGAATGGCATTCAAATACGGGAAGCTTCAAAGGCGATACCACCTTTGAAATGCTACCCAGGCATCTCCAGTTAGTGGAGGATGCCAGGCCCCTGGTCCTGCTACTCTTTTGGCTGGAGGACAGAAGTGACAATTAGTTAGATTAGGAGGTGTGCACATATTCAGCAGCACCACTCCTAAGGTGGAGCAGGTGACGTGAACCCCACTTTTCTAATTCCTCCATCTTGGGATGGAGGGAATTAGCCTATCAGGGTCAGGGTTGTGCCCCTTCTCACAGGAACTGGTCACATATAGGGTGTAGACACTCTAAAGGGAGGTAGCCCATTGACTTTTAACACCCCTAAATGTTGTTTTTAGGTTGGACCCCTAGTCCCTGAACAGATCTTGCTACACTACAGTCCCGCATCAACTTCCTGATCTCCCGAAGCACCTCCGGGAGCGACGCCTTGCTTTTACAAGACTGCTAGTCTTTTTAACCTTGCCTGTCAGCACTTGTGCCTTCCGCGCTCCTGCCATAGCGCTCCTGGATCGCTGCCTCGTCCCTTGCACGCGCCCCAGACCGCCGCTGCTGACCGCCCCCTCCTCACCTGGCTCTCGGTGCGAGACGGGCTGGTCTTCCATCTTGGGCGGGTCTGGGTGCCGCGTTGCAGCTCTCTGGCTCCTCCCCCCCGGCAAAGTACTTCAGGCTGACGGCTGATAGCACGCCCAGTCCCGCATCAACTTCCTGATCTCCCGAAGCACCTCCGGGAGCAACGCCTTGCTTTTTACAAGACTGCTAGTCTTTTTAACCTTGCCTGTCAGCACCTGTGCCTTCCGCGCTCCTGCCATAGCGCTCCTGGATCGCTGCCTCGTCCCTTGCACGCGCCCCAGACTGCCGCTGCCGACCGCCCCCTCCTCACCTGGCTCTCGGTGCGAGACGGGCTGGTCTTCCATCTTGGGCGGGTCTGGGTGCCGCGTTGCAGCTCTCTGGCTCCTCCCCCCCGGCAAAGTACTTCAGGCTGACGGCTGATAGCACGCCCAGTCCCGCATCAACTTCCTGATCTCCCGAAGCACCTCCGGGAGCGACGCCTTGCTTTTTACAAGACTGCTAGTCTTTTTAACCTTGCCTGTCAGCACCTGTGCCTTCTGCGCTCCTGCCATAGCGCTCCTGGATCGCTGCCTCGTCCCTTGCACGCGCCCCAGACCGCCGCTGCTGACCGCCCCCTCCTCACCTGGCTCTCGGTGCGAGACGGGCTGGTCTTCCATCTTGGGCGGGTCTGGGTGCCGCGTTGCAGCTCTCTGGCTCCTCCCCCCCGGCAAAGTACTTCAGGCTGACGGCTGATAGCACGCCCAGTCCCGCGTCAACTTCCTGATCTCCCGAAGCACCTCCGGGAGCGACGCCTTGCTTTTTACAAGACTGCTAGTCTTTTTAACCTTGCCTGTCAGCACCTGTGCCTTCTGCGCTCCTGCCATAGCGCTCCTGGATCGCTGCCTCGTCCCTTGCACGCGCCCCAGACCGCCGCTGCTGACCGCCCCCTCCTCACCTGGCTCTCGGTGCGAGACGGGCTGGTCTTCCATCTTGGGCGGGCCTGGGTGCCGCGTTGCAGCTCTCTGGCTCCTCTCCCCCGGCAAAGTACTTCAGGCTGACGGCTGATAGCACGCCCAGTCCCGCATCAACTTCCTGATCTCCCGAAGCACCTCCGGGAGCGACGCCTTGCTTTTACAAGACTGCTAGTCTTTTTAACCTTGCCTGTCAGCACTTGTGCCTTCCGCGCTCCTGCCATAGCGCTCCTGGATCGCTGCCTCGTCCCTTGCACGCGCCCCAGACCGCCGCTGCTGACCGCCCCCTCCTCACCTGGCTCTCGGTGCGAGACGGGCTGGTCTTCCATCTTGGGCGGGTCTGGGTGCCGCGTTGCAGCTCTCTGGCTCCTCCACCCCCCGCCACGCCCACTGACCATCCCCTCTCATGTGTCCCTATAACATGGCCACTCACCCTCGGCAGCGCAGCGGACGAGCGCAGCGGGCGCGACGAAGGCGCGCCGAAGTTGCACCTAAGTTAAGCCCGTCTGCGCCCGTCCGCGACGGGCCGGGACTAGGGGCTATACATACTACTCCTACATTGGTCTATACTGCAGCTCAACTCACTGCTCTGTCGTCCTCCCTCCCTCCTCCCCCTCCGTTACTCCAACATTTGGATTCCCATGGCATCGTTTCCTCTCCCCCCTCCCACCCTGTACCCATCACTCATTGCCCCACTCCCCGCTCCTCCGACTCCCTCCCTACCCCTCGTCCCCTTCCCGTTCCTACTCTTGCCTCCGCCCACCTTCTTAACACCCGCTCGGCAGTCAAACACCAATCAGCACTTTTCAACCTCCTGTCCACGGATTCCCCCGATTTTCTGTTTCTGACTGAAACCTGGTTTTCCTCTGATTCCCTACCTGATCTTTTGGCTATCCTCCCCGATTCCTATTATGCTCTTCGAGCCGACCGCCCGGATGGCAAGGTTGGGGGTGGTGTGGCGATGATCATTCGGTCATCTCTTAAATTTCAACTTCTTACCTACCCTCCAATACCCAATTCTGACTACTTGGTGGCCCGTTCACTTAATCTCTCTGCCCCTCTTACTGTTGTTCTTGTATATCGTCCCCCCCAATCCATGCCCTCTTTTGTCGCTTCCCTTCAGGACTTATTGGCCACTTTGGTGGTCAATAACTCCTCTGTTCTCCTGCTCGGCGATTTTAATTTTTGGCCGGGAGATATTAGGGAAGACTCTCACTCCAAAGATTTCTCTGCCACTCTTCACTGTCTGAATTTCATATCTCACATCACAGCTCCCACCCATGTTCAAGGTCACATCTTGGACCAAATTTGGTCTACACGCTCGGTTATTTCATCCCCTTCCATTCTTCCTTGTGTCTGGTCGGACCATTCCATCATTTCCTTTTCTATTCACTTGGGTGCGGTTGACAAGCTTTCTTTCCCTAAAAACCGTTCTGCCCGCAATTGGAATCAGGTTGACCTTGATTCCCTCTCTCTCACTTTGGCTTCTTCTGCCCTCACTGATCTTCCTTTAGAATCCCAGGCCGAGATTGTTAACACCTGGCTTTCTTCCTCCTGCGACCTAGTTGCCCCGCTTAGTAAGATCAAAGCGGTCCGTCCTTACGACGCGCACAAATGGTTTTCCCCAGAGCTAAAAGCACTTAAACTCGACCTCAGGAGGGCGGAACGCCACTGGAGACGGAATTACAGCTCCTCTCTGCGCGCTAAATACAAATCACTCCTCAATGTTTACAAAAAGGCGATCTTAGTGGCAAAAACCTCATACTTTACTGAGAGAGTGGCTCTTGCCACCAATAAATCTCGGGAAATTTTTTCCCTGGTCCACAATCTTGCCACCTCTGATCGCTCCACCCCTAGTCTTCTTCCCTCACAGTCCCTCTGCTCATCACTTAACGATTTCTTTATAGACAAGATTCTGAAGATCAAAGCCAACATTCCCACAGTGGCCCAACCTAGCTCTACCTGTCTTCCCTCCCCCCCTCGTTCTTCTTTTGCCTCTTTCTCTCCCATTTCCCTTGAATTATTTTTTAAACTCCTAGCTAAAGTTAGGTCTGGTTCTCCTGCGGACTGCGCGCCACCTCGTATCCTCAAAATCCTCCTCACTAATTGCCCCGCCCTCCTCTTGCTCTTCTCAACTCTTCTCTGGCCTCTGGATTAGTTCCCTCTTCTTTCAAATCTGCCATAGTCTTTCCCATCTTAAAAAAAAACGGTCTGGATCCCTCTCTTCCTTTTAATTTCCGACCTATATCCCTTGTTCCATACCTTGGAAAAATCCTGGAAGCCCACGTCACCTCCTGCCTCTCCACTTACGTTGAGGAGAACGGCCTATTGGCATCCCATTAGGCGGGCTTCCGCCCGGGCCACTCCACGGAGGCGGTGGTTCTCGCGGTTCTGGACGAACTAAAGGGAAAAGCCGATCTTAACCTTACCCAAGCCTTGGTTCTCCTCGATTTATCCGCTGCGTTTGACACGGTCGACCATTCCATCCTTCTCGACCGTGTCAGATCAGTGGGTATCCGGGGCGCGGCCTTTTCTTGGCTCGCGTCCTTTCTTCGTGAGAGATCCCAGGCGGTTCATCTTTCTGGCTTTTCCACCCCCTCCCGCCCGGTCACTTGTGGGGTTCCCCAGGGTTCTTCTCTTTCCCCCCTTCTCTTCAATCTCTATATCCAACCTCTTATTACATCTCTTCTTGAGCTGGGGGTCTCTGTGTACAACTACTCAGATGACCTTCAGCTCATTTTCGATCTGTCCTCTTCCTCTGTTTCTCTTCCTAAGTTCTGTTCTACTCTAGTTTTTATTTCTGAGTGGATGAGTGCCAATCACCTGAAACTCAATCCGGACAAGACGGAACTTGTCCTCACCGGTGGTCCCTCTAATTCCTGGTCTCCTGCACACTGGCCCCTCCCTTACCTGTCGCTTCTGTTCGTACCCTTGGCATCAAAGTCAGCCACGACCTTTCAATGCATAACCAGATCAGCTCTGTTGTATCCTCTTGTTTTTTGTCCCTCCGTCTTATCCGGAAGATCTCACGGTTCTTTTCTACTGATGCACTTAAAGCCATAGTCGTGGCTCTTGTCACCTCTCGCCTCGACTATGGAAATGGTCTGTATGTGGGTATTCCCGCCTCTGAATCCCGCAGACTTCAGGCCATTCAAAATCAAGCTGCCCGATTTATTCTTTCCCTCCCTAAATCCTCTCACATCACCCCTGCGCTCAAGACTCTTCACTGGCTCCCTGTCCGCTTTAGATCTTTTTTCAAATTGGCCTGCCTAGCCTTTCAGGCTCATTCCCGTTCTGCTCCTCTCTTCATCACTTCTCTTATCTCCTCGTATGCTCCCTGTCGCACTCTTCGTTCTTCCTCTCTCTCCCTTTTGCACATTCCCCGCTTTCGTAAATCCAGAACGGGTGGCACGCGGTTCTCAGTCCTGGCTCCTCAGTTCTGGAACACTCTTCCCCTTTCTATTCGTTCTATTCCCATCTATTCTCACTTCCGTAAGGCCCTCAAAACTTTTCTTTTCTCCCAGGCGTTCCCCTCTTAGTCCTTCGAGCTGATCTTGTGAGTTCTGATTCAGGTCTCTAGCGCCAGGAAGCCGCTTGGCCGCAGTGTGCTTTATTAAATACCTTTTTTCATTTAATTTCATTTCACTAAGACGAAGGACACCAACGAGCAACAAAGAGCATGGAGAAAAGGACATGGGACGGGCCTGGTGCTAACACTGCCAGCCTGCCTCTTGTCTCCGACTCCTGCACCAAAGCTGACTTGTCCTGCAGCTGCACTCCAGAAACCCAGAAGGTCTGCCTGCTTTGATAAAGAACCAGGAACTCCTTTGTATTTGTGGACCCAGTCCCCTGCACTTCGCAGGCCAAGCCCAGAGCAACAATAAAGGGCTTGCCCATGGGTCCATCTAGCTGGTGACCCACAGTGAAGAGGCTAGAGCACTCCAAGAGTGAGAGCTCGCTCTCACTGATGTTCCGAACCCTTACCTCACTCCCAATGACCTCCAGCCTGTGAGGTCACTTTCAACTTCTTTTGCTCCAGCCAAGGGTTATTGGTTTCCGGTCTGGTCACCAACTCTGTCAGTCTCCACTGCCACAATAGAGCACTCCACGGCACCTGTGACCAACATTGTAAACGACCCTGCTTCTGTGATTTTTCATGTCCTGTTTGGGTAGCATCAATTGTATGGCAGAAACCATCTTGGCACAACCCCACTCCCTCATCATAAACTTTATTCGACAATTGAGTCATCAAAGTACATCTAAAAAAAAAAAACATCAGTCATTCATAAATACATCAAATTCCATACCCAGTTAAGAAAAGTATTAAATTCAGTAAGACAACTCATGAGGAATAGGTTTAGAACACAATAACTAAAAACTTTGTTTTGTAAATACAATAAACACAATTTCATCATGTCTAAGACATACCAATAGCTAATACATGATTAATGGGTGGAAGGTGTCAATTCTTAACAGGATGGTACATAGGGCTTTGCAATTAAGCTCTGGGCAGGGAAAGTAATTTAAACCGAATTGACCAGGCCCAATGCAAAACTTTCGCCATAGCAATTGCAAATATGGGTTTCGGGTCTGACCTTAAAATTCTCAGAGCGTCAGCATATCTCCGAGTACTCATGAGTTTACAGATAGGCTTAATCCACATCCGGCGTGGTACAACATATTGGGGGCATCCAAACAAAATATGACCAACTGTCTCTTGTTGGCCCGGGCACCAGGGGCATATATCACTTTGGGTCCATTCCCATTTCCTCGTAAACTGTCTAGTTGGTAATGTACCAATCCTAAATTGGAAGTATAATTTACGGTCATAGGGACTTTCAATTGCGTCCCAATATTCTTCGAAATCAGGTGCATTTTTAAATTCGAGAAACCGACCTGTGAGATTTACAGAAAACTTTTCCTTCTTGGATGCGTAATGCACCATTTCCCAATATCTTACTTTCATAATTTTTTGAGATGGGAAACTTGCATTTTGGGGATTATTCCACAATTCTGACATGCCCATGTTCCCTAGAAGTGCACTGATCTCCATCAACCACTTTATTTTGTGGAAGGTGTCATTGTTGATGATATCCATGAGGCCCCGAGCATAATGCATCAGTTCCTCCGTAGTCCATAATCTACGCCAATATAGCAATGGGCGCAGTTTTACTAAGTCTTTGACCCCTTTTTTCCCTAGATCCCATAATAAAGGAATTAAGAGGGTACTTTGAGGGACACCTGTCAACTTGCGTAGAAACTCGTTTTCCACCTTAACCAACCGAGTTGTATTCTCAAAGCCCCAGAGTTCGGATCCATATAAGGCCGAACTCAATACCTTCATCCCGTAGATCTCCAAAACTGGACGCATAGGTTTTGTTTGTGAGCTTTTAAATTTCTGCAATAGACAACCACCTTGTTGCTGGTGTTTCAAGACAGCCAAATCGATATGACGATTCCAGCACATGCCGCTTTGCAAAGTTACCCCCAAATAAGTAAAGGCATCCACCTGCTCTAGAGGGCAATTATCCATAATTATATTGCCTCTAAAGGATCTATGTTCATTAAACGCCATAAACTTAGTTTTGGCCGTATTTATTTCCAACCCATGCCGGCGACAGAAATCCTCAAAACGCAGCACAGCCTTCTGTAGGCCACTGGGGGTCTTGGAGATGATTAAGGTGTCGTCCGCGAACATGAGAACAGGGATGCGAATGCCATCCAGCGCCGGGGTGTCCGTGGGACACAGAGCGAGGTAATCCACCACCCCATTGACAAAGAGTGAGAACAGAGTAGGCGCCATTACGCACCCCTGCCGCACTCCTTGTTCAACAGGGAAGGCTTCAGTAACCTCCCCCTGTAGCCCCCACCGCACCCGTGCAAAGGTGTTCTCATGCAAGCGGACGATCAGTGTCAGTAGATCCAGAGCCATCCCAAGATCTTTCAAGACTTGCCATAATTTAGCCCGCGGGACTAGATCAAAGGCTGCCCTCAGATCCACGAACACTGCATATAAAGACCACTTTCCCAGGACCACAGTTCGCCAATACAGATTTACAAATCGGAAAACTTGATCTATTGTACTAGTTTTCTTGCGGAAACCCGCCTGTAGTGGACTCAGGATGTTGTTTTCATCAATCCAGACTTGTATCCTAAAAAGAACTAACCTGCCCATTATTTTTTGGATAGAGTCAATCAGGCTAATAGGCCTGTAATTACCTGCTACTGACTTATCCCCTTTTTTATAGACTGGCACGATTTCAGCCCCCTTCCAGGAAGGTGGAATCGCCCCACCCTGAGCAATTGCATTAGCCAATAAAACTATATACTTCCGCCACATTTGCTTGTCATATAAGAAAACGTCAGCGGGGATACAGTTCATCCCTGGGGCCCGTCCCTCTGTAACAGCCTCAAGAGTCCTATCCACATCTTCCAAGCTAAAAATATCATCTTTAAAAAACATGTTTGGAATGATTTCTCCACACTCATACCTTCTATCACATGCATATTGTGGCTTGAAAAATTCAAGCCACTGGTGTTGGGCTACATTATTCTGTACACGTTCAGGACACCCTCCCCTGTCCCATTTAAATATATCGCAAAACAATTTTGGGTTCTTGGCTTGGCAAGCTTCTTTCAGCTCCTGCCACTTACATCTATCCCATTCTTTCTTTGCCTCCGTCTGAGCCTCCCTGTACAGCTTCCTCGCCTCCCTTACCTGAGTGGGGTCCCGTTTTTTTATTGCTATCCCCAGATTCAATCTGGTTTGCTTACAGACCACATTATACCAGCCTTCTTCCTTCTTCTTATTTTTCACCTTTCCCCCGACCCGGTTTACAAAAATGGGTCTTAAGTTTATCAAAGAGTGTACCATGTACCTGAATAGTACTAAGTTGGAATTCAGGGGTTTGCTCGTGGGATCCCAGAAGTAGCAACACCTTAGCTACTTCTTCCCTGATTAAAAACAAGGTCTCAGGATACCCCACAACCCTACTCCATTTTAAATGGCGCTCATCATTTGCTAGGGCTACTTCTGGAGCTATGCTTTCGCCATTAACCATTCCTAATCTGACTACAGCCAGTTCGAAAGAAGAGGCAAGCGGGTTATGATCACTCTCTACACACATGATAACGGCCATATCCCTAAGGCAATGCCATAGCCTTAAATGGACAAACATATAGTCTATCCGACTAGCCCTACAGCCATTAACGTACGTGTTACTACCCCGCCTATCTGAATGAGTACGTCCATTAGCGGCTCTCAAATGGTTCCCCAAGCAGAAACCCGTTAATTGAATGGCCGCTTCGGTCCATTTTTTTATAGGAGCCAGTTCAAGCTGAGGAACTCCCCATCTCGAATCTTCCTCTTCCGATATATTTTAATCCTCATAACCCAAGGGTTCGAATATGACATTAAAGTTCCCTGCAATAAGCGGCAATATGTTAGGTGGTAAAGCCTCAATTAGATCTCCCAAAACGGAGATTACCAACGATTTCTTCCCTCCCGGGAGGCCTCTAGCATACACATTGTAGATGTCTAATTTTCCACCTACTGAAAAGCAAAGCCTCACCGCCAAAATGTCTTTGTTAAGGATCGATAGTTGACGTATTTTGCAACCTAATTTTTGTTTAACCCAAATAACTAATCCTCCCATAGGTCGCCCCCTTTCTATTCTGTCCGCTGGGATACAAAAATTCACATACCCCTCACGAAAAGCAGGTTCCACCAACCACGTCTCTTGGAAAAGAGAGATGTCATATGTGTCTATGAAAGTAGCCCATTCGTCCATCTTCAGTTTTGACCCCAATCCCGCCACATTCCAGGATACCAATGACAAGGGGGGAGAGCCTGGAGATCTCCTAGAAGGTTTTTCAATATTTACATTGCCCCTAAGACATTCCATACGTTCATTATCAAGTGGGAGGGGCACTAATACATCATAATCCTGGTCTAGTCGGATAACATTCTCTAAACTACCTGAATCAATATCAACAGTTAAAGGTATAACTTCATGTATAAGGTCAACATTCTCCTTCCTGTTACATTGACAATTTTCAGGGGATGGAGGCTGACGTCAATCGCAATCCTCCAGTCCCGACAATACTTCAAATCTGTTATGGCTGTTGAAACCCAATGCATTATTCCTATTCCAGTTCCCTCTAGTTGACATCAACGTCCTAGGCAGAGGGACTGTTACTGGATAAAAATAACTCAAAGGCAGTGACTGTATCCCAGTAGTTGTGTCTTCATAGAACCTTTTACATATATATTCAGCAACCCTTCTGTCTCTAAAATTAATAATTACACAATCACCATCTTTGGATTTGCTCCGTACCCCAACCCAATCTACTCTTCTTACAGATAATATTTCTGCGGATACATTGGGGGGGAGCGGGCGATTTGTGTTGAGCCAGAAAGTACATTTATTCTTAAGGTCCATATATGACTCTCTCTTCCCCTGGGCCAGTTGTGGGACCCCCACAAGAACCACCACATACGGGGAAGACTCTTGGGGAAGGTCAATTCGAGGTAAACTCTCTAGGGGGTATAATGGTTGGGGGATAGTAGTAGCCCCCCCAATTGGACCTGGGTTGCGATTTGTGGCATTTCCGCTACTTCCACGGCTTCACCAGAGCGAGGAGAATTAGAATTTGAACCTAAAGGCCTATTAGTTGGCAACAATACAGGGCTTTGTTCCCTAACAATAAAATTATCCTTTATACCTGCCTGTACATTACCTAAAGTTTCAACCATTCCTGTATTCTCAACTACTATCTTATTCGTGCGATTTACTCCATTTGTCCGCAAACTTCCCCGGAATTGACCCGATGCAACAGCAAGTTCTAAACAAACAAGCCTACTTTCATTGGCATCCAATCTATCATAAATCGGGAGGCAAGTTTTTTTTAAAATAGCCTCCAGCTTACTCCAAAATGTGGGCCCCGCTGCGTCTATCGAGACACCTACATCCGAACTCGATTGCATCCATATCCGCATCACTACCAACATTGGCAGGGCAATTAGTGGGGCTACTTGATGGAATTGGGTCTAAAGCACCATTAGTTTTCTTAATCTTAGCTTTCCTACCTTTAAGTTGCAGTTTGTGCCCCGCTACACTTCCTTTTATGTGTCTTACTTGCTTCTTGGTAATTCTCCCCAACCTTATTACTATAGGTAGATCTAGTCCTAACGCAGGAAGGCGGCGATAATGTTCCAGAGTTACTAAGTCTCAAAGGTGCGGACACAGTGATTACAGGAGGAGTAGTAATAAGAGCTTAGACACCTGCAAATTAGCCCGACATCCATCATCATTTAAGGAGGGATTCTCCTCCCTTACCCCAGAATGTAATACGTTATCATTGACAGACACCAGGGGAAATGTAGGGGAGCTAACCTGGGATATTCTTCCCAGGGACGATCTTTTACTGAGTGCAATGTCCAAAGATAGTCATTTTTCTGTCAATTCGATTTCCTGGGACAACACGGACGAGGCTCTAACTAGGAAGTGGTCCAGAGTGCCCACCGTTGTGCTTCCCGGAACTAATTTCCTTACTCGGTTAGGCATATTTTAGCTTCAGCTCTATATCACAGTTGCACTGGACTTCCACAGATGGAAATGGGGTGGCTCGTCCCGTTCTCTCCGATCTCGAACGGGCTCAAACGGGCCCGCCCTTGGCCAGGGTTTCGCCCGGCGCCCGCCTGCGCGCTTCCCGCGATGCGTAAGCGGGGCATGGTTATATGCGGAAACAAGGTGGGAGGGAGCTCTGCAGGAAGAGGCACCAGCTGTGGAAACAACTAGGGCTGCTGGTCCTCGCAGTCCCGGTGAGACGAAGGCAGGTCCAGAGAGTTAAAGATCCACACAGCCAGCTACTGCGAACGGCACCCGCGAGGCGGGGGCTGTGAGGAGTTATCAGGCAGCAAGCAGGTGGGAGGGAGCTCTGCGGGAAGAGGCACCAGCTGTGGAAACAACTAGGGCTGCTGGTCTCGCAGTCCCGGTGAGACGAAGGGAGGTTCAGAGAGTTAAAGATCCACACAGCCAGCTACTGCGAACAACCCCACTCATTTCTGTGCCAACTAAGGTGCATCTTTGGCAGACCTGGTGATGAACATTTCCATGTTTTCCCTCATCCAACATCCCGGGAAAGTTAATCAGGAGCTGCCTGCTTGAGTCCTGGGCCCACAAAGACCTCTGTCTGAAAGAGTAGAACCCAAATTCAACACTAAGTGCCATTGGCTCAAGACTGGAAAAGCATGTGTGCTTTAAGCGCTGACATCGATGGTCTCTGATTGACAGCCCTGCCTGTCCCCCAAAGACTGGCAAAACAATGTTTACTTTTACCACTGACCTCAATGGTCTTTGACGGTCCTGCTCATAAACCAATTCCCTTCATTGCCTCTAATACTAAATGGTTTGATGGTGACGCAGGTTACCACTGTGTATTCTATATTGACCATCATGGTGAATTCTCATTGATGTTTACATATTGTCTACCTCACTTCATGTCTACTGCAACTGATTCCAACTGTAACTGATTTCTTCTATAACAGTTTTACACAACTGTATAATCATACAGATTTTTTGGCCTAAAACATATATATAGATGTTTGTTATATTTGCTAATTGGTCTCAGATATACTCTTGAGTGTGTGTCTCATTTATTACCTCTGTGAGTACCATCAATGCTTAGCACTAGCCTCTGATAAGTCTAACTGCTAGCCAACACTACCACAAATAGAGCTTTAGGATTATCTACTTTTGCCTCTGTATACTGATCTGGGTCTCACTGGACTCTCTGAATAGTGTACTTAATTTAAGTGCATTATACAGAGAATCAGATTCCAACACCTTCTCACAGATTCACTCAGACACAGACACACCGATGTAGAGGTCCACTCAGACACTCACACACCTACTCGCAGATCTCCTCAGACACTCACAGACCCACTCACACACCCACTAACAGACCCACTCACATACCCACTCACAGGCTCCCTCAGACACACATACATCCAGTCTCGGACCCACTCCGAAACTCCCACTTGCATATATACTGAGACACTCACATACTCACTCACAGACCCACTCAGACACTCTCACCCATGCACAAATCCTCTTTGTCATTTGAATGCTGACTCACAGACCCACTCAGACACAGATACACCCACTTAAAGATCCACTCATATTCTCACATGCCCACTCACAGACCCACTCAGCGCTCTTCCATCCCCCACAGATCCACTAAGACACTCACACACTTACTCACAGACCCACTCAGACAATCTCACACCCACTCATTGACACACTCAGATACAGACACACTCACTCACAGAACAAATCAAATAATTACATGCCCGCTCACAGACCTTCCCAGTATCACACCCACTCATGGACTCACTCAAACACTCACATACCCATTCAGGCTCTCTCCCACCCACTCACAGACCTACTCTGACACTCACATACCCACTAACAGGCTAACTCAGACACACACACACACTCACAGACACACTGAGGCACTCTCATCCCCACTCACAGACTCACTCAGACACTCACACACCTACTCACAGATCCAATCAGACTCTCACACACCTATTGACAGACCCACTTTGCCAATCATACACCCACTCAAACATCTACTTAGTCAATCGCACACACACTCACAGATCCACTCAGACACAGAATCACCCAATCAGAGACCCACTCAGACTCTCACACACCCACTCACAGGTCCACTCAGACACTCACACACCTGCTCATAGACCCACTCAGCCACTGAAAACCCACTCACAAATCTACTTAGTCATTCATACACCCACTCACAGATCCACTCAAACACAGATACACCAATTTAGAGACATACTCAGACATTCTCACACTCACACATAGACCCACTGAAACACTTTTTCACCCCCTCACAGATGCAATGAAATACCCACACACCCACTCACACACCCACTTACTGACTCATACACCCACTCAGACACTTGCACACTCATTCACAGATCCATTCAGAGACTTGTACACCCACTAACAGATCCACTCAGATATTCTCACACCCATTTCCAGACCTACTTAGACAATCTTGCACCAACTCACACTTCCACTCAGACACTCTCACATTCATGCACAGGCCCACTCACACACCCACTCGGACACTCACACACCCACTCTTAGACACAATTAGACTTACACACTCCCACTCACAGACCCCTTCAAACACTCTCTGACAGAGTCACCCAGACACTCATACACCTAGTCTCAGACCCAGTGAAACACCCTCTTACCCTTGCACAGACACGAAGATGCTCATAAATCACTCACAATTCCACTCAGACACAGATACATCCACTCAGAGACCCACTTAGACAATCAAACCCTTACTGACAGATCCACTAAGACCCTCACACACCCACTCACAGGCCTATTCAGGCACTCTCCTACCACCTCACAGAAACACTCAGACACTCACATACCCACTGACAGGACCACTCAGACACTCTTACACCTACTCACTGTCACACTCTGACACAGACACAGCCACTCACAGACTCACTCAAATACTCACACACCTGCTCATAGACCCACTCAGGCACTTAAACATCCAATCACAAATCCATTTAGTTATTCAAACACCCATTCAGAGACCCACTCAGATACTCTAACACTCACTCAGACCCACTGAAACACTTTCTTACCCACTCACAGACCCACTTACTAACTCATACACCCACTCAGACACTTGCAACCACTCACAGATCCATTCAGAAACATGTGCACCCACTAAAAGGCCCACTCAGATATTTTCACACCCACTCTCAGACCTATTGAGACACTCTCACACCCACTCACACTTCCACACAGATACTCTCACATCCACACACAGACCCACTCACAGACCTACTCAGACACTCACTCACCCACTCACAGACACACCCAGATTTACACACACCCACTCACAGACCCGTTCACACACTCTCTGACAGACTCACTCAGACACTCATACACCCATTCTCAGACCTACTTAGATACTCACACACCCACTCACAGGCCCAGTGAAACACCCTCATACCTAATCACAGACTGATTAAGACACTCACACACCCACTCACAGACCCACTCAGACACTCACATACCTATGCACAGACCCACACAGGCACTCATACATCTACTCACAATTCCACTCCGATATTTATACACCCACTCACAGATGCACTCAGATCCAGATACACGGACTCAGAGACCCACTCAGACACTCACCCACCCACTGACAGACCCACTCAGACCCTCACACACCTACTCACACATCCATTCAGATACTCTCCCACCACCTCACAGACCCAATCAAACACTCACACACCCACTGACAGACCTACTAAGACACTTACACCCTCTCACAGTCCCACTCAGACACAGTTACATCCACTCACAGATCCACTCAAACACTCATATACCTACTCACAGACCCACTCAGGCATTCACACACCCAATCACATACCCACTCAGACTTTTTTATACCCACTCATAGACCCACTCAGACACTTACATAGCCACTCAGAGACCCACTCAAACACTTACGCACACACTCACAAACCCACTCAGATTTACATACCCCACTCACAGACCCACCAGACACCAACTCACAGACCCAATCAGATATGCACATCCCTACTCACAGACCCGGTCAGACACTCACACACCAATTCACAGTCCCACTGAGACACTCCCACTCCCACTCCCACTTCCACTCACAGATCCATTCAGACACTCTCATATCCACTCCCAGACCCAGTCAGACACTCACACACCCACTCATAGATTTACTCAGACACTCACATACCCACTCAGACACTCCCACATTCAGACAGTTATCTACCTACTCTCACAGTCATTGACACAAGTTCAGAGTCACTCACACAGTTCTAAATTCTAAATGTGCCTCTGTGTATTAAATGTGTGCTTTTAGGTGTAAATCCGCAACATATCTATGGATTCAAGTGAGAAATTTAAACAAGGGATTTAAAAAGTAAATGCGCCAGTGTTTGAGAAAAGCGGTGGCTCTGAAAAGATCTTTTGTGTTTATGGTGTGTAGATGTAACTACACATAAAATAGGATGCAGTCTTTCAGGTTGCTGAAGCACACCCTGCTGCCTTTCACTGTGAAATCAACACCATCATTTCTATATATACCTTCCATAGAAAAGTGTAAATTTGTGTGGTATATATGGCCCATGTTGTGGTCTTTGAGGAACGCAGAAATGGTTTTATTTATTTTTTGGGGGAGTTTTATATAGCGCAAACTTGACCCAAAGGTATCAGAGCACTTCACATGATCACCAGTTGCATTACACAAGGTCACATTAGTTTCTATTAGGCACGAGGGGATTAAGTGATTTGCCCAGAATTACAGGATGTTGAGCATCATAGCAGAGACTCAAACCCGGTTTCCCAGATTTGAAATCTATGGCCCTAGCCCGTAAGGCCTCATCCTCACCCCAATTGACATGTTTTCTGGATTTTTCTATCTGTGGACAAACTTTTTTGACCTCTTCCACTTCTGTCTTTAGCAAATGTTGGAGAACACCAAGACAGTGTGAGAGAAAAGTACCATTAATTTACCAAAAGTATCCTTCATTAGGATTTCCAGTACTACCCCAGTAAGTGTACCTTGGTCATTGCCACCAAAGTGTACAATCATGCGGTCTGGTTGTTAGTAATCTGCAATGCTTTCAACCAAAGGCAGCAATTGATACCACGTTAACCCTCTCTGGCCAATCCACGTAACACCTACATAAGGTAAACCCAAATCCCTCTCAATGCCATTCTTTATAGCACTCTCTCTGGTCCAAAACACAAAACTATGACCCACAATCCACACTCTAACCAGTTTGAAGGCAAGGAGTAGTAGCACATAGGAGAAGAGAAGGCTGCAGGTGAATGAGACATGAAATAAAGTTCAAATGGAGGACAGCACCTAGTTTAAAAAAGAACATATCGGATTGGATTGTGTAAATATGCAGGAGGCTAAAATTAGGTAGTGAGTTGAGAAAAAAGTAACTATATATGTGATTGGCTCTGGTGGAATACAAAAAAAATACTATGCTATTTGGGAGATGCTTATATGTCTAAATAGGCAACCACACCGTCTACCGTTGAATTTGAAGCCAGCATACTGCTCACAGAAAGTCTTGTGAACTTTTGATCTACTGTTACAAGAGAGTGTTCCAAAGATGGTTGCTATGGAAACTGAGCTAAAAGAGTGCGAAGGGGGGGGGAACTAAAGAGACTGTACCATGAAAGTTAAAGAGTGTGGTTTACACACATTGCTTATTATGGAGCGTTGGCCTTTCAATTCAGTAGTTTCATACTAAGTAAAACATGGATGCAAAGTATTAACAGTACAATGTTAGAGGAGGAGCCTAGCGCGCATCCAAGATGGTCGCGTGAGCACAGGGCTCCCCGGACCCTCGCTGCTCCTCGGAATTTATCCTGACTCTATCCTGACTTGGTTGATGGAATCTGGGAGACGAATGCTGGCTGAACACTAAACTCCTTTCGGAAATCAAATCGGACCTGGCAATCCGGAGTTATGGTGGTTTGAACTTTTGAGGCCCACCCGACGGCTGTGCCCGATGCGAGGGTGATCTGTGGTGCCGGGGCGTAGTTGAACAACAACGGCAGCGGGGCTGTGCCAGTGGCCGTCACATCACTTTTGGTTTCACTTTTGGTCTTTTAGGGGTTGGACTGTGGACTTGCTTGGTGCGACTGGGCTTTCATTTTGCCTTCGCTTGATGCCGGTGGCTTCGTCTGCTGCCAGTGTGCTCATTGACGGTGGTCCCTTCGCTCCGCCATATTGCGGCCTGTGGTGCGACACGCGTCTGCCTGGCCTGTGCCACCTCGACGCTTCCTCGGTGGTCCCCTTCGGCGATCGAGGTTCTCATGGGAGGCAAGGGAGACCCCGAGAGGCGTAAGACCAAAACATCCCTACGTGGGGGACCGCTACACTCAGGGTAAAGGATCCCCCGGGACGGCCAATGTCCCCCCGGAGGACACCAGTGGTGGCCCGTCCGTTTCTCCGGAAATGTCCCTGCAGGACATCATGGGCGCCATTAAGGGCATCAGAGAGACCATCGCTACACAGTACGAGGCTTTGGCCCGTAAAATCGACACGGTGGCCATTGACATTACGCTAATCCGGGCGGATCTCTCTAAGACCAGCGAGAGGGTTCAATCGCTGGATGTGCGGACGTCCTCCCTTGGTACGGACGTGTCGGACCTGCAGGGCACTCTCGGCGATCTCAAGTCGGCCAATGACCTGATGGCCCTGCGGCTGGAAGACTTCGAGGGACGGGCCCGCCGCAATAACATCCGCGTCATAGGCGTTCCGGAGACCTCCGATAACCGCCCGGTTGATCTCCTGGTCGAGGAGCTCATCCTCGAACATCTTGCTCCCGCTGGCCTGAGTGAGTTTTTCGCTGTGGAGCGGGCCCATCGAGTCCCAGGTGGCCGGCCGCGACCGGGTGCCCCCCCGAGGCCTATCGTTGCGAGACTTTTCCATTACAGAGACCGAGACGCGATTCTGCAGGCCTCACGGGTCCATGGCCCGGTCCGACATGAGAACTCGTCCATTAACTTTTTCCCGGACTTCACCCAACTTGTCCAGAAACAGCGGATGGGCTTCCAGGGGGTGAAGCGGCGTCTCCGGGACCTCGGTCTCAAGTACTCTATGCTTTATCCTGCAAGGCTCCGAGTGGAACATGAAGATCGGACTACCTTTTTTGACTCTCCTGCGACTGTGAGTGACTGGCTGGACTCGCTGCCGGACCGGGGTGACCGGACTGGGCCCTCTGCCGGTACCGAGGGTAGCGGGTCTCCTTTGGAGTGACTTAGGGTCCCGGACTCTGCCATGTTGTACTGTTCGGCTGGGTTCTACTTCTTTTGTGCATTTTGTTTCACTATGTTGTGTCTGGGGAGCGGGCGGGGACGGGTCCCTTCCCTCCTCCGGGGTCTTCGTAGAATGGGGTTTGTAGGGCGACAGGCACACTGCAAGTTGGGGTGGTTTTTTGGACCGCAGGGGTGCAGGGTGGGGGGTGTTGGAGTTGGGGGGGGGGGTTGGTGGGTGGGTGGGGTTGTTTGGATTTGTGTTTTTTGTTTTCAAGGCGAAGTATTGGCTATGGTTCATCCTTGGGTGTTGAGCTCTTTGCTAGGGGGCCTTTGATCTACTGGAGGGGATGGGGGGACGGGTTGAGATTGATGTCTTGGAACGTCAATGCATTGGGGGACCGTATCAAACGGGGTGTTGTGCTGCAATATCTGCGTCGTCTGACTCCTGATGTGGTGTTCTTACAGGAGACGCATCTGGTTGGCAATGTTTGTCGGGCTATGAACAGGGGGGGATATCGACTTGTGGCCCACTCTGGTTTCACCACTGGTTCGAGAGGGGTGGGCATTCTCTTGCGAGCTTCACTTCCGTTGGAGATCACCAGGGTGGTCCCAGACGATAGAGGGCGCTATGTGGCTCTGACTGGGAGGTGGGAGGGGCAGTCCCTTTCCTTGATCTCGGTCTATGTTCCCCCGGGCCTCCAGAACTCCACCTTCTCAGACTTGGGTCGTATGATGCTTGGGCTTCCTGACAGTCTTTTGCTTATGGGTGGGGACTTTAATTCGGTTGTCTCGGGTGACCTGGACCGTCATCCGCCCAGGGCCCTCCCTGCTGCCCAGGCGTGGCTGGGCGGGCTCCTGGAGACCTTCGGTCTGGTGGACTGTTGGAGGTTAATGCATCCGACACAGTGTCAGTACACCTTTCACTCTGGGGCCCATGGGAGTCTCTCCAGACTGGATTATTTCCTTATGCCCGCGGCCCAGGCTACTCGGATTCGAGAGGTCAAACACCTGGCCAGGGGTATTTCTGATCATTCCCCACTGTGGTTGCTTTTTGACACCGGGTCGCGGTCCGCTGGGCGGATCGCTCCTATTAACCCTTGGTACCTGCGAGACCCCAAGATCCGTGATAGCCTGATTAAGTCGATTGATCAATATTTTTCTGAGAATGAGGGGTCGGTGTTGTCCTCGGTGTCCCTGTGGGAAGCTTTCAAAGCAGTGCTCCGCGGGCATGCCCTGTCCCAGATAGTGGAGGCCAAGAGGGTTAAGAGAGAGGCAGTTGTGACGCTGGAGACTGAAATATCGGGGCTGGAGGCA
This sequence comes from Triturus cristatus, assembly GCF_964204655.1. Taxonomy (NCBI): domain Eukaryota; kingdom Metazoa; phylum Chordata; class Amphibia; order Caudata; family Salamandridae; genus Triturus; species Triturus cristatus. Next base: position 494,490,815 of record NC_140588.1, read on the forward strand.
GCCTTGGAGGCGGGTGTCACCCCGGATGGGCTGCATGCCCTCAGCCTGAAGCAGTTTGAATATAAGTCTCTCGTCACTGATGCTGCCAAGACTATGTATAGGGAGCAGCAGGGTAGGTTGTATGACGCCGGAGACAAGGCGGGTAAGCTGATTGCCTGGTTGGACAAGAAGGAGAGAGTGAATCGTGTGGTCCCGGAGCTTCGGGTGTCGGATGGAGTGTGTGTGACTGAGCCTGGTGAGATTGTTGAGTGTTTTGCTGACCACCTCCGTGCAGTGTACTCCCCGGTGTCTGATAGAGATGAGGACGACTCTCGTCTTCTGCTTCGGGATATTGCCCTGCCCGGCTTATCCGTCGAGGACCGTGAGCTGATGGATGCCCCTTTGTCTGTCGAAGAGATAGCTACTGCGATTCGCACCCTCCGCTCGGGCAAGGCTATGGGCCCCAACGGTCTGCCGATTGAACTATATAAGTTGCGCCCGGATAAAATCGCGCCTTTCCTCCGTCATATGTTTCAGGAATCGCTCGAGAGGGGTTCCCTTCCTGACGACCAGCGTCTGGCTACTATAGTGGTGATTCCCAAGGAGGGTAAGCCACGTGACCGCTGTGCCTCCTATAGGCCTATTTCCCTGCTAAATGCCGAACCCAAAATCCTTGCTAAGGTCCTCGCTAATCGCCTGCTGAGCGTTATATGTGACTTGATACATCCGGATCAATGTGGCTTCATCCCACATCGTAATACCGCTCTCAACTTACGGCGTCTGCACGGCGTCCTCGCTAGGGCTGAGTACTTCGCTGAACCGGCCATATTGGTTTCCCTAGACGCCACGATGGCCTTTGATACCATTGAATGGCCATTTCTTTGGGCCGTCTTGGCGAAGTTTGGTTTTGGGGAGGGGTTCCTTAGCTGGGTGAAGCTCCTTTATGCTGGACCAATGGCTCAGGTGGTTGTCAATGGGCGGGTTTCTCGGCCTTTCGCTCTCGGGAGGGGAACTAGGCAGGGGTGCCCGTTGTCCCCGCTGCTCTTTGCTCTCGCCCTGGAACCGCTCGCTGCCTGGCTCCGTTGGGAGCCCTCGATTAGAGGGCTCCGGTGGGCCCCGGGCTTCGAGGATCGGGTTTCATTGTGCGCGGATGATATTCTCTTGTATCTCACCTCGCCGCGGAAGTCGCTCAATGTTCTCTTTGATGTCCTTACTTCCTTCGGGAAAAACTCGGGTCTGATAATCAACTGGTCCAAATCTTGTGTGTATCCTATCTCTGGTGGTCTTCCTCTCTTGCCGCCTCGGCTTCCGCTCCAAATATCTCAGTCCAGCTTTAAATACCTGGGGGTGTACGTTTCGTTGGATCCGGCGGTCCGCTATGAGCAGAATCTCCTGTCTCCACTCCGGCGTTTGAGGGCAGATACGGCTCGGTGGTGTAAGCTGCCCTTGTCTCCGCTTGGTCGCGCGGCGCTGTTTAAAATGATGTCCCTTCCCAGATTCCTTTATGCACTCCAGAACTCCTTCGATGTCATTCCTGCGGCCTACTTTAGGGAGGTGGAGAGTTTGCAGAGGAGACTGGTTTGGGACGGGCGATCGCGTATCGCTTTGGCCAAGCTGACTCTTTCCTGGTATGACGGGGGCATCGCGCTTCCTGATATTAGACGGTACTATTGGGCCTCCCAGCTGTCTGCCATTAATCATGCTACATACGCTCCTGGTTCGAACCCGGCATATGAGATGGATAAATTCCTGCTCCCCGGCGGTAACTATAACAGAGCGCTTTACTCGCGGTCTGCTGGTAGGGCCCTTACGGGCCCTACCAGGATTGCGGTCCGTGTATGGAAGGCGGCTAACGTAGCGATGGGCTGGAGTGAGCGTTTAACGTGCGCCACTCCTCTATTCGACTCAGACCGCTTGGGAAGCCTCTGGACAACGAAAGGCTTCGAGCGCTGGGATACGATCGGCATCAGCAGAGTGGGGGACCTGTGGGTTAAAGGTGCGGTTAAATCCTTCGTGGCGCTTCAGCGCGAGTATGAGCTTAGTGACAGAGAGTTCTTCCGTTATGCACAGGTTCGGCACGCCCTGCTTTCGGTCTTTGGGGAGGGGACCACGGTCCCTTCTTCTTCGCCTCTCGAGGACCGCATACTCGATGGTCACGTCCCCGACAGTACTATCTCCCTGATTTACAAAAAACTGATAAACAATCGGGCTGACCTCTTGGTGCGTCTTCGGGAGGCATGGACGGGAGATGGGGTGGAGCTGGACGATGAGGACTGGCAGACTGCACTGTCATCCCCTAAGGAGGTGGCCATCCCGGCCCGTCTCCGCCTGGTCCAGCTTAAGATTCTCCATCGTGTATATGTGACGGGCCCCCGCCTGGTCTCGATGGGGTTTTCAGACGACGGACTCTGTAAGCGTGGCTGCGGGCTCAGTGCTACCTTTCTCCATATCCTATGGGAATGCCGCGAGGTGGCGGAATACTGGCGCCGGGTGCATGATATTATGAGACGAGTCACCGGGGTCGCTCTGCTGCCGGAGGTGCGTCGTTGTGTGCTGAATGTATGGGAGCCCAATGACTGCAATGCGGCTCAGGCTCGCTGGGCGGCCTTGGGGAACATGATTGCAAAGAGAGATATTGCACAGCTTTGGGGTTCTCAGCGGCCTCCCACCGCGTCCGTCTGGAAGGAGAACATGGACTGGTGCATGTTCAGGGAGAAAACGGTGTATGTGGCTCGTGGTAAACCGGGGGCTTGGGGTAGAATTTGGGGGCAGTGGAACGCGTATCGTGGGTCTATCTGTGCTCCCCCTTTGGTGGATACGTCCGGGGTTGCCTCGTCCCCCTGATCTTTGAGGGTTCCTTGTGTATCTCGTACTTTGGAGTGCAGATTTGGTTCTCTCGTGGCCCCCCCTCTCTCTCAGGTCTTTTTTTATTGACCGCCCTCGGGTGGTTGGGTGTTGACTCCCCCGGCTGGTGTTCGCCGCCCTTCATAAGTCGTTTCGCCTTGTTTGTTGTATTTTCGTATTTTTCTTTTTTGTTGTTATTTATACTAAAAGTGTGTATTCTGATTTCCCTTATGTGCAGTCTGATCTACTAGTGCGGAGCCCCTGTGGGCCAGTCATTGTTTTCTGATATGCTGGAACACTTCGACTACTAGCGGCCGGCCCTGGTGGTTGTAGGCCCGTGTTTGTAACCCTTTTTATGCACAATAAAATCTTTTCAAAAAAAAAAAAAAAGTCCATATTAGAAAACATGTTTTCTTAAAATAACAATACCTATTTAAAAAACATAAATTGTATGAAACAACATGTTACAATGTGAACTGTATGTGTGACACTGCAACATCAAAAATATTTTGAAGAATGCATGTGTAACAGTGTTTTTTCTATTGTTTGTAAAATATGTCATATGTAAAAAATAAATAACATATATGTAAAAAAAAAAAAAAACAGTACAATGTTAAATGCATGTACAGGCTCCTGAGTGGATTTGCGAATCCCTCACAAATATATGCAGGGGGACATGCTGAGTGTTTTGACGGATTTGCGAATCCGGCCATTAACACTACCAGATTGGGGTTCTTAACAAAAGTCTAAGAAAGGGACTGACCATTGGGAAGTGAAATAACAAAAATAAGATTTGAAATGAAGGTTATGATTTGCTAACTATGTCAGTATCACAGAATGCAGAGTGGGAAAGGTTGCTATTATTCGTTCTTTTGTACTGAGAGTGGTATACCATTCTTGTACTTTTGACTTAATATTTTGACTGACAAGAGATTTTAAATGATACTGAGTTATACATTAGGTAACAGCAAAGAGATTTCACAGGTATGTTAATAACAGTGTACTTTTAAAAAGTATATTTATAGTTGGTTATGAGAGTATGTAAAGTGAAAGAAGGTGTGAAGGTTACTTATACATCCAGACACATTATTATTATTTATTATTATTTATTTTTTATAAAGCGCGATAGTCACCCGGAGGTATCCCAGCGCTGAGGAACCCTGAATTCACCAAACAGCGGGGCAAGAAGCTAAGAAAGGAAGGAAGGGAGGATAAAAGATCAGAGACAGGGGGGGGGGGAGCACAGGTTAGGGAAAGAGATGGGTTTTTAACAGCTTCCTGAAGCGCAGGTATTGAGGTTCAAGTCGTAGGTTGCGAGGAAGAGAATTCCAAAGGCGGGAGGCTTGTACCGAGAAACGTCTTCCTCCTGTTCGGGTTTTCCTGAATCTTGGGGTGTTGATAAGGTTTTCTGCATTGGAACGGAGGGATCTGGAATTTCTGTAGGGGGTGACAAAATTACTGAGAACAGGAGGACCTTGGTTATGCAGAGTTTTGTGGACGAGACATAGGGCCTTAAATTTGACTCTCTCCCTTATGGGGAGCCAGTGGAGGAGTTTGAGAGCGGGTTTAGCAGATGATCTGGCCGGGGTGTTAGTGATGATCCGGGCGGCCGTATTCTGAATTGTCTGCAGTTTAGTAAGGGTCGCTTCGGGAGCGCCCAAGTAAATCACATTACTATAGTCCAGCCTAGATATTATGAGACCTTGGACTAATAGTTGTTGGGATTTAGGGGGGAGAAGGGGTAGGACTTTCCTCAGAGATTTTAAGAGACCAAAGCAGGTCCCCGCCACCTTCTTCGCTTGTGAAGTGAAAGAGAGATCGGAATCGATCCACACACCCAGACTTTTTACCTCTGTTTTTGGGTCAGGGGGCGGACCCAAGCAAGCTGGCCAGCTGTCCAGGGGGAGTGGGGTTCCTTTCGGGCCGAGTATGAGGACCTCGGTTTTTGTCCCATTAAGCTTTAGGGCTGATCTGTTCATCCAACGATGGACCTGCGTAAGGCAGTTGAAGAGATCAGCTTTCTGTTGCTTGGGATGGGACAGAGACACCACTAGTTGTGTGTCGTCGGCGTAGCTGACGACGCTCACTCCGAAAGGGGTGATAACCTCCTCCAATGTGGACATATAGATATTAAATAAAGTAGGGCTCAGGGAAGAGCCCTGAGGAACACCACATTGGAGGGGCATTTCGGAGGAGCGGGCGTTCTTTTCCCAGATCTGGTAAGATCGTTGGGCCAGGAAAGAAGAAAGCCAGGATAGGGCTGTACCTTCCACTCCAACTCTAGCTAATCTTTCGATGAGGAGTTGGTGGTCTACGGTATCGAAGGCTGCGCTAAGGTCGAGGAGGATCACTGCCACTGATCCTCCCCCATCCAATAGCGCTCTGGCCTCTTCTACCGCAGCCAGGAGGGCGATGTCCGTGCCCTGTCCAGGTCGGAAGCCCGTCTGGGAGCTTTTTAATTTGTTATTGTCCTCCAGGAACTGCGAGAGTTTCCTGTTGACCAGTTTTTCTGCGACCTTGCTCACTCCAGGCAGTAAGGAGATGGGCCTGTAATTAGCCAGGTTCTCGGGGTCAAGCGTAGGTTTCTTCAGTAGGGCTTTTACCACCGCCTTCTTCCAGCTTGAGGGTACAACTCCTTGTTGGAGTGAGGTATTAATTAGGTGGGTAAGGGAGGGGATGATGGTAGGGGCTACCTCTTTAAGGATGCGGAGAGGAGCAGGGTCGCTGGGGGAACCGCTCTTCATGGAGTTGAGCGTATTTTTCACCTCGTCTACCGTGACCTGGCCCCACGTGGACAGACAGGTGGAGGTGTGTGGGAGAGCGATTTCTTCCTCAGGACTGGAGGGGGGGATAGATTCCAGAATTCGCCGGATTTTGTCGTGGAAGAAGTTGGCCAGTTGCTGGCATTTCTCCAGGTCGGCTTTAGGATCGGAAGTGGGTCCTAGTCCTTGTCCTTGGGGTTTTGACAGCTCTTTAAGAATGGCGTACGCTTCCTTACTGGAGCTTCCTGCTTTCTCTATTCTCTCCTGAAAAAACATGCTTTTGGTTTTATGAATAGTAGTTTTATAGGTCAGAAGAGAAATAGAGTAGATGTTCTTATTGGCTGTTGTTTTGTCGCGCCTCCAGGAGCGTTCGGTTTTTTTACACTCTTGACGCAGAACTTTGAGCTCTGGGGTGTACCACAAAGCAGGGGGTATTCTTTTTGGTTGTTTGAGGCTGGTAGTTTTCGGAAGCAGCGTATCCAGGGAGGAAGTGATCCAATCGCTGAATTGTTTGTCAGCTGTATCGGGGTTAGAAGAGAGCGCAGGGATGGACTCTGCAAGAGAGTCTGCCCATATCTCAGGTGATAGTTTGCGCCATTGTCGGTCGGTCACTTGGGTTTTAGGGATTGAGTAAGTGGGTGTGGGGATTTCCAAGAAGAAGGGGACCAGGAAGTGGTCCGTCCATGGTAGGGTCACCGGTCGGTTGGCGGTCATTGTTGCTATGTTGGTGAGGATCGGATCCAATAGATGGCCTTTGTCGTGGGTAGGCTCGTTGTTCACTAGACGAAAATCTAAAGAAGTTAAGTCATGTCTAATGTCCGATGCTGCTCGATCCGTGGGGTCCAGAAAATGGAAGTTCAGGTCACCTAATATAAGAAAGTTGGGGGTGGAAGAAGCTAGTTGTGAAATGGATTCGGATATAGCGTTGATAAAATTACCCGGGGCCCCTGGGGGGCGGTAAATTAGAAGCCCTGCCAGGGTAAGAGTTGGGGAGATTTGGATGGAGAATTGAGATGTTCCCTGTGGATTATAGCTACCCCGCCTCCTCTCCCTCTGGATCTATTAAGGGCTTGGCAGATATACCCGGTGGGGAGGGCCGTGACGACATGCGAGTCGGTGTTGTCAGTGAGCCATGTTTCCGTTATGAACAGTAGGTCAAGCTCCTGGTTCTGGATCAGGAGGTTCATTTCGGTGGCATGTTTGGGGAGGGAGCGGCAGTTAAGGAGTCCTAGTTTCAAAGCAGGGGTGGTTGATTTCAGGATAGGAGTCGGATTGCATTGTGGACAGGTCGAGAATGCCTTACCTGCAGTAAACGAGTGGTGGCAGGCTAGGATGTTCTTAGGTCGTAAATCGTGTAAGGTATCCGCTGTGTACATTACTCGAACCTGAGGAGTACCCGGCATAGTGACGGGGCCTAGGGCCTTCTGGGCCCGGACGGGCCCAGACGGGCTTGCCTTTGGCGCGCCTTCGGCGCGCTGACGGCGCGCCCGCTGCGCCCGTCCGCTGCGCGTCCGGTAGTTGCACATCTTAAATGTGTAGGAAAAGGGCGGGTGGGCGTGGCCTTAAAGTGGGCGTGGCCTCTCTCCCTCGCCGAGAATGGCGGCAGAGAAGTTTGTTAGGTGGTTTAGCGTTGCAGCGAAGGGGTCGCTGTTTTGGTGGTTCTGAGCCCGCTCCAGAGAGGTAAACGGGTGAGTGAGGTTTTAAAAAGCAAAGTATTTCGGCGAATAGTGACACATAAACAATTTTTAAAAAGTGCTTCGTCTCCCGGCTTCCGCCTCAGGAGCTTTCAAGGTTGTGAAATTGTCGCGCTGAAGGCAGCGTTTAAGTACCGTGGGCGGCAGGTGGGCGTGGCCTAAAGTGGGCGTGGCCTCTCTCCCTCGCCGAGAATGGCGGCAGAGAAGTTTGTTAGGTGGTTTAGCGTTGCAGCGAAGGGGTCGCTGTTTTGGTGGTTCTGAGCCCGCTCCAGAGAGGTAAACGGGTGAGTGAGGTTTTAAAAAGCAAAGTATTTCGGCGAATAGTGACACATAAACAATTGTTAAAAAGTGCTTCGTCTCCCGGCTTCCGCCTCAGGAGCTTTCAAGGTTGTGAAATTGTCGCGCTGAAGGCAGCGTTTAAGTACCGTGGGCGGCAGGTGGGCGTGGCCTAAGGTGGGCGTGGCCTCTCTCCCTCGCCGAGAATGGCGGCAGAGAAGTTTGTTAGGTGGTTTAGCGTTGCAGCGAAGGGGTCGCTGTTTTGGTGGTTCTGAGCCCGCTCCAGAGAGGTAAACGGGTGAGTGAGGTTTTAAAAAGCAAAGTATTTCGGCGAATAGTGACACATAAACAATTGTTAAAAAGTGCTTCGTCTCCCGGCTTCCGCCTCAGGAGCTTTCAAGGTTGTGAAATTGTCGCGCTGAAGGCAGCGTTTTAGTACCGTGGGCGGCAGGTGGGCGTGGCCTAAAGTGGGCGTGGCCTCTCGCCCATCTACTGACCAGTGATAGCCCAGCCATTGGGAGGTTGCCTCCAATGATCAGTGATGCGGCCCTCGGAGGATCATGAAGGGGTTCACTACTTGCAGAATTGGAAGGGATCAGGGTGAGGAGATCTGAAGGGAAATTAACTTGTGGAAACAGATATAAATGTGTTTTTGCAAGACTCACAAGTCAGAGAAGTGCTGGGCTAAGACTGAACTAAACGAGAATTACCAAATCTGAGGCGTGCTGCTCTCCTAATCGAAACAATGCAGACAGGGTAGGTCTCCTTTTGCCACATTGTCTTCTTTTCACTTTGAAATGTCATTCACTTCTAATCATGAATGAGGAAATTGCCTGGGAGGAAATTCTAGAAGGTCAGAAGGATATCTCCTTATGTAAACTAGAAAAAGCAAGGGTCTCTTTACAAAAATATTAGGCACGCGTATAGCGGTGAGGACAAAAGGGTAACATGAGGCAGGCTGAACCTCTCTTGTGCGGTCAGGGCAGTAAACACCCAAATGCATTGTCTATCACCATCATGTGCAGGGTGGCAGTCTTGCTAGGGTCTGAGCCACGACCTGACTAGGTCTTGCCCAACTGGGGCTGGGCGGCCTTAGAGACCCCTCCGGAGCTGGAGAGGGGCTTGGAGTGCAAACCCCTGCTCAAAAGGAAGCCTTATAAAGACTGTGTAGTTTATACTCTGGGTGTCAGCCTTGATTGCTCGTACACTTCTTTCCTCATTTGAGATGCATATTTGTTTTGTGCATGCCGACTGCTCATTTCACCAATTCTACTTCTTGGCCTTTTGGCCTCCTTTACCTGATTCAACACTCACTCTACCTGGCTCAGATTGCCATATGCTTCACTAGTCCTCCTCGGATTTCCCCCTCTTTCTGGGTAGACACACACGAAACATCCTGCAACCCTTCTGGCCAGGCTGGTACTGAGAATCTGCCTAGACTTTTTAGTCCGTATTACAATTATAATCTGCACTTCCATCTCTCACATACCTTTACCCATCACACCGGCAGGAGGCGCATCCCATAACACGATAGCCACACCTCGGCGATCCTCACACACAAAATGAAAACACTTCCCACAAAGTGCAGCTTGCTATCCGCGTGGGTAAGCACTTCAGCCCTCCCACGTAGGAGTGGTAAGCACTATGCAAATGCTATAAAATAATACAACCAATAAGACCACTCCAAACAGGCAGGTTAAAGAGCCAGCTAGTTGCCCATCCATGCAGTATCAATATTTATTTGCCTAGGTGCTCTTCACTCTCACTTCTGTGGTCTTCAGCCACACAGAGTCCCAGCAGCACATGCGACACAGGCACCATGAAGCGGGGCGCTAATGAATCTGACCACCAATGGCAGCTACTAGGAAACCGAAAAGCCTATAGGTGTTAACAACTAAACCTGGTGTTGTGTCAAGTGGTAATAAGGCCACTGCTGTTTCTACAGCTTCCCACTTCTTTTACAAGCATTGTGCGCCTCGCAGATAAAAATGAGCATCCCAGAGAGGCACTCTGACACAAGTAGTCACTCATTTGAACAGTAACTGATATATGCATCTATGCAGTCAGTTACATACCCATTTTGACAATGAAACAACCACTTACAAACCAGTGACATACTGAGACAGTCAGTTGGTGGTAGGAGACTAAAGACTGTACTAGTGGTAGATAGTGGTAAAGTGTATGCGCCTCTCCCATAACTATGGTTTCATTGACTTATCCAAAATTGGAATATTTAATTTATTTGTAAATCTATAGTTCAGTCCTCTACCTGTGCCCAGGGTCTGTAAATGAAATAGTAATAGTGGGGGTTGTAGCACTGATTGTGCTACCCAGAGAAGTAGCCCTTTAAACATGTGTTAAGACTGCTACATCAGAGCTTGTGTGTGTCATTTACACTGCTATTTTGAATTGACATTTATACTGCCTTGCCAATTCTTAAGCTTTCCTTTTATTACATATAACTCACCCGAAGGTACGCTCTAGGTAGCCATTATGGCAGGGTTGTATGTGCTTAGAAGGAAAAACATGTAGTTTGTAGTTTCAGTGAGTTAGTTAGTTAGAAAAGCACTTACAGAGTAATATACCCAGTAATAGATATAGTCAGCTATCTATGCAGCCACTTAGATACCTATTTACAAAACCATGTTGCCACTCATACACCCAGTCAGACAGCAACATATACACTTACACATTCAGTCACACTCCCACAGAGCACTTACAAATCCAGCAGTAACAGAGCCAGTTACACACACAGTTACATACCCCTACACTCACTAATACAGCCAATAAGCGATCTATATGGCTACTTACACAAACTTATACAGACCAATGTAGGTACTGAGAGAGCCAGCCATATGCTGACATAGTTACTTACACATCCAGTGTCACACCCACAGAGTGACTGATACACCTATTTTGATATGTACTCAAGTACTGACACTCCTAGTCACCCATCCAGATAACTAGACTGTTAAACATGCGTTGCAGAACCTGTGTGTGTAGTTTTACTACCAGGTTGATTTGCCATTGATAGCTCTTTACCAATCCTTAAACTCCTCTTTTACTACATATCAGTCAACTCTAAGCTAGTCTGTAGGTAGGTCATAGGGCAGGATACTATGTGCTTATAAGATATGACATGTCCTTTCAAGTCTCAGTGAGTTAACACACACTCACAGACCCATATACCCAGTTATATATCTAGGGCCAGATTCACGAAGGTAAACTTAGACTAAAAGTCTAAGTTTACAACTTTTGGTATTCACAAAGGTAAGTCACTTATAGTCTTTATGTCCACAGTTGGGCCTGAATTTCTGCACTCGGGCAGATATTCCGCAACTGGGTGGGAATATCCGCAGTCGGGGAGAAATCTCCTCAGTTGGACCAGAAACTTCACACTCGGGGAGGAGCAAGTTTGCTTTCACCTGACACACCTGTGTCAGTGCCTACCATCCCCCAACCAGCTCCAGTGGACGCTCCTTAGCTCAACAGCCAATCCCAGCCTTGCACTGTGGGAAGGATATTCTGCACTCAGCCCTGAGTAAGTGTAATTACATACACCTGCACATTATCAACACCATTTGCAATCCCAGTACTACAAACCATATAAAAACAGCACACATTCAAGGTCCTCGTTTGGCCACACAGACTGTTTTGCCTGCCTGCTCTGCACCTTACCTCCAACATGCTACCACTGAGGAGGAAGAAAAAGTATAGTGAGGAGGAGACCACCATGATAATAAAGATCATAGTGAGGCACCACAAAAGACTGCTGGGTCTACCCACCTATAGCAGCAGTGCCATGCAGAAGGCAGTCCTATGGCAGCAATTGGTTACTCCATTCACTGCATTGGGGAAGGATATCTGTACTGTAATGGAGATTAAGGAGAAGTGGAGGATGAGAAGAGGTGGGTAAAGGAGAAGTACAGCAGGAAAGAGGTGGTCAGAGCTCTTCCTGCAGGACAAACTGAACTCTGCCTCTATCTCACCACACTTGAGAGGGATGTCTTCTCCACCATTCACCCTCACCTCCTGCATGGGCTGTCTGTGACAGATGACCTTACTGTGGTCCCAGGCAAATTGTGATCGTTATAACAATCACACTAAACGATAAATATCTGTGATACACTACAAATGTGACTGTTGTCTCAAGTATGTGCAAATTGCATGGTGAGGCAGACCCACGTGTGTCATATTCTGTGCATTGCACTACAAGTCCCACAATCCTTTGTGATAGAAAGGGCAACTTCCAATTTTCTCAGTCCCATACCGGGGGCCATCACTGCTAGTGTATTTGTCTAACACTGGTAAATGGCAATAGGCAATATGCCTCATTCACTTATCATTACTGTTGGCAGGTAGATGCCATTGAGCAAATAGCTGACAAGTTGCATACATTCAACATTTTGGGGGTTACATCTGTTGACTTTTTTATTTTATTTACACATACAGCCAGAGTATAGTCATCCACTTGAGAAGAGGGCCGTGCACCTGCCGGAAGGCAACCTAATGCGGACACAAGAACCCATACCACCACCACAAACTGGTACATAAATATGGCCAGGAGTGGATTCAAACTCCTACATTGTGATAGGACACCCCATAAATATTTGAAATAGAATCCATCAACAGACCAAACCTGTGAATGAACTAGGAAATGTTGTGCACCACATGTGTTGACTGCAAGGTAAAATGAAAACACACATATTATTGTAGTTCCTGTGATGTTGTCCAGAAAAACTCCCTCCACAGTGATCTCTGCTGCACATATGGGGGCCGATTCACAGAACTAACTTAAGACAAAATCCTAAACTTACTACTTTTGCTATTCACAGAAGTTAGGATTTTGTCTTAAGTTTGTCTTAAGACAAACTAAGACAGACTTAAGACAGACTTAAGACAAACTTAAGACAGACTTAAGACAGACTTAAGACACAATCCTAACTTAAGTCTGTCTTAAGTCTGTCTTAAGTCTGTCTTAAGTTTGTCTTAAGGCAAACTTAAGACAAAATCCTAACTTCTGTGAATACCAAAAGTAGTAATTTTAGGATTTTGTCTTAAGTTAGTTCTGTGAATCGGGCCCCCGGGTAGTATCCTTGCACTCCGGCAAGCACCCTGTCACTACCTATGCACTCCTCTAATCACCCAGCCAGTACCATGTACTTAACCAATCACTCTGCCAATACCAAAACACTTATAAATTCACCAAGCACTCTACTTGCAGTACGGTAATCATTCACTCAGAACCCATCTGCTCATCCAATGGCTCAGGCACTAATCATGCAGTGCTAAACTCACCTGTGCATTATCCAGGCAGTCCTCAAATCACCTAAACACTACTCATTTACTCCTTCAATTACTCTGATACTACCCATGCACTCCAGCAATCACCCTGTCACTACGCATGCACTCCTCCAATCACCCAGCCAGTACCATTCCCATTCAGGGACGTTATAGTTAGAAATTAGCATTTAAAAAACCTTTGAAATTCACTGAAAAAAACGTAGGTTTCAGGCTCGCTATAGTTAGAAATTAGCATTTAAAAAACCCTAGAAATTCACTGAATAAACCATAGGTTTCAGGGACATTATAGTTAGTTGGACATTTCACTCGTACTAAACTAGAGATATTCCACTGCTATAGTTAGTTCAGCTTACTATAACTTGTGCCCCCGCAATGCACAGCTGATGATGTCACATATTACTTCATTCATGACATGATCATTGACATCACTGATGACATCACTTATGACATCTCAAATGACATCACTGATGACATCTCAAATGACATCACTGATGACATCACTGATTGCATGATCCATGTGAAAATCTGATGTACCTCCACAAACCCTAATATAACCTTTGATACACCCACTCTAAAATACAGATAACCATTTTCGAAATCATAGACACACCAATACCAGTTACTACATACGCACTCACTGATTCCTAGGTCTATACACACATCCACTCATTCACCCATACAGTCACTCATACATGCAGTCACTCATTAATACAACACTATCATATGCACTCATACACCTATACAGACACTCACACACCACCATGCATCCAGTGTTACTCACACACCTAGTCAGTCATGCAAAGAATCAATCACACTTCTATTTATTCACGTATACAGTTATACACACACCACATCACTTATTCATACAGATTCTAATGCATACTTATTCTCTTATACAGTCACTGATACAAGTACACACTCATCCATACAGCCACTCTCACAATCACTGACTCTCACGTATGGTCATTTATATACTCCAAATCTCACATACACTGCCTTTTACATTTGTAGTTACTTGGATATGTACCACTGAGACATCCATTCACTCACCAACACAACCATACACACACTCACACACCCATACAGCTGTTTCCACATGCACTCTTGAACCTAACACCCAGTGAATCAACCACTCACACATCTATGCACAGAGTCACATACCTCCCACCCACCCACACACACACACTCAGGCACCCATACACATACTCAGGCAACCAATCAATAACCCATATAGACACTAATGTAGATATTCACCAACCCATGCAGCAGGTTACACTACAACAGACAGACTGATACAGACAGTCACATAGTTTAGTCACTAACCCATGCATTCAGTAAGACACATTTAATCACTCACTTATACAGTCAGTCAAGCACCTTCTAAATCCTCCATCTAGACACTTATACACACACTCTTTCTTCAATACACCATGGCATTTATATAAAACATATTTAAACCTTATAGAAACATACAGTCACTTAATGATGTCATCAGTGATGTCATCAGTGATGTCATTTGAGATGTCATCAGTGATGTCACTGACCATGTCATGAATGATGTAATATGTGACATCATCAGCAGTGCATTGCGGGGGCGTGAGGTATATATTCACTGAAAAAAACATAGGTTTCAGGGACGTTATAGTTAGTTGGAAATTTCACTCGTTCAAAACCATAGAAATTCGGCCATTATAGTTAGTAGAGCTAACTATAACTCGCGCCCCCGCAATGCACTGCGGATGACGTCACATATTACATCACTCATGACATGGTCAGTGACATCACTGATGACATCACTGATGACATCTCAAATGACATCACTCATGACATCACTGATTACATCATCCAGTGAATGTGTGTTTTTGTAATCTTTAAATATATTTTATATATGTTAATGCCAAGGTGTATTGAAGAATGAGTTGGTGTTTAAGTGTCTGGGTGGAGGAGTTAATAGGTGTGTGACTGACTGTATAACTTAGTGATTAAATGTCTCTTACTGAATGCATGGGTTAGTAACTAAACTGTGTGAATGTCTGTATCAGTCTCAGTTGTTGTATAAACTGCTGCATGGTTTGATGATTAGGTACATGACTGTCTATATGGCTTGCTAATTGGTAGCATAAGTATTAGTATGGGTGGCTCAGTGTTTGTGTGTGTAGGTGGGTGGGTGGTGTGTAACTTTCTGCCAACATGTGTGAGTGACTAATTTACTAGGTGTATGGGTTCAATAGTGCATGTGGAAATAGCTGTTTTGGTGAGTGTGTGTGTATCACTGTGTTGGAGAGTGAATGTATATCTCAATGGTATATATCTGAGTAACTATATATGTGAAAGGCAGTATATGTGAGTGTTGGAGTATATAAATGACTCTATATGATAGTGAGTAATTGTGAGAGTGGCTGTATAAATGAGCGTGTGCTTGTGTCAGTGATTGTATAAGAGAGTCAGTATATGTTACTATTTGTATGAATAGGTTAGTCACTGAATGTATAACTGTATAGGTGAGTAAACTGCAGTGTTATAGATTCTTTACATGACTAGCTACGTGTGTCAATAACTCTATGGATGAGTGACGGTGTATAAGTGTTTTTATAGGTGTATGAGTACATATAATAGTGCTATATTGATGAGTGACTGCATGTATGAGTTACTGTATGGGTGAATGAATGAATGTGTGTGTGTTTATAACTAGGAAGTAGTCAGTCGGTATATAGTAACTGCTATTGATTTGTCTATGGTTTAGAAAATGGTAGTCAGTATTTTAGAGTGGGTGTATCGAAGTTTATATTAGGGTGTGAAGAGGTGCATCAAATTATCATGTAGATGATGTCAACAGTGATGTTATCAGTGATGTCATTTGAGATGTCATTGGTGATGTCTTCAGTGATGACACTGACCATGTCATGAGTGATGTAATATGTGACATCATCAGCAGTGTATTGCGGGGGCGCGAGTTATGGTTAGCTCTACTAACTATAACTACCGAATTTCTATGGTTTTGAACAAGTGAAATGTGCAACTATCTATAACATCCCTGAAACCTATGTTTTTTTCAGTGAATTTCAAAGGTTTTTTAAATACTAATTTGTAGCTATAACGTCCCTGAAACCTATGGTTTTTTAAGTGAATTTCAAAGGTTTTTTAAATGCTAATTTCTAATTATAATGATCATTAAACCTATGGTTTTTTCAGTGATTGTAAATTATCATTCCATTTTCAACCTGGTGAAAACAGGCTATATCGCCAGTTTTCCAGCAATAGCTTCCGCAAAAAAAAATTGCCACAAATGAGAGCAACAACTAATGCAAATAATATGCAGAGAAGGCATTCCTGTACAAACATAACACGAAAACACCACTTCCCGATATTTTCAATGAGCAGCCAAATCTGCAGTGCGATAAGCTGCGTTAGCAGTAGGAATGTACCATCTGCCTTTTACTGGTGTAAAGTAGGACGACTACCTACAGTATGAAAGGGAGCCCAGCCCAGAATCACATCTGAAGACCAATACATGTCATAGAGCTACTGATCCTGCACCCCCGACACCCAAGAAGGCTACAAAACCGACTGCCACCACCCTCAGTACCTCACCCATACCATCCCCCCTACTACCACCAAGGCAGAGCACAACAGGACAGTGGACCTTCCAAAAACGGCATGGTCCCTCAGCCACACAATAGCTGAATGTTGGGAGCTTTAGCAACCAAACATGTGTGAAGGACGCAAGTCACCCACCAATATTAATGCCCACAATACCAAGTGTAGCGGTGATGTGCTGGACAGACCACACTATGCAGAGCACAAACCTCTCCATATACTGCTGGTGCTTGTAGTGTTGTGGACAGTGGACGCAACCATGTTATCTCAGGCAGTGGGGAAGATCTCGGTCATGTACCTGTATCGTCATCCCTTGTAAGCGGACGCACAGTGGGCTGGTCCAACATACGCCATTCCAGTGTAGAAATGCGAATAAATAGGCCGGGACTCTGGGCGTGGTTCACTTGTGTGAAAGCCAATGCGTCTGCCAGAGCAGCGGCCCTCACCCTGCCACGTAGTTGCTGCCAAATCCGCCGGCCTCCTCAACACACACCCCCTGCGAACACAGCAATACAGCACCGTAGACTTATGTCTGTACAGTCTACTGTCATCAAACTACACTGCGGACAGCAGGGCTAACAATTCAGATGGAGTGGTGATTGCAGATGACGCAGTCCAGTAGGCAAGACACATTCCTCCCAGTGCGGCCTGCCCTGACCCGATCTGCACGGCTGTGCACACGCTGAGCGCCAGAGGTACCACTAACTCAGTGCACCACAAGTCACCGCCACGTGGCCTTACTGAGGCAGAATTCGTTAGAAAAAAGACATTACTACCAGTGCAGCCCGCCCGAACCATGCATCATCGCAGGTTGCGCACACTCTGAGTGCTTCAGGTGCCACTAACTCACTGCACCACAAGTCATCGCCACGTAGCCTTACTGAGGCAGAATTCATTAGACAAAAGACATTGCTACCAGTGCGGCCCGCCCGGACCACACATTATTGCAGGGTGCACACACGCTGAGTGCTCCAGGTGCCACTAACTCACTGCACCACAAGTCATCACCACGTAGCCTTACTGAGGCAGAATTCATTAGACAAAAGACATTGCTACCAGTGCGGCCCACCCGGACCACGCATTATTGCAGGGTGCGCACACGCTGAGTGCTTCAGGTGCCACTAAGTCACTGCACCACTAGTCATCGCCACGTGAACTTAATAAGGAAGAATTCAGTAGGCGAAAGACATTTCTCCCAGTGCAGCCCGCTCGGACGATGCATCATCACAGGGTGCGCACATGCTGGTTGCTTCAGGTGCCACTAACTCAGTGCACCACTTATCATCGCTGGTTGCACACACGCTGAATTGCCAATAACTGTGCAGCTCTGCTGAACGCCACGTGGCTGTGGGCCCTTGCTGACCGTTGCCTCTGGCCTACACTGCGGTAAGCATGGCTCACAAATAAAATTGAGTGTTTAGTCCAGTAGGTAACGAACTACAACGTCTTTAAAACCTAAATAATACCCTGTTAGTATCCTTGCTTCAAGAACTTTTTTGATATCAATCATAGCTTTAGTACAATCACGAAATTTATCTTGCAAGTCCAAAGGAACACTGAATGGCAGTCTACACTGCGGCCAGCAGAGCTCACAGTTCAAATTCAGTCATGATTCATGAATTTCAGAGTCCAGTAGGCAACTAACTATAACGTACCTGAAACCTACACATTTCGACAATGTATTCCATACATATTTCATCTTTTGTTACCTACACTGCGGTCAGTAGAGCTCACAATTTAAATTGAGACATGATTTATTAATTGCAGACAGAATTGTACTCTATGTCCTTGGATTTTGTCAAGAGGAAGTGACAAAAAGCATTCGTCGATGTCTGTGCTGACTACTGCCTTCCATCTTCATTGCGGATAGCAGGGCTCACAATTCAAATTGAGTCGCAATTGCAGATGATGCAGTCCAGTAGGCAAGAGACATTGTTCCCAGTGCGGCCCTCCCGGACCATGAATCATCGCTGGCTGCGCACACGCTGAATGCTTTTAATGCCCCTATCTCAGTGCAGCACAACTCATGGACCCTTTATGATACAATATGTTGTGTATAATTTCACATCTGGTGCCCCTACCTCAGTGTACCACAAGTCATGGACCTTTTACAATAGAATCTTTTGTGTATTATTTCACATCTGGTACCCCTACCTTAGGCTAGCACAGATCATTGACCCTTTATGATTGAATCTTTGTGTCGGATCCAATGATTACTGTTCTACCTGTTGCCAGCACCACCATTCCCGGAGGGCTGGCTTACACTCACCCCACACGCATCCAGCACAGATGTCACTGGACATGTGACCCTGGTAATAAAAAGGAGTCGAGCGCACGTGCCCGTACCCAGTTCCACTATCTATCTGTGTACATGTGTTCATTATGTATGCAACATGCTGCCCCTGGGCCCTACCACATTACATTGTGCTCTGGACAGCGTATGCAACCAACTTACCATGTCATGTCCACCATCTTTCTTGTGTGGAACTATGGATGAATGTAGGATCAGTGATTGCCCGTACCTTCCATGTTGGCCATGTTGTGGGACTTGGCTCACAGAGTGACACATTGACGCTTGCGACCCGGGTGACGACAGCACTACAACAAGAACACCCGCATGGCAGTTGATTCCTCATACAGCTCACGATGGAGCAATGCACATAGCTCCGGAGTCATTCTTCACAGCCTCATGCAGGACTGGCATACGCCAGGCCAGCCCACTCTTCTTACGCTTACAGGGAAGGACAACAACGCTACATGGCCCAGATTTTCATTGTAGTGATCTGATGGTCACAGGTCTAGTTGTCAGTATGCCACAGCCACTCCCTCACGGCTGGTATACACCCACACCACACCCATCCAGCACAGGCGTCACAGGACACGTGACCCTACCAATAAAAAAGACCAGGCACATGTGCTCTACCCCATTTTAGAGTTGCTCCCACCGCATGCACTGTGATGGCCCGTCCCGGTGGTCCGGACACCTCATGCAGGCCTTAGCCACCGAACAGGGTGGCCTACCACCACGTGCGTGGCCTCACTGGTCACTGAGTTAGTGGCACCGCAAGGACTGAGCGGGTGTGCAACCTGCATTGATGATAGGCGCACTAGTATGTCCTCTGCCATGGCAAAATCAAGACTCAGCACCAACTGTGAGACCTGTTGGCCTGCGGAGCAGGACTGCATGATGTGGAGGGTGCCCTGTCTGCGAAAAGATGAGCAGTGAGGCCTGGGTGCGTAGCGGTGGGCAAATAGGTCTGAGCAGCGGGAGTGGATGCACAAAGGCAGCACAGCGATTTAGGAGTACACAGTCGTATATACTCTCCTATTACTAATTCTCTACTATGTTTCAGATGTGGGAGCTTGAGGGCTCCACTAGGTCCCGGCATGTGGTTGGAGACACAGCGGTGGTGTAAAGGTGAGCTGTGAGTGTTTTGTCAACAGTATGGGCACTCACTGTCCCTCTTCCTCTCTTCCTTTCTCTCCTTCACACTCTTTCTCTCTCTCTTCTTCTCACACTGTTTCTCTCTTTCTCTCTCTCTTCCTGTTTCTCACACTCTCTCTCTCTCACTTCCTCTCTCTCACTGTTTCTCTCTCTCTTCGTCTCTCTCACTCTTTCTCTCTTCCTCTTTGTCTTCCTCTCACTCTTTCTTTCTTTTTCTCTCTGTCTTCCTCTCACTCTTTCTTTCTCTCTCTATCTCTCTTTCTCTGGCCTTAGATGGACGCATGATGCACAATCTTATCTTGCTTTTTGTCTAACAGGCTGTGATCTTCTCTATCTCTTTCTTTCTGTCCCTCACAATCTTTCTCTCTCTCTCACTCTCTATCTCTTCCTTTCTGTCTCTCACTCTCTATCTCTGTCTCTTCCTCTCTCTCATTCTTTCTTTCTCTCTCTTCCTCTCTGTAACTCTTTCTCTCTCTCTCTTCCTCTCTCTTACTCTGTTTCTTTCTTCCTTGTATCTCACTCTTTCTCTCTCTCACTCTTTCTCTCTTTCTCTCTCTCTCTCTCTCTCCTTTGCTGGACGCATGACACACCATCTTATCTTTCTTTTTGTCTTGCAGGCTTTGGTTCACAAATTGTGCACTTGTATATACTCATCCATTACTGATTCCATACTATGTTTCGGATGACTAAGCTTGAGGGCTGCCCTATATCCCGGCACGTGGTTGGAGATACACCGGTGGCAGAAAGGTGAGCTGTGAGTATTTTCTCCACAGTGTCAACACTCACTCTCCCTCTCCATCTCTTCCTTTCTGTCACTCACACTCTTTCTCTCTCTCTCACTCTCTATCTCTTCCTTCCTTTCTCTCTATCACACTCTTTCTCTCTTTCTCTGTCTCTTCCTCTCTCTCTCATTCTTTCTCTCTCTTCCTGTGTCTCACTCTTTCTCTCTCTTTTCTCTCTCTCACACTGTTTCCCTCTCTCTTCCTCTCTCTCTCACACTGTTTTTCTCTTTCTCTCTTCCTTGTATCCCACTCTTTCTCTCTTTCTCTGTCTTTCTCTCTCTCACTCTTTCTCTTTCTCTCTCTCTCTCTCTCTCTCTCTCTCTCTCTCTCTCTTCCTCACTCTTTCTCTCTCTCTTCCTCTCTCTCACTCTTTCTCTCTCTCTTCATCTCTATCACTCTTTCTCTCTCTCTCTTTCTCTCTCTTCATCTTTCTCTCTCTCTTCATCTCTCTCACTCTTTCTCTCTGTCTTCCTCTCACTCTTTCTTTCTTTTTCTCTCTCTCTTCCTGTCACTCCCACTGTTTCTCTCTTTCTCTCTGTATTCCTCTCACTCCTTCCTTCTTTTTCTCCCTGTCTTCCTCTAACTCTTTCTTTCTCTCTCCTTTGATGGACGCATGACGCACAATCTTATCTTGCATTTTGTCTAACAGGCTGTGATTCATGAATCAACGTCCCCCCCAACACCACCACAGCTGAACGCCTGTAGAACCTGCGATGATGCTTGGCCATCCTGACAACGGCTGAGAAAGTTGCTTCGGCACATGGTGCACCCTCTTACACACACGCTGGTGGCGGAAGGTGAGCAGAGAGGCTTGTTTGCGCAGTGGCGGGCAGTCACCTCTGAGCAGTGGGAGTGGATAGTATGTAGCAGCCTGGGTGCGCCGGAGCGGGCAGACACCTCCGGGCAGTGGGAGTGGATGTGGTGCAGCAGCCTGGGTGTGCAGGAGCAGACAGACACCTCTGGCCAGTGGGAGTGGATGGGGTGCAGCAGCCTGGGTGCGCAGGTCAGACAGACACCTCTGGGTGATGGGAGTCGATGGGGTGCAGCAGCCTTGGTGCCCAGGGGCGGGACAGCGATTTAGGGGTGTGCAGTTGTATGTACTCTGCAATCACTAATTCTATACTATCTTTCAGATGACTAAACTTGAGGGTGCACTATGTCCCGGCATGTGGTTGGAGACACACCGGTGGCACAAAGGTGAGCTGCAAAGATTTTCTCCAGTGTCAACACTCCCTCTAAATCTCATCCTTTCTCTCTCTCACACTTTCTCTCTTTCTCTGTCTCTTCCTCTCTCTCACTCTTTCTTTCTCTCTCTTCCTCTCTCTCACACTGTTTCTCTCTCTCTTTTCCTTCTATCTTACTCTTTCTCTCTTTTTCTCTCTCACTCTTTCTCTGTTTTCCTCTCTCTCTCACTCTTTCTCTCTCTCTCTCTTCCCTCTCTCACTCTTTCTCTCTCTCTCTTCCTCTCTCTCACACTGTTTTTCTCTTTCTCTCTTCCTTGTATCTCACGCTTTCTCTCTCTCACTCTCTATTTCTCTCTTTCTTTTTCATCCTCTCTCTCTCACTCTTTCTTTGTTTCTTTGTTTCTCTCTTTCTCCCTCACTCTTTCTTTCTCTCCTTCGCTGGATCCATGATGCACCATTATATCTTTGTTTTTGTCTTGCAGGCTGCGATTCATAAATGGTCCAGAGATGACACGACATGGCTGTACATAGTTTTATTTGTTGTTGTTTTGTTTGAATAAAACATTTTATATGTAAATCCATACATGACTAAGATTCTTATTTGTCCAACCTCACAAGCATCTTCATATTAACATTTTTAGAATATTACCCAATTTGTGGGGGTGAGGGGTGATGGTGGACAAGGGGAAGCTGGGGTGGGTGTCGGAGCAGTGTTGAGTGTCCGACCTGCATGATCGTTGGCTCCATTGCATCTGTTGTCAGAGACTTGGGAGCCAGCGGGCCAACTGGCTGGCTCGTAGAGGGAGAGCTGCGGCACATCGGTTCGCAGAGGGAGAGCTGCGGGCCAGCTCGCAGAGTAACAGCTGCGGGCCGACTAGTATAGGAAAAGGTGCGGGCCGTCAGCTTGCAAAGGGATAGCTTCAGAACAGTGATGTGGGAAGAGGGAGCGTGAAGAGCATATCTCGCAGAGAGAGACCTGCGGTATAGTTCCAGTCTTGGCTTCAAAGATACAACCGTGGGCCCGAGAACTCGCACCCAAAGAGCTGTGAGCCGACAAGGGGTT
Source organism: Triturus cristatus (assembly GCF_964204655.1). Classification (NCBI taxonomy): domain Eukaryota; kingdom Metazoa; phylum Chordata; class Amphibia; order Caudata; family Salamandridae; genus Triturus; species Triturus cristatus. Next base: position 494,513,745 of record NC_140588.1, read on the forward strand.
CGCAAAGGGAGACTAGAGGACCCAAGAATGTTGATGGAGGTATGCTGTTGATGGTGAAAAAGGGTGCGTTACCTGCTGATGTAGGGAGACACAGCGTGAAAGCTGTATCTCGCACAGACAGCTTCGGTATATTAAATTGCCCCCAAGACCTTTGTTTTATATTTTCACTCGATGCGATGCACAAGATGGCTGCTAACACTTCCTGGTTTGAGGTGTTAGCAGCCAATCAGAGGCAAGCTTGTGCTCGGGAGTTAGGCACCGTCCAGATATATATATCTTTTTTTCCCTTTAATATCTCAAAAATTACTATTGAAAATGCATTGCGAAAACACTTTTTCACACCCCTAAACTTTCAAGATATGAGCTGACCAAAAAAGAGAAACTTTCTGGCAAATTTAGTAAAGATTTGTCAAATGATGCCAAAGTTATAAGCACATGGAGGGCTCCAGGAGGGGGGCCGCGCAACCCCCTCCCAAAATGAGTGAAGCCCCAGGTCTGCGGGGACCCCAGCGGACCCCCGCAGCCCCACCGAGCCCCCGCTATTATTTTTTAAGAAATGCCCCCAGGACCTATCCCACCCCGGGGTCTCATTAAAATAAAATGCGGGAACCCGCAACCCCATGGTGAATTGCGTCGATATTTTTTTTTTGTTTAAATGCTTTCTTTGGCCCTGACCAGGCCTAAGGGGTCAGGGTGATTCTACCCTGCCCCCTTCTCTTGTTTTACATCTTTGTTTCTCTGTTTTCTGGTGACTCGCTTCTACCGAGTCACAAGATGGCTGCCAACACTTCCTGGTTTGGAGTCTTGACAGCCAATCACAGTGAAGCTCGTGCAAGGGACTTAGGCTCCACCCAGATATCAAAACTTTTACTTTTCTAATTGCTCAGCAACTACTGAACAGATTTACACCATTTAAAAAAATGGTCGCTTTCTGATCCAAGTACTACTTTTTCGCCAAATGTGGGGTAATTCCGTTCAGTACTTTCGGCTCTAGCCTTGCACAAAGTTTCCTAGCGGAAATTGATTTTTTGACTCTTATTCTTTGAATTTCTCAAAAACTACTGAACGGATTTACACCATTTTCAAAAAAGGTCGCTTTCTTAACCAAGCTCTAACTTTCTGCCAAATTTGGGGTAGTTCTGTTCAGCAGTTCGGGCTGTAGCTCGTCGCATGTGGGAAAATGTGTTTTGGAACCCCCCTTTTTTCTCAGCCCCCGCTTGACAAATCACCCCCAAACTTTCAGGATAGGAGCTGACCTGGATAGAATTTATTTTGGGAGAATTTCGTGAAGATTCGTCAAACGACGCCAAAGTTATTAGCAAATCAAATAATGCTTTTCCTGTGGAAACTAGGTTGTAACTATAACTACCTACTGGCGACCGCCACTAGGTAATATATATACTGTTCTCGTGCTTTCACACTACAGTTCAGTTATTTCCCAGAGTGCACTTGCCAACAGGTGTGTCCTTTTATTTCTTCTCTTCAACGTAGACAGCAGCATGCTGAAACTTTATTAGTCCACTATCACGAACACGCTGCAATCCTGCCTTGCGCTGGAGACTGAAAGTAAGTTCAATGTCTGTTTTTAACCTGTTGTTCCAAACTTATCTTTCCCACATAGCATTTTGTACTCCTTCAGCCAGCAAGTGAAAAACATCATCTCGCATTCCCTTACCCGCACTCCTGATGATTTCCGTATGGAGTTATTTCTGTTTTTGATCTTCTAGGAGGCTAGGTGAGCCAGGCTAATTGAAAATCAAACACAGCCATGGTTGCTCCGATAAATGAGCCGCAGACTCTGCAGGGCCGGTCAGTGTTACTGGACCGGAGCTCCCCGTAAAAAACATCCAAACACCACCTCACTCATCCTTGACAGTGAGGTGCACCGACGCCTGCTTGAGTGTGAAAGCATGAGAACAGTTGAAAGGCAGAGAGTTTCTACCCATGATCAAGGCTCTTATGAGGATAAACGTGTTTGGTTGTATTTTTACCAGTGGAGCTTTCCACAGTGATTAAAGCATTTTTTTTACAACCTCCAGCAGACGCCGGTGTACCTCACTGTCAAGGATGAGTGAGGTGGTGTTTGGATGTTTTTTTACGGGGAGCTCTGGTAACACTGACCAGCTCTGCAGAGTCTGTGTCTCATTCATCTGAGAAACTGTGGCTGTATATTTATCTATATATATATATGTGTATATATATATATATATATTCACAGAAAAAACCATAGGTTTCAGGCACGTTATAGTTAGGAATTAGCATTTAAAAAACCTCAGAAATTCACTGAAAAAACCATAGGTTTCAGGGGTGTTATAGTTAGCTGGACTTTTCACTTGTACAAAACCATTGAAATTCCCCCGTTATAGTTAGTTCAGCTAACTATAACTCGCGCGCCCGCAATGCACTGCTGATGACGTCACATATTACATCACTCATGACATGGTCAGTGACATCACTCATGACATCACTGATGACATCTCAAATGACATCACTGATGACATCACTGATGACATCATCCAGTGAATGTGTGTTTTTCTGAAAATTAAATATGTTTTATATATGTATATCTCAAGGTCGATGGAAGAATAAATGGGTATATAAGTGTCTAAATGGATGATTTGTTTTTGAAAAATTGATTGTGTAACTGACTGATTAAGTGTATCATAGTGAATACATGGCTTAGTGAGTAATGTTTAAATATGTAAATATCTGTATCAGTCTCTCACTTTGTGTATAAGTGGCTGCATGGGTTGGTGAGTAGCTACATGGGTGTCTATATAGGTTATTAGTTGGTTTTTTGAGTATCAGTCTGAGTGTCTGCATGGTTCGGTGGGGGGTATTACGTAGTGCATAGGTGCATGAATGAGTGACTCACTGTTTGTATGTGTTGAACACAGCATGTGTGCAGGACTGTATGGGTGGATGAGTGTGTGTATGGGTGTGTTAGTGAGTGAATGACTGTCTCAATAGTGTCTTTATGAGTAACTACATATGTTTTAAACTAGTATATGTGACTATTGGTGTATATATGTGAGTATATGTGAGAGTGAGAGATTGAAAGAGTTCCTGTATGAATAAGTATGTGTTTCTATAAGTGATTGTTTAAAAGACTAAGTATGTGTAAGTTTCCGTAGAAGTAAGTATGGTGGTGTGTGTATAACTGTATATGCAAGTAAATGTATGTTTGATTCATTATTAGCATGAGTGACTATGTGTGTGAGTAACTCTATGGATGAGTGGCATTGTGTAACAGGATGTATAGGTGTATGAGTACATATGATGAGTGAGTACATGTATGAGTGACTGTATAGGACTGTTGGTGAATGAGTGGATGTGTATGTGGATCTTAGAATTACTGAAGAGGTTGTTGTAACTGGTATTGGTATGTCCATTGTTTTGAAAATTTTAGTCTCTATTTTTGAATGTGTGTATCAAAGGTTATATTAGGGTGAGAGGAGGTCTGCCACTCTATCACAAGGATGATGTCATCAGTGATGTCATCAGTGATGTCATTTGAGATGTCATCAGTGATGTCATGAGTGATGTCACTGACCATGTCATGAGTGATGTAATATGTGACGTCATCAGCAGTGCATTGCGGGCGCGCGAGTTATAGTTAGCTGAACTAACTATAACGGGGGAATTTCAATGGTTTTGTACAAGTGAAAAGTCCAGCTAACTATAACACCCCTGAAACCTATGGTTTTTTCAGTGAATTTCTGAGGTTTTTTAAATGCTAATTCCTAACTATAACGTGCCTGAAACCTATGGTTTTTTCTGTGAATTTCAAAGGTTTTTTAAATGCTAATTTCTAACTATGCCTACAGAGATAGGACATGTGAAGAAAGAAGAAAAAATGCACAGGAAGAAACAAAAGAAGTGCAGAAAGAAGCAACAGAAGTCCTCAAATACGAAGATAAGTGCAGGAAGAAGGATAACGTGCAGAAAGAACAAAAAGAAGAGCAGAAAGAAGCCTTGTTGCAAAATCATCCTGTACCCTCAACTTTTTCAGACGGATACTGGTGGTAACTGAGTCTGACTAACCAGTCCTAGAGCCAGTGCTATGTTAAAAGACACTTATAATACAGTGAAAACACCTACATACACTAGGGAACATTATGCGTTGGGGTCCCCCTGTGATTAGCATGACCTCCTCTGTAAGCCCCTAGTGTATAATAGGGCATGGGGATTAAAACTACCTCTTAAAACAGGCCACAGGGCGTTTTTGCACACGTTAACTCAGGCCCCGTCCCCTCCCTTCACCACTGTGTAAACATGCCCTGTGTCCATTTTTAGTTGGGAGATTAAGTTCATTTGAATCCTGAGGGTCCCTAGGGTCCAACTAGCCCACTAGGTACCTCCAGTAAGTGCCACAGAGCTGCATTGCAGAGAGGTGTAAAAAGTGGCACGGCCTGGACCACCTCTCTGCAATGCAGCTCAGTGGCGCTTACTGGAAGCACTTGGTGGGCTAGTTAGCCCCCAGGGGCCCTCAGTATTGAAGGGAAATTATATCCCCAATTTAAAACATGCCATAGTGCGTGTTTGCACACGTCACCTCAGGCCCCGTCCCCTCCCTTCACCACTGTGTAAACGCGCCCTGTGGCTGTTCTAAGTTGAGAGATTAAGTCCCCCTGAATCCTAAGGGTCCCTAGGGTCAAACTAGACCACTAGGTACCTCCAGTAAGCGCCACAGAGCTGCGGTGCAGAGAGGTGTAAAAAGGGGCTTGGCCTCAGAACACCTGGCTGCAGCGCAGCTCCCTGGCGCATACTGGAGATGCCTGTTGGGGGCGCGTTTGCAGAGTGCTGCACTGAGGGGGCATGGCCTCCGGCACGATGCCAGTCTTTTATTTATTTTAGTTTTTTAAGAAGGGGGGCTGTTTGGTTCCCCTTCTTATTCTAATTTATTGGCCCTGATGACCCCATCCCCCAGGGCCAGTCTCCTAATTATATTTTTTTGACCCCAATCCCCAGGGCCGGCCACTGTTTTTTATTATTTTTAAAAAATATATATTTATAGACACACCTAGGACATGCTGGACAAACCGTACGTACCTATCACCATGACGATTTGCGTGATATTCATTAAAAGGCGACTATGCATGCAATGAATCCACGTGGAATGTATTTACACCACTAGTGAAGCTCTGACATGTCTGATGCCCTACCGTGCCTAATAATGGTAAACACCCTTGTCGTTTATTGATACAAACATGGGTAGCTATTGACGGGCACATTTAATACACATGCACACCAAGCCATTCAAAGGGGATTCGACAAAAATTCGACCAAAACTATGCAAGAAACCCCCCTCACGGTTAATAAAACACACATCCACTGCCGGATGTGTAATACTTTTTATTTTACTCTCTGGAAAGGGGACGAACATCACTTGAGAGTCACAGCGTGCTCCTGACAGAGCCCAATGCTGTGTTACACCCACCATTGCCTGCCGAGTGCCACACACCTCTGTGTTGTATTCCACTAGCTAGTGCATATGCTATGACACTCTCTAGCCCATGTGCACTGTAACACCACCCCGTGAATATGTCATGCCACACTTGTCTTCGCACGGGTTATATTGCCCCATCTAACGTGCCTTTCTCGATGCCTATGTTATAACGCACAGTGCTATGCCATACATATTACAATCTGGGATCCATATCTTTGTCACAGTGCATATGCAACGTTACACTCCCCAGCACATATTTTATATTACAACTTTAGAGACTAGTTAGGTTACACAACACTGCCCTGTGCATATTACACTCCAAGGCGCATATCGCATAGCACGCGCTAGTGCCTGTGCTATCTCGCGCTCTCCAATGAATCTGTCATTGCGCACAATGTATTGCATATTATATTTCACGCCCGGTTCATCTTATATCACACTTTTTGGTGCATAGTTTATACCATACACTATATCTAGTTTTCATTTTCAATCGTGCTTTCAGGACTATGTTCTATATAACACTGTGTTCACCTACCCTTTTCACGGGCATTACATTTTGCGATAGGGGGTGGAGGGTCAGGGGGTGTTTCTGCCAAGTGAGCCCGGAGTCACAGTCACAAACGTCCTCTTCTTCCTGAATAAAAGTGAGATTATGCTGCATACTTGTTCATATTTTTTTTTTTTTTTGAAAAACCTTTATTGACATTTCAACCAATAACAAGTATGGGCCTACAACCCTCGGGGCCGGCCGCTAAGCAGTCAGAGCAACAGAAATCAATATTCATCACAGGCAGCACCTCGGGGAGCAGAATCTCCATGCTAGTATACTCTCGGCCACTGAACAGCCCAAGTAGGAGACCAGGATACAAAAGGTTTTCATTTTATAATAAGAGAGGATGGAAGGATCAGGTGCCAAACAGTTTCCCAGCAGCAGAAAATGGCAGGCAGAATAATAAACATCAACAATAAACAACAATTTATCTAATCAATGGCACTGAAACAGGAAGTTCAGGATGTGGAGGAATATCACGGCCATTTGCGCCTGCAGTCCCCTGCCCTAAAACCCAGAAAACACCACGGAAATTGTGGCACACATTAAAACGCAGAGATTAACAACGAAAGAGTTCTACCATGCTGATCCCAGAAAAGAAAGACAACGAAGAATAAGAGAAGAAAAAGGAGGCCATAGAAAAAAAGGGTTTAAAGACTAAAGGATCCCCTCCCCCATCCCCCCACCCTGCACCTCTGCAGATGAGTACGGCCCCCCCCCCCCCCCAGCAGTGTGCCTGTCGCCCCGGAACCAGACCCGAAATATAGAAGAAACAGAGAAAGAGGAGTAAGGAAAGAAACCCCACCAGACGGGGGGGTAGAGAAAATATTAATAAACTGGAGGAGGGCCTTCAAAACAAGCCCCCGGCTTCTCCCTCCCGCACAATATGTTTTCCCCCAAAGCAAACAATAAGCAACACAAAGTCGATCATGTCAAAAAAAAAAAAAATGGGGAGCATTATGCGCCTATTACACTAACAGTTATGCAGTGAGAGCACGCAACCCCTGAGCCCGCCCGCCTATTAGATGACCACCTCTGAAGGATCAGCCTTATCCTTGGCCACTCTTTGCGAATCTACCCATGCATACCCATCGACCCAGTGCCATGTCCAATGTTACCAAGAAGAGGAGCGTCCAAAAAAGAACAGGAAGCGACACACACAGGTAGGGTGGAAGTCTCTGAATACCAACACAGTCAGCAGTATGGAGGGTCGTCTTTCCCAGTGCTGCCCCAGGATCTGCACTGCACACAGGGTCCAAGAAGGCGGAATCAGCCAGAGCAGGCGACCGTTGCTTGGACATTGCCTGGGTCGCCGGAGGCCGCGCACGGGACAAGGCCACCACCCCCCACTCAGGTCCAAGACCTCCGGAACAGACCAGACCCACAGCCAGCCGATCACACGTTAGTATACTGTCCGGAGTTTCCAGCTGGTCACTATTCACAGGGGCGGCCACGACACTGTCCTCCTGTGTGCAGCGCAGGAAGTCCCTGTGTACCTGGGGACAGGCAGGCAGCAACCGTTCCGACGCTGATGCCACCCCATCAAGCTTACTCCCCAATACCCAGGCGCCGTGAACCAAGGTGGAATGAAGGGCACCGAGAGCCTCGAGAAGATCACCATACCCCAGCACAGCTCTCGGCGCTCGCTCCGCTACGCTCCTCATAGTCGCACACTTCCAATCGTGCTGCGACCCAGCGTACAGGATGGTAGACTTCGTCCTGTCAAGATGGCCGCCGGGTAGGTCCAATCTAGATTGGGACCAGGACTCAGGGACAAGCGCCTCAGGTTCCATGTCACTGGAAACAGGGTTTCGGGGGCAGGCAAAAAATATATCCGGTGTGTGGTCCCGGGCAACAGTCATCCCCACCACGGACCTGCGCCCGCGAAAATCCGGGAGCAGCCCGCAAGAATCAGGGCGAGTTACGGGCGGCGGCCGGGCAGCTCACCGGCGAAGGCTGAGTCAATCACCGGAGAATCTTGGATTAGCCACCTCGGGCATGCACTCGTTCCGCTACGCTTAGTGGTAGGAACGACCACGGCGAAATGTAGGCCGATATTCGCACCGCTCCGGTAGTCCGACTCCACCCAGTCACCAAAGGCCGCTGTTGTTGAACTGCCGCCCGGCCATGTTGTCCACTCGAGGTCCCGGTTCCAGGGTTGCACAGGCCGCAAACTTCAAATGGACGTTTCTCCGGCGATACCGCCGCCAGAAACTTCAGAGTCACGCGGTCGGTTGCCGCTCTCATTCACCAACACGGGCATATAGCGCAGGCTAAGGATCTCATGCAGGATATCTGTGCGGGACGCGGAGGTTCACGGAGCCGGGAGCCTACGCTGCCGTCCCGGTCGCCATCTTGGCTCCTCCCCCCCCCTGTTCATATTTTAAGTAGTTCGCACAGACACAATGTTTTAAAAACAATAAAGTTCCTAATACCCGCCTTCTCTGAACAGTTAGCTTGCTGCCCCATCCCCTTCCTCCCTATCCTCTGTTGTGTGAATCCATGGACTAGCCTCCTCCCTCCTGCCATGCATGGTCTGATGTGCTGCCACTGCCCTCAATTTAGTATGATGTACCAGTCCACTCCTCCTGCCCTCCATTGCCCAATTCTATGCCCCATCATTGACCTCCTGCTTAAACTCTGTGCTTAGCTTGCTGCACCTATTCTCCTTCCCCCTGCCCTCCGATGTCTTTGTGCATGCCCCTGCTCCATCCTTTTTGCCCACCATGTCCCATGGACCTGCCACTCCTATCTACTCTGAGTGTTCTGTTGAGCTGCCACTCCCCTCCCACCTGCCTAGCATTGTCAGATGACTGTAACCTGTCCCTGCCACCTCCACCCTGCCTGTCCACATGCCATGCCCCTATCTTCTTCCTCCTGTCCTACATGGTCCATTGTACTGCCACACCCTTCTGCCCTCCCTGGTCTGTTGTGCTGCAACTGCTCCTCCTGCCTGCCCCGTGTGGTCTGTTGTGAGGTCCCTTCCCCTGAACTTTCTTGTCTGTGCACAGGTCCTGACCCTCCCTTCTATCCTCCATCGTCCTTTGTGCATGCCCCTCCACCCTCCTTCTTGCCCATCATAGCCATTGTGCTGCCACTAACCCTCCCACTTGCCATGCATGGTCTTCTGTGCTGCCATGGCCCCTCCCACCTTCCCTGTGTGGTCAGTTAGCTGCCCCTGACCCCCTCCCACCTTCCCTCCATGGTCTGTGTGTATGCCATCACAGTCTCACTGTTGCTCTTCATGGTGTGTCTTGCTTCTAGTGCCCATCCTGCCTGACCTCCATGGCTATCTTGCTGCTCCTGCCCTGCCCCCTTGCCCCCAGCCCTACTCCCTCCCTCCTGGCTTGTCTGTTCCATTGTAATGCCCCTGATCCGTCCCTCCTGCCCTTTGTGGTCTGTTATGCTGCAGCTTTCTCTCCTGTCTGTCCATTATGGTCAGCTAGCTACCATTGCCTCTTGCCCCTCTGTTCTCTGTTGTCCATGTGCATGGTCCTGTCCCCTCCCTCTTGCTTTCTATGGATTGTTGTGCTGCACTCCCATCCTGCATGCCCTGTGTGGTGTATTGTGCTGCTGCAAACCCTGATGCCTGCCCTGCAGGGTCAGTTTGGTGCACCTCTCCATGTCCCTCCTGTCCTCTGTTATCCAAGTCCATGTCCCTATCCCATTTCCTTCCATGATCCAATGTACCATACTTGCGAACATTTTGAACTTGGTAAGAGGGAGATTTTGAAAAAAAACTGGGGTATTGATTTTCCCCTTTGAGTTACATTGAAAAAGAGGATATTGTAGACAGGAGACAGATCAAATAAAGCCCATTTGAGCTTAAAAACATTGGACGTTTCCTGGCTGAATCGGGTCTGTTGGCATGTATGGTTGTACTACCATTGCCTCTTCCTTCTGCCCACAATGGTCTATTACATTGCCACAGCCTTGAAGGAGGGTAGATTTTGTATCACAGGGGGCCCCTGGCCCGTTCTGTCCACACCTGAAGTATGAGACCCTTGTCCTTGCCCTGCCAGCTGCATTTGTAGGCCGTATTAAATTGACCAGCGGGTCCTGTGTTGCTATATAATTATCCTGAGACATCCTTACCACTCAGCCAGCATAAAACCCCTGTGTAGGCCCTTCTGTTCAATATGTAGGCCTCTTTGTTAAATTGACCATAGCTCTGCAATTTTAGTGTATAGCAGTCTGAAGGCAGGTCTGCGAGGCCTTCTGATCCAAACTAGTAGCCCCCACCCTACCCGAGTGCTCCGTGCTCGGTATCAAAGTTCAACATCCCCCTGAAGCTGTCGACATACAGTAGGCTGCATCCTGGACTGGTACTTGCTTCCTGGGCAGGTTACCCGCTTTTAAGGAAGTGGCAACCGCAGAGCGTCAAGTTAGGAGAACTGAGGAGATTTTATACATGAATATATTGAATTCCCGTACAATACCCATTATTTTCTGCTTGCTCTATGGAACTTACGATAAGCGATTGGCCTGAGAGACTGACCTTTTCACCCAGTCCATTGTCAGCATTAAGTGGGTAAATGACGAAATGTCTGGTAAAATCTGCAGACGAAGCTTTTGGGTAGCATACGTAGGTAGATGTAGCGTGCAAAGGAGCCCACAAAATGATATAAAAAGGGAGCACCCACAGATATCGACGGACTACCTCGCCGTCTGTATGTAGGTTAACAGGCAGTGCAGGTTTTCCCCAAGAGCTGGGAGCTCTTGTCTTCCTTTGCTTAAAATGTCTTGCTCTGCTTTGCTTGAAGTATCTTATTCTATTTTACCTATATGAAATGTCATGTTATGTTTAACCATTGTTCTCTTTACTTTTGCATTTAAAAGATTTTGTATTGTAATTGCAGGAATGCTTGCTCTAAGAGTAAACGTGAGTGTTCCTAGGTAACATTTTCCTTGGTGTAACTTGTTTCTCATGATGCATTTATAGATGTGTTTTCTCTCTCTCTCTGTCAGTACATTAATTGAGATACAGAGAATATTATGACAGCTGTATGATTATCTGGATTCTGTATTTTGTACTTTATGTCTCTATTCTGCGGTTTCTTTGAAGTTGCATCTTCTCATTAAACTGCCATTGTATTCTGCCTCCAATTCCATGTCTCATATGTCTGATTTTTTCATTTTTGGAGCAAGCGTTCCTAGGCACCCCGGCTCAAATTAAGGTGCCCCTTTTGTCCCTGACTCACTCTCCTGCTCAGTTCTGTGGTGGCTCCCGGGGATCTGGGGACCGCCCCTAGCTTCCTTGACCCGTAATAGATCTTCCCTCCAACAGCCTCTCTTGCAAGTCCTGTATTGTTGGTTTGTTGCCCCTGCCCCCCTTTCCACTGCCCTCCATAGTCTGTTGTGCTTCCACGGCCCTTCCTGCCTGCTCAGTGTGGTTAAATTGTTGCCTTTGCACCCTCCTACCTGCCTTCAATTTTCAGAGTCCGTGCCCCTGGCCTCTGCCTCTCAACAGTATCCTAATGAACAACTAGATTGCTAACATTCTATATTTATTACAAAAGTGTGGAACGCCTGACATCATCTTGATATAATCAAAACTGTAATACCTAGAGCATTTCCTTTAGAAATTACATATATGAGAGGGTCTTATTGGCATCAAAATTATGGTTAGTGCTCTAAAAGACTAAAATAAGGACATATTTTCTGAGTTTTCAAATAGCGACAAAGCACTTTTAAATTATTTGTTATCTTTATGTTTTTTTATCCAGTTGACCACTTGATTTAATGTTGCACTTAGGGGAGAGGATGTGGTGTTACTTCCAGAACTGCAGACTTTGCAACTGGGGAACCAGGTTGAAGTTTCTGCTTCAGCTCGACATTCTGTGATTCTGGTCAAATCACTTAGTCTCCCCATGTCTACAACCAAAATGAATTTGTTCTTGTGTGATGTAACCAAAGCTCATGTAAAGCACTCCAATACCTGACAAGTCTGCACTATATAACACTGCAAAAACACAAAATAATAAGTGTTTTGCACACTTCTGTCATTGGGCTATATTTGGGCTACATCTGGGTGATTTTGGGCTACATTTGGGCTCTTTTGTCTCCGGTGGCCATCTTGGGAGATTTATTTGTTATGAAGTTTCCTAATTTCCTCATGTACTGCAGTCTCCTCAGTAGGAAATGCTTTCAGTTTTTTACTTTGATTCCATCATGAAGGTATTCAGATATGTCACACATTTGCCATAAATTCTGAATGTTAGCACTCTAGTTGCTCATTAGATCACTGTAGTAAAACTACTGCACCATGGAAGTCTGCTCCTGGTATTAAAAGTGCATGTTTCAGTCTGCATGTCAGAATTTTTTAATGAAATAGAAGAGGATTTGAGAAGTCACTCAAAATGTGCCCTCATTTTCTTTCTTCAGCATTAATCATAATTTCTATGGCAAAATGAACCTCCTCATTGTGTTCCTTTTTAAATTAAATGTTTTAAGTGTTACCAGTTTATTCCAATCAAGATGGCTTCAGGTGTGCCATACTTTTGTCATAATGAAGACAGTAAGCGCTCTAGTTGTTTTTAAGAACATTCTGGGACATTCTGTCATTGGGCTATACTTGGGCTACATCTGGGTGATATTTGGGCTACATTTGGGCTCTTTTGTCTCTGGTGGCCATCTTGGGAGACTTATTTGTTATGAAGTTTCCTAATTTCCTCATTTACTGCAGTCTCCTCAGTAGGAAATACTTTCAGTTTTTTACTTTGATTCCATCAAGAAGGCATTCAGATGTGTCACACATTTGCCATAAATTCAGAATGTTAGCACTCTTTTTGCTCATTAGATCACTGTAGTAAAGCTACTGCTCACCAGGGAAAACTGCTGCTGGTATTGAAAGTGCATGTTTCAGTCTGCATGTCAGAATTTTTTAATGAAATAGAAGAGGATTTGAGAAGTCACTCAAAATGTGCCCTAATTTTTCTTTCTGCAGCACTAATCATACTTTTTATGGAAAAATGAACCCCCTCATTTTGTTCCTTTTTAAATTAAATGTTTTAAGAGTTACCACTTTAATCCAAGCAAGATGGCTTCAGGTGTGCCATACGTTTATCATAAGTAGGACTGTTAGCGCTCTAGTAGTTCTTTGGAACACTCTGGGAAGCTGCAGTAGAACACAAAGGAATCAACTGACAGTCTCTGCCCTTGTTGGATGTACATATTTTACTGAGAATGTCAGACTTCATTCTCACATGACTGAGAAAGATAATGTTAATTTACAGAAAATAAGCTCTCAGTTTAGCCTATAGATCACCTTCCAAACCTCTGTGGTAAAAGCATGAGAAAATATTTTTCTCTCAATCATGATATCCCAGCAGAAGGCTTTTTCAGATGGTGAAATCACCTTAGAACATACCACAATTCCTAAAATGAGTATGGTACCATCAACAAATGATTTATAATGTAACTAAAGTCTTAAAACCTTCTATTAACTGCAATGCTTTTTAATGAGGTGCTATCATGTATATTGGTCCCAAGATGGCTGCCAACACTTCTTGGATGAAGTGCTGACAGCCAATCAGATCTCAGGATGAGATGTGTGGTTAGGCTCCGCCCACATATATATATGCTTTTAAATGCTATTTTCTCAGGAAATACTGAACAGATTTACACCAGACCTGCAAAAGGCACTTCCTTGACCTTATGGCTACCTCTCTGCCAAATTTCAAGTAATTCTGTTCAGCCGTTCGGGCTGTAGCTGTGTCTAAAGGTCCTATGGAAAAATGCATGGGGAAAACGCGTTTTGGGACCCCCCTTTTTTCTCGGCCCCTGCTTGACGAATACCCCCGAGACTTTCAGGGTAGGAGCGGAGCGTCGTGCCCCACCTATTTTGAAAATTTCGCGAGGATTCGTCGACCGGCGCCAAAGTTATTCCAAATAGAATGTTGCGGATTTCCTATGGAAACAGGGTCCTAACTATAACTACCTACTGGCGACCGCCAGTAGGTAATTCACTGAAAAAACCATAGGTTTCACACATGTTATAGTTAGCTGTACATTTCACTCGTAAAAAACCAATGAAATTCCCCCGTTATAGTTAGTGCAGGCAACTATAACTCACGCGACCGCAATCCTCTGCTGATGCTAATACTGTATTTAGACACTTATTTGCCCATGTCTTCTTCCATTAAATTTTAGCTATACATATATTACAAATATTTTTTTTTCATAAAGACACATATGTCATCAGCAGAAGATTGCGGTCGCGTGAGTTATAGTTGCCTGCACTAACTATAACGGGGGAATTTCATTGGTTTTTTACGAGTGAAATGTACAGCTAACTATAACATGTGTGAAACCTATGGTTTTTTCAGTGAATTTGCAAGGTTTTTTAAATGCTAATTCCTAACTATAACGTGTGTGAAACCTATGGTTTTTTCAGTGAATATGTACGGTTTTTTAAATGCTAAGTTACTTTACGCCATTCGTGGCGTGCGCGCCCAGTTAACGCAGTTTGTTCCGTGCGCGCACGGTGTGCTTCGCGCACCGCGCGCCCACTTTACGCAGTTAGTGCTGTGCACGCACGGTGGTCACGCGGTGCTCTGCACGCACCGCGTGCCCACGTTATTCGGGATGGGCCATGTACGCACGATGCGCTTCGCGCACCGTGCGCACATGCGGGACATATTATGCGCATCTTTGTGAAATGTATTCTTTGTTTATTTCTTACATGTAATAAGCCATGCACAAATGGTGCCCTTCGGGCACCATTTGCACACGGGGTGGGGAGGGTGTGGATAATTTTTTTTAAAAAATTTTTTTACCGTACGCGTACGGTAAGCGTAACCGGCGATTTTCCGAAAAAAAAAATTTTTTTTTATTTGGGCTTGGGGGTTGTTTGGGGACCCCTATATCAATGCTGGGTGGTTAGGATCTCAAGAAACTGCCTCTTTAGACATTTTTGGGCATCGTTTTTGCTGCCCAACTCAGAGAGCGAGAGAGAAAATGGCGGCCGCCGCTTCCTGGTTTCGACCGATTCGAATGTTTACTAAGATCTAACATCCAATCAAAATCGCGCTCGCGCACGCCACCGTACGCGTACGGTAAGCGCACCGTAAGCGCACCGTCAGCTGGCTCAGATATATATATTGATTTAAAGGCTATTTTCTCTGAATCTACTGAACAGATTTACACCAAACGTACAAAAGGCACTTCCTTGACCTGAGGACTACCTCTCTGCCAAATTTCAAGTAATTCTGTTCAGCCGTTCGGGCTGTAGCTGTGTCTAAAGGTCCTATGGAAAAATGCATGGGAAAAACGCGTTTTGGGACCCCCCTTTTATCTCAGCCCCCGCTTGACGAATCCCCCCAAGACTTTCAGGGTAGGAGCAGAGCGTAGCGCCCCACCTATTTTGAAAAATTCGCGAGGATTCGTCGACCGGCGCCAAAGTTATTCAAAATAGAATGTTGCGGATTTCCTATGGAAACGTGGTCCTAACTATAACTACCTACTGGCGACCGCCAGTAGGTAATATATATATATATATATATATATATATATATATATAGATAGATAGATATATAAATTCACTGAAAAAACCATAGGTTTCAGGGGCGTTATAGTTAGCTGGACTTTTCACTCGTACAAAACCATTGAAATTCCCCCGTTATAGTTAGTTCAGCTAACTATAATTCGCGCGCCCGCAATGCACTGCTGATGACGTCACATATTACTTCACTCATGACATGGTCAGTGACATCACTCATGACATCACTGATGATATCTCAAATGACATCACTGATAACATCATCCAGTGAATGTGTGTTTTTCTGAAAATTACATATGTTTTATATATGTATATCTCAAGGTCGATGGAAGAATAAATGGGTATATAAGTGTCTAAATGGATGATTTGTTTTTGAAAAATTGATTGTATAACTGACTGATTAAGTGTATCTTAGTAAATACATGGCTTAGTGAGTAATGTTTAAATGTGTAAATATCTGTATCAGTCTCTCACTTTGTGTATAAGTGGCTACATGGGTTGGTGAGTAGCTACATGAGTCTATATAGGTTATTAGTTGTTTTTTTGAGTATCAGTATGAGTGTCTGAGTGTCTGTATGGTGCGGTGGGGGTATTACGTAGTGCATAGGTGCATGAATGAGTGACTCACTGTTTGTATGTGTTGAAGACAGCATGTGTGCAGGACTGTATGGGTGGATAAGTGTGTGCATGGGTGTGTTAGTGAGTGATAGACTGTCTCAATAGTGTCTTTATGAGTAACTACGTATGTTTTAAACTAGTTTATGTGAATATTGGTGTATATAAGTGAGTATATGTGAGAGTGAGAGATTGAAAGAGTTCCTGTATGAATAAGTATGTGTTTCTATAAGTGATTGTTTAAAAGACTAAGTATGTGCAAGTTTCTGTAGAAGTAAGTGTGGTGGTGTGTGTATAACTGTATATGCAAGTAAATGGATATTTGATTCTTTATTAGCATGAGTGACTATGTGTGTGAGTAACTCTATGGATGAGTGGTGTTGTGTAACAGGATGTATAGGTGTGTGAGTACATATGATGAGTGAGTACATGTATGAGTGACTGTATAGGACTGTTGGTGAATGAGTGGATGTGTATGTGGATCTTAGAATTACTCAATAGGTTGTTGTAACTGGTATTGGTATGTCCATTGTTTTGAACATTGTAGTTTCTATTTTTGAATGTGTGTATCAAAGGTTATCTTAGGGGAAGAGGAGGTCTGCCACTCTATCACAAGGATGATGTCATCAGTGATGTAATTAGTGATGTCATTTGAGATGTCATCAGTGATGTCGTGAGTGATGTCACTGACCATGTCATGAGTGATGTAATATGTGACGTCATCAGCAGTGCATTGCGGGCGCGCGAGTTATAGTTAGCTGAACTAACTATAACAGGGGAATTTCAATAGTTTTGTATGAGTGAAAAGTCCAGCTAACTATAACGCCCCTGAAACATATGGTTTTTTCAGTGAATTTCTAAGGTTTTTTAAATGCTAATTCTTAACTATAACGTGCCTGAAACCTATGGTTTTTTCAGTGAATTTCAAAGGTTTTTTAAATGCTAATTTCTAACTATTCCTACAGAGATAGGACATGTGAAGAAAGAAGAAAAAACGCACAGAAAGAAAAAAAAGAAATGCAGAAAGAAGTAACACAAGTCCTCAAAGACGAAGAAAAGTGCAGGAAGAAGGATAACGTGCAGAAAGAACAAACAGAAGAGCAGAAAGAAGCCTTGTTGCAAAATCATCCTGTACCCTCAACTTTTTCAGACGGATACTGGTGGTAACTGAGTCTGACTAACCAGTCCTAGAGCCAGTGCTATGTTAAAAGACACTCAGAATACAGTGAAAACACCTACATACACTAGGGAACACTATGCGTTGGGGTCCCCCTGTGATCAGCATGACCTCCTCTGTAAGCTCCTAGTATATAATAAGGCAAGGGATTAAAACTACCTCTTAAAACGTGCCGCAGGGCGTGTTTGCACACGTCACCTCAGGCCCCGTCCCCTCAATTCCCCACTGTGTAAACACGCCCTGTGGCCGTTTTAAGTTGGGAGATTAAGTCCCCTTGAATCCTGAGGGTCCCTAGGGTCCAACTAGACCACTAGGTACCTCCAGTAAGCGCCACAGAGCTGCGTTGCTGAGAGATGTAAAAAAGGCACGGCCTAGACTACCTCTCTGCAACGCAGCGGAGTGGTGCTTACTGGAAGCACCTGGTGGGCTAGTTGGCCCCCAGGGTCCCTCAGGATTGAAGGGGAATTATTTCCCCAACTTAAAACGCGCCACAGGGCTTGTTTGCACAAGTAAACTCAGGCCCCGTCCCCTCCCTTCACCACTGTGTAAACACGCCCTGTGGCCGTTTTTAGTTGGGAGATTAAGTTCATTTGAATCCTAAGGGTCCCTAGGGTCCAACTAGCCCACTAGGTACCTCCAGTATGCGCCACAGAGCTGCGTTGCAGAGAGGTGTAAAAAGTGGCACGGCCTGGACCACCTCTCTGCAACGCAGCTCAGTGGTGCTTACTGGAAGCACCTGGTGGGCTAGTTAGCCCCCAGGGGCCCTCAGGATTGAAGGGGAATTATTTCCCCAACTTAAAATGCGCCATAGGGCGTGTTTGCACACGTCACCTCAGGCCCCGTCCCATTCCTTCCCCACTGTGTAAACATGCCCTGTGGCCGTTTTTTAAGTTGGGAGATTAAGTCCCCTTGAATCCTGAGGATCCCTAGGGGCTAAATAGCCCACTAGGTACGTCCAGTAAGCGCCATTGCAGAGAGGTGTAAAAAGGGGCACGGCCTGCACCACCTCTCTGCAACGCAGAGCAGTGGCACTTACTGGAAGCACCTGGTGGGCTAGTTGGCCCCCAGGGTCCCTCAGGATTGAAAGGGAATTATTTCCCCAACTTAAAACGCTCCACAGGGCGTGTTTGCACACGTCACCTCAGGCCCCGTCCCCTCCCTTCACCATTGTGTAAACGCGCCCTGTGGCCGTTCTAAGTTGAGAGATTAAGTCCCCTTGAATCCTAAGGGTCCCTAGGGTCCAACTAGCACACTAGGTACCTCCAGTATGCGCCACAGAGCTGCGTTGCATAGAGGTGTAAAAAGGGGCGTGGCCTCAGAACACCTGTCTGCAACGCAGCTCCCTGGCGCACACTGGAGATACCTGTTGGACTAGTTGGTCCTCAGGGACCCTCAGTATTGAAGGGGAATTAATTCCCCAACTTACAACTGGCCAGGGGGCACGTTTGCAGAGTGCTGCAAGGAGGGGGCGTGGCCTCCAGCATTATGCCGGTCTTTTATTTATTTTATTTTTTTAAGAAGGAGGGCTGTGTGGCCCCCCTTCTTTTTCTAATTTACTGGCCCTGGGGATCCCATCCCCCAGGGCCTGCACCCTAATTTTTTTTGTTGAAAAAAATAAATGTGGCCCTCCCAAGGCCTTAATCGGCCCCGGGGACCCCAACCCCCGGGTCATGGCCTTTTTTTTATTTAAATTCTTTAGGAGGGGGCTGCGTTGCCCCCCTCCTCAGGCCACTTATGGCTCCGGGGACCCCATCCCCCGGGGCCGGCCTTTGTTTTTTATTATTTTAAAAATATATATATTTATAGAAACACCTAGGACATGCTGGACAAACCGTATGTACCTATCACCATGACGATTTGCGTGATATTCATTAAAAGGCGACTATGCATAGAATGAATCCACATGGAATGTATTTACACCGCTAGTGAAGCTCTGACGTGTCTGACGCCCTACCGTGCCTAATCCCGGCGCCCCCGCCGGTGGGTACTCTCCAAGTAGACACCCTTGTCATTTATTTATACAAACATAGGTAGCTATGGACGGGCACATTTAATATACACGCACACCAAGCCATTCAAAGGGGATTCGACAAAAATTCGACCAAACTATGCAAGAAACCCCCCTCACGGTTAATAAAAAACACATCCACCGCCGGATGTGTAATACTTTTTATTTTACTCTCTGGAAAGGAGATGAACCTCACTTGAGAGTCACAGCGTGCTCCTGGCTGAGCCCAATGCTGTGTTACACCCACCAGTGCCCGCCGATTGCCTCACACCTCTGTGTCGTATTCCACCAGCTAGTGCGTATGCTATGACACTCTCTAGCCCATGTGCACTGTAACACCACCCCGTGAATATGTCATGCCACACTTGCCTTCGCACAGGTTATATTGCCCCATCTAACGTGCCTTCCTCGATGTGTATGTTATAACGCACAGCGCTATGCCATACATATTACAATTTGGGATCCATATCTTTGTTACAGTGCATATGCAACGTTACACTCCCCAGCACATATTTTATATTACAACTTTAGAGACTAGTTATGTTGCACAACACTGCCCTGTGCATATTACACTCCAAGGCGCATATCGCATAGCACGCGCTAGTGCCTGTGCTATCTCGCGCTCTCCAATGAATCTGTCATTGCGCACAATGTATTGCATATTATATTTCACGCCCCGGTTCATCTTATATCACACTTTTTGGTGCATAGTTTATACCATATACTACATCTAGTTTTAATTTTCAATCGTGCTCTCAGGACTATGTTCTATATAACACGGCGTCCACCTACCCTTTTCACGGGCATTACATTTTGCGATGGGGGTGGAGGGTCAGGGGGTGTTTCTTCCAAGTGAGCCCGGAGTCACAGTCACAAACGTCCTCTTCTTCCTGAATAAAAGTGAGATTATGCTGCATACTTGTTCATATTTTAAGTAGTTCGCACAGACACACATTTTAAAAACAATAAAGTTCCTAATACCCACCTTATCTGAACAGTTAGCTTGCTGCCCCATCCACCTCCTCCCTATCCTCTGTTGTCTGAATCCATGGACTAGCCTCCTCCCTCCTGCCATGCATGGTCTGATGTGTCGCCACTGCCCTCCATTTAGCATGATGTACCAGTCCACTCCTCCTGCCCTCCATTGCCCAATTCTATGGCCCATCATTGACCTCCTGCTTAGCCTCTGTGCTTAGCTTGCTGCCCCTATTCTCCTTCCCCCTGCCCTCCGATGTCTTTGTGCATGCCCCTGCCCCATCCTTTTTGCCTACTATGTTCCATGGACCTGCCACTCCTATCTACTCTGAGTGTTCTGTTGAGCTGCCACTCCCCTCCCACCTGCCTAGCATTGTCAGATGACTGTAACCTGTCCCTGCCACCTCCACCCTGCCTGTCCACATGCCATGCCCCTATCCCCTTCCTCCTGTCCTCCATGGTCCATTTTACTGCCACACCCATCTGCCCTCCCTGATCTGTTGTGCTGCAACTGCTCCTCCTGCCTGCCCCGCGCGGTCTGTTGTGAGGCCCCTTCCCCTGAACTCTCTTGTCTGTGCCCAGGTCCTGACCCTCCCTTCTATCCTCCAAGGTCCTTTGTGCATGCCCCTGCACCCTCCTTCTTGCCCATCATAGCCATTGTGCTGCCACTAACCCTCCCGCTTGCATGCATGGTCTTCTGTGCTGCCATGGCCCCTCCCACCTTCCCTGTGTGGTCAGCTAGCTGCCCCTGACCCCCTCCCACCTTCCCTCCATGGTCTGTGTGTATGCCACCATAGTCTCATTGTTGCTCTCCATGGTGTGTCTTGTTTCTAGTGCCCCTCCTGCCTGACCTCCATGATCATCTTGCTGCGCCTGCCCTGCCACCTTGCCCCCAGCACTCTGTTTCCATGTGCAGACCCCCTATTCCCTCCCTCCTGGCTTGTCTGTTCCATTGTAATGCCCCTGATCCGTCCCTCCTGCCCTTTATGGTCTTTTATGCTGCAGCGTTCTCTCCTGTCTGTCCATTATGGTCAGCTAGCTACCATTGCCTGTTTCCCATCTGTTCTCTGTTGTCCATGTGCATGGTCCTGTCCCCTCCCTATTGCTTTCTATGGATTGTAGTGCTACACTCTCGTCCCGCATGCGCTGTGTGGTGTATTGTGCTGCTGCAAACCCTGATGCCTGCCCTGTAGGGTCAGTTTGGAGCACCTCTCCATGTCCCTCCTGTCCTCTGTTATCTGAGTCCATGTCCCTACCCCAATTCCTCCTGCCTACCATGATTCAATGTACCATACTTGCGAACATTTTGAACATGGTAAGAGGGAGATTTTGAAAATAAACTGGGGTATTGATTTTCCCCTTTGAGTTACATTGAAAAAGAGGAGATTGTAGACAGGAGACAGATCAAATAAAGCCCATTTGAGCTTAAAAACATTGGACGTTTCCTGGCTGAAACGGGTCAGTTGGCATGTATGGTTGTACTACCACTGCCTCTTCCTTCTGCCCACAATGGTCTATTATATTGCCACAGCCTCTCTTGCCAGTCCTGTATTGTTGGTTTGTTGCCCCAGCCCCCCTTTCCACTGCCCTCCATAGTCTGTTGTGACTCACTGTTTGTATGTGTTGAAGACAGCATGTGTGCAGGACTGTATGGGTGGATAAGTGTGTGCATGGGTGTGTTAGTGAGTGATAGACTGTCTCAATAGTGTCTTTATGAGTAACTACGTATGTTTTAAACTAGTTTATGTGAATATTGGTGTATATAAGTGAGTATATGTGAGAGTGAGAGATTGAAAGAGTTCCTGTATGAATAAGTATGTGTTTCTATAAGTGATTGTTTAAAAGACTAAGTATGTGCAAGTTTCTGTAGAAGTAAGTGTGGTGGTGTGTGTATAACTGTATATGCAAGTAAATGGATATTTGATTCTTTATTAGCATGAGTGACTATGTGTGTGAGTAACTCTATGGATGAGTGGTGTTGTGTAACAGGATGTATAGGTGTGTGAGTACATATGATGAGTGAGTACATGTATGAGTGACTGTATAGGACTGTTGGTGAATGAGTGGATGTGTATGTGGATCTTAGAATTACTCAATAGGTTGTTGTAACTGGTATTGGTATGTCCATTGTTTTGAACATTGTAGTTTCTATTTTTGAATGTGTGTATCAAAGGTTATCTTAGGGGAAGAGGAGGTCTGCCACTCTATCACAAGGATGATGTCATCAGCGATGTAATTAGTGATGTCATTTGAGATGTCATCAGTGATGTCGTGAGTGATGTCACTGACCATGTCATGAGTGATGTAATATGTGACGTCATCAGCAGTGCATTGCGGGCGCGCGAGTTATAGTTAGCTGAACTAACTATAACAGGGGAATTTCAATAGTTTTGTATGAGTGAAAAGTCCAGCTAACTATAACGCCCCTGAAACATATGGTTTTTTCAGTGAATTTCTAAGGTTTTTTAAATGCTAATTCTTAACTATAACGTGCCTGAAACCTATGGTTTTTTCAGTGAATTTCAAAGGTTTTTTAAATGCTAATTTCTAACTATTCCTACAGAGATAGGACATGTGAAGAAAGAAGAAAAAACGCACAGAAAGAAAAAAAAGAAATGCAGAAAGAAGCAACACAAGTCCTCAAAGACGAAGAAAAGTGCAGGAAGAAGGATAACGTGCAGAAAGAACAAACAGAAGAGCAGAAAGAAGCCTTGTTGCAAAATCATCCTGTACCCTCAACTTTTTCAGACGGATACTGGTGGTAACTGAGTCTGACTAACCAGTCCTAGAGCCAGTGCTATGTTAAAAGACACTCAGAATACAGTGAAAACACCTACATACACTAGGGAACACTATGCGTTGGGGTCCCCCTGTGATCAGCATGACCTCCTCTGTAAGCTCCTAGTATATAATAAGGCAAGGGATTAAAACTACCTCTTAAAACGTGCCGCAGGGCGTGTTTGCACACGTCACCTCAGGCCCCGTCCCCTCAATTCCCCACTGTGTAAACACGCCCTGTGGCCGTTTTAAGTTGGGAGATTAAGTCCCCTTGAATCCTGAGGGTCCCTAGGGTCCAACTAGACCACTAGGTACCTCCAGTAAGCGCCACAGAGCTGCGTTGCTGAGAGATGTAAAAAAGGCACGGCCTAGACTACCTCTCTGCAACGCAGCGGAGTGGTGCTTACTGGAAGCACCTGGTGGGCTAGTTGGCCCCCAGGGTCCCTCAGGATTGAAGGGGAATTATTTCCCCAACTTAAAACGCGCCACAGGGCTTGTTTGCACAAGTAAACTCAGGCCCCGTCCCCTCCCTTCACCACTGTGTAAACACGCCCTGTGGCCGTTTTTAGTTGGGAGATTAAGTTCATTTGAATCCTAAGGGTCCCTAGGGTCCAACTAGCCCACTAGGTACCTCCAGTATGCGCCACAGAGCTGCGTTGCAGAGAGGTGTAAAAAGTGGCACGGCCTGGACCACCTCTCTGCAACGCAGCTCAGTGGTGCTTACTGGAAGCACCTGGTGGGCTAGTTAGCCCCCAGGGGCCCTCAGGATTGAAGGGGAATTATTTCCCCAACTTAAAATGCGCCATAGGGCGTGTTTGCACACGTCACCTCAGGCCCCGTCCCATTCCTTCCCCACTGTGTAAACATGCCCTGTGGCCGTTTTTTAAGTTGGGAGATTAAGTCCCCTTGAATCCTGAGGATCCCTAGGGGCTAAATAGCCCACTAGGTACGTCCAGTAAGCGCCATTGCAGAGAGGTGTAAAAAGGGGCACGGCCTGCACCACCTCTCTGCAACGCAGAGCAGTGGCACTTACTGGAAGCACCTGGTGGGCTAGTTGGCCCCCAGGGTCCCTCAGGATTGAAAGGGAATTATTTCCCCAACTTAAAACGCTCCACAGGGCGTGTTTGCACACGTCACCTCAGGCCCCGTCCCCTCCCTTCACCATTGTGTAAACGCGCCCTGTGGCCGTTCTAAGTTGAGAGATTAAGTCCCCTTGAATCCTAAGGGTCCCTAGGGTCCAACTAGCACACTAGGTACCTCCAGTATGCGCCACAGAGCTGCGTTGCATAGAGGTGTAAAAAGGGGCGTGGCCTCAGAACACCTGTCTGCAACGCAGCTCCCTGGCGCACACTGGAGATACCTGTTGGACTAGTTGGTCCTCAGGGACCCTCAGTATTGAAGGGGAATTAATTCCCCAACTTACAACTGGCCAGGGGGCACGTTTGCAGAGTGCTGCAAGGAGGGGGCGTGGCCTCCAGCATTATGCCGGTCTTTTATTTATTTTATTTTTTTAAGAAGGAGGGCTGTGTGGCCCCCCTTCTTTTTCTAATTTACTGGCCCTGGGGATCCCATCCCCCAGGGCCTGCACCCTAATTTTTTTTGTTGAAAAAAATAAATGTGGCCCTCCCAAGGCCTTAATCGGCCCCGGGGACCCCAACCCCCGGGTCATGGCCTTTTTTTTATTTAAATTCTTTAGGAGGGGGCTGCGTTGCCCCCCTCCTCAGGCCACTTATGGCTCCGGGGACCCCATCCCCCGGGGCCGGCCTTTGTTTTTTATTATTTTAAAAATATATATATTTATAGAAACACCTAGGACATGCTGGACAAACCGTATGTACCTATCACCATGACGATTTGCGTGATATTCATTAAAAGGCGACTATGCATAGAATGAATCCACATGGAATGTATTTACACCGCTAGTGAAGCTCTGACGTGTCTGACGCCCTACCGTGCCTAATCCCGGCGCCCCCGCCGGTGGGTACTCTCCAAGTAGACACCCTTGTCATTTATTTATACAAACATAGGTAGCTATGGACGGGCACATTTAATATACACGCACACCAAGCCATTCAAAGGGGATTCGACAAAAATTCGACCAAACTATGCAAGAAACCCCCCTCACGGTTAATAAAAAACACATCCACCGCCGGATGTGTAATACTTTTTATTTTACTCTCTGGAAAGGAGATGAACCTCACTTGAGAGTCACAGCGTGCTCCTGGCTGAGCCCAATGCTGTGTTACACCCACCAGTGCCCGCCGATTGCCTCACACCTCTGTGTCGTATTCCACCAGCTAGTGCGTATGCTATGACACTCTCTAGCCCATGTGCACTGTAACACCACCCCGTGAATATGTCATGCCACACTTGCCTTCGCACAGGTTATATTGCCCCATCTAACGTGCCTTCCTCGATGTGTATGTTATAACGCACAGCGCTATGCCATACATATTACAATTTGGGATCCATATCTTTGTTACAGTGCATATGCAACGTTACACTCCCCAGCACATATTTTATATTACAACTTTAGAGACTAGTTATGTTGCACAACACTGCCCTGTGCATATTACACTCCAAGGCGCATATCGCATAGCACGCGCTAGTGCCTGTGCTATCTCGCGCTCTCCAATGAATCTGTCATTGCGCACAATGTATTGCATATTATATTTCACGCCCCGGTTCATCTTATATCACACTTTTTGGTGCATAGTTTATACCATATACTACATCTAGTTTTAATTTTCAATCGTGCTCTCAGGACTATGTTCTATATAACACGGCGTCCACCTACCCTTTTCACGGGCATTACATTTTGCGATGGGGGTGGAGGGTCAGGGGGTGTTTCTTCCAAGTGAGCCCGGAGTCACAGTCACAAACGTCCTCTTCTTCCTGAATAAAAGTGAGATTATGCTGCATACTTGTTCATATTTTAAGTAGTTCGCACAGACACACATTTTAAAAACAATAAAGTTCCTAATACCCACCTTATCTGAACAGTTAGCTTGCTGCCCCATCCACCTCCTCCCTATCCTCTGTTGTCTGAATCCATGGACTAGCCTCCTCCCTCCTGCCATGCATGGTCTGATGTGTCGCCACTGCCCTCCATTTAGCATGATGTACCAGTCCACTCCTCCTGCCCTCCATTGCCCAATTCTATGGCCCATCATTGACCTCCTGCTTAGCCTCTGTGCTTAGCTTGCTGCCCCTATTCTCCTTCCCCCTGCCCTCCGATGTCTTTGTGCATGCCCCTGCCCCATCCTTTTTGCCTACTATGTTCCATGGACCTGCCACTCCTATCTACTCTGAGTGTTCTGTTGAGCTGCCACTCCCCTCCCACCTGCCTAGCATTGTCAGATGACTGTAACCTGTCCCTGCCACCTCCACCCTGCCTGTCCACATGCCATGCCCCTATCCCCTTCCTCCTGTCCTCCATGGTCCATTTTACTGCCACACCCATCTGCCCTCCCTGATCTGTTGTGCTGCAACTGCTCCTCCTGCCTGCCCCGCGCGGTCTGTTGTGAGGCCCCTTCCCCTGAACTCTCTTGTCTGTGCCCAGGTCCTGACCCTCCCTTCTATCCTCCAAGGTCCTTTGTGCATGCCCCTGCACCCTCCTTCTTGCCCATCATAGCCATTGTGCTGCCACTAACCCTCCCGCTTGCATGCATGGTCTTCTGTGCTGCCATGGCCCCTCCCACCTTCCCTGTGTGGTCAGCTAGCTGCCCCTGACCCCCTCCCACCTTCCCTCCATGGTCTGTGTGTATGCCACCATAGTCTCATTGTTGCTCTCCATGGTGTGTCTTGTTTCTAGTGCCCCTCCTGCCTGACCTCCATGGTCATCTTGCTGCGCCTGCCCTGCCACCTTGCCCCCAGCACTCTGTTTCCATGTGCAGACCCCCTATTCCCTCCCTCCTGGCTTGTCTGTTCCATTGTAATGCCCCTGATCCGTCCCTCCTGCCCTTTATGGTCTTTTATGCTGCAGCGTTCTCTCCTGTCTGTCCATTATGGTCAGCTAGCTACCATTGCCTGTTTCCCATCTGTTCTCTGTTGTCCATGTGCATGGTCCTGTCCCCTCCCTATTGCTTTCTATGGATTGTAGTGCTACACTCTCATCCCGCATGCGCTGTGTGGTGTATTGTGCTGCTGCAAACCCTGATGCCTGCCCTGTAGGGTCAGTTTGGAGCACCTCTCCATGTCCCTCCTGTCCTCTGTTATCCGAGTCCATGTCCCTACCCCAATTCCTCCTGCCTACCATGATTCAATGTACCATACTTGCGAACATTTTGAACATGGTAAGAGGGAGATTTTGAAAATAAACTGGGGTATTGATTTTCCCCTTTGAGTTACATTGAAAAAGAGGAGATTGTAGACAGGAGACAGATCAAATAAAGCCCATTTGAGCTTAAAAACATTGGACGTTTCCTGGCTGAAACGGGTCAGTTGGCATGTATGGTTGTACTACCACTGCCTCTTCCTTCTGCCCACAATGGTCTATTATATTGCCACAGCCTCTCTTGCCAGTCCTGTATTGTTGGTTTGTTGCCCCAGCCCCCCTTTCCACTGCCCTCCATAGTCTGTTGTGCTGCCACTGCCCTTCCTGCCTGCCCAGTGTGGTCAAATTGTTGCCTCTGCACTCTCCTACCTGCCTTCAATTTTCAGAGTCCGTGCCCCTGGCCTCTGCCTCTCAACAGTATCCCAATGAACAACTAGATTGCTAACATTCTATATTTATTACAAAAGTGTGGAACGCCTAACGTCATCTTGATGTAATCAAAACTGTAATACCTAGAGTATTTCCTTTAGAAATTACATATATGAGAGGGTCTTATTTGCATCAAAATTATGGTTAGTGCTCTAAAAAACTACAATGAGGACATATTTTCTGAGTTTTCAAATAGCGACAAAGAACTTTTAAATTATTTGTAATCTTTATGTTTTTTATCCAGTTGACCACTTGATTAAATGTTGCACCTTGGCGAGAGGATGTGGTGTTACTTCCAGAGCTGCAGACTTTGCAACTGGGGAACCAGGTTGGAGTTTCTGCTTCAGCTCAACATTCTGTGATTGTGGTCAAATCACTTAATCTCCCCATGTCTTCAACCAAAATGAATTTGATCTTGTGTGATGTAACCAATGCTCATGTAAAGCATTCCAATACCTGACAAGTCTGCACTATATAAAACTGCAAATACACAAAAAATAAGTGTTTTGCACACTTCTGTCATTGGGCTACATGTGGGCTACATCTGGGTGATATTTGTGCTGCATTTAGGCTCTTTTCTGTCTGGTGGCCATCTTGGGAGATTTATTTGTTATGAAGTTTCCTAATTTCCACATTTACTGCAGTCTCCTCAGTAGGAAATACTTTCAGTTTTTTACTTTGATTCCATCAAGAAGGTATTCAGATATGTCACACATTTCCCATAAATTCTGAATGTTAGCACTCTAGTTGCTCATTAGATCACTGTAGTAAAGCTACTGCTCACCAAGGAAGTCTGCTGCTGGTATTAAAAGTGCATGTTTCAGTCTGCATATCAGAATTTTTTAATGAAATAGAAGAGGATTTGAGAAGTCACTCAAAATGTGCCCTAATTTTTCTTTCTTCAGCACTAATCATAATTTCTATGGCAAAATGAACCCCCTCATTTTGTTCCTTTTTAAATTAAATGTTTTAAGTGTTACCAGTTTATTCCAATCAAGATGGCTTCAGGTGTGCCATACTTTTGTCATAAGTAAGACAGTAAGCGCTCTAGTTGTTCTTAAGAACACTCTGGGACATTCTGTCATTAGGCTATATTTGGGCTACACCTGGGTGATATTTAGGCTACATTTGGGCTCTTTTGTCTCTGGTGGCCATCTTGGGAGATTTATTTGTTATGAAGTTTCCTAATTTCCTCATTTACTGCAGTCTCCTCAGTGGGAATACTTTCAGTTTTTTATTTTGGTTCCATCAAGAAGGCATTCAGATGTGTCACACATTTGCCATAAATTCTGAAGGTTAGCACTCTAGTTGCTCATTAGATCACTGTAGTAAAACTACTGCTCACCAGGGAAGTCTGCTGCTGGTATTCAAAGTGCATGTTTCAGTCTGCATGTCAGAATTTGTTTATGAAATAGAAGAGGATTTGAGAAGTCAAAATGTGCCCTAATTTTTCTTTCTGCAGAACTAATCATAATTTCTATGGCAAAATGAACCCCCTCATTTTGTTCCTTTGTAAATTAAATGTTTTAAGTGTTACCACTTTATTCCAATCAAGATGGCTTCAGGTGTGCCATACTTTTGTCATAAGTAAGACTGTTAGCGCTCTAGTTGTTCGTTAGAACACTCTGGGACATTCTGTCATTGGGCTATACTTGGGCTACATCTGGGGGATATTTGGGCTACATTTGGGCTCTTTTGTCTCTGGTGGCCATCTTGGGAGATTTATTTGTTATGAAGTTTCCTAATTTCCTCATTTACTGCAGTCTCCTCAGTAGGAAATACTTTCAGTTTTTTACTTGGTTCCATCAAGAAGGCATTCAGATGTGTCACACATTTGCCATAAATTCTGAATGTTAGCACTCTAGTTGCTCATTAGATCACTGTAGTAAAGCTACTGCTCACCAGGGAAGTCTGCTGCTGGTATTCAAAGTGCATGTTTCAGTCTGCATGTCAGAATTTTTTTATGACATAGAAGAGGATTTGAGAAGTCAAAATGAGCCCTAATTTTTCTTTCTACAGCACTAATCATAATTTCTATGGCAAAATGAATCCCCTCATTGTGTTCCTTTGTAAATTAAATGTTTTAAGTGTTACCACTTTATTCCATTCAAGATGGCTTCAGGTGTGCCATACTTTTGTCATAAGTAAGACTGTTAGCGCTCTAGTTGTTCGTTAGAACACTCTGGGACATTCTGTCATTGGGCTATACTTGGGCTACATCTGGGTGATATTTGTGCTGCATTTAGGCTCTTTTCTGTCTGGTGGCCATCTTGGGAGATTTATTTGTTATGAAGTTTCCTAATTTCCTCATTTACTGCAGTCTCCTCAGTAGGAAATGCTTTCAGTTTTTTACTTTGATTCCATCAAGAAGGTATTCAGATATGTCACACATTTCCCATAAATTCTGAATGTTAGCACTCTAGTTGCTCATTAGATCACTGTAGTAAAGCTACTGCTCACCAAGGAAGTCTGCTGCTGGTATTAAAAGTGCATGTTTCAGTCTGCATATCAGAATTTTTTAATGAAATAGAAGAGGATTTGAGAAGTCACTCAAAATGTGCCCTAATTTTTCTTTCTTCAGCACTAATCATAATTTCTATGGCAAAATGAACCCCCTCATTTTGTTCCTTTTTAAATTAAATGTTTTAAGTGTTACCAGTTTATTCCAATCAAGATGGCTTCAGGTGTGCCATACTTTTGTCATAAGTAAGACAGTAAGCGCTCTAGTTGTTCTTAAGAACACTCTGGGACATTCTGTCATTAGGCTATATTTGGGCTACATCTGGGTGATATTTAGGCTACATTTGGGCTCTTTTGTCTCTGGTGGCCATCTTGGGAGATTTATTTGTTATGAAGTTTCCTAATTTCCTCATTTACTGCAGTCTCCTCAGTGGGAATACTTTCAGTTTTTTATTTTGGTTCCATCAAGAAGGCATTCAGATGTGTCACACATTTGCCATAAATTCTGAAGGTTAGCACTCTAGTTGCTCATTAGATCACTGTAGTAAAACTACTGCTCACCAGGGAAGTCTGCTGCTGGTATTCAAAGTGCATGTTTCAGTCTGCATGTCAGAATTTGTTTATGAAATAGAAGAGGATTTGAGAAGTCAAAATGTGCCCTAATTTTTCTTTCTGCAGAACTAATCATAATTTCTATGGCAAAATGAACCCCCTCATTTTGTTCCTTTGTAAATTAAATGTTTTAAGTGTTACCACTTTCTTCCAATCAAGATGGCTTCTGGTGTGCCATACTTTTGTCATAAGTAAGACTGTTAGCGCTCTAGTTGTTCGTTAGAACACTCTGGGACATTCTGTCATTGGGCTATACTTGGGCTACATCTGGGTGATATTTGGGCTACATTTGGGCTCTTTTGTCTCTGGTGGCCATTTTGGGAGACTTATTTGTTATAATGTTTATTAATTTCCTCATTTACTACAGTCTCCTCAATAGGAAATACTTTCAGTTTTTTACTTTGATTCCATCAAGAAGGCATTCAGATGTGTCACATATTTGCCATAAATTCAGAATGTTAGCACTCTAGTTGCTTATTAGATCACTGTAGTAAAGCTACTGCTCACCAGGGAAGTCTGCTGCTGGTATTGAAAGTGCATGTTTCAGTCTGCATGTCAGAATTTTTTAATGAAATAGAAGAGGATTTGAGAAGTCACTCAAAATGTGCCCTAATTTTTCTTTCTGCAGCACTAATCATACTTTCTATGGCAAAATGAACCCCCTCATTTTGTTCCTTTTTAAATTAAATGTTTTAAGAATTACCACTTTATTCCAACCAAGATGGCTTCAGGTGTGCCATACGTTTGTCATAAGTAGGACTGTTAGCGCTCTAGTTGATCTGTAAAACACTCTGGGGAGCTGCAGTAGAACACAAAGGAATCAACTGACAGTCTCTGCCCTTGTTGGATGTACATGTTTTACTGAGAATGTCAGACTTCATTCTCACATGACTGAGAAAATATGCTCTCAGTTAGCTTATAGATCACCTTCCAAACCTCTGTGGGAAAAGCATGAGAAAACAGTTTTCTCTCAAACGTGATTCATGATATCACAGCAGAAGGCTTTTTCACATGGTAAAATCACCTTAGAACACACCACAATTCCTAAAATGAGTATGGTACCATCAACAAATGATTTATAATGTAACTAAAGTCTTAAAACCTTCTATTAACTGCAATGCTTTTTAATGAGGTGCTATCATGTATATTGGTCCCAAGATGGATGCCAACACTTCTTTGATGAAGTGCTGACAGCCAATCAGATCTCACGATGAGATGTGTGGTTAGGCTCCGCCCAGATATATATGTGATTTTACTTTTGATTTTCTCAGGAAATACTGAACGGATTTACACCATTTAAGCAAAAGGCACATGCCTGACCTGAGGACTACCTCTTTGCCAAATTTCAAGTAATTCCATTCAGCCGTTCGGGCTGTACCTTCGACTAAAGGTCCTATGGGAAAATGCATGGGGAAAACGCGTTTTGGGACCCCCCTTTTTTCTCAGCCCCCGCTTGTTGAATCACCCCGAGACGTTCAGGGTAGGAGCTGAGCGGAGCGCCCCATTCGTTTTGAAAATTTCACGAAGATAAGTCAACCGGCGCCAAAGTTATTCAAAATAGAATTTTCAGATTTCCTATGGGAACTCGGTCCTAACTATAACTATCTACTGGCGACCGGCAGTAGATATATATATATATATATATATATATATATATATATATATATATATATATATATATATATATATATATATATATATATGAATTCCAAGAAGCTCTCTCCCACTTCCAAGACGGCGAGGAAGAAGCACACGGACACCAATTCGTGCTTTGCTGGTTTTAATAAAGATCAGCACCCACACAACACGCCATTACGCGTTTCGGCCACCAGATGGCCTTGATCACATAACGTAACTGCCGCTTCATTAACCTTTATATTTAGGAGCACTCTATGACCTTGTGATGCTGGTGTTAGATAAACATGGAAAAAATACTCTAGTTTACATGGCAAATGTAACAATGCAATATATATACACATACAGGCAATATTAGTGATTGTAGCAGCATGGGTCTATGAAATTCCGTGGTGATAATATTGAATGATGTCTGTACATGACTTATTTTAAACTCTTGGAAAACTTAACAGACCATGTAAAAACATTATAGGCTCCATGATTCAAATGTGCAAATTTAGCTTGTGCAAATACGCAGAATAATAGTGCAAATCTTTATTATTAAAGTGCAAATTGTGCCTTTAAAGTGCAAGAATGCAAAGGTGCAAAATACGCAACATATATATTCACTGAAAAAACCATAGGTTTCACACACGTTATAGTTAGGAATTAGCATTTAAAAAACCTTGCAAATTCACTTAAAAAACCATAGGTTTCACACATGTTATAGTTAGCTGGACATTTCACTCGTGAAAAACCATTGAAATTCCCCCGTTATAGTTAGTGCAGGCAACTATAACTCATGCGACCGCAAGCCTCTGCTGATGACGTCAGATATTACATCACTGTATTTAGACACTTATTTACCCATGTCTTCTTCCATTAATTTTTAGCTATACATATATTACAAATATTTTTTTTTCAGAAAGACACATATGTCATCGGTGATGTAATATCTGACGTCATCAGCAGAGGATTGCGGTCGCGTGAGTTATAGTTGCCTGCACTAACTATAACGGGGGAATTTCAATGGTTTTTCACGAGTGAAATGTCCAGCTAACTATAACATGTGTGAAACCTATGGTTTTTTAAGTGAATTTGCAAGGTTTTTTAAATGCTAATTCCTAACTATAACGTGTGTGAATGTGAAACCTATGGTATTCTTTTCTTTGCAATAAAAGTGGTGCTTCCAATGTAGCTAAGATAGCATGGGCATTCCTAAATGTAAATTACATATGTCAAACTGCATGTGAGGAATTGGATAATGGTATTCCTGACCTTCGGTGTCTCTTATGTTTTTTTCATAAGACTGTTTCGTCACGCCTTGCAATGTCCGGATGAAAAAAAAACCTGTAAGCCATATTGTGTAAAGGGCTGTTTCAAA
The DNA here is from genome assembly GCF_964204655.1 of Triturus cristatus. Taxonomy (NCBI): domain Eukaryota; kingdom Metazoa; phylum Chordata; class Amphibia; order Caudata; family Salamandridae; genus Triturus; species Triturus cristatus. Next base: position 494,547,571 of record NC_140588.1, read on the forward strand.
GTAATATCTCCTTTCACAAGAATGTCATGTAGACTGCGTCCTTTCCTATACGTGACCCTTGAACGTGACTGTATTTTCTGTCTTATTATTGGGTCACTTGTCAGTATGTTCCAATTCTTAGTGAGAATTTTTTTTAATGCCTTCCAAATTGGTGCTGTAGGTGAGAATGACCCTAGTGGAGCTTTTGTTAGAGTCTGCTCTCAGTTCATGCTGTTTCTCTTCAAGTGTCTCGCTTCTGGTGACCTTGCTAGCTTTTTCTATTGCTTTGTCAAGAACCCACCTCGGATAACACCGTACCCTGAATCTGCTAATCATGTTGGCCTGTTAAGCGGAGAAGGCCTCATCAGTGCTGCAATTTCTTCTTGGACTCAGCAGTTCTCCATAGGGAATGTTCCATTTCAGATTATCTGGATGACTGCTGAGGGCATAATGAAGACTGTTGCCTGCTGTACTTTTGCAATGTAATTCAGGACATATGGTATTGTCTTGAATGGTAATCGGGATATCCAGAAATTCCACTGATTTATTACTCATGGAATATGTAAGTTTGAGATTGTAACTATTCCTGTTGAGATTTCACTGCCCTTCCATATGATGAAAAGATCATCAATATAATGTAATCATTTGACCACCTTTCCCTCAGCAGAATGTGTATTGTGTTATTTTAGTACTTCATCTCCCCATGCCCCAGGAACAGATTGGCAAAAGTGGGTGCAAAGCAAGTACCCATGGCAGTGCCCAGGATTTGTTTTTATATGGTGTCATTGAAAATGAATATGTTATTGTGGAGACAGTGCTTTATCTTCTCTAGCAGCATATTCGTATGTTCCAAAAAACAAATCTGTCTATTTTTTAGGAAGAAGCGGCATGACTCTATGCCAAGTGTTTGTTCAATGATGGTGCACAGTGTGTTCACATCCATGGTGATGAGAATTAATTCTTCTTTCCATCTGACATCCTTGAGTTTGGACAGACATTTTTTGTGTCCCTTATGTGGGAGGGGAGAGATGTAAAGTAATCTCTCAAGAAATGATCCATGCACTTAGAGATGTTTTCCAACACACTTCCTCTCAAAGATACTACTGGTCTGCCAGGAGGGTGGTTGCAATCTTTATGTATTTTGAGCAGGAGGTAAAGGATAGGGAGTTTAGTATAGTCACATTTAAGGTAGCAGAACCATTTGAGGATGTTATGTTATGTTAGTCACACTTGTAGAGCGCACGGTTACCCTGGGGTGTCCTGGCGCTAAGTACTGGTTACCGGGGAAGCTAGAGTGTATGCTACTGGGAGAAGAGCCATGTCTTTAAACCCTTCCTGAAGGAGAGGAGATCCGGGGCATTCCTATAATGAAAAGGAAGCTCGTTCCATGCTCTAGAGGCACAGGTAATAAAACTTCTCCCTCCCCAATTGACTTTTTTAAATGCGGGGACACATAGGGCTATATGTATCAACACATTTCCCCATAGTCACAGAATGGGCAAAACCCTTTGATACATCTGGCCCATAGTGCCTTAAAGAGTGTTCTTTGTTTAACCGGGAGCCAATGCAATTTCTTGAGTTCCTCTTTTAGGAGACAAATTTAGGCGTTCCTGACAGCAATCTGGCCGCTGCATTTTGGGCTAATTGGAGCCGATTAATATGTTGCTTTTGGGCATTAAGAATATAGGCCATTACAGTAGTCCAGGCGCGACAGTATGAGGGTCGTTACCACTGTCTTGAGACTGCTCTTGGTAAAAAAAACTTAATTTTTCTTATGATTCTTAGGACCAGAAAGCAGGCTGAGATCACCATAATTATTTGGTCACCCATGGTGAGTTTATTGTCCATCAATACCCCAAGGTTTTTTGCTTTCCTTATGGGTATGGGACAAGAACCAAGGTCATCCGACCACCATTCAGGTGTCCACACACGAGGATTATTCCCAAACTTTATGACCTCGGTCTTGCTGGAGTTCAGTTTTAAACAATTAGAGGACATCCTGCCCGAGATTGCACTCATACAGTCATGGAAACGCTCCCCTGTTTCCTTTTCCCCTCCCTCAGTCAGTGACAACACTATTTGTGTGTCGTCAGCGTAGGAGGTGAGTTGGAAGCCAAAGGACCTGATAACTCCTGCCAGGGGTGCCACATATATATTAAAGAGCATTGGGCTGAATGACGAGCCCTGTGGCACCCCACATGGAAGTGAAAAAGGTTTGGACGTATAACCATCTAAACACATGGTTTGTGACCTATCAGATAGAAATGATTGTAGGAGTTTCCATGCTTGACCTTCAACTCTAATGTTAGACAGCCGGTCCATCAACACTTTGTGATGGACCGTGTTGAAGGCCGCAGACAGGTCCAGCAAAATCAGTATGGCATTGCCTCCCTTGTCTACGGCCTCTCTAATCTCCTCCATGGATTTCAACAAGGCCAACTCAGTGCTATGGTCTGCTCTGAACTTATATTGAGATGGGTCCAGAGAGTTGTTGAACTGAAGAAATGCACTGTGTTGGATGTTCATTGCCTTTTCCCAAATTTTGGCAGGGAATAGGACCCGTGAGATCGGCCTGTAGTAATTGGGATCTTTAGGGTCCAGAGTCTGTTTCTTCAGCAGGGGACGAACAGAGGCTTTCTTCCAAATTTTGGGAAATATGCCCGAAGTAAAAACGGCTTTCAGCAGGGGTGTAAGTGCCATTCCAATCACCTCTGGAATTTGTTTAATAACCTGCACAGGGCACGGATCAATGGGGGCTCCTGAGCGAATTGAATTCAGAACATTAATCGTTTCTGATATCTCCAGGGGTGTAAATTGGTCAAGTATCAGTGGAGGGCCGGGACTGTCCAGTCCCTTCATATGAGAGTGCTTCTGTGCCTTTTTGTTGGCTTGGGCAAAAGAAGAAAAGATGATTTCTACTTTATGTTTAAAGAAATCGGCAATTTTAGTGCAGAATTCTGGGTTGCAGAACCAGTTGAGGATTCACCCATCTTTCCAACCCGTTAGTTTCTCCCAAATGCAGACATACTTTTATTGGACATTTCCATATTGATTTTGACATATAAGTTGGTGTCATTGAGGTGTCTCTGTGCTTCTGTTATACACATTTCTACCCCATGAGACAATGTTACAACCTTTGTCAGCTGGGTGTATAATAATATTACTGTCCTCAGCCAAAGACTTAATAACCAGTCTTTGCCTAAGGGTAATATTATGTTGCGATATACAATTGTTTCTCTTCTGATGTCTGAATCTGATAAGGTCTTTCGTAACAGTTTTGTGAAAAGTGTCAATATTGTCATGGGGCATGTTAGGGAAAAAGGTGGAACTGGGTCTGAATTCTGTGGACGCAGGCTTGTCTGTGATGATGTCAGTGATATTGGCCAGATTACTATTCTCCCACCCTGTCTCAATAAGAAGATCTTCTTCTCCAACATTTAAGCCAGGACATGGATTGCTGGTCGTATAGAAACAAACTGGTACATGGTTCCTCCTTGCTAAATAGGATGGATTGCTTAGTGATGTTCCTACTGTGCCACTACCTTAGTTTGAGTTCTCTCATACCTTTGTACAGGTCAATACGCGATAATCAAAGTTGTCAGATGGACAAAAAGAGAGACCTAGACATAAAGTTATTTTCTCGATGAGGGATAGTGGGCGGTCAAATATGTTGACAATATTAATATTTACCATTATGTCCTCCATCATATTTTCTTCTTGGAGCTAGGTGCCTTGTTTCCCATCAGCTTTTTGCCTCTTCATCTTTTTTCCTCTTTTGGAGTCACTTTCTTCTCCGCTGGCTTCTTCCTGTCCTCTTCCCCATCCTCTGCCTCATTGTCCTCTTCCTCTCCCTCTTGTCTTTGGGGGTGGCACTGTTCTTGTTGTTTGTCAGCCCTTCCGAAGGAGCCGATACTTGTCTAAAAAAGTGGTGGGTTGTCAGATTGTCCCATCTCCTCTAGACGTTAGGCTCAAGAATTTCTCCTTCTGTGTCACTGCTGGTAATTGACTCAGTGCCACTGGCTAATTCTAGTGGTTCATCAGTTGTTTCCCCCTGATTGATTGTCTCACATAAATGGTGGTACTTGTGGCTGTATGTGAAAGTTCTCCTACTTTCATAATCAATGCAGTGCCTATGCAGTTTCCTCTGTTTACGTGCTTTTATATCGTCCTCATCTGATTTTGTAAAATGTACAAACAACCTTTCAAGATGGGGAGAATTGGATAGCAGCAGATTGTAACATTTCATTAGAATTACAAAAAGATTTAGAAATATACATTAATTAGTATGCTGTTCGACACTCTACCAGGCTCTAAATGCATGTGATGTAACATACTCTAAAATGTCTGCCGTGGGGATTCACATTGTAACACTGAGGACTTATGTAGTCGTTCCTTTGTTCTGTCTATGTTAATGAGATGTTGGCAGTGGACACAGTGTTATAGTTAGGTGGATATTTCACTCGTAAAAAACCAATGAAATTCCCCTGTTATAGTTAGTTCAGATAACTATAACTAGCGCGCCCGCAATGCACTGCTGATGACATCACATATTACATCACTCATGACATGGTCAGTGACATCACTCATGACATCACTGATGACATCATCCTTGTGATAGAGTGGCGGTCGCGCGAGTTATAGTTATCTGAACTAACTATAACGGGGGAATTTCAATATCCACCTAACTATAACATGTGTGAAACCTATGGTTTTTTAAGTGAATTTGCAAGATTTTTTAAATGCTAATTCCTAACTATAACGTGTGTGAAACCTACGGTTTTTTCAGTGAATTTGCAAGGTTTTTTAAATGCTAATTTCTAACTATAACGTGTGTGAAACCTATGGTTTTTTAGTGAATTTGTAAGGTTTTTTAAATGCTAATTTATGTATGTATTATTATATTTTTTATATATTTATTTTACAATAAACTACCTATGTATATAGTTATAGATTGACTGTATCCTGTAATATGGAATGGCTCAGCTGCTGTCTCTCCTGTAACTGCCTATCCATGTCAGGGAAGACAACCGCCAGGACACGCCTCATCTGGTGGGTCAGGCGTCGGCACCCACCGTGGGGGCGTGGAGGTGAGTCCCCCAGCTGGACCCAGGCGATCCTCCGGGTCCAGCACCGGATGTCCTGCCACCGTTTTCGGACTTGGGCTAGGCACCAACTGCGACCCTCAACCGATCTCATGGCCCTGACGGCCCGCTTCCAGATCTCCCCCTTCTCGTAGGTGGTTAACTGTGAGGATGACAAAGTGAGACAACATCACTACACCTGCTCCATGTCAGAGAGACACACATTTGAACATCTTTGATATGTTGAACAGGGCATAGGATGCTGCCAAGGAATGGCATCTTTGTCATATGGACATTGGCCTCTGTGGAAGCCCCAATGCACTACATGGCATTGAAAGTACACAGGTGGCATGAGGGGTGCGACACACTCCATGATCATGGCACACACTGTGCATCACAAGCAACACCAGGCTGATGGACAGCACCTCCAAGCAGTTACATGCCCTAGGCCACTGGCGCAACCTCAGCAGAGTACACAGACACACACAGGCACAGATCAATCACCTGCCATTGGCAACAGTGGATACAAACCACACTCTGCACATGTGCCACTTGCCTGTGGGGTGTCACAGGTGTGGGGCTAGCTCAGCAAGTCAGACACACAGCACGGCTTACTTCTCACATCAGATGGGTAGAGCTGTTGCCTCCTCCATGCAGCTGTGGTGCAACACTTCACATAGACACTCACCCACATGACAAGTAACATTCACACACATCAATGTCCAGGGGGCGTACACATCACTCGGATACTCTCACCACAGCTCCACTCAACTCACACACATCTGTGGGTACAGTCACCTGTCACACCGGGGGGGACCACTGAATCATTTCAGGACTATAGACCAAAAATGTCACAAAGGATTAGCCAGGCTGAATGTGTCATGCACTATGCAGTGAATGTCACAGTAAGCACAATGCAAGTGAGGAGTGCACACATGAACTACATCATGCTCTGCATGGGAGACATAAGCCATTCCCCCCCCCCTGGAACCCACTCTAAACAACATTGAATGTCTGTCACACCTGGACACAATGCCAGAAGTGACAGTCACAAAAAAGGTGCACAGTCAAAGGTAGTGAAGTCAGCACTCACCTGCTCCCCTGGTCTCCCATACACACTGGTGTACTGTGGGAGGATGACATCCAGCAATGCCTCATTCTCCTCCTGGGTGAATGGCTGGGCCCTCTCCACAGACCTTGACATGGTGGCAGAGGAAGCACAGACAGCAGCAGTGTTGTCAACAGGAAAGTTGTGCAGGCAAGTGCCCTCTCATGGGTTCTGGCTGACTTATATCTGTCTTGCTGAGGGGCATTCATTTGGAGGAGTACATAGTGATTGGTCAGATTCATTTGCCTCTTACGTTTACTCCAATCCCTTTCCACATACACCAGTGACAGCATTTGCATCGTTCAAATATTTTGAGCATCATGTCAAGTCAACAACCACTTTGCAACATTGTATTTTGTGGCCAACTGACTTTTCCAGGACACCTGATGGAAAAATTTGAACTGAAAACTCTGTATCCATGACAACCAGCATGCATTTAGTGCCTAATACTTGTCCCTTATGTGTCCCCTATGTGATTTTCAAATCCACACACAGGTATGGTGCGTTTCACACGTAACAATAAAAAGAATCTCAAAAAGAGTGGAGGGTCTAAGGGATATAAGTTTAGAGACTCAAACAGTAAAAATCCCAATCCTAAATCTAAGTACAAAGAAAACTGTGAGTCTATAAGGCTAGGTGACCTTCATACAGCTACACCATCATTACTAAACAAAGAATGTATTTCTACCAAAATATCACTCTGGATATGTGCATGCATTGAAGATCTATGAATGCATCAAAGGTTCCCATCACCCACATACAGTGGCTTGCTTCATCATTTGGGAGACCAGGGACTTATCTGAGAACCGGATGCCACCAGGTTGACGTGGGGCAGGGTTCAGAGTTCGTCCCGGATGCAACTATGGCAATGTTGTTCCAATGAGAAGACCACTCTAGAGATTAGTGTGGGGTGATGTGTGCAGTGCGATTAAAGTGAATGTGATATAATAAAATTGGGAACAAGGCACAGAAAATTATTTATTAAAGTGCTGTCTTGGTACCAAATTAAAACAGTGCTTGTAACAGTTTTAACAAATAACTGTGTTGGAAGTGGTCGACATGTTTCAGCTTTGGGTGGATGTGCCCTAGCTTTCGTCAGGACCATTATAAGCTACTGCATCTTGAATGTGAAAAAAGGTAAATCATACGACCTGCACCTGGAATAGGTGTGGAAGAAATTACCTATGAAGGTGGAAATAAACATAATGAGAATAGTGTATCAGAGGTGAAACCTTGTAAATGATAGATCACACAACGCATAAAGTTGTTATTCAATTATGCCAAATACATATTAGTAAGAACACCCTTTCAAAACGATAAAGGTGCTGCAGATTTTGCACTTACCCGAATGAATCTGGGTATTCGCCTCGCCTCACCTGGCAACTGCTCAGGCGTCAGGAGGCACCGCTCTAAGAAATGAATGAATAAGAGGCATGGTCCAAGTTTAGAGTGACACAATACCTTAAAAAACGAAAGACGCTTATCCTTAAAAACAAGGGCAGAAAAACGAAGGCATAATCCTAAGACGGGGCAAAGCCCTATCTGAGCATGATATCAGGATGTTCCTGATGGTAATCTTATAGTAAACAGAAAACTACTGTGGTGTTATAAGATCGTGTGTAGACACGAAGAAATAATGTCTGCACTAGTCTTTAGTCACATATGCGGTATCGTCTATCGAGTTCATTAGTGTATACCCCTACGGCACCAGTTGCACAGTGCGTTTGACACGTACGTGTATGCACTGATAGTACACGTACCCATACGTGTACTACCAGTGCCTACACATATGTGTACTACCAGTGCCTACACGTACGTGTACGCACTGGTAGTACACGTACCCGTACGTGTACTACCAGTGCCTACACATACATGTACTACCAGTGCCTACACGTACGGGTACCCACTGGTAGTACACGTACGGGTACGTGTACTACCAGTGCCTACACGTACATGTAAGCACTGGTAGTACACATATGGGTATGTGTACTACCAGTGCCTACACACATGTATCGAACATGGTATTTCGACCTGAGGACATATCTGCGTTGTCTCAATGTCTGTGTTATCAGTTTTGACATGTACCCCTTCATGGCAATGTGTGTGATCTGTACTTTTTAAATGACATGTGACCTGTGCGTCTAGCTTGCCGTCAGCTGTCTGTATGAGATGACATCCTTCAAATGCAGATATGTGGATGTATGTCACTCTTGTGATGTCTCTGGCTGTTCACTGACACTGGCCCACAGCTCGTTTCAGGGCATGTCATGTAGACTTGACAATCAACGGGTGCAGCTGGCTTTTCGTAGGAGTATCACCTGGCTGGCATACTTGTCCTGGATGTATTGCACAGACCAGACTCTGTATTTAGCAGATGTTTATTAGCAGTTGAGCATGTGCTCAGTTCATTGACATTGATGTTGTTATGTTCTCACTCTTCGTTATTCATTCCAATTTTCTGCAGGGCACCGCCTGTCCCCAGACCAATGCCAGACTTGGGTGCCATGAGGGAACGTGACTGCATACGACGTTACAGATTCACCCAACAGTTGATTGAGGACTTGACCGCCAAGCTGGCACCACACCTCCAACCACGACACAGGTATCCTACTGCGCTGACCCCCAAGATGAAGGTGATGGCAGCCCTACATTTTTTGCCCACAGGTACGTTTCAATTCACCATAGCTGATGTTGGAGGCATGTCACAGACGATGTTCAGCCGTGTCCTGCATGATGTTTTAGCAGCCATGTTGGAGCACCTGGATGAATTCATCCATTTTCCGACTCCTGAGGAGTTGACAGGTGTCAAGTGTGATTTCTATGCCCTGGGAGGGATGCCCCATGTCATTGGGTCCATTGATGGGACACATGTGGCTTTGGTACCACCACAGGCACAGGAGGTCGCCTATCGCAACCGTAAACATTACCACTCTATAAATGCCCTTGTGGTGTGTCTTGCTAACATGCTGATTTCCCATGTCTGTGCACGTTTTCCAGGGTCAGCACACGATGCCTACATCATGAGGCGTAGCAGGGTGCCACAAATGATGCTGCGCCTACACAACGAACGAGCATGTCTTGTTGGTGGGTATACTCTGTTTGTCTTGTGTTTTGCGGTATCTTTGTATCTTACGGCATCTCCTGACCCACTTCTTTACATGATGTTTCCATGTAGGGGACTCTGGCTATCCCAACATGCCATGGCTGATGACGCCTCTCCGCAACCCAAGATCAGCTGCAGATCACCGTTACAACAATGCACACGGGCAGACCAGGCGAGTGATTGAGAGGACGTTTGGCCTCCTGAAGCGCCGATTCCGGTGCCTCCACAAGACAAGCGGGTCCCTCCCATATGCACCGGCAAAGGTCTGCAAAAATCTTCCTCGTGTGCTGTATGCTGCACAACATGGCAGTGGAGAAGGCAGTGCCACTCATCCTGGAGCAGCATGAGCGGGAACATCCACCCATGGAGGATGAAGGGCTTGGTCACGAGGCAAGTGAGGAGGAGGAGGAGGAGGAGGAGGATATCCAGAGTCAGCTCATACGCAACTTCTTCTCATAATGGTGAGTCACTGGGTCTGAGTGTGCACGCTTGGAGCCTTGTGTGGCATGTGTTGCAATGTGTGTGTCCAGCTGACTGTATGCTAAGTGACTTAGATGTGTGTTCTGATGTGTCACTCGAGCGATGATGTCATTCCACACATTTTAGCTGAGACACTAAATTTTCAATTCGCATGGTGACAACATTATTCCTGTAGAGTAAATGACCATGTATGCGGATAACAATCTTTTAGCTGACTTCTTGTGTGTCTGTCATCCACAGGTTCTTGCGCATGTTGTCTGGTCGATTCATCGTAGGCCTCCTGCTATTCCTCATGAGTATTGCAACGTGTGCTGAATCAGCGTTCCATGCACGGACATTGGGAAAAGTCATTTTGGGTGAGGATTGCAGCAAGGCATTTTGGGGGTGTTACGTGTTTGGAATGTGTGGGGACTGCTCCTCTGCATGTTGGGTTACCATGCATACATGTCGACTCACCATGGGGCACATGACATGTAGCATGACTCCCATGAATTGATAGTCAACCTTCGTGACAGTCATCTGTAATGGTTTGCGGATTCTGATGAAGGCATCAATGTGTGTAAAACGTCCCTCAGAAACATACGGGATGCTACGGGTGGACATAGTGTGGGACATCCCCATAAGAGGCTCAATGGGGAATTGCAGCCTTTCCGTGTGCAGCAGGGGGTGTTTGGCTCATCCCCTTAACTTGTGTGCCAGGCCATTTGGATTTACAACATCTGTGTTGTGAAGGGGGTGTCCAGTGTAGGTCCCACATGTTCAGCCAAATGACCTGTGAGTCTGTTCATATTGATGCATTTCCCTTAGTGTGAGCCTGAGTAATAAAGGTGTTCCTCACCCTCCAAGGTGCCTCATTTCTGTCAATGCAGGTCTCTTGCCACTTTGCATGCGGCATCTCTGGTATAGTTGTCAAAGATTGTGCATATGAGTCTATGTCTATGTGTAGTTTGGCAACATGCATACAGTTCTTCATGGGTTAGAATCTCTATTGTGCATGAAGTCCATGGTTGTGTATGTATTTGGGCATGTTGGTCCCCACGACGGGCCGTCAACGCCTGCTGAGGGTGTGTCTCCTGTGCGCAGCTCGGCCTTCTGTTTCCTGATCCTGTGTCAGTCATCTTTGGTGATTGTGCATCCATTTTCTCTGGGTGTGCCATGGGTAACCGGACACTCCTTCCTTTACATACGCCTGTTGCAGTTGTCCTTTCTGACATCCTTGTCTTTGTGTGCAACTTTTGGCATAGCTTCCAGGACATGCCGCCTGCTGCTGCGGCCCCTGCAGCAAGGGCCCACTAAGTAGCGGGATTCGGCAACACACACGCCTCAAAGATGCTCCTCCCTGCCTCCCTCCACCCATTCATTTGGCTGTCATCATCTTGTCTGTGCCACTGTTGCGGCCACGCGGTGCCAAAGGCAGGACCGTCAGCACATGCAACGTGCACATTGCACGACCCTCATGTCCTTGCATGACCCACATCACACTACAGCCTCATGTTGCAGCCACCCTCCAAGCAAAGTCCATCCGAAAATCAACCGCCTGCTCTCAGGCATACCCTAAGCGCACACACAACACCTTTGCATGCTGAGTGTGCAACTCCAACTGCCTACACAGCGCTGCCCCACCTTCCAGGCCCTGTCACACCAACCAGGTCATGTCCCTCCTACTCCACACCGGCTCCGTCCACCAGCAAGGCCATGGGAGTGGGACTCAAGCCTTCAGCATGTAGTATAGTGGCGTCATCTGGCACATGGCCCAGGGATCATCTCTCAGTGTGGCAATCTTCAATGTGTCCAGGACCCCCCTCTCCACCATCACATGCGCACACAACCTCATCATCATGTCGTATGCCATTGACAGCCAGGTGCTCCTCACCCTCAACAAAGACGCAGCCATTGCCAGTTCCAACATTCAAGAAGGCATGAGGTCCATGGATGAATGGCTGAACATCAGCCACCTGAGGCTGGACTTGTATAGGACTGAGGTAATCATCTGAGGGTTGTCCCCTTACAGCAGGATCAACTCCTTGTGTCCCACCCGCAGGGGCCCTACACAAGCACCCAGTGGCCACGCACACAAGATGGTGTGCATCATGGATTTGTCACTCACATTTGCCATGCAAATCACCAGCATCTGTACCTCATGCTGCAACACCCTCTGCATGATGCACATGATCCACAGATAGATCCACTCCAAGGAAAGACAGACCATCCCCCAGGCCCACGACACCAGCCGTGTCAACTACTGCCCCGCCCTCTACGGAGCAAGTACATCCAAACTCACGGGAAACTTGTCCACATCCAGGGTGCATCTGCACACCTCAGCTTCAACATCCCGCACCCCATCCACATCACCGTCTACCTGAGATAGCTGCAATGGATCACTGTCTGCTGCAGGATGACCTTCAGACTCCTCAACCACACTCAGGAGGCAGTCTACAACCCCAGACCCCAAACAAACCTTGGACGTCTGTCATCCAAGACCCCGTTGGGCCAACTCGGTGCATCCAACCTTGCCCTGGCCACCATTCTTCACATCCACCGTACTCCAGCATGCAGGACATAGTTCTCACACCTGGCCAAACATACCTGGTACTCCCTCCCCAGGAACATCCACATGAGCCATGACCTCTACGCCTTAATGATACTCTTCAAAATTGGTCTGTCTGCACAGTATTGCAAGCCCCCCCTCAGCAGCTTGAGGCCATCACGGGCGAGAATTGTGCGCCACGTCTGTATTGGATGATACATTGTGACCCACGTGTGTCCTGTACCAGACTCAGATCCCAGGGTATGGATGGCTGGAGTTAGTTCAACACTCAGGCATAGTTTGACATTTCCCCACACGTAGGTTGTGTACTCATGCAAAGTGACTGCAACATCTAATTAAAGAAATGTACTTTTATTCTAGGTGGGGGGCATGTTAAGTGTTGAAAAATAGTTGGTATACAGTGTACATAGAATCCAAAGTTCACAGGAGGAGATGGGATCCTTGTCATTTGAAGTCATCAGAGACCAGCCCACAGTGTTTGGCATCATTGGTCAGACTGTGACCAGCAAGTCCATGTGGCAGAGAATGTCATTGAATGAGGTGCTGCTGTTGTGCATGAGGGCCAGGTGACCTGGGAGATGTGGATGGTCCGCTGCCTCTCACGGTCTTTTCCGTGGATGACCCACCTTCCTCGGGGGACCCTCAGATGCAGGCCTTGACGATGCTTGAGATGCTCCGTCGGACGAATCCTCCTCCTCCTCCCTCCCTGTGGCTGGTGGTGGTCTTCGCCTGGTGGCACAGGGAGGGTTGCCCATGTTGTCGGCGATCTGACGGAGTGAACGGCTTATGTCCGTTTGCACCGCCAGGAGCTCAGCCAGTCTTGCCTCCATCCGTCCTTGGTGTTGTTGTTGACTGGCGTGTTGCTCGGCCTGCTGGTTCTTAATCTCTGTGAGGGTCTCCACTACCTGGCTGATGGCCCTGGTGTCACGCCGGTATATGTCCAGGATGTGGGGTATGTGTGACATACCGGTCCCTTCAGCTGGCTGGTCAGGTTCTCGCCTCTGCCTGCCTCCACTCCCACCACCCCTGCCCACACGAGCTTGGCCTGCCGTTGTGGGCACATGGGTCTACGGGACCCCTGAGGGATGGCATTTGCGGGGTTGTCTGCCTCCTCCTGGGTGCCCGGAGAACCTTGTCCCTCCAGGTCAGACTGGCTCAGTTGTTCAGTGCGGGCAGGGCTCCTGGGTGTCTCCTGGGATGTGGCAGGAATTGGGGTGGTGGTTGGCACAGATGTACCTGAAGCAGGTGCTGCAGGGGCTTGGGCACCAGAGGGTCCAGGTGGGTTGGGGTCATCCACGGAGTGTTGAGAGTCATCGCTGCCAGTGGAATCAGCTTCCTGCCGAGCCTGGGACTGTGATTCTTCCCCCCCATTGTTGGGGGGAGATCCATGAAGTTGCCCTGTGTGTGAGAGAGAGACAATATTAATGCTGGTTCATGCGACATCCATGTTTCATACATATTCAAGTTGGCAAAGTTCCTCCAGGTAGTTGGATGTGCCTAGCATTCCTCTCAATGTTCACTTGTGGATGGGTATGTTGCGGGGGACAGATTGATATGTTCTCGTGAGTGTTTGGTATGTAGATTTTTGGCTGTGATGCTTCTTTGGTTATGGATTGATCTTGTTGTGTCACATGTACATTGTGAGAGTGGGTAAATCTTTTGCCTGCCCCGGGGGTGTGTGCTTGGGTAAGGGGTGTGTGTGACAGGGCCTGCTGGTGGGTGTAGTGTGATTTGGCTGTGGGTCTCCCAGGTGATGTTTCTGTCCCCTCATGGTGCATGCTGCCATGACAGTGAGTGTGAGTTCCTGTCCTATATATCTGAGCTTGTGGTGTTGGTGTTTGAATTTACAGTGGTCACAGGAGGGCCGTGTGCTGCCTACAGCAGGGCCAAGTATCAGCTACCTTGTCAGTACTTTGCCAGTCCCTGTGCATTGATCATGGTGCATCGGTATGTACCTGGGCCACATGGGCAGAGGGCAATGGTGTCTGATTCAGAGTTGAACAATGTGTTTTGTGAGCCCCACCTTCCCAGCATCCCGGACATCCAGTCTTGGGTTTGTGCTTCGTGTAGCCTGGGACATGGCATGGCCTTGCTTTGCGGATGGGGCATACACATGTTAGTGGTATGAGTGTTGTTTTTGAATGTGGTGGTGTCCGGTGAGGGCTTGGGGGTAGTTGCGTGCATTTGGTGTAGTTGGGGTGTGGATGCCATTACCCCCATGTTACGTAAGATGTTTGTGTACTCACCAGGCTCTGCAACTCCTTCGACTCCGTGTACTCCCACCGGCGGAAGCAGGACCATCACCTTCTCCTCCCAGGGATGGTAATGTACCGGTCTGCGGGGCAGCCCACCTCCAGTGATGTTGCTCTGGGCGTAGTCCTCGTTCATTTTGCGCTTGACTGCCCTCCGCAGTACCACCTGGCTTGGCATTAATTCCTGGTCCTTCTGATGGGCGCAACAGCATTCACCCTATCGACGATCCTCTGCCACAGGCGTGATTTTTCGGCTATGCTGGTCTGTCTGACCAATGTTCCAAAGAGCTGTGGCTCGACTCTGATGACTTCGTTGACAAGGATGTCCAGCTCCTCCCTTATGAACTTTGGATTCTTGTCTGTGGGCATGATGTGGGGTGTGGGTGTGGATGGTTGTGGGTGTGTGGGTGTGAATGTGACGGTGTGGGTCTGAATGTGAAGAGGGGGTCTGTGTGAAGGAGGTTGTGTGAAGGTGTGTACGTTAAGGTGTATGGGTGCAGTTGTTTGTGTGTGGTGTCTGTCAGCAGTGGGTCTGTTGCAAAGGCTCATGGTTTGTAAGTGTGGGCCTTTTTATTGGTCCATTTGTGGGTGTGGCTGGGTTTGAAATTTTTGTGGTTGTGTTATAAGAGGTGGTTGTGAGTTTGGGCCTCTGTTTGCCTGTTTGGATGTGCCAGGTCAGTCATTTAGATGTTTTTTCTACTGTAGACGTGTTTTGTGGTGTTGTGTGAGTCGAATTGACCCTCCTTGTGCTGTTTTACAGTGTCCTGGTTCTGTACGAGTCGTTTTAGCGTATGTAAGGTGCGTACATACGCGATGTTGTTGTAGAGTGCTCACATATGCAATGTTGTTGTACGGTTCGTACATACGCGATGCTGGGGTACGGTGGTGGGGTACGGTGCGTCCAAGTATGGGGCTGGGGTACGGTCTTGGGGTACGGTGCGTACAAGTACGGTGCTGGGGTACAGTGCGTCCAAGTACGGGGCTGGGGTACGGTGGTGGGGTACGGTGCGTACAAGTGCGGGGCTGGGGTACGGTGGTGGGGTATGGTGCGTACACGTACGGGGCTGGGGTACGGTCTTGGGGTACAGTACGTACAAGTACGGTGCTGGGGTACGGTGCGTCCAAGTACGGGGCTGGGGTACGGTGGTGGGGTACGGTGCGTACAAGTACGGGGCTGGGGTATGGTGGTGGGGTACGGTGCGTACATGTACGGGGCTGGGGTACAGTGTTGGGGTATGGTGCGTACATGTACGGGGCTGGGGTACGGTGTTGGTGTTCGGTGCTCGAGTACGGTGCTTCCAAGTACGGGCCTGGGGTACGGTGCTGGGGTAAGGTGCGTCCAAGTACGGGGCTGGGGTACGGCGCTGGGGTACAGGGCTGGGGTAAGGCGCTGGGGTACGGTGCGTCCAAGTACGGGCCTGGGGTATGGCGCTGGAGTACGGTGCATCCAAGTACGGGGCTGGGGTACGGTGGTTGGGTACGGTGCGTACAAGTACGGGGCTGGGGTACGGTGGTGGGGTACGGTGCGTACACGTACGGGGCTGGGCTACGGTGATGGGGTACGGCACGTACACGTACGGGGCTGGGGTAGAGTGCGGACATGGGGGGGTTACGGTGCTGACATATGCGGGGGGAGGGGGGGCTGTACGACTCGTATCCTGGGCACAAGTTTACCCGGATACGAGTGGTACGGCTTTCGCTCCGTACAGGGCCTTTTCCATGCACTTGTGTTTTCGGAAGGGCGGTACGGATCGTACTTGCGCGCTCGGACTTCAGTTTTACGATTTGTATGTAAAACTGTCCGGGTACGTCTCGTAGACTTTTCCCGAAGCGATTTGTATGTATTTTTCACGTACGAATCGTACTTCATCGGTTGTACAGGACTTGTACGATTCGTACGTAAAAAAATATGGATACGAGTCGTACGGTAATTTTTTTTGACGGATCGAAATCGGCACCTTAATATTAACGCATTTTTAAAATAAAAAACATAATTCAATGTCAAATACATCTCACAAATACCTACAAATATTATTACAAATAAAATACAAAACAAATTTTCATAAAAATAAATATTCTTATTTAGAAATTATTTATGAACAAAAAAATATTTGTTACATAGGGCTAACTTAAGACAAAATCCTAAACATACTACTATTTTGGTATTCACAGAAGGCACTTACTCATTTCGGTATTCTCAGAAGTTAGGAGTCCTAACTTTAGGACTCCTAAATGCCTTCTGTGAATACCGAAAGTCTTAAAATTACGATTTTTCTCAGTTTAGGAGTAGAAAACTTAAGACTCCAAACTTTAGGACTCCTAAATGCCTCCTGTGAATACCAAAAGTCTTAAAATAAGGATTTTTCTCAGTTTAGTAGTCGTAAAGTTAGGACTTCTAACTTTAGGATTCCTAAATGCCTTCTGTGAATACCGAAAGTCTTAAAATTAGGATTTTTCTCAGTTTAGTAGTAGTAGGATTAGAACTCCTAACTTTAGGACTCCTAAATGCCTCCTGTGAATACCGAAAGTCTTAAAATTAGGATTTTTCTCAATTTAGTAGTAGTAAAGTTAGGACTCCTAACTTTAGGACTCCGAAATGCCTTCTATGAATACCTAAAGTCGTAAAGTTAGGATTTTTCTCAGTTTAGGAGTAGTAAAGTTAGGAGTCCTAACTTTATTACTCCTAAACTGAGAAAACTCCTAATTTTAAGACTTTCGGTATTCACAGAAGGCATTTAGGAGTCCTAAAGTTAGGACTCCTAACTTCTGTGAATACCAAAATGAGTAAGTGCCTTCTGTGAATACCAAACTGGTAGCAAGTTTAGGATTTTGTCTTAAGTTAGTTCTGTGAATCGGGCCCATACATTTTATTTAGTTATTTTCCACCCTATAACCACACAAAACTTACAACCTGCATCTGAAATGTAACTATGAACATTTTTTCAAAACTTCTAATATAAATATTTATCAACACACTAACTATCAATAACTAAATATTAAGTAATAATTAATTATAACAAATATACTTTCCTTAATATACTCCCCAATTATAATTAATTATCGAAATTATTAATTATTAATAATTAAACAATAATTATTAATTACGTATTATTAATTTACTTCCCACCCCACATCCCCACATCCCTACAATACCCACAACCCATATCTAAAATCTAAAAACTAAATTAATTGCACAAATAAAATAATAATCAATTAAACAAATAAATGTAATTAAAAACTAAACATTCATTCATTAGAATTAATTACTTCCCATCCTTTAACCCTATAAAGCCGAGAACCCACACCTAAAAAAAATTACACAATAAATACAATGAATTATCAATTAATTCATTAACATTACTTAACAGCTGGTTATTGATTATTTAAAAATAAATTACTTCCCACCCTTTACCCCTATAACCCCACAACCCGCACCTAAATCAAATGACACAAATAACATAATTAATTATCAATAAATGAATATTACTTAACAATTAATTATTAATTAATCAAAAATAAATTGATTCCCATCCATTAACCCTATAACCAAACATCCTGCACCTAAAAAACAAATGCACACAATTAACATAATTAAGGATCAATTCATTAATATTAATTAACAACTAATTATTAAATAATCAAAAATAAATTACTTCCACCCCTCACCCCTATAAAGAACACAGCCCACACATTAAATTTACATTAAAAAATAATAGCGCAATTAACATAATTAAATAGCAATTAGATTAATAATATTAAATAAAAAATAATCATTCATTCATTATAATTAAATTACTTCCCACCCTATACCCATAAAAATATAAATAAATTATAATTAATAACTACTAAAAATTTAACAAATATAATAAAAAACATAAACAATAATTATGCAAAAATGTACATTATACATATATAAAATATATACTAAAATACATAACTATAATTAAAAAACGATATTTTAAACAACTGTATTTTTTCAAATGATATTAATGACTTCAATAATTAAAAAATTGATATACTTAACATTGATATTCTCGCTGATGATATTTCAATATCTTAATATTTTTGACTAAATAGTCTGGTATGGCGATAGTTGCATCTCCTGGGGCTCATCATAAAGTACCATCTGCCATTGGCGGTGTTACTGTCACGTGCAGAACTGAGGACACACTATTTGCAGAACGACTGGATTCTTTGTCTGACGTCTCTCCATTCTGGTATTCAGGAGGTGGCGAGCGCCTATCCGCTCACAGTGTGAATGCAGCCATTAGTTCCTGAGCCTGTTCTTCTCTTGCCTGTCCTGGAGTCAGGCCCCTTGGACCCCGGCAGTGCTAGCACTCTGAGCGCTGCATCTCCTCGGCTTTGGGCCTGTGCTGCACATAGTCTAGTTACCAGGGATGGCGGGAAAGATGAGTCTTAGCATCTCTGTTCGAACTCAGGCCCAGGCATCCGCTGGTTCGGTTAAGAAATAACTCTAATTCCTTACCATAATTTTCAGCTTGGCTGGTAAGAGGAGTGAAGGACACAATCCTGCCTGCCACAGTCTACGTTTAACTCCCAGGAATAAGGACTGGTGGCACTGTAATGATAGCGTGTGAACAAGAAAAATGAATACTCGTATATTTTCGTACCAGATGGGACCAGTTGACTGAGTTGCCTGCAGGATTGTCTCCTTATCCCTGTAATTAATTATTCTTGCCACTAAAGGCAGGCTGCCATACCAGGACCCGATGGGCATGTTTAACTAGGAAATGAAAGGACAGCTTGACTGGAGTTACCAACTTCATCAGACATGTTTCAAACATAACACAGGGTATTCTCCTTTCACCCCTTTTGGAAATCCCACTATGCAGAAGTTATTTCAGCAACAACACTCCTCCGAATCCTCTGCTCTAGCTTCCAGTTCTTGGACCTTGGTATTGAGAGTGCGGGCTTTGCCTTCCAAGTCCTTTAGTGATGGTTGAAGATCTGATATGGCAGTTTTGGTGTGTGTTACACAATCCATTAACTTAATCTGGCAATCACGTAACAGACCTAGATGTACAGCTCTGCTGTCTTAGTGCTCATTGTTGTCTCTGTGCATCAGGGCCCATGGACATTAGCCAACAACCTCCACCATTTTCCCAGCAGGGCTCGGGCATGGGTCCTCTATCCCCCCTTCCCCTATGCATCTAGGCCCAGATCAGGTGGTAAAACAATCAGAGAGGCAGATGCTCTGGCCTACAATGCTGGCCCCCTATGCCGCTCAGGCCAGGTACCTCAATGCTACTGCAAGGTGGAAGGGGGGGAAATGGAACCAGATCGGCCGTAGAGATGGTGCCACCCAATGACAGAAAGGCCCAGACATGCCCTCTCTCCTCGCACTCACCCCAGCATCCCTGTGTTGCTCCGGGCATGGGAGGGAAGAGACGTCTGGCCTCCACAAATGCTGTCTGATTTGCAAACGCTGCATGCGGGCAATGCAGCAGCATGGAGTTCAGGCAAACCGTCGTCACTGGCCGGCACCCGCTCAGCCACCTCAAATGGAGCAGTCGTCCTCTTTGGTTTCAGTCCTCATGCTCCGAACTCTCAGACCACTCGGGGGCACTCCACTCCGATGACGGGTTCTGAGGAAGGTTGCTTCGGACGAATAGGCCTCAGTGAGGTGGGCGATCTCAACACAGACAGAAAGCTCCAGAGCAGAGGAAAAATTAAGCTGCACCTCTCCCACACCTTAGCAATGCCCAAAACAAGGTCTCTGACTGAGGCAAGGGTGGCGGCGCGACTGGGTATTTGCAGATCTTGAGCCACCCGATGGAGCTCACCTAAAACCCAACTACAATCTTGCAGCAGCTGACCATGCCCTCTTTGGAGCTGTCTATATCCTTTATGGTTTTTTAGGCAATTGTATGGTAACATTTCTAAAACAAGCACCATTTACCACTACTTTTTTCAAATGTATCTTAGGACAGGCGCTCCTAAAACACTCCTGGTTAGGGGTGGAACACGTCACAGCATGAAAGTACTAGAATATTTTATGGCTGAGCTTTGTGAGTCCATAGTTTTGTTTTTTTGAGAAAATCTAAATGAAATGGCTGGCATTTCACGGAAATACAGGCCTGAAATTATACTTCATCGGTTTCACAAACTTCTTCTAGAGCCTATCTGGCTTTCTTGTCAGTTTGAAAATGTATTCTAGCAATTTACCCAAAACAAATACACTATTCTGTGATGTTATTACATGAGTTTGACTATATGCAACTCAATGCCTCAAGACAATTACACGCATTATCATTCTGCTACGTTTAGTAAAACGAATATGGCATTTTTGTGAGGTTGACTCCACCATGCAGCCTTAAAAAGATTCGACAGAAGGGCAGATGAATGATACCTGATAGGAATCATAAGTCTTATAATGCCAGCTCAGTCACCCTATACCTTAAATCTGTAATATGATCCAATTCCAGGGATTGGAGCAGCCATTGAACAAGGGATCAAACAGGACACAATTATGTCACATTAGAATAGAGAAGTTTGAATTAAGACTCATTCTGTTAAGGTTTTGCTGTTTACTGCGCAGGTTATGTCAATATTACTGCAAAAGTGCATAGTAGTTATTTTTCACATAAAAAGATGATGTAAGCTTTTCTAATCACTTTGAGGCATATCAAGTCTTTATTCCAAGGAGCCACATTAGTAATTACTGCAAAAAATATGAACATTTAAGACTCAAGTAAGGTGGAACCCACATTGAGTTAATGACCTTTAATACATTAATTTCATGAAGCAAGCAGTATCACTGCCTTTACGATTGACACTTAAAGAAGGAGAGGATGCAGAAAACATGTTTAACACTAATTACAAATAAGGCATCCGACCTACACATTTAGGGTACTTCTAATCTCTAATCGTTCCATTACAAAGCTCTGAAGTGCCTTAATTTTGAGGAACACGCGTCTCTCAAAAAGACATTAACATCCCCCCATAGCTCATCAAGTGGCTTAATGGATGTCACGTGGTATTTGTGGGCTTCTCTCTTCCTGGTGAAATTGTGTTGTTTTGAAGAAAGCAGTCTGATAAAAGAAAATAGAAAAAAATAAGTTTTGTATGAAACATTTCTTATTAAATGCCTGAGAATGTCAGTTATGGTTATGCAATCAATAACATTTTCAGGGAGGGTTACAAAGATTTAAATAATTTTAACCCATTCGCTGCTGCGGACATTCCGCTGCAGCGCTGGGGGGGGCAGGGGGGCAGCGCGGTGGGCCTGTGCTCATGACGGAGCCGCTCCGTCATGAGCCACAGTTGAGCTGTGCTCATGACGGAACGGTTCCGTCATGACTCCGCCCATTTGCGTTGTCGCCCCGCACAGGCGGGGAAACAGCGCCGCGCAGGCGGAGCGGCCGCCAACAGGATTGTCATGACGGAACCGTTCCGTCATGAGCACACGGCAACCGTGGCTCATGACGGAACGGTTCCGTCATGAGCGGGGAAGGGGTTAAACGACTTTGAAATCAACAACAATTATAACTATCTATAGAAACACTAATAACATTGGGTAATATTAACAAGCCAGGCGATAAAATTATCGCCACTAAAACGGCGATAATGGGCTTGATAATATGCTCTATGGAATTCCAATTGAAGCCCATGTTAAATGTGAAGGACGTCTAACATGGGCTTTAATTGGAATTCCATAGAGCATATTATCAAGCCCATTATCGCCGTTTTAGCAGCAGTTTTCTGCCGCTAAAGCGGTGATAATTTTATCGCCTGGCTTGATAATATGCCCCATTGAACGCAGTACCATACCAGTCGATCTTTTGCCTCGATTTGCCGTTTTTTTAAGTTTATCTGGGAAATCGCAATGTAAAAGGCGTTTTAAAACCAGAGATGCCCACAGAGAAGTAGGTAAACCAGTGCGTTTTGGAAAAGAAGAACATGATACCATGAGCCAGCGGTTGTTAGTGAAGAGAAAACAGTATCCAAATAAACAAGTTGATGCCTCAGACAGACGTAGTAATATTGGAAACATAAAAAATATGAATAATTTGTCATTGCAAGCATTGAACTTGTGCAGGTGTTTTTATTGTATTCACTTATGTTGTGCCACATTTTATTGCCCCTCATTGTATTTATTTATTTGGAAAATATTGTTGTTATTGACTTCATTGCAGTTTAAAATATAGAACTTCCCTTGTCTATCCTTCCTCACCCATCCATGCACTTTTACCCTGCTTGGTGTTGCCTGCACGAGTTTACAATGTCAGGTTGTTTCTAAACTTTGAATATCAATAGGAAATAGTTCACACTTTGGAAGCTATATGTTCATGTATGGAAAACCCATTTGTTTTTTTATGAAAACCCTCACCCACCAGACTAGTTGGTGGCATGCTTCATCATCGGGTCCCACCCAAGGTGCCGAGTGCACCTCAGGTGTGCTTCAACGCCTGATTTACAGCGGAGCTGGTTTTGTGTGTGATAAGTGCAAATTGGTGCTGCGGTGATGAAGTTTAAAAACTGTCCATTTGGTCCCTTTAGACTAAAGATGAGTAATTTAATGATGGGCCCTCTGGCAGTCTTAAAAAGGAGGCAAATATGTGTAGAGGTTAAATAATTTCTCTCATATCCTTAAATGTAAGGTCAGGTCTACATGTTTCAACCAGGTAGCTACGTTTGCTGGCTTTCTTCAGGACCTATGTGTGAGTGTTTTTAAGTGCAAGAACGTGATGGCCAGGTGTGATTTACATGCCCAACAGTGGTGCCACACTCGCTAAGGTGCGGTGATGATGGAGGCTGTGTACTCATTAAGTTCCTTAGAGCCTGTGGAGAAAAAGAGACAGACAATACAAACAGACTTGAACATATGATTCTTTTGCTTCTGGTATTCGCACAACAATGCTGTGACATGTTGGGCGCAGTGTCCGGTTACTATGCGGAAAAATGCGGAAGTGAAGCGGAAGGTGGCGCTTGTGCATAACCGCTTTTTAATACCGGATTTCTATGCACTATTGTGAAAATATCCATAGCTAATGCGATCTAATTAGATTAAGAGGTGGAATGCTTATGATGAAACTGTCATCACGAGCAACATGAATCCCACGAGGGGGCAGGACCCATAGTCACACACTATAGTGTGTTGGGAAAAAAGGAAGGACATCCGTTAGTGAAGACGTTCCCAACCCCACTGTGATCCTCCATGTTTGGATCGAGTGTTCCAGACCCCAGAGCCCTACTTACTTCTTCAAGGTCGTTTGCCCGCTTCCCATACCTACTTCGGCCTGCTGTTCGGGATTCTGTGGATCGGATGTGTTTGGGAGAGCCGGCTTTTAAGTCCGTATTCTCCAGCCAAGAAGCGACCTTGATTGCCAATGTGTGCGTCACGTCGCTGGGCGGCATGTCATCATCTGGGGGAGTGGTATAAGCAGAGAAGGCAGACTATGCGGTTCCTGTCTATATATGAATGATGGATTGTGTGTCCCATACTTGAAAATTATTTAAAAAGTGTAAGACACATGTGAATCCATATGCGGTGCAATGTATGGGAATTATGTGTGTCATTCCAAAAAAAAGGTTTTAGGATCGTGGCCCGTAACGGTGAAGGGCCTATTAGTAAAGGTTGTACACGGGGCTCTTGTGAGAGCGAGATGGGTTAATGGACGGGAAGTGTCCAAATGTGTGTACCCAGGTTGATTTTACCCCAAGTCACATGGCCACCTACTAAGTGCAATCGAGTGTTTTTAACGTTGGGGGTAGCCTTGCTGATGATATAGGTTCAGTATGGAGCAAAGGGGCAGTCGTGGGATTTTAGACGAATGGCTTGTGTATACTGTATGGCCCTTAATTATTAGGGGTACTCAGTGTTTGTCTAAACTACATACCATGTTCAGAGTTAGCGGTTGATTAGATCATTCAAAGGAATGTTATCATTTAACCGAGTTTTATGGATTGGTAAGTGGTAAATCCAACCCTGCTCTTTTTGCAATAGGAGATTCTCATCTGTCATGATGGTGGTTTCAATTTACTCTATTACGACCCATCTCAGGTCATTAGGTGTGTGTCCACTCAGGATATAGTGCTCTATCATCCTTGTGGTGTTTCTCTTGTAGCGTATGTTAGTCCGGTGGTCTCCGATCCTGGTCTTAATCTTTCTGCTGGTCATACCTATATTGCGGAGGCCACACGGACATTAGGTCAGGTAAACAACGTGTGGAGTTACAGTTAGTTTGCTTCCTGAGATGCCAGACACAGTGCAACAAATGTCGTAGCACACCAAGAATTAATTGAAAAATTAAAAAAGATCAGAAGTATATGAGTGCACTGAGAAAATTCTTTCCACTCCTTTTTAATACTGCCAGAGGGCCCATCAATAAATTACCCACCTTTAGTCTAAAGGGACCCAATTGACTGTCTTTAAACTCCACCACCACAGCACCACTTTGCACTTATCACACACAAAACCAGCTCTGCTCTAAATCAGGCGTTGAAGCACACCCGAGATGCACTGGGCACCTTGGGTGGGACCCGATGATAAGCATGCCACCAACTAGGTTGGTGGGTGAGGGTTTTCATAAAAAAACAAATGGTATTTCCATACATGAACATATAGCTTCCAAATTGTGAACTAGTTCCTATTGATATTCATTGCATTTGTCAGGGGAAGTGAACTAGCCCGCTCATCACCCCCCTTTTTTCCTCTCTATCTCATTTGATTTATATGTTTCTAGACTTTACTTGCCTCACTCAGACATCCATTCCACATCCAAAACAACACATTGATTTTACCTCTAGTACTGGCACCTTGGGTCCTATGCCCTGTGATCTAAGGACAAATGATGTGAGCAGTGACATAACGCAAAATGATGGGACCCCCCTGCAGAATGTGATGAAGGGGGCCCTGAGTCTCCCATATCTCACAGATATTCATTGACCTTGGCCTGCATGGCGAGGCAATGAATAGTTGAGGGGCCCTCAATGGGTGGGGGCCCCCTGCAGTGCAGGGGCTGCCGGGGCTTATGTTACACCCCTGCTTTGCAGTACCTAAAGCATACTGTACTTCGAGCAACCTATTTGGCATCCTTATGACTTCCAGATATGCACAGGGGCGGCTCCTCCGCTGAGGCGGAGGAGCATCGGCCCACAGCTCTATGATCAGGTCAAAACGGAAAAAATAAAATGATAACGCATTGATATTATAATTTTTTTTCTGAAGTTGCTCAGCTGGTTAGGAATTGGTGGGGTTGGCTGTGATATGAGCAGGGGGAGGAATGGTGAGCACTCTGTAAGTGCGCATGATGTCTTGGGCGAATATATACCATTACATCGCATGCGTTTACAAATGCGATTACAATGCGGTCTTTACATCAACCCGTTGATACATCACAGTACCATTACAACGCGGGTAATTACAAGGACTTGCTCTAGATGGCGCGCTGGACTTAGGAATAGTATAATTTACTATTCCAACTCCAGTGTGTGCAACAGTAGGGAAGGTGTTGGAACAGTAAATTATACTATTCCTTAGTTTAGAGCCCATCTAGAGCAAGCCGTTGTAATGACTTGCATTGTAATGGTACTGCGATGTAACAACTCGGTCGTTGTACAAACCACATTGTAAAGGTAACGTGATGAAATGACCACGTTGTTAAGGTTGTTTCCCGTCTTGGGCTGGCCAAACAATCATGTACACTTTGCATGTTCTTCACCACGCTGTATTGCACAGCCTGGGTGCAGAACATGCCCAACCTCCCAGTCCCTCTCTCAGTGCCGAACCACAGCGCTAAGACCAATCACAACGCTGCTATCAGCATTGTTGTGATTGGCTAGGTGAGTCTGGAAGCCTGGGTGCTTTCTGTTCCTGCTTCCTGCCCCTGGAGTCCTGGAAGCCAGCAAAAAGGACTAGGAGACATCGTCTGGAAGGCAGGTAAGTGATTTTAACATTTTTTTCATTACCTCCCACACCCGCTCTTCCAAAACCCCATCCCCGCCATTAAGAAGCAGCCGCAACTAGATCTGCAGTGAAAAGCGTTGTTTTACTCAGTGATCTAATTGCTGATTTATCTCTGCATCTTGATGGAGCAGGGTTTTTGCGAACTAAAACCTATTCGGATTAAACTCCTCATCGTGTGGATTACTAACAAAATGGTATGGAAATTAACAGTGCAAAACTTAAAAGGGCCAAAAATGAAACGTGCTGGGGAAAGTTAGTCTAGGCCGCAAATGCACAAGATTAATGCAGAAAATAACAGCCAAAAAGGCGCAAGTTTCTTTTCACTAACTGTTTGAAAATAATGTGCAGAGCGTTAGAAAATGCAAGCAAAAGCACTCATAGAGTGTTTAATAGTGGAGTTTTATAAAATAACAACGATAATCACACTTGTATTTGTTTTTCCTAGAGCATATTTTAGTGCTCTGCAGAGAAGGCCTCAAGAGTCTTTTCAGCTTTAGTTTTCTTATTAGAATGCAGAATGAAAATATGTAATCTGTCCTTTGTGAGTTCCTGATGACAGCTAAGGTTGTGAGAAGGAAACAATGAACATTGTGAATGGAACTTCCTTGCCGAGAGGAGTATGTGGACATTTGTATACTAAATATAGATGTACTTGCGAGATGGATAAATGTACAAGCCACGGAAGAGCGATAGCTGAATTTCCTCTGCTGAAAGGTTGATGACGTGAGCTGTCGAATACAGAGGAACAGTTAAATAGTTAGGCGCATCGAGAGTGGAGTGATTAGACACCCCTTATTTTGGACCAATGATATTTGAGGATTTTGGGGCATATTACCAAGGACAGTGTTAAAATTATTGCCAGTTTAGCGGCAGAAAACTGCCCCTAAAGCGGCGATAATGGGCTTGATAATATGCCGTGGAGAATTCCAATACAAGCCCATGTTGACACCAGAACATGGGCTTCTATTGAAATTCTCAAGGGAATATTATCAAGCCCATTATCGCCGCTTTAGCGGCAGTTTTCTGCAGCTAAAGCGGCGATAATTTTTAATGCCGTCCTTGATAATACACCCCTCTATTTGTATTGATATGTGAGGGGTTGGACCTTTAGTGAATTTGGGCTATAACTATTAGTAGTAAGAGGGTGGGGGTTAGGTGTGTTTATTCCTACTCTGCAAGTGGGGAGAGCTGTGTTGCTGTTCCATAACTTTTTGGCTGGCTGTTGTTCTGCTGATCCTGACTCTTTGACTTTGCTCCTAAATTCTTCTTGGGGATGCCCAGCTTACTCTCATGGCCAGAGGGTAGCTTTTCAGATTTCTAATACTGTGCATGATCTGTGAGTATGATATTCTAAATGTGCGTAAATCTTACTTGCAAATGTCTTTATTCTTTTGACTCTATGCCTATCCTGTCTTTTATTGCGCTGATATATGAGATGTACAATCGCAATTTATTTCATTACTGTTCTCTTGTGTGATAATCTATGATTCAATCTGTATTGTACTTGATAAACAATCACATTATTAGATAAAACATATTGATGAGGAAACAGAGTTTGTCTTTATTAGTGTCAATTTAGTTATTTAGTTATATTTAATGATTATTCTTTGTGATGGTATTTCTTTGGATTTCTGATATTATTTTGCCAATCCCTGACCACTTACCAATGTGTTACATCTCAGATATTTAAGATGGTCTGATCATTCAGGTTGTTTTTTGATTTTGGGTTTTGTGTTGATTACCTGTCTTGGTTTACAAACATTTTCTTATAGATATACAAAAGAACATACCAATGAAGTTATAAACTACTATACATCTGCGATTTTGAAATGTTGAAGTCATTTTTTAAAAAGTACTCCCTACTGGTGACGCATATGATTTTTTGGTAAGAAACGTTATTGGTTTGCTCATAATTATTTGCTATAAATCAGCCACACGAGATTGTCTATCTATTAGAATTGGTCACTCTATATTATACATCCTTAACCTGGTTGTTCTTATCTTTCTCTATTTTTGTTAACTTTTGTGCAAATTATGGAGGCAATGTGTCTCCACTCTTTGAACAATCAAAAGAGTGAATTCTATACCGAATGTTTTTAACTAGAGGTTATATGTGTGCTTCTTAGGTATGATGACATATTTTGGGCACACTTTTGCGATCCAATTGTTTGATAATTGAGATTTAATCAATAATTAAAAAAAAATCTTTTGCCTTTATTAACATTGATATTATCTGCACGTCCTGTGTATATTTATATAATTCTTTGGTTTTATCATGTTATTGTTCCACATATATCTTTCTTTAAATTGGTCTTATTTGTACATTTTCTTGTTTTGTTGTTTGCACTTTCAAACATGTTCTTGTTTTTGTGTTTTTGTATAAAGTGTTCTCTTCTTTTGTCTAGTCTTGTGCCTTAAGATTGATATGTAATGTTTGTATTTGTGTCATACATTTACAGCCCGGAGGAAGTTCCCTGTAGGGAATGAAACGCGTTGGCTGGATATCTTGTACCTGATGCTTTTTTAAGAAAAGAGAATTATTGGAATAAAGAAGTAATTTTTTCTAATTATTGGTTTTGATTGGACTTCTTGCGCTACGCACCCCCATGAATCAGAATAAATATTAACCCTTTGAAGTTAGTATTAGATAACCTACACTCAAAGGGGTGATATTTGTATAAGGAATATTTAGACAAGAACATTTTTGTCAGACTAGGTTTTGTTACTTATACATACAAACAGTGATTTTAACAGTGGGGTAGAAGTTATTTTCAATAAAGTAGCCCAAGATATAATTAAGGGCCACTTTACAATATAGTATTTGTTCAATTTACAAAGCAACTCCGCACTCTCATATCACACTCCCTGCCTAATTTTTTAGAAGTTCTCACACTATTCAGTCCTAGAATGCAAACATCATTTCTGGATAATTCATGCCGGCATATTCTTTTCAATCGGGATGAGCACTATTTGGAGATCCTATTGTCCGCAATCTACCCAGATTTGACTGCGGAAGACTCTGAACCCTTCAGCCTACAAATGAGTCCCTCAGAGATTATTTGTTACCTCCTTAAACTTACCTTCCACCTCCCAAACACAATTTGACTCAATTGTCACCTCGGTGCTCCATAATCTGGCCCGCCTTTAGAATACCATTGTTCAATAATATCTGAAACTTCAATTTCCCCTAAACCAGTCACTAGACGATCCTCAGTTCCTGGGTCAAATGTCAGCACCCTATTATCATCCTTCAAAAGCACTGCTCCAAGACCTGGTCTTCCATTTATAGGAAAAGCCATCAAATCAATTGTATCCTCTCAACTCAATTCACATCTTGGAATTGCTTGTGAGGTGACTTCCAGCGAGAAGCACTGCTGCCGCTTTTGTTACAAGGGGCAGTGCTGCAAAACCGGCCCCCAGTAAGAAAACCGGCCCCACCGTTTGAAAACCGGCCCTGCCTAAGAGTGGTTATTAATTTCTCAGACCTCATTGTAAAGGTGTGTACATCTTTCTGAGTTATCAGCAGTTTCTCCTGTTGCAGTATCTAATGCTTCATTGAATTTGCTCTCCCTACCTCTTGAAGCCGGAATGAAGCTCAAATTGTGATGTCTGATTTATAAGCTTATCCACTTCAACTTCCCTGCCTACATTGCTTCCTTGCTCAAAACGTTCGGCGGAGGCAGAGAATCCAGAAACAAAAATAATGTACAACACATATCACCCCCATCTAAAACCGCTCATACCTAGTATCAGTCCTTCTCAGGGCAGGCTCACTTCTGTGGAACTCACTCACAGCACGCTTAAGATTGGCACTTACTCTAATGTTTTTTCGTAAACACCAGACAACCCATCTTTTCAGAGTGTATTCATTAGACTACTGAAACCGTTATCTGCTCATATACATCCTACTCCTACAATTCCGCTACTCAATCACTCTTCTATTGCTGAATGGCTTCTGTCCTTGTTAATTGATAATGTCATCAGAATATCATTCTTTTAGGACTATGGGGCTTATTGCGATGGCGTAACGATCGGTAGCGATTGTTATGCCATCGTAAGAAGAATTACCGGCGGTGGGTATCATGGTGGACGGAAAGTCCATCTGCCGCTTTTCCAGTGGCGATTGGCTTCTGGGTGAAGCAGGGGCTCTAATATGGGGGCGGTGCCTAGCAGGCACCGTCCGCCATATTAGGATGTCAATTGTTAAAGGCCTTTCCATGGCGGAAACGCTGCCATGGAAAGGATGGCGGGGATTGGTTTTGGGGGCCTGTTGAGTGCCCCCCTTGTGTGTGGGGGAGGTGGGGTGCTCTTGGGGAGTAGCTATGGTACCCCCTACATTTCGCTGCACCAAGTGGCAGGCACCGTGTGGTGCCTGCCATGTGGTGCAGTGAAATGCCAGGCATGCGATTTTAACATTGCGGTGACACCCGCTGCAATGTTAAAATGCGGCATGCGACCGCCAGGGTGGTGGTCGCATCCTAATTTGCGGTGCGGGACCGCCGCATGTCTGGTGCCCGGTCTCAACACCGCGGGGATGGCGGGCGGACTCAGGTCTGCCCGCTATCCGAATAAGCTCTTATGTCTCTAAATTAAATAAATCGTCATCTGCAAATCAACTTCTAATGCTAATGGAACATACATCGTCAATGCAAAATGTCACCATATTTATTCTGTTCTTTTTGCAAGAGATGTAATCCTTACTTGTTATATGTAAAGCTCTCTCATATATGTCAGAGCTCTGCTCTTTATAAAAGTGATAAATAGACAAATAAGTAATTACATTAATAAACATGTACATTAATAAATAGTGTTGTATTTGCAGCTCCGGTATGGGTATTTCATCAATGTGATCCCAGTGTGGAGAGGAGTTGGCCTAACGCCTAGGGCGCTCGACCTCAGAACTGGGGAACTGGGTTCGAGTCTCGGTAATGACGCTAAACATCCTGTGATTCTGAACAAATCACTTAATCTCCCTGTGCCTAACAAAAAAATAAAAATATTAATGTGTGTCTTCATGTAACGTAACTGGTGCTATGTAAAGCGCTCTGATACCTAATTGGATTCGGGTCAAGTTTGCGCTATATAAAACTCTGCAAAAAAAAAAGTGTGCCATAAGACGTCAAATTTGGGTTTGATCACTCCACAACTCAAAATAACAAATAAAATTAATATTTTGTATTTCAGTATTGCACTGTACAGTATAGGTACACTGCATAGTACTGCATTGTTGAGTTATGTGGCGGTGCATCCTGTTTCATTGTATAGCAATGTGGCATTGCATTGAATTTCCCAGTGCTCTATCAGTAAAAAATTGTCCCAGTTAACAGTGGCAGCAGAGAAAGGCAGCCAGACGCAGCATCTAAAGCCATCAGCAGTGGCTCAGCACACAGAGTGTAAGGGAGATCACAGGCACGTTTTTGATTAACATTTTGTTTTATTATTGAGGAAAGTGGATAATCTGTTTTTCGCAGCCCATACTTTCATCTACAGGAAGCAACTCCCAGGGCTTTAAGTGGGATGAAAAAAGCGGGGGTCTCTCAAAGGGGCGTGGGCAATGTAATTAAGGGTGTGGTTTAAATACAGTACATTAAAAATCTCTGTTTAGCATAGTGTGCCACCCGACTTGTATTTTGCTGCTTCTGTCATTGCATCCAAATATGTGATACAACAAGTAACATCCTACCTACTACAAGTCAGGACTATTGGCTTTGTCAATGGTTGTTAGTTGCATAAGATAAATAAGCAGCAACTATGACTTGTACAGAATATTGAAAAAGCTTACACTTAAAGCCCTGGTGACACCACAACAATGTTGCAGCTCTTGCGTTTCAAAAAGAGAAGGGAAATCCAGATAGAAAAAAAGGGGCAGATTTACAAGCCGCTTGCGTCACTTTTGCACCGTCGTTGCGTCACTTTTGTGACGCAGCGGCAGCGTAAAAGTTGTGGCCCATTTACAACGTGACGCATCTAGGGAGATGCGTCACGTTGTGAAGCCCTGCGCCACATTAAACCTGTGTCAAGTTTAATGTATGCAGGGTGGGCGTTCCGTCGGAAAAAGCCTTGGAAAAGTGACGCAGTGAAATCTACAAGATTTCACTGAGTCACTTTTCCGACGCTGCTGCGTCAAAACCCTGCGCCTGCTTGAAGCAGGCACAAGGCATGAAGCAGCATGTTCGGTATGGGCAGCCCCTGAGCATTGCTGGAGTTGCGTCGTGCTAGCGACACGACTT
Source organism: Triturus cristatus (assembly GCF_964204655.1). Classification (NCBI taxonomy): domain Eukaryota; kingdom Metazoa; phylum Chordata; class Amphibia; order Caudata; family Salamandridae; genus Triturus; species Triturus cristatus. The sequence continues at coordinate 494,580,281 of NC_140588.1, forward strand.
CAACAATGCGCTGCCCTTATACCATCAGATGCGTCACGCATCTGTTTATCCTTGCGCCACGATGCGCTGGATTGTAAATGCGGCGCATCTGTGGTGGCGCAAGGGTAAACTTGCGTGACGCATCTTTCCTGGCGCATCCCTGCTGATTTGCAGGGATGCGCCAGGAAACATAAATCTGCCCCTAACTCTTTAAGGGATTTACCTTTCCCTACAACGCTCACCTGGCATGACGTCATGCCGTAACTTCTCCACTTGTGAGTAGTGTGAGCAGGGTACATCCATGTGCTTGCTGTCTCGAAACAGGTCTCTAGCGTGCTATGTTTTTTGCCCTGGCACGTTTTTCCAGACTGAAGTGACAGCAGATTGCTGTCACTGCAGTCCGGAAAAAACCGGACAGCCTGTGCCAGCGCACAAAACAGAGCCCGATAGAGACCCTTTCAAGACCTCCTTTAAAAAACTGCCGGTGCTCAGCACTGGTGAGACCCGGCCCACTTAAAGCCCTGGCAACTCCGTTCCAAGAAGGCTGCCGCTTTTATCAGCCACCCATTCGTGCTCTTCTCTCTGCAGCCACAGCTCGGCGCGAGGGGGAGTTTTGGTTTGAAGAGGAGGAGCAAAGTGTATTTTTGGCTTGCACACGCATTTGATGAGAATTCCAATAGAAGCCCATGTTCACACCAGAACATGGACTTCTATTGGAATTCTCAAGGGCATATTATCAAGCCCATTATCGCCGCTTTTGCGGCAGTTTTTTCCGCTAAACCGGCGATAATTTTTAACGCCGTCCTTGATAATATGCCCCCATGTTTGCAACATTAAAAGACAAGTAGAAAGAAACAAAGATGTGCTTCATCTACAATTTAGACAAATATGTACGCATACTATCAAACGTATCAGATCTAATTTTCATATAAACTCACGTGGTTTCTATCGTATGTCTCTTTTTACTGAAAAGTAGGTCTGTATAATCTACTTAGTATTATAGGACGACATCAGGAATAATAAGTGCACACACACGATTTATCCCTTCCTGTCTGCTACTGTGCATTTCATCTCATTCTACACTCACAGTCACCAGACTCCATCCAAAATAACAGAACTCTATCCAGCTGTCAATAAAACATTGTAAATTTGAACACCGTCTATTGTGATTCACTGTGCTCACCTCCTTGTGAAACCATTTCCCACCAGACTCAGCCATGAGTCACTGCCTCTGTAGGCATGTAGCTAGGGTTTAAACCCCTTGGCCGCGGCGCAAATTCTGCCACGGCGCTGGGGGGATGCAGGTTGAGCGTGGCGCTGCCATGCTCGTGACGGAACCACGCCGTCATGAGTCACGGGCGAGCTGTGCTCATGACGGCGTGGTTCCGTCACGACTCCGCCCACTCTTTATTTCACCCGCACAGGCGGGGAATCAGCGACGCGTGGGCGGAGCGGCCGCAGCATGATGGAACCACGCTGTCATGAGCACACGCCGCCCGTGGCTCATGACGGCGTGGTTCCGTCATGCGCACACAAGGGGTTAAAGGACTCCGTCCTTGCTACCTATCATTTCAAAATGTTAACTGCATTCACTCCACTTGTTGAAGTGGTAGCTTTCTTGGGTGCGTAACCAAATAAGTCTGACCATGTGACATATTTTCTAGCACAACTTCGCTGACTACTGTTGGAAAACAGGCTTACCTTTGATAGTGCACGGCACAGCGGGAAAAGGGTTTCGGATAAACAAAGCAGAGCATATAACCTTTTATACCACACGCTATAAACAGTTTGCCAGTTTACTTATTATATTTCTTTCTCTATTTAGAAGACTACATTTTGGCCCATATTACATCAGGTCCTCCGACGTACCGGAGAATATGACAGGGATTTGGCAAACGATTTAGATGAAATAATTTCCTTATGAGGACCTAGAACAAAGATGATACTTATATTTACACCTTTCTATATACATTTATATACATCTCTTCACCATTGCAATAATGAATAAAGACGGGCTCAGTTTCTCTGTTAGTTTGCTTTTATCTATTTTCTTCGAAATCATACAGAATGGTCAAACAGACACAATGCAGAATCTGAATATTCACTCAAGAACACATTGCTGGTAATCACAGTAACTTCTCAATTACGGAGCATGAGTTAAGTAGATAGTGTAAGAGACAAAGAGCATTTTTTTTCAATAAGAACAAATGGAAATACAGAATTTCATAGGAACCTAGGAAACTATAGCACAGCGTGCTAATAGCTGGAAATGCGAACCCTCCAGCTGAGAGGGAAAGCTGGGGCTATCCTCATGAGGTATGAGGAGCAAAGTTAAAGAGTCAGCTTACAGACAGCATCAGCCAAGTACATCAAAAAAACAGGTCACATGAATGCCTCAGATAGATCTAACACCAACTCTCTTTTCTCTCTCTCTGCCTCAGCCTACCCGGCCGAATCTATCCCTGATAATTATACCCTATTGTTTATCGATTCTAGCTTATTCTTGTAACTAAATCCAAGAAAGTCCTTTTCTGATTGGCTAACAGGCATAGGGTGTTAAATCACCACTTCCGTTGCTCTTCTCTTTCAAACGTCCATTGTTTTAGTTCCATGCTGTCAACATCGTCCTTCAGCAGAGGAAATCAAATGTTCTCCTTCCTCGGCGCACGCATTTGGAAACATTCAACAGCACAGTTTATCACAAGGGCACACTTTTTCCTGCGACAGTAGGAGGCATCGTTGATACACTGGATATGTAGCAGCCACTCGAGAATAAAGAACACAATAGACAGTTTTGAAGAGTAAAACTCCTTTTCTGTATTTCTACATTCTAAAGTAAAATTAACCCTAGCGCCAATGCTGTGGCCTTCTTGTAAAACGTGTAGTTTCTCTAGGAGAAATAAACCGGCTTTATTATTTATTCAAAAACAAAAGCTCCATTTCATAATTTCATTTCACTAGTATAATAAACATAATCATTTTGAACTATTATTCTTTAATTCATATTTACTTAGTTATGTTAGCAAACAATACACATCCTTTTTCGAATTTTTACTCATTGTACAGAAATCGTTTGTGGCCCACATAGACACAGTGTCATTTTTCGGCACCTTTCTTATTTCTTTTTCTCGACTACATGTTAATTACTTTTGATTAATTTTCAAACTTTGTTGATAACTTCACACCATGGAAGGTTAAATCTGAGCAGGTTTTATTTACACAATAGCCTGCTCCATCACCTTCAAATCTTTTTCTACATCCTTCAAGGTGATTGACTCGGTCATCTTTAATACCTTGGAGACCAAAACAATTATTAGCACTAAAAAACACAAAACGCAAATTGTGCTTCTAACTCCGCATCAATAGCCAAAAAATAAAACCATCTAAGAGAGATACTGCAATTGCTAGCCAGAGAAGACCTGTTTAAACCCACACCTGATATTCATGAAATCCATTTTCTTTCTTTCTTTCTTTCTTTCTTTCTTTCTTTCTTTCTTCCTTTCTTTCTTCCTTTTCCTCAAAGTTGTTAGTCTGTGGTCAGGAATATTTTTGGAGCTTTCATGAACAGCCACGCAACTTGATAAATAAGGAACATTTAGAAATTCTTTTTGAATCTGTAATATTGAGAAAAGTTATTTGTTAGTCCGTATAGCTTTACCTATTTCATGCTTGCTTTCCTTTTGACTACATTTTTTTCATGATTGCACTAATATCTGTATATGGAAATAATTACAGATATTAAGCAACCTGACAGAAAACAAAAATATTGTAGGTATGAGTTACATAATTTAAATTTCTTTTCATCCCTTCGCACCAGGGGAGATTTCACTTCACAAATTGTTGGTCAATGTTGAGTATAATGCTTGGACTAAAATCTCCTGGAGAAATCGGTACTCATTTAAAGTAGCTAGTGCACCACGAAGGTCCAAAAAACCTAATGTCCATTTCACGTTGGGGAAAAAATCTGATTTACATGACTGAGGCATCATCCATATGCCATTCCATATGTAAAGGTAATATTAAACATTCATATAAGGGGTCTGGGGAAAAGGATTGCATTTATAACATTATGTCAATAGCATTGCTTGAATATAGGCTTCTCTTTTCCTGATTTGCGAGCTTTGGTTATTAGGAGAATTTTTGATTTCACTTAGAAAGGTTTTAAGGGAACCCTGGAAAGGGAAGGGTGAGAGGGGAATGTTGACTAGTGCATCTCTTGGGAATACAATTATGAGAGAGAATTGAATTGGTGAAAGTAGCTGGCTTGGGGATGGCTGCACATAGATGTCATACATTGTATTCCGAAGCCAAAACTTTGATCGCCTGTGTGGTGAATGTGAGAAGTTGGCCTGGTAAATGCTGTCCACTAGTTATAGTGGGCACCCTGTACCAGTCCAAACACCCCCTTATTGGTCATAGGTTAAAGATAACCTTTATTGAAAGCTATCCTAGTGGTAGCTATGGAGAGCAGCCTTCAGGCTAAGTCTTGATGGAATGTAAAGCAGCTTGTTTTACTAGTCTATAATCTCTTGAGTGCCTCAATGAAAGACAACCACACCAGGTATATATATAAAATATATGTATTTATTTCTAAACACACCCTCCTAGACTCTTTATTAGGCTAGAGGTCATAACCCATAAGTTACACTTCAAATGGGACAGTAATAAGCACAAATACACGTCAGGCCCTAGGGGCGAGCCAAACCATATACTAAAATAGTGGTATAAGAACCACGACTTAACTAGACACAAGGCCTAGAGCTGGTAGAATCGCTGGGACCCCAAGGAACCACCCAAGGTAGTGACACAGGGGACTCACGGGAGCCGTGTGCAGTGTTAGAACACAGCCGCGAGCTCCTGTTTGATTCTATGGGGAAAGTCGCGGTTAGAGTTTTAAAGAATAAGGACACTTAGAATTGAGTCAGGACCAAACCCTTTGGGACTTAGGAAGTTCTAGGGTCAACAACTACGGGAGCACCGGAGTACTTGTGTTACCTCACCCAGGGAAGCCGGGTGCATAGGTGTCAAATGGTGTTGGGTCGCTTCGTCGATTTTAATGGGAGCTGGCGAAGAAGTGCTGCTGCCGGGAAGATGCTAAATGTCTGAAGAGATCCAAGCCTGGATCGAAGATGAGAAGAACCTGAAAGCAGAGGGGACAGAGTTTGGGTCACTAGCCAGTGACCAGGAAGGCGTGTGATTTCAGGTGAAGAAGGTGAAGCTTGACTCTTCAGCCACGAGGACCAGGAGGCATCGAGGACAACTAGGAGCTGGATTCGAGCTGTCCCACAAAGGATGTTGAGTGCTGCAGCATCAGTGCCCGGATTGGACACAACAAGCCTTGGCAACAGCAACCCACACAGAAACAAGAAAGATGCTTCGGTGCAGACCAGCAACATCTGTGGGACTCACCACTTGGTAGGGAGTCAGGGCACGTCCGGAGCAACCAGGGAAGCCCAGGGAAATTCAAAGTTACCCCCTCAGGGACCCACCAGTCGATGGACCAGGGATTGTAAAGGGACCTCAAGATGAAACACAAAATGGCGGACCACGGGTCACTCGGGGAGACTAGGCTGACAGTCTTTGGTGGATTCTGTGCTCGAGGGGGCTAGAAGTCAGCCCAAGCACGACTTCAGGAGACGTTGAGAAGTCAATGCATGGTGACCAGGAGTAACGGTTCCACGCTACTCACTAGGGCTGCGGGTCTCAGCTTTGCTGGGGACTTGGGTCGGCCTCTGAGATGTCTGGAAATCCTCTTCCTGGGCTGCAAATACTTTGAAGTCCGGTGGGAGCTTCGGAGATGCAGACTGGCAAAATGCTTCGTTGGTGCCTGCCAAGCAGGGGAGTCACTCTTCTTCAGTCCTCTAGTCTTGAGTAGAGCGTTGAAGTTCCAGGATTCAGCTTCAGAGTTTCATCCAGGGATATCTAAAGTTCTGGTTACAGAGGTTCCTTACTTATACCTAAGGAAGGAGTTGGACTAGCTCTGGGGACCCACCTATGAGAGGGTTTGGAAAGACGGGTGGCTACACCCATTTCCTTTGTTCAGTTTCATGCCAGAGCAGGGGCTGGAAGACCCTGAACCGGTTTGAACTGGACTATGCACTGGGACAACAAATGTGCCCCCACATGCAGGACTTCAAAGCACTCAGAGAGTGCTCCCACCCAGCCCCAATACACATAAGCCTGTCTGGGAGGTGGTGACAGGAAACCTATTGTCCAGGCCTCCCCTGCCAGAGTTTCGGTCAGTAGCAGGAGGCCAAACCCGTATCTGTGGCTGCAGCATCCATTTTGTGATGCCAGGACTCTGTTAAGTTTCTACCGGGTGTACCAGTACTGCCATGTCTCTCCCTTTAGAAGGGTGGGATCATACTCCCACACCAGTTACTGGTGTGGGGGTATGATTCCAAGGTGTTTGACACCAAACATGATATGTTTCTGTGCAGCCAGTCCAAAGTTAGCATTTACCATTGGGTTATAATGCACTTAAGAGTATATGGTCAGACTGCACAACTGACAACCCCGGAGAAGAGATTCCGAAGGCTGCAGAGGGGCTCAGCTCATGCCTGGGCACCGTCTCACATATAACCAAGCACTCTGCCTTCAGGATTTTTAAGGCCTGCCATAGGAGTGACTGATAGGTTTGTATGTGCAGTGATAGGTGTGGTATAGTGAACCTATACCTCAGTAAGGGGTGCATGCACCACCTTACCCAGGCTGCAGTAGAAGACCCGTGGTGTCATTTTGGTTGGCTTTCCAGGGGTGACATAATAAATGCTGCAGCCCCTGGTACCTATGCCCTGGGTACATTGTGTACCATATACTCTGTGGTGTACCTAAAGTACATGCAATCAATTTAGAGAGGAAGCAGCTAAGCTGGGGCCATGAATAGCAGGGTCCCAGCCAGACTAAAGTCGAAAAACAGTGAAACACCATCAAAAAGTGGGGGTAAACATGTGAAACAGATCCTACTCTCCTACAGTGAAAATTTCAGAACAAGTGATCAAATGCTCTTTAGACCTAATGTGCATGGCAGAATATGCCTAGAGGTTTTGTCAACCGTATGACATGTTAGTTCTGTTGTCTCAGCAGTGATTCTAACTCGAAGGAATGCATTCTGATCAAAGTTTAATATATTGTTTCGCTTATTAGGCCACGTTTCCATAGAAATCCTGTAGGATAGTTTCTAGTTTTTTACTTTTGGGAAAAGTCATCTTAAAGAATTCCTATTTTATCTGGCGTTGTGCCCGGCCCTCTGTGCAGGGTCCCCCTAGATTTTTATATTCCTATGTTGAAACCATTTGTGTTGGCTTTTAGGGCTCTGCACACCTTTTTCCTGCTGACCAGTGGTAAATTGCTTGTGCTCTTTCTTGAAACATGGTAAAATTGTAATACTCTTGATTAGAACATTTAATTTACTTGTAAGTCTCTAGTATATAGTACTACATGTACTCAGGGCCTGTAAGTTCAATGCTACTTTTGGGCTGCTTCCAGGCCCTGCGCCCATCCCTCCACAAATGCCAAACCCACAGCCACGCATGGCCTTTGACTGTGCGCATTGTGGGGTTGGAGCTGGATCTGGCCGTGCACCAAACTCCATGGACGTCTTAGTTTACGTTAAAAAAACATAGACATTGTTTTCCCAACACCCCACCACTGTGCACAGCTGATATCTCATGTAACAATATAAAGGATGTCATTTTAAGTAAGGCAGGCCTATTAATTTTGTCAAAGCGTGAGAAGAAAAAAACTGTTTTCCTATTAACTTTATTAAAGGGGGTCATCACATTAACATATATAAAAACAGACCTATTGGCTTTGTCAAAAATTCAGCAATAACTATAATCAAATTAATATTTTATAAATTCACACATTGCAATGTTGGACAGTATCGATTGTCATGAAATATTTTCAGTAAAGCAATTAAAAAAAATAACATTACCATGTCTTTGAGGACAGTTAAAGAACCAATCGCAAGGGGTCCCTGCACTTCAATTGAAAAGCATACATATGCTTCACGGACTGTTAAAAAAATATGATAAGCTCTCCTGATGTAATGAATTCAATGACCAAGGAGACTTACTATTGTTTTTTTTTCTTTTTTAATGATGCTGGGGGGCTTCTTATCTCCCTGTATCCCTCCACAAGATTAAATGGCTGGTGGTTACCCTGTCCCGTCTAGGAGCACGACCAGGAACAGCAATTAACATTGAAAGCCCTCAGAGGGCATTATAGGCACTCTTTCCCTGGAACAATGAATAATAAATAAGCATCCCCTGGTGCTCATTTATTAATCTATTTTCCACAACATGCAGAAATGTTAGGGGGTGTGGGAGGAGTCAAGCACCCTCTGCAGGCTCCCCAGCCACAACCCATAATGGGTGCCGGTGGGAACCAACTATTGTTTTCCAGTAGCTGCCCCAGTGCCCACCTGGGGCACCCACAGCATGCTAAAGTATTGGGGGCCATGGGGAGAGCTCCAAGGCCTGCAGGGCCCCAACTGTCTCCCCAGCCAGCACCCATAATAAGTGCTAATGGGAACGGGTGATTTTCTGAAAGTGTGAGCCCCGGTGCCAACAAGGGGCTCCCACAACCTGCTGACATGTTGGTAACCATGAGGGGGAGCCCCAATGCCCCCAAGGCTCCTGCCTGCACCGGCAGCCATCTTCATTCCTTTGCCCCCACCTAAGCACAGCAGCTTATTTGAGTGCTCTTGCCTGGTGGGAGCAAAGTTATGTTTTCTGCCTGGGAGAATGTGGGCATGGAGCACTTACATTACCAACCCATACTCTCCCATGCACGGAACATCAGTGTTCTGGGGATGGGGTCCCAGAAGTACTGCACTCATCAGGCCCCAGGAAATAGGGCCCCTGGGGCCAGTGTATGGCTTTGGGACGAGGACTGCAAGCCACCTTCCTAAAATGTAAAATTCTGCCTGTGGGGGACAGGGCCCCAGGGCCTCTATGAGACTTCACCCAAAAGATTTATTGGCCCAGGGGTATAGGGTCCCCAGGGCCTCAATGATGCTCTGAGAGAGGGGCCACATGCCTCCCTTGCAAATCAAAGATCTATCTTTCTGTCAAATGTGGTAAATTTCAGTCTAGCCATTTCAGCTGTAGCTGAGTTTAATTTACCTAGCGAAGCGTGCATGGGGAAAAAACACTTTGGCACCCCTCCCTTTTTTGTGGGTCCTTGCTCAATGAATCAATCTGAAACTTTCCAGGTGAAGCTTAGGGGGATGAGACTTTTTTTTCTAGACAATCGTTTTTCATGAAATGCTATTGGATATGATGATTTTTTTGATTTTCATGAAAATATTTTCCTAATTCAAGATGGTGTATACAGATAGGAGATAGGAACTGCTATGAGCACCTATTTAACACCCACCATGCATATTTGTTCATGGCCAAGTGGAAGGATCAGTTTGTCTGGACATATTAAATGGCAAAATAGAAAGAACGCATAGTATCATGGTAAAGCATTATGATCGTCCAGCTATACAGATGTTCTATTTATTATCTGGAAAGGAGATTCAGTGTTAGCTAGGGATTCCATATGGATTTTAAATAACAATTAAATATAGAACTCACTTACTGTATAAGTAACACCAGAATAAAATATTTTATATGTTTTTGTGGAGTTGTTTAATAAAAAATCTGGGAGTGCGAGAACAAGTTGTAAAAAGACTGGATGATGTGATTCAAATATACTTATGTTTTCAAAGTAAGAGAATATGTAAATTAAGTTAAAAAATACTGTCAGTGTTTTACTACCCTTAGCTACAAATCCAGAGAAATTAGTAGATTGTACTGTGAAATCTTGAAAAGGGTTACATTAAGTGAGAGCAGTTCGAAGGAAAATCTACAAATAACTTTTAGAAAATGTTTGTGCCTGAGAGATCATTTAACACACAGTCATTTACAAAGTGAGAGAGAATGAAGTTGGGTGATTAAGATAGGGCTTTTAAAAGGTTGCAAAGTAAAACCTTTAAAAACAGTGTGAATATAAATGAATATTCAGTATCATTTGGAAATTGTATGACACAGATCAAGAAAGCTATCAAATGTTTTGACTGTAGAGATCATGTTTTTCTATATCCCTGCAACAAGCCATGTACAGTTAGCACTACACAATCTGTCAGGAAAATAATTTTGGAACATATGCGGGACATCAAAAATATGATAGTACTAGATATTTCAGAGAGGTACTCACAGTAATAATACGTTTTTACAATTCGATAGAATTGGTCGAGTAGAACGTAATTCAGGAGATGGTGATAGAACTAGTGTCATATGAAATTTGGAATTCAGATAAATTATAGATTTACAAACAAATATATCTGGGGAGTGTTAAATATTCCTGGAGAATTTTCATCAGACCTGTGAATAAGTTGATGTTTGCTGAGTTAAAACTACGCATTCGTATCAGTATGAGATACAAATTATTTTTATGATTTTTGTGGTTTCCATTTTGAGGCAAGCACATGAACATGACATTTAAAATGAAATGGTGAATGAAAATGTCAGTGCACTCTGAGAGGGTATTTACTGACTCGTGTTGATATGGGTCCTAATTATTAAAATATGATGTTTTGTAATGCTGGTTAATCATTTATACTATGTATCATTGTAGATGTCAATTGCCATAAATTCATTATGCTATTCATTGACAAGATAGGAATTGATCATGAACTGCTATGGCATTTATAGTTTGTAATACAATTTGTAGACATTTTTCAATGTTATACAATATATTGATTTAAGGGTTTAGGAGATTGCATACCCCTTTAACTAATAGGAAGTGTTCTTTATACCTATTGTCAGGTTACAAGCAATCTTACCTTTGTTGCTTGATGATGGAGTTCGCAGAGACGTTATGGACCAACTTCCTGTGATTCTAACGCAGTTCCTGTGAGGTATTTACTAACACTAGGTTTATTTCAGTTAGAATTTAGGGAGGAGGGCAGGATCGGGGACGCTAGCTGTTCCTGGTTGTCGACCTGCGAGGCAACAAGGAAAGCAGATTTAGAAACCACTGTTTCTGCCTTTCTAATTTTCCTACATCAAGTTTTGTATCATTAGTCTTTCATATACACTTGAAGGGACCCCTACCTGCGATCTAGGAAAGTCTATCGTCGTGTCCGTGTTGTCGTAGTGAAGTGGCACCTGTTCTCTTGATAGTCTGAAGTGACTTTATTGATAGTAGAAGTTGTGTTCACCTATGCAAAGAGCAAACATTAGAATAAATCATGAATTCTCTTTTCATGTTTTGTTGTGAATTTTCTGTGCCCTATTAATTAGTACTTCTTTCACTTACTCCTTTTTAAATCACCATGTTCTTATCTTCACTACCTAGTTTTGTTAAAAGTAAATGATAATAGACACCAAAAAACATCTACTATGTTAAGCATTTACAAATATGTTAAAATGTGCAAAAACAAATTTTGTCCAAAATTTGACAAGTGCTGAATTCTCACTGTCGTTATAATTTGTCTTTTACTCTTTTAGGTTCTGTTCCAAAGAAAACAGTTTTCCCACTTTTGCCACGGAAGTATTCTCAATTTGCAGCTTTCTTGCGATGGGCGCCTGAATTCAATTAAATGAAAAAAACGTTTACTTAGCTTTCTTTTGTATTCACAGCTCCGAAGACGAAAGACGCGATCTCTGGGGAACTCCGTTGAGCCGAAATGAAGAAGGAAGTCTTCGACGAAAGCCGGAAGTTCAGGTACGTTTCTTTGATGGTTGCGCGATGGAGATATCTTCATGTGGGCGCTCCGAACACGCTCCGAAAAAAAAAAGAAGGCAAAGCGTCTTCACGTTGTCGGGTGTGGCTATTTATACCTGTGTCACACCCGAATACAATTATTGACGCTACGCGCACGTTTCTACACACGCGCCTAGCGTCTGAATGTTACTTTGAATATGCTGTGCTAATGAAAGAGCTCTTTACTCTGAAGCTTGGAAAATAGTTCAAAAAGGCAAATACGACAACAAAAGACACTCAAATAAGTTCTGTGCAATACATCAAACAATTCGCCTCATGTAAAAATCGTCTCTATACAATGATACATAAATGTTTGCACCAAATACCCCAAGATTTACCAAACACACGAATACAATGGTGTGCAGGATGCACGGGTCTGGAGTGGGTTTTTTATACTGGATGATGTTTGTTTTGGATCACTACGTCTGCGCTATAGGGTGTAATCCATGCTATCATGACACCTATACCTTAAACTTATTGTGTTGTCCTTTATTTTTTTACTCACATTTCACATTGAAAAAGTTCACAGAATTCTGCAGTTGCAGTGTGATCAAGGCTTCAGTCAGAGCTGAAACGTGTTGATTGCTGTCTGTGCATTAAACTTTGCATTGCAATGCACATATCCCACTGTATTTTGTTGGGGTTACAAGGGTTTGGCTCAAGAGCCTGTACCTGCCAGCAGAGGACCAACTGGGGATGGACCAAGACAAGCAGTGTTTAATTTAAATTTATATATATACGTGTATGTGTGTGTTTGTGTGTTTGTAAGTGTAAATGCATGTGTATTCCCTAGTTAGGGTTTAGAATGCATGGGATTCTGGGTAGGAAAATGTTGGGAGATCCATGCAAGCCACACCTCCCTGGACTCCCCTGGGTGTCTAGTTTTCAAAAATGTCTGGGTTTGGTAGGTTTCCCTAGATGGCCGCTGAGCCTGGAAACAAAAATGCAGGTGACTCCCTTGCGAAAACAGGTAGTTTTGAGATCGATAATTTTGAAGTTTCCACAGTATGTTTTGGGCCATTTTCTGCCACGGACACTAGGCCTACCCATACAAGGGAGGTACAATTTCTATCGGGAGACCTGGGTGAACACTGGGTGGTAGGAAATTTGTGACGGCCCAATGATCTCACAACTTACTCACACAGAAAAGTGAGCAAAATGTGATTTATTTTTAGCTAAATTTGAGGTTTGCAGGGGATTCTGGGTCGGAAAATATTGGAAAATCTACACAAGCCGTACCTCGCTGGATTCCCCTGGGTGTCTATTTTTCAGAAATGTCTGGGTTTGGTAGGTTTCCCTAGACGGCCACTGAGCCCGGAACCAAAAACCCAGGTGACTCCCTCGCAAAACCAGGTTGTTTGCGATCAATAATTTTAAAGTCTCCACAGTACGTTTTGGGCTATTTTCTGTCACAAGCACTAGGGTTACCCATACAAGTGAGGTACAGTTTTTATTGGGAGACCTGGGGGATCCCAGGGTGTAGGAAATTTGTGGCGGCCCTGTGATCTCACAATTTTTTCACACAGAAAATTGAGGAAAATTAAATTTCTCTTTAGCTACATTTAAGGTTTGCAGGGGATTCTGGGAGGAAAATGTTGGGGGATTAACGCAAGCCACACTGCCCTGGACTCCCTGGGTGTCTAGTTTTCAGAAATGCCTGGGTTTGGCAGGTTTCCCTAGATAGCCTGCAAGCCCAGCACAAAAAACTCAGGTGACCCCCTTGAAAAACCAGGTCGTTTTGTAATGAATAGGTGGGCCCCTGTGTTTTTAGTTCCAGGCTTGCAGATATCTTGGGGAACCTAAAAAACCCAGACATTTCTGAAAACTAGACACCGGTGAGAGTCCAGGGAGTTGTGGCTTACTTTTATAACCCAACATTTTCTTTCACAGAATCCGCTGCAAACTTCAAATTTAGCATGAAAACTCACATTTCCTAATATCTGTATGGGAAAGTTGTGGGATCACGGCACATCACATTTTTTCTACCACTCAGCGTTCCCGACAGTCTCCCGATAAAAATGATACCTTACTTGTGTGGATGGGCCAAGTGCCTGTGATATGGAAGGCCCCAAAAATTTCAGAGAGTGAGTGGGGCCCAAAGCGGGTCTAAAAGGGTTATTTGTTTATACGTTTTTAGGCTGACGCCTCTTTGGACACCCACACAAGTGAGGTTTAATTTTTCTCGGGGGATCAAGAGGAACGCTGGGTTTTAGGACATTTGTGGCTGTGCGGTGATCTTACAATATTCCCACACAGAAATGTGAGGAAAATATGACTTTTTAAGTAAATTTGAGGTTTGCGGGGTATTCTGGGTAAGAAAATGCTGGGGAATCCATGCAAGCCACATCACCAACCAAGTGTCGGTCCGTGAATACCACCATACACGCACACCAACAGCCAAGTACCATCCATGCACACCGCCAGCCAAGCACCATCCATGCACATAGTCAGTCAAGCACGATCCATGCACACCGCCAGCCAAGCACCACCCATGCACTGCACCAGCCAAGCACCATGCCTGCACACCTCCAGCCAAGCACCATCCATGCACACCATCAGCCAAGCGCCAATCTACACACACCATCATCAAGCGTGAGTCCACACACACCATTAGCCAAGTGCAAGTCCAAACACACCACCAGGAAAATGCCATCCAAACGTCAGTACACGCAGGTCATCAGCCAAACTCCAGTTCACACACACAAACTTCCCCTGGTTTCTATTGGTAGACTACAAGTATCACTGAAACAGCCAAAATGTGTGCCTAAAAAAAGGGGGAGGGACCCTTGCCTATCGGGCTCCTCCCTGACATGCCCATAAACATATCCCTGCTGCCTAGTGGGCTCTCTGCCTCCCCTGCGGGGGGGGGGGGGCAGATAAGGGACTATTGCCCCCATCTGCCTTCCAGGGGGAGTAAGACTTTGTCACATTTTATTTTTAGGGGTTAGAGACATTGTTTTCAGAAATGTTTGGGGTTGGCAGGTTTCCCTAGATAACCACCAAGCCCGGGACAAAAAACTCTGGTGACCCCAATAAAAAAAAAACTGGTTGTTTTGTGATAGATAGTTGGGCACCTGTGTTTTTGGTTCCAGGCTTGGAAATATGTGGGGGAACCTAAAAAACGCAGACATTCCTGAAAACTCGACACCTGTGAGAGTCCAGGGAGGTGTGGCTTACTTTGATACCCCAACATTTTCTTTCCCAAAATCCGCTACAAACTTCAAATTTAGCTAAAAACTCACATTCTCCTCTAATATCTGTGTGGGAAAGTTGTGGGATCACTGCATGGCACATCTTTTCTACCACTCAGAGTTCCCCTCAGTCTCCCGATAAAAATGATACCTTACTTGTATGGATGGGCCAAGTGCCTGTGACATGGAAGGGCCAAAAACGTTTAGATATTGAGGGGGGCCCAAAGCGGGTCTAAAAGAGTAATTTGTTTATACGTTTTTAAGCTGACGCTACTTTGGGCACCCATACAAGTGAGGTATAATTTTTCTTGGTAGACCAAGGGGAACGCTGGGTGGTGGGAAATTTGTGGCTGTGTGGCGATCTTACAATATTCCCACACAGAAATGTGAGGAAAATATGACTTGTTGAATAAATGTAAGGTTTCCAGGGGATTCTAGGTAAGAAAACGCTGGGGGATCCATGCAAACCACACCACCAACCAAGTGTCAGTTCATGCATAACACCATCCATGCACACCACCAGCCAAGTGCCATCCATGCACACCGCCAGCCAAGCGCCATCTATGCACATAGTCAGTGAAGGACTATCCATGCACACCGCCAGCCAAGCACCACCCATGCACTACGCCAGCCAAGCGCCATCCCTGCACATCGCCAGCCAAGCACCATCCATGCACACCGTCTGCCAAGTGCCACTCCACACACACCACCAGTCAAGCGCCAATCTACACACACCGTCATAAAGCATGAGTCCTCAAACACCATTAGCCAAGTGCAAGTCCACACACACCACCAGCAAAATGCCAGCCAAAGGTCAGTACATGCCGATCGTCAGCCAAACTCCAGTTCACACACACACAAACTTTTCCTGATTTCTATTGGTAGACTACAAACATCACTGAAACAGCTAAAATGTATGCCTAAAAACAGGGGGAGTGACCCTTGCCTATAGGCCTTTTGCCTGACATGCCCATAAACTAAACATATCTCTGGTGCCTAGTGGGCTTTCTGCCCCCCCATGGGGGGCATATAAGGGGCTATTGCCCCGATCTATCCCCGGGGGGGGCAGAAAGATTTTATCAAATTTTTTGGGGGTAGAGACATTGGCATGCCCATTCTGGGCATTTCCAACCTCTATGTATAAAAAAACAAATGAATCCCTGGTGCCTAGTGGGTTTTCTGCCCCTCCCCCCGAGGGCAGATTAGGGGCTATTGCCCCTATCTGCTTCCAGGGGCAGGCAGAAAGACTGTGGAGTTTTGGGGGCTGGGGGCATTGGCATGCCCATTTTGGGCAGCCCACCTCTCTATATTAAGAAAATAAATACATTCCTTGTGCCGAGTGTGCTTTCTGTCCCCGGGGGGCAGATGGGGGCTACATCCCCCATCTGCCTCCCAGGGGGCAGAAAGACTGAATTTTGTGGAAAACGTTGAGGGGGAGCAAAAGCCCTTGCCCAAGGGGCCGCTACCCCCTCCCTGGTGCCTAGTGGGTGGATCCCTGCTTGGGGATCACCCTCCTACAGTGATCCCCAAGCACTGATCGACTAGAGAGGGGTACCATTGGAAGGTCAACTCCAGCTCCCGAGGCTGTTTGGGAGAAAAGGAAATTTCCAGTGCCTTGTGGTCGGACGTGCGGGAGTTGTCAGACGCATATGAGCACTTTTGCGTAAGACGCCGCCCACGCCTCCTAGGCATAGAAGGGTTTAATGATTACTTCTGTGGAGGAAGTTGTCCCTTCATGCACAAAATCAATAATTGTGATTTGCTACTTCTTTGTGTGCTGCAGAATAGCACACATAGAAGTAGCAAATCAGCACTATTGATTGTGTGGGTGTCTGTGTTGGCGCTAGCAGCGATTTTTAGCACCATTGCTACGGATAAAACAGAAGTGCACCGCATTCTTGTACAAATCGCATATCCCTGTATTTCGAAAATGGCGCAGCGCTGCAAAATTTGCCACAGAGCCTCAACTTTTTCTTCTACATATGCCCCTTTGTTCCTTGCATGTAGGTGATACATGTAGGAAAGGGTCTAAGGGGCAGATTTATGAGCCCCTTGCGCCACTTTTGCGTCACTTTTAACATGGGAAAAGTGACGCAAAAGTGGCGCAAGGGGCTCATAAATCTGCCCCTAAGTATTTTTATAATAAAACGCACGACTGTATGACTAATTGTACTATTTAAATCCAAATATAACTGGAATAAGGGATTATAGAAAGTTTGCTTCAAGGATGCTCAAGGGGAAATGACATAAGAAATAGGACCCTCTTGTTTGGATTTTCATTGTAGCTACAATTCTCTATCGAATATCCTCAAAACTGAGGGAGCAGCTGTTTGGAAACTCCATAATGAATAACTCAAAAAGGAATCTATTTTGAAAAATACTTGATGAAAAGCAGAGCATTAGAAGGAAATTAAATCGCTGCTTGGCAACCTTAATATAAGATGACGCATAAATGCGAAGCCCTGCATAAGAAATGTTTAATTAGTGTTTGCCAAAAGTGTTCCACGATAAAATGGCACTTCACAGTACATTCAATTTCTACCTTCAATGACGAATTATAAAATGGTTTCATGACTAACCTTAAATTTGCTAAAATTATTAACCTTAGCCAAAGATGCAATTTAAAATAAAATAACCGATGTATCAATCAAAAGAAAACAAATCCAAACGTCGATGGGGGACTAAATAAAGGGTGTTACAACGTATGCGCCTCACTTAGGCGGCAACTACAATGAGGACCAAACGGTTATTAAATCTTTGGAAAAAGATCCGCTGCTTGCCTCAAATTTTCATAAATTATTCCTGATTCTTCCATTGCTGAAAACATTGAATATCGATGGGGCATCAACTAAGTCTATGCCTTGCTTAAAAGTTCAATGCCTCTGTTTTATTGTTAAACAATGGACTTTAGCTTTAATATATGAAATGGAATGAGAACGCTGATGCAATGGAGTGACATATTTATCGTATATTAATTTAACCAAAATGTACTTTCCACCACTAGAATCGAATATATAATTTGCATGTATGAAGAGATTCTACAAGTGAACATGTGTGATCGGCACAATAGCTGCTCCTCCATCTTCAAACTGGTGATTCTTTTTAAAGATGGTTCCCTTATTAGGTTTAACGCTTCAAATTTGAGAGAAAATAGTCTCTTGGTATGTGTTGGCCATTAATCAGGCTAGAAAGCTCCCACTTGGCTTTAATCAATACCTCATAATGCAGTGATCACCGGTTGTGGGATCCTCACCAGATCCCTAGTTTAACATCTCAGAATGAGGAATAACAATGGAAATGAGTGTTGTGCTAAATGGCTCAGGTTAATATTCCCTCTTTCCAAACACATTGCCACAGATACATTTCAAGAGATTTTCTGAGAATAGGGAGCATATTTATGAGTTTTTGCAGCAGGTCACCTTGCTGCGTTGCACTGCGTGACAGGGAATGGGCAGTAATGTGTAGTATTTAAAAGAATACGGTGCATTCATGTCCTTGTTGCCTGGCTTGCGCTAGTTTTTGCTGCCTAGTGCCAACCCAGTTACCCTTGCACCATGGTGAATGAGTGCATGTGATGCATGCAGGAATGTTTTTATGCAGGAAGGGACCCATTCTTGCACAAAAACATTCACAAGAGGCATATATTCCTCTGTGTGCTGCATTCTGCAGCACACATAGAAAGAGGAAGCAACAAGGAGAATTAAAGATTTTCCTTCTCATTACACCTTCCCTGAGAAGGCGTATCTTGTTGGCACATTCCTAGATTTACCAGTTCAGGTAAATCTGGGAATGCATTAAAAACCATGGGAGTTGTTTGGCAACACCCATACAACACCTGTGGAATGACTCCTCAGAGTAGAGTAGCGCAACACAGAGATTTGCTCTGCATTGCGTTACTCCAGAGTTATGAAGGCACTCAGGGCCACACAATGTGGCCTCGCGTGGCTTCATAAATCTGATTTTTGAGTTGCGTCGCACTTGCACCACATTGCATGATGCAATTGTGATGCAGCAGGACTCATAAATATGCCTCTGGAGGTGTATCTGAGGATAATATGAGAAATGTGTTTGCCCACTAAACTTGTAATTCCAAATCAGAAATCAGATGTAACATTTTGTTTCTGTCCTATTCGAGAATTTTGACTAACATACTGAGGGTTCTTTGCATAGATGCTGGAGCGGGTAATGCAAAAATGTTGTATACCCTCCTCATTTTGCCTGTTTATATTAATTATATTAATTAATTAATTATAATCGAACTAAGGGATTGAAGTGGAAATTACTAATCAACCTTATTAATGATTGAAATACACGTGGGATTGCTTTGCATGACTTTATTAAATCGTAAACTAAATTATGTACGCATACTTGTAACGTATTTGTGATTTGTGCTTTATTTTGTAAGTATAAACCGCTTGAGTGTTGCTTATTGCTAGATAAATACATACACATATGGGTATTAGTGAGGGAATAACATTTATTTAGTCATTTCTATGTATTAATTACGTTTTGTGTTTCTTTTGCTTAAGTTGACCATTTGGGCCTGTCACAAAATGGCTGCCTCTGGTATCTAACCCGACCGTCGACGATACATGAGGTTTGGGTGAAGTGCGCCGGCGCTAACGCCAGCTACAGTGGCCTCGTCATGACCCTAACCAGACTGTACCCACCAAGGTCGCCCTGTGAAGCAAGCCAGCTTTTCAGAAAGAACAATAAGACGCCTTTAAAAACCGGTACAAGCAAGATTAATGACCTAAGAGACATTATTTTGTGTGAACCCTGTCAGACGATTTTCGATTGACCAATCAGAAGAGCTGAAGACCCATATTTGTTACAATTTGTCAATGATTTTGTTCTATAAATTATGGTAGAATAGAGGGGTTGGCGAAGGTTTGTTTCTGGCTTTTCTCGATTTCCTGACGTTATGCTGACGGAGAGGACGGTGACGCTGCAGGACAGCTGTTTCCCTGAATCCTTGACGGACTGAATTAATGCCCAAACTTCTGATGAACTGAAATTACAAAATTTGATGGGCATAGATTTGCGAGACTACCAGATTTCACATAGAGAACGACAATTACCCAGAATAGGTAAATATGATTGGCGACTTGATTAAATGAATGGTTTAATTTGCATTAATTAGATAAAGATTGAATTGATCAACTACAGAATGAGTTGGGTTGTTTATTCATTGAAAATGTATTAATGTAAAGGTAAATTTGAGAATTGGAAGTCAACCTAAACCTGCAACTAACTGATCCATCCCGATTTATGAGAGGAATACTAAAGTGAAGTTCAGGGCCTAATGAGTATCAGAAGGTTGCGTAGATTTGTTGCTCATTAGGGTAAAAAGGGTCATTCCTTTCATGCCAGCGTTTGGAAGATAATCGCCTCCCGAGAAACACAGATTGATGGTGAGTGAACGTTGGTGTTATGGGCCCCACCAGCGAATGTATGGATAGTGTATGTTTGTGAGATCTTTGGTCTGTGATGGAGGGAGGGATTTTGTACTCCACGCTGGAGCAGTTTTTCTGGTAGCAGTATGATGGTTGTTATTGTTTTGGTTTGGTGATTATTGCTTGTACATTGCTTATAGGTTATTGATTGATATTGATTTATGTACTAACACTCTATGTTGAATTGCGTCGAGTTTTATGTCGTTAGCACGGCTTCTGGGTGCAGCAAGTCGGAAGTTTGTAATGGTTCCGTAGTAGAGCAGAGGTAAGCGCTGCTCTCGGGAAAGACGGAATTGTTGTTGCCCTGTAGGTACACAGGGAAAAACGTGTGACAATAGAAGTTGCACGAAGCATTGTCTGGGTTCGATTCGGTAGCATCGTCGTGTGTTGCCATCAGAAGACATTTTCTGTGTGAGAGAAGTGTGTATGATAGCAAAGGTTACCTGTGAAATTCTGGTCTTAGGTACCAGGGATCCAACTGGCATTCCGATAACGCTTATCACTGGAAAGATAATAGGTACTCTCTGAGCTTGTTAGAAGGACAAAGGAGAGGTAAGTGCTGCTTTGTGAACGTATGTCATAATTCTGTAGTAGAACAGACTGTTCGCTGTTCTCGGGAAAGACAGAATTCTGTGTGAATGTACTACATTTTCTTGATGGAAGACCAGTTATGCCTGATAGCATGATGTCTACCATGGCACGGATCCATCATGAACAGGGACACATAGGGAGAGATGCCATGATCAGGTCATTTAAGCAGACCTGGTACAATGCAAAATTCAGACTTGTAGCAGAAAGTCTTTGTCAAAGATGCCTATGTCAGCAATACAATCCTGAGAGAAAGACAGTAGTGAGTCTGGGAATGATAGGTCGAGAAGGAGGGCCTTTCACCAGAATGCAAGTAGATTTCATTGAAATGCCTCCCTGTAACAGACTGAGGTATGTTTTGGTTGTGGTCTGCCTATTCTCTAGGTGGGTGGAAGCATTCCCAACAAGGAGAAATGAAGGGATGACAGCAGCCAAGCTACTGCTGAGAGAGTTCATCCCTAGGTTCGGGTTCCCAGTGACAATTGAATCAGACCGAGGAGGACATTTCCATAATGAGATTGTAGGATTAATTTGTGAAGCATTAAAATGTACAACAAAAACTACATTGTGCCTACCGACCAGAGGCTTCTGGTGTGGTTAAACAGATGAATGGTACTATCAAAAATAGAATAGGGAAAATGTGTTTGGCCACAGGTATGAAATGGCCTGATGTCTTGCCTCTGGTACTTATGACTATTAGATCAATTCCAGACAGAACTACAGGATGAAGTCCTCATGAAATAATCATGGGACGAGCAATGAGACAAGTGTTTATATCAGTCAACAAGCTGATGACTATAACTGATGACATGGTGTTGGAATACTGTAAAGGCCTGGCTGACGCAGTTCATTCTGTGTTTCATCAGGTTGGAGGGGATGCCACCACACTTGAAAAGAAACCAGCCCATGATCTGAGCCCAGGTGACTGGGTAAGGATAAAGGTCCACAGAAGAAGAAATTGTTTGGTTCCAAGGTGGGGAAAACCAAGACAAGTCATTCTGACCACGATAACAGCTGTGAAGTGTGCTGGACTGAAAAACTGGATCCATGCAAGTCACACATTGAGAATTCTAAATCTAGTGGACAGCACAGGAAAATAATATTTTGATGAATCAGAATCAAGTACTGAGAGAGAGGGACATATTTCTGCGGAAGACCCCCGAGGAGGTGTAGGGAACTGCAACATCCAGTTAGGTGAAGGGACAAGTAGCCAGCAGGAAGATTGCGTGTCGGAGATCCGAGGAGGGACAGAAGTAGGGAAAACAAAACAAGTGGTGGAAGAAGAATTTGTTGAAAAGACAAAGCAAGTTGAGACAGAGTCTGAAGAGAGTGAAAATGAAATACCTGAAGGTCGAGTTCTAAGAAAGAGAGCTTGGAGGAATGAAAAGAACGACAAAGAAAGTAAAGTAAAAAGAGTTGCAAAGGATGACATTTGGCCCAATAAAATAAGGAAATTGAGATATCGACTGACACGAGTGAATTCACCAAGAGCTGAACAATTGAATGAAGTAATAAGTCAAGAAAAATCAAAAGAAGACAAAATAACTGAGAATAAAGAGAGTAAAAGAACAAGGAAACCTAACCAGAAGTATAAGTCACCGGAATGGACGTATGTGGCTCTGCCTGAAAAGGGAGAAGAGGCAGATAGTCGAGGAAATCCAGAGGAGGCTGTACTGAAAGTGGTTGAAGAAGAAGTAGAATTGGAAATCCTGAGAGTTCTCTTGTCCGACATTGGAGAAGAAGAAACGGAAGTTCAGGAAATTCTGTATTTGGATGAGGAGAGAAAAGTGAAGAATGATGAAATGCCAAACTGAATAAATCAAGAAAGCTGTTGATGAAGAAAACAAGAAATTAAGTCAAAAGATAGAAACTGGTAGAACCAAATAGGTGCTAGAGCCTTAGGTTAGAAAACTAGTTGTGAAGTGAAAGAGGCTAAGTCAAAAGACACGGTCCATTTTAACAAAGATGGCTAACATAGATAGTAGCAAAGGTAGATGTACTTTCATGAAAAGATGGTGTAAAATGTGTTGTTGTTGTACATGATTATTAATGCTTTTATGGAGCGTTCTTGCTCTTCTTATTTCTTTTTAAGTCACTATAGATACATTAGAAGGACGTAGTGAGAACAAAACTAATATAGGGAAGGTTCCAAAGGTAGTTCCAACTAGAATAGATAATAATTATTTACATAAAGACAGGGCAATAACAGATTTTTCTAATAATGTGTTTTCAAAATTATTGTATGAATATGCAAAGACAATGGATGTAAGGGACTGCTACATATGCATGCAGTTACCTGCATCTGTTTCAGAAGGATTGACTTATCATCACCTTCCAGCAACGTATGGAATAACATGTAGTGTAATAGCTAGTTTATTTTATCAGACAGGGAAATTAGAATATTATTTTTCAGATGTAGATAACATTTTTGTGCAAGTGCCTTCTTTTAATAAACTAAACAAAGTAAAACCTGCTAGGGTTTTAGGTGAATTTTTCCTAGAAACTAAAGAACTAACATTAGAATATATTTTTAGAAACAATTTGACGTGCAGTTTGAAGAAAGAGGAAAGGACATTCTTAGACATGGTTGAAGAAAGAAGACTGAAAATGCAAATAAAGGCAGCAGAAGGGAAAGTGGAGAAAACAGTCTGGGATGTAGAAAGAGAAAAACACTTGAAAGGAGAAGCTAGTCCAACTATAGCTTTAGATTGGCCTTAGAAAGGGAAATTTTGTATTCGAAGGAATCAAACTGTGTATGATAATTATTTTCTAGGTAATAGTGAGTGCCATGATACATACCGAATCACGGCTGGATGGGGATTTAAAGGTGGAAAAGATCCCGTCTTTCCTGGATTATATTTTATTTGTGGGAACAGGGCATATTATCGTTTGCCAGACCATTGGTATGGCATATGTTATGTAGGCCTGATTTTTCCAAAACAATTTCATATGGATAGAGGAGAAGATGGTGTACATAGTTTAAGTAATCATTTAGCGAGGAGTAAGAGAGAATCTTGGGCCGAAATTGTAGGTGACATTTTTGGAGCATTGATACCAGCAGTGGGAATATCTCTGAATGCAAACAAAATTAGAAGACTTTCAACAGTAGTGGATCGCTTGTCAACAAGCACCGCTGGAGGATTCTTATTGGTAGACACTGAAATGGTTGCCATGCGTGCTATGGTAATGCAAAATCGACTTGCCCTTGATGTATTATTGGCAAAAGAGGGTGGAGTCTGTGGAATGCAGAAAGTTCAATACTGTTGTACTTACATTCCTGACGAAAGCAAAGATCTGAACATTTATATTAGGAATATTACTGAATTGCATGATGAAATTGTAGCACTGGAGGTTGAAGGTGTCTGGGAAAAGATTGGAAAGAAAATAGCTGCTATTAAAAATTTCTTAGTAAAGCTTGGTAGTACATTTATAGGCAAAATATTGTTTCCATTAACATGTGTAATTTGCATAATATTAGTGATAAGATTAGGTTGTATTTGTTGTAAAAATAATAAAAACAAGAAAAGAGTAAAAAGAGAAAAATTAAAAAGAAATGATAAGAAACAAGAAAGGGAAATTGAAGAGATAGAATTGGAAGAGTGGAAGGAGAGTATGTATGAATCAGCAAAAAGAGAAGACGTAGGTGAAACTGAATTATGATTCAGAGAAAGAAAACATTTTAAAAGATTCCGTAAAAGACTGAACAAAATTTTTGGGTGGTATGGTGATAAAATCACCAAAGGGGGGATTGCTGGAGCGGGTAATGCAAACATTTTGTATATCCTCCTCATTTTGCATGTTTATAATAATTAGATTAATTAATTAATTATAATCGAACTATTGGATTGAAGTGGAAATTACTAATCAACCTTATTAATGATTGAAATACACATGGGATTGCTTTGCATGACTTTATTAAATCGTAAACTAAATTATGTACGCATACTTATGATAGATAATTAGAATATTTCATGATATATGTTGCTTTTGTAATGTATTTGTGATTTGTGCTTTATTTTGTAAGTATAAACCGCTTGAGTGTTGCTTATTGCTTGATAAATACATACACATATGGGTATTAGTGAGGGAATAACATTTATTTAGTCATTTCTATGTATTAATTACGTTTGTGTTTCTTTTGCTTAAGTTGATCATTTGGGCCTGTCACAAAATGGCTGCCTCTGGTACCTAACCCGGCCGTCGATGATACATGAGGTTTGGGTGAAGTGCGCCCGCGCTAACGCCAGCTACAGTGGCCTCGTCATGACCCTAACCAGACTGTACCCACCAAGGTCGCCCTGGGAAGCAAGCCAGCTTTTCAGAAAGAACAATAAGACGCCTTTAAAAACCGGAACAAGCAAGATTAATGACCTAAGAGACATTATTTTGTGTGAACCCTGTCAGACGATTTTCGATTGACCAATCAGAGGAGCTGAAGACCCATTTTTGTTACAATTCGTCAATGATTTTTACTATAAATTATGGTAGAATAGAGAGGTTGGTGCAGGTTCGTTTCTGGCTTTTCTCGATTTCCTGACGTTATGCTGACGGAGAGGACGGTGACGCTGCAGGACAGCTGTTTCCCTGAATCTTTGACGGACTGAATTAATGCCCAAACTCCTGATGAACTGAAATTACAAAATTTGATGGGCATAGATTTGCGAGACTACCAGATTTAACATAGAGGACGATAATTAGCCAGAATAGGTAAATATGATTGGCGACTTGATTAAATGAATGGCTTAATTTGCATTAATTAGATAAAGATTGAATTGATCAACTACAGAATGAGTTGTGTTGTTTATTCATTGAAAATGTATTAATGTAAAGGTAAATTAGAGAATTGGAAGTCAACCTAAACCTGCAACTAACTGATCCATCCCGATTTATGAGAGGAATACTAAAGGTGAATTTCAGGGCCTAATGAGTATCAGAAGGTTGCGTAGATTTGTTGCTCATTAGGGTAAAAAGGGTAATTCCTTTCATGCCAGCGTTTGGAAGATAATCGCCTCCCGAGAAACACAGATTGATGGTGAGTGAATGTTGGTGTTATGGGCCCCACCAGCGAATGCATGGATAGTGTATGTTTGTGAGATCTTTGGTCTGTGATGGAGGGAGGGATTTTGTACTCCACGCTGGAGCATAGACGCATCTCTATGTAGGCACCATCTGAAATTCATTAGTGTCACTGGCAGGCATTGGCATTGGCTGACCCCATAAATTGATGTAACCTCCATGTATCCTGCTTCTTGAAATCTGGTAAGAGGCTATCTTTTTGAAAATAAGTCTTTTTTATTTTGTTACATTTTTATTGAGCCAAACAGTGTGACACATAAGAAAACATTGCAATACAAAATTATAAAAAATATTATTGTGAAGTGTAACACTCAGAGAGATATAGTGGAAATAATTTATTGAGAGAAAGAAGCAAAGTGTAAGCTAGAAGGCAATGTGAGATCAAACAATGAGTTTTTTTTAAAGAAAGGAAAAGGGGGAAGAGAGAAAGGGAAAGATAGTGGGAAAAGAAAGGAAAAAGCAGTAAAAAGAGAAGCTACTAATAACCATCTAAGCGTATAAATAAATAACAATAAATACAGAAAAATTATAACAAAGTCAATCAACATTCTATAATGAGTGTAAACAAGTTGTAAGAATGTATTCCAGGTTATGAATTGTACAATTAGGTAAGAGGGGAGGACACATGTCCCTTAGCAGGGTGTAAGAAGTCGGTAAGCGGCTTCCATAGCTGATTATGCTTGATAAATAATTGCATTGAGTCAAGTTTATAGCTGTTGGTAACGATGAAAAACTAAATTCCACCAACAATGAAGAGTGAGATTGTCTGTGGATTTCCAATTAGAGGTGATAGCAGATAGAGCTATGGAGAGGAGATCAACCAATCTCCCGAGCATTTTATGTGAGATTCAAACTGGCGAGCGCAAGGTAAATAGTTTTATTTATTTATTTACTTACTTTACTCCTGCCCGTCGTATGTCCGAGTCCACTATCCCCCCCACCCTGTCCCTCCCCCGCCCACCTCCCCACAGCACTCCCTCTGCGAGCCGCCACTGACTTCATGTACACTACCCAGAAATAGTAAGTCATGTGAGATACATGGATCTCGGTGATGGCTGTGATGCGATGCCATATTGAAACCTAGAAGGTGGATATGGCTGGAAAGGAAAAGAACATGTGAATCACTGTACCGAGTGTGCATGGCAAAGTCAGCAGGTATAATGTTGCATAGGTTTATGTTTAAAAAGATGAGAGTGTGAAAAAGTTTATTGTAAAAAAAATGCAATGTTTAAGTGAGACTGGCAGTGCGAACTGTGGAATGTATTTTGTTCCATATTCTGTCCCACGTAGAGGTTGACCAGATTAAACCAAAGTCTGTTTCACATAGAGTCTCAGTAGGTGTGTTAGCTCTATTTGGACCATGTTTTTATATGTGAGCTGCTTTAGGTTGTATGGGTGTTGCAATTGGGTGAGGAGTTGTGCTGAAATACGAGGAATTAGATAGGAAGTGCTGCGTGAGAGCGTTGTGAACCAATTAACTTAGTTCATGGTATGGGGAGAGCATATTAGGTAGAAGGTCATAAGCATATGATAGCTTGGCAAATGAAATAAGAGAACTTGAGTTGTATAATTGAGAGATTAACCTCTTCAGTGCCCATGACGAGATAGTCTCGTCATGGAGCACGGTTGCGCTGTGCCCATGACGAGACTATCTCGTCATGAACCCCACCCACTAGTGCAATGCCCGGCACAGGAGGGGGAAAGGGCGTGGCACTGAAGGGGTTAATAGGATGCCTTTCTTCATCCATGCCTACCAACAAAAAGTCCTCCCACAGTCTTAAGTAAGTTATTGTACCAAATAACAGGGCTGTTGAAAAACTGATCAGCGGGGCCCAGAATTGAAGCAAAATAGGCTTTCAATGGAGCACAAGCATGAGAGCTAGTGCTAGATAACCAACATTTGGGCTGACTAGACATAAAAATAATGGGGCATATTTACAAGCCCCTTACGCAACCAGAGCATCACTTTTTTTTGATGTTCCGATGGCCTTGCACCATTCCCCATTTTTAGAAGGTGGCGCTAATCCCCTTGACGTGGCTTAATGCCACCTTGTAAATATGCCCCTTTCCACTGCAGTCCGCTACAGCAAAGGGGAGGGCAATGGATGTTGCTATGGGTGTTCCACCACAACACCCATTGCTTTTTGACACTGCCCCAGATTTATAAGTTTGGGGAAGTGTCAAAAATGAAGGCCAGGTAATACCCGCTTTTATAATGGTGATAAGATTAGAAATTATTAATTATTCCTTGTTTTTGCTATTTCCATGTGTGCTGCATTCTGCGGCATACATAGAAAGAGCAAATCTGTATTATTGATTGTTAATGTGCAGGAATTTGTCCCTTCGTGCACATGAACAATCACCCCTGAAGTGCAGGCACCCTTCCTACATGATCGCAGGGTGCCTCCACTGACGCTAGGCAGCTTTTGTAGCACCAGAGCTAGGGAAAACACAGGGGTGCTCTGTATTTTTGTAAATATACGGGTCATCCCTACGTTTAAAAAATGTCATAGTGTGGCGTTCCACTGTTTTTCTTTTGTAAATATGCCACAATGTGTTCATGAGAGTAGGGTGAGAGCATAGCATGTTCCAAAAGGTGACTTCTGAAAGAGCGTCAGTTGATCAAGAAAGTACATTTGAAGTTGCTTGATGCCAAAGCCCTGTGATAGGTAATAAAGTCAGGAAAATTAACTCCCAAAGGGGTTTGAGTAGCTTTAGCTTTCATAAAGAAATCCAAGGGGGTTTACCATGTCAAAGAAATTTAGGAAGAATTTTGTCAATTGATCCAAAAACGCTCCTGGGTATTCGGATAGTAAGCCTCATGAGAAAAAAATTGATAATAGGGAAAAGCATCATTTTGAGGGTTTCTAAACAACCCCACCAAGAGAAATATAATAGAGACCATTTCTGAGAAAAAGTTAAGAGCTAATCTGTTAACCCCTTCGGTGCCCGCCCCTTTCCCCGCCCTGTGCCGGCCGTTACATTAGCGGGCGGGGTTTGTGACGAGCTGGACTCGTCATGGGCACAGCGCCACCGCGGCCCATGACGAGTCCAGCTCGTCACGGGCACCGAAGAGGTTAAGACATCCAAGTGAATTTTGAGTGTGTTTTTAAGAGTAATACTGTACCATATGCCAAGGTATTTGATCTTAGAAAAAATTCTGAAGAGGCCTCCCTCTACAAATATAGTTTTAGGACAGTATTTGTGCAATGGTAATTCTTCTGTTTGATCCACATTTAGTTTAAATCCTGATGTGACAGAATATGTGTCAAGTTCTTTGAACAAAGTGGGGAGAGTGCGATCTGAATCTGGCATAAATAAAAGACTAACATCTACATAAACTGGAACATTATGTGAGGGGAACAAAATGTGATGTGGAACGCATATCCAAAAAGGGATCAAAGATTTGATGGCCTCCTACTATTAAATTATTGGAGGCATGTTTAGATATGGTGCATGAGAGCAGCTGCCAAAAATTTAGGTCTGGGCGAGTTGGGTTCAAAATGATCACAGTAATAGGAAAAGGAGGAGGGAAAAGATAGTGAGAGGAGGTTGTAAGGAAGAAGTTGCAGGCATACAGCCTCCAAAAATAGGAAATATATAAAAAAAAGGCACCAAAGGAACAAAGCATGCTGAAAGAGCGGAGAAGAAAATCAGAAAATACACCCCATAAAGTGAAGGGACAATGGAGCGCCTGAAAGAGACAAGCAGAGTGCCTTCACTGTATAAGCATTAAGATGAAGAAAATATCATGTAATATATGTAGAACATCAAGAGAGAGACATCTAGAGATCAATATTGAATCGAGGACAAACAAGCAATGAAATACAGGGATCTGAGGCACAAAAACTTAAAGAGGAAGATCACACTTACCATTGGACACATGAAAGAGGACAATTGGGATTATGCAAGCACAACAATAGCAGAGAGACAATACAGGAAGTCCGCAAAATGTTCCTCTTTGGAAAGAAAGCAAAAGAGACATAAGTAAAAACAGTGAGTAAATGGCAATAAATTGCGATAAACATTATCTATAACAGAGGAAATAAACAAAGATCAATTAAATATTATGACAATCATAATATGAAGGACAACCCTAAGTCCATGTAATTGCAATGCACATTAGCTAAAGACGGAAAAGATGAACAATAGAACAATAAAAGATTATAGCAGTCAAGAACTAGGAGACGACCCTTTATCCATGACTTCAGTTTGATGTTGGTTAATGAAGGTTTGTATGTATGCAGGTTAATCAAAGGAGTAGGATTTGTCTTTGAAAGTGATTTTTAAAAAGCAAGGGTGAAAGAGACCATATTGGATGTTCAAGGATCTCAGTTGAGGGCGTAGGTCTAGGAAATGCTTCCAACAAACTGCAGTAGCTCGAGGGTGTAAAAAACACACTGTGACCTGAACACTGAAGAGGTCCCACTTTTTTGACTGCAGATAGTAGTTGCATTAACTCAGTGAATTGAAGGAAAAGATTGATAATTCTGCTGAGGCTAAAATTGGAAAGTTTTCTGTAAGTGGTTTAAATTGAGCAAAATGATTATCCATTTGAGAATTATTGGGAGTAAAGTCTTCAAGACTGCTAACTATCTGCTCCAGTGTTGAGATGGTCATGCAAGGACCATTTCTCCTCCTCAATGTTTTCCAGTGAATCATTAGTTTTAATCAGGTACGCAACGTCCATTGGGCTCAAAGGGCTTCACCCCCCATCATGTGTGTCAGCCCGGCTGAGACAGCTTATCAGGCACACATACAGCCGCACCCGAGAACTTCACAGGTCTTTAAAAGACCATTTACTTGCTAACGAGGCATTGTTGTGTTTTCACCCCTTCTTAGAGCCCCTGCATCTCCATTCTGCCTATTGCTGGAAGAATCAGCCCCCCCCCCAAATGTGGCTCTAGTTGCGCCTCTGGTTTCAATCAGAAATGTTTTAAGGCTCTTAGTTCCTCAATGACATCATCCAAAGTCAAATGAGTGGATGATTTGGTGGGGAATCAAGATCTGTTTTGGTTGTTTGACTGAAGTATTATTTTTAGATTGTTTGGTATGTTGCCTGGGTGCTGGGGAGAAGATGTGTACTCCCTTAAAAAGTCTGAAGCATTGTTCATATGGACAGAAGATGCAAGAATGAATTTAGGTGGCTGAATGTCCTCTACATGAAGAGAAGAGGCAGACAGGGAAGGGAGGATGGCTTATTGCTATTTTGCACTTTGTGAGGTATCCCAATATGGGGCCACAAAGCCAAGGTAATGGAAAAGAAATAAAAATTGTTGAGTCAGTAAACTTGAAAACAGGTAAACAAAAAACAAAGTTAATGGGTTGGATACGGAGTAAGTATTGCCTCTTATTTAGTAAACAATAGCAATGAGTGGGTGTGAGAAGTTGGCCTGGTATATGCTGTCCACTAATTCAAGTAGACCCCTTGCACCAGTCCAAACAACCCTTATGGTGATTTAAGAGGTCAAGCACACTTATGGCATTCTAGCATGTAGACACTCCGCATCCTCTGAAAAACCTTCAAATGGATCCCCCCAAAATCAAGGAAAACTGTCACACACGCACTTATAACCAGCAGACTAGACTACGGAAATGCCCTCTATGCCGGGATCAACAAGTCTCTGCTCCACAAACTCCAGACCATACAGAACACCACAGTCAGACTCATCCTTGGCATTCCTCAACAAGAACACATCACCCAACAACTGTGCAGCCTCCACTGGCTCATCATAGAGAGAAGAGTCACCTTCAAGGTATTCACCCACGCCTACTAATGCCTCCACAACACCAAACCCAAATACCTCAACGAGAGGATCTCCTTCCACGTACCCAAAAGAAACCTCCGACCCACCGACCACGCCCTTGCCAAAACTCCGCCAATCTGCAAAGCCAGGAAAGGAGGAAGGGCTTTCTCCTACATTGCGGCCAAGACCTGGAACGAACTCCTGATCGACATCAGATGCGCCCCCACCTGAACATCTTCAGGAAGACTCTCAAGACCTGGCTCTTCAACTGAACGGAGCTGGGCAACCCTCTCCGCTAGCGCCTTGAGACCCTCACAGGTGAGTAGCATGCTTACAATTCCCCTGATTGAGTGATTGACATTTCCTTAGAGCAATACTTGTAAAGTCAAAAAGACACATCCTTAAAAGGTGTGGATTGTCCCTGAAACCTTTGTTTGTTCAGTGGATTTGTACAGCTGTATTCTTAAATTCTATTTCTTAACTCTAATATTCCTGTAACCTTTGTATTTCCTAACTGTAACATGTAACCTTGGAGAGTGAGTGTGTGAGTGACTGAATGAGTGTCTGCGTGAGTGAATGTCTCAATGGGTGTTTTAGTGGGTGGATGAGTGTCTGAGTGGGTATGTGAGAGTGTGTATAAGTGGCTGAGCAGGCTTGGGGATGTAATAGTATCTTACTGGGTGTGTGAGTTGGTGCATGAGTGTCTGAGTGGGTTTGTTAATGGGTGCATGAGTGTCTGAGTGGGTGTCTGAGTGGTTGCATAAGTATCTGTGTAGATGTCTGAGTGGGTTTGTTAGTGGGCGTGTGAGTGTGTGAGTGGGTTTGTGAGTACCTCCATGTGTGTGTGAGTCAGTCTGTGAGTGGGTACATGAGTCTGAGTGCATTTGTGAGTGAGTATGTGAGACTCTGAGAGGGTGCTTGAGCCAGTACACGAATCTCTGAGTAGGTTTGTGGGTGCCCCCGTGAGTAACCCTTCCCCTTTACAGCATGTTACTGGTGCCTATGACTAGTACAATACATGGGAGATGTAGTGGTGTGCATTATGTAGGTGTGTGTGTGTGTGTGTGTGTGTGTGTGTGTGTGTGTGTGTATGTGTATGTTATATGATGTGCTGGATATGGTGTAATAAATCAATCACCTGCTGCTGCATCACCTGTGTGGGTCTCAGGGTGCTGGGGGACCAAGCTCATGCTACCTGTAGTCCTATTGGTTGAACATCAATGTTATTAAATGCAAGATCTTCACCACATGTCGCAGGATTAAAGCCTGAACTGGCAAGTATAGATGCAGGTCAAGACTATCTCAGCAACCCTTGTGTGCCCGCACTAACTGTTTGTGTATTCATAAAATGTATCTTCTCTCAGGTGCCACCATCGTTCTGCTACTCAGAAGATACATACCTTATGCTCTCCTGTTTATAACCCAGGGCTTCCCAAAGCCCCTGGAACACCAATCATAATCAGCCATATTAGTAGTATGTTCCATCATATGGACTCATGCACAGTATGTGACTCAAATCTTTAAAAATTCAGCTTCAACAATAGTTCCAAATATGTGTCATTGCAAATCAAAATTAAATGCAGCTCTCAACATGAGGGTTTCTTCAAAGAATTACCGTTATGCAAACATCTGTAGTAGTGGTTGTATCAATGTAGCATTCTGTACCAAATCTGATGGTAATCTGTTGACTGCTAGTCCTACAGCCTACTCGGAGCATAACTGTATAAAAGAACTACCTCCACTGTCAGTCTGTTGTTTCACAAGACCTGAAATTATCATACTGTTTCATATATTCAATTTAGAACAGATCAGCTACAGCAACACACTTTGCTAGATAAGCACTGAGGAATGTTTTGGTATGCTGCCCATCATCTTTGCAAAACAAAAATGATTGTGAGATGTATAGAGTGATATGGTAGTTACATTTTTGGTTTTTTTTCACAAACAAATTAGGAGTCACACACCCGCAGTGACCCGTTGCGCAGGATATGCGACTCCGGCGTAGTTTTGGTAGTAGTAAAAGACATATATAGACACTTCAAAGGTTTTTTTATAAGTGGTGTAGAAATGCGGTAAGGAAAGTAGAATAATAATAAATAAATAAATATTATTATGATCGTTTTCATGGGTTTTGGAGAGATGCAATTTCATCGTGCACCATGGTGTCACGTATTTAGTGCTGTGGACGCAACACCAGCATTTTTTGACATTAGTAAAATATATATATAGACACTTTTAGGGTTTACTTTAAGGAAAGAAGTTCACTATAGTATGAGGAAATTGTATAATTAGAGAGAAAATTTATTATAAGAACTGTTTTAATACATTTTACCGACCCAGGCACAATGCATCCCTTGCGACACAGAAATAAATAGATTTTATAGGTGAAACACCTTTCTATAATGAATACAAGAAGGCCCCACTCATTTCCTCCATGTTTTAGGTGTGGCTGTAAATTTTAACAGTTTCCTTTAGGCAGTCACAATCTTGAATTTGGACTGGTGCTTTTTGTGGATTCTTACGATTTCATGATGGCCTCTGCACCAGATTATGTGGAGGAACACAATTTTCTGTAGGAAGAGCCCCCGAAGATGAAAAAAAAGAGAATTGTGTTTTTTTTTTTTACAATACCTGAAGTACAGAAAGAAGTTAATGCACGGATGGATACATGCAGTTTATGCCAGAAAGTCCTTTCACTGGTCAGTGAGAGGAAGTATTCATGGTGTACATCTAGTATGCACAAACATCTTAGGACCATCCACGGCCCACGTTTGGCACAAACAGAAATATAGAGACTTAAAAACTAGCAAGAAAATTCTGCTTCTGGAAACAATGGAGTTGGAACATGTTTGGATGGTGCACGACTTTCTGATGTTCCAACCACTTTTCCAGAGTTTGGAAGAGTTAGCATTTTACTGTCTGAAGTATAGCACTATCCTCAGTGTAGGTGAGCAAACTGTCTCTAAACTTCTGCAAATTATTAATGCATACTGTTGAAAATTGTTTTTAGTTGAAGCACAGTTTATGTTTTTGTTGTCTGAAAGGGCATTCCATTTTTATTTTGGAAGAAATACAAAAACATCCCAAAAATTCAAAATAGGTAGAAAAACAAGAAAATCATGAAATGTTTTTTTAAAAAACAATTCTTGTTAGAACCATCTACTCCAGTTTAAGAAATAAATTGTATATGTTAAATATATGCTTGCAAGATTGTGAATCTATATTATTATGTCTATTAGTATGTTATTGAGTGTTTAATTGAGTATATGGTTCTGTAACTGATTGAATATTGAGTGCATGTACAAAAGCCTGTATGATTGAGTGAGTATAATTACAATGATTGTATAGGTGAATAAATAGATGTGTGAACAACTATATGGGTGAGTGAGTGTGTGTAAGTGGCTGTGTTGGAGAGTAAATGAGTGTGTGAGTATCTGAATGGGTGAATGAAAGGGTATCTGTTGGCTTGTATGGGTGGCTGAGTGGGTCCATAGGAACTTATATCTGTAGTTTAGGGTCTGTATGAATGACTGTATGGGGAAGCGAGTGCATGTGTTAGTGTCTATATGAACGGGTGAAAGGTTGTCAGAATGGCTATATGAATGAGTGAGAGGGTAGATGAGGGTCTGCATGGGTGAGTGGGTGTGTGAGTGACTGTATGGGTGAGTGAGAGGTTGCATTAGTTACTGTATGGGTGAATGACTGGGTGTGTGAGCAGCTCTATAGCTGAATAAGTGGCTGTGAAATGTATTGTATGTGTGAGTGAGTGAATGTTGGAGTGTCTGTATATCTGAGTGAGTGTGTGTGATAGTGACAGCATAAGTGTGTGAGTGACTGTGTCCGTTCTTATATGAGTAAGTGAAAGGGTGGGTGAGTGACTGTATGTGTCAGTGAGTAGATGCACAAGTGGTTGTGTAGCTAAGTGAGTGGGTGTCTGAGTACCTGTATATGTGACTTAGTGGGTATGTGAGTGAGTTAGTGGGTACATGAGTGACTTTGTGGGTGAGTGAGAGGTTGCATTAGTGGCTGCATCAGTGAATGAGTGGGTGTGTTATTAGCTCTATGGATGAGTAAGTGGCTGTGTAAGTGGTTGTATGGGCGAGTAAGTGGGTGTCTGATGGCCTGTATGTGTGAGTGAGTGTGTGATAGTGCCTGTATGAGTGTGTGAGTGAGTGTGTTCATTCTATATGAGTGAACAAAATGATGTGTGAGTGACTGCATGAGTGAGTGAGTAGATGCATGAGTGGTTGTATAGCTGAGTGAATGTGTGTCTGGGTGCCTATATGTATGAGTGAGTCAGTGTGTGAGTGGCTGTATAAGGGAGTGAGTGGGTATGTAAGTACATGACTGTATGGATGAATGAGAGATTACATTATTATTTGCATGAGTGAATGACTGGGTATGTGAGTAGCTCTATGGGTGAGTAAGTGGATGAATAAGTGGTTGCATAGCTAAATGAGTGGGTATGTGAGTGTCTGTGTGTCTGAGTGAGCGGATGAGTGAGTGGATGTCTGAGTGGCTGTATGAGCTAGTGAGTGGGAACCTGACTGGCTGTATGGGTGAGTATGTGGGTGTGTCAGTGCCTGCATGCCTGAGTCAGTGAATGTATGGATGGCTGTATCAGTGACTGAGTTCGTTTGTGAGTTCTTGCATGAGTCAACAAGAGAGTAGGGAGTGCATGAGTGGTTGAGTGGTGGTATGCATGAGTTTTAGTAGTTATTGTATATGTGAGTGAATGTATGTCTTAGTATTTGTATAAGGAAGTGAGTGAATGTTTACTATGTGCATGGTGAGTTACTGGGTTTGTCATGAGTGAGTAAGATGGTGCATGACTGGCTTTATGGATGAGTGGCTATATGGGTGAATAAATGGATGTGTGAGTGTGTATATATGGGTATGTGAAAAGGTGTATGAGTGCCTGTATGGGTTGGGTGAGTGAGTGAGTGCATAACTGGCTATATGCATGAGTGGGACTATGCATGAGAGTGTGTGGCTGTTGATCATCTCTATGGGAGAGTGAGAGGGTGCATGAGTGCCTGAATGGGTTAGTGAGTGGGTTTTGAGCAGCTGTGTAGGTGAGTGAGTAGGTGTGTCAGTGAGTATATGGGTGGGAGATTGGGTGCATGAGTGGCTGTATAGGTATGGGAGATGGTGTGTGAGTGGC
Source organism: Triturus cristatus (assembly GCF_964204655.1). Taxonomy (NCBI): domain Eukaryota; kingdom Metazoa; phylum Chordata; class Amphibia; order Caudata; family Salamandridae; genus Triturus; species Triturus cristatus. The sequence continues at coordinate 494,617,239 of NC_140588.1, forward strand.
TGTATGAGTGAGTGAATGCATGTGTGGGTGGCTGATTGGGCGAGGGAGTGGGTGTGTTACTGGCTATATGGGTGACTGACTACATATGTTATTGGCTGTATGGGTAAGTGACTACCTGTGTGAGTGGCAGTATGGGTGAATGAGTGCTAGTGTGAATTGTTGTATGGCTGAGTTAGTGGCCGTGTAAGTGAGTATATGGGTCTGTGAGTGGGTATGTGAGTGGATGAATAGGTCAGTAAATGACTGTGTGATTGGCTGCATTGGTGAGTGAGTGGTGTGCCAGTGGGTATAGAAGTGAGTCAGTACACGAGGAACTGTATCAGTGACTAAGAGTGTGTGTGAATACAGTATGGGTGAGTGAATGGGTGTGTCAGTGAGTAAATGAGTTGGGGTGTGGTCTGTCCTATGAATGAAATAGTGGTTATGTGAGTGACTGTATGAAAAAGTGTTTGAATGATTGAGTGAGATGTTGTGTGAATGACTGCAAATCTGCTGTATTACAATTAAAGTTTACAAAATGGGCAAAAGAAACTAATGGGAAGGTATGGCAAGACCATTTTATGTTTAAAGACACTCTCCCTGGATATGTCTAACCAATATGTTTGTGGTAGAATTTTCGAGACATCTAACAATGTCTAAATGCTATTTTAGAATTTAATCTTCAAAATTACAGACACATAACAATATAAATTATGTATACTTTAACACTGTATTACAATTACAATGTAGTAAAAATACATAAACAGTGGTCTGTATAAATCATTATCCACAGTGAGGAAAAAACAATCAATGGTTTGTTAAAAAAAACAAAGCTGCATAGAAGATCTCTACAATTAAGTGACAGTATGGGTTGTACTCACTACAATTCATTAATCAGTTGCTTTTTATGGAATTACTACAGTAATCGAAATAAACCTATGTTAAAAATATTTCTTACATTATCAGATCGGTACAATATTATAAATAAATATAAAGCGCTCTTCAATTTTGGAGATCCTTTTGAAAACATCATACCTGGCAGGCCAAATATTGTTTAAATGCTGATTATCCATATAGACAAAATACTATACTATGTTTTTTTTCACAAATGGAATGTAGGGTTTTGGTTGATGAAACAAAAGGGGTCTTTTTTAGTTTGAAAGTAGTTTCTGATTCAGCTTACGGTTGCTGTAATTGGATTATGTCCATTCACTTTCAGACTTTAATTAGACAATGTATTAATTAGCTGTGGTACTAACTCCTTTGTGGAAGATAAAAGGACTGTTGGATTTTGAAGCTGTATTTAAAAGACATTACCCCAAAACAGGCTATATAGTTTCTAAAAGACTGATGTACCACCTAGAACAAAACACCATATACCAATTTTCTTTTAATCCAGAAATCCTCCTTAGAACTTTGGTTGAAGAAACAAAAGATAAGAGTTTGGTAGTTTGAAAGGAAGTTTGTTTTGAATTTGAGGTTAATGTAATTACATTCGGTCCATCCAAGTTCACTCTTTAAATACACAGTGTATTGTTCAGAGGTCCTAATAATTCCTTTGTGAAGGATGATAGCCAAAGTAGTAAAAGTTCTTCCCAAAATAGATATTTGTCCAGATTTGAAGTTTGCAATTTGATATTCCAATTTGGAACCGTCTGCACTGAATCATTGTGGTATCACTATAAGATATTTTCCAGTAGTCCTTAAGGTTAACATAGACATAACATCTGATCTGCAGTTTAGGCAGGTCATATTTTGGTTAGCCTTCTTCAACAACTTCTCAAAAGGCACAGTTTTGGAATCTGGTAATGTAAAATAAAGAAAGCGCTCATAATTTATTTGAATGGTAGGTGAATAAACATCATCTTCACAATCATGGTTCTATGTGTAACTCAGTCCAAATAAATAATCAATATTTACAGCTTCTTCTTCTAAAACTGCAAACATAATCATAATAAATTCTTGTGTGTCTTGTTGACTGTTGAGAATAAACATTTCTGACCTGCTACATATATCTAAAAGATCTCGAACCCATGAGGCAGAATGTATCACAGTTCTGTCAGTAAGTAAACATTGAAGCAAGTGATACAGTGCAGAACACAATCTCTTATCTGATTGTGATGAATTTGGTTCCCTAGATGTGGTAAATGAAACAATATATTGAGAATAACATTTGGAGCAGCTAACACATGAACTATTTTCCAACTCCTATCCTACAATATCTTCGTCATTTTTCAATGTTCTCTTCTTAGCATATTCTACATTGTCCTTGTATTCTTTCTGTTCTTCAGCATTTGTAAACTCTTGTAATCTTTCGCTTTGGACAGATTATCCATTTCTTTTAAACTGGGTATTGGCGTAAATGAGGAAAATATACACTTCTTAACCGATTGTACTCTTTTGCACAGCTTGCATCAACACTAACTTTCTCTTCATCAAAATCAGTCAAAAACAAACCGGACAATCTTCTAACTCATGACAATGCTACATATGATATTCTTTTTTTAAACATAGTAATTCCAATATTAACAAAAGCTGCACCTAAACGTAAACTTTGTGATTTATGGACAGTTACAGCATATGCTAAAGAAAGTGAAAACTGTTGGCCTGGGCATATAAGTCTTTCACTAGCAAAAAACAAAAATCAGAATGGCCAATCTCCTTCACGCCATCAATCTGATCAAAGTTTATTGTCTAGTAGTCAACCTTATCTCTATTTGGGAAATTAATCAAATCAATTATTTTACCCATTGTACCATTTACTAACCCTTGATCAACATTTAAATTATGGCACAAAATTACTCAACAGTTTTTGCTCGCAAGTAAATGATTTTATAATTCTGCAGTTTTGGATACAGGCTTTTCCAAAGTATCCAATTTTGCTTGAAGTTTATCTGTGAGTAGTATTGTGGCTCCATGATGTTCGGTTTTATCACTAGCTGTAATTTCCCAGAAATATTCTTTATCCACTTGTAGTAATTGTTTAGTAAAGCTGGAGCACTCTTGAAATGTTGGCATAAAATAAATTATAGACTTCTAGTCATCAATAAAATTGTACATCCGATTACCTGTTGTAATATTAGATGGACATAATTTAAAGATAAGACAACATTTTAAAGCACGATTTCCCTTTTTTTGTTAGAACTCCTATTCTAATGTCCTACAGTATATCTGCATAATCCACATCAGATGCTTGATGCATATTCTTTACTAGTATTCAAAGTGTAACCAAATATTTACATTTTGCCAATACTCCCCAAAGATTTTTTTGTTTCATTATGCACAAGTGGTTTTAAAACAAGTTGTCCTTTTATGGGAGTGAGTTGCAGAAGGTCACCAAATGCAATTCTATGCTTTCCTCCAAAGAGCACATTGTAGTATGTTCTTAAAATCTGCTGCATTCGTCAGTCTATTAAAGCAAGCATTAAGTTGGATACCATGCTAACCTCATCAATGATTATAAGCTGTCCTTTTCTTCAATACTCTTGATACCTCATTGCAAGTTTCACCAGATTATTTCTAGTATTCTAGTTTATTGCCATGTTCAACCAGTAGCATTAGTAGGCAATGTAAAGTAATAACTTTAATGCTATGCGCAGCTCATCCTGTTGGTGCTTTTACCACCCATGACAGATTTGAGCCTGTAGTCTTCTGTAGATAACCAATGAGAACTTTATTTAGAAAGCTTTATCCAGTGCCAGCTGACCACCGATGTATACCAATATTGGTTCGTACAAGAACAATCACACTGTTTCCTTTTGTGCAGCACTCCATGCACTATTTTATCTTTAACTTCATTGGAAATGTCTTTTTGTTCATTGTTCAGTTGTTCTAATTAGGGCCCAATTACAAATTTCTGTGGTGTGATGGTATGTTATTTGTAGTCTGGCGGGTGGGTGATGTGTTCTCAGGGCAGTGCCTCTTTCAAAGGCTGCGGTGCCTTTGAAAAAGGCACTGCAATGGGAACGCCTCACAAGGTTCCTGCATGGCATGGACTGAGAAGTCGAAGCCATGCAGGAACTGTTGTTCATTCCCTCAGGGGGGTACATGCACAAGTGGAGGAGGCACCTTTGTGTCCTCTCCACCAGTATTGACATGGAGGAGGATCCTCCAAGACACCACTGGTGGAGAGGAAACGCGTAATATGCTTGGCAGGACCACGGTAGTCCTGCCAAACATATTGTGGCCTCTGATGCTGTGCCACCTGGAGGGAATTGTGGTTCCCTAGCAGCGTCAGTGGTCCGACTGCACAACTGGTAATGGTGCAGTCGGACCACCGGTGCGGCAGTGGTTGGACCACCACTGCTACTTCACCATGAGTCTGATGGTCCTTGGACCGCCAGACTTGGTATCTGGCCCTAAGTGTTTAAAATCCACAGTTTCCTCTTTTACGTGCTGTAAAGCAATCTCATAGCTGTAGCTGCTTCATTTTCAACAATTGTTTCTCCATGAGGATCTTGACTCACTTGTGCAGAATCGTGGCTGCTTTGTAAACTCTCCTTGGCTATCTCAGAAGCTATGGTTTCTTCTTGTTCAATCTCATCTTTCAACATTTGCAAGTAGGTTGGAAAGGCTGAACACTCAATGCTGTGTCTCACAGCATTGAAAGAGTCTTCGTAACAGTCATAGCATCCAAACAAATCTGATTCAGCACACCATGGCTTGAACAACTGAAAAAGCGCCAAGTAGAAAAACTCTCTTCTCTTTGGGGTTTGGCAACTAAGCTTTTAGTGAGTAATTAGATTATCTTTGTTGTGTCTCACCAAACAACCGTCACATCCAAGTACTACATATACTCCTTCTGCTATGTTTTTAGTTATATTACTTCTATATGTATAGTGCTGAAGTGCTTCATAGAAACACATGTTTTGCAGATGACGAATCCTTCTTGGGTAGTACACATCCCGTATATTACGTTTCAGAATGTCTCTATTCAAATTCAAAATCTGCAAGATATTGCATTTCTGGAAAATACTTTATTACTCTATTTTGATTTCTTTCAAGGCCTAGGCTTACCCACACAATTCCTCTTGACTTGGAGAACAAACCAGCTGAGCTCAACCTGTCCAAGCATTTATAGGATTTGTTTCCTCTGTGGGAAAGCATTTTTAAACTGAAACTGTACAATTTCTTGGGAATACTCTTCTGCAAAAATCTTCTTACACATATCCTTCATCCAACATATGAAGTCACGTAGCGAGAAACAGTGATGGAGTTGTTTGCAGCAAATTGTAGATCCATATTTGCATTCCAAATCTTCAGAATCACAGGATTGTAGTCAATGATATACTTCTCAGGTTGTATGTATTTTTGGGTGATTTCCGTGGCAGGGTATCTATCACTGGAGACAAAAAGCTGTTGACTCTTTCTTCTAAAATGACAGGTCACGGAAAACCAAAAAGAACATCTTCTGTAAAATGTTTCTTTGCATTTCTATTTTTGGAGACAGTACTTACCACATCCATGAGTTTGAAACCATAGAACTTGTTTCAAGCCTTTGTTAGCACTGGTTTTTTTTTTGGATGGCGGATATCACATACTGTTGTATGAAAGACAGATTCATCAGTGTCATTTCTCAACATGCATTTCAGCTCACTATGATCAAGATACCAATCCTCATTGGTACCACATTGACATGCCATTAGATTAATCAAGTTGTGTTCTAGGCTTTCATCTTTACCTTGAACTTTCTCAGCAAATTCTCTTGCTGAAAGATTTTGCAAATGTACTCCTGTTTTGAGAATGTGATTTACTGCATGAGATAGCCCTGACAAGTCACTTTCAAGTAGTAGATGAAATGTATAGGGAATAAAACAGCGACATCTAGGATCTTCTGAATATAGTCTAGTAAATCTGTACTCAGCTGCTGATATTTGTGCACATCTGCCACCTACTCCAGTAGGAACCAGATGCGGAAAACAGCTAGCTTCTAAACTTTTTCTCCAAAATACTTAAGATAGCACCTTCTGCTTTTTTCATTTGAAAGAGACCAATATTGTCACCAATAATTTATTTAAAATGCAGAGGACGAACACTATAGTGTTCATAAATTTCTTCTGATCTGGATCGATCCACCTTTTCAGTCTGAGCTCTTGACGATGATGTGTCATCCAATATATGTGTTCTATCTTGAAGAAGATCTATATTTCTGTAATAAGTATTATTTTATACAAGATACAATGTTGATTTTTGCTTTACTGACATCCACTAACACGTAGTTTTTTACTCTTCGTAGGGGCACCATTGACTAAAATATTAAGTGCTTCTTCCACATCTCTCTGCACTCCTACATTTTCAATATTCTGTTGGAAATCTAATGGCAAGAACACAACTCTACCTTTAAGATCTTTCTGGAGCTCAGTTGGTGGTAACTCCCTATTTTAGGCTCCATACGAACTATAGCTTGAAATGGATGCATACACTGTATTAGAATTAAAGCGTTACTCTAAAAATAAATAGACTGCAAATTCTTGCCACTTATCTTTGTTCTCTTCTTCACTTTTTGTAGACACAGTAAAATAATGAGTTTGACTTTTGTAGTGAGTGCATTGACAACATATACAAACACAGTTCAGTTTCTCTGAACAGACTGTATTAAACTTTCTAATTTCTTCTTGAAAGTTATCAAGAGTAATACTTGTCTTCTGTTCTGATACACTTGCAGATATTAAGTCATGATTTTCCCTACACTCCTCTTCAGGACCAAAGAAACTGAATTGGACTTCATCACAGCCTTTTCTACCTTTGCTATTGTAACATGCAGAGGAACTATATTAATTTCTCCTAAACATAGGGCAGGAGTTTTGACATAGTAAAGTCTCCTAACCAATGTTTACATTTGCGAGTTGTGAACAACTAACATTCTGAAATTATGATAGTGCTTTGGAACACTTTCTTTCATAGACATGCTAGTGAATGTCCTTGTAAATTTCCATACTTTTGTCTGGATCTAATCTTTGCAAAGCCACAATTTTATGTTTCGGACTTTTGCATGGAAACTTACAAAGGAAAGTTCTTAATATGTCAATTGATTCTTGTTGAACACTGCAAATACTACTACAGCTCTCTTTGTATACAGGGGCCTGTCTACGCCTTCCCTGTACCTCTTAATCTATCACTTCCTCAACATTTCTAGAAACCATCTCCTCTTTTGCAATGGGAACACCATGCTTTAACTCATAACATCACCCAGTAGTTTCAACTGCATGCACTAATGTTTCTCTCAAAAGCAACTTTCTTCATTAAAAAAAGGCTCAGTACAAGAGGCATGCTTCTATTCACCCCAAACTATTTTTCAAAAGTTTGTTCTTTTGCCAAATATTTTTTTCTAGCTTTTTTTCCTCATCGACAACACTGTTTTATCTGGTGTTCTCATTCTGCTCAAAACGCAAAGGTATAGCTCTCTCTTTAGGGCAAATGCCATACCAACTACAGCCTCACATGCTCCTTTTGCCTGAGCATTTCTTTTCTTCTTTTCTATTGTTTAATAGATTGTAGAAGATTCTAAATTACTTATTTCCTTTAACAGTCTTTGTCTTCTTATTAAAGTATTTCCTTTCTTAAATGATTTTTTCTGTTAATATCACTTCCTTTTTGTCCTTGTTTATGTAAATTCACACTTTGCGTCTTACTTACATGGTTTTGCTCATTTTACAGCCTTCCATTTACTGGTTTAAGACACATATTCATTTTCTTACCTTTTACTCTATACTCAATATTTTTCTTTCCTTTGTGTGTTGTAAGAGAATAGTATGCTTTCTTCTGTATCTTTTTCTCTCAGTTTTCTTTGGCAATGTAAATCTTTATTTGTAAGTAGAAGTAGATGTCTGGAAAGAAAAATAAATAAAGCCATTTAGGTTTTCATACTATACTAGCTGGTAAAAAAATTTAAATTCAACTGTGTGTGCAGAACTGTCCCCAGTAGGCCTAGACACATTTGATGTATCTCTATATCTGAGTGAATGGTTAGGGACTACTGTAAGTGTGTGACTAGGTGTATTAGTGGCTCCATACTTTTGGAAATAGGTATGTGAGTTCCAATGTGATTGTGAGCCTGGATGTATAACTGCACATAGGGTCCTATAAGTGCATATTGACTCAAACTTGAAAATATATGTTTTAGGTTTTGAGCAGATAGCTCAGTGCTTATGGCCTACCGACTGCAAACCTTAGGGTGAGTTATATGTATTATAGGAGGTTTTTAAGGCTTGGGAAGCCCTCTTTAAAGTCAATTTGGCTTACTGCTAAAGCTGCACACACATGTTCTGCAGAAGCAGGCCTGAGACATGTTTGAAGCAGCATTTATATACATGATTGACTTGTTAGTGTTAGAGACTAAGTAGATATCTGAATGAGTGTCTCAGGCCCTATATGGGTATGTCTATGGATATGTAAGGAAGTATGTTGCTATATGACTACCCCTCTTAGTGTCTCTATGGCTCTCTAAATATGTATCTAAGGGGCTATATGGATCGCTTTCAGGCTGTGTTCGTGAGTTATGGGGTATCTGAGTTAATGTTTAGGTGTTATTGTGCGAGAGTATTATAAAATAACATGAATTTGTAAAGTGGACGTTCACCAGTAGATATTTTAGCACTGAATAAGAGATGTTTATTTTTACACAACTCAATGGTACTCATTTTATCGACCTCAGATGGAAGAAAGGCTGAGTGGACCCTTCGGGATTCGAACTTGTGGCCATGAGATCGAACACAGGTCCTGCAGTGGACGCATTAGTCCACTGAGCAACGAGACTCGAAGTGACTGGCTTATAAGTGACTCTCTCCTTTTGCAGATAGGTTTGTGAGTTGCAATGTGACTGTCAGACTGACTGTATAACTGGGCATAGGGGTCTGTAAATGCAGTTGTCAGTGACTCAAATTTGAAAGTATATGTGTTAGGTTTTGAGTAAATAGCTCACTGTCTATGGCCTACATAAAGTCTACCTTAGTGGTGAGTTGGATGTAATGAAGAGGAGTTTTAGGCTTCACAAGCCCTCTTAAATGTCAATTTGGCAATTGCTGAATCTGCACACACAGGTTCTGCAGAAGCAAGCCTGTGGCATGTGTGAAGAGCCACTTCTCTATCTGATTACATAACTACACAAGTAGGTCTGTAAGTGCACATATGAGTAATTGAAACTTCAAACTATATGTGTTATGTTTTAACCACAAACGTCAATGCCTGTGACCTATCTACATCCCACCTGAGGGCTAACTTATATGTTGTAGAAAAGGATTTTAAGACGTTGGAACATATTTCAAATGTAAACTAGGGCTAGTACTAAAACTTTACAAACAGACTGTCCAGTGGCAGGTCCAAGACATGTTGAAAGGGCACAAAGTGACTCTAAAGTAGCATGTCTTAGGCATACTTGCATTCCTTCCTTCCTATGTTTTACATTTAGACATCTAATTTAGGGGCATATTATCAAGAAACAGCGTTAAAATTATCGCAGCTTTAGCGGCAGAAAACTACCGCTAAAGCGGCGATAATGGGCTTGATAATATGCCCTTGAGAATTCCCATATAAGCCCATGTTCTGGTGTCAGCATGGGCTTCTATGGGAATTCTCTGCGGCATATTATCAAGCCCATTATCGCCGCTTTAGAGGCAGTTTTCTGCCACTAAAGCGGCGATAATGTTAACGCCGTGCTTGATAATATGCCCCTTAGTGTTCAAATAATTGATTGGTATCCTAAGCACTTCACCTCATAGTTAATCAACACTTTCAGCCCCTTCTAAGTTATGTTACAGGACATATAGCTAACTATATTTATTTAAGTTTACATTAGCAATCTCAGAATTATTAACATACCTGTCAATTCACTTTCTGAACCATCAAAATTAAATTCACTTGTACTTTAAATTTCCTCTCACAGAAAATTGCAACTACCACTCTCTGTCGGAAAGAAACAATCATGGCAATATTTCCCTCTCTTTTTCCAGTGATACTGATGTAGTTAGCAAACCAAAACACTCCCATTATTTTTTCTTGTTGTTACTCCAGTTTGTATTAGTCCTTTTTTAAAAACCTTTTATTAGTCTCCCGGTAAGAAGCGTTATTTGGTAGTGTTTGTGGGTGGATTAACAACCCCATTGCGACAGCCAACTGGCCCCCATTTAACTTTGCAACGGAGTAATTAATCCATACTGGAGTCTGTTAAAGTATTTATAATGATAGTGCTAGTATTTTTTAAATACATTTCAATCCTATCACACATCTGAATTAGAAAATTTGTATTTCTCAATAATTGCTGGCTCTAAGCAATGACACGGATTCAAAGTTGAGTGTATTTCGGATCCTTCCCCCACACTGCTTTACTTCAATTGTCATAGCAACCTGGTTTGAAATACACTACTGTACTAGTAAGTCAAAAGTTCACAGTACTTTCCAAGAGGATCAAACCAGCTTAAACGCCAACTGTAGCAGATGCGGTTCACCCTTGGAAAATTTAAGCATATCTGCAATAGTGTAACAGGCCTTAACTATAAGCAGAGCCAATAACAGATCCACTTACTTTTCCTATTAAATCAATACCAATGTTTAGCTATCAAATTATTTACACCATGCAATCAAAAGCATACTTTTCCTAAACCAGGTCCACTCCTCCATTTGAACTACCTTTTGTTCTACACCTGTCCCATTCAGCTGCAGCCTTCTCCTGTCTGCTACTGCTCCTTCCTACAATATGGTTAGAGTGTGGATTGTGGGTCACAGCTATGTCTTTTGGGTGAGAGAGTGTTTTAGAAAGAGGGGCATTGACAGGGACTTGGGTTTGCCTAATGTGGACATTATCAGAATTGGGCAGAGAGGGTTAAAGTGGCAGCAATTGCCACATTTGGTTCAGAGAATTGCTGATTGCCATCATCCACTGTGGTGGCCAAGGCATATGAACTATTATTCAGGTAGGATTGGAAATTGGCAATGAAGAAGACCTTTGGCCAATTAATGCCACTTTCTTTTGCAATGCCTTGGTGTACTCTAAAATTTGCCAAAGGCAGGAATAGAAATGGTCAGACAAATTCTGACCACAAATAGACGAAGCCAGGAAACATGTTAGTAAAACTGTTTCTGCATTCCTTATAGACCACAATATGGGCTTCATCTACAACTGCAACTAGCGCTTCGACATGGAGCATGTATAGAAGTGACAGAGGCAATGTCTCTGACAGTAGCAACAGGATATACCCTAATAACTTGAAAGCCTGCATCCTATTTTATGTGTAGTAATCATCTACACAAAATAAACACAAAGGCTCTTCTAAGAGCCACCCTATTATCCAACAGTAAATAATATTCATATTACATCCTATTAAAAAAATATATATATGTAGGATTCCTAGCCCATACAGGGCAGTATAGCATTGACCCATTGAATGAATGCATTGGGGGAGAAGTGTCCATACAGAGCATGATAGTGGCTTTCTCATTTTAATTTAATTTTGTTCTCTTCTTTTTTGTCGATGTTGACAAGTATTGAATTGTCGTCAGGAACTGAATTGATGCAGTATTGGTAATTGTTATTGTACTGCAATCTTAAAAGATGGCCGCACTAAAAAGACAAAAAATGTGTGTGAACGATGTCACTCGCTTGTCTTCTGTTTATATTAATGCACCATGAGCACAACCAATAAAGTGTACGTTATTTAATGATGTCATTTAATGGCGCCCGTCATCATTGAGAAAGAAGGTAGCCGAAAGGCATGCTTGTAATTTTAGCCCAATCCATTTGGCATAATTCTCTCCTGTGAGTGCTGTCTGTTATGAAGAAGAGCGTCCATATAGTGCAAGACTACAAGGACTCTTGTAAGTGAAGGAGGTGTGTGGTGTATTTTGGTGTGCAGTGGTAGCGTCATACCTTGCACCACCTGTGTTCAGGCACAGAACGGCAGACCGTGAAAGGGAGAGGTGGCGTTGCAGCATCCGTTCATCCCCCGCACCTGACACTGTGGCAAGTTGGTGGAATGAGGCCAGAGGTGCCTGCCATCGCTGCGAGAGGATAACAAACTTGCAAGCTTGAAAGGTAGAAACTTTTGAAATGCAGCCAGTCACAGCTTGCTCTTAATCTTCAGGACTACAGACCAGGGCACTGCCTCGAGGCAGTGGAGAGGAGGGAGATCGGCAACTCTGAATGAGGTGAACTGTGAACATGTATGCTGTTTTTTTAAAACAAGAACTTTTACCATGCTTGCTTTAATTTGCACAACATGGACACTTGAATACTCACCATGCACTCTGGGATAATTTCCGTCTACCCGGATGCCAGTCTGCTTTTAAAAGTAAAGAATTATGAGTATTTACTCCATGCTAACGAGGATGGAGATTTAACTTTCATTTTTAAACCAAGAGCCAACATGATGTTTCCAGATTGATAAAGGCATCTATCTATCTAGATATATGTATAGATAGATAGATAGATAGATAGATAGATAGATAGATAGATAGATAGATAGATAGATAGATAGATAGACAGACAGACAGACAGACAGACAGACAGACAGATAGATAGACAGATAGATAGATAGATAGATAGATAGATAGATAGATAGATAGATAGATAGATAGATAGATAGATAGATAGATAGATAGATAGATAGATAGATAGATAGATAGATAGATAGATAGATAGATAGATAGATAGATAGATAGATAGATAGATAGATAGATAGATAGATAGATAGATAGATATCCATATTACCTACTGGCGGTCGCCAGTAGGTAGTTATAGTTAGGACCTATTGTCCATAGGAAATTCGTAACATTCTTTTTCAAATAACTTTGGCGCCGGATGACGAATCTTCGTGAAAATTTCAAAACTGGTGGGATGCGCCGGCCAGCTCCTATCCTGAAGGTTTTGGGGTGATTCGTCAAGCGGGGGCCGAGAAAAAAGGGGGGTCCCAAAACACATTTTCTCCATGTTATTTCACATAGGAAATTTTGGAACAGGCTACAGCCCGAACTGCTGAACGGAATTACACAAAATTTTGCAAAAAGGTAGCCCTTGGTTCAGAAAGAGACCTTTGTTTTAAATGCTGTAAATCCGTTCAGTACTTCCTGAGAAATTCAAAAAATAGAGGTCAAAAGATCAATTTCCCATTGGAAACTTTAGACACAGTTATAGCAAAAACTGCCGAACGGAATTACACCAAATTTGGCAAAAAGGTACTGCTTGACTCAGAAAGCGACCTATTAAAACATGGTATAAATTCGTTCAGTAGTTCTTGAGAAATGAAGAAATAAAGATAGTGATATCTATGGCCGCGATGGATCCGCGCACCCTCCCGATCACGAGCTTCATGCTAATTGGCTGTCAACACTCCGAACCAGGAAGTGTTGGCAGCCATCTTGTGCCTCGTAGCGGTAGAACCGAAGCACAAGAAAACAGAAAAACAAATGCGCAAAACAGGAAAAGGGGGCAGGGTAGAAACACCCGGACCCCCTAGGCCTGCTCAGAGGGTCCCAGAAGGACCCCCAGGGCCCAAAAAAACATTTTTTTTTTTTAAATCGCAGGATGCACGGAGGATCCGTGGATCCGGCTGAAAATTTAAAAAAACAGAAGCACGGGCTCCTGTGCTTCCTGTTAATAAAGCCCCCAGGTGGGCCAGGTCCCGGGGGCAGTTGAAAAAAATGTGTGGGTGGGCCCAATCCCCCCAAACTTGCCCCGGGGACCGCCACCTTCCCGGGGCTTGATGAAATAGGTGTGGGGGGCAAGCAGACCCCCGCAGCCCCCGGGGCAAATTTTTAAATGTGTACGGCGCCTCACCCCCAGGACACTGCTGTTTGCCCGCCCTGTCATTGCAAACTCTGCTTTCGTTCATTGAAGCGAGAGCAGGGAAACCTGCTCTCGCTTCAATGAAGCAAAACATAAGTGCTTTTCCATAAGGGGAGCTGCATGTCAGCAGCTCCCCTTGTGGAAAAGCAATGCCGGCTCCCGCAGGACGCGGCAAGCCGGCAGGACCGTGGGGGGATAGGTGACCCCCCACGGTCCCAAACGGACAGGGCCAGCCCCGGGGGATGGGGTCCCTGGGGCCAGAAGTGGCCTGGGAGGGGGGCCACGCAGCCCTCCTCCCCTACAAACATTTTTTTTAAAAAGGCAGGCCAGCCCTGGGGATGGGGTCCCCGGGGCCATAATAGGACTGAGGATAGGGGCCATGTGGCCCCCCTCCGAAAAACAACAACAAAAAAGCAATGGCTAGGCCCCGGGGGATGGGGTCCCCGGGGTCAGAAGTGACCCGGGAGGGCGCCCACGCAGACCCCTGCCAAATAAAATAAATAAATAAATAAAGGCTGGCCCCAGGGGATGGGGTCCCTGGGGCAAATAGAGGCCTTAGGAGGGGGGCCACACAGCCCCCCTCCATAATAAAAAAATATTTGGCCATGCCCCGGGGGATGGGGTCCCCAGGGCCGGAATTGCAGGGCCGGAATTGGTCACGGGAGGGGGGCCCACGCGGCCTCCTTCCCATGAATTTTTTTTTTTTTAAATAGGGGTCAGGCCCCGGGGGATGGGGTCTCCAGGGCCCATAAAATAGAAAAGGAAGGGGGCCCACACATCCCCCCTTCTTTAAAAAAAATAAAATAAAAAAAGACCAGCATCTGCCGGAGGTCCCGCCCCCTTCCTGCAGCACTCTGCAAATGCGCCCCTGGCGCGTTGTAAGATGAGGAAGTAATTCCCCTTGTATACTGGGGGTCCCTGGGGGGCAACTAGCCCAACAGGAACCTCCAGTATGCGCCAAGGAGCTGCGTTGCAGAGAGGTGTTCAGAGGCCACGCCCCTTTTTACACCTCTCTGCAACGCAGCTCTGCGGCGCTTACTGGAGGTACCTGGTGGGCTATTTGGAACTCAGGGACCCTCAGGATTCAAGGGGACTTAATCCCCCAACTTAAAATGCGCCACAGGGTGCGTTTGCACAGTGGTGAAGGGAGGGGGCGGGGCCTGAAGTGATATGTGTGCAAACACGCCCTGTGGAGCATTTGAAGTTGGGGAATCAATTCCTCTTCAATCCTGAGGGTCCCTGGGGGCGAACTAGCTCACCAGGAACCTCCAGTAAGCGCCACAGAGCTGTGTTGCAGAGAGGTGTAAAAAGGGGCGTGGGCAAAGAACACCTCTCTGCAACGCAGCTCCCTGGTGCATACTGGAGGTACATGGTGGGCTAGTTGGCCCCCAGGGACTCTCAGGACTGAAGAGGAATTAATTCCCCAAATTAAAATGCACCACAGGGCATGTTTGCACAAATGTGACCTCAGGCCCGCCACCTTCCTTCACCACTGTGCAAATGCGCCCCATGGCAAGTTGTAAGTTGGGGAATTAATTCCCCTTCAATACTGAGGGTCCCTGGGGGCCAACTAGCCTACCAGGTACCTCCAGTATGTGCCAGGGAGCTGCGTTGCAGAGAGGTGTTCAGAGGCCACACCCCTTTTTACACTTCTCTGCAGCACAGCTCTGTGGCGCTTACTGGAGGTACCTGGTGAGCTCGTTGGATCCCAGGGACCATCAGGATTCAAGGGGACTTTATCCCCCAACTCAAAATGCGCCATGGGGTGCGTTTTTGCTCAGTGGTGAAGGGAGGAGGCAGGGCCTGAGGTGACATGTGTGCAAACACACCCTGTGGTGCGTTTTAAGCTGGGGAATTAATTTCTCTTCAATACTGAGGGTCCATGGGTCCAACTAGCCCACTACTTACCTCCAGTAAGCACCACAGAGCTGCGTTGCAGAGAGGTGGCCCAGGCCATGCCCCTTTTTACACCACTCTACAATGTAGCTCTGTAGCACTTATTGGAGGTAAGTGGTGGGTTAGTTGGCCCCCAGGGACCCTCAGGACTCAAGGGGACTTAATCCTCCAATTTACAATGCACCAGGGGGTGCGTTTGTGAAGTGGTGCAGGGAGGGGGCATGGCCTGGTGTCACAAGTGCACAAACCTGCCCTGTGGCGTGTTTTAAGTTGGAGAATTAAGTCCCCTTGAGTCCTGAGGGTCCCTGGGGGCCAACTAACCCACAAGGTACGTCCAATAAGTGCCACAGAGTTGCATTGCAGAGAGGTGTAAAATGGGGCATGGCCTTGGACCACCTCTCTGCAACGCAGCTGTGTGCTGCAAACTGGAGGTATGTGGTGCGCTAGTTGGACCCAGGGACTCTCAGGATTCAAGGGGACTTAATCCCCCAACTTAAAACGTGCCACAGGGCGCCTTTGCACAGTGTTAAATGGAGGTGGCGGGGCCAGAGGTGACGTGTGCAAACACGCCCGGTGGAGCGTTTTAAGTTGGGGAATTAAGTCCCCTTCAATTCTGAGGGCCCCTTAGGGCTAACTAGGCCACCAGGTACCTCCAGTAAGCGCCACAGGGCTTCGTTGCAGAGAGGTGGTCCAGGCCATGCCCCTTTTTACACCTCTGTGCAACGCAGCTCTGTGGCGCTTACTGGAGGTACCTGGTGGGCTAGTTGGACCCCAGGCACCCTCAGGATTCAAGGGGACTTAATCTCCCAATTTAAAAGGGCCACAGGGCGTGTTTGCACACATGTCACCTCAGACCCCCCTCCCTTTACCACTGTGCAAACGCGTAGTTTTAATCCCCCTGCCCTATTATGTACTAGGGATTTACAGAGGAGGTCATGCTAATCACAGGGGTACCCCAACGCATAGTGTTCCCTAGTGTATGTAGGTGTTTTCACTGTATTCTAAGTGTCTTTTAGCATAGCACTGGCTCTAGGCCTGGTTAGTCAGAGTCAGTTACCACCAGTACCCGTCTGAAAAAGTTGTGGGCACCGGATGATTTTGCAACAAGGCCTCTTTCTGCTCCTCTGTCTGTTCTTTCTGCACGTCTTCCTTCTTCCTGCACTTTTCTACGCCTTTGTGGACTTCTGTTGCTTCTTTCGGCATTTCTTTTGTTTCATTCTGTGCTTTTTTTCTTCTTTCTTCACATGTCCTACCTCTGTAGGCATAGTTAGAAATTAGCATTTAAAAAGCCTTTGAAATTCACTGAAAAAAACATAGGTTTCAGACACGTTATAGTTAGGAATTAGCATTTAAAAAACCTTAGAAATTCACGGAAAAAACCATAGGTTTCAGACACGGTATAGTTAGGAATTAGCATTTAAAAAACCATAGAAATTCACTGAAAAAACCATAGGTTTTAGGGTAAGTTATAGTTAGTTGGACATTTCACTCGTACAAAACCATAGAAATTCCCCGTTATAGTTAGTTCAGCTAACTATAACTTGCGTCCCAGCAATGCACTGCTGATGACGTCACATATTACATCACTCATGACATGGTCAGTGACATCACTGATGACATCACTGATGACATCGCAAATGACATCACTGATGACATCACTGATGACATCACTGATGACATCATCCATGTGATAAATTGATGCATCTTCTCACACCATATTATATACTTTGATACACCCACTCTAAATTACAGACAGCCATTCTCAAAACCATTGACACTCCAACACCAATAACTACATACCCACTCGCTGATTCTTAGGTCTACACACACATCCACTCACTCATCCGTACAGTCACTTATGTTCACTCAGTACAGGACTATCATATGCACTCATACACCTATATAGACACTCACACACTGCCACTCATCCAGAGAGGTACTCACACATCTAGTCAGTTATGCAAATAAATAATCACACACCCATTTACTCACCTATATAGTTATACACACACCTGCTCACTTACTCAAATACTAGAACATTCTTACGCTCTTATACAATCACTGATACAACCACACACTCATCCATACAGCCACTCTCACAATCACACACTCTCACTTATAGCCATTTAAATACTCTAACACACATATATACTGCCTTTTAAATATGTAGTTACTCGCAGATGTACCACTGAGATATACATTCACTCACTAACACACCCATACACACACTCACCCACCCATGCAGTCCATCACAGATGCACTCTTGAAACCATGCACCCAGTGAATCATCCACTCACACATCTATGCACAGAGTCACACACACCCCACCCACACAAACACTCAGCCACCCATACAGATACTCAGACAACCAATCAATAACTCATATACCCACTCATGTAGCTATTCACAAACCCATGCCGCTGTTTACACACCAACAAACAGATGGATACAGACATTCACACAGTTTACTCAACAACCCATGCATTCAGTAAGATACGTTTAATCACTCACTTATAGACTCAGTTACGCACCCACTAAATAAATCATCCATTCAGACACTTATACACCCACTCATTCTTCAATACGCCTTTCCCTATATATATTAAACATAGTTAAACTTTACAGAAACACACTGTCACTGGATGATGTCATCAGTGATGTCATTAGTGATGTCATTTGAGATGTCATCAGTGATGTCATCAGTGATGTCGCTGACAATGTCATGAGTGATGTAATATGTGACGTCATCAGCAGTGCATTGCAGGGACACGAGTTATAGTTAGCTGAAATAACTATACCAGGGGAAATTCAATGGTTTTGTACGAGTGAAATTTCCAACTAACTATAACTTACCCTAAAACCTATGGTTTTTTCAGTGAATTTCTAAGGTTTTTTAAAATGCTAATTCCTAACTATAACGTGTCTGAAACCTATGGTTTTGTCAGTGAATATATATATATATATATATATATATATATATATATATATAGATATAGATATAGATATATGTATCTATATATATAGATATATCGATATCTCTCTCTCTCTCTCTCTCTCACTCTCTCTCTCTATATATATATATATATATATATATATATATATATTTGTTCACGAAGTCACTCTTTCTGAAGTTCAAGCCCCAAGAGGGGTGGCGCGAACCGGCAGAGACGACCGGTAATTACTATCAACGAAAATTGGAGTCCCAACGCGCTCTCGGAGACAAACAGAATCACCAGGGAAACGAAGGTCACTTAGACACAGGTAGGTTTATTAGCATCATAAACCTGCTGCAACGCGTTTCACCCGCGAACGGGCTTGTTCACACAGCGTGTTCATAACACTTGTCACAATACATACTGTTTCGTAAAGTAATCATAGAAAGAGGACTTCGAAAAGTCTACTCATAGTACATGTATCAACAGAAACGGTTAATAACACACAGCGCCATATTGTACTCTGTTTCATGTCGATAAACAGTGTTGAATAATAAACCAAACATGTCCTTTAGTCATCGCACATCATGATTTTTCAGTCGAAAACAAACATTTGACACGATAGTGTAAATAGCGTTTAGGCACAGTGATAATATTAAAAGTTATTAAATGGCCACAAAACGTGTAAGTTCCCGGCAAGGTGGCGCAAAATTTCTCTAGATTGACAATATCAGATGGGTCTGCGCTCTATCCAGGTTGGGATCTCTATTAACTCTGTGCACTCAAACAAGATTACATGTTTGTACAAGTGAAAGAAATGAAACTATATGCGATCACGTGATCGCACAACAACC
The DNA here is from genome assembly GCF_964204655.1 of Triturus cristatus. Taxonomy (NCBI): domain Eukaryota; kingdom Metazoa; phylum Chordata; class Amphibia; order Caudata; family Salamandridae; genus Triturus; species Triturus cristatus. The sequence continues at coordinate 494,636,675 of NC_140588.1, forward strand.
ACTCTTCCTCTAGGCAAGGGTATTTGCAGTTAGTGCAAATAAAACTTTATGCGAACACCTGATCGCATAGCGGACATTGTTCGTCAAATAGTGACTGGGAGTAGCCTATAATAGACTCAGGCAATGAAACTCATGTGAGTGGAGGGAAAAAGCCGCTGTGAGTAGGTCGATACACAAATAACATGTGGATTTAAGTAAATGTTATGTTTGCCCAATAGTGGCACAGAACCGACTCTACTACATTAAGATAGGTGCGTAAAACATGCGGAGATGTTTGTATGTATCTAATTGGTGTATCGACGAGTGTCCGTCTTGAGTGATCACCTTGTGTAAAAGGTGGTCTGGACCTCTGTTCAGGGTCCCACACTGCAGTTAATTAAAGTATGTACGTGGCAAATTGAGTTGCCCTGTTTAAACTTAGTTCCTATAAACACCCATATGTGTAAATCAAAATGTGAGAACGGAATCAAATTGCAAAGAGAGAGAGAGACTATAGTGCAGCGTGGTCCTGTTGGCAATAGTAAACATAGAAATTAAAGTTTAATCATAGCTAATTAGTGCATCGTAATATAGAATACATGGATATCTAACCAAAATCTCAACTGCTATAAAAAGTACTTGATAGTAATCAGAATACTTGATAGTTGTCAAAGGCCCAGTGGCTGGAAGTAAAAACGAAGAAAAGGATAGGGGCCCCCTCGTTCCTCTAGGCAACAGTCCCTTCCCTTCCTCCTGCAGGCAGAAGAACAAGATAAAAGAGAGAAAAGAAGCATAATGAGAAAAAGCAAAAAGAGAGTCAAAAGTCATTAAAATACATGGTCTTGTACAACATGGTTCAGTAAAGGGATTCATGTCAACATATTGCTAGATAAAATACTCTAGAGTAGGCTATGATGCTATTCACAAAGCTAACATTTAGCTCCCTCCTACTAAACATGGTTTAAGCAAATAGAACGATTTAAACCATAACGGGATCTTTTAAAAGAACAGAAAAAGAAGAAAGAAGAAAGAAGAATAGTACACATGTCACAATGTTACTGCCTGTCATTCAATCAGATTGTAAATGAATTGACAACTCTTCGTCCAAATTATGCCCATTTGGGAATCTGGTACACATCCCAATGATGTGTCTTGATTCCCTTTGTCTGAGCCGTAGGGTCCGATCCCCCCCACGTTTGTTTGGTAAGATTTGTTCTATCCCATAGTAGGAAAGTTTTTTGCAATCCGAGAAGTGGAAGCTTTCGAAGTGCCGAGCGATAGGATATTGCTTATCCTTATTCGTAATCGCTCTCATGTGTTCCAGGATCCGTTTTTTTGCCATGTGTGTTGTACTTCCCACGTACCTAAGTTTACATGGACATTCTAGTACATAGATTACAAAAGTACTATTGCATGTCAGGAATTGATTGATTTTGACCATCGTGTTAGTACTTGTGTTCCAAAATTCCTTCACCATGCGACTATTGGCACAGGCCTTACAGTGTCCGCAGGGGAAGAAGCCTTGAATATTGATGCCTCTCTGGACAGTACTGGTTGTAAGGTCACTGTGAACAAGTAGGTCTCTAAAGGTGCGGCCCCTCCTGTAGGTGATTTTCGGTCTATCTGGTATTCCGTCGCCTATTATGGGGTCACTTTTCAAAAGCTTCCAATTCTGTATCAAAATCTTTTTTATTGGTTCAGAGTTACCATTAAAGGTTAGGATCATGCGTGCAGTGTTAGAATCATCTTCTTCTCCTCTATGTTCTTGCATTTTATCTTTTAAGAGAGTATTCCTTTCAACGTTAGAGATTTTGTCCATTGCCCTTTTTAATACCCACTGTGGGTACCCTCTTTCTCTGAATCTTTTCACCATTATTTTTTCTTCGCTTTGGTAGTCTGTCAGATTGCTACAGTTTCTTTTAGCTCTAAGCAGCTCTCCGTACGGGATGCTCCATTTCAAGTTGTCTGGATGACTGCTCATAGCGTGGAGCAGTGTATTACCTGCCGTACTTTTTCGATAGAGGATAGTTTGTAATTTATTTTCCACCACCCTAACTTGGGTATCCAGGTAATTCACTTGATTGCGACTGATGGTGCTGGTAAAAGTCAGATGTTTGTCATTTTGGTTCAGAGACTGAATAAAGAAACTTAATTCTTCCTCTTCGCCTTGCCAGATGAAAAAAATGTCGTCTATGTACCTCAACCAAAGAGCAACTTTGGTTAAGGTATCACAGACGATGGTGCTCTTCTGAAGGTCCTCCTCCCATGCTCCCATGAAGAGGTTCGCAAAACTCGGGGCAAAACATGTACCCATTGCTGTCCCTAAGGTTTGCTTGTACAGATCGTTGTTAAACATAAAAAAGTTATTCTGTAAGCAAAACTTGATCATGTCAAGAATCATAGCTGAGTGTTTTAAGAAGCTTACATTCCGCCGTTTGAGAAATCTGGCGCATGCCTCCAGGCCTTGTTCATGGTCAATCACTGTGTAAAGGGAATTGACATCCAATGTAACCAAGATATAGTTACTTTTCCATTTGAATTTCTCAATTTTACCTAAGAAATCCTTGGTGTCTCTGAAAAATGATGGTAATGCATGAACAAAGTCTCTGAGGAAATGATCTACGTATCTGGAAACATTTTCTGATACACAACCTCTTGAAGAGATAATAGGTCTCCCTGGTGGATTGTCCCTATTTTTGTGTATCTTTGGGAGTAGGTACATGACAGGCAGAATGGGATGATCTTTCTTAAGGAAACAATATTCCTCCCATTCAATCAGTCCTTGATCTTTCCATTCAGATAGTTTCTCCCAGATATCGTTGATGCTTGCATTGTACTCTATCCTACTGGTCTGTGAATATGTGGTACTGTCACTCAGTTGTCTCACAGCCTCTGCAATGTACATGGTTTTGGTTAAAATCACAATATTGCCCCCTTTGTCTGCGGGTCTTATGACAATATCGTCATCCTTCGCCAAGTCCTCCATGGCTCTTTTTTGGGAAGGTGACAAGTTGTAACCAAAGTTGCGTAATTTCTTAGGCCAATTCTTCTGTCTAAATTTAAGGAGATCATTGCCTACTACCTCTTGAAATGTATCAATATTGTCATGGTTCATTTTGGGTAGGAAGACAGATTTGGGCTTGAATTGGCTACATGCCGCTTTGTCATGTTTGATTTCGAGCTCCTCTAGTATGAGTAACGAATCTGCACTCATTTGTGTGCCATCAGGGTTATTCTGTAGTTCATGTATTGTCACCATAGCATCTATATCACCGATTGTGAGATTAGATTCTTGTGAAGATCTTTCTAGTTGTTGGAATTCACGGTTTTTAACAGGTTTGAGTTTGTGCCACTTTTGTAACTTCAACTTCCTACAGAATTTAAAAATATCAATCCTACTATTAACATAATTCATAGGAACAGTTGGACAGAAAGATAATCCTAGGCAAAGTGTTTTCTTATCTCTGCTACTAAGGACTTTAGAGGTAAGATTAACAATCGTCTGATTTACCATCTTTTCTTCCATCAGTAGTTCTTCTTGGAGCGAGTTTGCCTTTTTCCCATGTGCTCCGCTGTATCTCTCATGTTTCCTCTTCCTGTTCCTCTTCCTCCTCTTCCTCTTGTATTCCTTCCTCTTCCCCTTCCTCTTTCCCTCAGTGCAGGGGAATCGTCTCTCTGGTCTGGTCTTGTGTCTTGTCTGCTCTTCTTCGAGAGACGATACTCGTCTAAAAAAGTTGATTTTGGACGTGTTGCACTGTCTCCCATGTCTTGGAGACTTTCGGAGGAGGAGGTGGTGGCTGACACATCTGTATTTGTATCACTGTTGTCAGTTACAATATTAGTATTTTGATTGTAGGATTCAGTTGGTTTCGTAGCAGAGTGCTTCCCATTAGTTTCATATAGATAGTCATATTTTTTACTGTAGGTCAAGATCCGGCCTGTTTCATAATCTCCGCAGTCGCGGTGCAATTTCCTTTGTTTTCTCCTTTTGATATCTTCTTCAAGGATCTTAAGGCGTTTGCGCATTTCTTCCAAGAAGGTCTTAATTAATTCTTGTTCTTTATGTTGATTCAGACTTTCTCTCATCTCCTCAATTTCTCTTTTGATGTTGTCTCTGTCTGACCAGGCATATTTGACCAGGATGGTCAACATATTCTTTGAACTGTTAGCTGAGTTTGCCGACCAGTCCTCAAGCATCTGTGGGTCTGGGGATTCATATGATGGAGTAATATGAATTCTGAGGCCACGTGGTACCATTGATTTTTCAATGTAGTCTTGCAATGACGTGGCCTCCCACCACTTTGACATCTCCTGCTTGTGCAATTTTTCAAATTTGGATAGTGTGTCCATAATTGTTTTTTCTGAGGCCGTTATTGTTGGTGTGGGACGGCCTCTGCCAGGTGCCCGGGCGAACAAGGTTGCTGCCGCCTCTCTTCTCTCTCTCTCATCATCCATATTGACAATTCTTGGGAAAAATTTCCCTGTCTGTGTGACCCCGTGACCCTGGTAAAGAGTTCTCCCCCTTTAAATAAAGGGTTCCCCTTGCTACTCGTAGTCCGGCAAATAGGGAATCAGTGTCATGATATTCTCTTCGTGCCGTTGAAATTAACGCAACAGAAACGGAATTTAGCTGCACAAACAATAAGTAAGGTAAAATGTTCTTACCTGCACGGTGTCTTCCTGCGTGCAGTATACTGTGATCCGGGTGCAAAAGTAATCCGATCTGTGAAGTAGCGGCGAACTTCTCAAAATCAATTTGTTCACGAAGTCACTCTTTCTGAAGTTCAAGCCCCAAGAGGGGTGGCGCGAACCTGCAGAGACGACCGGTAATTACTATCAACGAAAATTGGAGTCCCAACGCGCTCTCGGAGACAAACAGAATCACCAGGGAAACGAAGGTCACTTAGACACAGGTAGGTTTATTAGCATCATAAACCTGCTGCAACGCGTTTCACCCGCGAACGGGCTTGTTCACACAGCGTGTTCAAAACACTTGTCACAATACATACTGTTTCGTAAAGTAATCATAGAAAGAGGACTTCGAAAAGTCTACTCATAGTACATGTATCAACAGAAACGGTTAATAACACACAGCGCCATATTGTACTCTGTTTCATGTCGATAAACAGTGTTGAATAATAAACCAAACATGTCCTTTAGTCATCGCACATCATGATTTTTCAGTCGAAAACAAACATTTGACACGATAGTGTAAATAGCGTTTAGGCACAGTGATAATATTAAAAGTTATTAAATGGCCACAAAACGTGTAAGTTCCCGGCAAGGTGGCGCAAAATTTCTCTAGATTGACAATATCAGATGGGTCTGCGCTCTATCCAGGTTGGGATCTCTATTAACTCTGTGCACTCAAACAAGATTACATGTTTGTACAAGTGAAAGAAATGAAACTATATGCGATCACGTGATCGCACAACAACCACTCTTCCTCTAGGCAAGGGTATTTGCAGTTAGTGCAAATAAAACTTTATGCGAACACCTGATCGCATAGCGGACATTGTTCGTCATTGTGTCTAAGTGACCTTCGTTTCCCTGGTGATTCTGTTTGTCTCCGAGAGCGCGTTGGGACTCCAATTTTCGTTGATATATATATATGTATATATATATATATATATATATATATATATATATATATATATATATATATATATATAGTGCTGCCAGAAAACACCGTTCGCCTGCCATTAAGCGCCGGTGCCAGCCGTGTCTGCAGACAACCACAAAACATCAGCAGTTCAAATCCATAAGGTAGGAATGAGGTGGCACACCAAATTCAATGCGGGTAGTTTAATCACCAAACAAAAACGGCACAGTTTTCCCAAGGATTTGCAGAGACGGCGAGGAAGAGGAGGAGGCCAGACCGGGGACGCCGCAGGACCGGTAAGTGGTTTTAATTTACTTGTTTTAAAGTAGTATAATTACTTGTTAATAATGGGGGTGGAGGCAGGTGGCGTAGTAGGCTACGCGGAGGGCCACAGAGTTTGTTCGCAACTCTGTGGCCCTCCGCATAGCCCCTCTACACCCACTATGCCCAGGGTTAGTATAAGCCACGTTAAATGGCTTTACGCCGCCTTGTAAATAAGGCGAAGCCCCTATTGCCACAGGAACGTCGTTAAAAGTTCCTGTGGTGATAGGGGCTTGTAAATATGCTACTTAGGGGCATATCAACAAGAAATAGCGATAATTATCGCTAAGCGCTTTTAGCGCGAAAAATGTTATCGCCGGCGAAGTCCTCTGTTTATCGCCGCCATAGCGACGCATTAACAAGGCGCCGCTAGCCAGCGATAACAATCAGTTCTGGCGCTTAGGGATGGCGATAAAATCTTAGCGCCGGCGCTAAAAAAACGCACGCTAAGCCGCGAAAAGTAGAGATAAGCAATTTATCTAAAAAATCAGCCTGACAATTGACAACAGGCCTGCATTTTGCACGCAGCAAGCGGGAAAATGCACTATAAAAGGCCCCCAAGCAGGAAAAAAAATGGATTCCAGTGACCAGAGAGCAGACCAGACAAGAGACATGTTGGAAGCAGGACCAAGCGCAGAGACCACAGCGAACCCCACAGCCAGCCAGGAGGAGCAGGGTGCGAGCCAGGGGAAGGAAAAGAGTAGGAGGAACCCCTGGTCCAGCCACCAAAAGAATCCGGTCCTGTATAGCCCGGTGGCTGAACACCAGCAGGAGCTGTTCATAAGGAAGACAGTGCCATTGTCCAGAAAGAAACGCATCTGGGAGGAGATCACAGCTAAGGTCAATGCTGTGGGAGAGCAGAAGAGGAGGACCGTGGAGGAGGTGAAAAAACGCTGGAACGACAGCAAGAACACCAAGGAGAAGATGGACGCCAACCGGAGGGCAGCCATGGCCACCGGAGGTGGTAGCCCCGTGCCGCAGCTGGAGCTGGATGAGCAGGAGGAACTGGTGGCACAAGTCATCACTGAGGAGACGGTGGTTGGAGTGCCGGGTTGGGACACCGCTGCAGGTCAACAGACACAGCCACAGGGTGAGTACAAACTATGGAGTGGATGGATGGGGGTGGATGGCCACAATGGCACACATGTATAATAAATAGCATTGCATACCCACAATTACTGTGGTTCAGGTCCCAGATAGCCCTGTGCATGGTGGCATGGACACGCAGAAACATTGCTAGACACACTTTGACGGACACACTGACATCCAAATGTGCACTGAAACCTCAGAAAAACACAGTCTAGCTACATCATGAGACCACAAAATAAGTGCCACATCACATACCAAAAGGCCACATCACGTACAGACGCACAATGCTTACAAAATGCACACCTTGCACCATCACAAACTATATCCAAATCATCTCCACAAGGCCGCAACTCACAGGTGCCAAAATGAGTATGCAGTGTGAATGTGACTGATCACGTGCACGTGTAAGCATGCCAACAGCAAGAACAGCACACCTGCAAAATAGCACATGTGGCTGACTTGAGTGCAAGGATGTGCGTGGCCAACAAGGGTGACTTGGAGGGCCACACTCAACCTTGCACACGAGCCAGACACATGTGCAATGTTGCAGGTGTGCTGAGCCTGTCGCTGGCATGCTTACTCGTGCATGGGACCAGTCACATTCACACTGCATACTCATTTTGGCACATGGGAGTTGTGGACTTCAGAAGAAGATTTGGATAAGTGTGGTGATGAAGCAAGGGGGACATTGTGACAACCGCATGCCTGTACTACAAAAGTGCCCCCTTGCCTGTACATGCTAGGCAGCACTGTGTACAGCAAGATGAGAAAGTAATGAGTCACTCCGCATACCGACAACACATGCAATGTCACAACAAAAATACGGATTATGGGGCATATTACCAAGGACGGCGTTAAAATAATAGCTGCTTGAGCGGCAGAAAACTGCCACTAAAGTGGCGATAATGGCCCTGAATAAATGCCCTGGAGAATTCCAATACAAGTCCATGGTCACACCAGAACATGGACTTCTATTGGAATTCCCTAGGGCATATTATCAAGGCCATGATCGCTGCTTAAGTGGCAGTTCTCTGCTGCTCAAGTGCCGATAATCTGGAATGCTGTCCCTGATAATTTGGCCCTTAGTTGTGTGCTCACCATTGCAAAATGCAATGTGGGGCGCACCATGAAAGCCATTCAGTCATCCAAAGGCAACTCACCTGCATGCACACATATCCCTGTCCATAATACACACCACCCTCTCCCGCCCCACGTCAACGCATGGCATGTACAATTTTCACTAGCAAAATTTAAAAATCCTCAAGTCTGCGTAAGCTAGATCTTCAGATCTAACAATTGTGCAAACCTAGGGACATATTACCAAGATCAACATTAAAATCATTGCTGCCTTAGCGGCAGGAAACTGCCACTAAAGTTGCGGCAATGGTCTTGATAATATGCCCCAGGGAATTCCCAGAGAAGGCCATGTGCACACCAGAACATGGACTCCTATGGGAATTCACAAGGGCCGATCATCAAGCCCAACACCGCCGCTATAGTGGCTGTTACCTGCCGCTAAAGCCACAATCATATTAACGCTGATCCTGATAATATGGCCCCTAGTTCATCTCCACTCACTATGGTGTTCATTTTTCTGAGCATAGGATCCTTGGCTTGTTACAATGACATGTCTCCTCTACTACTTTCAATATCAAGAACCATGTAAAAAGAGGCATACCAAACAATTAACAACACAGGCCATATAAACCAACATCACCAGCACTAATCCATACGAAAGTCTATTTCACAATCCCTCAAGGCATGTTACTACTCATGTTGCTCTGTACTCCTCGATAGCCTTACCAGTGCGTAATCTGTGGTAATCTGTGTTATCCAGAAGCTAAACACCAAAAACACAATATACAGGCTGCCGCTTGAGATTCACCCATCATGCATGTCTACAATGGTGTGGAATGGTCACATCTGTGCGCTATAAAGGCACTAGCCTGGTACCAGCTCACCTGGCTCAGTGTTGACATTGCACTCGCTGTCTTCTTCCACAAATGGGCAAAATAAATGGTCCCATGCCCTAGCCGCATCAAGTGATCCCTTACCCACTGTACCCTTGACCAGTAGTAGCCTAACTATCCCATCACACTCTGCCCATTTGGTGAACTGCCACTCCCATTGATCTAAACTTGTGGCCCCACTTGCCTTCCAGTGCATCGTAATATCCCCTCATGGCCAGTAATAATACCCTATCCATAAACTTGCGGCAAGCACACATTGAGCCGTGTGTGGGAAGCAATGTAGGATACAAGCCCCCTACGGCAGATCAACCTCCTTGTCTGTCAACACCTTCAATACTGTCATCAGTATGGTCCAATAAGTTGCCTAAAGTGGTCACCCCCAAATCATGTGAGGAAAGCCTTCCCCCTCTCCCTGAACCCTTGTGCATGCCTATGAGTCAGAGTAGAAACATGCATTGACTTTCTGCCGGTGTGAGGTACGGCAATGTAAAACATTTTAAATAAGCCTTTTATGAAGCGGGTATGCCTGCTGCACCTCCATGCTTACTGCACAATCTCTGAAAAAGCCCTTTCTGGGATCTCTCGAACTACATCTACCTCCCATTTCAATTCAGTTTGTCCAAAGGGGGCAGCTCCATGAGACTCATGTGCATGTACAGGCATGTGACTGCCGTAAACTTTACAGCTGCTGTCAATATGTATTGGCACCCTAAAGTAAGCTCAGGTCATTCTTGGTCCCCTTTACAATGCGCACAAATATCCGCTGTGATCGCTGCATGGAGTATGTAGTCCCCCCTTTGAAAATCAAACCGCTCATGCAGAGTCTAGAATGTTTGCGCCTGCTATGATGCACAATATGGCCCACCACTGCCACACACACTCCACATGTGGGACAAAATAAATCTGTGGATAATGGGTGTGGACACTGTCTGCTCAGATAGCAACAACATTTGCCATACATGCTGCACCATACTCTGAAAGGGTAATCCAAAAGAAGTGCAGGAAGCAAGATTAAACATGACAGACGCAATGCACACAACACAAATTGCAAGGAGCCAAAGCAATTTAGAGGCACATGTGTCCTACACAGTGCAGCTTTGTAGAAACAACACGGCACATATAATCAAGGAAGTTCTGAAAATTATCGCCACTTCAGCGGCCTGAAACAGACACCAAAGTGGTGATAATGTGCCTGATAACATGCAGCAGAGAATTCGAATCAAAGGCCATGTTCACACCAGAACATGTGCTTCTCCTGGAATTATATGTGCCACATTTCCAAGGACATCTTTGCCGCTTGTAGCGGAAGTCTCCTGCTGCTAAAGCGCAGATAACATGCCCCCAAGTAGGCTCCCATTGGCAATGTGCCAATAGTGGGCACTCATCACACATCACCAATAGCACACTAAACACATGCACATGTGCAAGCCCCTGCAAAGCTGCAATTCCTTGAGCCACACTGATAAGGCATGTGAGAGGGAATGATGGATAGCATGCCTGCAGGACAAAGAGATTCACATGGTGCAGGAGACCTCACTGATGTTGCGGTGTGTAGAACTCATCCTCAAGGCAGCATGTCACACCGTGGCACAAACTTATGTACACACAACCCCTGATGTGAACAAGACACTTGATTACCTACTATGCACAAGTGTCACTACTCTGACAAGGATACACCATCCACACAGATTTACACATGTCTGCATTGTCCATACACAGAAGTCAAAGGCCCATTTCATGAAAGGGACAAGGGGCAGCTAAACAAAGGCAGCAGGTGCCACCATCACACAATGCAGTGTACACACATACTAATAGGAGTACATCAACATTGCCTAATAGGTGTGGTGGACTGCATCAGTCACATAACACAAACCAAGACACAACAGGTAGCATTTGTGTGTAGACACTGTCAAGACACATTTCTCACCTTGGCAACTTGTGATATTACAACGTACAAGTACACACACACATCTGTGATGTCTCTGAAATAATCACCATCCAGTAACTAGCATGCATATTGTACAAAAGATCTATCATGTACAGTCTCCCTCAGTCTGATTGTTAAGTCAAATAATGCATGCCCATACATGGATACCACTGTTAAACTGTATCTACCATGAACATTTCAGAGGGAGCGACAACACCTCCTGGACAGCGGGATGACCCACTACACCACGATGACTCGTCCCAAACACCAACTATCAATATGGACGAGTTTGAGCGTCTCCTCGATTCCTTCGCAACACCAACACCAGTAGCAGGGCTACCCACCAGCATTGCGCCCAGCCCACCCCATGCACAAACCACCCAGCAGCAAGCACCTCCAACCACAGCTTCCTCCCAGGACGCAGCCAGCACATATGCGGCCTTTCAAACCATGGTGCTGGAGGTCCAACGGGAGACACAGGACTTTGTGTGGGTGGGCTTGGAGAGCCTGGCAGTCAACTTTGTGGAGCTCAGGGGGTGTCTGAATCGCCTTGAAAACAACTTTGCAAGGCTGCCAGACATCCACACCTCCCTCAATCACATCCAACGCTCCCTGGATGACATTGCTGGGGTCCTGATCCGGAGAGTGGACACACTGTCCCGGCAGGATAGCTCCAGCAGTGTCTCTGCTGCATTATCCCGACTGGCAGGGGTAATGGAGTCCAGGGAGCGGAGGGAGCTCCAACAGATGGCTGCCACGGCTCAACACCAGCGCAATCTGGAACAGATATGGCAGGCCATGCTTCTCCACATGCCAGCTTTACCTCCCCAAGGTCTTGTGACATCTGCTGCTTGCGCATCCACATCCTCAGCTCCGCACCCTGATGTGTCTGTGCCTCACAATGCTGCTCCCACCATACCACCGCCCACATGTGAGACACATGACACATCATCGGACGAATCTGAGGATGAAGCTGCCACCATGGTGATGTGCAAGTTCAGCTAGCAGTGATGGACAAAGGCCTGTCGGTTTGTACACCACAACATTTCACTGCCCTTCCTCTCCCACTGTCTGCCGACGGCCATCACCACCCAGCGTGGACCCACACATTGACCCACAGCAGATCTCCTCTTGTTCATTGACAATGGCACTGGCACAGCTAAGTCCACCTCCTCCCTGGCTCTGTGGCTCGCAATGGACTGCCAATCCCATGTCCTATGGTCAAGTTCTGGTCAATGCCAAACCACTTTTTTTTGTAAATAAATGCACTTTAATCACACAGGTGCGTGTGTCCATGGACAATCAAGTATTCAACTTAGGTAATAAGTAAGGGGCAGTGAATTCACAAGAAGGTCCAGCAAGGCCAAATCAATCAATGTACATGTGTCACCTGACACGGATAGGCAGTGAGATGGCCGTGTATGTGCAAAAGCAATCTAGACAATTTTCCTATGACAACATCTTTAAAGTGCACCACTAACCCCTGAGTGTCTCAAGGAGCGAGGGTGGGTGGGAGTCTGCCACTGCTTGCAAAACCCGTTATTGAGGAGTCACATTAATGTCAGCATGTGCTGTGCCTGCTGCAGGAGGGTGGGGAGAGTGTTCCAGTTATTTGCGTTGAGGTGGCATACTGAACTCCTGCAGGAGTTAACTGTCCAGATGCGGGGGACTGTGGCAATTGCAATGTCAGCGTAGCGGACCTGCTGGATTGGGCTGCAGAAGCTGAGTTGTCTGTCGAGGTATGCATGTCTGGTGTTGTGGAGTGGCTTGTGTGCGTGGTTCTTGTGCGTTGAGGTGAGACACTTGTTGGCGGTGAGCCAGTGCAGGTCTCACAGGTGGGGTGTGGTGTGCTGTCGTCGAGGGATGTTGAGGACCAGGCGTGCAGCGGCGTCTTTAATGCGTCTAAGTTGTTATTAGAGTTTGGTCTTGCTGCTGCTGAGTGACTGTACTCCATGTCTTGGTGGTAATCCACCTGTTGAACTTGACAAGCATCTGGAGGGGGATGAAGCAGGAGGACGAGATGTTGTTTCACTGCTTTGGCATGGAGAGAGTAGAGTTGATGTTGAACCCCATGGTGCATGCATGGGTGGTTGTTGCTGTATCTGTTCCCAGGGCTTCTGCACTCCAGGAGGTGCCTCATGTGTAGGGGGTGGAGTTGAGGATGAGCATTTCTGTCTTGTCTGATGTACATCTCCTGTTGGCAGTCCTTCGTCCACTCAGCAACGTCTTACAGTCCTACATGGTGTATGGTTGTGTAAGTGAGGGTGGCCATGGTGAGGGAGAAGATCAGCTGGCTGATATTCTCATAGGAGATGATGTTGAGGTTGGGCAGTTGGGTAATGTGTGCAAGTGTTGACATGTACATGTAGAGCAATGTTGTGTGAGGGATGAGCCCTGGGGTAATCCACTGAAGATTACTGTGGACTCTGAGCAGGAAGGGTGGAGGAGGGTGGACTGGGTTTTGCCGTAGAGGAAGGAGTCTGTCCAGTCATGAGCCTTGTCTCGGATCTCGTTGTCGTGTATGCGTGTGCATAGTGTGCAGTGCAAGACAGTGTTGAAGTCAAATCACAGATACTGGTCAATGAGTGCTGCTCTTTCACTGTTGTCCATTTGTGGCATTATGTCATTGGCGGCGGAGATGTGTCCAGTTTGCTGCAGGAGTTGCCGCTGATGCGCAAATGGGACGGATCCTGGATGCTGTTCCCATAGAGTTAGTGGGTCAGTTGTCTGTTGATGGTCTTCGCAATGACACCTCACACAAATGGCAGCAGAGAGATGGGACGGAAGCAAAAGGCGGTCCTTGGGGTCAGTCATTTGTTTGTGGAGTAAGGGGTTGATATCGGCGTGCTTCCAGCTCAACGTCAATGTTGAATTTACGAGGGAGATGTTGATGCTCATCTGGAAATGGGGTGGAATGGTGGGGCTGGCTTTGGAGCAGATGCGGTGTGGGCATGTGCCTGACGTAGATCCGTAGTGAATGTAGTACCAGATGTGCATTGTGTTTGTGTTGTTTACGTTGGTCCAGGAGAGCAGGGGCTTGCCGTGTATGGGATCCGTGGTGATGGAGACCTCAGTGCTAGTCGTGGCAGTCGTGGCGTTGTAGCTGTCGTGGATGGCTGCACCCTTGTGATGGACAAAAGTAACTAAGGAGTTGCACAGGTCTTGCAAAGGTGGGATGGTGTTGTTGGAGATGGTTTAGGAGAGTTCTTTCACTAGGTTGAAGAGCACTTAGCTGGTGTGTGCGTTGTTGCCAATGCGGTCTTTGAAGGAGGCCCAATTGCGTATCTGTGGAGTTGATGGTGTCTTTCTTCACTAGCTCATGGCAGGGCGGCATTGAGGCCTGGTGTTCTGCATTGAACCAGTTGGCTCACTTGCTGGTGTGTCTGTTGGAGTGTGTCTTAATCTGTGCAAGTGGGTTTGCGCTGATGCCTATCCCTTGTCTGACGTTCTGGGTGCTGGAGTGAGTGTGGGTGGTTGTGCTCCAGGCAAGGTTGATGGTTAGCTGTGCTTCTGTGACTGTGCTCCAGCAGTGCCAGTGGATCTGTAGGGTGTGGTGGTGCGTGGTGTCTTCATGGAATGCGAATTTGCTGCGTTGATGGTTGTTCCAGTGGAGGTTGGCTGGGTGGTTGGAGTAGACGTGGGAGCTTGCGGATAATATGTTGTTAAGCGTGTGGCTGTTGTGGTGGGTGGGTGTTGTGCAAGTTGTATGAGCCTGAGGGTGGCCAGGGTGTCGGTCATGGTGGTGGATACGGTGCCGTCAATGGACACGAGGTGGAAGTTCAGCCCGACGTGAAGGATGTAGTCTGTGGATGTGAGGGCGTGTGTACCGACAAAGTTGGTGATGGAGATGCAGAACTGTGTACAGGGTCTGGAGGCTATGTAGATGCGGGTTACTCTGAGGGTGGTTTTTGAATTGTTGTGGATCTGGATGTGCATGTGTCTTGCATTGATGAGGATGTTGTCGTGGTTGTTTCAGACTCTGCGAGTGTTCCTGTTGACAATGTCTATTCATAGTCCTACTCCGTTGGTGCGGTCCCTGTGGTTGATCTTGTAGCTGCACAGGATGGCTATGGTGAGGGAGTGTTCTGAGGTGGGGTACAATTAGGTCACTGTCATGGAGACCATGACTGGGGAGGTAGATTTGAGTAGGTCCCAGAGTTCACTTGTGTGTTGGCATCTGTGGCAGGTGTTGGGGACAATGCATCTGAGGTAGTTTGCTTACAACACAGTGGGTGGATTTGCAGATTCAATGCTGGTGACAATGCAGTTCCGGATGGAGATGAGTCCTTGTGTGCGTACTGTTCTAGGCAGGAAGCAGGTGTGTGATCGTCCTATGTTGAGGGCGTTGATTGTGCTAGCATCATAGTGGCAACGTGTATAGTTGCGTTAGCGGACCCAGGATGTTCCTGCACTTTGCGCAGACCCGACGTGGATATATGCTAGTGGAAGGGGAGTTTGGCAGATCAGCCTGGCATGTGGGTGTTACGAAACTGCATGTTGCTGTGCGGCTCAGCAGGGGAAACTGTGGCGGGAAGGGAGAGCGGAGGCAGTTTGAAAAACATGTGTCCAAATGCAGGCTAAGAAATGTAAATGAGCAATACAACTAAACCCATCAGAAGGGGGCACAGTGTTTCAAAATAAATAACACTTGCAATGACGGCAAAGATGAGACAACTGGAGTCAGAGAGTGAAGAAGGCCCACAGGGTGCCCCCACAAGATTACACGGCCAAAATTGCACTGACAACATTGATCCGATGGCACAACTAGCAATATCCCAAATCTGGTCACACTACATGTATGACATGTGTGTGTGAAATTACTATATTTCATGCATGGTATTCACCCACTTGTTGAGGAACTGCTGAATGGACTTTGAGTGAGTGTGCCCTGGACTCCTGCCAATCAGGTGCCCAGGGCCTATGTTCCTTCCCTAACCACTAACACTCACAATTGTCTAACCATGGACAACTAACCTACAATCCACGTCTGGTTGGGAGGCTGCCTAGGCTGCCACACATCAGACATGTTGCTGGACCCCAGGGTGCACAGCCCCCGCTCCCCTGGGCCTGCAATAATGCACATGCTGTGCGGGGTGCTAGGTCTCCTCCCCCAGGATGGCCAGGGGGAACCTTCTAAGGCATGCAGACTCAGTGAGCTCCACGGGCTGTACTCAGAAAACTGCCCCCAACACCCCGTTCTGACACCCACTCTTGCGGGAAGACTGGCCGGAAACACAAAATAAGGACAGGGTATGTTCCAGCTTGCCCACACCAACCCTCAGGTGGGGGAGGCGTGGTGAATCCCATCTCCGTGCGCTCTCTATCTTGAAGATGTGAAGCCCTGCACAATCAGGACTAGGCTACTGGCCCACTCCCACAGGTGAGTGGCAGGATAGTGTGTGTATCCACCCCAGGGCAGGGACCCATTGGTCCCTGCCCTGTACCTACCTGTAACGCAAATAAACATAGTATTTAGAGGCACTCTAAAGCTTCCTTTGCCTTATTTAGAAAAAGCAAGGAAGAGCAAGAAGAAAGAAACTACCATGCAGCTGCTAAGAAGACGAAGACACCAACTGCTTTGGCCCCAGCCCTACTGGCCTGTCGACCCTTGAAACTGTTCCTGCCACAGCCCAGACCCACTTGTGGCCAACAACATCACAAACCCCTGCAGACCTGGCTACCTTGTGACTCAGATCATATGGGAGGCCCATGAGCAGTAGCTCTGCTCAAAGCAAGTTTCAAACCCCTGGCATCAACACAGAACCGCAAAGCCTGCACACCCTACACTGGACAAGCCTGGCCTGTGTTGGAGTGGACAAAGACCCCGATGACGTCCCCCCCGGCAACTGTGAACCCTAATCTGTCCACCAAGGTCTCACGCGACGCTCATTACGACGCCTGCAGCCTCAGAACCAGGGACCACCACGGCCACAATCAACAGAGGATAAGATTTACGCAACCAAAAGTCACCCCAGCACCCGGCGCACTGCGGCCCCCTATGCCCGACTTCTGGGGACATACCCACCCTCCAAATACCCAATTTAACTCACAAAGTGGTGGGGGCACATGAAGAAACTGCGACCCCGAGCTTGCAGCCTTGGTTTGCCCAGAAGCTGTCCCATTGCAATCCTTTGAGCGCACAAAGGGTCAAAGGCACCCTGCACCCACCTGCCCGAGTGGCCCTGGCAGTGGAACTTCTACTCCTATCTACTTCCCACATTTGCCCTGAGCAAGTGACCAGGACCCCAGCTCCCACAGCTGTGTGGCCTGCTAGTCAGAAGCCAGCAACCAAGGACCCCCTGCCTCCCATAGGATAACATCGTGCAACACTCACTCTGCCCCCGTCCAACACAGTCCCACAGAGGGTGCACCAACTGTACAAACCTGAGCCTGGGTGAACCTTGAGTCTGTGCCCAGAACCTTAACTCTGCCAGTCGAGTACTTACCAAAAAGCCGATAACCCAAATGTATTCCATAGGGTAACATTGATTGGTTTCAGAAGATAATCCTTGTAAGTGTTGAGATCCTAAAAGTTACCAGTTTTGTTTGGAAGCAACCAACTAACAGAAATGGAACAACTCAACTGCTATTAGGAGAGATCCCAATGCTGGATCTTGTTGCCCAGCACTGACCCTGAAAACCACTCACAACCGTACTTACCAATCACACTCTTTTCTTCCATAGGAAATCATTGGTAGTGACTCAGTCACATATCTTCTTAGGGTCAAGTTTAGTACTTGCAAAATATTTCCGGAAAATCACAACAGCAACTACAACGGATATACTCACATGTTTCCAAGACCTTGCACAGGACTGCATATAGGATCCAGGCAATGACTTACAAAAGTTTTCCTGTAAGTAATCATTACCAAATCACTTCAAACTCACATTGAGCTCAATGCATTATTGTGTTTGAAATTGTGTTGCCTATTGCAACAACTTGTAACTATTACCTAC
The DNA here is from genome assembly GCF_964204655.1 of Triturus cristatus. Lineage (NCBI taxonomy): Eukaryota > Metazoa > Chordata > Amphibia > Caudata > Salamandridae > Triturus > Triturus cristatus. The sequence goes on from NC_140588.1 coordinate 494,654,520, forward strand.
CAAAGTCAATGGCACATTGCCAACGTATGTAACTAAAGCCTCGCAATCTGAGTAAGTATCTGTCGATACCTACTGTTGGTTACAAAATAAAACAAACATATATTTTTCTATAAAAAACAGTGGCCTTGAGCTCAGTTATTGAGTGTGTGAGACCACCTGCTGACTGAGTGTGTACAACAAAGGATTTGTACTGTCCTCTGATACTGTCTTACTGCTTGACCAAGGTGACACTTCATAGAGTAAGGTAATATCTAACTTTAACCTCTGCACAAACTCTGGTGACTGTGGACTCTGTGCACACCATACCTATTTGGGAACAGCATATACCTAGCCACTTTCTAACAATATGCATGTGTGACAACATGTACAAGTCTGTTGCAGGACAGAAGTAGTGCCGCAAGGAATGATAGCAAAGCATACTCTCCTAGCATATAGCCAAACACGGGACGTGTTGGCCAAAGTTTGTTGTGATGTAGCACCTTGGCATGTCACATCTCTAGGTGTTCACAACAGATTCACATTGCTGAGGAGACCCAAGGGCACAGGTCTAACATACATATATGGAACTACAAACTAAGCCACACTGAAGTTGAGTCCACAATACTTACTGACTCCAAAGTGCATTACGTCAGTTAGCTCCTACCTGTGCAAAACTTATGCTAAAGCTACTTCTGAGCACTGCCATGAAGTGCACACATATTGGACAATGTGCCCACGGATGTCATTTGAACTGCACTCCACATATAGTCTGGATCAGTGGCAAGATTACAAGGGTGTCATCACAATGAGACAAGGCGATAGTAACAGCTGGGATGAGTGGCTATGGCACTGTTGGTACAGGGAGCAATGCAGCATGTCACCACTTGTGTGCAGCACAACTGTGTATCTGCAAACCAACATCATCAGGTCCCAAGGCATTACTGTAATGAGTAAGTGTGTCACAAAAGCAAGAAACTCAAAGTTAAGTATGTATTCCGGACAGTGCTAATACTCCAAGACACCTGTGAGTCACCTCTATTCCAAACTCATTACTCAGACTCACACAACTCATGTGACTCACTGACACTGTTGTTCCATGTGACATTAACCATGGACCCACAAATTTCTAACAGCATGCATGGAACGGAGATCGATTGGCTATGGCCAGGAACATTTGAGATGTTTCATGTCACAATGAACTGTCATCAGAATAGGCCGTAAACCATAATTGCTAATCTATCAGACATACAAGGTCATTGTGCTCACATCTAAGGTATCTGGGCTCTATCCATCCTGCTGAGTGACAGGTCACGACCATAGTTACACATAGAATGATTACTCCAAAGATGGTATGATTTGCACACGATGGGGCAAGACCCACTCCCCCGCATCAGCCATGATATAGGTGCTAGCAGAAATCTATGGTTAACCAGATTTATTTAAGAAAGACATATATATATAAAATGATAACCTACACTAATCTATGTCTCTAACTCTAGCCCTAACCTAAGTGCAAATATGAATGCTACCTAAAACTATCTCAAATAACTATTTACAAACACAGAACAAGCATAAATACATCAACCCCCACCCAAAGAGAAATGAAACCTATGCCCAAATTCTATAAAATACAATTAGTGACAACAGTCTAAAACTAACCCTAACTAAGCCTACACTAAACCTATGCTAAACATCACATACAACTAGGACATAACACAACATAATAATAAAAGGGGGACAGTGTGGGAAGGGAGAAGAGGGGGGGAGGTGAGAACTGGGGCAGTGTTCAGGGCAGTCCGAGGTGGGCCCAGATCTCATGGATCTGCCTGTTCAAGTATCGGAACTCATGGCGGAGGTCATGGAGGAGGGTAGTGTGGTCATTGAGAATTTGCATTATCTGTGCCACTCCAGGGCCCAAGGGGGCCGGTGCTGGTGCTGGTGCTGGTGCGGGGGCTGGTGCTGGTGCCGGTGCTGGTGCGGGGGCTGGTGCCGGTGCCGGTGCTGGTGCTAATGCGGGGGCTGGTGCTGGGGCTGGTGCATGTGGCAGTGCATGCTGGCCTGGCACTGGTGCGGGTGTGGCAGCAGGGGGATCGACATCCCGGGATCCCACGATGACACCTGAGGTGGATGGTGTTGAGCCGCTGCCAGTGGTGACACATTCTGGTAGTGACGTCCAGGTCCCTGCCCACCTCTCAGCCCGGTACCTCCGTGCCATCAACCGGTAACCCTTGTGTACCTTCTGCACATGGAGGTACCGGTCCTTGGCGACCTGGAACCAGTGCTGTTCCTCAGGTGTCATGTTGTCTGAGAGAGAATAAAAACCTATGTCAGTTTTCTTTGCCTTACACTATGTAACCGTACAATATGAGATCTATATAACAAGTGGAAAACAACATGTTAAGTCAAGGACTGACCTGTTAAACACAATGTCGACACATGATTAAATAACTACATGCTGTTGAGACTGACATGACAGTGCATGGCATGGGACATGCACTGACACAACTGAAAGCTAAGGATACACTACAAACATGACACCTTTGGACAACCGGGCTGTGTGTGACCTGTACAATTGACTTCATTCGGGAGGCATAACCCCTACGTGCACAGCTCAAACCTCTCCCACCCTGTGACAGACAGCTGCATCAGAATTACAATGCACATGTGCAGCCATGTGTGTCCCCCAGGAACTGTGTGCAGTACATGAAGTCAGTGCCAAGACAGGCAAGGGGGTATGTGTGCAGGTGTGAAGACCTACCTATTGGAGTCTAACACTACATGCACAATAACAGGCCTGGGACTGCCCTACTCACACTTGTAATCATGCTGCATCATGCCGCACACATGGAAACATGTTTAGGGTATGAATGCGGACTTAGGCACTTACTCACTCCACCATTACTATGCAATTGGTGATAGTCATCCATGGCGAGGGGGATACATCATTGACCCACAACTGCCAGTCATACATGTGTTGTAACCCCCAATCGCACTCCATAGTAGAGATAAGCATGCATGCTTCAACTACGCAAACTGTTACAATGGATTACACATTGTAATGGCACCCTGGGGTCCTGAGGATTGTGTAATTGTTATGGCTATTGTGTACACACACATCTTGTTGCGGCTGTCCTGATTAGCTCATCTATGTGACATCAAATGATGCATATCTAATGCATGGCAATGAAATGTGTGTTAAGTGATGTCACCAATTGTGTCAGATGAGTTGGTACACATGATCCTGATTCCAGCCTGGTATGTCCACACGGACCTAGCCTGTCAACACCATTACAGTGCACAAATATAAATTCTCAATTGACGTACACATCTATGGAATGTGTTTGTGTAACACACCATTGACAGTATTGGATCTGAGCTACACCTTGCCACTTCTGCTTCTGTGCTATGAATCATACCTTAGGCATCACTGTGCCAAGATTTATGACCTTGTACGGACATAATAGCACTGCCTCATTGTGCACAATGCTACACCCACTGCACGGCCCTTGGACGATGTCAACTGCATGTAAGTGTGCCATCTTGCTTATGCTGTGCAAATGAACATGGGAGTAAATGCTAGTGGCCTATTGACATCACAACTGCAGTGTAAATGCCTACTTGGCCGCATTATTAGCTCGCAAATAGGCACATACATTGACACGTGTATCAATGACTGTTGATGTACAAACTCACAAGTCTGAATGAGATGCATTGTACTCCTTTACACTACCATATTAGACACAGTACGGAAAGGCTGAATACCTCAGCACATCATAGGCAATTGACATGCGATACACACCCATACTGATAATCAACAACGTGCTGCATTTGGCACAGACACTCATGACCACGCAACATGCCAATGGTTCTTGTCACTACTCACCAGTGGCATGTGGGTCCCGGAAACGGTCAATGTCCCCCTGGGTGATCGGTTGGCGGCCATCTGTGAGAGGACAAACGCAAATAGGTGTTGTTAGGAAACCCCAGCAAACGTGGCATATTCACAATGTGAATTGTTACAATGACAAACAATGCAACATCCCTGTGGTGTTGACTTCATGTTGGCGACATGACTGGGCCTAATTTGAATGGCATCCACACACAAACATGTTGAAGCAGATGCTGCACAGCCAAAACATCACTGCTGGCCGAGATGCACTACTGAGTTGTTTCACCCAATATCAAGGCACCTCATCCACACGGAGCGCCAAAAAAGCATTTTGATCATCATCCTTGACCAATCGCAGCAGCTTTCAGCACTGTCTCACAAAGGCCACCAATATGCAGACTCCACAAGAAAGGGATCCAAGACAAGGCCCTCAACTGGATCTGCTCCTTCCTCAACGTACATACGTGTGGGTCAGACCAGCCGTGGAGTCCCCCAGAGATCCTCATTCAGCCCTACAATCTTTCACATCTACATGTCTCCCCACGCCACAATCGTGATTAGCTATGGACTCAACATTGTATCATAGGCATACGACTGGCAACTCCTCCTCGACACATCCAGCCAAGACAACTACAGAAAGCAAAAGTATTGCGAATCAATGACAGAGCTTGCTAGATGAATGCCAAAGAGCTGCATACAAGTGAGCAACAACAAAAGAGAAGTACCCATCATGCGCAAAAACATCAACGCATGTAATTACACAGGCTCCTCACACGACATGGGGGACCCACACCCCAACTTGGCCCAAGCACACGACATGTAATCCATCATGAACTCCGATGTCCAAGATAATTGCAAGATCTATCCGGTCTCATCATCGTGCTTCCACACACTCTGCCTCCTATGTGAGACACTCAAATGACTCCTACTCAGACACACATAGACACTCACTCATGCCCTGTGCAATAGCTCACCCTACTACGGCAACACAGTCCATGACATATTTATCATGAACCACAACCGCAAGCTGCGGGACATCTCAAATGCAACCACAGGACTGATCATCACACTGCCAGGGCCCTGTCACACCTCCCACCACCTGCGCACACTCCACTGTCTCCACATCAAAGCTAGAGTCACATTCAAAATGTGCACCCAGGATCACACAGCCATCCACAACACTGGGCAAACATACCTTAACATCCAACTCTATTTCCATGGCACATCAATGGACCCGACGATCCAACCAGCTGGCCCATGCCATGTTCCCCGCCCCAGAGGGACCTGATTGTGAGTCTGCTCCTTTTCCTACCTTGCAGATATGGCCTCTGGCACACTTACGCTACACCTCTGACAGGCAACGTTGCTCCCCATCTCCAAACACAAACTCTGAACATTGCTCTACGACAGACACACCTCTTGATACACTTCAACATGCAAACACCGCCATGCCCCTGCAACCCTTCCTGCAGAGTTTTAGCTCACATTAGGCATGTGTGTTTTGGGATGTTTGACACCGGGGATGTCCATTCCTATGTGGTATTTCCAGTGGCACAGTTACTCTACGCAGTCATTGCAACACCAATCGTCACTCCACCTTGCACACTGCATGGCGCACATCATTAATGTGTATTTTTCTAGACTATCCCAACACCTTCCATACTGTTGCACACACTGAAGTGGGAAGAGTGTGTAATGCAAATCCAAGGTCAAGGACATCATGTGCAAGTATTTATTGCAAGTCGCATTGCATTAACCACGTTGTTACAGTATCACGGTCTCGGGACGGCATTAAAACATCTTGGGGCATATGTATCAAGCGATATGTCATTCGCAAATGCTGACATTCGCAAGAAAACAGCTTTTGCGTAGACAAAATCTCAAAACTGGATGTATGAGCCTTTTTTGCATCGCAATAATGATGACTTGCTATGTTTGGGTTTCATTAATTTGGCGGAGGCATTTAAGGAATTGCAAATTGCGATACCTTAAATGCTATGTAACAAGCACCCAAGTTGGGCGACTTATCCTTAAGAAATTGCAAATTACCAGCAACTTCAAGTTGTTGATATGTTGCGAATTCTTATTAAAATGCACTTTTTAGCATTTTTCTATGTGCCATGTGGCACACATTCATGCCCTGTGCGCAATATGTATGTGTGCCATATGCGCACACATGCCTATTTCAGGGGTGCATCAGGGTGTCATCATGACACCCTTGCACCTTAAAAATAATTAAGATTTAGCGATTACCAATTTGGGAATCGCAATTTGAGAATGACTTCCCATTCATTCCTATGGGTCTCCTGGCCCTTAGTAATGAATGGGAAGGTATTCCTTAATTGCAATTTCGCAATTTGCGATTCGCAATTAAGGAATAATCAGAATTTGGTACATATGTGCGAATTTTTACATACCTCCCATTTTGCAATTCTCAAATTGCGATTCTCAAAAATTCGCTATTTGCGATTCGCAAATACGTTTTTTGATACATGTGCCCCCTTATCTTCTTCTCACACACGTCACTCATATATGTACATAACATTAGTTGTGGACAACAAGGGAATTGGTACTTACCACCCTGGATGCCAGGCAGGACACCGGTGTAATCCAGCAGGTCCGCCTCCCGCGCCAACATATCCTGCCAGCGGTGCTTCCACTGCCGCACAGTCTGGGTCACCTTGAAGCAGCGGAGCATCTGCGCCTGCACGTGCTCCCACTGCAACTTGCGCACCGCAACACCATACCCCTGGAGGATGCGCCCTCCCATCTCCAGCATTAGAGGCAGGTAGCACCACACCAGCCACAGGAATCCCCCCAATGCCTCCTCAGACATCCGCCCTGACCTGCTCACCCCCGGCATCTCCACACACCCCAGTTCTCAACCCCGGAATACAAAACAGAAAACCCAAGGAGGAAAATAGTTTTTAAAAAACACACAAAACACAACAAGACTGAGGACACTAGACAGTAGAAAGTAAATTAAATGTAAAACAATTCAAATAAACACGTTAGACAGGACACAGCAACACAGCAACACTCCAAGCCACACTCTCCACCAGCACAATCCCAACAACACCTCCTCACTCATCCAAATCCAACACAATGTGCTCAAAAGAGAAAGTGAAAGTGAATGCCACACACATGGAGACAGGAAGCAGGCATAGATCACTTCCTGTGTCAGAGACAATTTTTTTTACATAGCAACAAGAAACTGCACGCTAAGGGGCCGCTACTGTACTCTGGCTGATACTGTAATGGGTATGCGGCCCGTTTTCATGAAAGCAATCAAAATCTGCACGCTAAGGGGCAGCTATTGGAGTCATGCAGAATCCATGCGACCAGAATCTGCACGCTAAGGACCCGCTAATGTCAATATGCTTACTGTAATGTGTATGCATACAGTGTAATAAAAAGCGATCAAAATCTGCACGCTAAGGGGCAGCTAATGGAATCATGCAGCATCCATGCGACCAGAATCTGCACGCTAAGGTCCCGCTAATGTCAATATGCTTACTATAATGTGTATGCATACAGTGTAATGAAAAGCGATCAAAATCTGCATGCTAAGGGGCAGCTAATGAAATCATGCAGCATCCATGCGACCGAATCTGCACGCTAAGGACCCGCTAATGTCAATATGCTTACTGTAATGTGTATGCGTACAGTGTAATGAAAAGCGATCACAATCTGCATGCTAAGGGGCAGCTAATGGAATCATGCAGCATACATGCGACCAGAATCTGCACGCTAAGGACCCGCTAATGTCAATATGATTACTGTAGTGTGTATGCGGCATCTTTCATAGCTTTCAATGGTTTTCTTCACGCTAAGAGGCTGATACGGGCCTGATGCTGATACCGTATTGGGGAGTGTGTCCAGCCATGTGCCTTAAAATGCGCGTGGGATATATCATCGTGTTTGCGATGTGGATCTCACATGCTGGAATTCATATGCCAATGATGGACATTCAGGCCAATACTGTGGTCACTGCACAATAATACAATATGAATATAGGTTTGCACAATGACGGGCAACTCCATTTGAGTGTTACCTATTTTTATAGTAAGGCAGGCTAATGTTGGTAACCCAGCTTGCTGGCTACATCCGGATGTCAGACGTGCACGCATTGTGTGCATTTACACAGTTTTTAAGCCGCCACCCGGAGGCCGGACGCATACCGGAAGAGCCAAAAAGCCACTAGGAGCGTCTTCCATTTTCCAATGAATAACCATGTAGAACTGAGAAGTGGAACAATCATGAAAAAGTGCAAAAAGACATCCCTCCCCCAATAAGCCTCCCACAACCCCACCTTCCGCAATAATTTCAGCCTACCTAGATGAGAGTAAGCATACACAATATGTGTGTAAGGGGGCCCCCTCGTCACTCCACTGTGTGACCGGCAGAGGATGATTGCCTCATCCTTGGTATGCATCAGACCTGCAAGTACTTTGGGCATGTGACTTCCCTCATATCTCTCGACAATGAAGTCACAAAGGGGAAACACGGAGTGGACAAACTCTCTCACCCTTCCCTCTGCAGCCCGAGACAGGCGCTCAAGAGCTATGATTCCTTAGACATTGTAACCAGAACATGAGCCATGGAAATGCCATTTTCCCCCACTGTGCTAGGATAACCAGCCTGTCTGCCAGCAAAGCTGTGACTATTTGCCTAGCCCTGAGGGATGTTATTGAGAAGGCCTTTGGCTGTGAGAGGCCAAGGAGAGTATACTCCGGTGCACCAGGCATTGCTATGTCGCACGCTGTATCTATGTTATCTAAGGACTCACCACAATATATCTACAATTTTTGACTATGCCAGAGTAAGTGCATAAGTGTACCAGTCATCCTGCAGCCCTGACAGCAGCAATCTGGCTGGTTGTTATACCAGACATGTAGTTGCACAGGTGTGTGACAACAATGAGAGCAAACCTTGTAGGGGGTTCCAGCTCCCGCTACACTGTGCACTGTGTGGTGTGCGCAATACAGGATACGTTCCTATTCCTTGGCTGATGTTGGCCTCCGCAGCTACATTTCCATCAAAACCTGCACTTTTGTGCACTGACCACTCAGAGTGGTGATGAGCATTTTGTACAGCTCCAATATGGGGAATGTTTGTCCTCCTTACGTGCTGACCACTTTGCATGTGACATAACCATCGTCGAGTCCCGTGACCCAGTGTGTTATTTGGCATTATGAATACACAAAAGCAGCGGGAAAATCATAATCCTGTATGGGCCACAGATATGGCACAAGCCCTTCTAGATCAAAGATAGACCCTATGCTCTTGCAGCCTGTTTTTGCCAGCAATGGAATATCGCGGATTCCTGACCCGGGGGCAAGTCAAGTTTATCCATGCTGTAGTTCGTTGGTGAGGGGAACAAGGCCCACCCCTTCCATACTCCCACCCTGTCCAAGACCGTCGGGGTCAGCGCCCTAACCGGCAAAGAGTCCAAGCCCCAGGGCCAGTGCTTATGGGCTAGCCACAGTTAGATCCAGATGTTTTTTCCCGCCACAGACTGGTCCATGAAGTCCTGTTGCTTCTCCCATAGCAGCCTATTCCATTCAACTATGTATCAGAGGCATGTGGCTTGTTAGTAGCCACCAATGAGGTGAAATCCCAGGCAGCCTTTACATTTTGGCCATGTAAACTGCCCATGTGGAAGGCAAGTCCGCTTGCCCTCCCTGACAGACTTAGTTATGATGGCTTGCAATTGTGTGAGTGCACGGTGGTGGGACACCATGTGTCCAAATTGACATACTTTAGAAATGCGTGGAAGACTCAACATTTACCCTCCCGCTATGCCTCAAAAACATGTGAGGCTCAGTTTTGAGCAGGAGTCCAGCGCCTTATCCGTCTCATCCAATAGTGTTGGATATTTGAGCTTCGCTGTACAGGCAAGAGTCAGAGCAAGTTGTAGGCCCAGGTACTGTGTATCCCACTGCACACAACAGAATGGGAATTGTTGTTCCATAGCCAACACTTCCTCAGGGGTATACACAGACTACCTTTTATGTTACAACTTACAAGACAGTCAACACCGAAAATGGCATGTGACATTACTCATCCCCACATCTTTGTGTGATTTCACAGACATTCATTACAAAAAGGGATGTGAATTGTAAGGGTAGTACTCCCCTGGGGTGGTCTGTAGGTGATGAGTATGTGTGCATATTAATCCGACAATAAGGATGGGCATGATGTGCCCTACTCACATGTGCGGCTCCAAAAGCACTGTGGGGGAGTAGGAGTGCAGCTCCAACTCATCCAAATAGGCATGTCTTGTTGTTCCGCATGTTAGCATGCTGGGTGTGAGATTGTGTGAATTTGACTTTCATATCATCCATGGCTTTGCTTGCGGCGTAAGGGGCAGCTCTCCCTCTGCCTTGTGATTTGCCGATCCCGGTCGAGTCTGCAAGGGCAAGGTTGTCGGAGCAGCTGTTCCTCTTGGGGATGTGGAGGTTGACTCTGTCATGGATGTCTTTGTAGCTGATGATGTGTAGTGAATTGAATGTGTGTGTGAGTAGTTAGCAGCTTACTTTCTCCTTGTTGTTGCTACATTGGATGTTCTGTGTGTGTTGTCTCTTGTGTATGGGATGTGGGTTTCTGAAGACAGGTGTGTCTGCCGCTTTCATGCTGTGTTATAACTTGTGTAGTGGCGTTTTGTATCTCCCTGCGTAGATTTTGTTGCAGTAGTCCAGTCTGCTGTGGATGAGTGCGTTTTGGCCAATTGTTATACTTCCTGGGGTTATACGTTGTGATGGATTAGGTTCGGTCTGTAGGCAGCTGTAGCATGCAATGGAGTAGATCTTGCTGGGCAGGATGATGTACTTGGGATGATGGCAAACTTGCGTGCATGGTCTGTCAGTGAGGGCGGGCTCACACGGGCAGTCAACCACTAGAGGTTGTCCCATGCGGATATGGATGCAGCAGAGATGAGGAGGTCAGTCTTCTCACAGTTGATCTTTATTCCGAGGTGTGTCATCCAATCTGCTAGTTCCGACATTCATTCCTGGGGCTGGCTTTTGTGTCTTCTGCGTTGTTCTTGAGGGGGAGGATGTGCTGTGTGTTGTCTGTGTGGGATGATATGCTTACCCCATGCTGTCTAGTAATGGCAGTGAGTGGGGACATGTGCATATAGCAAAACGTGTGTGTTAGTGACGCTCCATGTTAAACTCCAGAGAGGGCTTTTCCTTGTATCCCCTTGTGGTGGTGTCTGGCATGTGGTGTGTATTGTGTGAGAGGGTGTTTGTGGCTGCATAGAGGTGTAGGAGGATGTGTTGTCCACAATGTGACACAGGTCAAGTGGCATGCATATGTAAGCATTGTCAGCATGGTGTAAGTTCTTGGTGCTGTGCTTGATACCCAAACAAGACTGGGAGTGGTCCATGATGGAGTTCTCTTCAATGTAGCCAGTCATCTGGGTGTTTATGTGTCTCTCAGTGACTTTGTCCACCACGGGGTGCAGGGAGATGGTCAGATAGTTCATCTTGTCTGTTGGGTCATACTGCCAATAAGCTGATTTGTTCAAAGTAGAGACCGGTCTTGACGGTCTTCCTGAAGGTGACCAGAGATGGTGTGCATGTGAGCTCTGCTGGTGGCTCATTCAATGTCTTGGATGCATGCAGAGACATATTTTCATGCTTGGCACCATTTAACACCCCAATTTAACATTTGCACCCAATTTAGGACCCATTATTCCAAATTGAGCCCCATTCAACACCCACTTCTCAGATTTGATCAACATTCCATGCCCAATTTTCAGATTTGTCCGGAAACTTTAACACCGAATTACCCATGAAAGTCATTATTTGGCACTTACAAACACATGAAGTTTCCATTTTTAATGATAAGTACACCCTGTGAATCATTTGCATGCTATTTGACACAAGCATTGATGAATTTTGTGCCAGATTTTACTCCTTGTAAAGTCAAGTTGTGCACGATTGACACCCTGTTAACTCTCTGTGATGCTGAAATATACACCCCAGGATTGTCATTTTGGAATCTTACTTGCAATTATTGTACAATGGTAACACTTCATTGTGATATACTGATGCAGGAAAGTGACTTGCAGACAGGGTATGTGTGTTGAGTTTGTTTATTGTCACAAACACTTCTTGAGGCAAATTTCCATGTACATGTATTTGTTTTTGTCAGTCACAATCTGATGTGCTCAAGTGAAATAATTGTTTATTATCCTGTCCCTTCGGGCAATTCCAGCAGCATTGGCAGTGGTGTGTGGGCCACCTTGTTGATCTTCTTCATCATCTTGGTCATCGGCCGGTGCTGCAGGCACTTCGATCCAGAGAGCATTTGTGCAGACACAAATGTTGTGCAATACACAACATGCTATTATTATTTTGTTGACCATTTCTGGGCTGTACAGCAGTTTGCCACCTGTAATGTCCAGGCACCGGAAACGTGACTTGAGAACGCCAAATGTACGCTCCACGATCCCACGTGTGCGTCGATGTGCAGCATTGTACTGCCTCTGTGCCTGGGTGGTGGGGTTTCTAATTGGTGTCATCATCCACGGTCAGAGAGCATATCCTTGATCACCTATGAGATGTAATAGGGAGATGTGTACATGATTCATTAGGCATACTATGTTGGCAGTGTTGACATATTTTGCGATTGTTCTTTTTGCTATTTTTTGACTTAGGTTAGACATGTGTTGCTTCTGGCTATTTAGCGGCATCAATGCTGAGTACATTGTCTCAGTGTTGATTCTCAAACCATCCTTTTTACTGGTGTTTGCTGAACGGTTGCATAAGTGTCACTACAAGTGTCCAAAATGGGAATGATGCCTGCACAATAACCACAGACACAGACACCGACAGGCAGTCTGGCTCTCCTAACATCTAGCCATAGCACTGATCCACACTCTTTGCAGTCACCACACACCACACATGGCACAGCTGACATTCAGACATGCATCTCATGCTGATGGCAGACCTGTGACACCACACAAGCCACGCAATTGTATGTCCCGAGGTAATACAGAGGAACAGACCACAGCCACCTCACCTGCAGGACCCAATGGGGACAGTGAAGGTTGGCACACACCATCAACACTGACTTGTGACACCACGTGAACTTACTGGCCTGCGTCATCTGTCACTAGCAGAGCATTAGACTCACGTGACACAACTTTTCACAATCATTTTCAATATGTGGTTTCTTCAACAAGATCAGACTGTCCACACACTTCCCCACGATGATACTCGCTCACCTTTGCACACTTCTTAGCATTTGTAATGGATTAGCATTTGAAAGGTCAATTACTACACACAAGTAGTGACTGAATACACATCCACTTACTCATCGGGCAACAACATGACACACCATATGACAGGGTTGAGGCAGAGAAATATTTGGGGCAGAGTGAGAGAGGAGATGCTACTAAACACCATCAACAGCAGCATCCAACAACACTGCAGTCAACACCAATGGCGCAGTATGGTGGTTTAATGACACAATTTCCGGCCTATGCATGCACATTTGCCCCACTCTGCACTTCCTACAATCAAAGTGCTTTGTTACAACCTTGGTCACGAAAGACCGCAGACTTGACACACTGATTGTACATGTGTGAGTACTTGTGAAACGTTGGCTCACCCTAATAGGTCACCGGCAAAAAGTACTGCAACATGATCATCTTCATCAACCATGCAACCACACACCGGACTGGTATACCAGTCCGGATGACTTTAATAAGGTAAATGGATAGCCAGGTACTGGGGGTTATTCTACACCATGGGTACTTACATACTTTCTCTCTGGTCCCAAATTTGCTGTGTGGTTTGTGTCCCTGTTGCACACAGGTGGGTGCAGGGTCAGTGGGGAAGGGGGCAGGGCTAGTGAGTAAGGGAACTGACCATGTGGTTGGACACGGGCCCCTGGTGCGCACACCCTCGGTCACTGAGCCACCAGAACTGGCATGGTGAGCAGTCTAAATATCGAGTTTTAAATTTCGACCTACAAGTATATCGAGTTGTAAATATCGTAGGTAAAGAATATCGAAGTCAAGAATATCGATGGACAGAATATCGACCCCAAGGTAAGCATTATCGAAGTTAATAATATCGAAGTCATTAATATAGATGTAAGTAATATCGTAATCAAAAATATCGATGTGAAGAATATCGATATTTTATTAGTGTAATGTATTTTAATATGTATTTTATTTGTATGTTAAAGATTATTGTAATGTATTTTAATAAATTTAAAAATAAATGTTTAGAGATTAATAATTATTTAAAATATAATTTAGCGTTTTAGTATCAGAGCGGGTTGTGGGTTTATAGGGGAATAGGGTGGGAAGTAATTTAATTATAATTAATTAATTATTATGTATTGTTTAATTGGTATTTATGATTAATTAATTGTTAATTAATTCTTAATTGTTAATTAAATATATTAATTGATTAATTAATTGTTAATTAATTATTAATTGTAAATTAATTTTATTAATTGGTTAATTATATAAGTTATAATTAGTTTAATATTAATATAAATATAATTTAGCGTTTTAGTATCAGAGCGGGTTGTGGGTTTATAGGGGAATAGGGTGGGAAGTAATTTAATTATAATTAATTAATTATTATGTATTGTTTAATTGGTATTTATGATTAATTAATTGTTAATTAATTACTAATTGCTAATTAAATATATTACTTGATTAATTAATTGTTAATTAATTATTAATTGTAAATTAATTTTAATAATTGGTTAATTATATAAGTTATAATTAGTTTAATAGTAATATTTATTTATTGGTATTGTTAATTAATTAATAGTTAATTACTAATTAATTGGTGATTTGATTTTATTAAGTGATTAATTGATGATTAAATTAATTATGTGAATTTTTATGTGTAGTGGGTTGTGGGTTTATAGGGGAATAGGGTGGGATGTAATTAAATTCAAATAATTACTGATAATTTGTATTTATTTGTAATTAATAATAATTAATTGTCAATTAATTATTAATTGGTAATTAATTGTTATTAGTATGTTAAATATAGTAAATATAAATAATTTATTATTTCATGTTATTTGTTGTTATTGCTAATTAATGTATTGTTAATTAATAATTAATTTGTGAATAATTGTAATTTGGTAGTTAATATGTATAAATTTGTAAATAATAAGTATATTAATTATAAAGAATTCCTTTCACCCAACCAGGTTGTTTAGAAACTGAGCCCGTTGTCAGTTGGTGCACTGATGCCGGTAAACCAGAAAACCGGCAATTTTTCATCAAATCCAATTTCGCCGATAAATGCACACTCGAAGTCACGGGTATTTACAAATCTGGCAGCAGTTTATTCTTCGTTACGCGTTTCAACACAAAAAAAGTGTCTTGATCACACGAATCACCAAACGTTTGTTACTAGTTTAAATAAAGTTCATTGACGTGATTTCACTTACAGAAAATAACAACAGAAATAGGACTATATCTTTGGCTTGTCTCTTTCAGATGTTATGTAGTGCGGTAGACATCTTGAAAATGCAAACCTGCTATATCATTATACATCATGACCTATTTACATTGTTAGATGTACATGTATTTTTGTCCAAAGCAACGTGATACTATAAAATAAAGTATAAAACATTTAACGGTAATTAAATGTTGTATTTCTGATGCTGGTTCTCGTTATTGGTATTATTAAAAAAATAGGACATTAGACAAGTGTCTATACCAATCGCCTAACAAGACGGCTATACAACGTATCTTTCCGCTAAGTGCAACACAACCCATAATTGTATTGGTAGTCCAAATCATTCGTATTATAACGTGCGATTTCACCATCTGTACATCGGCAGAATACAAGAACATCAACATTATGTATCTACGCTCTAGTGGCTTGCATATACACGTATATACTTTGTTTACTGGGACATTCATTTTTTGTCGGTCTAGTGCCTATGACGGTCTGTATATTGTTACTTCGCGCTGGTTATGCTTATAGTCAAAGTTGTTTGCAACATCTTTCTAGACAAAGATCATTTCATACATAAGTGAAACCACCGAACCTTGTGATATAATTTACAAACATATAATCAAAATCCAAACAAACAAACACCAATAGAAATCCCAATATAAAATTCTCTTATCTGTGTTTAAGTGCAGACCCGAGCCCGGGGAAGAAAAGGTTAGGGAACCCGTGAGACAGTCATGTTTAGAGTGGGCCCCTTCCTTTCCTCCTGTAAAACACAGAATCAGAGATAAACAGCCATTAGATTCTCCAAGGGAAGACAAATACTCTACAGCCAAGCAATATATTTGAAGATTAATATAATCATACAGTTACTCCATTCAAAGTTCAACATTATCTCCATTTATACTTCTGATAGTTCTCATTCAGTATGCAAATGTGAGGCCAGTTCCTCGTCAAGATTATGCCCTCCCGGGAATCTTGTTTCCAGTTCTAAAATCCATTTGGATTCCCGTTGCCTTAATCTAAGGTCTCTATTGCCCCCTCTTGGGCCCAGGACTATTTGTTCAATTGCAAAGTATCGCAACAGGGAATTATTAGATTGGTGGAATTCCAGAAAATGCCTTGCAATGGGGTACTGTACATTTATGTTAGTAATAGCTCTGAGATGTTCCATTACTCTTTTCTTTACCATACAAGTGGTACTACCCACGTATCTACGTTTGCAAGGACATTCCAAAATGTATACTATATAATTGCTGCTGCAAGTCAAGAATTGGTTAATTCTCCATTTTTTATCTCTTCCTGGGATGTTAAATTCTTTTACAGAGTATCTGAATTTGCATGCTCTGCAATGTCCACAGGGAAAGAACCCCTTTAGATCATGAAAGTTTGGGTTCTTTGATTCAGTGATATCTCCTCTTACTAAGATATCTTTTAGGCTTTTACCTCTCTTATAGGTGATCTGGGGTCTTTCTCCTATTTCCTTCCCTATAATAGCATCGGTTTGGAGAATCTTCCAATTCTTAGTAAGCATTTTGTTTATTTTTGATGATCTGTTGTTGTAAGTGGTTATCAATCTAATGCCACCATCTACATCTTCCTGATTTTTTTGTCCCTGTTGTAAAGCCTCTGCTCTCGTAACACCACTGATTTTCATCACTGCCTTATTTAGAACCCATTCTGGATATCCTCTTTGGCGGAACCTAACAAGCATGTTGTTTTGTTCATCCAAGAATTTCTCATCCGTGTTACAGTTCCTTCTTGCCTAATTATAAAGAATGTATTATTAATTGTAAATAATAGATAAACTGATATTTAAATGTATTGTGTATTTTGTATGTGTAGTGTGTTGTGTGTTAAAGGGGGAATAGTGTGGGATGTAATTTAAAGTTATTTATATAAATATTTATTTTAAATAATTGGTATTTAATAATACATATTTAGTAAATTAAATATTAATATGCTATTTTTTTTTCTTTCTAATTATTTAATTGGTTATTATGTTTATAGAATCCCTATGCTATCCAGTGCTTTCCCAACTGTTTTACTATCTGGAGTTGGAATAGTAATTTTTAACCCTACGCTATCCAGCGCTTTCCCTACTGTTTCACTTACTGGAGTGGGAATAGTAATTTGTACCCCTACGCTATCCAGCGTTTTCACTACTGTTGCACTCTCTGGAGTGGGAATAGTAATTTTTACTCCTACGCTATCCAACGCTTTCCCTTCTGTTGGACTCACTGGAGTGGGAATAGTAATTTTTACTCTTACGCTATCCAACGCTTTCCCTACTATTGCACTCTCTGGAGTTGGAATAGTAATTTTTACCCCTACGCTATCCAACGCTTTCCCTACTGTTGCACTCTTTGGAGTTGGAATAGTAATTTTTACCCCTACGCTATCCAGCGCTTTCCCTACTGTTTCACTTACTGGAGTGGAAATAGTAATGTGTACCCCTACGCTATCCAACGCTTTCCCTACTGTTGCACTCTCTGGAGTTGGAATAGTAATTTTTACCCCTACGCTATCCAGCGCTTTTCCTACTGTTGCACTCTCTGGAGTTGGAATAGTAATTTTTACCCCTACGCTATCCAGCGCTTTCCCTACTGTTTCACTTACTGGAGGGGGAATAGTAATTTTTACCCCTACGCTATCCAGCGCTTTTCCTACTGTTTCACTTACTGGAGTGGGAATAGTAATTTGTACCCCTACGCTATCCAGCGTTTTCACTACTGTTGCACTCTCTGGAGTGGGAATAGTAATTTTTACCCCTACGCTATCCAACGCTTTCCCTACTGTTGGACTCACTGGAGTGGGAATAGTAATTTTTACTCTTACGCTATCCAACGCTTTCCCTACTATTGCACTCTCTGGAGTTGGAATAGTAATTTTTACCCCTACGCTATCCAACGCTTTCCCTACTGTTGCACTCTTTGGAGTTGGAATAGTAATTTTTACCCCTACGCTATCCAGCGCTGTCCCTACGGTTTCACTTACTGGAGTGGGAATAGTAATTTGTACCCCTACGCTATCCAACGCTTTCCCTACTGTTGCACTCTCTGGAGTTGGAATAGTAATTTTTACCCCTACGCTATCCAGCGCTTTTCCTACTGTTGCACTCTCTGGAGTTGGAATAGTAATTTTTACCCCTACGCTATCCAGCGCTTTCCCTACTGTTTCACTTACTGGAGTGGGAATAGTAATTTTTACCCCTACGCTATCCAGCGCTTTTCCTACTGTTTCACTTACTGGAGTGGGAATAGTAATTTGTACCCCTACGCTATCCAGCATTTTCACTACTGTTGCACTCTCTGGAGTGGGAATAGTAATTTTTACCCTTATGCTATCCAACGATTTCCCTACAGTTGAACTCACTGGAGTCGGAATAGTAATTTTTACTCTTACGCTATCCAACGCTTTCCCTACTATTGCACTCTCTGGAGTTGGAATAGTAATTTTTACCCCTACGCTATCCAACGCTTTCCCTACTGTTGCACTCTTTGGAGTTGGAATAGTAATTTTTACCCCTACGCTATCCAGCGCTGTCCCTACGGTTTCACTTACTGGAGTGGGAATAGTAATTTGTACCCCTACGCTATCCAACGCTTTCCCTACTGTTGCACTCTCTGGAGTTGGAATAGTAATTTTTACCCCTACGCTATCCAGCGCTTTTCCTACTGTTGCACTCTCCGGAGTTGGAATAGTAATTTTTACCCGTACGCTATCCAGCGCTTTCCCTACTGTTTCACTTACTGGAGTGGGAATAGTAATTTTTACCCCTACGCTATCCAGCGCTTTTCCTACTGTTTCACTTACTGGAGTGGGAATAGTAATTTGTACCCCTACGCTATCCAGCGTTTTCACTACTGTTGCACTCTCTGGAGTGGGAATAGTAATTTTTACCCCTACGCTATCCAACGATTTCCCTACAGTTGGACTCACTGGAGTGGGAATAGTAATTTTTACTCCTACGCTATCCAACCTTTTCCCTACTATTGCACTCTCTGGAGTTGGAATAGTAATTCTTTTCCCTACGCTATCCAACACTTTCCCTACTGTTGCACTCTCTGGAGTGGGAATAGTAATTTTTACCCCTACGCTATCCAACACTTTCCCTACTGTTGCACTCTCTGGAGTTAGAATAGTAATTTTTACCCCTACGCAATCCAACAATTTCCTTTCTGTTGTTTTTTTTGGAGCTGGAGTAGTAGTTTTATTGTGTCTGCTATTTAATATCTTTTTTTATTATTTTAGCTAATGTAGTATATAATTAATTTTAACAATATTAAAATTAAATGTAATTTTTTTAATTTGTTATACATAATTATTTAATTTGTATTTATGTTATTGTTTTATGTGTGTAATGTTTTTGCAATTGTTAACATTTTTAAATAATTTATAATTTATTAAAATAATTATTAAAACATTATTAAGTAAGTATATATATTATATATTATATGTCTATGTTTAATTAATTTTTTATTAAATTATATTTATTAATTATTAATTTTTAACACTGTGAAATATATTTTATTATGTTTATTTTATTTATAAGAATTATTATGTTTATTTTACATATTTTTTATCACTAAAAAAAAAACGATATTTTTAAAAACGATATTTTTGACATCTATATTTTATTTTCGATATTTTTGCACTTACCATGTTGTAGATAGGATGTCGATATTCTTGACATCGATATTAGTGTTGCGATATTTTTGTAGGTCGAATTTCTGACCTTCGAAATTTTGTCAGAGAACCAACTGGCATACACACATCTCTCTCTCTCTCACTCTCTCTCTCACTCTCTCTGCCTCCCTCTCTCTGTCTACCTCCCCCACTCTGTCTCTCCCTCCCTTGCTCTGTCTCTCCCTCCCTCTGTCTCCCTCCCTCGGTCGCTCTAGGTCTCCCTCCCCCTGTCACCCTCATCCCTCTGTCTCCCTCTCTGTGTCTCTTTGCCTCTCTCTCCCTCTGTCATCTTCTGTCACCTCCCCCCCTGGCAGCCTGGGCTGGGACAGCTTCCTGGGCACACACACAGCCACACCCCAGTACATCACAGGTCTTTCATGGAGAATTTACTTGTTAACTATTTTTTGTTGTGTTTCACCTCTTGGTGCACATGCATCTCCACTCTGTCTATCGCTGGACTCGCACAGCCCCCATGGTGCAGAGTCTCTCAGAGTCCGCGCTGTTGCGGCAGTGTTTGGTGGCACTCTTCTGAAATCTGCAGACATGGCACACAGGTACAATGTCGGCAAGGTCCACAGCCAAACAAGAAAGTCTTGCCAAGACGCTGGCAGCACGTGGGACATACTGTGAGTAGCCATGCTCTCCACATCCAATTTACTGATTGTCTGTGCCAGGAGGAGGATCACCATTATATAGAGGGCATGCTCATGCTTATTGTAAATTGCTAAATATTGCTCATCTTTGACTGACACATATTATCCAAGCATACTGCAGACAGGTGATGCCAATGAAGTATTTGTTTAACAATGCAAACAGTGGTGTTTGCAAAGAGTTGCTAAAGAATATCAGACAGTCTGTTATAGGAATGCCAGTTACATTGTCCCCTCTGCCTGAAAGCGTGCTTATATTATTTAAGTTTGCATATGTTACCTCCT
The DNA here is from genome assembly GCF_964204655.1 of Triturus cristatus. Taxonomy (NCBI): domain Eukaryota; kingdom Metazoa; phylum Chordata; class Amphibia; order Caudata; family Salamandridae; genus Triturus; species Triturus cristatus. The sequence goes on from NC_140588.1 coordinate 494,675,459, forward strand.
CTTGGACATAGTGTAACAATTCTATGCTTTACCAATATATTTATCTTTAACTATCACTTTAACTTATCTATCACTGTGTTTTTAAATTAAAATATTAATGAGAATAATCTTTACATCTCAATTTATATTGAAATGACAGCACATATTATCATATTATCTTGCAGTGAGTATGCAAGCAAATCTAGGTGGTCCTGCTAGAAATATTTCTACGATATTGGACACGGCCCTTTCTGCAGGGTAATCCCAAACTTTTTTGCTTCACTCCCTTCTTTTTCTGAACCTGTTTTTGTGGACTTTTAGACTCTGCACACTATCGCTAACCTGCCTCAAGTGCTCTCTCCTTTACACATGGTAAAAATGGCATATACCCAATTTGCACATTTAATTTACGGGGATGTCCCTGGTGAAGTGGTACTACATTTACCCTGGGGCCTGTAAATTAAATGTTACTAGCAGGCCTGAAACACTCATTGTGCCACCCACTAAGGTAACATAATGAAAGATGTTTCTGGTCTGCTATTGTAGCCTGTGGTGCAGTGTAAAACTGCCAATTTGACCTGGCAAAATAAACCTTTTCTCAGGCCTAAATATTCCTTTTCAAAGCATATGTCGCCCCTAAGGTAGGCCCTAGACAGCCTATAGGGCAGTGTGCATTCTATTTAAAATATACTATTCATGTTTTTAAGATTTACATCTCCTGGTAGTGAAAAACTGCTAAATTTGTCACTACTGTAAGGATTGCCTCTCTCATAGGATAACATTGGGTTACCTTATTATAACTAAAAAGTGCTAACCATTAAGAATATGTATTGGGCCCAGACAGTGAACAATATGGGAGTAGGTGTGAGCAGGGTTCTACTTCATGGAAGGATGGTTGGGTACAAAGCTGCTCCCTGATCCACGTATATTTCAAAGGGCTTGCTTGCAGCTTACACAAAGGATACTGACACTAGTTTTTTGGTATCCCAGTCTTCTTGGAGCCTTAGCAGTGAAACAGAAAACCTTTCCAGACCCAGTGAAAATTCCTCCACTTGAATGGATGTCACCAGGTATAAATATTGGACTGCCTGAACTACTTTTCAGTACGCTTCCGAACCTGTAGCCATTGTAGAAGAAGGACTGCTTTGTTCTCCAGAGGACTGCTCTGCTGCTTGAGGCCTACCTTGTTACTTAGGGAACTGAAATGCTGCTTGAAGCTTGCCTTGTTCCTCAGAGGACTGCCTTGCTGCTACCAGAGGTCTGCCCCGCTGCTTGAGGCTTGCCTTGTTCCCCGGAGGACTACCTTGCTGCTTGAGGCCTGCCGTGTTCTCTGCAAAGGAAGACTGTATATGCTTCCTTCATCCCAGGCTGCCTATGTTAATCCAAGGGTAAACTGACTGACCAGCTGACCTGCTACTACTGGACCTACATGGACATGCAGTTGAACCTGCCTGAGCCCTGCTGGTCTCTGCTAGATGGAGTCCCTGATCCCCAAGTGGTGTTTCCCCAGGTCCTGGACTCTCGGCTGGCATGAGAGTGCACTCCTCTATAAGAAAAGGAGAAATCCTGAAGTTCTGAACTATTTGTGCAGGACTTTAAGAACGTACCTTTTTTTAAGTGGGACTAACCTGGTCCCGTTATCTGACCCGCACTCCGTCACGATCAGCCTGAACTTGTGAATTTCCCCTTTTCTAGCACAATTAGATGGGTGTAAGTGGTGCTTTGTGTCTTTTTGGCAATATACCTACCTAAAAGTTTAAAACTGCATATCTCCGGTTCTACTGGTTGGATTCTTGTTGTTTTAGTGTCATTTTATTTATTAAAATGTACTCTAATTAAGTAATTTGTTTGGATTTGTCTTGTGCTGTGGTTTTAATTTATTGCTGTTTGTTGCATAAATACTTTACACAGTGCATCTAAGTGAAGTTTGGCTGTTTTTGTGCCAAGCTACCAGAGGGTTAAGTACAGGTAATTTGGTGACTTTTCTGGTTCATCCTGACAAGGATAGCGGTTGTTGCTTCAGTATGGTTATCAGCCCCTTCTATCAATTACCCAATTTCCTACATTGGTGGCACAGGTGTAATCCAGTACTTGTGTTTGTGCACTGACACTCAGTGAGTTTGTGTAACACAAAAAAACAATAAACAATCTGACATCAAATTCAACCTCATTTTAAATTCTCCTTGATTACCATTGTTTGCTTTTTCCAAATTCACTCCCATTCCACCTGACTTTTTTCACCTGTGGCTCTGCTTTCTGCAAGTATGGAGTTTGAGCACTGCAATCTGGAGAGCTACACTGTGGCTGAGCTCAAAGGATTCTGCAGAAAGAGGGAGCTTCCAATAACCAAGAGCTCCAAGAAGCAGGAGACCATTAGGGCCTGGGAAGAGGCCAATCAGTTTCAGTCTACAGCACAGGAGCAGAAGGATAATCAGTAGGTGGTCTTTGAGAAGAAGCACGAGGAGGAAATGGAAGTGAAGATTACACCCTATTGATTGTGGCCCCTGAGGCGAGAGGAGGGCCCACGGGAATGAGGTCCTCTTCCAGAGCAGGTTGCCTGCAACCCGTCACCAGAGGAGCTGGAGTACAGGATGGCAGAAAGCGCTTTGGAGGAGAACCGAGTATTAGGGCCAAGCAGTGCAATGGAGCCAGCAGTAATAGTGGCAGCGATACCACCGTGTCCAGTGGAGTCCAGAGGGTCCACATTCCCAAGAACACAGTGCCTAACTTTGTTGTGCAGGATGATATTGACAAGTGATTTTAGGCTCATGAGGTTGGCTTGAAGATGCACAGGGAACATGAGGAGGCAGTGTCTGGAGACACATTCTCAGTGAAGGGAGGGGTGCTTTACTGACCGTAGGAAATAGGAGCAGGGTAAGGTATCCTTCCATGAAGGACACCCTTGTCAGAAAGTATTGCCCCACACCTGAAAAGCATAGGCAGTCATTTAGGAACATCCAGAAGTTGCCTCTTCAGTCCTGGTTGGATTTTGTGGATCACTTCTCAAAGGCACTGGATGGTTGGGTTAAGGGAAGTGATGTGAGTGAATACAAGGGGCTCTACAATCTGATTGCCGGAGAGCACATGTCCAGTAATAGTTTTACAGAGATGCCCAACAAGTGGCAACTGGTGAACTTTAAAAAACGTGGGAATAGTACCCAGGCAGGAGTTCACCCCATTTTTTTTTAAATTGGCCTCACTCATACTTACTGCCTCTCACATTTAGAGTCTTCCCCCACTCACTCAAACTCACATTCTCTCACTTGCTCATTCTCACTCATACTCACTCCCACTCACTGTTACTCACACACAGACAAACTCATGCTTACTGGTTCTAATTCTCTCTTACTAACACACTTACACACACTGACTCTGGACCCTGGTGCAACTGCACCCACTGTGCCATTGATAACTACACTCCTGACTCACTTCCACCCCCTAAAAACTTCCAATTAATCACTCGTTCTAAAACACTCATACTCCTTCACTCACTCCCTTGGTACTCACTTTCACTTATTCCTATACACTCTAAAACTCAGATTCTCACTCCCTTTAATACTCATTGACACTCTCAAACACACTCACACACACATTCACTCAATCTCATTCACTCTCAATCACTCACAAACATATCTCGCAAACACATACACACATGCATTGAGAAATACAAATTTTGTTCACATACATTGCTTACTAATTTCGCATCTCAGAAGCTTTATGGCAACAGCAAAGCAGGAATCTGGTGCTGGGCATTGGAACCAGCAAGCCATGATTACCAATGAGGAGCAAGATAGAGCAGTAATTAGACTTGAATAGGAAGACCCATCTAGATCTCCCAACTTCTTGGTAGAACTGGAATTACTGCTCTATAAAAAGCTGTGATGGTGCTGGGGATCCTGTCCCTACTGCTCTGTGTGGCATTTCATTGGCTTCAGGGATCCACTGATGTGTGCCCTGACAGCCACATTTTAACAGATACACTGTGCTGCCTGAGGCCTGCGCAGTATGCCTGCTAAATAAAATAGATTGGGCCTGTGTGACGGGACTGTAGTTGAACTACGCTCCTCAGACATGTGCAATTCAGATATCCAGCTACAGAGTGTTTTACTTTGAAGTAACGCTTTTTAGCTGAGTAATGCATTGGCCCCCTGATCCTTTTTCTTTCATCGGGAGCCTGGAGATGAGGCAGAGAGGACTGACCTGCACAGTGGCAGTGTTCATGAAGCCACTGCTGGAGCTCTGGGGTCAATGAGCTTGCCATCCACTAGATGATGGTACGAGTAACAGCTCCTTTTCAGGGGCCTCACAGGAAGCAAGAGGGGCTATGCCCTCAGGTCCATGAAAAGGAACCGCTTCTAGTGAGAACTCCTAGTGGGTTGCAAGCTCACTTACCCCAGAGAGCATGTCAAAGAGGGAGAGAGCTGGCTTAGCACAAGGGTCCATAAGAAGGTACCTGGAGGTGACCTCAAGAAGGATGATCCAGGTTTCCCTCAGCAGACTGAGGTGGTGGTCTAGGGAGACATAGACATGTCCTAGAATAAGGTGGGGGGAATGAGTTCCCTGCCCCGTCTGAAAATATAGGGGGGGGGGTTAGTGAGTGCTGGCTCAAGGCACCCCATTTATGGCCCTGTTGCTTTGAGTTTTCTAAGTTAGGTAACAAGCTCTCTGGCCTAAGAAACCATCCACTGATGCAAACTCTACATGGGTGCCCAACTTAGAGGAAGTAGTCACCAGGGGCAGGTGGTAGAACATGCCCTGATATCCATTAGTTGGGAGATAGACTCAGATGGATCCAATTAGGTTTAGAGGGGGGAATTTAGACAGAATATTGGAAACACAAATATGGTGGGACTAAATATTATGTAAAAAAAACAGGACACAAAATATTGTGAACGTCTGTTTCTATGGATAAGCAAGGTTTTACTATATATAGCCCCACATTTATGTACCTTGACAACATATATCTATTTAAGGTATGTAGATATGGAGCTAAGTATATTAAATCTATACTTGCCTATTTGCACTTACCTTCTCGATAATTTGGTGCTCGATATTTCTGACACAATACTTTGTTTTCACTATATTTGTGTTTCCGATATTCTATTACTGATACTAGAGGGGCATAGAACTGACAAGTGCCACTGCACTTCAAGGGATTACAGCAGAATCAATATTTCTGGTTTAAATTTAAAACAGTTTTATTCACAGATTTTAGCTTCCTTCAGCAGCTGAGGTCTCTGGAAGAAAAATTACTTGTTTATGGTATTTCCGCAAGTGACATAATTCCAGGGCACTTTTAATAAGGAAGCAAGAGGAAAGATTGAGCATTATCTGAAGGAAGCTCAACATTGCTTAGGTTGCTTCATTTGAATACCATTCAATTAAAGTAATGACATATGAGAAAAATCCAAATAAAATACACAGCATTTATCACCCACCAGGGACCAAATATTCCTTCTCCAAACAACTATTGAACTCATAGCAGAGTGTGAGATCAAAGTCAAAACAACATATAACTTGGTGAACATAATCTGCACTTGTGTGATTCTAACAACTCATCTGTGTCCCAAATCTTTTAAACTCTAGATACCTTCAACCTCAGCCAATTCTGCACATCTCTGCCACACTTAAGAGGCTCCATTCTTGACTTGTGAAAGCCGGTAAGAACTTGGTTAAGCTTGATTCCATACCCCCAGTAGACTTGCCTGATTAAATGCTATCATATTCTTCTTGATACTTTCCTCATCAAGTACTTCCATTTGCCATCCAAAAATATTGAAATATTGGGCTACAGATCTCATACACTGTGAAAAATTCATCCTTTCCGCAGAAGTTGCCCATGCATTACAGAACCTCCTTCCAACCCTATAGCCCAGCGATCCCATAAAACTCCATGTAGACTCTCTGGCTATGCTCATGGATAGCCTGATGCCAAAAATACCCGAAGAGTCAAAAATAGAAAGAGCAATGTGGCTGCTAGTTCAATAGAGTTCTCAATGAACGAAAATCCTCAGAGACTTGGAATAACTCTTGTAGCAATATCCCTCAATGTACTCCTTAACTGTTCTTTGGAATTAAAGAAACAAATATTTAAAAAAAATAAAATGTTTTAAACCAAAGCAGTGTTTATAAAAGCAGAAATCAAACTAGTAAATAACCATCTAAAATACTGTTTGATTTCATGAAGCAATTGACATCATCTGTTCCGAATGACACATGAGCCTCCACCACAAAAAAGTGAGGCATTTCTTCACTAACAAAATTAAGAAAATTGAGTTGTCCGCAGCACTCTCTCCTTCAAATTGGAACCACACATCCCTGTCAACCAATACTAAATCCTCCTGGTCTACTTTTAAAACTAGAGAGCAAAAGGAGGGACAGAGGAGGCCGTTTTCCACTCACAGAGGAATGGGAGGTCCAGTAGGAACAGGGGCCCCTGTTACAATAATAGCAAAAGATGTTCCTATAGTTCCTCAGAGAAGAGAGGGAAGAAGTGGTGTCAACACGAAGGCTTAAGGCGGATAAAAAGCACTGTATAGTTAATGTGGAAAATCCTTATGTCGGATTTAAATGCCCTCACACACCCTTGTAGGTGTCATGCTTCATCATTTGGGCTGCTCCTCGTCGGGCCGGCGGTGCAATGCCCGACGGGCTCCCTAAAAAGGGGCTCTTTGGCGGAGATCTTCAATCTGACTGCCGTATAGATGAGGTGCGGGTGTGGGGGCCTAGTAAATGTAGATAAGGAACAGTGAGATTAAAATAGGGTGAGGAGTGCCTGATGGATGTAAATTTTATTCGGATGGCCTCCTACCTTAGTTTAAAAACGTGTATACATAGCACTTATGCGAGTATAATGTCTCCTGTTAAAGTGGCATGTATTTTACAGTAGTGGGTCAACATGTTTCTCGCTATGAGTAATTTATACTCGCGATTCTTCAGGACCTATAGGGGGGTTAACTATCTACATTAAGCAACCTAATTGGTTGGGATTGTTAATCAATCTACGTATTCAATACCTGTTGGTACCGGGAGCTACCTGAAAAGAAAGGAAGATATCATCAATCAGGTTTGATCAGACAAGTCAGCACCTGCAGACTTGTCTGATCAAACCTGATTGATGATATCTTCCTTTCTTTTCAGGTAGCTCCCGGTACCAACAGGTATTGAATACGCAGATTGATTAACAATCCCAACCAATTAGGTTGCTTAATGTAGATAGTTAACCCCCCTATAGGTCCTGAAGAATCGCGAGTATAAATTACTCATAGCGAGAAACATGTTGACCCACTACTGTAAAATACATGCCACTTTAACAGGAGACATTATACTCGCATAAGTGCTATGTATACACGTTTTTAAACTAAGGTAGGAGGCCATCCGAATAAAATTTACTTCTATCAGGCACTCCTCACCCTATTTTAATCTCACTGTTCCTTATCTACATTTACTAGGCCCCCACACCCGCACCTCATCTATACGGCAGTCGGATTGAAGATCTCGGCCAAAGAGCCCCTTTTTAGGGAGCCCGTCGGGCATTGCACCGCCGGCCCGACGAGGAGCAGCCCAAATGATGAAGCATGACACCTACAAGGGTGTGTGAGGGCATTTAAATCCGACATAAGGATTTTCCACATTAACTATACGGTGCTACTTTTAAAACTGTCACAGAAGTCAATTTCATCAAGATCATCAATGAAACAAGACCTTCTTCACACTTCTCTGAAACCCATTCCCCCCACTGTTCTCAAAGAGATGAGTCATGAATTTGACTGAATTTAGGCATTTCCTCACTGTAGACTGAATGAGTACCAGATTACCTCACAATTTATCAGGTTACACCTTTTATAAAGACAAAACAAGGATCAGACCTAAAAGACCTTGATAATTATTATCAATCTCCAACCTACCCTTCCTGTCCAAACTTTTGGAAAGCTATGTGGAAATGCAGCTCAGACTATACTTTGAGGTAAATCACTTACTTCATGAACTCCAATCTGGCTTCGGATCAAGACACATGTTTGGGATGGAAATGTTCCATGCTTGGTGACATTTGCGCACCTCAGCTCTGAGTGCCCCAGCTGTATGGATATCTGGATCCATTGTACTGCGTTTTGGTCATAGACAAACATGGATCATGTGTGTGTCATGAGCTAGGCCTGCCTCATGGTAATGTGGTTTTGTTAGACTAGGAGTAGTGCACCAAGCACTACCCACATAGTGGTAGAGGGCTACTACCCTTGCCAGGAGTTAAGTGACAAGTGTGCGATGGTGGCACCATATCACTTCTCAGTTTAATATTGATCAGTAGCATAAACAGGCTGTTATATCTATGTTACTAGAGTGATGCCTACTATCCCACTCATGTAAAGTTCCACTGCTGAGCACTTAACTCCCCCTTGGCCTACATGGTGACAGTGTGTGAAACTTGCATGTCCATGCTGGGATGTATGTGAACCCGTGCATAGTACATAGGAGGGTGACCTGAGGCTTCTTCCCTTGGCCTCCGTGGTTAATGTAAGTAGTGGCGGACAGCATGTGATACTTGCATTTGTCTGCCAGGAGGTATGTGTGCCTGTGCATGGTAGATAGCATGGGAGCTTGTGGGTTCCATTTCGAAAGCCTAGGGCCTGAAGAGGCTAGTGGAGGTGAGGACTTCAACCCCAGATAGGAAATGTTGATTGATGACATTCCTTAGGCCAAGGTTGAGAATACATATCTTGGAGGAAGGAGAGCAGAGCATCCTCCGTGCACATCAAATGTCTCTTTCATTCCAGGAAGAGTTACTGGTCGGTCAGTGAGGCTTGGGAATGGTGGGTCTGATATGATTGGCACTGAAAGATCATGTAAGAGATGAGGACTTGGGCATTTGAACCTCTATGAGGCAAATGTCAGTAGAGGATGCTAGTCAGATGTTATCCGGGTTACTACCTTGGCCTAGGCTGTGGATCAATCAGAATTTAAGCTACTCTGTGGTCCTTTTGACAAATGACAGGGTAGAAGAGAGAGCACTGCAATGAGCTGTCACCCACAACCAGAATTCCAAAGGACCAGACACAAAATCCCATTTGTATCTGGATATGGGTCAGAAAAGTGGGTGCATGAGTCTCACACTTTGTTCAACTGCACTGTTCTGCAGGGGGAGATCACTCAGAATTCTAGCTAATGGAGCCAGAACTAGGGACCAAGGTCTGCTAGTCTCCTTGCTGAGAACGGGAAGTCAGGACCACTTGACCTGAGCCTGCAGCCCCATCCTTCTGTCTGTCTGCCAAGACCAGTTAACCCCACGAGGATAAGGAAAGTGTCTAGGGGAGTGAGGCTCAGCGGTGAGCCTGTTGAGTGAATCCTGGTGAGTGAATTGTAGTACACCCAGTCTGGACGAGTTTGCGATCAGACAAGAGGCAAGAGGGGCCATTGTGAAGTAATGCCTGTCGCCCTCTTGCAGAACCAGTCAGTGACCCACGTGTGCCAGTAGAGGGCCACCGTGAAGTAAGATCCATTGCCCTTGTGCAAAGCCAGTCAGCAACCCATGTGTGCCAAGAACGTGCCACCATGAAATAAGGGAATTGCCCTTCTATGAAGGAGGTCAGCGACCCCAGGGAGCCAGGAGGGGCTACTGTGGAGCAGGGACATTGTCCTGGAACGTACTGGTTGAGAGGAGCTGAAAAGAAGGACCACCAACACTAATGTAGACTGTCTGGTGACTGAAGAAACCTGACACGTCATTGGGGAGGTTGTGGACCCTCAGCATTGAGAGACTGGAGTCCACAGAGACGCGCTCAAGTACTCTCACACTTGCTGGCTACCATCTGGTCAGGTAAGAATGTTCAAGGACAGGAGGCATATTGGGTACTCACAGGAATTTAGTGCTTAGTATTCCTGATGTTAACTTTTAAGACCAAACTTAGACTTTACTGCGTGGGGACAAGCGTGGGTCACATCTGAAAGTTGCCTCCAGTATCAAATAAGGAATAATGAGCCTCACAAGAAAGTGATCAGGAAATACCGCCTTCGACTATGCTAGCATGCTGATCATAAGAGACTGGGTATAGTATTTAGTGTCTTGCCTCTATGCTTTGTGCGCTTATATTGCAATACTGGTTGTTTCATGAAGCAAGCATTTGACTTGACAATTACCTTATTGCAGTTACAGTTTGTACTTTGAGTCTTGTGTCTGTGTATGCTTCATACCTACCTTCCCCTCGAAGATCCTTGGACTTCGGGTTATGCACCACCACTGAGAATCAAGTGCTGAAAGGGGTGTGCTTGGGTGAGTAACTCACAATCCACAGTAGGTTGGGACAAAGACAGCAGTAATAAAAGACCACAACCTCCACCATTGGGCCTGATAACCAGTTTGCCCCATGGCCCTCTGACAGGTGCTCTGATAACACAGCGCTTCCATTAATAAAATAGTTAACAATGCTCTTGAAATTTTCGACAATGGCGATTCCTTCCTCTTCATCCTCGTAGACTTCTCAGCAATTTTTGAAACAGTTAACCACTCTTACTCCTAAAAACTCTTGAGACCAGAATGAGCTTAAATGGTGCAGTCCTTAGCAGACTCACCTCCCTTCAGGAAAACTGAGGTCAATGTATTTAGCTCCATCTCCAGCACAGCAAACCTTCAGCAGGGACACTTCAAGGTTTCATCTTCTTTCCCACACTGTTAGTATTTACATAGAGCCCCCTGCATCTATTCTCAATCAATTGAACAGTTCTTATCACTAGTATGCAGACAACACTCAACTCTAAATGCAAATCACTTCCCCAGAAGACATCTCCACAGATTTATAAATCATCACTGAAATATATCCTGGATGGCCTTGTACCACCTTAAAATAAATCCTCTAGAAATGGAGTTTCTCTTGATCTCTCCTCCCAGTTGCCACATTTCAGCACTAAAATGGCTCAAAGAGACCTCCATACTCAATGGAAAGCCAATCATTGTAGAAGGTGCTATATTCCTTGGGTTCACCCTAGATAAATACCTAGGAATATAAGTCCATAACAACAGCTGAGCACAGGGAGTCCAATTTAATCTCAAGCTGCTGGGAGGATCAAAGTATTAATTACACCCCAAGACTTCAGATTAGTCATTCAGGCTTTAGTCCTACTATGGAAACTCACTGCTTGTAGGAATCTCCAAAATTCACCTCAAACGTCTTAGAGATGTACTACACTCAGCTGCCAGACTGGTCAGAGGTTTCGGAAAATTAGAACATATCTGTCCCATTCTCCCCTCCCTCAGGTGGCTACCTTTGGGACTAGGGACATCTCTCAAACTTGCCTGCATCACATATAATGCAACACATGAAAACAACCCTAGCTACCTAAACCACCAATTATGTATCTCTGGAGTGCATCACCACATGAGAAGCGTGGGAAGCGTTGACACTCTACTACTGGACACCCCCACCTGAAAAAGTTGAGAATGCTGATGCAATCCATCTCGTGATGTGCACCTAGAATGCATAGCACCTTCTCTCCACACAGCAGAATGATCTTTTCTCACCAGATATTTAGGGTCTGATTTAGAGTTTGGCAGACAAGTACATTATATCCATGGCACTTGTAATAAGGTGGACAGGATATCCATCACATTTGTGTGAAGTAAATCGTCCACCAAACTCTAAATCAGACCCTTAAAACTGAACTGAAAATATTACTTTTCCAAGACCATCAACAGTTCCCCCATGCTGAGATCTGCATACTACATTTTCTTCGCAATATCTCTCAAGAAAATTGTACATGATGACTATTGCTTTTTTGGCTATAACCTGTTCTAGGTTGTCTTGTTCAGCAGCTCTAACTTTGTGTGAAACTGCAGTGCTAGTTACAATGCTTGCAAGTTGCAGAACACATCCAGCTAATCCAGAGGTGTTTCTATGCATATCTATTTCATGCTGCAAGCATGGGAAAAATGAGGCCTGAAATGGCCAAACAATGAAGGGAAATTTGTCGGACAGGATCCAGAAATTCTGACTCTAGCATGTTTTCCCTGACATGGGGCTGAAATCTTCTTTTGACAGATAACTGGGAGGGTGAAGGGAACACTGCCTGGAATCATTAAATCAGGCTCCAAAATGTCGTCTTCTATTTACCTGGCATCTTGTAATGAGATCCTGAGGATGACAGTCAGGTTTAGGTATTGGATTAGGCGGTCACCTCACTTCAGGTTATTAGGGACGCTGTCACCAGTCCATACCTTTTAACCTACAAATCATTGACTTCAGATATATTAATCTAGTTCATTGCAAACAAAACAAGCCAACAACTTCCTGAATGCATTAGGGTATAACACAAAAGTCCAGAACTGGAAACATTGTCAGTATTGCCCTGGAGGGAGGTGGTCACTATAGTCAAGATTAGAGCAAGGGTTAAGTTAAGGTTAGGATTCGGTTTAGGATTACAGTCGTGCTCAGGTCCAATTACATATTTTCATTATTGCAACATTCTTTATTATTGGCTCTTCCTTATGGTAAATGCAAACTGTAAACAAATGTGGTGTGGTGTCTTGATTATGGTGTAGTTATGCTATTTGCTATCATTGCATCAGTATGATCTTGGTTACTTATTGATTCCGTCCAGTAGTTGGGGTCCGGCTTGTCACCGTTTTCGAGCTTGTCTTGGTGCAGTTTCAAGAGGTGAATCAGTAGAGCAGGTACTTGTTCTGCTTTCTCTGGTTAGCTGTAGACCAACACCAGGCACTAGTTATCCACGAGACCAATAGCGCCTCCTCTTCTTAGTTTGGCTCTGTCCTAAACGACTCCACATTAGAGATTCATAAATGCTTTGGATTTTTATACACAAAATAGTGCACTGGGCTATTTCTTTACCACACGAGGTATGCATGCCTGGAAAAATGAATGTATGTAGTCTGTGAAGTGACGTAGCCAAAGGACAGTAAAGCTTGTACAGGGTCAAAGTCAAAAAGTTCTTTTATCACAAGCATTTATACCCCTTCTGTAACATCCAGCTTCACTTTTAAATTATAAACATCTGGTTTATTTATACAGTTGTTGAAATAGCTTACAAATTAGAGTCCTACAAACAATACATAAACATTATAGCAAAAAATATACATAAAATAGTATTCCTTCTTTCTTCTATAAATGCTGTAAAAATGTTACTATTTATATAAATATACATATATACATATGCAATATACATACATGACTATATGTATATATACTGCTAATATATACACACATATATGTATATAAATAATACCCGATTAGAAGACTTACATATATTATTTGAAACTTTGTGTAGTGGGCTGGTCACAGGTGGGTGTGCAGTGTGGCACAGTGGCTAAATTTGAAAGTATGTACAGATCTTCGACAAGCGAGGTTTCCATCTGACAGATCAAGAAACTGGTGGGCGGCATTTCATGCCTTTGAGAGGAGTCATCTTCTTTCTGGTTGAAGTTTTTGATGTTTGTGCATGTGTTCAAACTGTGTGCATCCTCTTTTTATGGTCAAGATAAATATAGATATATATATATATATATATATATATATAGAATCTGAAACAGTCATCAATGCAGTGAACATATGCTCAATCTATGTTAAATGCATATCTATATACATACATAAACTTAAATATGGTGTATATACAGTATCTATAGGTCCCTTTCTGTGAGTAGCTAAGTATGTTACAGAGCCTGCATACAAACAGTGTTGTCCTTCATTGGCTGTGGGCTTCAAAGAACCCAGTGAGAAGAGTTTTAAGTTTCGAAGTCCATTCCGGTGAGACTAATGTCACCGCTGTGGGCAAAGCATGGGCTTGATGCACCTTCCTTTGTGTAGAACTAAATTTGCAGGGCAGTGGCAGCCGGCCACGCATGCCTTGACGCACGGACCAATCTCGTTCCAGTTGTCACATGTCTTCAGGCAACCCGGACCACAGGTGTCGTACACGGCTCCATGTTTGCACTGAGTTGCTGAAAAGAAATAAAATAAAAGAGAGGGGTTATTCCATGTTATTGAGACTTTCTGCTTATTGCTGTTTGGTTTTTCAATGAGGCATAGGTTGTTCGGATACAGATATTAATTCTTCTGAGGTCTTTGTTTCCTAATAAGGAAATGCACTTTATTGCAGTCCCTGTTTTGTGGTCAATGACTAGCAGGATTTCTTATTTGTTAATGAAGTCTTAATGGTTGCTTTGGAAAGTCTTACTCTGCCATAAAGTCACCAATGTTTTGAGATTTCCTGGCTTGAAAGCTTCTACACTGATACTAAAGGCCTCTCAAAAAAAGATTAATCAAAATATGCAAAAGACTGCAGAGGTTGGCAAATAAATATCTATCCAAAAGTTGCCGAATATAAATCTATCAACTGCTTAGCAGGGCATTTCAGCAACTAAAATAATGTACAGATACAACGCAAAAATCGTCACTAGGCAACTCAAAGTAGCACAAATGGCAGCATCGCTTAACTAAACGCACAAAGTGTTTTTCGCCAAGTAGGGGCCTCATTTACAATATTTTGACGCAAGACAGAGCAGACAGCCTTCCTGCTGCGCTGCCGTGCATCAAAATAAAAGGGCAGGAATTCGCCATATATACAAGATATGTAGCATTTCTATCCTTCTCCCCTGCACCGGCGCACATAAGCAACCGTGCGCCAGCGCAAAAACCTGTGTGTCATTTTGCAAGGGTGCCTGTGCTGAGGGAATGAGATACCTCTTTCTATGCATTCTGTAGAATGCAGCACACATCGAAAGAGGAGAAATATAAGTATCTCTCCATTTTGCACCTACTTATGCATCCCCTGAAGAGGCATAAGATTTTGACACATTCCCAGGTTTACAAAATGTTGTAAATCTGGGAATGTGTCAAGTTCCATGGATGTTGCGTGGGAACACCGACAGCCAACACCCATGGAATGCCCCTATCATGCAGAGTTATGTGTGAAAGCGAAACATATTAACAAGGCCATGAAAAGTCTCACAGGTTGACTTTAAATGTCCCTGTAAATGTGGGGAAGCCCATTGCGCTGCCGGTGCATCAATAAGAGTGACGCACCGGTGGCGCAAAGGGCTTGTAAATAAGCCTTTAGGTTGGCAAGAGCAAAACACTAAGATTTATCAAAGGTTCTGCTTTGCCATTGCGCCATGCGAGGGGATGTAGGGTGACACAAAACCAATGAGATTTACCAGGCCACTCAATGCCACCTTTGCATGGCCCTGCTTGACTTGGTAAAGGAGGAGTAAAAGAAGCCAGCTCAAGTCGTGGGTGTTCCCACGCATCCACCCATGTACTTTGGTTCATTCGCAGATTTACCATGAGTGTTATGCCTGGGAATGCATCAAAATGCTATCTTTTCCCAAGGGAGGCGTAACGAGGAGAAATATCTTTATTTCATCGAATTTTTTCCTCTTTCTATGTGTGCTGCAGAGAATGAGGAAAAAGCCTTAGAGGATTATTTATGTACAGGAAGGTGCTACACAAAACCAATCGGCCTGCAATGCAGGCACCCTTGAACCACTTGTCTTGCTGTGTTGTGTGAAAGAATGATAAATATGGCCCTAAATGGTTGTGCATGACCAAGCTCCAAAAACACCTGATACTCATGCAAAGTGGCGGAAAGACACCCGGAACAGCACAAACCCCTTGGATTTCATTCCGCACAACTTAAACTCCAATCAACTAAAGCAGGAGAACTTGGTTTGACATGGTCTCCTAGAGGCAAATGAAAACAGGCGAAAACCAAATAAACAATACTTATTGACTCACTGAAGGAAGACACTAAAGGTAAATAAGTGAGGAGAGTGCAATACCTAAGTGGTGATATCGCTATCAGGTAATGTTGCTGGGGGGTTGCCAGTGTGCTATTGTGAGAGGGTTCTATTTCCACAAGACTTAACTAGTTTATGATGTGCAGTTTCATGAGTTAATAACCCTGTAAGCAATGAATATTTATCTAAACAACAGAAATAAACTGTCAGAGAAATTATCATTACACTGGGCCCGATTCACGGAACTAACTTAAAACTAAATCCTAAATGCACTACTTTTGGTATTCATAGAAGGCATTTAGCAGTAGTAAAGTTAGGATTTTGTCTTACGTCTGTCTTAAGTATGTCTTAAGTCTGTCCTAAGTTTGTCTTAAGTTTGTCTTAAGTCTGTCTTAAGTCTGTCTTAAGTTTGTCTTAAGTTTGTCTTAAGTCTGTCTTAAGTCTGTCTTAAGTCTGTCCTACTACTTTTGGTATTCACAGAAGGCATTTAGTAGTAGTAAAGTTAGGATGTTGTCTTAAGTTTGACTGAAGACAGACTTAAGACAGACTTAAGACGGTCTTAAGAAAAACTTAAGACAAACTTAGGACAGACTTAAGACAGACTTAAGACAAAATCCTAACTTTACTACTACTAAATGCCTTCAGTGAATACCAAAAGTAGTAAGTTTAGGACTTTGTCTTAAGTTAGTTCTGTGAATCGGGCCCACAGTACTTGAAAAGTATTAAATATCTTTTAAAAAACAACAAAACAATTTAAAAGATATTTTAACCCAGCTGTCTTTTTGAAGTTTGCCCTGCTTGAAATTAATTTGTCAGGAGGTGTGAGAGAGCTAAGCGATACAGTACAGGGTCAGTTTCTTGATTAGGGAGGCAGAGCTCCCCCCAACGCTTCAATTTCTGCATCAATTACTATCTGGTATTTATTTTTTCAAATGTTTAATTTATTAAACCTTCAAAGAGTGTGACCCTCTGTGCGAGGGTCAGGCAAAACCAGGCACTTTCAAAAGGCCCATGTGCTAGAGCGTATGTTCCGGCTGTCATAGAATTTATAAGGTTTACCTGATTTCAGCCTGGCTCCTGTGGCCTACAACACCATAAGGCACTGCCCCCGATGACACACCACAGCATCACTTACTGAAAACAGCCTGGGCACTTTAATCATAATCCTTGGTTTTCCAAAGCTCGTTGTCATTCCACGAGGGTGCACTGTGTACCACTGTACCCCACCCATTTCCTAACTTGCCACAGCATGAGGTTGGAACAAGTCTTCATGGCCCACCCCAATCTGGGAGGAGCTGGGAAAGGTTTGTGGTGCATATGAGGCTGGCTGTCTATGACATGATTTGCATGATAAAAGCAAGCAGGCTGCTGTACAGCTCAGACAGGGTACCCGCGGAGAAGAAATATATCCTGTCTACTTCTCTTAACCTCATAAGTGTAGATCATGTCCTTTTTGTCTATTGTACCAAGACTCTGGTAACAAGCAAAAAAAGTCACATAAAATCTTCTATTGTAGAAATTGGAGCAAAGCTCCTTAAGGAAAATGTCCTTCGTATATTGCAAAACCTCCTCCTCCTATGAGGGGCAGTGCATGGCCGTCATGCATGCATACATGCTGTTATTAAATGAGAAATGGCAACCGTAGCGGTCCGGTGTTTAGAGGTGTGTACTTTACTAATGGTGAAGAGTGTCCTATATACTCTTAGCTGTTTCCATGTGTTCTGCATTGTGCAGCATACATTGAAACAGCAAATTACCATTGATTGTTTATGTACAGGAAGGTGTCCCTTCCTGCACATTAATATAAAAACGACATTTTGCAACTTCTATATGTGCTGCATTAAGCACCACACATAAAAGTTACAAAACATCATTTAAAGATTGTTTATGCGCAGGAAGGGAGATCTTCCTGCACATAAACAATCTTCACCTCACTGCAGACACCCTTTCACTATGGAGCAAGGGTGCCTGCGTTGGTGCTACGCTGTTAAGTCTAGCACCAGCGCAGCGGGAAACGCAGAGCTGCACCATATTGTTGTAAATATGGTGCAGCCCTGCATTTCTGAAGTGGCGGAGTGAGGCGTTAAGCCAGGAAGGCTAACGCTGCACTCCGTCACTTCATTGTGATTCGGTCTTGTGATTAAATGGAAAACAATTGAATGTACAGCTAAAATTGCAAAGTGAAATGTTAATGGCGTTATTCCGACTTTGGCAGTCTCGCAACTGCCTGACATGCCAGCGCCCCATGTGAGACTGCCAAAGCCATCCGCACACCCTCCGCCAGATTAGGAGTTCTATCCAGGTCTGGCGGGCGGTCCTTTGGCGGTCCCACGGCAGTGCCTTTCTAAGGCTCATTTCTGAGCCTTAGAAAGGCCCTGCAATGGGTAAACCAAAGCATGTTTCGGCACGGCATGGACTGCACCATGCCGTGCAGTCCATGCCGTGCAGGAACCGGGGGTGCATGCATACAGGAGGAACAACATGTACCTCTCTACATGCATCCCCAGGACTAGAGGCACCAGGGAGCCCTGTAGGGCCCCCTTAGTTTTCTCACCGCCACCCTTTTCATGGTGGGCTCACCGCCATGGAAAGAATGGTGGTGCAGAAACTTTTCGTTTGTTTGGTGGTGTCACAGATGCACCACCAGCATATTGTGGCCTCACACCGTTGCAAAACAGCTGAGGGATAACAGATCCCCGGCATTTGCTGCTGTCCTTTGGCGGTCCGACAGACAAACTCGTAATAGGGCAGTCAGACCACCACTGCGGTGGTGCCCGCACCGCCACGACGGCTACAGCGGTCCACAGGACCGCCGTAGCCATAATAAGCCCCTTAAATATATTTACAATATTCATTCTTGGAGAAAAAATAAGGTTAATGGTAAGCGGTGGTTAGTGTCATGCTGGCTGCAGCGCAAAAAGTAAAACAAGACCTGAATTTCACACTTTGTCATCATCCCTTAACCATAGTTTCAATTCCCTTCGTCTACAGTCAACCTTTGAATCCTATCCTCAAATGTTTTTCACACATACAATGCTGAGTGTTAGAAATGTAATTATTGTGACGGATGCTACTTTCTAGCCACCAAGACTAGTATCTAAGAATACGCAGACACTTGCCTGCTTTTTGTGGTAGCGGGTTGGAGCGGTTTCGTTCGTATTCCTAATATAATTCAGTATCAAAAACGTATGTGTCACCTGCTGGAGGGCTGAAGGCCTTCACGAATGCAGGGAGGGTGGAAACAATATGTTTTGCGTAGAGAATGTGGCCTTAATGTCATTTTTCTGGCAGACAGTTCCATTTAATGAGTGTTCACTTGTGATATTAATGTATGCAATCGGGAATCCGAGCATTTCACCCATATACAATGCTTTTGCACTTGCACCTTCAGGATATATGTGACAACATGACACCGCAGCTAAGTTCACCTCATTGTTTCAATTACTGCGGATTCGCTGAGCTCTGTGAAGTCGCGAACCCCTTCAGTTTAATATGGAGACATACTGAAAAAGAATCCATCTTCTCAGGAGAATACAGTCATTTTAGAAAAGTAAATGTTCTTAGCTAACGTGATACACATCTGACTGACTTAGTGGAAAGTGCAAAAGCTTTAGTCAACGAACAAAAATCATGATTTACCAAAATTAATGCAAGGCAATGTGGAAATCTGCAACGTTGTTTTGCATAAATAGCTCAAATAAAATCAGTGCCGTTTTTGCAATATGTTGTGCGCTAAAGATGTTGTCAGCCGCGCCGGCACAACAATGCCTTGTTTGGGCGACACGAAGCATGATTAGCATTGTGCTATGGCGCAAACATGAGCGACTGGAGTTCTTTGTGAATTTTGACTCAATGCGCTGCCTCCAGTACAAATTTCTATGAGCAGACAGCTGCCCAAGGGTAAGGCACATAATATGCGTAATTTTGCAAACAATGAACATATGTGTGGGAATGTTAAACAATTTATATTTTGCATCTGGAGCTAGGATTCTATGCAAAGCCAGGTATTGTTTTTTAGCATGAGTTTTGTTATATTGGCTCTGTGTGGAATTCTAGGGATGATTGCACTGTTTTCAGTCTAATACATCCACTTTAATTAGAATAATAGTTTTTTCGTGCTATTCAACAATGCTGTTTCTGCACTACATTCATTCACATCAATTCTTGATGAAAAAATCCCTATGTACACAAAATGTTATTAATGCTGTTATTTGTGCTACTTTGCAACAAGTAGGACCTTTTTGATTCACTCGAGTGCGCACGCTATAGTTTAGTACATCTGGGCCAATGTGAAATAGTTTATCTCTTATTATTATTATTTATTTAAGAGTTTTATATAGTGCTGGCTAGACCCGAGGGTATCAGAGCGCTTTACATCGGTACATGTTCATATCACAAACAAAACAAGTATAAACAGGGCAACTGAGATGAATCAAATCAAGTCCGTGATTGAGCAAGAGGGAGGAATACTGCAGGGATGGGGTATAAGGAGGGTGGGGGTCGAAAGCCTGTCACGTTTGGCAGTTGAGGAACCTCTAGCTGAGGTTTGAGTTAAGGAGGAGATCCTTTAACTGTCTTGTGAAGCTCAAGAAGGAGGGGTCTGTCATGATATGGACTGGAAAGGAGGTCCAGATTTTAGGAGCATTGCTCGAGAAAGAGTGTGCCAGTGTTTTTTGTTTGTGGGCTTTGGGTGGAATGAGGAGTAGGGGGTGTTGGACTTGGCCCTTTTTGCAGGGTTATCCCCAAAGTTTTAGCTTCTTCCTTCTATTTTTCCTGACCTGTTGTTGTTGGCTTTAGGACTCTGGGCACTTTACCACTGCTAATCAGTGCTAATGTGCATATGCTCCCTGTGTAAATTGTTATTACAATTGATTTGTCCTTATTGGCATATTTGATTTACTGGTAAGTCCCTAGTAAAGTGTTCTGAGTGTGCCAGGGCCTGTAAATCAAATGCTACTAGTAGGCCTGCAGCACTGATTGTGTCACCCACATGAGTAGCTCTGGAAAGGTATCTCAGATCTGGCACTGCAGTGTCTGTGCGCAGTTCTGAACTGCCATGTCAACCTGGCAAGTGCACCCACTTGCCAGGCCCTAACCTTCCCTTTTCTGATATGTAAGCCACCCCTATGGTAGGCCCAAGGTAGGCCCCCTGGGAAGGGTGCATTGTATGTGAAAGGTAGGACATGTGTTGGTGCCTATGACATGTCCTGATAGTGAAATACTGCCAATTTCGTTTTTCACTATTGAAAGGCTAAATGCCCCATAGGATAGAATGGGAAATACTGTGTAACAACTTACAAGTATATCTTCCCATTTGGACTAGATAGAGTAATAACGTTTACGTTCTCTGAACTCACAATTTATGTAATGTAATGTAATGTAAATAGGTACTTATAAAGTGCACGGCTACTCCACAGAGTGTCCCGGCGCTGAAAGAATTTAATAACACATCTTTTAGTGAAGGCACTTTTTAAATTGTGTTTTTGAAAATGCCTCTTTTAGAAGCAGGCATCTTCTTGTTTAACCACTCTGTGTGCCTGTCCCTGTTTCTGGATTGATTGTCTGGTTTTGGAGTGACAGGGGCTGGGGATGTGCATTTACTGCAAGCAGCCACTGCGGGGGGTTGAGGTATGACTGTCCCTTCTTGGATGATTCAGAACTGAGATGAATTGGGCTTGGCTGCATTTTAAGTAGTGGGGGAGATTTCCTTGCATCTGAATAGGGCCTGTCTCCCTTGCACCATGCTGTCTCCACCCCCTGTGGTCATACTGCACCAGTGAGGACAGAACTGGTTTGGACTGGTCTCGGAGACCCTTGCACAAACAGAACAAAAACAAAATGGGGTATAAGTAGTAGACCTTCAACTCCAGAACTTTAGATCACTTCCGGACTCAAGAGGATCCTTTACCAAGGAGAAGCGCTTGAGAGCTGTGGGGAGGTGTGCTGCCCTGTTGCTGTGTGGGGTTGGCCTGCAGTTGCTGTTTCTGCCAAGGAAAGGACAAAGACTGGAAGTTTGCTGTGAACCTGCTTGAAGAAGAATCTTGAAGGGCCTGAGTGTGCTGGCCTCCTGTTCTGAAGTCTCAGGGACACAAAGACTTCATCCTCAGCTCCCCTGAACTCTACTGCCGAGAGTTCTGACCTGACAGGAGGTGCCTATTCCAGTTTTGGTTCTCTGGAAGTTGTTCCTGCTGTTGAGAGCTGGAAGAAACCTAAGAGAAGCAAGGAAACCTGTCTCTGATGCCATCAGTGACGCCGCTGTGACACCTAGACCTGCACCAAAGCCTGGGGCACTGCTCGTGAAGTGCACAACGCACTGCCCGGCCTGCCCTGCAGCTCCAACGCTTGCTGACGCCTGCCGACACCTGCATTTATAGGCATTTCCTGACGCCAGCGATCGCACCGACTCTGTCATGGCCAGCTCCTGCATTCTGTTATCACGGCACCGATAACCACCGAGGGTGACTCCACGAACTTGACGACTTTGCATCGTCACCGGAACCAACACCTCACCGCCAACGCAAACGTCTTCCCATATCCTGGATTCGACACATCGCCTCCTCGCGGACACGACGCCTCGCCTCTGCTGGGGCAGCCAGGAAGCCGACCTCAACCTCAGTACCGATGCCTCACCTCCACAACGCTGGGCATCGTCATAGACTTCGTTTCCAAGGTACTGTTTGTTTGGAGGTCCATGTGACTCCATGTCCCACGCCGCGCTCCTCACGGTCGTCGCCGTACTTTGGATATATTGCTGTCACAACGTCACAATAGCCCCAGGTGATGCTATTTGTTCTCTACAAGCTTTATTTTTGCAATAACTGTTCTAAAGTCATGTCTTATTACCTGTATGTTGGATTTTTGTCATTTTGGTCTTGTTGAGTTTAGATAGAGACACTTTATTTTTCCCAAACTGGTGTGGTGTGCATTTGTGGTGTTATCACTGTATTACTGAGTGTTTCGGGTACAAATACTTTACACATTGCCTTTGGGATAAGCCTATCTGCTCACGCCAAGCTGCCCAGGGGGTGATCAGGGGTTATCTAAAGTGTGTATCCCCCTTACACTGACTAGAAGCAAGGGTCCCTATTTGGACAAAGGTACCTACCTCTGCCAACTAGAGACTCCCATTTCTAACAGGGTGTTTAAGCTTCTTAGGTTTATTGACTGAGGTGCCTTCTTGAGTTTTGAGGCCAGGTAAGCAGGTCTTCCAGTCAGTGCTTAATTTGTAAAATATGAAGTGCAGGTGCTCAAATGTTTGTCAGAGGCCACACCTACTTTCCCCAGCTCCACCCACTTCCTCTCCTGGCTCCACCCACTTACTCTATTGGCTCCACCCACATCCTCAACTAGGCACTGCTAAAAGTCAGATGTAATAACCGATCTGAATTTCAGCAAAGGAGCCTTCCTCATAGTAAGGTTTTGATAGGAGATTCCCCTGCCCTGTGATAACTTTGAAAAAGATTAAATCAAAAGCGCATTTCAAGCACAATTTTGGAATAAATTAGCTAAAATCACTAATGCATTGAAAAGGGACAATTTCAGTGCTGTATGTGCCCATTTGGAGAAAGGACAATACTGGGGTATGCCATTTTTAACAGAGTCTACGAGTTCAAGGATACAACTTTGACATAGCGTATGTGATAAAATAAACCAAAATGTTCTGAAAACACTCTAAACAGATTTAAACTGAATAAAATCATGCAATACACTTGAATGAGTCAGTCACTGTCACTTCCAGTGGCCGAAGGGGTATTGTTACGTTAATAAATAGTAGAGTATTCTGTTAAAGTGATTACTTTTAGAGAAACAATACAAAAAGATGATTATCAATTGGGCTAAGGAACCAGTGGTTTCACTTGTTGTGACTTTTTGTCCTCTTGTTGCAAAGTGTTATATAAAAGATGCAAAAAGAATAAGCAGTTTTCTTTCCACAACAGGATTTAGGAAAACAACTGTTACCAAAATAACAACTCTATTTGAGTTTAAAGACAGCTTCAGTTTGCGAGAACAAAAAGGTATTTCCCTTATAGACACTCTCAGTGCTTACCCATATCCTTTCTTGCACCGACTAGTATGGCCCATGACACACTCCCTACATCACTATTGTTTAAGCATGCTAGTTTGTGTGTCTTGCCTGGCTGTGCTGTGCACAGGTCTCATGTAACATTTTGCGATTTTAATTTCCGTTTTTAAATGCAACTTTATGAATTTCTTAAGCACATGATTCTAGTTTGCATGATGTCGGCCACACCCCTAATTGTGTATTTTCTGATCCAGTCGAACTCTGGGTACAGGAACATAGAGAGGATGTGGCCTAAGTGTATTCGACCTCGAAGCTGAGGAACCGGATTTGGGTTTCGGCAATGACCTTCAACATCCTGTGATTCTGAGCAGATCACTTAATCTCCCCGTGCCTAACAAAAAAAAATGAATGTGTCCGTTTGTAATGCAATTGGTGCTCATGTAAGGTGCGCTGATACCTCTGGGTCTAGTTCGCACTATATAAAACAAAAAAATAAGAATCCCCAATGCTTTACTGTGCACACTACCCACCAGCCGAAAGCAGATGGAAATAAGCTTTACTCAACCTAAAAACAGTTACTTGTTGCTAGCTACACCAACCAGTTCAGCACAAACGTAAAGCTGCCACAAATCTTGCCCTTTGGAGATTTTGGAAAGAATCACATTAGTTCTAAGTGCTTTATTGTAATTGGTATTTAATGATCATTTTTGGGGGTCAAGGGTTGACTGCACTCCGCAAAAACAATACAGGACCCGCATTCAGCACGTGTGAAAAAAATATGATGCAATGAAGTTGTATCCGTGCTTTTAACATTTATTTTCTTGTTCTAACCATATTTTTGTTCTGAACTGACACTTTTCGTTTTCGCTTTGGTTTAGTTATGACACTACATGTCCTGCTCTAGAAATGTCATTTCTTTCGCACCTCACTTTTGTTGTCCTTCTGTCATGCCCTCCATCAGGCACGCATTTAGATGTGACACTTGTTAGGTGAAAAAACACTGACACAGACAGACATCCAAGTCTCTAAAGGAGGGTTTAACTCTAAAATTGCTCAACGGGCAAAAAGGATTCTTAAACACATATATACAGTTTGACAAGGCGTCATTTAACCTGGCTGGTGCGAATATTCCCACGTCTATAAACACTACTAATGACTCGACGAACAAGCAAGCAACAATTCAATCTGGCCGGGTCAGGTCACTAAGGTGTGAACTTTTACATTGACTCTCTAAACAGCGCCGCCATTACTGTGGGCATGTGTGAAACACAAAGGCCTTCTAGAGGCAGAACATGGAAGTACTCCCACATATAAAAGCTTTATAGCTCCTGGCAGAAACAAGAGGTGGCCTATTCCTTCGGATTTACTTCTGCAATGTCCGCACCGTTAAGATCTATTCAAAATTAATGACACAGTCTTCCTACAGACATAATGGAGCCATAACGATGCATCAACATTATTAAATTATCAAGCCTTGAAAAACATCCTAATGACCGTTGACTCACGCCACAACCATGCCCCCCCCCACAAAAAGCAGCGTTGCTTTGGCATGGGCCACTGCCACCCATCCACGGCATATTATTGCAATTTTGACATCGTGGCATGGTGGCTATGCTACGTCGCCTCTACTAGTTACATAACTTCATCAGTACTGCACTGCAGCTCTGCCACGCTTGCTTAAATTTGGTTCTGATTGGTTCCTGGTGGGCCCAGTGGGCGACCGGGAAACATACTGACTGCACGCCACTCACACTGCCTTGCTCATAACTGATTAGGCCTGGCCTGCCAGCCTGCCTACCTCACCTGGTGCTGTTGCCAGTAGTGGTGCAGCGCTACTGCTGCCAGTCCTCACGTTGTCATCGGGCGGTCGGGTGAGTTCGCGCTGGCTAGCTTGAATGGCCGTTAGGGACTCGATGGCGGGGTGTGGGCGTGTGGATATGCTGGGCGTGGCCGCGTCAATGCGCGCAATCCGAAAAGATCTGCGCACGCTGCCTACTGCGCACAGCCCCAACTCCCGCAGGTCCAAAATCCAGCTCAACCCCGTCACACCTTCAACACTGTGAACTAAGGGGCCGCGGCCGCCACGCCATTAACAAGATTGAGCTTGAGATTCTTCTTGTCTCAGCCAGGGCAGGCAAGGCGGCTCGCTCATCACAGCTTCACGCTGGGAGTGGACTGAGTCACTCGGGAGTGCCAACGAGAAGTTGAAAAACACAACACTCGGTGCCATATCGAAAATAAAAATAAATGAAGTGCGTGCAGCAATGCATGCAGAGTAGACCCGGCCCTGGTAATTAAGTGCCGGTGCTAAGCACCGGCAAGCACCGGCACAAATTAAGCTCTGCTTCCTGTGTGAAGGACTTTGTGGGTAATACAGGTTACAAAGTTGTAGCAAGCTTAATTCTGGAGCCAATTCAGTTATTTCAGGGCAGGTGAGATATGGTTATATTTTTTAATTCCTATGACCATTCTCGCTGCCTCATTGAGAGTGGTTCTGAGGGGTGTAAGGTGGTATTTGGCAGAGCCTGTGAGGTTGGAATTCCCAAAGTCTAATCTAGACAGCATTATTTGAGATCATTTGGTGGCAGGTAGGATTTGAATTTGTTCAGTAGTTTCAGGTTGTAGAACGGAACACTTTGCGCCATTCTTTATATAATCTTTCATTGTCAGTTTGGGGTCCAATGTGATTCTTAGAGATTTGGCAGAATCAGTTAGGGTTAAGTTGCAGTTAATAGCGTCTATGCGTTTAATCCGTACTTGCATCTGGGGGGACTGCTCAGTCTTTGATATGAGGAGAATTTCTCTCTTATCTTGGTTGCGTTTTAGGTAGTTATGAGAAAGCTAGTGTTGGACTTCTTTGAGGATGGCATTTAATTGGTGTATCTTGTCTAGTGGAGATTCCCATGTAGAGCTGGGTGTCATCAACATATAGATGGAAGGCAATTTTTGCTTGGTTAAGGATGACGGTGAGGGGTTCCACGTAAGTATTGCATAGTGTGGGTGAGAGAACAGAGCCTTGAGGGACACCCCGGGTAGATGACGATATATCAGAAGTCTGATTGCTTATTTTTATTTGTTGAGAACAGTTTTGTAGGAAGGATGTGAACCAGCATAGGACCACCCCTTGCGCACAATACATTTTTATAGGACGTCCAGGAGAATCTTGTGGCGGACTGTGTTAAATGCTGCTGATTGGCCTAGGAGTATGATCAGGCAGCATTGGTCTGTGTCCAGGGATTTGTGTAGGTCATCTACTTTATTCAAAATAGCTGTTTCAGTGCTGCATCCTTTTCTGAAGCCCGATTGGTGAGGGTCCAGGGGATTATTGTCTTCAATGTGCTGGTTAAGTTGTGAGAGAACACCTCTTTCTGGAGTTTTGGCAAGGAAGGGGAGATTCGCGAAAGGTCTGATGTTATTGATGTCATTCAGTTCTGCTCCCGGTTTTTTGAGCATTGGTGTAACTTGCCTGAGTTTGACTGTCGCTCCAGTCATCAGGGAGATGTTTATGATCTTGGTCCCGAGGGGGGTTAGTGTGTGGTTGAGTTTTTTTGCCAGAGAGGCTGGAAGGGGGTCTGCTAGGTGGGAGGAGGGTATGGACTTAGCCAACAGAACAGATTTATCCGCCTCAGAGAGTGGGTTGAATACCTTCCAGTTTCTTGGAGTTATGTGAGGCCCTGGTGTTAGAGAGTCACACTTTTTGGCCTGATCACCCCCATTTTGTTGTGCTGACTGACACTGGTGGCAGCTGACTCTGACTGTGCTCTGGACTCTGCTAGTCAGGCCCAGGGCCGGTGCTATATAAACACAAACACATATATTGAGGTACACTTATAATTGGCATGACCTACCCTATAAGTCCCTAGTATATAATAAGGCAAGGGGATGCAAACTACCTATAAGACCCTAGTATATAATAGGGTATGGCAGTTTAGAGGCCAGCAGCCTTTGTTGCACTTGCATGTGGGCACTGCTGAGAGCCTGAGATCATTTTAAAAGCAGCCCTGTGTTGCAGTAAAGTTCACTGCAAACTCGACTTTGGTGGTAGGGGCGTTAAAAGTGATAATCTACCTTATTTTGACCTTTTGGGTACCCCCATGGTCTCCGCTATGTGTTCCATGGCTGGGGGTCATGTAACTATAAGCAGGTCCCGTTAAAAGATGTTTTGTAAACCCTGGTGAGTAAAAGCTGCCCATTTTATTTTCTCCAGTATAGGAAATTCACTACAAAGTCGACTTTGGTGCTGTGGACACTGTGAAGTAATAACCAAAATCGTTTTTGCATATTAAAAGGAGCTCAGGTCTCCCCTAGGTGTTCCAGGGGTGGGGTGTGCTGAAAAATCCCTATAGCACACCACTCTTGCTAAAGACCCCCAGGTGCAAGAAAATATAGGTTTGAGGACCTTTTTTTTTTTTAGTACAAACCTAAAACTTGCATTGAATTGCTCTTTCGATCTAGTTGTAATTTTGGTTCCTTTAAGAAAGACTATAAGAGCCATCATTCGGTCATAGCACCTTCTAAATGTCTCCTCCTCAAAAATATTTTATTAAAGTGTCTTATTTGTGCTGTGTGAGTGTGATCAGAAGTTTCTGGCACCCTTCTTGACTGGTTATTGAACAGCTTAACCAGTTCAAGTATCCAGGTTTAGCCCGCAGATATTTCTTTGGCACTGAAAAACCAGAGATTTCTATATTTCATCATAAGTATGTCCCTTTGTTGTATCTGCGCTCTCCAGCTTGCTCTAGTTTTGAAGTTCCCCGAATGTACAAAGAGCACTTTTAGATGATGCTCCTTTGGTTACTTGACCCCAAAACTCTGGAACCAGTTACTTGACTGCATGCAAAATGTATAAAGCCGCTTCCTAGGTTGAAAGTATCTCAAAACATTTCTCTTTTACGAATCTCTTTCTTCCTGAGTGGACAGTTATGCCTCCGATATGTTTTGCATTATTTCTCTTTTTCTGTATTCTTTCCAATTTTTTTCTTTTGTTTCTCTTTTTTTGTATTCTTTTAGCATCAGGAAACCAGTTATGGTAGCAGTACCATTCATCAAATAAATAATAATAATAATGTATTATTTAGAGTGATGTATTCGATATTTGGGGAAGTACTTTTATCTATTTTACTCTGTTGTGGTTGATTGCACTCTACATCCCGCTGACTATTAACATTGGCAAGTATGGTATAACTGGCCTGTGATATATGGCTAACTGTGCTTTAAGAGTTTTTTTACTGTTTGTGAGAGAGAGAGCAGGAAAGCACTGCATCCATTAGGATAGGGCACTGCTGCCCTCTTCCCAAGCTCTGGTGCACCTTTACGATGATGTCTAGCATAGCTTTAGTACTGGATATGTATCTTGCTAGTAAAAAAAGATAGGGTCATGCATACATTAAAAGGTTTTCTATTGTGTATGTGTGTTGTACATTCCAGCACACATGCATAGTCTGACAAGTTCGGAGAATCTTAAGGAGGCGTTTTGGGGGCATTCCCTTATCTACAGGCGTAAGTAGATAGGGCTTTGCATCAAGACTCATGGGTGTTAGCGTGGGGACATGCATGTACAACGCCCCCCCCCCCCCCCATGGGACGCCCCCTCGAGGCAAAGTAGTACAAAATAGTGCAGAGCTCTACTTTAAATATTACTCTTAGGCCGCTTTCCAGAGCAATTACAGTTTTGCAATGAAAAGTAAATAAGAAATCACCACCGTGCGACTATTTGTTTCACGTGTGGTGCACTAGTGCCAAGTGTTGATAAATCTCACCTGTAGTTATTGTGCTGTTTCGGCGTGAGCAGCTGCTTGCAGACTCAATAATGGCGAATAGCAGCAGCGCCCCCTAGTGTTAATAGCTTTGCACAAGGCGTAACTGAAAGTTTCACACTTCCTGCTGCGTTTGCAGTCTAGGAATCTCGGCGCTTGGCACCGGAGCGGAAGGTGAGTTCTCTTTCCGGTTTGGAGTGGAACACCGCATGAAGTACACAGTTCATCTCCCCATGAAGAAAAGACAAACCCAACATTTGGCTCAATTAACAAGGCACATTCTACAGGTTCCTTGAATCTAACTCACTCGAGATTCCATCCAACACATGACAACCAGTCAATAAGCATTCATTTTCTCTTGTGGACCTCTATTAAAGATCCATTTTCTCAGCATGAATTCACTTGCCAACACTTTACTTTGATAGCTATGACGCTATAATCGCAGATGACATTAGCCCATTTGCAAGGCCACGGTTATGGCTCGCATTAGTTGGAGGTATGCTTTGGTCAAATGGCCTTTTTACAGGCACTTATCTGTACAAGCCTTCAATAAAAACCTACAGCAGAGCGTCACGTAAGTTATAACAAATAATGCCTACGGAACTCGATGCGGGCACTTTGGACTTTCCGGCCATTTTTTATCAACCACTTAGCTCCTGAAATAGTATTTCACCCATTCATCCTTTTAAGTGTTAGCTGGACATATATGTGCGTACGAGGCAAAAAAGCGTTCAATCGGCACGATGTTACACAATGCAAGAAAGGAGAAAATTCGTCCTGCGCCGTATTTCCCTCCTTACTATACAAGGCACAAAGCCAATGAAGGATGAGAATAGGTTGTTTTGGAGGGGTGGGCGAGGAAGGAGAAGGGAATCAGAAGACGGATGCAAGAGGAAACTGACAAGCCCTCGAGATGTTAATAGGCTAGGCATGCGAGATGGAGAAGATGTGTGTGTTAAGCTCCTCATAAGAGAAACAAACGAATATAATGTGAGCACCTTTTTTCGTGCCACTTCTGATTGTGAGCGATAGGACAATACGAATGCACTTACATTTTTGTTATGTGCTTATAGGTCCAGGGGGCATATTATCAAGCCCAATTTTGCCGCTTTAGCAGCCGTTTTCAGCCAAAAAGCAGCGATTTTAATATCGTACAATTATCAAGGACACGCTAACGCGTGTTTCCTTGAGGTAGCAGCCGTTTTTTCTCCACTTTGTATGTCAACGATATTTATCGCTAATGACATGCAAAGTGGGCGTTCCTCACCAAAATGCCATGAATACTGTCGCCACCACAACTACTACCTATTATCAATCCTGCCCGGGATCCGCATCGTGATGACATAAGATGCGCTAACCACAATTATCGCTGGTTTCGAACGCCTGTTGAAAACCTGACTTACCCATCTTGGCAATGGGAGGTGCATTGTCAGGCTGAGTCCGCACTTCCCTATTAGCATGCTTTGCAATAGCGCAGTGGAAATAGCCATTGTTTTCTCGCGCTATTGCTGGTTCTCGCCGCTATCGCTGGATTTTGCATCGCCTCTGAGATATGCGTTGATAATAACACGCTATCTCGGCGATGAAATCCAGCGATAGTCGGCGATAGGAAAAAAACACGCTAAGCGCACTCTGCGATATTTATCACAGTTTGTCGATAATATGCCCCCAGATGTCTTGA
The DNA here is from genome assembly GCF_964204655.1 of Triturus cristatus. Taxonomy (NCBI): domain Eukaryota; kingdom Metazoa; phylum Chordata; class Amphibia; order Caudata; family Salamandridae; genus Triturus; species Triturus cristatus. The sequence goes on from NC_140588.1 coordinate 494,706,637, forward strand.
TATTCTGTACTGTCCAGTGCTGCACTGTGCTTAATTTAATCTTTAATTTAGGTTGGGTTTTCCAGTCAAGCAAAGATTGTTTGTAGTAGATAAAGGAGCAAAGACTGGCAACACAGTCCAGTGGCGGCTCCTCTAAATGGGCCCACTTTGCCCTTGTGTTCTGGCCCATTTGTTTTTTTTCTACCAAGAGTTAATAATAATCTATTATTTACTGTTGGTATAATTAAAATGCTGACCTCCTTCGGGTTGGCAACAGTCTCTGTCTGATGGCTGGCACAGGCTCACCAAGGAGCCTGCAACAGCCTCCAGAGAGAGATCACCAGGGCTAGAGAAATTCCATCCTCGGCCTTGGGGCACTTACACGCCTCTGTGCCTCCCTCATTTGTGATGCGATAAGCATCACAGTTAAAGGTAGACATGGACACTGCAGGCCTAAGGCCTGCAGTGCCTGTAGCTTCACACCAATCAGCAGTCACCCACCCTTTCCTAACTCATTGCAGAGTTAGGAAAGGGTGGAGTTAAAGAGCGAAGACTAAAAACTCAAAGCGGCAACTGTGCAGATTCGAGGTTTCAGTTTCATGGCCCAGCGCTGGAAGTTGAAAGGAGCAAGGTAAGTACAAAAAATGCTTTAATCTTTTAAATGTTGTGTGCTGTGCATGTGGGTAAGTGTGTGTGTGTGAGTTTTTGGGTAAGAGTGTCTATGAGAGACAGCATGTGTGTGTGTGTGTGGGCATGTATAACCCATGCTGTGGGGACTGACTCCCTCCTCATAGCATTGGTTAACCTTGTCGGAACCAGACAAACACTATCTTTGTGAGAACTGGTGCATTGTGAGGACCTGTCCCATAGTGTGTTTAGGTACTTTCGGGCAAGTTTATCAAAAAAGTAAAAGCACAGTTAGATTTGCCTCAGTACGCATTAACCTGCCCTACTATCAAAGTGCATGTAGAGTTAGAATAGTAATTACACACTTCATTACGGTCAATGGTCAGTCCTCTTAATAATAGGTGTGTTATTTTGTGTGTGTGTGTCTGTGTGTCTTTGTGTGAAAGTGAGAGAATTAATGGAGGAAATCGGTGAGTGACAATAAGTGGTAGGAAGAGTGAGTATGAGTGTGAATGAATGATAGTGTGTAAGGGATAATGAAAGTGAGTGTTACTGTGAGGGAGATTGAATGAGTATGACTATGAGGGAGAGCGACTGAGTGTAACTATGATGATAGTGAGTGTGACTGTGAGGGACAATGACAGTGAATGTTACTGTGCGGGAAAATGACAGTGAGTTTAACTGTGAGGGAAAATGATAGTAAGTGTCATGTCACTGAGGGTGTAACTGTGAGGTAGAATGGCAGTGAGGTTACTGTGAAGGAGACTGACTGAGGAAAACTGTGAGGGAGGAAGACTGTATGTGTAACTGTGAGGGAGAATGACAGTGTTACTGTGAGGGAAAATGACAGTAAATGTAACTTTGAGGGAGAATGACAGTGAGTGTTACTGTGAGGGAGAATGACTGAGTGTAACTGTGAAGGGAGAATGAATGAGTGTAACTGTGTGGACAGTGAGTGTAATTGTGAGGGAGAATGACAGTGAGTGCTACTGTGAGGAAGAATGATAATGAGTGTAACTGTGAGGGAGAATTGCAGTGAGTTTTACCGTGAGGAAAATGACAATTGTTACTGTGAGGGAGAATGATTGTGGAGGATGACAGTAACTTTAACTGTGAAGGACAATGACCGTGAGTGTTACTGTGTGGAAAAATGTCAGTCAGTGTAACCGTGAGGGAGAATGATAGTGAGTGTCACTGTGAGGGAGAATGACTACATGTAGATGCGAGGTAGAATGACAGTGAGATTAAAGTGAGAGAGAATGATTAAGTATTACTGTGAGGACTGTGAGCGTAACTGTGAAGGAGAATGACAGTGTAACTGTGAGGGAGAATGACAGTGAGTGCTACTGTAAGGGAGAATGACAGTGGGTGCTACTGTGAGGGAGAATGACTGAGTGTAACTGTGAAGGGAGAATGAATGAGTGTAACTGTGTGGACAGTGAGTGTAATTGTGAGGGAGAATTGCAGTGAGTGCTACTGTGAGGAAGAATGATAATGAATGTAACTGTGAGGGAGAATTGCAGTGAGTTTTACTGTGAGGAAAATGACGAGTGTTACTGTGAGGGAGAATGACTGTGAGGAGGATGACAGTAACTGTAACTGTCAAGGACAATGACAGTGAGTGTAACCGTGAGGGAGAATGATAGTGAGTGTCACTGTGAGGGAGAATGACTACATGTAGATGTGAGGTAGAATGACAGTGAGGTTAAAGTGAGGGAGAATGACTAAGTATAACTGTGAGGGAGAATGACGGTGAGTGCTACTGTGAGGGAGAATAATAATGAGTGTTACTGTTAGGGAGAATGACAGTGAGTGTTACTGTGAGGGAGAATGGCAGTGAGATACTGTGAGGGAGAATGACAATGAGTGTTACCGTGAGGGAGAATGACAGTAAGTGTAACGCTGAGGTACAATGATAGTGAGTGTTACTGTGCGGAAAATGAGAGTGAGTGTAACTGCGAGGGAGAATGATAGTGAGTGCTTCTGTGAGGGAGAATGACTGAGTGTAACTGTGAAGGGAAAATGACTGAGTGTAACTGTGAGGACAGTGAGTGTATCTGTGAGGGAGAATGACAGTGAGTGGTACTGTGAGGGAGAATGATAATGAGTGTTACTGTTAGGGAGAATGAGCATGAGTGTTACTGTGAGGGAGAATGGCAGTAAGATTCTGTGAGGAAGAATGACAATGAGTGTTACTGTGAGGGAGAATGACAGTAAGTGTAACACTGAGGTACAATGATAGTGAGTGTTACTGTGCGGGAAAATTACAGTGAGTGTAACTGCGAGGGAGAATGATAGTGAGTGTTACTGTGAGGGAGAATGGCAGTGAAGTAACTGTGACAGAGCCTGAATGACTGAAATTGTGAGGGAGAATGACTAGGTATAAATGTGAGAAGTGTGAGTGTAACTGTGAGGGAGAATGACAGTGAGGGCTACAGTGAGGGACAATGATGATGAGTGTAACTGTGAGGGAGAATGTGAGTTTTACTGTGAGGGAGAATGACAATGAGGGTTACTGTGAGGGAGAATGACAGTAAGTGTTGCTGTGTGTAAGATCTAGTGAGGCACAGTGTGAGTGAGACAGAATGAGTGAGACAGTCAGTGAGAATTACTTTGTCATAGTAAGTCTGAATGAGTGGAAATAAGCAGGAATTCGTGAGAATGATTGAGACTAGGTGATTCAGGGAGATTGAATGAATCACAGTAAGACTGATTGACTCAGAATTAGTGAAAATTAGTGGGACTAAGTTAGACTGGCTGAGAATAAATTAGACTGAGTGAATCAGAGAGTGACTGAGACGTGAGCAGTTACATCTCACCTACACATTTCCAGATATAGTTTATCATTTCAAAGTTAAAGTTAAAATGTTCCCGTTTGTTTTATCATTTAGAACATCAGCGATGTAAATAAAATTGTTATAAACCTTATTTTCGTGACATTCCATAAACATCCAGAAAAGCAAAGGTCGTGCATCCATCCGATCAAAGCTATTAAGGTGTCAGTGTTGTGATGGCCCCACACAGCGTGTTATACAAAGAAATTGATATCCACCTCTGAGAAGGTTATATAATTAACTGTAAAATGAGTGTTTTAATTTAAATGTGTTTTTGAATTAACAGGGATAGCCAAGGGAGCCACTGCTGGCTTACCAATGTCACTCCAGTTTGACGAGTATAAGAATCATAACCTGAGGTCCTCTAGCAGTGTAGCTTTTGTTACCTCCAGTGCGAATGTTTTAATTCCAGACCATATATGTCCTGAGACTGTGATACAACATTAGTTTATCGCTTTGAAACCTGGACCTCTTGCTTTGGATAGTGCGGCGTACAAGACAAAGTCATGTACCTGAGGCCGTCTAACTCAGTGGGGTCAGGTGAAGATCCTCAATGTTGGTGACATCTGATGCCAGCACAGGAACCGAAGCTTTGAGAGGGCCACCGTACTGGGGAGCTTCTATAGATGATCTACAAGATAATATAGCACGGCTACATTATACACGCCGGTGACGCCTGTATGATGCATGCCGTTGTAGTCTAGTTTGGACAAGGCCAGTGCAAGAATTCCTGCATTCCGTTGAGGCCAGTTCTGTTGGAGCGGAGGACCATCACTCCACTTGACATGGTTGGAAAGTGGCTGTACCCATCAACATTGGAGTGAGATAATGGTATTAGGTGCCCCAGCAAGGTCTGAACTGAAACTTTGCAACTGCCTGACCTCCTTTTACTAACCAGACTTCCACTGCAAGTGTCTTTTAGATAACACTCCAGATTGTCATTAAACCTGGGCAGCGTGGTTGAGCTGGGTCTGGTGGCTCAGTGGACTAATGCATCCACTGCAGGGTCCTCTGATTGGCCTCATGGTCGCAGATTCAAAACTCAGCTTTTCATCTTTCTGAAGTTGATAAAATGAGTACTGTTGGGTAACAACAACCATCTGTTAATAAGTGCTACGATACCTACGGGTGAACGTGCACTTTACAAATACACATTATATTAGTTATTTTCAAAAACTTTGCTCTTATCACATATCACTACAGTACATCATAGTGCTGTTTTAGTTCCACTTATACTAAGATGATCTCTGTGTTTAACGTCGAGTACTTTTAACTAGGCGGATTTCAGCATGAATTGCTTCTTGTGATTGGAGATAACTGACAGCGGCACAGATTTCCTCTCTTACCGTGTCCCCATCATCCAGAATTCCTATTTCTTTACAAGTGGATGAATTTTTCATTGATGTATGAGTTTGTGAGCAACTGGTTGCAATGATCCATGAGCACACGAATGGACGGATGAGTGTGGGTGGGTGTGAGTTTGGATATTTGGAGCAGTACTTGTGTGGTAGCACAGCTGTGTAGGGGTGAGTGTGGTTTTTGGAAAGATGAATAATTGGTGAGTTTGTGGACAAGTAATTATAATGATTGGTGAAAAGGTGTAGATGGATGGGTCTGTATATTTTTGGATGAGTAATTAGATACTTGGGTAGGCAAGTTTGTCTGTGAGTGACAAAATGGATAAATATGTGGATTGTTGGGTTTAGATAAACTGGCATCTGCATGGGTGGGTAAACATGTGGATGGGTGGATGAATCAATCAGCAGGCAAGTGTATAGTTAAGTGCCTGGACTAATGGGCGGTGAGTATATAAATGAGTGAATAAAAAGGGGGCTTTGAAAGTGTGGGTGGAAAGATGTGGATATTTACGTTTGTAAATGAGCGGGTGGACAAATTGGTGCATTTGTATGCGTGGATGAAGAGGTGGGTGGATGCAAGAGTTATGATGCAAAGGAAAGGTGGGAAAACACACATTTTTGTGTGAATTACTGGGTGGGCGAGTTGACCCCTTTATGTGTGAAAGAGTGGGTGACCAGATAGACACATTTGTGTGTGGGTGAGCAAGTGGCAGGATAGTGAGTTTCCATGTGAGCGAGTGGATGGGTAGATGAAGTTGATTGCAGACTAATGGATACATTGTTATAACGATAGACAGATAGATTGACAGATGGGTGATAGAATTTGTATGGGTGAGCTTAGTTTCCAAGTGGGTGGATGGGTGAGATAAGCAATGGTTAAGAGGGTGGGTGACTAGATGGGTTACTAGATTGATGGATAGGTGGTTGATCAAAAGTAAGCATGAGAGTATGTTTGGGTGGATGGATATCTGGATGAATGACTGGGTGGCCATTTCGAATGAATGGATGTTTGGGGTATGGATGGATGAGTGAGTGAATAGATGAGTAAGTTGCATATAAGCCTCGGGTTAAAAGACAGTTGCTCTGGGAATATTCTGTGGATATCACGCCAGGGTATCCAGGTGTGGCTGATGCCTATGCTTGAAGCAGGACTCAAATAAGCACAGAAAAACTTTGCGCCTGAGACCTATCCCCCTCAGTTGCAAATCGTTATCTAACCTCATTTCTGACACCCCACCCTTGTTTTGAAATTTAAAAACCATTAGAAAATCTATTTAAGAACAGAGAATAAATAGATTCACCAGAGAAGTAGGTTGAGTAGCTAAATTGTCAGGTGCTACGTCAACAGACCTGAGGTCTAGTCCTGATTTTCCCACTTTGACAACTGAGCCTGAGAAAATCCCTTCATCTCCATGTGCCTCAGTGCCCTGGCAGGTAGATATTTGAGGGCATTTAGAAATAGGCAAATTACTAACATTCAACACTGTATTAAAAATGTATATTGAAATGCATGTCTAAATTTTCATTTGAGTGACAGAAGACAAGAGTTGATGAAAAGCTCTGAAAGTTAAGTGTAGAGATCTTAATGCACCATGTATGTTTTTAGACCAGTTCTTAACTTGTGAAAAACTAAGTGAGGGGCACGAAGTTTTCCCTGGGAGCCTGCTTCCAACACTACCATAAACCGGGGTTATGAAATACCAAGGTTGTGTAGTCTTGTATCCACCTTCATTTCACCACACATCCCTTTACTTTCTCTCACTCTTGCAGGTTCTTTTCTATCCCTGTGGTCTCTGTTTGTCATCGATGTCCTATCTTTCACTTCCTATTACATTCTTTTTCTGACTTTCTCTCTCTTGCTCTGGGTCAAGGTCTTCTGACAAAAAAAAGTTGCGGTCCACCAAAGTGAGTGCAACCTCTCACACAAATGTAAGCAGTGCACTGGCTGGAAATGTTAAATAGAGCAGTTCTTTTCAAAAGAAAAAAAGTAAGGTGGGTGCAGAGGACAGGCAGCATTTGTACTTTGCACAGTTTTATCCGAGGTCTTTTGATAAACTAAGCATCAATGAAATTGGGTTTTGGTTTTTCAGATTTGTTCACTGCTTGTTATGCAATTGAAAATCATTCAATATAATCAGTTCCAAATCTTGAAACCAAAAACGTTCACATTGTCAACAAAAAAATCTTTGAATAATTTTGGCATGATCAAGCGGTTCAGTTGGTTGAATGGTTGAAGTTCCCCGCATCTAACACTGAAGGGCGCCCTTGCCTTGTGAGAGAGTGAACCCTGATGTTTTACAGTGTAAATACGGGAGTTAAAGGCTTTGTGCCAGAGGAGAGGCCGGTTTCTGGCAATAATGGTGTAACTGTGCCATGGTAAACAGGGTCGGCTGGCCTATAGGGCTCTCACGCAGTGCCTGATCGGCTTGTCTGACAAATCAGTGTGTGGGACTTGTTTTGTAGTTTTGGGACGGTTTTATGGCTAGGTAGGCTGGTTTTTGCTGTTCATTTCCCTTATAGTACCACTTTTTTAACCATATGCTTTGCTAATGTGGACCATTTTTGTTTGGGTGCCTGGACCAATTTTTTGTCCCGCTGTGACCCAGAATGGTAGTGATTGCTCCTGGAAAGCCTAAACTAGACTTGCTCCTAACTTTTCCTAATAAACCTCCAAGATGTTCAAAGGCCTCATATAATTATTTTTGGCATAGGGTAGCGGTGCAAGCCTTCCTGCTGCGCTGCACTACATCAAAAGAAAAGGACAGGAATGCGCCATATCTGTCCTCTTTCACAGTTCTGGCTCACAAATGGCTGCCATACGCCAACGCAGGCACCCTGTTTTTTGCGTTGAAATCAAGGTGTTTTTGTGGAGGAAGGACACTCTGGGGAGGCCTAGTATTTTGACGCATTTCCAGATTTACAGTATGTATGCATTAACCTGGGAATGTGTCAAATGCCATGGGGGTTACATGGGAACAGCCACCATAACACCCATGGCACGCCTCCCTATCATAGTGTGAGGCAACCCAGCAACTTGCGCTGCATTGCCTCACACCATATCTACGAGGCCAGGAAAAGCCATGCAGGGTGGCTTTAAGTGGCCTCATAGATATGGGTAAGCCCATTGTGCCGCCGGAACGTCAATAAAAGTGACATTCTGGCAGCACACTGGGCTTGTAAATAACCCCCTGGGGCCTAAAAACGGCCACCGATGGTGCAAGGGAGTTAGTTATTGTCACAGGCTACATGCCCCTGGGGCAGGCCTGTACAACAACCTGCCTCAAAATGTGAAGCATGGGAACAGTGTGTCCACTTTAAAAGGCTTGCAAATGTGGAGCCTATGTTGAAAACTATGAGGTACTAATTGGTAACGCGTGCCATAAAAATGGAGTGTATGCACTTAAATATAAATATGAGACTGTGGTTCCTATAATTCGTACTGTCACGTTGTGTTGTTCCCTTTAACTATTTTATTGCACTACCTTATTTGCAGCCCTTGTAGTGCTCTAATATTTCTGAAAGGTGTCACAAGGCACAACAATTTTGCAATAAATGTAAAAACACAAATTCAAGGGTTCAATTACTAGCTGAGAGATTTCGGAAAGACGCCAAACGCAGTGAGCAGTACAGAGTGTATAAACCTGGTACTTGTTAGATATTGAGGTCAAGGTGACAGCACAGACAGGAAAGGTAGAACCACTTCTGCCTGTTGGCACCAGAAGCATTTAGGAGACAATAAACAGGCAGTGCCACACATCAGCTATTCACTCTTTGATCTTACCTGCACAGTTCTGTTCTGGCTTCCATTGGACCCGGATGCCCTCTCGCTGGCAGGCTCTGGCGTAGGCGATGAAGGATTCGCAGTAGCAGTTTTTATGTACCGGACACTCACACATATCTGTGACGCACGACCTGCAAAAACAAACCACAGACCATCAGCCGAGGAGTACAACTGTGAGAAGCGAGAGAGCCTCTCGCATGCTTGCGTCTTCCAGAGTACCTTTTTGATTTTCCATTGATGCGCAGGTAACAGGTGATAAACAAACTCGTCAAGTACATATTCAGTGTAGGTTGGCAAAGCTATTTGCCCACCCAAGTGAAATGTATGTGTTGCAAATGGCTTGGTTTACAAGTGTAAATTCAGTCATTCAGTATCTCTTTATTTGGCTATAATAGTATCCATACAAAAAATCATAAAAACAGGATGAAATACATTTCACTCTATTTCACAATATGCCAAGACTGATTGAAAAAGAATAAATATTAATAAACTGTACATAAGAATCTTAAGTGTCTAAAAAATCACATCTTATGCTAAATTGTAGGGTTAGTAGTATGTCTCATTTCATAACACAGTACTTTTCATCACTCAATCTCGTATGTTAGTACTTCCAAGTCTGAGGCATAAGCAGCAAAATGGAATACATTCAAATACATTTCACTCTGTTGCAGCATATAGCAAGACAGACTTAAAAAAGATAAACATAATAATGGACAATGCACAAAAGCTTAAAAGGTGGCTGTAAAATCACTTCTAGGATATCTCATTTCATAACACAGTACTATTCATTGACCAGCCTCATATGTTAGTACTTCCAAATTTTAAAGGACATTTCCATCTAAAGATGGCAGATACAATAAAGGTGGAGACCGAGTAGCATATATCCACATTATCTAACGCACAGATATACTTAAAAGCTTTCTGGTGATAAATATATTTTCCAGTTTTAAACAAAGTCGTAAATATTGCTTTCTTAAAACTGCATAGAATTTACAAAAAAGAATAAAGTCAATCAGTCATTTTAGTTTATTTTGGCTACACCGCATACAACACATACAGGATGCAATCCTGTCCAATAAATGAAAGTGGCATGTCAATTTAAAAATAACAGGCAGCAACAAATCCCCCCTCCAGCTCACAATAAGCCATGCGGTAAACATTGCACTTGACGTAGAGGTCTTCAGCAGCTCTCAGCTGGCTTCAGACTGCCAATGCCTGGGTCTCTAAGAGGTGGCAACAATCACTTTCGCCTCAGGAGCAAGTGATGCAAAACAAAACAAAAATATGTCTTGTCTTCAGTACATTTCATGCAACAAAGACAGTAGTTTGTTTGTTAGAGTGGATTGTATCAATTAAAAGTAGAGGAAGTCAGCGTTAAACTACCACTTCTAAATGTAAGATAAAAGGTTTTGGTACAAAATGTTTATAAAAAGAACATTTACACTCGCAAAGCAATTTGCTTCCACTTAATATCACACCTGTACGTTATAATTAGGCCTAGTTATAATATAATGTGTGAGTAAGTCAGTCTTGTAGTGGTCCAGGGCTGGGAACACCCATGAGCCTGAGAGTTTGTGGGTTCTCACAAACTTTTGCAAGGCATATTCCTCCCGTGAATGCTGTTGTAGATGTACTTCTGCAAAGAGCAGGTGTATGTCTGTATCCAAGAGAATGCTCTAATACTTACCGGTAATCTTCATTACTCCGGGTCCCGTTGTCCTCGTCCCATTCATTACAATGTGGAGATAACCATCTCCCAACAGAAAAAAAGACAAGAGGAATGCTGGGACCCTAATACTGCCCCTCTTACCGGGAGTACATAAGCAGTACTTACCCAGCATCCCGCCTGTACAACCAAGCCCAAACAGGAAGGCCGGCCGCCCGGGCGGGAGGGAGGGGCGTATGAATGGGACGAGGACACCGGGACCCGGAGTAATGAAGATTACCGGTAAGTAATAGAGCATTGCCCCCAGGTCCATTATGTCCTCGCCCCATTCATTACAATGTGGAGAATAACAAGGCAAAAAAACGGCCTTCCGAACCCACAAGCACACCCAGGAAACCACATCAAAAGCAGCAACCCAAGGGAGCACCGAGAAGGAGGGAAGGGGGGGACCGCAGGAAGCAACTGGCCCGCAACTCAGAACAAGACAGCAGGGGCCAAACAAGGTCCGGCAACAACCAAGAAAAAAACAGAAAGCCAGGACCCCCAACAAGAGAAACCGGAGACAGGGCAACCTGGAAAAAGACCCAAAGGACACGGCCAAGGAACCCACCAGACAAGGCCGCCCAGCCCTGAAACACCAGGAAGGCACACAGGACCCGGCAGCCGCATAGACACAGAGCACATCTCGACCGCCCGAGGAAGGCCAAAGAAAAGAAGCCAAGACCAGCCAACAGAGCGCAGGCACAAGCACACAGACCAACAAGGAAGGAGGGAAGCACAGGCCAGAACCAGCCCACCCCGCCAAACCAAACGACCCGGCCCCCAGAGAGGCCAGAGGAGAGAGCCAAACAAACGCTCAGAGGAGGCCCAGGACCCAGGAAAGAAAAGGCAGCACCAATAGGGCCACCAAACGACAACCACCAAGCACCCAGCTCAGAGGGAGGAGCCGCAGCAAGAGCCCAGGAGCCAAACAGGAGCCAGAACCCAACCAAACCGAAAAAGACAGGGAAGGAGACAAAGACCAGAAATCCCAGGAGGCCAAAAGCCCCAACCGGGAAGGAGGCCGCCAACCGAACCAAGATGCCACAAAACCCAGAACAGCAGGGGCAGAGGAGGCCAATCCAAAAGACCACAGGCCAGAGAAGCCCCCAGAAAGAACCAGCCGACAGCAGACCAAACAACCGAGAGGCCAACAAAGACCGGAAACCAACAAGCCGGAACCGAACAGGCCCAGCAAGGGCGGGGACAGGGCCAACCGGACACAACCCCAAGACCCCCAACCCCAAAGGGAGGGAAAACAAGGCAGGGCGCAATCCCAGGACAACGGGAACCCCCGGCAGCCCCTAAACCAGGAAACAACCAGACACAAACCCGCCGAACGACGGCACAAAAAAGTCAACGTGGCGGAGGACCGCACAGGCACCCAACACCCCGGCCAAGCCCGCCGCAAGGGCAGGAGTAGCGGAAAAGGCCCCGGGGCGCACAGCCCCCAGACTAGAAACCCACCAGGCCCGACCCCAGCCAACGCCGGAGAGGAGCCAACTAAGCAGCAAAAAGAAACGCAAAGGAAACAGGAAAGCCAGGACCGGAGCCAGGCAACCGCCGATGCAGTAGGGCCCTCAGGACCAACAAGCCCCGGGAGGAAGCTCACGCAGCACAAAGGCTGAAGCAAAGGGCAGGAAGGCCGAGAGAGACCCCCAACACACCACCACCAGACCACACAGAAGGCTGGAAGAAGCAAACAGACGAAACCGCAAAGCGGAAACCGGAGGAAGCAGAGAAGCCAGAGGGCCAACCAGCAGCAGACCCCGGACAACCCACAGCCCGGAGGGCGGACCCCACAGAGGCAACGACGAACACCAAAGGACCTCACCCCAACAAGAGATGGGGGGGTACCAGAAACAGGCACACACCGGGAGCAGACCCGGTGGAAGCAAGGGAAGACAGGACACCGGAACAGGAAGAACCGGGAACACCCGGCAAACAAACCCCACAGCCGGCAGAGACGGGACTGCACAGCCAGCAAACCAAAGAGGCACAGCCAGAGGCCACGCCGCACCAGCAGGAAGCCAGCGGGCCAGGAGCAACAGGAGGCAATCCCGGAAACGCCAACCCAGAAGCACCGAACACCAGGACCCCACACAGGCCCGAACAAGGCAGCAGGAAGAGGGCCAATGATGAAGGAGCACCGGGGCAACCCCAACAGCCCACAATGTAGAGAGCAGGATCAGGGAGAAAAACGGACACCCAACCACAGGCGAAGCAAGCCAGGAAGAGAACAGACGAGAAAGAAGGCATAATCTGAATAGTCCTTCGAAACGCGTCGACGCCCTTAAAAAAAAACCACAATTTTTCCCATATACCAATGGACAGTAGACTTTGAAACACCTTACAAGTTGGTCTAACTGTCAGTTCTGAATGTGGTAATCAAGAACAGATATTTTTGTCTATTGTATTTCTCCCTGAAGAGTACCTTGGTAGACAGTGATAGATAGGATTATGTCATATTGTGTTTTTTAATTTTGCATTTTTTCATATATGTTTTTATTGTGACCAAATGTAGCAACAAAGGTCTTTTATATTGATGTCTGATAAAATACTATGTGTAAAGATTTATATAATAAATTGAAGTGAAAACATTTTTTTCATTACGTGAGGAATTTGTGTGCCAATACAGATACGCGTATGAGTGACTGAGTAGTAGTGGTGAATGTATGCTAAATGATAGCTAAAATAGCACGGGATTCCTTTTTTTTTCCCCCAGAGGACATCTTCGGATTTAGTTTTGCAAGAGAAGACAGCCAGAAAGAGCAATGACCTGCACCCCTGCAAAGGCGGAACCAGAGCAGGCCCAACTGCCGAGGAGCAGGCTGAGACGAACGGCAGCAAGCAAACACAGGCAGCAGAGCGCACGACACAGGAGCGCCAGTATGTGAAGAAGAAAAAGCCGCCAAGCAGACTCACCCGAGGCGGGGGCCAACACCAGCACCAAGGCCCCCCCGCAACTGCCAGCAGGAATCCAGGGGCAGGAACACCGCAAGCGAGGCACGACTCACCCGGCCAGGCTCGGGGAAGACGCACCAGCGATGAAGGGCAGCAAGCAAACACAGGCAGCAGAGCGCTTGACACAGGAGCGCCAGAATTTGAAAAAGAAAAAGCCGCCAAGCGGACTTACCCGGGGTGGGGGCCAATACCAGCACCAAGGCCCCCCCCCCGCAACTGCCAACAGGAATCCAGGGGGCAGGAACACTGCAAGCGAGGCACGACTCCCTCGGCCTGGCTTGGGGAAGACGCACCCTTACGACCTGGAAGGGAACGGGAGTCCACGCCCCAGCCGCAAAGGGCTGTGCGGCCAGTCAGGAATCTGGCAGGAACAGAGACTGACTCCCAGCAAGCCCGGCACGCCGAGAGACAGCTCAGGAAACCCTGCGCCTGCACAGCCAGGCAGCCGGACGGGGGGAGAGAAGACCGCCACTCCATCCCAGCAGGAGCAGCACCAGCACACCACGTCAATTCTGTCGACAGACAGAAAAAAAGAACAGGCGGGATGCTGGGTAAGTACTGCTTATGTACTCCCGGTGGGAGGGGCAGTATTAGGGTCCCAGCATTCCTCTTGTTTTTTTTTCTGTCGGAAGATGGTTATCTCCACATTGTAATGAATGGGACGAGGACATAAGGGACCTTGGGGTAATGGTGTGGGAACACTCACCACACTGGTGAAAATGGAATCAAGGTTTCGCCTAAAGGAAAATAGATTACTTGTGGAGGAAAACGCAACAATTAAAGTAACATCATACTCAGGGCACGAGTCGGGGGTACACGCGGGTGGGTGGACGGCGTCCAGCCACTATTTTCACAGGGTGGACGCCGTCCATCCTGCCAAGAAGTTGGGCACCACTGAAAAATATGCTAAATTCGTCCCGGTGAAATTTGCAAACACCGGGACACATTCAGCAGCGTCTGCACGTTGTTGTCTGCTTTCCATACACAAAACCGAGCAGGTGGGGACGGGGTTCTCTCATTTCTGACTCCTGCTTGGCCCATAACTAAGGCCAAATCTGAGGGGTCATCAGGCTTCCTTTTGTTAAAGTCTCCTGGCTGGCAGCAGTCCTGAGCCTCACACCTACAATCAAATGCATCTGAGGGGAAACAAAGGCTCACACCTTGTTAGCACTTCACAAACACTTAAGAGAGGCCGTTTTTCACTTTGTTCAGTCTCTGTTTAGGAGATATGCATGCACTGTAAGAATGTCAGATGTGTTGATCTTTCCCAGTATTTACACAAAATAAATAGCATTTATATAGTGCTCACTACCCCTGAGAAGGAGCTGTAATAATTTAAATAGCACTATTTTTTCTTCTAAAGCACTGTGGGTGGAGGACGTTTACGCTGACAAAAGGCAACATTGCTTTATGTGTTGCTTGAAAAAATGTGAATCTTCTGCCTAAATCAGGATGGTTTCCCTGTAACTCGAAATGTGCTCCAATGTATTCATGATAGACATATTAAACAGATATACGAGGGCTTAAGATCTGATGTCACTTCTTATTAAGCCACTTCCTGTGATGTCACGCATTGTGATGTCACGTGCGGTGATGTCACTTGCATACTAATTTATTAGGTTAGTCCCCCACTTATATGTTTAGGCCCTGTGCCCTGATCGTACTATTGAGAGATTGGTATGCATGTGTAAAGGAACATCTGTTAATACATTTGACAAAGCCTTTGCATGGGAGAAATATACTGTAAAATTGCAAAAGTACTCCTGCAACTACGACTTCGAAAGTATTGAAGGAGAAAATAAGAAACCATCCATGAATTTCCCAAAAAACGTGAATTTATTTGAAACGTTGGAGTAACACAAGTACATTTTCTTCCTATTTTCTGATGATTCAGGTGCCAAATGATTTCAGTGCAATTTATTTTTTGTTATGTTATTGTGGGTTATTTGTAGAGGTGGACGAGCCATTGAAAGTTCAAGCCATGCTCGAGTCGAGCCAATAACGAGCTCCGCTTTCAAGTGGCTTCCGCCTGCCAACCTCCCTCTACCCAGGATGTGGCGTTATAGCCAGATCTGCAGATTTTGGAACTGGGGAACCAGCTTTGAATCTTGGAGTCAGCATAACATCCCGGGATCCTGAATAAATCCCCTAATCTCCCGTACCTATAAAGAATTAATGTGACCTTGTTGTAATGTAACTAATCCTCAATTAGAGCATTCCAATATCTTCAGGTCTGTTTGCACTATACAAAAACTCCCACAAAAAAAATGCACAAAGAGGTAAAAACAAAGTGTCAACATAAAAAGGAATGACAAATAGATACCCAATAAGTGGCTGAATTGTACAAAATAAAGTCAGAAAAGCTGGATAAATCGTGGCTTTCCCCGTGAAAATGTGTGATCTTAACATAATGTGTATTTGTAAAGTGCGCATGCACCCATGGGCATCTTGTTGCTGAATAACATGTTTATTGTTACCCAATTCAATGGTTCTCATGTAATCGACCTCAGAAGGAAAATAAGCGGAGTAGACCCACTGGGATTTGAACCTGTGACCATGACGTCAAACACAGGCCCCCACGGCAGAAGTCTTAGTCCTCTAAGCCTCCAGACCCAGCTCATACAAATACACAACTTCACCAAAACTCCTTTTTTTATTATCCCGTGAGAAATCACTTTCAAATGTGTGGGCTCAGAATACCAGCTGTACAAAAACCCTCTCTTGGTTCTGGGGAGCAGCAGCTGTTGTTTGTACCTGTTTCCCAAAGTGTGGGACCTTGACAAGTGGAGTCTCATTACATTCCCCAACCCCTGCCTGATCCATAAATCTTCATGTAGGTGCATGTGGAACTAAGCAGTTCCTGGAGACTGGAAATAAAACAAGATGGAGAGCGTGTGATGCAGCTGTATCAGAGGGTGCGAAGTGAAACTGAGAAAAAGAGATTACTGATCGCCACTAACATTACCTAGAGCCTCACCTTTTGTACCACAGGGGAGATTTTCCATCTGTGACACTTCTATTCCTGCTAAAGCCTCCACACGTGAGAGGCAAAGTCTTTGTTTGTCTCACACTATGGCAAGGAGGGATTCATTCGATTTATCACCAGAAAGCAAAAAGGTGTATTTCCCAGTCAGTTTTGTACAGGTTTTGAAAAGAAAAAAAATGCAAATGTCCCAAACATATAGCTGCCCTACTGGGTCGTTAAAATCCACCCTTCATCGTCAGGAACATGAAGCCTGTGAAACGAAGCTTAGAGAATTGGGTCCACGTTACACAGAGCGCTATTTAAGAGCTGGCTGCGGTTTAAATGGGCGGTACTGGTGAGCATGGTGTACGGCGAAAGAGTACCGGCACTTCTCAGCAAGGGTGTCATACTTTTAATGGGGGAGTACCAGTACTTCGTAGGAGAAAAATAGTACTCTGCAATAGCGGGTACCAGAACTTGACTATTTCGATTTCAAACACTGAACGTAGGAACTGGATGGAAAAAGTTTAAAATGTTGTGGATAACTTTACCCAACCAATTATGGGGCATATCATCAAGGTACCGCGATAAAATTATTGCCGCTTTAGCGTCCGTTTTCTGGCGAAAAGTGGTGATAATTTTATCGCACTATCAGCAAGGACGCGCTAACGTGTGTTCCTATGCCTCTGCGCCGCTTTCCCTAACGCCCATCTTTGCAACGCCAATGATATGCAAACTGGGCATACCCTGCTAAACTAAAGTGGATAATGTCGCTAACAGACATTTCTCCATTTATGAAGCTAATCGCTAACCTGTGTAGCGACGAGAAAAGTAGCGCTAACCGCACTTATTGCAGGTTTCCTCACACCTGCTTTTATACTGACTAAGCCATTATAGTCTATGGGTGGTGGACCATAATGATGAGACCATCCTGCCCTATCATCAACGTATCGCCTATCGCTGTGCGATTATCACTGGATTTCCAGCGATAATCACACATTTTGCAGCTATCGCTGGATTTATTATCGCATTGGAGATAAGCGTTGCTGATAGTGCGCTATCTCTGCGATAAAATCCAGTGATAGCCGGCGACAATTATCCTCGTGCTAAGCGCGCTTAGCGATAATTATCGCCAGCTGTTGCTGATATGCCCCTATATGTTTTCAGGGGGGTTGTGTGTTGTGTGAAGTATTCATAATACTAGCTGGTCTTCGCCCACTAATCAAAGCTTAAAAATACATTTTCAGAGAACCCCAGGTGTGGATGGCGAATAGGACCTGTTTATGGCTGCATTACAACTTTCAAACCAAACCTCATCTTCCAGCCTTTGTTCTTTGGCTCTCATTTATAGTTCAGTTTTACTAACATAATTAACTAGTCGTTCCAGTGCGCTATTACACCGTATTTAATTTTGCGGACTACGTTTGTGGAGCGGTGTTTCTGAGTAGAAGCACGCTTCCCTCTTGTGGCCGAAATCGAGAACTGCAAGTCTCTTTATAAAAGCAGACAGTTCATCAAAACCAACATTGTTACATCATTAGGATGGATGCACATGGGTGAACGAAAACCGATATATTGCGACTTAACTACGCCAGGAAAACATGTACCTTACCCAAGGACGACAAATTAAGCAAATTAAGAATGCAGCACACCCATCACCGCCATGAACACTCGAATGTATCTGTGGGAGCACCTGTGCTAATGTGGATAGTGGTGAATCAGAGATAATAGGTATAATTAATCTTTTCCGATGAGATTTATTAAGGAGTGACTGTTACGGCGTAATGACAAGTATTGCGTTTCTTAATTCCGTAAATCAGGGGTTACTGATTATTGCAGCGCCTGGCCACGGAACCTTAAAGTGGACGAGTTTGTCTCTTTTTCCAGAGTTCGATGTGTACCTAAAACCCTACATGGACACAGGTTGGGAAGCAATGGAAATTCAATTTCAACCCATTGTACGAATGTTCTGGTAACGGAGCAAACAGATCAAGTCTCCAATGTTGTGAATTATTGGCCTGTTGCGGAAAAACAGAACATGAACACGTACTAGTAATCCGGGCACAGGTTTCACCACATTATTACAATGTTGACACCCAAATAAGCAACAGAAAGGTGAGCAGACAACATTTGCGAAGGCCCTTCCTCTGCGCTACAACACAAGCTGCTGCTTGTTTAGTAACTTTTGGTCCACTTGAGATGGAAATAATTTATTTTTCAGAAATCTGCACACAGAAGATGATGGATTATGTGGTAAATGTCGCAAATTCATTATTATGTGGAACATGCATAATACCAGTGTGGCTGGGTATTTCATTCACCATTTAACAACTGATGTACCTAATATGATCATTGGGTGAAGTGAACGGGTGCTGGCATACAAGAACATGCTGAAGTAGGAACGGGCACATGAAATGACCTATTAGCAGCCAACCTCACAAGTCATATTTGAATGGCCAGGATGTCTTTTTGTACAGTATTGAAATGCATTTTGTCCGTCACTGATCTCACCGAGTCAATATTGCGAAATAAACAAATGCATTGATAACAGATGAGAAAAGAGCTCAACGACAGGGCTGGACTGGGAACCAAAAGCAGCCCCGGCACATTTTGACAAACCGGTTCTCATACTGCCCGTAGGGGCATATTATCAAGCACGGCGTTACAATTATCGCCGCTTTAGCTTGAGAAAACTGTAGAATGTGGTGTCAACATGGGCTTATATTGGAATTCACAAGGGCATATTATCAAGCCCATTATCGCTGCTTTATCGCCAGTTTTCTGCCGCTAAAGCGGCGATAATTGTAACGCCGTGCTTGATAATATGCCCCGTAGTGAGCAACGAATAATACAAGCCTGGTCATAGCAAGGACGGGGGTTTTGGGGGGTTGGAGGGGTTGGATGAGGGTTGTTCTCTCCACACAAAGCTTTGAAAAAATTGAAATATGGTCCACACATTTTTCAATATAGAACCTTTCTTTGTCATGGCATTGAGGGATGGAGATTGGAGTCACTGCTCAATGAATTAATGGATAGCTGGGTGGGGAAGAAGTTGATGGATGAATCAATTCAAGAATGCATGAAAATGAATAAAGACTTTTAGCTACATGGAGCATATGACCTTAATGCATTCGCCAAGGGTAGGTGCTCTAGATTTAATTTTAGACTCTGCATTAAAACATCGCACTCCCCAAACATTACCACCACCAATACTTGTGAAACATGAATAATCTGGATGTATTTATCACAGTTCTAATGCAGCCCCTCGAGGATTTAACACAGAGCATTACGGTTTGATCTAAAATGGGAGAGAATGAGACAACCATGGAGTGGCCTAATGTGAGAAAACAGGAAACCTTGAGTCAATTTCGGCTTCCACGTGACCACATTTTATGATCATGGCAAATTACTTTTATTACAGCTCCTCCTTTTCTGTCTGAGCCAGCCAACAGCAGAACCCTCACCCCTTGCCTAAACCCCTGAAGGTCAGCGGTGCTTGTGATGTTCCTGCGGAAGATAGGAACCTATCAAATGTAAAAACAAATAGTTTTGAGGCACTTGCATGCTTTGAAAAACGTTTGTTTTGCTTTGTTTTTCTGTTATGTGGTGAAGTGCTACAGGCAGGAAACATGGTTGGCACGGCCGCAGACAACAAAACTGGCTTCACCCTTCCAGCCCACCAGGAAGAAGACCACAATCCAGTAGGGCCAGTCCTAGGGCAGGACAGGCCTCTTAATCCACCAGGCGTTTGCCAGTGGGCTGGAGCCCTTGGAGGCCAGTTATGAAAGACCTGGGGCTCTCCTGGTACCTCCTACTCCCTGAGGATAATTGCAGCAAACATGGGGAGGCATCTTCAGGGTCGATTGTACAGCTACTGCGATCAATTTGTGTAAAAAGCACACGTAAAGATGAATGTGCGGAAATAAAATGGTGTAATACTGAACCAGTGATGCAGCTGTTCAGTATGTTCACCGCACAACCAATTTTGGTTACAAGGTTCTCCACATCTGGCATACTAGCCAAATGGTACGTGCGCCAAACCGCTAGTGGCGGTGTCCAAGACGGGGAGGCATGCCAGGACAGATGTGACACTGGGTAGCTGAATAAAGTTGCTGCATAGCTAACCCTGTAGCCAGTTTTAATCACGGACATACCAGCACTGCACTTTTTTCACCGCATCAGGCTCACATAGGGTTTTAATACACCCGCCTCACCCCAACAAAAACATCCCTGAGCTCCTCCCTCGTAGCGAGGGGATTGTAGCCCGCGTAGAGACCAGGGAGTCTATTATGATGTTGGGCAGATCGCCACCGCCCGGTGGCGATTCGCCCGACATCATCCCCCACCCGCCTCCCATTTCCCCCACCATATCATGATGGCGGGGGGTACCGCAGCGGACGGAAAGTCCGTTCGCCGATTTTCCGCCCGGTCGACCGGCCGGAAAAGGGTTGAATATGGTGGCAGTGTCTGCTAGACACCGCCATCCATATTACAATGGGAGCGGGAAGCAGCCTTTCTGTGGCAAAAAAAGGCATGCGAATTCCACACTTGGGGGCCCGTTGCGGGCCCCCAGGATGTTGGGGGGGTGGGGGAGCACATGGGGGTACCACTATGTTACCCCCCTGCATTTGCATGGACGACGTGGCAGACAACGCGCGGTGCCTGCCACGTAGTGCATGCAAATGCACAATGTGCAAGCAAAGCATTGTGGGGGGTGGTGCTGTGTGTACCGCCCGCCACAATGAAGTGGATGGGGGATGCCATGGTGGCATCCTAATTACTGGTGCGGGACCGCCGCACCACTGGCGGCCAGTCCTAGCACTGCGGGCCCCCAGGATGTTGGGGGTTGGGGGAACACATGGGGAGTACCACTATGGTACCCCCCTGCATTTGCATGGACGACGTGGCAGACAACGCACGGTGCCTGCCACGTCGTGCATGCAAATGCACAATGTGCAAGCAAAGCATTGTGGGGGGTGGTGCTGTGTGTACCGCCCGCCACAATGAAGTGGATGGGGGATGCCACGGTGGCATCCTAATTACCGGTGCGGGACCGCCGCACCACAGGCGGCCGGTCCCAGCACCGCTAGGATTACGTTCTCCCGCCATCCTAATAGGCCCCCAGGTCTCTCACTTGAGGAGGCACCCCTATGATGAAGCATGACACCTTTGGTGTGTGAGGGGAACCGTCCTTAAAAGGGATTCCTCCCAACGTTGGGTAGAGTACAGCAAGCCTCTTTTCTGACCTCTCGTATATCTTCGGACCCGTATCCTTTTTTGTGATATGATTAATGAGTGGGGAGGTGGCACACCCAGGTCCTTAAATCTCCTCTAGCCCCATTGTGTGAATACAATACAAGGACCAACAGTAGCACATGTTGGAGAAATGAATGTTTTTTTTAAGTAGGTGTTGTAAGTAATGAAGTAAATTAATCTTATTGATGGCCTATCTGTAAATTAGATCTGCTTTTTAATGCTTTGGACATGTCCATCACTACTTGGGGATAATAACGCTGAATGGGCAAAGCTTCCTCTTTGGTGTCCAGATCATAGGGTTGATTACAGCTGATATTTTTTGCCTGGGTTTTGATATCCTTGCTGCAAAGGGATTGAAGGTTTGTGCTGGTGATTTCAAGGGCCTTGGTTCCCTATTCTTCATTTGCTAACTGTTTGAATATCTTACAGCTGTGACTGTGAATATAATTGTCAAGCATCTATTTTTAAAGTGGGTTTTAAAATAGCTCAGCAATAAACGTGGCCAAATATTATTGGAGGCAGGTCTAATGAGGAATAAAGTAAAAATAGACAATGTTTGGGCAGGTTTCATCTGCTTCCTGAATTGGGAATGTGCCGCGGGCTATGACATTTTGCTCTGCACATTTTCAGTAATATGGCCGTGATCACGCATATATTAATAGAACGCAGGGGTTACATTTAATTAGGAGGTGAAACTCAATGACACATAACTACATTACCATGCCTTAGGAGAAGCCCGAAGGAAATGCTGAGGTTTGTATTTTTGACATTAATCTGAAAAGTGGTTTGGGAAGCTTGAGATAAACTGCACAAGTCAGATCATATTACAAAAAAACAAGACCTGAAATGTGTTTAAGGGTCAGAATGGAATCCCAATATAGACTGAAATAATCCCTTAACCAAATAAATTACATTTGGGGCAGCATGGAAAAACAGTAGGAAAACTGTAGAGCTATTAGAATATCAAAAAATTACTTTTTGGGAGAAACCGGTGAGACGCTTGGCAAACAGCTCAGGAAATAATAATTGAAAACATCATTGAATCACACATTCAAGTAGAGACAAGCCAGGAATGAATGCTAATAAGGGTGTTATTGGAAGACAGTATCCCGAGCAGTGGCTTGCTCGGGTGGCTCGACGGTCTAATGCATCCACTTCATTTATCTGCTTTAGACCCACGGTCACGGGTCTGAAACTCTCAAACCGAGAGGGTCAACTCAGCTTATCATCCTTCCAAAGTCAACGAAATTAGTTTGCTCGATTTGGGTGACAATAAACATTTTCCAATAGCTGCAAGAGACATCTGAAGAACTGAACATTTTGCTCTACAAATAACCATGTTGTATTATGTTAACACTACAGAGGAACACACTAGTCAACACCATATCTACCTATACTACTCAACTTCCAATCATATCACACAAATCTGCACAAACCATAACTCATCAAACTTCATCATCAATCACCACAAGAGGGATCCACTTACATAGCACATCACACCGTTGTACACTGCGTACAGTAAGGTATTATCATATACACCAAACCATCCCATCAACAGAATCCGACAAAAGACATAATCAATTGAAAGGACTGCATTGATAATGCCAGGATCAGCACGACACACATTATGATCATACACACTCACATGTGGGAACTGTTAGTGGACACAAGGGGAGCATTTAATATAATCTCTCCTCAAACAGTTGATAAGACTGGGTCAAGGAGGGTGAATTTGCACTTCATTGTTTCCCTGTGTCTAGGATATCTGATATCTGGGTGTATTGCAGTCTACCAGGATCCTTTCCACCCCTACCCCTTGAGTCGGTATCTTGTGGGAAGACACAGACCCGAGCTGATGCACCATGCTCTTCTCTGTTCTCTCTCGTTCCTTCCCCTTTTTCCCAGATAACCACCCTCAGGTAAACTTCACGTCTCGAAAGGGAAGGAGGAAGGTTAACAGCTGAGTCCTGTGATATACTAGACAAACTGTGAGAACCTGATATTAAAAAGACAGCTAGTACTACAACAAAAGGCAGGTCCATGACCACTTCAGATCTAGCAAAGGTGAACACCTTCACTTGAGCATATGTTTCCATCCAAAATGGTAGAAAAGTCTTAAATCACTTCCATGTATTCACATAAAAGCTGGAACACAGACTGTGCAGTGTGATTGACCACAGAGGATGACCCTCAATGCCTACAACAAAGAAGGCACCCCCCCAAAAAAAGCCTGTGTGGAAAGTCACCCAACTTAATGACAAGCGAATTTGAAAGTGCCTGTCCCCCCAAGTGGTCTCTAGACACTATTGAGAGATGATCGATGTTTATTTTCATGTGGCTATATAATAATATTCTTATCCGCTTCTGAGAATAAAAGAGTAGGCGGGCCTGCTGGGATATGAACTGGTGCCCATGGGGGTAAAACATAATTCCATGGAAAAGATGCATAAATCTACTTAGCACTAGACCTGGTGAAAGTTTACCTAACAGTACCATCAATTAAACAACATACTAGAACAAGAGCAGGGTGGTATCTTGGTATTGCTAATATGACGGGTTGTCATCTAGTTAATACTCATATTGTATGACACAGGTATTCTAACAATGCGATATATAATAGGATGTTAGAGTGCTTAGGGATGGGTTGGAAGTCATTTAGATGCTGGCTGAGCTGGTGAATGGGAGGTTTCCCGTACACTGCTGAACTTCATGAAACCCCTTCACTTTACACCTAATCTGCGTGGGGGTTCAACTTCTTCACAAGCAGTATGCACTCTCACAACATTACAGCACAAAACAATGTAGAGATATGAACACCCAGAAATGAGATACACCATCCAATGGTCTGAGGGCATAAACCATCAACATTGTATCAAAAGCCGCAAGGCGCTAAGATGCTGTTGGAAATAGGCGTATGCTGCATAAAGACTCCATGGCAACCTAACTCAGATCAGCATAACATAACATAACAGACCATAACACAAAACGTTTTACTTCCAGGAGTCAATTAAAAGTATTCGTCATCTAAATATAGTTAAAACATTAAGCTCTCTACTGCATGCTAGCACCTTGCATTGAATGTTGATACTGTTGCTAGTGCAAATGAAATTAGGGGATTCGCACATAGTGAATGTTTCCTGGAACGTGATTGTACACATGGACTATTTCACGAATATGGCAGACGTGTTCATGCTAGCAAATCTGCTCACTGGGTCAGGACAGAGACACTTGTCAAAGGTGATCGACATGAAGAAACTTCCTAGTTTGTGAGCATTTCCTAATCTGTGGGATGTCCTCACCCTCAAAATATTTGTATATTTCTTCCTGACATGGATTGAAGTGAGACCGTTTTCATGGTGGTAATGGAGAGGGAACACCTCACATGTTGGTGATGGTATAGGGTGAGATGTGACTTCACATGACATGTATTGCCACATACAGAAGTAAATAAAACATTTAAAAATGTTAAGTTCATAGTATCGTAATATATCCTCGTCCCTAACTGTGAAGATGATTTCACATAATAGGTGACTAGATGCCTAATGGTGACTCTTGACTCGAGGTTTCTCACTTCTAAGACTTTTCTGCATCAATAGACCCTTTTAGTGCTGTCTTGAAGGAACTGAAGTTAGAAGCAGGGGCATAATTAACAATGGTGCAATCCGTTCAGTGGCACAGGGGCCCAAGAGTGCGAGAGGCCCATTGCACTCCAGGTATGAGTGGCTTCTACTACCAAAACAAAGTGCAAAGTTGCCCACTGTCCTTGTCTGCATGAGGGCTTACAGCACCCCTGCACTGCTGCTGCTCCCCAGTCATACTGGGTCACATGAATGCCTTGCTTTCCTTTCCAGCTCCCATTTTACCCCTCCACACCAAAAGGTGTCAAATGGCAGTGGTTCGCAGTAAATAAATGCCGGACAGGAAGTTATTTTGTTGGGTTTCTTCCCTATGATGGACACTAACCTTCAGAACTAAGAAACAAATGTACAGAAAAAGAAGTCAGCGCCAGGAAGCCTTCTGGGGCATCTGTGCACTGTATAAGACACTTAGTATAAAATAGAATAGAAAAGAATAGAATGGAATACCAAGTCAGGGAACATAGGGGCCTATTAACAAGCCTGTTTTTGTTGCTCTCTCACAACACGCAACGTAGTGCAAGAGCGCGACACAAATGAAAAAATGTTATCAAGCCATGTAAGGCCACCTTGCATAGCCCTGCGTGGCTTTATAAATCTCGAATAATGTAACGCAGCAGAAATGACTGTGTTGCATTACTCTGCACCAGGGAAGCATCTCCATGGGTATTGCGTGGGTGTTCCCATGCAACATCTATGGATTTTGATGGATATCCAGATTTACAAGAACCTATAGGCCTGGGGATGTGCCAAAAACCTACACTTCTCCAGGAGAAATGCTCTTATTTCTCCCAAGTTTTTCCTCTTTCTAAGTGTGCTGCAGAATGTTTTTGTGCATGAAGGTACAAACTCCTTACTGCACAAAAACAGTCCTGCCTACAACACAGGCAACTGTGCACCATGGTACAAGGGTGCCTGGGTTGATGCTAGGCTGCCAAATCAGCACCAGCACAGGGACAAAGGACAAGAATACACCCTTTTGAATAAATCTGGAGTATTCCTGCCTTTTCCGTGTGACAGAGGGTGGCACAGCCCTGCACCACAAAACTCCTAAATATGCCCCATACTGTACTGTCAAACCCACTACAATATAAGCACACTCAACTGCTTAAAAAAGGGATGGTCCAACAGCATGACCATTGTGTGCAGGGGATGTACAGTACACTGTTTAGGAACCAGTAAGCCATATACTGGAGTCTGTCAGTACAGAGCAGCGATACTCATGCAAAGTTCTTCCCTGATCTGAAAGCGTCCATAGGATGAAATAAGGGATAACACTGGTATTTGTTTCCACCTAGCAGGTCACCAGTTTGAATCCGTACAGGCCTAACTCAAGCTTTCATTCTACTAACGAGTATTATTAAATTGGGTAACATTAACATCTTTGACAGACAACACAAATAAATGGAAAAAATTAGGTAGGAAATGCAAAATATAGACTCTTAACCTTTTGCTAATATTGCAGACAAATCAGTAGTTGCAATGTGGTTTAATGTTCAAAAGCAGACACTAGATGAGTACAAATACAAACTGTCACATCATTTTCAATGTATCAACAAAAACCTTCAATAAGTGCAGGCAGGGCACACGGTTAAAGACAAAGCCAAGAGCTGACTTGGCTGTCTTGCTACTTATTACTAATTAGTTTGGATATTTGCTATTAATTTTAAAAAGATTTTTTGGAAACCTATAGGAATACTTTCTCTCGGTCCCTGTTATAAGGTCATAAACTGAACCACAGGTCAGATTCTTCTAGAGCACGGGTACTCATAGTACGGCCCGCGGGCCGCCAGCGGCCCGGCAAGCCTTTCTTGGCGGCCCGCGGACCTTGCAGACATTGCACCTGTGTTTTAAAAAAAAAGTTTTTTATGAGTGTAAGCAAACACCGAAGCGCGGACTCCGAGACACTCTGCTCTGTGGGGGCCAGGCGATTCCAGCAATAGTCAGAGTGGAGATGCAGGGGCTCCGAGAAGAGGTGAAATACAACAAAGCCTCATTAAAAAGTAAATGGTCATAGTCTTTCAAAGACCTGTGAAGTACTCGGGTGTGGCTGTGTGTGTGCCCGGGAAGCTGTCTCAGCCCGGGCTGCCACACGCGTGAGGTGAGGTGACAGAGGGTGACATACAGAGGGAGACATACAGAGGGAGACATACAGAGGGAGACAGGCAGAGGGAGACAGAGGGAGGGAGACAGAGGGAGACAGACAGAGGGAGACAGAGAGAGTGGAAGACAGAGAGGGAGACAGACAGAGGGAGACAGACATAGGGAGACAGAGGGAGGGAGACAGAGGGAGACAGAGAGGGAGACAGAGGACAACAGACAGAGGGAGACAGACAGAGGGTGGGAGACAGGCAGAGGGAGACAGAGGGAGACAGACAGAGTGAGGAGGGTGACAGAGGGAGGGCGACAGTGGGAGGGAGACAGACAGAGTGAGGGAGACAGAGGGAGACAGACAGGGGGTGATGGAGGAAGACAGAAGGAGGGAGACAGACAGAGGGTGGGAGACAGACAGAGGGAGACAGACAGAGGGAGGAGGGTGACAGAGGGAGGGAGACAGACAGAGGGTGGGAGACAGATAGAGGGAGACAGAGGGAGGGAGACAGACACAGGCGGAGACAGACAGAGGAAGACAGAGAGATGGAGGCAGAGAGAGACAGACAGAGGGAGGGAGATAGAGGGAGGGAGACGGAGGGAGGGAGACAGAAAGAGAGGGAGACAGAGGGAGGAAGACAGACAGAGGGAGACACCAGAGGGAGGGAGACAGGGAGGGAGACAGAGGGAGGGAGACAGAGGGAGGTAGAGGGAGGGAGGGAGGGAGAGGGAGGGAGGGAGAGGGAGGGAGACAGAGGGAGGGAGGCATAGGGAGACAGAGATTGGGAGACAGAGGGTGATAGACAGAGGGAGACAGAGGGAGGGAAACAGTGGGAGACAGAGAGATAGAGGGAGACAGAGAGAGAGAGGGAGACAGAGAGAGAGGGGGAGATAGAGAGAGAGAGGGAGGGAGACAGAAAGAGAGAGAGAGAGCGAGAGGCGGAGGGAGACAGAGATAGAGAGAGACAGGGACAGACAGAGACACATAGAGGCAGAGACAGGGACAGGGGCAGACAGATAGAGGCAGACAGAGACAGAGAGGGAGACAGAGGGAGGGAGACAGGGACAGACAGAGACAAGGACAGACAGAGACAGGGACAGACAGACAGATAGGGGCAGAGACAGGGACAGACAGATAAAGGCAGAGATGAGACAGACAAAGACAAAGAGGCAGAGAGGGAAACGGAGAGGGAGACAGAGGGAGAGAGAGGGGGCGAGAGAGAGGGAGGGAGACAGAGGGAGGGAGACAGAGGGTGACAGAGGCAGGGAGTCAGGGGGAGACAGAGGGAGGGAGAGGGAGACAGACAGAGGGAGACAGAGACAGAGGGAGACAGAGAGAGAGGGAGATAGACAGAGAGGGAGACAGAGGGAGAGAGACAGAGGGAGAGAGACAGAGGGGGACGGATGGAGGGAGACAGAGGGAGGGAGTCAGAGGGAGGGAGACAGAGGGAGGGAGTCAGGGGGAGACAGAGGGAGGGAGAGGGAGACAGACAGAGGGAGACAGACAGAGGGAGACAGAGGGAGAGAGACAGAGGGAGACAGAGGGAGGGAGACAGAGAGAGACAGAGGGAGACAGAGGGAGACAGAGAGAGGGAAACAGAGGGAGGGAGACAGAGGGACGGAGACAGAGGGAGACAGAGGTAGACAGACAGAGGGGGAGGGCGACAGAGGGAGGGAGAGAGTGGGAGGGAGACAATGGGAGTGAGACAGATAGAGAGAGACAGAGGGAGGTAGACAGACAGACGGAGACAGACAGAGGGAGGGAGAGAGAGGGAGGGAGACAGAGGGAGACAGAGGGAGGGAGACAGAGTGAGGGAGACAGAGAGAGAGAGGGGGAGACAGACAGACAGAGAGAGGGAGCCAGACAGAGTGAGTGAGACAGAGGGAGACAGAGAGAGAGAGAGGGAGAGAGGGAGGGAAAGAGAGAGAGAGAGAGAGGGAGAGAGATAGATAGAGAGAGGAAGGGAGACAGAGAGAGAGAGAGGGAAGGAGACAGAGAGGGAGGGAGAGATAGAGAGAGGGAGGGAGACAGAGAGAGAGAGAGAAAGATGTGTGTATGCCGGGTCTGGTGGCTCAGTGGACGAAGGCGTCCGCTGCAGGGGTCTGTGTTCAACCTCATGGTCACAGTTTTTTTGTGCTCTAGCCCCACCCCCCTCCCTCACTGACCCCGCCCCCACCGGTGCAGCCCTCGGCCACAAACCACACTGTAAATTTGGCCCCCGAGAGAAAGTTTGTGAGTACCCATGTTCTAGAGTATACCAGTCAGCCAGATTTCACAACTTAAAAACTGTAGTATCAAAGAATGTTATGAGTGGCGTTTTGCCACATGCAATGATTGTCAGGACTGAAAAAAGGATGGTTGTACGGGTCCCCTGTGCTCAGAATGCACGAACAAGAAAACGCTCCCCATTGAGGCATGTGGTACAGAGAGCAACCTGCACCACTGAGAATTCTGCTGCAGTGTGACGCAATTTTGCAACAACATTTTGCACTGCTTATTCGGTGCAAATTACAGAGCAACATTGCAAAGAATCATTGCTAAATTGACTGGAGTGGTCAATAAATGGGGAGGAGAGGCTGGCCGACGTGAAAATGCATGCAGTAACAAATGCTGAAGTATATGCTGAACAGCGCTGGGGTTGTACATTTTACGGGAAGTTTTGTTATGATTATGAAGGCTCTTTGAAAAACCAGAAATCCCTCGGCAGCACAGGTCTGTCTGGCCATCGTGGCCTCCACGTGTTTGCAAGCCAGCAGCAGATCTTCCTCAGGAGACCACTTCCGGAGCTGCGGACCTTTCTGGCATTAAAGCGTGAACAGTGTCCAAGCATCGGAAGAGAAGAAAGACTGTGTGTGGTAAACGAGAACCCGCTGCCCTCGCGAGAGTCTGAGTAGCGTGAGGTGCAGATGTTCCACACCTTCCTCTGGGCATCTGTGCTGTCTTTTATTTAGAAGCCAAGGCACTCCTTAAACTCACTGAAATGAAGGAAAGCTCATGTTTATTACCCTACTTTGATGACTTCCCGAGAGCTGTGGTGTGCATTAATTGAAATATTTAAAAATAAGGCATGAGTTCCATGGAAAACGAAAACATACTCGAATGTGATCTGAACACTTGGAAAGGTCAGGCCTTTGAAGACGGTCTCTTATACACACAGCATAGTGCGCCCCTTTTCCCTAAGGGAACTCAGGCAAATAAGATTGCTTAAATTTATGACCTGCAAGACTGAAAATTCATATCAAAGCCCCCTGAAAGAGTTCAGGAAAATGCATCGGCAGAGAATCCCTTTCACTTGTGTCTTGAGACCTTACAGGGTAAGAGCGCCATGTGGACTTTTTACTTCAGAAATTATGGTTGTTCATTCCTGGAAATTTCAGAGAGTAAGGAAGAATGACAAACTGCAAATTCTGTCAATCGTTTCTAGAAAGAATGACCCAACGCCCAACAAGCTTCTGCTACCCCACTCAGACAAAGGCCTAGGGGCATATTTATCAATATGTCATGTAGTGCAGCACAGCACAGCACACTAAGTCACCATGCTGCTCTGTCCTGCATGACAAGGAAAGGACAGGAATGCACCATATTTTACATTATACGGCGCATGCCTTCCTTTTCCCAGTGCTGGTGCACAACATGCTGCCCAGCACCAACACAGGCTCTCTTGCACCATGGTGCTAGCCTGCGTTGTAAGCAGGATTGTTTTTATGTAGGAAGGGACACCTTCCTGCACAAAAACAATCCTTTGAGGCATTTTCCTCTTTCTATGTGTGCTGAAGAATGCCGCACACTTAGAAAGAGTAAAAAACTATGAAAAATAACCAGATTTCTCCTCGTTATGCCTCACTTAGGGAGGCTTAGCATTTTGGCGCATTACCAGGTCTACCACTTATAGTAAATCTGGGAGTGCACCAAAGTCCATGACTGTTGCATGTGAGCACCCACGCACCATCCATGGAATGCCTCCCTGGGGCACAGAAACCCAAGACAGGGACTTTGTGTTGCGTTGCGTTACTCTAGATTTATCAAGCCACGCAAGGGGGCCTAGTGTGGCTTGATAAATCACATTTTAAGGGTTGCATCAATTTTGCACCCTGTTGCATGGGGCAAAAGTGATGCAACCCCTTAATAAATATGTCCCCTAGTGCGGAATATGGTGCCCGTGTGCAAGTGTGACATTTGCCAGCAATGTGTTGAGTCCCTGTCCTGAGCAAAAGTCTTTAATTTAGCAAAACAGTAAACAAGTTTATTCTGCTAGTTGCCAGCATCTCGCCAGGCTCATATGTTGAGGCCCATGTGGTTTGCTGTAGCAAACATGTCAATATATTTTAGCCTGTAAACAGTAAAGAAAATATGTAAACAAAAACTCCACAGAATGCTGTATTTTACTGTCCAATCATACGGGACCACCAAACCTTCTCTTCCTGGTTCCTCTAATCTGGTCTAAACTGTATCCCATAAGATATACTTTACTATGTATAGCACCGAAGGTTCTACTTCAACAAATATATTTAAACAGCACGCCGCTGCCTCTTCCGTGAAATGTGCCCAACAGTTTACTTTCAAACAATAGAAATGACATTGGGCTGGGTGGCCATATAATTCTTATGACAACAGTCCCCCACTCGGACCACTACTTAGGGCAGTGCTTTAAATGGGGGAAAAATAGTGCAGGTACTCATTTAAATGTGGCAAGTGGGCGGGGCTTAGGAGAAGTCATGCTGATACTTCTTGACTTCTATACTACTTGCAGCACCTACCAAAACACATGAGAAATGTATTTCAATAAACAAAGAAGGTTTGTTTACTCATTACAGAAGGAAAGCCAAACGCGGTGATATTTTAACATTTCCTTGTTTTTTATATGTGCAACATCAATACTGTTAATTGCTGTTGCCTGGCACAATACTATATATTCTCGAGCGACACAGAAAGAAACAAGCAGACGTGCACACACAAGCATTCCACACATTTCCTTTGATATACCTTCCAGGAGAGTCTATATTCTCTCCCCCTTTCTCTCGTATTTTGCTCACACAAAAACAACCACAGGCAAGCAGACAGGGATAAGCAGACACTTAAAAAAGAGTCAGGTGGGATTAAAGCTATTTGAACATGGTTACCTCCCATGGCTTTCTGAATAGCGTTGTCACCGGGCTGCCTCGATTTTTGTGTTTGCAACATAGGATGATGGTGAACACACCGACAGTTGGCAGATGAGCCCAAGCTGAATAGTTCAGCGGGGGCTTGGCTCAGGTCTACAGAAGTACCTGGGCTGTCAGAGACCGGTCGCCAGCACCAGCGTTTCATGAGTACCGGTACTCTCCTCGGCAGTAAAGAAGTGCCGGTACTCAGAGAGATAAAACTAAGAAGTGCCGGTACTCAGTACCGGTGAGTACCGGCCCATTTAAAGCACTGACTTAGGGAAATCGTGGTGTTACAAAAGTGTTCCCGTGCAGTGTGCCACCATAATGAGGCAAAGATGGAACACCGAAAGGTAGCAACATCTGCACACATGACTGTGGGCACTCTCAAGTGCCCAGAGCCATCGTCATGAAGAAAGACTAATGGTCTCTATTAAGACCTGCTTGTGACCATAACTATATGATGTTTAAGTATGAAACAATGATCAGTTCAAAGGCTGGAGCACTTTTGATGGGTTGTACTTCATTTAAAGTATCCCGCGTGAGTGAGAAATGAGGGGTGGAGCTCTGAGTTTCTAGATTTCAAACGTTCTTTGAACAAATACAACATATAGACAGGTGCAGATTGGTGGCGAAAAAAATAGGGCCACCAACATTAAATTTCTTCTAGTTTCGTACTTTGACATGAAATGTTTAAAGATATATCACAATTGCATACATTTGTTCATCATGAGTGCTTAAAATGGGTGACAATTAATAAGCTACAAAATATTTGCTTCTAGTATAAACGTGTTGGCACTTTACCATCCTCAGTTTCACAGTCCTGCAAAGTGATATAACTGATTCAGTAAACGAATGGGAGTTTGCACAGAGGTGCTCGTACAGTTTTATTAAGAGTGGCATCCCAATTCGGTACTGCCCATTACATGAAGAGCCGTCCATGGTAGTACTTTGTTTTCATTAGAGCAAATTTTACCGAACATCAATGTCCACCATGTTTGCCTAGGAGCAGGGTAGGGTCGCAGAATAGCCAGATTTCAGTGCTAGGTGCCACTTCAAGCACAGGGAAGCAAGTGGAAGACATTGAACGCATTTTGCTACAGAATACAGAAGAAAGACTAATTGTGTTGTCTTTCTTCTTTGCAGGGATAGAGCCCCTGAGACATGGAGATGCAATGCAGCTGAATGTCAAGGTTGAGTGGGAATCACTGCCATATGCAGAAGCGCACCACAGGAACTAGGAAGCTCAACATCCACCCCGAGCCCCATGAAAGAAATCAAAGGACATGCTCTTGGAAGCCCTCAGAAAAATATAGCATCCCTCTCCATTAAAAACAATGAAGCAGCGCAAATCTGAAAGCGCTTAGGCAGAGTAAACAAGGCCGAAGCTATCACTCACTTCTGATGCGGTGTAGCTGCATGCGTCTCCTCGGAGGTCGGGTGATGGAATAATAAACATGGAGGCTGGTGGAAGTCTCGCATTCCTGCTCTCACATGGCTGCCGCTCTCTGGGTTCAGCCCCAGTGGCGGTTCCGCAAATCAGAATTATGCTTCCTGTAGATGCAGTGCGCACACTTGTTCAGGAAGCTGTTTTTTTGGATAGCATTCAAACTATGCTGACATGGTGGTCTGATCATCCACAACCCATCACACAAGGCAAGTAGCATGGAGCATGCTGGGAAAGATATACTCTGCTTGCCTGACTCATGCTTGTGGAAGCAAAAGTAGCCACCCACAATGTATAACAGTTAGAGGGCCGAAGGAAAAATAAGATGGAGGTTTGTGGAAGTTATAGCCAAAGGTTAAAATAGGCCAGTCAGACTAGCATGGTAGATAGAAGAATAACGCATCCCCACTCACCCCTTATTGGTCCGGATTTTCCAATGGCCTTCGTATAGCAGTAGGGAAGACAGCTTAAGTTAAACCTTAGGGAACGCTCATAATATTTTGGGCGTGGTGGAATTGTCATTTTGCACTATGACGCCAGCAGGGGCAAGCATTTTGATCCCCTCACTCAAAGTAGCATTTTGTAGCCTCGTTCCTTGGCAGTTGTGTCATGTTTGCTGTTAGAAGGGTCATTTTGCTTCTCTCTGCCGGGAGCACCATAGATGACAGCTCCATGTTGCCTGACACAGGGTCAGATCCATATATTCCAATAACATTATGGTTCTTGTTTTCTTGTCATCTTCCGTGGGGGTGCTAAAGGCTAAAATAGGGGGCGATAGTTCGAAGTGTTTTTGCTTCACTCTCAGGTTGAAGTCAAGATCTGGTGCTTGTCGAGTAAACCATCTTAACTGACAGCAGCTCGATGATGAAATATGTGCAGGGTTGCTGTTGACAGAAGTGACGCAGCCAGTGTGTCATGTGCCCTAGTGCAAGGAAGGAAATGGGCTCCTGGGCCGCTGTTGGAACTGTGAAATGCAGCAATAATCAGGGGCCAGTGGGTCCCTCAGACCTCTGGGCCAAAGTGCCTCTGCACCTGCTGCCCAGTGGAAGCTACGCCCTGGGTCACAGCTTACCATCTTATGGAAAGGCCACAACACAGCATTAGAACGTCTGCAGGAGCGTAAGTGCGCAACAACTGAGGAGAGCTGGGAGATATACGTCACTCTCACTCGCCAGTGGTGGATGCTTAAGCAGAGGGTGGGGGTTATTGATAGAACAACATAAGAGACGTTCAGCTTACATATAGAGGGGCATATTTACAAGCCCCTTGCGCCACTTGAAGAAAGAGTGTACATAAAATGCTATGTGCTCTAGAAGAAGCCAGTGTAGCTTAAACATTCATACTAATGACGACATTAGGGATTTAAAGTGGTTGCCCCTGTAAATTATTTTTTTCTCATGTGTATATTTCTGTATAAACCAAAACTCCAGGACCTCTAAGGGTACAACCATGACTAGTTTGTGTATGCTGCATGAGAGTCTCTTTTCCCACCGCTTCGCTTTCATCCACAAATGTGCTCATACGGCGCTGTGACGAGTGTGGAGATCACTCTCTGGGTGACAGACACGACTAATAGATGACACTGCTCGCAACACCATGCTCTCATCAATTCACCTCAGAATCAGAACCACTGACCCCTGTTCTTCAAAGCACATTGGGATCGAAAGCGCTATAGGAATGCTACAATACAATATAAATGAAACAAAATCAAATCACTAATCCACAAGAACGAATGGAGCTCAAAGAGGTACTGCAAAAAAAACGCTGGTAAAAAGTGCAGTGTCAATGACAATCATTATTGATTGTACTACTGAATATCGAGGCTATGAATATTGTGATACAAGAATATCGTGGACAAAATACCAAAGACTAAAGTAATAAAAGGCAAATGCATATAAAGAAAGTGTAAGTTTGCTATTATTCACTATTCAAGACAACATTATGTAGGTACCATGCAAAGTTAAATTTCCCAATCTTTAGAATGGACACATCTCTAACAAACACCAATCTGGAGAGCTTGATTCCAAAAGAGTTAGCACAAATGTCCTCATAACTGTAGTTCTGAGCGAGTACATGTATCTCAGAGGTCCATAATAAAAGGCAATGCTGGCCAACAGGAAGCGTGTAATGGAAGGCTTATTGAATCTGTGCTAAGAAGGAATTCAGACAAACATATTACTGTTCTCAACTGTTTCCATCTATCACCAAAATGAAA
The DNA here is from genome assembly GCF_964204655.1 of Triturus cristatus. Classification (NCBI taxonomy): domain Eukaryota; kingdom Metazoa; phylum Chordata; class Amphibia; order Caudata; family Salamandridae; genus Triturus; species Triturus cristatus. The sequence continues at coordinate 494,742,636 of NC_140588.1, forward strand.
GTGAAACTTGACCTTCAATGCAAGTAATTCAAGATATTGTCTCTTCTTAAAATTATGAATTGTGAATGAAAAGCTGATGGTATACTTCAGAAACATAAACATATGATTTGACCATCCATATGAAATCTTTGCATACATTTTATTCCACTATGCTCTATGAAAAGGAAGCCTTTGACATTGTTGTTCGATGATGGTTTCAATACAGACCAGGCTGTAAGCCTCAAACACCTAACTCATTACATGTAAATAGTTTAGATCGACGTGGTTAAGTTATTGAGGTGAGCAAGACTGCTGAAGCAAACCTCTTCCCTCTTTGAAGCATGCATTGCATGCATTGTTTCTCTCAGAAGTGCCAGATTTTAGTAAAGATCCTATGGGTAACACATAAAGTTTGCTTTCAAGAATTGTAAGCATTGTTTTGCCAGTTAAATATGTAAGAAATGGGCATTTGTGACACAAACCTTACTCAAAAGAAAAGAACAATACTTTAGTAGTACCATAATGGTACTACTAAGTATTTCAAAATGCTAGTCCCACACCTACATGCAGAAGTCTATGCTACCACCAGTCCTATCTTTTCTGTGCATAGATGTTGCCCTGACTGAAAAGATTTCCACACAAATACACCTATGTTTTCGTAGTAAATGGGAGAGGAGCAGTGGAGTGGCAAGAACATGGGAACTACTTAGTACTAAATTGGAGGTGGCTGTGGAAGAGTGGCCCCTCTACCGAGCCTTGATAGGCCCCGGAGACCCCATCCCCTATGGCCCCTCTTTTGAATAAAGTGGAGGGGGCATGCAAGGCCCCCCTCCCAAGACCTACTTTGACCCCTGGAACCCCATCTTCTGAAGCCTGGCGCTCCCTCTCCAGGATGATTTTGGCTCAAGGGACCCCATCCTCTGGGGCCCTGCATTAAAATTAGGGGTAGGGGGTGTGCATGACCCAATCCCCGGTGCCTGGCAACATTTTGTTGGGATAGGGGGTCCTGCAGCTCCCTCCTGGACCAATGTTTGCCACAGGGACTGCATCTCCCAGGGCCCTCACCCTTTAAATGTGGATGCCTTTTTTGCCGACCCAGGGCACCCACCATAGTATCATTGGGGGCTGTGGGGGAGGCCCAAGACCCCCTACGGGCCAGCTGGTACCCTGCATACTACGAGAGCCGGCATTGTTCCCACCCACAGGGAGCAGCTACTAATGTTGCTCCCTGAGAGTGGGAGCAATATTTTCATTTGTTTCCTTGCCTGCTTCACTGTGGGCAGGGAAACAGAGAGAAATTCTGCTCCCAGCAGGCGGGAGCATTTTTAAGCTCCCATTCGCTGGGAGCAGACTAGGTATTTTCATCCGCTTAATGGGAGTTTTGAAAATGCTCCTGCCAAGCCAAAGCAAACACAGGTTGACATGCCCACATTGCAGCAGACAGGGAAACTTCTATGTGCCATGGGTAAGCTCCCTGTGACATAGCATCTGAGCCAGCCTTGGGGGATGGGATCCCTAAGGCCATTATTTGCTCAGGGAGGGAGGCCGAGTGACCCCTTTCCCCATTTTACAAAATTGCTCTTATGTTGATAGCAGCAAGTCAGAGTGCTCACTTTTCACAGGAGCCTGATTCCGGCGAGAGCAAGATGGCCCAAGGATAAAGCTCCTTGGGCTCCCAGGGCCAATCAGAATGCTCTATATTTAAATTGCAATATGTATATAGGAAGCATCAGCTTTTATTGGCCAGAAAAGATTGGAAACTCATTTCAAACCTAAATCTAAGTTCATCCCCTTATCCTCTAGTGACGGTTTGGATGCATTCAATGAACATGTGGTTGGGCAAATAAAGAGATTGACCCTTGCAGTCAACAGACAAAAGAAAAAGTATTCTAACGCCGAAAGAAAATATCAACAACTGATGGAGAAGCTACAGAAAGGAGACTTAATAATAAGGAATTCAGACAAAGGCGGAAACGTTGTTCTCTGGCCAGTAACGAACTATTTAAAGGAAGCATATAGACAGTTAGATGACATCCAATGTTATAGGAAAAGTAATCTAGTGAAATTAAAAGCAATGCAAGACAAATTATTTCAGAGTCTTTTGGCTTGGAAGGGTTTAGGACTGCTAAGCTGGGATGAGTACAGGTTTATCAAAAAGAAACATCCACTTGTACCATATATTTATTTCATACCTAAAGTTCATAAAAGCCTGACAACCCCTCCGGGGAGACCTATTATCTCTGCGTGCAATGGACCCCTTGAAAATCTTTCGCAATATATAGATTACTTTCTTCAGACCCACATGAAAAATCTAGATTCTTATGTACAAGACACTAGTGATTTTTTGAACAAAATTAAGGATCTAGTATGGAGTTCTGAACTATTGTTAGTGACATTGGATATGACTTCCTTATATACATGCATTAAGCACATGGATGGCCTAAGAGCAGTGGAGTACTTCTTAAACAGAAGATCAATGGAACACACTGAACATACACGAATGTTACTTAGTATGTTATCTTTCTGTTTAGAAAATAATTATTTTTTATTCAATGATCAATTTTATCAACAAGTACAAGGTGTGGCTATGGGGGCCAGCTTTTCCCCCAGCTACGCCTGTTTATTTATGGGCTGGTGGGAGGAGCTGGTCCTTAAGCGTGATCATGAGCAAGTCTGCAAAAACAATATAGTCTCCTGGTGGCGTTTTATTGATGACTTATTTATTGTCTGGCGAGGTTCTGAGGAGGGTGTTTTACATTTTGTAGATAACATCAATCACAATGAATTTAACTTAAATTTTACGTCTAACATTAGTAAAAGCTCGGTGACATTTTTAGATGTTGAAATTTTAGTGTGTAATAATGTGTTAACAACTACCCTTTTTAGAAAACCCACCGCTGGAAACACACTGCTACATGCCACAAGCGCACACCCCAAACATCTTATAAATAGTTTTCCATATGGGGAGATGCTTCATATCAAGCGCATATGCAGTGATCCAGCTGACATGAAGATAAAACAAATGGAAAGTCAGGCCCGGTTTTTAGACAGAGGATATAGCTCCAGAGTGGTAGAAGCAGCCATAACTAAAACACAGCTCCAGCCTAGGGAAGAACTTCTCCAATACAAAAATACAACGGCCATTGAAAAAGTGGAACCAGTCCGCCTAATCCTTACCTACTCAAGACAGGAGAAGCAATTGAGAGATATTGTTAGACGAAACTGGCATTTTGTCAGAGATGACCCTGTGATAGGTGAACTGATGCCCTACAATCCAGCCATAGCCTTCCGAAAGTCCACTAGTAGGGGCAATGTCCTGTCTAAAAATAGTCAGGAGCTCTGTAAAAAGGAAGGCTGGCTTACAGCTAGGAAAGGATTTTACAAATGCACAAGTTGCAGAGCTTGCCAATTTGGTATTAACACCAGAAATTATAGGACGTTTTTCCCTAACACTGATAGAGATATAAAACAACATCTAACATGCAAAACTGAATTTTGTGTGTATGTCCTTGAATGTGACTGCCACCTTAAATATGTTGGCAGCACAAAGCTGGCAGTTCATAAGCGAATCCTCCAGCACCTGGGGGCAATAACTAACAAGGACCAGAATTACCCTGTCGCCAGACACTTTGAAACCACACATAATAGTGACCCTCGATTTCTTCACTATTTTGCCATTGAGTCCATCCCTATAACAAAGAGAGGAGGGGATAGGGAGGCCATCCTCCGTAGACTAGAAACCAACTATATATTGGAATTTAATAGTAAATGGCCAGGTGGTTTAAACACAACGGAAGATCTGTACACCCTATTATGAAAATCATCAAGAAACACAGGTCACCCTATAACAGGGGGACGCTTGTACATTATTTGGCTGTGTCTCTGGGGACACTATTTTTATAATCAGTTTTAAGAATTTCATGGGTAGTTTTATCTATGTGGTTTTTTTATTGATTGTTTTAAACATGTCTCCGGGCTATTTTTTTAAATCAATAATTGATTTGCACACCATAGCTCCTCAAAAGATGAAATATATTTATATCATGTAATCCTCAATCAATGTTCTCTTCCAATTCATGTCCCTGTGATTTGTTGCAATATCATATATTTAATGGTTTTTATTTGTATTATAGTATATCAAGTTTTTAAGTATTGTGTATACTTTGAAATGATATGACTATAGCACTTTAATTGGTGAGCACTTTATATTTTATGTATATCGTGTAACGAATCAATTTATGAGAAATCCAAACGTGTTGATGATATTCTCACTATATATTTCCCAACCACACATTATAGAGATATACATATTTATATGCAAAATATATGGGGCATTTATGCCTTTATCTTATGTGTCAAACTAATTTAGGAATTGGGGATTTTCCAAACATGAGTATGAATTTAAGAGCATGTTTTGTGAATAAGGATGGTAAATATGTGATGATTTTCAGCGATGAAATCACAGTATGTTATCTATGTCTATTGTTGATCGTTGCACTTGCACTTTAAAAACGGGCTACTCTGTGACGTACGATCAGGTGATCAAGGCCGCTTGGACGGCCGAAACGCGTCCTGACACAAGAGGAGATTAAGAAATAAAAATAATGCTGCACAAGTTGGTCTGCACTGGTGATTTCCGCGCACAAGCGGGAGTATATTGCGAGTTGCTGTGATATATATATATATATATATATATATTCACTGAAAAAACCATAGGTTTCACACACGTTATAGTTAGGAATTAGCATTTAAAAAACCTTGCAAATTCACTGAAAAAACCATAGGTTTCACACATGTTATAGTTAGCTGGACATTTTACTGATAAAAAACCAATGAAATTCCCCCGTTATAGTTAGTGCAGGCAACTATAACTCACGCGACCACAATCCTCTGCTGATGCTAATACTGTATTTAGACACTTATTTGCCCATGTCTTCTTCCATTAAATTTTAGCTATACATATATTACAAATATTTTTTTTCATAAAGACACATATGTCATCAGCAGAGGATTGCGGTCGCGTGAGTTATAGTTGCCTGCACTAACTATAACGGGGGAATTTCATTGGTTTTTTATCAGTAAAATGTCCAGCTAACTATAACATGTGTGAAACCTATGGTTTTTTCAGTGAATTTGCAAGGTTTTTTAAATGCTAATTCCTAACTATAACGTGTGTGAAACCTATGGTTTTTTCAGTGAATTTGTACGTTTTTTTAAATGCTAAGTTACTTTACGCCATTCGTGGCGTGCGCGCCCACTTAACGCAGTTCGTTCCGTGCGCGCACCGTGCGCGCCGCGCACCGTGCGCGCACAGTGAGCACGCGGTGCGCTTCGCGCACCGCGCGCCCACTTTACGCAGTTAGTGCCGTGCACGCACGGTGGGCAAGCGGTGCGCTACGCGCACCGCGTGCCCACGTTACGCTTGATGGGCCATGTACGCACGATGCGCTTCGCGCACCGTGCGCACATGGAGGACATATTATGCGCTTCGTTGTGAAAGGTTATCTTTTAAATTTGTTGTTTATTCGGGAACCATTTGCACACGGGGTGGAGAGAGTATGGATGATTTTTTTTTTTTTAATTTTTTTTACCGTACGCGTACGGTAAGCGTAATCGGCGATTTTTCAAAAAAAATAAAATTGACTTTTTGGTCTTGGGGGTTCTTTGGGGACACCATCATCAAGGCTAGGTGGTTAGGACCTGTCACAACAACCCCTTTACATGTTTTTTGCCTTTGTTTTTCCTCCCCCCCTCAGAGTGCGAGAGAGAAAATGGCGGCCGCCGCTTCCTGGTTTCGACCGATTCGAATGTTTACTAAGATCTAACAGCCAATCAGAATCTCGCTCGCGCACGTCACCGTACGCGTACGGTAAGCTTACCGTAAGCGCACGGTAAGCGCACCGTAAGCTGGCTCAGATATATATATTGATTTAAATGCTATTTTCTCAGGATCTACTGAACAGATTTACACCAGACCTACAAAAGGCACTTCCTTGACCTGAGGAGTACCTCTCTGCCAAATTTCAAGTAACTCTGTTCGGCCATTCGGGCTGTAGCTGTGTCTAAAGGTCCTATGGAAAAATGCATGGGAAAAACGCGTTTTGGGACCTCCCTTTTTTCTCAGCCCCCGTTTGACGAATCCCCCCGAGACTTTCAGGGTAGGAGCGGAGCGGAGCGCCCCACCTATTTTGAAAATTTCGCGAGGATTCGTCGACCGGCGCCAAAGTTATTCCAAATAGAATGTTGCGGATTTCCTATGGAAACAGGGTCCTAACTATAACTATCTACTGGCGGTAAAAAATAGAAATAAAAAAAACACTATCCACACTTACCCCACCCCCTGTTCTTTTGGTGGCCGTAGGCCACCAAATGTACAGGGCTTATTACATCAGTAAAAAAACTATATTTTGGCAACATGAAATTATAAAATCGAAATAAAAAAAACACTATCCACATTGACCCCACCCCCTGTGCTTTTGGTGGCCGAAGGCCACCAAATGTACAGGGCTTATTAAAGTTGATAAAAACCGTGCACGGAACGCACTGCGTTAAGTGGGCGCGCACGCCTCGAATGGCGTAAAGTAACTTAGCATTTAAAAAACCGTACAAATTCACTGAAAAAACCATAGGTTTCACACACGTTATAGTTAGGAATTAGCATTTAAAAAACCTTGCAAATTCACTGAAAAAACCATAGGTTTCACACATGTTATAGTTAGCGGAAATTTTACTGATAAAAAACCAATGAAATTGCCCCGTTATAGTTAGTGCTGGCAACTATAACTCACGCGACCGCAATCTTCTGCTGATGACATATGTGTCTTTATAAAAAAAAATATTTGTAATATATGTATAGCTAAAAATGTATGGAAGAAGACATGGGCAAATAAGTGTCTAAATACAGTATTAGCATCAGCAGAGGATTGCGGTCGCGTGAGTTATAGTTGCCAGCACTAACTATAACGGGGCAATTTCATTGGTTTTTTATCAGTAAAATTTCCGCTAACTATAACATGTGTGAAACCTATGGTTTTTTCAGTGATATATATATATATATATATATATATATATATATATATATATATATATATATATATATATATATATATATATATATATATATATATATATATTACCTACTGGCGGTTGCCAGTAGGTAGTTATAGTTGGGACCTTGTTTCTATTCAAAAAGCATTTTATCTTTTCCCAATGACTTTGGCACTGGTTGACCAATCTTCGTGAATTTTTCAATACGTTGGTCTCGCTCCAGTCAGCTCCTATCCTGAAAGTTTCCGGGTGATTCGCAAAGCGGGGGCCGAGAAAAAAGGGGGGTCCCAAAACGCGTTTTCTCAATGTTATTTCCCATAGGAAATTTTAGACACGACTACAGCCCAAACTGCTGAACGGAATTTCACCAAATTTGGCAAAAAGGTAGCCCTTGGTTCAGAAAGGGACCTTTCTTTTTTTAATGGTGTGAATCCATTCAGTAGTTGCTAAGAAATGAAAAAAATAAGAGTCAAAAAATCAATTTCCCATAGGAAACTTTATGCAAGGATACAGCCGAAACTACTGAACGGATTTACCACAAATTTGGCAAAAAGGTACTGCTCGGCTCAGAAAGCAATCTTTTCAAAAATGGTGTAAATCCGTTCAGTAGTTGCTGAGAAATCAATGTTTCAATATGTAGAGGCGCGGAGGATCCGCGGATCCACGGGGTGGATTCGCGCACCCTCCCGACCACAAGCTACATTCTAATTGGCTGTCAATATTCCAAACCAGGAAGTGTTGGCAGCCATTTTGTGACTCGGTAGAACCGAGTCAGAAGAAAACAGGGAAACAAAGGTGACAAAGAAGAAAAGGGGGCAGGGTAGAAACACCCTGACCCCCCAGGTCTGCTCAGGTGGTCCCACAAAGACGTCCAGGGCCCAAAAAAGCATTTTTTTTTTAAAAACAGCGGAATGCACGCTGGGGGCGCGGATCCGCGTGAAAAAAAACCCCAAAAAAACGATGCAAGAGTTTTCTCGCATCGTTATTTTTAACCCCCCGGGTGGGCCAGGTCCCGGTGGGATTTGTTAAATGTAAAGCGAGGGCTGCTGAGGCTCCCGCAGCCCCGGGGACCGCCACCTCCCCAGGGCTATAATTTTTAAATAAAAAAAAATGTGTGAGGGGGCTGCAGCCACCCCACATGCCCCGGGGACCACCACCTCCCCGGGGCTTTGGAATTGATGGGAGGGGGGCTGCGCGGCCCCCCTGCTGGAGCCTGTGATGGACCTGGGGACAGCCTCCCCCAGGGTCGGCTCCTTCAGTGTCCTGGGGTGCTCACCCCCGGGACACTGTTGTTTGCTATGGTAGAGTGGGAGCATGGTCTCCCAACCTATCATAGCAAACTCTGGTTTGGATTTTGGAAGAGAGAGCAGGGAACCTGCTCTCTCTTCCAAAATCCAAAGCAGAATTGCTTTTCCACACGGGGAGCGGCATGTTAGCAGCTCCCCATGAGGAAAAGCAATGCCGGCTCTCGCAGGATGCCGGGAGCCGGCAGGACCTTGGGGGCATTGGAGCTCCCCCCATGGTCCCCGATGAAGTGCATAGGCCCCGGGGGATGGGGTGCCCGGGGCGAATATAAATTACTGGTACCCTAGCACGGCGCTCAGCGCGGCCCCTTGGTGTGAACACGAGGGGTGTGCGACTCCCAGCGCGGCCCCCTAGTGTGAACGCGAGGGGTGCCTGACTCCCAGCTCGACTCCCTGGTGTGAACGCGAGGGGTGCATGACTCCCAGCGTGACCCCCTGGTGTGAGCGTGAGGGGTACGTGACTCCCATCGCGGCCCCCTAGTGTGAATGTGAGGGGTGAGCGACTCCCAGCGCAGCTCCCTAGTGTGAACGCGAGGGGTGCGTGACTCCCAGCGTGGCCCCCTAGTGTGACCGCGTGGGGTGCACGACTCCCAGCATGACCCCCTGGTGTGAACGCGAGGGGTGCGCGACTCCAATCGCAATGGGTACGTGACTCCTAATACAAAAAAAAAATAAGAAATCATTAAAAATATATATTATATGTTAGCATCTTGGGTGGCTCTAAAAAGAGCCCTTGTGTTTATTGGGAAGTTTTTGTAGCTACATGTAAGTGCCGATGCAGAGTCTGAAGTTGTTGAGAAAGACTCTGTTTCCCTCATCTGTGAAATGTACCCCATCTCTCCTGTATATGCCATCCATATTAAAAAAAAGATTGTTGTTGTATATGGACCCCATACTATGGTCTCTGAGATAAGCAGAAACAGCTTTATTGAAATTTTTTCTAGCTTTCTCAATCTGAGGACAACATTGATTGGACCACTTCCATTTCTGGCTTTGGCATATGTTAGAGTAGACAAAGGCAGTTTGGGGGAAAAGCAACATAAATTCTGCAAAGGTGTCCTTCATTAGCATTTCCAGACCTACCCCAGTCAATGTGCCTAGGTCATTGCCACCACTGTGCACAATCATGAGGTCAGGGGGTTGGAACTGCATAAAGGATTTAACCAATGGCATACATTGGTGCCACTTCAATCCTCTCTGTCCAATCCATTTAATATCTACATTTTGTAAAGCTAGGTCTTTGTCAATACCTCTGCTTTCAGCATACCTTTTGCACCAGAAAACATAGCTGTGCCCAACTATCCACACTGAAAGCATATTGAAGGGATATTTGTAGGTAATCAGAAGATGTCTGTACCTGAGATAGGCAGGTGGTAGAATGAAATCTATCTAAAATGGTGGACAAGATGCTGTTTTTAAGAAAGTAGAGATTTGATTGGCTGTTTAAGAACACACTACTTTCTAATATAGGGTGCATTTTACTTTGTTTAGAACGCATGTTTCTTATTGGTTATTTTGAAATGTTTGAAAGGTACAGCAGAAAGGATCAGGGTATGCTTTGCAAAGCCAACCACACCTGCTGTTGCCATTTGCAACATTGTGTGGTTAACTTGTGACCTGGCACCTAAGTGAATGTTGCATGACCTGTTGCTACGGAAACTGATATTAAGGACAAGGGGTGAAGATGTCAGTTGAAAAGTTTTTTTCTCTCTGACCAATGGAAAATCATTTTTCAATTTGAAAAACACTGGGAAGCAATGTCATTTGTGGGTTATGTGTATATGTATGGAAAATTAGAGGGAAAGTTTGCCATTAATGGTTTTACATTGGAGAGTGTGCTGATCTACATTCTCTATGACTACAAGAAAATCCTGACTGAGTGTGTGAGATTTTTCATTCAACAGATTTATTTAAAAGGTGAGTTATATTTTAAAGAGATGTATGTAATATAAATTTGACATTTTTCTGAAACTTTGCTGGTTAAATTAATTTATTAAATGTACAGATATATATTGGGATAATTTTATTGTAATTTAAGTTTGTGTAAAAAATAGCATGTGCACTAATATATATATTATTAAGTGTCTTGAAAGGTATAGTTGAATGATGCTTCTTATTTATTAATAATTGGTTTAATATGGATAAAGAATGTGTATTATCAAAAAGGTTTATATAAGGTGCAGTTTATTAGGTATGCATATTGCTTCTCAGTAAAAAAGGTACAGTTTAATAAAATGGCAAAAGTATAGATAGTTTGGCAAAATTAGGTAGAACTATGCTGTTTGCAAGATGATCATATACGGTATTAATGATTACAATTCTGTTATTAGTTTGTACATTTTGAGTGGTTTTAGAAATCCTCATAAAAAAGGTGTTGATTATTATTCTTAATTAAGGCTGCTGAGAGGTACAGTTTGATGACGTTGCATATTTCTAGATTTAATTGGCAATATGTATTTCAAAAGAAAACCACTATATTTTACTCTTTCTGGTATGTAGCAGCTGTCTCCTTAAAGAGAATAGTATGTCACGAGTCATGTATTTGTTTAGATGACATTTATATAGTTTTAGCTATATTTACTGAATTAATGAGAGGTACCTGATAGATTACAGGAGTGCAAAGGTAGTGAATATGTGATTTTATAAGTGCATGAGAAGTGTTGTTGTGGTTTTATAATGTCTAATTTCATAGTTAGTATGTAGGTAATTGTGCACAATCTATACAGTCCCATAACTCCCTGCAGCCTACTGATTAATTCCTGCAAAAATCCAAGTAGTAGCCATGTAGTTCAGTAATCACAGTGTGAGTATCTGTCCACTCCTGCTATCATCCTGACAGAAGCATATCCTTATCTAATCTCTGTGTCAAAACACAAGCACTTATAAACTCACCCTGTTGTCAACTACCAGCACTCTATCTACTCTGTTTACTGTGTATGCACTTGTAGAATGAGTTAGGCATTAAGAGATACATTGCTACAGTCACATGTGCACAATCTATGCAGGCCCCTAACCCACTGTGGACTACTGATTCAGTCCTGCTATAATCCTGATAGTACTAATGTAGTGTCCCAATCACACTGTCACTCTCTGTCCACTCTTGCAATCATCCTTACAAAACCCTGTCCTTATCTCATCTCTCTGCCGAACCACAAGCACTTAAAAGTCACCCTGCTTTCAACTAGCAGCACTGTATCATCCCAGTCACTGTGTATGCACTTGTAGAATGACTCTGGAATTAAGAGGCACAGTGCTACAGTCAAATGTGCACAATCTATGCAGGCCCCTAATCCCCTATAGACTACAGATTCACTCCTGCAATAATCCAGATAGTACTCATGCAGTGCCCCAATCACACTGTCACTCTCTGTCCACTCTTGCAATCATCCTCACATAAGCATGTCCTTATCTAATCTCTCTGCCAAAACATAAGCACTTATAAACACACTCTGATCTCAACTACCAGCACTCTATCTATGCAGTCACTGTGTATGCACTTGTAGAATGAGTCTGGCAGTAAGATATATAGTGCTACAGTCAAATGTGCACAATCTATGCAGTCCCCTAACTCCCGGCTGACTACTGATTCAGTCCTCCAATACTCCAGATAGTACTCATGCAGTGCCCCAATCACACTGACACTCTCTGTCCACTCTTCAAATCATCCTGACAGCACCATGTCCTTATCTAATCTCTCTGCCCTCCACCAGCTCCTCCAGGGGCGTTGGGTCTGTTGCTGTGGACGGCCCACCACCGGCCTTTTTGGCCTCGGCCAATCTTGTAGCCACCCTCTCCTTTGACCTTTGCCGCATGTCGTACCACCTTTTTCTGAGGTCTTCGACTGTGCGGTGTGTCACGCCAATGGAATTCACTTTTTCCTGGATGTCACTCCATATTTTTCTTGCCGCTGGCACACTTAGGGAACTTATGCCAAACAGGAGGTCATGGCTGCTGACTATTTCCTGAGTGAGGACCTCCAGCTCCCTTTTGCTGAATTTCTGTTTCCTTTTTCTTGGTGGTTCTCTGGCCCCTGAGACTCCATTTGGCTTGCTTTCAGTAGCTGAGCACAACTGTTCTACTCTTCACACAGGCTCTCACACAGCTACTGGCTCTCACACAGCTGCTGGCAATCAGGTGCAGCATGGGCAGTCACACTTCCTGGGTGTGATGTCATCATTCTGCACCTGAATGGCAGATTCCCAGATTTGCCATTCCTTAATTGCGTTCTCGCAATTAAGGAATCGCAATTTTGGTAATCGCAAAAAAAATCTGCGATTTTTTGGGAATCGCTAATTATTTGCGAGAAAATATCTACATCGGAATTTGTGATTCTCAAAATGCGATTCGCGGAAAATCGCAATTTCAGAATCGCAAATTCTTCTATACCTACATATGGCCCATAGTGCTATAGACAAATGTGCACAATCTATGCAGGCCCATAACTCCCTGTAGACTACTGATTCAGTCCTACAATAATCCAGATAGTAGTCATGCAGTGCTTCAATCACACTGTCACTCTCTGTCCACTCTTGCAATCACCTTGACAGAACCATGTCCTTATGTAATCTCTGTGCCAAAACACAAGCACTTATAAACTCACCCTGCTTTCAACTAGCAGCACTCTATCTATCCAGTTACTGTGTATACACTTGTAGAATGACTCTGGCATTAAGAGATAGAGTACCACAGACAAATGTGCACAATATATGCTGGCCCATAACACCCTGTAGACTACTCATTCAGTCCTGCAATACTCCAGATAGTACTCATGCGGTGCCTCAATCACACTGTCACTCTCTGTCCACTCTTGCAATCATCCTGACAGAACCATGTCCTTATGTAATCTCTGTGCCAAAACACAAGCACTTATAAACTCACCCTGCTCTCAAATATCAGCACTCTATCTACCCAGTTACTGTCTATGCACTTGTAGAATGACTTGGGCATTAAGAGATACATTGCTACAGTCAAATGTCCACACTCTATGCAGGCATCTAACCTCCTATAGACTACTGACTTGGTCCTGTTATAATCCTGATAGTACTCATGCAGTGCCCAAATCACACTGTCACTCTCTGTCCACTATTGCAATCATGTTAAACAGAACCATGTCCTTATCTAATCGCTGTGCTGAAACACAAGCACTTATAACCTCACCCTGCTCTCAAATACCAGCACTCTATCTACCCAGTTACTGTCTATGCACGTGTAGAATGACTCAGGCATTAAAAGATACATTGCTACAGACAAATGTGCACAATCTATGCAGGCCCCTTACCCCCATACACTACTGATTCACTCATGTAATAATCTAGGTAGTACTCATGCAGTGCCCCAATCACACTGTCACTCTCTGTCTACTCTTGCAATCATCCCGACAGAACCATGTCCTTATCTAATCTCTGTGCTGAAACACAGGCTCTTCTAAACTCATCCCGCTCTCAAGTACCAGCACTCTATCTACCCAGTCACTGTGTATGCATTTGTAGAATGACTGTGGCATTAAGAGATATAGTTCTACAGACAAATGTGCACAATGCATGCAGGCCCCTAACCCCCCTATAGACTACTGATTCACTCCTGAGATCATCTAGGTAGTACTCATGCAGTGCCCCTATCACGCTGTCACACTCTGTTCACTGTTGCAATCATTGTTACAGAAGTGTATCCTTATCTAATCTCTGTGCCAAAGTACAAGCACTTATAAACTCACCCTACTGTCAACTACCAGCACTCTATCTACTCAGTCACTGTGTATGCATTTGTAGAATGACTGTGGCATTAAGTGATATAGTGCTACAGCCAAATGTGCACAATCTATGTAGGCCCCTGTCTCTCTGTAGACTACTGATTCAGTCCTGCTATAATCCTGATAGTACTCATGCAGTGCCCCAATCACATTGTCACTCATTGTCCACTCTTGCAATCATCCTGACAGAACCATGTCCTTATCTAATTTCTGTGCCTAAGTGCAAGCATTTATAAACTCACCCTACTGTCAACTACCAGCACTCTATCTATCCAGTCACTGTCTATGCACTTGTAGAATGATTTAGGTATTAAGAGATACAGTGCTACAGACAAATGTGCACAATCTATGCAGGCCCATAACTCCCTATAGACTACTGATTCAGTCCTGCTATAATCTTGATAGTACTCATGCAGTGCCGCAATCACACTGTCACTCTCGGTCCACTCTTGAAATCATCCTGACAGAACCATGTCCTTATCTAATCTCTGTGCAGAAACACAAGCACTTATAAACTCAGCCTGCTGTCAACTACCAGCACTCTCACTATCCAGTCACTGTCCATACACTCGTACAATGCCTCAGGCATTAAGACACGCAGCGCTACAGTCAAATGTACACAATATATGCAGTCCCCTAACCACATGCAGACTACTGATTCCAACCTAGAAACATCCAGGTAGTAACCATGCAGTTCAGCAATCACAGTGTCATTCCCTGTCCGCGCCTCCTATCATCCTGACAGAACATTACCTTATCCAATCACTGTGCAGAAACACAAGCACTTATAACCTCACCCTGCTGTCAACTACTAGCACTCTCACTATCCAGTCACTGTTCATTTACTTGTAGAATGCCTCAGGGATTAAAATACGCAGTGGTACAATCAAATGTACACAATATATGCAGTCCCCTAATCCTATGCAGACTACTGATTTACACCTAGAAACATCCAGGTAGTAACCATGCAGTTCAGCAATCACAAAGGTCACTCTCTGTCCACTCCTGCAGTCATCCTGACAGAACCCTGCCCTTATCTAATCTCTCTGCAAAAACACAAGCACTTATATCCTCACCCTGCTCTCAAATACCAGCACTCTATCTATCCAGTTACTGTCTATGCACTTGTAGAATGACTAGGGTATTAAGAGATACATTGCCACAGTCAAATGTGCAGAATCTATGTGGGCCCTTAACTCCTTGTACACTATTGATTCACTCATGTAATAATCTAGGTAGTGCTCATGCTGTGCCCCAATCACACTGTCACTCTGTGTCAACTCTTGCAATCATCCTGACAGAACCATGTCCTTATCTAATCTATGTTGCAAAACACAAGCCCTTCTAAACTCATCCCGCTCACAAGTACCAGCACTCTATCTAGCTAGTCACTGTCCATGCTCTTGTAGAATCATTGAGTCAGGCATTAAGAGATATAGTGCTACAGTAAAATGTGCACAATCTATGCAGGCCCCTAACCCCCTGTAGGCTACTGATTCCCTCTTGTAATAAACTAGGTAGTACTCATGCACTGCTCCAATCACACTGTCACTCTCTCTTGTAATTATCCTGACTAAAAATATACATTTAGAGTGGCCTAGCCACTAACACAAGTACACCTTCAGCATTCACTGCACTATGCAGGCACACCTCTAACCACATACATGCTATTGGAACACTCCTGTAAATACTAAGGTACTACCCATGCAGTCTATCAATTCTCCTGTTACTGCTATGCACTTTCTCAATCATCCATCCAGCACTATGTACTTATAGTATTACTTTGCCAAACTGTAAGCTCTTATGGAGCAGATTTACAAGCCCCCTGCGCCACTAGTACATCACTCTTTGTGACGTAGTGGTGGTGCTGGGGGCAGCTCTATGTTTACAAGGAGAGGAAAAGCCACTATGCATGGCTTTTCCTCTCCTTGTAAATACAGCCCCGTCATACGCAACACTTTCTGTTGACGGGGCATTCCATGGCTGTTGCTGTGTATGTTCCCACACAACATCCATGGAACAAGATATATCTCTAGATTTACAAGAAATCATAAATCTAGTCATGTTTGTGAATTCTGCAGCACTCTAGAGGTGGTGTAGCAAGACACAACGAGGAGAAATGTTTTCATTTCTTCTCATTTTTTCCTTTTTCAATGCGTGCTGCATTCTACACCACACATTGAAGGAGGAAAATGTCTTTAGTGATTGTTTTTGTACAGGAATGTGTCCCTTCCTGCACAAAAACAATCTCCCCATGATTCAGGCATCCTTGCACCATGGTGCAAGGGTGCCTGTGCCAGCACATGGCTACAGTTTGTGCACCAGTGCAGAGTGAAGCATAGAGTTGCGACATATTCATGTAAATATGTCGCATCTCTGTGCTTCAGAAGTGCTGCAGCGCAGTACAGCAAAAAGGCTTGCAATGCCACACTGCAGCACTTCCTCATACATCTGCACTTATACATTCACCATACACTACTAATGCATTCTTTCAGTCAATCATGCACTACACATATATTCAACCATACTTTCACACATTACCATGCAATTATAATTCTTTTTTTTAACCAGATAATGTAGTTCTGACAAGAATTTTTTTTTCTTATTTTTTTGGTAGTTTTTTTGTATTTTATGAACAATTTTGTATTTATTTGGTGTTTTTTTCAAAAAAAGAACAAAAAAATAAACAAAGTAAACAGGTGATTTTTTAAATTAGTTTTCATTCCAAAAAAACAAAAACAGGATTAACAGTGGTGGTTGCGTTGTGCAGCACAAACTGCATCCACTGACTGCTCACCGTAGCAGATAATTTTTTTGCACTTCACACAGTGCTGTTCTAAAAATTCGAACTCTGCCCGAATGTCCATTGAAGGTGTTGGTTGAGATGCTCCGGAGGTGCTAGGAACTGCTGTTGGTGGATTTTCTGCAGCTCGCCTCATTTCCTCCTGAGCAAGATTCCGTGGGTGTATGGTACGCAAATGTTTGTACATACTTGCTGTACCACACGAGTATTTTTTGTCACTGCCTCGCGACAGGACCCTCCCACACAGCAAGCATGTCACCTTCCTAGCATTTACTTTTTTCTCTCCTTCTGGAAAATTGAAGAATTTCCAGACAACAGACTCTGGTCTCTTCTTGGGTGGGTCTTCCTCCAACACATCTTCTTCAGGAAGCAGGACTACCTGCTGCTCTCCAGATGCCATTTTGGAAGAGAGTTGTGAAAGAAATACCAAAAAAAAACAAAAAGGTTCTAGTTGGAGAAGAGATGCTTCTCTGAAGATGGTCCAAGAAGAATGATTAAAATAGGTGGGGTCCTTCAATAGATACAGTGGGAAATGTTATAAACCAACAAATTCTTTTTTTTATGGTTACATGGGAGTCGCGCACCCTGCGCTTAGGAAGAACGCACCCAACGCGACTCCGCTAAAATATATTTAAAAATAATATTAGTTTATTACAAGTACAAATATATTATTTTTATGAATACCTTAGATCATCTCTTGCCCTAATATGTACATTAAAGACTCTTATATATCATTTTAATCTATAAAACAATTCACGGAAACCACGCACCCAGCGCGCCCCACATATGACGTCACGCAGGGCCCACCACCACGCAAGCGTCGCGTACCGTAGTGCGCATGTGTCTCAAATTAGCGGGAGCAGGAGTCGTGCATCTGTCGCATACCTATCACGCACAACGCGTAATATTATACGTATATCACGTAACTGGAAAACACGCACTTGTCGCACACCGTACGCGGATCCTTCACCACTTTTCCAATATGGCGGCTGTAATACGCACACCCGTCGCGTTAGGTATGCTTTGGGTGCGCGACTCCCAATTTTTTATTTAAAAAAAAAAAGAAAATAATATCAATATATATTTTAAATGTAAAAATAAAACCAAATAATTACAGTATATTTCAGGTTTAATTTTTTTTTAAATGTAAAACAATTTTCTGAAAAGTATATAATATTGTTTAATAAATAATATATTTGCACATTAACAGTTTGTACAAAAAACATAGGTATAAATAATTTTATAATTAAAAATTAGCATTTAAAAATCCTTTGAAATTCACTGAAAAAAACATAGGTTTCAGGCACGTTATAGTTAGAAATTAGCATTTAAAAAACCTTAGAAATTCACTAAAAAATAGGTTTTAGGGAAATTTATAGTTAGTTGGACATTTCACTCATATAAAACCATAGTAATTCCCCTGTTATAGTTAGTTCAGCTAACTATAACTCACACCTCCGCAATGCACTGCTGATGACGTCACATATTACATCACTCATGACATGGTCAGTGACATCACTGATGACATCTCAAATGACATCACTGATGACATCATCCATGTGATAATTTCATGCATCTTCTCACACTCAAAATAACTTTTGATACACCCACTCTAAATTACAGACTGCCATTCTCAAAACCATAGATACTCCAACACCAATAACTACACATCCACTCACTGATTATTGGGTCAACACACACATCAGGACACTCACCCATACAGTCACTCATACTTACGGTCACTCAGTACAGGACTATCATATGCACTCATACACCTATATAGAAACTCACACACCGCCACCCATCCATAAAGGTACTCACACACGTAGTCAGTCATGCAAATAATTAATCACACTGCCATGTACTCACCTATACAGTTATACACACACACCAGCTCACTTACTCATACAAATACTAGCACATACTTACACTCTTATACAATCACTGATACAAGCACAGACTTATCCATACAGTGACTCTCACAATCACTCACTCACTTATAGCCATTTATATACTCCTACACACATATATACTGCCTTTCACATATGTAGTTACCCACACATATACAACTGAGATATACATTCAGTCACTAACACACCCATTCACGCAGTCACCCACACATACAGTCCATCACAGATGCACTCTTGAAACCATGCAGCCAGTGAATCACCCACTCACACATCTATGCACAGAGTTACACACACCCCACCCACACAAACACTCAGACACCCATACAGATACTCAGACAAGAAATCAATAACCCATAAAGATACTCATGTAACTACTCATGCAGTTGCTTACACATCAACTGAGAGACTAATACAGACTTTCACACAGTTTAGTCACCAACCCATGCATTCAGTAAGGCACGTTCAATCACTCACTTATACAGTCAGTCACGCATCTACTAATAATACCTTCAGGCACTTGTAAATCCACTCATTCTTCAATACACCTTGTCATAGATATATATAGACAAATATTTAAACTTTACAGAAACACAGACACTGGATGATGTCATCAGTGATGTCATTTGAGATGTGATCAGTGATGTCATTAGTGATGTCACTGAACATGTCATGAGTGATGTAATATGTGAAATCATTAGCAGTGCATTGCGGTTGCGGGAGTTATAGTCAGCTGAACTAACTATAACAGGGGAATTTCTATGGTTTTATATGAGTGAGATGTCGGCTATGATCTTCCATTCTTATGAAAATATGAAATAAAGAACATTTTTTCAAAGAAAACCACACCGATGATTAGGACATCCTTTTATGTGTTCACTGGTTCTCGAATGACCGATAAAAAATTGTTATGATCTTTTGAATAGTGCTGAACCCTCTTTGTGTTTAATGTTGTGATAGGACCTTGTTCCTAGTTGAGGAGCATAGAGGGGAGTGTTCCTTGGTTCGTTGCACTATGGGACATTAAAAAATACTTTTCATTTGTCAGGTGCGGTCTTAATAGCCTCTACCCTCATCCTGCTTGCACTAATATATATATATATATATTCACTTAAAAAACCATAGGTTTCACACATGTTATAGTTAGCTGGACATTTCACTCGTAAAAAACCATTGAAATTCCCCCGTTATAGTTAGTTCAGATAACTATAACTCGTGCGACCGCAATCCACTGCTGATGACGTCACATATTACATCACTCATGACATGGTCAGTGACATCACTCATGACATCACTGATGACATCTCAAATGACATCACCGATGACATCACTGATGACATCATCCTTGTGATAGAGTGGTGGTTGCGCAAGTTATAGTTATCTGAACTAACTATAACGGGGGAATTTCAATGGTTTTTTACGAGTGAAATGTCCAGCTAACCATAACGTGTGAAACCTATGGTTTTTTAAGTGAATTTGCAAGGTTTTTTAAATGCTAATTCCTGACTATAACGTGTGTGAAACCTATGGTTTTTTAAGTGAATTTGTAAGGTTTTTTAAATGCTAATTTATGTATGTATTATTATATTTTTTATATATTTATTTTACAATAAACTACCTATGTATATAGTTATAGATTGACTGAATCCTGTAATATGGAATGGCTCAGCTCTTTTTTTTTTATTTGGATAAAGTTGAACAGCATAGGTAATATCTTCTATAAACTTATAAACAGTTTAAAATGTCTTTTTTTTTTTAAGGGTTTTTCACGGAGCGCGCACCGTGCGATTTTTTGAAAAAAAAAATGTTTTTTTCACCCTTCGGGGTCCTTCAGGGACCCCCTGACAAAGGCTAGGGGGTCAGGAACTCTCTACCCTGCCCCCTTTTCATGTTCTCCACCTTTCTTTTTCACTGCCACACACAAAATGGCGTACGACACTTCCTGATTTCGACCGATTCGAATGTTGACTGACACCTAACCACCAATCAGAATTACGCTCGCGCACGGCACGGTGCGCGCACGGTGAAAAACCTGAAAATTTTTTTTTTATAAATACATAACTTAGCATTTAAAAAAACGTACAAATTCACTGAAAAAACCATAGGTTTCACACACGTTATAGTTACGAATTAGCATTTAAAAAACCTTGCAAATTCACTTAAAAAACCATAGGTTTCACACATGTTATAGTTAGCTGGACATTTCACTCGTAAAAAACCAATGAAATTCCCCCGTTATAGTTGGTGCAGGCAACTATAACTCACGCGACCGCAATCCTCTGCTGATGACGTCAGATATTACATCACTGATGACATATGTGTCTTTATGAAAAATAAATATTTGTAATATATGTATAGCTAAAGATTAATGGAAGAAGACATGGGTAAATAAGTGTCTAAATACAGTGATGTAATATCTGACGTCATCAGCAGAGGATTGCGGTCGCGTGAGTTACAGTTGCCTGCACTAACTATAACGGGGGAATTTCATAGGTTTTTTACGAGTGAAATGTCCAGCTAACTATAACATGTGTGAAACCTATGGTTTTTTAAGTGAATATATATATATATATATATATATATATATATATTACCTACTGGCGGTCGCCAGTAGGTAGTTATAGTTAGGACCCTGTTTCCATAGGAAAACCGCAACATTCTATTTGGAATAACTTTGGCGCCGGTCGACGAATCCTCGCGAAATTTTCAAAACTAATGGGGCGCTACGCTCCGCTCCTACCCTGAAAGTCTCGGGGGGATTCGTCAAGCGGGGGCTGAGAAAAAAGGGGGGTCCCAAAACGCGTTTTTCCCACGCATTTTTCCATAGGACCTTTAGACACAGCTACAGCCCGAACGGCTGAACAGAGTTACTTGAAATTTGGCAGAGAGGTAGTCTACAGGTCAAGGAAGTGCCTTTTGTAGGTCTGGTGTAAATCTGTTCAGTAGTTCCTGAGAAAATAGCATTTAAATCAATATATATATATATCTGTGGCAGCTTACGGTGCGCTTACCGTGCGCTTACGGTAAGCTTACCGTACGCGTACGGTGCCGTGCGCGAGCGCTATTCTGATTGGCTATTAGATCTTAGTAAACATTCGAATCGGTCGAAACCAGGAAGTGGCGGCCGCCATTTTCTCTCTCGCACTCTGAGGGGGGGAGGAAAAACAAAGGCTGAAAACATGTAAAGGGGCAGGTTAGACAACTCCTAACCACCTAGCCCTGATTATGGTGTCCCAAAAGAACCCCCAAGGCAAAAAATTCAATTTTATTTTTTTTCGAAAATACGCCGATTACGCTTACCGTACGCGTACGGTAAAAATTAATTATAAAATAAAAATTATCCACCATTTCCCCCCCCCCGTGTGCAAAAGGTGCCCGCAGGGCACCTTTTGTACATTGCATATAACACTATGGAATATGTAATAGATTACCTTTCTCAACGAAGCGCATATCATTTCCGCCGTGTGCGGACGGTGCGCGAAGCGCATTGTGCGTACATGGCCCATCCAGCGTAACGTGGGCACGCGTGCACGCCACTAACTGCGTAAAGTGGGTGCACGGTGCGCGAAGCGCACCGCGTGCTCACTGTGCGCGCACGGTGCGCGCACGGAACGAACTGCGTTAAGTGGGCGTGCACGCCACGAACGGCGTAAAGTAACTTAGCATTTAAAAAAACGTACAAATTCACTGAAAAAACCATAGGTTTCACACACGTTATAGTTAGGAATTAGCATTTAAAAAACCTTGCAAATTCACTGAAAAAACCATAGGTTTCACACATGTTATAGTTAGCTGGAGATTTTACTCATAAAAAACCAATGAAATTCCCCCGTTATAGTTAGTGCAGGCAACTATAACTCACGCGACCGCAATCCTCTGCTGATGACGTCAGATATTACATCACTGTATTTAGACTAGGCCTGGGAGAAGCACTACGCTACGCTCGCGTAGTTTGCGAAGTTCGCGCTACTTCGCGCTACGCGAACTGCACGTAGCACAGTGCGAACACGCGTAGCGTAGTGTTGCGTAGTGCTGCGGTCATTTTTTGCTTGCTCGCGGTCCTCAACGTCAAGTTGGCGACCGCGAGCAAGCAAAATGACATCCTGGCGAGACTTTTTCCTTGTTCGCGATCGCGAGCATGGAAAATAAACCTCCCGGCGAGATTCCCAACGCGAGAAGGTCAGGTTTCTCATTGCGAGGGGTCGCGTATGCTCGCGACCGCTCGCGATGAGAAACTACCAGTTCGCGTTGAGAAAGCTGCAGCTCGAGTAAAAATCTACTCGAGCAGCAGAAAACTACAGCTCGCACTGTGCAAGATGCCATTTTCAATGATTGCACAGTGCCGGTTGCTTGTCTGCACTGTGCAATCATTGAAAACAACATCTTGCACAGTGCGAACATGTTACTTCGCAGTTCGCGAAGTGCTACGCGTAGCTCGCGTAGTGCGAACTTCACTTTGCGTAGCTTCGCGAAGTGCTACTTCGCGAACTACGCCCACCCTTAATTTAGACACTTATTTACCCATGTCTTCTTTCATTAATCTTTAGCTATACATATATTACAAATATTTATTTTTCATAAAGACACATATGTCATCAGTGATGTAATATCTGACGTCATCAGCAGAGGATTGCGGTCGCGTGAGTTATAGTTGCCTGCACTAACTATAACGGGGGAATTTCATTGGTTTTTTATGAGTAAAATCTCCAGCTAACTATAACATGTGTGAAACCTATGGTTTTTTCAGTGAATTTGCAAGGTTTTTTAAATGCTAATTCCTAACTATAACGTGTGTGAAACCTATGGTTTTTTCAGTGAATATATATATATATATATATATATATATATATATATATATATATATATATATATATATATATATATATATATATATATATAAATTCAAGTCATCCCTCAAAAAATGAATTAAGAGGACAGCACACCAGCGTTAGTAGTAGCCATAAAATTTAATGACTGAGTCTATCTACAAATTTTGGCACACTGTCATGTTCACAATAGTGACCTCCTCACGTGGGTCTACATCTAAATAATTTTAGACCAATAATTATTCACATTGAGCATAAGCATGAACAAAGAAGTTATCAATACATTCCAGTATTCAACCTTTGTGAAGTGATTGTTACAAGCTTTAGTGCTTCAAAGACGTCGGACCCAGTAGGAAAAAATCATACAATTTTGTATAGCTAAAACAGATTAAGGTTGCACTGATCCCCTGCATGGCAGCCAACTGCATCCCAAGACGATTTATTTAAGTAAAATAACCCAAGTGTACACATCATGTACATGACTGGCCTCCCTGCAGGTTGGAATAAAGGTTACACAGACTGCTGTCAAATGTTTTATGTGCAATTAGATAAATTAACAATCTTTTTATGTGACTCAAATGCACCAAAAACGTATTATTATACATAACGGTCCATAGGTGGTTGGCAAGTAAATTTAGACCAGGGGGAAAACATTGAAAATAATGTACAGTTCTGTAATGGATACTTTCTCTTTAAAAGCTACCATGGCCAACGGTCAGTTACCATCTAGTGCTTCACTCCAGCTACGACCTCTAAATTGAGTCGATACTGAAGGCTTCAACACTGCCAGTCCTTACTCCCAGCACCCATCCTCAGTTCAACTTACAACATTGAACATCACCAACGCTGACGGGGCAAGGTGAGGCGATACTTGCGAGCAGTGAGTCTGAAGACTCTCACTGTCATGCAAACTCTCCTCAAAGTGGAAGCAGGAGCGGGTGGCAGGAGTCGGAGCGGGGACTTGGGGGTCAACTGATTTGTACCAGGGAAATCCACCTTGCCCGTCGACATTAGTGACACACAATGTATTAAATTGGACTGAGGATGGGTGCTGGGAATAAGGACTGACAGTTATTTGGCCTTCTAAATATATATATATATATATATATATATATATTATCTACTGGCGGTCGCCTGTAGATAGTTATAGTTAGGACCATGTTTCCATAGGAAATCTCAAAATTCTATTTTGAATAACTTTGGCGCCGGTTAACGAATCCTCGCGAAATTTTCAAAACTAATGGGGCGCTCCGCTCAGCTCCTACCCTGAAAGTCTCGGGGGGATTTGTCAAGCGGGGGCCGAGAAAAAAGGGGGGTCCCAAAACGCGTTTTCCCCATGCATTTTCCCATAGGACCTTTAGTCGAAGGTACAGCCCGAACGGCTGAACAGAATTACTTGAAATTTGGCAAAGAGGTAGTCCTCAGGTCAGGGATGTGCCTTTTGCATATATGGAGTCAATCTGTTCAGTAGTTCCTGAGACAATTGCAGTTAAAGTACATAAATATCTATAGCCGCGCACTGTGCGCGCAAGGTGCGCGCACCCTAACGTGCGCGAGCGTAATTCTGATTGGTGGTTACATGTCAGTCAACATTCGAATCGGTCGAAATCAGGAAGTGTCGGCCGCCATTTTGTTTGTTTTGAGTGCGAGAGTGAAAAAGGAAGGTGGCGAACGTGAAAAGGGGGCAGGGTAGAGAGTTCTTGACCCCCTAGCCTTTGTCAGGGGGTCCCTGAAGGACCACGAAGGCAGAAAAAAAGATTTTAATTTTTTTTTTTTTTAATCGCGGGGTGCGCGCACGGTGCGCGCACGGTGAAAAACCATAAAAAATATATATATATTTAATACGTAGTTTATTGTAAAATAAATATATAACAAATATAATAGTAATTACATAACTTAGCATTTAAAAAACCGTACCAATTCACTGAAAAAACCATAGGTTTCACACACGTTATAGTCAGGAATTAGCATTTAAAAAACCTTGCAAATTCACTTAAAAAACCATAGGTTTCACACATGCTATAGTTAGGTGGACATTTCACTCGTAAAAAACCAATGAAATTCCCCTTTTATAGTTAGTTTAGATAACTATAACTCGCGCGACCGCCACTCTATCAAAAGGATGATGTCATCAGTGATGTCATGAGTGATGCCACTGACCATGTCATGAGTGATGTAATATGTGACGTCATGAGCAGTGGATTGCGGGCGCGCGAGTTATAGTTATCTGAACTAACTATAAAGGGGGAATTTCATTGGTTTTTTATGAGTGTAATGTCCACCTAACTATAACATGTGTGAAACCTACGGTTTTTTAAGTGAATATATATATATATATATATATATATAGTTAAAAAGTCACTACAAATATCTATTCTTTATTTATCTTACAATATTTTGATGATTTATTTGAATTTAAAAATAAAATTAACTGTATATTTTTAAATAATTCAAATTTATTCTATACATACATATTAATAATTGTTGCTATGAAATGAAGAATTACAGCCATTTTACTTTATGTGTTTTTTTAAATAAATCTTTACAAAATAATGGTATTTTAACTCAATAAATGTAAAATAATCAAATATTCAATTCTAATTAAGTTCATAGTGCTGTAGCTTTTTAATCTTGTTCTACATTAAAAATACATCTAATAAATATACTTGCATTCATATTTAAGACAAAATATTTTTAATAACTGTTTTTTAATTTAATAAACTCTTTTACTTTTAAAAATATTTCCCTAGGGTGATCTCCGCCCCGGTGGCAGAACTCTCCGTCTAAGTGTGAAAAGTCACAAGGAGCAACTTTACTCTCATAAATTAGGTTCCACCCCTTGGTTTAAGAGGATGGAGACTTTTAACAAACTTTGTGATAAATTTACACATGTAAATGGTTAATTGCCAAAGGTACTAAATTTAGTACAGAGTTTAAGACTAAACTTACAGGGGCAGATTTAGTCATGTGTACGTCTACCTTTTTGAATAAGCCCCGTAGTGAGTAGGGCCAGTACAATACAGAGGAGGCGTCGGGAGTGCGAGGTGAAATAGAGGATGTCTATAAAATTAAACAAACAGTCTGAAAGACACCTGTGTTGAGATTATGTTTCTGTTTCACTTCCAAAAGCCCCACTCTGAAATCCAAATTACGTAACACATGAAATAGTGTTGAACTGTTGTCTTAGCTTAGTCTCAGCGCTGAGGGGACTGCCATCTGCAGCGTGCACACAAGGTTTGGCAGGAATTTTCAACTCTACTCTGAGGAAATGCAAGCCAGAGTGTTTAGAAAAGAAATTGAGAACAAATGATGTCACACATTTTGTGGTAATATAAGTAGTTTGGTTAGATTCATGGCTGGGGACATGGAACAAGCAGTATCACCACCAAACCCAACCTCTAATTAGTCTTTTGCCCAAGAAGAAGCAAAGGGCTTGAGAAAGGTTATAATGAGCCTCTCTCAATACAAGATGGCTTCCGTCCTACAACAAATTGTCCTGCCAGTTTTAAAAAGAAAAGAAAATGGCTTGGGGAATGGAAATATCCTTGGTTTGTCAAAGAAAATACCAGTGAGTGTTAAATGTGTGCTGCAAAATGTATT
The DNA here is from genome assembly GCF_964204655.1 of Triturus cristatus. Lineage (NCBI taxonomy): Eukaryota > Metazoa > Chordata > Amphibia > Caudata > Salamandridae > Triturus > Triturus cristatus. Next base: position 494,769,851 of record NC_140588.1, read on the forward strand.
ATAAAGCACTAAAGATGAAAATGAGCAAAAACTAAAATTAGAAACGAAACATGGTCTTAACATCAACAAATGCTATAGAGTTGAGTTATATTTTTATTGACTCAGTAAAGTGCCCAGTTGTTAGACTGTAGAAATTCTCTCTGGTTATTGAAACGCTTTTTCACTCATACTGTATGCATATATCTTATACACAATTTACCAGTAGTTAGGGAGGCTTTATATTTTCAACTGGGCAATAAAAGCTAGCAGAATGAAGTGGGAAAGGTGAATTGCAAACCAATCACATGAGCATCTAAAAAGCCCCAGTAGCCGTTCTTTCGAGAGAGTGCCCCATTTCCTGTGGGCGTGCCAAGGAAGGTCTCAACTGAAATAGATCTGCTCATTAGAAGGGACTGTACCATGTCTCATTTGGGAAGGGGGACATTTTGCCCCCTCACCAGGGGCAGTGTGGAATTCGCTGTAAAGGGATGGAAAAACAATAGGAATTTCACCAGCAAGAATCAGAATTAATTTAAACAATTTCTTATCAAGTCTGCTGACTCCATGATGCTGATTTGCCATTTAGGGGGGTAGAGCCAAAGGGTAGAACTTCATTTGCATAGGACGTACCCACATGCGACTGAAGCCCCACCCTCCTGGAGCCGGACAGCGCTCAGCCCTTCGCTGCATACATTGATGGTTGATGGGCCAGGGGCTCCTTAGCATTCTATTTGCTTTATGTTGCAGTGATGAGTTTTTAAATAATATTACTATTTAGAGAGGATATTGGATTGTTTTAAAGGAAGTTAAACAGCAAGATGTTTATAACCAATAGCTTTTCTATTTTCACACAATGTGACAAATCACTTAGCAATCAAAGCCTCACGTACTGTTATGAATAAACGTGGCCTTTTCATATGCATTTCAGCTACAAAATACGATTGTATTATTTCAGTTTTTTGCTTAAAAGTGACTTTGATTTCATATATTCATTTCTAAGTCTGTTTTTAAAACACAGAAAGGGCAGCATATTCACAAAGGCATTTTCAAATCCGTATTGCAGCATACATCCACAAATACGCAAAAAAATGACATTTGTAAAAAAAAAAAGGACATGCTTGTTGGGTTATTGCACCACAACGGTGGTGCACCCACCTTTGTACTATCCCCCAGTCATGAAGAAATGTGCTGTCGTTGCTCTCATCCTCCCCGTCGCCAACTTTAAAAGGCATATGGCATTGGTGGCCTTCCTGAAGCCCAGGTGGTAACATGCACCCTTGTCCAGCATCACAATTGGCCAGCATTAACGTTGATGTACAACCTTTGGTTTGATCCTATTATACCAACATCAAATGCTGGCTGTCACCAGAATGTCAGCACCTTGCTCTGCAGGAGAGGGCCTTCTGCTGGCAGCTGTGTGGCGGAGCCGATGAATATGCATGAGGTGACCCCTCAGCCCGCTCCTGAATATTCAGTAGTAGACTGGCGGCTCCAAAATGCCTTATTAAGCAGCTACTCTTACAACATGTAGGCTCTTTTAGTGAATATGGCGCAGATGAACACTGTACACAGCTCACCGACCGGCACAGCACAACTCTACACTCATACTATTTTTTTAGAAATTACCCCCAAAATACAAAAGAATGTCTGTGAACCTGCCCCTGACAGACAGAATATTCAGAGTTGGATTGTTCGTCTCTAGAGCATCCCAGTTCATGCTCATCAAAGACAATGTTGCAGAACGTTTTAGGGAAGTGAAGATTTAACAACAGCACCCTGCGGTTAAACACAAGACCATCATTTTTGTGGGTCCCCTTAGGAACACAAATCATGCTCAGTGCACAGCAAACACCTGCACCCTGACACTTTTCAATCTGAGAACAGCTGCAGCCCCCCTTCCTAGTAGAGGCCGTCTGGGTACTCTGAACTTTGGAAGGACCTGCTGGCGGACTAATATTTATTTTTACAGTCAAGCTAATGAGTCACTTTATAAATGGCTCCCAGAAGTACAGCCCCTTCCAGCAGACCCAGCGGCGATTTTAACGCACTTGCAGCGCCAGCAAGCTGTTGGCGGGAACCTGCTAGCCAGCGTCCACACTATACACGGATTTTAAGTTGAACTAAATCTATGCTGGGCATAAAGGGAAAGATGCTGAGGAGCTGCAAACAAATGCTTGTGTTGAATGGTGCCAATGAGGTCTCCCATTGGTTTGGAAGTCGAGTTCATGGCAGGGGTGTAAGACATGTCCTGTAGCCCCTGCAGTGCGAAGGGGGGGCAGGGTTTCTTGTTTTGGGTGGAACCCCCTCACCCTCTAAGCCATGTCATTGCACGCCTTGCAGAATGTGTGCCATTGCATGAAGTAAGAAATAGTTAAAAGCTTGAGAAAGTCACTCTGCTCTACCGAGCAGGACCCAGAAGTGTAGTGGGGCCCAAACATTCAGAGGCATACCTACCAACTCACACCGTGCCACCGTGCCACCGTGTGACAAGCGATATGGGCTCCCATCGCACAGTCACCCGGTGAGGAGCTGATATCACATGGTGGCAGGGAGAAGGAGCTGAAACTACTGTAAACCTCGGTTTTTCAGCTCGTTTTCTGTGGCTTTGCACTGCCGACGACCATTAAGGGATGTGAAAACACCCCAGGACATCGGCACCAGCCTCAGCAAGCTTTTCTTTTGTTTGCTGGGGAGGAGGAGGCTTTGGGGCAGGAGTGGGGTTCAATAGTACCTTGTAGGGACTTCTCGGCAGGAGGCCCCGCCCCTTCAAGGCGCCCCCTCCTCGAACGGCAAGATTGTTCTTCAAGTTGGCAGGTATGCCAGGGCCCTCATTGAGCCCATTCTGCACGGGGGGCATCATTTTGTGTTTCGCCACTGGTTCATAGCATCACATTTCACGTCCATTAAGGGAAATAATTGCAGCCCTAGAGGTACTGAGCTGACAAAGCATTCCAAGGCAAAGAGCCCATCCGCCCCAAAACACTAGCGCTGCCTCACTTTCACTGTAACAAAGAAACAATCACAGATAGTGTAACCGAAAGCAGATGCTTCTCAGCAGCCCGTTATCAAGTGGGGCGAAGCAAGAGGTGGAGCCGTGAGGTCAGCGTAATGTCAATGTCAAGATGGCCAATAAAGACAGGGATTAGGACCAATGGGAGATAGAGGGTAACAAGAGAAGGAGTGAGATGAGGTGAAAAAGGTGCAAGTTGAAAGGAGCAAAGAGGTAACTTGACATCATTCCTGAAGTGACACCAAACAGCTCCTAGACCTGTCTGAAATTAAATGATTGATTAGTTTCTAATGTAAAAAACATTTTCTTACGCTGTTCTAGCTATCTGCCGACTTTTATATACCGTTCAAATCAACATGTATCAGATTTGCTTGTAATAGCAGTAGTTTGATTAAAGGTTAAGGGGAGGCAAATTCATGGAGCGCTGCCTAATGCCACTCAGTCCCCACCAGAGACATCCAAATGGAGGCGCGCATGGATGACACAGTGCAATGGCAAAGTGGGAAGCCAGAGGACCACATGCAATACTGATAACCAAAAAACAAGCATGACACAAACAGATGATTCAATGATTCTCAGCAAAAAGTAGATTTCAATATATACTTATCTCTGTTGGGACTACATTACCAGCTCAGCTCACAATGAACCTCTCTTCTTTGTTTAATAATCCTAATTCAAATTTGAGATTTTAATGATTTCCTGCGGCTCCAAAACCAATGACTTTCATACATGTATGAATCCCTTGCCGAAAAACAGCAAAACAGTCTGAAATTAATATTACTTTTGCTAATATAGCTCCAGCCATTTGCTGAATCCAAATATTTTACACAGTGTACCATGCAATTGAGAAGGTAACGCTGTTGTTTTTCTGCTCTTTAGGACACGTTTAACCATGGCACCAGTCTCCAACCACCACCAATGCAAGATCACAGACGAAGGAGAGGTCAATATCAATGTAAATCTCTTTCCAGAGTCCTATAAATGTCTGCAAAAGCTAGCGAAATGAAAAAATATGATTACATTCGAGCCCCCACCCTGCAGAAACATTGCAGGAAAGCTCTTCCCACGTGAAACAAGCTAGTGGTAGTTCAAGCAGCTGCTCCCAAGAAGCAGTGGTCATAGGTGTGCTTCTCCATGTCTTCTTGCATTAACTGTGGCGCTTTCGTCAGCAGCACCACACAGCAGGGGCGGCTCTTCACAAAGGTGGAGGAGCGTCGCCCCGCTGAGCAAGTCTAAAAGGAAAAAATAAAATGATAATAACTCATTGTTATTAACATTTTATTTTCCCGTCCTTGCTCAGCTGGGTAGAGGCGTGGCTGCTCTGCTCACAGAGCAGGGCTGGGAGGAGTGGTTTGCTCGCTCCACGTGTGCATGACGCTTTGCCCAGCCGTCTCGGGCCAGCCAAACCCTCATGTGCACTTTGCATCATGCCCAGGCTCCCATGCCTTCTCTGAGCACCGAACCATGGCGCTCACACCACTCACAACGCTGCATTGCAGTGTTGTGATTGGGTATGGGGAGCCAGGTGCTTCCTGCCATGGAGTCCTGGTAGCAGGCAAAGAGGAAAGAGAGGCACCGGCACACAGGTTAGTGTTTCATTTTTTTTCATTACCTCCCCTACCTCCTGTGACCCGCCCTCCAACGCTGTTAAATACCAGCCGCCACTGCCATCTGTAGATCCAGCTCAACCAATGCTAAACTGAGGAAAATGAATAGAAAACAGGGATACAAGCCCAAGTGCTCCAATTGTATCTAAGACCCTGAGCGACTGTGAGGGTCAGTGAGCAATTCTTTAAAAATGGCTTTCCAAGTGGGCTCATAACCTTATTGTGGGCAGAATAGTAATGGAAAGCAATTGAAGAGCTTCTTATTACCCACGTTTACAACCAGATCGGCCAGAGGCAGTGCTTAATTTGTAAAATAATAAGTGCCAGGGCACTGACCAGGAGGACACTGCAGCTTGCACCACCCATTGTCCTTGTTAGCTCTGCTAATGACGGTACCAAAACAACGACTAACCATCTTTCTCGCCTGCAAGTGCAACAGTTCAGATTATTCCAGGTCCCCCATGTTAAAGGAATTGTTGGGGAGGTAGATATAATTTATTTTCAATGTATATTGTATTCATAAACAACCACTGCTCTGCTCATCTCTAAATTTGATGAACAGTGCCAATATGTGGCAAACTGTGACAAGTGCCATATTTGACAATTAAGAGCCTTTGCCGAGCGCCGGAAACCACCGGCTCAAATGAAGCACTGCACTGAGGATAAAGATGACAGACTGTAGATTGGTTTGTAGCTGGTTAAGGATTCAAGATCAGCATGGGGCATCTACAGGCATGGAGTTTTTTAGTACAAGTTTGACATCCATGCAAACAAAACCTTGTTCGGGTGAGGCATTTATGCCATTTGTGATCAGAGGCATGGATGCTGGTTGATGTAAATTTATGACCTCACAATTGCTAGATTCTGTTGGGTTGGGAATGGTCTTTAGTACTCCAATACTCTTGAATACCCCAGAGTCTTGAACATTGTGGAATTTGCAGAATATTTCAGGGAGAGGTCCCTCTGCAATGGTGAGAGGAGGATGTGGGGTGTTAGTGAGAGTTATGTTGGCCCAGGGTGTATATAAGTTAACTCAAAACTGTGATCTTAGATCAAAGCATAATTGTAGGGTGAGTATCAACTTTAATGGGATGGAATGGCTAGGAGTTTGTTTTATGCCCCAAAATGTTCTTTTGTCAAGTTATCCACTTTGGAATATAACATACAGTATAACTCATGAGGCATGGATGTGGCCATTCCATTGATTGTGTTTTTAATATTAATATGCATTTCAGAAACTTTGCACGGATGGAATTGCATCTGGTGCATGGTGACACTTGCTCCAGCGTGATCGGCAAGCTGGTTTCCAACAGGGCCAGTGTTACCGATGCAAAGCAAACGTTAAGTGTAGTTGTGTTCAGCTGATCATACAGAAAGGTGACCATAATGACATTGCTAATGTTTCTTGACCTAGAGACTCCTAGATTGCATGTTGCCTGGACCTTCTTGAGGAGAAATTATCCAGGATGGCAAATTAATGAGGACATGGTTGGATCATCATGAGAGCAAAAGATAGGCCAAAATGGCTGGGCTCAGAGCTTGAGGTAAAACCCATTCTACCTGTTTTAGAGAGAAGATGTATGAACAATTGAGAAAAGCCAGCAACATCCATGCCATTATTCACTGCTTGTGTATATGCATCAAATAGCTGCCTAGATAATAATATTTCGTAGAAGGAACAAGGGCTTCAAGATGGTCAACATTCATGGTGGCAGATACAGGAGATTGGTGACAATGCTTCTTGTGAGCTCTCTCTAGCATAGAATGAGCCTGGTTCAGAGATACATTTCACAAGCTAGTATTCAAGAGATGTTAGCTTGTGCCACAGCACTGCTATCAAAAGAAATATATATGATAGGCCACTACCATCCCTTACTATCGCCATGCTGAATCCCTATTTTTGGGATACGATGTTACAGCAGTTCAGAAAGGTCGTAAAGAAGAGGGGGTGGAATTTCAGATACCTTGATGCCGGTGATAGCGAGGATGTGAGTGAAAAAGATTGATTTGTGGTACATTACCACACGTGTACACTCATTTCTAGATCATGGTGATGAGTTTTTTTTATCTGTTTACTCAGTCGAGTGTATGTTGTTACAAATCTTGACAATGTCTATTTGTGCCTTTGCTATGAAAGTAATTTCTCATGGATACATAGCTGAGTTTTTTCAATCCTGCTTCTTTTTAAAAAGACAGCAGAAGAGGAAATAAATGTTGATACACAGTATTGCGAATCTCTGCTGCCATCTGGTGTTTAAGAGTAAATACCTGATTGAAAGTTTGACAGGTGGGCCATGCCTCTGACATCCCAGCCACACCCCACCCTCAAAATCAAGAGCTGAGTATAGCAGGGACACAGCAAAGGCCCCTTTTGTAAACAAACAATATAGCCATTCCGCCTTGCCATGGTACAACAATCTGCATATGTTTCCTAAAGGAGGTTTTTGTTTTAGGCACAGTAAAAACAAAGTGGCCTATTATGATCACGGATGGATTGCCACCGCCCGACCGGCGGTGGCGATCCGCCCGCCAGAACTCCCCGCCCGACGGCCATTTACCCCCGCCACATTTGCATGGTGGGGGTACCGCGGCAGTCGGAAACACCGTCTGCCGCTTTTTTGCTGGCAGTCAATTGTTACGATTGCCTGCCGGGCGTAAAAGGCCCACAATATGGTGGCACCGCCATCCATATTAGGATGGGTGTGTGGGGCATGCCTTTCCATGGCAGAGACTCCGCCATGGAAAGGCATGCGGAGAATGCCTTTGGGGGCCCGTTGCTGGCCCCCGGGTGGTGTGGGGGGGTGGACGCCTGCCACTACCAGAGTCCTAGATCTGTCTCTTGCAGGTTCCTGCTTTCTCCCTTGTGACGGTTTCCCCACTTTTAGCTTCCTTCTCCTTTCCCTTGTATGTGTTTTTTTGTCCTCGTCATGCTCTCAGGTAATATCCGATTAGGGTCCGACCCTAAAATGAGAGTTGAGGGACCCCACAGGTAACAACCCGCTCAAATTAAGCACTGCATTGCACATAACCTGCATAGTGGCTTCAGAGTGATACGAATGTTAGCACACTAAGGTTGCTACCACAGTAAGCTGATCGCGGGCTATCGTAAGAACAGCCAGACATTATTTTGTTGTTTGTATAGAGTGTAAATGCGGATGTAAATACGGGGTTTGCAGAAGGTCCTGTATGCGAATGCCATAGCTGTAGAAAGTACCCGCTGCCTAGGAGCTTTTAGCGAACCGATGGATCGCCGCTGTCACCTTCTGCAGCTTTTCAGACAGTGTAGAGAAAAATTGGAGAGCCCAAACTGTGCTATGCTTTAAGCTTTAATTTTGGTCTTGTGCTTTGAGCTCTTTTTAGTTTTTAATGTCAAATAGCATAAAAGCTAAAAGCTTTATTTTGCACTGTTCTGTCTATATATACTATTTTGCTTGTCTTATTATTCATCAGCTTCAAGTTTGATAAATGGACGGCGACAGCCAAGTGACTGTTTAATCAAATTATTATGCAAAATGTGTGCCACTCTTTTGGCACTATGTACACCAGGATGCGCGAGACTGTATAGTCAGCGACACTATCACATTACTTTTAAACGGGTCTACACAAGGTGCGGCCAATCATTTGTAAGTGGGCTCGAGCATCCTTGGAAGAATGAGAAAGCAGACGCTGCAGTCACCGATGCGGCCATCGGAGGGCAGTGAAGTATCAGCAAAGTGAAATATTGGCAGCAAACCAGTATAGACGGTTATTATTTGTTTAATGTGGCTCATTCCGTCTTTAGCGCCTTATCTTGTTATTCTTGACAGTCATTTGTTCTTTATATTACAATATTTCCCACTGTGTGTACATTTTTTTGATGAAACGTATTATACAGCAACGCTTTGTTGTCACACACACACACACCCATTGACATCTAGCCGTGTGGTTACACTGTCTTGCTTTGGAGAATGTTTATTTTGCATCCCTTTTCCATTTCCAGGTGGCACGCACTATTCTAGCCTGGCAAACGATCAAATGCACCTGCTGCTGAGTAGGGCACTTCCATTGCAAACAATCTCCCACGAACGGAGTCAGGTGAAGGTTTGTCCTCGACATCCTCTTGTTTATGTGCTCTGGGAGGCAGGGCGTGGTGGTATAATAGGAAGACCACCTCCTCTGCCGGGATGTGGTGGCCATGAGCCTGTTTCTACCAGTGCTTAATTTGTGAAACAAAAGGTGCCAGGGCTCCCGTCAGGAGGCCATTACCGCTTGCACCACACATTGCCACTACCATGCTGCCAGTCATAGTAACACAGCTACTAACCAACACACTCCAACAGCTGTGATTCGGACAATTTCAGGCCTCCAAAGCTATAAAATGGCTTGGGAGGCAGACAATAGTCAATTTTATATTGAATTGAACTGTTGTTGTGGTCATCTCTAAATTAGCCAGACAGCTGCACCTTCTGGCAGACTGTAACAAGCTCTGGTGTTGACAAATAAGAGCTGGTGCCGAGCACCGGAAACCACCGGCACAAATTAAGCACTGGCTTCTGCAGATTGTCTGGTGTCTGGGCGTACATTGTAGTGCAGTTCTACACAGAAGCCAGATCTGGAGGATGCATTGACGGTAGTAAAGAGACAGCCTTGGCCAGAGGGAGACTGAAAGGTCCACAGCATCCATTGCACATAAGGAGCTCTAGACCCAAGAAAATCTGTACCTTGGGTCTTTAAATAATTCACAAGAGATGACTAGCCAAGCACGTAGAAGATGACGATATGAGGGGGGAATGCAGAGAAAACAAGGCTGGGTCAGAGAACTACCCAGCGTTGCAGACAAGCTCACATCAGCAAGAAATGCCAAAGAAGAGGGACATTTAAAAAACAAGTAAGATTGCATTAGTTAGTCAGTCAAACATTGTTTCAGGTAAAGCCTGTAAAACAGACGTGCTATATTTAATAGACAAAATACGGTCACAATAGCACAGCTTCAGAAAATTCCTATTTACTATACTTAGCTTTAATAAAATAAAACCTCTCTCAGTAACAGTTCTTAAGTTTGTGTCCATCAGCTCAATAGAGTATCTTCAATTAATTTTTAAACAGACTAAAGTGGAAAGATGGCTTTTAGGAACAATTATATTTCTGGTAGGAAACCGTGAAATGTTTTTTTTCTCTTTCAGGTGGTGTGTTGTACATACACACACTGTACTCCAAAGGTATGGCTTCCTGGCAGAACCATTTAAGGAAATATAATCCTGTACACCCAAAAAATAAATACCCACCAAGAGGACACTACACCTAAGTGCTTATTCCAAAACCTGGAGCCCAAGAAGCGCAGAATGCTTCTCCCCTATTGGAACACCTAGGATACTGTCTCACAGCAGAGGTACAGAAAAAGCTAAAAGAAGTGTACATTTTGGTGATAACATGTTACTGCATCTTGGGACATTAGTGCATCATTTACAGCATTATCTGGCATCATGAGCCAGATCCACACAGGTGGACTTGTAAAGAAATACGGCACACCGCCAATGCTGGAAATGCTAGAATTGGAAAAAGTTTCTCTTGGAACCTATACATTAGGGGTCAAGATGGGCAACAAAAGGGGGTGCAGTTGCAAGAGGCAGTCATGAAGAGCAGTCTGACAGTCAATATATATATATCTATATATATATATATCATCTATATATATATATATATATTTTTTTTTGTTTGTTTTGTTTTTTTTGTTTTTTTTTGTTTTTTTGTTTAAAATTTAAACTCTGTCACAAATAAATTGGCACCAAGGAAAAACGTGTCAGAAACTCTGTTCTGGCTTAATTGGTTGCAGAGTCTGCATTTTAAATTAACTTACGGGGTTAAAGCACCTGCCGCAAAGTGCTTTGTGTGCCCAGTAAATCTAAGGGAACACTAATTATGGTAAAATAACTCTAGTAGTTAACGCAGTTGCTGCAGAGATCTGTGTTTTGTTTATCACAGTTCTGACTCATAAAGTAGCAATGATGGTTACCTGCAAAGCACATTCAGTAACATGCAAATGACAGATTATTATGCTATATAGAAAGGTAAGTGGTTCACTGTTTTGACAAAAAGATCCTTTTATTAATTGCAACTCGTAAATTGCAATCTTTCTAATACTGCAAGTGAGCTATGAATTTGGCATCAAGGACCTGCATGCAAATTGAAAGACAGGGCTTTAGTACTTTTTTTTCTCAATTTATTATAAGGCTGCTAAAAAGGTTTGCTTTGGGTGGTAATAAAGGATAACCCCACGCACCGTGTTTTCGTTTTAAATCACGACTTTTTGTTGAATCCGGCTATGCAATCTTAACATATAATCCCTATGAGTAAAAACAATGTGCGATTCATACCACTTGAAATACGCTTTGCTTTATGTAATACATTGTACATTGATTAACACTGCACACTTTTGTGATTAATTGTCAATGTATAATGAGTGTGTATGATACAAAAGGCTGTGGCACCTTACAGTGCAATGAGTAGCGTTATAAAGATACTAAGTAAAAAACAAATTGCAGGTGCTATTTAAATTGTTATCCGTGCAAATTCTCATGATTGCTGATACATCTGGCATTCTTACAACGCATGCATGTCTCTTGGATATAGGGTTTGCACAAAGTCAAAAATCTGCCTCCAAATCATCGTTTCTCTTAAGTACTCATGAAGTCATAACAAGCTGTGTGCCTTTGTTTCCCCATTGAATCTTCATCTAGGTGTTAGGCTGCAGATATCTTCCAGCCAGGATTATACTAGAATAAAAAGAGAGCTAATGGACCTTTAAATTCGACATTTGTTTTGGGTACGAGCTGAAAGAGAACAGAAAGCAGACAACGTCCAGGCACTGCTGAATTGCGTCCCGCATTTCCAAATTACACCTGGACCAATTCAATATATTGCACTGAGGCGAGACGGATCCCTGATCCGAATGAATAAATAGCTGCTGGATCAGGGATCCGGTGGGTCCCCTTCGTTCCAGCACTGCACACAGGATATTTTATTTAGAGGAGAAGATTACCGGGTACATTCAAGTTGACAGAAGATCAATAGCGGTCCGTGGAGGGAGTTTGGTGGGGCAGTGAGGCGGGGGAGGGGCAGGGTGGGGAAATGTAAACACCGGAATATGGATGAACGGAGGTAAATACACATTTAAATCAATAAAACAAATTTTGTTGCGCGCGCTGCATCGCATTTTGCGATGCAGCGCGCACAAAAGAATTTGTTTTATTTATTTAAATGTGTACTTACCTCCGTTCATCCATATTCCGGTGTTTACATTTCCCCACCCTGCCCCTTCCACGCCCCGCCTCTCTGCCCCACCGAACTCCCTCCACGGACCGCTACTGCAGAAGACACTCCCCATAGAGGAAATCCAGAGCTATTGTTGCTACTGAAATACCGCAGGCAAAAAGGAAGTGCACCTGAACAGGTGGGAAGGTGCCAGTCACCAAGGGAAGCAGAAGAAACTGGCAAAACAGCTGCTTCCATTCAGATACGTTTTCAACTCCCTTCAGTTGATTTTCGTTTGGTTTTCAGGTTGTAGTATTGAGCACATCGGTAGAGGCTGAAGTGTTGGCAGTGAGGACATGAAAATAAAGTTTCCAACAAAAACACAGCTAATGTAAAAAACACAGCAATAGGTAGAGGTTTCTTTAAATGCAACAGGCACAAATTGGCATCTAGCTTGCAGAGATGCATTTAGAGTTTTGTTTTATTCATGTATGTCTGAGTGGCCAGTGACATCAACTGTGCACAGATGGGATCCATTTTAGTTACATAGGTTCCACTGGTCTACAGCAAAGTCAAAGATGGAGTGAGAGCCAATCATAGGGCGTGATTCACACAGCTTTTCCAGTATGTAGATGTGCATTATTCCTATCATTACACCTGAATATCCAGGCCTGATTTACAACTGTGAGTTTTCTGTGAGTAGTTGTGTCTTACTTCAGACGCAAGCACACCTGCCGGGATATGATGGTCGGTTTGGCCAATTTTGCGACCTTAGAACATAACACCTGTGGCCCAAAAGAAGAAAGTTTTCCCTATTTGTATGACACACACAAAGGTCTCTGTCATAATAATATCTGGACCCAGATGCTGAGCCAGAGAAACAGCACCTCCTCTCACAGCAGGAGAGAGCGTCAAAGAGGGATGCTTGGTGCCAAAGAGAGTTCAGATTTTCATTAAAAGCTCTGCTCTCTCTGGCACCAAGATATGTTGCTTCCTAGCCTCAGGGCCCCAGACTACAATGCACGGTGCTGGAGGGAGTTGTTACTATAGTTCCCGCCACCACTCTGCTACATTTAATTTATGGTGGCAAGAGGTTGGAGGGGGCTGCAGTAACAGCTCTCCAGCAGCATGCATTTCACTTGGTAATGATGTCTGAAGCAGGTGCCTGCGGGGCAGGAGATGAGAACGGTTGTCACGAAGGCGGTAGGGACAGGAGCCAGAGGAAGGGACTGGAGAATCGGTGCCAGAGTGTGGAGTAAAGAGGCAGGAGTATTGGTGCCAATGGTGGGTGTGGGGTCTGAGGTGATGGGAGAGGGGAGAGGAGGCTGAGTAGTGGGTGGAGTGGGCCAGAGCTGACGACTTTGGTGCTGGGGAACCAGGTTCGAGTCTCGGCATCGGCTCAACATCCAATGATTTTGGGCAAATCACTTAATCTCCCTGTGCCTACCATAAAATAAATATGTCCTTGTGTAATGTAACAGGTGCTCTTGTAAAGCGCTCCAATACCTTTAGGTCGAGTTAGTGCCATATAAAATTGCAAATAAAATAAAATAATGGGTGTTACAGAAAGGAGAAATGGGTAGTTCCACCAGTTCCACCCAGGGAAAGGGGCAGAAGAAGGGGTGCCACAAGATTGTTGCAGGGCTCAGGAAAAAGACTGCCACAGAAGACCAGAGCACTAACACAAGCTGAGTCCCAGCATTTGTTTTCCTCCTGGCTGTGCTGATTGCATGGGGTTCTGAGAGGTGCGCTACGCCACTACAGGATGCTTGTTCTGTGGTCATAGGTGCATGCATCACATATCCACCCTCCTTATACTGGCCCTGTGCAGTACAGGGTCAATAAAAGCATGGCTGTACCAAGCTTAATTTGTTGCTTTTTGAGATTTTGATGTGGACTTTCATAAAAAACTAAGTTTTCTAGGAACTTTATCTGCTAACCAAAAAATCATAAATTCCTGGATGTTCTGCAAAGGTGTGACTCAAATATTAACAAGAGTAAGTCGTGCTTACTCACTGAAAAGAAGGGTTGTAATCTTACAAAGTTTTTTCAGTAAGTATGGCGTACTCTGGAATTTCATAAATTATCCTCTACCTTGAGTGCGGTACAACTGCTCACAGAAAAAGGTTTGCGAATTGGGCTCTTAGTTTTCATTTAATCGCGTTAAAATTGGGTCTTAAATGTGAGTACATTTGACAACTTAGCTGCTGCAGAAACACAGAATGTTACCAAACAACTTTAGTGAAATCATCTCAGTTGGGCAAATTGTTCCTGGTACATTCCAACAAAGATAATGATGTTTAATCAGTGGAGATGTTAATTAAATGGCGCATTATATTTCCAAAGCATCGCCTATCTTGCCACTTAGCTGGATTGCGCTTTCTGATTATGATGCACGTCAATTCTTCAGAAAGCCTCGCCACTGCTTCAAAATGAAATTCTAGTCAAAACACATAAACCTGAGTATCCACCAGAGTCAGGACTAGCAGCACTCTCTGCCTCGCTCCATTACAGGCCCCTGCTGAGAACACTGAGCGGCACATTCATTTTCAGATTCAATCAAGGAGTCTGAAGGTGGTCCTGTGCTGGTGGTCCAGGATAATCATGTTAACTTTCCTTAATGAAAAAAGTGCTCTGTTTAAAAAAAAAAAAAAAGGCTGTCTAGGACATGACCAATTGTCGGTTCAGTATTCATGGTGGATTTGTTGCAGCTCTGCAGAGGTGTTGTGTTTCACATTAATCAGTAGAGATCTGTGGAGCATGGTTTGCCACCTGCTGTGTTCTGAAACACAACAAGCACACCACATCACTTAGTGAAGCAATGTGGCTGTACAGTGCGATGTGTCTGTAGGATGCCCTACTGCGCTTCAGCTCTGGTTATAAATGATACTGCCCGCTAATCGCAGATGAATGCTTTCATATAATCTGTCTTTTAAAAAAAAAAAACATTCCCGAGGTCATACATCTCGCATAAATATGAAATACCGTGCGGACAAAGATACACAGAGCAGAGAAGGACAAAGAACCATTCAAATGGCGTTTCTAAAAGCGCTTTTATCGAAACAAATTATTAATTCAAAAGTAATTCATTCTAGAAAAAGAATTGAAAAATCATGAAGAATTACTGACATTGCGTCTTCCTCGTTCGAAATATAATCTTGTGTTTCGTATACAGTATTGCTAGTTTACTTTCCAAAGTGCATCCCTCCTTTGGAATGGCCTCATTCATTTGTTCCTGCATCTAAGTAAATAAGCAGCGGCAATGCTAACTGTTCTGGCTTTTGCAGAGTGACAAGGTTTTCTTTAGCTTCTGTAAGGCATCAAGAGCCGAGCCCACGTGGGTATCAGCTGCGAAAGCTTCCCTCAAAAACATTCAAAAGCCATAGCATGGGCAGCAGCAGTCCAAGATGCACACACACTACAGCACACACTAACACACGTACACATATGTGCACAAACAGCCCTCCCTAAGATAAATACAAAAGCCCAGAGAGGTATACCACAGGTGGCTGCAGCAGAACCCTGTCTTAACCAGAACCAATCCAGCCTACGCAGTCAACGGATATGCTGCCCCCCCCCAAGCGCCTTCAGACCCTCTTGGGTGAGGGTGATTAGCGGGCTTTAAAATTCCCTGATTGCTTGATTGATTGATTGAGTAGGGCAAGCTTCCCCACATGCAGAAACTGCAGAGGTTGTGACAGTGTCCTGCTAGATAGGTCCACTCGAGAGGTGAGACTTACGCATCACACTCACCACCCTGGACAGTGGTGCAGGTCTCAAGTCGCCGTGGCAGGAGCGGGTACACCCAAGGGGGAGTCACAGTGCTTAGCCTAAGTCTTGGCCATACAAGGGATGCTTTGCGCAGTGACTGAGAAAGAGGCTTGGTGAGGAGATGTGGAACTCAGGCGTAGCGAGAGGGGGCAGTAGAAAGGACCACGGAAGGTGACACACTTGTGACGTGTATGGCTTCATGGCTGTAAGTGTCAGATCCACGGACAGACGAGGCTGCAGAGTCCAGACCAACCAGGCTAATCATGGCTGGGTTAAGAGTCTGCTTACTCGCACTGGTTTTGGACACATTGTCGGGGCCTTCCGGTGGCTACAGTCTCAGGCATCAGCTCCCTAAATCACCCAGTAAAGAATCAGCATCTCCCTAATCATGTTACTTGAACCCGCCCACTAATGGAAGACATGAAGCTGAATACTATGCCAAGAGTACTTATTCTCTGTGAGGTCACTCAGCTAATGAACAACTGACAAGAGCTTCTGCAACCAATCACATAAGTTCTGCCAAGTCAAAGGTTACCACACTTTCTCACCAGCAGAATATATGAGCCACCTAACTGCTTGGGCCTAAGCACCCAGTGGCCTCTGTTTTTTACATGAAGTAGTTATGGGACAGAAGACAACCTTTAAAGAAGTACTATTAGCCAATGGATTTCTGTTCCAAATAAAGGACTGTCCAAGAAAATTAGAAATAATATTAACCCTGTTTGCATGGGACTCTTGCAGCTTACACTCAATTACCAGCAAGGCTGCAATGTTACTTCCAGTGTACACTCGATTCGAATATAGCAAGATCGCGCAGCCTTGCTAGCAGTGGGCAACGCTGATCACCATTTTGGCAAAGTAAACTAATTGGAATCATCCTATTTTAGCCAAATCTTGGGACGGTGCTACCGCCACATGTTTTTGCTGCTGGTGTGGAAGTGCCACTACAACAAAATGTAAAAATGCAGATCTGATATTCGTTAAAGGACTTTTCTGTTGGTGTGATTTTCTTTTCACTAATCAATTCAGAGATTGTATGTTTTTTTCAAAGGAAACAGCTTTGTGGGGAAAGAGCACGTCATCTACCACCCGCCAGAACTCTTCAGACCTCCTGTCTCATCCTCAAAGCTCCAGGTGAGGAGAAAAAATATATGGGACGCCGGTGAGGGCATCCACATAACGCTCGTATCTGCTGGGAAGATATTGCTTGGTATTAAGTGTATAGTGAGCACTCCCTGTGATGTAATGTAAAACATAAAAAAATAAAGTTTTGCCCCTGCCCTCAATGTTGGTATGCCTGCGTATAATTGGAGATATTCGCAACTCTGTAAACATGATGAGTGCCCCGGCCTGCTGTCGAATCAGAATCCAGCTTTGAGAAGAACAGGCTGTGCTCCTTGGAGCAATACTCAAGATCATTGGTAGCTCAGAAGCAGGACTGCCCTCTGTAGCTGGAGCTATCTTACGGTTTTGTGCAGCACAAGGAATTTGTGCACAAGCTCTGTTAAAAATAAATGGTAACTGGTGAAGTACCCCCAACCCCTGACTTGGAGATAGACAATGCCCCTCCTTTTACTAAATCATCTTCAATCCTCAAACCCACAGTTTAGCGACTAGTTACCACCCAAATGGCAAGAGAATTACCATAGCTCTAAAAGGCAAAGAATCTGCTGTGTGTTTTATACATTGAGGAAGTGCTTTAAATGAGTCATCCGCTTAAAAGCTTCCTCTCTAACCAGGTTCATGTGTTTTTTTGCTGAAAGCATGCAATAGAGTTTTTGGGAAACACCTGACTTGCACTTGAGTGGGTGACTGAAAAATAAAGGAAATGGAGGTGCCTAAAACATATGGACAGGAGCTGCTGGGATTTATTTTGTTAGCGGAGCCGTTCAGTAGCTGCAGAACCCATTTGGAAGTCTTAGCTAAATAGCTGCAGTGATTTAGGATTGAGGAATTAAAAGTAATCCGCAGTATGTCATTTAAGCTGGGAATGAGAGAGCGGAAGCAGAAAGGAGCGCATTCCAAACATACCCAGCTTTGCATCAAGAAGCGCGGGTGTGTCGGTGACTGCGGAAAGGACCGTCCCATCCCCTCGTATGGTTTTGCTATCAAACTTCTCCAAGAATCATTACCTTTCCATGCAGCAGAGCTCAACGCCGGTCATTAGGAAAAATAAGCATTTTTCTAGCTGGAGGAACGACCCACGGTTAGCTGGACGTAAACTAAAGCTCTACGCGGTCAAAATCCTATAAAATACCTCCTTGCCGACGCGCCCGCCCATCCTTCCGGCTTGAATCTCCCTCCATGGGGAAAAAGAGACATCTGTGGATCTTCTGACTGAGCATCAGCTTATAACAGCTGTAATAACCACTGATATTAGCAGGCAGGTGTGAGAGGTGCACTGATAAAAAGGCTGAACTATGTGGGTTGTTGGTGTTGGAGACAATGGCTCCTTCCGTACTTGATGGAAACAGCCCATGGCTAAGAGTTCATTCCGGGTTCAGACAGAACCTCTCTACAAACCACACCAATCCCAAATGTCGAAAACTAAACCTAAAGAGGGTTCCTGCCAAATGTAACAAGCTCCAATCCTTGCATTTCCGAGAGGAGAGAAGATGGCTTAAAAGCACATTACTTGGAGGTTGAATTACTCCATTGTTCGACGTTTGGCTTGTAGTGTATGGATATACTTTTACACCTCTTTCTGGACCACATGGAGTAAGGGCTCAGTTCTGCCTTAAAAAGTTTATTTTATATTAACAGCATACAAAATTGAACTCTACGTGTGATATCGAATAGTTTCTTACCTGTCGGTGTAGTTTTGCAGCTTGAAGATCTTTCTGGATTCACTATGCTGTGCATTATTCCGCGATCTTGTGGTTGGGTCCGGATTCGTAGTCTTTTCTTTGTTTTTTTTTTTTTTTTTTTTTTGTAGCCCAGGTGGGCGTCGACGTACACCATTTGGTGCACCTCCCGTGACGTCGTCGTGCTTCCTGCGGAAGTCCCACCTTTGGGGCGCCATCTTCGGGTTCTTTTTTCCCTTCCTTTTTTTTTTTTTTTTTTTTTAACCCTAGGCGATTGATTAATCCTTCTTGTCCCTTTATCTGTATGTTTGTATTTCTTTGATCTTTTCCATTTCACCCCCTCTTCCTCCAGCCTCATCTTCCTGGCGGAGGTGGGTGGCTTCGCTAGTGAATCCAGAAAGATCTTCAAGCTGCAAAACTACACCGACAGGTAAGAAACTATTCGTTTTGCAGCGTGAATCTTTCTGGATTCACTATGCTGTGCATCGATTTTGTAGCGGTTTTCCTAGTTCTGTGGCGGCTGGGTGGTAGATGAGCATTGGTCGTTGAAAATGTGCTGAAGCACCTTCTGTCCAACCTGTGCTTCCTTGTTCATCTGAATGTCTACGCAGTAGTGTTTCGTGAACGTGTGCACAGATGCCCAAGTTGCCGCGAGGCATATGTCCTGGATGGGCGTGTTCGCCAGGAAGGCCACGGTGGCCCCTTTCTTCCTTGTGGAGTGAGCCTGCGGCCCCTCCGCTAGCTCCTGTCCAGCCTGTTTGTGGCAGAATTGAATAGTGAGGGCAATCCACCTTGCGATGGTGCCCTTAGTCACTGGTCTACCCATGAAGCTAGTAGCAAAGGACACAAACAGCTGTTTCGACTTCCTGAGTTCTTTGGTTCTCTCAATGTAGTGCATCACCGCTCTTCTGGCATCGAGGGTGTGCAGTGCCTTTTCTGCGTTTGTAGTCGGGTTTTGGAAGAAACTTGGTATCTGGATAGTCTGATTTATGTGGAACGCCGACACTACCTTGGGCATGAAGTGTGGGTCCGTTCTCAGGACTATTCTATCTTTGTGAATCTGAATGTAGGGTTCCTGCAGCGTTAGTGCTTGAAGCTCGCTCACCCTGCGTAGTGAGGTTATGGCCACCAGAAAGGCTGTTTTCATAGTCAACATCTGCAGTGTGGCCTTGTGAATGGGTTCAAACGGTGCCTTCATGAGCTCCGTGAGGACCACATTCAGATTCCATGCCGGCGGCGGCAACCTTTTCGGGGGGGCCATCCTTTTGGCTCCTTCCATGAATCTCCTCACCACCTGCGAGCTGAAGAAACTTCCACCTTTTTCACCTCTGGTGTAGGCCACGATGGCCGCTAGGTGTACCCTTAGTGAGCTCGAGCAGAGGTTACTCTTTAGAAGGTGTGTGAGGTACCTCAGTACTGTTGAGTCTCTTGTCATTCTGTTTTGCAGGCCCTTTTTCCGGCACCACACAGTGAACCTCTTCCATTTTGCGCTGTAGCATTTTCGTGTAGTTGGTTTCCTCGCCTCCCGTAGCACTCGCATCGTGCTCGGCGGCAATCTTAAGTGTGCGAACTCTAGGTCTTCAGGAGCCATGCCGCCAGGTTGAGGGTCTCTGGCTCTGGGTGCAGGACCTCTCCGTTTTGCATTGAGAGCAGGTCCTTCCTCCTCTCGAACCTGTGTGGGTCGCCTTGTGCCATTTCCTGAATTTGTGAGAACCATGTCTGCCTCGCCCACTGTGGAGCCACCAGGATCAGGGTCATGTTGCTGGTTCTGCACTTGTCGAGCACTCTGTGCAACAGGGGTATCGGTGGAAAGGCGTAGGCAAATGTCCTCGACCAGCTTATCCATAGGGCATTTCCCTCGGATTGCTGATCTGGTTGCCTGGACGCGAAGCTTTGGCATTTTGCATTTTGGCGTGTTGCAAAAAAGTCTATTGTGGGAGTCCGCCATCTCTGGAAGAGTTTCTCCGTTTCCTGGCCATTGAGCTCCCACTCGTGTGATGCTGAGGTCTGCCTGCTTAGCCAGTCTGCCTCCACATTGTCCTTCCCCGGTAGGTGAATTGCCAGTAGATCTATCCTGAGAGGTATGGCCCATCTCCAAATCTCCTGAGCTAGGGATGAGAGCGGGAACGACTGTGTCCCCCCTTGTTTGTTGATGTAGAACATCGCCGTGGTGTTGTCTGTTTGGACCAACACCCTCTTGTTGAACAGGTGCCTCTGGAATGCCTTCAGGGCTAGCAGGATTGTTTTCAACTCGAGGTAGTTGATATGGCGGACCGCATCTGCTGGGGCCCATAGACCCCTCACTCTGAGGTTGTCCATGTGCGCTCCCCATCCCTTCTGCGATGCGTCCGTGGTAATGGTCACTGTTGGGATTGGTGGTGTCAGGCTTCTCCCTGCTGTTATGTTGTCTCTGTTCCACCAAGTTATCTCCTCCTGCACTGCGTGCGTAACAACCACTAGATCCTCCCAACTTCCGTTTGCTTGTGACCATTGTTGTTGTAGCCATTCCTGGAATGGTCTCATGTGCAGGCGTACATTCGGCACCAGCTGGATACAGGACGCCATCATCCCCATCATCTTGCTCACAGCCCTCACTGTCAGAGCTCGCCCCTTCTGGTAGAGCTTCGCCTCCTTCAGTAGAGCCTCTGTCCTCCTCTCGCTGGGCACTACTGTACTGTTGCGGGAGTTGATCTTTGCCCCCAGGAAAATCTTCACCTGCTCCGGTTCCATCGATGATTTTCCCCAGTGGATCGAGAATCCCAGATTTGTGAGGTGTCTGTTACGCGTTTTGCGTGCCTCTCGCACTTTCCGCGTGAGCTTGCCTTGACCAGCCAGTCGTCCAAGTAGGGGTAGACATGTATTCCCTGCCTTCGTAGGTGCGCCGCTACCGCCGACGGGCATTTTGTAAAGACCCTTGGTGCTGATTTTAATCCGAAGGCCAGGGTCGTGAACTGGTAGTGTTCTTGTTCGATGTTGAATCTTAGAAGGCCCTTGTGCCTTTTGTTTATTGGGATGTGAAGATAGGCATCCTTGAGGTCCACGGTGACCATGAAGTCCCCTTCTCTTATATGTGGCAGAACCTCCTGCAGTGAAGTCATTTTGAACCTTTGCGTTCTGATGAACTTGTTTAGGTAACGGAGGTCTAGTATGGGTCTGAGGTCTCCGTCTACCTTCGGAACCACGAAGTAGTTTGAGTAGACCCCTTTGTTGCGTTCTCTGAACGGCACTGTCTCTATGGCTCCCTTTTGCAGGAGTTTCCGCGTTTCTTCTCTGAGTATTGCCAGTTCTTGGGCCGATCTCAGTCTTCCCCTTGGTTTCCTGTTTGGAGGTCTTTTCTCCAAATCTACGCAGTACCCGTACTGCACAACGTTCCGTATCCACTTGTCTGTGGTTATACGCCGCCACTCCTGAAGGTAGAACCTCAGTCTTCCGCCTACTGGTGTCGTATGCTCGTAGGCTCTTGAATTTTCTCTTCCCCCTGATGACACTTTTCTGCGCCTCACCCTTGGGGTCCTGACGAGGGTAGGCGTCCTCTTGCGTGCTGAGTCACTTCGTCGAGGGCTGTTCGCCCCCTCTCCTCCTTTGGCCACGTCCGTTCCCTCTCCCGCGAAAGGACTGGCCCCGAGGTTGATATTGCCAGTTTTGCTTCTGCTGACCTTGTCCGTGACCTTCACCCTGCTGACTTTGTTGGAACGCCTGGTGCGACGTCCCCTGCTGGCTTCCTCCCCTACCGTAGGGTCTTCTCGAGGGATTTCCTCGCCTCATTCCCCTCAGCTGTAGGGCCCCCATGGACCTCGCCGTCTCGTTTTCTTTTTTCAGCTGGGTGAGCTTGTCGTCCACTGTTGCTCCGAACAGTGTCTCTCCATTGAAGGGGGTGCCAAGGATGTTGTTCTGCGCTTCCGGTTTGAATCCCGAGATTCTTAGCCATGCATGCCTCCTCTCTGTGACCCCAATGGCCATGAGTCTTGCTGAAGTCTCTGCCCCATCCAACGCCGTCTTTATACAGGAGTTGGCGATGTTTTTGCCTTCATCTATCAGGTGAGAGGCTCTCTGCCGGTATTCTTCGGGGAGGTGCTTTACTAACTCCCCCATCTCATCCCAGTGCTGGTATTGGTGTCTATTGAGTAGTGCATTTGAATTCGCCATGCGCCAGTGCATTGCGGCGTTCCTCTCGACCTTTCTTCCTGTGAGGTCAATCCTCCTGCTCTCCTTATCCGGGGGTGGGCCCGAAGTTGCTGGTACGTTGGCCCTTCTCCTGGCCGTGGAGGCTATGATGGAGTCCGCGGTCACGCTACCCTTGATGTAAGGGGGGTCCAGGGAGGAGTGCTTATATTTCTTCTCTGTCCTGGGCGTGATCGACTGGCAGGTCGCCGGTTCCTTGAAGGCTTCTCTCCCCTGATTCATCACGCTTTGTAGCATGGGGAGGAACTGGCTCCTTGTCTGGATGGGGAGCAGTGTCTCGACGAGAAAATCGGCTTTCGGTTTCTCCTCGTCGAGTTTGACGCCGAAGGCCATTGCTGCGCTCCTGACCACCATATTGTAGACCCCGATGTCGTCGGGTGACGAAGGCCTCGAAGGGTACGTGTCCACGGGCTCCTCCGGGTTTTCGGTGTCGAGATCGTGCCATTCGACGTCGTTGCTGGTAGATGCCGCCGATTCGTAGAACGACCGTTGGTCTTCTTCCTCGGCTTCTCCCTCATAATAGGGCTCTTCTTCCTCTTCGAGTTCTCTTGTCAGCCCTTCGGCGTCGAACTCGTCTTCGACCTCACCGACGTCCGCCGATGAAACCGTTGGAATCTTGAATTCCTTCATTCTGGCGTCGAACTCCTTCTTTCTTTGAAGGATGTTCTCCATTTCGGCCTCGAGCCGCCTCTTCTTTTTCTCCATCTCGGAGATGCTTTCGGCGTCGACCGCGGGTCTTTTCGATGAAACTTGCGTCGACGTCGAACGTTCTTTCTGCGTCGAACAGCCCGTTTCATGGGATGCTTTCGACGACCCTTGCCTTTCGGCGTCTTTCGGCACCAGGGAGTCCTTATCTAAGGATCCGCTCGGCCTCTTGTCCGTGGTTCCCCCTTTGGACGTCGAAGTTTTCGGCGCCGGGGCTCCCTTCGTGGACTTTGACTCAGATTTTCTCGAGTCACCCTCGTGTTGTCGAGGTACTTTCTGTTTTGCGCTCGACGATTCTCTTACCTCGTCTTCTTTTTTCTTGTCGGTCTCAACGACCGTGAAGTTTTCGGCTGTCTCGGCGTCGTTGTCCTCGTCGTCCGAGGAGAGGCCCAGAGCGTAGAGCGTCGGGGGCTTCCCCTTGCCATCCATGCTGGCGTTGGCCCTTCTCTGCAGCTCTCTCACCCTGAGTGTCTTCGGCGCGAAGGCTGAGCAGGCGTTGCAGTCGATACTCTGGTGATCGACCGGTAGGCAGAGGTTGCAGACCGGATGCTGGTCTTTCTGCGCGAACTTGTGGTGGCAGTTTGGGCAGAACTTGAATGGCGTCTTGTCCATTGCGCTCAGGGTCTCTGAGCGTGCATTCTCCAAGGCCGTCGAAGAAAAAGGGCGCTGGTCCTCTTTTCTTCGCGCTCCTGATGAAATCTTTTCCTTTCCTGATATCTTCTAGTGTTTCTATCGACGAAACTCGCTTTTCTTCCTTCTTCCTTCGAGTGTAATTCTGGAGCTTCCCGATGACGATCCAGACCCAACGGCGGAAACAAGAATCTGAAGATGGCGCCCCAAAGGTGGGACTTCCGCAGGAAGCACGACGACGTCACGGGAGGTGCACCAAATGGTGTACGTCGACGCCCACCTGGGCTACAAAAAAAGAAAAAAAAAAAAACAAAGAAAAGACTACGAATCCGGACCCAACCACAAGATCGCGGAATAATGCACAGCATAGTGAATCCAGAAAGATTCACGCTGCAAAAGTGTAGTATTTCGCTGTGGACTACTAGCTCTGGCTTTCTGGTGAATTGACAACCACATTCAGAGCCCATTGTGTTTTAGCCCAAAATATATGCATAGCATCTATGGGCAGCATTACCTCCTCATCCCTCTCGCTTATCTCCATTACATAATGAATCCCCTTTGCCTCAGAGAAACACACCCTACCAATATAAAAAGGCCTGTCCCCTCCACAGCTCCTGTACTATTCCAAGCCGCCGTAGACACAGTTGGCCTGACAACCGGGAGAGAGGACCGTAATGGAGATGAGCGAGAGTAGGACATAGAGTAATGCAATTACTGGTAAGTAATAGAAGCAGTACTTGCTCAAGGTCCTACTTGCATCCTCACAAGAGCAAGAACAGCACAAGGGGATCCTCCAGGGTCTGCCTGCAAAGGTGCATTGGCACAAAAAACACTCGGTGGTGGACGTGAAATTGAATAACCAACCCAACTCCCTAGTGATATCATTAGAAGTGAAGCAGCAAGAGGGGACATCTTACGGGGAGTCGATTGATCAAATTTGCTCTCTGTAAATCACAAGAAAAGTCTGCAACAGTTTAAGAAATCCTACAACATTTCTTTGCTAGGCATAAGAGTGACAATGGGAAGCGTACGAGCTACAGCTGCAACCTTTAGGGGCATCCAAATAATACCCATGACATCAGTCATTGTTCCACAAAATGCCATAAGACCATGCAGGTTCCAGGGTGAAAGGGGTGGTGTATAAATATTTCCATATCACCACTGTGAGAACTACAGTGTCAGGAGATCTCTCGTGAGAAAGTTAAGAGGCTTGGGCCTAGATTCCCTAAGGGCGGAGGGGGCACACATGTGGACCTGGATAGTTTTGCACTGTACCCAAAGACTTCTATAATGTTAATTAAATCAAAGCAGTGCTTTATGCCATTCTATTTTCTCAGTTTATACTCTATTGCATAAAGCTCTAGGTAAATCGGAAGGGAGAAACATCTGTTTCCTCCATCCTTTATAATAGAAGCAGAAGCAATGATGTGAAATGGATCAGACGCATGTTTGCCCCAGTGCAAACATTTCATAGCACAGCACCCAGGTGGCTGCCGGTAAATAGACATATCGAAAAAAATATATCGAGTGGACAGAATATCGAGTATTAAATATAGAATGGGCAGAATATCGAATTGCCAAAATATAGTGGTGAAGAATATCGAAAAACAGGTAAGAAATATCGATTGCAATAATATAGAAGTAAGTAATATCGACAGTCATAATATAGTTGTTAAAAATATCGAAATTTTTATAGTGTTTTAAGTGTTAGTATATGTGTTAAAAGTATGTATTAATATTGTAATGTATGTTAGTATATTTTTAAAGTAATGAATTTTATGTTATTTTATTTTTGTGTAATTTAATTCCGTAGCGGGTTGTGGGTTTATAGGGGAGTAGGGTGGGAAGTAATTTAATTATGGTACATTAAATAATAATTTAGAGGAATTATTAATTATTTTTAATTTAATTTTGCGTTTTACTTCTGTAGCGGGTTGTGGGTTTATAGGGGAATAGGGTGGGAAGTAATTTAATTGTTATTAGTTAATTATTAATTGGTATTGAAAATTAATTGGTTGTTGATTAATTATTAATTGGTAAATAATTTGTATTAATTGGTAATTAATTTGTATTAATTGTTTAATTGATAATTATGTTAATTGTATTCATTCAATATTTGTAGCGGGTAGTGTGTTTATAGGGGAATATGGTGGGAAGTAATATAATTGTAAATAATTAATTATTTAATTGATGTGTGTATATTGTTAATTAATATATCTTTAATTTAATTTAGCGTTTTACTTCTGTAGCGGGTTGTGGGTTTATAGGGGAATAGGGTGGGAAGTAATTTAATTATTATTAGTTAATTATTAATTGGTATTGAAAATTAATTGGTTGTTGATTAATTATTAATTGGTAAATAATTTGTATTAATTGGTAATTAATTTGTATTAATTGTTTAATTGATAATTATGTTAATTGTATTCATTTAATATTTGTAGCGGGTAGTGTGTTTATAGGGGAATATGGTGGGAAGTAATATAATTGTAAAAAAAGAATTATTTAAATAATTTGTGTATATTGTTAATCAATATATTATTAATTAATGATTAATTGGTATTATTAGCATTTATTAATGTTTGTTATTGAAAAACAATTGGTTGTTAATTAATTATTAATAGGTAATTAATTAAACAAAATATATTGGTATTTATAAATAATCAATTATTAAATCTTGTGTGATTGGTAATTAATTGTAATACTTGTTTTGGTATTAATAAGTAATTAATTTTTAACAAAATATTAATTTATTATTTTCCCTACTTTTGCACTTACTTGAGTGGGAATAGTAATTTTTACCCCTACGCTATCCAATGCTTTCCCTATTATTGCACTCTCTGGAGTGGGAATAGTAATTTTTACCCTACCGCTATCCAACGCTTTCCCTACTGTTGCACTCTCTGGAGTGGGAATAGTAATTTTTACCCTACCGCTATCCAACGCTTTCCCTAGTGTTGCACTCTCTGGAGTGGGAATAGTAATTTTTATCCCTACGCTATCCAATGCTTTCCCTACTGTTGCACTCTCTGGAGTGAGAATAGTAATTTTTACCCCTACGCTATCCAACGCTTTCCCAACTGTTGCACTCACTGGAGTGGGAATAGTAAATTTTACCCTCCCGCTATCCAACGCTTTCCCTACTGTTGCACTCTTTGGAATGGAAATAGTAATTTTTACCCCTACGCCATTAGACGTTTTCTCTACTGTTGTAATCACTGGAGTGGGAATAGTAAATTTTGAACTCCCGCTATCCAACGCTTTCCCTACTGTTGCACTCTCTGGAGTGGGAATAGTAATTTTTATCCCTACGCTATCCAACGCTTTCCCTACTGTTGCACTCTCTGGAGTGGGAATAGTAATTTTTACCCCTACGCTATCCAACGCTTTCCCTACTGTTGTACTCACTGGAGTGGGAATAGTACATTTTACTCTCCCGCTATCCAACACTTTCCCTACTGTTGCACTCTCTGGAGTGGGAATAGTAATTTTTAACCCTACGCTATCCAATACTTTCCCTATTATTGCACTCTCTGGAGTGGGAATAGTAATTTTTTCCCTCCCGCTATCCAACGCTTTCCGTACTGTTGCATTCTCTGGAGTAGGAATAGTAATTTTTACCCTCCCGCTATCCAACGCTTTCCCTACTGTTGCATTCTCTGGAGTGGGAATAGTACATTTTTACCCTACCGCTATCCAACGCTTTCCCCCCTGTTGCACTCACTGGAGTGGGAATAGTAAATTTGACACTCCCGCTATCCAACGCTTTCCCTACTGTTGCACTCTCGGGAGTGGGAATAGTAATTTTTATCCCTACGCTATCCAATGCTTTCCCTACTGTTGCACTCTCTGGAGTGGGAATAGTCATTTTTACCCCTACGTTATCCAACGCTTTCCCTACTGTTGCACTCACTGGAGTGGGAATAGTAAATTTTACCCTCCCGCTATCCAACGCTTTCCCTACTGTTGCACTCTCTGGAGTGGGAATAGTAATTTGTACCCTCCCGCTATCCAACGCTTTCCCTACTATTGCACTTACTGGAGTGGTAATAGTAAATTTTACCCGCCCGCTATCCTACGCAGAAAATATTGAATATTTTTAATAAATATTACGTTAATATATATGTATTAATTATTGTTTTTACTTACATTAATTATTTATTAATTTTAATGTTATTTAAGTATTTTTAAGTATGTGTCAGTTAATTATATGTATTATTTCATTAATTTTACATTACTTTTAAAACATTTAAAAAATTCGATATTTTGACTAACTATATTATTTACAACGATATTTTGGATTCTATATTTTTGTAGTTTCCTGTTTGGAGATAGGGAGTCGATATTTTGGTATTCTATATTTTGGCATCGATATTTTTGTAAGTCTATATTTTTGTAGTCGATATTATGTCAGTGATCCGTGGCTGCCATCTCTTCTACCCTTGATAAATATTAGACCTTTTCTATTCACATGACTATTAATTGTTCATGCTGTGATCCCTTTTGGATCTGATTTAGAGTTTGGCGGACGCGTTACTCTGTCATAAGTATGATGGATATCTCGTCCACATAATTACAAATGCATTATATTCGAAGGCACATGCAATTAGGCAAATGGGATATCCATCATGTTTGGGACTGAGCATCCTGTCCTCCAAACTCTAAATCAGGCCCTTTGTGTCACACAACCACCTGTGCAAAATATTACTAAGTAACCCCCTCGGATATTATATGGGTGGCAAGAGAAACCACAAGAGATCAGTCACAAACCTTGGTGACCACTAAATAATTTCCACAGTGCCGTACATATGCAGTCTCCTGTGGCTAGAACACTTACATGACAGAAGGTATTGTGTATTTTTATGTGTTAGCCTTCTCCCATGAAACACAGCAAGGAATTTAAGGCAAAGTATTCTGTGGCTAGTTTTGGATGAAAATGGTTGGATTGGGATTAAAAATCGGCCCAGGCACGCTAAAAAAAAGTGGCACACATTAGCATATTTTCTTTCCGCAAAACACTGCAAGGGGGGGGGGTGTTAAAAAGAATGCACAGATTTATTGACACTGGTGAAACACATCTGAAAACAAGTGAGGCCACTTCTGCTCAGGTCCCCTGCCCCGCTAAACATGCATACATTAATGGGCCAGCCCAGTGAGAGAAAGAAAGTGACACCTCTGCCCGTTAATAAAAGGAAGGTAATGGACAAAAATAGGATGTTTTTTCACATGCGTTTCCAACGCATGCCATAACGCAGTCGTTACAATGACTGCGTTGTTATTTCACATACCGTTACAACGCAAGTCGGAACAACGACTTGCTTTTAGGGGGCGCTGGATGTTGGACTAGTATAATTTACTATTCCAACTCCAATGTGTGCGGACACTAGGGAAGGTGTTGGATTTGAAATCCAACACCTCTGCCCCCTAACGCAAGTTGTTGTTCCGACTTGCGTTGTTATGGTATGCGAAATAACAATGTGGTTGTTGTAACAACCACGTTGTAATGGCATGCGTTGTTTAGCATGCAAACTAAATGCTGTTTTCCGTAATGGATGCCCATCTGCCTCCAGAAAGGCCACTCAGGCACCCACTGGGCTGCTGGCGGTCTCCGAACAATGCAGAAACCATCCAAATCGGACCCCCAGACTGCTAAAAAAAGCAGCCCACAGCTGGAACTGGACA
This sequence comes from Triturus cristatus, assembly GCF_964204655.1. NCBI lineage: Eukaryota > Metazoa > Chordata > Amphibia > Caudata > Salamandridae > Triturus > Triturus cristatus. Next base: position 494,799,448 of record NC_140588.1, read on the forward strand.
CCGGCCCTTTGGGCATTGCCCGAGTGCCCGCATTACCAATCCGACGCTGCATTTAGAGGTCGCCAACAGTACTTAATTTGTAAGAGAATAAGTTCCAGGGTCCACCGTTTCGTTTAGAAAGCAGGTCTGGCAATATTGAATGTTGCGGTTGCTACATGCCAAGGTTTCAGGGTCTTGATTTTACCTCATACATCTTTCATCGACCACCGGACGCTTCCTGCCTATTCAGGTTCGTTTTCATCCCTGCTATGTTTCTTCGTCACAGTTTCACAATTTTTCTGTATTTCTCTTTATCCTTCTTGCCCCCTTTTATGTATTTTCTCTCTTTTGCTCTGATTCCAAGTCTGATGAGAAAATAATATGTGTGAGTCCCCAAAAATATGTGCAGTTAGGTGTCAACACCTACCACCAACTCAAATTAAGCACTGGTAGCCAATTTTTTAACTTGTGATTCTACAGTATCATCACCTGTGAGTTTCTTCTAAACTTTACTCTAATTCAAGGGTTTGTACTCTCTTCCTATGATTTCATCGGGGTCAAAGGCCATGCGATATACATTTCTGTAGTGTCACCAGGCTCAAATCTGACCTGATACAAAGTACTGTGATGCCACTGTTAGTCAAACGGCATGTGAAGTCACTTGGGCTAGCTCTATGATTTTGGCAAAAGGAAGCCACTGGCATGGCTGCTGTATCATTATACCTCATTTGACTACTTTTGACTGTGTGATAATAGGGTCAGCCGCGGCCCGTGCAGGTAAGAGCAGTGGGGTGGTGGGGCCGTTTGGGGGGGGGCGATTTTGACGGACAATGACAAGGGAAAATTAAATAAATAATTATTTTTCCCTCCTCGTCGTCTGTCTAAATTCCTCCCACCGGGCCCCACCACTTACCTACACGGGCCGCAGCTGATATAGGATCATTATTAGAAATATGATACCATTTTAGAGGTTCAGAAAACCAAATGCAAACACGGTATGAGAGCCGGATTTAGACACTAGGTAATAACAAGTGGCAGAAAGCGTTGAGAAGCAGATGACTACGAGAATTATCTAAGCATTCTTGTCTACGGGATTCTGTGCAACTCTACTGAGAAGTAGGAAAGTGAGTGTTAGACCTGGCATCTTTAGGTGTATTTCCCCTGGCTTTTTGATTTCTGACCTCCCGGTTTTGACTCTGGTTGTGCTGGTTTTATGTCTCTGCAAACTTTCTCTCTACTATTTAGTGTTAAAGTGCAAGTGCTCCTGTTGCAAATTTTGTTATGAATTGGTGTTTCCATGATTGGCATATTTGGTTTACTAGCAAGTGCCTAGTAAAGTGCACTGAGAGTGCCAGGGCCTGGAAATCAAATCCTGCTAGTGGGCCTGAAGGACTGATTGTACCACCCACACAAGAAGCCCTGAAAAGGGTTCTCAGACCTGCCACTTCAGTGTCTGAGCACAGTTTGTAACTGCCATGTCGAACTGACAATTTCACCCACTTGCCAGGCCCTAATCTTCCCTTTCCTTACATGTATGACACCCTTAAGGTAGGCCCAAGGTACTCCTGTGGGCAGGGTGCTGTGTATGTTAAAGGTAGGACATGTACTGGTGTGCGTTACATGTCCTAGTGGTGAATTACAGTCTATTTTATTTTTTACCACTGCAAGGCTATCTGTCCCATAGGATAATATGGGAGGTTGCTTGTAAAATCTTACAAACATATCTTCCCATTGGGATAAGATGAGGAAATTGAGTTTGGTATGCCTGGACTCAGAATGTAAAAATGCATCTTTCAGTAAAGATGATTTTTATGTTTTGTGTTTGAAAATTCCACTTTTAGAAAGTAGGTGTTTTCTTGCTTAGCCATCCTGTGTACCTTTGCTGGTTTTGTGGATTGACTGTCTGGCTTTGGAGTTGGGGATGTGCATTCACTGTAGACAGCCACTAGGAGGGTTGAGGTTTGTCCTGCCTTTTCTGGATGAGTCAGGGCTGGACTGAATAGACTTGGGCTGCATTTAGAGTAGTGGAAGGAGATTTCCTTGCACCTGAAAGAGCCTGGTCTGCCTTACACAATGCTGTCTCCACCTCCTGCTGGGAAGCTGGGCCAGAGAAGCCAGAACTGGTTTGGACTGAGCCCAGAGTCTCTCTGCCTGAGAGAACAAAAGGAAACTGAGTATAAATATTGGGCACAAACCCCAGAACTTTAGACCTCGCTGGAATCAAGGAACCTGCCAAGAAGAAGAGCTGGAAGAACTGCTAGGAGGAGTACTGTCCCTTTGCTGTGTTGTTGCTTTGTTGGGTTAGCCTGCTGTTGTTGCTTCTGCCTTGGGCAGTGAAAGGACTGAACTGAACGTTCTTTACTTATGCTGAGGGCTTGAAACTGAGCTTGCTTCCTGTTCTGAAGTATCAGGGACTGCAAAGACTTCACGTACCTCTGGGTACTGCTTCTGGAACCACGATTTCAGTTTCCACAGAGGGGGGAAGCAACCGACTCCGTCACCTAGTTGGTCGCCGGCGCCATGTCCTGGAGGCACTGCAGAGGGCACCGTCCGCTTCTCACACCACAACCCTGGTCTCACCGACGACTGCTGTCGCCCCCACCGAGCCTCTGCTTGCACCGTGCCCTGTGGGCACCGCACTCCACACCGCCTCGCTTCACTTCATCGCCCTGGTCTCACCGACGCTGTCCTTGCATGCTGACCACGACTTCTGTGACCACATTTTGGCTTGGGGGCTACCACCTGTAAGTCTCACAACGCACCACCCCGTCCCACACCACAGTCCGGACTGACCGACGCCAGCCCCCCTCAACAGGCTCTGTCACCTGCACCACAATCTGTCACCACCACAACGAGCACTGCCTTCACTCCGCACTGCAATCCTGGTCTCACCGATGCCGCTCGACCACCGTCACCAAGCCGCTGCCTGCACCGCAACTTGAGGGCACCGCACCGCTACGTTTCACATCTCAACCGCAATGGTTGCCATGACCGGCCTGCACCAATGCATCGGCCGTAACACAAAAGCTACTGTTTACGAGTCTGCTGACACCCCCGACTGACGCCGTCAGATGGAACTGTTGGATTCTGTTGTTTTCAGTACTACAGTAGCACCGGACGGAGACACCGACTTCAAGGAACTGCACTTTTAAAGTATTCTTGCAGAGTGCATATTTTTAAGTAACGGTATGTTGGATTTTTATCGTTTGGGTCTATTTTTAAAATATATAAAGTATTGGATATTTTTCTAAACTCGTTTGGTGTCAGTTTCTAATGTTTTCACCGTATTACTGTTGGTTACGTGCAAATGCTTCACACACTTCCTCTGAGATAAGCCTGACTGCTCATGCTAAGTTACCAAGGGAGTGAGGAGGAGTTATTTTAGGAGTGTAACTCCCTTACCCTGGCTAGGAAGAAGGGTCCCTACTTGGACAAAGGTGCAAATCATTACCAACTAAAGACCCCCATTTCTAACAGTAAGGCAGAAATACTTCAATATGGTCTTAAATGCGGCCACCTGAGCTATATCCCCGATTGAGTGGGTACATGAGACAATTAGTAAGGGCGGCCTACGAGGTGGCATATTAGGACTAATTCTGGCAGGCATAAAGTCCTCCGGTTTGGCTACAGTGATGCAAAGCAGCAGTGCAGGATGAGAGGCTCAGTCATGTCCTAAAGTAATTAACTGAAACATGAATCTCACCATATAATCAATAGCACACTGATAAAGTAATCTTTGCCACAATGATCCCTTCCATTCTAATAGTTGAAAAAAATGAATTTTTACACTTCACTAGGACGTTCATTTCTAGGAAAACAAGAATATCCAGTTACCCGTGAGTACTCTTGCTCTGAAAGAACACATCCACAAAATGAGCTGGTGGTGATACTGTAGACACAATTTACTGGGGAAGATTAATGTTTATGAGATGAAATTTCCATCTGAATGATGATGTAATGGGCGGCCAGGGAGGAAGATGGTAATACAATATGCTAACCTGTCCTCTGAAGATAATTTATTTCCATTATAAAATAGCTTTGCCTGTAAGTGTCAGATGAAATGAATCTTCTGAATGCAATGGTCTCTGAGATTTCTGCTTCCACGAGCCAGTTATATGACTTCAAGATTCACACAGTAAAGACAGAATTGAGTGTGCCTATAGCACCTGCCCGTAGCATCTGCCCCGGTGTAGGGTGCAGCCTAAGGACTGATTCAAGCCACTATGAGACTGGGTTGGAAACAGGTGCGGCTGGCATAGGAAAGAGCGGTATGCGAGGCGGGGGAAATTTGACAGACGACGGGATAGATAAAATTAAATTAAAAAAATTATAAAACCTCTTACCTTGAGCTCACCGCATCACCGACTCAGCGATGCGGCGAGCACAAGGTAAGTTGTTTTATTTATTTTTTTAATTTAATTTTACTTGTCCCGTCATCTCTCAACTCCCCCCGCCCCACCCTGCACTGCCCCACCGCTCCTACTTGTACCGGCCGCGCCTAGTTGGAAAATCCTCCAACTTCTGTGAAGGAAATTAATAAGAGAATCCACTGGTGGAATTTACTTAATAATGCTTTCTCTGTGGTGGAGGAAGGTCCATGAATGGATGTTTTCACCTTCTAAACCAATTACTAGATAGGGAGGGTGTAGGGCTATTATTATTGCTGTGTAAGCCTCAATGTGATCCCCGATGGGGCCAAATTGTGCAAAAGCTTGTAACAGTGCAAACCCGGAATAAATCCACATTGTACCACTTTTACCCATTTTGTAAAAGGAAAGGGGGTACATATTTTTTGCTCTTAACTTAGTGAAATTAATTGATGTGCGATGGCAAAAGTAGAGCAAATTGATATTGCTCTGATTTTGCGTTTAACTCCAAAGGAAATGAATGAAAACATTTTGTTTTCCTTTTCAGGTGGGAATGACAGTAGTTATTTTAGGCACAATCACTTTGCTCAATGGTTCACATTCGCTCCACATATTTACAAAAGTTTTTTAATCCGATTTTGTAAAGTAAACCTAATATAAAAGCAAACGTAGTCATCATGTATAGACTTTTGCACTTGTTCTAACGTGTTTCCAGTCTATTTTCTCTGTCTGTACTCTGTTGCATAAAGCTCTATGCAAAATGGAAAGGACAAAAATTGTTTCCTCGATCATTTACAACACAAGCAAGAACCTTGGTGCAAAAAGGATTGGACCTATTTTTGCCCACTGCAAAAATGTCATCACATGTCACACAGGTGACTGCCATCTCTTCCCACCCTTGGTAAATATTAGACCTTTTCTGTTCACATAATTATCAATTGTTCGTGGTGCTTTCAACTTTCACTTCACATCTGAGTTATATAGGCATGTGAAGAAGTACATTTTAATAATTTTAACAAACAATATTAAGCTCAAATATTTTTCTAGATAAAAATACTGTCTCACAAACATTTAAAAAAAACTTTATTTTAACAAATATAACCCAGAATACTCCCCTGTCAGAGATCCATTTGCATTTTCATCAGCACAATTAGAGACTTTGAAAGTTGTGTGTTTTGCAGTACCTAACTTACTCCCAACAGAAAAGCATGTAGATCACAAGGCTAAATTGTTGTGGGCATGAATGACCCCTTGAGTGTCTTGAAATCAGTTATCTATAGATCCCCTTATAATAAAGGCAACTGTGTGTCACAATTCTTCAACTTTCTTGGGTTGCCCAAACCCCCAGATAATAGTAGTCTTGCAAAAGAACCCCCGTAAAAGCTAGATGAACATATAAGAGAGGGCTGTGCACTTCCCTGTTTTTGGTACTATGTGTCCCCCCTTGCTGCAACATAAACCCGTGGCCATCTAGAAAACCGAGTGCCAAACCTTGAGAAGCAGCGCTTAACAGTTATGTTGTCCCACACTTCCTCTGGTTACCAGGTGTGTGAAGATTTGCCGGCCAAATTGTGAACTCTATGAGAGATTCGATGCAGTGCCCCCAATACTCTATGAGATGTTTACTTCAAGGTGAAGTGCAAGAACATAAAATGGGCTTTGTGTGGATTCCAGCAGCTTTGATGAGAGTACAAATGTGTGGGCCACATGCATTTGTCCTCATTGTCTATATAAAGCACAGATAAACATTCTTCAAAAGACTGTGTTGGACTGAGAGAAACTAATCAAGTCTTGATCTCACTCAGTACCCCAGCACCTCAAATCACTCTGAGACACACTTGAGCTCCAAATTGTTTTTTACTAAGAATGTCTTGGAAGAAGTCAGCACTTCAATACAAAGACCTTGCATCCTCTTTCAGCCTACAGCACTACCTGCTCCTAGATGAAGAATGTTTATCATCACAAGCTCTTCACCACATGCCTTCCTCAAGTTAACTCTTAGGTTTTCAAGGCATCATCATGCCTGTCTTTGATGGGCTTCTGCTTTCGGGAACTTTACTCAGAGCTTTTGTTCTTCTCCCACAGTTTCCTACAGTTGAGCCCTCTATTCCAGCATGGCCTTCACATCTTCTGTTTCTAGCTTCTCTTACCATTTTAAGGGGAATCAGTATAAACATGCCACTTCTCTTGTCTAGCGAGAACCGCTGTTTATGTATTTTTTTAATGCAAGTTTATAAGAATGAAAGTTTGACATAACATCTTAGACATACGTTTACAGAAATCACTGCGGCTTCTCATGTAGACCTAACTGGGCAAAGCCTGTGCAGACAAATCTGAACAAGTTGCCAAATAGGTGATGTCTACTTGAATTTTCGGCAGCATCTTACACACTGTTCCATATAAACGATTTACATTAAGAAGAACCTTGTGGTTGTCAGCAGGATTAGAACTGGGCTAAGTCATAAGAGACCCAGGGTTCTAGTGAATGTAAGGCTTCTAAAACCCTGCTGTAAAGCAGTATAACGTCTATCCTCATGTAATCACTTTCACAGACTTTTTTATTCTCGTGCAAAAAGAAATTGAGATTGTATGTTCCTTGATCAATCGCTATCGTTGAGGTGAAGACACGTTTTTAAATGAGCCCCCGTTAAGCACGCACTTCAACCAGAATCACTTCCCCTTAAGAAATGGGCTCAACATTTTTCTGAATTGCTGATGGATTCCTGCCTCATTTGCCCCCTTCCTCTACATTTAGGAGCAGATTTACAAGCCCCTTGCGCCACTTTTGCGTCACTTTTAACATGGGAAAAGTGACTCAAAAGTGGTGCAAGGGGCTTGTAAATCTGCCCCTTAGTGTGTACTTTATCTCTTAGAAACAAGATGTTGTATCAGGATGGGTGTCTGTGCGATGTATATTTATATATTAATTAAAATGCAGTGGCTGGCTGCATTCACTATGACTTTTAGTTTAGGACGGCACAGAGCTCTTTGCCCTACATGCATCAACCACATTTATAAAGTGCAAACTTATCACTCCTAAGGGTATCGATGTGCTTAGGGGCCGGACGTTGGGGAGATTAAGTGAGCTATTGCCCGGAGTCACATGATGCTGAGCTGCTGCCAGCACCGGAGATCGAACCGTGAGCCCAGCGCTCCGGAATCAGCTGCTCTGGCTGCTGCGCCACACCTCTCTCTCAATGGCTGTCTTGTGATTTTGGCCTCCATTTACTAATTATAAGATGCATGATAATAAGCATAGAGAATGTAGTCTCTCGAATGCAATGCATATTGCATTTTAACATTCATACTTCATTGTAGGATTCGTCTTTCTTAAAGCCTCTCTGGGCTAGGGGTGACCAGAAAATTAAAGCCAAAAACCATAACATTTCATAAAAAATAGAAGAAGGACTACAATTGTACTTCAACTGAGTGCACACAATGCCAGTGCTCCTCAGCAAAGAATTAAAGAAGAGGCAGTAAGAACATAAGTAAAATGCAATGTTTAAAGTCAGTAGCATGTCTGTTAATCAAATTGCTTTCTTTTTAACAGCTGATAGTTATGCCTGAATTGTAAAACATAAAAAGGCACCACCTCAGTCAACCCTCTCTAGAAAACTGGGACACGAGCTAAATTTCCCAAACTCTTCCAGGACAGCTGGTGAAAAACGGGACGGCCCCAACAAATTCGGGACGCCTTGTCACCCTACTTTAGGGTCATTAGCTGAGCCACAGATAGATGACTGTAATGCTTCGCCGATGAATGGGCGCTGGTGTAATGGAATGAGTGCTGGGGAGGCTATTATTACTTGGGAAATCAAGAAGAGCAGGACAAACTCACAAACTCTTTTCAGATCCACATTGCTGATGTGAGGTCCTTTTAGATCAAACCGTTGTCGGAGACTTTTATGCTTAGTATATATCAATGGATGGACCCAGAGATTTACAACATAAATATTTTACATCTCATTTACCTGTGATGGCATCAAGGATATCAAAGCCTCTGGTTGTACAATATTTCCAGAATCAGCTGATTGAATCTGTATAGACTATTGCCATCCTAGCCCAACGTCTTCTGTTAGCTATAGATTTTTCTTCACATATTGATGTACCGCAATCACGTGACATATGAGGAGGACGCACTCAACCAAGTAAATTAGCAGTGCATCTCCCAGAAAGAAGCACATTTCATGCAGTTGAGGCCAGCTTATCACTGGGTACAAGGCGAGCTTGTTTAGCGCATTCTATACATTTGCTCAACTTACAAAATGAGTAACATGATTGATCCATAAATATACTTCTAGGTAGTCTTTCAAGTACAATATGAAGCAAAATGTCATCATATTCAATATAGGATCCTTTTACGGCGTCTATATTTATAGCAATGAAGGTGTTTTCATAGATTTCCAATAACTGAAGTTATAGAATTAGGGGCATATTTACCAATATCTCACACAGCACAGCACAGCACAGCACAGCACAGCACAGCACAGCACAGTGCATCTCCTTGATGTGTTGCGCTGTGTGACAGAGAAAGGGCATGAATGTCCCATATTTAACATAATGCGGTGCATACCTGCCTTTTCCCAAAGCAGGCGTACTTGTGGTGAATAGAGCCAACGCAGGCTGCAAGGGGGCCTGCATTGTAAGCAAGATTGTTTTTGTGCAGGGAGAGCATCTTTCTGCACAAAAACAATCCCCTAAGGCATTTCCCTCTTTCTATGTGTGCTGCAGAATACAACACATACAGAAAGAGGAAAAAACGAGAAGAAATAAACATTTTATAAATATTTTACCTGGTTTCGCCTAACCAGGGAAGTTTTAGAAGTTTTGGCACATTCCCACTTATAGTAATTCTGAGAACGCATCAAAATCCATGGGTTTTACATGGGAACACCCACGCACCACTCATGGAACACTTCCATGGGTAAGTGTAACGTAGTGCAACGCTTTGCGTAGAGTTGCGTTACTCTAGATTTATCAAGCCACTCAGGGCCATGCAAGGTGGCTTTGCATAGCATGATAAACCACATTTAAGGATTGTGCTGCACATGCACCCCGTTGCATGATGCAACACAACCCTCTAAATAATATGGCCCTCAATGTCTTAAAAACTGAGCTGATAACTGACTGTCTACCTAAGAACGCTTGTAAATGAAATGCAAAAACAAAATACAGATGCCTCAGTAAAGAAATGGCATCTCCATTGTTAACGAGATATAATAGCTATACATCCCACAGAGGTACTCCAGCAAACGTGTTAACATCGTGTGCCAGTATTATTGGCATTGAAACAAGTAACCTTTATTAAGACCACTGAAGAATCCTTAATAATTTTACAGATGTTATGGTCTCCTCTCAAACTCAATTATTTTCCCAGCACATACAAATTTTAGTTAACTCTTGTTGTTAAAATCTATATTAAGAATCACACAATAAAGTCAATCCTACCACATAATGTCTCAGTGGCTTTGTGAAGTTTAGGAAGTGCGATCAACTGAAGAGGTGCATGAAGAAAATGCTGATTGATGCTCTTCAGACCCAATGTTGATTATGATCTAAATGTAATACTGGCTTTGTCCTAAAGCAGGGAGCATTAAAATGTAAGCTTAGTATGTTTAGCAAGATGCCATTTCTTGAGATTCATAGGGCACAAAGTTAAATATTTTAATCAGTGGAAAGTGTCTGCATAACCAAACTATATACATACATATACAATACCATATTTAGAATCTTACCAATTACCTGTTCCCATTTTGTGCCCCAAATGATCTACTTTCAAAGTTTTAACAGCAAGGCTACACTTACCGATAGAATATGGCATAATCCACAGTAGAGTGACAGCTCTGAAAGTCCCATGTCTTCAGTTTCTGGCACTCCCTGTGTGCCCGGAGTTTCACCCTCACTGTTCCTTGGCATAATTCTAGGGCTGGCTTCCTCTGCAGGCGATTGCAAAACTCATTTGATTCTACACGCCAGGACTCCGCAAAATCATCAACATCAAATTTAAAATTTCCATCTCCACCAATCAGATCGTCTCTCTTGTGCCCATTATAGTTGCCACACAGGCCACACAGGTTGCCCTTCAAGTGCGGTGCCGCCATAACTTCCACAAAACTGTCTCCATCCCAAGATATCTCCAGCCCTATAAAAGAAGTGCGTAAATCATTCTCAGTTGGTTTTATAAATATATATTCAAATGAATTAATCACCCTGACATTATTTGATTGCCTGGAGCACACACAACTGTAGGCTCTTTAATGTGAAAGGTCTATCAACTAATGAAATTAATAAATATAATAATTTAAAAAAACATTAGTAGAGAGTTTTTCAATTTTCTTATCGAATTATGGTGTTTGTAGACTTTCTATTCAGTTGTAAAATTGCATTTATATGTCAGTCACAATTTGCACAAGAGATGCGTGTTTTAACAGAAATAAACATCCACATTTTTCTAAAAGAGTGTTGAAAATAATCCATAATAATAAGTTGTTTGTTGTGTTATTATTGTAAGTCCATATTCTCAATGACAGACAGATGACAGTTTCTTATAACCTGACACATTTCATGACTAATGTTGGTAATTTTTCCTTTTATTCAATGTACTTCTTTAAATACTGAAGACTATCCTGTATGTCAGGAGAGCCTTCTGGCTGGTGCACCCTAATGGGATCTTCATATTGCTAGTTTCTTCCCTTTCACTGAGTTATATTATACTTTTTTATTAATGGACAATAGAATTCAATTTCCAAACAGCCAGTGTTCAATGTGCTCACTCAAGGTGCCTCTACTTGGAAGCTAATTTGCTATTGTGGTTTTACATAGACTTGCCACTCCTACAGTAATTGGTGTTTTTTTAATAAGATTTCACTTTCTTGTTTTTTTTATCCTACCATAAACGCAGGCTCTTGTTGAAACTTTCATGATGATATCTGTGGAAATATGGATTTTTCTGGTCAGTTATGTCCCCTATCTTGGACCCCAACGGTTCTATGTGCATGTCACAAGTACATGTATGTTCCCTCCAGTTCCAGTTATGAAGACGCAAATACATGTGCGTCCACCGTCAACATGTCCTCTGTCAGATCCGCCATGAATAGGCCAGATATTCCATTCCTAAGTATGAAAGGCCACCGGCTTTATATGGTTCACTTATGCCATTTTACAGTCCAGGCAAGTAGGCCCTGATTCTGTCATCAAACTCTTCTTGCCTTCTGCCTCTGAAAGCTCCAGTCTGAGCCTGCATCTGTGACCATGAACTTTGTCTCATTCTCTGCGCGGCTCACGAAGCCTGACATCAGCCTATTCTCTGCCAAGAACTGTATTTCACCTTCGAATTATCTGCTTCCCCCTCAGCCGATGCATTCCTGCCTAGTAGTTTAAGTAAACATTCTTCCAGTTACCGAGCAAAAGGCCCGGCTTCTCTGTCCTCATGCAAGTAATTCATAGCCCTGTTACCATGGAATATTCCTACCCCCTCGCATTTAGTGTAGACACTTAGACGCTTGTACACGCACAGTCAGTATAGAATAGATTCTGTCCGAGAGTCCTTCTTTTGTGGATAACATAGTTCTTTAAACATAGGATGTTAGATATGATTTGGGATTAGGTTGACTTGACCCCCCAGACTTTTCGTCTCCACATGTAGAGCTAAATGTCAAGTCCCCTTCACCCCCTAGTTGCACGTCAATCATACGTCATGCTGCTGCGCGCGCATCTATGCCAAGTATTATCTTATAGATCCACCTATACGTGACATCATAACCAATTATGTTCCTTTTTACTCCTTATTACACCCATTTTCGGTTACGCAGATAAATCGTCATTTTCCTTATCAATTGTTACGCCTACTGTATTCGCTTCATTGTAATGTATGTACTATAAAAGTCATTTCTTGTCAATAATGTATGTACTTCACTTCCTGAACCTCCGTGGTGATGGAACTTGGAGCAACCGATTATAATCGTTCATTGGAATAAAGCCCATTCCGAACCTCTAATACCACGGCTTCTGCCTCTCATTTTACTGAGCTGTTTTATTATGTTTCTGTATCAAATTAAGTCCCGGTAAAGGAAAATTATTTACCACATGAATGGCGCCCGAACAGGGACACTTTCTCATCTCACGCGCCGGCGGTGCGTTGCAGGCCCGGTCTCCTGCCACAGCTGGACGGACAATAACGCGTACCAGCAGGATTTCCTGTATCTCCCTCCGGTCAAGCGGGGGCGACTGAGGCTGCGATCAACACCCAGACGAGGCGGTGAGAAGTGCGAAGTATCCCGACCAGAGCCTAGCTGAGAGAGCAAGATCCGAGGTATACAGAGGCCCACCAGTTTCCGAAGTCCCAAGTCGAGTCCAGTTTCCGACGAGTCGAGTCGAGTCCAGTCCGGTCCAAGTCCAGTTTCCGAGGCCTTCCGTTTCCGAAGCTACCCGGTGAGTACCATTACTGGGGAGGCATTTCTGACGTGCACATAGGTTGTGCCGGTCAAGACGGGTTTGGGTACACAAATCCGGTCTGCACTGTTTTAGCAGTGTATATGTACTGTTTAGCAGTATATCAAGTATTCCGAAGTATCTAGTTAGTGTCAAGAATTATGCTTGGTGATTAGTTATGCAGACGATCATCATTGTTGGTTATTTTAAAGGTTAAGAATGTTTAATGTTTAATGTTTAATGTGTTAAACGTCCTGCATATTGTGGTATGAATGGTTGTTCATTATTGTGCTTTTGTACTAAGTGTGTTCAAGATTAAGTATCAGATCAGTTCTCAATATGCCGCTCTTTTCGAAACTAAGACAGATCACTACAAGAAAAGGGGTACTCGAAAAAGCCGTTCCTATTCCTCCTAGGGATACTCCAGGGCACTTCATGTATCATAAACATGGCTTAGACGCTATATTATTTCTTGATTTATGGGTAGACTACACCAAGGAATTACCAGAAAGTCAGAGGTGGCCCGCAGCGGGAACCTGGGATGCGGAGTGCATCATGAAAGTCGAAGAAGAGTTATGGAAAAGGAAAGTCAGACAGTCACAGAAAGATGCCATTGAATTATGGCGTAAGGAATCACATAGACGAACAGAAAAAGCACGTAGACAGGAAGAGAAGAGTAAAGAGAATTCTAATAAAGTCCGAGAAAATCTATTAATTGAGGAGGGTATCCGAGTGAAATCAGAACAAGTAGATAGACAAAGGAATGCCCTTATGAATGGTATGTATCCCCTTCTGGCCGAAGGATTACCTAAGGCTACTCCAGAGATACCGAAAGACTTGCCACCCCCATTATTTCCAATAAAGGTACATCCTAAGGGACATCCTAGAACCGCGGAAGATGTTTTTCTTTCCTCATACTTAGATGACGCAGCTCCCGAGTATGCTAATTCCGCCCCACATAGACCGCATACCAGGGAGATCCAACGCCAAGATCCAGTACCCGTATCCCTACAGCAACAAATCGAGTCACAAGTTCCGGCAAGCACATCTGTTTCTGCATCCGCTCCTACAGCTACTTCTATAGCTGTGTCACGTTCGACGAATCCTTTCACACCCGACACCCCAGATGGGGCTACGGGAGGTGCTAGTAAAATTTTTTCTACACCACCCAGAATAAATAAACTTACTTTTCAAGAGTCAGCTCATTCACGTACACCCAAACTCATAAATGCCCGTACGCTTAAGGAACTTCTTGTAGATTGTAGATATGACCCTGTGCCCGGCAAAGAGGACGAAATGACCCTGGCATCGTTGCGTATCAGACGAGCCGCAGTGTATTTAGGGAAGTTACCAGGAATGACTGCACATCTAGATAAAATATACCATTTTGTCCAAACAGGGCGAGATTCAGAATGTATTAACAGAGCTATGGAATACCAGAAAGTGGAGATACAGGGGGAACTGTTACGTTTCCTCATAAATTGTGTGATCAGAAATGAAGACCGACCGGGGGTAAACCCGGAAGCAATGCAAATTCTTACCAGATGGAGTCAGAATATATCAGAAGGTAGACATGATAAACAAAATTGTATAATAGCCATGTGCCGAAAGATCCGTAAAGAAATAGAACGCCTACACGAAGAAAGATTAGCGGTAGATGAGTTCGAACAAAACGAGGAGGAAGGATCAGGACTGCCCACAGGACAGTCAGACACTATAGCCTATGTAGGTAGAGGAAGATCTTGTAATAGTAACAGATGTCCTATTGACCCGATACGTCCGATATGTCCAGACAATAACAGGGGTTTCCCAACACCCATAGTCCATATAAGGTCTAACGAGCATTCGTTCCAAACCGCCGACAAACTACTCCGAGAACGAAGGGGTTATCATTTCCTCGATTCTATGGATGAACAAGATTTAGCCAGGGCAGCTGTCCATTGGGTGGACAGTCCCGGAAAATATAGTGATGATACAGTAGTACGCACATTTTTGAATCTCACCCCAGATGAACAGAGGTTAGTTGGGATTTATATGATTCAACAACTCATTATACTATATCGGAGTCAGCGTTCGGACCCTGGTCCCTTACCTGACATATTGACTGAATTGCTTATGAATAAATGGAGAGGTGCAGGTACTAAATTAATTAAAGAAATTCTAGAATCAAGAAAGCAGTATATTCTTTTTGTATGCGCAGAGCATGTCTCATTGCCCGTCAAGGAAAGAACCACGTATTACATGGATAGACAGAATCCCTTACGAGAAGTGCACCCAATAAAGGGCGAGGACAATGAGTTTAAACGCGTATTTGTATATACGCCCATATCGAAAATAGAATTGTTACAAATGAAGAAAGTGGTACCCAGTCATGACAAAGATCCAGCGGGTTTTCACCGAGAAATTAAAGACATGTTACTCATGGGAGAGTATACCTATCCCGACATTATGACAATATTAAAGGTATTGATGCCTGCTGGTATTTATGAGAAACTCAAGGAAAAAGAGTGGGAGGTAGGAGACCAAAAGATAGAATGGTCAGCATTAGAAGCAGAAGAAAAGGCCCGAACTGCAGGAGCAGGACTTGGGGATAAAACTAAGGCATTACCAGGTTTACTAGTACAGGTACTGCCACGTTTATTAACTACGAAAAAGGAAGATTGGGGTACAATTTCAGCCTGTAAACAGAAGCAAGATGAAGACACTAGTGATTACTATGCCCGATTTGAAAAATGTTTTGGTATAAATAGTGGCATAAAAGCAAGTAGCGAATCATACCCACATCTGTTTGTAACAAAATTAGTAGAAAATGCCCTGCCCCCAGTAAAGAATAGAGTATTAAAATTCGAGAGTACCTGGCAAGGTAACACTCCATCACAAATGTTACAAATGTTACAGTACCATCACAATAGAATTAGAGAGGAACAAGAACATGAACACAGACGCATGAAAGACACGAAAATGAAAATGCTAGTTTCCCAGACAGTTCCAGCTGAAGGACATAAAAAGGGTATGACACATTCCGATTCAGCAGGACCTGTAAAAGGGACATGTAATTATTGTAAAAAGCCAGGTCATTACGTACACGACTGTCCAGTTTTAAAACATAATATCGCCATAGGTAAAACACAAGAAAGATCACGGCCACTCAGACAAGATCAGAATGAACAAGGAGCTCTGCAGCATGCCCAGGCCATGCCAGCCGCACAACAGCCAATACAGTTTGTGCCAGCTGCACCACCGTTGCCTGTTGCTGCCACACAAACAACAACACGACAAATGTATCAGACCGCACAGTATGAATATCCTGAGTACCAGCGTTACGCATGAACAAGCCTAGAGAGGGAAGTTGACTTACCCCTTATCGAGATCCCTGTAGATCAAGAAGGACCTTATATACATAGTGAATTATTAGGCCAAGACAGAAAATTCTTACTCGATACAGGGGCATGTCGAACGACCATAAAACGTAGTGAAGTTCCAGGGGCACCCCTCTCAGGCTCTCAGAATATTTCCCTTGGTTTTTCAGGAAAGCCTATTGTTAATGAAGTGTCACAGCCTCTCCCACTTACGATAGGACCTCTGACCCGAACTACCGATTTATTGCTTACTAAATCATGTCCAGAAAATCTATTAGGAATAAAAACGCTGAAAGCTCTAGGAGCCATAATATGTTGTTCTCCGGAAGGAGTAAGGTTGTTTTTACGTGATTTTAAAGGTCACTATGTGTCTAGAGACATGGATCCCCGACTGAAGACTTTACCTACACATCTATGGGCACAAGGCCCCACTGATGTTGGATGCATGAATATTACACCATATCGAGTCACATTAAAGGCAGGAGTGGTGCTACCACGAATGCGACAATACAAGTTACCACCAGATGCTGTAGTGGCTTTACTACAAATCATTGACGAGCTCATTGCCCAAGGAGTAGTTGTGGAAACAGACTCCAATGTATGTAATTCACCGATAATTCCGATTCTTAAACGAACAGATCCAAAGGCACCGCCAGTATATCGATTGGTTATTGATCTGCGCGAATTAAACAAATGCATTGTGCCGCAATTTCCTGTGGTCCCAGATATCTCGTCATTACTGACAGCTATTGATTCCGAAGCGACATTCTTTACTGTAATCGATCTCAAGAATGCCTTTTTCAGCGTCCCAATAGATCCGGAAAGCCAATATTTGTTCGGATTTAGTTTAAATGGGCGTAGCTTTAAATTCTCACGCGCACCTCAAGGATTTACAGAAAGCCCCAGCATCTATAGCCAAGCACTGAAACGAGAACTTGACAGTATCCACATGCCAGTTAACACTGCTCTGCTTCAATACGTCGATGATCTGTTGATCACCGCGAGAAGTGAACCGGAATGTGAGAAAGCATCACTGACAGTTTTACAATTTCTAGCCGAAAAGGGGCATAAGGTGTCCCCTTCTAAGCTGCAATTCTGTGTCCAGCGAGTTATTTATCTTGGACACTCGCTGTCCAAGGAGGGAAGGCAGCTTACACCCGACCGCATTCAGTTAATAGCTAACATGCCAATACCCAAGACGCAAAAGGAGGTGCGGGCTTTCATAGGCCTCACTTCATATTGTAGGCAGTGGATCCCTCAGTATGCATTTCTAGCAAAACCACTCATTCAGTTGACAACACAGGAGGCAGCCACATCGACTGTTCTCCCTTGGACTCAGGAACATACACAAGCTTTTGAAAGCCTAAAGAAAGCTTTAAGTCAAGCACCTGTTTTAGCAACGCCATGTTACAGAAAACAGTTCACACTCTTTGTTACAGAACGCGAAGGTACTGCCTTGTCAGTACTCACACAGGAACAAGCAGGAGCACACAAACCATGTGCTTATTTTTCTAGTACACTAGATCCCGTAGCTCAGGCTTTGCCTGCATGCCTAAAATCAGTGGCAGCGACAGCTTTAGCAATCAGACAAAGCGATGCCATAGTGTTAGGACATCCATTGACAGTTCAAGTGCCACACGCAGTAGAGGTTCTTGTAAACAGAACGCAAACACAACACTTGACTATAGCGCGACTTACAGGGTACGAACTTACATTGTTTCAGCCACATATAGAAATCAGACGCTGTAACACATTGAATCCTGCCACACTTTTGCCAGTAACCGGAACAGACCCACTAGCTCATGACTGTATTGAAGTTATTACTATAACGACAAAACCCAGACAAGACTTAACCGATGTCCCATTGTCAGATCCAGACCTGACATTGTATGTAGATGGTTCATGTATGAGAACAAGTACAGGAGAGTTAGTGGCCGCTTACGCAGTCACAACAGATACTGAAGTCATTGAAACTAATCGTATAAATACTTTGTCAGCTCAAGCCGCAGAGCTCATCGCTCTGACACAAGCCTGTATTCAAGCCACGAATAAAAAAGTCAACATATACACTGATTCACGTTATGCATTCGGAGTTGTACATGACTTCGGCGTGCTGTGGCGAGAGAGAGGTTATTTAACTTCCCACGGTGTCCACATTCAGCACGGACCCCTCATTCATGCCTTATTAGATGCAATACATCTACCTACTGCAATATCAATTATGAAATGTAAGGCTCATACGAAGGTTACTGATATCATTTCTCAAGGCAATGATCTAGCCGACAGAACAGCTAAACAGACTGCTCAAACCCAAACATCCGACATGACAAAGACAATAGTCCCGATGCCGACACATTGTATGACAGTTAAAGATCCTACTCTTGACGTAATTGACATACAGACACATGCTACACCAGACGAAATAAAGAAATGGACTGAATTAGGAGGGATCCAAACGGACCAAGGATGGATGATGAAGGAAAAATCTGTGTGGTTCCTTCCTGATTCAATGGTCCAAGTTATAATTAACACTATACATAGTCCAGCACATCTAGGAGAAAAAGCTATGCTAGACAGCATTCAACACATTTGGTTCAATAAACATTTACGAGCAGCAGCCAAACAAAAAGTCCGTACCTGTATGATCTGTTGCCAGTTCAACCCAGGAAAAAGCGTTCCCGTAGAACAAGGTGGATTTCATCCTCCTGATCACCCTTTTGAAGCCCTCCAGATGGATTATATCCAGATGGAACGATGTCGAGGATTCAAATATGTTCTCGTAGTTGTCTGCGCTCTGTCCCGTTGGACGGAGGCATACCCGGTTTCAGATTACACTGCCCCGACTACTGCCAAACAGTTGGTTCGAGAATTCTTCCCACGATACGGTTTACCACGTGTTGTCTACTCAGATAACGGCCAGCCGTTCTCATCCGAATTAATGAAACATGTTTCACTTCTGTTAGGATATCAGTGGAAATTCCACTGTGTCCGACACCCCGAGGCAGCAGGTCTCGTAGAAAGACATAACCAGATACTGAAAATCAGATTGTCCAAAATATGCAGAGAGAAAGGTGTCGACTGGGTAGTAGCGTTACCAGTTGCACTCTTTTACATAAGAATGGTAGCACACTCTCGAACAGGGCTATCCCCGTATGAGGTGATCTTCGGCAGACCACCAAATATGTGGGGGACGCCCATACCACGCAAAATAACTGATGTTGACTGTAATATGCTGACAGATTACTTGGCTTCCTTGATGTCTGCACTACAATCTTGTCGTTCACAGGTAGCTGCAGCCTTTCCCGACAACACTGAGGTGAAACCCCATGACGTAGTTCCGGGTGATCTCGTATTTGTGAGAAATTTCGACCGAAAGACTCAGCTGGAGCCCAGGTGGAAGACACCCAAGTTGGTTCTGCTCACTACAAGGACAGCCGTGAAGATCGAGGGCCGCAAGGGCTGGATTCATTCAAGTCATATCAAGAAATTTCATGGACTATCCTCGGATATAGACATTGTGCCCTGCACTCCCTCACAGACTGATTCAAAACTTCCTTTGGTTGAAAAGACTAAAACCGAACTCTATAAAGTAAAATTGAGGCCTAGAACGTCAGACAATTTGATTGTTTAAGTCCTCTCCAAGGTGAAGCGGTTGAATTTGTCTCTGACATGTATCCTCTAGACCTGAATCATGGACAGTCGCGGAAAATGTTGAAACGACAGGCGTATTGTAAATCACTGCGTAGCCATTGCATAGTGACATTAATAATCTTGTTTTCCTTAAGTCTTTTAATAATTACTGCAAGTATATTGTTGCACATATATTACCCTATTGCCAGAAACGTTTACAATGTTACCGCAGAACATTCTTTTAGTGACCTACCGCCGCATGAATTGTCTTATAGACTTGCGCTGCGCAATAACACTTTCATTAGTATGTTACATCATTCCCATCAGACTAGTAATGCCACCAATTGTTGGGTGTGTGGTCGGCTCCCTCCCTATCAGAATTATGAAGGAGTCCTGCCATTCTTTCCACACCCATTTACACATAATGGCTCCTGTGGAGCATGGTTTAGTTTAATCAATTCCATAGACTCAGACACAGCAGTTTACCAAGATCATTGGGTATGGGGAAACCTGAACCTAGTTTTACTCAAGGTCTGCTACCCTGACAAGGAGGGTCGCCCCAAAAGAACAGGAACTGATCTAGAAAATGAAGTATATGGATTAGGTAATTTTACACCTAATCTCATGATTCTAAATGTCGTATCCGAAGTTGAACTAGTCTTACCCACCATGTCAGTATTCCCAGCGAAGGGTGAATTGTGTGTAAGAAAGGTTGGTTCCATACATATGGGCCATAGTAAATGCACTACTATAGTAGAATTCAGTGATCAAGGCAAATCTTCATTTAGAGCTTATCGCCACTCCTACTTTATATGTGGTCAGACTGCATATATGCGTCTACCTCTAGATTGGGATGGTACCTGCTACATTGCATTCCTTTTGCCACCTGTTTTCCTAGCTCCTCCTGATTATTACAGAAATATTCATTTAGTACACAACAGAGAGCGGAGAGATCTCCCAATTGTCGATTACACTGAAACAGCATGGGAAAAATATACAGATTTCAATAAAGGCATCTTTCCCTATATAGGTACTGTTACTAATAGTAAGCTGATACGTAGATTAACTAGAACCCTTGAAGCAGTAGTGAATGAAACTATTTCCGCCTTAGGCAATTTAACAGAAGAGCAGTCTGCTATGCGGATTGTTGTGCTTCAAAATCGTCTTGTCCTTGACGTCATCCTGGCTGATAGGGGCGGAGCTTGTAGGGTCATCGGATCAAGCTGCTGCGTATTTATACCAGAAAATTCGCCATCTGTATATAAAGCTATAACTCGCCTTCACAAGATTGTAAGCCAGATACACCAGAATCCAGGCACCTGGACTTGGTCCAGTTGGTTTTGGAGTGTGATATCAGCCTGGGGATGGAGAGTTCTATCCTTCCTAGGTATTGGCCTTCTCATACTATTCAGTTGCTGTCTATGTCTACAATGTGGACCAGCGATCTGTGGTCTGTGTGCCACATCGTGTTTTCCACCACCAAGATCTCATTCGTCACGGAAGAAGAAAGAAGAACAAATGATGTTATATGAACAGATCAATGGATTGATGAAGATTGATATCTCTTAACGGGCAAGTAGGGGACAAGGAGGGAATGTGGAAATATGGATTTTTCTGGTCAGTTATGTCCCCTATCTTGGACCCCAACGGTTCTATGTGCATGTCACAAGTACATGTATGTTCCCTCCAGTTCCAGTTATGAAGACGCAAATACATGTGCGTCCACCGTCAACATGTCCTCTGTCAGATCCGCCATGAATAGGCCAGATATTCCATTCCTAAGTATGAAAGGCCACCGGCTTTATATGGTTCACTTATGCCATTTTACAGTCCAGGCAAGTAGGCCCTGATTCTGTCATCAAACTCTTCTTGCCTTCTGCCTCTGAAAGCTCCAGTCTGAGCCTGCATCTGTGACCATGAACTTTGTCTCATTCTCTGCGCGGCTCACGAAGCCTGACATCAGCCTATTCTCTGCCAAGAACTGTATTTCACCTTCGAATTATCTGCTTCCCCCTCAGCCGATGCATTCCTGCCTAGTAGTTTAAGTAAACATTCTTCCAGTTACCGAGCAAAAGGCCCGGCTTCTCTGTCCTCATGCAAGTAATTCATAGCCCTGTTACCATGGAATATTCCTACCCCCTCGCATTTAGTGTAGACACTTAGACGCTTGTACACGCACAGTCAGTATAGAATAGATTCTGTCCGAGAGTCCTTCTTTTGTGGATAACATAGTTCTTTAAACATAGGATGTTAGATATGATTTGGGATTAGGTTGACTTGACCCCCCAGACTTTTCGTCTCCACATGTAGAGCTAAATGTCAAGTCCCCTTCACCCCCTAGTTGCACGTCAATCATACGTCATGCTGCTGCGCGCGCATCTATGCCAAGTATTATCTTATAGATCCACCTATATGTGACATCATAACCAATTATGTTCCTTTTTACTCCTTATTACACCCATTTTCGGTTACGCAGATAAATCGTCATTTTCCTTATCAATTGTTACGCCTACTGTATTCGCTTCATTGTAATGTATGTACTATAAAAGTCATTTCTTGTCAATAATGTATGTACTTCACTTCCTGAACCTCCGTGGTGATGGAACTTGGAGCAACCGATTATAATCGTTCATTGGAATAAAGCCCATTCCGAACCTCTAATACCACGGCTTCTGCCTCTCATTTTACTGAGCTGTTTTATTATGTTTCTGTATCAAATTAAGTCCCGGTAAAGGAAAATTATTTACCACATATCAACTACTTTCTGTCAATCTGTGTTAAAATTGGCAAAATTGGCTGTCCCACAGGGAAATTCTGAACAGAGTCAGTGTCCCTCAATTCACATCTCAGAGGCCAGTCAGCCCAAAACAGTGCCTTCCTTGGGTTGCATGGCCAGTCTGGCACTCCCATATTGTTGGTTGTGCCACAGACAGCCTCTTAGGCCTGTGTTGTCTGAGAACAGGTACCATCAGACCAAGCAGTGCCTCTGTTAGACCAAATGGGTTAATTATGTCCTCTTCTCTATGATTTCCCATGAATAATTAGTATTTGTGTACCATCATATTTTGTTATTAATTGTACACTAGGGTGCTGCTGCCACTGAGAATAGCATGTGTCTCTTTCTGCCCTACTGTTCTTATAAATGAGACACAGAACAGGCATTTTCTTTTCTATGATTACCCCCATTTTATACACTCAGTTCTCACTTGTTGATATCCCATGTCTGATCTAATTATTTAGTCCAAAAATGTATCTGTCTCTGTTGGTTTTCCTTTTGAAATTGATCTATCACAAATCACTGCCATTCCCTACCCACACATCCTAAGGAAGTTGAAAGTCAGAGTGTTCTGTCACCACATAGAGGAACACGGCTGTAGGCAAAGTTGCTGTAGGCAATCCTGGCACTACAATAAATGTCTCTTTGTTAAGTGAATTTCCAAGGGAAAACTATGAACAAAGAGATTTCAAGCTCCTACAGTACTCACATTACACCACACATCAGGAAACAACACTGGCTTCCAATACACGAGTGCGCTCACTTCAAACTCCTCTCACACACATTCAAGGCACTCCACAACTCAAGGCCCACCTACCTGAACAGTTGCATCCAATCCACCAACCATTCAGAAATCTCCGCTCTGCAGGACTCCTACTCACAAACATCCTACTCATACACAGAACCAGATCAGGAGGATGAGCGTTCTCTTACATCACTCCTAAAGCATGGAATGACCTCCCTCTCCACATCAGAGCCTCCTCCTCTCTTCTTGAATTCCACAAGAAGCTGAAGACCTGGTTTTTCAATTAACCAGCCTACCATAGGTATGGGCTAGGCACACATCTACGCAGTGCCAGGATACCTTTGTGGATGATAGTGCACATTCCAAATACACGTAACATATCATAACATAACAAAAGTCAGCTATTTCATTAAATTGTTTAAGTTGCAGTTAGAAACCTGCTCTGTGGCCTGCCCGATTTTTAAAAGGAATTTCAGTAGATTGGATTTGCCAATTTCTTAGTAGAGGTAAGTAGTCATATTATAAATAGTCTAGAGGCAGGTTTTACCCCGTTATTGTAGACATCCATGCATTGGAAGCATAGGTGCCTATGCTAAACCTTTGACTAAAATCAGAACATTCTATGACCCATACGGAGCTATGGTTTCTGCTTTCTGATAGTTTCTTTGCACGCCTTACTTCCCTCTCGGCTATTGTATGGAATATGCTCCCAAGTGTCCCTTTGTGATTTCAAATGTTTAGATTGAATGATTGTTAAACAATTTTTATTGGGTTTTTATCAAGTATAGACAGTAGCAGCTCGATAAGAACAAAAACAGGTAGTATTCTTAGGTACATTTCAATTTTGTTACATGAATGAAACCAGGGTTTTTTCAGCATCGGCACATATAGTATTTAAAGCAAATAGCAAGTAACAATAGAATGTGAATTTCAGCTTGCATAACACTATGCAGGCAAGGAATTAAGTGCACTGGCTCATAATAATAAGAAATATTAGAATCCTTCAGCTACATGATGTTGTGTCTCCCTAAAACGTTTAGATTGACTGATAATGATTCTCTGAATAATCAAAATTAGATCACTCAGAGAATCGTCATTACTCATCCAGTTGGTATACCGCCCTACCATGAGTTTGTCTAATTTCAAGGTCAAACATAGCAACCTATGTTAGTTGAACTAGGTTAACCTTGGACAGCCTGTCAGATGTGTGAATTTTCTACAGTCACAGGTGTAAATTAGAGGCAGGTTAATTGCAGTTGAAATTGTAAATTTGGTGACTGTCCTCCAAAAGTTGCAACTCTGGGTGTACATAACAATTTAAATTCCTGCTTCCAAACTGGCTGCACTTCTAATAATGCACCTTCTTCAATAAGAAATAAGTGGATCAATGAGTATGACAAAGACCCCCAAATCATCCAACTTTGGAGGAGCACTTGGACAATGGAAACTTTTTTCTGTGTGAAGAAAATGAGGGAAAAACTAAATGTCAGTCGGACATCTTTTCTAACTCTTTAATAGTGGATTTCCTGTTCTGCAAACCATCCGCAGTGGTAAAATTAGCACTGACAAATGTGAGCCAGAGGGACATTTTAAAAAATCACAGTTTTCCCTGTAATATATCTGTGACACTTGTGAATGACTAAAAATGCAAAAGCGGTGTGGAGAGTAGATGTACATCTACGCTGCTAGAATGAGCATTCTAGTATGTAGGTGTACATCTACGCCCCATTTCACCTTTGTTATCTGGATCAGCCATTTCGCCACAAGGACTTCATAGTACTTCGCAGCGAATGGCGGCGAATGACACATTTTTGTCCTCAATGAACATGGTTAATGTTTTAAAGGAATTATTTTACTGACACACATTGCAATAGATCTCTATATACGAAGCAGCTGTTGTATGTTTTGCTTAAGAAGTATAAATGAAATTAGCATTAGAAAGAAGATGAGAGATCCTCATAAATCTAGGCAATCAATCAAAGAGTAAGGAAGAATCATAAACAGATGTGTATGCCATTGAAAGTGAAGACTAATTAGTTATTCGCCAACATATGAGGGATATTATTTTGCAGAAGCTGTTACATTAGCACAGGAAGTGATGACAGCATCTGGGCATTGCTGCTGCTATGGCAATGACCAGAATGCACAACAGTTAATGTACAGTGAAGAAAGACATAGAAGCTAGCCTTCCTAATGTGAAAACATTTATAAGTCATGACAAATGATTAGAATAAGAAAGTTTCACAATAAGTTCAAATCAATTGTTTGAATATTCAAACATAAAGAGAACAGGTGAAAGAGACAGGTCAGCATAGTTGTAGTATAGTGTATGAGTGGTGCGAGGTCAATGTACTGCAAAGTAAATCAACTAGTGTTCAATATGTTCTACTTTGATTGAAATAAAGAGAATTATAGATTGGTAGATGTCTGTAGCTGTTTGCCGGCCAAGAGTTTCAAATGACATAATATACATCCTGTAGGATGATCACAAGGGCAGGCAGTGCAGGGGAGAGGAGTCATCTGGGAGTCATACACAATATGGCTTTCTTTATCTTCTGTGTGCGCCCAGACATTCCATCACTTCCTTTCCATAAAAACATATATAAGAAATCCTGCAATGCAAAGGAAAGACCACATGGGTACATGGAGGAGATGCGGGGGTTGGGGGTGTGGGGGTGGACTGATCAACAAAGCAGCTAAGTGCAAGTTTAATCAGTCCTCCCCTGCCTACCTTGGGCATCAGATGGGTAGTTGAAAGGTTCCGATACATACTTCTGATTCCGATATATACACCTAAAAAGGGTGTTGGAGAATTTCTTGCCAAGTTCAGTGAGAAGGGGAAGGATCAGTCAGTGACATTTAGAAGTCACAGACTACTCCCTAGGGCAGAAATGAGCTGCTACTGAAAAAAAATCACTTTTGTGTGCCCTTCGAAGATTCAATCCTTACTTGTTTCCCTTACAGCATCTGTGGTTTTACATTTGTCTCCCAGTGGACCCAATTATCATTTACGCTCACTGAGGCCCCACCCCCCTATTAAAATGGACTGATACCTCAGTGGAGTGCTCTGTGGCTTGAGACACATCCAGAGTGCACCGTGGTTTGAGAGTGTGTCTTCTGTCTTCTCTAACAGAGTTTTTGGGACTGGCAGTGATGGCAGAGTGATGTGATCTATCATGAAGGAATAGGACTTTTTCCTTGGGTCCTTCAAAGGTGATTCTTACTAGCCTCTGTAATGTAAACATTTCTGCCATTCTCCCTTATTCAGGTCTTTCACTTGCCGGCATGTGGATATTATGTGTACATTTTGTGTCATTGCATACATGCGTAGGCTGTATGCATTAACGTCAAAGTACAAGTAAATCCAATTTGGTTTATCAGTGAGAGCATGGCAACCAAGAATGGTGTCATGCTTTGTGCACAATTACATAAGCCTTTGCTGACCTGGGAGCCTGCATTTACGTGCTTTGAGAGGAATGATGGGGAAGGGACGCCTGCAGCAGGGCCTCTGATTGAACAGTGTCTCATCTTCCACCGTGATCTGCATCTGCAAGAGATGTGGCCTGCGGTTAGTGCCCAATAAACATTTTTATGTGGGCTGGTAGGAAGCAGCTCACTTGTTCAAGGCACATACATGAAGTTCTCACAAGTGACCAAGAAATCTTCAAGTGCAACTGTGCAAGACAGCTGACTGATCTTAATGTAAGTTTTGTTCCACTTGACCTTAAAGTTGTACTATAATCTAGTTCTATTGACACAATCTCCCTAAATGAGTCCTCATCAGACGAGGACAAATTGATGGTGAAGAATCCTTCTGGAACTGCTGTGGGAACCTCACTAGTCTCCCGCCTGCTGTGAAAGAAGATACTATACTGCAGCCTACAAAGGTTACTATACCTAGAAGGAAGGGATCCAACAGCACATATGGCCGTGATGATGTGTGGTGAGCTGCCAGGGGTCTTCTCTAGAACACAGATCACCCAGCTGTTGTGCGTAAGGAGAAGCAGACACTATTTGCCCCTAAACGTAGTCATTTCTATGGTGACAAGATGAAAAGAGAGACCAAAAGAACATGAAATATCCCGATGTTTCACCATCATGGGGTTAAACCAGGAAGTAAAGCAGAAGGCAAGATGCATGCTGGAATTGTTGGGAAAGGATCTATCAGGGCACCCAATCTCTGATGAATGGCTCAATAATTATCGAAAATCCACGTCTTTGTACAGATTTGTGGTATAAATATGAAAAGAAAAAACGTGTGAGGGCCACAATATTGAGATACTTTGCAACAGAAACGTCTTCTATTGGGGGGCAAATAGAATTTGCATTTTATTTTCTGAGCCAGAGTTTTTCAAAGTCACTGTTCTCGCAGGTTCATGGTTTTCGACGCAGTAAATCTGGTTCTTGCCGCCATCCCTCATTCCAAACAGGAAGGCTTGAAATTGTGTTATAAATCTACCCCGGTGTAAAGATTTAGTTATAGTAACTGATATTTCTTGAGGAACATTTAGTTCTTCATTATACAGCAATGATGGATATAACACTGAAAAGTGAACTAATCTTTTAAACTGCTCAAATGACATTGCGAAGGTGAAGAGAGTTGAGATCAGATCCAGACATGTAACAAAAAGCATGTTCAAATGAGCCCTGGACCTGCCTACTTTATTTCTTTCTCTCTCTTTCTCTGTCCTTCTCTGTCTTTCCTTAGGCCCCAGTAGTGTCTGCTGCCATCAACCCCAGAAAGCTGGCAAGCAGTTTTGAAGGCCTAAATGCAGCCCTGCCCTTTAAAAAACGCACCTCCAATTGTTCCAGCCTAGGGTAAAATGCCTTGTGGGTGAAATGCCAGCCCAGCCCCGGTTGAGATCTGCAGTGGCAAGTGCTGAAGTGGAAGTCACCCATCCCCATGGAGGCTTCCTCTACAATACTGTCTTTCATATGAGTACCATAAAAAACACATTGTTCGCCAGGGAGACAGATCTGTGAATATAAGGAGAATCAGAGATTTTCTTGCCATTTTGTGAAGCTACTGTCCCCTGCTTGGACACCATGTATTCAACTGACTCAGACATGTATGCAAGGTGAGAGGGCATGCATGATGTCACCAAGTGCTTTACACCCGTATTCTAATCCCTGCTGCTTCAGGAAATCACAGACATGCTGAGAATCCACAATTACATATTTCAGCGACTGCCTTTTGCAGCATGATGAGCCTGCAAAACTTGGTAATAAATTCCCAGAAAATAACTGTCCAAGAGTTAATTGTGTTCCTTAATGTCTCATTTACATACTAGAAACTTAAGAAAAGCAATTTGTATTTTATATTTACTGTTTTCAATATTTACATCTGAAAACAAATGAAACACTCTGATGCAAGTGAAATGACTTTATGTAACTGGTGAATGGAAGAAGTTATTTAATCATAAACATTCAGCAATACTTTTTTCGGAGTTAATCAAAGAGTATAGGCCAAGTATAAATGAGAAAGAAAGCTCACATCATTTTTCACAAATTGAAAACAGTGCTCCTAAAACTTGTTGACGTTTGGGTGGACAGAGGCCGTACACGCATGTTCTCGCCAAACGTCCATGCCATGCTGACATTCTTACCAAAGCAAAGAAAACATGTAGCTAAAGATTTCTCTTGCCTGCTATTCAATGTCATTGGCCACTGAGTGGTGCTCTCCAAGGCTTGTCACAGGGCCATTGGCTTACTCAGCAGTGGCAATAAGTCACATATTGCACAGCTCACCAGTGCAAGTACTAAATAGGCACATCCATCAAGTCAATGAGTAATGTAAATGTTATATTTGCTTTAATAAGTACATTTGTTGCACTCTATAAACTATGTATTCTGTTTAAACTTTGAGGCAAACAATGAAATTCTCTAGATGCAAAAGATCCTACAGTTGCATTTTAACTCCATTTCAATTAAGAATCTGCATTCAGTTAATTAATTCTGTTTGCATTTCATAGGTTTTAGTACTTTGATGTGGACCCAGCCTGTAGAGAACTACAGAAGAAGTCCATATGTAACTGAATGTCATTTGCAATTCCAGTCTAGGAGAAGATGCTTTACTTTCTCACTACAGATTCAATAATCTATGATTTTGAAACTCGTTGCTGCCAAGAAAGAGAACACAGATAAGAAAAAACATGAGTCAATATATTAAAACACTAACTTTATAAGTTTTATAGACAAGAAAAGTAAAGGAAACCCAGCGGGACTCAATATATAGCGTTGCCAATGCTTGGCTTTTTTCACTCACTTTTTCAGAATGTAGTTATTCCATCGCAGAGATTATACAAGATGGCTGCTTGCCCAGAATAGACAGATGTTCAAAATATAAAGTTATTCATCTATTCCAAAAGCTAAATTGACTTTTTCCTTCAGAGCAAGAAAGCCATCTCTCTCCAAACTAGACAAAGGGTAGAATTTGTTCTTTAGTATATTTTCTGCTTTGGAAAATATTGTTCAATCATAAACTCTAGGCAAAAGATAATCTAAATGGATCATGAATTATGTTGTGTTAAACCAAAACAGAATGGAATGGAATTTGAAGGTTTTGGCCGGGCAAAACATTAAATGTGACGACAATTAGACATATTGATCTGGGTGATAAATAATTACAGCCATTAGCCAGCCCATTTCCTTGTCAGTTGTGTACTTACCATACTCTCCTCTCTTGCACACATAATCAGGATTTATCATGATTCAACATATGGCCTGATGCTATGATCCACAGGAAGAACATTTTGATCTGCTTGTCATATGAATACATGATTCCCATTAAGATCCGATATTGCGGTATTCACGGCAGAACCTGTGAATCTCAAGGTTAAATTAGATACCTAGTCCCCCCAGTCCACCACTGGTAGAGCAGTCATGCACTGCTAGTCCGACTTTGCCATTGACATCAATGGCAAAGCCACCACCTCCCCTGGACATGTGTGTAAGTCAAACCTCAGGCAAGCCTACCAAGCCTCAAGGGCAGGGTGTACCATTTAACACAGGCAGGACATATACTTTACATGTCCTAACAGTAAAACACGTGAAACAACTGTTTTTACTTTGGAACTACTTGGTCGCCCAGATGGCGAGTACAGGGTTACAAGCTGACCCCAAAGCCTTGCTAACTCCTGAACGGTGTGACAGGAGACATGGATCTATCGAAGGAGGGTGAGGACCCACGCATAGAGGATGCTGTGCAAAGGCTGTGTTGAGGGGTCAGGGGCACCTGAGAGAGAGATGGACCAGATGGTGGGCAGGAGGGTGTGATGTGTGGAGTCCGGCATGGTGTTGTGGTATTCACATTCTGGGAGTTCTGGGAAGCATTGCTCACTGATAGCAGGTAGGTACGGAGTGGCAGCCATCTGTCCTTCACTCTAGAAGATGGAGGTTGGAGAGAGGCAGATAGCTCGTTGATGGTGTCACAATAAGCTAAGCTATTAAGCCAGCCTTTGGCAGTGGGCGGGTGTCTCCTCCCCAATGTAGTAAGACTTCCCATTTGGCGAGAAATAGGACCATCGCTGTGAATAGGCTGATGCTTTTTGGGAGGTTTTGTACATATCCCAGCAATGCCGGGAGGGAATCAGGGTCGGGATCCATCTCCATCATTTGGGCCAGTCGGGAGAAGACTTCGTCCAGAAAAATGCAATGTGTCTACAGATCCAAGTCATATGCACGAAGTCTGTCCGTGGTATGGCATTTGGAGCACTCAGGAGATCTCTTGTGGTCAAATATATGTTAGCCATCAGGAGTGATATATGCTCTGTGCAGGAATTTGAAATGTATGAGTTTGTGGTGATGACTGGGAGATATGGAACGTGTTCACATACAACAGGGAGCCCACATCTTATCTGTTAACTGGCAACCCAGATCACGTTCCCAGTAGCCACTAAGTTTCATGTCAAGGGTGGCAGGAAAGAGACACGTGTGGTATAATTTTGACACTAGCCGGATGCTGCCGTCGTCACTGATCACAAGTGTAAAGGGTATGAAGTAATCTGGCGCTAATGGATATGACGCGATCTGTGTCCGTAGAGCACTGTACATGCAGTGCATCACAAAGTGATCCATGACGGGAGCAGCAGCAAAATGAACATCAGTACAATGAGAGATGCTTGTCAGGAAAGAGGTTGCCTAATGTGTGATGGGCATAGTTTTCCAAGGTGCTGTTTAACCAATGTCTCGCAGGTAATGGGGATGCCCATGATATAACAGTTCTGCTCAAATCATGATGCAAATTTATGTATTTTATGAGCTCTATAAACTGCCTCGAATTAAGCATATTATGCCTTTCCTGAGATAAAAGTTTTTTTTATATATATATATACACAGAATATATGCAGAGAAGACAGGAACAAGGGGCATTAAGATTAACTCCGGGGGAAGAGTTGGACATTTTAAAAAGGAGCCGGAGAGAAACACTGTGACCCCAAAACAAGGGACCTGCAGCAGCAGGGGTACCCAGAGGAGAAGGGGGAGAAGACAAGCCCAGAGAAGTAGGAGAAAACAAGATGAGGGGGCGAGGTCGAGGCAATCGCAGATAAAAGAAGCCAATACTGACATCATAAATACTACTAACTCTAATACCCATGCTGAAAACACCATCATAGATCTGGCCAATATTAATTTAACCATAGCTGAACAGCAAATATTATCATTAGGCCTATCATACTGCCCAGAATCTAATTTTGATTATGTGCAAACCAGGGCAGACATCTACTGTTTCATTAGAAAACTAAAGCTAGCAAAATGTCATCTGTCTAAAGCTACAAGGGACCAAAATGACACCTATGAAATCATGAACAGTGATAAAGGTAAAGAAAAAGAATCATTGGGCCTAATAGTATCTGATTTGGAAATATTGCAAGATATGCAAGAATTACAAATGGGTCAATCACAAACTGCTAGCAATATGGTTGCACAAACAAATCCAGACTATCAAGATCATACATTGGACAAACTAGTAGTGAAAGCTGTCAAACCCAGTACCCCATTCAAGATGACGTCTAAATTTGTACCTGTTATGCCACGAGACTCCCTAGACATATTTAGTGAACAATTGGTGGCACAGATTAAAAGTCTTAATTATTCCTTAAATAAATCTAAGATGAAATACACTCATCAAGAAAGAAGTTACTTTTCGTTAATGAAAAAGTTGAACGACAATAAAAAGGTGGTCATTAGAAATGCGGACAAGGGTGGGAATATAGTGTTGTGGCCCTTAGAACAGTACTTAGAAGAAGCTCGTAACCAACTTATGGATGTAGAATGTTATCGGAAGAGTACCATCCTAAAATATAAGCAGATGCAAGAGCAATTTTTCTCTTTACTGTTGGTATGGAAAAGCGTGGGCATGATTAATTGGGATGAATACAAGTTTTTAAAAACAGACCACGCCGGTTATGTACTTTGTACCTAAGATACATGAAAACATTACTAGGCCACCTGGTAGACCCATCATTGCTGCTTGCAATGGACCCTTAGAAAATGTGTCCAGGTATATAGATTATTTTTTACAAGATCATGTGAAAGGATTGAAATCGTATGTGCAAGACACAAGTGATTTTTTGAGAAAGGTTAGAGATATAACATGGGCTGAGAATTACTTACTCATTGCACTGGATGTATCGTCCCTGTATACCTGTATCAGAAATGCAGCTGGTCTTAGGGCAGTTGAAAACTTTTTGTCAAATAGAGCTACACAATTTGAACAACATAACAAAATGCTCTATAACATGCTGTTATTCTGCCTAAACAATAATCTTTTTACCTTTAACAATCAAATGTACCACCAAATTCAGGGAGTCACCATGGGGGCCAGCTTTTCCCCCAGCTATGCCTGTTTATTCATGGGCTGGTGGGAGGAGCTGGTCCTCATGAGGCAACATGAACACACATTTAAAACCCATATTGTGAGTTGGCTGAGATTCATAGATGACTTATTCAGCATATGGGAAGGAAGTGAACAAAATGCATTAGAATTCATAGAACACCTTAATGAAAACAATGTTAATCTAAGATTTACTCATGATATAAGCAGTACACAAGTTACATTTTTAGATGTGCAAATCAAAATAGTAAACAAAAAATTGACTACTGCTCTGTTTAGGAAACCCACTGCAGGCAACACACTACTTCATGCAACTAGTGCACACCCCACTCACCTCATCAACAGCATCCCTTATGGGGAAATGCTACGTATACGCCGTATATGCAGTGAAGAGGAAGAAGTAGATAAAATGCAAATAGAATGCCGCAATCGTTTCCTAGCACGAGGATATAAGAGTAAGGTCATTGAAGCAGCCATATTTAAATCTAACAAGAAAGCTAGAACAGACCAACTACAATACAGGAATAAGTCTGATAATAAAAACAATGTATTGGATCCAATCAGACTTATATTAGGTTTTTCTAAGCAAGAAAAACAACTTCGCACCATCATTAGACGTAATTGGCCATTAATAAAAGATGATCCAATTATAGGGAAGTTTATAACGAACAATCCCTCTATAACATTTAAAAAGACCTCTAGCATGGGCAATGTGTTAGTAAAAAGTAGCCCGGAAGACCAGAGTAAAACAACATGGTTATCTGCTAGGAAAGGATTCTTTAAATGCACTACTTGTAAAGCTTGCCAGCAGTGAGTAAATACCAGCTCCTATTGCACTGCATTTGATGACAAAATACATTTAATTAAACAACATCTAACTTGTAAGACTGAATTTACAGTTTATGTATTGGAATGCAGTTGCAACCTCAAATATATAGGGAGCACCAAACTGGCAGTGCACAAAAGAATCTTACAGCATATGAGGGCCATTACCAATAATGATGTCACATACCCTGTTGCGAGACATTTTAAAGAGTTTTATGACAATAATCTCAAAGACCTCAGATATTTTGCTTTAGATTCAGTACCACCACATAAAAGAGGCGGTGATCGTGAGGGCAAATTACGACGATTGGAAACTAGATACATCCTAGAATTTGATTCAAAGCATCCTAGAGGCCTTAACACAACAGAAGATTTGCACACGTATATATAAATGTAACTTTTAACCTTTTTAGAAAAGAGTTGGGTATTATTTTATCGAGTTTTAAAGGTTCACTATGCAATATATACCATTAGAAGTTTTCTTGAAATTTCAACATATGTATTCTAAGTCAATTTTAGAGTATGTGTAGGTCAATACTTATGGTGTAGATTGGATATTTACCATGCGTATCCCCACAATACTCTGAGATATATATAATCCTAACTACTAAGACACAGGTTGCACTGCTTATCATCATTCAGAAGGGGATATACTAGATTATTTGATCTGTGCTTATTTGGAAAATGGAAATGTCGGGATGATAGGATTTTTTAGGGATGGAAGGGAATGGTGTATTTGAGTTGTGATTATAAAATTAGATTTTACAATACTTATATATTTTTCTATATATTTATATATTTATAATCGTATATCGAATTTTTTAAGAAAATGTTTAAAAATGTGCATTATATTTATTGAATGTATTTACTTGTAATATTTATTTTATCACACTCATATAAACATAAACATGTCAGGATATGGATTTCAACACACTAAATGTAGATAAATTCTCAAACCATATCCTGGTCATTTGCCCTTCTAAACCTTCTAAACCTATTTATGTGGTTTTATCCTTATTTTAAACTACAGCTGCCACAAATATATTATATTTACTATATTACACAGCCAAGATTGTATATTGAAATTAGATTTTGGTATATATTTAAAAATGGTATTGTTTTAATTGATAATACCATATTTTATCTATATACACATATTTGGTTGTATATATAATCTCAACCAATATATATTATCTTGGCCATGCACAGCACTTTAATGAATTTCTATTATTTAGAAATTCTGCACAATTTTTCACTTTTTCCTTTACTTTTTTCTTTTTGAATTTTTCATGTTATCACATTAGCCATTTTGCACATGTAAATCTTAGATATAGAGAACAATGCAACGTATTATTTAAGTATAAAGAACAATATGCTCATGTACCAACCACAATATATGTATTTATACGTGGAACACTCGATAGTATTTTGTTCATGTCTATTGTTTACAAATGAAGCACTAGCACTTTAAAAATGGCTTTCACAGTCCAGAGCGTGTCATGTGATCAAGGCCGAGGGACGGCCGAAACGCGTCATGGCGGACTAACTGGTGGTGTACAACAATAAACTAATTTAGAAGCACCGATTTGGGTCCACACTCGTCTATTTTCTGGGAGAAAACAGTGGAACGAGGAGCTTGAAAATATATTTATGTATATATATATATATGTATATAGAAAACGTCATATATATATATATATATATATCTTTAAATGCTACCATCTATGTGATGGGTTGTTTTGTAATTAAGATCAATAAATTGAGATTTGCAGGCCATTTTTAGTTTTGCGTAATTAATACATTTCATTAAAATCTTCTCTATTATAAATATTTTATTTTTGGCACTTTTTTGTGTATATTTGCTGAAGGGTTACTGGTTATCAACTTTAATTTTTACGCAAAATAATCTTTCAGATAAGGAGAATCAATAGGGTATAAATAAGAGAGGATGGGTAGAAGCGACTTTGTTAAAAAAAACAACAACAACAAAAATAGCTTTACACATGTCAGAGGTACGTTTGTTATGAGCAAAGTGGTAACCTAGGAACTATTTTCTTCTCTTTTTTTCAAAGAGAATAGATGACTTGTCTGATGGTAGAAGATGTGGCTGTCAGAATGAGAAATCAAGAGGAAGTTTGTAGACGTAAAAGATGGACCAGAAAGCAAGGAGTCAAACATTCTTTTGAAGGCCTCAAGTGATGCCATATTATGCCCTTACGTAGATATCGTTGAAAGGTTTGTGTCACTGAGCAACAACAAGCGAGCTGTATTTTTCATGAGTTTTCTACTTGAGGCACATGCTTCAGTAAAGACCTATGCACACAGACAACAGCCCACAGGTAAATTAGTTATTATATGTATTTTTTTCAGATGATGCCATGGAATCATCATTTGATTTTCCCTTTGCCCATTGTTTGTGTCTGTTTTCAATTGCTGATAGGATTTCACATGGTACTTTACTGTGCTACTTTAGTTGATGGAGGTTTGTATGAAATTGTAGGGATGTTTCCACTCTTCTCGCTTATCTTGCATAGTCGGCATCAGCGGTTGAACAACACACACCCAATGCTCTCATCAACGTTTCTCTAAAAATTCTTTTGTACAGGAATGTTGATCAACACTGTAGTTTGCGTTGCTTTGTTTGTAGTACCTACGCAAACGTTCCATATATCTGGGCTTTGGTCGTTACTTTGTAACATGTCAAGACCGATATGTAATATTGTAAGCTCAGACCTGTCTGATATAAAGCTCCTTTTATCGCAGAGCTGAGGAAGCTAAGAAATTAAGAAGGGATCCCAAAGCCGCAGCCCAGCCAAGGGTCTGACTTGGTTCTAAGAGCCCGTGAGGTAGCTGAGCCCTGAAAACTTCTGCCGTGTTAATCATACAACAACCATCATTTAAAACTATGATAAAGGTTGTCTCTTAAAAATTCAATACAGTGTATTTCTTTAACATACTGGACAATTTCACCTTAGTACATCAGATTGTCACTGCATTGAGAGGCATTGATCTTTCTCCTGTTCTACATGGGAGATTTCTGCGTTGTCTTTCATGCTTGCCGCTTGGGGTTAGAGCGGGGGTGACAGGCAGAACAGAAGCCACACGAAAGCTCGGCTCGTTTTGGGCCTGAAGTCCAAGAGGACCTCGAGCTGAGTCAGAGCCAGGCATAGGGCTCGAGCTTTCAGTTGTTCACCCACTTATACTTTTTCTTAAATGTATCTGTATCTAAGGTCTGTGCTGCGTTGCTTCGCTCTTCTCCAGAGTTTCCTGTTTTTTTTCCATTTGACTGTTGGCTCTGAATGACTGTTTCGCTTCCAAATACAATAAATGCCATATACATCCGGCGACATTATAACAAAAAATGCACTTCAGTTAGGAAAAAAAACAAATGTCACAAAGACTGTCACTTAGAGGCGACTATCTCACGGATCACCTGCACATCCTGAGCAGAAAGTTTCCCAGGTAAGAGATTAACCACGAAGCAGGTTCTGAGCCATTTCTTCCTCGTAAAGATAAATGCCGAGCGGTTCAACAAAAACACATTGTGGTCCTGCGTTGTTGATCTACTGCTGTACAACATAATTTTAAAAGCATGCAGCGACCACAAGGCAAAACAAGCCTTCCAGAAAAATACTGGTTTTTTTTTTTATTTTCCGTGGCCAAAGAATATTGTTTTGTTGGGCACTGTAAACGGCTCTCGGATTTGTTTGGCGTTGCAGTACAAAAATCTAGGAGGAAATGGCACTGAATGAACAAGACTAACTTGTAGCAGAACTCACCCGGGCAATAATATAAATCAATTACAGGTGTAAAGCACCAGGGGGCGTGCAGCCAACTGACTCATTCCGTTCAATGAGCAGACGTCCGCCTATTATGAAGTGTGTTCCCGCTGAGACAAATAATGCTTGGATATTCACCTCTAAAACGGCACAGGATCGTGTTACCCTCTCCCACCCATCAATTTTAGAGGGACATACTTTCACAATTATAGTCTTGGCAACCAAATGTGCCCAAAGGATCTAGACATTATTTCTAATGCTTTAGGGCAAAAAGACATGTTCATTGCCCAACCAGAAGCAGACTACATTTCCTAATACTAAGAGATGCTGCTGCCAATAAGTTGTCTATCACAGAGAGCCTTATACCGTGGCCCCAATTATACGTGTTCTGTTAAATTATTATATGTGTGGTAAGTGTTGTTACCACACATATTAGAATTCTTATTTTCGAGGTCATTTCCCATTCCTTGCAATTTTAAATCCACCTAGATTTACTAGAGGAAAATGCCAGGTAAATACAGATATTTACAGACTTCAGTAAATTCAACATGTTATGACACAATTTCCATTCGGGGAGCTCGTAAGTAGGGCCTTTGAGGTCAGATCCAAAAGTGAGTCCCTGTTAGGGTGGCCAGGTGTCCCGGGTTTGCCAGGATGGTACCGGTTTTTCACCAGCTGTCCCAGAAGATTTCAAGAAATTTAGCTAATGCCCCGGTTTGACTCAATCGACTGAATACTGCGGGAGGTGTTTTATTTGTTTTACAAAGTAGGGATGGTTAGCAGTTGTTTCAAGAAAGCAATTTAATTGACAGGCAAGCTACTGGGTATAAAAATTGCATTTTATGTATGTACTTACTGCCTGTTCTGTAATTCTCTGCTGAGGAGCGCTATCATTCTGTGGGCTCCCTTGAAGTAAAATTGTAGTCCTATTTTTGTGAAATGTCCAGGTTTCTGGCTTTAAAATTCTGGCCACTCTGTATTGTTATTGATAGAATATAAAACTAGCTGGAGAGTAATGGATTTCTGTATAACACTGTGGGGAGATGATACAGGAAGCAATCTGGTTAGCACAGTGGAGAGTAAGTGGGCATTAAAAGCATTTTTTTAATTAAATTTTGCTGCAAATTTGCGGGTGGATCAGTGGCAAAATTGGAGAAAAAAAATGACGTGCAGGCTCCTACGCTTCCTCACTAATAGGACCCCGGGTGGGCCAGTTCCCAGGGGCATTATGCAAACAAAGGAGGGGGCGCATGGAACAAACCACAGGTTACAGTAACATTTTAGTTAGGCTGACATTTCACTCGTACAAAACCTGTGAAATTTGGCAGGGGTGTGAGTTAACTATAACTCACACCCCTGCAATGCACTGCTGATGAAGTTACATATTACATCACTCATGACATGGTGACATCAGTGACGTCATTGATGACATCTCAAATGACATCACTGATGACATCATCCAGTGACTGTGAGTGTTTCCAAAAAGTTTAAGAATGTTATATATATATATATATATATATATATATATATATATATATATATATATATATATATATTCATCAAAAAGTTGCCCAAATTGAGAGCGCGCCAAAGAAACAGCAGGACTCCGCTTTATTTTTCACATCGTCCTTTATTGTGGCAATCAGCAGGTAGCATCTCGTTCGTTTTTAGAAAGCCCTACGCGTTTCGGAACATTCTGTTCCTTGGTCACGGGCGTTGCATGCAGTGAGGCAAAGGAGACGAAGGTGCGAGTCATTACTTTATTTAACCTTCAGCTGCTGAACTGTTCCTTCTGCCAATTGTGCGCTAGTCCAGTCCATTTGCACAAGGCAGTCCACCCTCAGCTTCATGGTGGCGTCGCAGCTCTCCCGACCGGACCGGCCGGAAAATATTTCATCAAAAAGTTGCCCAAATTGAGAGCGCGCCAAAGACCACGAGTCCCAGAATACCGATGGTCTAAAATACGCCCACTGGAGGGCTGTCCACCAGAGGAGGTTAAATAAAGTAATGACTCTCACCTTCGTCTCCTTTGGAAGGAACAGTTCAGCAGCTTAGAATCAGCGGCACACATCTCGAAGCTCACTGGAGAGCATCCAATATGCAATAATGGATGCAATTGCGGCAAAAACCCACCGGAGGGTCATAATTGAAAAGACGAAGGGACCACGAGTCCCAGAATACCGATGGTCTAAAACACGCCCACTGGAGGGCTGTCCACCAGAGGAGGTTAAATAAAGTAATGACTCTCACCTTCGTCTCCTTTGCCTCACTGCATGCAACGCCCGTGACCAAGGAACAGAATGTTCCGAAACGCGTAGGGCTTTCTAAAAACGAACGAGATGCTACCTGCTGATTGCCACAATAAAGGACGATGTGAAAAATAAAGCGGAGTCCTGCTGTTTCTTTGGCGCGCTCTCAATTTGGGCAACTTTTTGATGATATATATATATATATATATATATATATATATATATATATTCCAAACAGTTCAAGTAACGTGCGCTCTCAGGAACAAAGAATCCAACAGACGTAGCGGTAAAACGGGTGTTTATTCACAACGCGTTTCGACTCTGACAAGTCTTGATCACGTGATCAAGACTTGTCAGAGTCGAAACGCGTTGTGAATAAACACCTGTTTTACCGCTACGTCTGTTGGATTCTTTGTTCCTGAGAGCGCACGTTACTTGAACTGTTTGGAATATTGGATTTCCGGTGTGCTCCGCCGGCGTGTGCGCCAACTCCCTTGGGTCCCAGCAACCAGAAGGAGCTTCTTTTGGTGTTGAATATATATATATATATATATATTTATTTTTCTATTTACACACTGAGAAATTATACACGTCGCAGTGAATGTATGGGAGAGTGACTAATCTGTGTGGTGAATGTCTGTATCAGTCTGTCAGTTGCTGTGTAAGTGGCTGTATGGGTTGTGAGTAGCTACATGAGTGTCTATATGGGTTATTGATTGGTTGTCTGATTACCTGTATGGGTGCTTGAATGACTGTGTGGGTGGATGGTGGGGTGTGTGACTCCCTGAATGGATGTGTGAGTGGGTGATCCACTAGATGTATGGGTTCAAGAGTACATCTCTGAGGGGCTTTATGGGTGAGTGAGTGTGCATATGGCTCTGTCGTTGAGTAAATGGATGTCTCAGTAGTATATGGGTGAGTAACTGAAAATGTGTAAGGCAGTATATGTGAATGTTGGAGTATATAAGTGACTGTATGTGAGAGTGAGTGATTATGAGAGTGGCCGTATGGATGAGTGAATTATTGTGCAATTTATATTGAACCAAATTCATGTTTATTTAAAAATGTACAAAAAAATTGTAAGTAGTCATACTTATTACTTATTGGTGTTAGGCTACAAAATGTTGAAAAGCAGCTTTGCTTCATAAATGACTCAAGAGAGAAATGCTGAAATCAGCATGAAAACTGTTTAAAAGTTGACCTTTCTATGACTGTGCCATTTAGTGAAAAGCTTCACATAACTCTGCAAAATGTTTCTGATTAATAATAACATTTTGAAATTCCTCGAATTATAACGAAGGATGTGATGCTGAATAATTTCTCATTATAGTTAATGTTTTTTTTTTATAGTTCATTGTACAGCTAACATACAATTTATTTTATTAGGAGGTTAAAAATGTATTCATGTTACGGGGAAAGAAGGTCTAAACCAAAAGTCCTCGTACGTAGTCACAACTGCAAATATTGTTTCACACTTCATAATTGCCTGTGGTTCATTGTTCAATACGTGGAAAAGAAAGAGGAGATTGTGTTCTCAGAAGAATCCTGAAAGCTGATTGGATGGGAGGAGAAGAAGAGGCAACATGGACTGCAACGTTTCATTTTTACTCTTTATATTAGTGCATGTTCCTAGACTAGATTATGCCTCTTTCCAGATACCTTTTCCAGATGTTTTTCTCCTCTTCCATACCTGCTCCTGAGGCTGAATGCTGAAGGCTTCATGCTGATCGTAGAAAGCAGACTTATATCCTTTTTTAACTTATTGCTGATTAGGGTTTGCTACTGCTATTGCAGGATTATTTTTTCTTTATTTGCTTGAGATTCCAATGAGTTTTGCAAACAGTTCTGCTGATACTGATTGAATGAATTTGAGCTTTATGCTCTGTCTCACTCCTCTGGGAACTGAACTCTTTATGAGTTCTGACTAACACCATATTCGCCCCATTCTTAGAATAGGGATTCTTTTCATTATGGAACACGCATGATGCTTAGTTTAAGAATATGGTTGTGATCTAACAATACCTTTTACCAATTCTATTAATTTAATGAGATATTGAACTAATCCAGTAAAGAGAAAGAGATCTTGCTAAACTTTTAATGAAAATAAAACTCTTGAAACTAATACAAAATTTCATTATTGACTAAACTTAGCATTAGGATTTGTGATTATGATTTATGTGATGACTAGCTTCTGTTTCTCAAACACAGTGGCCAAGATCCATCACACATGTTCTTAGAGTGGAAGAAGATGAAAGAAGAACCTCCATTCTAAAGAAAAGATTAAAAAAAAAGGGAGCCAGGATCAGCTCTGTGTGTGGGACGATAAACTATAATATTGAAATTGATTCTCACTCTAGCACTCTCGTCCATTTTAGACGAGAGAACACATTTCACAATAAAGAATAGGGCTAAAAGCACAAGTGATGTGAGCAACAGTAGTTTGCATTCTAGCCTTTCTCGTTGTAACCGCACTATAATTTTGTCACAAATGTGATGCAATTATGCAGCTTAATTTCATGAATTTTGTGTAAAAAGTGTAAGAAGCGTAACAAGTGTAAGAAGCATATGAAGCATAAGCACATGTTCCTGCACCTGTGAACATCATGTCCATGAATGCTGAGCCACTGTGGCCACAAAGAAATGTATAGGCTACTAGCAACAATGGTGCCAGAACCCCTTTCAGAGGGCCATGGGACACGCAATGGTTACTGCGCCCAACCGTGTTGGCTGAGATCTTTTACTCCTGATGTCCTGGGGCCTAAAATACTATGGATCCTGCTCAACAAGGCCAAGTACCCCTTATGCACTTGACTCTCAGTGGTAGTTGTGGTTAAGCAGCCAAGGATCCCGGTGGGGGGAGGTGTTGTAGATACAGGTCAGTGAACACAACTCATATCTGAAAGTGAAAAGAGCACAGGCTAAAAATTCACTGCCCAGCCAAATACTTGTTTTTATTTAAAAAAAAGTGTTTTTTATTTCTAACCCTACACATGCAAAGAAATGCAGCATTCAAATGAAACAACACAATTCTCCTTGAGGTCAGGGCTCTAGTAGTTTCTTGCAAATCCCTGTCCCACCCTCCTTCGTATAAAGTATTTAGAGTTATTTCCCATTCACTGGTGGCCGCATCCACAGAATGTACTGATTAGGCCGTACTCAAGAGTTCCCTTAGAAGCTTTAGGATTTTAGTAAATAATGTCTATGATGTCGCAGCACTTTCACCAGTGAATCCCCTGAGGACCATAGGCCCTAGTTGAAGATGTACCTGGTCCTGCAGCATGAAAACATTTGGCGTTACAGCGGGTGCCCTCAGCAAGCATGTTCGCAAGATCAGATCTTGCTCGGAGCAGTAGGGCTGCTCTCAGTAAACACTGCAGCATCAGGCGGGCCCAGGTTCACTCTCAAAGAGTGGCACGCCTGGCTCTCCCCAGTGATCAGACCAGCTTCCAGCTCACAGCGGAATGGTAAGTCAAGTTCTCTCCAGCCAGGGGAATTCAATCCTTCGACTTCTGACTGGAGACCCAGGAGGCTGCGTCCTCCTCCTCTGTGTCAGGGCAGATCTCTCAGTGTGGCTAGACCCGCTGGTTGCAGCCTCACTCCCATACCAGTCGATGGCCCGAAGTCTTTGGTGATTTGGTCTTGGCAGCCCCTTCGGCACACAGGGTTGCCATGGTCTCTTCGGATGCATCGTAGACTCCTCAGGTGCAATCATCCACACCAAAGTGTCCCCTTTTGGCATGCGGCATTGCCGCTTACATGCTCTGGCATGTTGGGCACACAACTGCTTCACCAGTAGCCCCCCTCTGGTATACAGGGTCACTGCAACAAGGCTGTTTGGGCTAGGCACCCTCCGCATAGCGCTCGATCCCTCACACACTAAACGGCAGCCCTCTCTTGGAACACGGGGATCACTGAAAGTAATCCTACACATGGGCTAGGACCTGATCAGTGCACAGCTGAATCCTCACAGCTCACAGTAGGGCTTTCCACTGGATTTCGCTCTCTCTAATGCTTTCCTCTTCCTCACAGAGCACATTGGTCTTTGCAAGCAGGCAGGCACTAGTGCTTCAGGCCTTAAGGTCTTGGTTTCCCTGGGTAATATCCCCTCACACAGCAAGGAGACTAGAAGGCCATGGCCCCCGGTCCTGGTCACTGGTAGAAGTCTTGAATATCTTCCT
Source organism: Triturus cristatus (assembly GCF_964204655.1). NCBI lineage: Eukaryota > Metazoa > Chordata > Amphibia > Caudata > Salamandridae > Triturus > Triturus cristatus. The sequence continues at coordinate 494,843,600 of NC_140588.1, forward strand.
TTTCTCACACAAATCCCGTCTGGCTGCTTGGCAGATGACACACTTTTGGGCACTCAACCTCCCCTTCTTATATTCCTTTTCCAGACACCAAATGTGACTTAAGAGTATGAGTCTTTGAATTTGTATGTTGGGGATCTGCTTCTTTTGAATTGGACACTTTTTTCTTTCTTCTTTCCTCATGAAAGATGTCTGTCACAGCATGCATGACTCCAAAGCCGACTGACCCACAACACAATTCATGGGAGTGACCAGAGTTAACACCTTGATGTTAGCCACAGTGATGTGTGCACCAGAAGGTTAATCCCAGGCTCTCACCCCTATGCTTTATGATTCCCTTATCAGGCCCATCTCTTTTCCTTAGATGTGTCCAGGCCCCTTCTTTGCGATCTATCACTGAATCAAAGAGAAACCTCTTGAAGTGCAAAGCAAGTATCTCCCTTCTCTCCAGTGTGTGTCCCTCCCAGCTCACAGGAATGTAGCAATACTCAAATCTGTCTGGGGAGAATCCTCGCCTCCTCATTTCTTCACCAGGAAGGCCTCTTCCTGAAATTGAACCCAGGGTTCTCCATATAATGTACCATTGCAGGTACACTGGCTTAGTGTACATTTACAGCACACTTACTGTCCAGCACTAGTATGTCCATTCATTTTAGCATTACATGTACACATGTATTCAGTACACACTCAATCTGCATGCATTTTTCAGCACTGAAGCTTTTTCTATCTTACCCAGGGTGTGTTAGCTACAAACAAGCACACTGCCAGCACACACACTCACCATGTGTGCACTGCACAACACTTAAACCTTCATGTATTGTGCTTCATGCAAGTACACAAAGATCCAGGGCATGCTCTCATTGCACACATACTGCACAGCACTACATCTTCCATGCCGTGTATTCCTCAAAGGAATACATACACTCTCATATTCACTACACAGCACTGCTCTAGCCCTGTATTGTACCCTTCCAACGCACCCATATGGCCATGCAGAGTCTCTACTCCTGCACTGAGCAGCACATCACATCTACCTTATGCAGGCGTAGGGTGAGTTAAGCACAGAGCATTGGAACTTTTAAAAAGGCAAGTGAGCGTATAAGCCTCATTTAAGTAACGCAAGGTAAAAAGATCCTGTTCACTACTAATGAACATTACACAGTATGCTGCCCCCACTGTGCTTGTGCTGCCTATTGCCTAGTGAAGGTGGTAGCCTCCCACCACTATGATGGTAGTGCTTTGGCATCCCTCTTGGTCCAACAAGACTGCAATATGTGAGTCAGGCGTGTGTCACAGCACACATGCATGATCTGGGATTGCCTATGACAAGAAATCGGAATTCGGGATCCAGACAACAGTGCAGTTGGGCTCTAAGGGAAGGGGTACACGTCTTTATCCTGCAGAGGACTTTTCGGTCCCAACATATGGTGTAAGGAATAAAAGCTTGCAAAATTAGAATAGAAATAATTTTTAGGAAATATAAGAACCCAGCAGGTTTCATCTTTCCTGCATATCAAAAGGAAACATGACAATTGTATGCTGTATTTACTTCTTCGTAAAAGCTGCCAGACTTCTCCACATTACAAATATCAAGTGATAATTGAGTTAAGTTTACCAGAATATGTGTTCCCACTGGTTTTAGTGAGATCTACTTGAAACAAACATCTTGTTAATATTTACAGTGTAGTGATTTTATATCGAAAATTACATTCCTTATTATTAAATGATGTTTTACATACGCTAATTGAGGGACGATAATTTCAAGATATGTTTTTTGTAGGTAAAATAGAATCATAAAGAAAGTTGCTTCCACATTGAAGGATGGCAAACGGCATTTGTTCAAATGACGCAGCGGTCCAATATCAGCTACTTCTTCTGTGTCTTTCTCTAAGACATCCTCTGCCTTGATTGAAAGACTAGGGATGATTACTGGGAGCTCATGCTCACCTTCCCAACCCCTTTTTGCTGATATCTATTTTTTCAATGGCTCTCTTTCCTGTTTACTCAAAGTCCTCCTCTACTACCTCACATGTATCCGTTTCCAGGTTCCCTTTAATTCATTTCCGCATTTGGAAGGTTCCTCTCTTAGCCACAGTCTGAAATGTCTACATTTCCTCATTAATCCTTCACCTGTGTTACCATATATATAGACTTCCTGCTGTTCAATTTCCTTTTTTGTGCAGTGGTCTTGCTAATATACCTGTCTAGGGGCCTCATGTAGGTAGCATACCAGTTACCACTTCTAAAATACCGAACGTTACCGAATCGGTATTTTAGAAGTGGTAACTCGTATGTAGGTAATGAGTCGGTATTTTTTACCGATTCGTTACAATTCGGTAATTACCGAATCGGTATTTACCGATTCGTTAATGAGGCATACCTTCCCATTGAGGGGAAGGTATGCCTCATTACCGAATCGGTAAATACCGATTCGGTAATGGTGGAGAAAATGCAAGGGTGGCAGGGTGTCACATTGACACCCTGTTGCACCCCTGATTCGGCCATGTGTGCACATGTGGCACACATACATGCCCTAAGGGCATGTATGTATGCCACATTGCACACTGCTACGCGCTTCAAAATGCATACACACATACATTAATTATTTACCACCAACTATAAGTTGGTGGTAAATACCGACTCCTAAACACACACACACACTCCCCCTACATATCATTTCTGAAATCGGAATTTACCGATTCGATAAAATTACCGAATCGGTAAAATTACCACATCGGTAACGTTACCGATTCGGTAATTTTACCGATTCGGTAGTTTTACCGATTCGGTAAATTCCGATTTCAGAAATTGACCCCCTACATACCAATAGCCAAAATACCGGTCGGTAACGGTATAATTACCGAAAATCGGCCGTTACCGACCGGTATTTGGCTACCTACATGAGGCCCTAGGTGCGGTATGGTTGTGTGACTGAGAAATGGTGCATTAAAAATAAACACAAAGATACTCAGGCATGTGGCAATTCCTTCCACCAGCCTTAAAACACACTCTCGCAACTAGCACAAATGTTTGGAAAAGGTCTAAACAGCACATTTGGTGTATAAGGGTGGGTAAATAGGTTTGCAGTTTGTGGTGTTGCTTTAAATGTAAACTCAGAGGGGGGAAATTGAGCTGAGCAAAACTTCAGGTAGGGAGACCAGAATGCACTGATTTCGATGTGGTTTGTACTAGGTCCTTCTATTTCTCTTTACTATCAATGTGCAAATTGGTCAGGCATGTCTCTCACTTTTCCCTTGGATTCTACATCATTTATTCTTTATTTTGTATACAGTATATGTCAGTGGGACAGGTGTGTGGCAACTTGATAAATAAATAAAGACCTTCTAATCTGTCCCTCAATATTGCAATTCCATCAACATGAGCAAGTCTCCATCACAAATATTGATCTGTGTATGTTGCAAATGTATTGCAATTGTTTTGTTCACTTTGCCTCCTCCAATCCTGTTGGAAGGAAGGTGGCTTGCCTCCCTTTCTGTGAAGAACCTTGTTTTTACTTTTGCACCTCTTCTGGTTTCATGACCACCTGATCTTAAATCAAAGTCAGCATTCCAATGTCTATGTTCCTCCCACAAAAGTGTGCAAATTATCCTTTAGTAGGTCCCTTCTTAGTTTGCATTTCAAACATGTTTTCGAAGGGTATATTAAGGGAAATGGGCGAAGTTCAGTTCTAAAAATGCACTGTGTAAAAAGATAAAGGAGTTTACTCAGGGCGTAAGTGGAACTTTGAAAAGCCATCTCACAATTTGCATCCTGTAATTCTGTCTGATTCCAAAGAGAGTCGCTCTTCCATGATGTTCTGGCGTTTCACTTACAGAAGATGTGCTGCCAATACTAGTCTGCCGTCATTTGGGGTTGTCTACTATTGATGAACGCAACAGCGTACTTGTCGGAAGCCCACGATAATGTGCATGCCATTTTTATCCAGTGATATCAGATGTTTTAATTTAAGTTTTACAAGGATGCAAAGCACCAATAAGTGAGATTTAGGGCTGTGATATAAAATCTCAGCTATCAATCTGCCTTTAGTGGAAAGGGGGTTGTTGAAAGGACCTCCGTCAAATGTTTTAATACAAGCTCCATATTGCCCCAAGAGCGAAACCTCCTCAACGTGCCTAAAAGAGTTGCTGGGCTCCCAAGCAACTTATTTTACACTAACATATATCAAACAAAAGAGACTAAAAGTAATGACAGCTGTGAAGTAATAATCACAAATACCAATAGCCCAGTATCAGGAGCAGTACCCAACTCCTCTGCAGCAAGCTAAGCAGAGTATATCCTAAGAAATGCCATAAAGGGACCTGAAGAGCTGTTCAAAGCTACCAGCTTACTGAAAACCATATAACTGCGCATCTGACTCGGACACTTCATCATCCACCACACTGCTACACCTTGTGTCCCGTAACACTTTATCATCCACATCACTGCTTCTTGTTGCGACCCCTTTTTCACATGAAATGGAAACACTTCTCACATAAAATCAAAACAAAGGCAACATCCTTCCAACCACACCCCCTACATGATGTATGCACGCTACATCCTGTAGGGTGTGTAGTTGGAAGGATGTTGCCTTTGTTTTCATTCTATGTGGGCAAACTCTTCAGGCACCCAACATAGGGGTAAGTAAGTGCTATAAAAACGCTGCAATACAACACAAAACAAGAAATCACATATGTCTATAAGAAATGGCAGCTCTTGAGCTGAAACGGCTCGGGATCTCAAATCCTATCCACCCCTGCATGCAGTCTACTGCGCTCTGTCACCCAGTATACCAGTGTTCTCCTTGTGCATTATACCACAGGTTCAACCCACCTATTATCCGGGGACAGTTACTATACCATTCACTTGTTTTCATCCTACCACTCTGAACCGCCGTACTATTACTGAATGTTTGGGGTGGCGGAACTGCTATGCTCAGAAGCCAGCCCCCACTATGAGATTATTTATTTTCCCTTTCTCAGGTCCTCGCTGCAAGCCTCCTCCCACTTTTTCCCTTTCATCTTTTTTCTGTAGGCCAGTGCAAAGGGTTCTGTTCCTAGCAATTTGCTCAATTCTCCATTAGGTAAATTACTAAATTACACAAAATATCAAAAATTAGGCCAGCATGAAATTTCTCACACTTGTTTTGTTTGCAAGGGACTATTTTGTCTTGAAAATATTGTGCAGGAGCCAGGCTGGAGTGTCAAAAGAGGCATTTTCTCCTCAAAGTAATTAATTCCCTTGCTTACCTCTCAAATGAGTTTTGAACACACTTTTTGCCCCCGTTTTTAATTTTTTTCTGAATATGCTAGTTTGGTCAAAATTAGTTCAGCATCCCATCAAAAACATCATTTTTAAGATAGAGTATGAAATTAGAACTTTGCTTTTTTTTCTCTTCTTAGTATGCCTTTGTTTACCGGTCCAGCGCCCACTGCCGACTTGCTTGTATGGGATTCAATGCTTGAAAACAGTTTTTCCTTGTGCCTGTAATCTGAGCGAGTTGAGATTGAGAAATGTGGCTCGTCACTCTTACACGCTTTTTAATTACTCGAACAGTAAATATTATTTTCTTGGAAACATTACACCACGAGACAACAGGGATCTCCCTGGCTCACAATGCATTTGACATTTCCTTTTGGGACACTTCTCAGCTTTCACGGGGTGTTTACGTACAAGCAGGATATTGTGGTCCCAAATCGGTTTATCAAAACAAGTGCAAGCCAGAGGGTTAGCACTTGAATAATTAAAGTATTTTTCAGCCGGATACAGAAAACCTATGTGCTTGTTCACTCCTGAGTTGCTCAAAGAACATTTCCAGATGTTCTCAGCATGGAACTTGAAAATGAGGCCTGCCAATGCCGCATTGTTGGCACAACTGGTAGTGTGTTTCAAGATGTGCCTTAATCGTGTAGACCATGCTTTATAGTCGCCAAGTTTGTTATAGAGTAGCTCTTTAGCTTAGCCTCATGTGTCAGGCAGGCCTTCACTAGAATACGTTCCAACTAAATAAAAAAAAATCGTCCAAACAACAGCAAGTAAAGGCTTAAACTCCCAGCGTACTCACCATGAGTGTAAAATTGCAGTAACGTCACAGAGAATTGATTTGATGATTTTACATAACTTTGAAAATTATATGTGATATGATGCATGGCTTGTCACAAAAGGCGACTAGATGTCATGAACCAGCTCAAAGCCTAATATCATATTCATGCACTTTGACTGCACTTTGACATTTCATTTCATCCAGTGGTCTACGGTTTCAGCTCCCAAAGCAGTGAGGGTTTGAGACAAAGCCAAAGATATTCAACATTATCTCAGATGACTCCTCAATAGTGGGCACTCACAGATTGAGTGGTTCACTTCCAAAACAAGCCAAAGGTACTCTGTTGCAGATAGGTACTTCCAGGGTGGTACCGAATGTACCTATGCTGATACACGTTCACATTGCAACCCCACCACCCCCAAGTTCTGAGCCCTTTTTTGATGTTTGTGTCACTTCACGCTTAAGCCTTCATAACTTTTTTCTAGAAAATATTTTAAGGCCAAATTTGCATCTTCTATTTACCACTTCCAAGAAATTTTTGCTGTGCTGAGATCACCTTCCTCTCAGCTTTAAGGAACATGCAGTGTTGTAAAAAAAGAGAAAGATACATTTTTGCAAGCAGTAGCCAATTTTTTATATGATAATGGTTCTACCTACTTTCTGCTTGTGATTAAAAAAGGTGTAAAACCTCTTGGTGAGCCTAGTAAGCCATACATTTCTAAAAAAAATAGGCAAATTCTGAACTCAGAAAGGGATCATTTGTGTAGATACCTCGCTATTTTCACAAAGAAATTAATTATTACTATACAAAAATAATAAAAATGATTAGGAAGAATTCCCAAGTTCCAAGGTAATGCATCATTACGTCCATCAGACCAATCTGATTGTACAAATATATAGTGTTTGTTGGTTGTCCAAAAACAGACGATACCCACAGACAACAAATGGACTGCAGCTCATAATGATATTTCGTAGTGTAGCGACCATGCAGCAATTCCAATAGTAAAATTAAATGAATGACAAAAGAGCATAAATGAAACCTATACATTTTTTAAATATGCTTAAGTTTTTGAATAATGATTATTTGTACAGCTCGCAATTTAGGGTCACTCATACTATCTTGTGATACAGAGGTACTTTTTCAAAATGTGTGCTTTCTTGCACACTGGCTCAAATTTAGATGCCAAAGATGGTGAGAAATCAGTGATAATAGCAAACATGCTACTAATCTTTGTTCCCAAACTAATAATGATAAAAACAGTATCACACTTGTGTGGCTAGACCTAGCCCTGCAGCAGGAAAGGCGCCAGAATGTAACATTGATACATAAATATTTTTGCCTTGCATAATAACACATTCTTGTGATATGGATAACTGCGATATTTGGGTGCCCGGGCTCAGCTACCAACATGAGACACCTACTAGAAACAGACATTTCTAAAAACTAGACATCCAGAAACGGTCACTGTGGTGTGAATTGAATGGATCCCACTCTATTTTGTTATGCAGAATGCCCTGCTGACCTCAAACTTTTTCCAAAATCATTAATTGTCCTCACATTTCTGTGAAAGAAGAATCTGGAATTTGCAGCGATCCACAAAACTCCTACCACCAAGCATTTCCACACTTCCTCTGATATAAAACGGAAGTCCACCATATTGGCTGGGACTATTGCCTACGACATTACAGGCTCCAAAACACAAAGTGGAGACATCAAATTTTCTGCATGAAAATTGACCATTTGGATGACATAGGCAGTTGTAGTACATGGGTCCGGGCTCAGTCACCTCCCAGGGAGATCAAATAAACCTAGACATTTCTGAAACTTAGATAGCCAGGAAAGTCCAGGTTTGTGTGACTTGTATAAATTCCACTCGGTTTTGTTATGCAGAATGCTCTGCAAACCTCAAACATTAGCTAATTTTACGTATTTTCTGAATATTTCTGAGATGAGAAATTTTGAAATCTTGGGGGATCGACAAAATTACAATCACCCAATGTCCCTACACTTCTCACGACAATAATAATAATAAAACCACAATTATGTGGCTGGACCTGTCGCCCATGACAAGATAAGATGAAAACTGGGCCATATTAATTCAATGTGGTCTTCCTATGTTTTCTGGTTTGGTCCATTCTTGTCTCAGGTAATTGTTCCAGCCACACAACTGGGGCACTATTCTTATTGGCAGAAGTGTGGGTATGCTTTGTGGTAGATAGAGTTAACTTATGCCACAACTGTTCCGCAGGCTCTCACAATGATATTGGCTTAAAAGGTTTGTAATTGTGGCATCAACTTTCTCTTTGTTTGATATTAAAGAGTACCTGGCACTGTTGGTGGCCTGGAATATTCCATATAAGGCTGTGAGAAATAGGACTACAAGTAATTTAAAGTGTGTTACTTAAAAGGTACTGAAACTATGGGAGAAGTTTACTAGACCAGTGGCCAATCAATGCACCCAGCAACATATCCATTTTTCTTATCAACTTTCCAGGTTTATCACAGTTGTTTATAGGCAATTCTGAGAAGGCAGCACAGGTTATAAGACAACTTATTGTAAAAATATGTTGGACATCTTAGAAGGCAATGGCAAAAATCTTGCACAGTTTACTCAACATTTCAGTCAGTCTGTGGTATTGAGAAACTGTTTAGAGTCGATGTCTGAAGTTGGTCACAGTAATGTCCTTTCTTAGTATCTGTAGGAATTTGAGCTTATATTGTGCAGTGCACTATATATATATTTTTAAACAAATGTTATTATTATTATTATTATTATCATCATCGTCATCGCCATTTTTATTAATATTGCTATTATTATCGCTGTTAAGCAAATGGAAGTAAGCACTGAGTAATACGATTGGGTGGCTAATATGAAAATTGTATGGACATAGGAAATTTTGAACATGGTCACCACCATTTGAGAAACATGGCACAAAAGGCTTTAGACAATTCAAGTTTTAGTTATGATGTTCAAAGGAATTTCACATAACCTGAGCATGAAGATTCTTTTCTTGGGGACGATCTAAAAGTATCCTAATGTACCTTGCCAGATTGACATGTCTATGCCATGGACAGCGAACTTCACATAAGCTGACTTCAGGCGACAGTTGAGTTGAATTTTCGTTTTTCTTAAATTCTTAAGTGAAGTAAGTTATAGATGCTTGTGAGAAGCCTATACACATCTGGCCCAGTTCACAAAAAATTTTCTCTGACTTACTCTCATAGTACTTGAGGCTTACTATTAAATTCTAGACGTAAGCAAAGCGTACTCCTCCCTTACGTTTAGAAGTCAGGAATAAATCAGGAATACTAGAAGAGTAAGTCACACCTACTCAAAGCAATATGTTTGTGGATTGGCCCATTGGGTCTCACAAACTCTACTTTCAAATATTTACTGCCAAGAGAAACTGTTTAATTTATTCTCAGTTTGACACATAAGTAAGATCATGTGGCTGTACTTAAATTTAAACTGGAAGTAACACTATTTACAAGTACAATGACTGTAGAACTGACAGTTGATGTTTGTGCTACAGATAAACGTTTAAGAAATGAGCATTTTAAGAGTGCCAGATGAGCATCAAATAGGGAAATAACAATAGCATAGGAAAGATAATCTATAATTAGCAGAATTAGCAGAAGTTACAAAACAGCTTTGACTCGTTAACAATCTGTTGTGCCTTACCCGCTTTAGTTATCACTTTGATCAGATAGCCATCCAAGTCGACCTGAAACAGAGGAGTTTCATATGGCAGAGCAATGCGAGTTCCATTCAGCTTCACAGTAAGATGCTGGTGGAGGCTGATGCTGCTCTCCCCCATCACGAGATCCACCGACTTGGTCCAGGAAAAGGAGCGGGTCCTTCGGGCATCGTTCTTTACCAGGACCTGAAAGGTTGAGGTAGAGGAGGAGCAGTCTTTTGTCAAAACATACTGACATGTTCCCTGAAAGTTAAAAGTCCTTCCGTCAAAAGTGTTGTAGTGTGGGTCTCCAAAAACAGTGCAAACTCCAGGCTCTGCAGACAAGTAGGAAAGAAAAGCGGCATCAAGACTGGTTCTATAGAACAAGAGAAGCACTACTGGTTCAAAAAATCACATACAGTTCTTTCATCAAAGTCCTTGCAACATGGTCAGTGTTCCAGCAAGAACTCAACTTTTAAAAAGTAACTCTGAGATGGTACCTTTCCTTCACAATTAGAAAACATAGTTTACTCGTTGACCGTATTCAGACCCCATGGTTGGGCATCATATTCAATATAGCATATTTTCTCTCTTCTTGTGGCAATATAGGAGCACGAACACGCTTGTATAACTATTGTAAATCAATACTGGTGCTGCATTCTTCCTACATCCCAGTATGCCGATAATTACTGCAAATTTGAAAAGTTTCTCAATATTGTGTTGAGAACAAGAGAAAAGCAATATAAACATATTGCGCAATGTGATAGCTGAAGCCCTGAATGAAGGTGTCTATAATGAAAGCAGTGAATTGGATCTAATTTTTTTCTCTTTTGAATGATTTATGATTTTTCAACCTTTGATAATTTTATATACTTAGTGTATTGATTTCACATAGTTTGAAAAAGTAATATATTTGACTCCGGTGGGGAAAGTTAAAGAACTATGTTATTTTCACTACAGTTATAAACCTTTTATACTTCTAATTAAATTGCCTTTATATATTTTTTGTCAGTATTAAATGTTAGTAGAGTAGGTGCATTTGTTCTTAATGTTCTAATATTCTTTTTAATGCAGTGTTCTTCTGTAGATAAATACTTATGCAATCTTTTAAAAACTACCACCACTGTGTTCTTGGGGAATAAGAAGGGAAGTTGAAGTCAGAAACAGGAAGAGGTATTGGTTGATATGATTGTGATTGAGTGAGGGAAAGTGCCCAGGACAGGTGTAATTGAAGTCAGAAAATCTATAACATAATGCAGTTTTAAAATGCAAGGCCATTAATGCCAACGTTCTAGCAACATTATGCGCAATGTTTCTGAGATGATTGTAGAACCTAGTAGAGTGTGGGTTTTTCCACTCAACTAATTTAAGGATAAAGGTAGATGAATTTGTAATATAGTATATAGGGTTGCAGCCATGTCGGCATCCTCAAAAAGGGACCTGAAAAGCTTAGCAATAGAATAGGTTAAGGCAACACATATACTCACTTTCAGTGCAAATAGGACAGCATCCTTTCCGATTCAGAATTTTACCCTGATGGGAAAAAAATAAAGCATGCATTTAATACTAAAGCTCTTTGTTTGTTTTAAGCAATAAGGGTTTTTAATGGACATCTAGAATAACTCACTATATTTCAGAGCAGATTTAGAGGTTCCACATGAATCAAAGAAACTCAGTTTATCTAAACCTTTTACAAGTGAATAAAAGTCAAAGCAGCAGTGTAATCAATCTAACTTAAAAATCAAGAGCTCTAAGTTCAGGTGTAACGTGCACAGCCATCGGCACACTCATCACCATTCTACACAGTAGTTACTGCACCCACAAAGAGCTTTCCAGAGATATTCAACTCATACAGAAGACCAATAGCATCCCCCGAGCAATCGAAATCTTAGAAAGAGTGTGGGCTGGATGTGTAAAAAGTAATAAGAAGTTAGCTGTCACAGAATAGGAAGTATGTAAAATCAATAGGAATAAAGCCCCACCTCCAATTGATTGACAAGTATCAAGTCTCTGAGGAGAGGAGAACAGGAATGGACATTGATTCACTTAAATAGCAGGCACTGAAGACATTTCAAATGAATCCCTTGAACTCAATGACATCATATGGGTAATCCTAGGGCCATGGACGTCGATTCACCAAAATTCCAGGAGTAGCAAAAGTGACATCACACACCCCTTGAACTTGATGACGTCACATGAAGTTACATCATATGATCAATGACACCCAACTTTTCCCAGAAAGTGATGTCAGATGACCTTCGCCCTGATGACACCACAATAACTGACAATGCTGAAGTTCAATAATTACTGCAGGATTAAAATAATAACACAATACACACAAATATCTATTTTAAATACCACATTTATTTGGATTCTACCATAATGTTTGAAAATGGCGGGGATAATAATTTCCCTGATTTGCAGTGAACAAGTGGAACAATGAGCCAGACCTCTTCTACGAGGGTTCAAAGAGGTTCTTCAGCGATAACATTTAGAAAAAAACCGGAGTATTTAACATTTGCTAAAATGTCAAAGGTTCTGAATGGGATCTTATTAAATATTCAAGTTCTTTCATGGTGTGCAGAGCCAATGAAACTGGGCGCTCCTCGAGATTTGATCCCATTTTTTATAAAAATATGGTCTGGCTACCACATATGTCAAAATTTATCTCCATTATTCCAGGGCCAGCATCTTGTCATGGGCCCCCTTCATATTCCATGGATGCCCTTATGTAACAAATTACACCACCACACCAATGGCAAAGTGTTGCCACATTGCCTCATTTGCCAGGAATTACCTCTATATCCCAGGACTAGCATTTTACCACTGGTCTATAGTATACCAAGAAATGTCTCCATTTTGCCAGTGCATATATTTTGTGACAGTGCCGGTCATGCTAACAATTGCCTGCAGCATACTAATGCCAGTATTTTGCCATAAGTGCCAATTACATTAACTTTTAGTCTCGCTCAGTCATACGCTACCACTTACTCACAATCACTTGCACTCACTTTTACTCTTCCTTATTCCCACTCACAGTTACACTCACTCACTGTTGCTCACTCTTACTCATTCTGACTCCCTGTCTAACACTACCTCATTCTTGCTCATTCCTTCTCTTTCATCCACTCTCACTCAATCTTACTCATTCTCACTAACTCTATGATACTGACTATCACCCACTCAGTTTCACTCACATACATGCTCAAGCATAGAGATATGCACGCTCACACATACATTTTCTCACACAAACTCTCACCCAAAATGACGCACACAACATACATTTAAAATCCTTGCTTTTTTACCTTAGCTTCTATCAAAAGCCTAGTTCCTGCTCCAGCTGCTCCACTACTAGTGTAGCTAACAAAAATGGGCAGTAAGTCAGAAAAGCTGAGAGCCAACAACAAAAAGAGCAAGCTGCCCCTTGTGCTTGCACTGCTTTTGCCACCTCTGTGGCCAGAGGTCACAAGGGGCACCTAAATGTTGTCTATGCCTAAGGCCCTCTACAGCATCCTATTTGTTGATGAGGTGATTGAGAGGAGAGGCAAGGAATGAAATGGAGAGAAGAAGACTCCAGACATTACAAAACTCAGCAGCCAGGCTCACCCTCAGCCTCCTACCCTGCACTCACATCCCCCTGCACCCAAAAGCGGTCCACTGGCACCCAATCCACAAACTAGCACTCTTTAAAGTCCTCACACACACACATATAAGGCCTTACACAACATTGCCCCTATCTACTTCAACAATGGTATAAACTTCCACAAAATCCTAGCAAACAGTTCCACACAGCGGAACTCCTACTTGAACACACCCACTGCATACACAGAACCAGATCCAGTGGTCGTGCCTTCTCCAACTTTGCACCTAAAGCCTGGAATGACCTGCCCCTGCACAACAGAGGTGCCTTACCAGTTCCTGAATTCCACAAGAAGCTGAAGACCTGGCTCACCTCCTAGCCCGGCCCTGGCTCAGCCCATACAGCTCCTTCTTCAGTGCCAGGCTATACACCTAGGTGAGTAGTGCGCTATACAAATACACTAAACTAAACATAACTAACAAACTGACATTGCCAATAAGAACTAAAGTATACGTGAGTTAATGGGTGTGAAAGTAGATTCAGATAGACCAGAGCATTCACACATACTCACTTCATTTTCTGATTACTCCAATTTCAGCCTCTACTATAAGCACTAGTTCATGTTTGGGGAGAAGGATATATTTTGCATATTGAATTTGGGAACTACGTGATATATCCAGTTATCTGCTACTCTAAGTTTGGTGGGACTGGGCTGTGTTGTCACTTTCAGTGGAATGTTTGCTGTAGCAAAGTGCTGGTGTGAGGGCTTTCTGCCAGATGTGACTTGGTGTCTTGTTATGCGATAGGATGAGAAAAGGAGATTACTGCTCTTGCTGGGGTACACACTACAAGGGCGGGATTGGTCAGTCTCCATGTCTGGTTCCTTACCAGTAGGCAAGTAAGATCCATTACCTAGAGATGAGCAGAGGGTGCAACCCACAGCATGGGGGCTTGATCTCCATGCTGGCACGTTTCTCTCTACTCCCACAGACTAATGAAGGCCATTATAACTCATGTGTTGCAAAAGCTACTAGTGGGTATTGTTGCCCCAGGGCAAGGAATAGTGATGGTTCCATTTTTCTCAGCGAATATTTTTAATCAGGCTGCTTTCGAGTTTATGCTTTTATGAGGTTTGCAGTTTTACTTCTCAGGATTTTGAAGGCAGTACTAATTAGGTCTTACTTTGGTTGTGCAACAGCTGTTGTTTGTTGTGCCGCATATGGCACTCGAGTAAAAACAGCAATTTTTAACTTGTAATAAAGGACAGATGTTTTCGAAATTAAAGGCTGTCTACACTAGAAGTGGGAAAAGGCATATGAGTAAATTTATAGCCTGTTCAAACTCTCTGAATGTTACTGTTACTGGTGGAGAAAACTGAATTTCTAAAGATTCATGTTCGCAGAAAACCTGCAGCTATCCATTGCCAAAGGCTCTGAATAGCCACTAACTAACCACTGTCATGTACCAATTGTAAGAGCAATAAACCAGCATTATTGGCATGGTAAACAAAGGGCTGGGAAAGAGTTATTTATAGGTCTACAACCAGAAATACTATAAAAAAATATAATGAGAGAGAGAGGCAGTGAGGTAGTGAGAGACACAGAGGTTAGGGGATCGGGACCAGGGCCGGACTGGCTGTAGCGGGCATTGGGCGTTTCCCCGGGGGGCTGCCAGGGTGGGGGCAGGTTTTCGGCCCCTGGGGGGCCATTTTTGTTACCGGGGGTTGGCAAAACCAGCCCCCTGTAACAAAATCAGCCGAAACCGGCCCTAACAAACAGCTCGGCCGCACCCCCCCATCCCTCCCAAGGGGTCCGGCCGAGCGGTTTGCCAGGGCCAGATTCTGTTCCCACTCCGGCCCTTAACGGGACGGACAAATAAGAGAAGGTTGTGTCTGGCAATGGAAAGATTGGTAATCTTTGAAAAGGGAGACATGCAGACCTGGACCACAAAAATATTACTATACAAGTGAAATTTATGACATTAGTGAATTTAGGGGCATATTTATGCAAAGTGGTACAAGCACAACGCAAAGCTCCAAGTCATATTTATGAAGCCACGCAAAGCCACTATGCCTGGCTTCAAATGGCTTCATAAATATGGAGTAATGCAACTCAGCGCAAATCGCTATGTTGCGTTACTCTGGGCAAGGGAGGCGTTTCATGGGCATTGCGTCGGGTGTTCCTGTGCAAGTCCCATAGTTTGTGATGCATTCCCAGATTTGCGAAACCTGGGAATGCGCCAAAAAGATACACCTCACCAGGTGAGGCTTAACTAAGAGAAATATCTTTATTTCTCCTAGTTTTATCCTCTTTCTATGTGTGCTGCAATTTGTAGCATACATAGAAACAAGAATACGCCTCTATGGATTTTGTTTGTGCAGGACGACGTCCCTTACTGCACAAAAGCAATCCTGCCTACAACACAGGCACCATTACACCATGGTGCAATGGGTGCCTGCATTGGCACTGTTGTTCAGCTGTGGGCTAAATTTGAAACCTCACTTTTGTAATGGAGCATTGGTGTATCAGTGCTCTAAAAAACAGTCGGCCTGCATAACTTTTGAACTTCAAAGAGGCAGAAAAATCTGACACAAACTCTAACATGTAAGAATTATGTCACTTATTTGCCATGATTTGTTTAAATGACTTTACCATTGTGCTTTACATATTTCAACCGACTTGAAGCCATAAAAATAGTGTCGTATTGTGAACTATATAAAATGATTATATAGTGCTGATTATAATATACATTTTACTCTTCCAAAAAGATTGCAATCTAAAATAACTTCAAATGTTATTGTAATAATGGGAACATTTTCAAGATGTTAGATTTAGGGCTAATTATCATGTCATCAGAACCCCACAACTGCATTATAGAGCTATGAAACACAGTTACCTGTCATTTATCCTCTACATATGCAGCCACATATAGTTATGTTACTATAGACTTTATTTAGAGTTTGAAAACAGGGAGCACCACAGAATTGTGGAGGACTATCCTGTACCTCAAACTTGTGCTCTGCCCACTCTTTGTAGAATTGGGGGAACCACCAAGTTTCCAACTTTCACTGCTGGCCCAACTGACATTTGCCCATTGGTCAAAGTACCTCAGACTGTCCCCCCTTTTAGGGAAGGCCTGGAGATCCGGAGCAGGACAGCAAAATAACCACCCCCACCCCCACATGCTGTGAGAAACTGTCAAAATGTCGAATTTTCTTTTCTAAGAAAAAAAATGTTTGCTGAGCAGCCTTATTCAACGTGGCTGATGCTCACCAAACTTTCAGTGCCTACAGCATAGCCACCACAAAGACAGCTTCGCTGAAGGCATGGAGAGCTACATCTGCCTCCCGGAGATCTCTAAATATAATGGTTGGTCTTTCACAAGGGCAACCGAGTAAACCCCTCCGCTGCCTTGGTGGACCAACAGACCAGCCGCCAAAATCTAAATAAGGATTTTATATCTGTGTGTGTCTGTCTGTATGTGTGTGTGCGCGTGCGTGTGCATGCATGTGTGTGCGTGTTTGTCTGTGCGTGTGTGTGTGTGCGTGTGTGTGCGTGTGTGTGCGTGTGTGGTGCTACAAGAAACTCTATTGGTTCAAGTTCTGCAGCATTTATTACTCCTCAGCCAGAATGGAATGGACATTTCTGAATAAGGCCAGTGCAAAGTGCACTTCATTAACTATCCGGAACATATTGAGTCTAAATAAATGAATATTTACTCTAATGAATGCATATTTGGATTAATAAATGTGCATTTATTTTACACATCAACTTGATAGAACAAAGTGCTAACACCTGCCTATTCACTCCTAAACTGATCACCACCGCAGGTTAATGTATTTATCAAGGACAGATGTAGCTGGCTGAGGTCGGAGGGCAGACTCTGTCAGAGAGAGAGCAGGTATCAGTCCTCTACTCCCCTGGAACTCTCCTTGACCTAGGATTCTTCCAAAAGACCCTCTTGATTGTTATCCAATGGCATGCACCGATAGACAGACAAACAAGACATGCATGCATGCACACCCTTATTCAATCTGTCTCTCTCTCTTGCTCTCCTTCTCTCTCTCTCGCTCTGTCTCTCCCTCTCTCTCTCAATCTGTCTCTACATCTTTTTCTCTCATTCCCATGTAGGTGACTGCAGGTTCTTTATTCCTGATGTCTATGGGGGCACTGCCAGCTCTGTTTTAACTTCTACTCTCTTCCATAACCTACGTCATGGCTGCTGCCTAAATTTGCCTACTCATTAATGCGGTGCTACTTCATCAGCCAGTGCAGTAAAAAGTCTTTTGTTGATGTTCTTTCAACTTGCTACGCTCCTTCCTCACTTTCTATCCCCTGATGCTTCCTTGTTCTCCCCTCCCAGCTCTTTAATGTGGACTTTTTGATGGATTAAAGGCTGAATTATAGTTTGGATACACATTACAGACCTGATAAATACCAACTGCCTGGGGTGTAGTATTTGCCAGGTGCTCAGATGTCTCCTGATGCCAGGTTTTGGACATTGAAGTGCAGGATAACTGGACTCGCAGCTCTCCATACAGCACGTGCTCCGGTTGCTCAGTGATGTGCATTCTGCACATAGGTCCTCGCAGACCTTCCACTGCTGACACCGTACTGGCATGCAAAGCTTGATGTACTGACTGACCATAGAGAACTAAGACAATAAAAGACCCCACTATAAAATAATTACTTTATTTTTACTATTCCGAAGAGGTCAGTTGCATTGGCAAAGAGGCAGTAAATCGAAAGAGTGGCTTGCAGTTGGACAGCCTGTAGTTAAATAATCATGTTATTACAGACAGACAGACAGATAGACAGATAGATAGATAGATAGATAGATAGATAGATAGATAGATAGATAGATAGATAGATAGATAGATAGATAGATAGATAGATAGATAGATAGATAGATAGATAGATAGATAGATAGATAGATAGATAGATAGATAGATAGATAGATAGATAGATAGATAGATAGATGATAGATAGATAGATAGATAGATAGATAGATAGATAGATAGATAGATAGATAGATAGATAGATAGATAGATAGATAGATAGATAGATAGATAGATAGATAGATAGATAGATAGATAGATAGATAGATAGATAGATAGATAGATAGATAGATAGATAGATAGATAGATATAGTACTGTGTGTGGAATGGTGCAGTCTGTTTTATTTGCTGTGTCATCTCCTAGCACATTCAACAGCTGTGGTGGTGAGGCCCAAGGAGGGGGCAGGACATTTGGAGCTGGGCATGAACCCCATCTGCTACCCCCTCCCCTCAAGAGACGATAGTGAATCCTGGAGGTAGGAGCTGGTGCAGCACATGCCATCCTGCTAAGTAAAAGAATGATATCCTTATAAAGAAGAAATTCGTAAAACGACTGGCCATTTGCGTCTACAATGTAAATAACTGTAGTCCGTAAAAATTGCAGTGTACGAAATTGGTCAAAAGGTCACAGGCGTAGAAGCTCATTGACTAGCCGTGTCAGATTAGACCTCCAGAGAGCAAGCCAATGCGAACAGGAACTCACTTGAGGGCAGCTGCTGACCGGAATGCACTGCTTCTTGCGACATTCTGTCTTGCCTTTCACGCAGGCGCAGATGGTGCAGTTAATGGACGACCACATCTCTCCATCCTGCAAGAGCACAACAAACAAACTATCATGAGTGGGGGCTTCAAACAGCACTTTCCGCACTTTGTCAGTACAACACAGGGATCTCTTCCGCAGTGTTTGATGGTATATGCAGCGCTGTGGTGTGCTGCGAGGACAAGATCATTTTACGCTTCTTAAATGGCACATGCATAAACATTGCAATAGGGATAAACTCCACCCACAGTGAACGGAAACTCATTAATACTTTGCAATCACTCACACAGTTACAAAGCATTGAAAGGTAACTGACTGCCTCGTGAATGTTGGTGAGGCAAGATTTCTGAAAATCTTTGTAACCAAAACGTCTGCGCTCTGACTATTGATATAACCATCATAGCGCAAAAAATGTCACCTGATCGCAGTGTAGATGACCTGCAACCATGGCATCTGCACTGGGATCTGGTCAATAGTATATCTGGTTCATGGCTGTCTTAAGCACTTACAGGGTCCACTATACCACAGCCCCTGCAATTGCATTACAGCTTTTATTTTTTGATGCTTTTGAGAAAAGAAAGATGACTCTGCCAGAGTTTATTTTTCTTCTCTCTTTTCTGAGTGTATTTTTTTATCTTGTCGTTCATACTTTTATCTTTGTCTTTCATATTTTTATCACCCTTCACTATGTCCTTGGTCTGTCGCCTGTCTCGTTCATCATCACTCTTTCCTGAGTTTATCTCTCATCACTCTTTTCAAAATCTGTCACCTCTCTCGCTCTTTCCAATTTTCCCTTGCTCTGTACTAAAAAGCTAGTTTATCAATTAAAATACATGTTATAAACATTTCCAGGATATCCTAGACACATTAAAATCTCAATGTATTTAAATTATTCCGCATGACAAAATATAATTATCATTTCTGGACACAGTGAATTTCTTCCCAGATGGTCTATCCTCGACCCAACACAATCTTGGCTGCCACTGTGCTGTAGCGGATTTGAACTGTAAACCTAAGCACAGAAAATGGCAGCTTGGGAGACAGATACACTTCCCACGCTAATTCAAAGATACATTTCTTGCAAAGCACAGCAGTTTTCATAACACATCTGCATTTTTGCAAACTTTGCATTTTCACACCAATCTACAGACAGTACTGCCTTTATCTCTAGGTCCTGCCATGTGATTAATGAAAGTTTATATTTCATGGGACATGACCAGGTGTGTGATGTTCCTGTAGTGGCAGATTTCGAGAGGTACAACTCGAGTAATACTCCACTTTGAGAGTTGTTCGTGAGCCTCATTTTCAGATGAGTCAATGTCACCAGAACACATTTGGCCTGATTTTCAAAGATATTCGTAAATATGCACTTGCAGATTTACTACCTTGCAGGGATATAGAGTAAACTTATAAATATCAGGAATTGAAAACGGTTTCCAAGGGTACTCCTAGAAAGAAGCCTGTGCCAGTAAGAGGTTCTGAACTAAGACCAAGCAAAATGAGTTTGCATGGGTAATTGGGAATAGTGTACAACTGCTCTTAGGGAAAGCCATTTAATTAGTGTACGGCACTTTTATTTCTTCACTGGGAAAGTTACTTTCCCTGTGAAGTCACCACTCTTCTTGCACCCCCACCAGTTTTTGCAGTGTGCCCTACTAGATACTTTTTTGGGAAAACATGTAGTTCCTGTCCTTGATAGGAGTAAATCTCCAAACATTTCTGGAGTTGCCATGGGTCTTTGAAAGGTTTGGCAACACCCACAAATTATTGAGTTTGTGGGTGCTCCCAACGTGTTCAACGTATCGTAGTCCTGGAACATGCCCGCTCAATAACCATGTAGGAAGTTATACCGAAGGAGTAATATTACACCCTGATGTAATAAAACACATAGATGGAGGTATGATTTCAAACCCACCTTTCATGAAGTCATTTGCATATGTAAATTGAACTTATTTGCAAAACTGGCTTTGTGAATCAGGCTCCCTGTTTCTGGTCTAGAACTTTCTATCAACAAATCAGTGCATTCTGAGAGCTGCAGTCTTACTTTAGATCAAATGTATTGACCGGGCTCTCACTCTTGAAAACACCAATTTGTCAGATGGAAGTCCTGGGATGAAAACTTTGGGACAGATGGGCAAAGCCATGTAGTAGTCATAAAGCCTTCCATTCACTAAATCACGGGGCTTAAACCACGAAATGGCTTTTTAGCATACACTAAACCCATTTTGAGAATAAGTAACAGGTTACTGAATAGTAAAATGGGTCTAGAAAGACATAAGGATTTGCTATTTGGAATGGGCATGTTTAGTGTTTTCCTTCTAAACAGAGATTCATTGTGGTATGTATAAATGTCTTGTGACTAAAATCTGGTCCCATAACATTGAAAGGTTACCAACTCCAGAGTTGGGGCAGTAACACATTTGCAAATGGGATGGAGTCCCGCTGAGATCCCTTTCCCTTTGTGAATGTAATAAAAACCTCTGATTGGGAACATGGAGAGCTTTGAGCACCACAATCAACTTTCAAACAGACTTAAAAAATAGATGTTTAAATGCAGCCCTGTTTCCTTTTAGGAATGTAGTCTACATTTTTTTTAAGTTTACTTTATTTAGATACAGTCACAGGCGTAGTTGTCTAATGACCCCAGCAGTCCACAACCCCTTGATGGCATTCAATCACAGTAAGTCGAAATTTGCAAACTACCTCATGGATACTGATAGCAACCCACTGTGATTCTGAATTTTGCGTCCCAAACTATTAGCGCCCTGGTCAGTATGCAAAATTCCTTTCCAATTACAGACAGTCAATAGGCAATTTGTGACCACTTTTTGCAACTGGAATCTTCATCCTATCTGCACCTTTTTGTCTTGGTGATATGGAATCTTCTGATATCTTTATTCTTAACTCTCACTTATGTGTTGTGCCACTTTTCTGAACACTAAACATGCTAGATTCTATGATTAAAACACATTTTCGGGAATCAATAAATTAGAAAGTTTGCAAACTGTCACCCCAGTTGTTGTACTTATCTCTGCCTAATGATTTTGAAGATCATAGACCAGGTAGGCATATTTTTATGAAAGGTGAACAGGTCACTGGGAAATGACATGGTATCATTGTCTACCAACATCCATATTTCTACTGAGAGCAGCAGAATACCATCACCTTATGGAATCCCTCCCCAAGATACCTCCTGTGCATCGCACTCTTATGCAGATCCCTGGAGAATAGGAATGGGGCAAGAAGGCGAACATCTCCTCACCCTGCTAATTTTCAAGGGCAAGTAAAGAAACCTCCAATAAGTCAGCTTCATATCTTTTTAGACTTTCCTTATAATTGTGATGACTTAAAAGTGTTTTAAGCAGGGTTATTGGCAGGGCCACGGAAATTATGCGATTGTGCGGCCGCTACATTTTTCACGTAATTATGGATCTGCCACATTTGCTACATGATACACCTGCTGCATAATTAGCACATTTTATCCCTAAAAACGTTTTCTAGCTCAAACGGTTCAAAAGTTAGTAAAGTCGCAGTGACACGTGTTGCCTGCAGTGGAGGGAGTTTGTAGAGGTGGACTTCTCACCTTTGTGTTGCTTATTGCTAATTTTGGATGTTAAACTGAGGTGGAACCTATGCCCAGACAGTGATAAAAAGTATACAAATGACAAAATAATGAAGTAAAGCTATCAGAAAATGTGCCTCATTACGCCGCATAATTTGCCTTTTCTTGCCCCATAAATTGTCCCTCTCCAACTACTTAATTCAAGAGGCCCTGGTTAAGGAAAGGAGTGATTAGGAGGTGATTAATATATTTATGAGTTCCTCTCAATATGATCATGATGTTTGATGACTGTGTTAGGAAAGGACCGCAGTATGCCCCTCCATCTATTCTATTTCTCGGAAACGTTTCTGATGTACCACAAGGTGTAGTTCAAAGTACATTTAAAACAATACATAAAAGTAACAAATAGTAAATGCAAACAGTCACATACGAGTGAAATTGGATGCAAACAACTTCGAAAAAAATGTATAGCGTGGAATACCAGCCAATAAAGCCCCATTGAAGATTAAGATGTTTCTGTGATTACAATTTAAAGAATTAGGAGTTACAAAACCAGATTTTTACTAACATAAAGCTGCAGAATCATCCTCTTGTTAATTCAAGCAGAAAACTGGGAAGGTCTCCCATGTTTAAAACCAGTCAAATACTGAAAAAACGTAAGGCCTAAATGTGAAAATACCCATACAAATCAAGGTAATACATGTGGAAATTAGATTGTAAGGCAGCAAATCTTTCAAATCTCCTTGGCTTTAAATACAATCAACCAGAGAATTGCAAAATCTCAAAAGGTACTAATTTAACACTGTTACTGACATAATATTGTATTCTTTTAGAATGTGCTTAGTGCCTTATAACTAGAAAGGGAAAGAATCCTTTCTAGTTATGAATGTGTGGCGGGTGTGAGTTGCAGTCTGAACTAAATGGATGGTGTTGGTTGTAGTGTGTGAGGATAGGAGATGTGCTTTAGTGAGTTGTGGCTGTGCTTGAGAATGAGCTTGTGAAGGTGCTTTTTAATCATCATTAACATCCTGATCCCCTTATCTGCATCATGCAATATTCACTCAGTAATTCAAGTCCGGCAGTGTTTGCCTGATTAGAAATCTGAAGCTTGAAATTGGTCAGTGGAGAACTAATTTCTTCTTATGTTTTTGATGACTTTGGATCCAAGAGACATGAGTAATAATCTCAGCCTCGTTTCATGCCCATATTATTCTCAAATTGTTTTTTACCTAGGACCCATTTTCCTAAATTTTCTAAATTGTGGATCGCCCACAAACAAGATCAGCCCCCACATTAAGCTCGATCATATTTCAGGTTCAATTTCTGAATTTTCTCATTTACCTTTGAAAAAACTGTCCACCAATGACAGTAACTCAGTGTGGGTGGCATAAGTTTAGCCACTGAAGATATTCATGCCATTGAAATATTAAAGACAATTGCCTGTCCTCTGACATTTTAGAAGATGCCGATGAAGTGCTACATTATGGCACCACCACAATAGGGCTACACAGGTTTTAGAGACTAAACAAGAGTACAGATAATATTTCAACGTGTTATTTACTAAGATTTGTCCAATTTGTTAACCAGCACATGCCATCTTATTTCTTCTAATTGGAGCTAAGCAGATCAGAGAAGTTTTGCTGAATGTGGTGCTGCAGCCAACAAAAACCAAAACGCAAGCAAATTAAGTGAACAAACCTTTGTTCTCTAAACAGTGAACAGGCAGGGTACAAAGAGATTAAACTCAGCAGCATCCCCAAATGACATTAGCATTGCAACATTACCCTGAACAGCTTGCTGCCAGACTTGCACACTTTCACTTCCTCGGTGGGGACATACATGACACACTCATCACAACAGGACTCTCTGCTCTTGTTGCAGGCTTCAGGGGCGCATTTCTTCTTGCATACAACGGTGGAGTCCTGGGTGAAAGGATGGCAAGGAAACATGAAAATTCTCACTGAGTTGCTCTGACAAAATTTACAATATTCTGGTCTCAACCCATAAGTTCTGACCAAGCTGCCGCACTCCCATCTGGAAAGAGAGGAAAAAAAGACAAAGGGAAAGATTTCACTGGGCATCTAAAGCGTGTTAGAGTTGTCATAGCTTTATATATTTTTTGGGCAGAGCGCCAGTCTTAACTTTGTTTAAATGTCTTTGCATTCTTCAGAACAATTGCTGCTGTACTACATGAGAAGCACAAATTGGAGCATGATTTTGATGCAGCACATGGACCTCTAGGGACTACACTTCAGGAATGGACAACCCCTTTGAAATAATTAAATGTCTGTTCACTTAGGCAAGCATGTGTGCCAGTAATATATTTATCCACAACATGCTACCCCAAATTGTTATGATCAACCCAATTTTTGTACTCTATGTTTTATTGCTGTTTACTTCTAACAACACTGACACCACAATTAGTGCTGGGATTGAATTATATGCCAGCACTCTATCATGTAAATATCCCAGTCCAAGACACCTACCCTGGCTGTTGCAAATAAAGCCTCCTTCAGTGTGCCTCTGCAGACACCCCTTCTCTTACTCACCAGAATGAATAAAAGATTATTATGAATGCCGAATTAATTTTACACAAATCATTATATGTCATCCTATGTTATTTTGTGGTTGTATGCTGTCAATCATTGTTTTCTTTTTTATTTGACTACTACAGTTCCCACTCATGTATATTTTGCTCCCCTGTTTCCAAATATAAACATTAAGCACACCTTCTGCATGTTCTGTCATATCATTTATTTTACTATAATAAAAAAAGAGAAATTGCGAATGAAATCACATATAAGAACATTCTTGGCTTCCCATATCAGCGCATAAAACAACCATTTATAAATGAATGGTGGGATCTCTAGCACGCCTAATGCTGCGTATCTTAACTTGATAAACATTACTTTGCAAAACATGGAATCCCTAGATACATACAAAGGGCCTGAACATGTTGACAAAAGTTGCAATTGTCCAGCATTGATGATCAGGTGGAGTGCGCTCATGTGGATCAAATTATAGTCCCTATCTCAGAGATATTAAAATGATTTTGTTCTGAGCCCCCTTACAAACAATGTTTTGAAGTCAGGCCACCCACTGAAACTTTATGGACAAAACCCAGGGCTTGTTACACAATATCCTCATTGCTCTATATGGTCATGAAACTCCTCTGTCCTTTGAATGTATGACAGTGAGTACTTTATTCCATATATCCACTGATAGTTCTTCCGCTTATGGGCTAATATATGAAGATTTGGGGCATACTTAGTAACACAGTTAAGCTTTTACCTCAAATTCTGATGCCTGAAGCACCGATTGATCTCTGGGCACATTATAGGAGCTGGCAGAGACTGAAGTGCTAAGAGAAAGTGTCCCTTAAAAGCATGCAAATTGCACCTTGTGGTACAGCTATGCACAGGTGAACTACTTCACATTCCTTCATCCTGCTGTTGTCTTCTGCCAGTGGGAAGCAGTAATGGTGTTAGGCCAGGATGTCACTGCATGCCCATTCTACCCAAATCCACACAAGTTGGCAGAATGGTGTGAATAATTCCTTGTCCTCAATTACCCTCTCATCCTGCGGTCTTGCATAGAGCCAGTGTAGACATGAATTGGACGAGATGGGCTAAGGTAGAAAGCGGATGATCCACACCTCCTGCCAAATCTGATGAGAGCCAATGGGAGTGATTTGGACCTTTGATATTATAGTGCTGCTTTAGAAAGAAGCATAGAGGAAGTGAGAAGCTGGTTTAAGATATTAACGAGTACAAATAACTGAAGGAAGATTGGGAAAAAATGGACCTAAGTTTGATTAATTAAATGACCGTATTGAGAAAGTGAAACAAATATTTGATGAAAACATAGCTTCAAAGTGACGTAACCATGGAACCGGCAGTCAAGAGGCAAACTTTGTGAAAATTGGAAGGTGATGAGAGGTGGAAATTTAAAAAAACTGCTTTGTGGTGTCAGAATGGGGAAACATCCTTTACATTGAACGCTGAACAACAAGATCCCTTTTAAACGAAGACAATACAACAACAACGTCTGTACAATGCTTGCCTTTAAAACAAACGTTTTGCCAAGAGTATGCCTTTACCAGGGCTGCCTTTACAATGAATTTTTTTGTTGAAGCATGAATGTTAAAGGCATAGTTGTAGTAAAAAACATAAGGTAAGTAAACTATTAAATATAAGTATCAAGTGTTTTATACATATCTATATTCACTGAAAAAACCATAGGTTTCACACACGTTATAGTTAGGAATTAGCATTTAAAAAACCTTGCAAATTCACTGAAAAAACCATAGGTTTCACACATGTTATAGTTAGCGGAAATTTTACTGATAAAAAACCAATGAAATTCCCCCGTTATAGTTAGTGCAGGCAACTATAACTCACGCGACCGCAATCCTCTGCTGATGCTAATACTGTATTTAGACACTTATTTGCCCATGTCTTCTTCCATACATTTTTAGCTATACATATATTACAAATATTTTTTTTTCATAAAGACACATATGTCATCAGCAGAAGATTGCGGTCGCGTGAGTTATAGTTGCCTGCACTAACTATAACGGGGGAATTTCATTGGTTTTTTATCAGTAACATTTCCGCTAACTATAACATGTGTGAAACCTATGGTTTTTTCAGTGAATTTGCAAGGTTTTTTAAATGCTAATTCCTAACTATAACGTGTGTGAAACCTATGGTTTTTTCAGTGAATTTGTACGGTTTTTTAAATGCTAAGTTACTTTACGCCATTCGTGGCGTGCGCGCCCACTTAACGCAGTTCGTTCCGTGCGCGCACGGTGAGCACGCGGTGCGCTTTGCGCACCGCGCGCCCACTTTACGCAGTTAGTGCCGTGCACGCACGGTGGGCACGCGGTGCGCGCCACGTTACGATGGGCCATGTACGCACGATGAGCTTCGCGCACCGTGCACACATGGAGGACATATGATGCACTTCGTTTTGAAAGGTAATATTTTAATTTTTCGTATATTTTATAAGCCATGCACAAATGGTGCCCTTCGGGCACCATTTGCACACGGGGTGGAGAGAGTGTGGATAATTTTTTTTTTTATTATTTTTTTGTTAAATATTTTATTTTATCTTATCTGTAATAAGCCATGCGCAATTGGTGCCCTTCGGGCACCAATTGCACACGGGGTGGAGAGAGTGTGGATAATTTTTTTTTTTAATAATTTTTTACCGTACGCGTACGGTAAGCGTAATCGGCGAAATTACCGAAAAAATAAAAATTCCGTTTTTGGCCTTGGGGGATCTTTGGGGACTCCCTCAACATGGCTATGTGTGTGGGAGTTGTCTAAACAGCCCCTTTACATGTTTTTGGGCTTTATATTTTAAAAATCACTCTCAGTGCGAGAGAGAAAATGGCGGCCGCCGCTTCCTGGTTTCGGCCGATTCGAATGTTTACTAAGATCTAAGAGCCAATCAGAATCGCGCTCGCACACGCCACCGTACGCGTACGGTAAGCGTACCGTAAGCGCACCGTAAGCTGGCTCAGATATATATATTGATTTAAAGGCTATTTTCTCAGAATCTACTGAACAGATTTACACCAAACCTACAAAAGGCACTTCCTTGACCTGAGGACTACCTCTCTGCCAAATTTCTAGTAATTCTGTTCAGCCGTTCGGGCTGTAGCCCTGTCTAAAGGTCCTATGGAAAAATGCATGGGAAAAACGCGTTTTGGGACCCCCCTTTTATCTCAGCCCCCGCTTGACGAATCCCCCCGAGACGTTCAGGGTAGGAGCGGAGCGTAGCGCCCCACCTATTTTGAAAAATTCGCGAGGATTCGTCGACCGGCGCCAAAGTTATTCAAAATAGAATGTTGCGGATTTCCTATGGAAACGTGGTCCTAACTATAACTACCTACTGGCGACCGCCAGTAGGTAATATACATATATATATATACACACACATGTTACATATATATATTTATATCTTTTTCTCATTGAAAAAAAAAGGTTACTGGGACGTCATAGTTAGGCTCAGATTTCACTCTTACAAAACGAATGAAATTTAGCAGTTAGAGTTAGCTGAGCGTACTATAACTTACGCCCACGCAATGCACTCCTTATTACCTCACATATGCATCACTCATGATATGGTCAGTGACATCACTGATGACATCTCAAATGACATCACTGATGACATCATCCAGTGAGTGTAAGTGTTTTTTAAGAGTTTATGAGTGTTAAAGATATATATTAACCTACTGCAAAAGTTAGATTAGCATACTAGGTGCACTACTAATGGGTGATACTACTTCCAAAATATATTATGTGAGTGGCTGTGTCACTGTATGTATCTGTGTGTGAGTGGGTGTGTGAATAGAATATGGTTGTGTGAGTGGGTGAGTGAGTGGCTGCATGGGTATGTAAGTGGGTGTGTGAGTAGCTTTGTGGGTGAGTGAGTGGCTGTGTGAGTGTGTGTGTGTGTGAGTGGCTCTATGGGTGAGTGAGTGGCTATGTGAGTGGCAGTATGGATCGGTGAGTGGATGTGTGAGTGACTGTATGGGTGAGTGAGTGGGTGTCTGATTGGCTGTATGAGAGAGTGAATGGGTGTGTAAGTGGTTGTATGGGTGAGTGGGTGGCTGTTTGAGTGGGTGGTTGGTTTTGTGAGTTGTGTGTGAGTGGCTGTATTGGAGAGGGAGTGTATGTGTGAATGGCTGTATGGGTGAGTGATAGGTTGTGTCAAAAGACTGTATGGGTGAGTGGGTGGCTGTGTGAGTGGCTGTATGAGTATGTGAGTGGTTGTATGAGTAGATGTATGAGTAGCTGTATGAGTGAGTGGTTATGTGAGAGTAGTATGAGTGTGTGAGTGGGTGTGTGAGTAGATCTATGCATGAGCAAGTGGTTGTGTAAGTACTTGTATGGGTCTGTGAATGGGTATGTGAGTAGTTGTGTGGGCATGTGAGTGGTTGTATAAGAGGCTGTATAGGTGTGGATGAGTGTGTGAGTGCGTCTGTGGATGATATCATCAGAGATGTCATCAATGATGCCATTTGAGATGCCATCATTGATGTTACTGACCATGTCATGAGTGCTGTAATATGTGAGGTCATAAGCAGTGTATTGCAGGGTGTAAGTTATAGTTAGCTCAGCTAACTATAACTGCTGAATTTGACTGGTTTTGTATGAGTGAAATTTGGGCCTAACTGTAATGACCCACTAACCTTTGGTTTTTACAGAGAATATCTAAGGTTTGTTTTAATTATTGTCCTTAACTATAGCATTCCTGTGACCTTTGGTTTTTCCAGTGAATGCCTAAGGTCCTTTTTAATGAAGTTTCCTAACTATAAAATCCCTGTAACCTTTGTGTTTTTTAAGTTCTATTTCCTAAATGTAAAGACTACACTTTGAAAATGAGTATCTGAGTGAGTGAATGAATGTCTTGGTAAGTCTGTAAGTGGGTGTTAGAGTGTCTGAGTGGGTCAGTCAGTGGGTGTGTGAATGTCTTTGATTAGGTGCATGAGTCTCTGGATGGGTCTGTGAATGGGGACATGACTGTCTGAATGTGTCTGTGAGTGGGTGGATGAGTGGGTTTGTGAGAGCATGTATTAGTCTCTGAGTGGGTGAGTGAATGGATGCATGAATGTCTGAGTGAATCTGTGAGTGGGTGTGTGAGTCTCTGAGTGGATCTCTAAGTGTCTGAGTGGGTCAGTCAGTGGGTGTGTGACTCCCTGCATAGATCTGTGATTGGGTGCATGAGTCTCTGGATGAGTCTGTGAATGGGAACATGACTGTCTGAATGTGTCTGTGAGTGGGTGAATGAGTGGGTTTGTGAGAGCATGCGATAGTCTCAGAGTGCGTGTGTGAATGGATGCATGAGTGTCTAAGGGAATCTGTGTGTGGATGTGTGAGTTCTGAGTGGGTGGGTGAGTGGCTGTGTGGGTCTGTGAGAGCATGTGAAAGACTCTGAGTGGGTCTGTGAGTGGGTGCATGAGTGTCTGAGTTGATCTGTGTGTGGGTGCATGAGTGTCTCAGTGGATCAGTGAGTCTGTCAGTGGGTGAATGAGTGAATGGATCCATGAGCCAGTGCATGAGTGTCTGAGTGTGTCTATCAGTGGCTGTGTGAGTATGTGTGAGTCTCTCAGTGGTCTGTGAGTGGGAGTGTGAGTGTGTCTGAGAGTGGGTGTATGAGTGCATGAGTGGGTCTTTCAGTAGGTGGGTAGTAAAATAAGCAGAGGCGCACAAGGGAACAAGTCCTTGTGCCAGCTCCCACAGTGACAGTCCTCTTGTCAAACTTGCCTGCAGTCCACTACCCTCTGCTGCCTTCGGGTTGTGCCCCCTCTGCTTGTTTCTGCTCATTTTTCTACCTCTTCTCTCCTCACTGCCTGTTATTTTGCCTCTTTCTGCTCGTTCCTGACCTTTTTTCTGCCTCTTTCTGCTTGTTTCTGACCTTGATCTGCCTCTTGTTGCTGGTTTCTGACCTCTATTCTGCATCTTTTTGCAGTTCTGAAATTATTCTGCCTCTTTCTGACCTTTATTCTGCATCTTGCTGCTCGCTTCTGACCTCTATTTTGCATCTTTCTGCTAGTTTCTGACATTTATTCTTCCTCTTTCTGTTCGTTTCTGACCTCTATTCAGCCTCTTTTTGCTCCGTTCTGACATTATTCTGCCTCTTTCCGACCTTTATTCTGCATCTTGCTGCACGCTTCTCACCTTTATTTTGCCTTTTTATGCTCATTGCGGACCTTTATTTTGCTTTTTATGCTTGTTTCTGACCTTTATATTGCATCGTTCTGCTCGTTGCTGACTTTTATTCTGCCTCTTTCTGATCCCTTCTGGCCTTATTCTGCCTTTTTCTCCTCTTCTGACCTTTATTCTGCCTCTTTCTGCTCATTTCTCACCATTATTCTGCCTCTTTCTGCTCATTCCTGACCTTAATTTTACCTCTTTCTGGTCGTTTCTCACCTGTAGTTTACCTCCTACTGCTCTTTGCTGACCTTTATTTTGCCTCTCTCTGCTCATTTCTCATCTTTAATTTGCCTCTCGGTGCTGATTTCTGACCTCTATTTTGCCTCTTTCTGCTCGTTTCTAACCTTTAGTTTGCATATTTCTGCTTGTTGCTGTCCTTTATTTTGCCTTATTGTGCTCGCTTATCAGCTTTATTTTGTCTCTCTCTGCTCGTTTATCACCTTTGTTTTGCCTCTTTTTTGCTCATTTCTTAGCTGTAGTTTGCCTCTTCCTGCTCGTTGCTGTCCATTATTTTGCCTCTTTCTGCTCATTTCTCAACTTTATTTCCCTCTTGATGCCAGTTCCCCACCTTTATTCTGCCATTTCCTGCTCGTTTTCACATTTATTTTGCCTCTTTCTGCTTTTTGCTGTCTTCTATTTTGCCTCTATCTGCTTGTTTATCACCTTTATTTTGCCGCTTTCTGCTCGTGGCTGATCATTATTTTGCCTCTGTCTGCTCTTTTTCCCTTGGAACCACGATGGGGGAGCCTCAAGGCCCCCTTTGTCCCAGTCGGCTTCCCGCCTCCAGCGGTAGCCAGTATTGCTCTTGCACGAAGGGAGCTGCTGGAAATGTAAGAGCAATCAGTTTAATTTATTTCCCTACCTGCATGTCTGTGGGCAGGGCAAGAGATGAAACCTCCACTTCCAGCTCTCGCACGCTTGAACTGGAGTGTTTGCTTTAGCTTGGCGGGAGCTGTGAGCTTTCCAGCTAAGGAAACAGCTATGTCCTGGGGGTGGGCACCCCGGGACATAGCAGGAGCCAGCCTTGGGGTGGTGGTCCCCAGGGCAATGTATGGCTCCAGGAGGGGAGCTGTGCAACCCCTCTCCTTCTGTTTGCACGAGCCACCTCAGGGAGGTGGTGGTCCCTGGGGCCAAAAATGGCCTGGGAGGTTGCCAAGCGGCCCTCCCCTTTTTAAAAAAAAAAATAGAAAGCCCCGGGGAGGTGGTGGTGCTGGGGCTCAGGGGCTTTCCACAAGGCTCCACCATTTCTTTGTATCTATCAATTTAAATTCCGTCCCGCGGTTCAGGCGGTAGTCGTGTCTAAAAATTTCTATGGAAATTAACAGTGGAAAAACAAATTTTTTGTCTCCCCCTTTTTCTTGGTCCACGCTTGGCAAATCACCTTGAAACTTTCCATGCACAACAAGAATCACTGAAACACTTCTTTTTGAAAATTTCATGACGATTTGTCAAACGGCACCAAAGATATAGGCAAGTCAAAAAACGCTTTTCCTATGGCAACATGGTGCTAACTATAACTACTTACTGGCGAATGCCAGTAGGTAATATATAAATGGACCTAAGTTTGACTAATACTAAAGACTGAACTGAGCAAGTGAAACAAGTGTGAATGATATAAACATAGGGGCTTATTTACAAGCCCCTTGCGCCATTGGTGCGTCACTTTATATATGGGAAAATGTGAGGCACCTGGGGCTTGTAAATGAGCCGCATAGCTTCATAGTGACGTAACAATAAAAGAGCAGTAGAACCTGCAGTCGAGGCAAATGTTTTGAAAATGGGAAGGAGATGAGTGGTGGAAGTTTTAAAAACTGATTTATGCTGACAGAATTGGGAAATAGCCTTTACAACTAGCTGGCACATGCATCAACAATGCCATTTGCGATTCCTTAATAGCGAAAAATAAGGATTCGCTAATAAGGAATAGCAAAAGGCTATGCATGTAGAAATCGCTTACAAAATAGCGATTTCTAAACATTCCTTAATTGCTACTCGCAAATTGCGAGTCGCAATTAAGGAATACCTCCCCATTGATTCCTATGGGCCTAGAGGCCCATAGGAATGAATGGGAGGACTTTCTCAATTTGCTAATCTCAATTAGAGAATCGCAAATTGCTCATGCTATTTCAAGGGTGCCAGGGCGTCAAAAAGACACCCTGTTGCACCCCTGAAATCTGCATATGAATACATCGTGCACACACACATGCCCCAAGGGCATGTGTGTGTGTTAAATCGAACTTCATGGTAATTTGCTCCCCCTATTAGCGAAATCGCTAATTTTTAAACTTTCATGCATTGCATTTAAGGAATCTCAATTTGGGATTCCTTGAATGCAATCGCAATTTAAAGAATCGCTATTTAGAGATTCCTTAAATAGCGATTTTTGCATTTGGGATGATGCATCCCAAATGCAAAAATACCGGTCGCAAAGGGGCAGATTCTGCTAATCTGCCCGTTTGCGAGCAGTTTTCTCGTTGATGCATGTGGCCCTAGATGCCTTTACAACAAAAGCATTAAAATTAATATTTTTACCACAAGTATGCCTTTACCATTGATGGTTTTACAATGAATTTTACGGTTAAAACATGAATGTTGAAGGCATTTTCATAGAAAAAAAAATAAGGTAAGGAAAGTATTACATGTAAGTATTAGGCATATAACATATACACACCTATATTTATGAATTATATGTGTGTGTGTGTGTGCATTTGTGTGTGCATATACACATGGATTAATAGGGTGGCAAGGATATTTTTTAGGGTTTAGTGTGGAAATGTGTTTTTGGGTGGTAAGTGTTGTTTTAGGTTTAGTATGGGTTTTTGGATGGTAAGAGTAATTTTAGGATTTAGAATGCATATGGGTTTTTTGGTTGCAAAGGCTATTTTAGGGTTTTGTGTGGGTTGTTGGATGGCAAGGGTAAAATTAGGGTTTAGTTTGGTTATGGCTTTTGGGTGGTAAGGGAATTTTTAGGGCGTAGTGAGGGTATGGATTTTGCGTGGGCAGGGTAATGTAAGGGTTTAGGGTGAGTATATGTTTTTGGGTGGTAAGTGATTTTTTAGGTTTCTATTGTTGTTCCAATCTCATATTCACAAGCTGTACCTTGTAAGAGGGTGAGATCCATGTAAACGAGCAACAAATTAAAAAATGTAACCTTCCTACAACACTGATGCAATATTGTAGCTACTTTTCTTATATATTTGGTATGATCAATTTTGCACGTCACTCTTCCTAGGCTGCCAAATCTGTGCCATAACCATGGTTGGGGAGTCAAATTTACCAAATGTAAATTCTTCCTCGTGATCGTGCCTATCCCACCATGCTGATCGCCCTCATGTCCATCGGTTTCAGACAATAATAACATTAAAAGTTGACTTCTAAATGTAAAAGCTACTGGAAGGAAAAACATAAAAATAAGAATGTTGGCCAAGCGTTGCTTGTGTTTAACTCACCCTGCAGGTGCATGTTGTGCAGTTATCATAGGAGAACGTGGACTGGTTGTCGTAAACTTCGCTGCGGAAGAGGCAGCTTCCAAAAGGGAGGTCAAACACTTTTCGTTGGCCTAAGAAAAAATTATGAAAATGTTGGCAATTGTAAAAGAAAATATGGCACTTCATGGTATTATTTTACAACGCATTACTTCCCAATGAGGCCATAATCATAAGAGGACACACCCAATACCCAGTGCTAATGCTATTTGTGCAGGGTTGTCTTGGTATCTGCTTTTATCTTGTTGGTCTAAATTACACTGTAACTTAGGACTTTTATGAAAGAAAGCGTGTTAATAAGTTGTGTTTGGTCACAAAAGATCAGGTAACACATCAAGCTATAGTGCAGCAGCAGGCAAAGACACTTTCAATAGGCCCTCATGTTAGATCACATGGCCTGCAACAGTCCTTAGCGTACAGTATTGATGTCCTTCCTCTGTCTTTAGTTCATCATGAATGTTGATGCTCCCACGACAGAAGTCAGGGTTCCTAAAGACAAATTTCTTGGGGGTTATTTAGAGTCTTGTGTGGTCTGTGAGGTCAGC
Organism: Triturus cristatus; assembly: GCF_964204655.1. Taxonomy (NCBI): domain Eukaryota; kingdom Metazoa; phylum Chordata; class Amphibia; order Caudata; family Salamandridae; genus Triturus; species Triturus cristatus. The sequence goes on from NC_140588.1 coordinate 494,878,810, forward strand.
AGAGACTGTGGGTTCTTCTTTCCTGGTGGAGGGATGCCCACCAGATTTAGAGATGCCTAACTGGCAGGGATCTCTGCGACTTCAGTGGAACTGCGTCCAAAGCAGAGCCAGCACCTTGTCTGATGCAACTGCTTGGTAAGGAATTTTGTTTCTCAACAACAAACTCCTGAAGCAGGATGTTGTATACTGAAAATCAAAAAACAATAGCCCTGACCTGCTGGGAGTTTTCTTGCAGGACGTGAGGGTTATTTCTGCTGTGTCCTGTTTGGGATTTTCAGGTTTTCCTTGCCAGTCCAGATCAGGTAAAATGTTTGTCGGTAGCACTGCCCTAAACAGGGCAGTCATGTTAGCATACATTCACTGATGGTCCTGTGGCAGAAGTGTATTTAGTGAATTTGTTTTCTATGACAGAACCAGCTGAGGTTCCACCCTGGCACTTCGCCCACCTCTAAATGTTGCTGATGAATTGTGAACTTAGCAAATGCGGCTTCCGTCTCTTTTTGGCAGGAGCCATGCATCTGCCAAACTCTAAATGACACCCTTAATATACCTGTGTAGAATTTTTAATAATTGCAATGAAATTATAATGTATGTAATGTAATTCAAAGATAAAAAGCCCTCAACTGATGAACGTTGCTCTGTATCATCACTCAACACACACACACCCCCATGTAGAAACATCTTCAGGGTGTGCCCTTAAATCAGCATCAGGTTGAAATGGGCTGCTGTGCAGCTCCTGTAAATGTAATATGAAGATGGCAGAGTGTGGAGTGTGTTACTGCTCCGTCATCACCCCGTTATTTGTCTCCTTATGTGTGAGTCTCCTTCGTGAACCAATCTGTAGAAATCCGCTCTGCCCATATTTGCGCTTGCAGGTCTGTTCAAATCTTTGCAATCCTGACCAGTGGCAGCTGGCAAGTATGCCGATTGGAGCGTGGGAAAATGGGTGGGAGCATAAAATAAATACATAACACATATGCATGAAATAACAAAAAAAAACCACTGACTTGCTTGTGCAGACAAGCCTTCCTCGCTTTGGTCCTCTTTTTTGCTGACGCATGTCCAGGACCCCAGCTAACCTACTTAACCAATCCTGGGGCTGTTCTCAGCATGAGAGAAGTGCCAGGATTGGAGGGAGTGGAGTCTCTCGGCGCTCCTGAGGAGAGTAGAGGCCTGAACAGTCTCTCAATCCAGTTGTCTAAGAAATCTGGATTGAGAGGTTTATAGTGCGTTTGTTTGGCATGTCACAAGCCGGCCAGCTAAAGGGACATGCACACTATGAACTATTTCACTTGCAGCCCAACAGCCCACCACTGCTGCCACTCAGCAGGGTGACAAAACTGTAATGGCAATGAATTAACTTCATCACCATTTCATTTTTCGTCTCTGGGACTTTTCTGGGGGGATTCAAGTGGAGCGATGTATTTTCAGATTCAGCATTCTACATTTTTTTCCAAAACATAGCGAAATTCAGTTTGACCAAGTACATGACATTCAGGATACCTAACTGTGTTCAGTCAAGATTGCATTTGAACATGAATGTGAACATTAAACAGCCCCCCCCCCCCCCGCCCCCTTCAAAATATCTGCTTGTTATTGAAAAACATGAAGTCGAGCTTTAAATAGCCTGCCGCCCTGGACTAGCATGCTTGATCTTCAACAGTGCAGTTACATCACCATACCGAGCACGTGCACAACAGGTGAAAACAGTATCCACTGAGGAGAACGATCTAACAGGAGACCAACAGGCAAGGGCTCTGTCTGCGCCAGCACAAACACTTCCTGAAAATCTGCCCTACGGCTCCTCGTTAAATTATTCTTTAAAGAGTTGAGAAGTTAAAAGTTTATTTTTTTGTTTCTAAAAAGGAAGGAAATGATATACATATATATGCTCGACAAAATGGAGTACATTACTCATTCGGAATCCAGCCAGAGGCAAGCTGTATGGCGGTCTGATTAGACAGAAGTCGCTGTCAGCTGATTACAAGGAGTATAGTTTTGTGGGAGAAGAGTGTTTCAGATGCGTTCAGCCGGGACATGACGTATTCATGGAGATAAGGGCTAGAACAGGAGCCCCGTGGCCTCGGGCAGCACGGACTTCCGGTCCCTGAGATGGCGCTGCTAATATGACTGGCTCTGTGCTGTCTCTGGAAAGACGTTTTAAAACAAATATCCAACTAGAATGTGCGATGTCTTTGATTTGAAAAGCTTTATTCTGGCACATTGGGCTGTAATTGGAAACATCAGACTAGAGTTCTTTCACTTTAATGCTTTCATTTTTTGAGAATCCATGAAATATGCATCGCGATGGTAGTAATTAGCCAGATGACATATCATTTATTTATGGACATGTAGTGGATTATGCGTTTAAATATAAACTCGGTGGATTTAGCGTCAATTAACCACATTCAGAGTTTCCCCAGGAGAGCTGCGGTGCTGTGAGTGGAAAATCGCCCTCATCGCCGGTCGTCTCTTCTTGCTAATGGCGGCCTGCGACGGAGCTGACATGGCACCACAACGAGGCTGGCATCGACGCCTGAGTAATGGCCTTCACCAAGCACTCCTTTGGCCTTTGTGTGCTGCTGAGCGTTGTGGAAGCCCAAGGGGCGCATTATTAAACCCAACCACTTCTGAAAATACATACCAGGGGAAAAGGACGCGTTGACCGCGATGAAAAAGGCGAAGGAGGGAATTAGTTTTAATGCGGTTAGGCACCAAACACAGTGCTTCTGTTATTTACTCTCTGAAATGTGGTTTTAGTTTCCTGGTTAGATTTACGTACAGCTCGATCAATTTGTGAAATCTTTTGTGAAATATGCAATTTGGCTTACTAACACCTCCCCAGATGTGCTGTCACTCTTAATGAACGCTTTCTTCAAAAATGGCCAAAGATGTGTGCCTTGGTCCCCTTTCGTGACCTCTGCTGCTGACATTTTCTAAAATCTGAGGCACTCCCACGAGCATTTAAGGTGAATTCGGGTGTATCCTTATGAGGAGAGATGCGACAGTCCAAACTACCGCCTCTATGGTCGAACAGAGGGCCAGTGGTCCAAGATGGCTTCCCGATATTTAAGAAGATATTTTCTTGAACAGGGAAGATGAGTGTTTATGGCACAAGCTAGTGGCGGTCCATACACAGCACCAATCGCAGAAAGACCTAAGAATACAACCATTCCTCGATATCCATTGCAAAATCATAAGGCAGACTCATTCCCAGGGAGTCAAAAACCATCACTCACTTTAGCAGCGCACTGTGTTGGTCCCTCCATCAACTGATCTCTTCTACCAGACTTTGTTTTTGCCAACAAAGGGTAACATCGAAGCCCAATGGCAGGCGCATCGTGTGTCTCTTCCTCTGGACAAGGAGACGGCTGATGTAGGTCTATTTGCATCCAAAGGCTGGATCCACTACCCAACCATGCTCCCTTGTGTTGCCTCCCAATAGCAGGGCATGTCGATATCGACACTGTTCAACATCACAGCAATCAAAAATAAATGTATACATAACTTATTTTCCTATGGACACTATCGCATGCACAAGCACAGGAATTTGGTTTGGGACATAGGCATTCTACATACTGATAAAAGTAAAAAATCAAAGGGAAGCATGAACACACACACACACACACACACACACATATATATATATATATATATATATACATATATATATATTTATTTATATATATTTTCAAACACACACACAGTCATTGCAGCTATCAAGTACTGTTTAATTAAGAACAATCTCACTCACCTAGGCATTTGGGACAACATTGCCCCGTAGGAATGTGACTGAGATGCTGGGGACATGACAGAATGGGACAGACTTCTTTTATGCACCGTGTCCTCCCTCCCTGGTGGAAAACAACAACAGTTAGCAAAGTAAAATTACATTTTAAAATATTGATAAAAGCGCTAGCGTTTCAGTATTTTAGACAACATCCATAACCAGATCATGCGCTTGAATGAAAAGTTCACAAAGTAGTGTATAAAGAAGTGACCAATCAATTACCAATGAGTCTGTTTTCCCCACTGGTCATAATCCAAGAAGCAAAGGGGCCTAATTATGAGAGGTTTGCGTATCCGGAGCATCACTTTTTCTGATGCTCCGGTGTCGCAAACCTCTCAACCATGTCTATGAGGCCATGCACACCACAAACCACCAATGTGTCATAGACCCGGTCCCAGCTTACTAAACTTCATTCACATCAAGTGGTAAAAAACAATCCTGAACACCATCCATTTAGTTTGCCTTAAGGGAGTCTTTTGTCTGGAAATCAACCGAATCCAATTAGTCACGATTTGGTCTGCCCCCTTGGCTTGGATGCCTACATCCCTAATGGTCGATCACTCCAGAGTTGCCAACTTTTAAGGTCACCCATCGAGTCCTTTATAATGGCGGCATATGTGGATTTTCAGGACTTGGTGATCCTGAAAGGTACATTTTACTAGAACTGTGAGTAGCAGAGGGGAGTCACTGCTTGCACTTGAGTAGAAGTAAGAAGTATGCTTACACAGCCAAAATCATCCATTGCTCACCTACAGTTTAGCACTAGGAAGTGTCCTTAATTTCCATCCGATAAAGCTTACCTCACTTGCTGATAACAAATAATGTCATAAGTGCCTATTTTGGAAAATCGAACACTGTTTATTTTTTTCAACTTGTTTTCGACTGATGCCCAGTAAAATTCACTAAATCTTGCTGGCTCTTTTAAAGTCTTCTAAATTGTTCATCCATTTTGGGAAATACTCAGTGCCAGTACTTAATTTGTAAAAAAAAGTAAGTGTCAGGGCCCTCAGCGGGTCACTGCAGCTTGCACCACTCAATGCTCCTGCCAGGGCTGCCAATGACAGTACCAATATAACTACCAAGCATCCCTTTACTCTAAGTGTGACAATTCAGACTATTTCATGTCCTCAAAGCTAAATTAATGGCTTGGACTGCAGGTATCATTTTTAATGTGTATCGATTTGTGTTTGTTGTGCACTTCAAACAGAACCACCATGTGGTAGACTGTCATAAGTGTCGGCAATTAAGTGCCGATGCTGGGCACCGGAAACCACCGGCTCAAATTAAGCACTGCTCAGTGCAGAGGAGGTGGTGAACAATGATATAGAAAGAACAATTAGTGGAGTCAAACAACATCTGCTGGACTCATCCAGGACAACATGAAATGGATGCACATGATGTAGTCATCAATGTCCCACAATACAGTTCACTGCGCCACTGCAAAGGATGCAACACAGAATGTTAGACGCCTCCTGAAGGATCATGGCTCACAATGCTTCTTGCTTATGTCAGTGGCATGAGAAGGGTTCAATATCTCTGGCCGTAGTTCTAGCTAAGTAAAACCCTGCATAAACACTTCAACACAGCATAGTGCACCTTGTTTCATAACCAGTCCTTTAACCCCCATAGTTCTATAATGTGCATTTCCACAGGGCCTGATGTGCACAAAATGAGAAATACCATACAATTGTAGGATTATGCCTACAACAGCAAAATGTTGATCATTTGTGGAATTTAGAAGTTGACAAGACTAGGCTTCTGCAAATTCTGACTTTCAAAGATTGCCAAAGTCACTCCTGGTAAGCCTTACGCCACAACTGCAAACTGTCAGCATTGCAGAAAATCAACATCATAGGCCCGTGGGAATATGTAAATACTCTTTTTCCTTTTTTCTCTAGCTGGAAAACATTCTCATGTGGGATAATCCATTCCCTTATGCCCCCAACACGCGGGGTAGTCGAGTACTTTTCATGCTATCTGCACAGCCTGCATCTACATTTTTAGATGGACAAAGTGCTGTAAATCTTTGATAAAGTTGTTACTTTGCAGGTGAACTCAACATTTGAAACCGCTGTCATGACAATATATAGAAAACGCATATCCCCACTCTTGTGGGATCCCTTACAATAGAAGAAACCCCAACCAGTTGGTGGTATTGTTGTTAGAGTATGTGAAATAGTGGTTGGTTATTATCCGCAGAGGCTGATTCGGCTTTGTCATTTGTGGGCGCAGGTGTCACGTTTTGTGCACTTAAATTTTACTTGGATGCGGGCATCCTTCACCCCGCAAAGGCATCCTGCTCGGTGAGAACACTCTACTCACCCTTGAAACGTTCTGAAACGCTGGCTGTCCATGGATTTTGGCCAATTTGATTTTCTGGCACTTCAGATGTCTGGCATTTTGATTCTAAAACATTTGTGCTTGGACTGTATATGGCAGGCCAGGCATCTTAAAACAACAGAAAACTGTTCTTATAATCGGTAGGTATTCTAAGCATCTCTTGCATTTGAAGTAAAGGTTTCACCCTTTATTAGTGATCACTAAATGTCTCGAACATTGTTTACACTAATATCATGTTTTTTTAAGCGTTGAAGTGGTATAAAATGACCATGCTGAGGAAAAGTTATTCTGTGTAAAATACAGCAAATACATATATTTTGGCTCTTTTTCATTGTTTGGAACAGCAAAATCAAGCAAAGATGGATTCTAAAACAATAGTTAATAGAAATGATAAGATTTGGAATCCTTCCCAGACTCTATCAAAGTGAGTTGTGGGGGAACTTCACATTTTGTTTACAAAGTTTCACAAAGATTACAAATGCCACACTTCATAAAGGTTGCTAAGTTTAAAAAACTTCTTAAAACTTAATATGCAAATACATTTAATTTTTCTCACAAATTCTTTATGGTCAGTGAATTGTCCACTAAAATGGAGTTTGTGGTGGAATTCTGTCCACCGAACCAACTTTTGAAGTTAGTTTTGTAATTTCAACGTTTTAGTCTTTACAAAGGTTATGAAGCTTTCAAAGTGTAGAAGAAAATGTGTGAGTTTGCAACGGAAAATGTAGTAAATTTCATGGCTGTGCACCATTAGTGACTCTCTTATCATGCACTTTGGTATGACCACAATATATGCTCATGATATCACATGGCAAACATCACATCCACACATCAGTCTAACCTCTGCATTGCAAATTAAATATATGTAAGCAGGTGGGAATAATAACTATATTCTAACCTTGACGAAACAGCAGTATGCAGTGGCGTAAAGCAACATAATGGGGCCTCCCTGCAGAATGTGGTGGGGGCCCCTGATACTCCCATATCTCACAGATTTTTTTTATATAATGTTGGCCTGTAGTAGCATGGGGGCCCCCTGTTGCACCGGGGAATGCAGGGACCTGTGTTACCCCCTCCAGCGGTAGATGATATAGTAGATGGAGCATTATTGCAGGTCGTTATTCTCAACCTCTATATTGTATCAGAGTAACACGAAGGGATGCTTCCTCTAGCAGTGGCTGCTGGCACGGATCTGGGGTGGCGGGTAGGTATGGGGGTGCAGAAAAAGACACCTACCTCCTTGACGCTCTTTTCCACGTCGTCTCTCCTCTGAGTCCGCCAAACAGGAAGCAGCCACTCTCCCCAGAGCCAATTACAATGCTGCAATACAGCATTGTGATTGGCTCCCCCAAGCCAATCACAACGCTGCAATGCAGCGTTGTGATTAGCCTGAGCGCCATAGTTTGGTGCTCAGACGGGGACTGGGGTCCTGGGCTGTACTGCATCCTGGGTGGAGAATCTTGTAAGTGAGCATGACTGTTTGGCCAGCCCGAGACGGCCAGCCAAATCATCGTGCGAATTTCAGTGTCCTCAACACTCCTCCCCTGCCCTACTGTTAGCAGAGCAGCCCCACCTCCATGCTGCCACAGCAGGAACAAATAGAATGATTTTATTTTTCTTTCGTTCACTGCTGCAAAGCAGTGAGTGGGGCGACACTCCTCTGCCTTAGCGCAGCCGCGGTCCATGCAGGTAACAACGGTGAGGCAGAGGGGTCGGGTGGGGGGGATTTCGAGGGACGATGCCGAAGGAAAAATAAATAAATAATTAATGTTTCCCCTCTGCATCGTCCGTCGGAATCTCCCACACCCGGCCCCACCACCCCACTGCTGTTACCTGCACGGACCGCGGATGCCTTAGTGGAGGAGCCGCCACTGTCCTCTAGGAACAAAATCTGCAAACTGTACAAAACATTAATGTAATGTCTTGATTTTTCTGAGTAAATCCAGGGGGTTCCTTAAGAAAATACCGCATCGCTCACTAGTCTGCATGGAGTTTTCTTATGAACATCATACCGGAAATCAGTGAGAAGGTTAACGAAAAACATCTAAAAAGAACAAATATTCTCAATTAAGGAGAGCTTGCCCTGTGATGTTGCTAATAATACTTTGCTCTCCCAGTTAAATGTAACTGGAGTCCCTTACAATGCACTAAGAAAGCTGTCAAGCACCAACCTCAGAATTTTACATCTCCTGTTTTTGAATATGGTCAGTAAGGGGGAAATTACCCTTTGCTTGAAAAAATGAGGTGTGAATCCTAAAAGAGACGCTGAAAAAGAGCAGATGCTGACATCCCTAAGAGGTAATATTTCGGCATTGAAAACCCTGTCTGTCATCAGCCTCCACTTAGAAGAGCAGCCAAACACTTGTCTAAACAAACATGGCAGCTGTTTCATGAAATGTGCACAGGGAATTCATTTGAGGACCGGTATTATTGCAATGGCCGTCTCCTTTCCCTTTCCGCCTCTGCTTACATTAGTGCACTAACCATTAGGTGACCTCACACCCTGAGATAAGCTCAGATGACACCTACTTACATTATCACAATAAACGGGGGCCCTGTGGGGACCAGCTAGTCTAAATATGGACGACTGCGGGTGCAAACCTCTGAGATCGCTGTGCACTCTGTAAACAGTAGGTCAGAGAGGAACTCTGGGGAGTGAGAGTCACAGAATGGTTAAAGCATCCACATAATCCGTGATTAAGTTTGTCCAGTTCGGGTCATGTGAACCAACATCTGTCAATAGTCGCTTTATAAATATTCAAGACGGCGTAAGGCTGGGTATGTCGCTTTTCAGGAGGGCAAGATCTTAAACGCCAGATTCAAAACCAGATTTCTCACTGCCTGATATACAGGCATAAATGTTTTTTTTTTGTGGTTCTATAAAAAAGAAGTGAAAAAAACTGTTTTGCATCCAGTATCTGGCTGGGCACTAATCCACCGTTTCCCTGGTTCTCTGCATACTCAGTGAAGGCGTGAACCCTGAATATCGACCCCAGAATATCGATGGAACCCAAAATCGAGGAAAACATATTGAGAAAAAATATCCAACAGGTAAGTAAGTCTATTTTCTATACCTAACTCCACATATATGTTCCTACACAGTACATATATCTTCAAGGTATGTAGATATGTAGTAAATCTATACTTCCCTATATGCACTTCCCTTTTGATATTTTGTCTCTCAATATTCTGACTTTGATATTCTTGTATCATGATATTCCGGGCGTCAATATTCAGTAGTACAATCTTGAGGACGATGGTGGATGGTAGATGATGGCTCACCACTTCTCAGCTCTCTCATATCTTTTGTGTTTCCACGGAGTGAGGTAGGGAATTGTGGATGACGCCCAGGTACCTCCTAAACTACTTTCCCTCACTGCCAATGTTGTTTTTACATTCACATTGGGAAGAGAGATTTCTATCTCTGCTGGCAGTTGTTCCCACAGATCTACTGTCAGCAGTACACTCATTGCAGGTGTTCAACCAGCTCACATACTCATGCTTACTCAGCTCCAGGCCCATCCTTCGCAGTGAGCACCCTGTCAAATAACATTTACACTTTTGAATAGACTGGTGCTTCTGACAAACTGACAGGGAACCACATTTAACAAGTCTATCGTTCCCATCCTGCTGCATGAGTTGTTCCTGTGGATGCGTCTGTGGCCATACAATAATATTAATGACTTCTGAGTCGTATGTGCCTGTGAGCTGTTCTTCCCCTTTCTTCTCCCCGGATTAATTTTGACATGACATATATTATTGTGAACCACAAGTTGCCTGTTCTGCACCTTCCACGACTATGAATTTTTTATTGTTACTATATTAATGACACCCAAATTCTTTTTGAAACATCATGATCCCATGACCCATGTGCTCAACTGTGTCCCCTTAAGATAGTTAAAATTGAAGCAATTCTTTTTTCAGGGATTATACAGACAGAGCTGCAGCTTCTTCATAAGAATCTTCTATCCTTCCTCATAAAACTCTAGCTTTTAATTAAAAAAAACAAATGCAGAAACTCCATTGGACTCCATCATTTCACAAGTACTGATCACTGCCAATTATTCCTTCTGGCAATTCTGAGTTCTCAATAATGTTGGACATTTTCTTCCAACAGAGCACAGTTGAAGTGTTATAGGACAGTGATTAATTCCAGTAGTGACGACACTAATGTGGTCTATGAGTGTCAACTCCACTGAATTTAGCTGACCCAGAATGTATCTATTCAGTTGTGGGATGGTCGAGACATCACCTAAGATTCTAGCTGGCCTCTGCACTTGCGGATACTAAAAGAATAGAATAGATTCAGATGGGCCATTGTGGTATTCACCATCAGTCACCGAACAAGTCATGCATGCCTGAAAGATAAACTCTCAAAATACAATGCTTTAGATCCCTACCCTTGTCATAAGTCTGTTAACTTACTGCTGTCATTGTAGCTAGTGAGTAGAAACATGTTTCCATCCAAGCTACTCCTATTGGAACTCATTCCTCTTGCACCCAAGACCAGTTTCAAATGATTTGCTTTTCCATAACCACTTCAAAGTTCTTTAACTCTATGCCAGGGTGGAGCCTTGGTGGTAATGCACATCACGTAGAAATATTTTAGTCAGTTTAGGTCACCTACTATATGCATTAACTCATTCAGTCAAGCACTCTTAGTCACTCACATGCTTATTCACTCACTTATTCACCAACTCACTCATTCACTCAGCTCCTCGCCTGCTCACATTGCTGGGTAGTTTTATTTGTCAAGCACAGGACCAATGAAGATGCACTCTTTTCTTAATTCATCAGCCACTGGCTATCAACCTCATGTACTGTATCATTGTTCTATGGCCTATAGTGCACCAGGGCAATATTGTCTGCTGCACAATGGTTATTTCTCTTATGTGCTGCACAATATCCAATAAAAGTTTCACCTTTGACCTCTAGTTTACTGGCATGTGCATCATACATGGTTATCCACAAACCTTTTATTCGGTGCTTGTACAACAGTGGACCTGTGATCTTCTGGTCTTGGCCGCCTCTATGGCAGTGTCTGCCCACTGCAGAGACATGACATTATGTACAGCTGCAAGCTGCTTGTGCCAAGAGAACATACTTGACCAACCAGTTTTGTTCGCAGGTCTGTCCCTGAATCAAAGACCTCACAAAGAAAAGTAACTAAAGCAAGAACACTTAATCTCCTCATATCCTTCTCAGAAGCTTCATTTCCCATTTGTGTGTAATGGGAGAGAGCTCATTCTTACACAAGTCTCAATTTGCCACTACATGCCTAGTAAGTAACTAGAGAATCTTATTCTCTTTAGGCTCATGAACAAATCTCCATCATGTAATGCCAATTAAAATAAAACCCAAGGATGACAGTCTTCACTGTAGCTCTGCTGCTGCACTTACAATGTGTACTAATAAAATACATCAGTAGCAAAATAAATCAGGCATGCTTCCTCCAACGTCTAGGACAATCTGTGAAGGAACAGTTTTCCCCTCTTCCGCTGATTCATAACACACACAGTTGATGGTCTGTAATTTTCACCAGATGAAATAGTTCTCTAGCTCTGCTCTGAGATGTTTCCTTACTTTGATTCCCACGGGCATGCACTTCAATATCGGTTTACACGGATTCATAAATGAGGCATGTGGCTAATTGTGAGCCTTGTGGCCCTTCCATCGCAAAGCGCAACGTTCACGTGTCCCTGGATACTTTCTGAGTGGGCGCTACATAGAGAGTATGACCCAAGTAGAGCTGCAGCTGTGTCCGCTCTCGCCGCCTCTGCTCTGATGCCTGATAATAACAGGATTTGTATGTCGCATGAATTAAAAGTCCTCAAAAGTTTCCACAGACTTGCGGATATTTGCTACAAAGCTTGTGCACATGACGTTTAACTTGTACCCCAGCTAGAAGGAACTGACCTCATTTGAGTCGTTTTCTCATTTCCTGCAATACACATGCAGTTGCTGTTGAGAGCTCCAGGGTCACACACGTTTGATACTTTATTTTGACTGACAGCTGCAAATCATTGAGAATATCTTCAAACAACTGATGTGTCGATAACTCAAAAAAGATCAAATTAGCTTGAATTGGTTTGGCACGAGCAAATAAATTAGTAATGTGTCTGCTAAATCATTATTCCTGAAAATAATGCATTCGAATATGCCTGTCAGGGACATTTTAAGGATTTTGGCGGACCTGTGCCAGACGTGTTTTGGGGGCGCCCGTTCAGAACAGCTTTGAACTTATTATCCAGTTTCAGCTCTTTCTTGCCCTCTTTGGACAGGTCACTGACAGTGCACAGGCACACTGGTCCTAATTCTAAATATATTTTCATCTAATATTCAGGGGTAGTGGTGTGTTTTTCAATATGGTAACACAGCAGCCGTTTACTAACATTGCTGCAAATATTCTGTGACACCCTCTTATTTCTGAAATGTGAGGTCCTCTTTTGATCTAAAAAAACGTTTTTTATGGATGTTGCATGAAACATAAACATAACATTTCTCTGCAAAATGTCTGTAATAGACTCTTACACATTAAACACATTAAAAATAAATTAAAGCAAAGCAGTATTTAAAACAATCTAAGAATTATTCAAGGTTATCAGGGCAAGACTCTCTGCACAACAAAGCTGGCTCCATCAGGGGCCGCCTGAAAGGCTGGAGCCCTGGGCCAGAGCCCTCTTTGCCCATGCTTTAAAACATCTTTGATGCCTATAAATCTTCTAGTCAACTAATCAATTGCATCTTTGGTAAAACATCGTTTTTATTTTCTGAGAGCTCCAGTGAGAGCGATTTTGATTTTCTATACAAAGTTTGCAACAATCCGTTATTTAGTAAAGCAGAATGTATACCTGTGCATTGTCAGGGAAAGAAAAAAGGTTACACAGAGGACACGAAATCGAGGTATGATGTAAATAAATACCAAGGAGTACAATATTGGAATATTGGAATTTTGGTAACCACAGTACCACAGCATATCTGTTTATGTTCTAGTGTTCAGTGTTTGCTTTAATGCATATCTTTTCATCTAGATATGTAAATTATAACTTCAGGTTATCCTTACTACTGGTACTGTATCATGATCAAGCTCTACGCCTCCGCTTAGGCACAGGTCATAGATAAATAGCAGCAACCATTACTCGGTTTTTCAGAGCTGTGAGGTCTGTAGCTCAGGCACTTATTGACAGAGTAATCAATTTAGAGCATGCACTGAATAGAGCAAAATTTAATTTAAAACAAGCACATGAGCCTGACAATGGTCATTAAATGGATAAATCTGTGATTTAGACTACCTCCTGAGTGCACCCCTCTGGAGGGGTGAAAGGGAGTCCCATGGACCTCCAGACATCAGCCTGCAGGCCGGTGAAGTCACTAACTGCACCAGGCTGCAGGGCGATCTCTGTCCCCTCTTTGAAGATTTCACTAATGCAAAAGTTTATATCTGCCCTGGGGAAAGTGCATTATCAGTAATAGGGTGCCCTGGCCTTGTTCGCACCTCGTGCACTAATTTGAAAGCGCATACAGCACAAACAGGGACTGTGTGTCCTATTTGTAACATGGCACAGGGTTTACTATGGATTTCCAGGTATAAGCCAGGGCTGCTCCTGGCTTACTCTTAGAACTGAACAGGAAGCCAGAAGTACTAAAAGAGAAAGTCCAGCAAAGTCTCTCTGATTAGGCCCTCCTTTGAATTGACAACTTCTGATACAGGATCCCCTTACAGACTCACACTCATGTTATCTCTCACACAGACTGGTATGCAGATAAATGCCCTACATGCAACGACACACACACACACGCACGCACGCGCGCGCACGCACACATACACACACCTTAAATACACAAAGTGTCAGCTGAACAGAAAGAACACAGAGATGCAGAGACAAAAATACCAATGTACAACCATTGTCAAACACAGACTCAGATACATACCATTCCCCAGCTATCAAAACACCTACATCAGATGTACAAAGACTATACACACTCACACACACTTCCCAGGGCTGTGGCTCAATGGCAGCACTGTGACTCTGGGGGGTCAGTAGTGGTGCTAATGGGTCAGGTGCAGCGATATTGCTGTACACTGCGGGGCTGGATAAGAGTGGTTTACATCGTTGGCATAGGGCAGATATGTTCAAACAGGGGCCACGCACTCAATGGGGAAGTGGTTCAGTTTCTGGGGCTGCGCATGTCCTCTGTAGACTTAGGGCCCAATTTATATATGGGCGGACAGAGTATAATCCGTCAGCATGGCGCAGTACTTTACAACCGCCATGCAAAGGGTACTCCATTCTCCGTGTTTAGCTATGTCCGTCAGCCAAGCGGACATAGTTAGCCTTTCCATGAACCCCCCTTCCTGGACATGCATTGAGAGTATGATGTCAAAATGGGATTTTGTTAATTGAAATAAAAAACAAGAACAATGGTCTCCTCTCCAAGGTAGTTACATCCATTAATGAGGGGGAAATGTTGCAGTTTTCACTGTCCCTTACCTGCCAGGATTTTCCTGGCAGTGACAGTAAGTGAAAACTGACCAGTTTATCTGCCCATCTAAATTAGGTGCCAACTTCCAGTAGCCCTTACTCCGTCAGGCCGTTAGAGGGTGTGACCACAGTGGAGACTGAAAAGTCTCTGCCATTGTTACACCAAATTTAAATTGCAAAAAGAACAATTGATGGACAGAATGCAGAACAATGTCATACATTCACCCCAATACAGAGATCTGGGCCAAAATCCATAGTTTTTTTGCTCCCCATGCCATTCCAGTTTGAAGCCAGCCGTATGCAAATCAGTCTTGACCTTGTGTCCGATGGGAACAGTCCAGTCAAACTGCCAGGCCAGGTACTCCCTGGACTGGAAACAAGCATCCTAGGACCGGTTTTGGGGTTTCATCCCTCAACAGCCAGGATAGCTTGACTCCAGTGGCATGGAGAGTAAGGTACCCAAGTCTGGGCATACCCGTCGCCCAGACGTAGGTCCGTTGCTCACTTTGCCACTGGATTCAAGCTAGCCTGGCTGATAAGGGTTGTTACCCTGAAACCGGTACCAGGATGCTTGTTTTCGGTCCAGAGAAGACCTGGCTTAGCAGTTTGGGCTGGACTGTGCCCAGGAGGCACAGGGTCTAGACTGATTTGCATATAGCTGGGTCTGAACTGGGGTTGCGAAGTAAGCTAAAGAACGATGATGGATTCATCCCAGATCTGTGACTGGGGGTGAGTGTCTGAAAAGTTCCAGCGCTCCATCCATCATCTCTTTGTATTTGCTTGTTTTGCCCTAATGTGGCAGGGTTTGCCCAGACGTGGGTCCTTTGCTCACTTTGCCACTGGATTCAAGCTTGTCTGGCTGATGAGGGGTGTTACCCCGAAACCGGTCCCAGGATGCTTGTTTCCAGTCCAGGGAAGACCTGGCTTGGCAGTTCGGGCTGGACTGTGCCCCGGAGGCACAGGGTCTAGACTGATTTGCATATAGCTGGGTCTGAACTGGGGTGGCGAACTAAACTAAAGAATGATGATGGATTCATCCCAGATCTGTGACTGGGGGTGAGTTTCTGAAAGGTTCCAGCGCTCCGTCCATCATCTCTTTGTATTTGCTTGTTTCGCCCTAATGTGGCAGGGTATGCCCTTTGCTCACTTTGCCACTGGATTCAAGCTTGTCTGGCTGATGAGGGGTGTTACCCCGAAACCGGTCCCAGGATGCTTGTTTCCGGTCCAGGGAAGACCTGGCTTGGCAGTTCGGGCTGGACTGTTCTCATGAGGCACAGGGTCTAGACTGATCTACATATAGCTGGGTCTAAAGTGGGGTGGTGAAGTAAGCTAAAGAATGATGATGGATTCTACCCAGATCTGTGACTGGGGGTGAGTGTCTGAAAAGTGTCAGCGCTTGGTTGTGGGAAGGGCAATGAGCCAGTGATTATAAATAAAGATAGACTGGAAGTGTGGCCTTGTATGACTGCTGCCTTTCCAGGCTGTCTTTGTTTAACGGTCTTTCAGACAGACACTGCCACCCACCCAGAGCATAGCTGCCCAGTGTTCATACTCCAGGGGCCTCAAAGTGATTGCCCAGCAAAGGAGAACGAGATGAGTTCAGCAGTGGAGAGTGAGGGGATTTGGCCTCTCTGTGATTGTTCTACAAACAGGCACAGGTGGCTGCTCCTGATGACCTCACAGCAATAGTCAGGGGATGGGGAGAAATGCAAGGCAAAGGCTCATTGTTTTTTTTATTTGTTTATATACAAATAGGTAGAGGAGACTGCCTGCTGGGGCCTCTCAGCAATTTCCCTTGGGATGAGGGTGAGATGTGTGAAGCTCCTGCATACTGAAGCCTGTCAGCTCATCTTGTCCCAGTGGAGATTGACATAGTTATGGCCACTGGAACTATGCAATGTTGTGGCTTTGACATTTTCCGCATAATTATGGATTTACCACACTTGCCAAAAAATCCATTATCAACTGCATAATTTGCTAATTTGAACCAAAAACTATTTGTTTCTAGCTCGAACTGATACAAAGTTTCATAAATGCTACCACACCATGTTACAGCATTTCCCTTAATATTAGAGTCAGGACCACATGAGATCAGTGAGGGCACTCGGGAAGGTTCTCCCGTAGTAGCAGGGTCGAGCCACCTGAGTGCCTCTCCCTGTCTCCGCTGGAAAAGTCCCCCCCTTCTAGAAATTTGGTGGCACTGGTTAGCTCAGGTCGCCACTGATACTAAAATTGACCTTCCTTTGGTCATGAAGAAGCGCTTTGGATCTGCTTCTAAGGCCACATACAGCGCCAAACATGTTGACCACTATATATGTCCATTAGGGACATATACCCAGCTACAGAGGGACATAATATCCCCTAGAGCAGCACTACATGCTTTATTTTAACAATGACAGAGGGATCACCCTAATAAATAGTACCCACTCTCCCTCCAGTCATTTTTTAACACACCACTTTAGATTTCACTGCCACTTACACCCACGCACCCAAACAGCTTCTCATCAAATGATCTCCGATAAAGAGACCCTTCGGGGGACCGGAAAGGGCATTACAGTGCCGGCCTGATGAGGAGCAAAGCCCAAATGATGAAGCATGACATCCTTCAGGGTGTGTGAGGGCATTATGATGAGGACACACTGTCCCCCACAGATAGAGTAGTACACGAAAAAAAGTTTCTTCCTCTTTCATACTCTACAAGGAACAGTGACTCCCTTTGTGTGCTAGTTACTTTTTACGAGCAAGGGTCACTGGGCCTAATAACCAGCTCCTAGTGTCCCCCCTCTCTGAATTGCCAGCCTAGAGACAATGCCACATGTGTTGCTAGGCATATATGGAGAAAGGTGCTGAGTGCTCCTCGAACCTAGCAACAGGGGTTGACAGAGGCACTCAGGGGACATTTTGGAGACCCAGGCAAAATGACATTTTTCTGTTCTCAGACCATTTGTAGCAGCCTGACACTCTTGTCGCACTGTTTGTAGCAGTACCACAAGGCAGTTGCCTACCATGCGCTTGACATAGATAAGAACGTTTAGAAGCTATTTAAGAGATAAAGTACCCCCTGCCACACATTAAAAGGAAATTAAAAGTCACTGAGGAATTTCATAACCATAAGAGGGTGAAGACCGAGTTCCTTTATAAGGTTATGGAACTCCAAGATGACTTGCATTTTCCTTATCATGTACACCGTTAGGTACTTTATGCCATATAATGCACGGTCACAACATCACCTTTCCAACAAACCTCTTAAAATCTTGGTGCGTAGCTCTTTTATATGGACGAGAGCGAGCATTGTTGCAAACATGCAGATTAAAAATAAAATCTCTAGTGCAAAATTAAACACACCAAAAACATGTTAATTATTTGTTGCAAACAGATATTAGAAACAATTCAATACATCAGGTTTTTTATTTTTTTAAAGCTGCACTAGCTCGAATGTGTAGAAACATGCAGGAAGATCTAGCTTTTCTCTCACTATCAAAGAAGTGCAAAAAATAAACATGGTGGGTCTGCTTGTCATTGAAAGACAAAAAATAGAGTTGAAGAAAGAAAAGCAACATGCCTAGCTTTAGACAGCGGCTTCAGTTATGTTCCATGACTTGACCTGCCTTTCACCTCAACTGTTGGCTCTGGGAGCATGAAATCTTTTCTTTATAGCCGGTGACTTGATGCATCACAAGTCGCCGATTGTAAAGGAATTAGTGACTGTCCTTTATACAGGGATTACAGAATCCCATGTATTATTCTTACCAACACACACTTATCTTGAGAACATAGTAGTAGTAAATATTCTGAAGGTGATATTCTTGAAGATCAGTATTGGAAACTCTATACTCTGGTAGGACACCTAACCAGGATGTAGGTACTTCCGAAGATCACAAAATATTGTTTTGGTTGATGATACTGACCCACCATCAACCTGAGCTCTTTAGCAGCTCCTCTCTGTTTTTCTAAAGGACAGCTCAACATACATAATGGGCCTGATGCCAGGTGCGGCCGGCACAGGTAAGAGCGGTGGTGTGGGGTGGAGTGAGGGAATAGGTAAAATTAAATAAAAAAATCAATAAAACCACTTACCTTATGCTAGCCTCATCTCCGAGTCAGCATTGCGGCAAGCGCAAGGTAGGTGGTTTTATTTTATATTTTATTTTATTTAATCTGTCCCCTTGTCTGTCAGCTTCCCCCCCCACCCTACCTGGCCCCACCGCTTATACCTGTGCTGGCTGTGCCTGCCTGATGCCCTGCGTGGCACCAAGCTTTGCAAAACAAGGTTGTATGTTGCAGCCATGCAATCCCCAACCACGCATGGCTGAGCAACACAGTCTTAACAACGACCACGTCTTAATTATGCATGCCTTTACAACGAATTTAGTTGTAAAGGCATATTTGGTAAAAGCATATACCTGCTTAAGGTTCTGCCCTATCCCCCAGCCACCCCGCCCTAAATCCTAAAAGTGGACCCCAGCCCTAAATACTAAGCCCACCTCAGCCTTTAAAACACCCCAGACCTCCATGCCCTGAGCCCTAAAACCCGCCCCCAGACTTGAAATCGATCCTGAGCCCGTCCTAAGCCCTAAATCCTTCACCCCAGAACTTGGCACAGACCCCCCCTGCCCTGAGCCCTACAACCTTCACCCCAGAACTTTTACTCAAACCCCCTGCCCTAACCCCTAACTCCTTCACCCCAGAATTCAACCCCCGTACGACCTGAGCCTTAAAACCTTCACCCCTGAACTCAACCCTGACTCCCCACCCACCCTGAGCACTAAAACTGTCCCCTCCCTGAGCCCTATATCCTTCACCCCAGAACATGGTGTGGATCCCCTCTCCCACCCTGAGCCCTAAAACCTTCATCCCAGAACTCGACCCTGCCCCCCTCCACCCTGAGCCCTAAAACCGGCCTCCCCGCCATTTAAATTTTATAATAAAAAAAATCTTACTCACATGCACTCTATCCGTCTATTCTTCGTCTGGACAGGAAGTCATCTCCGACCCTCTGCCTGAGTCTAGAGCGCTAACTACCACGTAGTCAAAACCTCACATATGCTTGGTAAAGGCGTGCATGTGGTTTAAACGTACATGGTTCCGCCTGCATTTTTAAGCCACAAGTTGTTTTGACTGCGCTGTTAAGGCTGTTTCCCATAAAACCAAAGTGTGGTCCTTGAATAATTAATTAATTAATTTATTTTAAATTTATTTTAAAGGTTTTCTATAGCGCTGGCTAGACCCAGGGGTATCAGAGCGCTTTACTGGAGTGTGAGGAAGTACAGTATTAAAAAAACATTCGAGCAAAACAGGAGCCAATATAACAAAGAAAGCAGATAAAATACGAAGGCTATTTACAGAACACTATATTAAGCTAGCGTAGGTAGTGAGAATTTAGGTTAGGGAGGGTGGGTGGGGGGTGAGAGAGAAGAGAAAAAGGGAGGGGAATGAACATAAGTGAATACAGCACAGGCAGAAGCAACACCTGAGTTGTGTAAAGATGTGTCAGAATTGATGTATTTTTCCTAATTAACAGAAAATGGTGGATGTAACCTCGGGTTAGAGTGCCTGGTAACTTGCTCCATTAAACCGCTATCCCTGTAACTCTTCCTTGACTACTATTATGTTCCTCACTGAAAATGTTCTCTAGGGCGAAACTTTTAGAGTGTTGGATAAATGTCTGTGTAAATTGCAGAGAAGTCGACTAGACATACAGGAATACCTATGGAGGTAGCGGTCAATGATCCTCTGCTATTGGAAGTAATAAAGTATATTGTACTATGGTGGTGGAAAGCCACTTGGCAAGTATCAAGAATGCATGTGGCTGTGAGAGGCTAATAACACTTGAGCATCATGATACCGATGATGTGCAATATGGACAAGCGTTACAAAGAGATTTGACTGATTATTTGCAGAACTGCTAAATGAAAAACAAAATATGTACATTTTAAGCAGATGTTGCTATCAATAACTGTCGGTGTTATAGTCCTCATACCTCATCGACCGAGCAAGTGCGTTTTCCTTTCTTACTGATTTTTACAGTAAATCATCAATGTATTTATTTTTAATTATGGAAAAAATAGGAAAATAGGTGTCCTTTTGAATGAATCTCAATGAGACGAATTATCACTGATGATCAAAAGCTGTAAAGAATGAAAGGCCGTAAAGTTAAAACAAATAGATGAGGTGTCCTGCTCAACAGCTGTAGATGTTCATTTATGTGTATCACAATGCTAATGTTTTTATAGGGGTGTATTGCATATGAGTGACGCTTGACTTATGGCTTCTTACAGCACTGGCATCCACCAGACATCCAAGTGCAAGTGTACATTTAGCATGTCAATAAACTTTTCAATATACAAGTTGCGGAATTTTCCACAATTAATTAAATAGGAATTAACACAGATAAAGTAAGCAAACAACAATTACGGATACATACAGACGGCAATGTCTAAACAAGTAATGGCATAGCCAATTGGTCTCGCCTTTGGGACCTTATAAGTGTTTAGCCATGCAACAGTTGCATAACTAAATACTTATAAGGTCCCAAAAGCGAGACCTATTGGCTATGCCAAGCGGCCGTGCGGCCGCGAAAGTGAAAATGATCGCGATCACGATCAAACATCAAAGCGGCCGTGAAAGTGAAAGTAATCACGGTAAAGCACATGCACTGTAGCTCTAGGCTGGCCTGGTAGCACTTTTTGAAGCCCTCTCAATAAGTCTCGCCAGACCAGCGCATGCGCTGGGTCAGACGAGACCTAAAAATAACACCATAAACTAGTAATCCTGGATATATCTCACTACTTTGTGTAAAGCTGGAATCTCATTTAATAATAATTCATCACAGTGGTTGAGGGCTTTAGCATAAATAATGTGTTTTATCACAGCTAATCTCTCAAATTGCTGGCCTGGCCTATATCGTTTATTTGGTGCACTTTGGGTACAGAAAGCAGTGCTTATTCAGAATTATAGATAAAAGTTCTACAAGAAAAGCACGGCTGAAACTCTACCCAGGAAACACATTTCTGAAGTTAAATTCACTGTTTGCCTTCATATTGTGGTTATCACCAAGTGTGTATTAAGTTTTAAATAAAAAAATAAAAGCAGCTTCGAAATGTTTTAAAAGAAATGCGTCCAACTTTTACAGGAAACACCAAACACTTCGCACAGATTACCTATCAGTCCTCGTCATGCTCCAACCTTGTCAATAATTTGCCTGTTAGTATCCTAATGTCTCATTAGAAACGCTGATAGTTGAACACATATGTTGTGAATTAACTTGTGATACAAACACACTGAGTGCTTTTTAATGGATTTGTTCCGGAGTCTGTACATAGTCACAGCCTTTTTACAGGACAATCTTAAATATCGTTATGAAGATGGTGGACGAACAAATGGCCACATGATTAGGTTTGATTTTTATTGGACTTTCTCCCTCTCGAGTTCACAGCTCCATACCATAGTTAAAGTAGAATACGACCAGAGGAATGTATGGTGTACCAGTATGGGGCTTCTGCAGTTTTTTACTACAAGGAATGTAGGTATTGTCTTCTGCCACTAGATGGCACTGAAAAGCTGGGCAATGCTTATACCTGGAGCATGTGCAGGCTACCATGAACTCCCATGAGAGCAAAAGTCAAAGTGGCTACTCCATCCATGTTGTATGCTGTAGTGAGATGAAGGAAAATGTGAATGATACAACAACAGACTAATGGATGAAGAGGGCTGGCTGAAAGTCACCTTAAGTAAGAATTATATATGCAAGTTTAGTAAAATTCCAATGTCTTGGTTAACGTCAGACCAAAAGAGAAAACAAAAAAAGAGAGATGATTTATGGAGAAGGACTTGTGTGTAAATTACCTATAACTTGCCAATTTACCATGCAATGTGTTTACACAAATAATGCGATTTGCAATGTTATAAGTGTTGTTATGAATACAAATGGTATTTTTTGTAATATATAAGGGTATAAGCAGTGCATGAAGAAGGCATAAGTTATAGTTAATGTATTGTGGCCACCGAATTCACTACACTGTGTATGGAGGTGCATGAGTTAAAAAAAATCCATAAATGATACATTTAATATAAAACTGTACCTTTAGAATTTCTAATGTTTGTGTAGTTTAAGTTTGGATTATACAGAAAGAATAAATAAAGTTATCCTAACTGTAACTAAGGTTTTACCTTTTTTTCATTATATACTCTCGATCTCAAAGTACGGACCACAAAAAACCCAAAACTTGGAAAGTTGCTTCTTTAAGCGAGTGCTTTATTCTGTTCCATCACCCTCCATATACAAACAGACTAGTGTCCGCCATTCCGCGTTTCTTCGATTGCAGGAACGCGATCTTGATTACATGATATATATATATATATATATATATATATATATATATATATATATATATATATATAACACACGAAGATGCATGGAGTATAGTATGCTATTCATTACAATTGTTGATGGGTGCGGTTCGGCTATATAGAGACATAGCCACGAGTTAGGCATAATGCCCTTTCCCTCTTAACAATGCTAAAAAAAATAGCATATTATACTTTGCACATCTGCATATATGGTTTATGCCATGGTATTTTTCATGTGTACTTGTTTTACCAAAATGTTTTAAACAAAAACTAGGAGGAAAGGGGTTAACTTTGCGTAGTAAAATAACGTCACACTGAGTTCTCATGACAATATGGATTTTTTTTTATCTGAAGTAATTGTTAAATGCAATGGGTAGGGCAGTAAAAATTGTTTAGCACGTCATGTTAACCATACTTTGATAATAGACTCAAAATTGACCGTTGCACTCTTTTAATAAATGTGTGAATGTGTGTTTATTAGTATAATTGCTCTAAATGACACTTTATTGGGTCACATTTATTTTAACATGCATGCCTTAAATATGTGTGTAC
Organism: Triturus cristatus; assembly: GCF_964204655.1. Lineage (NCBI taxonomy): Eukaryota > Metazoa > Chordata > Amphibia > Caudata > Salamandridae > Triturus > Triturus cristatus. Next base: position 494,902,324 of record NC_140588.1, read on the forward strand.
GTGTGTGCATGCACATGCGTGTGTGCATATATGCATGTGTGTTTGTGTGTGCCTGTATATATAATGACATAAAAGATTGTCCCCTAGTTCTGTTATTAGAAATATTGAAAAATCAATTTCTAAAGGAATGTGCAAGGGAATATTTGGCTGCACCCAAAGTTTGGAGACACAGTCATAAACTATTATATGTTAAAAGAAAATGAGGTTTCAAAATGCCATATATTCCTTCTGTAACCACTTGTCTTGCAATGAGAAAAATACCCATGCCAAAGCAGGTAAACAACTATTGAAATGCATACATTACCAAGGGACAAATTACACTGCAGTGACTACCACATGCTATAAACCTCGCCTCCTAGCCCTATACAGGCCCACGTCGAAACAGCTCAGATCACCATACGTTACAAACTACAGTCATCTATGGCAACAGTGCAGACTGACACACACTATGAGCCCTGGCCTCCTAAGCACATTTTAGTAAAATATTCCAGACTGCCTCACACTATGAACCCTGCCCTTCTAGGCACATTTTAGTAAATTATTCCAGACTGCCTCACACTATGAGCCCTGGCCTTCTAGCCATATTTCAGCAATGCGATGCAAAACTGCCACATATTATGACCTTCGGCCTGCTAGCCACATTCTAGCACTACAATACAGAATGCTTCACCCTGTTTATCTTTGCGTGCAAAGCCACATTTCAGTACTACAAAACAGACTGTCATACACCGTGAGTTCTGGCCTCCAAGCCACATTACATCACTACAGAATGGACTGCCATGCACTATGTCACGCTGCTTCCTAGTCACATTTTTGGCACTGCACTAAAGACTGACACAAGTTGCAAATATTTGCCTGCATGCCACATTCCATAACTACCATACAAAGAGCCACGAGCTATGAGCCCCCCATACCTAGCATCGTTTAATCATATCTGCTTAATACTATAAGCGGCCACATTCCATGAGCCATGTTTCCTAGACACATTCAAGGCACTGAAAAACTGACTTCTACACTTCTTTGGCCCATGCCACCCTGCCACTTTTGCAGCAATGCAGTACAGACAGACACATGCTACATGACCATGCCTTCTTGCCATACCACAAGGTATGAACCCCCTGCCTCCTAGCCGCATTGCAGCAGGCTTCCACAAACAACGAATCGTTGCCCCTTAGCCACAGTGCAGGAACACAGTACACTCAATCACTTACTACGAACTCTGGCACCTTGCCCTACATAAAGTCTTATTACAGCATGGCAATACAGATTACCACACACTATAAAACTGGACTCCTAGTCTTACACAAGGCCACATGTCTGCATGACTGCACAGACTGCTAAACGCTAACAACCTCTGCCTCCTAGGCCTACACAAAGCCACATTTCAGCACTAAGAGACACACTGCACTCTAAGAGCCAGCCAGAGAGTGGGAGGTTAACTTGCAGGTCACAATACTGCTGTTGTAGATTTAAGATCTCAGCATCTGGGAAACTGCTGGATGCATCACATTAATCAATCTTGCATTGTAAAGTTCTCCGTTTCCCATTGTACTACATGTCACTCTCTGCATATTTATATTTCCCCAGTTGCCCATAGGTTACTGGTCCAGCAGTGTTTTTTCAAAAACCAAACACATTTCATCTAACCCTTCCCATGTCCACTGAGAGATAAAGATTCCGATTTTTATTTTTATGTATACACATATAAACTTGAGAGTGACTCCAGGAGCAGGGCCAGGCCACCAGCACAACTACATGCTGTGATCTCAGCCCTCAGCCACTTTAATGTAAACACCCCCCAGTAAAGGCTTGTAATAGCATCACTCAAAAACGGTGTTAAATGTGAGTTTCCAGATGGCCCAAAGTGTACAAGACAGTTTAATTTGCTGCAAGTATTCTCACTGGTTTGCTAACATGCCCATGCTTGCAAAAGAGGAACCACATCTTAGCATGTGCCCCTGGGTCTTAACCTTAAACATTTCCTTCAAGCTAGAACACCAGCAGTCTTCATACTACAAAGAAAAATCAAACACATTTTAACTATATTTTTCAGAGACAAACTAACCTGGCTGATAAATCAGACAAAACACATATTGTGTGCAGACAAAAATTAAACAGATTTGTCATTGACAAGAGGTGATTGTGGTCAGACTAGGAAGCACTGCATGGACATACCCTCGCCATAGGTTCAATAAAGGGAGTGAAGATTAGAAAAATATGGTTTTTATTTTAAATATTTACAAAACTCTTGTCAGGAGACGATTACAGGGGAAATTGGGTTTGGTGTCCTCATAGAAGTTATTTCCACTGATTAAAGATCGCTGTCCTGCAAAACTGAGAAATCTGAAATGGATATTTCACTGTAACAGAAATTATAGATATGGCATCCTCCTATCAGGTGTCCCCACAAATGCAACAATACTCAACTCTAGTTGAGAGAGATAGAAGTTAACACACTGTTAATTATTTAGCCACAGTAACTAAATATGATACAGTGTAAATAACCATTACAAACCATTGCTACAATGGTCTAGCTACTCCTCGAAAGAAGTTAATTTTCAGTCAAAAGATTGGTAAGTCACCCCCTACCAGAAGCAGCTCATCCATATGGGCTGAGGGTCACACCCCCACCTTTTCTCAGGCAAGAAGATAATCTGTCAGGGTGAACAAAAGTCAGCCTTACAGAAACTTTTCTGGTTCAGGTCAAGCAGCCAGGAGCCAGGCATGTGCAAAATGTACAGGCCCCTGGCTGTCTGAGCTGAACTTTGCCAGGTTGAGGATTTCACACCCAGGTGGACGTGACCTCCTCAGCCTGGCAAAAGTGCCTTGAGGCACCTCTCCACCCCCCATTTGTGACGAAGGGGAGCCTCACCGATTGCCTCAGACCTGGGTGCTTCAGTTTTATGCCCAGAAGTGCCCAGGGCTGAGTGTAAATAAGTGACACTTCATCAGAGAGTGGGGTGGGGTCAGCATTCTCACTTACCCCATACCACTCTGAGACAAGATTGGGACTGCTGCCAATGAGGGAAGGCTGCAGTCACAGTCCTCCTGGGAACTCTGAGGCTTCCTTATCAGAGAGCTGCTGTTGGGGTAAGTTTCATGGTTTTTTTTTGTGTTTGGTTGTTCGTGCGTGGATGTATGAATGTATGTGTATTTGTTAGTGAGTGTTGTGACTGGGATTGTGTGCATTTGTGAATGAATGGGTATGACTGAGGTGCATGTGTCTGTGCCCCTCCCTGGCACAATTACTGGCCGTCATTGCCCCCTACTGCTCTCAAGCAACTATTTGGGGACAGTCCAGTTGGCATGTTGTGAATCCTCATTCTTTCACTGACAGTGATGATTTGTTTGACTGTGAGCCCACCAAAATTGTCCACCATAATGCCAGTCTCATAAAATATCTGGCACTCGAGTTAGGATTTCACCTCTAAATTTCTTTCCTGCCTTGACATTTCCTTAAACGTTTTGGTAGTCAATGAATTGTCAGGATTGCCAAAAAGACTATACAAATTGAGTTTATCTCAGCTCTTCCTGGGGTCATTTGAGACTGCTTTAAAGGGAGCAGAATCCAGGGGCATGACTCCTTAAAAGACTTAAAAGTGCAAGTACACCTTACTCATCCTTAACTCTAGCCTTACTGGCTTCTCATCTCCCACAGATCACTTCTCTGGAAGGATCCTTCATTCTTCTGGTTAATGTGAACAGAGGGCTGCGCTGTATCTGATCCCAGCAAACACTCTAATTCTCTAAATGCTTTGATTAGGACCTTAAAAGGCTGCGTGGTTTTGAAAACAAACATCAAGACTTGGTTTTGCATTAGTAGATGTGAGCAGAAAGATACTGAACCATTTTGTGACATATTTCATTTGACTCCAAGCGGGCATTTCGAAAAAACATTTTAAAAAATTAGAAAAATTATTAACATTACACAAGAAAACCACACTTAATTTGCTCATTCTGAAACAAACTGTCAGTTGAGGAGTGATAAATGAATACAAACTCAAACAGTTCCCAGGCGAATGAACAGTCTTTTGCAGGCAGCAGCTGTTATTAGTGCAGCTGCGATCAGGACCCTGAGGCTCAGGAGTATGAGGGCCCCATTGTACCCCAAGTACAGCTGTTCTTTGGTACCATTTAGGGAAATGGGGGTCCTTCTGGGTTGATTTTCTCTGCTTGCATTCAGGCCCAATGCACCCTTGCTGCACCACTGGCTTTTCAGGACTAGCCACCTGCCCTTTGGGCTCAGACCTTTAGATAAGTTTCTGATAAACCCTCAGGACTGCACAATAACAGAGTGACCAGAGATAGTCCAAGTTATTGCTTCTTGCATGACCATTTCCTTCCCTTCAAAGAAGGATCATAAAGGCATTCATTACCCAACAGAGCAACAAGAACCAAGTAGAGTCCTTTACAGGCCACCAATGGAGTTCCCTCCTGGCTGGCGAATTGTGATTCAATTTTTACAGACCAGAGTTGCAGTCCTAAATTTTGGGCTGGGTATACCCGCAGCATAGGACAGGCATGAAAGTATGAAGAATAGCAAACAGAAAGACATGGTAAAGAATTCTTCAAAATACAGCATTTCCTAGAAACAAATCTTTCATTTGCTTCGAATTTGGGAAGCAAGTGAGATACCAAACAGTCAGAATTTCCACTTTAATGATTACTGAGTGTCTCTCTGTAAAGAATGTTGACAAGACCCGCAACAGTGAACTAGCCCTTTTTGGAAATTATGTTGTACTCTCCCCAGAGGTGAAGCTAGACCCAAATTTCGGGGTGGGGGGGTGGTGAGGGGTGCTACTAATAATTTCGGGGGGGCTGCTTCTTCCAGCAATATGCAGAGTGGAGATGCAGGGGCTCTAAAAAGGGGCGAAAACACAACAAAGCCTCGTTAGCAAGTAAATTATCTTTCAAAGACTTGTGAAGTACTCGGGTGTGGCTGTGTGTGCCCAGGAAGCTGTCTTGGCCCAGGCTGCCACACACGACAGGGGCGGCTGAAGCCCTTTGAGCCCAATGGGAGTTGCGCGCCTGACTCTCCCTCCTATATTGGGATATTCCTCAACCCATTTTTCAAACCTATAGTATCACTTTGTGTCTTCCTCCACACGATGCCCTACATGCATGTGTCCCATGCTCACTATGCCATAGGACTAAAGCTTTACCAAACTGACCATGTCCAATGAGGCTAAAATCAGCCGGGGCTGCTTGTGTTCTCTCTCAGAGGGGACCTGGCACTTCGGGCTGGACTGTTTCTATTGGAGCAGGAGAAAGGCTGATTTGCTGGCATGCTGGACAAAAACCAAGAGACTGGATTGTGCTGTAGAGTGATTGCCAGTGGATAAGGCTGATTCAAGCAATCCACTCATCACTTTTTTATTTTCCTTTCAATCTGTAAAAAGGCAGTTGCAAATTTCGGTTTGCTGCTTCCAAAATAAGCAGTGCATTCCTTCATTGTAGGGTCACACCTTCATAACCCCTGCTCATAAAATGAATCTAGATTAGAAACACGTTTCTCTGTGAACAGTCTCAATAACATGCATATTTTCTCATACTTCCGCATCGCTATTCTTAAGAGCAATAGAGTAGTACAAACACTTCACAATACAATTTATTGACAGGTTGTGCCAATCCTCTCTTTAAGTTATGAAAACTCTTTTCCAGTCAATGTTAGCCCTAGAGACGCTACAGACCAACCACTCTACACGCAGATACAAATGTCAGAGCCAAATGTCAGCCTTCCGTGCATGCACCCTGCGCCAGCAGCTCACTCACACAACACCTCCATTTTTCTCAGCGGCCCAGTGCTTTTATAAAGGGACCAGTTGCACTGTACCTATTTCCTCTACAGGGAATTGTTTAAATGAAAGATATCAACTTTGATTTTCTGATGAGGTAAAGCTCTGTACTCAACAGATACCAAGCGAGAAGGCAGTAGCGGCTGCTATCGAACATGGGGGGTGGGGGGGGGGGGCGGGTGGTGGTAAAATAGCACTTACCTTTATACCGCTGACTGCCGGCCGCGGCCTCTTCTTCCTCCGTCCTCCTGTTTGCACTCGGTAGAAACCACACTGCCTCCAGAATCCCCTGACCCTCACAACGCTGCCTTCCAGCAGCGTTGTGATTTGTCTGAGCACCGGGATTCGGTGTTCAGACAAGGGCTGGCAGGCTGTGCATGTTCTCCACCCAGGCTGTAATGCAGCCTTGGTGGAGAACATGCAGAGTGTGCATGACGGTTTGTCCAGCTGGAGATGAATGGCCAAACCATCATTAGCACTTTAGGTGCTGCTACCACTCTTCCCCCTGTGACACAGGGAGCCCAGCCCCGCCCGCCTGGCTTCAGCCTCAAGCTGAATGCAGAAAACAGAATGATAATAACGAACATTATTATCATTTTATTTTTTGTATTCAGCTTGCAGTTGAAGCATTGGGGCGAGGCAGCGACGAGAAGCCGCCACTGCAGGAAGGGTGTTTATTGAACTAAGTGATGTCGGGAACTAATAAACAGTTCACGCATCTCAAACCCAGCTTGTTAGTGATCTAATGTTTATTGTAAAAAGAGAGAGAGCAATTAATCACGGCCTGTTAATTTGGCAGGTTATACTGACTGGAGCTAATTGTTGCTGTTTCAGAGTCAATGTTTTCACACTCAGAAAAATAAACGTGTGCTCGAAAGTCGAAAAAACTATTTGCACATTTGTACCAGGGGCACAGCAGGCCCCTGCAGGCCATGGGGCACAGAGCGGGGGTAAGCAAACATTCAGAGGACCCGCAACCCATCAGGGGCCCCCATGCTGCCAAAGGCCAATAAATATCTGTGAGATATGGAAGACATTCTGTGGTGGCATAATTGTGTGTTAAACCACTCTATGTCTCAGAATGTCATGCATTGCAGGTCAGCAAGATCCCTTGCTTTGCTGTGTGACAGGGAGAGGCCAGGAATGTGCCATATTTAACATTATATGATGCATTCCTGTTGTCTTCTTGCGGTGGCGCACTATGTACTGCCTAGCCCCAGTGCAGGCACACTTGCACCATGGTGCAAGGGTGAGGTGCAAGGGTGAATGTGTTGCAGGCAGGATTGTTTTTGAGCAGGAAATGACACCTTACTACACAAAAACAATCGTCTGAGGCTTTTCCTCTACATTCTGCAGCAGGGGGGAAAAAGAAAAATGAATATATTTCTCCTTATGCCTCCGCTAGGAAGGCATAGTATTTTGAGGCATTTCCAGGTCTACCACTTATGGTAAATCTGTAAATGCGCCAAAATCCATGGGTGGATGCGTGAGAACACTCCATGCTCCACCCACCGAGGGCCTTCACAGGGCAGAGTAACGCAAGGCAGCAACTTGCGCTGCCTTGAGTTACTCCAGATTTGCCAAGCTACGCATGGCTATGCAAGGTGGCCTTGTGTGGCTTGATAAATCTCAATCCAGGTTTTGCGTCACACCGGGTACTCTTGCATGGAGCAAGGGTGAAACAAATCCCTTGATAAATCTGCCCCAGAGTTTTTAGTCAGAAAAATCTCATCTGAACATTTTTGCAACTATGCAGCGTGAACAGGCTGCATTTAGCAGGAACACAAACATTTCAAAAAAAATCCTACACACAGCGAGAATGGTATAAGGTACAGAGGCCATGATAGATTTAGATTGCTAACAAAAAAGAAGACCAAGGATATGAAGAACTCTGACTTAGTCACAGAAGTTAATAATATACTTGTTGACGTATTTACTGAAGAAGAGAACGGATGTGGATCCAGTATATGGAACCAGTGAGCCATCCACTTTTCCTTCAAGTTTGGCAAGATGAGTTTTTAGGGTGGCAGTTAGTGATGTGATGAAATGAAGAGCTGTTCCCCTTGGTTACTGCTCATCTCTAAAGATGAATAGCTGAATGTTATGTAATGTTGATTTGTATAGCGCACTAACCACCCGAGAGAGTCTCCATGCGCTTGAATGCAGTGGTAATTGCTCTAAGAAACAGAATTACATCAGGGCATTACCAACATATTTACCAGCTGGTTCTAAATGCTCCCTTTAAATTGGCTGTCCAAGGACCCAAGCAGTTATTTGCTCAGTAGCCGCTATGTCACAGTCATTCTGTGACATGTATCCAGCAGGCTACCAGGAGCGAGTGTCACTTGACTGAGGACACACAGTTAGGGTTGGGATAAGAACACATAACTGTGTGTTGGCCTGATGGGGCTGTGTTCTTCAGAACTTACTACAAGTGACGGGCTGTGCTTTTCTCTATAGCCAGCAAGTGAGGACTCTCTGGCAAAAGGGGTCATTTTAGATTGTGGGTTCTGCACATAGCAGAATGTGGGTTCTTTGTTGCAAAATGTAGCACCTTTGCAGGAGACCTACTATTTATTGGAATATTCATACAATGTGGATATCATAGCTCAGAGTGCTTTACATAAAACAAGCTACATGGGACTAGTGCCTAACTTCGAGTGGAAGAGAAGCAACTAAAACTCAACAACATCAGAAAAAGTACGAGTAGCATAAGCACAGAGGCAAAGAGTGTGACCAAACACATTCCGGTTTCAGATGGAGCCTGAAAAGGTGACTTCTCAGAGCCTTGGGTACACGTAGGAAGCATGCATTGCATCTGAGTCCTTATCAGAGGCTGTTTCAAGTTCTGGGTGCTTCACCGACTGAATAAAGACATGTTATTTTATAATCATAAACACTGTTTGATCTGTCACTTTGCACCCACGCCCCTTATGCTGTACGGCTCTTATTATTCCATTAGATAGAAAACTGACTGAGTTGGGCTGAAAGCAAGCCTAAGCAGGTCACATTTGGAGAAAGGCCTGCCTCATTCCTCCTCTCTGAGGTGGTACCTTAAGCATCTTTCCAGTCAGCTGTAAAGTCACATCACTTGCTTGGTTCATTCCATCTAATTACAGTGATACACCAGGATTATATGATGCATACCACAAGGTGTTCCTGAAATGCAAAACCACCAGACAGTCCAGCTCATCCAAATGTGTGGCCTCAAGGCCCAGTGGAGGCACAGGAGGGATAATGCAATCCAGGACCAGTGTGCATTAGCAGACCAAGTGTAAACAGCAAGTTTTATAGTGCTTCACCTTTATGCGTGCTTAAGCACTAGAGCCCACCCATGAACCCACATGTTTGACACATACTGAAATGCTTTGTATATACACTAACTGAAAATATGGCACAGATGTTTTCGATATTTTGCTGTTGTTCACCCAGCACCCTGCACAGTAGGGCACTTTCCTGATGAATACATCTATATTGTAAAACAAGAATTTCTGTACAGTATGAAGCGCTAACACACTGTATATAGATAGAATGTTCAAACCGGTGTCTGTTTCAGCCATTAAAAGAGGAATTTGACAACGGCGCCCCCTGATCCCGTGAATCTCAAGATAAAACATATGCTTGTCACGAGCCACTTACAAGTCATTTGAGACACCAAGGAAGGCTTTTAATACATTTTTCCTAATCAAATATTTATGATACAACCTCTAAAACATGGTCATGTCTCTCTGTAAGCAAATCATATGGTAAAGAAAGATGGTGGCAAAGGGTGAACACAGGGGTATGGCAAAGCAAAACTATTGTAGTAACTCACATCACAATGCACACGACAAATCTCACACAAACATGGTGGTGGCAGGCTTGCCATGGTTATCTATTAGCACAATTATACATGAAGATACTAGCGCTCATCTCATAAAAAAGTTTGTGCAGGTGCCTACAAATTCTTAGGAGTCTGTAGCTGGTGCTGTCGGATGCTGACGGTTTAGCATACCAAGACTGCATCTCCTTGATCACATCCTGTGCCCCTTACTTCCATCACCCTACAGTTCATGTCTCTTATCATCCCTGTTATTTCCCATTGTTATTGATTTCCTATCTTTCTCTCCCTTCTTCCTTTTTCATCGTTTTCTGTCTTGCTCATTGCCAGACCTGAAGTGGGAACCGAAACGAGCCATGGTAAATAACTCGGCCGGCCCGGGCTAATATTGCCGAACCGGCCCCCGGTAATAAAAACATTCCCCCCAAGGGTCCAAAACCGGCTCCCACCCTGACAGCCCACCGGGAAAATGCTCAGTGCCCGCTGCGGCCAGTCCATCCATGCTCACTGCTGATGGGTACTGGCATTCATTTTTGGGGACTAGTACTCATTTTCATCAACAACTGTGACCCGAAAAATAAGTCTCAATCCCCAGAAATAAATGCAGTACCCATCAACTGAAACGACTGCTTCAAATTATGTATTCAGGGATACCACACTGAGCATGCCACTGCAATACTAGACCTGAAGCGCAAGAACGTGTTATAAATGTATTAATGTGATTCGCACCGCCATCTTGCTTGTCGAAGAAAAAATGAACAAAGGAGAGTGACTGGGATAGAAAAGATACAAAAAGATTAAATTCTGGAAATTGTTCTTAAGTTATCGGATTGTCCATGGAATTTGAATATGACTTTAATGATCCTGCTCAGAAACTGGGGGTGACATAAACTGCTAGTTCCATTATTTGTGGATGTTCAGGTTGTGTGCTGGTGCTGTTTCGAGTTAAGAAGAAACACTTAAAGGCGAGCTGCTACCAATGTAGACCTTCCTTGAATTTTAGAGTATCAGGAAGCATTCCTAGTCTCCCCAGCAGAGAAAACAGAACGTGTACCTGAAAAACACCTGGGCCCTCATTACTAGTAGCTCAGAGTGGCATTCCACGGGATACCACTCAGGGTTCTAACTTTCCAAGTGTCTTTGGGTTTTTTGGATTCGAAATTGCTGGGTTGGCAAACTGCGGATCCAATAATTCCAAGTCAGGAGATACCAGACCGGGTACTTAACTGGAGTGGTGTGGGGGTCGGTCAGCTGGTGAGCCTGACTCTCGCCTGCCTTCTACAGCAGAATCGGAGAAACTGCAAATTCCCTTCCCTCTTTAGTTACTCCCCAAACCCCCCATCCACACCACTGATCCCCAGAAAGTCACTGCACCCATGTACGACCGACTTCAAGAGCAGGTGAAGATTTGGGACTTTTATTCCACCTGGTAACGGGTACAAATGTGCATTTGAATTCCATAGTTCACGTGTTATGCTCCAATTAACGGGGAAATAACTTGTAATTAGTGAATTTAGGTGCTCAGATACTGGCCAGAATCAGAGACTCCAGCCCTGCATTATCCCCACATTTAAATCTGAAGAACATATACTGCCTACTCTGATTATAAGAGCCATGTACTGATTCAGTATGATAGGAGGTACTCCAAGCTGTGTTCAATAGTGGCAAACTATATATTTTTAAATCCAGGCTGCTCCTAATTGTTTTTTTACTTTTAAACTTTTGACTGTTCCTTCAGAATTAAAACAAAGATGGGATGAGATTTCAAGATGACTGAAAGAATGTGAAGGAGATATATACGTATAATTATATAAATGAATCAGTCCTGCTTGCTGAGGAACGTGTGAAAGTATGTATGGAGGCAAACCATGAATTGAAGAGCAGTGAGTTACACCAAGTTATTTTTGGTGATACACTGTGCAATTATAAGACGACAATTATTTATTTATTTATTTATTTGTGGGTTTTAATAGCGCCTGACTCACCCCCGAACGGGTATCTCTGCGCTTCAGACTGTGCTGCTGAACAGGCTGACGAGCATTATCAGAATAGAGCAGTCTTAAGAAGCTTTCTGAACTGGAGATAGTCAGGGCATTGTCTCAGGTAAATGGGGAGCTGGTTCCAATTTAGGGGAGTGAGGTAGGAGAAGTATTTCCCACCTAAGCTTGACTTCCTGATCCGCGGGACCAAGAGAAGCGATTTGGTTCCTGACCGGAGGGTCCTAGAAGGGACATAATGATCAAGTTTCTAGGCGATGTAGAGGGGGCCATTGTTATACAAGGCCTTGTGGACGGTCCAGCAGATTTTGAATTAAACCCGCTTGCGCACTGGCAGCCAATGAAGCTGTTGAAGGAGAGGAAGGGAGGCAGTTTTCAGGGGGGCATTCAAGACAAGGTGCACTGCGATGTTCTGAACCACCTGCAATCTGCTAAGCGAGGACTCATTTGCTGAGATCAAGAGAGCGTTGCAGTAGTCTAAGTGGCTTACTACCATTGACTGAATTAGGTATTTGCGAGTGGAATCTGTGAGAAAAGGAAAATCTCGCCGTAACAAACCCAGCACGTACAAGCAGGAGCCAGCAGTATAAGCGGCATGCTCCTTCATGGTCAAGGCCGGGTCTAGGCGAATGCCCAGGTTTTAGGGCAAGGGGGGATACCGAGGGCTACCGGCCACCAGTCTGGAGTCCACAGCATAGGTGCCTCTCCGAAAAGCATAATCTCTGTCTTCCCTGTGTTAAGATGGAGAAAATTGCTTTTCATCCAATTTGCTATGGCTATCATTCCCGCAGAGAAGGTAGACTGAACAAAGGGGGTGGATTTATTAAATGAGAAGAGGAGCTGAGTGTCGTCAGCATATGAAATATGCGTAAAGCCACAGGTCCTCAGGAGGTTGGCCAAGAGAGCAATATAGATGTTAAATAAGGTAGGGCTTAAACATGAGCCCTGGGGAACTCCCTTTGTCAGTTCCATCGTCTTTGACTGAAAAGGGCCTAAATTGATGGTGTGAGAACGGGAGGATAGGAAGCTCATCATCCACTGAAGAGCAGGTTCTCTAAGTCCAATCTCCTCCAATCTCCTGGGCAAGATCTGGTGGGAGACCGTGTCAAACGCGGCAGAGAGGTCTAACAGCACAAGAATCGTAGAGTGGCCACTGTCTAAGGTCATCCTGATATTATCCGTGACCTACAACAGGGCAGACTCCGTGCTGTATTTGGGTCTGAAACCAGATTGAGAGGAATCCAAACCAGCTGTAGATTCGACATGGTCAGACAGATGTTTGTCAATGTATTTTTCTAATACTTTGCTCAGGAGAGGTAGTAAAGAAATGGGACGGAGATTGGAAAGATCTTCCATAGGGACCTTGGTGTTCTTGCGCATAGGGATGACCTGTGCCGCCTTCCATTCCAGAGGAAGATTGCCCTCTCTCATAGAGAGGTTGAGAATCGTGCCTATGGGCGAGGACAAATGATTAGAAAGGGAGGCAACGACTTTAGCTGGAATGACGTCAAGGGTGGAGCCCAATTTATCGTGCGTAGTAAGGCTTCCACAACCTCGGAGGTCATACGGGTAAAGCTCTCCAGCAGCTGTATTTATGCGGATGCCAGCGGGTCAAAAGGCGTGGCATCCGGTTGCTGGCTCCCAGAGGGAGAGATCTTATCATAGATAAGCTCAATTTTCTGCGTGAAATACTGGGCGATATCATCACAGAGAACTTGGAAAGGGGCCTCAAGATTGTCACAGGCCTTAGTGCAGGTAAAGGATTTGAGTATCTGTAATAGGGTTTTGGGAGCATTCTCTGCCCAGGCTATCTGTAAAGCAATAAAGGCTTTCCGCGCAGCATTTATATTTTTATGGTCGATGAAGTGGGCTGTCTTCAATCTGTCTTTATCCCCCTCGTCATGAGATCTGCGCCATCGTCTCTCCAGATTTTTGCACTGCCGTTTTTCGGCACGGAGCTCAGGAGAGAACCAGGCCGTCTGGGGGCGCCTAGCTGAGGTGGGCAATGGTTTTAGAGGTGCAAACAGATTAAAGGCACTTTTTACAATGGAGTTATACCGGGCTAAACCCCCCTCAGTGTTGGAGGGTTCGATTTTCCAAGGTGTCAAAAAAGCAGCCTGGAAAAGGTCCGGGGAGATCTTATGCCATTGCCTGCGGACACTATGGGAGGCGGAGGGTGGAGCAGCAGCCACCCTGGGGCCCTGTGTAAGGAATGCAATTGATGCGTGATCTGACCATGTCAATGGCCGGGGGGGTTCACACTTAATACTGGGTGAGTTGGTAAAAATAATATCAAGTGTGTGACCGACTGTGTGTGTCGAGCTGTAGTTAAGCTTGGCTAAGCCTAAGAGGGTGAGGTCTGCTAAAAGCATCGATGTGTGGGGGTTAGCAATGCATTCACTGTGTACGTTAAAATCACCCAACAATAAAAAGTTATTGGTCGAGATTACGTGGGGAGCTATTATTTCTGTGAGCTGGAGAGAAAAGTCTGCCAAATGGCCTGGGGGCCGATACACTAAGGCACTCTTCCAGCTAATTTGTGAGAGAAAGTCAATGCGGAAGACTAAAATTTTGATGTTAGCGTTGCACCGTTGCTCAAGTGTGGAGACTTTAATACAGTCTTTGTGGATAATAGCAATCCCGCCCCCCACCTTTGTTTGTCTATCCATTCTTAAGATCCTGTAGCCATCAGGCAGAGCTATTGTGATGGCAAAAGTGGAGTTAGGCTTGAGCCATGTTTCGGTAAGAAACCGAAGTCTGAGTTTTCTGAAGTAAGGAGATCCCACACCTCCGCCACATTTTTAGGAAGGGATCTAACATTGCTTAAAACACCTTTCCAACCATGGCAACTTCCCGGGTACTGAGAATGATGAAATGTCATCCGTGGGAGTGTGGGGGCGATTGTAATGGGTGCAACGCTCAGAGACTCCAGGTATTTGTACCTTTTTGGGCATATTACATTGAAACTTGCAGGTTAGACAGGAGAAAGGACATTCTGGTGTAGGCCGGGTCCGAGCTGCGTCCCGGGCGTGAAGCAAGCAGAGGGGTGATAAGTCTTTCCTCAGGTCAAGTAGATCTTTACTAGAGTAAGATACGATAGGATTCAAGACATAACCAGGAAAGAAATGGGCAGGGTTCCTGGCTCCTGGAAACATCAGGGCGTGGACGGGCGCAAACGGGCTTGCCTTTGGCGTGCCGTCGAAGCGCCGCCGGCACTCCCGCTGTGCGCGTCTGCTGCTTGTCGTGCAGAGCATCCGGTTTTAAAGAGGGGGTTGAGGCCACTAGACTCCCAACCTCCCTCCGACCGGAAGTCGCCCTAGTCTTCGGCAACCAAGGGGTAAGGGAAGCGTAGAAGCTATTTAAATGTCAAACACAATGAGTACAAATGTGCAAATTTGAACCGTAATTAAAATTAGTTTTAAAAGCAGCAATGTGACTGAAAACAGAGCAGTAAAATGAATACAAATGTGCAAATACGAGCCATGATTAAAATAAGTTTTAAAAGCAGCAATGCGTCTGAAAACGGAGCGAGCATAATGGGACATGTGATTGGCTAATTCCTGCATTTTTCAGAAAAGTGCCAATGAGCAGAGGAAGGTTCAACTCTCTTTCATAAAGAGGCTAAATGGGAGCCATCAAATCATACACATAATTGGATATATAGAGAATCCTTCAATCCTAACCAATACTGCATCATTCTTCTCTTCTAGTTCAGTACTTTGGATGTATAATTTTTTTTATCAAGAATATATTTCCAGCGTATTAGCATGTTTACAATAGGGATACTCCACAGGCTGCATTATATGCTGTGCAAAAAAATTGAGAAAGTGCTTTATACCAGCTCTTACACGGTTAAGTAGAATTTGGCTGAACTAAATAACATCCACATTTTTCACCCAAAACTTTACAGACTTTGGCCCATATTACCAAGAAAGTGCGATAATTATCGCAAAGCGCACTTAGCGCTGTTTTTTTATCGCTGGCTATTGCTGGATTTCATCGCAGAGATAACGCGTTATTATCAACGCTTATCTCCAATGCGATAGAAAATCCAGCGATAGCGGCGAAACCCAGCAATAGCGTGAGAAAACCAGCGATAAATTCTACACACTAATGAAAAGCTTGCTAATAGGCCACAATCCACCCCCTCCATTGACTAGAATGGTTAAGTCAGGTTTTTAGCAGGTGTTAGATTCCAGTGATATTCGCGGTTAGCGCGAATTTTGTTATCGCTTTGCGGGCATTGCTAATAGGGGGAAGCTGTCTTAGCGACTGTTTTCAGTCGCTTTAAGTCGGGAACTCCTACTTTGCATGTCATTAGCGATATATATTACCGACATGCAAAGCGGCACCAAAACGGTCGCTTTCGCCATAAAGCTGTCGCTAACAGCTGTTAGCGACAGCTTGCTAATAGGGCGATAGAAATATCGCAGCTTTAGCAGCAAAAAGTGCCACTAAAGCGATACTGCCCTTGCTAATATGCCCCTATGTCCTTTTGAACTGCAGCCTGAATTAATTAGTGCTCAATTTGTAAAACAGTTGATCTCTGTCATGCAATTTATAATTCTATCTTTTTTCGTTTTAAAATCCACAAAAAGACTTGCACTGCAGTATACAATTTGCATGGAAAAGTGTGAGCAGTTTATTAAAAACTAAAATATTCTTAATCTTAAAATAACAATCCTCAAGAATGTTTTGGTGCACGCAATATGCCAGTGCTTCTTTGCGCTGGATTTTTGGTGCACAGTTTTTCAGCAAAAAAATGACAGATTAGCAGTTACTGCTGTGCAGTAACATTTTCACACAGCTTGTCATGTGTCACAAGCCCTTAATAATAGAAGAAAATATCTGTGAGAATTCAGAGCTAATGCTTTGTAATATCATTATATATAACTGCAATTAATTTTCAATTAAGCCAGTAAAGCACATGAAATCCCAAAGGGATTGATTCACAAACTAAAATGGTACATCTGTATCCGCAGGTCCATTTCGTCACAAAGATGTAGATTTAAAACTTTGTGGAAGTCACAAAATGTTTTCTGGTTACATTTGAACCCCTGCGCCAGTTTTTTCTTTTCTTTTCTCGCTTGGGAAGAAGATATGTTTCCCCTTTGAGATATGCTTCCCAAGGCACTCAAACAAAGTTTGCAGTTTCTTTGTTTCTCTTCCCACTATGGAGTGGTTATTACTGCTGCCCATGTAAGGAATACATCGCTGCTGGTCAAGTTTGTGAATTCCCACAGACTCACAGGTCTCTTTGGGGTCACGTTGTGGCCGAGTAGAAAGATTCACTAATGCAAGGTCACTTTTTTGCGAATTGCTTGCATATAAATAAATTCGACCATTAGCAGGCTGTATATTGGACCTGCTCGCGCAAATGGCTTTGTGAACTGTTCCCAGAGTGCTTGGATCTTTGGCTGGCCTAACCAGGCGCTTCACCTGTCTTTTCTTTTCATGGGCTACACTGTACTCCCGTAACCCTGGCGTAACCCTGCCTAAAGTGTTGACCTTAGCAACCAACTCTCCGTGAGCCACGTGTATAGGCAGATTGGGCTATTACTGCTCCCCTATTGGCTGAAAAGCTGCGCGCCACAACACACAAGCATCCCAGAAATGCTGTAATCCAGCGTCTGATTGTTCTCCTAATGGGAACATGTGCGGTGACGGCCTGGTTCTCCCTATGGAAGGTTTCGAAACAGATTGGCTTTCGTCTGGAGCGTCTGAATAGGGTCGCCCACTCCCTCAGCGTGAGCCCAGATGATCTCCGCGCATGCCAGGCATGCCAGCTCTCTCGTGGCCTCGCGTCTGGGTAACATTCGCAAAGGAGGAATTACTTCCCAAAGACGCCTCGCCACCTCCAGCACTGACTTCCGCCATATTCCGCTCCATGGCTACGTCCATTGGACGGCTAAGGATTATTTTTATATTCTTTTTCATTTACTATAATCTGCCGTTGGCCTTTAAACATTAAATGAAAGGACATCTTCTGGTTTATGGTCTGAGAAAGCTTTGTATGTACATTTTGTTCAGTATGTTTACGGAAATGTTTACTGCTTTCGGCCGCGCAGGAATCTTTCTTGAAAGAAAAGCATTGTGTGAGAAATAAAGCTAAACATAACTGCCAGCTTTGCATTAGCGCAGGAAATTAGCTTTTAAAAAAAGATTTTATGGAAACTACAGGCTTCTTAGCTGATTTGAAGAAGGGAGCCAGTTCCAGTTCTTTTCAGCTGTAAATGATTCAACATTTTTGCCCAGCGAGGCAAGTTGCTTTGTCCCACCTTCATTGCAAAGAATGTGTGCCTAATAGGCCCATATTAAATGTAAAGGCAAAATAAGTGAGGTATTACCCGAGAGTGAGGTATTTACAAACATGTGGTAGGTGCCTCCTATTCTGACTTTTTAACTTGCAAATGAGGCATCACATGTAGAATCAGTATTTAACACACCAAGAGGCTGATTACAATGCAGTCCGGAAAGCTATACGGGCTGCATCACGGTTTAATTTCTAAATGCCACATTACAATGCTGGCGGTCGGAAATTAAACCAGGTGGTCATTACGGCTGGTTTCTGACGGGCCCAAGGAGCCAGTCGGCAAGTCAGAGGCAAGCCCGTAATCCCAAAGGGTGGCCTTTCCACCCTTGGGATTACGACACTCGGTCTCAGGCAGGCTTTCCATGACGGGCTTTCCGACTTGGCAAGCCTGTCAGAGAGTGAGTATGGGGGCCGCTATCAGGGCCCCCTTGCCGCTGCGGCCTCTGGTTGGGGATAGAGGGTGCACCATGGTGCCCCCTGTTAACCCCTGCACCCCATGCAGGCACCTTGAGGTGCTTACCACTGCTCCCATTTCCCTATTGGAGCATGTACTACGGCTGGTTTAAGACAATAACACATGCTGCCATAGTCAAATATCGGAATGCAACCAAACATTGTTCGGTCGCATCCTAATCAGGAGGTTGGGATTGCCGACTGGAAGTCAATCGGTCCCATTTCCGAGATGGTGTCGGGTGGACGCAAATCCGCCCGACATTGTAATAGGCCCCCAAATGTGTTTTGCCTTTTTAATTGGCTTCCTCCCCCCACAGATACATTCCGACAGGTTAGAATTTATTGGGGAAAAATTGTGAAGGTGTGATATCTATCAAACAACTCCGAATTCCAATTCTCACACAAACATGTATTTGCACAAGGATCAGAATTTAGTCCTGCACCTATCATCAGGGCCCAAATCAGTAATATCTGAAGTTGATCATTTAGTCTATTAGAATCACTCATTGTGGCCCCTTTTCTCAGGATAATGAGTACAACCATGCATGGGCATGGGCATGGAATTACAAATTTTGGGGAATTTCCAAAATCTTGCCAAGGAACAACTTGAAGCCTATGACATCCTGCAGGTTTCCATGCTTACACTTGAAAATATCCATGAATCTTATTTCTTTAGGAACAAATATACATGTGTATATTTGCTTATGTAAAAATCTGACCAGCACATGCAAGTAAATTGCTAAGTTCTTTCTTTTATTCCAGGAGGAAAATCTTTCTACCCTCTGGGAAGATCATCTACACTTACACATTCACCAATTTTTGGGGTGTTCAATTCTCCTTCCCATCTTGGGAAGACATTTACTCCTGTCCTTATCAGGAGTACATTTTTTATGTATCCCAGGGGTGGAAATGTGGTGCAATAGGAGGTTGTGCATCCCCACCAATTTACAAGTTTGCAGTTGTGTGCAAACTCACAAGGCATTCCAGCCCTGGAATTGCCATTGCCACACAAACCTTAACCTCAGGCATTGATCTGATAACACAAAAATCTTTATATGATAAAATTGCTCTACGAGGGCAAACCTAAGATTATTCAGTTCCAAAAGTGATTTTGTGCTCCTAAAAAGTTAGCTATTCATTTATAAATTGTCTTAAATAATGCAAACTCTACCAACCAAGGTTTCACAGTGCTGTACTGTGCTTCTTGAGGTATGAAAAACAATCACATGTTCACAAATTATACTGCTTTTAGTGGAGGCAAACATGGTAATATAAACGTAGAAAGGAGCAAAGTTGTATAATACAATTTAAGCAAACCTTTGCTAGAGGAATTAGATAGCTAGAACAATAAGTCTGTAAGGAGGGTGCAAGCTTAGCGAGGGAGATATCGTAACGAGACAAAAATCATGAATAGGAGGCAAATCATCACTATACCGCCCAAGAATGCGCAATGTCACGGAAAGAAAAATGATTAGCTCCCAGGCATCATTGAGATATAGCATCAGCGTCCTGAAAGGTCAATAGCATACAGGGCTAGAAACATAACATTTAAATTCTCTCAGCAAATCAAGACCTCGCTTACAGAGTGAAATGCACTTGGAAGAAGGCATGAAATGTGGGCTCATCAATGCAAAAATAGCTCATAAAAGTATGAGTAGGAAAAAAACGTAATTGAGTTTCAATATTTCAAGATTAGGACAAAGTTTCAGGAGTTTTCCTCATCACATATATTAGGTGAGAAACCGCAGACCAGGTTACATCAATCAAAGAACATGACTGAGAGCTCACAAGTGTGACAATAAAGCTAACAAGTAGAAAATATAGCCTTCTTAAGTTAATGATGGGATTACTTGTCAAAGAACAATGGAGTAAGCAAACACTGAGAAACAATCATGAAAGGGAGGACCGGAGAGTAGCTAGACATGCTAAAATGAGTATTTTAAATTAAATAATTGGGCATGGCATGGTTTCCTGCATAAACAGAGGAATTTAACTTCCCTGCTTGCACTGGATATTGCAAAAGAATACGGTTACTGCTTTACATTCTTTGAGCAAAGCATACATTTGGTGTTGATGCTGTTGACAATTGAATTTATATTTGCTGTACTGCTCTTTTGTGGAAATTTGAGGCAAAGAAGGAGAAAAAACATTTTTTCATGAAATATTTTAAAATCTTTCAATTTTATTAGCTTTAAAATATTGCTTTAGATTGTTTCTGTGCTTTCATGTTGACAATTGACCATATACAATACATTTATGCAATGAGATGTGGGAGATTTAAAATGTTGATTCATTCTGAAATGAATGACTTGCTACTTTGTGAAAGTTCATCAATGTGAATGCATGCTAGTTTTACAGAAAATATGTGGGTTTGCATTAGCTTCTGGAAAGGCATGAATTAATTTTCAAGAGTGAAGCCAATGAAAACAACAGATACCATATTGTCAGAGAGGAACATCAAAAATGAATTGGTGAAGCATGAATCTTGTAGAACTCCCTTTTGTTTAAACAATTACAACGCTTCCAATTCTGCACTGCATACCCTGTTCCCTAGTTCTTAGATTTCCAAGAGACACACAAACGACATGACCACATGCCAAGATGCATACAAATAGGACTACAGAGTAAGAAAGATAAGTGCTTTATTTGTGTGTGCACACAACACACATAACCATTTTCTATTGACACCCAGAATATAGTAAAAAAAAAAATGTTAGGAATACAACTTGAGAACATGTAAATAAGGCTAGAGAAGGTCAAATACTGGATGTAAGACTGCCTATTTAAATGACTACCAGAAAACGAGGTTGTTATACAGTGTACTCTGTTGAAGAAAGTTATTCAACTTTGAACCTAGGAGAAGGATCTTCACATGATCATTGATGCAATTCACACTACACAGCTATATTTCACTAAGTTAAGGTTATCAACAGCAACTTTTTCAGCCTTTCAACCGCTATCTATTATAAAGATGATTCATTTGATTCCCCTTGTGCTGAACATCGCTCACAGTCTTGGTGTCATAGTCAACATACATTATGTTCATGCCTCGTATTTAGAGAACTTAAAATATCTATGCTAGAGATTGCAGTATTGATGGAAAGTGGATTATTGGTAGGGGCAAATGTAGATCTGCCACTGGCAATAAGGCCGCTAACACAATATGGGGCTCAGAATAGGTCTTAGAAAAGTATTCCTATGCTCAACCTTTGTAACATGGCTGTGAGCTGGCAGGCTTTACTTCAAAGACAGGTATGTTAAGCATTTAAAAACACCCATTCAGTAAATAATTGAGACACAACACAAAATAAAAATCAAACACCAATTTATAAAAGTAAGAAATATTTGTATCTTTTAAATGACACCAAAACAAAGAAAATCCACTGTAGTGAACCAGAGATATGATTTTTTTAAAATTAGTCACTTTCTAGTGCTTAGAAACCAACAGTGCCCCTTTTAGTCATTTGTTTGCCTCTGACATGGACACATTCACCTTAGTAATAGTTCTGGAGGATCTCTTACCAGTCTTGTGCAGGCAGCCCCCTCCAGCAGGCTGGTTCCTGTTAGAACTCTTTCCTGAAGTTCTTCTTGCGGGTCCCAAAGTATCCAACATACAATCCAAAGTTCTGGAATCTCCAAGAGGGCCCTTGAAAGTGTGAGACTTCAATTCCCACAATCCACTTGAACAAAACCCTTACAAATCCACTGGTAGTACTCCAGGCTGGGGATTCTTGTGGTGATGTTCCAGGTGAGCTCTATTAACATGTAGCTTGCGGGAGTCCACTCTTTACTCCTTTTACAGCAAAGTAATCCACAGGATGTAGTTGCAGATGGTGCAGAAGGTGCAGTCTTCAGAGTGCAGGCCTTTGGAAATGCACATCAAACTTACAGCATGGACCGTCTCGCTGTCTTAAGTTTCAAGCAGCAGATCTGAGGGGCTTTGCCCTTCTCAGATACTTATTCCAACTACTCTGGGTCAAGCAGGAGGTCACTCGTGTCCAATGGGGTGCACCCAAAGGTCTGACCACGTCCTGCAGAGTGTGGTAAAATGCTAACCCAGAAACCACTATTCTTCCAAAATTCAATATGTCACAATTTTCAGCAGGGAGAGAAGAGCTGGCTAAACACACCCCTAGGATGGCTAATCCCCATATTCTCCCCCTTGCATCTGCTCAGTCCTTTCTTAAGCCTAGCATCTGGCTATAGGTGAACAGGATAACGTTGTAAATGACAGTGGGGTTCTCCCATTACTCTAGAAGTCCATGGTTTACAACTCCTCCCCCTGATCTGGCATTCCTATGCCCAGCAGCCTCTCCTCCCAGAGAGGCTTCATAACCCCGGGGGTCATTTATCACCTCCTCAAAGCAGCCAGGCACACCCACTTATCTCTGACCAATCAGAGCAGAGCAGTACAGGGCTGAATTTTGGCTTACAGACAAATAAAGTCTTATAACTTCCTGTCTGTACATTTTACAATAAATTCAACAATACCATATTGTTGGATTTATCATTACCATTCTACTGAGTCCTTTCATCCTAGTTTTATGGCTTTTCTTTCTCCAGTTATTAACTAATGACTGTTTCCAATGTTAACCTAGACCATGGGATTTGCAATGGGAAAAGTGACTTGGGCTACTTTTCCAGCACCAGTACTTATATACTTATATATATATATTATGAGTACTCTACATATATCCACAGGACCCACACCCCAGGAACACCTTTGGGAGACTTTAGGGGTTCAGAATATGTAAAAATATTGCAGATCCTCCCTCCACAGTGCTCCTACCTCCAAAGTCGATATTGGGTAGCACTTTATCACAATGTGGGGAGTGAAACGTGCAATTTCACTTTACCCAGTGCATATAAAACTCATTTTTATAAGGGTCCACCTTATAAACACAGAGTTACCTAAAAACTGTGTGAGATTCTACAGAGTTCCATGAGTGGGCAGAACTTGACATGTTATGCTGGCTGCGCTGATTTTTAGCACGGGGAGCTTGTTCCACGTTGTGCAATCAGCACTAACGGCGTCATGTGGGATGCCAGAGGGCGCTGCTTCTTTCTGCCGCTGAGTAGACTTTCTACTCAATCAGCAGGTTTCTCAAGGCGAATGGTAGCCACCTGCCATGACTGCCTGCATTGAGAAATCTTGCCAGGAGGCATTCTAATGCTCGAAAATCGTGCTAAGGGATGCAAGTTCTTGCTTTCGCTAGCAAACTTAACGTTGGCAAGCCATGCACGAGAAAAAACTCCCCCATGTGGCGGTTGGCAGAGTTTTGCCAGAGCTCCGTGCTCTAAGCAGAGCGTGAAGTGGGCAAAACTCTGTGTACTCCACCAGCAGAGCTGAATTTTCCTCACCCTATTTTAAACCAGCTGCATCATTTTCAAACCTATCACACTGCATTAACTATCCTCAACCTAGGTTCATCTTCTTTTACTTGTTGTGTTTATGCTTATCTTTGACCATGTACAACGGTCTGCTGCCTTTTGTCTAGGTTGGTACTATAGAAATACCATATACATACATACAAACATACATACAATTGAGCAATTTCCAGGAGAAGTATTTTGTATAGTGGGCTATACAATTGTCATCATCTCTATCAGCATATGCGTTAGCCATCAAGCAGCACTAGGTCCAATAAGACAGCTTCAGCCAGTCCTGATGTTTTGGCCTAAACCGTTTGACATTCTTGGAATTGCATGCCTATTCTTAAAATGGTAAAATCAAAAATACAATAATCAGATTGCACACTTCCATCAGCTAACAAATCTGAATTAGGAGAAGGTGTTATATATGGCATGAGCCGCAGGGCAGCAATGTCAAGCACAAATGAGTACATAGTGGAATCAATAAATAATAAAAATAAAATACACAATTGTTCTTTATGACATGGATAATTGAACTTGTTTGTGTACTACTAAATTCAATTAATATAATGATGAGCTAAAAGCCAAAAACCATACGTCTTTTTATTTATTTATTTATTTGCGTAATTTTATATAGCGCGAACTTGACCCATTATCGGGTATCAGAGCACTTTACATAGCACCTGTTGCATTACACATTACATGAGGACACATTCATTTTTGTTAGGCACGGGTAGATTGAGTGATTTGCCCAGAATCACAGGAAGTTCAGTGTCATTGCCGAGACTTGAACCCAGTTCCCCAGATTTGAGGTCGACCGACCTAGCCGTTAGGCCACCTCCTCTCCCCGAGAGGATATCATCTTTGTAATGAGATATGATAAGAATATGTATTACCGTGAGGTAGTGCAGTGCAATAATGCATACAGCCCATTACAACAAAGACCTAGCTTGAGTGCTCTATGTGAAGGTTTAATTTCTTTGCAAAAGCACCACTAAGGAAATTTGCAGATACAACATTAATGTGCAACTGCAGCAGAACTTAATTTCTGCAGCACTGGGCTTCTCCTCTTTTTTTCCTTATAGCTGCCTGCAACTGTGTTGTCAGTGCTCATTTAAACCTACTACAGTAAATACATCTTCTGAATCCCCAGTGTCACTTCCCAACAAGCTTCTCCCTATGTCCTCTTCTCCATCGTCGCTCTAACATCCACTGACTCATAATCAAATTGTTAGTAACCCTCAAGAAGTCCACCTGCCACTAAGAAACCCTAAAAACCCAGAAGAGCTCCCCGAGATTAGGGTACCATTAGCAGGAAGGCATGCTAGTTGAAGGGCAGGTCCTCAAATAGATTGGCTTAAAGAGTGACTCTACATGTGTTTTTTAATGGCAGTTAAGAGGCAGTCGCCGAAGACACCACTTACAGACAGAAAGTTGTCATTATTACCAGAGTATCTCCACTGGATACCAAACAAGCCTGGTATGTGCACACCACATTTCCAAAATGGGTACATCTTCTGACAGAGTAAATCGGGTAACCCAATGTATGTTGGCAAAACACTTCAAAGCGGTTAGCATAACGTAATGTCAGCTCTGATAAGTGTATAAAATGGGCACATGCAGAAGAAGCAATTGTTTTCACAACTTCTCTTTTTGATAGTCAGATCACAGGAGTATTGCAGTAGCTTGTCTTCAAGTGATATTTGGTGCTTCAGTTATATTGATGTTTTGTCTATAGTATATTAGGTTTGTTTGTTGTCTTCTATATTTTGTAAGGGGTATTGGATGGTGTGAGTTGTGGGCTTGTTAGTAGTTTGTTCTTTGGTGTTTGTTGATGTGGTTCAATGTAATAACTTTAAGGTCCCACGTAAGGTTCTTAATGGTGGCTACTTTCATCTTTAATGGGTCTATAGTGTCAATTTTTTAGTTGTCCCCAGCATATCGGGGAATTCTGCTTTCTTGCTTGTGTGGGACAAGGACCCCTATTCAAGACACAGAACTGTCAGTACTATGCTGACAACACAAATTGAATGTATGTAACAAAGTCTACTTTTAGAAAGATGACTTCATTAAAGTTTAGGTGATATTGTTGAGGAAATAATGTTGTATTCTTCATTATTACCGATAACAAATTAAATAATGTTGCATTTTTAGTCATTTCATTTCATGCGTTCTTTAATACATCTAACTGTGCCCTAATAACCCCTTATTACTCCTAAAAGCTTCACATTCCTGAACCCTTCAAACCTCAAACTCCCCCCTTTAATGCTACCCTTCTCGAACCCTACAAACCCCTTTCTAGCCCTTAACAATATCCTCCCTTAAACCTTATAAACCCCTTTATGCACCCTTCCCTGAATTCCAAAATCCTTACCTGTACCCAAAAATGCCCTTACACTACCCATATCCGAGCCCTAAAACCCCCCACTACCTATAAATACTACCTTTCCATTAATCTTGGAACCCCTTTCTATACCTTAACATTACCCTTCCCTGAACTTAACAATCCTCGATTTGCCCTTATTGCCACCCTTCCCTGAATCCTAAAGACCCCTTAATACCCTTTTATGATATCCGTTCCTGAACCCAAACAATACCAAACTACCTGTTAATACGACACTTTCCTGAACCCTAAAAACCCTTAACTACCCCTTAACACTGCTCTTCCTAGAGTACCAGAGTCCTAAAAACACTTACCATCCCTGAACCCTCAAATCCTCAAACCACCTCTTAATACTACCCTTCCCAAACTCTTAAAATCCATTCCACCCCTTAAAGCTACAAATACCTTGTTCCCGCCAACCTATTACTTCCCCTTGATGCTACCCTTTCCTGAATCCTAAAAACCCCTTACTGGTCTCTCACCTCCTTCCCCACCTCACTGCAAATATCACTCTCTTCTTTAGCATAAGGATGCCCCCTGTCCCTCTGCCCATGTTTCCAGTACACTTACCTTTGTCCTGCAAAGCACAACATGTTTTTATTTTTTGTAGCCACAACTGTTTTCATTCTATTTATTTCAGCAGATGCCTTTTTGCCACAACTATTTTCATTCTACTTTTTCCCACAATATGTTTTTGCCAACCCACAAATGTAAGTTGATACATACTTTGCAGCAGGGCGGTTTATGTGAAGCCTGGATAAAAGGCAATTAGAAAAAGCCATGTGCTGTCATGTGTCAACTGTACTGAGGATTTCTAAGCTGCCATTTGTTGAGAGTCAGCATTGAACATGCCATTATCTTGCCCAATAGGTAAACTCTGCCAGGAAAATGCATTTGGGGTTGGTTCCAAATGAGATCTTTCAGCTCTAGTACGTATTGCAGTGGTTCATCATCTTTATTCATTCATTTTCTGGGTCTGGGTCAGGAAATAAGGATGATGTGTAGGCAAATGAGGATGAAGGGGAAAGTATGTGGAGTCATAGCCAAGCCATACCTTCATTCCATAGCACTGAAAATTGTGCATTTTTATATACTAAAGGCACTGCAGCTTTTACCATGGGTAAATCTGTAACATTAAATGGAAAAACAAACCACTGTATAGATATTTTGGTTACATCCTTCCTATTTCACTTTACACACATATAATGCATTTTAGTGGTAAGCAAAGGCAGTTGGAAAACATATGTACAAACACATGGGAGGAAGGTAGACCGCCTAAGCTCTCTTTCAATCCCTGTGATCTCAGAGTGGCATCATGACCTCGGAGGCCAAGTCACCTATAAGTGCAAACCAATCTGATAGCTGTGCTGCAGCAGGGAGCGTGGGGCAGATGCGGCAAACTAGGAAAAAAGATGCCTCCAGAGTACTGCGACTGTGGCACGCCGGCAGACCTGCTGGCATATAGCCCGAGCACCAGGGTTTTAATCGTGGCTTCGGTATTTGACGAAAAAGTCATTTTGTACAACTCACTTAGTCACCCTTGTGCCTCAGATTGTAAATATACGTAATATAAAGAAGAAGAATCCAATAATGCAGGTGTGCTTGTTACCATACCGAAGCAGTATTTATAAAAGAAAAAATAATGTGTTCATAAAAACATACTAACACCTTATAACAGGCAATCAGTACTTTTCATCAATATAAAAATAGAAAATGGATAATTGTTCAGATAAGAAGTACATGTTGAAAAAAATGATTTAATCTAGGATCATATTCAGCATTTTTTGTGGGTCTGGTGGTAGCCAAGACCTTTTGACTTTATGAAATGATATGTATAATATACCTATAAGGGCCTTCAGTCAGCCCTCTTCTTCCACTGGTCTGTTATAGTGTCATTCACATTCTTCTTGGGTTGGGCAGTTAGTTAGCCCACTTCAGGCACTGGCTAACATCACTCTGGATGACGGCGTTCTGCCCTTTCACAAGGAGCCCATCCACACACAAAGCAATTCCTTTCAGTGCCAAGGCCTACTGTGACAATGTGTGCTTTTTGAAACCCAAAAATCATTTTGCTTTTAGTCCCTGTTTATTTTTTTAAGCTTGACGAGGACCAGCAGCTTCCAGAGCAGCAACATTTTGCAAAAAAATGACAAACCAAAACATGCATTAACAAAGCCAAAAAGTTGTCTGCCAAAGCCAGACCTATTAGCTTTGCCAACGCTTGTTTATTTTAAAGCCAGGCTCGATATTGAGATGGAGCAAAAGCATACTGATTGGTAGTATTTAATTTGTGTTGAAATATTAAACACACCTCCAGGGGCGTAACTACCATTAGTGTAGCAGACTAAGTGGTACTGGGGCCCAGGGGTGGGATGGACCCCATGTACCCTAATAATCTGTCTTTTACAACTCTATTTGTCAGCCTTTCCACATTATTTACAGACGCAAGAAGTGGGAGTTTGTACTTAATAACAGCTGGGTGCGCTTCTTTGCACACTCCACATTCACCTTCACATGGGGAAAGTTTCTGGCCAGATCCATTTGCACAACAGTCAATACCAAGTGGTAAATGTTAGTTTTCAGGTGAAAAGTAACCTGACATTCATGTCCTCCAAGGCCTAAACAGACCTGAACCGATAGATTTTTATACGACACATTCTTAGGCTCTGTGCTACTTCTTTTACGTGGATGGTCATTCTATGAATGATAGGTTGTTGATGGAATTCTGCACAGGCCCCTATGGAAACATGTAGATAAGGCACCTTGCTCAAATCAGGTCATGTAAGTCATGAGTTTGATTTTGCTTTCACCTACCTTCTCGAAAACTTTTGCATTTAATAACTAATTAAATAGAGTATTCCATTTTTAATTGCTTATTTATTTGTGTATTTATTTATTATTTTATGTTATTTATTTAGGAATTGTGAAGTCCATCAAGCAGCTGTTGGCTTACTTAAAAACAGGAAATAAAACTTAATTTTAATGAACAAAACAGAAGGGTACCATGACACTAAATGGGAAGCTGGTAGAGTGAAAGAGTGTGATGATGTGATAGAGAAAACTTTAAACAGAAGATTGCAGCCACATTTTGAGACCACTTGCCTATGTAAGAGAGTCCAATAGCAGGAAGGGCTTGCAGTTCTTCTTTAGTAGCCAGCTCTTCTGTAACTTGGACCTGTTTAGGTTTAGAATTATTGCTTTAAGGTAGTCCTGATTTCCGATTGTAAGTGCCATGGGCCATACAGGTGCTGGGTGCCTACAGAGCTAAATGTTATCCTGTTGCACAACCACCACCGAAAGAAAAGAGATATGGAAATGTGCTAAACACATACAAGTTCTGGAAATGTGTCATTTTATAACAAGGAGGCCTCTGGGCCCTGTTGCATTTCGTCTTGTGTGGTATATTAGCACTAAACCAAACAAAACCTAAAACATTTTAGACTATGAGCACAGTTCGAGGTTTTACAGGGGTCACATGGCCCCTGATGTTAAACTGCACTAGTTTAGCTTTCCGAGAGGGCCTTTCCCTTGCTTACAAGGGAGTGTCCCAGAGGCAAATAAGAGATGCCTCTTGTGTGCCGGTTCCATTCCCGAACATGGTGCTACCCAGCAAAATTCTCTTCATGGGTTCAAAATGTAGGCCATCCCTGGGTTTCAACTCGGTCATAACAACACCCTAGGAAGGTACAATCCAAGGCAATGACAGAAATAAAAATGAAAGGAAGAGGCCGCACATGGGCGAAAAACATAATAAATAGAGGTAATATGTTATGAAAAGGTGATCCTTGTGGGTGATTTACTTAGTATCTTTCAAAAGTCAAAAAGGAGGTGAAGGGTTCAACCTTTATTTTACGCATATGAGATGAAAAGCGCGCGGACATTCCAATGTTCATAAAAATATAGCGCTGACTTGTTACCGCTTTCTTTCATTCGGATGTAAGTGCACTGTCCTTATTTATTTAGCGTCTGATCCAGAGGTTTCAAAATGTCCTAAAATTAACTGCACTGCGAAGTTTGATCATTCACATAAAGGATTAAAAAGCATGCGCCGTGGGGACAACATGTCATCTAAAATACACTGAATAAATGTGGCACCAGCACACATCAAAGTCATGTGCGCTGGAATGTCCTTACAAGCAAATGCACTAACTGCTCTGTACACAGGCTGCTCTGAAGTGTTTGACTTTAATGACCTGCCCTGGGAGCTACCTTCGAGATAAAAGAAGAATGAGGCCATTAAGCAAAGTCCCAGACATAAAAACATTCAGCTAAGTCCTGGCCGCAAAAGCACTTGAATCCTGAAACTATGTTTGCACTCCATGCAAATCACCTTGTTATCCGGAAGCATGTTCCTCACCTCTTCAAAGTAAATGATGTGAGAAATGTCAGCCTATTGCAAAGGCACCAGCCAGCTATCATACCTTTACACAATCTCAGTGGGCATTGCCCCACCAACATACAACCTCCAAAAGGACAACTTAGAAAGAACACTGACCGCAAATCCAGCACCGCTCAGATGTTACTAATAATCGGCTTTCACTGAGTTCACAATAGTCTCGACTCCAATCCTAAACAATCACAATCCCCAATAGAATGCGTTAGTCAAAACAGCACCATTAGATCCAAAGCAATTCAGGCGCACCAGAAAAGGGGACTTTGGAGAAGTTGACAACACTTCACTCTTCATAAAACAATACGGAAGTTTATGACATCAAATAACAAATTGACCGAACACCTCCCCAACACCCCGCATTCAGTCTAGTTTAATGATACATTCTGACCGTAACAAGGTGCCGTACCCTCAGTACCTCAAAAACACACTCCAAGCGGGGCAATGTACATACCAGTCATCCAAGGTGAGACATACCTAAATAGGTAAAGATCTCCAGCTACTCACACCAAACATTTAAAAAACAACCAAATATACATGAAAGTTTCAGAATAATGTACACCCACAGTACTGATGATCAAACCCCAATAATCAGAAAACAGACTTCAGTCTATGGCAGAATTCTCAAGACCAAGTGATGAAGGTACCTAAAGTTTGACACCGCTACAAGGCCACACTAATAGCAATATGGCACTATACAAATTTATGTTATATAGCATCACACATGTAGCTGTTCCTCTTCTCATCCTTCTGTCTAGGTTCTGATCCATTTCATTGCCTCTCTTAAACTCCTTCCAGACTCCCAACCGTCCAAAGATCTACCATATAAATGAAGTGTCAGCACCTCTGCAGAAACCGAAGGTTTGATAATATCATAAAATAGTCCCAAAAGACTTAATTTGCAATAATGTTGTAGTTTTTCTGTTTGCCTTCGGGCGTATGACTTGCATATAGTAATGTTAAAATATATCAATACATAAATTCTCAAAGTTTAAGAAAAGAAAAAGGAGTGGGGCGAGAGATGAAAGCAAAAGAAAAAGAAAACAAAATTTATGTTATGGTTTGGAGATTTGTAGGGCATGGCTTGTCACCCGTGAGGGTATACATGTGCCGGAGCAGGAGTGTAGGTTTGCAGGTGCTCCTAGTAGAACACACAGGTCTTCTGCTTCTTGCAGAAGTTGAGGAGTAGAGTGGTGGTCTGGATATGTAGAGGGAATTAGTTTGAGCTTTTGTCAGGGACAAAGGAGAAAGCACAACCTCCTGTCTTGCTTCTGTGGATGAGGGGGATTTGTGTGACGCAGAGAGCGTGGAGCGTAGGTGTCTGGAGGGTTGGTAGAGATGGAGTCAGTCATTGAGGTAGGCTGGTCCTGTGTCATGGAGAGCTTTGTAGGCATGGATGAGGAGCTTGAATTTGCAGTGTTTCTGGATGGGAAGCCAGTACAGTTCCGTGAGGTAGGGCATGATGAGTGCCCTTCCAGGGATGTTTAAGATGAGTCTGGTAGTGGTGTTCTAGATGGTTTGGAGCCTTTAAGTGAGGTGGCTGGAGATGCCAACATAAAGTGCAGTGTCATAACGAGTCTGCTGGTGATGAGGGTTAGGGTGACCATGAGTCTGGTGTGGGTGGAAAGTCATTTGAAGATTTTGCAGAGCCTTCTGAGGTTGTAGCAGCAGGATCATATCATGACATTGACTTGTCTGTTCATCAAGAGCTTGTCGTGAAGGATGATGCTGAGGATTCTGGCATGATATGTGGGGATGGGCATAGGACCCAAGTCTAATCACTCCAGAAGGGAGTCATGGGGGAGGTTCTTATTTTTGAAGATCAGAACCACTGTTTTATCTGTGTTGATTTTGAGGCAGTTCTCTCACATCCAGTTTGCTACGTCGGACATGCAGGTGGCAAAATTGTTCCTGTTGGTGTTGTTCTTGTCAGTGGGGGAGAGGATGAGCTGAGTGTCATTGGCATAGGAGACTATGTTGAAGTTGTGGGTTCTTATGACACAGGCGAGAGGTGCCATGTGAATGGTGAACAGTGTTGGGCTGAAGGAGGAGCCCTGGGGGACTCTGCAGATGAGCTTCTTGGGTTTGGAGGTGAAAGTGGGCGGAGAGTTGCTTGTTGATCTGTTTCTCCAGGACTTTGACTGGGAAGGGTAAGAGAGATGGGCCTGTAATTGCTAAGATCGTAAGGATTTGCCAAGAGTTTCTTCAGCAGAGTGGTAACCTCTGCATGTTTCCATCTGTCTGGCAGATGTTAGGTGAGAATGTAGGATTTGATTATGATAGTGAGGTTGGCACTGATCAGTGTGTTTCCCAGGTTGTACATGTGGTGAGGCAAGAACGCCGGGGATGATGCTGAGTATATGGTCTGCATGATTCTGGTGGTGTCCTCTGTGGTGAGTGAGCTCCAGCTTGTTTGGAGGTGGGTGCTGGAGGTGGCGGCGGAAGGTTGCCTGGTGATGTCCTCAATGGTGGGTTGATGTGCGAAGCTGGCATATATCTTGAGTAATTTGTTATGGTAGAAGTCTGAGAGGTTGTTGCAGAGGATCTGTGAGGGGGTGATGTGTTGGTGGTGGCCGTCAGGTTTGTGAACTCTTTGATGATGTTGAGGAGTTCTTTGTCTAGGTTGGAGCAGGATTCTAGTCAGATCACGAGGGCGGCTTTCCTGGCTTCTTGATCTGTGTGTGGTACCTCCAGAGGGCAGATTTGTAGGTGTTTCTGGAGGTGTTTCTTTTGGATGGTCCTTCATCTTCTTTCCAGCTGCTTGCAGTGGTGTTTGGAGACTGTGAGGTCCTTGATGTACTAGCATGCCTTAGTGTGAGTTATAGTGTGTCTGATTGTTTTTTAGGGGGGCCAGGTTGAGGCCGCAGTCTGAGATCCAGTTGTCGAAGGTGGGTAGGTCTTTCTGTAGGTTGCCAGTGAGGGTTGGATGGCTGGATTTGAGGGCATAGGTCCAGTCTGATTCTGTTAAGTTTCTGCCGTTGCGGGTGAGTTTGATGGTTGGTTTGGTAAGTTGGGGTGGGGGGCACTGATGTATAAAGATATAATGGAGTGGTTTGGCCATGTAAGCGGGGAGGAGTGACCAAAGGTGATTTTCTTGCAGGACATGAAGATACGGTCGAGTGTGTGTCCAGCAGCATGGGTCAGGCCCTGTACAAGATGTGTGAGGGCAATGTTGTTGGGGCATTCTAGGAGGTCAATGGGGTTTCAGTCCATGGGGTCGTTGAGATGAATGTTGAGGTCGCTGAGTAGGAGGTAGTTGTTGGATCTGATGGTGATGGGGAGGATAAAGGTGGTGAGGAGGCTACTGAAGGATGTGGGGGGTCTTGCCAGTCAGTGGGTGAGGTGCCTATGAATGTCGCAGAGTGGCTGATCTGTAATTGCAAGTGCAGGTGTTCCATAAGTGCTGTAGTTTCATTTGGAGGTGTGGTGCAGGTGATAGTGTCCTTGTGAATAATTGCAAGGTCTTCTTCTGGCTTGTGAGGACTATTGCGGTGGATTGTATCCAGAGGAAGGGCCATGGTGATGGCAGGGGTTGAAGACAGGCTGAGCCCGGTCTCGGTAAGGAAGAGGATGTCTGGGGAGTGAGTGTCATTGAGGTTCCAGATCTCAATGTAGTGTTTGCAGAGGGATCCGGTATTGAGAGGTATGCAGGCAACACAGGGTGAGGTGTGTGTGGAAGGTGGCACTGGGGGGATGCTGCAGGAGAAGTGGCAGTGAGCACATGAGAATGAACCCGTGTGGGAAGGCGCAAGGGCAGAGGTCATGGTGGCATTCAGTGTGGAGCGCTAGCAGGTGGGGCAGGGCTGTATCGGTAATGGTAAGACAGACCTGGGTCTGTGGTGTTGAGTGCAATCCAGGCATGGACAGGCAAATACGGACTTTTTGCACGTTTGGTACTCCAGCATCACGGTTGTGGGGCAGCCGCCATTAAGTAGGTACTAGGAAGGGAGAAGCATGGGCTAGGGAGGGATGGGAAAGCAGCGAAATATGGCAGCAGGAGAGGCACATGGCAGAAGGCACACGCACAGAAACAAGTACGAAGGGATTAGGCAACAAAAAGGGAGCTCACGGGGCACAGAGCACAGGTACGAATGAAAAGTGCAGAGAGGCACAGCCTCGGGCAAGATGGCCGGGCTCTGAAGGGCATTAGACTGGTCGGAGCACCAGTCCAAGTTAAGTGGTAGCTGGGGCCTAAGCAGTCTGTTATGTTATGTTATGTTATGTTATTGACATTTGTCTAGAGCACAGGCTAGCACTTGTATGGCCTCAAAGCACTATTTGTTATTTTGGAGTTTCCATGTTCGAAGCGGCTGAGTAAGCCCGTGATGATATGTTCTGGGCATTGCTTCTTCATTTGTCATTGGACGTGCTGCACTGTCATATTAAATTAGTTGAGGGTGTTTCATTTTGGTCCGATAGGATTCACAAGCCTTTTACCAATTATGAATGCACCTATTGAGATAGAAACATGGTTCCTTCACCTGTCGATTGGAGATTATCTCACCTTGAACCGTTTTGATGCATGTCAGTTATGTCTCTGAAGTGATTTTTATGCATGCTGTGTTTTGGCGGATAGTGGTGTTGGGAGCAATAGGATAGGCAGCTATATGGCAAATCTTCACTATGCTGGATCTATGAGAGAAATACTTTCTAATGTGCACTGTCAGATGTGCGTGTGTTTGTGTGTATGTCTGTCATTTCATGCTGACAAGTAATTTTTTTTCTATTGTATTTAATTGCATAGTGAAATGCCAGTCACCAGAACCTATGCAACCTTTTAAAAACCCTTTAGAGTAAGCCTGGGCATAGCTTGTGGAGTTTCTCTCTGTGGAATTCCATGGAGTTGCTGGAAAACGCAGCGAGATTCCATGGAGTTCCGTGAGCGTACAGAGTTTGTGAGGGTTGGGGCTTGTGGCCCCAGAAGACAAGCTTCCGTGAACAGTGAAGTTCCTGCAGGTCCTCGTTTGCCCGACAATGCTTGCTTGGATAGCGGGTGTGTGTGCACTGACTGAGTAGGGCACACTGCACACACACCAAGCATGGCTCCTCGCTGACATGCTGCGAACCACTGGTCCCCGGAAAGTTATGTCACACTCTAGGTTCTGCCTCCTACCTGTGATCTCCACCCCAAGATCACACCACTGCAGGCACTCCTATGCCGAGCTGCACGCTACCCAGCATGAGGCTCCATCACGCTTATTTGATCTCAACCTCCCGCTGGCATCTTCACGGAAGTACTGGAGAGGGGAGAGGGAAAGCGGAAGTTGGTGATGTCTCAGTCGGGACACGGGAGGCACTGGACAGCTCCAGTCCGCACCCGCATCAGACTTTCACTGATCTTACAGGTAATACGCATGGGCAATAGAGACTGAGTATCGCTTCAGAAGTTTTTAATTTAAGTAGATGCCAGTGGGCAGTAAGCTCCACTACGCAACGTAGCAGAGTTTTTTTATGAACTCCACGCTCAATACATATTGTGGAGTGGGTCAAATTCTGAAAATTCAGCTAGCTGAGTGGAGTCCACGGCCCACACTTACTTTAGAGGACCTACATTAAGCCCAAAGCAATATATTTATGAGATAATGACTTTGCGGGTCCCTTATAATTTTGTATTATTCCACAGGCACCAGCTGAGTGGCAAAACCACTAGCAGCAGTCACACATTTTTTCAGTTGTTTTCCCTTTTTTATACTGATGCTGTGTAATATCCTGCGTCATTGTACAACATCAGCAACAACCATTGGTAAAGCTAATTGATCCAAAGATGAGACGTATTGACTTTGCCAATACTTGTTCAACTTGTTTACTCTGAATTTCCTATGCAACTTTATTTATGAATTGTATACCATGCTTGCTTTTTAATTGGTCTCAGAATTCATGTATTTATTTCAGAATGGTCAAGTTACTAGTAACCACTTCTATTCGATTTTCATTTTTTACAATGTAATTATTGTGTCTTTGAATCGCACGTTCATGCATTTATAAATGGTTTCTTACATGTCTCTTTTGTGTATCCACCGAAAAGCATTAAAGTATGCCTCTTTTGTTCAAACTTTGGTAATCCATCTGTTTCACCAGTTCCCGTTTTGTTTAACATTTTTCACCCTGCATTTCTGACCCTCGTGGTCTAAAACATTTGATAAACATGATTTAACACTGACTACAATCTATGTTGTGCTCCCAGAAATTGTTAAGTTTACAGCAAAGAAAATGTGCATTTGGCTGTTTTAGAACGTTAGCGAACCAGGAAGTGAATACCGAGCAGAAAAGCAAACGGAAGGAGTTTTATTCAACCTATTTACCCCTCTGAAGGACACAAATAATCATATTGATGCAGACATTAGAGCAGCAAATGGGCCTATTACAAACTGTTACACCTCTTGGTCTCCTCCCCAATAAATCACTGCCTTAGCATCATCAACACCTGTGGGGAGCCATTTTGTGAAGTTTTACCCAGCGCGGAAAGTCGCAGACATGCCAGCGTCATGCTCAGGGGCGCAGGTGCATCACAAGTGTGTAACATGAACAAATTCGACAGCGAAGCAACCAGTGCAGCTTTATGTGTGATTACTTTAAACTTTTTCGGAAACGGCCAGCGGGGAGGCCTACACAGCCGCATGTGCCTGCCTGGTGCACGGCTTCGGCCATTGTTACGCAGGTCGGAAAACAACCAACTTTCCCTCACCGCCTCAGATCCCCGTTCGCTTCGCCTTAATCTCTCAACCAAGGTACTGTGTGACACAGACAGATGTGTTTTCTGTTAACTTGCAACATCTGCTGCAGATTAAACGATCCGCAATACTGCAAGCTAAAAAAGCAGCCTGTGTGCTGAAATCTCTGGAGTGTGCTTTGACTGCCCGGGATCAGAGGGATGCAGGAAGAGTCGGAGAGGAGACCCCCTTGTGTAAAGCCCGTCCCCTTCCCCCGCTCACAGATCCTGCCCCTAGCTGTCCTGCGCCTCCCCCCCCTCCTCAGGTGCACGTGTACATTTTCAGCTGCTATGAACACAATGTGTAGCCTTTGAAGCCGGAACTTTAAAGAGCAGTTTTAAAGTACTTACAATGCAAGAACACTTAAGACATTTGTTCCCTTCGGGCTGGAAGTCCTCCCCTTCCTTATACTGTCTGCCTTCAAATACACAGCCTGAAAAGAGATGGAAGAAGTGACTGGGGCAAGCCCGCATAAGCAACATCCTTCTTTTCTGTATCGACATGCACAACAATGTAAATGTATTAAAGGGACCTCGGCTCGTGCTCCTGGGACACACCGCAGACTCAGCAGCCTGCAGCTCTCGTCGCCATCACTCTAGCCCCAATGCATCGGCCTTCCATGCAGTAGGGTTGCAGTGATGCCGCGGGCCCTGGTGCAAGCAAGGAAAATGGCCCATTTGACTGTTGGTGCGGCAGTAAAATACAAGAATTTAAAGGGTGCAATGGAACACTGAGTGTTCTGGTCCCTGGTGCCACTGCACCTGCTGCATGAATGGTGGATGCAATGCCCTTCGTTCTGAGATGTGGGGTAAACAGTGATCCCTGTGCAAATGGCAGCTTGCTCAGGGATCAGGACTCAGAGTGTTGCAATAATTATCGCACCCCCGACAGATTACGCCAGCGAAAACCTGGAGAAGTTTATCAGTGGTAATCCGAGGTTAAACATGTAGAACTGAGCACGGTAAATTCAGATTCTACATCTCATGCCTCTTCTTTACCTGGAAAACTTGGAATAGGTGGTACATTCTGCATCCATTAAATACCCCACCAGGAGCAGCATAACACCTGCTTATCACACAACTCAGATTTGATGTTCAATTCTGTGGGAAGTGACGAGTGAAGTTGACTCATGTGCACAACAGACACTTGGTATTGCCATCTTTATCTATTTTCAACGTCATCCTCCTATATTGTCAATCTTACACCTCATCTCAAAGAGGGAATTCCATACTTTTGGAAACAGTGAGTGAGTGTGTATGAACATGAGAGGCCTTATTTATAGTTTTTTTTTCTGTGAACAAAAATTGATCAGTGGGTGGAAATTCCTTGAACCTGATTCACAGAAGGGAGATCGATAGACATTCTATCCCCAGATCTGGATTACTACATAGAACAATCCATCAGCATAGTGGATTCACAGACCTTTCTCTGGTGCTTCCCACCCTGGAAAATTGCTTCTGTAATGAGCAAGAGTATGTGCCTTTCTGGGGTGGGAAAGGAAAGGGGACAGGAAAGGGGACATTCTCGAGCAGTATGGGAAGGGATTTCTCCATGAAAGAACATGTTCACTCCGTGGCGGAAAAAAAACATTTTGAACGCACTTTTAAACATTTGTGTCATGTGTACTCAAGGGGAATGCCCACGGGACAGACAGAGGCGTAACTTCTATTGGTGCAGCAGGTGCAGTGACACCAAGGCCTAGAACTCTGTGGGGGCCAATGTACCCTGATTATTGCTGTATTTTACAATTCAAACAGAATACAGGGTGGAGGCATCTACTTCCTTGCACTAGGACCGTTGACACAATTGCTATGCCACTGGGGACAGATAATCCACTGGAGAACATGTAACGAACAGACGTGCACTTGAACATTTCTAATTAGTGTAGATTTGCAAGCAAAATATGACTGGATTCTGTGAATTCCCAAAAATGAAGAAACATAGGTAAATCATAGGCACGAGTCTAGAATATGTAGACTTACACATTTTTGGTGAATCTGGTCCAAGTCCAGGAAGTTCAAATTCTGGCCTAGCTGGAGCAGTAATCTGCTTCCAAGACAGATGAGCAATGCATGTTATTGGACTGTACCAAACGCTTGCTTAAAAATCCAGCTGTGACAATAACCAGACATCTGTGCACTGCTGGCGACTCCACTGCCTAGTCTAGAACAGCCTGTATTTCAACAAGAATCATGATGCATCAGGGGATCACTTTCACTCCTAGATGCCAGCTATCCCTCTAACCATGCATTGACAGCGTCTATGACTTGCATCATGTATAGCGCTCTGCTGCCTTTCAGCTAAGTTCAAACTATATCAAGGCCTTATGCTTACATAACTACATAGTATTTTTTATTTCTATTGAGACGGTCTTATGATAATGCAACGGAAAACATAGGCCAATTTATTAATAGATTTTAATTAGGTGTGGGTCAGAAACAAACTAAAGATGCGTTAACTAGCTTCATTATATCTAGAGTCACTGGAATTTTGCAATTTTGAAGCTGAGGCATTTTACCCATAATTATTATGCACTTGCTGCATAATCCACCTTCTGCAAATATTAACAAAAAAATTAATTTGTTTCTAGCTCAAACGGATCAAAATCATGTTACCGCTCAGTGGAAGGCCCTTTCCAAAGGTTAAGTGTTCACCTTTCAGTTGCTTATCGCTGTAGTTGACTGTTAAACTAGTACTAATGAGGTGAAATCTTTGACCAAACAATGTTACCACATGTAGAAATGACAAAATAATTAATATTATCACAAAATGTGCCTATTATGCCACATAATTTGCCTTTTTCTTATCACTAATTAAGTGAACCCTGCCAGATAATTTTTTCTCCCCTGATACACAATTCCAGTGGTCCTAATTATATGATTTTAATTTATATAACGGGCAATAAAGGTGTAACAATGTTTCCCTTGACTGGTTTTGGTTTCTTAGCATGTCAATCTTCAATAGCAACCAGTGTGGGTTAACTACACAACCTTGAATAATGTTTACTCAAATTGCCCTGTCCTCTAACAAGTCCATGGCACTTTGAAGACCTCTGTACAATGAAGGTTTTGTAAAGTATATTTTCTGGACACTGTTGAACACAGCAATCTTCATAATCTCTGATGGAGGGATTCCATAAGCCCCTCTCAGGAAGCACATCTGTTTCATGTAGGATGGAAGTCTGAGTTCAACATTCCATTTTAATTCACAGAGACATTAGAAAACACATTGTATGGTTATTTTGAATTTTACAATTTCCAGTGCTTCTAGACCTCTGTGAGTTTATAATACAGCACTTTCACTTGGGGAGATGTACAATATGCCATGTGTGCAAAGCAATTAACCTATGCAGTGGCCATTGGTAAAACATGTCCCTAAGGTTAATTTTATTATAATGATGTACGTGCAGAGTCCCTGTAGTATTTTCAGTAGTCACACTGCTGGTGGATACTGGGTGCTTATGTCACTCAGACCCCCAGGGTTGGCAGTGACCAGGGCTGCCTACGAAAAGAGCACTCGGGTACTGATAAAAATTGGAGCATTTTGCAGCCTCAACAGGCTTATGAAGCACTATACAAATGCTGGGATTCAATAAAGTACAATTCATGGGCAGGTAACATCATAACCTGCAACTCACCTCACCAACACCACCACACCACCAGGGAATGGAAATTAAACTCTGTTAGTGGTAACAGCTGGGAGGCACGCTCATTTGCATGGGATGATTCCATATGAAAATTTGGTGCCTCAATTTCAGTATTACATATAGTGGTCTGTAGAGCTTAAGCCACAAGTTCTACACGTTGAAAATAGATGTTTATGCTTTTGTTCTTTGAATGCACAAATAAACATTGTCACCCATAAGGCATTAAAATAAAATGTTTCTGTAGATTGGGGGGTTCTTTTGGAAAAGCTGTGCCCCAAAATTTCAGACATTTAGCGACAAAGACAGTGGAATTTTGGGTATTCTAACCTGCATTTTCGTTCTAAATTTCCAACAACACCTCCCACAGTAAAATGCTCAAAGGAAGCTAATAATGTCTAACCCTGAGTGGTCCTGCACACAGACAAAAGTTGATGGTGTTAAAACTCTGATCTGCAGAGGGTACCACAAAAGGTGCGTAAAGCCGTCTAGATCCGGAGATATTTCTTAATATTGGTTCCAGCGTTGAATCCAGGAGCCTTTGCTTGACGAGAGTGCGGTATTCGAGAAGGGACTATTGTGTTTATCCCCACATTGCCAACGCTAGTTTGGAAGATACATTTGCATGTTTTCTGAACTGCACCTACAACAATTGTTCATGACGACACAATAAATCTGTACCACTTGCCCATACTAAATGCCGCACCACAAAACAACAGAATTCCAGAAAAAGTGTGGATGTTTCCATAGTGCTTAAATATAATACAAAATACACATTCACCAGCATTGGGACCACCATCTAAAAACAAATTACCTGGACAAGTTGGACAGCACAGCCCAGTCTGCCTCACTGGGTTTTTACAGTGAACAACACACTGTGTTTCAAACTCAGTAACAACTCCTTCCTGCAAGAGAACGACAAACAGTCATTATAAGCCTGCCTGGACCACACATATGCAATAGAAACGAGTCAGTGGCCAGCAGAGCAATGTACTTCTGCGCCCTGTGTATGTCAAAAAATGTTTCACACAGTTATAATGTGCATGTCCAAGACGTTCCAGTACCTCAAGGGCTTCATGTTTGAATTGGCTTTTTGGTCTACATGACTGTTTTGAGAGTCTAATATTTCAACTGCTCCGACTCACATCCGGCGAAACTTGGCAGGTAGGTTATTGGCTCAGAAGCATCTTGTTTACTAGAGAGTGATTAACGAGAATGGTGCTTTGCAAGAATTGAGTTCATTCTCAGTGTTATGTAACATATCTTAGCAGTCAGACACATCATTTTCTTCACCGATGTAATATTGTTTTAATATATAGAAAAAGCTGGGTACAGAAACCAACAGTAAATAAAACTAAAGTAGGAACTATACACTGACCTTTTTATTCGTAAGTTTTGTTTAAACAAGGCTTTAAAAGCTTTCACCAAAAAAACACCATCTCTAAAAAGAAATATCCCTAAAACACCCAGTTCCCAGCCATAAAATAATAATCAATGTTCAAATATTGCCTGGCCATGAGAAGAGTGCCCACGCCACTAAGTACCGATGTGAGGGGATATTCAGAAAGGTGTGCATAAGGCTTTTCCAAACAGTTCCATATTTCATCATATGTGTACAAAGTAATCCTGCTGCATTGCTTTCTTCTATAAATGCCTCATAAGATGAGCCATTCAGCCAGGTTTCCGTTCTCAAATAAAGCGTTGACTTTTATTGACTTAAAAGCAACTTTTTGGCAAAAACTAAGGACAAAATTATGAAACGACAGGGCAGATTTACAAGCCGCTTGCGCCACTTTT
Source organism: Triturus cristatus (assembly GCF_964204655.1). NCBI lineage: Eukaryota > Metazoa > Chordata > Amphibia > Caudata > Salamandridae > Triturus > Triturus cristatus. The sequence continues at coordinate 494,944,998 of NC_140588.1, forward strand.
GCGTCACTTTTAACATGGGAAAAGTGACGCAAAAGTGGCTTGTAAATCTGCCCCTACGTGTTTAGTCTTTTTAAGTTACGAAATGGTCATCATACTGAAGATGAGTAAAAGCAGAAGAGTTGTTGATGTCGGTGTCGGGTGTAAGTCTGACCCTAAAAAGACTTCCTCCCAGAAAGACAACACTTTAAACCAAGGTAATAGCATGCACATAGGGTTTCAGGACTTTTACATACCTCCAACAGTGACCTCTGAAAGGTCCTAATTCTTTGTTAAAATACAGGTCCAGTATTTTCTACAGAATATATTTTGCGGCGTGAATATAAGTTTCGGGTGTAAAACGTCTGCAAAACGTTTGCCTAGGATGTTTTCTAGAGTCATATTCTTTTTCATCTCATGGCTTTGACATGTATAATCTGGCAGACAATTAACAGTAAAGTTGGTGGCACACGAGCAGAAACATGAAGAGATAGTTGATGTGAAAAAACACAAGGTTAGGGGATGAAGTTGTCCATGATAAAAAGAGCATTTGTAACATGAATGGAAGGAATTAAACCTTTAGCTGTACGTATCTTAGATTATTCAGAAAAAAATCCAAGTATGCTAATTAGCACCTACTTTGTTAGCCAAGCTGCGCCTTATAGTTATCCTGTGGAGTTGTGAGCGTGTTATCCTTTTATTTAAGATGCGTGGTTACTATATATGTCAGCACCATTATTCAGTGTCAAATGAAGGTCACAACGATGACCCATTAGGAATGATTAAGCTGCAAAGATTGTACATGTGATGGATGGGTTCACTGTAGGAGTCTTTCCGAGCGAATGAAAAATCCTGTGCATTAGAAGAAAGCTTGAGAAATCACCCGCAAAAGAGTCCCTGACTCCAAAGCATTCAGAGGGATAATAAGCGGGAGTCTGCGGTATGGTCAGGAGTTGGACTGAGAGAGCAGGAAGGGAAGACCAACATTCTGAAGCAGTGCTGGTGATGAGGGCTGTCTGCCGAGGTTAGAGCTCCTACGCCGAGTCTTAATATGACAACTTCTTTGGACCATGACGCCCCAGTCATGGGAATCTGCTAATGTGCACGATCTCTCAAATCGCTGAAACGTAGATGTCAGCTAAGCTCCAGTCTGCTTACAGTTTCACAGGGCCAAGCTAAGACTGACAGCATGGAATAGCATACGCAAGGCGTGCCCATTCGATTGGAAAAGAGTTAAAGGAGTCCAATGCTCTTTATGATGGCTGTCCATAAACTTTACATAGAAGGGTAAAGGAAAGATTAGTCTATTCCTGTTCACTTTATAATACATAATAGTGTTACTGTTTGAAATAAAGAGTGTAGTATAAGCCAGACTAGTGAAGTCTTTTCATCCTTAAGTGAGACTTATGCTTGGAAATTTGTTAGGTTTCCATGAAACAGTGAGCATGGTTCACAAGACTCACATGTGACTTGTGCATCACTGACGATATTGTGCACAGTGAGTTCAACTCCTGATTGCACAGAGGAGATTTTGCTTTGTAAGAGTGGGTATTCCTCAGAGTGAGTCAGAAAATCAGTAATGGAAGACGGATTCAACTGGAATGGTGCACGCAAGGAGACACACACACACACATGAACATATGCACCTACACACAAACACACACACTAGTAACTCAAAAGTAAATACTGTTGATCCCAGATGAATAGGAGTCGGACATGCGCCTGGTTCCTACATATTCTTTAGGGCAATGGCTTTTCATAATACACTGCTTTTGCCACCCAGGGCTCCTTGCTTCTCCGACTCAACCACAATACACAATTTCAGATTGTGATTTTGAGAGGTTGCATATTATGTACTGAGTGCCAGATCTTTGAAGCACATTTTGTTCACAGCGGACCAGAAAGCCCAAGTGCACGAAACATATCCCTACAATTCTGGGCTATAATTTATATAGTAAAAGCGCTTGAAAGGGATGTTTATTAGTGTCAGTGATTACACAATATTCTTGTTTTTCTACAATCCAAATTAACTCATGCTTTGCTACAAACTGGAAAAATTGTGTTTTCTCCCAAAGTTTCCAGTGTTATGCTTTCTTGATTGTGCCCTCTGGACTGTTCATACAAGTTTTCTAGTCGACAGACAATGGGCAATCATATTCAATGTGATGCTTAGGTAGCGGATAGTGAGGCAGATGAAAGAGAGCTTCTAAGAAGAACCCCTTGCATACATCCACCTTCTGCTCCCATAGAGAAGGATGCTGACATCTTCAGTTGAGGATAGGCTTAGGACAGTTATACTTGCTTTGGCTGTATTGACAAAAGAAACACGTGCTTAAACAGTTTTAGCACGGAGTCCATAGCAAGATACATTTTATTAATATGTTTATGACCCTGACAGCACTTTTCAATGTATTTCATGATTAGTGTGCATGTGAGTAAACATTTTCAGCCAAATAACTAAAGAAAAGTGATTTCTGGTCTCTTTCTTTCAGCACCTCCAGGGCCGACATTGAAGTACTATCCGTACATTAACTATGAGCTGTTATATGTTCTATTTCATATTGTATCTGTGGACTTTACCATTTACTTTAAAGAGGTGTTGCAGGATCTGCTTTTCGATCAAAACATTTAGAAAATAATTTGATTATAACTGGTATCTTTATTAAAGAGGGTTTGACTTAAAGCTTTCATAGTCTCCAGATTTTGCCCTCTGAAGCTAACAAACTTTCAAAAGTGCTAGTGTGTAGGGAGAACCAAGCACTCGTATGTACAGTTCATGAATCTCTGGAACGGAAACAACAAAACATTGACTATTCTAGCGATACCGTTACTTAGATGAATCTGTACCAGTGTATGACAATTCCTCAAAAAGAATGCGCTTGGGTTGCACTCATCGGAAGACAAGGACCTTACCACTTTCATACACAAGATACTGAAGGTTCTTTTTTAGATCAACACAAGAATTTTGAGTATAATATGTGCATTTGTATTAAAGGGCACTCTCTTAAAACTTTTGTGAAAAGTTAGAATGTATTAGGGCCTGATGATGATCTTGGCGGATGGGATACGCCAACCCAAATGTGACGGAAATCCCGTCCGCCTTACTACAAGTTCAAAAGGATATAATGGAATTGTAATGGAATTGTTATGTAGCAGACAGGATATCCATCACGTTTGTGATGGAGTAACCCTGTCCATCAAGATCGTAATCAGGACCTTAGTCTCTATTGTAATCAAAGTCTTTCCAAAAGGATATGCAAGGCTGTAATGCTAATATGTACGTAGACTTAAGAATGTAAAATTAGAATGGCTGAAGCTCACAGTTGGAAACACCAAAGTGCTACTATGTCCCACAATACTGCTACTTAGGCAGATATTTTCCTAATTAAGTGCAGCAATCACATCCTCTGACAATACCACAAAGATGAAATTCATGTATGATTTCACACTCAATGTAAAGTAGCTCAAATAGCATCTGTTCGTACTTTGTTATGACTCTGTGGTCCTCATTATGAATGGCCTATTAACACTTTGGCTTCTCTGAATTGCTAATAATGAGGCTACCAATAACCCTGGGGGACTGGAGTTACAGGGGGTTTACAAGTGGGAACCTGAGTATTTCCTTAGAAATGAGGAATTACTCGGCTTCAGTAATTTCTGGTCTGATTCTTCCGGTAATTCTTCAAATTTACCTGGGTTTTCACATAGAGATTTCACTTGTATTTAGCTGCATAACTCTCCATTTGAAAAGAGACAGGTATGTGGTCTTCCCACAGATATCATTATTCTAATGGTTCCAGTGACTGCTGTTACTGGCCCCACTGGAATTAAAAGGGCCTATGTCTTTTGTTTTGGTCAAATAAATGCTCTTATATGACAATGTATTCACCATTTTTTTTTTAACGTAGTTGGTGTTCCAAGAGCATGCAAAGAACAGAACTATTTGATATACCCCTATACCACTAAGGGATTATTGCATGACGTAGTGGTGTCACATAAACGTGAATTAAATTCAGAAAGACAAACTTAAACGGACACTGCAGTGTTGCCACCTGATCATACGGTAACTATCATCAATTCTGTTTTTTCAGTCAACAGTGCTAATGATGCTCTGAATGGTTGGCCAGAGAATGTTAAAATTGAAACTGCAAGTCCCTTCTCTTCAAAGTGCTCTTGACTGAAGAAACAGTACTGGTTCAATGTCACCTTATGCCAAGGTACCAGTTGACAGCTATGGCACTGGCATTGTAAAAAAAGAGGAGAACTGGGGCCATTGCCTCGTGGCATCCACATCTGAACAAATAGGTGATAAAATCTCCATACGCTGGAGCAGTGAGGAAAGAATTTTCATTTTACTAGGAATGTAAAAGGATTAAACAGTGAGTGTTTTATAATAAGAGATTATGATAACCAAGAAATAAAAATGTGTGTAAAAAATTGGGGAACAAACTAGAGCCCTCCTGCTACCGTTTCCTACCCGCCGCCACTGAAGCTGAGCAATCCCAATTATGCGTTGGGGTGTGATGACTTAATTTCGCAGACTTTCAAGTAAAAAGCGTAACATGATATTGCACACAGGAGTAATTGAAATTTCGCCTGGGCCTATGTCGAACAGGCAATTAATCGTTCTAAAGTTATGTGCAGTGCTTTGATGCTCTCCTTCGTTTTTGTTTGCACTTTATGATACTGCACATAATCAATCAGTAATTATGGAGATGTCGATTATTTTAAACTGGGTAATAATGCTCCTTTAAATGACAACAGTGTTTCTTACTAGACCAACCTTTTAGCTTTAGTTGTTCTTTGCACCATGTGATTTTGCAGCAGCCAGATAGTCAAGTAGGGGTAGACGCCCAGGAGCCTTATCGAAGGTATGCAAAGATGCAGAGATCTCTGTGTCTCTGTAACATTTACCTGCAGATATGCGCTGAATAATTCAAAGCTGCTGCTGAGGCCGAGCTTCCTGGCAGCTTGTTGCACAATGCCATTCCTCCATGGGGTAGGTAAGACTTCCCAGAATCCCCCTTATCTCTCCTGAAGGGGAAACCCTGCACTCATCCACTCCACTACTAGTGTAAACAAACCAGCAAGCTTCAGCAGAGACTGGTGCCAGGGCATTCCTGGGAAGAGAGACCGACCTGCATTCCAGCCACTGACGGGCTCCACTGGAGCAGGCTCAGCGCCGCTGTGTGCGCTTCACTGCCAAGCAGGGCTGTTCCTTATCTGAAAGTGGCTGTCACAACTGGCAGCGTATTTTGTGTTACACCGGGTTCATCGCTAATCCATCTCTTCTTTTAGCTTTGTGTAACCTCTAAAGCCTAGAATTGTAGACCCTTGCATCGGTTTTGCTGATTTCCATGCTTTTATATTTTTGTTCCATTGCTTTAGTTGTTATGTTAGTGGAGTGCTAGTCCTCTAGAGTGTTTTGAACTTGTTAATTTATTAAATTGATCTTCCAATTTGCAAAACTAGTTTTGTCATGTATCTTTGCTGCTCTCTCAACTAAAAAATATAAATTGATCTTCCTAATTGGGACTTGCCTTAAGACATTAACTCTGTCTGTTGTTAAAGGCCCACTGTCTCTAATACCTCAAAAAATATACATATAGTGGGCTTTTGGTCAGCCCTTAGCTTTTGATTATGTGGCTTTTTATCTCAAGAGGCTTCTTACTTTTCAATGGTTTTCCTCACAACTATATTTATGCGTCCAGTATCTGAAGCATTTTTTCCTTTCTTTCTCACTATTTTCTGATGGAATGATTTGTGTCCTTCCACTTGTTGCCTGCAGGAAAATACCTACTTTTCTTTTAATATTTTATGGGGGGCAACTGTTTTCTTGCTCTTTTCGTCGTGTGCTGCTTCTCTTTGCAATCTCACCTGCTCTCCATTGTGCTCCCTCTGTTCCTACACAGTTATTCCATTGCTTTCTCCACCCCTCTTTGTCTGGCTATTTCTTTTTATTTAAAAACCTTACTCTGCTCCTCCATTGCTTTTAAGTCCCCTGCAGCTCCTGTTGCTCAGTGACATCAGCTTCCTCTACCCCAGAGGTCTTCAAACTGGGAGGGGTGCACGCCCCCCCAGGGGGGCCTTTGGTTATCCCAGGGGGGCGCCAGACTCTGGCCAAAAGAAGCACTATGCTAACAGTGCTTTGTTTTAAGTGGAAAACGAATGGGCGGCAGTAAGCTGCTCTGTAATGGGCCACCACTAACGTGTTTTGCCATTCATATCCTAGCTGCGTGTATGTGTCAAAGGGAAGGGACTCCAAATCTTGTTCAAAGCCCCCAACCCCATGTCTGATAATCACACTATGGAAAGTTTTACATGTTAGGCCCGGCTGAACAAAATAGTATGCTTGGCAATCATGTGTTCGGTTGCATTTTTAAAAGGTTAACAAAACTTAATTGCAATGTTTAAATAAGTCTAGACATATTAAAACTTTGCCAATTTAAAGGAATATTTGTGAAAAATTCTGGGGGGCCTGACAATTTTTTTGTTTACACTCGGGGGGGTGCGGGATTCAAAAGTTTGAAGACCACTGCTCTACCCGTTCCACCCACTCTTCCCTTGCTCCCTCTCCTACCCCATCTCATTCTTTAAAAAAGATATATTTTTGGAGGAGATCTGGTTTGCTACTTGGGCCCCATATTTCTTTTTTTGATGCACTTATGTGCATATTTTCTAATCTACCACTGCAACATCGGCATTTGCCATCTTTGAATGGTGAATTAAAAAAGACTTGAGTCAGAGTGAATAGGCTTGTGTGATGGTGATGCATGAGCACGTATATTTCATTATGCAGTGGGCCATGGCTTCAAGACGCAAACTGTGTGGGAGGCAGATTGACAAAGGGGATGTTGAGCTTATGCACAAACTCTCTGACTGGTATGGTCAGTGTCTCATCCACAGATAGAAGAGCTCAGAAACAGAGTGTGGCAAGCACCTCTCTGTATTTTTGAGCTGTGTTATATGTAGCTTATGTAAGGACAAGTACAGTTAGTAAGTTAGTGTATGCACTACAAAACAGTTTTGTGGAAAGTGACTGCACCATTCTGCATAGGAAATAAAGCCTGTGGAGGGAGGTTCTGGAATAAGAGAATAGGGGCCTGGTGTACCAAGACATTTTGCAGTTACTAACTCTGCAATTCACAAAATTGCAGAGTTAGTGACCAGAAAAAGTCATTTTGTTATGTACTAAACCTATATTGTGAGCCAGCAAATCATTTTTGACTTGTAAAGTGGTTTATCCCCTCCAAATTTGCATTCCTGCACAGCAATGTGTCAATGATTATAGACTGCAATTGTGGTTGCAGACCATTGATCAGCTATCCACACCTCAAAAGAGACCTATCAGATTCACAAAGGAGAAGCTGTCTCTGTAGGTATTGAAATGGCAGCCCAGAGAGTGGGGGAGTGGGGGGGGGGGGGGCGGGCAGGGTCGGGGCTTCTGTAGGAGATCAAAAGACCACAGATTGTTCTCCCTGATGTTTTACCAACCAAACAGACTTTTTTAGAGGGCCATTTGTCCCTTTCATAGACATGCACTGCTTTTTATCAAAATGTTTCCAGTTTGGGAATGCAAATGGAGGATTGGCGGTTTGCTATCCCCATGCAGGCCCCCATTCCTACATTTGCAAGCAATCATATGAGTCGCAAACTGCAAAATGTCTAATTAATATTTATTAGGCCAGTAATTTTGCAACCCGCTGTGAATGTATATTGCGACTTATTAGGAGATATACTGTATCCCACATTTCATTCCCATTTGCAAACCAGTCGGTGTGCAAATTGCATTTCCCTGGTTTGTGAGTAGGAATTGATCAGGGCCTAGTTTTTTTTCACTGCACTGGGCATGTATCCTTGCAGAAGTAGTGATGGCAAAATCAGCAGAAGAAATGAGAACAGCATTGAGCACACACAGAGGAGTGGTCAGTGTGTGAGAACAAAGCTTGAGCTGGAGACTCACTAGTCCTTGTCGAACTGATGACACCACAAAATGTTTCTTTATTTATCATGCCCTTGTAGGCTTCTCCTAATTGCCTTTTGAAATGTCTCCTTTCATTCCCCTTCAGTGCCTGTGTAAAACCTCAGCTTAATTCCACACTTGGAGAGCGCCGAAGCCTCTTCCGGCTGCACCCTGCAGCCGCCCCTCTGATGTGGGATTACCAAAGAACCCAAGCACCTGCCATGCTTACTTTGCAGCTTCTTCAACCTGGGCCTGTGTTATCAGCAATCAGCTCAGGGGAACATGAAAATAATCTGTCTGACTGTACACAGCCTGGATGGAAGCAGGCTAGACATCAAACATCCTCCCACCCTCCCGCCTCTCAGGGAGATAAAAGTCTCTCTCCCTGCTGAGCAGAGTGTCTTATCTTTGATTTCTTTCCTGATAAACTGTTCGCGTTCACTTCCTGTACCCAGTGTTTACACAGCAACATACTCTTGCACAAATTACACTTGTCCAGAGTGTAATGCCGGTAGCTGATTTTGTTTATGGCTGTGCGCTCTGTATTTGGCTCTGTCAATGTTTGTTTGAGCGCTCTTCATATGTGGTGCAGGAGAGTATATTTAAGAATGTCCTAAATCAGCTGGTAAGAGTGACGAAGCGTGAATATTTAATAACGCATTAAAACTCATATATAGACTAGCAAACGAGCCATACCTTGAGGTGTGTGTGTGTGTGTGTAAGCACCACGGTGTGCATATAACTCATAAAAGGTGCAGTGCCGCTAGTAACCGTTGGCATGTTGCATGCATGTTGCAGGCATGAAGAGCAACAGAAGATGATTCAATCAGTGTTTACTCATTTAGGGTTTGGAACATAGACACAATGCAGAAATAAACAGTAACTTCATCCTGTAATATTGGTTACGCAATGTCACTTTTTACTTTATTTTAGCACTTCACTATGCTCCGAGGCATATGAAAAAGCATTCCGCAGCACATTCCTAAGTGCCTTTGAGCCTTGCATCAAATTATGCCTTTTGGATTCAATTCTAGATGATTTAACACACTTGTCTATAATTATCACACGTACCACTCAACAAGACCTGAAGCCAAAAACCACAAAACGTAAAGGTGACAACAGATAATAAGGTGTCAGAGCTTTTCGGGGAATATTACAACATAACACTGGTTGTCAAATAAGCATTGGCAAACCCAGAAGGTTGGGTGCTGGCTGTAAGCCTTTTAGCTTTATCGATGCTTGTTTTGTCATGGTTTTTGTCAAAATTGATTGTATGGAGACCTGTTGGATCATCCTGAATATGATATCACCTACATCTACTGGCGGCAGCATTTGTTGACTTGCCTATATCTATGGCACCGTTTGACAAATCTTCATGAAACGTCCCCAACAAAGTGTGCCTATGATCGTTGTTGTGTATGGAAAGTTTTAGGATTATACGTCAAGCAGGGGCAGAAAAAAAAGGCATCAAAATGTGTGTTTCCCATGTTAATTTCCACAGGAGCTTTGAACACGACTACAGCCCGAACCGCTGGACGGAATTACACCAAATTTGGCAGAAAGCTAACTTTTGAGCGGCAGATTGTGCTGTCAGTTATTTGGTGTAAATTAGTTCAGTAGTTGTCGAGAAATTAAAGGAAATCCAAATTAGTTTATCTGGGATCACAACGACTTTGCGAATAATAACAAGCTCATGCAAGGACATGTAGAGTTCTGATTGGCTGCCAACACTTACACCAGGTAGTATTGGCAGCCATCAAAACAAGCCATGAAAAAAGGAAAAGGGGGAAGGATAGGAATGCCCAGACCCCCGAGCCTTGGTCTTGGGGTCATAAATACTTAAAAAAAAAAAAAGAATTGCTGCAAATTCACAGCAAAAAAACCCAAAAAAAACAAGCATGGGCTCCTGTACTTGTTTTAAAAACAGCCCCGGGTGGGCCAGGTCCTAGGGGCTTTTATTAAAAAAGGAGGAGGTGCACAGGATACCCCTCCTGAGGCTCTTTGAGCCCCAGGGACCACCACCTCCCCATGGCTTTTTAAACATAATTTTGGTGGGTGGCCTCGCGGAGCCACCTTCTGGACATCTAGAACCCCGGTGACCACTACTTCCCCAGGGCTTTGTTTTTAATAAAGGAGGGATGACACTAAGTCCCCCCTCCTGGGCTTCACCATCTCCTCGGAGCAATTAAAACATTTGGCAGGGGGACGTGCAGAAAAAGGCAAACTAAAGGTGAGAAACAAGCAGAAAAAGGCAGAAAAAAGGTCAGAAACGAGCAGCAAGAGCCGAAATAAAGATCAGCAACGGGCAGCAAGAGGCAAAATAAAGGTGACAAACAAGCATAAAGAGGCAAAATAAAGGTGACAAACAAGCAGAAAGAGGCAAAACAGAGGTCAGAAATCAGCAGCAAGAGGCAAAATAAAGGTGACAAATGAGCAGAAAAAGGGAAAATAAAGGTGAGAAACTAACAGAAGAAGGCAAAATAAAGGTCAGCAATGAGAAGAAAGAGGCAAGATAAAGGTGAAAAACAGCCAGAAAGAGGCAGATTAAAAGTCAGCAATGAGCAGAACGAGGCAGAATAAAGGTCAGCAATGAGCAGGAAGAAGCTGAATAAAGGTCAGTAATGAGCAGGAAAAAGGCAGGATGTAGGTGAGAAAAAAGCAGAAAGAGGAAAACGAGCAGAACAGGCAGAATCAAGGTCAGATAGAGGCTGAATAAAGGTCAGCAACGGGCAGAAAGTGTCAAGATAAAGGTGAGAAACAAGCAGAAAAAGGCAGAATAAAAGTCAAATTATCAGAAAGAGGCAAAAAAGAGGTTAGAAATAAGCAGCAAGAGGTAGAATGAAGGTCACAAACTAGCACAGAGAGGCAATGTAAAAGGAGAGAACCGAGCAGAAAGAGGAAAAATAGAGGCCAGCAATGAGCAAAAAATGGAAAAATAGAGATCAGCAACAAGCAGAAAGAGGCAAAATAGAGATCAGAAACGAGTGAAGAGGCAAAATATGGGTGAGAAATGAGAAGAAAAGAGGCAAAAAAAGAGGTCAGAAACAAGCAGAAAGATGCAAAATAGAAGTCAGAAACAAGCAGAAATAGGCAAAGTAATGTCAGAAATAAGCAGAGAGAGGCAAATTAGGAATCAGAATCGAGCAGAAAGAGGCAAAATAAAGGTCAGAAACAAGCAGAAAGAGGTCAAAGAAAGGTCAGAAACTAGCTGAAAGAGGCAAAATAGAGGTCCGAAACAAGCAAAAAGATGCAAAATATAGGTCATAAATGAGCAGAAAAGGCAAAATAAAGATCAGAAACAAACAGAAAGGGGTAAAAGAAAGGCCGGCAACAAGTATAAAGAGGCAAAATAGAGGTCAAAAATGAAATGAGCATAAAGAGCCAAAATAAAGGTCAGAAGTGAGGATAAAAACGTCAGAATTTGAGCAGAAAATACATCCAGTCAGAACAATTCAGACAGGTACACCCACTCACAGACCCAGTCAGACACTCATGCACCCACTTACAGAATCCCTCATACTCTCTCTCTCTTACACTCACAGACCAACTCAGAGGCTCAAACACCAACTCACAGACACACTCAGAGGCTCACGCCACCAATCACTGACCCACAAACATTTCTGCACTCACTCACAGACTGACTGACACACTCATGAAGGCACTCACAAATCCATTCAGACACTCTCACAACCAATCACATACCCTCTGAGACACCCATGCACCCACTCACACTCCCAGTGAGACACTCATGCACTCACTCCCACTCCCACTGAGACACTCATTCTCTCACTCACACAATCACTCTCAAAGGTTCCAGGTTACAGTTAGGGAACTAAATATTTTTAAAAACTTAAAAATTCACTGAAAAAAACAAATGTTAGAGGGACATTATAGTTAGGAAATAGAATTTAAAAACCTAAGTAATTCACCCGGGAAAGTGGCGGTCCATTTTTAAAAACATGCCCCCGGGATTTGGGCCACCCAGGGGCCTCTTTTAAAAGACGTGTGTGAACCCGTGCATCTTTTTTTAAATTTAAATTTTGCCACGCAAATTCATGGCAAATTGTTTTAAAAAAATGCTTTCTCCTGGCCAGGTCCCTGTGGGCCCCTTCCCGCCGACCATATCTGAGGGATCAGGGTATTCCTGTCCTGCCCCTTTTACTTTTTGTTTTTTAAACTTTTTTTGTGGGACTCTGCTTCAAGCCGAGTCCCAAGATGGCTGCTCACACCAGGTTTAAGTGTTGGCAGCCAATAAAAGTTCGGTAGGATCCACGAGTCCACTTCAAGGACTCGCATACCCAGATATCTGTATTTTTTCAACTTAAATATCTCTGAAACTACTCAACGGATTTACCCCCAATCACAAAAAACACGCTTTCTGCCAAATTTGGTGTAATTCCGTTCAGCGATTTGGGCTGTAGTTTTCAAAAAATGAAAAATACCCATACACATAACATGAAGAAAATGTGTTTTAGGACCCCCCCCCCTTTTTCTCGGCCCCTGCTTCCAAAACTTCAACACAGCAGCTTAACGAAAAAGGGGAAGAGTTTTGAAAATGTCGTGAAGATTCATCAAGCAACACCAAAGTTATTAAAAAAAAAAACGTTTCTTATAGAGACTTTGGTCCTAACTATAACTACCTCCTGGCTTCCACCAACATATATATATATATAAAGATATATAAATATATATATACATATATATATATACATATATAATAGGATATATATATATTGAATAGAATGATCTCTATTGTATGATTACTTAAAATCTTTCACAAGAGCAATAGAATGAAAGAAAGACACTAAATATAAAAAATATAAAAGACAATGTTAATTGTGCCATAAAATGATGCCATATAAAAATTTGAGGTGTCATAGCATTCATTGCCGAGTAAGGTCATCAGCCGCCCGTGGTGTGGGATCAAGTGATTAGCGAGTACGGGGTGAAGCAACACTAGGCAATGCCTAAGCTATAAAGTGCTTGGGCATGCAATACAGTGGCATGTAGGCATGGACAGGGTTAAATTATGCATGGTGCGAGTGTTAAGGTTAATGCAACAGATAGGAAATGATACTCTGCCCGGATCAATAATAATCTAATATTGGGATTGCCGATTGCATGCCGTGTGAGGTGTGGGTCTATTTGGCGCATGACAGTGCAAAAGGGCCTCACCGAGAGATTGTGCTGGAGATGAATAAGGTGCTGGGTGGAGGGTCAGAACTGTATGCGGGCCCCTAGAGTGATGCGTCCTTCATGCATGCCAGTGTGTGCCTTGAAAATCAAAGGTGCACAGTGAGTGTGTGAGATTGTTGTGATCAGTTCGTATGGAAAGCTCCTCCAATTGATTTTATGGCGACTCTTGATGATCAGCAGCTTGTAAGCTGTCTCTGTTACTTTGGTTGTTCTTAAGATCCTTGATGCTTCTGCATGGTATCTACCGATTCTTACGAGGGCCATCAGTTTTGTGATGGTGAAAATAAGCATTATGGCCTCTTTGCATGTTCTCACCCCATTTTGCAAAAGCAGAGTTCTTAAAATATAGTAGCTGTTGTCCCAGCAAAACTGGGCATCAGCAAATGATGTGCTTGGCTGATTCTGTGTGATATTGACACAGGAGGCATCACTTATTTCCAGGCAATCTGTGTTTCCAATGGGTCCTGTAGGCCCAGATTGGCAATGTGAGCAGCCTAGTTCTCAGTATGTTCTGTAGGGCTGTCCTCCCCAGCCCTGCTTTCAGATATGGTTGACTTACTGTGGTTTTGTGTGAATGGGCAAGGCCCTCAGCGCCAGGGATGTGCCTGATTCGTTCGAGGTCCTGTAACCTTGAGATGCGTTTGCCCTCTTTTTTAGCAGGCTTTTCAGGCTGGCGATTGTAGGAGGTGTATCGATTATAGTCTCTGTTGGCCAGCCCAGTGACTCATTTGCCTTTGAGAGGTACCTAGCCCAGAGGCTGTTGTTGTCCTGGAACACTGCTTTTAATGCATCCCTGAGTGTGTCAGGACCCGCCTTGGACACCCTGTAGTGCAGTTTAATGATATCTTTTTTACATTCAATGTCCATCATTGAACTGTTAAATTCCAACTGAATCAGTGGACGCCTAGTTGAGTTTGGGAGATTTGAATGCCTTTCGGTAGGTGGTTATGTGTAGTCGCTCCAGTTTTTCAGTGAGTTGGCCCGGGAAGACGAGGTGGTCGTAGCTCAGTGTAGGAATCAATTTAGCTTGCATGACCCATCGGATACCCTCTGAAGAATGGCTTTGGAGATTGTGATTTCATTTGCATAGCCTGTATGCAACCTTGGCTGCATTTGCTTCGAGTGTCTTGGCCTGCGAGTTCTGTCTCCCGTTGTCTGTGAATTGTATTCCCAAGTAATTGTATTTTTTGGTAGTGCTGATCCTTAGCGGTCCAAGGTGCCATTCCAACAGATACTTTTTAGGTTTGGGGACGAAGACCAGGACCTTCATTTTCGTGGCATTGGCGCAGAGTTTATTTTCCATGTTATACAGATGTAATGCGACTTCTATGGCTCGAGTTGCCAGGTATGATAGGGCAATGGCATTGTCCAGCATGGATAAATTAGACCGAAATCCTTTAGGTACTGGAGCCCCATCCTTCCAGATGCTCTCTAGGATAAAGAGAGTTTCTTTTTCTTTTGTCACTATGTGGGCTGCCTCGGGTTCACCTGGGTGATTGTCCTCCACCTCCATGGTATTGTCCAATGTTTTTTCTGGACCGACAAAGGGCTTTGTTGCATGGGTTGCCCATTCGGTGGCATGTACAGCATTCTCTATGTGGACTGCGCCATGGAGGCTAGAATTCCCTGTTTTCATTGGGCACTAATAGTAGATGTGTTTCCATTTCTCTTCTGTGCGATCCTGTTTCAGCTGGCAGATGGTTTTTTAATGTATTTTCTAACAGTTTGCAGATTTTGTTTTTTGTCCAATGGGCACTTTTACACCCTATACTGTGACTGTGTCTGACGGCACCACTTTTTTCTCTCATTGAATTCTTTGTTATCAAGGAGGGGCATGGGCCACTTTCTGATGGGTCTTCCTTTATGCCCTGATGCCCTGCCTGCACTCAGAGCATTGAATAATGAGACCATTGTTTCTGTCCAGCTTGTCTCAATGTCAGTTGTAGATATGACCTGCTTCCATTGGTTACAGTGGCCCGACAGGAGAGTCCCCATTTGATTCTTTTTATTGATGCAGAGTCACTAGTTACAGCGACTATTTGGCCGGCTGGAAGATGCACCTCGTGCGTTGTGGCGCTTACGTTCACAAGAATGGATAGTGGATGATGATCATTCGCGGTGGAGTGATATACTCTGTATTCTTCACACCTTCTCAGCAAGACTTTACTCAAAAAGATTAAATCAAACGTGGACATTTTTTTAAAGGTCGGTTTTGTTTTGCTATTCGTGGTCCTGTTTGGCTTGTGGTCCCCAGCTTAAATTCATTGATGCAGGCCTCCATGATTCTCCGCCCACTCTTCCCTTGGCAGAAAAGATTTCTCAAGTTAAAGTCCCCATTCACGATGCACTCATGGCCCGGATGTTCATAAAGATATTTTCTGATGAGGTCTATGGTTTTCTTGATGTTCTTGAATTTTTCCTTCTTTTTTGGATTAACATAAAGGTTAATTACTGCAATGGTAGTTGGTATTCCATTTAGTATCAAACCATTTATGTTTATAATTTGAACATCGGGTGAGTGTGTGGGTCATTCCTTAGTACGTACTTGCAGATTTTGTTTTATGTGTATCGAAATCTTGCCAGTGGGTCTTCCAAAAAGGTTTTTCTTATGAGCCAGTTTGTGAAATGCCTGAAATCCATTTATCGGTTCTTGGTGTTGTCAGCCATGTTTCCTGTAAGCATAGGATAGCTCCTGTTTGGACTAGTTCCATAGCGTCTTTGTTGACCAGTCATTTTGAACCCAGCAACATTCCAGCTTATTACTCTAATCCTGGATCTTATAGGCTGTACCGTTGGTCCTTTAATGCTGGTTATTTGTGCTTCCTTCAAGATCTGGAGATGATGATGGCCGTAAGGGGTCGGGTGCTTTCCTATGCTAGGACTGTGCCCTCCCGTTTGTGTGCAGCGCTGCTGAGATCCAGGCCAAGTCGTCTGATTTCCTTGAGTCATGGATTGCATTTGCCTCTGTGCAGTATCTGATTCCACCACTCTTATAGAGCTGGATTTTGATGTTATTTTCACAGATATGGTTTGGGATCAGTTTAGTGGCCCTTAATACACATTTCTGTGGCATCTTGACAGCAAAACAAATCTTTAGGGGTGCAAAAAACACACATTGCCATTTTAGTCCCTCCTACTGAAGAGAACTACTTTGTCCATACTTGTGCTCCTTGTGAAAGAGCATTCACAGCTAAGCTAGCCAATGGCCCAACCGAGCGGACCCATTGTATGCTGTAGTAGTTGGGAGTAAAATGTGAATGACACAACAACAGAATAATGAATGAAGAATGCTGACTGAAAGCCCCTCGAAGTAAATATTTTTTATATATCATTTTAGTAAAATCAAAATGTTTTGGCTAACACCATACCTAAAACTATACTACAAGTGGTAATGTGGTGAAATAGCAATTTTCTGATTGAGTTTAGATCTCGAAGTCACTGATACAAAAGGAGAGTAACCGTTCACTTGTGGAAATGGTTGGCAGGGAATTTCCCAGAGCATTCCTGTGTGCTGCATGTGCCTGAAAGAATATGTCTGAAATGACCTTGTAGGCTCTCCTGCAAGTTAGGTTCTGGTCTTGGGGTTCTGATAAAGTAATGAAGTTACCAGCACATATGTTTACCTTGTATGTAGAGCTCCAGAGCAAAACATGGGAAATAAACTTGAGTAAGAATGTTACCAGATTTATTCCACATGCATGTGATTTATGTTACTAATATTCTTTTGCTTGTGGAAAATGCTCTTTGTAGATCTTTGAGGTGATGCAGTGGTACTGTAGCACTTAAAATATGGTCCAATGGCATGAAAGTGAAGTATTTGAGCTACTGCACATTTATACGATGATGAAGCAACTTGGACATCTACCCTCACCCTGATTGACATACACTTAAGAATGATTAGGGACAGTTTTACACTGAGGGAAGGTGCATAAAGACATTCGAAAACTGAATACGCTGGCTCTACAATAGGAACACTGCAGTATAGACACACCAACCATGGAAGAAGAATGCAGGGGCACTGGAAGCTATTTGTCAGAATATTGAGTAAGAAATATCATCCTGCAAAAATATTGTAGCCACAATATTATGAAGGTAACCATATATAGGAAAAAAAATATATATATATATGTTCTCAAAATACATATATATGGAGCTAAGAGTTGTAAATCTATGCTTATTTGCATAAATATGTTTTATTTTTTACGGTCAATATACTGGCCACCATATTTATATAGGCTGATATTTAATGCACATTATTCTCGTAGAATACCAGGTATGTAAATAGGCAAATAACAATAATAACCACACAAGAACACTAATACAGAGTCTTTATGACATCGCTTTGGAAAGGATGGTGACAATGACGCTGAATTAACACAACTTCGAGTTCAAGGACGGGACACACTGACAATGGGAGACTCTGATTAGGGGCCTCTGCAATCAACCAGTAACTACCAGAGCACAAACATGAACAAACCCCAACAGCTGACATCACTCTGTTAGAAAGCCATCAGCCCCAAGAGATATGTAAACAAACACACAATTCCAAACTCCTGTCCCACGCGTTTCACTCACATTAACTTTAGACTTTCATGTGTGTTGGGTTGATTGAAGATCTGACACCCCTATGATTCTCTTCTTACATGGAATTCAGCAACAAGCAATCAATCAAGACAGTAATCAATCTCAACCTTCATTAATATAAATTCTGGCCCCACTGTCTACAATGCCACAATTTCAAGCAGACAGCCCACTGACTTAAAGCGCTTGGGTGCTGGAAATCTCCCATCTCCTCAACCCATTCGGCCCAGGAGACACCCACACAAACATTAGACTCCTCTGCATGCAAACCCATGACTTAAAAGTTCATCTGCGACTGATTTCACTCGTGCTTACAGTCCGGTTCTTTATGTTTTGGGAGCTACTACAAGATGAGAAAACCCCCTTTTCCCCCCAAAGGAATTGCTACTCTAGGTGTAAAGCTTTTCATCGAAATGATACAGTCACTTCTGCACACTCTTTTCTAAAAGGTCCAGAGAGTACCTTAACCATGAAATTCACATTACATGCCATGGAGGCGTCGTTATGGATTGCTTTAAGAAAATGGCAACTCTCTGGTGCTGCCATCTCCTTAACATGAGGTACGGCAGCTGTCTTGGCGTGCCAGCTAACACCTATGGCACAAATGACTGCACAAGACCCAAACAAAAAAATGACAATTTTTCTTTTTGCCTATAGACAGTTTTTGACTGTTGTGGAAACCCTACTGTTGTGGTAGACCTATGTTCTCTAATGCATTAAAATGTATATGTATAGTGGGCTTTGGCCCAGCCCCTTTCTCTTGATTGGGTGACTTTCTTGTCTATCTCAATTCTCTGATTCCTATTGAATGGCTTCCCTCCTTATTCATTCTTGCCCCACTTTTGGAGCATTCCTTTTTTACTGTGTTCTTATTGGATGATTGTGTATATTTTCGTGCTCTTCCTCTCATGTGCTGCCTCCCTCCTCGCATTCTGCCCATGCTTTCAATGTTGTTTCCCCATCGCCAAACGGCTATTCCATTGCTCCCCAGTTGGATTTAAAAAAAAGATTTTTTAACACCTGCACCTGTTTCTCTTGTTCTATTCTACTCAGTGCTTGAAATGGAAAAATAAAAGTGAAGGTACTCTGTAGCAGAGTACCTGCTTTTTTCTGATAAGTGCCGGTACTCTCCAATTAAAAGTATTGAATTTCTCTTGAGAAGTGCCGGTACTCTGCTCCTCAAAATAAAAAAGTGCCGGTTCTCCGTACCGGACAGTACCGGCCCCTTTAAAGCACTGATTCTACTTAATACCCCCTCGACTGCACCCACTGCTTGGCAACGTTGACTTATTTCCCTGTCCATTACTGTCCGCTGTCTTAGAGTGGTAAATTAAAAAAAAGAGCAATTGCAGTATGAATATGGGAGCACATTTGTGGTGACACATGAGCACATGTTCGTCATACAGGCAGGCTGCCATAACCTCACAATACTTAAGCATGCATGCATGATGACACATGCAGAAGTACAAATCTTTCCACTTTTTTCTTTTTCTTTTTGCCAAAGTTGTTCAGCATCAGCAAAGAAGCATTTTTTCCTTTTTTGCTATGGCACAGTTAGCATCAGCAAAAAAGCATTAGCAAAGTTTATTTCTGCACTGGCTTTAAAGGCAAGACCCATTGGCCTTTCTAAAGCTTTTCAGTATTTAACAGCCCCGTTAAGTGGCAAAATACTATTATTCCTAGAGCTTTGCAAATCCTTGCACACTCCTGTGGTGCACTGCACGTTTCTAACACAGTGTAGGAATACTCTTTGAAGCATGAATTGCCATTTTAGAAGCATGCATTGCCATTTTAGAAGCATGGATTGCCATTTTAGAAGCATGCATTGCCATTTTAGAAACATGGATTGCCATTTTAGAAGCATGCATTGCCATTTTAGAAGCATGGATTGCCATCTTAGAAGCATGGATTGCCATTTTAGAAGCATGGATTGCCATTTTAGAAGCATGCATTGCCATTTTAGAAGCATGGATTGCCATTTTAGAAGCATGAATTGCCATTTTAGGAGCATGGATTGCCATTTAAGAAGCATGAATTGCCATTTTAGAAGCATGGATTGCCATCTTAGAAGCATGGATTGCCATTTTAGAAGCATGGATTGCCATTTTAGAAGCATGTATTGCCATCTTAGAAGCATGGATTGCCATTTTAGAAGCATGCATTGCCAATTTAGAAGCATGCATTGCCATTTTAGAAGCATGGATTGCCATTTTAGAAGCATGCATTGCCATTTTGATAACCTAGGGCAATAAACCCCATGTGTTTCAGCAGACTAAGCTGACAGCTTTGGAAGGCTTGTTTCAGAGAGACAGTGTTCGAAATTCAGAACAATTCCACATTTTTATTCAGCAAAATAACTTTTCTGCTGACTACAGTGTCAGTGCCCGGAGAACATTCCCAGAAGTGGCTTAGTAGAAACACAAGTTCATTTTTCCCACAGGCAGATATCCCAGGACCAGTTTCAGCTGAGGTGAATATTCCAGCTGCAACCTCTAGAGACTGCAGCCTATCACCGTTAATACATTTCACGGCAGACAGATGGAATTATTGTGTCTGCATCTCACTGCCCAACCACAAACAGCACAACGTGTCTCTGGCAGAGGCACTCCCTGATAGCACTGCAGCTATTCAACGGTTATCCTTTGCTTTTAAATGGGAAAGACGTGGAGCAAAATGGTGTTGCAATATTGCATATTTTCAGTGGAATACTGTCAAATCTCCGGGCCTGTAAATGCATGTACTAAAACAAACCAGGGCCGGACTGGCCGTAGCGGGCACAGGGCATTTCCCCAGTGGGCCGCCAGGGAGGAGGCTGGTTTTGGACCCCTCGGGGGCCGTTTTTGTTACTAGAGGCCACAATATTGGCCCCTAGTAGCAAAAGCAGCTGCAGTGTTTTCCACACGCAGTCCCCCATCCCCCTCAGCGGCCGGCCCGACTGAATTGCCAGGGCCGGTTTGCGTTCCCAGTCCGGCCCTGCAACACACCCGACAGTGAAAAGTCACTAAAACTCTATTATTCCAACATGTACCCTGAACAAAGAACATAAATACTGAGGTCTGTTTCAATCAGAATTGGTGTGATTCAATTTACTTTGTAGTTTAGTGATACAAGCCTTTGAATACTGTTTTTGTCTGTAATAAAATGTAATCTTTTTTTTTTATAAAGCGTTTCATACCTCAATCCTGCTAATTCTAAACGATGTAAATTACAGCTGGTAGTGTTACCCGAATTAATGGTGCTCAGTTTCGGAAGGATGGAAGGCTGAGCCACTCATCAAACGTGTGACCTGCAGATCACTGCATGTTTCAGGGGCAAACATTCCTTGAGCATTTTTGAAGTCTAGACATTTACATCTAAATTTCATATAAGCGAGACTAGCTGTACACTACTCCTGGCACATGACTTTGCCATTTTTACACATGTTAACACTGTCTGGGCAAAGGTTTCACCTCATTAATACCTGTTTAACTGCCAAATACAGCAATAAGCAACTAAAAGGTGCCAGTGAGCTCTGGCAAAGGGCATTCCTCTGCGTGGCAATGCACTTTAGTAAGTTTGGATTCGTTTGTGCTAAAAACAACATTTTTTGTTACAATCTGCAAATTAAGCAGCAGATGATGGATTATATAGCAAATGTGGTAAATTCATAACCATGCAGAAAGCTCCGTGGCAGCACAATCGCATACTCCAAGTGGCCCTGCATAAGGACTGTCTGAGCATAGCCCTGCCCCCAGCACAACATTCATATGATGAGACTGCAACTTCGTGATGATCAGTAGAGCCTTCTGCTGTGCAAAGACACATCAATATAATATACAAAGGCCTCTGAGACTTCCTAGTGCTGAGACAATTGAGGAGACACATCCAACTACACACAGAGAAATACAAGCAGAAGAAAAGAAAACTTCACAAAACTTACAAGCATTGGTCAAGCTGATCGATCTGACTTCCATTTTCAGTTATACCACAGAGCTAATGGCGTTGGCGTTTCTTACCATTTTAATTATCACTCTGCTACTCTGTACAAGGGGTAAGAGCTATTTTAGTAGTTTGAAACTGCTAGTCTGCAAGGAGGGGTTTGAGAATGCTGTTCGTTGGTAGTGTGACTGTGAGAGGTGTCGGTGTGATGCTGGTAGTGTGAGATGGGAGTTACAAATCAAGATATGTAAAACGTTATAAAATAAATACAAAAATAGGGAGAAGGCTCTACAAGGCAGCAACGAGGTATTAAGTCACCGGTCAAATGGCCACAGAGAGGTAGGTACAGCATACGCTGGGATAAGGAGGATGGATATTTAAATGTGCACTGGTAGCACAAGAGGCATATGTAAGCTCAGTACATACACAAGACCGGACAGGACTGAGGCATGGTGGGTTTAACAAATGAAACACATGTGCATCCCTCCTCCTCAAAACTTTATCCTGTTCATTGCTTGAAGTCTGGTTTCAGAGACCGAGGCTGAGCAGCGCACTCAGTCAAGGCACCAAGCCAGGCACAAGGTGGTGGGAGAAGAGTGGAGGCACTGCACCTGTGGTAACTGGTAACACTTGACATCACAGCCTAGTGACATTTGCACCACGTCCCCCAGAGAATGGAGCAGTGCATGTAGTGCAGTTAGCATTCAAGGGCCTGGTGGTGAGTTCTTGAGAGGAGTCTGCTGCAGTGCCTGCCAAGTGGCTCCTGCTTGATGTCACCACAATGAGTCTCTGTGGCATAGGGATCTTTGCTGGCTGGGTTTATGACACTGAAGCTGATCAGGATCACAATTGAGCAGGTGGCAAGACTGGTGGTAGCAGTGGCATCGCAGCCCTTGTGGCACGGGAGGCCCCCGAAATACAGGGGGCCCTTTCAGCACTGTACCCTGGTCTGAGAGCACCTGACTGAGTCCGGAGTGGGGGGGAGCTCCATGTAACTTGCATGGGGGGGGGCCTCAAGTTTTGATACTGCAGTGGATGGTAGGTGCCATGGGGGAAGACAGAGAACTGAAGTGAGACCTCTGCCTTAGAGTCCAGGCAGCAGGACTGGAGTTGACCCCAAGGAAGTGGGTCAGAGGGCAATATTTTGAGCCACTGAGGGTTGGCTAAAAACATCACACATGCCTTCACCTACTAACACCAAAAACATATATCACTCACACTAACTGCACTAATCCTCCTCACCAAAAAACATCACACATGCCTTCAACTACTAACACCAAAAACATATATCACTCACACTAACTGCACTAAACCTCCTCACCAAATAGCACAAAGAAGGAGGTGAGCCAACGCTTGTCACCATATATCAGCACACCATATATCAGCAGCAAGTTGACTTAGTGCCTTCACCAAATAAGTGTACCATGGGGTACTATTCAGATGAGGAAAGGCAAAGTGAACTCCCATGGAATCTGAACCTTTGAACTGAAGTTTTATACATTTATGAAGGTGGTGTCTGAACCCTCTGAGCCATCTTTCTTGGTGTGCTACTTGTGTCGGACCCATTACACATAGATTTGCAAATTGTTTACTCTCCTTGATTGAAACGAGTGACCTGCAAGTTACACTTGCATTACTGTATTAGGTGCTCAAACATATTTAATGGTGAATGTAACCTGTAACCTAGAGGTTATCCATGGATCTCTTCAGCATTGTATTGTCTTGAGGCTATGAACACTGAGACGCCTGACACAGCTGAAGAAGCTTACTCCAGTTGGGAAAATCGAATCACCCATTCACTGGATAAAATAGCCCCCAAAATCTCTTCTAAATTAAAACCCAAACCCAAAATGGCGGCATGGTTTAACCCCCAACTACTATCCTTAAAAAAAACTGCAAAACATTTGAAAGAGGTTGGAGGAAAACTTATGATCCACAACTCAAAGCCAAGTATAAGGAGGCCATCAGCCTATACAGCAACAGCATCAAGGAGGCACAGGCTAAATTCTTTGAGGTAAAAATTAGTCAGGCACAGAACTCCTCAAAGGACCTTTTTGCAGTAGTAAAGACCTTAACCTCCCCAGCACATGATACATATCCAACTGAGGCCTCGGAGGAGAGATGTAATAACCTAGCCACCTACTTCCTCACAAAAGTCACGGACATATACAGCTCGTTCATGACCAGGAGAGAAAGACCCCCAGGGGAGGAAAGAGAGGAGGCACAGACCATCTTCCTGCACACAATTACTAGCTTCCCCCCAGTCCACATAGAGGAAGAGAAAGCATTAAGGGATAAGATGAGATCAGGTTCACCACTAGACCCTGCCCCGCCGTATGCCCTCAAAAGAGTCTCAAAGATATTGCTCCCAACACTAGTTAAAAGCATGAACCTCTCTCTGGAGGCAGACACGGTACCAGGGGCTTGGAAGCATGCTATAATTAGACCTCTGCTCAAAACGCCCAATTGAGATCCAATGCAATTAGGGAACTATTGCCCCATCTCAATGCTGCCATTTGTTGGGAAACTATTGGAAAAACACGTAAATGGAGTGCTGACAGAGTTTCTTGAAACAAACCAATGCCTTCACTCTACCCAGTAAGGATTTTGCGCACAGCACTGCACAGAATCAGCATTAATAACTGTGGTAGAGGAACTTAAAATGATTCTGGACCAGGGAAGCTCGGCCGCCATATTACTCCATGACTTGAGTGCTGTGTTCGACATGGTGGACCACCACATTTTGCAAAACAGACTGAGAGACATTGGTGTCCAAGGGAATACTCTACAGTGGTTGTCTTCATTCTTGGAAGAGAGAACTTTCCAAGTCATGGAAAACAACCTCCTCTCCAGTACGATGCCTCTGACCTGCGGGGTGCCTCAGGGCTCCTCTCTGAGCCCCACACTGTTTAATGTCTGCATGGAACCACTAGCAAGGATAACGCAAGAGGTTGATGTCTCCATGACATCCTACGCTGATGACACCCAAATGGTGATTTCCCTTGATCCTAGAGCCAATGGGGACTCCGATAGTCTAGCTCTCTGTATGGAAAGGTTGGTGGGCTGGATGACAAACAGCTGCCTAAAATTGAATGGGGATAAAACAGAGCTGATGGTCCTCAGAAACAAGGCAGTCCCCAGGTCTTTAATCAACTGGCCCAACTGCCTTGGCAGCCCTCCCACGTGGAAGGAAGTTTATAAAAAACCTGGGTTTCTGGCTCGACAAGGATCTAACAATGGTCTCACAAGCCAAGGAGCTAGTAAGGACATGTTTCGGACTACTTAGAATGCTCTGCAAAATCTTGGAGCACATAACCACACAGCTTAGAAAGACGGTAGTGCACTCCCTGGTCACGTCAGGGCTGGACTACGGAAAATCACTTTTTTAGGGGCACCAAAATACATGATTAACAGACTCCAGGTGGTCCAGAACACAGCAGCAAGGCTGCTGTGTAAGGTCCCAAGCTGGGAGTCAGCTAGGAAGCATCTCAAAGCACTCCACTGGCTCCCGGTAGAGGCCAGAATCAAATTCAAGACTCTGTGTATGATGCACAGAGTTTTAAAAAACATGGGCCCAAGTAAAGTCAGAAACCTGTTGACCCTCCATGTCCCAAACAGGAGCCTGAGATCCGGCTCAGAAAGACTGATAAAAACCACGAGAATCAGGAGAGCAAGGTGGGGAGGCAGATCCTTCACCGACCTTGCACCCAAGTTGTGGAACATATTGCCACGCGAATCACCCAAGTTGTGGAACACCCAAGTTGTGGAACATATTGCCACGCGAATCACGACTCCTGACAAAGTCGATTAAAACATGGCTTTTCATTCAGAAATTCACCTTCCTCTAGCCTTCTCCCAGTATCAGTTTCTTAGCGCTGGGAAGCCCCTGGGTAGCCACGCGCTCTACAAATCATTTAAATTAAATTAAATTGTATCATGGCATTTGCATTGGTCTCAAGAGCCTTCTGTGGGGCACAGGAGCACTTACTTCTAGGGTAGCAAGTAATATCATGGAGGGTGTGTGGTTGGAAGGATGTCTTTGTTTTTAATGTATGTTTGAAGTGTTTTCATGTTCTGCATGAAGACAACAGTTGTGGTTCTCATGTTTTGGATCGCAGCAATTGGCGGTGTGACAGATGATGGAATGTGAGAGAAAGACACAAGTTTATCGATTTGTGGAATGCTAGCAGCCCTGGTTAGTTCTACTTGCAATTTAGTAGGCGGTTTAACACACTAATGTCTGTCGTTTTAAATTTAGTCTGTGGTCTGCAGCCTAGCCAGAGTGGTAGTAAAGATTTTTGTTGCCTTTTTGCAACTGTTGCAGCCACCTTGCGTAATCTTGAGGTCATGGGTTCCATCCCAGCAAAGTACCCAGATGGAGAGCTTCACCTGCTACATTCACACATTTTTGTTATGCTATAATTAAATAAATTTAATAAAAAGAAAGCAGTTAATTCATTGATCTATTTACTGTGATTGCAACCTGTGGCCTTGGATTTGCATAAAGATTGCTGAAGCAGGTGCATTAGCTCTTATTCTCAATTCATTCTTACACTACAACATTTGGCAAGCATATTACATTTCAATTTAGGCTACAGTAGGCTAACAACCTAGCTAAATAGGTCTAGGATTTTTATTTTATTTTTTACAGACGTGAAGTATTGCGCACATCTCCAATATTATGGTTCAAGTAGATTGCATAGCTTGTATTTTTCTTATGCTTTTCATGTAATGTTTCACTTGTGGCAGACTTGTTCAAGCAGAACAGTTCTTACAGGAACTGTGTGCCCCGCAGGATCTGCTCCGTCAATGTTCACAGCCTGACTTTAGGAAATGAGTTGAAAATATATGCATGCCTTTTGTAGGTATGGGGTGAGCTACTTCAGGCAATATGCATAATGCATGTGTTTTTTTTCTTAAAAACAAAACGTATCAAATTTCAAAATATTACACAATTTCACCATTTACTAGATCTAAAGCATTACAATGTAATAAAATGGTTCCATTTATTTATTTTTGTGCTGCGCATTTCAACAACACGCCAGATATCTCCCACTCTGCCACTGAGTACAACTGAGCATGATTATAGTTTGTTTTCCTTCTGTGTAACAATGACGTCAAGGAAGTTACATAAACTGCAGGAACTGTATCACTGTAGGTTTAAGAAAGACTAGTAGTGAGGGTTGCAGAGAAACAAGATAAGACTGTTCACCCACAGCTTGAGATTTACCTCTTGGTGTTACAGGTTGGTGTATGTGGCGTCTAGAATCTCAGTCATATGATTGAATGGATTGGTCTTTCGTCTGTTTCTTCAATATTAGGTTAACTGGCTATATGGGATTTGTGGGTCATGTACTCTCAAAGATGTTAAACATGTTTTATTTTCCTGGGCTTTTTTTAGTGGATGGTTTGTGTCCTTTCTGACTGAGAATTCCAGCGAGAAAGCAAGACAATATCTACCCAGTTTCTACATGCACGCAACGCAGTTGTTATAAACTTTATGCACAAGGTGAATAATACTTTGGTCTTGATTACAAGTAATGAGGAACATTTCTATCTATACAGAAATGCATATTTGTGCATGAATTTGAATTCTGAATAGCGCAGTCTTGTAACTTTTCACTGACAGATTTTGACAGATAAAAAAATCTGTTGTAATGTATCAGTGGAAAAAAGTTGGAAAGAAGTAAATCTTCAAAAACCTTGCAGTGAACACCAGCTCCACCAGTTATATATCTTATTACCACCTGGAAAACTGGAAATAGACGGCATTTACCATGTTTGGTAAGCAGGCGCGGCCGGTACAGGTAAGAGCAGTGGGGGGGAGGGCACAGGTGACGGGATAGGGAAAATAAAATAAATAGATCACTTACCTTGCACTCACTACATCACGCGAGCCTCAAGGTAAGTAGTTTTATTTATTTATTTAGTTTATTTTGCCTGTTGCATCGTCTGTCAACTTCCTCCGCCTGCCCTGCCCCACCGTTCTTACTTTTACCGGCTGCACCTGTCAGTAAGCATTATGCCCTATTGCACAGTATATGTAATCGAGCCCTTCAAGATTGTCTTTGCTTCCAAATGGAACTGCTGTATTGCTTTCAGGACAGCTTTACTGCTATCACACTGGTCCCAGTTCAGTGCCAGCCTAGTAGTTGTCTTTTGTACCTCTAGGGAAGTCATTCCTCTACTCTAACTTCTACAGGTGCCTCCTAACAGAGACTCTCCGGGACCTGCCTCCAACTGTACCATTGTTTGCTTGATCTTGCTTTCAACTATTTTGATCTGTTTCAGACTCTCCGTCAGATGCATGACAGTTTTTAACTTTTTGAATATTTCTCGTTTACATTCTGGAGGCCTCTTCTTCACTGCACTTTTACTTTAGTTTCATAACTTAGCTGCATTAGTCTACAGCTGTATCAGCACCCACCAGATATTTTAAAACAAATGCCAAGGTTTAGCATAGGTCATTTTCCCATGAACTGTCTCTTCACATACCTTTAAAACCCTTCGAGACTGCATTTCGGTTTCCAAGCATTAGTTATTTTCAAATTAAGTGTGCTTGGGACCTCAGATGGCCATACTTGATAGTGACATCTTCCAGAAGAGATGTCATAACAATCGCCCACAATCCACATTGCCGTCAATGCCTCCGCAACCACTTCTCATTAGTAGTTAGGAAGTAGCCCCATGCTGCCTTCTGCCTCTTAATCTCTCCAGCTGTTTGGCACAAAGAAATTAGGATGTCCAGAAATCATTTCCCGGCTTAGATGACTTATCTCCCTAGCACTGGAGAATGGGTGTCTAACATGTTTTCTTATGGGGCTTTGGTAGCTCAACACAAATTGATGTTGTGTTACATATGCTGAACCTTTACACGCAAAGCCTCTTCCTCCTGCTCTTCTGGTGATTGTTTCAGATGCCACCTGAAGTGAATGTGTTTTTCTGAGTCCATTTGTGGTTGGGTTTGATATCCCTGTACTTATCTGTTCTGACTCCCTCTGGTTATTAGTGCATTAGCATGAAACCTCCCCACAAAATCATCTCATAAACCAGGCACATCTGAAAAGCAAAGTGCACCTTACCTCATGTAATAGAATTGGAATTCAAAGTTAGAACTATTAAATTTGCTTATACTTGTATGTAAGTGTATATATAACACTCATGTAGGCAACATGTGAGTCGTGGTTGAAACATTAAAAACGCATGTGGTAGGAGAAAATGAGAGGCCTTCTATACACATGGCATCTATGACAAAGAGTGTAATATGTAGGGTCTGGTGGCTCAGTGGAATCATGCATCCACTGCAGGGGCCTGTGTTGGACCTCATGGTCACAGGTTCAAATCTTGTTGGGTCCACTCAGCCTTTCATCCTTCTAAAGTTGATAAAATGAGTACCATTGAGAGTTGGATAACAATACATATCTGTTATTCAGTGCCAAGATACCCCATTTGGGGTGAAGGTGCTCTTTACATATACACGTTAGGGTATCTCTGTACTTTTGATATTTATAAAAAATACACTTTGGGCACTGCAATGGAAGCACCTCCTGAGAGGCAGAACAATACACCAAATAGCCATTAGCATCAGATGAGAGTGGCATGCTCCCCTGGATGATATGCATAGTTCAAAGACTTGGTAAAAATAGGTTCGTCAGAAAACTATGTTGTAAAACCAGACCTAAAAAAGCATGTTAGCAATGAAAAGCTAATGGGGCATATTCACAAAAGTACTGCCTGTATGTTTACTCACATGCTTATTATTTTCTACACCTAGTTGTAACTCGATACTGTATGCATATATAGATATAGACATAGATGAGGGATAGATCAAAAAGAAATATTTTAACATTTACTCCTATCAGGTGAACTGGGCTGGAGTACATTTGACACCTTGAGGGCTGTAGGAACATTGGAAGTGTAGCTAGTGAATAGCAGTGGTCTGTGGATGTATGTTTTGTATTTGCATGTCCCCTCTTTAAATCTTCCTAAACCCCTCCCATTTAGTAGTAAGAATTCCCCATTTTCCAGACACATCCCTTTGTCATGCCCACATTTACTACTGAAACATATACAAAGGTGTGCAGAGATATCTGCCACCGTGGCATATATCTCCACAAAGAAAAGACTGTCGAGGAGAAGGTTGCCACCGGTAGGTTTGTGAATAGTATTTCCCAATAAATATATAGCACTACCGTAGAACCACTTTATGTTCTATACAATACAGTTTGTGCATAAGTCGCAATGTCACCAGAATGGCAGTGTAACTCAACATCAAATAAATCACCTTACTTATCCTCAGTGGGGAGAAATTTGAAAACATCCACTCTTACCTGACAGCGACGGTGCGTGCATGGGTTGGATTGGATCGGCCATGTCATCGAGCTGTTGTAGACGTTCCCGTCAATGTTGCAACCTGTAATATATGCCTTAATTACAATAGTTCTGAGAGGCAGGGCCAACATTTCATTTTTTATGTAACAGTTTATATAACGTTCCTGCACCACAGTGAGTATTATGGTGCTCTACAAGAAACATATTAAGCCAATTATAATAAATAGAATGTAACATGCCTTTGAGAAACTGAAACACACCATTCCACTGTTAAGACTCTATGGACTCCTGAGCAATGATTCAGCCCAGGCCTAAAAGGGAGCCCAAAAGTAAACGACTGCTGTAATATCTCTATTCTAACGATGGTTTTAGTTTGGGCGTATAATGGCATCATTTAGAAATTAATTAAGTGAATTGACATATTGATCTTTTTACCAAATAAGGCTCGTGAAAATATATTTTGTACATAATTTTGTAACAGTTTTTATTAATTGAAACAAATTAATGTATTCACTTCCTCACTGTTAAGAGTCTAGATTATGGCATTTCGTTCCTTTCAAGTACTGTAATATTGCGTGAAAATGATTATGTTGTGCTTGGTTATGAGAAGATCTTGAGGTACGCAAATGGCAACCATCACTTTTCGTGTGATTGGTGAAAGTCTGATTTTTAACTGACTAGCTATTTATTTTGCATACACATTTCTAAAATGTTTTGTTTTTCTTTTCTAGAAGCCAGATGCCTCTAAATGATGTGATGCATGTGTGTGATTCAGTAAATTACAGGCTTTGTGACCACAAAATCACTTATTCATGTGTACAAAAAGCATTTTGGGGTCGAAAAAAAAACTTTTCCAACTAATAAATGGATTCTGACATTCATACCAAATCTCAATTTAGAAGGGGCATGTATTAGATTGTCCTTTCAAACTGCAAGTTGGTTTGGTATATATCAATCGTTTGCAACCATGATAACTGATTTACAAAGGGAAATGGGTCCCCTTTGGAGCTTTTGTCCTTTGGAATCAGGGTGGTTGCTTCGGGGGTGTAGATAGTGGTCTGGCAGTGCCTGCTCTCACAGAGGTTTTTCAAAACAGAATTTATTTTTGCTATAATACAGTCCTGGTTCTTTTAAGGAACTCGGACTGCTTTAAAAAAAGCTTTCTATTTTGAAATGCAATCACAGGAATGGTGGTATGTTGTCTCTTGCAGGCCACCATCCCTGTGATTGTAGCCACTCACAGGAGGTCACAAATTATGCTCTGCCTACTGAATATTAACCAGATAGGTTGTTCTGCGACCCCTTGTGATTGGTTATTTTATGGACCAACTTATTGGTATGTAGGTCGAGTCCTAAAATAAAATAGTTGTTGCAAAAAAGTTATTACGCAGTTTGCAACCCCTTTTCGGATCCACTTTCACAGTACATCTGGCCCCATGTTTGCTTTCAAAAACAGTTAATGCTTATATGAGTCCTGAGGCAAGAGACAGAAAAGGTAGAGCCATAGATATCAAATGGCAACCAAGGGGTAGTACTAGCCTCCCCTGGCTATCCCTAATTGTCATCCATGTTGTCATTTCTGTGACTCAGCACATTGCAACCCACACTGCTTCAATAGCAGCTGAACACAGTGGGAGCAAGAACATTTACATGCCTTTTTAAGAACAGTAACACTATCTCTGTCAGTTCGGAGGCCTACCTTACATTGCATGAATTACTAGCCTGACTGACCATTTGCTCACCAGTGCCCATGCCGAAGTGAGAGAAAACTGAGGACAGCAGAAGAGAACTTGCCCTTTTTTCAGATATGCAATTTAATCAGGATCCAAAGCAGGCAGTACCTTATCAATTCTCTCTTTATTGACTTTATTATATTCACGTATTTAATTCAGATTTAATCTAGTGTCTATGTTGTCAACTGTGGGCCCAATAGACATTGGAATAGGTATCCTACTACAGAATGTGAGCCGGGTGCACAACAGTCCCCCCTGGATCACAGTGCTGGAGGGAAGGCCTGAATGCCAATTAGAATGTAGGTACACTTTTAACTGTACCCAATATTGTGGAGCATTTTAGAACCCAACTTAATTTTTGTTTGGGTATTTAAGTTGTACTGTGAATTCAACTCAATGGGGCAACAGCGGTCCACAAAGAGAACACTTTGAGTGCAGAAGGAGCAGCTCAAGCATGAGATGATGCATATAGAAGAGTGTGGTATAAGGATATAGCCTCATTATCAAGGTGAGGATGTGATAGTGAGACATGGGTGGGAGAATTACCATTCACACAAGGGAAGGTCATCTGCCATCAAGCTCATGACCATTAAAATATCTCCTATTACATATGTATTGTAGCAACACTGATAAGAACAACAGTGTTACAGAAATAAAATACACAGGGCATCCTGCAATCTCTGCATAAAACCTAGCTCTAATTTTCTTATTACAGGTGACTAACGACACACCTAGTTGCCTGCAACACAGAAATGACATAGCAGCACAAGTGCAATAACTTATTACAGTTGAGTTCTGAGTCACAATGCCTGCTGTCAGAGCCAGCACCCAAGGGGACAGGCAGAAGACAGCGCATAATTAAACCTCCAGTTTAAAAAACAAAATCAAAACCTGGCTTTTTCCTTCTGCTATGTTTTTTTTACCTGAGCAGTGATAAGCAGATAGGGGATTCATATGGTAACATTTTCATTTGTTAAGACTGTATGGAACTATAGGAAAGCCAGAATCTCTCTGCATGTTTCAACACATTTTGAGAAAAATCTGTTTTGTAATAAGCCTAGTCTATTATCTTTTTGCAACAAATAATGTCGCAAACATCCTAGCTCCTTCATATGAAAGAGCAGCACACCACACATTTAAGGGTTTGGGGGAAGGGTGATGGTTTAACCATGTATTATAAGGAATACAATTCCCCCCAGCTATAAATTATAAGGATATTGCAAGTCACTTAGAAGTTTAATCACCTTACCAAGGAACTCTGCCTTTGACCTTGTTCCCCTATATGGTCATAGCAATCCTTGGTGACTTGCAATAAATGTCCTTATAATAAATGGCAGGGAGCTTGCAGACATAGGTCAAAAGAGATCCCCAAGAGTCATAATTACATGCCATGTGTGGCCATATGGCACGTTTGTATGGATTTTCTAAAGGGTGAACACTGTAACCAATTGGGTAGCTAAATAATATGAAACGACAAATAAATCATCTAGTGAAATAGAAAAAAAATAGAAAAATGAATAACTCAGTGGGAGAGGGACAAGCCCACATAATTATGAACAATCAAAGCATGTACAACAAAAGGCACATGTTGATGCTGGATATCTCTGACTTAAACTTGTTTGGGTCAACTAGTTTGCATGGTATTTGAATATGATAAAGATGGTGTTTGAAAACATTACCAATAAGGATGTACAAATTTACAATGGATGTACCCAGATACTAGAGGAACAGTTCTAGAACCAGAGCAAAGCAAAAAATATTTAAGAACTCCCGCTTCCAGAATTGCATGATATGAACATTCTCTGGATGCCAAAGCTGGATTCAAATATGACCACCACTTTGCCATTGCATACAATCTTAATAAGAATGTGGCAGTGGATCATGATCAGATCCTCTATAATTATGTCTTGTGGACCTAACTTCTAGATTCATCCATGCGCCCCACCATAGAATGCAGAAGAAGCTAGCTCAGTTCCCGAATAATCATGGACTACGTATGCTAGTCAGTGGGCAGCATTTTATGGAATTTGTAAAATGAAGGCCATAATTTTATATGCAGAGATTAAGGGCCTCATGTAGGTAGCCAAATACCGGTCGGTAACGGCCGATTTTCGGTAATTATACCGTTACCGACCGGTATTTTGGCTATTGGTATGTAGGGGGACAATTATTGGTTTCGGAATTTACCGAATCGGTAAAATTACCGATTCGGTAATAATACCGAATCGGTAACGTTACCGAATCGGTAACTTTTCCGAATCGGTAATTTTACCGATTCGGTAAATTCCGAAACCAATATCGAGATGTAGGGGGAGTGTGTGGGTGTGTTTAAGAGTCGGTATTTACCACCAACTTATAGTTGGTGGTAAATAATCAATGTATGTGTTTATGCATTTTTACGCGCGTAGCAGTGTGCAATGTGGCATACATACATGCCCTTAGGGCATGTAAGTGTGCCACATGTGTACACATGGCCGAATCAGGGGTGTAACAGGGTGTCAATGTGACACCCTGCCACCCTTGCATGTGTTCACCACATTACCGAATCGGTATTTACCGATTCGGTAATGAGGCATACCTTCCCATCAATGGGAAGGTATGCCTCATTACCGAATCGATAAATACCGATTCGGTAATTACCGAATTGTAACGAATCGGTAAAAAATACCGACTCATTACCTACATACGAGTTACCACTTCTAAAATACCGATTCGGTATCGTTCGGTATTTTAGAAGTGGTAACTGGTATGCTACCTACATGAGGCCCTAAGTGTGTGTTTTCTTTGCACCTATAGTTTAGAGTCACGATGAAGTCAATATATTAATTATTTAGGGGCATATTAACAAGCCAGGCGATAAAATTATCACCGCTTTAGCGGCCGAAAACTGCCGCAAAAACGGCGATAATGGGCTTGATAATATGCTCTATGGAATTCCAATTGAAGCCCATGTTAGATGTCCTTCACATTTAACATGGGCTTCAATTGGAATTCCATAGAGCATATTATCAAGCCCATTATCGCCGTTTTAGCGGCAGTTTTCGGCCGCTAAAGCGGCGATAATATTATCGCCTGGCTTGTTAATATGCCCCTTAGTTTAAACTACAAGGTGAAAATAATGCATTCTGTTGATCTACATTCGCTCCTTAATTAAATGTTCCTAGTCCTCAGGTAAAAACTACTGACTTGAAATGTAACCAGAAAGAAGCCCAGGCCATTTGAGCTGGGCCTGTGCCTGTGGAACAGTAAAGAGGCTTAATAATGCAGACGTTTGATTGGTTTTCAGTGACCAGAAATTGCCCAAGCACCATGAAGAGATTCACAAATCTTTCCAAGCATACCAGACTTAGATTCACTGAAGCCTAGTGGATATTTACATAGCAGTAACATTGTAATTGTTCCTTACAAAGATGATAAATATCAGGAAAGGAATTAAAATAATCTTACTACAGAAGTTTAAATGTAATCTCTGCATTCTTAATAGATCCTTATTTTCACAAAGTACTTGAGTAGAAATAAAAAAAAAACACTTGAGAAGAAATTAAAACTAGGAGGCTGTAAAGTTATTCCCTCATCTCCTTGCATGCAGGTGGCACTGCAAGTAAATTGCATTCCTCCATCACTTATTAATGCAGACTCCTTCTTTGAGGACCTCATTCTGTGGTCCCTGGAGTTTGGGATTATAATTCTTCTCCCTGAAGATATCTGTACTAGCGGTATCAGTATCTCATATGGGGTGTGTAGCTAGTGAGTGTTTTTAGTGGATTCTTGAGTCTTCTCTTAGAAAATAGGAATTACCGGGGATCAGTAGTACAAACCTGTTGATTCTGGTTATTCCTCATCCCTCTCCTTGTATTTCAGCTGGAGGAGTCACTGGGACAAAGATAATAGTGTTCCATTGGATAGCATAATTCCAATGGGTCCGGTAACAGCGCCTTCAGAATTACAGTGGACGTCGTAATAAGGGCCTATGTGTGTAGCTTTAAAGTGTAATTGTCTATCTTGTTGGGTAGAAGACAAGTGCACATTATAATCAAGGAAACAGAAATAGCCTGAGAAGGGGTGTCAGTGCAACACATATTTTATGTAATTCCTTTATCACTTGTCAAAGGATAAGGGCAAATTATGAGCTGCCTGATTTTCAACTTTACTGGCATCCTCTGTTAAAAGTATCAATTCTTATGAACTATCCTGGGAGAAAACAACACATTTGTGCCCAAAGACACAGATTGCAGCTGGAAATGAAATAAAAGTACAAAATTGTGACAATGAACTGAATTAATTTTTTCCCAAAACACTACTACAATCGGAACAAAAATAAATGGTCTAATGGACTTGCATCCTGTAGGTCATCTGAATAACATTATACATTGTTTTGTTTTCCCAAAGAAACAGAACAATACCTTCCACGCAGACCAGTAGTCTTTAGATTATGTCAACCGACATAAGCTTTTCTAAAGATGGCAGTTAACAAATCAGAACATGCAAGGTGCTTGTCATAATTTATTTTGTGTGATAAAGTGGCTGTTAGATCGTTATGAGGGCTTACATGGATGTAAATGTATGATAAGCAACTACTAACTCCAGATATGCATTCTGTGCAACTATATGAGGGATGTGACTACACTCTACCTGATTTTCAAATTACGT
Organism: Triturus cristatus; assembly: GCF_964204655.1. Lineage (NCBI taxonomy): Eukaryota > Metazoa > Chordata > Amphibia > Caudata > Salamandridae > Triturus > Triturus cristatus. Next base: position 494,981,346 of record NC_140588.1, read on the forward strand.
AATAAATACTAATGAATTTAGATTTTTTTTTCAAATCTTTCAATCAAAGATGTGACAATTTAACATGATAAGCTTTCACTATATGACTCACTCTACTAAAGTGCGTATTTATCAGTTTTCATTTTGCGAGTGATCGAGGGAACAATATTTAAGTTAATCGAAGTCATCTAATCGAATGAATACAAATTATACTATTCATTTTTAGGTCTTGGCGAGCGAAGGCTGCACTTGCGCAGTCTCGCTCGCGAGATTTAATGACTTGGAGAAGAGGGGCTTGAACCCGCCCCTCTTCTCTCCTCTTCTCCATTGGCTGGCCTCTTGAATGCTGGCCAGCCATTGGAGAAGAGGTTTGTCACTCCGAACAGGCCCCGTCCTTTTCGGATTCGGGGGCATTTTTTTCGTTGCTTATCGCCCGGGCGTGTTTTTCTCTCCTCCAGCCAATGGCAAGAGGAGAGAAAAGAAAAACACGCCCCCGAATCCGAAACCGCCGCTGCCTTTCTCCGAGGCATTTCTGCTTTGCCTCGGAGAAAGGCGGCGGTGCTGGGACTGATTTCTTTAGGTGGTCGGCAATCGTCTTGTCCCGTGGCTGCAAAAATCGGCCACCGCGCTGGTCAAAAAATAGCAGCCCACAGCTGCAACGCCGATGCGGGCACATTCCGACCCTGGCACACACCGCTTTAACGTTCACCACCTTTTAAGCATTCTTCGTGCGCTTGGGGGGCTGGGCTTGTGTTCACCACCTTTTAAGCGTTCTTCGTGCGCTTGGGGGGCTGGGCTTGCTTTCGGCTTCTTTCGGTAGTCCGTGCTGCGCGTTGTGTGCTTCTTTCGGGGAGGGTGGGTCTTATTTTTGCTTTTCAGTCCTGAGAAAGTCAACGGGATGCGGAAGTGAAGTGACTGGTGGACCACAGCGAGCCTATGACCCGCACAGCTGCTGGTGAGTAGAGTTGGCAGAGCGGCTTCGGCTTCGGCCTTGGGGGGGGGTGGCAACAGCGCCTGTGGCGCAGTCCTGCGGCAAGAAACACCGGGTCTGTAGCAGGGTCACGAGCGACAGTGTTTCCTTGTGTTGTTCCCTACTCACTGCTTTCAGACCAGAGTTATACCGGGCCCTCCTTCGCCACTGTGTGCATGGGCTTTTTATTGCCCCCTCCTTGGGACCATGCCGTTGGCACACCCTCCAGGCATACTGTCTTCCTCACTTGTCCTGCTCCCCATCCATCACAAAGGAAAGGCGGGAAGCTCCCGTATCCTCCACACACACGTAAGCTTTTAATGATAATGCTTTAAGCTAACCGGACATGGCACAGGTGTGATACGTGATGCCACCCAGTAGCGAGGTAGCAGGCTAAGCAGGTGCACTTTCATGGCATTCCATTCCAAAAATAATCTCTGATGGAGTTAGTGTAGTAGCTATTCATATATCAGAATCCTTACCATGCCGGTGTACAATACATTGCAATAATAGTCAAAGTACAGTGCAAATTGCTGTAAAGGACGGTTAAGGTATATAGCTGGAAAAACAATTAACATAGTCCGTAAGTGTGAGCTAATGACAAATAAAGTTATAATAGAGAAATAGGCACATTTGAAATCGTACAATGCAGCAAAATTGGCTTTTTTCTGAAAATGTCGATGAAATTTCCTTAGCTTGTTGCTAGGGAGGCGGGAGAGCTTCCCTTCCAGATATTTGCCAGCAAATAAGGGGTGATAGTGATTTTGTGTCTGAACTCGGGGGTTCGGTATGAAGAGGGGACATAGAAATCATTTCCCTCATAGCGCAGGCGATTTGTACTAGGTCCGGGCGAAATGCGGGTGTAACTTCGTGAACGTCATGTTACACTTATTGAAATTTGCTAAATTTCGACGGTACACCACATAGCATAATTACGTGCCGTTCGCAGTAATATTTGGTAGTCCAAGCTCACGAATTATGGGAATGGCCAGAACGCTAGTGGCTGTTGCTTCATGCCACTTGCGTTTTTCACGCCATATTTTTTACAGCAAAATGTCTGTCCGTCAAAATGCCTGTTGCTCCCACCCTTTCTTATATATTCAAAAGCGCGTTGCCGCATGGCATATTTATTTAGATTTAACCGCTACATGTATTTCAGTTTAATGCGTTGCACCTACTTTACCCAACACCCATTCTTTAGACTGTGGCATTGGTTCACTTGTTTGTTTAGCAACCATACGCCCCCGCCCCTCACCGCACCAAAAATGTCCCGCGTGACGACTTTCTACTTTCAATTTCTTTTTTATGTTAATTGTGCTGATCGAGGGAGGAAGAGAGAGCAGCGAAGAAAGCTCACAGACACTACTAATTACCCTCTGCAAACTCTAATCTTTTTTCAATTAAAACTCTTTCCTTCCCTCTGACTGAAATAAGAAACCTGAAGATCAACTTTGAGCCATGTATGAAGGAGTTCCAAGCAGGGCACAGTGCTATATGATACTTTTTATACTTTTTGCAAAGAATCCTAACCCTGTCGTATAGACGACGCAGAGGACAATACATAAGGCCTTAAATTGCACTCTCTGCTTGATTGGCAGTCAATGCATCCGCCTTTGAGACTCAAAAACGTAATCGAACTTTTCAGTATACTAAAAGGCTTATGGCAACCACAATCATCCCACACTGGTAAAACAAAATCCCTAATCCCTCCTGCAAACTTAAAGTGTTTTGATAAATATCCACTTCCCCCAAACAAATGCCCTTTTTCTCTTCTTTCTGCAAACTCCACCTGAAAGTCATGAAATATTGCCAAACTAAATGGAGAACAATACAAAATGATCAATGGATTTGCTGCATTCTGGAGATACAACCAGTCTAACAGTAAAAGTCGTGTCAATTTCAACTCAATGTTAAAATGCAACTTCAAGAACACTCAATGGAAAAAAACTGCAATGGTTTACACTTGACTGAAAGTGAGAACGATTTCCATATGCAGTTGTGAAAGCACGGAAGCCATAACACATTTGTGATGCACTGAAGCCTCACGCTGTTTACATTAAACAGACAGGAGAAACGTGTTGCTTCTGAGGCAACTGACAAAGTCCACTGTTGTGCTACTGAATATTCTAATTCAAGAATAGGCATCGGGACAAGAACACATCTGGAAGGTGTGGAATGTAGTGCACCCAGGAGGTGAACGTTATGCTGTATGCACCCAGGTAGCACAGCTGGAAAGTTCCCAGGTTCCTGCATTACTAGCTGCTGCAGTCCATGTTTTAAATGTTTTATCGTGACATTCTGGGACTTTTTCCACTGGTTTCACAAAAGGATAAACAAAACTACAAGTCTCAGAATGCACTGAAAAAACCTTAACTGGAGCAGCTAATTATGTATGCACCTGGGAAACTTGGCAAGACTGAGGAGGACTTTGAGATGCAAAAGGAGAGTCCTTCAGTAGGGACCCTGTGATGATCCATATCCAAGCAGGGTGAGAGTATTTAGACCCCTGTAACACCAGCGCAAGGGTCTAATGTTATAGAGTTAATTAGTCAACCAGAGCCTGGCCGCTTGTTTTCCCAACACCACCCAATGAACTGGTTTCAAGACTTAGCCCATGGACCTCTATGGGGGAGGGAGCAGGGGCCCTAAGACTTCCCTCCTGAACGCTGGGTGGGTGTCAGCAGACACTGAGAGAGTGTCAGACGGGACTTCCTATCTTTAGGACTGGGCTGGCTACTTTCCATTTGATGACTCCTATGTAGAGTGGTCCAGAAGGTTAGGCATGCTACGCAGATTGCAACTCTGCCCCCGTGCCGTCTCATTTCCCCTGCATGAACAATTCTCAAAGCTCCCCCCCCCCAATGGTGTTATTGAGAGTAGCTTCTTAGATAAGATCCATGTTGCAAAGATATTAACTGAACTGACAGATCACAGGTTTCAATCTTGCCAAGGTCGACCCAGTGTATTATTTTTCTGAGATTGATAAATTGACTACCATCGAAAAGGATGAGAATTGTTTTTATTATTATTCACTAGTGATCAATTCAGCGGGAGGTGTTTGAAAAATAAATATCATATTATATCAATCACATATTTAGTTTGCAGGGTTCAAAAAATAAAGCAGAAAACCCCTCAGCCTTGCACACATACCCCATTTATGAAAGTCATAGTTATATGCCAGCTCCCATGAGTTTACCAGACGTTATATCATCTGCTCACAGGGTGAGCAGAAGTAAATCAACCACAGAGATGGCGTTCTCCTAAGACATGTGTGATCTTCCAGTCCTTAAGCTCCAAGATGGTATGTATAATTATAAATGTACAGTTTCTCAATCTTAAGGGAAGCCCGGCAGCACTAATGCCCTTTCACCAAGAGGACCACACACTCTGTGGTACTTCAGGGCACAATTTGTTCGCCGGGTACATACTGATTCCACAGGGTTCGTTTTCTCCAGAACCTGTAGAGGTGGATACGCGGCTGAAGCCTCAGAAGCCTGGCTCTGGCTCAACGGTAGATCCCGTTGGAACCTTGAGCCCATAATGAGCCGAGCCCTCATGTGGCTTCTACCTGCTACCGTTATGCACAAAGACATAAAATAAAGGCGCAAAAGGAGTAAAAAGTAAAGAAATAGATGCCATGTTGGATGGCCAATTTGTACAAAGTGAAACCAGAAAACCTGGCTCAAACACAGCTTTCCCACTTAACCAATTTCTGTGACCTTAGACAAATATTTTATTTTACTGATCCGCTTTTTTCTTCACTACCATATAGCTAAGCACCTTTAAATATGTGAGTACAGAAGACCAGCAATATAACAACCTATTGTATTTGATTTAATTCAGTTAGTAGTGTATAATCTTGCTCTGTCTATTAGAATCAGGACCACATAAACAATTGTCTTGCCTCTTAGTTCACTAATGGCGTTATTGCCAAGGTGAGGGTGGGGGCAGGAATGATTTTAAGTTCACATTTAAAAACTGTTACCTTTCATAAGTACTTCTCGGTGCAGTGCTTTAATGTCACAGATTAATGTCAAAGCTTTCACATGTTAAAGAAGTACACGTTTTTGAATTGTGAAGAGACTATATCACAATTTACATGATGTTTGTTATATGGTTTACATGGCAAACATTTTCAGGGATCAGCTCATGCATGGACTCCAAGAGCCGACCCTTAACTCGGCTTTGGCTCGGTTCGCCCTGTTAATTTGTTGGCTTGCCCCCATACCTGTATTACAGAGAGTGCCACAGGGGCCCAACCTGTGTGTGATCTGTAACGTAATGCTGGAAGAAAATCACCTGTCTTGGCTTTCTCTCTATCACCAACTTCCTGGTCAGTTGTAAAGGAATAGACTGTGCTCTGAGCCACTAAGTCTTCATTAAAATAATCAGCCAAATTAGCCTAATTTACACGTGATTTTAAGTTTACTCAACCCACCAAACTTCTTTCTAAATTCATGGAACAAAGCTTGTGGAACCTGTTTATTGTAAATGGCCTTTGAGTTTGTGAGGCATATCATCTTAATATGTCCAAAGTGCCACTTGGACTAGTTGCTTTAAATTGTTGATGCAGAACAGACCCCCCAAGATTTCACACTTTCACAATTTGCAAAAACAATTAAGAAATCAGCACTTTTGTAAAAATGCAGCGATTTTAACAAAAGTGCATGCAAAATCTGTTTTTAAAAAACTGCCGTTCATGCTCTCTATTCTGGTTCTGTGCTACTACTGAGCCAGTAAAAAGAGGGTGAGCAACAGGACAGAGGTGTTAAATGCCTCTGCTGCCTGCCTTTGAAATGCACCTTGCCCCCTCCTCAGCAATAGTCTGCGAGCCACCTCACACGTTGGTGTGCCCCCTGCGGACTCACCCCTAACCTCCGACGTCTCCTAATTGATTTTTTACCTCAACCTTCTCTGCTGCCTCCCACCCCTACTGCCCTGCACGCGCATAGGTTGAGTTGAAATTGACACGACATTTACTATTCCAGGCTCTGTGCTGCTGGAGACTCTACAAAGTTACAGACTGTGACATAGCACAGTCTTCAACAGAGCACAAGCCTTTGGTATTTTTGTGGCGGGCACATTCTTTGCCCACCGCAAAAATACAGCAAACTTTGAGTTTTTGGGCCGCAAATTAAGCTTTTCTTTGCCATGAAATTTGCCACCCAAAGCCGTGACATCCTGGGGGGACTGGCAGAAGGTGAGACACATGTTAATGAGTAAAAGCATGGACCTCTGCTCCCAGTACTCGAAAGATTATGATGGATGAGGGATTAGGCAGATGCACAGGAAGACAATATGCTATATCTGGGAAGCCGGAGAAAGAATGCTATATCCATTTTCTATTACTACGGACTTGTATGCCCTGGCCAAACTATTCATGGTCTTGCCTGTGAGTAGAAAATAACTCTCCTGGCTATCACTTCACAAAGGTTTACAGCCAATAGCAGGGAGACTGAGAAAAACAAAGAGGAGGAAGCTGAAGGGAAACTGACTTTACTTTCATTTTGATTACTACTCATAACTTGATGAGCAGCTTCGATAGTGTCATTTTAATGGGAGCTCCACCCCAGCCTTTCACGCTGTAACGGTGAGTGTTCAAAAGGGTTTAACTTAGATGCAATTTCTGCGTTGTAAACCCACATTGAAAATACACAAAATCAGTTTTCACTGTTTCCTCCATATCACAATTTCCAGGGGAAGAAATTACTTGCAGAAATATAGTCACTCTTTTAACATTCCTGATACTGTCACGATGATTAATTACCATCTAAACTCAACACAATAGATAGTACTTTCATGAACAGCCCTAATGGCATTTCTACTGGCATGTTTACATGCATACATTGTTATTTCAGTATATATTTCCTTTCAGTTACACAGCATACTGGCATTCCTAAATTGTGCAAGGATTAGAGGCTTGCTGAAAACCTAGTACACCCTTTAGTCTCTTCAAAAAGAAAGAAAAATATGAAAAATCTAGAAGCAGCCTCCTTACCTAAACCTAAATATTTCATGATTAGCAAATGTGAGTCACATTATGGTAGGGCTCCTGGTTTTATTTTTATTTTTTTAAACATTTATGTCTGTATTTATCCATCTTTATATTTTGACCATCTTATTGGTATTTTTCCATACTTATCTTGTGTTTTGAGAATAAATAGAGTCTTAAAATGGTATATTTCCACATTTATTTTTCTCTTAGACATGCACTCATTCTTGGATTCCTGTCGTATTTTAGCAAATTAAACAGTCACATATCACAAAACACTACACCCACAGGTACCGATTAGTGTTATACTACAAATATATGTTAAACTATGCCTGTATTTAAGGAAATCGAATACATTTATTTAAATCCCCATGCTGTCTATTTTCTCAGCTTTTGCATGGAATTCATGAAAGACAGCATGGAGAGTCTTTCACAACAAGCAAAAATGTCAGTGTTTTCCTGCTTTTAAAAATAAATACTGACAGGTATCACATTGTTTTCTGTCTGTATTTATCTGTAAAAATCAGTAAAAACAGAAAATTGGGAGCCTTAATTATGAATAAGGACTTTAGACAAGAGATACATAATTATGTATTTTGTCTCCTGCTCATTGTCAGGAAGAGCTATCGACTGGTTTTGTAGATTTTATATAGCACATGTGTGCTCTAAAGGCTTTAGAGCGTATTACACATGGTAAAAACAAATTCTGGCACAGGGATATTAAGGGCCTGATGGAGATTCCAGTGGATGGGTTACTCCATCACAAGCGTGACGGATATACCGTCTGCAGTAGTACAAGTGCCACTGAATATGATGTACTTGTAATTTGGCGGATGGGATATTCATCATGTTTGTGACAAACAAAAGCTTCTGCTGAACTATAAATCAAGGCCTTAGTGATTTGTTCAGAAGCACAGGAGTGCCTTTGCCCTGACTCCCTGGTTGCAAAGCTAGCAGGTTTGGCCATTAGGCCACGTCTCCTCCAAGGCCACCCATAAGTTAAACATTTTCTGTGCTTGCCCCTATGAATTTACACTTGCATGTCTACATCATGCACATTGCAATAAAATCTCTGAGATGGTCTGAAGGAGCTTGTTGTTTTGGAAATACAAAAGAATGTGTGTTTAGAGGCCTTAATTTCTAGCTCATCTAGAAAGAAATAGCATTGTAGGCTTAAGGTCTTGGTGTCCATTGGACAGACAACAGTGAAAACTGTGGAACTTCCAGCACCGGTCCAGATCACCCGTATACATGTGCGCTTGTGCTGCTCATTGTGTGTTTACCTGTTGTCATGCAGATTTCAAATACCCTTCCATAAGCCTTAAATCTACCCTTCACTGGTGTACTTTCATGGAAAACGCAGCACATCATGAACCCCGGAGTATAGCCACAAACCCCTATAGCAGATTCGCTTCATGGATCTCTGAGATGTATTCAGCAGAAGGATGTATATACGCATTGGACTGGCCTACTTGTGGCCTACTGGAAAATTTCACATGATATTCAGTCACAATGCATCCAACCCATACTGCTAGAAAAACAAATTGCCACAATCACCAGTGTTGTAGTGTGACATAAACAACACTACTGTAAGGTGTTACTAAATTAACAAGGAGTTATTAATCTAAAAGAAATTCAAAATATGCATGCCAAGATCGTCAAATCATGATGTTTTACAACACGCCCACAGAAGACAAATGAACTTAGGTCAAACACAAACTAGCTTCAAAATCTTCACCCTCATTTACAAAGAAATGCATGTGAGTTCCTTTAACAAATCAAGATTATTAATTATGCATCATTCAAGTATCAACCTATGAATGATTCAAATTCCAAGACCAACAGCCCCTTCTTTCTTCAATTACTCTGCCTTCTGAAGCTCTCCACTGGGTGATAATTTAGCTGTCATATGCAATGCAGGAAATTAAACAAATTTACTCCGGGAACCCAGTATACTGGGTGTCAAGGCGTGGCAATGGGAAGGGGGGGGAGTCACGAGAGACAGAGTAATTTAAAGCAGAGTCTGACATTCAATGTATGCATTCATTTTTTTAAACTGCCCCCAAAAAATGGTAACAAGGAGAAATGTGATAGAAATTCTGGTCTGTTTTACTTAATTGGTCACAAAGAAGCTGGATTTTAGAATGGTTTGTGTGGGTGGCACCTGCTGCAGAAAAATGTGTGTGTCCAGAAATTTTCAATAATAAGGGCAAAATAGCTATGGTGGTTATTGCAGTTCATGAGAGATCTGTGCTTTGTCTAGTCACAGTTTTGACTCATAAAGTAGCATAGAGGGTTAATGTGCCTGTTGCAAAGCACATTGTGTAACATGAAGTTTACAGATTTGAATTTAATGTAGATGGGTAAGCCGGTTACTGCTTTTGACACAGAGACCTTTTTGTTGCTTGCAGTTCATTAGTTGAACTCTTTCTACTTAAGCACAATGAGCTATGAACTGGCATCAAGGAGCTGCATACAAACTGAAAAACATGGATTCTGAAACTTATTGTTTTCTTTTCTCAATCTGTCTTTAGTCCGAGCACCGGAAACCACATGCTCAAATTAGGCACTGGGGCAAAGCCCTCAGCAAATACCATGATGTACAAAACTGAACAAGACGTGTTTTGTGTTTCCTGCTAGTAAAATGTTCCTGATCCAACCTCCTGGAAGTCAGGATTTATGAAGCCTGAATTTTATTTTTTAAATTTGTAAAAGAGAAACTGTTTCATGAACTTAAAATCGACTAGTGTGACATTTTTCAGTTTGCACTGGGCCATATACGAATTCTCTACTCATGATTTGCTTCAGTCAGTAGCTTTACCTAAAAAAGGCTTTGTTTCTGTAGATGACATTCATCTGAAACCAGGTAGAAGGGTCTTTTTTTATAGAAGGTGCTCAAGAAAAATGTGCGCTTAAAAAAACACAAACTATGCATTGAGTCTGCAGAGTCTGGTGGTTAAATTTCTCAGAACATTTGTGAATCTATCACAGTGTATCGTGTTACATTGCAACTAATTTGGTATTGGACTTGTACACATGTGCATTATGCAACTGAATACTTAGGTATCAGATAATTGTTTTCATGATCTTTTATTATATGTTATAGCCCTTAAAACTATGAAATTATTATGAGGTGTTTTGTCAGGAATGAAATGTGTTTGTTATCTTTTCTTCAGTCGTTATGAAGCGAATGATTTACAGAATGAAGTAAATAAAGATTAAGACCGATGACACAAAGAGTTACAGTATAAGCATCTCACGCATGACAGGAGGGAGGGAAAGATAAGATCGAAGGCTACAAATATTGTTGACATTTGGCACTGTGGTACATGTGAAATAACCCCAGTACTACAGGTCCTGCCATGCTATTGCAGCTATTTCCTGACCAAAGTTTGGCTGCCACACCATTCATAATCTGTTTCTCTATGTTTGCACATTCCCTTCCTACACAAATGTGCATCAGGTTTCCTCTTATTTTCAGAAAGTGGAAAGCTCACAATTGGAAATGACCAATTAATTCATCTTGCTCTCTTGCCCAGACAAGAATATTTGAATTGACGTTTCTTATTTTCTTCATACTTCTCTGGTAACACATTACATTTTTAATAGGGTAAACTAAGAAGCTGGCCAGTTTTCCTCACTTGGCACAGGAACTGCAGAGTGCTGTGAACATCCTTCATGCAGTTTGGCCCCTAGACAATTATCACAATAGGGATTCTTAGTAAAATAGTGAAAACAAGTCACAGAAATCGAGTTTTTCTCAGCTACGTTTGCTCTGATTTTTTTTAGAATTTTAAGTACATGTTTTTTAACAGGTGACATTAGGAAAAATGCTGCGGGAGAAGCCAAAAACAGAAACATCCATCTATTGAATATAGCCACGGTCACTGGAATTATGTGGCAGGAGAAGGCAAAATTATGCAACAGGGTTGAGTAAATTATGCGGCATGAAAAGGCACATTATGCGGCATAACGTGGCACGTTCTGTAATAATATTTCTTCATTTATTATTATTTTTAAACAATGTAACACTGTCTGAGCATTGGCTGAATTTCATTTACGCAATTTTAACACTCAAATATAGCAATGAGCAATAAAAAGCTGACCAGCTAAGTTTTGAAAAGGGACTTCCACCATGCGGCAACACATGCTGCTGCATTTTTAGCAACTTTGGAACCATTTGAGGTAGAACAAAAATGTGTTTCTGTTCAAATCTGCAGATAATGTGGCAGATGATGGATTTTATGGCAAATGTGGCAAATTCATAATTAGGTGTTAATTGCTACAGCCGTACAAACGCATAATTTCAGTAGCTCTAAATATAACCATGCACTTTGCATGCGCAACACAGATTTTCAATGTAATGCTAAAAGCACAGCAACAAAGTGTCATAACACAGCAAGAGGTTTTAAGTGTTTGTCATGGCATCTCAAGCTATTATTTCATAATCTCCAATGTGTGCTATGGCTTTTAAAGTGGTTATGAAGAAGATTATTAAAGTGTTAGTTCTTTTTGCAAAGTCATCACGATGCTGACAAAGTGACCACGGTTCTTTCATGGTACTGCAATGTTATTAGGGTTCATGCGAAGTTCCTCCTTCACGTCTGAGACAAATCACTGACCTTCTATTTCTTATCACGTTCCTGGAATGTTTCTGCCTCAAATGCATTGCCTGACTCGCTGCCTTTCAATCCTGACTGGAGCCCTTATCGAAAGGCAGCTAACCTGATAACTGGATGTTGTACAATTTGTTTCCGTCACTTACTTGTGTCCTTGCGCTCCTCGGTCAAGGTTACTGATGTCTAGTATGTCATAAGACCGTGAAATCACCAGAAAAAAGACGACCCTTCACTGACCTGCTCTGGTGTTCTGCATATAATCCAACAAGTGAGCAACAATTTACACGTTTTTTGGAAGTAGACACTGGATTGCGCTATTGTACTAAGTCTCTATATTGTTCCATAGCACTAAGTCCAGTCATTTGTGTGAAACACATCATACTCTTTACAATGAAGAAGACGGGGGTGTAACATTAACTTCTGATATAAAATGAGAGAGTGAGATACCTAACATTGTAACACGCATGACGGAGGCACTGCTCAGCCTTCGGACATCTGCTATGCTCCAGTTAAAAATGTTTATGGGGACCCATAATTTTGCATCATGTTATTGATTGTGCATGATATTCAGACTGTGGCAAATGTGGAAATTCTATCATTTGCCCTCGTCATCGTCTGTCAAAATCCCCCCCACCCCCACCAGGGCTCACCTGCACGGGCCATGGCTGGTACAATGTGTGTAGCACATGGGTAGCAGGAGGACTCCACATGTGAACGAGTGTGAAGCACCAACCTCAGAGGGATCAACCTAGGGTGCACCTGACACAAGATGGAGGGTGAAGACAGCCTCCCAGATGTTGGAGGTCCATTGCCAGCACTCTCATGGTTGGAGGGCTTAGATCCAGACACTGAAGTCAGGAGGTTGGAAATAAGGCCACCCTCGGAAATTCCATGAAGACACTGCTAGAATATCTATAAAAAATGTAGGTGCAATAGGACTTTTGTGCTAGATATCTATATAGAACTTTACACATTTTTACATTTAGCATTTTTGGAAATCATGTCCTGGAATTAATCATATAACAGGAACAAGGGAACCCTACTCACACGGAACAAGGGCAATAAACTTATTATCAAAAGACAGAGGCTCCTGTGGACCCTTAATGAAGTAATCTCAATGTATATGAGCACAATGGCAATATATTGGGTTATAGTGATATTGGAGAGAGAAGGAAGCAAATACACAATAAAATATTTATATAATCCTTGAAAGGAAATACTGTTACAAATTAATACATTTGAACATATAGTTCTGAGTGAAAGGTGTCCCAGTGAAAAACGGAACCTAGAAAATTAGTGACATATATGTGAAATATATACAAGGTTTCCAATGCTTCATATAAACGACCATTTACATATATATGTACAGTATACAGCGCTAGATACAGTGATCAATGCTGGTGAACAATGGTTTGTTTATGCAACTTGTCGACGGCGTTTTGACTATGTGTGCAGTGTAGGGTCTCTTCAGGACCTATGATCGTAGGGACACCTATGAGAAGATGAGGGATAATGTGAGTATGTGGCTCATTTTAAGCAACTAGTATTATGTGGTGGAACTAAGGTTTCGTTTGTATAGTACCTGAAGGGTAATGGACCAGCTCGTGTGGAGGATGTGGCACCATGCAAAGGATAAGAAAGGGATGCTCACATGGGTCCCAGCCGGGAGCTACACACGTGAGAAAAACGAGTAATTAGCATTCAAAAAGTGGGGGTTGGAGGCATGACCTAGTATTGTAACTTGGAACAGACCTGGAACTTACCCCAAGTGTGAGGTGGGTGGTGAGCAGGCTATTACGTGAATGCGCACAATGTAAGGATCCACGTGTGTGGAAGATGGCACGATCAAAGCGCTGTCAAGACGGGTCTGTAGAGAGGGGGAGGGAGCATGCGCATTGGTAATAGTACGGGGACACTTGTAATGGGATGAACATATATTTAATAAAGGCTCAGTGCTTACCGAGTTCCGATTCTGAGTGCATGCATGGAAGCAGGCTTCTTCCTTCTGTCGTCAATCACGATGAGGCCATACTTTTTTCATACTTGGAAGGATTGCCACAGGCTGCAGTTGATTCATTCTCCATAAGAGGTAAGTGGGCACACGCCCTGTGCTTGAATGCTGTCAGCTCGGTGCTATATCACGTTTTCCCCAAGCGCACATTTTTAGGTCTCGCCTGACCCAGCGCATGCGCTGGTCTGGCGAGACTTATTGAGAGGGCTCCAAAAAGTGCTACCAGGCCAGCCTAGAGCTACAGTGCATGAGCGCGGGCGCGCGTGCCGCGCTTTACCGCGATTACTTTCACTTTCGCGGCCGCAGGGCCGCTTTGATGTTTGATCGTGATCGCTATCACTTTCCCTTTCCTGGCCGCACGGCCGCTTGGCATAGCCAATAGGTCTCGCTTTTGGGACCTTATAAGTATTTAGTTATGAAAGTATTGCATGGCTAAACACTTATAAGGTCCCAAAGGCGAGACCTATTGGCTACGCCAATGCTTGTTTTAAATACATTGACCTCTTCTTTTAGACACCAAAGTGAGAATATTCTCACCCATCATATGAAAAAAGTAATTTCACTTTTGGGAGCTACCTAAAGGTCATGTAGTTTCATTAGCATATCAGCAGCACTCACAACACCTTTAAAGAACTTTTTTGATGTGTGCTTTGAAGGACTGGGCAGCACCCTATAAAAAGTGTACCCTCTCAGCAGCCTCCCCAGTTGCTTCTCTGTGTGACTGCACAAGGGTGCCAATGAACAACCATTGACAAGGTGGTTGATCCTAGAGGGAGATTAGGGTCCTCTCACCCTCTCAACTCCTGCTTTAGGCCATGTTGGGGTAGTGCAGCTTGGGGACCTCCTCTAGGGTAGTCTTCAATCTGCAATCCAGGTGTGATGTTACCTGCACCCTGGGCCATGGGAGTTCTCTAATCTACAGGGTTCAAACAGCATGTACATTTGACTATGCTTCCTGTGTAGATAAACTCATGAATAATGTGCGCTTGGAATGTCTAGCATTACAGAAGCAGCGCTTTGATGCTTAATGGCACTGAAATACTGCAATGAAGACACTTGGGGGTCAAACCTGACAACCTGTCCATTTTTGTGAAGGGTTTTGGACTAACGTGTATTCTACAATATAGATCATGATCCATTGGCAGCATGCTTGAAATTCACTTCTCCGCGTACTAACCAAACTGAAGTCTGCGCAATGTGATGCCATTCCTCTCTACAGCATATATAGTGTCACTCTCTCCATGTATGTATGGGCTGTTAGAGTGTGTACAGAGTTTATACAAAGCAAAGGCTTGCACTGGTGCAAACAACTGAGCAAAAACAATGTGCACTAAAATTGCTGCTTGTGTAAATAAATAAAGGAGTAAACCAGTATTTCTCCTATCCAAGTCTGGACCAGAATATATAATCCTTTGCACCTAAAAGAAAACTTTTGTCAAACAGGGTTGTCCACTAGTACATAGGTTGCAAAAATGGTGCATTTCGATTATCTAAGTATTGACCCTTCAACAAAACCCCTTTCCTCTATTCCTAGATGCATAGCAACAGAATGGTGCAAAATAGATTGAATCCATTTTTGAACCTGCACAAAATATTTGTGTGATGTGGTGCTGTGGAGTTTTGTCATGTATATACACTTTGCATCAGCAGGGTTCTCCATGGATATTTTGGGAACAGCCTAGAACAGTAGTACAAACAAGCAAAATGTACCTTTACAACGCTCACAGCAGGCTCCCCTCTGCTTCACTACCAGTGCACAATCCTTCGAGATCACTGGACACCTCTCTCGTTTGCACGTCACTTCCTGATTCTACAAAATGAAAAAGGAGAGGAAATGTGCATTAGGACTTGACACTTTGTAGATTAAAAGATGGCGGTCTTTCTCACCCATATAATTTGATCACAAATTACTGTTCCCCAGTCTCTAATTAATGGTGATTTCCACCCAGCTTTAATGTCTGGTAAAAGAGATATTCTTTTTTGCAAAGATTATTAAAAACTCAAGCTACTTAAAAACATATCTGCACATTATACAGTAGATATTATAATACAATGCAAGGGGGCGGTTGTCTGAAGTATGACCCACTCTGCCAATGATGAATCATATCACTGAAATTAATTGGAGCTAGATGGCGCGGAGCAAGATGAAATAATGAAATATGAGAGTCTGAGATTGTGTGGAACATTCTTCCAGGCTTTTACATGAAAAATAATTCATACTTTCAAAATGAGAATTGAACAACTTCATCAGGGATCAATTTAAGGTAATACATCTGCAACCAGAATCTTGTTCGAAGCGTTCCATATACAGAATTTCAGAGAAATGTAATGTTTTATACACATACATATTTGTTAGCCCCGTTCATAGCAGTACATTTCTTCCTGTTAGTAAGAGAGACGGCGTAGTGATAAATTAAGAAAACACAACACGTTTCTACACTAAAAGTATACTGATTCCAGCTTCTAAGATCCAGTATTAGGCGTTTTTCACTAATTAAGAGCTGTTCTAAACATGGCTTATATATTTTAAAATTATTAGGTGGAATTAGTTATTGTGGCTGTGCAAAGCATGCAGCTTGATTCAGACAGCAGTTTATTTTGGGGTCAGTCAATTAATGCTAACTCAGATGGAACAATCTGTTCAGAAAACGCATGCTTTTCCAGAACATGAGACAACATTTGTTGATGTTTAATATTCAGAATGAGCAAACAATACCACAAATCCCAGTTTCTGGAAAGAAAAACATATATATTAAGTAGGGTAGTTTTTAAATTAAAGATAATAGCATTCCAAAGTCCATAAAATTGGAATCAAAACACATGGTATATGATTAAAACAATATATATTAAACATATAATTTCCTAAGGAGTGTATGTCCTCGATAAAAGTAAACAAAGTATAAAGAGTTCTAATCACCGCTACCTGAGCCGTATTACAGAGAATGCCCGGGGCGCAACGGGCATACGCGCCTGCTTTGTGCGCCCCCTGGACACTTAGGTATTACAGAAGGGGCCACAGACACTTGTGCGGCCCATTCTGTAATACAGATAGTGCTCGTACACATGTAGTGCCGGCGTTATCACTAGAAGACATTCCCTCATTTGCATGGGGACGTGGCTCAATGCAAATGAGGGAATCACTTTGCCTCTGCACTCATGCCCTAGTATGGATGCGGGCGCAGAGGCAAACATCCGCCAGAAAAATATGATACACTTTCAGTGTGCCTCCTTAAGGCAGCCGTCCGGAGGGGAGAAAGGGGGTCCTATCTATGGAGCCCTCAGATATCCCCTTGCAGGTTGGTGAAATGACTCACTGCACCTGCCTACAAGGGGATCCCTTCCCTCTCTTGAAAGTGCAGGTCGTGCCTCCTGCACTGTGAAACAAGGAGTGTCTTTGAAGCAGTCGCACTGTATTTCACTTGAATGCGCTGCCCTCAGGGCAGCACAAGTTTGCAGTTACCATGAGTGCAGCGCATTCACCATAATAGGGCGAACTTTCCCTGTTTACACCCAACGTACTTGTTTTAGGGTGCACCGTGGTGCAAACAGAGTAAGTGCACCCTTATGGTAGTATAGGCACAGGTTTTTCTCTTGTTGTGTCATTAATTCAAGGCCCTTAATACAAGTGAACTAGATAATTCTGACCGCTCTTTGCCTAGAGATCGGTATTTAGTGTATTGCAAAGTTTACTGCACCTTAGCACTCCTGGGTGCAATAAAGTCTGCACCCCTGCAATTTTCAACAATTACATGTCAGCAAGTTAAATTATACATAAAACATAGACTGAAGAACATACACAGTAAATACCAGGATTTGCAGATTTTGGTTGGAAAGCACCATTGACCACAGGTTAGGCCCCATTTTGAATGGCAAAACGTATAATTAGATGTAATTATAGGGGACAAATTCTGGACCATGGGGTATTCAATTTCACCAAATGCAATAATTCTCTGATTGCCCTACATGTCACTCTTAATCATGGCCTAAGTATATAAATGGAAATGGTAGAATGAATGTTTTTAAGAAAACCAAGCTTGGTGATATTTGCATAGCATTGAGGTATCCCATCTGCCACCTTTTGGGCCTGACCACAAAATTTGAACAAGCACCATCTGAAAATGTACAGCAGTATCTAAGGCCCTCTGCAGTAATGACTTTCAAGACAAGATATATGCGCAGTGTTGAGTTTGAGGGCCAAATATCAACTAGGCCATTCGCATAGGATTTGTCAACACGTGGTCATGCTTTTCAGGTTTTGGATAATGAAAATAATCAATTTTTGTGAATGATTGCATTTTTTCAAGAGATACTTTCAGCAGATTGAGATACATAGGCATGCAATGATATAGTTTTGACTTAATTAATGCCTCAACCACCAGCTTTTGATGAGCAATTTTGAGATTTGAGCGGACCTTGGACAGGGCATAGTGATTTGAACACATCCTGCATGCCTGGTTCAAAGGTCAATTCAAAGGTCATTTGATTATGAAAAATGCCACCCAAATTCTCTACTTCTTCCATTGGAGTTGCTGGCTGCCCCATTTGTGTCATAAGTTACTGCGGCAAATCAGTATCCACCATGCTAGCCAACAACAGAACATAGATTTACCACAGCTGAGTCACAAGCAATCAATGTTCACCCAGCTCTTGTCCACTAAAAAGCAGCCTGTCACTTTAGACACCTTGTCTATAACTTGCGCATGCTCACTTGGATCTAGGTATCATCATCATAAATATGATCGGAGATAATATAGTTGCATATTTTGACACAATAATCTCTTCAAAGCAACAGTAGACATCATTTGATTCATTGCATCAGAGCCACAAAAAAAAAATAATAATAATACTTTACAGCCAGCCCAAACTGAGTAATGGGCACCAGTGCACCAAGCAGAATGGAGTAAATGGCAACGTCCTTAGGCACACACATTCATATACATAGTGCTCTAAATAACATGATCTCACCAGCCATTATCCATTATTATCCATAACTGAATAATATATATTTGCCTTTTCTAACCTTACCTGCAAATATCAAAGATGACTTATTTGTCAACAATATGAAACGCAATCAAAAAAATGTCAACAGACCACGTTGACTGTAGACCATGAGAATTCCAGAACCTTAAAGGAAGCTCAGATTTCAAAAGCGATAGGAACCATAGACGTTGTAGAAACACACTATACTAGTACATATTTATCTCAATATAGGGAACCCAATATCCCCTTGTGGGCTTGGCTAATTAAAAGTAATGTAATAGTGCCAACAAGGGATATATTTTGTGATCAACTTTGTTAGAGACTATCATTAGCACCAGATGTCTGATCATGACTTAAAAAATCAATTGTAACCAAGTTTCTATTAGTTATTCAAAAGAGGAAATAAATTTGCAACACCAGATGTATCTCTTATTTGTTATATTTAATGAAAGACACTTATTTCATTAGGGGTTCATAACCAGAAAAGTCTTCAGTCCATTGATAACAGAAAATCAAATTCTTCTCAGTAAGATTTCCCTAGTCCTCAATGTAGCACAACCCACTAGCTATAAAAACAAATATGGGGTATGCCCTACACCTAGGACCTAGATCTCCCCAATTGAATTTTAACAAAGACTAAAAGGAAACTTGGGTTTAGATGTTGATGTTTCAGTCTCTCAGGTAATACATCGATGAGACCAGCTTCAGGACAGAACAATTCATGTGTAGATCTAAGACCCCTTGATCAATGATGGGGTGTATGTTCCAGCCAGACCCTCAAGATCCTTTCAACTACATCTCCTCAGCACGACCATAGTCAAAAGAACAAGATGGGGAGGAAGCTCATTCGCTCACCTGGTACCTAATTTGTGGAACGGCCTCCCACTCGGCCTTAGATAACTGCAAGATGAATACCCCATTAGAAAAAAAACTCAAGACCTGGTTGTTCCCTCATTTAATGCATTAGTAGACACGATTACCCAGTTCAGCTCTCACCAGTGCGGGTAAGCCCTCGGGCAGCCATGCGCTTTACTAACACCCAAACATAAACATAAAGGTTCATAATATTCAATATTGATCTCATGACACATGATACATTTTAGTGACTCTCTCATGCACATCAATTTGCTTGGTTGTAAATGTCTTAGAGTGCAGAAGAATGACAACTTCATGTGGAATGCCATAGAGAAGCGCTTACAGCTGCCGCTGCTAGACACTTTTAATGGAACGCGCCCAAACTAAATGAATGCTGCTTCATATCATAACATGACATTGTGACTCATCATCTTCATACGAATTGTTATAAGTGGGAGACTGTACCACAAATTAGGTACCAAGGGTGCGAATGATCTTCTTCCCTAACTTGTCATTTTGACTCATTTTGACTCTGGTCGTGCTGAGAAGATGTAGTTGAAAGGATCTTAAGAGTCTGGCTGGAACATACAAGAGGGACCAAAACGTTGACGTCTAAACCCAATTTTCCTTTTAGTCTTAGCTAAAATTCAATTGGGGAGATTTAGGTCCTATGTGTAGGAGAGACATCATATTTGTTATTAGAGATAATGGGTTGTGCTACATTGATGACTAGGGAAATCTAACTGAGAAGGATTTGAATTTTTGTTATTATTGTTTCGAAGAACTTTCTGGTTATGAACACCTGATGAAAAAGGTGTTCTACTTTGAATATAACAAATAAGAGATAAGTCTGGTGTTGCAAATTTATTTTGTCTCTTGGATAATTAATCCAAACTTGGTTACAATTTATTTTTGATGTTACGGTCAGATATTTGGTACTAATGATAGACTCTAACAAAGTAGATCATGAAATATATCCCTTGTTGGCACTATCTATTACTTCACTTTATATAATAATACATGGCATTGAATAGCCGGAATGGCCCGGACAGCCTGAATTGCCTGGATTCTTTGACCCCCTTGCTTTACAGGTGGCTAAGAATTGTGGGGCTTTCTTCAAGAAGAAGATGGAGAACCTGAATGTCAGCAAGAAGCTCGTCTCGAGCTTCCATATGTAGATGGGAAGCAATAATCTGAGTAGCTCCCAAACTTGGCAGTAGTATTGGTGAACATGACGGAGTTGAAGAAGCCCAGATTTCAGTTGACATGTACTAAACAGTTTTATTCTGAATTTAGATGCCTTTTGTGGTCAGCATTTGTGGATCAGGGGAAGGAATTTGAGTTTCATCCTGACTTAGACAGGTGCCAGAGAAACTCCTTAAAAACAAGAGCTATTGTATCTTTTACACAAGGAATCAAAGCAGTTGTGTTGAGCCCATAAAATGTACAGATGTTTAACTCCATCTAATTTCAACACACTCCACTCTACCTATTAGTGTTAGTGATTGGTTTCATGCTTTGTTTCTTGTTCCTGTAATTTATAGGGTGAATTAATCCCCCAATCTTGTATTGGAAGTAATACGAACAACAAAGAATCAGACCGCACCCTACACGCTAAACAGAAGACCTTTCCTCGAGATTCCGGATTACTGTATGCATGAATACGTTCAACCTAAAGAGATTGATCTGCCTTGAAAAAGCCCTGGCCTGCTGGCCTCTGGGCAAAACATGTGTCGGCTGTTCCCATGCTTTCAACACTTGTCTTTGAAATAAAAAGACCACTGCAAACAAAAAAATGTAACCCTTTGTTGTTCGTATTACGTCCAATACAAGATTGGGGGATTAATTCACCCTATAAATGACAGGAACAAGAAAAAAAGCACGGAACCAATCACTAACACTAATACCTTGGAACAGGTGTTATCTGGGTGAAACCACCTTTTTGGTTTGTGCTACAATCCAAATTGGGTCCTGACCAATTGTATGTGAACCCTGGTAACACCCACCAGCCACATCCACTCTACCTAGACTGTCTAATTTTGCACTTGATCAAAGGAGATGGGAATTAATAAACATGATTAATGTTGAGACTATTTTAGAAGGACCCAGTAATCATGAAAGTGTTATTTAACAAGGTGACTCTTAACTATCTGTTATAGACCATAAATTCCTCACAGCAATTAAGGTTTCGGAAGAAATCCTTGTGCAAATGGAATCTCTACTCTGTCAATAGCAGATGGTACTCTTAGCTAACATACTGGTACTTGTTGTATTTTCATCGAAAGAATGGAAGACTGAGACAACCCCGTGACTGCTCGATGTTGTGATCTTAAACTTATCTCAAAAAAGAGAGTTTCCCAGGGACCAGAAAGGACTGGGTGTCAGATATTTATCAAAAAAAGATTCCTTTCTGTGTATTACTCTTTTAGTTGGTGACCATGAGGCCTACACATTTAGATCAATAACCTTTGATTTTTGACTGTGACACTGGACAAATATTATTACTCCAGACTAGAATATACTTTTTGTTACTCTCAAAATTTATTTTTCATAGGAAAACACTTATGTTCAATAAAATCATATTTTAAAATTGCATTCAATATATACTCTGATTGGGTGCTCTGGTACAGTCTTATATATGCTATCTAACAATTCCGTATTACGGTATCTATCTCAGAGTCACACACACTTCAAATCATGTACTTTCAAAATTGCAAATTAAATACTACACAAATACATTTCATATGCTTTAAAAAGTCCCACTGTCGACGCGTTTCGGTGCATAGGTTACAATAGTAGCACCTTCCTCAGGACGGACGAGAATTTAAAACCAAAGTTTTGTTCTTCTTTCTAAAAAAGAGAATGCATATAATTAATACCATTTCCCTATGGAGAGTTGATTCTAGTTCTGGGCTATGCTGTTAGTGTCACTTATACATATTGTCTGCCCTTACTTTAAGTGTAGGGGTTGAAGTCCTTCTGTGGGTGTTCAGGACGACTTTATCACTTCTCAACTTTTGTGATTTTAGACCACTTGCATCATAGTCAGTGGAGTCATAGAATTCTACAAAAAGAGCATGGAGTTATTTCACCATACTTTTTGAGCCTATTAGCCTATTCTCATGCTGTTAAGCAAAACACTTACTTTTAAAAAGTCACGTTGACACATGTTCAATGGTGTCTTAAAGCAGGTACGTCTTTCGATATGCACCGCCTGTATTCAATTGTTTAGCTGTGCCTGTAAGGTACATAGATAATGCTATATACTTCAAATAATGATGTCATGGCACTGGTGTTTATTCTCAACAAATACATCCATATACCTACCAATAGGTTTTTCGCCTAATGTTTAAGTTCAGGCTGTCCTTCCCTGCACCTTTTCAAGTGGTGTCCTGATACCTGTACCGGAATAACATGACGTTCAATTTAAGTGTACAGTTATCCATAGATCATGGCTTTAGACATCTACCTATCCCCTACTCCTTCTAAATTAGAAAGGGGTTCAGTACATACCAGTTAGAGCCTGCAATATCTTGTGGCAGCCTGAATCTTGACAACGCTGTCTTCTTTTCTTTAAGCGCTGTCAGCCACACTGTAGGTTTTCTTGGGGGTGTTTTTACTTTTACTCCCAACCTGTGTATTAAAAGTCATATTGGAGGAGGTTTTATTTAGATCCTCGCATAGAAGAATCTTCTTATCGCATTCCCCAGATTTTGCCAAATTTGCTAATTACAAGTATGTCCTCTACTCTCATTGTCACTCATGCTGTTTTAAAGCAGTGCTGAGGTGTACTTTAATATTTCTTTATCAGAGGTAACTAACAGAAACCGTGCCCTGTTCGCTTTGCAGTGCTACAGCGTTAAAAGCGATTGTCACAAGCAGCCCCTCCCTAGAGCACTTGCTTAATGACCCTCCCTAGAGCACTTGCTTAATGCAAGCTGATAGACTAAGGTCTTCAGAAAAGGAGTACCACAACTTTCCCCCTTTCCTAGGATTTCAGTCTTGGAATCCTGCATAGGAGAAAAGATTCTCTCCCTCACTCTACATACATTCGAGTGCCCAATGCTTACTCAAGTCTTCTATCCATCTAGTTTGCACCAAAGCGGTCCTTACCTTTAAAAATCGGCGAGCCTGCTAGTCACAACGTCCTGCTTCCACCGCAACTGGTGAATGCAGTCGTTTGTGCAGGCTTTAAATACCCCTAGGCATACTTAATTGGATGCCTATTACCTGCCAAATTGGTATTTAACATTCAATTAAGGTAGCCGTCTATCGGCGCCATTTTAGTAGTTTTTTGCATCAATCCTTTAAGGACTACAGGTCCATGGGTTCAATCCCGGGTCCTCCTGTTTGCCGAATTTTAAGCTGGTGACTATTATTATTTCTGATTTGTTTATAACACTGTCCCCTTTTCTTTTAATATTGTAAACTTCCTCCTGGGCACACCGGTTTGTTCAGACCGATTTTCGATCGTTTTCGGCCGCCATTTTGGTAGTTTTTAAGTCTTATTTGCGAACTACAGAACCACGGGTTCAATCCCCGGTCCCCCTGGTTACTGATTTTCGAATTTTTCCATATTTGCCGATTTTTCAGCTGGTGACTTGTATTATTTCTAATTTATTTATAACAATATCCCATCTTATTTTGATATTGTAAACTTCCTCCTGGGCACACCGGTTTATTCAGACCGAATTTCGATAATTTTCGGCCGCCATTTTTGTAGTTTTTTAGTCTAGTTTGCGAACTACAGAATCACGGGTTCGATCCCCGGTCCCCCTGGTTGTTGATTTTCGAATTTATCCAGGTTAATATTTCTACCTTGCTGGTTACAAGTTCACATTAAATTCACGCCATTTTTGCAGTTCGCTATGCTGCATTGTTAAGGAACTACACGGTCACTGAATTGGTCCCCAGCCCTATATTTCACAGAATTTGAGTATTAGTCTCTCTAATTACACAAGATACTGTTTAATTGATTTGCAACTGGCATCTTGGTATTATGTCATAGTTCTCTTTGTGCACAGAAGTACTAGGATGCAATGCTCATTAACTGCCTCATTCTGTGCTCAACTGTTATTCCTCTACTCGGCTGGTGGTTCCATGATCACATATTTCAATAAACCTGTAGGGCATGCCAATTTTCACACATTTCTTATTGTGAGGTGTGTCCCCTTATCCCACCCTATGGTCGTAGGTCAAAACAATTTATACTCCACAACAAATGTCATACGGTTCACTATTGCTATTCACCATATACTACATTTCATATCATTTGTGTATTCTTCTATACAACAAGAAAAAAACAGTTACTGTAAAATGAATGGGTATAAAGTTCAACCTTGCTATTGGACATCTTCTACACTGCATGTCTGCTTTATTCAGTTATAAAAATAAAATAGAACAGTCACCGTGTTACATTGGGTATACCTGCATTGTGCTTTTTGTTAACAATATCTAATACAACATGATTCTTTTGCATAGTCTTTACAGAAAATACTTGCATTATAGCTACAATGCCATCCTAAATACATAATACAATTTTCATTGCCTATACTTGCTTATTTCTCCCCATTGGGGCCAGCCTTAATTTGGGTCGTGTTAATCCTGATATTTATTAGGGAGATGATTACAGACTTTCATATTACTATCCTGTATTTCTTGGATGTGGTGGGGCAGAGATCTGCAGCACTATCTAATCATTCTGTCCCATTCCTCTCGACCGTTAAGTCCTAGATAATAAGATTTAAATTTGGACATATAAAACTGTTCTCTCTGTTTACGTTTTTTGTTTAAATCTCCTCCCCTTACTGAAATCCTGATCTTTTCTAAGATGAACCACTTGATGTCATCCATATTGTGGTTTTCAGATGTCCAATGTTCAACCAAAGGAGCATTCTTTCTTTGG
Organism: Triturus cristatus; assembly: GCF_964204655.1. Taxonomy (NCBI): domain Eukaryota; kingdom Metazoa; phylum Chordata; class Amphibia; order Caudata; family Salamandridae; genus Triturus; species Triturus cristatus. The sequence continues at coordinate 495,006,657 of NC_140588.1, forward strand.
TTTCTTATTGCGGATCGATGCTCCGTGAGCCTTAGACGCATTTCACGTCCGGTTTCTCCAATGTAACATTTGTTACAAGGACACAGCAATAGGTACACTACATTAGATGTGCGACAATTAACATGTTCGTTCATCCAATGAGTTATACCGTTGATTTCCAGTTTGTCGGTCTTAATGATGCTCTTACAGTGTGAGCAAGACCCACATGGCAGGTTTCCCCTAATAGGAGTATTATTTGCAATACTCCTTAGTCCCCCACTCTTTGGTTCTTTAAAGGTATGCACTAAATGGTTCCTGATGGTCTTGTTCCTCCTGTATGCATATGTTGGTTTAGCCATTGGTATCACTCCTACCTTATTCAATATGCCCCAGTTCTTGTTAATCAGGTTTTTTACCTTGTTACTAAAGCCGTTGTAGTCTGATACCATTATAATTCCATCATTACGATCATTCGTTTTTGTCGATGTCTCGAACAGACTATCACGGTTATAGTACTTGGCGCGCTTATAAGCTAGTTTTATTAAGCGCTTAGGGTATCCTCTCTGTGCAAGCTTAACTCTAAGGATGGCTGCGTGTTTTTCATAACTGGATCTATCGCTGCAGTTACGCCTAATCCGTAAGAATTGGCTGAAAGGTATCCCATCTTTCTGGCATTTAGGATGGTAGCTGGTATGGTGAAGCAGGGTGTTACGGTCTGTGGGTTTTACGAACAATTCTACATTGAGGACTCCTTCTTTTTCATGGATCCTGATGTCTAGGAAGTCTACTGCTGATTGACTTTTATTTGAGGTAAACTTAAGATTTGGATCCCCGCAATTGATCCATTCAAGGAAGGTGTCTAAATCCCTTTCTGGACCGTCCCAAATGAAGAAAATGTCGTCTATGAATCTAGACCAGCACTTTACATTCTCAAAAAAGGGACACATCTCATTGTAGATATGTTGGGTCTCAAATCTCCCAACATACAGGCATGCCAGGCTGGGAGCACATGTGGCTCCCATACTGGTGCCCTTGATCTGGCAGTAGTGATCTTGCTTGAATAAGAAGATGTTGTTTTTTAGAATTATATCAATGCATTTTATGATGAAGGTGTTTTGTGCAGTAAGATCCCCTGCCTCATTTCCCAAAATGTCCTCCATCATTCTCACAGTATCCTCTTGTGGGATATTGGTATATAATGCTTCAATATCTAAGCATACCAGCCATTGGGTGTCTTTATTGAATACTAAACCCTCAATTTTAGAAATCATATGGGTGGTATCTTTTATATATGAGGGTAGTTGTGTGACCAAAGGCTGGATGAAGTGGTCCACATATTTGCTGAGAGGCTCAGTCAAAGATTCAATTCCTGACACTATAGGGCGCATTGGGGGGTCTTCCAGGTTTTTGTGAACTTTGGGCAGCCCATATAGTGCTGGGACCTTAGGGTTCTCATTAATTAGGAATCGATATTCCTCTTCGCATATTATATTGTCTTCTTTAGCGAAGGTTACAACATCTCTCACCTTTTTCTTAAGACTGTCCCATTCTCTCACGCTACTGGATTTATAGTGTGTCTCATTATTCAGTAGTTTAAGCATTCTGTTTTCATAGTCTTCAGTGGTTAACACCACTATGCTCCCTCCCTTGTCTCCTGGTTTTATGGTGATATCATCACAGGATGACAAGGACTTTAGTGCCGCCCTTTCCTGTTTTGATAAATTGTTTTCAGTCCATACTTTTGTATCTAATAGCTTCTCTAAACCAGTGGTCACTGCTTTTTCAAAGGTATCCACCTCTTGTCCTACCATTGCTGTATTAGGTGTCCAGATGGATGGTGGTTTGAGGCCCGATTTATTAGTGGTCTCTCTACTCTCTTTCCCTTCAAAAAACTTTTTTATTCTGACTTTTCTGAATAGGTCCCTCACATCCCTTTCTATGTTAAATCTACAGCCTATTGTGCTGGGGGCAAAACCTAATCCCTTCTCTAAAACACTAATCTCATGTGTTGTGAGTATTTTGTTAGAAAGGTTTATTATTGGGGCTTTGAAGGTTGCTTCCTCTATTTCTAGTCTTTGTATTGGGGGTGTCAGGTGTTCTAATTCTATTCCCAATCTTTGTGGCTGCGGGTTCGCATGTAGGGTCTCCTCATGGTTCCCGCTACTTGTTGGTTGCCCTGACAACCCCTCCCCCGGGCTTTGAATCCTCTCTGTTGGCGCCTTTGTTGCTGCCCTAAAAAAACTGGTTGGTATTCCCTGTTGTTTACCTGACCTCCTTCTCTTGTGTCAGTTCTGTTTCGTTGTTCCTGATTTCTTTCCCCTTCTGATTCAGAACTGTTGTATGATGTATCGGAGAATGTCACATTCTTCCTGTGGTACCTATTCCTATTGTAGGTAAATTGTTTACCATTGTACTCTGTAGGTGCTGGTTGCTCATAATAGTCTTTCTGAATATATGGGTACACAGATTCATTTTTGTAATTAGCTATGTCTTTACGTAGCTTGTTTGTTTTTTTGTTTATCATATATTCTTGATAGCCGCTGATGTCTTCCTTTATTTCATCTAATTTTTTCTTCGCGTCATCTAGCGTTGTGCTTTCGTTTAGTTGTTTCTCAAGGGTCTCGATCTCCTCCCTTTCTATTATAATAATGGCTTGTGCGGTTTCTATTATGAGCAACATCCAATCGCGACTACATCTGTTCGCGATTAGTGTCCAGCTTTCCTTGAACTTCTCATTATTCACGAATAAACCCGGTTCGTTTCTAATCTGAAGTCCTACAGGTATAATGCCCTTCCTGCAATACTGAATGATAAACTCAGAATGTAATTCCGTGCGTATCATTTTTTTCTTTAGGTTCCAAAGTTTATTCCACCTCTCATCATCGTTTTTTGTTAATGTCATGGAATTAATGGTTTTTGATGAATCTCCTATCAGTTGTTTAAATTGGTCTTCTGAGAAGCCAAACGTGCGTAAAGTATCCATTTTATAGGGTAGCGCCCACTCTCCAGCTGCAAGAGCTGTAGAACAATCTCAAAAAAGAGAGTTTCCCAGGGACCAGAAAGGACTGGGTGTCAGATATTTATCAAAAAAAGATTCCTTTCTGTGTATTACTCTTTTAGTTGGTGACCATGAGGCCTACACATTTAGATCAATAACCTTTGATTTTTGACTGTGACACTGGACAAATATTATTACTCCAGACTAGAATATACTTTTTGTTACTCTCAAAATTTATTTTTCATAGGAAAACACTTATGTTCAATAAAATCATATTTTAAAATTGCATTCAATATATACTCTGATTGGGTGCTCTGGTACAGTCTTATATATGCTATCTAACAATTCCGTATTACGGTATCTATCTCAGAGTCACACACACTTCAAATCATGTACTTTCAAAATTGCAAATTAAATACTACACAAATACATTTCATATGCTTTAAAAAGTCCCACTGTCGACGCGTTTCGGTGCATAGGTTACAATAGTAGCACCTTCCTCAGGACGGACGAGAATTTAAAACCAAAGTTTTGTTCTTCTTTCTAAAAAAGAGAATGCATATAATTAATACCATTTCCCTATGGAGAGTTGATTCTAGTTCTGGGCTATGCTGTTAGTGTCACTTATACATATTGTCTGCCCTTACTTTAAGTGTAGGGGTTGAAGTCCTTCTGTGGGTGTTCAGGACGACTTTATCACTTCTCAACTTTTGTGATTTTAGACCACTTGCATCATAGTCAGTGGAGTCATAGAATTCTACAAAAAGAGCATGGAGTTATTTCACCATACTTTTTGAGCCTATTAGCCTATTCTCATGCTGTTAAGCAAAACACTTACTTTTAAAAAGTCACGTTGACACATGTTCAATGGTGTCTTAAAGCAGGTACGTCTTTCGATATGCACCGCCTGTATTCAATTGTTTAGCTGTGCCTGTAAGGTACATAGATAATGCTATATACTTCAAATAATGATGTCATGGCACTGGTGTTTATTCTCAACAAATACATCCATATACCTACCAATAGGTTTTTCGCCTAATGTTTAAGTTCAGGCTGTCCTTCCCTGCACCTTTTCAAGTGGTGTCCTGATACCTGTACCGGAATAACATGACGTTCAATTTAAGTGTACAGTTATCCATAGATCATGGCTTTAGACATCTACCTATCCCCTACTCCTTCTAAATTAGAAAGGGGTTCAGTACATACCAGTTAGAGCCTGCAATATCTTGTGGCAGCCTGAATCTTGACAACGCTGTCTTCTTTTCTTTAAGCGCTGTCAGCCACACTGTAGGTTTTCTTGGGGGTGTTTTTACTTTTACTCCCAACCTGTGTATTAAAAGTCATATTGGAGGAGGTTTTATTTAGATCCTCGCATAGAAGAATCTTCTTATCGCATTCCCCAGATTTTGCCAAATTTGCTAATTACAAGTATGTCCTCTACTCTCATTGTCACTCATGCTGTTTTAAAGCAGTGCTGAGGTGTACTTTAATATTTCTTTATCAGAGGTAACTAACAGAAACCGTGCCCTGTTCGCTTTGCAGTGCTACAGCGTTAAAAGCGATTGTCACAAGCAGCCCCTCCCTAGAGCACTTGCTTAATGACCCTCCCTAGAGCACTTGCTTAATGCAAGCTGATAGACTAAGGTCTTCAGAAAAGGAGTACCACAACTTTCCCCCTTTCCTAGGATTTCAGTCTTGGAATCCTGCATAGGAGAAAAGATTCTCTCCCTCACTCTACATACATTCGAGTGCCCAATGCTTACTCAAGTCTTCTATCCATCTAGTTTGCACCAAAGCGGTCCTTACCTTTAAAAATCGGCGAGCCTGCTAGTCACAACGTCCTGCTTCCACCGCAACTGGTGAATGCAGTCGTTTGTGCAGGCTTTAAATACCCCTAGGCATACTTAATTGGATGCCTATTACCTGCCAAATTGGTATTTAACATTCAATTAAGGTAGCCGTCTATCGGCGCCATTTTAGTAGTTTTTTGCATCAATCCTTTAAGGACTACAGGTCCATGGGTTCAATCCCGGGTCCTCCTGTTTGCCGAATTTTAAGCTGGTGACTATTATTATTTCTGATTTGTTTATAACACTGTCCCCTTTTCTTTTAATATTGTAAACTTCCTCCTGGGCACACCGGTTTGTTCAGACCGATTTTCGATCGTTTTCGGCCGCCATTTTGGTAGTTTTTAAGTCTTATTTGCGAACTACAGAACCACGGGTTCAATCCCCGGTCCCCCTGGTTACTGATTTTCGAATTTTTCCATATTTGCCGATTTTTCAGCTGGTGACTTGTATTATTTCTAATTTATTTATAACAATATCCCATCTTATTTTGATATTGTAAACTTCCTCCTGGGCACACCGGTTTATTCAGACCGAATTTCGAGTAGTTTTTTAGTCTAGTTTGCGAACTACAGAACCCGTGATTCTGTAGTTCGCAAACTAGACTAAAAAACTACAAAAATGGCGGCCGAAAATTATCGAAATTCGGTCTGAATAAACCGGTGTGCCCAGGAGGAAGTTTACAATATCAAAATAAGATGGGATATTGTTATAAATAAATTAGAAATAATACAAGTCACCAGCTGAAAAATCGGCAAATATGGAAAAATTCGAAAATCAGTAACCAGGGGGACCGGGGATTGAACCCGTGGTTCTGTAGTTCGCAAATAAGACTTAAAAACTACCAAAATGGCGGCCGAAAACGATCGAAAATCGGTCTGAACAAACCGGTGTGCCCAGGAGGAAGTTTACAATATTAAAAGAAAAGGGGACAGTGTTATAAACAAATCAGAAATAATAATAGTCACCAGCTTAAAATTCGGCAAACAGGAGGACCCGGGATTGAACCCATGGACCTGTAGTCCTTAAAGGATTGATGCAAAAAACTACTAAAATGGCGCCGATAGACGGCTACCTTAATTGAATGTTAAATACCAATTTGGCAGGTAATAGGCATCCAATTAAGTATGCCTAGGGGTATTTAAAGCCTGCACAAACGACTGCATTCACCAGTTGCGGTGGAAGCAGGACGTTGTGACTAGCAGGCTCGCCGATTTTTAAAGGTAAGGACCGCTTTGGTGCAAACTAGATGGATAGAAGACTTGAGTAAGCATTGGGCACTCGAATGTATGTAGAGTGAGGGAGAGAATCTTTTCTCCTATGCAGGATTCCAAGACTGAAATCCTAGGAAAGGGGGAAAGTTGTGGTACTCCTTTTCTGAAGACCTTAGTCTATCAGCTTGCATTAAGCAAGTGCTCTAGGGAGGGTCATTAAGCAAGTGCTCTAGGGAGGGGCTGCTTGTGACAATCGCTTTTAACGCTGTAGCACTGCAAAGCGAACAGGGCACGGTTTCTGTTAGTTACCTCTGATAAAGAAATATTAAAGTACACCTCAGCACTGCTTTAAAACAGCATGAGTGACAATGAGAGTAGAGGACATACTTGTAATTAGCAAATTTGGCAAAATCTGGGGAATGCGATAAGAAGATTCTTCTATGCGAGGATCTAAATAAAACCTCCTCCAATATGACTTTTAATACACAGGTTGGGAGTAAAAGTAAAAACACCCCCAAGAAAACCTACAGTGTGGCTGACAGCGCTTAAAGAAAAGAAGACAGCGTTGTCAAGATTCAGGCTGCCACAAGATATTGCAGGCTCTAACTGGTATGTACTGAACCCCTTTCTAATTTAGAAGGAGTAGGGGATAGGTAGATGTCTAAAGCCATGATCTATGGATAACTGTACACTTAAATTGAACGTCATGTTATTCCGGTACAGGTATCAGGACACCACTTGAAAAGGTGCAGGGAAGGACAGCCTGAACTTAAACATTAGGCGAAAAACCTATTGGTAGGTATATGGATGTATTTGTTGAGAATAAACACCAGTGCCATGACATCATTATTTGAAGTATATAGCATTATCTATGTACCTTACAGGCACAGCTAAACAATTGAATACAGGCGGTGCATATCGAAAGACGTACCTGCTTTAAGACACCATTGAACATGTGTCAACGTGACTTTTTAAAAGTAAGTGTTTTGCTTAACAGCATGAGAATAGGCTAATAGGCTCAAAAAGTATGGTGAAATAACTCCATGCTCTTTTTGTAGAATTCTATGACTCCACTGACTATGATGCAAGTGGTCTAAAATCACAAAAGTTGAGAAGTGATAAAGTCGTCCTGAACACCCACAGAAGGACTTCAACCCCTACACTTAAAGTAAGGGCAGACAATATGTATAAGTGACACTAACAGCATAGCCCAGAACTAGAATCAACTCTCCATAGGGAAATGGTATTAATTATATGCATTCTCTTTTTTAGAAAGAAGAACAAAACTTTGGTTTTAAATTCTCGTCCGTCCTGAGGAAGGTGCTACTATTGTAACCTATGCACCGAAACGCGTCGACAGTGGGACTTTTTAAAGCATATGAAATGTATTTGTGTAGTATTTAATTTGCAATTTTGAAAGTACATGATTTGAAGTGTGTGTGACTCTGAGATAGATACCGTAATACGGAATTGTTAGATAGCATATATAAGACTGTACCAGAGCACCCAATCAGAGTATATATTGAATGCAATTTTAAAATATGATTTTATTGAACATAAGTGTTTTCCTATGAAAAATAAATTTTGAGAGTAACAAAAAGTATATTCTAGTCTGGAGTAATAATATTTGTCCAGTGTCACAGTCAAAAATCAAAGGTTATTGATCTAAATGTGTAGGCCTCATGGTCACCAACTAAAAGAGTAATACACAGAAAGGAATCTTTTTTTGATAAATATCTGACACCCAGTCCTTTCTGGTCCCTGGGAAACTCTCTTTTTTGAGATTGTTCTACAGCTCTTGCAGCTGGAGAGTGGGCGCTACCCTATAAAATGGATACTTTACGCACGTTTGGCTTCTCAGAAGACCAATTTAAACAACTGATAGGAGATTCATCAAAAACCATTAATTCCATGACATTAACAAAAAACGATGATGAGAGGTGGAATAAACTTTGGAACCTAAAGAAAAAAATGATACGCACGGAATTACATTCTGAGTTTATCATTCAGTATTGCAGGAAGGGCATTATACCTGTAGGACTTCAGATTAGAAACGAACCGGGTTTATTCGTGAATAATGAGAAGTTCAAGGAAAGCTGGACACTAATCGCGAACAGATGTAGTCGCGATTGGATGTTGCTCATAATAGAAACCGCACAAGCCATTATTATAATAGAAAGGGAGGAGATCGAGACCCTTGAGAAACAACTAAACGAAAGCACAACGCTAGATGACGCGAAGAAAAAATTAGATGAAATAAAGGAAGACATCAGCGGCTATCAAGAATATATGATAAACAAAAAAACAAACAAGCTACGTAAAGACATAGCTAATTACAAAAATGAATCTGTGTACCCATATATTCAGAAAGACTATTATGAGCAACCAGCACCTACAGAGTACAATGGTAAACAATTTACCTACAATAGGAATAGGTACCACAGGAAGAATGTGACATTCTCCGATACATCATACAACAGTTCTGAATCAGAAGGGGAAAGAAATCAGGAACAACGAAACAGAACTGACACAAGAGAAGGAGGTCAGGTAAACAACAGGGAATACCAACCAGTTTTTTTAGGGCAGCAACAAAGGCGCCAACAGAGAGGATTCAAAGCCCGGGGGAGGGGTTGTCAGGGCAACCAACAAGTAGCGGGAACCATGAGGAGACCCTACATGCGAACCCGCAGCCACAAAGATTGGGAATAGAATTAGAACACCTGACACCCCCAATACAAAGACTAGAAATAGAGGAAGCAACCTTCAAAGCCCCAATAATAAACCTTTCTAACAAAATACTCACAACACATGAGATTAGTGTTTTAGAGAAGGGATTAGGTTTTGCCCCCAGCACAATAGGCTGTAGATTTAACATAGAAAGGGATGTGAGGGACCTATTCAGAAAAGTCAGAATAAAAAAGTTTTTTGAAGGGAAAGAGAGTAGAGAGACCACTAATAAATCGGGCCTCAAACCACCATCCATCTGGACACCTAATACAGCAATGGTAGGACAAGAGGTGGATACCTTTGAAAAAGCAGTGACCACTGGTTTAGAGAAGCTATTAGATACAAAAGTATGGACTGAAAACAATTTATCAAAACAGGAAAGGGCGGCACTAAAGTCCTTGTCATCCTGTGATGATATCACCATAAAACCAGGAGACAAGGGAGGGAGCATAGTGGTGTTAACCACTGAAGACTATGAAAACAGAATGCTTAAACTACTGAATAATGAGACACACTATAAATCCAGTAGCGTGAGAGAATGGGACAGTCTTAAGAAAAAGGTGAGAGATGTTGTAACCTTCGCTAAAGAAGACAATATAATATGCGAAGAGGAATATCGATTCCTAATTAATGAGAACCCTAAGGTCCCAGCACTATATGGGCTGCCCAAAGTTCACAAAAACCTGGAAGACCCCCCAATGCGCCCTATAGTGTCAGGAATTGAATCTTTGACTGAGCCTCTCAGCAAATATGTGGACCACTTCATCCAGCCTTTGGTCACACAACTACCCTCATATATAAAAGATACCACCCATATGATTTCTAAAATTGAGGGTTTAGTATTCAATAAAGACACCCAATGGCTGGTATGCTTAGATATTGAAGCATTATATACCAATATCCCACAAGAGGATACTGTGAGAATGATGGAGGACATTTTGGGAAATGAGGCAGGGGATCTTACTGCACAAAACACCTTCATCATAAAATGCATTGATATAATTCTAAAAAACAACATCTTCTTATTCAAGCAAGATCACTACTGCCAGATCAAGGGCACCAGTATGGGAGCCACATGTGCTCCCAGCCTGGCATGCCTGTATGTTGGGAGATTTGAGACCCAACATATCTACAATGAGATGTGTCCCTTTTTTGAGAATGTAAAGTGCTGGTCTAGATTCATAGACGACATTTTCTTCATTTGGGACGGTCCAGAAAGGGATTTAGACACCTTCCTTGAATGGATCAATTGCGGGGATCCAAATCTTAAGTTTACCTCAAATAAAAGTCAATCAGCAGTAGACTTCCTAGACATCAGGATCCATGAAAAAGAAGGAGTCCTCAATGTAGAATTGTTCGTAAAACCCACAGACCGTAACACCCTGCTTCACCATACCAGCTACCATCCTAAATGCCAGAAAGATGGGATACCTTTCAGCCAATTCTTACGGATTAGGCGTAACTGCAGCGATAGATCCAGTTATGAAAAACACGCAGCCATCCTTAGAGTTAAGCTTGCACAGAGAGGATACCCTAAGCGCTTAATAAAACTAGCTTATAAGCGCGCCAAGTACTATAACCGTGATAGTCTGTTCGAGACATCGACAAAAACGAATGATCGTAATGATGGAATTATAATGGTATCAGACTACAACGGCTTTAGTAACAAGGTAAAAAACCTGATTAACAAGAACTGGGGCATATTGAATAAGGTAGGAGTGATACCAATGGCTAAACCAACATATGCATACAGGAGGAACAAGACCATCAGGAACCATTTAGTGCATACCTTTAAAGAACCAAAGAGTGGGGGACTAAGGAGTATTGCAAATAATACTCCTATTAGGGGAAACCTGCCATGTGGGTCTTGCTCACACTGTAAGAGCATCATTAAGACCGACAAACTGGAAATCAACGGTATAACTCATTGGATGAACGAACATGTTAATTGTCGCACATCTAATGTAGTGTACCTATTGCTGTGTCCTTGTAACAAATGTTACATTGGAGAAACCGGACGTGAAATGCGTCTAAGGCTCACGGAGCATCGATCCGCAATAAGAAACCAAAGAAAGAATGCTCCTTTGGTTGAACATTGGACATCTGAAAACCACAATATGGATGACATCAAGTGGTTCATCTTAGAAAAGATCAGGATTTCAGTAAGGGGAGGAGATTTAAACAAAAAACGTAAACAGAGAGAACAGTTTTATATGTCCAAATTTAAATCTTATTATCTAGGACTTAACGGTCGAGAGGAATGGGACAGAATGATTAGATAGTGCTGCAGATCTCTGCCCCACCACATCCAAGAAATACAGGATAGTAATATGAAAGTCTGTAATCATCTCCCTAATAAATATCAGGATTAACACGACCCAAATTAAGGCTGGCCCCAATGGGGAGAAATAAGCAAGTATAGGCAATGAAAATTGTATTATGTATTTAGGATGGCATTGTAGCTATAATGCAAGTATTTTCTGTAAAGACTATGCAAAAGAATCATGTTGTATTAGATATTGTTAACAAAAAGCACAATGCAGGTATACCCAATGTAACACGGTGACTGTTCTATTTTATTTTTATAACTGAATAAAGCAGACATGCAGTGTAGAAGATGTCCAATAGCAAGGTTGAACTTTATACCCATTCATTTTACAGTAACTGTTTTTTTCTTGTTGTATAGAAGAATACACAAATGATATGAAATGTAGTATATGGTGAATAGCAATAGTGAACCGTATGACATTTGTTGTGGAGTATAAATTGTTTTGACCTACGACCATAGGGTGGGATAAGGGGACACACCTCACAATAAGAAATGTGTGAAAATTGGCATGCCCTACAGGTTTATTGAAATATGTGATCATGGAACCACCAGCCGAGTAGAGGAATAACAGTTGAGCACAGAATGAGGCAGTTAATGAGCATTGCATCCTAGTAGTTCTGTGCACAAAGAGAACTATGACATAATACCAAGATGCCAGTTGCAAATCAATTAAACAGTATCTTGTGTAATTAGAGAGACTAATACTCAAATTCTGTGAAATATAGGGCTGGGGACCAATTCAGTGACCGTGTAGTTCCTTAACAATGCAGCATAGCGAACTGCAAAAATGGCGTGAATTTAATGTGAACTTGTAACCAGCAAGGTAGAAATATTAACCTGGATAAATTCGAAAATCAACAACCAGGGGGACCGGGGATCGAACCCGTGATTCTGTAGTTCGCAAACTAGACTAAAAAACTACAAAAATGGCGGCCGAAAATTATCGAAATTCGGTCTGAATAAACCGGTGTGCCCAGGAGGAAGTTTACAATATCAAAATAAGATGGGATATTGTTATAAATAAATTAGAAATAATACAAGTCACCAGCTGAAAAATCGGCAAATATGGAAAAATTCGAAAATCAGTAACCAGGGGGACCGGGGATTGAACCCGTGGTTCTGTAGTTCGCAAATAAGACTTAAAAACTACCAAAATGGCGGCCGAAAACGATCGAAAATCGGTCTGAACAAACCGGTGTGCCCAGGAGGAAGTTTACAATATTAAAAGAAAAGGGGACAGTGTTATAAACAAATCAGAAATAATAATAGTCACCAGCTTAAAATTCGGCAAACAGGAGGACCCGGGATTGAACCCATGGACCTGTAGTCCTTAAAGGATTGATGCAAAAAACTACTAAAATGGCGCCGATAGACGGCTACCTTAATTGAATGTTAAATACCAATTTGGCAGGTAATAGGCATCCAATTAAGTATGCCTAGGGGTATTTAAAGCCTGCACAAACGACTGCATTCACCAGTTGCGGTGGAAGCAGGACGTTGTGACTAGCAGGCTCGCCGATTTTTAAAGGTAAGGACCGCTTTGGTGCAAACTAGATGGATAGAAGACTTGAGTAAGCATTGGGCACTCGAATGTATGTAGAGTGAGGGAGAGAATCTTTTCTCCTATGCAGGATTCCAAGACTGAAATCCTAGGAAAGGGGGAAAGTTGTGGTACTCCTTTTCTGAAGACCTTAGTCTATCAGCTTGCATTAAGCAAGTGCTCTAGGGAGGGTCATTAAGCAAGTGCTCTAGGGAGGGGCTGCTTGTGACAATCGCTTTTAACGCTGTAGCACTGCAAAGCGAACAGGGCACGGTTTCTGTTAGTTACCTCTGATAAAGAAATATTAAAGTACACCTCAGCACTGCTTTAAAACAGCATGAGTGACAATGAGAGTAGAGGACATACTTGTAATTAGCAAATTTGGCAAAATCTGGGGAATGCGATAAGAAGATTCTTCTATGCGAGGATCTAAATAAAACCTCCTCCAATATGACTTTTAATACACAGGTTGGGAGTAAAAGTAAAAACACCCCCAAGAAAACCTACAGTGTGGCTGACAGCGCTTAAAGAAAAGAAGACAGCGTTGTCAAGATTCAGGCTGCCACAAGATATTGCAGGCTCTAACTGGTATGTACTGAACCCCTTTCTAATTTAGAAGGAGTAGGGGATAGGTAGATGTCTAAAGCCATGATCTATGGATAACTGTACACTTAAATTGAACGTCATGTTATTCCGGTACAGGTATCAGGACACCACTTGAAAAGGTGCAGGGAAGGACAGCCTGAACTTAAACATTAGGCGAAAAACCTATTGGTAGGTATATGGATGTATTTGTTGAGAATAAACACCAGTGCCATGACATCATTATTTGAAGTATATAGCATTATCTATGTACCTTACAGGCACAGCTAAACAATTGAATACAGGCGGTGCATATCGAAAGACGTACCTGCTTTAAGACACCATTGAACATGTGTCAACGTGACTTTTTAAAAGTAAGTGTTTTGCTTAACAGCATGAGAATAGGCTAATAGGCTCAAAAAGTATGGTGAAATAACTCCATGCTCTTTTTGTAGAATTCTATGACTCCACTGACTATGATGCAAGTGGTCTAAAATCACAAAAGTTGAGAAGTGATAAAGTCGTCCTGAACACCCACAGAAGGACTTCAACCCCTACACTTAAAGTAAGGGCAGACAATATGTATAAGTGACACTAACAGCATAGCCCAGAACTAGAATCAACTCTCCATAGGGAAATGGTATTAATTATATGCATTCTCTTTTTTAGAAAGAAGAACAAAACTTTGGTTTTAAATTCTCGTCCGTCCTGAGGAAGGTGCTACTATTGTAACCTATGCACCGAAACGCGTCGACAGTGGGACTTTTTAAAGCATATGAAATGTATTTGTGTAGTATTTAATTTGCAATTTTGAAAGTACATGATTTGAAGTGTGTGTGACTCTGAGATAGATACCGTAATACGGAATTGTTAGATAGCATATATAAGACTGTACCAGAGCACCCAATCAGAGTATATATTGAATGCAATTTTAAAATATGATTTTATTGAACATAAGTGTTTTCCTATGAAAAATAAATTTTGAGAGTAACAAAAAGTATATTCTAGTCTGGAGTAATAATATTTGTCCAGTGTCACAGTCAAAAATCAAAGGTTATTGATCTAAATGTGTAGGCCTCATGGTCACCAACTAAAAGAGTAATACACAGAAAGGAATCTTTTTTTGATAAATAAGTGATCTTAAACTTACACTGAAACGGCTGCATCATATACTTTCCGAGATTTAAAGTGATATTTTTTATTAGCTATGTTTTAATGTAATTTGTGGACAGCTGTTTATCAGCTGGAAATCAATATTTTAAATTGTAATATAATTTGAACAAAATTGAATGAAAATGCATATGTAATGTTTGGGGCACTAGGGAAAAAACAGGCTTCTTTTCAAAATTTCTTCATGAAAATCACAGTTGAACCACAGCATGTCTTGCACTATTCATCAAAATGTACTAACAGTCATCAGCAATGTCAGAATATCTACATTTGACTATTTTAAATAATATGAGCCAGATGACTACAATAACCATGATGATGTCACATAATGTTCTTATGCAGTATGAATCTGGAATGTTAAATGGTCAAAATGTTCTCTTTCAGTGCAAAGTTAATAGAAAGTTTCATTATGATGAAGCCTTATCAAGCAGGAATCCATGAGCTCAAATGAACCCTTTTTCAGAGATGGCCTGGGTCACTTTAGCCCATTAAAGCACCATCAGAGGTTCCAAGATCTTAAACCATGTTACAGTGTGCAGGTCCAAAGCATATAAATCTCCAGCTACAATCCATTAACAAATAAATAAGACAAATGATGGATCACAAATGGCCAGCTCCCATAGCAGGCAATGGAAACAAATCAACCGCCTCAGAAGTAAAAAAAGAAGTTAAAAAGTTATAAGCAGAATGATTTATAACAAAAGATTTAAACAGAAAGCCATAAAAAGCAAAGAAAATGCAGAAATAGTATTTAGACAATATCCTTCCAAGTGTATTAGACCAGCCATCTCCAAGGTAAGTCTGGCTTCATCGAGCGGCCTCTGGGACGCCTACAGTCATACAGCATGGAATGTTATTCTTTGGGTGTGTCGCTTTTGCAAAGTCGAAACTGAGATCTGGTGAAGGTCAGCCTCAAAAGAGCCTCCATAAAATCTTAGTAGGGGGATAATAAATGGTTCATATACATTAACAGGGGTTGAAATCCATCTCCCTATTTGGTTATTATTCCCAATTGATTCCTTCAATGTTATTTCTCTCCGGTGGTAATAAAGCCATCCGATTGTTGTGATGTGAATTTTAAATATTTATGGTGTTACTATTTAAATGGTGTTCAACATTAATTTACATATTCTTCCCATTGGCTATATATTTCGTTGTTATGCTGAACAGACACATTGGGACATATTCTCAAGAACGTGTGATAACCATCGCAAAAGTAACTTAACACAACCTTCAACATCGCAGTCCATCGCGGGAAATTTACGCCGTGTTAACCAATTATTCACAACATGACGGTACCATGCAATAGTCTCCAGATAACGCGTCAAATGGCCGCATTAAAATCAATGCCACGCCGCAAAAATGCGAAACACGAACGCAAAAAAGCTGCGATGAGGCCAATGGCGATACAAAAATCAGCGAAAACGAGCTACAGGCCTGCAATTCACACGCGCCAGGCGGGAACAATCACCATAAAAGTAGAAAAAACAACAACAAACAAATGCCAAACAACAGCGAAGCACAATGGACGTTGCCGGAGCAAGTACGGAGGAGAACCAGAACCCCACAAGCCACCCGGAGGACCAGCCTGGGACCTCGGGGTCAGGGAAGGGTAAGGAGAAGAAGAGTAGGAAGAAAAGCTTCAGTCCACAGGAAAATAGGATCCTGATAATGGAGGTGATAGAACACCATCAACTACTGTTCGTCACCTCCACTGTGTCATTGGCAACAAAAAATGGACTATGGCAGTCCATCGTGGACAAGGTGAATGCAGTCGGAGTGCTGTAGAGAACAATGGAAGAGGTCAAGAGGCGCTGAAATTATGTCAAGCGAAAAGCCGAGCTGAAACTCGCCAACAACCGGAAGGCAGCAATGCAGACTGGAGGTGGGAGTCCAGGGCCATAGGAGGAGCTGGACGAGATGGAGGAAATGGTGGCCACAGTCATCAGTGTGGAGACGGTGGCAGGAGTTGGGGGCCCGGACACTGCACAACAGGACCGGACACAACAGCAACAGGGTGAGTAATGACCAGGGACTGGGGGTACGGGGGAGATGGGCACAATGGCACACATGCACAAGTAAGCATAGCACAGCTGCGAACAAACCATGCCCCAGACCACCAACTCCCACCAAGAGACCAATGTACCCAAGTATGCAACATGTCAGCATCGTACAAGCACAGAAGTCAAAGGCACACCGCATTAAAGGGGCATCCAAATCAGAGCTGCAGGGGCGACTCTCCTAAAATGCGGCACACACACATCTCATGCAGAGCTCATCAACACTGACAACAATGCGGCTCAATCCGCATAACACCTAAAACAGAACACAGGACACAACTGGTGGCGCTTGGGTGCAGACACTGACCAATCACATTTGGCACTCCAGGCAAATGTGAGTTGATAATGCACAAGTACAAACACACACACGTCTGTTGTCGAAATGTCCACTGTCCCCCATCAAATAGGCAGCTCCTCCCACACAGCCACAATGTACCCAGTCATGCTGTCTGTATGAAAACATGTACAATGCAACAACATACATGTGGACACATTGTTAAACTGCATCTCCCCTTCACAGAGGCAGAGGGAGAATCAACACCTCCTGCAGAGCAGCCTGACCCTCTCTTCTCTGATGACAAAGAGGACCACCACAGCTTCGACTCTGACACCCTCAAACTGCTCGTGGAGAGCCTACGCAGCCCACTTCTAGGAGCTGGGCAGTCCAGCTGCTACGAGGAGACCCCACCTCCTGCACAGACCACACAGCAGGCAGCACCCCCCACAACGGCTGCCTCCCAGGACCACAACAATGAACACATGGCCTTCCAACGCCATTTAAAATCCTATGCTTAACTCATAAGCATATGTATGGAAATGGTCCAAAATACTGGTCGCATGAACTACGCTGGTATCAGCCGCCCAGAATGCTTCGATCCAGCAATGAGGCATTGCTGACCCCCCTCAGAATTCAAACTGCTAGGCAAGGGGGGGCAATCCTTTTCTTTTTTGGCACCGGCATCCTGGAACAAAATGCCCTCACACCTGCGCAGTGTTTCTGAACACAGCTGCTTCCGCAAAAAGTTGAAAACCTGGCTTTTTGAAAATTAGATCTCAGTCCTCTTTTGTCAGAGCCGTCTGCAAGCGCCATGAGACTCCTGTGATTGATGTGTGCACGATACAAATGTCCTTGACTTGACTTGACTTGACATGTGTTGGGGTGCCAGGAGAATCTGGCAGAACAGTTGCGGGTGGGCTTCGACCGCATGGCAGATAAACTAGATGCCATACGTGGGTATCTAAGTCCCATCAGGGACCACTCACCGTCCCTAACGAACACCCACAGTCCACTCCATGCTCTCCAATGGACCATGGCTGACATTGCTGGAGCCCTGACTCAGAGAATAGAACAACTGTTCAGTCAGGGTGGCTCTAGCGATGTCACACAGGAGTTGGGAAACATGTGGAGGTTAATAGAGACCATGGAGCGGGCAAATGCGGAAAGTGCAGCTGGCACGGTTGCACACCAGCGAGAGGTAGCTGGGTTCCTCAATGACCTCAGGACCATCCTCATGGCATTGCTGCCACAAGGCCTGGTGCTGATGCATGCTGCTGCGACCACTCCATCCACATCTCCGCCCCCTGAAGTGTCAGTGCCACACAGTGCGGCAGACCTTCCATCTCCGGGCATTGATGTGTCACTGCCACACAGTGCTGGAGATAGAACACCACCACCCACACGTGAGGCACATGAAACAGCAGAGGACGAAGATGCGGACGATTCTGCCCTCATGGTAAGAAGGACGCAGTAGCATGCATCTACGCCATAGGGCCGGCTTCAGCTTGGTTCTGCCCTCTTCCACTGTCCCTCGATGCACTCTGCAACACTCACCTTGGACCTCGACATGGACTGCCATATGCTATTTGATCGCCAATGACACAGCAATCAGACTGCAGATTGAACTCTTCCTCTTCCTTTGGACTTGTCATTCCCTGAAGGACTCTGGCTGGCCCTCCACGGGCCAACATCGTCATGTGGGGTTTGCATGGCCCATTACGCTCCAGATGCAACACTACACTGAATGAGCATTAAACATTCATATTCACACAGATGAAGTATGGATGAATGTAGGATCACTGGACTCTTCTTACATCCATGTGGCTCATGTCGTAGAACAGGGGTCACAGGGTGACACTTTGCTGAATGTGGTCCAGTTGGCACTGGCACAAGAACAGGGACACACGCATGAGTTACATCCTACTCCAGCCCAGTACAGAACCACGCCCAGGGCCCTGGGGTCATTTACAAACCCTTACGCTGGACTGACATACGCCAGGACAGCCCACTCCGCTTACGCTCACTGGGGGGACAGCAACGCTACATGTCCCAGGTCTGTCCTGTAGTAATCTGCTGATCACAGGTCTAGTTGTCAGCATGCCACAGCCACTCCCTCACGGCTGGTTTACACACACACCACACCCATCCAGCACACGCATCACAGGACATGTGACCCTGGCAATAAAAATGGCCGTGCGCACGTGCTCAATGCCATTTCCACTCTCTATCTGGGTGCATCAGTGTGGTGTTACTGTAGGCATGAGGGCCTCAGGCCCTGCAGCATCACATTCCCCAGGACCGGAGGTGAAATGATGGTGTCCGTAACGATACCCAATCATACAGGGTCCATGACTTTGGGGGCACAGACTTGGTGGCACCGGACACATTGCGGCCAGCACAGGCACACCGCCACGGGACGGTGACTTTGGGTGCACTGAGGTAGCGGCACCTTAAGTGCTGAGCGGGTGTGCTCCTGCGATGATGCCCCGTCCCAGCGGTCCAGACTGCTCAGGATTTGTGTGCCCTGCTGGACCGCAGTGTAGGCCAGAGCCAGCGGGCAGCGCTGGCCTAGCCGCCACGTGACGTCGCATCCCGGATCACAGAGTTAGTGGCACCTCAAGGGTTGAGCAGGTGTGCAGCCTGCGATGATGCCGGCTGCACTGGTATGTCCTCTGCCTTGGCGAAATCAAGACCCAGAATCAAATGTGAGACCTGGTGGCCTGCGGAGCGGGGCTGCATGATGTGGAGGGTGCCATGTCCGCAGGCCCCGGGCATGTGGTTTGCAGTGGCACGTGGTGAGCCCTCATTGCTACACGCCAAGGGCGGAAGGTGAGCAGTTAGGTCTGGGTGCGCAGGCGCGGGCATGCACCGCTGGGCAGCGGGAGGGGATGGGGTGCATCTGCCTGAGTGCGCAGGGGCAGTCATGCAGCGCTGGGTGGTGTGTGGGGCTGGGGTGCATCCGCCTGGGTGCGCAGGGTCGGTCAGGCGATGATGTCTTGTGTAATTGTATGTAGTTTGCCATTCATGTATCTGGACTCTGTTTCAGATGACGGATCTGTTTCAAATGTGTGACCTGGTGAACTGCACTACATACCGGCACGTGGTTGGAGACACACCGGTGGCAGCAGGTGAGCAGTGTGGCCTGGATGTGCATTGTCGGCACTCTCTCACCCTGTCCATCTCTTCTGTTGTCTGCGTCTCTCTCCCCATCTCTGTTCGTCTTTCTCTTGCTCCCCTCTCTGTCCGTCTTTCTCTCGCTCCCCCTCTCTGTCCGTCTTTCTCTCGCTTCCCCTCTCTGTCCGTCTTTCTCTCTCTCCCCTCTCTGTCCCTCTTTCTCTCTCTCTCCCTCTCTGTCTGTCTTTCTATCTCTCCCCCTCTCTGTCCGTCTTTCTCTCGCTCCCCCTCTCTGCCCGTCTTTCTCTCGCTCCCTCTCCTTCGCTCTCTCTCTCCTTTGCTCTCTCTCTGTCCTTTCATGTCCGCAAGACACACCTTCACGTCATGATTTTTGTCTTGCAGTCTGTGACCTACGGATTGTCCCGAGGGGAGCCGCCATGTGTCTTCATTTTTGTTCTGTGTTTCTTTGAATACATTTAAATTTGTTACATCGTAGGTGAATGTGTGATGCTCATTTTTGTGATGACACATGCATGTCACAAAATGTGATTGGGCGACATCAGGCAGAACATTTGGTACATGATTCCGTGTAGTTGATGTGGCTTGTCTTGGGCCGGGGGGGGGAGGGGGGAGTCCCCGGGGAGGGGGGGGGTCCTGGGGGTGGTGGCGGTGGGTGTTGTAACCCTCTTGGGTGTCCGGCCCGCATGTTCAGTGGCTCCATGGCAACTGTTGTTCTTCAGGTGTGGGTCTTGGCTGGGCTTCCTTTTGTGGTGCAGGCTGCCGTCCGACTTTACACCAGGTCAGAGCAGGTGTTAGTTTCCTGTTGCTAAAGCGCCTTATTGCCTGTTTTGAGTTCGTATCACCGATCTGGCTGTTCGTTGAGAATGTTGCGGAGTGGTGTTGTTGCGGCTTTTTGCAAGGGAACGCCTACTCTGCATCTCATTAGCGATAGTTGCCGGGGTCATCTGTGGCGATGTTTTTTGCAGCTGATATCGCGGGTGAACTCGTGTTCTGGGCTGTTAACACCAGCTTGTGAATGGGGCGATATATTTATCGCATCTTTGGCTGTGATAAAGTGCTGTTAACTCGGCGATAGCTCCTTGAGAATATGCCCCACTAAGTTTTGCCAGTATATGAATTTAAAATTACTCCATAAAAGCACGAGGGAATGGATAGTGCTCAGTTCCATGTTGGCAAGGGACTGTAGTCCAAAATGGTTCCTTCAAGTGCAAGACTACACTCAGGATGGATCATGTCTGAGGATATCAGCCGGGTTTTTCAAAAGGGTGATTGTCAGGCTTAGCAGGACAAATGATTATGTAGAAGTAGCGATGGATGGTTGCCTTCAGTGGTCATTAGAGTGTATTGATCTGCAAGTTGATCGGCAAGAGGGCGTTGAATTGTCATTTTAATGCTATGCTTTTTAGTAAGTATGAAAATTATTTCGGCGTGTGAATGCAAATGTGTTAATGATTTTGTTTCTTTCGAAATTAAAAGGCCGATTCACACATCTTTTTACTCTTGACTTTATGTTACTGCATGCTGAAAGCTCAGGTACAAGTCAGGCATATTACACAACTACTCAGAAAAATCTGTGAAAAGTGTGTCCCAACAGTTTTTAATTATGCAAATTGAGAGCCAAGCATTTAAGGTATTAGAATTGAAAGTGGCGAACTAATTTTCCTTATTTTTGTAGGTAAGAAGAATTATGAAATAACTTTACATGTTGTTTGGTTTCTGTGTGCTTGTATGATCACCTCTGTGTTCTTGTGAGTGGAAAGAGGTGTTGGCCTTCAAATTCAATTTCTTTGAAAAAAACACATTGATGTGAGGTTCTTGGTGTAATTTCTGCTGCTTTCCTGTCGATGGGGAATGTAGAAGCACAGCAAATGGGGAAAGACATTTCCATTTAAATGTCCCACCCTCTAGCTAATTAAAGGGCTGTGTTGATACAGCACTGGTAGGAGAGAATGCCACTTCATATTTTCTGCCCTCCTGACTGATTTAAGGAGCTGCGCTGAAGCAGCATTGTTTATGTGATCACTAGTGCCGCTCTGTTGGTGAGTGGTGAACCGGCGGACTGCGATGAGAAAGAGGTTCTGCCCCTTTAAGTGCCCTACCCACTAATGGCTAATTTTAGAGGCCACTGTTATGTAGCATTGTTGGTGTTTTGGTAACTGTTTTCCTGCAGCTAAGGGTAGGTGACAAAAAACAAGCAAGGGGAGAGGTCTCTGGTCATTTAAATGTGTTGCATGCCTAGCTAATTTAAATGGACTGATATCAGATAAATGAGGAAAAAAACACACACCAATAAAAAGTTAGCAATTTGGTAATTTAAGGGAATAAAGTATTATGGGCTGTCGTAATACATAAGTTCGAAAGAGCAAAATATTGGTGACTTGTGTTGATAAAGTGACATGTGATGATAAATAGTATATACAATATATTTCAAATGTGGTAAAAGTGAATAAGTAGAATAGAAAGGTACATTATTTCTTGATATGTCTTTATGGTTTTCACATATGCTACAAGATCCTATGTGAATTAATCTGTGATCAGAAGCATTGTGTAGACATATAAGGGTGCGTCGACGTTTCGACCCCGTGTACTGCGCAAAATATTCCACCGGACTGAGAGCTGACAAGACGTGCTGAACTACAGATTGCATAAATGATGCGACTGGCTTAAAACCCCAAATTTATTGAAGACATCATCCTTTTACCTAAAAAATCTTCAAGGCCTCCTCCTGATTCACCAGGACTACAACTTTGACTGAGAAAACCTTATCGCCCGCAGATATTAACCAAAATCTGCGCTTGGGCTGTATACCCATCTGCACTGTCCTGAGGAAGACCCGCCGTGACGCTTATTATATTTTGCGCAATACACAGGGTCGAAACGTCGACGCACCCTTATATGTCTACACAATGCTTCTGATCACAGATTAATTCACATAGGATCTTGTAGCATATGCAAAAAACCATAAAGACATATCAAGAAATAATGTACCTTTCTATTCTTACTTATTCACTTTTACCACATTTGAAATATATTGTATATACTATTTATCATCACATGTCACTTTATCACCACAAGTCACCAATATTCTGCTCATTTGAATTTATGTATTACGACAGCCCATAATACTTTATTCCCTTAAATTACCAAATTGCAAACTTTTTATTGGTGTGTGCTTTTTTCCTCATTTATCTGATATCTGTTAGATGTAATGAATATTTTTTGAACTGTCTAAAAGAAATTAGAAATGACAGACAGAACCATTGTATTTATATAATACGCCCACCCAGGTTCTGAGGGACACTGGGTCACCCCATTATTTTTGCTCAATAGCTAATTTAAATAGCTGCTCTGCTATGGTTCTTCAGCGGAGCATTGCTGCCACATATAAGGAGTGGTAAGCATAATTCCAAAGTGCCAACAAATTATGGGCCCCATCATGTTGTCTCAGCAGGACAAGAGTTTGAAAAGTTAAAAGTCACACAATTCCTAGGCAGTCGCGTCTTACATGACTCGCGGGTGAGGTGGGTTGGTGGGGGGGTCACGCAGGGGTTCGCGCAGAGGGGATTTAAAAAATAATATTCCATCAGGAACAGGAAGCAGGCATCCTTCCTTCCCTCTCCTAAGCCAATAACAACGCTGCAATGGCAGTGTTGTGATTGGTGGGGACTCATGCAGCCTACACAGAGAAAATGCAGAGTGTGCCTGACTGGTTTGATCGGCCCCAGAGGGCCGACCAAATAGTCAAGGCCCAAAGCATTGGGCAAGCCACTCCTCCCCGACCCGCCCGCCCCCAACCAGGCATACCATTCTGCTTTCTTGAAGCGAGAGAAGCAGAAACATAAAATGGTATTTAAAATACCATTTTATGTTTCTGCTTCTCGCACTGCGAGAAAGCAGTGGGGCGGCGCTCTTCCGCCCTAATGGAGGAGCCACCCCTGTTCCTGGGTCTGTGTTCCTCTGATGTGGCATGAAGTCTCTGGAGGTGGAAGCCTCAGCAAAGGCCAGAATAAGCTGACTCTAATCTGCTTTAAGTGTGAACAAAGGCTGGTGCAAAAGAGGGCAAAGGTTCCTCAATGGCCTATGCTGAAAGGGAAGCTGTGGGCTCCTTTGTTGCCTCATATAAGGAGTGGTAAGCATAATTTCAAAGTGCCAACAAATTATGGGCCCCATCATGTTGTCTCAGCAGGACAAGAGTTTGAAAAGTTAAAAGTCACACAATTCCTAGGCAGTCGCGTCTTACATGACTCGCGGGTGAGGGGGGTTGGTGGGGGGGTTACGCAGGGGTTCGCGCAGAGGGGATTTAAAAAATAATATTCCATCAGGAACAGGAAGCAGGCATCCTCCCTTCCCTCTCCTAAGCCAATAACCACGCTGCAATGGCAGTGTTGTGATTGGTGGGGACTCATGCAGCCTACACAGAGAAAATGCAGAGTGTGCCTGACTGGTTTGATCGGCCCCAGAGGGCCGACCAAATAGTCAAGGCCCAAAGCATTGGGCAAGCCACTCCTCCCCGACCCGCCCGCCCCCAACCAGGCATACCATTCTGCTTTCTTGAAGCGAGAGAAGCAGAAACATAAAATGGTATTTAAAATACCATTTTATGTTTCTGCTTCTCGCACTGCGAGAAAGCAGTGGGGCGGCGCTCTTCCGCCCTAATGGAGGAGCCACCCCTGTTCCTGGGTCTGTGTTCCTCTGATGTGGCATGAAGTCTCTGGAGGTGGAAGACTCAGCAAAGGCCAGAATAAGCTGACTCTAATCTGCTTTAAGTGTGAACAAAGGCTGGTGCAAAAGATGGCAAAGGTTCCTCAATGGCCTATGCTGAAAGGGAAGCTGTGGGCTCCTATGTTGCCTCATATAAGGAGTGGTAAGCATAATTCCAAAGTGCCAACAAATTATGGGCCCCATCATGTTGTCTCAGCAGGACAAGAGTTTGAAAAGTTAAAAGTCACACAATTCCTAGGCAGTCGCGTCTTACATGACTCGCGGGTGAGGGGGGTTGGTGGGGGGGTTACGCAGGGGTTCGCGCAGAGGGGATTTAAAAAATAATATTCCATCAGGAACAGGAAGCAGGCATCCTCCCTTCCCTCTCCTAAGCCAATAACAACGCTGCAATGGCAGTGTTGTGATTGGTGGGGACTCATGCAGCCTACACAGAGAAAATGCAGAGTGTGCCTGACTGGTTTGATCGGCCCCAGAGGGCCGACCAAATAGTCAAGGCCCAAAGCATTGGGCAAGCCACTCCTCCCCGACCCGCCCGCCCCCAACCAGGCATACCATTCTGCTTTCTTGAAGCAAGAGAAGCAGAAACATAAAATGGTATTTAAAATACCATTTTATGTTTCTGCTTCTCGCACTGCGAGAAAGCAGTGGGGCGGCGCTCTTCCGCCCTAATGGAGGAGCCACCCCTGTTCCTGGGTCTGTGTTCCTCTGATGTGGCATGAAGTCTCTGGAGGTGGAAGCCTCAGCAAAGGCCAGAATAAGCTGACTCTAATCTGCTTTAAGTGTGAACAAAGGCTGGTGCAAAAGATGGCAAAGGTTCCTCAATGGCCTATGCTGAAAGGGAAGCTGTGGGCTCCTATGTTGCCTCATATAAGGAGTGGTAAGCATAATTCCAAAGTGCCAACAAATTATGGGCCCCATCATGTTGTCTCAGCAGGACAAGAGTTTGAAAAGTTAAAAGTCACACAATTCCTAGGCAGTCGCGTCTTACATGACTCGCGGGTGAGGGGGGTTGGTGGGGGGGTTACGCAGGGGTTCGCGCAGAGGGGATTTAAAAAATAATATTCCATCAGGAACAGGAAGCAGGCATCCTCCCTTCCCTCTCCTAAGCCAATAACCATGCTGCAATGGCAGTGTTGTGATTGGTGGGGACTCATGCAGCCTACACAGAGAAAATGCAGAGTGTGCCTGACTGGTTTGATCGGCCCCAGAGGGCCGACCAAATAGTCAAGGCCCAAAGCATTGGGCAAGCCACTCCTCCCCGACCCGCCCGCCCCCAACCAGGCATACCATTCTGCTTTCTTGAAGCAAGAGAAGCAGAAACATAAAATGGTATTTAAAATACCATTTTATGTTTCTGCTTCTCGCACTGCGAGAAAGCAGTGGGGCGGCGCTCTTCCGCCCTAATGGAGGAGCCACCCCTGTTCCTGGGTCTGTGTTCCTCTGATGTGGCATGAAGTCTCTGGAGGTGGAAGCCTCAGCAAAGGCCAGAATAAGCTGACTCTAATCTGCTTTAAGTGTGAACAAAGGCTGGTGCAAAAGAGGGCAAAGGTTCCTCAATGGCCTATGCTGAAAGGGAAGCTGTGGGCTCCTTTGTTGCCTCTGCTGACTGGGGGCATTTGATGATGTTACTGATGTTACTGATTTTTTTAAAAATGCAGAGATAACATAGACCAAATGCCAATGATACCAACACCATTGGACATTCAAATAATTATTGCTGGCAACAGAAGAGCTTCACCTGTCACCCAGTGATTATGATCTGAAAAAATAAAGCATTGGCAAAGCCAATAGATCGTGCCTAAGCAAGTGCAATTGGCTTTGTCAGTATGTTTTAGCCATGTCATGTCGTACACCAGTGTGATTGCTGTTCTGCATGGCTAAATGGTTGTGGTGCGAAGGAGAGTCTTGTGGAGTGGAGTGAAGTGGAGTGTTGTAAAGTAGAGTGTCATGGAGCAAAGTGGACTGTTATGCAGTGGCGTAGAGAGTCGTGGAGTGGCGTAGTGTAGAGTTGAGTGAAGTGGAGTGTTATGTAGTGGCGTGGAGCGGCATAGAGAGTTGTGGAGGGAGTAGAGTGTCGAAAAGCTGAGTGGTGTACAGTGGCTGACAGTAGAGTAGAGTGAAGTAGAGTGGCACTCCATGCATTGAGGTGAGGTTTAAAGCTCTCACCTGACAAAAAAACTTCTTGTTTAGCTGTATCCTATTGTCAGGGATCGGGAGTTATGCGTATCTAACAGGGGGCACCATCCTGTATTCAAACATTCATCAAGGATTTGGCACCATCAATTCCACCTAAAGCTGCCACTGAGACTGCTGTTGGGCATGCCACCATGAAGTGGGTGAGGTGTCTATTCCAATATCTTTGGATGTCCAAGAAAGCTTCTAGAGTGTTTTTTCCCTCCTTTTGTCCTTCCATGCCTAGTTGTCCTTTTGTGTGTAAATATGTTTTGGGAGAATGTGACTAGGGACTTCTCTCACTCTCTTGGTGTGAGAACATAGGTGAGAAACTAACCAGTGTATGGAGGAATTGATCTGCCAAATGTGAGAAATAGCTTTGCTGTAGGTGGCAAGTGGGAGATAGCTGTGCAGTGGCAATTCAGGGGTTATTGTACTGTGACAGGTAGGCACTTATTCACATGCATGTATGTTACAATGTAGCATTTAAAAATATTGTGTGACATAAATATTGTGTCCTGATTATTGTTTTCAAAACTATTGTCCAATGCTTAATTTGAGCCAATGGTTTCCGGTGCTTGGCATCAGCACCTAGGTGGGGCTGCTTGTCTAATTTACAGATGAACACATGGACATTTGTTTATTAACTGCATATACATTAAAATAGAAATATATGCTGTCCAAGCCATTGTTATGACTTTCAGGGCCTGGAATAGTTTGAATTGTCACAATTGTAGGAGTGTGATGGTTAGTAGTTGTGTTGGTACTGTCACTGGCCACGCTGGCAGGGGCAATGGGTGATGCACGCTGCAGTGGCCTCTTGAAGAGGGCCCTGGAACTTATTGCTTTACAAATTAGGCACTGCTAATGTCCCATTGGGAATAAGTCTTAATGCCAATGGGACAATATTTTTGTAAATCATATTTAGGATGCAATATTTATTTCACACAATATTCTGCTGTGAATTCTGGTACCACATCGGTCATAAAGTATTGAATATTTGGAGCCCGGACTTACAATATATGAGTACTACAAGATTATGAACACCTAGTGAACAAACATAGTTTGTATACTAAATCAAGAAGACATCCTTCAGAAAACCTTGTGTTATTTGACATGCAAGGAAACCTTATGTTTAACTAGGATTACATACTGCATACACATAGAATGCAATTAATTTGGAGGTGTGATTATGTAGTTAGGAATAACAAAAGCATTAGAGCCTTGATTAGGAGTGATTCCTTAAATCGCAGATCCTGAGTCCACAACTCTTTTTGACATGGGTCACAGTTACAAGTGGCACCATAAGGTACACACATTAAGGTTTGCTACTCCTTTAAATCTCAAAATGTTAAAACGGCAGAAATCGAACAGGAAAAACAGGTCTGTTCCATACTGGAACATGTGAATTTTCATTCAGAAATCTGCATGTTATGTCACTTTTTTAGGCGCAAAAATCAATTGGCCAGGAGCACACCTGTCAATAGTGGCACTGGGTCCATGCGAGTGAGGCGTCCACTGCACCTTAAGTGTATTTTTACTACCCATCAGTGGCACAAGATTGCCCACTTTTCTCGCTTGTGTCAGTGCCAAAGTGTCCGTTGCAGGGCCCCTGCAATTGCCACTTTCTATTCACAGCCATTTCCAATCTCCAGTTCTGTTGTAATTTTCCTCATAGTGCGAGTGCATCCGAGAAAAGATTTTGACCTGGAGTCCTCCAAACGGAGAACTTATTCTGTGCAATTTACTTTTGAGATGTACAGATTCCCTTTCTTAAACTCAATTTTCCATTTCCAGCTCACAGGGCTGTTGCTAGTACTGTCCCAGCTTTTGCAGGAGTACTGCAAGATGATTCAGCATCACACATAAAGTTGCATTTTTCCGATAGAGTGCTCAACATACCCTGAGAAGGCCATTTTTCCTGGCCTTCTGTAGCAACTCGCATCAGCACTAGAGGTCATGATAAGACTACTGACTTGTCTCACCTGTATAAAACAGAGGCCTAGAGCTTGGGTTTCAAGAGAATATGCCTTGAGTAGAAAGAAGAAAGCAGAAGGTGCCAGGGCTGGACTGGCGGTAGCGGGCACCAGGCGTTTCCCCGGTGGGCTGGAGGGGTGGGCCAATTTTCTGGCCGTGAGGGCCGGTTTTCTCACTGGGGGACGGTATTGCAGCAGTGCTGCAGTTATCGGCACCCAGTAAAACAAGTGGGAGCAGTGCTTTTTACTAGTAGGTAAAAAATACTTTAAAGGGACTTACAGCCCTCCGCTTACTTCCCATTACATACCATTGTTGGCTTCGGTGTCACTCTCCTTTCCTTGCTTCTCATTGGTCAGTGTCTCCTGCGTTCACTTCCTGTTTCTCTTTCTGTGTTTGTCTGTTTTGTGCAGGATGGGCCAAGTATAGCTTCCTGTCGGCAACCAGTGTGCTTCCACTGGCCGCACACTTGCAATAGTACTTTCTTGAAGTTTTTAGCCCCGCACTCCATTAGAGTACGTGTTTGCAGGCCCTTTTGTCCTCCTGAATCCTTGTCGCTTGCTCATGTCCCTGCCACCTCCTTTCACATTGTCGTTGCTTGCCTCACCCTCTACCCCCTCCTGCATCATTGCTGTTTTCCACCATGCTTTTCACTCCCTCCCACATCATTGTTGCTTGCACCATCCCTTCCAACCGTCCTGTGTCCTTGTTGCTTGCTCCCCTACCTCCAACCCCCTCCTGCGTTCTTGATGCTTGCCCTTATCCCTCCCAACCCCTCCCACATCTTTGTTGCTTGCCCTGTCCCATCAGAAGAAAAGTGCCATAACTCGAGCTGCTATTGCAGCGCCATAGCAGTTTTTTCTCGCTTCTAGACATGCTGCAAAGCAGCGACTGCATCTCTGGGCAACACATCTTAAAGTAAGGAAAATAAAGGCACTATGACTTAGTCAATGCTGGTCGAGCCATAACACTTTCTTTTATTTTCAGCCATGTTTCACAGCGGCCTCGCTTGTGTAAGATAGCTGAAAGTAGAGAAAATAAAAGTACTATGTCGCAGCCAACTCTGGCTCCCGCCACAGAACTTTTCGTTCGGCTATGTTGCACATCGCCCGCGCTGCTGAGTAAAATGGCTATAAAAACATTAACAAGGCCAATATTTCTTAAAAAGGTGAGACCTATTGGCTTTGCTAATGCTTGTTAACGTGGATGCCATTTTGGGGCAGCATATTCAAGTGCTTTAGTAGCCTCTGTAATGTCCACTTTTAATTAGATTTTTCTTCATTTGCCATTTTGTTGTACAGTGTGGGTGACTGAATACTGTTGACTTAGTGGTTTAGGAGCCTGAAACGGGAGATTTAAAGTATCCATTTCTCTAATGTAGTGCCGCAGTGAACTGCATTTATTGCACTCTAAAGTGATGCAATAAAGGTAATATATAGTTCTGTGACTGCGCAAAAGTTTCCACTGCTCCTAAATTTGATACCAATGTACTTCTTTTTCAAAGCATTTATTATTAATGGATGTGACTGCGCATGCACATTATCTTTTCTTATATTGTTCTTTATTTTAACATTGAGTTCGTGTGTTCCTAGCTTTGTAACATTATTATATTTTAACAGTCTTTTTACTGTAATAGAGTTTTCTAACTTGTTTTTACCTCATACGGAACACCTTTCGTTTATTACACGTGCACCTCGTTAGGTCACAGTTTGGTCATGCCAAGAAGCACCAACGCGGGCCAGCTGCCTCACTTTGCCTATACAAGAGGTTCCTAACATTGCTAAACCGTGCGACAGGCTGAGCAGCTGCTTCCGACAGTGGGGGGAGGAGTGGCTATTCCCTATTGCGGTGGTCAAGCGCAGCGCCTAAAGTTGCAATGGTAAATCATTGTTTGGTCTATTGTTGTCTACTAATACAGGCAGAAGGCCTCTTTGGCCCTGTGATGTGTACATCGAAAATAAGACACGACAGAAAAAAATTATAAAAAAATAAATAAAAAGTTTCCCCACAGCACTGGTGATTATCCCCTCCTTGTTCTCATCGACCGTACTACAGACACCCTTCAGTTACGCTTGCTAACTGAAATTATTGAAATGATGCTATTCAAGTCTTTGAGTGGGCCGGGTCTCACCGGTGCTGAGCACCCGCAGTTTTTTAAAAGGGACCTCGAAACGGGTCTCTATCGGGCTCTGTTTTGTGCCCTGGCACAGCCGGTCCTTTTTTTTCCAGACAGCAGTGACAGCAGGCACATCATGTGTGCGTGCTCACACTGCTCACTTCTCACTAGTGTGCGCTGCCAACACTGCTCACTTCTCACTAGTGTGCGCGTGCTCACATGGCTCACTTCTCACTAGTGAAGAAGTTACAACAGGACGTCATACCAGGTGAGTGTTGTAGGTGAAGGGAAATCCTTTAACCCCTTCGCCGCGGGGGTAATTGCCCCACAGCGCGGGGGCGCGCGGCGCTGCGGTGCTCGTGACGAGCCCAGCTCTCATGAGGCACAGTGGAGCAGTGCTCATGACGAGCTGCGCTCGTCACGACTCCGCCCACCGATTGATTCTCCCGCACAGGCGGGGAATCAATCGCACATGGGCAGAGTGCAGCCATTATGACGAGCCCAGCTCGTCATGAGCACAGCTCCACTGTGCCTCATGACGAGCTGGGCTCGTCATAAGCATGCAAGGGGTTAAAGAGTCAGTTTCTCTCTGGATTTCCCATCTCTTTTTGAAACTCAGGAGCAGCAACATTGTTGTGGTGTCACCAGGGTTTTAAGTGGAAGCTTTTTCAATATTATATACAAGCCATAGTTGCTGCTTATTTATCTTATGCAACTAACAACCATTGACTAAGCCAATAGTCCTGACTTCTTCTAGGTATGATGTTACTTGTTGTATCATATATCTGGATGCAATGTCAGAAACAGCCAAATACAAGTCAGGCTGCACACTATGCTAAGCACAGATTTTTAGCTTAAGTGTTTTTAAGCCACGCCCTTACATTGGCCATGCCACTTTGAGAGACCCCCCTAGTTTTTTCATCCCACTTAAAGCCCTGATGCTATTAAGACACATCGCATAATTATGTGCCTATCATGGTAAAAATGTAATGCCCAAAAGGGAGGTGAGGACGTATTTTGCACTAAATGTAGTACCAGATGCTGGTTTTGCATTTTGCATTACACATATTTTGGGGGAATTTTGCAATTTGTAGAGTCTGGCTTGACAGGGCAGCTGTCGCCAGACAATTCTGTGAGAATCACCAGTAGAGGGCTCTGGCTCCACCCACATGTTGGGAGACAGGAGTGCATGTTTTGATTGGGCAGAAGTTGTATACGTTCTCAAAAAAGTACTCGCCCTCTACACAGCTGTGATCAATTTGTTTATTTTTCCAGCTGCCTGAGCTTGAAACTTTTGGGGCACACACCCAAAACGCTAATTCTTTTAAAGTGTCTTAAATAGCTAGATGCTTTATGATGTTTTTTTTTCTGGAAGCAGTATACAGATGGAAGGAGGGCAATAATTAACCTACATGGATTTTTAGGTCTTGCTTGACAGTGCATTCATATGCCGACCTATTGCCATTGCCACTGCTTGTTTAAGCCTCTTGTTCTTCTTTTGCTTCACGCTGTCCTTTGATCTGTTCTAAATAACATAGTTGTTCCTCTTAACAACATTTGTCTGCTACACTGTATGGGCATGTTTCTCAATCTCTCTACCATACCCTTTGTTTTCCAGCTCTGCTTACTGTCTTTCATGGCGTCTCATTCACCAAAAATCCTCAGTCCTCAGCGGACTATGGTTCGATGAGCCTTCTAAGTGGAACGCTGACATTAGCTCAGCCAACAACAAAAGTGAAATTGGTGACATTAACTTACTTGAGAGTGTGAGGAACAGATATAAAGCCAACAAGGAAAAGAGGAAATGTGATTCTCTCTGTGATTGGTCACTTTAGGAAAACCCACTTTGCCACTCATTAACAGCTGTTTTGTGTCCCACTCCAAACTATGCACCTTCACCTTGGCTTGTGTCCCTAACTGAAGGGTGGACAATTGACAGTAAATAACGCCCTCTACAAAGAAGATATATGCCTGTTCAAACCCGGAGCAAATGAAAGTGTACAGATTACTTACGAGAAATGTGAATTACTCGGAATCCAGGTATTCCACATCACAGTCTTGCTCTTTGAGATTGATTCTCATCCTGGAGACAGATAATCCTTTACTCCCCTCAAGAAAAATAAGTGGGTACTTAGGCCCCTGGGCTCTGGTGGTTCTACATCTCCTTTGAATTGATACCTGGTTCATTTTTGTGTTGGCTCTGTAATTTCCGGTTTCTTGCTGACACGTTTTCAGTCTTCTTCATGCTCTGTGGCATGGCAGGGGTTCTTTGTTAGCCTTTGTGTGGGTTCTCCCATTTTGGCTCTTGGCTCCTCTCTGAAATTAATATCTTTTGGTGCTCCACATAGTTCTGTTTTGTCGAGCTCATCATGTGGTGTGGGCTATGTTACACCTCTCTGGTTTGTTCTGTTCCTTCCAAGGATGTATTGATGCGTGACCCAATTAATCCATACATCCTCATGGAAGTTGCATGATTTGGGACTTTTACACTAAGAATATACTCAAAGACGAATAACTGTGACAAGGAAGACAAACAAGGTGGCAATGCCCTGATTACTAACCAGTAATCTTCATTATTCTATGACAGACATTCCTCTCCATTGTCCTGAACCCCACTCATCTTTTCCTCTAATTATCGTCCTTCTATCTTGTATTGTCTTCCTTAGTATTGTACAGAAAGAGCAATGGCAGGGATCACCTTTTGTAGTCACAGTGGATGGAACTTAGAAACAAGCATTGGCAAAGCCAATAGGTCTTGGCAATGCCACACCTATTGGCCTTGTCAACCTGAATGTCTTATAGCCATGTTGTCCAGCAGCACATCTGCCGTGCAGCATGGCTGAAAGTTACTGAAAGATCACGGGACGTTGAGTCGACACTGATCCTCCCCTCCCCCGATGTTGAGTTTATTGTCCTGTCCCTTCCAACAGAAAAAAGTGTTACGGCATGGCCTACACTGGCTGCATCACAGCACTTTCTTCAGTGACTTTCAGCCATACTGACCATGGTGCATAACTGAGGCATAATGTTTTTAAAAGTTTTCAGATGTCTCTATTTATATTCGAAAACCTAGTAAGATACGGCAGATTTAGGGCAGTTATTGTCCTGGAGATAACAACACGCTTCATTCCGAACTTAAAGAATTGGCAGACATACTTAAAGCCTGGAACTGAACAGACTCTGACTAGCAAAGCCCACCACACCGAAGGCAAAAGAGAGAGGCAGCACTGGAGAGGCCTCTAACTCGGTCACACTGGGAACGAACTACCAAGAGTAGTGCCACATCTACGGTGATGGACAGCAACACTAGTAGCACAAGATCAGTTTCAGAGCCATTGACTTTGAAGAAGTCTGAAGATGTCCTCATTTTGACTCCTGTTGGCTCTTGATGGTCATCGTCTAGTTTGATTTGCTCTGACGGCTCATTTATATCCCAATAGCTCCCCTCCTCCTTCACATGGAGCCAATGAGAGTGAGTTGCGGGATCCCTGTTGCAACTACTCTGTGAATATGTATGCTGTGAAATCTCGTTATCACTCAACCAATCATTTTGTATTGGTAAATTTGTCGTCTATTATGGGGTAGGTGCGGGGCCGAATCAAAGGCTCATACACAATAAGAAGTTTGTCCACAACAAGCTAAAGCGCCATCAATGGGGTGGCGCGTAGAAGCTTCAAATTAAATCACTATCGTGTTACCTCTTTTGCTAGAAGTTTGTGATAAAATACATATTCTAACGTACAGTGCAAATAAAAAAAGCAAACAAAATCATGTATAACAATGAGTTCCAGAAGATGGCTTTGTAGTTTCTTGTCTGGCTTTTCTTTTTTCGTGTATACTGTCCAAAGTATGTCTTCTCTCTCTAGTGATGAAAACATATATTATTTAAAAAAAAAGGCAGGGTGGAACGCCTGTCCTCATGAATAGTTATCAATTCAAGCCTTACTTGGAGGCTGGTCCACAAACACAGAATTCGGCTTTCGGAAAGATTACACACATATGGTAACTAATTCAGAAAGTGCAGCGAATCTTTAATGTATGAGGCAGATCATGTAGTGACGAAACGTGTTTGTTTTACGTGGCGTCTGTCTTGGGATACAGAGAAGATCTATGCATTTTTCATTCATCTGATGCATTCTCAAAATCATTTCCTACCTGCTCTGAACTAACATTAATGTTCCATCAAAACGTAGCTTTTCTTGTTTATTTTGTTTTTAGTGAATCTGGAAAAACAAAGGGGGTCTATTTTGCACGGTGTGTTGCCATGAAACCAAAACGGATACGCCTGCGATAAACGAGGCCCCTATTAAATAATACCTAGGTCTGGCCATAGAGAACGAAAATACAGATTGCCTGATATATTCGCCATTCCGCTCTCAGGGCACCTCAGTGCAACTGTTTGGAGATACCCATCAGAACAGATACCGGCGTCGCCAGTTTCCAGAGTAAAGATTAGGGTGCTGAAAAAGTTTTTCACACACCGTGAAGACACTGACAGCCAAAGGCGTTTTCCTCCACACAGGAATGCATATGAGGCGCAATAGTTTGCCTCGAGAGGGGGTTATTCCTGCACTGTACACTCTTTACCTACCATGACTGTGCTTATCACCATATGTAAGTACCTTCTCGACAAAGGAGGTCACACAGTCTTACTTTCTTTGCTGAGTTACACTGGTAAGTATTGTACACTTCATTTATGCCAATTTATTGTTCTGGGGGAAACATGAGCCGGAGGCATTTTTAGAATTCAAGTAATAAGACTATATTATTATTATTTGTCACTCACCTAGCCCTGCAACTCATGCTCTTGAAGGTAGACTGTAATTCACCTTCTTTTGAAGACTTCCTTACCAGTCCCTGTACAGAATTCTTTCTGTCAGACCGACCCTAAATCATAATGCAGATACGATGTAGAAATGTGCATAGTACAACCAGAGAAATCACATGGATGAAAATGGAAATTAGGGTAACCCAGTCAATCATTTATGAACAGCAAGTCCTAGGAAAGAAGAAGGATACACGCATATATTTATTCAATTCAAAAGAGCCTCAAAACGACGAATTAGCTCCCTACTATTGCAATTGTACTCACTACTATCCAGACTAAATTGATGCGATCAGTTAAAAAAAAGTGTTTTGTTTATTCCTCATTCAGTTGGAATCACTGCCTTCTTTACCAGAGTCCTTGGGTTCATGGGTGCTAATAAAATATTTGTAGTATTTTATTAAATCGAAATTGTTTCATTGGTCTTTCCTCTTCATCTTCTTGCTTTGAATTTTTTGTATTCATGCACCAGCTGCTAACCAACCATCTTCCATAAATGCACATCCCTTCTTTTTTGAAAGATTCTTTTAGGGGAACTGTACTGATCAACAGATTCTATCAAATTCACAGCGGCGGCACCTCCGCAATGGCGGAGGAGCGTCGTCTCACTGCCTGGCTCAGAGGCAGCAAATGAAAAATAAAACGATGTTCTAGCATCGTTTTATTTGTCATTTGCCAACTCTGAGCCAACTTGTGCAGGGAGGGGCGGGGCATGGGAGGAGGAGTGCTATGAACTTTCCCTAAGTGCGCATATGTGTGTGGCAGTCCGTCTCAGGCGGACCAAACACACATGGCCACTTTGACTTCTCCAGCCCAGCTGAATTGAACAGCTGGGCAGGAGAAACCCCACAGACTACCTGTCCTGAGCAGGGCGTCTTTTCAGCCCACTCAGGTCAATCCATGTGCTGCTCTCATAGGAGAGCAGCATGGGATTGCGCAGGGAGTCTGTCCTAGGGGCTGCTAGGACCAGGAAGAGCAGAGGAGGCTCGACGTGGGAGGCGGCCGCACCTTAAGGTAAGTTTCTATTTTATTTTTAATTATTACTATGAACAACCCCACCTACACCCCCCCTGCTCCCTCCAACTGCCCCACCACCCTTTGTTTATGGTGGCTGCCACTGTTAATTAAACAAGCAAAATATAAATGACACACACCCTTACACAGCGTATATCCATATTTTTTAAATGTCTACGTTTTTTTTTTGAGTTAGTTAAAACCTACACTAGCTAATGTGCAACAGGTGCCTAGGCCCCAGCTGCCTACCCCACTCCTTAATTGTTTTCCTGCCAGTGCTTAATTTGACCCGGTGTGGGGCACCAGCATTTACTTTTGGGGACCAGCACTTATTTTCTCCATGAGATACTAACTGAGGGTAAGAGAGGGAAAAAAACACACAAATCTGAAAGACAGAGAAAGGGAAAAATGGAAAAAACCATAGCACAAAGGGAGAAAGCTGGAACCTGCTAGAGTTGGATAAAGGGTAAGGTAGTGTCAGGTAATGTATTAAAGAGATATGAAGTGGTTTTAAGCCTATCAGCATTCAGTGTGCCAACATTTAATTGCACTTACTGCGAGCATCTGAGCAGAGCCTCGGGTACTGGCACTATTTCTTTCACAAATTAAGTACACTCTCCCACATTTTCAGCTTTTTCCTGCATCTTCTACCCGCCTCTCCATACATCCGCCCATCAACCCCCACTGCAGTCCTCCCCCCATGACGTACTTAATGGCGGGCACTGCGTGGCTGTGCATTGGACGCATGCAGTGGACACACCACAGGTGTCCCAAATGTACGACTAAGGCAAGCCCATCTGCATCCATAAGCATCTGGACAGACCCAGTACCACCAGCCATGGTCGGATCACCCACCTCCAGTACTCTGCAGCAGCCGCGGCCCGTGGAGGGAGTTCCGTGGGGCGGTAAGGCGGGGCAGGGGAGGGGCAGGGTGGGGGGTTCTAAAAACCAGAATATGGATAATTGCAGGTAAGTAAACAATTAAATAAATAAAACGAATTTCGTAGCGTGCGCTGCATCGCATTTTGCGATGCAGCGCGCGCTACGAAATTCGTTTTATTTATTTAATTGTTTACTTACCTGCAATTATCCATATTCCGGTTTTTAGAACCCCCCACCCTGCCCCTCCCCCGCCCCGCCTTACCTCCCCACGGAACTCCCTCCACGGGCCGCGGCTGCTCTGCAGCATTGTTCCACTCGCTCAGCCATGGATGCCTTTCCACCTGAGCTGCCGCACTGCGCCCCACAGCATGGTAGGACTTGTTCCCACTCTCACTTTACCTGAAGCAACTCACCATCACACACTACCGATATCCAGACTCTCATGTCTCTCTCTCACAACCTAACCTCACCAAACACCACTCCTGACCTTCAGTGGACTCCCAGATGCATGCTCCTTAATGCCCACTAACTCAAAAATCCGACTATTGAAATGAGGGACCTCCTGAGCAACAGCACACCAGACCTCCTCTTCCTATTGGATATTGGATGAACCTTGCCTCATCTCCCGACATCACTGGGGCCATCTCAGTAGGACACATAACTGCACCCCAGGACTGCTTCCACAAACCTGGCTATCATTTATAAGGCACAACAACCCCAGACCCGGACACCCCTTTCTTGGATCACATGCATTTCAAGCTATAAACAAACGACAGCCCCACCCTGAAGGGCACCCTTTCTTACCAACCTGCAGGACCACGAGGCAACTTCAACAACCTCATCTCAGACTTCTTCACCTCCCCTCACCATCAACTCCAAGGACTTCCTACTTCTCTGCAATTTCAACTTCCACCTGGATGACCACTCAGACCACTGCTCCACTGAATTCCTCAAGAGTCTACACAACATAGGACTTTCTGAGCTCATCGCGGACCTCACACACAATGCAGGAGACACATTAGGTGCAAACTTCACCTCCGGCAACAGCATCAGCCACCACACTGCCTCGCCATTCACATGGATCAACAACTACATCATCCATTTTAAAATATCCATGCCACATGCCAAAGCTCCCATCAACAACAACCAACCCAGTCGGAACTGGAACAGAATAATGGTAAATTACTTGCGCACAACGCTCAAAACTACCAGCCCAATACTACTAATAACCTTGCCGAGGACATCACCAACTTCTGCCAGTGAATCTCTAACTGCACTGATGCTCAGTGGTGGCTCGCAGTGGGAGTGCTGCGGGGTGGTGGGCCAGGGGAGAGGCAGGGTGGGGGGGGTAGTGGAGTCGTAGATACAACAGCCATGAGTAAAATAAGTAAATGAATAAATAAAACTATTTACCTTTCGTTCGCTGCATCGCCAACTCGGCGATGCAGCGAGCACCAGATAAATTGTTTTATTTATTTATTTATTTACTTTACTCGTGGCCGTCATATGTCTGACTCCACTACTCCCGCCCTGCCCCTCCCCCACCCGCCCCACCACCCCGCAGCACTCCCACTGTGAGCCGCCAGTGCTGATGCTATGGCACCTATGAAAACTTACAAACACTGCAGAACAAACAAGCAGGCCTCCTGGCACACAGAAGAAACCTGAAATTCTAAAAGATACTGCAAACATCTGAAAAGGAAATGGAGAGCCAACCTCAATGCCAGAGCAACCTACAAGGCTGCCAAAAGAGGCTGCCACCACCACCTGAGAGACACCTAGAGAAGATCACTCACAAATCAGGTCAAAGCCAGCTCCAATAAAGGCAAAGAGATTGTTGCCATAATCAAGGAATTCCCCACCCCAGAAGCCTAAGCCAACTTCATCACCCCTTCCCAGGAACTCTGCAACAACCTCTCAACCTATTTCAACCGCAAAATTGAAAGGATCTATAATAACTTCTAAAAACTACCAAACCCTGTGGAAATCATCAGCAAGCAGCACACAGACCACTTGGTCAGACACCTAACCAACTGGAGAGCACTCACTGAGGAAAACACTACTTCCATCATGAAAACGATCCTCTCCGGGTCCCCACAAACCCATGTTCACATCACATTTACAACCTATGAAGACCTGTGCTCAGCAAATTCCTCACTCACATCATCAACTCCTCCATTTAGTCTGCAACTTTCACTGAGGACTGAAAGCATGCTGCATTCATGGCCCTCCTCAAGAAACCATCAGTAGTCCCCAACAAACTGAGCAACTTCCAGCGCCATCGCCCTACTACCATACCCAGCTAAGGTGATAGAGAAGGTAATCAACCTGCAACTCACCAGTCACCTGGAACTCCGAAACCTTCTCAACCACTACCATGCAAGCTTCTGAAGCAATCACAGTATGAAGACAGCCCTCATTGCTACCACAGATGTGATCAGCAGCCTTCGGGACTGGGAAAAAACGCCACCGTCATACTACTGGACCTCTCAGCTGCATTCGAAACGGTGTCACACCCCAGCCTCATCAAAAGACTACACTAAAAAGGCATCCAAGTTCCATCCTTCAAATGGATATGCTACTTCCTCACAGGGAGATCACATTGAGTCAGACTCACTTTCTACACATCAGAGTCCAAGGACCTGATCTGCTGAGTTCCTCAATATTCATCTCAGCCCCATCCTGTTTAACATATACATGACACCACTCTCTGACGTCATTATATCTCACAGTATCTCCGTCATCTCCTATACCAATGACATGCATCTTATCCTCTCAGTGTGAGAAAAGTCCTGCACGACCAGATCCAACTTCACCAAATGCATGATCTGTGTAGCAGAATGGATGAAAACTGCTTGAAACTCAACACGGACAAGACAGAAGTCATGATCTTCTGGAACAAGAACTCCCCCTGGGTTCTACCTTGGTCCAACACACTTAATCACTAACGATGCACGAAACCTGCAAATCATCTTAAACGATAAGCTCAACATG
Source organism: Triturus cristatus (assembly GCF_964204655.1). NCBI lineage: Eukaryota > Metazoa > Chordata > Amphibia > Caudata > Salamandridae > Triturus > Triturus cristatus. The sequence continues at coordinate 495,047,214 of NC_140588.1, forward strand.
GTCTCACAGATGAACACAGTTAGTTCCTCCAGCTTCCACATACAGTGCATCCTCAGAAAAATCTTCGAATGGATACCCCTGAAAACCAGGCATAGTGTCACTCAAGCTCTAGTCACCAGTAGACTAGACTACGGCAACATACTCTATGCCGGAATCCCCAACTACCTCTTCCATCGTCTCTAAACTATCCAGAATGCCGCTGTCAGTCTTAATTTGGAAACAATAAGTGCCAGGGCTCTTGCTAGAAGGCCACTCCACCGTGCACCAAACATTACCCCTGCCATTCAGCCAATGATAGTAAGAAAACTACTACTAACCATCAGACTCCTATAATTATGACAAGTCGGAATATTCCAGGCCCCCAAAGCTATACTATTGGCATGGGTTGCAGGTAATAGTAATTTTTAATGTATATTGAATTAATAATTAATTGTAGTGTGGTCAGCTGTTAATTAGCCAGACAACGCCACCTTATGGCAGATTATCACTAGCGCCAGTGTAGACAATCAAAGTCTGTGCCAAGCACCGGAAACCACTCGCTCAAAATAAGCACTAGCCTCAGACAGACTCATCTTAGACATTCCACGGAGCACCCACATCACACCTCACCTCAGAGAACTCCACTGGCTGTTGATGCACAAATGTTTCTAAATCAAACTCCTCACACATGCATACAAGGCACTGCGCAACATAAAATCAGCTTACCTCAACTGCCATCTCTACGTCCACCATCCCAACAGACACCGACGCTTTGCCTCACTTTCTCTCATACACAACCCTCGCATTCACCAAAGCAGAAAAAGAGGTCTAGCCTTCTCCTACCTTGCACCCAAAACTTGGAATGACCTCCCTCTACACATAAGAGCCCCGCCTCGCTTCTGGAATTTCACCCGAAGCTGAAGACCTGGCTCTTCAACAAACACCGAGCAAACAGCCTAAACTCCTGCTCTGGCACCTGGATAGCCTTCGGGTGATAAACCGTGCTTTACAAATCCAAATAACACAACATAGCATAATGTGTTGTTGCTCTTGTAAGGTGTAATGAATGCCATTGTTACAAAATGTGCTGAACAAACACAAGATAAGTCCGTACATATTTAAGAAAATATGTTAGCCAACTTTGAAATTACTTCTGTGTTCAGTTGTTGATTGCTATGCTAATTAAAATCTATGGGGCTGATTACGATGGTGGTCGGAGGAGTGTCTGACTGCCATCATTTCAGGATCGGGATGGCCCGACAAGTAGGTGGTGGTCCCAACCTCTGAATTATGATCCGACCACCATGTAGGCGGTCGGTAACCTGCCTTTTTGCATTGAGGCTTGTGCTGCTGCCCAGAAAAGGGCTGCAGCACAAGCCTCAATGCAAAATGGCATGTTTAGAAACATCCCTGCACCGTGTGCCAGGCACCATGTGGTGCCTGGAAAAGGGTGCATGGATGTTTCAGGGGGCACCACAAGGGTTCACCAGGCCCCATAGCAGAAGGCCAGGAGCCCTGCTTGGGGCCCCCATATTTGCTTTCCGTCTGCCTTTTCATGGCAGTCAGACCGCCATGAAAAAGGCATAGGGAAACTGACATTAAAATCCCGACAGCGGTGCCTCCACAGGCACTGCTGCCATTCAGGGATTACCTGTCCAACCGCCACCCTGACGGGATCTCCTATCCTGTCGGAGGCAGTGCCCTTTCCCCACGCTCGCAGTTGTCCGTGGCCCTGGATGTCAGGCAGACCACCACCAGCAGCCTGTCGGTGGTGCTCCGTACGACATGATAATCGTGCCCTATTTTCTTAAACAGACTACAGTAATGCCCTAAAAGTGTTTGGCTTGCACTTATGTGCATTTGGTGTGCATGGATATCTACTGAAGGGCACATTGCTAGAATCCTGCCCATTTCACTCTAGGATTATAGGGGGCAACAACCAGTGAGCATACACAGGCGTACATAATTTGTGTGATGATGTGAAAGTGCTAGTTCTGTGTGTAGTGAATGTGCGACTGCTGGTCCTTTTGGATGACCAGAAACAGTGCTACTCAAGTGTTATAGGAACACTTGAGTACAAGTGCAGGGTTTGTGGAAAGCAATGAGAGTAGTGGTTAGTTGGGAAGTTGTAGTCATACAGGGATTCTTTCCATAGAGTACTCCTAGGCAACTTCTCCTTAGAATGCTACGGTCAACATCTTAGGCCGTTATTTACACCTGAAGACAAATAGGGGCCTTGATTTGGTTAGGACGAGAAATGTTTGTATATGGTAACCTGCGCCGGACTATATGTTTACGATGCTGAGTGACTGAGGGAAACAAGTGAGTCTGCTTCATCGAACCAATTGGAATAAAGACACTTGATAAAAATGGTGTGTAAAAGGAAAGGTTTTGGGGCATAATATTTGTTGTAACTAGACTGATCTGGTAACCCTAAATGTGATATATTTAGTGCTACAATGATGGAAGCTTTGATCGGTGTTTCATTTGTACGATTGCTAATAAAAGGCTAAGAGTGGAATAAGCAGGCAGATTGCACTATACTATTACCTACGCGTATTCATTTTAAAGAGACAAGGAATGAATGATTATGGACTTTAAAGTATCCCATCAACTATTAGAGGACATTTAGCAAAAGTGAAGCCCAGGACTGAATGGGAGTTGAAACTCTATTCTTTTTTCTTCATCAAATTACATTTTCGCCATAGTGGTGCTAATGATTAAATGGTCGTGGACCATACATCCATCCGGCTGTTTATGTGTATGGCTGCACGTGTGCTATCTGACTGTATGTGTTTTTAGGTCTCGCCTCGTCTGGCGAGACTTATTGAGAGGGCTCCAAAAAGTGCTACCAGGCCAGCCTAGAGCTACAGTGCATGAGCGCGGGCGCGCGTGCCGCTTTTACCGCGATTACTTTCACTTTCGCGGCTGCTTTGATGTTTGATCGCAATCACTTTCGCGGCCGCACGGCCACTTGGCATAGCCAATAGGTCTCGCTTTTGGGACCATATAAGTATTTAGTTATGCAACTGTTGCATGGCTAAACATTAATAAGGTCCCAAAGGCGAGACCTATTGGCTATGCCAATGCTTGTTTCTCTATTAATCCTGTCTGTGTGAGAGCCTCTGTGATTTGGTTGGTGTGTGTGTATAACTACATGACAGGTGGGCTTTGCAAATTGGCATCCATATGGGTTTTTGCCGATCTATCCGCTTGCATGTGTGACCTATATGCAGGATTATGTGCATGGATGTTGCGTCTTTATGCATGCACCACACAGAACCAAACTTACTGCTTTTGTCAATGCTTGTTATTATTGTGGTCTGCATTGAATCGTAGGTTGTATTTACATGTGGTGAAGTCTGGTGCCTAGGTGTCGCACTGCCTCGGGTGTGCTTGAATTACACTTGTAGCCATGTTTTTTAATGTCAGGGCATGATTCTCGCACTCTAACAGACAGACAGACAGAGCAACCATGAACAAAGCGGCATCTCAAGAACAATATTTCTTGAAAGAGTTTAGAAAGCCCAGTGGGCTTCATTGGTTATTTTGTAGAAGATCGGCTCACATGAAGATGTGTTTTTCTGCATGGTGAAAAAATGTTACATTAAAGAGAAGTGTGAAAAGCAAGGTCTTTTGTGGTTTTCCTTGAGACGACTCGTGTCTTTTAGTGCTCGATTCTCCAAAGGCCTGATATTCGGATGATGTATTACCCTAATACATCATTAAATGACAGGCCTACAAGAAGTATCCCCCACAAGCCTGAAGCATGCCAGAAGAAATCAACAGGGACCCTATGTGTTTTTTGGGGTTTCTTCTTTCATCGAAGGTAACATTAAAGCGTATTTTCCATGTACTCGATTGTGTTTTGCCTTGTCTGTACATTCCTCCTTGACACATACGCCTCCCAGGGGGAAGCTTTTCACTGTCACCGAGGAACAGCTTTCAACCAAAACAAGGCCGCAAACTCCGCCCCTTCATGTCAACTTCTGAAAGTGGGCTGAAGGGTAATAATTGCATAGCACCACCAGACATCAAAGCTAATGGCTGCCAATCTGTGCTTTCCGCCTCCTGTGATCTCGGCTGTGTTTTATTGTTTGGAAATCATTAAATAGACAAGCTTCTGATAAAAACATGAAGGTGTATTGTCTGCGTGTCCTCCACTGGCACGACGTTCAGTTTATCAAGTGATGGCAACACCCTAAGTGCACTGGACTGAGGGATGCAAATAGCTTTAAGGTCGGAAAACAAAGGGTTTCAGCGGGGATGACGCTGCTTGTGCCTGGCTGATGCCTAGGTTCAGAGGCATTGTCTCATTTCTCAACCTCATTGTCTTAATTCTCGTTGTGGGGCAACAAGGACACAGATCAGAGAGTCTGCTAATTCAGGACCTTTGCGGGGCAAGAATGCAAGCACTGCGTGCGCTTTTAAAAATGGCGGCATATCATATAGATTGAACCCCATTCGCCATCTGCTGCTAAACTGCTATGCAGGAGTGGCGCCGGGGCTGCCAGTCTATTACAAAAATGCACAACATTGTTAAAAGAGTTTTTAATCGCTCTTTTAAAGCCCGTGGTGATTTACGATACATTTTGATCTATATAAAAATCCCCTACGGGCTTTTAGAAAAAGATTGCATTTCAGCTTTGACGCACTCAAGACTGGGAGAGACAAATAAACTTGCCAGATATATGCCACTAAAATATAAAAGAAGGAAAATGTGCTTTTGCAACAGGAGCCATGAGATTTCTTGACGATTTTATGTAGAACTGGCATAGCAACAAGAGTGCAATCAAATGTGAGAGATTTATGAATGCTTAAAAATTATACGGTGGATCTTTGACATTTGTGCAACACAATATCACCCCTGTTGTTTCCACTATAATGCCCTGATTATGAGTCAGGCAAAGTTGCATTCCTGTGAGGAATCCGCTCTGCCCAATCACAACTGGGCCTCTGAACCGGGTACAGGAACACTGGGACCGATTTTGCCCGCTGCAAATTTCCCCTTCGAAAAATCACTTCAGGCTTCCGCGAAAACAGGAGCAAGGCCTCTACCCCTGTGCCTAACTCTTTCTGGAGCAAGAGGGATACAATGCTTTCTCCAGCCAGGACACTTTTTCTCTCCCCCTCCCTCCTTTCCCTATCTACCTTTTTAACCCCCTCCCTTTCTCACTACTACAGGGTTTTAATGTCAGTGCTTAATTTGTAAAATATAAAGTGCCAGGGCTCTGATCAGGAGGCCACTGCAGCTTGCACCACCCATCGCCCTTGTCATCGCTGTCAAAACAATTACTAACCATCTCTCGTATATAAATGCGACACTTCAGATTATTCCAGGTCCCCAAAACTAAAGGAATGGCTGGGGATGCAGATATTAGCAATTTTAATTTATATTGTATTACTAAACTACTGTTGTTCTGCTCATCTCGAAATTTGAAGGGCCGCTCCACCATGTGGTGGACTGTTCTAAGTATGGTGTTGACAATTAGGTGCCGGTGCCGAGCACCGGAAACCAATTAAGTGTTGGTGCTGAGCACTGGAAAGCACTGGCTCAAATTAAGCATTGATTACTGTTTGGAAATCAGCATGGTTCTTCTGTGTGCATGCTGTAATTCCTCATTCAAAGGGTCTTAACTAGTACTTGCACAATAACGGTGGGGTGATTAATTACAAGTGTGGCGTTTGCACCCTGCCAGTACTGAACAACTTGTATCCTGGGCCTAAATGGCTGCCCAGAGAACCCCACTGTTACGTATAGAGGTGGGCGAGCTAACAGACTTACAGGGACAACTGAGCCAGAGCTGAGCCAAGGGTCTGGCTCGGACCTTAGCACCTGTGCACGAGCCAAGCCCTGAAAATGTTTGCTATGTAAATCACAAAACAATCATCAGATGAAAAAGGCTCATCAAAATTCAAGAACATGTATTTTCTTAACACGTGAAGCTTTGAAATTAATAAATCACATTGTAGCAGTGCACCAAGAAGTAATTATTGATGATGTTTTTTAAACATGAACCATTAGCGCCCTAAGAGGCAAGAAACCTGTCTTGTCGTGTAGTCACAGTATGTGACCCATATTTTCAGAGAGCAACATTATAATCTATTAAATCAAGCACAATAAGCTGATGTACAATTGGTATTCTGCACTAACATATTTGAAAGTGCTTTCATATGCATTAATGAAGAAAAAGAGTTTTAGTGCAATAAAATATTTCCATACAATCACACACATTTAAATCAGGAAGCCGTGATTTGTTCAGGGTTTATGGTTTATTTCACTTTATACAAATCAGCTAAGAAATGGGTATCTGTTTGTTTTTCATTTTGTTAAGGCTCTATTTTTATTTCTTTGAGCATTTTCAGCAATGTTTAGATTATATAGCATGAACTTGACCCGAAGGTATTGGGGCGCTTTACTCCAAAGTTAATTGCATTACACAAGGAGCATTAATTTGTTTAAAGGCAGGGGAAGATTAAACAAATTGATCAGAAACTCAGGATGTTGAGCTGACGCTGAGACTCAAACCTGCTCAGCAGTTCTGGCCCTAACCACACATCCTGGGTAGAAGGAGGCAAGCAGGCAAAAGCTTATTGGCTCGAGGTTCCAACAGGATTTCAAGCTGGGCCAGAGTCAAGCTTCAGGCTTGAGCCTGGCTTGATCTTTCAGAAGCTCGCCCACCTGTAGTTACCTATAAATACTGTGCTATATGTAGAAAGTCTTACATGCCTGAATACCCAAAACATGACACAAAAATCAGAATCACAAAAGACGCAAGCCTTTTTAGAAGCAATGAACACTCCTGCGTGATCTTTTTTGGGTTATGCATGCAAGATTTGGAATTACATCCCCAAGGACATCAGACATGTCTCCTCGCTAATTTTGAAAACTCTTGCAAAAATATATTCATAAAGAGACACCTGAACTAATTATTATGAAAACCTTTGATCCTGTCATACTACATTATCGAAGCATAGATAATTGCACAGGTATGCCCATGTAGCACTCTTGTAACACCCCTCTGACGCAGGGTAATGCAAAGCAGTCATTTGGGCTGTTTTGTGTTACTTTAGGGCAATCTAAATATACCTGAAAAAGACTCATAATGCCTCAAAAAGAAAAGGGGGCAGGGTACAAATACCCTGACCCCCGAGCCTTGGTCTTGCACGGCAAAATAGATTTTTTTAATTCACTGCAAAATTTGCGAATATTCACAAATTTCGCTGTGAATAAGAAAAAAAACAAGCACTGTCTCCAGCGCTTATTTATAATAATGCCTCCCTGGTGGACCAGGTCCGGGGGCATGCACAATTTATAAAGAAAATGGAGGAGGGCACACGGGATCCCCCTTAAATAGCTTATTTATTCCCCAGGGACCACCAACTTTCTGGGGCTCATGTTAATATTAAGCAGGGGGGCTGTGTGGAACCCCTACACCTCAGGGGCCTAATTCCTAACTATAACGTGTATGAAACCTATGTTTTTTTCAGTGAATTTGTACGTTTTTTTAAATGCTAAGTTGTGTATGTACTATTATTTTTTTATATATTTATTTTACAATAAACTATGTATTAATATTTTTTTTTTTTTGGTTTTACACCGTGCGCGCACCCCCGCGATTTAAAAAAAATTTTTTACATTTTTTTCCCTGCCTTCGGGGTCCTTCAGGGACCCCCTGACAAAGGCTTGGGGGTCAGGGACTCTCTACCCTGCCCCCTTTTCACGATCGCCACCTTCCTTTTTTTCACTCTTGCACTGAAAACAAACAAAATGGCGGCCGACACTTCCTGATTTCGACCGATTCGAACGTTGACTAACATGTAACCACCAATCAGAATTACGCTCGCGCACGTTAGGGGGCTCACACGGTGCGCGCACGGTGCGCGCACGGTACGCGCTTAGAGATATTTATATGCTTTTAAATGCTATTTTCTCAGGAACTACTGAACAGATTGACACCAGACCTGCAAAAGGTACTTCCCTGACCTGAGGACTACCTCTCTGCCAAATTTCAAGTAATTCTGTTCAGCCGTTCGGGCTGAACCTTCGACTAAAGGTCCTATGGGAAAATGAATGGGGAAAACGTGTTTTGGGACCCCCCTTTTTTCTCGGCCCCCACTTGACGAATCGCCCTGAGACTTTCAGGGTAGGAGCTGAGCGGAGCGCCCCATTAGTTTTGAAAATTTCGCGAGGATTCTTCAACCGGCGCCAAAGTTATTCAAAATAGAATTTTCAGATTTCCTATGGAAACACGGTCCTAACTATAACTATCTACTGGCGACCGCCAGTAGATAATATATATATATATATATGTTTGAAAGCATGTAAACACTTCCTCTCAGAAAGAAACATCCAATTCTCTGATCATAATGTGATGTTATTACAAATGATACAGACATGTCTGGAACAAAACACATTTATGTTAGGTGAGGAAATCTTTCGACAAACAAAGGGGACAGCAATGGGATTTTCCTTTAGTCCATCATATGCCTGCTTAACGATGGGCCTATGGGAGCAGACTTGGGCTTGGAGCAGTGAACATGACGTCTATGTAAATAAAACCATAGCTTGGTTTAGATACATAGACGATTTGTTTATAATTTGGGAAGGATCTGAAAAAGAATTTGCGGAATACTTTGAGATTTTAAACACATCTGAATTCAACTTAAAATTCACATACAATATCAGTGAGGAAAAAGTTGTTTTTCTGGATACTGAAATCTACATTGTTGAGAATATGATTCACACAACCTTACATCGGAAAGACACTGCAACGAATGCAGTCTTACATGCTGAATCGTTCCATCAAAAGAGCTTGATCAAGAACATCCCCTATGGGGAGTTTCTCAGAATTAAGAGAATATGCTCAAAGGAAGAAGAATGGTTAAAACATCGCAACCAGGCAATCACACGCTTCAAGAAAAGAAATTACAGTGAGAAATCAATCCAGGAGTCCTTAAAGAGAACCATGAGTATTAAGAGAACTGATCTGTTGAAAGAAAAAGGAAAAGAGAAACAGGATGAAAACCAAATAAGATTCATAACCACTCACTCTACTGATAATCCACAATTGATCAAAATACTGCGCAAGAACTGGCACATTTTAAAAATGGATCAAACAACTTCAAGCATTGTGGGGGATCATCCCAATATCACATACAGACGGACAAAAAACCTTAAAGATCAATTGGTTCATAGTCACTTTTTGGGCCAAAAAAACCAGACAAATTGGCTAAAACCTATCGGTTTTTTCAAATGCACGTGCTGCAAGGTCTGTACCATTGCTCAAAACATGAAGGAAATTAAAATGGCCAACAAACGAATGTGGAAAATCCAACAATTGATTAACTGTAAAAGTCAATTTGTCGTTTACATCATTGAGTGTCCCTGTTCTCTCAAGTACGTGGGAAGCACGAAGTGCGAGTTAAATAAACGTATACTGGAGCATGTGAGGGCCACGATAAACACCGACAGAAGCAATGCGGTGGCCAAACACATGGAAAAAGAACATCATGGTAACTGGAAAGAACTTAAATTTTACGCTGTTGAAGCGGTGGGAATGCATCCCAGAGGAGGTGATCGTGAGAGAACTCTCAGGCAGAAAGAGTCGAAACACATCTTAAATTTCAGGACTCTGACTCCTCATGGGTTAAATCAGGATGAAGAACTCCATTATCACCTATAAATTTTCATTACTATAGATAAGGTCACAGAATGATAAGGACATGAACTTTGGCCTCCTGCATTTTAATATTTTAGGGTTTGATTGTTTTTTTCACTATTTTTGTTTTTGTCAACATGGGGTGTCACTAGGCAGCAATTCAAATTGTTAAATGAATTGAGGTTTAATTGTCATACAACTGCTTTATAATATACAAAAATGAGATTCAGGTCAGGCTCACTGGAGGGCCCTATATACAGCATTTGCGAATATAGTATATGTCTTTGTTTCATACTGACCCACTGGAGGGTAAAATCATCGTTAGATCGTAACATTCTATAAATAGAAGGGAAGGAACAATTAATTACATGACTAAATCATAGTCAACCTGATTAACTTTAATTGCAAATTGGTTGCATAAATGTCAATTTTTGTTTATAAATTTTGCAGATACATTGTCAGTTAAAAATGTATTAAAAATGTGGCAAATAGGATTAGAAACTACTAAAACCACAATTCCTTGCTGCACTAAAACAGGATGTGATGTCACTTCACGTTTTTTTATGTATTTAAAAAAGAAAAAAAAACGTGTATCATTGGTAAATCTCGTGAACAAGCCTCAGGGGAGGTGAAACGCGTAGAGTCCTTTTGTTTGAACTGGCACGCTGTGATTAAATTGATTAAATGGATTACAACTGAACTAAACTTTATTGGCTAAGTTTGGCTTCTGTCCGTGAGTGTGTGGGGAATCCCCTCGGGGAAACGAAGGCGAAACTACAAACGGCTTGGCCCTGCCGTACCTCATTCGCACCGCCATAGAGCGCCTGGAATCCGAAAGTGGGCCGTTTTGCGGAAAGAAAAAAAAAATATATATATATATATATATTCAGACATACACATACAATGTAGAATACATAATGCTTAACTTAATCTTAAGATTTGAAGCTGACAAAGATAAACAGTAAACACCACAAAAGACAGAATAAAACACTAACCTGTCTTATTGATTAAAAAGAAACTGAGCTATTTCATATACTGGCCCAGGTACAAAACCACTAATCATCTACATGTCTAAACCACACTTTTAACCTATAATTTCACTGTCAACTTTTATTATGCATTAAGATTCTATGGGCCAGATGTATCAAATGCCTTGGAATCCACAAAGGCAGCAATGTGTAAAGCATCTAGCTGTGCAAATGCGAAGTATGGTTCTCCAGTGGGACATTGTGATTCACGATTGCTTCAAAGTGACCCATTGGAGCTGCAAGAGAAAGTGGCATAACCCCCTCTTGCTTTATAACATAAATTACAGTGCATTCTGACGAGCATGTTCACCTCAGGGGGTTTCTCAGAACAATATAACATATGTTCATTATTACGCAAAGTTATGCTCTTAAACAATATCAGTGAATGCACAATCCCACTGAGACGGCAGACTCGGCCAGGACAGTTGTTGAAATGGTCACAAAGCAATTAAAACTGAATGGATGTTTTGAGAAGGTTTGAACAATAAGCAAAGTGGAAGTGATCAACCAATGTCCACTTCCACTTTAATGGGACCCGTACAATGTACCAAAAACTCTGCCTCCCTATAATATTATCTGTGCTACGAGTAAAAGGATATCATAAATGTTAGACTCATACTGTTAGCTTCAGCTCATTACGGGGTTTGGATGGACTAAAAGTCTGTCATCTGACCAAAAGATACCATAAGGTCTATTTACTGTTAAACCATGTATTGCTTTATATTATCAGCTGGAGCAGATGCCGAACTTTTGTGGAGAAGCCAAGAAGGTTAAATGCTTGCACATGCACTTTTAGATTGTATTTACTCACAAGATCTTTAGCAGTAGCCAATGCCTTTTACAAGTAGCTTCTTATTTCGAATCACCATAAATGGAGAAGCAACCATTGTTTAGCTGGTAGTACTGCCATTTTAACGTCTCGCGTGAGACAGCGCATGCACTGTCACTTGCAAGACAATTTGTTATCTTATAGTGGGCTTTGAGCACCCCGATATACTATCATTGGTTGGCTTTACTGCCACTCTCATTTCCTTCCTTTTAAGTTGTTAACCCATGTAGGCTTTACATGCTCTTATTGTTTGACTCTCCCCTGGACCATGGTCAAAGGAATTGTGTCCACATCTGCTAGCATTGTGGGGGCTACTTTTTTCTTTTTATGGAAGCTCTTCATGCACATGCATGTGTTTGTGTTCTTTTGCTTACCCTCAGACCCTCTGCACACTGTCCCTCTCTCCGTGTTGCCTTCCCACCTCCCTCTTTCCATATTATCTACTGCCCCCTCCCTATATATGTGCTGCCTAAGGCCCCCGGACCTCTGTTCACGTTGCCTCCTGACACCCAAAATGAAAAAAACACTATGACGCAACAAGCGCTGGCCCCGTTTTGGCAATTTTTAAATAATTTTTTGTCAATGTTGTTCCCCACATGTCTTCCCTCCCTCCATCTTGCCTCATGCCAAGTCCCTACTCCAGCCAGCAATTAAATAACAGCACTATGATGCACCCAGCGCTGGCTTCATTATAGCACTTTAAAAAAACTTTACGCCATGCTGCACAGTAGCCGTGCTGCTTTAGAACATGGCTAAAAACACATTCACAAAGCCAATATGTCTCGTAGACGTGACCTATTGGCTTTGCAAATGCTTGTCTTGAGGATTGTAAACTGCCCCATTCACTGTAAAAACATTGCTGTGCTTGTGCATAACTGAAGCAGGACTAAGCTTTGCTGTTCTTCGAAACCTAATTTACAGGCTGTGTGCAACAAAGCACTACTGCCAGTGGTCAGTTGTGTTCTATGTACATATTGAATACTACTACTAATACTAAGGCAATTATAATAATATTCACGATGTTGCTCATGCAAGTCTCAACCCAAAGGAATGGTCTTTTATTTTGACAGATATCTGGTCCAATATTGTTTGTGCATGTATCACTACCAACACAAAATCGAGAGAATATAAATGTGTAAAAATAGAAATTGTTCAGTTGATAATTGTTGATTTGACGCATACTTTACATAGAGTTATGAACTAAAGAAATAAATATCCAGATAGTGCAAAAGGTCAGCATATATCTGGTCACAGTAATACTAAAGATCTGCATATACCAGTGGTCAATAAACTAATACTATGTAGCAACCAATAGCCTACATCATATCTGTCTGAAAGTAAACCTGCTTGTCAGCTGAGGTCTAGGATGGCTTGCTTTTTTGTGATTTTCTAATTTTCTGTGGTAGCACTTCTCTACATTTCAGCTACCTATAGGATTCAGAAGCTCAAAAAGTAAAACACATTACTGCAGATATGGTAATATCCCCTGCCCAGTAAACAGGTGTGTGCCACTGCCCTGTATGCCTGACCGCATGTGAAACTGGTATTCTGCCATGTATTTTGGTCTTGGCATCATTTAACCACACGTGTGCAGAGGCCTGGTTCCATCCATGACAATGGAAGGTCCATGAGCAGTCCTGTGACCTGGAGGGATGCACAAAGTGTGCTCTCATATACCCCATTGGACAACTGTTGCTGGCCTGGGTACATTACGTACAACAGGTATGGCAGAGTACCTCATTTTCTAAATTTGTGGTGTGACCTCACTTTTTTCTCTGTGTTAGTGAGAGCCTGGTCAACTGACCCCTTTCTTTTAAAGTTCCTCTATTATGTGAAACTTAGAACCTTGTTCTGACGTACTGTGTGCATGCTGAATGCATGTTTGTGTGAGGGCAGTACATATGTAGCACATGGATAGAAGTAGAAGCCTGGGTGTTGTATGAGTATGAGTACTAAATCTAGTGGCATATATTTTGAATGTCCTTGGTTTTAGCATGACACAGGATGGAGAGTGAGATTAGCTTCACAAGACACTGGAAGAATATTTCCTGAATTCCTGTGCTGTTGAATGGAAACCCAGACACTGAAGTGAGGAGGATGAATTAGAGACATGTTTCCCTTTAGAAAGTCCATGAATTTCTTTTATCAAAGGACTTTCGCTTTGCTTAGGTCTTCTTGAGCACTGTCATTTGGTAGATGGAATGAGTGAGGACTGGGATTGCAGTTTCTGTGTGGTTCAAGCTGATGACGTTTCAAGGCATAGCATACTGTAATGAGGCTGATGACAGCCAGGTGCAAAGAACATGCACTTCATTGTGGCATTGTTTTAGGTACTTCTATTTAGAGCAACTCTAACTGCAGCATATGGTGAGAAGCATCACTTTGCACAAAGGCTGTGTCTGGAGAGCTGCCTGGAAAACACATTTGAGAGAGAACCAAACAAACCGGGTCTGAAACTTAGGATAGAATATCCACGTTCCCTGTCTATAAAATCTGTATAAAAGAGAACTTCAAATCAAACAACTTAGGGGCTCATTATGATGGTGGGAGGATCGCCACCGCCGAGCCGGCGGTGGCGATCCTCCCGCCATCACAATGAGATTTACCCACCGCCAAATTAGGATGGCGGTGGGTATCGTGGCGGACACAAAGTCCGTCTGCTGCTTTTCCGCAGTGGCAATCGTTACGATTGCCTACCAGGCGGAGCAGGGCCACTAATATGGTGGCAGGCACCGTCCGCCATATTAGGATGTGTGAAAATAAAGGCCTTTCCATGGCGACGATGCCGCCATGGAACAGCTGGCAGGGATTGGGTCTAGGGGCCGGTTTCGGGCCCCCCTTGTGTCTGGGGGAGGTGGGGTGCACTTGGGGAGTGCCATCATTTCACTGCACCAAGTGGCAGGCACCGTGTGGTGCCTGCCATGTGGTGCAGTGAAATGCCAGACTTGCAATTTTAACACCGCGGCGGGTGCTGCTGACAGCAGCATCCGCTGCAATGTTAAATTGCAGAATGCGACCGCCATGGTGGCAGTCTCATCCTAATTCCCAGTGCGGGACCGGCGCATGTCTGGCGGCCTACCCCAACACCGAGGGGATGGCGGGCATTCCAGACCCAAATTCTTCTTGACCGAAATAGGGAGTATTCAAAGACTGGGGCATCATTATGAGCACAGGGTTGAATTCCTTCACTATCAATTGAAACTGCTTTGCGATGTCGGCACAAGTGCAGATTCTTTGCCTATTCCGCATAGTTTTAGATTTCCAAAAGTAATCCGCTTGTATTCATGCACATTTTTCCACTGACTGTATGTCAAAATATCACTAGTGAGAATATTGTCCCATTTGTGTAGATTATCAATTATTAACACAAGTGTGGCAATATATTTGTAAAAGATGATTGGAACATAATATTTCTGCCAGATGACATTTTGGTACGATATTCTGGTACCAAATATTTCTGGTCGGTGGGAAATCTGCATAAGTCAATCATGTATACTTGTGCATTGGCAGATGAAACTTATTTTTTTAATTTTTTTATTCTACACTGAAAAACATATTTCTCCTTGAATAAAAATTACTTCTACTGCACATTCATGAAATGGTGGGTGGTGTCTTCCCTTTCCTACCCTGGCACTAACCCTTGCTCTGCCTTAAAAAGGAGTAATTAAATGTATGGTTCCAGGGTGGGAAAGTAACAGCAAATTCTTATGAATTTGCAAAAAAAGGATGAGTTTGTGGGTGTTTTTTCCCTTGAACACCCTCCGTCCCACCCTCAAGCTGAATTTACCGTGGTGTAAAATCCACCATAGTGACTGAATTTCCAAGTGCAATTTGCACACAAATAATCCACAAATCGAGATCCTGTGAACCAAGATATGTAATTTACTATTGTCATATTTTTTGCACATCTACATTCCAGTAAAATGTGTCAACAACTTTGGAAGTGGGCTTATGGATATGTGGTTCTAATACTGTCACTGAAAAGCTTCGAAAACAACTGTGAGAATGTAATGATAACGTCAGAGATAGATAAAGAGTCCCATAAGATTTCCAGTTGTAAGCAATGAAGCCAGGTCTCTTCTCATGTGCCAAAACAGAAGTGGTGGTGCTAGACTCAATTGTACAGGACAGTGGGGGTGCTGGAGTGCCCTTCCTAAAAATAATTATGGACAGCTCTAAGTGTCCAACCAAAGGACAAACAGCAGCGGCCAGTGCAGTTAAGCGTGGTGAGTCGGAGGAGGAGGGATGTTGACAGACAACGGAATAGGGAAAATTAAATAAATAAATAAATCCTATTCTGTCGTCTGGTGACATCACCCCCAGCCCCAACTCACCGTCCCACTGCGATTACCTGCACCGCCCGCTGCTGAGGACAAAGCCAGCTTATGAGGGTGGTTAAGGCACAAGAAAAAACGAATTTGGGAGATGGTCGGTTGTGTAGACTACGAAATATAGAGGACAATCAGGAACGCTGTACCACAGTTTTGTGTTTGAAACCTAAGAGAGTTAATGTGTTGTGCCTATTTCTCTGAGGATAATCTCATCAATTTCATCATGATTATTTCTTAATTGAAGCGAATTTAAAAATGGCTTCGGTAAAGAAGCAGGTCCTACACTTTTGCACTAGGTGAACATCCCTGTGCAAGCTTCCTTCTCCAGATATGCAGCACTGTATATGATCAATGCTTCAATTGTGCTGGTGACTGCAGGTGTTGTGCAATGACACCTACATTTTTGGGACAAATAATGATGTTTTTTATCACCAGACAGGGGAAAATAAGGGGGAAATGAAAGATAGGAAAACAGTAAAGGCAAGAGAATGTAGGGGTGAAAAAGAACCCGAAAGAACGCTATTAAGAGACAGGAAGTGTAGAGTGAAAGAAGAAAGAGAAACGGATGGAATCAGACCTTGAAATTCGTCCCCCTCAGCACTTGGTTATTCTGAATGCGGGCTCCTAAGAATAGTTCGGGCTTCCGCACATAGGGTCGAATTTACTATTTTTCCACGCAGTGCAGCTCAGCAGCTGCAAATGCTGATCCACATGAAAAGGAGAGAGGCGGAGAGCACCAAATTTTCTGAAATATAGCACTCTCCTCCCCTTTCTCTAGCACAAGCGCTGAAATCAGCTGCTGTGCCAAAATACTAAGCTTAGACTGACTTGAACCATTTTCCCTCTTTGAATGTGTGCTGTTCAGTGCAACAAAGTCGGCAAAGAAAGAATTTCTCCTTCCTTGTGTCTACCTCAAGAGGGCACAGTTTTCTGACCCTAAACCGTGTCTTCTTTATTTAGTAAATTGGGTTTAGCGTCAGAAACCTTGGGTGGCTGCATGGGATTGCCCATGTTCCACCCATGGTATGCCCCTGTGGCTCTAAGTAATGCAAAGCAGTGCTACTTTCACATTATTCCTAGCACTAAACAAGTTTAGCGCTGAAAAGAAACTTGACAAAAAAACATTTAGCGCCAATTTGCGTCTAAGCACTATGTATGAGATACAGAAGGAGCTGTGATTTCAGCCTCTAAAGAGCAGGACAGGTGGACATGTATTCTGTCTAGTCCGAGAATGGAAGTACTTAAGCTCATGTTATGTATAGTGAAGAGCAAGGCAAGAAAACATTTGATAAGACCAAGGGCACACACGGGACGGATGTATATGAAACAGGATGAACCATCTCACAGTATGATGAGAAGAACTGTTTTGCTTGGAGATGGCCATTGTGGTTTCACGTTCAATTTTTAGAAAGACAGAATTACAACATATCATGTTGTTTATTTGTAAAGCGCTTGATGCCACCTTAAGGTCGACTCGGGCTCCTGAGTAGCTCCCCTTGCATTCTGTGTCGAAAAACAGGAATGAAAAGATGAAACAAGTGCATCAGTGGTCGTGTCTGTGATATGAGACTGTTCACGTGCACCATGCTACAGATGCTGAAACAGGGTCTCACTGGCCCCCTGTACTGTGCACTTTTTTCTTTGGAATAGATTCGGGACCTGACAATATGGTAACACAGAACATATTAAGGAGTTCTTTATAACTAACAAGTACACAGGACCTTCGAAGTCATCACCATACTGAAATACTGAGAAACAGGCTACGCCAGCCTGCAGCCAGCCACCAGCATAGCTTATCTCTTGTTCCCTCAGATATCTCTCAAGTGGCCTATTGCAACTCGGCCTCATTGTTTGCAAATTCAGCTCGGCAGACTGTCTCTGCAATGCCTTCGGGGTGTTTGCTTTCAGGCTGTATGTGTTGTTAATCTTTTGATAGGACTTTGATAATCAGCTAAAACACTCAAACTTATGTGAGATGCCGGCTTTCTAAAGTTGGTGTTTTAAAAAGGGTCTCTGAAATAGCAAAGGATCACTTAGCTAAAAAGATTGATTCAAATCCGGCACCGATAAATACGGCAAATTACACATTCATTCATTTTCTTCTTTGAATGTAAATGAGGAAACACTTCTATAGACCTTACATGTAGCGCACATTCAAGCAAGCATTGGCAACGCCAATAATTCTGGCCTATTGGTGTTGCCAAAGCCATTTGACGATTCTGTACTGCATCTCCAAGAAGCTGTGCATTATGGCCAAAAGGGAAAATGCAAAACAAAGTAGTGATGACGTGCTTGGTAGTGAAATTAGGTAAACTCTCACTAAACAAGCAACCAAAATGATTGGTTTTGTCCATGCTTATGAAATTCAAATGACTGTGGTCAGACCATGCTTATGAAATTCAAATGACTGTGGTCAGACCATGACCTGATAAAACAGTGGGCTCAGCAAGAGAATGAAGTCTGTTCCCAGAACTAGGGAAAGGATCGCCATAAATGGTAGACAGTTACAAAAATAAAGATATTCACAGATGCAGAACCAGGAACCAGGGCCATCAGATTATAGTTAGATAACAGTCAATCTGTACACAAATATTAGGGAATCGGAACCTAAGGGAAATATATCTGTGTCAACCTATCACCCAGCGCTTAATTTGTGCAGGTGTTTGCCACTACTCGACACCAACACTTATTTCAGAACACTGGTACACATTTATACCAGTCCACCACATGGTGGTGCTGTCAGTCTATTTTAAAAAAGCATATCATCAAAGAATTTCAAAATGTAATATAGGACTAAAAATAATACCAAGGTGCCTAGGCCATTCTTAAAGCTTTAGCTCACCTAGTATAGTTCAAATTGTCACATTTGTAGGACTTTATTGTTAAGTAGCTGTCATCAGTACTGGTGTTTGTAGATGGTGCAAACTGCAGTGGCCTCCTGAAGCCTCCAGAGCTAGTGGCACTTAAAACAAGCAAGGAAACAAATCCATTGATTCTGGCATGCACAATATTTAATATAATAGTTGGAACTTAGAACGAAGTAGGTGGACAGATGGACTGAATGGAGGAAGTGGGAAATGTTGAAGAGAGCACGGAAGAAAGGAATCGGGGGAGGGTGGACTGTTGGGTGGATGGACGGACGAAGGAATTTAAGTGCAAGGATGAGCAGAGAAGCAGAGTTGCGTGGATGAACAGCTGAAGGTACTCAAAAGGAAAGCATGATCAAACATCAAAGAGAAAATGGACGGATGAATGGATGAGTTGATAAACAGGTCGATCAATGAGACTGGTTGAAGAAACTAATGGATGGATAGACAGATGCATAGATTTATGGGATGATGTCAAACAGGAAAATGAACTGACGGATAACTTAAGATTCACCTTGCCATCCTACATGACACAAATCAGTGCCATATGTTGGGCTAGTCATTTAACATAAAGAACTTCTCACATCTGTAATGGCGTCTGATGTTCATTAGCCGCAAAAAGAAGGGAAACTTTCAACAAGTTAGATTTAAAAATCTGAATCCACACCCTCTGAAAATGAGAAGCAGGGCTTCAAAAACAAAGATCAGTGTCTAGGCGGGGTACTGGGCTATGCGTCAGGTTCTGACCCCAACTAGTGAGGTTTTAATGAACGCTATGAAATCCATACATAGCCTTTGCATGAGCTTCATTAACTTTGACGACAATGCCCTCCAGCAGTACTTAAGAAGCTAAGCACCGAACTCTGTATCTCGGTGGAGTTTTTGAAACTCTTATTTATGGAGTGTGATGGATGTGAAACATGGGCGTGTGTGGAGTGCGGCGCTGAGCCTATTATGGGAAGGTACTTGTTTGAGTCAGTCCTCCTTCTCTCTTTCTGTGAACTTCATAACCCACGAGTACACAAGCCTCACATGGCATCATTTATGAAAACAAAATTAGATAAGTAATTCCTCAGATATTCGTAATAAACAGGCAGCACAGAGTGTGCGTTCTTGAAAATATGCATATCTGATGAATGACCACGTTAACAAAATCCTTCTCTGTCATCTGGTTATCCAGGCATTTTAACAAGACGGCATTCCAGGCTATGGGGCCTTCCAGAAATCAAAGAGTAAGCTTCAGGCTTGCACCCACACCGCCTTCAACAGCCAACTTTGCTGGCGACAGCACATCCTTCTAAAGGGAGTACAGATAGGAACCCCTTCTGTTGGGAGGAGGTAGAAGCTGCAAGTTATAATGGCCTTATTGATGCCTCTGATCTTACCCCCAGGAGTGACGCAGCTATACATACTGTTAGAACAATATATATATGTGTATCTATTTGAGATGTCATCAGTGATATCATCAGTGATGTCACTGACCATGTCATAAGTGATACAAGGTCAAAAGCAGTGCATTGTGGCGGCATAAGTTATAGTTAGCTCAGGTAACTACAACTGCTGAATTTCTAGGGTTTTGTATGAGTGAAATCTGAGCCTAATTATAAGGTCCCTGTAACCTTTGGGTGTTTTTACCTTATGGTGTTTGCCAGTAGGTAGTTATAGTTAGGACCATGTTTCTGTAGAAAATGTTTTCTGACTTGCATACATATTTCCCCTCGTTTGACGAATGTTCACAAAATGGTCCAGAAAAAGTGTGATAGTGAGTCTTGTTGTGCATGGAAAGATTCGGGGTGATCCATAAGCGCAGACCGAGAAAAAGGGGGTGAAAAACAATACGATTTCCCATGTTCATCCCCATAGGAGCTTTGAACATGACTACAGCCCGAACCACTGGACAGAATTACACCAAAGTTGGCAGTAAGGAAGATTTTGGTTCGCAGATCACGCTCTCAGTTATTTGGTTTACATCTGTTTGGTAGTTGTTGAGAAACTTAAGGGAAAACAAATAAGGATATCTGGGCGGAGCCTAAGCACAGATCTCATGGTGAGATTGGACCATATAGCCCCCCCTCCCCAAGGCAATTTAGGCCCCAGGGACCCCATCTCCGGGGCATGGCCGCTTTATTCTAGGTGGCCCCAGGGCAACCAATGACCTCCATTGGGGAGCCTCAAGGCCCCCACTGTCCCTGCCAGCTCCCCATCTCCTGTGGGAACTGGCAATGCTCTGACAGACAGGGCTCTGCTGAATTTGCAGCTCCCTGTCTGTCAGAGCAAACGTTTAGTTTGCTTCCCAGCCCGCTGAACAGCAGGCAGCTAAACATACGAAAGCTCTGCTTCCAGTAAGTAAGAGTATTCATCAGGTCTTGCTTGTTGGAAACAGAGTATTTGCTGTGACTTAGCAGGAGCTGTCAAAGCTCCTGTCAAGCCACAGCAAACAGCTATTTCCTGGGAAGGGCACCCTGGGGCACAGTAGGAGCTGGCCCTGGGAGGTGGTGGTCCCCAGGACCATTATTGGCTCCTGGAAGGGGCCATGCGACCCCTCTCCTTTGATATAAAAAGGGCCTGCCCAAGGGAGGCCGACTACAGCCTGGGGAGGGGGGGGGGTGCGTGCAGTCCCCTTCCTTAAAAATAATCAAAAGCCCCAGGGAGGTGGTGGTCGCCGGGGCCAGGAGTCCATGCAGACCCCGTCTTCAATGTGCATTTATGCCCCAGAGAGGTGGCGGTCCACAATGCTCAAAAGAGCCTCACAAGAGGGACCCATGTGTTCCCTCCCCTCCTTTTTATAATCCCGCATGACCCCAGGTCCTGGTCCACCTGGGGGCTAAGCATTAGAGAAGCGCTTCTTTTTTTTCAGAGGGCGACGCTGTTCCAGTCCGACTCCAATCAAACTTATGTTTAATTGTGTTTTTGGCCCAGGTGATGTCCCAT
This sequence comes from Triturus cristatus, assembly GCF_964204655.1. Taxonomy (NCBI): domain Eukaryota; kingdom Metazoa; phylum Chordata; class Amphibia; order Caudata; family Salamandridae; genus Triturus; species Triturus cristatus. Next base: position 495,068,841 of record NC_140588.1, read on the forward strand.
GCAAAAACAACAGTTGATGGACAGAATGCAGAACAATGTCATACATTCACCCCAGTAGAGAGATCTGGTCCTAAATCCATCGTTTATTTGCTCACCATGCCATTCCAGTTTGAACCCAGCCATATGCAAATCAGACTTGACCCTGTGCCTCATGGGAACAGTCCAGCCTGAACTGCCAAGCCAGGTCCTCCCTGGACTGAAACCAAGCATCCTAGGACCGGTTTTGTGGTTTCACCTCTCTTCATCCAGGATCGCTTGATTACAGTGGCATGGAGAGCACAGGACTCACGTCTGAGCATACCCGTCACTAAGTGTGCCGGGTATGCCTAGACGTAGGTCCCAGGCTCACTGTGTCACTGGAATCAAGCTATCCTGGCTGAAGAGGAGTGAAACCCTGAAACCGGTCACACCCCCTACCCATGCAGATATCCACTTCGGGGATCCCATCCCCAGGGTGAGATGCTTCAAAGTATTCCTAGGAGCCTGCCCCTGGGACACTGGGGTTCCCTGCCATGGAGAGAATGGGCATACCCTGCCCGCACTTTCCCAGGCAGAGAATTCAACATTCCTGCCATCCAGCAGGAGCAGTAACAAAATGCTGCTCCCACTGACGAGGAAGCAAAGGAAAAGTGACAGCTTCAGCCAGGAACCATTGTTTCCAACAGCCTTCAGAATTAACAAAAATGGTGTTTCATTTGTGCTTTGCTAATTTTGATATATTCTGAAATTGCATTGCACTCTACAACACTTTATGCCATCACTCTACACCACTCTACTCTACCTTGCACCACTCCACTCTATGTCACTTCACTCTACCCCACTTTACCCTACTCTGAAGCAATCTGCTCTGTGCCACTGTGCTCTATGCCACTGCACTTTACGCCACTTTGCACTAAACCACTACATTCTATGCAAATGCACTCTAACCAACTGCACTTTACACAACTGCAATCTATGCCACTCTACTCTGCACCGCTGCACTCTGCACTACTACACTTTATGTCACTGCACTCTCGTAGGCACCACTCTAGTTTGAATTCTACATTCTACACCACTGAAATCAATGTCGCTGCAATCTATGCCACTTTACTCTGTAACACTCTATGCCAATGTACTCTACACCAGTCCACTCTACTCTATGCCACTCCACTTCAGTCCACTGTAGGCCTCTGAACTCTATTCTGCACCAGCCTACTCCATGCCACTGCACTCTACGCCATTGCAGTCTAAGCCACTGCACTTTACTCTGCCCCACTGTACTTAACGCCAGAGCACTGAAAGCCTGTCTACACCACAGAATTGTATGCCTCTTTCCTCTACACTACTGCATTCTATCCAAATGCACTCTTCGCCACAACACTCTACGCCATGGTAATCTGCATCACTCCAATCTACAGCACTGTACTCTGCCACAATCCACTCTACACCACTGCACTTGTTAGCACTCTACTCTAAGCTGCTGCATTCTGTGGCACTATACTCTACTCTGCACCACTCCATGCTACTCTACTCTGCACCACTCTACTCTGCACCACTCTACACCACTGCCCTCTATGCCACTTTACTCTACTCTGCAGCACTCTACTCTAAGCTGCTGCATTCTGTGGCACTATACTCTACTCTGCACCACTCTATGCCACTCTAGCCTACACCACTTCACTCAACGCCACTGCACTCTATGCCACTGCACTCTATGTCACTGCACTTTACTATACAACATTCCAATCTACACCACTGCAGTCTACAACGTTGCATTATACGCCGCTGAATGCACTGTTGCTGCACTCTATGCCATTGCACTCTATGCCACTATATTCTGCAACACTTTATGCTAATGTACTCTACACAAGTCCACTCTACTTTACACCATTCCACTGTATACCACTGTACGCGGCTCCACTCAGTGCCACTCCAATACACAACACTATGAAACTCCACTCTACAACACCCTACTCCCCTCTTCGCAATTACTCTAAACGACACTTCACACCTGTCTCCTCTATGCCAATAAGTTTCAGCCACTCTGCTGTCCAAAATGGCAAAAACACATTTGCAATGCCAATAGCTTTTGCATAGGCGAGATCTATTGGTTTTGCCAATGCTTGTTATATTTTGGTTTGTGACATAATCTGTAAGTCTGCCAGAGTGTGGCCAGGACCTGCAAGACCAACCGCATGTGCTTGCCTGCGAGGGGTTGGATATCACTGGCTGTGCACGGGGGTGGGGTTGCTTGGAACAACCCAATGATGAACACGGCCGAAGGCCGAAAAAAAACCTAGAAATTTACTGGAAAAAAACCAAAGGTTAAAGTGACGTTATAGTTATGTGAATATTTCAGTGACAACGTAATGTTTTAAACTCAATAAACCACTGAAATTCACCAGTTATAGTTATCTCTAGTAACTATAACTTGTGCCCTAAATTAACAATAACTCATGCCACATGCTATGCACAGATAATAACTCCAAATATTACATCACTCATGACATGTTCTAGAACATCACTGATAACATCACTGCAACATTTAAATTGACATTAATGATGTGTAGGGTGGGGTGCCAGCTACTTTACTTTAAGCCTGGGCAAAGCACTACGCTTCGCTCGCGTAGTTTGTGAAGTTTGCGCTACTTCGCACTACGCGAATTGCACGTAGCACAGTGCAAACACACGTAGCGTGGTGCAGCGGTCATTTTTTGCTTGCGGTCCTCAATGCCAAGTTGGCGACTGCGAGCAAGCAAAATGACATCCTGGCGAGACTTTTTCCTCGTTCGCGATCAGCAACATCAAGTTGCCGATTGAGAGCGTGGAAAATAAACCTCCAGGCGAGATTCTCAACGCGGGGACGTCAGGTTTCTCATTGCGAGTGGTCGCGTATGCTCGCGACCGCTCACGATGAGAAACTACCAGTCCACGTTGAGAAAGCTGCTGCTCGAGTAAAGATCTACTCGAGCGGCAGAAAACTACAGCTCGCACTGTGCAAGATGCCGTTTTCAATGATTGCACAGTGCCGGATGCTTGTCCGCACTGTGCAATCATTGAAAACGGCATCTTGCACAGTGCGAACAGGGTACTACGCAATTTGCGAAGTGCTACGCGTAGCTCGCGTAGTGCGAAGTGCACTTTGCGTAGCTATGCGTAGCGCTACTTCGCGAACTACGACCAGGGTTACTTTAATTTAGGGCATGAGTTATAGTTCTATTTTTCACCTAACTATAACGTTTCTTTAACCTTTGTTTTTTCAGTGAATTTCTAAGGTTTTTAAAATTTAAAGTACGATATAATGACAATTCCTAACTATAATGTCACTTTAACCTTTGGTTTTCTTTAGTGAATATATATAAATATATATCTATGGGCAAGACTTCTTATGGAATATTTGCAGTTGGTTTGATTTCATAGGTCTTTGAATGTGAAAATATTGGTATAGTTTCTCTATTGACCCACATTTATTTTCACTGCATGGTCCACATATATATGATCCTATTTCACAGAAAAAAGTTATATCTATGAATCATTTTGCTGAATTATTTCCCAATATTCACAATGATGTATTTATTTGCAGGATATGTGGTAATATCCTTATATCATGCAGAAGAGGGTATTTGTTCATTATAATGATGGTTACACCATCACGGTTCCCTCAAACTGCTTAAATCCTGGCTGTCCAGTTCTTTCGTATGAAAGAGATAAAACAAGAAGAATAAAAGTATAATCTGCAGCATGAAATTAAACATACCAAAGAGCAGTTAGTAATTTGCTGCAAAAAGGTATTTTGAATCAGAGCAATGTGAATCAGATTATTAAAGAACTGCTGAAGCTCATGATATGCAGAAACATGCTGCGTTTCTATCTTTCCAGTAATGACCTATAGCGTGAAACAATACAGATGTTGCCATCTTTATATCTTCATTCTGAAGATCACTTTTCACTTTATGAAAACAGATAAGTTAAAAGAAGTCAGTTGTTTTTTCAAGTGTTTAAACCAGCCGCAGCCTGTGCAGGTAAGAGCGGTGAGGCTGGGTGAGCGTGGATTTCGATGGACGATGACGAGGGAAAATTAAATAATTCATTTTCCATCGTCATCGTCCGTCGAAATACCCCCCACCCGGCCCACCGCTCTTACCTGCACAGGCCGATGCTGGTTTGAACTACATCTGTAATTATGCTCCAAGTCCTGGCTTCCAGCTTGGCTGCTGGCTCTTGCAGCAGGCATTGTGACATCCCACCTCAATTGGATCAACTTGCTACAATTCAGCAGCTAATTTTTATGTCTCACCTGACCCAGCGAATGCACTGGTCTGCCGAGACTTATTGAGAGGGCTCCAAAAAGTGCTACCAGGCCAGCCTAGAGCTACAGTGCATGTGCGTGGCGCCGCGCTTTACCGTGATTACTTTCACTTTTGCAGCCGCATGGCCGCTTTGCATAGCCAATAGGTCTCGCTTTTGGGACCTTATAAGTATTTAGTTATGCAACTGTTGCATGGCTAAACACATAAGGTCCCAAAGGCGAGACCTATTGGCTATGCCAATGTTTGTTCATTTTTACAGTTGAATAGAGGTGTCACAACTCAACTGAAATAAGGAAATAGGAGTCAGATGCAATTCTTACTACTTTTCGTTGGAATCTTTACATTTGCCAAGTTTTTTCACTGACACAGTCAAATATATATCGTGACCTTTATGACAGTTTGTTTTTATGCATCCTTAACACTAATAAAATGCTTCAGCTTAACGTATGCTTGGCAAAAAATAATTTATGATTACAATTAATGGGCAATTAATACACAAATTGAGTAGCCAATGATTACTTCAACTGCTGACTATGGTAATTAGAGGGTGTGCCATTTACATCCGATTCTGAGTGGCCCAGAATTGAAAATGAACACTTATTCACGGGATTTAATTCAGTCCGAATGTGTGAAATTTACAAAAACAAATTGCGCCATTGGGATAACTTGTGTGTCCAGGGAAATTTGCACTTGACTTATAAACCTGTTCCAGTTAAACATTGCACCTTGAACAAGAAACAGGATTTGCAACCCACTCATTATTCAGCCATTAGTGTTCTTCTCCTGCGTATTGCGTTTGGGCATAGAAAAGCAATGAGAGAAGTAAACATGCATGGAGAAAATACGCACGGATTGTCCTGCTTGGTTGGGTTTGATTAAAATGAAAATGATCCAGCTATCTAGTGAAAATGATTTTGCTGCGTCGAGAATAACTTCACAAGGCAAAGATGGATGGATGGATGGATGGATGGATGGATGGATGGATGGATGGATGGATGAATGAATGGATGGATGGATGGATTGACAGACGGATGGATCGATGGATCGATGGATCGATCGATCACAGGCAGAAGTGACAGTTATAATTTTGTGTGTAAAGGGACCATAAATCTTGAGGATCATAGCAATGTCGCTAATTAATGTTGTAGTATACTAATATTAATAAAGTGCACAAATGAACCCCAGTATAATGTTACCTAATGCATCTTAGTCATGTGCACATTATTAATGATCAATTATTGGGGTAATACTGCGTTAATTTAGGAAATATTAGTGGACAGGCAGTAGACCACATCTTTTAGCGGTTAATATGTTAACATGATCTGTGCACAGGAAGGCTGATTGCTCCATTTCTCTGCCAGAAGCCTTTATTTGCCTGGAAACTCTTTTTCCTTTACTACCAGGCTTAAAGTCCTTATCAATGGCATTGTTGTAGTAGATGAGTGGGCATCATAGGGCTGAGTCAGATGATGAGAATAGAGTGACTAAGAAAGAATGGGTTTCTTCCAGGTAGTTGGAGGTGCTTGAGGACCACTATTTATCTGAGCTTCAATAGGCACTGATAGTAAGGAATTAGGAGAGCAACGTAAGATTAGGGCAATCACTCCTAATGGGGAGCAGCCCAACAATGTTGATGCAAAATACATCCTCCCAAAATGGGTCCACAGAAGGCACTGGTGTGGAGATTGAGGGACTAAAGAATGAATGGATTTTGTGACATTTATGTCATTTTGGCACAGTCAAAAGCACAAATAAGAAAGAGGAAAATCTACATTCTCACTCACCAAGGATGCCACTGTCCTGGACTTAAGAGTCTACTCTAATGGAGGCCTGCAACTGGACAGCTGAGGGTGCAGGAGCGGCAGCTGTAGGAATGTAGGCTCGTTCTGCAGACCTTGGAGTTGGGCAGTCTCCAAAACGGGAGAATAAGAAGTGCATTTGTCCTAATGATGAGCACTGAGAGACCCGGGCAGAGAGTACACTGTCTCAAAAGTGGCTGGATATGTTGAAGGATCACAGTAAATTAATTAACTGAAATGCATAAAAAAGTTTTGAAAAAATTCATAAATACTGCACTTAATAATTAATGGAAAGTGGCAAGGTACACCGCTAAAAGGCTGGCGCTCTTTTCAACTTGGTGAGTGTTTTCTAAATGTGACATACAAATCTCACATTTTCAGTAGAAAAGATTTTACCATTCTAAATTCACAGGCATAACGATAAAGAAACAAAAGTTAGACGCTGTTAAATTTGCAATATAATGCTTTCCTTGTAAAAATGCCACTAGGTACCACAATAAATTGGAGGCGTCAAGGCATTTAAATAGAAGGCTGCTGGGGCGGCAGACTTACACTAATCCCTACAATGGAGGCGGTGCTGGCGCAGGCACCGGCATAGCGATCAGGATATCCCTTTACGACTGCCAGTAATGGCGGACCCACCGCCATGAATAGGCTAATAGAAATGAACTTTGGAGGTCTAAAGCAGGTCCCCCGTGAGCCACTCCTTAGTGGCCTGGGGGACATATGCAGCGCCCCCCCCATATCCATGCACGGTGCATGGATGTGCACAAAATGCTTTTTTCTAGTGCACCTTGTGCTCTGGCCCTTTTCCGGGCCTCAGCACAAGCCGAACCAAAAAAAAGGATTTTACAACCGCCTGCATGGTGGTCATATCCGAATAGGGCGGGCGGGATGCCGCCTCATTATTGGACGGTTCCTGCCTATGGCAATGTCTTTCAGACGCTCCACTATCATAATGAGGCCCTTAGTGTCAGCTGTAGAGGTACACATCTGTGCCTTGGGGGGATGTTCATACATGAAGAGAGTTCTATTGTAGAAATCTCACTCAAGACAATTGAGCCACAGTAATGCTGAACTATACTTTGGAATGATACTTGAAATGCAAACATTATGAACTAAATAGTATCTTGATGCAGTTTAGAGGCCTGTGCTGGCGATGGCAAGGCACTGCAGAGACAGTCTGTCTGGGCAGACGGTTTATGTGTGCATGTCTGGTACATTGAGTGACCGACCCAACGTAGGCTGATGCATGCTGTTTACAGTAGGAACTGAGACACACAAACGTCCAGTATTTAAACACATCCATATAGTATTTAGTATCAGAGAACTAAACCTTTTTTCACAAAGATCTATGTTGTTTAAAGAATGATTTGTTAAAGCAAAATCATACAAATGTCCTTGGGTGTGCAAAACAGAGATAAGTTCTTTTAATCGGACCCATTACGCAGAAGACTTACATCATTATGTGAACAAAGCACTTCATTTTACCATAAAAGAACACTGTCTCCATACAATATATTTGAACTATGATAAGTGCAATAGTCTGTTGATAACTGACTCATGCGCATGTGAAAAAAGCACGTTATTGGACAGTACAAGACCATCATATTGCTCAATTTTCATAGTTTATTTTAAATACCTTAATTTCAGAGAACTATCCTCTGATCAACAACACTGTCTTAAAGTAACACATCTTAATTCCTGTAGTCAGATGTGTTTCCTGATTTCCTCATTTGACCATTCGCCTGGCCTTTCTACACATTTGGTCTAGGTACTTAAGTTTAATTTCTCTGATTTGATCCTTCCATTTCTCTAACTCATTTCACTATTGTTTGACTCACATTGACCACATCATTGGATATCATTGTACATATAAAAGGTAAATAGTACTGCCCCCTATGGAAGACAACCAGTGATGACACCATTAAACGGCTGTTAGACAGAGCCCAATGACACTCGTCATCAAGCGGAATAAGCGGCTATCAAGAGCTGAGCATGTCTTTTGTTACCATGTGATCAAGGATCAACTATCAGGAGTCACAGAAGACGTTCTCCAGCCTATGTTTCTATACAAATTTTCTTATATTCCATTGTATGTCTGCTTCACCTAGGTAAAGAGACTTCATCCATTCCTCATTGTTAATAAACATCCATTGACCAAACATACTTCAATCACTGTTAGCTAAATCCAGATACTGCAATTAATGAAAGTAACTGCAATAACTTTAATACCAGTAAAATTAATTAAGGACACTGACACCATAATTCACTGTAACCATACTATTACTAATAATGCTACCAATAATGATAATGATGTTAACGAACAAGAACAGTAATAATAATAATAATGACAAACATAACTACTATAACAATAATAATAATAATAGTAATAATAATAAAAGTTTTTACTGTTATTATTATTGCTGCGTATTATCATCATTGTTACAACTACTACCATTATTGTTAATATTTGTGTTGCTTTGTTATTAATATTGTTATTCTTCTATAGTGATACATGTTTTCATAATTTTTATTTTCAGTAGTAGTATTATTACTAGTAGTAATAAAACTAGTATTGTTGTTGATTGTATTATTTTGTTCAATACTAGTAGGGTTGCTGCTATTAACTTACATGACTACCTGACTCAGTCTAGAACCATGATAGACACTCAAACAGGTAACTTCTCCTAATGGATGAAGATAGGAAAACTCCTTGACCGTCTACAGAAAAATATCACTGTTGACCACACAATTTTGTTGGATATGTCAAATATCTTGGTCGGAATTGTAGGCACAGATCTATCTTGGGTCACTTTTGTGTCTTCAAAAGCAGTCAAAAAGTGAGGATTAAAACAGCTGAATCTTCCGCACAGATGATTACAGATTATACCCAAATTAATTTCTGTCAAGATAACAACCCAAACAACTCTAATACCATAACCGCGCGCCACAGCCATGTTGAGCACCGGATGAAAGTGAGCTTGGTCCAGCCAAAAAAAGACCAATAACAGTACACTTCCCTTCGACTGGCCTACAAGTCTCAAGACCCCCATTCCACCACCCCACATGCCAGGACTCCAGGAAGTCTTTGACTAGAAATTGATGTTCATTCCACAAGTTACTTGAAGTGATGGAAGGGATCAATCTACAGCTGTCTTCTCAGTAAAATACTCCCTTTATCCTTAACCAAACACCACATGAAACTAGTAGATTCTTCATAATGTCCCACTTAATCAACTGAAATATGATCTACATTGGCCTCCCCAAAAATCTAATTGATATGCTATGTAGATTGCAAGTTCAGGTTGCAAGAATATGTTTTAACTTGTGCAAGCTGGACCTCATTGTGCCTGCTTTGAATGCTCTCCACTGTCTAGCCAGCATCAAAATTAAAGTTCTGTGTAGTATCAGATAGCAAAAGAGGTCCTAATATTTGCAAAGCCTAGCACCCCACTACACTCCTGTCAGAAAACTCTGCTTATTGGCTGTTAACTTGATTCGGCAGCGATCTTTCAAAGGATGTGGAGGCAGGTAACTGGGAGCAAACAAGCATTTGCAATGCAATAGGAATCGCATTTAATCGCATTTACAAGACTTTAAGTTATTGGCATTGTAAATGTCAATAGCTTAAATTCTCGCAAATGCGAGACCTATTGAATTGCAAATATTGTTTGTTTCCAAGCGCCCCGTGCTGTGCTTGCACTTAATAGAGGCCACAACCCTTTCTTTAGATGAGCTGCATCTAAAGAAAGGGGTGTGGCCTCTATTAAGTGCAAGCACGGCATGGGGTGCTTGGAAACAACCCAGAAAAAAAACATTTGTAAAGTAATTTACAATGTCAATAGCTCACACTCTCCTAGATGCGAGACCTATGGCATTCCAACTAACCGGCCGCATTTGTCCCAGCTGATTGGAAAGTGAAAGCGTGCATGGCGTGCTGAATTTTGCTGCAAAGCACGTCGTGCCTGCAGTAAGGCAAACCTCACTAAAGAAATAGTGCCTGCAGACTAAATATCATAGACGGTGTAAAAACAGAAGTAAAAGGGCCAGTACAAATGAAGACAAGGTGGGACTAAGGAGTAACTAACAAAGCCGATTACCCAATCAGATGCCAGCATTTATAAAGGACAAAGACATAAGCCAATGAAAAATATGGGGGGAGATTGGGCGGAGCTTGAAGTGCATACTCTAATACAGAATGCCTCGCAGAGCAGAGCATGCACTGCCTAGGCTCGACCTAAAAACTAATTGACTGCTAACCTGATCCAACAGCCATCCATCAAAAGACTGAACCATAAAGACACATCACTGCGAGTAATAACACTGAAAGAACGGAATGCCCACAGCTCCTCTCGGACATGTGAACCTATCATTTGTGCTTCAGGAAACTCCTCAAAGCTTAAATATTCAGACTTGATTTCTAAACAGACCTTCCAAACTCCGAATGATAAAGATCACAAAATATCAGGCACCCTACCTACTTGAACACACTCAAATGAACATTATTTGGGGGACTGAACACTGCTCTATCTCCTTTACTTTCTAAGCAGTACATTATAAAGCTTGCTAATAAATAATGTTCTTTTGTCATTGTTATTATTATTGTTGTTATTGTTCTTATCACCATAGCTGTTGTAGTTATCATATTATCTGTTATTATTATTAGTAGTACCAGTACTATTTTATAGTAGTATAGCTTTTCTAATTGTGCAAGTTGTGCGAGAAACAAAAAGAGAAATTTCATGGTGTTCTGATGCTAGGTTATGTTGTGGCAAATTTAGAGACCATGGGTGGCTGTAAGACACCAGGCACAGTCTGGGACAAAAGGAATTCTGGCAAGTGTGCCAGATGACCTCAGCATAGAGCGCTTTGGATGTGGTTAGTACATCCTGCCGGAAAGCATCCTAATTTTGGACATTCATACAATGATAAAACCCTGTTGTGTTTATTGTTTATCAAAGCTGTACCAAACAGGGATTCCATAGAGAAATACAGGATTTGTTACAATTAAAGGTATACATGTTCCTCAGCAGTACAGACTTTTCAAGATGAGACTAACATCTCAATGGAGTCATTTCAACAATGCAACAGAGTCTTGAAATTCACTAAGGACACGTGGCATGGGAATCATTCCCAAGGTTGGCCAGAGTCTTGCATTAAACAATTACGCTGTGAGTGGTGCAGACTATTAGCATGATGCTCTAATGTGCACTTCTGGCTCACAAAAAAAGGTGGGCTCTCTAAATTTTAAAAAAAGTGATTGGGAATCCAACACTGTAAAGCGCCTTGAGACACTCACATGTGGGTAGCTACGCTTTACAAACCCTGAATGATTGATTGATGAGGAATGCTGGAGAAGGAGGAGGAAGGGAGACCCAGTGTTCAGCGTTTAGGAGCTAAATAACTTTATGTGTGTTTACTTCTCTTTCATATTAGGCATTATACCTTTCAAACCATTGTCACAATCACAGTTGCCATGTATTATATTGTAATTGGGGTTATATTGCACTTATTAACCTTGGTGAGGGGTTGAAGCGCTTTAGAGCGCTGTATGGTGGGTAGCACGCAATCAGTAACTCAAAGTTTGTGGTAATTCCAGTGGTTATTGGCTATCGGAGAGTGCTGGCTAGTGGGTTGGACTTGTGCTCTTAGGAGATTGTTTAGAGTCAAGCCATAACTTTATTGCCATTTTGATGCTACAAGTGGAAACACTGGGACTGGCTCAGATGTGGTTTGCGGAGTTCACTGCTGCTTTTTATCAGCTGGTATTACATGACACACACATTATTCACTGGCACAGTAAGAGAAGAAACACACATGTAGATGGGATTCCAACCTGCTGTAAGATCAAAAACAAAGCCTGGGCTAATAAGAGGCGAGCTCTCCTCCTGCGGCAGGCCGAGCTCGTGAGGGATGGGCTGCCGCGGCAGGCCGCCATTACTCGACTACAAGTGGGGCTTACTCACCCCGTTCATTATAATTAAGGACAGCCGACTCGCTTCTCGCCTCTGCCTTTGAACTGCGAGACGGGGATGTCCTCGCCCGCTCGGTTTAAAGGGAAATCCATCACACGAGCGGGCGTCCTCGGAGCTCGGGCTTGCTTCTGGCAATATGCTTAGGGTGTATGCAGATGATGAAGATGGATGAGAGTGAAATTACACATTTCTTCTTCCCCGTACCACCATAATCAGAGCTGGAATGAGATCTTAAAACTTTCCACATGACTTGGAGATAAACGCTGGAGTGCATGCTTCGTTTTTAAGACTGGATGGCATTTAAAGTATGAGAGTGAGTGTGTGTGATCATAAGTGACTTCATTCTGCGTTTATGTGTGTTGTGTATCCATTCAGGTGAAAGTGAGAGTGTGTGTGAAGAAGAATGAGTGTGTGTATAAATGTACAGCCCTCTGGTTAGTTATCTGAGAAAACACATCATAAACATCTGTAAATACTAATGTGGAATTTACCTCGCTATTTTGGAATCTAAATACTTACATGCTTAACAATTTTTTAACCAAATGACTTTCAGAATGAAAAGGGAAGTCAATAGTCAGATGGGACACCAGACAGTGATTCTCCTGCCTCTTGGGACTGCTGTCCTAAGACAGCCCTATCTCTCCAAAAATAAATGTGGTAAATTATACAGGCCTCTTTGAAAGACTATTAGTACCAGGCAGTCTGCCCAGTCCCTTGCAGTCTTACCGATGTTAACTATACTTCCTTTTCATCATTATCATGCTCTAACGCCGCATTGATTCCAGTGTCCACGCCCCAAATCATTCTGAGCTGTGTCCCACCATGTCTGCTTGATTCCTCATATACTTTGGGGTAACAGAGCAGTATAACTGAAACATTCGCCTCTGAAGGTCACCAGCCGAGTCCTGCACCACATGTGACTGGAAACCCACGATTAAGCCCTTTCCAAGTCGATTCCATATTCTTTCATCAAAGTTCGATGTGGATTCTCGTGCTGCTTCTTGCTTACTGTGCTTCACCCATTCCATCGATACGGGTTTGATACTGTTACAGGAGTATGGCTTCCGATTCTGCATTGAGTGGTGTAGGATTGTCCCTCAATATCAACGTTCAGCCGTTGCGTGTGTTTTTCAGGATCAGGTCCTTAACATATGCAATTTAAGGAAGCAACAGATATTACAGTGATAAGAAAATATCTATGTAGAGTTCATAAATTCCTTTGCACATTGCATAGTAGGCAGGCGTCAAATAATAAAAGTGGCTGTGGCCTATGCTGGGATACATTCGATGAAATCAGTGTTGAAGGGGGAGGGACGCCTCTCCGGGAGATGCTCGTAATTTGTAGGTGGGCTTAAGTGCAGGATTGAGGGTTTACTGTACAGCATAGGCTTGTGGCCGCTTGATCGACCTGATTGCTGCAGCTGCGCGCATTTATTTGTAGAAAATATTTCTTGCTGTGTACATTGGATACGAGGTTTCTGCAAACCTCAAAGGTCCCCAAGCGTGTAATAGTAGACATGAGCGAACGGTCCTTTGAGTTTAATTAGTAGTGTACTGCTATAAATTGCAACCCCCGTTGTAAACTCCAAAGCGGGCCTCCTGCCACATCAGGAAGCTCACTGGTACATGAACATACCATAATACCCGTGCACTTTCACAGAATGTGCAAGCTGCCTTGACAACTAAACAGCAGACACAAATGCTGGAATCTCAGATAAAGAAGTGATTGATTGCTTGAGTTTCAAGACCTCTTCTCCACCTGGACCATCTCGAAAAAATCACTTTATAATTGTCACATTTTTATGATAGAAGTGTTCTTCAATTTTCATTAACAGAAGTATGTGCAGCAGTTAACTTTTATTCAAGTATTATTTTTTTACTTGCTTGTAATCGCAGCCCACTTTTTCTAATGTAAATTGTAAGGGAGAGCAAAGACAGGCTGCCCAGAGCATCATCCTCACACTTCCTCACTGAAGACCTCTCCCCATTTTGTGAGCCATCATCCATCTCTTTGTCAGTCATCTCCCACACTCCTGTCAGTTCACCTGTCAGTACAGTGTAAGACTTCTTTTAAAACCCCTCCAGATTCTTCCCATCATCCTCAGTCCTACCTTGCATAAAGTCCAGGTTCTATCTCCCTCCTCCAATGTACTCCAAACCTCATAAATTCTCCAATTTCCTTCTCACAGACTCCTCCATGTCCAACACATTTCCTCCATCTGCCCTCACTCATGTTTTCTCATTATCCTTTCACTCACAATGCATCTTCCTCCATCACCTACTTCACTAGTTCAATACCTTCCTCACAGACAATACACTCTCTCTGCGTCCTCCATGCTCTATATACATTTCTCCTAAATGCTCTTAGGCCAGTGCCCAAACTGGAAATTCATGAACTACAAATACACATCTATAATTGGTGTATGTTTTTTATTTTTAGGAGATCACACAAATCGCATGGAATGGTCATACAAACGTTTGCACTCCATGGATTTGCAGGAATTCTCCTTGTCCACTAAACACACTCCTTAGCATTCTCCACTATGCATACAATATGCAAGAGGAAGTTGATCAGAAATGTGCAGTGCCACATTTAGCTCTTTTCTATATTTTTGTGAGAGAAGAATTATTAATGACCGGCATAAAAGTGTCTCAAAAAAGAGGAGAGTGGAGTCCCTAACAACCACTATGCACAAATGCTCATCTTTCTATTTCGACATGTCCAAACAGGCCCATTACCCTTACTAATTATTTGGCTGCAGAAGCCACTGAATTAATTTCAACTTGGGGGCCAATCAGTGTTAATTTCCTAATTTCTGATCTAACTGATCAAAGTGAATGTATTGATATTATCTACGAAAGTGGCAATTTCCTTGCATTCATAATCTCATCTTAAAATAATCAATATATTTGGTGAACTGATTGTAATCATGCTTGGAAGAGTTCCAAACTAGTTACTGCTGCTGCCATTTTTGGCATTTGGTGTCAGATACCTGTGGACCTGAACAAGTAGCTCATAGATGGTCTCGTCTGGTACCAATATCACCAATTCTTTGAACCAAATATATTGTTAGAGTCAATCATTTCTGGTAGGACTAATGAAGTAACATTTTCAAGACTTTGATCTGGTGATGTTGTTTTTCCTTAGAGTCCTGAAGAGTGGAGAATTCCCAAATTGGTAAATTTCAAAGCTTGTTGGTAACTTTCCAACATCAACAGCGGCGGTTTCATTATAGGGGTGTGAGGGCATCGCCCCCCTGTTTGTTTTGTTTCCTGCGGACGGTGGGCCCCACATTAAATGTCTACTGTAAATTAGTTTTGATGCCTTTTCTTTTAGCCACAGTGCATGGCATGGTCCCCGGGGCAAAGGTTGCCTTTTTTACAGGAGAGTAAATCTGGTTTTATTCTGTAAACTCTATAATCCTCTCTACATCTGGTTTTATTCTGTAAACTCTATGAGGAGTTAAGAAAGACTTGGATAGTTCCAATTTTACAGAACTATGGCTTGAGACAATGCCGCCCTGCGTTCATTAAGCTTCAGCTTTTAGAAAATGAGAATGTAGCTTGGAGGATGTCTATGTTCTTAAAAAAAATATTGCATCAAAGAAAGAGTATTGCAATCTAGGAATGAGGAGGCGGCTCATTTTAGATGTATTGTTTCTATTCTTTTTATCGTACTTGTGATTATGTGATCTAAATATGCATGAAATGTACTTTTTTATCAGACAAAAATGTGTATCTATTTTTAAATTCGTGATGTATTTTATCTGTGCTTTTTATGATTGTTATAATACAACCGAAATAAAGCTTTGTTTGATTTGATTTGATTACAGGAGAGTGACTGAGGGTGGGCAGACATGGGTGGTGAGGGAGGAGCTTGGGTGATTGACAGGTCAGCTGCTGGGCATCCTTGGAGTGAAGTGTGCATGTCGGGATGGACGGGTGTCTTGCTCTGACCAGCACGACATGTGCACTTGAACCCTCACCTACTTGCAAAATGTATGAGCCCGGAGGATTGCTGCCACAGCCCCCAAGTCTCCTAAGGACAGCTGGCAGCGCCTGACCGAGCCAATCCTCATGCTGCTCTCATGCTGTTTTCTAACAACAAAAACAATACGGGAGCAGTGTCTAGATTGGCTCAGGAGTCACAGGGGTGGGACTGAGGGCTGTGCTGTTGGTCACAAGTTCCATGCACGCCTGGAAGCAAAGTAACGATGAGTGTTCTTCTCTGGGAGAAGACTGTGAGTCACTTATGTTATTGAAGGTGTGCCTCATTAAATAACATATGCTAAAGAAACCATTGATGGACGGAATGCTGGTCAATGCAAGCATTCACCCCCCAGTCACAAGGATCTGAATTAAATAACATTGGCACATTGATCAGAAGCTGTTAAGTGGACCTGAAGGATTCCTTTTCTGCACATTACCCTCAACAAAAATGTATTTGCTCATTGTGTTTTGAAGTGGCCAAGCATGCATGCAGATTATGCCCCTCATTAAGTCAAATGGCCTGCGTTAAGGAAGCCCATAGATCAGCAACTCTGAAAACCCTCAATAACTCATTACAGGTGTGTGGCTGATCCTGCGCATTAGAGACATATTGTTCATCCTAAATAGGATGCACATTTGAACACTAATTGCTTCCCCTCCCTATTAAGATGAATGAAATGATTAATGGAATGTTTGTGTTGCTTAATTTGGTACTATAGGGTAGAAATATGGCACTGAGAGAGCCCAATGTGCCTGGATGACTCTATGATTTCTGAATAATCACATGGCTTTCCATTATTGAAGGCCTGAAGAAGTTACCTTAGGCTATTGCAGAGACATTTACAAAATGTCATCACATGTAATACTCTAGGGTTGAGGCACCATGCACGAATAAGCTCTCGGGCACTTGTACACCCTCTTACTTGCACACGTCTGAAGTCCCCAGGTAGTGAGACACAGTGGCGAGGCGGGTCTTACTACTCCAGAAAACACGCTCATCATACGGGTAATTCTCCTCCGTTTTGCCACCCTTCATCGCAGTCTGTGTGCAAAACAGCTCTTCTGTGCGATACCAATGAACGGCGCTTCAGGCACCACCTGATGTAAATATATGTTGTAACAAAGGTGCAGGACCACAAAAAGTCGAGCCGCAAGGGCAGGGTATTTAACTTACAAATGTGGAGAAAACACAATGAAAGCTTCAGTGTGCCATTCAAAGGGACTTACTGCTTCATTCCAATGTTTTCAACAAAGACTCTCCCCTTGTTCTTGCATTTCAGTATTTCCCATTGTCCTGGGTTTTATTTACTCGTTTTCACATCTTTTATATGTATGTGCTGGCAGAGAAGATTAAGTTTGGATGTGTATAATAAAATCCAATTTTATACTGCTAATCCGTGTTGTGCTGGCTAGTACCAATGAAATGCACATTGATAGGAATGCAATCAAGGCATGGAATCCTACTTTGGGTTTATGAGCAATGTATCCTTATTATCGGTTGAATGATCGATTTTTTAGGGCAATTAAATCATTTTCTTTTTACATAAGTGAGGTATTCTGGTGGTTCTCTGGATGAAGTTTGTGAGACTCCTGTTATATTTGAAAAAAAAATGTTTTTGGATTTTTTTTTTAATGCAGTTGATTTCTAGTCTAATAGTCTGTTTAGGAGTATGTGCTACTTTTTTTAACCCTAAATGTAGCGTATCCACAGTGAGGGTTTACATGGCTGTCATAATTAGTCTAGTTTCATTGAATTTTATGAAAATGGGAAAATATGCTGACCAAATCTGATATAAACTGTGAGGTAACATTAATGCACCATAGTACGGATAATGACTAGCGGAAAATCGCATGTTTAAGATTATCTGATGCCTGGCTTCTGATGATTTTCCAACTATAAGACAGTGTTAAAATAGAAAGCAATTATTTCTTAAGTCAAAGAAAAGCATTAATAAAGCATGCAGTTTTAAGACTTCCTGAAGACAAGAAAGACAGTACTTGAACCATCTTAAGTCGTGGCTAAACCTTTACAAATTGTTCCCATCTTTCATGCCTTATATATATATACTCACTATTAAAGCCTCCATAAAATAGAATCACTTTCAAGACATATTGTCAACACCGCACACGGCTCCACCATCTCCCCAGTGCAAATAAAATATCTTATTGTGCTGTGTCAATGTACTGGGCCTGGCCATCCTCTGCCCCCAAGTGCAGTTGAAGTGCACTTGGATAGTGTCACAGCGCACAAGAGGTGCCTATGTTTTGTAAAGGTAAATCAATAAATAAAGAAATCTGTGAGGTACTCACTGCATTATTATCTCAAAGTCTGTTATGAAGTTCTCTGATTATACCGAATAAACAGATACCCTGGTCATCATTATATGAGATCTCTTTATAGCTGTCATAACTACAATTTCACTATTGCTTTATTAACCTTTTTGCTGTCTCAAATTTGCTTGAAAATGCACCATTTGCCACTTTCTTTTCAAAATATTCCTGGGGGAGAACCCCTACAAATCCCTCTTATGACAGTCTGGCTCGCTCACTAAGCTTACTCACCACAGGGCACTCATCCTGAACTTTTATTCCCTTCCTCATTCAAATTTCACCAGCCGCCACTGAACATCAGCACAAATTATTTTCATAGACTCTAACATATTGAATTTCAGAATGGTGATCTTGAACTGCAGGGATGTTTTCACCGAGGAGTTAAGAGTAACATCAAATAGACAATGAGAGAGAACCTCGAGTTGTCTTTGATATCACTCAAAACCCCAAAATGAAAAATATCCCTGGAGATCACTTTTTACCCATTTATAAGTGTATGCTTTGTATGGTGCCTAAAATCATCTGCCTCTGCTTTTAATTGCTGCACAGGGGCATAGGATCACTGGGGAAGCCATACATAACATGCCCTCTCCTCCCTGTCCTAAATGTAATACCTCACCTCCTGCCGCCCACCCCACGACTCTCTGTGCCTTCCCCGTCTTCTCTCACAGAAGCTGTGCTCTCTGCTTTCCAGCGGTGCTCTAATTGGCTCTGTAAGAGTCTTGACAGAGAAGCCTGGAATTCTTTCATGACGTAGCAACAGTGGGTAACAGCTTTTGTTAAGAACTGTTGTTATGTCATATCAGTGAATTACCAGATTTAGAATCTGGCATTCACTCCAGTGGCTCTCAGTGACAGCCATAGATAACAAAAACATAGCTGCATGGACATTGTGAAGTCAGGTTTTACATGTCAAGTCAGGAAATGTTAATCGGGTTCTCATATGGCTACAGAATCAGTTCCTACCAATTTGTCTAAGTTCTATCTGTTGCAGATCAGAAGTATAAAGACTGTCAGGCTCGAGACTGTGAGTTCTATATAATTTTTTTATATATATGTCACAGAATATGTGTTTTAAGACAAAAAACGTAAAGCTTAGTTTAAAATATGTATTTAACACATGCACTACAATCATGCTGGCTTAAGCAATTGGGTATATTAAGGTCAGAGGCCATCAAAGTAAGCAGTCATTTCCACTTTTGGTCTGAAATACTTCTAGAACAACAAATAACCCCTCGTAGGTAGGTGCTCAAATGCTCATTTTTGCAAAAATGGAAAATTGATTAAATTAAATATTTTGTCACAGCTATAGCACAGCGCATCAGGGGACTTATTAATTGACTAGGAATATATATTTCAGCAAATCAATGAATTATAAGATAAGGATACTGAGAACTACAAGGCAGCAATGCACATAGAACACGAAGAACAGTGTTGGGTGGCAAAAGGGAAATATGGTCACTTCTTTTCTAATCACTGAATATACTTCGGTAACCTTCAACTGTGAAAGCAGAGAAGATGTAATTTTTCAGTCAAATGAACATATTTACTACGAAAGAGCCAGTCCTATAACATGTAGGTGACTAACGAGAGCGAGGTTTTTTTCTATCAAAGGGGGCAGATAATAAGTAACCTTTCAGTTCAGAAATGTAGCCCCTATAAGTCCTCCTTAATTTATTTATAGAGTTATTAGTTTATTTAGGATTTATATATTTGGTTCTAAGCTGCCATTACCAGGGCCGGACTGGCCGTAGCGGGCATCTGGCATTTCCCCCGTGGGCCACCAGGGTTTGGGGCTGGTTTTGGGTCCCTGGGGCCGATTTTGTTACAAGGCCGATTTTGCAGCATAGCTGCAATATTGGCCGCTGTAACGAAATCGTCTGAAACCGGCCACGGCAAACAGCTCGGCCGCACTCCCAGCCCAACAGGGGGCCGGCCGAGCACTTTGCCAGGGCCGGTTTTGGTTCCAAGTCTGGCCCTGGCCATTACATGCCACTCCGGGCAACAAAGAAGAAAGTGTCACACTCCAACCATGTTGCTGTGCAATCCTGAGTGTGTTGAACTGATCACATAGGCCTTTGTGCCACACATCATAACACAATGAACTTTGACTAATTCTCGATATCTAATGTAAAGAAAGAATCTCATTCTCCAGAATTGTAACGATGGGCCGGAGTCACAATCCTTTTTGTGTAAGAAATTTCGATAAGCTGCCCAATACATTAATTTATGATTCAAATTCAAAATCCAGTAATACTATGCTCTCACAAATCATATTTTTGAAAAGGAAATTGCACCACTGTGGTGGAATTTATGAATTCACAAATTTAGGACTGCTGTGGGTTTGTGTTCAATCCAAGATTAATTTACACAGACATGAATATTGTGGGTTTTTCACTGATAAGGCACACACACATTTACTATAATATAATCAAGGACAACAGTAAGGACATTTCCAGGGTGGGAATATGGATGGATGCCCCCTAACTTTAATGTAAGTGTTGGGAAAGGGAGTCCTCTGTGGGAAAAATATTTTCTTAAGGGGAAATCAAATATAAAGTTAAGTTTGTAAATGAACATTTGCTTCAGATTTAATATGCAAACATTTTCAGTTGGTTGAAATTTCACACTTGTAAATGTTACTCGTGTGAGTACTTATGAAATTAATGACTGGCATAGAATGTTCTGTCAGGTCTTCTCTGTGAATCCATAAAAATGTCCGAATCAAATGTTGAACAAGGGGACCAACTTTCTGAATTTTAAGTAGTCCCACTTGGGAATCGGGCCGAATACTCGATACAACTACAACATTCGTGCTTTGGACTGTACAAAAGTTGTCTTTTCGATCATTTATTTTCGATTTTTCTGAAAAAGGCTGCTACAACAGTCGGTAAATGTTTTATTACAAAAGTTTGTGGGAAGTCAAATGTTCCAACAGCCACTCTAAACAGTAGACAACTTTAAAAAGCAATGCAATCACAGTGCTAAAGCCTTACAAAGCAAGCACTGATTGTGAAGTTAAGAACTGACATGAAGGTTCAAGCATGTTGAGTTTACACCCTGTTTTATTAAATCTGAAGCATAAACACTTCATTCATGGCCCTTCAATCACATATAAACTGAACACTTCACAAATATACGTCTCAATGGCAATAGACTGCATCGTCAAACATTGAAACCTATGGAACTAACGACTAGAGGGGTTTACGACCAGAATGATCAGGCATCTTGTGCAATTTTTGTACGGAAAGACAGTGCTTAACTTGAGCTGATGGCTGCTGGTGGGGCCCACCGGCACTTATTTTTTGTGGCCCGTCACTTATTTGTCCTCATCAGATATTCACAGAGGTCAAAAGAGATAAAACATTCAAAGCAGAAAGACTGAGGAAGAGAAAGAAGGAAATCTGTCACAAAGGGAGAAAGCAGAAACCTGCAAGAGTGAGATTATAATGCAAGGAAGTGGATTAAAAAAGGCATGAGGTGGATTTAAGACTACCAGCCTTGGCATTCTGTGCACCAACTTTTAGTTGCACCCACCACCGGCTTCTGCTCAGAGTTTCCGGCACTCTTTCTTTTACAAATTAATTGCTGAGGGAAGGCATACGTTTCGCACAGCTTTTAAGCATCCATCAAGTGTAATTTTGCAAAAAAAATTACACATATTACACCTGGAGGAATTATGCTATTTCTCCACTCTCAGCTTGTGCATCTTGGGTAAATCAATTCTGTGTCTATCTAGAAATGTTAGCAACAACAAGCATAGTACAATGAAATGCTGGAGAAGGGACCTGCAAATATTGGTACAAGGCATTCCGTTTTTTTGCTGTGACATGAAGGATGAATTGCAAGCACGCTTATTTTCTAACGGTCGAAAATCCACACGTTTATTATGTTTGAAATTTGGTCAGGTTTCAAAGGCTCCATGTGCTAGCAGAAAGACGACTGTAATGCAGTCTGACTGTTTTCTTTTTTCTGTTTTTCTTTTTCAATTGTAGACCTTTGCACTCGGCCTCCCAGTAGTGAGCTTCAGAAGCAATGTAATAAGGGGTCGTTTAAAAGAAACCAGCATTGGTAAATCCAATAGGTTTCACCTATTTGATTAATAATAAGCAGGTTTTTGATGTAAGTTGTAGCATGATGAGTAGTTGTGCAATATAAGTTACTGAAACTCTGTTAAAGTGTTATGACTTGTGTATTAAGAAAGGTAAGATATTGTGCTGTTACTTGCGGTATTTTAAAGTGGGGGGATTAGGTAAATGGGGGAGGACAAAGAAAAAAATACATACCGGATAAGTACAGAGTGAATGCAGATGAGGCCGGGGACCGAGATTAGGTGAGACTGCGCCCTTAGTTTGTCGCTGGCTTTGCCTTGCTCTGACTGGAAAGACATTTTGCAGCAATAAATGCTCAGTCATGCCACAGGGTCCCTTATGTGCCTCTGCACAGAAGACTTAATGTTCATCCCTTTAGTCTGAAGGGAAACAATTTAAAAGACCCAGAGATTAGTTTATTGGATGGGGTGAATGATGTCAAAAAGATGCGAGTTGTATCTGTGGAAACATAAATAAATAAAACAAGAGGGGAAGCAAAGTAGTGTGACCCTGGAGAGGCTGCAAGACACAGGGAGGAGAGAGACAGCCTGCAGATGCACTCATAAGGAGTGCTTTTTAGGAAATGCAAACAAGCAACACAAGTGAAGAGGATAAGGGTTAGGTGAGCTTCAGGAGGGAATTCTGTGCTCTTGGCTCTGCCCAGAAAGCACACTAAAGCGACGAGAAGAGAATGTGGTGTATCAGTCAGAGCTGCCAACTTCGGACCTGGGGGGTCTATGGTTCAAGTCTCGTGTGTCAACTAAACATCCTGTGATTCTGCGCAAATCATTTAATCTCCCAGCGACTACAAATATCGAATGTATAATGTAACTGATGCTCATGTAAAGCGCAAAGTACATTTTACTAAACTGCAAGCATGAGAATTTAACTCACTATAAAAGCATATCAATTACCAACCCCCCCCACCACAGAAGATAAACCATACAAAATGTGGTGAAATCAAACTAATTGCTGTAGGCTGTAAATGGTGTTTTCTTTTAACAACGACAGGCTGTGGATTTTTGCAGCTGTATTTTCTAGTTTTCAGTGCTGTATAACAGCTCGGTGGACTGGGTAAACAGTTTGAAAGAGGTGTGATTTGGTTCGAAGGAGCACTGCATAATAAAGGTGTAAATCAGCCTTCCATGGCACTCACAGCAGATCCTGCCACTGCTGAAAGCAAATCTGCCAAAAGGGTTGAGTTCCTTCTTGGAAGGAGGAGGAGCAGAGGCCACAAAGGGTCAGGGCGAGAGGAGTGCATGCACCAATGATGAGGAAGCAGACACAATGGGGAAAACAAGAAGAAAAAGCCCTTCCTGATGGATGCTGCTCACACAAAGGGCATTTCAAAAGGAGACAAAGCTGTAAACTAATTTCCCCAAATGGTGCCAAAACTCCAAGTTATCTTCAAGTTCTAAATGTCTCCATCTGTGGCCTTTTTAGAAGCCTTTGTAGAAGTCTTGCCTTGGGGATAGATGTTATAAATGCCTTAGAGTAATTGAAAAGCAAATGTTTACTTGTTAGGCATTTGGTTTGGTAATTTGCAAATCCACTGAAATGAAGAGGCGTCCTATGATGCAGTTGAGCGGAGTGTATTTAGGGCATATGACATCTTTGGTACATCTCTGTTTGATTTGCTTAAAGCACCCTCCATTCAAACAGCTGAAGAAAGCAACGCTCGCAAAGAGGGGAGAGGATGTGGCATTGTGGCCAGAGCAGCCAATTTTAGAGCCGGGGAACCAGCTTTGAGGCTTGGCATTGGCTCAATGCCCTGTAAGAAAATTGCTCAATCTTCCCGTGCCTTCAAATATAAAAATATGCGAATAACTCGCACCGAATAAAAGAAATGTTAAATTTAAACTCCGTAAGAAGCACAGTCACCAAGACGTAGGTAAAAAAAACTGGCATGCTCACTCATAATTAAAATAACAAAGAAGTTCAAGCGGATGGAAAGTAGTACTTTGGCCTCAGGACACTGATAAGAAGACGACACAGAGAACAAGAGAAAATGGTATGCTACAACCAATAGAAATAGAGAAAATTTAAGGAGCAAGCACACAAATGAATGAAAAGGAAGAGAAGGATATAAGCACCTTTTAAGATGCATATTGAATACAATAGCATTCAGAAGCACAGTGCAAGCTCTGTGTAGGTGAAACCTACAAAACGAGATGCATAAAGCCAATTTGTAGTCAGAAAGTCTACGATTCACAAAAATCTCAGGGTTTGCAACCTGAAAGTGGTTTTTTTATGTACTAAACTCATTTTGCGATTCAGTAGATGGTTACTGAATTGCATAATAGACTAAGAAATGCATAACAAATCAATAGATATAAGGACTGTGCTTAAGACGTCCCTTCCAAACAGTGATTCGCAGTGCAGTGTATTAATGTTTTGCAACCATAATTTGATTACAAAACATTGAAATGTTGCCTGCCCCCCGTGTGAATATTCATTTTTTATTCGCAGCTCCATTCTCTTTATAGAAAATGGGTTGCATTTAAAAAACAAAGATATTTAAAAAGCTATCACAGACATGGTGGTCTGCTGACCACAGCTGTCCACCATCCCAATAATGGCCACCAATTAAAGTAAGTCACAATTTGCGACCTACCTCATAAATTGTAATAAGGTAGCTCGGATTGTGATTCACTCTGAATAGGAATTATGCAAACTGACCTATCAGTACATAGGTAGGTTTGCAAATTCAATACCATTTGGAAGATTTGGGAGGCAATTTGCCCAAAAAGTTTGTAAATTGAATTTTCATACATCTGGCCCCAAATTTTTTTTATATGTCCCAATGGTTACCTGAACTAATTCTGGTCAAGAGCACTGTTCCCAGCAACGTGCGTGCGTGCGCGGGCACGCACCTCTTTCACTTCCAGCGTGCAGTGGCTTTGAAGTGCACACACACAGCGCACCCATCCCCCTAGAGTCAAGTATTCATGTTGATCGCCGCCCCCTGTAGAAGCATGACGGGCGCTGAGATCAACAGGAATACTTTAACAAAAGCAGACAATCTGCCCCCAGCTGCACTGTATTAAGAAAGGGCATGCTTGCTATTAACAAAAGGCATGCAGCAAGCCTAAAAGCACGACCTGTGATTGTTTCACAATCACTAATATATATTAGCAACTAATATATATTAGTGATTGTGAAACGAGTGCTCTCACAATCACTATTAGATATTAGTGATTGTGAAAGCAAACGTCGTGCTTTTGGGCTTGCTGCCTGCCTTTTGTTAATCTAGCGCGGCAGATTGCGTGCCTTTTTGAAAGTTTTCTTGTTAATTGCAGCCCGTGTATTAGCATGTCGGGCGCTGCAATTAACAGAAAGCTTTCAAAAAGGCACGCAGTCTGCTGCACTCTATAACCAAAAGGTATGCAGCAAGCCTAAAAGGACGACGTGTGCTTTCACAATCACTAATATATGTTAGTGAGTGCGAAAGCACACATGGTGCTTCTGGACTTGCTGCATGCCTCAGACCAGTCACAAATATCTGCATTTCTCCTCCCATATGTGTCACATTTTTGTTTTTTCATTATTGCAGTTTTATATTTCTCCAACTTAAGTGATTTTCTCAGGATCATAGGATGATGAGCCACGCTGAGACCAGGACCAGAGTGGGAACCACAACCGGCCCTGGCAAAGTGCTCGTCCACCCCCCCCCCCCCAACCCAGGGAGGGGGGGGGGCGGGTTTGCCGCCGAGCTCTTGGCCAGGGTCGGTTTTCGGCTGATTTTGTTACAGGGCCGATTTTGCAGCTATGCTGCAAAACGGCCCTGTAACAAAAACGGCCCCCAGGGGCCCAAAACCAGACCCCACCCATGCGGCGCACCAGGGGATTGCCCAGTGCCCGCTACGGCCAGTCTGGCCCTGGCTGAGACTTGAACCAAGTTCCCCAGGTCCAAAGTAGGCAGCTCTTAGCACTTATGCTGCATCCTCTTCATAATCACTGCTCTGATCCGAAGAACACCCCAAGCGCAAACCCCTAATCCTTCTCCCCCCCCCGTTTCCCCTAGTCCGAACAGAAGGGTTAAAGGAGTGTTTCAAACAGAGGGCGGGTCATTCCATATGCCGAGTATTCATTTGACTTAAGTGTGGCGTTTCCAATGTATGCTGTGATTATGTGACGCTATTGTACAGATGGGCCATGGTTATTCGAATTAAGTACGTCATATTTTATTCAGAAATACCCTGGGACTCACCAGAGGCATCCGGTCCGTGGACAGCCTTCATCCAGCGGTCTACCGCCGCGTATGACACCCCAACACCACGGCACCCCTCCGGGCATACAAAATACATGACATTCAAACGTGTACTTACAACACAACACTAAAGTTTGACCCTTTGAGTGACATTTTATTTCGAGTGGCGCAAACGGTCCTGCCAATGTAAGTGAATGCATTTCACGAATGACTCCTTTATTTGCACTGTTGGCCCCTCTATTAAAAAGGTACTACTATAGCAGGAGAGACGTTTTCTACATTAGCACGTAATTCAGTTTATGCACCATAAAAGCCCGGTCTTTATTGATATATAGTGCTCCTTTTGATTATGTCAAAAGTACTGTGTGCAGACAAACTTCGTAAATAATTATGACCACTTTTATCCAGTGCAGGGCTTGCTTAGCATTCTGGGACTAGTAGTATTGTAAAACCAGGACCACAAATCCCAGAATGCAAGGGATACATCTATCATCACTACTCGTGACACAATTATTTGCTGGGAATTGTGGATGGTATGCTCATGCCTCCACCTTCCCAGGAGTTAACTGGGCCTCTCCTCCTCCAGGTCTGTACCAACGTTATGTCTCCACAACAAGGGGGGTTCACAGCCCTTCTCCCCGGCTTGCATTTTACTCTTCCAGTCTGAGACTGGCCCAGATTGTTCTCAGGGGCAGAACTGGCAGCTTCTTTTTCATGATCAGTCTCTACCCTAATGTTGACTGAGTGTTTTTAGGTGTCGGACTCTTTGCGCTTTGTCCACCACTCAAAATAATTTCATATTTCCCTATACTAATTCCCCACTAATCCTGTTTGGGTTCTGCAGTAGCGTGCTACTTACAATCAAGCAGGAATCCCCATGTCATAACCCCTGTCGCTGCACCCCCCACGGGCTGTCCGGTTCTTGATGCACATAGCCTTGGCTGCAGCGCACAGAGACCTTACACTGCAGCACACAGAGGAAAAAAATTAGAGGGAACATTGGTCAAGAGTGTCCTCTAACAACTGTCCTCTTCCCTTGCTTTTGTGAGTGCTCACCCTCTTCTACCTCTGCATGTGATCCTTAAAGGTTTATCTAGGTTCCAGGCCTATTGCTGACCAGGGCTCTGCAACTGGTCCACCTCAATTCACACTCAAATCTTCACCCTTTTCAACAACCTCTAACTGCTAGACTTGTTCTATCAGTCTCTAGAGCCACCTAATGGTTGGCAAGCCTCAATAGTGGTTTGCTAACGACTCAAATAGGAGTATTCTTACTCAGAGGTTAGTAGTAACATCAATATCAATGCATTTTTGTTTTGTTGCCGATAGCGTTTCATGTAGTGAGGAGTATTTCTGGCCACTGTGAGATCTTCTGTTTCAGTAGTGGTGACTTTGTATGGCCTTAGGTACAGGTTGGCCTTTTAGTAAATGTATGTCAGAATCATGTTTTTCTTGTTGTACACTAGGGAAATGTTCCCTTCCTGGTCACATTCCTTAGTAGTGATTTCACAGTAGCCATGCTGTGAAATCAAGGGAGCTTTGTTTGAACTTGTCTGCTAACCATCTTTATGATTCCTATGTTCTGTCCTTTGAGTGTGGAGATGAACCTCTCCACCATTTCATGCTTTAGGCAACAAGACTTTTATCATCATAAGTGTCACCTTAGGTCTATAGGAATTCCAAAAATCATTGTCAGGGAATGAGGGTGTTGTCAGTTTTCAATGTCCCATTAGAGCCCAATGTGATAAGATGTTATGTTGCTGTAGGTGGACCTGCTCCAAGCTGAATGACACACTCCCACTATAGTCAGGGCCAAAATGCAATTCTGTGGCTGTAGTGTTTTTCACACAGTTATGGATTTACCACATTTGTCAAATAATTCACAATCAACTTCATAACTTGCAGATTCTGGCAAAACAAAATGTGATTCTAGCTCAAATGATTCCAAAGGGGCTAAAAACAAAGTGCCACCAGTGGAAGACTCTTCCAAAAGTTATCTGGTGATCTTTCAGATGGTGATTGATGTGTTCCCATGCTAAACTTGTAATAATGAGGTGTAACTTGCCCCGACAGTATTAACAAGTGCTGAAATGATAAAAGAGCTAAATGATACTCTCATCATGTGCTATATTTTGTCATACAATTTGCCTTTTCTTCCCACAAAATTTAGTCAAAGCTGCCATATAGTTTTGTTCCTCTGTTAGTGAATAATTTCAGTGACCATGGCCGTAATGAATCTTCCCTATTGGAACTAACTAGATACAGTAACTATTTACCTCTACATCTCTAACTATGTATCCCCATTGTTACCCACTTATCCTTTCAAACCCACCACTTCCGGTGTACTCACCACTCCTCAGAAAGTGTCCTGATTACATGTCCAATGCTAACTAGGGCTCAGCAATCAAACCTGTGTGTTTCTCAGAGTATTCATCAAGAAAATAATACACTAAGGGGCCGATTCCGATCCTGGAAAAAAGTTCCCCGTACGAATCGTATCCGGATTTTTTGTCCGTACGAATCGTACAAGTACCGTACAAACTGGCAAGTACGATTCGTATGGGAAAAAGTCCATACGAATCGCATCGGGAAAATTCCCCCACACATCCTCGGGTCGGAAAACGTTTGCGACACGTCCCCGGACGATTTTACATACAAATGTGAAAACTCAAGTCCGAGCGCGCAAGTACGATCCGTACCGGGCATCCGATGTTACAACTGCATGGTAAAAACACCGTACGGACCGAACTCCCATAGCAACCATGGAGACATGTGCCCGCATACGCGCCGAACCCTCCCCCAGCCCCCGTATGTACGTGCCGTACCCCCCCAGCCCCCGTATGTACGCTCCGAACCTCCCCCCCAGCCCCCGTATGTATGCCCCGTACCCCCCCAGCCCCCGTATGTACACTCCGAACCCCCAGCCCCCCCGTGTAAGTACGGACCGTACCCCCAGCCCCCCCGTGTAAGTACGGACCGTAACCCCACCCGTGTATGTATGGACCGTACCCCCAGCGCTACGTGCTGGGGGTCCGCTCCGTACATGCAAGGGTGGGGGTACGGTCTGTACTTACACGGGGGCTGGGGGTACGGTCCGTACATACACGGGGGGCTGGGGGTCCGCTCCGTACATACACGGGTGGGGGTATGGTCCGTACTTACACGGGGGGCTGGGGGTACGGTCCGTACATACACAGGGGGCTGGGGGTACGGTCCGTACATACACGGGTGGGGGTACGGTCCGTACTTACACGGGGGGCTGGGGGTACGTTCCGTACATACACGGGTGGGGGTTTGGCGCGTACTTCCGCTGGGGGTTCGGCGCGTACCTCCGCGGGGGGGCTGGGGGTTCGGAGCGTACCTCCGTGGGGGGGCTGGGGGTTCGGCGCATACATACGGGGGCTGGGGGGGTACGGTGCGTACATACGGGGGCTGGGGGGGTACGGCGCGTACATACGGGGGCTGGGGGGGGTACGGCACGTACATACGGGGGCTGGGGGGGGTACGGCGCGTACCGGGCCCCCTATTCCGCTGGCATCGCGGCGTACTTAGCTTTTCCGGCACTTTTTGGGTGCCGTAAAAATATTGCCGTCCGGACTGCGGTGGGTACGAATCGTACTTGCTGGTACGTAAAAACAAGCCTACCTCCGTCCGGACATCACGTCCGGATCTCATTCGTATGTATTTTTCAGTCGGTCGGTGTTTTTTCCGACTCGTACGGAAATGGTGTTTCCGTACGAATCGTACTTGCAAGTTTGTAGGGTTTTTTTCCCGGGTACGAGTCGGACGGAGAAAACGCTCCGACCGACGGTTCATACCCGGTTTTTCCAGGATCGGAATCGGCACCTAAATGTTTTTAGGATGATGTTCTTTTCCAATGTCTGACATTACTTAATATCCTACATTTATTGAATGATACAGAACTTAAGACTAGTTAATAAGGAAATATATCTAGCTTTCTTTTTCGTTAGGTATCAACTTGCACAGAGACCTATGCAGAGCTACGTGTTTCGTCTATTGTAGCTGTTTCGTCTATTGTAGCAGGCACAAGGAGCCATGGCAGACACCGGGCTCCCGCCATAGCAGATCAGATGTGATAGTGGTACGTGACACTCAATACAATGTTGCATAGCAGGCAATACCCATTCAAAGACAACGGAGGCCGCACCTCTAAGGAAGCCTATTTTCAAACTTCCTGACCACCTGAATGCAACATTGGTGCCATCAACATGCCCTACAGTCAAGGTCAGACTGGCCGTACCAGGCATTGGGAGTTTCCTTGAAAGGATGGAAGGGTGGGGTGGCGATTTAAGGAAGAGGCGTGGCACCGCGGCCAGGGCGACTGACTCTGGAATCTGGGTATTACGGTTCGATCACCGGCGGCAGATTAGCCCAGCACCATGTGACTCTGGGCAATAGCTTGCTTAATCTTCCCGACGGCCCCCAGCGCCTAGAGACCCTTACGGGTGATTGTTCACGCTTTACAAATGTGGATTATTATTATTATTTTGTTACTCGGGGGCTGGTTTCTCCGCAGTGCCGAAATATCGACCCCCAGTAACAAAATCAGCAGGCCAGTATAATCGCTTTTGTGTCCAGTGTCCCTGTGTTTTGAAATATGTTATGGTCTTAAAAGCACCAGCTGCAGAGTTCCTTGTATAACCATAGTGTTTTGCAACAATAAAAGTATCAAGATCACTTTGGTAGAGAGAGGTTAAGAGGTTTCTCTAGTGGCAGTTTTAACTCATCATAAAGTAGGGTAGTAGGTTAGTATGCCTACTGCAAAGAACGTGCACCATGCAGATCACAGGACTGTATTTTATGTGAATAGCTTAGTGGCTACTGCTTTTGTCATAGATATCCCTTTGTTACTTGCAGCTCATAAGTTACAATTGTAATATAGCACAGTGACTATGAACTGTCAACAAGGAACTGCATGCAAACTGGATGGTGCAGGTAAGAAAGTTATGTTTCTTCCCAGTCTTACATTATCCTAATATTGCTAAAAAAGGGTTAGTAAAGCCAACCCTAACCACTGTGTTATGGTTTGAATCCAGAATTTGTGCTCTCCAGATCAAGCAATGTTAAAAATGCCTACCCTTCGTAGTCCTCTTTGTCTTATGTAACATTTTCTATACAATGATTTAAACACGTATTATTCATTGTCTCTATGTGTGTGATGTAAAGTGCTCTGACAACTTACACTAGTATGAGAGGCACTATAAAACAAATGAAATACATGAGAGAGAGGGACTATGGAGAGATGATCGGCACAGTTAGCGTGATAGCTAGGAAATCATTGAATTACCCCAAGAAAGACTGTCGTATTCTGATGCACTTTAAGTTCATCGTTTACTATGCTTTAAAAGCTAATACAATTGAATATATTATGAGGAATGCGTAATTTTTGCCATTTTTCCCCAACTTTTCTTGGGAGGAGAATCCTCCCAAAACATCCTTGTAGTGGTCAGGACTACATGCTCACTACACAGTGTACGAGGGCTGGTCTCACACAATTTGCAAGGGCTGCTTTGGATTCCCAGTCTCGCCTGGTCTAAACAGCCACGAAAAGTCAACAATCTTTTGTTTATGCCCATAAGCGTGATCTGGAAGATGGGCGATCACGTGCCACATGCATATATCACCTGAGATGCTGCACTCTTTTTCTCCTAAGCTTGGTTTCTATGTATTTACATCAACGCCAATTGATTATGGTTGTAGATGGGTGTCTATCATGTTCTATACTTCTTTATTACAATACACAAAGATGCAAGCTGCCAAAGCACACTATAGCGATGTCTGGCTACATCTCAATGTGAGTAAGGCACAGACACAGAGCCTAATGCATGGCTACAGCGCTAATATGCAAAGCCTCACCCCACTATGCTTCATCTTATTACTCACATATATGGCCACAAGCGTGAACCAAAGTAGCCTAAACCCAATCATGAGCACAGATGAACTACGCGCATAAGCACAGGGCATAATATATCATATATTAATGTGCATTTGTGCATTGAGATGTGTCATTTTATGGATTTAATGTGGGTGTTGCATTAGATGCATGGGTTTCAAAGACATGCTCCAGTCATAGTGCCTTGAATGTCGCTGCATGTAAGCACAAGGTGTTACGGAGACTGTGAGAATGGTTGAAGCTGCAATTTTAGGTGTTATAAGTATGCTAAAGTTAAGACTTTCATAAACAGCATAGCATTATCCACCAAAAAGTCTTATTTGTCGATTAAGGTTGACTTTTCTTGAATGTGATGTGCAATTATCCTGTAGCACACCGCAACGTCACTATGCATATATCTATATGCACCACATCTTTATTGCCGCATTTGGCTGTGCTGACGTCCTCGAGCTCCTGCCCAATCAACTTTTCCCATGCAAGAAAGGTATTTCATCGCCCCTCAGAGATGGAAATTTCAGCCTTGTGTGCAGTAAGCTGTGCTAGCTTCTTCGGGATTACCAGAGGAGAAGCTTAATATGTGGCAATTCCAAAGATTTCGAGGTATGTGGTGATGCACAGTTTATAAGTGTATGAAACTGAGGACACTATTGTGAGTAACATACACACACTTCCTTGATTGTGTGTGCTTTTTCGTTATAATGTGCATACAGTCTGTGTGGTCCAGTTACCATTATAACTTCACTTCTGCGTCCATGGCCTTCTGTATTACTAAACTTTATCATGTGTTGGAGACAATGATGACGGTTCTGCTCATTGTGTGGCCCTGTAGGCCTTCCTGCTTACTTTAGTCTGTCAGGGCTGCTCTTTTCCTGCGTGTTTCTTGCGGTGTGATTATTTATCTGTTTGGAATGTCCAGTGCATGCATGCATCGTCATTCGAAGGTCAAGCAAGTACATTTGGATGGTTTGCACGAGCAACATACCATGATGAGGCGTTGAGTTCTCCTCTCGTTGGGTGAGAGCACAATGTTAATTTGTGGGTGGTGTTTTATAAGTTTCTGCATGCTGTGTCCTTGATGTGTTTATGTTCTGCCTCTCATTATGGTGGGTATCTTGATTGCAGACAGATGCCGCTGTTTTAAATCCTTTGCATTTGTTTTAGTCACTTTGTTTTGTTTACACATCAGTTGCGTTTTCTTGATGTTCAGTTTACTCTTTTTCATTGCGTACATAAACATGTTTTATGCTTTGTACATTTGTTGGTACAATGTGCTGTATTTGTTCGGTTGATTTCGGGCGTGTGGGCAGTATTTGTTCATGGGTGGCATGCTTGGAAAGGCTTGCTTCAGGTGAATTTATGAGCTAAGGCTATGTATTTTGCTAATGTTCACATCCTAATTTTGGAGTGAACAGGCAGTGAATTTTGTCTCTTGCTGAATTCATATAGTTCAACTATGGCGAATGTTGTTTTTCTAATTACTTTGTGGTCACAAACTTGTTTCCTGTGTGTTGACTTGAAAACTATGGCTGCTTTCTAAACTCATGGTTTTCTTAGTATGACAGTGAGATGGCTTTTCATTGCCTTTACTTGGAGTGAACCAATACTTAATTTATTAAAATGATAAGTGCTGGGGCCCTTGTCGAAGGCCATTGCACCTTGCGCCACCCATTACCCTTGCCAGCGCTGCCAATGACAGTACCAACACAACTACTGCCATCACACACCTACAAGTGTGACAATGCAGACTATTCCAGGCCCCCAAGGTTATAAGAATGGCTCCTGCAGCAGGTATCAGTCATTTTTTATGTACAGTGAATTAATAAACAACTGATGTTGTGCCAATCAATAAATCAAACAGCGCCACCATGTGG
The DNA here is from genome assembly GCF_964204655.1 of Triturus cristatus. Classification (NCBI taxonomy): domain Eukaryota; kingdom Metazoa; phylum Chordata; class Amphibia; order Caudata; family Salamandridae; genus Triturus; species Triturus cristatus. The sequence continues at coordinate 495,103,314 of NC_140588.1, forward strand.
CAGACTGTCATAAGTGCCGGTGTTGACAATTAAGTACCGTGCTAAGCACAGGACACCACAGGCACAAATTAGGCACTGTAGTGAACAAACATTTGTTGTGAAACACAAGTAGCACATTTTTTATTACTGGATATTTTATCCAGAATTTGAGGTTATCACAATTGTATGATTTCATAGGAATGTATAATTCATGTAAAGTAATTCATGGTACACTCTTTTGATTGCCGAAAATTATTTAAAAATAAAAAAATGCTAGGTGATGGAGCACTGAAACATGAGAGAATTATTCCAAATCATTACTCAGAAAAGAAAAGTAAGTATTCTGTTTCTGATTGTATATGATGTGAATTTATACACCATGTTTGACTTTAACAGAATGATTTGCCAGTCCCGAGTGTCCAATGCCAGTGAAAACGGGGAACCATCACCTTGCCCCATGTGTATTAGTAAACTGATTCTCCTAGCACTTGATTAATCCAGTCTACTTATTTAATTTGACTGAATGGTTTGGGTGGTCTCTGTTGTTCAATGAGGGTCTATGCTCCAGAGAAACTCTATGAGCATAATTTGCCACTATACATTTTTCCTTGCTGTTCTCCAAGAGGACATTTCCATGCTTAAGGCCTTATTTAGAGTTTGACAAATGAGATACCCCATCACAAATGGGGTGGATATCCCATTGATGTTTTACAAGTGTCATCGGCTATAATTCACTTATAGTATGGCATAGGATATCCACCATCCTTCCTAAAATAAAGTCCTTAGGGCCAGATGCATCATAAAAATGTTTGCAAATCTTTGCGATTCACAATTAGGGAATCGCAAAACGGCATGCATGAAAGTGTGCATACACTTTCTGCGATTCCTAAGGTGTCGCAAATGACCCACCACATGAATATTAATTAGGTAGGTCGCAATTTGCACCCCCAAGGAATCACAAAAATCACAGGGATGGTGGCCTGCTGAGATCAACAGACCACGATGTCTGTGATTGCTTTTAAATAAAGCAATCATTTTTTTTGTAAAGCAGCCCGTTTCCCTTAAAGGAAAACGAGATGCTTTACAAAATGAAAAATGAAAAGTTTTCTTTCAATTTTTTAAGAGCAGGGGAACCACTGCCTGCTCCTAAAAATGCTTTTACCAACATGCACAAAGGGGAAGGGGTCCCTTGGGTACCCCTTCCCATTTGCGAATGTCTTACCACCTACTTGAAGTAGGTGATAACATGCGAATGTTTTGCGACTGCATTCATGCATACTGTTAGGATTCACTATTTGGAAGGGACGCACTAAACACGCCCCTTCCAAATAGCGAATCGCAAACCCATTTTGCGATTCGGTAAAAGGTTACAGAATCGCAAAATTAGGTTTGATGCATTGCAAAAGCATTTTTTGCAATCGCAAACGGGCCGATTCAGCTAATTGGCCCGTTTGCGAGGAGAAAAATGCTTGATGCATCTGGCCCTTATCTTTTAAATAGTCTACACCTATTCATTGTATTCTGTGATATACTGTGATTTGTATATTTTCTATTCACTATGCTTCAGAAGAATATTTATTTTATATGTATTATATTTTGCCACAATAACCTGAACTATGGCACTACTGTTTTCTATTACCAACTTACTGGCACATGCATCAACAATGCCATTTGCGATTCCTTAATAGCGAAAAATAAGGATTCGCTAATAAGGAATAGCAAAAGGCTATGCATGTAGAAATCGCTTACAAAATAGCAATTTCTAAACATCCCTTAATTGCTACTCGCACATTGCGAGTCGCAATTAAGGAAAACCTCCCCATTGATTCCTATGGGCCTAGAGGCCCATAGGAATGAATGGGAGGACTTTCTCAATTTGCTAATCTCAATTAGAGAATCGCAAATTGCTCATGCTATTTCAAGGGTGCCAGGGCGTCAAAAAGGACACCCTGTTGCACCCCTGAAATCTGCATATGAATACATCTTGCACACACACATGCCCCAAGGGCATGTGTGTGTGTAAAATGGAACTTTGAAAAATGCACTTTACTGCATTTTTCAAAGTTTTTGCAAATTACCATGAAGTTCAACTTCATGGTAATTTGCTCCCCCTATTAGCGAAATCGCTAATTTTTTAACTTTCATGCATTGCATTTAAGGAATCTCAATTTGGGATTCCTTAAATGCAATCGCAATTTAAGGAATCGCTATTTAGAGATTCCTTAAATAGCGATTTTTGCATTTTGGGAAGATGCATCCCAAATGCAAAAATACCGGTCGCAAAGGGGCAGATTCTGCTAATCTGCCCGTTTGCGAGCAGGTTTCTCGTTGATGCATGTGGCCCTTAGTAGACAAGGCTGCACTGTTAAGAGAATCCTATGCATTTTTTTTGTTTGTTTATTTTCTTTGCAAACAGATCCACCACCCTCTTAACCCAATGACACCGTCAATTATCAACATTAAAAATGTGCTCTCCGTGTTGATATATACCAGTAAATCAACTGAACTGCAACATTCAGGGCAATGTGAAACAAAGATCACAGGCCATCAACTCTCTCCTGTCATAGAACCAGGACTAGGGCCTCTCAATACGCTCTGCTACTAATGACAAGCAAACCATCAACTCTATGATGACAATGACAACACCAGCCGGTGGTATGAGCATCTTAGATTCCGGCCCTGCCTGTTTTTATATTTTGTGAAAGGGGGGTAAGGAGGCAGTTTCTTTGTCTAAGTAGCGGCTCGTGGAGGGAGTGCCACGGAGCGGTGGGGCGGGGGGACTGGGTGGGGGGGTAATAAAACTAATTTCATTGCACGCGCTGAAACGCATTTGGCGTATCAGCGCGCGCAATGAAATTCGTTTATTTTTTTTTGTTTACATTACTCCGGTCGGCCGTGAGCCGGAGTTTACTACCCCCCACACTGCCCCTCCCCCGCTCCACCCCGCCACCCCTTCTCTAGCGAAGGCTCTTTTAGATATCATAGCAGACACTCCACAGGTAGAAAAGCGTTATCTGCCGGTTCTCCTATATGCAGACGAAGCAGTCCTCCTGTCGAGGACGGCTAGGGGCTTACGACTTCTCCTCAACTCCTTTGGTTCTTTTATGGAGGAGTCAGAGTTATCAGTAAACCACTCCAAGTCATGTATTATGCAAGTGGGTCCTGGTAAGGCAAAGGCAAAACAGCCCACTTTTAATCTAGGACGTTCGCCAATACCTAAAACTAACGTCTTTTCCTACCTGGGAGTTGTTTTTGACAGCTCTCTGAGCTGGCGCCCCCTGATCGACTGCAAGAAAGGGGACCTAGTGAAAGCCTCTGCAGCCGTTTTTAACTTAGCCAGTAGAATTGGCAGGAACCCAATAGGGGACCTCCTGAAGATTTATCAAGCAAAATGTATCTCTAAGGTTAGGTATGGGAGCGAGATATGAGGTCACATTGAACTTGGGGCTGTGCAGAACGCTGGGAACTCATTCTTGTGAAGGGTCCTCTCTGTTCCGCTGTGTACCCCATCTTATGTTGTACACGAGGAACTGGGGAAGACTTTCCTTGCTGATGACTTAGCCTTCCGCCCTTTGTCCTTGTGGCTTAAAATTTGGTCTAAGCAGGAGAATTCACTTAGTAAAGACATCATAAGGGATTGTCTCTCACTCGACCAATCCGCTGGCTCCAGTATATAAGTGTTGGCCTTACCAGGCTCGGAGAGCTGGCCTCTATATGAACCCAGAGGGTATTCGCAAAAGGGACCTTGCCTGGGTTAAGGAGGATTTTTTAAGAAATTGTCACTATGACAGAGAGGATAAAGAGTTGTGTAAACCGAGTGTGCGAAAACATGTTATATTGAAAACTGTGCCTACCACTGAACCGTATCTTCTAGGGCTTAGAAGTACCTATGAACGGTTTCAACTGACGAGGTTTCGGCTCGACCTTTTTCATTATTTATTGACATACCCCCAAGGTCCTCACAGAGGTCAGTGCCTCATTCCCTGTGGCTGCTACAGAGAGTCTCCTCAGGACATGATCCACTTTTTAATGTTTTGTCATTTTTATGTAGTACCTAGAAAACTATTTATTATCCCCATTTTAAAACATTTGGGTTTTAGGAGGGTAAGACCAGCTTTTATTTGTTTACAACTTCTCTCTAGCAACACTGTTTTGCACACCCTCCGTTTTTTAAGGGATGCCATTAGACTTAGGAAAAGCCGCGACTAATATATGTTTTGTATATCATGTATTCTGCTTGTGTCTTGATTATTTGGATCTTGGTACACCTGTGAATTTGTACTGTATAATGATATTTTGTAGTTGCTTGACTTTTATGGTTTTATCCTTAAAGCCGAATAAAGTTTATTGATGATGATGACTACATGATGGTAACTATTCTCTGGGTATATTCTGGATAAATGATCGCCAAAACTGTGATATACACGGTTAAAAAGAGAGCAATACCTGAATAACTACTGAGTGCATTAACTTCTGTAGGAGGGAATCAGTCAGCCCTATCACACCATGCAATAAGCATTTTGCCATGAATTGTCTGAGACAAAGATTTGATACAGAGACCTGCATGCTTATTTTAAAGTGCTCTTAAACTATTCCTCTTTCACAGTTGAAATGTTTCGTATAGCAAGATATTAAAATGATATTCAACACTCTAGATGTGAATACTCTAAGGGTGTGATTACCCATGGCTGGTGAGTTTTTAGAGTGTTTTGATGCAAACAAAGCGAGCAAGCTCAATGGACAAAAGGCAGGGTAGAGGGGGTTCTCCACCGAAGAAATATTTTAAAAGAGTGGTAAATGGTATATATTAAAGCGAAATTGACAAATAAAACATGTTTATAAAGCAATTGTTAATAGGTAGTCTTGAAATATTTAAAACACATTGAAAACAGTTCCTTTTGTTCTTGCACTAACTATGTTCCATATCACAGTCTGTCAATTGGTGGCAAGTGATTCAGTTAGTCCCAGGTCATCTTGCCATGGGACATGGTGGTAGACAGGTATATGGAACTGATCTGTTTCCAAGACATTTGAAGATGTTGGCTCGGTGGAGAACATATTTTCCTTCTTTGGCACACCGCTGTTAATATCACCACCATAGCTCCATTGGAATAACACATAGTCAAGTAGGATGTGAATTTAGGATTTTATTAAATGACATAATTAGATTTCCTCTCTGGTTGTGTTTTGCAGCCTAGGTCTGACTTGGGTGAAAGGGTACTTCCAGAGGGACAAGCTGCAAAAGCATCACCTTGACAAACACACCCTTTATTCTACCCACTGTGACAATCTATTAGCAACAAGGAAGCTGACTGAATTGGGAGGAAAGTGTTTTCATTTACAAATCTTGTCCTCTCTGAAGCACTTGGCACCACGTGACACAGACAAATGAAGCCAGATATGGTCAGCAAGTCTGCAGCAGAAAAATTAAAATTTCATGTTTTCTTGAAGAGTGCCAAGTTGCAAACCATATAAACAACCTCAAAAAGGAGATAAGGACCAGCCATTCATCAGCAAATTGTGTCTAACAGTTTACATCACTGCAGCAAGTTGATAGGGTCCTCTAAGGTAAACAAAAATGATTCAATGAGTTAAACTGTTTTTGGCATTTGTGTGTCAGTCACGGTCACCTTGACATGATCAAATCGGAAATTACATTTCGGGAGACAAAAAGAAATCGAGAGAAAAATTGTACTAAAAGCATGAACAATGCACAAATCAGAACAGGAATAGGAAAGTAATAACGAATTAAAGGGAAAGGGTTAAATTAAGTAATGAAAAATAAAGTGGGACTTGTGGTGAAAAGGTTAAGAAGAGAAGGCCGGGCTCTTTCACAATAACAGCTCAGAAACAGCTATTCATGGGCCACAGACATGTCCCTCAAGAACTGCGGAGGCTTGAATTCCATGTTAATGTCCAGATGACTTGTATTATCGAATCCGCTGCAGTTACGGAGTCTGTTTTTAAAGAAAACGAAAGGCGACAGATGTGCTATTTTCTGGTTGTATCCTAAACGTTCAGATAAGAAGCTTTTTGTGAAGTTGTAAATGTGCATGGAGGGGCAATTCAAGTTTTTGCATGGAATACCATGTGCCTGAACTGCAGAATCGGAGATGCCGAAACACAAAAAGACGTTATGTGCACAATCCCCAAAATGCCCTTGTGTTTGGAACGCAGCATATCTCTAGCCTTCAATGCACAGACAACTAACGCTTTCCTGATATCTGCGTCAAATATAATATGGGTCTTCGGAGGGGAATCCAATTCAGCCCCAGTCAGAATCGCTCTTCAATCTACTCTGGAATTTACAAACAAGCGTGGGCAGGGTTATAGCGCTTCTGAAATAGTCGACTCATGCTTGTGTTCAAGGTGCAATAACACCAGAGACAACCTCAATGCAAAGACTGGCATCATTATCCATCACTGAAGAACATATTTTTTTCTCAAAATCTCTGATCTCATTATTCAATTTTACCTCTTATTATTTATTTTCCAACACAACGAGTGTAGACAGTGCTGACGGGGCGGCGTGACAACAGCCAGCCAGATAACCCACTGCAAGAGCTGTAAGACAACGGCTATCTGAGGTGCAAGGCCAGGAGGGAATATCTCTTGCCACTAATTTGTGCACAATACCATTAACGGTGCTGGGCGGGAAGACAAAGGATAGATAATGCCCAATCACTGCAGAGCTTGTAATAAAGTCGAACAGTGATTGGCCATATTCTGTGAACCTAACCTTTGCCTCCCAAGCACAATGCCTTGTGTTTAGTGCAGGACTAGAGGCCTGCCCATGCCCCTTGGGCCAATCCAAAGGCTGCTGAGCAGCTCCAGGATTGGCTAGGTCAGGAATATGAGACCAAATGGGCTGTAGCTGTGATTCTCCGCTCCCCTACTCACTGATTCTCACAATTTCCCTGTGCTGCTCACTAATTGCAAGTAGGAAGCGTCGTTCGCGCAAGTGCGCATGTCGGTTTAGACAGTGGAAAGCACCCGTCCAAACCGACATGCGCAGTATACTACACTTCAAGTAAGCAACCTCACTCAAACGGAACCTTGTAAAGCCCCAAACCCACCCGTCCTAACTCTGGAAGTTAAGGCACCCACAAGGCAAAATAGAAAGCACTGCTGCAGCGTGGCAGAAAACATATGTTTTTACATTTAATATGGGTGTGGGGGGATAACAAATACAGGGGAGCAATGCCCCTAATGCTCCCATAGAGGAACTGTCCCTGCTGATTACGAGTATAAATTATATTTATCTCACCTGATAAATAAAGTCACCATGGGCTACGTTATTTATCAGGTGCAAAAAAATTACACCTATTACGAGTTTTGGGGGAATAACATGTGATTTTGATGTTTAACAGAACAAACTCTGCATGATATGGTAAATACCATATGCGTTTCCCCAGTAAATTTCTGAAATTTAACAATGGTTGAGGTATTTAATACATCTGCAAATTATCGATGTGTTAAATAACACTTAACACGCAATTCCAACCCTTGCAAAAACAGTTGTTTACACAGGGGCCAGAAATTAATGATCCACTGGCATTCAGGCCCAACGAGGCCATCTTTGTTCTTCATTGCAACAGCATTGAGAAACAAAAACAAACACCATGCTAGTAATGTAAAGGAAGCATCCATTGCACTGATCCTTTACAGTGGCTAACGTAAATAGTGATTTAGTGGCTGAGTTTACGAATTAGATAAAAATGTGCACATTAACTTGGACCACATCCATAATGAGGTGTCTAAACATGGACATTATCGGACCTGTTCTGGCCAAAAAAATAAGTATTGAGTAATCACAGAAGTTGGTGAGCATAATACAAAAATAATTGCATATTTTCAATTAATTTCTGTGATTTAAAATAATTACGCACAAATGATACTAAATGGTATATAACTACAGTAGAGTGAAACGAGGTTGTGACCGCGGCACAGGAAAGTTGTGAGAATTTCTAGAGGGTTGCTAACCTATACTTTATACACTTAGGTGCTTCATCTGGGTACTTTGGCCTATCAACAAATAAGCATTAGCAAAACCAGTAGGACTGTCCTATATTATTTGGCCACAGATCTGTTGACTTTGCCATTGCTATTTTAGTAAAGCAATACCAATGTAGGCCAAAAAATTTGAATATGGCCTCATGTGCCTATGCACTCACAAACTACCATCTTGGAATGTTTTGGCATATTTTATACTTCTTAATCTTTTCAAGATGCCAAACGCATTTAGAAGTAACTCATTGTCTATGTTGAAATGTAAAAGATTATTAAAATATACCAAAGCATTCCGAAATTAGCTGCCTGTATGTACAAACACCGAGGCTGCCATCTTTGAATGTTTTTTTTGTTATACTTAAAAATAAAAACATTCCAAGGTATTCATTCATGCACACTGGCTGAAAAAAGGACGGTATTGGATCATGTGGAAAAGTGAACAACTAAGCACAGTTTTCCCTTCACAACGACTCTTTTGACCCCAAGTAAGGTATGGGCTGCTTCAAAATGGCCAATGTAGCATCAGAGCAAAGAAGCTGGTTGGAAAATACGCCAGAGGACAAGCCAGCGCATAAAATTTAACAATAACAGCTTATTATGTCCTCTACAGAACTAGCGCGTTATTTACACAACCAAAAGTGGGTGAAAACAAGGGACAGTGCCATACTCTCCCTAACACTACACATATAAATGTGATACTCTAGTTACACCCACTGGCCCTCTTGTACCCTAGGGGTACTGCTCCTGGGTTTATAAACTATGGATATTCTTTGTCATTTATTGCCTTTAATAATTATCCAACCCGTGTATAATTAAAGGAGAGGAATTTGCCACACTTACGGTCATGCAACCTAAACTGTCAAAAATAAACCTAAAGAGGATATTTATAAAGAAAACAAGAATTAGTTTAATTCGGGGGTGATGGTTTCTTCCATTTAGGACGCTTAGCAATGGAACGAAGGGAGTTGATGTGCTTCAATGGGAAGACTAAAGAATGGATTGGGGAGGGTGGTCACTTTCCATCCTTTCACCTTTGTGGAAGTTCAGTAAATCCTGAAAAATTCACATTTTTGTTTATGTATTCAAACCGGTACATATGGTACTTACTTACTGCCTATTATGCCAACTGACATGTAGGGCAGGAACAAAGGACTTCTACTTCTATCTTAGGCAGGTTTCTGTATGATGCCCCAGTGTAGTTCAGGCTCTTAATTTCAGCTTCCACAGTTTGCTTTCAGGTGTTCTTTGACCTGCCTCTCTTCCATTTGCCTTCTGGGACCCAGTGGAGAGCTATTCTTGTGATGGAGTCTTGTACTCCTATGGTAGGATGCCCTTCCCATCTCTATCTTCTTCTCAAAATGATGGTGTCCATGCTCTCTTGCTTGCATCTGGTGAGCAGTTCCTGGTTGGAGATGGTTCTCAGCCAGAAAATGCGCACAATTCTTCTCAGGTTACTGATGTAGAAGTTTGGTGATGTCACTTTTCATCATCAGCCAGTATACTGCGCTGTACAAGAGTGTGAACAAAAAACAGCTCTGGTAAAGCTGTACGTATAGCGAACATGTGATTACTACTCGGAATCTGGACTGGAAATCTATGACTTATGTAAATTTCCAGGATTTTAGAAGCAATCCAAAAGGAATTTTAGGGGTAACTGGATATCAGTATCTTTGTAATTTTTACCCTTTCACTTTGTTAATTGCGCCCTCTACCTAAAAGAAAGTGCTCTTGCAAAACCCAAAGTCATTTTGCAAAAAACTCAATGAAAAATCATTGTTAGAAACTACTGGACATACCTAAAAACGTTTGATATAGATATGAACAATTTTGATTACCACATTGAGTGATAAACCAGTATGCATCAAAATTCCTACCCAACATCTTTCCTACAGACATAGGTCATCCCCTTGCTCACTGAGAAGAAAAGCTACTTTTCTCAATAGAACAGAAGGAACTTGAGTTGAACTAGAAATATGTCTTTCAGGAAGGAAATGTGTGTGCTGGAGTTCTCAGTGTCAGCATATTCAGGCAGGTTGTAGTCCCGGTTTTTCACCTGTGACCAAGCAATTCTGCCCTATGGTCTGCAGTCATTTTTTCATTCAAACAATTCTGAAACACAAATATGAAAAAGACACAAAAACTAATGTGCTCGAGCTCAGGTGCAATGTTCATGCACCAAGGGATGTATAATCAAAATTTCACGAGCTCAGTTTACGCTAGTTTTTAATCTGCACTAAAGTGTGTAGGAGATGTTTAGGCCCTCTTTTAGCATAATATAGGAAGTGGCTCATAACTTGCCTCTTCTATTTAGATTGGGCATGTTTTGCACACCAATTAATTATAAAAAGTGGATGTGTTTAAAAATAAAGTTGCAGGTTGCGCTACATATTGTGTGGATAGCAAACTGCAATTATTCTTGTAAATTAACTACAAAAAAAGTTTAATCTTGAATTATGATTTTTCAGTGTTTTAAAATGAGTACCGTTATAATGGGACAGTATGACAATGTTCTTCACAGTGCTTATAAATGGCATTAGGGCAGTACGAAGACCGATTTAAAAACCAAGCCAGTAATATTAAAAATACACTTCCATAATTATAAGCCTGGCCTGCATGCTTTGTATAATCTTCTACTGATCTATGTCCCAAAAAAGAATCAGATTTTGTGAAAGGTTAAAATACCGATTAGCACGGAGTCATTCGTTTACTTATTTCCCCATCACTTAATTCTACTACTTTCTTCCATTACGTTTGTGTTTCGGATTTCCCGCCCTCCCCCCACCCTCTATCATAATCATCCGGTTCCTGGGCCTTGTGAGACTGAAATATGAAGCCCTATTAGAGGAAGCAAACATCCATGATGCAGAACAGGTAAACAATCCTTGCAAAGTTCCTCCTCCTCCTACATGACACATGCTGCGGGACTTTCTCCAGGCTTGAGCTTCGGGATGGTCAGTACCAACAAACAAAACGTGCTGGCATGCGATGGAGATAACATCTCATTACACAAATGATGCCTGTCAGCATGTTAAAATGGGCCCTATTGTAGGGCTAGTGAGACGCACTAAAGATAAGCCGGCAGCCCCAGGGCTTGGATTATACAGGCGAGCATCATTGTGTTTGTTTCCCTGTAGATGTAATCTGTGAGCAAGGGAGGTGAAACCAGCCACTCCTTGGGGAGACACGTATTACATAATCTTAGGAATTATCTTGGAAATAGCTTTACTACTAGCTGCAGTCCCCATTCAACTGGTACAGTTTGGGTAAAAGCTCGGGTTAGACTTGCTTAATCAAGAGCAAACGAGAGATGCGAACAAAATGCTACATGGTACTACATTTCCTAAAGTTGGAAATAGATGTTAACCTGTGGATAGCCAGATATTACAGTGGAGATGTGTTTTTTCTATATACAACTGCTACTGCGCCATTTAGAACATGGTGGTAAAAACGGGCGTAAAAACAAGCCACCGTAAAAGAAATTGGGCCTTGTATCGAAGGTGCATTTTGAACCAAATTAACACCTTGGTAATAACAAGCATTGGCATAGCCAATAGGTCTCGCCTTTAGGACCTTAAAAGTATTTTGTTATGCAGTACAATATCCTTGGTGCAACAACATCAACTGTTGCATGGCTAAACACTTATAAGGTCCCAAAGGTGAGACCTATTGGCTATGCCAATGCCTTTTTTCGGATAGGCGCCATTATCTCCCGCTTCCTCCCTTTGTATTCTCCCTCCGTGCTGTGCCTCTCTCTCTCCCTATCATCCCTTTGCCTTGATTTACACTCACATGCCCTCACAGCCGAACACCACACTACAATGTGTCTTTGTAGCGCTCTGTGCATACAGGTAGATCGCAGCGCTAAGAACCCATCCATGCGAGGAGAGCTCATTATTACACCCTCACACAGATACAGGTGTGTATTGCAAACACAAAGGGATATATATCACAGGTCATATGGACTAAGAGACAACAGCGAGAGGTGCGTCCAGCCCTGGCTCCGCGGAGCCCACTTACCTCTGCTCCCTAGGAGACGCTCCGGCATGTGCAAAATCCAGTGCTTCGTCTTGTCAATGATGCTTCGGCGAGCAGCATCCACAAGAGACACACGCCAGGGAGTGGGATCTGTTGCTTGTCCGCCCTCCTAGTCTCGGGATGTCTTCTTATTCCCCCTATTTTTTGGTGCTGTTGTTTCTTTTGGGGGTTGTTACCAGCCCCCCTTTTGTTTGTAGACAAGAGAAGCCGAAAAACGTGAGCGTGTTGTGTTAAAAAACGTAATTCTTTGATGGTTCCAGGGAGGGCTGGGATAAAGCAGACATGCTGCTTATTCGCTTTCATTGGCTCGCCCCGCGGTGTCAAGGGAGCCTGTGATTGGCTGCTGACGCCCAGAGTACCGTTCATTAAAGCCCACCGAGCGCCCCCCATCCTTCACCCATTTTTTCATTAACATAGGCATATAATAACAAATTGTAGACTGTTTTATCCAAAGCGCTTTACAAAGAGCACCTTTCTATGTCCAATTATCACTTGCTCTGAAATGGTACTCATATCGGCCTCAGGAGGATGAAAAGCAAAGTCTTCTCTGCTGGCGCTCAAACCTATGACATGTAAAATGTAGACACACACCTCGGAATAAGGTGCATAATCTACTGAGCTTTCCTCGGGAGGTATCTGCTGAGGGCAGCATAGCAATACAAGGGGTGGAGGCAGGCTCTGAAATGGGCAGAAAGGTGCTTCCAATTATGAACATCTGTAAACGTTCTCTTTTTTTGTATGTAGCGCTAGCTGACAAAGCCTCACAGCTTCACAGCACTATAAATAACGTTCCTTATACTCTACGACTGGCGTTCTTTTTCTTAAGCTAGGAAAGATGAATGGTTGTGTCTTTTCTATCGGCTTTTGAGCCTGCGGTGTGCAGTTAAGACAGTTTCCCCCAACAGGTGCTTTAATCCACGGAGATACTCTGCTTTCTTTTTATAATTTTTCCTTTCGCTGTTTGGTTCAATAATGTTTTCCTCACAGGTCTCCACTCTCTATTTGCTTTCTCTGGTTCTGTTCATTCCTTTTGATTCCCCTCTTCATTTTCTAGATGATTTATTACTCTTACCATGCCCTATCAAGCCCCAGGAGCGAATGGGCGAATCAGAAGGGGAACGATTTGGAGTCGGTTGGAGTTTCCCGACGCCAGTGCATACTCCTGTCGTTATGTGGTTTGGGCATGTTTTAGCTTTGTGTCATCTGGTGTATTTTTACACGCTGTTGTGCTTGCTCGTCGGAGCCAGCAGTATTGCCTGCTCTTAGCCAGAGGCAGCACTGGTTGCTTCGGCTGCGAGACGGGAGGAGCGATGCACTGGTGCCGCCTGCTGAGAGCTGTGCCTGGAGGTGTGAAGCACAGGGGAGGCTGGGCATGGGCTGGAGGGACCCCCCAGGGCCCCAAAGGACCCGGTTGGAGGATGCTGAGTGAGCAGCAACCGAGAGAGTAAGGAGCGTGCGTGCCACTTGCTGTGGTCTACGAGAATGGCTAATAGAAGGTGTAATCCCCTCTAACAACCCCGTGGTGTACACAGTAAGCAGCCAGGTGCGCGACAAGTGCGTGGGGAAAAGCTAAATAGAAAAAGCTTCACAAGATGGCGTCGTACTGTCCACGGCAAGCTGCATACGTGAAGCGGCATTTTCGTTGCTATGACAACGAAAGCTTCGCAAGATGGCGTCGGACTGTCCACAGTCCTTACGGACACGTGCATGCTGTTTGCTTTGGCACATGGTGAGAGCAGCCATCTTTGTCCATGCAGATGCGTGCATATAAGCCCTCGGGATAATTGATTGCAAAAGGCACTCGTATGGCGAGGGAGCGCATGCGCTGCTTTCGCCAGGCGAGACCTAAAAAATGGGGAGTGAAGCACACATTTTTTGCACCTTCTGTGAGCATGTCATTACTCCATGTTCTATAATTTGCATGTCAAATCAGATCAAATTTTTGATTGGTTTAGATCTCTTACGAGATCAACAATTCAAATAAAATACATTATTCCATCACTTTTTATAAAAACCTTATACAACATGTTTATAAAAAATCTCATTTAAAACAGGAATAAAACAGATTTCATGAATTTATACAATTTATAGCAAATGAATTCATTTGGTGAGGATTTAAAAAAAGTGATCAATTCAGTAGAAGAGGAAAAGTTATATCTAATGACAATAGGTTTCCTAAAACGATTTCTAGCCTCTACTACCTCCTTATTAGAACAGAAATATAAAATATGTATTAAATCCTGAATTCCATTATTACATTTGTCACCATCTTCATCTAGGTCATTCCACGTTCTTGTGTAGGACTTTAAAAGGAGTATGCCTAGTCGCAGCATAAGGATACATCTCCGAACACTATGCTTCAGAGTAAACCTCACATGCTGTTGTGGGGTCTTAAACTCTATAGCAGGGGTAAAAAATGTATAATGGGATAATTGAAAACAATATGCCTTATCAATCTCATAGCTTAAACGAGGAGTCATATTTTTCAAAAAATGCTTCAAGTGTGCTGGGGAACAGGATTGGAGAATGTTTTGCATGTCATGTAAGAGTAATATCCACCTAGTCCATGAAAGGCGCTGGCCCTAAAGGTTTGGAATCAGCAGATGGCTCTATATAACCTCATCAAGCTCTGATACATGCAGTGAGAATAGAGTGCAGTGTGAGGAGCTCAGAAGCCATTAGACGTCCAGGTGGACAGAACTCCCTTGCTGGTAACTCATGCAATTCCAAACCACTCATTTATGTCATGCCTGGCCCTTTACAGTGTCTGCTCCTGACTGCTGTGTGGTTGCAACTTCCTGTTTTGAGCTGCTCGGAGAGACTTTAGTAAGAGCTTTAAAAAATGCTACCGCCGGCTACAGCTTGCAGTGCATGTGCGCGGGCGAGTGCTTCAGCAGAGGCGCCATATGGCATGGTTACTGCTGCGCGCGCACCACTCGCGCACATGCACAGCAAGCTGTGGCCGGCAGTAGCATTTTTAGCCTGCTAATCGTGGCACCGGTGCTTTACTTTTAACATTAAAAGTAAAGCGCCGGTGCCGCGATTATAGCAAAAGTAAAGAAATTGAAACAAACATCTATTTCTTTACTTTTGCTATAATCGCGGCTTATAACAACAGTGCAATATAAAGGGGCCATTCTCTCATTTGCCTCGATGCCCGTGCTGTATTATAGTTGCAGGAGCTGAAGCAAAGGAGCGCGCACGGGGCCGCTCACTGGGTATCACAAAGAGGAGTTCCCGAGGGTGTCCCTTGAAAGGGGGAAATGGGGTTCAAGAAGCTCCCTACCCAGGCATCGCTCTGCAGAGGGGTGCAGTCACTCACTGCACCTCTCTGCAGGGACTGCACCTCTCTGCAGGGGGCTGACTGTCTCTCTTTGCAATGCAAGCTGGTTGCTACTTGTACAACGAAAGAAGAAACTGCAGCTTTAAACAGCCGACCACTTTTCACTAATGCACTGCCTCAGGGCAGGCGTCAGTTCACAGTGATAGGGTGCACTAACCCCCTGCCTGGCGTAGTGATAGCTGCGCTCCACAGTAGACCAGTCCAGTGCACCCTAACAATAATATGGGACACGGCCTTCATTTTCTTTCAGCATAGGATTGTCTGCTGTGCACTCAGAAAAGTGGAGAAACATAGGAGCCATACTAGAACAGAGAGAAACTTACAAGTGCTGCTCTATTGTTTCCATGATTACCTTTGAGGCATGGTTAACTTGTGTTGGGGTCATCCTTTCCACTGTGCGCACGGCCCTTCAGCCAGCATGCAATGAACTTCACCACTACATACATGCAGGGGCGGAATGTTCCCTATATGGGGATGGGGAGCATGCACTTCTGCCCAATCTTGTTTATTTATTTTTTGTTTTTACCATCAGTGAACATGACAATCGTGCAAGCGCACTGAAAGCCTTCTTATTAGAATGGAGTGTGACCACAGAAATGCACCTTTCTTTCTTTATGATCTTCTCTAATCAGGCTTTGCTGGACTGGCAGTGGTGACAGTTTGCTCTCCTGAGTCATCTTCAGGGAAAGCTCTGCTTTGACCTCCCCCAAATAAAAGGTTTCTACCAGTCTCTCTTAATTGGGCCTTTCACTTTCATATGACTGGGATGAGTGTAAATGGATATATCCCCAAATGTCTGGGACATGTGCGTGCTTCTCTTACACTACCTGAAGAAATCACTTTTGACTCCTGTGTATGCATGTGTGCATTTGTGGCAAGCTGGAATTGTGGGTGATTTGTGTTAGGCTACCCAAGTCTCTTCTGACTTAGAAGTCCTCAATATACCATTCAGTCCTAATGTACAGTGTAGGATGATAGTGGGTGATAGACTTTAGTCTCCTTCCTATGAAACTAGCTAAAGTGATTCTGCCAGAAAAAAAACAGCCCTGGCCAATATTCCTGTAGGATCTACGTGTTTAGCAAATATGACCAGTTGTCTGGGTCCAATACGCCTATGTACCTGGCCTGTTGGTACCAGCCCAGGAGAAGCTCCTGCTGACCAGGGCCTGGCATGAGTTGATCATGTAGTGGCCATGCAAAATTTGATTAGAGGAGCCCCCAGAACTTGAACTATGGGAGAGGGAATTGACTTCTTGTCTCTCACGTTAAATACTGGCCAGCTTGATTAGTACAATGTTTCAGAATCCCTCAAAACCAAAAAGTGAGGTGTGCACCACGGATGTATGCTGGAACCCTGCATGCATTTCCCACACATGCCTGTACTCCACAGTCAATACCCAACTGTGATGTTACCACCTGTTTCTTTACCATGCAAGTTGTTACAATGTCTTGCATTGGGTGGCGCTGGACTTTGGAATAGCATAAACTACTATCCCAACTCCAATCAATGTATCAGTAGGGAAGGTGTTGGGCTTAAAATCCAACAACACATCCCCTAAAGCAAGTCATTGTAATGCATTTTGTGGTAAAGGAAGCGTGGTAACGTCAGAACGTGTGGTAACGTTGCTATCGGGGTAGTGACTGCAGAGTAAAGGCAGGTTGTGGTTCTACCTGTGGGGTAAAGAATGTTTCCAGTGCACCACTACAGTTGGGTAGGACTCGGTTCCAAGGAAAGGGTCAGCCTGCCTGCTGTCCCCATGCACGACAAGGGCCAAGTCTGAGCCAGAAGTGCTGTTGGCCTGCTCTGCAAAGACATTAACCCTCCGTGCTGTGAGAGAGGATATTGGACAGCACAATAAAACAGAGAGCCACCCTGGTGGAAAATGCTCAACAGCTTAGCTGCAAATGAGAGCCCGTGGAAGTCGGTGTGTGGTCTGCGCCAGTCCAGCAAATGAGGTCACCAGGCCGCTGTTCAGGTGGAGAATCTACAACATTTGACTGCATTATTCAGATGGAGAGAGACATTATCGATACTGTAGGTTGGTTCACCAGCTTTTTCCATGATCCGCCCATTCAGCAGGGTAATCTCAGTGGACTCTTCTTCTGCCTCCATAGAGCCTCTAGGATCCCACTATCTTTCCCCCCTTTCTTGGGCTTATCAGACCCATAGCTGGACCTGAGTATACTGATTAAGCGCCCAAAACCCGAATTCAAAAGCATTCCACAGATGAAGATACTCAACAATTTTAACTCTTGCTACATACCACCAGACTTGGTTTATCTCCAGTTTCGCCTGTGACCAGTCGTCAATTTAGTGGGCACCTTAAAAAATCAGTTGCAATTAGCAGTTCATTAAACAAAATGTGCCAATATCAGTTGTCATTTCCCACTGTATCTTCAGGGCTTTGGACTCCCATGGATTGTACCAAGCACAGGATGTTGGCCATTATGCACCCTATTGGAACATTTTAGCTTACCTGACCTATCTGTCCATTTTGGGAGGTTTTGTAATAGGTCAGGATAGGTCACAGAAGGTGACCAGGGACCTTTCAAAAACATTCATCCCTTTGATCAGGTGCACAAATCACTGCAAGGTACAGGCAAGAATGCATGTCACTTTGAAGAGTAGCAACTGGGACTAGTTGCCACTAAACTGTATTGAGTGCTAAACTGAGGATGTGCATCGCGCTTCTCAGCCCCCGTGCTCACAAGCAAACTGTGAACTCCATCCCACTGAAGTCCTTGGTTATCACTTTGCTGGCCTGGGTTTCATGCTCAGAAACTCAGCTAGAGAATTCTCACTTTCTACGTATATCCTTATTTTATTCGTACTATTTAGGGGGTCAGTAGGATGGCGGGCAGACTTTAGTCCGTCCGCCACCCTATCGGTAACGGAACCGTCCGCCTGTCATGCCGCGGTCCCGCCAACCTAATTATGATGTGACCGCCACCGTGGTGGTAGCATCTGGCGATTTAAAATTGCTGGCTGCAGCACCTGCCACAATGTGAAATGGCCATGTTGTACATTTCCCTGAACAACGTGGCAGGCACCACGCGGTGCCTGCCACCTTGTGCAGGAAAATGGAGGGGGTACCATGGGTACCCCCCTATTGCACAGCTCACCACCCCAGGGGCCCCAACGGGCCCCCAAAGCCAGTCTCCGCCTGCCTTTTTGCGGGGGAGAATCCGCCACAAAAAGACAGGCGGAGTGACCCATTGTAATCACGACGGACGTGTAATTGCCTGGTTCCGGGTTCCGCAAGGCAGGCGGAAAAGGACCGCCTTGCGGAACCGTGGCAGTCGGTCTTTCCGACCACCGCGGAACAATAGTATTTCCCACCACAATCCTAATATGGCGGTGGGTAAATCACCTTTTGATGGTGGGCGGTTCGCCACCACCAGGCCGGAGGTTGCGATCCGCTCGCCATCGTAATCAGCCCTAGTTTTGTGTGTATTAACATATGCTTTTACTTTGTTGTACACTCCATTATTACGGGTCGCATACTATGCTATTTTCCTGCGTTCTGAGTCTCTAACCCTAATCACCTTCTTCAATATGTTTGGACTGCTTGATCTCACTATCCTGAGAGTTATGCACTAAAGGGGAGTACTTTGTAATTCAGTTTGGGGTCTATTAGTGTGGTGGGCTAAGAGTATCAGTGCTAAAGGACTCTTAGTGCCACAGTTGGAGGCCAGTAGCCTCTAATCACCAAGGGACCATCCAAACCAGGTCTCATTTGCAGACAGGAGCAAAGTGGTTTCCCATCGTTCCAATGCCACATCAATAGAACATTACTTTTTTATTGTAATGAGACATCAGGGCAGTCAAAAATTACTTTATTAGCTACTGCCTTGCTAAAGACAAAAACTGAAAACCCGTGCGCAGCAACAATAAATAAAGCCGGGCCAACAGAACCCAGAGCACCTGGCCCCAAAGCCACCAAATTTACTAGGTGCATGCGTGACTAGCTGTTCCAGGCAGGCATTTCTTTGAATTCTGAGAGTTGTAGTCGTTTTTATAATGGGATCCAAAAAAAACTGCAAGTCCCACAATGCAAAGAACACTTTAAAATAAAACTGGAGTGGAGTGCTTAGTCACTGAATAAACTCAGAAGATTGGCAGAGCTGTGGACCAAGATGGCAATCTGAATGACAATGGGATCTCTCTGATTTGGGAAAGAAAAACAATTTAACTCCACAAACTTCGGAGCCTTTCATCCCTTATCAATGAGGAAAATTCAGATTTAGAATTTCTAAACAATAGTAGAAAGTCAGCTGCGCAGAAGATAATTCATTTCACAGGAAACAAAACAGACAATCCAAGGTTTGTGCCTCATTCAATTGGTATATTTATTATGTAGGTGGCTAGAGAGCCATGATTTGTATTACAACAGGGCAGCACACTCCCTTTCGGCGTTACTCAAAAAGAGAACTGCTTGTTATATTCACCCTAATGCACAGCGTTGTTTTGTCCAATGTGCTGACGCTAGAGTATCTCATTGCATTTTAGTGCTCCCAGGGTGATGCAGTTAAAACAAATTAGATAATTCATCCACACAACCTTAATGGAACAATCCTTTCTCTAGTCATGACTTTATCATACTAGTATTTGATGTGTCATGTATGCAAAATTAAAAAAATTATGAGATTGATAAACCTGATAAATCATAATATAAATGTGCTATCTGCTGGAGATCTCACTGAATCCCACACAATGTATTCCTGGGTAAAAATTATTAATGTTTCCAATCGCCAGCATTCTAAAAATTGAAGGTATATTTATCATGGTTTGTGTTATCCTTGCACCGCGCATAGGGGAGCAAGGGTGACGCAAAACCTAGTAGGACATTCACCAAGCCCTTGCGCGGCTTGGTAAATGTGGAGTAATGGAAGGCGGCGCAAGTCGCTGCCTTGCTCCACCCTGCCCCAGAGAGGAGTTCTATGGGTGGGAAGTGGGAGTTACCAGAGGAGGCATAACAAAAAGACAAATGCTTACTTATCCTCGTGTTTTCCTCTTTCTGTGTGTGTTTTATTCTGCAGTACACATAGAAAGAGGAAAACGCCTCAGCGGATTGTTTATTTGCAGGAAGATGCCCCTTCCTGCACAAAAACAATCAATCGTACCTACAATGCACGCACCCACGGACTATGGTGCAATAGTGCTTATGTTGGCACTAGTCAGCAGCATGTGCTGTAGCACAGAGAGCAAGAATGCCCTTATAATGTTAAATATGACTCATTCTTACCCTCTCCCTTCCATGCAGCGCACCAAGGTGTATTGCTGCGTTGGATTGTGTGAATATTTAATAACTGTGCCCCTGAATATGCACTAACCTCATAAGTTTGGCTTTGAGCCCTAGGCTGTTTTCTTTTAATTGGTAATCTGGCCTTTTTGAAAAATGTAATTCCACCTTACTGTTCATACCCATTCTTAGTCCGTTGTAGCATTTAAAGGCAACATCAGACTACTGAATTGAATTCCTCTTAATGCTGATGCTTAAAGGCTATTAGAACAGCAATCTCATCTCTATCAATAATCCTCTAACATCCTTTGTAAAAATACAAAAATAGTAAATAAATAAAGTAATAGTGTTTTTAACACAGCTTTCAAACAAGTAATTCAAATAAAACAGCTTAACAACTTGCAATTCTAAATCATGTGACGTTTTGAGCTTGTCATAGTGTATGAACACTTAGTCAAAACACCCATCCAACACATTCTGCGGAAAATCTAATAAAATTCACACAACTCACCGCAGCAATCAAAGTAGCTATGCTGTGTTACATGTAAGAGAGAGAGCAGGACAGATCCATATCTACTAAAATATAACACTTTTCGTCTCTCAGCCAGTACTGGTGCGCTTTAGGATGCCTTGCTTCACGAACACACCCTTGCACCATAGGGCCAGGGTGTGTGCATAATGCCTACCATAGGTTTTGTACTGGAAGGGTGTCCTTCCAGTTCAAAATACTACATCTAGACATAGTTTAAATCTTCTCAAACTTTGTATGTGTGTATGGAGAAAAAACCTTGCTGCAATGTAATGCCTATTTCAAGAAAGTGTACATTTCTGGTGCAAAACAAGGTTTGCGCTGGAAAGTAAATCCCAATTCAATGCTTTGCACTGGTTTCGTGCTTTATGTAATACAACAGCAGTGAAACTTGCGGATAAATCTGGCCCTTATCAGAGATATTTTCCTTATAAATATTTTTTATTTACCATCATGAACGATTTGTGTTAAAAAGTACAAGGTAAGGACAAAGGACAATGTCAAACTATGTTTTCCTAGCATTGGCCGTACTAGACCTAAAGGAGCCATGTTTCCATTTTTCATTCTGACACTACATGCAGTAGGTTGGCCCACCTTAAGGAAATTCAAAACTTGATGCTTAATATGAAATGTAAGTTGAACCCTTTGAGACAAAACCTCGGTCTTAGATCAATTGAGGAAGAACTGGGTTTAAAGCCACTAAATTTCTGGCGACGAATTTGGAGCACACCGGAGCTCTTGAGCTACAGGATGGAGTTACAGGAGATCTTACTCTTACCAAAGGTAACAAACATTCCCTGGTTAAAATATATCAAACGAATGTGCGGGAGCTTAGGAAGGCCGGAATTATGGTTAGATCCTGTAAATGCTTGCAGAAATGTACCACGTAAAGTTTTATCAAAAGAATATTATGATTTTAAACTAACCTCCCTATTAGGAAGCACAAAGTTGGGATCCTTAACCAATTCTTTTATCCAATTTAAAGATTCATATCACCTGGAACTTGTGCTGGACCGAATCAGCCCTGTTATGACTAGAAAACTATTCTTACAGTGGAGATATGGCACTCTCCCCCTCAGGTCATTCACCAGTACGTGGTCCCAGCCCCCGTCTACCGAGCAATGCCCTGTAGGTTTAGATCGCCTGGAAAGCGAAATCCATGTGATATTCTTTTGTACTGCTTATAGCAAATCTAGAAAATATTGGCTTGTTCCCCTGCTTAATAACCTTGGGTTCAGACAGTGTTACACAGCCTATAGAGTACTAAAGACCGATGTATCACCTTCAACTGTGTTTGCGATAGCCAAATTTTTAACAGCGATGTGGCACACTCGTACCCGTTACATGAACTAGGTCGCAGTTTTGCCTTAAAGTTTTACAATTTATCGTACTGGTGATTTTTAACTGAATTGTATTTTTACTTGATTTTAATAGACAAACTGCCAATGTAATGCATCGCAATTCATGTTCCACGGCTTTTAATAATCTTACTGTTATGCATATCTTTTATGATCTTATTGATCGAAATAAAGATTTTTGAATGTAAGTTGAACCCATAGAAGACCAAATTTCTTTTGCTCTCTCCTAACAAATGCTAAACTCTAACCACAGACAGGACACACTTTCTAAGGGCTATCACAGAAAATGTTCACCTCAGCTTATCCTCTTAGCTTTAAGCTAGAGAAATTACTTCACCTAGATTGCCAAACAGAGGTCTTTCTCTATAGCCTCAGACCTTTCTTCCCAAATAAGATCTTAAGTTGGCCATCCCCGCACCTGTGATGTCATGTATAGACTATGGAATGTTCATCTGACTAACCTTCCCAGATCAAAGAAGTCCTTCACACTGGAGCATGTGAGATCTCAATACATACATTCATGCATACATACATACATAAATGCATTTATTCACACCTGCACTTTCATCCGTAGGCTGGCTTCCTCTGCAACACTGCTCTACATGCAAGACTGCATGCATCACCTGCATGGCAGTCCAACTGAGCAAACTTGAATATCCAATGCAAAACCTTGGGAGGTCTGGGGGTGACAGAACCCTAGAATGCCTGGCCATGCTGAATATGAACATGCATGAAATACCTTTCTCTTTCAAACAGTACTTCTCTGGTAAGAAACCGGAGACATAGAATGCCCCTCTGATAGGCAGCTCACAACAGTCTCAGTTATCAAGAGGATCATACAGCACTTTCACTGAGACTTACTTTACACCCTTTACTTGAATCCTGACAATCCCTAACAATTGCAAATTGTCCATCACGCCAGTACAAAATGTATTATTATCAAGGTCATCCCAAATTCGTAAATAATTTAAATACTGAATGCTGAATGGTTCTCTTACTTTTACTATAATACTATTTAATGTCGAATCACAATGTCAATCGTCTTATATCACTTGCAATATGTACATTTTTACAGAGTTGGAAATTGCTTTGTCACTCTCTGCACTGAAAAAACGTTAAAGTTAAATAAAAAGCCTACACTGGTCCGATAGGTCGGATGAGCGTCTTTTATACGTCATGTGCACTCTACTGCTCTTGCTATGAGGGCCTTTTAGATGACTATTGCAGTACAAACCACAGCCTGAATTTAGTTTAAAGGAAAGTTCCCCTCGTATGCAATCATCTTCACGGGAGAAACAGAGGAACCTAGAATGGAGCATGCAGTAGCAGAAGCTGCAGACTAGGTGTGCCTAGTTTAAATTACAATATAAACAAGAATTGGTAAAACCAATAGGTCTCGTCTATGAGAGCTATTGTCTTTGCCAATGTTAATAGCCATGCTGTACAGGATCGGGCGGCTGTGTAGCATGGCTAAAAAAGGCAGGGGGAGAAGCAACACGAGAGAGACGACAGGGGCAAAAGGTGAAACACATCGGCAAAAGAGAGCAGCTTGGAAAATGGAAGAAGCACATGGGCATGAGGAGGCAATGTGGAGGGGTGGAAAAGCACACAAGGAAGACAGCTGGAAAACACATGCACTCTCATGAAGTATTTTTTTAAAAGGAGAGAAAAGTAGTTTCCTGAAAGTGAGCAGAGGAAGCATAGAAGCCAGCCAATCAAATAATTGGTAAAACTGCATGGGAGGGACAAAAACAAGATGAGCTGGTGGAAACAAGGAAAGACATCCAATAGAAAGCAAGCCAATGAGAGTGTCAGTAAATCCAACCAATGGAAAGCAATGGGCAGACTACAAGCCACTGTATGTTTTGGTAAGCCCACAATATGTCTTTGACAACAATGCAGCTTGTGCTCTCTGGTTGGCTTGACCTAAAAACAAGAAGCTTTTCATCTTCTTCCTGAGAGTTTCTCACGATATGTTAAAAATTCTAATGGACTGATTCACAATGGTACGTCACACTTTGTAGTATTCTTACTACATTTGTAGTAAGTTAACACTTTGTAATAAGTTTACTGCATTCAGTATTCATAAACTCTGTGTCCAAACTTACTACAAAAGTGTAAGTTACATGCCTCCACCCCAGAGTTATGCAATTGGCGTACATTTGAGTGGGTGGGTGCCATCCCTCTCTACAACTGGCCTTGACCATCTCTAATAATTCTCCTTAATCCCATCCTCATTAGTAGTAAGTCTGCCATTTTTCCCACTCACTCCCCTGTGTCCCTCTGCCGTTTACTACTAAAATCTACCCTTAGATGTGCAGAGACTCCACAGTTGGGACGGAGAACTCTGCACACATAAGTATAGGCAGAAATTACATTTTGTAGTATGTTTTGCAATACTACATAGTGAAGTTTGAGAATCAGGCCCCAGGCGTCTAAACCTCTGCATTAAAGTAGACACCCTAGAAATAAAAGATTCACCGGCTGATAAATGTTCAGTGACAGCTGTGCGAACTTTGCAGAAGTAGATGAAACAGTAGGAGTCTCTTTTTTTTCTTTTACTTTTGGGACAGGTTATGATAATGAGTTTTGCTATTTATGAACATTTCTGAGACCGTGTAACCTTTGAAAAGTTCTTTTTTTGTTCTCATCATTTCAAAGTAGGTTATTTAAAGTGAACATGGCTGGTTAGTGTGTGTGTTTTGTCTCTGGTTAGCATTCCCAGTTTTTCGTTACACATTAATGTATGGCCTTCAACCACTACGTAGATTGCTAATAATAATTATTGAGTCTAAAATCTGAATGTAATTACCTACATACTAACATGAATATAAGCAAACCCCATGCTTTTCCAAAACATTTAAGGCCCACCAAACTCACGAAAGTTCTAATGTTTCCTAATGAATAGACACCTACCCTTATCCTACATACAAACCTTACACAGACCAACTTGGTAAAGCTAGGTAAGCATGCGTAGTAAACGTGCTTTTTTCACTTAAAATTTTGAGCACACCACAATGACCCAGCCAAAGTTTTAACCCTGAAGAACTGATCAAATAAGAAACTTTACAATGCAATGCTAAATCCCAGAATAAAATGCGCACGCCTTCCATGGGCACAACAAAGTCTACAATTAGGACAGAAATTCGGTCTTTACTATCATGGCTCGGTGACTGGGGTAATGTTAAAAGCAAACGCAGCACTCAGATCTGAACGCTCCGAAGCCAACAGCGTTTCTTCCATGAAAGCAGCAGTGCATGTTACTCGGAAAAAAAAAATACAACAGTTTTAGGGTAGAATGACAGCAGTTTCGGGCTTTCATTAAGTTGTGTACTTCCTGTTGTAAAAGGAAAGATTGCTAGAGCAGATGATAATTAGAGAGGGTTGTGCTGCAGTTAAAAGGCTGCGTGTCTGGGCTCTTGGGCTACAATATCACCACAAGCAGTGAGCTGTCACATTCTGTCACATTGTTGCTGCAGCTAGTCAGACTGTCAAGGGCATCACATTCGAAACCGGAAACGAAACAATGGGTGCACAGTTTTCGCTTTCAGCTGTAAAACATCGAGTGTTTGATAACTGGAAGTGATGGGAAGGGAGAGAGGCAAGGGAACGGCACAAAAAATACACATATCACCTCACACACATATACAAAGAGGCATGCAGACAGGAGTGCACACAGGTGCACCGACACCTGCACACAAAGAGCAAATCACACAAACTCACAATCAGACACTGTCCCACGCATATAAACGCACACGGGACACCCGGACGAACTACACGGATACACACCAAATTACGCAAACCGATGCAGACAATCGATTGAACTCGCCCTCGAAGAAAAAACAGTCTCACGCTGTCACGCAAACAGGGGCATACACACCGACGTCAAAATGCACCTAAAATAAGGTACGTGGCATACAGACACCGAAATACCCAATCCCACACACTAAAAACCCGCACTCATACTCAGTTGCACAGAGAGTTACACACGCTCCGACTGATACAAATAACCCTCTGCACACCGACACACACAGTCACGCAAGTGCATACGCCGACATAAAAATACTCGCAAACTCAGTGGCATGGCACACAGAGACTGAAATACGCGAACTCACTCACACACTAAAGGCCAACACGTGCACACAGCCAATACCCAGGCATATACACGCCGGTCAACACACACAGACACAAATGCCCCTGTGCACACCAGCAGCACTCACAGTCACACAAACACGCCACAGATGTGCTTTCTCTACCTAACGTCGTGCAGTGAATCTCTGCCGGGTAAATAGCTCCGGGTGCCCTTCACTGCACCTGCAGGCATCCTCCCGCTGCGCATGCTCAAACACTAAAAGGCGCGCTCCACGGCAGGAGCAGCCTGGTCGGTCCAGGTGCACCTGCCTCGCGCCTTCCCCGCTGCCGTCACTCGCTTCCACAGCGTGAACCCGCCACTGGGCTGTGTGTGACTGGCGTCGTGACCTCACACCTGAGGTTTGGCTGTAGAATAAACGCATGAACAGAGAAGAGACAGACTCACCACCCTTCGGAGACAGGCCGATAGGCTCTTACCTGGCAGGTGCACGAGATGCACGGGTTGTCGGTGATGAATGGGATCTGCAGATCCTCGCCCTCGTTTCCACACTTTGCCACGGATCCTGAGAAGGAGAACCAAAGAGTAGGGGTGACACGGGGCACGAGCAATGTCACGCTCATCTAGATAACATACACCTGTGAGTGGAGTTTAGCTCAGCGGGTGAAGGCGCCTGCTTCTACGCTCTCACTGTGATCAGAGAGGTGCACGTATGAAGCCCGCCACTGCGAGCACACTTGTGATCTCTTGTTGTTCAGCAATTGAAGCAAAAGAACCAACTGCCGTGGCCTGTAAAGCTCTCCGGGGCACATGTAATTCACATTATATTCGAATCATAGATATGCAGTACCTTAGCGCATTCTGCTTTGCAAATTACTATAATGTAAAAATAAATGGAGCAAATCTTATCATGCATACTAACATGTTATTTTCTGACTTAAGAGCATTACACCTGAATAATAACAAAAATCATTTCCCCTTATATGTCTGATAAAATGATGGACCCCTATTATACACGGTTTGGTAAATTCGTGTGGCCAAAAGAATAGTGTCACGCTGAAAATGGATGCCGAGGTACATACACATGGTAGTCTGGGAGAACTGCATGGCAAGTTTTATTGCGCACAGGTTCAACTTTCTTAACTGCACCCTGGGGGCGTTGAAGCTCCTACCTCGGTGAATTACAGAAAACCTACAGAGCCTGCACAGTTCTGCAGCACGCTACTACATATTTTATGCGATGCCTACCGTCGCATACTATGCCCTTCTGCAGAGCAGGATATCCTAGCTGCCAGCACACAATCCAGTGAGCTATCTTCCGGCTGCATAAGATACCTACATGGTGTTTTGTCGATGTCGAGGCTTGCATTTTAGGAACCTATGGGCGTAGTGCTCTAGAAAACATTCAGTGGCAGTACAAAGGCCGGGTTCTATTGTAAATTCTAATAGATTCTGTAATGATCCAGTCGGTGTTTAATAGCTCGTGTAATGTATGCTGTATCGTATGCGTTAGCAGGTATTATGCCTTACATCAATGGATCTTTACATATTCAAGAGCGTTGCTGGACATGCTGTGTGGATTCTATTCGGACATTGATATAGGGAGGCCTACGAGGTAGATTTTATGGGAAGGGAGTCCCCCGAGTACTCGACGTAGTGAAACATGAGTGAAATATCTCACAGTTGTACAAACGCGAGAAACAGACCCCAGGGGCCTGTAGTGCGCTCTCCTCCTCTAAGGGGTTTGTCCCGCTTGCTCTGTGTGTAATGAGCAGCACACCTTTTTACAGACACTTTATTGATCATAAAACCTGTTGTGTGTAACGCTTGATAACTCGATTCTGCCGTTTGAAGACGCTGTAAATCGCAGATGCTATAAATACCCAATTTATGGTACTGAATTTACCGACCCCGTAAGGATGGGCCGCGCGGCCTGCTGGGATTAAAATTCGGGACACCATGTACGCATTCTGGCTCCAGGTATCACCTAATTTCTGAGTGTTTCATAAAAGGGTAGATTTGGAAGCTCGCTGGACACGGGCAGTTTGCCTGAAGCAATGCAGGCCAGTATAGTTAGAATAGCGGAAGAACTCTCCGCTGAGTTACCTCTGCGCCTTTCTCCTCAGACCTCAGCAAGCCTCAGGACCTGTCTCACTAGCATGTCTACAGATCTCTCTGCTGAACTGAAACATTTATGCACTTGTCTCTGCAAGACTGTCGAACCTCTCCTCTCCTTCGTATTTATTCGAGACCACTGAGGAATTGACAGATGACATAACCTCTCTCTGCAGAAGTAAGGTAAATTGTGTGGACACTCTGATGAAATCAGCAATGTCCGAATGTATGCCTCATTGTAGAACTCTCTCTCGTCAGAACTCGTGGACAGCTTGACTCTCACCACTAACTCAGCGAGATCTCGCGCACCTCTTCAGATTGCGAGACCCTTCGCGAACCACCTCAGAGTCCAGACCCAAACCCGCGCGAACTGCCACCTCGGAGGCCCAGTCTGCAGGAACCTATAGCCACCCCCCGAGCCACTCTCTGTAGAACCCACAGACCTCTGGACCTCTTTGTGCACATACAGCCTCAGTCTTATGCATAAATGGGGGCCCCCTCTGTAGAAGATACTTTTAGGTCAGGGAGAAGAGGGGAAAAACCAGAACATACAATAGCGAGCTCCCAGGCGACCTATATTTCTTTCATTAAAGTGAAAATAAATTCAAGATGGGCGAAGCAGCAGTATGGTCATATCAGACAAGAAACACAGGGTGAAATCAATTTTAACATGACCAGAACATATTGCCACCTCCGACCACTCTCTACAGAATCCACAGACCCGTGAACCTGTATATGAGCAAACAGTGTTAGTCTGCGTGAACCTATAGTCATCTCCGACCACTCTCTGTAGAACCCACGGACCTCTGCATCTCTATGTGCACGAACAGCCAGCTCCGGACCTTAATCTGCATGAAAAGCCACCTCGGAACCAAACTCTGTGCCAACCTGTAACCACCTTGGAACCCCCCTCTGTAGAACCTACAAATCTCTTGCATGAGAAGTCATCTCCGAACTTCTCTCCTTAAGATATTCTTTTATTAGAACCTTTAATTGTGACCTCTTAGCCTCTGTCTGCAGAATCTCCAAATATTGTTGAGTCTGGACGTGTAGAGTATAAAAATAACAATACCCGTATCTAACAGATAGATCTGGCGGTCTCTCCGGGGAATTCACCGATATGTCCCCTAGCTCTCCTATGGATTGGTATCTCGTGACCTCTGTGTACAGTGGGGATTTGTTAACATCTCTCCTCAGCGGGAAGTGCACAGATACAGAGACATCGCTGCAGGACCTCCAGCGTGACAGCCCCCGTCAGTCTCTGCCGCGGAGCCCGTGGGGATGTTGCGAATCTGCCCGCTTCCCGCCGGGCATTTCGGTAGCAGCGGTTCCAGCCGAGCGCTGCGAGGTCTGTTCTGCCTCATTCACCGCTGGCCCCTGTGCTGTGCTCCTGTGGAGGAGAGGGTACAACTGTGGAGGAGAGTGTACAGGAGATAGGGGGTCCTCCGATCGGCAGCTTCTGCACCGGACCCACGCTGTTCATCCGCGCCCCCCCTCCCCCCCCCCCCCCCACCCCCCACACACACCGGGAGCACCTCACTGATGATTCGTGAGACAACACTCTCCGGGGACAGGAGGGCCCGGGCCCAGACCCCGGGCTCTCCTGCCTTATCTCACCTCACAGCTGATCCGCGAGAACCCCTCACCTGGGGCATGGGGGCGACCGTCCTGACCGGGCTCCCCTACCTTATCTCACCCAGGGATCGGGCTGAAACCCAAGGCGCAATTAAGAGCCTCTTCTGCCCGCAGCGCCAGGTGTAAGTCACGGCTGAGCTCCAGACACCAGTGTGCCCCTGGCCCGGTAGTCGACAACATGCAGTCACTGCTGCTAATGCGAACTCTACTGCCTGCAGTCAAATGCCAATTGCAGCGCAGACTCAAGGCGAGTTCGTGGTATATGGTTATTTGGTGGTTTCAAATTATAAAATATAACAGCGCATACAATGTGTATATTATAACATGTAGAAGCACTTGGACTTATCATCCATTCTGTGATAGATGTATCACACTATAGGTGCTATCTACCATAATGTAGATACACAATATTGATTGATATAGCGAACATAATAAAAAGCGCCTGTAGGCGCTTATGAGTCAGAACAATTACGTGTTTAGTATGATGTGTATCATAGCAGGCAGATTATCTCAATTGACTAAAACACAATATGTGGAGATTTGTGTAGCACGGGTGACACATGCTCCGTTCTACCCAGCCAAACCTTTCATCCTTCCGTTGTCGATAAACTGCGTACCAATGAGATCGAGCATAGCATTAGGATTCTTTCATGTGCTGTGCGCTTAAATGCTCTATAAAGCCTGAACATGTATTATTGTTCCAAGTGTTAACATATTAGTGCTGTAGCTACCCCAGTCCTCCTAGCAGCATCCCCTGGCGTGCACGCCCTCACTACGCACTTACCTGTCAGGAAAGAGGAAGCCAGGGACAGGTGCACCAAGGCGTTGATGAAGAGGAGGCAGCCCGTGCGGGCCATGCTGCCCTTGGCGGGGGACGAGAGCTGCATTCCGCCCCTGGAGGGGACGGCGAGGAGGGTGCTGGGAGTGGCGCTGCGGGGCATGGTGCACGGGTCCGGCGCACGCAATAATCCAGGCGCTCAATGTGCTGCTGTGGGGTCAGGAGCAACCTAGCACTTCCAGAGGCTCCGCTCTGTAGAAATCCACCTGCTGCCCCAGTGCAGGGAATGTAGCGCCTTGAGCACCAGTCACCGGAGGCGGAAGCACGGCGATCCACAGTCCAGGAGTTCAGAGCACACTGGGCGAAGCTCGGGACACTCAACCTCCGTGTCTTCAGGTTAGCAGAGACAACACTTGAGACTCTCGCACTGTATGGAGAACCGACGTCAGTGCACACCAGTATAGACCTGGGCGTTTGGAACCTCCTGGTGCTTGAAGTACCGAGGGTGAGTGCCTGCTGGTAGACGAGACGGGCTCAGACTGCAGCAGCCTCTGGGTCCGGGCAATTGAAGGTCTGAAAAGCAGCAAAACAACGCTTTAGCCTCACAGCACTTCAAAGGTTTGGATGGTTATTGTGCTGTTGGAGAAACTGAGAACTTCGGATCATCCCGGTACTAGAGGATGAGTGTTCCCTAGGGAGAGCCTCCGGCTCCGACACCAGGACCATCTGCATACACAGGCTGAGAGACGCCGGGAGCACCGGAGCCTAAAAGGTGTAAAGATGCGGGGTAGACAGGGTGGAACTGAGAGATGCAGCCCACGCGCTTCAAAGGAGCAGGGGCGAGGTGCGGACTGACGCGGGACTCTTAGCGCCTTCCAGGGCACGAGATGCAGGTCACACGAGATGGGACTAAGCGGACTGTAGCCCCTGGCACTGCAGCTGCACAGACGCGATCCTAAGCACTTCCAAGTAAATGCCGGTGACACAGTGCACACTGGATACTCCCGCACTTCCGAGGAGTTGCTCCCACTGCACTGTGCATAGTGGGTGCGCGCTCACTTCCCATGTGTTGCACGCACTGCGCTGCGCACACTTGATTCTTCTGAGATGCAATACACACTACACTGTGCACGCTGGATACTTCTTCACTTCGGAGATGTTACACACGCTGTGCTGCTCGCGCCGGGTGGTTCCGCACGTCAGGGATGTTGTGTGCACTCTGCACTGGATGCTTCTGTGTTGAGCACAGCGACATGCCCGACACACGGCTTACAACGCGCACTGGTTGTGACCCTGGAAGGGACAGGACCGGACTTGCCCTGCGCTCGGCGTTTCTCACAAGGGGGTCCCGCCTTGTCCCGTGTTCTTTACTCCCTCCTCCTCTGGGGTCTCGCAGCTTTCCGCCTGCACCGGAGCTGGACCTGTGGTGCGCTGGAGCTGGGATGTACAGACTGCCTGTCCCGCTCTCCCAGATAGGATCAGCCTGACATATCACACGGGGCGGGGGGTCAGAAACCTCAGGCAAGGAGCTGACACCGGGCCGCGCACACAGCCCGCCCCTTTTACGAGAACCTTTCCTCTCACTACCACCACCCCCAGAACCCCTCCCCCAAGGCACTCTCCTCTCTCCAGCAACCCTCCTCTCGCCAGCACTCTTTTCCAGGACCCCTTCCCCCCACACCTACTGTCACTTCCGAGGAGTACCTCTTCTAGCGTCCCTTTATAACACCTTCCTGCACCAGCATTCCTAACCAAGCAGCTCTCCACCTAGCAACACCTCTGTACCTCCGGATACCCACTCCTACCACCTGCACCCCTTCTTCTCCAGCCCCTTATACTTACCACTAACCCCCTACCCACAGAGCCGGCCTACTCACCAGCTCCCCTTCCACAAGTATTGCTTTCCTCAGCACCCCTCCTGCTCATCACCCCTCCTCCGCCAGCAGCTCCCCACTCAGTAGCACTATTCCTCCAGAAGCACCCCTAGTCTCACCAGCACCCTTTGTCAATTAACACTCCTGGCCTCACCGGCACCCCGCCACCCCTTGGTCTTGCGCGGGAACACCCCACTGTCTGCCACTGCCTCCTGGACTGGTGGCCTGTCCTAGCACCCTCGTCGTAGGTGTGCGACGTATTTAAACAATGTTTGACCCCTTCCTCTCTTCCGCCCCTTTCCTCACTGTCCCCCGTTCGCCTTTCTCGCCCCTCTTAAACTATTTTTTCTGTTTCCCCTTTCGTAGCCGCTCACCTCTTCTCTACCTCTCGCTGTACACCCACTCTTCCGTCCTGCCCTCTTTTAATTACTTTTAATTACGCTTTAAAGTCATCGCATATCTCCGTTGTCCTCACTCAAGCACGCTCGTTTGTACTCTCTACCTCCATTCCCTTTCTCTCCCCCCCCCCCCCCCCATATTTCCCCGTCCCTCTCAGTTCCCTTTCCGCTCAATCCCTCACTGTTCCGTTATACTATGCACCTCGGCCTGTCCACTGGTGAAGCCCCAGCGCAACCTAGCTCCCTGAAGCCTGCTTGTGCTATCTCAAGGAAAAAGGGGACTCATTTCCCACCCATCTTTCCTACTCTATTCCTTCTGGATGGTTTTGAACTTCCTGAACACAAGCTGTGTCCCCCTCTACGTCTGTCACAGCACGGGGACTTCTGCCGCCGGCATTTCACCCTGAGCACCCTGGGTTCAGGGAGCGAGGATGCGGGCTGCCTCTGGCCGGGGCTGTGAGGGACCCAACGCTCCTCATTTGTGTCTGCGCACTGTATGCGGCGCTGGTGCTCTTCATGACCAGAGCCTCTAAGAACGCCTGTGAGCAGGCACGAGACGGCAGAAGTGACGTAGGGGGTGCCAGGAGAGGCGGCAGCAGTGACGCAGGGGGTGGCATGGCTTGTAAGAAGCAGCTGTGTTCAGCTCCACCACCGCCACTCCTGCACGAGGCAGCACAGAGAGCCCCACAGAAAGCAGGCGCTGTTCGGATACCTCTCGAGAGGGATGGGGTGGAGGTAAACCCCGTTTTGTCTCTGTGATCAGAGTTCACGTTGCGGACTCCCCAGTCACTCTTCCCCGCCCCTACCCTTCCTCCCGGCCCAGCACCGGGGGTGTCCTGGCAGTTACGGGTCTTTCCTCGGATCACAGAGCTGCCGTCCACAGCCCCCTCACCGGGTGCCCCACACACCCAGGGCGGTGCAGGATAGAGATGTGTAATAACGTGGTGGGGCCCGCAGGCGTGTACACGGCAGCGGCGAGCCCGAGCCCCCACTGTTTCCGACCCTCTCATTACAGGAGCAGCGAGACCCGACGCAGAGATCCGTCTATAGAGTGCCCCTCTGCCCCAGTCCAGTCGAGCCCATGATCTGTGCGTGGCAAGAGCACAAATGGCTCTGGGTACTGGCTTGCAGCGCGACTCTTGCTTCCGGGTGTGTGTTGGTGGGGTGGGGGAGGGGGTGTACACCGGCAGCCGTCTTTTAGAGTAATGTGGGTCTGGCGCATCCCTTCAAAGCTCTTGCTTGGGACCGGGTGTTTGGTTCTTTCGTTGGAATAAAAGGAAGCTTTTACACCCGCGTGACCCCTGCGTTCAGTTCATACAGAGGGTCTTTTGCATTCCGTGTTTTCGGTGCATCAGCTGCCTGAACCTCCTGTCTGAATACCACCTTCTGCTACCTGCGATGGGCAGGCACAGACAGCAGCAGTGAAATGACTGCAGTTTGAATACAGCGCCGGGATATAGTTTCCAAGCTGCTGGTCAATGCCTCGTCACTGGGAGGCAGTGTCCTACCTGCGATCACACAGGAGAAGCAAGGACCCCTGGAGTTACTCCTCACAGGCACGTTCAACACAGGTCAATCTTAGAAGGAATGTCGTGTTTTAATCCACTATTGACATTCAGTGAAGATATTATTATTATTATTCTTTATTATTATTATTATTATTATTATTAGGAATAATTATATTAGTATATGTATTGTTATTGTTATTATTAGCATGGTTGTTGTTATGGACAATAATAATAATAAGAACAGCAATTATTATTATTAATATTAATAACAAGTCAAGTCAATAATAACTTTATTTCGGTCAGTTTGACCTTAAAAGTACATCTAAAATGGCATACAATTCATTAACTTTAAAATCAAAATGGATAAAAAGAGATAGAGCAAGATCAGATACATACAATAAAAACAATAACATACACAGGTATGGCCTAGAGGAATATGAAATGCGCAATCTATGGAAGCGGCTCAACAAGTAGGAAAATCAGATCATGTAAGTCGGTAGATTGATCAAAGATGGAAGCAATATTAGCGATTCAAAGTGCATGTGCGAGATATATGAGCAGGTCACAGGTCCAAATAGGAAAGGTCAGAGCTTTATCTTAGCCACTAGAAGCGGTCAGTTCTCGGGAGCAACAAACTAACATAACAGTAAATTCAAAATGTAAATAAACTGCATCAATGCAAGTGATCTCAATTGGGCAGTAAAGTAAGTAGATTCTTTAAAATTCCTCATTGCATTTGTGCCAGAGTATAGGCCTTATTTATTGAATTGGTTTTAAAAATGCTCTGCGAGTGCACCACATAGAGAATAAAAAACCTGCTACCGAGTATACTATCGGTAGGCTAGAATCGTGTTTCAATATCCTAAAAGCCTCGCAACAGCGCCTGGTACCTAGGTTTCTACAGATCTGAACCAGCCACCGTTTTCTCGCTTTGTGGTAGCCGGGGCAGCAAAAAAACACATGAAAGTCTGATTCTGTGGAGCAGTCACGGGCCGGGCACCCCAGAGTTTGCGAGCCCGCCCATTTATTTGTAAAAGAGCGGAGTGGCAAGGCCCCGTGTCTGAACTGCAAATAGAGCTTTCTTGCGGTTGCCGGCTTGATGTCGTTCAGTGCCGGCTCTAGACTATACCAGTCCTTGGTTTCTAGGAAAACTGCAGTCAGCTTACCTACTAAAGGATTGCTCTGGAGTTGGGCCAGTTTAAACTCCCAGTAGCAGTCCTTTAGCACTTTCCTGGACACTGTGGCGCAAGCAACCTCTGGGTCACCCCAAAGGTTGCCCCGTCCCAGATTCTCTGACGTGTGTCAAATGTAGGAGACATGTAGAATGTAGGGCAGGGTAATTTTCCCGCCCCCGGTAGACTCATCACCTCCCATAATTCGTCCCTGTATACTGAAAGTTCTGTGGTAACCCACAAACGCCGCCAGAATAAAAGGGGTCTGAGATTGGATTCTTCGGCGATAGCCCTTACCCCCAGGTCCAGTCGGAGCGGCGTGAGTGGGGTACTACGTGGGAGGCCAAACAGTTGCCTGAGAAAGGTGTTTTCAGTCTGTGTAAGACTCTCAGAACTGCGGTGACCCCATATTTCTGCTCCATACAACGCCCCACCACTGGCTTGGACCTTGTATATTTCTATTGCTGGACTCACAGGTTTGTGGCTAGATTTTCGAAAAACCTTTGTTAAGCCCCCTGAAGATTGTGCCAGTTTCAGGGTTGATTTTTTGATTTGGGCCCCCCAGTCCATTGATTCTGTGATGGTTATACCTAGGTAATCAAAAGCGGACACTCTCCCTAGGGGTTTACCATTTAAGCTTGGATTTGGTCGGGTACTTTTGGCTGAGTTAAATGCCATGAATTTAGTTTTTTGGAGGTTAATTTCAAGCCCTCTTTCCCTGCAAAACATATCGAATCTATTAAGTACCCTCTGTATCCCCATGGGTGATTTAGAGAATAATAGAGTGTCATCGGCAAACATCATGGCTGGGATTTTACGTGATACCAGCTTAGGGATGTCCAAGTCTTTCTCGATGAGTAAAAAATCAACTAGCCCATTTATATAAAGGCTAAAAAGGGTCGGGGCAAGGACACATCCCTGGTGAACACCTCTATTTACGGGAATGGGGGCCGTAAGTTTTCCTTCCTTGCCAAATCTAATTTGGGCATAATTTCCGTCGTGTAACCGCTTCATGATTTGGCACAGGTATGGCGGAACCCCCATCTCATGGAGAACTGCCCACAACTTCTCTCTTGGGACCAGGTCGAACGCAGATTTCAGGTCTACAAATATTAGGAAGAGGCTGCCACCCTCCAGACACACGATCTTCCAGTGTAGAATGTGTAGCCTGAGGATTTGATTCAATGTGGACATTTTTTCTCTGAACCCTGCCTGGAGAGGATTAAGTATCTTATACTCCTCCATTCAACTCTGCAGCCGGAGCAGCAGCACACGCGCAAAGATTTTTGGGGTGATATCTAAAAGGCTTATAGGCCTATAGTTTGAGGGTAGCAGCGGTGAGCCTTTTTATATATAGGGATTATTTCGGCTCTGGCCCAGCTGACAGGGATCTTCATGCCTTGGAGTATGGCATTGAATAAAACCCAGAGATATGGTGCCCAAATGGCGGGTTTGCTGCGGAATAAGTCCCCTGGGATCTTGTCTAATCCAGGCGCTTTACCTGGGACTATTTTAGATAGGGCGCCGGTTATCTCTTTGAGAGTTATTATCGGGGTGTCATCCATAGTTCTGTTGGTGAACATGGATGCAATCGGGTGGTCAGCCGCCAAAGAATAGCCTTTGATGGCCGAGTCATCCAGTGTCTCCACCCTTGAGTAGAGGGACTCGAAATGGTCCCTTCATACGTCTGCCTCTAGGTTTGGCTCTATCAGTGAGTTAGCCTCAGAACTACCTGTGTTGACCACTTTCCAAAAGGTCCTCACATCGCGGGCACCCAGGGAGCTTCTCAAGGTATCCCCCTTGTCGCTTTCCCACCCTTTTTTTGCCTCATTGACACTGGCCTTGTAGGCTGCTCTAGGTATTTTAATTAAGGGACGGTCATCAGCCTTGATAGATGTAATCAGGGCTACGGCATTGGTCATTATACCAGGGGTGGGGGGGGTTTCCTATTTGGCCAGGTGTTTTTTATAGGAAAGAAGAAGTCTGCCGTGATTGCCGTTAACCTAGTATGGTTCTGGGTAACCATCTGGAGATCAATTCTGGTGCCGGTAGTAGGGACAGATTTAATTGCGGTCAAGAGAACCGGGATGATGGCTTCATGCAGGGAGCGTAGCCTATCTTGTGACTGCTTTATGTCTGCCCAACGTACTCTCTTCCTACAATTTGTGAGGGACAACCTGTCATCAGTGGGGGCGTATGTCCCAATGGCACTCCCGGGATTGAACTCAATTACTTCCTATACAAGGGCATTATGGTCACTATCGTGCTGTGTCATGACCTTGAAGTCAGTTACCCTATGCCAAGATTTTGAGTCGATTAAAATATAATCCAGTAAAGAGCCTCGCCCATTTCTAATGAAAGTAAAGTTGTTGGATGTATCAGATTTTGTTTTTCCATTACAAGCCCTTAGAGAATGTTTTAGAACAAGGCAATTCATCTTGATCACCAGGGGGAACTAGATTTTTACTGGTGGACAGGTAGTCTCTGGGATGGCCCAGTACTTATCTTCTTCACAGAGACTGTCCTTGGGCATACCATCTAACGGTTCAAACTGGCAATTAAAATCCCCTCCTATAATCACCACGTGGTTGTCTGAGATGGTGGCTAGAAATGAAATTAGTTCCTTAAGTGTTTTTGACTCCTGTCCCTGACTAACTGGTCTTGAGTACACGTTTAATAGGGCTATAGAGGTCTGGGCGGGAAGTGCAGGAGGACACACATAATATCGTTTGAGGATGTTTCTATCTGTTTAACTGTACAGCCTAGGTGAACTCCCACCCATGTACTTAGTCCCCCCGAAGGTCTCCCTTTTCCACCTGATACTGCAGGAATATTAAAGATGGCAAAAC
Organism: Triturus cristatus; assembly: GCF_964204655.1. Classification (NCBI taxonomy): domain Eukaryota; kingdom Metazoa; phylum Chordata; class Amphibia; order Caudata; family Salamandridae; genus Triturus; species Triturus cristatus. Next base: position 495,142,230 of record NC_140588.1, read on the forward strand.
CCAATTTTGAGGCGTCCCCTCTTGCCCACGTCATACAGATCTCATGTTGGTCAATAAAATTACCCCATTCAGGGTCTTCTATCTTGGTATTCAGACCTGCTACATTCCCGGATAAGACTTGCAGCCTTGGGCGATCCGGAGAGTTGGTGTTAGCCACAACTGGATTGGTGGGTCGAAAGAGAGTCCCACAAAGCCCAGAATCAGCTTTCGTGATAATCCTGCTATTCGATATAGGGGATTGGTTGCAGCACAGGGTCGTAATGAGACCTTCATGGATGTTTCCCGGGGAGCCGCTCATGCTCCCACGGGTTACTCCTTCACCTAGCATCGAGCATTGCCCTACATCATCTTTGTGAGTCTCGGTTTCCACCAGAAGCTTGCCCGGCTGCACTTCGGGACCGGTGGCCTGAGTCTCGAGCCAATCCACTCCTTCTAGGCTGCTAAATCTGTTTGTTGTGGGGATATTGAAAATTGGTTGTCTAGGCCAATAGTGATCCAAAGCAACTGTATTGTAGCTTTGGTTTTCGGGTCTCCGGCCCCACCCAAATTGATTTCTGTCTTGATGGACTCTCTCTGGGGGATAAAAATAACCCAATGGGAGTGCTTGGATAGTACCTGTTTGTCTCCCATCGTCTCTGTTTAAAATTTCTTGGACAACGCAAGGGTTTCTAAAGTTTATCACTATACAGTCTCCTTGCTTGTCCTTAGGCCTCCATCCTAGCCATCCAACTCTATGTGTTGTTAAGATCTCTCCTGCATAGTTGTACCGAAAGCGTTTTAGTTCTTGGTGTGGTTCGTATTGGCCCCCTGCGAGCTCGGGGATGCCTACAAGAATGAGAACATATGGAGTTGAAGCCGGTGGTAAGTTTATAACTGGGGGGGGGGGGGGGGGGTAGGGTTTTCTTTAGTAGCTTCTGTGCGTGTGGTAAAGTCTACCCCTACCCATTGTTTATTCGGCTGCCATTGACTAGTGGGTTGTTGGAGTAGAAGCGTTGGATTTGCTCTATTAGCGGTTGTGACGGGGGGTCTCTCTATGTTGGCTCTGGTGGGGGCTAGTGATTGCTGTCTCTCTAGGTTTGGTACTTGAGTAGCTGGGTAACCATTAAGTTTAAGGGCTTGGATGGCCCTAATGGTGTTCACAGCGGCCTGGTCTCTGGGTCCAGTAACAGGTACAACATTCCTATCTCCTACCCCCCTGTTACTTGTCCAATCATTAAGGAGCGAGGCCAACTTGTCAACCCGTACTATGAGTGATTTGAACTCATCCTTAACTATATTCCTTACTTGGATTTGCAGATCCACCACTAACTTTGTGACCCACACTGGCTGTTCGCTGACCTTTTCAATACTGTTTACTGATCCTCCCATCCCAGTGTTCCTGTTATCTATCTTCTCTCCCATGGCTTTCTTCCTTCTTGCCACTGTTTTCGCTTGTATTTTAGGTCTCCCTATTATAGCAGGCTGTATAGGTGATTCCACCCTGGTTTGTTCTGAGTTAATTACTTCAGCTATAGGAGTTTGGGCCCTAGGAGTATCGTTTGACAAGACTACTGAGGTTTTCGAGGTGTCAGGATATATCAGAGGGATTTCCAGGTTAGGGGTTAGAGCCAATCTTCTCTCTGTCCACTCAATTTTAATGGCCACCGCTCCTAGTGCCTTTACCAGCATCCTGTCTATAGAGGTCGGTTTGGGTTTAGTTTTAGGCTTGGGAGGAGCCTGTTGTATCTTTTCTGCACACACACGTTTGCCCATTCTACTTTGATTTTGTAGATTACCTTATGTGTGAAAGATAGTTTAATTGGGGCACTACTGATTGACTTGGGACTCGGGTAGAGAGAGAGCTGATTGGAGAACAACTAGTAGAAGAATCAAAGTACGTAAGTGCTCAAACGTAAAGTGCAGAGTGCAGGTGCAAATATGCCAGGCGATGGCCACAAAAGCGTAGAGAACAAAAGTGCAAGTGCGGGAATACAGGAGGAAGCAGGCCCCAGTGTAAATCTACATAGGATTGGCAGGGCTACCTAATAAGAGTGCCAATGGTAAAAAGGTCTGCCTACAAACCGATCACTAGGGGCATTCAACGCTGTGGTCGGATTGGTTCAGATCCAATTTAAAACCCAATGTTCTGATAAAATTAGGGACCTTACAAATACCGAGTAGCTAAAAAGAATAAAATATGCAGTCCAATGCTTGGTCATTAACTCTAAGTAAATAGTTAAAAACACAAAACCTCATTTGACAGTTTCATTTGGACCACCCTGCGGAAGATTACCCCCACTAATTGAGCAGTCTGTGCAAATTATTGGCAATGTTGGTGGGATAACAGTCAACAAGGAAAGTTGCTAGTGGAGGAAGAAATGGAGGAATAAGGATTGAGTCTTACCGCCTTGCCTTCCAGATAATTACAGGGCCAGTTCTGTTGCCCAGAACCAGGAAACTTGTGTTCCGATGTAACAGCCAAGGGGGGTGGCTCAGCCAAGCCTCTTCCAGTTGCTGCCGGGCACAGAATGGGCCCGGGCTTGGTCCGGGCTTGGTCCGGGCACGCCCGCATGCGTCCCGTGCCGCGGGAGCCCTGCGTGGCTTTTCTAGCGCCTCCTGGTGCGTCCTTTGCTCCCTCGCGGCGTTCCTGCTGCTTAGCACGCTGGGAGGTGTAGTTTCCTACCTCCCAGCGACGGTGGTAGCGATGGTGGGCTGCGTCTGTGGGCTGCTCCGATGGCGGTGGCAGGCGCGCTAGTTCACTGCTTCCTCCAGGCCAGTGCCTCAACCTGGGTGGACTCCCCCACCGCGGGAGCCCTGCGTGGCTTTTCTAGCGCCTCCTGACGCGTCCTTTGCTCCCTCGCGGCATTCCTGCTGCTTAGCACGCTGGGAGGTGTAGATTCCTACCTCCCAGCGACGGTGGTAGCGATGGTGGGCTGCTCCGATGGCGGTGGCAGGCGCGCTGGTTCACTGCTCCCCCCAGGTCAGTGCCTCAATCTGAGTGGACTCCAAGGGGGACCGGCTCCCCACTCAGATCAGGACCAAAATCTACCACAAATCTACTCTGGGTCCAGCAGCTCAATATGGAGGGAGAGAAAACTGAACTGCGTCACTGGGCAAATCTGACAAAGGTTATTTGCCTGCGCCGGGGACACAAAGAAGAATCGCCGCAAAGGCTCCCCACCGGGGCCACACAGTTTCTGGAGGCCAGAACACCCGATGCCTTCTGTGCATATAATGTTCCTTAGCACCGGCTCATTGACCAGGAGGGAACACCAGTATAGACGATAGCCTGATGGGGGAGGGGCGCCACTCCAGCTCAAAATATGGTACAGAGAATCCAGCTCCCAGTGCCTTGAGCCTCCAAGTGCGATGTCATCAATATAACATAGTCCGGGGAGGAGGGGGGTGGGGAAGGGAGCCCCTCACATTAATACCCACTCCTGGAGTCGAGGAGGTGCGCAGACAATGACCCCTAGACCGGACGCCCACTCAGGCACGCACCGGAGCCCACCCGGTACAGCGCCGCATCTTAGTTACTGCTCCCGGGGCCGAGGAGGTGAAGAAACAATGGCGCCCATGCTGATTGAGGCTTATTAATAACAATAATAAGGATGGTAATAATAACAATAATTTTCACTGTATGTCACTAGTTGATTAAAACAAAGGCATTCCTTCTAAGATTGACCTGTGTTTAAATATTTTTGTTCCTCTTCGTTTTTCCACTTTTTACGTGTTCTGCATTGTGCAGCACACATAGAAAGAGGATAAAGCCTCAGAGGATTGTCTTTGTGCAGGAAGGTGTTGCTTCCTGCATAAAAACAATTTTGCCTGCAATGCAGGCACCCTTGCACCATGGCACAAAGCTGCCTGCGTTGGACCTTGGCAGCCACTTGTGCACCAGCACAGAGGGAGGGCAGGAATGCACAACATCTTAATAGATATGGTCAGGGCACGAGTCAGGGGTTCACGCGGGTGAACGCTGTCCACCCTGCCAAGAATTTGGGCCCCACTGAATAATGTGCTGAACTAGTCTCGGTGTAATTTCCAAACCCTGGGACATCTGCAACAAGCAACCAACAACGTGCAGGCGGGGATGGGATTGGGTTTTCTTATTTAAGATTCCTGCTGGGCCCATAACAAAGGCTGAATTTGAGGGGTCATCAGGCCTCCTTTTGTTCGAGTCTCTTGGCTGGGAGCAGTCAGGAGCCTCACACCTGATCCAAATGAAGCGGATGGGAAACAAAGGCTCACACCTTGTTAGCACTTCACACATACTCAAGAGAGGCAGCTTTACACTTTGTTCAGTCCCTGTTGAGGAGATGTGCATGCACTGTTAGAATATTAGATGTGTTGGTCTTTCCCAGTATTTACACAAAGCAAATTGCATTTATATAGAGCTTACTTCCCTTGAGGAGGAGTTGGAATAATTTAAGTACCACTATTTTTTCTTGTAAAGCCCTGCTCATTCCAATGCAGGGTGTCAGAGTGTTTTACATCAACACATGCATATTACATGTACCATACATTATATGTTAGTAAATGAATGTACAGGATATGGTACATAAAACTGGGGGATTGCAAGGTGTAGAAGTCGCATATCATCTTCAAGAGCTCACTGTGCTATTATCCTCGCAATGTGCTCAAACATACACGATAGACCTGCTAAACATATATGTGAGGGCTTTAGATCTGATGTCACTTCTTGTGATGCCACTTCCTGTAAAGGCATGGCTTGTGATGCCACTTTCTATGATGTCAATTCCTATGATGGCATGTGTGATGTCGTGCGCTGTGATGTTGGGCGTGGTGTTGTTGCGTGCTGTGATGTCACGTGCCGTGATATCACTTGCATACAGCCTAACTAGGTTAGTCACCCCACTTCTTTCTTTAAGACTTGTGCCCTCGATATGGCCCATTCCTGCCCTCTCCATTTGATGCAGCACCGCAAGTTGTCTTGCTCTGTTGCACTGTGTCAAATAATGATATATCTGGCCCCAGTGTCTTTCCTCTTTCCAGCATTCAAAGCCCCATGAAGTTTGTAATTCAGCTTGCTTTTGTCACCTACACTTGGCCTCTAGCAGTGTGAAGTAGACATTTTAATGTCCAAAAAATTGAACTCTTTGACCCATTTTACTGGGTGAGAACAAAATCTGGAGGTAGATTTGAATGATTTCTTTTAGGCTTCATTCAATCATGAGCATCTAATTGTTTATGAATAGTTTGTTTTCCGTATAAAGTAATATTCTGAGTTTTTGAACAGCTTCCTGTTTGCTGGTAGCATGGCATCAACATTGGACTAATTGTCACATGAATAATTTATGTCCTCTACTATATAGAACTTGACACGCAACATTCATTGTTAATCTTCACTAATTTATGTGTAAAAGTAAAGAAATTCCTAACAGAATTTGCTTTTTTAAATATAACCAGTTCCAGTGCTTAATTGGTAAGAGAGTAAGTGCTGGTGCCCAAAGTTTCCTTCTGTAGCCTGTAGCTAGCACTTTTGAATGTCAGGTCTGCTAAATAACAAGGTTGTGTAGTCTTGATTCTGCCTCATGTATCTATAATCCACAACCAGACAGTCTTTTATCTCACACTTTCAGGTTCTTTTTCATCCGTTTCCTTTCTTTGTCACTGTTTTTCCTTCTTTCTCTTCCTCCTTCTTTCACCCTTTTGCAATTTTCTCTCTTTTGCTCTGGCTCAAAGTCTGACAAGGAAAAATAATTGCTGGTCCCCAAAATGTAAGCACCGGTGGGTCCCGCCCACAACCACCAGCTCAAATTAGGCACGAACCAGTCAACTAGGCTTTTTAAACGCAAGATCATGCACTTCACAGTGTCAGCATCTTAACCAATTTTTTCCATTCACTTTTTGGTTAATACTCATTCACCATTTAGGTCTTCTGAGTTCTTACCTGTTCTGTTTCTTTGAAATCAAGTTTTTTTATGAATGACAGTATCTGTAAAATGACTCTGGCAGTCAAGATTGCCAGACCAGAAAAAAGCACCAAATACAATATATAGTATTTTTTTTTTTACACAGACTTTAAGATATAATAGAATGCTTCCAATTACCCGTTATTAGTTGACTTTAAGGTTTTAACTATGACTGATGTGTTTGAAACAAGAAAATAATGCCTGATGTTTCAGTAAAAGCCGGTGAATGTGCTACTTTTGGTAACTGTGTTACTTGGGTTGCAAGTTTTGCTACATGAAATGTATATTAGTCGGCTGCAGACTCGAATTGCGTGTCTTGTCTCGGTAGTAATGAGACTATATTTGTTAAATTGCCAAGGTTTGCATACCAGAGCTTGGTAGTTTGTTGTCAACAAAGTAATGTGGTTGATGTTTATTGTGATGATATCAATACATAATTGGAACATTCAGTTTACTCATTTACAGTCACTACTATATAAAGAACAGCATTACACTGCAAGGCAAATTAGACACGGTTCATTCTTTGAAAGTGTAAATTCTTCAGAAATTGTTTTAGTGACACCGTCAATGAACATTTTATATTCAATCTCGACATTACGCTCTGAGTGTATATTGATTTATTTACATATCAAAGACACTTCTAGCTGGCTGTTGCATTCAGCTATACTCCAAAATATAGGCTCATTATCAATTAAGAAATATAAAGCAAGAAGAATTTGTCATCAAAAAAGCACAGTGACATTGATGGGACTGGAACAGGCGCGGTGCGTCCATTGGGGCGTGGGGGCGTAGCCCCCCCCCGCGCCGCGCCCGCAGCTCCCTCGTCCCTCCTCCCTCCTCTGTGAATTTCAGTCAGCATGACGTCGGACCGTGGGTGGTCCGGCGTCATGTTGACTGACATCATTGTCAGACGCTTTTGGGAAAGGCAGCACAAGTGCGCATGAGTGGGCATGGAGCTTAATTTTTACTCCGTGCCCAGTCATGCGTACTTGTGTTTTTGCTGCCTTGCGCATGCCCATTAGGAGCCCCTCGGTCTCCTACTGGGCAGGCGGCGGGCGAGGAGTAGGCTGTGCCATCAGCCAATCCTGGCGCGGCTGAGGGCCGGGTTGCCAGTCACTTGCGTCACGTGGACGTGGTGTTCCGGACCGTTTGAAGGGGCAGAGAGGCGCCAACGCGGACCAGGAGAAGAGGCGGTCAGGTAAGTGTTTTTTAATTTTAGGGTGGTTTGGCTGGGTTGGGGTTGGTCAGGTTTGGCTGGATTTGGTTTGGATTTGTTTGGTTTGATGTTGGGAAGGTTTTCCAGTGGTTTGGCAAAATTCGATCGAGATTTGGCTGATTTTGGGGTGTTTTTGCGTGTTTGCGGGGGGCGCGTCTTTGATCGCAAAGTCGTACCCCTTCCACTGGATGGATTTGTGTCATTCTTTGGGAGATTCTTCGTAATCGCTGGAACTACTGTTCCAGTGAGTTTCAAGAGGATCGAAGTTGGGGAAGTGCGAAAAAAACGCTTTGTGTTTTAAGGTTCGAAATCAATGTTATCCAAAGGGCGTTTTTAAGGTGGTGGAGAAGTGGTTTTGAGGGTGTTCCAGTTGCTCGAGAGGAACGGGGCTGCTGTGAGAGGTAGGGAGGGGGAATTCATGGGTGTGCAGGAAGTTTGGGAGGAATCCATCAATGGGAAGGGTGTTTTTTGTCAAAGTCGAGGAAGGAAGGAGCTGCCATAGGAGCCCATGTTAAATGTGAGTGTTTATATGTTTTTGGGGTTGGATTGTAGGGTGTTCCAGGTGGTTCCAAGTGAATGTACTTAGCTTGGATCAGAGTTGGGAATGTCTAATTTTGTTTGCAAGTGTTTTGATGTTACGTGAATCACGTGGTAGCAGCAGAAATGGAACCAGATATCTCATACATAGAATGTGAAGGTCATTGCGACAAATGAAATAGGCTAAATAGGTGTTTTGGTCCTAGTTTGAGAGTGCGTTTTGACGCGACTTTGTTATGGGGCACTTTTACGCCCCGCCATTTTCAAATGTCACCAGCCGCCACTGGACTGGAATGCTGCCCCCTTCATGGTAAACAGGCATGCACCCGTGCACTGAGTGCCAGACTTCAAGTGAAACGCATATCATGATTTTTTTATTGTCTTTGGAGTGTGTGTGTAGAGGCCTGGGGCTGTACCTAATAATGTGAGGTCCAGAACATGTTCCGTGTCATATAGTGTGCCCTCATAGTGGACATAGAACTACATTTAATCTATGAATCACATAATTTGGTGGTGGCAGCGTAAGGTGTTTTGTGAATTTGTGTGTGACAAGGCATTTCTTTCTGTGTCAGGGAGAATGCTATCTACTAGCCCTTAATTTGCAACGATCTACTAACACCCTGGAATCTTGCTCTAATATCCCATATATATGTCAAGTGCATGTGCGTGCAGTGATGTGTAGCACATGTACGGTAATAGGACTCTTTCTGTGGCATGAGCCTGAGTACTGTGAACAGTGGGACCTATTTTGGATGGCACATGGATTAACATGGCACATGATGAAGTATCAGTCAGCTTATCCTCGCCGTGGAAATATATTGCCTGCATTTCTGTGGCTCAAGGGTACAGATCCAGACACTGAAGTGAGGGAGGATGGAGACAGGGCTTCCTTTAGAAATTCAATGAGCATCTTGTTAGCCAAAATCTGTTGATTAGTCCTTCCTAAGCAATGTCATTTGGTAGATAGTAGGGGTGAAGAATAGGACTGTAGTTTCTGTTCAAAGTGAGAACATTTCAAAACTGGCTTGCCATTTTGTCTGTCCCTGATAGTTTATACAGGAAGGCTGATGGCAGCCAGGTGCAGGGATCTCACACTTCATTGTGCCTTTGTTTTTGATACTACTGCTTGGAGTCATCCCAATTTGTTCCTGCTGTGTGAGCCATCACCCTGTACAAAAACGTTGTCTGAGGAGCAGTAAACAAATGAAAGAGAATCAACCCAAACCAGTTCTTAGACCTTAGACAGTGGAGCAACATACCATGTCTGTAAAATGTGCATAAAACTGGGACCCAAACTGCCGCAAGACTGCCTGGTGCCTAAAAGCCTACTGAGGGAGGGTAGAAGAGTGCCTGTTGCTGCAGGATGAGAGATTGCCCAGGAGGAGAAGTGCAGTGTAGCCAGAAAGCTAACTATATCAAAGAGTAAAGACAGGAGGGACCCATGATTTAAAAGTATTAAAATCGAGGGGGGGGGGGGGGTCGTGGATCCCCCATGCCCAAGGACCACGTCCTCCCTGGGGCTGTTTAATTTTTTGCAAAGGGGGTGCCCCACAGACCCCCCCAAGCCCCGGGAACCAACACCTCCCTGGGGCCAAATTTTTTTTTTTTAAAAACAACAGGGGGAGTCAAACACCCCCCCCCCCCCCTTCCTGGGCTGTTTTTGGCACTGGGGACCACCACCTCCCTGGGGCAGGCATTCATATAAGAAAGGAGGGGGTGCGTGGCCCCCACTTGGAGCAAATAATGGCACTGGGGACCGCCACTCCTAGGGTCTTCTTCTGCTATGTCCTCGGGTGCCCACCCCCGGGACATAGCTGTTTGCTGTAGCTCGGAGGGAGCTTTAGCGTTCCACCAAACCATAGCAAACACTCCAATTCCAGCAAGCAAGAGCATTAAAAATACTCTAGGTTGCTGGAAGCGGACTAGAATTGCTTTCACAGACAGTGAGCTGCCTTTCCAGCAGCTCCCTGTCTGTGAAAGCAATGCCAACTCCTGCAGGAGGCAGGGAGCTGGCAGGGACTGCGGGGGCCTTCAGGCTCACTCCATGGTCCCAGTGGAGAGTGGTTGCCCTGGGGGTATCCACTTTAAAGATGGCCAGACCCTGGGGTATGGGTTCCCCGGGGCCGAATTCAGTCCGGGAAGGGGGGCTGCACGGCCCCTCTCCTCTAAATAAAAAAAAATAAAAAAGAAGGCCGGGGGATGGGGTCCAATGAACCGGAATCAGCCCGGGCAGGGGGACCGTGTGACCTGTCCCCATTTTAAAAACAGTATAATGAAAAATGTGGTCAAGGTAACAAGTTCGTTATATGAATCAATGAAAAATGGCATTCACTGCTCATTTTTCTTAAATGCTTTAGTCATATTTAATTGGAAAGTATCCAATAAGCATCATATGCAAAGTCAAACATTCAGGTGGCAACACGGTTGCTCTTAAGAATGATAACAATATTAATGAGTGCTCTCGAAGAAAGGAGACAAGAGTGGGATGGGGAGTGTTGAACCAGTGAGTGAGGGACAAGAAAAAGGTACGGTGACATATATACATTTTGGCGCATGAAATGGAACCTTTTTTTCAGCATGATAAAGGTCAATAGTTCGTAGTATCCAAACAATACTCAATTGTACATGTTAATTGTCACATTTAGTTCATTGAGGTTGTGTAGAGGTAGTCTACGTTTCGACCCCAGATAGAGAGGGTAACTGTCATCCTTACGAGGGGTCTTCTTCAGGACCGTGCGATTGAGAGCACCTAAATGTAAGGAAAAGCGTGTGAGGTGCTGAGCTATTTGTGGGAATAGGGTGAATGCTAAAAGTAAGTGCGGTACCTACTTGAAGAAGAAAACACTTTGAGTGTGTAATCTTAAAGGGACAACGCTAGAGTGCAGCAGAAAGTCAAACTGTGAGGTCATCAGTCTCTCACGAGTGCGAATGAATCCACAGTCAATCTAATGGCAAAGGAGAGCAAGGTCGACAAGCTAATTTAGAAAGCGAAGGGTCGCGTTAAAAAGTGTTGTAGGAACAATATTGACTACATGGGGGTGGTATTAACTAAAACAACGATGGATCAAGGCAGGATGTCGTCACTGTGGGTGGCCACGGGGGTTTGGACTCATGGTGACAGGTTCCAGAGTGAGTTGGAGCAACTGAAAATACTGCCGGTGATTACAGCCCGGGTATAGGAGCTTAAGTCCGAGGGTGAAGTCGCTGAAAATACCTCGTACATACAAGACTTAGGATCAATTAAAGAGGCAATGTTTAAACAAAAGGACACTGTGGTATGAACGCTCCTAAGCGTTTCGGGTCGCGTTGGTTTAAGAGGAGAAGCAAAGTTTAAAGTAGTTGGATGCCGTGTGTTTGTCGGCGCCTGATATCGGTAAACGGGGTCGTGGCAATCAATGTGAATGCAAGCGAAGTCAGGGCGCTGAAAAAACTTAACGGTGATTACAGCTCGGGTACTGGAGCTTGAATCCGAGGGTGAGGTCACTTAAAATCCCTCGTACACAAAAGACATTGAGATCAATTAAAGAAAGAGTGAGGGGAAGCGGCAATGTTAAAAGAAAGGACACTGTGGTACGAACGCTCCTAAGCTTTTCGGGTCGTGTTAGTATTCAAGGGAAGCAAAGTTTAAAATAATGGATGACGTGATGGTGCCTGAAATCGGTTGACGGGGTCGTGGCGATAAATGTGAATACAAGAGCAGTTAGGGGGCTGAAAATCTTACCGCATCGGCGGCCATCCGGCTCGTCAATTGGCGCGGCTGTCAAAAAACCTTTGTTTATGAAGGATTTTGTGTACCGCGCGGTGCAGCCGCTTGTTGCTGCGTGAGGGCCTCGTCGGGAATTGGCCAATGGGGGAGCTGGAGGTAAATGACGTATTGAGTGGTGCGAGTGTCACTCCAAGGAAAAGTAAACGATGGAACAGAGCCCTGTTATCGAATGCTTAGATGCGCAGTATATGTCAGGAAAGGGAAAATAATCACACATTTGCACAATGGAGCGGCCTCTTAAAAAATACCAGGATTACATCACTCATGACATGGGCAGTGACATCATTGATGGCATCTCAAATTGCATAACGCAGGACATCATCTACAGGACCACTCATACACTGACTCACAGACCCACAGAACTACTCATATGCCTACTCAAACACCCATACAACAGTTCACACACTCCCTCACTCATCAATAGAGCCACCCTCATACCCACTTACACATACAGCCACTCACTTACCCATACAGCCACTTATACACTAAGTCATACAGTGACTCACATACCCACTCATACACCCATATAGCCACTCACACATGCAGAGACTGATCCATACAGGCATTCACGCATGCACTCACTCAGCCATACAGTCACTGACTTACCCACTCACCTACACATACACTCATACACCCAGTCAGACACCCATAAAACCCCTCACACACCCACTTAAAACCCCATACACATACTCATACATCCACTCACACACACCCAACCACTCACACACCCACTCATACACCAACATAACTATTCACCCACTTCCACACCCATACAACCACTCACACACCCACTCACACATCCATACACCTAGTCACACACCCAGTCACACATCCATACAACCAAACACATATTCACTTACAAATCAATACAAGCACTCACACAATCACTCACACTCCAAATCCACTCACACATCCATACAACCACTTACACAACTACTCACACACCCGTACAACCAATAAAATACCCACTTGCAAATCCATATGATCACTCACACACCCATTCACACACCCACAACCACTCACACACCCAATCACACATCCATACAACCACTCACACACAGACACTGCTCCTGGTCGGTGACTGTATGTTTTTGTCTCTACAGCACCCCCATTCCTTTTAAAATCTTGCCATTTGTGTAATATGTTACTCTGTTTAGTGGACTTATGAATTTTATATGTATTTTATACTGTTTTTAAAACTCGCATTGTTCACTGTGCGTGTACATTTGTAAAATCTCTGGATCAGAAACCCATCACTTGCTGCTCTTGCTCTTTTGCACACTTGTTTGTACTTGTACCGGCTGGTCCCCGTTCCGCCACGGCTCGTGCCGATTGTTGCGGAGGGACGTTGAGGCCATTTGCGTTGTTTCAGGGCGGTCGAGTAACCTTGGTCTAATTAGGTTACCGCTCTAGTCTCCATTTCAGCTGCACGCCCCGCCCTTTCTTGCCTACATAACGCGGCCCAGGGCGCGGACGCGCGCAGCCACAGACACTGCTCCTGGTCGGTGACTGTATGTTTTTGTCTCTACAGCACCCCCATTCCTTTTAAAATCCTGCCATTTGTGTAATATGTTACTCTGTTTAGTGGACTTATGAATTTTATATGTATTTTATACTGTTTTTAAAACTCGCATTGTTCACTGTGCGTGTACATTTGTAAAATTTCTGGATCAGAAACCCATCACTTGCTGCTCTTGCTCTTTTGCACACTTGTTTGTACTTGTACCGGCTGGTCCCCGTTCCGCCACGGCTCGTGCCGATTGTTGCGGAGGGACGTTGAGGCCATTTGCGTTGTTTCAGGGCGGTCGAGTAACCTTGGTCTAATTAGGTTACCGCTCTAGTCTCCATTTCAGCTGCACGCCCCGCCCTTTCTTGCCTACATAACGCGGCCCAGGGCGCGGACGCGCGCAGCCACAGACACTGCTCCTGGTCGGTGACTGTATGTTTTTGTCTCTACAGCACCCCCATTCCTTTTAAAATCTTGCCATTTGAGTAATATGTTACTCTGTTTAGAGGACTTATGAATTTTATATGTATTTTATACTGTTTTTAAAACTCGCATTGTTCACTGTGCGTGTACATTTGTAAAATCTCTGGATCAGAAACCCATCACTTGCTGCTCTTGCTCTTTTGCACACTTGTTTGTACTTGTACCGGCTGGTCCCCGTTCCGCCACGGCTCGTGCCGATTGTTGCGGAGGGACGTTGAGGCCATTTGCGTTGTTTCAGGGCGGTCGGGTAACCTTGGTCTAATTAGGTTACCGCTCTAGTCTCCATTTCAGCTGCACGCCCCGCCCTTTCTTGCCTACATAACGCGGCCCAGGGCGCGGACGCGCGCAGCGGCGCGCCGGCGGCGCGCCAGGCAAGCCCGTCTGCGCCCGTCCGCGCCAGAACGCCGCCTGACGCCCTGACTTCTTGGAGGGATTCAGTGAGTAAAGATCGCCATTATGTTGTGCTACTCGAGTTTGGAGCTCCATCTCCTAAATCCCAGTAGACTCTCTCTGCCCAGCCCTCATCAACCTCCTTTAGTGACAAACAGTAGAGAGACGGCCTGCATTTGCCCTCCGGTGCCAGATATTCTTCCCTCTAAGCCCACTAAAACTGCCCCGAATCCCCTGTCGGCCTTGTATTTAAACGCTCGGTCCATACCTAAGCACGCATTTGAGCTCTGGAGCCTCCTTGATGAAGAAAAACCTGGAATTTGCTTCATCACCGAGACTTGGCTCCACGGCCTCTCGTCAGCGTGCGTAGCTTTAGCGTTTCCCCAACAATATCATTTGACACGGCTCGACAGAGAGTCGGGAAGAGGTGGTGGTATTGCAATAGCAGCAACAGCCCCGATCACAATTCGAATATTAGATTCACTTTCCTCCATACAATTGGAGATCTTAATCTTTGCCTTAGACATGTCTGGCGCAGAATCATGGAACGGGGCATTGATATATAGACCTCCAGGCTCGAAGTCACACTTTGTCAATCAACTGTTAGAACTTATTGCACCTCATGTACTTGCGGCAGATAACTTCATCTTACTTGGTGATTTTAACTATCATGCCGAACAGTCACTCGACCCTGATACAGGCCACCTTATTGGGGCAATGTTAACACTGGGTTTGACCCAGAAGGTGGTTGGACCAACTCACTCTGCAGGTCACACCTTAGACCTAATATTCACTAATTCCCCTAAATTAATTATTAATCCTCCCCGCCCGACAATATGGACTGATCACTTCATTCTTGACTTTAGCATGCCCTTAACCATGCCTACCAATGATAGTTTAAAGACAAACACCTGGATACGGCCTTGGCGCAAACTTTCAATCGCCACCTTTTTATCTCACTTTGGGCCTCTCTCACAAGGAGTAAAGGTGGATGCGGTTGATTCCGCTGTTAGTAACTTAGAATCATCCATCACAAAGACCCTTGATAAAGTTCTCCCTCTTACAAGGGTCCAAGTAAAAAGGAATGCTTCACCATGGTTCACCGAGGCACTAAAAGTCAACAAACAAAAATGTCGGGCCGCTGAACGCCAGTGGAGGAAATCAAAGACTGATGAGCACCGCAGATATTATATAAATTTTCATTCAATTTATATGAATAATATTAAATCCGCAAAAAGGGCCTATCTTACTCAGCGTATCAACAAAGCAGCCCACTCTAGTAAAGAGCTGCACAAGATACTGAAGGAATTTACCGCTCCCCAGGTTGAGCGATCTTCTTTTGTACCTACCCAAGACTGGGTCGACTCCATTGCCTTGTTTTTTGATAACAAGATCAAAACTATCTATGCCTCATTTCTCTCTTGGGCAGCCGTTCATGTCTGCCTTACCACCAATATGAGTCAAACCAGTCCCTCGCCTCAACAGAATAACATTCCTTTATTAACGGAGTTTGATCCCATAACAAGCATCGAAGTCAGTGAGAGCCTAGGAAGGGTTAAGTCCGGCTCCCCCGCCGATCCCTTTCCTCCCCGTTCCTGTGCCAAAATTTTACCTCTATTTGTGGATATTTTAACCTTTGTTTTCCATCTGTCTTTTAATCAAGCCACATTCCCCCGAAGCTGGAAACTGGCACAGGTGAAGCCCATTCTTAAAAAACCCTCGGCCGACCCTAGCGTGCCAGCCAACTATCGCCCTATCTCCTTGCTCCCCTACTTTGGGAAGGTCCTGGAGTTCTTAGTCAATAAACGCCTCACGACCTATCTCGAAACCCACAGGCTCCTCGATCCTTCCCAATCTGGCTTCCGTGCGGCTCATAGCACGGAGACCGCAGTCATTGAGGTAGTGGACAATATTAGACTGGCCCTGGATCGCCGAGAGTCGGCAATTCTGGTCCTTTTGGACCTGTCGGCAGCATTTGACACAATCTCCCACAGTATTCTCAAACATCGTTTGTGGGAGATTGGTGTCAGAGGGAGGGCCCTGGACTGGTTTGCGAGTTATCTGGCAGATCGTTTCACTAATGTTTCTGTGGACGGGATTACTTCCTGTCCCTACCCAGTAACGGTCGGGGTCCCGCAGGGCTCGATCCTCAGCCCAATGCTGTTTAATGTTTACCTAGCCCCGTTGGCTGACATCATCAGGTCTTATGGTTTTGACACACTATCATATGCCGATGATACCCAGCTGTTAGTGACTTGTGATCCTGACCAGTCTGATGTCCAAACTCGTTTCAAGAGCTGTTTGACTAAGATCAATGACTGGATGCACTTAAACAGGCTTCAGCTCAACGGTGGGAAGACTGAGGTAATCCTATTCGGGAAGGCCGAAAAGTTCTGGACCTGTGACTGGTGGCCTCCAGAGCTGGGTACCTGCCCTTCGCCCAAGCTCGCAGTCCGCAACCTGGGTATTACAATTGATAATTCTTTATCCCTGAAGACCCACATAAATCAAGTGCTGGGGACCTGTTTCGGCATCATGCGTCTGCTACGCAAGATTTTCAAATGGCTACCCATAGAAGCCAGGAAACCGCTGGTCCAGGGTCTAATCATTAGTCGATTAGATTATGGCAATGCTTTATTTACTGCACTCAACCAGGATCAACTTTCCAAACTTCAGATTCTCCAGAACACGGCCGCGAGGCTTGTTCTGGATCTCCCTCCACGCACTCCCTCTGCCCCCATTCTGAACACCCTACATTGGCTGTCAATTCGCCAAAGAGGGCGCTTCAAAATCCTATGCCTTACGCACAAGCTAATGCAAGGCACTGGCCCTCTATATCTGGCGAAAAAACTTCAAAGGTACGTCCCAGGACGCTCGCTGCGGTCTAGCTCTAGACCTCTACTTGTCCAACCCCGTGTCCGGACCGCCCGTAATGGAGGTCGCTCTTTTTCATACCAGGCTCCCATGCTATGGAATAGACTTCCATTGGATTTACTTTCCATAACCGACCATCCACTTTTTCGTAGAAAGCTGAAAACCTGGCTCTTTTCTCAAAAAGCTTAGGCACATTAATATCACGTTACTGCCCGGTTTCTTTGTCTTGGTTGCTAGTGCCCTGCGACCTTTGGTGATTTGTGCGCTATACAAAAATCTTTGACATTGACATTGACATTGACACCCAGTGAGTCAGCCCCTCTCAAAATATGTTACAAATAGTCTCACTCATTAGTAATACACCTAGTATACTAATTTAACTTTTGTAGTAGCTTAGTATATATGTTTAAGAATCTTAAACTCTTAGAAAATACTTACACTCACTGTATGATGTCATCAGTGATGTCATTTGCGATGTCATGAGTGATGTCACTGACCATGTCATGTGTGATGGAATATGTGAAGTCATACTAATCCTTTATGGGTTCTGGAGTAGTGTGCTACTTGCCAAAAAAAACACTTTGACACCTCGTCAGGTAAGCGCTATATAAATGCAAGTAGAATACAAAACAATAAACAGAGCATTGCAGGGGTGTAAGTTATAGTTTTTCTCAGCTAGCTATTACTATTGAATTTTACTTATTTTGTATGAGTGAAATCTGATCTAACTATAACATCACTGTAACCTTTGTTTTTTCAGTGAATTTCTAAGGTTTTTTAAATTCTGTTTCCTAACTCTGACATCCCAGTAACCTTTGTTTTTTTAAGTGAATTTCTATGTTTTTTTTAGCGAGAAAGTTAATATACCCAGTGCCGCGCATTGCCCTGAGGCCAACCCTGCCACACTCACCCAGACACAAGTTGTGCATGGCCTTTGGCCATCAGGAGCACGGGGTTGGATGCAGTGTATTTTTTCTTTTTTTTCTGGATCCACAGATGTTTTTAATGGATCTGAGAATTTACACAAGGGGCAGTGATGAGACATGAGGGTGGATCTGTGGATCTGCTGAACAAAAAACTGGACAATTATTTGCACATGAGGCGTTCCTAACAGACCCCTCTATGTGTTTAAATTTTGTTTACTGAAAAAACAAAGATAACAGGGACATTATAGCTAGGCACACATTTCACTTGTGCAAAACCAATGCAACTTAGCAGTTATAGTTAACTGAGCTAACTAAAACTTATGCCCCTGCAATGCACTGCTTATGACCTCACATATTACATCATTCATGGCATGGTCAGTGACATTACTGATGACATCTCTGATGATATCTCAAATGACATCACTGATGACATCATCCAGTGAGTGCTCATGTTTTCTAAAAGTTAATGAGTGTTTAACATATATACCAAAGTACTACAAAGTTTAAAATATTATACTTTCTTTACTATTAATGAATGATACTATTTCTAACATATATTATGTGAGTGGCTCTGTTGCTGTGTATATTAGTGTGTGAGTGGGTGTCTGAGTACCTTCATGGGTGTGTGAGTGGCTGTATGTGTGTATGTAAGTAGGTGTGTGAGTAGCTGTGTGGGAGAGTGAGTGGTTGTGTGAGTGACTCTATTGTTGAGTGGATGTGTCATTGGCTGTATGGGTGAGTGAGTGGCTGTATGTGTGGGTGAGGGTGTGTGAGTGACTGTATGGGTGAGTGTATGGGTGTCTGAATGGCTGCATGAGTGAGTGACTGCATGTGTAAGTGATTATAAGGGTGAGTGAGTGCGCTGTTTGAGTGGGTGTTTGGTTAAGTGAGTTGCTGTGTGAGTGTCTGTTTTGTAGAGTAACTGTATGAATGGATGTATGGGTGAGTGAACAGATGTGTGAGTGCTTATATGAATGTGTGATCGGGTAAAGAAGTTGTTGTGTGGGTGGGTGAGAGCTTGAATGGGTGAGTGAATGGCTGTGTTGAGAGGCTATATGGGTGAGTGAATGGCTGTGTGAGTGGCTCTATAGGTGAATAAGTAGGTGTGTGAGTAGCTGTATGGGTGAGTGTGTGGCTCTGTGAGTGGCTGTGTGGGTAATTGACTGGTTGTATGAATAGATTTATGGGTGAGTGAGTGGTTGTGTGAGTGCATGTATGAATGACTGAGTGGGTGTCTCGGTGGCTCAATGGATAAGTGGCTGGTTTTGTGAGTACTTGCATGGGTTTGTGAATGGGTATGTGAGTGTTTGTGTGGGTGTATGAGAGATTATATAGGGGTATGAGGGGGTGTGTCAGTGCTTCTGTGAATGATGTCATCAGTGGTGTTTGTATAAGTGAAATGTGAGCCTTACTATAATGTCTATGTAATCTTTGTTTTTTAGTGAAATTCTACATTTTTTAAAAATTCTAGTTCCTAACTATAACATCCATGTAACCTTTGGGTTTTTCAGTGAATTTCTAAGGTTTTTAAAATTCTATTTCCTAACTGTAACCTGTAACCTGAATATAAGTGTATGAATGAGTGCAGCAGTGTCTCAGTTGGTATGTGACTGAGTGTCTCAATGGGCGTTTGATGAGGTGTGTGAGTGGGTCTCGGTGTACCTGCTTAAGTGTATCACTGGGTGTGTGAGTGGGTGCTTGAGTGTCTGGGTCTGTGAGTGAGTGCACGAGTGTCTGAGTGGGTGCATGAGAATCTGAGTGAGTATCTGAGTGTGTCTGTAAGTGAGTGTGTGAGTCTCTGATTGGTCTGTAAGTGGATGCATAAGTGTCTAAGTGGGTCTGTGTGGGAGTGTGTTATAATATGAGTGGGTCTGTGAGTGGGTGTGTGGGTCTATGAGTGGGTCTAGAAGTGGGTGCATAGGACTCTGAGTGGGTCTGTGATTGGATGCATGTGTTTCTTACTGGGTCTGTAAGGGAGTGCATATGTGTCTGAGTGGGTCTGTGAGTCTATGAGTGGTTCTGTGACTGGGTGTATGAGCCTCTGAGTGGCTCTGTGAGTGTGTGAGTCTCTGAGTGGGTCTAAGAGTAGGTGCATGAGTCTCTGAGTAGGTATGTGAGTGGGTGACAGTATGACTAAGTGAGTGCATGAGTGTCTGACTGGGTCTGTGACTGGGTGTATGTGTCTCAGTTCATCTTTGAGTGGGTGGATGAGTGTCTGAAAGGGTCTGTGAGTGGCTGTAAGAGTGTCTGAGTTGTTCTGCGAGTCAGTGCATGAGTGCCTGAGTGGTTTCTGCTCATTCTCTGCTTGTTTTCTGCTCATTTCTGACATTTATTTGGTCTCTTTCTGCTTGTTTATGACCTTTATATTGTCTCTTTTTGCTTGTTGCTGCCCTTTATTTTTTCTCTTGCTCCTTGTTTCTGACATTTATTTTGCCTTTTTCTGTTCCTTTCTGACCTTTATTTGGCCTCTTTCTGATAATTTCTGGCCTTTATATTGCCACTGTCTGCTTTTTGCTGACCTCTATTTTGCCTCTTTCTTCTCATTTCTCACCTTTATTTTGCCTCTTTCTGCTTGTTTCTCACCTTTATCTTCCCTCTTTCTGTTCATTGCTGACCTTTATTCAGCCTCTTTCTGTTCCTTTCGAGCCTTTATTGTGCCTCTTTCTACTCTCTTCTGACCTTTATTTCCATTTTTTTAATAGGGGAGGGCCCCCCTTCCCGGATGATTTGAGCCCTAGGGACCCCATTCCCAGGGGCTTGACCTTATTGCAATGAGGGAGGGGGGCCATGCAGCCTCCCTCTCCTGGTTGCTGCTAAACATGCAGCTCCCTGTGTGTGAAAGCAATTAAACTGTTTCCTTGCCTGCTTGCCAGCAGACAAAAGCTCAGCTTCAAGCAACTACTGAACGGATTTACACCTAATCAGAAAAAAGGCACTTCTCTAGACCAACAGCTACCTTTCTGCCAAATTTGGTTTAATTCCGTTCAGCAGTTTGGGTCGTACCTGTGTATAAAGTGCCTAGGAGAAATTGCATGGAAAAACTAATTTTGGGACCCCCCATTTTTCTCGGTCCCCGCTTGACTGACACTCCAAAACTCCCATGACAGCAGCTGAAGTGAGCATCATAATAGTTTTGAAAATGTCACCAGGATTCATCAAACGGAGCCAAAGTTATTGGCAAAACAAAAAACATTCTTTCTATGGAAAATAGGTCCTAACTATAACTACCTATTAGTGACTAGTTAGGTTGACGTTCTACTCAAAGAAAACCATAGAAATTCAGCAGTCATAGTTATACTTATAGTTATAGTTTTGTTCAGAAACTATAACTCATGGCTAAAAGTTGCCTAACGGCAAGAGTTATCGTCCCTTCAGATTAGTGTGACTATAAGTATAGCTATAACTGCTGAATTTCTATAGTTTTGTGTGGGTAAAACATCAACCTGACTATAGCATCCCTGTAACCTTTGCATTTTTCAGTGAATTTCAGTTTTCTTTGAGGTAAAGTAATATATAATGACCATACATTAGTACAGCCACCACCATGCATGGCCTTCGGCTATGCATGGTGAGAATTGGCCACAGCGGTGTCCCCAGGGCCTAATAAGGCTAGGGGGCATGTGAACCCCTCCCCTT
This sequence comes from Triturus cristatus, assembly GCF_964204655.1. Taxonomy (NCBI): domain Eukaryota; kingdom Metazoa; phylum Chordata; class Amphibia; order Caudata; family Salamandridae; genus Triturus; species Triturus cristatus. Next base: position 495,163,480 of record NC_140588.1, read on the forward strand.
TAAAAACATATAGCGCCCTATGGCCAACCCCCAGCTTGCACCCATCTCCATGCCATGCACAGGGGGTTGGCCACAGGACGCTATATGTTTTTAAAGGGGAGGGGTTCACATGCCCCCTAGCCTTATTAGGCCCTGGGGACACCACTCCCCCGGATCCTTTTGTTAAAGGGGAGGACGCCAAGTGGCCACCCTCTCCAAGCTTCATTAGGCCTTGGGGACTCTTTTGCCTTGGGCCATTTTTTATGAAAGAGGTGGGGGGCTCAGTGGCCCCCTCCCCGAGCTTTATTAGGCCCTGGGAATCCCATCCCCAGGGCCATTGCCTAATATAAAGGAGAGGGGGGCACGTAGTCCCCCTCACCAAGCCTTATTAGGCCCTGAGGACACCATCTTCAAGGGCCATTTATTTTAATTAAAGGGGGGCTGATCCAGCCCCCTTCCCGAGCCTTCTTAAGCCCTAGGGAACCCATCCCCTAGGTCCTTTTTTTTTTTTAAATAAGAGAAACACGTGCTCCCCTCCCTGAGCCTTGTTAGGCCCTGGGGACCCTATTCCCCAGGGCTGTTTATTTGAATAAAAGGAGAGGAGGTCCATGTGGCCTCCTCCCCAAGTCTTGTAAGACCCTGGGGACCCCACCCCCCCGCGCCACTATTTGAATTACAGGAATGGGGAGCCGTGTGGACCTCCTGCTCAAGCTTTTTCCAGTCCCAGGGACTCCGTCCTCCAGGGCCCGCACTATCAATGGTGGGTGCCCTGGTGCCCACTTAGGGCACCCACAATATACTCATTGGGTGTTGCGGGGGTATTCCCAAATCCTGCTGCGTGTGGGGAGCCGGGCTTGCTCCCATCCAGAGGGAGCAGCTACTACTGCTGCTCCCTCCAGGCGTGAGCAATATTTTGGTTTGTTTCCCTACCTGCCTCAGCACAGGCAGAGAAACAGACCAAAAGTCTTCTCCAAGCCAGCAGGAGCATTTTTAAACGTCCCCTGGCTGGGAGCAGACTCTGTGTTTCCTCCCGCTTGGAGCAAGATTACAAAATGCTCCCACCAAGTGGTAGCAAACACAAAATTCCCTACTCGTGCTAGGAGTTGGCTCCCTGGGGCCTTTATTAGCTTGTGAAGAGTGTCCACGCAGTGCCGTCCATTTATTGAATACAGCCCCTGGGTGGGCTCCCCAGGGCATAAATTTAATGAATGCTGCCTGACACCATTTTGTGGGGGTACTTTCGATCCTGCTGGAATCCAGCGAGATAGCTGCAATTTTTGTTGATTTTTTGTTGTTTTGGGTCCCCCTCATGGGGCAATTAGGTCAAGGTATCCCTACCTTGTCCTCTTATATTACTTTTCAATTGTTACATCTCAGGACAGAGGACTAACAGGCACATGCATCAAAAAGAGAGTTTGCGAGTCCTTATTTGCGAATTTTAAGGAATCGCAAATAAAGACTCGCAAAACACGATGCAACAAAAACATTGCGAGAATATTGCGAATCGCTAAAAATCGCTAAATAAATTGCGATTTCGGCATTTGCGAACTCGCTATTAGCGATTTCGCAATTAGCGAAATCGCTAATACCGAAGTCGCTTTTTGATGCATCCTGATGACATCACAACCAGGAAGTGAGCAGCACCAGCCTCATTTCCAGTGCACAGTGTCAGGGAGAGGAGGGAGCTGGCTCTGGGAGCAGAACAGGAGTGTGACAGAGACAGAAGAAAAACTTGTGATATCAAATGGAAGCCTCACAAACAGCAGAGGAGAGCCAAACAGGCAGGAAACGCAAAATTAAATTTGCAGAAAAAGAAATTGACACCCTCATTGAGGGAGTAGTCCACAGCCATGACAAGCTGTTTGGAAAGGCATCATTGAAAGTGGCAGAGCAGGAGAAAAGGAAAATCTGGCTCCGGATCCAAAACAGGGTCAATGCCATTGGGGTGACACACCGCACCATTGAAGAACTCAAAAAACGATGGTACGACTTGCGCAGTCGGGCTAAGGTGCGCATAGCTGACCGCCTGAAGGAGGCAAAGAAGACAGGAGGGGGAACACCAACAGACACTGGGAACACTCCCATGGAGGACTTGATTGAATCCACCATCCAGCCAGAAGCTGTTGTTGGTGTGACCCAGCTGGACACGTCCGGAGCAGCAAACACATCTGAAGGTAAGATGAATGTATGTTTTCTTAGTGTTACAAAATGTAAAGGTAGAACTCGACCACAGCACAGCCCAAGTGCAGACCCTGAACATCCAGTACACAATGCATTCAGTAGGTGAGGGGCATTATGGGAGATGTAGTCAGGTCAAGCAGTTAAAATGTCAAATCTCAGAGTAACAACCCAAAAAAGCTTAATAGAGTATAAAATCATTTACAAAGGCAGAAATTTATTACTGTGCAATTAATATCACAGACATGAAATAATACAGTGTTGCACTGTTTCACCTCACAGATGCACAACGTGTAGAAGATGTGGATAGCGATTCCCCAGACATGCAGGACACCAGCGCAGGTGAACAGATGGACACACCTGTGGTGCAAATAAATCCCTCACGTCCAACAAAGTCACGCAGGGCTACTGTTCCATCCCTAGTCACCATGGAGTGTGAAGATGATGAGGCTGATGCAACACCAGGTGGCAGCCATGGCCAGACAACTTCCATCACACAAACACAACCACAGGTCCCCAGAACTAATCACAGAGCCCGGCGTAGGAGAGGAAGAGCACTCAGGACACAGCAGGAGGAGCAACCAAGTGATGTCTGGGGTGGTCTTGAGGGACAGATGCTCCGTATGCAGCGCCTGCAGACAAAAAACACACGATTAGTACAATTGCAAGTTGGCAAGATGGCTAGCAACATAGCAGTACTGTCAGAAAGTGTGCAGCAACTGAGCAAGGTGATGCATGAGGGAAATGTATCCCAGAAGAGACAGCATCGTCAACTAATGCTGCAATTGAAAATGTTTGCTAAATCAAACAATAGATTGGCCACGACAACTGCACTGCTGGCACGTAGGTCTGTGACCATGCAAACTGAAATGTGCCATTGGAGCGGCGATGTGGCTAAAGCACTGGACCAGGTCACCAATGCAGTTGATTTGCTAAATGCTTCCACAATTGCGGCCAACAATTCCACGCCCGAAGAGGGTAGTGAGGGTGGCTCAAGCCTAAGTAGTGTGGCAGTTCCAGTCCGCACTGCAGGAAGACGCAACACACGCAGCAGTACCCCCGCCGCTTCCAACATAACGGATGACAATGCTGGGTCTGACAGGCGTCTGGGTGTTCGTGGGAAAAAGCGCTAGACTGGCATGTACAAGTGCATTCCACTATGGTGACGTAACCATTTATTTGGATTTGACTTTTCACAGAGTGACAAGTGAATTGACATTTGCAAACCACTTATGTCCATTGCACTGGTCAGATTACAAGTGTGCTTGAACACTCATGGCAATTTTATTTAATTAAAGAATACTCTGATAGCAATAGTCAGTTTCTGTGTCATCATTACTCACCTCAGAAATAATTTTGTGTGATGTCAAATCTTCTCCTACGCCCTTCTGCTGCGCCTGCCCCTTGTGCTGCATGGTGTTGTGGCACTTGCTGGTTCCCATCCTCCGAATCGCTGTCAGACACCTCGATGTCCATTCCTCCCCTTGTCGCTATGTTGTGCAGCATGGCACATGCCGCTACTATCTTGCAGCATTGTTCAGGGTTGTACTTCAGTGCTCCACCGGTCTTATGTAGACATCTGAATCGGCTCTTCAACAGCCCAAATGTGCGCTCTATGATGTTCCTTGTCGAAATATGTGCTGCATTGTACCTCTGTTGATTGGCAGTTGTGGGATTGAGGTAAGGCGTCATTAGGTAATTACGCAAGGCGTATGCGCTGTCACCTACATGTAATGGAGCAAAGAGTCAGTGGCAGCTTCACATTGACATACGTACAATGACAGTGATAAACTATAACACATATTTACCAAGCAGATGTCCCTCTCCAAATTCTCCCCTGACAAGACGGGTGTGTATGCCACTTTGCCTGAAGATATAAGAGTCATGTGCACTCCCTGGAAATTGCGCAACAATGTCAGTGATAATGTTTTTGGCATTGCAAACAACCTGAATATTGAGGGAATGGTAAGATTTCCTATTTCTATATATATATTCCTGTGTTGCAGGGGGACATATTGCAACGTGGGTGCAATCAATACAACCCAAAACATGTGGGAAACGAGCTATCTGGTAGAACTCCTGTTTGGTTTTTGCAAGGTCAAGCGCGGTGGTAGGGAACTTGATATGAGACCCGATCACGGCCATCATGGCATCAAGGAATGCTTTCAATATTCTTGAAAGTGCGCTTTGTGACACACCTCCCGCAACAGCAATGACCCCCTGAAAACTGCCTGACGCCAGAAGGTGTAGGCAACATAGGACCTGCACATGCGTTGGGATGGCATTGGTCCTACGTGTCTGTCGTTGCATTATGGGGTCCAATTCATTGATTAGGTCATGGATCATTGCTGCATTGAGCCTATACTTGTCGTATATCTCATCCTCTTGCTGGCCTAGCAAAGTTATGCGGACTCTGAAGATGCGCTCATTCATTCGCCTCCGTCTCTGTGCGGCAGCCTGCAGCCTCATCCTCCTCGCCATCAGGTAAATCCCTGCCATTGTGAACAGTGCTGGCTCATTCTGGGTGTGTTTAAATGGGTTTCAGTTGGTTTTCACCTGTCTGTGATTTGCACTCATGATTACCACCTGGTTGTGATCCTTCTTATTTAGCGATCGCTAATTTGCGATTTTCATGGAAATCGCTATTTGCGATTTGTCATGCATACATTTTGCGATTTGTTGTTTGCGATTCGGTAATTGGGACACGCTAATACCGATTCGCTATTTGATTCGCAGAATGTTTTGCGATTCCTTATATTTGCGAAAAAATGGATTTTCGCAAATATACAGTTGATGCATTTCAACACTGACTTTTGCGATCGCAAACGGCCTATTTTTGCGATTCGCACCCTTTGCGATCGCAAAAAGGTTTGATGCATGTGCCTGTAAGTCCACTAGCCCTGTGATGGCTACCAGTACCAGTGTTGTAGTGAGATGCCCCAAGGGAAATAATGCTCCCAGAGCCAATCAGAACACTCTATTTTTAAATTGGTGATCCTTCAAGAGTCTCTCGAGCCTCTCACAGACCCAAACATCCATATATACAATTATTTTTTAACCTTAATTTCCCAAAACCTGCTGAACAGATTTACACCAAATAACAAAAAGCACAATCTTCGGACCAAGATCTAGCTTCCTGCCAAATTTGATGTAATTCCATTCTGCAGTTTTTGCGGTAGCCCATGCTAGACGGAGCATCTCGAAACTTTCTATGCACAAACCAGTCAAAATGTAGCACCTTTTTGAACGTTTCGTTGAGATTTATAAAATAGTACCAAAGTCATTAGCAACACAAAAAACTCTTTTCCTAGGAAAGCTGACCTAACTATAACTTTCGACACTGTCTCCCACCGCCGTCTCACATCTAGACTCCACACAGGGAACCGCCCTCGACTGGCTCTGCTCTTTCCTCGCCGCAGAACCCAAAGGATCAGACTACTGCCTTTCCTCTCCGAACCCACAGAGACCAACTGCGGAGTACCCCAAGGATCATCGCTCAGTCCCACACTCTTCAACATCTACATGGCCCCCCTCGCCGCCATCATCAGACAGCATGGACTCAGCATAATATACCACACCAACGAAACCCAGCTCCTCCTCTCCCTCACGAATGGCCCTGAAACCACCAGACTCAGCTTCCAAGAAGGAATTAAAGACATCGCAGCTTGAATGAACAGCAGCTGTCTGAAACTCAACTCAGCGAAGACAGAAGTCCTCATCTTTGGACCTACCCCCTCAGCTTGGGACAACTCATGGTGACCCACCACACTCATCAACCCCCCACCTCCACAGATCATGCCTAGAACTTCAACATCATACTCTACTCTTCACTCACCATGATCCGACAGATCAACGCTGTCACCTCCACCTGCTTCAACACCCACTGCATCCTCTGCCAGACCTTCCAGTGGATCCCCCCGAAGCCAGAAAGACCATTACCCACACACTCATAACAAACAGACTGGACTACAGAAACGCCCTCTACACTGGAATCAACAAATCCCTGCTACACAAGCTCCAGACCATCCAGAACACCACAGCCAGACTCGTCCTCGACATGCCAGGACATGAGCATATCACCCAACACCCTTGAGACCTCCACTGTCTCCCCGTCAAGAAGAGAGTAACCTTCAAGTTACTTATTCATGCCTACAAATCCCTCCACAACACCGGACCCAAACACCTCAACGAAAGAGTCTCCTTCATGTACCCAAAAGAAACCTACGCTCCACCAACCTCACTCCAGCAGAAACCCGCGCATCTGCAGAACCAGAGCGAGCGGAAGAGCCTTCTCCTACTTTGCAGCCAAATCCTGGAACAAGCTCCCTGTCAACGTCAGACGCTCCCCCTACTCTGCACACCTTCAGGAGGAGCCTTATGACCTGGCTTTTTGGATGACTTGGAGCTTTACCCCCCCCCCCCCCCCAAGTGCCTTGAGACCCTCATGGGTGAGTATATCGATTGATAACTTATTAGTGGTGACCGCCACTAGTCCAACGAACAGGGAAAGAGACAAACTGCTTAGAGATACAGGAAGATGCATGTTTAGTAGCTGCATGGGTCTGAAAACAATGCCGGCTCCCTCAGGGGACGAGGAGCTGGCTGGGTCCATGGAGGCCTTGCAGGTCCCTCAGTCCCCAATGGAGAGGCCAGGCCCTGGGGGATGGGGTCCCTGGGGCCAAAATAAGCCTGGGGAGGGGTCTGCACGGCCCCCCTCCACTTTTTCTTTAAATAAAAAAATAAAGCCCGGGCAACGGGCGATAGGGTCTCTGGGGCCCAAATCAGCCCAGGGAGGGCCACGTGGCCCCCTTTCATTTTTCTTTAAATAAATAATAAAGGCCGGACCCTGGGGGATGGTGTCCCTTGGGCCCAAATTGGCCCAGGGAAGGGGGACCATACAGCACCCCTATCTAATACAAAAAGTTTACAAAAAAAGACCAGCAAGTCACTGAGGCCCACCCCCTTTCTCCACCACTCTGCAAACGGACCAGCTGGCGCACTGCTGGTTGAGGGATGAAGTCCCCTTTGATGCTGAGGGTCCTTGAGGGCCAACAAGCCCCCCTGATATCTCCGGTAAGTCCCACACAGTGGGATTGCTGAGAGGTCACCAGTAGTGCACCAGGAGGTGTGCTTGCATAGTGGTGGTAACAGGGGGTGTGACCTATGAAGACCTCTCACAATCCCACTGTGTGGGACTTACTAGAGGTAGGAGGGGGATAGTTGGGCCCCAAGGACCCTCTAGAGCTAAGGGGACTTCAACCCCAGCCAGCAGTGCACCAGGAGGTGCATTTGTAGAGTGGTGGAGAAAGGGAACATGGCCTCCGAAGACCTCTCAGCATTCCCACTATGTAAGCCTTACTGGAGGTAACAGGATGGCTGCCTGTTGGACCCCAAGGACCCTCTGGAGCCAAGGGGACGTCATTGCCCAATCATCAGCATGACAGGAGGCATATTTGCAGAGTGGTGGAGAAAGGGGGCATGGGGTCCAAAGACCTCTAAGCAATTGTGCTGTGTGGGACTTACTGAAGGTAACAGGAGGAGTTGAGTGAATGGATGTGCAAGGGGTATATGGGTGAGTAACTGGATATGTGAAAGGCAGTATAGCTTAGTGTTGGAGTATATGAGTGACTGTATGTGTGCGTGACGGATTGTGACTGTGGCTGTATGGGTTAGTGAGTGCATGTGTGAGGGGCTGTATGGGTGAGTGAGTATGTGTTAGTATCTGTATGAATAGGTAAGTCGGTACGTGTAAAACTGTAAAGGTGAGTAAATGGCTGTGTGATTGACTCTATAGGTTAGTGAGTAGATGTGTGATTAGCTCTATGAGTGACGAACAGTGTGAGAGTAGCTGTAGGGTGTATGAGTGGATAGATCAGTGGCTGTATTAGTGAATGAGTTGGTGTATGGCTGGGTGTATGGGCAACTGAGTGGATGTGTGTATAGTCCTATGAGTCAGTGAGTGGGTATGAAAGTACTGATATGGGTGTGTCAATAGTTTTGAGAATGTTAGTGTGGAAGTTGGATTTGGTATATGAAAGGTTATATTGGGGTGCAAGTGGGTGCATTAGAGATTCTGTGGATGATGTCATCAGTGATATCATTTGAGATGTCATGAGTGATGTCACCAGTGATGTCACTGACCATGTCCTGAGTGATGTAAAATGTGAGGTCAGAAGCAGTGCATTGCAGGGGCATGAGTTACAGTTACCTCAGCTAACTATAACTAATGGATTTCTCTGGTTTTCTATGAGTGAAATGCCAGCCTTACTATAACATCCCTGTAACGTTTCTTTTTTTGGTGAATTTCTAAGTTTAAAAAAAATTCTATTTCCTAACTATAACGCCCCTGTAACCTTTGTTTTTTTTCAGTGAATTTCCAAGGTTTTTATAAATTCTATTTCTTAATTGTAACATCCATTTTTTTAAGTGAGCCTCTAAGATTTTCATATTTTCTTTCTATATTTGGATAATGTATATCATATTTATGTTATAAACCACTCATTTTTAGGTCAAGCTTCGATTGACCTGCCATATCTCTTCTGTAGGGTTTGGCTAAACCCGCCAATTGCCATTGGTTACTATCTGTGGCACTCAGAAATGCTGGCTTCTTATTGGTGCATTTCTGTAAAAGTCCCTCCTTTGTATATTTAGCTCTCTTTCCGGCGATTTCACTCAGAGAGCATTTTAGTTGGCCATCACACAGTACAGCAGGTGATGGCCTCTCCTCCCATCTGGCTATTTGTAGGTCAGGTGCTATTTTTTTGTTTGTAGTTTTATATAGCACGCAAACCGGACCCGAAGGTCACCAGTTACGTTGCACAAGAACACATTCATTATTTTGTAGGCAAGGTGAGATTAAGTGATTTGCCCAGAATCACCGGATGTTGAGCCGATGCGATTTTCACTTTTATTTCAGCAGCGCAACGTCCGTGTGCCTTCTTTCCTGATTTTCAGCTCCCAGCGTGTTGTTTGTAGCTGGCATCTCCATCACTACTCTTCCGTGCCATCCCCCCTCACAACACTGAGTCCACCTCCACCACCACTCCTAACTCCAAAATCACTGCTCGGAGTTTCAAATCTAAGGCAGTTTTTTACTCTCTGTATCGTTCACGCACATCACTTATCTCCCAGTTCAGTGCCCCCCACCCACCCCACACCCTCCCACAACACAGCTTACCCGACCCCCTCGCACTACTGACCCTGCCCCCACCACCACCCCTCGCTCGGAGGTGGCTGCTCAGCAGTTTCAAATTTAAGCCAGTTTTGATTACTTTGTGCACAATTTGCGCCTGCGATGTAATCTCTCCCTTCAACACTGCTTGACTGCCCCACCACTATTCCTTCGAGGTGAGTAACACCACTCGTTCCGCAGCTGTGGCCTGCATGAGCTGTGTTTTATATTGGTAAATAAGACAATTCCTCGGTAGGCCGTGGGTGCAGACTGGCGGCTCTCTCGTGCGTGCATTTCATGCGGGCCCTTCTGCGGCTCCTGTGCTCACAGCTTCCCAGATGCACCAAGAGAGCGATACAAAACATAGAAAGTTAGTGGGTGATAAAGAGCGCATTATCCATGCTTGGGGTGCGGGCCAGATGATCTCGCAAACGAGCAGCCCCAGCTACTGCTGTGAGCAGCGGCTGGTCCCCACCACCCCTGAATGGTTTCTGACTTCAGATTTGTATTTATTTTCACTTAATATCTCCCAAATTACAGGGACAGCTACATTTCTTTTCTAGGGCAGAGTGGGTTTGTCATGTATAGTTTTAACTTCTTTTTAAATGCATGCCACCTTCAGAGAGTTGCAGAGATTAATGTATTTTGTATATGTTTGCAAAAAAAAAGACGGAAGACTTGCAAAATCACTTTCACCAAGTCTGGGACTTATTCATTTTTGCTTATGAGAACTATGATATGTTTGTATTTAACCAACACAATTCTGATTTACAGCAGCTCATTTAGTAAACTATTTGCCATAGATAATGGGATTATGTCGTAAAAACAGCATGATAGGACCATTTTTAATTAGCATTCATCTTCACACCATCAGTTTTTCATTAAGAAATAACCTGATGCAGGAGAATTTTTGAGAAATTACAGCATATACAATAACATTTTACTTTAAAAAAAATGTTGACAGGGAATTATAACGCTTTTCAATGAGTTATAGTGCTTGTGCATTTACACATGGGGGAGGGGGTTGTTTAGCACCCTCTGCACAAAACATTTGCTCTATGAGCACTGTAGCAGGCGAATGAAGCCAGATGGAGAGGGATAAACACTAATAACTGGTTATTTTCTCAAAGGCTCCAAAGACTGATAAATAGTGTTTATAATATAGTAGTATCTATCACTTCCTTCAAATGATTAAAAATCCTCGTGCATTTTTAGTTTCAACAGGAAATAGTTGCAGCTTATTACCGAGGCGCTTTAACTCCAACAGAGTTATTTGAGTTTTTTATGAAGTGCAACTCAGCCACTCACGTGCTTTTTCATTAAAAAAATGTTGTCACTACAGCAGAGCTGTTCACGTTTTCATGAAAATACATGCAGCACAACTCTGAACTCGCTCTGGTGCCTCTTTACTGAAAAATGTTAGGTGTCTACATTTTTTTTCTTGCAAAATGCCATATTTCCCGCTGTGACAAATTTTGGCAACCTGATCACTTGTTTTATTATTTTTTGTAATAATTTTTTGTTAACACAACCCTGTCCATGCACACTCAATCAAGCCAAGTCTCTCTTATACTTTAAACATAAAGCCCCTTCTGCACCAACTTAAGAGCTGCTACTGACATTCAGTGGCTTGTCAATCACAGCACAATGCATCTATATGCAACACTATATATATTATAAAGTACAAATATGGTGGCTAACGATAACGCCACCAAAGTCACGCTTCATGTGAAGCCTCAGACCGGACCGTTTCAGTGAGTGGAACCTGCCTCTTAAATTGACTCTGCCTCAGCTTAGCAAGCCTTTCCGAGACTCTGACATGTTGTGCCATCTTTCAGGGTTCTCAGGCAAATCAATTTTAAGGAGGCAGTGTTATCAAATGGTTGCACTTCTCAACCATAACTTTAAGAAATATTTTAAACAATAATAAAAAAGTGAGTTATATCTCATCCACAAACCTTTACGCCTTTCTATTTCTGTGAATTTTAATGAATGGATTGGTTTGACTGGCTGCTTACAATGCTTTATGCAGCAAGAGAAGGAAAAATTGCAATATTGAAAGTACAATCAGTGGTAGCTCAGGTGCTTTGGTACATATTTAGAAACCACTCTCATTGCACACACAAATGACCATAATTGTTTCATGACAAGTACTTCTCAAAGCAGTGCTATTAGTGTCAACGCTTCCATGTTGAAGAACAGTAGATGTTGCTGCACGCAGGAAAATGTGCTGCATGGCTAAATACTTATAAGGTCCCAAAGGCGAGACCGATTGCATTGCAAATGCTTGTTTTACTTGGTATGTGTTTATCAGAAAGTATATTAGTAACTGGTTTTATTATTTTTTTTAATGTGAGTCAGCACAACATTGTCACATTTACTGTGGAGAATCTGTGATCAGTAAATGTGTTTCACATACTGAAAAGTACACTTAAAGAAATGTTTAAAATAAAGTCTATCTCAATATTTAGTAAGATATTGCTTTAAGTTTTCTTTCAGTTATAGATTTAGGAGAAAAACACTTTTACAAAAATGTTTTATATTCTCGACTACCAGTGCCATCACGGTGCCGTTGGTAGTCGCGAAGAGCGTGTGTTTTGTACAATGTATAAAACATATATAGACACATTCCACAGTAAATTTAACAGGTGAGCTTTTTAAGTGTACTTTTCAAACTCATATTTTTGTAGTGAGTTTTCAGAAAACTCATCTTCAAAGACTATTTTCCGTTCTCGCAGTGACGCCGGGCGTTGTGATGATATCGCCAGCTAAATCAGCGTGAATACATCAGGAAATGACAAAACAAATGCAGACATTCAATAGCCACCGCCACATTCAAAACTTATAACTGCAAAATGGATAATAATCAACACACTCAGCACATTTCTATCTACATGACTGTATAATAGCACGTACAACTCCCTTAAAATCTCTATAACACAGTGCATAACTCTTTCAGTGTAATCTATGACTGCATGCATACCTGTATCTCTAAGTCTCTCATTCACGGTATAAGTATTTGAGAGGATCTGTGAGACAATGCATCAGTCTAATAATTCTTCTGAACCAAAATGCGCGACTGCCTCATTACATCTATGAATGGGTGCATCAGAATGACAATCGGTCTGTGCTTGGTTGCATAAGACTCTCATTCAATCTGTGAGTTGGTGCATGAGTGCCCTTTTGCATTTGTAAGTAAATATATGACTGTCTGACTGGATCTGTGAGTGGATACATGAGTGTCTAAGTGGGTGTCTGAGTGGGTGAGTGAGTGGCTGCATGAGTATCTGAGTGGATCTGTGAGTGAGTGCATGAGTCTCTCAGTGGGTCTATGAGTGGCATCTTGAGTGTCTGAGTGGTCCTGTGAGTGAGTGCATGGGTTTCTGAATGGGACTGTGAGTGGGTGTGTGAGTCTCTGAGTGTGTGAGTGACTGGGTGCATATGTCTCTGGGTGGGTCTGTGAGTGGGTGAGTGAGTGACTGTATGGGTGTGTGAATATCTCAGTGGGCCTGTGGGTTGGTATGGTATATGAGTGTCTGAGTGAATATGTGAGTGGGTGTATGAGTGTCTCAATGGGTCTGTGAGTGAGAGCATAAGTCTGAGTGGGTGAGTGAATGGGTACATGCATGAGTGTCTGGGAGGATCTGTGACTGGAAGGGCATGTGTTTGGGTGGGTCTGTGAGTGGGTGCATAAGTCTTTGAGTGGGTGAGTGAGTGGGTACATATACATCTGAGTAAGTCTATGTGGGGATGTGTGAGTCTCTGACTGTACGAGTGTGTGACTGGGTGCATAACTCGCTGACAGGATCTGTGACAGAGTCTGTGAGTGACTATATAGGTGTGTGAGTGGGTGTATAAGTGTCTGAGTGAATCTATGAATGGGTGTATGAGTATCTCAGTGGGTCTGTCAGTGGGTGTCTCAGTGGGTCTGTGAGTACATATGTGCATGTGTGAGTGGGCCTGTAAGTGGGTGCATGAATCTCTGAGTGGGTCTGTACAATGATGCGTGCCTCTCCAAGTGAGTTTGTAAGGGGGTGCATGAGTTTCTGAGTAGGTCTGTGAATGTGTACAGGACTGCCCAGGTGGGTCTGTGAGTGGGTGCAAGTGTCTTTAAGTGGGTATGAGACTGTGTGCATCGGTCTATGATTGGGTCTCTAAATAGATGTGTGAGTCTCTGAGTGGGTCTTTACATGGGTGCATCACTCTCCGAGTGAGACTGCAAGTGGGTTCATAAGTACCTGAATGGGTATGTGAGTGGGTGCATGAGTATCTGAGTGGGTATGTGACTGGATGTATTAGTGTGTGAGTAGGTATGTGAATGGGTGTATAAGTATCTGAGTGAGTCTGTGACATTTCATCAATGTTCAGGATGTCGGTGCAATATTCATGATGGCCCCGCTGGAGGTTGCGGGACAGTCACAAATTTTGGACACATAAATTTTATCACTAATACCCCCATTTCTCAAACATGGGGTCAGAGTATCTCCATCCTTGCCCCTTATCTTAGCTTTCACAGACATTTTCAGCCCCGGGAACCATTCCCAATCAATAAAATGGCAACCACAACTTTCTTTTCAGGTTGCATCCAGCCAATCACAGCATTCCCGCTGGCGTGCTTTTGCGATTTACCTTGAACACGTTGTGATTTAACCACAATCACAGCAAAACCGCCGCTAAATATCCGTTGGCAGAGAGTTCACTATATTGTTTGGTTTTAATTTCACAAAAACTCCTTACACCAAATAACAAAAAGCACAATCAATACCTTTCTGCCAAATGTGTTGTCATTCTGTTCAGCGGTTCGGGCTGTAGGTTTGACAATGTGTTTCAATGGGAATTAACATTACAAATGCACCCTTATTTTGTGCCCCTATTTCTCAGGTCCCATTGCACCGATCACTCCCAAACTTTCCATGACACACAGAACCTACTTTGACCCTTTTTGGTGGGAAATTACATGCAGATTGGTCAAATGATGCCAAAGTTATAGGCAAGTCAAGTCAAAAGGGAGAGGAGTTGGCCTAACGGCTAGGGTGTTCGACCTCGGACATGGGGAACTGGGTTCAAGTCTCGGTAATGACGCTAAACATCCTGTGATTCTGGGCAAATCACTTAATCTCCCCTTGTCTAACAAAAATGAATGTGTGTGTGTCCTCATGTAACGTAACTGGTGCTATGTAAAGCACTCTGATACCCGATTCGGATCAAGTTCACGCTATATAAAACTCTGCAAAAAAACATGCTTTTTCTATATAGACAGTAGGTCCTAACTATAACTACCTACTGGCGACCACCATATAGGAGATAGATATATATATATATATATATATATATATATATATATATATATATATATATATATATATATATATATATATATATATATATATATATATATATAACTGGGCACACACACAGGAATGTACTGACCAGCAGATTTATTGGAAAGTGGCATAATGCATTTCAGAGCAATCCCTTTCTCAAATTCCTTTCCACCAAACAGTGCCACCGGAATCCAATGATTTAAAATGCCTGCTTCGCTATGATAGGCTGAAGAAAACGGTGTCCATGGCGGTGATTCGAGCATCCAGGTAAGTACATCCCCCATGTGGGTGGCGCTCTCCTTTCCACCACTCACACCTTAGTCACAGGCATCTCTCTGCTGGCCCCACAATCCATCACCCTGCCGCTTTGTGGCTCCTAAGGAAGTCCCGAAATGGAGTCAGCAGGTAACAAAGCGGCGGCAAGGCAGTGTTTCAAGTCCTTTAAATACACCACAAATGCCACTATTCGCTGCCTCACTACTTGTAGGGTGGGGCGCCCAGGTGGATAGTGGCCACGCACCAAACATCATGTCCAAGGCCCCTCACACGACAGGAAGAACCGGGCACACACACAGGAATGTACTGACCAGCAGATTTATTGGAAAGTGGCATAATGCATTTCAGAGCAATCCCTTTCTCAAATGCCTTTCCACCAAACAGTGCCACCGGAATCCAATGATTTAAAATGCCTGCTTCACTATGATAGGCTGAAGAAAACGGTGTGCATGGCGGTGATTCGAGCATCCAGGTAAGTACATCCCCCATGTGGGTGGCGCTCTCCTTTCCACCACTCACACCTTAGTCACAGGCATCTCTCTGCTGGCCCCACAATCCATCACCCTGCCGCTTCGTGGCTCCTAAGGAAGTCCCGAAATGGAGTCAGCAGGTAACAAAGCGGCGGCGAGGCAGTGTTTCAAGTCCTTTAAATACACCACAAATGCCACTATTCGCTGCCTCACTACTTGTAGGGTGGGGCGCCCAGGTGCATAGTGGCCACGCACCAAACATCACGTCCAAGGCCCCTCACACGACAGGAAGAACCGGGCACACACACAGGAATGTACTGACCAGCAGATTTATTGGAAAGTGGCATAATGCATTTCGGAGCAATCCCTTTCTCAAATGCCTTTCCAACCAAACAGTGCCGCCGGAATCCAATGAGTTAAAATGCCTGCTTCGCTATGATAGGCTGAAGAACACGGTGTGCATGGCGGTGATTCGAGCATCCAGGTACGTACATCCCCCATGTGGGTGGCGCTCTCCTTTCCACCACTCACACCTTAGTCACAGGCATCTCTCTGCTGGCCCCACAATCCATCACCCTGCCGCTTCGTGGCTCCTAAGGAAGTCCCGAAATGGAGTCAGCAGGTAACAAAGCGGCGGCGAGGCAGTGTTTCAAGTCCTTTAAATACACCACAAATGCCACTATTCGCTGCCTCACTACTTGTAGGGTGGGGCACCCAGGTGCATTGTGGCCACGCACCAAAACATCACGTCCAAGGCCCCTCACACGACAGGAAGAACCGGGCACACACACAGGAATGTACTGACCAGCAGATTTATTAGAAAGTGGCATAATGCATTTCGGAGCAATCCCTTTCTCAAATGCCTTTCCAACCAAACAGTGCCGCCGGAATCCAATGATTTAAAATGCCTGCTTCGCTATGATAGGCTGAAGAACACGGTGTGCATGGCGGTGATTCGAGCATCCAGGTAAGTACATCCCCCATGTGGGTGGCGCTCTCCTTTCCACCACTCACACCTTAGTCACAGGCATCTCTCTGCTGGCCCCACAATCCATCACCCTGCCGCTTCGTGGCTCCTAAGGAAGTTCCGATATATATATATATATATATATATATATATATATATATATATATACATATATATACACACACATACACACACACACACACTCCAACTCCAATTCCTTTAGTAAAGAATAGGACACCAACACAGGAGCTGAATCAAACACTCCATTTCATGTGTATTGAATTCTCTGCTGCTATGCGTTTCGGCACTTCTTGCCTTGCTCACACCTTTTTTTAATCAAACAATCTGCTTCATGTTTATTGAAGCCTCCGCTGGTATGTGTTTCGGCACTTCCTGCTTTGCTCACACAACAAAGCGTCACCGTGACTCCACCATTAAAAATGCAGAACCCGACATCACTTGGTACATAACTTCAATGATCATGGTAAACAGACTCACAAGTGTAAGTAATGCCTGACTTTTGTGACATTACATTTCATTAAATG
Organism: Triturus cristatus; assembly: GCF_964204655.1. Classification (NCBI taxonomy): domain Eukaryota; kingdom Metazoa; phylum Chordata; class Amphibia; order Caudata; family Salamandridae; genus Triturus; species Triturus cristatus. The sequence continues at coordinate 495,180,390 of NC_140588.1, forward strand.
AATACAAAACATCGGCAGCATGAGATTTAAAAATTACACTGGTTACTCTAAATACACAATTCAAAATCCGCCTAAAATAAAATATACCACGCACATGTGGAGGCAATTAAAATGTATTGTCCCTCACCTAATCACATTTCATTTGTGCTGCGGCTACTGCAGGTGAAAATTCGACATTTTGCTTATTCATTTAGACCGCTTGAAGGGTACTGGACTCGATTTCATGCAAAGAATCTTAAACCTTCTCATTGCCACGAAATGTGTGTTCTGACCACTATTAAATTTTCCACGCAATATTCCCACAGTAATATGGCTTACTGAGGTTCCGGGATTGTTATTTTCTTTCTTTCTTTTTTCACACACATTTTTATATATATTCCCCTCTAGTTCCTGCATATGAATAGAATTGCAGAGAATCGGGCTCCCACAATATAATTGAGATACAATGCTGAATTTATATATTATGAAAACAAAGAGCTTTAAGCCTTGATGCCAACAAGTGTCTAATAATGCAACAAGTTATAGAGCCTAAAGTCATATTGGCTGCTCCACTGCATTTATGATATGGTCTCTTTGTGCAAAATACTTCAACAATGTCAAAAGTGCAAGAGCTTGCGTACTCTAGGCACAGTTTTAAAACCATCAGTAGTTTTTTTTTTATAAAACAAGAGGTATACAGGCACTGAAACCATGTTGATTGTCAGAGACACTAAACTCCATTCCTGAATAAAGTGCTAATACATTTGTACAACATTTTAATTTCTAAAGTGCAAGTGCTTTATAGAACTAATGTGCAAATGTTGCATAATTTCATAACAATAAATATAAAGTGCTAATGCTTACATACAATGGACTTTAGAGGAGCTGCCCCCGTATACCTGTGTTCATGATCACATTGACAAATTAATGTATCAAAAGGCCCGTATTGAGAAAAAGTGGTCAAAATTGTGCTACTCATTACTCTCTATAAATAAATTCCCAAAAATCATACTTCTCCTTGAGTGTGAAAAAATCAATACTAGGACACATCTTCCTGGTTTCTTTCATCCTTAGTTATGCACTTCTACTCTTTTAACTTCCTTTTATTGTTCACACCCTGCAAAACATTAAAAGTCAAATTTAAAAACGCTGATTACAGATATCTGGATTAACCTAAGTGGACATGTAAATCTTCATCTGCATTAAGTCCAGATGGGATTTTTGTATTAAAAAGCAATAAATATCTTGATTCCAACTGGCACAACCTCATCTCACGATTTCCACCCCTATACATTGCTAAGAGTAGGGAGTCTCAGGATGTTAACAGTTTTCTTTACTTTTACATTCTGCTGCAGTCAGTTAGAAGCAATACTTATCTTCCACACAAAGGTTTATAGTGACACAGCCTGAGATAGTAAGAAGAGGTATGAGTGTACATGCATTCAGAAATGTTTTTATTTTTTCTTGTGTTGAGGTTTCAAGCATTTCCAGGAATCTACTGAAACAAAGGGAAATAGTTATGCAGAGACATTGCTATTTGGTATCTATTTTCAAATAAAGTAAAGTTTAGTATTCCAGTAACAAGTTACTTAAGACATCTTTTTATCATGTGGAGATCCACCTTGACCCCAAAAGTGATGTGACAGAACACAGAGCCCTGTGTCTCCTTTTCTCTCTTACTCCATTCCCCTTTTATAACAGGCGTTTATATTTCAGCATATGTGATCACTGATGTAGTGAGTGTGAGCTAGAAAAGAACATCACTTGCATTGTATACTGTTCAAGTCAAACCTGGTGTGTTTTTATATTTTTTATGCATAACATTCATCATTAAGCCTTTGTTGTGAGCACTTTGTGCTACATGTACTTTACAGTGTTGGTTGAGGTTATGGTAGTCTAAAACTAACTAAAAGGATTAGCTTAGTTTTAACATCAGACCAATTGGGTCATTCATTTTAAATGGGGATGGAGCCAATAGTCCCTAATGTTGAAATGTATCTAGAATTTGTTTGAAGTTCCTTTCTGCCCGTGGCATCCTACGATTTTGCCACTGAAACTATGGTTCATCATGCAAAGAAATTACATGAGGATTTACTCTTCTTCCTCAACCTACATGTTTTTTATATTTTGCTGAATCCATTTGTAACTCCCATTTGAGGCCATAGTGGTTCTTAAGTGGCTGGGATCCTAACGAACAAAAAGGCTCCCAATTCATCTTCTTCTCCAATTGGAACGTTCATTACAAGCTCGGAGGAAATCACTTACAGTTAGTATTATATCATAGGTTTCTGTTAGTTGAGCCCACCCGAAAAAAGTATTTAAAATACTCCTGTCAATATCCTCTTCAATTGAAATTTGAGTTTTTTAAATGTTGTATGGTTCCCTCTAATGGCCACCTGGAGTTAGAACGCAAATAAGTAATTTATTTCTCCTATGTTCAAGAGGGGCTTGAGTTTCCGGTGGTATATTTTGATATTCACTGCACTTTTTTATCAACACCACTGCCCATTCCCCATTCTTCAGAAGCGCCCTTTTCCCATGAGGCATCCTGTCTCTGTGTTGCAGCTAATTTCTTCTTTTAGATGTGTTGCTTCTGTCCTTATCAATTTCTAGCCACTTTTCTCTGTTGTTGGAAAACTTGCCCCTTTTCAAGTCCCTGCTAAGAGGAGGCACTGATATGTGAATCTGATCTCCTGTGGAGATTGAGAGAAATGCTTGTCAGAAGACTTGTATTTTTCTGGAGTCCTACCTTTTTTGCTATGTCTCAAGTTATAACCCCAATGGCTTTGAGCTCTGTGGTACTATTAAACTTATTTTTAGGTAATCCACCTTGATTTTCATAGCCTGTTGCTTTTGTTTAGAATGTGTTTCATTTCTGGATGTAGGTTTCATTTGGGGTCTCTGCAGCTGTGTTGGCAGAATGTCCCTTAACATTGAAGCAAACACTTGAGAAATAATCTTTGGTAATTCTGTCTCTTTCTCTGGTCTTGAGGAGTAGCCACATATTTCTAGCATATGGCCAACAGTGCTGCATCACTGTGTTATATGTCTAGGAACAATTTATGCTCCTGTATCGAAGATATCTATCAGTTGTCAGCCTCAATTACCTGCCTGTGAAGCACTGTGCTGGGAACGGTAAAGTTTCTGGATGCACTGGAAGTATGTCATCTGATAATCCTGTCTAGAACAAAGTCATATGGTCAATGTATGTCAAAGGCACCTCAGCATACTCATATTATCATGTTGTTCTGGAGGCTCTGTATGTGCTTATTTAGTGAAAAGCCTTGCTGCATCCTCATCTTCTATCTCAGTCCAGGAGTAAAACAACCCACTCCTAGTACAGGTACTTACATTTAAACTGTTACTCTGCTTTACAAACATCATTAAACAAGGGGCACTTTTCAGAAAACGTATGGGTATTTTAAAATACCTATGAGCGTGATAGGATTCATTTGTGTATGAGGAAATTGTGGGGTATTTCAGACCCTAAGACGCCCATAGGAACTGGTACCTTGTTGGGCGCCCTGTCAAGTACCACAAGATTTATGAGGTCACAGCTTGTAGATTTCCCAAACCACAAAATGGAAATGAGACCATTTCAGAGAAAAGGAAACCTGGCAGGTGATTCTCACCCACCCCAGTGAGTTATTCTCTGGTGAAGTTGGTGTGTTAAGAGTTAATCAGATCTGTTAGAGAGTCACTGACATTTGCAAGTGATCTATCAGAGCCGCCCCCTGAACCCTGGAATTAATACACACACAAATAACAGGATTTTACAATGTATTAGAATGTATTTTTCCAACTCTTGAATAAATCAAGCAAAGACGAATTAACATCATAATTATAACCATCTCAACAACTGAAAATTATAAGAGAATGAAAGGTAGATACACCCAAAACCCTGTTCATCACAGACCCTTAACCAATTAGTGTAATGTCCTACCCATGAAAATTTGTAGCTGCGTCAGAGTTGGATGCATTACTTTGCCATAATCTGCACCATAAAAATGTAAGTCTTGGGCACACGTCAACAAGGTGTCAATCAAGTGACAATATAAGAAATTTTAAAGAAATGTCAATGTTCATCTCCAGTGTATTGATTCTTGTTTTTATTATTCCAACGAACAAACGAAAACCAGCCAACAAGTGTTTCGTCGCCAATGGGAGTAATCACGCGACTTCCTTAGGGCTGGGAAAGATACAAATAACACTATGAATAAAACGAACTCAGTAACGACTTATGTGCTGGAGATTAATCCAAGTGTCCAAAATTGTGTGACTTATTATCACCTTAGAGTGGAAACCCTGACAGAACATACAATAATAACAAACATGATATAGCCATGGTGACTTGCATTTCAAAGCGAAAACTTAAATATTAAACAAAAAAATTATCCATCTACAACCTAGTGCAAATGAGTGATAATGTGACTTTTGTCTAAAACAAAGGATTATATACAGTGACATGGTGTAATTTCAAAATAAGTGCGTGCTATGAAAAACCTGAAACCCTGGAATTTTCCCGGGAGAGATTTTTGTGTGGACAAGAAGGAAGAATAATGAGATATGAAGGCAAAGAAAAGTATCTAGTGAAATAGAAAGAGACTGGCTGAGTCTATTGGAGTGCAAAATACCTGTAGGATAGCGATACTAGTATTGGAACGAACTGTAAGGGTGAAATGAAAGAAATAAAAAATATATAGGTGACCTGTTAGGTAGAACACAGGGACAGGAAAAACAACCACAAATTATGGTAAGGAGTGGTTACTGCTCTGCCATTAGATATTGGAGTAATTTGCTTCGATAATTGAATTTTCTATTATGAGGCATCGTTTTGTACAGACAGCTGTACGTAACATTCGTAGTTTGTGCACCTTGATGACTTCATGTTGGTCTCTCGTGAACTTTGATGATGCTGTGCTTTTGTTGGTATGACAAAATATCAGAGACAAACAATATCGAAATAGAAAGATATCACCTAAACAGTATTGAGGACAAAAATATATTTGTCTTATATTTTGCACGTATTGGACAAAATATTAACTACAAAAATATAGACGACTAAAATACCTAAAAAATCAGATGCAGATCGAAATTTAAATGATAAATAATATATTAACTTTTAAAAGTATATTTACCTAGAACAAATGATTACATTTAAAGAATAATTTTAAAACGTGTAACTTATCCTGAGAAGGACTCTGGGGTACTCAACAAGTTTCACACATACCCAAGACTGAGACTCTCCTCGACCTATACGCACTACCATTGCTATCTAGCGACCCAACCTTGGTTGAGCCAAGATTGGCATTTGTGGACTCCTACAAATTCAAATCAAAGACAGGGGAGGCAGAGACCTACGCATATGGGTTTGTGAATAGCATTTTGTAGTGTGCTAGTAGTGCTATTGTAGTCTCATCTGCAGCACCACATCACGATATTGTATACAAATGCGTAATTCTGTGTGGTTGTTTTTCTATTATACTGCCTAACTTTCTGGTCAAACTCAGAAGAATTTATAGATAGTTACGGAAATGCATAACACACACTGTAAATGTAACCACTGATGAATATTTGTTCAGAAGGCCCTATGTAGAGATAACAGGGGTAAGTCAACAAAATATCTGGGACCAGATAGTATAAATTGTCCTAGGCTAGTCCATTGCATTTTCCTGCATTGCACTCTTAAACCTCTGCTGTATTATGAAGTGCACAGAAGTTTCGGTTTAAACAGCATTGTCAAGTTAAGCACACACGATTTTTTCAAAAGAGTTTTTGCCACACTATGACCTTTAAATGTACAATTCATGAAGACATTTACATTTCTGCAAATAAATCTTTCACTGGTGTGCTAAAGTGCAACACTTTGTATTAAGTATATTAACTGGAGCGTGTACACGGCATGTACTTTTTTGCTGGTATGACAAAATGTGATTTTTTTCAACAAACTAATTATATAAGAATCATACCCTTCAGTCCGGTGTCCTTTGTACACAATAGTTGTACTTCAGTTTTACTAATGACGTGTCAGCTCAATTTCCAGAGACTGAATATGTATTAAGCAAATTTTTGATTCATTAATAAGTACAAAAAAGTTTGCTAAATGCTCTGCCTGACATATTTAATATGATCCCTGGCTTCTTTTGAAAACTAATCTAATGTCTTGTGTTGCGCAACATAGTTTATGTGAGTGGAGTGTGCCTCTTGCTGCCGTTCAGTACAGTCAACCACACGGCACTGCTTAAAAGCTGACAGCCATTCCTGAACCAGCACACCCATGAAGTTAAACTTGGCCCCTTCCCACCAGCATCCTCCTGTTATAATCTGTGCTGTGAATCAAGAGTTGGCATTCTTCCAGATTCTTTTCACCACCTTGTTGATGTGGCAAAAGCTCACATCTGAAGTGGCAATATCGTTACCTATTGTATCCTTGCTGATGAGACCCAGTTATATATAGGTTTTTCTGTAGGCCCTGAGAATTACAGCTGTTCATAGACTTCGTCCTCGAAGCCTAAGAAATGATTGGATGCAAGTGAGTGATTCTACCTCACTGTACTGCCACCAACCCTGACATGCTGACCTTGGGGGCTGATGATTGCTCACCAGCTAAAATCTAAAAGTCACCATCGATGACCATGAATAAGTCTTCAAATTTGGCTTTGTCCATTTTTGGAGCATTTGCAAGTTTTTGCTCCTGTAGTTGCTGTCGCAACAGATCCCTGTGTTCCTTGCAGTTCGACTTTCTACTGTTATTACTGTAATGGAAACCTTTGAGGCCTTCCTGCAAAATAATGGTTACTCTATATAGAAGGTGGAGCTAGATAGATTACATTATGTGGGTCTAAAAAGAAATTAGGCATACAACCAATGCTCTTTGGCTATTTCAGTGGCTATAGGCCAACCAGAAGGATGCACAGAAAAATGTCATTTTGACATGGATGCCCCCTGACACATGCCACGGTTTGCTTTTCTTAGGGCAAGAATTTCTGCCATTGTGCCAGAGCAAGCATGTTGCAACAGGTGCCATCTCTGTCAAGAACTTCCTCCAGTATGCTATGCCTGTATTTTTTCCACTGGTGCCCTATACCAGGATTTACCTCTGGTGTGCCAGTGCCAGTTTGCCATGGGTTCCTCCAAGAACCAAGAAGCATGCCAGGCCCAACAGCAGACTTGCAAGCGCAACAACACATTTCTTACTCATGCAAACTTACAGTCACTGACTCACTCTCATTCACTCACACTCACTATTATTCATTACACTCATTGGCCCTCATTCATTTTCACTCACCCTTAACCTTCACACTCTCTCGCTCACTTTTACTCTTTCACCCTCAACTTTCACACACACACGTGATCCCACCTACAAACATTCATGCTCACACCTACACACACGCTCTTACCCAAACTCTCTCTCACCCACATGCAGGCACACAACATAGATTTAAAAGCATTTCATTTTAAATATCTGAGATGCCTGTAAAGGTTCCATTTCAGATCGTATTGCTTCACTTTTTATTACATTAATACTGAATGATAGACTTTTATTCACTAACAATGTTATGAAAATGAGCAGAAAACAAGGACGTTGGAGCCTGCTGAAAACGTGGGCTCCCCGTGATGTGTTCCTGCCACTGAGTTTGCCACCCCTGAGACCAGGGGTCGCAAAGGCAGTGATGGATGTCACAAAGTGAAAGCCAGGGGTCACAGTTGCGACCCCTGGCATCCCCTTAATGACTACGGCAGCATTGTACATTTTATTCACAAGTCTACATTTTGTAGAGCTGTAAAACAGTATTTTAGCTGCTTCAGGGAGCTAGTAGATGTATGGATAGGATCTCGAGCTCAGTGAGCCACAGAATTGTAAGGCTGGGGTATATTAATTCACATACACATAATACTATGACCCAAACATCTCATGTGTAACTAACCAGAAACACCCTCTTCTGACTGTTATTTCATTGAGTAATTTATCCACTCACCCATGACCGGACCCTCTGTGTCATGGCAAATGGAGGAAATGCATAAAGCAGACTCATCAACCGTGACTGGAGGAAGGCATCCAAACTGATCACTAGCAGATCCGGTCTCTAACTGTAAAAGAGGGGAAGTTGCCCATTCAGGTGGGAGGCAAACAGGTCGAACGTGCGAGGACCAAAGTGCAAATTTAGAAGGTGGAATATCTCGGGGTGACGTCTCTAGTCACTGGAGTCCCAGAGGACTTGAGAGTTCCAATCCACTACGACATTGGACTTGCCTGAAATGTATTCAGCTGTCACCTATATATGATGTAGACAGTAATGCCAATAGTCTTGGCAATCTATACTAGGAGGGGAGATCTCGTCCCACCAAACTGATTGATATACCGGACCGCTAAAACATTGTCTATCCTCAACAAGATGCAACAACTCGGTCTGTTCGGGGATAAAGTACACACTGCAAATGAGCCCACTAGGAGCTCCAGACGATTGATATGAAGATACAGTTTCTCCAGGAACCACCTGCCTTCCATTGTCACCGAGTCACAACGGGCTACCCAGCCCCACCGACTGGCATCAAATTCTATTATCACTTCTGGAAATGAGACAAATATGGCCTTGCCATTCCAGGCATCCATATGTCCCAACCACCAGGACATCTCCATCCTGGCTTCCTCTGACAGAACACCCTGTTCCGAATAAGCCAAACCCCTGTCAAGATGCATTATCCTCAAATGTTACAGAGCCAAATAATGAAAGGGACCCAGAAAAATCACCTGAATGGCGGATGCCAACAGTCCTACCAGGCGAGCCAAAATCCTCAACGATATAGTCGGAGAGGCAAGCACTCTTCTCAACTCTTTATTGAAGGAATTCTACTTTTTCAAGTGTAGAAAGAGTTGGGCTAGGATGGAATCTACCTGAAACCTCAGAAACTCCATTGTCTGAGAAGGAACCATATTTGACTTCTCTGCGTCGATGCTGAACCCCAGATCCTGAAGGAGCTGGGTCGTCCAAGAGAGATGAAAAAAGGCTAATTCCTTGCTCTGCGCCATAATCAGTATGTCATCTAAATATATGATCAGTCAAACCCCCCCATTCTTAGAGATATTGAACCAGTGGCTGAAGAAGCCAGGCTTAAGGGCATGGTGATAAATTTGAACCACTGATGGCGCCACTGAAACTGAAGTAACCTGCAATGGGTGCCAAATATATAACAGCTAAATAGGCATCCTTGGGGTTGAGATGAACCATCCAGTCTCCCTCTTGCAAAAGATCGCATAAGAAGTGTATGCCCTGCATCTTGAAGTGGCGATACACAATCCACAAATTGAATTCCTTGAGATTTAGAACCATAAGGAAACCCTGATCCTTCTTCGAGACCAAAAATATTGTACTGGCAAAACCGTGAGGATGAGGAATGTTCTCTATTATCGCCCCTTTCCGCAATAACGAAAGTACTTCTTGATCTATGAAACTGTTCTCTTTTTGGGAAAAATGGAGAGAAATCGGTCGCTTCCCCTGATGCGGTGAGGAATAAAACTTCGGGTGGAAGCCTTGAACAGTCTGTAACACCTACTGGTCTTGAGTTAGTACCCTTCAATTGTGTAGGAATAATGCAATCCGTCCCTCCAACATAATTTCTGAAGATGGAAAAATCATTGCCTGAATAAGTGACATCTTTGTTGTTATTTCTTCCCTTGTACCCTCCTCTTTGGACACGTCCTCGGCTGCCTCTTTTGTGGGCGAGATAGGAGTTGGAGTGTGGAGCGCCCTCTGAATACATTGCCTCTTGTAGCCTGGTAGAAGCCCTGGCCAGGCGCCCGACATCAGAAGTGTCCAGCCCAGACAAAAAGGCCATTATTGAAGACTTTTTTCAAGAAGGTCTGAGCTTTATCTAGGGCTGAAAAGGTGGATACGTATTTGTCGAGGTCCTTTCCGAACTTGTTTCCAAAGAGTAGTCCGTTGGCCAAGGTACCCGCCTCCTTAGAGGCCAAGTCTGCTAAATGAGGGTCAATCCTCATGAGGAAGGATTTGCTACTTTCAGTAGATAGGGCACAATTAGTGTTGCCCAAGAAACAGAGTGCTTGTTGTGCCATCTCCAGGATTTCATTAGGGTCCAGTTGAGTGTTGGTATCCTTAGCCTGGACAGCCAAATCCAATATTTTGGTGAGGGGCCCAGAAACATTCAACAGTTTGTCCTGACACCCTCTCCAGGCTCTGTCGCAAATTTCTTCAGAAATGTTACCATATTGGGTTCTAGTATCTATAACCTTGCCCATGAGAAATGGGCAGGGATATTATTACCGTAGTGTATTGTGCACCTCGTGCTCAAAACCCTGGTGAATATTATATTTCACATAGTGTGCCACCTCCATGCAGGGCACCAACTCAGTGGATCTGGGGTGAACAATATTTCTGGGATCAAACAGGAGTTTCTTATTGACCAGAACATCAGATGAGATGTGGTGCACCTTGCGTTTGCGTTTAGTCACAGGACATTACTCTTCTAGGGCATCTTCCAATTTAGAGGAGGGAGGAGATGGAGGTGAAGATGCATTCGTCACCCCAGTGGTGAAAATCATGGAGGTTCCCAATGCGCCTTCCAAAAGGAGATCCCATAGCCATGATCCCTATGGCCTGAAGAAGCCATTTGCAAAAGATCCTCAGCCGAGGAGAAACCTTTAGAAGCAGCATAACAGGCAAAGCCCGCACCACTCACATCTAAACCCTACGCTTATAAATCCCCTGCGGGACTCAAGGGTTGGGTATGAGAAAAAGGTTGCAAAGCCTTGATCAAAACTTGATTCACAGAATTCTGAACATGTGAATCTAATGCTTCCACCAACTGTTCTTCCATGTGCTGCACCTAGGGCACCACTTCATACTCCACATAATCATCACCCTCCTCAGCATAGTACACCATCCTGTAAACAGGAGGGGTGTAAGAGGTTCAGGGGAGAGTAAGCCGAAGGGGTGAAACAATCTTAGAGACTCCCACAGCTAGGAACTCAGACCAGCAAAGTCTTTTGAAAGTACAGTATTTTCAATAAAAATATTAAACAAGACTTTATTTGCACAAATTCTAGTTGAGGCAGCTACCGCAAACCTCTTCTAGGGCAAAGTTCTACAACGCTTTTATTCCCCATCGGGTATTCACAGGGACAGAGAGGCACAGGGAAGAACAGATGCAGAGAGGAGCCAATCGGAACAGAAAAGCTCTGATCAGCCTCCCGGGCATGCGTGAGGCCCAGAGAGAGAAAAAGAGGACTCTCTCTTTTAGGTGCAGGGCGCGTTAGTCCTGCTGCCGCTCCACAGCTGGTCCAATGATCAGGAAGTGGCGCTCCCATGAGTGCAAGCGCTTGATCGTTTCTAAATATTAAATGCCCACTAAAGGTGGAATAGACACTTGCACTTAAAGCAAAGAAACAATTATGCAAGGTAAGCTTGAACCCCCTGCACAAAGTGAATTTCAAATTTGCCATCCTTAAACATTTTTCACTGTATGAGAGGGAGTGGGGTGTGGGGTAGTGCCAGGGCCAGCTCTAGAGCGGTGCGACCGGTGCCACAGCACCGGGTGCTGGCTTCCTGGGGGCGCCATGTTTGCAAGCGTATTATGTTTTTGAAGCACCTGATGCAGCGTTCCTTTCCGCCGGCAGTTACCAGGCCTCCCAAAAATGTCAAGAAAACTCCTGTGAATAATTATCTTCCTGGAGAGGGGTCAGTGTTTTGTATAGTTGAGGTTTTGATTTATTTGAAGTTAGTGCAGAGGATTAATATGCCTGCTGCAAAGTACGTGTACCAGTAGATTACAAAGTGCATATAATGTAAACAGATCAGCTGGTTACTGCTTTTAAAAGAGACAAAACAGAAGAATTAGTGGGGAAAAAATCGTGGAATACAAGGAATAAAATTAATTGAAAATGGACAAATGTGTTGAAAATCTGTTATGATTCAGACATTAAGCTGCGCGCCCGGCACAGGAGTGTCACTCCGCTCCAGCTTTTGATGAAGTTTCTTTATACGTGGTTGTTGGGCAGACCACGGTCAACTGGGCTGCATGAAAAAAAAAATTTGATCAACTGATACCCTGAGAAATGTTGCTGACAAGGTGGGCACTTGGAAACCCCCCCTTTTCTGGATAAGTAGTACTTGCCTGCCCTACTGGACAAGTTGCACCCACGGAGTACCATAAACTGAAAACAAAAACGAAATTGAATTTTGTCACATGATAGATCAATTAACCTTGGAATGGAAGTTTGCGATCTACTTTGAACTAAGATATTTGACGCATGGTTTTCTGATTCTAGACATGAAAATACATTGAAAGCTTGAAGCTACGAAATGCTTGTTTTAAATTGCATATTTTATTCACAGTCCTACAACAATTGCATTTCATTTGTATAACTATCTTGTTACATTGCGGTTTTGACGTGGTATATGACATCAGCGGGTGGGCGGGGTAATTACGTGAGTTGCTCAGGGAGGTTTCAGCTTGGAAGCAATGAATGACGGTAAAAATTGATCACTGAGAAACCCGTGGGATTCAGAGGCCGGTTATAATGGTTGGCTGATGCAGTAGGCATCAGCATGGTGGAGGTTGACATAATTGGTCAACTTTAAGGGCGGTTTTGATGTGAAGGTCAAAAATGAGTTTGTGATACTGGGTGGACCACCGCTATGCGCATGAAAATAGGATTATGATTCCAGGATTACTATAGTTGAAGAACAAGGGATTTTGGGAGTTGTATTGTTGAGGACGTAGGAGGTTTAAGGAATTGGTCAGCTCCAAGGAGTGGGGCCATGTGTTATAAAAAGAACGCAGGTGGTAGTGAGAGGTTTACTCTTTTGAGCAAGGAGAGAGCACGTTCTGAAGGCGCACAGGCTGCTAAAATGATTAAGGTGAGAGACAGTCGGTGTCGTTTTTCACAGGGATAGTAAAATTCAAATTCAAATTAATATAACCTTCAAGCATACACTAAGTGGGTTACTTTTATCGGGCGAAGTGAAATAACGGAAAATTAGAGATGAGGGGAGAGGCTTGTTTGGGCACTTTATGTTTAGCGTGCAGTCACGCTATTAGAGGGAAAACATAAATGCAGTAGGTAGCTGTTAAATATGAAACATGTACTTCTTGATGCAATGTCAATTCTTGTGAACACCATGTTCTGAATATATTATCTAATGTCGATGTCTTTTAACTTGTATTGAACCCCTGACGAAGGGCAAAGTTAAGCCGTAAATGCATTGGGAATTAGACTTACCATCGTGGATTATGTGTGTACGTTCTTACTGGAGAAAAAGGCCTGGATTGGCATATCTGCAGTATTAGACATAAATACACAACATCTCTCATGTAACATGACACAACAGAAGAATTAATGGGGAAAAAGATTGTGGAATACAAGTAATAAAATTAATTGAAAATGGACAAATGTGTTGAAAATCTGTTATGATTCAGATGTTAAGCTGTGCGCCCGATACAGGAGTGTCACTCCGCTCCAGCTTTTGATGAAGTCCCATGGTTAATGTGCCACTAGAATCAAGCTACACCCGGCTGAAGAGTCCCAATCAGGTCGAAACTGGTCTTGGATTGCTTCTGTTCCGGTTTAAGGAGGACGTGGCCTGGCAGTTTGGCTTGAACAGCTGGGTCAAGAACGATTTGCGTATTGCTGGGTTCAAACTGAGGTGGCATGATGTTCGACATTGCAGTGCACTGGGATGTGGCCTGTGCATTTACCAGTGGCTGAGATTAATTCATGCATCCCACCCTTCACATTTTTTATATATTTCAGTGTGATGCCCTAGATTTAATGGGTACGCCCAAACATGGGTTCCATGTATACTGTGCCACTCGAACCGAGCCACACCTGCTCCAGCCAGGGCAAACCGGTCTTGAGTTGCTTATGTTCCAGTTTAAGGAGGAACTGGCCTGGCAGTACAGGCTGGAATGTTCCTATTGGAAAAGGCTCACGACTGTTTTGCATATGGCTGGGTCCAACCTGATGTGGCAAAATAATGGTGTGTAAAATAGCGATGGTCTGGGATGCGTCCCTGAGTAATTACCACTGGCTTAGCATTATTTAGGCATTCGCCCATAACATTTTTTGTGTACTTCATGTGATGCCCTAACCACGACAGATATACTAAGACATTGGCCCTTTGCTTGCTATGCCACTGGAACCAAGCTGCACCAGACTGAAGAGCACCAACCAGAGCAAAACTGGTTTGGGGGTTTCATGTGTTCCGGTTCAAGAAAGACCTGGCCCAGCAGTTTGGGCTGGACTGTTCCAACAGGAGCAGGATCAAGACTAATTTGCTTATGTCTTGATCCAAACTGAGATGGCAAGGACTGGGATGCGGCCCCAAGTAATTACCAGTGGCTGACATTAATGAAAGCATTCCACCTATCACTTTTTAGTATACTTTATATGCAACTTAGGTTACCTACCTCAGTAGAGGTTGAAGCATCCCGTACCTCACTTCTAAGTTCTGACTGGTAGAGAGGTCAGCAAGCTACTATTTCCTTTATTTAACTCCCACATTATAAAACCTTGGCTGATAGCCTAGCGACCTTAATTGTATATTACCCAGAACACTAATGGATTTAGAGGAGAGAGACCCAATGGAACCTTGACCCATCTTGGATACTGTCAACTCTTGACGCATTGCTTACTGATCAAAGGCCCTCAAGCTGGCTCTATTCACATCCTCTCTGTATTCAGCCCACATCTCATGTCCAGTTTAGGGATGGAAACACAGCAACACATGTTGCAACATTTTATGAAACTTTTTTTTTTTTGTCCTCATCTCACCTATAAACTATTTGCAGGACGTAGCTGGTCAGTTTAATGATGGGGCGCCCTCCGACCGCCTGCACTTGTTTAGGTTATCCAACCAATCCCCTTATGTCGTCCGGGATTTAGGTGTTCATCATAGGACAATGATATTTCGACCCTTAACATCAGCAAAATGGAATCAACGGAGTCTCAATTCCTGACCCAAACGTATAAAGGGTGCCCAGAGTGTAGAGAGGCTAGGGCTGGTACTCAAGGATTCTAGCCGGGCCATAGCAAGTGCGGATTTTAACCAGTCCTCGATTTTCGGAGGGAGGGGGTCCTTCCATCTTAAACAGATCTCCCTTCGGGCCAACAAAATCAGACATAGTAACAGCCCTCTATCAGGTTGAGCCATACTGGCAGTGGACACCTGATCATTAGCAAAGAAAATCAGAGAGCCGTTCAGCACAATATCAATTCCAAAAGACATACATAAATATCTGCACACCCCTTCCCAGTATAGTCCAAGTTTGGGACAATCATAAAAAATATGTATGTCATTAGCTTTGGGGAGCGAACACCTGGGACAACTCGGTTCAGGATTAGGGGCGAATTTCGAGATCTTCTCCGGAGTATAATAGATTCGATTGGTGACAAAAAAGTGGTTTTTCTTCAGACTAGCAGATTTGGTGTATTTATAGAGCAGGGTCATGGAAGGTTCTAGGAGATTCCCGATATCGACTTCAAAAGGTGAATCGTTCCAAGCTGACGCCTGATGAGGGATACCCACATCATCTGCGTTGATCAGGAGCCTATACCATATGGAGATTTCCTTCTTCAGATGTTGAATATTTTTTAGAGCAGCTTTCACCTCTCCATTACCCCTTAAATTCTCCTTTTCTGTTTCAAACCAAGATTTTAGTTGGATAAACTTAAATCTTGAAAACCCCAGACCAATTCTTGCCTTCAATACCTCCCAAGGATGTATGCCATTTTCGTCCCCCAACTCAGACCAAGTCTCGACCCCAGCTCTTTTAATTGGGAGAGCCAAGCTGTCCTGGAGGCAGGGGGGGGTCCCCGGGGAGTCCCAGATCGGAGCCTGATCGGAATAGTAGCCTATCCCACATCTGGAACGGATGAAATACCAGACCTCCAAAGCATTTTTAATCACCTTCAACCTTACTCGTTTGAAGAATTTTGGTGAGCCAAACTTGTAGAGAAACCCTACTTTATTCCCCCGATCTTCAGAATTGACCAATTCCCCCAACACCTTACCCCAGGAAGATGCAGTTGGTTCCCCTAAAAGCATCCTAATGGCCTTAAATTGAAAGGCAACCAGATAGCACCGAATATCTGGGAGGGCCAATCCCCCTTTAGCTAGGCGACGCCTCAGTTTTTTCCAGGAAAGCCTAACACCCTTCTCACCCCAGATGAAGCTCCCGATTTTACTTTGCGCCTTGGAGATAGAGTGTTTAGGGAAACCTAGAGGAACTGCATTGAACAGGTAGGTTAATTTCGGGAGGATGGTCATTTTAACTAAATTCACCCTCCCGAAGATGGTCAAAGGGAGATTCCTCCACCTTGCAAACAACTGATCAATTTCCTTTATTATCTTTTCTACATTGATAGATGGAATTTTTTCGAGATCTTTCACAATGACAATTCCAAGATATTTAAATTTATTACTGATGGCCCCTCTCCACTGACCTATGTTCCAGCACATAACCTCCGTCTTCGTGGAGTTAGCCAGATAACCAGAGATTGCCCCAAAATCTTCCAACAGAGCCCCGACCTTTGGCAGAGTTGTCTCGGGGTTGTCTGTGTAGATAATTATATCGTACGCATATAGTGCAATTTTGGAACGATATTGCTGAGTTTTAAACGGGGTTATAGACTCATCTAACCTTATAGCTTGGGCGAGAGGCTCAATGTAAAGATCGAACAATAAAGGGGAGATGGGGCAGCCCTGCCTAGTCCCTCTTTGGATATTAAAACTAGGAGTAAGTACACCATTGATGAGAATTTTAGCTGAGGCATCCTGATAGCACTTTTTCAAAGTAGGAATAAAGATTGGACCAAATCCCATCTCCTCCAGCACCTCCCAAAGATAGGCCCAGCACACCCTGTCAAAAGCCTTGGCCGCATCTAGCGCTACCACCGCCAAGGGTTCGAGTCTAGAAATCGCCAGATCGATGTTTCCAATAAGTAGCTGGGTTTGTTCCTGAATATGTCTCCCAGTAATGAACCCTTTCTGGTCTGTATTAACCAATCCCGGGGCTAATTTGCCCAATCTCCCTGCCAAGATGCCCATAAAAATTTTATAATCTGCGTTAAGCAGGGAGATTGGGCGATATGAATCCGCTCTAGCTGGGTCCTTCCCTGGCTTAAGAATCAGGACAATGATAGCCTCCCTCCATGAATTAGGAACAAGGCCTGTTGTGCTGTAAATTGAATGGAACTGGGAGCCCAAGACAGGAATGACTTCCTCAGAGAGGGATTTATACACTTCGTTTGGGAGGGCGTCGATGCCGGAGGCTTTACCATTTTTAGAGAGCTTTATTTGATTTCTTATTTCCTGCAATGTAATTGGGGAATCAAGGAGATCTTTATTGGCCTGTGTTAGCATGCGGAGGGATTTTGAGCGCAGCCACCCACGGATTTGTTGTTTAGAGGGGGATAAATTCTCCCTATAAAGATCCGCAAATAAGGTAAGTATAGTGTTTTGAATGTCACCTATATCTGTGGATCTATCTCCTTGGCTATTTATCACCAGCTCGGCTATGTCATTCTTCGAGCGATCAGATCTCGCTTTCCACGCCAAAAGAGCCCCAGCCCTCTCCCCATACTCATAGTTCTCCATCTTACTCCTTTCCCATTGCTTCTTACACTTCTCATGTCCAGTTTAGGGATGGAAACACAGCAACACATGTTGCAACATTTTATGAAACTTTTATCCATTTGAACTAGAAACCCATTTTTTTACTAAAATCTGCAGATTATGCAGTAGATGATGGAATATGTGACAAATGCTATAAATCCATAATTATGTGGAAAAAGCCACAAACACAACGTTGCATTATTCCAGTGGTTCTGCTCTGTTGGCATCCCTTGGGCATTGTGGCATGCTGCACGGCAGTTATCTCGTACCTACAAAGCTAAGTGACAAACAAAGCAAGTTGAGTCCCCCCCCAAAAAAAACAGAGCACATGCAGAAGAGGCCCTATTAATATGTAGGAAAGCCTAGTGCATCGTAGCCTGGTATACCAACTATTATTTCATATGCATAAAAATGTAGACCTAGGTCGGTTAGTTGTATATTTATCAAAGTGTATAATTATATGTAGCCCTGTGTACCAAGTGGGCGGTGTCCATGCGCTTTATAATATAGGTTTCAGTCATATAATTGTTGGTTTGAACTAAGATGCCACATATGTACAGGCTGGACTGCAGTAAAAATTAATATACCAGAGTCGCGTGCACCCCAAGAGCTGTGAACAATCAAATGGAGATTTGGCGGAACTTTTTTTTCTTTTGACTCGGAGTGGAGTTAGAGGAAGCATTAGCATTATTGGGGAGAGGATGTGGTCCGTCGGCTATACTGCCGACTTTGGTGCTGGAAACCAGGGTTCGAACCTCGGGGACGCGTCCACCTCCTGTGATTCTGGGCAAATCACTTAATCTCCCCGTGCCTGAATATGTAATGTAAATACGGTGGTCATGTACAGCGCTCCAATACCTTCGGGTCGAGTTCGCGCTATGTAAAAGACGCAACAAAAACAAATAATTGCAAAATTATTATTATTTTTTTTTTTTTAAAGTGATGCACCCTCCTTAAATCAAATCAAATATGGGCTAACTTCTCTATACTGTGGGCTGAGCGTAGGTGGCAAAGGGCAGTCATGAAAGCGTGAGCCAGACACAGTCCCTTGTGTACTGAAGGGACCATCGTGCATTGCCCCCGTCTGCCAATCTAAACATCGCTCTGGGGCCCAGACGCAAATTTAGTGGACAGGAGGGAATAAAACGTATACGATATCGTTTTCTTTGAAGAACTAGATCTGGGTTGGGCGCCCTCCTGCCCTTCCTATATAGACTCGTGTGAAAGCTCCGGGAGGTGGGCTGAAGAACAAAGGGGGCACGCCAGGGACCTGGTGCAGCAAGCCTGGCTGCCGTCCTCGTGCTGATAAGGGCAGGGCAGGTAAGGGTCTGTCGAGGCGCCGCCAGCAGACATGACCGACATGAGTCATTTACCACCATTAGAGCTGAGCTGGGACCGCATCCCTCTGTCTGCCTCCCGTGTCAGCGGCTCACCGGGTGAAAGACAACACCTCTGTCCAGTCCCCAGGAAAAGAGGCGGCCAGACAGCAGGAGACCCCCGCACTCCTGCTTTGTGTTTGATGGGCACCGGCTCGAGTCGAACCCTAACGATTAGCGCCCTTTCAGATTCAAATGGGAGGCGAGAAGATGTCAACAAGCCACCGCAAACAAAACACAGCCTGGAGTCTGGGAGCTGCTACCGTCTGCTAGGCGCGCGGCGTTACTTACTCTGAAGTTGTTTACAGTGGGTCACCTCTGGCAATCATAAATCGTGTCGGGGACGACTGAAATTACTGACGGGAGATTTAACAAGCATGTAAAATTGTGATTGTTGCGCAAGGGCTGTGGATTGTAATTCCACCCAGTTCATCACGAATTTTTTTAATCTAAGTAAATGACATTCTTTGCTTGCGCGTCTGTTCCCGCACCTGCCAAATTTTGAGGACACAAAGGCAGGCTGAGGAACAGTATTTAAGATTTACCATAGCTATTTAGAGACAATTAAGTTGATCCCAAAAGAATGCAGACCCTGGCTTGAAGCTACGTTATAAAAGTGACTAAACAACATTCTCCGGTCTCCTCGCCTACTCGGGAATGCGTTTAAGGTGCCAATGAGACACTGTTACACACACATCACCCCACCCACCTGCCGAAGAATGGGCGTTGTCGACAGGAAGTTTTTCAACTGTACCAGTTGCACATTTATCTTCCAGACTAGAGTTGCTGAGACGGTGCCACGTACAGCTTTTGCCGGCAGGTGGCGATCTTGCGAGTACTGATATTTTGCTCAAGATAAATAATCTACTCTATAAATGCAGTATATAGTCTACACGTTTTAATTTTGTTCACTTCACATCTACCAGGAATTGAATCATATATACTATACATCCAATTAAACAGTGACCTTTTGACCCCACGAACACATTTTCATGAGACTTGGGAAATTAATAGCTGACTCAGCTTAGCTTTGGCAAGCAAGCTTCGCGAGACACTGTCCACAGTAAAAAAAAAAAAGTTAAAGGAAAGGAGGAAAAAAAGTTTTCATTTTAGTTCCCCTAGAAATAATTGTTAAAGTCTGCAGCCCAAACTCCTGAATGAATTTACTCCAAGCTTGGCATGAAAGTAGAACTAAAAACATTAAAACATGTAAAACATATATATTAATAATTTTATTATGATGATCACCACTGTAGGTATAGTTCAGCCACGCTTTCTTATGTCAAGCCATTTTTTGATTTGTTTATAACTTTGGCGACCATCAACAGATCTGTACCAACTTGTTACTCAGCAAGTTCAGTTAAGATCTGCTAAGTCAAATTTCATGCAGTTCTGTACAGACAAAAGTCAAGAGGGTGGTGTAAAAAAAAGCATGTTTCCCATTTTTCTCCATAGGAAATGTTGCTCTAGCCTACCACCAAAACCACTGACTTGGCTTACATCAAACTCTGCTTGAAAGTAGAACTTTACTAATCAGCACACAATTTGGCAGAAGCTTGAAATTCCTATTGATTTGTCATATTTTGGGCTACTCCATCAAAGGAGGATGGGGCTGACACTAAAACATAAATTTCCTTATAACTGTAGTATGTTCTGCGACAAGGCCCTGGACTGAATCCACTCCTTCCTCACCGGTCGAACACAGCAAGTCACCCTACCTCTGTTCCTTCCTCTCTGAACCCATGGAGATCTGCTGCGGATTCCCCCAGGGCTCCTCCCTGAGCCACACCCTCTTCAACATCTACATGGCCCCTCTCGCAGCCTTCGTCAGGAACTATGGACTCAACATCGTCTCCGATGCCGACGAAACCCATCTGATCCTCTCCTTCACCAATAACCCCACAACCACCAGAGACAACTTCGACAGCGGGATGAAGACCGTTGCCACCTGGATGAAAACTAGTTGCCTCAAACTCAACTTGGACAAGACCAAAGTCCTCATCCGGGGATCCACCCCCTCTGCTTGGGATGACTCCTGGTGGCCCTCCGCATTGGGAACCTCGCTCATCCCGACAGACCATGCACAAAACCTTGGCATCATACTGGACCCCTCACTCACAATGAACCACCAGATGTCTCCTCATCATTTTCCCACACACTTTGCCTGCTTCAAAAGACATTCAGATGGATCCCAACTGAGTCCAGAAAAACGGTTACCCATGCACCCATCAGCAGCAGACTCAACTACGGAAATGCACTCTATGCCGGCATCACCCAGCAACTCCTCAGAAAACTACAGAAAGTCCAAAATGTTGCAGCCACAATGGTCCTCCACATCCCCCACTGCAGCCATATCACTGAACACCTCCGAAAACTCCACTGGCTACCAGTCCACAAAAGAATCACCATCAAGCTCCTCACACACGCCTATAAAGCCCTCCACGACGCAGGACCAGCATACCTGAACCACCGCATCTCATTCTTCGTACCCACCAGACACATCCACTGTGCCAAGCTGGCCCTTGCCACCGTCCCTCGGATCTACAAGACTAGAACCGGAGGAAGATCCTTCTCCTACCTCGCCACCAAGACCTGGAATACCCTGCCTCTCTACCTCAGACAATCCCTGTCACTGACCCAATTCAGGTAGGATCTCAAAAAACTTGGCTCTTCGACTGAACCCCAGTGCTCAGATGGATCAGCAGCCCTCCCTCCAGTGCCTTGAGACCCTCACGGATGAGTAACCGCGCTTTACAACCTCTGATTGATTGATTGAGTGCGGGTTGATAAATCTTTATTTTATTTACTTATTTATAAAGTTTTATATAGCGCTAGCTAGACCCATGGGTATCAGAGCGCTTAACATACACATAGGAAAATTGCATAACATCGCAGGACATGAGGGTGCATAAAGATATAAGCAAAGACATAATACTTATGTATACAGTGAGGGGAGAAAGACGCAGGTGGTTGAAACAGTCAGATAACCACCATCCTTGAAGGTCAAACTGAGAGGGGAGTCCATTAGGTTATTGATGCCTAGGTTGGTTAACTTGGCCGGTAAAGTATTGGTTGATGAGAAGGAGTTTCAGGTCCTTTTTGAAGCAAGAGAAGGAGGGGTTGTATCTGAGGTAAATAGGGAGTGCGTTCCACATCCTGGGTACGTTACCAGAGAAGGATCGGCACTGGGTCGTTTTCCTTTTCAGTTTCGGAGGGATGAGAAAAATTGAGTTGGTGCTTCTCAGAGTTCTGGATTTTCCGGCTTTTACCAGTATTCTGTTTAGGTAGTTGGGGGATTGGGCATGAAGGGCCTTGTGTGTAATGCATGCCAGTTGAGCGCGTTGAGGGTTGGTGTGATGTGTTCAAATATTTTTACACCAGTTATGAGACGAGATGCCATGTTAAGGACTGACCTTAGTGGGGCTAGGTGAACTTTTGGTGACCCTGTTAGGATGGCGTTTCCATAGTCCAGTTTAGAAAGGACTAGGGATTGTACTATTGTCTTGAGATCATCTTAGGGAATGAAAGGTTTAATTTTCTTGAGGTGTTTTAGAGAGTTAAGCGCACCTTTTGCAGAGTTCTTGATGTGGTCCTTCATTGACAAGTTCCTATCCAGGGTAATGCCTAGTGAGTTTACTGAGTCGGATAGGAAGAGGGAGCAGTTTAGAGCGTCAAGCTCCTTGAGCAAGTCTTGAATTGGTTGGTGGTTACTTTTCAGAGAGAACAGTATTAATTCCGTTTTGTCGGGGTTCAGTTTAAAGTGGTGTGCGTTAAACCAGGTTTGGATCTTGGTTCACGTGACATTGAGGTGTCGGACGTCACTGGGTGATTTTACTTTGTAGTATATTTGTGTCATCTGCATATAGGTGGTATTGAACCCCTGTTTGTTGCACAATATTTGCAAGGCGTTCCATGAAGAGATTGAAGACGGATGGTGAGAGGATCGATCCTTCAGGGACTCCAAGTTAAACTCGTGTTGGTACAGAGAGGAAGGAGTTGATTTTAATTTGTTGCGAACGGTGCTGAAGGAAGGAAGTGAACCATTTTAGTACTGCGCCATTAATGCCAGAGTGCCTCTTCAGAGTCTCAAGTAAAGCTAGATGGTTTATTGTGTCGAATTCCGCTGATAAGTCAATAAAGATGAGGAGACAGGCTTCACCTTCATCTAAGGCTCTGTGGATATCATCTGCTATATTGAGCATCGCTATTTCGGTGGTACAACCTTTCCTGAAACCCGATTGAAAGGTGTCAAAGAGGTTGAAGTTATCAATACATTTGTTAAGTTGTTGGAGAACGCACTTCTCCAATGTTTTAGCTAGGAACGGAAGGTTGGAGATAGGTCTGAGGTTGTTGAGCTCGTTGGGGTCGGCCCATGGTTTCTTGAGTATAGGTGTGATTTGTCCAAGCTGAAGAGAGTCTGGGACACAGCCTGATGTGAGAGAGGGGTTGATAATTATTGTCCAGAAAGGGGCAATGATGTGGTTGAGTTTTTTTACTATTGTGGATGGGAGGGGGTCCATAGTGTGGAAAGTAGGCTTTAAGCTTGCAATTATATTGAAGACTTCCATTTCCGACATGAGTTCGAAGTTCGCCCAATTAGCGTCATTTTTCAGTTGGAAGCGGGCCTGGTTGTCTGTTGTATGATTTCGATCTGTTTGGTAAGGGGTGGTTAAAGGGGGACAGGTTGCGAGGGAGGGAGGATTTGAGGTTTGGATGAAGGATTGCTCAATTTTTGTGACTTTATCTGTGAAAAAGCTGGAGATTTCTTCACAACGATCCTTGGTGGCTTTTATTTGTTGTCGGGATAAGCCGTTTGTTTGACTTTTAACGATGTTGAAGAGTTCTCTAGGTCTATTCTTCATCTGGTCTAGTTGGCTTCGGAAGAAAGTGGCCTTTTCTCTAAAAATTTGTTTTTATATGCCAACCGGGTTGATCTAAGTTGCGCTAGTTGAAGAGTCAAAGGGTTTAGTCTCCAAGTCCTTTACGATTGTCTGAGTTGTTGTCTTTCGTTATTAAGATCCACGTTGAACCAAGATTTAGATTTGATAGATCTCAAATGTTTGAGTTTGAGTGGTGCTACTTGATCTAACACCTCTGTCATTGCGGAATTAAAGTGGGCTGTAAGTGTCATCGGCCGTCATAGTGGAAGGCTGGGGTTGTACATGGGCATGAATCCTGGATTCAAGCTCGGTTATGGGGACTCCTGTGATGTTCCTGGTCCAGTGCTTAGGTTTGTCAGCTCGTATTGGTTTGTGTCTTCCATGTGAGTCAATATTAAACAGTATGAGGTGGTGGTCAGACCAGTCAATGGGAGAAATCGATCTCAAAGAGACCAGCTCATTTTTGGTGATGATCATATCCGGTGTTGCTCCTTTGATGTGTATTGGTTCATTGCAGAGTTGTTTGAGGTTGGTAATTTCAAGCAGGTTGGAGAGGTTCTGGGTTGTAGTGTCTTTTGGGTTGTTCAAGTGGATATTGAAGTCACCCAGGAACACGTCTTCTGTGTCTGTTAGGGAGAAACAAGTTATTAGGTCGCTTAGTTCTTCAGTGAAGAGGGTACGTTCACCTGGAGGATGGTAGATGGTGTGAAATTTGATGGGCGTGGTGCCTTTGCCTGTAAGTTCAGTGAGGAATGTGATGTCTATTTCTTCTGCGAGTATAACTTCAGCAATATCTGTGGCGTGTTGTACTGCTGATCTACAGTTGAGGAGCATGCACGACAGAGGACGGGGAGCCTCAGTGTTGGTGTGTGCTGTATGTATAGAAGTGTATTGAGCAGTGGGTCAGGGCGAGAGAACAGGTCTAGGGATTCTCTTAGTGCTCACTAAAACTGGGATTGCAAAAGGGCCGTGTTCTGGCTTATTGCGAGATAAGAGTCATTGATATCATCTGTTTCTCATTCTGAAATGGGGCAGAGAGCTCGGCTAGGTCGATGTGCCTGATTCCTCATAGGTTTGGTGGGCCATGCGGTGCCAAGTGGGGCCATGGAAGAGGCTGTGTGGGGGGAAGGTGTGTAGCTACCCGGAGTGTGTGAGCAAGGTGGCTTAATCCTGTTGGGAAGGTCTTGTTGTAGGTGTAGAATATCTGACGCTAGGGAGTCTATTTTGTGCTCCATTTGGGTCAGTAGCTGGGTAAGTGCACTGAAAGGGCATATTGCCTTCGTCGGGAGCAGTGTATGACTAGGGTCTGTGGAAGGAGGGGGTACTAGGTTGTGGTATTGAGTGGCATCGTTGGGATTAGGAGTGGGGATAGATTGGATGTGAGGAGTCGGGTCGTTGTTGCTTCTGGTCAAGAGGTTAGGAGGAGGTGGTGTGGGTCTTGGGTCCAAGGGAGGGGAGTGAGCAATGGTTAGGAGGAAGTCTGTGTCCAGGGGATTGGCAGTGTGATTAGAAGTGGGGTCGGTTTGGGAATGTGGTGGTGAGTCAGGGGAGGGAGAGTGTGTAGTGGTTTGAGGGGGGTCAGTGTCCGAGGGATTATCAGTGACGTTGGATATGGAAATGGTTTGGGCAGGAGGAGTAGGGACAGTAGTGGAGTTGAGGATAGTTTGCGAGGGTAGAGTCGGGTCGCCTGAAGTCGATGTGGGGTGCTTGTAGTGGGTTCAGTAACAGAAAGACTATTGTTTGAGTCCGATCTGCCTAGCTCAGAATTAGCCTTGCGGTGTTTATTAACTGTGTGTTTGCTGGACCTGGTGGTATCGGTTAAAGCCATGCTAGAGGGTGTTTGACGGCAGAGTGTTATGATAGGGGTAGTGAGATTATAATTAGTGATGGTGGATGTCCATGAGTTGTAGCGTGGGTCGTCCGTGGAGGGAGATTGAGTCGGTTCCGGGTTGTCTGTCAGAGTGGGGGGATGGAGGAGATTGGGTTTGATGGTACTGACGAGTTAGAGAGGAGAGTAATGTTGGGAAGTGCAGATCAAAAGTGGTGAGGTGCGGGTCAGTGGCCTGTATGAGAATGTTTCCTGTTCTGAAGATGGAAATTATGAGTTTCCCTTTAAAGGTAGGGATGACGATTGTGGAGATTGTTTCGCCATAGGGAATATTTACTGACTTGGTGACTTGAAAGTGAAAAAGGAAGGTGTTTTTCCACTTAGTCGGGCGATTTGCGTAAAAGATGAAGTTAGTTTTTATCTTGCCGTTAGTCACGGTGTGGTAGTTGTCTACTATAAGTGTTTCCGGGTGCTGTTTTAAGGTTATGTGCTTTAGGTTCTTTTTAGCATTACTGGTCAGATTTTCTGGGTAATTTATGGACCATGAGTTGGGTCCGTAACGCACGAGTTTAGAGTCCCGGGTGGTGTTTGGCGGGTGCATAGTTAATGACTGAGAGGTCTGGCTCTATATGAATCGATGGGAGGAGAGGTTTGTTGCGCATTAGCGTCTTGTTGCGGTGTATGGTTGGTCTAAATAATGAGGGAAATGCAAATCTGAAACAAATGCGGCAGGCAGTTAGCATGCTACACCCTGTGGAGGTATGGCAGGTTTCATGCAGATCAGATCAGGGGGCAAGTAAGGAGAGGTCAAAACGTTTTTGTTTTACCAGTAGCTATGGCACTGTTTGATGGCTGTGCAATGGAGTTGGGGAGTCTTAGCATGTTTAGCCTACTCTTGGTCTTCACAATAACATACAGGTTTGTCAGTGGGACTCTTGGTCTTCACAATAACATACAGGTTTGTCAGTGGGAGGGGGCAGATTTTAAGGGGGGCAAAGAAGTGTTCATTTGCATCTGCCACTGTTTGATGAATCCACAAAAAGTTTGACAGACATTTATATGATTTAGCTTTCTTTTGATTATGTCAAGATTTTAGCAGCTGTATCAGGGGGTAAAGATACCTGGGGAGTAATGATATTTCATTTACTAATACATTTGGTGCTGTTTGATACATCAGCATGGAGTTTTTAAACTAGCAAATAAAGCCCAGGGCAAGGCAAGACAGGTCCTGCAACTGACTTTCACCGCATGATAAAGTTGGTTGGTCACAGGACAAGGCCAAAGGCCATGCAAAGTGCAGAATCGGTACATGTCAGGTGAATGTGGTCCCTCAAAAGAAAAAAAAAACACGAAATTCACTGAAAAAAACACACTTAAAGGCATATGAAGGGAAGCAAAAAATCCCTGTATAAAAGCCTGTGTCTAAATTCCTCATTGCAGTCAAGTTTTGACGTATCTACTCACCTATAATAACAAAACAACATAGATGTTCAAGTGTAAAAAGCTGTTGAGTTGTGATGTCAATATGCCAACTACTGGGAGCTAAGGTGAAAGGTAGGTCACAGAGCTTAATTGAAGCTGCAGTTGTAAACAACAACAAATAAAAATGTATTTTCCTGCTTCTGTTCCGTTTTTCTGAATGAACAGTGATCAGCAGAAAGGAGATATTTGTTTTATCTTATGTAACGTAGATACATTTTCTAAACAGCTCTGCTGCCTAAACAGTGTAATGGCGCTGAAAGAGCATTAGCAGAAAACAAGATATGAACCAGCCTTAGGCCATGTGCATTAGTGATTTTCTGCCCATGATCGGTTTGCCACCTGCAGTGGTTTGGGAATAGCTTCCGGCCTCCAGTTAGAGCCACAGCCAACCTTGCTGTGCACAGCTAGCAGCCATGCTCAGCTGGGATTGGTTGCTCCCTCTATCACTCACAAAACAACATATATTTTTGTCTTTTATTTTTAAACCAGTAAAGTAGGATCTGAGAAGAGACATCGTTTTTGTGATTTTTATTGTTTTGAGAAAACAACATTTCTAATTTGACAACTCAAGTATTTGTCAAAAATTATATATGGGATACCAAAAACTGGGACAACTGGAGAAAGACATATTTTTTTATAATTCTTCTGACGTCCTTTGTTTTTCATCAGCCGAACATCATGATTTTGCTCATCACAGCAGATGACTGTGGTACACAGCAAAGAATACAGAGCCCCATACTGTTAACAGGGATCGATTGAGCGCAGACCCTGGCCACAAGACCGGCAATGCAGGTAAATATAGCTCTCCACAGCAGCAGACCACGTGCAACTTGGATGTGCCATCCACAATGGGTTGGTCACAGAGTTCAACACAGGCATGTCTATGAGGCCAACCCCAATGAGCACAGCCGAAAGCTATTCACAAGGGGGTTGGCTGCCCTGAGTGGGTTGAGCACAGGGCCTAGTGGGAGGGAGGCCCTGCAGCCAATCCCTTCTGCAGATGGCCAACGGTCATGCATAGTGAGGTTTCGAAACCCAGTGGCAACTGAGTGCATGGCCTAGCAGGAGGCATGGGGCTGCACAAATGTGTTGAAATGCATAGTAAAAACACATGAAATTCACAGAATAAAAATATGAGGCACCCTATAAAAACAAGTTGTTAATTATGTTGTGCGTCTTTGTTTAATATTAGCCCCAGCTCTCTACTCTGCAATTCCACTTTGTAATGTTGAAGTTATATAGTAACTTCAGCAAGAACATTAAATATGGCGATCAGTTCCTGGGTGCGCAAGGACCTAACACTCAGCTGTTTCCTGATTTCAGAATCAATTTACAAGTGGATCAGAAAGCTTTTGAAAAGTGAATTTGTTATGCCCTGCATAGTATTCTTATAGCTTGCAGTTTACCAATCTACCTGCTGCTCAGTCACTGTGTGTGTTTGGAGTTGAATGTTGGTAATGTTGTGATACGTGGAATGTTGGGTGTCTGACTGCGTGAGGTATGACAGTTACATATGGGATGAGCTGCAGGCAGGCTGCACCTGGTGGGGCTGCTGTGGCATAGGACCAAGGGCTGACTACAGGGCTATCCTACATCATTACTACCTGTTTATCTGGTCTACCAAGCTGATGTACTTACTTACCATCCTGCTGTGCAACTGGAATAAAGGTACTTAAGAATTTACTCGGCTACCAGTGTATATTTCTACCACAGAGTACAACGTATTTTGGCGACGAGCGAGAGTTGGAGACTTACTCACTGCCCTACATGCCCCTACAGTTGGTCAAGGAACCAGAAGACGACATCTCATACAGTGCAACTTTGGGCACATTAAAGACCACTCAAGAAGAAACTCAAGATTTTCAATCGCAACTCAAGATGCCACAAGCAACTAAAGAAAATTGGTACAGCACTCTCCGCAGCCCCACCAGTGTCCTATATTGCGGACAGCCCCAACAACAGCATGCTGTACCATGTGGTTGTGTGTACACCCACAAGTCCTGCACCTGCAAGGATAGTCTACTGCTTAGAAATGACTTTCTACATGACTACAAGCTATATGGGCGCAGCACACGTCAAGATTCACATAGACAGCCCTGCGCTAAATCTGTCTACTTTCAGATGCAGGCACAACGTGGAAAGTGCCTGCATAATGTCTCTACTTGCTTCTACACGCCTACAAGATGACACACATCTGCAGTGGAGCAGTGGTCCCTACACAATGGGCCTCACTCAGAGACAATCACTTGTATTTTTAAAGCTCTAGGTCAGTTGTGGACATTCGGAACGTTGTTACTTCAAATGAAGTTTGCTGCAACTGGAGACCGTCTTGTTAGAGACCGCTTTACTCGCAGTCCACTTTACATGTACGGAGGCATCACTTTGGTTTGGGTTGATTTGCTTATTTGGTGATCTTGGCACTATTACATATCTGCAGTTACATGTCATGGCACTGAGCTAGTCATTACCGGTGAGACATGGTAATCTATTTTATTTGTCGTTTGAGGCCCCACTATGGACAACTTCAGTTAAACTATGGTACTGTTTAAACATGTTTGTGCGTGCCTCATTCAGCGCATAACTGCCATTTACATATTTGAATGCTGTAGCGCATGCCTCGACAACTGCGCGCATTTCTACCTGCATCGTGACGAGTCCTGCTCTGCGCTATCCTTTGTGATGCCTGCTTCAGCTTTGGTGATATCTCGACATGTTTTGATGCACCAGATGTGCCGGGAGTCATCCGGCGCGACGTCTGCAACGCGCAGCCATTGTAAGTTTGGCATTACGTTGCATTCGGATCCTGCACGCTTTGCCAACCATGTCTGTCAGGTCCTGCATTTTCGATAAAGTTGTTTGAAGGTTGCAAGCCGATAGGAACGCCGTCGTGACAGGTTGTTCTACATTTTGTCTCTTCTCTGGCTTCCTGTGTGTTCGAGATTGAAGTTTTTTCGAGGTACTTTTGTTACGATTTTCATGTTCTCGTCGGAAAGATTGAGCACAGTTTGAGGGCAACATCTGAGGCTTCCTGATTCACACTGCCCCGGTTTCGCGCATTTTCAAAGTTTGAGGGCAACTACAGTCTTATTTTACTGCCCTGTATCCATGACTGCAGTGTTGCTTTCGTTGTATGATTTGTCTTGGCAGTGACTTAATTTACATTTTAATAAATGCTGTAACAAGTGCTATCACTTATCCGATTCACAGGCGCATAGTGCACTTTCTCCCTGTTGTGTGGTAATTGCTGTTACCACACTATCTATTGAGTAAAACTCTCATAAATTTGTGTGTGACATCGCTCTTTTGAGCTACAGTGGTACATATGTTCAACATGTTGTGTTTTTATGCTATGTAATTCAGTTACATGTTGTCATTTTTCAACCTTCTCGGGTGAGAGATCGCTCACCGGTGTGAGATACAGTTTTAAGATGTATTGCATTCAGAGTACTTGCAAGTTTTATGGAATGTTATTTCGTATAGTGATATGCCACAGTCTTTGCTTCCCTACATATGGGTGGGACATCTAATGTCAGGGTGTTAATCACAGGTTTATCCCTTTTTTGAGGGATGGGTTTCTGCATTTGCTCATCACACAGTTATCCCTTATATCAGGGATAGTCATGGGTTTAGGTACATGTCCTTTTCTCATATAGCGTAACATGCAGCCCCTACACAGGGGTGGAACCCTTACATGGGATATGTACTCCCTTACATGAGGGATGGTCATGGTTTGGGTACGAGCCCCTTTCCATAGTGCACTACACGCAGCCCCTACACAGGGGTGGAACCCTTACACGGGGTATGTTCTCCCTTACATGAGGGATGGTCATGGTTTGGGTATGAGCCCCTTTCCATAGTGCGCTTCACGCAGTCCCTACACAAGGGGGGGTTCATGTGTACGATTCCCACTTTCAGTTCTTTGTTTTGGTTACCCTTACACGGGGTATGTTTATTGGGTTTCTGCAAATTTACATTACATTAGGTCATGGGTCCTTTCCCATTACGTTGCGCATAACTCTTACACAGGGTTGGTGTGCAATGGTTGGGTCCCATCTATGCCATACAAGGTCATTCCTGTTACATCCTAACATGGTATCTTGGCAACTTGCTCAGCATTCCCTCCATGGTAACCAGGATGCTTGTCCTGAGCTGACCAGGGAGAGAAGAGCTGGCAGTTGCAGAGGAACTTTAATAATTTGCATACAGCTGGAGTGAATTCTAATACTGCTGGAAGCGACTGTGTGCAATTAATTGGAACAGAGGACAGGAGAAAATACATCACGAGAAGGCTGAAAG
Organism: Triturus cristatus; assembly: GCF_964204655.1. Lineage (NCBI taxonomy): Eukaryota > Metazoa > Chordata > Amphibia > Caudata > Salamandridae > Triturus > Triturus cristatus. The sequence continues at coordinate 495,211,864 of NC_140588.1, forward strand.
CGTGGAAAAGCTGAAGCGTGAAACTGCGGGCATGGTGTTGAAATCCTTTAAAATTTCTAAAACTGTATAATGCCCGGGGTAGAAATCGGTAACTACGAGAATCTACAGTTGCGGTGGGAGTTCCAGTGATAGCGCCACATTGTTAACGTTTGAAAACGTCACTGTGTTAACATTTGAAATCGGCTTACCAGTGGCTGCTCGTGCTGTGTGTTAGCGTCGCTTTCATCTTGTTTGCCTTTTAAAAAAAAAAAAAATCACATCACCGGCAGCTGCTCGTGCAGTGTGCCCATCATTGTATACGCGTCAACAGGAACTACACAAAGAAGCTACGATGCGTAACGGAAGCGCAGTGCATTTTGGGCATAACATCGTAACATGTGACAGAATCGACGCTGCCAGCAAACAACGTGTGGTTGTCATGATAACCAGTGTGAAGGAAACATTGCTTCGCAACGCGATCGCAAGGAAAAAAATAGACGATTAAAGAGGAACAAACTTGAGTATTGTAGACGATTGCAAGGAAGAAATCCACGATTGGAGGTGATACAATTGACTCTTGATATTCAGACAACGGTGACCACGTTAATTTTGTTAGCTTATTTTTTAATTTTCTTTCCTTCAGGCACCAGTGACTGATTATTCATTACTGTATAGTCATATTATTGTATATTTAATAAGTACTGTGGTTACAGTTTTGGGGGCAAGTACGGTATAGTCACATTACTGTGTGTAATTGAGTATTCGTATCATCATACATTAGAAAACATTATCAATATGGATGTGTCATCCATCACAGCGCCACCTAAGTTTTTACAGAACCCGGGAGAGCCTATCTTACCATGGGAAGATTGGATAGAGTCCTTTGAGACTTATTTAGAGGCTATTGGTGGGGAAGATTTTATAGCTTTCAGGAAAGTGGCAATACTTAAACACAATTTAGGAATAGAGGGCAGAAAAGTATTAAAGACGTTACCCGTTAATACAGCAAAGAAACAAGTAGTTATTAGTGAAAAAGCAAACGATAGTGAAAGCAAAGAGGAGGGTGAGGAGGAAGTCATAGAGGTAGAGGTATAACAATACGACGAGATAGTTCCTACTGATGAATATATTGAGGTAATTAGGGCATTAGAAGAAAACACAGGATGTGCATACATGGGGGTTAGACCCATATACAGTGGCAGGGTGTTTACCTTTCGCCTTACGCAACAACATTTTCTCATTTAGTTTTTTGAGAGAGGATGGGTCACTGTACTCAATTTATCAGTTGTTGTATATTATTCGTTCTTTCTGCTTTGAATGGTTCTTTACCTCTTGTGATGTTCTCTTAATTGCACATCCCTGGTTTTGAACCATTCCTTACATTTGTAATTTTGCCACTTTTGCAAAATTAGTAATCTGTGCATTATGCAACAGAATGTTTTATAGTTTGGGACTAGTGTCGCGGGGTTTGTTTACTCTTTGCTATACTCTACTTATTGTCTTAATTTTTGGTCTTCTTTTGGGAGGATGGGTTATATTGTACTCTGTGTTGTTTTATTTCCATTCTTTTCTTTTTTATTGCTTCTGATTCTTTCGCGATTTTTAACACTTTTATGCATCCCTGAGTTTTGAATTATTTCTTGCAAATGTACTTTTTCTTGTGTATAGTTTCCTCTTTTTGCATTGTTGTTTCTCTGGCTCCAATGTCACTTTCGTTTTTCAGTTTAAAAGGAGGGGGATGTGTTATGCCCTGCATAGTATTCTTATATCTTGCAGTTTACCAGTGTACCTGCTGCTCAGCCACTGTGTGTGTTTGGAGTAGAATGTTGGTAATGCTGTGATGCGTGGAATGTTGGGTGTCTGACTGAGTGAGGTATGAAAGTTAAATATGGGCTGAGCAGCAAGCATGCTGCTCCTGGTGGGCCTGCTGTGGCATAGGACCAAGGGCTGACTACTGGGCTATCCTACATCATTAATACCTGTTTATTTGGTCTACCAAGCTAATGTACTTACTTACCATCCTGCTGGGCAACTGGAATAAAGGTACTTAAGAATTTACTCGGCTACCTGTGTATATTTCTACCACAGAGTACAACAGAATTATTTACTCTTATCATCAATTGATCCATACATAGGCTGAGCGGTCATGACTGGACAACAATGAACACTGGTTTGATCACATCTGATTAGACGTTAACCTACCCTCATCTTTCCTTATTTGTTTTTCATGTACTTTTCTCAGCCTCATGAAGTAACTAAAGAGCTTCATGCAACACTTTACAAAAAGTCCAATAGAAATAAATACAATAAGTCATATATGTGAAAAGCCTCATTATGGGATCCACCCACATATCACTGTGATTTCCTCCTGGAGCAGCTGCCTGTGAAGCTCAAAGAACTAGAAAAAAGAACTAGAATGTTCACCAAGCCATACCTCCAGGGTACTGCAATTTAGCAATTTAGATTTTTTTTTTTGCACAATTATCTTTTTTGTAAACGTCCTGCAATTGTACCAAACAAGCCAGCAAAAATTAAAATTTTAATTTTTTTAAAACATAGGCTGATCTTCCTTTTATTGGCTCAGCAACAGTGGAGGGCCAATAAAAGGAAAAAAGCAAAAACAACAATTGATGGACAGAATGCAGCACAATGTCATACATTCACCCCAGTACAGAGATCTGGGCCTAAATCCATCGTTTTTTTGCTCACCATGCCATTCTAGTTTGAACCCAGCCGTATGCAAATCAGTCTTGACCCTGTGCCTCATGGGAACAGTCCAGCCCGAACTGCCAAGCCACGTCCTTTCTAAGCCTGGGCGTTCGCGGAGCTTGCGAAGTTTAGGCAACTTCGCGATTCGCGTAGAGCGCGAAGTTGCAGATTGCCACACAATCTAGCGCGTAGCGTAGTAGTTTTGCTTCCTCGCGCGCTTAATATTCATTCTCGCTTGCGCTGTAACGTCTTACCGTGATTCTGAGATCACCAACTTGCTTTTCTGTCCGTTCGCGAGCGCCACGAGATTTGTAATATGGCTGCCCAAGCCCGCGAGAGTGTGCAAACGCAAACACGTCATTCGGGCGCGCGAGCTGACTTCCGGCGGCTGTCTTGGTAAGATCGCGATCCCGAACATGCAAAAACTACAATCTGGCGTAGAATATCTCTCGAGCTTCATAAAACCTTCTCTAAAATGATCATTTTGCTCAGAAAAACTCCTCAGATTGTGATTTTGCTGTAGTCTTTTGTGTAAGGAGGAGTCCTTTTTTAACTCTTTTTTTCAAGAGGAAGGAAGTGCCCCTGAGTCTACAACTTCCAGTTCCTGTCCAGCAGGCTCCTCCCAGTGCTTTGTGCATGTTCACTTTCATTTGGATTTGGAGCTGGAAGGATCACTTTTTGTGTCTGTCTGCTGCATCATACCATTGGATTGGATTTATTTGAGGACTTTTTGATTTGAGATTTAATTTACTACAAGTAAGTTGGAGAATTGGTGTGTTTGTTTCATTGGGGCTTGTTTGTACCTACATTTTTCTGGGATTTTCATTGTTTTTTAAAACTTATTGTTGTGGCGGGTGGCCTGTACTTTCAATAGGGGCCTAGTTGTTTTTCTCTGCAATTTCAGCTAGTAGGGTACCCATGGGTTCATGTTTTGTGGTGTCTGTAGAATTTTCAACATCATGTAGGGCATGGATGGCATAGGATTGAACTGCTAAATGTGGCTGTGGTGTATTTCACTGTTGGTGTGTGTGTGTGTGAAATACCTTTGTTGGATGTGTGTGCTTGATGTGTAACTTCTTTCCAATCCTTTCGTAGACCGGTTGATTTTCATGTTTGTATTAAAGCTGTGTTGTTTAGCAGACCTCCTTTGTCCGGTCATATATTATAGCCCTGCTTCAGTGCATTGTTTTCCATGGACTGTTGTGACTGTGAGTGCCCATGTGGCTTGTGGCAATTTTGTGGTGGTAGTTTAGTAGTGTGTGCTTCTTTTTCCATAAAGGCCTGCATTTCTTTTCTTTGCTCCCCTTGGCTTATGCTTGTTGTTGTTGTGTCCTCCTGTCCATGTGTGTGGTGGCCATTTTGTGAAGGCAGGCATTGTGCTTTTGCCATAGGTTTACATTGACTGTTCCAAGCTTGTGGCCTAGTCTGCCACTAGGCCCAGAGGTAGTCAGCCTCAAATCTTTGGTGCATTATTTAAATTTACAGTTTGTGTTGTCTGTTGATTTTTTTTTACACCATGGATGGCTTTGGATTTTATTGCAAAAGGTGTGTTTTGGGGTGGAATAGCAGTTTTTGGGTGTGTGTTAAATAAATAGGGCTTTTCAGCCAGTAGGTAACCCTAGGGATTCAGCTCGCGTACTTTCGGTAACTGTGCACAGCGCGACAATGCGGACTTACAGTTTTCAGCATTTTCGCGCTCTCAATATGCGTGTTCGCGTACGCGATAAAGCCTTTTTGTACAGTTCGCGATCCCGAACACGCAGCATTTGCAATCTGGCAAACAATATCTCGCGAGCAACATAAATCCTTCTCAAAAACACTGATTTTGTGCATTTTGCTAAAAAAACTCCTCAGGTTGTCATTCAGCTGTAGGTTTGGAGCACGGAGAAGCTTTTATTTAAAAAAATATATTTTTATGAGAGGAAGTAAGTTCCACAGACACTACAAATTCCTGTTCCTGTCCTTTGTAATCACTTTTTGGTTATTATTGTGGTGGGTGGCCTGAGCATGTGTGTGGCGGCCATTTTAGGAAGGCAGGCATTGTGCTTTTGCCATAGGCATACATTGACTGTCTTCCATTTCTTGTTGTTGTGGGTGTGTGGCGGCCATTTTGTGGAGCCATCCAAGCAGTGTGCTTGCTTTTGCCATTCTGTTCCAAGCTTGTGGCCTAGTCTGCCAGTACGCCCAGAGGTAGTCATCCTCAAATCTTTGGTGCAATATTTAAATGTACATTTGGTGTTGTCTGTTGAATTATTTTTTTACACCGTGTATGGCTTTGGATTTCATTGCAAAAGGTGTTTTTTGGGGTGGGATAGCAGATTTTGGGTGTGTGTTAAATAAATAGGGCTTTTCAGCCAGTAGGTAACCCTAGGGATTCAGCTCGCGTACTTTCGGTAACTCTGCACAGCGCGACAACGCGGACTTACAGTTTTCGGCATTTTCGCGCTCTCAATATGCGTGTTCGCGCACGCGATAAAGCCTTTTTGTACAGTTCGCGATCCCGAATACGCAGCATTTGCAATCTGGCAAACAATATCTCGCGAGCAACATAAATCCTTCTCAAACGCTGATTTTGTGCATTTTGCTAAAAAAAACTCCTCAGGTTGTCATTCAGCTGTAGTTTTGGAGCACGGAGAAGCTTTTATTTTTTAAGAAATATTTTTGAGAGAGGAAGTAAGTCCCACAGAGACTACAACTTCCTGTTCCTGTCCTTTGTAATCACTTTTTGGTTATTATTGTGGTGGGTGGCCTGAGCATGTGTGGCGGCCATTTTATGGAGGCAGGCATTGTGCTTTTGCAATAGGCCTGCATTGTCTGTCTGGTATTCCTGACCTTTTCTTGTTTTTGTGAGTGGCCTGGTCATGTGGTGGTGGCCATTTTGTGGTACCAGCAACTGTGCTTTTTCCATAGGCCTCCAAGCTTGTGGCCTAGTCGTACAGTAGGCCCAGGGGTACTACTCATCAATCCTCACGGGTGCATGGAATTTAAACAACTGTTTTTGTGTTGTGCGTTAAATTTCAACATCATGTATGGCTTTGGATTGAATTGTAAAATGTGGCCTTTACTTTTTTTCGGGGGTAGATTTCACTTTTTGGGTGTTGTAAATAAATGCCTTTAGTTTTTATGTGTATATGTTCGTTGTTGTTGCTCCCTGATGCTGCATCCATCCCATAAGATGCACACATTTTTATTTAGGGCAAACAGCCTAGACTACATTTATGTTTTTGTTCTTTGCTATTCTTCTTCCTGAGTGTACACAGTACAAATACACCAGGATCCCTGGCCTTGTCAGTCTCTTTAATGGCTGGCTATACTGTTGTTGTTCACTGACTTCATAAAATTTAATAATTGTGACCACCCACCAGACACTAAGAAGTTATCTATTATATTATTGATCTTTTGACTGATGTTCTTCTGGCTTTTTTGCTTTTAGGTGCACAAAAGACAGAGGAGGTGTGTCATCATCATCCACCGTTGTGGTGCCAGACCAACGTCCTGCTGCTGTACACGACGTGACGTGTGAGTGACCTGACCAGGCATCTCTGCAACTTGTGCAACTGAGTGCTGTTTTGACATCTGAAGAAGATGCCCCCAAAGAAAGCAGGTAGCAGGTCCTCCGGTACCAAGAAAGTTGCCATGGAGAAGAAGGAAGTGTTACTTAAGTCTGGTGTGCCTCCCAACACCTTTTTTGGGACACCAAAAATGACGCCTGCAGCAGCGGTGTCGGGGGCCAAGCTGGGGGCAGCACCTCCACATCAGTGTACCCAACCTACCAACCCAGGCCCAAGCAGATGAGTGTGGAAGAGGTAGCCAGCCTTATGGTGCAAAGCAGTGATGTTGAGCCTGAACTAAACTTATCGCTATCTCAAAGTAGTACACAATCAACGCAGGAGGGAACACCGGAGATAAGTGGTCAACAGCCGCAACCACCGCCTGCAATAGTAGCTGTAGTTCCTCCCAAAGTAGGGGCAGTTCCGGAAATTGAGCCTCATGCAGAGGAAGAAGAGGAAGCCACTTTAGAAGTTCCATTGGCTTCCAAATCCCCAGCAAGGAAAAGGAGGGTTAGTACATCAAGTTCTTCACCAAGCCCCCCTTCTGATGATCTAGATGCCACTTGGAAGCCACAAACTGAGTCTGAGAGAGAAACACGTCACAAGAGCAGGCATGGGAAAAGGAAGGTTCCAGAAAGCCTTACACTTATGGAGGTTGATGTAGAAGAGCAGGAGGATGATGATGATGATGATGAGCTAGTCATCACGAACATCACTCCCGGGCCTGAGGAGATGGAGACCAACATTTTTACACTATCCAAAATGGCTGCAAGGGATGTAGCATGCATACCTCCAACACAGGTAACACCAACACGACCTCCAGCTTCCATATTTATATTAGCAAAGGGCCGGCAGCGTCCTACATCCAGCACAAGCACCACCTCAGCAGAAGTAGGTAGTGGTACTGCACAGAGTCAAATTCAACACACCCTCCAGTTCATCCGGCATTGGAAGTGGGAGTGGCACCTCAAGCAGGAGACAAAAGTTAAGCTCCCCAGTGTGGGACTTCTTTACGGTTAGCGGAAAGGAGGAGAACATTGCTATATGCTCCGTTTGTTATACCTCTGTTAGTCGTGGTAAGCTTGGTACAAACTATGGTACCGGAGGCCAAATGACCCATCTGAAAAAACACCACGCAATCCAGTGGGAGGAGCACCTTAGTCGCATGAAAAAAACTGGAACCATTGCTGTTGGGCATAAACGAGTAGAAAGTCAGCTCACGGTGGAACAGGAAGAAGAGGGAGACATTCTCTGTGGTAGTGGTACACAACCCTGTTCCCAGCACTGCAGTGGTAACGCCCACATCCTCAGCCACACCTCATTGGCACAAGAGTAAGAGTCAGCCTGAGACACCAAGGAGTACTGCTGGCCCAAAAAGTGCGACGTTGACCACAGGAAGGAATACCATGCAGCCTACCATTCTTAGCATGTTTAGTAGGCCGGAGGGGCAGTACGAACGCAACCACCCAATAGCACGTTTGTACATTGCAAAGCTGGCTAAAATGTTAGCACTGGACCTTCTCCCTTTTTCTTTTGTTGAAGGGGTGGGTTTTCTTGAATTTGTGACCACCATCTGCCCAAAATGGAAAGTTCCCAGCCGCTACTATTTCACAAGACTTGCTGTTCCAGCACTACATCACGACGTGCTGGAATTGCTTGGAAAAGCCTTAAAACAGAGTGCTGTTCAGAGTATACACCTGACAACAGACATGTGGACCAGTTGCCAAGCCACTGATTACATGTGCATCACTGCACACTGGGTCTCTTTTTCGGGTGTTAAAGATAAGATATCTGACGGTGTTGGTGACACCGCTGAGATTTTTAAAGACACTCGCAAACATGCAACTGTAGCCATGTTTGCTATGGAGAAATCTCATACTGCTGCAAACATTTTGGATAAGTTTAACAGCAAGGTGTTTGAGTGGCTGCAACCAAGAGGGCTTACCATTGGTTTTGTTGCCTCGTACAATGGCAGTAATGTAGTTAGGGCCATGAAAGATGGTGGCTATTTCAGGGTGCCATGTTTGGCACACTGCATTAACATTGTTGTTCAAGACTTTCTGAAAAATGAAAGCAACGTCAGCAGCTTACTGACCACCTGCAGAAGAATATGCACACATTTCAACCATTCTTTTAAAGCCCGGAAGCAGCTGAGGGTCATTCAACGTGAGCATAAAATGCCAGTCAAAGCACTCATCCAGGAGGTGCCAACACGTTGGAACTCAATGTATTACATGCTTGAGCGTCTGTTTTAGCAGTACATACCACTTAATGCTTATGTCATGAAAAGGTCAGGGGATCCTACTGTGAAAGGCATGACAGTTGAGATGGCCCAATGGGACCTCGTCAAATGCCTGACAGAGATGCTACTTCCTTTTGAGGTCTTCACACGTGAAGTGAGCAGGGAGGACTGTACTATGGGCCAAGCTATCCCATTGTTGTACATGCTAGAGCAAGAGCTGAAGGAGGTGTCAGAAATGTACGCAGGTGTGGATGACAAAGTAGACGCATATTATTTGGCAGACACCTTAGTCGCTCGCTTATCTGACAATACAAGGATTCAAAATAACATTGTGTCACATCCACATTACATTACTGCCTCAATTTTGGATCCACGTTACAAATTATCGCTGCGCAGTAATGAAGTAATTCCTTTTTTCAGAAGTTGATGTTGCCCAGTACAAAACTTTGATAGCTGAGGAAGCCACTGACTTTGAAAACGAAAGGATCTTAATTAGAGGCCCGCCCCCCCAGGGCAGAAAAAGTACTGCAGGGCACCCAGAGTCAAGTTCTACTTCAGAGGCCGAGAGCAGTGTGTTTGCCTCCCAGCAGTCAACAACACTGCCAGCAATAACATTAACAGCACCAACAGGATCATCAGGCACATTTAAAAAAACGGCAGGTGATTGGTTTCTACGGAAAGGGTTTTGTACGTCCATGACTGATGCAAAGGCAAAAGAGGTCAAGCAAATCGGAGCACCCCTGAACATTGAGCGGATAGTTCAGGCCTATCTAGATGACACAACAGAGGTCGTCATGGAGCAAAGCCCATTGGTGTATTGGTATGGGAAAAGAAGCCAATGGCCAGTGCTCAGCAGGCTGGCGATAAAGTATGTCGGTTGCCCTGTTGCAAGTGTTTCTTCAGAGCGTGTTTTCAGTGCTGCTGGTGCCATTGTTACTGTCAAAAGGACCAGTCTCTCGCCCAAAAGCGTTGAGAGGTTAACCATGATCAAAATGAATCAACACTTTATACCACCGGAGTACAAAATACATGAATCGCAGCAGGAAGAGGAGAGCGACTTCGATGACATAAGTAGAGTTTGAGGACGAGCTCCTCTTCCCTGACAACTAGGCTTTCAAATTGTTCTCCCTTCCTTTATTTGTGTGTGACTGTGTATCTGTGTTTCTGGTTCAAAATCTAATCACAACAAATCCATCAACAGTCTCCTCTTTTTATTTCCCTATTGGAGTTGCACGTCTGTGCATAACTGTCCACTCCACTCCTCAGGGTCCTGCTCCATCTTCCTTACTCTAAGTACATTTCAAGCAAGCCAGACATTGGATGGAGATGGAGAATAGTACAATACATGTTGCCTCTAACAGTCCCTCCATAAGAAGTGAAACGTGACTCCAGCTATATACCGTTTTGTTTCCAAGCTGAAAGAAACTCATCACTGACTGTCAGAAGGCTAGGCAGGCATCAGATCTGACAGCCAAAGAGAACAGCAAGACAGGTAATGAGTGATTATTGTGAATGATGGCATGCATTGCATTGGATGCTGGCTGACTACGAATAATTGTGCATGAAGTAGAACTATACTAGTTTATCGACAAAGTCAAAGTGATTCAGGTGTGGTGACAGTTAATGTTTCCTTGTTGTTTAATAATAACCACATTGTACTCCTACCACTGCAGGTGCCGGCCAATATCCGTTGCAATTTTGTAATGTCGAATATATTATAAACTTAATCAGTCACTACAGACTGAGTTGGTGTTGGAGAATACGTACCACACGGTCATCATCATGATGCTGCTGAGCATACTATCTTTGCACACAGTCAGTTGGATCTGAGAAAATTGATGGAATAACTGCGTTTCATGGGCTGACTTAAAAGGTAAACAGTTTGAACAAGAACCACAGCAGACCTAGGCTAGATGTCCGTGTAGTGGTGTGGACTGGAGTAGAGTGTAGTGGTATGCGGGACAGTGCCGCATTGATTTAGTCACTTCATTTGGAAAATGCTAGGTTGCTGCAGTGCATATGACATTTCTCTCGCTCGGTCAAAATGTAAGTAAGGGGTAGGGTGCCTGGCCTGCGCCGCGGTTCTCCTGTTCTGTGGCTGTGCTGGCTCCTGAGTCCTGTCCCGTTTTTGTTGTAGCTTAATGCTGTAGAGTAGACACTATGTGTCCTATCCAAGCTGCCTCAGTCTGAAAGTGTTCTCTCCAGAGTCTTGTCTTCTCGTCTTGCACTCCACTGAAATTGAGTTTATTGTTTTAAATGCAGTAATTTTTCAATACCCCGTTTGTTTTTCCATCTACACTTACAGGCTGGGCTTTAACCTGTGCTATAGTGAGAGAAATGACTCACACTTATCTTACCAATCCGCATCAGGCAGGCAGTGGTACCCAAGATTGATGTGTGGAGTGTCCATGGAAGGGAGGACCAAGAGGAATGACGAGAATGATGCAACTCCACATTTGGACCAGGATAATACAGTAACTTTAGTATCATTCTTCATTCGTCTTTAAATGTATTTGATTGCTTTTTTCTCTTCAATCATTACGACTGTGTGTTGTGGTTTGTTTGGTAATTGATCCCTACAACAATTTTTTAATTTGCTTTGCTAGCTTGAAAAATGAAAGTAAGCCCGGTACAGCATGTAATTTGGTTCGGTCTGAGCTCTGAGGGCGGCAGACAGGCAAGGCAAATTTCAATTTCTTCCCTGTACTGTCTCATTGGGTAATAGTAGTTATAGTAAGTACAACTCATTATCATTAACCATCAAGTTCTCTTCCTCAGCATGCATGCATTTGCTTTTTCTCACTTTATACTTTGATTTCTTTGATAATGGATCATGGTCGTCTTACAAGATTGTGTTTTACTTTTTGTTGTGTCCATGCATACTGTCTGTTTTTCTTTCTCAAACCTTTCCCAAAACCCCACTTCCCATCCATTCATCAATCCCTAACCCTCTTCCCCCGGGCTGTGTGATTTATATTGAGGTGTGATGTGATGACTACATTAAATGTACACCAACAATTGATCACACGCTTGCTGGGGCAGATGTGGTGAAAGCAACACTAATTGAATTTCAACTAAGGCAGGCCAAGGATCTTCTCCGCTTGCCCACCCATGCTGTAGTTTACTTTGTGTTCTGTTCTACTACTCCTCCCACAGTCTCTCAGTCAAGTGACTTTCTCTTTCTTTTTTCAAATGCTATTGCCAGTGTCTACTACTACCACCACAATAATGGCATCTTCTCCGTTAATTTGGGAAACCAACCATGCAGCCATCAGTGTGCCGAAATTGAAAATCAATCACAGGTAAGATAAGTTTGGTGGGAGGTATGGACTAGGAGGAGAGACTGACAGTACTATTATGACAATTAAAAACAACTCCGTGAGGGGTACTGCATCTATCGGTTTGTGTGTTACAAAATTGGCAGATCTTTTAAATCAAACACTGGCTGTGGGCATGCAGCAGCACGGAAACAAAGTAACAAACCATGCAACTTAGATTGAATTCGGAAAACTGTAACCCACCACAAAACATTAACATCGTATAAGTAAATAGTATAACATTTAATATCCCCTAACAAAAATAAACTATCCCACTATGACCTAAACCACCCCCCTCCCTAACCCCAACCAATCTCCAAAACGAAACAAAAGTCCAAGAGTCCCAATGTCCGAACGAATACCCAATGCCCAAAAACCCACCCACCAACAAAAGGAATTAAAAAAGGGGCAAATGACGAGGTCATCTATTGTCGGCGGGCCTTCAGGTGTTTGTCCACCAGGATCTTTACCTGCTCTTCTAGGTTCTCCTCTAAGCGGGCCATCCGGCGGAGCAGCTGGCGGCGAAATGCCCTGCAGTTACATGCAGGGTGGGGGGCAGCAGTGCTTGAAATGGAGGCGCGGCGGCGGGCGGCTGCCGGACCACGGCGCCATGAAACTGAAGGCAGGGCCTGACTGGGGCCCGGGGCATTGGAGGAGGCTGCAGCTGCAGCTGCCTCCTACTCCTCCTCCGCCTGAGCCACAAGCCGGCGATAATGTTCGCCGATGGCCTCCAGTTTACGGCGCTGGGCCCTAGCGGCCAACTCCTTCCGAGATGGTTTTGTGGATGTGGAAGGAGTATCTATATCAAGAAAGAAAAAGAACATGTTGTAGCCAATACTCTTAGCAAAACAGAAACACTAAAATCATTCAACACATAGTGTCACAGTATCACTAGCAAGCACAGTTCATAACATTTGTGATTTGGTGGTAAGTATCTCTACTCCTACTTCCTTGGACTCTAACATTTGTGGGAGTTTCTGACATTATAAATATAATCGTACTATGTACTCCGGTACACCAGTCGTGTTGTTCTTATCTGTAGTTTAGCCCGATTACATAACCTTGTTGTAGCCGGCATGCCAGCTCAGTCAGCTAAGCTTGCACCCAAGAGAAACAGATATGAGCCACATGATGCATACTCACGTTAGTTTTATTTACTACTACTGTCTGCAGGTGGGGAAGCTCATATTTTTGTATGACGGCTTACGGCCGTTGGCACTGGCCATACTCTGTCTGTTACATGAGGGCAAATGCACAATTTCACTTACACCCTGCCCTGGGTACTACAAAAGGCTGATTATTTATCTGATCCAATGATCATTGCTTATATTCATATTATAGATGCTAATACGATACAACATCAGGTCAGTAGCGGTCGGTGGTGGGAGTGCTGCCGGGCGGTGACGTGGGAAGGTGCAGGGTGGGGATAGTAAACTAAGGATTAAGGACAATCACAGGTAATTAAACAATACATAAAAAAATAATAATAATTGTTGCACGCACTGCATCGCATTCGGCGGTGCAGTGCGCACATTGAAATTAATTTTATTTATTTTTATGTTGATTACCTGTATTTGGCCGTAATACACAGTTTACTCGCCAGTGCCACCCACCCGTCCCCTCCCCATGTCACCGCCCGCCAGCACTCCCACCACCAACCGCTACTGCAGAGGGTACTTTGCTTTCATTGATTGTGTAACCAATAACCATAAACAACAGATAGGCCACCCTTTGCAGGCTGGCTGACCCAATCGAAAATACATTAATAATAATAGGTATGGAGTGGTCCCCAGAGTGGGAGGAAGGGGCTTCCGCTTGATAATATATATATATATATATATATATATATATATATATATATACATTAAAATATATATGACGTGCTTGCAAACTACTGCAAGTCTACTGTATTCTGATAATACTACCTATATTCCCCTACGCTTTGCTACTGTCGCGCAGTTTCTTTGACATTTTCTTCAAAGTAAGAATCTTCAGAGACACTTTCCACCTATACTGTCTATTGATGATGGTACATCCAGGCACACATCCATTAAAGTAAACGTTTATCCTTCTTTTTTATTTATCTCATACTTCGTTGGTTTCACCAACAACCACCCATGCTTCCGCTCCTTCCTTGCTTGCCTTGGCTTTGAGTTAGAATTTGAACCAAACAACGCTGATTCTTGATATCTAGCACTATCCACCCATACTGTGTCGCCCACCCAGGCAGGCATTCTCTTTCACCTACCACACATCCTTCAACAACCCATGCATCTGATCTGGTTACTATCTGCCACCTTGCATGCTTCCAACAACATATCCTTCTCTGCCAGTCAGTCATATTATGTATCTCCCCCTTCCTTCCACCCTTAGTTCTTTCCCTCTTTGTTCAACACATCCATCAAGGTCATCTGATCTGAGTTTGTCTTCTCCATAAAACCTTCACAGCTGATTTTGGAGTCAAATAGAAGAGGCCATTGGTTACTCAACTCACGCTGCTAATGCTAAGTAAAGGGTGTCTTCTTCAACCGTTGTATAATGTTCACTACAACTTAATAAGTCGCACAGTACAATGAAATAGTGAACACACTTCCATCTAGTAGTAATGTCAAGAAGTAATGAATATAACTTACCACCGCCGGCCACTGCTGCTGGCTCCCCCCCTGTCTCTCCGGTATGTGCCGTCAGTTCTCCTGCCCCCTCCGGAAGGGCCGCATCGCCGCTGGCCCCGCCGGCACTGGTGGATGGTAGTGTGCCTAGAAAAAAACATCACAAATTTTTCAATGCCTGATAACCTCCCCCTATTTTAAGTGTTCACTTGGAACATTGAAAAAAAAGTTAATACAACATACATCAGCACTGGACAGTAAGTACAGTCAGTAGACAGACACTAGTAGTGATATGGTTCCTAGGGTCATCTAGTCCTACTCTACTCTTTTGAAAGTTAACCTGAGCCATGTGTAACCCTTTTAGATTCATCATGTCGACTACTGCTCTTTTGGCGCATATTTGATTATACCTGCCAGCTTATTGACATGTGCAGTAGATGCCTTTGAGGCCACTTGACTGTTGCGTACAAGTGAAGAGGTCGAAAAACAACCCACTTATTGAGTTTGTTTAGTCCATATTGCTTAGCCATCACATACATGTTACACTTTTTGCCATGACTGCAAAATGCTTGCATTCACCAGTATACTATCTAACGGCTAACGCGCAGCATTTTTCTCATATAATAGGCGGAAGATTCCCTTCTACAAACCAGAGATTTAAAGGGCATATTATGATGCAAGATGATGTAACCAGTATTTTTACGTTCTACGGTGAGGGGTCTTCCAGAATTCAAAAGATCTTGGCTCTTGTTCTTGTTGTCATGCACTTGTAAATGTTTACTGTTTTAATCTTAGGCTTTTTGCTGGCTCATTGACTATGGCTGTAGTAAATTAAATTTCATATTAACGATGTACAGAGTTTGATACTTGTTTCAAATAAACCTTTTGAACTTACACATAGACTCTGTGGTATTTGATGTGGTGGGGTGGACTTACACAAGTGAGTGAGCAAAATGGTGTTATTATGTTCTGGGTTGTCTGTCTCAGTCATCATCAACATTGTGTATCTTCTTCGTGGGGGGTCGGGAGTGGGACCCTAATGTGAGACACTATAGCTCGTCGGTCAGGGGATCGTGGGTTCTTCGGACTGAGGTGTGATCAGTAAGGTCCAACCTCCCATCAGCAACACCCTATTTTGTTGTGCATAGTTCTGTATGTGGCTCTGCAGAATCACTAGACAATAGTAGTATCATGTACTATCCGATCAAAAATACTAGTCAAATATCTGGTTGGCCATTTTGTTTGTGGTAATTGTCAAAGCCTCAACATTGAGAAGACTTTAAGAGGACAACCCAAAGGACAGGACACAGTGGCTAGAGCTACTGGTCAATCAGAGTTTTATTATTCCAAAGAAAACCTTCTATAAAGAGTGGGCAACTGTGCAAGCTTCGCTACAGACAGAGTAATAATAGTAATAGTAGTAGTAGTAGTACAGAGAGTCATAGCAGAGGCAGTTAGAAGCAACTTAGTTAGAGGCAGGGATAAACAGAATTTGGAAACAGATAGTCAAGGTCAAAGAATTAAGCTTTTGTAAAAAATAGAATTAGAAAGTGGAACCATAATTTATAGTTCGGAAAAAAAAGATGCAGTAAAAGTTAGGGAAATATAAATGTCAATATAACCACTAGAGGACTTACTGGGGCCAGCAGCAGGAGCCTCGGTAGAGGAGCGGTCCTGTGGTTCCCTCGCCGACTCCGACCCCGTCTTCTTGCTCCTGGGTTGTGCTGATGATCATGTAAATTATAATAAGTAAAGAGACAAACATTAAGGAGTGCTGTGAAACAAATAATAATAAATCATTTGGAAAAATAAGTCAAACAACAATTGCAATAAAATTGACCTATCTAATCAGATGGATCGACTACTGGCTTCTTCCTCCATTCACGGATCGTCTACTTATTTATGAACACTCCAGTGTTCCATAATCATACTGATTACAATACGAAGCCTAGTAAGTACCACCTGACCTACACCACCTATTCCAGACGGGCCAATTGTTCACTAAGTCTGCATTTCCATTTTTTTCAGCCATCAAATGCATAGATGAGATGGAGGACACATGCATACATTAGTGCATACATACATACAACAAATTGTGGGTTGGTTGCATGATTCTGATCTAGTTCTGCTACTGACTGACCGTGCTAAGCCTACCACTCACTAAACAAAGTACAAAAGGTTTGACGGAGGAATGGGGTAAGCAGCACTCAGTGACAGAGGAGGCATCACGCAGACCACATAAAACAATTATTAGCTAATACTAACAAACTAAACCTAGTATCCAATATCCATCCACCACTATTTCACAGTAGGACAATGGAAGGACTATAGTCTCTCTAGCAAATCGCATTACCTAACTTCAGTTCTGTAAAATAAACTCTTACATAATCAGCATCAGCACAAGCTAGCGCAAACTAAGTTGCAAACAAGTAAGAGTATCACCGAGCACCTGGGTCCTTAAATCAAAGAACATTTTGCTTTTTGGAACATAATTTACCTGCAACGCTTGGCACGCAGCAGTAATCTTGTTGTTCATCAAATTTAATATACACAATAAGTTACTCACCAAGCCCGACGACCTCGACACCTAGCAGGTCCAACAGGTCCTGCTCCCGGTCCAGGATGTCAGACCACCGGTGGGCTAGCTGATTGTGGGTGCGCCGGACCCCAGAGCACCGGAACACGGCCCGGCGCATCTTTGCCCACCGACGGTGCCGCTTCTGGTTAGCGTACCCGGAGCCGGGCCTGCCGCCTGCTGCCAAGGTCAAGGGGAGGTGGCGCTGAATGAAAAAAACAAGGGCGGCCACCTCCTCCTCCCCAAACAGTTGCCGGGTCGGCACCCCTGCAGGACGCATTCTGCTGCAAGGCAGGCGGCCCTTCTCTGCTCCTGCAGGTCCCTTGCCCTTGGCACTCGGTGTGCCCTTGGCCATGGTTCTGGGGTGGGTGGGAGGCGGAAAAGAAAAGTTAGAAGGGGAAAAAAAAGTTAGGGGGAAGAAGATAGAAAGAACTTTATAAAAGTAACAAAAACACAGTAAAAGTAGAAATAAAAATGCAAAATATAAACTTAGGCAAAGAGAGAGATAGATAATAACTAAAAAAAGTCAGAAAAAATGCTTTAAAGACAAAGGATTGCAAAGATAAAGGGAGGATACAAAAGTAGGCCCAGAACCATAGCGACCACGTGGGTAAGTTTGCGTGATATTTCTCCATGTACTATTCATCGCGAACAAGTAAAATGCGCTCCCGAACACGTCAATGCACATCGCGAACATGCTATCCGCGACCTGGAACAGGAAATAAGGCATCACGAGCGGGCAGGACAATTGAAAAACAAGATAGCCGCGCCCGTTGCTGACCGCATGGGTAAGATCGCGAGATATATCTCCCGAGCATGCAAACAGCTCCCCGAACACGCTCACCGCATTCCCGAACAAGAAAAAGCCATCGCAAACGGGCGCACCAAGCAACGACGCAAGCTTGTGAAGTTACGCGAAGGTCGTGCAGTGCAAGTACATCTTCGCGAAGCTTCGCGAAGCGCGGCTACGCGAACTACGCCCAGGGTTAGTCCTTTCTGGACTGAAAACAAGTATCCTAGGACCGGTTCCGGAGTTTCACCCCTCTTCAGCCAGGGCCAATAAAAGGGCCAACAAAAGGAGAGTGACCAACAGTCCAGGTGGGGACACAGGTGTTAAGGTCCTCTGTCGCCTGCCTGTTATCAGCTTGCAAATGCACAGGGCCTTCCTCCTCTGCTAGCAAGGTGTGGCCTGGGTCTCTGCATATCCCCCTTTGCTCCCTCGCCCTTCTCTGCCTTTTGCTTGTAGCCCACAATGACCTTGCTGCCCGATGACTATTTTAAATGCCTCACCTCCTCCTCTACTCCTCTCTCCCAATACTTCTGTGGCCGAACATCCCACAGCCACCTCCACCTTCTTCAACCCCAGGACTCTCATTTAGCTATCTGAATGCCCCCCATGTGGCTTGTGAGCCCTCTTGATTGAGCCAGTACAAAGCTTCCCAGGTTATGGCCTGTCTTTTTGTCGCATGAAGAGGTCTGTGCACTTTTTCATGTCCAGCACTGAATGTTATGGCCTCTGAGCATGTAGCTTGGATCCATTCTTTTGCTGACAGACAGGAGTGCAAGGGCAAGTGTAGGGCCTTCCTCTCCAGTCCATGGAAGGCCCAGCTTGGCTTCATGTCAGTGCTCGCTCATACATACGGTGCGCTTTTTAGATCTCGCCTAGGCAGCTCTTGCACTGTCTCTTCGCCCATTTTCCGCCCATCTTTTCAAATGGCTCCTGTTACTGTCCTTTCTAAATGTTTGCTTTTGATTCGTGATTAGGCTTAGTAGTCCCTCTAAAGTACTGCTTTTTATCATTTTGTAACCTCCTATGAAGACTGGCCCTCTTACTTGTGTTGTTACTCGGTAGGTTTTAAATAAAGCCTTCAAGCACTATTTTCTTAAACTGCTTTGTCCTGTCTGCTTTTGCAGGCAGGGGACCCTCTCCCACAATGCTTCTTACTAACTCAGCGAGCGCTGTGCCCACTTAATGGACATCAATCTATAAGTTTATGCCTCCCTCCTCCCAGCTGTACCGATGCCGCGCTTCATGTTTTGTGAAGCAGGTACCATTGTCTATTCAGTCACACCCTTGCTGTTGGATATCTTCCACTCAGCCTGGAAGTACACGGGAGGTGCAGCCTGAAAATAGGACCAAAGTACGTCATGTAAATATCATTCATGTTTATCTGAAGTACAGTGAATTTACTCGGTTCGCTAGTAAAATCCCAGTGTTAGTTACGTTGAATTCACATTCTCCACCTCAGTCAAAATAAATCCCTCTAAGCGTCCTGGTAATCTGCCCCCCGTCTTGCCCCACTGTTGCGCGGCGGGGCCTTGTAGGGACTAGGCCTCAACTGCGCAGAATTGAAGACACGACACAGTTACTTTTCCTATCGTGGCCGTAAGACCCCGAGCGGTCTCTGGCCGTTTATTTATCCCCTCGGGTCGAGCCCGCCGAGAGGGGTGTGGGGATGCGTGTAGATGGCAACACTGTATTGAAGAGCCCGAGTGGCTCTCTACATCCCTCCTTTCTTTCGGTTCTTGACCATCAAGTCCTCTCAGTTCACGGAGACATATATACAAAGTCTTTCAGTCTCTGACTTGGCACAGGGTTTGGCCGGAGACCATACTTCTGGCTCCGGGAACTAGGACCGGCCTGAGCACTGGACGGGATACTCTCGGATGACTCAGTTGCTGTGCTTTGGTCAGTCGACCTGGCAGCGTCACTAGACCCTTGGCTCGCTTGCCGTGTGTCTCCGATGGCGGGCTCCCCATTCTGGGAGAAGCAGGTGGGGAGAAATTCGGAAGGGTGTCCTGATGGTCAGATGCTTCTTTGTCCAGCTCGCTCTCGGACACCTTCCTAAAGCTGGACACATTTCTCGTGACAGAGTGCTGTCCCCTTTGGGCAGTAACCATGGTCCCTTGAACGCCTACAACGACCCATGCTTCCGGTTCATAGGGCGTCCGGAACTTCCAACCGGGGTGTAGATCTTTAATCACCACCCGATCTCCTACTCTCAGATGGTGTTCCTGTGCCCTTCAGGCTTCGCTGGCCTTTCAATTGGTTGTTTCTCTCTTTGCTTGGACTGCTTCGTTGTCCCGTTCCATGGGTACCCGCGTCGGGTCAGATGGGATGCTGTCTCGTGGTGCCCTTTTGAACAAGAGATGAGCCGGCGCGCACTTGGTTGTACTGTGTGGGGTCTGTCAATATGCTCCCAGAAATTGATCGAGAGCTGTTTCGGCGTCTTCTCCCTCATCCACAGCGATGCGCAGTGCTCGGTTGAGAGTCCTCATTAGGCGTTCTACTTACCCGTTTGCTTGGGCCATAGTGGGGTGATCTTCCGGTGCTGTATTGCTTTGTTTTCAAGGTACGCCTGAAAGTCTCGGCCCTGAAATGGGGGTCCATTGTCGGACTTGACCTCCTCCGGTAGCCCCATCATTGCAAAAGTTCTGTCGAGGACCCTCTTTACTTGTGGAAATGCCGTTGACGCGACTATTTCCACTATGGGAAACTTCGAGAAGGAGTCGACGATGACCAGCATGTGTCGTCCATCCAGGAAGCTCCCAAAGTTGAGACTGATTTGAGTCCAAGGGGCCGTGCTCGGCTCTTCCATGATCACTGGTGCCGGTGCGGGATCGCCTCCAGTGATCGTTCACGCATGGCAATGCCTTACCATTTCATCCACCATAGAGTCCATTGCCGGGAACCAGACCTTGGCCCACAGCCTGGCTTTCGTTTTCGCCCTTCCTTGGTGGCCAACATGTGTCAGCGCGAGGATTTTCTTCTGTAAACCCTCCGGGACCACTATGAGGTGACCTCTTAGAACAGCTTCTTGCTCACCCATGCTGAGTTCATGGCGTACTTGCCACAGCTGCTGTCGGGCGTGACTGACTTTCGGCCGGAGGACACGGGCCCCATCCATGAAGTGCATCCACCCGTTGTTTTCAAGTGCCTCCTTTACCCGGGACAGTGTGTGATCCTCCTGGGTGGCCCTGTCGATTTCTTCCAGCATCATGGCCGATGGGCACGCCCCTTGAGACACCATATTCACAAAGGCCTCTGTGTGACACGCATCTTCCGACAGGTCTGACGACCTTGGGGGCTCCGGGTGACGAGACAGGTAGTCGGCCGGATTATGAGCGCCGGGACGGTAGATTACTTTAAAGTTGTATGCTTGCAGTTGCACCGCCCACCGTTCTATCCTTGGGGGCGCCAGCCGAGATGAGCCTGCGAACAGCGGTAGCAGCGGCTTGTGGTCAGTCACAACGTGAAACTCCTGGCCACACAGATACAGATGGAAATACTGGCATGCCCACTTGATGGTCAACGCCTCCCGTCCTATTTGAGCGTACCTGGTCTCTGTGTCTGTGAGAGCCTTACTTGCATAGGCAACTGGCTACCAGATCTCCGAACCATGTTCTTGCAGGAGGACCGCCCCTAGGCTGACCGGACTTGCGTCGACGACTAGCTCCGTGCGCCGCTGGGGGTGGAAGTAGGCCATTACCGTCTTGTCAAGTAATCCCGCCTTGATGGCGTTGAACGCCTTGTTGGCAGCCACCGTCCACTCCCATTTGTGATCTTGACGTGTGAGGGTCCGAAGTGGTTCTGATATGGCAGCAAGGTTCGGGATGAACCGGCCACAGTACGTGGCCATACCGAGAAAACTCCTCACCTCCGTTGGATTCTTCGGAGTGCTGGCAGCATGGATGGCCACGGCCTTCTTGGGGTCTACGAGCAATCCATCCCGGGTGAAGGTGTACCCAAAGAAGTCGACTGTCTCTTGATAGAATGAGCATTTGGACTTTTGCAGGGTCAGGCCACAGTCTGTGAGTCTCTGCAGAGCAGCTCGGAGGTGAAGGTGATGGTCTTCCAGGGTGCTGGAAAACACCAAGATGTCATCACTCAAGTGGATTACTCCCTGCAACCCGGACAGTGCTTCCCTGATGGCGTTTTGAAAGACTTCAGATGCTGACGACACCCCAAAACTGAGCCGTTTATATCTTTGGAGTCCAATGTGGGTCGAGAAGGTTGTGATATACCGGCTTTCCAGCTCCAGTTCCAGCTGATGGTAGCCAGCGTTGAGATTTGGAGAACCACTTGGCTCCATTCAAATCAGCCACTATGTCAGCCATCGTGGGCGTGATATGGCGTTCTCTCTTCACAGTGGTGTTCGGCAGCCTCATATCGACGCAGAGCCGGATGGCCCCGGGTTGCTTGGGCTTAGGTGCTACGACCAGCGGAGAAACCCAGGGGGTCGGGCCAGAAACCTTTTCGATTACATCTAGTTCCTCAAGTTTCTTTAGTTCCTCCTCGACCTGCGGGCGAAGGTTGAATGGCACTCTCCAGTGTCTGAGGGCTACTGGTCTGACCGAGGGGTCAATGTGCAGTTTAAACTTTTTACCTTTGAGCTTTCCTAGTCCTTCAAAGAGAGCCGGGAACTCCTGCAGTATTGCTTCAGCGTGCGAATCATGGACTTGATTCGCAAAGAATATGAGTCCTAGATCTTCTGCCGTGTGGCAGCTCAGTAGGGTCCCTTTTCGTCCCTCCGTGATGTAGAACCAGGTGCCCGTTGAGTTGTTCCTGCTCATGACTTTTGCTTGCATTACCCCACGGAGAGGAAACGGGTCAGTCCCTCCATATGCATATATTCGGGCTGGAGAGGGTGTTAGCGGGGGACGAGGTGACATGCAGCCGTATTGTGTGGAGTCCATCACATTGACAGACGCTCCAGTGTCGATGAGGGCTCATACTTCTGTGCCCTCGACGGTGACTGAGCACATGGGAAGTGGCTGCCGCCGCCGATCCGTTTTGCCAATGTACGACACTACAAACACCTCGTCATCTTCGTCTTCGTACATGGGCCGCCGCCCCTGTGGCTGATTGTCCGCGACCGTTGGCGGATCGTCAAGAGAAATCTGGCAGATGCGTTGTGCCATGCCCCGGGACCTTGATGACGTTTGCCTGAAACGCCCACCGCGGTATACTCTGGCATAGTGGTTTAGCCTTCCGCACCGGGAGCATGTCTTTCCTTTTGCCCTGCAGACAGCCGTCGCGGGGTGGTCCTCTCTGCAATATCCACACGGTCCCCCTGGTAACGGTTGCGGTCTGGGCGATTGGCGAGCTGCTGAGGGGCGTCGTTGGATGGCTTCAACTTTTTCCTCTTGGATCAGCAGATGTCGGGATGCAGACGACGCGGCAACCGGCGTGTGTAAAGCGGCCTCCATCTCCTGCGCTCGGACGTCCGACAGTTCATGGGAGCGAGCTAGGACCAAGATCTCATCCAGCGAGATTCCAGGTTGCCGGAGGATCAGCTTCCTCAGGAGTTTAGAACTACATCCCAGGATGATTTGGTCTCTTATCTCCTCCCTCTGATCCGTGAATGTGCACGTGCTGGCCAGCCGGTGCAGCCGTGCGTAGAACATGTCGACTGATTCTAAATCCAACTGCCACGCCCTTCTGAACTTGAACTTTTCAAAATCGGGGTTGAGTTGCGGGTCGAAGTGCCTGTTAAGTGCAGTGACCGCTGCGTCGTAGTCGTCGTCATTGCCCGTGTTGGGGAGCGTCTCAAAGAGGTCATATATCTCCACCCCTCCATAGTAGATGAGGAGTGAGCGTTTAACGGTGCTGTCCGTTTCCCTTGTCTCCTTGAAGTAGTGGTTGAGCCGTCCGACCCACGCTTTCCATCTCGGCGCGGCAGTGGCAGGATCTGAGGCTTCACTGAAGGGAGGTAGAGGCGCAACTGCCGTGTAGCTGTGTCCTGGGAGAGGCATATTGGCACCCCCACATGGCTGATTTGCTCCATCTTTCTGAGCAGCAGCGCCAGCTGCCTGCGGATTGCTCATAGTGGCTGTGCGCTGGGGCCCTGGCGTGAGTCAGGGGCCTGGACATCAACCTTGGTGGCTGAGTGCGCATGTTGGCGCGTGGCCACGTGCCACTGGCCGACTGGTGGGAACATGTGTGTGCGTGGGAGGCGACGTGCCCTCTGGCGCAGTCCCATGGTGGAATGGAGGTGAGGGTGTAGCAGGCGTCTGTGTGCCCTGATATCCACTATTGCTCTTTTCCTTTATGGCAATGTTCTTAGAGGTGTGACCTCCCCTCCACTCTTCTGTTGTGCCCCCTCCTTTTTTTTCTGTCTTGTGTGTGTCCAGAGACTCAGGGGCAAAGAGCATGCCACCAGGTGCTTTCACCTCACTATTGCTCCATTCAGCAGGCCTGCTGCACAGGGAGGCTGTGCCCCTCAGTTTTTCCCAGTTCTGCAGGCTCAGTCCTGGTGGGGCAGGCAGTGCATTGGGCAGCCCAAGGAAAAGGGGGCCTTGTCCTAGAGGAGCCGGTGACTTAATCACAGGGCAGGCAGCAGGAGCGGACATGGCCGCAGGACGCGCTCCGGTTGGGCGGGGCAAGAGGCATTTATCCCAAGATGCAGGCAGCCTCCGTGAGTGGCGACAGCTGAACGCGCTCCCGTTTGGGCAGGGAGACGCGTGGGCGGGCATGAGCAGAGAGGCGGTCTCGGCGCGGCAGGCAGTGCGGCCGCGGAGAACACAGGGCCAGAAGGCAGCAGGCTCCGGCCAGGATGGAGCTGCGCGGGTGAGCACCATGAGCTTTCAGCAGGACTCAGACTCAGCAGCAGCAGAGCAGGACCATGCGGGTAGGCACCGCACGCTCCGAGCAGGAATCAACCAGGTGAGCGGCACGCGTGGGGTGCGACCGGCCTCGTCGGCAATGTAGCGCAGCGGTAGGGACTAGGCCTGAACTGCGCAGAATTGAAGCCACTTTTACTATCGTGGACGGAAGACCCCGAGCGGTCTCCGGCCGTTTATTAATCCCCTCGGGTCGAGCCCGCCCTGAGGGGTGTGGGGATGCATGTAGATGGCAACACTGTATTGAAGAGCCCGAGTGGCTCTCTACACCCACCATCTTTACTAGCCAGTCTCATGAGCAAAAGAGACACGCTCTCCCGCAATGCTTTTTAGTAACTCAGTGCGTGCCCGCTTAATGAACGTTGCACTATAACTTTTAAATATGCCCCCCCCTCCTCCCAGCTGCACGGACGCCACATTTTATGGTTGGTGAAGCGGTGTAATTGTTTATTCAGTTTATTGTGCTTCGTTTATTTACGTTTGAAAAGGATGCCTATTTAAAAATGGCAGCCTCATTCACTGCACAGGAAGAACTTGTGTTGCCCTTCCCCTACCGCAGGTTCACTTTCAGATATGTCCGACACGCCAGGAAATGCACAAAGTGCTGGGGTGCACATGCAAGGGGAAGGGGTTCAGCAGCACTGGGCGCTTTATTTGAACAAGCATTTGCAATGCATTAGGTCTCACAGTTGTGAACATTTGAGATATTGGCGCTGCAGATGCTAATGTTTTTTTTTTGTTTCAAATTATGCCAGCAGTAGCATAATAAGAAAATAAGGGGCATATCAGCAAGGCGAGGCGATAATGAGCGCTAGGATAATTATCGCCGGCTATCCCTGGATTCTATCGCGGAGATAGCGTGCTACCAGCAACGCTTATCTCCAAAGCGATAGAAATCCATGTTTTAGCTAGGAAACAGTGCGATTATCGCTGGAAATCCAGCGATAATCTCACTGCGTCCGGCGATACCTTGCTGATAAATCAAGGTGGATTTAGCCATGTAATCCACCCCCCATTGAATTACATGGCTAAATCAGAAGAAAAGCAGGCGTAAGGAAAGTAGCGATAACCACGGTTAGCGCTACTTTTCTTATCGCTCTGCTTGTTAGCGTGAAGCTTGATAATTGGAGAAATGTCGGTTATCAACATTTCTCCAGTTATTTTGGGGAGGAACGCCCACTATGCATCTCATTAGAGATGCGAAGCTGGGCGTTCTGGAAACAGGCGCTAAGGAATGGATTCACGCGTTAGCGTGTCCATGCTGACAGGGCGATAACATTATCGCTGCTTTTCGTTAGAAAACGGATGCTAAAGCGGCGATAATTCTATCGCCTCGCCTTGCTGATATGCCCCTAAATTCCTTTAATGAAGGAAAGGGTGCAGTAAAATAGGCTGTTACTAGGTGTCACAGAGACAACTAGTAACAGCCTGTCATACTGCACCCTTTCCTTCATTAAAGGAATTTCTTTTCTAGGTGTCCCAGGGAACCCTTAGTAACAGCCTGTGGTACTGCTCCCTTTCCTTCATGAAAGGAATTTCTTTGCTTATTATGCTACTGCTGGCACAATTTTAATCGAAAAAATAGCATTTGCAACGGTATTAGCTAACATTTTCACTAATGTGAGACCTATTGCATTGCAAATGCTTGTTTGTTTTGTAGACTAGTGCCCTTTTCCTCCTTCAGCTATCAGTCAATGTGAACTACAGCAACAGAGGGACAAAATAAATCTGCGGGGCCCGAAAGGCCAGCCACCGTGTCACATGCCCATGAGTATCTACTAGCTTTGCTGGAATTTGTGAAAGAATATGGAGTAGAGAAGCTGAACGGGAGCAGATAGTAACGGAGACTATGGCAGCGAGGGAGTTTATCCACTAAACAGGACATATCAGTTCCATTCAGAGTCAGAGATGATGACATGGCCTTGAGTGAAGGCTGCAGTTGCTGCCTTGATGATCAGAGGCATGCAGAGGCATACCATGAGGCTAGTGAGTGTGGAGGTCTGGGGCCGGGAACCAATGTTTCCCCGAGCCAGAAGCCATAGGCACAGTCCAATCTTTACTAGCCCAAAGTGTAGCAGGTGTAGTCCTTCTGATGGCACAGCCTCTCTTCGGGCTGCTTCAAAGGCAGCAGGGCAGTCCTTCTTCAGTCCTCTCTCCAAGTCCAATGTGTACGGAGGTCCACACGTGCCTATTTTATCTGGGGAAAGTGCCCAAAGGGGACAAAGTTGTAACTAGCCAATGAGCTAGTAAGTCCCCCTCCTCTTTGGTGACAAAGTTCCGGTGATGTGTGGCATTTGGCAATCCCAAAGTGCAATATTCTTGCCATTCTAAAGATGTCAGGACCATCCCTCAACTGTGAGGAGCTTGATTTCCCACCCCAGAGGCGTGGCTACCTGAGGACTACATGCATTTGGGAAAACCAGTTCGGGGGCGGGCTTTCCCTCTCTGTCCCTATCTCCAACTTGTCTCCATGAACAAAAGACAGCCTGCTCAGAAGTTTTTTCTTCAACGGCCCTTCAAAAGCTGCTTCCCCTTCCTGGTATGGGAGACAAACTCATACCTCACTCTGCATAAACTGCTTGTATTCTTAAGCCTGTGAGTCATTCACATGTCCCCCCAGTTGGGCAGAAAGCAATCAGTGTGCTAGAGCCTGTGTGAGGCCACTGTACTAGCTGGGGCACAGAGTGGCAACTTTCTAAAAGGGGCTTAACTTTAATAGCGACTTTGATTTAGGCATCAAGTAGAATTTAGTGCCACAATTAATTTGATACCTTACAGTACCCAGTTAGGTAGTTCCATTTAGAAGTTAGCCAGGTCGAATGCCAGCTGGTAACCCTGTATTAGCCAATAGTGCTACTTACCCTTTCACAGCTATTTGATACCTTTAAAGATTTTGCTGCTAAGACACATATGAACCTATAAGTCTTGTTTAATAATATACAGCTTCCTCTCATGAGACTCTATAAACCTTCCTTAGGCGAGACGTACATATATTATTAAGGGAGTGCTGGCTTCGCCATTAGTTTAAATGGCAAAGTGGAACTAGAAGGGGAAACATTGCCTCTCCAATCTGCAGAGGCAGGTTGGTAGCCATTTTGTCCTTTGTCGCACTTAGGGTGGCACAAACAGTGCTGCAGCCCTGAGTGGACACTCTACCTTACATGCCTTTGGTACCCTGGGTACGATTTACTAGGGACTTATATGTAAATTAACACTTGCCAACTAGGCACATCCAATTCGAAATACCTTTTGCAATGGGTCAGAACACTGAAAATGGGGTCTGGTTAGCAGGCTCGAGTTGAAAAACCAGCAGCTAGTAGTCCAAAGTGGGGGGGCCTGCAAAAAAAAGCCTGGTTCCTTACAACATGAATTATGAACTATGGGAAACACTTTATAAACCCTCTCACATCCTCCATTCCCAGGACAACCATCTATCTCTCCTCAAGCCCACCACAAGTCTCTTCTGCCCTCTCCATTCACCCCTTGCTGGCCTTTGAAGGCCTGTGTGCCTTTTGGCATGGGGGTTGTCAGAGGTCAGAGAAAGACGAGGTACCAGACTACCTCCTGTTCCGAGGAACGGTGCTGCAGGACAATCTGCCAGGTCACAGGATGTGAAGTAGAAGAGCGTTAGTTTTATGATAAGCTCATTTTCTGCCTCCCACGAAAATACTGCTAATTTTTGGGTTTGTAACCCCAAAGTTTTCTTTTTTCCACACAATTTGCCATCCCAGACCCTAAAATCCCGTGGGTGGGGGGTGGTAGCTCCTAGAATGTATTTGCAGAATCTACAGCACAGTTAGCTCACCAAGCTCTCGGTTATTGGCTAAAATAGTTGTGTTCCCCAAGAAAAATAAGTTGATAATAGAACTTGGATTGTATCGACCAATTACTCTGATCAATGGTGACTCTAATGTTTACTCTAACATCTTGGTCACTTGCCTGTCCCAGATGATAAGCAAGGTAGTTTCCACACAACAACATGGGTTTATCACTGTCAGAGGCACAACAGGCCATTCCTGAAGGGTAATCACTCTTTTTGATGCTGCTCAGATGTCAGAGGTCCCTATGGCTTTGATTCTGCTGGATGCAGAGAATGCCTTCAATAGGGTCTTCTGGCAATACTTATGGGTAGCAATGCAAAAAGTGGGTATTGGGCCAGGATATTGCCAGGCAGTCAAGTCTTTATATAACAAAGCAGTGTCCAGAGTGTTTGTAGCAGGAGACTTGTCTGAGCCATTAAAGATTGCGAGGGGGACAAGCCAAGGGTGTCCCTGCTCACCACTATTGATCGCGATATACATCGACCCCCTCATATGTAGGTTGAAGAATAACACCATAATCCGTCCGATGCAGTTTCAGAGAAGGTACACTAAGACCTTGGCATATGCCAACGATATAGCACTTGTGACCTCCGATCCGATATTGGCACTTAAAGCGGTAGAGCAGGAGGCTATCAAATTCAAAAATATCTCCGGATACTCACTGAACAAAGAATATACATTAATTATTGTTAATGACATGATCTCGTTATTGGATAATCACGTTGTAAAAAGTGCAGTATATTATTTAGGTGTAAGTATGTCATCAAACAAAGATGAAACAGGAAAGGAAAATCTCGATTAATTTGTTGGGAAGGCAAAGATAGATTTGAGTAGATTATATAATTTACACCTATTTTTAGTAGGCAGATGTAATATAATGAAAAAAAATCGCCCCAAGATTCTTTATTTTTTCCAGGCCATAATGTTGGAATTTGAGAGTCAGTGGCTCAAGAAATTGGATGATATAATTTCACGATGTATTTAGGCATATGCTAAACCCAGAAGAGCATTTAAATGTCTTACGCTGCCAAGGGAGAAAGGTGGGTGAGCCCTTCCTAATCTTAAATTATATTATTGGGTCACCTCACCATGTTAAAAAACAGTTTGGTCCTGCTGCAAGAAATGATAGTGGGGATGCAGGGCACTACATACTCACCCCCTTTGAATTGTTAATCAGTATAGACATTTTAAGACTCTCCAAAGTGTTTTTAAGATTTGGTCATTAGTAGGTAGGATGATGGGTATCGGTAAGTTTACTTATTACACGCCTATCTGGAAGAACAGGAATTTACCGGATATTTTTGGTTTTCAGATTGGGGCATTTTTTTCTTTCTATTATTAGGATTTTATCATTGAAAGAACTTCAAAATGATTTTCATATTGTTCAGACAGACTTTTTTAAGTATCTCCAAATGCAGAATTTTCTGATGCAGAAGGGGGGACCCAGTGGGCTTTCAGAGAATCGACCTGCTGAATATACTTCTTAGCAGACCAGAATGTCCTATTGAGATTATTTACAATTTCCGAAATATATTAATAGAAGATGATTTGGATAAAAACTCTCGAAGGTGGAGGAGGAACGGACTGTACCCAAGTGGATTTTTTTGAAATCCTTCTCATTAGCAAGATCAACGTTACTGTCTTCAAAGCTCCAAGTGCAATATTATAACACATGTCTGAACCTATGCTATACACCCAGCAGGATTATAAAATAGGGGGAATGGGAAAGGGTTGCGTTGCCTCGGGTGCCAGCAGAATATTGCGGCTATTATACAAATGTTTGCTACCTGTAGAGTATTATCAGCTGTGAAAGGTGAGATTTTGAGATTTTTCAATAATAAAGTGAGGATAACAGCATCTTTAACCCCGGCATTAATCTTACTGGAGGTACAAGAAGGAGAGGGGAGTGAAAGGGGTGGATCCTTTCTATTTATCTCAATGACCTTTTTCCAACTATGCATTGCCTCTGCCTGGCAGGATCCGAATCCACCCACATTTCAGCAATGGCTAGCAGGGGTGTTGGCTGTATATAACCTGGTAAAAACGATACATTCAAGGAAAGAAGCATGATCTGGGAAAAAAGGGTTGAGAAGCTGGGCTCCTTTGATTGACTGTCTGGAGATGGGTTGAGTACCCAGTAGGTGAGATGGATTTTCTTAAATAGGAAAGAATGAACCTGATGTTTTAGGTATGCAGTGAGATAACTATGCACTAAGCACTTCAGATAGTACTGGCTTTCCTCAACTATTATGAAATGTTTAATATTTTACAATGAATTTTCCAACTAATCCCCTTAACGATTTGTTTATGTAAACTTTACAGCTGTGATGACTCATGATGAAATTATATGGGAGTGTCATTTAATGTGTAGGGTGGGAGAGGGTGGTGTGGTGGGGATGGTTGTTTTATATATAATCTGGAAATTGCAATAAAAAATAATAATAGAAAAAAAGTAAAGGCATTTTGTTGTAAAGACTGTGCTTTAAAACCAGTTTCTAACCAAAAGGTATTGAATATGGTGTATCCTAGCTGCCCAGTAGTACACCTAAAAGTTCAGTCTACACCGAACTGTTCATTTCTGATCTCCTGGGGTAATATGTGCCTAGATAAAGATGTCAATATTGAAATCTAACTTTTCGAAAAAAAATTGCGAGATAGACCGATAAATGTCACAACAAAAAAACATTATTTTTGGTAAAATTACAATTTTAATTCAGTTAACTCAGCCAATGATTGAAAGAGGGAGGTTTTGTTGAAGCTCCAACAAACTCTGCCCACTTAGAGTAAAAATTAACTTTAACTGAACCCTCCTGATTTTGCGTCAACAACTAAATACCACATTTAGAATTGAGTAGTTTGAACCAGCCATCTTCTTTGTGGTTCATATTCTAGGCCATGTTCTCATTTTTATCGTCATTCACATTATAAAGTGAGAAGTGTCCATAATACTTGAGATCATACATAAGTTGAAAGTAAGTTCACATTATTAGATAACATTAATAAATCATCTGAATGAAGTTGCACTTTAACCTCCATATTTCCCCAACACTATGGAATAATTAGTGAATTCAACCTAAGTGTAATAGCCAATTGTTCTATGAAAAATAAAAAATTAGGGGTCACTTTGAGTAGGCTTGTACCCCTTACATAGATAAGCACCTTCTCCAAGTTCATTTGCATCATATTAATTAACACTATCTGATCAGCACATCTGTGCCTCCATTTCAATTTTATAAAAACAAATGGCAATGCTCTTCCAATGACCAGCCCTCCATTTCAAATATGTATCCGTTCAATCATAGCTGGAATCGCCTATATTAAGCTGATCGTTGTTGCCTTCTTTTGGCCGTCGGTAGACAAAACGTCTTGACTTCTGACTATTCCTCTTATTTATTTAAAGTGAAATTACTTTTGCTTGGAAGTTTTTTTTGGACTTAGGTAAATTTACTATATGATGTAGCATTCAATGCAACGTATTGTTTTTTGTTTCATATCTTTTTATATTAATTATATTGCACCTAATTCTCACAAACTTTGCACTGCGCCATCACACTACATGCTCTGCACCAAAATAATTGACTGTTATTGTGTTTGATAAATTGGTGTTCCTTTACCTTCCACTCTCACGATTGAATGCAAGGAATTTTGTTTTGAAAATATACAAATTCAACTAAAATCATTCACAAACTGTAACACATGCAATGTTGTCTATGCAATCTTGTGCCCTTGCAACAGAATATATATCGGACAAACTACCCAAAAAATACGCATTCGAATAAGTCAATACCGGAGCAGAATAAGATGAAAGATACCTAATGCCCCCTTGGGGGAACACTTTTCAGAGACTGGACATTCCGAGGACGAGATTCGTTGGACTGTCATATGTGTGGTCAAACTCCCACCAAGAGGGGGTGACAGAAATGAAATGGATTTTGAAAACTAACAGTGTACACACAGGGCTGAATCGCCTAGAAGAGTGGACCACTCTTATTTATATTGCCTTAAAGAACTGCATCCTTAATAAGTGTCACCTTATTATGTGCCAAATACCACGTTGTTTTTTTTTGTTTTTGTGTTTTTTAAACTACCTCATGTAACTGATGGAGCGGGTAGTACAAAATGTTGTATACCCCCCATTCTGCATGCCTATACTAATTAGAATAATCTATTAATTATAATATTAATGAGTTTGCATGATGTTTAATCATCATTACTAATGTACGAAATACACGTGGGATTTGCTATTTGCATGGCTAAATAATTTGTAATCAAAATATGTATGCATACTAACAGTAGAAAATAGAATATTGCATGATATATGTTGCTTTTGTGACGTTTTCGTAATGTCACACCAGATGACATCAAATGGGTGAATATAAACGCTTTAAATGTCGCTATACGCTAGATAATTACAAGCACATAGAGGGATTAGTAAGGGGTTAACATTTTATTCATTACTTCTATGTATTAATTACTTTTTGTGTTTGTTTCGCTTAAGTTGTCCTTTGGGCCTAAAACAAGATGGCAGCCAACGTAACATGACGTGATGGCGTGATTAACACTTCCTGGTTAAAGTGTTGGCAGCCAATCAAATTTTAGTTGGATCTGCAAGTAAGTCCACTGGAAGGACTCGCGCCCCCAGATATCTCTGTTTTGAAATCTTTAAATCTGAAACTACTGAATAGATTTACACCAAATCACAAAATGAACGCTTTCTGTACACACATCAAGCTTTCTGCCAAATTTGATGTAATTCTGTTCAGCAGTTCGGGCTGTAGTCATGTTCAAAAATTGAAAAATCTTTAGCTCCTGTAACCTTTGTATTTTTCCAGTTAATTTGTATAGGTTTTTTCATGTAAAGTAATTTATAATTGGATCCAAGGGTTCCTGCAGGTATCCGAGGGTACCCGAGGACACGCGGAGGACCTGGGGAGGATCCGCGTTCCTAGATATACAAAGTTTTATTTCTTCAATAACTCCAAAATTACTGAACTGAACTAGCTTTCTGACAAATTTGTTGTAAATCCATTCAGCAGTTTGGCCTGTAGCCATGTCTAACAATTGCAAAATCCCCATAGACTTTGCATGGTGAATGATCGTTTTAGGACCCCCTTTTTCTTAGCCCGCTTGCCAAAGTAGGGCACTTTTTTGGGGGAAATTTCATGAAGATTCTTTAAACAGCATCAAAGTTATTAGCAAAACAAAAAAAACACTTTGACTATGTAAAAAGTTGGTTCTGTTTAACTAACTACTGGCTATCGCCAGTGGGGAATATGTATATAGAGGAAGAGGATGAGGGAAGAACAGAGAACACAAATAAATACAACATATGTGACAGGAACATCTGATGTGAAGCCCCTTGTGGTAAATATTTTATCGATAACATTGAGTCACAATCAAGAGAGATTATTGAATCCTGGTTTAACATTTTGCCCAACAGCATGCCCCAATTTTACAGACTCACAGATTCAATTGTATAAGTACATCAGGAAATTAAAACTTTGCAAGTATCATCAAATGAAAGTCAAAAAGACCACTATGAATACTCCAGTAAAATCAAAACCCTCGATGTTTAAGATGTTTGATATTTCTGACTTAATTACCATCCATGACCTAATAACAGAAAACAAAGGTGATATTGCAGCAATGATGGATAACACCATAGGCGGTAGGACAGAAGTTATTGTACACACCAACACAGATGAAGGACCGGAAGATCAGGGTCCTAGTGAACCCACCACTCAAAGGGACACTTTGAGCAATATGGCAAGTTGAGAGTGGATTGAGACTAAAGAGTATGTTCTGTCCTCAGCTACCCCCAGGGAATAGAATAGACCTATTCCAAGAGTTGGTTGTGGAAGATCTAAATGAACTCCAGAAGAAATGAAGGAGTAATTCAAGAAAGAACCACTTCTCAATAGAAGACTGGAAGGATATCTATAAGTTAAAGAAAACCCTTGCACTGATTATCAAGCCCTCTGATAAAGGAGGCAATATTATTCTGATGGATCAAAAGATGTTCCTATCTGAGGTCAGGAGACAGTTGAGTAATACTGTGTATTACTCTTGTCTCCCTGGGAAGCCTATGAAGGATTTAGAAAAAGCGTACCATCTCGAATTGAAATAATAGTAAGAATTGAACCTCCTGGATTGGGAGGAGTATCATTACCTTAGAGTGGAACACGCCAGAGTTGCAATCATCTATCTTCTCCCTAAGATCCATAAGAACATACAGAATCCACCAGGGAGAATTACTGTGAGCTCTCTTGGGTCCCTGTTAGAAAATAGTTCACGTTAGTTGGATTTTTTCTTACAAGAGTATGTTGTCAACTTGCCATCATATCTAAGGGATTCAACAGATTTTTTAAAAAGGTTTAATCGTGTCCCACGGAAGCAGAACTGCATAATGGTCACATTTGATCTAACATCATTATATACCTCCATTGACCATACTGAAGTATTTCAGGCATGTGAGTACTTCTTAAGAGATCGGCCAATAGAATGGCTTGAACACACTCAGATGTTAATTGAGATGCTGAGGTACTGCCTTACTCACAATGCTTTTATCTTTGATGGCAAATATTAGTTTCAGCAACAGGGCACGGTGATGGGCACCTCCTTCACCCCGACCTATGTGAATTGATTTATTGGGTTGTGGGAGAAGGAGGTGGCCTGGGCTGATGAAAATTATGAATTCATTGAAAAGGTTACCCTATGGACCTGATTCATAGACAACTTATTTATTTTGTGGGTAGAAAATGAAATTGAATTGAATGTTTTTCTGAAAAAAAGGAATTGCAATGATCTCAATTAAAAACTAACAAGCATGCAGAGTTTAACTCCTTGTGACTTTCTGGACATGGAGTTGGATGTGGTTGATAACCAATTAACAATGAAGATGCATAGGAAACCAACTGCCACCGACTCTTTGTTACATGCCAATAGTGGTCATCCGGGTGCTCTCAAGTGGAGCATTCCTTATAGCCAAATGTTGAGAGCCTGGAAAATATGCTCAATGGATGAACTGTTCAATAAAGAGATATGCAATATGATTACACGCTTCAGTGAAAAATGATTTCCCAGGAACGTCCTAGAGGATGAGAGGAGGAGAGCTACTGACAAAACAAGAGATCAGTTAGTTTACTCACAAGACAATAGCAGAAACAGAAATGATAACATGGTAAAGTGGTTCTTTTTGGACTTCAATACAGCACAATCCAGCATTAAGAATATCTTACAAAATAATTGACATGTTTTAATGAAAGATGAGCACCTTAAAGACATTGCAAGTATGGGCCCAAGAATAACATCTAAAAAAGCAAGATCATTGAGAGATATTTTAACATCCAGTTATTTTAACCCTTAAAGAGACCAAAGGTGTTATAAAATGCAGCGCATGTAAGGCATGCAGATATGGATTGAATTGTAAGAACTATCAGACATTTGAGGGGCAAACAATCACAATCAATAACAGAATATCTTGCAATATGGATCATGTTATTTATGTCTTAAAATGTGGATGTAACAAACTATATGTGGGGAGCGCCATTAACAACTTGAAGATCAGGATCCTCCGACACATGAGAGCGATTTTAAATGGTGATAACAATTGCCCGATGGCATGTCATTTTGAGACACCCTTGAAACATTTAGGTATTTGCGGCCCCATTTTGGGGATGGGAAAATAGTGCTCCCCTACAGACATAAGAGAACCTTTTTCTAGACAGACAATTGGCAGTTCCAAAGTCTAGCTCATCCTATATTGTACAAAAGGAATTCGCTGTATCTTTTTTAGAGGATGCCAATCAGATAAGTCCTGGTTCTGGCATAGTCTATTGGGTGAAGAGGGATGAAATATACCAAAGATATCATAACAGATTGCTTTGCATTGAAGTTTGGGAAAAGGAACCCATGCCTGCCCAACATTGACAGCCTTTTGAAAATGGTGGACGAGAATAACAGAGTTGAGGATCCTAGCAGCATTCTGTGTTATAGAAAGAAGGAAATAAAAACTTTTTAATGGGAAGAAAAGAGGTAGAAAGGGATAACCGGGAGAGCAGTAAGAAATACAGTTCGAAGTTACCTCTCAGGCCCTATACAAGAAGGAATATCAAATTACTTAGTAATCATGCGTAACGTGCAACATAGATTTTATCTGAATAGACTACGTCTAGGTACTTTGAACATTTCGGTCGCTTTCCCCAAAATGAATGACTAGTCACGGAGGCTGCCTAAATGCCCATGTGATGACATACAAAAACCAATCCACTATGCACTTTATCCTACTTTGAAAATGTTATACCGACTTAAGAAAAGCTTTTTTACGACCACTATTTAAAGTTGGAAGATACATTCATTACCTGGAAGCTTTCAAGCATTTACAGGCATTAGATACATGCCACATGGTCTCTACTTTTGTTGAATCTGCCATTTTCAGAAGGAGTTAACATATGAGGGTGGGCAGTGAATTGCAATGTAATGTAATTTGACATTTTGCAGTTATTCCCGAATTAACACTTAGGTGCCGATTCCGATCCTGTAAAACCTGGGTACAAATGGTCGGAAGGAGTGTTTTCTCCGTACTACTCGTACCCGGGAATTCCACCGTACAAACCAGCAAGTACGATTCATACAGAAATACCATTTCCGTACGAATCGTAAAAAACACTGTACGGCTAAAAAATACATACAATTCCGATCCTGGACAGCGCGTACGCGACGTCCGCACGGAGACAGGCAGCGTTTTACGGACCAGCAAGTACGATTCGTACCCACAGCACTCCGCACGGCTATATTTTTACGGGAGCCAAAAAGTGCCGGAAAAGCTAAGTACGCACGATGCATGACCCCCCACCCCCGCGTATGTATGGACCATACCCCCCACCCCTCGCGTATGTACGGATCGTACCCCAGGCATACCCCCCCACCCGCGTATGTACGCACCGTACCCCAGGTGTACCCCAATCCTCGCGTATGTACGCTCCGTACATACGCGGGTGGGGGATACAGTGCGGATGTACGCGGGAGAGGTGGGAGGCTGGGGGGGCCGTACGACTCGTACCCCGGGCACAAGTGTACTCGGGGTAGGGCTCGTCCAAAGTTCGCTCCGTACGGAGCCTTTTCCATGCGCTTGTGTTTTCGGACGGGCGGTACGGATCGTACTTGCGCGCTCGGACTTCAGTTTTACGAGTTGTATGGTAAACTGTCCGGGGACGTCTCGTAGACTTTTCCCGAGGCGATTCGTATGTATTTTTCACGTACGAATCGTACTTCGCCGTTTGTACGGGACTTTTATGATTCGTACGTAAAAAAATACGGATACGAGTCGTACGGGAAAAAAAAATCCAGGATCGGAATCGACCCCTATATGTGAGTTTTATAATGAGAATTTTATTGTTTTTAACCATGAGTAGTTTCTTATAATGAAACAGAAGAAAAGATTCTTAAATGTATCTTGCATTATCATGATAATTTTATAGATATTATTATTTTAGAAGTTAAAGAATTGATTGAGTGACTATAGTATTATCAAATGATGGTCCAGACAGATTGACAGTCTTAAGGTGTTTATGATGAGCCGGACTTCTGCCTGTTGGCATAGAGGACCCTCCTGAGGTTTTTGTTGTCAGGCATATGTCAAGAGGACGTCTTTTTTTGCATATTGTTATCTCTTGCACTTTATAGCCTAACATATTTATATGTATTAATATCTTATCTGCTGATTTATGTCATTTTATATGTGCTTTTATGGTCAACACTGACCGAATACGGATATTTTGGTGAGGCTGGTATTATGGGATTAATCATGTACATGTCCATCTGTGAGGTGGAGATCGAGAGAAAGAATTAAGGAAACAAGAATCACAACTTATAATAGCATTGGGAACTGAGACCCCATGGGGTCATAATACTGATGCCGGACTATATGTGAATTTGTAATTGATAATTGGACTGTATCCTTTCTTCACTTCTTTTACCTTGCTGAATATTCACTCATGGTGGTATACATATATGATGTTATTTGGGCAAAAAATGTATCATGAGAATATGTGATATTTTATGGCTTTTAACTACTTTTGTGATGAAATTAGATGATTAGTATATCCTAGTGTAATTAGATTGCTATGATGGCATGGCCTTAAATATAATTGCATCTTGGCACTTTGTGAAGAATCTACCCCTATCGCTGAATAACCTTGGGCACATGATGGTAATTTTATTGACCCAATGATACATTGATTTATAGGTTTACAATTACATATTGCACACTTTTAGAGCATTATGCACTTTGCAATCATATACATTTTAGAACTTTATGCACCTTATGACCATAGAGAGTAAAGGTATGGTTGGGGTCATGAACCTTGCACACTTTTAGAATCTTATACATTTGAGGCAATAAACAGTTTAGAGCATCACACACTTTATTATCATTGGAGTGAACACACAGTTTAAAGCATAAACAATAACTCCAGTTCTTCTGTGAATGTATTTAGGAAAGGAATCATATACCCCATCATGGTGTCTATATTCGAACATCAGCGTATTTGAAGAGAATGATATGCCCTATATTTTGGGATAGTGGCTATAATTTTGCTGAAGTGAATGGGGCTATATGTTCATGAAAAGAAGGGGGTGTCATACCATTGGACATTGTTTACATCTATGCACTGTGCACTTTAGTGGATTGAGAAATGTCAGTGAAATCGATATATTCTAACTGTGATCAGAAATTATGCATTTGCACTTTAATTAGGTCCTTACCTTACATGAGACATGGTTTTAGAACCAGTACAGTACCGAAAGGGATATGAATTGTGTATTTGAAGTAAATGATATGCCCTACATTTTGGGATAGTGGCTATAATTGTTCACTGAAAACCTTGAAGGAGTGTCTTATCTTATGACATGTTATGGTTCATACCGTCCTTCAATAAGAGCAAATATGCTAAAGTGATTGGAACTATAAGTTCATGAAAAGAAGGGGCTATCATACCATTGGGCATTTTTTAAACCTGTGCACTATATATTTTAGGAATTGAGAAATTGAATACAATTTATATATTCCAGTTAAGATCAGAAATCATGTATGTACACTTTAATTAGGGCCTTACATTACTTGGAACATGGTTTTTAAATTAGTACAGTACAGAGAGGAATATGTAATACTGTATGTTGAGCATATAGCGGACAACTGTCCATTGTTTATTGTGCAATTTGGAAACATATTTTTATCTTGGCTGAAGTGCAATTGGAAACAAAATGGTGCATGTACTTACATGTAATACATCTCATATGGGAAACTTATTTGGATGTGCAATTTTGGTCCTGTACATATGGAATCATTATAAAATCAGTGGAGATCAACACAATCTACATAATGTATTGCAAAGAACAGATGGTACCAAAAGATAAAGATATTGTATGATAGGGAAAAATGGAGGATACTTAGGGGTCATTTACGACTTTTGGCATGCAGGAGCGGGCGGTATGCCACTGCCACGCTTCGACACTGCCAAAGCGATGTGTGCACCGCCCACCAGATTACGTGTGTTTCTCGTGTCTGGTGGGCATTTTTTTGGTTGTGTCTCTGAAAATAAGCACTGCAATGGGAATGTCAAAGGCAGTACCTGCACGGCATGGACTGTATAGTCCATTCTGTGCAGTTATTGGGGTGCATGCATGCAGGGGAGCACACCATGTTTCTCCCTGCTGGCACCCCATAGCCCAGAGGCAACAGTGGGCACTGTAGGGCCCCCTTTGTTTTTTCTCCTCCATAGTATTAATGGAGGAGGAACCGCCATTAAAACTATGGTGGAGAGGAAACTCGTAACATGCTTGGCTGTACTGCAGTGGTCCCACCAACCATATTACATCCTCAAGACCACTGCACCACCACCTTCGGTTCCAGCAGTCCCATGGCAGTCCGACCGCACAACTTGTAATGTTGCAGTCGGATCACCGGTGCAGCTGTGGCTGGACTGCCACCGCAGAGTCCCCTCGAATCTGGTCCTAAATGCCAAGAATTCCTTTTGGACTATAGCTCCAAGGGCTGACAATATTGAGAAAAGACTAAATGATTAACTATGTTTCACTGCAGTGGTTTGTCATGCCCAGTTGACGGCATAAGCCAAAACGCGTCGGCCGTATACTTTTTTAAGGTTTTGGAATTTGAAACCTTTATTTTGTTATTTTTTAATAAAATTGGAAAATTAATTCAACTGACTACCTGGCTGTGGATATGATTTTGTGCTGTGCCGCCGTACCGGATGTCTGGGTAAAGGACCTAATGATTATGACATATGTGACATATATGTATATATATTCACTGAAAAAAACCATAGGTTTCAGGCACGTTATAGTTCGGAATTAGCATTTAAAAAACCTTAGAAATTCACAGAAAAAACCATAGGTTTCAGGGGCGTTATAGTTAGCTGGACTTTTCACTCATACAAAACCATTGAAATTCCCCCGTTATAGTTAGTTCAGCTAACTATAACTCGCGCGCCCGCAATGCACTGCTGATGACGTCACATATTACTTCACTCATCACATGGTCAGTGACATCACTCATGACATCACTGATGACATCTCAAATGACATCACTGATGACATCACTGATGACATCATCCTTGTGATAGAGTGGCAGACCTCCTCTTCCCCTAATATAACCTTTGATACACACATTCAAAAATAGAAACTACAATGTTCAAAACAATGGACATACCAATACCAGTTACAACAACCTATTCAGTAATTCTAAGATCCACATACACATCCACTCATTCACCAACAGTCCTATACAGTCACTCAGTGAATTTCAAAGGTTTTTTAAATGCTAATTTCTAACTATGCCTACAGAGATAGGACATGTGAAGAAAGAAGAAAAAACGCACAGAAAGAAAAAAAAGAAATGAAGAAAGAAGCAATAGAAGTCCTCAATGACGAAGAAAAGTGCAGGAAGATGGATAACGTGCAGAAAGAACAAACAGAAGAGCAGAAAGAAGCCTTGTTGCAAAATCATCCTGTACCCTCAACTGGTGGTAACTGAGTCTGACTAACCAGTCCCAGAGCCAGTGCTATGTTAAAAGACACTCAGAATACAGTGAAAACACCTACATACACTAGGGAACACTATGCGTTGGGGTCCCCCTGTGATCAGCATGATCTCCTCTGTAAGCCCCTAGTATATAATAGGGCAAGGGATTAAAACTACCTCTTAAAACGCGCCACAGGGCCTGTTTGCACACGTCACCTCAGGCCCCGTCCCCTCACTTCCCCACTGTGTAAACACGCCCTGTGGCCGTTTTAAGTTGGGAGATTAAGTCCCCTTGAATCCTAAGGGTCCCTAGGGTTCAACTTAACCACTAGGTACCTCCAGTAAGCGCCACAGAGCTGCGTTGCCGAGAGATGTTAAAAGGAGCACGGCCTAGACCACCTCTCTGCAGCGGAGTGGTGCTTACTGGAAGCACCTGGTGGGCTAGTTGGCTCCCAGGGTCCCTCAGGATTGAAGGGGAATTATTTCCCCAACTTACAACGCGCCACAGGGCTTGTTTGCACACGTTAACTCAGGCCCCGTCCCCTCCCTT
This sequence comes from Triturus cristatus, assembly GCF_964204655.1. Classification (NCBI taxonomy): domain Eukaryota; kingdom Metazoa; phylum Chordata; class Amphibia; order Caudata; family Salamandridae; genus Triturus; species Triturus cristatus. The sequence goes on from NC_140588.1 coordinate 495,253,879, forward strand.
CACCACTGTGTAAACACGCCCTGTGGCCGTTTTTAGTTGGGAGATTAAGTTAATTTGAATCCTGAGGGTCCCTAGGGTCCAACTAGCCCACTAGGTACCTCCAGTATGCGCCACAGAGCTGCGTTGCAGAGAGGTGTGAAAAGTGGCACGGCCTGGACAACCTCTCTGCAACGCAGCTCAGTGGCGCTTACTGGAAGCACCTGGTGGGCTAGTTAGCCCCCAGGGGCCCTCAGGATTGAAGGGGAATTATTTCCCCAACTTAAAATGCGCCATAGAGCGTGTTTGCACACGTCACGTCAGGTCCCGTCCCCTTCCTTCCCCACTATGTAAACATGCCCTGTGGCCGTTTTTTAAGTTGGGAGATTAAGTCCCCTTGAATCCTGAGGATCCCTAGGGGCAAAATAGCCCACTAGGTACGTCCAGTAAGTGCCATTGCAGAGAGATGTAAAAAGGGGCACGGCCTGCACCACCTCTCTGCAACGCAGAGCAGTGGCACTTACTGGAAGCACCTGGTGGGCTAGTTGGCCCCCAGGGTCCCTCAGGATTGAAAGGGAATTATTTCCCCAACTCAAAACGCGCCATAGGGCGTGTTTGCACACGTCACCTCAGGCCCCGTCCCCTCCCTTCACCACTGTGTAAACGCGCCCTGTGGTCGTTCTAAGTTGAGAGATTAAGTCACCTTGAATCCTAAGGGTCCCTAGGGTCAAACTAGCCCACTAGGTACCTCCAGTAAGCGCCACAGAGCTGCGTTGCATAGAGGTGTAAAAAGGGGCGTGGCCTCAGAACACCTGTCTGCAACGCAGCTCCCTGGCGCACACTGGAGATACCTGTTTGGCTAGTTGGCCCTCAGGGACCCTCAGTATTGAAGGGGAATTAATTCCCCAACTTACAACTGGTCATGGCGCGCGCTTGCAGAGTGCTGCAAGGAGGGGGCGTGGCCTCCAGCGCGATGCCGGTCTTTTATTTATTTTATTATTTTAAGAAGGTGGGCTGTTTGGCCCCCCTTCTTTTTCTAATTTACTGGCCCTGGGGACCCCATCCCCCAGGGCCTGCACCCTAATTTTTTTTGTTGAAAAAAATAAATTTGGCCCTCCCAAGGCCTTAATCGGCCCCGGGGACCCCAACCCCCGGGTCATGGCCTTTTTTTAATTTACATTCTTTATGAGGGGGCTGCGTTGCCCCCCTCCTCAGGCCACTTATGGCTCCGGGGACCCCATCCCCCGGGGCCTGCCTTTGTTTTTTATTATTTTAAAAATATATATATTTATAAAAACACCTAGGACATGCTGGACAAACCGTATGTACCTATCACCATGACGATTTGCGTGATATTCATTAAAAGGCAACTATGCATAGAATGAATCCACATGGAATGTATTTACACCGCTAGTGAAGCTCTGACGTGTCTGACGCCCTACCGTGCCTAATCCCGGCACCCCGCCGGTGGGTACTCTCCAAGTAGACACCCTTGTCGTTTATTTATACAAACATGGGTAGCTATTGACGGGCACATTTAATATACGCGCACACCAAGCCATTCAAAGGGGATTCGACAAAAATTCGACCAAACTATGCAAGAAACCCCCCTCACGGTTAATAAAAAACACATCCACCGCCAGATGTGTAATACTTTTTATTTTACTCTCTGGAAAGGAGATGAACCTCACTTGAGAGCCACAGCGTGCTCCTGGCTGAGCCCAATGCTGTGTTACACCCACCAGTGCCCGCCGATTGCCTCACACCTCTGTGTTGTATTCCACCAGCTAGTGCGTATGCTATGACACTCTCTAGCCCATGTGCACTGTAACACCACCCCGTGAATATGTCCTGCCACACTTGCCTTCGCACGGGTTATATTGCCCCAACTAACGTGCCTTCCTCGATGTGTATGTTATAACGCACAGCGCTATGCCATACATATTACAATCTGGGATCCATATCTTTGTCACAGTGCATATGCAACGTTACACTCCCCAGCACATATTTTATATTACAACTTTAGAGACTAGTTATGTTACACAACACTGCCCTGTGCATATTACACTCCAAGGCGCATATCGCATAGCACGCGCTAGTGCCTGTGCTATCTCGCGCTCTCCAATGAATCTGTCATTGCGCACAATGTATTGCATATTATATTTCACGCCCCGCTTCATCTTATATCACACTTTTTGGTGCATAGTTTATACCATATACTACATCTAGTTTTCATTTTCAATCGTGCTCTCAGGACTATGTTCTATATAACTCTGCGTCCACCTACCCTTTTCACGGGCATTACATTTTGCGATGGGGTGGAGGGTCAGGGGGTGTTTCTGCCAAGTGAGCCCGGAGTCACAGTCACAAACGTCCTCTTCTTCCTGAATAAAAGGGAGATTATGCTTCATACTTGTTCATATTTTAAGTAGTTCGCACAGACACACATTTTAAAAACAATAAAGTTCCTAATACCCACCTTCTCTGAACAGTTAGCTTGCTGCCCCATCCACCTCCTCCCTATCCTCTGTTGTCTGAATCCATGGACTAGCCTCCTCCCTCCTGCCATGCATGGTCTGATGTGCTGCCACTGCCCTCCATTTAGCATGATATACCAGTCCACTCCTCCTGCCCTCCATTGCCCAATTCTATGGCCCATCATTGACCTCCTGCTTAGCCTCTGTGCTTAGCTTGCTGCCCCTATTCTCCTTCCCCCTGCCCTCCGATGTCTTTGTGCATGCCCCTGCTCCATTGTTTTTGCCCACTATGTTCCATGGACCTGCCACTCCTATCTACTCTGAGTGTTCTGTTGAGCTGCCCTGCCACTCCCCTCCCACCTGCCTAGCATTGTCAGATGACTGTAACCTGTCCCTGCCACCTCCACCCTGCCTGTCCGCATGCTATGCCCCTATCCCCTTCCTCCTGTCCTCCATGGTTCATTTTACTGCCACACCCTTCTGCCTTCTCTGATCTGTTGCGCTGCAACTGCTCCTCCTGCCTGCCCCACGTGGTCTGTTGTGAGGCCCCTTCCCCTGAACTCTCTTGTCTGTGCCCAGGTCCTGACCCTCCCTTCTATCCTCCATGGTCCTTTGTGCATGCCCCTGCACCCTCCTTCTTGCCCATCATAGCCATTGTGCTGTCACTAACCCTCCCGCTTGCCATGCATGGTCTTCTGTGCTGCCATGGCCCCTCCCACCTTCCCTGTGTGGTCAGCTAGCTGCCCCTGACCCCCTCCCACCTTCCCTCCATGGTCTGTGTGTATGCCACCATAGTCTCATTGTTGCTCTCCATGGTGTGTCTTGTTTCTAGTGCCCATCCTGCCTGAACTCCATGGTCATCTTGCTGCTCCTGCCCTGCCACCTTGCCCCCAGCCCTCTGTTTCCATGTGAAGACCCCCTATTCCCTCCCTCCTGGCTTTTCTATTCCATTGTAATGCCCCTGATCCGTCCCTCCTGCCCTTTATGGTCTGTTATGATGCAGCTTTTCCTCCTGTCTGTCCATTATGGTCAGCTAGTTACCATTGCCTCTTTCCCATCTGTTCTCTGTTGTCCATGTGCATGGTCCTGTCCCCTCCCTATTGCTTTCAATGGATTGTTGTGCTGCACTCCCGTCCCGCATGCGCTGTGTGGTGTATTGTGCTGCTGCAAACCCTGATGCCTGCCCTGTAGGGTCAGTTTGGTGCACCTCTCCATGTCCCTCCTGTCCTCTGTTATCCGAGTCCATGTCCCTACCCCAATTCCTCCTGCCTACCATGATTCAATGTACCATACTTGCGAACATTTTTAACTTGGTAAGAGGGAGATTTTGGAAAAAAACGGGGGTATTGATTTTCCCCTTTGAGTTACATTGAAAAAGAGGAGATTGTAGACAGGAGACAGATCAAATAAAGCCCATTTGAGCTTAAAAACATTGGACGTTTCCTGGCTGAAACGGCTCTGTTGGCATGTATGGTTGTACTACCACTGCCTCTTCCTTCTGCCCACAATGGTCTATTATATTGCCACAGCCTCTCTTGCCAGTCCTGTATTGTTGGTTTGTTGCCCCTGCCCCCCTTTCCACTGCCCTCCATAGTCTGCTGTGCTGCCACTGCCCTTCCTGCCTGCCCAGTGTGGTCAAATTGTTGCCTCTGCACTCTCCTACCTGCCTTCAATTTTCAGAGTCCGTGCCCCTGGCCTCTGCCTCTCAACAGTATCCCAATGAACAACTAGATTGCTAACATTCTATATTTATTACAAAAGTGTGGAACGCCTGACGTCATCTTGATGTAATCAAAACTGTAATACATAGAGTATTTCCTTTAGAAATTACATATATGAGAGGGTCTTATTTGCATCAAAATTATGGTTAGTGCTCTAAAAAACTAAAATGAGGACATATTTTCTGAGTTTTGAAATAGCGACAAAGAACTTTTACATTATTTGTAATCTTTATGTTTTTTTATCCAGTTGACCCCTTGATTAAATTTTGCACCTTGGCGAGAGGATGTGGTGTTACTTCCAGAGCTGCAGACTTTGCAACTGGGGAACCAGGTTGGAGTTTCTGCTTCAGCTCAACATTCTGTGATTGTGGTCAAATCACTTAATCTCCCCATGTCTACAACTAAAATGAATTTGATCTTGTGTGATGTAACCAATGCTCATGTAAAGCATTCCAATACCTGACAAGTCTGCACTATATAAAACTGCAAATACACAAAAAATAAGTGTTTTGCACACTTCTGTCATTGGGCTACATGTGGGCTACATCTGGGTGATATTTGTGCTGCATTTAGGTTCTTTTGTGTCTGGTGGCCATCTTGGGAGATTTATTTGTTATGAAGTTTCCTAATTTCCTCATTTACTGCAGTCTCCTCAGTAGGAAATGCTTTCAGTTTTTTGCTTTTTAATGAGGTGCTATCATGTATTTTGGTCCCAAAATGGCTGCCAACACTTCTTGGATGAAGTGCTGACAGCCAATCAGATCTCACGATGAGATGTGTGGTTAGGCTCTGCCCAGATATATATGTGATTTTACTTTTGATTTTCTCAGGAACTACTGAATGGATTTACACCATTTAAGCAAAAGGCACATGCCTGACCTCAATTAGAATTAATAAGATGGTTATTGTTATACGCAGAAAAATATAAACATGTGTTCTACATTATTAGGTGTCCATTTATCACAAAATCACGTTTTTAATTTCCTGGAACCCCAACATTTGCATCTTGGAGTACAGGTAGACATATGATGAAAGAATAAACCTCTTGTAACACCTATCGATTTAGAAAGACTGATGACATCTCAAATGACATCACTGATTACATCACTGATGACATCATCCAGTGAATGCGTGTTTCTCTAAACTTTAAATATTTTTCATATATATCTATGCCAAGGTTATTAAAGAATGAGTGGATTTACAAGTGCCTGAAGGGATTATTTAGTAGGCACATGACTGACTGTATAAATGAGTCATTGAATGTGTCCTACTGAATGCATGGGTGAGTGACTAAACTGTGTGAAAGTCTGTATTAGTCTCTCAGTTGATGTGTAAGCGGCTGCATGCGTTGGTAAGTATCTACATCGGGGTCTATAAGGGTTATTGATTTCTTGTCTGAGTATCTGTATGAGTGCCTGAGTGTCTGTGTGGGTCGGTGAAGGGGGGTGTGACTCTGTGCACAGATGTCTGAGTGGGTAATTCACTGGTTGTATGGATTCAAAAGTGCATCTGGGAAGGGCTGTATGGGTGACTTAGTGTGTGTATGGGTGTGTGGTGAGTGAATGAATGTCTCAGTGGTATATGTGTGAGTAACTACATATGCTTTAAGGCAATATATGTGAGTGTTGGAGTATATAAATGACTATATGTCAGAGTAAGTCATTTGAAGAGTGGGTGTATAAATGAGTGTCTGCTTGTATCACTGATTGTATAAGACAATAAGTATGTCTTGTATCTGCATAAATAAGTGATGTGGTGTGTGTATAAATAATGCAGTTAGTGTATATAACTGTATACATGAGTAAATGAGTGTGTAATTCATTCTTTGCATGACTAACTAGGTGTGTGACTAACTCTATGGATGAGTGGTAGAGTCTGACTATGTATAGGTGTATCAGTACATATTATAGTACTGTATTGATGAGTAACTGTATGTGTAAGACACATTCTTGTGTGTATGGTTTAAAAAATAGTAGTCTGTATTTTAGAGTGCGTGTATCATAGTTTATATTAGAGCATCAGTATGTGCATCAGATTATCAGGTGGATGATGTCATCAGTGATGTCATTTGAGATGTCATCGGTGATGTCATCAGGGATGTCACTGACCATGTCATGAGTGATGTAATATGTGACGTCATCAGCAGTGCATTGCAGGCGTGCGAGCTATAGTTATAGTTAGCTCAACTGACCAACTAACTATAACGTCCCTGAAACCTATGGTTTTTTCTGTGAATATATATATATATATATATATATATATATATATATATATATATATATATATATATATATATATATATAGTAGGCAAAGAAAGAGATTGATTTGACCACTATTAGTGCTGAGGGATGTGCCTTTAAACAGATGTCTTGCCACAATAGGAAGTTCCCTATATAAATCAACATAGGGTGTGTTTTTTTGGTCTTTGGTGATCGCCAAAGACAAGCACATCTGTGCCAGTCTGTGAACAACCGTGCAAAGCGCCAGTCATATCTCAGATTTAATTGGTCAGAAGGACTGAGCAAAGGTCTCAGGTATTCCAGGGACCATCTAAAACACAGAGGTATGCACATTTCTAGTAAGAAGCCTACTCATTTGGCACTGGAAGTTAAAAACATGGGGCGGGCCTACCAGTCCTTCACCCAAACCGAAGAAAAAGTTTGATAAGCTGCAATGTGGGCTTATTGATGCATGGTCCCTAGTGAAAAGATGCCATAGAGATTAATCTACTTCCACAGATTAATGATTGGGTTGCCCTATATATCAAGGAAACGTGGGCCTCAGGGGACTCGAATGCTGATTTTGGCATGTCCTGTCCTACAGGATACAAGGTCTTACATCATCCTAGGGAGAGCCAGAGAAGAAGCAGAGTAACCATAATTGTCAAGGATTCCTTGGACTTTATTTCCATTCCTCTAGACAATTTTGCAGGAGCTGAGATCCTAGGTGTTTCCATGAGGGAGTAGGCGGGCAGATCTCTCTCTGGGGTACTGTGTTATCACCCTCTGGCCTCTACAACCTCTGGATGACTTTAATATGTGGGCTGAGGGCAAGACAGTGCTATATTCTAAAGACCTACCAGATGCCTTGGAAACACTTGGATTATAGCAATTTATTTCTGGGCCCACACATCAGGGTGGACATACATTGAGCCTATTTTTGCTTTGGAGGATCTTATCTCTGTGAGGTATTACTCCTCTAAATTGGTCAGATCATGCACTAGTATCCTTCTATATCAGGAGTCTAAATTATCTAATCCCAGGATGGGAGTCTACAGAGCCAGTTCCTCGTAAAGCCTGGTCTAAATTGGCCCGTAGGGAAAACAAATGCCATTGATCTTGGGGTATGCTTTGATACTAAGCTTCCTGTCAAAGACAAGTACAACAGCCTACAATGGAGGGTCACAGAGGCTTTAGATAAAGTAATACCCCTCAAAGAGGTCAAAGCCCACAAAAGACCTTCTGCACCTTGATATACTAAAACTTTAAAACAAGCTACATTTGCTTGTAAAACATAAGAGAGAAAATGGTGCATGTATTATTTAGATGAGGGTAAACAAAAATTAAAGTATGCCCTATACAGTGATAAGGAATGCGTGTGCAATGGCAAAGAGGGACACAATACAAAAGCCATTCTAGAGCTTCAAATAGTGCAAAAAGATATTTGATATTGCTTGTGAGTTATCTGAGCCAGACTGTACTAAGCAGGCCATTAGGCCTTCTCAGTCCTTAAGGGATCATTAATCAACTGTTTTCGATAATAAGATCCGGAATACCATTTCAGATATAAATCGTCCCAGATCCTATACGTGTTTTTCACAGGTGGAGGATGTCACATAGGATAAAATCAATCTGTAACAGTAATCTATAAGCCTTCGGTATGCTGACAGAGGATGTTTTTAGGACAGCAGTGATGTCCATCTCCTTGCGTAATTCACTAGATCCATTACCATCTGAAGCTTGGAAACTGTTAGCAGATCACATATTTCCTCCTCTCCTAAACATAGGCAATCAGTCCTTGGAAATAGGTAAAGTTCCATGCGCCTGGAAGAGGTTGTTAATAACTCAGATGTTCAAAAACCCTCAGTAGACCCATCAGTTCCTAGCAACTATAGGCCTATATCTCAGCTGCCTATCACAGTCAAAATCTGGAATGAAATGTCAGCAAGAAGTTTTCAGCATATCTGGAAGCCCACTCTCTCTTAGAGGAGACACAATCAGGTTACAGCCTTGCTCATGGAACAAATCCTCTTTAATACTGGCTTTGGATGAACTGCGGATGATAGTGGATCGTGGTAAAATGGTGGTGCTCTCGTAGGAGAATCCTACCTTTTTTCCACCATCCACTAGTTCACTGGTTGTACAGTGTACGATCCTGAGCAGACCTGACTACTGTAATGCTTTTCTATTAGGCATACAAGAATTCCTAATCAAAAGACTCTACAGAGTACAAACAGGAGCCACTAAGACAGCTCTGATTGTGTCTAGACATTCTTCATCTTCTCGAGCTATAAAAGAGTTCCACAGGCTTTCAGTGAAAAATAGATTGAGTTCAAATCTGTGTTTTTAGTCAAATATATTAAAAAGGCCCTATTTTTCGGAAAAGGGAATTTAAATGCTACACACCTCTAAGAGATAATTGTTCTTCAAACTGAAACTTTCACAGCAATGCCAAATTCCAGAAGGTCACACTGGGTGGCTGAGCATTTGCAGACAGGGCCTCCCAACTCTGGGGCAGTCTTCTCCTCTCTTTGGGCTTCTCAGGATCTGCTTAAGTTGAGGAAAACACTAAAAACCTGGTTCTTACTCATATAAATGCCCAGATTGTCCATCAGGTTTCTTTACCTTTAGGAGCCTAACACAGGATACTGTTGAGGTACACTCTATAAATTCTCATTCATTCATCCATTTATTCATTCATTCATTCATTCATGGGCTTTTGACCTGCTTCTGTAGGAATACAAGGTGCATGCTGAATCTAACAGTTCAAATTCCAATTCGCAAGATCTGGAAAGGCACTTTGCAATAGTTCCATTATATATTGACTGCGATCACCACCTTCTGAACTTCTGGAATCCCATTGACTCTAACATTATTCTGCCATTGGTAGTTTTCCAAGTCCTCAAGCTTTTGCTGGGCTACCAAAATCTGTCCTTTGTGCATTTTAACCAGCTCTGCAGTATACTTTGTTGCTTCTTATGTTTCAGTGGTTCTTTCCTTCAGTTCTGAAAGTTGGTCAGACTGTGTGCAATGTTTGCTAGCTACAGCAGGCATGGACAGTTGCATGCGTAGGTTATCTGCCTTTACTTCAGTATAGTGCCTAGATGTCTGTTCGCTCTGGGTTTGTATCATTTGGAAGATGGTGGCCAACAATGACTCCTGAGTACCTCTTGATTGCCCCCTACCAGCATCCAGTGTTTTCACTGTTTCCAGGTTGAGTCTTGTCATCACAGATGTTATTTTCAGTAGAGAGTGAGGGCTACTGATCTGTAGTTTTACCTACATTGCGGCTAATTGTAATGCCCACATGAGCTGGGAAAAGTTACATTGATAATCTCACATTTGGGATTTCAGACTCTCTGGCTGCTTTGGTCTTTGGCTCCTTTATCATACTGGGGCTCCCTTTAGCTGTTTTCAACTTCTTGATCAGTTCCTTCTGACGGTTAACTTCTTTAGTTGCATCTTCTTTTATGGGGATGCTTAATTGTCAATTGCAGCAGTGGTGTTTCTTTTGTACGTGACCCATATTTTGCTCTATTGACCCTGAGCACCTGGAATTGACTAATGCCCTCCTCAAGACCAGGTTGTAGGAAAGGATCAAACTGCGCATGTTCCTCTCCACTGCGCAATTCCTCCAATTCTATCACCTTACCCATTGATTTACTAGCACAGTCCAGCTTCCTTAAAACATCAGTGTTAGTTTTCTTTTTTAATGGATAAATTGTCTGTGCATTAGTCAATTGGTTTGCGTAGAGAAAGTGTCATAAATGCTTTACTAATAGCACAGGGTGTAACAATTGTATCAAGTAGGGTAATAACAAAGAGAGTCTCAACTTGAACTGTAGTTATTACATTATTGCTTTCATTTCAGTTTTGATGCTCAGCTCTGTATTAGCTGCGTCCTCACCATTTGTGACAGATCGTCTTCCAGGTGAATTCCCTTAGCGAGATAAGTCCTGGAGCAGCTGTGCAAAGAGTGGGTCTTTGCGAATGCTGCCATGAGGAGCACAGCCACTGGAGAATCATTGGGCAAAGGGGCCACTGCTTTGGTAAGTGCCCAAGACCTGGTCAAAAGATATTTCAGCACTGGTCAACCGATCTGTGGGGGCTTGCTTCCATTGGCTGTACTTTTATATGCTCCGACTGTACCGCTCATTGCAGTAGACAGGAATCCTGACATCACAGAGCATGTTTCTAGGCCACGTCCACTGAGTCCCATGGTCAGTCTTGGCGGACCAAAACTGTGACGTTTCCTGCACTAATAAGTCTTGTGGACAGTAGTTTGGTTATAATGGGGAGGCTTGCCCCCAAGAGTCATGTAAGCCACTTTAATATTTCATCCATTTGGTAGCCGATTTTTGGAGAAAAGGAAGGGTGGAACAAGAGGTGTGGGTCAGCACAAACGATCGTCTGCTGCCATCTTTTTTCCCACCTCAATCATATTACAGAGGAGGATAGATGTTCACCAAGCAAGAAGGAGGCAAATGTGGTTGAGTTATCCACATACCTTGATGTTAAGATCACTGGATGCATACACAATATTATACGATTTAACTATGGACAATTGCTAAAACAATGTATACTTTAAAAGCATTTTTGGAATTGATTACCTATCAGTATTATTGGTTGATGCAATATTGTTAAAATCAATATTCTTCACAAATTACTTTACCCATTTTGTGCAATACCACTCTGTGTGCCAGAATTACTTTTCAAATGATTAGATGCAGTGGTTGGTAGATGTATAGGTGGGTCTCAGAGGAGGGAAGGAGGAATGGTCACTACACAACATCAAGACATATTTCTGGGAAGGTTTTCGGCAGCGTCTCTGACACCATCTCACAGAATCAATTTCATAGATCAATTGGTTCATCTTATGATCTATCAAATATCCACAGATGCAGACAGTAAGTACCTTTTATACTCTGACCCCAACTATTTTAAACATGTCGGGCCCGATTCACAGAACTAACTTAAGACAAAATCCTAAACTTACTACCATTTTGGTATTCACAGAAGGTACTTACTCATTTTGGTATTCACAGAAGGCACTTACTCATTTCGGTATTCACAGAAGTTAGGAGTCCTAACTTTAGGACTCCTAAATGCCTTCTGTGAATACCGAAAGCCATAAAATTACGATTTTTCTCAGTTTAGTAATAGTATAGTTAGGACTCCTCACTTTAGGACTCCTAAATACCTTCTGTGAATACCGAAAGTCTTAAAATTAGGATTTTACTCAATTTAGTAGTCCTAAAGTTAGGTCTCCTAACTTTAGGACTCCTAAATGCCTTCTGTGAATACCGAAAGCCATAAAATTACGATTTTTCTCAGTTTAGTAGTAGTAAAGTTAGGAGCCCTAACTTTAGGACTCCTAAACTGAGAAAACTCCTAATTTTAAGGCTTTCGGTATTCACAGAAGGCATTTAGGAGTCCTAAACTTAGGACTCCTAACTTCGGTGAATACCGAAGTGAGTAAGTGTCTTCTGTGAATACCAAAATGAGTAAGTGCCTTCTGTGAATACGAAAATGGTAGTAAGTTTAGGATTTTGTCTTAAGTTAGTTCTGTGAATCGGGTCCGTCCTGTTTAAGGTCATAATTTATGTGGGAAAGGTTTCGGGGAATGGTGCAAAAAGTATCAGATCCCCAGTATCATTCTGAATACACCTTTAGGAGGTAATCCCTATCTACTGTCCATTTTCAATGGTTCAGTGGCCAGAGCATGGTATTCTAATGGATAGACGTGCAGCTGTAATTATATGATGGCCGTGGCTTTCACACATTTGATGATTTATAAACTGAGTTTAATTTACCACAAAGTAATTTTTCAAGTATTATGTGATTAAGAAATTAGGCAATTCCATACTATGGGCAGGGCATGAGGTACTATCACTCATGTACTCCAATAGAAAGCCTGAAGCTGTCAGCAAATTTTACAAAATAATGAATGAGAATAGCCATGATCATATAGCAGAGATGGCTTATAAATGGAATGTAAAAATTGGACATGTAATTTAATCACAAGATATTAAAGAAGCTCTGAATCTAATTAGCCTCTTATTCACCTCTGTTAAGTTAAAGCTACAACAGTTTTAAGCTGTCTGTATGCTTTACTATACTCCGGGACAAAAAGCAAAGTGGTGTACCAACAAAAAAAAAAAGCATAATGTGTCCGAGATGTAGGCTGCTGGCAGCTGACAACGTGTATTTTTTGTCAGCTCCTCACAATTGAGGGGGTATTAGTCTAAAATTACTCATTACTTATCAAAGCACCTACATTGTTCCCTGGTGCTAACAACAATGAAAATAATATTGGGGATAAAATCAGATGTACACAGCCACATGTCTGCAATATATTCCATAGTCATTATTGTTATATGAGTATGCATTTCACAAGTATTGGCAAATGAAATATCCTCATCGTTAACAGACTAGAGGACACATACGTCCAAGGTTTTTTGTAAACTGGAGCAGCTATTCTAAAAATAAAATTGAACAAGGGACTTAAACATTTAAATCAAATATGACTACAGCTGTTTTAGAATTATGCTTTATAGGGGATATTATCTTCTTCATTACTCCTTTGTGGATCTCGTATCCGATTTTTATATATTATCTTTCTTCATGAAGATTTCCTTTCCTTGTTTTACCTTAGAAGCATCTTGAAATGTATTAAAAGAAATAATGCAAGTATGTAATATTGTAAATAACACTGACTGTGTTAATAATGGAAATGATGTACTAGGATAACCTAAAATCACTTCAAAAAATAAAAGAAAATAATTTAAAAAAGAATGCATTTTACATACTCATTTTTAACGTTCATAAATGTAGGAATCTAATTTGTAATGTAATACTTATGCATAGCATTCAAATCATTACATGATGTTTCATACAATTTAAAATATATATGTTGTTTAAAACAAATATTAATTAGTACTACCTCTTTGTTATAAGAATTTTATAGTACGATTTTCTGTTTTACAAATACTTTTTAGCTTCCCATTGATTTCTATTGTAGTATTAACTTATTTTTTTCATTTAGTGGCCATTTTCTTACTGCTACCTATATATTTCTAGTCTTGTAACATCATTGTTAGACAATTTCGGTTCTTGTCGGTCACGGTGTCCTGCTGCTTGTCAACAGACAAGGTAAGATTAGTTTTAAGATCTTATTTGAGGTGTTAGTGTGGGGGGTGTGGATGGGGTAGGTAGTGTAGAATAGAGGATTTACTTGTTGTATTAGTGTACTTTTGGGTTGTGTTTGGTAGTTACATAGTCAAGTAAGGTAGGCCTTACTATAATATGTGCACTGTAGTTACATTTGTTATTTATCATCATCATCGATATAAAAATCCATAAAACAAGTGCATCAAACATACAATTTTGAAATAAAAACTAAAACATGATAGAAACATTGGTAACGTTAAAAACAGTGAATAGCAACCGTTGTATAGAAAATAATCAATACCACAAAACATCATTGACACGTACAATAAAGTACAAAGCAGCAAGAGATTCAGGTTAGAAAGTATTAACAACTATGATCCAGGATACAAATAAAAATGCACTGGTAGTGGACACACGAAAGTCAACCCTTCAAAGGTTAGCACCACTATACAGGAAAGCCAGGCAGTGCGCAAAATCATAGTCATTACAATCACTAACACCTCGCTGGTGTCAAAGTGCAGAATACAAAGTGCAGGCGCATATTACCAGAAGCCCAGAAGTTGGCGCAAAGGTTTTAACCATTGCTTGTGTGGCTTGGCATAAGCAGGGCAAAACAAAGCAAAGTGGTGGAGAGTTTCTTCTGCAAGATTTCAGGAGGGGCAATTACTCGAACTACAATACTTCTTGTCCCATTTCACACAGAAGCTATTCACCAGAAGGATTCCATATCTCCTTTTTAAATAGAGTTGCAATACGGTAGAACCAGGAATAGTGTGGAAAAGAACATATGAACAGGTTTTATCTTTATCTTAACAAATTACCAAATCAGTCATGCTACTTGCTTTGACACGTTTCAATTCCCTTAGCCATAAATGCTCATTTAAACAATTCTTAATAAGGGAGTGAGACACAGGTTTAGCTTTACCTGTTGAGTCCCAAAGGGAGCACATACCAAGTTCATAAAGTACAGACTTAATATAAGCAAGCCAGGTGATCTTCTCATACCCTGGGGAGTTTAGGAGCGTCTCAATGAAAGCTCTGTAGGATTCCAGCTCCTCTCTACACCAGAATCTACGCCAGTACAAGATGGGTCAGCCCAGGATAGCATGATTGATAGGGTAGAGACCCATGTCTAAGAGCTGGGGAAGATGAGGAGCACTCTGCAGAAGGTTAAGGACACTACTAACAAACCTGTTTTCTATTTTACAGAGTTCATCCACCCAGCGTGTCCCTAGAGTTCTGCACCATACATAACTGAACTTTTCACTTTAAGATTATACATCTCCATAACTGGGGCTAGGGAGTGTGCATGGGCCTTCTTGCACAGTTTAGACAAAACCCCAGCTTCTTGTTGTAGTTTCAGTGCACTTTTTCTTATGTTTGCGGACCAGCTCATTTTATGAGTTAGACATACCCCCAAATACACAAACTCCTGCACTTGTCAAGAGAAACACCCTGCACAATGATCTTAGCCCTTGCCGATTTATAGGGATTTAACATCATGAATGTTGTTTTGTTGATGTTAAGCTCAAGGCCTCATGTGCTATAAAAATATAGAAATCGGTCTACTATTGCTTGTAGACCGCACAGATTTTTGGATATTAGTAGTGTGTCATCTCCAAAAAGCTATGCTGCAATTTTATGGGGACCCAATTTAGGTGTGTTGTTGCCAGGGAAGTCTAGTTCCCGAACTAAGTCATTAATGTAGAGCGTAAACAATGTAGGGGCCAACAAACAACCTTGGCGAATACCAGATTCAATGCGAAAGCAGTCAGTGAGCTCACCATTGGTGCCGTATCTAACCCTGCCCGTGTTATGCTCATGGTGCCTGATTAGTACAGACAAAAGCTTGTCAGGGACAACCAGCTCTTTCAAAACCTCCCACAGCTTGACTCTGGGAATGGAATCAAAAGCTGATCTTAAGTCGATAAAAAACACATATAAGTGGCCTTAATCAAGTGTAAAGGTCTTCCAGTAGAGGCAGCAAAAGCAGAGAATTTGTTCAACCATGCAGACCCTATTTCTGAAGCCCACCTGGAACTCAGAAATAATGGAGTTGCCCATAACCCAACCTGTTAACTTTCCAGAATAAGACAGGAGAAGAGTTTGTGAGAGGAGTCGATAAGGCTGATCGACCTATAGTACCCAGGATTATCTTTACAGCCTTTTTCGTAAATAGGTAACATCTCAGCTATTTGCCAAGACCCTGGGATAGGGCTACCTTCCAGCAAAGAGCAGAATAGCAGCTGGGAGTAAGAGGCCCAAATCAGAGGTTTGGTGTAGGATCAGGAATACACCAGCAAAGAGTGGTCGGGAGACCAAGATAGGGCTGATAAAGTCTTTATTCAATTGCAGGTAACAGAGACCCCATCTAGCACCCAAGCCTGTCAACTGTCAACTGACAAGTCACCAGCCTCCCTGGGTAACCTCTAGGTTCCACATTCCAGGGATGGTCATCTAGGAGCCAGGAGTTGCAGTCCAGCATAGAACCAGGACAATACATCACCTCCCCCTCAATACTAACAAAGAACAAGAAAGCAAAAGGCAAAGAAATAATAAAAGAAAACCAAACACACTTCAACCATGAGAAGCACAGAAAAGAAGACGTAGCATATTAAATATAATCATGCAATTTAACAGGCCGCCTAACCACCCTGGGAGGCCTGGAGACCTCCTCTTGTGAAGTGGAATCAGAGGCCGAATTTGAAAGCTCAATCACATCAGTGAGGTGACATCTGGCCACTCTGTTCAAGTTTCACACCCTGTGGTCTCTGGTTTTGATAGCCTTCTTAAAAACCTTTATTGAATGGTTTGCTGAACTTCAAGTTCCATTTACCCAAGCAGGGAGATCTGATCTTAACCCAATCACCCACAGACATCACAGTGTTCTTGACAGCTCTTCGCTCAGCAAGCCATCTCATCCTCTTTTCCATGACCACTTGTTCTCTTTCTCCCCAACCTTCTGCACAACCACCATTAGCGTCAACCAAGACTCTTTGGGCAATGACCCAAGAGGAACAAACCTCCGTGTTCACCACCCTTTTCTTGAACAAGCGGAAAGGAGACAACCCCATAGAAGAATGCGGGGTAAACCTGTACTCTCTCTTTCCTTCTCATGGCCACCACCCAGTCTGCTCCTGTCACAACGGCCTGTTGCAGAGTCTCCTTCTAAACCTTTACAAAACTCTCAACTACGCCATTGCTTTCGGGATGGTAAAGAGCTGCCTTCTTGTGTTTGATCCCCCTGAAACACAAAAACACCTCAACCAATCTTTAGGTAAATTGTACACCATTGTCCGAGAGCACTGATAACGGAAAACCCCCTCTCAAAGAGATCATCGAAAAAATCAATACCCACTGAGGACTCCACCGAGCTCTCCACCTTAATCTCTGCCCATCGGGAGTACACGTCCTTGCAAACTAGAACATACCACTGGTCAACCGATCTGTGGGGGCTTGCTTCCATTGGCTGTACTTTTATATGCTCCGACTGTACCGCTCATTGAAGTAGACAGGAATCCCGACATCACAGAGCATGTTTCTAGGCCACGTCCACTGAGTCCCATGGTCAGTCTTGGCGGACCAAAACTGTGACGTTTCCTGCACTAATAAGTCTTGTGGACAGTAGTTTGGTTATAATGGGGAGGCTTGCCCCCAAGAGTCATGTAAGCCACTTTAATATTTCATCCATTTGGTAGCCGATTTTTGGAGAAAAGGAGGGGAGGAACAAGAGATGTGGGTCAGCACTAACGATCGTCTGCTGCCATCTTTTTTCCCACCTCAATCATATTACAGAGGAGGATAGATGTTCACCAAGCAAGAAGGAGGCAAATGTCACATCCACATACCTTGATGTTAAGATAACTGGATGCATACACAATGTTATACGATTTAACTATGGACAATTGCTAAAACAATGTATACTTTAAAAGCATTTTTGGAATTGATTACCCATCAGTATTATTGGTTGATGAAATATTGTTAAATCAATATTCTTCACAAATTACTTTACCCATTTTGTGCAATACCACTCTGTGTGCCAGAATTACTTTTCAAATGATTAGATGCAGTGGTTGGTAAATGTATAGGTGGGTCTCAGAGGAGGGAAGGAGGAATGGTCACTACACAACATCAAGACATATTTCTGGGAAGGTTTTCGGCAGCTTCTCTGACACCATCTCACAGAATCAATTTCATAGATCAATTGGTTCATCTTATGATCTATCAAATATCCACAGGTGCAGACAGTAAGTACCTTTTATACTCTGACCCCAACTATTTTAAACATGTCCTGTTTAAGGTCATAATTTATGTGGGAAAGGTTTCGGGGAATGGTGCAAAAAGTATCAGATCCCCAGTATCATTCTGAATACACCTTTAGGAGGTAATCCCTATCTACTGTCCATTTTAAATGATTCAGTGGCCAGAGCATGGTATTCTAATGGATAGACGTGCAGCTGTAATTATATGATGGCCGTGGCTTTCACACATTTGATGATTTACAAACTGAGTTTAATTTACCACAAAGTAATTTTTCAAGTATTATGTGATTAGGAAATTAGGCAATTCCATACTATGGGCAGGTCATGAGGTACTATCGCTCATGTACTCCAATAGAAAGCCTGAAGCTGTCAGCAAATTTTACAAAATAATGAATGAGAATAGCCATGATCATATAGCAGAGATGGCTTATAAATGGAATGTAAATATTGGACATGTAATTTAATCACAAGATATTAAAGAAGCTCTGAATCTAATTAGCCTCTTATTCACCTCTGTTAAGTTAAAGCTACAACAGTTTTAAACTGTCTGTATGCTTTACTATACTCCGGGACAAAAAGCAAAGTGGTGTACCAACAAAAAAAAAAGCATAATGTGTCCGAGATGTAGGCTGCTGGCAGCTGACAACGTGTATTTTTTGTCAGCTCCTCACAATTGAGGGGGTATTAGTCTAAAATTACTCATTACTTATCAAAGCACCTACATTGTTCCCTGGTGCTAACAACAATGAAAATAATATTGGGGATAACATCAGATGTACACAGCCACATGTCTGCAATATATTCCATAGTCATTATTGTTATATGAGTATGCATTTCACAAGTATTGGCAAATGAAATATCCTCATCGTTAACAGACTAGAGGACACGTACGTCCAAGGTTTTTTGTAAACTGGAGCAGCTATTCTAAAAATAAAATTGAACAAGGGACTTAAACATTTAAATCAAATATGACTACAGCTGTTTTAGAATTATGCTTTATAGGGGATATTATCTTCTTCATTACTCCTTTGTGGATCTCGTATCCGATTTTTATATATTATCTTTCTTCATGAAGATTTCCTTTCCTTGTTTTACCTTAGAAGCATCTTGAAATGTATTAAAAGAAATAATGCAAGTATGTAATATTGTAAATAACACTGACTGTGTTAATAATGGAAATGATGTACTAGGATAACCTAAAATCACTTCAAAAAATAAAAGAAAATAATTTAAAAAAGAATGCATTTTACATACTCATTTTTAACGTTCATAAATGTAGGAATCTAATTTGTAATGTAATACTTATGCATAGCATTCAAATCATTACATGATGTTTCATACAATTTAAAATATATATGTTGTTTAAAACAAATATTAATTAGTACTACCTCTTTGTTATAAGAATTTTATAGTACGATTTTCTGTTTTACAAATACTTTTTAGCTTCCCATTGATTTCTATTGTAGTATTAACTTATTTTTTTCATTTAGTGGCCATTTTCTTACTGCTACCTATATATTTCTAGTCTTGTAACATCATTGTTAGACAATTTCGGTTCTTGTCGGTCACGGTGTCCTGCTGCTTGTCAACAGACAAGGTAAGATTAGTTTTAAGATCTTTTTTGAGGTTTTAGTGTAGGGGGTGTGGATGGGGTAGGTAGTGTAGAATAGAGGATTTACTTGTTGTATTAGTGTACTTTTGGGTTGTGTTTGGTAATTACATAGTCAAGTAAGGTAGGCCTTAGTATAATATGTGCACTGTAGTTACATTTGTTATTTATCATCATCATCGATTAAAAATCCATAAAACAAGTGCATCAAACATACACTTTTGAAATAAAAACTAAAACAGGATAGAAACATTGGTAACGTTAAAAACAGTGAAAAGCAACCATTGTATAGAAAATAATCAATACCACAAAACATCATTAACACGTACAATAAAGTACAAAGCAGCAAGAGATTCAGGTTAGAAAGTATTAACAACTATGATCCAGGATACAAATAAAAATGCACTGGTAGTGGACACACGAAAGTCAACACTTCAAAGGTTAGCACCACTATACAGGAAAGCCAGGCAGTGCGCAAAATCATAGTCATTACAATCACTAACACCTCGCTGGTGTCAAAGTGCAGAATACAAAGTGCAGGCGCATATTGCCAGAAGCCCAGAAGTTGGCGCAAAGGTTTTAACCATTGCTTGTGTGGCTTGGCATAAGCAGGGCAACACAAAGCAAAGTGGTGGAGAGTTTCTTCTGCAAGATTTCAGGAGGGGCAATTACTCGAACTACAATACTTCTTGGCCCATTTCACACAGAAGCTATTCACCGGAAGGATCCCATATCTCCTTTTTAAATAGAGTTGCAATACGGTAGAACCAGGAATAGTGTGGAGAAGAAAATATGAACAGGTTTTATATTTATCTTAACAAATTACCAAATCAGTCATGCTACTTGCTTTGACACGTTTCAATTCCCTTAGCCATAAATGCTCATTTAAACAATTCTTAATAAGGGAGTGAGACACAGGTTTAGCTTTACCTGTTGAATCCCAAAGGGAGCACATACCAAGTTCATAAAGTACAGACTTAATATAAGCAAGCCAGGTGATCTTCTCATACCCTGGGGAGTTTAGGAGGATTCCAGCTCCTCTCTACACCAGAATCTACGCCAGTACAAGATGGGTCAGCCCAGGATAGCATGATTGATAGGATAGAGACCCATGTCTAAGAGCTGGGGAAGACGAGGAGCACTCTGCAGAAGGTTAAGGACACTCCTAACAAACCTGTTTTCTATTTTACAGAGTTCATCCACCCAGCGTGTCCCTAGAGTTCTGCACTATACATAACTGAGCTTTTCACTTTAAGATTATACATCTCCATAACTGGAGCTAGGGAGTGTGCATGGGCCTTCTTGCACAGTTTAGACAAAACCCCAGCTTCTTGTTGTAGTTTCAGTGCACTTTTTCTTATGTTTGCGGACCAGCTCATTTTATGAGTTAGACATACCCCCAAATACACAAACTCCTGCACTTGTTCAAGAGAAACACCCTGCACAATGATCTTAGCCCTTGCCGATTTATAGGGATTTAACATCATGAATGTTGTTTTGTTGATGTTAAGCTCAAGGCCTCATGTGCTACAAAAATATAGAAATCGGTCTACTATTGCTTGTAGACCGCACAGATTTTTGGATATTAGTAGTGTGTCATCTCCAAAAAGCTATGCTGCAATTTTATGGGGACCCAATTTAGGTGTGTTGTTGCCAGGGAAGTCTAGTTCCCGAACTAAGTCATTAATGTAGAGCGTAAACAATGTAGGGGCCAACAAACAACCTTGGCAAACACCAGATTCAATGCGAAAGCAGTCAGTGAGCTCACCATTGGTGCCGTATCTAACCCTGCCCGTGTTATGCTCATGGTGCCTGATTAGTACAGACAAAAGCTTGTCAGGGACAACCAGCTCTTTCAAAACCTCCCACAGCTTGACTCTGGGAATGGAATCAAAAGCTGATCTTAAGTCGATAAAAACCACATATAAGTGGCCTTAATCAAGTG
This sequence comes from Triturus cristatus, assembly GCF_964204655.1. Taxonomy (NCBI): domain Eukaryota; kingdom Metazoa; phylum Chordata; class Amphibia; order Caudata; family Salamandridae; genus Triturus; species Triturus cristatus. The sequence continues at coordinate 495,275,258 of NC_140588.1, forward strand.
TTAAGGTTTTCCAGTAGAGGCAGCAAAAGCAGAGAATTTGTTCCACCATGCAGACCCTATTTCTGAAGCCCACCTTGAACTCAGAAATAATGGAGTTGCCCATAACCCAACACGTTAACTTTCCAGAATAAGACAGGAGAAGAGTTTGTGAGAGGAGTCGATAAGGCTGATCGACCTATAGTACCCAGGATTATCTTTACAGCCTTTTTTGTAAATAGGTAACATCTCAGCTATTTGCCAAGAGCCTGGGATAGGGCTACCTTCCAGCAAAGAGCAGAATAGCAGCTGGGAGTAAGAGGCTCAAATCTGAGGTTTGGTGTAGGATCAGGAATACACCAGCAAAGAGAGGTCGGGAGACCAAGATAGGGCTAATAAAGTCTTTATTCAATTGCAGGTAACAGAGACCCCATCTAGCACCCAAGCCTGTCAACTGACAAGTCACCAGCCTCCCTGGTTAACCTCTAGGTTCCACATTCCAGGGATGTCATCTAGGAGCCAGGAGTTGCAGTCCAGCATAGAACCAGGACAATACATCACCTCCCCCTCAATACTAACAAAGAACAAGAAAGCAAAAGGCAAAGAAATAATAAAAGAAAACCAAACACACTTCAACCATGAGAAGCACAGAAAAGAAGACGTAGCATATTAAATATAATCATGCAATTTAACAGGCCGCCTAGCCACCCTGGGAGGCCTGGAGACCTCCTCTTGTGAAGTGGAATCAGAGGCCGAATTTGAAAGCTCAATCACATCAGTGAGGTGACATCTGGCCACTCTGTTCAAGTTTCACACCCTGTGGTCTCTGGTTTTGATAGCATTCTTAAAAACCTTTATTGAATGGTTTGCTGAACTTCAAGTTCCCTTTACCCAAGCAGGGAGATCTGATCTTAACCCAATCACCCACAGACATCACAGTGTTCTTGACAGCTCTTCGCTCAGCAAGCCATCTCTTCCTCTTTTCCATGACCACTTGTTCTCTTTCTCTCCAACCTTCCGCACAACCAACATTAGTGTCAACCAAGACTCTTTGGGCAATGACCCAAGAGGAACAAACCTCCGTGTTCACCACCCTTTTCTTGAACAAGCGGAAAGGAGACAACCCCATAGAAGAATGCGGGGTAAACCTGTACCCTCTCTTTCCTTCTCATGGCCACCACCCAGTCTGCTCCTGTCACAACGGCCTGTTGCAGAGTCTCCTTCTAAACCTTTACAAAACTCTCAACTACGCCATTGCATTCGGACTGGTAAAGAGCTGCCTTCTTGTGTTTGATCCCCTGCAACACAAAAACACCTCAACCAATCTTTAGGTAAATTGTACACCATTGTCCGAGAGCACTGATAACGGAAAACCCCCCTCTCAAAGAGATCATCGAAAAAATCAATATCCACTGAGGACTCCACCGAGCTCACCACCTTAATCTCTGCCCATCGGGAGTACACGTCCTTGCAAACTAGAACATACCACTGGTCAACCGATCTGTGGGGGCTTGCTTCCATTGGCTGTACTTTTATATGCTCCGACTGTACCGCTCATTGAAGTAGACAGGAATCCCGACATCACAGAGCATGTTTCTAGGCCACGTCCACTGAGTCCCATGGTCAGTCTTGGTGGACCAAAACTGTGACGTTTCCTGCACTAATAAGTCTTACCAGACCTAAAATGTCAATGGCAATATCTGGCCATGGTTTTTTAGACAGTTCCCTTAGCACCATCAGTTGCTTTTTACATTTTAAGATCGTATCACTGCATGCACACTCTGCACAATTCCTAACCTCCATCTCGACATAGACGTCCATGGCCAGCCACCAATATGCTTCCCTAATCCTCTCTTTGGTTTTGACAATTCCCATATGGCTAGCATGAGCACTCTTCAGCAACCACTCCCATAGAGGAGGAACCAACTTCCTGCCCCTCAAGGGGATACCATCATTAACAGCTAGTCCCGTTTGACCTGCCAGAAGCCTTCAAGTCCTGATAACAATCCTTCTTCTCACACCATCCTTCCAAAACCATTGCCTCCAAACTTAGTCCTTCGCTAAAAGTTCTCTCCATTCGACTTCGGAAACAGTGTCATCACTAATCAGGCACATATCAACATCCGCCTCAAGTTCTTCTCCTCCAAAGCATTCACCCTCTTCAGACACCTCATCATGTACATCACCCAACCTAGACAAACAGTCAGCCAGAGTGTTACTGGCCCCAGGAACATAAGAGACCACAAAGTCAAACTCTTGCAATGCTACCACCCACTTCCGTATGCGGTGGGAAACAAAATCAATCCCTTTCTTGTAAAAACCTCCTTTAGTGGCTTATGGTCCCTCAATATCTCAAACTTACTTCCCCCCAAAAATTTCGCAACTTACGGATGGCCCAAAAGATGGCAAGAGCTTCCCTCTCCACAACCAAATAGTTAAACTGTGCACCCCTGAATGGTCTAGACATAAACAATATTGCTTTCTCTTCAACTCTAGAGTGCTGGAGAAGCACCACACCTAAGCACTTAGAACTGTCATCTGTCATCAAATAAGATTCCTTCTTTGGGTCAAAACTGCTTAGATCATGTGCCTTGCTCAAACAGCTTTTCAGGTTCTGAAATTCATCATCACAGGCTTTAGACCACGCAAACTAACAACCCTTCTTCAGGAGATCCCTTAAATGAACAGCTACACCAACAAAGTTGGGTACAAACTTGTGATAAAATTCTGTCATCCCCAAGAACTTCACAAGTTCATCCTTATTCTGGGGGACTCTAAGCTTGCAAATGGTACTAACTAAAGAAGGCTTGGGCCTAATGCCACTCGTTGACACGATCTCTGTCACATCAAATCTCCATTTATCAGCTCTCAGGGTTAAACCGGCGTCACACAGTTTTCTCAAGACCACTCTCAACCTACTATCGTGCTCTTCGAGATTGACCCCAAACACAAGAACATCGTTCTGGTATACTTTGACGCCATCAACTTCTTTCAAGATGCGTTCCATAACTCTCTGAAACACCGAAGCAGCAGAGATGAGACCAAAGGCATCCTCAAGAATTTGAAGGTGCCGAACGATGTAACAAAGGCTGTAATGTATTGCGAGGTGGAGTGTAGCTTGACTTGATGATAGGCTTAGGTCAAGTCGAGGGATGAAAATGCTTTGCCCCCCCCCCCCCCAAGAGAATTGAGTCCACACAAAGCCTGGCCTCCCCATTGGCCTTACGGGCCATAAAATTCATAGAAAGCCATTCCGTGACTTCGACTTCCTGTATTATGCCATTGGCAAGCAATTTGTCCAGCTCACTCTTCATGCCCTCCTTTATCATAAGTGTTACACCCTGAACTGTAGCTACTTTTGGTACCGCACCAGGCTTGATTTTGATGCAATGAATATAATTCATGAGGCACCCCAACCTGCTATCAAACACCTCTGGAAATTCATTGGTTCAGGCTTTCCACCCATCACCTACTTGACTGACAGAAGGCACCTCCTTTAAACACACTGAGGGATCCAGGAACACACGCAAATCACGTTGATGGAACCAGCTTATTAGAGAGTCCCCCTTTATGGACACATACACTTTCCCAAGGATGATCCTTCCCTTAAAATCGATCATGCCCCAGAAGTAAACTAGAGGGTCAATGATTTCTCCTCCATACTCCCTTGGCTTTATGTCTGGTCTCATTAACCTGACCTTTTTTTACCAGGTACTGATAGAAAAAAACTTGGGAATTAATGTCGCCTTGGCACCAGAGTCAAAGAGCATCTTCATTGGTGCATCATTAACCAGTACCACCTCCATGGGGCCCTCACTACCAGACATCTTGACCAAACAGATGTTTACTTTCTCTAGCTCAAACTCATCTTCATACAGGTCCACTTCCCTAACTTTTTTTTAATCTCAATTGGATCTACAACATTTCGCAAAGTGACCCTTGCGCCCACAGACGCTGCACGTAACCTTCCAGCCCAGGCAGTTATTAAAGCTTACCATGTGGCCAGAGTCACCATATCTGAAACATTTACCTGGGAAGGTCTTTGAGAAAGCAGATCTGATCTCTACCTTTGCGGGCACTTTACTTCTAACAACCTTCTGGCACATGCATCAACAAAGACTTTTGCGATTCCTTAATTGCGATTTTTAAGGAATCGCAATTAAGGAATTGCAAAAGCCTATGCATGTAGGAATCGCTATAAAATAGCGATTCCTACAAATTCCTTAATTGCGACTCGCAAATTGCGAGTCGCAATTAAGGAATGCCGTTCCATTCATTCCTATGGGCCTCCAGGCCCATAGGAATGAATTGGAGATTGCATGAGCAATTTGCGAGTACCAGTAGGTACTCCCAAATTGCTCTTGCAATTTCAAGGGTGCAAGGGTGTCAAAATGACACCCTATTGCACCCCTGAAATTGATCTGTGCACATATGTTGCACACACACATGCTCTAAGGGCATGTGTGTGCGCAACATGAAACTTTGAAAAATGCACAAAAGTGCTTTTTTCAAAGTTTTAGCAAATTACCATGAAGTTCAACTTCATGGTAATTTGCTCCCCCTATTAGCGAAATCTCTAATTTTTTCACTTTCATGCATTGCATTTAAGGAATCAAAATTTGGGATTCCTTAAATGCAATCGCAATTTAAGGAATCGCAATTTAGAGATTCCTTAAATTGCGATTTTTGCATTTGGGATGATGCATCCCAGATGCAAAAAAAACGGTCACAAAGGGGCAGATTCTGAGAATCTGCCCGTTTGCGACCGGTTTTTACATTGATGCATGTGCCTGCTTATCTTTATCTACTGTCAACACACTATCTTCACTCTAACCAAGGGGCACATTCTTACCAATCGTTTCCAAACAGGCTTTTGAATGTTTATGAGTCTTTCAGGCACATGCATCAAAGCAAAAACCGGTCGCAAACGGGCAGATTGTACAGAGTGTACAGGCCACACCAGGAGACTGTTCCCTCTGGAATTTGGGCACAGGACACACCAGGAGACCGTTCACTCGTCGTTCTTCACCTTCAGTATTCCAGTACTCGTTTTTGGTGGCAGTAAAGTCTGGTATGGCAGTGTTCTGGCATCTCTTCTTGCTTCCGGCCATCGCCAAATGTAGGAACAGGACAACACCAGCAAAGAGAGGTCAGGAGGCCAAAGTAGGCTTGATGTAGTCTTTATTCCATTGCAGGTAACAGAGACCCCATCCAGCACCCAAACCTGGCTGCTGTGAACTGACAAGTCGCTAGCCTCCCGAGGCAACCCCTAGGTTCCACATTCCAGTGATGGTCACCTAGGAACCAGGAGCCGCACTCCAGCATAGAACCAAGACACTACATTCGGCCTGGTCTGCAAATGGAGTATAAGAAGCGGAGTTTGAGACCCCAGAAATTGTCATCTGCCAAACAGCCAGAAGGACTGTGTGAGGAGGGGAAGCTCTGCAAGACTGCTGCTTGTGACCTGAACTGGGGGCCACAGCATGCAAGTCTCCCTGCTGGGTGAGGGGACATCACCCAGAGAATCCAAGACCACTTTCCTTGAAGCCTGGAGCATCAGTGCCTAGCAAAGCACCTGCCTGCTTGCCAAGACCAGTGTGTCCTATGAGGAAGAGAAGAACACTGGAGGGAGAAAGGTCTAGTGGGGCGCTGTGTCAAATGGACACCCTCTTCGAAGGGTGAGGAAATGGCTGGTGCACCGATCGGGTCATTGCCTGTGTGTAGGACAGAGTAGGTGATCCCGTATGTCAGAGTAGGACCGCCGTGAAGTGAGCAATGTGACATGCTGCAACGATCAGTCCGGAGTCCGTGCGTAGTGCCAAGTCAAATCCCCATATGCCAGGAGGGGCCACCGTTCAAAAAAGCTTGACATGCGGTAAGAGACATTGCCTTGTGCAGCAGGCTGCAACCATGTATGTCAGGAGCAGCCGCAGCTGAAGATTCGATTGTGCCAATCGGGCAGGAGCCTATGTACTGGAGATGACCCCATAGGCCAGGGGGCTCACCGGGAGCATTAAGAATTGCGATATGAACTGCAATCTCCCGCCAGAGAAGTGAGGACACTGTGGGAGCACCTGCACCCCATAACCCAGGAGAGGGACCAACAACAGGATGATCACAACCACACCCTACCCGGAGATGAACTAGACACTTTACCCTCTGGAGAAGCTACAGAGAAATGTTGGTTGTTTCAGGATAACGGCTGCAAGTGAACGATTCTGCACCTGCTGAGTGCAGCCGTCTGGGCTGCATGCGGCAGACTCCCCTGAACTCAGTTGCAGCTACTTCAGTCATTTGCCGATGGGGTGTGCTAAGGAACTCCAGACACTCTTTGCCTGCTGGTGTGGGTAAAACTGAATTTGGGTCTGTCTGCCCCTGGGGAACTTGCTGCTAGTTAATTTGCACTGTGCACTGAAACACTATTGACTTTAAATTAGAGATAAAATAGACTCTTGAGACTCGGACTGCTGGTAGGGCACACCCTGATGTTACCAATAGTGAATGGGACATAACCACTATCGCTAATGCGAGGAGAGAGTTGGAAAGGGAATCGCCAAAAAACACTAGAGCCCTGACCTCAAGAGGGACTGTGTAATTATTTGTGAATGTCATGAATGTTGTATTTGTCCTTTCTGTGGTATGCGGTAGAAGTAAATTACTTTTTTTCTCCCCCCAAAAAGTGAGTATTTGACTTCACAATAATTTATTGCTGCTGCTGCATGTATATTGTATTGTGAGCCTGTGTTTACTGTCTCTTACCCACACCTTTCCCGAGGAAGCCTTGGACTGCTCACTACTACATTTGGGAGTCAAATGGAGAAGGGGTATTTGGCCATTTTGCTTAGAATCCATAGTAAGTTAGACCCCAGGACATCAGGAGTAAACACCCTGAACCCCCACGGTTGACCCATCAACCCCTGTTTGTCCCATGGCACTCTGAAAGGGATTTTGACATCTACTATGTATCTGAATCTCATATGCGCCCCTTATTTTGAAGTTGGTGCTCTGTATTTTACACAGCTACCTAAGAGGAAACTCCCAGTTGCTGACTCTCTCTGTGGCTATCCCAAGAGTTGTGCAGACCTAGTGAGTGTTCATGTCCCAGTGTCCATCACACATTGCACCCTGTGCTCTTAAAATGAACTTCTTGCATGATGATCACCGTGATTTGATCAGAATAGCAAACTTTACAAGGAAGGCATTTGTGTTAGGTTCAGAGACTCTTTGAGGCCTATCAATTTTGTCAATTATATGACTGACTCAGAAGAGGGCAACTAGTCATGAATTCTAGCACTGTTGCCGCACAAGTGTGTCTTCATTAGAAGTCACTATCAATCACTGGCATTAGAAGGAATAAACGTATTTGGAACACAAAAAGGAAAAACATTCCATAATCTGCAAATGCTAATCTACACAGAGCTTTCCATCTCCAAACAACCACAAGTCAACACTGTTACCAGGAATGTGTTTTCCAGCTCTGGACCTCAACGAGATATTCTCTCTTCTGAAAACTCCTGACTAAATTACCATTGTCCTTGAAGCGTGCATGTCAAGCATTGACTATTGCCATAATGATTATGATGCTTACAATCAAAAACTACAAGTAAACTTCATTCAAAGAACACAAAACATCACTGCCTCAGTTATTCTCAAGATGAAAGCTTCTGATCTCATCACCCCTGCTTTAAAATCCCTCAACTCACTTCTAGGGGTGGGCGGAGTTCGCAGAGTTTTACTCCACAGAATTCTGAGGTGTAAATGAAAAACTCTGCAAAACACTGCGGAGTCTGTGGAGTGGGTGGAGTATCCTATGCTGGGTTCTGTTTTCCAGGATAGTTCAGTATAGAGGTGCCCAAGCACAAGAATAAAGTAATTTAAGGTGGGCTATGAGCAGCCCTTCAATCTCACTGGCAGGTAAGGGAGCCCTGCCTAGCAGCGGCACCAAGAGGGGACCAGATTCCTCGTAGGTGAGGCGATGTTCCAGCAAAGCTACAGCTCAGGCTGTGCTCAGAGTCAGAGCAATATCTGTCCCCTGCTGGAGGAAGGGGACGAGCTCTTTTTTCAGAAGGGCATGCGATTTTTAAATCCTTGCGTGCCTTAGCGTCCCAGCGTGTCTCAGCATCAAGGAATCCCTTTGTGTGCTAGTCAGAGTAGAGATTAAACGCCTACTCACCTTTGCGTGCTCCCACTCATCATGCAGCCAAAATGTCCTCAGTGTCCTTACCTTTCATGTTGCAGGCTGTCTCCGGCTCCACTGGACAATTCCACTGCCCCAGGGAGGGGCGGTTGGAGATTTGTGCTGCCTGGGCATTGTATTGGGGCTGCTGCTTCAGTAGGCGTCACCATCTTCTTCCTCACCAGCGCCTAAGGCTGCCACCAACATAACCATGCTAAGAGGAGGTGGGAGGGGAAGACAAAAGGGGGGGGCTGACTGTAAACACCAGCGGGAGCAGGAAAGGAAACCAAGACAGGACAAAGGACGGCAGGGAGCAGAGGTTGCCACTTTCCCATCTGTATATATGGAATAATGCTGAGAGCATCGGTGCAATCTGCATAATTTATGATTTAATTTAACCCCTAATAGGGTTGGACGGTAAACTCCGCTAAGCGGCGAAATGTTTTTTTGCCAAACTCTTTGCTGAGTAGTAAAAACTCTGTGAACTGCCATGGGGTAGCAGAGTTGACAGCCCACTCTTACTCACTTTCAAGCAATCAAAGGACTGAATTCAGGATTCTACGACAACTTCGATGAAGACAACAAACACACGGAACCCCCACTATCAACCCCCGACAACCTGAAGCCAACGATTGACAGCTAGACAGCCCTAACCACCGAAGACACACTGAAGACAATGAAGTCAATCCACTTCGGGGCCCGCACGGACCCCTGCCCCCACCACATCTTCAACAGAGCCGCCGACACCTTCGCACCCACGCTCCGCCACACCATCAACCGCTCCCTGGTGACCGCCTTGTTCCCTGATGACTGGAAACACGCCGAGGTCAACCCCCTCCTGAATTAACCCTCGGCGGACCCCACTGACAGACCCATCTCCCTACGTTCCCTGTGAAGGTTATAGAGAAAGCCATCAACAGCCAACTCGCCACTTTCATCGAAGAGCACAACATCCTTGACTCCTCCCAATCCGGCAGTTGGTAGTTCGGGCTGGACTGTTCCCACGAGGCACAGGGTCAGACTGATTTGCATATGGTCATGTCTGAACTGGGGTGGCAGAGTGGGCTAAAGAACGGTGATGGATTAAACCCAGATCAGTTGACTGGGGGTGAGTGCTTGCAATGTTCAACACTCCGTCCATCATTTCCTTTGGATTTTGTTTTCCTCCCAATCCGGCATCAGGAAAAACCACAGTACAGAAACCGCTCTCCTCGCCGCAACAGACGACATCCGCACCCTACTGGACAAAGGATAAACAGTAGCCCTCATCCTCCTTGACCTCTCAGCGGCATTCGACACAGTCTCCCACCGCACCCTATTACGCAGACTTCACAACGCAGAGATCCAGGGCAAGGCCCTTGACTGGATCAGATCCTTCCTCTCCGGCAGAACGCAGCGGGTCAGACTCCCCCCTTTCCTCTCGGACTCTACGCCAACGACCTGCGGAGTCCCCCAGGGATCTTCGCTCAGCCCAACACTCTTCAACGTCTACATGGCTCCACTTGCCCCCATCGTCAGAACCTATGGACTCAACATTGTGTCACAAGCAGACAACACCCAACTCATCCTCTCCCTATCCAACTAACCCAACACCACCAGACACAACTTTCGAGAAGGCATGGAAGCCGTTGCCAAATAGATGAAAAACGCCGTCCTACAATTTAACACCAACAAGACGGAAGTACTCATCATGGGCCTAAACCCCGACACCTGGAACAACACCTGGTGGCCCCCCGCCCTCGGAAACCCGCCCACCCCCATGGATCACGCATGCAACCTGGCAATCATCCTGGACTCCGAGCTCAAAATGGATTGCCAGATCAACGTAATCTTGTCCTCATGTTTCCACACCCTCCGCCTCCTACGTAAGACCTTCAAATGGATCTCCCTCGAGCACAAAAAAAACGTCACTCACGCCCTCGTCACAAGCAGACTCGACTACGGCAACGCACTCTACGCCGGAATAAACAAAAGCCTCACCCCCAAGCTACAGAACATCCAAAACGCTGCCGCAAGACTATTCCTCAACCTGCCAAAACACTGCCACATCTACCAGCATCTGCGCGCACTTCACTGACTCTCCATCGAGGCAAGAGTCACCTTCAAGATGCTCACCCACACACATAAGGCCCTCCACGACACCAGACCAGCATACCTCAACAGCCGACTCAATTTCCACGCACCCCAAAGGAACCTACGATCAGCCCAGCTCTCCTACGCCGTGGTCCCACGCACCTGAAAAACCAGATCGGGAGGCCTCTCCTTCGTCACGGCCAGAGCCTGGAAAGACCTTCCGCTCCATCTCAGACGGACAACATCACTTCCCATATTCTTAAGATACCTCAAGACCTGTCTCTTCGACAGACCCCCTCCCTGATCGACTGGAACCTGCACTACCCCTCCCCCAGTGCCTTGAGAACCTTACGGGTGAGTAGTCGCGCTTAACAAACCCATGATTGATTGATTGATCTAACATATATACATAAAGACTTGCATGGTACAGTCCTGGATTACCTTTCCAAACTTTTCACACCATAACAGACAACCAAATTCCTGTAGTTGACCTCCCATTAGCATCTCACAAAGAGCCTGCAGAGATTCAAATGGAATGGAGGCAGGACATGTCCCAATCCATACTCCTCCTTTTGTAACTCTCTTCTTAACAGATTATTTTACATGCAACCAAAGAACCACCAACCATTTGGGCCTGAATAGATTTTCCTGAATAGATGTTCCATCAATAACTGTCAATACTACATGCTGTAGCTTGCTTTAGTCATAGGGGTGCATTGCCAAAAACAATAAATAAATTAATACATCTGAGAACAAGGGAGAAAGAACCAAGATTCTCACTGAGGCTCAATCTTCTTTTACACTGAGGCTCAATCTTCTTTTACATTGAGCTCCACTTATTCCACAAACTTTATTGTGGATACGTGTTAAGGGCGTCCTTGGTCAGTCGTGGCTTACTGGGCCTCAATTATGGCAACTGAGGTTGCTCATCCCTGGCATCATGGGGTGACTGAACTATTGACACCCCAAAATGAAGACCAAGTTCACCGCTTCAGTACTTGACTCTCAAGGTAGCAATGGCAGAATTTATGCACAGCTCCACTTGGGAGGTGATATGAGTTGAATGGGTTGAAAACTCTGAACACAGAATACATGACATACAATTCAATAAATCATTGCCCAGTCAGTATTGTGTGGTACTTTATCAGTAAGACCGTGCATTTGGACAACGTAAACACCAAAACTGTGCGAGACTGACTCCAAGCTCACCATCAGGATATGGTGGCCTTAGTCCTGGCTAGCTCAAAATGAACCACCTATACCCTTATCTAGGAAGGTAACAGGTGGTATGTGCAACCTCAGAACTTGACAACTCTGAATCCCCCAAGGAAATTGTGGAAACAGATCAGTTCCTTTTGTTTGTAACCCATGCATGCCCAAAGGGAGACACAAGAGATACTCAAATTGGCATTTCGATTTTTTTATTGAAGCATTATGATTCTTGTGTAAAATACGTCAGCTGCAATAATCAGTAGAAGGAAACAAAACAGAGTAATCAGCATCACAAGAATGGTAAAGAAAATGAACACTGTTGTTATATGGATTATATGCTTGTATACAGTTATAGTTATGCTCCAGCCTAGCACTCCCTATACTAGTGTGTCTAGGGTGGGTGAATCTTCCAGAATCTTTTATGGTGATCTAACTCCCTAGTTACCCGTAGGTATGTTTCATCGTGGGGCTCGTCTTGGTGTAGAGCTGGGCACCATCCTTTTTTGGAGGTAAACAGGAGTCAGCTGAGCTGTAATTCTGGCATGGGGTGACTTCAACAGTGTCAGTGAAATGCTGCTCTGTCTAAACAAAGGAGTGTTGTTGTTTATATAATGAACTTCACCCATGTTACCATACAGAAGCCCCGGTCAGGCTGCCATTATTGATTCTGGGCCTGATTTAGATTTCAGTGGACGGGTTACTTTGTCACAATGGTGATGGATATCTCGTCTGTCGAAATATAAATCCCATAATATCCTATGGGACTGTTGTGCTGTTTGCCAAAATCTAAATGAGGCCCTTTGTCTTTACAAAGCTGTCGCCAAGCGGACAATAACAAACATCAATATTTTGCAGAGTGAACTAGGGCCTTGTACAGAACGTTCAAGGCTCTGATAATATGCCTACGAAGAAATGTAAATGTAAGCAAATCCATTTTAGAGAATATTATACCATATAGGCATACAATCAAATGTGTTTCAAGTGTTAATGTTCAAGAAAGATGTCAACTTTAAACATGAACATGTAAAATGGTGGTGTTCGTTCCCAGGCCTAAGTGACCACATAACATCATTGCTTTTATGTACAGTACTTTGATGCACAAAAACTAACTACTATGCCTAGATTCACACAGGGCCTGATTCACAAAGGTAAACTTACACTTTTGTGTAAGTTTGCAATTGTTTACTATGCACAATGGTATTTTACAAGTAGTATCTTTATGACTGCAGAACCTCCTCACAGAGCAAGATAGGAAATTCCTGGCTCACTGTGCCCGCTCCTCCCACCTGCCCATACTTAGGTATATATGCGACAAAGTGGTGGTGCACACCAGCGGAGTATTTCCATCTCTTTGTACAGGACTGAATTCTGCTGCCTCCTGTGATGTCAGTGACCAAATTCTTGAGAGAGTGTTGTCTCCACAAATTTCTGAGGTCAGGAGGAAAGGACAGGAGTTAGTGCCTGGCCACAAGAGCAGTGAAATCTGCAATGCATTATTATTTTTAGCTTCTACTTAATCTCGTAGGGCCTTTTTTGCAGACATTTTCTCTTACAGTACTCTGGAATTACTCATGAATTCCAGTCTCATTTTACCACAAATGTCCCAGAGCGCTCAGGAGGAGATTCTCAGTGCCAAACTTGTAAAAGTATAAGTGCTGGACCCCAAAGTTTTTTTTCCAGAAGGCAGCTGTCAGCACTGACGAATATCAGGGTTGCTAAATGCCAAGGCTGTCTACTCTTGATTCCTCCTTGTGAGAAGTTGGCCTGATTTATCCTGTCCACTAATTAAAGTAGGCACCCTGTACCAGTCCAAAACAACCCTTATGGTGATTTAAGAGGTCAAAGTTAACCTTAGAAAGCTATAAAAGTGGTAGCTGTGGAGAGAAGCCTTCAGGCTTAATCTTGAAGTAAGGTTAAGCAGCTTGTTTCACTAGAATGCAACCATATAGTATTGGTTAAATGAAAGGAGCACCACACAGTAGTTATAAAAATATGTATTTATTACTATAACACACTCTAAGTACGACACAGTATCTTCTACACGAACATACTCACAAAGCACACAATACTGTAGCACAGAAACAATTGTAAATAGCACTAATACACATTGGGATCCCGGGGGAGACCAAACCAAATACTGAAATAGTGGTATAAGAACCACGACTCGAGTCAAGACAGTTTCTAGAGGGTGTAGAATTGCTGTGACCCCAAGGAACCACCCAGGTGAGTAAGTAGGGACCCCACAGAGGACGGGTGCAGAGTGGGAAAACGACCGTTTGTGCCGTACAATTCTATGGGAGAGTTGCGGTTACAGTTTTAAAGTTTAAGGACCCTTCTAAGTGGACTTCGAAGAAACCCCGTGGAAGTTAGGAGGTTGGAGAGCCACCACCCGTGGATACTGTAGTACCAGAGTTACTTATCCCAGGGAAGCCAGGTGCATAGGTCTGAAGTGGTGTCGGAAACCGCCGTCGATCTCTATATAGGACTTCGAAGAAGAGCCACTGCTGGGAAGAAGAAAAGTGTCCGTTGGAATCCAAAGGTGGATTCTTGATAAAGAGTACCTGAAAGCAGAGTGGACAGAGTCTGGGTCACTCAGGAGTGACCAGGGGCTTAGTGGACAAATGCCCTCTGAGGTCAGCTCCTTCAGGTGCGTTGAGGGGGTTCTTGACTCTGCAACCACGGGGACCAGGAAATGTTGAGGATGACCACGAGTCAGATGCAAACTGTACCACAAACGATGTTGAGTGCTGAGGGGTCGGTGTCCGGTGGGAGCACCAACAAGCCTTGAGGAAGGTCAGGAAAGGTTACGGTTCGGACCAGCAAGGTCCAAGAGACTCACCAAACATAGGAGAGTCAGGGCAAACCTAGAGCAACCAGGGGAGCCCATGAAAAGCAATGTTGACCCTCAAGAGGATCCTTGGGCTGGAGGTACTGGAGTGGCGAGGGAACCTCGAAGTTTCACAAAGCAGCAGCCTACGGATCACTCGGTGTGAGGAGGCCAGAGTTCTTTGTAGGAAATGGTGCAAGAGGTTGGGGCCTACTCGGAGCCCAGTGCACTTGCAAAAGTACAGGGTGCACAGTGGTATGGGTATTGCAGCCCCCACGAGGGATTCTGACCTCAAACTTGGTAAGAGGGCTGCTCAGACCTCGAGGTACTTGGAAACCCACTTCCTGTGTAGCTGGAGCCTTCAGAGTTCGTAGCAGCTCAGGAGCAACATGCCGGTCAGTTAAGATATGGTGCCTGGGGTTGCAGAGGAGTGACTCCTTCACTCCAAGGGAGATATCTTCAGTTGTCCTTGATGCTCCACAGGTCCTACACGGAGCCTGTATGGTGCATGGGCACAGACGATACTTCAGACTGAGAGGGAAATGAAGTTGGGCCCAAACGAAGTCCAGCGACGTCCTAAGTGTCCAGACGGTCAAAGTTAAGTGGTTTCTGGTTCAGAATCTTGTCCATGTCGAATGAAGTGTCCTACAGCCAGGTAAGCCCTTTTATACCTACGGGAGAGGGTTGGACAGATTCAGGGGACCCTCCCAGGGGAGGGTCAGCACAGTGGGGAAGTTACTCCCATGTCCTTTGGCCAACGGCTCCCAGGACTGGTTTGAACTGGACTATGCACAGTGGCACCAAATGTGCCCCTCATGCAGACTTTTGGTCGCTAGCAAGCGCACCCACCCAGGCCTAATGCACTAAATCCTGTCTGGGAGGTGGTCACACCTCCCTGTGACAGGATGTCTATTGTTCTGCCTTCTCTTGCTCGAGCTTGTCTCAGCAGCATGAGGGCAGAAATGTGTCTCTGGTCGGCAGCAACCATTTTGGGCTGCCCAGGACTAGAAGGCTGGTACCTGGAAAACCAGGGACCTCACAAAGTTCGTTTCTGAGGGGTGGAATCATACCTCCCTCACCGGGTATGATTCCACAATGTTTGACACCAAACATGATAGGGTTACTTTCAGCCGTTTTAGAGTTGGTCATCACAAGGTCGCATAATGCCACTCTATATGTTGTAAATGGCTGCAGCACTAACAACCCGGGAGAATGGACTCTGTAGCCTGCAGGAGTGTCTTGCTCATGCAGTGGCACCCTCTCACTTAGAACCAAGCACCCTGCCTTCAGGATTGTTAAGGCCTGCTATAGGGGTGACTGAAAGGTTTTAAGTGTAGTGACCCTTAGATATAGTAAACCTCTATTTAAGTAAGTGGTGCATGCACCAACTTACGCAGGCTGCAATGGCAGGCCTGTAGATCCATTTTGCATGGCCTCTCCTGGGTGGCATAATACATGCTTCAGCCTATGGGAGGCCTCTGGGGTACCTATGCCCTAGGTACATGGGTACCATATACTAGGGACTGACAAGGGTGCCCCAGTATCCAATCTGGAGTCTACCTAAGTACATGACAGAACAGTTTAGGGAGAAAGCAGATAGACTGGGTTCCTGATCAGCAGGATCCCAGTCAGACTAGTCAAAAACAGTATCACATGAAGCAAAAAGTGGGAGGAACCATAAGAAGCCGATCCTAATTTCCTACACACCTCATACCTCTTTCATGTACCATCATACTCTGCCTGCCCTTTTCACCACTGTTGCTGGTGGAGGACTCACCAAGTTAGGCAAATTGTGTGTGACATCACCACGTGTGACATCACAGGAAGTGTCATTACCATGTGTGACATCACAGGAAGTGACACCACAGGAATGACTTCATGGCACATGACATAACATGTGGCATTACAGGAAGCGGCATCACAATGCATGACATCACAGGAAGTGACATCAGATCTTAAGACCTCATATATGTTTAGCAGGTCAAGCATGAGTACCTTAGAGCGCATTACAATATTTAACACATTAGATTTTTTATTGGTGGTGTGCCAAAATATTGACGCAACCCGGACGCTAAATCTGGGCCTTAACTTATAAACATTATTTTATTTTTTAAACCCTGCCTCAAAGAAATTGGCAACAAGGAGAAATATGGCAGGAAATCTGCTCTGCATAATTTGTTGCAATGTCTGTATTTTAAAATATCTTATGGTGTTAAGGCACCTGCTGCAGAGATCTTTGTGTGCCAGCTAAATCTCAGGGAATAAAAAAGGTAAGAGAACTCTGCAGGATAACGTATTTGCTTGAGAGATCTGGGTTTTGCCTAGTCCTAGTTTCGACTCAAAGTAAGATAGAGGGTTAATATGTGTCCTGCAAAGCACATTAGGTAACACGCAGATGATAGATGTTTATTTTATGTAAATGGGTAAGTGGGTAACTACTTTTGAGACAGAGATCCTTTTGTTACTTGCGGTTCATAAATTGTAATGTTCTAATATAGCACAGTGAGGTATGAAGGATATTTGGCTCCAACACCTTATAACCCTCACTGTCTTATGTAGCACATCTTTTATATTGATGTACACACATAAGATTTATTGTCAATGTATAATCTGTACCTGTGAAGTAAATCGCTCTGACACCCTGCATTGGAATGAGTAGTGCTAAAGCGCTATTAAAAAAATACAAAAAAATAGTGGTGTTTAAATTGTTATTTGTGTAAATACTGGGGCGGCCACCGCACCTGACATTCTTACAGTGTATGCATATCTCTTGTATGCAGGAAATGAACAAAGTCAAATTCGTTTCTCTCTGAAGTACCTTTGAAGGGATAAGTTGTGCGTCTTTGTTTTCCCTCCATTGCATCTAGGTGTGTGGCTCTCGATAGCTCCCAGTCGGGATATTCCAACAAAAAGAGGCCTAATGGACCCTTAACTCCGGCTTCCGTTATAGGCGAAGCTGGAATCAGATACACCCCTTCCCCGCCAGCACATTGCAGCTCGGAACAAAAGCAGGCAACTTGCAGGCACTGCTGAAAGTGTCTTGGTGTCAGAAAATTACCCCGGGATTCATTCAGCATATTTCTCAGGATTTCGGGAGAAGTAGGAAAGGAACATGACACACCGCTGAAAGTGGCCGGTTTTGTAGAAGGGTCGACCTCTGAAAATTGTGGGTAGACAGCGTCTCCCCGCACCTACGCTCGACTCGAGCCTTGGGTTTATCTCCCGTTTCTCGCTTTGTCACTGTTTTTACATTGCTTGCATCTTCCTCCTTTCATTCCTTCTTCCTTCTTGCTCTGTTTCAAAGTCTGGTTCAAAGTCTTGTCATGAAAAATAAGTCTGGGTTCCAAAAATGACCGCTGGTGGGCCCCACATGCAACTCCTGGCACAACTTAAGACCTGGAGATGCTATTCCCACTACCAGTGGGAGAAAAGTTTTAAAATAATCACATTTGTGTCTCTGTACACGTCCACTCTAAAATTACACTGTGAGGGACAGTGACACGTGCAGCTGCGTTTCTTGGCATAATTGGTTGTCTGTGGTAGACCCATTTGTTTGCTGGTGTTATCAGGAGGCTTTGTGCATTGTATTGTAGTCCAGTATCTTTGACAGAGAAACCCTGTATTTTCTTCCACCATGGTAAAAGGACTGCAGGCACAATGAACCAAACCGCATCTCAAGTCTGAAAGCCTAGACACAGACTTATCTTCTGGGTCAGAAAGCACCCATGCTTCCATTTAACCATGAACCACGTGTCCTTTGCGCGTGGGTGCCTGACCCCAACATCTGCACTTCCTCCTTTCTCGCCCAAATGTATGGTCCTTTCTTCTTGATAAAACAAGGCGTGCGCTAGCAACACATTTCTCTCTTTTGCCGTGAATCAGCACTTGTTTTCAGCTAGATGTCATGTTTAAATGGCTTTTTTTGTTGACATTGACCATTCTATCCATCTCCTTCCCGCCCACGACTGCCACCCAAGAGCCACACTGAAGTGAATTCGATTTTAAAAACCCTCATTTCCGGGCTCAGGGCCTGCCATTCTTAAGAGGAAGTAACAGAAGGCGACATCACGTTAGGCACTACAGAGGTTTGTAAAAATCTTAAGAAACTTTAAAATGCTAATAATAAATTAGTTCACTCACAAGACTCAACGGAAATAAACACAACCGAAACAACTCCATAATTTTTAACAAGCGCATGCGTGTTCTCCCTTTGCATTCCATTTGATATATTTACTTACAATGAATAAAACCAAAGCCCGCAAGCTACGGTGATCTGAGCTATCAAAATGGGGTTTCCCGCTGGCATCCCGCCTTCCCAGGAGGACAAATAAATCTATCCTCAAGTTTCATCATGCAATGAATAACGACAGTTAAGAAATATCGAGGGCGGGATTTCCATATTGCAAAGGCATAGTTAGCGGGGAATTTGTAGAGTAAACATATTCCGCTCTGCGGCGGGATTTCCGTCTGGCCGGTGGGGCCCTGAATGTGCCTGCTGTAGCCCCGACGCCAATTACACTGAAAACCGACATGTGTACTCGGGGAATGGGACCTCTCTTCCCACCCTCCCACTCTGCTCTGTTTACTCAGTAATTTGCGAATGCACCTTGTAGTTGACTTAACCCCGAGGCGACCCCGGCAACCCTCGTTTTCAGAAACCAGGGCCATGTTTATTCCTCGAGCTAACAAGGAGCTGTGCTGAGCGCGCCGGCTGTGGCGCACGCGGGCGAGGGTAGCACAGTAGCGGCTCTGACTGGGCCCTTCAATGAGCTTCAATTAAAACAGGTGGAGTATTCATGCAGCCAATGAAAGCCTTTATTTATTTGGTTTCGTGTAAAAAGAAAAACACAAACACGCCAAAACGCCCTTCTTTGCCCGATCATTGCCCGAACGTAGTACTGTGCCTTTTTTTTTATTATTCTTTGCCTTAGTTTTTGCAAAAGCTGCTTTAAAATAACGTTCTGTATCTTATTTATTTCTGAATACTTGATAAAGATTATTTTGAAATAAAAAAAAAAATCTTGGAACAAATGCACTGAATACATTAATAGAGTGTTTTGCAAGCTTAAGTCAGCTGTAGAAGTCACATTCAGTCACATAAATATTTAATTGCATAACACTACGCTAAATGCGTACTTGCAAGCTCTTTTTGTTTCGCCGATATCATCATTATCATCATCATAACTTTAGTTGTAGGAATTACAAAATACCAAAGTTCAGAAAATGGTCAAGGCACTGTAATGTTCGGCATGCGCGAGGCGTTCTAGCCTTCCGCGCTGCCGAGGTGCGCTAGCGCTGACGCGTGACGTCAGACGCTAGCTAGATATAATAAAGAGGCGTGGCCTCGGCTCGGCAGTCGGAGCCGCGTGTGTAATCACATAATACCGGCTCCCGTGTGTTTATTTAGCGCGATCGCGCTGCCATGCTAATTAGGCATTTACAAATATTACACTGGCGACGAGGGGTCAAGTGAGCCCTGCTGTGCTATGTTGGCACCCCACAATGCTTCTGGTGCCCTCTCAGGTTGCCTAAGCCTGTGCATGCTGCTTCCCTCATGGTGTCTCGGTTGAGCCTGCTGGGAGGCCTGGTGAAGACAACTGCAGGTGCCAGGAGGGCCCTTCCAAAGATCTGCTGTGTGTGCCCTGGAGCCCCAATCCACGGCCTGGAAGGGATATGTCTCGCCCAGGTGCTGCCGCACATGCCCCCACGAGGAGTCTGCAGACCACCGTGCCCTCCTCCGATCCAGGCCCATGCCAGGTGTGATCGCCGTGACCCAGAAGCGCCGAAGAGTCCCACGGACGACGTCCTGAGGTAGGCGCGTCCCCGATTGGTGCAGCAGCGCGAGGGAGGTCACCGAACAACGCCCGGGGAGTGCAGGCCAAGTGGCGTCGACGCAGAGGAGAGGTAGCCAGCGTTCACCGCGTGCTGCGCACGTGCCAAGATGGCGTCGATTCCCGCCATCGAGCCGTTTGTCGTGGATGGTGCCCCGTCGTCCCTCGCCCCGCGATGGAAGGATTGGACAGACCGCCTGCAATTCTACTTCGAGGGGGCTGGCATCGCAAGGGAAAGACGCAGAGCACTGCTGCTCCACCTGGGAGGTAAAGACATCCACCGCATCTACAAAACGCTCGTGGAAGCCACGCCGAAGACGTACCACACATTGCTGAACGCGCTCAACGCCCATTTTGAGCCCATGGCGAACAGAGACTATGAGAGGTTCATCTTCCGTCAGGCCAAGCAAGAGGCGGACGAGTCTCTGGATGCGTTCCATGGCAGGCTGAAGGAGCTAGCCAGCACGTGTGGGTTCCGTGATGAGCAGGAGGAGATCCGAGGGCAGATCATACAGGGGTGCTACTCGTCTAAGCTTCGTGTCACCGTCCTCCAGGAAGAAGGAAAGCCCCTGGCGGACATCCTCACCCTCGGACGGTCAAAGGAGTTGTCGCAAGCGAGAGCCTCGCACATGGAGGCAGCCCTACATCGCCCTGTGAAGACGGAGCAAGTGCAAGTGGCGGAAGCGGTGAATGTAGTGCGGCCAAAAGGGAGGCAAACCGGAGGGAAACGGCAGCCGGAGGCCAAGAAGAAAGACTGTGGGTACTGTGGCGGCCAACCCCACCGCATGCAAGACTGTCCGGCCAGAGGGAAAAGGTGCGGCGCCTGCGGGTGGATGAACCACTTTGCGGCGGTATGCCGGTCCACCAAAGCCAAGGAGGCGGCCCATGCGGTACGCGAAGAGGCAGACAGCGAAGACATGGACGACGACACCGAAGAATACCCAGTCCACTACGTGTTTGCAATCCACCAACCACAGAAGAAGAAGCGCAGACTTCCGAAATGTCGCATACTAGTCCAACAACAGGAAGTAAAGGCGACGATTGACACTGGGGCCTCCATCGAGCTGATGGCCGCCAATGTCTACCACCAACTGCGGGCCAAACCCCCGCTCAGAGGGGCGAAGATTAGAGTGTTCGCATATGGCCAGAAGACGCCCATCCCCCTCATTGGGTGCTTCCAAACAGAGATACAACATGGCGAGAGGAGCATCAGCACCACTGTCTACGTCACGGAAGAGGGCAGCGGGATGCTGCTGAGTGGGCAATCGGCCGAAGAATTGAGGTTGATATCGTTCGCCATGGCAGTCCTGGAGGAAGAACTGGACACCATCCTAGAAGAGTTTGGAGAGGTCTTCAACGGCATTGGATGCCTGAAAGGAAAGGAAGTATCCCTACACATCGACCCGTCGGTCCAGCCAGTGGCCCTGAGGCACCGACGAATTGCTTTCCACCTGCGGCAGAAGGTCGAGGAGGAGCTAGAGGCCCTGGAGAGGCAAGGCATCATTGAAAAGGTCAGTGGGCCAACCCCGTGGGTATCCCCGATCGTCATCGCCAGGAAGCCGAAGCAGCCAGGACAAGTCCGCATCTGTGTAGACATGCGCCTCCCCAACGCCGCGGTCAAAAGAGAGCGACACCTGACGCCCACCATTGATGACATCCTGGGAGAGCTGAACGGGGCCAGGTGGTTCTCGAAAATGGACCTACGGTCAGGCTACCACCAGCTACCCCTCCATCCGGACTCGAGGTACATCACCACTTTTTCCACCCATGTGGGCCTCAGACGGTATCGGCGCCTGAACTTTGGCATTTCAAGTGCCGCCGAGGTATTCCAAAATACCATCAGAGAGGTGCTCAGTGGGCTCCCTGGTGTGCTCAACGTGAGTGACGATCTGCTCATATATGCGTCAACCATAGAGGAACACCATCAGCGGTTGAGGGGGGTCCTCAAGAGGATCCAGGAGTCAGGCCTGACCCTGCACCGGGAGAAGTGCCAGTTCCTGCAGAATAAGATCAGTTTCTTCGGGTATACATTCTCGGACCAAGGGGTGGCCCCAGACCCGGACAAGGTGAAGGATGTACAAGACGCCCCAGCTCCGACGAACATCTCGGAGGCCCGGAGTTTCCTGGGCATGGTCAATTTCTGCGGCCGTTTCATTCCGGACCTCTCCAACCTCACCAAACCCCTCAGGGAGCTGACCAAGTCGTCCACCACGTGGCAGTGGGGCCCGGAACAAGAGCAGGCGTTCCAAGCGACGAAGGCGGCCCTGTCCGCAGACACTACCCTTTCATATTTCGACCCGGCCAAGCTCACCAACGTGGCAGTGGACGCGAGTCCGTTTGGGCTGGGAGCGGTCCTGACACAACTCCAGGACAATGAGGAGTGGGCCCCCATCGCCTACGCCAGCCGGTCCCTGACCGAAACAGAGCAGCGGTACTCTCAAATTGAACGAGAAGCCATCGCCATCCACTGGGCATGCCGGTATTTTCACGTATATGTGTATGGACATCATTTCACGGTGACAACCGATCACAAGTCACTCATCCCTCTCTTCCAAGGGTCGTCCTCGAAGCCGCCACCCCAAATTGAAAAATGGATACTCCAGCTACAAGGGTACGACTACCGGGTGGAGTATAAACCAGGGGCCATGAACCCGGCGGACTACCTATCACGACACCCGCGGAAAGCCACGACGGAGGAGAAAGAGGAGGCCGAGGATACAGAGGAGTACGTCCGGTACGTGACAGAGCGGTCACGGCCCCTCCCAATGAGCCTGGCCGCAATAAGAGAAGCCTCAGAAGGCGATGAGTGTGTGAGAGCAGCAGTGGAGGCTGTCAGATCGGGGGATTGGAGGACAATTCAAGCCTCGCTCAACAGACGAACGCCCCAAGCCAAGCTAACACTAGAGTCGTTCCTAAAGGTGAGAAGTGAGCTGTCCGTTGACGCCCAAGGATGCCTTCTGCGGGGTCCGAGACTAATCATGCCGGCCAGCCTCGCTCAACAAGCGGTGGACCTCGCCCACAGGGGACATCAAGGAGTGGTGAAGACAAAGGGCAGGCTCAGAGCCAAAGTATGGTTCCCAGGAATGGATGCGATGGTGGAACAGACGGTGAGAACCTGCACGTGGTGCCAAGCCGCAGGACCGCCGGAGCGCCCTCGCCCAGTGGCAACCGAAGACAATCCGCTGCGACCATGGGAGTGCGTGAGTGCCGACTTCGGACATCTCCCCGATGGGCGGTATGCGTTGGTCATCATCGACGATTTCACCAAATACCCAGAGGTCGAGATCGTGGGGAGCCAGACAGCCACGGAGGTGATCGCGAAGTTTGAAAAAACCATCGCCACTCATGGCATATTCGGGGTGGTTAAGACCGACAATGGACCGCCTTTCCAGGGGCAGGAGTTCGCAGAGTATCTCAAGAGCTGGGGGATCGCTCATCGCAAGATAACACCGCGGTGGCCCCAGGCCAATGGAGAGGTGGAGAGGTTCATGAGGACGCTCAATAAAACCATTCGCATCGCTATGGCTGAGGGATCTCCTCTAGAGAGAGCAATCTACAGCTTCCTGCGGGAATACCGTCTGACCCCCCATGTCACAACCGAGGCAGCGCCCGGGTCAGCCACCATGGGGAGAATCGTAAGCGACACGATCCCGCACCACCCTACTTGGGTTCCGGCACAAGCCACCAATGAGAGGACACTAGCCAACCGGAGGCGATCAAACGACCACGCCAGCCTGCGAAGGGGAGCTAAGGAGTCCAGGATACAGCAGCAAGACCGAGTGTACGTGAAGGACCGCTACCCAGGCAGCAAGTTCAGACTTCCTTTTGAACCACAACCATGGGTGGTCACCCGCCGGACAGGCACGATGGTGACCGCTCAAAGAGGTGCGGAAATGGTCCCGCGAGATGTGTCCTTCTTTAAGAAAGTCCACCCAGGAACACCGCCGCGTCCCGGGGCCGAGTCTGAGAGGCCGGATCCCGACCAGCGGAGAGAAGATCAGGAGGTGGAGGACGGTCCGAGCGAGGATGGGGGTGCACAACCCGTCCCAACCACCCCAGGGGGTAACCCGCCTGGCAGCTCCCCAGCCCGGGTCGAGCCGAACACCCCAAGGCGCAGAACCCCCGAGGTGGTCCCTTCCAGAGGCGGTCCGTCCCGCTACAACCTGAGGAAGAACCCTGCACCCTCATCCCAGCTGGCGGACTATATGGTGTGACCTGTAAGGACTGGCGAACTGGTAACAGATCCATCGTTTTGTTTTCTTGTTGTGCTTGATGTTTTATGAAGGTTGGAAGGAGTGTAATGTTCGGCATGCGCGATGCGTTCTAGCCTTCCGCGCTGCCGAGGTGCGCTAGCGCTGACGCGTGACGTCAGACGCTAGCTAGATATAATAAAGAGGCGTGGCCTCGGCTCGGCAGTCGGAGCCGCGTGTGTAATCACATAATACCGGCTCCCGTGTGTTTATTTAGCGCGATCGCGCTGCCATGCTAATTAGGCATTTACAAATATTACAGGCACTGCGCAGGTAAAATCAGCAGAAAAACACTTTAAAAAAGAGGTCAATAATCAAGGGAAGAAATGACAGAAGTAGGGAATACACTGCAAAGCCTGAACATTGCGGGGTACTTCAGCCCTTCAACAAGTACAACCGCCTTAGTTAGAAATGATGGGCTTATTTACAAGACCCTTGCGCCACCCGTATGTCACTTTTCCTATGTTAAAAATGACGCAAAAGTGGCGCAAGGGGCTTGTAAATAAGCCCCGATATTCTTAGCTTCAATAACGATGCTAGTCCTTGAAAGCACCAGCTGTGACTGTCAAAAAGTCACAGGGATATGAAGGTATAAGTTTGCATAGTAATGTATGAGCTTGCAACCTCATTGGTGTCAGCAACGATCTGAAGCCACTGGTACGAATACTGCTAATCTTTAAGGATGGATTTTGTTTTTAGTGTTAGCAATACATGTGCGATAGGCAGTAAAGTTTCTTCACCAGGAAAACAGGGCTCTGAAGTGAAGTGAATGAATTTATTGTTTCAATTAATAAAAATTAGTTTCAAAAGGCCTTGCATGGTGTGTCCTTCCACGCGCATCCTTTGGTCATTGATAAAAACAACATGGTATCATTTCACTTAGTACATTTTGAACAGTTACACAGGGCATAAAATAGGAGTCCATAAAATTTGATAGGTGCTCGCTAATTTGCGCCAGTGGTCTGCCTTTAGACCGAGGCTTGGTCTTTGCTTATGAGCTCTTTGAGGTGACGTGCAAATTTCGCAAGCCTGGCCATTTCCATGGGGGTCTCTAAATTAAAACGTTTCATTGTGTCTGGGCTGGTACTGGTGCCGTATTTTAAAAACAGAGGTTTCAATAAAGTGCAGCGTGCATGACTCAAATGAGGGCAGATACAAACTAGGTGAGCCAAAGACTCCTCGTACCGATGACACAATCTTCAAGAGGTGACCGCCTCTAGGGATTTACAGCAAATGTTTGTCTTTTATTGGCATGACAATAAGTCTGATTGAGAGAATTTGCTTTGAGATTGATTCAGAGACGTTTTAAGGCATAGCCAAAGTGGGCTCTGGCCCAGGGCCCAAGCCTTTCAGGGGGCCCCCTGATAGTCTTTCTCTGATGACCTTGAATAATTACCAAACAGATTGTTTTGAATACCGCTTTCCTTTAATTTATTTTTAAAGGGGGTGAGATGTGAGAGTCTATTATAGACATTTTGCAGAGAAATGTTGTGTTTATTTTTCATGCAACATCCATAAACAGGTTTCTTTTAGATTGAAATAGGACCAAACATATGAGAAATGGGAGTGTGTCCCTGATAATATTTGCAGTAATATTTGTGACCTGCTGATGTGTTACAATATGAATAACACACATCACTATCCCTGAACATTAGATGTAAACACATTTAGAATCTGGACAATTGCACCTGTATACTGTCAGTGACCTGGCCTAAGAGGACATGAAAGAGCTGAAATTGAATCATAAATTCAAACCTGTTCTAAATAGGGACCCCCAAAGTAGGTTTGGCCCAGGCCCCCAAAATCCTTAAGATGTCCCTGGATTGATTTATTATGTGCTGAGTCAAGATATGGCTGGCTCAATGTGTCCTTGTAGGAGCTGGCTAAGATCCCAATATCGCTACTAGAGGACTCTATGAGCCCCAGGTTGCTCACTTGGATAACAGTCTTACTTGTTTCCTTAAAATGGTTTTCAAAATTTCTGGTTGATGAATAAGATCCCCCCAGTTGGAAAAGTCAAGGTGCAGTTCGGTGCGAACAGTAGATAGGGAGTATGCCCAAAGATTTGTGCCTTTCGTGAACATTTCTTTCAGGTTTGCTTTCATTGTATTTGGGGGGCTGCACATATCCTTCAATAGTAGCGGATGATCGATGCCCAGTGTTCGTAGGATTGTTTGCTTAGTCCAAATTCCAGACGTACTAAGGCATTCCGGGTGTGGGTGGGTTTCTGGAAAATCTGTTTAAACGTTCAGCAATTAACAAACTCCATAATGTTGGTTAGTGCCCCAGGTAAGACTAGTTGCCCATAAGAAATTGAGGGAAGTAACTTAGCTTTTAGAACCTTGCGGATTGGCTTGGTTGTCGGGCTGCACAGTTTGGAGTTGAGTTTTCAGAGGGCGTACGTCACCGCCTTGGCTTTTCATTCTATGGATGCAATATGTGCAGTGGGCTTGCCACTGCTCATTTTCCATACCTTCAGTAGTTATACCTAGTTGTTGTAGTTATTTTCAGGTTACCCATACTCCAGTGATATTTGAGTTTGTTAGCGTATTTTCCATAGATCACTACCTTTGTTTTACTGGTGTTGGTTGTTAATTCATTTTTGTCGTTGTAGATGCTTCGTGCGTCCAGTGCTCGTTGCAGGTCTGTCTTCGTGTGGTCCATTAAGACCATATCATCAGCGTACTGCATTAAGAAGAGTCTGGTCTGCCCAGCTTTAGGTGCTAACAGGCTGGCTTTTGATATTGATTTACCAAGGTCTGCAGTATATAAGTTAAAAAGTAAAGGCGCCAATATGCAGCCTTGTTTTAGCCAGTGGTCCATATACACCTTCTTTGTTGCAGTGTTCCTGGTTAGTTTGATACGTACCCAGGTTCTGTTGTAGAGGGCAATGATGGCATTGAGCAGCATGGTTGGGATCCCCCAGTTTTATAGTTTTTGCCAGAGTAAATTCC
This sequence comes from Triturus cristatus, assembly GCF_964204655.1. Classification (NCBI taxonomy): domain Eukaryota; kingdom Metazoa; phylum Chordata; class Amphibia; order Caudata; family Salamandridae; genus Triturus; species Triturus cristatus. The sequence goes on from NC_140588.1 coordinate 495,302,557, forward strand.
TATTAACACAGTCAAATTCCGTATGAGTAGTCTATGAAGAATGCAAAAAGGGGGCACTGTTTTTCCTGGGTGGACTGTTCTACCAGATCAGCTAGGGCTAGAATGTTATCCAATTTTGAAGCCCCAGTCCTGAGGCCAGATTGGTATACTGGTAGTATTCCATACTCAGTGGCCCAGTTTTGTAGATCTTGTAAGAGGAGACTTGTGTATGCCTTTGCCTCAATTTCCAGAAAGGCTATCATATTGTAGTTGGTTGGATCTGCCGTGCCACCTTTTTTATGGATTGGTTGTAGTAGGGAGCCTTTCCAGTCTTTGGGGATTATTGTATTAGTCATGCAGAACTGGTATAATGGGGTAAGTATAGTTGCCAGAACTCACTCTTTGAATAGGTGACCAGGTAGGCCGTTGGGCCCCGGGCTCCGTTGCTTCTGCTGTTCTTTAATATTATTAGCACACGGTTGTGCACATCAAGAGGTTTAGTTGTTTCTTCCATGATTGTATGGTTTACCCCGGTTTTGTTACCAGTAACGTTGTGCTGGCTGGGGCTTGTAAATGATCGTTGGCAGTCTGGAAGGATGTTGTAGGAAGACTTGCAGTACAGTGTTTTCACATGGTTGATCCATGTGTGGCTTGGAACTCTGTTTCGCTGGTCGTGGCTGTGCCAGGTCAGCATGTTGATGTATAGCCACATTTGTAATTGCGGTTGGCTTGTCTCAGTGCCTTCTTTCTTATTTGGATTTTTTTTACACCTTGGTTGATGTTGGCAACACGCCCTCTCTAGCAAATGATTTAGTTATTTGCCTAGCAGAAGGTGGTACAGCTCCGGCACCAGTTTTGCATAGAGAGCACTCCAACATAAAGCAATACATCCATGAACTGTTTCATGTCACTTGATGTTCTTTCTAGGCAGAACTTGGTATTTCTGTCTAGAAAGAACTGTAATTTGGTTCTTAAGAGCCATTGGTTAGATGGAAGTGTATCGCCTGCAAGAAGGTGGCCAAGGCAACACAAGAAATCAAGAGATTATATGATTGAAAAAAAAGATGGAAAGCAAAAGTCAAACCTACTTATTGTATGCTCTGAAGAAGACAAATCATACCTCACTCTGTATTTATTTATAATGCGCTCACCGTGTACCAATCCATGTCTACTTGTGAGAGAGGTCATATTGTGAGAATCATGAGGACAGATGAAGTAGCAAAAAGGGCAAATATTGCGTCTTTTCAGAGGGACAACCTCGCAAGAATTCAATGGCAAAAATTAATTAGTGCTAGATAACTAAGTAACAGCCCATATGAGCATCAGTGAAGCAGGTTAAAGTTTGAGCTCAACCCACGCATTCAAAGGTAGCATAAAGAGTGTTTCTGATGTATGATTAATGGTCCCATTCCAGCTCAAAAATCACATAGCTGAAGATTTGTTGTAACGATGCTGTGTCTCCAGAAGACACCAAATAAGGCACTACAATGATCTAATTTTGATCTGCAGAAGGAGCCTACTACAACTTGGTGGGAGGTTTTAGGGACAAATAATAGTACCTTGTAGAATTAGCATATTTTAAACCAACACCCTTTAACAATATATCAATATGTTGTCCAAGGCAAGTCTTCATATTATATAAAGCCTTTATTATTGCCTAAGTGCGCATACACCAAGGGAGTGCCCAGTTGTGGGGGACTGCTACGCAAACAAATGATGGACGGAATGCTGAATAAATCACATTCACCCCCAGTCAAGAGATCTGGGTTAAATCCATCTTTCTTTTGCTCACCATGCCAACCCAGTTTAGACCAAGCCATATTCAAATCAGTCTTGACCCGGTGCCTCATGGGAACGGTCCAGACCGAACTGCCAAGCCAGGTCCTCCCTGTACCGGAAACAAGCATCCTGGGACCGGTTTCTGGGTATTACACTTCATCAGCCAGGCTAGCTTGAATCTAGTGGCACAGTTAGTAAGGGACTCACGTCTGGGCATACACATCCCACTTAGGGTGAGAAGTGCTACGCAAACAAATGATGGACAGAATGCTGAATAAATCATACATTCCCCCCAGTCAAGAGATCTGGGTTAAATCCATCGTTCTTTTGCTCACCATGCCACCCCAGTTTAGACCCAGCCATATGCAAATCAGTCTCCCTGTGCCTCATGGGGGAGGACAAAACCAGTATGACAAAGAGAAGTATAAATACTTGTGCCAAGAAGAATCTCTTCTGTCTTGTCAGAGTACAGCTTTAGGCAATTGACTCCCAGTGTGTGTGCACTTTTGTTGAGGGTCAAGTTTTCTTCACTTGTTCATTGAGTTTATCAGTAGGATTTGGTAATAGTATGTAACACTAGAGGTGGGCAAATATTTTATTGCACAAGTGTAGTTTTGTACATTTCCAGATTATTGTCCTGTCAGTAAAATGTGGATTTTCCCATATTCTCATGCATATGCACCTATGTAGTTTTCTCCTGCAGCATATCATGAGCATTGTGTTTGTAAGTGAACACATTGAAAATATGTTTCTCAAGAGTACTATAGAGCCATGTAATGCTGGGAACTTGTGACTACTTACTATGTGAGAATATATTTCTCATAAATTTGTCTCACAGCTAACTGGCCATTGGACACTCACAAGGAAAGCTATCTGAGATAACCCTACTTATTTACAGATGCTGAAAGTGGGACATGACCAAATCTGGCTCTCCACTGGATCCATGCCCGCCCAAAATTTTCCATCTATTATCAGAAATTTTTGCATCTCATCTGGCATCTATCTTCAATAAAATGTTTGTCTCTGGTATCTTCCCCACTAATTGGAAACTGGCATCGGTTTTTCCCCTCCTAAAAAAGGCAAACGTTGATGGGGCAGATCCTAGTAATTAACGCCCTATCTCAAGACTCCTCTTACCAGCAAAAAAGGTTGAAAAATCCATGAATGTTGTTTTAACCGACCACATTGAAAAACATTCTTTTCTGGATACCACTCAGTTTGGCTTTAGAAAGCATCATAGCACTGAGCTGGCTTTGATTTCAGCATCCGAGTTGATCAGGCAGACAGTTGATGTGGGAGGTAGTGCAGCACATGTGCTGCTTGACCTCTCGGCCGCTTTTGATACTGTGAATCATCAAAAGCTACTGGAAGTTCTATATAGGATTGGCATTAAGGGAAACGCTTTAGCCTTGCTCAAATCCTTCCTGTCAGACCGGGAACAGTTTGTGGCTCTGTCAGATTTTAAGTCACCCAATTTCACATTGCCCTGTGGAGTACCCCAGGGCTCTAATATTTATGTTGCCCCATTGGCAAGGCTGATCCGTTCTCTGGGTTTCTTGGCTATTTCTTATACCGATGACACTCAGATTGTGGTTTCCATGACAAATTCACCATCAGACACGGCAGCACAGTTTCATGCATGTCTTCGTCAAGTCGGGGACTGGATGGCAGCGAACTGTCTGAAATTAAACTCCGGTAAGACCGAAGTTCTTCTCTTCGGCAGTCACACAAACTTCTTGTCTCCTGCATTGTAGCCTTCGGAGTTGGGCTCTTTATCAAACCCAGTGAATAAAGTAAAGAACTTAGGTGTCACATTTGATTCCATGCTTTCATTCGAGGTACATGTGAACCAGGTTATTTCGACATCCTTCTACACTTTAAAATTACTTAGAAGGATTCTTCCTTTTATCCCGGCTAACCTATGGAAATTAGTAGTCTCTGCCCTTGTTTTATCCAAGGCCGACTACTGCAATGGCCTTTTTATCAATCTTCGGAAGAGATGCTTGACCAAGTTGCAGAATGTGCAGAACGCAGCAGCACATTTGCTGTTGAATGTTCAAAAACACAAATCTGTCTCTATGTCGCTTAAAGAGCTACACTGGTTGCCGGTGAAGAGGAGGATCGAGTTTAAGTCCCTCTGCATAGCTTTTAAAGCTGTTCTCGACATAGGACCTGCCTTTTTAAAACAAAATCTGCAGCCTTATATTCCGACCCGCCATCTCCGCTCAGCCTATGCTCATAACCTGGTAATTCCTAGGTTAAAAAAGTCTTCCTGGGGTGGAAGAAGTTTCCTGGTCGGTACTAGCCGACTCTGGAACTCACTTCCACTAAGGCTTAAACAAGCATTGGCATAGCCAATAGGTCTCGCATTGGGAACCTTATAAGTATTTAGTTATGCAGCACAATATCCTTGGTGCAAGATCATCAACTGTTGCATGGCTAAACACTTATAAGGTCCCAAAGGCGAGACCTATTGGCTATGCCAATGCTTGTTTGGTCTTTACTTTCAATCATGCTGCACAGCAACCACAGCCAGTAGCTCTTGCCCATACAAGACCTATTGGCTTGGCCAATGCTTTTTTCCAAAGATGGTTTAGAAGGAGCGTGGACTGCATCACTGGCTCAGGCATGCTGTAGCTACACCCCACATTCAGAGGAGGGCAGCTGTGTACTATGGCTACTAGTGGATGGGGCGCAGCTTTTGTCACCACTGCCTGGAAAAACCTGTAATCCAGGGCGTCCTCCGTGTAAAACAGAATTTTGTCTCTCCGAAGAGCAGGACCTAGCAGCCAGGATGCGCACTGAAACGCCGAACTATCCAGAGTTTTGGGTCTACTAAGAGCAGGACCTAGCAGCCAGAATGCGCACTGAAACCCGAACCATCCACTCTGCCCAGGACATGTAATCATGGAGGGTACAAGGGTGGTATTTTCTGTACATCACAGTGACATCTTTCACTATAGGATGATGATAGTGCCGGAGATAAAAACTGGGCTAATCCAAATAAATAACATAGCCCTGGTTTCTTCACTGTAAGGCTGTGTGTAAAGGATGGGAGCAGCCTAATCGTCGTTTGCAAGGTGAGGAGCATGTGTACCCCACTCTGCTGGCTGTTCGCATGGATGGTCTCATGGCGAGAGAGGTGTACGTCTGCAGCTTACTGGTTAGACTGTGTAGTCTTTGCAGCTCTCTATAGGGATTGTTGTATACTTTTATGCTGTGTTTTTGCAGGGCTGCGTAAGTCAAAGCTGTTCATAGGGCTCGGTTGGCCAGTGCAGGTTTTTCATAGGGCTGTGTACGTCTGTGCAGGTTGTTCGCAGGGATGACTACACGGTGAGGGCTATATACTTCTCTGTTGGTTATTTGCTGGTCTGTGGACACCTTTGCATAACTGCACAAAAAGAAAAAACATAGCCTGCTATGGAAGCACGAGCTGCGGAAGGACACTCACTTGAAAAGGAAGCAGTTCTAGGGCCATGCTCCACTGGTGGTGCAAAACTACAAAGTGGAAGTAAAGCCGGCATGCACTAACAAAACAAAAACAAGGGGCCCGATTCACAGAATTAACTTAAGACAAAATCCTAAACTTACTACCATTTTGGTATTCACAGAAGGCACTTACTCATTTTGGTATTCACAGAAGGCACTTACTCATTTCGGTATTCACAGAAGTTAGGAGTCCTAACTTTAGGACTCCTAAATGCCTTCTGTGAATACCGAAAGTCTTAACATTAGGATTTTTCTCAGTTTAGTAGTAGTATAGTTAGGACTCCTAACTTTAGGACTCCTAAATGCCTTCTGTGAATACCAAAAGTCTTAAAATTAGGATTTTTCTCAATTTAGTAGTCCTAAGTTTAGGACTCCTAACTTTAGGACTCCTAAATGCCTTCTGTGAATACCGAAAGCCTTAAAATTAGGATTTTTCTCAGTTTAGTAGTAGTATAGTTAGGACTCCTAAATTTAGGACTCCTAAATGCCTTCTGTGAATACCGAAAGTCTTAAAATTAGGATTTTTCTCAATTTAGTAGTCCTAAATTTAGATTTAGGACTACTAAATTGAGAAAAATCCTAATTTTAAGACTTTCGGTATTCACAGAAGGCATTTAGGAGTCCTAAAGTTAGGAGTCCTAACTATACTACTACTAAACTGAGAAAAATCCCAATTTTAAGACTTTCGGTATTCACAGAAGGCATTTAGGAGTCCTAAAGTTAGGACTCCTAACTTCTGTGAATACCGAAATGAGTAAGTGCCTTCCGTGAATACCAAAATGAGTAAGTGCCTTCTGTGAATACCAAAATGGTAGTAAGTTTAGGATTTTGTCTTAAGTTAGTTCTGTGAATCGGGCCCATAGACATGAGAGTGACAAAGTCAACCACTTGTATGCAAAATACGAGCTATAAGCTAAACAAAATGTCTCACAAGTGACAATGCAAGCACTGTCTCAGGCGAGACCTAAAAATGAGAATAAATCACCATTTAACTGGGTAGTGAAACTGCGGGCAAAATGGTTAAAGCTTCTATAAAACAAAATGAAAAAACACTCTTTAAACCAGCTTTGTTACTGATCAGAAAGGATGTGAACACTGTGCATGGGCTTTTTTTGCAGTTACTCAGTGTGAAGGAAAAGGAAACTACTGGGTAAAGTGGGCTGAACCATTGCCCCATGCTAGATACTATGGCAGGCGAGAGCAAAATACGAATGACAATTTAAAAGACCAATGGATTAAGCTTGCTAACCTAAAGCCTCTTTATGTATGTAAACAATGTATGATTAAAAAACATAAAAGTCTGGCAAGAAAAAACTTCCGAAGGCCAGGCATAAAAAATGACACCTGCAATTATCATTGAAGAGTGGAGTTCACAAAAAGTACTTGCAATAATGTGCTACTGTGTTTGTCACTTCTACACTCTGTCAAGTATTGGCTGTTCATGAGGGTTGTGAGTGCATTATAAAGTGAAAATACAACCTTCATTTTAGGAAATTGGTGCCCATTAGTTATTTTTATTTTCGGACTAAAGTACAATCAGAAAGAACCTTAATTAAAAAAAAACCACTTATTAATTTGTTTTAATATGCTGTTAGTTTAAACTGACATAACTCACCACTGGAGCCAAATTCTGCTTGAACCCCATGGCTGATGCTATGCATGAATATCCGTCAGGACACTGATGGGATTTCAATTTGGCAACTGCTGGTTGATACAAAGATCAGCAACACTTCGTGGCTCACTTCATATCCCTTTGATTGAAAATACGACAAGTTTCCATAAGATAGGGAAAGAACCCTTTAAGAAATACTATTTTGTACTTTTACCTATTACTCTTATGTAGTCCGTGATTGGAGTCTTTCAGAGAAAAATGTTAATATGACTTTGGAACTCCACCCTAATTTTGAGAATGGAATCATCAGTGGGTAACTAAATAATTTAATAATTTAAGCCTTGGGGAAGTATTGGCGATGAGGTCAGACAAAACCGATAGAAGCTCTTCGATGAAGAATACAGAATAAAGGCACTTTGACTGAACTTTTTTGATGAAATCAAGCTTATGTTCCTATGTGTGCTTGCAAGGACTTTATTTATGAATGTATACAGTGTTGTTGTTTTGCATTGTTGGCTATGTATTGAAAATTTGACCTCTCAACCATTATGCTCATGCTATCTGCCCCAGTTCTTGCTATCTGTGCCCAGTAATCAATCAATTCTGTGCAGGTCCATGTCATATGGAAGAACAATGCTTTTTGTACTTTACATTTGGGACACTCATCAAAGCACCAGTCTGGAAATCTTCTATAGAGCCGGTGTCAAATATGTCCGATCCAGGAAAATACAATGAGTCAGTATGAAACGTGCATTACTGGAGATGTCCTGCACTAAAACACGTTTTATCCCAGTTTGTCTGATACTTTATCCTGTATGTCAACTTCCCATGCCTTTCTAGCAGTCATCAGGGCTCTTTTTCTGTCTGCCTTCAAGGCTTTATAAAACCTCGAAACTTGGCATTTGTCTTCTCTGGTGGTTAGGATCACCTGCAGTGTCTCTGTGGCAATGGGTACATTTGGGAAGTCTATCACATTTCTCTAGTTGTTTGTGATATCCAAGAGTACTGTAATGACTGACTAGGGGTTACACCAAATGTTTCCTTAGCCTCCGCAAATGTAATGAAGAGCTTCCATGTATATAAATCCCCTAATATATTACATTCCCTTACCCCTCCATTGAGCCAAAGAAATCACATGAGATAAGCATCATAGGGCTGCAACCACCAGAGCTCCATTTGTCTGGAAAAAGGAGGGCAATCCAACACACTCGCTTTACCATTGAGCCCCATGCGCTCGCCACCCTGCACATTACCTCGAGGTATTCTTTATGACAAGCCGCCACCCTACATGAGAAGTACCAGTAGAGCAACCTATGTGATATTAAGCAATACCTTACCTAGATTCAATCAACTAAAAAAGAGAATTGGGTGTAATAAAGTAACAAGCCAGTGATATATACTTAAGTAACAAATCACTTAAGTATAAAGAAGAAAGAGGGGGGGCGCTAGGTGGCGCCAAACCAAGATGGCCACGCTGTAGCGAGGCTCCCGCCCGACCGGGCACTACTTCCATCCTTCATGCCATCCTGACCTCATTATACTGCCCCTCAACATTACCACTGGGCCCAGGACCATCTGCGGAGCACAACGGTACCAGGGGCGTTGCGGTAACCTGACTGGAGGCTGAGACACCGACGGTGGTTCTCCCGGGCGGATTGACTGGCCGCGCAGGGACCTGCGTCTGGACGGCATCGGCCCGCTAGGGAAACCCGGGGCTTCGAGGCCTGCGAGACGTGACGGAGCTCTCGCCCCGAGGGGGAGAGCCGGAGCGCCAGTGGGAGATCGGCGGCTTCTGTGGGGTCGGCGGAGCCGGGAGCATCCTGGAGGTAGGCGAATCCCTGGGGCTGGAGGGGGAGTGAACACGGCCGGCCGAGGCCCAACGTTTCAAGCTGCTATGCCTAGCCATTACCTGGGGGTCGCCTGGGAGGCCCGGAAGCTGCTGCAATCTGCCCGCTGGGGTGTCTGCCTCTGAGGGAGCTGCCTGGCCGAGTGAGGGCCCCCTCCCGTTGGACTGACCCGGGCCCCCGGGGCGGTGTGCACGAAACTCCCGAGGCCCATCCCTGGAGAGATACGGCCCGACTGACCGGGATCGGGTAATCGGTTGCTGGCCTACCTGTTTTGTCACGCTGTGGAGGCTTGGAGATTTTGGCAGGGGTCGGCTCGGGAGGAGCTCAGCTTCGCCCTCGGGGCAGAATCTGTTGGCTTGCGGTGGCGGAGGGCGATCAGGCCCCGGCGGAGCTATTGGACGCAGTCTCCTCCCTCCTGCCGCCTCCCTTCTGCGGCTGCCTGGGGGGACCGGCTTCTCTGCCCGGGCGAGGGGCGAGGTGCAACCCATCTAACGACAGTGGGACAGCGCCTGCATGGGGTGCGGGCCCAGCTGGATTTGAGCCTCGGCCTACAGCCCGGAGTCAGAGTTGATTTTGCGCCTGTCCGGACGCCCTTGCATTATGGTACTTGAGCACGGTGGGGCCTGCTCGCTGCGTTTTGCTTCCACCCGGCAACCGGTCAGTCGCCACGCTAACATTACTCCTCACGCTGCCTTCTGAGTCCTGCTCCCTTGGACCGGTTGGAGCACGCCCCGTATCGGGCGCCCCTGCAGCTGGCCGGGCTGTCGTGTCGACCTGGGCTCCGGAGAGACCGGGCCGAGCCATGGGGCGTAGCGACACTAGGCAGTCCAAGCTGCCATTCGAAACCAAGAAAAACCCCGCGCCGGAGCCGGTGAGCGGCCCTCCCGTAGCTGGCGCCCCGGATGAGGAATGGAAGGCCCTGTTAGTGAGCATGAAGCACAGCCTGTCGTCCATAGACTCAAAGATAGACACCATTAATACTCAATTGGCCAGTGTTGTTGCAAAGTTGGAGCACCACGATACTCGGATTAAGGAGACGGAGGATAGGATCTCTACCCTAGAGGACGGAGCCTCTTCTACTGACAGACAGGTAACCCAAATGGACAGGCTCCTGAAAATAATCGCGGAAAAGAATGAGGACTTAGAAGCAAGGTCCTGTCGCAATAACATCCGCGTCCTGGGCCTTGCGGAGTCCACTAATACTGGGAAAATGGAGGTCTTCGTCGAGAACCTTGGTGTTGAGCTATTTGGGAAAGAGTCCTTCTCCTCGCACCTCATCGTGGAGAGGGCCCATAGATCCCTGGCTGCCCGACCTCCACCTGGTGCTCTGCCGCGGCCCGTCATAACGCACTTCCTCAACTACAGGGACCGAGACGCGGTGTTGCGTCGTGCAAGGGAGGTTGGCACAGTGATTTACGGAAACGCCACATTATCCTTCTTCCCCGACTTCACTGCTTCGGTGCAAGAGGCCAGACGGAAATTTGCAGGGGTAAAAAAGAAACTACAGTCCCTGGAGATGCCCTACGCCATGCTCTACCCTGCGAAGTTAAAAATCTCTCATCAAGGCAAGCACCATTTTTTCCAAACTCCGCAACAGGTGGAGGACTTCCTCAAGCACCACAAGAAGGACATAGCCGGGGGGGGGCGGGTGGGCGGCGCTCGGGGGCTTCTTCGCCGATGGCACAGCAGGACTGAATATGCCGGCGGGACACTCCAGACTCGGGCGGCCGCCGTTGTTGAAAAGGCTTGGCCAGACTAGTGTATAACCCGGTGAGACATTTTTTTTTTTTTTCTTATGCTTGGGTCAGATGTCCATTGAACTGGTATATGTTACAATCTGTGCTCGGTCACCCACCTCCGTCCCGCATAGTGACACCGGATGCATATCTGGTCCCTAGTGGGTGCAAGTAAGGAGGTGGTGGGCAGGTTTGGCGCCCTTAGACAACGTTTCCCGATGGGCGAACCCCAATACACCTCCTCCCTCCGTAGGGAGGGGGCTTTTGTTATCTTCTGTATGTTTTTGGGGACGGTATGGTTTGGGGTGGGTGGGGCGGGGAGGGAGATATGTACCCGGCCAGTTGGGGTTGCCGGTGTGGGAGGGTGCAAACTCCGATTTGTTACAGGGGTCTTCAACTCCCCAGTAGCATGCGCAGGGAGTTGGGGGGGATTATGTTGCTTCGGAAGGTTTGTATTTTTAGTGACACTGAGTGCTATACGACGTTACATCCAATAACTACATGCCATGTAAATCTTTGTCTGGGTAAATGGGAGACGTAGCTGACTCATGGCCGACTTTGCAATTTCAGCTTGTATCCTGGAACGTACGGGGATTAAATAACCCGAGGAAAAAGAGACAGGTTCTGGGGTATTTGGACAGGCAGGGAGTGTCTATTGCCATGCTTCAGGAGACGCATTTGATGCCGGGTGGGACCCCCTTGTTTGCATCCCGCTGGGCTACATGTAGGGTGTTTTCATCCTACTCGAACTACGCTAGGGGTGTGACCATTTTGGTGAGACGGGGGATGGGGTTTATACCGGCTGGGACTGACGTGGACTCTGGCGGCAGGTACTGCTTGGTCTGGGGGAAACTGCACTCACACACGATACTTTTTGCATGCTACTATGGCCCAAACACTGACGATCCGTCCCCACACTGTGGGGTAAGATTCAAACCCTGGGTATAGCTCATGTCATATTGGGGGGCGATTTCAATACAGCGCACCGACCAGCTGCAGACAGATCACACCCGCAGCCATCACACTACACGCAAACACAACGCGCACTGTTAGACATGATTGACGAACACCATTTGGTAGATGCGTGGAGGCACTCAAACCCCTCGCTCAGGCAGGGCACTCATCACTCTGTTGTACACTCCACATGGCGGTACAAAAGGGGGTGGTGATGGATGGAGCATCAGAACCAATCAAACAGTCACACCCAGTCAACAGATCTGGGTTTGATCCATCACCGTTCTTTAGCCCACTCTGCCACCCCCAGTTCAGACATGGCCATATGCAAGTCAGTCTGACCCTGTGCCTCATGGGAACAGTCCAGCCCGAACTGCCAAGCCATGCCTTCCCTGGACCGGAAACAAGCTTCCTAGGACCGGTTTCTGGCATTTCAGCCGTCTTCAGCCAGGCTTGCTTGAATCCAGTGGCAAAGTGAGCAAGGGACTCACGTCTGAGCATACCCTGCCAACTTATGGCGAACAAAGCGGTACAAAAGGGGGTGGTGATGGATGGAGCATCAGAACCAATCTAACACTCACACCCAGTCAACAGATCTGGGTTTGATCCATCACCGTTCTTTAGCCCACTCTGCCACCCCCAGTTCAGACATGGCCATATGCAAATCAGTCTGACCCTGTGCCTCATGGGAACAGTCCAGCCCGAACTGCCAAGCCATGCCTTCCCTGGACCGGAAACAAGCTTCCTAGGACCGGTTTCTCCCATGAGGCACAGGGTCAAGACTGATTTGCATATGGCCATGTCTGAACTGGGGTGGCGTAGTGGGCAAAAGAACGATGGATTTAACCCAGATCTCTTGACTGGGGGAGAATGTTTGCCTTGTCAGCATTCCGTCCATCATTTGTTTGTTGTACACTCCACATGGGCACGCATTGACTACATCTTTCTGTTGGCGGGTCTTTCCTCATGGGTGGTTCGGACGCTCCATCTGGCTCGCACATTCTCAGACCACTCTCCAGTCCTACTCTCACTGCGCATACCCGTTGAAGCATCCCCTTATTTGAGCTGGCGTCTCAACCCGGCTCACCTCACCGACTCGGCCTTCAGGGGGGAATTGGAGCAAGACATACAAGAATTTTTTGAGCGTAATGTGGATTCCGTGTCTAGCCTTACCACGGTCTGGGAAGCCTTCAAAGTCACTGTTAGAGGCTGGTGTATAGCTAAAGGGGGAGGGGTCCTTAGAGCTCTGCGCGGGGATCTGCGCAAGCTAGAGACGGAGATACGGCACTTGGAAGGCGAGGTGACGCGGCGCACAAGGGGGCATGAAGTAACGGCACAGCTTAGAGAGAAAATGACGGCATATTCTGAAGCTGCGGATAAAGAAAGCAAGTTCCTAGGGAAACCTTTTGTTGCGTGGGTATATGGAGAGGGGGATAGACCCGGCAAAGCGTTAGCCTCCACAGTCCGGCCTCCTAGGTACCGCAATTATGTAGCCTCCCTGCTAGACGAACAGGGCGCCCCGCAGCGCAACCTCCCGGACCAGCTTCGTGTCCTCACTGACCACTACATCCGACTATACACCTCACACAGGACGACTCCGATCAATCTACATGAGTATCTCGACGACACTGCCATAGCCTGGTTAGGTCCGTCTCAGCAGAAATTCATCCACCACGAAATTGAACTAGACGAAATAAAAGAAGCTATAATGTCCATGACCTCTGGTAAGGCACCGGGATCTGACGGGTTACCGATTGACTTTTACAAGGCTTTCCTTTATATTCTGGCCCCGGTGCGGAAGCACGTGTACTACAGTGCACTTGAGGAGGGAACCCTGCCGGCTACGATGCGCAAGGCCCTTATAACACCTTTGTTGAAGCCGGGGAAACCGCCGGAGCACTGCGACTCGTATAGGCCCCTCTCTCTACTAAATACGGATATTAAAATATTGGCAAAGGTACTGGCAACGCGCCTTAATCTCCTGATGGAGCATCTGGTCCTCCCGGATCAGGCAGGGTTTGTCCCAAATCGGGCGACTGCACATAATCTGCGCACATTGCAGGTCGTGATGCAGGATATTGACCCTCAGTGTGAGGCTGCCGCGGTTTTCCTGGACGCAACTAAGGCGTTCGATTCCCTGGAGTGGGATTACCTTTTGGAATTGCTTGAACGAATGGGCATTCTGTTCAGTTTCCTGAACTGGATCCGGCTGTTGTACTGCCGACCTCAGGCTGCGGTCTTGCTCAACGGTGCCCGGTCTGCCCCCTTCGTCATCCGCAGAGGTACCAGACAGGGATGCCCCCTTTCCCCTGTTTTGTTCGCAATTGCTATCGAACCCTTGGCGGCCAAACTCCAGCAGCATCACAACCACCGCTCTCTTATATATCCTGAGCGCCAGCTGCTTATTGCGCTGTACGCGGATGACATGACCCTTTACGTGCACAGACCACAAGAAAATCTGAACCCCTTGTTGCGCGAAATAACTAAATTTGGAGCCATCGCTGGGATTCAGATAAACTGGGCGAAGTCGGCCTTGTTCCCCTTGACAGACAAGGCCCTGCAGTTCCCACCAGATTACCCATTAATATGGGAGGCGGAGGAGATAACATACCTCGGCATCAGAGTGACCAGAAACCGGGAGGCCCTTATCAGGGCTAATTACGGGACGGCACTCGATATAAAATTACTGATAACGTTACAAAATGGATCCATCTCACGCTGTCTATGGCAGGGCGTGTCTCCCTGATTAAGATGGTGCTTCTTCCCAAATTATTATACCTTTTTACCAACATACCATATAGCCCGGGTTCCTATTTCTTCCGAGCCCTCAACCCCCAATTGTCACGTCTTGTTTGGGGCGGAAAGCAGGCCAGAATCGGGTTGCAGACCCTCATGTTGCCATACCACCAAGGGGGGTTCGATGTGCCTAATTTTCAGCGCTATTATGATTGCACTCAGGGCCACTTCGCGGCCTATTGGTTCCACCCTCCTCCCTTTATGGCGCACCTGGCGGTAGAAGATGGGTATATGAGACCTGAGCAACCTTCTGGATATCTATACTCGGAGGTCCGAATTGGAGATCGAGACCCCCACCACGGTCGATTGCACTGTAGGGGCCTGGAGGCGCATTGCGGAACATATGGAGGTTACATTCCTATACTCTCCTCGTATGGTCCTGGCGCATGACCCCAGACTGAGTGTTGCCCGCGAGGAAATTGGTCGCAAAATGCTCGCAAGGCTCGCTATTCACACATGGGGTGACTTATACAACCAGGGGAGTTTCCGCACTGCGGCCCACTTCTTTGGTGAGAGCTCCCCGTCGGTAATGGATACGTTTCTTTATACTCGACTGCGGCAAAATATTAAGGCGGTCACGCCTAACTTCCCGGATGAACCGGATATCTTGGCGCCTCTTCATACTCTGCTACAGGCCGACACTCCGAAACATGTGGTCTCCATGTTGTATGCCCATGCACAGGCAGCTCCGTCAGCCCCTCCCTCAGAGCGCATGCAGACTGGGACAGTGACCTAGGGGCTCCGATGTCGGATGAGCAGTGGAAGGAGAGCTGTTCTCATACTAATGCAGTGACGGGTAATGCTCGACTTCGACTGGTTCATTTTAAATTTTTGCACCGCCTATACTATACCCCTGCCAAACTGCTCCGGTTCAGACTGAGGGAGGATGACCTCTGTATGAGGTGCAAGAGAGTAGGCGCTGACTTCATGCATCTGGCATGGACATGCCCGGCTGTGGCTACTTACTGGGGGGAGGAATTCGTGGCCCTTTCCGAAATGATTGGGGTGGTCACCGCACCGTGCCCGGAGTTTGCCCTGCTGGGTCGTTCAAATCCGGCGCTAAAGGCCCCCTTTCTTCTTCCTTCCCTACCCGCGGGTAACCTAAGGGTCACTCCCGGTACGCCCGGAATGGGTCCAGGCTTACTAGTCTAATTGCACTCCGCACGCCGGCTGCACAGGCGGGGGAGGAGGTGGGTCGGACGTTTCCCGGAACTTTGGATAATGTAACACCTACTCTACCATAGCGCTTGATGAGGGGCATTACCGGATGTAGCACCAGTTCACATTCTTTAATTGTGACAGGGCTATCTACTCCCAGGTCATTGGCTGGGTCAGTGAAGTGCAGAGCAACATCACACCGTCCCTAGATTGCACCCAGCGATGGGTCACCTCGCACTGTGGCCTTGCACTGAACGGTTCCTTACGCCATATATTGAGTATGGTGGATATGCACTGGGAGTATACAGTTCTTACTGGAGTTAAAGGTTGGTTATAAAAAGATGAAAAGAAACCTCATGTAATCACTGTTAGCTCATGCCTTGCTGTTATAAATGCTCCTGTATGAGTCCTTCAACAGCTTGACTTGCATTACTCCGCGGCCGGCCCATGTGGGTTGTAGGCGACATGCTGTGTTCATAAGTTAACCCTGTCTAGCAAGTACTATACGTCTGTGTAACTGCATGTTGCTGCTGCCGGCCTGTTAACTAAGGTTGTAGGCGAGAAGCTGTGTACTATTCGTTACTGACCAATAAAGGTTTTTTGGGAAAAAAAAAAAGTATAAAGAAGAAAGATAAGTCACACACAATAAAACTGCTAATTATCTAAGTGAAATGGAGGAATAAGTGACAGTGGTGTAATAGAGCAACAGGCAAATGAGGTGGAAAGAAATAACAAGGACCAAAGTTTAACGTTGTAAGATGCGACTGAGGTATAATAGCATAACGCTATTCAAACTTCGCAATCCGGCCGAGGACGTTGCGCAGCAAGTAAAAAGAGACTAAGATGCTAAGTTAGCCAAAAGTATACGGATATTATGAAGAGCCACCTACTAAACTGTGACAAACATGAAACAACATTGCAACATTATGAAGAAATATATGACCAGAGCTTTTGAAGCAGCAAGCAGAGTCCTAGTCACATCGCAGAAACAAGTAAACAAGTTATCAAGCTACAAGGGACTAAAGCATCAAGAAAGGAGCAACCAAGACATTACTAAACTACAAACGACCGAAACATTATGAAAAAACAATGACGGCGGCAATATAAAATATATGAACGTTAGCATTAAAAAGTAACGGAAAGAAGCCAACAGATAACGAACGGAGGGAGGGAGAATGGGAGAAAGCCATCAGAGACCACAAATGGAGGAAGAATGGAGAAAACTAACAGGAACAACAAACGGAACAAGCAGCCGTGCGGCCGCGAAAGTGATTGCAATCGCGATCAAACATCAAAGCGGCCGTGCGGCCGCGAAAGTAAAATTAATCGCGTCAAGCGCGGCACGCGCGCCCGCGCACAAGCACTGTAGCTCTAGGCTGGCCTGGTAGCACTTTTTGGAGCCCTCTCAAAAAGTCTCGCCAGTCCAGCGCATGCGCTGGGTCAGGCGAGACCTAAAAAGAAACTTAACTGTTGGCCTTCAGAAAGGCATTAAAAACGTGGCTTTGTAATCTTTGATGTGGTACATTCTGTTTGTTATTTATTTGTTTGATGAGCTAGCACCTTGACACCCTTGGGTGAATGTTTTTGCGCTTTATAAATTTCTTTTTCATTTTTCATGGAGATAAAATAGAATGCAAAAATCCCGATTTTTACTGAGAAGGCCTCGAGCACTTTGTATATTTTCCATACTTCTCCAAAAACATATCTGCACCCAGAGGAAAAAATGTGACTTTGCCCACCTCTAGATAAATACTCCCTGTTATTTGGATCACCCCATCACCCCTACAATTTAGAAAGTAACTAAAGACCCACCTCTCTCAGAAATACATCATCAACCCAATATATGGACCCTTCTTGTTTTTCCTGCAGGAAGAACTCCAACAGGAAATATGGTGTCTTTTGTTACATCATATAAAACTCTCTAATAATAATAATAATGATAATAATCATGGCACCACCTGGCAACCTTAGTTATGGAGGAAAGCTCAAACAAATCACAGGGTGTGTAAGGCAAATGGCGCTAACAACAAAATTGCACAAAATCAAACGCATGAAATCCAAATTCACAGCGGTGCCAGCAACAGTGGGAACAACACCCAAAACCCACGAAGCTCAATACAAGATTGATAAAGATACAAAAAAGGAGTTGATGCACACGCTAATAAAGTAAATGCATAATTGCAAAAAGAGTCAGATGCAGCACACAGCTTCTATTCTTCTTAATTTATTAGCGAAGTTCTTCCACTCCCAACGCGTTTCGTCGTTTAGAGGGAATTCACCCATACGACTTCCTCAGGGCTGGAAGTAACACAAATAACATATGTATAGAAAGAATGGCAACAGACAAAAGCACAGAAAATTGCAACATACAATAACTGCAACTCAAAGTAAAAAGACAAACGGTTCAAAACGACAGGCAAAATATAAAGCGATGTTAGCAAATAATAACAGTGTAAAGCATGAATCTAAAGCAACACAACATAAAAAAGCACACAATATAATAAGTGAAAAATATTTCTACAAGATTACTCCTCAACCCACGTGAGTCAGTATCTACTAAACAAATAAGGAAAAATAAAAGTAGTCTGTACCTCAATATATCTGTCTATGGAGGAAAGCTCCCCTAATGCTCTAGCACTGCATCTATCCAATTATGTACTTAGAACTTTCATTTGATATCAGGGAAAGTGTGGCCTGGTATCTGAACCAAAGGTTTTCAATCCATATTTGTCAACAACTGATTCTAAATCACAAATCACCTGGTTCACCTTAGGTCAATCCTATTTTTATAGATAACAGTGCTTTCAAACTTGGCTTTGTAGATTGTTTTTATTATAAGAAAAATAAAGCCAAACTTTCAACCAAGTGCTTTTGGCTAAAACGTCAAGGAACATGGTCCATATGGAAGCTATGTTAATGTACCGTCTGCTTCATTCTTTGAAAGAGCGAAAAATATGTACAGTGCAAAATGTCAGCTAGTATGCCAGTACAGCACCTCTAATTCTCAAACTATCTTTATTCTGCTTTTTAAGGCAGATCTAGCCTTTTCAGACCCTCCAGGATTTTGCGATTTGCCAAAAATATCGCAAAATCGGGACTTTTGTAAAAATGACCTCTTTTTATAAAAGTCCCCTGCAAAATCTTAATAAAAACTCTTTCTTTAACCCTCCTTCCTCCTTTTATTGACCCTGCACTGACGCATTAGGCCAGTAAAAGCAGGCTTGGCCAGAGAGAGGTGTTTCCTACTCTCTCTACCTCTATAGCCGGGAGCAAAACAAAAGACTGAAGGAGACTGAGACTGAACAAGTATAATAATGTCCCTGCCCCCTTTGACAGTCTTTGGCCCCTACACCCCCACCCCTAACTGTGGCACTAATCTATGCTCACCTCCAACCCTAGATAACTACTCCCTGCCCAGCCTGGTCCCTCGCCTTACCCTCAAGCCCCCCTCTCTGACTCCCCATAGCACGCATCACGCATAATTAGCATGAAATACATGGTGCTGTGGGCAGCTGTTACTTTAGACCTCTCCGCCCTCTCACACCTTAATTTAAGGTGATAGGACAGCAGAGGGGGATAAAGTAACAAGTCCTTTCAGCACTATGTATTCGGTGATGGAAAGCATGACAGCAGAGTGGTGACAGAAATTCAAATCTGCACTCTCTCTGGCACCAAACATTTGTCTTCCCAGCTCTGTGCAGTGCTGATTTGCTGGCCCTTAATCTGGGTCATGATATTTTTATGACAGTCACCTTTAGTTTTTGGCCACAATGTTTTATCTTGAGAACGCAACATTTGGCAAAACAAATAGCAAAATCCTGTGGGTCTGCCATTGTTTGTGCCTACTGACTGCTGGTTAAAATGAAACCTTTGTAATTCTTTCCTCACGCAATTCTTGGAAATGAAAATAATTTCATTTTTGGTGTATGCTTACTTTTCAGAGAACTCTCCGGCCACCCAATTCCATCTCAGCCAAGTACAGACATAAATGTAGCATGCCCTTAGTGTTTTGGAAGCTTGTTCTGCCTCTCATTAGACCTCCTGTATTGTGTGTCATTCCACCAGTGCCGGCTGGTGTAATTTTAAACTGGTGAGGTGTATGCAGAACGAATCAACGTATGCGAGCGCAGCGAGCGAGCCCGACGACAGTAAGGGGGATACGGGGAAGTTCTCCCCCCGTGAAGACATTTTTAAAAATGTGCATCTTTTTGGTGCGATTTTCAGTACTATTTTTGTGATAAATGGACTAAAAATTCAGTTCTTCTAGGCATTCATAAACGAAAACTCATACATTATTTCAGAGAATTTCTGGGTGTCCAAGCAAGTCTGACTTCTGAAGAGGGCTAGGGTACTAAGCAAGACTGCTTTGGCTTTACCCTTTCCAATAGGAAACACATAACATAGGTGCATAAAGGTCTACAAAGAAACACACTTGTAATTTAGTTCCTACCGGAAATGCAGGCTGGCCACTTCCTTTTCTGCATTAGCTAGTCAATGTTTTCAATGTTGATTGCCCGGTAATCTTTATGTCATATTAAATAGCTACAAGTATAAGAAATATCCATATGAAACAAACATTTAAGTTTTAGGTAGTTAAGAAAAGCTTTGCATTTTTGAGCAAGGCAATTTTGCAAAATAAAAAATGAAGTAAATATAGCACTTAAAATAGTTCATATAGCTCTCTGAAGCCCTTGGGTCCATCAGTATCTCGGAAAACCACTACATAAAAATAAATTATTAAATGAGTCTAGTATGCATTGCTTAAAATATAAGAACGATCCATGAAAAATCTTTCATTTATTTTAGAAAGAAACAACAAAAACTTTGTATGTATAAGCAGGCTAGGTATAATTGTTGAAAAATAAAACTTTTTACGTTATTTTTTAAATACTTTGCATGCCACTCTCAGGCCCTTGTGCCTGTCAGTACAGTAGAAAATGGTTACATAAAAATAAATTATGAAAATAAATACATGTACATTTTAAGAAATATCCCTTTAAAACCAATATGATATTGGAAATCACAATTTGTTTTTTTTAAATAATAATATGTAAATACTTTGCATGCCACTCTCAGGTCCCCTTGTGCCTGTCAGCCAGCACAGCAGAAAACAGTTAAATAAATGAAATTATGAAAATAAATAAATGTACATTTTAAGAAATTGCAAAACAAATATGATATTTTTAAGCACAATTAAAAAAAATAATATTATTTAAATACTTTTCATGTCAATCTCAGGTTCTTGTGCCTGTCAGTACAGTGAAAATGGCTAAATAAAAATAAATTAGAAAAATAACTGCCCTCTCTGGCATAGACCACAATAATGTCACAGACTTCTTTTGCTTCCTGGGTCAAAGTATTTATTTGCAGTCTCCATTTACAAATGTACATTCTTGTGGCAGTGTAGAATCCAAACTGTCAATGTATTCTCGTACTTTGGTGATGCTTGTCACAAAGTTTGTAGTAGCTTTCTGGACAGACACAGTGTCAATGTCTCGCTTTTGCAATTGATTATATAAAATGTCTACCTGGGGCATTATATGGTGAAAAAGAAACAGAAAGAATATAAACTCTATGGGGCCGATTCCGATCCTGGAAAAATATTCCCCGTACAAATCATATCTGGAGTTTTTTCCGACCGAATCGTACAAGTCCCGTACAAACTGGCAAGTACGATTCGTATGGGAAAAAGTCCATACGAATCGCATTGGGAAAATTCCCCCACACGTCCTCGGGTCGGGAAAAGTCTCCGACACGTCCCCGGACATTTTTACGTACAAATGGGAAAACTGAAGTCCGAATGCGCAAGTACGATCCGTCCCATCCGTCCGATTGTACCACTGTATGGAAAAAAGACCGTCCGGAGCGAACTCCCATAGCAACCATGGAGATGTCCAAACAGGTGCCCGGTACGCGCCGAACACCCCCCCAGGCCCCCCGTGTGTACGCGCCATACCCCCAGCCCCCCGTATGTACGGAGCATACCCCCAGCCCCCCGTATGTACGGAGCGTACCCCCGGGCCCCCGTATGTACGGAGCGTACCCCCACCCCCGTATGTACGGAGCGTACCCCCAGCCCCCCGTATGTACGGAGCGTAGCCCCACCCCCGTATGTACGGAGCGTACCCCCACCCCGTATGTACAGTGCGGACCCCCAGCACATAGCGCTGGGGGTCCGCAGCATACATACGGGGGTGGGGGTACGCTCGGTACATACGGGGGGGCTGGGGGTACACTCCGTACATATGGGGGCCCGGGGGTACGCTCCGTACATACGGGGGGCTGGGGGTACGGCACCTCCATCCGCGGGGGGGCTGGGGGTCCGGCGCGTACTTACGGGGGGGCTAGGGGGGTGTTCGGCGTGTACCGGTCCCCCTTTTCCTCACGCTTCGTGGCGTACTTTGATTTTCCGGCACTTTTTGGGTGCCGTAAAAATATTGCCGTCCGGAGTGCTGTCGGTACGAATCGTACTTGCTGGTACGTAAAAAGCTGCCAAACTCCGTCCGGACGTCACGTCCGCGGTGTCCCGGATCCCATTTGTATGTATTTTTCTGTCGGTCGGTCTTTTTTCCGATTCGTACGGAAATGGTGTTTCTGTACGAATCGTACTTGCAAGTTTGTAGGGTTTTTTTCCCGGGTACGAGTCGGACGGAGAAAACGCTCCGACCGACTGTTTGTACCCGGTTTTTCCAGGATCGGAATCGGCCCCACTATGTTCTAATGTTCTACTAAATCCCTAAGCTTCACATATAGTATTTGACTCAAAATCACCACTATTTGCAATGGTTTACATGCATTCAAAAAGATCATCTCTGTATTAATAAATTATTATTATTGCTCGAATATTGAAGTTCTAGCAAGTTGCAGACCCTCTTGGAAGTCTTCTTGAAACTATTTGTTCAAGAATATCAGTCCTTTTCGGGGGAACGTGCAAAAATGCTATTTTACCAACAACCTCTGAAAAGAAAATTTTAACTCTAGATATTTTGGAGGAAGCCTGTTCCATAATTAGGTTAATTTGGTGGGCATAGCAATGAATATAATTTGCATTTGGGTAAACATCCCTGATTTTCTTTTGCACCCCACCAGTTGCACCACACATGATGCTGCCACCATCGTAGCTTTGAGCAGTTAGTTTTCCTTTAGCACATTGCTCAGGAAAAACAATGTTTAAATCATTAAGAATGGCAGAGGCAATTGTTTCTGCAGATGAGTCTTTTAGATATGTGAAACAATAAAATGTTTCAGCTAGCTTGCAATTTCCATCAATGTAGCGGAAGACCAGAACTGACTGTGTCTTAGTAGAGGCATCAGTTGTATCGTCAGCTTGGATAGCTACATGATCAGTGCTTCTCAACTGCTGTGTAATATATTCTCTTATTACCTCCAGCATACAGTCCATTTTTTAAATGTGTTTCCATAGCACTGTCAATGCTTGAGACAAAATCAACAAGGCCCCTGAACACGCCAGGATTTAGAGACTCTTCAGTTTGATCATGGCCTCCTAATGCCAATTCAAAGGCACCACATAAACTAATACAGTCAATCAATTTTGATAAAATGTATCGGTTTATATCCACTTCTGCATTATGTTTTCTTACTCCCACACGGTATGCTTCGTTCAATTGCTGTACAATGTCCGATTTTCCAAAAAGAGATAATTTCAACATATTTGTCAAATGGGATTTACAGGAATCATGTTTTTTATTTTTTCAGCCAGATGCTTTAGGTCAGTAACTCTTGTTTTTGTCCAGCTAACTTCACCTCCAAAAAGTAAACAAGGGAAACAGAATAAGGCATTTTTAGAAGCGCTACCAGTAAGTCACTCTATCCTATCATAGCATGTTCTGGTAAACCGACGTGTATAACCCTTTCCCCTATCTTTTGCAGACTGCTCAATTTAAATTTCAGGTTTATCAGCACCTAATGTTTTCACTTGCAGTTTACCTGCATGTGTCAAGCCCAAAAAAGAGGTTTACGAGTAAACTGTCAACTGTGTTCATTGTGTCCAGCAATAGATCAGACTGGAAATAGAAAACCTAACCTGTTTTTAAATATTTCCTAGGTCATGCACACAATAGTAACAGCAATTAGTCATCCATCCTCATTCTGACAGGAACTGCAGCAGCACGTACAACTGTCCCCCAAGTGGTATAGCCTTGTAACTGCTAAGCTTTGAGGCTAGGTGCCAAGGCAGGCACAACACCAGTGGCGATTGAAAAGCTTGAACATGTCAATTCAGTGATCTATCTAGAATTTAAAGTGTAATTCTGATTATGGGGTCCTTGAATTACTATTATAAGGATAAAATCACTATGGGGTCGATTCGGATCCGGGTCGGACAGCTCTCCGAGAGCTGTCCGTAGCCTTACCGTGCGACCGACACGAACCCGTAGCCGGTCCGTCCTGTAGATGAAGTACGATGCGCATAACTGCCAAAAACACGACCGACACGTAGGCTGTGATTCAAGCTCCATTCTCCGTCCGAGCCGTAACTCCGAACCGAGTCGCCCGGAAGCAGTATCCATAGCAGTTTCCACCCTGACAAGTACGATGCGTACTTCCTACGCGCCGGACAGGTCGCCACGTACGGCACGTCACAGCATCTGGAAAAACAAGCATATCAGCTATGATTCGCGCCACAACTCAATTCACGGCTACTAGACAGACCAGCTTGCAGCGGGTACGAGACGGAGCAACAAGCAGCGTGTACGACATGAATACATCATGAATCCCATCGAGCAGGTCATACTAGTACTCTACATCTATGACCGGATCAGGAACCAACGCCGACGGCGCAGACGGTAAGTCAGACACCTACCACACAAACAAACAACACGTACCCGCTAAATGGTACGCACACACAGGGGATCCACATCCTGGCCACCAACAACAGGCCACCATAGGGTTTGCATGGCCAGCACCACTATCACCCCCACCCATAGGGCATATGTTGCCCATCACCCCTGCCACCCCCACTCATAGGGCTTATGTTGCCCATCACCCCTGCCACCCCCACCCATAGGGCTTATGTTGCCCATCACCCCTGCCACTCCCACCCATAGGGGACCTGTTGCCCATCACCCCTGCCACCCCCAGCCATAGGGGACCTGTTGCCCATCAGCCCTGCCACCCCCAGCCATAGGGGACCTGTTGCCTATCACCCCTGCCACCCCCACCCATAGGGCTTATGTTGCCCATCACCCCTGCCACCCCCAGCCATAGGGGACCTGTTGCCCATCACCCCTGCTACCCCGAGCCATAGGGGACCTGTTGCCCATCACCTCTGCCACCCCCAGCCATAGGGGACCTGTTGCCCATCACCCCTGTCACCCCCAGCCATAGGGCTTATGTTGCCCATCACCCCTGCCGCCCCCAGCCATAGGGGACCTGTTGCCTATGACCCCTGCCACCCCCACCCATAGGGCTTATGTTGCCCATCACTACTGCCACCCCCACTCATAGGGCTTATGTTGCCCATCACCCCTGCCACCCCCACCCATAGGGGACCTGTTGCCCATCACCCCTGCCACCCCCAGCCATAGGGGGCTGTTGCCCATCACCCCTGCCTCCCCCAGCCATAGGGGACCTGTTACCTATCACCCCTGCCATCCCCACTCATAGGGCTTATGTTGCCCATCACCCCTGCCACCCCACCCATAGGGGACCTGTTGCCCATCACCCCTGCCACCCCCAGCCATAGGGGACCTGTTGCCTATCACCCCTGCCACCCCCCCATAGGGCTTATGTTGCCCATCACCCCTGCCACCCCCAGCCATAGGGGACCTGTTGCCTATCACCCCTGCCACCCCGAGCCATAGGGGACCTGTTGCCCATCACCCCTGCCACCCGAGCCATAGGGGACCTGTTGCCTATCACCCCTGCCACCCCCACCCATAGGGCTTATGTTGCCCATCACCCCTGCCACCCCCAGCCATAGGGGACCTGTTGCCCATCACCCCTGCCACCCTCCACTCATAGGGGACCTGTTGCCCATCACCCCTGCCACCCCCAGCCATAGGGGTCCTGTTGCCCATCACCCCTGCCACCCCTACTCATAGGATGGGTGATGCGCCACACATCCATCATACTCCAACATTAGGTATGTCAGCAAAATACATCCCCCCTAACATCATGACAACAGTGTGTAGTCTGGGACAAATGCCCACAACAGTGATTATGACTTCGAACATACAATGTAAGTAACAGCACATGTGTGACCAACAAATGAGTGTGCCCTACACAAGGCAAGCATCACTATAGCACTGTGTCAATGTAAAAAGAACACCCCTCACTGTGTAGAACAAAAGTTAAGTGTGGGCTTCCAAACTGCAGCATATGTTGAGCATTGTGGTGATGGGGTCTAAACCCCCCCTCATCACAGTGACCAAAAGGTAAGTGTCATCATGGTCAAAGCTGCAAATAACAAACCGCATGTATAATCCCTGCTCCTAACACATTAAACACTTCTGGGGCGAAGTAGTGGTTGTGTCCCATACCCACAGAGATGTGGTGAGGCTAACAGTTCTGTGAAAATCTAACACAGTCTCGGCCATGTGCAGACAAGCACCACCCATGGGGGCTGACAATGCATACACTGTACAATGACACAAGAGCAGAAGTGATCATCACAAAGCATACACACATCTCGAAAATAGACACACTAATCAAAACAACCTGTGTAGACTGTAGGTGTCAGCTCACAAACTCCCATTCCATGCCAGCAATGGCACCTAACAACCAGGATGAATGTGCACAATGATGTGATATGACTCACAGGGACAGCAGGGAAAATCACAGAAACAGCATCCAGACAAAGGCCCACAACAGCAATACCAATGCACTGATGCAGATGCACAAACACAAACAGGCAACCTCACACTGCACATCTGACACAACATGTGTGTGTGTGTGTGTCTCAGTATCTCGAGGCAACTACACAACACATGAGGGGGGCTGAACCACAGTGACACAGATGTGGACACAGTGCCATACAAAAGTAAACCATCATTGGGACACCCTTAGTGGGCAATCAGGCATTGTACGATGAGAGGGAGCACAGCAGACACATGTGACACAAGCTGGAATGAACACCAACTAACACAGCAAGAGACTGACACACAACAGCACTGCCCCCAGGGACCAGACATTGGGATGACACAAGCATGCATAACACCTCCACTGTGATGACAAAGGCAGATGTCGTACAAACTGGGAAACCCAGACATGTGTCCTGTTCCACAAACGTACATCACACAGACACAAAGCCCTCAGCATGGCCCCTCATCCATGGACAAACGGGAGCTAGGAGACCATCCATGCAAACATTTACATCAGTCCACCCTCAACACCACACACCCTGAACTGCAACAATGTGCATCTGTGAAGCCCACATGGACAGGTGACATTGCACATGCACCCATGACAAACACAGGAATGTTGGGAGGAACTAAGGTGCACAGACTCATCACACAAGGACAGTTTACAACCCTGGTGAATGACAGACATACTGCACAGTATGCGTTACATGGCCATGACGTCAAAGCTCACCTAACCTTCAGAATACCTGCCACAGTCCCAGGACAATGCAGAAGCCAAGGAGAACCACAAGGCACACATGCTGACACCTGCCAACATTGCAGCCCTGAACCCGACAAGTGGGAGCAGTCACACACACATACACATGTCTCAATCACTGAAAGGTACCACCTAGGGACAACTACATGATATTGCGAATAAACAAGTGCCTTGTGGAACCCTGACTGTGTCCTATCTGTGTCTGACAACATCATCACCACTCAGAACTGACAAATCCCAATGATGAAACACCAATTAACAGTAGTGTGTCACGCACCCACACATCTGGTAGCCCATGGCAAAGTAGTGGGATGAACACAGTACCACTCAGCAAGCATCAACAACAGGAACATATCAAGGGAACACTGCCTGTGTATGAAAAGGGATGTGGACACACACACACATGCTCATACAACACACACCATGGGCCCAGGCTATGTCACGGGACAACACACTTACTTGAGGGGACCCAACACCTGTGGAAGCCCAGCTGTGCCAAACATATTCACAGCGCGTCTCACTCGTGTCAGCAGAACTCTTGGTCAGTCAGCCATCAGTTACCTCACAATGAAGGCTCTGGTCACAACAGCCTGGGTACGGGAGTCTCCCCTAAGTCATCTGCACATAATCAAAACATATGTACAGCAAGTTGCACAGAGGACCCAGTTGCTCCTATACCAATGATGCCCACACCTGTAGGTCCAGTGGAGATGCGCACAAAGTCTGTGAAATTGACAAATTGGACAATGGGAAGCACATCATATGTGCATGGGTGCAAGCCAGAGATGTGACCATGCAAATGAAATGTTCACAGAGATGTCCACAAATAGTTGATCATGACACACCCAGGTAGCTGCAAAGGATGACATGGATACCCACCAGAATAGGATACATATCTCATGGACCACATGGAGTACCTCACATCAACACATCAGTATTCAACATTGGAAACCAAGCATTACAGGTGCAAGGGCATGTTAAACATCATCAACATAATGTACAGCTAAATCAAGTTCACAGGGATAAAGAAAAAAGTTGTATTCAGCATATTAAAAGTTAAACGTCCATTCAAACAAAAGGCCACTGGCCAGTCCATTTCCAAATGCCAAGGAGTGAACTAGAGTGACAACTGTCACACGTTGTTTGCCTGCACTGCTAAGGACAGGGGACATCCCCCCGGAGGGGCATACATGGAGGCAGGCCAGGCACCACAGGGACAGGATCAGGGCACAGCAGAAGGAGGCTGTGAAGAGGTGGTGGATGCAGGCGAGACACTTGCAACTATAGTGGAGCTGACTGAAGTGGTGGGTGCAGTCACGACTGTGGGGCACAAGTCAGATGGGGTGGGTGCTGGCACAACTTCAGTGGGCAGGTCAGATGGAGTGGATCGGGTCCCCACTGCAGTGCCCAAGTCAGACGGGGTGGTTGTGGACTCCACTGCAGCGCCTAAATCCATGGGAGCGGAATGGGGTGCAGGTGAGGTCGGCAGGACAGAGGGGGGACATGGTCCCCACATCAGTGGCACTAACCGTCTGACCAGGTGTGGAGGAGCAAGTGGTGGGGGGGAGGGCCTCAGCATTTTGAGGATGGTGTATCTGTGGGTGGGGGAACCCGGGGCAGGGAGTGGCAGGGGAACCTCTGGAGTGGTGTCCTGGGGGATGGAGGACGGAGACTTTGCCTTGGAGCTGCGTGGTGGCGGTGGGGTCTTGCTCTTCTGGCTCCGCGGGAACTTGCGGGTGGGGGTCTCAGTCTGACTGCGCCTGGGGGAGGGTGTCCGGGTGTGAGGGGCACTCCCCTCGGTGTGTGGGGACTTCCTCTTCCCCTTGTAATCAGGATCTGCTGGGTCGGTGGGGAAGAGGCCAAGGTCACAGAGGAAGAGCTTCTGTGGAAATAGGGTTGCAGGTGAGGCAAGGGAAGGGGGCTGGGAAGGAGAGGTTTCGGAGGACTGCGGAGGTCTGTACACCAGCCCCTATGAGTGTGGTATCAGTCCCCTGCGCTTGCTTGTGTGCACGTCTAGACCTTGGTTTGGGTGTTTGTGTGCTGCCCGTGTCTGTGGCTTTGTGAGAATGTGAAGGTGTGTGTGTGCTTGGGACAGGTAGGCTGCTAGGAATTGTGGGTGGTGCAGGGGTAGGAGGGGTGCGGGACTGTTGGAGGAGGGACACTGCTGCCGTCAGGGAGGAGGCCATGGACTGATTGGTCCTCTGTAGGGCAGACATGCCCGAGGAAATGCCCTCCATGAACAACACCAGTTGCGTCAACAGACTTGTGTATGCATGGAGGACCTTCAGCATTGCCGTCTGCCCTACATGGATCTGTCTAAGTAAGTCCACAGACTCCTCACTCAGGGCAGCAGGGGACACAGGGGCAGGGGGTGCGGTGCCTGGCACAAAGGAGACATACTCCCGAACACGGGAGCCTACAGGGACCTCTGGGATGGGAGCCGATGGGAGGGTGGTTATGGTGGTGGTGGGGGCGGTGGCGGGGACAGCTTCACTAGCTGGGGTTTGGTGGCTGCTGACACCCGCCTCCACAAGGGAGTCATCCTCAGAGCTGCTGTGGCCCTCAGCTGAGGGGGATGGTGCTGACGACTCCTCTGTGTGGCTCCATTCGCCCTCTGTGCCACTGGGTCACCCCGACTCCTCTCCTTCTGTCCCTGTCAAGCTCTGTGGCTCATCCTGGTCCGTGGAGCTATCCCCTCCTGTGGCCGTGGATGTATTTGGATAGGAATAGGAAGTAAGAGAACAACATCAGTCACCTGCACTGACTGCACACACCACAGTGAGTACATCACATCACAGGGCAAGCCCTGGCATCATCAGCTGAACACAGCTCAAAGTGCCAACACTGTTTAGAATAAGCCAATTGTCATTCTCAACATCAACCATGGCACACATATCCCTCCTTGACTCACACACATATGTCTGTTGCATGTTGGATGCTAATACCCCAATGGCCCGACATGCACCACCCACATATTTGTTGTACATGCTAGTGAACATGCAGGAGTATGTCACTATACACGCAGCACATCTCTTGCTACTGACTCAGTACAGGTGTCCGAATGAAGGGAAGGGCAGAGACTCATTTCACATGCTTGTGATGCATGCCAGCAACACACACTATGATGTTCTCATGTCCTGATGGGCAATGCCACAATGGGGTGCATGGTGCACACTTGAACACAATGCAGGGTCACTCATAGCAAGTTTAATGCCATGGCACTGGCATGCCTGGAAAGTCAGTCAACACTGTCTCCTGTCACAGGGGCAGGGCATCCAGACAACAAGAGTATGCACTGTCTCACAATCATAGCTCAGGGGTAAAGCTAACTCTGCAGATGACCGGTGCACTTTCCCATCCCCTGCAAACAACATATCCAGGACCCAGAAGACCCCACATCATGCAAATCAGACATATGAGTCTCTGCAAACACATCTCCCTGTACATTAACACATCACAGTCTGCCATGCGTGTAACCCAGCTTCCTGAAGAACACAGTTGCATACACCATTGTGCGCTGTCAGATGATCACACACCTATATGTCACACAGGTCTTGTCTGTCACAGTCACATCTCAGATGTCCTGTTGATCCTCTGAATCATGGACACCCCAGTTGTACGTAACAACAAGCCACACCATAATGACACAGAGGCAGACACCTGAAGGCACATGTCACTAAGCACAACCTGTAATTTGAAACACAGGAGTGGGATTACAGAGTGTTTCTAAATGCCCTTGAGGAGGCATGACTGCACAGGTCTACATGAAACAGTGTTTGGCCCTGGACAGTAGTCAGGTGGCTAAGCAAGTGTGACATACTTGATATACATACTCCT
Organism: Triturus cristatus; assembly: GCF_964204655.1. NCBI lineage: Eukaryota > Metazoa > Chordata > Amphibia > Caudata > Salamandridae > Triturus > Triturus cristatus. Next base: position 495,333,321 of record NC_140588.1, read on the forward strand.
GAGTGCCCAAAATTGGAGTCCCCTGCTGCATGGGTTTGTTTGGAACACCCCAGCCACATGTGGCGAGTCAGACCAACAATTGGAACACATCTCAAGGGCACACACAGATCACATGTCAGATCTCAGGCATTGGGCAAACAATTGAACCACCCATGAAACACACAACAGAGTCACGGGAACAGATGCTGTCCGGTAGCTGAAGCATAACTGACTGCAGGGACACAGTGCCCTAGTGACACAAGCAACAGACTGTAGGGGCCACACCTGTGGAACAGATGAGGAGGGTGCATCACACAATTGAGGGACCTGAGTATTGCACTATAAGATCTACGTAATGTGGAAGTGTGACCAGGCAAAAAGGCTGCAATTAGCATGTCAGACATAGTACACAGATTAGGCATGGACTTACCCCCTTCCTACTGCTGTCTGGCCTTCAGCTGCCTATCCAGGTACGGGAAGACCACCGCCAGGATCCAGAGCATGTGGGGAGTCAGGGTCCGGTGTCTGCCCCTCCTGCGTGGATGTGACAGCTTCAGCTGGACTCTAGCTATCCTCCGGGTCCAGCCCCGAAGGTCCTGCCACCTCTTCTGGCAGTTGCGGATCCAGCGCTTGTAGACCCCCACCAAATGAACTGCCGGGCGATGGTCAGCCTTATCTCCTGCATCTGGTGGGCATCAACCTGTGAGGATGACAAAGTTAAAAGTACATTAACACACATGCCCCATATTTGTGCTGCACACATTTGGAGATACATGTCATCATCACAAAGGGAAATGAGTTACACAGGTAGTGCAATCATGGGGAAGGACAGATCACCTGCATGTCTGACATGTTAACACTGCCTGGGAAGTTTAAGTTTGCACTAATGCACTTTAGCAGCAGAACACCTGTTCATTACATGTCCCTACACACTTTGGGTGATGAAAGTAGTCAGTGAGAATGCTTGCCTCTGTTGTACACACTGCTAGTACGGCTAGTCAGACAACATGCACAATTAGGAAGGCAGTGGACTGCACACTCACCTGCTCCCATGGTTTCCCATAGAGCTTGCTGTACTGTGGAAGGAGCCCGTCCACCAGGGCCTGGTTCTCCTCCTCAGTGAAGGCTGGGGCCCTCTCCAGAGTACGTGCCATAGCAGGAGCCAGAGGATGCAGAGACAGCAGCATTGGTAGCAGGGATGTGGTCCAGTAGCATGTAGGGCAGGCAAGTGTGCTCCCTGGGGGCCAGCCAGCCTTATATCTGTGCTGCAGAGGCAGAATCTGTGCCATGTGTCCCAAGTGATAGGTCCAACATTGTTGCATTCTATGAATCTGGCCAATCCATGGAAAAGTATGACTCGTACACGCCTTCCGCATCGTTCAAATCTTCACCTTCATGAAACACTAGTAATTGCAACATTGTTGTAGGCATCCAACTGAATTTCCAGGGCACAACTCGTACAAGTTTTGAATCTGCATCTGTCTCCATGACAGTCCAGAGCCACTGGGTGCACCCGGCTCGGTCAACTGACTGTACAACGCTTAGTTTGAAAATACACATGCACCCATCTCCATACGATTCAATGGCCAAGGCGTACGCCTGTCTTGGACCATGCCTGCCCGGCGCGTATGCATGATAGTCACCCGTGTCGGACCTCATTGCATTCAATGGCAAAGCATACGTACAGCTCGGTCATGAACCGTGCAATGCGTATGCATTGTCACCCGCGTCGGACCTCATTGCATTCAATGGTAAAGCGTACGCGCGGATCGTCATGAACCATGCAATGCGTACGCATTGTCACCCGTGTCTGACCTCATTGCAGTCAATGGCAAAGCATACGCATGGCTCGGTCATGAACCGTGCAATGCGTACGCATTGTCACCCGCGTTGGACCTCATTGCATTCAATGGCAAAGTGTACGCACGGCTCGGTCATGAACCGTGCAATGCGTACGCATTGTCACCCGCGTCGGACCTCATTGGTGTGACTATTCGAAGGATTCAACACTCAATTACTTGCCAGGGACACCTGTGCACACCTACCACACGACAGCATTGGCCACACAGTGTCCCATGGCATGTAAGGCTGCATTCCCTGGGTGTTTGGGGGGGCCACATTTGGTTTGTTGGGTGGCACTTTTGTGCAGCCACTCCCAGGCTTTGCACGTGTACATGGGGGCAGAATCCTTTGTGTGTCGTGCACATTACCACTGTGATGTGCAAATGTACAGTAATGGGCATGAGTCACGGACACAGTTTCATGTTGGATATGTTTGGGCCATGTCACATACACCCTGAGTCCTGGGGGTGATGGCATGTACGTCACAGTGAGAACTGTAGCCACAATACTGATGTGCACCCACAGTCTGTGTGCATGTTGTGTCTCAGATGTGTCTGATCAAATGTGCCCAATGGGTGACAGTCTCCACATCCATGTGGTATATGCATCAACCTTGATGGTGTGTGTGTGTGTGTCTAAGAGATGTACATGTAGGGCCTGCAGGGACAACAGGGGCCACTACCTGTGGGTCTCATGCTTGCCTTGTGGTGTGTACGTGATACGCTACATACATGCCAGTGTCGATGTGGCAATACAGGGACCCTGGGTTTCTGCATGGCAAAGATCTGTGATGCCTGGGAGACATCAGGCCTCACTTGTCACTGTGGTGTGTGTTTGTAACGTCAGAGCAGAACATAGGTCGGGTGAACCAGCCATATGATTGGCCATTGCACTACATGGGACTCATGTGGACATGTGGAGTTGAGATGTGAGGTGATGGTCATGTAGGTGACATATGTGTCCATGCCCAGCAGCACTCACCTCAGTACATTGTGTAATGTCATGATCTATCATGTGATATTGAGCCTGGTCATGGCCACATGGGTGGATGAACCGACAATCTTCCTTTGTTCATCTCTGTTCTGCAGAGCACCAGCTGTCCATCGACTGTTCCCAGACCTTGCAACCATGCAGGAACACGACTGCATCCGACGGTACCGCTTCACCAGGCCACTGATTGAGGAGTTGGCGAAGCAGTTGGCGCCACATCTGCTACCTGGCCAGACATATCCTACAGAACTGACCCCAGAGGTGAAGGTGATGGCAGCCCTGCACTTATTTGCTACTGGTACCTTCCAGTACACTGTGGCTACTGCTGGTGGTATGTCGCAAACTGTGTTTAGTCGGGTGCTACGCGATGTCTTGGAGGGGATGTTGCATTTCCTAGAGCTGTACATCAAGTTCCCGAGCCCAGCTGAACTCCCTGAAATAAAGAATGCCTTTTATACACTGGGGAGGATGCCGAACGTCATTGGATCTATTGATAGGACACATGTGGCCCTGATACCACCACAGGCAAATGAGCTGACATACCGGAACAGGAAACATTTCCACTCGATCAAAGTTCTGGTGGTATGTCTTGCAGACATGTCTATCACACATGTGTGTGAACGGTTCCCTGGTTCTGCGCACGATGCCTGCATAATGAGTAGTCGCATTGCAACGCTGATGTCACAGATGCCAGCTCAGCATGCCTGGCTTGTCGGTGTGTACTGACTGTTTATCATTGTGTGTGTTTGTCAATGTTGTATTCTGCACTCCTACAAAACTCGCTAGTTGTTCATTTTTGTGTGTGTAGGTGACTCCGGATACCCCAACATGCCGTGGTTGCTGACACCCCTCAGGAACGCTGTGACACGAGCCGAGATGCGCTACAATGAGGCACATGGTCGGAGCAGGAGGGTGATGGAGCAGACATTTGGCCTCCTGAAAAGCCGCTTTCGCTGCCTGGACAAGACCGGAGGGGCCCTCCCATATGAACCTGCACAGGTGTGCAAAATAATCTTTGTATGCTGCATGCTACACAACATGGCAGTGCGGAAGAAGGTCCTCTCATCCAGGATGACGATGATGATGATGACCAACCTCCGCACCTGTGAGGATCCTGGCCTGGGCCAAGATGCCAGTGATGATGAGGATAAGGGTGCCGTCCGCTCACAGGTCCTCAACAACTTCTTCACTTGAATGTGACTTTCCAGGGTTGTTATGTCAATGGTTGGAGTTAGCCTGGAATGTGTTTTGGCTGCTCTGTTGCTGTCTGAGTGTGTCTGTGTGCCACTTGACTGGATGCATGCAATGATGTGTCCATTCAGGTGGTGTGTACTCCACAATAGGGTAGTACTGCTAACTTGTTTTTGTGTAGGTTTCTTGCAACATGTTTTGTGCATGTGTATTGCATTTCTCTCCTGCTCTCCTGTGCTTTTGACTGTGTCTTGTGTCTGTCCTTCACAGGGTCATTTGCCTGTTGTATGTTCAACACTGACCCCCAACACCCAGAATCCGACACCAGTGTGGGAGTAGTCAATTGACATCAAGTGATGTGCCACACACCCCTGGACTACAATTCTCAGACACGCTGTGACCGTGTGTCCACCGTAACGTACAATTGCCTTACAACTATTTTTGAATAAACATGTTGCTGATGTGTAATGAACCTGTGCTATGCTTTGTTAGGTGCGTTGTCTGTCTTCCCACATCTGACTGACATTTGCTTACCTCACCTGTGGACTTGTTACCACTGACTGTGGATAGGTGTTATGGTTGTGCATACCTATGTGTTTCAAGTCAACATCATTGTGTGGGATGAGTAACATGGCCATGGTGAGTATGTGTTGTGGTGCCATAGAGGTGTGTCTCCCTCACATGTGTCACATCACCATGACTCACCTAACGGTGGTCACATTGTTGCAGTATTTGGCATGTGTTGTGTAGCATATTGACATCTCCATGACACATGACAATTTGGAATCACAACAGAGGCAAGTGTGGTGTACTGGTGAGTTTATTTTCAAACATGTGTGAGGAAAGTGCACAGGATGGTGAGTGCTGTACATTGGTTTTGGAATCCAAAGTTCACATTAGAGTTGGAAGTGCTGGTAGATGAAATGTCCAGAGTAAAGTCCACAGTCATCTGCTACATTGGCCCAACATGAACCCTCCATGTCATGTGGGTGAGTTGTGTGCGATTGAACAAGTTGAACGGGTTGCGCACAAAGAACATTGTCCAGAACAAGTTTATAGGCCCTGGGGGATGTGCTGGGACATCTGTCTCTCACATGTCCTTTTTCGGACAACCCCTCTTCTTCCTGCGGGGGGGATCCTCAGGTGCAGGCCTCTGCGGTGCAGGGGACTCTCCGTCAGAGTCCTCCTCCCTCCCTGTGGCGCTGGCAGATGGTGTTGCAACAGATGTTATGGCCAGAGAGGGAGGTGTGGACAGGTTTGTGTTGATCTGGCGGAGGCATTGGAGTACGTCCCGATGCACCACAGTAAGGGCATCCCACTTTGCCTCAATGCGGGCATGGTGGGCAGCCTGCTCCTGTTGCATGTCCTTGAGGATCCCCACTACCTGGCCAAATCCTCCGGTGCTATCCTGGTACACATCTATGATGCATGCCAGTTGGGGGTCATCATGCAGTCCAGACCCCTCTGCAAGGCTAGCCCTCTGCCTCCCACCCCTCCCAGCACCCCTATCCACACGGGCAGGACCAGCGGCGGGACGCACAGGTGACACTGGGATCCCTTGGGTGGTGTTGCTGGTGGTGTTTGCTGTAGCTTCCGGGGGGTCCTGTGTCCCTGTGCTGTGGGTGTTCAGTGGCCTTGGTCTGTCCGTGTTGGCGAGGGTGCCCTGTCGGTTTCCAGATGCTGGAGGCATGGGTACAGGGGGTGCAGATGTTGATGCTGCTGGTGCTGCATGATGACTCACACCGGAGGGGCCAGGTTGGTCGTCGTCATCCGAAGAGGACAGAGACAGAGTCAAACCAGAGAGCTCAGTGTCCACCAGAGTCTGGGCCTGGGAATCCTCTTCATTTGGTGCTGGGGCCCCAGCACCACCTGTGTTTGGAAGAGACACAAAATGTGAGTTATGTTTCTACATGCATCGATGGTTCACAAACATGACATTTTCTACTGTACGAACAGATGCCTGCCTGTACACTGCTTTTTCCCAGCTTGTCACAGACAGAGTTTGATATTGTTGTTGCCCATGTCCCAGCAGGGCCTTGTGCGCCCCACAACAGAGCCCAGTGTCAGACATCTTGTCAGTCCCTTCCCACTCCCTGTGAGGCGAGCATGGTTCAGTGTATGCTTGCTGGGCCATGTGAGTGGGTGTAGATTGTCTGTGACTGCGACTCCCACCATGCTCTTGGCTACACCCCCCTTCCAGGCATGCCCATACTTCCTCCCTCTTGACTCTGCTTCCCTGTGAGGGTGTGTGGCAGCAATGGCAAGATGGCTGACTGTGAAGTCCTGGTGTTTGTTGTAGCCCATTTCCCAGCAGGGCCTTGTGCTCCCCACAACAGAGCCCAGTGTCAGACATCTTGTCAGTCCCTTCCCACTCCCTGTGAGGTGAGCATGGTTCAGTGTATGCTTGCTGGGCCATGTGAGTGGGTGCAGATTGTCTGTGACTGTGACTCCCATCATTCTCTTGGCTACACCCCCCTTCCCAGCATGCCCATACTTCCTCCCTCTTGACTCTGCTTCCCTGTGAGGGGGTGTAACAGCAATGGCAAGATGGCTGACTGTGAAGTCCTGGTGTTTATTGTAGCCCATTTCCCAGCAGGGCCTTGTGCTCCCCACAACAGAGCCCAGTGTCAGACATCTTGTCGGTCCCTTCCCACTCCCTGTGGGGCGAGCATGGTTCAGTGTATGCTTGCTGGGCCATGTGAGTGGGTGTAGCTTGTCTGTGACTGCAACTCCCATCATGCTCTTGGCTACACCCCCTTCCCAGCATGCCCATACTTCCTCCCTCTTGACTCTGCTTCCCTGTGAGGGGGTGTGACAGCAATGGCAAGATGGCTGACTGTGAAATCCTGGTGCTTGTTTGGCTACAAGTCCAAAGAGAGCCCCTGTGCTTCACACAGCTGCACCCAGTACAGGGTGTCTTTTGATGATGTTTCACAGAGGTGTCAGTCAATGCATTCTACCCGGTGAGTTGTGTGGAGTTTGTGTTGAGGGGGGTGTGTGTCTCCACATGCTGGTAAGTATGGTGAGAGCTGTCAGTCCTCCTTCCCACCCGGCCAAGCATCCCACCATGAAACGTGCTTCCATTGGAGGGCGTGCAAGTTGTCTTTCAGAATGTCAGTCAGTGGTGTCCTGCTTCTGATTTGCACACATACCCTAGCAGGGCCTTGTGCTCCCCACAGCAGGACCCAGTGTCAGCCATCTTGTCAGTCATTTTCCACTCCCTGTGATGTGGGCATGTTTCAGAGAGGTCTTGAATGGCCACTTTTGAGGGGGAGCATTATCTGTGATTACAAACCCCATCATGCTTTTGGATACACTCACTTCACCTGCATCCCCACAATTCCTTCCTGTCAGTCAGCTGCACTGTGAGGTAGTGTGTTTGTGGTGGCAAACTGTCTGGCAGTGTCTATTTAGCATTGTGCCACTGCCTTGCTCTATTTGTTTGTAAGTTGGTGCATGTCATGACACAGTTCCAAGTCACTATGAGATGGCAGGTATTGTGTTTGTCTGACTGGCATACATATCTTGGGTTGATTATCTATTGGTTAGTGTAGCTTTGCTTGCGGTGCATGGTTTCACTGTCCCCTTGCCACACAATCTTGGGTATGTTGTTTGTGTACTCACCAGGCTCTGGTATGTCTGTTAGCCCATAGACGCTCTCTGGTGGTAGGATGTCCCACACCTTCTCCTCCCAGGTCCTGAAGTAGACTGGTTTGGCAGGAGGGCCACCGCCGGTGCACTGACTTAGGGTGTGATCTTTATCAATTCGTTTCTTGACCCTCCTGCGCACGTCATACCACCTGGTCTGGATATCGTCCTTTGTGTGCCTTGCTGGTGCTTGAGCGTTCATCTTGTCCACAATCCTCGCCCACATCTTTGTTTTCTGTGACATGGGGGTCCTTTGGACTAATGTACCAAACAAATGTGGCTCTACTCTGATGATCTCGTCTACCAGCACTTCTAACTCACTATCTGTGAACTTTGGATTCTTCTTTGGGGGCATGGTGATGGGTGGTGGTGGTGAGGGATGTGTGTGTGAGGGTGCAAGTGAGGGTGGGTTGGTGTTGGTTTTGCTGGCTGTATGTGTGTGTAATGTTGGATAAGGTGCTGATGGTGTGTGAGTTGTGTGATGGGTGAGTTGTGAGTGTGTCTGTGGTTGCTGTGTAATGGTGTGTGCTGCTGGCTGTGTCTCCTGTTTGCAAGGGATGATGGTAGTGATTGTAGTCCTTTATATATTTGGAGTTGTGGGTGTGTCTTTCTCCCAGGTTTTTTTTATTTGGTATTTATTGGCTTTGTCATTGCTTGTTTGGTCCTTTTTTTGTCTTTTTTCCTTTGGGTTTTGAAGGCATGAAGGAGACGTTCATCTGACGGATACGGATGCTGATGTTGTCTCGTGCGGGCTTCTCCGCCTCATTCACGCTGCCTATCTTCTGTGTTTCATATGCATCGGTCGCGAAGGTCTCTATTGCTTGTGGTCCCGGTTTTCTGTGCGTGTCGATCGTGCGGCTTGGTCTCCGTGCGAGTCGGTCTGAGTTTCCACGCATTGCATCGTACTGCGCGGATCGGACATCACGGGTACGGGTCAGTCGGGTTCATTCCAGGTTCGTGTCGGTCGGTGAAATTCGCGTCGGTTTTCCGGCCGGATCACTATTTTCCCTACGGCTCGGTCGTACGGCTTGTATTCCATACGTGTCGGTTGTAATTCACACGCATTGTTCGTACTGCACGGATCGTACGGCGCTGGTCCATGTCGGTCGGTATCCGGTCCGGATCCGTGTCGGTCGGTACTTTTTGCGGCCGTAATCCGAATCGACCCCTCAATGTTAGGAGTAAACCTAAAACAAAGTACTTATACATTTCGACTTGACTTTAGATTGCAAATAATACAAGACGTGTTGAAAATTTTCATAAAAAGCATAAGACTTGTATTGAGCAATAACCTTTAAAATAGTTCTAGGCAGATCTTTGATATAGCCAATAGCCGTCTGTACCAAGCACAGCAAAATAAATGTATATTTTTCCAATTAGGAGTTTAACATTGCGGTTAGACTATTTCCAGATTTAAAAAATATTTGGATGGAGCTATTCTACACACAAGACAGACTATAATTACATATAGTAATTATATATCCTACTGAACTGGACTGAAAAAGATTGGTGTGAAAAATATTGTTGACTGAAAAAATAGAATTAAAATAAGTAGTGGCTTTCATGCATTATACAGGAAACATAAGTGTACTGGTAGAGGGTGTAAGGGGCATCCTCCCAAAGTAGACAGGAGCATTTAAAATGAGGTGGGGTAAAGGGTCAGGAGACTAGCAATGCATTTTAATTATTCAGGTAAAGTTAGAGTTAATGGATAATTACGGGACTTTAGGGTAGCACTAAGGAGTAGTAGAGGGTTATTATGAATCAGGGTAGCATTAAAGAGTAGTACATTTTTTAAGCATCAAGAAATTATAGAATGTATGGGCAGTTTGGGGTTTAATACCTTTAGAGACGGTAAGCATTCATGGATAGTAAGGGATTATTAGGCTACAGTTAGATTAATGAAAGAGTGCATACAATAATAAAAGATTTAAAAATCAACATTTTGGGAATTTTCATAGGTAATCATGAAAAACACAAAATTATCCCCTTGAAATTTTTACTCGCCACTACCTCATACTCTCTGCACTGTTCTGCTAGGATAAACCATCAGGCCTCCACACCTAAAGACCACACAGTTGGCACCCATATACAGCTGAATGTGGACCTTTGCGGTAAATAGAGAAGCATGTCCTACCTTCTGGCCTAAGGTCAAGGACCAGGAAGCTGTGTTTCGATCAAGGTTCTGGTGCAGCAGTGCCGGAGCCACCAAGTGTGTTCTTTCGATATCTCGCAGTACTGATCTTAAATATGATTATATTACGATCAGTCTTAACTCCAATTTCTCATGGGCTAAAAGAATTAAAACAAGAATTATTACCAACAATTACTGCACTGTATTCATGTAATGTTTCTAGCAAATGTGCTACCTGTACAATACTGTTTTAAACAAAACAAATAAACACAAACATTTTAGATAATAAATTCAGGTGGTTTTAATGGAATGTGCATGAGTGCAAGTGAGATCCTGGGTCCCTGCAAGCATTGTGATTTGTGTAATTTTGTGCAGAGTTGCTGGTTTCTGCAAAGAAGTGCATACACGTTTAAACATGAATATACGTGAACAAATGTGTGTGTATGTCTTAGTATGTGTGCATTACAGTGAGTGCCTGTGGCGCTGTGCATTAACTCTAGAATCCTGTTGGTGTAATGAGCAGAGTTATGGGAACACCTCATGTGACTCTACTGTGGCTGAACCCCAGCCCTGCCTGCCTCTGTGCCTCTTACCAACATTGGCTCCATGTGTGAGGCCCGCCAACACAGCAGAATGGGCCATAGACCTGACTGTGCTCCTTCGGCCATGCCGGAACCCAACTCAACTTCCTGCCCCGTGGACCCCGTGTGCGAGACCGCAGACTTCCAGAGCAGCGACTCCATGCCCCAGGTACTCTCTCTCTCGAGGGCCCACGGCCTGACTTCAAACCCACTGCATTGAAGACCTTTCTGAGGCAGAGGTGGCCGGTGGACTCATTTGATGAATACTATGACTCCCTCAAAGGAAGCACCTGCATCTTTCTTGAGCACTGTGATACCCCAGGAGAATGAGCAATTAACTTTACTACTGGCATAACTCTTGACAAACTGATTAGACTGTTGTCCTTTAGGCTTAGCTTTAATTAGATAAGGATGGCCTCTTTTTCTACAACTGGTGTGGAGTTTTTTTGTGGTGTCTTTCACTGTGTTACTTTACTATGTGTTGCACTAATACTTTACACATTGCCTTTTTGATAAGCCTGCCTGCTCTGCGCCAAGCTACCAGACGATGAGCAGAGGTAATCTTACATGTGTATCTGAATTAACCTGACTAGAATGGCGAGTTATTGCTGGCTTAGGTGTATACCCTAGCCAACCAAAATCCCCATTTGTAAAAGGGACCCATTCAGCAGCGCCTGCAGGTTGTCTTATTTCATTCCAAGCGGCAACGTGCAAAGGGGTAGTGGGGGCTTATTAGATTCCGTCAGGCCGAATTTAAAGGGCCATCAGGCATCCTTTTGTTCCAGGGAGCTATCTAGAAGCTTCACACCTACATGCAAATGCCTCGACCGAGGTGAGGCAGCTGCCCTCATCCTCCTGGACCTCTCAGCCTCCTTCAACACCGTTTCCCACCAAACCCTCTGTGCAAGACTCCACGATGCCGGGATCTGAGTCAATGCCCTGGATGGATCCACTCCTTCCTCTCCGGCAGAACGCAGCGGGTCAGTCTCCCACCTTTCCTCTCGGACCCTACACCAACTACCTGCGGTGTCCCCCAGGGGTCCTCCCTCAGTCCCAGGCTCTTCAACGTTTACATGGCTCCGCTCGCCCCCGTCATCAGAACCCACGGACTCAACATTGTTTGATACGCAGACACCCAACTCATTCTCTCCCTACCCAGCGAACACAACTTTCAAGATGGCATGGGAGTTGTCCCAAAATGGATGATAAGCAGCTGCCTACAACTCAACACTGACAAAACAGAAGTACTCATCATGGGCCCACACCCCGACGCCTGGAACAACACCTGGTGGCCCCTGCCCTCGGAAGCCCACCCACCCCCACGGACCATGCACGCAACCTTGGTATCATCCTGGACTCCGAGCTCAAAATGGACCACCAGATCAACTCAGTTGCATCCTCCTGCTTTCACACCCTCTGCCTCCTCCGTAAGATCTTCAAATGGATCCCCCTCGAGCACAGAAAGACCGTCACTCACGCCCTCATCACCAGCAGGCTCGACTACGGCATCGCACTCTACGCCAGAATAAACAAAAACCTTACCCGCAAACTATAAATCATCCAGAACGCCGCCGCAAGATTGGTTCTTAACCTGCCAAGACATTGCCATATCTCCCAGCACCTGCGTACACTCCACTTTCTCCCCATCGAGGCTAGAATCACCTTCAAGATTCTCATCCACGCACACAAAGCCCGCCACAACACCAGACCTGCATACCTGAACAGCCAACTCAAATTCCATGCACCCAAAAGGATCCTACGATCAGCCCAGCTCTCCTACGCCGTTGTTCCCTGCGCCAGAGAGACCAGATCGGGAAACCGCTCCTTCTCCTTCCTCGTGGCCAGAGCCTGGAATGCCTTACCACTCCACCTCAGACAGACAACATCACTCCCATCTTCACGAGAAACCTCAAAATTTGGCTCTTCGACAGACCCTCTCCTTGGTGGACTGGAACCTGAACCTCCCCTCCTCCCCAGCGCCTTGAGACCCTTACGGGTGAGTAGTTGCTCTTAACAAACACATGATTGATTAATACCTCAACCACCACTTCTCCTTCTAAACTTACACCAGACATCTCCACTCCGCCTAACTGGCCCAGGCCACCATCCCACGTATCAGCAAGACCACTGCTGGAGAAAGATCCTTCTCCTAACTCCTGGAACTCCCTGCCTCTCCACCTCAGGCAATCACCATTACGTCCGCAATTCAGGAAGGACCTCAAGACCTGGCTCTTCGACTGAACCGCAGATCCCCTCACCCACTCCCTTCACCCCCACACTGCTTGAAACCCTTATGGGTGAGGAGGTGCACTTTATAAAAATACTGATTTATTGAATGCAATGAATGGGAAAGAAAAGCTCGAAGCTTATCACTTCAAGAGAGGCTTGTTCAGTCCCTATATATAAGAGATATGCATGCACTATAATAATGCCATATAAGTTGGTTTGTTAAAGTATTTACATAGATAATTTAAATACCACTATTTTGTTTGTATTTCTTTTTATAGTGCTACTCATCCATATGTAGGGTGTCCAAGCGCTTTAGATCACATGCACACATATATTGACAATAAATCAAGAGTGTGTAAATGAATGTACAGGTTGTGTTACATAAGTGAGTGAGGGATACAAGGTGTAAGAGTTGCATGTTGTTTATAGCTCACTGTGCTATATTAGAAGGATTACAATTTATGAACTGTCGATAACAAAACTATCTCCGTGTTAAAAGCAGTGACCCACTTATCTAGCTACATAAAGTAAAAATATTGTCATCTACATATTACATGATCTGCTTTGCATCAGACATATTAGAGTGCATTTATAAAAAACTTGCAAGGGTTAATATCATATTAGTCCTTGCTAATTTTGTTAAATGCACTCATGAGGCATTATACTTGAGCTGCTAAACCAACTGGGCAATATGCTAAAATGATTAAAAAGCAGCATATTTAAACAATGCAAACATTGCACAACAAATTAAAAGTACCATTTATTATTTCACACTTAACTTATCAGGCAGCTGCTTCTGTCTTAGTCAGCTAGTTGATGGCCTTGATGCTGGTTGCTGTGTGTTTTTTGCTTTGTGCTTCTCCTGATGTCTCTGGACCTGCTCCTGCCACCTTCAATTCAGAGCTGCTACTGGTTCAGAGGAGCTGAAAGTGAAAGCTCTACTCTGTGCAGCATGCAGCATGTGACTCCACATCACAGGGTCATAAGTTAAGTCTCATGACTCTGTGACATAAGGAAATGTGTGTGTGGACTTTTTTTTAAATCAGAGTCAGTAAAGTTATTACAATAATGCTGGAAATCATTATTGTAATAACCTTTCCCAACTTGTCATAGAGTATGGATGGGGTCAGTTATGCTTGACCCCACCCCATCCAGTGACGACTGGTGAAAGGTGAAAGGGAGGGGTGAGGCAGGGCAGTGTGGTAGAGTAATGCAGCCTCAGGCTTATACAGAACCCGCCCGAGGCTGCTCTGCAATTTTGACGTTGCCTGGCGTCATTAGTGGGTGGGCCCTAACAGGGCTTTCAACATAAATACCGGGCTGACACCATGTCCGCCCGATAGAGCTAATGTTTCATTTTGAGACACATGCGCAAAGCGCATGTGTCACAAATGTTGCCCCCAAACTGCCTTAATCTGTGCCTGCCCTGCCTGCCTGACGCAATGACGCTGGAGTCTGATTCTGAGCGTGACAGGCAGGCAGCAGGACTCGTAAATCGGCACTCGGGCTGGGCACTGCAGTCCCGCGCGGGGGGCGTGCACAGTTCTGCTTTCTATTTAAAATGATAAGTAACATTGCTGTTACTTATCATTTTAAATCCAAATGGTGTGTGCTGCAGTGGGTACGTGTCTCTGTTTATCAGACCTCAATGGAACGTTTGTGTTTTCTTTATTGTTTCATACCCTGCTTTTTGGGCAACTCCTGTAATCTTTATTTTTTGCACATGTAAAGCGCTCTGATACCCCCGGGTCTAGCCAGCGCTATATAAAACCTTTCAAATAAATAAATAAATAAATACGTGGCCAGGCGAGTAGCAACGGTCAGGAAAGGGAGGGAGCCGCCCACCCATTGCAGAAAACCGCCGCTGCATTCCACCAGTGATTAATGAGCCCTATCCTAATGACCATAACGAAAACTAACATTATAATCGTTACTCACATTCCTTTGTTACCTTTTATCAGTGTGATCCATTACTAGCACTTCTGACTTTGACTTTTGTATGCCCACTTGTGGAAAATGTGTTTTCAGCATGCTCCAATCCACTCTTGAGTTTTTCCCTCCACTTTCACAAAGTATCATTTACTATTAGCAATCCCAAACAGCACAATAGTAGTGAAAGTATTGGATGTCGGAGGGGTAAGATTTACTATTCCCACTCCAGTCTGTGCAAGAGTAGAGAAAGTGTTGAAAGTCCGAGGAGTAGGACTAACTATTCTCACTGCAGTCTGTGCAACAGTAGGGAAAACATTGGACTTCGGAAGGGTTACAAATACTATTCCCACTCCGGTCTAAGCAACAGTAGTGAAAGTACTTCACTTCAAACACATTACATATTTCAATAATCCTATTACTATTAAACGCTTAATATAACTATTACACTATTATAAACAATTTGCATAATTAACAATCAATTAAATAATTATCAATAAAAAATGGTATTTATTACTTAATTAACTTTCCACCTTATACCGCTATAAACCTAGCAGCCCACACCTAAAAATAAAATATAATAAATAAGTATAACACAATGTACATGATTGATTTTAAAATAATTAATTTGCAATCAATAATTAATTGTTAATTAATTATTGCATTATTTACTCCCTACTCTATACCTCTGCAGACCACAAAACCTGCACCTAAAAAAAAAATATATATAGTATATATATATATATATATATATATATATATATATATATATATATATATATATCACAAGAGGAGTTCCCAGACTCCAGTAGATAGCTGGAACAGGTACAGACCACAGCACGCTGAAAATTGTCGTAGAAAAGGTTTATTCCTTAGAGTCAGTAGGCATGACGCGTTTCGGCCGTGTTACCACGGCCTTGATCACATGACACCATTAGGACCATACACAACAAATATAGTAAGTTGTAGACTCCTCCCATTTACATGAGCCAATAGGAGTGCGGCATACAGAACAGAAAACCTCCATATTACATCAAGGGTAAAAATAAAAATAAAAGGTAATGGAAAAAATACTACGTACACTGTGCACAAATACTGCACCATGACGAATAGCCACATCAAGCTGAATTGAACCATAGTGGTTATACAATAAAGCAATACCCTGAAGTAAAAAAATGTGCTCGCAAGTCCATAAATTTAGCCATGAATAAAATAGCTGAGAGGAATCAGAGTTACAACACTTATATATAAAAATCTTCCATAAAAGAAAGATCGATGCCAGCGGATAAACCTATTCAATAACCTTGTAGAGCCCCATACAATACATGATATAAAATAAGTGGATTATTATTACGTACAATCCTTCTGGATAAATCCTATATAGAAAAAATAGTTCCTTTAAACGAATGAGCCGCATACTACACAATGCTAATGAGTTTGCATATAAAAGTCACTGCATATATACATGTAAAAATATTGCTTGATTATTGCACATAACTCTTAAAACCAGTAGAAAATTAAAATTGCAAATAGACAGTCATGAATAATGCATTATCATACTGATGCATCCTAGATAATGTGCTCGTGCCTTTAGATTTATACAAGCCTATGTGGCACAAATCATATTGTGTATAAATATACAAAATAGACAAAAAAGCACATAGGACCAATGTAAAGGAAAAGTCCTAGAATAGACAAATGGCCCCACTGTATATATTAATTCCTAGGAGCAACAGTACTGGAAATAAAGTGCAAGTGCATTAGTGCAAAATACGCAACATATGTGCAAATCAGCAAAATCATGTAGTAGCGCAAAAAAGTTCTTAAGAACCATAGAATGAAAATCGGATAGGTAGATTGAATACATACATTAAATAAAGTCCACAGGTGTATAGGGGCTTGAATGCTAGAGAACCAACCAAGTTGTCATTCATGTCTTATACAGATTCATTCTAACCAAATGTGAGCCCAAGGCGAGAAATTGAACCTATACCCCATAGGGGTATCCCAAGGGTGGATATGATGACAAGAGTGATCTTTAACCAGCAGTTATGGATGAAGACTAAAAGGACTAAAATCTGCAGTAAATGTTTCTATAGAATAGTTTGATCAGTAGAGAGAATTTAGAGAATTTAACATGGATACACATAGGGAATGAGACATCATGAAAGTATTCAGAGAAATGTATGCATATCTTCCCCTGTGTTAAGGCCATTAGGCATCTTAGTATCTAATAAAAGAATGTATTGAGTTTCCAATTGCCTAAGGCGTTTCTCTCTATTGCCTCCTCTAATCTGTTTGGGTACTGCGTCGATCACAAAATATTTAAGATCCTTCAGGTTGTTCTTGTGAACTAATTTAAAATGTCGGGCAACAGGGTAACTGGAGTCAGAATTATATATATATTCTTCGTTTTACTCCGTTTTGCACACTCCTTCTTTTGGAAAAACGGGCACGGACCACAGCGTTGTGCAGGAAAATTATTGTTTATTGCTCCAGGACCTCTACAGCCATGACGCGTTTTAGCCCACCATGGGCCTTGATCACATGACACGCTCTGTCAGGTGAGCAGTTTTTTAATGCCATTTTCTTTCTCTCTCTTTTTTTCTTTTTCTCACAGTAACTTTATTTAGTGTCTTTACTCAACCAGTGTTATGAAGTGACATGTGCATTACGAAGTTTGTAGACACAGAAGGACAATTCCACAGCACAATGGACATAGGAAAGTGCCTAGTATAAACATTGCAGTTGCCCACATGCTTATATTACGGTAAAATACCATAGCAGCAATCTCCTTAATTGTTGTAAAACAGTATTGAGTAACTGTAGTCCATCAATTAATTATAACATTAAAATCTGTTATAATAAATATGAAAAGGGAACATGAATTTAAAAATATCTAAAATCATGTAAAATTGGACATTTCGGTATAAATACCTAACTTTGTAGTAGTCCTATCCCTGATTTGTTGTTCAAATTTTGCTGGTATTGTACAGATCCCCTGTCATTATATGTAAACATTCCGTATTCAAGAAAAGTGCAAGTGATGTGCAAAAAGCATAGTTAAAATTCTAACCTCTAAAATAGAAAAACCCTTAAAATTAATTTATTGCTAAAAAACGTACTACTAACTCACCCTATGTGTACAAACTTATGTGGGAGGCGGCGGTTAAAATGTTTTGATTACTATCAGGATGCTGAATAGTGTTTTACAATTTATGAATTTCAATAGTAATCATTGGACTGCTTTAAAACTCCTAAAATAGAAGTCTATTAACTTGCAGATACAATTTATTAAAGGCAAGAGTGTAATTCTTCAGTGGCATTCAGACCTTTGGGGAATTTAGTATCGAGGTTAATGATGTAATGTGCCTCGAGTAGTCTGAGAGCTTTTTCTCTGTCTCCTCCTCTTTTTTTAGGAGCGACCGTATCTATAAGGAAGTATCTTAGGCTACTAGGGTCTGCTTGGTGTACTTCACTAAAATGCCGTGCAACCGGATAAGTTAAGTCTTGGTTCTTTATTGCCCTTATGTGCTGGAGTACCCTTTTGTGTGCTTGTAGAATGGTGCTACCAATGTAACAAAGCCCACAAGGGCACTCCAGCGCGTAAACGGCATGGTCAGTTTTACAATTAAGTGACTTGGCTATCACATTCTCATTGGTGCTAAAAGGAGTTTTGTATGTGGTCTGATTACTGCTGTACTGGCAAGCCTTACAGACCCGGCATTTAAAAAACCCTTTCTGTGTGTCAGCCAAGAACTCTTACTGGCATCTATGAGATTGTTTTGAACCAAAATATCCTTCCTGGATATCGCTCTGCTATATATAGTAGCCGGTTTCTTGGGGAGTAGATGTCCAATTATGGGGTCACTAAGGACCAGAGGCCAGAGGCCAGTTTTTAGTTAATAGTTTTTTAATTTGTCTTTCTTGTTTGTTGTACTGTATGATGAATCTAAAAGTATCATTAACAGTGCTTTTAGTCGTTTCTGTCATGTTAGACCGGGATGTCTCGCTGTCTTTTTTCACGAGGGTCTCTCTGGGAAGAGCTCTGCTCTTATGGATGGCCACATCAATGCAATGTTTTGTGTATCTCCTTTCCATATATATATATGTTAAACAATTTGTAAAATTAACAATCAATTAAATAATTAATTCTAAATTAATAATTAACTGTTAATTAATGACTACTTGGTTAACATCTCATCCTATACCCCTAAAAACCTAGCAACATACACCTAAAATATAGCTAAAATATGTAATTATTACAAAAATTCACAATATTACTATCAATCACATAATTAATTAAAAAAAATATTAATTAATTATTATTACTTAATTGACTTCTCACCATATCCTCCACTAACCCAACAACTCACTATAAATTACTATTAACAGTGAAATAAAAAAAATCTAAATCACTTGAATTACAAACTCTATTTAGAATTTTTTTTACAATTGTACAAGTAATAGGAACACATAAAATTAATATATGAACTAAAACAGAATAAAATAATTAAAAAATGATACTTTTGCAAATATATTCATGAAAATTATATAAAAAACAACGATGTTCTTAAAAACAATATTACCTACCTAAAAAAGATATTCTTTACAACAATAGTCCTGTATCACAATATTTTTGTATTACAATATTTTATTGCTAATATATCTGTCTCCCAATATTTACAACTCAATATTTTGTCCAAAAAACTCTTCACCGTCCATCCCCATCAACATTTTGTTGTTGTTTTTTAAACCCCACCTGATCCTCATCTCTTTGGTTGCTCCCTCACCTATTGCTCTAACCATTACTGTTGTCTCTCAACAGAGTTTTCACTTGCAAACCCCAACCCACCACCACCATCCCTCTGTTGATCCCCTGCCTATTTTCACTGGGTTCTTTTTTCTTCACTTTGGAGGGATCTGCAGCTGGAATTTGCTGCCAGTCTACTCCATTCTGAATAGAACACTTTCACACATTTTTCATGTTGTTGTTTAATTTACTGCTCCAAGATGGGTGTCCGCCATCAAGGAGCAGTAAATTAAAAAGGAAAAAGTGGCTGCTTTGCCATCACAATTCATACGTGTGCCTGTGTGATGATGCATACGCAAATATACACATTTTGCCAATGCTGTACAACATCAGCAATAACCATTTTATTTTACCATTTTGTTGATGCCGAATAGCCATAGGTTCTACAATTCCAGATCCATGCCAGTAATTATCCAAGTAATTATCCAAGTACTAAATGGTGCTAAAATCTTAGAAATGCTTTTCACTTATCTTCTATCATATGGTTTTAAACTGGTTATGTCAGATCTGATATAACCAAATAAACAATAAGCAGCCTGAATCATTTGTGCACCAGCAGAAATTCCCCGTGACTATAAGGAGTGCATGGGATAAAGGTAGTGATTTCTCAAAGAATTAGAAAACCGTTGTTGAATTTAAATTAGCGTTTTTGAATTGAGCATGTCCATGACAAGTTTGCAACACTGAACTACTGCAAAATTTCACATTGAGGATTATCAGCCCTCAGTAATAATTTTCTGACCCCACTTAGGTAGTCCAAGAGTAGCACTTTCATAAATGTATGTTGTACCTTTATCATCATTATGGGGCTTATTAAAATGTCGATCGGAGTTTCCTCTGTCCAATACCGTGGCGGAAACGGGACCAGTCGGCGGTCCCGACTGCCTAATTACGATGTGCGGTCACTTTCCCATATTTCCCTACGGGAGCATGTGTAATGGCCATAAACCAGCTGTAGAACAAGCTCCTATAGGCAATTAGGAGCTTGTGTTAATCCCTGCACCTTGTGGCAGGCACCACAAGGTGCCCCCTTACCCCCAAACCTGAGCACCGCAAGGAAAAGAGTGCCCTGCTGGGGGCCCCCAAACTCGCTTTCCGACCGGCTTTCCATGTCAGAAAGCCCAACATGGAAAGCCTGTCAGAAACCGAGCATCTTAATCCTGAAGGCGGAAATGCCTTCCTATGGGATTATGGGCTGGTCTCTGACTGGCTGAAGGGCTCCTTAAGCCAATTGGAAGCCAGCCAAAATGACCGGCTGGTTTCAATTCCGACTGGCTGTATTTTATCAGCCGGTCGGAATTGGAACCGAAATAGGCCCCTATGTGTTATGTGCTTTTGATGCCAGCCACATATCGTACATTCATATGCAACATAGTTCTGTTGATTCAATGTAGGATTGCATAAACTGGTGCTGATGCAGCTCCTATTTAACATCATAGACATAGATATTTTCGAGGCACTGACAACATCTTACTGGCTTGGCCAATTTTTCTATTCACTACAGGGAAGTCAACCCGTTACTGGTGCTACTTGCACGTCAATGGAGAAGAACTATTTTTACTGGACTAGAGGTGGTAGTCGAACTGAACACTACTGCTAGATCCTCCAGAGTGCCTGTGGTACTGTCATGTCAAGGCAGTTGCAAAGCCATCTTTCAACCTGAAGTCTGGGGCTACAGACAGACCAACACAGGAAACAGCTCACTGTGCTGCTTGCTTTCTAGCACCTAGCTCCCCTTTCAATTGCAACATCCGCAAACCCATTTACTTAGTGTTTAGATGTGGTATGTGTTGCATAGACTGCGTGTTAGAAATTGGGTTGGAGGTTGACTGGGGGTATCATTCCTAGTGAAGCAGCTACCACAATCCTAGTCAGGGTAAGAAGCAGGCAACCCTAAATTAACCTGTGCTCACCCTCGTTAGCTTAGCACTGGGCAGTCAGGCTTAACTTAAAGGTGATGTGTAAAGTATGTGCGCAACATTTCAAACAGTAAAACAGTGAAAACACCACACAAAAAGATTCCACACCAGGAACGCAGAGCTTAATGTAATAAATAAAACAAGACCAAAATGACAAAAATCGAATAAGTGGAACTTGAGATATGAATGTTTAAAGAATAAACTGTAAAATAGTACTTAGAAGCAATAAGCGCTAATCTGGTTGCTCCAGACCGAGACAAAGTCAAAAGTTCAGGCCGACCGTGATGAAGCATGGGCCGGATACAGGGACATAGTGAGCACCGCTGCCCAAAAGTACCATAATCCTGGATGCGTTGATGTTGAGGAAGCGGGGTGCAGCCAAGGCGATTTGTCGCCACCGATCCATGCAGTGGTGGTGGTGCGCCGGTCCCGATCCACGCAGCAGAGGCGATGTGTTGGCGTCGGTAAGCAGTGAGCTGCAATGCAGAGATTTGTCGTCGAGGCAGACACTGACAGGGATGCAGATACCTTGCACCTGGAAGAGCATCGCGCACTGGAGGTTCCAAAGGCGATGCATTGGGTCCGATCCATACAGCAAAGTCGATGAACTGGTTCTCATCCTGGCAGCGATGTGTCGGTGCTGAGCTATGCAACAGAGGTGATGCACCGGTTCTGATCCACGCAACGGTTCACTGACAGAATATCAACCTCAAAAATATAGATGTAAAAAAATAGGGGGTCATTAGTATAGCCGGCGTATGGCGGTGGCGATCCGCCCGCTAAAAATCACTGCCCGCTTTCAAATTCCCACGCCACATTACCATGGCAGGGGGGACCCCGGTAGACGGGAAGACTGTCTGACGGTTTTCCGCTGGTAGGCAATCCGCCCGATTGCCTACCGGGCGGAAAATCATTTTATATGGTGGCGGTGTCTGGTAGACACCGCCATCCATATTACAATGCAGGCGGGGACATGCCTTTCTGTGGCGGCAATGCCGCCACGGAAAAGCAGGCGGTTTTTGACATTGGGGGATTCTGGGGGGTGGGCGTTGCACATGGAGGGTACCCATGGTACCCCCCTGCAGTTCCATGCACAACATGGCATGCACCGCACGGTGCCTGCCATGTTGTGCATGGAAGTGCACAACATGCCTTCTTGGCATTGCGGCGGGCGGTGCTGAGAGCACCGCCCGCCACAATGTCAGGAATGCAGGATGCGCCCGCCAGTGTAGCGGGTGCATTCTAATTTCACCTACGGGACCCCGGTAGCAATGGCGGGCAGTCCCATTTGACGACAGGATGGCGGGTGGACAAAGTCCGCCCGCAATCCTAATGACCCTCATAGAATGCACAAATATAGAATGCAAAAATATCGACTCCCTATAGTTAAACAGGTAAGTACAAAAATATTGAGAAACAAATGTCGATGCTAAAAATATAGTTGTACAAATTATCCATTTTTTTTAGATTTAATATACATTTTAACAAACATAACAAATAAACTTAATTAACAAAAGTTAAACACATCTACATAATAATTAATATATATATATATTTACTTTAAAACTATTCATTTTAATTTATTTTACAATTATATAAAGATTTACAAATAAAAAAATATATATACATATATTTATACATGTATATATATATATATATATATATATATATATATATATATATGTATTACCTACTGGCGGTCGCCAGTAGGTAGTTATAGTTAGGACCCTGTTTCCATAGGAAAACCGCAACATTCTATTTTGAATAACTTTGGCGCCGGTCGACGAATCCTCGCGAAATTTTCAAAATAGGTGGGGCGCTGTGCTCCGCTCCTACCCTGAAAGTCTCGGGGGGATTCGTCAAGCGGGGGCTGAGATAAAAGGGGGGTCCCAAAACGCGTTTTTCCCATGCATTTTTCCATAGGACCTTTAGACACAGCTACAGCCCGAACGGCTGAACAGAGTTCCTTGAAATTTGGCAGAGAGGTAGTCTACAGGTCAAGGAAGTGCCTTTTGTAGGTTTGGTGTAAATCTGTTCAGTAGATTCTGAGAAAATAGCCTTTAAATCAATATATATATCTGAGCCAGCTTACGGTGCGCTTACGGTGCGCTTACCGTACGCGTACGGTGACGTGCGCGAGCGCGATTCTGATTGGCTGTTAGATCTTAGTAAACATTCGAATCGGTCGAAACCAGGAAGCGGCGGCCGCCATTTTCTCTCTCGCACTCTGAGTGGGGATTAAAAAACAAAGGACCAAAACATGTAAAGGGGCTGTTTAGACAGCTCCTAAGCACCTAGCCATGTTGGGGGAGTCCCCAAAGATCCCCCAAGGCCAAAAACGGAATTTTAATTTTTTCGATAATTTTCGCCGATTACGCTTACCGTACGCGTACGGTAAAAAATTTTAAAAACAAAAAAAATTATCCATACTCTCCCCACCCCATGTGCAAATGGTGCCCGAAGCGCACCATTTGTGCATGGCATATCACAGATGTGAAAAATTAAAATATTACCTTTTACAATGAAGCGCATCATATGTCCTCCATGTGCGCACGGTGCGCGAAGCGCATCGTGCGTACATGGCCCATCTAGCGTAACGTGGGCACGCGGTGCGCGTAGCGCACCGCGTGCCCACCGTGCGTGCACGGCACTAACTGCGTAAAGTGGGCGCGCGGTGCGCGAAGCGCACCGCGTGCTCACTGTGCGTGCACGGTGCGTGAAGCGCACTGTGCGCGCACGTAACGAACTGCGTTAAGTGGGCGCGCACGCCACGAATGGCGTAAAGTAACTTAGCATTTAAAAAACCATACAAATTCACTGAAAAAACCATAGGTTTCACACACGTTATAGTTAGGAATTAGCATTTAAAAAACCTTGCAAATTCACTGAAAAAACCATAGGTTTCACACATGTTATAGTTAGCGGAAATTTTACTGATAAAAAACCAATGAAATTCCCCCGTTATAGTTAGTGCAGGCAACTATAACTCACGCGACCGCAATCTTCTGCTGATGACATATGTGTCTTTATGAAAAAAAAATATTTGTAATATATGTATAGCTAAAAATTTATGGAAGAAGACATGGGCAAATAAGTGTCTAAATACAGTATTAGCATCAGCAGAGGATTGCGGTCGCGTGAGTTATAGTTGCCTGCACTAACTATAACGGGGGAATTTCATTGGTTTTTTATCAGTAAAATTTCCGCTAACTATAACATGTGTGAAACCTATGGTTTTTTCAGTGAATTTGCAAGGTTTTTTAAATGCTAATTCCTAACTATAACGTGTGTGAAACCTATGGTTTTTTCAGTGAATATATATATATATATATAGATATATAGATATGTACATATATATTACCTACTGGCGGTCGCCAGTAGGTAGTTATAGTTAGGACCACGTTTCCATAGGAAATCCGCAACATTCTATTTTGAATAACTTTGGCGCCGGTTGACGAATCCTCGCGAATTTTTCAAAATAGGTGGGGCGCTACGCTCCGCTCCTACCCTGAAAGTCTCGGGGGGATTCGTCAAGCGGGGGCTGAGATAAAAGGGGGGTCCCAAAACGCGTTTTTCCCATGCATTTTTCCATAGGACCTTTAGACACAGCTACAGCCCGAACGGCTGAACAGAATTACTTGAAATTTGGCAGAGAGGTAGTCCTCAGGTCAAGGAAGTGCCTTTTGTAGGTTTGGTGTAAATCTGTTCAGTAGATTCTGAGAAAATAGCCTTTAAATCAATATATATATCTGAGCCAGCGTACGGTGCGCTTACGGTGCGCTTACCGTACGCGTACGGTGGCGTGCGCGAGCGCGATTCTGATTGGCCCTTAGATCTTAGTAAACATTCGAATCGGTCGAAACCAGGAAGCGGCGGCCGCCATTTTCTCTCTCACACTCTGACAGGGGGTTGAAAAACAAAGTGCAAATCATGTAAAGGGGCTGTTTACACAGCTCCCAAGCACCTAGCCATGTCGAGGGAGTCCCCAACGATCCCCCAAGTGAAAAAAGGCAATTTTAATTTTTTCGAAAATTTCGCCGATTACGCTTACCGTACGCGTACGGTAAGAAATAATAAAAAAAAAAAAATATCCACATTCTCCCCACCCCGTGTGCAAAAGGTGCCTGAAGTACACCTTTTGTGCATGGCTCATCTGAGATAAACAAAACCTATATTTTACCTGTCACAACGATGCTCATCATATGACCTCCATGTGCGCACGGTGCGCGAAGCGCATCGTGCGTTCATGGCCCATCTAGCGTAACGTGGGCACGTGGTGCGCGAAGCGCACCGCGTGCTCACTGTGCGCGCACGGTGCGCGAAGCGCACCGTGCGCGCACGGAACTAACTGCGTTAAGTGGGCGCGCACGCCACAAATGGCGTAAAGTAACTTAGCATTTAAAAAAACGTACAAATTCACTGAAAAAAACATAGGTTTCACACACGTTATAGTTAGGAATTAGCATTTAAAAAACCTTGCAAATTCACTGAAAAAACCATAGGTTTCACACATGTTATAGTTAGCTGGACATTTTACTGATAAAAAACCAATGAAATTCACCCGTTATAGTTACTGTAGGCAACTATAACTCACGCGACCGTAATCCTCTGCTGATGACATATGTGTCTTTATGAAAAAAAAATATTTGTAATATATGTATAGCTAAAATTTAATGGAAGAAGACATGGGCAAATAAGTGTCTAAATACAGTATTAGCATCAGCAGAGGATTACGGTCGCGTGAGTTATAGTTGCCTACAGTAACTATAACGGGGGAATTTCATTGGTTTTTTATCAGTAAAATGTCCAGCTAACTATAACATGTGTGAAACCTATGGTTTTTTCAGTGAATATATATATAGATATATAGATATATATATAAATATATATTCAAATATATATATATATAAAAAGTCGCAATCCTGGCCCACCTCGTACATAAACTGTATCAGGCTAATGCCAGCCTTGGGAGAGCGCAAGTGTTGGATACCGGAGGGGTAAAAATTATTATTCCTGCTTCAGTGAGTGCAACAGGAAAGTGTTGGATAGCGGAGGGATAAAATTTACTATTCCCACTCCAGTCAGTGCAACTGTAGGGAAAGTGTTGGATAGTGGAGGGGTAACAATTACTATTTCCACTCCAATGAGTGCAACAGGAGGGAAAGTGTTGGGTAGCAGAGGGGTAAAAATTACTATTCCCACTCCAGTGAGTGCAACAGTAGGGAACTTGTTGGACAGTGGCGGGATAAAATTTAGTATTCTCACTCCAGTCAGTGCAATAGTAGGGAAAGTGTTGGACAGCTGGGGTGTAAAAATTACTATTCCAACTCCAATAAGTGTAACAGTAAGGAAAGTGTTGGGTAGCAGAGGAGTAAAAATTACTATTCCCACGCCAGTGAGGGCAACAGTAGGGAAAGTGTTGGATAGTGGAGGGGTAAAAATTACTATTCCCACTCCTATGAGTGCAACAGTAGGGAAAGTGTTGGATAGCGTAGGGGTAAAAATTACTGTTCCCACTTCAATGAGTGCAACAGTAGGGAAAGTGTTGGATAGAGTAGGGATAAAATTTACTATTCCCACTCCAGTGAGTGCAACAGTGGGGAAAGTGTTGGATAGTGGCGGGGTAACATTTACTATTGTCACTCCCATCAGTGCAATAGTAGGGAAAGTGTTGGATAGCCGAGGGATAAAAATTACTATTCCCAGTCCAGTTAGTGTAACAGTAGGGAAAGTGTTGGATAGTGGAGGGGTAAAAATGACTATTTCCACTCCAATGAGTGCAACAGTAGGGAAAGTGTTGGGTAGCAGAGGGGTAAAATACAATATTCCCACTCCAGTGAGTGCAACAGTAGGGAAAGTGTTGGATAGTGGTGGCACAAAATTTACTATTCCCACTCCAATCAGTGCAAGAGTAGAGGAAGTGCTGGATTGCGGAGGGGGTAACAATGAATATTCCCACTCTAGTCAGTTCAAAATTAAAATTAAAGAAAAAATTAACAACAAAAAATATTTAAAAAACACAATTAAAATTAAAATATATCAATATGTCAAAAATTAAAATACAAATATATTTAACATTAAAAAACATAAAAACATATTATAATGTTAAATACATATGACAAATACCTACAAATATTTTATTAAATAAACTAAAAAATTATTTTCAAACAAATAAATATTTTTAATGAGAAACAAAAACAATAATTATTACATACATTTAGTTTTTTTAATGTTCTACTCTATAACACCACACAATTCACAACATAATTAATTACCAATTAAAGAGATAGTAATATTAAAAAGCAAATTAAAACTCATAAAAATGTATTAAACTCCCACACTTTCCCCTGTAACCCCCACAACCCACAGCTACAATTAAACAGTAAAAAAACGTAATTACACATTTAAAACTTATTTTCAATTAAAAAACTAATAGTATTTAACAACTAATTATAAAGTTAGTAAAATTAATTTACTCCCCACCCTTTACTCCTATAAAAGTAAAACTCACACACAAAAAAACTATTACCCTAATTAAATATCAATTAATTAATATTAACGATCAACTAATTATTAACTAATTAAACATAAATTACTTCCCACCCTTTACCCCTATAAACTCCACAATCCACACCTAAAATTAGTTACACAAATGTCCACAATAAATTTTCAATAAATTAATTAATATCAATTAACAACTAATTATTAATTGATTAAAAATAAATTACTTCCCACCCTTTACCCCTACACACCCCACAGACTCACAGATGGCAGAGTCCAGCTGCAGAAGCAGGGTTGTTGAAAGTTTTTTATGTCCCTGTGATTCCAGATCAGGAGGCAGGCCAGCTAGCCCTTGGAGTCACTGTGGGTTCAAGTGATGCAGGTCTAGTCCTTCTCACCAAGGCAAGGGAACAGCAGGCAGCAGGGCAGCACATCAAGTAAGGAGTCCAGCAAAGCAGCAGTCCAGCAGAATGGCAGTCCTTCAGTAGCACAGCAGTCCTTCTTCATGGCAGAGTCTTCACAGGTCCAGAAGTGTACTGAAGTGGTGGTGTCTGAGGTCCAGTACTTATACTCAGTTGTGCCTTTGAAGTGGGGGAGACCTCAAAGACAGGCCTTTGCAGTGCTCAGAGGTCCCCCCTTCCTGCCCATGCTCCAGATTCACTACAGGGGGGTATGCAACCTTTGTGTGGAGACAGGACACAGCCTATTCAAATGTAAGTGAGGCTCGGTCCAGCTCCTCCCACCCATCCTGTCAGGATGGTCCATCAAGTCACACCTAAGCTTCCATTGTGAGTGGCTGTTATCGCTGGTAATGCAGTGATAAAACTACAAGGATAGGGATATCCTTGTTGATAGCCCATGGTGGATTTAGCTATGTAATCCACCTCCCATTGGATTACATGGCTAAATCTGAAAATTAGCAGACGTAAAAAAGCAGCGTTAACCGTGGTTAGTGCTGCTTTTTTTGTCTCTAACAGGGTTAGCGTGAAGCTTGATAATAGGAGAAACGTCGCTTAGTGACAATTCTCCTATTATTTTGCTCTGGAACGCTCACTTTGCATCTCATTAGAGATGCAAAGGGAAGCGTAGTGAAAAAGGGTGCTAACATGCGATATTGCATGTTAGCACCCTGTTGTTGCTAGGGCGATATTTTTATCTCCATTTCTTTGGCCTTTAAAGCCAAAAAAGCGGAGATAAAGATTAGCGACATTTCTCCTATTATTTTGCTCTGGAACGCCCACTTTGCATCTCATTAGAGATACAAAGGGAAGCGTAGTGAAAAAGGGTGCTAACATGCGATTTTGCATGTTAGCACCCTGTTGTTGATAGGGCGATATTTTTATCTCCACTTCTTTGGCTTTTAAGGCCAAAAAAGCGGAGATAATGCCCTTGTTAATATGCCCCCAAGGGGCTAAAGTAAGAAAATACCAACTTTCTAAAAGTGGCATTTTCTTAATTGCAAATTAAATTCCAACTTCACCATAACTTCTGATTTTAAATTGTAATCCCAAAGACAACAAACTTGAAAAGCTATCTCTTCACCATTGGGAATTACACTTATAAAATGGAATAAGGTAATCCCATTGTTAATCTATGAGAGGGATAGGCCTTGCAGTAGTGAAAAACCGATTTGAGAGTTTTTCACTACCAGGACAGGTAAAACTTGAAAGTACATGTCTTGCCTTTTAAATACGTTGCACCCTGCCCTCTAGGTTATCCAGGGCCTACCTTAGGGGTGACTTACATGTATAAAAAGGGAAGATTTGGGTCTAGCAAGAGGTTTATGTTTCCAGGTCGAAATGGCAGTGTAAACTGCACACACAGGCTCTGCAATCAATCAATCAGAACATTTATAGAGCGCGCTACTCACCCGTGAGGGTCTCAATGTGCTGTAGGGAGGGGGGAGCTGCTACTGCTCGAATAGCCAGGTCTTGAGGTGTTTCCTGAAGGTGAGATGGTCCTGGGTCGTTCGTAACTGTGCGGGGAGGGAGTTCCATGTTTTGGCTGCCAGGTAGGAGAACGATCTTCCTCCGGCGGTGGTTCTGCGAATCCGTGGGACGGTGGCTAGGGCGAGGCTGGCGGAGCGGAGTTGGCGGGTGGGGGTGTAGAACGCGAGGCGGCTGTTGAGGTATTCGGGGCCCATGTCGTGGAGCGCTTTGTGTGCGTGGGTGAGGAGCCTGAACGTGATCCTCATGCTGACGGGGAGCCAGTGCAGGTCTCTCAGGTGGGCGGATATGTGGCTGTGGCGAGGGATGTCGAGGATGAGTCGTGCGGAGGTGTTCTGTATGCGTTGTAGTAGTTTCTGAAGTTTAGCAGTGATTCCTGCGTATAGGGCATTTCCGTAGTCTAGTCGGTTGGTGACGAGGGCCTGGGTGACGGTCATTCTGGTTTCGGTGGGGATCCACCTGAAGATTTTTCGGAGCATGCGCAGGGTGTGGAAGCAGGAGGATGAGACGGCGTTGACTTGCTTGGTCATCGTGAGGGAGGAGTCCAGGATGAATCCCAGGTTGCGTGTGTGGTCCGAGGGTGTCGGCGTGGAGCCCAGCGCTGAGGGCCACCAGGAGTCGTCCCAGGCGGATGGGGGTTGTCCGAGGATGAGGACCTCCGTCTTGTCTGAATTCAGCTTCAGGCGACTGAGCTTCATCCATTCTGCAACGTCTTTCATTCCTTCCTGGAGGTTGGTTTTGGCGGTGGCTGGGTCTGTGGTGAGAGAGAGTATCAGCTGGGTGTCGTCGGCATAGGAGATGATGTTGATGTTGTGTTTGCGTGCGATGGCGGCGAGGGGGCTCATGTAGATATTGAAGAGGGTTGGGCTGAGCGAGGAGCCTTGTGGTACGCCGCAGATGCTCTCGGTGGCCGCTGAGCGGAAGGGAGGGAGGCGAACTCTCTGGGTTCTGCCGGAGAGGAACAAGGTGATCCAATCCAGGGCCTTTCCTTGGATCCCAGTGTTGAAGAGGCGGGTTGTTAGGGTGCGATGGCATACGGTATCAAAGGCTGCCGAGAGGTCCAGGAGGATGAGAGCGGTTGTTTCTCTGTTGTCCATCAGGGTCCTGATGTCGTCGGTGGCTGCGATGAGGGCGGTCTCAGTGCTGTGGTTGGCACGAAAACTGGACTGGGATGGGTCGAGCGAGTTGTTTGCCTCGAGGAATGCGGTCAGCTGTTTATTGACGGTCTTCTCGATGACTTTAGCCAGGAAGGGAAGAAGGGAGATGGGGTTGAAGTGTTTGAGGTCTTTGGGATCCGCTGTGGGTTTCTTCAGAAGGGCATTGATTTCTGCGTGCTTCCAGCTCTCAGGGAAGGTGGCTGACGTGAAGGAGTTGTTTATGACGTTCCGGAGGTGGGGTGCGACGATGATGTCGGCTTTGTTGACGATATGATGGGGGCAAGGGTCCGAGGGGGAGCCAGAGTGGATGGTGTTCATGACCTGGGTGGTGTCTTCAGTGCTGGTGGGGGTCCAGGCGCTAAGGGTGGTGGTGGTGGGGGTCGTTGGGTCGGTGACTGGAGGCGGAGTCTGGGGTCCGAAGCTGTCGTGTATGTCTGCGGTGGAAGTACGTGGCGAGGGAGTTGCAGAGGTCTTGCGACGGTGTGATGTCGTTGTTGCTGGCGTTGGGGTTGGAGAGCTCTTTGACGATGTTGAAGAGTTCCTTGCTGTTGTGGGTGCTGCTGTCTAGCCGCTCTTTGAACGATGACCTTTTGGTGGTGCGGATCAGCTGGTGGTGTTCGCGAGTAGTGTTCTTGAGGGCTGTCATGTTTTCTGTTGTCCGTTCGTGGCGCCAGGTTTTTTTGAGGCTATGGCAGGATTTCTTTGATTCTTTGAGGGCGTCTGTGAACCATGAGGTTTTCCTGCAATGGCAGGCCTGAGGCATCGTTAGAGGGCTACGTAATTGGACGGCACAATAAATGCTGCAGGCCCTCTAGTAGCATTTAACTTACAGGTCCTGGGCACATGTAGTGCACTTTACTAGGGGCTTATATGCAAATTAATTATGCCAATTGGGGATGAGGTAATATTATCATGTTTTAGGGAGAGGGTACATGCACTTTAGCACTGGTTAGTAGCGGTAAAGTGCTCAGAGTCCTAAGGCCAGCAAAAACAAGGTCAGAAAAAGTGGAGGGGGAAGGCAAAAGGTTGGGGGTAAGACCGCCCTAAGGCTATCAGGTCTAACACGGCGACACTAAAAAGCACCCGCTCCAGTGTTTCCACACTATTCAATGTATGGTTGTGTAATCTTCAGAGCCAAAAATGCTGCATATGGAGACCTCTGCGTAGTTCTGCAAGACAGACAGCTACTGTAACAAAATGCACTTTTATATTAAAGCAATAACTTATATTTTTACGATGAGAACACTTTTATGTGAAACCAGTTTTCCAAGTATGCATAAAATCCAACAAGCAAGTAACCTATTTCAGCAAGTATCATGGTTTCCTAAGGTGCTTTGGCTGAGTTGCCCTTCCTGTGTACCTGATAGCCAAATTCCTTTGACCGTGACTGACAGAACACAGAGAAGCTATCTGGCTCGGCTTGTTGGCATCTGACGTGGAACAAGTAATTCAATTAGTCGTAGCACACGAGCACTACACACAATACAGTTAAGTGAGTTGAGCTGGCACCCTACAGCCACATTTCCTAACCATCACTGTATTCCTGTTCCTGTTCCAGTTAGACAGGAACAGAAAATGTAGAAAAGCTGAACTGAAGCTACTCCCAAAGAAAAAGGAAGCATTGTGTTTTCAGACATCTTGTTTGTGTTATGAACCCCGTTGGAAAACTGGCCTCTAATAAAACGACAAGTTGTGCCTTTTGATGATTTTTCTAACAATGTTTCCTGTCAACAAGAAGGGAAATGACACAGTCTACATTAGTTCTACTTTGCAAAGATAAATGGCCCCTGGGGGGAGACTCATGGCATCACTCCTTGAATTTAATGAAACTTCTACTTGGGGGCAGCTCTAATCATTTTTTCCAAGCTCAGTTGTCTCTTCCCATGACAGTTTGGGGATTCATAACAAGTAAAAGAATATATGTTGTCGCTTACTATTACTGTTTCATCCTCTGCTGAGTTCCCGAATAGATGTCTGTCTCAATCTCCTTGACTACTGCAACACTGTACACTGATCTACCTGAAATGTTTATGCACAGATTCCAGAATCAAACTGCAAGACTACATCCCAACCTTAGAAACTGAGGCCAGTTTTATAATCACTCCACTGACTTCTAATGAAGTCAAGAATTGCACTGAAATCATGTGCACTATACGCAAGACATTTTGGGTAAAGATCTGGGCTACTTACAAAAACTGACTGCTTTTGCCAGCCGCGGATCCTTGCAGTTACATTCAGCCAGATTTAACTAAGAGGTTACAGATGACTTAAACAAGGAGGCAGTTGATATACAGGAACCCAAACTCTGGAACAAGCTGAATCACTCTGTGAGAGCATAAATCACTAACCTACATTTCAGAAAACTCCTGAATATTGAGCTATTCAGACTCGCATTTAACTTAAAATATGAGGATACTGTCTGAGCATTACTGGATAGAGGATCTCATCGGATCCATTTAGAATCTAAATATTTTGCTCAGCTTCAGCTAATTATGCTGTTGCATTTGTCTGCGTACTTTGCTGCTTCTGTGCTACGGAGGGAACAGAAAGTGACATAGCAGTATTCTAACAACAATATGCAGGGGCGGCACCCCACTGCTTTCAAGCAGGGCAGAAGCAAAAACTTAAAATGATAACAACCTTCAGTTATTGTCATTTTATGTTTGGCTGCTTTGCGGGCGGGTGAGCGTGCAGGTCTGCTCTGTGAGCAGGGCATTGGAGGAGTGGTTTGCCCACTCCTAAAAGTGCGCAGTGACTGTTTGGTCAGCCCTCTTGGGCCGCTGAAACCGGTCATGCGCACTGTCCCACTTCTCCATGCAGACTGCATTACAGCCTGCATGGAAAACATGCCTACCCCTCTAGCCCCTGGCGCTCAGACCAATCACAAAGCTGCAATTGCAGCCTTGTGATTGGCTTAATCGGAAGCAGGAGAGCAGGAGCAGCGACACAGGACCACGCGGCGGCAAGGTAAGTGATTCCATACCTTCCATATTCACAACCCCCGCGTGACCCCCACCACCGGCGACCCTTACCGCCCGCCCCCTACCCGTGAGTCGTGCCAGCCGCTGCTGAAAATATGTAAATAAATGAATAAATCAAAGCTTCTTTCCATTGGACTAATACATTAACCTCGCTTCCCAGGGACGGCTCCGCCACATGGGCGGAGGAGCGTTGCTCCACTGCTTTCTCGCAGTGTGAGAAGTGGAAACATATAATGGCATTATGAATACCATTTTATGTTTCTACTTCTCGCACTGCGAGAAAGCAGAAGGCAGGGTTTGGTTGGTTCAGCCCTGCTCCAGGCAGGGGAGGATGTTGCCAGCCCACTGTTGTGAGCGCTGACTGGTTGGCCCCAGGGCTGACCAAACCAGTCATATGCACTCTGCATTTTCTCTATGTAGGCTGTATGCAGCCTACATAGAGAAAATGGCCTGTGGGGTCGTAGTTCTAGCCAATTAGAAGGCTGCCATTACAGCATTGTGATTGGCTTAGGGGAGGGGAGGGGAGGGAGGCTGCCTGCTTCCTGTGTGGAGAGGAGAGAGGAGAGAGGAGCCGCGACGCAACGCGGGACAGGAGGCGAAGGTAAGTAATTCTTTTTATTTATTAAATTAACCGGGTCACATTGTGCAGCCCGTAGTTTCATTAATGCAGCAAGGGGTGAAAAGAAAAAGGGATTGCTTTCTTTTCAGTTTTCCCCTAACATGTTCACTTACCTTTTGTCCTCCATACTATACTATTACACTTTTATTGTAAATAAGTAGAAACTTTATGCCGAAGCATGCATGCATTACAAGCACCCTCTCAGTGAATTAATACATGTTTTTGACCTCAGGATATCCGGTTAAAATTCGAAGAATCCACATAGGGCCTGATTTGGATGTTGGTTGGAAAGCCTCATTACAAAGACAGCAGTCATAGTTCAATTCGGCCAGTTAATCCAACGGGCTGCCAAGGGGCTCAAAGAGCCTGTTGGCCAGTCGGAAGCCGCACATAATCCCTAACGGATGTTGTTTCTGCCGGCGGGATTATGATGTTGGTTTTCGACAGGCTTTACATGTCTGGCTTTCCGACATGAAAAGCCCATTGGAAATCATTGGGCCCCCTTCCCTCCCCGGCGTACGATTGTGGGCCTGGGGGGCACCCTGACAATCCTTGCACCATGTGAGGTGCCTGCCACATGGTGCAGGGATTTAAACAACTCCCATTTCTCTATGGAAGCTTGTGCTGCGGGCGAAATGGGAGTTTGCGACCATACCATGAGAGGTCGCATCATAATATCCTGTTTGGAACCGCCGACCTACGATTGGTCAGTTTCCACACCAAGACAGTGTCGGTCGGAGGCAACTCCGACCGACATTGTAATACGGCCCTTAGTTTTTTAAATTGAATGAGTACTGTTAAATTGAGTAACAACAAATATTGTAATCTATTCAATAGTACCAGAAGAACACTTTGGCAAAAGTGTGCTCATCAAATACGCCTGATATATTATTTTGCACAAAATGAAATTTCTTTAAAAAAGCAAGAAACTTCTTAAACCATTGCGTACATACGGGGGTGGGGGTACGCACCGTACATACGGGGGGTACGCAC
The DNA here is from genome assembly GCF_964204655.1 of Triturus cristatus. Taxonomy (NCBI): domain Eukaryota; kingdom Metazoa; phylum Chordata; class Amphibia; order Caudata; family Salamandridae; genus Triturus; species Triturus cristatus. The sequence goes on from NC_140588.1 coordinate 495,368,773, forward strand.
CGTACATACGGGGGTGGGGGTACGGTGCGGACATGGGGGGCCGGGGGTACGGTGTGGACATGGGGGGGCTGGGGGTACGGTGCGGACATGGGGGGGTGCTGGGGTATGGCGCAGACATGGGGGGGGCTGGGGGTATGGTACAGACATGTAGGGATGGGGCTACGGTGCGTACCGGGCCCCCTTTTCGCCGTGCATCGTGGCGTACTTAGCTTTTCCGGCACTTTTTGGGTCCCATAAAAATATTGCCGTGCGAAGTGCTGTGGGTACGAATCGTACTTGCTGGTCTGTAAAACGCTGCCTGACTTCGTGCGAATGTCGCGTACGCGGTGTCCCGGATCAGAATTGTGGGTATATTTTAGTCGGTCTGTGTATTTTACGATTCGTACGGAAATGGTGTTTCTGTACGAATCGTACTTGCGGGTTTGTAAGGTGGTTTTTCCGGGTACGAGTCGGACGGAGAAAACGCTCCGTCCGACGGTTCGTACCCGGGTTTTGCCGGATCGGAATCGACACCAATGTGTATTTTTTAGATAAAAAAGAGGCTTTTGTACAGAACATAATTCTGGTATTTTGAAATCTGCTGCATTTATGATCGACTTATTATCCAATTCATCGAGTTGGTTGTAAGAAATGGCCTTGCATTAGGGCGCATGCATATATACCTAATATTATGAGGATTACATAAACAGATCACCTGAAACATACAAAGGGTCTCTTCTCTCCAGAATTCACTTAATTTTTATTAAGCCTCATATGACAACATGACCATTGCTTGAATTGTAAAACCCCCCTTTGCCACTGCTAGCGCTGACAATGACAGTACCTACAGAACTACCAGTCATCGTACTAATACTGGAGTTTCAATTCAGACTGTTTGAGGTCCCAAAAGCTATAAGAATGACTTGGGCGGCAGGTATTGGTAGTCTTTAATGTATTTAACTAATAAATAACTGTTTGTTTTTCTGCTCATCTTTAACTTATACAAACAGCACTGCCATGTGGCAGCTGTCATAAGTGTCTGTGATGACAATTAAGTGCTGGTCTGAGCACAGGAAACCACCGGCTCAAATTAACACTGCATTGTCTGTTTTGGTTCTTGTTGTCTGTGTTTAAAAACATGTCTTGATTTTATGAATTATTGATCAAAAACACACTTTGATCCCAATTGCGGGCAATTTAATTTGATCTTGAAAATATCTGTTCACCCACAAGTCCAATTCTGGAAAAATAGTATCTGGGTGGGTATGCATTTTTCTGCACCCTATCACATCCATAGCACTGAAAACCTCATGACTATACAATGACAAACTCAACTATCATTCCTTTAAAATAAAAATAATTCTAAGTTCCCTCCTGAATCTATGATACTGAGCAAGTCTCTAAAATTATTTGTTTGCATTTGATTAACTCATATTTCCATATGTCTTTACAACTCTGTGCTGTGAGCAGTGGCGGCCCCCCCCCCATTAGGGTAGAGGAGCATCGCGCCACTGCTGCCAGCGCCGTGACAAAGGAGAAAGATAAAATGATAATAAAATACATTTATTGCCATTTTATTTTACCCGTTCCCCGGCTGAGCCAAGTTTGGGGCGAGGCCAATGCTGCTGACTGGCAGCAGAGGAGTGGTGGTCACAGCACCTGCTTACACAGCGCGTGTCATTTTGGCCGGCTATCTTGCTAAAGGCAGCCTGACATGCGCAGTGTAAACCTCTCCACCCAGCTCTCCAAGGCAGGTAGGTGGAGAGCAGACACAGGCCCCCATTGCCTCAAGGAGTGTTGAGGCAGCCTGCTCTAGCCACTCCTGGCACTGCTCTCATGCTGCTCATCTGTAGCTTGAAAGCAGCATCGGGATTTTTGTGGAGAATTCCACTGCTGCAGTCAGAGCGCCGAGGGACTCATGAGGATCGGAGTCAGCGAGTCAGCGAGTCAGCGAGTCAGCGAGTCAGTGGAGGTAAGTGCATTTTCATTTTTTCATTTTTCATTTTATTTCATTTTCAGCCTCGCCATCAACGCCAGAGCTGTCAGTCATTGCTCGTTATAATCACTGGTTATAACGAGCCATGACTGACAGCCACATGCGGCTGGTATCCTAAATATTCGGGTGGTGGCCCACCAAATGTTTAGGGTACCAGCTGCCACTGGCTTTGAGTGTGCTTGCATCACATTCCTCTCTTTGAATTCCCTCCATTATTAAAAGCATAGCTGATGTCGACGTAATTGAAGTATCGCGGTAGCTTGCTCAGTACTGAACAGAACATGCTCCATCCTGAGAGCTTAGAGAGCAAGTTAACATTTCTCACAAACTGCAATAGAGGAGGAGTTCACAGTAGGTGGTACTGGTCTCAATTGCTTTTAGGTTATGAGAGTAGTGGGGCTTTTGAGCCTTCAACAGGAAGCCACTTGATGCTTCAATTTTCTGCCTATGCGCTACAGTGCACAATAATGAAAGGCTGGCGTTTCACTTCTGTGATAGGAAGATTATTCAAGGGATAGGTTTAGAAGGGGGGGCTGGGATTATATGTCTAATAGAAGAACAGTGATTTACAACACTCTGATTGGTGATGTAGAACACAGCCTTCAAAGCACAATTTACTGTCAGACAAGGTTTAAACTATGAATCTATGTTCCTCTGCAGCCCCTTGCAGCCCCTGGTATCTCTCTGATTTTTGCCAAGTGTCCTGCCTTGTAACCCGCATCTTTCAACTCCTTCGCAGCCTGAGCCTGTCTCCATCAATAACCATGACCTGGCTGAGGCCGGTAAGTTTTATATATTTTCTTCCCGGTCCACTATTATATGTTGCTATGGATGGTGGAGCATGACCCTGAGTGAAAGTTGTAATCAGAGCTCCCAGTCATCAACCATGGATAGAGGCTGGGAAGTGGACTTCACTACAACCTATCTAACCTTAATGGTGATAGAGTGGGAAAATTGGAACCTCAACCTCTTGGTAAAATCATCAAACAATACCCTCCACTGGTTGTATAGACCTTTGGTTGTTGACTTGAAGCGTTGAGACGGAGCTAACATTGGAAATGCTTTTCAAGTGCAATGAACCCAAAAGACTCCCCAGTGACGACAAAGAGGTTAGAATTTCAACCACAAAGATTTATTTTTCAAATTATTAGTCAATCATCAATCAGAAAATTTGGAAGTGGTTCAGAAAGCTATACATTATAGGCATAATATTTGGATGCTCATGTATTCTGAATTCAAGTACTATGAAGTGCAGGATAGTAACAAACATAATGCAAAGAATGCAAAATATCCAGATCATATGTTTCATAAAGAAACTCAATCTGTCTAAGAATAAAATAAAGAAAGTCAGGAAATTCTAAAGAGGAAGAGATGGAGGGGTCAGCATCATGTAAACCTCAGTAGAAGGCCCAACATGACTGGGTATTTAGACCTAGCAGCACTGGAGTACTCCAACTGGCAGGCTGGGTTCAGTGGTAGACCAACTTGCCCCCGAAATATCGAACGCAAACTGTAGAAATAAACCATCCGCACCATGGCTTACAGATAAATTAAGAACACCAAAACAACTCTGCCCTAGACAGGAACACAGATGGATGGAGAAGTACAACAACTTAGAAATAGATAATATAATCAAACGATTAGTGACTATAAGACCCTGATTCAGAAGGAATAATCCATGTACTTCATAAAAAAGATTGCATCCTCAAAAAACTGTTTCAGACAGTCAAAAAACGTTCGAATGTCACTAGTAAAAACATCAATGGCTGCAATCAATCCTTCTGTAACACACTGGCAAAGTAGAAGATGTATACAATATTTTTTCTCTAAATGAACAAACCACTTCAGAGGTAAATGACAATTCACTATCCTGTGCAACCTTTCTGCTCTTTTTCCCCTGTTAAAGCTGAGCAGGTAAAACTCTGAATTAATTCTATCAACTCGGGCTCTCCGCTCAACCCCTGCCCCCCTAGAACGGTACAGTTGGCATCAGAGATTATAGGTACTGACCTTACAAATATTTTCAGTTGAATGTTCAGCTCAGGGTATTTCCCAAATCAATGGAAAAAGGTATCTGTACTTCCTTTAATAATAAAAACCCAATCTCAACCCCTCAGGAACCTAGCAGCTATCGTCCTATTCCGCGCCTTCCAATGCTGGCCAAAATAGTGGAAACGGCCAGGAACAAGACTCCTTTGTCAACATAAACCATCTCCTTGATTCCACTCAAACATAGCACTGAATATACCCTGATTGTGGCCTCAGAGGACATAAGGGCTTTGCTAGGATAGGGGAGGTAGAGCAACCCTCATTCTATTTGATCTATCGGCGATATTAGGTTCGGTCTCTCATGACCTGTTGATTGACCGTCCCCATAATTATGGAATCAGAGGAGCAACCCTATTGGGATCCTTCCTCTCAGGATGGGAACAACTTGTTGCCCTCATTGAATTTCTTTCCAATCCCTTTTCCTGGCCCTGCGGGGTCCCCCAAGGGTCATCCATGAGCCCCACGCTTTTTAATATATATAAGGAAAGTTCACCTATGCATTCCCTTCGTATCACAGAAGACTGCTGTAACAACTGTTGTCTTACCAAAATTAGACCATTGCAATGCTCTTTATCTGAACAAACAACAAAGACTTCTTAACAAAATCTAGATAGTGCAAAAGGAAGCAGCTTGCATTCTAGGGATTCACAAGTTCCAATCAGCTTCTCATGGCCTAGACAAACAGCACTGGTTATCAATCAGAAAACACATTGCCTTCAAGACTCTCTGCATTACCTTTAAGGCCCTTCATGACATGAGCCCAGATTACCTTAAGCGCAGTTTTACTTGGTAAATCCTCATTAGGACGCTCTATTACATTTCAATCAAAAATGTGACTGTCCTCAATATAAGGCGGTCCTCTTGGGACAGCAGGAGTATCAGAGCCTGTACCAACAAACTCTAGAATAGCCTACCCCTTAATCCTAAATCATTTACCAGTTTCCTGCTTTTTATTAAAGCTTTAAAAACCTGGTCATTTTTTAACTTGGAAGGCATCCTCTTGAACTGCCAACTTTCCGTCAGAACAGCAGCAGCATCAAGACGCCTCCGTGCATTTGTGGGCTTTATAAAAAATAATTTTCATTCATTTTATTTCAGTAGAAGTTCAGAGGAAATGAAATAGTGTCTAGTATAAAGCTTTTCACTGAGGGGAAACCCCAACAGAAAAATCTTCTCTCTTCTAAATCAGGGGAAAGTCTGTCTGAAACTAAATATGGGACACCAATTAAAAGCACAATCGCAGGTTCCAGAACATCCATGTCTCGCTCCCACAGTCCAAGACCAATCCCATGGTGGCATTAGCTGGGAACTGGAAAATTCCCCAAATTTCCACTCTGACAGAATTACATAAACATCTGCTTCATCCTTGAAAGTTGCATCTTCCTAGCACGCCAGGTACAGGAAACTCCGTTCATCATCATCTCTTCACGTCTGCTGCCAGCTTTCTCCTCCCAAGCCTCACTACCAGTCTAATGCATAACAATAAACCTTTATCTAGCTAATGAAAAACCTGATAACACACCTGCAGAGGAAGAAAAGAAATGTGAAAATACTCAGTTAAGGCCCAAAGTCAGGCTAAGTTGACTCAAAGATCAAAGATGGAAGCACATTACAGTATTATTAATTCTTAGCAATCAAACGATAATTATAAAAATGTAACTACATTCAGTAACTATGATTATATTGATTTTCATTCAACTTAGTACAACTTCTCAACAGGCTAATAAGTCATGACCTAATACAATTATTGTTGACTCACACGCAAATGCATTAAATTATATTTACAAGGTGGAGCCTAAAATGACTCCGCTCTAATCCACATCTGATGGCTGGTATAGCCATCACAATTCAAATGAATTTTTCTTGAGACCTTATTAAAACCCTGCTGTCTTCCACATCTTGCGCCTAGAATTCTTAAACTCCTTCAATTCATTGTACAACCTGCACTGACTCTCCTCCAGTTCTATAATACTCATTTTTCTCTTAAATCCCTCTCCATCATCCACAACTTCCTTTGATCTCCTGTACCTGAACCCTTTCAACATGGCAAACAAACAAATTAAACAAATAACAATGATTATAACAGGCTTTAAAGATTGCTTTGTTAGTCCACTACCTATCCCCTACCACTCGCCTCCCATGCACCAGTAGCTTCAAGTTCTTTCAAATCCTGTTTTCAATCTGTGATATTTTCACAAATTTCAGGAATATTGGTACAGCATTACTAGACTTTCAACATCTTACAGACTCAGCCTTCCTTTGCCAGCAAAATATTTTGAGCAAGGCCGTTTTGTAAACCATAGACCTAATAGCTGTAATCTCAGTGTCAATTGCTAACAATGATCCAGCAATGCTAGGTGCTAATCTATCAACTATGGTAGAAAGCTTCCGGATCTTGAGGTAATTTAAAAGAATCCTTATAGAAGGAATCATAGTGCCAACAATGTCTCTGACTATACTTTATATTCAACTAACTTTTCTTAATGATAGATCTTTGTAAAAACTATTGCTAAATAAGAGGTACTGGCCCAATTTCTGGGTTATTCGAAATATGCATGTGAGCCACCACACACATAAAAGAAACCGGAAATAAGAAGATCCTTTCCCCCCATAATTTGTACACTGTTTCCCCCTAACTCAAAGGTACGTTCACATTTGGTCTCTCCGATACACTTATTATGTGCTACATTTAACCCCCCATTTATGCACAACTTGCCTTTGTGTTGCCAGTCTAAAGTACTTAGGTTGAGTTTCTAAACCTTTGTGTTTAATTTCCTCCTTCACCCACTTATGTTTACCTACATCCCTTCCCATATCCTTTCTCTCTTCAATCACCCTTCTTCTATCATCCAAGTCATCAATTAATTTCTTTTCAATTACAGCCATGTAACAGATTAAATTCTGTCGATGGGCATAGACAGAGTCAAGCTTAGTTACAGGCCGAAAGAAACTTCCAACTGTTTCCATCTCATTTGCATTAGGGTGTGGATTCAAATTATGTAGATAATTCAAAAAATAATATTCAAAATTGCTGTTGATATAAAACAATAGTACAAGTGTTTCAATAAGTGAGAGCAATATGATGATATGCAACACCTTCAGCTACTGAAGCAGTCAAATGAGTACAAACTTAGCAATTCTTCACATCCGTGGTATCAATATATTCATAGAGCAACCTAAAATATGCATTGGAGGAGAAATACCCCCTTGATGCATCCTTCTGTAGCAACTTAAAATTAAAATTGAAAAATCTCTCCATATCAGAAACAGGTGTGATTGGCATGCCCCTGAATCTAAGAGAATTAGCAGGATTTGGGAAACGTAGTCCATAAGCAAAATAGTTAACCCTGTGATAGCAAAGATTAACACTTCAGCTATTATCAGCCTACATATATCAGGACTGTAAACATTCAAGACTTCTCTACAATCAGATTGTTAAAGAAGAAATAGCAGCAGAGTTACTCTGCAATGTTTCTGCGTGTGCAAATCACAAAATGGATTTCAATGATGTAATATTGTCTTATATTACAGCAGTCTTCTTGAGTCATTCCAATCTCTACTCCATCGTCTTCTAGAATGACAACCCTACTCTTCTATAGCAGCCTTGGCCCTAGGGACTTATCTTATTTCATTAGGACAAACATTAATTAAAAGTCAAAGTTCATGGAGGATGTCAGAGTTCAGTTCCAGAAGGATTTCAGCAGAAACACAGTTGGAAGTTTATTTTATCCAATTAGAAAATTTAATTCAGTTAGGAAACTCTGTGGTAGGTTTCATTTTCATGGAGGCTTTGTCAGAGTTGCACCGTTATCACTCCGATCATAAAGGCTTGGCCAATATAATTCTTTATGTAGTACCTCTATTCAGGGGCTGAACACGTACCTGCAGGGTACTTTTGCTATTTTTGATCTCCTGAGTACTGGCTGTTCACCCTCACTGCCACTCAACTCCCTGGGTTCGATTTCTTCTGTAACAGTTTGTGGTATGCGTTCAACAGACAGACTTAGCCTCACCCGCTCGTGTCACCTTTGCTATTCGTCTCTACACCATGATCAGGGTTGTTCTCCACCTCTGCCAAACGCCAAGTGCCTTCATTTGCTTCAGCTTTGACCACCGTTGAGTCAAGTTTCACCTTATCGCCATCACGCACCACCTAGGTGTCTCCTTTCACTAGCGGATCTTGGGGCTACAGTTCACTCACTCCATACCCCCTCTAGTGCTACCAGGGATTCAGCATGTTCTGATTGCACTTCAGGTATTGGCACAGTCACATCATCGAAGGGACACTCCGCCCACTGGATATGTGATACATGAACAGAGTGGGTAGCCCCCCGACATTTAACAGCTGTGTTGGTCACTAAGATGATTTGGAAAGGGTCGTCCCAGCAAGGCTCTAGACAGGTTTTTCAAACATGCTTCTTCACCAATAATGAGTCTCTGAAACTAAGTTCATGGCCATTATGCCAAAATAACTGCTCCGAATAGCTGTAAACATGGTTCTTGTTCATATTTTTTTTTTCTCTTATTGCAAAATCATATCCATTTTCACCATATTCCATAATATAGCAAATATAGAAAATATTCAACCAATACAGAAAATATACACTCTTTCCTCATATTTTTTTTCAAGACAAATTGAAGGCCCACTTATTTTTTTGTATGTTGGATCAGTCTTAAAGGGTGTCCACTTATGGATATAATTACCACCCAATCTAATATAGTGCTATCCTTAAAATTTGCTTTTAGTAGTTATTTTTTTACATCTCTTGTGAACTCCTTATGTGGAACAAAATAAACATGTTTTGGCCTATTTTTCTATTTCTGGTCTCCTCAGGACAAAATGAGGCAAGTGTTACCTTAAGTAAAACATAAAATACCCTCTCTTATTATGGGTATTTACTCAAAATATATAGAGCCACAGTTACTCATAATTAGGGCTCCTGGCTATATGGTATTTTTTTTTAATTTCCATCTGTATTTATCCATATTTATTTTTTACCCATTTTATTGGTATTTATCCATATTTATTTCGTGTTTTGAAAGAAAATGGAGTCGTAAAATGGTATATTTACACATTTATTTAACAGATAAATGTACCCTCATAGTTAGATGGCTAGTGCATTTTAGCAAATTAGGTAGTCAAAAATAACAAAACACTACACCCACAAGTAAATGTTAGCATTATATACAAATATATGTTAAGCTATGCCTGTATTTAAGGACATATCATCCCAATTTTTACCTCCCCATGCTGTCTCTGTGTTCAGCAGTTGACCTGGAATTCATGAAGAGGTAGTCATTCACAAGAAGCACAATTTTCTGTGTTTTTCTGCATTTAAAAAAAAAATACAGACAGAAAACATACTGTTTTCTGTCTGTATCTGTAAAAATTTGCAAAACTTGAAAACTGGGAGCCCTACTAATAATTTTTGAAAATATTTACAGTGAAGTGCCCAAGTTACTTATTCTTCTTAAAAACGATCATGCATCCAGTGAGTGTAAAAAACTGCCATATACTTATGTGCCCCTCGCGGTGTTCCAAATCCCTATAGTTTTGTGCACGTGATTCCACTCTATACGTATGTGGAAAAACTGATGGTTACAAACCTAACATGCATTTTAAAAAGCAATGGACCATTTTTTTTTGCGCTCTTCATGCAAGTCCCATTCGAGTGAGTGGACACCGGGTTGCCAAATGCTTTTTGTGCATATCCTCGCAAAACGGGAACATGTGTACTTTGAGCTGTTTAAAGCAGTGCGATGCTAGCTAAACATTCGCTACGTCAGAGTGAGCCAGTGGAAGCTTATGTGGGGTGGGGTTGGATTTGTCTGCCGAGTCATTTAGATGTCTCCATATCACATAACCACCGTCTTGTAATCCTACCTTAATGTTGGATATAGTACCACTCCTCGGCGAACATGCTTCCAAATATCAGTACCTAAACCAGGGATTGAACCAATTCTGACGAAAGAACCTAACTATAATGTCTCTCAATGTGTGTGCGGGATCATGAAAATGCCTAGCCATTGAGGACAAAAGACTATCGGGCAACACGGGTCTTCCATCTGTCGACGTCCAAACCTCATTCTTAACACACCTGCTCTGACCGTTGCTCAGTATCTGGCACTTCCTCCTGCAACCTTTTAACCTGAACCCAAGTTTCAGCTAAGGTCAACAAAAGATTTAAGTTGTTCTCATTTTGAAAATCATTTCTGTATTTCTATGTTAAATGCACTGGACCCATGGACACAGTATCGAGCAACTTCATCAGCGTACCGGTTACCAGCTGTCAAATAATCATTTTTGCTCCTGTGTGCTGTGCAATTAACCACTGCGATTTCTTGGGGCATTATGTATCACCTTCAATAATCTCTTAACATATTGTCTGTTTGTTATGGGGGATCCTGAAGATGTCATAAAGCCACTTTGTGACCACAACAGTCCAAAATCATGGATGACACCAAAGCCATGCTGACTGTCAGTAATAATAGTCACACTCATGATGGTCTGAGATGCCAGGCTCTTTTATGAGCAACTAACTCAGCCACTTGTGCAGAAGTAACACTGCAGAGCCATGAGGCCTCCATCACACCTTCGACAGTACAGACTGCGTATGCAGCTCCTTAAATTCGCTCTATCATCTATCAGGCAAGAGCCATCCACTATATATAATCTGGTTCTTAAAGGGGTTCATCTTAAATATCAGGTCTCGGTTTGGTATACAATACTGTGGCATTCAGACAATCATGCTCAACTTCTCCATCAATCAATTTATTTCTGGTAATGGTAATAATGTAGCAGGACTCAGCGAGAAGCACCTCTTTAAAGTGATATTTTCAGTGGCCAACATAACTTGTTCATAGTTTGTTAATCAGCTATTTGTTAGATGCTGAGTTTGGGTACAGGTCAGTAAGATCTCCACTGAATGAGGAACCAGCACTGCAAGAGGATGTGCCATAACAATTCTCTCATACCTTTCAATGCTGACAGCTACTGCTGTGACAGTCGTGAGACAACAGAATCAAGAGTGGCAGAAAAATATGCAGCAGGTCTTCGAGCACCACCATGTATTTGTGTAAGCATTAAGAGAGCCCAGCCATCCCTCTCACTGCAAAAGAGTTCAAAAGTTTTATTTTAATCTAGCCTTCCCAGTGCCAGAGGAATGACAAAGAATTTCTGTCAGCTCTAGGAATGCAATAAAACAGTTGTCCTAATGTAGTGGAACTTTCTGCGTCAGCCTCTGTAGAGGTTTGACCACTAAGGAAAAGTTGCATAACCACAGTCTGCAGAAGCTCACCATACCTTAAAAACATCCTGACTTCTGGCTGCATAGTGGGTGGGTTCATTTTCAAAATAGCACATATTCTCTCTTCTGACACCTTCTTTGCTCTATTTTCAATATGATGTCACAAGTCTAGGACTTTTTTCTAACAGTACTGTAATTTGCTTGTTGAGACCTTGTGTTTATTTTCAGTCAAGTGGTTCAACAGAGCAATGGTACCTTGTCCACAGTCCTATTGTGAATCTGATGCAACCATGATGTTGTAGATGTATTGCACAAGAACTGAGTTACATGGCCAATTTAGGGATTGACGGTTCTTCTTCAAAGTCTGGTTAAAGATTGAGGGATTCTCCATCCCTCCACATGTGGTGGGGGAAGGTTTGTAATCTTTATGCAATGGAAAAGCTTTTAGCGATTTACAAGGCCAGAGTTGATAAATCTGATGGATTGTGGCACCCATTTACCACCTACGTACAGTAATAGCACAGAACTGGAGGGTAAATCTAATGATGTCCAAGACGCTGAGGGTATCAGAGTTGTGAGTGATCTCCCCCATAGACAGAGAGCGTGACCTGGTGTGAGCTATATATTTAAGAAGGACTGCCGCTAGCAACAGTAGACCAAGTCAAACGGGAATCGAGGCAACTACTCTAGATAGCACTGAATTGCGGTGTTTTGTTATATTTCGCCTGTTAAACCTCTAGGTACAAGCCATGGGAAGTAGGTATGTGCCAAATCTTTCTTCGCTATTCTTGTCTCCCTTGATATCATTGTATTCCCTGATACTCATGATGAAAATGAACTGTGTGTTAATTTCATTGTTACAAAATGACAAAGTTGTTTAAAAAATAAAAAAGATTGAGTATCTCTCTGTATTCCCTTGAGCAGGGCACAAGTCCTAAAAAAGAAATGGGGGGACTAACCTTGTTAGGCAGATTGCAAGTGACATCATGGCGTGCGACATCACAGCGCATGACATCACAGCGCATGACATCACGGCGCATGACATCACGACGCACAACATCACAGGGCATGACATCACACATGGCATCACAGGAATTGACATCATAGAAAGTGGCATCACAAGCCACAACTTTGCAGGAAGTGTCATCACAAGAAGTGACACCATATCTAAAGCCCTCACATATATGTTTAGCAGGTCTATCATGTGCACGTTTGAGCACATTGAGAGGATAATAGCACAGTGAGCTATGGAAGATGATATGTGACTTCTACACCTTGCAATCCCCCAGTTTTATGTAACACGTCCTGTACATTCATTTACAAACTTATATCATTTATTGTTCATGTAATATGCATGTTTTGATGTAAAGCGCTCTGACACCCTGCATATAAATGAGTAGCGCAATACAAGAAAATATAGTGGTACTTAAATTATTTTAACGCCTCCTCGGGCGAAGTAAGCTCTATATAAATGCAATTTGCTTTGTGTAAATATTGGCAAAGACCAACACATATGACATTCTTACAGCGCATGCATACCTCCTAAACAGGGACTGAACAAAGTGAAAAGCTGCCTGTCTTAGGTATGTGTGAAGTGCTAACAAGGTGTGAGCCTTTGTTTTCCCTCTGCTTCATTTGCATCAGGTGTGAGGCTCCTGAGACTGAACAAAAGAAGACCTGATGACTCCTCAAATTCAGCCTTTGTTATGGGCCCAGAAGGAGTCTAAAATAAGAAAAGCCCCTTCCCTGCCTGCACATTGTTGCTTGTTGCAGAAAGAAAGCAGACAATGTGCAGACGCTGCTGAAAGTGTCCCGGTGTTTAGAAATGACACCGGGACGAGTTCAGCACAATATTCAGTTGGGCCCAAATTCTTTGCAGGGTGGATGGCGTTCACCCTGTGAAATGCCAAATCCCTATTTTGATATCAGAAAGAAAAACGGTATTGACTTTTTTCATGCAATGGAATGGAGAGGAAAGCCTGCCACAAATCGACAATGGTGAACCACTTAGTTTCACGTTGTATCTGGAATAATATTACAGTTCGATTTAGTATCACAGGACAAAGGGAAGAAAAATATCAGTACATGTCCGTAGGTCTTGCACTATCCTGTATTTACTGTTTGGTTTCTCCTGGAAACGGGTGAGTTACATGGACTAAACATTATCCCTTTCAGGACATCTTGTATCATTGACTCAATCACTGGAGTAATTCCAGCTATCGTTTCAGGAGTGAGATTGTATTGTGGGGTCCTAGGATACTCAGTCTTTGGTTTGATAGTTATCCGAGAGGCTCAACACCTTTAATAAGACCAATGACTTTACCCGAAAAGTCCCAGACTTTGAGCTTCACATGTCCCTAAGATCTATGGGCAGATATTCAATAGTCATTAATGGAAACAGACGGACAGCGGTCACATATCTAGCAAGTTTAAAATCGACATCCTTATCGTGGGTATGAAATTCAACACCATCTGGTGTGTAGTAAATGGTGCAATTTAACTTGCACAATACATCTAGTCTTAGTAGGTTCACAGGACCAGAGTCCCAAATGTAAGCCTCAGGAGAGTTTGTGCAGTTAACTTTGTGAAGTGACAAAAAATATTCCACCAAGATACAACCCTATCTTTACAGGCACTTCTTGGGAAACAGGGTTAGTGATTTGTTTATTGGTGACCACCACAACTGGGAACTGTTTTCCCAAGGGGGGTAGGTTTGGGACTTCTGCAGTCCTCACAATGGAATAGGTAGCACCAGTGTCAATAAGAAAGGACACTTGATGGCCATTCACCTCATCTTGTACGAAATGACCACTCTGGTATACCTTTAGGACTGCACCAAGTATGCAATCTTCCTCCCCTCTCAGGCATCATCATTGTGACTAATCAGATCCAAAGCCCTCTGAAGAATCAAAAACAATAAATTGCTGAAAAGCACCTTGGTTTAAAAATGAATTTGAATTATCTCATGGACCTTGACTTAGATTAGATCTATGATTTCCCAAGTTCTGTTGTGGCCTTTTGGCTTGTGAAACCAGCATCATTGGGATTGAGACATATTTGGATTTTGCATTCTCTGCAATTGGGTATTCGGCATCTGCACTGGGCTAACATTCTGCGTTTGTGGATGAATTGTGTTTGCCACCTGATTATCATTTATCCCTTTATGGAGTTTAAACAAAATTACTGCTTCCAATGCCCCAACCTATTGCAGCAATGACATGAATTTGATTTCTTCAACATTGCAACATCAATCCCTGTACTTGGATCACCAGCACCACCACAACTTCTACCTTGTGAACCACAACTTCCTTCATACACAGGCTATTCTGCAGATGGATATCCTACTCCTTGCATTCCGCCAACATTTCCCATGGAAGATCCAATCTGAAATCCCTTCTGAGCCAATTTAGTCTGAGCCAACATGAACTACTCCATAAGCTGTTTAAGCTTTATTTCCTGTTCATCACTGCAATATTTCTCATACAAAGTATCTCATCTATCAGCTTGTTCTGTCAACATATTACATTCTGCTGAATATGCATGCTAATTTCCGACCATAATCCGAAAACAAATTGAGATGCAAAACTGCTCATATTACCCCTTTCTGGGTTAACAACTCCACTGTGCTATTTCAATATGTGTAAGAGTTGTTCATAAAGGCATGCACTGACTCCTTATCCTCTTGTGATGTACAAGTTATTTTCAACCAATCAATCGCTTTCTGTGCAACCTTGCCCTTCATAAAGTTTATCACTTGGTCATAATTTGTCATCACATCAGGCGAAGGTGAATTTGTCCCAGCCACCCTCGGTGGCTTCGCAGTCAGCCACTGTATTGACACTTTACATTCAGCCCACAAGTCACTAGGAGCCACTAATTCAAACAACATGTTCAAGACCTTTGACATTTTTACAAACCAATCAACTTGTGTGTACAACTGATCAGGATTTTCTCTCAAATTTGGGAACTGATTTGTAAACGTGGCAAGATCACCTCAATTCCAGGCTACATGTACACGTCCCCTCCATGCCTCCCTTAGTGAAAACGTGTGGGTCAGCATTCCATCTAGGGGTGCTGGTGGTGGCTTCTCTTCCCCCCCAAAGCAACCACAATCTTCTTATTCTTCTTCTCCTGCTTCTTCTCCCATCTACTCTTCCACTTGTCTAGTTCACTCCATTGTCTTATATTGCTGACCAATTCTTTCACATGTAATTTCATTCCCAAAACCCTCATGTTCAGGATAGCCTCCTCATCTAACTGTGCGCAAAACCTTTTCTGCAAGGATTTAATTTGGTTGATGTTATGTCATGTGAATCTGCTAATCGGCTAACTTGTTATGTGCTTGAGCTGCAAGATGATTAATGTCCTTACTCACATATAAGAGTTCTTTTTCCTGGAATTTTAAAAGAGAAAGGTCAAGATTCCCTGAGATCAACTCATCTAATTCTATTTGTAATCTAACACATCTAAGGATCTAGTCGGAACTGATGTTCCTCGCTTACTACCAAAGCCTCAAAACTATAGGGAGATACATTAAAGAAGTGGATTAGTTCATCAATCTCAGTCAAACTCGTCTCATTCTGAGTGGTCAGGTTGTGATAACTAACCTCCCTCCAGGTCTATTTCTTTAAACAATTTGAGATGGACTCCACACAGTTATCTGGGAACTGAGAGAGGTAGGATTAAGCTCAGCTATGGGCACTCCTCTCATTGCCTCCAATGTTGTGGTCACTTGAACACTAACTAATCATGCAATTGTTCTGGAGACCAAGACAGGCTGTGGAGGCAATTTGGGTGGTGGCAACTCAAAAACAGGTATGGCGGGCCCTAAGGCTGAAGAGGGATCTCCATCTTGTACCACATCGGGGTCAATAGCAACAGTATCTCCATTAGTAGTACCATCACTGTTATAAGGTGGGGCATCATTATAAGGCAGAGGAAGGATCAAGTCAAGTCTTCCAAGAAATCACAACTGGAGTCACTATCTATACCAGATTTGTCTGGTTTCTCCGCATCTTTCTCTCCCTTGGCTTTTTGTTTTTTCGGTTTCTCATTGGTTAATACAGGGTACAATCTTAACTCCCCCAACTATTTCTCTTCTCTACTTTACTTTTAGCCCATTTTGCATCCATATGACTCCGAACAGTTCTCTTAGCTCTGTTTTGATATTTCTCTCAGTCTTTGGAATGAGCAGCTCACTCCCAAGAATTCAAAGCTTCGTATTGGGCAGGTCTAGGCAGAAGCTTCATATCATACAGCACATGCCTCAAATGTTTGATTATTCTCAAATTAACCATCCCATTTCCAGGGAACTGCAATGGCCCTTCTTTCTCCTCTGTAATCTGATGCCATTGATTAAGCCAAATACATGTATAGAGCCCCACAGTTAAGATCATATAATGACCTGTAAAGCCTTCGGTGGAGCTTACTCACCCTCACAGATGGTAACTCTCGCATCACCTCTCATTGTTTCTCTAAAAGCTCTGAAACATTTCATTTTGGTACAAATGTCGACGAACCAAAGAACAAGAAAACTATTCCGAACAACCAGCAAATCATAGCAAATCACAATTAACTATTTTGCAGCACTAATATCTAATCTCCCCTTATACTTGCCTATCACAGGTCAATATTTAATGACATAACAACAAATACCAGTGTGTCACCTACACCCACCAACCAATCCCAGGACAGCACACTGGGATATAACTCTCACTCCTTGCAGATGTTCACCCTCCTTTACAGTGTCTCCTTACACACACACATACTCCCTCTAAAGTATTAAAGCAAGCACTTTTAAAGCAAAATCCTTGTCTGCTCCACTAAAGAAATTCAACGTAACATTCATGCAAGGGGACAAAGGAAATAATGTTTTCCAACATTAACACACACACACACAGATGAGATCTCAGCCAGCAGGAAATTACCTTGAGTAATGCTGTTTCTCCTTTGTGCAACAGTATCTACTGGCATCAATCACTGTTAGTACTCTCACAAAAATGTTACAGTCCTCTGTCTATTGTGTGATTCATGGTTCGTCACATACCGGTGCTACAAACCTCCAGCAGACAAGTTAGCTATCCCAGGATCTTGGACTGACACAAACCCATTAATAACTTGAACTGTTCAACATAATACACATGTGAACCTTTACGATAAGTTAAAAAGCATCATCACACCGCAGAATACACATCCGCAACATCACGCCACAATTTTGATGCGTAATCCTATTAATACTCACTTCTCAGCTACTGCAAACTCCTTCAGACCTGTTACAACAAAGCCAATCTTATGAACTTGGCCATAGATTTTAAGGACATGGACTGGGCTTGGCAACTCTAAATTTCTTCCAGGTTGTTCTAGCTCCCTACACTTCAGTGACAAACCATCCTCTGATCGCTACCACTTGATATAGCGGGATATGTAAACCTAAATACCCAGATCATGTGTTCCATAAAGAAACAACTCTGTGTAAGTAAAAAATAAAGAAAGCTGGGAATTTTTCAAGAGGAAGAAAGGAAGGTGTCAACATCATGTGAACCTCAGTAAACCTTCAGAGGAAACAAAAGAATATCTAGCGTGAACCTTTTCACTCAGGTGCAACCCAGTAGAAAGATCTGCTCTCTTCTATGTCAGGGTAATGTCTGCATCTCTTGCAGTCAAGATCATCTCCAGCAGTATCTTGCAAGATAATCTGGGGTAAAGGACCTCTCCTGACAAGTGGTCATGAAGCATCCCTTTTATACTATATCTTATCTAAAATGACATTTCCATCACCTTAGGAATATCTGGCATAACCAATGGGCATCAAGATGCTAGTCTTAGATGAATTCTTATGAACAATTAAGGTACAAATTTAACAATTCAGACTACACTGTTCTTCTTGTTTAACCTTGAAATAGAGCTAACAAGGCACAAGTTCTAGACTGATTTTGAATAAGGTGTCTTATCAATGTCTATGACAGAGTGACATATCACTTTCACAGGTTCTTGGAAAGATAAGTACAGACAACATCTGAGTCAGAGGCTGACATTTTAATGGTTCTGCATAAATACAGAAAATGAGTCTCTGTTTACTTAAGATGGAGTTTGGCCTTACCGTCTTTATGTCATAAGGTTTAGCTTTCCAGATTGTAAATTGAAAAGTGCCAACCTCATTGGTACATTGCACAACATATTATTGTGAATGTTTAGCACTTGTAGAATCAGGTTCTACACTATAAAAGTAATCAAGGAGGCTAGCTGAGAAAGGGAAGCTAAAATATTTTCATGTTAAAACAATGGTGATACATTATCAATACATTGGTTACACTCTAGTTAAGGAGAGTTATAAATGTATTTCTTCTTTTGTAGACTGTGACCATAGACTGAACCCTGAGCAACTAGGAGGACATCTCACATCAGCCGTTTTTCTCTTGTCCCATTCCCCTTTTCCCCCATTGTATTTTTGATTGACTATTTTATTATTGTGGGTATTGAATGCTGAGATGGTGAGGGGATTCTTATTAGAGACTTCATGACATTTCTTCAGAGCTCTATTTTGTCAGTAACAAAAGGTCCAAGACAGTTTGGGAAGTTCAGGAAGGCCAATTTGCCCGAGTGGCTAGAATCCTGCTGCCTGTTCTTTGGAAGACATAGAAAAGGCCATTTTGGCCTTACAAAAAGACATGGAGTAGCCTAGAAATGAGAATCAATGTTTACGTCAATATGTGGCTTGAATTTCAGATTGAATTGACAGATCAAACGCTTCTCTTGTAGATTTAAGCTCAGAGGAAGTTCAGGCTAAGGGATGGTGGTGATATTTCAGTTTTAGTGCTTCCTGTTCAAACACTGATGGCTGCATGCATCTGATATATATGGTCGGTATCAACCGAAAAAGTTTATTAACCAGCTTTGCTTGCTTTTCTTACTTAAACCAAATGCATTCCCATCCCCTGAGTCTACGGTCATATTCATTCATGACACAAACGATAGAGGTGTTTTGGCTATAAATGGGAACATGGATGTAAGCAGGTGGCACATACTAGGAAGGCAAAGGGCACAAAGGTACAGCCGAAATGGCCTGAAGTACCAGATCCAGGTCGGGGAGGGGCTGCTGCAGGCCACAGATCACAGCAGGAGCATGAGCTGGCCCTTGCAGGGAGAGTTACAGGTGGCTACAGGGGGCAGCTCACACTAATGTCTGAAATAGCGGACAAAAGGCGCCGGTGGAAGAAACCTCTACCGACAACGGACAAAAGGCCTAAATTACAGGCGGTCCGTAAAATTTACGGACGGTTGGTCACCCTATTCTGCAGCATGATCTTGAACACCTGAAGGCCCTCATAGTCAATTAGATGTCATGATTGATTAATTTATAGTGGAGGTAGAGAGGTTTAGGAGCCAGGCAAATTTTGTCAATCCTGCAATGCTACCTCATCCCTCCACTCCTGTGCCAACCGTACGTCACAGTATTCTGGAACAGTCCAAAATGGTGACTTTAGGGTTTCACTGGTGATAGCTCTGCTTAGGACTTTCACTCGGCCACTAGCTAACACCACTATCTGATCACTTACCATCAAAATTTCAAAGTTGAGCTCCTCTTGCCCTCCTGGGTAGGCTCCAATGGGACAGTGGAGTCCCAGCCAAATGCAATATGACAAGCGTATTTTCAGATGCAGTTTTCCTCCCCACCCCTTCTTTTCCCAGAAACTGGGTCAATCAGTGTTAATGGCCCTTTTGTGTAGGGAGAACTTTGATCTCTCTGCTGGGGAGCAGAGTAATTAACTTGACAAAGCAGTGGGGACAAAAGCCTATAATATGATTATGAGCTGAGTCACAGACAATTATGATAAATTCTTAAGTCTCATAAGATGTGGATGTCGGTTATTGGGAACTACCGATTCAAACTCAACATGAATGTTTTACCCCATTTTGATAACTCGCCGGACCTGTAGGATTAAGTGCAGAGAAACTGTACTTCAAATTTGGCCTATATGTATAGTACAATAAAAACACCATATATTGTCCAGTAAACACTACGGAACTACACTATGAATGCCCATTCATGTTGTCAGGCCTATCATAGCTCAGCATCAATCCTTGCAGAGTCCCTCCTGCAACAGGCAAACTGTACACAGATACTGGGCTGCTCAAAACGATAGTCTGATATGTGCAGCCCGCACACATGCATGCATGCAAATGGGTTCACATGCAACCAGCCCAGTGCCTCATACTGGCTGTGCAGCAGCGGCCTTGTTTTAAATGGCAGATACAGGTGGTTAGCGCATGCAGTCCAATTACCATAAATTTACTATGAGCGAGTCTCAGGTTGTGAGACTCACTTACAATAAAAGTCCAAAAACGGGTAATCAAAAGTCAAAAATCAAATTTCCTGGGAACCTAGTTGCTATAGTGACTATGGAATCTCACTGTGGCTTTTTTGAGTTGATCAGCCAAAAGAAGCACATGGATCTTCCCTGATCTGGCACCATCCTGCCCTAGGTAGGGAAAGCAGCTCTGTCTGGTGCCAGGATCCCTGGCCTGTATGGCCAGGCATTAGCATCCGCATCACATACCTGTCACTGGGAATTTTTTGAGGTGGTCAGTTTGATGCAGCCAGTGGCTTTACCCTTCCTCTGGGACCTGGCCCCAGGAGTGGGCACTGGTTTCGCTGAGCTCCCACTGTGGTTTGGTCTGAGCTCCATTCCCCATAACAGCACAAGACTCCTTCCCAGTATGGCAGCACAGTGTGTGGGTAGAGCTGGTGTCTCTGGCACGTGTCTCCTGTCCTTACCCTAGTGACCAGGTCCCAGGCATCCACTGACCCCTCACTAGGGCTTTTATGAGGAGGTCGACCCAGAGCCATGGGCATGGCTCTGAAAGGGCGTCCCCAAAATGCACACCCTTGGGTTGGACAGGTCCATGCAGGGAGGATGCTCTTTCTTTTAAGCAACAGCCAATGCTTCCAAGCAGTCCATACCTAAATAAACCAAGTGTGCCCAAAGCAATCAGAGAACAGTGCTGGTTAGACCATCCAAGAGCAGGCCACCCTGTCCAGGATGTCTGCTTCATGCTTCTTCCTTCTCTCTGTGAAGGCAAGTTCACCGAAGTACTTCTGGAGCATTACGGGAAGGCAGTGGAAGATCTGGGCTTTAAGGGTTCCTCAATTGGGCAGTCGGGCCATTGTACCATCTGAGGAAAATAACCAGATAAAAAACAGGTCCCTAGCTTCCTTTCCCTACTGATCTGGAGCACGGTGATTCACTGTTCTTGTAATCCGTATACCCTGTGTGTCAAAAATACATTGATTAAAAGAATTCAACCTCAGGGATAGAAGTTTCAAATGGGCCCTCATTGGGACTTCCAGAGCTGTTTTGACCATCAGATCATACTATTATTTTCTTATGGTGTACGACCAGATGGCCAAACTTAAAGTCTAAACATCTGGTTGAACCATGCTTGCCAAAGGGAGATGAACTGGACTTTCTGCTTTCGATGAGGAGGCAAGCTGGGCATGGAGAGACACCCCAGGCTGTGGCTGGGGCTTGGAATCTGGGGGCCAGCTGGAGCTCAGCCTATTCCTGTAGAAACGTTTTGCCCTGGAAATGCATAGTCCCCGCCAGGCTTCAGCAAGAGTCAGCAGGGATGGCCTCACGAAGCTCGGACAGGGTGCTGCTTATGGGTTTCCACCCTGCCAGGGCTGTGAGCCACTCCCTGTCCTGTCCTAGGGAGGCATGTATGGGCTTGCGGAGCCCCTTCTTGGGTACTCTCTGGCATCATGGGCTGGCAAGTAGAGCCCAGGTCCATGTGAATCTGGACCTGTCAGAGCTTGACACCCGGACGGAGCTGGGAAGCCCTACCCCAGGTCTGTAGAACCCAATCCTTGGCACTTTGTGCCACCATGGGTCAGCAAATGGAGCCCAGGGCTGGGAGAATTCACCCAGTTCTGTTGGAGCTCTGACCAGGACCCAGAAGAGCTATCCGCCCTGCCAGAGTTGTGGAACCCTCTGCAGTGTTGCACAACTCAGACCTGGGTGTTTTGTGACAACACATGCTGGGGAATGGAGCTTATGGAGAACACATCCTGGGCTCGCATGCATTCTGACTGGAAATACTGTCAGAGCTTTTCAGCCTGCTCGGGAAGCGGAAGCCACCCCGGGCCTGCTGATGGGTATGCTGGCTAACTTGAGACTCTGAAAACTGATGCCTAGCACTCAGACCCAGAGACCACACCCCATGGGAAACAGAGCCCAGGTCTGCTGGACCTCTGATTGGAGACCCAGACAGAGCTTCCAACTCTGCTGGAACAGGGCCTGTGTTAACCAGTTTTGGAAATTTGTAGCACAACGGGTTGCTGAAGCAGTGCAAACCCAGGGAATGAACCTGAGGCCTGCCAGAGCTCTGACCAGGGAATCGGTCAGAGGTTTCCATCCCACAATGAAGAGGGAAGTCTCCCCTGGCTGTTGAAGAGAATGTTTGGTAGCTTGAGACACCAGTGGTTTGTGCCTGGTGCCGAAGCCCCGGGCCCCGCAACCAAGGCCTACTGCAATTTGTGACACTCTGGGCCTGCAAATGCCCAGCACTAAAAGAATGCATCCCAAGCCTGATGAAGCTCTGAACAGGAACCTGGTCAGAACCTTTCACCCTGACTAAGCAGGGAAAGCCGCTCTAGGCCTGCAGAAGTACTTGCTTGGTGGCTTGGGACACTAACAGTCAATACATGACCTGGACCTACTGCAGCTCACACTTGTGGTCCTATTCTAGCTCCCACTCTCCCAGAGAAAGGGCCCTCCCCAGGCCTACATAATCCCATGTTGGGGAATTTGTGACAGCACTGGTTGGCTCAGTCCCAGAATAACACAACCCGGGCCTTCCAGAGCTATCCCTTAGGGCTGGGTTAGAACATCAAATCATTCCCCAGGGAGGAGAAGTCTCCACGAGTCTGGGAAAGTGGATCCTGATTAGCTTGAGTCCCCACAAGCCTGTGCTTGGAGCACGTGAACCAGGGCCTTCACCTTTGGACTGCCACAGACCTGACTGTGACATGTCAGTGCTTGAAATCCTGCAAGTGAGGTGGCCTCCCTGGGCCTTTACACATCCCGGGTATGCAAGCATGCCTCTGATCAGTGGGTGAGTGTGCCAGTCCCAGAGGAGCAATAAAGAACAAGCATTTGTAATGCAATAGGTCTCGCATTTGCTAGAGTTAGAGTCCATACTGCTTGTGTATTAGCAAAGCAGCTCACTACAAGAAACTACCCTTTGTACAGAGAATCCATACATGTCGGATCTTAACAAAGAGACTTAGAACTTGAATCTATCTTTTGTATAAAGAGTCTGTACTGTGCGGGCCTAAATGGTGTGAACTCAGTACATGATGCTACAAGCAATATAAAAAGTTAATGTTGGTTGGGTTTCAACAATGCAACTGACTACATGAAGTTACACTTGTATAAACAGTCTACCAGTTATTTCTTAGTTAAGCGACTTGCCGTGTTTGGCTACTTTAGGATGAAGAGTCCGTACTGATTGGGTTTTAGCGAAGCGAATTGTAAACGTTTGGTACATATAGCACCGTTCTATTAAATTAGATTATTTATAGCATGACCTAGACTCAAGGCTACTGGAGCAGCATTGCTCATAGAGTACTCTCCCTAGTCCCCTCCCCTACTGCAAGTGTCCACTGCACCATACCGTGGCTGGCAGTGCAGAAGAACTGTGGCTGATACAGTACGGCCGGGCCCCCGTTGTTTAACTGCCACGGAATCTGCCAAAACATGTTAAATGCGTAGTAGTCATTTAATAATTATGTACAAATCTGCATGACTCTGTATATGCAACCTAGAACCGCAATGTTTACCCTCACTAATGCATATGCCCTGAATTGTCGATAATACACACACAAATACATGCACACACAATCTGGAGCACATTCACTCATATCTGTTGTTAATTACCTATTGTCCAATTTCATCAACATCACGTCTCCTCCCATCTGGTACACTGCCACCTCCTTGGGACATTATGGTACTCGGAGTTGCAAAAATATTGTCTGTTATGTGGCTTTCCTCCGCCACGAAGCGTGTTTTCGGAGTTGCACAAGGGTGCCTCTGCTTATGTTTTTGGCAATCTGGGTAAATGATGAGCGCACGGCGGGGGCTACGGTCGACGACATTTCCCTGAACCTCAGCAGGAAAAGTAAAACACTGAAGGAATTTCTTCTAACAGCCTGGCTGCTGTTATCTCGCAGCCCCAAACTCCTGCAGACAAAAAATCCAAATTGAACTCTGTGTCTCCGATGGAGAGTGCAAGAAGCCCTCGGAGTTGGGAAACTGCAAGCGCTGCATGTTTTATTTGTTACCGCGTGCATGGATTGTTTCATGCGGACACTCAAATTATGTAAATGAGTGTCAGAGTCTGCACCAGAGAAGTGGGGGAGGTGTAAAGAGCTCCAATAAATCAGCTTTAAAGTAAAAAATAAAAAATGTAATGCCACAGCAGATACAGCAATAAAAGCGGGGGAGGTGTAAAGCGCTGCAATAAATAAGCTTTAAAGTTATTTTTTTAATCTTCAACGGCACAGTAGAGGACACAGGAGAGAGGGTTGTTTGTGGAGTATGCGGTGGATGGTGGGAGGGCTTATAACAAAGCGGAAGAGGGACCCATAGTAAGCAAGAGCAAGCATTGACTGATGGAAGGCATTTTTTTTTAAAAAGAGTTCTTGCAAACGGCAAATAAAGAATGATAGCACATGTAAACTGTAATGACCCGTGCTCCTCACCCTTGAGCGGCTGTGAGGTTTCCACTGCAGGGATGAATTAGGAGACAGGAAAGAAGACTGGCGCTGCACTGAGCCTGTAGTGAGCAGCGGACGGAAATAGAGTAGCAGTATTGATGACAGCAGGTCTTGCAGATAGCGCGTGCGCGCTGATGCTCGTGCTAAAAACTTGTCACGACCTCTTGACTGGGAGAAGAATGTGGTTGCTGTGGCAGCTCCTCCCTCCTCCAGCAGTTACTATGTGTGAGGAGGTGACTAGGCCTTTTTGTAACATGGGTACCCGGATGACCGAATCAACTTCTGAGCAGAGCCATCTGGATTCATTGTACCTTGGGTGTGAGAACATTCCAAATGAAGCGTCATCAGTACGTTCTGGACAATCTGGAATTCTGGACTCTAAGCCCTGCTCACAAATTATTTGGTTTTGTGTATACAAAAAGTCAAAAGTGACATCGGTGTGATAAATGTCCTACACCCGTCAGAATGATAAAGGTTGTGTAGGCATAATTTTGCACACCCTACAGTGAAGATATTTTGTAGCTCAATGTGCATTTACCCAGAACAATGTGGTAAGTGGAACAGCAGGGAGAAGTGTAACATTGCAGAGAAATATTTTCTTATCTGTTGAAAGTGGAAATTGACATGGCAATGTAGCAGCCAAATTGCCTGTCCATGTGTCCTTCACTAAAGTATAAAAGATATTGGCATGAAATTGTGCCTTAATGTGGAAGCTCACAAAGTAATGTTTCCTTTCCTGTTCGAATCTGGTAAGTGGCATGACAATGCGCTGTGGCAGTGTCAATGGTGATAATGAGCTAACACAAACATTCTACCAGTGCATCTCCGTTGAGCTCTGTCTCACCAACACCACTAATGCTAACAATTCCTGGAAATCTCCACAAAGGCAATCCAGTTCAGCTACTTACAATTCCTGCAGTTTCACAACAATCTCACCAAGGTCTGCCATTGTACTTTCATATGTTCCAGAAAGGAACACAGATAAAGCTATAGCTATGCTCCTGGGAACTTCATTCCAACAATGCACAATGCCATTCATAATAACCGTATGCTCAAGCCCACCCGATGCTCCAGGGATATTACAGATGCTATGCATCTTTCCCACAAACCTATAATAAATGATAACTTTCTATTTTTATCGCAATGAGGCTGTAAATGCCTGGTATCACCCGGTGAAACCATACTCATGTCTCTGGTGTCAGAAATTTAGAATACCGAGTAGTCTTCTCAGAATTAGAACCTGTGACTGTCATGTCAGAGCGGATGTCAGCAGTGAGCTCAAACATGCAGTGACATATTGCAGGCCACAGTGTATGTACCAGTAAGGCCTGGCCGAGTTACTCTATTGAGAATTTACACAAACCTCAAGCATGTGAATTGAAAAGAGCTCACACTCTATTTGCCGTTGCACGGTAGTGGCAGATATGCTGATGTAGTGCTGAAATACACATTTTATGCAATTTTTATGCCTCAGTAATACGTACTTTTTAAAGAAACATTGACTTACAAATGCCCAAACTATTATATAAGGGGCTCAATACATAATACAAAATATTTAATTCTATACCATAGGACCACTAAAAGAGCTTTACGATGTCCACAGATGCAGGGCTGGTAATTCCGCATCCCAAAGTTAACAGGACCAAAGGTCCTGCTAACCCCTGGTTGCAGAATTATTAAAGATTCTGGGTTCTACCCTGAGAATCCGCTGAGTTCTCTGTGTACCTGATAAATCCTTCTGAGACTAGTTACAAGGTTACCAACCCCATCGGATATATTGGCCTCTCATAATGAGGGACTACGTGCACTCCTCAATCTAACCAATGGGGCTGGATCTACCATACACATATCCCTTCACATTCCTGCACCTGAACTAGCTTATCTGTAATAGAGTAGCAAGTGTGCCATGGGCCCTAATGCGAGCAAACATGAGCCTCTCTCATCTGAGGGAGAGAGGTCTGAGGAGATTTGAGACAGCCACAACTTAGGTGCAGAGGACACAAACTCCTGAGTCTTGGTGCCACTTCACCTGCTTCTCTATTGATAACACACCTGCTTATATGTAAACCTTGAAGCTCTTAGTAACACCAGTATAAAGCCCTATGTGTCGCAGTGCCACTGTGTGCATTCTGTTGTCTCTCTCACTTACTGCCCCTCTCCATGCTTGTATGTGAGAGAGAACAGAGGAGATAGATAAATATATATATATTAAAATAGATAGATAAATATAAATATTTTAATCTATCTCTATTTATCTATCTAGCTATCTAGCTGTATGTATATATATATATATCGCTGAAAAAACCATAGGTTTTAGGGAAAGTTTGGGGGCCCGATTCACAGAACAAACTTAAGACTAAATCCTAAACTTAGTACCATTCTGGTATTCACAGATTCACAGAATGAACTTACTACTTTTGCTATTCACAGAATGAACTTAGTACTTTTGCTATTCACAGAATGGATTTACGACTCCTAAACTTACGTCCGCACTCGGGCCGGAAATTCCGGCCCGGAGGCGGAGCTTCCGGCCCGGAGGCGGAGCTTCCGGGCCAGAGGCGGGGCTTCCGGGCCGGAGCCGGAGCTTCCGGGCCGGAGGCGGAGCTTCCGGCCCAGAGGTGGAGATTTCAGCCATAGCTAAATCGGCCGGAATCCCCACCTCCGGGCCGGAAGCTCCGCCTCCGGCCCAGAAGCCCCGCCTCCGGCCCGGAAGCTCCGCCGCCGGGCCGGAAGCTCCGCCTCCGGGCCGGAATTTCCGGCCCGAGTGCGGACGTAAGTTTAGGAGTCGTAAATCCATTCTGTGAATAGCAAAAGTACTAAGTTCATTCTGTGAATAGCAAAAGTAGTAAGTTCATTCTGTGAATACCAGAAGTACTAGGTGCATTCTGTGAATACCAGAATGGTACTAAGTTTAGGATTTAGTCTTAAGTTTGTTCTGTGAATCGGGCCCATAGTTAGTTGGACATTGCACTCGTACAAAACCAGTGAAATTCCCCTGTTATAGTTAGTTCAGCTAACTATAACTCACGCCCCCGCAATGCACTGCTAATGACATCACACGTTACATCACTCATGACATGGTCAGTGACATCACTGATGACATCACTGATGACATCTCAAATGACATCACTGATGACATCATCCATGTGATAATTACATGCATCTTCTCACACCCTAATATAACTTTAGATACACCCACTCTAAATTACAGACTGCCATTCTCAAAACCATAGACACTCCAACAGCAATAACTACATACCCACTTACTGATTCTTAGGCCTACACACACATCCACTCACTCACCCGTACAGTCACTCATGCTTATGGTCACTCAGTACAGGACTATCATATGCAGTCATACACCTATATAGACACTCACACACCGCCACTCATCCATAGAGGTACTCACACACGTAGTCAGTCATGTAAATAATTATTTACACTCCCATTTACTCACCTATACAGTTATACACACACCAGCTCACTTACTCATACAAATACAGATGCCAGACAGCCGCACTGCCCACTAAGACGCCATCCGCAACCACCACCACCTCATCAGGACTGCCAAAAGAACCTCCTTCACAAACCTCCTTGACAGCAATGCACACAACAGCAAGGAGTTCTTCACCATCGTGAAGGAACTCTCCAACCCCAGCTCCAACGCCAACGACATCCCACCATCGCAAGCCCTGTGCGACTCCCTCGCCACCTTCTTTCACCGGAAAATCACCGACATCCATGACAGCTTCAGACCCCAGACGACCCCTGCCGACCACACCGCACCGCA
Source organism: Triturus cristatus (assembly GCF_964204655.1). Taxonomy (NCBI): domain Eukaryota; kingdom Metazoa; phylum Chordata; class Amphibia; order Caudata; family Salamandridae; genus Triturus; species Triturus cristatus. The sequence goes on from NC_140588.1 coordinate 495,397,608, forward strand.
CCCCACCGCCCACGACACCCTGACAACCTGGGCCAACGTGAGCATCGAGGACACAATCAAGACCATGGGAACAATCCACTCCAGTTCCCCATCAGACCCTCTACCGCACCACATCTTCAACAAAGCCAGCAATTCCATCGCACCCAACCTGCACAAAATCATCAACCTCTCCTTCGAGGCCGCCACCTTCCCCGAGAACTGGAAGCACGCAGAGATCAACGCCCTACTGAAGAAACCCAATGCGGATCCGAGCGACCTCAAGAACTTCCGCCCCATCTCCCTGCATCCGTTCCCAGCAAAGGTCATCGAGAAGATAGTAAACACCCAGCTCACCCGTCACCTCGAAGACAACAACATCCTGGACCCGTCCCAATCAGGTTTCCGCAGCAACCACAGCACCGAGGCCGCCCTCATCGCCGCCACAGATGACATCAGGATCCTGCTAGACAACGGCGAGACGGCGGCCCTCATCCTCCTGGACCTCTCCGCCGCCTTCGACACCGTCTGCCATCACACACTATGCACAAGCCTCCAAGACGCAGGGATCCGAGACAAGGCCCTCGACTGGACCACCTCCTTCCTCTCCGGCAGAACTCAGAGAGTCCGCCTCCCCCATTCCGATCCAATGCCTCCGAGATCATCTGCGGAGTCCCTCAAGGATCTTCCCTCAGCCCGACACTGTTCATAGTCTACATTGCTCCACTAGTACGCATCAACAGACAGCACGACCTCAACATAATCTCCTACTCCGACGACACTCAGATGATCCTCTCCCTCACCAAGGACCCCCGCACCGCCAAATCCAACCTCCACCAGGGAATGAAGCCCGTCGTAGACTGGATGGAGGACAGCTGCCTCAAACTGAACACAGACAAGACGGAAATCCTCATCCTCGGGTCCAACCCCTCCGCATGGGACGGCTTTTGGTGGCTCACGTCACTGGGGTCCCCCCCAGCCCCCACCGACCACGCACGCAACCTGGGAGTCATCCTCGACTCGAAACTCTCCATGACCAAACAAGTCAGCGCAGTCTTCTCCACCTGTTTCAACACCCTCCACATGCTCCGCAAGATCTACAGATGGATCCCGACAAACACGAGGAAAACAGTCACCCAGGCCCTAGTCAGCAGCAGACTCGACTACGGAAACGCCCTCTACGCCGGAGACTCGTCCAAGCTCATCAGCAGACTACAGAGAATCCAGAATGCCTCTGCACGCCTGATCCTCGACGTCCCACGCTGCGACCACATCACCCCCCACCTGAAGAACCTGCACTGGCTCTCTGACGACAAAAGAATCTTCTTCAAACTCCTGATCCACGCACACAAGGCACTCCACAAAACCGGACCAGCCTATCTCAACAGTCGACTCTACTTCTACGTACCCAACAGGAAACTCCGCTCCGCCGACCATGCCCTGGCCACGGTCCCACGCATCCGGAGAACTACTTCCGGAGGCAGATCCTTCTCCCATCGTGCCACCAGGACCTGGAATACCCTCCCCCTCTACCTGCTACAAACCAAAGACCTGCTGACCTTCAGGAGACAACTCAAGCCCTGGCTCTTCGACCAATAGCAGCAGCACCCCCCTCCCCCAGCGCCTTGGAACCCTCATGGGTATGTAGTGCGCTTTACAAGTTATGTGATTGATTGATTGATTGAAATACTAGCACATTCTTACGTTCTTATACAATCACTGGTACAAGCAAATACTCATCCATGCAGCCACTCTCACAATCACAAACTCTCACTTATAGCCATATATATACTCTAACACACATATATACTGCCTTTCATATATGTAGTTACTCACACATGTACCACTGAGATATACATTCACTCACTAACACACCCATACACACACTCACCCACCCATACAGTCCATCACAGATACACACTTCAAACTATGCACGCAGTGAATCATCCACTCACACATCTATGCACAGCGTCACACACACCCCACCCACACAAACACTCAGGAACCCATACAGATACTCAGACAACCAATCAGTAACCCATATAGACACTCATGTAGCTACTCACAAACCCACGCAGTCACTTACCCATCAACAGACAGACGGATATAGAGATTCACACAGTTTAGTCACTAACCCATGCATTCAGTAAGATAAGTTAATTCACTCACTTATAGTCAGTCACGCACCTACTAAAACATCCATTCAGACACTTATACACCCACTCATTCTTCAATACGCCTTTCCCTATATATATTAAACATATTTAAACTTTACAGAAACACACAGTCACTGGATGATGTCATCAGTGATGTCATTTGAGATGTCATCAGTAATGTCATCAGTGATGTCACTGACCATGTCATGAGTGATGTAATATGTGATGTCATCAGCAGTGCATTGCTGGGGCGCGAGTTATAGACACTTAGAATACAGTGAAAACACCAACATACACTAGGGAACACTATGCGTTGGGGTACCCCTGTGATTAGCATGACCTCCTCTGTAAGACCCTAGTACATAATAGGGCAGGGGGATTAAAACTACCTCTTAAAACTCGCCACGGGGCGCGTTTGCACACTGGTGAAGGGAGGGGGCCTGAGGTGACATGTGTGCAAACGCCCTGTGGACGTTTTAAGTTGGGAGATAAAGTCCCCTTGCATCATGAGGGTCCCTGGGGTCCAACTAGCCCACCAGGTACCTCCAGTAGGCGCCACAGAGCTGCGTTGCAGAGTGGTGTAAAAAGGGGCATGGCCTGGGCCACCTCTCTGCAATGCAGTGCTGTGGCGCTTACTGGATGTAAGTGATTGGCTAGTTGGCCCCCAGGGACCCTCAGGATTGAAGAGGAATTAATTCCCCAACTTAAAATGCGCCACAGGGTGTGTTTGTACACATGTCACCTCAGGCCCCGCCCCCTCCCTTCACCGCTGTGCAAACGCACCCCGTGGCACGTTTTGAGTTGGGGGATAAAGTCCCCTTGAATCCTGAGAGTCCCTGGGGTCCAACTATCCCACGAGGTACCTCCAGTAAGCGCCACAGAGCTGCGTTGCAGAGAGGTGTAAAAAAGGGTGTGGCCTCTGAACACCTCTCTGCAACACAGTTCCCTGGCGCATACTGGAGGTACCTGGTGGGCTAGTTGGCCCCCAGGGACCCTCAGTATTCAAGGGGAATTATTTCCTCAACTTACAACTCGCCAGGGGGCGCATTTGCACAGTGGTGAAGGAAGGGGGCAGAGCCTGAGGTGACATATGTGCAAACACGCCCTGTGGTGCGTTTTAAGTTGGCAAATTAATTCCTCTTCAATCCTGAGGGTCCCTGGGGGCCAACTGTGGCGGTCCCCGGGGCTACGGGGGGGTCTGTGTGCCCCCCACAAATATTTATCGAAAGCCCAGGGGGTGGCGGTCCCCAGGGCTGCAGGGGTCCCCCTGGGCCCCCACAGATATATATTACACATGCCCCCAGGAGTTGGCCCACCCGGGGGCTAATTAATAATGAAGCGCGGGAGTCCGCGCTTCGTTTTTTTTATTTTTGCGGCCGCGCTTCTTGGGATAAAAAAAAAAAATGCTTTTTTTGGCCCTGGGGGTCCTTGTGAGACCCCCTAAGCAGGCCTAGGGGGTCAGGGTGTTTCTACACTGACCCCTTTTCTTGTTTAGAACTGAGGCACAAGATGGCTGCCAACACTTCCTGGTTTGGAGTGTTGACAGCCAATTAGAATGTACCTTGTGATCGGGAGGGTGCGCGGATCCACCGCGGCCATAGAGATCACTATCTATATTTTTTGAATTTCGCAAAAACTACTGGACGGATTTACACCATTTTTACAAAGTTCGCTTTCTGAGCCAAGCAGTACCTTTTTGCCAAATTTGGTGTAATTCCATTCAGCAGTTTTGGCTGTAACCGTATCTAAACTTTCCCATGGGAAATTGATTTTTTGACCTCTATTTTTTGAATTTCTCAGGAACTACTGAACGGATTTACACCATTTTAAAAAAAGGGTGCTTTCTGAACCATGGGCTAAATTTGGTGTAATTCCGTTCAGCAGTTCGGGCTGTAGCCATGTCTAAAGTTTCCTATGGGAAATAACATGGGGAAAACGTGTTTTGGGACCCCCCTTTTTTCTCGGCCCCCGCTTGACAAATCACTCCCAAACTTTCAGGATAGGAGCTGATCAGAGCGCCGCCAGTAGGTAACATATATATGTATATATATATATATATATATATATATATATATATATATATATAGCCCTGGAGGGTGGAGTCCCCAGGGTCTAATGAGGCTAGGGGAGGGGATCCACGCAGTTGCCTCCCTTTAAAATTAATACGACCCTCGAGGATGGGGTCCCCAGGGTATAATAAGACTCTGGGCGGGGGGGCCACACTGTTCCCCATCAACTTAAAAAAAAAAAAATAGACAGCCCTGGTGTGGGGGTCCCTGGGGCCTTTGAAGGCTCAGGGAAGAGTGTCAAGCGGTCCCCCTCACATCTTTTATTATATTTGGCCCCGTGGAAGGGGTCCTCAGGGCCTCCTAAGGCTTGGGGGCCCACGTAGCCCTGCTCCCCTTTTTATTGGCATTTGTCTCCTGGGGAAGAGGTTCCAAGGGTCAGTTAAGGTTCTGGGAGGGGGACTGTCCGCTTAATACATATGTTTTGGCCCTGCGTGATAGTGTACCTAGGGCCCCAAGGCCAACCCTATGCCATGTACACCAAAAGCTGTGCATGGCGTAGGTTTGACAGCCTGCTGGGGGGTTGGCCACACGGCCTGGCAGCAAGCCAAGTCTTGGGCCGTGCGCAGCATGGGGTTGGCTGCCTGTGGGGAGTTAGCCACAGGGCCAGGCCGCAAGACAGGCCCTGCGGCCAATCCCATGCACGACCAAAGGCCATATGCAGTTTGGGGTTGGGTGCCTCCGGGTGACTGACTGCTGAGAATTGGACTGTGGCCAACCCCATGGCGCACACAACAAAAGGTTGTGTGCTGCGTGGAGTTGGCGGTCTCCTGGTGGGTTGACTACAGGTGTGACCAATCCCCTGCTGTTCCCTACCAAAGACCATGCGCAGTGTGGGTTGGCTGCCTGCGGCCCGCTTCGCAGCGTGGGGTTGCCTGCCTTTGGCCGTGCATGGCAGGGGGTTGGCACTAAGTATAGTAATAAAATATTACTTTAAGTAAAAAAAAATTACTGAAAAAACAAAACTTAAAGTAACGTTATAGTTAGGTGAAATGTTAAGTAACAACGTAACACTTTAAACAAAAAAAAGTAGAAATTCACCAGTTATATTTATCTCATGTAACTATAACTCCGGCCCTAAGGTAGCTATAACTCACGCCCTCGCCATGCACTGCTAGCTACTCCACGTAATACATCACTCTTGACATCATTTATAGCGTAATTGAAAATATCACTGCAACATTTGGAATGAAATTATTGATGAGAAAACTGTGCATGGCAGGGGAGCGAGTTATAGTTACCTGAGGGCACGAGTTATAGTTACTTGAGATAACTATAACTAGTGAATGTCAGTGTTTTTTTTAGTTAAAACCTTCCGTTGTTACTGAACATTTCTCCAAACTATAACGTTACTTTAACCTTTGTTTTTTTCAGAATATATGTATATATATATATATATATATATAGGACTACCTCTTTGCCAAATTTGGTATAATTCCGTTCAGCAGTTCGGGCTGTAGCTGCGGCTAAAGGTCCTATGGGAAATTGCATGGGGAAAACGCGTTTTGGGACCCCCCTTTTTTCTCGGCCACCGCTTGACGAATCATCGTGAAACTTTCGGGATAGGAGCGGACCGGAGCTGGCCAAAAGTTATTCCAAATAGAATGTTGCGGATTTCCTATGGAAAATAGGTCTTAACCATATCTACCTACTGGCGATATATATATATATTACCTACTGTGGTCGCTAGTAGGTAGTTATCAGTGGCGGCTCACCGAGGGAGTGCTGCGAGGCAGTGGGGTGGGGCAGTGGAGGGGCAATACGGGGGGTAGCAGAATCCGACATACGACAGACAGGAGTAAGGTAAGTAATGAAATAAATAAATCAATTTACCTTGCACCTGCATCGCCAACTTGGCGATGCAGTGCGTGCCAGGTATATTGTTCTATTTATTTCATTACTTATTTCATTACTTACCTTACTCCTGTCCGTCGTATGTCAGACTCTACTACCCACCACCCTGCCCACCACCCCCGCTGCACTCCCTCGGCGAGCCGCCACTGGTACTTATAGTTAGGACCTAGTTTCCATAGGAAAAGCATTTTTTGATTTGCAAATATCTTTGGCACCATTTGACAAATCTTTGTGAAATTTTCAAACTAATGGCCAGCTCCTGTCTTGAAAGTTTCGGGGTGATTTGTCAAGCGGAGCCCGAAAAAAACAGGGGGTCCCCAAAACACGTTTTCTCTATGTTAATTTCCATAGGAAACTTTAGGCAAAGCTACAGCCCGAACTGCTGAACGGAATTACACCAAAAATAGAGCTCTTGGTTCAGAAAGCGTTCCTTTTGTTAAATGGTGTAAACCCGTTTAGTAGTTCCTGAAATATTCATATTTAAAATATTTATATCTATCTGGTGAACGCTGTGGATCCACGAGCCCTCTCGAGCACAAGTTTGACTCCGATTGGCTGCCAACACTTCAAACCAGAAAGTGTTGGCAGCCATCTTGTAACAAGGTCAACCAACAAGAAAAGGGGGCAGGGAAGAAACACCCATAGGGCTGCTCAAGGGGTCCCACAGGGACCCTGAGGGACAAAAAAAGCTTTTTTAAAAATTTTCAGCGGGATTCGCGCTAGGAGCGCGAATCCTGCAAAAACATTTCTTTCTTAAAAAGAAGCACGGGCTTCCGTGTTTTGTTTTAATAAGTCCCCCGGTGGGCCAGGTCCCGGGGCAATGTTGTTAATAAATGCGGAGACCTGCGGGGACCCTCGCAGCCCCGGGGACCACGGCCTCCCTGGGAATTTATTATTTATGGGTGTGGGACCTTGCTGGCCCCCCCAACCCCCGGGGACCGCCACCTCCCGGACTTTCTTCAATTATGGGCTGAGGGGCCTAATGGGCCCCCCGAAGCCCCGGGGACTGCCACCTCCCCGGGTCATTCTTTAACTATGGGCGATGGGGCCTCGCGGGCTCACCCAAGCGTCGGGGCCCGCCACCTCCCCGGGGTTTTCTTAATTTATGGGGAAAACATAAAAATAAAATGAAGCTCGGGCTTCGGTGCTTCGTTTTAATAAACCCCTGGGTGGACCAAGACCCAGGGACAATGTTGTTAATATATGCGGGGGCCCCTGGGCTTTCTTAAATTATGGGTGGGTGGGCTTCGTGGGCCCCCCAAGCCCTGGGGACCGCAACCTCCCCGGGGCCCCAATACATTAAAATTAGTGTGGGGGGCTCCTGCCCCTCCCAATACTACCCACCCAGGGGACCACCACCTCCCCAGGGCATCAATTATGCTAATGTGGGGATCCATTGTGGACCCTCGGCCCCAGGGACCACCACCTCCCAAGGGCTACATACAGGTTGGGAGGGGAGGCATGCGGCCCCCTTCCTGGAGCCCTCCTTGGCCCTGGGGACTGCCACCCCCAAGGTCAGCTCCAGCAATGTCCCGGGTGCCCACCCCAGGACATTGCAGTTTGCGATGACAGGGCGGGAGAACGGATCTCCCCCTGTCATTGCAAACACTGCTTTGCTTACCTGCTCTCACTTCCATGAAGTGAAGCAGATAGCTTTTGGACAAGGGGAGTTGCATGTCAGCAGCTCCCCTTGTCAAAAAGCAATGCCAGCTTCCGCAGGAGGCAGGGAGCCGGAAAGGACTGCGGGGGCATTGGTGCTCCCCCCGAGGTCCACAACGTTGAGGCCAGGCCCTGCGGGATGGGGTCCCCGGGACCAATGGTGGCCTAGGGAAGGGGGGCCATGCGGCCCCCCTCCCATAAAAATAACTTAAGAAAAACTAAATAAACGAGGCCATGTCCTGGGGGATGGGGTCCTTTGGGGGCGAAATTGGCCGTGAGAGGGGGACCGCACAGCCCCCTTCCTATTTTAAAAACAAATAATAAAACAATTAGTCAGGCCATCGGGGTTGGGGTACCCAGGGCCCACAAAATATTAAGAGAAGGGGGGCCACACAGCCCCCCTCTAAAAATATCAAAAAGAATGAAAAGCCAGCATCTCACCAGAGGCTCCGCCCACTCCCTGCAAAAACGTGCCTCCTGGCATGTTCTGGGTTGGGGGATTAAGTCCCCTTAAATGCTAAGGGTCCTTAGGGGCCAACTAACCCATAAGGTACCTCCAGTAAGCCCGACACAGTGGAATTAATGAGAGGGGGTGCGAGGCCACGCCCCTTTTTACAACACTCTGCAAAAGCACCTCTTGGCACATTGCTGGTGGGGCGAAGAGGTCCTCTTGTGTCCTGAGGACCTCAGGACTAAAGTGGACTTCAGCCCCCAAGTAGCAGTGCACCAGGAGGCACATTTGCAGAGTGGTGTAAAAAGGGAGTGTGGCCTCGGACCACTCTCAGCAATCCAGCTGTGTGGAGCTTACTGGAGTTACCTGGTTGGCTAGTTGGCCCCCAGTGACCCTCAGGATTCAAGGGGACTTAATCACCCTCCAAGAACGCACCAGGAGGCGCGTTTGCAGAGTGGTGGGGAAAGAGGTCGTGGCCTGTGTCCACCTGTCAGCAATCCCACTATCTGGTGCATACTGGAGGTATCAGGTAGGCTAATTGGTCCCTAAGGACCCCCAGCAGCGTAGGGGACTTTAATCCCCATCCAAGAGCACGCCAGAGAGAGCGTTTGCAGAATGGTGGGGAAAGGGGGCATGGTCTGCTATGACAACTTAGCAATCCCGCTGTGTGGGACTTACTGGAGGTGACAGGAGGGGTAGTTTTGAATGGAATTTTAAATGGAATGGAATCTTTAATTAAGTTTAAGAGTCCCAGTTTTCCGTTTTTATTGATATATACAGATAAATACAGACAGAAAACAATATGTCTGTATTTATTTTTAAAAGCGGAAAATACTGAAAATTGTGCTTCTGTTGATTGCCTCGCCATGCTCTTTTTCCTGAATTCCAGGCCAACAGCTGAGGAGGCAGACAGCATGGCCAGTTAAAAAACAGGATTAGATTTGCTTAAATACAAGCATATGTTAACGCATATATGAAGTATAATGATAATATTCACCTGTGGTTGTAATGTTGTGTTATATTTGACTGCTTAATTTGCTAAAATGCGACAGGCATCAAAGTCTAAGTGCATGTACATCAGTTAAATAAATGTGGAAATTTACCATTTTACAACATTTATTCTCAATATAAATACCGATAAATACCAACAAGATGGCCAAAATTAAATATGGATGAATACATACTGAAATGTTAAAAAAATAAATACCATAAAACCGGGAGCCCTAATTAAGTTAAATATATTGCATTAAATTTAAATATATTTTCTCAAGTTTAAATTAAATTATAAATTCCCACCTAAAAGTTAAAAAAAATTGCATTAATAATTATGAAAAGGGATGTATAGAATTAATTAAAAGTAATGTAATTATATGTTATAAACATTTAAACTTACTTTCATTTTAAAATGATAAAAGGCTGTTAAAATAAATTATCATAAAATAATGAATATGCTTTATTTTTACATACATTTTAACATTAAATTATATGCCTCTATGTCTTTGACTACTTTAAATAATTTAATTTAACAGTATTTCCTATGGGGTTTTATTTTAAGTTCATACCTCCATTATGTTCGAAGGAATGGTTTTGCACTACCGGTGGTTGGCTTTGGGTGGTGCTAGACTTACTACTTTTTTTGACAGTAGTAACTTACACTCGTAAGCTTGGCGCCACCCACTTTTACACTTTAAAGTAACTTTACACAAGCATTTTGTGAATAACCAAAAGTAGTAAAGATACACAAAAGTGCAAAAGTAAATTACACATGTAAATTGCTCCCAGATGTAAATTACCTGTTTGAACAGACCCAATTGTTTTTGAATATGAAGTTTTTTGGTGATAAGCCTGTAAAAGAGATGAGGTTTTTCATGAACATTTCTAAGAAATGTATGACGTGTAAAATATGTTGGTGCGACTTAGTATTGTCACATTTTACTAACCTTGAAAATATGTTGTCAAAAATGTCATCATCCACCTAGGCTCTGCGTATAATTTGGCCCAAGCTGCTTATTGAGGTTTGTGTTGGCTGTGGGAACATTAATGACTCAACGACTACTTTTCGAGAAGCTATAGAGCTTTTGGTTAAGCAGAATCTGCAACTTATCTAAAACTTTTATTTTGCTGGCTTTAATTTCAGGTAGGGTACAGAGAAAAGTGGCAAACTGTCACACATGGGATTGGAATGCACCTCTGGCTTGATAAAACTTTGCAAATTGCTCCAAAGAGCAAATGGTTTGTAATTGCAGAGATTAAATGGGTTTTAGCTCAGCAAGTGAGCTCTACATTTTCACTTTTTTGGTTCAATGCCTCTTGTAAAGTGTTGATGATATAAGGAAGTGTAATTTCTGCAATCCAGATCTGTACAGTGATTTATTGTTTGCCTGTGACTAATCTTCCTTCTTTTGTACATCTGCCTCATTTTGTGCTTGAACTGTGTGAGAATGCACACAACCCTGATATGTTTATCTAACCTGTATCTACCTGGTGCATCCCTGTAAGAAATTACATTATTTTTGGGAGATGGGGGGGTAAGTACCCACCTCAAGTAATAATCACAATGCTTGTCAGGGTGAACCACCAAAATAAGTAAATACACTTGAGCTCAACCCCCTTGTAGCTATGTCACAGAGCAAACAGGCTTTTCCTAGAAGGAATGTGTAAAGTATTTATGTAGTTCCAAAACAGTAGTAAAGTAAAAAATCAAAATAATAAAAAATCCTATCCAAATTAGGAGAATATAGCAAAATGTAACAAACAAAATGACACCAAAATGCAAAGATCCAATAAGGAGGACTGGAGACATGAGTTTTTATAATAGTTTTTTAGTAGGAATAACATTAAGAAGCACAAAGTACCTGTAGTGCTAGAGGCACTCTTGTGGTTTGACACCCTGTGATGGCCTTTGACTATCATTATTTTAACTGACTTTGGTGTGTTATTTTATCCCAGCCTGAATGTACGTCGGTCCTGCATATGCCTGCTTTTCTTAAAAGTTTCTTTCTTGTAATCTTGCAGTCTTTCAGTGGGAGCTGTCACGAAGTAGGACAGCCTTGCCAAGAGCAGAAGGTGTGGGATGTGCATTTGAAAGCGTGAGAGGGAGAGAGAGGTGAAATGTACTTTTTGGTCTCGAAGTGCAGTGTTGTGGGCAGTGATGCACACATGTGCTCGGTGTTGTACATTGAGAGGTAAAGTATGTGATGCTATAGGACATTGAGAGATGCAGCTGTGCACAATTGTGCATTGTGTTGTACATTGATGAGAATTATGAAGTTCTTACTATTGGCTTTGACATGGCCTCACGTCATCCTTTTTCCTGACTCTGCCTTGCTTCAGCTTTTCTGCGTGCACAGCAGCGCTTGCAAGTTGTTTGGGTTAATCATGTTCAAGGTCTTTTTATTTTTGTGAGAGATTGTTTATGTACCCGGAAGGCTTTGTGAGCTTCGTCAAGATAAAGGCTGCAACATGCGAGATTTGGAGAAGGGTACGTGAGAACTCCTTCCTGCCAAGGGAGTGCTTACTTGGAACCTGGCCAGTTCTGGCAAGATTCCTCTGGCGCGGGTGGAGGTCTTTCCCAAACCTTCGAGTGTGCTTTGACATCATAAAGCTGAGGGATGTTGACTCAGAAACCGGGAGTTTGGAATCCGAGTGGGGACGGACGCATCTACCTCGGAGTGCGGACCCTGGTTGCTGAGGCTCTCAATCATGGCTGTTTAACTTCCCCAGTCAGGAGTGGGCTGAGTTTTGGTTATTGCCATTGTGATGTTTGGCCAGTGGCTTTGATCATTTGATGTGTTTTCTTTGTGATGTGTGAGGGAGTCAAGGTGCACCTCCAAAGTAATCATTTGATGTATATATATCTTTCTGATCTCTTGCAGGACGTCCAGTATATTTGCTTGAGTCTTATTTCATATTACTTGCTGCTTGTTTATTCATCAGTATTATTCATGCATTATATTTACCATTTTGTAAAATAAAACCTTTTTCTAAAGGTGTTGTTTGTTTTGTGTTATTGTCTCCTGCTTCACCTTGTGGGTTTGGGCTACCGTGTGGAAGATTCTGTATTATCTGATAGGCGCAAACAAGACATTACCAATGATAGTCAGTGGTCATGATGGACCGGAACCTAGGTCTGGCCTCAATGAGCGTGGGTCAAATACACCAATCAGGTTAATCTTGGTCAAAGATTGTACTGTCTGACTTATTCATTCAAGTCTCAAACCAACACAGCAGCACACTTCTAAAGCTCCTCACAACCTCAGGGGGTCACTTAGAGACTCACAGAATGTCATACAGAGGCCAATAAAATGGTCCTGTCCAAGTCCAGTTGCCAATGGTCAGCTGGGCAGTTGGTGGAAAGGCCTCTTACACCTTGTTGTATCACTGTAGGTTGAACAGGAGATCAGTCTTTTGGCCCTTGGAGTCCATTTCTTTGTTTTGGCTAGAAGAGGGAGCAGGTCCAGCAGGTTCAGCCCTCTTCTATACTTTCTTGGGTCCAGAAGTGTTTTAAAGTGGGTGCCTGGAGGTGCCACATTTATGCATGGCCCAAGCTAGTGGGTGTGAATGACTCCTGGGCACGGTCTAACCAACAAGGTAAAAGATCCCCAACCCTACCCACTTTGGCCATTTTCAGCATGGCGAACATCTTCAAACACACTACACTTGCACTCTGTGGGTTGGGTGTGTATGTAGGAAGTGCACTATGATAATCCTAGAATCTTTCCACATCTAACACTTAAATCCAGTTTGGGAAGCTACTGTACCCACAATAAACCCAGATACAGATGTCGGGTAGAACAAAACAGAGTTCATCAGCAACCAGACAGCGGATACAAAAGAACTGCCTTGCTATCCTGTTCTCTGCCTTTCATGTACACCCCAAAGTGGTATATGTAAACCCATCAGACCTGTCAAACAAAATTTTATCCACAAGGAGGGTCTGACACTGTTATGTCAAAAAGGATAGTCACAGCCCCCACGTTGCATATTCTGAGAGGTTCAGAGGAGTCACCAGCTGCCAAGGTCAGGCTATTGTTTGGTCCTGGGAGCTCCTGAAAACCTAAAATTAGCCGTACCTCCCTTTATCTCTATTCACTACTGAACCCTAAAATCCTCCTAACCTCCCTACACATCTAGCCACTCATAAACCCTAAAATCACCCTTACTTCGCGTTACCTCTATTTGCTCAAAAAAACACTTTTTTTCAATACCATTAAAAAAAACTTACCTGGGTGGTAAAGTACTGCATGTTAAAGGTATAAATACTTACCAGTTATGAAAAAGCTGCTTGGTAAAGGTCATAAGTGACAAAGGATCAGTGGTAAAGGCTTTTTTCCAATCGCCAGAAATGTGCTATACTGATACTGATTTTTTTTTTAACTTACCATATTTACTGGGTACTGAATAACGCAACAGCTATAGAACAAAAGAAAACCTGGAAATAATATTCAGTAAAATAAAGTGAGTGGACAATGAAAAATAGCATAAAATGAGGCCTAACTATAATGTAGGTTGAATGAAATGAAGATTGTGTAATCAGTGAGGGGAGATGACAAAATAATAATGATCAAAATAATTGTACTTGTGTACCAAATGTAAAATGGTTCCTGACTTTGAAAGAGCTGCAGATTCATGATATGGCATAATTGAGTAGCCGTACAGAAATGTTTTACATATGTATACGTCATACATAATTGATGTTGTGTAACACAAAACCTAAATGTCAGACTGCTTTGTCTAAACTTCATTGCATTAACTAAAAAACTAAAAAGTGCAGGTACTTCAATTTTCTTCAAGAATGCTCACTCCACTTTTATTCACTTAGGTGGAGGAATATCCAGAGATGATGGTGTTAGGGTCCTCATTAACAATCCTACACTTACTTCAGGTTAACCCATGTCCATACATTTTGAACAGATCGTCATCATTTTAATTGCTCTGTTAGGGCTTCATGCAGTGGCCTTTTTTTAATCTATCAACTCAGTCTTCAATTCCACACTTCCCATTACCATCTTACTGATTTCAATGATTTTATGAAGAAACTATTGTGTCACACAAGTTCAATCTGTTCACTCCCTCTCCAACACACACCAGATCAAAGAGCAAGCGTTTAGATTATATTTTTCTTTTAACTAATTGACACCTTTCCCCTATGTATTGACCACTCAATCTCAGACCAAGTCATAATCTGCAGGTCTGTCACAACCCTCCCACTCCCACTGCTTCAAATGAACCCTCCTCCACATAATCTCTAAACACCAGAATAAAGTACATAATGATCAGTGTACACCCATAGATAATACCTCATTTAAATATGGCTACAATAAATGATTTCTACATACACTACAATGAACACTCAAATTCCATTAACCATCTCAGAACCCAACCCCTTGTCCCCCGCCCCCCAGGACCAGTCCACGGTTGTGAATCACACCAATGTCTTGGTCTTATTTAAGAAGGACTACATAGACCCAATACATGAAATACAACTATCTTGGCATGTTAATGTTGCATATTTAATCACACACTCAATAATTTATTTTGAGATAAACCTCACATTTGGAACAATTATTCTTTAACCAGTTATTTACTGTTTGAAATGTTGCCCTCATAAACAGAAGGATGAAATGTGGACATGCAGTATTTTCTTTTATAATGGAAAATTCGTGGATAGTTGTGATTTCCACCTATAGCAATTCGACATTGACAGTGAGACTTGTGCATTTTAAAACAATCCATTTATATGCGTTACCTTTTAACACAGCATGGAAAAGTTTGCGTTCCTAGACCATATTTTGGAACTCATTCATCAGAATATTATCTTCAGAATAGGAACTTTTTATGCTAAATTATTTAGTACTCCTTTTCAGGACATTGTATTAATTACATATTAAACATGAAAAAGCTAACTTTCCTATCCATTATCCAAATAAATGAGACAGATGATTTTGAGATTAAATTAATTAATGTTATTGCAGATCCTTAAAAGATAAATTCAAGACAGACTGGCCTACTCCGGGAACATCAATCACCCAATGAACCAGAGCAGCTTGAGGCTGTACTTTTTTGTTCTGCATGTTTACAAAAACATCTAAGGTTTTTTTATGAATAACAGAGGGATTTGTTTCTTTACACAAAGCACAAGACCAATACAGAAGCAGCTATTTCATATGTTAAAAGACAACGAAGAGTAAAACATAGGAAGTAGTCACAGTATGTCATGCTCAAATAAATGTTGTATCGCTCTATAAATTGAGAATGATCATTATCCTCAAAGTAAAACACTGAAACTCTGCGATGAGTATTTGGTGATAGTACTGGGCATCGTTCATGGTGTGCTGATTTTTCAATTAAAAGGATGTTTTCCATCAAATCGACTATTAATAGCGTCTAGTTCCTAAAACTTAATCAAATTAAGATGGGAAATGCACTAGCTGCTGTGGACATGACAATCACTGGGAAAACACTCTAATGTTCATTTTTAGAGAGAAACGGAGTGGCGGGGCCAGTCCCTTAGAGTGGCCGTGGCAAACATGGACCGGATGCGCCCCGCCATGGAAGCAGGCTGGAAGAGGGTGGGGGAGGAATGGGCCTGCGGGTTCTTCTCTGCCCACCTGTCATCCGTGCGCATGGGGCTTGGAGTGCACAGAATAACCTGGGCACAGTTGGCGGTGAAGGTTTGAGTGAGCCTATAGCATGAGGGGAAGGACGGACCCCTCTTAATGTCAAAAGGTTGTGAGCAGGCCAGCAGCACTGCTGTTATCCGGTTCAGCATCGTTGTTGGACCTGCTCACCATCGCTATTAGTGGTGCCATTTTGGAGGCCCAGCTTTGTCCTCCGCCCAAGCACGCATCGAGGCCCATCCCTGCGAGGGCCGGCTGAGGAGACCCGTGAGGGCAAGCAGTGCAGGGGCAGGAATAGCTCAGAAGGAGAGTGCGGAAGGAGCTGCCTGGGAGGCCGAGTCCGTAGCTGCCATGGGGCAGCCCCATGAGTGTGTGTGCAGAGCACAAGATAGGCATTTAGTGACCGATTAATTTCATGATTGTCATGATCCAGCCCTGCCAAGTACAGCGCATCAGGAGTTAAACTAACGCATTTTAGTGTTGATGTCCGCATTACCACACTAAAATACATTAGTCGTGCATTTATAGCTTTTTGAACCATCCCACGATGCGCGCTCAATGAGGCTACAGTGTTGTGCATTTAAGAAGGGCGCGCAAGCTGCCAGCAGAGCACTGTGCCCAGAGACTCTGCAGTGTTGGACACAGGGGCCTCTCTGCATTTTAAGTATTGCATTTCATTCTTGTACTGTTTCATTGATGCACTGGTCACATTCTCTCTCAGCGCGTTGTCTGGGGTGAAGGTGATAAGAGCAATTAAAACAGAAAGAATCCAGGCGTGCCTTTATGTGGATCCTGGGGGTAGTTCCTTGCATGCTGATATTTTCTAGGAACGCACCACCCCACTGTGATCATGCTATAGTGTCTGGTTATTTTGCCCCTAGCATTCACTGATGCTACCAATGGAACATTTGTTTCTTCTTGGTGCCACGCCCGCCGTTTCTAGTGTAGTGAAGTGGCATAGGTCTTGTCCACGCTCGACCCCTAATGCTGCTCTCTGCTGTGTTGCAGGTGAGCCTGACAGCTGCAGCAGGGCTGTCTTGTTGATCAAGCAGAGTGAGTTGGACAGGTGAGAGCAGCGCTGAACTTAGTTGTAACTTAAAGTGATGTGGAGGTTTGACACAGTGCAGTTAGTTGCCGTTCTGATGTTGTACCTTGAACTTTGACACAGTTGACCATAACACTCTGATACAAACATTACCTGCACTGATCCATCAAGTTTACCTCATGTGCTAGAACTATGCAAATGACACACAAATACTCCTTCAACTGGAATGCCCCAAGACATTGAAAAATCACAGATTTTTAGTTGTCTCAGAGCCGTGGATCAATGGATGAGGTGGAGCCATCTCAAACTGAATGCTTCCAAAACAGAAATAATCATGTGTGATGATTGGAAAAATGATGACCCACTCGCTGCATGGCCTGATGATCTGGGAAAACCACCTAAAGTATTGAAGGCAGTAATGAACCTCAGAAAGACCATGGACTCCAAGCTATCAATGAATGCCCAAGTGGACAAACTAGAAAGATCAAGCTTTGTTACTATAAAAACTCTGCGACGCATCTTCCTCTCCACACAAAGTCCAGGCTACCATCTCTCTTATTCTGTTTAAACTTCATCACGCCAATAGCCTCTACCATGGATCACCTTTAACAACTATGACATTACTACTATGTATTCAGAAAGTGGCTGTCAGACTACTGTTATATATAAAGCTGCAAGTCCACATCTCCCCTGTCTTGGTTACCAGTTGCCAGAAGATCCTCTTTCAAGTTGCTTTGTATCACCCACAATGCGATGCATGGAACGGGACTGCTCTTCATCCGGAATAAAATCACAAAATACATTAAAAAAAGGAACCTCTGCTCTAGACTGGCACCTCGCCTCAAAATCCCACCTTACAAGAAAAAAACATGGGTGGTACATCCCTCTCTGTTCAAGCAGCCTAACTATGGCACTCTTTACCCCTGAATATAAGATCCACAGATAACCACCTTATCTTCAGAAGACTTCTCAAGAATTGGCTTTTCCCTACATAACCCCCATACTCAAACATAAACATACAGCATATCTCTCTGTATATAAGCATTTATTTGGACTATAGATGTATGCCTCAAAATGTGCATTGCCTTGTATAAAAATGTTTAATAATTGTTTTTAAAGATATAGATATTCGTTCCTCTTAAAAATGTACATATTACTTATAGATACATTATTCTATGTTTAACATGTATATAAGTGACTAAATAATTAAGTAACTCTTTTAGCATAACTATGTATCTACAATTGCTTCCTTGAAAGTCTGAGTTTATTAAATGCAACTTTAATCTACATATTTTACCTTCCTTATGCGTTTATACCTTCCATGTACTTATGATATCACTTCTGTGTACTTACTTTATCTTTATATCTATTATTTTGCTTCACATTCAGCATATCCAATGCACCACCCTATATCTCACCCTATATCTCTTGCAGTATATCCTCTACCTCCAGTCTCTATCTCATCTAAAACCTCATTCTACTACTCTTTCCAATGCACTACCCTATATATCTCCCCATACCACTTTCAATATATCCTCTACTTCAACTCTCTAACTCATCTCAAACCTCATTCTACTACTCTTTCCAATGCACTACCCTATTTCTCACTCTATACCTCTATCAATATATCCTTTACCTCCACTCTCTTTCATCCCAACCCCAATACCACTACTATGATTCACAAAGTAACCCTTTCTAGACTCTTCCCTCCTCTACCCCTCCTTGCATCATCTCATGCCTTTTTTACAATTCAGATCTCCCAAACAAGCCTTTATAAACCCTTCCCTCTGACTCTTCCCCCTCCACCTCCCCTTTACTCATCCCAAACCCCATCCTACTGCTATAAACTCCCCCCAAAAAACATTTTCTAGACCCTTCCCTCTTCTATCCCTCCGCTATTCCTTTTCAAACCCAATAACAGACTAATATGTCCACCACTCAAATTAATTTCTTATTTCCCTATACTAATTCCCCACTAATCCTGTTTGGGTTCTTGAGTAGCGTGCCACCCACCAAAGAGCGCTTCAACACTTATGAGGGGTAGCAAACGCTATATAAATGCAAACCCTTCCCTCTTCCATCCCTCCACTATCCTTTTCAATCCAAATAACAGACTAACATGTCCACCACCCAAATTAATCTCATTTTCCCCCAGGCTAATTCACCACTAATCCTTTTTTGTTCCAGAGTAGCGTGCTGCTTGCCTAGAAGCACTTCGACGCCTCATCAGGGGTGGCAAGCGCTATATAAATGCATACCCTTTCCCTCCTCTATCTCCCAACTATCCTTCTCAATCCAAGTAAAGGACTAACAGATCCACAACTTAAATTAATTTTATATTTCACTACACTCATTTTACCACTAATACTTTATGGGGTCCGGAGTAAGGTGCTACTTGCCAAAAAAGCGCTTCAACGCTTCGTCAGGGGTTGTAAACACTATATAAATGCAATTACAATACATAAGTATACTAAAAACTTGGTAGCTCTGCTGCCATTCTCTGGCAGGGACCCATGAGCGGAAAGACACTTCTTTAGTGAAGGTGAGCACAGCACCAGATTACAAGGCAGCGATGGAGTGTGGCCTAAATCACTATGCAACTGCCCAGCCAGAGAGGCGGCTATGGTTGCACCACAGCATAAATCCACCTGGGCATAGTGGAGGAACGATTAGTAATCCTATGCAGTGACTGGCATAGGAAGACTACCATCAACTAGCTACAGAGTCCTACTAGCTACAGAGTCCTGTAGAACGTCTCGACATTGCTTCTACAACTCCGGCGAAGACTTCTCACCACCAATCCAGCCCGATTGCATGATTTTGCTCACGAGAAAGTGTCACTTATAGTCATTGAATATGACTCATAATTACACTGAAATTATGAAAATATCACACATAAGCAATCTGACATCTTGGCAGCTATGATGATCATGGTTGAACAACGAATGTGATTCTTCCACGGTGTGGCAAGGGAGGGTGAAGACGGGATGGGGTGGTGGTTTTGCCAGGAGGCCAAAAAACTGAGGACATGGGGCAGCCCACCTGGGCCAGGTTATACTCAGCACAATAGTTATCTGATTTCAATAATCTACTACAGGTAAGGACTGGTCTCCTTGGATTTGATAGTGCATTTTGCTAGACAAAAACACCTGTAGCAGGTTGTGTTAAACTCTCCAAAATTAATACTAAGAGTTTGCCTCAAATAAAAGTCTTAAACAAAGCAAAAGCAAATGTAGGAAAGGTAATAAAATAAAAAGGTGTTCCTGTAATTTCATAGTCACAACTATGGAAAACACTCTGAGTTAAAGCCATGCCTGAATTGTCCCTTTGCGTAGCAAACGTTGTTCATTACAGCCAGCCTGCAGGGAAGAAAGGCTCCATGGAAATAAAACGGTTGTGTATGGAGGCATTGGGCAGACTCACTCATAATGAAAATATTGTATATCTTGGCCAATTTACTGTATTTTCATAAACTGGCGAACTCATGTTGCAAAGAAAAAGGTGTATTTCCGAATTATGTTGAAGATGGATAGTCGATTGATAGTTTATGATTAAGTTTGGGAGTTTGAATTCTAATTTTGTCTTCCTTTGTACTTGATCGTAGTTATTTCATGACTTTTGTGGAGGCTGTTTATCATCTTTATAGACAAAATATGTTGATAATGAAGGCATTTCTGGCTGAGTCTAGAGCATCTACGATTTGCGTAATCTGACTGCTTCCTGTTCCTGTGGTCTATATGTAATTAAGCAGTAGTATTGCTCAGAAAGTCTGTAATATGTATCGCTGTCTAAGACCTGTGAATGTGTCAGCTGAATAATTTGTATTCTGATCGCCCTTTTCTTTTCCTTGTAGTCTCAGCTATAACATGCTACAAAGAATACACTTGTAAAGGGCGGATTTTAAAAATGAAGTGAAAAAACTTTTAAAAAACATTTTGAAAAATGGCAGACCACATGACACGGCATAAACCATGATAAACGGCTTTAGAAAATGCCCATAATGAAAATGATATTTTTAAACAAATGCACAAAGTTCCATCAATAAAGCATTGCCATATTCAACAGATTGAACCATCTTGCATACAACACAGAAGCATTTCATATTAGATCAGGGGCTAGCCTTATGCTAAAAAATGCAAAATCAGTTATTTACAATATCACTGCTAGGTTTCTAGTTAATGTAGTTTATCTCATGTAATAATAACGCAGGAGAGGTAATAAGAAAAACAAAGAGCTATATGTATTACTGCATATTGCTCTGTCAGCATCATTTAGGGAACATTACATTGAGGAATTCAATCTTTTGCCACCATTGTTTCACAGTTTTCTTTGAAAAGGTAATTTTCAAGTCACATGGGGAAGTTGGGATTTTCTAGACATACCACAAAAGTGTGTCATCAGTGCTTAGTTTGTGCTGGTGGTTTCAGGTGCTTGGCACCAGCATTTAATTGTCAACACTGGCACATATGAAAGACCATCACCTGGTGGCACTGTTTGTCTAATTTAGAAAAGAGTCCAAGAACAGGTGTGTGTTCATTCAAAACACCTTACAATGACTTATACCTGCCGCCCAAGCCCCTCCGATTGCGTTGGGGGCCTGGAAGTGTTTGAATATTCACACTGCTAGGAGTGTGATGGTTAGCAGTTGTGTTGGTACCGTCATTGACAGTGCTGGCACTAGTAAAGTGTGTCACAAGCTGCAGTGGTCTACTGATGAGGTCCTTGATGCTTATTTAGTTACAAATTAAGCACTGGCTGAAATACTTTATCAGTGCTCCTTCAGAAAAACATGCTATACAATACAACGTGTGTTTATTTTTTCAGACTTTTTTTCAACGGAAACACGTCCTTTGTACACTCTGAAAGGACGGCAAGCCGAAAGTGATTTTGTTATTTTTGAAGCCTCATATTCCCGAGAACTAGATCTTTAAGAAGTCTATCTGTGCCGTCTTTATCCTGTTCCACTTACACTTGATGCAGAAAGTGTCCGTGCCTAAGGTTTGGTGAAATCTGCATGAGGCTCACACTCATTGGACTTTTTATAGAAAGGTTAGGGCATCCCTCTCAAGAAAAGGGTAGCAGTATTTTACTACCACTTGCTATCCCAATAAAGCAACCCATATCTGCAGAGTGCACCCAGTGCTGATAGGTTGGAGGTGAGATGCCTTTCCCACATCTACACATACGGGAAGTATACCATAAAATGACATCGAAAAATAAATTATTCTGTTAAATTATTTGCTTTAACCTCCTGATTTAGCACCTTAAGATGTTAGAAAATTCACCAATAGAACTTAGATATATTAAAAAGTGGCTTCTCTTATGTGGGGCTGGTCGAATCACCTTATGCAGAAGCTCTATTGATGAATGCTATTTACATCCTCTTTCCAGCGTTGGCAAGTCACCTCTCCAAACATTACAACGTGGAGACAGCTTAGATTCTTCAAAATCCCAAAGTAGTGCGTACCACTGGATTTTCTTTCTAAAATACCCCTCATTATTTACTGCCTAATTTAGACATAACGGAGTACACTCTCAGCCAAACTGAAGTTCCATGTGCCTCATTTAGAGTCGGGTAGAACTTAAGTATGTCAGCGACGGAGCCTACACTGTCTCCTCCACTGATATACTTCTCAGATGGCCCAACTGGAGGTTTGGAGATCTGTTTGCACACCCTATTTCGAGTGGGCAGACAAAAGGCCAGTTTTTACTTTCACACGCCGCCCTCCAAAATAGGGCAGCAAGTGAAAGTTTGATTGACCCTCATGCCAGAGGAGAAACATTTCATTGTGATGGGCTTATTGTTTTTTTTCTTTCAAAAAGAAAATCCTGCATTGGGATTTTGTTTTTGAAAATACAAAAAAGATATTGAAAGTGTGTCAGACCGAACTGTCATGTTGACGAACAGGGTGGCACACTTTGAATGCATTTACCAGAATTGCAAATTGCAAAACTGATTATATACTCAGTAGGTAAACTATTTAACTAAATTGAGTGCATTGTGTTTTACAAATTTTGTCCACTAAATACTGGGGGAAGGGGTCTTAAAATGTGTTGTGTCTCCCTGTTTTCAGATTGCCTCTGTTCTGTCGGTATGAGGTGTTGAATTCCATCACATGCCAAGGTATTCCCACCACAGGTACACCACTATGGCGGGACACTTGGCTTCCACACATAGCCCAATTCAAGTGGGATTTATCCACCCTGAGAGATGTTTGAACACAGGCCACATGACCTCATTTGATGGCCACAAGGCAGAATTACCAGATTGTCCATACCTTCAGCTAAGGCATCCCCAAACACACCATGGAGATAAACCTGAGGATATGCAGGGATGTAATTTGCTGGAGACAAGAATTGTTGACTGACAATCTGGGGAAAAAAGGAATATCCAGATTGAATAAAGCCCTACAATGCAATACAATACAATCACAATTATGAAGCACACCATATCCTGGTGCTAGCAGTAAAGATCAGCCAGCAAAGGAGGCAGAAAAGGAACCGAAAGCAGCCTTAACAAGAATCAAAAAGAAATGTTTTTTTGACTTTCTATAAACAGCTTCAGACGGAATACTTCTCAAATTGAGAGGAAGAGCATTCCAATACTTAGCTGTCAGAAAGGTAAAGGATCTGCCTCCTCTTCTGGCCCTGTGAAGACGGAGGATGTGAAAATGTTTGAGATTATTAGATCTCAGGCACCTCTTCTGTGAATATGGTTTAAAATGTCTCCTAAGGTAAAGGGGACCCTTAACACCATGACCCTCTGACACAGTTGAGACTTAGGTTGGAACTGGATTTAGGGGAGCTGGATAATAATGAGTGATGCCATAGTAGCCCCATGATAATGGCCATATATTAGTGCCTGCGTCTCATCCTGTTCAACTACTTCCATAGATAGTACTTTACCCCAACGTGTACTGGGAGAGCTCAGCACCCTAACTTACTAAATGAAACTTCTTGGAGAGGGGCCTCTTTCACATGCCTTGTGATGGCCATTTACAGGCATACAACTTGTTCTGTTCTCAGTAGTCTAATTGTCTGTACAGTAAAGTCTGACCTTAAAATGACTCTACTGGGACTGCTGGAAGAATGAGGGGTGGGAAGACCCAACATCATATACGCTCCTTTGTGGCTGCCGGATTCCTGGTGACCAAACGAGACTTGGCACCTCATTGACGCAATGTAGAGACCCCCACGCTAGCTGATTGGACTCCTGGAATGGACTTCTTCATGAGGGCAGAGGAGCTGATGTGCAAGGCCCATTGAGCTATCAGTAGACACACTTAAATATGGAGTCCCTGGTGGGAGCACTCGATTGAGCTATCAGTAAACAGGCTAAAATATGGAGTCACTGGTTGGAGCAATTGGAAATGGTG
Source organism: Triturus cristatus (assembly GCF_964204655.1). Taxonomy (NCBI): domain Eukaryota; kingdom Metazoa; phylum Chordata; class Amphibia; order Caudata; family Salamandridae; genus Triturus; species Triturus cristatus. The sequence continues at coordinate 495,421,810 of NC_140588.1, forward strand.
TATCCCTTTTTGCAGATGAATTGTCATTATGATTGTATTACTTTAGACCCAGATTTACTAAGTCTTTGCATTGTCCTTGCATTGCACAAGGCAATGCAAAACAATGCAAATGCTTACGTAAGATATACAATGAAATGCAGAGAGCTTTTTGCACCACCTTTGTTAAGACATTTCGTAGTGGTAGGTGCTCCTTGGGTGGAGCATGGGTGTACGTGTGCATCCATCTATGGAATTTGATGCAATCCCAGATTTACTTATATTAGTGAATCCGTGATGGCACCCAAAATGTTTAATTGCCCCAAACATGGTGTAAGCAGGAGAAGCCTGTTTATTTCTCCTTGATTTCTGTGCATGGTGCAGTCTCTATCACCCATAAGAAGAGAAAAGTTTTTGTACGGGAAGGTATGCCATTATTATGTACCAACCATGATAAAAGTCTATCGGCTATAGCACACTTTTCATGTTGTCTCACCACAAATTCCCTGTAATGAACATCTCCTAATATATCCACCAGCCCTGCCAGCTCTTTCATTACCGCTAAATGTGTCCTGTGTATTTCAGGGTCCATCACTGCTCTATTTCTAACCTGATGACTGCCTCTTTTTCTAGTATCTGTCGGGTTAGTGCTACCGTAACCCCATAGGAGTTTCCAGACATATGCCTGGAGTGACTTTCTTAAATGTATTCTTCTAAATCACATCATTATTGACAGACCTCCCATTCATCCATCAATGTGTTCCCCCATTTTGCTTTGGGACATAGAGTACATCAACACCTTGCCCTCTAGGCGGCAAGTTGGAAAAGGTCAGATACCCCTTTTTCCAATATCCACCATTAGCAGATTTTGGTCTGAAAGTGTATGTCCTAGGTATTCTTCATGTTGCATCTGTAAGAACCCCTTAAGCCTCATTAACTGCATGTCTAGGCATGTGTATGTATGTTGCGTGCTGGAGAAAAATACAAAACTTCTGTATCATCAGTGTGCATCTCTCTCCAATGTCGCTACCAGTCCCTAGTGCCTCCTTATGCAGCAAAGTGTTGGGAATGCGTCCTGCTGGAGGCTCCCTGCAGAGGTAGCTTCAATTGATTATAAACCCCTCCAGACAAGCATGCCTCCTCTCATGCATGAAGCATATGTAAATTCAGGCTATCAAGAAACTGTGACTGCTTCGTGCTGTACACATACAAATCGCTAATATTATACTCTTACCGTCAAATGACACCTCTGGGAGGACATACTTACCCTCTGTTTTTACATGCGCTCTCTCAGGAAGTGAGCTGCCTTAACCCCAATATTCAACGCAAAAGTAGGAACCTGAACACCAGCTTGCCACTTGCCAGTCGCCACCAGTTCCTGCTTGTTCCAGCCTGATCCAGTTGCCACCTTTTGACCAAGTGACACCGCTGCTGCTCGGGTTTTCCCACCTGGGTTTTTCAAGCTCATCGTTCTTCCCACCAGCAGATGCTCCACAAGCAACCCCATCTGTGCCTATCCGCACCTGGACCATGACCACCGCCAGGAACCCTAGCCCTACAACAATCCAATGCCACTCAACAACTACAGCTGCCACCGGAGCCAACAAACACTGCCACTACTCCTCCACCATCCGCCACGACCTCAACAACACACACTGGCAAACATGCAGCTGCCGTGCATGTCCCAGCACGACCTTTCTTTTGCACCCATTGTGATTTCACCTCAGACGCGGACATCACTACCTCTAAACAACTGACGCATGCCACCACCACCCCTCACCAACTGCCCGCCATGCTCCTCAATGTCCGATCCATCAGGAAACACTCTACTCAAATCTGGGACCTCCTCAACAGCAACACACTTGACCATCTCTTCATGACCAGAACATGGTTCAACCCAGACATTGCCGCAGCTATCCCACCTGCCTACAAAATCATACACCAGGCCTGAACCCACAAACCAGGTGAAGACATGTGATCATCTACAAAAACACAATTGACTGCACCCCCCCCAAAGACTCGGATACCAACCTCATGGAACACCTTCACTTAAAAATACCTACTGACTACAATGCCACCCTTAAGGGAACCCTCACCTACCATCTCCCGGGCCCTCAAGCGGAATTCCGCAACCACATCGCAAACTATATCCATGCCGTTTCTGCCAGATCAAAGCTGTCTCCACATCATGTTTCCACATCCTGCGAATACTACGCAAGATTTTCAAGTGGATCCCACTAAACACCAAAGGAAAGGTCACCCAGGCTCTTAACAAAAGTAGACTTGATTATGGAAATTCCGTCTACATCAGAATCCCAGCCCATGTTCCACGCCAACTCCAAACCACCCAGAATGTTGCTGCCAGGCTCATCCTGAGCATCCCGCGAAATAACCACATCTCAACAATCTCCACTGGACCCCAGTCCAGGAAATATGCAAGTTCATGCTGCTCACCCACGCCTACGAAGCTCTCCACAACACCAGTCCAGCTTACCTTCTTCACTGCCTCATCTTCTACCAACCTACCAGACACCTTCGATCTGCGTCCCAGGCAAGAGCACACCTTTGCCGCATCGAGAAGATGAGCAGCGGAGGATGGTCCTTCTCGTACATCACAGCCAAGATCTGGAACGACTTCCTGAAACACTTAAGAACCTCCCCCTTTCTCATGGACTTCTGAAGGAACCTCAAGACATGGCTCTTCCAGATGAAACAGGCATGATCATCTCCGCCCCCTCATATCTGCCCTACTCAGCACCTGGATATCCACATGCAGCCGCGGTCCATGCAGGTAACAGCGGTGGAGCGGTGGGGCTGGGCAAGGGGAGATTTCGAGGGACGATGCAGAGGGGAAATTAAATAAATAATTAATTTTCCCTCGGCATCGTCCCTCGAAATCCCACCTTACCCAGCCCCACCGCTGTTACCTGCACGGACCACGGCTGTCCACATGGGTGATTAGCCTCGCTCTACAAATTCACAAAACATAACGTAAGTAGTCATATGCCAAGCAGAAGCCGGCATTTTATGTAACTACTCCATCTCCATATCAACAAATGGTACTGCTATTATTTTGCATCCCAGTGAATCCAAAATGATTGATTCAGGCCCAATCAATTACTTTATATTAGACGGGCCACTAAAAAATACTGCTAACACCTTATTCCCTTACAGTATAAAATATTTTTAGAATAAGGAGAGTTGCTTTGATCTAATGTATTTGTTAAATCTCTCCTCTCTTCCTCTGGTTAATCAAAACATTTTCAGTGCATGTCCCGCAAATATTCAACAAATCTCTTTGAGTCAGCATCTTTTATGCCTTATGCTCTTCCTACATGGGGCTTGAAATCATTAAACATATTTATTTTGTGTCTACCTTCCCAGGACTATTCCAAGAGAGATCCCTGTGATGTATTATTAGTTCCCATCCCACTGAATGCTTTCAGATTTCATGAGCTCTCCACTGTTTTGGTTCTGGCACAGTTCCCGTTTGACTTCCTGTCTATGCTATGAATACATCATTACCTGAGTATATTTATTGTGGTTTTTGAAATTAACCATGGTTCCAGAACACTAAAGTGCACAGCTACACTGTGCTGACGGTTTAATCGGCCTTTCTTCTTTTCTTAAGTACAGCTCCACTCAGAAATAATCCGGTCGCTTTGGTATGTTATCATTAATGAACCATTTTTTGACGTACCATTGTTGACACGTATTCCATCTGCATTATATTTTATCTGCGGAGGTTGAGATTGCGTATTGTTTCATGCAGGGCCCAAGCAAAGCCATGCTGACATATCTTTGAGTCACGGCCAGAAATACAGTTTGTGTGAGACTTACATTTTACCCCTCCTTCGTCCTATTTGAACAGTTTTACAAACCACAGAGACTTTTTTTAAATCATCTGTAACGCAAAAGCGGTAAAGGTCTGCAATTTCATTTTTTTTTATATATGTTTAACTTAACAATTAGAAATATTAAATTGTACACACGCTTAATTACGTGCATTTTAACTTTAAAATTTCCCCCTTTTGTGGTTCGGATAATGTTTGAATTGTTATATTTCTGGTCTGTCAGTCGTAGCCTTACCTATCAAAAGTCCAATTCAGGCAATTCCTGAACCAACTTTTTTTAAAAATCTTTGAAAGGCCTACATAATTGGGGTTTCCCTTTACAAATGTAGTAACTTTCCATCTATCACAGCTCTCGATGCAACAAGTCTTAATTGTCCGCCATTTCAGGTGCACACGTTTGTCTTGTTTAGATTCAGAAAGTGTTTTCCACTCACGGAAATGTCCATATATCTCAATGAACGCTCTTTTTTATTTATTCCACACTTTTCTAAGTGCAGACTGCTCCAAAAATCTATGACTAGACCCATTGTGATAGTTTGTTTCAGCTGTCTAGTATGTCATTTACTCCTTTAACTCATGCTGTTATAATTGTTCCCACACTGTAATCACCCTAATTGCCTAGCGATTCTCTTTGTCTCTATTTATGCTTGTACTGGAATCTAAGTGCCTCGCATTATATGTAAAGCTTCTTTATTCTATTTTTCATTTTATGTAAAGTGCTCTGATACCTTTGGGTGTAGCTAGCGCTATATAAAACCTATAGATCAAACAGTCATAGTGATATATATATCCACTTAAAAAAACATAGGTTTCAGGCACGCTATAGTTAGGAATTAGCATTTAAAAACCTTAGAAATTCACAGAAAAAAACATAGGTTTCAGGGGTGTTATAGTTAGCTGGACATTTCACTCGCACAAAACCATTGAAATTCCACAGTTATAGTTAGTTCAGCTAACTATAACTCGCGCGACTGCAATGCACTGCTGATGACGTCACATATTACATCACTCATGACATGGTCAGTGACATCACTCATGACATCACTGAAGACATCTCAAAACCAAGTTTGCGATGGCAGGGCGGGAGCTGGCCCGGGGGGTGGCGGTCACCATGCCCATGACAAGGCCCCAGGAGGGGGGCCGCGCGGCCCCCCTCCCACAATCTACAAAGCCCTGGGGGGTGGTGGTCCCCGGGGATGGGGGGTCTGTCACGGACCCCCCAATTTAAATATTTAGAGCCCTGGGGAGGTGGCGGTCCCCGGGGTGTGTGGGGGGGCTTGAGCTCCCTCCACAGGTTATGTTTTATTTTTAAAAAAGCTCCCGGGGGTGGTGGTCCCTGGGGCTGTGGGGGGGCATTGTGCCCCCCGCAATCCAAATTAAGTAGAGCCCCGGGGGTGCCGGTCCCCGGGGCTTGGTAGGGCCTTAGAGGCCCCCCAACATTAAAGTAAGAAGCCCTGGGGTGGCGGTACCCAGGGCTGGGGGGCCCCTCTGGGCCCCCCATTACATTAACACATATTGCCCCTGGGACTTGGCCCCCCCAGGGGCTAATTAGCAACAAAGCCCGTGCTTCGTTTTTTTTTAATGAGCAGGATCCGCGCACCCAGCGCATTTTGCTGATTTAAAAAAAAAAAAAAAAATTGGGGGGACCCTGGGGGTCCTTGTGGGACCCCCTAAGCAGGCCTAGGGGTCAGGGTGTATCTACCCTGCCCCCTTTTTGTGTTTTGCTAGTTTTTTTCTGTGCTTTATTGTGCCTCGGTTCTACCGTGGCACAATATGGCTGCCAACACTTCCTGATTTGGAGTGTTGACAGCATACATCTCGTGATCGGGAGGGTGCGTGGATCCAGCGCGGCCATATATATATATATATATGTGATTTTACTTTTGATTTTCTCAGGAACTACTGAACGGATTTACACCATTTAACCAAAAGGCACGACTCTGAACCAAGGGCTACCTTTTTGCCAAATTTGGTGCAATTCCGTTCAGCAGTTCGGGCTGTAGCTGCGACTAAATGTTCCTATGGAAAATTGCATGGGGAAAACATGTTTTGGGACCCCCCTTTTTTCTCAGCCCCCGCTTGATGAATCACCTCGAGACTTTCAGGATAGGAGCGGACTGGAGCTTGCCAAAAGTTTTGAAAATCTCACGAAGATTCGTCAACCGGCGCCAAAGTTATTGGGAATAGAATGTTGGGGATTTCCTATGGAAAATAGGTCCTAACTATAACTACCTACTGGCAACCGCCAGTAGGTAATATATAAATATATATATATATATATATATATTCACTTAAAAAACCATAGGTTTCACACACGTTATAGTTAGGAATTAGCATTTAAAAAACCTTGCAAATTCACTGAAAAAACCATAGGTTTCACACATGTTGTAGTTAGCTGGACATTTCACTCGTAAAAAACCATTGAAATTCCCCCGTTACATTTAGTTCAGCTAACTATAACTCGCGCGACCGCAATCCACTGCTGATGACGTCACATATTACATCACTGTATTCACTAAGATACTGTTAATAAGTCAGTTATACAATTAATTTTACAAAAAAACCATCCATTTAGACACTTATTTACCCATTTATTCTTCCATTAACCTTTAGATATACATATATAAAAAATATTTATTTTTCAGAAAGACACATATTCACTGGATGATGTCATCAGTGATGTCATTTGAAATGTCATCAGTGATGTCATGAGCGATGTCACTGACCATGTCATGAGTGATGTAATATGTGACGTCATCAGCAGTGGATTGCGGTCGCGCGAGTTATAGTTAGCTGAACTAACTATAATGGTTTTTTACGAGTGAAATGTCCAGCTAACTATAACATGTGTGAAACCTATGGTTTTTTCAGTGAATTTGCAAGGTTTTTTAAATGCTAATTCCTAACTATAACGTGTGTGAAACCTATGGTTTTTAAGTGAATTTGCAAGGTTTTTTAAATGCTAATTTCTAACTATAACGTGTGTGAAACCTATGTTTTTTTCAGTGAATTTGTAAGGTTTTTTAAATGCTAATTTATGTATGTATTATTATATTTTTTATATATTTATTTTACAATAAACTACCTATGTATATAGTTATAGATTGACTGTATCCTGTAATATGGAATGGCTCAGCTCTTTTTTTTTAATTTGGATAAAGTTGAACAGCATAGTTAATACCTTCTATAAACTTATAAACAGTTTAAAATGTTTTTATTTTTTTTAAGGGGTTTTCACCGTGCGCGCACCCCGTGATTTTTAAAAAAATGTTTTTTTCACCCTTCGGGGTCCTTCAGGGACCCCCTGACAAAGGCTAGGGGGTCAGGAACTCTCTACCCTGCCCCCTTGTACACCCACTCATTCTTCAACAGGCCTTTCCCTATGTATATTAAACATATTAAAATTGTTCAGAAACACATACTCAATGGATGATGTCATCAGTGATGTCATCAGTGATGTCATTTGAGATGTCATCAGTGATGTCATGAGTGATGTCACTGACCATGTCATGAGTGATGTAATATGTGACGTCATCAGCAGTGGATTGCGGGCGCGCGAGTTATAGTTAGCTGAACTAACTATAATGAGGGAATTTCAATGGTTTTTTACGAGTGAAATATCCAGCTAACTATAACATGTGTGAAACCTATGGTTTTTTCAGTGAATTTGCAAGGTTTTTTAAATGCTAATTCCTAACTATAACTTGTGTGAAACCTATGTTTTTTTCAGTGAATATGCAAGGTTTTTTAAATGCTAATTCCTAACTATAACGTGTGTGAAACCTATGGGTTCTTTTAGTGAATTTGTAAGGTTTTTTAAATGCTAATTCCTAACTATAACGTGTGTGAAACCTATGGTTGTTTAAGTGAATTTGCAAGGTTTTTTAAATGCTAATTTATGAATGTATTATTATTTTTTTTAAATATTTATTTTACAATAAGCTACCTATATATATAGTTATAGATTAACTTTATCCTGTAATATGGAATGTCTCAGTTTTTTTTATTTTTTATTTGGATAGAGTTGAACAGCATAGTTAATATCTTCTATAAACGTATAAACACTTAAAAAAATTATTTTTTTTTTTAAGGGTTTTTGTCCGTGCGCGCACGGTGCACGCATGCGTACGTACTCCGTGTGCGCATGCGTACGTGCTCCACGTGTGCATGCGTACATCGTGCGTGCTCCGTACGCGCGTGCTCCGTACGTGCATGCGCGCGTGCTCCGTGCGCATACGCGCATGTGCGCCATATGTGCATGCGTGCGTGCTCTGTGCGTGTACGCGCATGCGCGCGTGCTCCATACGCGCATGCGTGCGTGCTCCGTCCGCGCACCGTGCGCGCACCGTGCGCGCATGGTGCGCGCACGGCAAGTCATGTGATTAAGAAACAACACTTTTCATTGGTTTATAGTAGTTTCAGTTCCAGAAACTTCCAACACCACACCCACTCCCCTCATTATTACTTCTGATTCCCTGGGAGAAGGAGCTGAGCAGCGTTTCCAGTACTCCAGTACTTGAGAATGGCAGAGCAGCAGTCATCTTCTGGGAGTGAGCAGGAGACCCTTGTGAGACAGAGACAGAGGAAACAGAAAGACTCTTTTATATGGCAATTTTTTACATTTCCAGACGGGCAGAAGAAGGTGAATGCTCCAAAAGTCACCTGCACTCTTTGTGATCGTGTCTTATCAAGAGGAGATCCTAAAAAGAAATACTCTTTTAGTATCTTCACTATGATCAGGCACGTTAGAGATGTACATCCTGTGGCTTATGCTCGAGCTGCTAGAGAAAACCCTCCAGCAGCTCAGCCGAGCACATCCGCAGCAGCTCAGCCGAGCACATCATCGGCAGCTCAGCCGAGCACTTCATCTGCGGCGGCAGCTTCACCTGCTTCAGTTCCTCTGGATATACACCCTCTGTTTAAGAGGGTGCATATACGGTGCAATGCGTACAATGCTCTTCTCTCTGATGCGGACACCAGCATTCCCCTAATAGAGAGCAAGATACAGCAGCACACTTGTGGCACCCTATAATTTTTGCGATGTTTTTTTTTTCCTCTGTCCCTCAATTAACACAACGGCTCTTTTTAGGGCCACCTAACATCTAAACACTTAAATTTGATTTTTAATTCTACTTTTTTTATGATTCTGCCGTGCGCGCACCGTGCTCGCACAACGCCACGGTGCGCGCACCGTGCGCGCACCGTGTGCGCACCCCGCGATGTAAAAAAAAAAAATGTTTTTTTCACCCTTCATGGTCCTTCAGGGACCCCCTGACAAAAGCTAGGGGGTCAGGAACTCTGTACCCTGCCCCCTTTTCACGTTCTCCACCTTTCTTTTTCACTGTCACACACAAAATGGCGGTCGACACTTACTGATTTCGACCGATTCGAATGTTGACTGACATGAATCCGCCAATCAGAATTACGCTCGCGCACGGCACCGTGCGTGCACGGTGCACGGCTATAGATATTTATGTGCTTTTAACTGCAATTTTCTCAGGAACTACTGAACAGATTGACACCATATATGCAAAAGGCACATCCCTGACCTGAGGACTACCTCTTTGCCAAATTTCAAGTAATTCTGTTCAGCCGTTCGGGCTGTACCTTCGACTAAAGGTCCTATGGGAAAATGCATGGGGAAAACGCGTTTTGGGACCCCCCCTTTTTTCTCGGCCCCCGCTTGACGAATCACCCCGAGACTTTCAGGGTAGGAGCTGAGCGGAGCGCCCCATTAGTTTTGAAAATTTCGCGAGCATTCGTCAACCGGCGCCAAAGTTATTCAAAATAGAATTTTCAGATTTCCTATGGAAACTCGGTCCTAACTATAACTATCTACTGGCGACCGCCAGTAGATAATATATATATAAATATATATATATATATATATATATATATAGATATCTATATATATATATATATATATATATATATATATATACCTCATTAAATGTTTAAGACTCCCAGAGAGAAAAGTGATGCTGGAAATTCCATGTCTTCAACACACACTAAAGAGAATGGGTCACCTGGAGCCAATTCATGATCTCTAGGCAAAGGGACCCATTGTTCCAATTTTGCAGTAGGAGTAGAATCTTAGAGTATACTCAATTTTACTTCTGGTCTTGAAATTCACATGATGATTCTAGTTGGTCACTTTGAAAAAGCAGCAGGCCAGAAGATTATTCCCCACTTACAACTGGGAGATTTCATGGTGCAACTAGGAACCAAGAATATCATTATGATGAGACGCAGCTCTACCTGAAATTTGATCAGCCTTTGAATAATACCACCCATCTCCAGGTAGATTGCCTGTCTGAGATCGAAAAGAGGAATGGTTTGATTCTTAGGGCCAGATTTATCATTCTTTCACGCAGCGCAGCTCAGCACAACACAGCGGAGCCTAAACTGAAAATGGCAGAAATGCCCCGCATTTACCATGTAGGCAGAATTGTTTTTGTGCAGGAAGAAACACCTTCCTGCACAAAAATAAGCCTCAGAGGGGTTTTCCTCTTTCTATGGAGAATGCAGTACACATAGAAAGAGGAGGAAACAGGGAGAAATAAAGATTCACCAGTGGGAGACTTAGTATTTTGATGCATTCCCCGGTCTACCTTTAAAGGTAAATCTGGGAATGCGCTAAAATTGATAAATCTCAGTTAGGTTTATGGTCGCCCTTGTGCCCTATTTTTTGGCGCAAGGGCACCGCAAAACATTGATTAATCTGGCCCTTAGTGCCAAGATACCATTTGTTGTATATGCGCTCTATAAATAAATTAATACAATTATCAATTTATCTACAGCAAATTATTTGAGGCTCATCAATTGGTATATCAATAACAACTTTGTAGACTTGACATTTGGCCTCAAATTTGCACCTCAAAAGATCTTACGCCATTGGTAGCCTTGCTTAATGAACAAAGGGACAGCTGAGTTTTCACACCTGAATGGTGGTCCTTTTTTGGAACATCAAGTCAGGAGTGCTTCAGTATGTTTTTTTCTTCGGGGGGGCTTTCTCATCATTTAAGATAAACCTCATCTGGAAATTGAGTAGGTTTTGATTGCTACTGAGGACAAAACTATTTTTTAGACATACTACAGTGGCTCCCCAATTACAGGATTTCAGACACAGGATTTCGGTCTCACAGACTATAATGAATGCTCACCAGAGGTGTGTGATTTTGGAAAATATATTTAGAGGTTTTCTTCGCAATGACCTCCTCCAATTCAGATCACCACTGATGCCATTGGCACAGTTTGGGAAGCAAATTTGGAACACAGTGGAATCCCGCTTTAGTTTCCTGAAAACATAAAACTTTGCAGAGCAGGTGCATGAAACATGGTGCTTGTACTGCAAAGCTTCAGTGCCTGCAGAAGTGTTGCCCACAAATGGCTCCACTGAAGACACAGATATCCCTGCTTGCCTAGCACATATCTCTAAATATGGTGCTCATTCTTCTGACAGAGAGTGGAGGCCAGAGCCTTCAATGACCTAGCAAGCCAGTGAGCAGTCTGCTACAGTCTAAATGATGCATCCTGAGATAGTGGCCGGCCTAGATACACCCAGATTGGTTGAATAAGACAAGTATTTTCAGAATCAAAACAGTCAGCATAGCCTGTCAGGGATTTTTCTCAAATGTAAAAAATAGGAAAAGACAGAGAAGCACAAGGATTCATTTAGACAATCATTTAGTAACTTTGCACTGGACCTCAGAAACCTCTCCTCCAAATACAGAAAACTTCACACTGGTTGTCCAATCAACCTATTGCCAGTTCATTGAAGGAGACGGAGGCTGAATTCACAAACTGAGGAACTGTGCATAACCATAAATGGATATTCTTAGAGGCTTTCACACAATGTGTTGAAACAGTGCTATTCCTGAACTTGTAAATTGCAAATAATGGGGCATATTTATGTTATGTTATGTTATACAGGTTTTTTGTATAGCGTGCGGCTACTCGAAAGAGTGTCCCGACGCTTTAAATTGCACGCTAATCGCAAAACACAACAGGGAAAATGAACAGAAACAAAAAAAGAAGAGACCTGATAGGACCTGAAACTAAGAAGTGAAAAGCCAAGTTTTAAGCCCCTTCCTAAAGGCCAACAGGTTGGTGGTACTGCGCAGGGACACAGGCAATTTATTCCACAGCTGAGGCGCTAAAAATTTAAAGGAGCGGCCACCGATGCGAGCTCTCTTCACGCGGGGCACTACCGCAAAAAACAAGGCTTCAGACCTAAGCGATCTGGCAGGACGATAAAAGGACAGCCTTTTCTGGAGATATTTTGCTCCAGATGTGTGCAAGGCTTTGTGTGCCAGGGTGAGAGATTTAAAAACTATCCGCTTCCGGACAGGAAGCCAGTGCAGAGCCTCCAAAAGGCCCGAGGCTCTGGCACGGCGAGATAGTCCAAAAATAGCACGTGCTGTCGAATTCTGAACAACCTGTAATCGTTGAAGCAGGTATTCTGGCAGGCCGAGATAGAGAACGTTGGAATAGTCTATTCTCGAGCCTATCATCGCCTGCACCGTGATCTTCCTGTGTTCCTCCGATAACAAGGGAAGGAACTTGCGGAGCATCCGGAGTAAGCCAAAGCAGGTCCCTGTGAGACCGATTACCTGCGAGCGTAGTGTGAGGCCATTGTCGATCTTAATCCCAAGGTTTTTCGCTACCTGGGACGAACTTGCTGGTGGAAACATGTTCTCAGGCCACCACACTTTCCAATCCGGGTCCGAGCTGCACCCAAAGAAGAGGACCTCGGATTTATCCGAGTTGCACTTGAGGCTGTTATGATGGAACCACTGAAACACAGCCTCAAGACAACCCTGGATCCTACCTCCATCGAAGTCCGCACCCCTTTCACAGGTAAAGAGGAGCTGGGTGTCATCAGCGTAAGAAATGATCTGGGCCCCGAAAGACTCCGCCAGGGCCGCCAGAGGGGTCATGAAGATATTAAATAGAGTTGGGCTCAGGACAGAGCCCTGAGGAACTCCGACACCCAAAGGCGACATCTCGGCGGAGCAAGCAGAAGCCCAGACCGATTGTCGACGGCCTGCTAGGAAAGATCGAAACCACTGGAGCACCGTCCCTCGAAGACCAATCTCTGAGAGTCTAGCAAGCAGATCCTCATGAGGGACGGTGTCAAAGGCCGCCGACAGGTCTAACATCACCAGCATCGCTCTCCCACCCGAATCCAACACCTCCTTTATCGCCTCCGAGACTTCCAGGAGGGCTGTTTCGGCGCTAAGATTGGCGCGAAAACCCGACTGGGTAGGGTGCAGTAGGTCGTGGGCCTCCAAGTAATCGGCAAGCACCTTATGCACGTGCTTTTCAATGACCTTCGCCAAAGCCGGCAGAAGCGAGATAGGTCTATAATTCGCTAACACCTCCACATCCAGACCTGGCTTTTTAAGCAGGGGAATGATCATTGCCTGCTTCCAGGACTGGGGAACCACACCCTGTACAAGAGAACAGTTCAACAGGGGGTTCACAAGTGGATTAATGACAGCCGCCATTTTAGCCAGGAATTTTGCGGGGCAGGCATCCCGAGGGGAACCTGACTTCAGTCCCACCAACAGGTCAAATGAAGCTGTCAGCGAGAGAGGAGGGAAAGCTGCCAAGGCCACACCGGCGTTCAGTCGGGTAGCAGCGGCATTCTCCGCCAGACCTGATACCTCAGGATCCAACACAAGGAAGGAGTCCTGGATCCGCTGGATGTTGGAGGTGAAAAAGTCCGCAATCGCCCTGACCCAGGACGCAGGAGGGGGGGTCTGGGCGGGCGCTGCGCGAGAGGCTGTAAACTCCCGCACAATGGCGAAAAGCTCCTTACAGGAGTTGGAAGCGGCTTCAATTTTTCTAGCAAAATAAGCCTTCTTCTCCGCGAGGATGTTCCGATGGTACGCTTTCGCCAGAGACCTGTAGGCGAGTTTCGCCGTCGCGTCGTATTTCACGCGCCAAGCTCTTTCCGCTACCTTGCATTGCCGACGAGAGGCCGCCAATGCTTCCGTAAACCAAGGGGCAGAGGCACCTTTTCCGGGTTTGCGGAGGGATCTCCGAGGAGCAAGCTCATTGAGCCTCTCTGAGAGCCAGGCCTGCAAACGCTCCACATCCTCCTCTAAGTTCCCGGTTAAGGCACAGGGGTGATCAGCGCAGGACTGTGCCAACAATTCCGGAGTAATCCGGTGAAGTGGCCTGAATCCCCCTGAAGTCTGCCGGGGGACCCCGGCAGGCTTCCCAGCATCTGAGAGATAAAATCTCACCAGCCTGTGGTCAGACCAAAGCACCTGGGTGGGGGCCAACATCTCTATAGGGATCGTAGAGAAGGTCAAATCCAGGGTATGTCCCTTCTCATGGGTCGGCCCAACATGATAAGGAACCAGGCCCATAGGGGCTGTGACCTCCAACATTTTCATCGCATCGGGTCCGTTTCCACGTCCATATGGACGTTGAAGTCCCCGGCGACAATGCAATGTTCTGATGTAAGTAACAAAGAAGAGGTCACCGACTGGAACTCTTCAAAAAAAGAGCCCAAGGACCCTGGCGGCCGATAGACTAGAAGACCCTTCATCGATTGGTGTGGTGAAAGGACAATGGCAAAGGCAAGGGATTCGCAATCCTTGATCGCGACCGATGGAATGATGGTGCAAGTGACCCTTTTGTTAACTATTAATGCCACACCACCTCCACGCCCCTTCGGCCTATCCTGCCTGAAGATGTTATACTCAGGCGGGATAGCAGTGACAATATCTGGGTTAGACGCCTCGCCGAGCCACGTCTCAGTGAGCATTAGGAACAGGGGTTTTTCTGACTCTAGCACATCAAAAACATCCAGAGCGTGCCGGCCCAGAGATCGAGTGTTGAGCAGTAGGCCCAGATGTTTAGCGCAAACCGCCGCCTTCTGTGGCACATCACCAAGATGTTTCTGCGGGCGCCAGCCACACTCCGGGCAGCAATGCTTGCCCTTGTGGCGAGCAGGAAAAACCGTCCGGCAGAAACCATTAGTGTACTGCCAAGACCGAAGTTCCGGACCCGAGTAGTGTAGCATGGTGCTCAAAAAGCAAGCTAACTCGAGCCGAATGGTCGCGTCCTGCCCGTCGCCTCAAACGCCTCCGGAACGCTGACGGGCGCAGACGGGCAGGACTCCGGCACGACTCAGGCTAAGCGAGGGCTACCACCTGCGCGTACCGCTGCGCGGAGAAGGCGACTTTAAATAGGCTCTCCCGTCACCCTATGCGCGCGAGACCGCTCCAAGATGGCGTCCGCCGCTGAGAATGATGCCCCAAGCCAAAATGGCACCCAAGATCGATCCCCGGATCCCGGACCCACCAAAGTGGTGGTGCTTAGAGGCGCTAGGAGCGCTTTTTTAAATGCAGTAAGGGGCCAGAGGGCACGCGCTACAAACAGGCAGCAGCTCGAGGTAATGCAATTAAAAGCAGGGGTAAGTGCAGCAACAAAATACAAACCCAAGATACAAAACGGGACAGTAGTTAAAAACACAGCGCTAGTGCAGCGCGAGCTATGCAGAGTGGTAGATGGTCAGGGACACCGCCCCACAAGGAGCCGCCTTAAATAGGCTCTCCCGTCACCCTATGCGCGCGAGACCGCTCCAAGATGGCGTCCGCCGCTGAGAATGATGCCCCATGCCAAAATGGCACCCAAGATCGATCCCCGGATCCCGGACCCACCAAAGTGGTGGTGCTTAGAGGCGCTAGGAGCGCTTTTTTAAATGCAGTTAGGGGCCAGAGGGCACGCGCTACAAACAGGCAGTAGCTCGAGGTAATGCAATTAAAAGCAGGGGTAAGTGCAGCAACAAAATACAAACCCAAG
Organism: Triturus cristatus; assembly: GCF_964204655.1. Lineage (NCBI taxonomy): Eukaryota > Metazoa > Chordata > Amphibia > Caudata > Salamandridae > Triturus > Triturus cristatus. The sequence continues at coordinate 495,437,460 of NC_140588.1, forward strand.
ATACAAAACGGGACAGTAGTTAAAAACACAGCGCTAGTGCAGCGCGAGCTATGCAGAGTGGTAGATGGTCAGGGACACCGCCCCACAAGGAGCCGCCTTAAATAGGCTCTCCCGTCACCCTATGCGCGCGAGACCGCTCCAAGACCTTATCACCACAGGAACGTCACTTTTTATGACATTCCTCTGGTGATAAACCCTTTACCTTATTTACAAGGCAGCGTTAAGCCACTTAGCGTGGCTTAACGCCGCCTTGTAAATAAGGGCCGCTTTTACGCTACACTTAGGGGGTCATTCTAATGTCGGTCAGACTGCAACCAACAGCTCATAAGTTGCGGTCCAACTGCCATCTGCTGCTGCAGTCCAACCGCCACATTACAAGGTGTGAGGTCAGAGGTAGCAGATGGAGGAACAGTCCGTCTCTTTTCCACGGGTCAAGGAGCCCACCGGACGGACAGTAATCCCTACAATAGGGGTGGTGCCTGCTCAGGCACCATTGTAGGGATTACAATGTCCCTTTCCACCTGCCCTTACTTTGGGGGCCCCCAGCGGGGCCTCCTTCCTCCATGGCCCTCCGCAATGAGGCCTAGGGGGCAGTATAGACATCCCTACACCATGTGGCAGGCACCGCATGTTGCCTGCCACACTGTGCAGGGATGTTTTAAAAGTGTACCTTTTCCATTTTGGCTTGTGTTGCAGCCCACAGCACAAGCCTCAATGGGAAAGGGACACTTTGCAACTGCCATTAAGACGGTCACATTGTAATAAGGCCAGCAGGACCGTCGAAACCTTGTCGGGCGGTCCTGCTTCTGCTACGGTATTGTAATGATGCCCTTAGCATGAAAGGGGCATGCAATGGGGGTTGCGGTGGGCGTTCTGCCACAACATTCATTGATTTTGACGTTGCCCCCTATTTACAAGGGTGGCGTAAATCGGAGGCAGCACCAAAATTAAGACCAGGGAAAACCTGGTCTTAACATGGTGAAACAGAGAGAAATACTTAATTTCTCCTCATTTTTGCTGTTTCTAGGCGTGCTGCATTGTGCAGCACACATAGAAACAGCAAATCGCCATGAATTATTTTTCATGTGCAGGAAGGTTTCGCTTCCTGCACATAAACAATCATTCAGGCAACGTAGGCACCCTTGCACTATGGTGCAAGGGGGCCTGTGTTGGTGCTAGGCAGCTGAGTTTATCACCAGCACTAAGGAAAATGCAGGGATGTGCCATACCATTGTAAATACGGCACATCCCTGTGTTTTCAGAATGGCGTGGCGTTAGCAATGTTTGCTTAACGCCACAGTTCGCCATTCCTTTGCAAATATTTCCCTAAGGATCTTGGATCAATCGTTTCAGCAGGTGCAGTATTTTTATTTCGTTTTAAATAGCAAACGAACAGTAAAGAAATCTTGAAATGATAATACCTTCATCAGGTTCAGATATATTATAATTTCCAATCTCTCAGGAAGACATAAATCCGTTCTTCAGGCAATTTAATTTCATTTAGTACACTCAGTCCCCGCTATTCAGACAGACCCTTTTTCGAAACTTCTATTGGCTTCAAAACGCCTGCCTATCTAAATTGAAAGCTTGCTTTCAAATCAGAAATACCCAAATATCTGAACTTTGCAAAAATAGATTTACCAGGTTTATATATGTATGTATTTTTATGTGCATCAACATATGCTTGACAGGTTTAAACATATGTTTTTGTGCTTTCCTGCTTATATTTCAGTGGTGTGGAACCCTAACTGTAGAGTCAAAAACATTAAGGATCGTATAGCGGCCACATGTGACGCTTTTCAGGAGAGTTGCAATCAAATTCCTGTGGTCCACTTACAAAATGAGGAATGTGGGGCTGAATCAAATGTACAGAAGCATATTTCCTTGGTAGGTCACCATGCGGTGGAAAAAGACAGTGCTATGCAAATGAGCACTGCTGCTACTTGTGATTTAATAAGTGCAGCATGAAAATGATACCTCTTTCCTGCCTCCTTTGTTGAAAAGCGAGGTCATTTGTATAAAGTTCACAAGTTAAAGTAAGTCTGGTTCAAGAGTATGCTTTTTAAGTCAGGCTTGACGGGGTAGCTATCTGCTGGATGAAGTTACAAATTCTTTAAATCAATCAATCAATCAATCATGGCCTTTGTAAAGCCCACTACATACCCGCAAGGTTCTCAAGGCACTGGGAGGGGAGGGGGGAAGCTGCTACTGTTCGAAGCGCCAGGTCTTGAGAAGTCTTCTGAAGGTCAGAAGGTCTTCTATACACTATTTACAAAGTGGGTGTTTGCTCCACCCAGAGAAATATTATCACCTCATGATATTGTCTGTTTGGTGTGTCTCTCCCTATTCAAGATAGTCCTTCCATAAGAATGCACGAAATACTATTTTACATCTCAACAGTGCACTCAATCATCATACCATGAGTGGCATTCAGTTTTTTATCTTCTATGCAAATTCTACACAGAAAGCAATCCTTTTTTTGCACCATTCAATCCAGCTCTGGCTAAACCAGTAGGACAGGCTCTAAAATGATGAACAATATTTGTGCATGCAACACATGTAAACAGCAGTTTTGTGTGCTTGTGTTTATTTGGATTAGCACATTAAAGTCAGGCATAATAGCTTTACCAATCTCTGTTGACTAAACACAGCCAGCAAACTAGACTCATCAGATGAATGAAGACTGCACTAAAACTGAAGCAAAACCGTACAATAAGCCATACAGTTAGCAGCATCTTACTCTCCATCACAGTCAGCACACAAAACAAACACCAGATGGTCCATAACCACACTACCAATGCAACACCAATAGCCACACCAATGGTAAAGTATTGTTCGCTATCAGGTAGCACATCCCATGGAGTTTAAATTCTGGACTTGCACCCTCTTACATTTCTGTGCAGAATACCATTCCAGGATTTTGCAATTTCATAATTTGGCAAACAAAATCATGAACTAAGGACTTGGTTTGGGACTCTATTATTGGCTCTCTTTTGCCACAGATACAATTAAAGGAGACTGCGTAGAAGAGAGTAATTTGCCTCCTCCCTCTCCTGATCTCCCTGCCCTGTGATCCCTATACAAAGTATCTTGTAAAGGTGGAACTCATCTCCAGAAAGCTCAACATATGCTGCCAGCACAGCCAAGAGCAATAAATAAATGGGACTTACCAGAATCGCCCCAATGTGCACTTTACCTACGATATATATTCAGTTATGTGGCCCTTCAGGATGACCGGTCGTTTCAGAATGTGGTTCTGTTTTAGAGCTGCTGTGAAAATGCAGTGATTATTTATTCGATCTTTTGTCTCTGACACTAAAACTTATGTGTGAGAGCATGAACCTCATTGACAGCATTGAGCATTTCCCCTTTGGCAGTAAGAACATACATGTTGATCACATTTAATGTGTATTATTCTTTGTACACTAACATACCCCCAGATGTTGCATTGAGGGTGTTAATTGACAATCTAAACAAACGCTGATGCCCTATGCATGTCCCAACAGAATTTATTATCACCTTGACTGAAATTGCATTACAAATGTATTTCACATTCCAGAATTACTTTTAATACCAAATTAAGGAGTGGTGATAGGTGCAGGCTTTACCACAGACCTGGCTGTTTATGGATGATTGTGATCATCAATTTACTGATACTAACCCATACACTTAGATTCTCACTCTTTAGAGAAAATATATTGATGTTTTCCCAATCTGTACAGTGACAGCGAGTCTCTAACACAATTTTTGTAATGCATCAATACTTTCTAGAGTGACATTCAATTCACAATAACATATAGCTCAGATTTCCACGGTCCCCACCCCAGGGTCCGATACAGTACCGCGTGTTATACTCACAATCAACTACCATCCACTAGTAGCTCCGCACCGGAAACCCCCAGTTCACCCCCAGTTTTCCCCTACGGTTAAAGGTTTCCCCACCACACCGCAGATCTAGAATTCGATGACATCTTGTCGGAAACACGAATACTAAAACACCCAGCGAGAGCGCACCACGAGGGAACAAACTAGGGACACAGGCAAGTCTCGGACCCGATCTCTAATGTATACAGCCAAGGACATATACATGTTTTTTTCACCTTACCTGAGGTCGGTTATGAGATAGCTCCTGCGGCATCTATTATGTTGTATTCAAATGTAAAAACACACGCCAAAGATTTTCTGTTTCTTCTTAATTGTTATTTATCGCCGAATAATAGTCAAAGATCTACGTGCCTGTAAGTTGCAATGATTTCTATTGTTGATTTACTCAATGTGTGGAAATGTGAAAACCAAATAAAAAAAATTTAAACAAAAAAAAAACACATAGCTCACACAAAATCACAGTCCTGGAATATACTTTAAGGAAGCTGGGGGATGGAATATACTCCGCTATTTCGTAAACTGACTGCATGAAACAAACTACTTAAGTACACTAGCAACCACTGCGCAGTCTTAACAACAATCATCCATTAGGGCAATTTTTGAATGTAAGCAGAAATTATAAATTGAGGAAAGACTACTTCAAAGAAACAGCCTTTTGGTTCAGGAATCTTCATCTTGAACATCTGCTGTCACCCAGACTCAAACAAACATCATCTTTGTGAATACTTATAGTCCTATGAGTAACCAGCTTAAGAAGACTGTCCAGAGACATTAGAATGTACTTAGCAACATAAATAACTCATAGACATAATCCATGTTTGCTTTTAAGCAAAGTATTTATAGCCACAAAAAAGGTGTTAAATCTAAGCTGTCTACAGACAGAACACCTACCCATATACCATAAAGGGGTGGACACCAAGGACCTCATTCACAAACCCCACTTTTGAATAACTTTACACTTTTGAGTACATTTAAATGTACTACTTTTTGGTATTCACAAACTGCACTTTTGTAGTAGTAGCACTACATATGACCAACCACTGGTACTGCAACACCCGAACATAGAGTATAACGGAGTTAGGGGCCGAAAATTAAAGCCTTTAGGAATCAATGTGAAATAAAATTATTGAACATTGTTAAAGTAATTAATATTTATTATTACTTATAATTACCTCATAAAATCCTACTTTTAAAAAATATTTTCGTAACATTAATTTATGTTTTTAATGTATTTGTATTTTGAACCTTTATAAATAATTTAACATTATTTTTTACAGGTTATATTTTAAGTTCCTACCTCCATTACTTTCTAAGGGAGGGTCTTGCAGTACTAGTGATTGGCCATGTTTAGTGCTGGAACTTACTACAAAAGTGTAAGTTATTGCAAATGTAATATTAATACAAAAGTGCCATTCATGAATACTCTAAACTGTAAACGTACGTAAGTTAGATTTCTGAATCAGGCCTGAAGTATAAGAATTGTATGGTTTGTGTAATCACACCTTTATTCAACTCTTTTGTGCATGTTCACTATAGGATACCTCTGCGAAATCACACAAATAGCAATTCACAAAATGTTTTTTATGCCATATGGTGTCATCAGATAAGGTGGATGTTAGCTAGACCACTCAAAAGTTTACATCACAGAAGCAGAATACAATGCACTGCTCCAGGTGCACTGTTGGTTGAACACTAAAAGGAAGTACAACATCGCCAGATGACATGTATTGGTAGGTTAGTCAGCAGGTCATGCTCAATCCAGGTGAAGGTAATCTGTTTACTTCTTTGCCTATTAGTGAATGCAAATGGATTGACTGTGTCAAATCAATATCAATAAGACTTATGGTCTGATTAGGAGTTCAGTGGTACCAAGACCGCCGTACCCATGGTGGCAGTCCGACCGCCACTTCCTCATCAGTTCGACCGCCGTATTACGAGGATGGCAGTTGGACAGACACAAGCCTGATGCAAGACCGCTGCAACCGCCAGGATCTTGGATCCCGACAGAGTGGCGGTGAGGAATGTGGTGGTCTGCGGTGGTGGTGACAATGCTGGCACCGCTGTGCAGATAACAACCTGCCTTTCCACCAAGCTTTTCATGATGGGGTCTCTGCCATGTAGAGGTCGGCAGAGAGGCAGGGAAAGGGGCGCAAAACAATGCCCCAGGGTGTCTCAGCCCATGGGGAGGTGCATTGGGGGCACAACCCCCCTCTGTTTGCACTGTCATGCATGTTCTGTGTGGCATGCACAACATGGTGCATGGTACACAGTGCACAAACGTGAAAGTGGCGCTGCCACGGCATATGCTACAGGCTCTCTATGAGCTGAAGTATGCCGGTGCCGGCATTGCTGACACAACACCGCCAGCCCAGCAGTGTTCTTGTAAGACGGAGGTCGGTATGCCGCTGGCTTGGTGGGCATACTACCAACGGTCGTATCAGCGCTCAGACCACTGATGTCATAATCAGACCCTTAATAAATACTAGGAATGGGAAACATGGCAAACATAATCTGACTGTTGTATGTCATGTTGTTTCTCCCTCTAATTGTCTTAATTACTAGCCTTAATCTGTGATGAAATGAAGTACATGATATAAATGTCTTCCATCTAGCAACACATGTCCATTCATCATAAATGATATAATTCAGCATAAGTAATATTTTCCGAAGGACCTATTTTTGGGGGGGACCTCTCAAATACGCACTGCTCAGCCTCTTTTTTAGCAGGTGGTGATTGTTGCTAAAAAAGTCATCTGAATTTCCATATAGAGATGTATACCCAAATCATGCAATACTGTTGATGGTTTGATGTACACAACTAGTTGTCCCACTATATAAATGGCTTTTTTTACCTTATTCATTAACAGTTTCCCTTTCTTGTATTTGTGATCAAGTATGAGAGTACCCATGACATCTTAAAAATAATCTATTCTCTTCGTCCACAATCTTCCGCCCTTGTGTGGCATAGATTGAATGCTTTTTTCAAATTTTATTTTTTGGTTCTGGTATTTGGTTTCACTTTCCACTTTTTTATTTTAAATTGAGATTTTTTTTAACTGTGGCAATGCTTGCAAAATGTTAGAAAAATTAACAATTATGGTGCACTTGCTTGTCTCGACGCTATTTTTCAATTTCCTAGCATTTATTGACTTCCATTTCGGGCAACCTTTATCCAAGACAGAGCTTCAAGCCTACTTCAGTTTTTAGGTAAGTTCCTTACCACAGCTGGCTGCTACACTGTGCTCTGTCATGACAGGGATAACTTGCCATGGTTTTTCCTTCTCCCCTTTCTAGACTGTCCAGGCACATGTTTGCTGCACCACTAAGGCATATATAATTGAATATATTGCACAAATGACTTCTGTCCTGGGAAGTGACCACACACCAGGGTCTTAGCAATTTGCTGTTTTTCAAACTATTTTAAGTATGTAAATAAAATGCAAACAATTGTGATACTGAAGTACAGATACTGTCAAAATGTGCCCAGATGATCACTTTGTGTTATTCACCTCTCACTTCTCTTCATTGCATAAAACGATTTTATCAAACTGTGTTCAGTCATATTTGCTTTTTGAGAGCTAGACCACAGACCAGGTCAGTGTGACTGCTCGCTCCACGCAGCTCCACCACTAAATGCTGCCCCCTGAGTCCCCTGAGCTTGGTTACAGGGTGTTTGAGTCCCTCCTCTACCCGCAGGCTCCTGCCTGTGCCTCATCCCTGGTGGTCCAGTGGAAGAGCACTCTGCTCTTCTGCAGTTCTGCCTCTCTTGGCTTCTTTCTCTGTGCCCTCTTTCCTCTTTTTTTCTCTTTTTTCTCTCTGCTCTCTTTTTCTCTATTCTCTCTCTGCTCTCTTTTCTCTCATTTTTCTATTTTCTCTCTTCTCTCTCTTTTTCTCTCTTTTCCCTTGCTCTCCCTAGGTTTTTTCCCCGCTTCTGCTGCCCCTGCAGCCCCTCCCCCCTCCAGTGTGTGTTCTTTCCACTCCCTCCTCCTAGCTGACCGCCCTTCCCTTGACCCCTACTGGCAGCCTACATGCGCAGCGGGTGTGCCAAAGACAAGTCTGTCTGCGACCGTCCGTGACCCGACCACAACCAGCGCCAGGGACCCTGGTCCTCTGAATCACCCCCCCATGACTCCAGCACCCTTCACGCTCAGAAACCTGGATGAAGCAATAACTGCCAGCTCTCGACGCCAAACAACACAAATGGTCCTCTCTCCTGTCTACACTGCCGCCACTCCTTCAGCCCCCTCTGTACCCCAGCAGCAGCCCCTAGATTCCTGGACTTCACAGCCCACAAACCACTCAACAGCATACTCCTCAACGTATGCTCCCTACACAAGCACCCCCAAAAATCTGGGATCTCCTCAACACCGCCTCACCCGACTTCGCTTTCCTCACAGAAACCTGGACCAACGCCATCTCTGCACCTGACATCGCCACTGCCATTCCCAATAGATACAAGATCCTGTGAAAGAAGTGACCCACCCGCCCAGGAAGAGGCATCGTCATCATCCACAAAGCACACTCCGCGTGACGACCACCACCCCGGACGACACAACAACCCTCATGGAGCACTTCCACTTCCAGACCAACCCTCAAACGACTCTCCACAGAACCCTCATCTCCAGGTTGCCAGGCCCCTGCGCTCTTTTCACCAGCGCCATCACCGACCTTATCGCACCATACGCCCTCACCTCCATAGACTACATCCTGCTCGGAAACCTAAATTTTCACCTGGACAACCACCACGACCCAAACATCGCCTCCTTCCTAGAGAACCTTGCCAACATAGGACTCAAACAACTAGTCACCATGCACACAACGGGATGCATCCTCGACCCATCTTCGCTGAAGGAAACAGCATCTCCTACTGCCGCACCACGCAACTCCTCTGGATAGATCATCACTGCATCCACTTCTCCTTCCAAAAAACCACAGTACAGAAGCATGGCGACCGCATCCCCCCGTAGAAGCTGGAACAAACTCACTGAAGACAAGCTCACCTCAGCCATCCAATACCAAAGAACTCTTCTCCATCATCAAGGAATTCGCTAAACGCTGAAACTACAGATGCCCCACCCTCCCAAGACCTGTGCAACAGACTTAGCACCTTTTTCTACCTTAAGAACAAGATGATCTATGACAAATTCAAAAGCCATGACCTCCACACCACTCGTGTTACCCCTTCAAGCAACGCCTCCTGACAAACCCTGCTCAATTGGACCCCGCTCAAGGCAGAGGACACCTTGAGGACCATGAAAAACATGAAAAACATCCACTCCGGGGCACCCTCAGACCCCTGCCCAACCCACATCATCCATAAAGTCACCTCGGCAATCGCACTCAAACTACTTCAGACAATCAACTGCTCCCTCGAGACTGCCACCTTCCCCGGTGACTGAAAACACCCCGAGGTCAACCCCTTTTGAAAAAACCCTCTGCCGACCCGATGGACCTTAAAAACTTCAGGCCCATCTCCCTGCTTCCATTCGCAGCCAAAGTCATCGAAAAGGCCATCAACACCCAGCTAGCAAACTTCATCGATCCCTGCGCCTTGATATCCTCACAGGTGAGTAACTCACTTCACAAATCCCTGATTGATTTATTGATAAATACTAACAATGTCATGGACATCTCCAAATCCGGATTCCACACCAACCACAACACCGAGACCTCCCTACTCGCCACCAACAATGACATCCACACCCTCCTCGACCGGGGTGAAATGGCAGCTCTCATCCTCCTGGACCTCTTGTCTGCTTTCGACACCGTCTCGCACTGAACCCTAGCCACAAGACTCCACGACGCCGGCATCCATGACAAGGCGCTCGACTGGAGATGCTTATTCCTCACTGGCAGAACCCTGCAAGTCAGACTCCCACCCTACCTCTCATAACCAACAGACACAAATGTAGAGTGCCCCAGGGCTCCTCCCTCAGCCCCACCCTCTTCAACATCTACATGGTCCCCCTTGCAACTATTGTCAGGAACCACTGGGTCAAAATCGTCACTTACGCTGACGACATCCAGTTTATCCTCTCCCGCACCAATGAGCCCAACATCACCAAACACAACTACCAAGAAGGGATGAAAGCCGTTGCCACCTGGATGAAGATTAGCTGCCTAAAACTCAACTCTGAGAAAACAGAAGTTCTCATTGTAGGCTCCGCCCCCTCTGCCTGAAATAACTCCTGGTGGCCCACCACCCTAGGAAATCCCCCCATTCCAACAGACCTCAGTATCATACTGGACTCATCACTCACAATGAACCGCCAGATCAACGCTGTATCCTTGATCTGCTTCAACACCCTCCGCATTCTTCGAAAGATGGTCAGATGGGTCCTATCCGAATCCAAAAAAACTACGGCAACTCGCTCTACACCGAAATCAACAAGAATCTCCTTCGCAAACTCCAGATGTACAGAACTCTGCAGCCAGACTGATCCTCGACATCCTCATCACCCAACACCTCCATGATTTCCACTGGCTCCCACTCGAAGGAAGAATTACCTTCAAGCTCTTCACCCACACATACAAGCCCCGGCACAATGCCGGACCAACATACCTGAACAACTGCCTCTCCTTCCATGCACCAAAAAAAACCGATGATCAGCTGACTTCTCTCTTGCCACCGTCCCATGCTTCTACAGGACCAGAACGGGAGGAAAGTCCTTCTCATACCTCGCAGCCAAGGCCCAGAAGGACCTCCCCTCCACCTCCAGTAAACTCCCACACTGTCCCAGTTCAGGAAGGACCGCAAGACCTGGCTCTTCAGATGACTCCTAGCACTCAACGGAGCCGTTCCCCCCCACAGCGACTTGAGACACTCATGGGTGAGTAGTTGCACTTTACAAACCCTAATTGATTGATTGATTGACAAGGCTGATATTTGTAAATGTTCTATTCCCATCCTTTGCTTTTGTACTATATCTAGCACATTCTGCTGTATGCTAAGGGGATACACATGATTGAAATAGCTAATGGTTTGGACTTTGCTTTATTTTCTTGTCTGTTTTTTTCTTTTTCTCTCTTTTCCTCTTTCTCTTCTTTACTTTTCTCTTCCCTTTCTTTTTCTCCTCTTTTTTGTTTCTTTTTTCCTTCTTCCTCTTTCCGTTACTCTCTATTCTCCACTATTTCCTTCTTCTTCATTCTTTCTTTTTTCTATATAATCAGATAGGAAATCAAGGGCTTAAATATTTTATAATATTATTTTCAACATTATTGTAACGGCCAAAGTAATTTCGTCTCTCTGTTTCATTGTTTTTTCAATGTATACTTGCACTTCTTTTCATTACATGAGCACTGCACTATCAACCAACTATGTAGCACCCAATATGATTGGTTACCTAACTGAAGTATTGTTTAATAAATTATATCTTGAATGTGTCTCACACACTCAATGTGGTCATTCTATTCAGCTAATTTAGAACATTTTGTTTTATGTCATGGCCATAATCCTTTTGGCTTCAGCATTTATTGTTGACTACAATTATTATACAGTGATTGCAACATTAGCCCAAGGACTATACTGTGGGCTGGCCACTCAACAGCATCAACTTAATTTTTACTTTTTGGGGGTTTTGTGAAGTGTTGGGTAGCCACTCCTCCCCTCTGGAAGCACCTTGATATTAATTGTTTATAGCCTAGAAGGACTGAACACGAGGTGAGCGCCTATATAGCCTATATAGCTTTCCTGGCTACCTAATCTTGGACAGGCATTAAAATTATTGTATGTTTCTTAGTGAATCAAAAGGAACCACTGCATGCACAAAGCTACTGGAGACTGGAACTCAGCAAGGTGTGAATGTCCCAACCTTTCTTGACAACCATTCTCCTGCTTCTCTCCCACTATGTCACTCATCCATCCTCCAATCCCACATCCACCTTGGCACTCATCATCCTGTCCCCCTGACACCATGTCACTCATCCTCCTGCCTCTCTGTGGCACTTCTTTACCTGCCCTCGCCAATAGGCTCTAGTTCCCCTGCCTACTCTTCCTAAGGCACTCTTTTTACTGGAAGTACATGTCAAGTACAATCCAATCTCTTATGATCCCGGACCTGCATCATTAACTGCAATAAATACCTGGCATTGGAGGAAGCTGTTACTTAATTTCCCTACCCTCCTGCTACTTTACATAAAGGCAGGAAGGTGGAGAGACTGCTATAACAGATCTCCCAAGCACCCTCAATTTCATGCTGAGTCTTTGAGGTTGGAGAGCAAAATGTCAGAGTAGTTTCAAAGACAGAGATTCAAGATAGTACTAATGCCAGATAATTGGAGGGCCATTTATTTCTTGACAAAGTGAGAGCCTAGTGGTAAATGAGCAGACATACCAAACCTGCAGTTTCCTACCTATTCAGGGTTAGGATGTCTGATAAATATATTTCCTGCCCAAGCCCACCATGCCAAGCATGCTGCAGTTTGTGAGGCGGATTGTTATGTGCCACCCGGAGAGACCAAAGTAGCTCTACTATGCTGAACCTGTTGGTAGTTGCTGGCTGCTTAGCCCCTTTTGCTTGACTCCTCCTACCAATTCCTCAAGCCTTTAAGTTGGATCACTGACGTAATATCGAGACAATATCGACTTACAGAATTATTGAAAATTTAATATAATTTACAAAAGATTGAATCCCTATACTTAATTAAAAATTCCCTAATATGGTACACATAAATATCAACATCAAAAATATCTATTCTGACATGTATTGATAACACAAATATCTGATACAAAAATTATTGTGACTTATAACTAACCATAGACTATACAATCCAAACAATGGTTCAAGAGCCAAACTTAAAAATAAAACTGGTGTTAAAATTTAGGAAAGGACCTAAAGAAAGAAAAGGAACTGAAGCTAGCTCTATTCTACATGACCCATATACCAATGATTGTATCAAAAAACTGATATTTAATGTTAATTAAACAAACAACATATTACATATTACAAATATTAATAGTGGTGCTAATACAGTTACACAGACGGTGTTATAATTCTAAACAGTGACAAGAGTAAACACATAAGTAGTGGCTGAGGTAAAATACAAACAACAGGTTTCAAAATAAAACAAAAATACACAATACAACAATTGTGTAATCTTTCGTTTAGGCCACACTACTGGGCGTCAACGACATTTTGACCCAAGGGTACTTTAAGGGTCAACATCAGGACGAAAAAATCATATCAAGGAGCGTCCACTGTTTTTCAAATAAATCTAGAAATAAAATATATGTACATGGGTTCAGAAATAAACTATAGAACTCTGAATTTTAGTCTAACACCGAAAATGTGAAAAAAGATCAGAAACGGTGACCCATACAAAGAGACACCAACTAGAGGAGGATATTTAAAAGAATGCCCAAAGAAAATAGAAAATGAAGGCAAAAGGAAAAAAGCAAATCGATATGGTAAATGATAATCACCTCAATGAATATGAGCACTAATTCCACATACGTAGTGCGTCAGGCACTTAAATTTGAAGATATATCTATCAGAGAAAAAAATTACTTAAACCAATTGTAGAAAACTACACTCATTTGTCTCACCCCTAATAGATAGAAGAGACTCGACACAGACACATACCTGTCGGTATGTCTGAAAGGGATAATCACAGGGGTATCCTCAGTTTCAAATTTTATGAGGATATATACCCAAGATGGCTGTCAAAACGAGATCAATATCCAACTGGTGGAAGTCCCATGCAGCAGTTAAATACAGGGATCAAGGACGGTACCAGCATTTATGCTGTAAGAATGAAAATACACAAAATGAAACATAACGCTAAACCAGCAGCATATCCATAATAAAGCAAAGCCACAAAGCGCGAGGGATTCGCTTATAAATCAGTACAAAAAAATATCATATCATCATCTGTCAATAGCAGAAAAAAGATATATAACAGACAGGTGGGGGAGAAAGGGATTAGTCAAATATACCCCTACCAAACTTCTATATATGTAATTCGCAAAACGGCATATCTATATTACTCACTGGTTGCTAACGTAAAAGTTAATCCGCAACAGTAAACTAAGAGAAAAGATGTTATTAATATTATTGGCCCCTGGCACAGTGCCGTATTTCAAAACACGTACATAAAGGGACCGATGATACACTATATCCATAGTTAATAGCTAGCGCATAAGCGTATGGAAGAGACATCTTAAAAAATGACAGCAGTTACAAAGTCAAACTCACTGAGAATCTTAAATGCGCCTCGTCCCAGCAGCATACCGGCTCTGAAGAAAATCGCGCCCAAAGTTGGAAGAGAAGAGCGGCGGCACGTAGGTCTTAGAGCGTGCCGTTCAGAAAGCTAGAAATAGGACTATGTCGGATAAAATAAATCCGACCTTTTAAAACTTAAAAAACCGGAACTAATCAGGCAATTTTGAACATATGCTCTTCCCAATGTCGAGAAAGGTCCAGTTCGGTACTTACTGGGACTATTAAGAGAGTCATATTAAGTGTTTACCATCACCAAAACTAAATAAACGATCAGGGAGAGGAAAGACCCCCATAACCTGCAGTTTGCAAAGAAGTTTTCTTAAAAAAGGTTTAAGTAAACATAAGTAAAGGTCCGTTCCGACAAGATCAAAAATTATACAATATCCATCTCAAAATTTACATTTACTTTCTTATATCTCTTAAACAGTTATAAATGTCTATTTTACACAGTGTATTGTTAACAGACCATCAACATCATAATTGTAATATTAAAGTCCCAGTCAATGCAGTATTTATACACAATGTACAGAATAATCAGTGTTGTGTATTCTCCTGATGCATGTACAGCATCATCATTAACATTTATAGATGACTAAATCCACAGTATACATTTCACAATAATCAGCATATTAATATTGTTAGATATAAGATATTACACATGTTATATTACCAATAATCATGGACACATTTGTTGCCACTAAGAGACTTAAAACAATGTTCTTCTAGAAATTTTAAGGGTCATACAAATATTGACCTATGCGACAAATCAAACTGCATACTATACTATTACAGGATGAGAGTCTGTAACGAGGCAAAAAGGTCTCCACAAAGTTATAAGTCAAAGAAATATTATATCGAATCATGTTACTGTATATAGATACAAGTAAGATTTCATACAGATGCCGTCATTATAGTAACACATTATTATAGTGTCTATGATATTAGGCGATTCAGACAAATTGAGACAAATTGAGACAAATTGAGACACCATAGGTTACAAAAGTGCCTCAGTCCCAATACCAAAAGGCAATTCTTAGTGGGGTATTTGAACATCAATCAACTGAACAATACAGCCGTGCATTCTTCCAAACTGTTAAGCCCATTGTTGATGCTATCACAACAGAATATCCAACCGCAATCGGTTCGGTTTAACAGATTTGCAATATCCCCACCCCGCCGTGGAGTTTTAACCACTTCGATAACTTGCCATTTCAGATCAGAAGATGTATGGTTGTATTCGACAAAGTGGGAAACTAGAGGTGCGTGTTCATTTCTACACCTAATTTGACTTTTATGCTGGGAGAGACGATTTTTAATGCGTTGTGTCGTCTGTCCCACATAAATGAAATTGCAAGGGCACCAAATGGTGTATATCACATTCTGGGAATTGTAGTTGGTGTGATCACATAAGTCAAATATATATATATATATATATATTTTTATATATATTTATTGAGGTAAGTCATATTTTATGTTGCCATGTACAAACTGTTTGGTATTCAGAGTAGAGTCGCACATTAGGCAATTTCCACAATGAAAGTGGCCTACAATTTTGTTAAGGCCCCAAAGAGTGGTCAAATCAGGTGAACTCTTGACAAGCAGAGCAGCACGGACCAAATGTCACGTATATTTTTACCCCGTTTGAAAGAGAAAAGGTGCAATTCCTTTGTAATCCCAATTGCCTGCACCAACAAATGTTGTTTAATAATCTTAGTAATTTGATTACTTTGCGTGCCAAAGGTAGTGGCACAGGGTACACGTACAGATGTTTTGGGGGCTCGAGGTGTCAACAGAAACTCTTGGTGGTTATACCAAGCCCGCTTCAGTGAGCGTTTGATTAGTTTCTTAGGGTAACCACGATGTTCTAATTTTTTGGAGAGCACATCTGCCTCCCGAAAATAGTCCTCCTGAAACTGGCAGTTCCTGCGAATATGCAAGAACTGGCCAAAAGGGAGGCCATCCTTGAGGCCCCTTGGGTGGTGGCTGGTGTATTCCAAAAGAGTATTTTTGTGCTGTAGGTTTCGTGTAGAGCTTAGTGGCTAACTTCCCATCATGTGGGATAATGGTCAAGTCAATAAAGTCCACACTTGCACTGCTGGCTTGTGAGGTGAAATTAAGATCTTGGGAACAGGTATTAAGCCACTTTAAAAAATCATTCAAAGTGGTGGTGTCCCCAGTCCAAATGAAAAAACTGTCATCAATGTATCGGCGCCAATGACGCACATTCCGAGAGTAAGGGTTGTTAACCTGGTTGTAGATATACATCTGTTCAAAGTGATCAACATACAGAATCGCAAAATTGGGGGCATAAGAAGCCCCCATTGATGTCCCCTTAATTTGTAGATAGAAAACTCCATCAAACTCAAAATAATTTCGAGTCAAAGAGATTGTCAGTAACTCGATAATAAAATCAGTGGGTACAATTACTGGACCAGGTCGGGTCTCCAATGCACGTCTGATGACCTCTATGCCTTCCAATTGCGGTATATTAGTGTATAAGGACTCAATGTCCAAACACAGTAATAACTCATTTTGTGGGTCAAATTCCATTTGTTCTAACTGATAAATGATATCGCTGATGTCTCGTACATAACTCCTCGTATGAAAGGCCTGATCTTTGATAAATACATCAATGTATTTACACAGAGGCTCCAGGACTGACCCACAGCCAGAGACTATGGGTTGGCCTGGAGGATTGGTAAGATTTGTATGCACCTTAGGGAGGGTGTATAAGACAGGGGTGCGAGGTGCCTGGTTATTTAGAAAATCAAACTCTTTTCTACTCAAAAAGCCAGTAAGTTTTCCTTTAGATGTGGTCCTTATACTGAGTTTCTGAATGTCCTCAAGGGGATTACCTCACAGGATGGTATAGTGATTAACATTAGAAAGTTGTCGATGAATTTCAGATTTATTCATTTCAATCGGTTGGATTACTACCCCGCTGCCCTCGTCGGCAAGTTTGATAATCAGTTCTTGATTGTCTTTCAAAGTACGCAAAGCCTGTCTTTCAGGGAAAGAAATATTGTAAGGGATATACTCAAAACCCCTATCTAAAGCTGTTACATCTCTTAGAACCATAGTTTCAAAAGCCAGCAATTCTGATGGCATTTGTTGAGTAGGGGGATTAAACATAGGAGAAGGCCTCAAATTAGATGGATTAAAATTAACATTAGAAGCCTTACCCATGAAGAAATACTTCAAACGTCAGACCCGCAGGAAGTTTTTCCAGTAGGGTCCCCCCCAGTAAATGAGATACTGACTGCTGCTAATATGCCTAATACTATTCTGATTTTCAATCTTTCAGAACATACGCTTTTTCCATTTGAAATTTAATTGTTGAGTAAGGGTCTTAGCTTTGTACCTACAGAAAAGACTTGTTTGTTTGATACTCAAATTGAACTTCTTATGTTTTTTCGGAAACTAAGTTTGAAGTATTTCTTCATGGATAAGGCTTCTGATGTTAATTGGGATTACTAAGAAATTGCACCTTTTCTCTTTCAAACGGGGTAAAAATGTACGTGACCATTTGTTCCGTGCTGCTTTTCCTGTCAAGAGTTCAGCTGATTTGACCACTCTTTGGGGCCTTAACAAAATTGTAGGCCACTTTCGTTGTGGAAATTGCCTAATGTGTGAGTCTACTCGGAATACCAAACAGTTTGTACATGGCAACATAAAATATGACTTACGTGATCACACCAACTGCAATTCCCAGAACGCGGTATATGCCATTTGGTGCCCTTGCAATTTCATTTATGTGGGACAGACGACACAACGCATTAAAAATCGTCTCTCCCAGCATAAAAGTCGAATTAGGTGTAGAAATGAACACGCACCTCTGGTTTCCCACTTTGTGGAATATAACCATACCCCTTCTGATCTGAACTGGCAAGTTATCGAAGTGGTAAAAAATCCACGGCAGGGTGGGAATATTGCGGATCTGTTAAACCGAACCAAATGCTGTTGGATATTCCGTTGTGGTAGCATCAACAATGGGCTTAACAGTGTGGAAGAATGCACGGCTGTATTGTTCAGTTGATTGGTGTTCGAATACCCCACTAAGAATTGCCTTTTGGTATTGGGACTGAGGCACTTTTGTAACCTATGGTGTCTCAATTTGTCTGAATCACCTAATATCATAGTGACTATAATAATTTGTTACTATAATGACGGCATCTGTATGAAATCTTACTTGTATCTATATACAGTAACATGTTTTGATATAATATTTCTTTGACTTATAACCTTGTGGAGGACTTTTTGTCTCGTTACAGACTTTCATCCTGTAATAGTATAGTATGCAGTATGATTTGTCGCATAGGTCAATAATTGTATGACCCTTAAAATTTCTAGAAGAACATTTTTTTAAGTCTCCTAGTGGTAACAAATGTGTTCATGAGTATTGGTAATATAACATGTGTAATATCTTATATCTAACAATATTATATGATGGTGATTTTTGTGAAATGTTTACTGTGGAATTAGTCATCTATAAATGTTAATGATGATGCTGTACATGCATCAGGAGAATACACAAAACTGATTAGTCCGTAAATTGTGTATAAATACTGCACTTACTGGGACATTAATATTACAGTTATGATCTTGCCGTTCTGTTAACAATACACTGTGTAAAATAGATATATATAACTGTTTAAGAGATAAAAGAATGTAAATGTAAATTTTAAGATGGAGGATATTGTATCATTTTTGATCTCGTCGGAATAGATCTTTCCTTATTTTTACTTAAACCTTTTTTAAGAAAACTTCTTTGCAAACTGCAGGTTATGGGGGTCTATCCTCTACCCTCTTCTGAAATTTTTTTTCATTTCAAAATGGCCGCCATGATCTCCCTGATCGTTTATTTAGTTTTTGTGACTGTAAACACTTAATATGACTCTCTTAATAGTCCAAGTAAGTACCGAATGGGACCTTTCTCGACATTGGGAAGAGTATATGTTCAAAATTGTCCGATTAGTTCCGCTTTTTGAAGTTTTAAAAGGTCGGATTTATTTTATCCAACATAGTCCTATTTCTGGCTTTCTGAATGGCACGCTATAAGACCTACGTGCCGCCTCTCTTCTCTTCCGACTTCGTGAATGATTTTCTTCACAGCCGGTATACCACTGGGACGAGGCGCATTTAAGATTCTCAGTGAGTTTGACTTTGTAACGGCTGTCATTTTTTAAGATGACTCTTCCATACGCTTATGAGTTAGCTATTAACTATGTATATAGTGTATCACAGGTCCCTTTATGTACATGTTTTGAAATACAGCACTGTACCGGGGGCCAATAATAATGATAACATCTCTTCTCTTACTTCACTGTTGCTGTTGCGAAGTTTGGTGGGGGTATATTTGACTGATCCCTTTCTCCCCCACCTGTCTGTTATATATCTTTTTTGTGCTATTGACAGATGGTGATATGATTTTTTTTGTACTGATGTATAAGCGAATGCCTAGCGCTTTGTGGCTTTCCTTTATTATGGATATGCTGCTGGTTTAACGTTATGTTTGGCAATTCATTTTGTGTATTTTCATTCTTACAGCATAAATGCTGGTACCGTCCTTGATCCCCTGAATTTAATTGCTGCATGGGACTTCCACCAGTTGGATACTGATCTCGTTTTGACAGCCATCTTGGGTATATAGCCTCATAAAATTTGAAACTGAGGATACCCCTGTGATTATCCCTTTCAGCCATACCGACAGGTATGTGTCTGTGTTGAGTCTCTTCTATCTATTAGGAGTGAGACAAATGAGTGTAGTTGTCTACAATTGGTTTAATAAATTTTTTTCTCTGAGAGATGTATCTTCAAATTTAAGCGCCTGATGCACTATTTATGTGGAGTTAATGCTCATATTCATTGAGGTGATTATCATTTACCTTAACGATTTGGTTTTTTCTTTTTGCCTTCCTTTTCTATTTTCTTTCGGCATTCTTTTAAATATTCTCCTCTAGTTGGTGTCTCTTTGTATGGGTCACCGTTTCTGATCTTTTTTCACATTTTCGGTGTTAGACTAAAATTCAAAATTCTATAGTTTATTTCTGAACCCATGTACATATATTTTATTTCTAGATTTATTTGAAAAACAGAGGACGCTCCTTGATATGATGTTTTTGTCCTGATGATGACCCTTAAATTACCCTTGGGTCGAAACGTTGTCGACGCCAGTAGTGTGGCCTAAATGAAAGAGGACACAATTGTTGTATTGTGTATTTTGTTTTTATTTTGAAACCTGTATTTTACCTCAGCCACTATTTATGTGTTTACTCTTGTCACTGTTTAGAATGATAACAATGCCTGTGTAACTGTATTAGCGCCACTATTAATGTATGTAATATGTAATTTGTTTTTTGTTTAATTAACATTAAATATCAGTTTTTTATACAATCATTGGTATATGGGTCATGTGGACTATAGCTAGCTTCAGTTCCTTTTCTTTCTTTAGGTGCTTTCCTAAATTTTAACACAACAAACTTTATTTTTAAGTTTGGCTCTTGAACCATTGTTTGGATTATATTGTCTATTACCCCAGGTTCTTGTTCTAGGGTTTAAAATTAACAATAGACTATGGCAAAAATCGAAATCAACTATATTGACAACATAAATATCATTCAAACAAGTAATGAATAGGAGTAAAACTTGCAAAAAGCGGAGGCGTGGCCAACACCGCTGGGAAATGGCCGCACACCAGCAGAGCTCTCAGGAGGCTGAGCCCTTTTCCCCTGAAAATCTGCATCACAAATCCATTCCAATAGCACCAATGTGCATCTAACAAGGTCTGTTTCCCGGTGGCAGTCTCCGGTGCGCCTGGCGAGATAATGAAAGCTGCGGAGCCTCGAAGACCCAACTAAGGCCTGTATGATGTGCAACAGCCAGCAGCTCAAGTTATCTGAGGACCTGGGGTCGGCGTGAGTGAAAGGGGTGGATCGCGAAAAGGAAAGTATCCGCCCCCCTCGCCGAGTCTCGCTGAGTGCTGCCGGGCCGCCCTACTAGCTGTTTGCCCCTGGACCCTCGGTGCGGTAACTTTGACCACAGGGGCTGGGGCACGCACAGGAGCCCGGTGCGGAACATTGGGGCGGGGCATCTGAAAGAGAACGGGCCTGACCGATTATGCGGTGCTGAAAAAACGGAGTGACACCTGTGAGGCCCCCATGCAGAGCAGTGCTCAAGACCGCAGTGTTGAACTGTCGATGTGCTCCTCTGAGACTCCGGTACTGTGAAAGAAGGTGTGTGTGATGACTGTGGGTGCCAAGAGCTGCCCCTGGGTCCCAAGAGACTACGAGAGGGACCCACTACTGAAAAGGCTGTCAGTGGACTGCACTGGGTGTCCAGCATGCTAAATACACACAAACCGGGTGACCTGTTGACATTATCGGTGGCACAGGGGTAGGTCTTGATGGTCTGGGCTGCTATAAATAAAGACTGAGACAATAAGATGACAAGGCCCATGAGCGAGACCTGGTGATGCAGTGAGTACAGCGCCTAGTGCATTCGAGTAGCAATAAACTGTGTCCCAAGCAGCAGCAAAGGAGGGAAGGAGTGCTGACTCTCTAAGAGGGATGCCCCCTCGCACACAGGCAGCGGCGTAGGGCTGAGAATGAACTGTTGCATGTCAAACAAACACCTACGCATAGCGTGCAGGCTAATACAGTTTACAGACAAGCTAGGCATCCCCTCCATAGGGGACGCCTAGGCGCATGGCACATGCTCGCCAAGCAGGCGGTGGGGAGGACCTAGGTGGGGAAAGCCCACGGACAAACGGCACAAACTGCACCAGTTTGCACCAGCCATGTTGGGCAACAAAGGAGGATGTGGGACACATCAAACCAAACTTGACAAGTATGCTTTACCAAAAAGGACAAAAGATGTGCACACCCAGTCCGACCACACCATGGAAAAGAAGGAACCAATGCTAAATGACATCATATCGGCGATCAACAAAGTAAAAACTTCATTGGAAGCGCATATAGACTCGGTGTCCACCGAAGTTTCACTTATAAGAGCAGACCTGCGCAAATTGGGAGACCAGGTACAAGAAGTCGAAGACGCCACAAGTTCATTGAAAGCAGATACCAAGACTCTCCAACACCAAGTACAGCAATTGCAAAGCACTACCAAAACAATGGAAGCTAAGTTGGACGAGTATGAAGGCTGCTCCAGAAGGAATAACATAAGAATTATTGGGGTTCCAGAACGGGCAGTGGGGTCAGCAACAGATCTCTTTGTAGAAGAATTAATACAAAAATGCCTGCAAACCCGAGGACTATTTTTCCGTTGAAAGGGCACACACAGGCAAGAGAGGCAAGCCCAGACCAGGAGCCCGGCCATGGCCAATCCTAGCCAGGATATTTAACTTCCAAGACCGTGATGTCATACTGCAAACAGCTTGTATAGCTCCACAAATACGATACAAAAGTGCTTCAATTGCATTCTTCCCAGACTTTACACTGAATGTACAGAGGCAAAGGAGCAACTTCCTGAAAGTGAAATAGGTGCTTAGGGACAAAGAACTAAAGCACACAATGCTGTTCCCTGCTAAATTGAAGGTGGAGGTGCAAGGTAAAACTTGGTCCTTCTCCACTCCTGAAGAAACCTGGGATGGCTAGAAGGATGGCGCACAGTGGGCAAGCCAAAGCCCCCGGATGACAAATCAGGGAGAAGTGCAAACCTAATGCCTAAACCAGATGCAATATGAGACAACACCAATAAATCAAATGAAGAATCGGATAAAGCCGAATAGGCATCTAGCCTGAATATTACTTTCGTTAGCGCAAATATCAAAACATGGTTGCAGCCACGGAGATGATCTATACATATACCTAATGGGGTTGCAGTAAAGGATCCGGTACCAAAGACATAGCAATGGACCCGGCAACCCAAACCGCTAATTCCCCGGCGTCATCTCATGGAGCAAGAAGAGATCAGGAAAGGCATGAGGAACTGTGAAATTGGTGCCACAAATTATTTATTGTTGGGGAAGATGGGGGGGACACCTTGGCTGGCTTCCGGGGGCCCAAGATCCCCCTAAGTTCAATGGGGAGGGACAACAGGCGCTCTCCAGTGTTGGGGAGGTGGGCAGTTTCACAACTGCCATGCAGGGAGGCAGGGAGGTGGGATAATGTATTTTCTTTTGTTGTTAGTCAGTACTGTTTTAATACAGCAAGTTGGAATAGCTGTAGAGGAATAGATAGCTCAGTAGAAGTAGCACACTCCACACAGTTTCAAAACACTTTCCCACACAGTTAGATTAACATAAGAAATGATGCACACAGCACAACACCACAAACACCAGGCTACACCCTCTGGCGCAGGGGAAGGGAAAACTAGATTTACCCGCCACCACGACCAACAGGACCTTACTGATGTAATACTATTGCAGGAAACCCACTGTGTAGGCAATAAGTGTAAGGCATTGAACAGAGGGCGATACAAACTAATTGTACACTCTGGGTTCACAACAGGATCCAGAGAGACTGGAATACTGTTAAATAAGAGATGGCCATATACGATAGACCGTACATGGATGGACCCACTGGGGAGATTCACTGCTACAGCTGGGAGATGGGAGATGGGAGGGAAACCCTTAAACATGTTAACAGTCTATATACCTCCAACATTACAAAAAATAACTCTACCTGATTTAAGTGCAATACCCCTGGAACTACCAGATGGAGACTTGATACTAGGGGTAGATCTAAATTTGGCACTCTGCAGTCAAAAATGCCGTTAACCTCCCAGAAACACACAAGGTCAAACCACCACCTTATCAAACTACGTAGACGCAATGGGTCTAGTAGAGCGAGCAATGCCCAGACCTTGCAGTTCATCTTTCACTCGGGGGGCACACAATAGCCAGTCGTTATCGATTATATGCTGACTCAGGCTCACCAGTTGCCCTATATTAAAGAAATCTGACACCTAGCAAGTAGCATATCTGATCATTCACCGATTTGGCTCATCTATTCCCGGGGAACAAAACTAAACCAAAACACTATCTCTCTCAAACCCGGATATTTAAAACTCCCCCATATAAGAGATGATCTAATTCAAGCCACAGAGAACTATTTTATGACGATGGTCCATAAAAAGGAAATCCAAAAAGACCTTTCAGATTTAGAAACGGATGTTCAAGCACGGGAATCAAAGGCCGCCCAAACAGGCAGCGCAGAAGCCTTTCATGAGGTAGATATTAAAAAACAAAAATACAAAAATAGGGTAACGGAGGAAGCCAAAAGTATAAGACTGACTATACTACACAAAGTATATGAGACCAGCGATAAAGCAGGCAAACTATTGCCATGATTAGATAGACGCGAACAAGCATATAAATGGGTAGCATGTTTAGAAACTGAGAACGGAGTAATGATAAATGAGCCGCAGCAAATAGTGTAGGTGTTTGCAACACATTTTAGGCAGATATATACATCTACTGCCTCTGTCACATCGGACGATTCCAAAGACTTACTCGCTGAAATGCAACTTCACTCCCTAACAGCAGATGACAGTACTCTGCTAGATAGCGACATTACGGATGAAGGAATCACGGGGGCAATCAATAGTTTGCAATCAAAGAAAGCAATGGGACCCAATGGGATCCCTATTGAATTATATAAATTGATTGCCACAAAAATCGCACCCCATCTGAAAGACATATTCTATGAAAGTATACAACAGGGGTGCCTACCCAGAGACCAGAGACTAGCTTCCATAGTAGTGATACATAAACATGGTAAGCCAACTGAACTGTGTGACTCATACCGACCAATTTCACTTCTCAATGCAGTCAAAATACTGGCAAAACTATTAGCCAATAGACTAATGCCTGTGATTACAAAGCTAGTGCACCCTGAACAATCAGGCTTCATGCCTGGGAGGAACACAGCACAAAATATTAGATGACTGCATGAAGTACTGGGAAGAAACAACACTATCAGGGAAGCGGCAGCAATTCTCTCTCTTGACACTAGAATGGTGTTCGACACCATCGAATGGCCGTATTTATTTGAAGTGCTGGAAAGGCTGGGTTTCAGCCCCAAATTTATAAACTGGGTAAAATTATTATACACGCAGCCACTAGCCCACGTGATTGTGAATGGACATATATCGAGTCCCTTCCCCCTCAAACGTGGAAAGCGACAGGTATGTCCCATTTCCCCATTGATCTTTGCCTTGACCCTTGAGCCCCTAGCAGCTTGGATTAGGGGAGACCCTATAATCAGAGGCCTGAAATGGACAGAGGGGTGGGAGGACAGAATTTCTCACTACGCGGACGATATCCTCCTCTACATGGCGTCACCTCACTCATCATTAGGCAGGATTATACAAATCTTCACTAATTTTCGGAAATATTCTGGCTATACCAGTTACTGGTCCAAATCAATATTATTAATTCTTCAGGGCCCTACACCAAAGTTGCCCTCAGACTACACTGTGACGGTGACGGAGGAAGGATTCTGATACTTAGGGATCTATGTTACCAAACATCCCTCACTGTTTCACTCATGTAACCTCCTTAGACCCCTTAAAAGATTACTGGACACATTGGAGAACTCTGCCTCTGTCACTCCTGGGCTGTGTGACCCTTTTTAAAATGATGGCACTTCCGAGGTTCCTGTACGTCCTACAAAACACACCATTCTCCATAGCAGACACATATTTTTCCCAGATTGAGAATGAAGTCAGATTATTGCAATGGGAGGGGAAACCCCCAAGGATAGCCATGCACAAGCTTGCGAAGAGCTGGTACGAGGGTGGTATAGCCCTCCCAGATATCTGATTGTACTACTGGGCAACTCAATTGGCAGTAATCAACCAATGGATATACGGCCCACAAACAGACCCTGCATACCAAATGGACAAATTTCAAATAGCACAGAGAGGTTATAGATGGGCACTCTACATTAATCCCAAACTGCAGGTGTTAACAGGGCCGACAAAACAAACTGTCCATCTATGGTATAAGATAACAAAGCAGCTAGGATGGGAACATAGAATAATGCAGGCGACGCCATTGTGGGACGCTCAGATACTTGGAGAACTGATCGGGCAGCTAGGTTTTGACAAATGGGACTTGATCGGTATCGCAACAGTGGAGGACTTGTGGGCGAAGGGCAAAATTAAGCCTTTTGAGACATTAAGAGAGGACTTTGGGATAGCAACATCCGAGATTTTCTGGTATTTACAAATTAGACATGCAATAATGTCGATTCACTCACCAGGCTCGACTCTTCTAGAATCAACCACGTTAGAAGATAGACTATTGTGTGACCAAATTGATGGTAAGGACATATCAAAGATTTACCGAAAGTTACTGAATGCTATGCCTGATCCCCTTACAAAACTTCGGGAGCAATGGCAGAGTAATTTGGGCGAATTAGAGGAAGAGGACTGGCAGGAAGCGCTTGCATCGCCCAGAGAGGTTGCCATAAGCTCCAGACTGAAACTAATACAACTCAAAGTCCTGCACAGTTCATACTGCTCCTGTAACACTATGACGAAAATAAAACAAAAAGAGGATGCATCATGCAGACGCCAATGCGGGGAGGAGGGTACGTTCTTTCATATCATCTGGGGTTACTGTCTCATTCAGAGATACTGGGGCACAATAATGACACAACTACAAACAGTATTAGGCAAGCAACTGCAACAAACATAGTGGTATAGTATACAGTGCAGAACACGTCCCTCTTCTGTTAGATTGTGCTAAAAGCTTACTAATGCACCTCATATTTGTTTTACATGTTGCGCAGATGAGGTCAGAAATTTTATTTTGTGACCTTAGAATGTAATATGATTCAGACTTTTTGGAGCTGTATACATGCACTGGTGATTAAACTGACTGATAGACATATCTTAATGCTGTAAAAGTGCCTTTTAGGGTTGATGGCAATGCCCAAATCTGAAAAAGCCACAGCAAATTAATCGACCTTGTTATTGCCCTTGCAAAAAGGGCCAGTGCATTTTTGTTGGTGATCCAAGGCATGCTCACTTGGCAAGCCTACAACGTTTCAGCAAAGACCAAGAGATGCAAATGAGTATATACCTATCATAGAGACATCAAGAATTAAATCACTGAAAAAACATAAGATATTAAGAAACAAAATGGTTACTCACTAGTAGGAGAAGTATTGCAGCCTGAAGAATATTCTGGGTTCACATGCTTCACACTGGTAGTCCTCTGTACGCTACTCCACTCCACTGTACACTTCTCCACTCTATGCCAATCTACTCTACGCTATCCCACTGTATGCAACTTCACTATATGCCGCTCCACTTGATGCTATTTCACTCTACCTCACTCTACTGTATGCCATCACAGTGTATGCCACTACACTGAATGCCACTCCACAGTACACTACTCCACTGTAAGCTATTCCACAGTCCAACACTGTGCTGCATGCCACTCCAGTCTCTGCTATTCCACTGTATACCACACCACTCAACTGTACGCTATTCCACTGCATGTCACTCCACTGTATGTTAATCCTCTGTACCCTACTCCACTGTATGCTATTCACTCTACTCCAGTCCACTGCATGCCAATCCAGTCTAGGACACTCCACTATGCGCCACTCCACTCTGCGCTACTCCACTCAATGCTATTCCAGTTTATGCTACTCAACTGTATGCCACTCTACTCAGTGCTATTCCATTATATGCCACTCCACTCTTCTACCGTATGCAACTCCACTCTACCGTCACTCCACTGTATGCCACTCCACTGAGCGCCACTCTACATTATGCTTTTCCATTGGATATTACTCTGATCTATGCCACTACACTCTAATCTATTGCACTGTATGACACTCTACTGTACACTGCTCCACTCGACGGCACTCTATGCCACTAGACTCTAAAATACTCCATGCCACTCCATTGTACCACACTCTTGTCTACTTTACTTCACGCCATTGTACAACACTGTACTCCACTCTGACACTCCACTATACAGCACTCTACAACAGTTTTGCAAACTCTATGACATCAAATACCACTTCACTGTACAACACGCCTATTCACTCTATGATGCTCCACTTGACTATACAACACACCATGCCACTCCACTGTATAAAACTTTGCTCCACTATATGCATCTCCACTCCACTCTACTCCACTCCATTCAACTCTACAACACTAGACTCTATGGGGCACATGCATCAAGCATTTGTGTCTTAGCAAAAAATGCTTTTCAGATGCAGCAAACCTGTTACCGAATCTCAAAATGGGTTTGAGTTTCGCTAATAGGAAGGGGTATGCTTAGGGCATCCCTTCCTAATACCGAATAGCATTGGTATGTAGGAATGTTTTGTGACCAAAATGGGTTCACAAAACATTTGCATTTTAACACCTACTTTAAGTAGGTGGTAACCCATTCGCAAATGGGAAGGGGTCCCTAAGGGACCCCTTCCCCTTTGGGAATGTTTGTTACAGCATTTTTTAAGAGCAGGCAGTGGTCCCACAGACCACTGCCTACTCTTAAAAAATGAAAAGAAAACTTTTCATTTTTGTTTTTAGAAACACATCCTTTGAGGAAAACAGGCTGCATAAATGTTTTTTATTTAAAAGCAATTACAGGCATGGTGGTCTGCTGACTCCAGCAGTCCCTGTGATTTTTGTGATTCCTAGGGGGACGCAAATTGTGAACTACCTCATTAATATTCATGAGGAAGGTCATTTGCGATCTCCTAAGAATCACAAAAAGTGTTCAACACACTTTCATGCATGCCGTTTTGCGATTTCCTTATTGCGAATCACAAGGATTCACAATTAGGAAATCGCAAAACGGTTTCTTCATGCATCTGGCCCTATGGCACTAGACTGTATGGCACTGTCCTTCACTATACTCTAAGACACTGTACTTAACAACACTCTGCTAAATAATACTTGACACTACAATTAAAAACACATGGTTATTAAAAAATAAAAACCATTATAGTTTAATGAAAACAGCAAATATTAAAGCTCAGTTATAGTTAGGAAAACTTTATTATTCTTGCCATACAAACCCAACTTAAACTATACTTACTTTAGAACTTCCAAAGGTATAGTAATAACTTACATTTCTAATTTACACATCACCAGTTAAAACTTACAATTACAGTTTACACACCACTTTCAATTTACTATACTTCGTGCACCTCCATGCGCCATGTTCTTTGACATCATTTTGAAGAGCACAGTGCATGGTTGAGTGGTGAGTTATAGTTCATGTAGTGTGGCGAGTGATGTGAGAAGATTTTGTATGGAGGTGTGCGAAATATAGTAAATTGAAGGTGGTGCATAAATTATAAATGTAACTGATAACTGGTGATGTGTAAATTTAAGTTATAAAAAATATATATCCTTCCAACACATTTCACACAATTAATTTATGGACCTGGTCAAAGCAAGCAGGCCTGCCGGCAGCCCTTCTGCCAGTCTCCACCGCAAACTTTCAAGACAATTCTTCTAACAACGTCTGCAGCCGCTCCAGTAAGAAGAATCATCAGCGATTCCTTAACTATAGGAATATTTCCAGAAGAACTCGAAAAGTCATACATACGCCCTTTGCCGAAGAAAACAAACGTGGACCTGCTGAGCCCTGACAACTACAGACCCATTACAAATGGACCTTTCCTGGGCAAACTGATAGAAAGAGCAGCGTTCATACAGACGTCTCAATTCATTGAAGACAATGCCATACTTTCAGACTTCCAAACAGGATTCCGTCCGGGAAGATGACTTGAAGAACACAGTTGGCGGCAACGGGGTTGCTGCGCTACTTCTCTTGGACCTCTTGGCTGCCTTTGACATGGTTGAGCATGACTCTCTGATACAAAGACTCTATGAAGCCAGCATAGAGGGGACTGCTTTAGACTGGATCACGACCTACCTTCGAAACAGAACAAATGTCATCCATACCCCACCTTTCTTGTCCAAACCATACTCCACAAAAGCTGGGGTCCTTCAAGGCTCTATCATCTCGCCCATGTTTTTCAACATCTACATGAAGTCATTACCGGCACTGATCAATCAATTTCACCTCACGTGCTATAACTATGCAGATGACATGCAAATAATCCTTCAACTGGAATGCCCCAAAGACATTGGAAACTCGCCAATTTTCAGTTGTCTCAGAGCCGTGGATCCATGGATGACTTGGAGCCATCTCAAATTGAATGCTTCCAAAACGGAAATACTCATGTGTGGTGATTGGAAACATTATGACCAGCTTGCCGCCTTGCCTGATGAACTGGGATCACCACCTAAAGTATCAAAGGAAGTAAGAAACCTCGGAAAGACCATGGATTCCAAGTTATCGATGAATGCCCAAGCAGACAAACTAGCAAGATCAAGCTTTGTTACTACAAAAACTCTGCAACTAATCTTCCTCCATTTGGGATTTGCACACAAGGTCCAAGCTACCATCTCCTTTGTTCTGTCCTAACTCGATTACGCCAATAGCCTCTACCACAGATCACCTTTAACGACTATGAAAAGACTACAACGGATTTAGAACTCAGCTGTCAGACTACTCTTGCATATCAAACTGCGATACCACATCTCCCCTGCCTTGAAAGCCCTGCATAGGTTACTGGTTGCCAGAAGATCCACATTCAAGCTGCTTTGTATCACCCACAAAGCGATACATGGAAGGAGACTGCTCTTCATCAGGAATAAAATCACCAAACACATTCATCATAGGAACCTCCGCTCTAGAGTGGCACCTCGCCTTACAATCCCAAGATACAAGAAAAAAAACATGGGTGGAACATCCTTCTCTGTTCAAGCAGCCAAAATATGGAACTCTTTACCCCCAACAGAAGATCCACCGACAACTACCTTATCTTCAGAAAACGACTCAAGAATGTCATAAGCACCATACGCAAACAGAAATATACAGCATATCCCTCTATATATAACCATTTATTTGTACTATATATATGTACCTATATATGTGTATTGCTTTGTATAAACATGTAGAGTAACTATGTTTAAATAAATAAATAAACTTTTAGGTACAACACTTGAAAACCAGAGTTTATCGAATACATCTTTAATATACTTATACATACTTCCTTTATGCATCTATATACCTTTCATGTACTTGGATATAAATATTTATTACTTTACTCCCCCCCAAAAAAAGCATATTCAATGCACTACCCTATTTCTCAACCTATACCTCTATCAATATCTTTAATCTACATATACTTACTTCCGTTATGCATCTATAAACTTTCCATGTACTTATGGATCAATATATTTATAACTTTCTTATAATTCAGCATATCAAATGCACTACCCTATTTCTCACCCTTTACCTCTCTCAATATATCTTCTACCTCAATTCTCTGACTCATCTCAAACCTCTTTCTACTACTCTTTCCAATGCACTACCCTATTTCTCACCCTATACCTCTATCAATATATCCTCTACATCCACTCTCTCATTCATCTCAAACCCCATACCACTACTATGATCCCCAAAATAGCCCTTTCTGGATTCTCCCCTACTCTACCCTTCCTTGCAGCATCTGACACCTCTTTTACTATATTGATCCCCCAAAACAAGCCTTTCTAAACTCTTCCCTCTGACTCTTCCCCTCCACATCCCTTTTTACTCATCTCAAGCCTCCCACTACTGCTATGACCTCCAAAAAAAAACAAGTCTTAATCCTTCACCCTTCTATCCCTCCACCATCCTTTTCAATCAAAACAACAGACTAACATTTTCACTTCTCAAATTTCATATTTCACTATATTAATTCACTACTAATACCTTATGGGTTCCAGAGTAGCATGCTACTCACCGAAAAAAGCGCTTCAACACCTCATTAGGGGTAGCAAGCTCTATATAAATTCAAACCTTTTCTCCCTCTTCTATCCCTCCGCTATCCTTCGCAATCCAAATAACTGACTAATATCCACCACTCAAATTACTTTCATATTTCACTAAACTAATTCACCACTAATCCTTTATGGGTTCCGGAATAGCGTGCTAGTCGCTGAAAAAGCACTTCAACACAATATTTGGGGTAACAAGCACTATATATATAGGCAAACCTCTGCCTGTCTTGTATCCCTCCGCTATTCTTCTCAATCCAAATAACTGACTAATATCCACCACTCAAATTACTTTCATATTTCACTATACTAATTCACCACTAATCCTTTATGGGGTCCGGAATAGCGTGCTAATCGCTGAAAAATTGCTTCAACACCCCAGCAGGGATAACAAGCGCTATATAAATGCAAACCTTTTTCCCTCTTCCAGACATCCGCTATCCTTCTCAATCCAAATACCTGTTAAATATCCACGACTCATATTACATTTGATATATTACACTATCCTAACTTGCCACTAATCCTTATGGGTTCCGGAGTAGCTTGCTCCTCGCCGAAAAAAGCGCTTCAACACCCCATCAGGGGTAACAAGCGCTATATAAATGCAAACCTTTTTCCCTCTTCTATCCCTCCGCTATCCTTATGAATCCAAATAACTGACTAACCTATCCACCACTCAAATTACTTTCATATTTCACTATATTAATTCAACACTAATCCTTTATGTGTTCCGGAGTAGAGTGCTACTCACCGAAAAAGCGCTTCGATGCCTCGTCAGGAGTAGTTGAGCTATGTAAATGCAATTACAATACAATACAATATATATATATCAAAACAAAACCCTTTCAGGCATAGAGTGACACATAATTTATGCTAAAAAGAAGCAGAGAACTCTGGGTAGTCCTCAAGTGTGGGTGGAAAGCAGCTCCAATATAGAGCACTCTCAACACTAGCGACACTCTAAATTTGCTCACCTCAAATGTCTGCTTTTCTAACAAAGTCTTTAAGCGTAGAATTAGCACAGTGCCATCCACGCCGAGATAGAAAGGGACAAAGTCTTTTGCCAATTGCACAGCATAGTCTTTAAGCATAGGACTAGCACAGTGCTATCCTAGCCGAGCTGTAAAACGGCCAAAGCCTTTTAACACTCTAGGCACAGTATTACAGCTTTAGATTGGTAAAATACCATTCAAGCCAACCTGAAACAATAAAAGCAACCCCTGACACGTGTTTCGCTCTCATTAGAGCTCTTCAGAGAGGTATAGCTTTGTCCCCCCTTTTTTGCATATATATATATATATATACACTGAAAAAACCAAAGGTTTCAGGGGCGTTATAGTTAGGGAATTGGCATTTGAAAAACCTTAGAAATTCACTGAAAAAACCATAGGTTTCAGGGGCGTTATAGTTAGCTGGACATTTCCCTCGTACAAAAACATTGAAATTCCCCTGTTATAGTTAGTTCAGCTAACTATAACTCGCGCCCCCGCAATGCACTGCTGATGACGTCACATATTACATCACTCATGACATGGTCAGTAACATCACTGATGACATCACTGATGACATCTGAAATGACATCACTGATGACGTCATTCATGTGATAAATTAGTGCATCTTCTCACACCCTTTGATATACTCAATCAAAATTTCAGATGCCCTTTCTCAAAACCATAGATACTCCAATACCAATAACTACATACCCACTCATTGACTCCTAGATATACACACACATCCACTCACTCACCTGTACAGTCACTCATACTTACAGTCACTCAGTACAGGACTATCATATGCATTTATACACCTACATAGACACTCACACACCACCAATCATCCCTAGAGGTACTCTCACACCTAGTCAGTCATGCAAATTAATCACACTCCCATTTACTCACCTATGCAGTTATACACACACACAAGTTCACTTACTCATAAAAATAGTACCACATTCTTACGCTCTTATACTATCACTGATACAAGCACACACTCATCCATACAGCCACTCTCACAATCACACACTCTCACATATACCCACTTATATACTCTTACACACATATATACTGCCTTTCACATATGGAGTTACTCACACGTGTACCACTGAGATATACATTCAATACCTAACACACCCATACATACACTCACCCAACCATACAGTCCATCACAGATGCACTCTTAAAACCATGCACCCATAGAATCACCCACTTACACATGTATGCACAGAGTCACACACACCCCACCCACACAAACACTCAGGCACCCATACAGATACTCAGACAACCAATCAATAACCCATAGAGACACTCATATAGCTATTCACAAAATCATGCAGCCGCTTATACACCAACAGACAGACAGATACAGATATTCACAGTTTAGTCACTAGTCTGCAGTAAGATACATTTAATGACTCACTTATAGAGTCAGTCACGCACCTACTAAATCATCCATTCACACACTTATACACCCACTCATTCTTCCATAGGTTTTTCCCTATATATATATTAAACATATTTAAAATTTACAGAAACACACACTCACTGGATGATGTCATCAGTGATGTCATCAGTGATGTCATTTCAGATGTCATCAGTGATGTCACTGACCATGTCATGAGTGATGTAATATGTGACGTCATCAGCAGTGCATTGCGGGGGCGCGAGTTATAGTTAGCTGAACTAACTATAACGGGGGAATTTCAATGGTTTTGTACGAGGGAAATGTCCAGCTAACTATAACGCCCCTGAAACCTTTGTTTTTTTCAGTGAATTACAAAGGTTTTTTAAATGCTAATTCCTAACTATATCAGGCCTGAAACCTATGGTTTTTTCAGTGAATTTCAAAGGTTTTTTAAATGACAATTTTTAATGTATTAATTGTTATACTGATTTTTTTTGATACTGATTTACTACATTTTTTAAACTATTTATTTTTAGATATTTTTTTAATTACAATATAATTACATTATACATTACAATACAAAATATACTTTCTCAGAATGAATTACTTTAGTTTAAATACTTGGCAAATAGGCAACAGACTTTTAAGTACAGTAGTTACAGTTGTTGCAAGGGCCAACCCAATTCCAAACACAAAGCAACATTGAGCTCAATGTGAATTTCTAGTTACATGAAATTAGTTACTTTATGGATTACTTTTCTAACCACAGGACTGGATCCTAGATTCAGTCCTAGGACATCTCCTGTAAACAGTTGAGTAAAAGCGTTTTGGTTACAGTAGTTATTTTTTAGGAATATTATTGTATTTTAAAAGTTGACAGACATTTTTTCACATAGAATCACCAATGTTATCCTATGGCAGAAAATTCACTTAGCAGGTAAGTAGTGTTATCGTTACTTTTTCTTACTCAGTGGTGGATCCTGGATCCAGCACTGGCCAACCTCATGTAAACAGTTGAAAGAATGTGTTTAAGTCATACAGACGATTTTTTAGGAATATTTTTTGTTTGTGAAAATAGACACTTAGAAACTTTTCTGCTGAAAACCACACAATGGATTCCTATGGACGGAAATATAAGTTACTGGTAAATACGCTTAGATTGAAAGAATGTGTTTAAGTCATACAGACGATTTTTTAGGAATATTTTTTGTTTGTGAAAATAGACACTTGGAAACTTTTCTGCTGAAAACCACACAATGGATTCCTGTGGAAGGAAATACAAGTTACTGGTAAGTACACTTAGAATTACTTTTCAGGGTCAGTGATGGGCTAAAAGATGCAGCCCAGGTTCTCTCCTGATTACAGGTGAGTAAATCGGAATTCGTAGTTCGGCTGATTTTAGAGGAATATTTTTTGTTTGTGAAAATAGACACTTGGAAACTTTTCTGCTGAAAACCACACAATGGATTCCTATGGACGGAAATACAAGTTACTGGTAAATACGCTTAGATTTACTTTTCAGGGTCAGTGCTGGGCTAAATGATGCAGCACTGGGTTCTCTCCTAATAACAGGTGAGTAAATCGGAATTCGTAGTTCGGCTGATTTTAGAGGAATATTTGTACGTTTCAAAAATGGACACTTAGAAAATTTTCTGGTGAAAACCACACTATGGATTCCTATGGAAGGAAATACAAGTTACTGGTAAGTACGCTTAGAATTACGTTTCAGGGTCAGTGCTGGGCTAAAAGATGCAGCCCAGGGTTCTCTCCTGATTACAGGTGAGTAAATCGGAATTCGTAGTTCGGCTGATTTTAGAGGAATATTTGTACAATGGTGAAGGAAGGGGGCGGGGCCTGAGGTGATATGTGTGCAAACACGCCCTGTGGCGCGTTTTAAGTTGGGGAATTAATTCCTCTTCAATCCTGAGGTCCCCTGGGGGCCAACTAGCCCACCAGGTACCTCCAGTATGCGCCAGGGGGCTGCATTGCAGAGAGGTGTTCAGAGGCCACGCCCCTTTTTACAACACTCTGCAACGCAGCTCCGTGGTGCTTTTTTGGACGGGGGCTGCCTTGCCCCCCTCCTGTGGCTTCTTTTGGCCCCGGGGACCCCATCTCCCGGGGCCGTTTTTTTTTTTATGTTATTTTTTATTTTGGGGAGGGGGGCCGCGTGGCCCCCCTCCCGGCCACTACTGGCCCCGGGGACCTCATCCCCCGGGGCCTGGCCTCCGTTGGGGTTCGTGGGGGGGTCCCCAATCCCCCCACGGCCCCGCCGGCTCCCCGCCTCCTGCGGGAGCCGGCATTGCTTTTCCACATGGGGAGCAGCTAACATGCTGCTTCCCATGTGGAAAAGCAATCTGCTTTGCTATTTGGAAGAGAGAGCAGGTTTCCCTGCTCTCTCTTCCAAATAGCAAAGCAGTTTGCAATGGCAGGGTGGGAGCCGCGAGGCTCCCGCCCTGCCATTGCAAACAGCAGTGTCCCGGGGTGGGCACCCTGGGACACTGCAGGAGCCAGCCCTGGGGGATGGCGGTCCCCAGGGCCATGACAAGGCTCCAGGAGGGGGGCCCCCTCCCACTTAAGTGAAAGCCCCGGGGTGTGGTGGTCCCCGGGGCGTGGGGGTTCGTATCGGACCCCCTACTTTAAATATGTAGTGCCCCGGGGAGGTGGCGGTCCCCGGGGCGTGTGGGGTGGCTCAAGCCCCCCCCACACAGGGTTTTAAAAAAAAAAAAACAAGCCCCGAGGGTGGCGGTCCCCGGGGCTGGGGGGCCCCTCTGGGCCCCCCATGACTATGAGAAATTTCCCCTGGGACTTGGCATCCCGCGATTTAAAAAATGTAATAATTTTTTTGGGCCTTGGGGGTCCTTGTGGGACCCCCTGAGCAGGCTTAGGGGTCAGGGTGTTTCTACCCTGCCTCCTTTTCGAGTTTTGCGATGTTTTTTGGGGGCTTCTTGTGCCTCGGTTCTACCGAGGCACAAGATGGCTGCCAACACTTCCTGATCTGGAGTGTTGACAGCCAATTAGCATTCAGCTCGTGCACGGCAGGGTGCGCGCTGGGTGTGGGGAGGGTCCGCGGATCCTCCTCGGCCATAGATATCACTAACTTTTAACTCTAATTTTCTCAGGAACTACTGAACGGATTTACACCATTTAAGCAAAAGCCACGAGTCTGAACTGAGGACTACCTCTTTGCCAAATTTGGTGTAATTCCGTTCAGCAGTTCAGGCTGTAGCTGCGACAACAGGTCCTATGGGAAATTAAATGGGGAAAACGCGTGTTGGGACCCCCCTTTTTTCTCGGCCCCCGCTTGACGAATCACTGCGAGACTTTCAGGGTAGGAGCGGAGCGGAGTTGGCCAAAAGTTTGGAAAATTTCGCGAAGATTCGTCAATCGGCGCCAGACTTATTGGGAATAGAATGTTGCGGATTTCCTATGGAAAATAGGTCCTAACTATAACTATCAACTGGCGACCACCAGTAGATAAAATATATATATTAGGACCGAGCTCCCATAGGAAATCTGAAAATTCTATTTTGAATAACTTTGGCGCCGGTTGACGAATCCTCGCGAAATTTTCAAAACTAATGGGGCACTCCGCTCAGCTCCTACCCTGAAAGTCTCGGGGTGATTCGTCAAGCGGGGGCTGAGAAAACAAGCATTTACAATGCAACGGTCTCGGCATTGTTAAAGTTAGAGCTATTGGCATTGCTCATGACAATGCCGTTTCTTTAAATGTTTTAAAAACAAAAAACATAAGCAAAAATAATGTCATGAGCAATGCCAATAGCTCTAACTTTACCAATGCCGAGACCATTGCATTGTAAATGCTTGTTTTTCCAGGATAGCGGAAGGAATGAGGGAACAGATGCTAAGAGGTTGTTGAGGGCTGTATGAAAGTGAACGGTGGGTTTAAAGCTCCCATAGCATAACAACGCAAGACAGAGGATGGTGGTGATTGAGGAGAGTGGAAAAAAATCACCCAAGGTGAAGAATCGAAAACTAGAATCACTAGTATGCTAAAAAGGCAACAGTAACAATAATAACGGATACCGATGCAAGCAGACTGGAGAAAGGTTATTGGGCCGAGATGACGGGTATGGGGTCTGCAAGGGAGCAAGAAATCAGATGAGACTCTCAATGGAGAGGAGGGAGGCGGGTTCGGGAGACAGTAAGGGGCGAAGTGAATAGAACAGAGATGGGAGACAGGTAGCAGGAACAGAAAATGGAAAATAGTGGGAACTGGGGTTCAGATAAGGGTGACAAAAAGGAGAAAGGGGGTTGTAAAATGAGCAGATTGTACAGCCTTTTAGAGGGACTACTAAGGGGAACACTGGGTCGTATGGTCTTTATGGAAACTAATATATCCCTCTCCGAACGACAATAAGGGGTGAACAAGGACATTAGGATTTAAAGAGAAATGGGGCTTGGGGAAGGCGGGAGGCAGCAGTGTATGTGAAAGGGAGAAGACCTGGTAAAGTGCAGTGTACGGTCCTTGCAGCTCCAGTTTGTGGTTGTGGTTATCCGGCAACTCGTGTCCCAGGCTGCCTTCCAGCATGTATCCTCTAAGTGTGCTCTTCTTCCGAACGGCAGCCCACTGTCCACTCCCGCATTGCCGGGCACCACCTGGTTGCAGCTGTGGGTGGCTAATCCCCTGGTCCGCCCTCGCAGCTCCTCAACCAGAGGCTTCCTTCACTCTGCTGCTGCTTCTGCACAGGTCCCGCACACAAGGTAAAGTCCTCAAAAATGTCCGGAAGAGCCTCGTCCTAGGACTGTGCTGCCGGCGCTCCTCCCCCGACGAGAAACCCCATCAGCTGGATTCGGAGCGGGTAGGCTGTTGCCGAGCTGCCGGAGACAAGGTGGTTTATTTAACAGGACTCCCAGCCGCTTCCCCTGGCTTCGCTCTCCCTCCTTCTGCCAGCCAGAGCCTGCTCCCTTTCCATAGAGACGGGGAAATCTAGAGCGTCTCGCGCCCGCCCACAGAAACAGGTCAGACTGGTAGCCATTTCGGAAAGGAAATGTACCATTCCTCTGCAACGGCAAGGTTCGAATTGATACGGGCTAGCCCCTTCCAGTGTTTGAGGCCGTCCATGTTGGTATGGGAATCTTTCCTTTTAGTGTAAATCGATGTTTATTTTATTTAAAGCAATGTTATATAGCGGGAATTTTACCCGAAGGTGTCAGAAACAAAGTACCAGTTACATTACATAAGGAAGACACCACCGCCTTTCTCCGAGGCAGAGCAGAAATGCCTCGGAGGAAGGCAGCGTCCTTTTCGGATTCGGGGGCGTGTTTTGCGGTTTAATGAAACGGAACGCAAAAAACACGCCCCCCGATCCGAAAAGGACGGGGCCTGAACGGAGTGACTAACCTCTTCTCCAGTGGCTGGCCAGCATTCAAGAGGCCAGCCAATGGAGAACAGGGGAGAAGAGGGGCGGGTGCAATCCCCTCTTCTCCAAGACATTAAATCTCCGGACTTCCGGTCTGCCGAACGGATAGTCCCGAGACCTAAAAAGGGGGTCTCAAAACGCGTTTTCCCCATGCATTTTCCCATAGGACCTTTAGTCGAAGGTACAGCCCGAACGGCTGAACAGAATTACTTGAAATTTGGCAAAGAGGTAGTCCTCAGGTCAGGCATGTGCCTTTTGCATATATGGTGTCAATCTGTTCAGTAGTTCCTGAGAAAATTGCAGTTAAAAGTACATAAATATCTATATGCGCGCACCGTGCGCGCGCCGTGCGCGCACGGTGCCGAGCGCGAGCGTAATTCTGATTGGTGGTTAGATGTCAGTCAACATTCGAATCGGTCGAAATCAGGAAGTGTCGGACGCCATTTTGTGTGTGGCAGTGAAAAAGAAAGGTGGAGAACGTGAAAAGGGGGCAGGGTAGAGAGTCCCTGACCCCCTAGCCTTTGTCAGGGGGTCCCTGAAGGACCCCGAAGGGTGAAAAAAACATTTTATTTTTTTTCAAAAAATCACGGTGCGCGCACGGTGAAAAACCCTTTAAAAAAAAAAACATTTTATACTGTTTATAAGTTTATAGAAGATATTAACTATGCTGTTCAACTTTATCCAAATTCAAAAAAAAAAAGCTGAGCCATTCCATATTATAGGATACAGTCAATGTATAACTATATACATAGGTAGTTTATTGTAAAATAAATATATAAAAAATATAATAATACATACATAAATTAGCATTTAAAAAACCTTGCAAATTCACTGAAAAAACCATAGGTTTCACACATGTTATAGTTAGCTGGACATTTCACTCGTAAAAAACCATTGAAATTCCCCCGTTATAGTTAGTTCAGGTAACTATAATTCGCGCGACGTCACATATTACATCACTGATGACATATATATGTATATCTAAAGTTTAATGGAAGAATAAACGGGTAAATAAGTGTCTAAATGGATGTTTTAAAAAAAAAAAATTAATTGTATAACTGACTTATTAACAGTATCTTAGTGAATACAGTGATGTAATATGTAATGTCATCAGCAGTGGATTGCGGTCGCGTGAGTTATAGTTACCTGAACTAACTATAAAGGGGGAATTTCAATGGGTTTTTACAAGTGAAATGTCCAGCTAACTATAACATGTGTGAAACCTATGGTTTTTTCAGTGACTATATATATATATATATATATATATATTCAGTGAAAAAACCACCGTTATAGTTAGTTAAGCTAACTATAACTCGCGCGCCCGCAATGCACTGCTGATGACGTCACATATTACATCACTCATGACATGGTCAGTGACATCACTCATGACATCACTGATGACATCTCAAATGACATCACTGATGACATCACTGATGACATCATCCAGTGAATGTGTGTTTTTCTGAAAATTAAATATGTTTTATAAATGTATAGCTAAAGGTCGATGGAAGAATAAATGGGTTTTTAAGTGTCTAAATGGATGATTTGTTTTTTAAAAATTGATTGTGTAACTGACTGATTAAGTGTATCTTAGTGAATACATGGCTTAGTGAGTAATGTTTAAATATGTAAATATCTGTATCAGTCTCTCACTTTGTGTATAAGTGGCTGCATGGGTTGGTGAGTAGCTACATGAGTGTCTACATAGGTTATTAGTTGGTTTTTTGAGTATCAGTGTCTATATGGTTCGGTGGGGGGTATTACGTAGTGCATAGGTGCATGAATGAGTGACTCACTGTTTGTATGTGTTGAAGACAGCATATGTGCAGGACTGTATGGGTGGATGAGTGTGTGTATGGGTGTGTTTGTGAGTGAATGGCTGTCTCAATAGTGTCTTTATGAGTAACTACATATTTTTTAAACTAGTATATGTGACTATTGGTGTATATAAGTGAGTATATGTGAGAGTGAGAGATTGAAAGAGTTCCCGTATGAATAAGTATGTGTTTCTCTAAGTGATTGTTTAACCCCTTCCCTGCTCATGACGGAACCGTTCCGTCATGAGCCACGGTTGCCGTGTGCTCATGACGGAACGGTTCCGTCATGGCAATCCTGTCGGCGGCCGCTCCGCCTGCGCGGCGCTGTTTCCCCGCCTGTGCGGGGCGACAACGCAAATGGGCGGAGTCATGACGGAACCGTTCCGTCATGAGCACAGCTCAACTGTGGCTCATGACGGAGCGGCTCCGTCATGAGCACAGGCCCGCCGCGCTGCCCCCCCGCACCCCCCCGCGCCGCGGCGGAATTCCCGCCGCGGCGAAGGGGTTAAAAGACTAAGTATGTGTAAGTTTCTGTAGAAGTAAGTGTGGTGGTGTGTGTATAACTGTATATGCAAGTAAATGTATGTTTCTTTCTTTTTTTCATGAGTGACTATGTGTGTCAGTAACTCTGTGGATGAGTGGCATTGTGTAACAGGATGTATTGGTGTATGTGTACATATGATGTGTGAGTACACGAATGAGTGACTGTACAGGACTGTTGGTGAATGAGTGGATGTTTATGTGGTTCTTAGAATTATTGAAGAGGTTGTTGTAATTTGTATTGGTATGTCCATTTTTTTGAAAATTTCAGTCTCTATTTTTGAATGTGTGTATCAAAGGTTATATTAGGGTGAGAGGAGATCTGCCACTCCATCACATGGATGATGTCATCAGTGATGCCATCAGTGATGTCATTTGAGATGTCATCAGTGATGTCTTGAGTGATGTCACTGACCATGTCATGAGTGATGTAATATGTGACGTCATCAGCAGTGCATTGCGGGCGCGCGAGTTATAGTTAGCTTAACTAACTATAACGGGAAAATTTCATTGGTTTTTTACGAGTGAAATGTCCAGCTAACTATAACGTGTGTGAAACCTATGGTTTTTTCACTGAATTTGCAAGGTTTTTTAAAAGCTAATTCCTAACTATAACATGTGTGAAACCTATGGTTTTTTCAGTGAATTTGCAAGGTTTTTTAAATGCTAATTTCTAACTATAACGTGTGTGAAACCCA
This sequence comes from Triturus cristatus, assembly GCF_964204655.1. NCBI lineage: Eukaryota > Metazoa > Chordata > Amphibia > Caudata > Salamandridae > Triturus > Triturus cristatus. Next base: position 495,480,233 of record NC_140588.1, read on the forward strand.
TGGTTTTTTCAGTGAATTTGTATGGTTTTTTAAATGCTAATTCTAACCTATAACATATGTGATTCCTATTTTTTTTTTTTTGATTTTGTATGATTTTTTTATTATAAATTCTTATCTTAAATGTGTTTTTTTTATTAAAAAAACAAGTTTTTTTTTTTACTTTTTATTCTCTTTAAACACTATGTTTTTTTTATAAAAAATATGTAATATATCAAGTTTTCTCTTTTTTTTTACCAAACACGTAAGTTATATTAGTATAACATTGAAAATATATATATTTTTTTTTTATTTTTTTTTTAGTGCGCGTACGGTAAGCGTACGGTAAGCTTACGGTTTACGCAATGTTTGTAATTTATCTACTCTGTTTGCGTATAGTTACGCAATTTGCGTAGCCGCGCGTACTGTGCGTGGGCGCGTAGGCGTGTACGCTACACGCGCACGTTACGCGGAAGTGTTGTAGAGTGACTGTTTTGCGCATGCGCGCGAGCGCGTGTCTTTTTTACGCGCATGCGCACTTTTACCGTAAGCGCACCGTAAGCGTAACGTAAGCGTAACGTACGCGCACGGTGGGTCATGTGATCATGAAACACAACTTTTGATTGGTTGAAACTACTTTCAGTTCTAGAACTCTCCTACACCACACCCATTCCCCTCATTTCTGCTTGTGATCCCTTAGGAGAAGGAGCTGACTTGTCTTTGTGATACGATGGCAGACCAGCACTCTTCTGCTGAGAGTGAGGCTAGCAGCACCACCATCAGGCAGAGAAGGAGGAAACAGAAGGGCTCTTTCATATGGGAGTATTTCAGTTTTCCAGAGGGTGAGAAAAAAGTCAATGCTGCACTGGTGACTTGCAAGCTGTGCCAGCGTGTACTTTCGCGAGGTAATCCCAACAAGAAGTATTCCTTTGGGAATCACACTATGTTGAGACACCTTGAGGATATGCATCCTAGGACACATGCACGACATACTAGGGGCAACCCTTCAGTAAGTCGAGCGAGCACATCCACAGCAGCTCAGCCGAGTCCTTCTTCGGAAGCTCAGCAGAGCCCTTCATCTGTGGGGGCACATTCACCTTTTTCTGAACCTCTGGAAATGAACCCTCGGTTTGGTAGGGTTACTATGCGTTGTTCATTTTGCCATGATCTAATTGTTCACAGGGAGACCAGTGTTTCCCTCATTAACAACAGAATAGATCAGCACAAATGTCCAACCAGCTAATGTTCCCATACTTCCTTTCCTCTGTCCCTGCATGAACACAACGGCTCTTTTAAGAGCCAACCTTACCTCTCAACTTTTTTTTATTTTTTCTTTAAAATTTTTTTTTTTTTTTACCGTACGCGTACGGTAAGCGTATTTTTTTTTTTTTTTTAAACACTAAAAATCAATTACCACACCTGGGTGACTGACTACACTCCAGCAAGGGCAACCAGCCTTAGTGATGCTGAATGTATTTCCATTACTGACTAAAACCTCAAACCCCACTCGGTTGTGAATACTATGCATGATTCCACATGATAAACAGCTGGGTGTGTGGTAAGAGTCTGCTTCTGCACAAAAAAAATGGCTCCCCCTTTCCATCTAATGCAACTGTGAAATCACCAGAGCAATACACAATACATCTCTGCCTGTAATTCCTCTTTGCACACAGAGTCATGTTTTCACATTAGTCACAAAACGAAATTTCTTTGCCAATTTGAAAGCACACTTACTACTCTTTTTTTTGGCAAGTGATAAACACTTTTACAGACTGACACATTTTGAATCCACTTTTCAGATTCTTAAAAAAGCACATGTCCAAACTTCTTTTTCAGACCAGCACCATGTGTAACCTGGGTGACTGACTACACTCCAGCAAGGGCAACCAGCCTTAGTGATGCTGAAAGTATTTGCATTACTGACTGAAACCTCAAACCCCACTCGGTTGTGAATACTGTGCATGATTCCACAGGATAAGCAGCTGGGTGTGTGCTAAGAGTCTGCTTCTACACAAAAAAAATGGCTCCCCCTTTCCATCTAATGCAAATGTAAAATCACCAGAGCAATACACAATAAATCTCTGCCTGTAATTCCTATTTGCACACAGAGTCATGTTTTCACATTAGTCACAAAACGAAATTTCTTTGCCAATTTGAAAGCACACTTACTACTCTTTTTTTTGGCAAGTGATAAACACTTTTACAGACTGACACATTTTGAATCCACTTTTCAGATTCTTAAAAAAGCACATGTCCAAACTTCTTTTTCAGACCACCACCATGTGTAACCTGGGTGACTGACTACACTCCAGCAAGGGCAACCAGCCTTAGTGATGCTGAATGTATTTGCATTACTGACTGAAACCTCAAACCCCACTCGGTTGTGAATACTGTGCATGATTCCACAGGATAAGCAGCTGGGTGTGTGCTAAGAGTCTGCTTCTGCACAAAAAAATGGCTCCCCCTTTCCATCTAATGCAAATGTAAAATCACCAGAACAATACGCAATAAATCTCTGCCTGTAATTCCTATTTGCACACAGAGTCATGTTTTCACATTAGTCACAAAACGAAATTTCTTTGCCAATTTGAAAGCACACTTAATACTCTTTTTTTTGGTAAGTGATAAACACTTTTACAGACTGACACATTTTGAATCCACTTTTCAGATTCTTAAAAAAGCACATGTCCAAACTGCTTTTTCAGACCAGCACCATGTGTAACCTGGGTGACTGACTACACTGCAGCAAGGGCAACCAGCCTTAGTGATGCTGAATGTATTTGCATTACTGACTGAAACCTCAAACCCCACTCGGTTGTGAATACTGTGCATGATTCCACATGATAAACAGCTGGGTGTGTGGTAAGAGTCTGCTTCTGCACAAAAAAAATGGCTCCCCCTTTCCATCTAATGCAACTGTGAAATCACCAGAGCAAAACGCAATAAATCTCTGCCTGTAATTCCTCTTTGCACACAGAGTCATGTTTTCACATTAGTCACAAAACGAAATTTATTTGCCAATTTGAAAGCACACTTACTTTTCTTTTTTTTGGCAAGTGATAAACACTTTTACAGACTGACACATCTTGAATCCACTTTTCAGATTCTGAAAACAGCACATGTCCAAACTGCTTTTTCAAACCAGCACCATTTGTAACCTGGGTGACTGCCTACACTCTAGCAAGGGCAACCAGCCTTACTGATGCTGTATGTATTTGCATTACTGAGTGCAACCTCTAACCCTTAAAGTATTCCTTATTTTTACCAGTACACCTTAATTTATCGTGAAAACATAGTCCATATTATTTTACATGTTCCTCACATTTAAATTTCTCCCAAAACAGAAAATAATAAACACAACTTCAACAAAAGGAATTCCATTTCTATTATTCATTTCTTTATTTACCATATACATCCCCTCTCAAACTCTAAACTCACCTTTAAAATTAGTTAGTTGTGAAAGAAATGTGGCACTCAAACAGCAGATTATCAGAGCCAGGATCTCTGTTCTTTACACCTCTCTCCTCTCAGCAGAACCAGATAATGGCAATGTTTCCCTCTCTTTTTCCACACATATACATGTAAGTTTCAAATCTCAGTGCTTCCCCCTTTTTTTCAAATGTAATCACACATTTCTATTGGTTGAAAACCAACCCTTTTCCAAAAGTACCCTTCCCCCAACTTGACTTCTGCCTGCTACCATAGCAACAGCTCATGGAACACTGCTGTGTGGAGTTAGGTCAGAAGTTCGCCACACAATGTTTGAATTCCACAGAGCAAGAGTACTTGACTTTTCAAACCTAACAGCAAATCCATAGTACTGTTCTTTGGTAACACATTTTTCTGTACCAATACAAAACATGCTTCTATTAATTGACACATACAGCCTAGTTTTTAGTGTAGAATGGTATGAAACAGCCAATCACTTCTTTTAAAAAAAAAAAAAATATGTATGCCTCCATTTCCAAACTGTCTTTCATTTCTTTTTACCATTCTACTGAATTACACCTCCTGAGTGCACCCCGATCTCCTTGGAAGATGTTCACAGTGTGGATTGTAGGGCACAGCTATGTCTTCTGGAGTGAAAAGTATGCAGAGAAAACAGGTATGGTGAGAGACCTTGCTTTGCCAAATGTAGACATTAAATGGATTGCTCAGAGAGGGTTAAAGTGGCACCAATTGATGCCATTGGTGAAATCCTTCATGCAAATCCAACACCCTGACCTCATAATAGTGCACTGTGGTGGCAATGACCTAGGCACTTTGTCTGGAGTAGGTCTGGAAATGCTTATGAAGGACACCTTTGCACAACTGTTTTCACTTTTCCCTAAAACTGCCTTTGTGTTTTCTAACATATGCCAAAGGCAAAAATGGAACTGGTCCAATCATTTCTGTCCGCAGATTGACAAAGCAAGAAAGCACGTCAACAAATCTATTTCTGCTTTCCTCCGTGACTATGGTATGGGTTCCATTTACCACAACAACTTGCGTTACGACATGCAAGACATTTATAGAGGAGATGGTGTGCACTTCAATGAGGAAGGGAACAGAGTCTTCCTCTTGAACCTTAGACTCTGCATCGGTACTTACTTGTAGGTACCACTAAAAAATCACTTCATAAACACAACGGCTCTTTTTAGAGCCCCCTAATATCTAAACTCTTAAATCTGCATTTCATTTCTTTTTTTTTCTTTTTTTTCTACCGTACGCGTACGTTGAGCTTACCGTACGCGTACCCCGCGTTTTTTTTTAAAATCAATAAATGTTTTCTTTGTACTTTTCTGTCCTTCTTTGACCCCCTTACAAATGTTAGGGGGTCTGTAACACTCTCTCTTGCCCCCTTTTCAAGATATCACCCTTTTTTTTCTGAGTGAAATACACAAAATGGCGGACGCCGCTTCCTGGTTTCGACCGATTCGAATGTTTACTAAGATCTAAGAGCCAATAAGAATCGCGCTCGCGCACGTCACCGTACGCGTACGGTAAGCGCACCGTAAGCGCACGGTAAGCGCACAGTAAGCTGCCACAGACATATATATTGATTTAAAGGCTATTTTCTCAGAATCTACTGAACAGATTTACACCAAACCTACAAAAGGCACTTCCTTGACCTGAGGACTACCTCTCTGCCAAATTTCAAGTAATTCTGTTCAGCCGTTCGGGCTGTAGCTGTGTCTAAAGGTCCTATGGAAAAATGCATGGGAAAAACGCGTTTTGGGACCCCCCTTTTATCTCAGACCCCGCTTGACGAATCCCCCCGAGACTTTCAGGGTAGGAGCGGAGCGTAGCGCCCCACCTATTTTGAAAAATTCGCGAGGATTCGTCGACCGGCGCCAAAGTTATTCAAAATAGAATGTTGCGGATTTCCTATGGAAACGTGGTCCTAACTATAACTACCTACTGGCGACCGCCAGTAGGTAATATATATTTCACACTTGTAATTCCACAGAAGTCCGTGTCAACGAAAAATGGAAACCACGCAAATCCAAGTAAGGCACAGTTGTTTTGTTTTATTTAAAGCCGAGTTTCACCAATCTGACGCGTTTCGGGCATCCGCCCTTGCTCACAGACAGTCAGTTAGAAAAATTAAGCCCATTAAATACCTTAAGGTTTACAATTGGTTGCATTTTTTTCACTATTTTTTCACACCATGTGACATTTAAAAAGTGAAGACACACTACTCAGAAACGTATAGTCTGTTTTCCAAACATTTTCAAAATAAACCACAGTGTATGTAATTTACAAAAACCGGTTAAAATCCAAAACCATAAAGCGTGAGCCATAAATATAAATATGTACACCACACACTCACACATGCACACACATACAAAATCTGAAAGGCAATTATTGATGCAGAATTGTCTCTGAAACATTACATATCCAGTTTAGTTTGCCAGACCCTCCAGGCCACCACCACATAAATCATCATCATTTGGTATAGTCATTGGTGCAAGTAAGTAACCTTTTCGAAGTGTGGTGTCCATTGATGTGTCTCTATTTTCCATGACAGTGACACACAACATAGGGCAGTCTTTTAAAACTTCTGGCAGCAAACTAAGCAAAGGATGGGAGGCACCTTCTTGATTTTTAAGGAAATAGTGGTTTTTATTTTAGCAGACTTTCACCATTTGCTCATTTTAAAGTCTGTGGTTGAACCGATGGTTGAATTAATCTTTCTCGCTCTCATCCAGCCCTGGGCAAATAATTGCTGTGTCCTCCTTGATTGATTATCTGTGCCATGCACACTGGTAAGCTCCATTTCAGTTTATTTTTAAAAAAGCAGTATAAACTATACCAAATATAAATTATATATAAAAAGTTTTAATGCAGTGCTCCTATATGTATCTTATGTTGTATTAGTATTCTGCTGTATTTGTCAGGAAAGTAGAGTTCATCCTTAAACTCAGGGGCTTCGTACGGAGGATAATGACTCATCACACTTGTGATGTCTAACCAATTCCTGTGGTCATTCTCAGTTGTTTCATGAGCACTATAATCTTTTGGTATGAAGTGTTTGTTCATTTTAATCATCATCAATCTCTCTATACTGGTCCTTCTGACTGTGACAGCTGCTCCAGCTGCATTGAACACATGCGCCGAAGACATTTTGGCTTCTGGACATGCTAGATAATTTACTGCCAGCCTGCTAAGCTCTGTCCACAATGCCTTCTTCCCATAATAAGACATCAGTGGTCTTGATCCAGTTACACTTCTATTGGGTCATCCAAATAGTTTTGGACTATCTTCAGAATTGTGATTGGTGCTGCAACTCTGCACTTGACGTAAGCTCTGGCATATGAGACAAAACCTTTGCTTTGCAGAGGTTGATAGTGAACTTAATTCTGTTGATGCTGTAGCTTTAGTACCTGATGATGGTGTTCGTTGCTGATGCAAAAACTGTGAGCCAGCAGCAACACCCTCCCTGGAGGCTGACGACTACACTTAGGAACTTGTGGCATGGGCTCGAATTTGCAGTTGTTCATCTTGATCACTCACTTAACTGACGATCCAAGTCTTGTAAACTAATACATCAGTTTCTGTGAAAGGAATAAAAGTGACCAGTGCTTTTTTGTATCGCGGATCAAGTATTGTGGCACAGATGTAATCTTGGGATGGAACAATATCTTTTTGTACCCTTTGATTGAGTGAAGGATTAAGTTAACAAGAAAGAAGTTGCTTCTTCATTGAAATTGTGAAAGTTTGTTCCTTCTTTTTTAAATGACCCTGTAGCAGATGCAACAACTAGATTGCTTGGCTTATGGTACACTCCTTCGTGCTAACTTTACTTTTCATAATCTCGCAAGGAAGTAGCATGAAGCATTTAAATCCATGAGCCCTCATTTGACTACCTTTACTATCATGCCTATGGCAATTGCATCCCTATCTTTTGAATTACATAATCATTGATTGATTGTGCTCCTCAAACAGGCATTGCAGCATGTACTACTCTGAGTCCAATGTCCTGTACAAGGGCTTTTATTATCACGCTGAATGGTCCTGAATTGTTACCGGGCTTTGAAGGAATGACCTAAATGAGTGTGTATAAATCTGCAGCTGACCAGTATATTGCTCACAATGAAGTACAGTTGGTTAGATCTCAACAACATCTTGCAAAGCAGGAAGCTCAACCTCCTGTTCTGCTCCTACTTCCGGAAGATCTGTTGCTGACTGCGATTCCAGGTTATCAACTTTTCTGCGATGATTTGGTTCACAGTTGGAACAATACCATTTCATATTTACTGCTCACCATGGCTGCAGTTACTGCATAAATAAATGAATTAAATAATTACTGGTGTCCATCCAGGGCCATCCGACTCCTATTGGAGGCAAGGGGTGTAAGGGGAAATAAATCAAAGAAATACATTAAATATTTGTTGGTGTCCATCCAGGGTCATGGGACCCCCTATGGGAGGCAGGGGGTGAAGGGAAGACATGGAATACATGAATTAAATAATTGGTGGTGTCCATTCAGGACCATTCAATCCCTATAGAAGGCAGGGGTGAAGGAAAAAAACAATAAATACATTAAATAATTGCTGGTGTCCATTATTGGAGCCCTATGGGAGACAATGGGTGCAGGAGAAAATAATGACCACATGATCAGCAAAGAAGGAGGCATTGAGAGCAAAAAAACATGGCTGCCTGGGACAAACACATAATAGTGACAATGATTTTGCTCAATTCGTTTTCTCAAAATGTGACCATGGAGACATCAGCTCTTGAACCCCTAATATTCAGGGTTAAGGTCAAACACCTAACCTATCAGGCAAAAGAAAAATGCAGTTAGGCCACCCTGCAGACTCCCAACACCACCTATGTTTAGAAGTTGTCAACACCAAAACACTTCACTGCTGCCAAATAAACTCATTAGGGAAAAAAACATCCAGCGCTTTAAAAATCAAAAACCTCAAAAACCAACAAGATGTCCCACTGCTAACCCCTGCACCATCCCAACCCTCATACCTCCCGGGCAGATGATTAAACATTATTTCCCCTGGGATGATGCAACTTGGCTCCACATTATCATCAGCTTCCGATCTTCAATTTGGGAGAACCGTGGGTATCACCACTACAGGAAAGAAAGTAGGCTGGGAGGAAAGGATGTTGCTAGAGCGACCTGGGCAGCAGCCAATACCACAGTGCTGCAGATTGCAATGGAAAGCGTCCTTGGAACAACAAAACATTCTCAGTGTTACTGATTCAGGAGTTAGTTTAAGGGCACCCAGGTAGGAAAAAATAGAAGCCAACTCCAGAATCCTTTGTCTATATATTCAAACTTCCTTGTCTCTTTCCTGGCTCCCTGCAGCTATCTCCCACCACCTGTACAGCACCCACCAATCAATCATGGCCATTGGCAGTTTAAGCAGGTTTTGCCGAGTACCCCACAGTCTCACCAAAATTCCAAAATGTCAAACCTCATTGCCATTGGCCATCTCCTCCCAATTTAGGGCCCACACCATCTGACCCTGGGGCACCCATGCAGGTGGCATCCCCTCTGTTCAATTCCTCTTGATGCAAACTGCAAAATCTGTTGGTAGACATTTCCCAAGTATGTCCATTACACATTAGGCTTCTTAATCACAAGTTCCAATGAAACGTTTTGCATTAAGCCCATGTAGAGGTTTGTCTTTTTGTAGTACCTTACATATGCATGTGAGGTTTTTTTGCTATGCCAATAGCATAATATTAATCTTTCCCTGAGCTTTTGTACTGCAATCCTATTGCAGAATGTGTTTGTACTTTGGTAGGGCCAGACAACTATGTTTAACTGGCCACTGGTGTAACAAAACTTGAGGGGGCCCCACTGCACTGTGAATGGAGGGGCAACCTACACTCAGGACCCACCCAGGAGCTCTCAAGCTAGGGGCCCAGGCACAGTGCCAGAGGGTGGTCCCTGGAGCTGGGGTTCCTTCAGCACTGCTGGGGCTGAGGGGGCTAAAGTTACGCCACTGTAACTGGCAAATATAACAGGGCTGTTGTTGTCAGTGTGTTCCCCACACAAATAAATTCCAATACAATACCATTTAATTAGCTGTTTGTTAGATTTAGAATGGAGAATGATACCCTCTATGATACAAATTGACCACATTGCACCCCAATCTGGATTACTCCTCACCTTCGTTAGTACCTCTCCACCAGAACCATTCATGATTGAAAGAACTATATATGTGTCACTATTTACTGCAGTACTGCTGCTCTCTATATATCTACTGCATGCCATGTAGTTTGGTAAGATGTGCTTCCTCAACAGAAAATGCATATCAAGATATTCTTACTTTACTTCCACCAAAAGTACACATTACACTCAACACTTTGATCAATGTACACCATCAGCACACCTTAAACATAGTCCCTGATACCCTCATGTTCACAGCCATATTAAAAGTCAAATATTTGGCTAACAAGTAAAGTATCTACTGTCAACTTTACTTCCACCAAAAGTACACATTACACTCAACCCTTTCATCACTGTACACCATCAGCACACCTTAAACATAGTCCCTGATACCCTCATGTTCACAGCCATATTCCAAGTCAAATATTTGGCTAACAAGTACTGTATCTACTGTCAACTTTATTCCATCACCATCTACATATCGTCCCTTCACAAAACATTTGACTCAAACATATCACCCTCACATGAACATAATATCATAATAAACCCACATGATTGGAACAGATGCCTCCAGACTGATCATCAACCACAAGCTAAGCAATGGACAATCGTGCACTCAAGTAGAACAAACCAAACTGCAAAGTCTTGCCACGCTTAAATGAATATACTTAAAGTTCCACATGGATCCAGAACAGGATCTAACCTGCCAGTATCCAATATAATCCACTGCTAAACAACATATTAAACTATTTCAACCATTCAAAATGCTATCCGATATGATTCACCTATACCAATTACAAAACACAACTAAATACAATATCCACATACCATCTAGACTCTGCTAAATGAAAATCCCAGAACCATACATGACGCTAAGATACTAAGGGGCGTATTTCCCAGCCCCTTGTGTCAAAGGTGTGTCACTATTTATCACATAAAAGAAACGCACCGCTGGGGCAAAGGCTTGCAAAAGGCCCCCGAGTATAAAACGACCATGCATATGGTAGAAATGCGCTATAGAAATAAATTCAATATAACATACCAAATAGTCCCAAAAATAGCGACAGCAACCTGGGCCACAGAACAGTACTGCACCTCACAATTGCATCATATACATAGGGTCAGCCAACTTAGCTGGATGGATCATCAACAAACACCACCTATTCCAAAATACAAACAAGCTGGGTGAAACAAAACTGGACACAGGACACCTGCTAAGAAAGACAGGTTGGTCTATTGCAATTTTGCCAGCAATACTGCAGATCCAGGCACCTCACTGTAAAGTGGAACATGGCCGGAAGAGGTGGCTGGTCGGAGAACCGACATAAACTGACACCACATGAATCATGCCTCTCTTTCAACCACAATAATCATGATCTAGAACAGTAGTTCTTAAACTGTGGTCCGGGGACTCCTGGGGGTCCGCGAAGCCTATTCAGGGAGTCTGTGACTGCTAAAATACATAGAGGTCCATTAGGATGGCAGGCGGAAAAGCACCCCGACCGCCATGGAAGCAGAAAACAACTGCCCGCCGGCACTGTGGGAAAACCGGTGCCAAATTAGGATCAACCGCCCAAAAAATCAGACCGCGGCGGAACGAGGCCAAGAAAAACTGCCCGTAGCAGGTGGAGATGGTCAAAATCCGGCAGAAAAACACCAACCCGCTGCAAGTTTAGCGGAGTCACCGCACCGGAAATTAGGATAACCCCGACGGTCCCACGGTACGTACCACTGTCTCCGACCGCCGTGGTCGGACAATGGTATGAATGCAAGAGCAAGCGGAAGAGCTGAAGCACAGCCACCGCGGTGGACGATCCGCAAAAAATATGGCGAACGAAGTCAAAACCCCACAAGAAGGCCAAAAAGTGCACACAGAAAACTAGCCATGTCCCCCAAATACACACCCCAATGACACAACCACATGGAAAAACGAAAAATACAAATCCCAGGACAACACTCCTGTCAGCAACACCCCAATTGGACACACCCACATAGCTGATTATAAAACCAGCCCCTTCCCTGACCACAATCCCTTGCAATACTCCAGGAGAGAAGGGACACATACCCCAGCTGACAGGAGAGGCAAAGGACAAACATCACTAGCCACACCACACACAGCACCACCACCACTTCCACACCAGCACAACTAACCCCCTGCACAACACACACCATACACAGCACAACCACAACCACCACTCACACTCCTGCACCCACAACCACTTTGCACACCACACACCATGGCCACACAGAAAATGCCCAAATTCACTGAGAGTGAGTTGAAGGTCATGGTAGATGAGATAGTCAGAGTGGAACCACAGCCTTTTGGTACCCTGGTCCAACAGACACCATTAGCCACAAGGACACAAATGTGGGCAAGGATAGTCCAAAGGGTCAATGCATTAGGGACCACCCCAAGATCAAAAAAGGAGATCATGAAGCGTTCGCATGATCTGAAGAGGGTGGTCAAGGAGAGGAGGAGCAAGAACCGTGAGCTGGCTCAGAGGACTGGTGGTGGCCCTCCCATTTCACCAAAACCATTCACACAATGGGAGGAGATGGTACTTGCCATACTGCATCCAGAGAGTCTCACAGGAGTAGCCGAGGGAGTGCAGGCTGGTAAGTACAAACAAATGACTACTGCCACTCTGCTATGTACTTGCTTGCACAACCACAAAGCTACACCACCTAGGACACATACCATCCATCCGCACCACACACTCACAAAAACATGGCTCACAGATCCAACATTCACCCACTCCCATCGACCTCAAACATAGCTACCAACATAACCATGGGGGCATGTGTACAGGCAGACAGCACTACAACTCCCACCAGGCCCCCTGGCCCACAGCATCAGCAAGATGGATCCCTCCCCCAACCCCACCTAGAAGCATGTGTCAGCCATTACACAACCCACATCGAACTCACAGGTAGGTAGCCATCTTCCCTGGGAGGGTGTCTGGGGTTGGGGGGCTGTACCACTATCCTACCATGCCCCCTGTCCCACAGCTACCAAGATGGATCCCTCCCCCACCCCACCCAGAAGCATATGTCAGCCATTACAGAACCCTCACCAAACTCACAGGTAGGTAGCCATCTTCCCTGGGAGGGTGTCTAGGGGTGGGGGCCCTGCACAACTACTCCCACCATGCCCCCTGTCCCACAGCCTACCAAGATGGATCCCTCCCGCCACCCCACCCAGAAGCATGTGTCAGCCATTACACAACCCTCACCAAACTCACAGGTAGGTTGCCATCTTCCCTGGGAGGGTTTCTGGGGGTGGGTGGCCTGCACCACTACTCCCACCATGCCCCCTGTCCCACAGCCTACCAAGATGGATCCCTCCCCCCACCCCACCCAGAAGCATGTGTCAGCCATTACACCACCCTCATCAAACTCCCATGTAGTTAGCCATCTCCCATGGGAGCGTGTTTGTGTCTGGGAGGCCTGCACTACTGCTCCCAACATCCCCTCTGTCCCACCCCTGAGCAAGATGGAGCACTCCCCCACCCAGAAGCAGTTTGAAGCCATTACACCACCCTCATCAAACTCCCACGTAGGTAGCCATCTCCCATGGGAGGGTGTTTGTGTCTGGGAGGCCTACACTACTATTCCCAACATCCCCTCTGGCCCACACCTGAGAAGGATGGAGCACTCCCCCACCCAGAAGCAGTTGGAAGCCATTACACCACCCTCATCAAACTCACATGTAGGTAGCCATCTCCCATGGGAGGGTGTTTGTGTCTGGGAGGCCTGCACTACAACCCCCAACATTTCCTCTGGCCCACACCTGAGCAGGATGGAGCACTCCCCCACCCAGAAGCCGTTAGAAGACATTACATCACCCTCATCAAACTTACAGGTAGGTATCCATCTTCACGGTGAGGGTGTTTGTGTCTGGGAGGCCTGCACTACTACTCCCAACATCCCCCTGCCCCACACCTGAGCAGGATGGAGCACTCCCCTACCCAGAAGCAGTTGGAAGTCATTACATCACCCTCATCAAACTTACAGGTAGGTAGCCATCTTCACAGTGAGGGTGTTTGTGTCTGGGAGGCCTGCACTACTATTCCCAACATCCCCTCTGTCCCACACCTGACCAGGATGGAGCACTCCCCCACCCAGAAGCAGTTGGAAGCCATTACACCACCCTCATCAAACTCACATGTAGGTAGCCATCTCCCATGGGAGGGTATTTGTGTCTGGGACGCCTGCACTACTACTCCCAACATCCCCCCTGTCCCACACCTGAGCAGGATGGAGCACTCCCCCACCCAGGAGCAGTTGGAAGCCATTACACCACCCTCATCAAACTCACATGTAGGTAGCCATCTCCCATGGGAGGTTGTTTGTGTCTGGGAGGCCTGCACTACAACCCCCAACATCTCCTCTGGCTCACACCTGAGCAGGATGGAGCACTCCCCCACCCAGAAGCCGTTAGAAGACATTACATCACCCTCATCAAACTTACAGGTAGGTATCTGTTGGACTTGGCCCTTCTGGCAGGTTCACCCCTGAACTTTTTGCTTTTATTGGTGACCTGGTGGTAGTGATTTTTGGTTTCTGCGCACTTTCCCTGTGTCCCAGAGTAAAGTGCGTGCGCACTCTGAGTGCATGTGGTGAGATAGGCCTGCCCTCCCATAGGAATGCATGGGGAATGTATGTGTCCCTGGTAGTTCCTGATGCATGGGGTGTGCAGGCTCGAGTTTGGTATGTGCGGACTCGTGTGATCGAATGCTGCGCGATGATGTGTGCGGCGTGCATGTACCTAGTGTGGAAGTGCCACTTCTAGAAGTGGGCACTTCGGTGTGCAGTGTAAAATGTGTGCCTTGTCTGGCGATTGGCTGGTTGAGGTCATGTAACGGGCCAGGGAACCCCCAGAGTCAGGAGGAGTCACCCAGTGGTGAATAGGGAGATCAGCAGCTAGATGGGTGGGAGGAGTACACCTGGGTCCTGAATAGGGCTGGGCTCAGTATCCCTCTTCACAGTGAGGGTGTTTGTGTCTGAGAGGCCTGCACTACAACTCCCAACATCCCCCTGTCCCACAACTGAGCAGGATGGAGCACTCCCCCACCCAGAAGCAGTTGGAAGCCGTTACATCACCCTCATCACACTTACAGGTAGGTAGCCATCTTCACAGTGAGGATGTTTGTGTCTGGGAGGCCTGCACTACTACTCCCAACATCCCCCTGTCCCACACCTGAGCAGGATGGAGCACTCCCCCACCCAGAAGCAGTTGGAAGCCATTACACCACCCTCATCAAACTCACATGTAGGTAGCCATCTCCCATGGGAGGGTATATGTGTCTGGGACGCCTGCACTACTACTCCCAACATCCGCCCTGTCCCACACCTGAGCAGGATGGAGCACTCCCCCACCCAGGAGCAGTTGGAAGCCATCGCAGTACACCGAACAAATTTACAGGTAAGTAGCCAGTACGTGCACCCACCTATTTTACACAAATTAAATGGTGCCATATGACAACAGCAGCGCTCTCATTGCATAAAGAGGCATACCTACCCCATTGCCCAGCACAGTGTGCACATAGGTAAGCTAAGGAAACTGTCACAGCTACCATAGTGCGACACACCAATGCACATGCAGAAGAAAGTCAGGGCACAATCATGCCCAGCGCCTAGTTACATGTGCATCGCCATGATGCAAGTGCAACAAGGACCATCCGAAAAATTTGAAAGCATGTGTGGTGGCACAAATCAAGATATGCGCATGACAGGACAAAGGGATGCAGGAGATGACAATGGCCAGTCCATGGCCAGATGTGACGTCTGCCAGGTCTGACAAATAAACAATGAGTTCTCAATTAAACAGACGTTGTGCCAGGCCCTAAATTGCAACAAGTCCCTGTAAACCTTAATTGTGCACGGGTCGCATGGTATGCCTTGACACCTCACACCATGGACAAGTAATGCCTGTACCACTGCATCATGTCAGGAAGCACAGCAGTACACATAGTCAACAATGTGATGATATGTCAATTGTGCAGTGTACAAAAAGTGAATGACACACAGCTAACACAAAGCTTGCCGGGTGCACTGCAATGACCATTTCACATCTGACCCACAGGTGACTAAGAACTCACTGCAGAGGACAACACCAGCAACCTGCAGAGCCAGTCTCCACCCCCGGTACATGGACTCTCAGATGTTGACTCCCAGGATTCTATGGACGATGAGCTTGAGGCCGGCGCATCTGGTGTGCCAGGGAGCAACAGGTCTCAGGACCCCATCGTCCCCCCCCACCACATCTGTGCCAACATCAACCTCATAGCAGACCCCTGCTGTCACGGCCTGTGCGGCCACCACCACCACCACAACCACCAGTGCTGCCTGCAACACCCTCCATGTCCCCGAGGATGACCAGCACACACCACCGAGGGAGGAGGGCAGAAAGAGGATGCCGGGGCCCACAGTGGTGAGGCAACAGGTCTGTGGCAGCAGGGCAGGTGGGAGGGGCAGGGCCACCCAGGGACACCAGGAGGCTGGGACCCACTACCTGGAACACATCACCAGAGTCCTGGGCGCATATGAACAGGCCCAGGGATGAACGGGCCGGTCGGACGAACTGTTGCACGAGCTCATCCTGTTGATGAGGTCCATCAACACACGCATGGAACAAATCGTGGACCTCTTAGGCCAGCAAGTGGCGGTACTGAGGGACAGGCTTGCGCCACAGATAACACCTCCACCTCCCTCTGGTGGGCCGCACGATGACAGTTCACCATCCTCCCCTGCGCCCACAGAGAGGGGTGAGTCCTCAGACCCCACAGGCTCTGCAGCAGGACCTCCTGCCAAACGATGAAGGGGCCGTCCCAAGAAGACCCTGGGAGTATCTGGAGGCCAAGCACCTGCCAGTCGCCAGTCACGGAGCCAGCCATGATGGCAACCCTCTCTACCACTGCATTGACCTTTTGGACTTTCCTTCCCCATACTGCCTTGTGAATGGCATCTGTCTGTTGGACTGGGTCAATACAGCAATGTGGTGACTACTCGATTATCTCATCTACCACAACTGTCAACTCACTGCTCCACCCCACCCCCAATGGAAATGTACACCCCTCTCGCATCTCACCTTTGTCAATAAAATATCCTCACACACATGTCATCGTGTCTGCTCCATATTTATTGCAGGATGTTCAGTCTCCAACATGATCACAATGTACCAGGAGCATGGGCTGTATGTAGGCAAGGAGAAGTCAAAGGCACCTAGGGAAACACAACAGAACAACTGTTACTGGTCTGGGTGTGGCATCACAGGCATCACACAACCCCTACCATCAGGATAACCCAACATGCGCATATCAAAATGGCCAACAAGTGTCAACATACACGTCCTGTTGATGTTCCCAAATGACATTTCCCAGAAACATTTCCAACCACCACTGAGTCTACAACTGGCTGATGCTACAATTCTCACATGCCCCTTCACGACAACAGCAATATCATCAGACAATGGGTATGTTGCACATTGACACCCACCGTCAAGTGAAGTAGTGGGTGATGAGCTGTTCACGCAGGTCAACTCCTTCCTCCTCTCCACTGTCCTCATCACTGGACACGGCTTGGTTTGCAGGCTGGGGCCTTGGGTCCTCACCATCATCCAGGAGCAGGGGAATCTCCAGCGAATGGCTAGGTTGTGGAGCCTGCAGCATGCCACTACAATCTGACACACCTTCCTGGGCCAGTGCACCTCCGGTCTTGTCCAGGCAGCAGAAACGTGACTTGAGCAGGCCGAAAGTATGCTCCACCCTCCTCCCATGGGCCTCATTGTAGTGGACTTCAGCCGGGGACCTGGGATTCCGCAGTGGGCTCAGCAACCAGGGACGGTTGGGATATGCAGAGTCACCTCGGTATGACAAACACAAATAGACATTGCAACGTCGCAGAGGCTCAGGGCAGCAGGTCACACACACAGCACGCCACACGACTAGGCATACTCACCCACAATCCATGCACGCTCGGGAACAAGATTAGCCATCAGCTGGGGCACTATGCTGTTCCGCAGGATGTAGGAGTTATGGGCCGAGCCTGGGAATTTGGCACACACGTGCGAGATGGTCATATCTGCCAGGCACACCACCTGCACATTGATGGAGTGCTAATGCTTGCGATTGTCGTAAATGTGCTCACTTGCCTGTGGTGGCACAAGCCCGACATGGGTGCAATCAATGGCCCCAACAACATTGGGGATGTGTCCAAGGGGATAGAAGTCTCCCTTCACAGCTGGCAATTCAGCACCCCTGGAGAAATGGATGCATCTGGTGGACAGTACATCACGCAGCACCATGCTGAACATCGGTTGTGACATCCCACATGCGCTGGCCACGGTTTCTTGGAACGATCCAGTTACAAAAAAATGCAGGGCTGCCATCACCTTATAAGTAGGGGTGAAAGCTGTTGGATATGTCCTGCGGGGCCGCAGGTGGGGCTCCAACAGATCACAAAGGGTTTTCAGGGTGGCTCTATCCAGGCGGCATTTCCATATGATCGCAACATCCTCCATGTCCTCCAGCACCGTCAAGTGACGAGTCAAATTTGGCCTCCTCCTATTTGAGATGATAGTGGACACATGTCAATGCAATACATCATGAGATGTGCACAGCATATCACGTCCTGGATGACACAACAACAACAATGACATCAATATTGACTAACAGACCAGCGTACATGTAGGGACACCTTCAGCTACACAAAGGGCACACCTGTCAACTTACGCAAGGCAAGTACCTCAAACACCACCTTGGTCAATATGAATGAACATAGGGATATGGCCACATTTCACATGGGCACGCCTGGGAGTATAGCATCCAGCATATATGTAACTAATCAAAACCACTGTCTCATACCTAGCTGCTGTACTTGTCACACCTTAATGCATCATTACAACCTGGCACACATCCAACACACAATGACCACAGTCGGCGCTGGAATGACGAATATGTTCATGAGCAGACATGAGAGGCAATGCAAAATAGAACATCATTCATTGAGACGAGCATCGCTGTGATTGTCACTGGACCTCAACACATTGACATGTGTACACATTGTACAGTCCCAAACAACACTGTCCTGCCTACACCAACATGAAATCCATAAGTGACATGTGAGTGGGTACAGGCCAATCTACGATACACACACACAAACGTGGCATGTGTAGCCATCAGTGGAGTTACTGGAACATTGGCATCATGTGCACAATGATGTGCCATTGAACATCTTGGCACTGTGCACTGTTGATGTTTGACAGATGGCCATTGCGATTGTATGGCACCCAAATCGTGGTAGCTACCGCCTGGCCCCGGCGGTGTATCACCAGCACCTCCATTCACACAAGTGCAGTAGTGATAGGCATGGAGACATGTGGAAATGGCAGTTGGCATGCTCCGCCGCATGAATGGCGAAGCCTCGTGTCAATGTATGGCACCCATATCGCGGTAGCTACAGCCTAGCCCCAGTGGTGTGTCACCAGCATCCCCATTCACACAAGTGCGGCACTGATAGGCATGGAGACACGTGGAAATGGTGGCTGGCATGCACCGCCACTAAAATCGCGGTAGCGCACACCGGGCCCCTGCGGTGTGTCACCGCCATGGAGCTTGCCCTAGAGCCAATGCGATGCTCAATAGCGGTGGCATGATGCAATTTTGAAGATTGCGGTAGGCATGCTCCGCCACCGTGGATGCAGTCATTGGCTGCATTTGAAAGATGCACCATCGCAGTAGCGCACATCAGGACCCTGCAGTGTGTTCTCGCCATGGAGCTTGCCCTAGAGCCATTGCGAAGCTTGATAGCTGTGGCATGATGCAATTTTGAAGATCGCAGTAGGCGTGCTCCGCCACCGTGGAGGCGGTCATTGGCTGCATTTGAAAGATGCACCATCGCGGTAGCGCACCCCGGGCCCCTGCGTTGTGTCACCGCCATGGACCATGCCCTTACAGCCAATGGGAGCCATGATTGCAGTGGCATGATGCAATTTTGAAGATCGCGGTAGGCGTTCTCCGCTACCGCGGAAGCGATCATTGGATGCATTTGGAAGAGGCAGACCCGGACCACCAATTGCTGCAGCTTGGCACCTTTGAAACGACCCCAGGGGGTTATTTATGTGTGGGAGTGAGCCTCACATTCTGCCTGCTCCAAGAGTCTGCTGCCTGAGACCCCTCACCTGCTGCTGCCTCCAGGAACTGCTACCTGAGACCCCTCACCTGCTGCTGCCTCCAGGGACTGCTGCCTGAGACCCCTCACCTGCTGCTGCCTCCAGGGACTGCTGCTTGAGACCCCTCACCACCCAATTCTGCCGCTGTAAACTCATGTCCACAGCGATGGCAAGGACAAAGAAGATCCGTGCTAGTCCATTCCCGAGCGAGGAGCTGGAGGTTCCGGTGCATGAGTTGCTCACACTGTACCCAAGGCTTTATGGTACCCCAAATGTTGTGGTAAGTCTTCGACAGAGGTGCAGTAGGGCAAGGGGGCCACACATGTAGTTGGACTGATGCAGTATGTGCCTGGGAGTGTGGGGTGGTGTTATGCACTGCCTGACATGCTGTCTCCAGTGGGAGGGTGTGTGTACCCAATGCCACAGCTTTCCCTCCCTGCACATGTATGTATGAGTGACCTGTGTTGTGTTGTCAGCCAAACAGTGACACAGAAGGTTGTTCATGCTGTAGTCAGGATAGTGATTGCTTGGCTGGATGGCTGTGTGTGCCCCTGTAGTCCATCTCAGTGTGAGCCCAGCTGGCCTGCACAGTCCCCGCCTAAAAAGACAAGGACACCTCACTTAACTTACAGAGTATGACATCAGTCTTTTCACATTGCACTCCAACTATGGGCCATCTCAGCACTGTAGTTTGCACACAACTGTCCTTGTGAATGACATTTTATATTTGTGTGATCATGTCCCTCAATGTGACCACCGTGACACATTCATCTATTCACAGGACAGGGATATTGATGGCTGCGCAGTCTTGGACACAGTGAGTCCACCCCCAAACACAGGTTGACATGTGATGTATGTGTTGCTCAAGCCAACAATGGACTGGAGATGTGGGCAGGCTACATGGGTGTTTCCGTGCTGGCATCCTGCATGTGCGTGAGATGTGCAGGGACTGTGTTCCCCCTCACACCTGCATGCTTTCACACCAGCTTTTCCCATGCAGGTGTCCAATGTGAGCTGTACTATAGTCTCTGATTGCCAATTTAGTTGGATATGTGATGATTTTGTATCTTGCTGCTATACTGATAGATGTTGGTACATGACACTGTGTCACAGGCCCGGTTCTAGCAGGTGGGCTGGGTGGGCCAGGTCCACCCAAACAGGAGCCTAGCCCACCCAAACAGGAGCCTTGGCCCTCGCAGTGAGTGAGGGCTTGAAGGCAGGCACGCAAAGCACACATCATGTGTGTCAGCCCGGGACGAGACAGCTTCCCGGTCGTGCACACACACAGACAGTTTTAGAGATTATCGCAGCCACACCCGAGTACTTCACAGGTCTTTAAAAGACCATTTACATGTTAACAAGGCTTTGTTTATTTTTTCACCCCTTCATCTCCACATGGCAAAGGTGACAATGTTCTGCTGCGTGGATATTTCTTTTATTATTTGCAGCGCAGGAGAAAATAAGTTTGTTTATTCCTGTCACCTTTCCTGACCTCTGCAGCTGCTTATCACATCAGGCTGTGACACAAAGTTTGACTGATGGAGTAGGTAAGAGAATGTGTTACTATTTGGTTTTCTTTTTAAAATCTGGACAGGCCCAGCAGGACACATACTTTGTGCATGCTTTATTTAAACAGTTTTTATCATCATCATGGCCGATGCAGGACAACAATAAGACAATACAAAATGCCCAGATAACGCTGGTGATAAATGAGCTCAGTGGGTTACTGCCTTTGTCACAGAGATCCTTGTGCTACTTGCAGTTCAGTAGTTACAATTCTAACATAGAACAGTGACCAATGAACTGTCACCAAAGAGCTGCATACAAACATGAATGGTATAGTTAGAACTTTGCTTTCTTTTTTTGTGTTATAGTTAGAACTTCCCCAGTCTTTCATTATTCTAATGTTGCTAAAATGAGTATGTTTGGGCAGATATACATTTTTATCAGTAAATCTGACCCCCATGGAATACTCTTTAAATCCTAAGGTTGTGTTTCCCCAGACCAAACCCTCTTAAAATATACTGCCCACCAGTATGGATGACATGTGATTCATACACCTTGTAATCCCCATTGCCTTATGTGACATTCCCTGTAGACTGATTTACATACTTGTATGATTCATTGTCTCTGTATAATGTGTGCGTGGTGTAAAATACTGACACACACTACACTGATATGAGTAGTGCTGTACAACAAATGAAATGCATATGAGAGAGGGGCTACGTAAAGATGAGTGCCCTGTTGGAGGGTGGCAGTGAGAGAATTCGAGGAGGAGGTCAATAGGGGGAGGGGCTATGGAGCGATGAGGGGCACTGTTGGAGGGTGGCAGTGAGGGAAATCCGAGGATGAGGTCATGGGGTAGAGGGGGGAGCTAGGGAGAGAAGAGGGGCACTGCTGGAGGGTGGCAGTGTGGGAGTCTGAGGAGGAGGTCATGAGGAGGATGGGCTACAGAGAGATGAGGGACACTAGTGGAGGGTGGCAGTGAGGGAATCTGAGGAGGAGGTCGATAGGGGGGGCCATGGAGGGATGAGGGGCACTGTTGGAAGGAGGTAGTAAAGGTTATTTACGGAGAAAGAGGTTATTGGTGCGGCACCAAAAAAGACTTTCGCATCAGCGCTGTCATGGCCTTTCTGTTTTTCTTTATTTAATTAGCAGTCGGGTCATAAGGGCTACTGTGGATCATACTTTAAAGTGCGTGCTAATTATATTTACCGTTATATTCAATGTTTTAAGTTTGCAGGTGATTTTACTAATGTTTTTACCGGGAAAAATGAAAGTGGAGCCCGATGGTGCCTGATATGGGGCTGCTGCCCAAGGTCAGCTGTGAGATAAGGTGCACTGGAGAGGAGTAGTGGATAATCAAGCCAGTAAGGGAGTGCGTTGCAGAGTTCGGGTCAGGTGGAGATAGTAATGAAGAGGGATTCTCCCTGAAGGCTCGCACAGAGGGAGCCTGAGTAGTGTCACTTGCCTGATACTCCCACCTCAGAAACCTCCTCTTCCCATCAAAGGAACATTACATGGAAAAAACACTTTTTGAGAGTGATAATATTTAGAAAGAGATTTGGAATAGAGTGCGTTTTACTGGACCTTGTAAGACTAAGAAGAGATAAAGGAGGGCCCTGAAGCAGGCCTGCCTAGACATATATGCGACAAATCGAGCCCGCAGTGGCCCACCCAAATGCACCCTTGGCCCATCCAAATAAAAAATTCCTGGAGCCGGGCCTGCTGTGTCACTGATCATTTCCCCCTCTTGTCTCCCGTGCCTGCAGCTCAAGGTACACCAGCGTAAGGCCGTGTGGAGGGCCATTGCATTGAAGGTGCGAGCTCTGGGGGTCTAAAACCGGCGGCGCACCCACTGCCACAAGAGATGGGACGACATCAGCCGGCTGGCAAAGAATGTGGCAGAAATGACCTTGGGGCTGCTTCCTCTTACTGGGCGTCTGGCACGGCTCAGCATGACACCACTAATGGGGCACATCTTGGCGGTGACACAGCCTGAGCTGGATGCACGTTTGAAGGAGCATCGGCAGCAAGCCAGGGGTGAGCATTTGGGGAGTCTGAGTTTGGCTGGGAGTGGCTGCATGTGTACAGAGCCTGTGCCAGCGCTGGCCTATGTGTTGTTGGTAGTGTGATGCTGTGGCATGTAAGTGGCTGCTGGCCTGGGTGCCTGTGGCATGCATTTGCCCTACCTGTACTTACAAAGGTGATTTGGATGATGTGCCTTCACATTACATTCTGAGTTGTGCTCTTCAGGTTTCTTCTGCATTGGTGTAGTCTTTGAAATCCCATGGGAGGGGACGGCAGTGTGCCCGTTCTGACTGTGCGCCCATCAATGTGTCCATTGCATGCACCCATATTGGGGAGGCCTACACATCTTACAGCAATGTGCAGCATTATATTGTCCCCAAAGTATGACATGGTGGGTGGCATGGGCTAATGTCCATCGTGGACTTTCATGTTGTAGTCTGGGTCTGTGTTGTCCCCTTCTGTTCCATCCAGTTCTGTCATTGGCAACAAGTAGTGTGCCCCCATCATGTCCCTAGGTGTGCTCAGAACTAGTTGTGTGTCTGTTTGAACAGAGCCACAAGCAGGGTGTTGTGCTGTGTGGTCATCACATGGCTCACTCATGCCTGAGTTTCCAGTTTCCACGCACTGCTTGAGTCTTTATAGTGAGTGCACAGGGTGGTGTGCAACATGTAGATTTGGTCAACTTTTGTCATGCATTGCTTGCATATGTTTGTACCGTTGCTGCCACTGACCTGACCCTACATCTCTCTCTCTCATGCAGCATCACCTGTGGTTACGGAGGGACTGGAGACGGACACTGGTGGGGGTGCAACTAGCACCACAGCTGCCCAGGAGCCCAGTGACCAGGAGTCTGCTGGAGGAGTCCCAGCCTGAAAAGCAAAGCACCACATCATCCAATGCCAGTGGGGCTGCATCTATGTTGGAGGGCACAGGGAACGGGGACTCTGCATCGACTTCCACCTCACAGCGGCCATTGCCCACCCTCCCAGCCACCTCCTCTGGTGCTGCCCATGTCCGCCTCAGTAAGAGGGTAAGAGTGTCCTTCACCCCTGGCACCGCTGGCCCTGCCCCTGTCCCCCCTGCTGCCATCAGTGCTGCGTCTGTGGACCTTTTGCGCCAGCTGTGTGTTGGTCAGACAGCTCTCCTCAATGCCTTCATTGACCACGACAAGAAATTGGCCCAGGTGGTTGCTTTCATGGAGGGAATACATTTGTCATCAGCAGTGACGTCTGCCCTGCAACAGGCACATACTCACAGTCCAGCTCCAGTCCCTTTGTCCACCCCCCTGGGAGTGGCCACGTCTGACGACAGTGACCACGGTCCACATACATCAAAGTCACGATACAGCACACGAAGCACACAGCAGCAGCAACCCAAGCGGTCCCGGGCGCAGACCCCATCCCCACAGAAGATCAAAGCCACCCCAGAGCGCAGGGAGAAAAGCCCATCAGGCGACACCAGTGGACAAAAAGCCAAGCAGCAGACCTCAGGCACACATGCCTCAGTGGCATCCCCATCCAAGGAGTCTCCTGCCCTAAAGCATCGTGCAAAGATAATTGTACAGTGTCAGTGCCCACCAGGGAGGTGGTGCATGCCAAGGGTACACCTAGGAAGGGCGCCAAGTCAGAATCACCAACCACCTCGACTCCCATTCCAAGCCCAGTGAAGCAGGGGCCAGAGGGCACTGTAGGGGTAACACCTAGTAAACAGGGGAAGGGGGAGCAGAGGCAAAGCCAGGCAAAGCGTTCCGCTGGGTCCAGCGCATCACCAGAGGGGCTGCCAGTGCCTGCACCTGCTGCAGCAGTGGTGGTGAGTGTGCCTGTTGTGCCCACACCACTTCCCATTGATCCAAAGTCAGGCAAGCCATTTAGGATCCCCAAGAAGTGGAAGGGCACCCCGCTACAATATCCCAGCCACACTGTGCCTCCCGTCTGCATGACTCCACCTCCACATGCCACTACACCACCTGGTCCAAGCAGCCCTCCAGCTTGCCAAGCCACTGATAGCTCTGCCTCAGCTGTTCTGCTCTCTCCCCGGTCAAGTGCCCCACCAGTCCCCGAGACACAGCCAGCTCCCAGTCCACCTGACAGCCAAGTCTGAGTGTTAATCACCCTCACACACCTGTCTCTCACACAGGTGGGCCTGTACTGCACATTGTTGCCCCCTGACTGTGTTGCTAAGCATGGAAAGGTACAGTTGCACACATTCCCTCTGCAGCTTCTCGTGGACTCAGTCACCACCCTGGACTGGCCACTGGCCTTGTTGCTCTTTGCTGTGTTGAACTTTTCCCTGTGCAGCTTCTCATGGACTCAGTCTGCACTTTGTCCTGCCCACTGGTCTTGTCGTTCGCTGCTGTGTGCCCCCTGCCTGTGCAGCTTCTCATGGAATCAGTCTGCACTTTGTCTTGCCCACTGGCCTTGACGTTCACTGCTGTGTGCCCCCTGCCTGTGCAGCTTCTCATGGACTCAGTCTGCACTTTGTCCTGCCCACTGGACTTGTTGTTCACTGCTGTGTGCTCCCTGCCTGTGCAGCTTCTCATGGACTCAGTCAGCACCCTGGACTGGCCACTGGCCTTGTTGCTCTTTGCTGTGTTTAACTCTTCCCTGTGCAGCTTCTCATGGACTCAGTCTGCACCCTGGACTGGCCACTGGCCTTGTCGTTCACTGCTGTGTGCCCCCTTAAAGTGCAGCTTCTCATGGACTCAGTCTGCACTTTGTCCTGCCCACTGGCCTTGCCGTTCACTGCTGTGTGACCCCTGCCTGTGCAGCTTCTCATGGAAATGCTCTGCACCTTGTGCCCTGCTCATCTCTTCTCATGCTACCGATCTGTGCAATATGTGAATAAAGACAGTTTCTCCTGTTGTCTTTTTTGTCAGTGTCCTTACTGAATGAAGTTCTTTTCCTGTGTGTAAATGGTTTAATGTGCCACATGGTCTGTGAGGCACTTCAACATGGTCAATGTTTAGGCTCACTTACTCTCTTTGGTTTAGGGGTGACAGGGTCTTCATTTCTGCTTGACCCAGATACTTGTGGTGGGGATGTATGACGTTACAACGCATGCTGTTACAATGCATGCTGTTACAATGAAAGTTTTACAACGCGAGTGCATTGACAACGCAGGACATTACAACGCAAGTCTTTACATCGACTTGCACTAGATGGCGTGCTAACATTAAAAAAGTGTAATTTACTATTCCAACTCCAGTCCACGTAACAGTAGGGAAGGTGTTGGGATAGTAAACTACACTATTTTTAATGTTAGCACGCCATCTAGTGCAAGTCGATGTAAAGACTTGCGTTGTAATGTCCTGCGTTGTCAATGCAATCGCGTTGTAACAGTTTCGTTGTAATGGTAGTGCGTTGTAAAAGTTGCGTTGTAAAGGTTGTTCCCCTTGTGGTGGTAATGGTGTCTATTCCGAATGGTTATCAGTAGTCATTTACTCGATTAGTTCATGTTGGCTCTATTGTACACATGTCAGGGGGGTGTCACTGCCAGCAGAGTGGGTTTCTGCACACAGTATTGCAGGCAGGCTGTCCAGGGTCATCATGTATGTGTGTTCTTCCTTTATGTGTGCCCAGTGGTGTATGTGTGTGGTCATCTTGTGATGGCCAGTCATCATAGTCCCATGGCTTTCTTTCCATTTGTGCTCTTGGATGGCCAGGTAGTGTGCAATGTGAAGGGGATGAGTTTGTTGGGAGTGTCGATGTGTACATGCCTCTGCAATGTTAACTACACACATGTGTCACCCAGGAGTTGTGTGCCTGTTGTTTTGATTGTTCATCCCTGTGGATGTGGTTGCATGCCCATGTATGAGTTGTATGTTGTGCACTGTGCAGTGTGTTGGTGTGTCCTTGCAGTTCTGTCTGACTATTACTTGTTGTTTTTGTTACTTGTGAGTATGCAGGGAGTGTTAAAGGCAAGTCAGTGTCGTGTTTTGTTTCACATCCATGTGTTTTGTTGCTGTTTGTGGGGACTGTGCAGACCTGCTGCTCCACACTGCCATTGTGGTTGTGTTTTCGAATGCCTTGCTGTCACATGGTGCCTTCTTGCCTCCAGTGTGGCATGTTGTGTGTGTTGTCATGCCATCCCCTATCTGTGCTTCAGCTGCCTACCCATTGTGGGTCTGCAGTCCCTCTCTTTGTGTGTGGTACACTACTGCCATGTCCCCTTTCATCATTGTGCCTATACGTGGTTTGCCTTGCTGTCTCCCTGTGTTGTTGCACTGAGCTGTCTGTGGTTTGTGTTCACTGACTGTGCCAGCCATGTGTGCTTTGATGGTGTAAGGGTGTTGTGCTCTGTTCCTTGTGTTGATGTGATGTACACATGCTTGTTGTGTGTCTCCATAGCCTTCTATTTGTGTGCAGGCCACCTTGGTTTCCATATTTGTTGTGCTCCATTGCTGTTGGCATGTGGGGTGTGTATGTGTGTGTGTGTGTCAGTCTGTGGTATGTATGTGTGACTGTGCAGGCTGTGTGTCCATTTGGATGTTAATTCCTTGTATGTGTTCAGTTGTTGCTTGTCCTCATTTATATTTCCCTGAGTGTGGTGTTGTGTGTGTTTCCCTGGCCCTGTGCTACTGTGTTGTGTGTTGTGTGTTCCTGTGCAGCCACTCCTGCAGTGTGTGTCTCCATGATTGTTTGTTGTGTGGTGCACGGTGTGTATTGCCCTGGCTTGTTGTTGTGCATGGGGTGCACAGTAGGGGCACATGGCATGTGCCTTCATGGGGTGTGCTAGTGTGTGGTGGGAGGGGGTGTGGCCCTTTGGTCTTTGTGCCCTGCCCATGCCTGGCACTGGCCCTGCCTTCTGCATTGTGCGCATGTATTTGCTTGTGTTCACAGCTGCGGTGACGTGACCGTGACATTGCTGCATGGTGGCGGTAGCTGTGTGTCCAGGATGCAGCGGGGTGACTTTGTGGCAGGTGGGCGATGTGTGGGTGCCCTTGTGGATGTGTCCCTATCCCCCCTAGGGTGTCTGATGTGGATTTGGACCCTGTGTCAGGCCGTGTGTTGTGTTGTTGCGTACCTGTGGCGGCGTCCGCGGCGGTCCATGAGTTCCTGGTGATGTAGCAGGTACAGCACTGGAAAGATGTGTAGAGCTGGGTCCATGGCGGTCGTGAACGGGACTCTGGTTTCGCGCTCTGCTATTGAGCTTCTGCCGTCTCTGGTTGGGCGGTGTCTCCGCTGCGGTGCGGCTGCTTGCTTGAGTCATCCTAATTTGTGGAGCGGGGCGGACGTCATTTCGCACAGCGGTGAGTCTCCATTGGCTCCCACCGCCGCAGTGGCAGGCGCATTTAGATGGCGGTGTGTGAAGCACCGCGGCGGTCGGAAATTGGCCTATGTTTGTCAATACTAATATGGTGGGCGTGATGTCCGCTGCTGACGGGCGTAAAAATGCATTTTTCCGCACTGCCAGCGCCGCGGTGGTGCCACCGCCCTACATCCTAATGGACCCCATAGTATTAACAAATTAATAAAGACTATCTAAATAAAGAAGAAAATACAAAAGTGAACATTTTAAAACATTCTATGAATGTGAAGACATTTGAAATTGGATACAAAAAATTAGTTGGTATCCACAGATTCACTTGTGGAAGCAGTGAAAGTGCATCAAACAGAATTTAATATGAACAATAAATGGCAGCAATTGAATTTAAAAAAGCTCCAAACGTCCAAATAAAATTAAAAGTTAGATTTTTTATAAATGTGTTTGGGAATTAAATTAAATATTCCATCATTTGTATATTTGATGAATATTTTTTCCGTATTTTTGTATATTGTTTTGCTGTTCAAATTATCAAAAATGCTTAAGTTGGGGTCCCTGACTTCCAATAATGACTCAGTAGGGGTACCTGAATTTCAATAATATTTCAGTGGGTGTCCCTGGGTTCCAGTAATGATTAAGGGCCATATGTAGGTACCTAAATACCGGTCGGTAACGGCCGAAAATCGGTAAATATCCTGTTACCGACCGGTATTTAGGCAATTGAGATGTAGGTGGCTGGATTTCAGGATTCGGTAATTTACCGAATCGGAATTTTAAGAAATCGGTAAAATACCGATTCGGTAAATTACCGAATCCTGAAATCCTATGTAGGGGGCACTCAAGTGAGTGCATTTTTGGTTTCTGGATTTGTTATTTACCACCAACTACAAGTTGATGGTAAATAACGAATACCTTTTAAAAAGCAATTTTGTGCTTTTTGAAAAGTGCCATGTGGCCTTAGGGCATGTATGGTACGCCACATGTGCACACATGCACGATTCAGGGGTGCAACAGGGTGTCAATGTGACACCCTGCCACCCATGAATATGCTCCCCCTATTACTGATTCGGTATTTACCGAATCGGTAATAGTGAATGGCTTCCCATTCATTCCTATGGGCCTCCAGGCCCATAGGAATGAATTGGAAGGGATGCATTATTACCGAATCGGTAAATACCGAATCAGTAATACCGAATATTACCGTTTCGGTAATAATTGCCAAATGTTTACCTACATTCTATTTACCGATTCATAAATACCGAATCGGTAAAATTCGGTATTTATGAATCGGTAAATAGAAATTATCTACATATGGCCCTAAGTGTGGGATTTGCAGGAGTAAAAAGGTTGAAAACCACTGATCTAGAATAATGGTAAGAGATTTTTACCCTGACAATGCATGCAATTATACAACTGTCAAAGGCAATGTCAAATACATCTATAGGGTGGAAAAGAGGAGGAAATATTACAAATATTCAGTTGCGATTTAGGGGAAGAATTTTTTTCACCATGCAGAAAAATGTCACGTTTGCAAAAGCACATTTTTTAAGCACATTTCTGCATGTACGAATTCCCACTTGGTTAATTTTATGTATTCAGTACATTACACAATGGACCACCACAGGATATCTATTACTCATTGATGTCCCTGTTAAGATCTTTTGTGATTTCCAACAAAGCCAGTCCATTAATCCAAACGATGGTAGTATTGCTATGGTACTAAATATGAAATTTGTCACAGTAATCTTTGTAAATGTGGCGCTATCTCTCTATAATGAAAAACAAAGGCATTTGCACTGCTTACAAAAAATAACAATCTGAAACAAAAAACACCAATAGGCATCAGTAATCAGTTCGAAGACACAACCGGTGTAAGCTTGGATTTTCACAATAACGGTTTACTAAGTCCAAAACCCTTTTGCCAGCTATGTATCTCCCAGAAACCACATAATCGAGGCTGTTGCTGTTTTCTGAAAGCAATTAAATGTAACAGTGCCATTGTTTTTCTGTGGATTCATGCATGGCAATTTTTTATTATTTTTTATATTATTTTTTGAAGATGTGTCATTTGTGCAATGGTGAGGACCTTGGCTTCTCGTTATTTCCACCGTGCAGTTTTATAAATGTCTTTAAAACAAGGATTAGGTACACATTTGGAATGAAAGATAATTTCTTCAATGACAGTTGATTTGCAAGGTGGGAAGCTTCACAGCATGTAATCCATAATTGAAACGTTCAACATGTTTCTCAAATGTCCTTTGAAATTCCCTCCCAATGACCAGTCCCATCCCTTTCAAGGCTGCCCAACCCCTGCTTCTGTATTATTAGCTCAGTAGGGGTTCCAACGCACCAATCACAGAGCTTTTCCCTGTTTTTCCATTTAACTGCTACCTGTGTATCATCTCTGTTCAGCATTCCTCCAATGTACTAGTCGTGCATTGACTTTACTCTAATCCCAACGAATCACCATAACACATTTCTCCTTCTGTTATTATTTTATTAGTGTGTTGTAATTTTCCAGATCCTTTGTTTGCAGATTCCATCTCTTAAATCCAGAACAATTGTAGATCTCACAAAATGCAATACGGTGTGATGAGATGAAAAATAACTAGGGCTAATTTGTAATTGCAAACATATTGTAAAATACATTTTAGTTGTCCACTGACCTGTCTGTTGATAGAAAAATACAAAAAACAGGGAAGGCTCATTTCGCGCAGATGTCTTTATATAGTGCTCAATATTTGGATTCGGCTGCTGGTCTGTTCTTAAGTTTTAACTAATCAGCAGGGCCACTGGAATTATTCGATTGTGCGGCTGTGGCAATTTTCACATAATTACAGATTTGCCACATGTGCCACATAATCCATCATTTGCTGCATAATCTGCAGATTTTAACTAAGCAAAAAGTTCTTTCTTGCTAAAACGGTTCAAAAGGTGCTGAGAATGCAATGATGTGTTGCCACATAGTGGAAGGCTCTTTGCAAAACTGGACTGGTCACCTTTTTCTGCTGCCTATTACTATATTTGGGTGCTAAACTTGTACTAATGAGGTGCAACCATTGCCCCAGACAGTGTTACCAAGTATAACAATGACAAAATAATGAAGTAAAACTATCACAAAATTAGCCACATTATTCCGCATAATTCCAGTGGTCCTGCTGATAGGGGCCGAGACATAGGAAGATAAAGTGATTTGTCCGTGACCACAACGGATGCCCACCCAACAAGCTCCGCAGCCCCCCTGCACAAGTATGCGAAGAGAGGTCCCCGAGTCTCCCATATCTCACAGACACTCATTGAATTTGGGATGAATGGTGCCGCCCTGAATGGCTAAGGGTCGCTGTACAGTTGGGGCCCCCCTTGCGCTGCAGGGGATGAGTCACGCCCCTGAGTTCACAATAAACCATTCAATATTAGATGAATCCCAAATTGATTATCATGGAATATAAGGGAACAAATTATCTTCGAATATTATTCACAGAGGTTTTAACTCTGCTTTTCCACTTTCCAGTTGGCTCTAGAGTTAGTAGGTTGCGTGTCCTTTGCTGCAATCTGCGTGTTCCTGTCAAGTGTCTCCTGCTCTTCGCCAGCTCAGGTCACACCTCTTGAGTTGACTGCTGCCTGACAAGCTCGCTCATCTCTAGCAGGCTCTCACATGGGGACGGATAACAAATGCTGATTGTCAGGCTGCATGCTCGGAACAGTTGTGCAAGAACTGCCTGCTATTGAGTGATAGGACTGCCACACCATGCTTAATTTGAGCCGGTCGTAACCGGTGGGGGGGAGGCGGGGGCACCGGCAGTTGTTTCGCCACATCAGACATTTCTGGAGGCCAACAGAGGGAAAAACAAACTAAAACGAAAAGACGGAGGAAAAGAAACACAGAAAATCCGTCACCATGGGAGAAAGCAGACACATTTAAGAGTGAGATAAAGTGACAGGGAGTGACTAGCAGTAAATTAAAGAGGCCTGAGGTGGATTCGAGACTGTGCACCCTTGCTGTTAGCCCCTGACATTTTATAGCGCCAGCCACAGGTGTCTGAGCAGCGCTTTGGGCACCAGCCCCTATTATTTTACAAACAAAGCACTGCTGATCCTGTATTGAACCACTGTAATCTGTAAATCAAGGAGTCACACATTCAGTGGGGCACATTTACAAATGTCACCATACTCTGTATATAATTTCTCATTGGACAAACAGAAATCAAAACTATTTAACTCGCTTTCATGTATTTCATGGACTCGTGCCCAGATCATGCACTAAAAGCAATTACGTACTCACATCAAGCCAGGCAGGAATACAAAATGTACCGACGTTTAGTAGCCAGCTCATCATAAGAATTGCTTTCAAACACAGGAAAACGTGTCTTATCCTCTGTATCAAAAGATCCATTAGCTTTTCTTTTATTTTAATTGTTCATACCTGATTTACTTCCACAGAAATATTGAGTGCGAGCATCCTTCCTCACAATCCAGTTCTGCGTATGACCGGTAGGGTTATGCTGCTTACATACAATACCTTTTGGCCAGTGCTAAAGAATAAGGCCCAGATTTTATATCAAGCCTGTGCATTGCCCTTGCGATGCACAAGGTGCCCCAAGAACAATGCAAAGGCTTCAGTAATATTTTCAAAGCCACGCAAGGGGTGATATGCGCCGCCTTGCGAGGCATTGTAAAGAAATGTAACACAATGCATTTACTTACACTGGACTATCTTACATTTGATTCTGGGTCTGCAGCATGCAAAGAAATAGGAAAATGCCTCTAAGGATTGTTTTAGTGCAGTGTCCTTCCTGCACAAAACTATCCTGCCTGTCATGCAGGCACCCTTGCACTATGATCCAGGGGAGTCTGCATTGGTGCTAGGCAGCACTCAGTGCGCCTGCGCAAGGAGAGAACAGAAAGGCTCCTTATTTTTGTAACTATGGAGCAATTCTGCTCTCTCCCTGCTCTAAACTTTGCTTACTGCCCTGCGTTGCGTGAAAGATGAGTAAATATGCATTATATCTGCATTTCCTAAAAGGTTGGGTTAACATATATCTGTGGGGTGAGCGATCCAAAAGCCGGCCAGGGTCTGAGTCTGAGTGAAAGTTTCTTGTTGCCACAAACTTCTGGCTCAGCTCATTTATCAACTTTTGAGAAGATAGTAAGAGCAAATACAAAAAGGTGCATTCTTCCTAATCAAACACTGCCTGTTAATCATTAGCCACTGACCACAGACGATCAGCAAAGGCCCCCATCCATCAAGACTTGTTTACGTATTGTCTATGGTCCTGTTCTGAAAGAACAGCATCAAACTCCCTAGCAAACATGGTGACTCAGAAGCCATCCATCAGACAGGAAGAGGTCTTTCCCTTGCCTGATCTCAGTCTGGCTATTCTATACCTCAAGTGACAGCTGTAGCTGACTGGGCTTGTTAGGAAGATAGGTTTCCAAGCCCTATCCCAGTCTGAGGTCTCCTTGTTATCATGGTTTTAGCAGAGTGGGAGAGCGGCCAATTTATGGCTATTAGCAGCTCCGCCTACTCTAAATTAGCCCTTTAGTTGGTTGTAGGTTTTGCATTTATAGCATATCTCAATAGCTCACTTTTGACATATTACTCTCTTACCATGCTGGATGCTGTAGTATGAAGCCAGGAGTCTTCGCTAATGTGATCATCTTCTCCAGGGCAGTAGGCACTGGTGTATGAATGTGAATACTATGCTTTCTCCATGCTTCCAGCTTTGCGTTAAGAGGCTACTCTGAAGCTTTTACGTAAAATTGCCTAGACTTTAAACAGTGAAGATGCTTAGCTTGTGAACAGAGGGGCCGATTTCGAGTCTGGTGGTCTTTGACTGGCAGACTCGCGTTGGTGCAGCAGTGGCGGTCCTGCTGCCGCTGTATTCTGAGACAGCCATTTGTACCACCACCACTGCGCCGTCTGCGACAGGGAGCTGCTATTCCCTGGTGATGGCACAGCGGACAGAGGTATCCAATGTGCAAGGCGGGACCACTGTGGTCTGCCAAACACATTTCGATTGTCCCCACCACCAGCCTTTCCATGTCGGTAAGCCTGGAAACAAAGGAGGCCCTACGGGGCCACCATACCCCCGTTGCCATTGGGATGCATTCAGGTCCATGCTGTTCTGGAACTTTTTTTGCATTCCCATTGTGGTGCCCATTTTCAGGGCACCGCTGTGGGAATGGCAAAAGAAAAGCCCGCCAGCCATGAGTTGTACTGGTAATCTGGCAGGTGGACCATGCACGGCTTTGGCGGTGCTTTGCCGGTGCAAAGGCTGCACAGCATGACCAAAGTCATAATCAGGTCCAGACTTTGTTGAACTACAGGATCCTTATCTCTGTTATTAGACATGTTAGATCTCTCTGAGCTCTTTATGACTATGCTAGAGGATGCAGCATTCAATCCACGCTTCGGCAGAGCTGTCAGTTTGGGAGCTGATATTGCAATGTTCTCATGTGCTTTCTAGAATTATACTGGGGTGGCCAGAATAGGTTTTGATGTCAATAGAAGTATTGCTGTCTTCTTGTTGGTACTGTCACCTGACCTCATGTTTCCAAAGTTCTTTTCTTGGTATGCTTGCACACCAGCTGCTTATCAGCTTCATGGTTTCAGAGTTCAGCTGCTGGCACAGAGACCAAAAGATCTTTGCCTAGGGCAAAGACTCTTAACCTCACTTTTGAAGAGCCCCACAAACTTTTTAATGAAAGCTAGGGACCACAGCCTAAGACACCTCAACAATTTGAACCTCATGACAATACACAAAAATACAGAAACAGGCATGCATCAAACAAATACACATCAGAAATATTGTATTTAATCCACAAACAAAAAATGCAAAAACTGAAATTTTAATAGGATGGTCGGAGTTTTTCCCCGAAATATTTACATTTTTAAAATAAGTGATTTGGTAGCTAATAGCATATCACTTTATTTGTTTTGCTCCTAATGAATGTAAGTTAGGCCCCTACCCATCAGAGACTTGTGCATAAGATGGCAAAGCTTGAAAACTGCACTCTTCCTGACTGGAATCAAATGTAAGGTTCTCAGCATAGGGGCCGAGGGAGAGCCTGCTGGGAGGTTACAAACCAGGCGTGCAACAGTGTTTTGCACCACCCAAAGTTTGGATAACAGAATGTCATTGGCAGCCACTAGCAGGGCATTGCCACAGTCAAGCCAACTTATGACTAAGGTTTGAACCAGAGTTTTCCTAGCAGAGGATGGCATCCAACAAATTTTTTTCTCAATACCCGCATGGTGGCAAAAAAAAGGGTCATAAATTGAGGAGATGTGGTATTCCATAGATAAGGAATGATCTAGCTTGCTACCGGGGATTTTCACAGTTTGTTTGGGAGACAGGGCGGTGCCTAGTTCAGGGGCCCACCAATCAGCTGACCAGAGCTGCTGGACTTTACCGAACAGCAGTATCTCTGTTTTGTCTCTTCTCAGTTGGAGACAGTTCGCCATCATCCAGGCAGAAATCCTTCTCATGCAGTCTGTGAAACAGTGTTTTACCCCATCAAGGTCCTGGCCAAACAAGAAGATTAGCTGGGTATTATCCGCATATGATAAAACATCAAAAACACAAAATTTAGCAATCTGGGTGAGGCGGCCACATAGATGTTAAATAACGTAGGGCTCAACAATGAGCCCTGGGGACCCCCTTGATGATGGGGATGGTTTGGTGCTTGAAAGAGCCAAGAGTGATTGTCTGTGTCCGGCTGTCTAGGGAGTCAACAAGCAATAATAAGGCTTTTTCACTGATACCTATCTCACACAACTTGCTAATCAGTATTGCCTGAGAAACAGTATTGAAGGCTGCTGTCAAGTCAAGCAGGATGAGCCTGGCAGGGGAACCAGCAGCAAAGGATAGACGAATAGTAGCAGTAACTACCACCAGCGTGGTCTCAGTGCTATGGCAAGCTCTGAATCTAGATTGGGAGGAATTGAGAATCTCACAGTCCTCTAAAAATACCATAAGCTGCTTATTGACTAAACTTTCCAAAACTTTTCCCAATAACGGGAGAAGGGAGATGGAGTGATATTTGGATAGGCTCTTTGGGTCCGGATAGGGCTTTTTTAATATTTCCAACACCAGTGCGGCCTCCAGTCTAGGGGTAGTTTTGCCATGTCTAAGGATAATCAATGAAAAAAGGGAAGAATTGTAGGTGCAATCATGGTTGATAGGCTAGCAGAAATCCCTGGGGAACATAAATCAGAGGAAGAGCTGGATTTGATGCTTGCCACCAGCCTCTGAATTTGATCTACAGTAAAAGGTTCAAATCTATCCTGCTAAGATGTAGTGTCAGGAGAGGGCGCAGTGAAGCTGGTTAAATCAATCTGATTGTAGCAAATGGTAATATTCTGGTATATGGCATCTATTTTTTCCTCAAAGAATTCTGGCAAGGAGTCACAAAGTAGCTGTGATATAAGGATGGTATGGGAACAGGCACGTGGCTTAGTGAAGTCATTGAGCACCTTATGAAGTTCTTTGGACGAATTGCCTGCTGCCTCACTTTTACTAGAATTGTAGCGTTTCCGGCCTATTCTGATTTTTCCATGACAACTGGTAAGTGCTGACTTACAGACTTCTTTATTGAGTTGAGGGCACCAATCTTTCATACTAGATTCCAATTGCTCTACCTGTGCCTTTATCAAGAATCAATATAAGTATACCAATTTTAGCTTTCAATTTCCAATCTCTCCACATTTACAGCATTTTAATTTTTTCAATTTTGTTTTTTATGTATGTATACTTGATTAATCTGTTTATATTATGTAATTTTCAAAAGTTGCTGACTCATTGAGTAACCTTTGCAGATCCCCATGGGTTCGCGGATGCAGGTAAGAATCGCAGACCCAGGGCACCAATGCTTGCTAGTGGGACCAATGATGATGTATTAACAATGTCCATTTTCAGCTGGATAAACATGGCTGTCAAAATTGTGGCAGATGTTTTCTTCACTGAAAGGTGCTCATCCTTCTCATTATATAGGAATGTCTACTTTTCGAAATATCTCCCAGTTAGATTTCAGTGCTAGCAGTGTTAGAAAATGCCTTTCCATTGCTAGGGTGAATATCGTTTTTCATTAGGTCTCGCCTACACAGCACGCATGCGCAACATAGAAAAAAGACCTTTAGCAATCGATTCAGTTTGTGTCCCAAAAACGTGCACGTGTTGCATTGGTTTTAATGGCAATGCGTGCACATTTGGTGATTCCCTTGCGTGAGCAAATTTTGACACCATATGTTTGTAATTAAGTTGCAAACACATGGTGCCCCTGGCTCGCTCCCGCAAGGGAAACGCTTTGTGTGCTCTCGGCCGCACTCCCCTCAACGCTCCCACTTTGTAAACCCGTGAGGCGCAAGTGCTTGTTTGACTTGCGTTAATGGGGGAATGACCAGTGATTCTTCTAGAAGGTGCATTTTGAAGATCCCTTGAGTCACACGAGGGAGGGGCACGAGGCACCTAAATTGCATTTACTTTTAAACTGTGCCAGCATACGTTTGTGTTTTTTCGGGGCGGCGGTTGAAGAGAGGTTACGTTTATTGACAAGAAATGTGGGCTCGGATTCATTAATATGTATAATGTGTCTTAATTAGGGTGTTTAGTCGGGGTGCTATTTGCTGTGTATTTATGTGGCAGACCATGAACCGGCTCATTATTGATACCCCTAATCCCTTCCTCCCCCAACCCTTGGGAACTGGAATCACGTACTGTTTATGATGACGGCTGCTGAGTGCTTATCTTGATCATCTGCCCCCTGAAGTTGTGTTGTTTTCTGGCAGTCCTGCTGCCTGCGTCTTGCGTAACTTTTCTCACCTTTCCCCTTTACTCTCACAAGTTACATGGCCACCGTGTAAGACAGAAGCCAGGGTTCCCTGGATGCCTGCCACACCAGCATTGCAGTCCCATTGCGTTTTTGGCACCTGCTGCGTCTGCCTGGGAAGCACCGGGTGCTCCGACACTCTCCTGCCTTCTAACACTGACAATACATCATTTTGTATATTTAAATATGCACAATGTGACTCTTATGCCAAGAGGAGTAAGAGTGTCAGGAAGAGATTTTCGTTTTGTAACATGAGGCTGAGTGCATGCCCGTTGTTGTGAGGTTTGTTGGGCTGTGGTAAGCCTGCACTCAATAGTTTTTTTCTTTCTGTGGTTAAGATATTTACATTGGGCATTAGATAGCCTGTCCTTTCACAAAAGAAAGCCTGCTTCAAGCCAGTGGGAGCTAGTTCCTTTAGGCTACCATGCCATGCTACCGCTTTGCACACACTGTCAGACGATCTGCACAGAAATTAGGTCAAAAGATTTATAATGTTGATGTACATATTTATATGCCTTTTCTTACGCAGTCGGAGCGACTGCGTAAGAAATAAACTCTCAAGAAAATTATCCATTCTCGGGCAGATTATGACAGTGTCAGTCACTGTTTCGGACTATGTTAATCCTTTTCCTTAGATTTGCTTGCATTACCTCTCATATATCTTCTTGATTTTGGAGGCTAACAAGGTGTAATATGGGGGCGTTAATCAGCTCGAGTGAGTGGTGACCAGAACGTGATTGACCTGCCGGGGACCCGGTTTATGCCAGTCCCATGTGGGGGTTGCCCGCTGACTTAATTTTGCCGTGGGCACGTGGTGGTGCGTGGCCCGGCATAGGGTGCGTGGACCCTGTGAGACTCGCGGGGAGGCGCTGATCTACTGTAGCGAGACTGCCATTGGCAGTGCTTCACCACAGATTTCATTGCCGGACCCTGCGGAGAGATCGGCCTGCTCTGAATAACTGGTGAGTGACTGGGGACGTTCTGAGGCCTGGGCGGAGGGGCTCATGAGATTTGGCTACAAAAATGGTCCTTGCGAAGTGGCCTATAAAACAAGCGAGCGGCACTGTATGGGGGCTAGCGGTACCCGTTGGAGACTGATTTCTAGACCAGATGGGCCCTGAGGAGAGGGCACAGGCCTTTGGAGGATATAACATGATCTACTACATGAGGAGAGCGGCGGCTGCTGGGCAGTATAGCGCTCATTGACAGTAGCACCTGACCCAATCTCTCTTCCCTCCGAAGGCTCAGAGCATGCTAATCAGCCTATAACACGTGCTCCCCTCGGCTGTGTTTTCCACGATTGAACTACTGCTCTGCCAACTGCCTGCCTGGTCTCAATGTGGCAGAGAGACACTTGTGGACCTGCTTGTGCCCCCCTGATATTGGGGTGTGGTGGTATTTAGGCTGATCAGGCATAATTCACCCTAGATGACTTCGAACTCTTGACCCACCGGCTCTGCACAGTAAGACACTACCACAACTGCCGGATCTGTATTGCTCCCGTTCACTTCAATCGGACTCATCCTTGACCTGCTCGTGTCCCCTGTGACCATTCACGGTGTGGCGGGTTCTGAACACTGCCCTGGATCTACATGATACTCTGCTGTATGTGAGCTATTATTAAGTGGTCGGCCCGACCACACTAAAAGCGGCATGGTGGATGTAGCCCAGTCCTACAAGACAAGCATATGCTCAGTGACAACCACTAATGTCCCACTGATGCTGTACCTGTGGAATGGTATCCGAGTGGTTGGTTGAATTTCTCTTCACCCGGTGTGTCCAACCTGAGAGAATGGAGAAAGGTGATGCCAAACAATCCATACTCTCTTTTGTCAACCAACGACAGACACGTGCCATGGAACTGCCCACAGGAACGTGCAGCGAGCGCTACTGGGGGCGGAACTCCTGTCCCCGGACCTTGACATCCGTACAATATTCTTAGACTTGAAGCAGAGCTTAACAGCAATCAACACAACAAGCATTGGCATAGCCAATAGGTCTCGCCTTTGGGACCTTATATGTGTTTAACCATGCAACATTTGCTGTTGTTGCACCAAGGATATTGTGCTGGATAACTAAACACTTATAAGGTCCCAAAGGCGAGACCTATTGGCTATGCCAATGCTTGTTTACATTACTTGAGGAATGCAAGACTGCCTTTTTTTAGAACTGTGTCCTCAGCCCCAATTATTGCAGCCGTTGATGAATTAGAGGTGGATATTGTAAGATCTTCTTTTCATTGTTTACCTTGCCCTCTTCAACATGTAAAGTGCTGCAACAAACTAGAGACCAGAGAAGGACAGCAAAACACACCTATCTTTGCATCTGACTGCATAAAACACTTGGGCCCAGAGTCACAAAACAGTCATGGAACGCATCTCAACAGCCAAAAATGTGCACTATGATGCATTGAGTGACAGAGAGGAAGCAGGAGAGCACCATATCTACAAAGATATGGCTCTCTCCTCCCCTCTCCCTAGCACCGGCGCAGACTTTAGCTGGCGTGCACCAGGCACACACCTTAGTGTCATAGTCCTAGTGTGTGTGAGTCTTCCACAGGTTTTGTACTAAAAGGGTGCCCTTCCAGTACAAAATACTATGCTTAGACACACTTTCAAACTTTCCCTAATTTGTATGTGTGCGGCACAGTGCAGCACGCATGCAAAGTCAGAAAAGAAAAGAGAAATAAAATAATTTCTCCTTTGAACGCATCCTTTCAAATGGCGTTAAGTTTTGGAGCTAAACCCTGCTTACTATTGTTGGTAAAAGACACACAATTGATGGACGGAATGCAGAACAAATCAAAACATTCACCCCCAGTCAAGAGATCTAGGTTAAATCCATCATTCTTTTGCTCACCATGCCACCCCAGTTTGGACCTGGCCATATGCAAATCAGTCTTGACCCTGCGCCTCATGGGAACAGTCCAGCCCGAACTACCAAACCAGGTCCTCCCTGGACCGGAAACAAGCATCCTAGGACCAGTTTCTATTGTTGGTAGATAGGGTTTTCCGTCAAAGGCATGAGTGGTTGCATGGGAACGCCCATGTACCACCCACTTAACGCCCCCTTCCCTTGGTGCTAAGCACTGCGAAACAGTGCTTTGCACAGCCTTGCATTACTTTTAGGATACTTTCCAGTGCAAAAAACATTTTTGTGCTGATTAGCATTTTTTTTGCAATGCTAACCCAGCGCACAAATACTTGTAAGTCTACATCTGGGTTTGATTTAGAGTTTATCAGATGGTATACCGTGTCACAATCGTGACAGGCATCCCATCTGCCATATTACAAGTGCCATTGAATATAATGCACTTGTCTTTAGGACTGGATATCCACCATGTTTGTGCCACAGTATCCCATCCGCCAAACTCTAAATTAGGCCCTCTGTCTTTTGGTGATTGCTGAGGCAATCTCAGTTATCCTGAGCGTGCTCTTGTTCAGTTAGACTCTTTGCATCTTTTCATACCACACGGACATTTCCATTCATGCGAGATCTGCTCTCTATTGCAGTGTGCATTGATGTGGACAAGGTGCTTGCTGTTTCCTGTCTAGATAGCAACTTAAAGTGACTTTTTACTAAAAGATACAATATTTCGTCTTGAGGTACTGTGTGTGGTTATATTTTGCATTAAATTAACTCCTTCGGATGCAATAAAGATATGCATTATGAGCTGAGGCGTCCTGAACCAGAAGAGAGTGCCACTGCAACGATCACTAACTTCAGCAAACATTAGGACTGACTCCTTAGCATGGAGTCCGAACCTAGGGGCAGATTTATGACGTCTGGCACATCTCTGCTAATCAGCAGAGATGCTCCAGCAGAGTTGCGACGCATCTGCCCACCCATCCGCCACCATTGATGCGCCGCATTTACAATGCGGCGCACCGTGGCACTCGGATGGGCAGATGCGTGACACATCTCCTGTCGGAAAGGCGTTGTGTCGCAAGCGCGACGCAGCTGCAGCAAGGCTCGGGGGTGCCCTATCCCTTACATGCTGCGTTAATCCTTACGCCTGCTTCAAGCAGGCGCAGGGTTTTGACACAGCATGGCCTTAAAAGTGACAGAGTGAAATCTTGTAGATTTCACTCAGCCACTTTTAGGAGGCGTTCCTGCGCCGGAACGCCCCTGCTCCAGAACGCCTACATGTGGCGCAGGGCTTTACAACGTGACGCATCTGCCAGATGCGTCACGTTGTGAATACCCTGCAGCATGGCGCAGGATTTGCGCCGCCGCTGCGTCACAAAAGTGACGCAACGGCGGCGTAAATGAGGCGCACGGGGCTCATAAATCTGCCCCCTAGTGTGCTCATTCTGCATCATTAAGAGGTATGTATTGGTCAAATGAGATAACACGATTCTTGTTTACAATACCAATAATATCCATGTACTGACGTCACTGTTATGTCAAACTACACGTCATATGCCCAACAATCGTATTTTACCAAGATTATCTAGCTAGGGTACTTTGATTAGCACGTTTAAAACTCGATACAGGAAACATAAATGTCTTTCTAAGATGCCTTCCTTAATATAACTTAGGGCAAAGCTGACAGAAATGGCACTACTCGATCCACCCGAGCATAAAGTCAGACCTTGTCTCCACAATTGTTCACTTTCTTGTTCCCAGTTCACTGTTATGGTTGGAAGATCTTTGCCGCGGATGGTTACATGTAAGTAGACGCTGCGTTGCAGTTTTTAGATAATAGGTTTATCGCTCTCCAGGAATGCGGTACTAATCTGCTTTGCAAAACACCATTGAAAATTCTAATTGCTATGACCGCCCAATTTGCTGCTGGAACTCTCTTCTGGGATAAAGTCAATGTTTTGACTTTGCCATCCTCCCTGGGTTTTGTCGTTAATTATAGTTTTATACAAGCTCGCGTCAAGATGGCTCATGACCTAAACGCCAGTCACTGAGATCTTATTTGACCTGCAGGTCACACGTTTGAATTCTGAGAAGGCCTATTCCGCCGTCCATCCTTCAAAGGTTGATAAATTGAGTATCCTTTCCTTAAATTAGACAAGAGTAACACGTGTTATTGATGGTGCTGCAAATGCTTTACCATGAAGTGCTGCCACGGTCATCACTGGAATGCCGAATAATTACAATAATTCAGGTTACCTTCTTATTGCACGTCCCTATTGCCACAAAAGAGTTGTTTTATGTTCCGATTGAGAGAGGGGGCCGTTCTGCTGGTAAATGAGCTAGTGCACGCCTTCTGGGTGGTAAGCAGAATGCCTTCAGGGCTAGGGTGATGCTTATGAATTGTAGCAAGTGCTGGCCAAAGGCTCAAAGCCACATGGTGATTTAGATGAAATGCTAGGCTTCTATTGTTCTAGTGGGTATAAACGCTAAATGTGAGGGTGTGATGTTATAAAGTCCTTGTAACCGTCAAACCCTCATACATAAAGTTAATACCCAGAAAAGCATTGGAAGCTGTGATTGTTACAAACACAACACAAATTAAAGTAAGTTTATCTTGTGCAAGAAGGCATGTTCACACTTTAATAAAATAAATCAATCAATAAATACAACTCCTTTCAAAGAACAATCTAAAAGCATGGGCTTCTTAACCCCTTAACTGCTGGGCCTTCTCCCACCAGGATCCAGGAAAGCTATAGATTTCCGAAAAGCGGATAACATTCTTAATTCACAAGGGGTCATATGTGTAGATCCTTTAAGGTTTCCCCAAAGAAACTAACTGTTAAAACAAAGAAATATTAAAAATGAGTAGAAAAAATGTTCACTTGGGACAACGTTTTCATCTGTAACTTTTTGTCACGATGTCTGATGTACAAACGCAATTTGCCATTACATCTGCTAGAGCCTTCTCATTGTGAGGATATATAGGGTTTGTAGGTTCTCAAAGAACCTAGGGTACCCAGAGCAAACAACAGAGTTGCACCGTACAATGGTTTTTATTTCTGTACTGAGTAAAAGGCCAATTCATATTTTGAAATATGTAGCATGAAAAATGGGTATCAAGGAAACCTATATATTTCTGAAATGGGCACAAGATATGGAGTTTAGGATCAGTGGTTATTTGTACATCTCTGAATTTGTGGATACCCATACTAGCATGTGATTTAAAGGGTATTTTTATACTTTTTTTTTCTTACACACTGGCTTATATTTGGAAGGCACAAATGCAGGGAAATCCAATTGGTAACAACAAAT
Source organism: Triturus cristatus (assembly GCF_964204655.1). Taxonomy (NCBI): domain Eukaryota; kingdom Metazoa; phylum Chordata; class Amphibia; order Caudata; family Salamandridae; genus Triturus; species Triturus cristatus. The sequence continues at coordinate 495,524,797 of NC_140588.1, forward strand.
GTTCTACCATTCTATGCTCCCACATGTCTTCCTAAAAAAAATGGTACCTCTGTTGTGTGGGTAGGCCTAGTGTCTGTGACAAGAAATGGCCCAAAACACAACATGCATACATCACATTTTTCCACTCAAAACTGCCCTTTTTTTTGCAAAGTGAGTAGCTGTGATGTGTGTGGCTCTCACCAGGATATTTATCCAGAATCCCCGCCAAAATCTCAAACTTTGACTAAAAAAACATTTTTTTCACATTTCTGTGATGGAAAGTTCTAAAATCTGTGGGCAGCCACAAACATCCTTCCACCCAGCATTCCCCTAAGTATTCTCATAAACATGGTACCTCACTTGGGTGAGTCCTAGTGATCATAACAGGAAATGGCCCGAAACGCAACATGGATACATCACATTTTTCCACTCAAAACCAACCCTTTTCTTGCACAGTGAGTAGCGCTGGATTTTGGGCCCTAGCCTAGCTGGCACCAAGGGAAGCATAGCAAACTGGCACATTTTTTAAAGCTAGACACCTGCGGTAAGCCAGGGTGGGGTGACTTGTGTGGCCCTCATCTGGTTTATTTTACACAGACTCCCTTGCACACCTCAAACTTTGACTACATAAATATATTTTATGGCAAGTCACCAAGGACAATATTCTGTATAACTCATTTATTCCCCTCATACACAGCAGCAACAAAGAACAGAATTAGAATAGAACATCTTTATCCATTCCAGAACACTTTAGAACCTGCATATAACCCTGGAACCCACAGCCATCTTCCTTCTTTTGTTGCTGCTCATTTGCAGATAAGTACAGTTTTTAGTTACTTAAGATGGTGTTTGAGAATTTGGGTTTGGTGATGTGAAAAAATGATTTTATGATTTTAAGATGAAAGATGTATGTATTTGGGAAGCAACACTTGAAATGTTTTGACTCGTGTCTGTGAGCGCGATGATTTATAGGTATAATTAAGGACTTTGGCAAAGGAGGACTTTTTTCAATTTCGTGTTAAGGAACAGTTGCCATCCAGTTTTGAGAAAGCGTTGGTTTATGAAAGCTTACACGGCTACTATTGTTTTTTAGAGGCGCAGATTGAGCTTAATTACTTTGGAGTTTAGGATCCTCATATGGTAGGGGCATATAAAGGAGTTTGGTGATTTTTTGGAGGCGGCATTCGTATAACAAAGTAATGTTAAATGTTAAACATGTTTTAAATAATTTGTGACTGTGCGGCGGTTGGCCGTTTGACTGCAGTTCTCGCTTATCGGTCAGTGAAGGTCGTGTTGGAACATGCTGTGCACAGGATGCATGCAGGAAGGCATGTGTGCAGGTTTCATGCACACAGGCCACATGGTCCAGGGCTGGGACAGTCTGCTGGCATGAGTCACAGAGGTTTCTGCAGCTCGTTTATCCAAGAGCAAGTGTGGCAGGTCGGGGCCGTCATACGCGTGTGCATGCAGGGGCCATTTTGAAAGGTTGGGCAGACTTAATTCAGTCTTCTGGAAGAGTTCAACAGCCATAATTTGGGATGCCATGATAGCAGTATGAGGAGATCGTTGGACAGTTTCAAGCAGTCTTCTATCAGCTGTCAGGGGCGGTAAGCTGAGGAGCATCGGGAGAAGGAATTTATAAAAATAAGATCAGGAAACAGAGTGACATCTAATCTTGGTAGTTTTAAGGACGGAGCAGACTGGTGAAAATGTATTAGATGGAAGGGTCAGGGAGTGAGTTGGAGGATGGATAAAAAGTTTGACAGTTGGGTTGAGAAGCATATAAGGGAAAACGTGGTTTAAAGAACCTAGAGGAAGAGAGATTCTGGTCTATGGAAGAGGTTCAGCTGGTAGCTAGTGGTTCAAATGTTGGAGGTGCATAAAGAGCACAAAAAAGGAAGCACATGGAGGAGCTATAAGAAAGCAGAGGGTCTGGGCATACGGCACCCAATGCAGGACATGCTATAAAGGAAAAAGGGGATGCTATAAAGGAAAAAGGGTGGCATGTGATGGTTCATACTCAAGTGGTCGTTGTGGAATTGACATGCACATCGGGTTTGGATGGGACAGAGGAGGAGAGTGAGAAAAGTAAAAAAAAAAGGGGGAATAGGAAAATAAAGTTGGAGTTAGGTGAGTTTGTGGATCCTCTAGGAGAGGAAATGTTCAATCCACTTTTGATTCAACACCCCTTGTCACCTTAGTGGATTCCAGCTGAGTATGTGGCTCAGTATGTCTCTTACTGGATTCCCAGGAAGATTCCTAAGGAGGTACGGAGCTGGCTTTGTTCTGAGTGTCCGAAAGTAGCCCTGCAGACTAAAGTGGCATATACTCCAGAGCTAGACCCTAAAAGGATGAATTTCCTCAACAAAACAGGACAAGACCCTAAAAAGTGGTTGGATGATGGACTCATGAGATGCCAGGATAGGCTTTTGGACATTTTGGGACCCCTAACACAGGTTTTTGATATGTGTGAGTAGGCGAATGCTAATAACACTGGGGTTTATGTGGTGGAGCTACAACAATGGGTCTAGAGGGTGATTTGCCTGTTGGCAAATATGAATGCCGCCTAATGTATGGAAAGGCACAAGAGTATTTTGATGACAATAGATCCCATGTTGGCAGAATTGGCTAGCAAAGAATTTGGCATAGAGAGAAATGGGATGTTGTTTGGCGTGGAGTTTATCAAAGACATGTCCAGATAAGTGGGCACCATTAATTCATTGCAGAAGGTCCAGAAGGACATAAGGAAGGTTTTTGGTGGGGCCGAGAGAATGCGGAGTAGTTTCTCCAGCTGTACACAGGGAATCACTTCTGGTTCTTTCTCACGTGGATTCAGACCCTATGGATATGAGTACAGGTCAGAACAGGGTGGATTTTATCCACAGAGGCAAAGAACAAGGTCACGAGGCTCACGGAGTAAGAGAAGAGCAAGAGGTGGAACAGGTGAGTTTAAGGAACAGCCATATATGTAGCCATGTACAACTGGGTGGCAGACTAGCTCAGTTTGTTTCAAGATGGATAGACATTACACAAAACCCATGGGTGTAGAGGGCAGTACAGGGATATCAAATCGAATTTATAGGGTATCCGGTGCAGGAGGCTTCCATTCAGGCTGACTTCAGCACCGTGGTGTTTTACGAAGGTCATGAGACCAGTGATGGCATGAAAGTATGTTTGATAGTGTATCTGGATGATGTGTTGATTATGGCTGAGGACAGAAAAAGGGCTCTGCAGCAGATGGAGTTGGCTATGCAGATGCTGGTGGATTTAGGCTTTGTGGTGAACAGGGAGAAGTCTTGTTTGATGATGGCACAGGAGATACATTTTGTAGGTTTTCGGATACAGACCTTGCAGGGAGTGTTGAAATTACTTATGGAGAAAGTGAAGAAGATATGCAAGGAGTTGAAGAGGGTGAAGCAAACAGATTGGATGTCTTTGCATCAGATAGCGAGGTTGTTAGGACTTCTATCAGCGTAAATTCAGGCAATTTTTCCTGCATTACAGGGCCCAAAAAAGAATAAAAAGGTATCCTTTATGCATGGGAGATAAGTATTCCCAGAAGATAAATATGAGTCAAGAGGCAATGCAGGAGGTAGATTGGTGGTTAAAGAATATGGAAGCATGGAATGGAAGGGCAGTTTTTGGAGAAGTCCCAGCCGTAGTAATCGAGTCAGATGCAAGTCTGTATGGTTGGGGGACCTCGTGCATTACAGTGACAACAGGAAGATGTTAGTCGGTCTCAGAGAGGTAGATTCATATCATATATTAGGGTCTTTCACAGTGAGGAGTTTTGTGAAGGATCAGTTGAATGTTTTGTCTTGCAGAAAATGGACAATGTATCAGCAGTTTCGTATGACAACAGGTTGGAGGGTCCTTTATCGAGGGTATTAGCAGAGTTGGCAAAGGAGTTTTGGAGTTTCTGCTTGGACAGGGAGATTATGGTACAAGCTCAGCATATTCCAGCGAAGACCAATGTAGAGGCGGACTTTATTTCAAAGAATTTAAGGGATGTGAGCAACTGGAGGTTGAACAGGGAGGTGTTCTTTGAGTTTGGACAGGAGATGGGGTCCTTTGGAAGTGGATCTGTTTGCAGACAGATTGAATGCACAGCTGCAGAGTTTCTACAGTTGGAAACGAGATTCGAAAGCAAACAGGATAGATGCTTTTCTTCAGGATTGGGGCAAAGGAAGGCAGTATGTGTTTCCTCCTTTCTCTTTGATTCAGAGACTGCTCATTAAGGTTAAGAGAGAGAGAGCATAGTTGATGTTGATCACTCCATTTTGGTAGTCACAGGTGTGGTTTCCAGTTGTGATGAGTCTGTTGAGCGACGATATGGTGTTGTTACCATGTTTCCAACAGTTGCTGGTAGATGTCCAGAGAAATTGCCACAAGATGGTAGTGGAAGGTCAGGTGGTGCTGATGGGTTGTATGATTTCAGGAGAGTGTGGCAAGTGTTGGACGAGATCCAGTTTCAGCATCTATAATGGAAGTTGTGAATCATTTGATGGAGTAGTTTAAGAAAGGTTTAGCTTATGGTTCGGTGAATTTGAGCTGATCAGCTATTTCAGCAGGTCATGAGTTGGTGAATGGGATTTTAGTAGGACAACATCTATTTGTGTAAAGGATAACTAAGAGTGTTTGCTTGGAGTTTCCTTCTAAGGCGAGGTATGCTTTGTTATCGGATGTGTCCCAGGTGTTGAAGGAAGTGGAAAGTTGGGGAAGTAATGAGTTAATGCTGTTAAAGTTGTTATCTTGAAAGACAGCAATTTTATTGTGTTTGGTGTCTTTAAGGAGAGTTTCTGATATAAGAGCCTTGCAGGAAACCTCCAGGAGTTTTCAACCTGATAGCGTGTGTTTTGAGGTATGTAAATCTATTAAACCTATGTCTAGGATGAGTTTTTACACAAGGATGAAGAGACATGAACAATTGTTTGTGTATTGCAATGTCTGAGAGAGTATGAGGAAAGGACTGTGGGATTGAGAGAACAGGGATCATGGATGTAGTCAATTGCCAATTTCTTTTAGGCAATCATTTGGAGCAGTGTCTGAACCTACTCCGGCTATGTGGCTTAAAGAGGTAATGAAGATGGCAGGGATTGAAGTAAGTATTTTTGGAGTGCATTCGGCAGGAGGGGCTGTGGCGAGTAAAGCTTTTTTGTCTGGTAGCAGTCTAAGTAGTATAATGAAGGCAGCAGATCGGTCAAGTTAGTCTACATTTAAAAGTTTCTATTTTAAACCTATGGAAAATACTGTACAAAAAGTAATAGATGAGTTTGAACATGCATAATATTGGCCTTTGTGCCTTGCCTTAAAATGCAGATTTTCCATAGTTCGAATGGGAAGAAAATCATGATTTTATTAAAGATACGGAGGATAATATTATCACTCCCTATAGTTTGCCCAGCACTATTGATGTGTTTGATTTTTTTGTTTTTTCCACAACAAAGTAATGAATACTGCATCAGAGAAGATTCTTGAGAATAGGAGGAATATGTGCAGATTTATAACAGAGAGATTTATGAATTTACGAAAAGACGGGACTTTACGTTGTTCGCAGCAAAAAAAGAAGGAAGATGGCTGCGGGTTCTATGGTTACATGCATGTTCTAAAGTGTTCTGGAATGTTCGAAGATGTTTTATTCTAATTGTATGTTCTTTGTTGCTGCTGTGTATGAAGGTAATAAAGGAGTTATGAATAATATTAGCTTCAGTGTCTTTAATAAAATCATGATTTTCTTCCCATTAAACTATGGATAACCTGCATTTCCCTCACATTTCTGTGATGGAAAGTTCTGGAATCTGCAGGGAACCACAAACTTCCTTCCACTCAGTATTTCCCCAAGTCTTCCCATAAAAATGGTACATCACATGTGTGGGTTCCTGTGCCTGCGACAGGAAACTGTTTAAAACACAACATGGACATATCACATTTTTCCACTCAGAACTGACCTTTTTTTGCAAAGTAGGCAGCTGTGGATTTTGGACCCTAGCTCACCTGGCACCTAGGGTAACCTAGAAAACTTGTGCATTTCTGAAGACTAAATACCTGGGGAAATCCAGGGTGTGGTGACTTGTATGGCTCTCAACGTTTATTTGTACCCAGAATTCCCTGTAAATCTCAAACTTTTACTAAAAAAACATATTTTCCTCACATTTCTGTGATGGAAATTTCTGGAATCTGATGAAAGCCACAAACCTCCCTTACCCCAGATTCTCCAAAGTCTCCTCATAAAAATGGTGCCTCACTTGTGTGGGTAGGGCTAGTGCCTGCAGCAGGAAAAAGACCAAAACGCAACATGGAACATTTGTGCAATCAAAACGTAACCTTTTTTTGCAAAGTATGTAGCTGTAGATTTTGGGCTGGCACCTAGAAAAACCTAGTAAGCTTGCACATTTGTGAAAACTAGACACTGGGGGGAATCCAGGGTGGGGTGACTTGTGTGGCTCTCACCAGGTTATTTTACCCAGAATACGTTGCCACCCTCAAACTTTAACTGAAAACAAAATCCACACATTTCTGTGACTGAAAGTGTTGGAATCTGCAGGGAACAACACATTCCCTACCTGGTTGAGTTGCAACATGTCCCCTGATAAGAACGGTAGCCCACTTGTGTTTGTGGGCCAAGAGACCATGACACAAAAGGTGCTAAAGCGCTACATTGTTAGATAAGAAATAGGGGTGCCCGCTGTGTTGAAGGCTGTGCTGTGGTGCCACCGATGCTAACCTACAAACCACCGACATTTCTGAAAATTTGACATCCAGGGGATTCCACAGTGGTGTGCCTTGTGTGGATCTCATGAAGTTTTCTCACCCACAACGCTCTGCAAACCTCATACTTTGCCTCAAATCACCGATTTTCCTTATATTTTTCCGATGGAATATTCCAGAATCTGCAGATATCCACAAAATTACTACCACCCAGCATTACCCTACTTATGCTGCTAGAAACCCTGCACAAGTTGTATGGCTCAGCCTGGTGCCCGCAGCAGGAATGGATCAAACCCTGGTCAACAGGAGCACTTGCTCCTGTTGACCTTGGTTTGATCCATTCCTGCCACGGGCACTAGGCCCAGCCACACAAGTGGCACCTCATTTTTATCAGAACAAGTGATGTAACGCTGGGTGATAGGAATTTTTTAGATTCCTCCTGATTCCAGAAGTTTCCATCACAGAAATGCAAGGAGATTTTGTGATTTTAGGCAAGGTTTGCAGGGCATTGTGGGTAAGAAAACCTCATGGGATCCATGCAAAGGACACCACCCTGGACTCCCTCAGATGTCTACTTTTCAGAAATGTATGAGTTTAGTGGGTTACACTAGGTGGAGACCGAGCCAAGCCCCATTTAACACAGCTACCCCTATTGCCAATGTTGATTTTTCCACATTACATTTTGGGGCTTTTCCTGTTGTGGACACTAGTAGTTTTTATATCGGAACAAGTGGGAGAATGCTGGGCAGTAGGACATTTGTGGAGCTCTGTGTATTAAAACTAGAAATGGTATGCAGTTCCTATAATGTGAGGCAGGTAATGGTAAGAACACACGTGGTAACGGGGCATAGATAATAAGGGTGAGCAGGAGAAAAAGGTCCTCCTTTTTGGAAAGGAGACCCTCACACACCCAACAAGCGGGTGTCTTGCTTCATCATCGGGTCTAGCTCCTTATCTGGTCGGCGGTGCAATACCTGATCAGGCGCCCGGGAAGGGATGACAATTTCTCAGGACCAGATTGAATTCTACCTACTCGATGCCGCTCACCACTGACCCAATTTGGGTCTTGGTGTAGATCAACTGGTACCACACATTTTTTAGGGTGCTGTACGTGTGGTCATTACTGATACCTCCAAGAGGTCTTGACCACCACCAAACAAAGTGTAGGTAGTATTTAATCTGGTCCTGAGGAATTGCCATCTAATAGATAACAGGCAAGAAACATGTCGACCGTCTTAGCATATACCCTCACAAACCTTAGAGTGAGACTGTGCGTTTTGCTTTGGTTTTAATCAGGGTAGTGACCACAACTCATTAAAATTGTTCTGATTGGATCACTAACCCCTGTTTTATCTTTCACATCCCCCACACATCACCCTCACCTACACTAGTTACCTTTCTATTAGGGCCCTCACACGCATTACACCTAACGGAATTGGGAATAAAGATCTCCGCCAAGAAGGCCCCTTCCCGGGCACCTGATCGGGTATTGCACTGCCGACCCGATAAGGAGCTAGACCCGATGATGAAGCAAGACACCCGCTTGTTGGGTGTGTGAGGGTCTCCTTTCCAAAAAGGAGGACCTTTTTCTCCTGCTCACCCTTATTATCTATGCCCCATTACCACGTGTGTTCTTACCATTACCTGCCTCACATTATAGGAACTGCATACCATTTCTAGTTTTACTGTCTTCTGGGCATGTATGCTGGACCTTAATATTTAATAACCCATCATTCCCCTCCTTGGATAAGACCTCTGTGTATTGCCAGATGTTTAAATCACAGAATGCAAGGAAAATGAGTCATTTTAGGCAGAGTTCGAAGTATACAAAGCAATATGGGTAAGAAAACGCCATGGGATCAATGCAAGGCACACCACCGTGGGCTCCCCTTGATGTCTAGTTTTTCAAAATGTCTGGGTCCATTAGTTTTCTCCAGTTGGTGGCCTACCTAAGCCCAAAATGTGCAGCCATTTACCATGTCAAGTGGGAAGATATTAAGAATTAGCCCTACTCGCCTGTCCTATATAGAAAAACAACACCCAAAAGAATCAAATGTCCTCTCTATTGCCTGTGGGATGGGATGGTATAGTCCTAAGGAAAGCAAAACGACTGTTGAGACTTTAGGGGTGAGGGTGGGGTCTGATGCCAAACCCAAACCATTACTTTAGAAAAAGAAAAAGTCCTGTCATCCACTAGACTTTTCTGTCCCCGGGGGCATATTGGAGGCGAACTCCTTCTCTGACCTCGTGGAGGTTAAAATACTTGTTTGTCCCCTTTGGTGTGGGGGTGTGGTCAATGCCAGAGAGCAATGCACAGCTCCCTTTCTTTTGCCCCAAATGCAAAATGCCTGGTGTCTCGTGGCCTTTCTACACCGCCACTGGGGCAGATTTGGGGAACCTCTCCAATCAGGACAAACTATTATCTGATGCTATTAACCTTCTGAGACTAGGCTATGGCTCAAGTCCAGGGTAAGCCGCCACCTCCTTTTGTTTGTTTTGGTGCTATTTTGAAATCCCTGGTGTTTACTGTGCTTTCTGCCTCCCCAAGATAGGGGGTGAACACCCCTAACCACCACCATTCATTTGACATGTATCTGCTTGGCAATATTAAAAGAAAAGAGGGGGCTTTTAAAAATACCCTTTAATCAGCGGGGAGTGTGTTCATGCCGGCAAGCTGTAATTGCATGCTTTAAGTCATCGAATGCCCCCACTCAACTGTAGTTTTACAAAGTTCTTAAAACTGGTGGTGAAAAACTGTGGAAAATTACGAGACCTTCTCGCCCTAAATCCACTGCTAGTAATTAATTCTGTATTTAACAATGGCCATAGTTAATATCAAGTACACTTTTACATTAAGGATTTTATATTGTTACGAGATGTTTTAGCGCTATGTATTGCTGCCTTCTTGTTTCTTTATGTACAATTTGCCATCTTTAATCATAGGCAAGCACTTTATAGAAAACTATGAATGAATTTATTTTCTGGTGATTGTATATCCAATGTTTTAAACTAAAGTTATGTTCTTGTTTTCACTTTTAAAATATTCAAGCTTGTAGTGATCATGGCACTGTATGATTTTAATTAATGAAACACTAAAATTATTGCTTACCCAATCCACCACCTGGGGGGTAGAACGTCTATTTGGCCCTTGGTTTGGCAAGAGCACAGGCCCAGGCTCAAGGGAACCCCTACAATACTGCATACATGTGGTCCATCATATCTAGTGGACTTTCTGCTCCCTCCCAGGTTAAGCAAATTGGAGTAATTGCCATTCTACCTCCTAGGGGTGCAGAAATACTGCTAAGCCCTTTTTTGGTTGGCAAGGCATAGCCAGGCTTATAATGGGCAGCCCCCACCCCAATGTTTTTTTCTCCTAGTGTCTAGTGAACTTTCTGTCCCTGGAGGGGGCAGATTGGGGGTAATCAACCCATCTGCCTCCCAGGGGGCAGAAAGACTGTCTGTGCCCTTTCTGGGGTGGGGTGGGGTATGGTCATGCCCACGGTGGGCAGCCTCCAGCCTTATATTAATTTTTTTAAAGTATACCCTGGTATCTAGTGGGCGTACCCCCCAGAGGGCAGAAAGACTGGTCCATGTATATTGGGGTGGGGGCATGTCCATGCCCTGGAGGGCATCCCCACCCCATTATTTGTATATATAAAAAATAATTTGTGCCTAGTGGGCTTTCCGACCCCCCTGGGAGCAAATCAAGGGAATCACCTCATCTGCCCCCCTGTGGGGCAGATAGACTGTTGCATATATTTTGGGGCAGGGACATGGCCATGCCCTTGTGGGCAGTTCCTTCCCCAATATTTTTATATATATTTAAAAATAATCCCTGGTGTCTAGTGGCCTTTCTGCCCCTTGGGGGCATATCAGGGTCAATTGCCCCCATCTGCCCCCAGGAGGGACAGAAAGACTGTTGCATGTATATTGGGGTGGGGGCATGCCCATGTCCTGGTGGGAAGGCCCACCACTATGTTTTTATATATTTAAAAAAGCTGGTGTCTAGTGGGCAGTCTACCCCCTGGGGGAGAAGATTGGGGATAATTGCCCCCACCTGGCCACAAAAGGCATGTAAGAGTACAATTTTCAAAAGCACGATCAATAATAAAGTGTTCGTTTATTACAGTTTCTTTCATTTTACAGAGTATATTTATTTGACACCTTGAAAGAAGTCAGACTAGTCAATCAATTAATCAATATGGATTTGTAAAGCCCGGCTAATCACCCAACAGGGTATCCAGGTGCTTGCAGGTCCTGGAGGCTCATTCAAACAGCAAGCTCTTGATAGGAAAGCAAGGAGAAAGCAGTGAAAACTAGGGAAAAGGAGGTGAAGGCACTCAAAAAACAGGGGTAAAAGCAAAGAGAAGGCACTCAAAAAATGGGGGGGAGCAAGGAGAAAACAGTGAAAATGAGGGAGAAGGCCCTTAAAATTGGGTTAAAAAGCAAGGCGAAAGCAGTGTAAAATGAGGGAAATGTGAGGAGAAGGCACTCAAAAAACAGGGGAAGAAAAAAGGAAAAAGCAGTGAAAATGAGAGAAATGGTGTTCATCGCAACCAATTCAAGATTTTAAGACTCATGCTTTATGTAATAAAATATAGCGTTATGTCAGGAATTCCAGCAATGTTATTTAAAAACTCAAAGGCCTTCCAATAGAGAGTGGGTAGATAATTAACAATTTCGATTTATGTTTACTTCATACTTCCATAAAAACACAGATGGCATACAGATGTTGTAGTATTTTTTTCCGGATCGACTTGCTACCAGTTTTAAGCATATAAAAATGTCATTGACTATGACACAGTTTGTACTGGAGAATATTTTATGTTTCCTCAATGAGGCATATTTTGCAGCTGTGTGATACTGCGAGGAGGACATTGCGTGGCACCCTCACATGCCAATCTTATGATAAGATGTTATTAGAATACTTACTTATCAGAATATCTTTGCGTAGGAACCTAACATATAGCCTTACTACAGCAATGTAAGAATTTGGATCAGGTATATTGATGATTTTGTAGTTTACATTCTGAGTCTCTGTTTGGGATGAGCACCACTCAAGTCCTAACAGCTTTCCTGAATGCATTGTTGATTAACAACTGAATGGGATTACATTAACGCAATCTCCAAGACTTTAGAAGAATTTCTCAACCTTAAAATACATATGCACAATAATAGCTTACATATGTCATTCTTCCATATGCATCAAACTCTGTATTAGAAACTCATGCTGTCATCCTAAAAGCACAATCAATGCCATATCTTACTGGGAATTTCCTCACACAAAGGAGAATTGTACATCATATAAAAACTATCATAGGATTGCTAATGACATGTCTATGCTTTTCTAGAAGGGAACAAAAGAATAAGGCTACATATTAAGCTGGGAGAAGTGTTGACTTGGTAGATAGGAAGAGTTATTGCTTGATAAAGAAATGAATGCAAGGATTGTCTGAGCATAAATACTAATCAGAAAGAAGTCAGATTTCTGATAGTGTACTCTAACCAGAGTTAGGAAATGGGTAAGGTCTTCTGGAAACATCTGAAAATACTGTTGATGGATCTACTATTAATGAATATTCTTACATCACAGCTGAGTATTACATATGTGAGAGGAAAATTACTTAAAGGAAGGACTTACTAACAACTGTTTTTTTGCTTAAATAATGACTTATATGGCCCCAAAACAAGGGATTTGACAGGTGTGGTGATTGTGCTGTCTATGAGTTTGGACTTCATACACATAATATGGTCACTTGATTAATGGGAAGACATTTATCACGAAGTCTCATATTAATTGCAGAAAAAAACATGTAATTGATTTTCTCCAATGTCCATGTAAACATTTGTATGTGGGTGTTGCTACTCAACATATTAAAACTAAACTTTTGGAGTCTACAGGAACAATCAGAAAAAGAGATGTTAAATATCATGTAGCTGCTCATTTCACAGCATTTTATAATAAGAATCTGCCTACAGCATCAACACTGGAAATCATGAACTTTTTCTGAGACAACTGTATTCAAGAATTATTAATATACTTGCTACTTTAAAGCTTTTGCGACTTAACACAGAAGAGGGACTAAACTACTTTCTCCAAGATTGATAAATATATCTAAATATTCACAAGGCCCCTTGTATTTTGCTGAAATAATCCACATCATTTTTCAGGAGGAATATTGAACCCTGCGTGAATGTTTCTATAGTATTGTTGTATAACTTATTATCTGCAATAAATTGAAAAATGTTGTCTACCATTGCTAATTATATTTCTATATTATATTTAGGAGGTTATGACTAGATAAATACAAGGTGCTTCCCATTATGTATATAACTGATGTTTACATATATAACTGCAATGTTAATTGGAAATTAATTGAATGAATGGATGAATTTTATTGTGGTTGATGATTTTGTACATCAGAAATAAATTAAAGAATTGTTTATCTGTGATCCACAGTAAGATCATGAAATGTGGTTCTTTAAAGAAAGAATAAGAGCTGTTTACTGTATATATATAAATGTTGCTTTTACTTGAATAGTTTGAATATTTCTACTGTGATATATTATAATAATTTGTAGATTTTTTTTAACTAAACTAAAAATAGCCATACCTGTGCTGATTTATTATGAGTCTCAGCACACATGTAAAATTACCTTGACATAATCCATGGATGTGGGTGAAACTTTGGCTGTGTTTTGTTGCCCACTCTACTCGATTTTAGCACTGTGTCTTTCCACTTTGAACTTTGCGCCTTGAAGTGAGACAATAAAAGATGTTGCATACATTTATTTCTCCTGCTTCATGTCTGGTGTGCATGGGCAGACAAGAACAGAAAGATTGAGAAGCACTTTTGGAGTGTGTTTACTTTTCCTCCGGTATCTATGTACTTATAATCTAACCACGAAAAGGCTGTTGGCCTGAGCCAAATGGTATTTGTCAAACCCGAATAATTGGAATTTTTGGGTAATTCAAGGCTTGACGAACTCTCAGTCTTTTTTTGATCATTCTCATTTTACATGGTTTGATGTCCACATTTCTCTTCCTGAAGCCACATGTAGAAAAAAACATGTTTTTAGATCAACTATTTGGAAGGCAGATTTAGGAGTCAAAACCCTCTAAATTAATTATATAATAATATGATGAATAACAACTTCATTACATTCGAGGTGGATTGAGTTCGTACTACAAAGCAGTGATTTGGGACCTCATTTAGCTCTTAGCGAGTGACCCTCTGACGCTCCAGTGCCCGTGTGAATGACTGCCCACCCTGTTTAGAGGTCCCTGCCTGACAAGGCCTCTAAGCGTCGAGTGGAGCAACCATATTGGAGCTAATAATGAGGTGCCTTCTTGAACTTGACAATCAATTAGAAGCTTGTGGGAGAGCTTCTCTTTGCTTACTCACAGTCAGCACTACACTGGAGGTATAAGGATCACCTCTCAACCCTCTTTTGGCTTACTTTGTAAGTGGTAGTATCTGTTAACAATTCAATTCAGAAATAATTTTGGTGCTCAAAAGCACAATACTAACAACGGGAATACTCGGATTTCTGTTTCAGTGATCAACCTTTTGGATTTCTAACTCGGCAAAATAAGCAAAATGTTCAGTCTCCAAGATGTCACCCTTAAAAGCCAAAACTTTGAAACCCTTTTAAATGCAGGTTTGCTTTAAGGAACTGACTTACACCATAGGAATTCATGTGGCATTCTCATACATCCCTTACATTTTTGGGTAACTTCTTTTGTTAATACTTTCCCATTTTTTTTATCAAATAACTTGAAAATTTGAATATAGGTTTTCAGCGCTATTTTTAATGTACTCTATTAGACTGTGTTCAGCCTCATGCAGCCATGGCTGGTGAGTTAGTTTGATGACTTTAGACTAGTAGTTGTTTCCTGCTGGAGCTAATAAAACATGTATTTCTATATGTTTCATTTGAGGTACCCAACTTTCAAATTCCTGGGTCCAAGTACATGGGAGGGTATTTTCACAGAGTACAAATGTTTAAGGCTGAAGGAAGATCATAACCCCCATAAATGAGTGAGAGGTCACATGCCATATGGCACAACCTGACAGCTATAGCTGTCACTTTACATACCTAAGGAGCTTGAGTAAACTAATTAACAATGTTTTTCCATAGAGCAGCATTTGGGCTCAAGCCAATGAAATTCTGGAGTTCTCTATTGAATTTTAAGCTAACAAAATTCCAAATCTCTAGGAGTCATCTAGGAGACATAAGACCCAACCTACATTCTCAAATCAGCATCATGGGCAGAAATGCGCACTATCAACTATGTCTTCCTTGGGGAATCCACCATTACATTCCTGAGCAAGATCTGAAATCCCTTGTTCATACACGGGTGTTCTTTAGAATCAACTATTGTAACTCTCTCTTGACTGGTCTCCCCAAAACTCATCTCACCACCCTTAAATCGATCCTACACTCAGTAGCACAGTTTGTTTATGGGGCCAAAAGGAATGACCACATTGCACTTATGGTGGACACTCTCCACTGGCTGCCAGCTGAAGCCAGGACTATTTGCAAGACTGCTTGCATAATACATAAAGCTCCACACACATCCACTCCCTGTTACCTGGTGGACAAACTCAAGCTATCCAGCGGCTCTAGACCATTGCTAAATGCTGAAGGAATGCTGCTACAACACCTTCAAAAAGGAATGACTCCCGGCACAGTCCTTTGTTGGTAGCGCAACCAGAGTTTGGAACTCATTACCTCCACATTTGTGCACAACAATCTCGCTGGCAACTTTCAAAACCGACCTGAAAGCCCTGCTCCTTCAATGATATTATAGCTAAGCCATTGCTATTAATCTTTGCACAGACATCTACACTACATTTGTCTCCTCTGGTGCTTACAACCTTTTCACTGCTGTATATACCTCTTGTTTTTCTGTAATGATCCACCATTTTGTAATTCTCGACCTTTGTAACTTTTGTGGGTAGTATTTGGTCATTTTAAAACATTTGTAATTTCCATGAAACAAAATGTTTCTACTGTAAAATGCGCTGGCCCCTTTGGATTATGCCTGCGCTACGTAAATATGCATAAATAAATCAGTGCCTGCCAAGGACAGATTCAGGATCTGCAGACCTTTGCGAGTTGGGGAAGTTAGAATTCCTGAGTATCTCCTAGTTGATTGGATCTCATGACATTACATCCAGAAGTCTACAATTCCCATAGACTTCGCAGGAATAGCATAGAATTATTAGGTATACATCTTATAGATTGATTTACACTTTTTATAACTTGGCTTATAGATTAATTTGTATTTTTTTGTATCAGGGCCTATTATTTTTATATATTTTTTTATTTCTGTAAAGCACAGCATGAATACGTGAAAGAATGAAATAAAGACAATATATCTGTTAAAATTCTTCAATTAATACGTTTTCGCTATCTTCAATCAATAATGGACCAGTCAGCATATTTTCAAATGCAAATTTGGTCTGTCCGCAGAAGAGTAAATGCCTGTTAATTCTTACCTGTTTTGTTTTTTAATGTATTTTGTTTTAGGTACAGAGGACACATGTACATAAGGAACTTCCTCTGCCCCTATATCTACACAGTGCCAGAGGACAGTCACCAGAGCACTAGTCAGTTTTATAATGCATTGACCATTGGTGAAAAAATGAATGCGCTTCTGACGGATCATAAAAACAAGCTTTTTCCTACATCACCGAGTTGCTACTAATTAAATAGCACACACACAAGTATCTCAGCAAGGGGGTTCTTTAACACTTCCTCCTGCAGACAGGACTGATTTAATGTTTCTTGTCTTAAGCCACTGAGTGGACGGCTACTTACCAATTAACATACCTTCTCCTTTCTCAGCGACATGAGATGCCCTGCAACTGATAGGCACAACTACAGGGGTGGGCTACCTTCAGGGGAGACTTTGCAAACATTTGCATTTGAATGTCTGCACAACGGCAGCTCCTTCCAGGGGTAATCAGTGTGTTCCAGTATCAATGTCTGCACAGGAAGGGCCGAGCGGAGCCCTTCAGGACATGCACGCAGGGGCATCTCCGCATTCAGCCTGCCTGTTCCCATCCCATCAATCACCGCTGTCTGCCTGCTTGCAGTCTGCTGGGTAAACTCCCAAGCCCCGCCCCTCTGTCGAACTAATCCCCGACACTCAAACTGCTGTTCCTGATAAAGACGACATGGCAGCTCTGAAGTAAGCTGGCACGTCACGCGGCTATGTAAATTTACTTTGTCAATCTTTTGAAGCACAAAACGCCACGGGTCTCTCTGTGACAAACACTGGAACAGATGAATCAGTCATGGCGCAGATATACTAAATCAGCATGAACAACCCCCAGCCGTTATGTAAACCCCGTTTATCCTCACAATTTTCTAGCAGTTTTCAAATCAAGCGCCCAAAGTATTCGAGATGATGTTTTATACACATTGTTGACTTTGTGCAAGGAAGCCCACTGGGCATTATCTATTGGCTGGGCGCATCATTAATGTTTATGGTGGTTTCCCCATTACAGTGTTCACAGTCACAACATGAATACTGCAGAATGTGCATATGTGAACACGTGCTGAAATGCAGCTGCAATGTCATTTCAAAAGGAGAAATTTGGTTCCAGAAAAAGCCACTTTGAAATCATCAACATCCAACGTGACGTTGAAGAGCGGCTGAAATGATCGCAAAGGCACCTTCTGATGTGCAGATTTGGACATTGATGTAATAAACTATACTGCCACTTCTCCACAGGTTTGATGTGATGCCTTTTTGAACAGCAGCCTCCAGGCAATACTCTGCAATCTAGACCAATTCCCTACACTTTCAAGTTATCAAAACTATGAACTATGAATGAATGAAGGAATGAATGGATACATGAATGAAGGAATGAATGAATACATGAATGAATGAGTGAACGAGTGCATGATTGATTGAATCCATGAATTAATGGATGGATAGTTTATAGAGTGCATAGCTACACAGAAAATGTTGCATCCCAGTGTTAAAGAGAATGAGATTAGGAAAGAAAAAGCGATCAACGATCTGGAGAAAAAATGGATTTTGAGGAGTGTCCGGAACGCTGAGTGAGTGATTTTGATGCAGTTCTCAATGGAAGAGTAAGCTGGTTCCGGGCTTTAGAAGTCAGCACCACAAAGGCGCGCATTTTAGATAGTCAACAAGTTTGAGTTTGTGGAACCGAGGTGGTGAGCAGGGTAGTAAGGATCGAACCGTTTTTGCAATTAAAGTTCAATTTTCTACAGTCCCTCCTACAACCAATGTTCTACTGTCTGTCTTATTTTTTTAGTAGGCATTAACATATTGAACAGAATTGTTCACAAAAAAGCACAGTATGGGTACAAGGCACGGCAAGCAGACACAACCCAGAAGCTTGAGAACAAATGAGGTGTTGTAGAAGTCTACTGGTGGGTGCAGAAGGAAACAGTGAATGCAAAAACATGTGGATAGGGATATTTGCAATTTAAATATATTATTATGCACTACTTACTCTTGCTTCTGAATACAAGAGATGGCGCTTTTTAATTGACTGAGTGAGGGGAATACCTGGATAATGGGAGACACTGAGCTTCAAATAAGAACGAGAAGGTAGACCAGAGCCTCGATGCTGCACAAGGGGCCAAGGATAAAAACACTCCTTACTCTCTCTTTGTCTTCGAAGGTGGAATTTCAAATACACTTCCAAAACACCTATTTTGTTAACGATAGTTAGCATAAAGACGTTTCCGAAGATGACACATAAATAAAACTTCTTTCTCAAAAACCTGCCTCTGAATGCCTCACCTCAAATAGCTATTTTCATTAAAAACATATCATGCACAACTTAAACTTTGATTTCCATGTTTATATGTTACTTGATGCAAAATGTGTTTTCCAGAAAAAACAATGGCCTTTCTACTTTATTTCACAGCAAAGAGGTCCCTCGATTATATGAGCAGCTTAAAAGGGAAAATAGCATTTTGTAATGATAGAATAATTTCCCAAAACGAAACTACAGTTGGGCTTAAGGTTGGAAAAAACAATTCCAGAGTAAACAACCGACTGATTGTCCCAAAAAAAATCTTAACTCTGCATCTCCAAGTTTACTACATTGCATAGATGCATATTTCTGATCTTTAGGATTTCACAAAGGTTTCCAAAGGTACTGCTGGAGAGTTTACATGTCATAAATCAATCAGTATTTTTAAATTCGCTTGCACACACAGCAAACAGTGTGCTCTCTACAGGATGCTTCTTGTTCAATAAGACAAGGCCTTCTACACCAAGTCTTGTTTGTGGGAAGGGTACCAGCAAGATGAAGGTACTATCAACAAGTCTGTTCCAGAGGGGATAAGAAGCATTGCAGATACAGTAATACGTTTTGGTTTTTATTCCAGGTTGTTAAAAGTGAGTGTGCGATTTACAGCACGCAGACTTATATATTCAAATGGTGTAAACCCTCATGTGAAAATAACCATTCTAGTCATTGCACCACTTTAGAAAAACCTAAACATGGTAAAATACCCTAAAGGCTTCCTCCACCTCAGAGATCATTGGAGTGAAGAAAATTAGCACTAAACTCAATTTAAGCAATGCATACGGGCGGAAAGACCACAATAGAAAACACTTCAACAGTTCAGCTGATCACACAGGCTTATCCCATCACAGCGACACTTTCAAGAACTACGGTGAACCGACATCATATATATTACTTCAGGAATCTACAACAGAAACAATTGTTGAACCAGTATGCTGTCCTGTTGTTTTTGGAGGGCCATGCTGCTCACCACCAAAGGTCACTGGAAGTCCCAAGATGGAGAAGGCTAAGGAGTCACAGACCAAGGGTGAAGCTCTTGAACCAGACAGCATCCTAGTTCCTGACAAATAAGGCTGGACATAGCCACCACAAGTGCTATCCACTTTCCAATGAAGACTGATAGCATAAATATTAGTATTCAGACTGCCAAAACTCCCATCATAAAACCATCTGCTAAGATGCTTTATTGGTTAAAGGTGCATACCAAAATCCAGTGAGTCTGTTCTACTGCACATCACAGCCCACTTTCTAAAGCTCCTGTCACAGAAGATGAATGCCCGGCTCAACTTAGCATCCCAACACATTCTCCTT
The DNA here is from genome assembly GCF_964204655.1 of Triturus cristatus. Lineage (NCBI taxonomy): Eukaryota > Metazoa > Chordata > Amphibia > Caudata > Salamandridae > Triturus > Triturus cristatus. Next base: position 495,544,602 of record NC_140588.1, read on the forward strand.
CCCCGGGAACCACACACAGCGAAAGCAGCCTAACGAAGGTTCAGGGCACTATGGATTTATACTTGTGTACTTAGTTCCTAGATTGCACCCACATACCAATGATTTGTCACTGTCCACAATATTGTGATTTAATTTGCAAAAACATAGAAAGAGTTGTGTACAAACTGTTGCTTAACGTCCCCCATTTGGAAGAAAGATCGACAACAAGAAAGAATCTAGGCCCACGCCTGCCCCCCATTAAAGTAGAAACACCAGATAGGCAATCATTTATTAGTTATTCAATCTGGTTCACTCATGGAATCTTGTCCACCTCACTTATGGTGGCGTTGAACAATATTTTGCCAGCCCTTACTGCTCTCTGCAAAGCAATCTTGTACAGAAGCAGAAGTTTTCTCATTGTGAAAAAGCTACTATTAAGCCACTTCTTAAGGAGCCTCCAGCAAATCCCTTTAATATTTCCAATTTAGGCCAATTTTGCTGTTCTCTTTATCAGTCAAAGTGACTGAAAAAGTGGTAAACTGACAATTGTCTCAGTTTATAGAACAACAAATTCTATACTAGATGCCTCTCAGTCAGGGCTCTGATCTATCTAAAGCACTGGATCCGCCTTACTCGACACATCATAGACCTAAGAATGATCATTGAGACTCTGCCTTTCTGTCCTTTTTAGTCCAAAATATTCTCCTTTAGTTATGAGGTGCCACAAGGCTTATCTTTTAGCCCTAAGCTTTTTAACCTATATTTTGTTGTCCTTGGCATTTGTAGGTATGTTTCAATTTGATATCTTTTGCAGGTGGCACACACATATTTTTCTCAATAACTAACAATGTGGAAAAAATGAGCGCAGATTTCCATAACTATATTGCAAAAGTTGCCCGATCGAAGAAAGACATCAGTCTCAGATTGAATGGGGACAAAACCATGGTCTTAGCTGGCGAAAGGCTTTCATAGACAAGGACCCCAGATTGGTGACCAGAAGAAATGAATACCCTCTCCCCCAACCAAATCAGAAAGGAAATTAGGAGCGATTTTTGATGACTTTTTTTCCAGGTCAGATCAATAACATTGCTGCAGTTTGCCTTGCTTAAATCGTTCAGTAAAAGTCTTTCCTTTCCTACTAGTAATCATCCATGTAAATGTTGTCCAAAGTCTATTGGCTTCGAAATTGCATTATGCCAACTCACTCTATCTTTTCCTACCAATATGCATTGTTGACCACACAGTACAGAATGCAGCTGCTAAACTCATTCTTAACATTGTGATACAGAATTCTATCACCTTTCTTTCATTCTTTCACACTAACTCCTGTGCGGAAACACATCATGGTTAAATCCTTCTGTATCCTCCACAAAGCCTTAGATTGAAAGGGCCCTGGTTATCTAAGGCAAATATTTCTTCTTGATTTGTTAGGCAGACAGAATCTTTGCTCAGCCTCATTCCATCTCCTAAATGTCCCTAAGACTAAAAGAGCAAGAATGGGAAGAAGAGCCTTCCCTTATGGTATTGTCACGGTTTGGAATACTCTCCCTCTCTCTGCGTGACATCACCTCTACCCCTATCCTACCTCCCAACCTATCTCCAAAAATGTAGGTGCCCTGGCAGCCTTCACCTCTGTCCACTCTATTCCCAACTGGCCAGCTATCTAACTTTTCTGTCCCTCCTCCTACACTTATACTATCAATTCTGAACCCCTGCAGCTCTCTCCAATCTCCTACCTTACCCCAACTAGCACATGACCTACCTGCCCCATCCTACCTCCCATCTGATCCATCAACAAAACCAAAACATCACAGCAACGTCAAATTGTAATGTATACAGGTTTTTCTTTCAGTGGACTAACCTGCCCCAAAGAGTTGGACATAAAATATAACAGGGTGACCCAGTATCGCTCAGAACCTGGGCATCTAAGGATTATACTACACTTGGTTGTGTTGGGTGGAATACATTTCTTTACAGTTAAAATAATAATTTTGCAGAAAAAATGGAAACACACATAGATGAAGGCAATCAAAGTAGATATATTATAACCTCTTGATTTGTATATTTTTCTTTTACAAAATTGAAAGGCTGTCATGGACAATATTCCTAATTAAAAAAGGCAAAAAGAGTGATTTTTAAGTGAATAAGTGATCTAAGGGTGACAAAGTGTTTTTAGTGAAGATAATACATACCGTGCTTTACAAAACAGTATATAAAATGTTGAAATCAATTGAAATCCATCCCTAGACATGTATATCTCCAATGAGCCTCCTATAGATTCTGTTATTTGGCGTGGGATGGAGAACATAGGATATGGATTGTTGGGGTATGCCGACGTTTTGACCTAAGAAGGTGCGTGATTACGATGAAGTCACAGTGGGTCTTCATCAGGACACAAAACAGACAGCCTATCAGGAGGAACACAAATTAGCGATAGCTGTAGTGTGTTTCACATAAATAGCAAAATGCCCGATGGTCATTGGACCTACCAGTGAAAGTGGAGAGTTGCTTTCCTGCCACTCCACAGACACCTGCTCCTGCAGTGTGTCCTGCATCTGAGACACCATCGTCCATGATGATGCTGTTTCTCTTCAAGAAGGTAAAGATGCCTTGTACTCTAGACTGTACTGTAGTAGCTACAGTCATATTAATCAAATATCCTGTAGTGCTATGGCTAGACTGGTCAGAGGTTTGCTAGTTTTGAATACATGTCCAAATAGTCAGCGGGGATTCTATACTTCCTGATCTACTAATCTCTCCAGGAGAGGCATGTTTCCTCATGGTCTCCCTCAATGGGGATTAGCACAATGTCATCATCCTGGTGCTGGAAGAGCACCTACCTCTATGGCCAGAATGGGCTGCAGATGTGGGAACAGCAGCAAGAGCCACAGGTGTTGTAAAAGTAGCAGGTGTGCTAATGTGGGATTAACAGAAGCGACAATAGATGTTGTAAAAGTAGCAGGTGTTCTGCTTGCAGATTCGGAAACAGCAGCAGATACCACAAATGTTGGCTTTAAATGTAGAGACAGCAACAGGAACCACAGATATAGTTGGGGTAAGAGATTGTGTGGGTGTAGGACCATGAGTCAGAGCATTGGATTATGCAGGAGCACAGGTAGTAATTATTGCCGTACTTATGGTAACTTGGGCAGTTGTCGATCCCTGACTGCTTCAAGGGTCCTCTTCTGCACCTGCTGTTTCCTGTGTAGCTGCAGTTGTGTTGAATAGTCTTATGCTATGCTGCAACTGCGCCGTCTGCAGGAGGATCACCAAAGCTGTGGCACACCCGCCCGCTTGATTTCGATTGTAATCTATGGTGGGTGGGCGGTGCTGCAGTGGTCTCACAGCAATGGGCTATTAGGTTCATAGGAGAGCCTAACATGCAACCTGCCGCTGTGACAGTGCTTGCAGCATGTTCGTGCAGTGTGGCATGCCTACCACACCATGCAGGAACAGGGGTGCAATTCCAAGGGGCACAACATGTGCCCCCCTGCCATAAAAGGGTGGCGGATAGGCAACTCAGAATACGCTGGGCAATGCCGCAGCGGCACCACCAGCATATTCCTGCTCCTGACCGCTGCAAGACTGCCGCAGTATCCTGGCTTCCTGGAAGACACAGTGGTCCTGTGGCTGTCCCACTGCCACACTTGTAATACTGCAGGCAGGCCCACAGTATGGAGGTGGTTGGACCACCACCATGAGTACGGTGGTCCTATGGACCGCTGTACTCATAATGAGTTCCAGCGTATCTATAATATTACAATGGGGTCCAAATGCACAGCAGGCATAGTGCATTGATGCAATATCAAGGTAGCATCAGGTCAGATATCAACACCGAGGATGCTTCCCAGATCCAAGTGGTATCTACACTTAGCCAATGTGGCAGTACACCCTCACATGCTGTCCTATCACTTGAAGTAAATTTGACACCATCTAAGCTTAACCAATGTAAACACACTTGCTGTACCATTACATTTCTCTTTTTTGATTTACCTCCAAGTCTAAAAACAGTCTACATGTTTGGGTAACTGATGAGTGTGTTTTTTCAACTGAACTTGTGGCTGCAGGCTAGGCCCTAAAGCCAAGTCCTTACGTCATATGGCCAAAAAGTGTGCTAAGTATTAGGGTTAAATGAATATGATAAAAAAAAGCGAAATTCACTTAAAAAACACAGATTAAAGTGATGTTGTTAATTATGGTAACTTGATCATACTTTGAGGGCTGGACAAGAATTTGTATTTACATTGAAGTATTCATAGTAATTTTGGTAATTTAGTCTTGTGAAGCAAAATGAACAAATATTACGCAATTATACACATTAAAAATCCTTTCAGTACTTTGGGGCAAAATTGCCGACCCAAGAGTACAGTAAGTACAAGCTGCTGCTGGCTGCTGTGTTCTGTTGCATTTGGCACTATTTTCATAGCACAAAGAGCATCTTTGGACAGAAAATAGCACTAAAGGCCGGGTTACTCTCCCCACATGATTCCCCCTAATCTTCTGTAATTTTGCAGAATTATGCAGCAGCAAATTATGCAAGGTTTGCCCAACCCTTTTTACTTTACTTAAAAAAAAACTAGAACTTCACTAAAAAACAAAGGTTTAAGTGACATAATAGTTATATAAGGTTGTAGCTTATGTTTAAAAAACACTAGAAATTCACTCGAAAAAAGATAAATTTGAAGTGACATTATAGTTAGGTGTTGTAATAATATAAAAACGATTGTTTAAAGCCCCAAAACACAAATTCATCAGTGATAGTTTGCTGAGCCAATTATAACTTGGAATACGAACAACACAAATATCGCCACACACAAATATCGACCCCCACAATATAGTAAGACATAATATCGAATGTATTGAGCCTATGTAAAATGACAAAACATCGAAACCAAAAATATTGGTAACAGAAACATCACAAATAAAAAATATCGAGAATAAGTAACTCATAATATCAACATTCCTATGTTTAGCATTACACACCACAAAAAAAATTGACAACCCAGAAAATTGACATTAAAAAATATACATATATCCGCACTTAAATAGCCTTCATAGACTTGTCATACGTAAGCTCACCTTTGTGAAGGATACCAGGTTTGAGACTCTTCACCCAATCCTCCAAAGACAAATGTGGGTACCTTAACATTCCATATGACATCATACCATTCTTTAGTCATCCTCTGCTTCTCCTTCACTCTCTTGTTCACATGATACAAGTCGCACTCCTGTTAACTATTACCACATCTTTTCCTGAACCTCCATGGACTCAACTTGGAAACAGGATCTTTTCCATTCAGTAACGTGAATGGACTAACCTCAGCAACAGTATGAGGTGTAATATGATACATCCATAACTTTTCCCTTAACATATTACTCCATTGACAACCTATTTTACGTGCCTCCACCACATAATCCTTTAAACATGGTTGAATCTCTCCACTAACCCATTACCGCATGGTTCATATAACACTGTATTAACATGACGTACATCACATTGTTTGTGAAAACTCTCCATTTGTCTTGACTTAAGCTAATCGCCATTATCTGTAATCAAACTGTCAGGACATCCTTTACTAGTAAAGATTTCTTTAAAAAACTCAATCACCACTTGAGTGGTGATTTTTGCAACAAATATCACTTTCAGCCACTTGGAGCGATAATCTATTATCATTTAAGTAGACCTGGCTTCTTGATGTGAAGAAGAAAACGGACCAGAAATATCAAAAGCAATTTATTCCATGGAAATTTCAGCCGGTTTCAAAAGGGAAGGGTTAAACCTTAAAGTTTTTTCACCATTAACACATTATTCACACTCTCTTACTAGCTTGTCTGCTATTCTGTCCATATCTGGACAACAAAAACATGTTCTGATGAGTCTCTTCATAGCTGATATACCAAGATATTCCTCAAGAGCCAGATGCAAAAAAACCTTTTTCATATTAACCAGAAGAACCATACTCTCCTTCCATGTCCAGTTCTCCTGAATATTTCCAAAATGGTAATAACTCTGGGCAAATCAACTCCTTCCCAGGGCAACCTTCCATCACATAATTTCTTACCTTTGGCAACATAGCATATCCCTCGTCTACCTATCTGCCTACTTCTCCTCCGTAATGGCATAAAAAAGCCCAGCAATTACACCTCTTATACTAGCAATCATATTCATTTCTCTCACACTTACACCCATATCATTCAACTGGCAATGAGGGCTAGATAAGCAATCAGTTATCAAGTTGCACTTCCCAAGAACAAATTCAGATTTAAAACAATACTCATATAGTCTTGAAGTTAATCTAGCAATGCAGGCAGTTGTATTCCACCCCTCACCAGGTGAAAATATGTTCACCAGTGGTTTGTGATCCACCCTCAAATTAACTCCCCATTCATAATTTTTGAAATGTTCAGTAGCCCACACGCACACCAACAATTCTTTTTCATTCACTGCATACCTCCTCTCAGTATCATTCAAGGTCCTGGATGCAAAAGCTATATTTGACTTTTCTCTACTACAGCTTTGTGATAACACACAACCAACTTCATGCATGCTAGTGTCCCCAGTAAGGATACATTCTTTGTTTATACAGAAAGGCTTCAATGTAGGTGTTTCCTCAATATCTTTCTTTACACACTGAAATGTCTGTTGCGAATATGTGACGTTACAACGCATGCCATTACATCGCATGCTGTTCCAACGCCAAACTTTACCCCGACTTTCTGTCGGGGAGCGCTGGAAGTTGGAATAGATTAATTTTCTATTCCAACTCCAGTGTGTGCAACAGTAGGGAAGGTGTTGGAGTTAAATCCAACACCTTCTACCCAGTGCTGCACACCTTTTGTGTTGCAACGGCATGCGATGTAATCGCATGCGTTGTAACGGTTGCGTTAAAAAGGCTGTTTCTCGTCTGTTGCTGCTTCTCAGACCAAAAAATTCCAAATCATTTCTCCTTGTTAGTTCCCTCAAGGATTCCATTTTAGTAGCACAGTTCCTAATAAACTTGCAATAATAGTCACTCATTCGTGTGAATGAGATGAGTCGGCCTCTATTTTCTGGTGCAGGAGCATTGATGATGGCATCTACAATAGATTTATTGGGCACAGCACCATCACTGGACAAAGAATGACCTAAATAATCCACAGATTTGTGAAATAATCTGCAATTAGAGCTCTTAAGAGTCAGCCATGTTCTTCTAACCTTCTACATACTTAATTATTATATTCAAAATGTTCACGTTCATCCTTTAAAGATATTAAAATAACATCTTGGAAATACTTCACAAAGTTGTCCATATCCTTGAAAATGTGGAACATAGCCCTTTGAAACACTGATGCCACCGAAACTAACCCAAACGGCATCCTTTTAAATTGATATTGTCCCTGCGGTGTAAGGAATGCTGTCAAATGTTTTGAGCCTTCTGTGAACTCAATCTGGTGATATGCAGATCTGAAATCTAATGTGGAAAATATTTGATCACCTTCAGGTATACAAACAACTTCATTTATATTAGGTAAGGGGTGGCATTCAATCACAATATTAGCATTTAACTCTCTCAAATCCACACACAATCATAGTTTTTTTTTACGCCATGCATGCCAAAAACTATAGGAGAAATAAAGATGACTCAGGCTCCTCAGTTATGCCTTCATCCACCATTTCATTTAACATATTCTCCAGTTCTTGTCTGACATTCACTGGTACACCCCCTTAGCTTTTTTTTAACAAGCACCGCAACATTCTTGATTTTAATTCTATGGGAAAAGTCAGTCAATTTTCCCATAGTGTCATTGAACACTTTTGGAAATGTCTCAACCACACAAGATTCCTTGCTTACATGTGTTATGATTGGCACTGGTTCTTAACTTCTGGGATTCAAAATTATTCACAACTTACACTGGTCTATCCACCCTAATAAACTGATTCCTTTCTCAGCAACATACACTTTTATGGGGTCATGCCTACCTTTAAACTGAATCATGACCCATTCAAATCCATTGATGTAAATAGCGGTACCATCAAAACTTTCTGAAATTATTTCAGAACTTTGTAGCTTCATAAGATCAAAACAGTTCCAAACTTCACAAAATAGTCTCTTGTTGTGATGGTCCGAGGTGAGCTATATTCTGTCATGAGCGCAAAATCAATGCCTAAGATCAGACTGTACATTTTAGAGGTTTCCTGTTTAACAGGTTCTCTTCAGCAATACCAAAATCATTGATAGAAAACACAGGACTGTAATTCTCCTCTTCCTTTCCACAATCACACTCACACGTTGGGGCAGATTTTCAAAGAAGCCACGCAGTGCAACAGCCAAAAATGCTGCACTGCATTGTGTGACAGGGAGAGAGCAGGAGAGTGCCAAATGTACAGAGATATGGCTCTCTCCACCCCTCTCCCTAGCACCAGCACTGATTTCATATGCCGTGCGCCAGGCACACACCTAAACACCATAAATCTAAGGTGCATGCCAGAGTCTAGCATAGGTTTTGTACAGGAAGGGTACCCTTCCTGTACAAAATACTATGCCTAGACAAGTTGATACACTTTTCCCACTTTGTAAGTGTGCTGCACAGTGCAGCATGCATGCAAAGTTGGAAAAGAGAGGAGAAATGACAAAATTTCTCCTCTTAATGCCTCTTTTCAGATAGCGTTAACTTTTGGCGCTAAACCCTGCCTACAATTGTTTGTAGATCGTGTTTTGTGTCAAAAGGCATGGGTGGTTGCATGGGAACGACCATGTACCACCCATGTAACACAAAGCAATACTTTACACTGCTTTGTGTTACATGTAGGGTACTTTGCAACCCAAAACAAGTTTTGCACTGGAAAGTAAATTGGTAAAAAAACATTTTGCAGTTGTTAGCATCACTTTTGTGACTCTTTCCCTCTCTGCGGTGTAAAGTGACTCAACAGCCAGCAGTTTTTATACTCCTTGCCTATTGCAGGATACCAAGCAAACAAAGAAATATGCGTATTACTACTGCATGTGTAACATCAACTTTTTCACCAGAGGTCATGGTACGATGGCTAGCATTATTCAGTTTTACTCACACCACACACCTCTTCAGAACTGTTCATATTTGCACTATTATTCCTTATCGAAGGCATGCATTTTTGTTCAATCGCTCTAATGCCTTTGCAGTGGCAATGGCATCTTGCAATTTTGGATCACCCATGACCCACAACTATTCCTGTATTTTTTTACTTTTGACATGCACAATTATTTTATCACCTAATCATCTCATCCGTCATAAAGCAAAAGTTGCACGTCATAGAATGAGCCCCTAATGTAGGGTGAAATTCATCAAATGACTCCCTGTCCATCTGTGCATTGGTATAAAATGTAAATCTATTCTTTGAAATAGGCAAATAGTCATAGTTGGTTTAATTCCATACTCCATTCTCAATAGTGCCTCCTCATACACATCAATATCTCCTAGACCTCCCAATGGTACAACTTGTGGTAAAGCTCTGAAAACCACTTTTCCTTGAGACCCAGGACAATGCAGCAAAATGTTTTTTTCTCCTCTCTGCTCTAATGTAAGTCACAAACTCTTCCTTTCATTTTGTTCATGGAATAATGAGGTCACTTTTATTCTGTAAACATTTTTTGGGAGGGCTTAAACTGCATGATGTATTCCTCTCTCAATAAGAAAGAGAAAAATGTACTTTCAGGATCCAGGAACCACAGATAAATTTAGGCTGCAACCAATCTTCCAAAGGAAAATAAACAAGAACAGTAACAGCCCAACAGATAGTGTTAAATATTATCCAATGAAATAATTTCACAGTGCAGCTAAACTGTTTTATTTGTGAAGTGTGGAAACAGAAACAAAATTGCCCAATGAAAATGTAATGCTTATTCTTACAATGGAACTAAAGTTTATTTCTCGGCCACAAGGCATGCAATCGAATTAGCAGTTGGTTCCACCAATCAGAGCACGTGATACACTTGAGCCAGACACTCCTTGCTCTCGAGCAATCAACCAATGAGTAACGCACATCTGTGTGCTTCATGAAGGGCGTAGTATGCTCAAGCCGGTAACTCCGTACTCTCGAGTGATAACCAAAGAATAACCTGCATCAGTGTTGGACCCGGCCTCGTAGCATGGCTCTACTGGTCCCCGCACCACCTAACCTGGTACCTGCAGCCCCGAGCCCACGGCCTAGCCGATCCTTTCCACCAGAACACACGCACCCGACCCGGACATCCTCGTCCATGGCCTCTCTCCCTTCGGCCACCCCGGGCCCGCGTGCCCACTTCATGCACCAAGATGGCCGCCCGGCCCCAGCGCGACCCGGGCCTAGCGGCGCCACTCCAGCTGGAGGAGACCACGCTTGCCAGGGGATGAGAGAGGGAGGAGCAGTTTCTATCGCACCTCTGAACTCCCCTGGGACGATGAGTTTCGATCGGCCCTCCGGCCTCCCTGAGAGCTTGCTCCACGCCTGCTGGGTGTCTGGGACTCCTCCCGACCCGGCCCTGAGAGGATCAAAAGACAATGGCAGGAAACCCCGACAAGCGACCCCCAGGTGACAAGACCCCTGCCTGCACAGACTCCGGACATCAAAGAGGGGTCGACCTATAACAAGGGGTGCTCTGAGACTGTCCGGCAGATTCGACGCTGGAACAACGAGAGCCTGCTGACGCGGTCGCGGCTCCTGGAACTTAGAACCCCCTGAGCCCTGCTGAGTGACTCGCGGCTCCCTGAAGATCGTAAGACCTCCGAACTGTACCTGAGCCCTGCTGAGTGACTCGCGGCTCCCTGAAGATCGTAAGACCTCCGAACCTGTACTTGAGCCCTGCTGAGTGACTCGCGGCTCCCTGAAGATCGTAAGACCTCCGAACTGTACCTGAGCCCGCTGAGTGACTCGCGGCTTCCACTGACTCCACTGGTCCCGCCGGACCCCAACGACAACAAGCCTACCCCCCCAGCTCAAAGATTGTGAGCTGTGCGCCGGGTACGTCCTTGCCTTGAACCTCTTACCAGAGACTGCCCCGCTACCCCCTATCCCTTCCGAGACTCATTGAGCCCGCGCTCTCCTTGTACATATTTGCAGTGCTAACCTGTTTGATAAAGAGTGATTCCTAAGAACGCACGGTGTGGTGTTTCTGTGTCGTGTGGTGCCAGAAGTACGATCCTCGATACGGGATTCCTCCTCCTGAGGAGTCTCCCGCCAGTGCCCGGCTACGATACTTTGAGGGTGGGTCTCAGGGTAGCCAGGACCCCCTTTTCCGGGCTCCTCTGAGGTCGCCGTCTAACAATCAGCATGATCTACTTGCCAATTCATCAAAAACGGTACACTCGAGCCGGCAACCCGTGCTCTAGAGAGATCTCAGTAAAGGCCTTTAGATGAAAAAGTAAGGTAAGCCATTTTCAACCAAAATCTACAAGCAGTACCTTTAGATGTCTTCAGTATTTTCACAATTGTTACCACCAAGACAACGGGTTCCCAGGCAGTATACAAAGGCAATAATCGTTCTACATTGTAACCAAAAATAGTTCCACAAATAGAGATGGTAATGTGCCTTTGCCGCTGCCATGACAGATACACCTCTACAATTTGTCACTAATTGTTGCAAAGAAAGATATCCAGACTATTGCTGAACAGCTGTTTATTAGTGCAGCACAGCATCCGCCTACAGCCAGGCAGTAAAAGAGCACTGACATATTCTACTAAGGAACCATGGAGACAGTTCCACAGTTAAATATAAGCAATACAAGAACCACAGTAACTAATTGAATGTAAACACATTATGACAGTTGCAATGCACTGCAAAATATAGTGTTAGGATTCCACAAAACAAGTGATAGAAATCCCCTATTGTGGGTTAGTGACATTGTTAGCTTAAGCCCAAGGAAATCCCTGACGTCTGTGCATGCAGTTGGGTTGTTTTGCAATACATGTCCTGTGTGTTGCCCTGCTGCACTGACAATGACTTCTACCCCAGTCAAAGCAGTCAATCTATTTGCATGGCTGTATAAAAGAAATGTATTCAAAACATCAACGTATTTTTAGGGAGACTTTTATTCAAAGATAAAACATAAAAAACAAAATACAACAAAAAAATGCAGTACATTACATCAATCTAGGCTTTCCAATAATCACGATATATAGTACAGATATAAGTTCAGGCGCTGGGTAATCTTACAGAAGGCACACATCATTGTTCCATATTTAGAGCAATTAAATATCAAGATGGTGTTTATGATGGGTATGTATGTAATTTGTGCCTAACAATGTAGGTATGGGTGAAGGACAGATCTAGTTGAGTGGCTGTTGGTTTTCTTTTAGTAACAGAGAGGGGTTTAGAATTTTACAAGGCACCATATTAGGGCTGTCAGAAGGAGGCAGCCCATATAGCAGGTAGAGGTGTATTATGGAGAGGACAGCCTCCTCAAGGGACTTCAAATTGCTCCTTTTGAATTAAGGAGAACTTCTCCTGCCTCCTCTAATCTTGCCATTTTGTTAAATATCCTTCACCTTGCAAGCCTCCTCCTCCAATGTATTGATTGAGTCTGCCACATCCTGCCCTAAGGCTGCCTTCTGTATTCTACTGAGAGTGTGCATGAAGGCACATATAGGTGTTTGTAGGTTTTTTTATCACAACTTTTACTAGAATGTCTGTCTCCTCCTCAGTGAAATATATTTTCTTCTTCAGAAGAGGGGTCTGCATCATTCAGGTAGCATGTGTTTGCTGCAGGAGCTTAAGGAAGAAAAAGAAAAAATCTGAGTCTATAATATGGCAAAAAGAACAATTGATGGACATAATGCAGAACAATGTCATACATTCACAACAGTACAGAGATCTGGGCCTAAATCCATTGTTTTGTTGCTCACCATGCCATTCCGGTTTGAACCCAGCCATATGCAAATCAGTCTTGACCCTGCACCCAATGGGAACAGTCCAGCCTGAACTGCCAGGCCAGGTTCTCACTGGACTGGAAACAAGCATCCTAGGACTGGTTCTGGGGTTTCACCCCTCATCAGCCAGTATAGCTTGACTCCAGTGGCATGGAGAGCACGAGACCTACGTCTGGGCATACCCGTCCCATTAGGGGTGACAAGTGCAAAAAGAACAATTCAAGGACAGAATGCAGAACAAAGTCATACATTCACCCCAGTACAGAGATCTTTGCCTAAATCCATCTTTTTTTGCTCCCCATATGGCATTCCAGTTTGAACCCAGCCATATGCAAATCAGTCTTGACCTTGCATTCCATCCATCAATTGTGTGTCTTTTGCTGTCTATAGTATGGCAGCATGTATGTTGTGAGGCAATGGGTGTCATGTGTGTATGATGTGGGTCAAGTGTATGTAATTATCCTATTCCTTTCATATAGAGGTCTTTCTTTTGCATGCAGACGCCTTGGTCTGGTTGTTGGAGGTCTCTGCCTTAGTTACAGAGGCTTCCGCCCTGGACATTGGTGTCCCTCAAGTGTGCAGACATAAAATGTGGTCATAAAGTTACTAGTAGTAACTCTATGGACATAAATTATATTTATGCAGACCCACACTATAAACTGAGGAGGTGGAAATATGTATGTGTACACTTTGTAGTAACTTTACACTCGGAAATGGTAAATAGCCAAAAATAGTAAAGTTCCTACAAAATGTAAGAGTACATTTACACACGTTAATGCAGATAGATGCAGTTGTTTCTTAGGCTATGACGTGAACACAAGGAATTGAAGAAGTAGCAATATAGAAAATTATATTAGTTTTATGCCTTGTTGATAATACAGACTGCATGGTCAGACCCACAAGTGAGCAATATTCTATACTCTTAATAAGCCTGAATAAGACTTTCACAAACAGTGCCTCTTGGATGTATCAGCCCTAATAAGGCCGTGAGATTGACCAGTGTATTAATTTGTACTTGACTACATTTTCCGGTATGTCTTGCATTAAAAATCAGGCATGAGACTCCTAAATATTGTGTTTGATCATTCTTTCTTAAATTTGGTCTTATGTTTGTTATAATTTCACTTGTGGAAAATTATAATGTTCAGCAGTAGGAAGCCTACTAAAAGGAATGCTTTGGCTGAGATTCAAAATAAATTGTTTGTAATTTAGCTTTGAAGTAAGTCTCAACTTTAGGCTCTACAACCACCAACTGCTTTATTGGAATGAGGGCGGTTATTGGTGGTGTTTTGTTTATTTTCTGTATACATACCACGTGGTGTACCATGGGGATGTTCTTTGCGGTAGCTTCACCTAAAGCATTGCATAGATTTTTCTATATTTTATTGTTAAATGAGGCCATGATTATTATCTATCATAATGGAATTAAGGAGTCAAGTGGTAATACCTGTTCCTCATTGGGTTTTAGGATGGACTGAAAAGACATGAACCTCTTCATGGTTAAATTGTGCAATGTGGATGTTGGTCCTGAATCAGGTGGAGGATGTGGTGTAACAACCAGAGCTGCTGATTCTGAGCAAATTACTTAATCTTGGAGTGCCTACAAAAACTGAATGAGTCCTTGTGTAAGGAAACTGGTGTATACACAATAAGGTATTGGGGAAGTATCCCCATACCTGAAGGGTTTGAGAGGTTTCTCAGTCGGAGTAGGGCCTCCCGAAGCAGAATTATAATCACAAAAATACCCCAATGGACCAGCACGTGGTCAGTGGAACCGATTATCCAACTGTACAAAAAAAGAGGGGGGGGGGGGCTCTCTAGTGAAAATTTGCACCTAACTCAACCATGAATGGGAAGAAGGAAAACACTCTTTGTTTAATTACCCTCACACACCCTAGTGGTGTCATGCTTCATCATCGGGTCACCCCGATGCCTAAAAGTCGGGGTGGGCTCAACCACAGTGTTGGGCGCTCTTTGGATAAATGAAGACCAGGGGGATTAAAGATTAAAAGACCTCAGGCAGACCCCTGGTTTCTCTTTATTCTTGGGTTTGTCTGGGTTATTAAAAATATTAAAAACGGGTCCGTAGGAGTGTTATGGTCCTAAGATCCCAGTGCCGACATGTTTCAGTCCTGGGTGGCCGTGTAGGTCCTGGACTTTCTTCAGGGCAAAGGATAACCCCCTTTGAGAATAATAAGGATGGGGGTCCCTGTCCTATCAATGAGGCGAGGGCAGAGTAGCAACTCCTCGTGTGCATGTAACAGATAACTTATCCGTTATGTGTGATCCTCCATCTGTGAACATAAATAAAGGACAAAGAAAGACAACACACACCATTAAAATAACATCATTTTAGTATTACTGTTGTGTTTATAACCATTTAGGTGCATGGTAGAGACCAGACATATTTGCAAGCCATAATCATGTGCAAGACCATGTCATAAGTCTCATCCCCTTTTGTGCCACTCATCTCCTTGTCTGTAACACACTAATTCTATGTGACAGGTTTATCGTGTAGTGGCGATTTTATGCGCTTGCTAACACTATCTCTGTGTTAGTATGTGTACATTCCAAAGTGCCAGTCTCTATGAACAGCTAGCCACGTTTATCCTTCCAACTGTGTACATTAAAAGTGATAATAACTTGATATATGCCCACGATTCATACAACTATACCATATATTCTTTGTCATTCATTCAATTCCTTACCCTTCTTGGGGAGGTTGAGTGTATCACACAGGACCGGTAGGATACTGTGGGTGGTCCTGAGGTAATCATCGTCTTCAAGTTAGGGTTTTTTCGAGAGATTAGGAGAGGAGAAGATGTGGACATCTCAGTACTTCAGTAATAAAGGAAGAAGATCCTACACCTTGCCTGCATAGTCGGACACCGAGGTGCTGATCACGATCCGGTAAAAAAATGGCCCGTATGACTCGTATCCGGTCTTATTACCGTACGAATCGTACAAGTGCCGTACAAACTGCCAATTACGATTCGCATGGGAAAAAGACCATACGAATCGCATTGGGAATAATTCCCCACACGTCCTCGGGTCGGAAAAGGTGTCCGACACGTCCCTGGACGATTTACCGTACAAATGTGAAAAGTGAAGTCCGACCGCGAAATCACGATCCATCCCGTGCGTCCGATGTTACAACCGTATGGAAAAAACACCGTCCGCACCGAACTCCCATAGCAACCATGGCGACATGTGCCCGCATACGCGCCGAACACCCCCCCCAGCCCCCGTACGTTCGAGTCGTACCCCCCTGTATGTACACCCCTGTATGTGTCGTACCCCCCCATGTATGTACACCCGTGTACGTTCGAGTCGTACCCCCACCCGTGTATGTACACCAGTGTACGTGTCGTACCCCCCGTGTATGTACACCCGTGTACATTCGAGTAGTACCCCCACCCGTGTATGTACACCCATGTACGTGTCGTACCCCCCGTGTATGTACACCTGTGTACGTTCGAGTCGTACCCCCCTGTGTATGTACACCCGTGTACGTTCGAGTCGTACCCCCCCGTGTATGTACACCCGTGTACGTTCGAGTAGTACCCCCACCCGTGTATGTACACCCGTTTACGTGTCGTACCCCCGTGTATGTACACCCGTGTACGTTCGAGTAGTACCCCCACCCGTGTATGTACACCCGTGTACGTGTCGTACCCCCGTGTATGTACATCCGTGTACGTTCGAGTCGTACCCCCACCTGTGTATGTACACCCATGTACGTGTCGTACCCCCGTGTATGTACACCCGTGTACGTTCGAGTCGTACCCCCGTGTATGTACACCCGTGTACGTTCGAGTCGTACCCCCCGTGTATGTACACCCGTGTACGTGTCGTACCCCCCGTGTATGTACACCCGTGTACGTTCGAGTAGTACCCCCACCCGTGTATGTACACCCGTGTACGTGTCGTACCCCCGTGTATGTACACCCGTGTACGTTCGAGTCGTACCCCCACCCGTGTATGTACACCCGTGTACGTGTCGTACCCCCTGTGTATGTACACCCGTGTATGTTCGAGTCGTACCCCCCATGTATGTACACCCGTGTACGTGTCGCACCCCCCATGTATGTACACCCGTGTACATTCGAGTCTTACCCCCCGTGTATGTACACCCGTGTACGTTCGAGTAGTACCCCCACCCGTGTATGTACACGCGTGTACGTGTCGTACCCCCCATGTATGTACACCCGTGTACGTTCGAGTCGTACCCCCACCCGTGTATGTACACCCGTGTACGTGTCATACCCCCGTGTATGTACACCCGTGTACGTTCGAGTAGTACCCCCACCCGTGTATGTACACCCGTGTACGTGTCGTACCCCCCGTGTATGTACACCCGTGTACATTTGAGTAGTACCCCCACCCGTGTATGTACACCCGTGTACGTGTCGTACCCCCCGTGTATGTACACCCGTGTACGTGTCGTACCCCCATGTATGTACACCCGTGTACGTTCGAGTCATACCCCACTTGTATGTACACCCGTGTACGTTCGAGTAGTACCCCCACCCGTGTATGTACACCCGTGTACGTGTCGTACCCCCCGTGTATGTACACCCGTGTACGTGTCGTACCCCCGTGTATGTACACCCGTGTACGTTCGAGTAGTACCCCAACCCGTGTATGTACACCCGTGTACGTGTCGTACCCCCCGTGTATGTACACCCGTGTACGTGTCGTACCCCCTGTGTATGTACAAACCGTACCCTCACCCGCGGACGTATGGAGCGTACCCCAGGCCCCAACACCAGCACCGTCACACAACATCGCTCATGTACGAGTCGTACCAAGCCAGACACAAGGACAGCACTGTACAACAAAATGCCCGAAGTACACACCGTACACACGTTAAAAACGCACGTACACAACCAGGACAAAGCAAAACAACACAAGAATACACCATTCGAATGGCACAAAGCCACTAAACATGTCCAACAAGCTCAAAAACAACACAATCACTGACCTTCAACTGCCAAAATCCAAAACAGAGGCCCAAAACACAACCACTCCTTATAACACACCCACCCAAAGTTCAAACACAGCCACACCCACCAATGGACCAATAAAAAGGGCCCACACACACAAACCATGAGCCTTTGCAACAGACTCACTGCTGCCAGACCCCACAGACAACCTACAGCACCATACTAGAAGCATTACCACACCTTACACTTGCACACCTTCACACACACACCTTCACAAACACCCCCACATCACATTCACACACACACCTGCACAACCACACCCACCCACACACCCACAACCATCCACACCCCCCCCCACCATCCACACCCACACCCCTCACCATGCCCACTAACAAGAATCCAAAGTTCACTAGCCGAGAGTTGGAGGTCCTTGTCGATGAAATCCTCAGAGTTGAGCCACACCTCTTTGGAACATTGGTCAGACAGACCAGCATTTCAGAAAAAACATCCATGTGGCAGACCATCGTCGATGCTGTGAATGCTGTTGCGAACACCAGAAGGACCAGGCATGAATGCCAAGCCAGGTGGTACGATCTGCGGAGGAGGGTCCGAGCCAAAATGACGGACGAACACAACCAGGCCAACGTCACTGGAGGAGGGCCGCCCCGCAGACGCGTACAATACCATCCCTGGGAGGAGAGGGTGATGGCCATACTGCCGGTGGTGGCAGTGGATGGATTAGACGGACTCCGAGACCCGGGTGAGTACACAAACAACTCACCTCACATGGGGGGAACGTCATCCACAACCAAACTCACTAACAGGCACGCAACCACCCCAAGCTATCGCATGACTCAACCACACTCCATGAACACGCACATGCCACTGGCGCCACCATGCCCCATGCACCCAGCTGGACAATGTCAAGTCACAGGCCACAGAAAACACCAACACATGACACGGTAAGCCAGATGGCGGGAGTGTGGGCCCAAAAATTCACATAGTGCAAATCAGAAGCAGACAACAATGCCCCCTGCCCATATGGCCTAGGTCACAGCCAGACAAACAGTGTGTCCCCACACAGGAAAGACTCGCCAGCAAATGGCGGACGCCTTGCATCAACACATCGGGGTGACGGCACATTCTTGCACATGACAGCAGCTAATGAACAGCCAACACTGTGAAAGAGTGGCAGCACACACCACCACAGCAGCAGTGCAGACACACACACTACACCCAATGGGTGCCTGGAGATCAGAAACCAAACTCAAATCAACAATCCAAGGGCCATTCAAAGATCTGCTAACAGTGTGTGCCCAGGAAGCTGGGCTGAGGTGACAGAGGGTGACACACAGAGGGAGGGAGAGGGGGACAGAGAGGGAGGGAGACAGAGGTGGACACAGGGAGACAGACAGAGGGAGGGAGGAGGGTGACAGAGGGAGGGAGAAAGGGAGACAGAGGGAGACGGACAGAGGGAGGAGGTTGACAGAGGAAGGGAGAAAGGGAGACAGAGGGAGACGGACAGAGGGAGGAGGCTGACACACGGAGGGAGGGAGAGGGGGACAGAGAGGGAGGGAGACACAGGGAGACGGACAGAGGGAGGAGGCTGACACACAGAGGGAGGGAGAGGGGGACAGAGAGGGAGCGAGAAAGGGACACACAGGGAGAGCAAATCAGCCTTGTGGTGTGTGGGAATGTCTGCTCGTCAGCAGGTGGACTGCGTGCATGTAGACAAGGGTGGCCAGTGCCAGAACCCCCCCTCTTCTCCATGGCTAAACACAGGGCCATGTCACAACCTGTGCACGAGCACAACGACAGCTACCTGCATTATCTAAGTGTGTGGAACCACTCCATGTGCCCACGTACAGTGCAACACAGAAGGCGCCAATGCATGGCTCGCCACACCTGCCCACTCCACTACTGACTGCAGTCACAATTGACGCAGCAAGTAAGACTGTGCCACACATAGGTAAAGTCGCAAAAGCTGTGGCCAAGGGACATACCCATGTACAAGTGCACTGTGAGAGGAATGCAAGACATATCCAAATTCCCAGAGGAAATGTGCCAACTTAGAAACGAATGAAACATGGATGTTGCATGGAACAAAATTAACATTGTCTCTCTCACACACAGGTCAACGTCGTGGATCACCCCCCAACACTGGGGGGGGAAGACTCACAGGACCCGGCTTGGCGGGATGACGGAGCCACCGGCAGCGACGACTCTCACCACTCTGTGGACGAACCCGACGCCGACCAACCTGGCACCTCTGGTGTCCAATGACCTGCAGCACCAGCGTCAGGTACAACTGGGCCAACCACCACCCCCACTCCTGCCACATCCCAGGAGACACCCAGGATCCCTGCCCCAACACCACAATGCAGCCAGGCTGGCCAGGAGGGACATGGTGTCCCGGGCACCCAGGAGGAGGCAGGCGACAACGCCAATGCCACCCCTCAGGGTTCCCGGAGACCCGATGTGCCCACAAGGGCAGGCCAGGTGCAAGTGGGCAGGGGTGGTGGGAGTGGAGGACAGCGGAGGCGCGAGCCTGACCTGTTGGCTGGGGAACCGGTATATTCCCATGTCCGTAACATCCTGGACACATACCGGCAGGACACCACGGGCATGGCCCAGGTTGTGTCCATCCTCGAGGAGATCAAGACCCAGCAGGCCCAGCAACATGCGGAGCAACATGCCTGTCTACTGCGACACCAACGGCGGATGGAGGACAGACAGGCTGAGCTCGTGACGGTGTTCACGGGAATTCACAGTACACTCCGTCGGATGGCCGACAACATGGCCAACCCTCCCCATGCCAGCAGGCATAGAACATCACCACCCACAGGGAGGGACCAGGAGGAGGAGGAGGAGACATCCGACGGAGCATCCCAAACATCATCACGGCCTGCTTCTGAGGGTCCCCGCAGGAGGGCAGGTCGTCCACGGAAAAGACCGTGAGGGTCGGCGCAACAGCACCATCTCCCAGGACACCTGGCCTGGCACCTGGCCCACTGGAGCAACAGCAGCACAGCAGCAAAAGACATTCTCTGCCACATGGACTTGCTGGTCACTGTCTGACCAATGTTGACAAAGACTGTGGCATGGACTCTGAGGATTTCAAATGGCAAGGACACCAACTCCCCTAGTGAACTTTGGATTCCACACACCCGGAAAGCCCCTCATGTCAAACCCCCCCCCCCAACCAAAATAAAATGGTCACAACATGAAGAGAAGATGCCTACTTATTGCATTATTACCTCACATGTGTCTTGTAAAGTCTAACCATGCCTGAGTTCCCGTTTGACTTCAACCATCCACACCCTGGGGCCTGAGTCTGGCACAGGACACACATGGGTCACATTGTATTAGGCAAGACAGACATGGAGCACCATACACACCCGTGATGGGCCCAACCAGCTGAGGGGGTGGCCGCACAACCGTGCCGACAGACAGATTGAGTACAGCGACAGCCATGCGCAGAGGTCAGGGATCATGTGGAGTGTCCTGGGGGCACCCAGGTATGTGTGGACAGGTGGCAGAACCATGTCCTGCAAGCTTGAGTCAGGTGGATGCAGAGAATGGTGGCCTGGCCAACGTTGGATGCATGGGGATGGCACATGTCACAATACCCACACAGTCATGGACATCATGCACAATACACAGTCTAATCCCACACAAACAGCTTGCATCTTGCTACTCTACACATAGACACATAGCCACTATCACAGAAAACCATGCCAGACATGCCGTATGCCCCATGGCAACACACCAGCATTGACTGAGAAGAGGCACCTTGGAGGCATAGGGACACCTTTATTAGTCATGTATTCGGGATTGCAGAGGCAACTCGGAGTACACATGAACGGGTCATGTGGAGTAACATGTGGGTCCAACATTGGCACCCCCTTCTGCAGCACAAATGCGTGATAGCCATGGAACTGGCACACAAGTGTCGGCTAACAGCTAAACACCCCCTGCTGCTCACGGAGAGACTGCCATACACCATTGATCCGCTGATGTGGAAGTCCCACACCATGTCAAGCCAATGCAAACCGTATGTGTCCCAGGGCAGTGTAACACACATTGATGCCATCATCACATTCCACAATCCCATCACTGATGACTGTCAACAAGGCCGACCATCTATTCAGGTGTACCCAGCTGCATGTAATGTGTACCATGGTGA
This sequence comes from Triturus cristatus, assembly GCF_964204655.1. Taxonomy (NCBI): domain Eukaryota; kingdom Metazoa; phylum Chordata; class Amphibia; order Caudata; family Salamandridae; genus Triturus; species Triturus cristatus. Next base: position 495,566,575 of record NC_140588.1, read on the forward strand.
TGCGACATGTCTGCTGAGGAACCAAACATCGACAGGGGCAGTGTGCACACATCAGAAACAACAGCCACACCCAATACACCCCTGATGCATCCCTTACCCTAAGGAGACTTCCAAACTTGTCCGTGCGTGTAACGCTGAGTCAGCACACGATGACGTGTCCATGAGGAATTGCAGTGCCACAACAATGCAACCAGCAGACGGCATGCGCAAGTACCTGGGGATGAGAGACACACAAGAAGTCAGCCACAAAAAGCACAACCACTTGCATGTGCATGTACTCGACACATGTAAGGATGACAACATGCCAGGTCACAATTATGACTGGGGAAATACACATCACTGCCACCATCACTCCAGTGACACATCCACACACACCTCTGACTCACGTGGCATACATGCAGATGGACACACACATCGCAACACATGCCACACGTGGACCAATGCGTGCACACACAGACACTGGTACTCACCACTAAGCAAAGAAGTCGCGTATGAGTCGAGTCCGGATGTCCTCTTGCGGAACCACATCCTCCACATCACTAGCCCCATTGCCAAGACCTTCGTCCTCCACGGGTGGATGGTCCTGATCATCTTGATCCAGGATGAGTGGCACAGATTTCTCAACTGCCATGTTGTGCAGCATGCAGCAGACCATGAAGATTTTGCAGACCTTCGCCGGGGCATATGGGAGGGCGCCGCCGGTCTTGTGGAGGCACCGGAATCGGCTCTTCAGGAGGCCAAATGTCCTCTCGATCACTCGCCTTGTCCGGCCATGGGCGGTGTTGTAGCGGAGCTGGGCCGGCGTGATGGGGTTGCGGAGAGGTGTGATCAGCCATGGCATGTTGGGATAGCCAGCGTCCCCTACATGGAAAGCACATGGACATAAGTAGGACAGGAGAAGCGGTCGTGCTGTAAGTCTACGCAATATACAGGACAGCCAGAGTGTACCCACCAACAACACATGCACGTTCGTTGCGCAGCTGCGTCATCATTTCAGGCACCCTGCTACGCCTCATGATGTAGGCATCGTGTGCTGATCCTGGAAAACGAACACAGACATGTGAAATCACCATGTTGGACAGACACACCACAAGGGCATTGATGGAGTGGTAGTGTTTGCGATTCCTGTACGCTACCTCCTGTGCCTGTGGTGGTACCAAAGCCACATGTGTCCCATCTATGGACCCAATGACATGGGGCATCCTTCCCAGGGCATAGAATCCACGCTTGACGCCAGTCAACATTTCAGGGGTTGGGAAATGGATGAACTCATCCAGGTGAAGCAACATGGCCTCTAAGAAATCATGCAGCACATGGCAGAACATGCTCCGGGACATGCCACCAACATGAGCTATGGTATTTTGAAAGGTACCCGTGGCAAGAAAATGTAGGGCTGCCATTACCTTCAGCTTGGGTGTCAGTGCCGTAGGATACCTGTGCAGCGGTTGCAGGTGTGGTGCCAGCCTCGCCGTCAACTCCAGAATCAACGGTTGGGGGAAGCGGTAGCACCGGATACAGTTATTCTCCCGCATGTCAGCCAAGTCCGGAATTGGTCGGGGAAGAGGCGGCACCCTGCAGTAATTTGGAAGTGACAAGGAAGAGTGAGTGCACTACAACAACAATTTATATGTACTGAGCACATGTTCATCTGTCAATACACATATGTGACATACGGAGTCAGGTATGTGCCACATGCCCTGGACATGTATGGCTGGCAGGTGACACTCCTACCAAGACCCAGCTACGCACGGAGATTGTGAACCTCCACATGCCATGGCATGGGATTAGCTGTGTCCCAGTGAAAGTGAACAGCCAGACGCAACACAGGAGTGACATGCATCCACACATCAGCAGAAGTAGGATGTCGATTGCAGAGACTGGTAGCGGAACACTAGAGCCACAGGTCACATGACAGTACACTAGGACAGCCCACACACCTTGCCATGAAGGTGTACATGACATGACTCACCACACATTAATAGAGAGGATGCAGACATGTCCTTGTTCCGCTACTCCGTGTCCCATGCATACATTCGCACCTCACATCCGATACCACATGTGGCCTGGTGTGCGGAACAGTGTGCCATGTCCATCGACACACAGACACATGTTGGTTGCTGCAACAGCTGATGCTTTTGAGGGAGCTCCAACATCAACCTAATGGGAACCCCCCACACATACATGACATAGTCACATCGTGCACCGTGGGTAGTGACATGTCTGGTGTGGTAACCCCTGTAGCAGGCCTCAGGGGACACTTGCGTGTGTTGTTGACCGTGCCATGCCAGTGACGCTCATCCCAAGTGTGCAGTACGACATGCACACATGTCAAAGGAATCAAGGGCATGCCTGGCACACATTGCACCGTCACACATTACATGTGTACACATCTCATCATACATCTGGTGCCTTCTCGACTCAGGAGTAATGTGCCACATCACAGCCTTTCACACCCGTGCCCCACACATGTAGTACTGGCCAGACAATGCCTTGATGTCCATCCATGGACAAGTATGTCAGCCCTATTCCTTCCTGTGTGCTGGCTGTCACCACTGTGATGTGTGAAAGGCACCTTACTTTCGCTAAGAGGGCCTGTGTACGTTCCCGCATCACTATGGGAGTGCTGCCGTATGTGTACCCATAGTGATAGTGAGCGTACAGGCGTGTGTACGGTCCGTACCACTATGGGTGTTCTCGCGTATGCGTACTCATAGTGATAGTGAGCGTACAGGCGTGTGTACGGTCCGTACCACTATGGGTGTTCTCGCGTATGCGTACTCATAGTTGTTAGAAATGGGATTTCTGGTTGGCTAAGGCTTGCGCCAAAGTCAGGCAGAAACCACCACTCTAGTCAGGGCAAGGAAGTTACACGCCAAAGATAACCCCTGCTCACCCCCTTGGTAGCTTGGCACGAGCAGACAGGCTTATCCCTGAGGCGATGTGTAAAGCGTTTGCGCGCGCACCCAGCAACAACACCCAAGGCCCACCACAAAGGAAACTCCACACAAGGTATTCTATAAAAATAGCCTTTGTATTATACACAACACATTAGATAAAAGCACACACTTTACAATGTGCCAACAGGCACGGGCAGAATTTACAAGGGATTATATATACAGGGGACAGGGCCACATGGACCACTGTCAGGAATTAGCACTTTGTAGAAATAACACTTAGAACATAGGAATAACCTTTAGACCATAGCACTTACAATCACTGTAGCACTAAAAATAGAACATATAGCACACAACCAGTAACTACTGGTAACCAGAAAGTACCGCCTGCGCAACCCTAACCACCTTTAGGAATATATCACGCAGGGAACTAGGACCTCACTAGTACCACCTGTACTAGGGGGAAAACAACCACCTAAGTATCACTCTACCTGTAGGGGTCTAAGCACATAAACACAGGATGCATAAAATACATTTAGAGGTGTAAACACAGTTTAGGAAAAAAATATCATGAAGGCATTGCGCAGGCGCAAAAAGTACATGTATGAAAATCACCAAGCGCCCTAGGGGAGGGCACAACACCAGATAACTGTCCGCAGGCCAACTGGCCTCTCAGGATGCAGAAATACCCAATATACAAGAATGTCAGGCGCGACTGCGCAGGCTGCGCAAGCCCGGCGCACAAGGCACAACCTAAACGTTGCAGCTGCCCACGAAGTGCTGGGCAGCTGTAGGGACTGGGGCCTGGGCACCTCGGGGCCCTTAGAACGCTTATGGCAGTCGTTGGAGCCTGTCTGGGCTCTGAATCAATAATGTGCCCCTTGAGCCTCGCAGGCTCTAAACAATAATGTGCCCCTTGAGCCTCGCAGGCTCTAAATAATAATATGCCCCTTCGTTGGAGCCTCTGTGGCTCGAGAACCATGTGCCTCTTTGGAGCCTCGTGGGCTCGGAAAACGAATATGCCCCCGTAGAGCCTTCAAGGCTCTCAATGACAATACTCCAGCAGTTAGAGGGAGGGGGGCCTCGTTGGAGCGGCCCACTGCCAAGCGGGGCCGCTCTGGACTGACTGCAGGTGCCCCTCTCCGTTGGAGTCGTACTCACCGGGGCAGCTTCCTGCTGGTCGCGCTGGACACCTGCGGGGCTCTCCACGTGGCTACGGGAGCTCCGCCCACCAACCGGTCGTCTCCAGGCTTCACCTCCGGCGGTGGGGGTGACGGGCATGGAGCACGCGCTGCTCCGATGTCTCCGGTGGTGGCAGCGGGGCTCTCTCCTCCTTACGAGAGCCCTGCTTGGCTATGCTGCACTTCCGGGGTCTTTCCCGAGGACGCACTGGCATTGGGCGGCCCGCACAGCTTCCGGGTGGACCGCCCCCAACCAGGCAGTCCCGGGCAGTCCCGCCTAACTTCCTGTCGGCTGCTCCGACGCGGCTGTGTATGTGGAGCTCGGGCTGCGGCGGTGATTCCTGCAGCGGCAACGAGGGGTAGGCTCCCTCTTCAGTCACACAGTGCGGGGTGGGCACCCGCGGCAGCACCAATATGCGGGGTGGGCTCCCGCTATAAAAAATAATTAAATAAGCGGGGTAGGCACCCGCGAGGATCACGGCAATGCGGGGTGGGCACCCGCTTCCAATCCGGCAAAAGCGGGGGAATCCCTACGTCGGGGTTCCCTCAATTATCGTAGCGCCGTGCTACAATGAAGGCGTTCTTCAGGGGAAGCGCTTTCCAATGCCGGTGCCCCAATCAAAGCGCTCCTAGCACTATAAATCAAATAAAAGCGCTCCCAGGCGCTTTGGGGAGAAGGAAAGTCCTGCAAAGTTCTTCAAAAGGCAGGGGGGCAAGGCTGGACCCAGAGCCAGCTCACTGGGCCTCCAGGCAGGGAGGTAATCCAAGTGGCGGTCCTCTGGTCCAGCAGCAGCAGCAGCAGCCCCCCTCAGGTAAGACCCTGGCAGAGAACAGTTTCTGTGGGGACACAGCCCCATTTTTATACAGGCAAACCCTCTGTTCTGGGTTCAGGGTGAGGGGGAAAACCAGTCGCAGCTGGTTGGGGAGCACCCTTGATGCGCTCAGCCCCTCACTACGGACCGTACACACGCCTGTACGCTCACTATCACATAGCGATAGTGAGCGTACGCAGGCGTGTATGGCCCGTCTCACTATGGGTGTTCTCGCGTATGCGTACTCATAGTGATAGTGAGCGTACAGGCGTGTGTACGGTCCGTACCACCATGAGTACGCATACGCGAGAACACCCATAGTGGTACGGACCGTACACACGCCTGTACGGGCCGTTGCTATGCATTTGGGGTGCCCTAGGGCCCCGGAACGCACCGTACCTGTGTGTGAAGCTCCAAATTACATAGGGGACACATGAGGGACAAGTATAAAGGCCTACAGGCATACTGGTTGTCATGGAGACCAAGTTTAAAGTTTGAATTTTTTCCGGAAGGTGCACAGCAGAAGTCAGTTGGAATGAATCTACTTTGTTGCAATGTGTTTGTGGAGTTGACATCATGCTCAAGAAAAAAACACAATAAGAACCCACTGACTGCTAGGTTTGAAGGGATTGGCGGAAACATAGGATGCAAATGTGAGTGACCAATCACTCTGTACTCCTGTGCATGAAACAGGCCAGCAAGGCAGATATAAGGCAGCCAGGTCCCATGAGGGAGCACTTGCCTGCACATCTTTGTATTCCACGACCCAGCTGCTGCTACTGATTCCCTGGAACCATGTCAAGGTCTGTGGAGAGGTCACAGCCTTTCACCCTGGAGGAGAACCTGGCTTTGCTGGATGTGATCCTCCCACAGTACCCCATGCTGTATGGGCGAGCAGGGTATCAGGTGAGTGCAGAGTCCACTGGCACAGACCGTGTCCCTTTTTTGTGACTGTGACTTCTGGCATTGTGTCCAGGTGTGGCACACATGCTATGTACTGTAGGGGGGGTCCCGGGGGGGAATGCCTGATGTCTCCCAGCCAGTGCATGCTGTGGTGCATGTCTGCCGTCCTCACTTGCATTGTGTTTACTGTGACAATCACTGCATGGTGCATGCCACATTCTGCCTGTCTTGTCCTCCTGGGAATGTAGCCTCTACAGTCCTCATGTGATTATGTGGTCAGCCCAGTGTGACAGGTGACTGTACCCACAGATGTGTGTTAGTTCAGTGTACCTGTGCTGAGAGTGTCCACATGATGTGTTCGTACCCTGGACATCGGTGTGTGTGTAAGTCCCCTGTCATGTAGGTGGGTGCATATGTGGGGTGTGGCACCCGGGCTGCATGAGGGATGGATATACCCTGCCCTTGTGATGTGAGCAGGGAGCAGTGCTGTGTGTCTGACGTGCAGAGCCAGCCCCACACCTGTGAGCCCCCCCCAGTCTAGTGGCACATGTGCAGAGTGAGTTTTGTCGCAGCATTTGGCAATGGCAGGTGAATGTCCTGTGCCTGTGTGTGTCTGTGTACTCTGCTGCGGTAGCGTCAGTGGCCTGTGGCATGTGACTGCTTAGAGGTGCTGCACATTATCCTGGTGTACCTTCTGATGCACAGTGTGAGCCTGGATCATTGATTGTGTCGTTGCCCTCATTCCACCTGTGTACTTTCAATGGCACGTACTGCTTTTGCCCTTCCCCAGAGGATCATGTCCCTATGACAAAGGTGCAATGCGTTGGATGCATACTATGCCTTGTTGTACACAGCACATTTGTTCTAATATGTCTCTCTGTGACATGTGCCTGGTGTATTGATGTAGTGTCACTTGTTCATCCTCACAGGTAGGCGCCTCTGCCAAGAAGCAGATATGGCTGACCGCCGTCAGTGCCATGAGGAGTGCGGATGGTCGCAAGCGGCGCCTGTCCCAGGTGAGGAAACGCTGGCAGGATATCCGGTGCTGGACGCGGAGCATCGCATGGGTCCTGCTGGGGGACTCACCTGAGACCCATAAGAACCGCGGGCGCCGCCGACTGACCCACATCCACAAGCGTGTGCTGCCGGTGGTCTTTCCAGACTTGGAGAGGCACTTACAGGAGAAGCAGCAGCAGGAAGGGGGTAGGTACATGTGTGTTTGTTGTGTGTCACCAGTATTTGTAAGTGCACAGTTGCATGGATACACTGCCAGGGTTTAAAGGTGCTGTGCAGATCCAGTTACCCACAGTATAGCTGTGCTCTCCTGCCTCCCTTCCCCTCCTTGCAATGTGTTCCCTGGTCTGTGTGTAGTCACTCCTTCACAAGGTAATGTAGGTTTGCGCTTTCTCCATGTGAACTATGCCTGTAGCATCATGTGTGGGGGTGGTGTGTAACAGGTTTGGGGACCTTGCCTCTGCCCTGTCCAGTTCAGTACATGTGGGTTCCATGTCAGTTGGCACTGATGCTGAGTCCAGACATGGAAGTTAGTCTCTGAAGTGTCATGCCTTACAGCGCGCATGTCCTATGTTGTGGCCTGTGACATGATGTGCATGAGTGTGCGATACGCATAGTGCAGTGATTGTGGCGTGTGTTGCAGTCATTCCCATTCAGGACCATGGAGTTGTGTGGCCACTACTGTCCCCTGGGGCATATTTTCATAGGTGTCATGTGTGTCATCACAAAACGTGGACACTCTCAGTGTCTACAGCATAGGTTGTGCTCTGTGCCATTGTCCCCTGGCACCATGTATATTGACGTGAAATGTAGTACAAGTGTCCACTGTACAGCCTGACCTGATTTTCCTTGTTTATAGTCACAGTGGCCAGTGCCTGTGTGTCTTGTTACAATCATCTGATGATGGCCATTTGTACATGATTCTTTGGACAGGCGCACCTTGGGAATTTTGCGTCCAATCTTGCATTTATGCAGCCCCTGTGTATTTCACCCAGACTAAGAGATGTAAGTGCTTCCTGTGTCTCAACAAATTGTCTCATGTAGGGGGTGGTTGGTGCGGGCAAAGCCTACATGTCAAAACCTGAAATCTCCTTGCTAGGTCTGGCCAGTGTGTGATGTTTGTCTGGACATACACTCAAGGTGCAGTGAGCCAGTCATGGTGGGCATGTTTTCAGTATTACCTATGCAGCATGTGCCTCAAGTTCATGGATATGGTCCCTGCTCATCCCTATTTTCGGCAACGCTGTGTGGTGCAGATGCAGTGCTGGATTGTCCCCAGGGCCTGGCTCCTATGTCAAACTCCATTTCAAGTCATTTGCAATTGTGTCATGCTCCCCATGGATTTTCAGTGGCATGGTGGGTCAACCAACTGTGTGTTGCATGCCCTACATCTGTACCTTGTTTTGTAGATGTTACTGATCTTTCTTTTCAAGCTATGCACTGTAACCTATGTAGATTGGACTCATGTGACATATGTATACAGGTGTGTGATTAATTGCTGTCTGTTCACCTTGCCCACAGCATCGTCGGGGGACACGGAGGGAGACATGAGCACAGACGGAGCGGAGGGACCGAGCACCAGTGCCAGCGTTGACATCGTGGCTGGCACATTGAGTGGTGCTGAGGCGGAGGAGAGTGAGGCCGAGGACCTGTCCACTGGCACGACTGAATATGAAGCTGACGGGTCCGAGGATGATCTCTCCCAGTGGGCGGAGGCTGCACCACCAGCTGACAGCAGCACAACATCGCACCCCGCCCCCTCCATTGCCATCAGCCGCCTCCCACTTGCTCGTGTCCCTTCCCAGCGTGCCCGGTCACCACATGTCTCCTTCCTGCCAGGCACCGCACCCCCTGCCCCTGTCTCCACTGCTGCCACCAATTCCGAGTCTGTGGACATCCAGCGGCAGTTGCAGATTGGTCAGGCTGCGATCCTTAATGTCCTCCATGGCCACAGCCAAGTGCTGCACAACATGGAGGCATACTTGGAGGGCATTTTTTCATCGCAGGCTGACCAACGCCAGTTGCTGAGGTCCATAGACTCGACACTGACTGCAGCAGTGGGTCTCCTGCAGCGCTACGTCCCACCCACTACCCCTGCCCCATCCACACTTCCCACTCCCATGCCTGTCCCACGTACACCCAGACGTCAGCATGCACCCACCACAACAGACACAGGCACCACACCAGCAGGGAAGGTCATACGCACACCTCCTGGCATGCACACACAGGGTGAAGTAGGCACACCCACTGGGTCGGGGGGCAAACGTAAGTCATGCAGCCAGAGTGGGAGTCCGCATTCCACCCAATCCACTCCCTGCAAATCCCCTCCCCTCAGCTCTCCTGGCCACATATCCAGCAAGGACTCCTTCATGGCCGCTCTGTCCCTGAGCCCCACTGTGACACCACCCCGCAAGCGGTCAAGGGAGTCCCCGGTCAGGGTGGTTGCGTCCCCCCCTGTCCGCACCCTCCCCCAGTGGCGCTGCGACCCATCCCTCCGCCCCCCCCCTCCTTGGGGCCTGTGGTTCCTTCGGGTGCAGGGGAGACGCTGGAGGACCTTGCTAAGGTGTGCAGCGACATCCTGGCCTCCGCCTTTGGCCCTGCCCCACCCCTTGTGGTGGAGTCCTCCATCCCTGCACCCACGATGCCTACCCTTCGCCCTCCTGTCCCTGCGGTGCCTGTTCCTTCCCCCCCACATGATGCCCTCCCCGCTGTGGAAGACGAAGGAGTCTGACTGTGCAGGCAAGCTAGGGGACACCCACTGTGTCCCCCATCCAGCTGTGACTCATGGACTGCCCTATGGGCTTTGGAAATATTGAACTTTATCCACACACACATTATTTTGATATGCTGAATAAAGCCTTTTTTTTCCCCTTAGAACACTACTGCTTTTGGGGTGTTGCTGTTGGTGGGGCTGCTACATGATTTTGGGTGGTGATCATGTGTTGGGTGTGTGGGAAATGTAGTAGTGTGCTGGTCATAGGGGGGACCCTGGTATCTGTGTGCCATCACACGGTCTTAGCTAGGTTTCTCTGTTCATGTAAGCAGTTACTGCATGGTAAAATTGTCCCAAGGTGTATTCCTTCCTCTGTGTACCCTGCCATCTTCCCTGCAGGGTGTTCCCAATATTTAGCGCTGAGCTGTGTGTACATTAGCTGGGTGTGTGACGGACTCCTTCAACTTTGCTCATGCATGCTGAGCGATGTCTCCACCTGCATCATTCGTGGCATCCTTGGTAGTCATTGTACTTGTGCATGTAGACTATTGACATGACTTCATGTGGACATGTGTTCTTTTCGGCGCTATGCATGTGTATACTCCCAGCCCCGCACACATGTGGTACATGTACTGCAGGGTCTTTGTGCACCTGACTGACATTTGTGGGCATGGTATCTGTGGCTACTCCACCCTTAGCGTTCCATGGGCACTGCTGGGAGTGTTAGGCACCCACCCCTCCTGTCTCTGGGCACTGCTGGGAGTGTTAGGCACCCACCCCTCCTGTCTCTGGGCACTGCTGGGAGTGTTAGGCACCCACCCCTCCTATGTCTGGGCACTGCTGGGAGGACTCTGCACACACCCCTCCTGTGTCTGGGCACTGCTGGGAGGACTCTGCACACACCCCTCTTGTGTCTGGGCACTGCTGGGAGGACTCTGCACACACCCCTCCTGTGTCTGGGCACTGCTGGGAGGACTCTGCACACACCCCTCCTGTGTCTGGGCACTGCTGGGAGGACTCTGCACACACCCCTCCTGTGTCTGGGCACTGCTGGGAGTGTTAGGCACCCACCCCTCCTATGTCTGGGCACTGCTGGGAGGACTCTGCATACACCCCTCCTGTGTCTGGGCACTGCTGGGAGGACTCTGCACACACCCCTCCTGTCTCTGGGCACTGCTGGGAGTGATAGGCACACACCCCTCCTGTGTCTGGGCACTGCTGGGAGGACTCTGCACCCACCCCTCCTGTGTCTGGGCACTGCTGGGAGGACTCTGCACACACCCCTCCTGTGTCTGGACACTGCTGGTAGGACTCTGCACACACCCCTCCTGTGTCTGGGCACTGCTGGGAGGACTCTGCACACACCACTCCTGTGTCTGGGCACTGCTGGGAGTGTTAGGCACCCACCCCTCCTGTCTCTGGGCACTGCTGGGAGTGTTAGGCACCCACCCCTCCTGTCTCTGGGCACTGCTGGGAGTGTTAGGCACCCACCCCTCCTGTCTCTGGGCACTGCTGGGGGTGATAGGCACCCACCCCTCCTATGTCTGGGCACTGCTGGGAGTGTTAGGCACCCACCCCTCCTGTCTCTGGGCACTGCTGGGAGTGTTAGGCACCCACCCCTCCTGTGTCTGGGCATTTTGCTGGGAGTGTTAGGCACCCACCCCTCCTATGTCTGGGCACTGCTGGGAGGACTCTGCCCACAACCCTCCTGTGTCTGGCCACTGCTGGGAGGACTCTGCACACACCCCTCCTGTGTCTGGGCACTGCTGGGAGGACTCTGCACCCACCCCTCCTGCGTCTGGGCACTGCTGGGAGGACTCTGCACCCACCCCTCCTGTGTCTGGGCACTGCTGGGAGGACTCTGCACACACCCCTCCTGTGTCTGGGCACTGCTGGGAGTGTTAGGCACCCACCCCTCCTGTCTCTGGGCACTGCTGGGAGGACTCTGCACATACCCCTCCTATTTCACGATATGTACGCTTAGAACATACACGTGTGTGGGTTCGCTCCATGCATACGAGGTGGGGATACGTGTCGTACATACACGGTTGGGGTGGGGGTACGCTCCATGCATACAGGGTGGGGTTACGGTCCATACGTACACTATTGGCATGGGGGGTACGCTCCATACGTACGCGGGTGAGGGTACGGGTCGTACTTACACTGTTGGGGTGGGGGGTACGCTCCATACGTACGCGGGTGGGGGTACGGGTCGTACTTACACTGTTGGGGTGGGGGGTACGCTCCATGCATACGTGGGTGAGGGTACGGGTCGTACTTACACTGTTGGGGTGGGGGGTACGCTCCATGCATACGCGGGTGAGGGTACGGGTCGTACTTACACTGTTGGGGTGGGGGATACGCTCCAAACGTATGCGGGTGGGGTATGGGTCGTACTTACACTGTTGGGGTGGGGGGTACGCTCCATACGTACGCAGGTGGGGGTCCGGGTCATACATACACTGTTGGGGTGGGGGTACGCTCCAAACGTACGCGGGTGGGGTACGGGTCGTACTTACACTGTTGGGGTGGGGGGTACGCTCCATACGTACGCGGGTGGGGGTACGGGTCGTACTTACACTGTTGGGGTGGGGGGTACGCTCCATGCATACGCGGGTGAGGGTACGGGTCATACTTACACTGTTGGGGTGGGGGGTACGCTCCATACGTACGCGGGTGGGGTACGGGTCGTACTTACACTGTTGGGGTGGGGGGTACGCTCCATACGTACACGGGTGGGGGTACGGATCGTACTTACACTGTTGGGGTTGGGGGTACGCTCCATGCATACGCGGGTGAGGGTACGGGTCATACTTACACTGTTGGGGTGGGGGGTACGCTCCATACGTACGCGGGTGGGGTACGGGTCGTACTTACACTGTTGGGGTGGGGGGTATGCTCCATACGTACGCGGGTGGGGGTACGGGTCATACTTACACTGTTGGGGTGGGGGGTACGCTCCATGCATACGGGGGTGGGGGTACGGTCCGTACATATGCGTCCCCACGCTATGTGATGCTTGTGCGGGCCATACCCAGGCCTTTGCCACGTGGGTACAGCCGTCCCGCCATTGTTGGGATGACGTAGGTGTGGGCGTGGTACGACTCGTACCCACGCTCTTAGTCGTGGGTACGGGACGTACCTGTATTGTTGTGTTGCCGGTTCGCTTCGTCAAGCACTTCCGTTATGGCGGTCGCTGGCTTTGCTGGACACGCCCCCACCCCCTCGTAGTGACCTGAGGGTCAGGTATGTCCAGGGCATGTGTGCTATGTGACTTTGGTGGGGGTTTTGTGGCCTGCCCCTGGTCCTGCCACCCCCCCTTTCCCCCCTCCCTTTGTTGTTCTGACCTTCTGCGGCGTCTGCGTCCGAACCTGTAGAGGAGGTCGACTGCTATGAGGGCTGGGATGACACGTAGGTTCGGGTCCATGTCTGTCCGTCGCGTACAGGTACTCCTTGTTCGCGTCGTCCTGATTTCCCGGCAGTTTTTGGCAGCCGGAAAATATTCACCGTGCGGGATGACGTCGGTGCGAATCGTGATTCCTGGTTCGTGGATGGCAGGCTGCGTGCGTCCCGAAGTCACGTCGGCGCTTTCCCGGATCGCATTTGTACGTTTATTTTCGTGGGTCGGGGTTTTGTACGATTCGTACGGAAATGGTGTTTCCGTGCGAATCGTAATTCCATGTTTGTATATTTTGACGACCGGGTACGCGTCGGACGGAGAATATGCTCCGTCCGACGGTTCGTACCCGGTTTTTACAGGATCGTGATCGGCACCCAAATGTGTCTGTGTGCGCTGTTAAGTACTTACTTCTCTTCAAGATCTTGCCCCGCTTCTCATACCTAATTGGTACCGGCCTTCGGCTTGTGCGTTGAGCCTCCGGGGATCGGAGTTTATATTTTGAAAGGTAGCGTGGGAAAAGCTGCCGGAGAGTCACAAAAACGCCCACATTCTGGAGACCGGAAGTGACGTTGCGGTGTTTGTGCATGAGCCACGCGAGGCGTGGGTTAGATACTAGGGATTTGTAGTTTTTAGACATCGGGGTGACCCGATGATGAAGCATGACACCACTAGGGCATCGGGGTGACCCGATGATGAAGCATGACACCACTAGGGTTTGAGGGTAATTAAACAAAGAGGTTTTTCTTCCTCCCATTCATGGTTGAGTTAGGTGCAACCTTTCACTACAGAGCCCCCCTCTTTTTTTGCACAATTGGATAATCGGTTCCACTGACCACGTGCTGGTCCATTGGGGTATTTTTTGTGATTATAATTCTGCTTCGGGAGGGCATACTCCAACTGAGAAACCTCTCAAACCCTTCAGGTACGGGGATACTTCCCCAATACCTTATTGTGTATACATATTTTGAGCAGCGCACAGCTGAGGGTTCAAACCTTTGGAGATCCGGTTGGATCTCTCTACATCCCAGAACATAGTTCAACACCAACGTTTTTAGTCTCTTACAGCAACCTACATTGTTTCCTCCCAACACGTACACTACATACACAGTTTACAAACATGGCTGAACAACTGGGGATTGGATACACAGATGATATCGCATCAGCCATACTAGCAGGTCCATCCCTGCTACCTGACACGAACATCAGCCAAAGCCTCACCCAGGCGCAGAACTGGGATTAATTGAAAGAACTGAAACGCTGTCAGATTAGAATCCTCCTACACGGAGCCATCATGACAGAATACCTTCAGGGAAATGCAGCACCAACAGTATTGTTGGTCACAAATGCACCTAGGATATTCCTGGATGATCCCCAATTTAAAAAGGAATGGTCACTCATCGCGTGGCGATGCTCACGTGACTGGTTAATCTTGATCATCCACACGGCCAAACGTCTCTCAGATGCCATACTAATCAAACTAAAAACCAGCGAACACCACCTGCTAACTGAGATCAAGTTAACTCTCTACAAAAAGAAGCTTGAGTAGGTCAATAAAGAAATAACTGAACACAAAGATTACCTCATGCAAAGTAATATAACCAAATTACAAAAGGATTTGAAGAAATTTAGCCATGAGAAGGTATATCCCTATATAAAAGACGACTACAAAGGTCAAGAATACTCAGACTCTGGATCATCACGTAGTGGTCAGTCAGGATCATCAGATTCAGAACAAGAAAACTGGTCAAGCGACTGATCTAACAGAAGCTGGCAAGGGAAACCAAGAAGACCACAGAGTGGTGGCTACAATCAGAGATATGGACAACCACAGATGTATCCATGGCCAGGCTCGTTTGGCCCTGTTCGGTACCATGGTCCACCACAATATCCAGCGGGACCTTACTTCCAACCTGATTTCAACCAGCATTTTTTAGGACAGAGCGGAAGGAGAGGTAAACAAGGTCGACGGGGCAACAGAAGAATACAGTGGGAGGAGGACAGGACTGGAGAAAACACGAGAAGCAACACCAGAGGCCAACATCAGCCAGGGACGAGCACGATGAGGGACTAGTCGTGAACCTCACGGATATTGCCCTAACCACAGATGAGATTGCCGTTCTAGAGAAGGGTCTTGGATTTGTTCTAACTACCTATCTGGATAAGTTTCAATTACAATGCGAATTGGGCGAATTCTTCAGAAAGATTAGGCTGAAGACCTTTTTCTTAGACAAAGAGAGATCCCCAGATGATGACAGCTACACCGACTTGAGACTCAAGTCCACCTTCTTTCCTCCATCATCCATGATGCCCCCAGAGGGATTAGCTTTCGAAGAAGCAGTAGTCAAAGAGGTTGAGCAACTCCAATCAAAGAGGAACACATTTAACAACTTGAACAACAAGGAACGAACAGCTCTTGAAAAATTGAAAAACAGGACAGAAATAATCATAAAACCTGCTGATAAGGGCGGAGAAACAGTGGTCCAAAGTACAAATGACTATAGGACTGCATGCCTCACCCTGTTGGCTGACAACAAATTCTACAGAATGATCAACCGAGACCCTACACAACGGCTCAAGAAAACTATCTCTACATTAACAGCAGACACCATTGAGAAAGAAGGGATTACCAAAAAAGAACATGGTTTTCTCAACCAAGAGGATCCACGAATACCGCTTTTTTACTCACTACCCAAAACTCCTAAGGGGAAAATACCATCTCCGGGCAGACCCATTGTTTCGGGTATAGGGTCAATCCTCGAATCCCTGTCTAAAAATACAGACTGGTTTTAACGCCCTCTGGTTTCACGTATAACATCATACGTACAAGACACAAAACACCTGCTCAACCTCTTGACTAATATTGAATATGACCCAAAGGAAAACATCTTGGTGTGTCTAGATGTTGAGGAACTGTATACCAGTATACCTCAGACTGAGAGTATTAAAGTAATAGAAGATCTCCTCAAAAAAGAAAACTGGCAATGGACAGCACCAGTAGACTGAGTAATCACCTTGATACGTTTGGCACTCACTGAGAACTTCTTTAAGCCCGGGCTCACGGGGTCACGTGACGCGCCGCCGCCATATTGCTGAGGGCGCCTTGCACTTCTTGGGCTCTGGGGTTAGCGCTCCAGCGCCGCGGCTACGCCTCTCTGCCTACTTAAGGTAAGTGAGGAGGTGTGTCTGCCTCTAAGGTAACACCACGCTGTGCGAGGGCTTCGCGCTGCGCGCACTGTAGTGCTTGCTAATCGTGTTTTAAAGCCTCCCTGGTTTCGATCTAATTTAGTTTTTGTTTATTTTTCCCTGTTTTTATTATAGCTGCGCCCCCCCTGGCCCTTACTCGCACCATAATTGTTTAATTCACCGCATTTCGCGGGCCCGGGCTCACGGGGTCACGTGACGCGCCGCCGCCATATTGCTGAGGGCGCCTTGCACTTCTTGGGCTCTGGGGTTAGCGCTCCAGCGCCGCGGCTACGCCTCTCTGCCTACTTAAGGTAGGTGAGGAGGTGTGTCTGCCTCTAAGGTAACACCACGCTGTGCGAGGGCTTCGCGCTGCGCGCACTGTAGTGCTTGCTAATCGTGTTTTAAAGCCTCCCTGGTTTCGATCTAATTTAGTTTTTGTTTATTTTTCCCTGTTTTTATTATAGCTGCGCCCCCCCTGGCCCTTACTCGCACCATAATTGTTTAATTCACCGCATTTCGCGGGCCCGGGCTCACGGGGTCACGTGACGCGCCGCCGCCATATTGCTGAGGGCGCCTTGCACTTCTTGGGCTCTGGGGTTAGCGCTCCAGCGCCGCGGCTACGCCTCTCTGCCTACTTAAGGTAAGTGAGGAGGTGTGTCTGCCTCTAAGGTAACACCACGCTGTGCGAGGGCTTCGCGCTGCGCGCACTGTAGTGCTTGCTAATCGTGTTTTAAAGCCTCCCTGGTTTCGATCTAATTTAGTTTTTGTTTATTTTTCCCTGTTTTTATTATAGCTGCGCCCCCCCTGGCCCTTACTCGCACCATAATTGTTTAATTCACCGCATTTCGCGGGCCCGGGCTCACGGGGTCACGTGACGCGCCGCCGCCATATTGCTGAGGGCGCCTTGCACTTCTTGGGCTCTGGGGTTAGCGCTCCAGCGCCGCGGCTACGCCTCTCTGCCTACTTAAAGCTCGCACCGGCGCGCAGCGGTGACGCGCTGCGGTAGCGCCTGACTCGCGCCTGAGTCAAGCCAGAGTCCTGCCCGTCTGCGCCCGTCAGCGCTAAGGAAGCGCGGGGCGCGGCAGACTCTTCATTTTATCATGGCTGCTCCGCTCTACAGGTATGATAGAGCTGATTTATTGGCCATCCGCGACCTCTGCGCCGTCTGCCCATTGCCGCCGGTAGCACCATTAATGGGCCCTTATCGGTGTACTTGCTGCTGCTGGCATCTGTCGCCTCCAGCTCGCATTCGCTCAAGCCATACATCAGCTCGGCAATTGAGCGCGCTGGAGGGTAACACGGCCAGCATATACAGCCTAAATGTCAGATCTCTGGTGAAACATCAGGCGGAGATCTTTGACATGGTCACCAATGACTCCCCTGACGTGATGTTTATGACGGAGACATGGTTACTAGACGACGACACGGCGATTTTAAATCTTGCCTTCCCCCCTGAATATACCGTGGCAACGCTCAATCGCGGTTCGAGAGGTGGTGGGATTGCTATGGCAGTGAAACGTCGCTTTCCATGCGATTGGAAAGCATTAACAATTCCAGGTTGCGAATGTGCTCGCTTCAGAATTTCGCTATCCCCTTGTTTTAGTTTTTCTGGTCTTTTAATATATCGTCCTCCGGGCTGCGATGCGGCATTTAGGGCCGCTCTCCCGGACGTTATCAGCTTAGAAGCGCTCGGCTGCGCGAATTTCAATGTGGTTGGTGACCTTAATTTGCATTTCGATTGTCCCTCCCAAGCCTCGATTAGGAGTTGTCTAGCAGATTTGGAAGCTTTGCAGCTTACACAGAGAGTGATGTCCCCCTCACATTCCGGGGGTCACATACTGGACCCGTTCTTCACTTCCTTAGAGGAGATTACTTTAGGCCACCCTGTCCAGCTGGCCTGGACAGATCATAGGTTGGTGAAAGCAGTTCTCCCGGTGGCAGACCCTCTGCATGTGACTCAGAATAAAACATCCTGGTCTCGCCAGTGGTGCAAACTAAAGCTAGATGACTTTTATAGTTTTCTAGGCAACACTCCTTTACCCCTCTTCGCTGATGTGGACAGTGGGTATGACGCATTGTGCATTTGGATTGAGTCTGCTCTGGATTCTCTTATTCCCCGTGTACGCTCCAATTGCCGGACCAAGGCTCATAGCCCGTGGTACGACGAGACACTGGCGTCTCTTAAGAGAGAATGCAGACAAGCGGAAAGGCGTTGGAGGAAAGCCTACGACCCCGCGCTCAAGATCAGTTACCTTACTGCCTCCAAGGCATACCATAGAGCGGTGTGTCGTACACGCGCTGCTTTTTATGCGCAGGAGTTCCGGAATAGTCCGAACCCCTCCAAATTAATTTTTAAGGTCCTAAAAGACCTCATAAATAAGAGGACCCCTGCGGCCGATATATGCACTGATTCCCATTGTGAGCGCTTGGCCTTGTTCTTTGTGCAGAAGGTGCAAGCTATTTATCAAACCTTCCCTATTATCATGCACAGCTCTATACCAGCTGATTGTCTTGAGTCTCAGGATGTGATCCTGGACTGTCTCGCCCCCTTATCAGAGGAGGATTTTGATTCCTTGAGCAAGAAAATCAAATCTGGCTCTCCGATAGATCCCCTTAAACCGGCCCTATTTAGAAACCTGTTGGACACGTGTCGTACTCCCTTGCTTTCCCTGATTAATTTGTCCTTGGGGTCAGCGACTGTTCCTACCAAGTGGAAGGAAGCGGTAGTCACTCCCATCCTGAAAAAGCCTACCCTTGACCCCACTAAACCTGAGAATTACCGCCCCATTTCCTTGTTGCCGTGGGTCGCCAAAGTCACTGAAACTCATGTGAATGGGATCCTGGCGGATCACCTGGATAAAGCGAACATTCTGGATCCCACGCAAAATGGTTTCCGTAAAGCTCATAGCACGGAGACCGCCCTACTGTATATGGTTGAACATCTGCGCTCCGTGCTGGACACCGGTCATACTGCGGCACTCCTTTTGTTAGACCTGAGTGCCGCCTTTGACACGGTGTCCCATGACATTCTGCTGCGGCGGCTAGAGGAAGTTGGGGTTAGGGGTTTGGCGTTAGGATGGTTCCGCTCCTTTCTCTCCAACAGATCCTTTCGGGTAGCTATCCCGCCCGGTAAGTCCACCTCCCATCAGCTCACAACGGGGGTCCCGCAGGGCTCATCTCTGAGCCCCACTCTTTTTAATCTTTATGTGAGGCCGCTGGCTGCTATTGTCAAAAGTTGGGGTTTGACAATGGTCTCCTATGCGGATGACACGCAGCTGGCGGTCACACTAAGTGGGGACTCAGCTATTGATGCCCGCAACTTCTGTGAGGGGCTGCGTTCGGTGGCCAATTGGATGAATCAGAACTGTCTCCAATTGAACACCAAAAAGACTGAGGTGATGGTGTTTGGCACGCGTCCTGACTGTTGGAAGGAAAGTTGGTGGCCTTCTGAGTTAGGTGGGATCCCCTCTCCGGTTGTGGAGCTAAAGAACCTTGGGGTATGGCTTGACCCATCACTTAGCTTCACCTGTCATACGAAGAAGGTAGCTGCTGCTTGTTTTGGCATCATCAGGAGCATTAGACCGGTGCTCAAATTCTTTGATGCCAGTACGAGACAGCTGGTGGTCCAGGCCTCGGTTCTATCTAGAATAGATTATGCTAGTGCGTTGCTCGCTGGCACGAACAAGGCTGAACATGCGCGGCTGCAAAGAGTTCAGAACGCCGCTGCTAGAGCAATTTTTGGGCTGCCCAAACGCTGCTCAGTGTCTGGAGTATTATATACTCTTCACTGGCTACCTGTGGTGCGGCGTATTGAGTTTAAGGTGTTGTGCCTGGCCTTCAAAATTCTGAAGGGCTCGGCCCCTCCTATCCTAACGAATCTCCTTACTCCGTACATTCCTTCTCGCCCGCTGAGATCTCTGGGCCAGAATTTGGCGGTTGTTCCTCGCTTTCGGCTGACCAGGACGGGTGGCCGCTCCTTCCGAGTGGTAGCTGCCCAGCTCTGGAACGCTCTTCCTGCTGAAATCCGTGCTATGGATAATCTAACCAGGTTTAGAGGGGCTATTAAAACGTTTCTTTTTAATAAATCAAAGTAATCCCACTGCATACTGTGTTGTTGTGTTCACCTTTGGCGCCAGGACGCCCCTTTGCTGGGGCAGCTGTGCGCGGTATAAAACCCAGTAACATAACATAACATAACAAGTTCAAAAACCAACTGTACCTGCAAGTCCATGGCACTTCGATGGGCAGTACATTTGCTCCTAGCATCGCTTGTCTGTATATGAGCCACTTTGAGGACCAATACTTATGGACAACAAACCCGTACACAAATATCATCTGTAAATGGTATAGATACATCGATGATGTCCTTTTAATTTGGAAAGGTGATAATCGCAGTCTAAACCAATTCACAGACTGGATCAATAGGTTAAACCCACATCTACGCTTTACCATGAATATGAACAGAAAGAAGATTTGTTTTTTGGACATCAATCTAACTGCGAGGAATGGTCCCCTGACTAGTTCCCTGTACAGTCAACCCACTGACAGGAACAGCTTGTTAAGGTTCGATAGTGCACACCCACGTGCCCTCAGGGAGAATCTTCCAGTTGGCCAATTTTTACGAATACGAAGAAATTGTTCTGACCTCCAAGATTACAAAAAAGAGGCACATATCCTCACGGAGAAACTAAAACAGAAGGAATACCCTGGTAAAATTATTGAAAAAGCAAAGAAGAGAGCACGCAATACCCAGAGAGAGGCCCAACTTGAAACCCATGAGAGGACACAACCAGAACAAATGATTTGTGTCACAACATATAACTCATCCTCTAATGATGTGAAAAAAATAATTAACAAAAAGTGGCCTATACTTACATCTAATAAACTTTCTTATGAAAAACCGATGTTCTCATTCAGAAGAAATAAAAGCCTGAAGTACACCTTGGTCCATACAGACACGTATAAACCTAATGACAGCAACCAATTGACATTGTGGAACAACCCCTCAGTCATGGGACACTTTCCGTGTGGAACATGTGTAGTGTGCCAATTCACTGAACACACCATAAGCCTTGATTTAGGCCTACATACACCATGGGAACAGAGATCCCACACGAATTGTAACTCGGATTCAGTGGTCTACCTTATCAAATGTCCATGCGACTTGACCTATGTGGGCATGACAAGTCAAAAGGTCAGTATTCAGGTCAGCGAGCATAGGAGCACAATCAGACGTGCTATAACAGCAACTAAACTCACAGCACACTATAAAGAGAAGCAACATAAAGACACAGATATAAGATGGACAGTGATAGAAAAAGTAAAAGGCATTGGCAACCTGCAGAAGAGACTCCTGGACAGAGAGCAACGCTGGGTGTACCGTTTAAAGACCCATGAGAGTGGCTTAAATGACTCCATTCCATGGAGTCAACTCAACAAATGAATGACGTCTTACCTCCTTAATTAATATATTTAGGATTAAAACTACCTGTATACCATGGTTGTATGGATTAATAACAATTGCGTCCACTTCCAAGTGTGCTTACTATCTGCTCATATGGATGGGAGGAGAATAAGGTAATGGGATGGTCTTATGTGCATGACTTTATGACTGACCTATTGGAATAGAAGCATACACTATCCAACCTCAATCAGATCTCTATTTCCCATGAGGTACTGCAGATCTCATGATTACAATCCCAGTCTTCACAGCCTTATACTAAAAATTCACTCCAACCCTATTAAAGCGGCCAACTCTGCACGACTATAAGACACAGCTTGAATGTTGCTGTAGATCCTAATACAGTTTACAATCCCACAAGGACACGAAAGTACAAGTGTCCCGCAAAGAACTACAATTCTCTAGTATCCATCCCAGATCTCGCGTGACACACGCGATAAAGTTGCAGGTCTCATTGTTACTATCCCAGTCTTCACAGCCTTAAACTAATATATCCCTTAATGATCCGCCTTTAACTTTGGCCATACTAGTGAGGCCAATTCTGCGTGATTATGAGACGCGAGTTGTATATTGCCTCAGATCCTAATATAGACTGCAGTCCTACTAGGACACGAAACTACAAGAGTCCCGCAAAAAACTACAAATCTCTAGTATCTAACCCACGCCTCGCGTGGCTCACGCAATAACGCCGCAATGTCTCTTCCGGTCTCCAGAATGTGGGCATTTTTGTGACTCTCCGACAGCTTTTCCCACGCTACCTTTCAAAATATAAACACCGATCCCTGGAGGCTCTACGCACAAGCCGAGGACCAGTACCAATTAGGTATGAGAAACGGGGCGAGATCTTGAAGAGAAGTAAGTACTTAACAGCGCACCCAGACACATTTGGTGGCCGACTATGCAGGCAAGGTGTAGGATCTTCTTCCTGAAGTACTGAGATGTCCACATCTTCTCCTCTCCTAATGTCTCGAAAACACCCTAACTTGAACACAATGATTACCTCAGGACCACCCACAGTATCCTACCGGTCCTGTGTGATACACTCAACCTCCCCAAGAAGGGTAAGGAATTGAATGAATGACGAAGAATATAAGGTATAGTTGTATGAATCGTGGTCATATATCAAGTTATTATCACTTTTAATGTACACAGTTGGAAGGATAAATGTGGCTAGCTGTTCATAGAGACTGGCACATAGTGTAGGCACTCTGGAATGTACACATACTAACATGCAGATAGTGTTAGCATGCAAATAAAATCGCCCCTACACGATAAACCTGTCACATAGAATTAATGTGTTACAGATAAAGAGATGAGTGGCACAAAAGGGGATAAAATGTATGACATGGTCTTGCACATGATTATGGCTTGCAAATATGTCTGGTCTCTACCATGCACCTAAATGGTTATAAACACAACGGTAATACTGAAATGATGTTATTTTAATGGTGTGTGTTGTCTGTCTTTGTCCTTTATTTATGTTCACAGATGGAGGATCACACATAACGTATAAGTTATCTGTTACATGCACACGAGGAGTAGCTACTCTGCCCTCGCTTCATTGATAGGATAGGGACTCCCATCCTTATAATTCTCAAGGGGGGTTATCCTTTACCCCGAAGAAAGTTCAGGACCTACACGGCCACCCAGGACTGAAACATGTCGGCACTAGGATCTTAGGACTATAACACTCCTACGGACCCGTTTTTAATATTTTTAATAACCCAGACAGGCCCAAGAATAAAGGGAAACCAGGGGTCTGCCTGAGGTATTTTAATCTTTAATCCCCCTGGTCTTCATTTATCCAAAGAGCTCCCAACATTGTGGTTGAGCCCACCCCGACTTTTAGGCGTCGGGGTGACCAGATGATGAAGCATGACACCACTAGGGTGTGTGAGGGTAATTAAACAAAGAGTTTTTTCCTTCCTCCCATTCATGGTTGAGTTAGGTGCAACCTTTCACTAGAGAGCCCCCCCCCTCTTTTTTTGTACAGTTGGATAATCGGTTCCACTGACCACGTGCTGGTCCATTGGGGTATTTTTTGTGATTATAAGGTAACTGGTGCTCATGTAAAGTGCTCCAATACCTTCGGGTCGAGTTCACGTTATATAAAACTGCAATAAAAAAAAGCATTTGCAATGCAATAGGTCTCGCATTTATGCAAGTTTAAGCTATTGTCATTGTAAATGGCAATGCCTTTTATTTATGTTTCAAAAACGAAAACAAAAATAAAAGTCATTGTCATTTGCATTGTCAAAAGCTCAAACTCGCGTAAAAGCGAGACCTATTGCATTGCAAATGCTTGTTTTAGTAGTATTGAATTTATTTACAAAGAAGTGACATGTTTTGTTGGAGGACCACGTCCCTGTGAAGGGGTCGTCAACCTGGAAGCTTCGTAAGAAACACGAAGGCTTCACTGAAAAGGGTACATGGCCTGGGAGCCTAGTTATATCTGGCAGACTACAGCCCTGTTTGCTTTGTTTGATCACAGGTCATTGGTGGGAATGTTTGGCAAAAAAAGGGTTTTAACTATTTCAGAAAATTTCCCAGGTTTTGTAGTGAGGAATGGTATTTTACTAGGGGTGGGCGAAACTTGTAGAGTTTTACTCCACGGAATTCCGAGGAGTTACATAAGAATCTGTGAGACTCTGCAGGGTTTTGACAATGAGCAGAAATATTCTGCTTGCGCTGCAATTTAGTACTGGTAGCGCAAGCAGCTCTGAAAAATCAGTGCAAATGGCACAATTGAGCACAGCCAATGGTGTTTATTTTGCTGCCTTTCGAGTACAAAATCTACTCGATCAACAGCACATCTACTCAAACGGCAGCTCTCTTACTGCGACCGCTCGCGATCACCCGGGTTTGAAAATTGCGCTAGGGGACGCCACATCTCACTCTGATTTTCTGTAGCCTCGCAGGAGAAAAATTCCACAGTGAGTGCTGTAATTTGCAGGACTCCATGTTAAAGAGTAACGCGGAGTGACCACAATTCCACCAAAGGCAGAACAAAACATTCCGTCCACCCCTATACTTTACTACATGAGGGTCCATGGTGAGAAATCAGAATGTACTGTCTCTGCTGGAATTTAGCTGATGAGTGACATTCACTCCTCAGTTAACTAAAACGAAAGCAGAAAAGCAATAGCACAATATAAGTACTTACATTGTTAGTAAACCGAGAAAAGCATTGAAAATAAGAAATGTACCATTTTCCAAATTTCTTTTGGCAGAAGACTGGAGGTAAAATCGTACCCCCCACTCCACGTGAGAAAAATCTGCAAGAAATCTGGAAACGGTACAAAGGTGCCCATGCTAAGTAAAGGCAGCAGGCCTCTCGCTTTTACTTACCAGGAGGGAAACAGGAAAATATGGTGAAAGATTGCTGCGAGGCCAATCAGCAACCAGAAACAAATTGCGCCCGGGCATTGTAACGTATTTGGCTGTACAACGGCCAAGAAAAAATGCTTGGCTGCTGAGGGCACGTCAGCCGCCATTTCTGCGCCTTTCCCACCCACACCAGATGACAGGACGAAAACAATGTACCTCCCGCCCATGCCTTGCTAAATAAACGCAACAAAAAAACACCGGCTTTCACAAATTCGCATTGATGCGATCGCTGACAGAAAAACATTGCTTTCGTACGCGCGGACAAGAAGCAACTATGAATCTTTCATGTAAAATGAATATTTAAGCAGGGACTGGCAGTCGAGTGAAATCTGAAATGAAGAAAAAGACGTATCACAGGCAGGGCGGCCCTCGGCAGTCGCGATTCCAAGTCCTGTTGGTTCAAGGTGCGCGCTCTGCCAAAGTCCGTGATTAGGCTCGGACAGGTGCGAGGACAGAGCCTTTCGACAGCTCAAAACAGCTGCCATGTCAGACCCCCGCTGATCTCACCTCCTGTCACTGCGAAACAAGTTTTCATGTGCGCTTTTTTAAAAGAGATAAATTGAACGGCTAAGCAGCTAATTAACTTTGAGTGTCTTGAAACGGACTATGTAAACATTGTGAAAATAATTATTTTACATGATACTTTCAAAGGCAAAAGATAAGACGATCGCACGCAAGATGAAACAAAAAGAGACAGCTTACAAACTCTGTTAAAACAAGCGCGGTCGGGGGATCTCTTGTCTTTATGGGGCCATGTGTTTCTAACACATGGACCCATAAAGATAAGAAACTGCTTTGCGACAGACGCAAAGCAGGCCACTGAGTCCGGCTCAGAGGCCAAAGGATGGCCACCAAAAACCCTAATTTCTAATGGCTGGCCACCGTTTACCATAAACGGTGACGCCAGCCAATGGAAATAAGGGGCAGGGCTTAAACCCCTCTTCTAAAAGTACTCATCAACAATAAATCTCGCCGAGTGAGCTGGGCCTTCACGCTCTAGTGGAAGTGAGAGGCTCCTGGGAGTCTCACAGGAGCGAGCACTCTGATTGGCTGGCTGTGGGAATGTTAGAAATTAAATGGCCGCCATTACTGTTTACAGTCAAAAATAGGAGCTGTTGTGGAAATGAAGTAAAAAGCTATATGAAGGGCAGCAGAAAGGCATGCTGTCCCTCTAGAATTATATAGGAGGTATCTATGGGATAACTACTCTGAAGATAATAAATGTATAGTGTTTTTAGGTCATTTTTTAAATCTCGCGGGATTGCGAATAGTAAAAAGAAGTCAATGAGTTCTTAATACACTCCATTAGTAGGAATGCATATTGTGGTCATCATTTTTGAGCGGAAGTGTGTAAGAGAAAAGTACTGTGATGATTAGAAGGTTAAATCTATTTTATTTTAATGTTATGATCTGGCAAGACTCTCGCGGGATCGTGAAATTAGGAAGGAGTAGGTGATGTTTGAACACACTCTGCTATGCACACTAGTTATTGGAGGAAGGAGTCTTACTGGAGATGGTGTTTATCAGACTCTACTATTTATGCTCATTGGTTTGAGAAGAGTTCTGAGTAGAGTTAAGACTCATCCAAACACCCTACTATGCACACCCATCATCTGAGATAGAGGACTAAAAGGAGAGCCCAGTCCCTCCTCCCACCCTACTATGCACACCCATCATCTGAGAGAGAGGCCTGAAAGAAGCCCATTTCTTCCCAAACTCCACTACGCACAATCATCATTGCAGAGAGGGGTCTCAGCAGAGAGGCCAGTCCCTCCACACACCCTACTAAGCAGACCCGTCATCTGAGAGAGAGGTCTCAAAAGAGAGCTCAGTCCCTCCCCACATCTGCTGCACACCCATCATTACAGAGAGAGAGAGGTCTCAGCAGAGAGGCCAGCCCTTCTACAAACCCTACTACACACACCTGTCATCCAGGAGAGAGGTCTGTGCGGACAGGCCAATCCCTATCCACACTCTTACTATGCACACCCATAACCTGAGTAAGGGGTCTGAAAGGAAAGACCAGTCCATCCACACACCCTATAAAGCACACCAGTCATCTGAGAGAGGTTTTGAATGAGGGGCCAGTCCCTCTCCCCTCACTACTACAAACACCTGTCATTTGAGAGAGAGATCTAAAATGAGAGGCCAGTCCATTCACTCACCCTACTATTCATACCAGTCATCTGAGACTGAGGTCTCAAAAGAGAGGCCAGTCCATCCACACACCCTACAACGCACACCTGTCATGTGAGAAAGGGATCTCAAAGGAGAGGCCAGTCGCTCACCATACACTGTACTAATGGACACTTGTGAACTGAAAGAGACGTCTCAAAGGAGAGGCCAGTCACTCCCCATACACCCTACTATGAATACTGGTCACCTGAGAGAAAGGTCTCAAAGGAGAGAGTAGGCCCTTCCCACTCACCACTACACACACCTGTTTGTGAGAGAAAGGTCTCAATGGAGGTGGGGTCGGCTTCTAGCCCTGCAGCCAATCACCTGCTACATATGGCCGAAGGCTGTGTGCGGCAGGAGTTGCATTTATGTAAGGTAATTCACCAGTTGCTAGTGCTAACTATAACCTGGGCCACCACCATGCATTTCTTATGACCTCACATATGACATCACTCATGACATGTTCTATGACATAATTTATGACATCATTAATGACATCACAAACGACATCATTGATGACAGACTCAGTCTGTTTTCAATCATCCATTGTTGTAGGTTTCTAAAAATGAACTCGCACAAACGTGCCCTGGGCTTCCTTTAGATTGTCCGTTAACGGGAAGACGATCTGGTGCCATCTGCATAATTTTGGAATTGCATCGAAGATCACATAACAGATGATGCTGCAGGCTGGAAGCATACATCTACAACAGGGGTGAGAGGACAAAGCCTTGCAGGACCCACACAGGACTGACCTAGCTAAAGATAGGGACTTGCCACTTTTACTTGGGCCTATCTATCCAACAGGAAGTTAGAGAACCATCTACCATGTGTGGTTGAGGGAATTATTATGCACTGCTCCCTATGATAGGCCAAGTCTGCCTGTTACGAAGCCTGTACTACTGATGTGCTGTCTGTACTGTGAGTATTCCATGTGTCAGTAAAGTTTGCTCTGCTGCTGCCTGTGCTGTACTAGTTTTCATTGTAAGGGAAACATGCACTGCTTGCACCTGTGCTGTTGCTGTTCTGAGTGAGTCACTTGCACAGCTGCTGGAGCCTAGATGGTGCTGTGCCTTTGATGGAGGAAGTCTAGTACTCATACACTGGGCTGTGCCTGTTCTGTGTGTGAGTGTCAAGATCCTGCTTCTGCTGATTGTGTTATGTCTGTATCAGCAAGTATTCCCATATCAGGGGTGACACCTTCAGTAAGCACTGGCTAATTCAGCCAGTAGCACCTTGCAGAGTGGGACTTCCAGTTTTTGTTTTGGATACAGTAAGCATGGGCTCCAAAATAGCATGTGCCTGTGTGTAAGGCTTGCATTGCTGATGAAATGTCAGCTGTAATGAGTCCCCTTTGTGTGGGGGTAGTGATTGGTCTACAGTGCTTTATGATCTACTTCTCCATGTGCTAGCCCACCATTGCTTGGTTCCAGTCCAGGGAGGACCTGGCTTGGCAGTTTGGGCTGGACTGTTCCCATGAGGCACAGGGTCAAGACTGATTTGCATATGGATGGGTTGAAACTGGAATGGCATGGTGAGCAAAAAAACGACGGATTTAGGCCCAGATCTATGTACTGGGGTGAATGTATGACATTGTTCTGCATTCTGTCCATCAACTATTGTTTTGCATTTGTTACCCCGAGTGGGACGGGTATGCTCAGACGTGAGTCCCGTGCTCTCCATGCCACTGGAATCAAGCTATCCTGGCTGAAGAGGGGTGAAATCCCGAAACCGGTCCTAGGATGCTTGGTTCAAGTTCAGGGAGGACCTGGCTTGGCAGTTCGGGCTGGACTGTTCTCATGAGGCACAGGGTCAAGACTGATTGGCATATGGCTGGGTTCAAACTGGAATGGCATGTTGAGCAAAAAACTATGGATTTAGGCCCAGATCTCTGTACTGGGGTGAATGTATGACATTGTTCTGCATTCTGTCCATCAACTGGTGTCTTTGCACTAGCCCACCATTGCCTCTGGCTGTGCATTGCATGTTATCCAGTGTGTGTGTGTGTGGTGATCGCACTGCAGTTGATTGTGATGTACTACTTCTGTGTGGACTAGCCAACTTGACTGAACCATAGTTGCTGCATGTGCTCTACCCTGCTTGTGTGTGAGAGTGGAGAATGGACTGCTGCTACTATCTCTGGTGTACATGTTCTCCTGTGTGTGTGTTGAGGACAGTGGCGGTGCGTCCATTGGGGGCATTGGGGCGTTGCCCCACCGACCATCACCATCACCACCACCAACTTCCTTAAGTAAATGAATTAAATACAAAGCTTTGTGATTGACGCCCGACTCGAGGCAAGCGGATGCGGACGGCCGAGGGGATGGGGCTGCGGCAGCTTGAGTGACAGACACAGCGTGGCACCACTAGTGCGCATGTCTGTTTTTGGGCTGGTCATTTTTATGACCAGCCCGAACATTCGCAGCACACCACCTTCCCGCAGAGTGACTGGCGAGGGAGGGACCCAAGGGTGCTTCGTACAGCAGCCCCCGGCTCTCATAATATGCGGTGACTCACCCTGCTCTTAGCCAATCCTGGCGCTGCAAGCAGCGCCAGGATTGGCTGAGACACCGCTAGCCTGAGCCTGAGGGCAGGAATAACTGAGTATTGGGTGCCCGCGTGGGTGGTGGCACTGCAGCAGCTGCACTTGTCTGGCCAATCACTGTGGCTATCATTGTGAAGCCATGCAGTATGATTGGATGGCCATTTCATTCCTACCTACGTACGTCTCAGCGCAGCAATCACGTCACCGCGCCGCCACACAACACTGCACCACACACAGACCTCATGCGGTGTCGTGACTACTGCTCGTGTTGGGTGGCTCGTGTTGTGCGATGTGACGACGAGTCCGAGTCCGAGACATGTAGGTACCGAAGGCCCTCTTGAAACGTTTTATGTTGTCCCTAAGTCTGAGACTGTGACACTTCACAACACCCACACCTCCTTTCCTTCCTGCATTTCAGCCCTTCAGCGTCCTTCCCCCAGTACAACCTCCCTACACAAGTTATATCCAGGTTAATCTCACCTCTGCTCACGATTTTCCCCTTTCCTTAGCGAACCCTCGAGTCAAGGGGTGGGACAGAGCCTGAGGGAGGTGAGGTCCTAACTTGCTCGGAGCACACAGGAGTCGACTGGAGAGGAGGAGCGGAGCCTGAGGAAAACATAAACTCATCATTCTCGGGCCGTGAGTGTGTTTAAACTAATATTTTATTTATAAAATTATTAGAAATGTGAACAAATCGTTGATCACTTGCGAACACGCCGAACAGAAGTTGATATACAGAATTCCTTCACTTTCACACAGAGTACTGCATTAGTTTCATACCACAACGTAAAACAAGCATTGAAAATGCAATAGGTCTCGCCTTTTATTAAGTTAAAGCCATTTGCTTTGCTAATGGTATTGTACAGCAAAGCAAATGGCTTTAACTTAAATAAAGGTGAGACCTATTGCATTTTTAATGCTTGTTTTGTTCTGTACCTTGAAATCGTCCCCACAACAGACTCCTTCCGTTACTGAAAGCCCTTAACCCAATACTACCACAAACAGCTGTCACTTTTTTGGCTTCCATGTTAGATATATTGCAAATGAGTATATTAAATTCAGGCATAAGCGTTACCTGCACATGGGGCTCCCACGCCTTCCCTGGCTCACGCCGGCTGCTGCTGCTCCTAGCCTACCCCTGGGGCAGACAGCGCCCCAGAGGGCAGTGTCTGCAGCCCGCCTCATGCAACCTGTCTTACGTCATTGCCCCACCCCTTCCAACCCTCTACTTTCAGAGTAGGTTGAAGTTTAGACTCATTATGTATGTGGTTGTACTAGAAAGGACACGTAGAAATAGTGTTAAGGTTCAAAAGATTGTTTTTTGCCTGCTGCTGCAGGAACCTGTCTTGATCTTCATTGGTTAAAAAAAAAAGAGTCATCTGCTATTGGAGACCGACACGTAGTTGTGTGGCCACAAGTGGAATCCAAGGATATATCACACACTGAAGCATTGTGCCTTGAGGGCTTTCGCCTTTCTGCATAATGAGGACTAGTAGAAAAAAATAAATGTACCTACTGTTAATTAACCCACAATGTATTCCATTCCACCACCCCTATGCATGGCAATGCGAGCAATGGCTGAGATGTTAACGCCAAATTCGAACTCATCAGTGAAGGGCAGTGACAGGCTCTATGAGCATCTCGTGTCTCACAGGGGAGGTGGTGGAGAGCAGCTGGTGTAGTGTGGTAGACTGTCGCTTTTGGGGGCACAACTGATTAGCAGATCGGGGGCAGGTTCAGAATGACACAGTGGATGAATTTAGTGTTATGAGCAGCCCATATTAAATGCCAGTGGTAAACAGAGTCAAGCATTTTACAATTCTCTCTTCTTTACTGTCTGAATGAAAGTGTCGTAGATGTACCCAAGTCCTGCTCAGGTCTCGAAAGACTGCTTTCTGCTATTGCCTGGTATGTGTATGTATTTCTTGCACGCTTCTGTGCCCGGAGTATTTGCATCAGCTGGCGTTGGAGCAATCCTCAAACCCTGAGGCTAAAGCAAGGCGGGCAGGCTGCAGACAGTTTTGAGTGAATGGTTCATTTTGTGGGGGTGCTGCCTTCTGCTACAGATTGGGGCTGTACTGGGAGTTATCCGTAGGACTGCTGCACTTTTAATGGGGCTGTACTGGGAATACTCTGAAGAGCTGCTACATTTTTTAATGGGGGCAAAAGTGACTCTTCTCAACGGGACTGCAATACTATTAACGGGGGCAGGACTGGTAGCTCTGTGCTCCTCCACTTTTAATGGTGGCCGGGGTTGCACTTGTCTGCAGGCCTGCTGAACTTTTAATGGGGCACTACAGGAAGTTCTCTGCAGGGCTGCTGCACTTTTAATAGGGGCAGTGCCTTGAGTTCTCTTCTTCAATGGGTACGGTGTTGGGAGTTAGTTCCCTGCAGCCACGGCTGCGACTCTTCGTGTGGAGGCAGCAATGACACTTATCTGCATGTCTCAAACCTTGAGGCGCAGCCAGTCATGTTCCGGGAGGCATCCGCGCAGGGTGTCTGTGGCGCACGCAGCTGCTTTTCTATCTTGGGTATCACCCTCATCCTCACTAACCGCTCGCGCGCCCAGCATGGCTCGCCTCTGCAAAGCGACCCCCTGGTACCTTGTCCTGTGGATGGCGCTCTACTTCCTGCTGCTGGTGAGTCCAGTCGCCAGAGCTCCCCACACACCTGCCCCCGTTCATTGCTCCCCACATAGCCGGAAAGAACCCTGAGGCACACTGGATTGTTTACAATGTTGCTGCGGTGTGTCAGGCGCTGTGCTCACCGGGCTGCGGTTGGCGATAGGGGCGGGGATGGTGAAGGGCTGCTGGGACTCTGTGCACTGCTCTCGATCCTATGACGAGGAGTCCTGCTGCAGTAGAGAGGGGCGGGGGGAGTGAGTGCGGCAGCGTGGTGAACGCGCGAGTCGCGGGGGAGTGAGCGAGACAGCGTGGTGAAAGTGCTATTTAGAACATGATGGCGTCGGACTGTCCACAGTCTGTACGGACACGCGCATGCTGTCTGCTTTGGACAGATGGCGAGAGCAGCCATCTTTGTCCATGCAGACGCGTGCATTTAAGCCCATGGGGAGAATTGATTCCAAAAGGTCCTCTCCATGGCGAGGCAGCGCATGCGCTGCTTTGGCCAGGCAAGACCTAAAAAGTGGTCATATTACCAATAGAACCACTAAAATGTGCATTCAACCTATGTTGCTTTTAGATTCATTGGATGTAACCCAACACTGTAAAATGCAACTAAGCAGGAACTATTGGACACTGTTCAGAGAACTGAGTTTTTACCTTGGA
The DNA here is from genome assembly GCF_964204655.1 of Triturus cristatus. Taxonomy (NCBI): domain Eukaryota; kingdom Metazoa; phylum Chordata; class Amphibia; order Caudata; family Salamandridae; genus Triturus; species Triturus cristatus. Next base: position 495,599,530 of record NC_140588.1, read on the forward strand.
ACCATTGCTTATATTGGAAAGATGTTTGAATATGCGTATGAATATGTTCAGTTAGGGAGCTCAGGATGTAATTAAACTGCACTGATTACATGAAATTGCTGATAAAGGGTGAAATGATTTAACCTTTAATGAAATTAGATATTCTACTATGAACTGAATAAAAAGTGGTTTTGTACTTTTCAATTGATCTTATTTCAAAGGTTTCTGTCAAAAAGTAATAGAGACACAGTGTGCAAAATTTGCGAAACGTCCTGCAGCTGTTTCCAGGCTTTTTAGACAAGATATTCACGCAATGTAGGAACGATTACAGCTCCACACGTCATTGGGGCCACACCGTAGTGTTTCCATCTCTCTGACATTGTGGCCTCATGCTCAGGATGGAAATCTCAGTCATTGTTCATCACAGTCTCAGGCAGTTTTGGGGCTTTGGAAGGCCAGACAAGTTCTCGAAATCACTAGTTACAGATGGAAACAAAGAAAAACTCTTGGCTTCCTGCATACAATTTTCACCTTTTTTGGTGTGATGAAGATAGCGTTTTCAAAACAGTGAGTTTTACAGGAAACAATTTTGAATGGATGACCTTGTTGATATAAACCTTAGATGTAACAACCCCTCCTCTACTTTTATTAAGGTTAAGTATTGCGTGCTACATGCTGCTCCAAAATGATTCTGTGTACTTAACTTTTGAAGCAAAGAAAAGCTTTTGCAGAGTATATCTAGTGCTGTCATCGCGCTTATCTCCCTAGGAATAGTTTATTTAATCTGACAGATGAAGAAGATTAGAAACTCAAATATAGTTTGCACTTCCTTGCAGTTTAGGTCTTATAATACGCTGCTTCAGGTCTACATTCCTATACAATCTATGCACTTCTGAGCTTTCCACAGTCCCATTCCTTGACTAGGACGGGGTTTCTTTCTGCTATCTGCCTGCGTGACTGCTTGCCCTGTGTATTGACAGGTATGTCAAGGCCTTCCTTTAAGAAGTTGTGTTTTCCTTTAGCTGGAAAAGGTTACTCAAAATCAGGGTTAGTTGCATGTTAGATGCACGTCTGCTGTAGATGGCGCTCAGTTTGACTTCAGGGTAAGTGGATCATGGGTCACTGGTAGGGTTATTTAAAACTATGGAAATATTCGCTTAGCTAGATTGGGCGATCTCAATAGTTATAAACAAATCACATTCGCTCTATTCTTTGATCAATCCATTGTAGCAGAGTGTAATGCTGTAACTCTAAGAAACCTGGAGGAAAACTTACTTTTTCTTCTCAGAGCACAGCACAGCAACCAAAGTTGCTGTGCTGTATTGCATGAAAGGAAGAGAGGAGCACATCATACTAAGATATAGTAATGTCACTTTCTTCCTTAGTACTGGCACATTTTCTGGCTCCCACAGTGCAAAGGTGTGTGTATAAGTACAGTATTGGTTTTGTGCTGGACTTTTCCAGTAGAAATTAGTATGCTTAGATTAACTTCAATATGCTTTTCCCTCCTGTATATCTTGTGGACAGCACAGCACACAAGCAGATTTGGAAAAGTTTGGAGAAAATAAAACTATTCTCCTACTTTACATCTGCATCAAGGAGGTGGACATGTTTAGCACAAAGCCCTGTCTACAATTGGCAATAGATAGACTGTTGCATCAGAAACCATAGAGGCTTGCGTGGGAACGTCCAAGAACCACCCATGGGACTTCCCCGAATGCAAACCTGCACAAAGCTCAGTGCCTTATTCACAAAGGTAACATACTTTTGAGTAATTTACGTTTTTGAGTAGTCAGACCAGTACCGCAAATGGCCATCCATTGGTACTTCAACGGGAAACATCCATTACAACGCAGGCATTACAATGCAATGCCTTTACAACACAACCATTACAACGCAGGTACACTTACATCGCATGATTTCACAACGCATGCCATTACTATACATATATAGGTACAACGCATGCTTTTACAATGCATTGGTAAGTATTGTATGGTAAGTGTTTATTATATTTTTAGATATTGCATGTTAAATAATTTAAGTAATATTTATTTATCAAATATAATAATTTATGTATAGTTTATTAGTTTTTATATATTTATATTGTTATTTAAGAGTTAATATGTTTGTTAATAATAATATATAATTTATGGAATAGTAATAAGTTATAAGTTATTAGTAGATTAATACTCAGGTATTAATAATAATGCTTATAATTATTATGGAACCATTTATAGAAAATGTATTTTTAAATATAAGATTTTAAAAAAAATATATTCAGGTATTAATTATGTTGGTAAATAATTGATTCTGATGATAATAATTATTTATTTAATTTTAAGGTATAAGTTAACATTTTAGTAAATTAATATTCAGGTATGAATAATGTTTATAAGTATTTATTTGTTATGTAAAATCTTAAAGAAAGTATTATTAAAAACTAATGAAATACTATTCAATATTTTAAATAAAAAAGTACATAGAGAAAAATGAAGTTAATGTTAGGTTTAAATACTATTACTGTTAATAGTAAATTGTTATTATTAATTATATATATATACTTTAATGTAAAGTATATGGAATTAATTATTAATACATGTAAAAAAATAATACATTTATATTTATAAAAATGTTTAACTTAAAAAAACATTATTTGGTATTTTATATTTTTATTAAAGGTAAATAAACATGTACAAAGCAATAAGAAACAGGTAATTTCTTTTTCAGAATTCTTTATTGTTAATTTAACATTTTTGGAATCATTGTAATAAATTCAGAAAAATATATAGAAAAATAGAGTATATTTTAACATATTTTATTAAAATAGTTTTGTATTTTAATATGTAGAGTAACAGTTTCTCATGCTTTTCCATTGTTGTCAATGAGAGAAAATTTCCTTTTTTCATTTTAACTAAAACATATGATGTAGACGCGTAGATGTAAGCTTTATCTTTACGGAGATCGTTGCTGGAGAGAACAGAAGCAAGGGAGAGCTGCGTTAAGGTAAGCTACATTTTCATTCTTAAAATACATAGGGGCATATTCACAAGGACTTATCTCCGATTTACCTCCACCTTAACGCATCAAAAGTGGAGACAGACCTAACGCCCCATTCACAAGCTGGGGCAAACTGCAGACATCGCCAGTATTCCCGCGATAACTGCCCCAAAATGTATCTCCACGGTGGACACCACCAACTAACCCTAATGAGATGCAGACTAGGCGTTCTCGTTCAAAAACACACGAAAAAACCACAACACCACTTCCACAACGAACTGACATCCGTGAAGCGAACCAAAAACAGGCGATAAGCCGCGGTAGCCGCAGGTATTTAACACCTGCCTCAAGCAGGTATAAAGATGGACAACTACCTGCAGTAGGCAACGGAGCCCTGCACACAGCCACACCCGAAGAATAAACAACGCCATGGAGCTACTCATCATGCAGCTCGGAGCCCCAACAGGTCCACAATACCCACCGCCGCCACCCCCAGGAACGCCACCACCCCAGGACCCGAACCCGCCACCACAGAGGCAATGCAGAGTAAGACAGCAGACCTACCGAAAACGCACCACTCTCACAGACCTAACGCCCGAGGAAGTCATTACCCAATAAAGGCTCAAAAGGACAACCATCCTCCGCATCATGACCCACATTGCCCACCGGCTGACGGTCCCAACACAGCGGAGAACCAACATCCCTCTGCAGACAAAACTGCTGGCTGTGCTGCACCTGTTGGCCTCTGGTACCTTCCAACCAACAACTGCCAGAGCCGGAGGGGTCTTACAGCCAGCCCTATCAAAGTTCATCACACCAGTCCTGGATTCTATCCTCAGCTTCATACCCCAGTAACTTCACTTCTCCAACACTGTGCAGGAACAGCTGGAGACAAATCAAGGCTTCTACGCCATAGTCAGATTCCCGGCCGGGTTTGGGGCAATCGACTGCACACATGTCCCACTTGTGCCCCCTGTGGATACTGCACACCACTACCACAACAGAAAGCACACGCATTCCATCAATGTCTAGGCAATAGTGGACCACAGGGGACTCATTCACTAATGTCACCAGCTACCCAGGCAGTGTGCATGATTCCTTCATCTTCTGACAGTCCATCATCAACCAGCACTTCCAGGATGGCACATATGTAACTGGACTGCTCGTTGGTAAGTGCCAAATCAACACATCACGCACCCCAATCCCACCACCACACAACGCACAACCGTGGGAATGCACACGTGACCAAACAACATACAACATGTCAAACTACACGACCACCTACCAGACACAACAACACCACTCCATGGTCATCCTGGGCTACCCCTGCACCCAATACAGACATATCATGGCACCACAGCCACACAACAGCTGAATGTGTGGAGATGCAGAATGCAGCCATGTGCGAGGATGCAATTGACCCGTGAATGGGAATATGCACAACAAGAAGTGAGGAGTGGATGTGCAGGACAGACATGGGTATGCAAACCACAGACCTGTCCATGCAGACCACAACTGCTGGTGACTGGAGAGTAGTGAGCAGTGGACGCAACCATGACACCCCAGGCTGTGGGTCAGATAGCAGAAGTGTCGCACGCTGCGTCCCTCCCTGTGTGTGTTAGCATAGTGGGTTGGCCCTGAGTACGCCAGGGCTGTGCAGGGGTGTGGTCAAAAACCCTGTTGCGCAGAGCGTGGTTCACTCCTGGGAAGGCCAACATCACTGACAGTGTGGCGCCGCGTGGCCTGCCACGAGACTGAAGCTGTGTGCGCCTGATGCACAGACCAGGCCTGTCCACCCCAGTGCACCAGGGCTACACTGCTCACCTGCCGACACCGTTGTGTGTCAAAGAGGGTCCACCACGTGCTGGTGCAAGCTTCAAGCCCCAGTCCTACAACTTCTGCAGCCTCCGAAGACCATTGCTGGCCCCCCCGACGCTAGCCCACATCACTCCTAACTTATTGACATGCTCCATGGCGTCCTCTTCGGCCCAGTATGTCCCACATGTGGAACAGTGTCCTGAGTCCTTAATGGCAGTGACCCCAAGTCCGTGGCAGCTGCCACAGCACCAGACTCCCCTCAATCAGTGAGGCAGAATTCCATATCGCAGGCCTGTGACACGTGGTGCCACTAACCCTGTTCAACGCAAGCCGGCCACACGTGGTGCCACTCAACCTGTGCACCATGAGTGACCGTCAACCTCCGGTGGAACATCGTTGGTGTCTGAGCCTGTGGCCTGGGGGTTGTCATCAGAAACGGGCAGGTAAGGACTTGGTGTCAGGCATGGGTCTGTGGCATTCATATCTGCCATCTTGCCAGACACAGCTCTCCTGTGACACTCCGTGGAAGGTACCTATGACACATGCGAGGCCCTGCTCTGCCCTCATGACCCTACCCCAGTCTCCCGCAAGTCAGCGTCCTGTGGCGGTGGGCCCGTGTTGGCCACTGTGCATCCGGGGCCACTAGCACTGTGTGGCTCGAGTCATTCCCCCTTGTTGTTCTGACATTGCATTTCTGAGTGCTTGATGACTGTTGGAGTAGTTGCCAGCACCAGCTACTCCCTGAGGGCTGGCTTACACTCACCCCACACAAAGACAGCAGAGGCGTCACTGGATTAGTGGGCCTGCCATCACATCCTGCCGAACCAAGTATTGACTCTTTTCTCCCTGCACTGTCACAGGTGATCAAGTATATGCACTCTGCCCTTGGATGATGACACCCCTTCAAGACCTGGACACACCCTCCCAGAGGCAGTACAATGCGGCCCACATACGCACCAGGGGCATCGTTGAATGCACATTTGGCGTGTTGAAGTCACGTTTCAGGTGCCTGGACGGCACAGGTGGAAAGCTCCTGTACAGCCCGGACATCATGGGAAAGATGATCGTTGCAGGTTGTGTGTTGCACAACATCTGTGTTCGCACCAATGCCCCAAGGATCCCAGTTCCAGAGGTACCAGACGATGATGGTGATGATAGGGCAGGTGGCCCTCATCCCACTGCAGGTGCAACAGGAATCGCCCGTAGGAACTCCATCATTGACACTTCTTCTCATGAGCACGTCACATTGTGGCCGTCCATGGCAATCATGGGACAATACAAGATGTCCAACTGCACTGCATGTGTGATTAAAACTTATTTTCAGGTTACAGGTTGTACTTCTACATTGTCATGTTACATTTTCCAACGGTTTCAGATGTGATTTACCATGTTGTGCACATTGGCGGAACCAGTTGTGTCCTGTGTTCTGTTGCAGAAGTGTTGCTGTTTGTACCGGGATGCTGTCAATGTCGCGGTGCACTTACGCTTATGTGCGTATGCTGCACGGTGGGCGAGTCGCTCCTGCGGCTCTGATTTGTCTGCCACTGGTCCCTTTCATGTGGTGTGCCTGTTGGTTCTGTTCTTCCACAGTGCTTGTATGTTGTAGGGTACATGCTGTTCTCTGCAGTCGGACAAGGTGCATCCGTGGTTCTACGCAGTTGATGTATTTTTTTCTGTGGCATTTCCGTATGCTGCGCTTATGCTTTTTCCCACATTCTGAGTGAGTATTGCTGCCCTCGCTCTGGTTGTCACTGTTTTCTTATTGCGCTTTGGCCCATCGAAGGTTTTTATGTGTTTTTATCTCCATCGAGGTGGTTGTATCGCGGACATTGTCCGCGGTTTTGGCAGACTATCGCATGGTACCACCTTGTTGTGAATTCCACGTTGACACTGGGTTATTTTCCCACGATAGGCTGCGATGTGTAAAGTTGCATTTACATTTTTTGGTGATCTTTAGCACACGTTCTTGTGAATATACCCCATAGTGTAGTGGTAATGTTTATTGTGAGGAGAGATGATGGAGGTATATCTATTTAGTAAATGAATTTTACGTATGTTTCATGTGTTTTCACAAACTAATTTCCGCCATTACAGGTTGCAGTAGTAGTTCCACGTCGGGACTTTTAGTTCTAAAACTACATTTGTTTTGTTAAGTGATTAATGGTATATATATTAAACACTTAATAAAACAAAAGTGTTTTGAAACGTGTACCTTTTTGGTTTAGCGGTACATTGTTTAATAAATAACACACTTTTATCAGTTTCGTGGTTAGATGTATTTAAACTTTGATTAAACTGTTATACACTTTGGATGTGTTCCTAAATTTTTTCTACAGGACTTTGGCTCTAGAAGGATTACATTTTTGTAATTTGTTGCGTTTTTTCAATGTAAAAATAAAATCGATTCGAGATTTTTTTGGGGGTTTATTTATTTTGAATTTCTAGCGATATCGAAATGTTATTGGATTTTGATTAGAAGTGGATTGAAACGTTGGAATTTGTTGCGTTTTACCAGTAAAATATATATTTTTCGGGATTCATTTATTGGGTGCATATTTTCACATATACAATGATTTTAGTGTGCATATTAATATATTTTTCATCGGGTGATGGATTTTCTAAATGGATTCGCTGTTATTTGCTATGGATTAAAGAAAAAAGGACTCTTGGTTAAGTAACTGTTAGAATGTAAGTCCAAGAGTTAAAGACAGAAAACTTCTGAAGGTAAGAAGACCTGACTTTTATTTATAATTTTAATATTTTCAATATGTTCAATTGAATTAGTAGGAGTTGTTTTAGGGTAAAACAGACAAGTAAAATACATGTGTTTTAAAAGTGTAGGATGTGTGCAAGATTATCAAGGTAGTCTGAAGCCACTGTCAATGAAATTTGTTGAATAACACCCAATAGTCTTTCTGACATTTCCTTAGTTCTGGTAGAAATACGTGGGTTCAGACTACCTGTTAATGATTGCTCCATTCTCATTTCTTGGAAACTTTGCTCCTTCTTCAAAATTTCCCCAAAATTATAGAAATTAGGGTGACGTTCGCCAATTGCTTTGTTGAAGAAGTTGTGCCATCCCTCTATGGCATTGTTTGTTTTTGCTCCTCCTTCTAGGCAGGTCGAGTAACAGTTCCACCAGTCCACATGGAAATGTGGTCTCCTTCTGTGACTTGACCTGCTTAAATGGCCAATTCATGTGTCTTCAAAATAATTTAGTATAGATGCCAATTTATCTTCATTTGCTGTTAAATATTCAGATTCAGTAATTGAAGTGTAGTATTCGTCTACACTATCAGGAGGAACAAAGCAAAGTGCAGTTAGTTTTTTGAGTTCAAACTGTAGTTTACTGTCTGATATATAATCCTCAATTAAGGATGTTTTTTTAAGTTTGCGCCAATATGCCTGAGAAAAATGAAAGAAACATTCTTGAATTTGGGTTTCTGGACAGGTTTTTGTAATTGAATTAAATCAAAGATATTTCAAAGTCAATTATTTATTTTCTAGGACTTTTGTTAGATGTTTTAGATTGTATCACTGATAAAAATTCAGTGTATGTTGAGGATTGTTTATCAGGCAGTAAACAGAATTACTGTATAGATAATGCATGCATGAATAGTGTATATTAGGTTGAATGGATGGGGCGTGCTTTTAAACATTCCATCCATCATCCAAATATCATTGTTTTCTAACCGAACTAAATTTTGTAGTGTACTGAATATTAGTATTCTCTTTTGAGGGTTTTCGTTATCATGCAATAGGAAATGTTCATTAGAAGTAGTAACAGAGAGTTGAGGTGGAATAATAATGTCAGAGTATGTTTGGGGTGTTACTCTTTGTGGGTTACTTGTCTGTTTTTGACCTTGAATAATTCTTCTCAAATTAGGTATTGTGGGCATACTACTTGCAACATGTGGAGGAATTTGTTGTGATACCACCCTTAAAAATGAACCACAGGGTTCACTGGAGGTGGATGCGATATCTTTAATTTCATTTATTCGTTCACGAACTTCAATCTCCATTGCAGAGGCAGAGTGGTTATGGTCGGTGGTCCTTAAAACATTGTCTCCAAGAGTAACCGCTCTGCCTGTGCAATGGGCTGAGTAATATTGCATACACCTCCAATGACACCTGGGTTCAGATAGTCTTTCCTTACAATAAACATACCCCCTATGGTACAGCAGCCTGTTCCCTCTTTTGCTCTGGATGTATTTTGCTTCTTTGGATTGTGTTGTCATTTATTTCCTGTAAAGAGAAGAAATAAATAAACAATGTTATTTATTTAAAATGTAGTGATATATACTTGTTTAGAGGGAAAATGACAATATGTTTATATTAGTGGGCGCCCCCGGGAGGTCAATCATTCTCGGACCCACCACAGCTGCTGTTTCCTGCGCGAACGCGTGCATTAGCATGGCCCATGGCAGAGAGATCGGGTGTTTGCGCATCCCCCGGGCCTCCTCTGTTCTGAGTGCTGTTTCCTCTGCCTTGCCCCACTTCTTGACTGCACCCACCCATGCCGCTAGGGGGGGCCCTCCCGGCGTCTTCCAATGCATAGCGATACATCGTTTGGCTAGGAGCAACACCAGGAAGGCATACCGCCTTTCTACCTTCTTTTGTTTATGTCGCCCATGGATGCCCAGTGCACACGCCTCCCATGTGTTCAGGTCCTGTAACCCCGTAACCGTTTTAAGGGCAGTATGGATCGTGTGCCAGTAACTATAAAGCGTCGGGCAATCCCAAAACATGTGCTTAAACGAGACAGCGGGCTCCAGGCATCTGGGGCAAGCGAACACACCGTCAGGGAAATATTTCTGTAGCTTTTCGGGGGTGAGATACGCCCTGTGTAGGATATGCAGCTGTATGTTCTTAAACCGGTAATTGCGGGACACTTTCTTAGTGTATTCAAGGGCCCTGGTCCATTCCCTATCGTGTAGAGGCCTTTGGATGTCGTTTTCCGAGTGTTCTCTGAGGGGTGCCAGCGTAGGACTCCGCAGGGTCCGTACAGCTTTATAGATCCAAGTGACGAGATGGCATCCTGGCCCCATCTGCAGTAGCGCATGGATGACCGGGTGCGTGGGGGGTTCCGTGTCGATCACACGCCACTGCCTGCGGCAGTCCGTGAGAAGTTGCCTATGCCTTAGGAACTGCCCCCTGGGAAGCTCGAAGTCCCCGACCAGTGCATCAAAGGTCTGCAAGCTTCCCCCGGAGAACAGCATACCCACCTCCGTCACAGCATGATCCGTCCACACCTGCAGCATTCGCTCCGTGTAATGCGCCCGACCCCTGGGGAGCCCCACCAACGGCAGCAGCGGAGAGTACAGGGGAGTATCCCGACTAAGTCGTTGGACACGCGCCAGACAGGCGCGCGCTGTCATGACCTGGAGGGGCCGGGATAGCGGCGGTGTTGCACCTGGCAGCAGCATGCGATGGACAGTGGTGGTTTGAATCCGCCCCGCCTCAGTGATCAGCTCCTCTTGTGCCCGGCCTGCCGTCCAACGTGACACCCACTGTAATTGGGCGGCAAGAAAATACACCTCGAATGAGGGAGCCTGGTCAAGGGGTAATTGCAATTTTGCCAGGGCTATACGCCGGCGGCCGTTGCCCCATATGAGGGTCCCAAGCAGGGTATCCAGCTCACGGAACAGGGATCGCGGGGGGACCACCGGAAGATTGGAGAAGTGATACAGCAGGCGCGGGACCAGGATCATTTTTGCGATGGCTATCTTTCCCGTGACAGCCAAGTGGAGACCCTTCCAGAAATGGACCAAGGATCGGATGCTACCCATCAATGTGCGGTAATTCCCCTCATAGATATCTTGCGGCGTATGATATAATTTAACGCCTAGGTATCGAACCGCTTGGGGGCTCCACGAGATATCGACGTCCCCTATTCGTATCGGACATTGGGGCACAACTTGTGTTAAGGGATAGACAGTGGACTTGGCCCAGTTCACCCTAAGGCCCGTCACCTCCGCAAAATCATGCAGGATGTGTGATATAGGGGTCAAATCGGCTGTAATATCCCGGACATATATGAGTACGTCATCAGCGTACAGTGATACTGCGTGGGTAGAATCACCTATCGGGATGCCCCACTCCTCACCCACCCCACGCAACAGGGTCGCCAGCGGCTCCATCGCCAACGCGAAGAGCAGGGGGGAGAGCGGACATCCCTGCCTGGTACCACGTCGGATCGGGAAGGAGTCCGAGATGAGGGGGCCTATACGTGCTCTGGAACTGGGCGCGGAGTAGCTGAGCCGAGTGTAGGCCTGCAGTTTGGGCCCCAAGCCCATGCGTTGCAGGACCTGAAACAGATAGGCCCATGAGAGCATGTCAAACGCTTTTTCAAGGTCCAGCACCAGACACGCTGCCCGGGGGAACCGTTCTCGCACATGGTCCTGCACATGGAACAACCGTCGGATATTATAAGAGGTGTGCCTACCAGGCACGAATCCGCTCTGATCCGGGTGGATAAGCCGCGGGAGGATCGTGGTGTACCTGTCTGCCAGGGCCTTCCCGTAAATTTTGTAATCCGCTGACAGTAGGGTTATGGGTCGGTAGGAGCCCAGCTGATGCGGGTCTCTATCTGGTTTAAGAAGGGAGACTATAACGGATTCACGCATGGATTAAGGTAGGACCCCCGTATCTAGAGCTGCCTGGAACTGTGATTCTAGTTGAGGGACTAGCTGGGACACAAAGACCTGGTAAAATTCAAGTGGGAAGCCATCCAGGCCGGGGGCCTTGTGGGTGGCTAGCGCCTTCATAGCGTGCCGAATCTCGGCCGCCTTGAGAGGGCGATCTAGGTCTAGACGTGTGTCATGGTCTATGCGGGGAAGCCGAATACGATCCAGGAACTCAGCCAGGACTTCATCCGATACCGGGGGATGGGGGCTAGTGTACAAGTGCGTGTAATGTTCTTGAAAGGCCTTGAGTATCTGACCCTGCGAATACACCAGGGTGCCCTGGGCGTCACGAATGGCCGTGACGGTCGGGAGGCTCGAATCCTGCTTAATGAGACACGCCAATAGTGTGCCCGCTCAGTCGCCTTCTTTGTGGGCCCTAGCAGCGTACGCCGCGAAATTATACCAGCGCATGCTTGCCAGCGCTGCTGAGTAAGCAGTTTCGGCACTAGCCATCTCGGCCGGTGTGGCTGTAGCTGGATCAGTCTCCTTAGTAAGCGCGGCCAGTGCCCTTTCCGCCCACTGAATGTCCCCCTCCAGAACCCGCCGGACCCCGGCGATATGACGAATGCAATTACCACGCATTACGACCTTAAAAGCATTCCATTCCAACGCTCGCGTACTGGCCGTGCCTGTGTTCTCCTGGAAATAATGACTAATGTGATCCGCCAAGGTTTGTCGGAAGACCGGGTCTTCAAGGCTGTCCCTAGGAAGGCACCAAGCAGGGACTGGGGGATGCGGCGGGCGCCATTGCAGCGTTATCGTGTGGGCATCATGATCTGATATAGTTCTACCTAAATAGTCAGCGTCTAGAACGGTAGAGAGGATGGTGGGGGAACAGAGGAAACAGTCCAGACGCACTCTGAGATCATGCGGTCTGGAGTGGAACGAATAAAGTTTAGCGGTTGGATTCCAAGTCCGCCAAGCATCAGCCAGAGACCAATGGTGCATCCGGGTTGTGAACCGTTTTGCCTGCATTACAATGGGGGAAGTTGGAAGGGGCGGGTGGGATCTGTCTAAGGTTATGTCTTGTACGCAGTTGTAATCGCCCCCCAAGATCCACGGCACCTGGGTGTATGTGCTTAAGGGGTTGGATAGCGTGTCCCAGAATTTGGTTTGATCAATGTTCGGCCCATAGATGCTGCCTAGAAAAACCGTCTGGCCGTCTAACCGACCGAGTAATAGGGCGTATCGACCCTCCGGGTCTATTGTGTGTGATAATTCCTGAAAGGGGACTCCCGGGCGCACCCATATGAGGGCACCTCGGGCGAATGCTGAATAAGTTGTGGCATATATGGTTCCCCGCCAGCGTCTATGCAATTTCGTCACCTCCCCCGCCGTAAGGTGTGTCTCCTGCAGGAATGCAATTTGTGCCTGGTGACGCTTGATGTATGCGTATATGGAGTATCGCTTGCGCGCCGTATGCATACCTCGCACATTCAGTGTAAGAATTGTGATTTGACCGGCGTGTGCCATCAGTGCGTGTGTCTAGCCCATGTCGCAGGACGAGTCAGCCGGGTCCCCCAGGGACACCCGGCCCTGATCCAACCACCCCGCACCCGCGATTCCAGCGCATCAGTGCAGCAGCGCAGCGGCTTGTGGATTGGGACATAGTGCAGAAGGTGTGCGTGGGAAGGGAAGGGGAAACTGGGGTGAGGCGAATGCAACTTGCCCCAATGCGGGGGACATATTGCCAAGTGCGATATGTCCAAACTGACTCCCGAATTGCACAAGAGCATTAACCTATTATTGAAGGGGGGTCGGCTTGCGTCTGCTGAGGGCTCAACGTGTGGGGTATGCATGTTATCTATGGCTAGCCGCTGGTCAATCTAAGCGCTTCGGGGGATGAGGATGCCCGAGGCAGCGGGGAGAACGCCAAAAGTGCTGGGCCGGCAATTTTACGGAGCGGAGATTATTTTCCCATTCTGTGAGTGTACGGCACGCTATGAGGAGCCAGTCATATCAGGTCGTCTGCCGTTCGCGGGGTGACCGAAGGCAGAGCCCCCGAGTCCACTCCAGACTGTGTCACCTCGCTGTCCTCTTCCTCCTCTGATGTGAAGACATGGGGGGCGCGTTCTAAGTCCGTTGCCGGGGAAGCCGGGCAAAGGCCCGCCGCTGCTTTTAAGGCCTGGCGTCGCTCCTGGACTATCTGCTCCAAGTCCGGGGACCCCAAAGTGTGTGACGTCCCCGCAGGGATACCTTGGCGGTGTCGTCTCCGCGAGCGCTGCCTCCTGGGCTCCCCAGCGCTCGCACGTTGTTCATGAGGGCGCCCAGTCCGCCGGGCCACAGTACAGTTCTGGTCTACCCAGTCGTGCGCCTCCTCAGATGTTGTAAAGAAGTGGGTAACACTACCGTGGATGATCTTCAGGCGGGCCGGGAATAGGAGAGAGTATTGTATTTTTTCTTCCCTTAGGCGCCGTTTCACCTCCAGAAAGGACGCCCCTTGGTGTTGGACTGCACCTGAGTAGTCTGGAAAGATCATGATAGTTTTATTCTCGACTCGGAGCGGGCATGCCTGTCGTGCTGCCCGAAGTACCGCATCCCGGTCCCTGAAGTGTAGGAATTTGGCCAGCATTGGGCGTGGCGGGGCTCCCGGCTACTGCCGGCGAGCCGGAACGCGGTGCGCACTCTCAACAGAGAAGTAGGCTGTGCGGTCGTCGCTAGGGGTGAACGATTTAGTCCAGGTTTCAATATACCCCACCGCATCAGCTCGTTCGATTCCTTCCGGCAGCCCGAGGACGCGAATGTTGCAGCGTCGCGACCGCCCCTCCAGATCATCGACGCGTCCTTCCATGGTGGACATGCGACCCATCAAAGCGTGCATCGAGTCCCGATGCGTGTCCACCATAGGTTGGATGTCGGCGACCGCTTTTGCGTTGTCCGTGACTCTGTCCGCTAGCTTACGGTGGTCATCGCGGAGGAGACTGACGTCCGTAGTGAGGGCGCCCAGCTGATGCTCCAGGGAGAGTCGCGACTGCTCAATCGCCGCCAGGACCTGATCCAGTTTGGTCGACAAGGATGGCTCCCCACTCGATCCTGCGGCCACTGGGGCCCCTCCACGCGAACCGGCCAGGGCTCCTGATGCTGCCCCGGGGGTCGACATTACTGCCCTAGACTTGCTCATGACGTCCACTAGGAGGGCCCCCGCAGGCGCGGAGCGGGCGCTGTATCAGAGCAGAATGTGGTCGTGACCGGCCCCGGGCCCTCCGTCACTGCCACTGGGCCGTATCGCCTGTGGGGCAGGCGGGGTTGCGGAGGGTAGAGCGGCCGTTCGAGCGGCGGAGGTCACCGGCCTCGCCCGCCAACCAGGACGTCACCAGTCCCCCTTGTCGGCGGCAAGGTCACCTCTCTTCGTGTCCCCAGGACAGACTCCTCCGCCGGGTCGGCTATGCCCCTTCAGGGAGACTGAGCCAGTGTCAGTGCCTCACGGGGCTCTCGCCGCCTCCCCCGTACTCCAGACAAACTCTTGGGGGCCGCCGCCGTGTAAGCAATGCCCGGGTAGCACCTCCGGGTCCTAGAAACTGATGCGCGGCACCCCAAGGACTCACCGCTCCTCCGCTCGGGTCGCTACATCGGGGTGTCACAGGCCGCCATGTTAAGTTCAGGCAAACGTCCCCGCAGCCACCAGAGGCCTCCTCACGCTGGAGTCACCCCCCCCCCCCAGCGCCACACTCAGTCTTATGCGCCACTGCGCGGGCCCACCTGCACCTTGGCCGCTGTCCAGGGTCCCGCAGTGTGTCTGCCTCTTAGTCTCCTGCAGTTCGCCGCACAGCCTTGCCGGCCGACAGTGGTGGCTGCCCTCTCAGGCCGACGCCGGCAGCCGCGACACCCCTCTCCGGGTCTCTCCTCAGCACGCCTCTGCTCCGTAGGGGCCCCGGCGTGTCTCAAATGTCCCCCACATGAGGGGGGGAGGGGGGGCTCACCGGCACTCACGGAACGTTGGTACCCGTGGTCCGCTACTGTATTGCCCCCCCTCTGTGCAATCCACTCCTGGGGCAACCGGACAATCCCCGCGGAGGCGCGGGATCACCACCTCCGGCGCTCCGACATCTGGCCCGTAGTTTTTCATCGGTTGCGGCGGGGCCGGGCGGGTGCCATTTTACGATCGGCGCCTCCTCTTCATATCGATCCCCGCATTCGTCGGTTTCCTGGCACCCTGGGTCTGGGCCACCACCTGGTCGCCAGCACCGGACTCCCCGCGCCTCAGGGCAGTTCCAGATATTAGTGAGGTTCCTCCAGACTCAACGAGAGCAGGCGAGGTGAAAGCCCGATCTCGGAGCCTCAGCAAGACGCGTCCGTCTCGGCGGCCATCTTAGCCACGCCCCCCCAATACAATCATGTTTTATAATGATATACAATGAACTTTTTTGATGCCAAGACATACATTTGTGTTTATCTGTCAACATTTCTTATTCCAGTATAATCAATTTATTTACCTGTTATATGTCATTTTGTGTGGGAGGTAAAATATTATTTTCTGAAAAATAATTTCTGTACAGTTTAAAATGTAAATAATTATTGATGTGGAAATTACCTTGTTTTGGTTTGTTTTTTTCTTGTTGTTTGAAGGTTTGAAAGCTGCAAAAAAATGGAACATTGTTAATATTTTATGCTGATGATGTATTTTGTGTTTGTATGTTTTCTCGTTTATTTGCTTCTTCTTAGTGGGTTATATTTGAGAGAATTACCTTGGTATATGAGTTTGCTGCTGTCCAGTGGATTTTGAGATTTTTTGTTGTTGAGATGTTGTTTATTTTTGATTTTGTATTGTAGTAATCTGTTGATATTAAAAAAAATTAGAGTAGGAATAGTAATTTTAACGTTTTAATATTATGCATGTTAATTGAAAGAAGCAGCTTTTGGAGTAAGCATATTTCTTTTAATCTCATCACTATCCAGCATTTTCTCTGAGGGAAGCATATTTTAGAGTAGGTATAGTAATATAAACATACTAGTATCCTGCACATTTTCAGAATGAAACACATTTTGGAGTTGGAATAGTTATTTTATCTAAAACTCTATTCGGCATTTTCTCTTAGGCAAGCATCTTTTGGAGTAGGAATAGTAATTTTAAATACTACTATCCTGCACATTTTCTGAATCAAGCACCATTTAGGTGCCGATTTCAATCCGGTAAAACCCGGGTACAAATGGTCGTACGGAGCGCTTTCTCCGTCCCACTCGTACCCGGGAAAAACACCTTACAAACTCGCAAGTACGATTCGCACAGAAATACCATTTCCGTACGAGTCGTAAAAAACACCGACCGGCAAAAAAATACATACAAATCTGATTCTGGACGGCGCATATGCGACGTCCAGACGGAGTCAGGCAGAGTTTTACGGACCAGCAAGTACGATTCGTGCCGACGTCACTCCGCACGTAGCATTTTTTACGGGAGCCAAAAACTGCTGGGAAATTGAGGACGACGCGAACAAGGAGCACCGGTCCCTCATAGACTACGACCTCGTGTTCAGAAACCAGCGCATACGCCGCAGAAGGTCAGAACAACCCCCAGGGGCAAAGGGGGGGTGCAAGGGGGAGGAAACATAACCCACACCCCACAAAATACTAATACATCCTGCACATTAATTACCTCCATGGTCTGGTCACTTCTGGGGGCGTGTCCACCAATCCCACGTCCCGCCAAAACGGAAGTGGACGTGGACGCGTACCCGTCACCACCACAATGGTGGTACGGGACATACCCACGCCTCCAGAGCGTGGGTACGGTCCGTACACGCGTTCCCCTACATCACCACTACAATGGTGGTACGGACCGTACCCACAGCCCCCAGACCGTGGGTACGGGCCGTACCACCATTGTAGTGGTGATGTAGGGGTACGCATGTACGGACCATACCCACGCCCCCAGAGCGTGGGTACGGTCCGTACATGCGTACCCCTACATCACCACTACAATGGTGGTACGGACCGTACCCACACCCCTCAGAGCGTGGCCGTACCACGCGTACCCCTACAGCCCCATTACATGATGGATACAAGGCATACACACGCCACAGATGTAGGTGTACGGCTTGGTGCAGCACATCAGCTGTAACTTGGGGTGGTGTATGCCCAGGACAGCAGTGTACCACAGCAAGGGTGCAAATGGGTGGGTGGGTGGGTGCAGAGGACTCCCAGCAGTGCCTAGACATATGAGGGGTGGGTGCCTATCACTCCCAGCAGTGTCCAGACATATGAGGGGTGGGTGCCTATCACTCCCAGCAGTGCCCAGACATATGACGGGTGGGTGCCCATCACTCCCAGCAGTGCCCAGACATATGAGGGGTGGGTGCCCATCACTCCCAGCAGTACCCAGACATATGAGGGGTGGGTGCAGAGGACCCCCAGCAGTGCCCAGACATATGAGGGGTGGGTGCCCATCACTCCCAGCAGTGCCCAGACATATGAGGGGTGGGTGCCTCTGACTCCCAGCAGTGCCCAGACATATGAGGGGTGGGTGCAGAGGACTCCCAGCAGAGCACAAACATATGAGGGGTGGGTGCCCATCACTCCCAGCAGTGCCCAGACATATGAGGGGTGGGTGCAGAGGACTCCCAGCAGTGCCCAGACATATGAGGGGTGGGTGCCTATCACTCCCAGCAGTGCCCAGACATATGAGGGGTGGGTGCCTATCACTCCCAGCAGTGCCCAGACATATGTGGGGTGGGTGCGGAGGACTCCCAGCAGTGCCCAGACATATGAGGCGTGGGTGCCTATCACTCCCAGCAGTGCCCAGACATATGAGGGGTGGGTGCCTATCACTCCCAGCAGTGCCCAGAGGGGTGGGTGCCTATCACTCCCAGCAGTGCCCAGACATATGAGGGGTGGGTGCCTATCACTCCCAGCAGTGCCCAGACATATGAGGGGTGGGTGCAGAGGACTCCCAGCAGTTCCCAGACATATGAGGGGTGGGTGCCCATCACTCCCAGCAGTGCCCAGACATATGAGGGGTGGGTGCAGAGGACCCCCAGCAGTGCCCAGACATATGAGGGGTGGGTGCCTATCACTCCCAGCAGTGCCCAGACATATGAGGGGTGGGTGCAGAGGACTCCCAGCAGTGCCCAGACATATGAGGGGTGGCTGCCCATCACTCCCAGCAGTGCCCAGACATATGAGGGGTGGGTGCAGAGGACCCCCAGCAGTGCCCAGACATATGAGGGGTGGGTGCCCATCACTCCCAGCAGTGCCCAGACATATTAGGGGTGGGTGCCTATCACTCCCAGCAGTGCCCAGACATATGAGGGGTGGGTGCAGAGGACTCCCAGCAGTGCCCAGACATATGAGGGGTGCGTGCCCATCACGCCAGCAGTGCCCAGACATATGAGGGGTGGGTGCAGAGGACCCCCAGTAGTGCCCAGACATATGAGGGGTGGGTGCCCATCACTCCCAGCAGTGGACAGAGACATGGTGGGTGCAGAGGAATACCACCAGTGGACAGGGACATGTGAGGGGTGGGTGCCCATCCCTCCCAGCAGTGGACAGAGACATGGGGGTGGGTGCAGAGGACTCCCAGCAGTGGACAGAGACATGGGGGGTGTACATCATCATCAGATGACCACAGCTCCATGGGTGAATGTACGTATCCCTAACTTAGGACAATGATGATAGTGCCATAACAACACATCACTGACAGCAGTGTCCCACTCCCAGGAGGATAGATGTCTTTCCCCCACTGCATGACACACCACATGTGGGTGTGAGGACAAATAACACATGCATACCCACCCCTGGCAGATGCAGCACAATACACACACTGAGATCATGCCACAAGACTGTATAGTCATGTCACTGCCTAATAAACTAAGAGAGCCAAAGAGAACACACACTGTCATGCACATCCCAGGACTGATAGGAATGTTCAGGTGCTGGGCTAGCCACCAAGATGTTGTCTCTCATGGAAGGAATAGGGTGGAGTTCCCACAGATACAATGGCCACAATTGTGAGTCAGGTGTTCAAAAACCCAGCAGAACAAGTACCATATGTGTACTAGGCTGGGATTACACACATGCATTGTGCGGAAAAGGGACAAATTATCCATGAAGGCATGGCAAAATACTCTATACACAAGTACAGTGAGTACCAAGGATGGCACAGACGATGCAGCCGGACACATTGCTGAGCAGGCATGGCCAGAGTTGAAGGGATCCATCACCAACAAAGGACATGTAGACACAGGGCAACACAACAATTGTGCAACTCTCTGCAGGGGAGATGTCAGGTGCCACAGAGGAAGGAACACTCCTTGGGACAATGTCTCCAAACACAAAGAGCATACACGACAAATAATCTTTGCAGAGACCTTGTGATGGCACGCAGATACCAGGTTCCACCCCATGAGCAGCAGACTACAACATTTCCCTTAAACATAACACATGCCCACAACCCCAACTCCTGTAGCATCAGCATCAACATCAATACCTGAAATGCAAGACTTTTCAAACGAAAAAGAAAATGCTTTATTCAGCATGAAAATAATAAAGTGTAAACGAGACTATTCACAAAGGCCAATGGCCAGTCCATATCATCCGTCCTTGGGGGGGACACATGGCCATGCGTCTCCCCTAGCTTGCCTGCACATCACAAGACTGTGTCATCGACTGGGGGGGGGGGCATCATGTGGGGAAGGACCAGGCACCGAAGGGACAGGAGGGGGAAGGGTAGCTGTGGTGGGTGCAGGGACGGACGATTCTACCACAGGGGTTGGGGCAGCACCAAAGGTGGAGGCGAGCTCGGTTATGCACACTTCTGCCAGTTCTTTAAGCGTCTCCCCTGCACCCGGAGAAACAACAGGCCCCAAGGAGGGGGGGGTCGGAGGGTTGGGTTGCAGCGCTACTGGGGGAGGTGGTGGACGGGCTGGGGGACTTAACGCCCCTACCCGTGGAGTGCCTTGACCGTTTGCGTCCAGGTGAACTAGTGGGGCTGAGGCCCAGCCCAGCAAAGTAGGCCTCCTTCTCCGAATCTGGGGCAGGGGAGCCAAGGGGAGTGACATCGGAGGGACTGGGGAGTGAGTCATGTGGACGAGGACTGTGGCTGCGTGCCTGCCTGTGTGTCCCAGACCCAGTGGGTGTGCCTGCTTCCCCCTGAGTGTGCGTGTCAGGAGATGTGCGCTTGCCCTTACGTGGTGGTGTGCTGCTTCTGTCTGGTGGGGTGTGTGTGTGTGGATGTCTTGGTGTGCTTGGGACAGGCATGGGTGTGGGACTTGTGGATGGGGCAGGGGTAGGGGGGACGCAGCGCTGCAGGTGACTCGCTACTGCCGTCAGTGACGAGTCCAGGGACCTCAGCCACATCCGTTGGTCAGACATCGCTGATGACATGCCCTCCATGTACAACACCATCTGGGTCAGCAGTCTGGTGTGGCCATGGAGGGCAGTCAGGATCGATGTGTGCCCAACTTGCAACTGCCGCTGAATGTCCACAGACTCGGCAGTGAGGGCAGCAGGGGGGATAGGGGCAGGGGGTGCGGTGCCTGGCACGAAGGAGACACGGTGTGGCCTAGCACGGACAGAAGGGACCCGAGCAAGTGGGAGGGCGGTGATGGGAATGGAGGGGGTGGCGAGAGATGTACTGCTGCTTTCAGCTGTGGGAGCAGCCTCCGCCCCCTCTGGGAGCTCAGCCTCGGACCCGTCTGCCTCGTAGTCAGTATTGGTACTGCGCAGGTCCTCCGCCTCACTCCCCTCGCCCTCCGTGCCACTAGATTCCACTGACTCCTCAGCAGTGGTGGCACCACTGCTCGATCCCTCCTCCACGTCCGTGCTGGTGTCTCCCTCGGTGTCCTCCAATGATGCTGTGGGCAAGGTGAATAGACAGGAAAAAATCAGTCACCTGTATACATCTGACACATGAGTCCAAACTAAATAGGCAACAGTGCATATATCCCACTCATGCACATCATGTCTGAGGCCACAACATTGGTAATGCATGCTGCAAGTCTGTTCATTTGAACCCTCACACTCCTATGTTGAGACTCAGCATCAGTTCCAACAATTATGCACCCCCAAATGACTGAACTGGACAGGGCACAGGCAGACCACCCCCACACATGATGCTGAAAGCAGTGTGCACCTTGATAAACTGGCAGCCGAGATGACCATGTGCAATAGTGATAACACACAGACCAGGTAACACATGTCAAGGAGGGGAAGGGAGGAAGAACAGCACAGGTTGACTTTGGGGAACAGGATATGCACTACACATATATAGCCTGGCAGTGTATCCAGGCGACTGAGCAGCTACAAAAGCTGGCGACACACAACAAACACACATGTACCTACCCCCTTCCTGCTGCTGTAACTCCTGTTTCCGCCTATCCAGGTCAGGGAAGACCACCGCCAGGACACGCCGCATCTGGTGGGTCAGGCGCCAGCGCCCGCCATGCCTACGGGGAGACTCCTCCTTCAGCATGACCCGGGCGATCCTCCGGGTCCAGCACCGGATGCCCTGCCATCTCTTCCTCACTTGTGGCAGGCACCGACTGCGACCCTCCACCAATTGCACGGCCTTGACGTCATCCTTCCAGATCTTCCCCTTGTGGTAGGGGGATACCTGTGTGGATGACAAAGTGGGACAACATCACTACACCTGCACCATGTCACAGAGACACACATTAGAACATCTTAGATTTGTTGAACAGGGCATAGTATGCTGGCAAGTATTCTTTTCTCAACTCCGCAACCAAAATCCTATTCGCTGGCTTAGATTTCAGGGCGGCCATTAGCTTTCTGTTGGCGGATGAACAGCTTTTGTCAAACCAACCTAGCTCTGCCTTATCTGTGTGTTTCCCAGGACGACTCAAGTCGGCAAAGATCTGACTACAGATGGCTGAGTAAGCCAGAAGGACCTCATTATCCCCTGCTTCGAGGTCCAGGCAGGTTTTTAACTCAGAGCCAACCTTACTGTTCAAGTTGTTATAAAAATCGCCAGGGATTACTTTACACCATCTGATTCTACGCGCCTGATCAAATGGGCAAATATCGGATTTATCCACTCTTGTTGGGGGTTTAGCTGGTTTTTCGAAGATGTTACAGAGTATTAGGTTCACAGGGTTATGATCACTTAAATGGGACCAGGTCGTCTCATATTTTTTAATATTAGCCCCCAAAACAGAACTAACAAAGATGTAATCAATTACCGAGTCTTTCCCAGTTCCTTTAAAAGTGGGAATAATTTCTCCCTCCATAGACGGGAGGAACAGACCGTGGTCTGCCAAGATGGATTCAAGGAGAAGTCCCGCCGCCGAATGTTCAAAGTGTACAGCACTTGAATCAATCGGTCCCAGAGGATCCGAGGAGAGACAAAGATGTGGACAGCCATGGATGTTAAAATCACCCATCACTATAGTAAGGCAATTCTTACTGTTGAGTTTATTGGTCTCCATGCGGTCAGCTAAAAAACTATTTAATGCGGCCAGATGATCGGTCGTGGCAACTCTATCATAAGAGTTATAAAAATTCATAACCAAAAAATCAGGTCCCTCATTCATCAGGATAAAAATAGCCATAAAATTTGGCGAACCTGTTTCTATTTGAGAGAATGAGCCAGGTATAGATGCTGATATTAACATTGCCAGCCCTCCCTTCGCCCTCCCTGAGCTAGATGGAGTGGCGGATACAAAAAAAACTCTCGTACCCATCCATGTGCAGCGTGTCCTCAGTGTCCCATGTCTCTTGTAAGCCAATAATGTAACCTGATCTAATTAGATCTCTCCAGGTGGGATCATCTACTTTGCTTCTGAGACCAGCTACATTCCAAGAAATCAATTTAGAAGAGATACCCAATGGCTCCTGATTTAAACCTAGTGAAATGGAACCGCAAATTGGGGGATTCACAATTGGAGAGACAGGGACTTGTATATCAGGGGAGGTGACTTGATCGCTGGTCTTTAGTCACTCAATGTCATCCAAATTGGAGAAGACCTCAAATCTGTTGGAGACAGGGACAGCAAAATTATTAGTGGGGCTAAATCTAGTACCGAGTCCAAGTGGTTGAGAGGAAAATGATGAGCCAAAGTGAGGTGGAGGATAAAAGAAACCCAAGGGGAGAATATTCACATAATCTTTATGAATTCTCACAGACCCTGCCTGTCTTAAGATGTCAATTACTAGCCCTGGGGATCTAAAACTTATAACTATGCAGTCACCCTCTAGATGTTTAACAGTCTTTCCTACCCATGGTACCCTTCTAATCATCATAAAGTGCTTATTAAGGTGATGTCCCAGAACTGTTTTATTCGACAGATGATGAAGGGCCTTATTTTTCAAGGAAGACCAATGTTCCTTTTTATTTTGCTCTAGTTTAGGCACATTGGCTAGAATAATGGTGTAGGGGCATGCCTCAGCTGGCAAGTGTAAGGAAAAATCCCCTCCTTGCTGAGGAACAGGAAGATATGAGCCCCCTCCTTAGTCTGCGTTTGCCCTGCCGTTCTTAAGGTCTTGCCCAAGTTATCTAAGGCTGGTTGCGACGTCGTAGATCCTGGGCAGATGGGCGCTGCCGAGGGTACTGGTTGTTGTGTGGAAGTGATCATGGAACTCAATAAGTTATCTACCGAAGCCGTGAGTGTACTTAATGTATCTCCTGCAGCGTTTTTTAGACCTGTTTGGGGTTCTTTACTTCTGAGGTGAGATTCCATGATACAAATACGGTCCTCTATTCTTTTTAGGGTAGCTATTATAGGCTGTATTAATGAGGTAAGATGTGCTTCCATAGTTGTAATAATGCTAGACATAAATGTCTCCCTATTCTGGTCCAGCTCTACATTTAAACTAGTTCGTCTATTCTCGCCAGAATTTGCCCTGACCAAGTGAAGAGAGCTAGAGTTCAGTTTCTCCTGCCTAGAAAGAGGAGTAGTGATCCTTGGTTGCTTAGCCTGCTTTCGATTCCCCGCAGGGTTATTTATGGCTTTCCTTTTACCACTAACAGAGTTTCCCCCATTACACTTAGTGCCATTTTTCGACTTGGACTGTCTAGTATGGATAGCCACGGGTGAGGGGACACTGCTATCTGTACTTAAAGGAGTGATACTAGTGGAAATGGGAGTAGAGTCATCCGCCATCAACTCATTGGGGATAACACGGGGATACACAACTGCCGGTATAACATTCGAGGAGGGCATATCAACTGTGGGTTGCGGGATACTTAGGTGGCCAATAGGCCCAAGAGAAAGTCGCCGTTCAACCAAAGCAATTTCATTGACTACGGCTGTTTCAGCCTGTTTTAAATAATTGTCCAAAGTCCCCATGCCTGCCGCCCTCGTACTTAGTTTTGCGTTCCCTCGTTGCATGGTTCACGCCGGTCGTAACAGAATACGCAACAAAGGATTGTGCGACTCACCACAGCAGAACAGCAGTCAATAAGGGATTAAGGATCAGGCCAGATGTAAAGGGGATAGTCCCAACCCAACCTCTTCCGACCTCTGACGGCCTCAGACGGTCCGCCCTTTGTCCGGGCTTCGTCCGGCGCACGGACACACACAGGCACACATCAATCACCTGCCATTGGCAACAGCGGATGCAACACTCCACATAGACACTCACTCACATGACAAGAAACATTCACACACATCAATGTCCAGGGGGCGTACACATCATTTGGATACTCTCCCCACTCTCACCACAGCTCCACTCAACTCTCACACACATCTGTGGGTGCAGTCACCTGTCACACCGGGGTGACCACTTAATCACCGCAGGACAATAGAACAAGAATGTCCAAGAGGATTAGGCTGGCTGAATGTGCCATGCACTATGCAGTGAATGTCACAGTAAGCACAATGCAAGTGAGGAGTGCACACATGAACTACATCAAGCCCTGCATGAGAGACATAAGCCATCCCCCCCCGGGACCCACTCCAACCAACATTGCATGTCTGTCACACCTGGCCACAATGCCAGAAGTGACGGACACAATAAAGGTGCACAGGCAAAGATAGTGGAGTCAGCACTCACCTGCTCCCCTGGTCGACCATACAGCATGGGGTACCGTGGGAGGATCACATCCAGCAGGACCTCGTTCTCCTCCTGGGTAAAAGGCTGGGCCCTCTCCACAGTCCTTGACATGGTGCCAGAGGGAGACAATACAGCAGCAGTGGTATCGACTGACATGTTGTGCAGGCAAGTGCCCTCTCAGGGGTTCTGGCTGCCTTATATCTGCCTTGCTGGCCTATTTCATTTACAGGAGTACAGAGTGATTGGTCAGACTCATTTGCATCCTACGTTTCCTCCAATCCCTTTAAACATACACCAGTGACAGCCTTTGCATCTTTCGATTTTGCAGCATCATGTCAAGTCAACAACCACTTTGCAACAATGTATAATGTGGCCAACTGCTTTTTCCAGACCACATGATTTTAAATTTTGAACTTGAAACACGGTATCCATGACAACCAGCATGCATTTAGACCCTAATGCTTGTCCCTCATGGGTCCCCATTGTAATTCTTAAATCCCCACACAGGTACGGCGCATTTCACACGTACCACTAGGGCACCATCACTACAGTGATACGGCACGTACACACGCGTGTACGGCCCATACACGCGTGAGTACGTGCCTATCACTATAGTTGGGGGACCGTAGGGCCTAGTGATACGGCACGTACTCACGCGTGTACGGCCCGTACACGCATGAGTACGTGCCGTATCACTAGGCCCTACGGTACCCCCAACTATAGTGATAGGCACATACTCACGAGTGTATGGGCCGTACACGCGTGAGTACGTGCCGTATCACTAGGCCCTACGGTACCCCCAACAATAGTGATAGGCACGTACTCACGTGTGTACGGGCCCCCGTACACGCGTGAGTACGTGCCGTATCACTAGGCCCTACGGTACCCCCAAATATAGTGATAGGCACGTACTCACACGTGTACGGCCCGTACACACGTGAGTACGTGCCGTATCACTCGGACCTATGGTACCCCCAACTATAGTGAAAGGCATGTACTCACGCGTGTACGGCCCGTACACGCGTGAGTACGTGCCATATCACTCGGACCTACGGTACCCCCAACTATAGTGATAGGCACGTACTCACGCGTGTACGGGCCGTACATGCGTGGGTACGTGCAGTATCACTCGGACCTACGGTACCCCCAACTATAGTGATAGGCACGTACTCACGCGTGTACGGGCCGTACACGCGTGAGTACATGCCTATCACTATAGTTGTGTTACTGTAGGTCTGAGTGATTCGGCACGTACTCACACATGTACGGCCCATACACGCGTGAGTACGTGCCGTATCACTCGGACCTACAGTAACACAACTATAGTGATAGGCACGTACTCACGTGTGTACGGCAGGTACTCATGCGTGAGTACGGGCCCTACACACGCCCTCAGAGCGTGTGTACTGCGTTTCACTGCTTACACTGGTGATAGGAGGCGCACACAAAAGGAATGGAGGTGTCAGACTCGCACAAGGCTGTACATCAAGTCATTGTATGTATGTATGTATGTATGTATGTGCAGTCTTATATAGCGCTCAAATTACCCTTGGGCATCTCGGCGCTTGCATTGGAAACCCGTCCTGGTTTTTCCCTGTGAGATAACCCGTACTGGGCATCCCCAAGGTGAAAGCCAGGCATCCCGCCGCGGGGGGCCGTTGTGGAGATTAAGCAAGCTTGTTGCCCAGAGCTGCATAGTGTGAACTCGTGCTTAGAGTAGACACCGAAGCGAGTCAGTGCAGTCCTTCATGTGCAAGGCCTAGGTGTGTCAGGCAGTGATGTGGCACATGTCTCCTCATGTTGTGGCACAATAGATGTGTGATGAGCTGTTTACACATGTCATGTGTGATGGGGCACTACGTGGCACACTTCCCCTTCACACTTTGCACATGTGTGCATGTACGACACACGTGTCAAGCACTGCATCACTGGTATGGCACAGTCAGCAACACCCGCAACTGTCCCCTGATGCCAGGTACATGGATAATTACACCTGACATGTGACTCCCAGCATGCCACGATGTGACTATGTCATGTGTGTGTCATGTGTTCCCATGAGCTTTCCGTTGGTGTTCCGTCAACTCCATCTGCTGTTGCAGCATCCAACATGTGTCTGTGTGCATATTTGCATGACACACATATACGCACACCATGCCACATGTGGACTCACACGTTACATGTGTCATGATGGTTCGAAGATGACTTCCTGACATGAGGCAATATCTGCCTTCTGGCAATGTCTGTGTCATCAGTTTTTGACATGGACCCCTTAATGGAAATGTGTGTTATCTGTCCATTTCCAGATGACATGTGACCTGTGCGTCTAGACTCCCGCCAGCTGTCTGTATGAGATGACATCCTTCAAATGCTGATATGTGGATGTCTGTCACTCATGTAATGTGTCTGGCTTGTCACTTACACTGGCCCACAGCTATTTTAATGGCATGTCACGTCAACATTGCCATGCAACTATTGTGGCTGGCTCTTCGTAGGAGTATCGCCTGGCTGGCCGACGTGTCCTGGATGTATTGCACAGCACATACTCTGTATTAAGCAGATGTGTATTAGCTGTTGAACATGTGCTCACCTCAGTGACATTGGTGTGGTTATGTACTCACTCTTCGTTGTTCCTTCTAAATCTCTGCAGGGCACCGCCTCTCCCCAGATGAATGCCAGACCTGGATGCCATGCGTGATCATGACTGCATATGCAGATACCGCTTCTCGCAAGAGTTGATAGACGACTTGACCCGCCGGCTTGCACCACACCTCCAACCACAACACAGGTATCCTACAGCTCTGACCCCCAAGGTGAAGGTGATGGCAGCCCTACATTTTTTTGCCACCGGCACGTTTCAATTGACCATAGCTGATGTCGGTGGCATGTCCCAGACAATGTTCAGCCGTGTCCTGCATGATGTTATAGAAGCCATGTTGGTGCACCTGGATGAATTCATCCATTTTCCCACTCGTGAGCAGTTGACAGGTGTCAAGGGTGAGTTCTATGCCCTGGGAGGGATGCCTCATGTAATTGGGGCCATTGATGGGACACATGTGGCTTTGGTACCACCACAGGCACAGGAGGTAGCCTATAGAAATAGAAAACATTACCACTCCATTAATGCCCTTGTGGTGTGTCTTGCTAACATGCTGATTTCCCATGTCTGTTCCCGTTTTCCAGGGTCCGCACACGATGCATACATCATGAGGCGTAGCAGGGTGCCAGAAATTATGCTGCAGCTGCACGCGGATCGAGCATGTCTTGTTGGTGGGTATACTCTGTTAGTCCTGTGTTCAGCGCTATCTTTGTATCTTACGGCATCTCCTGACCCACTTCTTCACATGATGTTTCCATGTAGGGGACTCTGGCTATCCCAACATGCCATGGCTGATGACGCCTCTCCGCAACCCCAGAACAGCCGCAAAACACCGGTACAACGGCACCCATGGGCAGACGAGGTGCGTGATTGAGAGGACGTTTGGACTCGTGAAGAGCAGATTCCGGTGCCTCTACAAGACCGGCGGCGCCCTCCCATATACCCCGGTGAAGGTCTGCAAAATCTTCATTGTGTGCTGCATGCTGCACAACATGTCAGTGGAGAAGGCCGTGCCACTCATCCCTGATCCGGATGAGCAGGATCATCCACCCGTGGAGGATGAAGGGCTCGGGCATGGGGCAAGTGAGGATGAGGATAAGGATGAGGACATCCGGAGTCAGCTTATCCGCAACTTTTTCTCATGATGGTGAGTCCCTGTGTCTGAGTGTGCACGCTTTGAGCCTTGTGTGGCATGTGTTGCAATGTGTGTGTCGAGCTGACTGTGTGCTAAGTGACTTGGAGGTGTGTTCTGATGTGTCATTCAAGTGATGATGTCATTCCACACATATTAGCTGGGACACTAAATTTATTAAGGGCATGGTGACAACATCATTCCTGCAGAGTACATGTACATGTCTGAGGATTACTAGCTCTTCGCTGACTTGTTGTGTGTCTGTCCTCCCCAGGTTCTTGCGGCTGTTGTCTGCTCATGTCATCATTGCCCTCCTGCTATTCCTCATGAGTATTGCAACGTGTGCTGGATCAGAGTTACATGCACAGACATGGTGAAAAGTCATTTGGGGTAAGGAGTGCAGCAAGGCATTTTGTGGGTGGTACGTGTTTGTGATATGTGGGGACTGCTCCTGTGCATGTTGTGTTACCATGCATACATGTCGACTCACCATGGGCCACATGACGTGTTGCATGGCTCCCATGAATTGATGGTCACCCTTCCTGACAGTTATCTGTAATGGTTTGTGGATTCTGATGAATGCATCAATGTGTGTATAACGTCCCTCAGGAACATACGGGATGCTAATGGTGGACATAGTGTGGGACATCCCCATATGAGGCTCAATGGGGAATTGTAGACTCTCCGTGTGCAGCAAGGGGTGTTAGGTTCAACCCCTTCACTTGTGTGCCAGCTCAGTAGGATTTACACATCTGTGTGTTGAAGGGGGTGTCCAGTGTAGGTCAATCATGGTCAGCCAAATGACCTGTGAGTCTGTTCCAATTGATGCATTTCCCTTAGTGTGAGGCTGAGTAATAAAGGTGTTCGTCACACTCCAAGGTGCCTCATCTCTGTCAATGCAGGTCTCTTGCCACTTTGCATGCGGCATATCTGGCATAGTTGTGGAAGATTATGCATAGGAGTCCATGTGTAGTTTAGCAACATGCATGCAGTTGCTCATGGGTTAGGCTCCCTATTGGGCATGAAGTGCATGGTCGTGTATGTTTTTTGGCATGTTGGTCCACACAATGGGCCATCAACAGCTGCTGAGGGTGTCTCCTGTGCGCAGGTCGGCCTTCAGTTTCCTGATCCGGTGTCATGCTTCTTTGGTTATTGTGCATGCATTGTCTCTGGGTGTGCCATGTGACACTGGACACTCCTTACTTTATACACGCGCCTGTTGCAGTTGTCCTTCTGACATCCTAGTCTATGTGTGCAAGTTCTGTCATTTTGCAAGGAGATGCCACCTGCTGCTGCGGCCCCTGCAGCAAGGGCCCACAAAGTATCCAGATTTGGCAACACACACACCTCCAAGATGCTCCTCACTTCCTCCCTCCAACCATTCATTTGGCTGTCCTCAGCTTGTCTATGCCACTGTTGCCACCACGCGGTGCCAAAGGCTGGACCATCAGCACATGCAAGGTGCACATTGCACCACCATCCTGTCCTTGCATAACCCACATCACACTATAGTCTGATGTATCAGCCACACTCCGAGCTATGTCCATCCGCACATCTAACGCCTGC
Organism: Triturus cristatus; assembly: GCF_964204655.1. Taxonomy (NCBI): domain Eukaryota; kingdom Metazoa; phylum Chordata; class Amphibia; order Caudata; family Salamandridae; genus Triturus; species Triturus cristatus. The sequence continues at coordinate 495,630,248 of NC_140588.1, forward strand.
TGTCAGACATACCCTTGGCACACACACGACACCTTTGCATGCTGAGTGTGCAACTCCAACTGCCTACACTGTGCTGCCCCGCCTTCCAGGCCCTGTCACACCAACCAGGTCATGTCCCTAATACTCCCCACAGGCTCTGTAGCCCAGCAAAGGAGTGGGACTCAAGGCTTCAGCATGTAGTATGGTCTCATCGTCTGGGACATGGCACAGGTATCATCTCTCAGCATGTCAATCTACAGAGTGTCCAGGACCCCCCTCTCCACCATCACATGCGCACAGCACCTCATCATCAGCTCGTATGCCATTGACAGCCAGGGGCTCCTCACCCTCAACAAAGACACAGACATTGGCAGTTCCATCATTCAAGTATGCATGAGATCCATTGATGAATGGCTGCACACGAGCCACCTGAGGCTGGACTTGTACAGGACTGAGGTGAACATCTGAGGATTGTCCCCTTCCAGCTGGGTCAAGTGCCTGTGTCCCACCCGCAAGAGCCCTGCACAAGCACCCAGTGGCCACACACACAAGATGGTGTGCATCATGTTTGGCTAGCTCACATATGCCATGCTAGTCCACACCATCTGTACCTCATGCTGCAACGCCCTCTGCATTATGCACATGATCCACAGATAGATCCACTCCAAGAAAAGACAGACCATCCCCCAGGTCCATGACAACATCCGTGTCAAATACTGCCCTGCCCTCTACGGAGCAAGTACATCCAAACTCCCAGGAAACTGGTCCACTTCCAGGGGGCATCTGCACACCTCAGATTCAACACCCTGCGCCCCAGCCACCTCACCGTCCACCATAGATAGCGGCAATGGATCACTGTCTGCTGCAGGGTGACCTCCACACTCCCCACCCACACTCAGGAGGCAGTCCACAACCCGACCCCAACCAACCTTGTATGTCTGTCATGATAGATCCCGTTGGGCCATCTCCGTGCATCCAACCTTGCCCTGGCCACCGTTCTTCACATCCACCGTACTCCAGCATACAGGACATTGTTCTCCCACCTGGCCACATATACCTGGGACTCCCTCCCCGGGAACCTCCACATGAGCCATGACCTCTGCGCCTTGATGATGATCTCCCAAATAGGTCTCCCCGCACAGTTTAGCAAGCACCCCCTCAGCAACCAGAGGCCATCACAGGTGAGTGTTGTGCTCCATGCCTACATTGAATGATACCTTGTGACCCATGTGTGTCCTGTACCAGACTCTGATCCCAGGGTATGGATGGCTGGAGTTGGTTCAACACTCAGGCATAGTTTGACATTTACACACACATATGTCGTTGAATAATGCAAAATGACAGGAACGTCTCATGTCCAAAGTGAAATATTTATTTGCGGTGGGGTAAGTGGTTTGGTAGATGCAATTAGGTGCTCTACCGGGGGAATAGAATCCAAAGTTCACAGGGGGAGATGGTATCGTTGGCATTGGAAGTCATCAGAGTCCAGACCACAGTGTTGGTCATCATTGGTCAGACTGTGACCAGCAAGTCCATGTGGCAGAGAATGTCATTGGATGAGGTGCTGCTGTTGCGCCAGAGGGCCAGGTGCCAGGTCAGGTGACCTGGGAGATGGGGATGGTCTGCTGACTCTCACTGTCTTTTCCGTGGATGACCCACCTTCCTCCGGGGACCCTCAGATGCAGGCCTTGACGATGCTGGGGACGCTCCGTCAGATGAATCCTCCTCCTCCTCCCTCCCTGTGTCTGGTGCTGGTCTACGCCTGTTGGCACAGGGAGGGTTGCCCATGCTTTGGGCGATCCGACGGAGTAATTGGCTCATGTCCCAGTGCACCGCCAGGAGCTCAGCCAGTCTTGCCTCCATCCGTCCTTGGTGTTGTTGATGACTGGCATGATGCTCGTCCTGCAGGTTCTTAATCTCATCGAGGGTCCCCTGCATCTCGGAGAGTCTTGACACAACCTGGTTGATGCCTCTGGTGTCACGCCGGTATGAGTCCAGGATGTTGCGTAGGTGTGACATACCGGTGTCCTGAGCTGGCTGGTCAGGTTCACGCCTCCGCCTGCCTCCACTCCCACCACCCCTACCCACTTGAGCCTGGCCTGCCCTTGTGGGCACATCGGGTCAACGGGACCCCTGAGGGATGGCATTTGCAGGGTTGCCTGCCTCCTCCTGGGTGCCTGGAGAACCTTGTCCCTCCTGGTCAGACTGGCTCTGTTGTTCAGTGTGAGCAGGGCGCCTGGGTGTGTCCTGGGATGTGGCAGGAATGGGGGTGGTGGTTGGCACAGATGTACCTGACGCAGGGGCTGCAGGGGCTTGGGCACCAGAGGGTCCAGGTTGGTCGGGGTCATCCACGTAGTGGTGAGAGTCGTCGCTGCCGGTGGGATCGTCTTCACGCGGAGCCTGGGACTGTGATTCTTCCCCCCAGTGTTGGGGGAGATCGACGACGTTGCCCTGTGTGTGAGAGAGAGACAATGTTAATGGTGTTTCATGCGACATCTATGTTTCATACATATTCAAGTTGACACAGTTCCTCCAGGTAGTTGGATGTGCCTAGCATTCCTCTCAATGTCCACTTGGGGATGGGTATGTTGCGGGGGACAGATTGGGATGTTCTCCTGAGTGTTTGACCTGTAGATTGTTGGCTCTGATGCTTATTTGGCTCTGGATTGGTCTCGTTGTGTCACATGTCCATTGTGGGAGTCTGTAAATCTGTTGCCTGCCCCGGGGGTGTGTGCTTGTGTTGGGGGGGGTTGTGACCGGGCCTGCTGTTGTGTGTAGTGTGAGTTGTCATTGGGTCTCCCAGGTGATGTGTCTGTCCCCTCATAGTGCATGCTGGCATGACAGTGAGTGTGAGTTCCTGTGCTAGATACCTGTGCTTGTGGAGTTGGTGTTTGAGTGTACAGTGGTCCCCGGAGGGCCCTGTGCTGCATACAGCAGGGCCAAGTGTCAGCTACCTTGTCAGTACTTTGCCAGTCCCTGTGCATTGTGCATGGGTATGTACCTATGCCATATGGGCTGAGGGCATTGGTGTCTGCGTCTCATTTTCACAATGTGTTGTGTGGGGCCCACCCTCCCCGCCACCCTCCCCGCCTCCCGGACATCCAGTCTTGTGTTTGTGGTAGTTGTAGCCTTGGACATGGCCTGGCCTTGATTTGTGAAGGGTGCATGGAGACGTTAGTGGCATGAGCGTGGTTTTTGAGTGGGGTTGTGTGCGGTGAGTGCTTGAGGGAAGTTGCATGCATTTGGTGTATATGTGGTGTGGACCCCATTGCCCCCATGTTACGTAAGTTGTTTGTGTGCTCACCAGGCTCTGCGACTCCTTCGACTCCGTGTACTCCCACCGGCGGTAGCAGGGCCATCACCTTCTCCTCCCAGGGATGGTAGTGTATGGGTCTGCGGGGCGGCCCACCTCCAGTGATGTTACTCTGGGCATATTCTTCATTCATTTTCCTCTTGACCGCCCTGCGCAGATCGTACCACCTGGCTTGGCATTCATGCCTGGTCCTTCGGATGGGTGCAACAGCATTCACCTTATCGACAATCCTCTGCCACATGGCAGATTTTTCAGCTTTGCTGGTCTGTCTGACCAATGTTCCAAACAGCTGTGGCTCGACTCTGATGACTTCGTTGACAAGGAGGTCCAGCTCCGCCGTTGTGAACTTTGGATTCTTGTCTGTGGGCATGGTGTGGGGTGTGGGTGTGGGTGTGGATGGTTGTGGGTGTGGGGGTGTGAATGTGACGGTGTGTGTGTGAATGTGAAGAGGGGGATGTTTGTGGAGGAGGTTGTGTGAAGGTGTGTGAGTGAAGGTGTAGTGGAGGTATGAGTAATGTGGAGTTGTTTCTCAGTGGAGTTGTTTCTCAGTGGGGTCTGGCAGCAGTGGGTCTGTTGCAAAGGCTCATGTGTTGTGTGTGTGGGCCCTTTTTATTCGTCCATTTTTGGGTGTGGCTGTGTTTGAATTTTGGTGGGTGTGTTATAAGAGGTGGTTGTGATTTGGGGCCTCTGTTTGCCTGTTTGGATGTTCCAGGTCAGTCATTGAGATGTATTTTGTCATGTAGACGTGTTTTGTGGTGTTGTGCGAGTCGAATTGACCCTCCTGAGGAAATATGAATTTTTATGATCAACTTAGACCCCAACGGCTCCATGTACATGCTACAAGTACATGTATGTTCCCTCCACTTCAAGCTATGAAGACGCAAATACAATTGTGTCCAACGTTAACATGTCCTCTTTCAGATCCACCATGAATGGGTTGGATATTCCGTTCCTAAATATGTTTGGCCACCGACTTTATATGGTGCACTTTTCACGTTTTACAGCTCAGGCGAGTAGGCCCTGAATTCTGCCATCGAGCCTTTTCCTGCCTTCTGCCTCTGAATGCTCCAGCCTGGACCTGCATCTGTATCAATGACCTTTGTCTTACTTCCTGCGCGGCTAACGGTGCCTGGCCCGGCCTGTTGCCTGCCAAGACTGTATTCAGCCTTCAAGTTATCTGCTCCGCTCCTCGAGAAATACATTCCTGTCTAGTAGTTTAGGTAAACATCCTTCCAGCTACAGAGCAAAGGGCCCGGCCTTACTGTCTCCGTGCAAGTAATTCATAGTTCTGTTGCCATGGTAGGCCCATGCCCCCTCGCATCTCATTTAGACACGTAGACGCTTATACACGCACTAGTAGTTAGTATAGGATAGCCTCTGCCTGAGAGACCTTTCCTTCCAGATAATACAGTTCCTTAAACACAAGATATTAGATACGATTTGGGATTAGGTTGTTCTGACATCCCAGACTTCTGTCTCCTCATCTAGGGCTAAATGTCAAATCCCCTTCACCTCCAGTTACACGTCAATCACACGTCATGCTACTGCGCGCACATCTCTGCCAAGTATTTCTGCTGACTTTGCAGGATTCACTTATGGATCCACCCACCTGTGTCATCATCAGAATGACGTTTCTAGTATACGCCTTTATGCACGCCTACTGTAACGCCTTTTTATTACGTATGTGTATTCTTATCTTTCCTATCAGCTGTTACACCTCCTGCATCTGTCTTTACTGTAATGCATTTACTATAAATATGACAACCTGTCAATAAAGTATTGCTTCGATCCCTTCCTGAACCTTCGTGGTGACGGAACCCGATTGCCTGGTTCGAACCATAATTCCTTTGTAAGGAATAAATTCCCTTTTATAACCTCAAATACCACGGATTCTGCCTCTTATTTTTACTGAGTTATTCTTATTTAATTTTACCGCATAAATTAAGTCTAGGTAATTTAAATTTACCACATAATTGGCGCCCGAACAGGGACACCTCTCACACCCCACGCGCCGGAGGTGCGTTGCAGACCCGGTCTCCTGCCACAGCCGGACGGACAACTACGCGTACCCGCAGGATTTCCTGTATCTCCCTCAGGCCAACGGGGGGCGACTGAGGCTGCGATCAACACCCAGACGAGGCGGTGAGGAGTGCGGAGAATCCCGACCAGAGCCTAGCTGAGAGAGCAAGATCCGAGGTATAAAGAGGCCCACCAGATTCCGAAGTTCCGAAGTAACTAAGTCACGAGTCGAGTCCAGTCCAGGTTGGTCTAGTCCAGACCAGACTTTCTGAGGCCTTCTGTTCCGTTCCGTGCTTCCCGGTGAGTACCGTTGCTGGGGACGCATCTAGACGTGCACATTGGTTTGTGCCGGTCAAGACGGGTTTGGGTACACAGACCTGGTCTGCACTGTTTCAGCAGTGTATCTGTGCTGTTTAGCAGTACATCTAGTATTATGTCAGTAACTAGTTTTATTCTAATTATTATTGTTCATTCTAAAATGTTTTGATATGTTTTAAATGTCGTGGTATGAGTGATTGTTCGACCTTCATTACTGTGTTTATTGTATTAATTGTGTTCAAGTCCGAGTAAGAATCAAGTAGCAAGGTTCAAGATGCCGTTATTCTCGAAATTAAGACAGATAAGAACTAGAAAAGGGATACTCGAGGAAGCTGTTCCCATTCCACCTAGGGACACTCCAGGGTACTTTATGTACCATAAGCATGGCCTAGATGCCGTATTATATCTCGAATTGTGGGTAGACTACACCAAGGATTTAGCAGAGAAACAGAGATGGCCCGTTGTTGGGACATGGGATGCAGATTGCATCATGAGAGTGGAAGAAGCATTATGGAAAAAGAAAGCCAGACAGTCACAGAAAGATGCCATTGAATTATGGCGTAAAGAATCGCATAGACGCACAGAGAAAGCGCTCAGAAAAGAAGAGAAAAGTAGGGAAGATTCAGACAAAGCCCGAGAAAACGTATTGATTGAGGAAGGTATCCGAGTAAAAGCAGAACAAGTAGACAGGCAACGAAACACTCTTATGAGTGGTATGTATCCTCTTCTGGCCGAGGGTTTACCTAAGGCCACCCCGGAAGTACCGAAAGATCTGCCACCTCCATTGCTTCTGACTAAATTGCACCCCAAGACTGCAAAGGACATTATCCTTTCTTCCTATTTAGATGATGTAGCCCCCGAATATGTTAACCCTCCGCCACGCACACCGCCTGCTAATGGCGCTCGACCCCGAGAAAATCTGTCCCCACTCCCGCAGCAACATACTCCTCCGTCCGTTCAAAACCTTCCGCCCGTTCCTTCACTTCTCCCTGCATCTATTCTTCCTACCTTACACCCAACGAATCCTTTTGGACCTAGCACCTCAGGAGGTGCGACAGGAAGTTTTCATACGCCGCCATCAGTGCGTCGATTGACTTATAGGGATTTAGCACACCAACGTACACCGCAAACAGCGAATTATGACATACTTAAAGAGCCTCTCACAGATTGTAGATATGATCCAGTACCAGGTAAAGACGACAGAATGATGCTATCATCAGTACGTCTACGACGAGTTGCGAACTATTTAATGATACTACCAGGAATGATTGATCATCTAGACAAAATATATCACTTTGTCCAAACAGGGCAAGGTCCTGAAAGTATTGGCGAGGCCATGGCATACCAGAAAGTGGATACGCAGAAACTGTTGTTACGCTTCTTCATAAACTGCCTGATAAGACACAGAGATAGGCCAGGTGTAGACGCGGAAGAAATGAGAGCCCTTAACAAATGGGGCCAGAATATAGCAGACGGAAAACATGATAAACAGAATAGTATAGAAAGTATGTACCGAAGGATCCGAAAAACAGTAGAACAAATATGTGAAAGAGAACGACCTGAACGAGAAACAGATGCAGATAAAACCGAGTCCTCAGGGGATGAGGAACAACTAGAAATAACAACAGGGCAATTACAATTACCAGCTAGAGAAACGATAGCTTATGTAGGAAAAGGAAGATCCTTCAATAATCCAATACGTCCGATACGTCCAGAAAGTAAGAGAATTTTTCAAGCAGCCATGTCAAACCCAAAGACCCCTGAACACTTATTTCAGGCTACTGATAAAATACTTCAAGAACGAATGGTGTACCATGTACTCGATTCTATGGATGAACAAGAATTAGCCAGGTCAGCAGTACAATGGGCTGACAGTTCTGATAAATATAGTGATGATGCGCTAGCACATACGTTTTTGAATCTTTCACCAGACGAACAGCGATTAGCTGGTATATACATGATACAACATCTCCTTATATTATATAAAGGCCAACACTCCGATCCTGGTCCCCTACCTGATATACTGATAGAACTACTCATGAATAAATGGAGAGGTCTAGGTACAGATCTAATTAAAATAATTCTAGAACATCGACACAGATATAGTGCCTTTCTGTGTCCAGAACACGATCCAGCTCCCTCCATGGAAAGAAAGATGTATTACATAGACAGACAGAATCCCTTACGCGAAGTGCACCCAGTTAGAAACGATGATAATACTTTTAGACGCGTGTTCGTGTACACGCCTATAACTAAAATAGAACTATTGGAAATGAAAAAAAGTAGTGCCCAGCCATGACAGAGATCCAGCAGGTTTTCACCGTGAAATAAAAGACATGCTACTCATGGGTGATTATACCTATCCTGACATTATGAAAATATTGAAAGTATTATTGCCTGCCGGTATTTACGAGAAACTCAAAGAAAAAGAGTGGGAGGTGGGAGAACAAAAGATTGATTGGACAGCATTAGAAAACGAAGAAAATACCCGAACTGCAGGCCTAGGGCTTGGAGACAAAACTAAAGCATTACCAGGATTATTAGTACAAGTGTTGCCACGTTTATTAACTACGAAAAAGGAAGACTGGGGAGCAATCTCAGCTTGCAAACAGAAACCCGATGAAGACACTAGTGATTTTTATTCTCGATTCGAAAAATGTTTTGGTATTAATAGCGGTCTGAAAGCAAGTAGCGATTCATATCCACATCTTTTTGTAACGAAACTAGTCGAAAATTCCTTGCCTCAGGTTAAGAATAGAGTATTAAAGGTAGAGAGCTCTTGGCAAGCTAACACCCCGTCACAAATGTTACAAATGTTACAGTACCATCAGAATAGAATTAGAGAAGAACAAGAACACGAACAAAGACGTATGAAAGACACGAAAATGAAAATGCTCGTCGCCCAGTCAGTTCCAGCTGACAGTCATAAAAAGGGTGCGACACAGTCCCGTAATTCAGCAGTTCCTGTTAAAGGGACATGCAACTATTGTAAACAGCCAGGTCATTATATAAACGATTGTGCAGTTCTGAAACATAATATCTCTACGGGTAAAACCAAGGAGAGACCACGTCCGCCCAGACAGGATCAGATCCAACAACAAGTTCCCCAGAACGTACAGCCTATGCAAACTGCACAACAGACCGTAGCGGTCCCACAGTCACAGCCTATTGCCGCCACACAGAACACGGCACAACAGATGTACCAGTATGCACAAAATGACTATCCCGATTATCAGCGATACACATGAAACAGCCTAGAGAGGGAAGTTGGCTTACCCCTTATTGAGGTCCCTGTAGATCAAGAGGGTCCTTATGTACATAGTCAAATATTAGGGAAAGACAGAAAGTTTTTAATTGATACAGGGGCAAGCAGAACAACTATAAGTCACAACGAGGTTCCAGGGGCACCCCTCTCAGGCTCACAGAATGATTCCCTTGGATTTTCAGGAAAACCTATTGTTAATGAAGTATCGCAACCTCTTCCTCTTGCAGTTGGTCCATTGACACGGACTACAGATCTATTGCTCACAAAATCATGCCCAGAAAACTTGTTAGGTATAAAGACACTAAAAGCTCTAGGAGCTGTAATATGTTGTTCCCCGGAAGGGGTACGATTATTTTTGCGTGACTTTAAAGGTCACTATGTATTTAGAGACATGGATCACAGGTTACAGAATGTCCCTGCACATTTATGGGCACAAGGCCCCACTGATGTAGGTTGTATGCATATTACACCATATCGGGTCACACTCAAAGCAGGAGTGGTATTACCACGAATCCGACAATACAAGTTACCTCCAGATGCTGTAGTGGCTTTACTGCAAATCATTGACGAGCTCATTGCACAAGGAGTGGTTGTGGAAACCGACTCCAATGTATGTAATTCTCCGATCATCCCGATTCTTAAACGAACTGATCCAAAAGCACCCCCAGTATATCGATTGGTTATTGATCTGCGCGAATTGAATAAATGCATTGTACCACAATATCCCGTGGTCCCAGATATCTCTTCATTACTGACAGCTATTGATTCAGAAGCAACGTTCTTCACTGTAATTGACCTCAAGAACGCCTTCTTTAGCGTCCCAATCGATCCGGAAAGCCAATATTTGTTCGGATTCTGTTTAAATGGACGAAGCTTCAAATTTGCACGCGCACCTCAAGGATTCACCGAAAGCCCCAGCATCTACAGCCAAGCACTGAAAAGACAACTTGACAGTATCCACATGCCTGTTAACACTGCACTGCTTCAGTATGTCGATGATCTGCTGATCACCGCCCGAAACGAACCCGAATGTGAAAAAGCATCACTGACGGTTTTACATTTTCTGGCCGACAAGGGGCACAAGGTGTCCCCTTCGAAGCTACAATTCTGTGCCCAGCAAGTTGTGTACCTTGGGCACTTGCTGTCCAAGGGGGGGAGACAGCTCACACCTGACCGAATCCAGTTAATTGTAAACATGCCACCACCCAAGACACAAAAGGAGGTACGGGCCTTCATAGGCCTCACTTCGTACTGTAGGCAGTGGATTCCCCAATACGCATTTCTAGCAAAACTACTCATTCAGTTGACAACCCAGGAGGCAGCGACATCGACTGTCCTCCCTTGGACTCCAGAACATACACAAGCTTTTGAAGACTTAAAGAAAGCCTTATGTCAAGCACCTGTTTTAGCGACACCATGTTACAGTAAGCCTTTTACACTCTTCGTTACAGAACGCGAAGGTACTGCCTTGTCAGTACTCACTCAGGAACAAGCAGGATCACACAAACCATGTGCTTACTTTTCTAGCACATTAGATCCAGTAGCTCAGGCTCTGCCTACGTGCCTGAAATCAGTCGCAGCGACAGCTTTAGCGATCAGACAAAGCGATTCCATAGTATTAGGACATCAATTGACAGTGCAAGTTCCACACTCTGTGGAAGTTCTTTTAAACCGAACTCAGACTCAACACTTGACTATAGCACGACTGACGGGTTATGAACTAACATTGTTCCAGCCACACATAGAAATCAGACGTTGTAGTACATTAAATCCTGCCACACTTTTGCCATTAAGTGGAACAGACCCATTGGCACATGATTGTATTGAAGTCATTACTATTACGACGAAACCCAGACAAGACTTGACAGACATTCCATTATCAGATCCAGACCTGACACTTTATGTAGATGGTTCATGCATGAGAACAAGTACAGGAGAGTTAGTGGCCGCTTACGCAGTCACGACCGACACTGAAGTCATTGAAACAAATTGCATTAACACTTTGTCAGCACAAGCAGCAGAGCTCATCGCTCTGACACAAGCCTGTATTCAAGCCAGAAATAAGAAAGTTAACATATACACAGATTCACGTTATGCATTCGGAGTTGTCCATGACTTCGGAGTCCTTTGGCGAGAGAGAGGTTATTTAACTTCTCATGGTGCCAACATTCAACACGGTCCCCTCATTCACGCTCTATTAGATGCAATACATCTACCTACTGCGATATCTATCATGAAGTGTAAGGCCCATACAAAAGTCACCGATATTATTTCCCAGGGTAACGACCTAGCAGACCGAACAGCTAAACAGACAGCTCAGATTCGGAATCACGCAACGGACGTGACAAAGACAATAGTTCCGACATCGACACACTGCATGACAGTTAAGGATCCCGCCCTTGATGTAATTGACATACAGACACATGCTACACCAGAGGAAATAAAGAAATGGACTGAATTAGGAGGGATCCAAACAGATCAGGGATGGATGACGAAGGGAAAATCTATATGGTTTCTCCCCGACTCCATGGTTCAAGTTATCATTAACACAATACATAGTCCAGCGCACCTGGGAGAAAAAGCTATGCTAGATAGTATTCAACACATTTGGTTCAACAAACACTTACGAGCAGCAGCCAAACAGAAAGTGCGTACTTGCATGATTTGTTGTCAGTTCAACCCCGGTAAAAGCATTCCTGTAGAGCAAGGTGGATTTCAACCTCCCGATCACCCTTTTGAAGTCCTCCAGATGGATTATATCCAGATGGAACGTTGTCGAGGATTCAAATATGTCCTCGTAGTTTTATGTGCTCTTTCCCGTTGGACAGAGGCATATCCCGTCTCAGATTACACTGCCCCTACTACTGCCAAACAGTTAGTTTGTGAATTCTTCCCACGGTATGGTTTGCCCCGTATCGTGTACTCAGATAACGGCCAGCCGTTCTCATCCGAGCTAATGAAACACATTTCACTCTTGTTAGGCTATCAATGGAAATTCCACTGTGTCCGACATCCCGAGGCAGCAGGTCTCGTGGAGCGTCATAATCAGACTCTGAAAATTCGACTTTCTAAAATATGCAGAGAGAAAGGTGTCGACTGGATAGTAGCCTTACCAGTTGCTCTCTTTTACATGAGAATGGTAGCACATTCTCGCACAGGGCTATCCCCATACGAGGTGGTCTTCGGTAGGCCACCAAATATGTGGGGGACGCCTATACCTCGAAAAATAACTGATGTCGATTGTAACATGCTGACAGATTACCTTGCTTCCTTGATGTCTGCACTACAATCTTGCCGTTCACAGGTAGCTGCAGCCTTTCCCGACAACACCGAGGTGAAGCCCCATGAAGTGGTTCCCGGAGACTTTGTATTCATAAGAAATTTCGACAGGAGGAGCCCGCTGGAGCCTCGCTGGCAAACGCCAAAATTGGTAATTCTGACCACGAGGACAGCAGTGAAGATTGAGGGTCGCAAGGGTTGGCTACACTCGAGCCATATCAAGAAATTTCATGGACTACCTTCTGATTTGAACTCTCAGCCCTGCCTTCCCCCACAGACTGACTCAAAACTCCCCCTGGTTGAGAAAACCGAATCACAAGAATACAAACTGAAACTAAGGTCTAGCAAGTCAGACAATTTGATTGTTTAAGTCCTCTCCTAGGTGAATCGGTCAAATTAGTCTCTGACATGTATCCTCTAGACCGAATTAGAGAGAGAAATAGACAGAAACAGCTCAAGAAACATGCATACTGTAAATCACTTCGTAGTCACTGTGTAGTGACATTATTGATTATGTTTTTTCTAAGTCTTTTGATTATTGCTGCAAGTATACTGTTGCATATGTACTATCCTATTTCCAAGCGTGCTTTCAATGTTACTGCTGAACATTCTTTTAGTGAATTACCTTCACATGAGTTGTCCTACAGATTTGCGCTGCGCAACAACACATTCATTAGTATGTTACATCATTCCCATCAGACCAGCAATGCTACAAATTGTTGGATATGTGGCCGACTCCCTCCCTATCAGAAATACAAAGGAGTTCTGCCCCTCTTTCCGTATCCGTTCACACACAATGGCTCCTGTGGAGCATGGTTTAGTTTGATTAATTCTTTAGATTCAAATACTGAAGTTTACCAGAGCAACTGGGTATGGGGAAACCTGAACTTAGTTTTGCTTAAAACCTGTTACCCTAACAAGGAGGGACTTCCCAAAAAGACAGGAACTGACCTAGAAAATGAAGTATATGGATTAGGTAATTTTACACTTAACATCATGATTCTGAATGTTGAATCCGAAGCTGCACCAGTCTTGCCCGCTATGTCAGTATTTCCAGTTAAAGGTGAATTATGTGTAAGAAAGAATGGTTCAGTACACATGGGTCATAGTAGATGTACCACTGTGATCGAATTCAGTGATCAAGGCAAGTCTACATTTAGAGCTTCCCGTCATTCCTACTTCATATGTGGTCATACCGCATATATACGCTTACCTCTAAATTGGGATGGTACCTGTTACATTGCATTCCTTCTGCCACCTGTTTTCCTAGCCCCTCCTGATTATCATAGGAATACCCATTTAGTACACAATAGACCCCAGAGAGATCTCCCGATTGTCGACTACACTGAAACGACATGGGAGCAATACACAGATTTCAATAAAGGTTTCTTTCCCTACATAGGTGTTGTCACTAATAGTAAACTGATACGTAGATTAACAAGAACCCTTGAAGCAGTAGTGAATGAAACTACTTCCGCCCTAGGCAACTTAACAGAGGAGCAGTCTGCGATGCGGATTGTTGTTCTTCAAAATCGTCTTGTCCTTGACATCATCCTGGCCGATAGGGGCGGAGCCTGTAGAGTCATCGGATCAAGTTGCTGTGTTTTCATTCCAGAAAACGCGCCATCCGTATATAAAGCCATAACTCGTCTTCATAAGATTGTAAGCCAGATACACCAGAATCCAGGCACCTGGACTTGGTCCGGTTGGCTCTGGAGCATGTTGTCAGCCTGGGGATGGAGGATCTTATCCTTCCTAGGTATTGGCCTTCTCATAATATTCAGTTGCTGCCTGTGTCTACAATGTGGACCAGCGATTTGCGGCCTGTGTGCCACAACATGTATCCCACGTTCAAGTTCTCATTCAAAATCCCGGAAGAAGAAAGAAGAGCAAATGATGTTACATGAACAGATTGATGAATTCCTAAGGATCGATATTTCATGAAGGGTCCGTAGGGGACAAGGAGGGAATGAGGAAATATGAATTTTTATGATCAATTGTGTCCCCTATCTTAGACCCCAACGGCTCCATGTACATGCTACAAGTACATGTATGTTCCCTCCACTTCAAGCTATGAAGACGCAAATACAATTGTGTCCAACGTTAACATGTCCTCTTTCAGATCCACCATGAATGGGTTGGATATTCCGTTCCTAAATATGTTTGGCCACCGACTTTATATGGTGCACTTTTCACGTTTTACAGCTCAGGCGAGTAGGCCCTGAATTCTGCCATCGAGCCTTTTCCTGCCTTCTGCCTCTGAATGCTCCAGCCTGGACCTGCATCTGTATCAATGACCTTTGTCTTACTTCCTGCGCGGCTAACGGTGCCTGGCCCGGCCTGTTGCCTGCCAAGACTGTATTCAGCCTTCAAGTTATCTGCTCCGCTCCTCGAGAAATACATTCCTGTCTAGTAGTTTAGGTAAAAATCCTTCCAGCTACAGAGCAAAGGGCCCGGCCTTACTGTCTCCGTGCAAGTAATTCATAGTTCTGTTGCCAAGGTAGGCCCATGCCCCCTCGCATCTCATTTAGACACGTAGACGCTTATACACGCACTAGTAGTTAGTATAGGATAGCCTCTGCCTGAGAGACCTTTCCTTCCAGATAATACAGTTCCTTAAACACAAGATATTAGATACGATTTGGGATTAGGTTGTTCTGACATCCCAGACTTCTGTCTCCTCATCTAGGGCTAAATGTCAAATCCCCTTCACCTCCAGTTACACGTCAATCACACGTCATGCTACTGCGCGCACATCTCTGCCAAGTATTTCTGCTGACTTTGCAGGATTCACTTATGGATCCACCCACCTGTGTCATCATCAGAATGACGTTTCTAGTATACGCCTTTATGCACGCCTACTGTAACGCCTTTTTATTACGTATGTGTATTCTTATCTTTCCTATCAGCTGTTACGCCTCCTGCATCTGTCTTTACTGTAATGCATTTACTATAAATATGACAACCTGTCAATAAAGTATTGCTTCGATCCCTTCCTGAACCTTCGTGGTGACGGAACCCGATTGCCTGGTTCGAACCATAATTCCTTTGTAAGGAATAAATTCCCTTTTATAACCTCAAATACCACGGATTCTGCCTCTTATTTTTACTGAGTTATTCTTATTTAATTTTACCGCATAAATTAAGTCTAGGTAATTTAAATTTACCACACTCCTTGTGCTGTTTTACGGTGTCCTGGTTCTGTAAGAGTCTTTTTCACGTAGGTACGATCCGTACATACGGAATGCTGGGTGAGGGTGCTGGGGTACGGTGTTGGAGTGCGGCGCGTACATGCGGTGGGGGTTCGGTGCATACACATGCGGCCCTGGGGTACGGCGCGTACATGCGGAGGTACGGCGCGTACATGGGGGGGAAGGCGCGTACATGGGGGAGGGCGCGTACATGGGGGAAGGCGCGTACATGCGGTGGGGGTACGGTGCGTACAGGTGCGGCCCTGGGGTACGGCGCGTACATGCGGAGGTGATGCGCCTACAGGGGGGGAAGGCGCGTACATGGGGGGGTACACTTTTCCCGACGATATTCGGACGTGAAAACTTTCCGACACACTCTCGTAGACTTTTCCCGACGCTATTCGTAGTTATTTTTCACGGACGAATTGTACTTGGCAGTTTGTACGGTACTTGTACGACTCGTACGTAAAAAAATACGGATACGGGTCGTACGCAAATTATTTTTAACGGATCGGAATCGGCACCATAGAGTTGGAATAGTTATTTTAACCTAAACACTATCCAGAATTTTCTCTTAGGCAAGCATCTTTTGGTGTTGGAATAGTAATATTAATCAAAACACTATCCAGCATTTTCTGTGAGGCAAGTACCCTTTGGAGTAGGAATAGTAATTTTAACATACCACTATCCTGCACATTTTCTGAATCAAGCACCTTTTCGAGTTGGAATAGTTATTTTAACCTAAACACTATCCAGCATTTTCTCTCAGGCAAGCATCTTTTGAAGTTCGAATAGTTATTTTAACCTAAACACTATCCAGCATTTTTGGTGAGGCAAGCACCTTTTGGAGTTGGAATAGTATTTTAACCTAAACACTGTCCAGCATTCTCTGTGAGGCAGGCACCTTTTAGAGTTGGAATAGTTATTTTAACCTAAACACAATTCAGAATTGTCTATTATGCAAGCATCTTTTGGAGTAGGAATAGTAATTTTAAATACTACTATCCTGCACATTTTCTAAATCAAGCACCTTTAGGAGTTGGAATAGTTATTTTAACCTAAACACTATCCAGCATTTTCTCTTAGGTAAGCATTCTTTGGAGTAGGAATAGTAATTTTAATACATTATTATCATGCACATTTTCAGAATCAAGCACCTTTTTCAGTTGGAATAGTTATTTTAACCTAAACACTATCCAGCATTTTCTGTGAGGCAAGCACCCTTTGGAGTAGGAATAGTAATTTTAACATAAACACTATCCAGCATTTTCTCTTACGTAAGCATCTTATGGAGTTGGAATAGTAATTTTAATCTAAACACTATCCAGCATTTTCTGTGAGGCAAGCATTCTTTTTAGTAGAAACAGTAATTTTAATACATTATTGTTGTGCATATTTTCTGAGTCAAACACCTTTTGGAGTTGGAAAAGTAATTTTAACCTAAACACTATCCAGCATTTTCTCAGAGGGAAGCATACTTTGCAGTAGGAATAGTTATTTTAACCTAAACACTATCCAGCATTTTCTCACAGGCAAGACTCCTTTGGAGTAAGAATAGTAATTTTAATATATTATTATTATGCACATTTTCAGAATCAAGCACCTTTTGGAGTTGGAATCGTTATTTTAACCTAAACATTATCCAGCGTTTACTCAGAGGTAATCACTCTTTTTTGCACATTTTCTGAATCAAACACCTGTTGGAGTTGGAATAGTTAATTTAACTTAAACACTATCCAGCAGTTTTCAAACAGGCAAGCACCCTTTGGAGTAAGAATAGTAATTTTAATACATTATTATCCAGAAACTTTTCAGAATCAAGTGTAATTTTTTTAAAAAATGGAAACATTATTTTACCTTTGAATATATTTTGTAAAGTGAATAATAATTATTTTTTTGGGTGAAGTTTAGTTCGTTTTAGCATTATTTACTATAAAACAACTATTTTACATTTTGTTTTAAATGAGAAAAAAAAATGTGTTGTGACTTACTTTAGATATATATTGTCCCAAATAGAGTATTTAGTAAAGTTGGTTGGAGGTTGTAAAGTTTTGTAACAAACTGGAAAAAAATATATTTTTGGGGAATTTAGTTTATTTGCGTCTTTAATGATTGTTAAGTAGCTATACATTTCTATAGTTTGTACTTACTTCGAGTTTTAGCTTGCTTTCATCGACGAGTAGAATTTGCAAAGTGTAATCCTGCATGCAGTCTCTGGTAATCAGGTAACTACAATTTTAAAAATGGTGGATGGCTCCTTTTATACGTTTTGTTGTCTTGAATGTTATTTGAAAGTAAAATATGTTTTGCGTTTAATTTTTCTTTGTGTTTTTAACGATGAGTCAGAATATAAATAATTATTTTGTTATGTTACTTTTTGTATCTATTTATTTTAGTAGGTTTTAACATGTGTTTTGGCTATTTCCGTGTCAAAGCAATTTCATTGAAAGAGTTGTAGGACTTTTTTCTCTCATATTTTTAAAACGGAAATTTTCTTTTTGGTGTTGGTATTAGTTGTGTGTTATACTGTTTTTGTTATGTGAAAATTTACGATTTATTAATAGTAGTTTAATTTGTGTTATTAAGTAGCGTTTTCATGTGTATTTTTTTGTGTTTACATATCGAAATTTTGAAGATGTTGGTTAAATGTATGTTATGTTAAAATTCGTAAATAATATTAGTTTTCATTAATTTAAGTTTTATATTTAATTTATATGTGTATTATGCATTTTGGTAATGTTTATTAAAATTATAAAGTAAAAATAAAAAACTCCAGAAAAATTACTCGCATATTAATTTTGTTACCAGAGTATATTTTTTACCATTGGGTAATTCAATTAAATATTGTGTTATAAAATAGTATGTGCTGTAGCAATTATTTAAATAAATGTATATGCATTTTTATTATCTACATTATTAACCTTAACCTCGAGTATTAATTTAATACTCGAGTATTAATGTTAATGCTTGTGTATTCATTTCCATTATTTACATTTTAATATACTTCCCCACCCAAAACCCCTGTTTTCCCTGCATCCCGCTCCAGGGGTTTATTATACAAAAAATATATAT
Source organism: Triturus cristatus (assembly GCF_964204655.1). NCBI lineage: Eukaryota > Metazoa > Chordata > Amphibia > Caudata > Salamandridae > Triturus > Triturus cristatus. The sequence goes on from NC_140588.1 coordinate 495,648,684, forward strand.
ATATGGCGTTGAAAATGTGTGCGTTGTTGTAGTATTGTTGTAATGGATCATTCAATTTATTATACTACATTTGCATTGTAATGTATGCGTTGCAAAAACTTGCTATGTAATGGTAGTTGCGTTATAAAAGTTGTGTTGTAAAAGCATGCGTTGTATTTGTTTATGTTGTAACGTCATATATTCTCCTGCAACACATTCCCATTGAAAATAATGGAGGTAGGGAACTAAATTAAAACCCCATAGGAAATAATGAAATATTTAATAAAATGATTTGAAATAGTTAAAAGGATAAATAAATATAGTTCAATATTTAAAGTGCATGTTTTGTATTTAATTCAAAAATACCATATTTTGAATTTGAATATGTATTTCACAATATTTTTTATTAAAACAGAATTAAATTCATTTAAATGTATTGTATGCATCACTTTTAAGAATGATTAATGCATAACATATTATTTTTCTCCTTTAGAAGGAAATGTATTTGTTAAATTAAATATCAGAGAAATATTTTTAATTCCATGTAACATATTTGCATTATTTCAAAATTAAGTTAATAGTGCTGTAGCATTTGGTAATTTTGTTCTCCACATGAATATCAAAAACTGTAAAATAACAAAGACAATGCACTGATTGGTATTGCTTTTAAGAATCCTAAATACAATCCTAAAACAACTTGTCCCTAGGTTACGGCAAACTGGCCAAATCCACTTGTTTCTCATTACTTGTTAGCCTGGGCAGAAGAATATGACATGTTGAATTGTTTCTTCAGCCTGAGGGCAGAGGTTGTCACCATCACTTGGGTTGTGGCTCCATTTGGCTGTGAAAGCATGTAAAGGAAGGATCCCTAGGCACATTTTTACGTATAGGGTCTTTGCCAATGGGGGTTCGATCTCATCCAAATAATTTTCCAAAGAGTAATTAATTGTAAAAGCTAAAAATGAATCAAGAAGTGAGCCTGCACTTACTGAACAAAAGTATGACTATCAGTATATTGGCAGTAAGGATTTTATAGCTCAGATTTAGAGACCAACCCAGCATCGCTAGGGGATATTCACAAATTCAAATACCCAATCTGAACCAAACATGCTTTCAATGAGCAAAACCAGGGTATTCTACATGCCCCTGGTTGCTTCATGACATTTTTAACAGCCATTTAGGAGTATCTCACAGCCTTCATCCAAACATGAGTGGCCTCAGGCCCACTACATCACTAATCCCTTTGAGGCCCTAGTCGGGACGTAAAGGGACAAACAGAGTGCTTACTGGCAAGCCGCAAACATTTCTTGCAAAATGATTCTCAATTATTTCCGATGAATGGGAATCTTGAAAGCCACAAAGCTCTCCCCCATACAATGAGGCCCCCTATGCCTGGCTTTTATAAATCCAGGGAAGGAGACACAGGACAGAAAGGTGAGCCTCAATGAGTCCTTAAAGTACCACCACAAATCTACTCTAACTTGAGTCCTCGCATCAGAATATTGGGTGTCCAGTCAAACCTCTCTGAGAGCGTAAACCCCAGGTATTCAAACATCTGTACTTTTTCCAAAGTTGTTCTGTTTAATGTCGGATTAGCATGGGTGGCTGGGTATGGATTAAAAACTATAAACTTGGTCTTACCAAGGTTAAACTCCAGCCCACGTTGCCTGCAGAAACACTCAAAACCATCCAAAGGTTTCTGTATCCTCATAGGGGATTTGGACAGTAAAAGGGTGTAATCTGCAAACAAGAGGGCTGGGATCTTGACCCCCGGCAGTCATGGAATGTCTCCCTCGCATTGGTCCAACTGCGAGATCAAATCATTAATATACAAAAGAAAAAGAGTTGGGGCTAGAACACATCTCTGTCGAACACCTCGGCCAACCGGAATGGGATCTGTCAATTCTCTCCATGGTCCACACCTAACCCAGGCATAGTTATTCAGATGCAATCTAGCAGGGATTTCTAAGAGGTACCCTGGAACCCCCATCTCCCTTAGGGTCTTCCACAGCAAATTTCTAGTGACTAGGTTAAAGGTGATTCGCAGATCCACAAAAATGATATACAGTCTGCCTCCACCAATAATACGTAGTTCCAATATAATAATTGTAAATGTAACACCTAGTCCACATCCCCTACACTGTCACTAAACCCAGATTGAAATGGGGTCAAAATATGATGATCATATACCCACTCACTCAACCAATTCTGAATAACCAGACTAAACAGCTTCTGTGCGCTGTCTATTAGTTTGATCAGCCCATAGCTTGAGGTCAGGGACCTAGATCCCTTTTTATATATTGGAATAATCTCTGCCCCAGCCCGAGTGGGGGGGCATGGGAGCTGCATTCATTATAGCACTGAAATAGACAGCAAATTATGAGCGCCAAACCTCCCTGTAGGACCTTGTCCAACCCTGAGGCTTTATTAGGTATTATCCGGTCCATTGCTCTTGATATTTCAGTGAAAGAGACATTGGGAACTACTTGTACTGTTGACTCAATGTTGAGTTCTAATTCCAAACTAAAGGGTGGAGTACAACTCTGGTCCCTAGGGGCTACAACATGGGGGATTGCCTCATTCGATCCCCGTACCTCAATTTCCGAGTTTAACTGGAAAAAATTTTCAACCCACACAGTAGAAGAGATATTTATATCTAAAAAATCTTGCGCACCAACGTCCTTCTGAGTGACAAGGCGCCAGATGGTCCGGTAGTCCTTACAGCTGAAAGCCCTCAGCACAAACTTCCAATTGGGCCGCTCCCATTTTCTTTTTGCATCAGTAATCATTCCTTTATACAAGACCCTAGCCGTCCTAATATCGGCTCTAGATCCAGACTTAGGGGCTCATTAGGATGGTGGGTGGAGGCACAACCGCGGTGCTGGTGGAAAATGACCTTTTCCCTACTCCAGCAGCGGTCCTCGCGCCTGCCATATTATAATCGGCAAACATAGCCCATTTCCCGTCCGCCACGGAGCGACATGAACCACCTGAAATTTGCGCCCGCCACCGCGGCAGAGGGAGCCAATAGAGACCCACCACTGTGCGGAATGATGTCCCGTCCTCCGTCCAAATCACGATGCCCCAAACAGCCCATCACACCGCAGCGGAGAATCCACACACCCACAGACAGTGGAAACACGATAGTGAAGCGTGAAACCAGACTCCCGGTCCCCTCCAATGGATCCAGCCCTTCAAGCCATTCCAGTGCTGTACTGCATCCACTACCAGCAATTATTGGACCGTCGCAGACAACGCCACAGGCACGCCAATACACAACTCCGCACACAACCACCACACACAACTTCTGTGCTGACATACGGTTCCTATCCACACACCAAAGGACAAGGGAGCCTGTCTTGGACGGTGGGGATGAAGAGGAACACCCTGCACAGAAGCTCAGGGGCTGGACAACCCTCCTCCTTACACCTGCCTTCCACTCATGTGAAGCAAACTGAGTATAATTACAAAATGAAAACTCACACTGCATATGAAAATCCGCCGAACTGTTCACACTGCCTGCCAAGTCACCCACAAACACCCCACACTGACACCATGCCACATACCCATACCAAAGGTCAGCAGCAATGGAGGATAATAAATGGGCCAGCCAAAAGTGAAGTGGACAGTGCTGGAAAACCATGGAGCAAGTCACATAGCATCTGTACATCACATGCAAGAGAAGGAACATATCACACCACCCTTGGGCCATCAAATCAGACATAAGTGGCACAGTGAGTGAAAATAAACCACAGTGACCTCTGTGCAACAACTCAGGGATACATCAAGGCAAGCCGTGCCTAGGCACAGGAATAATAGGAAGTGTCTGAAGTCATACAGTGACCAGCCACACATCCATGTCAACTTACTTGACATGTGTACGTCATCAGTACAACACACATCGCTCATTGACACACTCCCTGACTGTCAAACACAAGTAGGACATTCACACATACCCCTCCTCTACCCACCTCACACCTGCAGCACTCAACACCTGTGAGAAACACACACAATGGTCAATATGATGTCCTGTGAGTTCACTGACAACCAATCAGACTACCTGTGGTGTATCCACAAACATCACACTCACACTCAGGGATGCCTGAACCAATGTAGACACAAAAACAATAGCCAAACACAAAGCTCACAAACAACATACACAGACGTCCAACAAGCCCACACATGGGCAGCCAAACAGTGGAAAGGCAATGTGACCCTAGGCAGAACAGGAATACATAACAGTGTCACTAAGGGCCAATGCACAGACACCATACCTCAACACAAACAAGAAGTGCATCCTCAAAAATCAACCATGAACGCTAACTGGGATCAATGGGACAATCAGCTAACACAGACAGAGACACCACACCACTCATAAAGTGGACAAGGTGCCATGTTGTACCAAAAGCATGCACATTCACAATCCTGAAAAGTGACAGGTCAACAACAGGAGGACAAACCACCAATGTGCACTCAAAAACAATCCCAGCAACAAGAATCCACCTTGCTGCATGTGACAGACACACAAGTAATGCACACCATACATGCTAAAACATCTGAATGTATCATACAGCAACAACTACTCACATACAACGTCATGCAACTAGAACATCACACACACATAGCAGTTGTCACTAGAAAGAGCCAACACAGGCCAAACACTGCAGACAACCACAACAAAAACACTACAGATGCACATACCAATCCATCAAATTGCAAAGTCAGCTGCACATCAGGGGGATTCACAACAAGCAAGTAACAAGGCAACATACACTGACAACACTGCATGCACACCAAGCAGTGTTTGCACACCAACCAAATCAGTAGAACACACATCTGAGTGCCACACCATGTACTCCAACAACACAAATCATCACAGCACACAGATAACATCACACTCAAGAAGGGTAGCAGTACTTCAGCAAACACACATACAGCTTACCCATCACCCACAGATGCACAACTCAGGGACACCCAGGTGCAAACAACTGGAGCAGAGGACTGTGCTGCCCAAACATCTGCACTGCACATGAGCAACTATGACAGCAAAGCAGTACAAGAAAATAACACATGACTAATTTGGAAACTGTCCTGAGTAGCACATTGGTCCTGTACACAGATCAGCCTCACACAGCATAGTTTCACACTATGAAGTGGTGGGGAGGCTCACACACTGGCAAGCCATGGGGTGGAAGCTATGAGATTGAAGTGGTGTATATTTCAGTAGTGGACAGGTGAGGGGTGTACAGTACATAAACACATAGAGGAGTTACTCACAATGTGTAGTCATCAGAAGCACCTATAGGGGATGGTATGACTCCTCATACCACATACCATACTGGAGCCAAAACTGTGTCAAGTGACAGCAATGCATGAGAAAACTCACAAATAATGTCAGTGTAGCTGAGCAGGTCAGCACAGTGAGCATAATCCTGAAAAAGACCTATGGCTGATCAACAAACTACAACACAGACTTTAAAGTGACACACTCTGCATACTCACAACGGACAGCGACAACAAGTAGGTGTCATCCAGGAGTGCAAGGACACACCGACACACTGCACAGTGCACAACCTACAACTCCTACATGTGCCCACAATATGAAGCACATGGAAGACAATTGAAACAAACAGGCACTTATCTTCTGGGTCATACATGTATGCATTAGGCATTACAGGGGCACACACACCTCAACACTACCGACAAAGTCCCCCCCTTCACACTTTATGACCACTCAAGTGTACACATTAAAATGTACCCATGTGACTAGGAAGACAGGCCATCACAAGATGACCATACATCAATACTGCTTTTCACACATCAAGAAAGATCACACAGATATAATGGACCCTGGCCAGCCCACAAGTAATCCTGTGGATAGAATTCACCTCTGTTGCGGTATTGCATCATAACATGACATGTGGACAATTTAGCAAACATGACCATATGATGAGTAGGATAATAGTAGATCATCACAAACACCCATCATTGCACCCTCAAGCCCCAGAATGTAGAAGTGCCCCTTTCCACTGGCCAACCATGAAAAAGTAAAAGAAGCAATTAGCAATGTCAAAGTGGCATACAGAGCATTTGCCACATGCAACCATACCCATGCAGAAAACACTTTTATTTAGCAAGTACACTGACAAAGCAGAGAACAGGAGTATCTGTCTTTATTACATATCACCAAGATAGGCATCAAAAGTAGACCAAAGCAAGGCCAGTGGCCAGTCCATTGATCAAAGGACGGACATGTGTGCATGAGAACCTGCACAGGGAATGGGCATCCAAAATTACAAACAGCAAGGCCAGTGTCCAGTCCATAGTTCAAAGGAGTGACATGTGTGCCTAAGAACCTGCACAGGTAATGGGCATCCAACGTTACAAACAGCAAGGCCAGTGGCCAGTCCATAGTTCAAAGGAGGGGCATGTGTGCACAAGAACCTGCACAGAGAATGGGCATCCAAAGTTACAAACAGAAAGGCCAGTGGTCAGTCCATAGTTCAAAGGAGGGACATGTGTGCATGAGAACCTGCACAGGGAATGGGCATCCAAAGTTACAAACAGCAAGGCCAGTGGCCACTCCATATTTCAAAGGAGGGACATGTGTGCATGATAACCTGCACAGGGAATGGGTGACACCGTACACTGCCATGGTAAGCAACACAGCTAGGGGGCTAACAATGGGCAGTTCAGGCACCGCTGTGGGAGAGATAGGTTTTGGGGGGATCTTGCCACAGACTTATCTGTCAGTCAAACTGGGAGGTGGCTGATTGTCAGGCCAGTTGGAGGACTGAACCTGGGAGAGAGAGGACCAGCTGAGGTAGAGGCATCAGTGGCTTTGGGAGGCGGAGACATGCTGCCGTGAGACACAGTGTGTGACGGGGAATGTGGAGGGCTGTCTTTCCACTACTTGGGGATTCGATAGGTAATGATTGTCTTGGTAGGAGTGGGAAGTGGGGCGGGCACAACAGCCTCATTCTCAACCAAAGGTGCATCAGGTGCAGGTGGTGGCCCTCCCTCTGGGGATCTGCTGGATCTGGCGGTACGCTTGGCCTGGCCTTGCCTTTTCCCCTCCATCCCCTGTTGACAAGGTGAACCCCCATAGTGCCCTCCTGTCTCAGCTTCACAGGGGTGTGGGTGGGAGTTGACATGTGGGTGAATTTGTCTAAGAGGGCTGTTTCTGTGGACTCTTAGTAGGCACCTGCTTCACAGCAGGCACGGAAACTGTTTGCCTGTCTTAGGGAGCCGCTTTTGGGACGGGAGTGTCCTTGGACAGGGCTGATTTTGAGGCATGTAAGCCTGAGGCCTGCTTCTTGGCTTGATGCCCCTAAGTGTCACCTGAAGGACTTTTTCCTTTGCGCTCCTGTGTGACTTTTTTTATTTGGGGAATGGTGTTTGTGCGCTGGCCCGCTTGGAGTGCTGCTGTTGTGTGCTGCGTGTGGAGTACCTGGAGCCTGAGGGCTGTGGTGTGTGGTCACTCTCATCAGATGTTGCCACTGGCCGGCGGGTTGCCGAAGGGACTGGGGCTGGACTCTGAGCCTGTGACAGCTGAATGGCTGCCGTCACTGTGGAGGACTAAGACTGGACAGTTCTGTGTAGCCCACCCATGTCAGAATGAATGCCCTCCATGAAGGCAATTACCTGTCCTAACTTCTTGTCATGATCTTGGAAGGCATTCAGGAGATTAGTCTGACCCACACACAGCTGGCACAAAAGGTCCAAGCCTCAACACTGAGGGCAGCAGGGGAGGCAGGGGAAGGGACAGTGGTGCCTGGGGGGTAGGACACTCTCCCTTCTTACTGCTGCGGGCACATGCAGCACTAGTGGAAGTAGCTGGGAGGGTGGGCACTGCACGATGTGTGGTGGAAGAAGAGGCAGGATTCCCACACGAGGAGTCACCGCTTGCATCAGATGCCGTTGAGGTTGGTGTTTCTGGGCATGATTCTTCAAGGGCACTCCTGTCACCCTCCGAGGCGCTGGTCACATCAGTGTCAGTGAGATCATGGGTAGCAGTTGTGCCAGAAGCTTCACCACTGGTGTCCGTCCCCTGTCCTTCTGTGCCCTTGGTAGATGCTGCAAGAGACAGAGATGTAGGTTCAGTTTATTGTCATACTCACAAACATCAAGCAAAGCACAAAACAAAGAATATGACACCCCCATATTGCACACCCCCTTGTGCAGTCTGCATGTGCAACCTTAATGCAAAAATCAAAAGATGCATGGTAACATGCACACTTGCCATTAATGACCCATGTGATGTTCACACAGCCAAATAGCTTGCCCGTGCCTCCATGTAACTTGACATAGAGATTCCTGTAAGCATACCTAGGTGCCTGCAGGTGAAAAAGATGTACATCTCAACATGTTGTCACAGTCACATATGGAGTCACTTTAAGGGGACAACACAGATACAGACTCCAAAATGTCCTTTTGCAATGGCCATAAGCTTCTGCTATCCACCATGTTGTGCTTTGAAGCACATCTACAGTTGCACATTTGTGTCAGATGTGCAGTTCTCACAATTTCGAGGTCAGGCACTGCACACATCGATGAAAGCACACTAAGATGAGGCACACTGCCATTCACTACCCAGTGATGTCCATGACTCCCCTAATGCAGCAGATGCCATAAGGCCACATCTCAGCATGCAATGTCAAGGGCCATTACATTAAACACATGAGAAAGTACATGTAGCGTAAATGCATGACAGCTGCACTCAACATAGAGGCTACTTACAAGCCATAGCATCACACTAGAAACATCACAGAGCTACGCACTGTCTCAAGATTTGGATACATGCAGTCACTCACACCCAAATTCACACTTTGCAGAATATTCACCCCCAACTTGCTGCTGATGGGCCCTCAAACGTCCATCCAGCTCTGGCTGTGTCACTGCCAAGATGCGGGCCATTAGTGGTGTCATGCTCCTGCGTGCCAATCTTCCAGTCCGAGGGAGCAGTCCCCGCGTCATCTCTGCCACGTTTTTGCTCAGCCGGCAGATGTCCTCCCACCTCTTGTGACAGTGTGTGTGCCATCAGTTGGAGACACCCAGAGCCTGCTCCTTGCGTGGCATGGCCCTCCATAAGACCTTACACTGGTGGACTTTAAGCTGCAGGCATGGGAGACAAGAAGAGGAATTATCAGTAACACTGTATTATGTACGATTGTGTCTCAGTACAGGAGCATGCACAAACTTAGCGCAGCTATTCAGATATGTTTAGCAGGGGCGATACAGCATGACAAGTAGTACATTAGCACAAGACAATCGTACCCAAATGCATGCAGGTATGAGGATGGATACAGTACCTGGTCATCTCATGCACATGCAGAATGCCAGCACAGAAAGCAATGTGAAGAAGGCCCACATCTGCAATGCAGTTCGTGAGTGAGCAAGACATACATCACATTGTAAATGACGTTTCGGTGCAGAATGACTGTGTGTCCAACAATGCACACCCATCGATGTCCTTGGCCTGTGAATGGCTACCTGTGTCATGGAAGTCACATTTAGGGACATGATCTTACATTCTCACATCCTTCTCACTAGGTCTGTCTTATGCAATCCACAGAACTATGATAGGTCATTGAGGAATAGGGTGGCAGACAACACATATGTCTCAGTCTGTCCATTCAGTGATGGGTCCCTGTCAAATTGAGCAGTAACTGTGCAGTCCAGGGGGGCTCACACTGAGGTTAAACGTGGGCCATCAGAACAGTCACATGCATGTACAATATGAGAGGGCAAACAGTGCCTACACATACGAGTCACTACACATAATGAAAAGAATGGAAGGGTGATGTTTCTTAAGTACAACAATCTGCCGTGTCACATGGGAATTTCCACCAAGAGTGTCACCCTCAGGCATTTCACTCTTGTGCATACTGCTCACAGATCCATGGTGGCAATACAAAGTCAAACACACTTCCAACAGTACCCTCTGGACGGAAAGTCTTTGTAATGTCACAAATGAGCATGTGAAAACCTCATGGACTCAAACATCTATTAGCACGGGCAATGTCTGTTCTGACTTCCACTTTTCAAACTTGCAGTGTCACTGTATGGCTGCAAAAACACTGCATGTCCCTCCGATCCTGAAATGCAGACTGTGAAATGTGTAAAATAGGCTACAAACCTCGATTTCCTAAAGTCAGCATGCTAGGCAGTGTATCACACAAACCCACACTCTCAGGCACATACTGCAGCAGATCAACTTCATGTGTGCACTCCCAGCACTCTCACTTCCACTCTGAAACCCTTACCATGACATCTGGAGCACCATATAGCCTCCCAAACTGTGCGAGCACCTCGTCCACAAGGACCTCCAGCTCCTCTGTGGTGAAGGGACGGGCCCTGATGTTCTCAGTTCTCGCCATCACTGGGTCCAGGAGACAGGAACAGCAGCAGTTGGTGGTGAAGAGTGTCAGTCAGCAGTGTCTGGCAGCAGTGGAAATGTGTGGCCCTCTCCCACACATATATAGCCCCCTGGGGTTGTTTCAGTGGTACTCAGCTGCTGCAATTGGTGTTCCAGGTCAGCTTTTTTCAAATGCATCCAATGACCAGCCCTGCAGTAGCCTACCTCGATTTTCAAAAGTGCATTTGTCTTACGCGATTGCGGTTCCCATTGGCTGTGAGGGCATGGGCATTGACGGTGACACACCGCAGGGGCCAGGCAGTCGCTACCGCAAATGTGCATCTTTTAATTGCATCCAATGACTGACCCCGCGGTAGCGGAGCATGCCTACCGCGATTTTCAAAAGTGCATTTGTCTACCGCGATTGCTGTTCCCATTGGCTGTAAAGGCATGGGCAGTGGTGGTGACACACCGCAGGGGCCAGGCAGTCGCTACCGCGATGGTGCATATTTCGACCAGCCATGCGGTAGCAGTGCACACCTACCGTGATTTTCAAAAGTGCATTTGTCTTGCGGTTCCAATTGGCTGTAAGGGCATGGGCATTGGCGGTGTCACACCGCAGGGGCCAGCGGTCACTACCGTGATTTGGCAGCTTGACATTGGTGCCAATGACCGGTCCCATGGTAGCGGTGCACGCCTACCGCAATTTTCAAATGTGTGTTTCACTACCGCGATTGCGGTTGCCATTGGTTGAATGGGCATTGGCATTGCCGGTGTCACACCATAGGGGCCAGGTGGTCGCTACCGCGATTTGGCAGCTTGACATTGGGGCCTATGGCCATGATCACGGTGGTGGTGCACGCTTACAGCACCTATGGACAAATGATTCTGTAGCAATGTCAATGGCTAGTTCTCAGCATTGAACAGTAGACACTTACAATGAATCATGCCATCAGATAGTGTAATTCAATGCTGGAGTGACATTTAAATCACTGATGACTACACATGCCATGACAGTGCACAGGATTACATGCATTGGCATGTACTCCCTCACATGTCACTTATGAGATTGTTGTGCATGTACACAGATCTATGCCAGACGGCTGCGGAACCTCTGGGGACTGCCTGGAGGCTCTACGGTCTGAGACGAAGATCGGGAGAGCCTTGTCGGAGCCCAGGAGCATGGCCATGGAGTGGCACAAAATGGCGGCTGCCATTCTCGGTGCGCTGAGAGCCCGCGATTGACGGGACGCCCTCCCGTTGTGGCCTGATATCCGCGGGGGAGCCCGCCCCTGCTTTTAGACACCCACGAGTGTGGTGAACGGGTCACGGCCCGGGTTCCTGCAGAAGAGAGCGGGGCGCCAGGGAACGCCGGGGAGAGCCCCCGCAACGCAGGAGGACATTGCCTGGTCAGCTGGTGAGGTAGGATAACGTGCATGACGGCCAACAGTGCAGGGGAGCGGCAGGTGGCATCTGGCCCCGGACTACCGGGCTGCGAACAGGGATTTGCCTGATGTGCCTGACTCTTTCATGGCGGCCGGCACGGTGCCGATCCAGAGAGCTTGCTAGGGGGTCTTCGTGGCACTGCCCCCCGGCGGATCGATCTGCCTCGATGCAGTAGAGATGTGCCCAAGTGCCCCAGCAACCATCTGAAGAGGCACAGACTGACTGTTGTGCGACCTGGGTCTAGCTGTGGGGAACTTTGGTGTGTTCGTGGGCACCATCCAGATCATCAAGGGGATGAGAAATGCTTTCTGATGCCGCTGACCGATTTTTCTGTCCTTCTGAAAGGCCCCTACCCTCGGCCCACATCCCGATTTACTGGCTAACCACCTTGGGGTGCTCGTTGCGCATTATTCTACTCACTTGCCCTCACTACCTCGGTGTTACGGTTGCGGCTGGAGGGGGAGTGACACTCTCGCACCCTTTTAAAACACGCACACACAGGCCCTGTCCTCTTGCCGCACCACTGCATAGCTCACACCCCCTTTGCATTTCGAGTTATTCAGATTATGGGGGACCGACTGATTTATTTGATACATCAAGGACACAATCCCCGTGCCTGACCTCAAGATGGCCACCTCAGTGAGTCGCTCCATAATGCTCCTGAACATTATAACTGGCCTACGACCTTGATCTCGATCACAGCCCTCTCCTGACCTTGATCCTGCTCACACTTCTGGACTTTTGCTTTGGGATCTTTCCCGTGACAGTTATGACTTAGCTCTTTGACCAATGCCCGGTGGAGCTACCTGATAGCTAAAGAGGAGAAGGGCTGCGGACTCCCCCTCGGCCGTCACCTACCCAGCTGGACTTTGGGCAGACTTTCCTTAGTCTCGCTGTCGTACCCCCCTCCGAGCCCTACACCCCTCCCCCTTCTCCCTCTATGCTCCTTTCTTTTTTTCTTCTTTAACGTTTTTCCTTGGAGACTTAGCTATTTGGCTGATGCCCAGTGGAGCTACCTGATAGCGATTGAGGAGATGGGCTATGGACTACCCCCTCGGCCCTCACCTACCCAGCCGGTCCTTGGACAGACGTTCCCTTCGTCTCTCCGACGTATCTCCCCCTACTCCTTTTTCCTACCCCTTTACCTGTCTTTACTCCATGAACCTCGTCCTCTATGCTACTTAATTGTTTTTATTGGTATATTATGTCATTTGTTACAGATATAATTTTTGCAATTTTGTGGAACCTTATGTAAACCACTCTGATACCTTCGGGTCTAGCCAGCGCTATATAAAACTCTCTAAATAAATAAATGGTGTGATGGGCTCTCAAATATGTACACATGTCAATTTGTGAGATGGCTAAGCAACCCACAGTAATGAAGGTCTGACCACATAATGTGCCTATTTCACTGTGTAGATTGCTTACCTCATATTAATACTTGCTCTTTATGCACACACTGTGCTCATTGTGTTGGTAATGTGTGCCCTGTCCGACTTACGCAAAAAGGTGTGTCAGGTACAGCAGCTACGTAGAAGCCAGCAGTGTTGCTGTTTCGGACATGTGCTGTGTCAACTACTTTCAGGGCTGGTGACACAAGATGTTGGAATGTACCTATTGGCATTCACATAGTCTGAATCTGTTTTGGGGGTACTTACTGGGTAAATACTGGACAAGTGTACAACTACTTTAGATCAAGGTGTCTCTACGTGAGACTTGTGCTGCAAACTGTAGTTTCAGGCCATTCATTGTTGGTGCTGTGTCAGTCAAAATGTAATATGTTGGACACATCTCAGAGTGAAATAGAATTGACATGTGTCCCCTTTCACCCTACCTAGGAGGCGACCAGATGTGCATCGTCCATTCACATTGTTTGCGGACATGGAGGATGAGGACATCATACGGAAATTCCGTTTGGATCGACCTACCCTTCACGACCTATGTGCTCAGTTGGAGCCCCATCTGAGGCTGCGCAGAACCTATCCGACTGCTTTGACACCAAGGTGTAAGATGATGGCAGCCCTGAATTTCTTTGCAACTGGTTCATTTCAGTACACGATGGCCAGCGCAGGTGGGATGTCTCAACCAATGTTCAGCATGGTGCTACGTTATGTCCTGTCCTCTATGATGACCTACAAGGACAGCAACATCCATTTCCACAGGAGACATGAATTGGCAGCTGTGAAGGGTGATTTTTCTGCCCTTTCCCACATCCCTAATGTTGTTGGTGCCATTGACTACACACATGTTGGCCTGGTTCCACCACAGGCACGTGAGCACATCTACAGGAACATGAAGCATACCCATTCCATCAATGTGCAAGTGGTATGCCAGGCGGATATGATAATCTCACATGTCTGTGCCAAATTTACGGGATCAGCCCATGACTCCTACATCCTGCGTAACAGCATCGTACCATAGCTGAAGTCAAATCTGCATACAGAGTGTGCGTGGATTGTGGGTGAGTATGCAGAGTCAAGTAGCGTGCTATATGTGTAACATGCTGTCCTCTGCCACAGTTATTTTACAAAATTGTTATGTGTATCTCACATCTAGGTTACGCTGCATATCCCAACTGGCCTTGGTTGCTGAGCCCACTGAGGAATCCCAGGACGCCGGATGAAGCCTGCTACAATGAGGCCCATGGGAGGACACATCGTGTGGTGGAGCATACTTTTGGGCTTCTTAAGTCTCGTTTTCGCTGCCTGGACAGGACCGGAGGGGCACTGATGTACTCTCCCCAAAAGGTGTGTCAGATCGTAGTTGCATGCTGCATGCTCCACAACCTGGCCTTACGCAAAGAGATTCCCCTGATCCTGGATGATGATGAGCAGCAGATGCCTGCAAACCCACACATGTCCAGTGATGAGGATAGTGGAGAGGAGGAAGGGGTCGACCTGCGTCAACAGCTCATCAACAGCTACTTCCCTTGAAGGTGAGTGACATTGGACAACGGTGCCATTGTCTGCTGTTTTTGATGCTGGTGAAAAAGTCTAGGTGAGCTATCTGAGTGCTGCCTGTTGTTGGCTCTGTGCTGAAGGCTGATGTTTGTGGCACAGGGTAGTTATGCCCAGCTATATGATGTCTATGTCGATATTGTTGCTCATTGTAATGTGTGCTGGTTTGTGTACCTTGATAACAAGTGTTGTGTAATGGCTGTGATGCCTTCACCTGACAAGTGAATGTTGTTCTCTTCTGTCTTTCTAAGTCCCTTCAGCCTCTCAATGCCTCAAAACAATCAGTGCTCCTGGTACATTGGGATCAGAGTCAACATTGTACATCCTGTGATAAACATGGACCTGACACAAAACATAGGTGTGTAAAGAGTGTTTATTTACAATAAGTATTTGTGACACAGAAGTGATTGTTTTCAAAAAGGTGCAAAGTGAATCAATGAGTTGTTAGTGATGGTAGACGAGACAATAGAGTAGACACCACATTGAAGTGGTGACACAGTCCAATAGACACCTGCCATCAACATAGCAGTGTGGGTAAGGATAGTCAACAAAGTCAATGTCAAGGCGAAGAGATGTGCCATCATGGCTGTCTCTTTGACTGGGGTTTGGCTGGTGCTTTGCCACGTGATCCTCCCTTGGTTTTCCTTGGACGGCCCTTTGAGCGTTTGGAATGGGGGCCTCTGCTGCGTGCTCAGGGGTGTCTGAGGAGTCATCCTGTTCCAGCTCACCCCTCTCTGCGGCCGCAGGAACTGTCATACTGCGGGCCACTGGAGGGAGGTTGAGCTGTCCTTTGGACCGCATGCCTGTCCCTCAGAACACTCACAAGCTGGCTCAAGAGGTCCACGATTTGGCCTATACGCGTGTCTATGGACCTCAGAAGCAGGCAGAGCTCACGTGATTCTTCCAGAGCCTGGCCCATGTGTCCCTGGGCTTGTTCGTATGACCCAAGAACTCTGGCGATGTTGGCCAGGGCTTTGGTCCCAATGTTGATTTTGTCGTCCCAGTTGCCCTCCCATCTGCCCTGCTGTTTCGGACCTGTGGCGTCACCACTTGATGCACCTGCTGACTCTCCCTGTCCTCCTCAGATTGTGGGGCGGTATGGGCATCCTCTGAGGCAGGGCGAATGTTGCAGGCAGCACTGGTGGTGGTGGTAGTGGTAGTGGTGGTTGAGGCCGCACAGGTCAGAGCAGCAGGGGTCAGCGCAGTTGTTGTTGCTGAGGTTGTGGTGGTGGGGACAGTGGGAGCCTGGAATGTGGTGCGCCCTGGCAGTCCAGATGGGCCGGGTTCGGCCTCCGCATCCGAGGAACTTGAGGAGTCTGCATCTGAGGGTCCATGTTCCGGGGGGGAGACTGGCTCTGCAGGTTGGTGTTGTCAACTGCAGCAGTCAATTGTTCGTCACCTGTTGGACAGAGATGAAATGGTCTTTGAAGCGCAGTTGTTGTTGCTGAGGTTGTGGTGGTGGGAACAGTGGGGGCCTGGGACGTGGTGTGCCCTGGCAGTCCAGATGGGCCAGGTTCGGCCTCCGCATCTGAGGGTCCGTATTCCGGGGGGAGGGGGAGACTGGCTCTGCAGGTTGGTGTTGTCATCTGCAGCAGTCAATTGTTGGTCACCTGTTGGACAGAGATGAAATGGTCATTGAAGTGCACCCCTCAAGCTTGGTGTTCGATGTTTTGTTTTTACATGTTATACACCACACAGTTTACATTGATATCACATTTTATGGCTGCACGGTACTGAGCACCATGACGTGATGTGGAGGTACATACATCACTTGTCCATGGTGTGACATGTCAATGGAGAACATGTTCCACGTACAGATTGTGTGAATACAAGGACATGTCGTCATCTAATTGCTAGCAACTTTATGTGAAGCAGTTTTTTTGTTTACTCTGCATGGAAGATGTTACATCTGAGCATGTACTAGCCATTGTGATCTCATGTGTCCCTTCGTCATCTCATGTGCTTTGCTTTCTTTTTACAACGGACCATGCATGTTTTGTGTTCATATGGGCCTTGATGCTCTGCCCCCATGGCACTTACAGATAGCATTCACTGCTGTGCATGATTGCGCCCTGAATTTCTTCAACATGTGATTTGGTGAGTCAAACTTTAATTTCTGTGACAGTTACATATGCTTAGCTGTCTGCACACTAGAAGTGGCTATTAGATGTATGCTGAGTTGGGTGACATTTGAGGGCTGGTGTGGTCACCTGGCTCCATGCTTTTTGAGAGGACTGGTAAGGTGCATGGACTGTCTACCTACCTGTCCTGTGACAAAGTTTTGGGGAATTGCTGCTGCATGTTTCTGGGTGTGTGGTGAGTGCTCCATCCTGCTCAGCTGTGGGACAAGGGGTCCTGGTGGGAGTTGTAGTGCTGGCTTCCCACCCACAAACACCCGTCCCTGTTAAGACAGCTACCTATCTGCAAGTTTGTAGAGAGCAATGCAATGTCTGTCACATGGTTGTGGGTGTGGGGAGTGTTCCATCCTGCTCAGCTGTGGGACAAGGGGGCCTGGTGTGAGTTGTATTGCTGGCTTCCAACCCACAAACATTCCTCCCTGTTAAGATGGCTACCTCCCTGTGAAGTGGAGCAGAGGAAGGGAATGGTTACACATGGCTCTTGGATGGGAGAGAGAGCGTAAGATGGCTACCTACCCATACGTTTGAAGGGAGCAATGCAATGTCTGACACATGGTTGGGGAGGACTATTCAATACTGCCGAGCTGTGGAGCAAGAGGGCCTGGTGGGAGTTGTAGTGCAGGCTTCCCAACCACTAACACCCCTCCCTGTTAAGATGGCTACCTACCTGTAAGTTTGTAGAGAGCAATGCAATATCTGTCACATGGTTGTTGGTGTGGGGAGTGTTCCATCCTGCTCAACTATGGGACAAGGGGACCTTATGGAAGTTGTAGTGCTGGCTTCCCACCCACAAACACCCTTCCCTGTTAAGATGGCTACCTACCTGTTAGGTGAAGGTGAACAATGCAATGGCTGACACATGCTTCTGGCTAGGGTGGGGCGAGTGCTCCATCCTGCTGAGCTGTGGGACAAGGGGGCCTGGTGGGAGTTGTAGTGCTGGCTGCCTGTACACAAGCCCTCATCGTAATGTTGCTAGCTATCTTTGAGGTGAATCAGAGGGAGTAAATGTTGGATCTTTGAAACATGTGTTGGGGAGAGAGTGGTGCACATGAATGCATTTGGGCCTAGGAGGTGTTGCTTTGTAGTTGGGAAAGACAGTTCATTGCATTGTGATGGTCGACACTTGTTGCTACTTAACAGCCTCAACTCCCCCGGATATTCCTGTGAGACTCTCTAGATGCAGTATGCCACGGACCTTCTCCTCCCATCCAGTGAATGTTCGTAGTGGAATGGGAGAACCACCAGTCACCTGAGCCAGCTTAATGTTCTTGTTGTTCTTCTCTTTCACCTTGCTCTTGAGGTCGTGCCACCGCTTCACGATCTCCTTCTTTGTGTGTGGGATGGTCCCTACTGCATTGACATTTGCGTTCTGGTAGCTAATGGTGTCTGTTGGACCAGGCTTCCAAACAAATGTGGTTCTACTCTGATTACCTTGACCATTTTCTTGTGTGACATGGTGTGTGATGTGCAAATGGGTTCAACGTGCAGGTGTGAAAGTGGTAGTGGTGATATGTGTGGTGTGTGTGTGTTGTGTTGGTGTGATGTGTATAGATTTGCCTCTCCTATGTGCTGTGGGGTTGGTTCCTTCAATGGTGGAGTATTGCAGGTCAGGGAAAGGGCAGGTTTTATACTCCGCTACGTGGGGGTGTCAAAATGCAGTCTTCCTGTCAGGTGTGTTGTGTGGGTTGACCTGGGATTAGTATTTTTTTATTTGCCATGGGGATGTGTCATTGGGGTGTTTTAGGTGTTTTTTGAGCCTGAGCTAGGTTAATGGGTACACTTGGTAGCCTTGTTTTGTGTTTTTTTTGTCGACCGCCATTACTGTTCCGGAGCAACCGCGGCGGTGGGCATACAACCGCCCTTTCGCCGGCTCTCCCATTCATCAATGGTAGCGATCGCGGCAGTCGGAAACAGCGGATCGTTCCGCTGTGACCTCAGTGGTATCGTAATTTTATGTGCGGTCAATCTGCTGACCGTGCAGTGGTTTTGGAGTTTTCCACAGTGAATCCGACCGCCGCAAACTGATTTTCATCTGCTCCGCATGCTACCTGCGGTCTTTTGTGGCATCGTTCTGCCGTGGTCTGATTTTTCTGGTGGATGATCCTAATCGGACCGCCGGTTTTCCCACGGTATATGCGGACAGTTAATTTCCGCAGCCACCACCATCCTAATCGACCCCTTAATTCCACAAGAGAGGGTACGCCTGGCTATCATATAAGATTTAGAATAGCAACAGGATACTTTCTTCTTCCTAGGGATGGATTTGTACTCTACCAAAAACATATACCTAAGTGCCACATACATACAATTATAGATTTCACCCAGGCTGCAATACTGCTCTACCTCAACTGATCTTTCTGTTACAGAAAAAACAGCTTCCAGGCCTGTAGTAACAATCCTAAATACTTTACCCAGAGCTTCCTCTGAGGCTTCCATGGAACACCACTTCAACCTTCTCCTATTGTTAGTGGGGACCAATCTACTATTAAGCAGCTCATATAAAGAACAGGGAAGAGAAATGTCAATGGCACCCAGGGTCAAAGCCAGGGCATCATGGTCGCTATCCTGTCTAGGGACTACAGCCAAATTAACTAGAGATTGCCAGAACCTTATATTTAGTAGGATGTAGTCAATAAAACTTGTGAACTGAGGGCCATGGAACGTACAGTTGCCTGCTTGGTCTGAGACAGTTCTCGCATTGCATGCCCTAATGTAATTTCCATTTGAAAAGGCATTCATCTGGAGAATAGGTGGCAGTCCACCTCTTTACCTCTAAAAGAGATAGATCTGGAATGCCCGAGATTTGATCCTCCTCACCCATTGGATCTTCCTGCAGGACAGACAGTAGCTCAAACCTGCAATTAAAATCTCCTGCCACTATTTTAAAAGCATTTACAGGCAGGGGCGCCATGTGGGGCCCAATCAGATCTTTAACTCTGCGCCATTTCCTTCATGTCTACAGTACACATAAAACAAAAAATATACACTACCAGTTGAAAACTAGAGGGAAACACCCTGGGCATCAACGCTACCCAGATCAATCATCTTAATAGTACAACAGATAAAGGATTTAACCCAGATTGCCAGCCCACCACTAGACAGTCTTCCCTTCCTTGAGAAAGAAACAGCCAAGAAAAAGAAAATGTGTGAACCCAGCTCGATACTGTGGGATAATTGACCAAGTCTCCTGTAATAAACATGTATCAAGAGACTAAATAAAAGAACCCCAGTTGGGGCGTTCAAGTTTGGATGAATGGCCAGTGACGTTTCAAGAGACAATCTTGGTGTTAAGGGGTAAACAAGAAACAGGATTATCCAGAGCAAAGGATACCGTCAATGCCGACATTAAAGGGTGTGCCTCCCGGGGGCCAGTACAGCGCCTTGATTGTGAGCAGATTTCTGAGAGTGTAGAAGCAGAACATGATATGGCTAGGAGATGGATTATATGTGGCCTAACTTGAGCAGCTGATAAAGTAGTCCCACCCCAGCCGTAGCAGGAACAACACTGCCGGTGGTCATATAGACAGGGAGACCGCAAGACTGAAGGAACCCTGGAGTAGCCTATCGTAAGGAAAAGTGGCTTTGCCATATAGGAAAACCTATTTGTATATGTTAAAATGCCACCCCTAAAGTAAGCTTTGTAAGTCCATGCGTCAGGGTGTCAAATACATCAAAGGTTGCACACTACATATATAAAACATGTGCTTCATAGTGAATGAAGGCCACAAAGCTATTTCATTGTGGTGGTTCATCTATATTTTCCATAGAACAAGCCTAGGTGTGATTAAACTGTTAAATTCTTCATATCCCCCTGGGAAATTGATAACAAAGTCCTTCATAGTAATTTATTATTTAATTTTCAAAATCTGGTATAATGGTGCAATCAGACTTTTGATAACTTAAGTGGCAAGTAAATTTGGAGAAATGTCATTTTACATTTCCAAGCCAGAACTGGCTTAGAAACAGTTTTGCTACTCATCACATCTCCAGAGCATGACTGCACATACTTGTCTGTGAGAAGTAATGTCCCTGGCTCAGAATACAATGCTTTGCATCTGAGTCCAGGAAGGATGGAGTGATGTTAACTGATGACCACTCATCACTTTTGTTTTTCAGCTGTTCTCTGATAGAGTGGATTTTCTTTTTTGTAAAATAATCTAGTCTTTTGTAACAGAAACTCTTAAGGAAATAAAACATGCCCAACTTAAATATAAAAAGTATCATCAGCCTTTATGCATTCCACTACTAGCCTGTTTTTATACTCTTCTATCACCATTATCATCTATCACCTCGCTACCTTATTGTGTTTTCTCCAAAAGACGTCTTTTGGCTTGTCTGAAAGTCATAGTAGGGATTTCTCACTTACACTGGTGAAGGCAACGAGATACCACCAGTTCTCACATGGTTTTTTGTCCGGGCTCTCTTCCTCCAGGTTCTCCACTCCTCCAGCTAAGTTGTGGTTTTGGTCTGCCACTTGCTTGAATGTCAATTCCTGTCTACTTTCTGTCTCCATCAATGGCATATCTTTCCAGCCTTCTGCAGAATTTCAGACGCTCGACGAAAGTTTCCTATTTTCTTTCCAGAGCATGACATTCCTCTCCACCTTCATCTTGGCATATGTAATGTTCTGAACAGACCCTGAGCTTTGATATTTGCTCATGATGAGGTGGGTTTAGTGTTGTTTGGCCTGCCTCTGCACATACCCCCCTTCAATCTAGGCCCGATCGTCTCCTACTATTACCCTTTCCTCACACAAAATGGAGGACATTGTTGCTTGGCTTTCATTAGTTTTTTGATTTGCTGACTATTAAGAGAGAAAAAGGACACATTTTTACTACCTACTTATACTGGAACCAACCACAACCAAGTCTCTGACGATGATCCTCATTAATGCCAGCTCACCCAATTGCTCTGCTATTCCTCTACACTCCAATGCCTCCTCCAACCAAGAACCTCTTAAAAACCTCTTCATTGACTCTAAGCTCAACACTATTAAGTCTGACCTGCAATTAATTCAAGCTGAAATTCTCAAACTAGTTTGTACCACCTTCAACCTTGAACACAAGTGGTCCTTACACTTAACTCACCTCCAGACTAACAACTCCATAATCTCCATCTACCACTCTGACCCTGTCTCTGTTTACGCAGAGATCTCACACCCTTTCTGGAGATCCACACACAACCTTAACCACTCTTGCCAACCTGATAGGCTAGAAAGACAGCTATCAAGCAACAATATACTCTCCATCCTTGACACCTATAACCTGGCTCCTGCTGTTCACACTCTTCCCTCGAAGACTACTATCACCCACCCTATAAGCAGTAGGTTTATTAACAAACCAAACCTCACACAAGTTCCCATCTCACATACATCCTTGGCCACATCCAAAACAACCCTGAAATGCGTGTTGCTAAACTGACACTCAGCCTTGAAACACGCGGGTGACATAGCTGATTGAATGAATCCTCTACTCCTATTCTAGTCACTCTAGTCCCCCTCAGTCATGATGTCATTAGACTGAACAACTCAGGATGCTCAAGAGGTGGCTTAGCCTGTACATACTTATCATCACTCTCTATGAAACAATCGCACACAATATTTCTTCCCTCCTCGAATACCTCAGAATAGACATCACCACCACTACCAACTCAAGGTGCTCCCTCCACACGTTTTATCTACCATCACACGTTCATTGAACAGATCTTAGAGATTATCACTGCTAACAATGAAGAGCACAACAATCACATTTACCTTGACAATTTCAATATTCACTGGAACAATTCTCATGAACAGTTTTAAATCTTTCCTCTAGTACCTCAACCTTATCCAAGCCTTCAACAGCTCGACCCATAGCAAAGGAGCTACCCTAGACTTAATCATTGCAAATGGCAAAACCATACAAATTGAATCTATTCTCCCCTGCCATTGGAATGACCACCACTGCATCACCTTCTTCCTAAAAAGGAAGGCAATCACTTCTAAGGGCCAACCAATGAAAGCCAAACACTGGGTCTGAGACACCTGCAACATTAACTCACACACTATATGGACTCTCAGTAATGACATCCTGCTCCCTATGAACAACATCCATGACCTCACTGATCACTACTTTAACTCCATGGCCTCCAAACAACTTTGAATTCAGTCGAAAAGATCCAACCCTTGCTTCAACTCTCACCTAAACGAAGGTCGCCAACACCTCAGACTTGCAGAAAGAGCATGAAGACCTACTCCCTTCCTGCCCAACCTCATATTCCAATTTCAAAGATGCAGCACCTACAACAGGCACATTAGGTACTCCAAAGCGGCATTCTTCCAAAATCAACTAGACTCTGCATCTAATCGACCTAAAAAACTCTTCAAAATGATCAAAAACCAATTAACCCGTAATAGCGATCCTGCTTCTGCAGATAACAAAATATTACCTACCAGTGAAACCTTTGCTTCCTTTTATTGTGGAGAAAACCATGCAAATCTCTAATGATATTGGGTACTCTATTAAACTACTTCCCCACAAACCCCCCTAAACCCCTCCCCTTCTGATCCTGATACATGCCTGAGATATCTCCCCATCTAACCCAAAAATAACGCTCCTGGTCCAGCTTCAAAAACCCTAGATGAAAAATGCACCCTAAATCTATTCTCTTCCCTGAACTATTCCAACCACTTCAATTATCCCCTCCCCTACAAACTCCTAAATAAATCCATTCACCTCTTACTCCCAATAAGGACTATGATAATCAATGTTTCACTCACACAAGGCTCCTTACCTGACTGACTCAAACGTGGCCAGGTTACTCCTATCCTAAAAAAAAACAGCACCGACCAATCCGACCTCAACAACCACCTCCCTATCTCAGACATCTGTGCACCTACAGCTTCACAACCACATTGAGCAATTGCAACTCCTTGACCTTTGTCAATCTGGCTTCCCATCGGGTCACAGCACTGAAACTGCCATAGTCCACATCATTGACAATGTCCTACGCTCACTTGACCAAAACAAATCTTGCCTCCTAATCCTATTGAACCTATGAACAGCTTTTGACACTATCAACCATGTTACCCTTTTAACCTTCTTGAGCACAGGATGGGCCTTTCTGGCACTGTGCTGAAATGGTTCTCCTCCTTTTTACATAACAGATTTCAATGCCTTCTAATCAATCACACTCTTTCTGACCATTCTCCGCTGTTGCTAGGTGTTCCCCAAGGCTCTATTCTCTACCCAATATTGTTTAACCTATATATGGAGCCCCTCATTGAAATCTTTAAACTCTACCACATCTCATACCACATGTATGCTGATGATACCCATCTCTACATGAATATCACATCCCCAAAAAACATTGATATCCTCAACAGAACCCTGACTAAAACACAACATTGGCTGACCCATAACAACCTCAAACTCAATGCCCTTAACCTCTTCAGTGCCCCGCCCTTTCCCCGCCCTGTGCCGGGCGTTGAATTAGCGGGCGGGGTTCATGACGAGATAGTCTCGTCATGGGCACAGCGCAACCGTGCTCCATGACGAGACTATCTCGTCATGGGCACTGAAGGGGTTAAAACTGAATTCCAACTGATCGCACCACCCACCACCAGCCCTAACGTCTTCTCACTTCCCTGAATCGTACCCCAAACATCATTGCCAAATCCCTAAGTATAACCTTGGACAAAGACCTCCCCCCGCAACAGACCTCACAACAATAGTTCAAGCCTTGTGCTATCGAAATTAGACAATGGTAGTAGTACCTTCTTGGGCCTTCCAAAATCCTCACTTGCACCACTAAAGGCCACACTGAATGCAGCAGCTAGACTCATCACTGGATCTAAAAGAAGTGATCATATCACCCGACCTTCAATCACTGAAATGGCTACCCTTTGATGCCAGGATCATTTCAAAATCCCTCGTATGACCCACAAAGTGCTGCACCACAATACCCCATCCTTACTGACCCAGAAACTGGCCCTATCCGGTGGAAACAGATCTTCAAGGGAGCACTAGCTCCTTACTTCTTAAGCCACAAAAATTCAAAAAAAGAAAACATACGGCTGATCTTTCTATAGAATTGCACCAAAAATGTGGAACTCTCTCCATATTGAGATCAGATGCAACCCATCCACATCCATCTTCAGGAAAGAAGTAACATTTTTTCTATCCAACAATTTCTCTCAAACTGACAACCCTCCTCCATCTCCCCTTGATATCTGTTTGCTGTCCCTTATTACCCTGGAATATGCTTGGGCCTGGACTTATGCTAGTCTATGCCTATCTCTCTGTTCACCTTTTGTGCAAGTATATTACTGCCTATTCTTACACATCTATGTTTGTATATAGTGTATTGTTATATATTGTTATATATTGTATGTATATGTCTTCCTATTTTAGCCCACATTTTTGTACACTTCTGTAAAGCGCTCTGTCAACCGAAAGAGTCTTGATTGCGCTATATAAAACTTCAAAGAAATTTTAAAAAAACAACTATTTTTTAACTTTCTCCTGTAATGACCTTTAATTCCTCCTCCTTCCTGTTCCCATCTGCTTTCTTTTCTGTTCTTTATTTTGGTCATTTCTCATTTTATATCACTGGAAAATCAGATGTGTTTCGAAATGTCGAAATGTGGCCAGCAACTTCATTACATCCTGTAAAAGTGTGAGCATGGTTGAAGGAGTGATGAAACCTATAGCAATACTTCATGAAAGGGTGCCTTCCACCTCCTCATTCTCATTCCCCAACCAGATTATAGATGCTTGTGAAGAAGACAACTCACCCTTGTTGTTTTCATATTGTGAACATAAGAATTGACTGTAACAGTCACCAGGCATCCTGTATCTTCGTCTGCAATCCCAGCTTCAAGTAATCTCTTACTGCTCCGTTGATTGATCATACAATGGCATCCTAGGAACCACTGCCACACGAGTGTCATCATTAATGACCTTGCTGATGGGGGACTTGAATGGCATGAACTCTTCTCTAAAACATTTCTACCAGTATCACAAATTGAAGCGTTCGCCCTGGAGGCATAGGGCCCTATTCACAAAGGCAATCTGAGACAAAAGTCTAACTTTACGACTTTTGGTATTCACAGAGGTCATTTACGAGTCGTATCTTTACGCCCGCAGTCGGGACGGAATCTCCAGCTTGGGCCGTACTCTTCGTACCCAGGCCGAACTCTCCGGTTCGGGACGGATAAATTGTAATTAAGGCTCCCGGGTTGCTGTTTTTACGGACTGTTACAGATAAATACAGACAATGTGTTTTCTATCTGCGTTTATTTTTAAAAGTGGATGAATACAGAAAATTGGGCTTTTTTTAAGTGACTCTGTGCTGTCGTTCACGAATTGTAGGCCAACAGCTGAGCAGATGGACAGCATGGGAAATTAAAAAAACAGGATGCCATTTCATTAAATAATGCCATGTGCCAACATACATTAGTGGTATAATGCTAATATTTACCAGTGAATGTTTGTTATATAATATTTGGCAGTTTAAATAGCTAAAACAGACAGACATCAAGGTATGAGCGTGCGCCTAAAAGTTAAATAAATATGGAAACATAGTTTTACAACTTTATTTATCCGCAAAACACAAAATAAATATGGATAAAACAGATAAAGAGGGTAAACAAATAAATATGGATGAATAGAGACGAAATGCTAAAATAAAAGTTACATAAAACCAGAAAACCTAAGTTTAATCAATGGGCCGGATTCTTACAAAAAGAAACATTAGGTACGTGTGATAAATGGTAGAGGAGGTCATGAAAATCAGTTTGGGCAGGGAAAAGGGTGTGGCCGGACACTACATCATATCCCAGAAAAAATTTCTCTTTTGCATCATGGTACATGCAGTCCACAATTTGCGCTCCCCTCAGTGTTGACTGTAGCGTTGACCCGGCCACACCCCTTTCCCCGCCCAAACTGAGTTTCATGACCTCCTCTACCATTTATTACATTCCTAATATTCCTTTTTGTAAAAATTGCATTCCGACCCTTTGATTACACTTTATCCGGCCCGAGCCGGAGAGTACGGCTCCGGTGCAGAGAGTATGGCCCAAGCCGAAGATTCCAGCCCGACTGCAGATATAAAGATACTACTTGTTAATGACCTATGTGAACACCAAAAGTCGTAACCTTAGACTTTTGTCTCAGATTGCCTTTGTGAATAGGGCTCATAGTTTCTCATTCTTCCTTCTTTTTTTGTCAAACACATTTTATTGAAGCTTTTTGCAGGCGCATTTTCATAAAGACAACATACAAATTATGGAAGTTTCAAAACTTTACAACAAAGTACTATTGACATATACAGTTGCTAGAAACATGACTTTATCTCTTGAGTCAACCAGATCTAATGAAGCATTGTCAGCTGATTAGCAAGAGAAAGCAAATCTAATGCCTTATATCACCCCCAAACTTTAAACAATAAGCCATGCAGGAGAGTGCAAAAAAAAAGAGGAGAGAAAAAAAAAGATTTAATATCGCTAACTATGGGAAAGGGGATTGGGAGAGCCAAGCCCAGCTGTGAGATTAGGGTGGTGGGGAAATGGCGTCCCAAAAAGGGAAACACCCCCCTGGGCGGCTCAGAACTAGAAGAGATTTAAGGCTGTCATATGGATTGGATGTGTAGTGAGCGGAAGAACTTCTGAGAGAAAAGTAACTAGTGGCCCTAATTTGTATTCAACATTTTTATATGTATCCTGTAGAATGTCAGTCATCATCTCCATCGTTAGTGCATGTCAAAGACTGGCATGCCATTGTATACAGGACAGTGCAGCAGTTTTCTTCCAAGCTGTCTCCAGGGCAGTTAAAGCCCCCCCAGGCAAAGGTATACAATGTAGCTATCGCTTGAGGCTTGATATTTCAGGGTATGGTCCCGCAGACCCAGTAATGCAAAGTCAGGAGTAGATGGAAGGGGGTAGTCCAGCATCATATTAATTTGTGCTAAAATTTCTGCCCAGAATGGGCGAACTAGATATGTTGCAAGCCTCCCAGGAGGCTGCAGCCCCCTCCAGCAAAGATCTGATTTTGTTGGGAATATGTTGAGGTAAAGGTACTAATTGAACAAGATTTTATAGTGAGCTTCTCTAAAACCCAAAGAGTGTTTATACTTGGGAATATCTGACCACAATTTCTGCCACGATCTATTGGATAGAGGGCTTCTGAGGATGTTTGCCCAGAACTGGATAAGGCGTGGTGTGGGTGAGGGGAAAGTGTCAAAAAGGTGTGAGTAAACAAAAGAGATTATGCCTTTGGCTCCACGTGATTGTCTTACAAATTTCTCAATGAGTGTAAGATCCCAGTCGGATGCCATGCATATGTCAGGTTATAAGATCCAGTGTTTTAGTTGAATATAGTGGTATCACTCGGAGTCTGGCATCCCAAAATCGTGCTGACAATGTTCAAATGTAAGTATGTTCCACTCATGGAAAAGGTCGGAAATGGTGAGATGCCGCCGTCCCTCTAGGAGTCAAAGGGTTCTGGCATCACTGCTGGGGGGATGGTAGGGTTGAAATGATTGGAGGTATAGGAAGAGAGGAAGGAGGTCCTTACTGAGACATGAGTGACCATGGACCACACTTCCACTGTTGTTCGAGTATGTGTGCCGAAGTAAGCATTAGGTGGACGATCGGATCTTGGCTACTCTTGGCTAGAGAAAGTACCAGTCCAGCCGTAGAAGGCTTTTCAGCATCAAGCGCTAATAACATAGCTGGAATCTATTTCTTGGTGGCTTTTTCAACCAGGTGAACTATCCTCTTCAAATGGTCATAGGTCTGCCTCTCACAAATAAAGCCAAACTTGTTCATGTGAATCAGAGTGGGCAGAAATGTCTCTATTCGAGTAGCCAAGATCTCAGTTCTCTATGAGGAACAAAATTGTGGGTCCTACCCCGATTTAGGACTGACCAAAATAAGTGCTTCACCCTTCTGGACACCTTAAAAATGACAGTAAAAATGTGCGGGTCTCCTCAATCCTTTCTCTCTCGTCCGCCCAAGGCACAATCAGTACAGGCGTTAGCAGGCACTTGACCAATTATCCAGCGATCTCAGTGGACATGATGTAGAAACAAACTGATATCAAGTGGGGGCAATTAGGAGCAATTCACTCAGTGCCACAGCAATACTGGGACAGCAGGTCCCCACCACAGGAAGAGACTACGCATAAGGGGCAGTTCACACCGGCCGCGTCACAGTTAGACCACTTGGCAGACAAGGGCACACCATTCCCCATGAAGCGTGGGCAAATTGACACCCCCGTGGTGTGGCATGTTGGCATGGGTAGCCAGGGCAGCAGGGTCCAGCCCGGCACCTACCACAGGTCTTTTAGGCACTACTAGTTGAACAGATCTCATCGACCCCAGTAGGCCGCGTCTCTTTTTCTGCGTGCCACAGCTGGTGCTCCCGAGGTCTCCGGCATCTCAGGCTGCATGGGGGCAGTGCTGCCCTACAGTGACAGGTGCCCCCTATACCCAGGGATCATCAGCCCAGGGCAGCCATATCACCACCAGCAGCCAGAGTGAAGCACTGCAGTAATCGCTGTCGTGGGCTTCAGTGAGCCACCACACAGGCCCTACAGCTTTGGAGGCTTTCTGTGGGGCCCTCGGGGGGGGGGGGCAATTGTTTCTATCTCATCATCCCGATTCTCCTAGTAGTCAGTGTCAGCGGGGAGCGGAAGTTGCCAGAGACAGCTCATTACCGTAGTTCAAAACTAGAAAGGCATTGGAGCTCGGACGGATTGTGTCCGTGCAGCCATGATGGTTGGCCCGTTCTTCCATCTTTACACTACCTGCTGGTGGTACTGGCAGTGGAGGTCAGAGTAGCAGTAATGGCAAACAACCACAGGTTAAGGATTCAGGTCTGCAGTCTGTTAAAAGAGAACTTAGGAAGGGCTGCATCAACTGAATATCTAACAAAAACACGTTCTATGTTTCAGTCTGAGTTGCCTGGTTTGATAATTTGAAAGGTCAACGTCAAATGCTGAGGACATTGTTGATTTCAAGGTAAGTACATATGTAAACAGCTGTTTCAAAAATATTGTGTGCATAAATGTTTTCAGAAGCAAAAGAGTTATATTTCTAACTGTGATTGCTCGCATGGAGGTATGTAATAAATGATATGATTTGCCAATGTATCAATACCCACTCTGACATTTAACTATTTAGTTACTCTCTAATATTTCTTGGAAAATTAGGAAGGTGTCCTTAATTAGACGTTCAAAATGATGAGCTTTAGGGCACTGAAATGTAGAAAAATACATTTAGAAACAATTCAAAAATATCTGATTTTTCACAAACATACCAAACCATTTATGGTTACAAACCCTGTGATTTGCAAAATCACAGCGTTTGCTACTCCACAACGGCTTTTTGCGGTTTACTTAACCCCTTTCAGACATTTCTGATCGTAAAAGGGGTTCTTTGACTAATTCTGAATTGTAACTAGGAAGGGGTGTCAAAAGTGCATCCCCTGCTAATTGCAAATTGCAATGAGACACATCATTAGTTTGTAACCACAGCTGGAGTCGCAAACTTATTGATAAGTTCCTGACTCTACAAAGGAGATGTTAACCCAGTCGGAAAGGGCCTCAAAGCAGTACATTGGCTACTTTGAAAGAAAACAATTTGTTAATGTGAGCAGGTGGGTGGTGGTCTGCTGTTCCCTACATCAATCACAGGGATCACAAATAGCAATCTGACTCATTAATATTCATTAGGCTGACCATTCTGATACCCCCTGTGGCTGGAGGTATCGCGATGGGACTAGGCCGGCTGCAAAAAGTTGGTGATACTTCATCTGTACATCTGGCCCATTATGACGTACGAGTTGCCCTATTAACTAATTAGACCATTCCTGGAAAGGGGCAGGCTTTGACACAGCAGAATAACAAAGACATCATCTGGAGGGACCATTAATTATTAGTTTATGGTGGGAATAAAATATACCCCAAAGAAGTTTGATCAGGCAGCTAAATCGTGAACCGTGAGCCACAAGGCAGTCTAGAGGCGAGTAATTCTGTCTCAGTCGCAGGTGTGACTTCAGTCATTATGTTCCTTCATGGACTTAAGGATGCTCAGGCTCGCCAAGAAATATAAAAACGTGTCCAAACTAAACGAAACACTGCCAGGTTTGCAAAATAACATATGACAGGCAACTCTGCGTCTGCAGTAGAATCCAAGGCAATGCTTGAAAGGCTTGACGACACCATTTGGGAAGTCTGAAACAGTGGAGCATCTAATCATTGCAACACTTTCAGTGGCGGCCACTTACTCATTCCTTTTGGCTACCTAAAAAGTGATTTAATGCAGCAATAACAATAATCTAGACAGTGGCTTAAAACATTAGCAGAACATCCAAGACTGACTCAACTCTGGCATTTAGTTCACAAGTTATATTTAGAATGTGCAGTATTCAATGCCATACTCCTTCCACTTATAACAGGCATGTTATTGCTCATATTTACATTAAAATAAAATGCTGTAAGAATGTATCTGATGTTGGCAGAGAATACTGTATCTCGAAAGACAGCACTTACTCTGGAAATTACACACTTTCAGATCAAGCTGAACGTCTATCTACATGGGCTACAAATCATTAAATTGGCGACACTTATGCCGTTAGTAAAGAAAATTACAACAGCACAATTTATTGCTAGGTTTGTGCCTGAAAGCACTATACTCTGCTTTAAACACACAGGAACAATGCAACAATGCAACTAAAATACTTTAAAATAAACGAGATATGCACTTTTATTGTAAAAAGTATAAATCCCGCAACATGACCCCATCAAAATCCACTAAAAGCAACCCACCAAAATACTACTAAGAACCAGCGGCCTGATGATCAAAGATATTTTGACTTTCCAAAGGCTCTGATTCACAAAAACGGAGCTTATGCGACCGCAAAATAGCTTTTGGGTATGTGCAAAACCCAATTTACAATTCAGTAATACGTAACTGAATTTAAAATAGATTTCTGAGTACATACCAATTTGCAAATTGGAAAGGGTTTGTTTAGGGCATCCCTTCCGATTCACGATTCCTTAAGGTGTGTATCAATGTTTTCTGATGCAAATGTTGACAAAAAATCATTCTTGGTGTAGGCAGTAATCCCATGGACAACTGTCTAGTCGTAAAAAAATGTTTGTAAAACCTTCTTTTTTAACACATCACATTTTCCTTTAATGAAAATGTGCCGCATTTAAAAGAAAATAAGATTTATTTATTTAAAAGCAATCACAGACATATGTGTCTGCTGTTCCTGTGATGGCAGTTAATCAGAGTTGGTCGCAATTTGCGACCAACCTCATGAATAATAATGTTATAGGTCACATCGTGACCCACTAGGATTCAGAGTATATGAATCGTCTTATTAATAGATAGATTGGTTTACAAAATTCCTTTCGATTCACAAAAAGTTGGTTTGCAATTTGCGACCACTTTTTAAGAATATAAAGTTTGTACATCAGGCACTAGATGCACTAATTATTTTAATTGTTGCAAATACTCCAATTCAGTGCTTGAACTGTTTAAATTATTGTTTTTACTAACTCCATTTTAGCAGTCTGAACAGTTTTGCCAACTGCTAAAATGAGTTTTAAATTGGATACCGATTTGGTATCTGAAAGTAGTCTGCTGAAGGTGTCCTTTCCAGATACTAAATTGGTATGCCGTGTATCATTGTTTTGTGATCTAAATTAGGTCCCAAAACATTGAACATTTACTGACAACTTAATGGACCTAAATATAGAAATCTATGGCCACTTTCTACCTCCATCAATAGGTTCAGCTATAACCTCACACCCGTACTCTGTTCCAGCCTCTAGACCAATGCTTGCATAATCTACATCTTCAACCCTCCAAAAACTAACCCAATCGTCTCATTGTTTTTCTGTGTGCACTGAGTCTCACATTTAATTTCACTGTGTATACCACAAAGCCGTTTAGCGTTCTAAATTTCATATTAAAAGCCTTCAAAGATATAGCCTTCATGAAAGTCAGATATTGAGTATCATCGCAGGAATGGATGCACTATTGCTTTCTGGGATAAGAGGCCATGTGGCTGCAGGGTGTCTGTCACAATCCCACCCAGCAGTTGTATGCATGTGGGTAGGTAGGGGAACTACACCACTCAGCATGCATCTGGGCAGGCAACCAGTTCTTCCCTGAAGGCTGGGCTGCTATATATAGCCTTCCTCTAGGGGATCCGGTGCTTGTCACCTGATTTGAGTCATTGACTGACTGATTTTTGGCGGAGCCATTACGTGAAGCTGCACTCAACACGCTGTGAGGTCTGGACGCAGCAGGAGTCTGGTAATGCTCGTTTCTGGCCGCGTTTCACCCGTTGATACTTGGAAGCTGCCAGTATTCCCTGCTTTGTCTACCCACGCGCCATTGATGAAGGATCTTCCTAGAACCACCTGGGGTCCCACGCGAGTGCGTTAGGAACCGGGTGCTCTGAACTCTCTCCGAGTTACCTGTTGTCCTGCTAGTGCGCTTTGGGAACCAGTAGTTCTCGAGACATTCAACACTGGCATGTGTTCCCGAGGAGTGTATCCTCTCTACGCGCACTCGCTAGCTGTAATCCTCGGACTAAGTTTAGCCTTCTAGGGGAGAGGCATTCGTTGAGCAGCGCTTCAACCCCGCACAAAGTGTACCTAGGCTCTGCACTGAAACCCTGCGCCGCTCAGCTCCTTCATCATTGTGCCTGCAAGTGTGAGACATCCCACCAACCATACCTAATTTTGCTTTGTTCTAGGATTTTGCGCAAGCTCTCAGGGAGAGAGTTTTTCTGTGCTAACTTTGTCTTTACTTTCTTCTATTGACTTGCCTGCAATTCTTGGCTGCCTGCTACAGAAAGGATATTACCACAGGAGCGCGTGTAAGTTCTCAGACTGACGAGATAGAGGGAGGTCGGCTAGCACAGTAAGAGGGGGAGATTGTGTGAGAGTGCCTAACGTAGTAATGCTTGTTTGTTGTTTCACCTACAGCATGCTGTGAGGAGCTGATGGGACTACCCTAGTGTACGCATATTCCTAGCAGCCCAGAAACCGGAGATTCACTAGGAAGAGGGCAGCGGAGCTTTCTTTCCGTTATTCCTTGTTATTTTTCCCCTATCTCCTGCATACTGCAGTGCAGGGTGGAGTGTTTGACATCCCCCTGTGGACTAGTGCAAAGGGGCTTTGGGATCTATGCATCACCCCCGCTGGATTTGTCTGAGAAGGTTAGTGTACCCACAGTGTGACCTGACGGTGTCAATTCAAGAGAGGTTTGCGTCACAAGGTGCAACCACTTTACAAAAGACGATCAAGATGATGTTAGATGTTCAGAGTACCACATCCTTTGTGGAAGTAGTAGTAAATCATTAAATCTTGTTGGTGATTTAGCCCTTGAATTGTACTGTCACCAAATCTGCGGCAAGGCTCAGGACCTCATGGATAGCCCACTTTCTGGTTGGGTGCTGATGTGGGAATCGGCATCTGCCTGCGGCCAGCAATATGGTGCCAGTTCTATTTAGGGTCAGCCATATGCAGGATAGCGTCTAGCAATGCTTCAGCCACTTATGAACGTACAATTAGCCTCTTAGCCACTTAGGATCTGACCACTTTTTTCTCAACAATAACAGGAAGGTCAGGAGTGCTATTGGATATTGGGTGATATACCCCACAGAGGCCAGATCAGATTAATATTTATAAGAGAAGGTAGAAACCCTGCCTTTCTGTAGTCACTGGTTTGGTGAAGAACACAGAAGCAATTAACATGTGATGCATTTTTTTTTGGGATGCGATGGTCAAGAAAAGTGTCCTATTCTGTACAGGGTTTTGTGGCAGCGTTAAACATAGCAAGATCAGATACAATCAGAAACTACAGAAAGACATATTTTTGACCACCCCTTCTCTTCTGATAAGTTCTGAAAAGCATTTTGAGTTTGCTTTAGAGGTAGGCAGAATATTCCGCTAAGTTACATAAAACATCCACAAGATTCCACAGAATTCTGGGAGCAGGGAAAATTCGGCATGTTGCACTGTTTACACTGATTTTTAGCACCGGGAGCCTGTTACACGAACAGCACACCAAGGCGTGCCAGAGGGTGCTGCTTCTTCCTGCCGCTCAAGTAGATTTTTTACTCGAACAGCAGCTTTCTCAATGTGAACAGTTGTGACTTGCCATGACTGCCTGCGTTGAGAAATCTCACCAGGAGAAGTTCTAGCGCCCTGCAATGCATTAGAGAGATGCAAATTCTCGCTCCTGCTCGGCAACTTAACATTGGCGAGCCATGTGCGAGAAAAACTCTGCCACATGGAATTTTGCCAGAACTCCGAATTCCAAGCAGAACACAGACTGGGCAAAACTCTGTGAACTTCGCCGGTGGAGTGGAATTATTCTCCCACCCCTAGTTTGCTGCTATTGTTCTTTATTATTCACGTGGGCACTGGCACATTCTACCTGTCTGCATACTTACGCAAATAAAGTGGATCTTTTCGGGATCTAACTTCCCATTTGAGCAAAAAAAACGTTTAAGGTGCTACCTCCTCAAACTTGCACAGAAAGGACAAAGGGAAAAAAGTGTATTTCATACTGTTACCATACATATTTACTTGAGATATCAGGTGACCATTGTGCTTTAAAAATCTGTAATTGAGCACCAAGGTGAATCTAATGTACAGTAACTGCTTATAGTACAGATTACCAGGTCCTAAATGTATTTAGTATTCAGGTGTTTATTGAGCTAACAATCCTCACACAGATCAATTGAATGTTATATTTCATTATATGTTTTGGGCCTTCTGATGACTTCTTAAGGCTAATATCCACAAGAGACCTTCACATATGACCTATAGTGGGAATTCTGCTGTCATCATTACATTTTAATAATTTGCTCAGGGAGTCTCAATAGATTGAGGTTTTAGAATTGCGCAATTGTTAAAATAAAAAGAGAATAGGTATAATTGAAGTAATTAAATCACAATACAAATTCTTCTACAAAAATAGTTTAGTGGTTGATGGTAATCCAATTTTACATAAACCCAAATTCTGGCCTCAAACGGGGCACACTTCAATTTTAGCCCAATAGTTTTCAAGCTTGAGTACTTAACAGTCCATTGCCCAATTTAGCTCTCAAGGTTGAAAAAACATAAGTTGTACAAGACTGTCAGAATGTGCTGACACTGTTAACCTTGCAATCTGTATGTGTGCTTCCATACTTCTCTGTACCCACTGCCAACCATTCATTGATAATATGTTGCAAGTAGTGGAACGGGAATTGGATAAAAGAGAAATGCAGAGGCAATTTATATCATCACTATGTCTGCTAGCGCAGCTGGGCTCTGGGTGCCCTGTAAGGATAATGACATCTAAAGGCAAGAGGAAACCTTTAGTGATGTTATAATTCTCTCATATTTATTATTATATATGATATACCCTCCGACAATATCTGTATTTCCACCTGTCTACTTTCTGCTGAAACTCTGTGTCTTCCTTGAGATGAAAACAAAGGTACTCATTACGATGTTGGGCGGAAAGCCTCTGACCAGCGATTGGAGGCTTTCCGCCTGACATGGTAGGTTTACAGTCCGACCCCCGTATTAGGATGACGGCGGTCGGAGGTAAACCTGTGGAGGGATTCCGGCGTGGTTCTGATGGGCTCAATGAGCCAGTCGTTCAGCCATTCTATGTCGGCCTTTCCAACATGGAAAGGCTGTCAGAAAGCGACATTGGGACATTGGGGGCCCCTAGTAGGGCCCCCATCGCCCTGGCTTTCCACAATGTGGCCTAGGGGGCACCTATGCTGCCCCCTTAACATCCCTGTGCCATGTGGCAGGCACCACATGGTGCCTGCCACACAATGCAGGGATGTTTCAAAACGTCCATTTCTTAATAGAAGCTTGTGCTGCGGGCCTTTTCTGCCCGCCGCACAAGCTTCCGTTGAGAAATGGAGGTTTGCAACTGCATCATGGGTGGTCACATCAAAAAGCTGCAGTCAGAACCGCTAACCTGCGGTCGGGTGGTTCCTTCCCGCAACGGTGTTGGGCGGATGACATCAAAATAAGGCCCATAATGTATACTTTGTTAAATGTACCAGATGCATCCTAAACTATTCTTTTTTGCCTATTTTGATAACAGCTTTTAGTATTCTGTAAATGTGTTCTCAATTATTTTCACCATGTCAAGTTCATAAACTGTGGCATAGGAAATGCTCATTAGTATTTTAGCATTTTACTAACACCATGCAATTACTTTGTCACTTAAGTTAATACCTTAATACCATACATGTCTCTTTAGAACCTTAACTGAAATCTGTACTCAGATGAGGATCGTTATCCTTCATCTCTTTGAATCAACAAGTGCAAAATTAGAGTTCATAGTCATTTGTTGATGACTCATGAAATTAGTGTTCAAAGATAGGTTCAAATTCTTAAACACGTGTGCCACATAATTAACTTGACACATTAATTGCAAAATTTGCAGATTTCACAACAAATGCTGTTTTTCGCTACAACGGGTGAATATTTTACTTGACACCAGTCCTAGGATGCTTGTTTCCAGTCCAGGGAGGACCTGGCTTGGCAGTTCGGGCTGGACTGTTCCCATGAGGCACAGGGTCAAGACTGATTTGCATATGGCTGGGTTCAAACTGGAATGGCATGGTGAGCAATACAACGATGGATTTAGGCCCAGATCTCTGTACTGGGGTGAATGTATGATATTGTTCTGCATTCTGTCCATCAACTGTTGTTTTTGCATTTGTCACCCCGAGTGGGAAGGGTATGCCCAGACGCGGGTCCCGTGCTCTCCATGCCACTGGAATCAAGCTATCCTGGCTGAAGAGAGGTGAAACCACGAAACCAGTCCTAGGATGCTTGTTTCTAGTCCAGGGAGGACCTGGCTTGGCAGTTCGGGCTGGACTGTTCCCATGAGGCACAGGGTAAAGACTGATTTGCATATGGCTGGGTTCAAACTGGAATGGCACGGTGAGCAAAAAAACGATGGATTTAGGCCCAGATCTCTGTACTGGGGTGAATGTATGACATTGTTATGCATTCTGTCCAACAACTGTTGTTTTTGAATGTTTTACTGACAAGGAATGCACCACCAAAATCATTTTTTGTTGTTGCATAATTTAGAAATCCTTGGCACATAATTTGATTCTCCATGCCACATAATCTTAGTCACACCAAAAATGGAAAAGATCTGGTTTGGGGGTTATCTAATGATGATGAAATCTGTACTTCACAGGTTACTGTGAAATATTTCCCATATTTCACAGTTCTCTGTGGAATATGGGTTTTAAACCACTGCATTTTGAGAAATAAAATCATCAAAATAGATAGATGGATGGATAGCTAGATGTATAGATAGACCAACAGATAGATAGATAGATCTTTGGTTTTTGAGATATAAGCATTTTAAAACTTGACTGTAAAGGTCGGAGGCCAGTTCCTGCAGTCAATCACCACTGTGCAGTTCTGAAGGCCACATGCAGCAAGTGTTGGCTTCACACAGCCGGTTCTATGCATGGTCTGTGCCCAACCCCCTCCGCTCACTGCCAAAGGCCATGTACAGCAAGGGTTTTGTCAAATGCTTTCTCCCATTCACATAAAAAACAAACAACATATATTTTCATCTTTGTTTATGCCAGTAAATTTTGTTCTGAGAAAAAACATTTTTTGCGTTTTATTTTTTGGGACAATAGTCATAGTTTTATGTAAAACATGCACTCAAAATGGGGAACAAACATTACAATGATGTTTTTACAACTCAATGCCTGTAACACAACAACTTTACCATGCAATGTCTTTACAACAAAAAGCCTTTACCATGCATGCTTTTACCATGTGTATTAATTTACCATTGAGGTATATTTAAGGTAAGCATGTGTGTTTGGGTTTAGGAGTGGGTAGGGTTATAGGGTGGCAAGGGTGTTTTTAGGGTTTAGGGGTGAGTGACGGTTATAAGGGGGAAGGGAATTTTTAGGGTTTAGAGGTGGGGATGAGTATGGGTATAGGGTGATAAGAGTGTTTTATGGTGTAGGGGCGGGTAGGGATTTAGGATGGTAAGGGTGTTTTTAGGGATTAGGTGTGCATATTTGTATAGGGTGGTAAGGATGTTTGAGGGTTATGGTGTGAGTAGGGGTATAGAATGGTAAAAGTAATGTAAAAAGGGGGGATTGGAGAGTGTTGCCCCAAGTAAGAAAATTGTTATTTCATATATATATATATATATATATACATATACATATATATATATATATATTCACTGAAAAAACCATAGGTTTCAGGGGTGTTATAGTTAGCTGGACTTTTCACTTGTACAAAACCATTGAAATTCCCCCGTTATAGTTAGTTCAGCTAACTATAACTCGCGCGCCCGCAATGCACTGCTGATGACGTCACATATTACATCACTCATGACATGGTCAGTGACATCACTCATGACATCACTGATGACATCTCAAATGACATCACTGATGACATCACTGATGACATCATCCAGTGAATGTGTGTTTTTCTGAAAATTAAATATGTTTTATATATGTATATCTCAAGGTCGATGGAAGAATAAATGGGTATATAAGTGTCTAAATGGATGATTTGTTTTTGAAAAATTGATTGTGTAACTGACTGATTAAGTGTATCATAGTGAATACATGGCTTAGTGAGTAATGTTTAAATATGTAAATATCTGTATCAGTCTCTCACTTTGTGTATAAGTGGCTGCATGGGTTGGTGAGTAGCTACATGGGTGTCTATATAGGTTATTAGTTGTTTTTTTGAGTATCATTCTGAGTGTCTGCATGGTTCGGTGGGGGGTATTACGTAGTGCATAGGTGCATGAATGAGTGACTCACTGTTTGTATGGGTTGAACACAGCATGTGTGCAGGACTGTATGGGTGGATGAGTGTGTGTATGGGTGTGTTAGTGAGTGAATGACTGTCTCAATAGTGTCTTTATGAGTAACTACATATGTTTTAAACTAGTATATGTGACTATTGGTGTATATATGTGAGTATATGTGAGAGTGAGAGATTGAAAGAGTTCCTGTATGAATAAGTATGTGTTTCTATAAGTGATTGTTTAAAAGACTAAGTATGTGTAAGTTTCCGTAGAAGTAAGTATGGTGGTGTGTGTATAACTGTATATGCAAGTAAATGTATGTTTGATTCTTTATTAGCATGAGTGACTATGTGTGTGAGTAACTCTATGGATGAGTGGCATTGTGTAACAGGATGTATAGGTGTATGAGTACATATGATGAGTGAGTACATGTATGAGTGACTGTATAGGACTGTTGGTGAATGAGTGGATGTGTATGTGGATCTTAGAATTACTGAAGAGGTTGTTGTAACTGGTATTGGCATGTCCATTGTTTTGAAAATTTTAGTCTCTATTTTTGAATGTGTGTATCAAAGGTTATATTAGGGTGAGAGGAGGTCTGCCACTCTATCACAAGGATGATGTCATCAGTGATGTCATCAGTGATGTCATTTGAGATGTCATCAGTGATGTCATGAGTGATGTCACTGACCATGTCATGAGTGATGTAATATGTGACGTCATCAGCAGTGCATTGCGGGCGCGCGAGTTATAGTTAGCTGAACTAACTATAACGGGGGAATTTCAATGGTTTTGTACAAGTGAAAAGTCCAGCTAACTATAACACCCCTGAAACCTATGGTTTTTTCAGTGAATTTCTGAGGTTTTTTAAATGCTAATTCCTAACTATAACGTGCCTGAAACCTATGGTTTTTTCTGTGAATTTCAAAGGTTTTTTAAATGCTAATTTCTAACTATGCCTACAGAGATAGGACATGTGAAGAAAGAAGAAAAAATGCACAGAAAGAAACAAAAGAAGTGCAGAAAGAAGCAACAGAAGTCCTCAAATACGAAGATAAGTGCAGGAAGAAGGATAACGTGCAGAAAGAACAAAAAGAAGAGCAGAAAGAAGCCTTGTTGCAAAATCATCCTGTACCCTCAACTTTTTCAGATGGATACTGGTGGTAACTGAGTCTGACTAACCAGTCCTAGAGCCAGTGGTATGTTAAAAGACACTTAGAATACAGTGAAAACACCTACATACACTAGGGAACATTATGCGTTGGGGTCCCCCTGTGATTAGCATGACCTCCTCTGTAAGCCCCTAGTATATAATAGGGCATGGGGATTAAAACTACCTCTTAAAACAGGCCACAGGGCGTTTTTGCACACGTTAACTCAGGCCCCGTCCCCTCCATTCACCACTGTGTAAACACGCCCTGTGTCCATTTTTAGCTGGGAGATTAAGTTGATTTGAATCCTGAGGGTCCCTAGGGTCCAACTAGCCCACTAGGTACCTCCAGTAAGTGCCACAGAGCTGCGTTGCAGAGAGGTGTAAAAAGTGGCACGGCCTGGACCACCTCTCTGCAATGCAGCTCAGTGGCGCTTACTGGAAGCACTTGGTGGGCTAGTTAGCCCCCAGGGGCCCTCAGTATTGAAGGGAAATTATATCCCCAATTTAAAACGTGCCATAGTGTGTGTTTGCACACGTCACCTCAGGCCCCGTCCCCTCCCTTCACCACTGTGTAAACGCGCCCTGTGGCTGTTCTAAGTTGAGAGATTAAGTCCCCTTGAATCCTAAGGGTCCCTAGGGTCAAACTAGACCACTAGGTACCTCCAGCAAGCGCCACAGAGCTGCGTTGCAGAGAGGTGTAAAAAGGGGCTTGGCCTCAGAACACCTGGCTGCAGCGCAGCTCCCTGGCGCATACTGGAGATGCCTGTTGGGGGCGCGTTTGGAGAGTGCTGCACGGAGGGGGCATGGCCTCCGGCACGATGCCAGTCTTTTATTTATTTTAGTTTTTTAAGAAGGGGGGCTGTTTGGTTCCCCTTCTTATTCTAATTTATTGGCCCTGATGACCCCATCCCCCAGGGCCAGTCTCCTAATTATATTTTTTTGACCCCAATCCCCAGGGCCGGCCACTGTTTTTTATTATTTTAAAAAAATATATATTCATAGACACACCTAGGACATGCTGGACAAACCGTACGTACCTATCACCATGACGATTTGCGTGATATTCATTAAAAGGCGACTATGCATGCAATGAATCCACGTGGAATGTATTTACACCACTAGTGAAGCTCTGACATGTCTGATGCCCTACCGTGCCTAATCCTGGTAGACACCCTTGTCGTTTATTTATACAAACATGGGTAGCTATTGACGGGCACATTTAATACACATGCACACCAAGCCATTCAAAGGGGATTCGACAAAAATTCGACCAAAACTATGCAAGAAACCCCCCTCACGGTTAATAAAACACACATCCACTGCCGGATGTGTAATACTTTTTATTTTACTCTCTGGAAAGGGGACGAACATCACTTGAGAGTCACAGCGTGCTCCTGACAGAGCCCAATGCTGTGTTACACCCACCATTGCCTGCCGAGTGCCACACACCTCTGTGTTGTATTCCACTAGCTAGTGCATATGCTATGACACTCTCTAGCCCATGTGCACTGTAACACCACCCCGTGAATATGTCATGCCACACTTGTCTTCGCACGGGTTATATTGCCCCATCTAACGTGCCTTTCTCGATGCCTATGTTATAACGCACAGTGCTATGCCATACATATTACAATCTGGGATCCATATCTTTGTCACAGTGCATATGCAACGTTACACTCCCCAGCACATATTTTATATTACAACTTTAGAGACTAGTTAGGTTACACAACACTGCCCTGTGCATATTACACTCCAAGGCGCATATCGCATAGCACGCGCTAGTGCCTGTGCTATCTCGCGCTCTCCAATGAATCTGTCATTGCGCACAATGTATTGCATATTATATTTCACGCCCGGTTCATCTTATATCACACTTTTTGGTGCATAGTTTATACCATACACTATATCTAGTTTTCATTTTCAATCGTGCTCTCAGGACTATGTTCTATATAACACTGTGTTCACCTACCCTTTTCACGGGCATTACATTTTGCGATAGGGGGTGGAGGGTCAGGGGGTGTTTCTGCCAAGTGAGCCCGGAGTCACAGTCACAAACGTCCACTTCTTCCTGAATAAAAGTGAGATTATGCTGCATACTTGTTCATATTTTAAGTAGTTCGCACAGACACAATGTTTTAAAAACAATAAAGTTCCTAATACCCGCCTTCTCTGAACAGTTAGCTTGCTGCCCCATCCCCCTCCTCCCTATCCTCTGTTGTGTGAATCCATGGACTAGCCTCCTCCCTCCTGCCATGCATGGTCTGATGTGCTGCCACTGCCCTCAATTTAGTATGATATACCAGTCCACTCCTCCTGCCCTCCATTGCCCAATTCTATGCCCCATCATTGACCTCCTGCTTAAACTCTGTGCTTAGCTTGCTGCCCCTATTCTCCTTCCCCCTGCCCTCCGATGTCTTTGTGCATGCCCCTGCTCCATCCTTTTTGCCCACCATGTCCCATGGACCTGCCACTCCTATCTACTCTGAGTGTTCTGTTGAGCTGCCACTCCCCTCCCACCTGCCTAGCATTGTCAGATGACTGTAACCTGTCCCTGCCACCTCCACCCTGCCTGTCCACATGCCATGCCCCTATCCTCTTCCTCCTGTCCTACATGGTCCATTGTACTGCCACACCCTTCTGCCCTCCCTGGTCTGTTGTGCTGAAACTGCTCCTCCTGCCTGCCCCGTGTGGTCTGTTGTGAGGTCCCTTCCCCTGAACTTTCTTGTCTGTGCACAGGTCCTGACCCTCCCTTCTATCCTCCATCGTCCTTTGTGCATGCCCCTCCACCCTCCTTCTTGCCCATCATAGCCATTGTGCTGCCACTAACCCTCCCACTTGCCATGCATGGTCTTCTGTGCTGCCATGGCCCCTCCCACCTTCCCTGTGTGGTCAGTTAGCTGCCCCTGACCCCCTCCCACCTTCCCTCCATGGTCTGTGTGTATGCCATCACAGTCTCACTGTTGCTCTTCATGGTGTGTCTTGCTTCTAGTGCCCATCCTGCCTGACCTCCATGGCTATCTTGCTGCTCCTGCCCTGCCCCCTTGCCCCCAGCCCTACTCCCTCCCTCCTGGCTTGTCTGTTCCATTGTAATGCCCCTGATCCGTCCCTCCTGCCCTTTATGGTCTGTTATGCTGCAGCTTTCTCTCCTGTCTGTCCATTATGGTCAGCTAGCTACCATTGCCTCTTGCCCCTCTGTTCTCTGTTGTCCATGTGCATGGTCCTGTCCCCTCCCTCTTGCTTTCTATGGATTGTTGTGCTGCACTCCCGTCCTGCATGCCCTGTGTGGTGTATTGTGCTGCTGCAAACCCTGATGCCTGCCCTGCAGGGTCAGTTTGGTGCACCTCTCCATGTCCCTCCTGTCCTCTGTTATCCAAGTCCATGTCCCTATCCCATTTCCTTCCATGATCCAATGTACCATACTTGCGAACATTTTGAACTTGGTAAGAGGGAGATTTTGAAAAAAAACTGGGGTATTGATTTTCCCCTTTGAGTTACATTGAAAAAGAGGATATTGTAGACAGGAGACAGATCAAATAAAGCCCATTTGAGCTTAAAAACATTGGACGTTTCCTGGCTGAATCGGGTCTGTTGGCATGTATGGTTGTACTACCATTGCCTCTTCCTTCTGCCCACAATGGTCTATTACATTGCCA
Source organism: Triturus cristatus (assembly GCF_964204655.1). Lineage (NCBI taxonomy): Eukaryota > Metazoa > Chordata > Amphibia > Caudata > Salamandridae > Triturus > Triturus cristatus. Next base: position 495,693,197 of record NC_140588.1, read on the forward strand.
CAGCCTTGAAGGAGGGTAGATTTTGTATCACAGGGGGCCCCTGGCCCGTTCTGTCCACACCTGAAGTATGAGACCCTTGTCCTTGCCCTGCCAGCTGCATTTGTAGGCCGTATTAAATTGACCAGCGGGTCCTGTGTTGCTATATAATTATCCTGAGACATCCTTACCACTCAGCCAGCATAAAACCCCTGTGTAGGCCCTTCTGTTCAATATGTAGGCCTCTTTGTTAAATTGACCATAGCTCTGCAATTTTAGTGTATAGCAGTCTGAAGGCAGGTCTGCGAGGCCTTCTGATCCAAACTAGTAGCCCCCACCCTACCCGAGTGCTCCGTGCTCGGTATCAAAGTTCAACATCCCCCTGAAGCTGTCGACATACAGTAGGCTGCATCCTGGACTGGTACTTGCTTCCTGGGCAGGTTTCCCGCTTTTAAGGAAGTGGCAACCGCAGAGCGTCAAGTTAGGAGAACTGAGGAGATTTTATACATGAATATATTGAATTCCCGTACAATACCCATTATTTTCTGCTTGCTCTATGGAACTTACGATAAGCGATTGGCCTGAGAGACTGACCTTTTCACCCAGTCCATTGTCAGCATTAAGTGGGTAAATGACGAAATGTCTGGTAAAATCTGCAGACGAAGCTTTTGGGTAGCATACGTAGGTAGATGTAGCGTGCAAAGGAGCCCACAAAATGATATAAAAAGGGAGCACCCACAGATATCGACGGACTACCTCGCCGTCTGTATGTAGGTTAACAGGCAGTGCAGGTTTTCCCCAAGAGCTGGGAGCTCTTGTCTTCCTTTGCTTAAAATGTCTTGCTCTGCTTTGCTTGAAGTATCTTATTCTATTTTACCTATATGAAATGTCATGTTATGTTTAACCATTGTTCTCTTTACTTTTGCATTTAAAAGATTTTGTATTGTAATTGCAGGAATGCTTGCTCTAAGAGTAAACGTGAGTGTTCCTAGGTAACATTTTCCTTGGTGTAACTTGTTTCTCATGATGCATTTATAGATGTGTTTTCTCTCTCTCTCTGTCAGTACATTAATTGAGATACAGAGAATATTATGACAGCTGTATGATTATCTGGATTCTGTATTTTGTACTTTATGTCTCTATTCTGCGGTTTCCTTGAAGTTGCATCTTCTCATTAAACTGCCATTGTATTCTGCCTCCAATTCCATGTCTCAGATGTCTGTTTTCTTCATTTTTGGAGCAAGCGTTCCTAGGCACCCCGGCTCAAATTAAGGTGCCCCTTTTGTCCCTGACTCACTCTCCTGCTCAGTTCTGTGGTGGCTCCCGGGGATCTGGGGACCGCCCCTAGCTTCCTTGACCCGTAATAGATATTCCCTCCAACAGCCTCTCTTGCAAGTCCTGTATTGTTGGTTTGTTGCCCCTGCCCCCCTTTCCACTGCCCTCCATAGTCTGTTGTGCTTCCACGGCCCTTCCTGCCTGCTCAGTGTGGTTAAATTGTTGCCTTTGCACCCTCCTACCTGCCTTCAATTTTCAGAGTCCGTGCCCCTGGCCTCTGCCTCTCAACAGTATCCTAATGAACAACTAGATTGCTAACATTCTATATTTATTACAAAAGTGTGGAACGCCTGACATCATCTTGATGTAATCAAAACTGTAATACCTAGAGCATTTCCCTTAGAAATTACATATATGAGAGGGTCTTATTGGCATCAAAATTATGGTTAGTGCTCTAAAAGACTAAAATAAGGACATATTTTCTGAGTTTTCAAATAGCGACAAAGCACTTTTAAATTATTTGTTATCTTTATGTTTTTTTATCCAGTTGACCACTTGATTAAATGTTGCACTTAGGGGAGAGGATGTGGTGTTACTTCCAGAACTGCAGACTTTGCAACTGGGGAACCAGGTTGAAGTTTCTGCTTCAGCTCGACATTCTGTGATTCTGGTCAAATCACTTAGTCTCCCCATGTCTACAACCAAAATGAATTTGTTCTTGTGTGATGTAACCAATGCTCATGTAAAGCACTCCAATACCTGACAAGTCTGCACTATATAACACTGCAAAAACACAAAATAATAAGTGTTTTGCACACTTCTGTCATTGGGCTATATTTGGGCTACATCTGGGTGATTTTGGGCTACATTTGGGCTCTTTTGTCTCCGGTGGCCATCTTGGGAGATTTATTTGTTATGAAGTTTCCTAATTTCCTCATGTACTGCAGTCTTCTCAGTAGGAAATGCTTTCAGTTTTTTACTTTGATTCCATCATGAAGGTATTCAGATATGTCACACATTTGCCATAAATTCTGAATGTTAGCACTCTAGTTGCTCATTAGATCACTGTAGTAAAACTACTGCACCATGGAAGTCTGCTCCTGGTATTAAAAGTGCATGTTTCAGTCTGCATGTCAGAATTTTTTAATGAAATAGAAGAGGATTTGAGAAGTCACTCAAAATGTGCCCTCATTTTCTTTCTTCAGCATTAATCATAATTTCTATGGCAAAATGAACCTCCTCATTGTGTTCCTTTTTAAATTAAATGTTTTAAGTGTTACCAGTTTATTCCAATCAAGATGGCTTCAGGTGTGCCATACTTTTGTCATAATGAAGACAGTAAGCGCTCTAGTTGTTTTTAAGAACATTCTGGGACATTCTGTCATTGGGCTATACTTGGGCTACATCTGGGTGATATTTGGGCTACATTTGGGCTCTTTTGTCTCTGGTGGCCATCTTGGGAGACTTATTTGTTATGAAGTTTCCTAATTTCCTCATTTACTGCAGTCTCCTCAGTAGGAAATACTTTCAGTTTTTTACTTTGATTCCATCAAGAAGGCATTCAGATGTGTCACACATTTGCCATAAATTCAGAATGTTAGCACTCTTTTTGCTCATTAGATCACTGTAGTAAAGCTACTGCTCACCAGGGAAAACTGCTGCTGGTATTGAAAGTGCATGTTTCAGTCTGCATGTCAGAATTTTTTAATGAAATAGAAGAGGATTTGAGAAGTCACTCAAAATGTGCCCTACTTTTTCTTTCTGCAGCACTAATCATACTTTTTATGGAAAAATGAACCCCCTCATTTTGTTCCTTTTTAAATTAAATGTTTTAAGAGTTACCACTTTAATCCAAGCAAGATGGCTTCAGGTGTGCCATACGTTTATCATAAGTAGGACTGTTAGCGCTCTAGTAGTTCTTTGGAACACTCTGGGAAGCTGCAGTAGAACACAAAGGAATCAACTGACAGTCTCTGCCCTTGTTGGATGTACATGTTTTACTGAGAATGTCAGACTTCATTCTCACATGACTGAGAAAGATAATGTGAATTTACAGAAAATAAGCTCTCAGTTTAGCCTATAGATCACCTTCCAAACCTCTGTGGTAAAAGCATGAGAAAATATTTTTCTCTCAATCATGATATCCCAGCAGAAGGCTTTTTCACATGGTGAAATCACCTTAGAACATACCACAATTCCTAAAATGAGTATGGTACCATCAACAAATGATTTTTAATGTAACTAAAGTTTTAAAACCTTCTATTAACTGCAATGCTTTTTAATGAGGTGCTATCATGTATATTGGTCCCAAGATGGCTGCCAACACTTCTTGGATGAAGTGCTGACAGCCAATCAGATCTCAGGATGAGATGTGTGGTTAGGCTCCGCCCACATATATATATGCTTTTAAATGCTATTTTCTCAGGAAATACTGAACAGATTTACACCAGACCTGCAAAAGGCACTTCCTTGACCTTATGGCTACCTCTCTGCCAAATTTCAAGTAATTCTGTTCAGCCGTTCGGGCTGTAGCTGTGTCTAAAGGTCCTATGGAAAAATGCATGGGGAAAACACGTTTTGGGACCCCCCTTTTTTCTCGGCCCCTGCTTGACGAATCCCCCCGAGACTTTCAGGGTAGGAGCGGAGCGGAGCGCCCCACCTATTTTGAAAATTTCGCGAGGATTCGTCGACCGGCGCCAAAGTTATTCCAAATAGAATGTTGCGGATTTCCTATGGAAACAGGGTCCTAACTATAACTACCTACTGGCGACTGCCAGTAGGTAATATATATATATATATATATATATATATATATATATATATATATATATATATATATTTCGAAACAGTCGATTCCTGGCCAAGAAAAGAATCCACACGAGCCCACTCGATCATTAAAGCAGCTTTATTCCTCAAAGGGCAGAAGAGGGTGACGCGTTTCGACCACGTCCGTGGTCTTGGTCACATGACCATAGTCTCCATTTGCACCAGTTAAAAAGGGCAAGTGCACTTTTTTAACCCCTTCCCCGCTCATGACGGAACCGTTCCGTCATGAGCCACGGTTGCCGTGTGCTCATGACGGAACGGTTCCGTCATGACAATCCTGTTGGCGGCCGCTCCGCCTGCGCGGCGCTGTTTCCCCGCCTGTGCGGGGCGACAACGCAAATGGGCGGAGTCATGACGGAACCGTTCCGTCATGAGCACAGCTCAACTGTGGCTCATGACGGAGCGGCTCCGTCATGAGCACAGGCCCACCGCGCTGCCCCCCTGCCCCCCCCAGCGCTGCAGCGGAATGTCCGCAGCAGCGAAGGGGTTAATGCATAGACATAGAAGAAATAAACAATTGGTAGTTTGTTTGTACATAATGCAACAAATTATATAATTGTGATTTGCAAAATTACAATTCCAGAAAAGTACAGGAAATAAACTGACAATACAATTCTTTTCATTGTTAGTTCGTGACAGTAACCAGTAGGTGAATATGCAAAGGTGTAGTTTTGCATGTGTTAACACGCCATGGAGGACTAGTGCCTATTGGTAAGCTATGTGACCAAATTAGTGTGGTTTCTAAATAATATAGAAGAGATTTTTTCTCACAAAATAAAACGAAAAATGTGATGAACATCTATTCAAATGTTGACTTGGAGTAGGGGGGACTCCGGTGCTCGTAATTCTATCACTGATGTGAGATACAGGAGAATTCATAGTGGTGTTCCTGTATAAAATCAAAAAGACAAATTGGATTAGTGACATAGTTTAACACAACCATTATTCAAGGACATAGCTATATTTCACTTTCACTGGTTACATGTGATTTTCTAAATCCTGTACATTCAATACAATATAATCAGAAAAAAGGAAAGCGCATTTTTGTTTTTGGGGTTTTTTTTAAAAAGGGGGAGAGGGATATGGGCAGGGCGTGAGTAGCCCACCAAGGTCTTTATGTTTCAGTATCAAATAATGTCTCATTAAAGGTGGGAATAAAGTTCCTTGTCCTGATTCAGGCCATCCGGAAATTTGGTGCCTGCTAGGAGGATGAAACGTGATTCAAGTTTGCGTAAAGAGGCAATACGGTTCCCTCCTCTAGTGTTGGGTTTGACTGTATCCAATCCAAAATATTTGGCTTTGGTCCAGTCGGCCCCATGTTCCTTCGAGAAGTGTCTTGCCGTGCTGTAAGTTTGGTCGCAATTTGTAATTGCTCGCCAGTGTTCCAGGATACGTTTTTTAATCGGGAAGGTAGTAGATCCGATATACCATAACTGGCAAGGACATACTATTGCATACACCACAAAGTCAGTATTGCATGTAATGAGTTTCGGAATTTTACAGAGTGTTTTTGTTCTCTCAAGTGTGACTTCTGATACATTGTTGCTGTTTTTACAGGCCTTACAATTCCCACATTTTCGGAAACCCTTCATTTGCTGGAGCCAGCTTGTTTCTTTCGTTTGTAAATGGCTATGTACCAGCATGTCTTTGAGAGATGGACTTCTCATGAATGTAATTGATGGGGTGGCCCCTATTTCATTTCTCAAGATTGGATCCTATTTAAGGATGTCCCATCTGTTTTTTAGGATACTTCGCATCTGATTGGATTGACTGCAATATTTGGTTATGAATCTTACTGTTTTTTTGGGAGTGGTCTGATTAGTTACAGTCTGTTTGGTTTTGTTGAGAATTTCATCCCTTGATTGACTATCCATTCTTTTTTCAGCCTGCAGTATCACTTTTCTGGGGTACCCTCTTTCCTTGAATCTCATTTTCATTTCCTGCTTCGTGTTTTCATACATTAGGTTGGTACTGCAATTACGCTTAGCTCTTAGAAATTCACTATAGGGGATTCCCCACCTGAAACTCGGTGGATGGGCACTGGCAGCATGCAGGATTGAATTTCCTGCTGTTTTTTTCCTAAAAAGATTAGTGCTAATTCTGCCGTTATCATTACTGAGTTTCAGATCAAGGAAATCGACACATTCTTGACTATAGTGTCTAGTGAATTTGAGATTGACATCATTCTGATTAAGACAATTGATAAACAGATTGAGTTCAGTCTCTGTTCCTTCCCATACAAAAAAGATGTCATCAATGTATCTGAGCCACTTTGATACACATAGAGTCCAATGTTCAGTTTGTTCATTCCAGAGCACCTGCTTCTCCCACCAGCCTACCATGAGAGTGGCATAGCTGGGGGCGAAGCAGGTGCCCAAGGAAGTGCCTTGTAGTTGTTTATAAAATTCTTTCTCAAACATGAAAACATTCTCCTTTAGACAGATATTGATCATGTCCAAAAGCATGAGTGTGTGTTCCAGAAGTTCTATTCTACGTTTCTTGAGAAAGAATTTGCAGGCTTTCACACCATCATCATGTCTGATGCTGGTGTATAATGCCTCCACGTCCAGACAAACCATCCAATGGTTTGTTCCTAATTTAACATCCTTGATTTTCAGTAGGAAATCTGTGGTGTCTCTGAGATAGGATGAGAGATCTTTGACAAAGGGAAAAAGGAAGTGATCTACATATGTGCTAGTATTTTCAAGCAGACTGTTTTTTGATGAGACAATAGGTCTCCCTGGAGGTTCGATCATGTCTTTATGTACAGTGATGTCACTGACCATGTCATGAATGATGTAATATGTGACATCATCAGCAGTTGATTGCGGGCGCGCGAGATGTAGTTAGTACAACTAACTATATCGGAGGAATTTCAATGGTTTTGTTCGAGTGAAATGTCCAGCTAACTATAACACCCCTAAAACCTATTGTTTTTTCAGTGAATTTCTAAGGTTTTTTAAATTCTAATTCCTAACTATATTAGGCCTGAAACCTTTGGTTTTTTCAGTGAATTTCAAAGGTTTTTTAAATGCTAATTCCTAACTATATCAGGCCTGAAACCTATGGTTTTTTCAGTGAATTTCAAAGGTTTTTTAAATGCTAATTCCTAACTATATCAGGCCTGAAACCTATGGTTTTTTCAGTGAATTTCAAAGGTTTTTTAAATGCTAATTCCTAACTATATCAGGCCTGAAACCTATGGTTTTTTCAGTGAATTTCAAAGGTTTTGTAAATGACAATTTTTAATGTATTAATTGTTATACTGATTTTTTTGATACTGATTTACTACATTTTTTAAACTATTTATTTTTAGATATATTTTTTTTAATTACATTATGATTACATTATACATTGCAATATAAAATATACTTTCTCAGAATTAATTACTTTAGTTTAAATACTTTGCAAATAGGCAATAGACTTTCAAGTACAGTAGTTACAGTTGTTGCAATGGGCAACACAATTTCAAACACAATGCAACATTGAGCTCAATGTGAATTTCTAGTCAAATGCAATTAGTTACTTTATGGATTACTTTTCTAACCACAGGACTGGATCCTAGATTCAGTCCTTGGACACTCCTGTAAACAGTTGAGTAAAAGTGTTTTGGTTACAGTAGTTATTTTTAAGGAATATTATTTTATTTGAAAAGTTGACAATTAGAAAAGTTTTCACATAGAATCACCAATGTTATCCTACGGCAGAAATTTCACTTAGCAGGTAAGTAGTGTTATCGTTACTTTTTCTTACTCAGTGGTGGATCCTGAATCCAGCACTGGCCAATCTCCTGTAAACAGTTGAAAGAATTTGTTTAAGTCATACAGACGATTTTTTAGGAATATTTTTAGTTTGTGAAAATAGACACTTAGAAACTTTTCTGGTGAAAACTACACAATGGATTCCTATGGAAGGAAATACAAGTTACTGGTAAGTACGCTTAGAATTACTTTTCAGAGTCAGTGCTGGTCTAAAAGATGCAGCACTAGGTTCTCTCCTGATAACAGGTGAGTAAATCCGATTTCGTGGTTCGGCTGATATTAGAGGAATATTTGTACGTTTCAAAAATGGACACTTAGAAACTTTTCTGGTGAAAACCACACAATGGATTTCTATAGAAGGAAATACAAGTTACTGGTAAGTACGCTTAGATTTACTTTTCAGGGTCAGTGCTGATCTAAAAGATGCAGCCCTGGGTTTACTCCTGATAACAGGTGAGTAAATCAGAATTCGTAGTTCGGCTGATTTTAGAGGAATGTTTGTACAATGGTGATGGAAGGGGGCGGGGCCTGAGGTGACATGTGCAAACACGCCCTGTGGCGCGTTTTAAGTTGGGGAATTAATTCCTCTTCAATCCTGAAGTCCCCTGGGGGCCAACTAGCCCACCAGGTACCTCCAGTATGTGCCAGGGAGCTGCATTGCAGAGAGGTGTTCAGAGGCCACGCCCCTTTTTACAACACTCTGCAACGCAGCACCGTGGCGCTTACTGGAGGTACCTGGTGGGCTAGTTGGCCCCTAGGGGACCTCTGGATTGAAGAGGAATTAATTCCCCAGCCTAAAACGCGCCACAGGGCGTGTTTGCACACATATCACCTCAGGCCCCGCCCCCTACCTTCACCACTGTGCAAACGCACCCCGTGGGGTGTTTTAATTTGGGGGATTAAGTCCCCTTGAATCCTGAGGTCCCCTGGTGGCCAACTAGCCCACAAGGTACCTCCAGTATGCGCCAGGGAGCTGCATTGCAGAGAGGTGTTCAGAGGCCATGCTCCTTTTTACAACACTCTGCAACGCAGCTCCGTGGCGCTTAGTGGAGGTACCTGGTGGGCTAGTTGGCCCCTAGGGGACCTCTGGATTGAAGAGGAATGAATTCCCCAACTTAAAAAGCGCCACAGGGCATGTTTGCACACATATCACCTCAGGCCCCGCCCCCTACCTTCACCACTGTGCAAACGCATCCGTGGTGCGTTTTAAGTTGGGAGATTAAGTCCCCTTGAATCCTGAGGTCCCCTGGCAGCCAACTAGCTCACCAGGTACCTCCAGTAAGCGCCACGGAGCTGCGTTGCAGAGAAGTGTAAAAAGGGGCATGGCCTCATTACACCTCTATGCAACGCAGCCCCCTGGTGCATACTGGAGGTTCCTGGTGGGCTAGTTGGCCCCCAGGGACCCCCAGTATTCACGGGGAATATAAAACCCCCCTTGCAAATGCTCCAGGGGGAGATTTTGCAGAGTGGTGCAAGGAGGGGGCGTGGCCTCCGTCCCGATCCTGTCTTTTTTTTTCCTTTTTTTAGAAGGGGGGCTGTGTAGCCCACCTTCTTTTTCTAATTTATTGGCCCTGGGGAACCCATCCCCCAGGGCCTGCCCCCAATTTTTTTTTTAATAAAAAAATAAAAAAATCGGGAAGGGGGCCGCGTGGCCCCCCTCCCGAGGCCATAATTTGCCCCGGGGACCCCATCCCCCAGGGCATGGCCGTTTGTTTTGTAATTTTTGTATTTTGGAGGGGGGCTGCCTTGCCCCCCTCCTGTGGCCCCTTTTGGCCCCGGGGACCCCATCCGCTGGGGCCATTTTTTTTTTTTTTAATTTTTTTTTTAAGGAGGGGGGCCACATGGCCCCCCTCCCGGGAGGCTACTGGCCCCAGGGACCCCATCCCCAAGGGCCTGGCCACCTCGTTGGGGACTATGGGGGGGTCCCCAATCCCCCCACGGTCCCAGCCGGCTCCCCGCCTCCTGTGGGAGCCGGCATTGCTTTTCCACATGGGGAGCAGCTAACATGCTGCTTCCCATGTGGAAAAGCAATCTGCTTTGCTTCATTGAAGCGAGAGCAGGTTTTCCTGCTCTCGCTTCAATGAAGCAAAGCAGTTTGCAATGGCAGGGTGGGAGCCGCGAGGCTCCCGCCCTGCCATTGCAAACAGCAGTGTCCCGGGGGTGGGCACTCCAATGTTTGGCTGCCACATATCTAAAATTACCACAAGGTGTGCTGACAATGACCGAAGGGGTCGAGAGGGCACATACCACTGAAACAATTCCTGCAGTGGAGCAGGTCCTTGCCCATGAAGTCCTTTAAACACTAAACAAAGTGCTTTAAAGATAATTCGCTGTGGGACAGGCAGCCAATGAAGATCAGCTAACGCCGTGGAAGAAGAGTCAGAACGGCGCCGGGAGAGAGCCAGCTTGGCCGCCATATTCTGCACACGTTGTAGTTTAGCCACCAGGTTGGCCGGAGCTCCCAGCAATAGTGCGTTGCAGTAATCCAGCCTGCTCAATATGGTGCCACGCACCACTTCTGGCCGAACATGAGCCGGCAGCAGCGGAAGAATCTTCCACAGCATGCGGAGCAGCATCATGCAAGTGGCCACAGTTTTATTCACAAACAGGTCCAATTGGAGATTAGACCCAAGCACTACGTCCAGATTCCTGGCGGAGGCAGCTGCCGAGGGAGCATCCTGAAAGGATGTAGGCCAGAAATCAGGAGGCAGAGGCCGAGGAACACGGTCCAGCGAGCAGTGTAATACCTCTGTTTTGGAGCTATTAAACTGCAGGGAATTCTGCCTCAGCCAATCTGCAGTTGACGCCATACACTGGTGGAAAGTCTCCAGAGGCACCGCATCCTTACCCTCGATGGAAAAGATGAGCTGCGTATCATCGGCATAATTAATAACCGAAATGCCGAATGATTTAATCAGACTCACCAGAGGGCGGGGATAGAGATTGAACAAAATAGGGCTGATGGCCGACCCTTGCGGGACGCCCTGCTCAACCGCTTTAATCTCCGACTGGAATGGTGGCATAGCCACTACCTGGCGCCTGTCTCCTAGGTAGGAGATAAGCCAGTCACGAGCCAAACCCTTCACCCCTGCATCCTCGAGTCTACTGACCAGGATGTCATGGTTGACCGTGTCGAAGGCGGCCGACATGTCGAGCAGCACTAGAAAGGCTGCTCGTCCAATGTCGGCTCGCGAGCGAAGGTCGTCCAAAACGGTCACCAGGGCAGACTCCGTGCCGTGTACTGGTCTAAAACCAAATTGAGACGCGTCCAGGCGGAAATTGGTCTCCATAAAACTGGACAGATGTGTAGTAACCAGTTTCTCCAGAATCTTAATGGGAAAAGGGAGCAGCGATATAGGTCTATAATTTGCTGGACAGGTGGGATCCAAAGTTTCCTTCTTCAATAAAGGTGAGACCACTGCTAATTTCCAACACTCCGGAACACGTGCCAAAGAAAGAGACTGGCAACAAATAGCGTACAGCGGGGGAAAAAGCTCCATCTGGAATATTTTCCAGTATTTGTGTGGCAAAGGGTCCCGAGGGGAACCAGAGGATACACTATTAGCCAGCCGGCAGAACTCCTCAAAAGACGGAAGGGGAAAACTATCCAACTGTGCCTGTTCACCACCTACCCCTTTCGTCTCCATGTCAGCCACTAGTACGGAACCCCGTACAGGCTGGATAACAAAAGTGGGCGTCGGAGTAAGCTTGCTTAAGATCAAAGCGATCTTGTCTTCAAAAGCCTGCGCCAAAGAAGTACATAGAGCTTGAGAGGCAGGGATGTCGTTAGCCACAGAGGTAGGTCGAGAGAGATCCCCAACAATCTTAAACAGGGCCTGCGTTTTATTCGATGCGTTTAAGAGCGATTCCTCAAGGAATCGCGCTTTGGCACCTTTAATAATATAATTGATTAGCGATAAAATGGGAGATGGATTCAAAAGCTTTAATGATTTCCTCATTTCACTGAGACTGGGCAGTCATGCAGTCTTGATCTCATTCAGGCAATTAGCTTGAAGAAACGCAAAAAAGGAGTCAGGAGTGATTTGTATCCATTTCAGCCTTCTTCCCCCATCAGTTGTTCGCAGTGCGGCTCCACCCCCACTCCCGTTCTTCATGCTCAATACAGGCCAAATGGCTTTAAGGCATAGAGGGTTGTGGTCACTAAAAATGCTTTCTTTGATACTAAAATCAGCTATCAGGTAAAAAAGAGGGGAGAAACAAAGATGTAATCAATGAAAGTGTCTGCACCTTGCCCATTAAACGTGCAAATGATGGACCTCTGATTGAGATCCAATTTGCCCACAGCTGATTGGAGGTCAAAATCACATGTAAGGGTGTTCAAAGTGTCCCCCTGACCACTATGTTCAAGATGTTCTGAGGAATAACAGGGACAACCTGAACCCCCAATGCTTTGCGATCTTGGGTCCCTGCATGGGTGAACATTAAAATCTCCCACCATAATGATGTTAGAAGTGTGGCAGGTAGAGCTCTTGAAATTAGTCAAAAAGGTACCCAGGCGTATGATATTACACACTTCAGGAAGAGACGAGGTAGCATTCTAAAAATTCAGGAGCAATAAACTTCTAGGTCCTAAAGAAATTAACAAGGCCTGCAGACACAGGTTATTTGTTTTCAAATCAACAATAACCCCTTTTAACTTTAAGGAAACATAAACAGTGAAACCCCGCTTGGCTCCAACCACCCTTGAAGGGATTGCGGGTACTGAGAAAGACTTGAACCCTTCCAAAGGAGGGGAGTTATCGAAAACCCAGATCTCTTGCAGATGAATAAGGTCAAACATTTTTACAAAATAACACCACTCTGTAACCACAAACTTGCTAGCCAAGCCAGCTATGTTCCAAGATATATGATTACAAGCATTAGAGCCCCTAAGGTAAGGTCCATGAACGGTATGGTCCCACTGGTGCTGAGGGACTAATGGCGGTGACAAAGCTATAGGGATCATAGTTATGGGTTCTGCAAGTCAATCACAGATATCAAGATTAGGGGAGCAAACGAGTTGAAAATTTGGACCAATGGACTGGTGTGGGGTCCTGAAACCATACCTGTGGGCTGTACGTGAAGATTTGATAGTGTACCATGGGGTTGGAGTTAATGCCGGGGGTGGTGGTATGTAAAAGAAGGCCGGAGGAAGGGCCCTGATGGAAGAAACAGGGCCCATTGTGGAATAGTCATTGGCAGAATGTAGGATTCTCTGTGTCAAGTGCGGCTGGTTAAAATTGATTATTATACAGTCTCCAATGCGGCTCTTTTTTGACCCTCCTATCCAGGCCACCCTCCGGGCCATGATGATGTGCTTCTCCACTCTGATTCCCAGACATGCAATTTGTTCAACCAGTGCAAGACTTTATTTTTCAGCTGGTAAAAATCTTCAGTGGAGCCAAGGTTTAGCACTGATATGTTACCCAGGACCACAATGTACGGTGTAGCCCTGGGCTGCGCACTTAAATCCCTGATTGGGGGGGCTCCCGTCTGCTCCATACTCACTCCTAGGGGGCAAGTTGCTACTTTGGCAACAATCTATCCCAGCAGCCAGCTTAGGGAAGGCCACCGCCTGGGGTCCTTCCTTTAGCAACTGGGACGGGGGCAGGACAGGCCATAACAGGGGGAAAGCAGGCGGGATAATAGACTGCTGCTGTTGAGGGTGAGTCGTATATACCCAGATATGTAGCGGGGAAGTGGCAAACTGATCTGGGCCCCTATGCCTCCCATTGGCCGCATTAGCCATATGATCAATGGGGACTATGTTGCTAGACTTCTTGTTGAGTTGATACCTATAAGAAATGTCCCTTTCAATTGAGGCCAGGCGTTGCTTGATTGGGTCCAGTTTGGAGTCCAACTCCTCAAGGAGGGAAACCACACAGGCGTACAACATAGTCACAATCTCATCTTTTGTGGGCGACACTATACCTGGGCTAGTGGATGTCAAGCTATCCGCTCTTGACCGTTTAGCCTTGGCCCCCAACAAAGTGCACTTACGCTTAGTCCCAGGTTCTAGCCCCCTGCTAGACACCTCTTCTCCTACAATCTGATAAGTAGCGGGGGAATTAACAGTGGACACACCAGAAACTGTTGGGATCACTGGTGCAGGAAGACCCCTACAAGCCCCCCACTACACTTGGGGTCAATACCCCTATAATACTCCTGGCCCAGGCTTGAGGGGGGTGCAGGAGATGTGTGGGGATCCACTATGTTCACAGGACTCAAAACGGGGGTCTGACCAGATAAAAAGCTGGGGATACAAGGATCCAGAAGGATGACGGGAGATCCCAACAATCTGAGAGTCACCAACTTGATTTCCTTATCTAGAACCCCTGCCGCTCTCTGCAGAAAGCAGTCCCTAGTGTTTTTTTTGTGTCTGATTTACAAATGCAGACCTACCTCTTTAGACACATTTTGTCGCTGGATTTGAGTTGCACCAGTGCGCAGTGAAGAAGCCTTTAATTTCCCTCAAGGACAATGGAGATACAAATTTGTGCCAGCCTCCATCCCGTGCCTATCTATCCTTTCTTAGTTTATTCCCCTAGCTGGACTGCCCTACATTATTTGATTTACAAGACTGGCCAAGTCTGTTTCGTGAATCAATGTACCACTGTGTCCACGCTTGAATTAGAACAGGTAAATGGCATGCATTGCACGCTGAGTGATTGCTGTTTGTGAATGTGTTGAGATGATTCATGTGATGGCAGGCAGTGATACTGGGTTTTTGTTTAACTATAACTATTACGCTTGATTGTGTTTGTGATGATGATTTACAATGTTGGTGGCCCAATGATGGGTGATAATTTCTTTCCAGAAGGTGATTTTTTCCTTCTCCTTTGACACTTAGCGAGATTTGTTTGTTGGGTCCACGCTGCTTTGTTTTCTGCTTCACACTCCTGACAGACCTGACCAGTCCCTTTAGCTAACACACACAAATCTAGTCTACACAAAAAATGACTCAATGTGTTTCTCTTGTTCTTCATCAACAGCATTGTACTACATGTCAATCTATCTCATTTCAGTCAGCACTCAGTGGGTATGGAGTTAGACACGTTACTCAGAGTCAGGAGGATGATGGAAGTACTCAGGGCATAATGACTACTTCAACAAGTGCCCCCAGAAGAAGGAAGTAATTTATCAACTTTACTTAAACCAACCTATTTGGTGATGAGTTTAAAGAGGCCTACTCAACTCTGTGAGGTGTTGGTGAGGTGAGAGAGGTACATTGATTTTATTTTATTTACAAAAAGCAATGTTGCTGGGTGTGTATGCTGGCTGGCACAAATTGGAAACTATGTAGTGGTTGGGTGGGGGGCTTGTTTCCGTAGGTGACTGGAGACAGATAACGGGTCATGAATGATCCTCACATTTTGCACATGCTGTTAGGTTACATATTATTATTATTCCATTGCTAAAAAAGGCACAGGCTAATCCTTCGGACCCTGCCAACTATTGACCTATCTCCCTTCTTCCGGCCTTCTCTAAACTCTTGGAGAAACATGTTAATCAGCAGCTATCTTCCTATCTCGAAATGAACTGCCTACTTCACCCAAGCCAGTCTGGTTTCTGACCTAATCATAGTAAGGAAACTGCCCTTATGGAGGTGGCTGACTCCATTTGGCTGAGCCTGGAGACAGGTGAGAGAGCGCTGCTGATCTTGTTAGACCTATCGGCTGCTTTCGATATGGTCTCACACCATATGCTTCTGTCTCGGCTCCACTCGATTGGCAGCAGGGGTCAGGCCTGGAAATGGCTGGCATCCTTCTTTGAGTGGGGGGGCAAGAGGTTAGGTGCCATCCCTACTCTGCCGCCTCACACCAGTTAAAAGATTGGGGTCCCACAGAGTTTGGCTTTGAGTCAGACCCTGTTTAACATCTACCTCACACCCCTAGCCACATTGTCGGAATTGCTGAGGGGGGGAAATTGTGTCGTACGCTGATGACACGCAGCAGTTGTTTACATGGAAGAACAACGAGCCATGTCCTGGGTTGTCAATCAGTGCCTGCCTTTCGGCGTTTTTTAGGTGGCTGGCTGCGAATCATCTGAAATGTAACACAGGGAAGACATAGTTACTCTTCTTCGGCAAGGGTGCTGCAAGTCTTCTGGCCAGCGGACACACCATCCCCCATGGCGAACGACAACTTGGCAGTGAAAAATCTGGGGTTCATAATGGACAACCAGTTGCTCTTCTGCGCCCAAGTCAATACGGTGGTAAGCACCTGCTTTTTCCTGTTACGTCTCTTGCAGACATTTTTATGTTTTCTGTTGAGAGTTACCAGCCAACAGGTGACTCAAGCCCTGATTATATCCCGGTTGGACTACAGGAATGGTACCATCTTTGAGCTTCCCCGGAATGCCCATGTGTCCCACCTTCGGAGAAGCCTTCATTGGGTCCCAGTAAGGAAAAGAGTAATCTTCAAGACCTTGCTCATTACCCGGAAAGCCCTGTATGGGACTGGACCAGAGTACCTCATGTAGGAGAGTAGGATCTGCTTCCTATGGTTACCCCCACTTTTTGCTGATGTTTCACTGTTTTTCGACTTTAGTCTGGCTGGGACCCTGCTATTCAGGGCCCCAGCCTAGCTGCTTCCTCTCTACATTGATTGCATATACTTTAGGTACACCACAGATTGGATTCTGGGGTACCCTTATAAATCCCTAGTATATGGTATACTATATACCCAGGGCATAGGTACCCCAGAGGCCTCTCAGGGGCTGCAGCAAGTATTATGCCACCCCTGTGAGACCATTTAAAGTGACACAACAGGTCTGCTACAGCAGCCTGTGTAAGGTGGTGTATGCACCCCTTACTCAGATATAGGTTCCCTATATCTATCCATATCACTGCACATATAAACCTACCAGTCACCCCCATGGCAGGTCTTATCAATCCTGAAGACAGGGTGCTGGGTTTTATGTGAGAGGGTGCCCATGCATGAGCAGAGCCCCTCTGCAGCCTTCGGAACCTTTATTCCGGGGTTGTTTGTGATGCAGCCAAACCATATACTTAAGTGCATTATAACCTCGAGATAAATGCTAACTTTGGAATGGCTGCACGGAAACATGTCGTGTTTGGTGTCAAACACCTTGGAATCATACCTCCACACCAGTAACTGGTGTGGGAGGTATGATTCCACCCTACTAAAGGGAGAACCATGACTTCACCGGTACACCCGGTACCAGCTTCACAGACCCTGGCATCACAAAATGGATGCTGCCAGCCACAGACACGAGTCTTCCCTCCTGCTGCTGGATGAAACTCCTGCAGGGGATGCCTGGACAATAGGTTTCCTGTGACAGGGAGGTGTGAACACCTCTCAGACAGGCTTTATTGTATTGGGGCTGGGTGGGTGCACTCAAAGAGTGCTTTGATGTCTGCACTGGGGGCACATTTGGTGTCCCTGTGCATAGTCCAGCTCAAACCGGTTGCAGGGGCTACCAGCCCCTGCTCTGGCGTGAAACTGAACAAAGGATATGGGTGTAGCTACGCCTCTGTCCTGACTCTCCCATAGGTGGGTCCCCAGAGTTTGTCCCACCCCTTCCTTGGGTATAAAGTAGGAACCTCTGCTACAGAATCACAGAACTTCTACTATCTACACGACGTTGGATGACCAAATAATCTCCCTTGGAGTAAAGGAGTTACTCCCCTGCAAGGCAGGCACCAAAGATGCATCTGTCCGGTTTGCAACTACGCAGCTCCTGAAGGACTCCGAAGACTTTGCAACACAGGAGGTGGGTTTCCAAGCTTCCCCCAAAGCCGATCCATGCTCTTGGCAATCCCTGAGGCTGTGCTTTGGGCTACTTGTAGTCCAGACCCCAGGCAGTGACTCCACTGAAGATTAATGACCTACACTCCTTGAGTGACCCGTGGGCTGGTATTTAGTGATTCCTCTCGAGGTCCCTTTGCGATCCCTTGTCCGTCAACTTGTGCTCCCTAAGAAGTGTACTTTGACTTTCAATGGGCTTACCTGGTTGTTCCAGACGTGCCCTGACTCTCCATCGCTTAGGGAGTCCACAGGACCTTGCTGGTCCACACCAAAGCCGTTTTACTCTCACCACGTGGGTTGCCATTGCCAAGGCTTGTTGGTCTCCAATCCGGACACCGACCCCCCAGCACTCGACATCCTTTGTGGGACAGCTCGCTGGCCATCGTCGACACCTCTTGGTCTCCGTGGCAGTGGAGTCAAGCTTTACCTCATCGCACCTGAAACACCCAACATCGGTGGGCATTCGTCTATCGTGCCCCTGGTCACTGGCAAGTTACCCAGACTCTGTCCCCCCTGCTTTCAAGTTCTTCACATTTTCGATCCAGGCTTGGATCACACCGGACACTTTTCCTTTCCATGGCAGCAGTACTTTGCAGCAACTCTCCATTGACAACATCGAAGATTCCTGACACGATTTGACACCTATGCACCCGGCTTCCCTGGGTTAGGTAACACAAGTACTCCGGTGCTCATGTGGGTGCTGGCATTACTACCTTCTAAGTCTAAAAGGATTTGCTCCAAGTCCTCTCCATGGGAGCCCGATTCCGATCCTGTATTATTTTTTCCCGTACGACTCGTATCCGTATTTTGTTTCCGTACGAATCGTACAAGTCACGTCCGACTCGTGAAGTACGATCCATACGGGAAAAAGTACATACGGATCTGCCCGATCCGTATGAATCGTAGCTGGAAAATTAGTACGAGACGGACCCGGACACTTCTCCGTCAAATCGTAAAAATGAAGTCCGACCGTACTAGTACGATCCGGACCGGCTTTACAATTTACGATTCGTACGGAAAACGTCCCGTACACGGGGAATGACTTTGCCCGCTATGAAGCGAAGTTTGTATGCACCGTACCCCCAGCGCGAACGTATGGTGAGTACACCCAGCGCGTAGGTACGCACCGTACCCCCAGCGCATAGGTATGCATTATACCCCCAGCACGTAGGTACGCACCGTACCCCCCAGTGTGAATGTATGATGCGTACCCCCAGTGCGTAGGTATGCACCGTACCCCTAGCGCATAGGTACGCACTGTACCCCCATACCCCCAGCACTTAGGTATGCACCGTACCCCCAGCGCATAGGTACGCACCATACCCCCAGTGCGTAGGTACGCACCGTACCCCCAGCGCATAGGTACGCACCATACCCCCAGCGCATAGGTACGCACCGTACCCCCAGCGCGTAGGTATGCACCGTACCCCCATACCCCCAGCGTGTAGGTATGCACCGTACCCCCAGCGCGTAGGTACCCACCGTACCCCCAGCGCGTAGGTATGCACCGTACCCCCAGCGTGTAGGTACGCACCGTACCCCCAGTGCAAATGTACGGTGCGTACCCCCAGCTCGTATGTACGGTGCGTACCCCAGCGTGTATGTATGCACCGTACCCCCATTGCGAATGTACAGTGCGTACCCCCAACATCGCCTATGTACGGCGGATGTTGCGGCTACGCGCTGTTGCGGGTACGCACCGTACATACGCGATGGCAGTCTACGCACCCGCACCGTACAAAAGCAATGGGGTGTACGCGCCGTACATAGCAATGTCTGTGTACGCACCTTACATCCACTACGCATGGGGGTGTGTGGCTGTACGACTCGTACCCCTGTACCGTACTGAACCATGGACACTGTAAAACAGCACAAGGAGGGCCTATTCGACTCACACAACACCACAAAACATGTCTACACTGCACAAAAAATGAAAAGGACCGACCTGGACACATCCAAACAGGCAAACAGAGGGGCAACCTCACAACCACCCCTTATAACACACCCACCAAAAATTCAAACTGAGCCCCACCCACAAATGGACCAATAAAAAGGGACCACACACACAAACCATGAGCCTTTGCAACATACTTACCACCGCTACAGAGCACACACAAACCACTTTACCCATCCACCTAAACATATACACCTACACACACACCCCTTCACACATACCCCCTCTCCACATTCACACACACACCGTCACATTCAGACCCACACACCCACAACCATCCACACCCTCACACCACACCATGCCCACCGACAAGAATCCAAAGATCACAAGGGAGGAGCTAGACATCCTTGTCAATGAAGTCATCAAAGTCGAGCCGCAGCTGTTTGGAACATTGGTCAGACAGACAAGCATAGCTGAAAAATCACGCCTGTGGCAGAGGATCGGCGAGAGGGTGAATGCTGTTGCACCCATTAGAAGGACCAGGAATGAATGCCAAGCCAGGTGGAACGATCTGTGGAGGGCGGTCAAGAGAAAAATGAATGAAGAGCACGCCCAGACCAACATCACTGGAGGTGGCGCGCCCCGCAGACCAGTACATTACCATCCCTGGGAGGAGAAGGTGATGGCCATGCTTCCGCCGGTGGGAGTACATGGACTCCAAGGACCTCCAGAGCCTGGTGAGTCCACAAACCACTTACGTAACATGGGGGTAATGGCATCCACACCCCAACTACACCTAATGCACGCAACTACCCCCAAACCCTCACCCGCCAGAACCACAGTCACAAACAACGCGAATGCCAATAACATGTGTATGCCCCATTGAGAAAGCAAGGCCATGCCATCCCATGCTACACGAAGCACCAACCCAAGAATGGATGTCCCGTATGCTGGAAGGGTGGGTGCACCAAAACGCATGTTTGAATTCCAAATCAGACACAATTGCCCTCATCCCATATGGCCCAGCTACATACCCATGCACCATGCGCAATGCCCAGGGATTGGGAAAGTACTGGCAAGATAGCTCACACTTGGCCCTGGTGTAGGCAGCACAAGGCCCTCCTGTGACCAGTGCAAACACAAACACCAACACAACAAGGTCAGATATCTAGGATAGGCACTCACACTCACTGTCATGGCAGCATGCTCCATGGGGGGACAGCTACATCACCTGGGAGCCCCAGTGCCAAATCACACTACACCCACCAGCAGGCCCTGTCACACACACCCCTTACACAAGCACACACCACCAGGACAGGCAATGGATTTACCCACTGCCACAATGGACATGTAACACAACAACACCAATACATAGCCGAAGAAGCATCCAAGCCACAAATGGACATGTCAAAGACTCAGGCGAACATATCAATCTGTCCCCCGCAACATACCCATACACAAGTGAACATTGAGGAGAATGCTAGGCACATACAACTGCCTGGAGGAACTGTGCCAACTTGAATGTGTATGAAACATGCATGTTGCATTAAGCAGCTTTAACATTGTCTCTCTCTCACACACAGGGCAACGTGATGAAAACATCCCCCCAACAATGGGGGGGAAGAATCACAGTCACAGGCTCAGGAGGAACTGGACCCCACAAGCAGCGACGGCTCTCAACACTCCGCGGATGACCCCGACCGACCTGGACCCTCTGGTGTCCAAGCCCCTGCAGCACCTGGTTCAGGAACATCTGTGCCAACCACCACCCCCATTCCTGCCAAATCACAGGAGACACCCAGGAGCCCTGCCCGCAGTGAACAGAGCCAGTCTGACCAGGAGGGACAAGATGCGGCGGGCACCCAGGAGGAGGTAGACAACACCGCCACTGCCATCCCTCAGCGGTCCCGTCGACCCGATGTCCCCACAATGGCAGGCCCGGCTCGTGTGGGCATGGGTGGCGGGAGTGGAGGCAGGCGGAGGCGAGAACCTGACCAGCCAGCTGAAGGGACCGGTATGTCACACATCCGCAACATCATAGAGGCATACTGGCGTGACACCAGGGAGATCAGCCAGGTAGTGGTGACCCTCACAGAGATCAAAAACCAGCAGGCTGAGCAACACGCCAGTCAGCAACAACACCAAGGACGGATGGAGGCAAGACTGGCTGAGCTCCTGGCGGTGCAAAGGGACATAAGCCATTCACTCCGTCGGATCGCAGACAACATGGGCAACCCTCCCTGTGACACCAGGCGCAGACCAGCACCAGCCACAGGGAGGGAGGAGGAGGATTCGTCCGACGGAGCGTCCCAAACATCATCAAGGCCTGCATCTGAGGGTCCCCGGAGGAAGGTTGGTCGTCCACGGAAAAGACAGTAAGAGGCAGCGGGCCATCCCCATCTCCCAGGTCACCTTCATGTGCGACAGCATCACCCCATTGACTGACATCATCTGCCACATGGACTTGCTGGTCACAGTCTGACCAATGATGCCAAACACTGTGGGCTGTACTCTAATGGCTTCAAATGCCAAGGATCCCATCTCCCCCTGTGAACTTTGGATTCTATGGTCCCTGCATTTCCCCTTTTTTCTGTGCACAAATCACGCCCCAGAGTTCAAAACTAAAATTTTAATTATTGAAATTTCATGTTGCAGTCATTTAGCATGAGTCCACAACCTACGTGTGGGGATATGTTAAAGTATGCCTGTGCGTGGAACTAACTCCAGCCATCCATACACTTGGATCTGAGTCCGGTCGAGGACACACATGGCTCACAATGTATCACAAAATACAGACATGGAGCCTAACACTCA
Organism: Triturus cristatus; assembly: GCF_964204655.1. Taxonomy (NCBI): domain Eukaryota; kingdom Metazoa; phylum Chordata; class Amphibia; order Caudata; family Salamandridae; genus Triturus; species Triturus cristatus. The sequence goes on from NC_140588.1 coordinate 495,715,513, forward strand.
CCCGTGATGGCCTCAAGCTGCTGAGGGGGGGCTTGCTATATTGCTCTGACAGACCAATTTGGTAGAGTTACATGAAGGTGTAGAGGTCATGGGTCATGTTGATGTGCCCGGGGAGGGAGTACCAGGTCTGTTTTGTGAGGTGGGAGAACTATCTCCTGCATGCAGAGGTTATGTGGATGTGATGAATGGTGGCCAGGGCAAGGTGGGCTGCATGGAGTAGGGCCAACGGGGTGTTGGATGACACACGTCCAAGGTCGGTTTGGGTCTGGGGTTGTGGACTGCCTCCTGAGTGTGGTTGAGGAGTCTGAAGGTGATCCTGCAGCACACAGTGAGCCATTGTACCTTTCTCAGGTGGACGGTGATGTGGCTGGGGCGGGGGATGTTGCAGATGAGGTGTGCGGATGCACCCTGGATGTGGATAAGTTCTTCTGCATGTTTGCTGTTGTCCTCTGCAGAGGCCGGTGCTGTATTTGAGCCGGCTGGTGTCCTGGACCAGGGGGACGGTCTGTCTTGCCTTGGAGTGGATCTATCTGGGGGTCATCAGCAGCATGTGGAGGGTGTTGCAGCATGAGGTATAGATGTTGGTGAGTTGCATGTTAATTGTGAGCGATGGGTCCATGATGAACACCAGCTTGCCTGCGTGGCCACTGGGTGCTGGTGCGGTGCATAGACCGGTGGGACGCAAGGAGTTGACCCAGCCGTAAGGGGACAATCCTCAGATGATGACCTCTGTCCCGTCCAAGTCCTGCCTCGGATGGCTTATGTTCAGCCATTCATCAACGGATCTCATGCCTTCTTGAAGTTTGGATCTGGCAATGGCTGGCTCTTTGGTGAGTTTGAGGAGCAGCTGGGTGTCAATGGCATACCAGATGATGATGAGGTTGTGTGTGCATGTGATGGAGGAGAGGGGGGTCATGGAGACATTGAAGGTCGTCACGCTGAGAGAAGAGCCCTGTGGCATGGGCCAGATGACCCCAGTGTACTACATGTTGCAGGGTGGAGGCAGACTCCCTGGGCCTTGCTGGTAAGCTACTTCCTGAGTGAATCCTGGGCCCTCCTCTGGATACCAGTGTTGGAGACGTGTGAGCTGACAGTGTGGTAGCACATGGTGTAGAATTGAGAGGTCAAGGGTGGTGGCCGCACCATTGTTGAGCAGGGCAAAGTAGTCGTTGGTGTTGGCAATGATGACGGTTGCAGTGGTGTGATTACTGGAGCTGGTTGCATGTAGGAAATTGATCAGTTGCTAGTTGAGTGTCTTCCTGGTGACATTTGCTGGGTAGGGAAGCAGGCTGATCTACCAGGAGATCCTGCGGTACTGCCGTCCGTTGTTTAAGAAGGGCCTGGGGCTCTGCATGCCTCCTGCAGCCATGGAATGTGGCTAACTCAAAGGAGACATTCATGACGCGCAGGACGTGGGCTTCAAGGATGGCGAATGATGTGGTTGAGATGTTGTGTGGGAAGGGGCCTGATGGAGAGCCAGAGTGGATGGTGCACATGATCCCGGTTGTGTACTTGCTGCTGACCTGAGGGGGGTTTGTCCAGTGGATAATAGTGCTGTCTGCCGCTGTGTGCCAAGGCTGTTGTCCATGGCCATGAGCTTGCAGTGGTACAAAGTAGCAAGGGATGGGATCTGCCTTGCAAGGGTGGGGTGTCTTGGATGGAGATCTGCTGTCAGTTCACTCACAATGCTGATGAGCTCCTTGATGTCATGTGTTTGGGTGTCTCAGCACTATCTGAAGGATCTCCACTTGGCCTTGCTGATGATTTGGTGATGGCTGTGTGTGGTGTTTTCCAGGGCTGTAAGGAAAATGATGTCTCTTTGTGTTGCAAGGTTTGCACAAGAGTCCGGCTAGGTCTGTAGGAGTCCAGTAGGTCTGCCTTGTCCCAGGTGCCTTAACTGTTGTTGTGCTTCACAGGAAAGTCCATCAATGTGGCAAGATTGATGGATCAGTTGCTGATCCAGTGTGTGAGTTTGCAGGGTGTGGTGGTGGTGGTGGTGTTGTTTTGAGTGTCCCACATAGCTTGTCTGAGGCGACTTAGATCAGGCATCTTTGAGGGATCGGTAGCGGGGTGAGTGGCACTGTGTTGCTTTTGGAGACGTGGATTCAAATGTTGATGGACCAATGATGGATGGTGGTGTGTGTCCCCTCCAGCAAGAAGTTACTGGCCCCCAGCCACATGTAGCCTGTGGAGGTGAGGGCCTGCGTGCAGATGTACGTGTTGATGGCTTAGCGGAATTGTGGATGTAGGCCTGCAGATCTGTAGATGAGTGTTACTCCGAGGGTTGCTAGGAAGTTGCTGCGAACCTGGACTTGTGACTCTGAGGGTGTACTTGTCAATAATTACCAATTCAGCCCCCGGGAGTGGTGTTGGCGTCCCTGCGGGTGATCTTGGATCCGTCTGAGATGGCAATGAAGACGTCATGTGCTGAGGATGCTTTTCTCCAGGTTACTGTCATGAAGGTGATGTGTGGGGCTGTAGTGTTGAGGAGGTAATAGAGTCCAATGGCGTGCTGGTGGATGGAGCGGGTGTGGAGTAGGAGGCACATAACCTGGTTGGAATGACAGGGTCTGGTAGGCTGGGCAGTGCTGTGTAGGCAGTTGGAGTAGCACACTCAGCATGCGAAGGTGTCGTGTGTGTGCTTAGGGGTTACCTAATGGCAGGAGGATGATTGTCACAAGGACATTGCTTGGAGAGTGGCTGCAGCATGAGCCTGTTGTGTGATGTGGGTCATGCAAAGACTAGAGGGACGTGCACTGTGCATGTTGCAGGCGCAGACGGTCCGGCCTTTGGCACGGCGCTGGGGCTACAGTGGCACAGAAAAGCTGCTGGCTGCATTACAAATGGGTGGAGGGGGAAGGGCTGAGCATTTCTGAGGCGTGGGGGTTGCAGAATCAGGGCACTCGGAGTGGCGGGCCGCAGGTGAGGCAGCAGCAGGCGGAAGGGGTTAGAAATCATGCAAAAATCAACACACAAAGACAAGGAGGTCTGCAAGGCACAGTGCAACAGGTGTACGTCAAGGAAGGAGTGTCAGCTCACTCATGGGTCACTCCCAGAAAGTGTATGATCAATCACCATAAATGACAGCCACTGTGTCAGGCAACAAAATGCGGAGATGCGCAAAGGAGACACACCATCAGCAGGCATTCACGTCCCGTTGTGGTCAGCAACCTGCACAAATACTTACACAACCAGGCACGTCATGCACAATAGAGATCATTAGCCATGAAGCACTGCATGCATGTTGCCAAAGTACACATACACTCATATGCTCAATCTTTGTCAATTCTGCAATAGATGACGCATGCAAACTGGTAAGAGATCTGCAGTGACCGAGATGAGGCACTTTGGATTGTGCTGAACACCTTTATTCCAAATACACAAACAAAGGGATATGCCTCCATATTAACAGACTCACAGGTCAGTTGACAGAACATGTGGGACATACGCTGGACCCCCCCTCACAACACGGATGATGTCAATCCCAATGAACTGGCACACAAGGTAAGGGGATGAGCAAAACACATCCTGCTGCACACGGAGAGGCTGCAATTCCCCATAGAGCATGTTGTTGTGATGTCCCCCACTATGTCCACCCATAGCATCTGCAATGTTTCAGAGCCAAGGTACACACACATTGAAGCCTTCATCAGACGCCATATTCCACTACAGATGACTGCCAAGAAGGCTGACTATCATGTCATGGGAGTGATGCTACATGTCATATGCTCCATGGTGAGAAGACATGTATGCATGGTACCACAACATGCACAGAAGCAGTCACCACACATTCACAACCAGTATCACCACAAAATAGCCTTGCTGCAATACCTACCCAAACTGACATTCCCACATGTCCGTGCATGGAACGCTGATTCAGCACACGTTGCAATCCACAAGAGGAATAGCAGGAGGACAACGATGACACAACCAGACAACAGGTGCCAAATACCTGGGAATGACAGACACACGAGAAGTCACCAAAAAAAGATTCTCAACGCACACATGGAATACACAGAACAGCAACAATGTTGGACACATGTAAATTGCCAATCAAGTCTCTCTGCAAAACTGTGTTGCATGACATCATCACTCGAGTGACACATCAGAACACACATCCAAGTCACTTTGCATTCAGTCAGCTGGACACACACATTGTAACACATGCCACTCAACGCTACAAGCTTGCACACTCATGGCCAGTGACTCACTCATATGTCTGGGCACTGCTGGGAGTCCTCTGCACCCACCCCTCATATGTCTGGGCACTGCTGGGAGTCCTCTGCACCCACCCCTCATATGTCTGGGCACTGCTGGTAGTGATATTCACCCACCCCTCATATGTCTGGACACTGCTGGAAGTCCTCTGCACCCACCCCCATATCTCTGTACACTGCTGGTAGTGATATGCACCCGCCCCTCATATGTCTGGGCACTGCTGGGAGTCCTCTGCACCCACCCCTCATATGTCTGGGCACTGCTGGTAGTGATATGCACCCACCCCTCATATGTCTGGGCACTGCTGGGAGTCCTCTGCACTCACCCCTCATATGTCTGGGCACTGCTGGTAGTGATATGCACCCACCCCTCATATGTCTGGGCACTGCTGGGAGTTCTCTGCACCCACCCCTCATATGTCTTGGCACTGCTGGGAGTGATATGCACCCACCCCTCATATGTCTGGGCACTGCTGGGAGTCCTCTGCACCCACCCCTCATATGTCTGGGCACTGCTGGTAGTGATATGCACCCACCCCTCATATGTCTGGGCACTGCTGGGAGTGATATGCACCCACCCCTCATATGTCTGGGCACTGCTGGGAGTCCTCTGCACCCACCCCTCATATGTCTGGGCACTGCTGGCAGTGATATGCACCCACCCCTCATATGTCTGGGCACTGCTGGGAGTGATATGCACCCACCCCTCATATGTCTGGGCACTGCTGGAGTCCTCTGCACCCACCCCTCATATGTCTGGGCACTGCTGGTAGTGATATGCACCCACCCCTCATATGTCTGGGCACTGCTGGGAGTCCTCTGCACTCACCCCTCATATGTCTGGGCACTGCTGGTAGTGATATGCACCCACCCCCCATATGTGTGGGCACTGCTGGGAGTCCTCTGCACCCACCCCTCATTTGTCTGGGCACTGCTGGGAGTGATATGCACCCACCCCTCATATGTCTGGGCACTGCTGGGAGTCCTCTGCACCCACCCCTCATATGTCTGGGCACTGCTGGGAGTCCTCTGCACCCACCCCTCATATGTCTGGGCACTGCTGGGAGTGATATGCACCCACCCCTCATATGTCTGGGCACTGCTGGGAGTCCTCTGCACCACCCCTCATATGTCTGGGCACTGCTGGGAGTCCTCTGCACCCACCCCTCATATGTCTGGGCACTGCAGGGAGTCCTCTGCACCCACCCCTCATTTGTCTGGGCACTACAGGGAGTGATATGCACCCACCCCTCATATGTCTGGGCACTGCTGGGAGTCCTCTGCACCCACCCCTCATATGTCTGTCCACTGCTGGGAGTCCTCTGCACCCACCCCTCATGTGTCTGGGCACTGCTGGGAGTCATCTGCACCCACCCCTCATATGTCTGGGCACTGCTGGTAGTGATATGCACCCACCCCTCATATGTCTGGGCACTGCTGGGAGTCCTCTGCACCCACCCCCATATCTCTATCCACTGCTGGTAGTGATATGCACCCACCCCTCATATGTCTGCCCACTGCTGGGAGTCCTCTGCACCCACCCCTCATATGTCTGGGCACTGCTGGTAGTGATATGCACCCACCCCTCATATGTTTGGGCACTGCTGGGAGTCCTCTGCACCCACCCCCATATGTCTGTCCACTGCTGGTAGTGATACACACCCACCCCTCATATGTTTGTCCACTGCTGGGAGGCCTCTGCACCCACCCACGGATGACCCACGACCGACCTGGACCCTCTGGTGTCCAAGCCCCTGCAGCACCTGGTTCAGGAACATCTGTGCCAACCACCACCCCCATTCCTGCCAAATCACAGGAGACACCCAGGAGCCCTGCCCGCAGTGAACAGAGCCAGTCTGACCAGGAGGGACAAGATGCGGCGGGCACCCAGGAGGAGGTAGACAACACCGCCACTGCCATCCCTCAGCGGTCCCGTCGACCCGATGTGCCCACAATGGCAGGCCCGGCTCGTGTGGGCATGGGTGGCGGGAGTGGAGGCAGGCGGAGGCGAGAACCTGACCAGCCAGCTGAAGGGACCGGTATGTCACACATCCGCAACATCATAGAGGCATACTGGCGTGACACCAGGGAGATCAGCCAGGTAGTGGTGACCCTCACAGAGATCAAAAACCAGCAGGCTGAGCAACACGCCAGTCAGCAACAACACCAAGGACGGATGGAGGCAAGACTGGCTGAGCTCCTGGCGGTGCAAAGGGACATAAGCCATTCACTCCGTCGGATCGCAGACAACATGGGCAACCCTCCCTGTGACACCAGGCGCAGACCAGCACCAGCCACAGGGAGGGAGGAGGAGGAGGATTCGTCCGACGGAGCGTCCCAAACATCATCAAGGCCTGCATCTGAGGGTCCCCGGAGGAAGGTTGGTCGTCCACGGAAAAGACAGTAAGAGGCAGCGGGCCATCCCCATCTCCCAGGTCACCTTCATGTGCGACAGCATCACCCCATTGACTGACATCATCTGCCACATGGACTTGCTGGTCACAGTCTGACCAATGATGCCAAACACTGTGGGCTGTACTCTAATGGCTTCAAATGCCAAGGATCCCATCTCCCCCTGTGAACTTTGGATTCTATGGTCCCTGCATTTCCCCTTTTTTCTGTGCACAAATCACGCCCCAGAGTTCAAAACTAAAATTTTAATTATTGAAATTTCATGTTGCAGTCATTTAGCATGAGTCCACAACCTACGTGTGGGGATATGTTAAAGTAGCCTGTGCGTGGAACTAACTCCAGCCATCCATACACTTGGATCTGAGTCCGGTCGAGGACACACATGGCTCACAATGTATCACAAAATACAGACATGGAGCCTAACACTCACCCGTGATGGCCTCAAGCTGCTGAGGGGGGGCTTGCTATATTGCTCTGACAGACCAATTTGGTAGAGTTACATGAAGGTGTAGAGGTCATGGGTCATGTTGATGTGCCCGGGGAGGGAGTACCAGGTCTGTTTTGTGAGGTGGGAGAACTATCTCCTGCATGCAGAGGTTATGTGGATGTGATGAATGGTGGCCAGGGCAAGGTGGGCTGCATGGAGTAGGGCCAACGGGGTGTTGGATGACACACGTCCAAGGTCGGTTTGGGTCTGGGGTTGTGGACTGCCTCCTGAGTGTGGTTGAGGAGTCTGAAGGTGATCCTGCAGCACACAGTGAGCCATTGTACCTTTCTCAGGTGGACGGTGATGTGGCTGGGGCGGGGGATGTTGCAGATGAGGTGTGCGGATGCACCCTGGATGTGGATAAGTTCTTCTGCATGTTTGCTGTTGTCCTCTGCAGAGGCCGGTGCTGTATTTGAGCCGGCTGGTGTCCTGGACCAGGGGGACGGTCTGTCTTGCCTTGGAGTGGATCTATCTGGGGGTCATCAGCAGCATGTGGAGGGTGTTGCAGCATGAGGTATAGATGTTGGTGAGTTGCATGTTAATTGTGAGCGATGGGTCCATGATGAACACCAGCTTGCCTGCGTGGCCACTGGGTGCTGGTGCGGTGCATAGACCGGTGGGACGCAAGGAGTTGACCCAGCCGTAAGGGGACAATCCTCAGATGATGACCTCTGTCCCGTCCAAGTCCTGCCTCAGATGGCTTATGTTCAGCCATTCATCAACGGATCTCATGCCTTCTTGAAGTTTGGATCTGGCAATGGCTGGCTCTTTGGTGAGTTTGAGGAGCAGCTGGGTGTCAATGGCATACCAGATGATGATGAGGTTGTGTGTGCATGTGATGGAGGAGAGGGGGGTCATGGAGACATTGAAGGTCGTCACGCTGAGAGAAGAGCCCTGTGGCATGGGCCAGATGACCCCAGTGTACTACATGTTGCAGGGTGGAGGCAGACTCCCTGGGCCTTGCTGGTAAGCTACTTCCTGAGTGAATCCTGGGCCCTCCTCTGGATACCAGTGTTGGAGACGTGTGAGCTGACAGTGTGGTAGCACATGGTGTAGAATTGAGAGGTCAAGGGTGGTGGCCGCACCATTGTTGAGCAGGGCAAAGTAGTCGTTGGTGTTGGCAATGATGACGGTTGCAGTGGTGTGATTACTGGAGCTGGTTGCATGTAGGAAATTGATCAGTTGCTAGTTGAGTGTCTTCCTGGTGACATTTGCTGGGTAGGGAAGCAGGCTGATCTACCAGGAGATCCTGCGGTACTGCCGTCCGTTGTTTAAGAAGGGCCTGGGGCTCTGCATGCCTCCTGCAGCCATGGAATGTGGCTAACTCAAAGGAGACATTCATGACGCGCAGGACGTGGGCTTCAAGGATGGCGAATGATGTGGTTGAGATGTTGTGTGGGAAGGGGCCTGATGGAGAGCCAGAGTGGATGGTGCACATGATCCCGGTTGTGTACTTGCTGCTGACCTGAGGGGGGTTTGTCCAGTGGATAATAGTGCTGTCTGCCGCTGTGTGCCAAGGCTGTTGTCCATGGCCATGAGCTTGCAGTGGTACAAAGTAGCAAGGGATGGGATCTGCCTTGCAAGGGTGGGGTGTCTTGGATGGAGATCTGCTGTCAGTTCACTCACAATGCTGATGAGCTCCTTGATGTCATGTGTTTGGGTGTCTCAGCACTATCTGAAGGATCTCCACTTGGCCTTGCTGATGATTTGGTGATGGCTGTGTGTGGTGTTTTCCAGGGCTGTAAGGAAAATGATGTCTCTTTGTGTTGCAAGGTTTGCACAAGAGTCCGGCTAGGTCTGTAGGAGTCCAGTAGGTCTGCCTTGTCCCAGGTGCCTTAACTGTTGTTGTGCTTCACAGGAAAGTCCATCAATGTGGCAAGATTGATGGATCAGTTGCTGATCCAGTGTGTGAGTTTGCAGGGTGTGGTGGTGGTGTTGTTTTGAGTGTCCCACATAGCTTGTCTGAGGCGACTTAGATCAGGCATCTTTGAGGGATCGGTAGCGGGGTGAGTGGCACTGTGTTGCTTTTGGAGACGTGGATTCAAATGTTGATGGACCAATGATGGATGGTGGTGTGTGTCCCCTCCAGCAAGAAGTTACTGGCCCCCAGCCACATGTAGCCTGTGGAGGTGAGGGCCTGCGTGCAGATGTACGTGTTGATGGCTTAGCGGAATTGTGGATGTAGGCCTGCAGATCTGTAGATGAGTGTTACTCCGAGGGTTGCTAGGAAGTTGCTGCGAACCTGGACTTGTGACTCTGAGGGTGTACTTGTCAATAATTACCAATTCAGCCCCCGGGAGTGGTGTTGGCGTCCCTGCGGGTGATCTTGGATCCGTCTGAGATGGCAATGAAGACGTCATGTGCTGAGGATGCTTTTCTCCAGGTTACTGTCATGAAGGTGATGTGTGGGGCTGTAGTGTTGAGGAGGTAATAGAGTCCAATGGCGTGCTGGTGGATGGAGCGGGTGTGGAGTAGGAGGCACATAACCTGGTTGGAATGACAGGGTCTGGTAGGCTGGGCAGTGCTGTGTAGGCAGTTGGAGTAGCACACTCAGCATGCGAAGGTGTCGTGTGTGTGCTTAGGGGTTACCTAATGGCAGGAGGATGATTGTCACAAGGACATTGCTTGGAGAGTGGCTGCAGCATGAGCCTGTTGTGTGATGTGGGTCATGCAAAGACTAGAGGGACGTGCACTGTGCATGTTGCAGGCGCAGACGGTCCGGCCTTTGGCACGGCGCTGGGGCTACAGTGGCACAGAAAAGCTGCTGGCTGCATTACAAATGGGTGGAGGGGGAAGGGCTGAGCATTTCTGAGGCGTGGGGGTTGCAGAATCAGGGCACTCGGAGTGGCGGGCCGCAGGTGAGGCAGCAGCAGGCGGAAGGGGTTAGAAATCATGCAAAAATCAACACACAAAGACAAGGAGGTCTGCAAGGCACAGTGCAACAGGTGTACGTCAAGGAAGGAGTGTCAGCTCACTCATGGGTCACTCCCAGAAAGTGTATGATCAATCACCATAAATGACAGCCACTGTGTCAGGCAACAAAATGCGGAGATGCGCAAAGGAGACACACCATCAGCAGGCATTCACGTCCCGTTGTGGTCAGCAACCTGCACAAATACTTACACAACCAGGCACGTCATGCACAATAGAGATCATTAGCCATGAAGCACTGCATGCATGTTGCCAAAGTACACATACACTCATATGCTCAATCTTTGTCAATTCTGCAATAGATGACGCATGCAAACTGGTAAGAGATCTGCAGTGACCGAGATGAGGCACTTTGGATTGTGCTGAACACCTTTATTCCAAATACACAAACAAAGGGATATGCCTCCATATTAACAGACTCACAGGTCAGTTGACAGAACATGTGGGACATACGCTGGACCCCCCCTCACAACACGGATGATGTCAATCCCAATGAACTGGCACACAAGGTAAGGGGATGAGCAAAACACATCCTGCTGCACACGGAGAGGCTGCAATTCCCCATAGAGCATGTTGTTGTGATGTCCCCCACTATGTCCACCCATAGCATCTGCAATGTTTCAGAGCCAAGGTACACACACATTGAAGCCTTCATCAGACGCCATATTCCACTACAGATGACTGCCAAGAAGGCTGACTATCATGTCATGGGAGTGATGCTACATGTCATATGCTCCATGGTGAGAAGACATGTATGCATGGTACCACAACATGCACAGAAGCAGTCACCACACATTCACAACCAGTATCACCACAAAATAGCCTTGCTGCAATACCTACCCAAACTGACATTCCCACATGTCCGTGCATGGAACGCTGATTCAGCACACGTTGCAATCCACAAGAGGAATAGCAGGAGGACAACGATGACACAACCAGACAACAGGTGCCAAATACCTGGGAATGACAGACACACGAGAAGTCACCAAAAAAAGATTCTCAACGCACACATGGAATACACAGAACAGCAACAATGTTGGACACATGTAAATTGCCAATCAAGTCTCTCTGCAAAACTGTGTTGCATGACATCATCACTCGAGTGACACATCAGAACACACATCCAAGTCACTTTGCATTCAGTCAGCTGGACACACACATTGTAACACATGCCACTCAACGCTACAAGCTTGCACACTCATGGCCAGTGACTCACTCATATGTCTGGGCACTGCTGGGAGTCCTCTGCACCCACCCCTCATATGTCTGGGCACTGCTGGGAGTCCTCTGCACCCACCCCTCATATGTCTGGGCACTGCTGGTAGTGATATTCACCCACCCCTCATATGTCTGGACACTGCTGGAAGTCCTCTGCACCCACCCCCATATCTCTGTACACTGCTGGTAGTGATATGCACCCGCCCCTCATATGTCTGGGCACTGCTGGGAGTCCTCTGCACCCACCCCTCATATGTCTGGGCACTGCTGGTAGTGATATGCACCCACCCCTCATATGTCTGGGCACTGCTGGGAGTCCTCTGCACTCACCCCTCATATGTCTGGGCACTGCTGGTAGTGATATGCACCCACCCCTCATATGTCTGGGCACTGCTGGGAGTTCTCTGCACCCACCCCTCATATGTCTTGGCACTGCTGGGAGTGATATGCACCCACCCCTCATATGTCTGGGCACTGCTGGGAGTCCTCTGCACCCACCCCTCATATGTCTGGGCACTGCTGGTAGTGATATGCACCCACCCCTCATATGTCTGGGCACTGCTGGGAGTGATATGCACCCACCCCTCATATGTCTGGGCACTGCTGGGAGTCCTCTGCACCCACCCCTCATATGTCTGGGCACTGCTGGCAGTGATATGCACCCACCCCTCATATGTCTGGGCACTGCTGGGAGTGATATGCACCCACCCCTCATATGTCTGGGCACTGCTGGAGTCCTCTGCACCCACCCCTCATATGTCTGGGCACTGCTGGTAGTGATATGCACCCACCCCTCATATGTCTGGGCACTGCTGGGAGTCCTCTGCACTCACCCCTCATATGTCTGGGCACTGCTGGTAGTGATATGCACCCACCCCCCATATGTGTGGGCACTGCTGGGAGTCCTCTGCACCCACCCCTCATTTGTCTGGGCACTGCTGGGAGTGATATGCACCCACCCCTCATATGTCTGGGCACTGCTGGGAGTCCTCTGCACCCACCCCTCATATGTCTGGGCACTGCTGGGAGTCCTCTGCACCCACCCCTCATATGTCTGGGCACTGCTGGGAGTGATATGCACCCACCCCTCATATGTCTGGGCACTGCTGGGAGTCCTCTGCACCACCCCTCATATGTCTGGGCACTGCTGGGAGTCCTCTGCACCCACCCCTCATATGTCTGGGCACTGCAGGGAGTCCTCTGCACCCACCCCTCATTTGTCTGGGCACTACAGGGAGTGATATGCACCCACCCCTCATATGTCTGGGCACTGCTGGGAGTCCTCTGCACCCACCCCTCATATGTCTGTCCACTGCTGGGAGTCCTCTGCACCCACCCCTCATGTGTCTGGGCACTGCTGGGAGTCATCTGCACCCACCCCTCATATGTCTGGGCACTGCTGGTAGTGATATGCACCCACCCCTCATATGTCTGGGCACTGCTGGGAGTCCTCTGCACCCACCCCCATATCTCTATCCACTGCTGGTAGTGATATGCACCCACCCCTCATATGTCTGCCCACTGCTGGGAGTCCTCTGCACCCACCCCTCATATGTCTGGGCACTGCTGGTAGTGATATGCACCCACCCCTCATATGTTTGGGCACTGCTGGGAGTCCTCTGCACCCACCCCCATATGTCTGTCCACTGCTGGTAGTGATACACACCCACCCCTCATATGTTTGTCCACTGCTGGGAGGCCTCTGCACCCACCCACGCACCCCCTTGGAGCTGTACACTGCTGGCCAGGACCTACACACACAACAATTTGTAGGTAACATGCTGGGCCAGTCCTCTATGTCTACATGGTGTGTGTACGCCTCGTATCCAAATTTTCCTGCTGCCGTAACGGGGTACGTGTGGTACGGACCGTACCGACGCATGTATGCGTGGGTATGGTCCGTACCTGATTAATCATGGGGCCGTAGGGGTACGCACCGTACCCACGCATTCATGCGTGGGTACGGTCCGTACCTGAGTACTCATGGGGCCGTAGGGGTACGCACCGTACCCACGTATTCATGCGTGGGTACGGTCCGTACCTGAGTACTCATGGGGCCGTAGGGGTACGCACCGTACCCACGTATTCATACGTGGGTACGGTCCGTACCACTGTTGGCATGGTGCCGTAGGGGTACGTATGGTACGCGCCGTACCCACGCATTCATGTGTAGGTATGGTCCGTACCTGAGTACATATGGGGCCGTAGAGGTACGCACCATACCCACGTATTCATGCGTGGGTACGGTCCTTACCACTGTTGGCATGGTGCCGTCGGGGTACGTATGGTACGCACTGTACCCACGCATTCATGCATGGGTACGGTCCGTACCTGGGTACTCATGGGGCCGTAGGGGTACACACCATACCCACGTATTAATGCATGGGTACGGTCCGTGCCACTGTTGTCATGGCACCATAGGGGTACATGTGGTACGCACCGTACCCACGCATGTTGTTCTCACCTTGTTCTGACGTCGGTACGAATCGTACTTGCTGGGCTGGAAAACGCTGGTGAAATACGTACGGACGTCGCGTACAAGCATTTCCGGATCAGAATCGTGGGTATTTTTTTGCTGTACGGTCTTTTGTACGATTCGTACAGAAAAAGGCTTTCTGTGCGAATCGTACTTCCTAGGTTGTGAAATGAGTTTACCTGGTACGAGTCGTACGGAGAAAACGCTCCGGACGACTATTCGTAGGGCCTTTTTACAGGGTCGGAATCGACTCCAAAGTGTCCAAAGTGATCGGACTTTTGTCTTAGCGAGGTTTGGGAAACCTGTTGGATCTTGGGACAAGGTATTTTGATTTTCTCTTAAATAGCTGGTCATACAAGCTGTCAACAGGGATTGCCAAACAAGAATCCTTGAGTTGCTATGTGGAAACTAATTTTGTTATCATCTCAGGCAAAATTAACCTGTAACTCCCTCAGCTATAACCTACATCCTTTTGAGCAGGTAGAAGGTGAAAAAAGTGATGTACTGCACTACAGTCAGTGAAAGGATTAAGGGCCGGGATATAACTTTGGCATGTTCAACACAGACTATCCCATCCACGGAAGTCAAGCAAATTACATTATACATTCAGAATTGCATTGTTCTTCTAGTATTCTTAATCTTCACCCTAGACTTTGATATGACCCGTTTAAGCTTTACATTCTCTCATTCATTCTTTCACCATAGAAAACTGGTCATCATTATCCAATGGAACCATCCATCCAAACAGCTCTAAACAAAACTTTCCCCAACATCCTTTTACCCACCCATCATCATTGAAAAGCCAGGTAGTGAAGCCAAACAAAAACCTTTTTGTAATGGAGAGGCAGAGTTATAATGAATCGGAGTTATTGAAGCGCAATGAAGTGGTGCAATAATTGGTCAAGGACATATGGGGACCCATTATGATGTCAGGTGGATCGCCACCAACCGAACGGCGGTGGCGATCCGCCCGACATCTTTGCCCGCCCGCACTTCAATTACCCCCCGCCATATTACAATGGCGGGGGGTATAGCGGTGAACGGAAAGACCGCCCACCGCTTTACCGCAGGCAGGCAATCGTTACGATTGCCTGCCGTGCAGTCCTGTGCCTTAATATGGTGGCGGTGCCTAGCAGGCACCGCCCGCCATGTTAGGATAGGTGCGGAATTTGGCCTTTGAAAGGCATGCCGGCCTTGGCTGTGGGGGCTCATTGCAGGCCCCCTGGGTGTTGGGGGGGTGGCGGGTGCACATGGGGGTTACCTATGGTACCCCCCTGCATTGGCATACTCAAGATGGCAGGCACCACACGGTGCATATTCAACATTGTGGCGGGTGCTGCTTACAGCACCGCCCACCACAATGTTGAATATCTGGGATTCGACCACCAGGGTGGCAGTCGCATCCTAATTGCTATTGCGGGACCGCCGCACCCCTGGCGGCCGGTCCCGTTTACGCCATCGTAATAAGCCCCATGGTCTTAGTTGGCAAATGCAATGGGGCCGTCCTCCTCATCATCCTTCCAGCCATGCTGCATGGTCGATAACTGCTGGTATACTATGATAATAATACAAGTACAACACTGGGGGGGGGGGTCCACCATGACCATGGCCACTCTCTCGTTTTGCTGTTTGAGCATGAGCAAGAAAAAGGAAGCCTTCTCAACAAACATGCGTGGAATACCTTCAATGGGCATGCAATCTACACAGTAGAGAACCAAACCTAAAAAGGGTTCTCTGAGTCTTACTGTACCACCAGTCAAAATTCATCGACAATCTTGCCCTTTTTTTTCAACGCAAGATTCAAGATGTCTATAAGGAACTCCAGGAACTCCAATCTGCTCCTGGGAATAACATAGGTCAGCCTCTGGAGTTCCTTACACCACTCCACAGCCTGTCCCAATTTTCTCCTCTTAGTGAGAAACAGGTCAGTGACATACTTCTCCAAATCAAATCTGGATCTCCTCTAGATCCCTGCCCTCCTCGCATTTATCACCTGGCTCCTACGGTGATAAGCGCATCTCTGACTCCCCTGCTAAATGAGATCATTAGCTCAGGTGTCTTTCCTTCAACCTGGAAAAAGGCGTGTATAAGGCCGATTCTTAAGAAGCCTGCACTTGACCCCCAGGTCACAAAACATTATCGCCCTATATCTTGTCTTCCTTTGCCTGCCAAAGTCTTGGAAAAAGTGATCAATCAGGAGCTAATGCAATTCATCGATACTAGCAGTGCCTTAGATACCACACAACACGGTTTCAGACCGCGCCACTCCACTGAATCTGCCTTAATTATGGCTACAGAGGAAATCCGAAGAGCCATGGACAGTGGGGGCAGGGCCACTCTTGTCTTACTGGACCTAACGGCGGCGTTTGACACCGTTAACCATGTAGTTCTACGTGACAGACTGATCCAGCTGGGCATAAAGGACTCTGCTCTGGCGCTCCTCCAATCCTTTCTCGAGTCCAGATGTCAGCAGATCCACTGGGATGGTCTTCAGTCTGAAGAACTTCCTCTTCCTTGTGGTGTGCCTCAGGGTTCAGCATTATCCCCCACATTGTTTAATCTTTATGTTACCCCACTGGCTAAATTAATAAAGGATCATGGGTTAAACTTGGTTTCTTACGCTGACGACACACAGCTAGTAGTGTCCTTGTCACAAAGTGTTGAAGCTACAGCGGAGAAATTTAAAACCTGTCTATCCAAAGTGATGAGCTGGATGAGCCGAAACTTTCTAAAACTTAACACTGAGAAGACGGAGGTGATAGAATTTGGCCACAAGCCGTCCATCTGGAATCATCTCTGGTGGCCATCTGAGGCGGGCATCTGTCCAGTCCCCGCACCAAAAGTAAAGAACCTGGGATTCCTGATGGACAAAGACCTTTCATTGACGTTCCAAGTCAATCAGGTGACCTCGGCCTGTTTCCTCATGATTAAAATACTTCGGAAGGTCCTCCCTTTCATCCCGTTTACCTTGCGGAAAACAGTAGTGGGGGCCCTAGTCCTCTCCCGTATTGACTACTGCAACGCATTGTACATCGGGACTGGGGAGCGTCAACTTGCTAAGCTTCAATCTTTGCAAAATGCGGCTGTTAGAGTTCTGCTTGATCTTCCGAAGCATCATCCCACATCTTCTTACATGAGGAAGCTCCATTGGCTTCCTGTTCGTAACAGGATCCAGTTTAAGACTTTATGTCTAGTGCATAAGGCTGTACATGGAGGAGGGGCTGATGACATGAAATCCTTATTTTCTACTTATGTCCCCCCTCGCACACTCAGATCTTCTACTATGGGCCTAGTTTGCCCTTCAAAATTTAAGAGGGCGCGATGGGGAGGCAGGGCCTTTTCGTTCCAAGCAGCAAAACTTTGGAACACTCTACCAACAGCACTTCGTTTGGGAACTAACATGACCCCGTTTAGAAAGGCCTTGAAGACCTGGCTGTTCACCAAATCTTAAGCTAGCCCCACCTCGTCCCTTCAATCACAGCGCCAAGACGCCTCGGCATAAGTGCGCTTAATAAATAACTCAGTCAGTCAGTCAGTCACCAGTCTATAAAGGGAGAGGGAAAGCTTCCTGACAAAGCACAAGAAAAAGAAAGCTGCAGACTAGTACAGATAGTTTTGAAGACGCATACAGAAATTTTAAATATAGAGAAAGTAAATATGATAATAAATATGATATATATTAATGTAATATGATATATCGTATACATATGATATATAAATATGATAATGTAGGGATAAGAAGGATTTAGGAAACAGATCGAAGTGGAGTTGCAATAATTTAGGAGACAGGGACAGCAAAAAGGATAAAAGTAATTCTAAATGTAGACTGGTAAAAGAATCAACATAGGGAAATAATAATAATAGTAACAGGAGGACTTACTGAGCCCAGCAGAGCCATCGGCACTCATGGAGGCAACTCCAGCTCCCTCGCCCGCCAGTGCCTCGGTGGTGATATTAGCAATATTATCCCTCCTGTACATGGATGCTGATGTAAGAAATAAACAAAATAAAATAAAAAAATGATTAGTGGTACAGTTAAGATCCCTAAAAATATTTTGATTTGCAGAGGCAAACGCAGTAACATTTCATTTAATTTTTATAAGAATCTCCTCTCCTATTTGTATTGTGGACCTTTTCCTTAATTTCCTAAGCCTAGTCCAAATTTCCTCAACTAAATTTTGAAACTACTAATGAATTGCAATGAATGATCTTTGCTTCTCATCTCATTCTCGATCTCTCACGCTTTGATGAGTCAACTCAGTTGCATTTTTTTAATGTATACATGCTGATGCATGCATAGTTACGAGTTATTTACTACAGATCACTGGAAAATCACTTGGGGTTGGGAGTTGGGACTGTATGAGCTACAAAAAAATAAAGGCACAGGGAAGTAAGAGAGTCCACTAATACCAATAACTACCGCTATGTCTGTGACAGGACAGAGGAGTCTCTGCATTACTTCTTAAATAAACAGTCCAAGCGAGCCCCAATGAGTAGGATTAGGTAGCGCCACCGAGCACCTGTATACTTAACTTACCTGAGTGTGAGCAGCATGCTTGCTATTTGGGAAAAAAATATTAGCATAGATAGAACACAACAAATAAATAATTATTACTCACCAAGCACCGCAACCTCCACACCATGCAGGTCCTGGTACCTATCCAGGATTTCCGCCCACTGTTGCGTAAGCTGTTGTTGGGTGTGCCGGATCCCAGTGCAGCGGCTCACATCCCAGCGCACCCTCTCCCACCGCTGCTTACTCTCCCAGAGGGCGTACCCGCTACTAGGCTTACGGCCTGCTGCCAGGGTGGATGGGAGGTGGCTCTGCACATAAAAAACTAGCAAAGCCACCTCCACCTCTGTAAATAACGCATGGGGCTGACCTCCCTACACGGTGTGGCCTACCACAAGGTAGGCGGCTCCAGGTGCTGGTTTGGGGGGGGTTGGCGATGCCGCTCCCTTGCTCTGCCAAGGCACTAGGTGGGGGCTGGGGAAGAGAAGAAAGTAAAAGATAGAGGCAAGAAGGAAAAAGAAAGAAGGAAGGGAAAAAAATAACAAAGTGAAGTGAAAATACAAAAGTACAAAAGTCACGCAAAAACACACAAAAAATGTGAAAAAATTCAAAATATAAAAATACAAAGACACAGGATAAGGTATAGATAAAAAATGAGGGGTAGATAGGTTTCAGAGCGGTAGGATTAGGAAGATTAGAAAGGGATTGAAAACTGGCCCAGCACCATCAACAAAGCAAAACAAACAAGTTGGCCATGCCCATGCAAACAATGTGGTGCAGTTCACGTGCGATTTCTGGAGCAAGAACGCATTTCGCGTTATGTATGATATAAATCTCATGCGAACGGGCGTGGCAAGCAACGCCGCATGCTCGCAGAATTCTACATAGCACTGCAGAGTATCTTTTACCACTTTGCAAAGTTCTGCAAAGCGCAGCTATGCAAACTCCACCTGGGCCCAACTAAGAGAGCCTGTGTGATTATGATAAGCTGCTATGCACTCAGCGCTTTACAATGTTGTACCTGAGCAAAATGAGTTGCGAGTTAATGGTTAATTCGGCATCTTTCTTCTTTTTAATGCGCTCTTTGCGCTCTTAATATATGTGGTACTCTGGGTTGTTGACTATCTGCTGTCTTTTAGTGTCAGAAATGTTAAGTGTTTTTACAGTTATTAGCCAAAGCCATGTGTTGGTCTAATTGGTCTAAATGTGTGCTACACACTATTCATTTTATGACATTAGGGATTGTTTACTTATGAATTGGGTAATCTGCAATATTTCTGTAAGAATGTATTTCTTGGAAATAAAGTAAATTTTTGAAGTGAGTGGGTATGAGAGTGAGTGGGTGTCTGAGTGGGTGCATGAATGTCTGAGTGGGTCTGTAAGTGGGTGTTTAACTGGCTCAGTGGGTTTGCAAGTTCCTCCATGAGTGTTTAAGCCAGTCTGTGAGTGAGTGCATGAGTGTCTGAGTGGGTCTGTCAGTGGGACTGTGATTACATGTGTATGTGTCTGAGTGCCTTCTGTTTGTTTTTCTGTCCTCCGTTTTGCCTTTTCTACTCCTTTTTCTGCCGTGGCTCTGCCATTGTATGTACCAGACCCGCACCGCCATAGATGCACCAATGGTACAATGGTATCCAGCTAAGAAGGGAGTCGCATATATATATATATATATTACCTACTGGCGGTCGCCAGTAGGTAGTTATAGTTAGGACCCTGTTTCCATAGGAAAACTGCAACATTCTATTTTGAATAACTTTGGCGCCGGTCGATAAATCCTCGCAAAATTTTCAAAACTAATGGGGCGCTACGCTCCGCTCCTACCCTGAAAGTCTCGGGGGGATTCGTCAAGCGGGGGCTGAGATAAAAGGGGGGTCCCAAAACGAGTTTTTCCCATGCATTTTTCCATAGGACCTTTAGACACAGCTACAGCCCGAACGGCTGAACAGAGTTCCTTGAAATTTGGCAGAGAGGTAGTCTACAGGTCAAGGAAGTGCCTTTTGTAGTTTTGGTGTAAATCTGTTCAGTAGATTCTGAGAAAATAGCCTTTAAATCAATATATATATCTGAGCCAGCTTACGGTGCGCTTACCGTGCGCTTACCGTATGCGTACGGTGACGTGCGCGAGCGCGATTCTGATTGGCTGTTAGATCTTAGTAAACATTCGAATCGGCCGAAACCAGGAAGCGGCGGCCGCCATTTTCTCTCTCGCACTCTGAGGGGTGGAGGATTAACAAAGTGAAAAAACATGTAAAGGGGCTCTTTACACAGCTCCTAATCACATTGTCTTGATGATGGTGTCCCCAATGAACCCCCAGGGCCAAAAAATTAATTTTAATTTTTTTCGAAAAATCGGCGATTACGCTTACCGTACGTGTACGGTAAAAATGACCACAAAAAAAAAAAAAAAATCGACCACACTCTCCCCACCCCGTGTGTAAATGGTGCCCGAAGGGCACCATTTGTGCAAGGCCTATTATTACTTGTATGAAAAGAAAAAAGATTTCCTTTCGCAACGAAGCGCATAATATGTCCTCCATGTGCGCACGGTGCGCGAAGCCCATCCAGCGTAACGTGGGCACGCGGTGCGCGTAGCGCACCGCGTGCCCGTGCGTGCACGGCACTAACTGCGTAAAGTGGGCGCGCACGCCACGAATGGCGTAAAGTAACTTAGCATTTAAAAAACCGTACAAATTCACTGAAAAAACCATAGGATTCACACACGTTATAGTTAGGAAATAGCATTTAAAAAACCTTGCAAATTCACTGAAAAAACCATAGGTTTCACACATGTTATAGTTAGCTGGACATTTTACTGATTAAAAACCAATGAAATTCCCCCGTTCTAGTTAGTGCAGGCAACTATAACTCACGCGACCGCAATCCTCTGCTGATGACATATTTGTCTTTATGAAAAAAAAATATTTGTAATATATGTATAGCTAAAATTTAATGGAAGAAGACATGGGCAAATAAGTGTCTAAATACAGTATTAGCATCAGCAGAGGATTGCGGTCACGTGAGTTATAGTTGCCTGCACTAACTATAACGGGGGAATTTCATTGGTTTTTTATCAGTAAAATGTCCAGCTAACTATAACATGTGTGAAACCTATGGTTTTTTCAGTGAATTTGCAAGGTTTTTTAAATGCTATTTCCTAACTATAACGTGTGTGAATCCTATGGTTTTTTCAGTGAATATATATATATCTATATATATATATATATATATTATCTACTGGCGGTCGCCAGTAGATAGTTATAGTTAGGACCGTGTTTCCATAGGAAATCCGCAACATTCTATTTGGAATAACTTTGGCGCCGGTTGACGAATCCTCGCGAAATTTTCAAAATAGGTGGGGCGCTCCGCTCCGCTCCTACCCTGAAAGTCTCGGGGGGATTCGTCAAGCGGGGGCTGAGAAAAAAGGGGGGTCCCAAAACGCGTTTTCCCCATGCAATTTTCCATAGGGACCTTTAGTCCAAGGTACAGCCCGAACGGCTGAACAGAATTACTTGAAATTTGGCAGAGAGGTAGTCCTCAGGTCAGGGATGTGCCTTTTGGAGGTCTGGTGTCAATCTGTTCAGTAGTTCCTGAGAAGATCAAAAGTAAAATCATATATATATGTGGGCGGAGCCTAACCACACATCTCATCCTGAGATCTGATTGGCTGTCAACACTTCATCCAAGAAGTGTTGGCAGCCATCTTGGGACCAATATACATGATAGCACCTCATTAAAAAGCATTGCAGTTAATAAAAGGTTTTAAGACTTTAGTTACATTATAAATCATTTGTTGATGGTACCATACTCATTTTAGGAATTGTGGTATGTTCTAAGGTGATTTCACCATGTGAAAAAGCCTTCTGCTGGGATATCATGATTGAGAGAAAAATATTTTCTCATGCTTTTCCCACAGAGGTTTGGAAGGTGATCTATAAGCTAAACTGAGAGCTTATTTTCTGTAAATTCACATTATCTTTCTCAGTCATGTGAGAATGAAGTCTGACATTCTCAGTAAAACATGTACATCCAACAAGGGCAGAGACTGTCAGTTGATTCCTTTGTGTTCTACTGCAGCTTCCCAGAGTGTTCCAAAGAACAACTAGAGCGCTAACAGTCCTACTTATGATAAACGTATGGCACACCTGAAGCCATCTTGCTTGGATTAAAGTGGTAACTCTTAAAACATTTAATTTAAAAAGGAACAAAATGAGGGGGTTCATTTTTCCATAAAAAGTATGATTAGTGCTGCAGAAAGAAAAATCAGGGCACATTTTGAGTGACTTCTCAAATCCTCTTCTATTTCATTCAAAAATTCTGACATGCAGACTGAAACATGCACTTTCAATACCAGCAGCGGTTTTCCCTGGTTAGCAGTAGCTTTACTACAGTGATCTAATGAGCAAAAAGAGTGCTAACATTCTGAATTTATGGCAAATGTGTGACACATCTGAATGCCTTTGGAATCAAAGTAAACAACTGAAAGTATTTCCTACTGAGGAGACTGCAGTAAATGAGGAAATTAGGAAACTTCATAACAAATAAATCTGCCAAGATGGCCACCAGAGACAAAAGAGCCCAAATGTAGCCCAAATATCACCCAGATGTAGCCCAAGTATAGCCCAATGACAGAATGTCCCAGAGTGTTCTTAAAAACAACTAGAGCGCTTACTGTCTTCATTATGACAAAAGTATGGCACACCTGAAGCTTTCTTGATTGGAATAAACTGGTAACACTTAAAACATTTAATTTAAAAAGGAACACAATGAGGGGGTTCATTTTGCCATAGAAATTATGATTAATGCTGAAGAAAGAAAATGAGGGCACATTTTGAGTGACTTCTCAAATCCTCTTCTATTTCATTAAAAAATTCTGACAGGCAGACTGAAACATGCACTTTTAATACCAGGAGCAGACTTCCATGGTGAACAGTAGTTTTACTACAGTGATCTAATGAGCAACTAGAGTGCTAACATTCAGAATTTATGGCAAATGTGTGACATATCTGAATACCTTCATGATGGAATCAAAGTAAAAAACTGAAAGCATTTCCTACTGAGGAGACTGCAGTACATGAGGAAATTAGGAAACTTCATAACAAATAAATCTCCCAAGATGGCCACCGGAGACAAAAGAGCCCAAATGTAGCCCAAAATCACCCAGATGTAGCCCAAATATAGTCCAATGACAGAAGTGTGCAAAACACTTATTATTTTGTGTTTTTGCAGTGTTATATAGTGCAGACTTGTCAGGTATTGGAGTGCTTTACATGAGCATTGGTTACATCACACAAGAACAAATTCATTTTGGTTGTAGACATGGGGAGACTAAGTGATTTGACCAGAATCACAGAATGTCGAGCTGAAGCAGAAACTCCAACCTGGTTCCCCAGTTGCAAAGTCTGCAGTTCTGGAAGTAACACCACATCCATTTAATCAAGTGGTCAACTGGATAAAAAAACATAAAGGTAACAACTAATTTAAAAGTGCTTTCTCGCTATTTGAAAACTCAGAAAATATGTCCCTATTTTAGTCTTTTAGAGCACTAACCATAATTTTGATGCCAATAAGACCCTCTCATATATGTAATTTCTAAAGGAAATGCTCTAGGTATTACAGTTTTGATTATATCAAGATGACGTCAGGCCTTCCACACTTTTGTAATAAATATAGAATGTTAGCAATCTAGTTGTTCATTAGGATACTGTTGAGAGGCAGAGGCCAGGGGCACGGACTCTGAAAATTGAAGGCAGGTAGGAGGGTGCAAAGACAACAATTTAACCACACTGAGCAGCCAGGAAGGGCCGTGGCAGCACAACAGGCTATGGAGGGCAGTGGAAAAGGGGCAGGGGCAACAAACCAACAATACAGGACTTGCAAGAGAGGCTGTGGCAATGTAATAGACCATTGTGGGCAGAAGGAAGAGGCAATGGTAGTACAACCATACATGCATGCCAACAGACCCGATTCAGCCAGGAAACGTCCAATGTTTTTAAGCTCAAATGGGCTTTATTTTATCTGTCTCCTGTCTACAATCTCCTCTTTTTCAATGTAACTCAAAGGGGAAAATCAATACCCCAGTTTTTTTTCAAAATCTCCCTCTTACCAAGTTCAAAATGTTCGCAAGTATGGTACATTGGATCATGGAAGGAAATGGGGTAGGGACATGGACTTGGATAACAGAGGACAGGAGGGACATGGAGAGGTGCACCAAACTGACCCTGCAGGGCAGGCATCAGGGTTTGCAGCAGCACAATACACCACACAGGGCATGCGGGACGGGAGTGCAGCACAACAATCCATAGAAAGCAAGAGGGAGGGGACAGGACCATGCACATGGACAACAGAGAACAGAGGAGCAAGAGGCAGGACCATAATGGACAGACAGGAGAGAAAGCTGCAGCATAACAGACCATAAAGGGCAGGAGGGATGGATCAGGGGCATTCCAATGGAACAGACAAGCCAGGAGGGAGGGAGTAGGGGTCTGCACATGTAAACAGAGGGCTGGGGGCAAGGGGGCAGGGCAGGCAAGAGCAGCAAGATAGCCATGGAGGTCAGGCAGGATGGGCACTAGAAGCAAGACACACCATGAAGAGCAACAGTGAGACTGTGATGGCATACACACAGACCATGGAGGGAAGGTGGGAGGGGTTCAGGGGCAGCTAACTGACCACACAGGGAAGGTGGGAGGGGCCATGGCAGCACAGAAGACCATGCATGGCAAGTGGGAGGGTTAGTGGTAGCACAATGGCTATGATGGGCAAGAAGGAGGGTGCAGGGGCATGCACAAAGGACGATGGAGGATAGAAGGGAGGGTCAGGACCTGTGCACAGACAAGAAAGTTCAGGGGAAGGGGCCTCACAACAGACCGCACGGGGCAGGCAGGAGGAGCAGTTGCAGCACAACAGACCAGGGAGGGTAGAAGGGTGTGGCAGTACAATGGACCATGTAGGACAGGAGGAAGAGGATAGGGGCATGGCATGTGGACAGGCAGGGTGGAGGTGGCAGGGACAGGTTACAGTCATCTGACAATGCTAGGCAGGTGGGAGGGGAGTGGCAGCTCAACAGAACACTCAGAGTAGATAGGAGTGGCAGGTCCATGGAACATGGTGGGCAAAAAGGATGGAGCAGGGGCATACACAAAGACATCGGTGGGCAGGGGGAAGGAGAATAGGGGCAGCAAGCTAAGCACAGAGTTTAAGCAGGAGGTCAATGATGGGGCATAGAATTGGGCAATGGAGGGCAGGAGGAGTGGACTGGTAAATCATACTAAATTGAGGGCAGTGGCAGCACATCAGACCATGCATGGCAGGAGGGAGGAGGCTAGTCCATGGATTCACACAACAGAGGATAGGGAGGAGGGGGATGGGGCAGCAAGCTAACTGTTCAGAGAAGGCGGGTATTAGGAACTTTATTGTTTTTAAAACGTGTGTCTGTGCGAACTACTTAAAATATGAACAAGTATGCAGCATAATCTCACTTTTATTCAGGAAGAAGAGGACGTTTGTGACTGTGACTCCGGGCTCACTTGGCAGAAACACCCCCTGACCCTCCACCCCCTATCGCAAAATGTAATGCCCGTGAAAAGGGTAGGTGAACACAGTGTTATATAGAACATAGTCCTGAGAGCACGATTGAAAATGAAAACTAGATATAGTGTATGGTATAAACTATGCACCAAAAAGTGTGATATAAGATGAACCGGGTGTGAAATATAATATGCAATGCATTGTGCTCAATGACAGATTCATTGGAGAGCGCGAGATAGCACAGGCACTAGCGCGTGCTATGCGATATGCGCCTTGGAGTGTAATATGCACAGGGCAGTGTTGTGTAACCTAACTAGTCTCTAAAGTTGTAATATAAAATATGTGCTGGGGAGTGTAACGTTGCATATGCACTGTGACAAAGATATGGATCCCAGATTGTAATATGTATGGCATAGCACTGTGCGTTATAACATAGGCATCGAGGAAGGCACTTTAGATGGGGCAATATAACCCGTGCGAAGACAAGTGTGGCATGACATATTCACGGGGTAGTGTTACAGTGCACATGGGCTAGAGAGTGTCATAGCATATGCACTAGCTAGGGGAATACAACACAGAGGTGTGTGGCACTCAGCAGGCAATGGTGGGTGTAACACAGCATTGGGCTCTGCCAGGAGCACGCTGTGACTCTCAAGTGATGTTCGTCCCCTTTCCAGAGAGTAAAATAAAAAGTATTACACATCCGGCAGTGGATGTGTATTTTATTAACCGTGAAGGGGGTTTCTTGCATAGTTTTGGTCGAATTTTTGTCGAATCCCCTTTGAATGGCTTGGTGTGCATGTGTATTAAATGTGCCCGTCAATAGCTACCCATGTTTGTATAAATAAACGACAAGGGTGTCTACCGGGATTAGGCACGGTAGGGCATCAGACATGTCAGAGCTTCACTAGTGGTGTAAATACATTCCACGTGGATTCATTGTACGCTTTTTAATGAATATCACGCAAATCGTCATGGTGATAGGTACGTACGGTTTGTCCAGCATGTCCTAGGTGTGTCTATAAATATATATTTTTTAAAAATAATAAAAAACAGTGGCCGGCCCTGGGGATTGGGGTCAAAAAAATATAATTAGGAGACAGGCCCTGGGGAATGGGGTCATCAGGGCCAATAAATTAGAATAAGAAGGGGAACCACACAGCCCCCCTTCTTAAAAAATTTAAATAAATAAAAGACTGGCATCGTGCCGGAGGCCACGCCCCCTCCTTGCAGCACTCTGCAAACGCGCCCCCTGGCGAGTTGTAAGTTGGGGAATTAATTCCTCTTCAATACTGAGGGTCCCTGAGGGCCAACTAGCCCAACAGGCAACTCCAGTATGCACCAGGGAGCTGCGCTGCAGACAGGTGTTCTGAGGCCAAGCCCCTTTTTACACCTCTCTGCAACGCAGCTCTGTGGCGCTTACTGGAGGTACCTAGTGGTCTAGTTTGACCCTAGGGACCCTTAGGATTCAAGGGGACTTAATCTCTCAACTTAGAACAGCCACAGGGCGCGTTTACACAGTGGTGAACGGAGGGGACGGGGCCTGAGGTGACGTGTGCAAACACGCACTATGGCACGTTTTAAATTGGGGATATAATTTTCCTTCAATACTGAGGGCCCCTGGGGGCTAACTAGCCCACCAAGTGCTTCCAGTAAGCGCCACTGAGCTGCATTGCAGAGAGGTGGTCCAGGCCGTGCCACTTTTTACACCTCTCTGCAACGCAGCTCTGTGGCACTTACTGGAGGTACCTAGTGGGCTAGTTGGACCCTACGGACCCTCAGGATTCAAATGAACTTAATCTCCCAACTAAAAACGGACACAGGGCGTGTTTACACAGTGGTGAAGGGAGGGGACGGGGCCTGAGTTAACGTGTGCAAAAACGCCCTGTGGCCTGTTTTAAGAGGTAGTTTTAATCCCCCTGCCCTATTATATACTAGGGGCTTACAGAGGAGGTCATGCTAATCACAGGGGGACCCCAACGCATAATGTTCCCTAGTGTATGTAGGTGTTTTCACTGTATGCTAAGTGTCTTTTAACATAGCACTGGCTCTAGGACTGGTTAGTCAGACTCAGTTACCACCATTATCTGTCTGAAAAAGTTGAGGGTACAGGATGATTTTGCAACAAGGCTTCTTTCTGCTCTTCTTTTTGTTCTTTCTGCACGTTATCCTTCTTCCTGCACTTTTCTTCGTCTTTGAGGACTTCTGTTGCTTCTTTCTGCACTTCTTTTTTTTCTTTCTGTGCATTTTTTCTTCTTTCTTCACATGTCCTATCTCTGTAGGCATAGTTAGAAATTAGCATTTAAAAAACCTTTGAAATTCACAGAAAAAACCATAGGTTTCAGGCTCATTATAGTAAGGAATTAGCATTTAAAAAACCTCAGAAATTCACTGAAAAAACCATAGGTTTCAGGGGTGTTATAGTTAGCTGGACTTTTCACTTGTACAAAACCATTGAAATTCCCCCGTTATAGTTAGTTCAGCTAACTATAACTCGCGCGCCCGCAATGCACTGCTGATGACGTCACATATTACATCACTCATGACATGGTCAGTGACATCACTCATGACATCACTGATGACATCTCAAATGACATCACTGATGACATCACTGATGACATCATCCTTGTGATAGAGTGGCAGACCTCCTCTCACCCTAATATAACCTTTGATACACACATTCAAAAATAGAGACTAAACTTTTCAAAACAAATGGACATACCAATACCAGTTACAACAACCTCTTCAGTAATTCTAAGATCCACATACACATCAACTCATTCACCAACAGTCCTATACAGTCACTCATACATGTATTCACTCATCATATGTACTCATACACCTATAAATCCTGTTACACAATGCCACTCATCCATAGAGTTACTCACACACATAGTCACTCATGCTAATAAAGAATCAAACATACATTTATTTGCATATACAGTTATACACACACCACCACACTTACTTCTAAGGAAATTTACACATACTTAGTCTTTTAAACAATCACTTATAGAAACACATACTTATTCATACAGGAACTCTTTCAATCTCTCACTCTCACATATACTCACTTATATACACCAATAGTCACATATACTAGTTTAAAACATATGTAGTTACTCATAAAGACACTATTGAGACAGTCATTCACTCACTAACACACCCATACACACACTCATCCACCCATACAGTCCTGCACACATGCTGTCTTCAACACATACAAAGAGTGAGTCACTCATTCATGCACCTATGCACTACGTAATACCCCCCACCGAACCATGCAGACACTCAGACTAATACTCAAAAAAACAACTAATAACCTATATAGACACCTATGTAGCTACTCACCAACCCATGCAGCCACTTATACACAAAGTGAGAGACTGATACAGATATTTACATATTTAAACATTACTCACTAAGCCATGTATTCACTATGATACACTTAATCAGTCAGTTACACAATCAATTTTTCAAAAACAAATCATCCATTTAGACACTTATTTACCCATTTATTCTTCCATCGACCTTGAGACATACATATATAAAACATATTTAATTTTCAGAAAACACACATTCACTGGATGATGTCATCAGTGATGTCATTTGAGATGTCATCAGTGATGTCATGAGTAATGTCACTGACCATGTCATGCGTGATGTAATATGTGACGTCATCAGCAGTGCATTGCGGGCACGCGAGTTATAGTTAGCTGAACTAACTATAACGGGGGAATTTCAATGGTTTTGTACAAGTGAAAAGTCCAGCTAACTATAACACCCCTGAAACCGATGGTTTTTTCAGTGAATATATATATATATATATATATATATATATATATATATATATATATATATATATATATATATATATATTTATATATATTTATATATATATATATATATCCGTCTCATCTGTGGCCAGAGCGAGAAGGGCATCAGCTTTTTAGCTTTTTGGACTCCAAGGTATTGGAAAAGCCCTGGCACCTGCATCAAGGAACGGAGCAAAACATCGCTGTGAAACAGTTCGTGATTTCACGGAGAGGCTTGTACATTGCTGCAGAGCCTCCAAAACTGCCTGGACCTATACATTGCGGTGAGACGTCTAAGGGGGCCCGGGAGAGGACTTTGTGCAGCAAGGACACTGGCGATTTTAATCTGCACCCACACACGCTTGTTCATACATCACCAGCACTCACTTTGGGTTACAAGGGGTCAACAGGCCAAAGTACGTACCTGCAAGCCGAAATGGTGCTTTCTGGGAGTCGTGGTCCACCAGAGGGACTACGAAGAAGTGTTACTGCGATTGGTTGACTCTGCTGGGCTCCCACCAATGGGAGTTAAATGGACAATTTGAAAGGCAACAGGGAGCAGTCTCAGGTGTTTGGCATTTGATAAAGGGACTCAACCCGAAACGCGTCATGCCTTCCATGCAGCAATAAAGTGTTCTTCAAAGGCTCCCCGTTGTGTCCCTCTGGTTCTTTTTCTCTCGCGGGAGAGGAATCTTTGGTGGATGTGTTGCGCGCAATGCCCCAGGCGCGCTAGAGGGACCCGTCTCATCTGTGGCCAGAGCGAGAAGGGCATCAGCTTTTTAGCTTTTTGGACTCCAAGGTATTGGAAAAGCCCTGGCACCCGCATCAAGGAACGGAGCAAAACATCGCTGTGAAACAGTTCGTGATTTCACGGAGAGGCTTGTACATTGCTGCAGAGCCTCCGAAACTGCCTGGACCTATACATTGTGGTGAGACGTCTAAGGGGGTCCGGGAGAGGACTTTGTGCTGCAAGGACACTGGCGATTTTAATCTGCTCCCACACACGCTTGTTCATACATCACCAGCACTCACTTTGGGTTACAAGGGGTTAACAGGCCAAAGCACGTACCTGCAAGCCGAAATGGTGCTTTCTGGGAGTCGTGGTCCACCAGAGGGACTACGAAGAAGTGTTACTGCGATTGGTTGACTCTGCTGGGCTCCCACCAATGGGAGTTAAATGGACAATTTGAAAGGCAACAGGGAGCAGTCTCAGGTGTTTGGCATTTGATAAAGGGACTCAACACGAAACGCGTCATGCCTTCCATGCAGCAATAAAGTGTTCTTCAAAGGCTCCCCGTTGTGTCCCTCTGGTTCTTTTTCTCTCGCGGGAGTGGAGGACCCGTCTCATCTGAGGCCAGAGCGAGAAGGGCATCAGCTTTTTAGCTTTTTCGACTCCAAGGTATTGGAAAAGCCCTGGCACCCGCATCAAGGAACGGAGCAAAACATCGCTGTGAAACAGTTCGTGATTTCACGGAGAGGTTTGTACATTGCTGCAGAGCCTCCGAAACTGCCTGGACCTATACATTGCGGTGAGACATCTAAGGGGGCCCGGGAGAGGACTTTGTGCAGCAAGGACACTGGCGATTTTAATCTGCACCCACACACGCTTGTTCATACATCACCAGCACTCACTTTGGGTTACAAGGGGTCAACAGGCCAAAGCACGTACCTGCAAGCCGAAATGGTGCTTTCTGGGAGTCGTGGTCCACCAGCGGGACTACGAAGAAGTGTTACTGCGATTGGTTGACTCTGCTGGGCTCCCACCAATGGGAGTTAAATGGACAATTTGAAAGGCAACAGGGAGCAGTCTCAGGTGTTTGGCATTTGATAAAGGGACTCAACCCGAAACGCGTCATGCCTTCCATGCAGCAATAAAGTATTCTTCAAAGGCTCCCCGTTGTGTCCCTCTGGTTCTTTTTCTCTCGCGGGAGAGGAATCTTTGGTGGATGTGTTGCGCGCAATGCCCCAGGCGCGCTAGAGGGACCCGTCTCATCTGTGGCCAGAGCGAGAAGGGCATCAGCTTTTTAGCTTTTTGGACTCCAAGGTATTGGAAAAGCCCTGGCACCCGCATCAAGGAACGGAGCAAAACATCGCTGTGAAACAGTTCGTGATTTCACGGAGAGGCTTGTACATTGCTGCAGAGCCTCCGAAACTGCCTGGACCTATACATTGTGGTGAGACGTCTAAGGGGGTCCGGGAGAGGACTTTGTGCAGCAAGGACACTGGCGATTTTAATCTGCACCCACACACGCTTGTTCATACATCACCAGCACTCACTTTGGTTTACAAGGTGTCAACAGGCCAAAGCACGTACCTGCAAGCCGAAATGGTGCTTTCTGGGAGTCGTGGTCCACCAGAGGGACTACGAAGAAGTGTTACTGCGATTGGTTGACTCTGCTGGGCTCCCACCAATGGGAGTTAAATGGACAATTTGAAAGGCAACAGGCAGCAGTCTCAGGTGTTTGGCATTTGATAAAGGGACTCAACCCGAAACGCGTCATGCCTTCCATGCAGCAATAAAGTGTTCTTCAAAGGCTCCCCGTTGTGTCCCTTTGGGTCTTTTTCTCTCGCGGGAGAGGAATCTTTGGTGGATGTGTTGCGCGCAATGCCCCAGGCGCGCTAGAGGGACCCATCTCATCTGTGGCCAGAGCGAGAAGGGCATCAGCTTTTTAGCTTTTTGGACTCCAAGGTATTGGAAAAGCCCTGGCACCCGCATCAAGGAACGGAGCAAAACATCGCTGTGAAACAGTTCGTGATTTCACGGAGAGGCTGATACAGATATTTATATATTTAAACATTACTCACTAAGCCATGTATTCACTATGATACACTTAATCAGTCAGTTACACAATCAATTTTTCAAAAACAAATCATCCATTTAGACACTTATATACCCATTTATTCTTCCATCGACCTTGAGACATACATATATAAAACATAGGGACTACGAAGAAGTGTTACTGCGATTGGTTGACTCTGCTGGGCTCCCACCAATGGGAGTTAAATGGACAATTTGAAAGGCAACAGGGAGCAGTCTCAGGTGTTTGGCATTTGATAAAGGGACTCAACCCGAAACGCGTCATGCCTTCCATGCAGCAATAAAGTGTTCTTCAAAGGCTCCCCGTTGTGTCCCTCTGCTTCTTTTTCTCTCGCGGGAGAGGAATCTTTGGTGGATATATATCTATATACGTATAGATATATGGGTTTTTTTCATAAAAAAGAAGGGATTACTCGCACACAAACAAACAATGGACTCATGAAATATATTGTATTGAAAATAGCATATATTGTATATTACATCACATTTTTTCACACTGTAAAACCACATTTCCTATAATGCTCCTTAATAAGCTGAGTGGGTAGTTGTGTATAAATAGACACTATTCGTGGATCACTGCTAACCGTGATCAAGACCAATCTGGTCGAAACACGTTGGTTTGGGAGAGCTTGATGGTGTGGGCTGTAAAAGCACTGGATTAAAAAGCTTGAAACAAATATCCTGGAGTGTGAGTAATTCCTTCTTTTTGATGAAAATACGTAATGCGGACTTCGATTCCTGATCCGCACCACTCGCACCTACCGTAAGCGCGCTGTAAAAGAGGAATCATTTGCTGTGAATATAAATATATCTATATCTATATCTATATATATATACATATATAATATATATGTATGTGTATATATATATATATATATATATATTATACCTACTGGCGGTCGCCAGTAGGTAGTTATAGTTAGGACCCTGTTTCCATAGGAAAACCGCAACATTCTATTTGGAATAACTTTGGCGCCGGTCGACGAATCCTCGCGAAATTTTCAAAACTAATGGGGCGCTACACTCCGCTCCTACCCTGAAAGTCTCGGGGGGATTCATCAAGCGGGGGCTGAGAAAAAAGGGGGGTCCCAAAACGCGTTTTCCCCATGCATTTTTCCATAGGATCTTTAGACACAGCTACAGCCCGAACGGCTGAACAGAATTACTTGAAATTTGGCAGAGAGGTAGTCCTCAGGTCAAGGAAGTGCCTTTTGTAGGTCTGGTGTAAATCTGTTCAGTATTTCCTGCGAAAATAGCATTTAAATCAATATATATATCTGTAAGCGCGCTCCGAGCGCGCACCGTAAGCTTACCGTACGCGTACGGTGCCGTGCGCGAGCGCGATTCTGATTGGCTGTTAGATCTTAGTAAACATTCGAATCGGTCGAAACCAGGAAGTGTCGGCCGCCATTTTCTCTCTCGCACTCTGAGGGTGGGGAGGAAAAACTAAGTTGGATAACAACGAAAAGGGGCAGACTAGACAGCTCCTGACCCCCTAGCCTTGGTCAGGGTGTCCCAGAAGGACCCCCCAGGCCAAAAATTTAATTATTATTTTTTTTTTTTAAACGCCGATTACGCTTACCGTACGCGTACGGTAAAAAATAAATAAAAAAAAAACAAATTCCACATATAACCCCCCCCCGTGTGCACAAGGTCCCCTTAAGCACCTTTTGTGCATGGCTTATGATATAATGAAGAACATGTAATAGCTAACCTTTCACATCGATGCGCATAATATGTACTCCGTGTGCGGACGGTGCGCGAAGCGCATCGTGCGTACATGGCCCATCCAGCGTAACGTGGGCACGCGGTGCGCATAGCGCACCGCGTGCCCACCGTGCGTGCACGGCACTAACTGCGTAAAGTGGGCGCGCGGTGCGCGAAGCGCACCGCATGCTCACTGTGCGCGCACGGTGCGCACACGGAATGAACTGTGTGACGTGGGCGCGCACGGCACGAACGGCGTAAAGTAACTTAGCATTTAAAAAAACGTACAAATTCACTGAAAAAACCATAGGTTTCACACACGTTATAGTTAGGAATTAGCATTTAAAAAACCTTGCAAATTCACTGAAAAAACCATAGGTTTCACACAAGTTATAGTTAGCTGTACATTTCACTCGTAAAAAAACAATGAAATTCCACGTTATAGTTAGTGCAGGCAACTATAACTCACGCGACCGCAATCCTCTGATGATGACATATGTGTCTTTATGAAAAAAAAATATTTGTAATATATGTATAGCTAAAATTTAATGGAAGAAGACATGGGCAAATAAGTGTCTAAATACAGTATTAGCATCAGCAGAGGATTGCGGTCGTGTGAGTTATAGTTGCCTGCACTAACTATAACCTGGAATTTCATTGGTTTTTTACGAGTGAAATGTACTTGTGTGAAACCTATGGTTTTTTCAGTGAATATGTATATATATAAAATCACTGACAGAATCTCAATGTAAAAAATATCGACGTAAAAAAGTCAGAGCCGAAATATTGATGTCAAGAATATCGAAGTCCTATCTACATAATGGTAAGTAAAAAAAATATCGAGAAAAAAAATATCGTTGTCAAAAATATCGTTGTTAAAAAGATCGTTTTTTATGTTAAAAATGTATGTAAAATAAAGTAAATGATACATATATTTAAAATAAGTATAGTTAAAAATATGTTTAAAATTATAAGTAATACATATAGGTGCCGATTCCGATCCTGTAAAACCCGGGTACGAATGGTCGTACGGAGCGTATTCTCCATACAACTCGTACCCGGGAAATCCACCTTACAAACCAGCAAGTACGATTTGTACAGAAATACCATTTCCGTACGAATCGTAAAAACCAACGTACGGCTAAAAAATACCTACTATTCTGATCCTGTACAGCGCGTACGCGATGTACGCACGGAGTCAGGCAGCGTTTTACGGACCAGCAAGTACGATTTGTACCTACAGCACTCCGCACGGCTATTTTTTTACAGGAGCCAAAAAGTGCCGGAAAAGCTAAGTACGCTGCGATGCACAACGAAAAGGAGGCCCGGTACGCGACGTACACGCCATCAACCACATCGTACGTGTCATCATGTACGGTGCGTACCCCAACATTGCATATGTACGGTGCGTACATACGCGCTGTTGGGGTACGCACCGTACATAGGCCAACAGTGCGTATGTACGGTGCGTATGTCCGCACCGTACCCCCCACCCGTGTATGTCCGCACCGTACCCCCCCACCCACGTATGTCCGCACCGTACTCCCCCACCCGTGTATGTCCGCACCGTACCCCAGTTGTAACCTAATCCTACAGTAGGGAATGTTTTGGACAGTGTAGGGTTATTGTAAAACCTGTAACTACAGATTTGCTACCACATTCTTCAGCAGAGGAAATAGCATTCTTGCTTGATTCATCTTTTAAAGACCTTTCTTTACTAAATGTGATTTGAGGATTCTCATTAACATATTTATTGATAGTTTTATCAGTTTTTAGAATATGCCAATTGTGGGTATCTTTCTGATTTTAAATGATTGATTGGAAAAGGTTGTAATAAACCTCACCTTCTCCACTACATCCTCACTTCACAGCCTAGGATGTAACAGTTGGGGTCTTTCTAAGGCCTACATTTTGGTTATCTGAAGGCCAACGACAACTGGATGACCCAATATGTTACATTCAAAGCACTAAAAATGATGTACTAGCTTCATATTCAAAATTCAATGAGATGTTGGTGAATTGGAGAGATCAGGGGCTACTTGAGTGGGATGAATTCTCTAGTTTATGTAAACATCCTCGTATTCCAGTAATGTATCTATTGCTGACATTGCATAAAGATGCATTACACCCACCTGGCATACCGATCGTATCCTCGATAGGATCCCAACTTGAAATGACGTCTAAATTCATTGATTATTTTTTGCAAACTTTTGTTACAGCTTTACCTGCATATCTTAAAAACACTACTCACTTTTTAACATTAATTGATGGTGTACTATGGGAAAGTGATTATTTGTTAATAACATTGGACGTGACCAGTCTATACACTTGTATTAGACACGATCTGGGTATTCAGGCAGTACAACACTTTCTGAGAGCAAGATCAATCTCTTTGTTATTACATACAGAAATACTGATTGATATGGTTTATCATTGTTTGACTAACAATTTTTTTTCTTTTTGATCAAAAAGTTTATAAGCAGGAACAAGGAACAGCGATGGGCACCTGCTTCTCCTCCAGCTATGCGAATGTATTAATTGGCTGGTGGGAGGTGCAGGTGACCGAATGCTGGTTGACATTTGTTGAAAATATTGTTTTATGGACATGTTTTATTGATGAAATTTTTATGATTTGGAAAGGGGACAGGGAGTCAGATGAGACCTTTGTGTCATCTCTAAATAATAATGAAATGAATTTACATTTTATGTCCAACATTAGCAATAACAAAAGTGTGTTCCTGGATATTGAACTTATTGTACAAGGCAATGCCTTAGTGACCAAGTTACACCGTAAGGAGACAGCTGGGAAGAGTCTCCTAACTGCTACAAGTGCTCATCCTCACAATTTAATACAAAGCATTCCATATGGTGAAATAATAAGGGCTAAGCGCAATTGTAGTACAGAGACAGAGTACATTGCAGAAAAAGAAAGAATGATCAAAATATTTACTGAGAGGAAGAAAACCCTTCAATTGGCTGAAACCAAAATGGAGGCCTTAGAAAGACCTCAACTGTTACATCCTAGGCTGCGAAGTGAGGGTGAAGTGGAGAAGGTGAGGTTTATTACAACCTTTTCCAATCAATCATTTAAAATCAGAAAGATACTCACACGCAATTGGCATATTCTAAAAACTGATAAAACTATCAATAAATATGTTAATGAGAATCCTCAAATCACATTTAGAAAAGGAAGGTCTTTAAAAGATGAATCAAGCAAGAATGCTATTTCCTCTGCTGAAGAAGGTGGTAGCAAATCTGTAGTTACAGGTTTTAGATGCTGTAAGCGGTGCAAAGCATGTGCGAACAGTACAAACTGTGTTGACATTAAAGTACCTGATAGTAAAAGAACATTCACAATCAATGGAAATTATGGTTGTAATACTGATTACTGTATTTATTGCTTGATTTGCCCATGTGGCAAATTTCACATTGGAAGTACTATCCATAGGGCTAGGAAAAGGATTTTAGAGCATCAGCGAGCAATCCGGAATAATAACATAGAATATCCGGTAGCTAGGCATTTTAATGAGAAGCACAATCAGAATGACAAACTGCTGTCCTTTGTGGTTTTAGATTCAGTTGTGCAACAGGATTTTGGTGGAGACAGGGAGCGTCAATTAAGGATGAAAGAATCTTGGTATATCATAGATTTTGAAACCTTAGCTCCGATAGGATTAAATTCTAATGAAGAAATGGCGGTACATTTGTAATTGTGTATTCTTGTTAGATTTTCTGAGTGATTGAATAGTAGGATTCGTCGATACATATGTGTAGCTTGCTTCCAGAGTGTTGCCAGGAGTATAAATGGTAATCAAGGCAATGTTTTTGCTTTTTATTTAATTATCACAGGCACGAATCGTTATTGGAAAGGGCAAGTACCAATCTCGCTGAGAAGACCTTCAACTGTAAAGGATAAACAGTCTGAGAGTATATCAGAATGCTAAGCCCACTGGGGCTAGACAGTGTTTGCTGTTTTTGATACTGTTATTTATTCAGTATGGCAAGTTGTGGGGTATTATGAATCAATTTTCCCCGCGCTCCCTTCAATTTTGCATTATATTGTGTTTTTTAGAATGGTCACAAATTAATAATAAAGATTATGACATAATAATGTATTGTTAGAAAGCGGCAGGCAGAATGTATTGCCATAAAGTGAAATCGTAACATTTCATCATTTCAACATGGCGCTCAGAGGAGTGTGAGAGAAAAAGGCTTTGAAACGCGTAAGGCCAAGGGGTTACAAACGGGATGAGAAGCTGCATGTTTTATCAATAAAGCGGTTGTTAACCTACCTGACAGCGGAGAGTGGCCTCGTATCTGAGCACCCTTTGGATAGTATGTTATCATGGCGGCTCTGGCTGTGGGGGCTATGCACCGCCTGGAAAGCAACTGAACGTCTGTAGGGGGGACAAAGATCCTCTTTGTATCGGTGCAGCAGGTGACAGAAATTCAAACATGCTTAATCTCATCTGGGGTCCAATGGAGGGCTGTAAAACGTATCCCGACCTTAGAACGCAAAAATCAAACTCACTGGAGGGTAAAACAATGCAAAATTTACTACATGTCCCCAGCATGCATTGCGATAACTGACTTGATTGCAAGAGCACACCGGAAGCCAATGAAAGTAATTAAAGTGCATGCAGAGGGGATGTGGAGGCAATGAACTACTGATTCCTGACATCGGCCTCTGATGAGAAGCACGAAGGTTTCGAAATGCGTAAGGCCAAGGGATTAAACAACGGGATGGATAGCTGCATGTTTTATCAATAAAGTGGTTGTTAACCTACCTGACAACGGTGTGCAGCCTCGTATCTGAGCACTCCTGAGAAGGTGAAATGACGCTGTAAACCAGGATTGTGCTTAATACCCTTTGGATATTATATATATGCTTGATTGGTTGAAATACTATGACCATCATTGTCATTGGTTGTTGATTGGACAGAGTGTGGACTGTAAAGATGTTTACAGTTCTTTTGGTCAAAATGCCGGTCTGGCATTGCAGCATGTTAAATGCATCTCATTACAGCCAGTTGTCCCAATTATTTCATACCCCCCCTTGGGGATATATATATATATAAAATTGCCGAAATTATTAGCAAGCAAGAAAATGCTCTTCTTTTGGAAGTCTGACCTAACTTGGGCCTGTAAATCAGGCAGAGGGAAATACTACGTCATAAAAACATTAAGAATATCCTGTCCGCTGTATTATGATCCCATTATATCCTATGGAGATCAAAATACAAGGAACGGGATATCCGTCACATTTGTAACAGAGTATTTCATCCGCTGAGATCTAAATAAAGCCATTTAACTACACAGTGGCTACCAACACTGTTTAATTAATATCCATACCACACAGTGGCAGGGTTGCTACTGTGTAGTTATAGTTAGGACCATGTTTTCATAGAAAATAGATTTTTTTGGTTTTCTAGTAACTTTAGCGCAGATTGAAGAATCTTCACAAAACTTACCCAAAAAGAGTGTCATCAAATTCCTACATGGAAAGTTTCAGATGATCTGTCGAGTGGGGGGCTGAGATAAGGAGGGTTCCCAAAACAAGTTTCTTAATTTATTTTTCTATAGGAAAATGTAGACACAGCTACAGCCAAAACTGCTGCATGGAATTACTCTTCTTTTGACATACAGCTAGATATTGGTACAGAATGTGTGCGTTTTTGTGAATTGGTGCAAATCCAATCAGTAGTCTTGGAGAAATTTAAGTTTAAAAATAATTTTATATTTCAAGACGCAGACGATTCCATGAGCTAACAGCTCTTGAGGTAAGATCTGATTGGCTTGGTCACAAACTTCTCAATGGCAGTGGCAACAACCGCTGACTGTGTTTGCCTCCTGGAACTGCTTCCACAGAAACACTGCTGCCAACAAGCCTCAGGGCATAGGGATCAGTCACCCCAGTCTTCCTTTGGTTGACTGAACCACCCACCCACACAGCAGCTGGGGTGAAGCTGCTCTGACAATTCAGGTCAGTCACATTTCTGCAGGGCTGGTAGGTTCCTTCCCTCTCTCAACAAGCAGGTTGGCTTCAATGCTCTTCTGGCCCGAGGGGCCAAATTGACCCCGGCTCCAGGTGATGTTCCTTTACCTCTGGAAAGCTGGCTGTCAGGCAGATCAGCTCTGGTTGTACTATATTTTTCTGAGTACTCTGTTGGTTGAAGAGAATACAAAACCAGTTTGTGTCCGTTCTCTTTTCATCTCCTCTGTTCAGGCTGTCCCTTCCCACACAGCTGTTGAGTATAGTGATGCACATCACAGCAGGGCAGTCTCCAGCATGGAGTACTCACAAGAAAGGCTCAACAAGGTGTGTGCTTTCTGCACTGAGCATATCAACAGCCACACTGCTGACAGGAAAATGATCAGAAAAGAGACAAAAGTCTGCCATTACTTAAAGGACCCTTCTCATCTTAACAGCAGAAACTGGGGTCCCACCCTTCATCAGCTACCGAAAAGCAGAGCACAATGTGCACAGGTGGTAATGGCTATTCCAGTAACTGACTGGTGCTATCAGCGTCATTGTGGTCGTTGTGGTAAAGGTACTGGCGTGGTGGCGTCATCAGAGGAAATAGAGAGCCTTCCACTTCCTTCTGACGATCTGTGCCATGGCTCGCCTGATAAGAGGAGCCTCGTCATCTTGTAGAGGTAAGGGGGATTAGGCCTCGAGATAGGGCTTTAGACTGGGGGTGTTTTTAATTCTATAAGTACCTGGGGCGGTTTTAGGGCTCAGGGCAGGGGTCAGGTATTTTTAGAAAGGGCTCGGGGAGTGTGGGGGTACTGCTGGGGTCTAGTGTTAGGGATTAGGGCAGGGCTCGGCTAATTATTAAAAAGGGCTTGGGGAGGGGAGATTGTGTTGGGGTCAGTCTTAGGGCAGGGATAGGATTGTGTTTTTTTAAAAAGGCCTTGGGGCCAAGTGGGGGAGGTACGCTGGGATGTACTTTTAGGGCTCAGGGCAGGGGTTGAATATTTTAACAAGGGCTGGGAGCTGGGGATGTGGGGGGCAATGGGGACCAGTTTAAGGGAGGGTGTGAGAGAAAACCTTTATCAAGCATCAGGCTTTACCGTAGATGCCTTTACAACAAGAAATGTTGCAAAGGCATGCGTGGTAATAAAACAAATGTGTGGTAAAAGTTATGCGTTGTACAGGTATTCACGTTGTAATGCACGCGTGGTAAAGATTGCATTGCAACAGAATGCGCTGTTTCATCATACAGCCATCTGGCTACTATAGAGGACCAAATGGCTAAAGCTTCAGTTATGAGACTTGTGGAAAATAAATTTGATGTTGTCAATCGTTTTCCTTTTAACTTACTTATTCTTTTAAAATTCTGCTCAGTTTCCTAAGTGAAAAGTACTTGAAAAATTAACTATGCCATGTATAAGGATTGAAAATATTGAATTCAAAACACAGTTTTGAGATACCTTAAGATGTGTCTTTTGCTCATGTAGTTTGAAATCCTTTTTCCTTTTGACTTTTGTTTAAATAATGTTTTACAAACAATCATTGGCAAAGTCAGTAGTATGCCACTCACATTAGACAGGTGTGACCGATTGGTTTTGCTGAATGCTTTTGTCATAGGTTTTCACCAAACGTACGCATTCCAGAAGTGGTAACACTCGTACACAGCTTTAAAAAAAAATTACTTTTTGTTACCTTGAGGTTTGCAATGACCCTATCGATTAAAACCTACACTGGCTCTCAAGCACCCTGTAGATTTGCTGATTAACCAACTGCACATATTTACATTCCTTTCAGGTAGTATGCACCCTAAAGAGAAGATGCTTATTTCTTCTTTAGCTGTCTGCCCCTCCTCTCAGTTCACAGTACAGGAGCCCCCCCCCCCCCGCTGCCTGAGGCAATTAAAGGTTGGCATTAACCTTTTGGAAATGGTTGTTTTTCAACAAAAGGTATGGTAACAGTTTTGAAAAAAGGAGCTTGAGAATGTCTTTCCCAATAGATTCTGCCCACTTCAGCATCTGCCACCAGCGCAAAAATACAGAAACAAGAGCCTGTTTCAGTGAAGCACTGGAATGAAGAACTCAAGTGAGAAAGACGCAAAATAGTTTGCGCTGAGGTTGCAGCCATTGGGGTACTTTCCAGAAAATGGGTAGAGCTTAGGCGAAAATGTGTAAACTGGATGCCTGTAAGGCAAGGTGAACACAACGAATATGGAATAAGATGAAGAAAAGGATGATGATTTAATTAGAATAACCAGGAGGCAATCAGAATAAATTCCTTCCCATGCCAGACAGGTTGAAAAGTCCTTGAGGCATATTTCCTAACAAATGGCAGAGCGCAGCACTGCGCCAAATTTGGCAGCGCCAGGCTCTTACATTTCGAAAACGCAGGGATGCTTCGTATTCCCCTTGCGCTGGTGCAAAAAAAGCTGCCTAGAACCAGCGCAGTCACCCTGTCGCCATGTTGCAAGGGTGCATG
Source organism: Triturus cristatus (assembly GCF_964204655.1). Classification (NCBI taxonomy): domain Eukaryota; kingdom Metazoa; phylum Chordata; class Amphibia; order Caudata; family Salamandridae; genus Triturus; species Triturus cristatus. The sequence continues at coordinate 495,758,080 of NC_140588.1, forward strand.
AATTGCAGGGACGATTGTTTATGTGCAGGAAGGCACACCTTCCTGCACATAAACACTCGATAATGGCAATTTGCTCTTTCTATGTGTGCTGCAGAATGCATCACACAAGGAAAGAGCAACAAACTAGGAGAAATTAATAATTTCTCCTCGTATTGCCATTCTAATACCTGGTATTCAAGCTGTTAACTATTGGCGCTGCCTCAGGCTTGTAAATCTGGGGCAGCGTCAAAAAGCAATGGGTGTTGCAGTGGAACACCCATTGCACGTACCTTTGCCACAGAGGACAGGAGCGGAAAGGGGCATATTTACAAGGTGGCGATAAGCCACGCTAAGTCGTTTAGCACCACCTTGTAAATATGGAAAATGGTGCTATGACACCGGAGTGTCAAAAAAAGTGACAGTCCACTGGCAATAGGAGGCTGTCAATATAACCACTTGTGTGGTGCAAGTTCCGAAATATAACTTGGATCTATTTCTGTTTTATGCCAATAGTGCTCTTTAGCACAAGTGTGCCCAACTGCTTTGTAAATCTGTGCTTTTCTGCTTTGAGGGCATCATTTGGACTGGGCACTGAGTGCTCTCTCAGGCTTAAGCCAAACTCATCTGCTTCCATTCATATACCGCTCTATGGATAGGGACTAAGGGGAAGATTTACAAGAAAGTGACGCATCTGTAGAGATGCGCCACTTTCCCTGCGCCACCCTGAGAAACCCTTGCACCACCATGGTTGCGCATATTTACAATACGGCGCACCATGGCGCAAGGATTGACAGATGCATCAGAAATTCTGACACATCTGTTGGCGCAAAAGTCACACATTGCTGGAGTTGTGTCGCAAGCACAACGCAACTCCAGCAATGCATGCGGAGGCCTATCCTCATTGTGCTGCGTCACTCCTTATGCCTGCTTCAAGCAAGTGACTTCACAGAAGTGGTGCAGTAAAATCTTGTAGATTTCAGTGCGTCACTTTTAAGAGACTTTCCTGCGTAGGAATTCCCACCCTGCATACACTATACCTGACGCAGGTATAATGTGACGCAGGGCTTTACAACGTGACGCATCTCCCCAGATACGTCACGTTGTAAATGGGCTGCATTTTTACGCCGCCGCTCCGTCGCAACAGCAGCACAAAAATTATGCAAGGGGCTTGTAAATATGCCCCCAAGTGAATAAAAAGATGTTTAGAGGGGACATGGTGTGACGTTGTGCCAGAGCTGCCAACTTTGTAACTGGGGAGCCAGGTTCGAGTTTCGGTTTCCGCTCAGCATCCTGTCCTTCCGGGCAAATCACTTCATCTCCCCCTGCTTATAAAACATGAATGTAACGCAACTAATGTTCGTGTAAAGCGCTCCAACACCTTCGGATCGAGTTCGCACTCGATGAAACTGCTAAAAAATAAAGGACTGCTATTCACAAAATCCCATTGCTCTCAGAGGAAAGGAATAAAAAAAAATCACGCACAGCCTCGTGTTCCATTTGTAAATGTGGAGGAGATGACATCTGAACACGGTCCATATCTAAGGAAACCCTTGTGTTCAGCCTGCGTCTCATTTCCTAGGCAGCCCGCAGGTGCGGATGGATCCATAAAGTTGTACGATGACAATGCAGAGCTTTCAGCATCTGAAAGACGAGGATTTTCTTTCTCTCCATTTTTTCAAAGAACATTAATGGCCGTGCACTTCCATAAACATGCACATCTGAAAGACCTCTGATCTTATCCGCGACGCATTTAGGGTCATTTATAACTCTTGCTCTTCGTGAATCAGCAGTAGATAACATTGTGTGTTTACAGGCAGTCTCTCCGCAGTCTGAGTTCAAAGGCCACAGGGCCCCATCAAGAATGAACAAAATGCATTAGTGGAAAAACGCATGGCTTGTGGCGGCAGTGCTGACTTTATTTTGAACAGCATGGATTTATTTTTTTAGTGAACTTTTTTTCCCTAGCATGGATATTACACCGGTGGATGTTGCGCATTTAGCAGATAAGACAGTCTGTGGAGTCTTACATTCTGTATAACACATCATTTTTAGAAGTCAGAACCTGTTGGGAGGCCACAGGGCACAAAGCGACTTCTGGGCCTCAACTGTGGTGGTTGAGGTTGTTTTCCCACTGGTGTCCTGGAGTTCCTTCTACCATGTCTCTGCAACACAGGACAAATTCAACCCTTTCTGTAATTGACTCTTGGCGCCTGAGCTCAGCACTCAACAAAACCCCAGCAGGTACAACTGCAATGTACAGCTGAGAGCTTGTTCTTTAAAAAAACAAACAGGCTTATTTACAAGGCCCTTGCGCCACCGGTGCGTATCTTTTTGTGACACACCGCTGCCGCAACCTCCTGACCCATATTTACAAGGACACGTAAAGCCACCCTGCATGGCTTTTCCTGTCCTTGTAAATATGGCCCCTTCTCACACAACAGTTTGCGTTAAAGGGGCTTGACATGGGTGTTGCTGTGGGTGTTCACACGCAACACCCATGTATTCTGTCGCATTTCCAGATTTACGAGAATTCGTAAACCTGGAAATGTGTCAGAATACTACTCCACCCCAGGGGTAGACATTTGCATTCTATAGCATTCTGTAGCAAAAATAGGAAGAGGAAAATACCTCTTTTTATTTAATTTTTTTATTGTTTGTGTGCAGGAAGGTACCCCTTCCTACACAGAAACAATCTCCCCACAATGCAGGCATCCTTGCACCATGGTGTAAGGGTGCCTGCATGGCACATGGCAGACGATTGTGCTCCAGCGCAGGGGAATGGACAAGGATGCGTCATGTTGTAAATCCCTGCACTTTGAAAGTGCCGCAGCATAGCACTGCCAAAGGGCTTGCGGTGCCACGCTACGGCACTTTCTTGTAAATAAGGCCCAAAGTACTTTTAATCACACAATAGTAGTAAATACTTCACAATTCAAACACTGATCCCTTTCTGATTGGTTCCCAGTTACAATCATGAATTAGGTTCAGGGGTAGTCTTTAGCTTTCCCCAAAAGTCAAATGCACATTTAATTCATGGTTTCTCGAAGTTCATATCCCCTAGCTGTGCAGCAAATAGACAATAGTCTTGCTTGCTCCTTTCAAGTGGGTTAGCTGGCCACTCCACACTTCCATAGTGGGGGCCATAGTGGGGGCCAAGGCGAGTGAAAATAATCTAGTGCCATTAAATAGGCCAGGCATGCACCATATTTCAATCACTATGCCTGCCTTAGTCTTAAGTCACAGTGGCCATGTGCAGGAATGGTGCAGGGGGCTGTAGCTTTCTCGAACAGTAGTATGATGCAGTCCCTACCCAGGCCAACATAGCTAGGTGTAGCCCCTACTGGGATGATGCAGAGATCATAGCGGATGCAACCCTGGCCGGGCCAACGGCAGATGCAGGTGATGTCCCATACCTGTGAAAGACCGGAAGTCAGTCAGAGAACCCTCTCATCCCCGGTCAGAAAAGTCTTGAAACCAAGGGTGTGGTTTAGGTACCAGATCTTAACCCCTTTTTAGAGTGCGAATGTGTATCACAAACTAAAGAACCAGTTTGGCCGGCTCTTCTTACTTCAAACACAGCCTCTGTCAGAGTGACATTTCCCACAGCTGGTAGCACAAGGGGTGTCTCCAAATCAGAGCACCCTCAACAAAGGCACAAAGAGCTTTGATGGTTCTGCATCTTGGTGTCAGCAGCCTCTATAATGCAGTAACCAGGGATTGACAAAATGGCAAGCATGGCATAAAATATTTCTTACCTCACCCACCAGAACGGCAGTCCCGTCCCTCATCCCTACCATCAACCAAATAGCAGTGCTCAGGAAGACTAATCAGTAATCGTGGTTCCATCCTTCTCACCTTAGTGTCTGGATCTCCAACCTCCTGTCACAGGGATGCATGGTATCCATTTACACTGACTGGGTGAACGGTCTTCCCCGTCCACAATGTGATATGCCAGACCAGGGGTATCCAATGCGAAACCCACAGGTCTAAGTACTCAGGCTCACTCACCCACGCTCACCCCTACTACTAGATGGGAAACAGCCTTCACAACGAGGTTTTTACGACATTCAGCCTCATGCATCAACCCAAAATCCAGTCGGTAAAATACCGATTCGCTAATAGCTCCCGGTATTAAGTTAAAAATACCCAATCCCAATGCATCAACCCAAAAGCAGAAATCGCTATTTAAGGAATCCTTAAATAGCGATTCTTTAAATAGGGATTCCTTAAATACCGATTCCTTAAATAGGGATTCCTTAAATACCGATTCCTTAATAGCGATTGCATTTAAGGAATCCCAAAGTGAGATTCCTTAAATGCAATGCATCAAAGTTAAAAAATTAGCGATTTCGCTAATAGGGGGAGCAAATTACCATGAAGATGAACTGCATGGTAATTTGCAAAAACTTTGAAAAATGCACTTTTGTGCATTTTTCAAAGTTTCATGTTGCGCACACACATGCCCTTAGAGCATGTGTGTGTGCAACATATGTGCACATATCATTTTCAGGGGTGCTATAGGGTGTCATTTTGACACCCTTGCACCCTTGAAATTGCATGAGCAATTAGCGAGAACCTACTGGTACTCGCTATTTGCTCATGCAATCTCCGATTCATTCCTATGGGCCTGGAGGCCCATAGGAATGATTGGGACGGCATTCCTTAATTGCTACTCGCTATTTGCTAGTAGCAATTAAGGAAAGTTAAGGAATCGCTATTTGAATAGCGATTCCTACATGCATAGCCTTTTGCTATTCCTTATTAGCGAATCCTTATTTTTCGCTAATAAGGAATCGCAAATGCTAATGTTGATGCATATGCCCCATTGTGCCTTTACTACATTTTTTTACTACAGATGTTTTTACCACATATATGCCTTTACAACACATGCTTTTACCATGCATCTAAGGTAAGTTAGGGGTGTGGTGGTCTCCCCCCACAAATGCATTTTTAAAATATATATACACAATCCGTGGTAATGGCATGCATTGTAAAAGCATATTCATTCTAAAAAAATGTGGGGTAAAAAATGTGTTGTAAAGGCTTGCAAGGTATTTCCCTGTGTCGTTCCATCATACAACCTTAAAAGACATGCGCTACAGACACACCGACTTACACACAGCATGCCAGTGCAGGGTTCTTGGCATGTATATAGAAAACAAACCTGACATGACTCAGACCTGTAGGCTTCATCCCATATGTGTCAGGCAAAAAGACCTGGTCACACTATTAATCCTTCCAAAGCATGGTAGCTGCCCCCACCACTGTAAGCATTATATACAAGACAGGGACAATAGTCCTCTGCACCACTGAGAGCATGCTTGGTACACCCCTCCCAGTCACAGCATAGGTCCAAAATCTAACATATGTATAGACAGGCATCTGCAAAGATGCTTAGATCAGCATCTTGCAGTGTCCAAAATAAACCTAAGAATACCATACATACATGAATTCAGGCACTCAGGGCAAGGGAACATGCCTGTATACCAGGCAGGGTACATTCCTGCCTCAACATTATATAACATATTTAAATTAGATACAAATTGGTCACACTCAAGTGCAACACATAGTGATATATTTAATTACCAGCAGAGGTTTAAGGTTTGATGAATTAGGACAGGAGCAGGTGATTTTTCAGTCGAGCTTTAAAAGAGTCTAAATAAGGGCCTGCTTAATTTCCATAGGGGTGTTAGTCCATATCTTGGGAGCGAAGCCAAAGAAAGAGCACAAAAGGGTTTCAGTGTCGCTGCATCATTTAGTGTAAAAAAAGAAAATTATTTGTACTACGGAGATCTCTGTGCTTCCCAATAAGCTGTTTCCTTAGATAGTGGACAGTGTATAGTTTAATTGCTTAAATATGATGTAAGCTATTCTAAAAGTACAGCAAGTAACTAAGTGACCCTTTATTTGTGCTTTCATCTCAGGAAGAAAATGTCTTATTTTGCTAGAAAATAATGGGTGTACTTGTTTAATCTTCTACGTGTCCTCTTTATCACAAAGTTGACATTTTAGAACATCATGTTTGTTTTTATGGTCTCAAGGTAGGTATGCATTTCCCCACTTCTCTTCCTACCAATCATGGTTATTGAGTAACTTATGTGATCTGGGTCGCCTATGACATGAAGGAAACTGCAGCAACACTAAATCCAGAAGAGGAACCCATACGAGACTGCAACATCAATAGTTTCAACTATCTACATTCTAATAAAGTACAAACATGTTAGCCCCACATAAAATGGAATGTTTTTTCCATTGCCAGAGTTGAGTATGTAGGTCTAATACCCACATTCATGCAGCATTTCCAGCGAGTGTAAAATAAGCTGGAGACTTCAGCTGGAAGACATGGACGGGTCCTTGTTGGAGCGAGGATGGTACCACTGTTATTTATTATTAGCCATGTACCTATTTGAATAATTTTGGTTTTATTTGCATTTGAATGCAGATACGTATGGTGGTGCTGGAAGGAGTTTCAAGGTTGCGTGCCCTAAACTTTAATAGTTTGTCATCCTTTTGATTTGTTGGGTTGGTTAATCGATTACACATTTTGAAGAAGTTATAGGTCAATTTCTCCATAAGGATTTGTAGATGATGGAAAGAATTTAGAATTTGACCCTTTGTTCCACTGGGAATCAGAAATACTCTTTAAACAGGTGAAGCTATAATGATGTGAGTGATTTTATGCTGGTCGAGATTTCACTTGCGGTTGTGGAAAATACTCTTGAGTGATTCTAATACTGTTATTTCTTTAGTAGAGCACAAACAAGAGGAGTTTTAAGCTTTATTGTCGAAGCTACGTGAATGCAAGAGAAGTTGTAAAGGAGGGTAAACTTCTGCAAGGAGTGAGATCATATGACATTATTTTGCACTGGGATTGGTTGGTGACATCAGGGTGTCGTGCTGGGACTGGCATACAAGAAAATGAATAACGTATTTGGATTTGACAAAAAAATTGGAAAACTAGTAGTCTTAATTGGATTGATTTATTGAAATTTGATGCATACAGAACAAAACAAGATATGATTGAAATTTGCCTTGTATCTCGTTGCATTACAAAAATGAATTGTTTTAAAGAATTTAAGAGTTTAGTAAGAGGGGCTGGTGCTATTCTGATATGGAAAGGTGAAGGGGCAACTCCGTAATGTACGCCTGCACATTTATTTTTACACTTGAGCACGGGTTACATACTTGTTCTTAGCTTTGCCAATTGAGCAGAATCAATGAGAAAGAAGGTGCATTGAACTTTCCGAGATATTTAATACCAGAATTCGTTGATAATTAATAAGGAAAGTTGTATGAGATGAATCCCCCACTTAGACCAACTCAATATGAAGCTCTGAGTGTATGGGAAAAGGTTGCAAGGGAGAAATAGATGGAAAAATACCAGAAAAGGACAAAATGAGCGGTGCAAAATTATGTGGACGCTCAATGGGATGAAGAACAGAGTAGGTGGAGAAAGGCTATCATAGAGGGAACCAGATTATATCCAGCTATTACTGGAGATGCAGCTAAGTAAGGAAGTGACAATGATCACCAAAAGAAAGATGGGGATGAGAAGGATACTGATTCAGGGATGAGATTCTAGAGCAGATGCTAGCTTAAGACCTCTGCCATATACAACCCCTACTGATCACAGAGAATCAAGTGCTAGTATGAGTGCCACAGTGGCATTTGCTCCTGTAGATCCAGATTTAGCACAGATTGAAAGACCTGTTCAGATCCACCAAATTGTCCCACCAGTTGTGGCTCGACTACAGGTTGCAGTTCCAACTGTGATTAATGCAACTGGAGTGCATACCACAGCCCAAATAATGCCTTGAAAATACCCCGATATTGCCTAGAGTCATTGCAAATGCTGCTCCAAATGTTAATATAAGGCCATAAGTTCATCAAGCTGCTGGAGGTATACCTACCGCAGTGTTTGTTCCGACTTCACAAAATTCTCATATTGTTATGTGCATACTCCCACAGACAATACAGGCACTAATAAATGGAGTGGCATGAGCATTCACAGCCCCTATTACTCCTAGTTACACAAATGCTGGTGAAGAGGGTTATATGCCAACTTGGTTAGAAGAAGAAGCAAGAATTAGGAAGACAGAAGGCACAGAGGAACATGAAAGGCCTGGCACAGAGAAGGAAAAGCATTTAAATATTACTTATTTGAAGGTGAAATTAGAAGAAATAATAAAGGGATGTTTAGAATTTGAACATATTGAGCAATACCAGTGAAAGTAATTAATTTACCTGTTAAGGAGATTGGATGAAGAGCAGCTTTAGTGCATGACAAATTCACAGAATTGGCTCAGAAATACGAGATTGATCTTGCTAAATATTTTCATTCAATTGGGTGATCCAGCATTAGCGAACATTTACACATTATGAAATTAGTCAAATGCATTCGTAAATGGAGTGAGACTGAGATACTAGAAATCAAATGGGAAAAGCAATATGGAAAGAATAAGAGAGAAGCAGCTATAGCAGGGAAGCAAAATGAGGGAAGCGAAGGAGAAATTACAGCATACCCACTCAGAGAAATAGCAGGAGGAATGTATATACATGTTCCTTGTTAACCCTGGGCGTAGTGGGGCTACGCGGAGCATCACGTAGTGGGGCCAAATCTACGCACACTTGCGCACTCTGCGTAGCCCCACTACGCGCCGCCCGCCTCCCTCCCGCCCTCTTTAAAAATCACTTCAAATGTTTAAAAGTAAGGAAAATGACTTACCTGAGGTGTCCCGGGGCTCCCTCTTCCTGCTTCATCAGCAACTTCTTCCTCACAAATGCGCATGCAGGGGGGGCGCCCGCGCATTTGTGAGGAAGAAGTCGGCAATAGAGCTGGAAGAGGGAGCCCAGGGGCGCCGCAGTTCAGGTGAGTCATTATCCTTACTTTTAAACATTTGAAGTGATTTTAAAATGAGGGCGGGTGGGAGGCGGGTGGTGGGCAACTCTGCTCCGCCGTGGTGTGTGCGTAGCCTGCCTGCTACGCCTACTTCGTGGACCAAGAAGTAGGCAGCACTATACAAACTCCGCGGGTGGAGCGGAGCACTACGCCCACACTTATTCCTTGGAGTAGAGGTGATTTGGTTGCATTTACAAATAATCTTCCAAAATTGAGAGACAAACTGGTGCAATGGTATGCACAAGTGGAACGGTTCATAAAGATTTCAAAGGTGTTGTGGACAGATTTGAATACATTTTTTGACATTGTAGTACCTGTGTAGAAAATAGGCCTCAGCTAGGCCTACCAGTGCAAGGGGTTCGCCCTTCTCTGCACAGAGTCCTCAGACTATTAGAAAGAAGTTGGCACAGAAACTGAAATAGAAAATACATAGTTTATTAAACCTCAGGAGGTGGAACCACATTCACCCAGCACCCTGTGGTGCTGAATGAAGGTAGCACCCAGAGTAGAAGAACCATGGGTCTTTTATACCCACACAGGGGCTCAGGAAAAGGACGATGCAAGCATACATGAGAAGAGTTACATACATAGATGGTCATACAGAAATGCACCGTCAACAGCAAAGGAGGAGCTACCAGTTGCTGACTCTGGTAGAAACAACCTGATAGTTACAGACTTAAAACAGATGCATGGACAGTTAGATATTCCTGCGCATGTGCAGGGTAGCAGAGTCTAAGTATAGCCAGTCCTTTAAACAGAGCACAAGGGAAGACAAAATGGCTGCCAGAAATACAAAATGGATTCCACAAAATGTACAGGATAGCCTCTAAATACCAGATGGATTCTGCTAACGCTAATTTAATCGCAGCCAATTTACGACAGACAACCGTTTTAGCGTTAGCTGAAGACATCTCCCATAATCCAGTAGGAAAAATAAAAAATATGCATATTAATTTTTAATAAAAGTTTTTTTTTTTCCATAAATTTCCTAATTCATTGCTAGGTGGGCATTTCTCATTCTAAATATTGTTAAGCGGGTATGTATGAGGTATAAACAGAAGTACAAAGTGAACAGAGAATTGGGTCATACAGATAGCAGGAGAGAGTAATTACTATTATCAGAAACAGAATTATTAGCTTTCTAGTCCTAAGCAAATCCTAGAATCATCCAGTAAAAACATTTTCAAGGCTCCTATGCATTTCAGTTACCATCAATTTCAACTTCAAAAACACTTTCGCTAGACTTTTCCATTGTTTCCTTTATTAGGGCTAGAGTATCTATCATTATACCCAATACAAACATTAAAGCAGTCAGACATATTATTTACAAAAATGATCCTGGATCCAGAGGACCAGGAGAACTACACAGGACCATGAGAATTAGGACGAAGAGCTGCAAAGGGTTGCTCCTCCTCAAAAATGGGACGATCAATGGGGTACATTTTCAACAAAAAGAAAAAGAAGTCCTTGGGAAATTAAAGCCGCTGCACAACCAACCAGAGGGGAGTCTTCTCCCTGTGTCCGTTTGAGCCTCACAGGCAGGCTCTTGTTGTTCCCACGGTGGAGCTGCACAACTCGCAACTCAGGAATCATGGCCTAGTTTCAAGGGAAAAGTTTCTTCTTTCAGGATAGGGCAATCACCCACCAGGGCAAATGTGCTCAGCGATCCTGTCCAGTGTCTCAGGCAGTGCACCAGTTTTCTTCATTTCAATCTAACAGGCACCAGAGACACAGCACCTGTACCCTGAACTCAAGTCCTTCCCTAACTCCTGTATTGCTCTGCTGGCACACTGCTCTTTCGTTGGGGCCATAGATCTTGGCCAACAAAGGTGAAAACTTTACAGCCACTTTAGGACCAGGATTCAGAGGCCTGATGCTAGGATCTCTGAAGCAACCCTTGTTTCAAAGGGGGTTACCTCAAGCAAAAACTTTCTCGCCTTCCTGGTCGGTCTGTGACTCTCGGCTGGGCATCAAAAGCTTGATCCACGATTTCTCCTTTCTGATTTGTGACCCCGTCTTTCGCCCAAGATAGTAGCAGGGGTACTCTCATCACAATGCTTCCGGCCTTCTACCTTCACTGAGGTCCTGGTTGCCAGTAATGCCTGTGCTGGTTACCTTCACTTTGACTTCAAGCTGGACTGGTGCTGACTCCTCAAGCTGGATCTGATGTCCGCGCCCCTCTGGCAATGGTTGTAAAGCAGCAAATATCTATTGGTGCACAGAACAAAAGGTCTTTAGACAAGGCACAGAAATAATCTATCAACAGAGAGGATAGTCTCAGAATACTTCCTAGTCCAGGGACGTCCCATATATTAACAAGGCACCCTGGAACCACTTTCATATATGTGAGAGTAAATAAAACAACAGTCTGGACCTATTGGCAAGTATAAAAAGAACTCTTTAGTGAACTGACAAGAGTAATACGTCACCCAATGCCAAGCAGTCAAGGAAGTCTGTGTTCATTTCTAAAGACCCTCAAGAAAAAGGAAATGTTATACACGTTTACTCCTAAACATTGCATTATTTGTACAGGACTGCAGACACTTCTAAAATGATTTTTCTTAATTAAAGCACCTACATTGTATACTCAGGACCATGCTCTCATGTTATAGGAGCAACAGGAAAATCTAACACTGCTAATTTAACAAAGATTCTTATTACATAAAGAACTAAAAACTTCAACATAATGGGTACACGTTCTCCAGTGGAACATCTTGTGACTAACAGACTCCTATAAAACAATATTTTCCTCAAAAATGTTTGCTAAGGATCACATAGACCTCTTCCCTGCATTCTACATTTTCACAATCCAAACTATGCAACATTAGTTCTAGTAAGGACTGTCAGTTTATTTACACAGACTAGCTAATAAAACTAGCAATGCCCTTGCAAAACTGTATGTAGCATGAGAATAACAAACAATAGTGGTGTTGTCACCTGAGAATTTTCAAACAAAAACTACCCACAGCTAGTTCCCCTTAAAGATCAAATAAGGAAGCAGCAACCTAGACTACTCATCCTCTCATAATTCCATCAGAGAGGATGGGTAGTAACATAGCAAAATATATTTATTTGTTTTATTAATGCTAATAATGTTGAAAACAGTATTACTGAATAGCCAATTAAATGTCTCATGGTTATTTCACAGACAGTTTAGACAGGCTCGAAAAAATTAAGAAAAAGAGAGAGAACACATGAATTTGCCTACCCTTAATTTGTAGAGGAGCTAGCCTCCTTTCCCCAGTTTTGACAGTAAGAAACCTGTACCAGGTTTCATTCTGTCAACACTATCAACCCCAATTTGTAGCAACTGGGCATAAACAAACTCTGAGGAGCGAAATAGCACATTTCAGCTAGCCAAAGAACATATTCCTTTAGCAAATGTACTAGTGCAACATGAGGCCGCATGAATTCAAACTGAATCCCATTGCTTCCTGAATTCAACCCTAAAAACATTTATACTATATATATATGGCAGAGCCATTGTCTTTTAAAGAGAGGTCACATATACTATGTTCATTGAGTGCACAAAAACTTGCTTTTGCCCCAAAAAAAGAGGTAGGTTAAAACATATTTCTGTCCCTGCCCTGCCATTTCGTCTTGCAAATATCGAAATGTCAAAGCAACGTTGTGCTGAGCCCTGCAGGCTTCTAAATGTAGGACTTTGACCTATAACCTATGCAGCTGTCCCAGCATGCATGCAAGGTTTTCATGCGGTGCTTCCAAGTCAAAGTGACCCTAAAGACCAAAGGCAGAGCAGCAAAACCCACGCTGTGTGTCTACCAGCAATTTCAGAGGTAAGCTTAATAACTTCTGCCAATTTTTGTACATTGATATGTGTAAGCAGTGTGCCAAGCGTTTGTCTAGCAGTATAGATGGTCTTTGCTTACATATGTGCATTTACTGGGGCGTAAGGCAGTTTAAAAACTGATCTGACTGGAGAAAACTCATTTAAATAGTGAATTTTTACTCAATTTCGACTTTGATTTTTTAGGACATTTAAAAATGAATATCCTACAATGTTTTTGCATAATAGTCATCCCCAGAATGTCCTCTACATATCCCAGGGATGTGGCATCAAAAATGTATAATGTATACCCTTATAAAAATGAGTTTTGTACGCCTGGGTAAAGTGACATTTTCACATGTAATTGACCCCCTATTGCTGTATAGCACGGCTTAAATGCAATTTGGATGCTAGGAGGTCACAGTATCATTATTAGGCATTATAAATAGTAAAAAACTAATTTTTTTTGCACCTATTTGAAATAATATTTTTTTTTATATAATCAAAATATATTTTTTTGTTAATAAATCTAATCATTTTGATGAGTCTACATATGAAAAGCGAGCTGCATCCGTTGCCTATTATATTGAAACACATTAATTCTTAGCCCTAAGCACAGAAGCTTATCTTGAAACATCTTAAGTCTGCGCCACTTTTAAATGAAGGACAGTCATTATTATTTAACATCAAAAACCACTCTTATCCTTATTTTTAAAAAAAGGCATTAAGAAAAGAAATCCCTACTGTCAATCTGCAAAAATAATGAAACTACATTTCTAACTTTGGAAACAGCAGTCTGAAATGCAGAATTTTACTCCGTGTTTTTGACTTCAACTATTCTCTGTGGCCGGAGTCCGAGATAGAAATGGTCTTGTTGACACAGCTGTTTAACACGTAAAGGCGTCGAAATTCACACGCCTTGCAAGTCAACCTTTCAAGCCAACACAAATCTGTCGTGCTGTATAATGTGAAAGCCTTTGAATACCCTATACAAAAGATAAATGCTGTGACATTTTGTATCTGAATTTAGTCTATTGTAAAACACACAATTTCGTTTTTCTCTTTACACAGGTCATCTTAATTTTACCTTTCTAAAGGTAAAACTCTTATCCGATAATCCATGTTAACTTTGCGCCACAATTTCCACTGAGAAAATTAATTCTCAATTGGAAAATCGTTTTTATATAGGCATATAGCCCTTAGAATTTCAAACAAGAGCATCATTTTACTTTTTATCTAGGATTAATGCAACAGTTTTAAAACAAATAAAAACAGTTTTCTATGGAAAGTCTAACTAGTCTTTGCACAAAATAGGGCCGAGGAAGGCTCCTTGGGTTTCGTTCCTCAGCTGCCCTGTCTCATCAGAGAAGCTAAAAATAGCCCCTCAGCGCAGAACCGGGCCACAGCGAGTGCTCCTAGCCCCCACCTTTCTCCAAGGCTGTCCTGCTGCAAGCATTACACATTTTCATGTCAGTGACGCTTTCTAAGCAGTGATTTCACCTCCTGGTTCACTCCCCTATTTTTAGCCCCCACCTTACAGGCTGCAAGGTCAAAATCTGCCTTGCACAGCCCTGAAGCTGTCAAAGACAAAAAGCCTTCCTAATTTTATCTAAACTGCAATAATTTGCCCAATGGAAAAATTAATTTTAATATACAATTTCTTTTCAAGGGTCATAAGTTTAGGTTCAATTCTCAGATTAGCAGGTTCAGCTTAAATTAGAACCTACAACCCTGTGGACCCAGCACATTGGCTCACTGAACCACCAAGAACACAAAGCTGCATAGGAACAATTTGCAAATTCGAAATACCCACAATTTTTTTCAAGCTAAACTTTTAACAGGTCCCTAATTACTCTTCATTAATACTTTTGTACATTAAGGGTGTCATCAAATCACAGGGGTTGCTCTGTGTCGGACCCATCAAAATAGACAACTGCGGTCTGACCACCGCATTATGATGCAGTCGGTTGGACCGCCTTGCCCCAGGGACTGACTGACAGCTCCGAACAAGCTCAAGGAGCCTGTCAGGAGGTCGGTCGGATCGCATTTCCCACAATGGAGGCGGTGCCTTCTCAGGCACCGCCGTGGGGATTACGATCCACCTTCCTGCCGGCCATTTCACGTTGGTTCTTCCGACCTGAAAAGGCTGTTGGAAAGGCTTTTTTGGGGCCCCTAACAGGGCCCCTGTCCCCCATGGCCCTCTGCTCTAGGCTCCGGGGGGCACCAGTGGTGTCCCTCTAGACATCCCTGCATCTTTTGGAAGGCACCGCATGGTGCCTGCCAGAGGGAGCAGGGATGTTTACAAACATGCCTTTTGGCATTGGGGATTGTGCTGCAGCCCTTTTCTGGGCTGCAGCTTAAGCCTCAATGCAAAGATGCATGTTTCCAACCACCTCCACGGTGGTCGGACCTGTTGGTCATTTCCGTTCCCGCAAAGGTGGCGGACGGGCACTCGTCTGACCGCCATCATAATCAGCCCCATAGTATGAGCAGACTATTCTGTCCAGTGACAATGTAGTTCTCAAGGGATGTCATGTACTTAACCCTTCAACTTTGTTGCCTGTAAATGATGCTGATTGTGGTGAAATTGAGCATGATTGCCTAGATGTCACGGATTTACACACCAAACCAAGACCAGATTTTAAGGATCAACCCCTAATTGAGTCCGATCATTTACTTTTTGTAGACGGCTCATGTTTAAGAGGTGGCGATGCCACACCAAGAGCAAGCATTTGCAGTGTGCACAAAAAAGATGTTATTGAAGCTTCTTGGCTTCAAAGAGTTACCTCAGCACAAGTTGCTGAAATGATTGCCCTTACAAGAGGTATTCAGACAAAGTATCGAAGTAAATATATCGCCACACCAAAATATTGTGTCCAAAATATCGTGATATGGAAATATCATCAGCAATAATATCGCTGTGAAGAATATAGATTTTTAAAATATCGAAGTTATTAATATCATTTGCAAAAATATCGTTATTTACGATATCATTTTTTAATTATTATGTTTTTAGTATGCATTTAAAATGTTTATGATGTACATTTCTTCTACAATTATTGTTTGTTTTTAATATGTTTGTTACATTTTTAATAGTTATTAAATTTAATTACATTAAATTCTGTGATTTTTAGTGCTGTAAAGGTTTGTGGGTTTATAGGGGCATAGGCTGGGAAATGAATTGATTAAAATAGATTAATAATTATTTTGTATTTAATATTATTTTTTTAATCGATATTTAATTATGTTAATTGTGCTATTCATTTTTTATGCAACTTTTATGTGCAAATTGTGGGGTTTATAGAGGTAAAGGGTGTGAAGAAATGTATGAATTAATAATTAGTTGTTCATTAATATTAATTAATTAAATTATAATTCATTATTTTAATTGTGTAAAAAAGAAATTAGGTGTGGGTTGTGGGGCTTATAGGGGTAAAGGGTGGGAAGTAATTTATTTTTTATCAGTCAAGGAGGGGTCGCGTGAATTTCTTATCTTTAAGGGACAGTTTATGTGAAAAGTATTCCAGTACCATTGTGTGCCAAAGCTTAGTAAATCAGAAAGAAATAGGGGCGGACAGTGGACTGCCAAGCAAGGGCACTCAATTGTTTAGCGGCACCCATCATATGATGGATTAAGTGCTAGTCCACATCGGTGAGTCCTTCAAGTGTGGTTTGGAGGAGGCCTAAAATAACTGTATAATAGTCTGTGAGATAGGGAACCCTAGCCTGTTTTTGTTATGACTCAAAACTTCTTTCCAGAAATGTGTGAGTTGTGTGCATGTCCACCATATGTGTTTAAATGTACCATCTTGCAACCCGCATCTCCAGCAAGAGGCCGTGGGGAAGATTGAGTACAGGCGTACAGGGGTGCAATACCAGATGATTCTTCTACTAATGTTTACTCTAGGTTAGTACAAGAACACACTAATGCCATGGACGCACTTACCACCGTCTATTTCAGAAGAAGTACCATACATCCCTTTATCTTATGCTATTTCATGTAGCATCTTTCTTTCATTAGTTTATAGATGAGGGAATTTCTAATATTTCTATCCTAACTTATCCTAACTATGATCTAATACTTTCTAGGGTTCCTTTTGTAAAAAGGATGAATTTACACCTGCAAGCTTAAGGAATGTATACAGCCTGGTATTATTTATTTCCACACAGACCTATAGATAGTGTTAAAGATTACAAGAATAATCTAACATGCTTAATGTGACCAATGGAGGAAATATACATAATGGCTTACACACTTAACATGAACTAGTGATAAAAATAGTGCTGTTTTCGAAAATGTTTATAAAAAGGAAGAGAATGAATTCAGAAAGAAAATGGCTTACGCTAAATTAAGATTAGAAAGCCAACACAAAGGAAATATTTGCTTTTACAGAGGAAGGACACCCAAACAAACAGACATGTAGGAGTTTGTAATTGTGAATACACAATTGAATTGCCAGGAGGAACTTGACAAATTTTGCAAGTAGAAGAGAATGAGATTCCTGGAGTTCACTATATCTGTCGACTAAATGCATATTTCTTGATACCAGCTGATTGGGAGGGTATTTGTTATTTAGGCATACTAATTCCTAAAATTGTATCATGTGCAAAGCTTAGACGCATTAACAATGACACCATCACATAGACAGAAACGATATACAGAAACTGGAACATGTTTAGTAGAGACATATCTGAAGCACTGATTTCACCTGTAGGCGTCATTTTAAATGATGAAAAGATCAGAACGTTGGCTACCATTGTTGACAGGATGGCAACAAGCACATCTGGAGCTTTACTTATAATTAACACTGAATTAATTGCTTTACTGTCTATGATCATTTAAGGCAAACTAGCACTAGATGTTTTACTCGCAGAGAAAGGCGTAGTCTGCAAAATGCTTAAATTAACTCATAGCTGTTCATACATACCTGATGGAAGTAAGGAAATAGTAGGCTAATCAAAGAACATTTTGAATTTAGAACCTTAATTACATGAATTGGAAACACCAAGGGCCCGATTATGTCTGCTGGTCTGAGGACTGCCAGACTCATGGTGGTCTGACTGACCCATTAGAAGTTGGGCAGTCGGACCATCCTGGGACCGCCGGCTCCGCCAGGAAACCGCCAAGCATATTATGAGTTTTCTCTCCTCCAGGGTTTACATAGAGGTTCTTCCTCCATGTAAACCTTGGAGGAGAGGAAACAAAGGGGGCCCAATAGGGTCCCCATGTACCTCAACATCATGTGGACGCGCACAAGGAGGCATACCATATGCCATAATTAATATTAGACAAAAATGCCTAATAGAATAAAACTTAGAAAAATGTGCCTTTTCTTAAACATGCAAAATTAACGTGTAGCATGATTTTTGCAGTAAGCACTCATTTCTATTGTAATTACACTACTATTCTAGACTAGGACTCTTCCGTTTTCTACCTTTCAGTTAATTTTCTTCTTTAATAAATAAATGCTTTTAGGAAATACTGAATGTGATCAATGATTCATGCTTGACTTGCTTAAACGTGTCATCTCTTTAGAATGTGCTGACTTTAAAAATGTATTTCTTTTTTTCCTAAACTACATGTTCTCATCATATTTAGTTTTCTAGCTGCCACATACTCACAATGCTGAATGGTGATTAGTGTATTAAAACACTAATGCTTACATGAAGACCTGAATCACATGACTTATTTTCATAGGTTACAACTAGAATGTTTCTGCCTTTAGCATTGTTATGCAGTGGAATACTAAATAGCTAATCGTTTAGACTGCTGGCTTCTTGTGGGAACTCAGAGTGAAGCTAATGCACATGAATGTTTAGAAACGTAGGTCCCCATTACGATGCTGGTCGGATGAGTGTCCGACCGGCATCGTGTTGGAAACTAGACCAGCTGACATGGATTCGGCAGTCCCGCTTCCCTAATTAGGATGTGACTGACTTCACGGTGGTCAGAAACTGTATCTGTCCGATTGCGGCTTGTGCTGCGGGCTGCAGCGCAAGCCGCGATAGTAAATATACACTTTTTAAACATCTGTGTGGCAGGCATGGTTGTTTGGGGCACCACAGGTACCCCCCAGGCCTCATAGCGGAGCCCACGGGGTGACGGGGCCCTGCTAGGTCCCCCAAAGTCCGTTTCCGTCAGCCTTTTAACGTTGGTCAGACAGCCATAGAAAGGCTGTGGGAAACATGCACTGTAATTCCCACAACTACTTTAGGGATTATATTCCACTCTCTGCCCCAGGATTACATTCCGCCCTCCATGAGCCTGTTGGAGGCTGAGTGGATTCCCCCCACAGACATTTGGTCGGACCGCCCATATCATAATACGGTGGTTGGAACGATGCCTCAGACATCAGGTGGAACGCCACCGACGAGCTGTCGAATGGCCTTCCACCTGACATTGTAATGGGGCCCTAAATTGACACTTATCGATAGCACCTTGCCGACTTCGTACGTTTACCGTGGGAATGAAGGAAGAAGCAGCAGATCATCGGACGATCCTTACTCATTGGCTTAAGATGACCAAACACCAGCATGGACTGTTGCATATGTTTTTGCGTTTTATAACGTACATGATCCTAGTTAGAATTAAGTGAGTGCAGTCCAGTCTGGTCCAGGCCATTCTTCTGCGACCATCCCTTTACCTTAGCATTTTTTACCCCATCCGCTGTGAGCTACTGCTGCGGTGATTTCTGGTACCTATTCCTTTGAGGGTGTCTATTTCTTTGACGGTTATGACTACTGCTGTGACTATTTTCTTAGCTAAACTTTTAACAGTTGTTACTGTGACTGTTTGCTGATGCTGATTTAAGAGAAGAGACTTGGACACATTTCTGGAACTACACCACATAGGAAGTTTAGCCTCAATCTGATTCTATTTTAATTCTTCTTTAAATCTTGCCCTTTGCCAAAAGGACTCTATGGGTTATGGTAGGTTGGAATCCGCTAAGAGTAAAATAGGGATTAATTTCCTTTATGGCACACGTTGTAACTTTCTTGATTGACTCTAACCATGATTTTTTTAATAGTTCTGTAACTGGAATTATCTGATTTACTAATTTGAATAAAGAGACCAAAGCAATATATTAAACTCTTATCGATAAGAGTTTAATATATTGTTTTGGTTACATCGAGGGACATCCATGAACTCTGTGTGTGGTGTTTGGAGATCATTTATAAAAGCAAAACTGAATTTGATGAAGTCTTTCTCAAAGTGACTTGGAAAATTCAGCACTTACCTCCGAGAAAAGTAATTATTTTTGTACCAAGGGCTTCATTTGGTGAGCTGAGGGACTGTCAATAGTGAAACTGGCTCATTAATTTCATTTGAAAAACAAGACAAAGAAAGACATTTCTTGGTGTCATTAACTCAGAGAAAAAAAATATAAAAATGATAACTGTAGTACTCAACTTGATTGCGAGTAATAAAAAAGCACATTTCACAGGTCACACATGGTACCAGGTGGCATGCACTGTCTGTCATTAGCCTGCATGTCTGCAGTGGGGGACACACCAAAGGTTCTCTGAGGTATGTGTGGTAAGGGGACAGAGGAAATGTAAGGAGAAGAGATTACCCATAAACCATCATGGTACCTCTAGAAGCTGATAGTTTATTCTTCCCAACAGTAGGCCCACTGGTGTAAGGAGGAGCAAGAGACTTTTGCCTGAAAATGCAACAAACTAACTACCTTCTCCAGGCTTAAAGTTCCAACATTATTCGGCCATATGCACTCAAAAGTCAGCCCAATTTTGACCCATGTGCAGATGGAAAGACTGTCATTTTTTCAAGCTTTTTCCGTTGTTGCTCTGAGTTTCATATGTGCCTATGTTGACTTTTATTTGAACGGCTGAAAAGATTTTTCTTCCCATTCTCTTCCTTGCTTTTCTTTTACATTTAGGTGAGTAATCCAAAGTGGTATGGACCTACCCAGGCGCTAGTGCTAGACTTGCTTCTACAAGGACCTAAGCTGCACCTTACTGATTAGGCTGAAAGGCCTTAAAGGCATCCATTGTTTTTTGTTTTGTTTTTTATTGCTACCAAATCAGTTTCTACAGTGTCCTAAGAAAATAAAATTTCACAGAGAAGAGGAGCTAAGCAACCAAAAAGGAGTTTCAAGTCCCATCACTTCAGCAGGTAAGGGAGCCCCAACAGGAAATACTGTTGAAATTAGAGATGTGAGCCTGACGCATGGATTGGTAGCACTAACAAGAGCATAATTACGCATGTTAATAACCCCAGTGCATACGAATCCTCTGCTTTCTTCCGTACAAGGGTGATGCGTGGAGAGAAAACAGGGTTTGATTTACAGTTGAACGTTATAATATCCTGTGGTTTGGAGAAAAGTGGTGACTCCTGTTTAACCTGCAAAGCCATCGCTGTGAGTCATTTATCACATAATTCCAACACAGGCCATTTCAGCATTTGTGCTTAGTGAAGAAATCAGTTTTTCTTGCCAGGTTTTATTGCATAGAAGATTGAAGCAGAGCAATCATATAAACCTGCCATTTTGTTCTTTGTGTTATTTTTCCTGAAGAATTTTGCACTCCCATACCCTTATCCCAGCTCCCCTATTAGTTAACGCCATTATTATTTGTCTCTGCCAGGAGTGCTAATCCTTCAAGGGCATTCTGAGACGGGTCTCTCAGTTTGACCCCCGCCAGAGCTAACCCCCAAACACCAGATCCAACTCAGGGGCATATTATCAAGGGGCCACGATAAAATTATCGCCGCTTTAGCGTCCGCTTTTGGACGAAAAGCGGAGATTATTTTATCACATTATCATCAAGGACACGCTAGCACGTGATTCCTTGACTTAGCGCCCGTTTTTCACACGCCTCGCATCGATAATGAGATGCAAAGGAGGCGTGGCTGTGAAAACAACATGGGATAATATCGCGAAGGCAGCTTTGCGATATTATCAACGAGGGGTAGCGATATTTGAAATTGCGTTAGGTATGCCTTAACGCAGGAATTTAATGTCTGTTAAATTCCTGACTAAGGCATAGCTAACATGGGGGGTGGATTGTGTGGCTAAGACCACAGGCCCCTATCACCAAGGATATCGTCGTTTTCCATGGAACATCACTGGAAAACCAGCGATGTTCCATGGAAAACACCGCTATTGCTGGAATAATTATCGCCAGTGCGCTATGCGTTGTTAATACAGCTCTAGCATGGCGATAATTTCCAGCGATAGCCGGCGATACAAATCCTCACGCTAAGAGCGGCCAGCGATAATTATTGCTGCCGCTTGATAATATGCCCCTCAGTGTCATGGGTGTCCATGCAAGACATAAAACGTTCACTCCTGTGACCCTGAAGGCCGCCCGAGGTGGTCCTGCCCGTATCCAGGAGTCTCGACAGCTGTTGGGGAAAAGCGAGCCCAGGATCACATTAGCATCATAATGGAGTGTTGTTACTAGCCGTAGGCACCTTGCTGTGCCAGTGGCACCCTTGCACTGAGACTGTGAACATAAAAAATCTAGAGTGTCAGTCTGGCAGCTGGGCTATTACTGGGCTGGGCTAGAACGTTCGGAGGAAATGCTATTCATTAAGACGTCAGTTCCTTCTTAAAATCAGGAAATGCGTGAGGTGATGATCGCTGCTTTCTTAAAAAAAACATTCTGAACTATTCCCTCACATTCTTTGGCACATCCGGCTCATTTAATCAATTTCGTATTAGAAATAAAAAATGATTTAACTTCCCAATCTTCCATATTTTCATCATTTATTTTCGTTTGATTTCATGTCGTGGTCTTGGTGTAGGTCTGTCATACTACTGCAAACAGGAATTTCTAAAGAAACTCAAGGAACACTTTCTCACTGTCGAACTTATCAGAAGAAGGATTCTGTCTTTCCATCGGGGAATGCCGAAGTGTTGTAACCCAAGACCTGGGTTTAACAAAGGATCAAACCAGAAATAATGACTCTTTTCATGGTTTTTCCTTTTCATGATAAGATCATTCTCCATATACGTTTACCCAGACATGCTCGCTCCCTCTGCCCTCCTTAGATAATAACAGGAACGCAGTTGTTAAGGCATTAAGACAGCGATGTCTTTCTGCTTTCAATCAAATGTGTAACAGAGACAAAATAAATAAAAAAGTCTGGATTTTTTTTAATTAGGGAAAACAGCAGAGCATAAAACAAGGTTTAAAATACTAGATAAACGAATAATTATATATCATTAGGGCGAGTCACCTTCAGTGTAATACCGGGCGTGATATAGTCTACTACATATGTGTGCTGTGACCATAGCATAGCAAATGTCCAATGCATTTTCTACAGACAGATAGTTATGTTATGGTTTGAAATATATCTTAAGCTATTTAAAATCCCCAACCAAACCTGATTTTATTTAATAATACTAAAAGAGACATACCTTTCTGCCCTCGTATTTCAATCCCATGACCCTACTGATACACGTGCAAACATGTGACTGTATCATGATAAAAATCCTGTTAGACCTTGAAGAGCGAAATTCTCCCTTCAAACACCTTTCAAGTACATGTGATCCTCAAAGGGCCCATCAACGTTTTTGCTCATTGATACAGGGTAATTGCACAACATAACTGGTCTGTTCCTTTTGTATTTCTGACTTTCATCTTCTTGAGGAGAAATCACACCAGTTATATTATATGTTATGTAATTTGTGAAGTGTGCTGCTGACCAAGAAATATAGCATCCTGAATCTGAAGCCTGAAGAAAATGCAAGAAGGAGCAATTGGGTGAATAGGCAGATTTTGAGTTTTTCCTAAATTTGATTTCAGATTGCTACTCGAAGATGTCTAGGGGCAGAGAGTTTCAGAGAACAGGGGCCAAATAGCTGAAAGAATGGCCACCCTGTCTCTATTTTTCGATCCAAAGAATCACCACAAGAACGTTGTTGGCTGAGTGCAGCTTTCATGCAGGATGGTAGATGATCGCACTGCTACAGAGACGATTCCAAGTAGTATCTTTACGACTGCAGAGTCTCTGCACATAAAAAGACAGAGTAATCATAAATATACTAATCGTAAAATACCTTTGTAAATAGCAAACAATTGTAAACTTACACAAAAGTGTACGTTTAGCTTTCTGAGTCAGGCCCAGAGAGACTTGAATATAGATCGCTTTTCGGTGGGTAGCCAGTGAAGGTCCAACAGTTACCTGGAGATGAAGCCCCATCTAGGAATATTGAGCAAGAGTCTGGCTGCTTAGGTCTCAACCACTTGGAGCTTGGGGAGGCCCAGAGGTACGACATTCCCATAGTCTAAGCAGGAAGTGATCAAGGCTTGGGTCACAGTTTTGTAAGAAGGCAGCAGGAGGTATGGAGACATTTTCTTTAAGGATCTCAGCAGGCTAAAGCAGTGGGATGATACTTTGGTATTTTGGATTGTGAAGGAGAGTTTATCATCAAGCCAGAAGCTGATGTTTTTTTGACAAGGAAGAGGGGGTCGCAGGTGTCCCCAGTTAAACTGATCACAGAGCAGGGAACCAGGTTGAGAAGGTAAAGCTGAAGAAAAATGTCAGTCTTGTCCCCGTTGAGACTGAGGAAGTTAGCAGACATCCATGTCACTACTGCCTTCATACATTCTATACATTTGTTTTGCATGTCAAAGGTGTTATAAAATTACTAATGATGAGCTACATCAATAAATTAAACACTGAAGGGAAAGACCAGTTTTGCCAGGGGGACATATAAATGTTGAACAGGGTGGAGCTGAGGGAAGAGCCCTGGGGTTCACCATACTGGAGAGAAGAATGTTCCAAGAAAAGAGTCTTGAGAGCAACAGCTTGGGTACTGAAGTCAAGAAAGGAGGCAAATCAATTTTAATGCAGCTTGGCAGATGCTATGGTCCGCCACATGCTTGATAAGAATTTGATGGTAGACTATCTAAGACCACATAAATGTCAAGTTGGAACAACAATGCTGATCCTCCTTGGCCAAGATTGGCTGTTGGGTTGCCTAGCACAGCAAGTAGAACAATCTCAGTGCTGAGAAGAGAGTGGAAACCAATCTGAGTTGAATCAAGCTGAATGTTATACTTGAGATAATGAATGAGCTGGGCATTGATGTACTACTCAAGGATTTTGGCTTGGAAAAGAAGCAAGAAGATAGGATGATAGTTGGGTGAGATGTTAGGGTTAGGGTGAATTTTTTGAGAAGGGGAAGATGGTGTCCTGTTTCTGGTTCTCAGGTACTGTAGACGATTCAATAGCGATGTTGATGAGTTTGGTTAGGAGAGGAGATATAGAGGAGGAGACTATCTTGAAGATAGCAGAAGAGTAAGAGTTAAGAGAGGCGCCAGATCTGATGGAGTTGCTTTAGTGAGTAGTGGCCTGCAGGGCTATCTGTTTAAGGAATGGGAGAAAGGAGCCAGATGAAGAGTAGTGCAGATAAAGAGTGTTTACCGTGCCATCAATCGAAGGAGGGGCGTTGACATTCAATAGTTTAGTCTTAAAAGACACTGTCCAGATTGGTGCAAAGTTCAGGGGAAGGTATGATATTACTATTTCTGATCTTAGGTTTGAGATAGGACTGAAGCACTGAAAAGATTTCTTTACTGGAGTTGGCTGAAGCATCAGTGTTTTATTAGAAGTGTGTTCCGGTTTTACAAATGGTTTGGTGGGAGTTTTAATTGTGGCTTTGCAAGTATTCTTTGCTGAGTTGTCATAAGTAAACCTCCAGAAGTGCTCCAGTTTTGCAGTGGCTATTTAAGGTGTGGACTTCCTCATTATTCCAGGGGGCTGAGTGTCTGGAGTGGTGGAATATAAGCTGTTTGACAGGTGATAATGAAAGAATGGCCTTTTAGAGCCAGTAGTTAGAAAGGAGAGCAGCAGAGGAAGGTTTGCTGGGGAGGTTGGGGCGGAAGGAGTCCAGGGTTGCTAACAATTTGGCAGCTTGGACTTTGGAGCAGGCTCTTGTGATTGTACTGGGGTGGGGAGGTGGCAGGAAGGCAACATTGGGACCTGCTAGACTATGAGAATAAAACAGCATCATAGTTGGTCCATGTTACTGGTACGGGTGGGGCTGAGGTGTTGGATGGAGAGTTGGTGAAAATGGTCAACTGTGTGACCAGCTTGATAGGTAGGTGTAACAATAGGGTTCCTCCCATAAGGGTGGTTGCGCCAGTGGCTACCTTTCAACCTTTCAAGATAAGGTTGCTGCAGTACAGCCAGGAAAAGAGGCACTGGGCTGGTTAAACGTGAACAGATGTGCACACACATGAGTGCACATGTGAGGGTTGTGCATGTGAAACAACCGCAGTTCACAGCACTGTAATTGAGCACAGGTGCTTTGGTACAGAAGGGCCTTTGCAAAGATTGGTCCTGACCTGGGGTAGTCTTATATAATTAGAGGACATTCATAGATAGGTCCTTGAGGTTACTGGAAAATTTATAGTGCTTTAACTGTATTACACATGTAGTTGAAATCTTCCCGAAAGTGCAGTTTCACTCCACTTAGGCCTACATAATCCTGCAAGGTGTCAAACTGGGGTAAAACATGCAGACCGAGTTTGGATTTGCAGTTCCAAACACACCAGTCAACATCTTATGGAACTTCATAAATAGTCATATTACTCTGGCTCAGCTCATAATCAGATTCCAGACCTTTGCAACCCTTTTGGGCCAAATTAATTACTCTGCCCTCCAGCAGAAGGGAACAAAGGCCACCCCAAACAAAGGAATGGGAAAACAAGGGGTGTGGAGGGAAATCTGCATCTGATAATTAGCTTGTCACACTGCTACTGTGGTGGATCAGCCCAGACCCACTAAACAAGGGAGAAAGCCCATACCTCTGAAGCAAGCACAGGTAAGGCACGCCTTTGAAGTTTTGGTGAGAAGAAACTTGGCAGTAATTTCAGTTAGAGGTAGACTTGAGGCCCTCAGATGACTTCTTTTCAGAAACAAGTTTATGATGCAATGTTGGGTTATCCCAGAATGCTGTGCAGGAGGGTTGGGACAGGGTTGTCGGGATGATGTGGCATCCTAGTATTGGCTAGAAGTTTCTCACATCTAGACCTTTCTTCTCCACTTAAAAACCCCTGCACCATGGGGAGACAGTTGAGAATACCCTTAACCTCTGAGACAATTACAGCGGAAGGGTTACCAGTTGGAAAGAAAAGCCACTTGATGCCCTGCCAAGATTGACTAAGCACTTTAGCACCAGCTCACTACCAGGACAAGGATGTGTATCTCCTGGGTCAGTAGCACTGGCCACCTCATGTCCCCTGGAGACCAGTTGGTGGAGGAGCTGGACACCACTGCCCCCCAGGTGCTCTGTAACACAGCCAGGAGACTGTGGGATCTAGGAGTGCAGACAGGAAGGTTATCTGCTGGCTGGTAATGAGGGCGGCACTCGATGCCCACAACAGTAGGAGAGGAGCACCAGGAGCCAGGCAGAGGAGAAGGCTGGCATAGGGAGCCAGTAAACCAAGCTCCTCCCAGAATATGCCCATTAGAGGTCAAGAGGCCTGTTGGAAATACTCCTGTTGGCCAGCACTCACCACCAGAATTAAAATGCGCCCATGATGGAAATAAGTGGCTCGACGTTGTTATCTGTATAGATTTGAACTTTGAATCTAGTAATGAGAAACTGTGCATGTGGTGCTATGCTGTAATTTCTCAAACTACACCCAAGGTGGGCCCGGGCCTGGGAGTCAGCATACCTTTATTTAACCCCTTCTGTGCCCATGACGAGATAGTCTCGTCATGGAGCGCGGTTGCGCTGTGCCCATGTTGAGACTAACTCGTCATGGACCCCGCCCGCTAATACAATGCCCGGCACAGGAGGGGGAAAGGGCGGGGCACTCAAGGGGTTAAACCACTTGCTGGTCGAGTGGGCATGCGTGGAGTCCCCTTCCCAGGTTTAGCATTTCCTCCAAGGACCACCATTTCCTTGGGCTTGGCATAACAATGAATGGGGCCAGGACCACATTCCCAGACTCTGATGCCTAGAGGAGGGTCTGGAAAGTGTTGAATGCTGATGACCTTGCACGTAAACGGCCAATCTTTCCATTCCGTAATGTTTCTAAAGGACCTTCTACTTCGAGCATCATTCCCTCACCATAATTCTGAAAGAACCATCAATGGCCTATGGGGACATAGTCATCTCAATCATAACTCCACCCAGAAGAGGTGGCATCATTCAATAGCTACCAAATGAAATGGATCCTGAGAGTAGAGAGCTTAAACTCAGACCTCTGCAGAATGGAAGATTGGACTTCTTCAATATATTATCATTACTTGTCTTCTGCATAAGTCACTGCTGTTAACTGAGACAATATGCATATTAATGAAATATGTGGGTTTCTTGTAAATCTCTGGTTATTGAATATATCTATGGGATTTAAATTTACAAGCGTGTTCATTCTCCTATAATTACGATTGTGTGTATTCTCCTACAGCCATTACAAACTTATGTCTGTCATACCACCAAGATGGCAGCCTAATTACTATGCCTTTATCTCCTCTTTCATGGACACTGGCACATGAGTTCTTTAGTTTTGCACTCCTATAGTTAGCCAATATGCGGCTGCTTCTGTACATGCCACTGCTATTAACGGAGACAATACACATAATGTATGTGTGTTTTTCTGTAAATCTCTGGGGTTTGAAAATATCTCTGGGACTTACAATTAATGCATGTGTTCCTGCTCACATAATTATAAACGTGATCATCCTCCTTCAACATGGTGGCTGAACTAATAGTCCTATTTTCACCTCTTTCATGGCCTTTGCCACACTAGTCCTTTCTTTTTTTTCTGCACTCCAACAGGCAACCTATGAGAAGATTGTTTACAACAGAGCAAGCCTATTTCATTGATTTCCACTCCCAGTGCCCCCCCTATCTTTGGAAGCATGTTTGCTGACCTTTGCAAGTGATGGAGTAATGATGGAGTTATCATGGTCCTCAGGAGTTCCCCGCCACAGCAGGAGTCCTCACTTTTTTTTTTTTTTTTTTTTTTAAACTTTATTTATTGGATTTTGCATCAAAACAATACAATCACACAGTTATCATAATCAAACTTCGGTGGCATTTCAAGGTCTGAATCATTACATCAGTATATCCAATGCATGTCCGGGGGGGGCGGGAACAGCAAAATAGACATTATCATGAGTCTTAGCACAGGGGCCCTGGGCAGGAAAAACCGGCAACAGAGCCACACACAAGAAAAGCGAACAGTGTAGTCCTGAGGGGTTCTTCAGCGGACCTTCCCCATACAGTATACCTCTCCCAGGGCATGACCGCAATCCTTAAGACACGTGTAGCAGATATGCAACCCGATCATCCCAGCCTGGCAATCGTGGAAGAACTCCCGCCCCCACAGCACCGCAACAGCTCAACCGATCCCTTGCGTAGTTTGTGAATCATGAGCAGCAGAAGCAACGCCATCAAGGGCCGGGGGAGGGGCATCCCCGGTCAGGGCCTCTGGGTATTGCAGTAGGTAACATTGTAGTGGGCCCCATATATCGGCGGGGCGGGATCGAGCCGGGAGCAGGTCGGAGTATGCCAGGATCTGTTCTTGGCAGTAGACAAGGTCTTTAAGCCATTCCTTAAATTTCGGAGCCCTCCCCCGCCCCCAACGGCACGCTATCCTCCGCTTCGCCAACAACAGCGCCGCCGTGACAAACCTGCGGCTTGCCCGCGGAATGTGTTTGGTATACCCCAATAGGGCCTGCACCGGGTCGGGCTCAAGGAGTATGTCCACCATCTGTGAGACAGCGGAGAACACTTGGGTCCAGTAGGTCTGAATTGCGGGGCAACCCCAGGACAAGTGCAGGAAGTCCGCATGTGGGGCATGACATCTCTCGCAATTATCCGAGTTTTGCAGTTTGAATTTGTGTTTGGTGACCGGTGTGCAGTACAGACGATTTAGGAACTTAAAGTGTATGATACGATGTCTGCTGCTTGCAGAGATTTGCTCTGTCTGTATGCAACAGTATGACCACCTGTCATCTCCCAGCTCTAGCCCCAACTCCCGCTCCCACTCCCCACGAGCCCGCGAGGCGTCAAGTGCAGTGTCAGATCGGATTGTGTGGTATAGTATGGAGACCAGGTGGGAGGGCGAGGACGCCTGTAAGACTCTGTGCAATGGGTCAGTGATTTCGGGTTCCTCCGGGAATGTCTGTAATATGGACCGCATGCCGTGCCTCAGTCTCATGTAGGTGAATAGCTCCAAGGGGGTAGGCGCGTACCCATCAAAGAAGTGTTCCCGATCTCGAAAGCGCCCAGCCGAGAATAGATCACCCCACCTTTGAATCCCCAGTTTGTGGATCAAGTCTTGAAACAGTCTTTCCTGTAGAAGAGGCAGCTGCGGGTGGTAGGCAATGGGGAGAAGGGGCGAGTACAAGAACGAGCTCGCAACTCGCTTAGATATCTCCAGCCATGCCCTTACCGTTCCCTGCAACGCATTATAGTCCGAGGTATTATAAGGGAGAGTACTATGCAGCAGACCGTGCAGAGGCAGGGGAGCCGCCAGCCAGTCCTCCGCAGCGAGTTGGGGCATAAATGCAATGGGGTGGAACCAGTAATATGCATAGTGTGCTTGAGCGCAATAGTAGTACAACTCCAGGTCCGGTATGTCCAAACCCCCCCGGGAGTAGGGGGAGGTCATCACCTCCCACTTCAGCCGAGGTCTCTTCCCGCCCCAAACTAGCCGAATCAGTTCCGAGCGCAGTCGATTGAAAAAGTGCCGACCCGGTGGGAAGGGAATGTTCATGAACAGATACAAAAGTCGGGGGAGCACCACCATCTTAATCAAGGCAGCACGTCCTGCCATCGAGAGGGGGAGCGCTATCCAGCGGTCTACGCAGGAGGAGACCTGTGTCAGTGCCGTACCATAGTTAGAGCGCATCAGTTCGTCCCTGTCGCGAGATATCCTGACGCCTAGATATTTTACGTCAGACTCACACCATTCTATGGGATAGTCAAGTGAGAACCTCCGACATCCATCCGTCAAATGGAGGATCTGAGACTTGGCCCAATTGATTCGCACGCCTGACATTTCCCCATACGTGATGAATTCCCTGAGTAGCGGGTTCAGGTTGTTTTGGGGGTCTCGCACATACAAAGTTATGTCATCTGCATAGAGCGACAGCAGAAGCTGCCTCTGCTCGCAGATCAGCGCCCTATGTCGATGACGCTGTCGCAACCGCGAAGCAAGGGGCTCCACCGCCAGTGCGAACAAGAGAGGGGATAAGGGGCACCCCTGCCTGGTCCCCCGGGCGATTCCAAAGGGCTCCGACGTCCTACCGTTGATCAATACCCTGGCACGGGGGCCACCGTACAGGATAGCTATCCAGCCCAGGAAAACTAGGGGGAAACCCATACTAGTCAGCACCGCCACAAGGTAATCCCACTCCAGGGAGTCGAACGCTTTCGTCGCGTCCAAAAAGACGGCCACCATCTGGAGGCTGGGGTCAACGTTCTGCAGAGTGGCGAATAGCGTGCGCAGGTTGTGCGACGTCGCCCTGCCCGGTATGAAACCCGACTGATCCGGGAGTACTAGCCCCTGCATAAGGAGCGACAGCCGGTTAGCCAGAGTTTTAGAGAGGATCTTTACGTCACAGTTAAGGAGGGACAGAGGCCGGTAGGAGTCAGGGGAGGCCGCCGGTTTACCCGGCTTCAAAAGGGAAGTAATCAATGCCTCTCTCATGGTAGGGGGGAGCTTTCCCAGCGTGTGGGCCTCCTCAAACACCTCTTTCAAGATCGGAGCAAGGATATCTATGTATGACTTATAAAACTCGATCGGGAGCCCGTCGAGGCCAGGGGCTTTCCCCGAGGCCATTTGCATGATGGCCTCACGAATTTCGTCAATCCCGAGCGGTGCCATGAGGAACTTCCTCTGCTTATCAGATAGCCATCCCAATGTGGTCTCCCCTAAATAGGGAGCCAGCTCCGGCGGTGCCGTGTGAGCGGAGGAGTACAGGTCAGTATAATGAGTGACGAATGTTTGCATAATAGACCGGGTGTCTCTGTGGAGCTCCCCCGACCCATCCTGAATCTCGAGGATTTGGTTGTTAAAGCGGGGCGGTCGGATTGCCCAAGCGAGGTATTTACCCGGGCGCTCCCCCTCCCCGTATCTACGAGCTTGAAAGTGTTTCCCCCTGAATCGGACCTCTCTGTCCGCTGTGTCTTTATATTCTGTCAGCAGTTCCCGAAAGCGGGCTTGAGCCCCAGCATCAGTATGAAACGTGGGGGCACTCTCCAAGTCTTTCAAGTCAGTTTCAAGTTTACAAAGGGTGCTACGTAAAACCTTGAGGACCCCCACCCCCTTAGAGATGCATAGTCCTCTAATCGTGACTTTAAAGGCCTCCCACACCACGGCAACACTATCCACCGTGCCACCGTTGCGCTGGAAGAAGCTCTCAATTTCCTGCGCTATTTCTGATCTGAAGACGTCATCCAGCAGGGCAGTGGGCTGCAATCTCCACGCCATTGGAGACCCGGCGAGGTCAGTCATGACAAAGTTCAGCAGGACCGGGGCGTGATCGGAGTACGTGCGAGCGAGGTGTTTTACCCAGCCTATCGCGGGGGCAAGCCCCGGTGAAACCAGGATATAGTCCAGTCTCGCCCACGTGGAGTGCGCGGCAGTCCAGTGCGTGCCCTCCCTTGTCACCGGGTGCCTAGAGCGCCACGTGTCTAATAGATGACGCTCAGTAAGAAGGTCATGCACATATGCTTGCGAGCGGGAGTAGTGGTGTGGGTTCGGTTTCGACCTATCACTCCCGGGGTCAACAGCTATGTTAAAATCACCCCCCCACACTAGGTGGGTGGAACCGATACGCAGAATCTCTCCCCACAGCGCCTGAAGACAAGACGGATCATCAGTGTTAGGACCATAATAGCACGCTAAAGTGAGCGTATCCGTGCCCATGCGCCCCCAAACAATACAATACCTGCCCTCCCGGTCTATACGCTCGCCCATGTGCACAAACGGGGTATGTTTCCTAATGAGGATGGCCACCCCACGTGAGTAGGTGGAGTAGGAGGAGAAGGTACGGTGCACCGCCCAGCGCGAGGCAAATAGCACCGGCCTGGAGGGATCTAAGTGCGTCTCCTGAAGAAAGGCCACACCCACGTGATGCCTGTCCAGGTATGCTAGGACGTGCCTGCGTTTCCTGTGGTCCCCCAAGCCCCTCACATTCCAGGATAAAAAGTTAAGCTGCCCAGTAGAGACCCTATGTGTTTGCGGATCACTCATGGAAGACCAAAAGACTCACACCCAGCAATATAGTACAAACGCCACCCCCGACCCGTATGTAGAAGACCATGCCAACAGCGCCACATCCCATACAAACTTAACAAACAGTACAAATCCCCAACACCCCCCCCCCTCCCCCCTCCCACAGCAGCATCCCAAACATGCTATCTGGACGGCCCCCCTCCCCCCCCCCCCTAACGAACTCCGTCCATAGCAAAGGCCACAGTGGAGCAACATGAAAACTTAAAGTCAATTGGGTAATACCCTTGGGAGGACAATCTAGGTGAATACACAATAAACCCCTCGATCCAGGAGAGAGTTTCCCGCCCTTGGGCCGGGCTCACCCCATGATCAAAGAGGGTGCCCAGCGAGGCGATAATTTCCTGAGAGTCTAGTGCAAGAAAAAGAGTTTCTACACCCCGCTATCAGCCCCTCACAGTGAATGAAGCCGGGCCCATGGGTCACTATATCAAGGCCCTTGATAGCAGATATTCGCACCGCCTTACCAGCCGACAGGCCTCAGTCTCAAAATCGACAGGTCAACACTCCAGGCCCATCAGTCTGATGCCAGCGGTGAGGAGCAGTCCTGGTCACGTTTCTTGAGTCGTTTCAAAAACTCCTCCGCCTGTTGGGGTTTAGTGCAAAAGATTTGTTTCCCTTGATGCGTGATGCGCAGGCGGGCAGGGTAAAGAAGCGCATAGTCAACTTGTGCAGCGCGTAGTTTATGCTTGACCTGGACAAATTTCTTTCGCTCCTCCTGAACCACCGGGGTGAAGTCCGGAAAAATGGTGAAGGCGTTGCCGCCATAGGATAGGCTCTTCTTCTCCCTCGCCGTCCGAAGCGCGACATCTCGGTCACGGAAGTTCAACAGGCGTGCTATAATAGGGCGAGGGGGAGCCCCCGGCGGTGGCCTCAGGGCCAGAGATCTGTGCGCCCTTTCCACTATGAACTGGGGGGATAGGGAGTCCGTGCCCACCACCTCGCGCAGGAGACCCTCCACATAGTCCTCCATCTTGCCCGTGTGGGTCGATTCTGGTATGCCAATTATACGGATATTGTTCCTCCGACTGCGCGCTTCCAAGTCTTCGTTTTTGGCTGCTATTACATGGAGGATTTTGTCCATGCGCGCCATAGCGGCGGACAGTTCCGTTGTGCGATCCTCGGTGTCTGAGATACGTCTCTCCGTTTCCGTGATGCGTTCGCCATGGCTGTCAACCTTATGTACGATCGAGTCCATGCGGGATTGCATGGAATCCATTTTGTCGACTATGGTCGCAAGACTTTGCCGCATGTCCAGCAAGATGGACTTGACATCATCCCCCGGCGGGGCCTCCACCGGCTCCGACCCCGCCGCAGTAGCCTCCGTCTGCGGCCTGGTCTGCTTTTTGGACTCAAAAGTAAGGCGAGGCTGTCGGCTGTCCGGCTTCCCCATGGCGGCGCCACCAGGCCACCCGCGGCGGGATCAGGGGGGACGCCCGGGTGGGCCCCGGGGGCAAGCGGCCAAGGAGGGGGGGAGTGGCAGCCTAGGGAAGAGGGAGATCGGCCAGATCGTGTAGCAGGTCACTGGCTCAACCACCAGCACCTCGTGCAACCCCCTCCACCTGCCACGCAGGATCTCGCTGGGGACCAGCCGCCCCCCCCGGGGCCAACCGCGACCCCACAAGCACACCGCTCACCTCCACGGCCAGTAGCGACTCTCCGTGAGTGAACGGGATGAGCTCCGCGCGGAGCGTCAGCAGAAGAGAGTCCGGTATATGGGGGCAAAGAGGATCCAAGTCGGGGCCCCACACGCCGGCCTCGCGATCGTGAGGCACACTCCGCCGTCTAGCCCCCTCTGTTCGATGGCTACCTCCTCTGTGTCGTCTCTCCCCAGCGTAGGCACCACCTCGAAGGCCCCAGCGCAGGAGGGTCAGCGGTCAGCGCAGCAGGTAACAGTCTCTCCGGGCCTCGCACCTCTTCCGATCTGTCCCTCCGGCGGACGTGTAATCGCCCCCAGTGGGCTAGCAGTAGGGCAGCAGCCGGGGGGGGGGTCCGCGCAGGCCGGTACGAGCGGGACGGCACCGCGCCGCAGTAAGGATCCGGCACGGGCAGGGAAGGCGGCGACCCCAGCCGGGGATTCAGCCGGGCGCGCCACTCACCAACGCCCGTGCCTGTTGTGCATCACGCCGTAGTCCAGTCCGTCCTCTTGCCCCCGGCCGGGGGGATCTAACGCGGGTCCCAGCGAGCCCCCAGCTGACACGTCGCAGGGCCGCCGCCCGCAGCCGTGGATCCGGAGGTGGGGCCTGTCACCCACGTGAGACGCACCGGACTCGCGTCGCAGCAGCCTCCCGGACACAGCTCCAGCAAGACGTCCTCCACAGCCGGCACAACTTGTGGCGGCTTCGCAGTCCGATATCTCCGGGTCGCCAGGGATGAGACAGCGCTCCAACTGCGGTGGGGATGTTGGTCCACCCACACAGGCCCGCGTGGGCTATCAAATGCGACTTTCAGGAAGGATTATTAAGGATTTCTTCGCTGGGCTGCGGGAGCTTCACCCGAAGGCAGCCATTCCGCTGTGCGCCACCTAGCGCCTCCAGCAGGAGTCCTCACTTATCTCACGAACAGCCCCTTTACTATTAATGCCTGACATGGTTCGGAGATTCGCCATTCGGGGGTGACACATTCTCAACACCTCCAGCTCCTCATTGAGGAAACCTTGGGCTCGATCTGTAATTTCCTCACATTCACTTCCCATATTCGGCATTTAGCTATTAAGAGTATTTTCCATCTACAGATTTTGATGACTGGTCACCTCCAGTGAACTCATTCAGGAAACTCGACTTGACTATTCCTGTTCTAATGCACTCTGTACCTTGCTTTATCGTGCTTGTTTACATAAATTAAACACATAGGAGTTTTTAGTTCCTCTTCCATATGCTTCTCGGTATGCCATCCTTGACAGTACAGTTGGTTTAACTTACATGCAACATAAATTTGTTCAGGTTGATTTTGGCACGTAGTCTGTAATTGGGCCCTACTTGAAGCTACTATGTTACCTCTTAGATACACCTACTATACCTCTCGGTATGCCATTCTTACATGTTTTAAATAATGGAGAACCATTATTATATATAATATAATGTATTTGTTCAGTTTTGATTTATTATTTTAATTGTCTTTTCATGGATGTACATTTTTTCTCCATATGAGCTTCTATATGTATAATAGTGTTGCAGTTACTCAGGCCTATATTGTATCTGTCTTGATGATGATCCTATTATTCGGATAGGGATTGAACCGCTGTCGACAATATATAAAGATCTAGCTTGCATTGATTTATTGTATATCTTAATAGGCTGTATCTCTGCAAATGCAATTGGGATACAAACAGTATACTTTCTTGTCACGTATTGTACCTTTGCCTGAGCACTTCCCTCACTCTATTCCAGGCACTTTGTTGACAGCACACTGCTGTACTTGGTTTTGAAATTTTATTTATGGATGGATTATTAAATATTAAAAACATTGTTTTAATTTGCACATATTGCTTACCATTTTTAATTACATTTTCTGCCTAGGGGCTATTGTTATTTCATAGTAATGCCTAGAAGAGGGTTGGCAAAGGAACTTAGGCCCTGGTAACCTCATCCCCAGGGCTGCAACCATCCTTGGCTGGCCATGTTGTCCACCCACCACTTTCTGGTGTCTGGGGGAGGGGGCTGTGCCAGAGTACACTGCTCCCGCAGTGGGTGGGAGGCACAAGATAAGGCAGCTCCCATGGAGCGGGAGCACACAATTAATGTTGCTGGCTCCCAAGGCCCCAGAAGAAAGGCTTTTGCATCTTGGCTCCGGAGTTCAGGGAGTGCAGGAACTCCTAGTGGTTGGTCCTGTGGCTATAATTATGTGGCCTGAAGAGTGCAAAAAAGACTCTGACACATATGTTTGTGTTTGTTTGGAATAAAAATGTTTTATTTATTTTGTTGATGTTTATACTTTTTATGCCTGCATTTGAATATGAATATTGTTTCCATGGTTTACAACAGTGATATTATGGTAGTATATTGCTTCAGTATAACACATGGTTATTAATAATAATGTGTTGACACCCTGACAAAGCCAATAGGCCTGTTATATATATTGATGTGGCGAACCCTTGACAAACTACTAGGCGTGCCTTAGATATTGATGTGGTGACCCCTTAGCAAAGTCAATAGGCCTGCCTTAAATAGCATAGTGCTGACCTCTTGAAAAAGCTAGTAGGCCTGCCTTATAAATGATGACACCCCTTATATTGTGATGTTGCAATTGGTATAAGTAGGGGGGGGTATTGTGCCTTTGGGCTTCAGGATCCATTAGAGGTGTAATTTAATATGAGGATTTCACTAAAGATATTTCAATTTACCTCATGAATATGTTTGTAATGTAATGTGTAGCACTTAGAAGTGTGTAATAAAAGTACTTTTCATATAAACTTGGCTTTCTGTCCTGGAGGGTACTATATCAAAACTCCAGAGAAGGAAAACGTGAAAGTAATGTGGAGTGTGAAGAGCAAAGTTTTAGCTTCTTTGAGCGAAAAAGCAGGATCGCTAGTGCATTTGAAGCTGGCTTTTAAAATAATTGCTAGCCCTCCACCTGGCTTGTTAGGGTGGTTGTGGCATAAGATGGAGTTACCATCTGGAAAGGAGGGAGCTATCTGGTTGAGATGTGTCAGAAACATAGGATTCTGTTAGAAGAGGATATCAGGTTTCTGTGCTAAGTCAAGGCTGTGCGTGGGCAGGGATCTAATGTTAATTAAGTAGACAGAGAGAATTTTGAGGAGAGTGCATGGGGTGCACACGGACTGGGGGTGAGGCGCTTGATTGGACATGCAACCAAAGATGGTCTACATCTTTGAAATATTGTTTTCTGTCCATAATTCAAAGTGGCAGGGCAGGCAGAAGAGGGAAAGGGGGAGGAGCTAAGCAGATGCATCAAGCTACCTAGATTACATCGTACACAGACCCTGGCCTTGAATGTTGATAAATAAGGTTTATTTTATTTATTTATTGGTGTTTTCCTTTGTCCCACATTACGCACACAGACAACTATAAAGCATGAAGAGAGGTTCAGGAGGAACTGCCAAAGAAGAGTATGGAGAAATGGTGTATCTATAAGGAGGCCATGGGCCACTTCCACATGCAACACTGTTCCTCCTAAAATGCTTGGTGTATCCATCAAATGTATGGCATAATTGACATAAGACCTGATAGCTGTGCTTGGTTCAGCCTATATTTGTCTATGTGTATCTGCTATCTATGTTCTCAAAGATTAGTGTTTCAATTTTCACATTTCCACCAATCCATATCCACCAGCCCTGCTTGAGCAGTGTTAAACTCCAACAGTAGTTTATGAAACACAGAGCAATTTTACACAAAAGGAAAAAAGCACTGAAAGAGAAAGTCCGAAACAAAGGAAAAGGTGGAGATGAGTGAGTTGAGGGTTAGAACAAAATGTTACGAGTAAAGAAAAGAGTGTATACACCTCTGCTACCAAAACAAAACCCACACAAAAAGTGGGCTTATGAGGTTCTTAAATTAAACAGCCTAAATGTAAGCATCTCTCTAACGTCTATCTTCTCTCCAGTAGGCCTCTATTGAAGCAAACTAAAAGGAGCCACCGCTCATAATGTCCTTGTGTTTAAGCACATTGGGGTTATTAGGAGTGTCTAACAGCTCCCAATCAATTTAAGAACTCTAACATCACATAAGGATCAGAATTGATTCTCCACGAAGCATTTTTTTGTATATAATATGTACACCCACACTAATTTATTTTCTTAACATTATTTTTTTTATTTATGTGCTTGATATAATATGTCAAGATCCTGGGCACAAGGTGATAGAGTGCTTAATCGAAAGATAATGAAGAATTGTCTTGAGGTGCAGTGAAGCCTGGTGCATTTAGTTGTTGCGTCACTGTCAAGAAGGCATAGCATGTGTTGCATGCATATCACAAGTAACTCATAAGTGTTTGCCCATTGTCTCAGGAAGCTCCCCAACCTCAAAGACAAAAGTGAGTCTAAAAAGCATAGAGGGGATTTTGAGATTTGAAAGGTCTGTGGAGCTTCGACTGTAGAGAACATGAACAAACAATGATAACACAATTACCTGGTTGAATTATATGATTTATCTTAGAACTATTTATCTATTCAGAAGTTCGAATTTCTCTGTGCTGTACTACACATGAAATGACCTGTGAGTCCTGAGGGTGACACCCAGAACCAATAGAATATAAGTGCAGAATATACAAGGGGGATTTACAAATGAGCATCACTACAACTTCCAACCCTTCTACATTGAAGAAGGTGCCACTTAAACTGTCATTACATGGTCAGCGCTGGACGGTGCCAGTCGGATCTCCTGGACATAATTAGTGCTTCCCTTTACAAGAATAGGGTTTAAGCAATCTATGGATTCCACATTGGAAGGTAAGATTTTTCAAAAATAAAAGTTTGCAGGAAATGTTATTCTTTATGCTGCCATGCCAATTTATTAACAGTAAGCTGTGATAAGCATTAAGTTATTTTCCTTTGAAACACGATTGCGAATCCCTTCTGTTTAATTATGTATCGCATTCTGCCCAAAGTTTTAATTTTGTGGGTTGAAAAAAAGATATTAATTGAAGCTAGAGTTCAAAATCTAATTTCGTTCCGAATGTACATCATGTTTATAGGTAAATCGTTCAGACCACTGCCAGCACGGGTTTCTAAATGCATGTAGCCTCTGTCATTATCAAAATAGTCAAAGACGTAGTTCTAGCCATTGATAGAGAATGCAGGAGTGCAGCAGCCTAAACCCTCATTCCTGTGTTGAGAAAGGATCAAAGAGAAATAATTACTCTCTCACGATTTGTGCTTTAGTGATAAAATCATTGTCCCTCTGAAAGATTCTTCAATATAAGTTACCTGCACAATTTCTCTTCTGTCCTCCCTTTTTTCGCAGAAAATAGCAGAAATTATTCTCTTAAAAAAATTAAAGACATGTACGACACTCTCCTCTCTGGGAAATATGTCAAAGGGATTACATTGAACATATTAAGGGAAATACCTGGAGACTGATTTTTTTTATTGCCGTGCATTGTGTAGGATATAATATGTTTCGAAGCCAATCTGAATTCATTGACGAAATACAATATACCCTTTTCAGCTTGAGAAATACTGCCTGTTTTATGTTTGTGACCAAAATGTGCATTTTTCCAAAGCATGTTTTTACAAATCATTAGGCTTAGTTATCAACAACTTTTCAATATGTTTGTGCTTTGTGCAGTACTTGTAAAAGAAAATCAGTTTGTAGTTTATTCCTGGCTTATTTTAAAAACATATAAGTTGCTGTGAACTCCACTTCTCTGGGGGGACCACATCCGGGTAGATGTCCTAAGCCCCAAGAGGCATAACGGGTATATAGATATGGACTCCATCTTGGCCACTAGAAACAACCGTCACACACATTTCTTGGTATTTTACAATAAAAGGTGATTTATTTTGCACCATTAAGACATAAAGCTAATGCATCAGAGTGATGGTAATTATCACGGTAAATTCAGTAGTCAATGTATAGAACAAGGTGAATATCAATAATACCTCAAACCTTTTACATAATACATTTCTGATCTCTCAATTTGATTAGTCTAGGCCCCTAATATCTACACATATGTTATCAGTCTCTTTTAGGTGAATGGTCATTAGACTTCCTTAAGAATTGATATGCCGAACCATGTAAATATCTCGAAACACCTCAGAAAGCATACGTGTCACTAGTCAGATAGAGGTACTTCAGCATGTCCCTCTTACAATCAATTCTCTTCTCTGCCCCACTCAAATCCTCTTCTCATATCACTACAGGCCACTAGCAGTTTTTGTATAACAAAAGCACACAGAAGGCAGGAAAATGATGCCATTCTTTTTCATACCAAGCCTGATTTATGTAAGACTGGATATCCTTGCAGCTCTAATGAACACAGGACTAATGTCAACACACAGCTCTTGAAATAATATCTTAAAATA
This sequence comes from Triturus cristatus, assembly GCF_964204655.1. Taxonomy (NCBI): domain Eukaryota; kingdom Metazoa; phylum Chordata; class Amphibia; order Caudata; family Salamandridae; genus Triturus; species Triturus cristatus. The sequence continues at coordinate 495,798,955 of NC_140588.1, forward strand.
ATAGTGCAATCTTGCACATCTTAAACATCACCATTCAAAATATCAATTTTCTAGGTCCTAAGCTTGACGCATTGACACACTGGGCCCGATTCACAGAACTAACTTAAGACAAACTTAAGACAGACTTAAGACAGACTTAAGACAGACTTAAGTTAGGATTTTGTCTTAAGTTTGTCTTAAGTCTGTCTTAAGTCTGTCTTAAGTCTGTCTTAAGTTTGTCTTAAAACAAACTGAAGACAAAATCCTAACTTCTGTGAATACCAAAAGTAGTAAGTTTAGTATTTTGTCGTAAGTTAGTTCTGTGAATCGGCCTCCTAGTTGGCATATAATCAGGACTAGCTTGTAGGTAACATATGTCTTTCCAGGAAAGCCGTGCCACATGTGACAAAACTAAAAAAAACTTTCAAGTTTAGCTCATATCATCACACATGCATTTTGGAGGGCTTTAAACAAACATATTCCATAGGTGTGTTAACAAAAATGTTGTGGTGTCTTGTCAACTCAAAGTTTCAGTCCAAGTATATAAAAGTGCAAGCATTCATGATATTAGAGTAACAACCTATGCCATTAAAAGGGATCTGATAAACTGTCTCAATACCAGTTCGCACAAAATAATACTCCCTTTAGTCTTTGGGGAGTAGTGTCAGCTGCCTATAACTTGTAAAGTAGGCAAATGATCAATTGTAAAGTGCAAAAATATTCCCATCAGCATGGTCTTGATGCAAAGCACTATAAAGATTTACCATACCATCAGATAACAATGTGGACGCTCCCGAAGAAGCATGCCACCAACTAGGTTGGTGGATGAGGGATCTTTTAAACCTAATAGTTTTTTCAAAACCAAATCATTTTTCTCGATCATCCTAGTGTATGACGAACTGTGATTTTCACTTTTGGATCCCCTAACGGGAACGTCCACATTGTTATTTACGGATTAACCTAGGGAAAGGGATGCTCACCTGATATTTCCTTGCTCTCTACTTTGTTGGTAACTATTTACCATACCATACCATATCCCTTTATTCAGCTAAGAGCCAGAAAAGTATACTACAACAATTACACATAATGTAAGCACATAACACATGATTAAAACAACAAAATCAAACCGAGAACACTTCATATATCAAGTGAGATATGATGTAGGCTGGGGTTCTCCAAAGTTGGTCCTAGAGGGCCAGACACATGTAGACAACTACATTTATCTAAATGGGGATAAGCAAATAATTTGGCATGAATCCGGCCCTCCAAGACAGACTTCGGAGAAGCCTGATATAGGCAGCACAAAGACTTTCACACCCTATCCTAACAGTTGTAAGGCTTCTCATCACTGGTAATCACTAGATGAAAACATTTATTATATATATAGGATTACAGGGGCCCTAACAGATATAACGAAATCATACCCATCTAACATTATATAATAATTTGGAGATTCCAATGTAAATGCCCGGAGATAACTATCAAAAAATATACAGACCTACCTAAAATTACTTGTGCAATTAAAGGCAGAATTATTACAAGAGCATTATAAAATAAAAAAAATACAAAATCTAGTAAACGCAGAGCCATGATACACAATAAGAAGACAGATTAAAATATAAAGTTGACATTTCAACAAAGTTAAAATATAATATAATATTGAAATTATTTTCAGGTAATTACAGATAGTTTGATGCACCGAAAATCTTCCTAACTGTTAGGGCCAGATGCATCAAAGGGTTTTGCCCATTCCGTGTCTATGGGAAAATGTGTTCATGCATATGGCCCTTAGTGCCTTTCTAATATAATTGACTGCATAGAGATTTAAGGAAAGCCTAGTTGCTGAAAGCATATCAGTCTATTCCTATACTGTCTAATATTAGCAGCTTTCAGAATCGGTACCAGACACTGTGTTCAGAGGTTACTATATAAAAAAAGAGTAAATCATGACGTGCATTGTGGTGTGGTATGACAAATTGTCACACTGGCATTTTGGAAGGGACAAGAACTAGGGGTGGGCGGAATTTGCGTAGTCGCACTACGCAAAGCTCAGCGAAACGGTAAAAAATCTCCGTGAGCACGCAGAGTTCTGCAAACACACGGAATTGCCTTCTCCGCCCGTTCGCGATGCTTTTTTCCTGTTCGCGAACGCTGTTTTAAGTGCTCGGGGGGAAATATCTCACGAACACGGATTTTGGAAGAGCGCACAAGCAAAAAATTCCACAAAACCGCGGATCACGGAATTTTTGGCAATTCCGCATTCTCTGCGGAACACAAAATCACCCAAATTCCGCAAAGTCCGCAAGCGGAATGGAATTTACCACCCAGGCCTAACAAGAACCACCAACTCTGCAAGAGAAATTCTACCAAAAAGTGCAATGTGCTAAGACGTACGTAAGATAGACTCTGTAGTGTGGGTTATTAACTAAAATGATATAAAGTTCCATCCTCAAAGAAGTGGACAGTCCAGAATTCTTAACAACAGATTGCATGGTTTGTGGAAGTCCATTATGGATTTAAGAGCTATAGCTGAAAAACAAAGACCTCACTGGCTCTTTAGAAGTGGCATCTATAAGATCTGGGTTAGAGAAAAGCTCTGGTACACCCATCCTTTTAAAAGTCTGTTTCACGAAAGTGAGACATGGGAACTCAGACATGTTATCTAATGATAAACAATCACTAAGAATTAACCTCGAGAAACCTGCCTCAGGCTTTAGCCAGATGTTAAGGAGATCTTCCAGGTAAATCATTACCACCTTAGCATAACAGATATGTAGCTGTAGCATGGGGTCCTGGTAGTAGCCTGCGTACAAAGTCATTTTCTAAAATTTGAAAGCTTTCCATGTTAGTATATACCAAGACTCCTGCCCTGTAAAGCCTCACTGGGATACATATGCTCATATATAGTTGTATTAATTTAAGATATCATGAGTGATGTCATAAATTAAGTCACAAGATGTTATGAGTGATTTCATATTTGAGGTCATAAACAGTGCATGGTGGGGTGCAAATTATAGTTAGCGCTGCTAACTATAACTGACTATTACTGGTGAATTTCTGTGATTTGTTTTGTGTTCAAAACGTTGATGTTGCACTTTCAAATTCACATAACCATAACGTTACTTTCACCTTTCGTTTTTTTCAGTGAATTTCTGTGGTTTAAAAAAAAAAAAAAACAATCTTTTATCACACCTAATTATAACATACTTTAACCTTTAGCTTTTTGATTGAATTTCTAGGTTTTTTTTTTTAGCGTAAAGTGATACTTAAGTACCATACGTAAATGCAACCTCCCAGCCATGCACGTGGGGAGTTGACTCGCTGCAGCCAACACCCCACCATAAAGTCAATCCTATGTTTTGCAAGGCCTTCGGCTGCAAAGCCCCCCCTCTCCAAGCCATTATTGGCCCCGGAGACCACATCCCCCGGAGACATTTATTTTTAAATAAGGGGGTGGGGGGCCATGTGGTCCCACTCCCCAAGCCTTGTCAGGCCCTGAGGACCCCTTCTCCCAGGGCCACTCTTGGAAATAAAGGAGAGGGGGTGCGCATGGCCCCCTCCCTGGGACTATTTTGACACCAGGGATTCCATTCCCCCTCCGTGGCTGATTTTGGCCCTGGGGAACCCATGCCTGGGGCCTGGTGCACTTTTCAGAGGGACGGGCATGCATTTCCCCTCCTTGGGCCAATTTCAGCCAGAGGGACCTCATCCCTCAGAGCCCTGTACCAGTTAAAAGGGGAAGGGGGCACTCAGCTGCCCCTCCCTGGGCCGATTTCAGCCTTGGGACCACACCCCCCAGGGCCCGGCGCCTTAAAGGTGGCTCCACTGGTCCCCACCCAGGGCACCCACTATATCCTCATTGGGGGGGCCACTGGGGAGCTGGCCGCAGGGAGTTATGCAACATAGTGATTGCCCTTTTACCTGTTCCATGTGTTAATAGTGTTTGAAGTGGATTGGATATTTTGGGTTTGCCTCGAGTATTGCCCCATGTCCTGAATAGCTGATGCGCGAGTGACGCATATAGTAGGAATGAACCTAGGGAAATGCCATAACCGTCCACAAGAAATGTAAACTCACAGAGTGTTGAGTCAATGAATGTCTCCCCATGTCGATAGGCTGGCTCAGGACCAGTCTGCCATTTCCGGACATCTTTCCCTTGTTTTAAGGCTGGGAGTACCCCAAGCAGGAGGTCGGGAGTGTAGGGTCGGGGTGAGTGCTTGGTGTGCCGGTACCGGGTCCAGCAGCTGCATGCTGTAAACATTAATATATTTCCTGGATTCTTTGGGATCACCGTCTCGGAGCCATTTAGCCACTCCAGGATCGTTGCTTGGCATAGGTGGGATGATCAGTATCTCAGTTTGGTAGTATTGCAGCTTGCTAGCGGTCTCATTGGCTATTTAAGCTGTGAAGCTGCATAATAATGCTCATAATTCGGGGCACACAGTCCTCCTTCTGTAATTGGGGCTTAGAGTTTCGTGAGGGCAACTCGAATTCAGGACTTACCCCAGATTACGGATGTTAGAAGTGATTTAAGGTCTCGAAACAATCTACCTGGCTGCAGGAATAGGAGAGCTGCAAAAAAATACAGCAGCCTAGGGAGCAACAGCATTTTGAATATTGCTGTACGACCCATTGGGAGGAGAGGTAATTCCATCCAGAACACCATAGAGGAGCAAGCATTGATGATCGCTCTGCGCAAATTGCCATCTATTGTGTCCACTTGGGAGTGGTATATTTGAACTCCCAGATACTTGATGGAGTCATATGCCCAGGTGGGAGGGGCCTGTGGTAAGGCCGCTCTTCGTTCCGAAGACTGGGGGGTCATTGGGAATAGGAGAGATTTTCCCCAAATCACTTTGAGGCAAGAGATGTGTCCATAGCGGTCCAGCAGTTCTATCAAACCCCTTAACACTGATCGTTGGCCTCAAAGGTATATTAGGGCATACCAATCACCAGGGGTCATTGGATGGTAAGAGGATTTAGACTGGTGCTGTGTAGCTAAAAACGTGGTGTATCAAAGTAGGGGATGCCAAAAGATATGGGACAAGATTTGGAGCAGATGGTTGGCCTATAGCAGACACTGAGATCCAGGTGATTATGGAACCATGAGAGGAGGAATGCCAACTCAGTGAGATTAACTGAGAAGTTCAATCAAGACTGAGAAAAGGCTCTAGAATGTTACATTGTAACCAGGACCGATAATAACCTGTTGTAGTAAGTTTATACTGTAACGAAAACTAGAAATGTAAAATGCTATGGACATTTGCATAATGATGATGCTCTCTTCACGATGGAAAACTTGTTTTGCCAAGCTTATGTTTAATAAAAAGGCTTCAAGAACAAAACAAAAGCAAGAGGATATGCCACTGATTGTGCACCTCGATGCCCCATTCCATTACATGGTTGTGCATTGCACAGACCAGAGGCTCCGTTGCCAGGGAAAAAATAATTGGTGATAGAGGGCATCCCTGTCCGGTACCTCGCTCGATATTGAAAGAGTCAGACTTAAGGCGGCCTGTCTTGACTCGCGCTTGCAGTGTGCTGTATAATAGTTTGATCCATTGCAAGAACTTAGGACCTATGCCATACCCCCCAGTCCCGCTCTTAGATATTTCCATCCCAGGGTAACAAATGCCTTCTTTTTGTCCAGAGAGGCGATCTATGTTGATTCCCCTGTTGAACGTGCTCTTTCTAGAGCCGACGAAAGTTGAAGCTGATGCTCCTGCCAGGGGTGAATCCATTTTAGTCTGGCCGAATGTACCAGTTTTGGTGTGACTGCTATTAACCTACTGGATAGTACCCTACCCTGTATTTTGTAATCTGTATTCAAAAGAGATAGGGGATGGTATGATTACATCTGCAGCGGGTATCTGCCCGGCTTTAGGAGCATCACTAGTACGGCCTCCCGTAGTGAGGATGACAGTACCCCCCACTCGTAAGCATCTGTGTGCATCCGGTAAAGGTGAGGAGCCAGTTGCGTGCTGAATGAGGCATAGAATTCCAGGAGCCAACCATCTGTCCCCAGAGTTTTCCCCCCTGCCAATTGCTGTATGGACTCTGTTATCTCAGTGTACGAGATGGGAGATTCTAAGGCCATATATTGGTTGTGCTGAATCTAAGGGAGTGTGATTTGTTCTAGGAAGATCTATAGCTCTGTCATGTCATAAGACGGGGGCACTGTATAGAGAGGTGTAATATTGACGGACGGCTAGGTTGATCTCAGCATGTGTGTAATTATTTTTACCCTTAATATCTGAACGGATTCACACCAAATCACAAATAGCACAATCTGCGAACCAAGATTTAGCTTACTGCTGAATTTGGAGCCATTCTGTTCAGCAGTTTTTGTTGTAGCCTGTCTTAAAAAAGTATTTGGAAAATGCATGGGGATTTTTCATTTTGGCACCCCCCTTTTTTCACATCTCTGGTTTGATGGATCACCCTGAAACTTTCCAAAACGGTACTGAAGTAAATGAATATGTTGATGGGAACATTTCATCAGGATTGGACAAATTGGACCAAAGTTATTTCCAGACAAACAAAACACTCTATGGAAAAGCTGACCTAACTATAACTACCTAGTGACAACCGCAATAAGGTAATATATATTTATATAGTGGGGAAAGGCCAAGTGTGTGGCAAAGCACTTTCAAATAAAGGTGATTTTACATAACATACAATTACTACTGCATGCATTAAGTGATTTAAAAGTTAAGTTTATGGGGTTGCATTTATATACAGAGTAGAGGGAAAGTGATTGTCTATAATTGCAGCTAAAATAATGTGTATTGAAATATCAGATACTAAAGGGACTAATCTTAAGTTTGATGGAGCAGGAATACCTCCACAAACTGGAGGTGCTACACCAAATGTGTGGTTCCTCCTCCCCATTTAGAGTTTAGGGAATATTGGATTTTCATCAATGAAGCCTCAGCCTGCTTCACCGGTGGAGACCGTTAAACTGGGAATCCATTCACCACTTTTCTGCTGGAGCATCCATTGACGGGCAACTGTCACTGTTATTTCCTTAAAATACGCTTCCTCAGAATAAATAGTTATTGGCCCCCTGTAGACAATTTTATCTCACTTCCTTTGCCCAATTGCACTCTGCCCCACCAACCCCTGCTTCATCCCTCGAAAAACACCTCAGCTCCTCTTCAAATCCTGGAGAGTTGTAGCCCACACCAATGACCTTGCGGCCTTGGTGTGAGTAGGGAACCCAATGATGAAGCATGTCACCCTCGGGTGAGTGAGGGTTCTCGTCCTTGAAGAGGTCTTTCCCTACTCTACATGTTGGGACACTCAACACCAATACCCACACTATACTAGTGTTTGGTGTTTTCCTTTTCTTCCCCCCCTGCGACAAAGCTTATTTTTTGTGAGTTTATACAGTAAATAGGGAGTAGTACACTCTCCGCCCTGGGGCCTCCCCTCCCTCAGATCCTCTGTGTGTTTTTGGTACTGTTATTTTCTTCCCAAGTCCATCATGAAATGTGTGATGGTCCGGGACGGAAAATGTTCTATTGTCCTAGATCACAGTTAGGAAACTTCCTGAGCTTCAGGGACTTTTGTCTTTGCTTTCAGTAACAAACCCCCATTCTGGAGGTTTGTTGTGGCAAAGCAAAAAGAATGCAGAGAGTGCCAGTTCAAAATGGAGGCCTCTTTAGCAATCACATGTAATGAAAATGCAACTACTGTACCTGATGGACTCTCATTACAGAGATCATCAACAGGTAGTTGGTGATATGACGGGTGATCTTCTGCCAGGGAATGGGGACCAGTGTCTCCACCAAACCAGTGGGCTGGCAGGCTGTCTGCTGTGTTCCAAATGACCCCTTAAGCAATACTTACATAGGTACTAGTGCTGTCTATTGAGGCCCCATTTCTGATGATTCCTGAAACCCAATTGGCTATGAAATGTAGGAGTGATGCTGGTACAGCTGGTTCTTCACCTCTATTTTGAATATTTCTAAGGACAAGGTTGTCCTAATGGTCAGAGTACTAGAGCTGCAACCAACCACCAAAACGAGAGAGTAAGAAGTTTTTATGGGTTCACTCTACATCCTACTGTGTTAAAGCCCTAAAACCATAGGTGCGTAAACTCAATCAGAATTTTGTTTTAAGCATCTCTGAAATTCTGAGTTGCGGCATCCCTATTTGTGTAAAAGGACCCTCACTCACTAGAACCACTAGTGGCATGCTTCATCCTCAGGTCCTCACCCAACTGGTTTACTGTACTAGTGTTGTGGAGGGGCATCTTTTATTTTAATATAGCTCACTGCTGAGGGCAATACTGATTGCAAATCCGAGTTATATCACCAAACCAAAAACAATGTAAAAAAACAAGGGAGAGGTACTTAACAAATGGCCTAAACGGAGGCTGGAGGCCTGTAAGGCAATTAGAACTTTCCACCCTGCGAGGGCAGAATGTTCTAAAATTAAAAGGGAGAAACGTAAAGACAAACATTGGCCTGTTGAAGCAAAAGCCCTATACCAGCCAGATCCACTTTATTATCTTCAATGGAGCTCTCAGTTCAAATGGTCTAATTAAGGAATATTATCCAAAGGCGACGGCAATCCTAGGTAGTTATTAGCAATGGTGAAGCCAGAGGATCCCTAGGTGAGGCAGAGAGCCCTATGCTAGCCTGGTCAATAACTACCTGGGAGTGCCCTTCCACTTGGAATATTGCTTTTGTAAATCAGACCTTTAAAATTTGGGGTAAACTCACAAAACGTTTAGCAAGATGGTGTTATCATGTGTTTTTCATGGGACTATTTATGTGAAAGGTTATTAGAAGCATAAATGTTGGATTTTATTTGGTGATAAGGTTTTACGTTTTTGTCCCATTGAAATGCATTGTTGTAAATGACTGGTTTTGAGATCACAAAAAGGAGCACACAGAAAAGGTGATAGCAGATTTTATTGTTGGTGGTATCATCCTTCATACCTGTCAACTTACCCACATAAGGAGGATGACACCCACTTTTTACTTCTATTCATCTACCTGACAAGCACAATGCCTCCAAAGACTTTAATGGTATCTCCTGCATTTCACACCTATATCACGTACCAAACAAGTGCTCTTACCACATTGAACCTAATAGGATCATTCTCTAAAATGACTGACTTCACATGATGTTGTCCATAGCTATGTGGAGAAACAATAGTCTGGAATGCTGAGTAAAACATGTACATAAGCAGCAGTCTGTTAGTTGAGTCCCTAGTGTTCTACTGCAGTGTAGAGAGTTCTAATGAACAACACAAATTCCAACATTCTATATTTTTGACAAATGTAAGGCACACTGGAATGCCATGTTTCTGGAATCAGAATTGTATAACAAAAAGCATTTCCTATGTAGCAAAACTGCAGTAAATGAACAAAATGAGAGGTTTTATTTTGTCATCTTTGATGATACTTCTTTGCTTCAGACCTCCAAACACTGCCTGAACAGCATCCGTAATTGGTTGTTCAGCACCTACCTGAAGCTCAACCCAACCAAGACAGAATTCCTGTAATTTGCCAAAATCAACAAACAGGAAACAGTGCAAACTTGGGTCAATGACATAAACCTAGACAGCTTTGAACCCCAACTTTCACTGAATGCCAAGTCACATGGATTCACCCTGGATTCCATCCTCACACTGAAGCAGCAAACTGCCAAAAAAAGAAAAACAAACACAGCCTAGTACCAGCTCTCTTTTCTAAAGAATGTGAAACTGTTTCTCCCAGTAAGCGATTTCAGAACTGTTTTTCAAGCCCTTATACACTTGCATGTGCATGGGGGTAACGCCTTGCACCATGTCCACCATATTTCACACTTGCACCGCTTAAGGACACGCTACACTCCACAGTACATCTCATCCAGGTCCTGAAGAAATATGATGGCATCCCCCCATCCTGATGGAACTTCATTTGCTCCCCTTGCTGGCCCACACCATCTTGAATACCAGCAGCATGATTTACAAAGCCAGCTCGACCAGCACCCCTGCTTATCTTGCAGGCAAGATCACCATCTCTGGTAGTACTCGGCACACTTTAAGCCAGGATACCATCAGACTGCAGACTAAAAAGTGTGAAAAAAGGAAACACAAGGCAGCAGGACTTTTCCACTGATGCACCCAAGATCTAGAACAACATCCACGTATCCATCAGGACTGCCCCAATGCTGCCCAAGTTTAGGAAAGAGTTGAAACTTCACGTTTGTAAAGTACACTACATCACAATGCATTAACTGTGCATAGCCCAACTATCTCTCCTCTTACTCTTTGTCTTTGTGCTTGCTTTTGCACTGTACAGTGCTCATCTGTCTTTTGGCTAAGTTTGCATTATAGAAATACAATATACATACTTGTATACATAGAAACTATAGTGAGTGCTCCAGGAAGCTAAAATGAAGACTCATTTTCTATGCATTGTCAAATATCTCCTCACACGTGTCACAAAAGATGTATGGCATGCTGAGTGAAACATGTACTTCCAACACCACAGCAGTCTGTCAGTTGACTCCCCAGGGATCTACTGAAGCATTATCACAGAGTTCTAATGAACAATACTAAATGTTATTTTGTTGGAATAACTAGTTGTCGAACCTAAAGCCTTTTGAGCAGGCAAAATTAAAGCTTGTGGTGCTAACTCAGATTGGAAACCAGCAGATTAAAGACGTGAGGGAACTATGTTTTTGTCATTTCACATATAATATATTACAAAAGGAGCCACAACAGTTAAAGAGAGAGATTCCTGTCATAGTCCATCATCCATTTTTCACATCTGCTTACTCAGGATACGCATCTTCTCAACCATACTTGATCTGCTTAAATTAAATCGCTATTGGGAGCTGTGGTTGATTGCTTTTTACACATCACAATACCAGCACCACTGTCTGAAACCAATGTGCTGCCCTCTTCTGTGCCTGGTGACAATACAGCAACAGGCTAGCCCTTGACCAATGGTCTGGTTCTCTCCATATACACCTGGCAGATGGATGCAAGGCTCCTTGCAGGCAATAAAGGAAGTGGGATCTTAGAAGGCTTAAAATGTTGTTGTTTTTGGGGCCACAAATGTGAGCAACAACTGGGTTCTCTTAAATATAACTAATCCAAGACCCAACTAATTGTTGATGAGTTTAACAGTTAATGCAAATAAGCTCACCTGAATGACAAGAATAAATATATTTATAAATTAGGTTAATTTGAGAGCCATATCTCAAAACAAGGCAGATAACACCATTCTAAGCATAAAAGATAATTATTTTTACAAAATTCAAAAATATAGATAGGACGAAAGATCACCATTATATAAACAGGTAATTATCCATATATCATAAAAGTTTAGTATCATAGAAGCATTTACAAAACAGGGTTGAAACAACGTTCCAACCCACATTAAGAAGAGCAAATCGACGCCTTTAAAAGCGTACAAACCCTTAACACTGCACACGCAGACTTGCAAGAACCTAATCGTCCAGTCAAATATACTGTAATCATTTTGCTTTTCATCGACTCTATATCGGATAAGTTACATTGGTTTGTGTTTTTTAAAGCCGCCAGTGCCATTTGACTGCTAATGAATCCTTCAGGACAAGATTGATAATAAAATGGTCATAAAAAACTTCTCAGTTGTTCATGGTAGTGGGGCAATAAATGTCTGTCACTCACTATAAAACAACAAGTCAAGATAAATAAAACCGAGACTGCATATTTTCTTTCCGTTTGACGTTAATACATTTTAAAAGTATGATACAATCAAAACAATTCAGAGTTCTGTGGTGAGAACACAACACAGCCCCATGCCCATAGACTAACATAATGATAAGTTGCAGTCTATTCTAAAAACCTAACGGGCGCAGCCATCGCCTTGTTGGGAATGGGATCCCAGAATCTTAATTTTATGCACTAACAAAACAGAGCTGAACTCCTAATAAAACATAAAAATTTTCACACAACTAGGTGCAAAGCAAAGATGGGACAAAACCTGAGACAGGACAGGCACAGGAATTGTTTGCAGATGAGACAAATAGGTATATAAGTATCTGAATATGGGCATGATGGTTTAGGTTTGACACGTATGGGGAAACTGTATGCTCCAATGGCATAACACAGGGATAACTGTATGTATACACCTCTATGCATGTAGTGATTTAAACTCCACATCCTTACATGACTTGGAGCACTCGGTAGCGTGAGGTGATGGTTTAGGGTCTTGCAGAATATGTGCCTCTCCATTTTGTTTTAGAACACGCTGGTAGGTTAGGAAAGTACATTGTACTTTTGGGCATATTGTGGAGTGGTATAGATACATATATATGATTTGAAAGCATGCACGAAACCCCCAACTGGGGTACAGGCATGGGGTGAACCGGAGAAGCTGAATGAAAAATCTAAAACAGTACCGTTTTTAATGCTTTCCTTAATTTTCTGTAATAAGGGCAAGTTCAAACAGAGAATGGCGGTTTATTCCATAGGGTAGGGGCCAAGTAGGAGAAGGTTCTTCCACTACAACTAGAGTGTCGAATGCTTGGGACCGACAGTAACTCCTTATCCCTGGAGCAAGATTCCTAGTGGGATGATAGCCTCTGATAAAGGTACTTAGGACCTTCCCCTTCACGGTGTTGTAGGTTAAACTGCATATTTTAAATACAATTATTTTCTATACAGGTAGCCTGTGTAGATATTGTAAAACAGGAGTTGAGGGCGTTCTGGGTGGCCTGTCACAAATTAACAACGTGGCAGTGTTTTGCAGTAGCTGTAATTTAGACAATAGTGACTCATTGGTGGAAGCCAATGATGCATTTCCATAATCTAGCCAACTCACAACAAGAGCCTGCACCAGAGTCATTCTGGCTGTTAGCGTGAGGAACGGTAGTGCTTTCTTCAATTAGCGTAATATGTAGAAACAGGTACCTGCTGTGGATAGAATTTGTTCTTTCATATTAAGTTCCTGATCTACCTTAGCTTCAAGGTTTTTTACAACCTCACTTGGGGTAAGGGCCATGCCTAGCTCCGGCAGCCACCCATCTGATTTTGGTTTTCCAAGGATTCAGCTGCAGAAAGGTATTCAGCATCCACCCTGCAATAGTCCTCATTCCAGCCAAGAATGGGTCCTTCACTTTGTCGATAGCCTCATCAAAGGAAATGACTAGTTGTGTGTCATTTGCAAATGACAAGATATCAAAACCAAATACTCTGATGACTTTGGCCAGGGGTGCCACATAAATGTTAAATAATGTGGGGTTCAGGCATGAACCTTGGGGAACTCCTTTGTCGACCAACCTGGGCCTGGACTTGAAAGCTCCCAGCATGATGCTCTGCATTCTATCTTTCAGGAAGTACTGGAACCAGGCCAGGGTGTATATTGCAGCATAAAAAAAAATATTTTTTCCACCAACCTATTTTAGGTGTATGTTAATGATATCATCGATCTCACATTTTGTAGACAATGGAAGTCCTATTCCCAGCAAACAAATTTTTTTTTTTTATATGCTGGTCCTGAAGAAGGTTGCACTAACAGAAATATGAACACCCAAAATGTGTGTCAACTCCCTTTGTTGTGTGGTTCATCGTCTACGAGCCAACTGCATAGGAGATGTTTAGAACATGAATTTCCTTGAAGGGTCATGAATGGTACCTGGGTGCTATATCAGCATGGGGCTTATGGTATTGAATTGGTTTGGTAATAAATGTCAAGAAAAAGTAACAAAGACTAATATTTTATTGTAGTTAAATATATGAAGGGATAATCATGTTGATTTTTGTGAAATAAAAATTGATATTTTCTATAAAATTGGTTTTATATGCCGTAGATTGTTGCTCGATAATTTTGCAGTTTCGAAGAAATACAGGTTCAGTGGGAGGGTCTTTTAAATTATTATGGTGTAAGTGCCCCTGTCTGAACCAAGAGCACTTTTTGGGGACCCTTTGTGGATATCTCACTGCCAAAAATGTTGCATTCTGATTGGCTCCAAACCAGTGGATATCTACCCAGAAGATTCATAGTTAGTACCTGATACAAGCCACGCTACAGAATCAATCTTCATATCACTACAGCTACTTCCCATAACAGTTGCCCGTGAAGCTCACAGAGAACTAATGAAGAATTAGAATCTTCACTTATCTCACAGAGTGTGCTTGCACTGGTAGACGTGGCACTGGGAGAGGCAGTTTTAGAATCCTCCATTCTTCTGCACAGAAAGAAGGTTGACTGTGTACGTGAAAATGTTCCTTATCTCTGTTACTAAAATCTCCTGAAATAAATGGGTCCCCCAAAACATTGCTTTCAATGTGTTGGTATTAGGTGTTTAAGCGGTTTCTAGTCTGAGAAAACTGTGCAGTCCAGGACAGTTTTCAATCAGTTTTAAAATGTTCCCCTTTTATTTTGTTTGATTTAAAATGTTAACTATTTCAAAATATAATAAATTATCTTTGAATGTAGCCATTTGAAAGGTATACAGAAAAACATGTATAAGTTATACAGAAAAAATCCTTTTATAGACAATAATTCTACATTTTTAAATATACTAAATTGGTTCTTTATATTTAACTCACAAAAAGAATTATTTTGAAGCCAGTACACATTCATGCTGGGAAATGCAACTACTGACAAGAGAAAGTGGTAAAAGGAAAAAGAAACAATTAAACGTTTAAAAAGGAACTCCCCAATGGAGCACAAGTCTGTTAATTATAAATATGAGAGCAGTCTGTAAATAGCATTGTGCACCTCCAAAAAACTACTGAAAAACGACTCCCCTACATTTAAATGGGATAGTAAAAAAATCTTTTATGTGTAACAAAATATTACTATTTTTAAATTATGGTGGTAGATAGATATCTAGCTATATATATAATAATCTGTATATATTTTCAGGTGATGATCTTCCTTCCTGATCATAAATCGAGGCGCACACTGGGGAAGTTTACCACTTCAATTTATTATACTACACGACCACAGCACCAGACAGACACGTTTTGGCTTCACGCCTTTCTCAAAGTTGGTAGGGACTTTGAAAAATTATTTTTTAAAGTAAGTGTGAAACATAAACATCAAAGAAGGAAGTAATTCATTCTAATCACTGACATAGAGAAAGTCTCTCTCTAGACACAGAGTGGAAGGGATTCCATGGTGGCCGTCTTTCAATAGTATCTATTTACATGTATGCTATTTATAATTAGCATATAAAACAGCGTTTACCTTCCAATTGAATATAATATATAATTCAAATCATACAGGAATTCCATAATTCAATGGTTTCAATGTTATGCACCTTTTTGAAATATAAATCCATTTAGTTTCATCTGTTATTTGATTGTTCTTCAATCACGCCCTGACTGGGCAATTGGTGCAAGATATGCAAATCATTATTATCACATCTAATTGCATTACCTCCACAATGAAATAAATAATACAGTACAATGTATCCCCAATAATCTTACTATGTGTTCACAAACCCTTTCAATTATTAACTTCAGACATGATTTCCCTTAAGCATTCTCATGATTTCATGAAAATGTACAATGTCACTTAAATGTATGGGGTGTGTACCCATAACTCCTCTTCATTATTCAGACCCCATGGAGTTTGTGTCTGCAATTCAATAATATACATGGAATCTAGTGTTCTCAATTTCTTGGTTCTATCCCCTTACATCTCTTGCATGGATAGAATCCTGTGACCATGTCCCTCTTTTTAGGTCCCTTCGTGAAATGACTTCTAACCAAATGATCTTTTAAGCCTGGACCTCTCCTGTATGTAATGAGTGGACTTTGGGAAATATGTGATCCTATGATGTTATCTGCTTGTAAGATTCTCCAGTTTCTCTGGAAAATCTGAAATACTTCAGAGGAACTAGTGGTGTATTTGGTGATCATTCTTATTAGTCCTGTTTCATCTTGGGCCTCACCTATATTTCCCTTTTTATTTCTTAAAAGGTATTTTCTGTGTAAGCGCTCTGATTTTTTAACTGTCTCCTTCAATACTCCCTCAGTGTATTCTCGTTTTCTGAATCTATCGAATGCCTGATCTCTTGATTTTATAAGTTCATCATTCCTGGAGCAGTTCTGTTTCATCCTAACTATTTCCCTATGGGGGGACACTGCTAATTACACTACTGGGATAAAAGCTACCAGCATGCAATGTACTGTTTCCTGCTGTAGGTTTCCGATATAGTGTCGTGTGCAGGGTATTGTTCTCAATATAGACAAATAGGCATTGACGGCTGAAACGTAACTGATTGCTTCCTCATGTGATCCCTTCCAAATAATGAAGAGATCATCTACGTAACAAGCCCACAATGCAACCTTTTCCAACCATTTCTCACTGCTGCCTGCCCAGGCCATGTGCTTCTCCCACCAGCCCACTAATAAATTTGTGTAGCGGGGGGCGAAGCACGTGCCCATGGCTGTCCCCTGTTGTTGATGGTAAAGTTCTCCTGAAAATAAAAAGATTTTATTTTTCAGACCGAAAGATTTCAGAAAGTAAGATATCAGACAGAAAGATATCAGCTCCATCAGCATTATATTGTGTTCACAATATTTCAGATTTCTTTTCTCAAGGAAGAATTGGATTGCTTTGAGTCCCTTTTCATGTTAATACCAGTCGCCAGTAGGTAGATATAGTTAGGACATATTTTCCATAGGAAATCCGCAACATTCTATTTGGAATAACTTTGGCGCCGATTGACGAATCTTCGCGAAATTTTCAAAACTTTTGGCCAGCTCCGGTCTGCTCCTATCCTGAAAGTTTCACGGTGATTCGTCAAGCGGGGGCCGAGAAAAAAGGGGGGTACTTAAGCGCATTTTCCCCATGCATTTTCCCATAGGACCTTTAGCCGCAGCTAAAGCCCGAACTGCCGAACGGAATTACACCAAATTTGGCAAAGAGGTAGTCCTTAGTTCAGACTCATGCCTTTTGCTTAAATGGTGTAAATCCGTTCAGTAGTTCCTGAGAAAATTACATTTAAAAGTTCAGATATATCTATGGCCTCGGAGGATCCGCGTACCCTAAGCGCAGGAAAGCAGATTGCTTTTCCACAAGGGGAGCAGCATGTTAGCTGCTCCCCATGTGGAAAAGCAATGCCGGCTCCGGCAGGACACGGGGAGCTGGCTGGGACTGTGGGGGGATTGGGGACCCTCCACGGCCCCCAACGAAGAGGGACAGCCCCGGGGGATGGAGTCCCCGGGGCTAGTAGTGGCCCGGGAGGGGGGCCACGCGGCCCCCCTCATTAAAAAAAACCAAAAAAGAGAAACGGCCCCGGGGGATGGGGTCCCCGGGGCAAATTATGGCCTCGGGAGGGGGGCCACGCGGCCCTCTTCCCGATTTTTATATATATATATTTTTTAAATTGGGGGCAGGCCCTGGGGGATGGGTTCCCTAGGGCCTATAAATTAGAAAAAGAAGGGGGCTACACAGCCCCCCTTCTTAAAAAAGAAAACGTGATTGGGCCGGTGGCCACGCCCCCTCCTTGCACCACTCTGCATACGCGCCCCCTGGCACGGTTGCAGAGGGGGAACTAATTCCCCTTGAATACTGGGGGTCCCTGGGGGCCAACTAGCCCACCAGGAACCTCCAGTATGCACCAGGGGGCTACGTTGCAGAGAGCTGTAATGAGGCCACGCCCATTTTTACACCTCTTTGCAACGCAGCTCTGTGGCACTTACTGGAGGTACCTGGTGGGCTAGTTGGTCGCCAGGGGACCTCAGGATTCAAGGGGACTTTATCCCCCAACTTAAAACGTAGGGGGCGGGGCCTGAGGTGAGATGTATGCAAACACGCCCTATGGCGCGTTTTAAGTTGGGGAATTCATTCCTCTTCAATCCAGAGGTCCCCTAGGGGCCAACTAGCCCACCAGGTACCTCCACTAAGCGCCACAGAGCTGCGTTGCAGAGTGTTGTAAAATGGGGCGTGGCCTCTGAATACCTCTCTGCAACGCAGCTCCCTGGCGCATACTGGAGGTACCTGGTGGGCTAGTTGGCCCCCAGGGGACCGCAGGATTGAAGAGGAATTAATTCCCCAACTTAAAACATGCCACAGGGCGTGTTTGCACACGTCAACTCAGGCCCCGCCCCCTTCCTTCACAATTGTACAAATATTCCTCTAAAATCACACTGCTACTAAATCCTCCATCCAGATATTTATATTTATATATCCACTCATTCTTCAATGCAAATTGCTATATATATATAATACATATTTAAATAACGAACCAAACCACATTCACTGGATGATGTCATCAGTGATGTCATTTGAGATGTCAGTGATGTCACTGACCATGTCATGAATGATGTAATATGTGACATCATCAGCAGTGGATTGCGGGCGCGCGAGATGTAGTTAGCACAACTAACTATATCAGAGGAATTTCAATGGTTTTGTACGAGTGAAGTTTTAGCTAACTATAACACCCCTAAAACCTATGTTTTTTTCAGTGAATTTCTAAGGTTTTTTAAATGCTAATTCCTAACTATATCAGGCCTGAAACCTATGTTTGTTTCAGTGAATTTCAAAGGTTTTTTAAATGCTAATTCCTAACTATATCAAGCCTGAAACCTATGGTTTTTCCAGTGAATATATATATATATATATATTCCAAAACCACTAAAAAGGGTCAGGTTGTGCGTAGTGCCGGTAACCCCAAACCGGCTGTAATGTTCCAACAATTCCACGGGTAAGACACACTCTCAAAGTCTTAAATGCAAAGCAGGATGCTCTTTATTGCTCATTACGCGTTTCGACAACTACATGTCCGCAAGTGCCACTCTCACGTTGGATTCAAACTGTCAGCCATTTTGTGACATGCAAAATATATACACACTGTTACAAACTTTACTCAGTACATGGCAATTCATTTTTAAAGTGTTTCAAAATACATATAATTACAATATAGATTTATTTGGGCTTGAATGTCGCATTAGTTGCATAAATCTCCTACTTGCTATTTTGAATGCATACTGTAGTATTGTAATGCAATAGCATTCCTTCACGTACCGAGTTAATTATAGTGCATTCGGACTAGTGCCTGATAATCACTTTCCTCAGTTACGACTCAATAATAACACAGGGCTATACTGTGTGCTTGTGCTGACTGTCATACATGTACACTATAATTAACTTGGTATGTGAAGGAATGCTATTGTGTTACAATACTACAGTATGCAATTGCATTTAAGACTTTGAGAGTGCGTCTTACCTGCGGAATTTTTGGAACATTACAGCCGGTTTGGGGCTTACCGGCACTACGCACCACCTGACTACGGTCTCGTTCCCGAAATGACCCTTTCTTGTGGTTTTGGAATTAATGGAGGGATTGTGAGCCGGCCGCTGACTCCGTATTGGGAGCACACACACTAAAGGACTTCCAAGGATCTCCACTGCACAGAGGTAAGCTTGAACCTGGTTGTCGTCTCCTGGCAAAAGAAGTGCTCGGACACTTGTGCTCAAGCGTGCTCCCTCACGAGTGCGGCAGTTAAGGTTCAAGGACTTGCGTCTCTGAATCGGCAGCGGATTGGGGAGGAGGAAAGGGGATCGAGCTAAGAATTCGGCTTTAACCGCTATTATAGAGATTGTGACACAGCCTAAGAACTTTTGCTGAGGCATCCAATGGGAAAGTATTGTCACTTAACCTTATCTCCAGCAAATATCCTCCCCATATCCTTGTGATACGCATTCAGCACAGTGGCATCAGGAACTGCTAATTCTATGCGGGAAGTCAAATGCCGGCATCGAAGCTCTAAAGGGGATAATTAACACAGAGGCTACAATTCCGAGTGGACCCCATGAAAACGCGCATTTAGTGCACAGGAAAAATTACTCAGTACATAGAGATCAGTATAATCAACATGGAAGAAGAGAACGAAAGACGCATGGCAGCGCAATCACTTTTTGCACGCGCACCTGGCAATGGGCGAACTATGGCAATACCATTGACAAAAGGAAAAGACAATGTACTGAACATTCAACTTAGAAAAAATGAAAAACTAAAAAAAACAGAAACGTCAAAATGGTGGGAGGCCATCACCCTCCAAGATTATGTGAATAAACAAATGATCCCACGAGGCCTTAGAATATATAAAACTCCCTCACATGAAACTCCCAATCAACACATGTTAGACGAGTGGGCAGAGAATTCAGCTACAAGCACAAAAAATATGCTAAGTATCCTCATAAAATATGCATGGGAGGACAGGGAGAAAATACTCAAAGAAATAATGGAGATTGAAGAAGATCTTAAGAAAAACGAAGATCAACAAAATATAAAAAAATTCAAAGAAGAACTAAAAGGGAGATTAACAAAACATGAGGAAGAAATAAAACTTCGCAAACAGAGGCAGTTACACAGAGACTGCATAGACTATGAGAAGGGGTGCATTCTCACTTATAGTCATAAGTCTGATCATCTGTATAATCAAACAACTACACATGAGGATTTAACTAGTACAAATGAAACTGTACCAATGCAAAGAGATGTCAGTGACTCTGTTACTGATGCTTCGACACATACAGTATAAAATCACTATTACAAGTATACAGTTATCCATACAGTCACTCATACAATCACTGAGTCTCATGTATACGTATTTATATACAACAACTGACACATACACTGACTTTTATTTTTCTAGTTTGTTGGATATGTACCATTGAGACATATATTTGCTCATCACCACACCCATAAAGATAATCATTCACCCAAACAACTGTTATAACATGTAGTTTTAACTTCATATACCTACTGAATCAACTATTCACACATCTTTGGGCTGTCACACACCCCCCACCGAACCACACACACATTCACTCTCCCATACAAATACTCAGTTAACTAATCAATAACTAATATAGACTTTCACGTAGCTAGTAACCAACTGGTGCAGCAGTTTACACAACAACTGACAAAGTGATACAGATATTCACACAGTTTAGTCACTATCCAATATATTTAGTGAGACACTATAAATTAGCCAAGTAAACAGTCAATCACACTGCTACTAAATCCTCCATCCAGATATTTATATTTATATATCCACTCATTCTTCAATGCAAATTGCTATATATATATAATACATATTTAAATAACGAACCAAACCACATTCACTGGATGATGTCATCAGTGATGTCATCAGTGATGTCATTTGAGATGTCGTCAGTGATGTCACTGACCATGTCATGAATGATGTAATATGTGACATCATCAGCAGTGGATTGCGGGCGCGCGAGATGTAGTTAGCACAACTAACTATATCAGAGGAATTTCAATGGTTTTGTACGAGTGAAATGTCCAGCTAACTATAACACCCCTAAAACCTATGGTTTTTTCAGTGAATTTTTAAGGTTTTTTAAATGCTAATTCCTAACTATATCAGGCCTGAAACCTATGTTTTTTCTGTGAATTTCAAAGGTTTTTTAAATGCTAATTCCTAACTATATAAAGCCTGAAACCTATGGTTTTTCCAGTGAATATATATATATATATATTCCAAAACCACTAAAAAGGGTCAGGTGGTGTGTAGAGCCGGTAACCCCAAACCGGCTGTAATGTTCCAACAATTCCACGGGTAAGACGCACTCTCAAAGTCTTAAATGCAAAGCAGGATGCTCTTTATTGCTCGTTACGCGTTTCGACAACTACATGTCTACAAGTGCCACTCTCACGTTGGATTCAAACTGTCAGCCATTTTGTGACATGCAAAATATATACACACTGTTACAAACTTTACTCAGTACATGGCAATTCATTTTTAAAGTGTTTCAAGATACATATAATTACAATATAGATTTATTTGGGCTTGAATATCGCATTAGTTGCATTAATCTCCTACTTGCTATTTTGAATGCATACTCTAGTATTGTAATGCAATAGCATTCCTAAACGTACCGAGTTAATTATAGTGCATTCGGACTAGTGCCTGATAATCACTTTCCTCAATTACGACTCAATAATAACACAAGGCTATACTGTGTGCTTGTGCTGACTGTCATACATGTACACTATAATTAACTTGGTATGTGTACGAATGCTATTGCGTTACAATACTACAGTATGCAATTGCATTTAAGACTTTGAGAGTGCGTCTTACCTGCGGAATTTTTGGAACATTACAGCCGGTTTGGGGCTTACCGGCACTACGCACCACCTGACTACGGTCTCGTTCCTGAAATGACCCTTTCTTGTGGTTTTGGAATTAATGGAGGGATCGTGAGCCGGCCGCTGACTCCGGATTGGGAGCACACACACTAAAGGACTTCCAAGGATCTCCACTGCACAGAGGTAAGCTTGAACCTGGTTGTCGTCTCCTGGCAAAAGAAGTGCTCGGACACTTGTGCTCGAGCGTGCTCCCTCACGAGCGCGGCAGTTAAGGTTCAAGGACTTGCGTCTCTGAATCGGCAGCGGATTGGGGAGGAGGAAAGGGGATCGAGCTAAGAATCCGGCTTTAACCGCTATTATAGAGATTGTGACACAGCCTAAGAACTTTTGCTGAGGCATCCAATGGGAAAGTATTGGCACTTAACCTTATCTCCAGCAAATATCCTCCCCATATCCTTGTGATACGCATTCAGCACAGTGGCATCAGGAACTGCTAATTCTAAGCGGGAAGTCAAATGCCGGCATTGAAGCTCTAAAGGGGATAATTAACACAGAGGCTACAATTCCGAGTGGGCCCCATGAAGACGTGCATTTAGTGCACAGGAAACATTACTCAGTACATAGAGACCAGTATAATCAACATGGAAGAAGAGAACGAAAGACGCATGGCAGCGCAATCACTTTTTGCACGCGCATCTGGCAATGGGCGAGCTATGGCAATACCATTGACAAAAGAAAAAGACAATGTACTGAACATTCAACTTAGAAAATATGAAAAACTAAAAAAAAACAGAAACGTAAAAATGGTGGGAGGCCATCTCCCTCCAAGATTATGTGAATAAACAAATGATCCCACGAGACCTTAGAATATATAAAACTCCCTCACATGAAACTCCCAATCCACACATGTTAGACGAGTGCGCAGAGAATTCAGCTACAAGCTCAAAAAATATGCTAAATATCCTCATAAAATATGCATGGGAGGACAGGGAGAAAATACTCAAAGAAAAAATGGAGATTGAAGAAGATCTTAAGAAAAACGAAGATCAACAAAATATCAAAAAATTCAAAGAAGAACTAAAAGGGAGATTAACAAAACATGAGGAAGAAATAAAACTTCGCAAACAGAGGCAGTTACACAGAGACTGCATAGACTATGAGAAGGGGTGCATTCTCACTTATAGTCATAAGTCTGATCATCTGTATAATCAAACAACTACACATGAGGATTTAACTAGTACAAATGAAACTGTACCAATACAAAGAGATGTCAGTGACTCTGATACTGATGCTTCGACACATACAGCTAGTACATCATCTGAAGTTGAAATAATAACTCATCAGGCAACTTTTTTAGACGAGTTCCGAGTAATGAAGAAGAGTCGACAATCAGGAAAAATAACCCCCACACCAACTCCACCGACTCGGGGAAGAGGAATAGGTCGAGGGAGAGGAAGAGGAAGAGGAAGAGGCAGGGGTGCAGCAAACAAAGGCAACTCTAGCGAAAACAGAGATTGAAAAAATACAGAGCCCATGGGAACTAGAAGAAGAGGCTCCAGGAAAACCCAACAATGATAGACAAAAAAATGGTAAACAAAACTATCATAAACCGCTCATCATGTACATTGTCCCAATTTAAAAAAACAGCTCTATGTTTGGGTTTAACATTTTGTCCCACAGAACTGTTTAACTATGCTAATACCCGCATAGACATTTTCAAATTCATAAGAAAAATCAAGTTAAAAAAGTGGCATATTTTAAAGAACAGCAGACCACAGTCGAAGATTCTACAAACTTCTGACAATTTTTCGCAACCTCTTCTTACAGTGGGCGATGCTAGTATAGTACAAACTGTACTAGACTTGAATCAGTAATCATGGGTAAATACTGAGGAACCACTAGTGCATGATTGGTCGGATATTGTAACAGATAAAGCAGCATGCACGACATTTAAACCACGCTCTGTATTTTATCCAAACTTACCCCATGATTACATCGATACCTTTCATGACGATGTCACCAAGGAACTAATCAAACAAAAACACAGTGTGGGCAACAATAATGCTATAAGTTACAACTTGTCACGTAAACAACGTGATATTATTGTATCACTGTCAAAAGACACAAGAATGGTAATACGTCCATCTGATAAAGGTGGAAATATAGTCTTATGGGATAAACAACTATATATTGAGGAGGCAAAAAAACAACTTAACGATGCAAGGTTCTACTGTATATGCGATACGGCCACTTATAATGCAAGTATAACCACCACATGGGAAAAACTCTCTGAATGGCAGAAGGCAGGCATTATCACATGTCATGAATATTGCTTCCTCAAAAAAGATTATCCAAAGTTGCCTATACTATTTCTTCTACCGAAGATTCATAAACATCCAACCATTCCCCCTGGAAGGCCCATAGTATCATCTGTAGGCAATGTTTTTGAAAATATCTCGAAATATGTTGACCATTTCTTGAAAGAGTATGTTATTGAATTACCATCTTATGTAATAGACACAGATGACATTTTTAACAAAATTAAGGGTCTTGAGTGGAAAGAGAATTACTCCCTCATTACCCTGGAAGTGAACTCATTATATACCATCATTGATCACGTCCAGGGTATTGAGGCATGTATGCACTTTTTAAGTACAAAAAACATCATGCATTTGGAACATACACATATGCTAGCAGACATGATGATGTTATGCCTCAGAAATAATATCTTTATGTTCAATGGGGTGCTATACAAGCAGGTGTGAGGCACGGCGATGGGTACGTGCTTCGCGCCGAGCTTTGCAAATCTGTTTCTGAGCAAATGGGAAGAAGAAATTCACTCGGACACTTCGTTTATAAATGATTTCAAGTCAGTAGCCGTGTGGCTCAGATATATTGATGATTTGTTTATAATATGGGGAGGCAGTGAAACTGAAGCCATTACCTTTATTGACAAATTGAATAACAACAAGTACAATGTCGTTCTGACACATAATATTAGTAAGAACTGTGTAGAATTTCTAGATACTAAAGTTGAAGTCATAGAAGGCAATGTTGTCACCAGCTTGTACCGAAAAGAAACTGTTGGTAACAACCTCCTCCATGCCCTCAGTGGCCACCCAGAAGCGTTGAAGTGGAGCATTCCATACGGGGAACTACTGAGGGTAAAAAGGAACTGCAGTACTGAGGAAAAATACATACAGGAACAAAATGTAATGCTCGACAGGTTCAGAGAATGGAGTTACCCCCAATGGGTCCTAAATAAATAACTTGAAAAAATGAGTAATGTTAGCAGAGAAAAATCGCTTGAACATAGAGAGAGAAAGAATATAACTGAAACAAGCACCAGAGTTATTACTACGTATAACAGTCAGTCCATGAAAATAAGGAAAATCCTTGTTGACAATTGGAATATTCTTCAAACAGACACCATTATAGGTCCCAAAATAGGTGACAGACCTTTGATCACCAATAGAAAAGGTAGAAGCTTAAGAGATATCCTTCTTAAAGGGGATATCATGGAAATTAAGAAAAGCAATTTCCATGATCTTAAGGGCTTCTACCCATGTGGACATTGTAGAGCGTGCATATTCAGTTATTCAGTGAAGGAGTCCACTATTCTTGGACGTAAGAGCAAGTGGAAAATAAACAAATTTCTTACCTGCAGTAGTAATTTTACAATATATGTTTTGGAATGCCCCTGCAAACTAATGTATGTAGGGAGAACTGCATGTATGGTAAAGAAAAGAATCATGGAACACCTTACAGCCATTACTAACACTGATACACACTACCCAATCGCCAGACATTTTCATGAATGCCATCAGTCTAACAGTTCGCTTCTCAGATTCTTTGCAATCAAACAGATGAGTCTGTATGGTAATGAAATATTACTTTACGTGAATAAAATCACTGGAAAAAACACAGGTAAAAGGAACGTTATAGTTAGTTGTGATAAAAAAACCTGGTTTGGTTTAAAAAAAAACAACTTAGAAATTGACCCCAAAAAAAGAAAGGTTAAGGTGACATTATAGTTAGGTGAATATCAGTGACAACATTAACATTTTGAACTAACAAAAAACACAGAAATTCACCAGTTATCGTTAGCCGAGCAAACTATACCTTGTGCCCCCACTATGCACTCCATATCACCTCACATATTACATCAATCATAACATGTACTATGACATCATTTATGACATCACTGATGACATCTCAAGTGACATCACTGATGACATCACTAATGACATCATCCAAGGAGTGTGCTAGTTTATTTTATAGTTTACATACTGGCAGGTAGCTACCATATTACTTCTCTACCTAATTTTGTACAGCCTGTGTACAGCTAATAGGTGTAAGTGTTTGCAAAACACGCATGCTCATAATGCATCATAGGTGTTTAGAGGTATTGAACACACTATAAATCTTTGTATTGAAGTGTAAGTCTGTGTGCTGGAAAATGTTCCACACAAGTTTTTTAGTTCTGCAGAAAAAGTTTCCATCAGCGAAAACAATTCTACATAGTAAATACTAAGTATTGTAAGCAGGCTTGAGTTATTAGGCAGAATCGTCTCAGCATGACAATTTCTACATAACATATTAATCTATGTGCATGTGCTTGTTTTGAAGATGGGCTATCTGTAGCATTTTCAACACAATATAAAGGCTACAGGTTGTATAACCTTTAGCACCTTCAGACCTTCGCTATTTTAAGCGAATAGTGTTTTGTTGTGTTTTTTACAAATGTTGTGTAGAGTGTACACTGTTCTTAGTAGATACTCTGTGGGGTATTTCTCATGAGAGTTTCACTGTATACATACAGTGTGATATAGAGTAAACTCTCTCCATAAACACTATTTTCAGCACCCACTTTCTGCTCATATGAACTTCATTTGTAAATGCAGGATTGGTGACTGTGAGTGTTTTGATACAGATAAAAGCTATCTGTATTCTGGATTTAATTTTGGAACAGACACTGAGGTGCCGATTCCGATCCGGGTCGGAAAGCACTCCAACCGAGCCGGATCCGGAGTGTTTTCCGACCGAGCCGGAGGCCTGCAGTCCGACCAAGCGAGTACGATGCGGCCGTATGCTGCCGGACTCGGTTCGGTCGGACTCCCATAGAAGTCAATGGGAGCTGGTCGTACGATGCGTACATGGGCTCCCATTGACTGAATGGGTACGTCTTGCACAAGGGCGTCCCCTACAGTTCGTCAGTGCCATCTGCATCGTACATGCCTGTGTTGGGGGGGCCCTTGGGTCTCCACCTGTGTCCGAGTCGTAGGGCTGCGGGTGTCAGGGGGTCCGACGCGGACCCCCAAAGGCAACGACCGGACGTTTTGCGAGCCGGACACTCCGGCTCGCACAGGCTGTCCAACGCGTGCATCGTACTGGCTCGGTTGTAAATCACATCCATTGCACGCCACGGTTAGCTTACGACCGAGACGTACGGAGCAGTTAGGACCCGGAAATGACTCGGTCCGTGAATTTCACGTAGCTCGCATCGTACTTGCTCGCTCGTACAGCTGTACGAGTCAGCCGGAAAACATGCATACGGCTCGTAGTTTTTCCGTCCGGATCGCATTCGGTGCCCTTCCGACCCAGATAGGAATCGGCCCCTGAGTATATTGAGTAACGTGGCTGTCTCCGAACAGTTGTATAAATATTAAACCCTGTGTGCAATAAGGATTTCCCATATACCTGTGGTTGATTGTGAATGTGAACTAAGCTACCTGTCAAGTGAATGGTATATGGTCAATGTTGCAAATAGCACATGCTTGCTACACCTAATGGAGTTGTGTCTGTTATGGCATTAATGATGCTTCATATAATTATAACTTGTGAATTTCTGCTTTTTTTCTAGTTCAAAACATTAATGTTGCCACTGACATATTCACTTAACTATAATATCACTTTAACCTTTGCATTGTTCAGTATGTGTATGAGTGTGTGTGTCTCCAAGTTTCAATTTATTGTGGCAAACACCAAAAAGTAACACATTTTAGGAAAACCTGCCTTTCTCCAACAATAAACATATGCATATGACATAACTTTGCATAGCCTTTAGAAATTCTGATTTGGGTTTGAAGACAGTTGATGCCTCTCCATATACCTGGAATCCTAAGCTGTCAGTTATTTCTTATTCCATCAAATCAGTAGAGACAACCCAAATTGTGTTATCTAGTTCTTGTTGGTCCATAATTAATTTTAAATCAGCTACCAATAGATTTCCTTGGTGTTCTCCTCTCCATTGAGTACTATTTTTCATTTTGGAGGTTATGTAGCATAGAATTGTATTAACTTTAGTTGTCTAATTAATTTAAAGATGATGATTCTAATGTGGCTATAGTTCAGTATGATAAACCTAATGCAAAACCAATGCTGCAGTCTATGCAGAAACAAGCAAGAGATGTTAGTACCCATCTTCTGTCTCTGCCTGGTGTCTATGGCACAAAGGAAAAAAACGTTGAAGCCAATCCTTCTAAATATGCAAATTCGCTCCTGTAGGCAAGCAGTAATCACCTGGCTAAGTGGCACCTTAATCCCCCTAGCCTCCAAGGGACTTAAATTTCTATAACCACTCCTTAAAAGAACTGGGCCAGTGAAGGAGCAAGGGCAGGAACTTTTAAGATCGCTCTATCACACAAAGTCATCTACACTTTACAACCCATTTCAAGTGGACATTATTTGAAAAGTCCTAAAACTGTTTTTACAAGAATTGAGCCAGTGAAGAAGCAAGGTCA
Source organism: Triturus cristatus (assembly GCF_964204655.1). NCBI lineage: Eukaryota > Metazoa > Chordata > Amphibia > Caudata > Salamandridae > Triturus > Triturus cristatus. Next base: position 495,827,751 of record NC_140588.1, read on the forward strand.
GGCTACTAATAAGAATGCTCTATTGCACAAGTCACCTGCACTTTACAACCCGTCTCAAAGGGTTCATATTTGCACTAGCTAATTGCAATTAATAACACGAAATAAGGTGTTCATATAAAGACAAAACTGGCCTCCGTAAACCACAGGGATGGAGCCAAAGGCGCAATTAGGAACAAAGGGCATTTACATTTTAACATATAATAAGTTCAATTTGCGGTAATTTTCAATTGCTGATATTTTTCACTTTCTATCATAAATGAGTGGACTAGGAATGTTTCTTTTAAAATTGTATGCAATTGCTTTTTTTAACAATGCAATTAAACTTGACTTGATGAACCTAACAATATGTTTTCCCTCTGCTTGTTGAGTACCATGGCTGTTGGATTAATTATTGTTTTAAAAGTTTATACTTTATTTCTTCAATCTCCATTTCTTTTATTTCACTGAAGATTGTTCTTTACTCCAGAAATCTCCTTCTCCTTTGATTTCTTCTGGATTCTTGTGATTGTACTCTTGTGTCACAGGTTGAGGAGCCTGCCTAATCCACAGCTCCTGTTTATTCTGTCCTTAAGCAAACAACACACACAATTAGTGATAACAAGGAATCAATCCATTTGTGGGCTAATTTAAGCTTGTTGAACTGAACTGAGTGAAGTTATGTGCTTTCAATAAACACACATTGTATATATGTTGCTCACCACATCTACCTTGTGGGTTCTTTCTCTTCGCTGGGGGCACAGCACACTTTCTTTCTCAGAAACCTACAACTCTTATATCGGTATTATAAGTTGTATATCATGTGTTAAATAAAATTAATTTAATTTGAACAATCTCATGACTGTATTCTATGTGTATGTGTATGATGTATTGGCCACTGCATTGGCCACTAATTACTCTCATGAATGGACTCATAAGCCATCTTCTATCAAAAAGGATTCCAAGAGGGCTTTTTTGGAATAATTGTGATTTTGTTGAGAGGCTTCCACGTTGTTGAAAGTCACGACTGGGAATCCAAAATATCACTGTGACACTTTAAGACAATGTGCTGGTGCTGTTTCTAGACTATAGAGGTTTTGGAATGTTAATAAATACACATACTCAGATCTTTTACTTGAAGTACGTCTTGCTCATTGGTAAAATTAATTATGAAATGTATTTTTTTTTAACATAAGCTGCATTGAAGAGTTGGGTTCGATACTGCATTTACCAATCCATTTACTTTGTGACTTTGTGTGAAATTATTCCTTCAAGAGCCTTTGCTTTTAACATATATGTACCCAGTCTCTTGGCGGATTATTAGGTTGCCCTATGTGTGTTCCTATAATCTATATGTAAGCATTAAATGCATGCAGTAATTTCTCTGCATACATTAGGTAATTGTTCTTTTAAGCAGGCTCCAGATGAACCATTGTTTTTAGTACAATTGTATACCCAGGTTTCTAATTTCATGTAGATTGCTCCTGTTATTTTAGAATTACAAAAGTGGTAAAATGTCAACTTGCTGCTTAATATCAGACTTTTTATTTCAAAATATTGTCTTAATTATTTACTCTGTCATAATGTGAGTGAGCATGTCTTGTGGTAATGTACCTATTACTTAAAAATGTGATAATGTAAAAAAATACAAAGGAACCCTCTCTTTCTTAGACATTGTAAGAACTCCATCTTTTCTGTGTGGTCACCCTGTATTTTTGTATTTTTCACCTTTTGCTGGACTCTATATTTTTTACTTACTTTAGAATTCTGTGCACCCTGCTAACCAGTAGTAATTGCCTGTTCTCCCACTTTTTGTTGAATTGGCATACGCCTAATTGGTGTTTTTAACTTGACCACAAGTCCCTATTATATTGCACAAAGAATACCCAGGGCTTAGAAGGTAAATGCCACTAGTGGGCAGCAGCAGCACCTATTGTGCCATCCACTACAGCGGCAGTGCAAAAATGGCTTCAGGCCTACCATTGTTTCATGACTTTAGCACTCTAAAAACTACAATTCAACCTCTCAAAATAAACCCATCTGGTAGGTAAAAACCTCACTTTTAAATATAAGTAGGTCACCCCTATGTAGGCCTTGTAGCCCAGAAGGCACAATGCATTATATTTAAAAGTCGACATGTATAAATGTAATATTAACATGTCTTCACAGTGACTTGAACTCAAAAGCTATTTAAACTGCAGAAGGCTGGCTGACCCAGAAAGAAACAGTGGGACGCTTATGTTTCATACTAATACTCTGTCTCTGGAATGGGACCAGCTAGAATAATATATGCAAAATCAAATTAAATGGTGAAGTCAAATTTCTAATACATATTAAGGAAAGTAATTTTTAGAATGTTTCTACCTTTTCTCTGTCTGGCATTCCTGGAGGCTAATTTGCATTGGCTGTCCAGTCTCCCAGCCAGTGATTAGCCTTGAATAGGTGTGTAATAGATGTGAAATGCCTCTCAGGAGCAAATCGACTGACCTGAAAGGGCAGAGCTAATTCCTCTTTACTCTTCAGAATATCCAGGGTGGGGGCTGTGGGCATCCTTTTTGACGTTAAAGTGTCAAATCCTGCTTGACAGGTCTGTTGAAAGGGAGAAAACAGGATGCCAAGACAATTCTTGGGTAGCCACTGTCTGAATGCAGGAGGACCCTGCCCTTGTATTACCAGACTTCTGTCTCTGGGTTTGCCCCCCCCACACACACACAAACAGCCCTCAGAGCCCAAGATGAGCACTGCCAAAGTCTTACTCCAGCTTCAAAATGCCCTGACTCAAGGCATTTTGGGTTGTTTGCAGTGAGGCAAGCATGAACTACTGAAAACATGAGTAGGGTTTGCTGCAGGAGCATTTACCCCATTGGTTTGGGAGTGCCTAGGAGCCACCCCACCCCACTGGCTGATTCCAGGCCCTAATGTCACAACTCCAGGCACCCACTTCAGAGCACTTTCTAAACCTACAAAAGATCAGGACTGGACCTGCTGTCTGTAACCTGAGAGGAGCCCTGAAGGGTAGGGCCTGCTTCCTTTTGTACCCTGGACTCCAAGGGTCAGTTGGCTGACATTTATTGTGGCTATACTGAGGCAACAAGCTGTAAGAGGTCTTTTCCTGAAAGTAGCCAGTTGACCAGCAGCAATAGGACCTGAACTGGACCCGGCTGTAGGCCTTTGGTCTGCACCCTGGGAACCTCTATGTTCCTCGCTGTGAGAGTCTATGTTCCTCCCCTGAGGTCCTGGGAGGCTTAAGAGATGTGCTTGTGGTTTTTTGGGACATAAAAGACTAATGCCCTGATTTATATCAGGGTGGACGACCCGCTGTTCCTCCATTCCTCCATGGGGATGGAGTACATTACTCTATCCCCAAGACTGAGGGACTGCTCACCTAATTTATAAATGACCAAGCAGGCGACATTTATAAAAGCATTGCCACAAACCATCATCTTGGCGTTCCCTGTCAATGCATTTTACTCTGTGCTATGCAGCAGCATCAGCAGGACGCAGCCATGCAGCAGAGAGTATTATTTTTTCTTTACAAAAATACAATTCTGAAATGGGAGTCTTCTCCCATGGGGTTTGCAGGGAGCATTATTATGATTTTACTATCCCTCATGGCCAGGTTTTGCCTGGCAGTGAAATACAGCAAAAAAATGGCTACATGTTGCCCATTTAAATTAGGCAGGCTGCCAAGTAGCCACTTCTCCCATGTCTCATAATCCACATAGCTCAAACTGAAGGACTGCCTGCATATAGATTGCGCAGCAGACCACTAAGTTGGTGGGGAGGGAACTCCGTCCCTCCAACATATGCATTGGGCCCTAAGTCAAAAGGTAAAATCTTCAGCCGAAGTGAACTTGGTTTATATCTCCAGCCCACGCTGCACTGGGGTTAAACTGATATTGCACGTAGGCACTGATCTACCATCATCATAGGTGAACATTGACACTTTGTGTTCTTAGCAGCTATTTACCCATAAACTTTAACAGCTCATATCTCTGACTCTGCAAATAGATTGGGCGGGCGGACCACTATGCTGTCAAGGAGGGACCTCCATTTCGCCAAAATATAAATTGAACCATAAGTCAGAAGGTAAAATCTGTGACTCGGGTGAACCTGGTAGGTGTGTCCAACCCACGCTTTATTGCGGTCAGCCTTACATTGCACCTAGGTACTGGCTATCACCATCATAGACGAACATTGGTGCTTTGTGCTTTTTGGATCTATTTTCTTTTAAATATTTAAGAACTCATATCTCTGGTTCCCTTTATTTGATTTTTGTCATTTTGGTGTCATTTGTTCAAAAAAAGTTCTATTTTCTAAGTCGGTTTGAGATTTTATTGTTTACATTTTGACTTTATTACGGGTTTTGAACACAATAAATACTTTACACATTTCTCTAAGTTAATCCTGTCTGGTGTGATAATTCCTAGAAGTGGGCAGTCGTCCACCTCAATTAATAATCCAATGTATTTTGTCTTGGCGACCATTTCCCCAGAGTATGAGTCACGAATAGACTGGTGTTGCTGCACCTTCCTTAGTATAACATGGTCCCCACTAATCGGGGTTGGTCCAAAATGTATGTGATGGCAGATCAGTCATCTTGCTAAGCCCCTGCCGCTTTGCCGGGTCAACTGCTGCTTGGTATGAGGGCAAATGAGCCTTGCAAATTAAGCCCCCAGCAATTTCAAAAGAAGGATAAATAAGTACATTGCTCACTGACATACTTTTCCAAACACAAGAGAATCAATATTTTCAAAGTTGCATAACGCATGGTAATGCTGGCCTGAAGGGGCTCTTCGTAAAAACACATTTGTTTGGCAATTCATCAGCCATCAAGATATATATTGTCAATTTAGCGTGACATGTTGATTGCTAACTTATTGGTGTGTATTTATAAGTACTACAAACATAAGCTTAAACAGAGGAGAATTTACTACATGCCAGGCATAGAACATACCTCAAGAATACTGAAGCCCCCCAGATTATTAGCATCTCACAGAATTAACCCTGTTTGCCATGTCTTGGATTTAACAATGCACGGAAGCCCTATTAATGTCACAGGATGTGGTCTCTCCTAAATGTTGTTTTATGTTGTAATTTTGCCATTTTAATTCGGGCAGGACAAGTTCCGGCAAGAATTCTCTTTCATCATCATTTTCCCTTTCATCATGCCATGAACATTGTCAATATATCCCCAACATTGGGGCTTTTCGTATTAGCTTGCATTTTCTTTTCACAGTGCGACCTCATGTATGTTGGCAAAAAACATTATGGTCTTTCCACTTCCTCCCAAATGTCTTGTGATGGTAAAGTATGCAAGTAAGGGGCCTGTGATTGCTTATGTTTTCCCCTCACAATTTTCCTTCTTTGAACAGAGGAATGACATCAGCCCGGAATGTCACACTTAAAAGCCTAGCCACTAATCACTCCTCTCAGAAACAGACATGTCTGTCATTTCCATTTAAAATACATAATGAAAATAGCACCACACAGGAAACGAATGTTATGCTTCTGCAGAAAAAGTCCACTTATGCTATAAAAAGACATTTGAATATATGTTTCAATGAGCAGAAAGGTTTTATTGCTAACACATTCGGCATTGCAGGCATTAATCGCACCATAGAAAGCTGACACATGAATGTGATCTGCACAAGGTGAGCTTCATCAAATCTGCTTGGGCTCTCTTTGGCTGCTGATGTTCCAGTGAACTCTGCAATCCCCAGACTCAAGCTCAAAACCGTAAATTAAGACAAGCTTTCTAAGAATAACAAATAAAATGTCGACGTTCTTTCCTGGCAAGGATGTTATGTAACTATAAGGTGGGCATCCAAGTCTGCACAAACTTATGTCCACCCACACACAGAATGTTAAACGTTCTTAAGTGCTCTGAAAATGATGTCATTATTTAGTTCAATAAAAAAATGCCCCTTTCAGACTGATGCAGCACTTTCTAGTTCATTGTTTACAGCCTGTGCTAATCTCGACAACGCAGTTTAGAAATATGAACTTATCCCCAGACACTTACACTCCCACACCCTACACATAAAATCCCCTTAGAGACACAAATACCAGGCAACTACAAAACATTTTCAAACTGAAAATATGCATTGGCAAAGTCAGTAGGCCGGACCTCGGGAATCTGGTGCGATAGTTACATTTCTATTATTTTTTTTGTTGCATGCATATGCCACAAAAAACATTAGTAAACAAGCTGTCATCTAAAAATGACAGCCGTACGTTAGCAATTAATCGTGGAAAGTAAAGGTGCTCTTGGCTTTGAATTACTGTAACCTGAAAACATAGTTTAAACACCCAAAGCTGCCTCCAAAGTAAAACCAGTATTAGCTAAGCTTATGGGTCTTGCGCGTAAAAGCTATTGGTTTTTACCAAGCTTTTTCTCTAGATAGCTGTCATACATGCACATATGCAGTGGTACTTATTATAATGAACTTCCTTCTGCTTTAACAAAATGCATTCATAGTTGGCCTTGTGGCCAGCTTTGAATAAAATGTTAGTAAAAATCAATTTAAAAGGGCCCCCGCGAATGCACGAACTCACAGTGGTCACCATTGAATAGATGGTCCTAAAGCGTAAGAATGTGAATTGAAACATGCCTGCCATGACCGAGGAAGCATGCACACGGACATCTTGGAATGGTGTGTTAACACTGCACCTGGAAAAAAGCAAGCCATGTGGCATTAGTAGTTCTTTGTGCTCCATTACTGCAGGATTTAAGACTGTTAAATATCAAATGCTAATAATGTTCCCCTCCCCTTATACCATCACGTTCCCAATCTTTCCACTTTTTTGCTGCCACTCACTGAGATGAGAAGCCTGTATTTTGTCTGCTCTATTATTTAAATGTGAATGAATGGAGGGTATGTGCTTTAAAAATAAATATTGCAGTGAAAGCAATTAACCAACAAAACAGGGCTGAAGACAGAAATGCAAAACCAAGATGAATCACTCTGTGAACAGGATATTTCAGGACACAGTGGCCTAAAAATTGAGAAATGAAAGAGAAGAAAACACTTGTTGGATACTTTCCTCTACCCAATCCAGGACTTTCAGGCCTCACCGCCGCTATTGCTCTCCCTGTTACCACTGCAACCACTCCTAACCCGCTGGCCAGGGATCCACAAACTACTGTTCATTTGTGTCGAACCGCTTCCTGATCATCTTTCCACTATTTATGCACACAGCACCTGTTGTGTGTTTTCTCATGGAAATCACTGAAAAGACAAACACCAATGCCATACATAGTAGGATGCGGTCTGCGCAGGAAGACTGTGGCACTTGTTCCCGCAGCCCGCCCTTTGCTGCCCAAACCAGTAGCTTCTGTCTGCCAAGCCAATAGTTTGAGGTTGCTACGTCATCCGCAGTAACCCGTCGAACGATGGGAATGAATTGTCCACCAGTGCCCAGGGAAGCTTCGGCAAGAGGCGGCTGTGTAAGCACTGGACGGATTTGTTCCATGTCAACAGGAAGTCACAGCCCGTTTATTCGTGGAGCATCACAAAGTGTGGAGGCCTACAGCAGCAGCAATTTCACATAGACTTTGGCATTTCCATTTCTCTGTTTCTTTTAAATATCGAGCATCTACTAAGCACAAAATAAAAGTTATGTAGCTTGCACACGCATTTTCTAGAATTATGCGTTGTGTTGAGGTTTTTAATAAAGTTGCGCCCTTAAGAATGTAACACTGTGTTTCCTAACCCGTGCTTAATTTGAACTTGTGGGTTCCGGTGCTAGGCACCAGCACTTAATTGTCAACACCTGAACTTATGACAGATACCACATGGTGGCGCTGTTTGGATGATTCAGAGATGAGCAGAACAACAGTTGTTTATGAATTCAATATGCATTAAACCAACTAATAACTGCCGCCAAAGACATTCTTGTAGCTTTGAGGGCCTCGACCAGTCTGAATTGTCACACTCGCAGCAGTGTGGTGCTTAGTAGTTGTACAGGTACTGTCATTGGCAGCCCTGGCAGGGGCAACGGGGGTGCTAGCTGCAGTGGCCCCTGACGAGGGCCCTGGCACGTTTGCTTTGTGTGCAAATGAATCACTGTTCCTAACTTTATTTCTTACAAGCCCTGCTGCTTTGAAAAGATACAGAAAGAATGGGAAAGACGCTTGTAACAACACTAGAGAACAAAACTCCCGGTATCCAGAAGATTACGTTTGCTCGGGAGCCAACGGAATAGACACGAGTTAAAAGCCCAAAATGGAAAATCGCACATTTAGTTGAACCCCAGCAAAAGTTTCCATTCTGGGGCCTGTTGACCCAGGATGAAACATCTATAAAGTTCAATCTATACAACATGTTTGATTTAAAACAAAGTCCGATGTGTCTCTCAGAACAAACTGGGTAATATTGACATCAGTTATTCGCAGCTCTTAGGACCAGCAGAGGTGCGTTATTATTCTCATCCTCATCATTACTATTTCACCTCATTTTACCTTCTGAGCTAAGGTGGCGTTCTTATATGAGCGGTCGAACTTGAGTTTCCAAAAATGCATATCACTGCTAGAGATCATAATCAAATGCAAGAGGCATTTCCCTTTCTGACTTCTTCCTGCGCTGCACTCCAGGTGTTATACCTCGAATTCCCAACTCTTTACATTCTGGCTTTTACATGAAGACACACATCTTTTAATTAACTTTAGTAGTTGATGTTTGGCTACCAGTTTAACAATGAAAAATCATTACCGGTGGGGAATTCAATGCATCAGTACTTGAAAAGATACATTTTCACAATTCAGATGTAGGGAAGAAAGTCCAAGACCTCGCAAATAACACAAAACCAATGGCTACAAGTGTCCCGCGCAGCAGGGAAGGACTACATAGGATATACAAAGATTACAGAGGAGAGATGATGCAAAAAGTGACAGATTTAAAACTCCCATGTATGCACAGTCATGCTCATATATATTTATATCGGGCATGAGTCACAAGATTAAAGAGTTAAAGAATGCATGCTATCATGTGCAAGAGTAGTGGAAGGATTACGTTGCAGAATATGTGTTTTTACTCTAGCTTTGTGACCCACCGTGCATGCCCAGTCATGAAAGGCCTTCTCTGGGACTTGCATCTCGGAGCAATATGTAAGGGCCTGTGAGTAGTAACATGGACATGACTGGTATGCACAGAAGACAGAGGGCTATAATGCCCCTAGAAGATTATACTCACTCAGTATAGGAGGTTCTATATTTAGTATATGGAAGCAGAAAGACACTCATTAGAATGTTGGAGCATTATTGTCCTCTGCCATGCCATTGGTGGAGCTCTCAACATTCTAATGTTCTAGTATTTGTTTTCACAGATACCCTTCCTATATACCTTTCACACAGGTAAACAAATTAAACAGAGATTGTACCCATGCCAGTTATAGAATTTGTTCTCATGCCTACATGTAGGGGCAAGCCTAGGGAACTGTGCAATGTCGGAAAAAAGCCTGATGACCGCCGCACCTGTGGTGGAGGGGCGGTGGCAGACGGAGACCACCACGCCAGTGGCCTGACCGCAACATTACGAGAACAGCAGTCGGAGCGCATTGGGACCGCTGCAACCCCCAGGTAGCCGCGATCCCTGGCAGTGGTGCACCATTCTGGGTAAGCAATATGTATGGTGGTATTGCCGTGGCACCACCATGCATATTGCGAGTTTCCCCACAGCCAGCCTTTTCATGGAGGTGAACCTACCATGAAACGACTGGCTATTGCGAAACAAAGGCTGCCCCTGTGCATGGGGGTGAATGTAGGGGGACACATGTTGTGCCCCCCTGTGTGAATGCATCCCTGTTCCTGCACGGCTTGGACTGCAGAAACATCCATTGGCAGTCCCGCGACAGTGCAGTCATGAGGCTCACTATGAGCCTTTAAACGGCACCGCCTGGGGACTGCCACGCCACCCGTCTACTAGACCAGTGGTTCCCAAACCTTTTTGACCCGCCGCTCCCTTGACCCATTGGCCATTGCCCGTGGCTCCCCACTGTTACATTTTTGGGAGGGTGGGGGGGATGTAAGCCTGGCTTCGGGAGCACTTGCATTTTTCTACCTGAAAATAATTGGGATGAAGCTGGTGAAGATATTATAATCATGTATGCAGTGCTTTTCTTATTACTAATGCAAAAACAACAGTTGATGGACAGAATGCAGAACAATGTCATACATTCACCCCAGTACAGCGATCTGGGCCTAAATCCATCGTTTATTTGCTCACCATGCCATTCCAGTTTGGACCCAGCCATATGCAAATCAGTCTTGACCCTTCGCCCAATGGGAACAGTCCGGGCCGAACTGCCAAGCCAGGTCCTCCCTGGACTGGAAACAAGCATCCTAGGACCGGTTTCGGGGTTTCACCCCTCTTCAGCCAGGATAGCTTGATTCCAGTGGTATGGAGAGCACGGGACCCACGTCTGGGCATACCCGTCCTACTCGGGGTGACAAATGCAAAAATAACAGTTGATGGGCAGAATGCAGAACAATGTCATACATTCACCACAGTACAGAGATCTGGGCCTAAAACCATCGTTTATTTGCTCACCATGCCATTCCAGTTTGGACCCAGCCATATGCAACTCAGTCTTGACCCTGCGCCCAATGGGAACAGTCCAGCCCGAACTGCCAGGCCAGGTCCTCCCTGGACTGAAAATAAGCATCCTCGGACCGGTTTCGGGCTTTCAGCCCTCATCAGCCGGGATAGCTTGACTCCATTGGCATGGAGAGCACGGGACCCACGTCTGGGCATACCCGTCCCACTCGGGGTGACAAATGGAAAAAGAACAATTGATGGACAGAATGCAGAACAATGTCATACTTTCACCCCAGTACAGAGATCTGGGCCTAAATCCATTGTTTATTTGCTCACCATGCCATTCCAGTTTGGACCCAGCCATAATCAAATCAGTCTTGACCCTGCGCCCAATGGGAACAGTCCGGGCCAAACTGCCAAGCCAGGTCCTCCCTGGACTGGAAACAAGCATCCTAGGACCGGTTTCGGGGTTTCACCCCTCTTCAGCCAGGATAGCTTGATTCCAGTGGCATGGAGAGCACGGGACCCACGTCTGCGCATACCCGTCCCACTCGGGGTGACAAAATTCAAAAATAACAGTTGATGGGCAGAATGCAGAACAATGTCATACATTCACCACAGTACAGAGATCTGGGCCTAAAACCATCGTTTATTTGCTCACCATGCCATTCCAGTTTGGACCCAGCCATATGCAACTCAGTCTTGACCCTGCGCCCAATGGGAACAGTCCAGCCCGAACTGCCAGGCCAGGTCCTCCCTGGACTGAAAATAAGCATCCTATGACCGGTTTCGGGCTTTCAGCCCTCATCAGCCGGGATAGCTTGACTCCATTGGCATGGAGAGCACGGGACCCACGTCTGGGCATACCCGTCCCACTCGGGGTGACAAATGCAAAAAGAACAATTGATGGACAGAATGCAGAACAATGTCATACTTTCACCCCAGTACAGAGATCTGGGCCTAAATCCATCGTTTATTTGCTCACCATGCCATTCCAGTTTGGACCCAGCCATATGCAAATCAGTCTTGACCCTGCGCCCAATGGGAGCAGTCCAGTGTGAACTGTCAGCCCAGGTCCTCCCTGGAATGGTAACAAGCATCCTAGGGCCGGTTTCGGGCTTTCATCCCTCATCAGCCAGGATAGCTTGACTGCAGTGGCATGGAGAGCACGGGACCTATGCCTGGGTTTACCCGTCCCACTCAGGGTGACAAATGCAAAAAGAACAATTGATGGACAGATTGCAGAACAATGTCATACTTTCACCCCAGTACAGAGATCTGGGCCTAAATCCATCTTTTTTTGCTCACCATGCCATTCCAGTTTGGACCCAGCCATATGCAAATCAGTCTTGACCCTGCGCCCAATGGGAACAGTCCAGCCCAAACTGCCAATTGTGTGTCTTTTGCTCAGAAATGGGTAATGGATCACTATGCCACTGGAATCAAGCTATCCTGGCTGAAGAGGGGTGAAACCCCGGAACCGGTCCTAGGATGCTTGTTTCCGGTCCAGGGAGGACATGGCTTGGCAGTTCGAGGCTGGACTGTTCCCATGAGGCACGGGGTCAAGACTGATTTGCATATGGCCAGGTCTAAACTGGGGTGGCATGGTAAGCAAAATAATGATCTATTCAACCCAGATCTCTTGACTGGGGTGAATGTTTTGATTGTTCTGCATTCCATCCATCAATTGTGTGTCTTTTGCTTTCTCGCCCCAAGGAGAGAGCAGGCCTGCCAGGAAATGTGTGTGTACTTAAAGAAATGTGTACTGGAAGTACCTATGATTCAAGTACAAATGTCAATACTTAATAATACTTAGTGTATTTAATAGACAGGACAACTGTACTTTCCTGATAACTTGCATTGGTGTAAAATGAATTTGGAAAAAAACAAACTATTAACGAGTCTAACAAAATTAATCGGGCATCTTCCGCTTACTTTGGGAGCGTTGGAACGTGGAGATCCAGTGAAATATGGAGGTCATCTCCCTCAACATGCCATCAATTAGGCAAAACGTTTAGAGCTTTAGGCATGTCACATCAACATCCTGCGTCTAAGTCTAATTAGTTTCACTGAAGCCAACAGACCCTTCAGCATTAAATACATTAAGGTGCTTGGTGCACGGCTCCCCTGGCTAGGTTTGATGGCTCCACAGGGTTTGGGAACCACTGTACCAGACAATTAAATTACTCGTAATCTGCCGGCGGGTGGCGGTCAGGTTACGCGATGTGGGAGCAGTATGGTGGCATGGAAGCCTGCTCCCACAACACCAAACTCGCAATCAGGCCCTACGTTTCTGGGTCTTATGGTATATCTCTGTAATGATTGCTAGCCTTTTGAAAATAGTCGCAAATCGCCTTCCATTCCAGATCCATGTCTGGCAGAGAGGAGAAAGACTGTGTTTCCTTACAAACAATACACTTCCTAAAAGCCCCTAATCACTGCACCTCTACCCTGGCAGGCCAGGGCTGGATGAAGGAAACAACACACCAGTGGCTGGCAGCTGCTAGCACGATAACACCTGAAGCATGTGAGCTCTAGTAAACCTTCTGTTTTCTTTATTCTAACTTTGGTCTGCAATGAAGTGTTTATGTTCGGATTACTCTCTTTGCAATGTTTTCTTGACTCTGTGTGCTCTAGCAATTCTTTGTTCTCTGAACCAGAACTGTTTAGCAGTTTGAACGTGTCTCCTGAATTAGCAAGTACAAGTTAACGGTGTATTCTTTTTACTGAGCTAGTGCTGTATAGCAGTGCATTCTTGTTTTCTACAGCAAAACTATTTATCAATGATTGCAATCCCTTTTGTCTTTAGTCTATACTGTTTAGGCAGTGCGTTCTTCTATCCTGTGTCAATGTTGTTTAGCCGCCAATTTTTGTTACAGGACCTAGTGTTGTTTTCAAAGTACCCCTAGGTCTTTTGCTTTCCCTGCTTTCTCTATATTCTCTTTTCTTAATCTTTGCTTTCATATACATGATTGTTTAGTTCTAGGTGTCCAGTGTGCTCTGTTTTCTTGCTTTCTGCTGATTATTTGCATATTTTTTTCTTTCCTATTGAGCACTGTTTCTTTCTTGCCCACTGTCTACACTGGCTAGTTATTAAGGCATCGCTTCTGGGCTCCTGTACGATCATCAGAATTCATATGCACAGCGGCAAACCTAAATCGTGTTTTTCATCTAGTCTAGTGTGAGTAATGCCCGTTGTTTACCTTTTATAACCACCAAAGGTACCAGATCCACAGAACCTGTCCTTCCACAATGTCTTATCCATGAGTATTTTGCAAAGATTATCTGTAAAATCAATTATGAGTGACAAACACAGGTGTGCGAAATTACTTAGGGCGTATTTATGAGTTTGGTGGTTCGAGGACTGCCAAACTCACGGTGGCACAGTGGTGGGGGTCTGACCCCCGGATTTCAGCTTTGGCGGTCCGACGGCCATGGCACCGCCGCAACTGCCAAGGATCAGAGATAACTGGTGGTGGCGCAGCGGTCTGAGGGTCACAATAAGGTTGGTGGTGCCCTGCAACACAGCCAAGCATATCACGACTTTCCTCACCGCCAGCGGTCTCATATAGGTTCTTACTCCTTAAAACTACTGCCAGTGAGGAGCGAAAGGGGTCCTACACGGGCCCTTGCATAGGGTTGCATGCAAGGGGGCACAAGTTGTTTCCCCCTGTGTGCATGCACCCCATTCCGGCACGGCAAGGACTGCACAGTCCATGTCATGCAGGAACGTGCACTTGCGGCCTGCAGCGTTACAGTTTAAGTCTCACATATGAGCCTTCAAACTGCACTGCTGCGGGAGCGCCCAGCCACCTGCCCGCCACGATAATACTCGTAATATGGTGGGCGGGTGGTGGTCCTGTTTGGTGGTGTGGGAGTGGGGTTTTGGCGTGGCAGCCCGCTCCACACTGCCAGATCGTAATCAGGCCCTTAATGTTTTATAGACTTTTCAAGACATTCCATGATAATTTACCTTATGAGTACATGTCCTTTACGAGCAATGACTTTCATGGTTATCATCTGTAGCCTTTCTAATTCAGTAAATCTTCACCTATGGTTTCTTGTGTGATCTTGATCAACTTGCTTTCCAAAATATCCAGATTTTATCTCCATCTTTACAGAAGCCCCAAATGCATTGAAGCAATGTTAGTTGAATATATTTTCACGTCGGAAAGCTCACTGACAAACTCATCAAACATCAGTGATGGTAGAATATTTTCCACAGCAGGCATGCGAAAACCATGGTTTTGTTAACCATATCCCTACACCTGGCTCCCATACCAGAGATCACACACACACACATACACACATACACACAGCCACATACACTCACACAGACTACAGCAAAACCCTTGCATGCATTGTAATTTAGCATATATGAACATCTCCTTTTGCCACCACAATGCTAGCAACATTATATTGTCTGTCATACTTAAGCATCATAATCATGGACCAGAAATCATTGGACGTACTGGGAACATCAGTTTCCAGGAAATGGAAGAAACACAATGGCACAGATGTCAGAGGACAGTTATAAGCGTCTCACAATCGAGGTACAGATGATGGTATTTTACTGTGTCTTATTATGTTCACTCTGCACGTTGAGTCTGCATATAGGCATTGTCCTTTTTATGGCGAGCTCAGGAGGCACAGATATGGGTCACACAACATGTACATGGTGATATGTAGGCAGTGCCAACATGAAAAGAGAGATTGCGGTTAAAAATAGACCCTGTGCTTGAAAAGAGTGACTGATTATAGGCTCAAGAGAAGGAAAACATTAAGTCAATTAATGAAAAAATAATCACTCTCTGTACGTTGCAGGTTGTTAACATGTGATGATATATGGGATTAATTAGCCTGTTATGCAATTCTGGCTTCAAATTGCTGGTCACTGATTACAATTCTCGTGAAGGTACTGTAGGTTCATATACTGAGTAAATATGTTGGCCAGAAGAGTGAGGTCACGGACACTAACTTTTG
Organism: Triturus cristatus; assembly: GCF_964204655.1. Classification (NCBI taxonomy): domain Eukaryota; kingdom Metazoa; phylum Chordata; class Amphibia; order Caudata; family Salamandridae; genus Triturus; species Triturus cristatus. The sequence goes on from NC_140588.1 coordinate 495,843,248, forward strand.
TGTGAAGGCTCAGTGTGTTAATGCAAACATTGCAGAAGTTTGTGTGTAACACATCAATGACAAGAGACAGCCATGATTTATTCACTTCAGTGATGTGCGTGTGCATGTGTGTTTGTAATATGTGCATTACAGGTTTCAGATGTAGTGTGGTAGCTCCCTCCCAGAACCACATCGTCAATGTAGTGCTACATAAGTAGATCATAAGGGTTAAAAAAAGGAAAGGCAAAAAAAACGAAGTTAAACGTTTAGCCCTAAAATACAGCAATGACTACCTCAGAGTCTGCCTACCCTAAACCCTGGGCCTTCTCCACACCAACAGACATGGTGCCCTGTTGATTTTGAAAGGGTGGGGGGGACTTTTGCATTAAATAATGAATTGCTGTGGTATGACCGCCATCTTTAAGTGGTTTCAAGAGCAGAAAGCCTGCAAGTGCGTTTGATGAATGACTTCACTTCTTCCTTATTTGGAAGCTGAGCCCTGTTGAAAATGGAAAATAAACGTGTGCAAAATGAACAAGAGTTTAAACAGAAACACATTCTGGAGGAAAATGAATTCAGAAAGTATTAATGATTGCCTTTCTTCGGTTGAAAAAACTGCTTTACAAGGACAGAGAACAGCACGGTTGTTCTGTTCATGAATGTTTGCAATTCAAGTTTCATGAGAGGTGATAACCCTCAGCATAATCCCTGGTGTCTTCTGTAGTCTTTCCTCATCATGATAAAAGCTGCCGAGTGCATGTTGAAAGTTAAGATTATTGCAAATTATACCCATAAAAATATAGCTCTTTCATCGCGAGATGTTGGATTTAAGTTTAAACTCGTGTTTCTAGTTTATGGAGCACAAAAGAATCCAAAAAGGCTTTCATGTGGGGGAATTTGGATTTCCAAATTTGTAGAGCGTCAAACCCTAAATACCCTTGATCGCATTTAGATAAGTTACTTAAAGTAATATATCATTTAAAAGCTTTATTTTTCTCACCAAAAATACAAGGGTGGCGTTAGAACACTGCTTTTTAATACAGATGCCAGACGTTTGTGAAACATTCCACCATTTCTTTGAAGTTAAAAGGAGCTCAAGAGTTTAGAACTTCGAGGAACCTTGAGCACATTTAAGAAGCAAGCATTTGGAGTGAGCAAAAAACAACAGTGGAAGTGCAATCTTTCACATAGCCTTTCACACTGTTTGCAGTAGGGTGATAGCACAGCGATTTTCACCACCAGCTAGCACTGACGCGGAAATATTACCAGCCTGTGGGAAAAACCACATCAGTAAATGTAGCATTGCCTAAAATTCTGCTAGATTCAAGCATGCCAATATTTGGAATGTAAATACGAGGGGCCCGATTTACAGGAGTATTCTGAGTCGAAAGTCTAACTTTACGACCTTCGGTATTCACAAAGGGCATTTACGGGTAGTAAAGTTAGACTTTTCGTCAAAGTTTAGACCAAAAGTCTGACTTAGACAAAAAGACTACCTTTACTACTACTAGAGTTAGACTTTTGGTCTAAGTTTGGACCAAAAGTCTAACTTAGACCAAAAGTCTGACTTTAGTAGTAGTAAAGTTAGACTTTTGGTCTAAACTTAGACCAAAAGTCTAACTTTACTACTCGTACATGCCCTTTGTGAATACCGAAAGTCATAAAATTAGACTTTCGTCTCAGATTACTTCTGTGAATCGGGCCCTAGTTGATTAGAGTAGTACAATTTTGTATGCTAGAGTTGACAGTGATTAGGATGTAAAGGACTCAAGTAGTAAGACCTGCACTCTTCCTTTAAGATATTCAAATCCAGTTCGAAGATATATACCTTTTAGACACTGATTCATGTTGATTGCTCTTGGACTCCCTCTCAGCCTAATTCCCTCTGTACTCCTCGTCACTATTAATAGTCGTAAATTTTATTATATAACCAATTAAATATTTCTTAACAGTAAAAATAAACACTATAAAAATAGCAATTAATTCTGACATATTAATAGCAGTCAAATTTCAACATTATTGTCGTATCGATAATGCAAGATCTAAAACATGTGTCAGGTTGCCGATAAATTGACAGTCGTTTGATAAAAACAGAATTTAACGCGGCTTTAAGATATTTTTTCCTAAATCTAAAAGATCAGGACATACACACATCAGATGTTCAATTGAATCATCCTTATACCCGCAAAATTTACAATTTTGTGAGAACTGAGTATTCTGTGTACCCTCGTATTGAAACATTGGAATATAAAAGAGATGGAAACACAACTACGTTTTATTTTACAATCAAGCTCAAGAAAGGAGGACAAGTAGACCTGCCTTGCGTCGTAATAGGATTTGATAAAGTATTCCACATGCTTGTAGGAGTGAATGAGCAAAATATCCTTTAATTTACTGCTGGCCTCAGGCTCGTCTTTATGAGGTCTTGCTGTTTGAGATGTGGAATAGATAGCATCTCAATAAGGGGAGGTATGTAATTAGTTTTGATGAGATCGTCGACCTGCCTCAGACTGGAATTCTTTGTGGTGCTCCTAATGTTGGATACTTCATTAAATATCAAACTTTTAATGGAATTTTCTTTTGCCAAGACATAGTCACAGACAAAATTGATCAGGGCACCTGCTCGAAGAGCAGATAGAGATGGTAGTGAGAGCTTGCAGCGTAATACACTGTCAGTTGTAGATGGTAGCAGATTTAATAAGGATCTAATCCTCGTCATATAAATTTTGTTCAGAGCAATTATTCCATTATTAGTTAAGATTATAAATGCATATAACATGGATGGAATTCATTTGATGTTAAAATGTTTTAATGACATCGATTGTAAGGTCGCCGTACATTTTCGTAAATCTTTTTATACATATTGACCTTCTTTTCTTTATTTATAATGTGGTCTGTCCAAACTAATTTATGATCCACTATTACACTCAGGTAGTCATAACTGGTTACTGGTTCAATAGTGTTATCATCGAGTTTCCATCTATTGTGACTCTTAGTCTTACCAAACAGCATCATTTTCATCCTTTCAAAACAGATGTTTAAGTCGTTGACATCATTAAATTCTTGTAGTTTTTGTAACTGAAACTGCAAACCTACTTGAGTTAAAGTAAAAAAATTACAATGTCATCTGCATATGCAAGATATGGAATGGATTTTCCACCAAGCTAAGGAGGCAGACCCATTGCATTGTTGAGATATAATATAATGACTGGCCGGAAATATAAAGCAAAAAACATAAGGGCACCAGTGTGCAGTCTTGCTTAAGGCCATTGGAAGTTTTTGTCTGTGTTGAAAGGATTCCTTCTGTAAGCATTAGTTGCAGCTAAGTGCTGTGATGTAATGGCACCACAAAGTGGAGCAACAATTGATTAATTGCCCATCTCTTTAGTTTCCCCCAAAGTTTCGACTGATTAACTTTATCAAAAGCTGACAAATGGTCAATAAAGCAAACCAACAATGGGAGCTTTTATGTTAAGGTATGATTGTCTAAGAAGTTCAATGTCACACTATTATCTAGAGTAGAACAACCTGGCCCAAATCCAGTTTGATTAAACAGTAGTAAATTGCAATTGATGGCCCAGTCAAACATGTATTTTAGCACAAATTTACCAAACATCTTCCCTTCAGCATCCAATAATGAGATAAGACAATAGTTTTTGGGATTGTCGAAATTCCCTTTTTCATATAGTGGTTCAATAATTGATCCTCACTGAGATGATGGAATTTGGTCAGTCTGGAGAATTCTGGTGAGTAAAGATGATAACAATTGGCTCCACAGCTCAGGGTCAGACCTAAAGATAGTAATTAGAATCCTATTGGGCCCAGTCACTCTTGAATAATGGAATTTATTTTTATCAATGTGCAAATATCATCCCTCCTGGCCTCCAAGTCCCCTTGAACATCATTTGAGACCATAAACCTTCCACCTCCATTGTTTCTATATAAACGGCTGACATAAGGGAACCAGGTTCTAAACGGTGTATAGAAGTCAGCTGAAGAACTAAAAGATCCCATTCTATGCCCAACTAACTTCCAAAATTATTTTATGTCCTTGGACTGCATGGTTAAGCATTGTTGGGAGAATACTGGTTCTTGACACATTATCTGTAGGTCTTTTATTTCACGTTTGTAATGTTTTTTTCTTCCAGAATCAGTTTGTAGCACTGTAATGCAGGTTGCACTCTAAGGAGTTTTCTAAGATGGCAACGATGATCTCTTTTTCTGAGCTTAACAATATATCTCTGGTTTACAGATACAGTCTGAATCTCGAGCAAAAATTGGAGGAAATATAACTAAACACAGAATTTAGAACTAGCTCCCAATCCTGGGTCCAACTGAAAGATGGATTAACCCTCCACTTTTTATTATTTAGTCATAAGGTGACACATTTTTGATGCTTTAACATAAAGATATTTAAATTAACAACCATGTACCATTAAAGTGTTTTTTGATTTACCAATAACCATATATCCAATTTAATGTGATTTGTTGTGGGTTATGGTCACTTTTTGTCCTTAGTATAATCCTAAAATCCCTGCCGGATGAAAAATTAGAGATATGTACAATTAACTTTTTGAATAAGAGGAAATACATGTTGGTTGAGCTGATTGATCAGCACACAATGTGCCATTTAAAGAATGAAATCCTAGCACATACAGTAATTTTGATATACGGTTCGGTGAAGTTTGTTATTTTTAAACCAATCCTGTATTTGAGGAGCTGCTACGTTAAAAGAGGTTTCCAGGAGATCGTTGGGAGTAGTGTTCTTTCAATACAGAAAATAAAGATTGTTGTTAAAATCACTTGTGGTAATTACTGAGTGTGACCTGTGCTGCTCTAAGATATTTTCAAGATCATCTAGCACTGGCAAAATTAAGTTTTTTTACCCTAGGTGCATTGGAGGGAAGTAAACATTCAGTAGTGGGTTACTGTTTTTACCGTCAATTATGACACCTAAGATATAATCAGGTTTTGATTTTATCCTGAGTTTAGATTAATGCCATCATTTATTAGCATCAAAAGGCCTCAGCTTGAATACCTTTGTATGCTTTTTTTTCCACCAGATCTTCATGTGTAAGACAATGTGAGAACCTGTATGGTTTCAACTTCCAGGTTTCTGATGAGGGGTGAAATAGTGTCAAATTGCTACCATTAGATTCAATATGTCTGTCATCATCATTACATGTTATTCGGTTTTTACACAAAAAGGCATAAAAGTCAAACAAACATAGATAAAAAGCTCCATCTGATCAAAAAACAGTACAGTATGATCATCATGAGCCCATAATTACAATGCTAAAAAAGCAAGCACCATATCAAGAACAAAGTGATCCAAAATGAGAAGTGACATCATCAAAGCACCAAGAAATACAAGATTGATAATAAGGGCTATATCAAGGGCAATAAACCATCCGAAACGGCCCATTAAAATAAAAAATTATAAACATGAACCATATTAAAATCCAATTCATTTTAATATAGTAACTAATACATCTTCATCAAGAAGAATCGCAACTGGACCTAAGCCTGATAGCGGCCCTTAAAAATCTAAGAACATATAATACTGAATGGCTTGAAAGCAGTTGTAAAATAATAAAAGCAAGTCTAACCTGCTTAAAATGTGATTTTTTCAGAATAGAGATGATAAAAGACTTTCTCGGAGCCTCATAAAAGCTATAAAACAATAAAAAGTGCATCATATCCTGTGGAGATTTACTGTCGCAGCCACAGGGTGGGAGGCACTGCCCTCTATATGCACCACGCGGATGGGCCAAAAGATAATAAAAAAGGTCCAGTCGAAATCTGGTCAGTAAAAAACGATTATGGTTACATTTTAACCATTAAAGATAGGGTTCAGTTGATGACACAGTTTTCAGTAAAAAATATCTATGCACACTGGACTTCCTCAACTTCACTTCTTCTCTGGCCCAAGTGCGATTTAAAAAAAAACACTCCTTTACCCATGTTAAATCCCTACTACAAATTGCCTCCGGATTCTCAAATAAATCTGCCCATCCCAGACTGCAAAAGCATTCTTTAACTTACTTAAACCAACAAATATGGTTAACATGTTCAAGGGAAAGACAGTCCCTTAAAATATCCTTACTAAGAGTATTTTCCTTCTTGTTCCAAATTTTCATCCACAACACTAAGGGACGAAAAGCCAACACATCCGAGAGGAAGGTCATCCCCAATTCTTCATGCATTACAAAAGACGGGATGCTCTGCGGTAAGCACAGTACCCGTCTCAGAAAAGTATTTTCGACAATTTGCAGTGCATCCTGCCCAAATTAGCTCCAGATCTTACTCCGCTAGGTAACCTTCGAGATACATTTTACTCTATAGATCTGCAGGAGTGCCCCGATCCATCTACCTCCCAGTTTAGATGTGAAATTAAAAACAGTGGCAGTTGCCCTAACCAGATCCCTTTTCTTTCAGCTTATCAAAGGGTGCCAGCTCAAAGCATCATCAAACACTACCCCCAGGTAGGAAAAAAACATCAGTCTTGGGGATCAGCATAGTCCCTACCCTAAATGTGTAGGGCTTAGCTGGTTGAGGACCCACCTGCATTACAAACGATTTACTATGATTAACCAACAAGTCCAGGTCCTCCATAAAATGTACAAAGGAGTTTAGCAAGAGTTGTAGACCGCTCGCTGTCCTCGCGATGAGAACAGCATCATCTGAATACAAGAGGATCGGCAGACTACGCTTACCCACCTGGGGACAGTCATTTTTTAGATTCAAGAGGACCTGCTCCAAATTGTTGCTATACAAATTAAAGAGGAAAGGAGCTAAGATGCACCCTTGATGAACCCCTCTCATGATGGAGAACTCACAGATCACTTTAAGATCTTTAGAGTAACAGACCACAGCTTTAGTATCTCTATTAAGATCCCTGTAAAACAGAATTATGTTATTGTCAATAACAATAGAAAGCATGTATCCGGGCGGCCAATCTTGACTGAGGCATTGATAATTGACGTAAGTACAGGTACCCAGATATCCACATTAAAAAAATAAAGGTTTGGCAGGATTCAGTCCCATAATACATGCTTCTACTTCTTGCGCTCAGAATATGACCTCCAATTTACCCTCAACAATTTCCTGGGCTGCCCTCGAGGTTGGATCAGACTGAAACATACCCAAAAAATGGCTTACCCAGTCATCCTCAGTGATGTGGGCATCTAACAGCTCTGACCAGGTCTCATATAGGTCCGACGAGACTGAAAGAAATCTTGAATATCACACTAAGAGACCCCCTGGCCGTCAAGAGACATCAGAGACATTACAAAGCCGCACTGGCAAAGCGCAAGTCCGCCCTGAGAGAGAGGCCTAGTCAGAGCTGTTAGAGGCCAGCACCTTGGGTAACAACATCAAATTCTGGAGCATTATCAATAGTCCCTTTTTGGCAGGTGACCGTGCTAATCTATTGGATGCCCACATCACTGAGGATGACTGGGTAAGCCATTTTGTGGGTATGTTTCAGTCTGATCTGCCTAAATAGTGCAGCAAATCCATCAGACATCTTGGAGGCTTTTGGAAGTATATCTGGGGCTATAGTCAACCCATGGTGGTTTTTGGGCCATTAAAAATAACCCAGGGGTGTGTGGCCAAGATAGCAGAGTGAGCGGATGTGTTCCTGGACTGCTCTGCTCCAGGCCTGTACATACACGCTTTCTAACAGCACCCCGAGGCTTTGGAGGGGCATCAGGTTGCATCGGGGGCACCTGGCATCTCCCACTGAGCAGAGAGATCTGGCGGGGGCCCACGGAGCCCGTCGTGGGGCAGAGAACGAAGACCCAGCATTGATGGGCGGGCACGCCCGGGCCCACGTGCTTAGGGCTGGGCACGCCCTAATCGAGGATCGGCAAGCTGTGACTGGTGCAGCAGAAGGTGATAGAGAGTCCAGGTCGGCGGTAAGCAGGGCTCCTGCATGACCTGAGACCATTGGCCTCCACGCAGTGAACCAGACACCAACAGCAGTGCGGTGATCCCTGCGGCATGGAAGGCCATCACTGCGGCGGGCTCGGCCTTTCCCAGCGAGTGCTCAGACAACCATCGAGGAGCCAGCTGCGCTCAGCACAGCCTCATCGGACTTCAACTGCTGACCTGCCGTAAGAGTGCGGGGATGCCCTCGACCTCCCCACCGTGAAGGCACACAGCGTCCACCCCTTTCGCTCCTGTGGGGGCCCGCGACAGGGTTGCCCCTCAGCCCCCCCAGAGACAGAAACAGAGCACACGGCGGGAAGAGCGCTGCTTTGGGCCCGGTTCTTCCCTCTGGGCCTGAATGAACCACCTGCCATTCCCAGGGGTCCCAGGCGAAGCACTGAGTAGGCGGCTATACCCCTCCCCGTCACCTAGGCCTACGGCGGTAAATAGAGCAAGCCAGCTGACCCTAAAGTGGGTCAGTAGAAGCGGGCCGATATGGCAGCTGGAAACTGCAGGAGTGCTTGGGGCCCTACCCACACATTCGACTCAGCTCATGCTCCGATCCGATGGTAGGAATGGCTCTTGGAGGGAGGGAACCCATACAAACAGCAGAGAATTGGTCCTTCAGCAAAGAAGGTTGGTGGCAGCTGGCTGACTGGGCATCCGGACGCTGCAGGAGCACCTGGGGCCCTACCTATCCACAAGACATAGCTCGACCCCAAGAGGTGGGACTGGCTCCCGGAGGGGGGGCCCACGTAGTCGGCAGAGCCTTGGTCCCTCGGTGTGCCCCCGGGCTCGGTGGGTTTGGGGGTGTTGTGCTCTGGTGGGACTGGAGGTCCTCATCTCCACCCGGTTTGGACTACGAGCACTCACAACGAACCTACGGGGAGACAGTCCTCCCAGAGAGCCCCAGGTCACAGCTCCAATCCAGCTCCTACAGCACCACAGGATAAACTCCTTCTTGGAGCCCCTTCCCAAGGGTTGACACACTTTGTGAATTGCTGCTGATGGGCTTACAGAGGGACACTCACAGAGGAGACCACCCAACACTCAGGCGAATAGGGCGCTGATCTCCCCCCAAATCTGCTGGCTCCCTTGAGCTCCAACGCTTCTCTGGGCTCATATCAGATCCTCCCAAGACGGCAACAACCAACACAAAAAAGATCGAACATTAAAAGACATGCTGGTCAAACTCCCACCTCAGAACCGCCTGGACACTCTAGCGGACTCCTCACCCCCTGAGGGAGGTTCAGACGGAGACGTCCCCATCACACGCTCCTGTATGGAGCCATTATTCTCGTCACTTAAGGAGGACCTTCAGCAGATCAAAGGTGACCTGGCTAAGGACTTGCAGAGAGTCAGACGAGAAATTTCAGAGGTCGGGGACAGTGTCGATACACTGGAGGCAAATGAAACAGCCAGGGGGTAAGAGCTAGAGCTCCTACGCCAAGAAATACTACATCTCTCAGAAAGGCAAATTGATCTCCACGCATATACGGAAGATCTAGAGAACAGATCAAGAAGTAACAACATCAGGATACGGAATGTGCCAACCTCAGCAGAGGCAGGAAATGTGGAAGAGTTTGTCCAAGCTCTCTTTGCCCAAATCTTGGGGGGCATATCTATCTCGGACATCCGCCTGGATGGAGTGCACCAAGTTGGGCCCCCTCAAGCCTCCAACAGGCCACTGCCAGACATATTAGCCTTTGTTCACAGCTTTCCTATGAAGGAACGTATCTTAAGAACTGTATGTGGCTCAGATGCTACAATTCTCAGAGGCCATTCAATACAGCTGTTCCAGGACCTCTCCGCTATCACCCTCCAGAAACGGCAAGAGTTTTGCCCTGTGACAGCATATCTCCTGAACCATGACATTTCCTATGCATGGAGTCACCCATTCCACTTAATTTTTAAATGGGTGGGGAAAACTCGCCAGGTCCGATCTTTGCATGCAGCCTGTGACCTACTTCGGATCGATAAGCCAGAGCACAGACGAGGCAGGGGCGGGGGGCAATAGGAGAGACAACGTTGAAGACGGAGGTGCATAAACACATTTAAAGCTAAGCCCTGAGGACATTGTGCAAGAAAGAAACGCAGTGCTGGAGAGACTCACTGGGGGAGCCTCGGTGGGAGAGACTGAATGATTTCATGTGGGGCGCCTCCTTGACCCCAGGAGGGCCCATGGGTTGCTGTTTGGGCCTGTGGGGGGAGCGGCCCTCAGATAGGCCTTGGCTACGATAAACCTCATCAAGACCTGTCCTCGTGGGCGGGGGGATCCCTTCCAAGGACCCCCCCAGAGACTTTATTCATCAAAATGTTTAATTATGTTTGCAGGTGATCTGTTTATTTTGTTTGTTCACTCACCAAGCACCAACACATGATGCATTTAAGGGAGTATCCAACCATGCTTACCGGGTCTCATGACACTAATATAAAAGCCCTACATGGAGGGTGGTTTGACGGTCAAGGCCCCTTTACACAGCTAATTTCCATGTATTTGATATGGCGTCAAGCGGTTCACTGAAGATTCTATCCCTAAATGTAAAGGGTCTAGACAATCTGGTCAAGCAGAAAGCTATCCTCTCCTATTTAGAAAATTCAGGGGCTGACATCTGGCTTCTGCAGTAGACTCATCTCCTGTCAGGGGCTACCCAGCGACTTAAATCTAGAAGATTCCCTCAACAACTATTCTCTTCAACGGGGCATAAGACGGGGGAGTGGCTATCCTGTTTTCCCATACATTCAAGGGTTCCATCAGGCCAAAACTGGCTGAACTAAAGGGCTGCCTTTTGGTGCACCAGATACAGCTGGGTTCACAAACTCTTACACTGGGCACTATATACACACCAAACGAGGGGCAGGAACGTTTCATTCAGGAAGCTCTGGCAGATTCACTTCTCTCTCACGATCACCTGATATTGATAGGGGGTGATCCTAATCTAGTTATGGACAAACACATAGACCGTTCTGCTCACGGGGAGGGAGGGTTTTCGAGTGAGGGCAAAAGAAGCAGGCCTCATAGATTTGTGGAGGGCTCATCACTCGAACACCAGGGACTTCACGTTCTTTTCTCATGCACACAAGACCTACGTAAGAATAAACTATTTCATGGGCTCCCAAGACCTATTTAAGCTGTCACATTGTATAGAGATCAAACCAAGGACCCTCTCCGACCACTTTGCGCTGGTTTTAGAATTAAATTCCCCCTCACAACAGCAGGCACGGACACAGTGGCGATTGAGGGAGACCTTACTATGTAAACCAGAAACGCTGGGGAAAATTAAGAAAGTTATAACTGACTATCTAGAGACCAATTACAACACAGATGCCTCTCTCGCCGTTGTCTGTGATGCATTAAAAGCAGTGGTTAGGGGAAAACTCACATCTTTGGCAGCAGCAGAAAATAAAGAGAGAAAACTAAAAAGGACAGAGCTTCAGATCAGGGTCAAAGATTTAGGGGGAATCCATCACCACACAGAGGCCCCCAGGGTATGGCATCAGTTAGAATCCACCCGAAAACAATTTGCCGCCCTAGATCTAAATAGAGTGGAATTAAGTTTGCTCCGGCTTAAGCACTTATACTATCTTAAAGGTAATAAGAGTGGTAGGCTCTTAGCCACTAAACTACACGCCCAATGACTAGCCAATATTGCACAAGCACTTCGGACTGAGAACAGAATGGATCTTACAGATGACGCCTCCATTGCTGAACAATTTAGAGACTTCTACTCATCCTTATACACGGCACAATCCACCTCTCCCGAAGACATTAAAGATTAACTGCTTAATTCACCTGTTACTAAGCTAATAGACCATCTGGCGTCCTCTTTGGACGATTGGAGGTCATCTCAGCCATCTCAAAGCAGAAACCCCTCAAATCTCCTGGCCCAGATGGGTTTTCTGCTGGGTTTTATAAGACCTTCTGCTCTGAGCTCGCTCCAAACTTGACCAGACTTTTTAATTCCATAGCTGATTCAGGCTCTCTCCCAGCATCTAGGCTGGATGCCACCATAACTGTCCTCCCCAAACCCGGCAAAGACCCCAAAATATGTGCAAGCTAACGCCCAAATCACTTCTCAATATTGACTCTAAACTTTTCACAGGTATACTCGCGACTCGCCCCAATCCTTTGATGCAGGGCCTCTTACACCCGACCAAGCAGAATTTATGCCGCAAAGGCTCTGCGCAGACAATACCAAAAGACTCTTACACATCATAGATAAATCGCATCATAAACAAGAACCCAGCATGCTGCTCTCAATGGATCCTCAGAAGGCTTTTAATTGGGTCCACTGGCCCTTTCTTAGTTCAACAATGGATTTGGGGAACAATTTCAGTCCTGGGTATTTAGTGCCTATTAGGCTCCTCCAGCCTCAGTTAGTGTCAATGGGGTGAGCCCGGAAAAATGTTCAATCTGCAGAGGCACACGGCAGGGTTGCCCCCTATCCCCCCTATTGTTTGCTCTATACATGGAGCCTTTTGCCCTGCACTTCTAGACCACAGACATATTAGGGGGATCCGTATGGGAGGGGAGGAGCACCGGATCAGCCTGTATGCGGATGATGTCATGGCCATGTTGGATAACCCAGCTGCGAGTCTTCCCCCATTCCTGGCTGAGATAGAAAGGTTTGTGAGGCTGTCTGGGTTTCACATGAACCTCCACAAGTCTCAGGCTCTCAACATCAAAGTACCCCCCCCCCCAGGAATTAGAAGCATTGGAACTCGTGCATCCTCTTAGTTGGGCCATTAAATCTACATCATACCTGGGCGTGCAACTGTGTAGTACAATAGATAGGACTAGCACCCCAAACTATGGGTCTTTAGTGACCCGAGTGCGAGACGAATTAGATAAATGGCGGCATAATCCGCTATCTTTCTTGGGCCGTATTGCAGCCGTAAAAATGACTACGTTGCCTAGAATTCTCTTTTTCTTCCAAATTTTACTGCTAACACCCCCAGCGGGCACAATCGCAACACTTCAGGCAGCGCTGAGACGCTTCGTTTGGGCTGGTAAACAGCCTAGAATGAGCAGAGATCAGAGTGGCTCCACCTGGCGGAGGGTGGACTGGAGATTCCCTGTCTCTTTAGATACTATCAGGCCGCCCGGCTTCGGTATTTGGTGGAGTGGTCCAGATCTGAATCCGAAAAGAGGTGGTTGTTCATGGACAGAGCCCTGCCAGGTACTTCGCTTGCTAAGGTATCGTTCTTGCCCTGTACACACGGAGCCCCTAGCCTCTACATCTCCCCCATAACTAGCTCACTCTTGAAATTCTGGGATGGAAGCACCCGCAGAGGCAGACTCACTACTCTACCCAAGCCGCTATCGCCAATAACTGACAACCCAAACTTTACTCCAGGGCTGAAAAGAAACGCATAGACACCTCATCTCAGAGCTATACGTTCTTCTCCAACCTCCTTCGACGAAAGAAAAATCACCTTCACAAAAAGCACTGGTAGTTTGGGTTAGGCCGTTCGCTCACTGAGAAGGAATGGCTCGATATTTTTCGCCAAGCAAGGCACACTACATATAATATGGTGAGCACCGGAACTGCAGTTAAAATCCCTTCCTATTGGTATCTAACCCCGGTCTGCTTACATATAGGGAACCCATCCTGTAGCGATGAATGTTGGCGGCAGTGCTTGGCCAAGGCTACACTTTGTCATATCCTCTGGGACTGTCCAATGCTCACTACATTCTGGACCTCAGTTTCGGATGATATTGACACCCACTTCTCCACGCAGCTACCTAGATTCCCTTTATATTTCCTTAAGGGCTACCAAACCCTCTGACATTTTCACTTACCTCCCTTAGGGGCCGTGAGATTAGCATCGCACTGGGGGCAGCTCATCAGACCATCTTGGCGCTATGGAGTTCCACTACTATCCCAACTCATACTGCTTGGCTCAGACATCTCTGGGATATACTGGGGATGGAAAACTAACCCTTTTTCTAACGCCTAGGGACGATACCTTTAGAACAATATGGCAGCCTCTTATGGAGCTGTTGACCAAGGAATTTAGGGAACTAACATGCCCCCGCTATCTCCGGCTTCTCCACCTGGCCGAACCCGACAACACAGTCAGGTACTTGACCACACACAACCCAACTTCATTCCCAGTTAGGTCAGATTATTTGATCAAGGTACTTGGTTGGGTGGGAGGGAGGAAGAATGTTGTTTTTGTTTGGTTCAAATTTCTAAAATCGAAAGTTGCGTTATTATGTGCCATATCAGAGAGATGCTCTCTCGTAATGTATACTTACTCTTTACTACTATTCTGCAACAATAAAACAGATTTAAACATAAAAATAACCCAATGGGAGTGTCACAGTGACCAAGTTACTACCCCTGTGATCGAGTTTTGTGGCCATACTTAAGAAGCTATTTACTACTGTGGGGAAGGGTTGAGCCCCAAGCCTCAGCACCTACCTGGCGCCGCTATTCCCAGATCACTAGTGGAGAGATGGCATAGACAGGAAGCCGTTCAAAGGGGTAAACCTTTGACTTCTCCTGTGCTGGCTGCCAGCGAGCCCGCCCAACAGCAGAGCCAATCCGCAGTGTTGCAGGGATTCTGCCCAAAAATAGAACTTGGTCCCAGATAGCGTTTTATGCTTTATTGCGCTAGCTTGAGAATCACGAAAATCATTCTGTGCCCAGAAGAACAAATTGTCATTGAAGGATTGTACACAGTAAAATGAATCGCACACCACAAGTGTAGGGACTTCAGGATCAACAATTCCAGAGCCAAAACTAAAGCATGTAACTCAGCTAATTGAGCTGTACAATCACCAAGGTATTGTGTGTGCACCAAGGAAGATTTAAAATCTCCATCAACTATTGTGCCTGCCACTATTGCGCATGCTGCGGAATAAGCATGGTTTGAACCAATAGCTGACAGTGCAGAACCATCAGTATAAATGATGCATTTGTACTGATCTAGAGGAAGCAAAGACAATGGACTAGTACATATTGTAAAAACTCCTGTGTCTGCAAAGAAGGGTCAAAGATAAAATTGACATCAGCCGACGTCAGTGAACTAGCCCATTGTATCCAATGTGGATGTAAAGCCTTTGAATTTGGAACACTCATCTTAATGCAGCTTCTAAAGCAGGCACTGGCGAGACCATGAAAATGTATATTCCCTGAGCCAGAGAGCATTCTTTTAGAATCAGCATCTTTACAGTGAGCAAACATTTTTCAGTAGAAGAAAAATGCAACTCTGCAGGAGCATATAAATGCAATTTATAAGCTATGGGGACCGTGTCCCCTTCATTGAAAGTTACAGAAGTGAAACCTAATGCTCCTGGTACTATCCGCATGACCATATTTGTGGTATTATCTCTTGTTAGCAAGAATTGAGTTGCAAGCAGATCAGAATGCAAAGACCTAAGCACTGAGTTATGTTCTGTAAGCCAACTTAAAGAAGAAAAAGAGGGTTGTATCAATGCGTAAAGCGATTTGATTATCTAGGCATAATCAGGAATGTAAGTCCTCCCGAAATTAAAAAAACCCAGCAAAGAATGCAATTTTTTAACAGGAGATGGAGGTTTCAAATAAGCACATTTCTCCAGAAAGTGGGGGGCCGACACCCTACCTTCGTTATTGAGTTAATAAACAAGGAAAAGTACAGCCAAGAAGGCTATATGCGATTTAGCAAAATTGAATTTGTAACTCAAGTTGGCAAAATGGGTGATAATGCTGTCCACACGCATCAGATGCAGATTCAGTTCATCATCCGTCAAATAAATGTAATTGTCGTATGAGAACGCATCATGGTAAATCTCATGTAAAATGGACACAATGTGTGTCGCAAACACACCTGGGCTATTTTTATATCCCATAGGCAATCTTGCATATTGTCTCTGATTGTTGAGAGTGCTAAATGTGGCTAAGTCACGGCTTTCAGGAGCCAAAGTGTGATTGAAAACTCCATTGGAAATATAAGTAGTTTTATATTTCTTTCGGACAATGTTGTTTACTAACACAGAGCTGTGTGTTTTGTACCGCAAAGGTACAAACATGACTGTTCTAATGTCTGTAATCCATAACTATACGATATGATCGGTCTGGTTTCTATATTGGAAAAAGACAATTATTCATTGATGAAACACAGGGTTCACTTACACCTTAATATTCCAATTGAGTCAAAATGTCACTCACGGACGCTTTAGCATCACGTTTAATTGGATATTGGGGTTGAGGCTGTGATGTTGAACCCAAAGGAATTACATGCATTGATGATTCCCTGTCCCAACCGGCCTGATTGAGATGTAATGCAGGAGCCAGGGCCAATGCCCACTCCGAAGCATAAGCAATTTTAGAATGGATCCCACCCAGCTTTTAGTCAGACATCCTGTTAGACCCGCCTGCTTCAAATCCTAGGTTCTGATACTGCTTGAGATGTGAAGAACTCCCATCATTAAGAGTAGCTGCCAGTGCCGGTAGTGATGTCCTGTTCAGTGATGGAGCCAATGTGGATGAACATGCTGAAGGCACTTAATGGCGCATATGCTGAGTTACCACCTCAGACACAGGCTTAGGTTAGGACTTGGGGCCAAGCTCCTACACGTTGCAGCAAGTGCTAGGAGGCAAGACTGTTTGGACCGGGGGATAAGTGGACGATACTGTAGGAGCATCTCGCAGTAAAGTGGTCAGCTTGTTCAGTTCGTTCTCAATTGCTGAAAGACAGTGTAAAATTGGGTCTAGTTTAAAATTCAAGGCTGATGGCATGGCTACCTTAAGAGCGTAGAGCAAAACGGTTATGTCCAGGCTCGCTTGGTTGGGGAATCTAGGGGGTTAGGATGCAAGCTGATGCTCTTCTGACACTTCAAATGAGCCCCAATTGAAGAGCATTTCGTCTTTGCTCTTGCTCCCTTCCCCACTCCATGGCCCACCCCAGAGGCTACGGACACTGTTGGAACTGCTATTGGCTGAGAGCTGTCCTGTCAAAGGGGAGTCGGGGAGGACAAGCAAGCACCCTCAGTCAAGGTCGATGCCACATCTACAGGACCAGCAGGGGAAACTTGTTCCAGAGATGCTAGTCATAAGGGTACAGAGGAACTCTGTGTGGGGAGAGGTAAGGGGGATCGGGATAATCGACGAGTGGCCAGCTCAATTTCCCTTATCCAGGACCCCTACGGGTCACTGCAAGAAAGTGTCCATAGTAGACATGGTGTTCACAGGCTCCTTGGCGGGGGTCCCATAGGCCTACGTCTCTTCATAATAGCAACCCAGGCAACCCTGCAAAATGGCCCAATTGTATCCAACAAACTATGCAGTTGAGAAATGTAGTAGTTCCCAAAAGTGGCCACTAGGGTGGCAATAAATCAGAGGGGATGTATCCAGCAACACTGAGAGTTGATAACAGGGAGGTAAGAAGGAAGGCAAGAAGGCACAGGCCACTGCTCCCACCAGTTCACACACAGAGCCCAGCATGCTCCTAAAACAAGTAAAAAGGGCTCTTACCTGTGCAGGAATACCTTCTTCGAGCCCAAGACCCGAGTCCTCCGGATGATGATCCTGATGCAGCTTTCCCCATCAATGCCAAAGGAACTCCTGCTCTCAAATCATTTTTAGGTGATGACAATAACAAATGATGACAAACGGGCCATAACCTGGGTCCCTAAAACAGAAAACCAAGCGGGAGGGCTAAGCCCAGCCTCCTCCAGTCTCTGACGAGCGCGAACGGGCCCACTCTTGGCCCAGGCGCAGCCCTCCTGAGACCAGCGCTGTGGGAGGTGATCAGCACCTTTACAGCACACTGCGCGGGTCAGCTAGGTGCAGGCTTTTCCTCCTCCGCCTGGTTTTGCCTTGGATTTTGGGACGGTGAGTCCCTGGCACTACAGACCGCAATGGAGCCTCCAAAGATAAGAATAATGTCCCATGCCATGGGAGGTGATCAGTGCACGTGGGTCAGCTGGGTGCCAGCTCCTCCTACTCCGCCTGGTATGGATTTTGGGACAGTGAGTCCCTGGCGCATCAGACCGCAACGGAGCCTCCAAAGATAAGCAATGTTCCAAGAGCACAGCAGCAAAGAGTTATCAATTTTAGATCTTAGTGTGCTACGGATAGGTGCATGGTAGAGTGGCCAAATACACAAATCGACAATCAGCAGGGCTTTACAGTCTGACCTGTTGATCTCACTCCAGACTCCTGATAATATTAATGAACACATTATTGTATTTAGATTACTTTTTAACATCAGTTTTCAGTTGAGTGTTCATGGAAAAACGTCAGAAGCTTTATGCCTCTATACAGGGTATTGTAATATCTGAGGATATCTAATGGGAGATGCTTTAGTGAGAATTATGCTCTAGTTGGTCAGCTCAGTTTTAAGTGTCCATATATTTTAGACAATTAACTCTGATGACCAGGTTGTAAGGGATGCCTCAGCGCTAGTAATAGAACCATAGATAAACCTTACTGACGTACATCCAAAAGGTCGGCCTAAAATAAGACTTTTGTGTTTTGAAATTGAGACAAGATCCTTAAAATATTTTGCTGTTTTAAAGTGTCTTGCTGACCTTCAGAGGTTCCCGAAGACATGAATTTTAAAGAATGAGTACTATTTTCCCCACACCATTACTTGGGGTGACAACTTGAGGATCTGCTGCTTGAACAGTAGATGAATTTGAGTCCAAATTTGCTTTTGGTGTACCCATAATTGTAAATCACGCTCACCACTGTGCATTTTGATAGTGCCACAGCTACATCTCAAGGTGAGGTCTACTAATTAATGCTTCACCTTGTCTATGTTCTATTTTTGAAAGCAACCTACCTGATTGTAGTGTCCAAGGATGATTTTTTGCGCTGTATAGAGTATATGGTAAATATATCCTAGGACATCCTTGGGGGACAACTACCCCTCCTATTACCTCCACTAAGTCCCATAGAGCAGAATTGCTGAGATCTGATAGCAGGCCACGCCCCTTTTCTCCACCACTCTACAAACGCATCTCCTGATGCACTACTAGTAGGGGGATGAAGTCCCCTTGGTCATTGAGGGTCCTTGGGGGCCAACTACCCCTCCTGTTACCTCCAGCAAGTCCCACACAGTAGGTTTGCTGGGAGGTTTTCGGTGGCTATGCCCTCCTTCTCCTCCACTCTGCAAACGCACCTCCTGACACACTACTATTTAGGGGACAAAGTCCCCTTGGCTCTTGAGGGTCCTTGGGGGCCAACTAGCCCTCCTGTTACCTTCATTAAGGCCCACACATCTGGATCACCGAGAGGTGGTCAGAGGCCACGCTACCTTTCTCCACCACTCTCCAAACGTACCTCATGGCACACTGCTGCTTAGGGAATTAAGTCCACTTTAGCCGTGAGGCCCTCAGGAGGCAAGAGGACCTCATCCCAGTACCAGCAGTATGCCGAGAGGCTCATTTGCAGAGTGGTGGAGAAAGGGGTGTGGCCTGTGACCACCTCTCAGCAATCCCACTATGTGAAGCTTACTGGAGGTAACCGATGGGTTAGTTGGCCCCTCAGCAGTGATGGGGACTTCATCCCCCAACCAAGAGCATGCCAGGAGGCGTGTTTGCAGAGTACTAGAGAAAGGGGGTGGGTAGGGTGGGCCTCCGGTGAGTTGCCAGCTTTTGATTTTTTTTTTCTTGTAAGGAAGGGGGGATGTGTGGCCCCGTTCCCTTAATCATTTTTGGCCCCATCCCCGGGGCCTGATCAATTTTTTAAAGTTTGAATAAAATAAAATAGGAGACCTCCCAAGGCTGATTTCTGCCCTGGGGTCCCCATCCCCTGGGGCTAGGCCTTTATTAATTTATTACAATAAAAGGGAAGGGGGGCACGTGGCTCCCCTTCCCAGGCTGATTTTGGCCCCGGGGACCCCATCCCCAAGGGGCCCAGACATTTTTTTTATTTTAAAAGGGAGTGGGTGATGCTGTCCCCTTACCCACGCCGATTTCAGTGAGGCGACCCCATCGCACTGGGCCCGGCCATTTTTTTTTTCAAGAATGGGGGCAGCACGGCACCCCTCCCCAGACCATTTTCATCCCATGACCCCATCCCCAGGGACATGGTCAGCTGGTTGGGGACTGTGGGGGAGCCTGAGGCCCCCAAGGTCCCGGCTGTCTACCGCTGGCTGCGGGAGTCGGCATTGCTTTTTACACCCAGGGAGCTGCTGAAATGCAGCTCCTTGCATGTAAAAGCAAAGTGTGCTCTGATATGAACAAGTGAGAGCAAAATGCTCTTGCTTGTTCAAACAAGAGCACACTGTTTGTTATGGGATTGCGGGAGCAGTGCTCCGGCCATCCCATAGCAAACTGCAATGTCCTGGGGGTGGACACCCCAGGGTATTGCTAGGAGCAGGCCCTGGAGTGTAGTGGTCCCGGCCACGTGGCCCTACTCCCATTTGGAAAATAGCCCTGTGTAGGTGGTGGTCCCTGGGGCAATGGGGGCATGTGGCCCCACATTTTAGTATACTAGCGCCAGGGAGGTAGTGGTCCTGGGGCTGTGTGGGTGGCTGGAACTCCCCCACGCATATTATTTCAAGCTAACCCTGGGAAGTTGGCAGTCCCCGGGGCTGCAGGGGGGGTCACGTGCCTCTCTTGCATTTCACAAAATTAGTCCCAGCTGCGTGGCCCCCCGCACCTTAAACAATGAGCAATTAGGGAGGTATCAGTCCCTGGGTGTGCGCGGCCCTGGGCTCCCACAACCTGTTTTTTCAATTGCCCGGAACCTGGCCCACCCGGGGGCCTGAAGTACATGCAGCACAGGAACCCGCACTTCGTTGTCTGTGTATTTTTTGCCTGGATTCATGGATCCGCTGTGAATCACGCTTAAATGTTTTTAAATAAATGCTTTTTTTAGGCCTAGGGGGGTCAGGGTTTTTCTACTGTGCCCCCTTTTCTTTCTTTTATTGTTTTTACTTGTGACTGCCAAAACTTCCTGGTTTGAACTGTTGGCAGCCAATCAGATCTCAGGCACAAGAAAGGGAGGGTTCGCGGATCCATCGCAGCCACAGTTGTATATCTGAGAAATCTTTACATTTCTCAGGAACTACTGAATAGATTTACACCATTTAACGAAAAGAGTGGTTTTGGAACCAAGAGCTACCTTTCTGCCAAATTTGGTGTAAATCCATTCAGCAGTTCGGGGTGTAGCCGTGTCTAAAGTTTCCTATGGAAATTATCATGGAGAAAAGTGTTTAGGGGCCCCCCTTTTTCTCAGCCTGCGCTTGGCGGATCACTTCAAAATTTTTAAGACAGCAGCTGACGTTGGACTTCATTCGTTTTGGAAGTTTTGCGAAGATTCTTCAAACGGCGCAAAAGTTATTGGCAAATCAAAAAATGCTTTTCCTATGGCAGAAATTAGGTCCTAACTATAACTACCTACTGGCGACTGCCAGTAGGTTTTATATATATCTATATTCACTGAAAAAACCATAGGTTTCACACATGTTATAGTTAGCGGAAATTTTACTGATAAAAAAACAATGAAATTCCCCCGTTATAGTTAGTGCAGGCAACTATAACTCACGCGACCGCAATCCTCTGCTGATGCTAATACTGTATTTAGACACTTATTTGCCCATGTCTTCTTCCATACATTTTTAGCTATACATATATTACAAATATTTTTTTTTCATAAAGACACATATGTCATCAGCAGAAGATTGCGGTCGCGTGAGTTATAGTTGCCTGCACTAACTATAACGGGGGAATTTCATTGGTTTTTTATCAGTAAAATTTCCGCTAACTATAACATGTGTGAAACCTATGGTTTTTTCAGTGAATTTGCAAGGTTTTTTAAATGCTAATTCCTAACTATAACGTGTGTGAAACCTATGGTTTTTTCAGTGAATTTGTACGGTTTTTTAAATGCTAAGTTACTTTACACCATTCGTGGCGTGCGCGCCCACTTAACGCAGTTCGTTCCGTGCGCGCACGGTGCGCGAAGCGCACCGTGCGCGCACGGTGCGCGAAGCGCACCGTGCGCGCACAGTGAGCACGCGGTGCGCTTCGCGCACCGCGCGCCCACTTTACGCAGTTAGTGCCGTGCACGCACGGTGGGCACGCGGTGCGATGACAAAGCAAGAAAGCACGTCAACAAATCTGTGCCATTTACCACAACAACTTGCGTTATGACATGCAAGACATTTATAGAGGAGATGGTGTGCACTTCAATGATGAAGGGAACAGAGTCTTCCTCTTGAACCTTAGACTCTGCATCGGTACTTACTTGTAGGTACCACTAAAAAATCATTTCATAAACACAACAGCTCTTTTTAGAGCCCCCTAATATCTAAACACTTAAATCTGATTTTCATTTTTTTTTTTTTTTTTTCTACCGTACGCTTACCGTAAGCTTACCGTACGCGTACCCCGTGATTTTTTTTAAAATCAATAAATGTTTTTTTTGTACTTTTCTGTCCTTCTTTGACCCCCTTACAAATGTTAGGGGGTCTGTAACTCTCCTCATTGCCCCCTTTCCTTGTTTTCACTCTTTTTTTTCAGAGTGAAATACACAAAATGGCGGCCGCCGCTTCCTGGTTTCGGCCGATTCGAATGTTTACTAAGATCTAAGAGCCAATCAGAATCGCGCTCGCGCACGCCACCGTACGCTTACCGTAAGCGTACGGTAAGCGTACCGTAAGCGGGCTCAGATATATATATTGATTTAAAGGCTATTTTCTCAGAATCTACTGAACAGATTTACACCAAACCTACAAAAGGCACTTCCTTGACCTAGGGACTACCTCTCTGCCAAATTTTGAGTAATTCTGTTCAGCCGTTCGGGCTGTAGCTCGTTCTAAAGGTCCTATGGAAAAATGCATGGGAAAAACGCGTTTTGGGACCCCCCTTTTATCTCAGCCCCCGCTTGACGGATCCCCCCGAGACTTTCAGGGTAGGAGCGGAGCGTAGCACCCCACCTATTTTGAGAAATTCGCGAGGATTCGTCGACCGGCGCCAAAGTTATTCAAAATAGAATGTTGAGGTTTTCCTATGGAAACGTGGTCCTAACTATAACTACCTACTGGCGACCGCCAGTAGGTAATCTATATATCTATATATCTATACCAAAGGCCAGAACCAGAGGGGAAAGTAATGAATGGACAAGAACTTAGGGTAATGGACCTTTCTAATAGACTTTTAAGTTAACCCCCATAGAAGAACAGGTCCTCAAACTGGGTTTAACCTTTTGTCCAGATTTGCCCATTGATTACACCCAGACATGCATTAATATGTATTTATTTGTATGGAAATTGAAACTGTTTAAGATTCATAAATTCAGACAACAGAATCAAACAATACGGGTAGTAAATGCATTCCCCGCACCCCCCACATCCCCCTCTATTGATGACATTGACATTCTAAGAACACTTGAGAGTCTAGGTGATGAACAAGAAGCACACAGCACACAGACGATTTCTTTGTCATATCCGAATATAATCACCACAGTAGAGAATCTTGGACTAGACCCAGCCAGGCCTATCGTTACTCCTTTCAGAGCTAAATCTAAGTACAGGCCACAGATCCCTAGAGACAACATTGATGTCTTTCGTGAGATGGTCAACCATGACATTTTACAGCTTCTCAAAAAACCTATGACTAGTTCTAATTTAACAAGAGCACAAAGAGAAGCCATAAAGGGTCTCCAAAACGATGTTAATACCATCATAAAGCCGTCCAATAAAGGTGGCAACATCGTTTTATGGGATAAGAATAACTACATCCAGGAAGCGATGAGACAGCTTTACAACACGACTTGCAACACTTAGGTTGGACAAATCCTATCTTACTAAATTACAGGCTAGATTTTTTTGCCTCCTCAAGGGGTGGGGAGACGACAACCTATTGATTTGGGACAAACAGAAATTCCTTAGAAATGACACACCAACTACACCTACTTTTTACCTTTTACTGAAGGTACACAAGGACCCTCTGCAGCCACCAGGTCCGCCGATAGTTTCATCAAAAAATAGTCTGCTCAAGAATGTTTCCATGTATGTGGACCATTTTCTAGCAGACTATGTGAGAGATTTGACATCATACATCAGAGACACAAAAGATTTTCTTTAGAAAATTGAAAATATACACTGGGATAAAGACTATTGGCTTGTGTGTTTAGATGTAGAAAGTCTCTACACAAGCATCAGGCACAGAGACGGACTTAAGGCATGCAAGCATTTCTTGAAAACCAGGAGTATACACCTGTTGGCATACACTAGGATGCTACTACAAATGATTGAAATTTGTCTTTTGGAGAATGTGTTTACATTTAATGGGGTTCTATACAAACAAGTACAGGGAACTTCGATTGGCACCTGCTTCGCTCCCAGCTATGCCAATCTTTTGGTGGGCTGGTGGGAGAAGCAGGTGCTCTGGAGTGAATCTCTGGAACATTGGACCAACAAGGTCAATATCTGGCTCAGATTCATTGACGACGTCTTCTGTGTATGGGAAGGCAAAGAGGAGGAACTACTAGATTTTGTTAAAGAATTGAATGAGA
The DNA here is from genome assembly GCF_964204655.1 of Triturus cristatus. Lineage (NCBI taxonomy): Eukaryota > Metazoa > Chordata > Amphibia > Caudata > Salamandridae > Triturus > Triturus cristatus. The sequence goes on from NC_140588.1 coordinate 495,867,619, forward strand.
ATTCTTTAAATTTAAAATTTACTATGCAACACAGTAAACAGACGGTAGACTTTCTGGACATCAGACTCACGGTGAAGGGAAATAGACTAGAGACAGATCTATTTAGAAAGAGTACAGCAGGTAACTCAGTGTTGCATTCAGCGAGCTGCCATCCTCCGAATTTCAGGTGGAGCATACCATTTCGAGAGTTCCTCCGGGCAAAGAGAAATTGCAGTTCAGAGGAAGCATACAGGAAAAACAAGAATGAGATGTCACAAATATTTCGAGCCAGAGTGTATCCCCTCAAAATGCTCAAAATGGGTGAAAGAAGAGCAGATGAAATTGAGAGAAGTGAATCCCTATACAAAGCACCTAACACCAAACAAACAGAAACAAATTCCCCCATAAGACTTAATACGACCTATAACTCTCAGTCCAACCAGTTCAGCCAGATAATTAGAAAAAGATGGAACATCCTCACACAAGATAGATTACTAAAAGAGAAACTGGGCTCACACCCAGCAATAACATCCAGGAAGGGTCCCTCTATCAAAGACAAGATAGTCAGGAGTCACATGGAACATCAGAAATTGACATGGCTGAACAAAATGGGAGGATTCCACAGATGTGGTAAATGCAAGGCTTGTAGTCACAGCGAGAGTGTGAAGGAAGTTACTTTGAAGAGAACTAATAGCAAGTGGTATATCCGAAAGAACATACAGTGTAGTAAAGATTTTGTAGTCCATGTAATCACCTGCCCTTGTGGCAAGTGGTACATAGGCTCAACCACCTTCCCCGTCAAGAAAAGGATACTAAAGCACTGGTGTGCTATTACTAATAAAGACTTCAGTTATAGCACGGCAAGACACTTCAACCAAGAACATGATGGTGATTGGACAAAAGCCAAATACTTTGCTCTAGACACCATCCCCAAAAATCCTAGAGTTGAGAATAGGATTCTAGCCTTATGCAGAACAGAATCCAGATTCATTTTGCAGGTTGGTAGCGTAGTTCCGTTTGGGATGAACAATGATGAAGAGATGCATGTGCATCTATAACTGGAGCCTCCCGTAGTACCTGTGCAGAACTAGAGTTCTGTATCTATTTTAACTTGTATATAGTTATTGTTTTATCACTTATCCCATCCCTGTTTTATTTTACTTTCTGTATTCCTTCACAATTATTTAGCATGTTTGCCTGGTGTTGAATTGTATTTAGAAGCGGTGTTTTAACTCAATCATTTTGCTTTCCTTTTATACATATGTAATTTTCTTACATATATACCAGGTTACTAAACAGAATACGTATTAAGTGGGCAACACTGCGATTCATTATGACTATTCTCAACAAATCATTGACTATACATGTGACTAACATATTTTTGTTTCTGATTGCTCTCATATAGATTGGATTTTTCGATAGTGTGGGTCACCCTTACTACCGTTATGAGCTATGAGCACGGAGTTTTAGGTGTTTGTTTCTACAACCACGCTCTCCTTTTCTAGACACACTTTGGGCAACAGGACAATATAGACGGTTGTTTCATTTTACATAAGTATTGTCAGTTCTATATCTAGGGTACTACACCCTTTCCAGCTGACGAGAGAATATGGTCTCTCTGGTATAATTCTGGGTACTATACCCGGTCTTACATCTGAAATTTAATATAAAGTTGCCCTCTGTTATTATAGGGTACTTTACCCATGAAAATAAATTGTTATATACATGATTACATTTCATCGAATCATATGCTGGAGAGAGGATCGTATAATCGAATGATAAAATGTAAGATCAACATAATTGCCCGATCTCCTTAAATTGTGACACCGCTCCTCTTGATATTATGCGCAAACATGCTAACTCACTGTCAATACTAAGTGTGTTTTTCACATATATTTGTATATTCTTTTATATTTAAACAAACTGAATGCATATTAATATAATTAATACATATACACAGCATGAAATGTATTTAAGTATGTACGTTTTTGTTGGGAATGATTTGAATCCTAAGTCTTTTCTTTATTTTTATGGAAGTGTATAAAAACTCTGAACTTTGAACCAAGGTCATGTGACCAAGAGCTGGATAGCTCAAAACGCGTCTTTTTGCCTTAAATTAATAAATACCTTTTGCCAAACTTGGATCGGTGTGGCTCGTACTTATAGGAATCAGTAAGCTTGTTGGTGGATGTATATCGCAGAAAAAACATTAAAACAAAAGAAAAGGGGGCAGGGTACACACACTCTGACCTCTTAGGCCTCTTGGGAGGGGGCGAACAGGGCCAAAAAAGCATTTTGTAAGAAGTGTGTGGCCGGATGCACAGATATTGCTGAAATATTTTACAAAAAACATAGCGTGGGCTCCTGCGCTTCCTTAATAATCAACCCCCTGGGTGGGCCAGGTCCTAGGGACATTTACATCAAAAAGAAAAGGGGCGCATGCCCCCACCCTCCTTGGGCTTATTAATGCCCTGGGGACCACCACCTTCCCGTGGCATCTTTAGAAATTAATGCAGGGGATGCCCATACAGCTTCCCCCACTGCCCTTGGGACCACCACCTCCCCAGGGCTTATTTATTTTTACATGTTGGACCTCTTGGATCCCCCACCTCCAAGGATCACCACCTTCTTGGAACTTAACATGAAATGAATGCGGGCCTCTCAGATCCCCCCAGCCCCAGGGACCACCACCTCCCCAGGAACCACAACCTCCCTGGAGCTTAACATGAAAACAATGCTGGGGTCAAACAGACCCCCACCTTCCTGGGGGCTTTAATTACAAAGAATGAGGGGGCCATACGGACCCCCTGCCTCCCCAGCGACCGCCACCTCCCTGAGGCTTTAATTACAAATAAGGGGGGGCAGAGCGGCCCCCCTGCAGTCCTGAGGACCGCCACCTCCCCGGGATTTAATTACAAATAATACAGGGGGTGTGTGGACCCCCCCATAGCCCCGGGACCGCCATCTCACCGGGGCTTCAATTACAAATATTACGGGGGCAAGCGGACCCCTCGCAGCCCCTTGGCTTTTGTTTAATTGAATGCGGGGAGGCTGTGCGACCGCCCACAGCCTCCCCGGGGCAAAATTCAAGAAAGGAGGGGGGTGGCACAACTCCCCCATTCAAAAAACGCCCCAGGGTATGGGATCCCGGATGCCCACATCGGCCCAGGGAAGGGTAATGAGACATCGCCGGAGGCAGCTGCCACCTTTCACAACCACTCAGCAAATGTGCCTTTTTACTTACAAACCTACTCAGACACTAGTAAACCAGCTGAGATACTCGCACACTTAAGGGCTGATTGCGATGACAGTCAGAAAGCCTCCGACCGCGGAGGCTTTTCGACCAACACGGTCGGTTTGCGGTCCGACCGCCCAATTACGATGTCGGTGGTCAGAACTTAAACCTGCCAGTCATTCCGACTCTGTACCGACTGGCTCTCTATGTCTTCCAGCCAGTCGGAACTGCACTGTCATCCCCTATGGATGGTATTTCCGCCATCAGAATTGCGATGTAGGTTTCCCACAGCCTTTCTGGGCCGGCCTTTCCAACATGGAAGGCCTGTCAGAAAGCAAGTTTGGGGGTCCTCTAGCAGGGACCCCTTGCCTCCGCAGTCTACGGTTGGGGGGCAAGTAACCCCTGTGAAACCCTGCACTGTGTGACAGGCACCGTGGGGTGCCTGTGACAGGGTGCAAGATTTTACACTCCTCCCATTTCTCTATAGGAGCTTTTATTAAGGCCGGTTTATGGCCGTGACACAAGCTCCCATAGAGAAAATGGAATATGTGACCAAACTCTTGTAATCAGGCGGACGGACACTCTGACCGGAGGTCAGTCGGTCCCAAGTCCGAGACGGTGTCGGTCAGAGGCAACTCCGACTAACATCATAATAACCCCCAAGTGTCAAAATTTAGTTGTTACAGATAGGAAATATAATTTATAAAACCTTACAAATTCACTTAAAAAACCAAAGGTTACAAGGACGTTATAGTTAGGAAATAGAAATTTTTTTTAAACGTAAAACTTCACTGAAAAACCAAAGATTACAGGGACGTTGTACTTCGAAAATAGAATTAAAATAACCCCTAGAAATTCATTGAAAAAAACAAAGGTTACAGGGACATTATAGTTAGTAAATAGATTTTTTTTCAAACTTTGAAATTCACTGAATAAAACAACGGTTACAGGGACGTTATAGATAGGCTTAGATTTCACTCTTACAAAACCAGTGAAATTCAGCAGTTATAGTTACCTGAGCTAACTATAACTTATGCCTCCACAATGCACTGCTAATGACCTCACATATTACATCACTCATGAGATGATCAGTGACATCACTGATGACACCATTGATAACATCTTAAATAACATCACTGATGACATCACTGATGACAGTATCTAGTGAGTGTGTTTCGTAAACATTTCTGAGAGTTAAACATAAATACTAAGCTACAGCATAAGTTAAATTACTATTCTTTTTGCACTACTAATGAGTGATACTGTTTCTAATATATATTATCTTAGTGGCACTGTGAATGTCTGTATCAGTATGGGAGTGGGTGTCTGAGTGGCTGTATGGGTGAATAAGCAGAAGTGTGAGTACCAGTATGGGTGAATGAGTGACTGAGTGGCTGTATGGGTGGGTAAGTGTGTGTGTGAATCACTGTATCAGTGACTGTGGTGGCTGTGTTAGTGGCTCTATGGGTGGATGAATGTGTGTGTGAGTGACTGTATGGGTGACCAAGTGGCTGTGTGAATGGGTTTATGGGTGAGTGACTGTGTGTGTAAGTAGATGTATGGGTAAATAGGTGGCTGTTTTGCACAGGAAGTAATCATGTGAGTGGCAGTTTAGATGAGTGAGTTGGTGCATGAGTGATTGTATTGATGTGTGAACGGTTATGTAAGTGGTTTTATAGATGAGTGAATGGATGTCTGAGTGGCTGTATGGAAGAGTGAGTAGCCCTGTTAGTAGCTGCATGGGTGAGTGAGTGGCTGTCTGAGTTGTGTCATTTGAGATTAATGAATATGAGAACATTTCAGAAAAGAGAATAAATATGGTTTCTAAAAAGATATTGTATATGTGCATAATTTCATTTGGGGATCAGAACCGATAGCACACGAGAAGAAATACAGGTCAAGTGGGTTTACTTTCTAGAATAGTGGTCTTTTCTCCCAATTCTCCCAATCATCCCAAATCTTAAAGTACTTTTGTAGGTGGTCACCTTTATTATTTATGACAGCACACCTGTCTCTCCAGTACTTGACAAGCAATGTGAAAATTATGCGCAAAGAGTTAAAAACAAAGCATTAACATTTCAGGTAAAAGGGTGAGACGAATAAATACCCATTTAGTGGCTGATTTATTGAACGTGAGACCAAAAAACTGAGATTAATCCCAGCTTCCTCCTTAACCAAACAGTGTGACATTAGGCAAAAATTGTATTTCAGCAGTCCTCCATTTTTTTCATTATCCAATATAAAAGCCTTTTCAAATAGGTTAGTTCAGAATGCAAGGTAATAATTGTTCGATTTTAATAGACTATACTGTTGCTCTATTTCTAAGAATGTAGGCCACATACAGGTTCCTGATGACAAATTACTTTCTTGCCCCTTAGTTCAAAAACTTGTTACCAGAGCGAGGAAGAGGCAAGCATGCTTTTAAGTTCGCTTTAAAACTCTCACTTTCGCGGTGAAATGCTTCTGCGTGATAAAGAAAGGTCCATTTTTTTATATCTTGACGAGACTTCATCATATGCTAGGTGATGTTTGTTGCATGATTTAGATGGCAAACGTTTCAGGGCTCAGCTTGTACAAGAGCTAAAATTGCTGAGACAGGAGCATGTGCACTAATGCAAGAGGAGTAAGCTAGCTGGCTGATCTTTATCTTTTTAATTATCGCCCCAGGCGTGGAATGAGTGGGCTAAGAACAGCAGAAGCCATCTCTGCAGCATCATCTCTCCGCAGGTAAACATAAACAATGTCTAGAGGAGACTTTAAAGGAAACATTACTACAAGTTTTCCTCTGTCAACAAACTGAATGCAGCAAACCACCCGCCATGCCCTTGAATGTGATACAATACTAATTAGTGCATGGACCTAAAAAAATGCATTCATCAGATACACCCCTGCTGTAGCAACCTTATCCACAAAAACTCACTTGCTACATAACTTGTGACCCTCTGCAGCCCCCAGGCAGGGCCGTTAAAGGGGAATATGTAACTGCTTCTCCCATCTTCCAATGTGTTCTGCTCCCCCGCATGAGATCACCGTCGCTGCTCTTTTTTTGTGCTGCTCCCTTTTTCTTTTCAAATCTGTTTATTAAAAGAAGTTTTTCAATTCTTATATGACAGTATAAAAGCATTAAACAAGATTTGGTATTACACAACATTGGTTTAGAAGTTCACATAAGTTTGGTGTATACATCATTCCTGTGCATCATATTGCTTATAGTCATGATTTAATACATTCAATTGTATTTTACTGCTAACAGATAACTGTGGTAATGAGCAAGCAACAGTAAACAGAAAAAAGAAGTAACAAGAAAGAGGAGGAGTTCAGGGAAGAGGAAAGGGAGTGTGGGGTTCTTTCAGTGGAGGAATCCCAAGTTTTCCCTTCTAAATCTAAGGGCTAGGTAATGGGCTCCCTGCAGTGTCAAAGTAACGTGCTCCCTGTGGTGTCATGCTGGTATGTCTCATGTGAGATGTCAGTGTCCTGGATTGGCGGGGTGTCCTCGAATAGTTGTAGAGCTCGAAGTTTAGGTTGAGTGAAGCATGTGTGTTCTAATTTGGAAAAATAATCTATTAGAGGTTACCATGTGCTTGTAAATTTAGGTTTAGTGTGTGTTATCCTAGGACGTGAGGAGTTACATCGCCATAGTGTGCCATAAGCGTGTGAACCAAATGGCGATAGGTGGTGTAGTCGCTTTCTTCCAATAGAGGGCTATTAACTGTTTGGCAGTTCTGAGCATATGTGATGTAAGGCGTTAGTCTGCATGGGTCATGGCAAGGAGCATTGAGGGCCTAATTCCTACGATGACCACAGTAGGGGTAGTTGGTAAGGGGTAACCTATGATGTCTTTTATATGACTGAGTACTTCTTTCTAATAGAGAGCCAACAATGGGCAGGACCACCAAATGTGCAAGAAGTCCCCAATCGTGTGTTGACAACACTAGCAGTTGGGTTAGGAAGTGGGGAACATTTTATGTAGGTGTTGGGGGGTATAGTACCATCTTGTCATGAGTTTGTATGCGGTTTCCCGCTGTGGCATGCGTTTAAATATTTTCGGTGTGTCTCACCATAGCTGCTCCCATTGCTTTGGGGTGACCTCATCTGTGCTATCTGTTTACCATTGCATCTGGTATGTGTGCAGTTTGATTGGGGTGGAGTGTTGTAATACATGGTAGGTGCGAGAGATCAAGCCCTGTGACCCATTATATGAGTGTACTAGCATCTTAAAGGGGGTAAAAGGCTGTGTCACCCCTTTGGTGTTCAATGGTGTGTGTAGGCAGTGTCGGATCTGGAAATATTGTAGTTTAGCCTCTTCAGATAGGTGGAATTCTTTCTTACACTGTTCAAATGTTTTAAATGTGTCTCCTTCAAAAAGATCTCAGATTATACGGCACTCCCCTTCAGTCCATGTCGAGAAAGAGTGTGGTTGCAAGGCCGGAGGGAATTTCAGGTTACGTGCCAATGGTGTATTGGGGGCGGGAAAGGAGGTGAGGCCCCTGGAAACTGCAACCTTGTCCCAGATTTCTAGAACTGTCTTTGTGGGGGTGGCCATGTATACTATGCACGGTCAAGATCCCCGTGGAAGCCAGGCTAGGTCCCACAGTGGTCTGCAGGCCACTGCCTGATCCATATGAAGCCAGTGCTTCTTGCTCTCGTGAACTACCCATTTTGAGACATATCAGAGGTGTGACACCCAATAATATTCTAAGAGATTGGGACGTGCTAGTCCTCCTCTCTCTCGAGGTAACATGAGGAGCTTGTTTGGAAATCACGATCGCTTTTCAACCCATATGAAGTTGATCAGGTCTCTTTGCAAGTGCTGTATGGAGGCTTGGGGCAACGGATTGGGGAGTGTTTGAAATAGATAGAATATTTTGGGTAAGGCAGACATTTTAATTGCATTTTGCCGACCTAGCAATGAAAGCAGTAGCGACCTCCAAGTTCGCAAACCCTCGAGAACTGCCCTCCTATAGTCCGGCCCCTTTGCCTGCGTCCATGTAGAAAGTGTGAAGGTTAGATTAAGCCTGAGATATCGTATCTAGTGTGTTGCCCATTGGAAGGGGGTGAGAGATTGCAGTTTCAGGATATCTTCATTGGGGATTGTCAAGTTCAGGGCCCATGATTTAGCAAGGTTGATTTTAAGTGCCGAGGCAGCTTCAAATGATTTTAAGATTGTTATCAGAGCCAGCAATGAGGTTTTGGGTTCCAGCAAGGTGAGTCAGAGATAATCTGCAAACAATGATATCTTGTGTTCGGTGCCCCCAAAAGGCATGCCGCTAATATCTCCTGATTGTCGAGTGGCTATGGCTAATGGCTCTACCACAAGAGCAAAAAGCAGGGGGGAGAGTGGGCAGCCCTGTCTGGTGCCCCTGCGTATGTGTATCTGTTGCGTGAGCTGACCATTTACCCTAACCTGCGCTTGGGGAGAAGTGTATAACACCATAATTCTGGAGACCATTGTAGGCCCCAGTCCTATCTTCTGGAGGACCACCTGTAGGAAGTCCCAGTCCACCCGATCGAATGCTTTTTCAGCATCAAGCGCTAGTAGGCAGGCAGGGATACCCAGGCAATGAGATTTTTCTACCAAATGAGCTAGCCGACGCACGGTATCTGCCCCTTGGAGTTGTCGAATGAATCTAACTTGATCAGGGTCAATCAAGCCTGGGAGATATGGCTCTAAGCAATTGGCCAGGATTTTTGTATAAACTTTAGCATCTGTGTTAAGGAGTGCAATAGGGTGGTAAGATGAGCATGGAGTATGGTCCTTGCCAGGTTTGGGGATGAGTGCTATGTCTGCCATGGTCATTGTGGGTGTTGGAACAGTAATGTCTGTGAATGAATTAAAGAGTTGCAATAATTGGTCCTGTATTTGCGAAAGGAACATGCAGTAGACATGTACCAGCAGTCCATCTGGTGCCGGTGTTTTACTGACTGGCAAATCCTTCAGAGCTTGTTGGAGCTCTTCTAGTGTGATTGGCGCCTCAAGGAGTTGTGAGTGTTGTTTTTTAGGGGGGTGCAAGGGCAGTTATAGAGTAGTGAATGTATCTCACCCGTGGGTAAGAGGACCCTATCGTATAGGGCAGAATAGAAGGTGTGAAAGGCTTTAAGCTTATCCTGTTCAGTTATGGCCCAGGTGTCTTCTACGATTTTGACTTTAGCGATGTGTGCCATTGCCTCCCTCCGCCTCAGCCTGCGCACCAGAAAAGACCCCACCTTGTCCCCACATTGTAATACCTTTGTTTCAGTGCCAGCAATGTTCGTTCTGCCCTGTTTGTCCTGTGTGCTCTCAATTGACCCCAGAGCATAGCAAGGCAACGTTTATAAGCTTTAGTGGGTGACGAATGGTCCAGTTTCTCCAAAGCTTTTATGTCTCTAGCCAAATTAGCGTGCTATTGCAATGGACGCAATGACGCCCCTGGTGGTTGTCTTGAAGGTGTCCCAAAGGACATGGCGGGGTTTCAGGGAGGTCATTGGATGTAAAATAGGCTGAGATCGCTGTCCGCAACTCTGCCACGCCTACATGATCGCGCAGTATATTGGAGGTAGTCACCATCGAGGGTTAGGGCGTGTTAGGTTTGTGTGTTTTTGCAGCAGTAACTCCAGGTGGGCGTGATCTGCGATGGAGATGTCGGACATAGAGACAGATGTTCTGTCCGGTGCAAGTGAATGGGAGATGAAGAAATAATCTATGCTGGAATATGAGCGGTGTACATGAGAGTTGTAGGAGTAATGTCGGGCAGCTGGAGAGTGGTAGTGCCAAGCGTCTATAAGGCCTTTGTCAGTGAGGGCTCACTTTAATGCAGCAGACATCGCCCCAGCTCCCTGAAAAGAGCTAGTGCTACGGTCCAGGTCTGGGTCCCATACCAAGTTAAAATCCCCCTTAGTATTAATTGGTTCCCTTCATGCGTCACTTGGGCTCTCAGTAAATTTCTAAGAAAGAGGTCCTGCGCTTGGTTGGATGCATATATGTTGAAAAGGGTGAGAGGTCGTGTCCCATGTTGCATGTCAATTTTGATGTACCGAGCCTCCCTGTCTTTCACTACCCATGGTTTACCTCAACTTAGCCCTACCTTGCACAGCATTGCTACCCTAGCGGTCTTAGTTGGTGAGGATGCCCAGTATTGTATCGGGGACCTGGGATGGGTCATACAATGTGTATCTGATATCCGGGTCTTGATGGAGAAAATAGCACAAGATCTGGCTCCTTTTATTGGGGCCGTTAAGGCCCTTTACATTAAGGAAAGGATTTTGACACAGTGAATGGTGCCCATTATTGGAGAGGGGTGTGGTTGCTAGAGATGTAGCGTTGGTCTATGTAGGGGTCGATCCCAAGCGGCGGCCGCCTCCCCCCCATGGTTGTCGGTCATGAAGATGATTTAGTGTTGTCAGGGGAAGGGGAAAGGTCTGATTGGGTCTGTGAAAGTAAAAGCCAGGGCCCATTCCAGCAGATAAGAGCCTCGATGAGTCCCACATATCGTATATTTCCAGTCATAGGGCCAGCCCGTGTCAGATTTATCTTCCTCTCCCACCCCGTATTAGAATGGAAAAGGGAAGAAGAGAGAGGGGAAAAAGGGAAATCAATAACAGTGAGAGGTCAACAAGCTCCATTCCAGTCCAAGAATGGCCCCAATGCCGGAGCACAGGTCATTCCAGAGGTGTCACTCTCTTAGGGGTAGTATTGGTGAGGGCAGGCTAAAGAAGAAGGATACGTCTCAATTCGAAAGTCCCATATCCCGCTGCTAGCCTGTGCCTAGGCAAGAGGGAGGGCCCCTCATCACATTCAATCTTGTATTCCTCGCTGGATTCTGAGCTAAGATAAGTGCGGACAGTTGAAGGTGTCAAGTTTCAAATGTTGAGTTTGCCTGTAAAATTGTTCACAGATGCATACGTTCTAGGTATTGTCCCTCCATACTTATAGCGGGTGCGCTAAGCTAATGGCTTGTTCAGGATATGCAGGGAATGCATAGTTTGGGTATTTCCGGTGGGTATGTAATGTTATTCAGAGGCTGCTGAGGAAGGGGTGGGTGACTTCCTGCCTTCCATGGTTGGGAGGTGTTTTATGATGGCTTGCTTTGTTTGGGCAGAGGACTGTTCCCTAGCCCGGGTGCCCTATCGTGGCCTGCACACTGTGGACCACTCTGAGCATGCAGGTTCTCTAGTTGAGGGGTGCTGAGTAGAGGGGCTGACCTCCCTAGAAGGCATGGAGAGCTGCAAGAGTTGTTTGCCATCCTGCAAGGAGTGCATTACTCAGCGTGTGCCCTCCCAGGTGAAAATTAAGGCAAATGGGTGACCCCATTGATATTTAATGTCCAGATTGCATAGCTTGTCTGTGATTGGCTTAAAGTCCCTACGCCGTTGCAACGTTACTAGGACGATGTCTTGATATAGTTGGATACTGCACCACTTGTGTGTTAGTTCTGACCTACTTCGTGAGGCCATCAATATTGCTTTTTTTTCCGTGAAGAAATGTACCCTTGTAAGGATGTCTGGCACAAGTTCCGGGCGTCCCCAGGGTGTTGCTACTCGATGTGCCCTATCTAAAGCAGGTGGGAAGATGTCATCATCACCTCTAATTTCGTGGAGCAATTCTGCTGTAAACGCCATGATGTCTGGGCCCTCTGCTCCTTTAGGGATGCCTCTGATTCAGAGGTTGTTTCTTCTGCTTCTATTTTCCAAATCCTCCTGCTTTCAGAGTTCAATATGTTGATCTTCTAATGCAGCCATTCGCTTCTAGTGCTTCTCTTACGTTTCTGTCCAAGTGTCTACAGTACGTTCTAAGTCACTGACTCATTCCCCAGTCTCAGTGATGTCTTTCTTCAGTTCTTTGATGCATTATTTAAATTCAGTTTTGAGTGAGCCAATCTCTGATTTAATTTCTTGGAGGAAGATATTCATGTAGGCTTGTGTGAGCGGTTCAGCCGTCACTTCTGGCAGCGAAGCCATTGGAGCAGGGGTAGGAGGGCCAGACTTGTGAAACAGGGAGCTAACTGGATTGTCTTTGGTCAGGCTTCGGGCAGTGTCCTTACACACTTTGATGTGTGGCATATTCCATGTGATGTGTCCCCCTTCAAGTACAGCCGGGTCACTTTCAAGGCTCACCATCTCCAGGCATCTCCGTCTCAACCCCCTGTATCCCTGGCAAGCAGCGATTGGTGTGGTCCTCCAGCTGCCTAATGCACTTAGGAAAGTTGTGGCCAGATGTTGCAATGACCTCAGTCTGGTTCTGAGTGTGTTATAGTTCGGAAGGATTCGTGCCCCGGCAGCTAGGCAGGGCCCGACACTGAAGAGGGGCACCCTGCTGGGGTTAATAATGTGTTGGCGAAGTTCAGGGTGAGTCAGACTCGGGCAGGGGATCCCAGAGTATCACTGATGCTGTCAGGGGGTCAAATCTCAATCTGTTGTAGAGCGGGGGGCTATGTCGTGCCTCAGATGCTAAGGGGAGTCAGGGGGGACAAGGCCCACTGTGCGATGCCGCAGTTGAACCCACCTTGTTCAGAGGTGCGACCAGCACTCAAGTAGGTATACCTCACTATGCAAGGACCCAAGATGATGGACTTGGCAGCAGGCCCAAGGTACTAGCAGACAGCGTATGGGCAGGGGAGGGACTGCAGTCCCACTGCTCAAACTTGCAGTAAATCACCCTTTACCTTTTCCGGGTGGTCAGCTTTCCGCAGAGTGTCCTTGTCTCTCGAGGTTACAGGCCAAGCCACCTAAACCGCCTCTCTTCAGGGTATAATCCTGGACTCTGCACCAAGCCCCACACCCCTGGGGGTCGCCCGCTGTATTCCTGGGGCTCAAGGATTCTATCCGGTCTCCCTGCGCATGACATAGACCCACACTCCAAGCAGTAAACATCGCCCTGGAATAGACCACGCCTATGCTGATGGTCTCTCCAGGTTTTTTCATCTAAAAGGTAGAAATGGCAGTTTAAACCCTTCCATGTGAGCACAAGTTCTAGTGTGCTCATGACGGAACCATTCTGTCATGAGCACATGCTCAGGAAATCCCTCTACTGCAGACAGCAGAGGTATTTCCCATTTTTTTGCCTGGGGAGGTGGGGAAGAGCTTCCCCAACCTCCCCAGGCATATTTTTGTATTTCATTGCAATGACGATCGCACGCAGTTTCTCAGTTTCGGTGCTTGTTGGGCTATCTCAGCCCCCCCGAGCACTGAAAAAGATGGGAGAGGTATCGTTGGAAAAGGGAGGATCTCCCCTTTCCAATGGTACTCTTCCCTTGTGGATCCCTGCTTGGGGATCACCCAAGAAGGCATGCCAAAGCCGCCACCCTGCTCCCCCAGGAAAGAATAAGACTTTCTGCTCCCCCCGGAGGCAAATGGGGCAATAGCCCCTGATCTGCCTCCGCGGGGCAGAAAGCCCACTAGGCCCCAGGGATTTTTTTAAATATGTAATTAGGGGTGGGGGCTGCCCAGAATGGGCAGGCAAATACCCCCACCCAAAATTTAAAGAAATGCTACAGTCTTTCTGCCCCTCCTGGGAGGCAGATGGGGCAATAGCCCCCAATCTGCCCCTCGCGGGGGCAGAAAGCACCCTAGACACCAGGGATTTTTTTATACACCAGGGGTGGGGGCTACTGTGCAGAATAGGCATACAAAAGCCCCCAGCCTACCCCCTGAAAGAAGGATTAAGACTTTCTGCCCCCCCCCAAGAGGCAGATGGGGGCAATAGCCCCTGATCTGCCCCCGGGAGGCAGAAAGCCCACTAGGCCCCAGGGAATTTTTTATTTATACGTAGGGGTGGGGGCTGGCCAGAATCGGCAAGCAAACACCACCACCCCAAATAAAAAAATTCTACAGCCTTTCTACCCCCCCGGGAGTCAGATGGGGGCAGTAGCCTAGATGCCAGGGATTATTTTTTATGCACCAGGGGTGGGGGCTGCCCAGAATGGGCATGCCAAAGCCCCCACCCTATCCCCAAAGTAAGAATAAGATTTCTGCCCCCCCAGGAGGCAGATGGGGCAATAGCCCCTAATCTGCCCCCCGGGGGGCAGAAAGCCCAGTAGGCCCCAGGGATTTTTTTATATATATATACGTAGGGGTGAGGGCTGCCCAGAATGGGCATGCAAATACCCCCACTCAAAATAAGGAAATTCTACAGCCTTTCTGACCCCCCTGGGGGGCAGATGAGGACAGCAGCCCCTTTCCAATGGTACCCTTGCCTAGTGGATCCCTGCTTGGGGATCACCCCAGGAAGGCGATTACCAGGCAGGGATCCACCCACTACCCTCCAGGGAGGGGGGAGCGGCCCCTTAGGCAAGGGCCTTTGCTCCCTCCATTTAATTTTCCCAGACAGCCTTTCTGCCCGGGGGGCAAATGGGGGCAGCAGTCCCCAAGCTGCCCCCCTGGGGGGGCAAAGACCCACCCTAGATGCCACGGATTATTTTATGCACCAGGGGTGGGGGCTGCCCATAATGGGCATGCCAAAGCCCCCACCCTAACCCCCAAAGTAAGAATAGGACGTTCTGCCCTCCCTAGGAGGCAGATGGGGGCAATAGCCCCTGATCTGCCCCCAGGGGGGAAATTCTGCCCCCAAGGAGGGGCAGAAAGCCCACTAGGCCCCAGGGATTTTTTTTATATATACGTAGGGGTGGGGGCTGCCCAGAATGGGTATTCAAATACCCCCACCCAAAAGAAAAAATGCTACAGTCTTTCTGCCCCTCCTGCATTTTGATGTCACCTCAATATGTTTTGGGCCCTTGCCTGTCGCGGTTACTTGGGCCTCACGCACAAGAAAGGCACCATTTTTATCGGGAGACCTGGGGGAACGCTGGCTAATAGGAAATTTGTGTCAGCCCGGTGATGCCACAACTTTCCCACACAAAAATGTGTGGAAAAAGTGATTTTTTTCAGCTAAATTTGAGGTTTGCAGGGGATTCTGGGTAAGAAAACGTTGGGGGATCCATGCAAGCCATACCTCCCTGGAATCCCCCGGGTGTCTAGATTTCAGAAATGTGTGGGTTTGGTAGGTTTCCCTAGCTGGCCGCCGAGCACTGGGCCAAAAACCCAGGTGACCCCCCTTGCAAAACAAGGTTGTTTTGTGATAGGCAATTTTGATGTTGCCTCAATACGTTTTGAGCCCTTGCCTGTCGCGGGTGCTTGGGCCTCCCACACGAGTGAGGCACCATTTTTATCGGGAGACCTGGGGTAATGCTGGGTGGTAGGAAATTTGTGTAAAAAAGTGATTTTTTCAGCTAATTTTGAGGTTTGCAGGGGATTCTGGGTAAGAAAACGTTGGAGGATCCACGGAAGCCATACCTCCCTGGAATCCTCCGGGTGTCTAGTTTTTAAAACTGTATAGGTTTGCTAGGTTTCCCTAGGTGCCGGCAGAGCTAGGGTTCAAAATCTACAGCTAGGCATTTTGCAAAAAAAGGGTCAGTTTTCACTGTGAAAATGTGGTGTGTCCACGTTGCGTTTTGGGCCGTTTCCAGTCGTGGGCACTAGGCCTACACACTCAAATGAGGTACCATTTTTCTCGGAAGACTTTGGGAAACGCGGGGTGGGTGGAATTTTGTAGATCCACACAGATTCCAGTACTTTCCACCACAGAAATGTGAGGAAAATGTGTTTTTTGTAACAAATTTTGAGGATTGCAAGGGATTCTGGGTAGCAGAACCTGGTGAGAGCCAGTCAAGTCACCCCATCCTGGATTCCCCTGGGTGTCTAGTTTTCAAAAATGTATAGGTTTGCTAGGTTTCCCAAGGTGCTGGCAGAGCTAGGGTTCAAAATCTACAGCTAGGCACTCTGCAAAAAAAGGGTCAGTTTTCACCGTGAAAATGTGTTGTGTCCACATTGCGTTTTGGATCGTTTCCTGTCACGGGCACTAGGTCTACCCACACAAGTGAGGTACCATTTTCTCTGAAGACTTTGGGGAGTGCGGGGTTGGTAGAATTTTGTGGATCCACGCAGATTTCTGAACTTTCCACCACAGAATTGTGAAGAAAATGTGTTTATTGGACATATTTTTATTTGGAGACTTAGGGTAACACAGAATTGTAGAGCAACTGTTATTACCTATTGACTTTCGATGCATTTCTGCCTTCCAAATGTTCGTCAGGTTCTTGGTGAACCTACAAGTCCTATATATCCCCACAACCAGAAAGGCCTAACGGATGTAACAATATATTGCTTTCAAACAGTTGTCATAATTAGAAGAAGTTACAGGTGAAAACGTTGACAAAATGGCTGATTTTTTTCAACTAATTTTCCATTTTTCCTATATTCAACAGTTTGTTTCTATAAAGAAACCCTGAAGGATCTACACAAATGACCCCTTGCTGAATTCAGAATATTGTCTACTTTTCTAAAATGTATAGCTCTCCAGGATCCATTATTGCTTTCATACCCATTTCTACCATTAACTGGAAGGATATTGAAAGCACAAACAATTTCAAAAACTGTATGAAAAAGTTTGGTTTTTTGACAAAAGTCTGCTTGTCCCTGAAAGCTGGGAAGATGGTGATTTCAACACCACAATCCCTTTTTTGAAACCATTTGCAGGGAAAAACTAGACGCTTTCATCTGTAGCCCTTTTTTCAAATTTTTCCAAAAAAAACCAAAATGTACCTGTATTTTGGATAATTTCTTGGTCCCCTCCAGGGGGATCTACAAACCCTGGGTACTTTTAGAATCCCCATGATGTTGGAAAAAAAGGACTCAAATTCGGCATGGATACCTTATGTGGTCAAAATGTTGCAGGGGCCTAAGCGCGAATTACCCAAAATAGCCCAAAAAAGGCTTATTACAGTGGGGGTAAAAGGCCTACCAGTGAAGGGGTTAAAACTGCACACAAAGGCTGCAATGGCAGGCCTGAGACATGTTTGCAGGGCTACTCAAGTGACTGGTACAGTAAGCGCTGCAGGCCCAATAGTAACATTTAATTTACATGCCCTGGATACCTGTAGTACCACTTTACCAGGGACTTACAGGAAAATTAAATGTGCCAATTGTACGTACGCCAATTTTTCCATGTTTTGAGGACAGAGCAACATTGGTTAGCAGTGGTAAAGTGTACAGAGTCATAAGGCCAACAAACAAAACTGAGTTCAGCAAAAATGGGAGGAATGAGGGCAAAAAGTTTGAAGGAAGGCCAGCCTAAGGTCGACAGGTCGAACAACTGCTTTTATGGACTCCAAAGCATAGTATGCAAAGTGCTGTTGGACAAAATGCCAAAAGTAACTAAAGGTGTGATACATGACACGCAGCCACTTATCAACTATGTTTTAAAATCCTACAACGTCATCTAGTCTACTTAAAAAACTGCGTATTTCACTTTTAAAATGAAAAATAAACTTTGCTCATATATTTTGCAATGGTTCAGGCCTTCATTCACAATGTGCATGAAAACAGGCATTTGCATTGACAATCGCTGGGCAGCAGCAGTGCAACCTTCACAAACACAAACAATAAGTAATGGACAGGTGGCAGAAGCAGGAAGTTCATGACATGAGTCACTCATGCAAAACAGGTTCAGCTCAGGTAGCTTACGCACTAAAGAGGGAGTCAGAAGAGTTAAAGGACTGTTGTACAATTTCTTTAAACAAACATAAACTCATAAAACGTACAAACCTCCTGGAAGAAACAGCCAAACCTCTTATGGAATTACAATGCATTCATGTACTCACAAAGGATGATGAACTCCCACCTAACCAGTGTGGCGAAATTCATCAGTGGATTACACGCTTAGAGCTGGAACGCGTCTGAGAGTACCAGTGTTCATTGGTTGCACAGTTTCCTACTAATTGGATCCCTGGTTTGGGGGATGGGGGCAGTCCATCATAACTGTATTTGTGTTCTCCCTTTGTTATACAGTTAGACCTATAGTAAAATTGTGTGTGGGTGAGTAAAACACGTTATTTACTGCGGTCTCCCCTACCACAAGATTATAAAGAAGGTCAAACAATGAACCCTGCTTCTCTTTTCCGTTGCATGTGTCAGTGCTTGAATATTGCACCAATAGGATAAGGCACCTTCCTCTTGACTAAAGGTCTCGGAATCTCAAAATAAATATGGTGAAATAGTCCCTGGTTCATAGAGAATGTTAGTGCATGAAATATATCTTTTGTAGCATGGGAAAACATAATGGGAAACTTTCCTTCTTCATAGAAATAGTGACGAATAGAGCACCAGATCACAGGGCAGCAGGCAGGGGACTATGTGGGCGTTTTTGTTTGGAAGTTTGTGGGCTTGTTTTATGGTCTGGTGGCCTGGTTTGTACTGTTGATTACACAGCCATTTTCTGCAGCAAGCACAACAACATGCAGTCTCCAAAGCATGCCTTCAAAAACATCTAGACAGGTGTGTCTTACCAAGTTCAAAATTGCTTCAATTTTAAAATGTGGGTCTTTTAGCCATCTGTTTCGTTAAATTGGAGTCAATTTTATTTTGCTGCCAGGCCTATGTCACCTGTCCCAGCGTGACAATGTCTGCAGTTAGGGCATGAGTGACATGTAGGTTAAAGACAGCGCAGGTGTTTAACGCACTGGGAGTAATGTATAGGTGGATGAATCAGTGAACATGCAAGGTCTGACATCCTTCTCTCTTGGGTGATGTTTTACGTCCATGTCTTGAAAGATCTGCTGCTGTCTGTTTGAAACCTGCTGTTCGTATTGATTATTTGGTTTTCCAACAGTGAAAAATTACCATTAAAGAGAAGATCATTGTTTTTTTATAGCAGCCCAGTCACAGCATAATTCAATATGATCCTGAGGGGTACGCAGGTGCCAACATCTAGATAGATAGACAACGATGGATGGATGGATGGATGGATGGATGGATGGATGGATGGATGGATGGATGGATGGATGGATGGATGGAAGGATATGGATGGATGGATGAATGGATGGATGCTATTAAAACTTTCACATAAAGGGAAAGAACTAGCCTGGGTGACTATGTTACAATTATTTACAAAGAATGGAGCATTCTGCCAGAAAACAGTTTTGACCAAAGCTCTGTCTTTCTCACAAATTGAGTCATTCTTCTCTTTCAACGCTTTGTATACTGTTTCCGGGCCATGAGTCAATTTCAGGCATCTTACCTATTCAATGGCATTTTGGGGTTTGTTATTTGTAATTTATAATGCGATTAAATTACTGGTATTTTTGTTCTACATGCACAGTCTCCAAATGTACTCACATCTTGAATGCATTAACATCCTTCATTTTGTTCGTAGTACGTCATTTCTTAAATTTATTCCACAGCAAAATCTTTCATAAATCGTCAAGCATTGCAGATCTTATTTTAGATACGTTTGGTACCAATGTCTATGTTCTGTGTATTGGCTGAACTGAAGTGACCGTGAACAGAACAACTCCATTCATTAATTCCTTGATTGGAAAATAAGCGGTACCGGTACAATGTTGCACCAGAAGTAAGTCACAGGTTATGGATGCACTTGCCAAATAGGAAATCGAAGGCTGGCAAAGATGCTAACTGGAGATTTGTGACAGGGCGGTTCCACGTCAGAATGATTCTTGTATTTATTCATGCACATGTACAAAAACACGTTTGTTTTATATCCATCACACACTTGCAGCCAGATACTTTATTGTGGGTGAACTGATGATCACTTTGGTCCATTTGTGGCGAAGTTTCATTGTTTATCGAGTTGGACGTTTCGGGACCGATTCACAAAATAATTTTTGAGCATGGGAAGGAGTAATACTCCCTTACTCATAAACAACTTTGTGAATCGTCCCACTGTGAATATACACCCCTTCCCCCTTTTACTTTATATAGGAAGACTCCTGGACTCATGGGAATTATTACGTCCTTTGTAATGACACAGTCATCTCCCCTGGGGACACATTCAGTGCTCCAATGATGTCTTGAACATGTATCACTTGTTAAACAAACAGTTTGTTTTCATTGTGAGATCGTTTGCTGGTTCGAGCCCCTTGTGATGGACACTGCCTGTTTTTGATTGAGTAGCTTAGTTCGAGAAAACGTTATTGCTTTAAACCTACAACTTTAAAAGTATTACTATATGAAAAATCCCCACGGAAAGGCAACAAAATGACTGACTCAGTTGAGTTTTTGAAAGAGTCGATGCAGGGCTGGCTACTCATTAGTATCTAAGCAGTACTGAACATTTGTGAATTAACCTGTAATCCAGTATGACGTTAAGCTTATTGGCCATCTAGAAGACGGGTGCTGTTGTTTATGGTTTTAAAATCACGGTTTTAAATGACTGAAAACACCTTACCTCATATAGAACAATCGATATGTGTAGAGGTGCGCTGAGGGGTAAATAATCACGCTGGGCACCGTGACTCAGCTTGACTCTTTATTTAGTACACGGGAGAGCGCCGGTGTCATTCCCACACGTAGAATCCTCAGTGTGTGAGATGTAGAGCGCTACACCACAATATGTCACACAGGTCTACTTGTATATTTAGGCGCTCTGTATATGTCTGCTTGCACGTTTTAGGCGCTTTACACCCTGCACGGTTTCTTAGCACCATCCAACTGAAAACCTGGGCCTCAGGAAGCATAATATTTAGTAGAAGTATAATAATTCGGGAAGCTCAGTGCCTCGGTAGCTTGGATGCGCCCGTCTCCAGCAGTCCACATGTCACCTTCTGTTACATTTTAAAAATGTGAGGCCCACCTTCACGCGTCCTCCGATTTATTCCGGACTGGAAACCAGTGCCCACCAGAGACGTCTGCATTTTCGTCTTGGGCCCCATAAAGATCTTATTGATAAAGTCCCCTGGTGGATAAATATTCCAGTGCTCTTTTCCCTGGCCATTAGTCACAATTTCCTCGTGTTGATCTTTTGCCAGGAGGACAGGGGAAGTAGTTACAAGCGCAAGCGATTACTGCATGTGTGAGTGCTTTTGACGCAGGACCCTGGTCTCCCATTAATACAAATATTGAGCCGGCTTAAGGGCATCTTTGTGTCACATTCCCTCAACATAAACCCAATATTCTTTCAAGCAAGTGGCCACCAAACAAGGAATCCCTCCCAGCCTTCTACACAAAGGGTCTGATTTATCAGTGTTTTTCCTGCCCGTTTATTTGTCTATGGCAAGGAAAGCCCTCTAGGTATAAACAGAGTTTGACATTTATATATATTTAGGGACAGAATAACAGAGGGAAATATTATCAGGGATTTGTGGGGTCTCAATTAAGCCTTGAGTAAATTATGTCCAGGTTTCTGGCTTAGCTCCTTTTCCTCCCGTTCGGCATGATTATATTTAACACGAGGATTTTTCTAAATTCTAAGATTTGGATAATGAGAGTAATTCGTAGGGCGCACGTGATACAATGATTCCCGTTTGGCCAACTGAGACACAAAAGTGGACCTACACATTTTTGAGAGGGGTGATCTTTTGTATACGTTGTAAAAATTAAACTTTACTTTATTATCACACATTAATTATTTTGATGCTTGACGGAGCGCTAAAATAAAGGTTTTCACCCAATTCGGAGCATGAAGTATAAGATTCAAAAAAGTTGGTGATGAATAGATTTAAATTATGATGCTTTTTAGAGCTTGAGTGCTGCTTAGCAGTGGTTGATGCTGATGGGGCAATCAGATGGAAATAAATATGCTGCTTCCCACAATAGACCAGTATTAGAAGTAGGAATGTAGGGATCTGGTGAAATATTCCCATTCACAAACCAGAGATGAGCAACTTGCAAACCGACAGCTTCTCTTTTTGTAATCAGTTGCCACTCCACCTAGACAGTAGGTAACTGATCAATTGTTTTTTTAAACGCATTTGTGGTCACAAATCATTCATACATTACGGCAACGGCTCTTTCATCCTTGGTATAAATTCTGGAATGTGGGGCGGAAGAGGAATGAATGGCCGAAGGAAAGATGACAGCGGGGAGAAATTACACATTGTTTTTAACCCCTTCAGCGCTGCGCGGATTCCCCCGCGGTGCTGAAGGGTTCGAGCGCGGGCGGGGCCATGACGGAACGGTTCCGTCATGAGCACAGCTCAACCGATGCTCATGACGGAACCGTTCCGTCATGAGCATCGAAGGGGTTAAGGGGGTCGATGTTACCCTTACTGTGCCCCAAAATGAACCACAAGACCAGAACGGATTTTAAAAAATTCACAGAAAACTACAAAAAATGTCTCTAGCGGCGAAATTTTGGATTGCTCCAGCAAATTTTTCAAAACTGTTCAAACTATCACATCATGCTATTTCGTATAATATTCTGCAAGCAAGCACATGCCTGGAGGTAAAACGTCTAAAAAGAAACCAGCGAGAGACTGGCTCACAAAGAAAATGACCCACTGAGAAATAAATTCTCCTGTCGGTATTGTGCAAGATTATTATTATTATTTTTTTTACATGAGGCGCATAAACAATTCTTTGATGAACCATATATATCTGTACATATATGTTTTCACTTTGTCACTTCGCGCCTTCCATTGCTTCCTCACTTGTCACTTGCGCCATCACCCTTGCTTTTCTCGAGCACAATAGTGCACCAAGTTCTTTTTGTGTTGCCCTGGCAATTCGTGCCCACAGTGCTGATATAACTGTTCTGTCTAAATTGTTTCTTTAAATATATGATGCCATGAGCACTTTCTAAAAACATACCATGAGTCTCCCTTCCCCATTTTGTAATGTCTTGCACATGCATTTATACTTGCCTCCCTCAATGACACCGGTTGAGACATTGTTGTTAGTTTATTGCATACTTACCCAGATCTCAACCTGGTCTATGGGTTATACTCCTGTAGTTTTTACTATTGTATCTAGGGTAAGTCATAAAATTATATGAACAGTTCAGGTGTCAATAGTTTGTTCAATTAAAGAGTACATAACTCAGTTGAACCATTTTGGCTTGTGGAGAAGCATTCCATAAAATCCAGTTCCTTAATCTTGTTGCGGGGATTCTGCTCATGCACATAACTATGCACAGGAAACCAGGACCTCAGTGAATTGTGGTGTACCAAAAAACTCACCTAAGTACCCAGAACCCCTATCTGACTAGCATCGGTGTCTCATTTGTTCTCCGTATCATCTCAAAGCTACCAATGATTAGACAACCCAGAACAAGCGACTTAGAGTACTCTCAGGAATGGTGGGAATCAGAAACACCTTTTCGTTATTATTCTCATATCAGTCCACAACAAGAGTAATCAGAGACACAGAAACGTTTAAAATGTTTATTTTTAACTACGTGCTCTAAGGTGCAGTACTTTGGCTAACATAAGCAGACAAATGATTAGAAATAAATCCATCTGCATTGTTACATTTCCATAGAAAATGAAGGGAGAAATCATATGTAAAATGTAAATGTAAATGTATGTGTCTTGTAAAGCGCACTGCTGCCCTGAGGCGTCCTGGCGCTGTAGACCGCTGGGGAACCCGTCCTGGCTATCCCTGTGAGATGGTCCCTCCAGGGTATCTCCAAGGTGAAACCAGGCATCCCCGGCGAATGTGGGGGGCCGTTGTGGAGATGAGGCAAGCTAATGCCCAGAGTCGCCGAGTGTGATCCCTGGTTAGAGTAGGCACCGAAACGAGAATTATCGAGTCCGCTGGCCCTGGTCCACAACCCTGCCGCGTCGGGGATTGAACCCTGGTCCCGGGCTGTCCTCTGCTTCTGGGTCTGCTTCCTCTAACCAGTGAGCCACACCTCTCCATATTACAAATGATAGTGGAAAACAGGTCCTATAATACCTTGTGAACCACCCTCCCTTGGCTAGTAAACTAGTTTTACAAACTAATAGAAGGTTTCTAGGTTTGAATGGGGAACCCCATACCTCAAAGATCAGATTAGGTGAATCACATCACAGAATCATCTCTGCTCTCTGTGTCTGGAAAGGTTTTCTCTAAGTGCCTGAATCATGCATGCAAATGCAATATTAAAGGCACCCGAGTTTCAGATATTTGCAGCTGTGTGCTTATTGTGTCTAGAGCGTGGGCCGATCAACCTGAATTCAACAGCATACATTGTTATTTGACCTTGACGGCTTCTGCACACAGTGTTCAGACTAAGGTCGCTGTGCACGTCTAGGGATGTGAATAACAGACCGTTCTCATGTGAAGAAAAAGCAAGCAAGCAGTTTTACTTGTAATAACAACTACCTGTAGTATTGTGTACAAAAGCAGCAAAGGTGTTTAACTTCTAAAGCGCTTATGCTAACATAGCAATGTGTGCACATAAAACCCTGTCTCCACTACACCCTCCCTTGATCGGACCATGCACAGAATAGGGAAGCAATGTAGGAACGCAGAGTTCAAGTTCGAGTGAGACAGAACCAAGTCCATATATTGCCAATCCATATAATTGGTAGTGAAATTTCAAAAAGTTTGTTTGGGAAAAAGTTAAAAATTAAAACATCTCTCAGGGACGGTATACAGCCCATCGTGGAGTAAAAAAGAAAAAGTAAAAAATTTGGTTTAGGACGTGCGGAAGATGGACAACTGCCAATTTAATCCATCAACGTGTAGGCACAGTACGTTGCAACTGCCTCCAAGAGGAAGTCATTGTAATGTTCAGTAAATGAGTTAGCCATCCAGTCAAGTAAAGTAAATGAACATACATGTTCTTCAACAACCGGAGCCTCTGGCACCATCAGAGGACAACTTGCGTGTTCTTCAAGATAACTTCGCGCCAGGAAGTCATGGGCTGCAGCATATATATCCCAATTCCCTAGGATTCCGCGTGACGCTCCACAGGCCATAATACCGATAGCAGAACAGTCCAACTCATGAGCCACTAAGGGACTCATTAGTCGATCATAATCCGGGGCAGGAGACGCCGTGTTCAACAGGCACAAATCCAGAGCCCATTCGAATGGACAATCGAGGCAATGGAAAACAGGTTGCACGCAAATAAAATATGTGAACCGGAAGGACAATTCATAGGCTACGCTCAAAGTGGCCAGTGGTAGTGTTCCATAGTATTCAAGCATCCGGTTGCACAGTTGAAGTAGCTGGGGCAGCTGTCGTGTGGTAAAGATCATGCAGCCATGGTGGAGCAAACAAATCAACAGCAGCATACCAGCAGTCAAGGCGAGAATTAACGGAAGCCCGCCGAAGACGCTGGAAAAAATAGAATGAAAAAATGCCGGTATCACAACAAATATTGTTTGGAACGAAGTCACAAGACCGGAGCTAACAACTTTGAAAAAATGCACCAAGCCAGTTGTTGACGAGGCACTGAATATAGTGTGAATCAGAGCACCGAAATGAAGTGGGAGATCAGTATTTAAAAGCGCATGCACCTCGGTGCGGGTGTTTGCCACGTGAAGGACAAATGTTTCACGGGAGGAAGTCAGGGCGACTTCTTTTTGAGACAATAGAGCCCTTATTCTGCTCATCTTGTTGAACTCTGCTTTCAAGGTTGATATGGAAGGCCAGATGAATACATCCAGTCTCCCATGCAGGGGTGGGAAAAGGACATTCTTACAACAGACTACTTGTTGTGAGACAGTTACAATGTACGGAATTCCCACTAGCATCCTGCAGCATGCCTCATTATTTAAAAGCAAATATCTACCGTTTGCGAATAACGTCAAAGTGGGTGTGATCGCTGGCACAGGATTTCCCTTCAAAATGCAAGCTAAATTTGGCGCGTGAACGTTGCATGCGCTATGCAATTGGATGTTCCTACAAACTACTGAATGATCAGGTGTTGAAGTGCAATCCTCTCCTTTCAAATAAACCTCTTTACCCTCTCTCATGCCTCTTTATGTAAATGGGAGTGACCAAACTTCATCTAGGAAAGCGGTACCCAATGGTTCGTATCTGCCTAAGGCATAGTGTTTCATACATGAACTGAATTTGAACAATGGAAATGGCAGTGTGATTAACCCATGGATAAGCCACACTGCTAAGTTTGATTCGGCCACAGAAAATGGTAAAGGTTCCAACTTTTCAATATGCAATAGTGAATATGTTGCATCCTTCATGGACATGAACTGTTGTTTATCAGTCAGATTGAACGGCAAGAATTAAGATGAAGTATTTATGTAGTCCCAGGGAACTTTCCCAGCCTTCAATGTTTGTAAAGTCCATGCAAACTGCATTATAGTACACAATTGATTTTGACCATGGTATAAAACAGACATATCATCCTGTACTGGAAGAAAGGGTGTTAATGCTATTATCAATGACAGCAAGCACTTTTTCCAAATGTGTTTGATCAATAGCTCTTAATCTAGAAGCAGTTTCAATTTGAGATCATTTCCAAACTTCGTTGTAAACAGCATACACCCATCTTTTGGACGTGCCACCCACAGGGCCCTTAACAAAATCATTCAAATCTACTTTGTCATTTAATTTGGATAAATGAAGTTTAACAGATGCCAAGGTGGAGTGTTGCAGCCAGTTTTGACATAATTTACCTACGGAATAGGTAGTGACTGAATGGGAAGATTCAAATCGGGGGTCCACCCTAACCTGTGTATAACCGGGGAGCAGACCCAGAAAACGATGTTGACAGGAATCTGAACTTTTCTGCCATAATAACCATCCTTGAGGATCCAAGGTAGAAATATTGAAGGATGTATTAGTAATGAATGACTGCAATTCATCCAGGGACAGATCTGTGTGATTATCCCATGCTGGATAAGCACCCAGATCAGGAATGGAAGGGGAATTCATCTTTTTAGAAGTAGCCAATCCAAAACAGGTGGTCTGAAAAATAGTAGAATTCAAAAACAACAGGTAGTTAGATATAAGGCATGCACGATGCAGTGCTTCTCTGCCTTGTACCTACCATGCTTTGGAACCCCAAACGGACTTAAGATCAATGGTACTTTTCCACAGCTCATAGCCCCCTACAGCTAATTCAAACATAAAAGACTTCGAAAACAGTAATTTAGTGTGGGTCAGTCTAACTTTGAAACCTGATTCAACAGCCATTTTAAAATAAAATGCTTCAGGCTTAGATACACTGAAATCAGAAAAATATGTAAATTTTTTCACTAGAGTTTTGGAGCTGCCTTCAATCGGTGCTGGACAATGTTCCCATTGCGTGTAATTAACGACACTTCTGAATGTATTCACTTTATGCAGGAAATGATTGCCATAGTGTTGGTAACAAAACAATTCTCCATAATTTGCTGTGTCTAAATACAAATCTTCAGCATCAAAAGCAGCATAATATTTCAAATCAGAAAAAAGAGCCTCTACGCCTTGGACATCCCAATCATCAGAGCGTATGTTTTGTTTGACAACATCCCCCATAGAAGCACAAAGTACATTGGGGACATTAATCACCTCTGTGGTGCCATGAATTTGAAACTTAACAGCATCCCATACAATCCCATCTAACACAGGCCAGGCAGTAATGTTAACAAAAGTCTGGTCCCTCTTCATAATGTGTGAGTGGGGAGTCAAAGGTCCATCAATTAATCTAATTGCAGATCTTCCTTTAAGATAATGTCCATTCACTAGATGAAAAAAGACAACCACAAATCCAATGGACATGTATAAAAAAATAGATAAGAGCACCACCCAAATGTAAGTCCAAGGGGGAATTAAAAAATGTCTTTTAAACTAAACAGCAAAAATTGAAATTTTCGATGAGGCATTTGACTACGACGAATTGGCACTATAGGCCCGTACCCGGATCGAACCTCACCTTGACAAAACTCAGCATCCTTACCGCGGATGAGCACATAGGAAAGAAATTCAAGTCTCCTATACATTCTTTTCAAGAATACTCTAGTCTTACTACCTGAGAGGCTTTTGTTTACACTCTCCAAACTCCAATACCATTCTGTACCTGAATCTCCACCTTATGAATACTCGCGTAGGAGGCGCTGGCTCTCTATTTATTGTGCCCTGAAGAAGCCTTTTGTTTGGGCGAAACGCGTTGGCTGCTTTGTATCAAGAGCACATCGTGAATAAAAATCAAAGGAACACTAAACAACGACGTGAAGCTTCTCTTTGTCTCTTCTGAATTGTTGTATTTACTTTATACTAGAAAACCCTTGGAATGTTGCCTCTCATACCCCTGTATTGAAAAACGTGACTGGTTAACTGCACTTGATTGTAAACCAGGCAACAACACATCTGTGGGATAAGCATACTCAGTATCTTCAACTGGTCCACCAGCCGGTGGAGGCAATAAAGTATTAGTAACTTTATGCATCTCGATGGCAACATCAGGCCTGTTGGTATATGCTGGAGCCAAAACAGAATTTCTCAGCATTGCTGGACAAGAGACCGCTGGAGTCATACTCAGAAGAATCGGCCACTCATTGTAGTTTGACATTGTCAATGGAGATGTACCTGTTATCCTTGCGACCAGGAAGTGGAGGTAAAATGACTGTTCTTGTACCCTGCACACCAAGCACTGGAACCGGTGCACGGTAAGAGGGGCCAAACTCCTTCTTGTTCTCCACCTTCTCATGGACCAGGTCATCAACTCGAAGTAGCCAGCCAACTACCGGAATCTGAAGCGCAACATCAGTTGTGGAGGGCAAGTGTTCCTTTGCAAGACTGTCTTGGGTCTCTTGTAGATTCTGTAATACAGCAGAATGATCGTCTACGTCAAAGGGTTCGGCCGACGCCGCCATGTCTAGACCATCAAGGTCCGGGGCAAACATCTTTATGCCAAAGAGCATTTCGTATGGGGTCCGCCCACCCAGAGACCTTCTAGGGAGATTATTAAGTGCACGTTGTACGCTATACAAATGGGCCAACCAGTTCCTGCCAGTACCTAAAACCCTAGCTGTCAGGGATTGCTTTAAGTCACGGTTCATTTGCTCCACAACACTATTGCCCTCAGCCCGGTATAGAGATGAAAATTTGACTTGGATACGCAAAGATCTCATGGCATCCTTGTACGCCTTAGAGACGAACGCTGGACCCTGGTCTGAATGGAGTTTACCACATGCAAAAATTCCCACAAAGACATGCAAATCCCTGATGACAGTTCGAGCATCAGCACTCCGTTGTGGCCAGACCCATAGAAAACGTGTGCACGAATCCACTGCAACTAAGATGTACTTATCCGCAGTATCAGAGGAGAAAGGACCACAGTGATCTAAATAAACACAGCCAAGTGGTTTATTAGATATGTGCAACTGTGTTTGAGGCGGACGCACAGCAGTCAAAGGTTTAATCTGCTGGCAAATGTCACAATTAAGGACATAAGCACGAGTCTGTTTATACAATCCGTGCCACCAGTAATGTTGTTGTAAGATAGTAACAGTTGCTGAAACGCCGGCGTGTGCAGAAGCCATACCTTTGTGAGCTGCTGTTATCAAGGAAAGTCTGCAGTCCGCGTTGGGAATCAATCTGTCACCAACATCGTTGATTCTCACATAGGGAACTTTATCAGGATTAAATGATAAGAGTATTTAGAAAGGAAACCACAAGGGCAATTATCACCCTTATCTGTTGCAGCAATTGCTGCCAAGATGTCATCATCAATCTTACTTTTGGATCTTATAACTGCTACTACTAGATATGTTGCCACTGCTGTTTTCGCTGCTTCGTCAACTAAACTGTTGCCAACAGCGTAGACACCCACGCGCTGGTGACCAAGAGTATGAATTACATTCACGAGGGGCAGACGTTGTTTAAGTTCTGCGACTCGAACCCAAAGCATTTTATGTTTGATTGTGCTACCTTTGGAATCATGATACTCATTCTGAGACCAAAAAAATAAATTGTTGTTGTAAGACTGAACACAGTAAAAAGAGTCACTCACTATAAGAGTAGTCCCTCAAGGATCAGCAAACTCCTGTGCAAGCACCAGAGCACGAAGCCCTGCCAACTGGGTGGTACAATCACCCAATGTCTGCGTGTGCACGACATCAGACTTAAATTCACCATTTACGAAAGTACCAGCCACTATTGCGCAGGCCGCTGAATAAGCATGCTTAGAATCCGTCGCCGGTTGCGCCGAACTGTCAGTGTAAATGATACAATGGTAATCCTCAAGCGGGCGCAAGGACAGAGGAGCTGGATGAACAAATTCATACTGCAAATACTCCTGAGTCTGCAATGAGGCATCAAAGATGTAAGTGACATCCGGAGACGTCAAAGAAGTAGCCCATTGTATCCAACGCGGATGCAAAGCTTTAGAATTTGGTACACTGGCGTTCGTCACCACCTCAAGAGCAGGATACGGTGTGACAACCAACATGCGTTTCCCATGCGACAGCGCTCTCTCCTTTAGAATCGCCATCTGCACTGCAGTCAAAACCTTTTCGACCGTGGAAAAGCGCATTTCAGCCGAAGTGCACAAGTGTGACTTGTAAGCAATAGGGACTGTGTCTCCCTCATTGAACATTAAGTACGTGAAACCCACTGCGCCTGGCTCAATTCTTATTACGAGGTTAGTGCGGTTCTCACGCGTCAATAAGTATTTAGAAGCAAGAAGATCAGCATGCAAAGATTGC
This sequence comes from Triturus cristatus, assembly GCF_964204655.1. NCBI lineage: Eukaryota > Metazoa > Chordata > Amphibia > Caudata > Salamandridae > Triturus > Triturus cristatus. Next base: position 495,898,177 of record NC_140588.1, read on the forward strand.
AGGATAGCTGAATGTTATGGCAGCCAGCTCGATTTGGAAAAAGATGGTTGTACCAAGGCATATGGCGGCTTGATATGCTAGGCATAATCGGGAATGTAAGTACGCCCGAAATTAAAAAAAAACAGCAGTGATTGTAGTTTTTTCAGAGTTGTGGGAGCGTGCAAGCATGCGCATTTCTCCAGGAAGTGAGGTGCTAAACCTCAACCTTCATTGTTGAGTTCATAGCCCAAAAACAACACTGTATACTGTGATTTTGCAAAGTTAAATTTGTAACCGAAGTCCGCAAACATAACAATGATGCGGTCAACGTAACACAGATGTGGCCATAATTCGTCGTCTGTGAGATAAATATCATCAACATACGAGTACGCATCAGGGTCAATGCTCTCCAACAGAGAGACCACACACGCGGCAAAGCCACCTGGACTGTTTTTGTAGCCCATGGTTAATCTTTTAAAGTGTTTCTGTTTGCCGCCAGAAGTAAAGGTTGTCCATTGACCACTAATAGAGGACATGTTATGGCTATAAAAGCCATTGGCGATGTCAAGTGTGGTTTTAAACCTTTTTCTCACAAGACTATCAACCAGGGCCGAACTGTGGGTATTTTGTACTGCACACGTCTGACAATGAGAGTTCAAATGTCAGTAATCCAAAACTAGGCGGTACGACCCATCAGGTTTGGTTACAGTGAAAAGAGGATAATTCATGGGTGACACACATGTTTCAATTACACCTTGATATTCCAACTGATCAAGGATTTCTGCGATGTGAGATCTAGCTTCACGGCGCATGGGATATTGGGGTTGTGGCTGTGGCATAGACCGTAACGGAATCTCATGGCTTGGTGATAATTTATCCCACCCAACCTGAGTACGGTACAATGCTGGAGAAAACACCTGTGCCCACTCTTCTGCAAAGTTCTGTCCTTGCTCCTTCGGCACAGTGTGCGCGAAAGATGGGAAGATTACCTCCTCCCCTCTAGGATCAGCCAAAATGAAAACTGGGGGCCAGTCCGCCTCTGCTAGCAAAATGTCATATGTAGAGGTCCGATTTTCCCAAAATATCCCTTTTATGGTACGATGTATGTCACCTTCAATTAAAAGGACTATGTCATATAGTCTGTCAGGGGGAGCCACTGTCAGCAGTTTCTACAGTAATAAATGTGTCAGTTGCTGTCGCCTTCAGATATGGACGCAGTGCTTGCCTCACTATTGTAACCTCCACTGCGCTGTCTAGCAGCGTTTGTGCCCATGTCAGGTTCCGAAGCTGCGTTCTCACTCTCTGTGGCATACCTCGCCATTAGTGCAGCAACCTTCTTTTTCTGAAACGGAGGTCGTTGACATGCAAATTCGTCCTGCTTGCCTTTACCATCAGCCGGGCGGGGCTGCTCACGTCCTTGTGGGGCACCCCGACCTTTGCCACGTTCTCCTCCACCGGATTGTGAGAGCGATGTTTCCTGTGAAGAACAAGGAGAACGTTGTTCAGGAACCTGAAATCTATCAAGAGACCTAATTCTAGTGCGATTGCACAATTCATAAGTGCGTTCATTAGTCACTTGTACCGGTGACGCGGCACAAGACCCTTGTTTCTGTTGCTGCTTCTCCTGTTTCTTAGTTTTCCAATTTTGTTTAGGAAAAGCTGGATGGTCTTCTTTAGTAGACTTAACTGTCTGAGTTTGCGGTTGCGCTGTTGTTTTAGCAAAAGGCTTAACACCCAAACTATTGCGGCCAATGATCTTATAAGCCTTCGCAATAATTCTCTGTAACTGCCGGGGTTTATCGACGTCGGCGACGAGGTGCAGCTCATTCGACACTTGAAAGTTAACCGCATCTCACTTGACGTTAGCAAGGACGAGATCAGCAACTAGATCGAACACGCCGACAAGCCTCCTGCCCAACTCGACCGCCGCCTCTGGACCGTGCTCATCCTGAACACGCTTGATCACGGAGGGCAACACAGTCATAGACGGTGTGCCGAAGCACTTCGAGTAGACTGCTGCAAACACTTTACCCCAGATCTCACAATCAGTTACCTCTGGGACCAAGTCTTTCTGCAAAGTAATGGTAAGGATCCTGTGTTTTTCCATAGGAGTAGAATTTGGAAATACCGCTTCCAGCTGGTCAAATTTCTCAGCAAGCCAATAAGGCATATCGTCCTTATTCTGGTGGCGCTTGCCCATTACCAAATTAACCATGACGGGACTAATAGTAATCCCAGCCGGTCCAGCTGGTTGCGTCCCAACCCCAGGTGCCCCCACCTGGACATTGCGAGAGACGTATTGCACTAAAGCCCTATGCATTGCAATCAAGGCGGTGTGGAGTTGACGTAAGTCATCCAGCGGGGCTAGCAAATATCGTGGATGTGGTGTGAACCCGGCCAAGACTGGCCAAGTGGCCCCTGGAATAGACAAGGGACCTAACCGAACCGGTGTAACGGTGTCGGGGAGGGCGCCATTGAACCAAATACGATAATGCAAAGCAGAAATAGGAATCTCTTGCATCCTATATGGCGTGTAATTAGCTGGAACAGCCGTAGAAGTGTATGCATGAAACGTCTTATCATCCGCATTCACCTCTGGAAAAGTAACCCAGGAGTAAAACAGCTCATAGGGGAACGATGCATCGGCACTCACTACAAAGATAATAGACATTCCATTGTCTGGCACCCCGAACTGCATCAAATGACGCCGGAGAGGTGTGTGACTATGCGCTGCAATAGTGACTTCAGCCATAAGGACGCAGAGAAGAAAAAACAATCTATATTAACCCGTAGCACAAAAAGGGTCAGTTATTGAAAAAGAAAACCTTTTTAATTGTCAAGCTTGAATGAACCTATAAATCAACGATATAGTTAGGTTTAAACCATCACTCCCGTCAACCGTAAACAAGAGTGAGGGTGTTGTGGACAAATATAAGCACTACTAAGGCGTCTCAATCATAAGACCAAAACGTTGGGCGCCATGTTGCGTGGATTCTGCTCATGCACAGAACTATGCACAGGAAACCAGGACCTTAGTGAATTGTGGTGTACCAAAAAGCTCACCTCAATTCCCAGAACCCCTATCCGACTAGCATCAGTGTCTCATTCGTTCTCCATATCATCTCGAAGCTACCAATGATTAGACAACCTAGAACAAGTGACTTAGAGTACTCTCAGGAATGGTGGGAATCAGAAACACCTTTTCGTTATTATTCTCATATCAGTCCACAACAAGAGTAATCAGAGACACGGAAAAGTTTAAAATGTTTATTTTTAACTACGTGCTCTAAGGTGCAGTATTTTAGCTAGCATAAGCAGACAAATGATTAGAAATAAAACCATCAGCATTGCTAAAATTCCATAGTAAACAAAGGGAGAAATCATATTACAAATGATAGTGGAAAACAGGTCCTATAATACCTTGTGAACCACCCTCCCTTGGCTAGTAAACTAGTTTTACAAACTAATAGAAGGTCTCTAGGTTTGAATGGGGAACCCCATACCTCAAAGATCAGATTAGGTGAATCACATCACAGAATCAGCTCTGCTCTCTGTGTCTGGAAAGGTTTTCTCCAAGTGCCTGAATCATGCATGCAAATGCAATATTAAAGGCACCCGAGTTTCAGATATTTGCAGCTGTGTGCTTATTGTGTCTAGAGCGTGGGTCAATCAACCTGAATTCAACAGCATACATTGTTATTTGACCTTGACGGCTTCTGCACACAGTGTTCAGACTAAGGTCGCGGTGCACGTCTAGGGATGTGAACAACAGACCGTTCTCATGTGAAGAAAAAGCAAGCAAGCAGTTTTACTTGTAATAACAACTACCTGTAGTGTCGTGTGCAAAAGCAGCAAAGTGGCAAGATGGCGTTTAACTTCTAAATCGCTTATGCTAACATAGCAATGTGTGCACATAAAACCCTGTCTCCACTACAATCTCTGGGGAGCAGGAATTTTCCTGCAAATATGTTTATATTCACAACATAAGGCTTCCTTAAGAGTTGCCCAGAATTCCCAATGGATCTGGTCACGGGGATCTCAGCCTAATCGTTAATTGCAAGGTGTAAAATAAACCATCCAGATTATCTGTTGAGCTTGATTAGGAGTACTCCATGCACAATCTGCACCTCTTCGACAGTTCTTCTAGGGAACCCTTGTTGCATTTACAGGGTAATATTCAAAGGTGGAACAGAATCATATCAGACAGATGACACACATGGTCCTTTCAAACCCTGTAGACCTGCCATGCCTGTCATGTTTCCCCAGGAACTTTGGCTGCTGACAGTAACTGAAATCTCAAGGGGACTCAGTGGGGGAGAGTGAGGAATTACCTGAGGAACTGGATTCATAATTAGCGATTTCCCCTAGTAATTACTCATTACTCAGAGGATTATTAGGTTTCAACCCCAAACCTGGTTATTTCAATGCCTTCGGAGTTAATTGGATTTCCAAGATCATTAGCTATGGCGGTGCATTTGTAATGAGGCCCACAGAGTACATCTGACCCATTTGGTAAAAGTGTACCAAGAGGTGTGAAAGATGCCCCCTTATTGATGTAGTCCTCAATTATCAGATGTAAAATTTGTGATGTCAGTCTAACACTAGTATTTTTCAAAAGTCAGTTATAGAGGTTGGTGAAGAATTTCACACAAATCTACTGAGCCACTGCCATTCCTTCTCTAGATTAAGGATCAAAACCTTATGATAAATACAGTGTCTTGTTTAATCATAGCTTTATTTTTTTACAAATGTAACAATATATGTTTTTTTCTGATTTGCTAATCCAATGACCTTATTGCTTCAAATAAAATACAGTGATAATTGTTATAAATCGTTCCTCTGTGCTGCAATACAATCAGAGTTGCTTCACACTTTTATTGGGCTATATATTGAATTAATCATGATTTGGAGTAGGGTGCCAATTACCCATCACATCACCTGTTGAGTTGGTCACTATACGCAAATTATTAAACCAGTTGTTTTCCCCAGGTGAGAAATTCCGTTCTCAAACTCTCAAAAGCATTGCATCAGCCATCTAGTTCTGTCTTGTCTGCTTTTACAGTGCCATCACACCCTCAAAATTTGTCACCTACCCTTTATTCTTTAAATATGTATTAGTCCTACCCTTATTAAATATGCTGCTGATGCATCTTCTTACGCAGTGTACTGGTATTTTCTCCAAAACATTTGACCATCTTCTTTCCAACCACCCTACTATATTTCTCACCTTTCATAATCGACTTAATGCTCACCAATTGGATTTTCGTTCTCTTGACAGGTCCATTACTGATCCCTGGCTCACCAGATACACCTTTGCAGCATTTGACACTATCACTCACCCCCCACAGCTTTCCACCATAATCACTCCTGATATCCCTAGCCCAGCCTTTGACTGGATTTCTTCCTACCTCTAAATGTTCCATTGTATATGTCACACTCTTACCAACCACTTCCCTACCAGGTGTGTCCTCCAGTACTTTTTACCACCTCTCATGGTAACATCATCTTTCCCTGTGGACCCTCCTATTACCTATACACAGATGATATCCAAATCTTCTTATTTCTCACCTTCACATCTCACCTTTAACACGAATATCCATCTGTATGCTGGAAAATCTCAATTGGATGGCTATTCACTCCCCTGTGTTGATAGAGTCTAAAAGAGAGATAATATACTTTTGTGTCACTCCACTCCTGCTTCCCTAAAGATTTTCATCTACTCATCCACTGACACTATGGCCGCTTCCTTCACAGTCAGAAAACTTAGTCTATTTATCAATTTATCTATAAAAATGAAAACATTCATTAGCATTGCAGCAAGTTAAACAGATGGAAGAGCTGCTCAAACAACAATTGACATATAGACAATACATTAAATACTTCACTGTTCCTAAGCAACTTACATTTAACATAACAAGAACCATGTATGCCCCCCTCACCTCTCAGATATAAGCCTACCTCAAGCTATCAATGGCAGCTTGATTGATTCACAGCCAATGATACCGCACGGTACAAGCTACTGATCCCAGTATTTAACCCCCCTCTCAATTATTGCTAAGGTACAAGCTACTGATCCTAGTGCTTAAAGCTTCCCCCAGTTATCACTCAGAAATCTATTACTTGCCCATATGAACTCCCTACCACCAACCTATGTGTGATTCCCTCATTTCATAGGCTATAGACTGAGCTTAAAAATCATCTCTTTCTATAAGCATATAAAGAAAAGGAAAAGAAAAAAGGAAAAATCACTCCCCGCAGTTCACCCTACACATTCACCTCCATATTAGCAATCTCTCAACTGTGAATATGTAATATATATATAAGAAACAACAGAATATGTTTATATATTGTCTTGCTACTGTCATCTACCAACTACTATGCCTGCTATCTTTTCTGTGTATCCACTAAAACTGAGACCAATCCATGTGCTTCTATCATATTGTTATGTTCAACATTTCTTGTAGTAATGCTCCACTTTTTTCAATAACTAAGAGCCTCATTCACAATCTGCACTCAGGAGTCCATGAAGTAATACTCATGTATCAATATGTAATGAGGTACGAGCAGAGATCTCTGTCTACACCTGTCCTTTCTCTCATGTGCAGAGCTTTCCACCACCTGTGGGTAACAATGGCCACTTAGTTTTAAAATTTTGTTGTAGCTGTAGGTGTAGCCAGGGAGAAGGGCATGACAATGGGGAATATCCAGTACAAAATAGGAAGAGGAAAGGGAAAATGAAGGGTGGGTGCAGGAAAGCACATGCAACTAAAAAACACCTACAAAAGGAAAAGCAGTTGAATTTCACCAAATTTAAAACCATATCTACCGCAGTAGTACTAGAGCCCAAACAGGCTGGGATCTACTCCAGCCAAGCCTTAGAGTAAGTTCCACAACTCACATGACCACTTATAGATAAGATACTGCAAGTGAATCCCATTGAAATCACTGGAGGCTTGGAGCAACACTACCAACTCAATGTGCAACAGCTAGGCATTTAGGAGGAAATTGACATCTTCGGATTTACCTTATTGGGTTGTACACTAAGAAAACAATAACAATGTAAATTATAATAGGAGGCATAGAAAAAAGCAAAGATCTGCACCTTAATAACATGCATGACTCCCTCAGGAGCAATTTTTTTTAAAGTTCACAGAACCTTTGTGAGTCAGTTGCTATCATGGAAAAACAGATTTGTTTATATTTACATTTTTGAAAATGGAGAAATGATCAATTATTTGGGGGGAAAATAGAAATATAAAGTGACATTTTCATTCAGGCCCTTCCATGCAAGATCTGCAAGATCTTTACTTTATGAAAACAGCAGAAGGTCATTTTAATACTAGTTAGGGCATGTAAAAGAAGAAATATCAATAATGAAAATAATTAGTATCATCAATGAGATATGTCAGACCCAGTTTCAGGTCAGGCATGGGTCACAACCATGGGGTTTGAGGATTTCGCCTTTGGAGTCCAGGGTCTGTTTTCTTTGGAACAATAAACTGGGCCAAGTACATCCCTTCCACACTTGACCCTCAGGGTAGTGAGGTTGATCACTCCAAGGTGTCTCAGGGAGGTATGTGCAAGTAAAGACTCAGAACTCAATCAAACAAACAATAGAAACAATAAGGAGCTGATTACGATGTGAGTCTACCCAACACAGTTGCTGAATCAGGACCAACCGGCCTCCGGTCAGCGGTCCCTACTGCATTATTTGGATGCAACTGCACATGCTGCAACACAAGCTCCGATAGAGAAATGGAAGTTTGTGTAAATCCTTGCGCTGTGTGCGCAGGGATTTAAGCCTTTAACCAGAGGCTGTGGAAGCATGGGGGCCCTGCTAGGGGCCCCCAAAGTCACTTTTTGACAGGCTTTTCATGTTGGAAAGCCCAACGTGAAAAGCCTGCTGGACACCACCATCATAATCCCCTCAGCGGAAATGCCGTCCGTAGGGGATTATGTGCAGCTTTCGATTGGCCAACAGGCTCCTTGAGCCCGTCGGAAGCCAGCCGGATTGACCAGCCGGTTTCAAATCTGACAGCCTTCAATGTAGTAAGGCTGCTGGATTTGAAGCGTTGGATGTCGGTCGGAAAGCCTCAGACCGCAGTCCTAAATGTTTTTCTCTGAGGAAAATAAAAAGAACTTTAATCACACTACTCAGAGCTACAGATAAACAATGAGCAGCACTACAGGGAAGATATTCAATGGATGCTAAAGGGGTTACAAAACACACAAACAGATGCTTTAGATTTCAGCACAGGTGCATCCTCCCTGTGGTGGACTGGAGCAGCGTTCCTGAGCTACATGACCCATAGGGCAGTCTGTATGCTTTCACTAAGCAGTTTTCTTAAGTGGTTTGCAATTATCTCAACAAAGTCCCACCAAAATCTGTTAGTCAAGTTCTCTGTCAATTTTGTTGTTCAGGGGTTGGGGCAGATGGAAGCGGCACAGTCAAAGGCACTTTGATAAGGCAAGTCCAGCACAATGTCTGGGGCTTTCCTTCCTCTTGTCCATGGTGCACTGGGTGTAGTTGAGTGTAGCACAAGTCCTCTGCTCTTCCTATGAGACGGTTGCTGGAGAAAGGACATTAGTGAGCCACAGGTTCTCATTGGCTTTTGTTAGGTACACAGGGGAGATGGGAGAGGTCTGTTAATTTCTCCAGACTGGCTGGATGGGTTTCTCCTCAGGAAGACAGCTCCTGGGGGAGACGTCACTCCTTTTCCCATCTCAGCAGGCAGACAGGCTCCTAGAACTAATGTTGACCCGCTTGAGCCTACTGGCTATAAACAACACCAGCCCTGGATCGAAACAGCTCTCTGAGTACTCTGTGGAGTTTTGTTGGTATCCCAGGTATAGGAAGATGCTCTGCAGTAGAGAGATTCAGACAGTGAAGATAGCTTGTTATTGTTCTAGGCATCCATGGTATGAGAAGATGCTTCACAGTGTTTGTATTGTTTAAACTGCTCTCCTTGTGAGCTCCATGGCATGTGATAATAGGGACAGATCTGAGTCCATGGATTTCTTACTTTTCTAGATTTAGTTGGCAGAACATAAGCCACAGGTCACATGCCTGTAGACTGGAGTTTGAGACATTGCCCACAGGTCATAATCTCTGACTTTGTAGTGTCAAGCTTTAGGTGATTAAGCATTATCTATACATCTAAGGCCTGGAAGAAATTGCCAAGTCTTGACTTGTAGTAGTCAGTCTTCTGGACCATCTACTTTTAGGATGATTTGCATATTATATGCATATTTGTAACATGTAAGAATTATCTGATAAGGTCTGGTAAGCGGGTTTGATAGATATTGAATCGGAGAGGAGAAGTTATTGACTGGTAGGATGCTGCAGTGTTGGGTATGAGGGGCAAGTACAAAATTGGTATGAACACCAAGCTTTGTCTGCCTTTCAGGTATGAAGCAATCCATTATAGGGCCTTTTCACATGTTTCAAGATGATGGAGTATGTGTAGTACCGTCTGGTGGGAAAAACTGACAAATACGACTCATAAATTCAGAAGCAGCCACACCTTTCTCATCCTTTGTGACTTTTAGGTCATCACATACTGTTATGAGGGCTGACTTTGTACCTTCACCTGGTCTGAATCCAGAATGTTGATTCAAAAGCAAGTCCTTTTCCTCAGTAAAATTGCAGAGTTGAGTAAAAATTGTCCTTGCAAATAGTTTACCTAGAAATGGTCTGTTGGACATTGGCCTGTAATTTTCTGAATTGGATGGGTTTAGATTCTTGTTCTTGTCGTGTCATGTAAGAAGGGTTTAGCTCCGAAAGAAAGATCATGATTCCAAGGACTTGTTTTGTAAGATTCTAGCTAATCCTGATGGCCTACTGTGTGTTGATAATATTGTAGAATTGTTTTCCAGAGAGGAGGTTGAAGGTGGTAAGAGATTGGAGGCTGCTGAGGTACATCATTGCAGTGGTGCTGTCATGTCTAGGAAGAATGCTAGCTGATTTATACTTAAGGTACTGCTACTGAGACCAGTTCCTTGGAGATTTTGTCACACAAGATCTGAGTTTCTGAGGTCTCTTCATTTTAGCACTCTGGCTTGTTGAATTCTGCTAAAATCTTGTGCACTTACTTTGATAAGCAGTTAGCTTTCATTATGTATGAGGATTTCTTTGTGTGGTTCTGAGGACTCCTTAGTCAGCTCTGGTGGCATCGCAGAATGAGTCTCTCATTTCCATCCCTTGTTTTCCTCTAATTGTGTTGTAGAATGTTGATTTGTGTTTTCAATATTCTGGTCTTGTTGTTAAACCATGTGGTCTTCTTCTTATGGTTAACCATGGAATTTGATTTTAGTAGTAGCTGGTTGTCTAGTATAGCAAATATCCAGTTGTATAAGGTAGGTATGTCCTAAGGTTACATATAGATTAGTGTTTTTGTGGGGTGGGAGTTAAGTTTTGGGATGTCCATTTTTTGGTTTGATTTTTGCTGTCTCCGTTGTTATTGACTCGAATGTTGATCCTGAAGACAACGATGTGGTGGAAGTTCCAGATGACTGGGAAGTTGTCAATTACAGATGAATCAGCTATGGTGGCAAATATACATCCAATGTGTTAGTCCCGACACCCTTGGTGTAGTATTCACCAAAACATTTGACCTTCACTCCTCCTGTTTTGTTGGATTTGTTTTTGTTGGCATTAGTACTCTGTGCCCTTTACCAATGCTAACCAGTACTAAAACGGTTGTGCTCTATCCTTCAAACAGGGTAAAATTGTCCTACAACTAATTGTCATATGTAATTCACTTGTAAGTACTTAGAAAATGGTAGTGCATGTACCCAGGTCTGTAAATTCAATGCTACTAGTCAGCCTGCATCAGAATGCACCAATGTCTGATTAGGTATCAATTAGCAGCATATTTTGAAATTTATCAGTACATAATACGTGAATTGTATAATGCCCAAACAGGGTCAACAATTCAAAACAGTGTAGTATATATAACCTCCCAATGCTTTAGTGTGAGGATCCTTTGGGGCCTCTTGAAGTTATACATGTTATAGTGATACCAAGAATCCTGAATTGGTTGTGCTCGGATTTCATTTATTTTGCCCTGATGATGACCCTATACTGTTATAAGAGTTGAAACGCTGTCAACACTCTCTGGTTGAGAGAGACTCTCATTGATTGCCCCTTTTGGGACTGGAATTCATTTGATTGGATTTTACATTTTCATTCCAGAACTTACACCCCAGATTGGGTCTCTCTGCCAATTCTTTGTTGCTATTTGTGATCACCTTTTATCTTTTGCGCAGATTGTTACATGAATGTTTTAAGCACTGCATGATAATACTTCACTGAGCACTTTATCATATTGATTTTATTATGATATTTATAGTATTTGTCTGCACATTTAAAAAAAATTCCTTTCTGGGTGTTCTCCAATGTTTTTCATATAATGTATTGTTTTCAATCGCTGACCCTATTTGAGCATTATGCAATACACATAATAGGTATTGATACATTTCAAAATGTACTTCTAAGTGATAACTAATTTGACATTGTGGTATTTAGACAGCCTACACCCCAGTCCTTTTGGGTCTACGGGTTACTCCTGTGGTTTCGATAACTAGAGGGCCTGCAGCGCTAACCATCCCACCCACTAAAGTAGTCTTTTAAAACATGTCTCAGGACTGCCAAGGCATTACAGGATTACAGTTTTAAACAGACATTTCGACTTGACAAAATAAACCTTTCACCAGACCTAAACCTTCATTTTTTATACTTATAAGTCATCCCTCAGTTAGGCCCTAAAAGCTCATAGGGTAGAGTGCATTGTATTTAAAAAGTAGCACATGTGTACGAAGGTTATATATGTCTGGGTAGGGAAAAACTCCTGAAGTAATTTTTACTGTTTTAAGGCCTATCTCTGCAATTGGGTAACACTGGGTTACCTTATTGCATTTAATAAGTGATTAGTGTTGATTGGGAGCAGTTAGAGATATGGTCTTTTCACATAAATGTCGGCCATCCTGGCAGCATGACCTGGAGGAGCTGCACCCAGCTCCACTTGCACCTCAAAGGACTTTGCCTCACACAAACAAAGACATCTGATGCCAGGCCTTCCATATCATTTGCCAAACTAGACTTATTGGATCAATGACAGAGGAAGGGAAGAATTTTCTGGAACCAGATGTGGGGGTAGTATAGGGAATCCCCCACTTCAAAGGCTGTCACCAGGTATAACCATCAGAATATTCATGGACCTGTAGACATTACAGAAGAAGGGCTGCCCTACTCCCACAGGACTGCCCTGCTGCTGAGGACTGTCTTGCTGTCTTAGAAAGAGGACTTGACCTGCATATCTAGTTCCCAGGCTAACTTGAGTGACTCCAAGGGCCAGTTGGCTGACCTCCTGTTTGAGCCAGATGGGCACAACAAGCATCAGTGGCATCCCTGCAACTGCCCAGCTGACCTGCTGCAAGTGGATCTGTCTGGACATGCAACTGTATCTACCAAGGTTCTGCTGGCCTTTGAGGAAGTGTGTCCCTGATACCCAAAGAGATGCCCACCAAGTCCTGGACCCTTGGCTTTCATCAGCCTGAGCTCCTCCGAAGAAGAAAAGGTGAACGAAGGCTCATTCAAGCTAAAATGTCTTTGCCAGCAATGAAGGCCAACATGAAGCTCCTGTGAACCTGACTCTACAGAGACTGCCAGCAATGAATGGCAATGCGGGATCTGCACTTCACTCTACAGCAGCAACAGCCTGTGGTGACCACCAGCACAAAGCTCCAGCAACGACCATCCGCAACGTCAACCATCACTTCACGCAACAGCAACGGCCAGCCACAACATTCTCCCTGCTCCCCGCGGCCTCAACCAATAACCTGTTTTCATGCACAATGTGTGACCAGCTTAGTGGGCAGGGCCTGATTCCATTTGTTGGAGATTGAAGGTCTCAAGAGTGGATATGATGGTAACATTCATTGTTAAATCCTTCTTGTCAATGGAAATGGGGCTGCAGTAATCATTTTACTTGGCTATCATTGACACCTTTCATCACCCTACTCTTCTAAAAGAATATTTACTGTTTATTGCCTATGTTCATTGTCTTATTGAGGTTTCTGTGGATGATAGAAACCCTCTCTAAATAATTGCCATGTAAGCAGAAAATCAAACATGTGAATCACTGATGTGGCCTCAAAGAGGGGCCCAATGGGTATAGTAATACACCAACTCCAACATACTTTGTAAAAATCTTCACCTAGTCACGTTTTACAAATGTTGTTAGGTCCGTCCTGGCCGCACCAACCATCGGACGTTTCCCCAGGAGGCTGGAAGGGTGGGGGCCGGTTTTGCTGTGGTGGGGGCTGGTTTTGTTACTGTGGGCCGGTTTTGCTGTAGTGCTGCAATATCAACTCCCCTGTAACAAAAACAGCAAACAAGCGTTACCAGCCTCCGGGAGCCGGGCAGGGCTTACCCAGGGACAGGTCGGAGAAAATTCCCAGGGCTGCTTTGAGCTCCCAGTCCTGCTCTGAATGTTGTCCAGTAGAGGACAATAACAAGCCACCCTCTTCCCCAGGACAGGGTTCCACCAGTGTACCGTGAAATACTGGGAGCAAAGTTAAATACTGGAGGGAAGAGGAAATGGAAGTGAGCGAGAGAGAGAGAGGAGATAGCCAGAAATGCTCAGTCTTGTCATGCACAACTCTCTCTTGGTTCAGATCTTTTGAAATTAGTTTTTCACAGGCTGTCATTCTCAGGCAGTTTAGGTGCACACCAGCATGTAAGCTAGGTACAGATTTCGTTGGCACTATGAATGGACATGAACGAATACACATTAGGGAGATAAAGCAATAGGATGTACTTACCAGCTTTGAAAAAGCGCCCAACTGGGAATCTATGGCACAATGCATGATGAAGCCATTGTAGTGAATGATAAAAGCCCAGGTCACTGTCAATCCGGGAATTAAAGTGGTTAAAGGAATAAAGGCAAACCCAAACAACAAAGCTAAAATACAAGTCATAAACAAGGTCTTTATGCAAGCAATAGTGAGAAACCAAGTCAACCATAAAAAGAAAGAAAACAAAACAGGTGAGGTGCAAAACTGCTGTGGAGCATTAAGTCGGCAAGCAAAAGCACCAATGCAACACTGTAAGTCACCAAAACATTGTGTCCCACATTCACATGATCTTGCCATTGTCACAAGGTCCTCGGAATACTACATATGTCTATTGCACCCTGTCCTGGTACACACCACAAGGTATTTCAAAAACCTCCATGGTATTTCTCAAGATGTATTTCACCCTGTCTCTTAGCTGCGCCCATCTTTTTATGACCCAATCACATCTCTGATTTCTCATACTAGAAATACACATTGCTCAACCTCCACCCAGCCTCTGAGGGAAGTGCTTGTCACTCCCCCCATCTGCTTGCTACCATCACAACATCATTTTCCGTCACAATCATCTGTCTATGCAATACTGCGTTAAGTTGGTTTCAATTTGAATTGAGTAGTACTCTAGTTGTCGTTCAAACAATACTTTTCAACCCAGATCTAGGTCACACTAACCAACACACCTTACATCTATACATGTGTGTACCTGCATAACTACTGGGAGCAGGGTAACAGCTCATTGAGGCTACAATGGTGTCAGCAACGTGTTGTAAAAATGTCAGTGACATTGTTTGAAGTAAATTGACATGTTCACATACACCTAGTCCCTGAAAGAAACTTGCAAGTTGAAATACAGCCAGTTAGGTTTGGTCTAGGGCGGGCTTTAGCTGTCTGGCCAGTCTCACACAATAAAAACATTCATAAATAAAAAAAACACACTGATTTCTAAATATATAATTACACATAGAAGGGGTTTGAGGCAATCTTCATTAACAGGTCAGCTTTGAATGCTAATACAGTTTGCTTCTGACCACCACACATACAGCATACTGTAACAGCTCAGCCCTCTTCAGCCACTGGCTCTCTTGCACTGTGCATAGTGAAATTTTGCCTGCTTATATGGTGCACATCTGCCTTAAAAAAGTACACTTTAGTGAAAGGAAATGCAGTGTAATGTTTTATAGTTATCCTCACATGCTTAAATTATATATCAGGTTACAGTAACTGAAGGACAATAAGTCACATGTACATAAAGTTGGTAAAAGTGGGCACAATTTGCGCACTGGCATTTACAGAATGCATTGGTATTTTACAAACCACCCTCTACATTACTAAGTCAGTTCACAAAATGCCAAAGCATACAGTCACAATTCTATCTACTTCATGAATATTAATAAAATAGGTCACGGGGCGTGGCTAAGCGCCCGAGGGGAATGGCGGCGCCGGAGTAGCGCTCCGTCGGACCGGGGATCAGCTGGCGGTTCCGTGCGTTACTCGCGCACACCGAAGGGGAGCCTCTGCTGCATAAGGACGGCGAGCATGCCCTGAACTTACTTTTGCCGCCGTGACGGCATTTCTTTAAGCGTTGCTGTCCTTTCTGTCCCGGTCGCGGCTCTGAAACGGCCGCGACCGCCATTTTGTTTTCTCCAATGACCGGGATCTCTTCAGCAATGCGTCCAGCACGCTTTGAATTCCTAGAACTTTAATTATGGCGGTGTTATTCACGGCAGTGCAGGCGATACAGCAGTTTCAACCAAGCACTTTCAGGTGACTTTCTTTTTATTTTCATGGCTTTTTCCTGATTCAATGGACATTTCTGGCTTTCCTCAAACCCGGCAGCCATTTTGAGACTTCTTTCTGCTTTTCATGGCTCTTGGCATTTTTTGCTCTCTCTGGCCTAACGTATTTTTTATTTTTTTTTATTTTTTTATTTTTGCCATCCCTTTTTAACCGCCTCCCTGTTATTCTTCAAGTTCCTTGGACTGCGTAAAGTGCCTGTTTCGTTCTCAGTTTTTGAATTGTTCCTGGTATATTTGCGCTTCATAGGCGTGTCGATGGCTGACTGTTCCACTAAGGCCCATAGACGCAATTATATTAAGAATTCCAAGCTCTTCACAGAACTGGCTCATTTTGAAGCCTCTCAGGCTCTGTCTGTCGATGAGATGACGTCGCACGTAGAAGCCTCTTCACAGCCCTCAGCAAAAACAATGTCTAAGAGGTTGAAAAAAGATCCACCTTCACCTCCCAAATCCTCTACGACCATCTCGATGGAGTTACTCCTTGAAGAGATACGAGCCTTGCGCCCTTTTATGGAAGAAACCAACGCTAAGCTGCAGGTCCTTACTGACAATTGGACTTCAATGAATGAAAGAGTGTCGTCAGTGGAGCGTGATGTCTCTTCTCTTAAAGAATCTGCCGCCAAAACCACCCATTTGCATGCACAGGTTTCCTCTCTCCAGAAGCAGGTGGAGGACTTGGAAAATCGAAATAGGCGCAACAACCTTTGCCTTTATGGCCTGGTGGAAGGATGCGAGGGGAGTGACCCTGTCAATTTTTTTAAGTCATTCCTTCCCAAGCTTTTACACCTGCCCGAAGACATATCGCTTAACATCCAGCGTGCCCACAGGCTGGGTCGTGTTTCCTCCTCTTTATCTGCGCCAGTGAAACCCAGAGGTGTAATAATGTATTTCCTGGAATACACAGATCTGCTGAAGGTTCTCTCAGCGGCCAGAGCCTCTCCTCGTCTTACATGGTCGGGTTCCACCTTGTTTTTCACGCAAGATTATGCCAGAGCTACCGCAAATCGACGCAAGGCCTTCTTGGATATGAGACCTGACCTTCGCTCACTTGGCGCTCGATATGGTCTCTTCCACCCTTGTTTATTTAAAGTAACCTATAATAATAAAACTACGACATATGAGGACCCTACGCGACTTCGAAGTTTCCTGAATTCTTGCAGTCAGCATGCCATGGAGCTTTCTGGGCCTTCTTCTTCTCTTCCACCGTGACTCTTACTGATGCTGTATTATGCTGCTCCAGCTTCAGTTGAACATTGATTTCTCTTACTCAATTGTTCTTTTGCTGAGTTTATATTTTTCACTGAAATGTTTGCTATTTATGTCATAATCTCTAGGTTTGCTCTATCCAATGTGTGTCTTTTGTTTCTGCCATTTGCCGTTGTCTAACCCTGTTATTTTTCTCCCCTTGTAGTTCAATGTTCCACGTTCCGCCCTGTTCCCTCTGGTTTGACGCCTCACTGACCCCGAGTGTCCTGCCTTCTCCAGTTGGCCTTACCTCCCTCCCCTCATATCCACGTGCGTCTCTACATATTCCTGTTCCTGACCGTACCTCCCCTAACCCACCCCTCGTAAGTATCCCTCATATCCTTTATTATATGTCTATTTTTGTTCTATTTCTATCGACCTTGATTTTTCCCTTCATGTTCTCAGTTTTAATGGTGTCAATACCTTTTCCACAACCTTTTTCTTCTTCTATCTCTTTCCTTGTTTTTTTTTACCTTTTATTGGCTTCCTCGATCATGCTTCTTTCTCACTCTACATTTTATTTCCTTATTACTTCATCTCTCCTTTGACTTACACCCATTCTCTTTTCTCTTTGGTTGTTTTCTCTCTCAATATACTTCTTTATTAGTCTTATTGTACATGCTCTTTTTTCTCTTTTATTGCACTCTTATTGATATTATCTTTGGACTTTATTCTATCATTTCACTGATTTTAATAACATCTTGGTTCTCCCCTATCTTTTTGGCTTCTCTTAATTTTCTCTCATTCTTCTTGCTCCTATCCATTCTATTTCTTCTCTATTTCTTTTTGCTCTCTCTCTCTCCTATGTTCTATATTTTTCACGAGGCTTTTTGTCAATGCTTTATTCTTTCTTTGCATTATTCCTTTAATAATCTTTGATGTCAATACGTATTGTATCCTGGAATGTTAAAGGTCTTCACTCTCCCATTATGAGGCAAAAAATTCTCTCTCATCTTGCCAAGCTGAATGTAGACATCGCCTTTTTGCAAGAAAAACATTTGTCTGATGTTGAAGCTGCTAAACTCAGGAGGGGTTGGGTTGGTGATGTTTTCTCTGCTCCTGGGGATGGTAAAAGAAATGGTGTGGCTGTTCTAGTTCGTAAATCTCTCTCTTACTCTCTCTTATCTTCTGAATCAGACCCTGAGGGCAGATGGCTGTATGTCAAACTTTCCTCGAAAGGCACTCCCATCTCCCTTTTCAACATTTATGCACCTACTGGTGGGGACCCGGCCTTTTGGCGCACAATGGCTTCCCGTATTTCTGAGTACGTTGATGATAATTTTATTATGGCAGGAGATTGTAATTTACCTCATGACCCTTTTTTAGACAGGCATTCCAAAGTATCTTATATCCCCAATAAATCGCACAAACTGTTTGTTCAAGCAGTATCCCAACACAAACTTGTTGATGCTTGGCGTTTATGCAATCCTACAACTAGGGAGTTTACCTTTTATTCCCCATCCCACCAATCGCAGTCCCGCATTGATTATATTTCTCTTTCCCATCACATCTCTCAGTCCCTCACTCACGCCGATATTGGCCCCATTTTGTTTTCTGATCATGCCCCCGTTTTGGTTAATATTGATGTCTTGCCCAAATCTACTGGGCCAAAGCGATGGCGCTTTAATAATGCTCTCCTTCTTGACCCCAAGTTCACAACCTCCTTTGTTGAATTCACCACAGAGTTTTTTGCCATTAATGACACGCCCAATCTCCCTAAGCATGTTATTTGGGACACTTACAAAGCTGCAGCCAGAGGTTTCATCATTGATTTTGTGGCCAAAAAGCGTAAATATGCCCGCAACCGTACTAATGATCTTCTCCTTACAATCAAACAATTGGAGCACTCTTTTTATACCTCCCACTCGCAGGAAAGTTTGACTGCTCTCATTGAAGCAAAGATGCAATTTAATAAACAATCCACTGATGATGCTTCGTTATATCTGTTGAAATCTAGTTCGAAATGTTATGGGGGTAAGAACAAAGCGGGGAAGATTCTAGCCAATTATTTAAAAGCTAAGCAACATAAACTGAATATTGAGTCTGTTTTTGATGCTAATCTTGTTTTAAGGCGCACAGATGCTGATATTCTAGAAGAATTTTCACGCTTCTATGCTACGCTTTACTCTTCTGAAACTCACCCTACTCCCCAATCCCTCGCTACTTTCTTCTCCAGCATTCAGGCTCCCCCCAACTTCCCTGTTGATTTATCTACTCTCGAAACACCCATCTCTAACCTCGAACTACACACTGCACTTCAGACACTTAAGAAAGACAAAGCCCCGGGTCCGGATGGATTCACAGTTGAATTTTATTTGCAATTCTCTAAATTACTTCTACCCAGATTACACTCTCTCATTGATTCTTTTACCCTCAGCGGCACCTCCTCTGGCACTTTTTCTGACGCCCACATATGCATAATACCCAAAGAAGGAAAAGATACCCAATTTTGCAAGAATTATAGACCAATCTCCTTAGTTAACATTGATTACAAAATCTATGCTAAGTCCCTCGCCATAAGATTAGACCCCTTTCTTCCTGAATTATTAGCCCCCGAGCAGTCTGGATTTGTTAAGGGTCGCTTCATCACGGATAACACTAGACTTTTGTTTAATGTCCTGTCTAAATCCTCACGATTCCAAGACTCTTTAGCAGCAATTGCCTTGGACGCAGAAAAAGCGTTTGACAGGGTAGAATGGACTTTTCTTTTTTCCGCCCTCAGATGGTTTGGGTTTGGTCCTAATTTTATTTCTTTTGTTTCTTTCCTTTACTCTAATCCTAGAGCGGCGATCTGTGCTAATGGCCTAATCTCTCCTTTTTTTAATTTGGGTAGAGGAGTCCGTCAGGGCTGTCCACTTTCCCCTTTCCTCTTCAATTTGGCCTTAGAACCCTTCCTCTCAAAGCTCCGCCAAAATCCCAATATACACGGTTTCCATTTTTCTCAGACAAACATTAAACTTGCTGCCTATGCAGATGACATCCTTCTTTTTATTTCCAACCCTGTCATCTCCATTCCTGCATTCCTTATTGAAGTTCACTAGTACTCCCAAATTTCCGGGTATAAGCTCAATAACGACAAGTGTGAAATCTTACCCCTCACAAAATGTACCTTCAAACCTGATTTTGCTGCGTCCAATTTCACTTGGAGTTCCTCACATATCAAATATCTTGGTCTGCACGTTACCCCTTCCCTTTCAGATACTGTCTCGCTATGCCTTAGCAAGTGTACTCAGAGACTGTCTGACCTCACTTCCAGGTGGCACCCGCTTTACCTTTCCTGGTGGGGCCGCCTTGACACGATTAAAATGATGCTCTCTCCAATAGTTCTTTACACTATTTCTAATATACCAGTTCCTATTCCAGCTAAATTTTTTAGGAAAATCAATACTATCCTTTCTTCTTTCCTTTGGTCTGGTAAAAGAGCCTGTATGTCCTTGCTCAGACTACAACTCCCCAAACCAGAAGGTGGGGTCAATTTTCCAGATTTTCCCTCGTTTCACAAAGCTTTCATTCTACGGCAAGCTTCCCTTTGGTTACGAGATCCCGCTGAATCTCCACCTCTATGGCTTGTTATTGAGCGTCTCTCTTTATCACCCTTTACTTTTGCTGAATATCTCTCATTTTCTCGTAAACCCCAGCTCACTCTCACTCCCATCCATAAGTTCACTGCCAAGCTTCTTCTTTCCACTTCCCCAAGCCCTCCTTCTTCTGTAGCTGAATTTCTCAATACCACCATTTGGCACAACAATAGCATCCCCATTAATCATAAGCCCTTTTACTGGAAATCTTGGAGACAAAAAAGATTGATCTGGGTTTCCCACCTTTTCTCTGGCCCTGATTTTCTACCTTTCTCCGTTCTTTGCCGTAATTTCCATCTCCCCTCCTTCTTTGCCCGTAAATATCTCCTGCTCAAGGAGGCAGTCATGTCCACCTATACTCAACTCTCTAACTCTCCCGCCCACCCAGTTTCCTCCAACTCTACTCTGCGCCTTCATTCCCTGCTCCGTACTCACAATACTGCCTCCTTTATTTACCATTCATTTCACAAGACTCCCACCCCCAGGCCAAAATCCAAGGTAGAGGAACAATGGGAATCTGACTTTGATGTCTCTTGGCCCACTTCTCTATGGGATAAGGTGTGGACCAAACTCCGCAAATCTTCCAGGGCTGCCTCCCTCACGCAAACCCTTTTCTTTATCTATAACAGACTTCTTTTTTCACCCCATATGCTTAATAAGAAGTTTCCTCTAATCCCTGACCATTGTTGGTCCTGCTCGACGCCCAAGGCTACTCTTTTTCATATGCTTCTCTCATGTACTGCCGTGTACAACTTTTGGAAACAAGTTTGGGCTCAGATTAATGCCATATTTCACACTGCATTTCCCTTCTCCCTTGTTAATGTTTTTCTAGGAAGCCTCTCTTCCTGCTGGGCCGATGTTGATTTCAATGCTCAGATTGTTGACCTGTTGTTAGCTGTCGCATTCCAACAAATTACTGTAAATTTGAAAAATTTTGCTAATATCTCTTTCAGAGCATGGTGGTACAACGTATGCCATAACCACAGGTTAGATACCGTTTTTATTTATCCCCTCAATCTGGCTAAAAAACGACATGATCTTTGGCTACCTGTGACTTTGTACCTCGATTTTTGTGCTAAGCGCTCTTCTCATTTGCCTCCCTCTCAACAAGAGGTTTTCAAGCCTCCCTGATAGACCTTTTTGTTCCTTTGTATTTTTTGTAACTCATTTTTATTGCATATTGTTTCCAGTATTGCTTTTGTCATATAGCCTCAATCATTTGTTATTTCTCAATTTTATGTGTATTTTTACAGATATGTTTATTTTATCTATTATACTGCTGTGATATTTTAGCCTTCTTTGCTCATGTTTTTGACACCTTTATTCCTCCAATAAAGATCTTTTGAACTTAAAAAAAAAAAAATAGGTCACAAATTGATACCCACTACAATTCGCTGACCGTCACGTAGAGAATGGCCTGTTAGGGCCAACAGACTACCACGTCTGTGATTGCTTTTAAATTGAGAATTTATTTTAATATGCAGTTAGATTTCTTGAAAGTAAGATGGGATGCATTTAAAAAAAATTAAATGGTTGCAAGGCAGTGGTCCTTGACTACTCCTAAAAAACATTTTTTCCGACATTCACAAAGGATAAGGGATCTTTTGCGGATCCCTTGCCATTTACAAATTGGTTACCGTCTCCTTTGTATAGTCAGTGGAATATGATTATTTTGTGAACAGACTTTGCCACAAAACATATATACCATAAAGAATCAATATTTGGAAGGGATGCTCTAAACATGCCCCTTTCAAATACTGATTCGGTATGGTTTCATAAACTCATGTTACAAATCAGAAAACCTTTTCTGAATCGTTAAATGAGCTTAGTACATTTGAAAAAAGTTTACTTTCGCCTTCTTTGTACCAATAATAATCGCATTTTCCGATGATTTACATTAATACTAAAAAGGTGATTACAGTTGTTCTAAGTACAGCTTTCTGCTAGGAAGTACCAATACAGTTTTTTTAATTGTATGTGAGGATTTGCTTGTTTCATATATATATATATATTTTTTTTTTGCGTTTAACATTCAAGCAATCCAAACTCTATTACTCTTCCATTGCCGGATTTGTATGTCATTTCACCCTTTGAGTACCTATTGGTATGGATGGTCTGATTTTTTTTGTAAGCTTTGAGTTGCTGGGCTCGGCTTCATTGTGTAGCTAATCACAGTTTGGAATTTTACAGGATATGGGGGCATATAACAACAAGCCAAGCAGAAAACTGCCGCTAAAACGGCGATAATGGGCTTGATAATATGCTCTATGGAATTCCAATTGAAGCCCATGTTAGACGTCCTTCACATTTAACATGGGCTTCAATTGGAATTCCATAGAGCATATTATCAAGCCCGTTATCGCCGTTTTAGCGGCAGTTTTCTGCCGCTAAAGCGGCGATAATTTTATCGCCTGTCTTGTTAATATGCCCCTCAGTTACTTGAAATTTCTCATTTAGAACACATGTATATTTATTTATATATTTGTGTCCTGCAAGCCTAGGTAGTGGTAGTATAAATTTGCAAGTTAAAGGAAAAAGGTTTTAAGAAAAGGTAAACCAATAGAAAGACATTTAATTGGTCATGAGAAACAAACTCAAGGTCTGAGACCACAGGCAGAAAGACTCTAACACATTCGAAACCCATCCATGTCATTAAGCAAATATATATATTTTATTTCTTTGTATGACCAGTACATTAAAAAAAAACACTTTATCCAGTCCTAAAAAAAAGGAATGTGGAACGTCTAGAGAGCATCAGAACCTGATCTCATTCACTGCTCTGAAACTGCCCGAGGTAAACCTTGTTTCATTTACAGGAGTTCAGTTACCATCCTGCTGGTCTGACCAGAATGTTAAAACGTGAGTTGGAAGGCATTCCCATATTATAACGAAGAGTAAATGTCTATTCCAGCAGTGCCCAGGTGATGGCTGGCAAGTCTAATACTCATTAACATGAAAAACAGAACTGCTGCAGGGGCACAGATTACACATGATCATCTTTCTATCCAGCCTGCTCGATGCCAAGGCAGGTCTGAGAATTGCAGAGCATACACAGGGGACAGGGGTAGCACAATGATACTGTAGTTTCAGACATTTATGAAGCCCCATTTTGAATCCCTTCGTGATTAGGAAATCTATTTCAAATACACTCAAGGGGAGCAGTCTAGTTATTTTATGATGAAATTAGGTTTCCAGTATCGAATTTGAAATACACTAGCACTACATTAGCCATCTGATTTCAATAAGAGCGTACAGAATTTTATGACTAACCTTCTGCAAATATTGTGCTTTCTTTTTACATTTTAAGAAAGCTTTTTATGATCTTCACAAAGGTCTTGATTCCCAAAAATAAACGTACACTTTTGAGTAAGTTTACGATATGTTGGGTATTCCCAAACTATGAGTTTGATTTGACTAATTAGTGAGTTTAGGACAGCAGAGACACTGCACTCATGGCAGAGACTATGCACATAAAAAGATAGACCTGGCCTATCTTTTTGCCCGGCCTATGTTTTTAAGTGTGGAGTTCTCCTCCCCGACTGTGGACTCTCTGCAGCCATAAAATTACTATTAAAAATTAAACTCATAAGGCCTTTTGTGTAAGTTTAAGTTTTATTATATTCATAAAGTAGGAGTTAATTGTAAGTTTATGACTGCAGAGAATTCCTAGTCACGATGGAGAACTCCAGAAGATGAAGAAGTTTAAGGGACATATTCACAAGAAACAGTCGGAGCGCCGTTTTAAGCCATATTTACAAGAAGGCAGCACACCCCTGCATTTCCCCCAGCGCTGGCGTTAAATTTAGCTGCCCAGCGCCAACGCAGGCACTCTTGCACTATAGTGCAAGGGTGCCTGCGTAGCAGGAAATGGTTGCTCATGTGCAGGAAAGTGTTCCTTCCTACTCATAAACAATCAATAATGGTGATTTGTAACTTCTTGTGTGCTGCAGAATACAGCATATATAGAAGTTGAAAAATGTCATTTTTTAAAATGTTTGTTTATGTGCAGGAAGGGACACCTTCCCTGCAAAAACAAGGAGACAGGATTTCCCTTGTCTTATTTTTAGTGTTTCCCCATATTTATGCCACCCTTGTAAATAGGGGACAGCGTCAAAAAGCAATGGGTGTTGCACAGCAAAACCAATTGCCCGCCCCTTTGCCACAGTGGATTGCTGCAGAAAGGGTAATATTTACAAGGTGGTATTAAGCCACGTTAAGTGGTTTAACGCCACATTGTAAATAGGTAGCAGGGCACTGCGCCACAGGAACGTCATTATAAGTGACGTCAATGTGGCTCAATGCCCTTGTAAATATACCCCTAAATGTTTTCGTATTCACAAAGTAAGAGTTAATTGTAAGTTTATGACTGCGAAGACTTCTCAGTTGGGATGGAGAACTCCAGGAGATGAAGAAGACTGCCTTGTGGAAGGGCATCCTTGATAAGATCAATACAGTGGCTGGGTAGGAATGTAAGTAGAGGAGGCATGATCGGAAACACTAGACAAAGGAGAAGTTGGATCAGAACATGACAGCTGCAAAGGCAACAGCCAATGACACAGAAAAACAGCAGGAAATAATTTTCAGAGAGGCAGGACAGTCTTTGGCCCCGAGAAGGTTGGTGGAATTTATGGCACATACATCGTTGATGTAGAGGACACCTGCACATATAAGGGTAAGCAAGCTGGCAAACATGTTATTAACTCATAAATGTCTTAATGGATTTAGGTTTTAGTATTGTCAGATGCCAGACACACACATAGGGGCCTGTACACCAGCTGCATTTTGTAGTACGTTAGTAGTCCTAATAGTACTACTAACATACTACAACAAGCTATTAACAAATAGTACTACTAACATACTACAAAAAGTTATTCACAAACCTACATGCAGACATCTCCACCTCTGCCTCTCCTATTTTTTATGTGAGGAGATCTACCCACATGTAGGTTTATGTTTTAGTAGTAAATGTGGAAGGAACAGAGAAAGTGGCTGAAAATTAGGAAAATATGACTAAAGGGGAGGGGTCTTGAGAGCAGTAAGCATGGATTAAAGGAGTGTCAAGAAGGGATTTAGGGAGGGACATGTACCCACCTGTGAAAGAGGAAGCCCCTTGCTATTGTCAAACTGCACTTCTAAAGTTACTACAGTCAAAGAAGATCCAAAGCAGTCGTAAATGTACACTAGTTCAGGGCTAGTGTAAGTCCAGAAAATAATGGAGGTAGTGACTTAAAGTAATATCCCATAGGAAATAATGTTACAATAAATATCCATTAAAAAAAATATATTATTTGATTTTAAAATAATTCAAAAATCCCTTCATCAATTAAAAAAAAAACATATTTAAATTAAACTAAT
This sequence comes from Triturus cristatus, assembly GCF_964204655.1. Taxonomy (NCBI): domain Eukaryota; kingdom Metazoa; phylum Chordata; class Amphibia; order Caudata; family Salamandridae; genus Triturus; species Triturus cristatus. The sequence goes on from NC_140588.1 coordinate 495,923,984, forward strand.
TAATTTATGCATTAAGCAAATGCAAACATTTTACTTCAAGCACGATTAACTAAATGTAACATTTTCTTGGTAGTGCAGATACATTTTAGCAAAATTCAACCTTTAAATCACATATATAAAATAATTTACCCTTACAATTCATCTAACATTTGTTTTTATTTCTCTTTTTAAACTTTAATAAACTTTTGTTAATTTCCTTATACTTTACCATAGGGAGATCTCCACCTTGATTGTAAAGGTCTTCTCCAAGTGTGCATAATGTCAAATACCGTCATTAAGTTACTATTAGTAGACACTTTACAGTTGTATTAGACATTCTTACTGACTCTTCAGAGGTAGCAACATGTAAATATACACAGTGAGGCAATTTTAAACCTGTAAATGATGAAAAGCCAAAGGTAGCAAAGCTACTCAAAAGTGTAAGAGTAAATTTACATTTACTCATTTGTAACATTACTTTTTTTGACAAGCCCCATAGTATGCTCCTACTGTTGAAATTGTATCTGTAGAGTGTTGACTACCCCATTTTCAGATGTGTAAGCGTATTATTTAACATTTATGAGGCTAGACTGGAGGTTAGTGTCTTTTTGGAGTGTGAATTAACTCCATATATATATTTGTATATATATATATATATATATATGTATATATATATATATTCACTTAAAAAACCATAGGTATCACACATGTTATAGTTAGCTGGACATTTCCCTCGTAAAAAAACAATGAAATTCCCCCGTTATAGTTAGTGCAGGCAACTGTAACTCACGCGACCGCAATCCTCTGCTGATGACGTCAGATATTACATCACTGTATTTAGACACCTATTTACCCATGTCTTCTTCCATTAATCTTTAGCTATACATATATTACAAATATTTATTTTTCAGAAAGACACATATGTAATCAGTGATGTAATATCTGACGTCATCAGCAGAGGATTGCGGTCGCGTGAGTTATAGTTGCCTGCACTAACTATAACGGGGGAATTTCATTGTTTTTTTACGAGGGAAATGTCCAGCTAACTATAACATGTGTGATACCTATGGTTTTTTAAGTGAATTTGCAAGGTTTTTTAAATGCTAATTCCTAACAATAACGTGTGTGAAACCTATGGTTTTTTAAGTGAATTTGTACGGTTTTTTAAATGCTAAGTTATGTATTTATTAATATATTTTTTTTCAGGTTTTTCACAGTGCGCGCACCCTGAAAGTTTCATGGTGATTAGTCAAGCGGGGGCCGAGAAAAAAGGGGGGTCCCAAAACACGTTTTCCCCATGCAATTTCCCATAGGATCTGTTGTCGCAGCTACAGCCCGAACCGCTGAACGGCATGACACCAAATTTGGCAAAGAGGTAGTCCTCAGTTCAGACTTGTGCCTTTTGCATAAATGGTGTGAATCCGTTCATTAGTTCCTGATAAAATTAGAGTTAAAAATACATAAATATCTATGGCCGGGGAGGATCCGTGGACCCTACCTGCACCGTGAGCGCACCCTCCCCGAACCGAGCGCGCACCCTCCCGATCGGGCGCTGATTGCTAATTGGCTGTCGAGTGTCTGTCTACATTCGAAACCAGGAACTGTTGGCGCCCATTTTCTGCCTCGGTAGAAGCGAGGCTGAAGAAGCAAGGGGAATAAGTGTGTAAAACCTATAAAGGGGGCAGAGTGGAAATACTCTGACCCTCTAGAGGTCCTTAGGGGGTCCTAGAAGGACCCCATGGGTCCCCCTTTTTTAAAAAAAAAAAAACGGCGAATTGCGCTCACGGTGCTCGCATCCTATCGCGTTGGGTGCATGGATTCTCTCGCGTTGGGTGCGCGGATCCACAGATTTTTTTTTAAAAAAAAGACAAGAAATCATTGGTTGTATGACAACTTTCTACACTGAAAGGTAGGGTGTATATTTCTGTTTTTTAAAGGTATGATTCTTATTGGTTAACAAAAACAGATTGTAAGGAACATTATATATGATAAGCTGATATGTTGAAAAGTCAAACACACTTCCTGTCTTGTTTAGCGACATTGTGTGCTGAACTTGGGACCTGTGTGCTCAGTGCAGTGTTTCATGACCTGTTTCTATGGTAAGAGGCAGAAGGCAGATTGGGGGAAGGGTTGAAATGTATTTTAGTTGGAAAGGGTTGAAATGTTTAACCAATAGAAATGTGTGTTTGCTTTTGAGTTTATGTGTGAAGGATTGTGATTTGATTTTTACATGTATATGTGTGGAAAATGAAAGGGAAACTTTTCCATTCTTTGTTTTTGCTGAGAGGTGCACAGTGCAGAGATTCTGTAAAAGAAAATCTACAAAACAACTTGAAAGGTGAGTTATTTAATTGTGAGTGGATGTATGTAGACTATTTTGATTTTAATCAGACTAATGTATTTCTCCTGCTAAAGTGTAGGGAGTACTTTTTTTCTGCACAATCTTATTGACAGTGTGTGTGCATGTAGAAACCATTCTGTGATGAGCATTTGTGTTTTTCATGTGTTTGCAAACAGATAACTGTGCTGTTTTTATATTTTGGTAGAATTAGAAACCAGTCATTGTTTATGGATTTGTGAAATGAGTTATGTTATGTTTCTATACTAAAATGTAGTACTTCTTCTAGATGAAGAAATGTGTTTTGGTATAGTGCAAGGGATAGTGTTGTTTTTCTAGAATCACACAGTGAGTATGCGTGCATTTGGGAACCACTGTGAGAGAAGCATTTGGTAACATCGTGTATTTTGCTGACAAATAACCTGTCATGTTGTCAAGTTTTAGTAGCATTAGAAGCCAGTCTTTGCTTATGCATTGATAAAATAAGTCATGCTTTGACACTAATGTGCTGTACTATAATATGTAGATTGTGTGTAGTCTCCTTACCCCTTGCACAGTAGTGAATGAGTTTTGGTAAGCTGCTAGGGATAGTGTTGCTTGTCTAGAATCACACTGTGAGTTAGTGTGTATTTGGGAACCACTGTGAGAGAAGCATTTGGTAACATCGTCTATTTTCTGACAGATAACTTTTTAAAAACCTAGTAGCATTAGAAGCCAGTCTTTGCATATGCGTTGATTAAATGAGTTAGGCTTTGACACAAAAGTGCAGTCCTGAAATATGTAGATTGTGTGCAGTTCCCTTACCACTTCCACAGTAGTGAATGATTTTTGGTAAACTCCTAGGTATAGTGGTTGTTGTCTAGAATCACACTGTGAGTCTGTGTGCATTTGGGAACCACTGTGAGAGAAGCATTTGGTAACATCGTGTATTTGCTGACAGATAACTCTTTTAAAACCTGTCATGTTGTCAAGTTTTAGTAGCATTAGAAGCCAGTCTTTGGTTATGCATTGATAAAATGATTCATGCTTTGACACTAAAGTGCAGTACTGATATATGTAGATTGTGTGCAGTCCCCTTACCCCTTCCACAGTAGTGAATGAGTTTTGGTAAGCTGCTAGGGATAGTGTTGCTTGTCTAGAATTACACTGTGAGTCTGTGCATTTGGGAACCACTGTGAGAGAAGTATTTGGTAACGTTGTGTATTTGCTGACAGATAATTGTTTTAAAACCTGTCATGTTGTCAAGTTGTAGTAGAATTAGAAGCCAGTTTTTGCTTATGCTTTTATTAAATGAGTCAGGCTTTGACACAAAAGTGCAGTCCTGAAATATGTAGATTGTGTGCAGTTCCCTTATCAGTTCCACAGTAGTGAATGATTTTTGGTAAACTCCTAGGTATAGTGGTTGTTGTCTAGAATCACACTGTGAGTCTGTGTGCATTTGGGAACCACTGTGAGAGAAGCATTTGGTAACATTGTGTATTTTGTAGCAGATAACTCTTTTACAACCTGTCTCGTTGTCAAGTTTTAGTAGCATTAGATGCCAGTCTTTGCTTATGCGTTGATTAAATGAGTCATGCTTTGACATTAATGTTCTGTACTTAAATATGTAGATTGTGTGCATTACCATTACCTCTTCTAGACTAGTTTTGGTAAACTGCTAGGGATAGTGTTGCTTGTCTAAAATCACGCTGTGAGTCTGTGTACATTTGGGTAAGGATTGTGAGAGAAGCATTTGGTAACATAGTGTATTTGATGACAGATAACTGTTTTAAAATCGGTCATGTTGTCAAGTTTTAGTAGCCTTAGAAGCTATTCTTTGCTTATGCATTGGTAAAATTAGTCAGGGTTTGACACTAAAGTGCAGTACCATGTACTATTCTCTTCACTGTGCCAGAACTGAAAATTTAAACGTTTTACCCAGGCACTAACCTAGCAGTAGTCTGATGATTTAGTCAGTTTCCAAGTACTCATGTTGTGAACCATACATTACCACATAGATTGCTTCAAATGTCTATGCAGTATGCATGCAGTCTTCTAACATACTATACACTTGTCTTTCACATTTTCAATTCGCTAGTCAGTATCCATACACTTCCAGGAAACACCCTGTAACTCCCTTTGCAGTCCTCTAGTGACCCATTCAGCACCATGTACTAATCCATTCACTGTGCTAAAACCCAAACACTTATAAATTCACCAAGACACTATCTTTGCAGTACTCTAATCATTCAGTCAGTGCCTAAGTATTCATGCACTGAGCCAGGCCTTAGCACATGGACTGCTTTAAATGCCTATCCAGTATGGATGCAGTCCTCTAATCACCTACACAGTTGTCTTTCACACCTTCAATTCCCTAGTTAGTATTCACACACTTCTAGCAAACACCCTGTCACTCACCCAGTGTGTCTCCTTATAGTACTGTAATCATTTAGTCAGTTAGCATGTAGTCTTTTAGCGAGGTAGGCTTTAGGGCATGAACTGCTTCAAAGTAGTATGCACTATGCATGTAGTGTTTTAACGATCGTCACACTTGTGGTTCAGGGCTATAGTTTCTTAGTCAGTTTTTATATAAAATGTGTTTGTACAGTAATGGAATAGTATACATTTGAAAGTTATTAATATACATTTATTTGTGATTCTTTTTTACGGATACAGAACAGGAGTGTTTCTCATCCGTTTGCACTCTTCTCGTGCAAGATTGTTTGGATGAAGGGTCCTTAGGTGTTTCATCATACTTGCCGTGCCGCATGAGTATTTTTTGTTAGGATCCCCTCGTAACAGAACTCTTTTGCAAATCTTGCGCGTGACGAAGGTGGCATTGGTCTTTGTTTGCCCCTTGAGAAAAGTAGAAAATATCCACACCACTGAAGGAAAACGTTGTGGGCGTGGTGCATCCTCTAAAAATTCATCCTTAGATTCGGTGAATATTTTAAAGCGACAACATTTACAGTTTTTGTAAGTTAACCTTATAAAATGTTGTTAGCTGTATGCATTTTATATATCTGTGATTTGTATCTTGTTTTTTTGTTTGAGAATAGCATGTTGGGTTTTTTTTAACAATCTTTGAGATTGTTTTTTTTTTGCCCGCTGTTAAGTGATGAGTACAATTGAAATCACTATTTTTAGTGAAATTTAATATATTCTGAGAACAGCAAAAAAATTACTTTGTGGAAATTATGCTGTGTTGTAAAAAATGTATTATTACATGTGATAATTTTTTTTTCCTTTTCTTTCACAGATCCAAAATTTTAAAATAAGCAATTTTTATGAATTTAAATTGGAATGAAAATGTGAAAAAAATGTGTACCATTTTTTATTCCTAAGTCTCAATATGCAGAATGAGGAGGTCTGCAAGAAGCTACAAAGTTGAAACATGTTTCTAAAAACACTCTGTTTATACCTATGTAGTTTTGAAATCTGACCATAATCAGATATCATGTGACCTGCAAAAAAAGAGATTTTAGGGGTTCATAATATTTCCCATTTTAGCTATTGAAGAACCACAATTATTTCAATCATTCTTCTTTGAACATCTTTGCAGACAAAACTCTGTGCTTACCTTTTATCATTCGCAAGGAATTTTAAAAACGGAAATATGTCACTTTTTGTAACATAGTTATTGTGTAAGATACTCTTTCATATTTACAAAGAGAGGAAAAGGCACTCTGTGCACTTTTTATACTCCATGTAAATACAACCTCATCATGTAGACCACTTTGTGTTGAAAGGGTGTTCTATAAGTGTCATAGAACAAGACACATGTCTAGATTTATCAGAAATCATAAATCTCGATATGTGTGTGAATGGTGCACCATTCTAAAATTGGTGTAGGAAAGCACAGCAAGGAGAATTGTTTTAATTTCTCCACATTTTTATATCTTCAATGCATGCTGAAAGGTTCAGCATACATTGAAGGAGAAAAATGCATTTTCTCATTGTTTTTGTGCAGGAAGGTGTGTCTTCCTGTAGAAAAACAAACAGCACATGACACAGATATCCTTGCACTATGGTGCAAGGGTGCCTGTGTCACCACATGGCTGCAGTTTAAGCAGCCGTGCAGACAGAAGCATAGATTTGCAACATATTTATGTACATATGTTGCATCCCTGTGCTCGGAAGTACTACAGCACACTGCAGTTAAAGAGGTTACTGTGTGATGCTGCAGCACTTCCTCATAGTTCTGCACTTATACATTCACCATACGCTACTAATGCATTCATTCAGTCAATTACGTACTACACATACATTCATCTAAACTTTCACACACTAACAAAGACATTTAGCTCTTTTTTTAAACCAGGAAATTTAGTTCTTACAAGAACTTTTTTTTTTCTTCTTTCTTCTTTTATATTTTTGGGGGGTTTTCTGAACAATTTTTTATTTTTTTTTGGTTTTTCTGCACACAAAAAAACAAAAAACAAAACAGGAGGAACCAAACAATGAACTTCAGGGAACAATAAAAAAAACAAAAAACTAGCAAATGTGACTTTCTTGCCGGCAGCAGATCAGATCGATCGACTGCTCACCATCGCACAAAGTCGCATTGCACTTAGTGCAGAGCATTTTTAAATATTGAAATTGAGGACGGATGTCCAAATTTTGGGCTGATGGATGCACTCTTGAGGTGCTCAGCTGCGATGAGGTGGAAGGCGCAGGAGCAGGAGTGTTTCTCATCCGTTTGCACTCTTGTCGTGCAAGATTGTTTGGATGAAGGGTCCTCAGGTGCTTCATCATACTTGCCGTGCCGCACGAGTATTTCTTGTTAGGATCCCCTCGTGACAGCACTCTTTTGCAAATCTTGCACGTGACCAAGGTGGCATTGGTCTTATTCTGCCCCTCGGGAAAAGTAAAACATTTCCACATCACTGAAGAAAAACGTTCTTTGCGTGGTAACTCCTCCAAAAATTCATCCTCAGATGTATGAGGAGATGCAGGTGATGCCTGCTGCCCTGAAGCCATTTTTAGTTGAAAAAAGTTAGAGCTAAGTGTAAACTTAGTCTAAAAAATCTTCTTCTCTGCAAAGACATGCTCCTCCAAAGAAGGTAAAAGAAGAATGATTGAATTGGGTGGGGTCTTTCAATAGTTAGAACAGGAAGTGTAATGAACCAATCAAATCTCTTTTTTTGCAGGTCACATGGGATCCGCGCACCGTGCGCTTACGCATCACGCACCCAGCGCGCATCCGCGAAATTGAATAAAAAAAAAATGTAGGATTACATGTAAAAATATATTACTTTTAAGACTAGTTTAGAGTTTGTCTTCAATTAATATTCACATGAAATACATATATATGTTTTTTAAAATGTTAAATATTTCACGGGATCCGCGCACCTACCGCGTCATAGACGCAGATGACGCATTGTGGAAGCACGTAAACGTCGCGTTACGTACATCGAACGTGTCGCGTATAGGCTGGGAGTCGCGTACCGGTCGCATTGCAATCGCGCACTAAACACGTACCCGACGCATACCATGCGCGGATGCTATCGTGTAGGGATCGGGAGCGGTGCGCTTAGGGTGCGCGGATCCAAAAACATGGAAAAAATATATATAAAATAAAGTTTTGAACATATAGTTAAAAAAATATTTTGAAAAATATAAAAAAATATGTTTGAAAAACCCATTCAATTCAAATAATATTTTTTAATTTTTAAAAGAATTAATTGAAAAAATAAGTTTAAAAAATGGTGATAAAAAAGTATTTAAAAAAAAAAAATTATGAAATTGACTCACTGAGGGGCGTGGCCTAACGCGGGCTAAGATGGCCGCGTAGTGCACTAGCTCCTCCGTGAGTCTCTGCCTCAACGTCTATCCTGAATGCATTCTGGTGCTATCCCCTGACAGCCTCCGAGACCCAAGCGGCAGCGGTTGTCAGCGAGCCGGCCCCGATTCGCCCAGCTGCCGGGAGAGCCGAGATCTCAGCCCCGGTGGGGTTGAGGCCTACACTAAACAAATAAGCCGGGACCCACAGTGGCGGTGGGGGCCGCGGGTGAGTTCGGCCCGGCCTGCTGCCCTCGGGCAGGGGTGCCGTGCTTTGGAGGTGCCGCCGCGGCTGCAGCTATCGGGGGAGGATCCCGGGACCCGGAGCTGCGGCAGTGAGCAATGCGGAATGCGAAGTGAGTGACACAATAGCACTGCGACAGATGATTGCACCGGCCGAAAGTCGGCTAATGGCAGCGACGCGCTCCTCCTGACTGTCACTGCGAGGGAGGAAAGGTAGGGCGCCCGGATCGGGGCGGCATCGTGTTTGCTTGGCCTGGGGGGAGACTGGTGGGCGGGGCTCCCCCCCCTGCACTGTCGGGGTGCCTGGGTTCATGTGTGAGGCTGGGGCTTTGTGCCGACACCGGAGCCACCACAATAAAATCATCACAGAGACATCCAGGACCCGTGGCTCCAGCAGGGATTGCACCTCTACGCCTGGTGGCTGGTGAGGGGAGGGGGTCGCCAGTGAGAGAAGACGGCACGGGGTGGTGGGGGCAGTGCGCCCCTGTAAGTGGCGCATCCTCCTCAGCCTGCTCTAATTACATCAGTGAACCTATGCCATGGATTCAGCGGGAAAGATACTGGGAAGCACAACTTGAATCCTTTGAGACACTGCGGGGAGGGACCCCCCTGGGCCCTCTCGCTTGGCGGCCCTTCATGGTCTTCCTGGTTGCGGGTCCCACCTCCCGGAGGGGGGCAAACCTTGACTCCGGGCCGTCGCTGATACTCGGTATAGCTGACCCTACTGGTGTATACTGTTGGATTGGTCCCTTTGACCTCCCTCGGTACTTTGGCCCCGTTGGGTTATACCTTACATACCCTGATGGATCACGTCAAAGGATCCAGGTCCCGTGGGACAAAGCTGGTGCAGACGAATAGACTTGACAGATACACTGTGATAAAAGATGCCCAGCAGGACCGGCTGTCCGGAGAGCTGGGTCAAGAAAAACCGGTGGAAGAAGGACAAGAGCCGTCACTTAGGGATGTCCTGGAGGCTATCACTGGGGTTAAAGCCTCGCTGGAACACAAAATGGATACCATGGCGATCGACATCAATCTTATTAGGGCTGACCTAGGGAAACTCAATGGGAGAGTCAAGCAGGTGGAAACAACGACCTCCAGCCTGGTGGATGATGTCGCACAACTGCAAAGAGAGATGCAGGACCTCCGTGACTCTCGCAAGTGCACTGATCTCAAGCTGGATGATTATGAAGGCCGACTTCGCCGCAATAACCTCCGCATCCTAGAAGTTCCGGAGAAATCAGAGGGGCAATCCCCTGACCTGTTTGTTGAGGACCTTATACTTCGACACCTGCAGCCCAAGGGCCTCAGCAAATGTTTTGTCATTGAACGTGCACATAGGGTCCCGGGCGGCCGTCCCAGGCTGGGCGCTCCCCCGCGGCCCATACTAGCTTGGGTCTTAAACTATTGGGACAGAGACGTTATTCTCCAGAATTCCAGAGCGGGAACCCCCCTTCGCTATGAAAATGCAGATATCTCCTTCTTTCCTGACTTCACACAGAGAGTACAGAAGCAGAGGCAGTCCTTCCTGTCGGTGAAACGTGACCTGAGAGAAAAGGGTCTAAAATACTCAATGCTGTTTCCAGCCCGTCTCCGAGTTGAGGCAAAGGGAAGAGCGTGGTTCTTCGAAAAGCCTGAAGCGGTGACAGAGTGGATTGAACATCGCGAAGCAAAGAATCGGGCGGCTCGAGATGATGGGGGATAGGCATACAGTGGACCGGCCTCCATTGGAACTCTGAGAGGGCGATATAGAACTAAGTAACGGGGATTTGATGTGGGGTGGGCCGGGGTATTTGTGTTTCATTGCTGAGCTGGGGATATGATAGATGGTTTAAGTTTTCTCTATTTCAGGGGTGTCACACTTCACATAAGCAGGGGCAGGGACACGGAGCACGCTATTCCCCCACTTTTTTCTTCCTTTGAACTTTTTGTTAGGGCGACAGGCACTCTGCAGGTTCCCGATGGGCAGTTCTGAGCCCAAAGTGCAGGGCAGCGGGGTGGGGGGTTGTTGGACTGGGGTGGTTGGTTTGTTTGTTGTTTGGTACAGTCATTTTGTCGGTGCAGTATATGGGTGCATGTGCAGAGGGGTCGCAGAACGACGACGAGCCAAGGGCTTCTTGGCTCACTGTTCATATTGCAGGCAGGATGGGGGATAAGAATGTAAAGATTTTGAGCTGGAATGTCAACGGCTTAGGTGATAAAATAAAACGAACTGTGGTTCTTCAATACATCAAGAGGCACTCCCCGGACATAGTTCTGCTCCAGGAAACACATCTGGTCGGGAATTCATGTAGGGAGATGCACAGGGGAGGATACACACTCATTGCACACTCTGGTTTCACTTCAGGATCTAGGGGCGTTGGTATTATGATGAAGAACACCTTCCCATTGATAATCAACTCTACATGGGTTGATGATAGAGGCAGATATGTTGGTATCTCCGGGGTATGGGAAGGACGGCCTGCCACCTTTATGTCTGTTTATGTTCCACCAGGCCTGCAGGGTACAACGTTTGCTGATCTTGGCTCAGCCCTGCTCACACTGCCAGACGGGCTCCTGGTTCTGGGGGGGGATTTTAACGCAGTGGTCTCGGGTACATTGGATAGATACCCCCCTCGAGAGGTGAGACCGGCTGCGCGTTGGCTGCCAGATTTCCTTGAAGCGATGGGACTGGTTGATGGCTGGAGAGTACATCATCCGGATCAGGTTCAGCACACCTTTCACTCTGGGGCACACAACAGTCTCTCCCGACTCGATTACTGCCTGATGCCAGCGGCAAAAGCCATGTACATCAACGAAATTAAGCACTTGGGCAGAGGTATCTGAGACCACTCGCTGGTGTGGGTCCGTTTGCACATGAGTATGGGTGGAGTCGGTAGACTGGCCCCAATCAATCCCTGGTATCTTCGTAACCCCAAGATCCGTAAAGAGCTCATTAAAACTATTGACAACTATTTTTCAGAAAATGAAGGGTCAGTGTCCTCTTCGCGGTCTCTATGGGAAGCATTTAAAACTGTAGTTCGGGGACAAGCCCTGTCATTGATATCTGGCTCCAAAAAGGACAGACAGAAAGCGGTCCTCGAGATTGAGGCAGACATATATAGACTGGAAAGGGACTTGGAGTCGGGTGTCACGCCGGAAAAGCTCCATCTGCTGAGTCTGAAACAGCACGACTATAAAGCATTGGCCTCAGAAAGAGCCAAGGCCCTGAGGAGAGAGCAGCAAGGCAGACTTTATGACCTGGGAGACAAAGCCGGGTAGCTCATAGCGTGGCTAGATAGAAGGGAATGGGCCAGTCGATTGGTCCCGGAGCTCAGGGTGCAGGGATGTGTCTCAATCACAGAGCCACAGGACATTGCGGACCGGTTTGCGGAACATTTCCATTCAGTATATACAGCAGTGTCCTCCCACTCGGTAGAGGACTCTCAGAACCTACTGCGAGATATCAAACTTCCTTGTCTCTCCCTTGATGACCGGAATTTTATGGATAGCCCCCTTACAGCCGATGAGATCGCACTTGCGATCCGCTCCCTGAAATCTGGGAAAGCTCTGGGCCCGAATGGGCTTCCAATTGATCTCTACAAGCTGAAACCAGATAAGCTAGCCCCCTATTTAAAGTCTATGTTTGAAGAATCTAGAGAGGTGGGAGTGTTGCCCCGGGTACAAAGAGTAGCAACTATTCTCACCATCCACAAAGAAGGGAAAGCCAAATCCGACTGTGCCTCATATAGACCCATTTCCCTTTTAAACGCTGAGCCTAAGATCTTGGCCAAACTCTTGGCTAACCGTTTGGTGAAGGTGATTGGTGGCTTAGTACATCCGGACCAATCTGGCTTTATGTTGCATCAAAATACAGCCTTGAACCTGCGTAGAGTTCATGGGGTGATAGCCAGAGCCCATACCCTTCGGGAACCCACCGTGATCATATTGTTGGACGCAACTATGGCCTTTGATACCATCGAGTGGCCGTACTTATGGGCGGTCCTGGCAAAACTGGGACTTGGCCCGAAATACATTCAGTGGATACGTCTCTTATACTCGGAACCACTGGCTCAAGTTGTGGTAAACAATAAGGTTTCAGCCTCCTTTGTGCTTGGCCGGGGAACTCGCCAGGGCTTCCCGCTATCCCCCCTTCTCTTTTCCCTGGCCTTGGAACCCCTTGCCGCCTGGATCCGTTGGGACCCAATGATAAGGGGTTTGCGGTGGTCACCCGGCTAGGAGGACCGTATATCCTTGTATGCTGACGACATTTTACTCTACTTGGCCTCCCCCAGGAAATCGTTTGCAGCGGTGCTGGACATTCTCGCTGTTTTTGGTAGATTTTCTGGATTTTCCATTAATTGGGGTAAATCCTTGTTGTTTGTTCTTAGTGGAGACCCTCCCGTCCCTCCACGGAACTGCCCAATACAAAGCAACTTGGATGGATTTGAGTATCTGGGGATCTTTGTCTCCCTGGACCCCTTGGTCCTCTATGCCCAAAATCTCCTTCCCCCTCTTCGTAGACTCAAAAGTGACATTGCTAGCTGGAAGACTCTCCCCATTTCTCTTTTGAGCAGAGCTACTCTGTTCAAGATGATGGCATTGCCACGGTTCTTGTATGCCCTACAAAATACTCTAGATCTAGTTCCAGCACGATATTTCAGGGAGTTTGAGAGCCTACAGAGGGATCTATTATGGGACGGAAGGCCTCCAATCGCCTTGAATAACCTCATGCTGCACTGGTATGATGGGGGCATTGGCCTCCCAGATATTAAGAAATATTATTGGGCCGCCCATATGGCAGCTATCAACCATGGCACATATGGTAGGGCGGATGACCCAGGCTATGCCATGGACAAGTGGCTCCTTGCGGGCGGCAGGTATGGCAGAGCGCTATACTCCCGCCCTCGGCGGTTCCAGTTAACAGGCCCTACGAAACATTCGGTTCAAATCTGGCACGACGTTACTAATTTTCTTGGGTGAAAAAACAGACTAACGCTAGCCACCCCTCTTTGGGATTCAGAGAAGTTGGGCGACCTGTGGAGGACGAAGGGGTTCAATAAGGGGGACATTATTGGGATCTCAGCGATCAAAGATGTTTGGGGAAAGGGGGAAATTAAGTCATTCAGCGCGCTTCAGAGTGAATATGATTTGGTGGATACTGAACACTTTCGCTATATACAGGTTTCACACTCGGTTCAGTCTTCATTGCCTAGAGGAGCTGATCCCCCGGAGGCCTCCCCACTAGAGGACAGTCTTGGATGGATACCTCCCAGATAAAACAATATCATTAATATACAAAAAGTTAATCAACCACATGGTAGACCCCCTCACACGACTGCGAGATAAGTGGATGCAGGATGGGGTAGAGCTTGATGATGAGGATTGGCAGGCGGCAGTTTCCTCCCCCAAGGTGGTGGCCGTCCCGGCACGTCTGCGGCTGGTTCAGTTGAAAATGCTCCATAGAACCTACATAACAGGGCCTAGATTAATAAACATGGGGTGGTCGGATGCTGGGGATTGTAAACGGCGATGTGGCCTAACCGGAACATTTATACACATCATCTGGGAGTGCCCACATGTCGGCCTCTTTTGGCGTCAGGTGAATGACACAATTAACAAAGTATTACATGTCTCCCTCCACCCTGAGGTAAGAAGGTGCCTCCTGAACATCTGGGAGCCCACGGACTTAAACGCGTCGCAGACCCAGTGGGCCATTCTTGGGTACATGCTGGCTAAACGAAATATCGCTCAACTGTGGGGGGCAGCTCACCCACCCACATTGAAGGATTGGGAGAAAAATCTCGATTGGTGTATGTTCAGAGAAAAGACAGTGTATTTGGCAAGAGGGTGCCCTAGGAAGTGGTCACTTATTTGGAACCCGTGGAACACTTTTAGAGGAGAGATATGCACACCACCTCGAAATGTTGATCATGATGACCCTGTTTTGCCGTGATGTTCCACTCATATGTACTGTCTGTATATTCTTCCATTCATACATGGTGTAAAATGTATACTGCTTGGCTCCTCTGTGCTGTTCCAATCACCGGTTACTGTTTAATAAAAAGAATGGTTAAAAAAAAAGAAATTGACACACTGAATTTGAAAAATATAGAAATCCAATCAAAATCATTAAACATGATATCTTCAGAGATAAGTTAAAGATAGGAATTAGCATTTAAAAAACCTTTGAAATTCACTGAAAAAACCATAGGTTTCATGCACGTTATAGTTAGGAATTGGCATTTAAAAAACCTTTGAAATTCACTGAAAAAACCAAAGGTTTCAGGGGCGTTATAGTAAGGAATTGGCACTTAAAAAACCTTGGAAATTCACTGAAAAAACCATAGGTTTCAGGGGTGTTATAGTTAGCTGGACATTTCCCTCATACAAAACCCTAGAAATTCCCCTGTTATAGTTAGTTCAGCTAACTATAACTTGCGCCCCCGCAATGCACTGCTGATGACGTCACATATTACATCACTCATGACATGGTCAGTGACATCACTGATGACATCACTGATGACATCTCAAATGACATCACTGATGACATCACTGATGACATCATCCATGTGATAAATTAGTGCATCTTCTCACACCCTAATATAACCTTTGATACACCGACTCAAAATTTCAGACACTCACACACCGCCAATCATCCATTGAGGTACTGACACACCTAGTCAGTCATGCAAGTAATTAAACACAGTCCAATTTACTCACCTATACAGTTAAACACACTCAAGTTCACTTACTCATAAAAATAGTCCCACATTCTTATGCTCTTATACAATCATTGATACAAGCACACACTCATCCATACAGCCACTCTCACAATCACACACTCTCACATGTACCCACTTATATACTCTTACACACATATATACTGCCTTTCACATATGTAGTTAGTCACACATGTACCACTGAGATATACATTCAATCCCTAACACACCCATACATACACTCACCCAACCATACAGTTCATCACAGATGTACTCTTAAAACCATGCACCCATAGAATCACCCACTCACACATCTATGCATAGAGTCACTCACACCCTAGGGCCTGTTAACTGGAACCGCCGAGGGCGGGAGTATAGCGCTCTGCCATACCTGCCGCCCGGAAGGAGCCACTTGTCCATGGCATAGCCTGGGTCATCCGCCCTACCATATGTGCCATGGTTGATAGCTGCCATATGGGCGGCCCAATAATATTTCTTAATATCTGGGAGGCCAATTCCCCCATCATACCAGTGCAGCGTGAGCTTATTCAAGGCGATTGGAGGCCTTCCGTCCCATAATAGATCCCTCTGTAGGCTCTCAAACTCCCTGAAATATCGTGCTGGAATTAGATCTAGAGTATTTTGTAGGGCATACAAGAACCGTGGCAATGCCATCATCTTGAACAGAGTAGCTCTGCTCAAAAGAGAAATGGGGCTTCATTACGACTTTCTTTTCAGCCCAGGTGCTCCTTGTGGCTTGCGGAGGTGGTGGGCTGAATTTCAGAGGTCTGGTGCCTTTGAGAGAAGAGCGGTAGGCGTTTTGGTTTCCTCCTCAGAGAGGGCTCTTTTTTCTCAGCTTTCTCTGTGAGCTTCACATACAGAGGAGGCGGGCATAACTTGCTGGGCACCTCCACTCCCCAGAAGCCTTTCCATTCTTAAAGTTTTTTTTTTTCTGCCTCTTGCTGGGTACAATTTTTGTTTCTGCACAGGATTAAAGGAATTTTGTCCTTTTGTATTCCTCTTTAAGCTTTATTGAAACACTGATTTAATACTTTCTGGAGCTGTTTTTTTGCCATATTAATTATGTTGTCATGTCAGAAGACCATATTTCACTTCAAAATCTTTGCTATTTGTGGCATAATTTATTTATTATTACTTGCCTGCTCTCTGTTTAACAGTATGAAGTCCAAACAGTGTCAAATAAACGTGAACAAGCTGTTTCACCTCCTCCTACCAAACCCAAAGCCATTGACTCACAAGATAATTAATTGGCAAACATTTTGGAGGAAATTCAAGCTATTCATATTAATACTGACACAATTTCTTCAGATATCAAAAATATTCAGAGAGATATGGCTTCATTAACGATGAGAGTTGCAGATAATGAGATACAAATTTGTGATAATACTAAAGCCCCACTTATTCCTCAGGTTGCTTCTCTCCAACGTTCCATACTTGATTTGGAAAATAGAAATAGACAATACAACTTATATTTAATGTCCCTGAGGGAGATGAGGGACAGAGTTGTTGTCTTTTTTTGAAAAAACCTTCTACCTTAACTATTAAATATCAAATTTCCAAAACTTATTGAGATTGCTAAAGCTCACAGGATACCCTTGATTCGTAAACCTCTTCAACTCAAACCAAGACAAATCATATTTATAGTTCTGAAGCACTATCACCTCCTTCTCCTACGAAAGGCTGCCCGAAAAATTCCTTCTCTCCTAATTGAAGGTTATAAAGTCTTTATTCATAAAGACTTTGCAAAGGAGACGATTACAATTTTCAGACTTGATTCCTCATTTGCAAGAAGCTGGTTACAAATATGGCCTTTTTCACCCCGTGGCTATGCGCATCTGTAAAAATGATGTCTCCAAGTCTTTTTCGGCTCCTGCAGATTTAATCAGATTCTTGGATCAGCATAATCCTATTCTTATGGACTCTCAGCCTTCTGGTTCTGTGGGCTAACATTCTATAGACCGCCACCACTACAACACAAGCACCCTCCCTGCAGTCAACAGCGGCCAATCGCACACCTGCTTCCTGGCCACCCTGAAGTGCACCCAAGGACCCTTCTCCTGCCAGAACTGCAGCTTCACCAGCCTCTGAGCCGCCACCTCGCCCACCAGCGTAGGACGCATCCACCTCAGATGTATACTATTCAACACCCGCTCCTCCCGCAAACACGCCATCGAACTCTGGGACCTACTCGACACCTCCTCCCCGGACGTCGCCTTCCTGACGGAGACCTGGTTGAATGCCTCCTCGGCACCCGAGATCAGCATAGCCATCCCGGACGGCTACAAGATTTCCAGCAGAGACCACACGAACTGAGCCGGAGGAGGAATCGCCATTATCCACAGGAACACCCTCAGGATCTCGACCAGCACCAACGGCACCCTCAGCACCGCCGAACACATGCACTTCCAGATCCAAATCGACCCCAACACTACCCTCAGAGGAACTCTCGTCTACAGACCCCCCTGGACCCCGGCCTCAGTTCAGCGACTCCATCGCCGACTTCGTCAGCACGCACGCCCTCGCCTCCACAGACAACATCCTCCTCGGAGACCTGAACTTCCACCTCGAGAACAGCAACGACAACAACTCCACCACTCTGATTGACAACCTCGCCAACCTCAGACTCAGATAGTTCGTCACAACGCCCACCCCCTCCGCCGGGCACAAGCTCGACCCCATCTTCTCTGCAAGCAACCACGTCACCTTCAGCCACACCACCGAACACCACTGGACCGACCATCACTGCATCCACTTCACCTTCCAGAAACCCACCACGCACCAACACACTCAACTGACCCCCCTCCGCAGCTGGAGCAAAGTCACGGAACAACAGCTAATCACCACCCTCGGACGAAGCCCACCAACCGACCCCACCGACACTGCCGCCCGCACCCTCAGACAATGGATCAACGACTGCGCCAACACGCCCGCCCGATCAAGAAACCCTCCAACAGACGCACCGGCAGAAAGGCAATCTGGTTCACCGCTGACCTCCAGGCATCCAAGCAGACCTGCTGAAAGCTCGAGAAGAAGTGGCACCATGACCAGACACCGGACAGTTATGCGGCCCATCTGCAGACACCATCACCTCATCCAAACCGCCAAAAGGACCTCCTTCAAGGACCGCCTCGACAACAATGCACACAACAGCAAAGAGCTCTTCAAAATCGTGAAAGAACTCTCCACCCCAGCTTTAACACCAACGACATTCCGCCATCGCAAGACCTGTGCAACTCCTTAGCCACCTTCTTCCATCGAAAGATCGCAGACATCCATGACAGCTTCAACAACCAGAATCCCCCTGACAGCCACCAACACCTCAGACTCACCGCCCACCACCCACACCAACTCCCTGCTCGCCTGGACCCACGTGAACGACGACGACACCACCAAAATCATGAACACCATCCACTCCGGATCTCTGTCAGACCCCTGCCCGCACCACATCTTCAACAATGCAAGCTCCACCATCGCACCCCATCTCCGCAAGATCATCAACATCTCCTTAGAGTCCGCCACCTTCCCAGAGAGCTGGAAGCACGCTGAGATCAACGCCTTACTCAAGAAACCCAAGGCGGACCCAAAAGACCTCAAGAACTTCTGGCCCATCTCCCTACTCCCGTTCCCGGTGAAGGTCATCGAGAAGTTTGTCAACGGGTAACTAACCCGCTGCCTCGAGGAGAACAACATCTTAGACCCGTCCCAGTCTGGGTTCTGCAGCAACCACAGCACCGAAACTGCCCTCATCGCTGCCACGGATGACATCAGGTCCCTGCCGGACAATGGAAAAACCGCGGCCCTCATCCTCTTGGACCTCTCAGCTGCCCTCGATACCGTCTGCCACCACACCCTACGCACACGCCTCCACAATGCAGGGATCCGCGACACGGCCCTGGAATGGACCACCTCCTTCCTCTCCGGCAGAACCCAGAGTGTCCACCTCCTGCCTTTCCGATCCAAAGCCTCCAAAATCCTTTGCGGCATACCCCAAGGATCATCCCTCAGCCTGACACTCTTCAACGTCTACATGGCACCGCTCACCCACATAGCCCGATCGCACGACCTCAACATCATCTCCTATGCCGACGGCACCCAGCTGATCCTCTCCCTCACCAAGGACCCCTTCAACACCAAAACCAACCTCCACGAAGGAATGAAGGCCGTCGCCGAATGGCTGAAGACTCGGACAAGACGGAGATCCTCATCCTCGGTTCCACCCCCTCCACCTGGGATGACTCCTGGTGGCCGGCCACACTGGGAGATGCCCCGATGCCCACCGACCACGCACGCAGCCTGGGGTTCATCCTTGACTCATCGCTATCCATGACCAAGCAAGTCAACGCCGTCTCATTCTCCTGCTTCAACACCCTCCACATGCTCTGCAAAATCTACAGATGGATCCCCACCGAAACCAGAAAGACTGTTACCCAGGCCCTCGTCAGCAGCAGGCTGGACTACGGCAACGCCCTCTATGCAGGAGCATCAACCAAACTCCTGAAATGACTACAATGCATACGGAACGCCTCTGCACGCCTCATCCTCGACATCCCCTGCCACATCACACCCCACCTGAGAGACCTACACTGGCTCCCCGTCAACAAGAGGATCACCTTCAAACTCCTCACCCACGCTGACAAGGCACTCCACAACACCGGACCAGCATACCTCAACAGACGACTCACCTTCTACACCCCGAACCGCCAGCTCTGCTCCGCTGACCTCACCCTTGCCACCATCCCCCACATCCGAAGAGCAACCACCGGCGGCAGATCGTTCTCCCACCTCGCCACCAAGACTTGGAACAACCTCCCCATCCACCTGCGGCAAACCCAGGACCTGCTGACCTTCAGGAGACTTCTCAAAAACTGGCTGTTCGAGCAGTAGCAGCACCCCGCCCCCAGCGCCTTGAGACCCTCCCGAGTGAGTAGTGCGCTTTACAAATGTTTGATTGATTGATTTATTGATTGATATAGTCCTTAATGTAGACTGGGCTACTGTCCTTCTTCTTTTATTCTCTTCTATTATTTATAGGACAATATGTCTAGGCCACAAAAGTTAGTTGTTGCTTCATTAAATGTGAGGGGTCTGAGACACCCAGTTAAAAGACGTAAAATTTTAGACTATCTCAAAAAATCTAATGTAGATATCTGTTTTGTACAAGAAACCCATGTGGATGATAAGATATTACATACCATTTCTAAAGGTTGGGTAGGGCTTATAGTTTCATCTCCTGCTGCAAAAGTTAAAAATGGTGTAGCTATATTTTTTCACACAGGGCTCAGGTACAACTATTGTCTCATCATCATGACGCAGATGGTAGATTTGTTTATGCTCAAGTTCAAATTGACAAACTCATTTTAAATTTGGTCAATATATATGCTCCTACATCTGATGAGCCTACCCTCTGTTCTTATGTCTCTGCTGAAATACTCAAAATTGGTAATATGTCTCTTATAGTACTTGGTGATTTTAATCTTATCAGAGATCCTTTGTTGGACCGGTCTTCTGCTTTTAAAGTCCGGCCTTACAAAGCCTTTTTTGCAATGAAATCCTTCCTTTCCGTTACCAAATTGGTTAATTTTTGGAGATTGAAACATCCTACAGACAGAGAATTTACCTTTCCTTCTAATACTCACTCCTCTTTTTCTAGAATTGATTACTTATTGACTTCACGTAATCTATGTCACATGATTAGTGAGGCGGTTATACACCCTATCACGGTTTCAGAACATGCTTTCATTTCCTTTTCTCTATGTACTTCTGACCCCCAAATTCCTAATAAAAGAAGGAGACTGAACTCGGACATAGTTCTTGATCCAACCAATTCTAAAAAAATGGCCTTAGCGATTAGTGATTATTTTTTTTTAAATAACACATGTGACACTTCCAAAATTATACATTGGGATGCTTTTAAATCTTACATTCATGGATTTTCAATTTCTATTACGGCGCATAAAAATACATATTTTTACTCCCACCTCACCAAATTAGAGAAACAAATTGCACCTGTGGAAAGACTTTTTATTACATCTAGAGACCCACAATATAAATCCCAACTTCAGAAATAAAGATACGAATATAATTGTGTGCTTAGTAAAAGAGCAGGTTTACTTATCTCAAAAGAAAAATCCAATTTTCATTTTAATTCCAACAAATCTGGTTGACTATTAACTAATTATATACGCCTCAAGCAAGACAGGATTCAAATTCCAGCCATCAAAATGAATAATGGTACATTAGTGATAGCTGTTGAGGATATACTGAAAGAGTTCTTTTCATTTTAGTCTTCCTTATATCACGAACCTCTCACACCTCCTAACAATGTTATCAGTGATTTCCTTAATTCTTGTTGATTGCCTCAGATTTCTGCTGCTGATAGACTGACCTTAGATAATCCATTGATGTTAAATACATTTTTGCAGCAATTAGGTTTTTTGCAGCAATTAGTAACTGGGGAGAGGAGTTGGCCTAATGGCTAGGGCAGTCGACGTCGAATCTGGGGAACTGGGTTTGAGTCTCGACAATGACGCTGAACATCCTGTGATTCTGGGCAAATCACTTAATCTCCCTGTGCCTAACCAAAATGAATGCGTGTCCTCATGTAACGTAATTGGTGCTATGTAAAGTGCTCTGATACCTGACTCAGGTCAAGTTCGCGCTATATAAAACTCTGCTAAAAAAAAAAAACATTACATTCCAAAAAAACTCCTGGCCCAGATGGTATTCCGGCTGAATTCTATAAGTGTTATCAGGACCAATTATCCCCTTTTTTACTTTCCTTTTTTATAGAATTTCAGTGCACTTCCATGAAGGAGGATCTTTTAATGAAGCCACTATAATTTTTCTTCCCAAACCTAATAAAGACTATACCCTAGTATCAAATTTTCGTCCCATCTCTTTAATTAATGAGGACTGTAAAATATATGCCAACATTTTAGCGACTAGATTATCACCCTTACTATCCAATATTATACAACCTGATCAAACTGGCTTTATGAAAGGTAGACTATCCGCTAATAATACCCGGTTGCTCTATCATGTATTATTCCTTGCCAAAGAATCCAGCTGTCCAATTGGTGTAATGGGCCTTAGATGCGGAAAAGGCATTTGATAAGGTTAATTGGCATTTTTTATTTAAAACTCTAGAAGTTTTTCATTTTGGCCCTATTTTTATTAATATGATTAAAGCATTGTATTCAGCCCTCTCAGCTTCCATTTTTGTCAATGGTGTATGCTCTCCCTCATTTCATTTATATAGAGGCACTCGCCAAGGATGTCCTCTTTCTCCTTTACTTTTTCTTATTGCAATTGAACCCCTCTTATGTTCTCTCCGTATTAGTCATATATATACAGGTGTTGTTTTGAAAAATACTAGCAATAAAATTGCTGCATACGCTGATGATGTGTTATTATTTGTTAATGATCCCCTTACCTCTATACCTATTATTCTCGATATTATTCATAAGTATGCTGATGTTTCTGGTTACTCCCTAAATACTAATAAGACAGAATTTTTTCCATTATATGTTTTTTGCAATTCTACAATGTTGGCAAATACTGATATAATTTGGTCTCCCAAAAAACTCAACTATTTGGGAATAACTTTTACTGATTCGGTTAAAGATACAGTTGAAACCAATTGTTCCACAATTTTAACTAATACCAAAGAGAAACTGGATAGATGGTCTAATCTTCATCTAAATTGGTGGGGACGTATTGAAGCAATTAAAATGTCTGTCAAACTCTATATCTATTGTCTATGTTACCCTTCTCTTTCCCGTCCACTTTTTATGTTATATTATATAAGTTATTTACTAAGTTCATCTGAAATAATAAACCTGCACGAATCAGTCTTAAGACTTTACAACTGCCCAAATATGAAGGTGGGGTTGGTCTTCCAGATTAAAAAAAATATCATTTTGCATTTCTTGTGGCACAATGTTCCTTATGGTCCCATAATTTTCCCCCCTTTAACGCACCTAAATGGCTTATCCTGGAGAAAAATATTTTGGCTCCATATCCATTAACTGCTTTTCTTACCATGGCAAATGGTTAATTTGGTAAACGTTCCCCCATTATTGCCAACTCTAAAATTGCCCTTTTATCATTTGATAGTAGCTTTTCTATTATTTGTCTTCCACTAAAAAAGTTTCTCTTTGGTTCAATCCTAAACTCCAATATCATAAGCATAATTCTTTCTGGAATTTATGGATTACTGCTGGTATTTTCTTTGTTACTGACATATGTCAATATGATATGTTTTACACATTTGATGTTATTCAAGCTAAATACAACCTACCCTTGTCTGAGTTGCCCAAATATACATTACTATGTAATACTGTTCTTAACCCCTTCAGCGCGGCGCGGATTACCGCGCTGTGCTGAAGGTTCTATTATGCGGGCGGGGCCATGACGGAGCGGTTCCGTCATACGCATATCGCAACCGACGCGCATGACGGAACCGCTCCGTCACTCGCATCGATGTGGTTAATGCTTATCCGCAATTACTTTCTATGTCTAAGTCCTCTGGTATGGAGTTTTGTACTTCTGTGTTCAGCTGCTCAGGACGTATAGCCTCTAAAGTATATAAAAAACTTACCACTTCTAATTCCTCCTTCACACATCTTAATCAAAAATGGTCACCACACATAAATCTTCAATCCCCTAAAGTATCCTGGAAGGATATTTGGAAATCCAACACAGCTAATTATCTTCCAGCTACTCTTATACAAATTAATGTTTATCTACTTCACCAATGCTTCTGGACTCCAGACAAATTATTTAAAGCTAAACTTCTAAATACTCCAAATTGTTGGCATTGTCAATCTACAAATGGTGGCCTACAAAATTTATTTTTCAATTGTTCTATTATTCATCAGTTTTTATCAGACATAAGATACGTAAGATCCAAACAACTCTATCTTTTCATATTCTATTCCTCAAATCTTCTCTTTTTAAATCTACAGTATCCCCTATGGATTGTAAATTGTTTGATTTCCTTATTTCTACTGCAATCAAATCTATTACTTGTAATTGCAAAAACGCTACATTACTCTCAGTTAATGCATGGTGGGAATGGATTATTTTTCTTAGACATGGGCAATGCTCTTTTCCATGCTCTCATAATGATTCCTCTCCTTCTAGGTCTAATATGTGGTCCAGTCTGGATTCCTATATCATTGCATGTTCTTCAATTTGAAATACATATTTGAATTTACATCGGTCAATGTTTGTTCAATGTAGCCCTTTTTTGTTTATATTATCATTTATATCTATTATGTAATTATTCATGTTGGTATAGGTATTCTATTTCATTATTAATGGTTGTTTATATTTCTTATATTGTAATATGTACCTATGCTCTACTGTTCGGTATTATTCTTTGTATTGTGCTTCAATATTTATGAAAAATTCATTTAATAAAACATTTTGAACACAAAAAAAACTATCTAGGTCTACTCCTGGGAAACATGTGAGACAATGCAATTGTGATAAGGCAGATGTATCTCTGCCTGGACAATTGTACAAAGTGAACAATGATGCCTGGGGAAATGCAATCACATCGGTGCAATAGTATTTTTCCCCAAAGGGAAATATTTTTTCCTATGGAGAAACTCCTTCTGCTCTATGCCATCACTTTTAGAGGTTTCCCTATTCCACCCTGATAAGAAATGTCCTCTTCTGAAGCTTTGACCTTTTCAAGGGAGAAAATGGGCAACAGAAAAGTATGAGAATAACCACAAACTCTTGTATTTATGGATGCGCCCCAACTTTCCAAGAAATCCTTACTCTAAAATATGCACTTCTCACTCATGAGTGGGATGTACTCCTGCACAATGCTGTGCCATTAGTCGTGCATAATGTTGCACTATGTTGGGGTACCCTGCATCAGTATAAGGATTTACGAGACCAAAGCTACCTTTTGTGCATACTTACACAGGGAAATTAAGCCATTTGCAAACATAAATGGTGTAAGATAAGGAATTTAAAATTACAAAGGCAGACACTAAATTAGGCAGATGTTAATTGCAAACAGTAATTTGAGAGCCTTGTGGCCTCCTGGTACTGCACAAAATCCTATGCTTATATGATACTGACACAATGATAAGCAATACAATTTCAATCTTTCTTTATTCGGCAATTCATAAAAAGCCATAAAAGATATTGTTACAAAATTTACACATTATAAAATTCATCATATAAAAGACAGTAAGTTCATCACATTAATGCAAATAAAAGAAAATTTAAAATCATCTCCTTCATTGACATGTATATTTGCAGCATTTCCTGAATGGTTCGCCTAAGTGGCTATACAAAAGGTAGTATATTTGATCAGGTATGATATAATATGATCATTTCACAGTCTTACCCTAGATTGGGTCTGTGTCGTACAATATATTGCAAGAAGTTCGAAACAATATAAACCACCTCTTCCCCCTCGAGTAACTGTAAATATAGTAAAGCAGGGCGGCATGTACGAAAGCCCCTACGCTTTAATAGGGGGATTAATAATTTCCTCCGTTGATGCATATAGTATTTGCAAAAAAGGATGGTATGAAGAGTTGACTGGGATGATGTCTCGTCGCAGGGACATGGTGGCAATATTTTATCCCAGTTATTCTTAAACGGAAAGGTAACCAGGCGGTAAAAGTAGTTCAATCTAAACCTGACTAAGAGGAACTGTTCATAGGGGGCTATGTTATATGCCAGGTAGGGCTGGATGCCAAATGCCGACTGAACTAATAAGCTGTGTCTAGTTGTTTGTTTCGTAACCTCTAAGTTAAGTCTAAGCTCATCGAGGTGGTTTAGGCAAAGTTTATAAAAAGCTTTTCTTACTAATAGCTGCATCTTGGTCGGGTCTTTATAGTAATTTTCTAGACCAAGATCAGTAAAAAATGATTTAATATAGTTTAACCACCTGGATCGATGTGCGTTATCTAGGCTCATACAATCTTGAATGATTTGTTGTGTGAAAACTGTGTGTTCAGATGTCCAAATCCTGTGCCATAATAACAGAGGCTGTATTCTCACCAGGTCTGTAACATATGAGAGACCCAGTTCCAGATGACAAGCATAGTTGGGGGCTGCCGTAGGTAGGGCTAAAAGATATTTCAAAAAGCCGTTTTCGACCACTTGGATAGAATTAGCCGCTACGTGACCCCATACACCTGCTCCGTATAGGGCCACTGAGAGGCATTTAGCTTTATAAATTTTGATCATCTCTGAGGGAGCTTTTTTCCCTATTTTCCTTGAAAAGTTAGTGAGTGCAGAAGTCGTTCTTGCAAATTGCAATTTCCTTCCTTCTACAGCCGGTTTCCAACTAAGTTTTTCGTCCATCATAACGCCGAGATAGGGATACTTATCCGTGGTTGATAATCTTTCGTCATTCAGGTAGATGGGCTTAGTCTTGTTCTTCCTTTTAACTCCTGCCTTCATGACGAAAGTTTTCCCAACGTTAATTTTGAGGTCAAGGCTTGCCATGAATGAAGCATAACTATTTAGGGCCTTCTGTAGCTCATTGGGAGTGCGAGCTAATAACACGGCGTCGTCAGCATACAGGAGGGCTAGGACAGGGCGGTTTGCTACCATTGGGAGATCTTGAGTCCCTTTCAGCATCTCTCTTTCTAAGCCGTTTGTGTAAAGGGTAAATAGGAATGGGGCCAGGACACATCCCTGCCTCACGCCCTTGTAAGCAATACATTTAGCAAAGGTAGTAAAAGTTCAGGGCCAGATGTATCAAAAGTTTTGACCCTTTCTGTGTCTATTGGAAAATGTGTTTGTACATATGACACTCTGATTTCTTGTTGAAGTCTGAATTGCAGTAAGATATTAGAAACTATTAGTAACATTCAAGTGACTGTTCACCATGTCTACAACAGCAAAATCGTTTCTTGTTTTTTAGAGTCAAATAAAACTCACTAAAAATAAGAACATGCGATATGCTGAGGATGTCTATGTTTTTTAGGTGGAATAAAATAAACAGCCAGTGAAATGAAGTTCATAGTAAAGTGCATAATTGTAATGCAAGCCCCTGCTCCACTTGCTGGGGTCCTTTTCGGGGGACACCCATTCAGTCTAAAACTATGAAAAGGAGTGGATTAAACTGGCACTTCATTAGTATTCTTTTACATACATGCATTTGTCAATTGGCCCATTAATCTCTGAACTGAAAATGTTCGATGAATATTCATATACATTTCATAGAAATAGAAAGGACTGTGCCCTCTTTGCACTTTAACTAATGCTATATTGGAGGTTTTGAGGTCCTTTCACAAATACACTTAGTGAGTAATACTGTTGTACTTACCTTTTTCTGGCCATTACAAGTTTCCACATCTAGTGAGGGAAATAACATTTAGCAGTCTTGCTGCATCTGTTTCTGCATTTGTCCGCCAATTCCAACCTATTTTGCAAGCAAATCTGGACAAGTGCCTAGAAAACAGGAGTTTCAGTTAAATGCAGGAATACTCCAGCCACTTGTAACCAACACATTAGTCTCCTGATACTTGGTATGGATTTACAGCTCCTTTTCACCCCAATGTGTCTTTCCTTTCCTCTCCTTTTTATAATGCTGAAGATTAATTAGGTCCTGATTTTGACTTTGGCTGGTGGCCTGCCATCTGTCAGGGTGGAGGAGGTCATTACCTGCAACATGGCGGCCGCTGAGCAAACTTTTTTTTCTCTCAAAAACAAACCCCAAAAGCAGGAGTTTGTTTTTGAAAACCAAACAAAACGTCTGGCCCTGAAACCCTGAAAGATTTTTCGGGATGTGGTGGGTATTTTTATTTTTTTGTTCCGGGTGCCAGAGGTTCTCTAGCGGGTCTCGAAATGGAAAACATGTGCATCAGACAGTCTGCTCTAAATTAAGCAGACAGTCTGATGCACCTACATAAACAGCCCCAACTCCATCAAGCCGCCAGTGTAGGGTTCCTGTTGGCAGCTCAATTGTAGGATTTGCCCTCAGAATCTTGCTGGTCTGCCCAAATCTAAATAGACCGGAAGGACCATAGGTTTGGCAGACAGGCTTCTCCAAAAGATTTGTGGTGGGGTACTCTGTCCTCCAAAATAACAATCAAGCCCTAAATTATGTTATATTTTAATTGTATTTAATACTGTTCATTTGACAGTTACATTATCAAAGCATTTATCTTTATTAAAAAAAAGGTAGCGTGGTTTAAATGCAGGGCCGCGTTTCCTTACAGTCAGAAGAGCGGTTCACCAAGGGCTATCTACGTCAGCAAATTTGGATTATGAAGAGATTGTGCTCAT
The DNA here is from genome assembly GCF_964204655.1 of Triturus cristatus. Classification (NCBI taxonomy): domain Eukaryota; kingdom Metazoa; phylum Chordata; class Amphibia; order Caudata; family Salamandridae; genus Triturus; species Triturus cristatus. The sequence goes on from NC_140588.1 coordinate 495,952,295, forward strand.
TGGCTAAATTAAACATCATTAAACAACCTGCCTGCAGGACACCTGCGTCTAACCTGCTCTATAATGTTTCATGTTTCCTTCCGCGTGCTTTGCTCTAGGCACACAGAACAGACATACATGAGGTAAAAAATAATGGAGGTTGTCAAAAATATTTCATACATGAGCATAGATTGATATAACTAAATGTTGTGACAGAAATGGCTCTGGTCAGTTTAGACATCTCATACAGTCCAAAGATGTCTGTCCAAGAAGGCAGCTACAATGATCTTTGGCATTGCCAATAAGTGTGGGCTCTAAAAGGGCGAGCTATTGGTTTTGCCAATGCTTCTTCCTAATCACATGCAAGCGCATCCATAAAGGGAATAGCAAATAACAGAGAGAGACACAAAGTTATCCAATCGTGAGCAAGAGGCTAAACCAAAGTCCATTTCAAATCTTGTTTTGTATTGGAAACAATAGGTCTGTCTCAGCCGAACCTAAAAAACAAGAACGCATTTTCATGCGAGTTAAATGCTTTTTAGAAACCGGAGCATACAAGCTCTAAGCTGTTCATTGGGTGGCAACAGTAGAGTTCAAACAAAAGAAAGCAGAAATATTGCAACTTACAGCAATTGAGAGCAATACAACGTTATCATGCAAGCTGCAGAAGAAAGGCATCCATCTGTAAAACAAAGAATTCGAGGTAAAACGCACAGCAATGTCCTAGGCAGGGAGCAGGTGGAATAAAATATACATTTTGAACTGCAAGGAGGTGTCACATTAAAAGTAAAAACTGCTGCCGTAGTCCACCTAAAGCAAAAATAAGTAAAACATGAAAATAAAAATAGCCATTAAGCTCCAGTGACCAAATCGGACTCCTTTCCATCACATGCTGTGATGTGAATGCCCCTGAAATTTGAAGAAGAATTTAGCAGCATGATTACACACTGATACCTTATTCAAAGGGAATTACCTAAAATAAATATACATTTGGACAAAAAGCCAGACATGCATCTCACGAAAATGAAACAGTAAAGACCGTAAATTATGTTCAAAATAAAAATATGTGCAGGAAAGCGAGGCTTTCATCTGCTGTGCAACCAGGGCTGTTTTTGTTGATACATATGGAAAAAATTAGGACCAATTATATGTTGTGCCTTGGCACCGGCGTTCCAGCTTCACCGCAGGCATATGTTTTTTACAGATATACCATTACAGCCCTTTCCAGTCCTGAACATTTGAACTCAGACCTCGCAACACTGGCATTTTTGTTGCAGCATTACACATACCCACTCACGTGCTCGCAGCTGCGCTGATACTGTCTTTCATGGATACAGAAGTTGCAGCAACGCCGTCAGACTCAACAACCCGCGTTAATGTACAGGCTGAACGTGCTTTACTCAATATTCCAGAAAAAAGATGTGTGCACTGGACTTTTCATTCGTTTCTAAAGGTAGCATGCCTCCAGGATTCCGTCTGCAGATGTTTTCTGTCCTCCTCGGTTACAGATGCCTTTGCGCTACTGTAAGAGGAAGACAGGCCACCTTGGTAGCATCCTGTACAAACTGCTTATTAGCAAGCTAGTGTTACCAGTTCTATTTTTACAACAACAGAAAAAGGATAAGGGCGGACGCATACCAGCTTCCACATGTTCCTGCTCTGACATGTATAGTTTCTTTGCTCCTCTTTTATTTTTACTTAACTCAGGATAACATCAAGGCTACTATCTAATGTAGTCAATAAACATAAACCTGGCTGCAAGTTGTATTCCAGCGTGCTGTTTTTTGCAATATAAACATAATAATAAATCAGCGACTTTGGATATATGGTAAAGTTATATTTATAATTGTTTTTTTGTTTCATGAATAACTTTGGTCCGTTTGACTCAATTTTAATGAAACATTCCCAAATATATGTTAACCCACCTAAGGTTGTTTTTGGTAACTTTAACAAAGATTAGTGAAGGGGTAATATTGGTGGCGACCAAAATGTATATAATTCATATACAATTTCCTAGGGAACAGTCATAAAAGACTATACGAGCATTTACAAATATAACAGATTACCTTAATGAAAGAATTTACCAACTGAACAATCGGCCATGCGCAGATTCCATTTCAGCGGGTGTAATTACAATGACTGGACACAGTGGGTCTGATTACGAGTCTTGCTGTCCTTGGTCCGCCAGACTCGTGGTGGGGCGGCGGTGGTGATCTTCCGACCGCCATATTACGACCTTGGTGGTCGTGCTGTCCTGGTACCTCCACCAGGGAATCGTTGTTCCCTGACTGTGGCACAGTGGTCAAGAGGCATCAGTATGCTTGGCGGGACCACAGCAGTCCCACCAAGCATATTACCACTTTCTTCACCACCACTGAATTTATGGAGGTTTTTCCTTCATGATAACAGTAGCGGTGAGGAAAGAAAGGAGGTCCTACAGGGTCAGTTTGTGCATCACTCCATGTGACTGTACACAGGGGGGCACAGCATGTGCCCCTCTATGTGCATGAACTTCACAGTCCATGCCGTGCTGGAACTTCCTTTGACATTCCCATTGCAGTGCACCACCGTGGGAATGCCAATGAATGGCCCTCTAATAACTAAAAAAGTCATAATATTGTGGGCGGTTTTCACATGGGTTTGGCGGTGCAGCGTGAAGGAAGTGACCCATTCACCCGGGTCACTCACGACCACCTCTGAGCCTTCCATACCAAATGATGAGTCAATCAGACAGTAGCTAATATATGTACATTTCAGAATCAATGAAGGCACGCCCACAATGGAATTTTCCAAGCAGATGCAGCTAAACAAAGAAGTAAAGAAAGATAGGTTTAGAGTCTGAGGCCGGAAACACACTATCTCCCACTCAAGGTCGCTCTCTCCGTACCCGCCACTAGTGCGAGAAGGCCTCTATCTAGTGAGAAAGGTATGTGCTAATAACATAGTATATTCATTAGCAAGACAAGGCCCAACCTTGGAGAAACGAAACATACCACAACCCAAGGCAAGGAGCAGTTTTGAACATGATTCAAAGTGGCGGCCAAACATAAAATGGTGCCACGAATGCTAACTTACATAAAATAATATACAATCAAGGATAATGGAAAAATTTTCATTCCTACAGGCGGCAGGGCGGTCCCGCCGCTGCGCATCATCAAACTAGTAATCCGGCCCACTGTATTAGCGTGCTGTCATCATCACTTCACAGTGGGTAAACGATAGAGCAGTCACAAAACAAATATCGAACAAATCTGTTGTTCTTGCTGACTGGCTGTTTTAGTTGTTATTAATACTGCAAATTTTGGAGGCAGTACTTGCAGTCACCATGAAATGCTTAGATCGCCAATGGGTGGCGAGTACAGGCTGCTTGATACATTTATGCAAGGCATGAATATTGGCATTGTATTCACTATGACGAAAGGGTGTGTACTATGCAGTGGAGGTCCTTGGGGTACAGCTGTTTTCTTGAGAGGGGGAGCACTATTTATGGTGTTGTAGGATTGTAATAATTATCTTACACTACGTGCACGTAGCTAAATGTGGGCGAGCCCACAAATTAACAGGGAGAGCTGAGCCCAGGTTCAAATCTGTCCCCTAGAGTCCATGAACAAGCTAAGCCTATAAAATGTTTGCTATGTAAATCATTCTACAGACATCATGTTAGAGTATGATAATGTGTCTTCAAAATTCAAGAAAGTGTAGTTCTTTAATACAGAGAAGGGTTTCACCTTAGTACATCAGATTATTTGAAAAGTATTTATTAAAACTGATTGTTTTTAAACATGAACTGAGAAACATTACCACTCCCTCCCGATAACAATATGATTAGTGAACGAAGATACAAGTCAGTGATCTTGTATATCTTAAATGTTGTTTCGATTTTTCAAATAGATGGAGCAATATTATAGGCTATTAAATGAAACACAGGGCATGTTTTTTTGTACTGCTCACATCCTAAACACGTATTCGAAGGAGCTGTCACATGTGATAATAAACAAAAAAGAGGCTTGGTGAAATAAAACATTTTCCCAAGATGACATAATTTGGTCAAGCTTGGATTGATCCCAGATTTTCCAGTTTCATACTGTGCAATTCAGCTAGCAGATTGGTATCTCATTCTGACATGAAACATTAATGCTTTGTCCTTAATTCTTGGAGGACAAGACTTGGAGTATGGGTGACAGGCAAAATCCACATTTTATTTTGGGGAAATTTACATAGCACCAGTGCTTAATTTGAGCCGATGGTTTTCACTGGCACCTATGGACACCTATCTTTGAGGACCGGCAATTATGTTTCCTGATCAGACATTCACCAAGCACAAGAGAGGGGAAAACACATGAAGGGATAAGAAGGAGGAACAAAGGAAGAGGAAAACAGAAAAATAATTATGAAGGGAGGAAGCAGGATTTTGCAAGAGTGAGATAAAGAGGCAGGGAGTGTCTGGTAGGTAATTTACCAGGCATGAGTTGACTACAAGACTACAGAGCCTTGGTATGTGGTGCCCTCACATTTATTAACACCGGCCATAGGCTTCTGAGCAGAGCTTTGTGCACCAGCACTCATTCTTATACAAATTAAGCACTGCTGATAGCGTGAGCCTTGCCCAAGGGAATAACAGCATTTCACCAGATCACGTTACAGGGTTTTCTTTCACGCACAGGGAGATTTTCTGGGATTTGAACCCAGTTCCCAATGATACATGGTTGGCAGATGTAGCCACTGGGCCACATCACCTCCTGTGAAAGCTTGTCTTGTTGTCGGATCGACGTGTCCAGACGACCTCGAGTGGAGCCAGAACCAGGCACCTGGCTCGAGACTGGCTGGAGCTTTTGGTGGCTAGCCCACCTCTATTCTTAGCTCATTGAATATGAACAATTTATCCCATTGAAGACAACACCTTATTTCAATTTTGAAGTGATGGTGCACTTTTTTTTTTGCACTTGCTGGGTGATAGATGACTGGGAGTGTCAAGCCCATTATTGGAAACTCATGATATTGTGTTTCACTGTAGACAAATATGGAGCAGTTGAAAGCTGTCTTTGAGAAGAAACAACAGGTCATACAAAGACCCACTTCCTTTTCTGTATAAGGTGCATCCAGAACGGGTATATGCTGACAATATCAATCCAATATGGATCTTGGCATCCTGATGATTGCACCTGACATCCATGGCAGATTGTAAATCCAGAAATATGTTCGATATATGGGAATGGAGGATTTAATTATAAATCCCATGGAGAGGGGGCAGTAACAAATTAGATCTAATTCACACTCCACACATTTTTAGTTTTCAGATCTGGCTTTCTTATTCAGCGATCTGTTGCCAATGGTAATCCAGCAACGTTAGTCAGACGCCGTACTCTCAGTGTATAGTGATACGTTTGTTCTCAGTGCTAGATGGAAAGCCCTGTGATGAAGCATGTCATGGGGGTGAGAGCTTACCACCTACATAATGGACAAACTCTATGAATGACAATCTTCATCTTGAGGATGTTTCAGTGGAAACTTTTACACGGGCGTTTGGATTGAGTGGTTGTCTAACTGTAGTGGGTGAAGTTATCACAACCAACATGACATCATCAATTAAACCACTGGTGACATCAAATATGACATCATCAATGACATCATGGATGGGATGCAATATAAATTAGACTTTTCCACATTTTCTGATCCATTTCGTCCATTATAATCATATGCCTTGCCTTCTATAGTATATAGTAGAACTTTCATGAATACCATGATACTGTTTGGTACTAAGGCAACACATATTTTGCAAGTGACAGCACAGGAAGATTACAGTACATGACTGAGATCACATATCTACCTATGTAATAACAAATCTTACGAGTTCTCATAAAAGGGTCAGTTGAAGGAACGTTTGTGTTTACAACCTAGAAGCTAAGAAACTATTACATTTTCCAGCTATGCTGAGCTACACAACCATATCTCCTCCAAATGCACTGCTCATAACATTACACATGACAACACAAATAAAATCATTGTTTGCATTACACATAACTTCACATATAACATCACCAATATCTTAGTATGTGCTCCGTAAAAGGTATATGGTATAGATAGGACAGAATGTGGTTTTACTCTAACATGAATGAGGCATGGACTTCGGCTATGTCCCATGCACACTGCATACAGAGGTACAGATTTTACAGTGCTTGGTCGGAAGTTAAGAACTGTATGTAGCATGCTCAAACATGGGCTGCAACAATGTTTTGTGTTAACTATATATGGAGAAATAAGTTACAACTGTTTTGGTTGTGCCTTGTGCCCACTACCTAAAGAGGCAGAGGGCATAAATGACAGGGTCTGCAACAATGCTCTGTGCATATAGCATGCATAGATAATGGCTTTTAAAGTTATCATGTGTCCTTTGAATAAAAAGGCATATCACATACTACTTTATACTTTAAAATGACTTAGAAAGGTGAATTGTAAAACATATTTTCCATATGTATAAAGGTAAAAAGGCATATATGTTAGAGATAGTTAGGAAGGTGAACTCTTGCAATCACCCAGACATTTCAAGATTTGATGAAGCATCCATAAACATTTTCTTTTTCAGCAGACAACTATTTTCTTTTAAAGAGCCACATACTTTTTAGCTGCACAAATAATGACAACTTGAGTGAGTGTGTAAGACAAAACTTCACCTGTAGTGTTTTCTCTGTAGGCAAAATGGCCCCTTTTGTGTGGCCACCCCCATTTTTTGCTAGATTTTTCTGCTGTTTTTTGATTCTGCATACTGTCCAAAGCCCACTTGTGCTATGTGTTATGACCCATAAAAACATGTCAAATTGGTATACACCTGATTGGCATATTTTATTTACATATATGTCCCTAGTATATAGCAAAAATTGGACACAGGGCCTGTAAATTAGGTATCACTAGTGGACTGCCGCACATATTGTGCCACTACTAAAATGACAGAACAAAGCATGTCTCCAGGCCTGCCCTTGCAGCCAGGGTAGGCAGTTTTAAAACAGCCAAATCAACCTGGCAAAATAAACGTTTTTGTAAGCATAAACCTCATGTTTAATATTTATTAAGTCACCCCTCAAGCAGTCCCTATAAACCCCTAGGGTGGGGTGAATCCTATTTATAATATAGGACATGTATATTTTATGTTTTACATTCCCTGGCAGTGAAAAGATTCCAAAGTATTTTTTTACTGTGACAAGACTGACTCTCCCTTAGGAAAGCACTGGGTTACATTATAACAATTTACAATGCTTAACTGCAGTGGGGAGTAACTAGAAAAGTAATTCAAGGACTCATTTTAATAGGTAATTCAAACAAATCCAACTTAATGGTCAAGCTAGATTTCATATTACTATTTTGAAAATGGCACTTTTAGAAACTTGTCATTTTCCTGCCTGAACCAAATGTGCCTTTCTGCCAGTGTCCACTGTCACCCAGGAGTTAAATGGCTCCTTGATTAGGCGTGAAGTGGCTCCCAGAGCTCAGACGAAGGGAGAGGAGTTGACCTTCCCGTAACAGGATGGCCATCTGGGCTGTGCCCAGGAACTTAATCATCTTCAAAGGAAGCCTACCCTGTCACAGGCAGAGAAAGTCACACTTGGGCCAGCCCACTCTGTTGTCTTGCTAGCCAGTCAGGCACCCGTTCCAGTGGGAGAGGACCTGCCCACAAAACCGGTTTTGAGTGACAGCATGGGAGGGTGTGCCCATTATTATAGCCACACCTCTAGGTGGGCACAGGGAGCTCTACCTAGGGCAATAAAGCCTGCCATCTTGGTTTTAGGTAGTAAAGGGCACTGTAGGATAGTTCACAATAAAACAAACAGGAAGTGCTGCAGAAGAATCACCCCTGGGAACTTTTACCCCTTTGGTTAAGACGTGGCCAGGAGTTTACCTGACCCACACACTGGCACTGGACATAAATGTGACACTCTAGTACCCTCTTCACAACACTACTGGATCTTTGGAAGACAGAAGAAGGACTGTCAATTACATATGCCAAAGATAGGCAATGTTGCCATCTTTTAAGAGTACGTACACTTTAGCACTCGTTAGCTGTGATAAGGTGTCCAGAGTCCTAAGGCCAGCAAAAAACGAGATCAGCAAAAATAAGGGGAGGTAGAGAAAAGGTTTAGAGGAAGACCATCTTAAGGCTGAGAGGTCTAACACATGCCCCGTCCATCTGAAAGTGGGGAGAGCTCTCCAAACTCCTGGGAGTTCTCATCACTAAGGTGGAAAAACCTGGAGAGACCATCAGCATTGGCGTTGTCAGACCCAGGACAATGTTCCACCGTAAATTCCACTTCCTGTAGGGAAATGGACCACCTCAACAAATTGGGGTTCTCACCCCTCATCTGCATCAACCATCTGAGGGGCCTGTGGTCTGTCTGAAATCCAAAGTGAGTCCTAGACAAGTATGGTCTCAGCCTCTTCAGTGCCCTGGCCACAGGAAAGGCTTTTCTCTTGATAGCACTCCACCTCTGTTCCTGGGGAAGTTACCTCTTACTGATGAAGGCTTCAATCTGGTCTAGGCCCTCCTCATTTAACTATGACAGTACTGCCCCTATGCCATGCTCTGAGGTGTCAGTTTGCACAATGAATTACTTGGAAATGTCAAGGGCCTTGAGTACAGGAGCTGTACACATGACCTGTTTGAGGGAGTAATCAGGAACTCGGCAGCCCCCAACCACCCAAGGAACTCATCAGCTCAGGGATGGGGTGAGCATCAGTCTTTGTGACTGAGTTGAGCCCCCTGTAGTCCACACAGGACCAAAGTTCTGGTGTGGCGCTCTGGGGACAGCCTTTGGAACCAGCACTATGGGGCTGGACCAGGGACAACTGGAGTGCTCTATCACTCAAAACTCTAGAATCGTGGAGACCTCTGCCTTGATGATTGCCCTCACCTTTTCTGACAGTCTCTAGATTTTGTTCTTGACATGGGAAATGTCACCAGTGTTGATATCATGGGTAAAAAAATGTGTAAGCCCAGTGCTCTGTCCTCAGACTAGGGAAAAGGTTGACACTCTGCCTTAACCCGACCTTCTCTCAGTGACATAGCTAGCTGTTGTGCTGCCTGTGACAGTCACTCAGTTTGTCACCGGGCGACCCAGTAAAAGAGCAGGGGGAGAAGATGCCACCCCCAAAACCCATGCCGCCCGGGCAGACCGCCTCCCCTTGCTGTGCCACTGCCTTCTCTTGGATGAAAGCAGATCAGGGAGAGGTTGACTCTCCTCCTCTACTCCATCCTCCATCACCAACAACATGGTGGTCTCAGACCTCCTGTATAGAGGCTTCAGGCGATTGAGGTAGAGGACCCATAGGAGGTTTCTGGGGGTCTTGAGGTCTACCAGGTAGGAGGCCTTTCAATTCCATTCAATTTGCTTACAGGACCCTGTCCAGTGATCATGGAGGGCCTGGGGCCGAGCTGGCATCCACACCTTCTGGCCAGACTGAAACACAACAAGAGTGGCCTTCTAGTCATGTCATTGCTTCATTACCTCCTGGCTGACTTTTACGCTCCCTGAAGCTTTCTTCCAATACTTCTGTACTTGGTTGCCGAAATGCATTGGATATTTTTATAACGTGACTGGTGGAAACGGTTTGCTCTCTTGTGCCATGCATCAACATGAGTGTATAAAGTGAATTGAAAAAAATTGTGAAAAAGAGGTGATAAGAAACAGATTAAAATTGAGACAAACAGAAGATGAAAATCGCGATTTTGATTCATGTGATTCATCCACGTATGGGGCTGTGCAGCTTGCATAGGGACTGACCTTGGTTCCCTTTTGATTGCATGTACTTTCAAGCGCACTGGGCGAAGCGCTATCAAGCTTGCACGCCACTTCAGTTTTGAAGAAATGGAGTATTCTAGTATAGAAGATTAATTTGAGTACATTGGTGTACATTTCACCACTTATAATGATTTACAGAACTTGTAGGTTACCCCATATTCCTTCTACATGCCCTTCAAGTAGGCCGACATGAAGTTGGTGCCACCACCTCCTCCTTGGGGAAGCCCAATTGAGTACGAATCCCCATCAAGGTCCTAGCCACTGAAGCTGCACCAATGTCATCAGAGGGATGGCATAGTCTGCCAAAACCAGACTAAACTTGTTGCCCGAGGCAGTTTTGGGGTCCAAGGGCCCAACAATGTTGATGCCCACCCTCTCAAAGGGAGTAGCAATGACCGGCATGGGAATCAGGGGATCCTTGAGCTTTTCCCTGTTTTCCCACTCACTTGGCAGGTGAGGTAAGTCCTAAAGGAAGCATCTGAGACTCTCCTTATCTGGGGCCAATAAAAGTGGGTGACTATCCTGTCAAAGGTCTTGTCCTGCCCCAGCTGCCCTGCCAAACGAATCTTATGAGCCAGACCCAGTAGGAAGGCCCTATAAAGGACTACCAGCACACGTGCTGCCCAATGGATAGGAGCCTTAGGATTACTGTAAAGGTGGTTGTTCTCCAAGCAGATTAGGTGATCTCCAAAGGTGTCACCAGTTGCCTGGACTTCAGCCTGTTGACTCAGCCCCTCAAGAGTTGGATACTCTTGCTGTGCTCTGCAGAACTCCTACCTGGTGCTCTCACCCTCAACCTGCCACCCAGCAAGCTCAGGCACGTCACTTAGGGAGGCAATGATCTCCCTGCTCAGCTGTGGAGCTGCCTTCTCTGGTGCCCCATCCACCGGTACCACTGGAACTTCAAAGGTGTGCTACCCCCACCTTCTCCCCTTCGCTTTCTTTGCAGCTGCCTGGGCCATTCTTCCAGCCCTCTTGACTATCCTCTCGGGCAACCATGGACCGAGTAGTCATGCAGACCCACTCAGGCAACACCAACATTTCTAGTTGGGACTTGATCTCCACTTCCTTCCAGACAGTATAGCTCTAAGGCATTTCCTACCAAACAATCCACAGGCATTGCAGGGCTTGCAGATACCTTAAGAGAACCTGGCACCCTCCCTCACACACTTGAGGCAACTAGAGCCACCGGGTAACTACTGTCACAGTTGTCTGCTGCCACAACCTAGTCAAATATCTCAGTTATCACCTGCTCTGAGAACACCAAATGACACCTGACGGTAGTCATACTGGCTCCTGTGTACCTATGAGCTTCCACTCTCTGTCCATTGATGATGACCCACTGCCTTCACTTGGAAGTATTGGCAGGCATGTGGGCCTTAGGAACCATCTCTCCATCACCCAGAGATACTAAGGTAGCCTCTCTGATTGGGACTATCTCCTCTCCAAGCTCTACACTGGCCAACCCCTGGTACTGCCCAAGACTGGGGGGGCTGTGCCCTCTTGGAGGACTTATCATCCCCCATAACATGCCCATTCTTGTAGCACTCTTAGCACTTAGGGACAAACTTACCTGTATTCTTGTCAACAAAAACCTTTCTTTTGGTAGCCAGATTGAGAATGGGACACTTTTCTCTGAGGTCTATTTTGGGGGCCTTGCAAGAAATCCTTTTTGTTTTTATTTCCCCCTCTTTCTCTTGGTGTAAACCCTGACCACTGTTTTAGGAGTCCCCCTTCCCAGGCCTTTTTGGACAATCCGGTGCTGACTCAGATGTCTGCCTACTCAGCGTGTTTCCTTGGGTCAGTCAGCCTGCTATCCACTAGGTGCTGGCACAGTTCTGTAAAAAAACATAATGAGGATGTGCTCCCTCAGAATTAGGTTAGTCAACCCATCATAATAACTTACTTGCCGCCCCTCACCCAATCATTCAGTGCCTTATTAGAGTAATCTAAGAAGTCTACCCAAGAATGGTTATAAGGTTTTTGGCTGTCCCTGAACCTCTGGCGGTATTTCTCAGGGGTTAGCCTAAACTTAGTGACAAGCATGTCCTTCATGGGGTTTTACTTGGTCTGGTCATCTACCATCTATTACTGTGACTAATGTATCCCTCCCCACTGTAGGCATATGCTTCCACAATCCACCCCCCAGTGTACCTCTGTTACTTGTGTACCCTAAAGGCTACCTCATACACAGCAAGCCACTTGTCAATATAATCCCCCACCACATAGTTGACCACCAGGGTATGTGGACCTTCTTGTAACCTTCATAAACTACAGGTAAGCTGCCACCATTGCTTGATTCTGAGCCTTGTCTTGCTTTGATTTCTAGTTCTTTTACTCCTCTCCTGCTCCAGCAGCGTTCTCTTTTCTGTCAAGGCTCTCTCCTCTGTTTTGAGCTTGACCATTTGGAATCTAAACTCCCGTTCTGCTATCCTGTCCACCAGTTCCTCTGGGGACAGGTTCCTAGAAGACACTCTGCTGCCTGCCGTCACACTGGGCTCTCTCTAAGTGGGTAGTGGAACCCCTCCTCTGGGAGCTCCTGCTCAGGGCACACGGCCAGGCCATCTCCATTCCCAATCAAGTTCTGTCTCATTCAGATCCTCCACATTAGGATTCTCAGAGTCCCCAGGCTGGTCATGCATCCTAGTGACTTCCTCATAGGCATAGACGTCTACCTAAATTTCCAGCTTTGTGGCTTTCTTTCCTGCACAGAGTCCCCTCTCCTTGCAGAGTTTCTGCAGCTCAGCACTGTTGAGGTTATCCACATTGAGCATCTCCACTTTCATGGTATAAAACAAAGAGGTAGGGAAATTAAATTTAGAAAAAAGGAAAAATAGCCAATGAGTATACTAGGGAGAATTTAAAAAGGCTCAAATTGCTCTTGTATGATTATATGGGATAGTAGTGTAACACCAAATTACTGTATGGCCTTGGAAAAACACATGCCCAAATTCTCACTGCCAATCACCAGTGTAAGAAATTGGGTTACTGGTTGAGAGGGGTAAAACACTTCTCAAGCAACAACCACCAGTCTTCCCAGGATGAAGCTACAAGCAACTCTAAATTAACCTGTGCTCAACCCTCAGGTAGTTTGGCACAGAGCAGTCAGACTTAACTCAGAGGCAATGTGTAAAGTATTTGTGCAACGCTTCAAACAGTAACACAGTGAAAACACACCACAGAAGGATCCCATACCAGGTTTAGGAATTGAGTAATTTGGAATAAATAAAACAAGAACAAAACAACACAAATCCAATTAGTTGAACCGGAGATATGCGAATTAAAAAAGTTCAGTGAAAATAGCGCCAAAAGCACAAAGCACCAACTGTGGATATCTGGTCACCCTGGACCGGGACAAAGTCACAAGTGCAGGTCATCCATAATGGAGCAAGGGCCGGATAGAGTGACCCAGTTAGGCCTGCTGAACAAGAGACCAATCAATTGGACTAAAGTCATAAGGAGGATCCAGAAGCTGTTTTCCACAAGTTTATTCACAGAAGGATTATTAGGAAGACAACACAAAAACGTGATTATCAAACACCAAGCCCAGCACGTCATTTCTGCTTGGGTACTGGGCATGGGACATACCTTGAAGCCACCTACTTTTTCAACTGCCCAGCATCACTACAAGTAATGAATAGGGCAGGCCCACAGGCTTTGCAAAATGGGTACCGAAAAGAGCATTATTGGGCATGTTTCGAGAGCCAGCTGTGCTTGTCCACAGTTCAGGGCATGCAGCTACAGCTGGCAGTAGAAGAAATTTATAACAGCAAAACCCCCAAAACGAACTGAAAATATTTACATTGTAAACTAAGTTTTAAATCCATATGAAATTCCCTGACGAACTAGGGTTCAAGTGACATTATGCGTTTAATCTAAAACCTATAATTAACTGAAACTGCCTATTTATGGTTGTCTATGCAGTCATAACAGCCTCTATTCACTGTTCATACACTCACAGATACCTTTACAGATGATATCAGAAAAGCCATCATTGATGACGGAATATATGACATTGCCAATTACATTATTGATTACATTGTGGATGCGGCAAAAGACTCCACTTTTCCACAAAACTGTGACATTTAGGTTTCAAACTTTTTTGCTGAACTCACAAATATGTGAAGAAGACAACTGAGTGTACATCTTGCATATCTTGTGAAAGCACTATAATATTTTGTTATAAACACTAGAAAAATCTAACCTTTGCAAAGCCCTTCCTCATGCACCCACTTAGGAAAGAAGAAAGGGGTGGGAGAAATGATGGGGAAAAAATGAGATAGGAGGAATAAACCTCTCCACACGTTTTATGCATTTTTTAATCCCTCACAGGTCCACTTTATCCAAGTGGTGATGTTCACAGAAAGCAATCACTTTGTACCCAGCTGTATCATAAAATATCTGATTCTGAGCAGACCACACAGCTTAAGCTCCTTGCCCTAAATATCTATTCCTCCAATAATGATCATTCTGTTTGATGCTGACTGCTGCTGTGTGCCACAACCCCAGATTTAGGTACTCATTTTTAAGCCTTGCAATTCCCACCTTCTAATATGCATTGAGTGACTGTAGTAGTTTCTGCAATGTAAGAGGTCCCGCCCTGGTTTGCCAATCAAGGAGATATAGGCTTTCTCAAATTCAACGCACAAGCTGTCCGACTGCATGGCTTGTCTAAACATCTTCCCCAGTAGTTGAACAGAGTATTTTGCTGTGGTTTTGTATTATTCTGCTTGGAAGCCATCCTTCCCCAGGACTTTTGGAATAGGCATCATCTTGATCACTTCCAGCATTTCTTCATCTGAATTTAAAGAGTCTAGTTTCATCCATAGGTCCAGTTTAAGTTTCGGTCTCGAGATGCTGTTCATGAAAGACAGTTCAGTAAATTCATCAATTTCTTGTGGGCTGGTAGGTATCACGGTTAAAAAAAATTGGCAGTATCATTGACTTGGCAGCCCTCCCTTTCAATTGGAGGGCAGGGAGTCAAGTAGCCTTTTCTCTCTGGTCAAAATGCTGCACGTTTATCCACTGAATGGCCTTTTCTACCTGTTGTGTGAGTTTGGTATTCAGTTCATACTTTTTGAAGGAAGTGTATTCAAATTAGCATGTGGGGGGGAATGATGTGAGAGAAATTTCTGATTCCAGTGAGGTCATACAGACCAGCATCTTTTTAAATGTAACAGCAGCATCTCTCATAAGTAAGTTCTGCGTGTAAGGTTTTCCGTCTGCCCAGAAGGTTTGTGAAGAGAAGACAGAGTCCATATTAAAGTCTAAGTATTCTCTGGAGTTTATTTCCTCAGGCAGTTTGTTCTTAAAGCATTCTATTCATTTGAGTCAGGAGCCTCAGGTCCATTTGCAGCTTGATCAGGCATATTCAGATACACAGCAGCTAATTCCAGTTTCACAACTGGAGATTCTTAGTGAGAATACCAGCTTGAATCAGAAAGTAGTTGATTCTGAAGTCAGTGTTGTAGGGGCAAGATAAGGTATATTCCCTTGCTTTTAGATGAAAAAGTCTCCACAGATCTTTTAGGAAGTGATATGACAAACCCGCTGTCACTTCTAGGTTTCGGCCCTCTGGAATGGTTTAACACTAGACCTATATCTAGATTCCAATTACTGATGATCACTACTTGCAGTTTCCCTAATTAGGTGAGGATTCTATTCAGTTTTGCAAAAAAGTTTATTTATTAATGTTAGCAGCATAATTTGTACCAAATCCAATAATATGTGCTTAAACAGCCAGTTTGGCAAAAACAAAGCAGCTACCTGGGTCTGACCATGTTTCCAATAACCTAACAGGCAGTATCTTATCATCTATAATGGCTAGCCCTTTTTTTGCAATAGGACTGTGTATCGGATGTGGATGGTACCTCAGGCGCAGATATGGCGATCCCCATACCCACCATGTCTCATTTTTGTCTATACACATCAGTTTTAGGATACATGGGTCTTTCCAAGAAGGGCTATAATAAGTTTCTTTGATCGTAGAAAAGTAAGCACTTTCTTTTGTAAGTCAAGTCACATTGAGGGGCCAAATTGAGAGGGCCTTAGTATAAGATGTCATTAGTTTATGAACGCTGGGACAGTGAGGGCCCACAGTTTTCCAATTGCAAGCCACCAGGCTAGGTCCTCTGATACTGTGGAATTATATGTCAAAAACTAACCTTGCATGAAAGTGTAATTCACAGTTTAGCATTCTTAGATGTGGGATCCCCGTAGAGCTCTGTACTCTACTAAGTGTCTGCTAATTGTTGGGAACAAGGTGAAAGTCATGTATAGTTGGGGTTCGTCCTTCTAAGGGGGAGTTCAGTGTCTGGGGTTAGTAGGCCCTCCGTGAGAGATTGTGCTCACGGCAAGGACTGTGTGCAGCATGGGTTGGCCCACCCATGTATGGTTGGCTGCCTACAAGAGGTTGGCTGTCCACGAACAGTTTGAATTAGAACAGAATCATGCATAGTAGGGGTTTTGGCCAGCGAAGGAGACTTGAGTGGAGGGAGTGAGCTCTCTGTAACATGACAAAGAGTGTGGGCTGCCGGGGCTTGCCCAGTCATGTGTGGTTGGTTGTGCACGAGAGGTCAGCTATCTGCAAATGGCTGAGTACAGGGTGAAGGCTTGTTTGTAGTAGAGGTTTGGCCAACTAAGGCGGCTCGGTAATCTGGAGGGAGTGGGTTCTCCATGATGGCTTGTGCAGAGAAGGAAGACAGTGATAACAGGGGCTTGCCAAACCTACATGTGCTTGTTTGCTCACAGGGGCTAGCTCTTTGCAAAGGGAATGGCATACAATGAAGGATTTGCAGAGTGCAAGTTCAATCATCTTAAAGGACTTAGTTGTCTGCAATGGGTTAGCTCCAAGACGTAGTGCCCACAGACTTTGGGTACTTTTTGTTTATTTCGTTTTTAAGTGGTTGCACGGTACTCCTGTGGGACCCAGCACGGACATCTGTGTGACAAAGTCTTTTGCCATTTCTACAGCAAAGTCTCTTAAAATAGGATTATATGGAGTGCCATTCACACCAAGATGTAAAATGGCAAAAGCTTTTTACCACTCCAGGCACAGTATTACAGCTTTGGATTGGTAAAATACCATCTGAGCCAACCTGAAAAGAAAAAAGCATTCCCTGACACATGTTTCGCTATCATTATATCTTTTCAGAGGTTCAGCTGTGTCGGGACACAAAGGAGCACCCAGTATAAGTC
Source organism: Triturus cristatus (assembly GCF_964204655.1). Taxonomy (NCBI): domain Eukaryota; kingdom Metazoa; phylum Chordata; class Amphibia; order Caudata; family Salamandridae; genus Triturus; species Triturus cristatus. The sequence continues at coordinate 495,969,259 of NC_140588.1, forward strand.
AAAACAATACCCTTTTAGGCTCAGTGTGCTGCATAAATAATTCAAAAAAAGAAGCAGAGAACACTGGGTAGTTCCAAAGTTTAGGTGGAGAGCAGCTCCTGCATAGAACACCCTACAACGCCTGCAATATGTGTGCGTGTGTATATGTGTGTATATGTGTGTATATGTGTGTATATATATATATATATATATATATATATATATATATATATAATATATATATATATATATATATATATATATATATATTATATATATATATATATATATATATATATATATATATATATATATATATATATATATATATATATATATATATATACAGCCACCACCAGCAAGAGCCTTCCCAAGTGGCCCTCGAGTTGCCTGTGCTTGGAAGCCCTTAAAACTTCGAGAAAGAACCAGAATTAGCCATTATATCTGCAGCAGATTTCCTAGAACATAGATGCAGTCGATATTTGCTCTTATTTATATATATTTTTAATTCATATTTTATCTATGCAAAAATAATATTTGTTATGGTGGTATTGTGAATTCAGTAGACACTGAAGATTTTCTAAAATAAATCAAATTAGTTGATTGTTATTAGCAGTGCCAGTGCAACCCTTAGTCCTTATCCGGGCTATAAAAGTATATCTGTTAGCTGTCAATGGAACAACAAACTTTTCATTCCCAGGTAACTTCTAAGACTGTCAGTACAACTGTAGTTATTAATCTCAATAGAATTTCTGTCTTTGTATCATTTGATTGTCAATAGAATCTCACCCTTTCATCTCCTTGTATTATTATGTCATGTCTCATCAGTGGTATCATCAATAACGTCTCTGATGATATCATATTGTCGTAAACTCCCAAAGAGACTGCATTTTGAGCATGTTAAGTTAGCCTGTCTGCCTTTGGCCCTCATTCAGCTTATCGTTATCTTTCACAGAACTTGTGAATGTGTCAATTCATCTAAACAGTGAATTTGCTAACACTTGAGGCACCACAAGTCTTCTACAGGCTACATGATATCTATGGTTCAAACCCTGACAATTGAGGTGTAAAATAAACCTGTATTCCGAGTTGACTTATTTGTGTAGCATGCTGGCTCATACTGGTTATGTCTCAGATTATTGGAAATTCCCTCAATGTAGGGTTGTCAGTCCTATATAAACCCCTTAAATTGACCACTGAAGGAGAGGGGCCTTTGCCCCAGGTTATCACAAGAGGTCCTGCTAGAGTACTATAGAAGCAGCAATTCTCATGCTGAGACCCAATACAGAGAAGAGAGGAATTGAGCCCAGATGATGTTAGCTTTCCTTCTGAGGGAATATTCTCTCCCAGCTGAAGTCTGATAATCACAGCTGATCTGTGGTCAAAAGGTATGCAGTACACTGAGCCCTAAAGAACTCTGGAGGCAGGTAAGCTCCTCCATGCTTTCATAGCGTAGCGCATATAAGTAGTCTTTAGGGTGTTAGGCTGCTAGGACAATTCTAGTCATGTTAGAGCTGTTCATAATATACCCACTGCTAGCAACACGAAATGGTGATGTTTTAACTATATTGTGTGTGGTTATTACTCATGTAGTAACCAACAGGATGAGACTTATGAAATAATACACTTTTAAACATGTATGGTGTCTTTTCTTAGTACAGTGCTTGAGTGTGCTATTCAAAAAAATGAATTTGGATTTGAATTACCACTGTGTCCCTGACATCTTTACAGGACTATTAGTAACCCAGAAAACATAGGCACCATTCAGTTGGGATGTGTGGGGCTACAATAACCTGGGCTTCCCTGCTCAAGTGATGGTGCACTGAGCTCAGTCCAGGCATTTGTAGGCGGGAAACCCAAACCTTGTAGATATAGGCCAGAGCTCTTGGTTGGTCAGCAATATGTCTTAGGGCATTTAGTTATCACTTGTGAGGTGATAAGGGTATTATGGTTACAAAGTTAAGAAAAACAGGCTAATTGTATTGCTCCTTAGGTTTTAGAACATTCATTCGAATAAAGTTTTTAATGCAATTTGAATGGCTTTTAATTATGTAAGTTAGGTTGTGATCTTTAAAAAGAATGTAAACTGCTGAAAGCTGTAGAGAGCTGGTTCATTGCTACAGAGCTTTACCCTAGGACCCCTATGAATGACCTGCTCATCTGTTTAGGCAGATATGAAGGAGTTAAGGGTTGAGTATGTGGGACGGTGGTCATGTGTCTGCAGTCAAACCGTGCTGTGCACGGCTGAAGCCCATATGCTGTGGGATTGACTATACAGAAGACTAGACCTTGCAGAAAACTCTAGCTGTGCACAATAATTGGCCATGTGTAGATAGAGTTGCATGCATGGAAGGTTGAGTTTAGGGCCTGGCTGAGGGTCATGTACAGCAAAAAGTGAGTGTTCAGGAGGTTGGTCACAGAGCTTGGCTGAAGGCAGGGCCCTGCATGCATCTTCCAGTGCACACTGCACAGTGGAAATTGGGTGTGTGCAAGGTTGGAAGCAAAGGCTGGTCTCAGGCCCAGACCTCTGTTCAAAACCTGCTGCACACAGCCAAAGAGCATGTGCAGCAGGGGTGAGTGTGCAGGAGATTAAGTACTGAGGCAGGCCTTTGACCAGACCTTGTGGGAATCCAGCCTGTGAATGACCTTTGGCAGTGCATGAGTGTACAAAGTTTGCAGAGGGCAGTGATCAGCTAGAGTTTGGTGTGCAAGTGGTTAAGTGTAGGAACTGGACACAAAACAGGCCCTGCTACCAACAGCAATGATAAATGTATCAAAGGCCTTACACAGCAGAAATTGTGTGTATGGGATATTTGGCAAAGTCCCTGGCCTCAGCCCAAAGGCTATGCACAGCAAGAGTTGGATGCAAAAAACTATGTTATAAAAACAAAATATAATTAAAAAATAAAATGTTACTTGTAAGCTATGGTTCCTTCTGCTCATAAGACATTAAATTATGTTGACGAAACAAAGAAAGTCCCATAACAACATAGTTATAATGAAGCTATAAGTTTAAACGTAAACTGAAAAGCCCTGAAATTGGTCAAGTATAGTTAGCTGCACAAACCATAACTCATGGCCTGGCAAGTTAACTGTAAATTGCACCCCCCAACCCAAATGACCTGTTCGTACCCTACAATAATTTACAGAAAAATACAAAACTTAGCAAAAAAGCATTGTTAAATAAAAAAGCTATGTTTATGATCTAAATCCAAAAAACCCTGAAATGTTCCTGATATAGTTAGCTTCACAAGCCATAACTCATGCCCCCATCAAGGAAACCATAAATGACACCCACCAAATGAACTGTCAAGACCTCACAATATTCATACCAATATAAACTAAGACTTGGCGAAACAACATTTTTAAATAGGAAAATATATTCAAATAAATAATTCTGTATTCATAGTGATATTAAATAACGTCAATGGTAAGGCAATATCTAATGTCACATGTCACCAGTGGCCTTCCAACAAGAACTTATATACTTTATTCTGTGATGTACTTTGTTACTAGTTGCTGCTTGTTCTCCTCGACTACTAAAAGCAATCTGGACTGAGGATTCTAACTATCATAGGGGGTCCAGGGTGATCATGAAATACCCATCTCCCTCTCCCAGTGGCTGACCTACAGTTTGGCCTCTAACTTCCTATGTCCATCTGCAACTCAAACCAGCGAGTGGACACTTACAGTGTGACACGCCACCACTTTTTGTAAGCGGGAATATTTTGTACTAGTCTGTAATGCTTTTGAATTACTCACCTCCTTCTCTCAATGACTGAAAATTAACCTGCCCACTTGCCACATCCATTGGCAACTTAAACAGGTGAGAGAAAGCAGAACTTGTGAAATACTCTGACTTTCTGCTGAGAGAAGAACTTGCATATCTTATTGCATTGCACACTTAGTTACTGTTTGCTGATTGCTTTTCTAAGCTACTGAAGACATTCTGAATTGAGGACTCTGAATCTCAGTCATGGGTGCTCATGATTTACCTGTATTCTTTTCACATTGGCTAACCAAAATAACCACCACACTTTGCCACAACTATTGGCAACTTAAACTGGCAAGTGAACATGGGGTGCCAGCCGGCATATTGCTCTAAGCACAATGCTGACTATTGAACTGAACACTAGCTATCCTGGCTAAATTAACTATAACTCATGCCTTCCCCATGCACTGTTTATACCCTTTCATAATGCAATACTTATAGCACGTTAAATCTTAGTATAGCTAACAACAATCATGCCATCTAAAATACATGATTTATGAGAAGAGTGTATATGGTAGACTGCTGAGTTATAGTCAATTTAATCTGGCCAGCAAGCTCACAAGAATGTGTATGGAGGTGCATGAGAGATAGTACGTTTAGAGTCTGGAACAAATTATAACTTTAAGTTATATGTATAACTTTTCAATTCCTTACGTTTTTGTAGTTTTAGTAGGCTTTATATAGAAGTAATAAATGAAGTTTCCTTAACTATAACTAACTAACTAACCTTAAACCTTTGTTCTGCTTTCAATGGTGGCTCCTTCATAGTACCACAGTACTGCTGTAACATTTTTAAATTATATTTACACCAAAGAATTATTTTTTATTTCAAATATGGATTTAGGGTTTCATGGCTAGTTTTGTTTTTTAAAGCTATAAATGTTATTATTGTGCTGTAGTGTTTTTTTGTGAGCTATACAGATACACAATAGTGAAGCGATAGTATCGAGATACTAATTTGGTACTTTCATTTTTGTAAATTCATTTCATTGGCTTAGAATTCTGTTAATTGTAGGAAACAGAACTTGTATACCCATTGTCCCCATTCAATTTGATATCTTCAAAGATGAGGGTTGTGCTCTTTGTAAGAGGCAAAATCTTTTGTGCAAAAGTCACCTTGGAAGTTTTGGTCAACTGCAATGACTGAGGAAGATGATCCTGTGTTGTTGCAAGGAATGGCCGAAGAGGTGGCGTAGAGGAAGAAATTGGAAGACTCCATTCTATGGGAATTTTTTTCTTTGCCATCTGGAGGAAAAAAAGTACATTCTCAACTTGTTACATGCAACCTATGTAACAAAGTTATTTCTTGTGGGAACATTAAATAATACTCCTTCATTACCAAGGGAATGAGAAAACATCTGCAAGCAATTTATTCGGTCAGGTTGGCGAGTTCTGAAATGAGGCATCAGAAGGAGATAGAAAAGTCCTAAGTTGGAAGACCAGCAGCGGCTACTTGTTCAATTACTGCTTCACCTTTGACGTCTTCGGCTTCAATAGCTCCCATACCATCACCCGCTGCATCTGTCCCTCCTGGTACTGCGGAGCCAATACATCTTTTGAGGAATATTTGCAATATAGTAGGGCAATATGGTAGTACAGCGACATGCTGTCACTTCTTCCATAATATCATTTTTCCAGGATAGAGAGATATGACCACCCATTGCGAGCAAGTCCTGGTTCACAAGTGTCCTCCCCAACACTCTTAGTTTTCTTTTTGACTTTTGTTGTCTTCCTGTGTCCTGTTGAGACTATTGTTTTGGTTGGTCATGTTGACCTTACTAAAAAATAAATCTCAAAAAACACCTTAAACAAGAAGGAAAATACATTATTTTCAGAACTGAGCAAATGTCTTAAAATATGAAGACGTTCAACCAATATTAACCACATTTCTAAGGTATCAGAAATACAAACTTTTAATTAATATCTAGAGAAATGGTAAGTGTAAGGTAAGTTAAACATGTGCCTCATGGTGACTTCATACTAGATGGTAAGTTAATATTAGCCTACTACAGTGATATCTGATTGTATTTAATAATTATAACACTGTCAATCTGTCATTATTTTCCTTTTGTATCTGTTTTCAGGCAAAACTACCATCTCTAGTACCATTTTCTCAATGTCATCATTTACAACATTTACAGTTCAAGATTGTCATGTGTTAGTAGTCATCATGAAACACTGGGGAAAAGCAAATCAATTGGATTGTGAAAAAAACATATATATGGTGTGCATGTCCAACAGCTAATATATCTAACTGAGTAATTTAATATTTATGAAAGCATAGAAGACAACAATACTTAAAAGAGAATTTTACAAATATCATCACCCATGCCTGGCCACATAATTAAGTAGCTCTTGAATTATCTAACTACAACTCATAACTAACGTTTTTGCTTTCTAACAATGGTAACATTGTAACTTAGAACCTTTGATGTAAGATAAGAAGGGAAATGTCATGTAATTTCTTAGGCAGGCTTTGCTTCAAAGTAAGAGTAGTATCATTACATTCTGTTCAACCTGTGCTGTTCTTGGAGCATTTGTATTTCTATTAACTGTACATCTTTGAACCATAAAAATTGCATATTTGGTTACCATTGTTTAATTGTGATGACCCATTCTGTTATACAGTTTGGACATAAGTTGTTTTGCACACCTTTAACTCCTTGGCCACGGCGCAAATTCCGCCACGGCGCTAACTCCGCCGCGGCGCTGGGGGGTGTGGGGTGAGCGAGGCGCCGCCATGCTCGTGACGGAACCACGCCGTAATGAGTCACAGGCGAGCTGTTCTCATGACGGCGTGGTTCCGTCACGACTCCGCCCACTCATTAATTCGCCCGCACAGGCGGGGAATCAGTGCCGCGTGGGCGGAGCGGCCACAGCATGACGGAACCATGCCGTCATAAGCACACGCCGCCCATGGCTCATGACGGCGTGGTTCCGTCATGCGCATGGAAGGGGTTAAATATTACATTGTTTATAGAATACATTTGCAATCATGTATTGGTAGATATACAAACATTTCAAAGTTTGTAACAGTGGTGCTTGAATATAGACATTTTGAGCATTCATGTTCCCAAGAGTAGCTTATACCGAAGAGGTCACAACTCAGGTAAGTTTGGGTAACTCTTATTCCTAGAACAGCCATACAGAATTCTTGAGCATCTTGTTGTTCATTGATAGTAAACTGAATAGCACCTCTACACACAACTATCATATGTCTTATGTTACTTGAAGAGTGGCATATGTGGTTGTCGAACAAAATCATTTTGTGCAGGTTTATCAATGTTTTGCTGAAGCATTATTCTACATGCTGGTAGATAATTGACAGATGGTAGGTAAAAAAGAAGATCAACAATTAAATTGCTGTTGCAACTTATGCCATTCTGATTTTGAAACTTGTGTCCTGCAATATCTGTGTGTTTGGTTTTCTAGTCCAGGCCCCTTGATAAACTTCTGTAAAACATTTGTTGTCCAGAGATTTCATTTTTGATTTGTGTTTTTATATCATTAGAGAAGTACTTTAGCTTGGGTAGACATTGCTAATCGGGACCACGTTTTTAAAAATGATGGATGTGTTGCAGTGATGATGTAATATTTGAGAAACCATGAGACCTAGTTACTTCATTTTGGTGTCAAAACAAAGGTTTTAGGGGTTAAATAGTCTAATAGAGACTGAAAATAACTCCTCAGTGCAACCCTTCCTCCATTTTCCAAAATGGGGATTCTATAATGATATGTTTTAGCCATCATCTTGTATTTTATTTTAATATTATTTTTGTTTCAGGTTTTTCGTTGATTGCAATTTGTAAATATGAGTGAAGTAGGTGGTAGCAGAGAATGTATACCTCCTGACAGAGTGTTGCTAACTACAAAATCTGAGGACTCCTTCCAAAATAAAAAAAAGTGTCATATGCCAAACTAATCTGATAGAAAAGTTAACATCAACTGCAGTTGGCCAGAAGAGAGTTAGAGATGCTTCAGAATTACGTCAAAACAAAGTTCACCATTGTAACAACAAGTGCTACACGTCATATACAATGGAAGAAAGTCTGGAACAAATTCATCCAAAAATAGCAGAAACCAGTGAATCACAATAAGAATCCAAGTCTTCTGAGAAAGCAACGACAACCAAATCCAATGCCCATACACTTAGAAGATTGATGGGTACCCTCATCCATGTCCAGCAACTGGTCAGGAAGCAGAGGATCTTCAATGTGTTATCTGTGGTTTAGCCAGAACATGGGCCAAAGGGATTGACGAAAAAACAAAGTACAGAGTATTTGAGTCTCAAAGGGCAAACATGTTTTTATCTGCAGCTAGCTTCTTCCAAGATGAAGTTTTCAGCCGAGTAGCTGATCTAAACAGCAAGGTGAATGTATTTGCAGCAGATTTGTATGCCCATCTGAACTGCATGCTTGCATACATTCGAAAATATGAATGTAAAATGAACTTCCAACACCAACGTAACTGCCAGCCATCAGTTAAGTTTGCACTCTTTGAAAAAGCAAATTATATTTTAAAGCCACTCTCGAGTGCTACCTATGAGCTCACACTCAGTAAGATCAGAGAAATAATGGTCAACATTGATGAACTTGTATTGATCCATAATAATGAAACTAAGATTTTTCTGGTCAGAATGTACAGAATTTGCTGTTGTTAGTCTAGCAAAAAGAAAGATCCTCTTTTGGTGTTCTCAGCTGATTTGACTCATGAACTTCTTGCTGCCAAAATATGATCATGGGATGCAGTAACATCAGCAAGAACCATTTTAAGAAATGTCCTGAGAGATTTAGATTGCAGACTTATGACACATTTTGTGATTCCCCATAGCTCTGCAAATCATGGGAGTCAACAAGAATGTCTGATTGTTGTCTTGAAATGTTTTACATCATTGTCTCATATCAGCAAAGCAAAACTGTTACTAACTAAAGTTCTTGAGTTCGGAACAGAAGCCGACAACATTGATGATGGCTTTGAAGATATAAGCGAAGAAGTAGAAGATAATCCCATGAACCGACAAGCATAAGCTGTGCAAATGTACTGTCTTTTCAAAATCATGTTTTATGAAATACATCACGGCAAAAAGAAAACTCAACTTCACATGGTGACTGCCCACACAATCTATGACAAGTGCAAAAGTAAAGCGCTAATCACTTCAATGAATAGGATTGGTATATCAACAAGTTATTATGATATAGTACGGAGCAGGAACTTGTTAGCAGCTCATGCTGTAAAATCTTGTGAATTTGATAGTGTACCACTGTCAAGTCACTTTACCAGGAAAGGATTTACAATTGCTGTTCTTGATCATTTAGATTTTGAAGATAGCTCTTCATTGTCTGGAACACTAAGCACACATGATACTGCCATGGTGTTTTTTCAAGACTGTACCAATGAAGTAGCTGCTGGAGGCAGTAGGCATAAACAAACGAAGTAGCAAAGTTATAACCCAACTGCCTCACCAACATGTGCAAAATCACTACAAGCCATCAACACATCCCAATTTACCAGAAAGTTTCAAAGTGGCTGAGGTCATGGATCTTATTCTACCTGATGCTGTGGTCCACAAAGCTGATTTAACTGAATTTTTCATATCGTTTAGTCGGTGCGGACTGAAGGATGAACAAAAGCCAGTTCCTTCTTGGGCTGGAATTCATGATCACATCTCCCAGAAAACCATCTCCTTAAAAAAGGTTGTTTTTTCCCCAGTAATACCATTCTCAGTCACAAACTGCGCAACAGTATACACAGCTCTAAAAAACTTCAAAAAAGCATGCTCAGTTTGAAGACCAGCCTATCCTGCCAATTTTCTGTGATGAATGTGTTTTCCGTATTGTAGCTGACATTTTTATGAGCTATCCAGTAGAATTTGATGATCGTTATACAATGATGGAATTTTTTCACATGAAAAAAGTAGTTCTGCAATGTGCAGGAACTTATCTCAGTGCATATGGCATCGATGATACACTTATTGAGGCTGAAATCTTTGGAAACAAAACTGTCCAGTCAGTATTGAGCGAAACTCATTATGTTCAACTGTTACAAGGTAAGCTCATCATGTCTGAGGCTATGGAAACATTGCATTGGAATGTTTTCTGAAATAAAAATGAAAACATTAGGTTTTGCATATCTTATCTCAGAAGTGAACAAGGCAAAGTGCGTACTACATTCAAAAGACATAAAGCAAATCCAGCAAATGTTTAATACACTAAGTTCAAAATTAGAAAACCTGAAAACCAAGTTCATAGAGTTTTTCAAAGAATGTGAAGAAAAATCAGAACTTTGCAAGTAATAGGGGATGTTTTACACATGATAGCTCTAGTGAAAAGCGTGGTACATGCTGATCGGGTAGTTGATTGCGAGCTGCACATGAAGACTGTGGAGTAACTGATTACTGTGTTTCGTGAATTCGATTGTATAATGGGTCCTGACATTTGGAAAGAGTGAAGAAGCTAGAGGTGGAAACACCATACAGAACAGTAATCTGAAGCCATTTTGTGGAAAATACAGAGAGGGAAGGTTTAATGCTGTGGCTCCAGATATGAAACTAGAACAGACGATTCAGAGAGCACAGAAAATCTCCAAGGGAATTTTTGGTCAGAGATGTAAAATGAATATGTTGCTCAATGGCAGCGTGTTTACCATGAAGTCCTTTCTATCTGCAATCTTTTCAGAGAGATGGCAAATTCAAAATGAATGAACCATCGTGAAACTGTTCTTCATCACAAACTTGTGGGTAAGAGAGGGGAACATGTTGACAGCGTTCTATATATTCATGCAGCAGCAAGGAAACCCTTTTGAAACGACTGAACCTGTGCAACTACACAACTTCATGACCAAACAATATGTGGATAACAATATAAAGACACGTCTACAGATTGAAACTATATGCAGAACTGAAAGAAGAGAGATTTGTTCTGAAAGATAAAAATCTGTTTGACATAATCACTAAAGCTAAACTTCAAAGCTTTAATTGCTATAATAAGAGTTTCGTCCAATCAACCACAACAAAACAGGTTACAAAACACTACTTTCTCAAGCACATAGAGAGATCGATGTAGCAAATGAAAGGTGTGAATTTATCAAGGGCATTCTGTCGCGTGATCTTTTTCCAACAAATGCATTATTTGTTGGAGATGCTGGAGCCAAACTAGTGAAGCACAAACTCGTACAAGAGCTTACAAAAAAACTTTCACCAGAAGAATTTCAATTAGAAAAGCTGTCCTCATTGAAAACTGCTGTTGTTGTGGACTATATGTCACAATTGCGAATGGTCATGGTTTAAACCATGCAAAACGTCAGAGCGGTCAGTCAGGCTGTTTTACAAATGTCAAAGTCAGTGTGCACCCTCCAATACTGCACATTGTCTTTTACAGTTATCTTGAACTATCTGTCAAAGAATGTGAGAGAATCAGACGAATGCCTACAAGTGGGACAATTGACCTTGCCTGCATCAAAAATTCTACACCCATACCTGTGCAACTTGATACATTCTGGTCATCAACTTCGAACAAGATGAACTTGGAGATTATAAATCGCCAAAACATTGCTGATGCTTCAGTGAACACTGAATTTCTAATTATTGAAAGTGGAATGATTGTCAATAAGGACTTGATGCCTGCAGAGCTATATTCAAAAGGTACTGGCCATATTAATCACAAACTTAACAGCAAATTGGAGGAAGCTGGCCTTCGTGTTGTGCCAAATGTTGAGTGGGCTGTTTGACATGTTCCAATTGAGTCATTGTACTGTCAAACGACAGAGATGTTATTATTGTGCTACTTAGATTTGTTGCATTGTTCATAAGTAAAGGATTGTCGGAGTTATGGATACGTTATGGAACAGGCGAGAAAAGACACTTAATCCTTCATATTCTGTACAAGAAATTGACCCAGAGATGCCCAGTGTTCTTATCAAGGCACATATTCTTACTAGTGATGACACTATGAGCAATTGGAACAAAGCTTGGAGCCTTTACTGCTGAGCCTGTGAAGTTGCTAAAAGGATTTGCTGAGACAGAAAAAGAATGTGTCTTTAAAGATAAAGAAAAACGATCTTCGGTACAGTGAGTTCAAGAGATCAGTTCCACTAACTGACCTTCCACCGATGTCATATTCTGTGCATGGGCACATTAGTAAGTAAGTAAGTAGTAAGCTTGTAAAGTGCACGAATGCCGAGGCGTCTTGGTGCTGAGGGAGGTTACAGGTTTAGCACAGGTGAGGGGACTTACTCCTGCCTTGCAAAGAGCCAGGTCTTCAGCAACTTCCTGAAATGAGGTCTGGATGGTTGGAATCTGATATCTTCCGGTAGCTGGTTCCATAATTTAGACGCTCTGTATGTCAGGCTCCTAACACCCCCCCTCCCCATCTGGCTCTGTGAATCCTGGGAATCTGAACTAAACCTTTGCTGGCCAAACTAAGGTTACGCTGAGGGGTGTGCTGTAAAAACTGTTTCTGTAAATCCACCCCCAAACTAGGTTTTGTGTACCAGGCGCAGAGCTTTAAACTCAATTCGCTGTTGCACCTGCAACCAGTGGAGGGTTTTAATGCTGCCAAATATGTGGTGGAACTTGGAAATATTCAACAGTATTCTGGTTGCTGTGTTTTGGATACATTGCAGTCTTGAAAGTTGACACTTATCAATGCCAATGAAGAGGGCATTACAGTAGTCGATCCTAGAAAGAATCAAGGAAATGACTACTGATGTGCACAAATCAGGAGGAATGAAAGGGAAGATTTTACAGAGTACTTTCAGCTGAAAGAAACATGCTGATGTGAGCAGGTTGATTTGGCCTTGAAAGCCCAGCTGATCGTCCATTAAAATTCCCAAGTTCCTGACCTTTCCTACGGGTACAGGGCAATTTCCTGCCTCGGCCGGCCACCAACCCTGGTTCCAGAGTGTTGCACCAGACCCAAACTCCATCACTTCAGCTTTCCTGGTGTTAAGTTTGAGATCATTCTGATGCATCCAGTCCATGATGTGTTTTAGACAGCTGTGGAACTTTCCTACAATAGTGTCAGCGTTGGAAGAGATGGAGATGACCAGTTGGGTGTCATCAGCATATGACCCTAACGAAAAACTGTGTCCTCTGGTTAACTCAGCCAGAGGTGTCACGTAAATGTTAAAGAGTGTTGGGGACAGTGCAGACCCCTGGGGAACTCCACAGGGGAGGGTGAAGCTCTGTGATTGGTGGTTGCCCCAACAGACCCTTTGTTCCCTATCTGTGAGGAAAGAAGTCAGAAGACTGAGCGCCCCTTCTCTGACACCTATTTCCTTCAGCCTTAGGATCAATACCTGAAGGTTAGCGGTATTGAATGCGGCTGATAGGTCCAGGAGGATTAGGATGGCCTTGCCACCGCTGTCCAGTTGTCTACATATCTCCTACGTATGCATAATCAAGGCAGACTCTGTGGAGTGTTGTTGTCTGTCTGAAACCGTGTTGAGAATGGTCAAGAATGTTATTCCGCTCTATAAATCCCATTAAATCTTGATTAATTGATTTTTACAGTATTTTAGCCGTCAGCGGCAGGCAGGAGATGGGACGGTAATTTTTGATCACATAGGGGTCGAGAGAAGGTTTTTTTAAAGATTGGCCTAATACAGGCCTTTTTCCATGAGGTGGGGAAAATTCCTGAGCGGATAGTGTTATCGAGGAGAGGGGCAAGTTGGGTACAGATTTCGTTCGAAACCAGATGGATTAAAAGAGCGTTTTACTTGATCAGAGGATGTGTAATTGTTTCGGATCATGCATATGTAGGGAAAGATTTGTGTGAATTTGGTTGGGAAGATATAGATGGGGCTCTAAAACCTATGAAATTTCTAAACGCCTCTACCCACAGAACCTACACGTACATGTACTTGCAAAACCTGTGCTACAAAAAAAGTCTTTGTTCATATCCTTTTCTCAAATGTTCAACATTCTGCAAATGTACCATGAGCGATTGCCGAAAAAAAACCAAAGTGAACTATAAAAATGTATCTAAAACAGGATTGATAAATATTCTTTTTATTCATAATCGGATCATAAACATTGCTTGGTGAATACATACAAGGATTAAAAAACATTATTATTTGTTTAATTTCTATGTATGCCTCTTCCTCTATTATAGCCGCCATTTGAGAAAACGGCAGAAGGTTTTCTCTGAGGAGGTATTTTCTGTCTCTATAAGACTACTTGACCCCCAGAACCTATGTTTTGACACCAAAATGAAATATATACGTCTCATGATTCCTGCAACACATCTGCCATTTTTTAAAATTTTGTCCTCAAAAGTTCGGCCCGGTTCAGCAAAACCCCGCAATATCTACCCATGCTAAATTACTTCTCTAATGATCCAAAAACACAAACCACAAATGACAATCTCTGGACAACAATTTTTTGTGGAGTTTTTAAGGTTCTTCCAGATCTTTTTTGTCATTTTAGTTTGTTTCAATTCTTTTTTACAGGCATTTTAGGTTTTAACAAAATGGGATAGTGACCAAGATGAGGAATATATCTATGGTTATATTCTGTTTTGCAACTACTGTCTACATTAATTCTGATCTCATCAAAATCGGTAATACAGTCCTGTAATTTCACACCCTATTTAAATACTGTTGACCCAATATTAATGAGTGCATAAACTAAGGTTAGTCCTTGCAATTTGCGTATTGGTATCGCATAAGCCAAATAAAGAGGAATCTATTCTTAATGAATATATAAATCTTTCATAAGTAAGAATCTAGTTGCATATGGAGAGATGCCTTTTTGCTGTTTAATGTGGTCAAATTTGTGCACAATAGTTTCAATTTCTTTATTTTTCCAGACACAATAAAGTCCACAACAAAGCCCATGGCACTATTTACTCATCTTTCATCTACATTTACATTTAAATTTAGACTTAAAAAGATACAACAATTTTTACATTGCTGTAAATCTTTCACCAATCGCTGTACATGAAACAGGATTGTCCATCTTTTGTAATTTAATAGCTAAAGTTTTGCTTATAGGTATGTTTAGACCATGATTCTCCACTTTATATTTAGAATGAAGATGTAGTTTCATTTTCCAGATTTTGCATTTCATAGATTAAGTGTGCACATTCGTATATAGTTAGCTTTAAATAAATAATAGGTTGTGATTTTGAAAGAAGGAAATGCAGAACTTTAGCAGGTGAATGAAGGTCAGGAAATATTTTTTTTCATTGTGTGTCCTGAACCTAGTCTTTACTTCCTTTGTTAGAGTTCCAAGGCAAAAACCTTGGCATTTTGTTCATCATTAGTTTTCCTCTTATTTCATCAAAAATGTGCATATGTGAAATGCAACCAACTGTTTACATTGTCTATACTTCCCAAAGAATGCTGATTTTGGGCTTTCGAATGTTTGTTAAAAATCGGTTGACATTTTATAGATGTTAGTTGTAATACGTCTCCAAATACAGTCACTTTTGCCTCCAAGGAGCACATCATATGACGTTTTTAACACCTCCTGCATACAAAAAATCAACAAACGCCAACAATATGTTAGAAACCATGATAACTTCATCTATAAACAAAACTTTAAATCCTTTAAGAACTCTACCAAGCTCTTGGCACATATCTATATTTAAGTTTAAGTATTCCAGTTTGTTATCATTCTCCACAGGTAGTGAGAGTAGAAAATGTAAGGTAATATCTTTGACGTTATATGCTGCTAAGCCATTAGGAGCAATAACTACACAAAATGTTGTAATTTATGATCACAAGTAAAACATTCACATATTCCGTTTTCATGTTATGTTGTAGTCCATGATCTACTGATTGGTTTATGTTTCTGTAAATTTCTATTTGTGCACCATTTAATTGAACTACTATGTTATATAAATGACTCCAGTCCTAGAACTATATGTATTATTAGTAGATAGCATATTTTGTTAATTTCTGCATTAATATTGTTTTCTTTTTCTGTTTTTTGATTAAGCATTTGTAAATATGTCTGAATTTTAGGCAATGCAATATCATTTTTATAATCATTCAATGCATCTGCATAGCATTGAAAATGACATATAAGTTCTTATTCTTTGTGCCTTGATTTAAATATTTGAAGAAGTGTGAAATGGTAAAATTATTTCTTTTCTCCTCTGTCACAATTTAGTTTACCTTGATTAATGGGAGTAGGTTTGCAATGAGGTATTAAACAACCATTGGCTCCTTCTACTCAAAATATACCAGTGTTGATATCTTCTGTCACATTGTTTTTATATTTGTAGAGCTGAGCAACTTCTAGAGGCATACTTTTTCTAACAGTGAACTTTTCTTTGGGTAGTATGTTTCCGACATATTTGTTTTCAAAATGTCTTTGATTGTGGGAATAAAATGTGCAAGGTATTCAATTTCTGGTAGGCATTTTAGAATTCTTTCATGTGATTATGACAAGCCTAAACTAAGCCACATAGTTGCCTTTGATTTACCATATAAGCTTGAGGAACCAAAGCGATCACATACTTCATAGCTACTAACCTCAGGGTCAAATAACGTTTGTGTCAGGTTCAGCCAGACGAAGTCCTCGGGATCGTGCTGATGCTCAAAGGGGTCCACCTCTAATCTGCCCCAAGTCCGAAGAGCAACAAACTCGGACTGGTGGGATAGTTAAGTGGGGGAAGGAAAGGATGGGAACTGCCGGGAGGGAGACCTGAGGAAACACAAGAACAGTAATTAATCCCAACTGACCATCCACTACACCCCCTTTCCTGCCCCGTCCCTCTAACTCGTTTTCATCTGTTGGGGACCACTCTCCCTACCTGAAATAAAAGGTTTGAAGGCTGAAACCAGAAGAGAGGTGAGGGTGAATGCACACGTCCAACCCAGATGCTCTGAGACAGAAGAGAAAATATACAGTAAATATAGTTCCTAGGTACATATTAGGTCTTACTATTCTTTTTCATAGCACCCTTTCCCTGCAACCTTCCCCTGGGTGAGGACGACTAGTTGAGTAGTGCAGACAATCGACTGTCGTCACACCCTCCAAAGACTCTCTCCTAGTGAAAGAAAAAAACACAACGAACAACTCAAATCAAGGTTCTTTCACCGGATATGCACAATCAGTTAGGAACATAATGATACTCCCCATTAGAATTGGGATGACGGTGGGTTTTAGCCCCTGAGGTGATCAGTGCACTGTCTTGTCAAAGTTGTTGTATTGGGAATATCAGAGACCTCCTATAAGTGGGGTGAGACACACGTCCCTCAACTCTTCTAAGTATTTGATCGGTGGAGGTGCTATTAGAGGCTAGCTGGAGGTTCCCATCCTAGCACCATGGGAGTTAGTGTACTTGAGTCTAGGGATAAACTTCTCCCGTATTTAAAGATTATTTCTCTGCAAGAGCTCTTAAAGTACTGGCTCTTCACTAGTAAAAGACTTGCAACAAAAACTTGCTCGCGCTGAACACGCTCCCCTGCACGAGATGCCCGTCGGCACTCTCACCAACAGAGGGGCGATAGCAGCGTCCGAGGGAAGAACGGTCCGGCCGCTTCTAACACCAACAATATACTCAGGTTAGGTTTCTCCGCATGAGATGCTCGACAGCAATCTCACCAACGGAGAAACACACAGCAAAACAAAGGCAGAAGAAGGCACGATACTCTGTGGTAGAGGATGAGGCTCGTTACCGTCCCTCTGCATGAGACGCGAGGCTGCAGTCTCTCCAACAGAGGAACACTCGACAAAGCCTGCTCTCCCCACATAAGACTAGACCAAAGTAGCGCGTACTCACGGTACCGCTTGAAGCATGGAAGACGTAATCCACAGAAGGATCTCCAGAGTCTGCAAAATCCAAACGCCATCCGGAGCTCGAATCAACGGCACCGCTGAGTCAGAGAGGATCTCCTATATCCGGGTTCGTCCGTAGCGTGGATCACGTGGAACGTGATGACGCTAAGCATGTTGGGAACTGTAGTTCTTTCCGAGAGCGCTATACTTCCTGGTAGCGCCGTCTCCGTGATGTCGTCAGTGTTTACCACGATCGCGTTATGACAGTATGTCTCCCTTTCGGAAGACACTGACCGGCACCTGGTTTGGATGGATTACGTTTAAAGGAGGAGACCAAACATGCCGCATGTACTGCTTCCGCTGGCTCCCAAGAGTTTTCCTCCGGGCCGTACCCTTTCCAAGACAGGAGGTACCATAGCTTTCGCCTTACCCATTTGGAGTCCAAGATCCCCTTTACCTCATATTCTCTATCCTGATGAACCCAGATAGGTAGGGGTTGCTTCCTCACTGGGCAGTGCGAGGGCTTCAAGAGGGACACATGAAATACAGGATGTATGCAGAGGTGTACTGGCAGTTTTAGTTTCACCGCCACTGGGTTGATGTGTTTAATCACAGGGTATGGCCCTATATATTTAGGATTAAAGACGCTGCGTTTTCTAAAGCGAATGTGCTTCGTGGACAACCACACCCTCTCCCCTTTCTTGTAAACGGGACCTGGTCTGCGATGCTTATCCGCCTGGGCCTTGTACTTTTGTTTGGCTCGAAGCAAGTTGTTCCTAGCTTCTAACAAAGAGGAGCGTATGTGGGATAAGCGTTGTTGTAGATTCGGGAGGGTTGAGGTGTGACTGGGAAGAATCAAAGGTGTGTCCCGAGGATGAAACCCATAAGTACAGTAATAAGGGGTATGTAGTGTTGAGGCGTGTTTGGAGCTGTTATACGCTATCTCTGCCACCCATAGCCATTCCACCCACGTCTCTGTATTGCTATCGATGTAGCAACGTAAGTACTGCTTCAATGTCTGATTTAATCTTTCCGTTTGGCCATCTGTCTGAGGATGGAAACTGGTTGAAAGGGAGGACTCAATCTTTAACGCAGAGCACCAGGATCTCCAGAAGCGAGCTGTGAACTGGGAGCCCCTGTCAGACACGATGACTTTCGGAAGGCCATGCAGTCGGACCACATTCTGCAAGAACAGTTTTGCCATTTGGCTCGCGGTTGGGACCTGAGGGCAAGCGATGAAATGTCCCATCTTGGAGAGATAGTCCACTACAACCAAAATAGCGGTACAACCCTGATCCTTGGGCAGACCCACGATGAAGTCTACCGATACTCTCTCCCAAGGGACTTCAGGCGCGGGCAGCGGCTGAAGGAGTCCCTGAGTAGCTCTGTGATCGGATTTCATTTGCGCACAGACTGGACACTCCCGCACCCAGGTCATGATGTCGAGACGAATTGTGGGCCACCAGAATTGGCGCAACACCTTGTCTAGGGTTTTTTGGCCGCCGACATGCCCTGCACACGGAAGTTCATGACACCAGGAGAACACCACCCTCCGTAGTTTCTGAGTGGGAACCAACAACTGGCGATATCTCATAGGGAGGCCTTGCCGTATTTGCCATTCGGGGTGGTGTTTCAACCAAGTTTTCCAAGCAAAGGAGTGTATTTGCTGTCGGGTTTTCCTTAGGAACTCTTCTGTTTGAATGGTGCATAATACTCGGCTAGGTTCGATGATGGCTCTATCATTTCCTGGGGTTTGTTGAGCTGTTGTTTCCTGTCGTGACAAGGCATCTGCCTTCCTATTTTCCGTACCGGGACGAAATGTTATTATAAACTGGAATTCGGCAAAAAACAACATCCAACGGAGTTGTCTGGGGGTGAGGTGCCGAGCGGCGCGCATGTACTGGAGATTGCGGTGGTCGGAATAAACAGTCACTGGATGAGCGGCCCCCATTAACCAGTGTCTCCACTCCAGAAAAGATTCCTTGATAGCTAGGAGTTCCTTCTCCGCTATCGTATAATTAGCTCTGCGGGGTTGAGCTTCCTGGACATAAAAGCGATGGGATGCAGTTGTCCGGTTGTAGCATGTCTTTGGGACAGGACTGCCCCTACCGCTATGTCGGAGGCGTCGGCTTCCACGATAAACGGGATCTCTGGGTTGGCGTGAACCAGAACAGGCGCCGAGGTGAAGGCTTGCTTAAGGGTGTCGAAGGCCGTTTGCGCTTCGGGGGACCATATAAACGGGGTTTTCCTCCGAGTCAACAGGGTAACGGGCGCCACTTTCTCCGAGAACCCTCCGATGAAACGCCTGTAAAAATTGGCGAACCCCAGGAAACTTTGGATGTCTTTCACATTCTGCGGTCGGGCCACTCGAGGATCGCTTTTATTTTCCTTTCGGCCATGATCTGACCCGAGGGTGTTAGAATGACCCCCAAAAATTCCACAGTTGTCACATGAATCTCACACTCGGTGATTTTACAGAATAGATGATGTTCCTGTAGGGCTTTTAAAACGCGGCTTACATGGCCCCTATGGTCTTCTTTATGAGCCGAGTAAATCAGGATATCATCTATGTATACCACAACAAAGTGGTCAAGGAATTCTCTCAGAACGTCGTTTAGGAAGAACTGAAAAGCGGTGGGGGCGTTACACAGCCCAAAGGGCATCACCAAGTACTCAAAGAGACCGTACCGCGTCTTGAAGGCCGTCTTCCATTCATCGCCGCTTCTCATTCGGACCAGATGGTATGCCCCGCGGAGATCCAATTTTGTGTAGATAACCGCCGATTTGACCTGTTCCAACAGGACCGAAATTAGTGGGAGTGGGTATTGGTTTTTCACAGTTATCGCATTGAACACGCGGTAGTCGATACAACACCTCAATTCTCCATTAGCTTTAGGAATGAAGAAGAGCGGCGATGCTGCAGGTGATCTGGACGGGCGTATGAACCCCAAGTGCAGGAGCTTGTCTAGGTATTCCCGAAGATGGAGGGTCTCAGGAGCGGTAAGGGCGTAGATCCTACCGCAAGGTACCACGGCACCAGGCACCAAATCGATACGGCAGTCATAATCTCTGTGCGGAGGTAGTGTCTCTGCTTTGACGTCACTGAACACATCTGCATACTCCCTATAGCAGGTAGGTAGGATGATGCTTTTTTCCGCAGCCGTGGCGATGTGCTGTCTTCGGGCTAACATCACAGAAGGACTGAGGGACGTTTGGTTACAATGGGTTTGGCAGTAGCGGGAACGCAAGGACATAGAGGCATTGGACCAATTGATGGTTGGCTCATGTTGTCGTAACCAAGGGAGACCCAAGATCATTCCATAGTGAGGGGCTTGAATAACGTTGAACTGAATCGATTCACGATGATACCCCTCATACTCCATTACCAGCTCAGGTGTTACATACGTGATGGGACCAGCTTCGAGTTCCTTCCCATCCACCGCATACACATGCTCAGGAAGGTCCTTTAACAGAAGTGGTATCTCCAACCTCTGGGCCTCCTCCTTGTCTATAAAACATCCAGTGGCACCAGAATCAATCATAGCATGTGTTTGTTTGTGCTCCTGATTGATAACAATGTCCACACCCACAAAGAAATGTTCCGCTTCTAGAAAGTTCGATCGGTTCACTGAAGGGACCATGATACCGCTTGAGGGCTCCCCTTCCTGAGTCTTCAAGCTGAGGTGTTTACCGCCTCGGTTTTCGCTGCTACAGTAGCTACTTGTCCAGGCCGGGATCGCCCATACTTCGGTTTCACGGGACATTCGCGAAGGTAATGCCCCTTCCTCCCACAGTATAGACACAACCCTTGTTTGCGTCTGTGGTCCCTTTCGTTGAGAGTCAAAGAGGCTCGTACTGCCCTGATTTCCATGGGCTCTGATCGAGAGGCTCCTCGCTCCGGAGGAGGCGATCTATCCAACGAAGGGGTATACCTGTCCTTCCGCCTGAGATCCCCTTTCCGCTCCCTCAACCGGTGATCCAATCTCAAGGTTAGGTCAATGAGGGAGGCACAGGTCTGAGGTTGGGGATCCACCTGGGCAAGAACGTCCTTCAGCTCATCCTTAAGCCCCTGATAAAATATAGCGGCTTGTTTAGATTCTGGCCACTCAGTTTCGGCCACCAGTCTGCGAAAGTTGTTTAGATAAGTGATAAGTTCCGTGTTCCCCTGGCGAAGCTCCAACAGGTCTTTATCGGCGGAAAAGGTTTCCGCCCTTCTATCAAAGGTCTTTTCGAATTTGTGTCTGAAGGCCTCCCAATCGTATAGCAAGGGATCATCTCTCTTCACCAACGGAGCCGCCCACTGCTCTGCCTCCCCAGCCAGATACGAGATCACAAAAAGCTACTCTAGCCTGATTGGTAGAAAAGAGTTTCGGCTTACAATTGAAATGGAGCAATGCCTGTGTCATAAACACCTGCACTTTCTTATTGTCTCCATGAAACCGTTCAGGAGGGGCTAGGCGAATCTGAGACGGTAGTTCCACTACAACAGGTACCGGAGAAGGGGCAGAAGATGCACCTGCATCAAAGGGGTTCCTTTGCATTCTCTCTACTCGGGCCTGAAGAGCAGCTGTCTCCTGACGAGATGCCGCAAGCGCCGTCTCCGTGATGCCGTCAGTGTTTACCGCGATCACATTATGACAGTTTGCAGGCTAAATACTCTCTAATCTTTTACTTAAGGATTGCTTGCTTAGAAGATCATTCTTTCCGAACTTCCTTCATATCTGTTTTTGTATCTGTGTAAAGTAGGAAGTTGTATAACATGCAACTGCTGTCAAGTTATCTGCAACACATTGTATATCCATGTTAGCATCCAACTTATGAAGAATTAAAGGGTTATAGTCATTGATCAGTTGTGATGCTTGTGGTATTCTATAATTGTTAATGGTTTTTGATGATTTGCAGTTACTGCATGTCTTACAGATGACATTAAATTGTTGACTCTTCATATCTGTAGAAACGGTCTTGGGAATCGAAAGCAAGATTTTGAGTACTACTGAGAATTTCTCCAATATTTTCTTAAGCAGTATTAACTGCACTTATGACTCTTTATTTGCGATGTCTCAATTCAAATAACAGTCACTAAAAATGTGAATTGAGTCAACAGAGTCATATCCAAACTTAGGTGCATCTTTGATTCAGAGAAGCATATGAATGTGTGGTGCACCTCTTGCATGATACTGTATTCACCAAAAGTAAGCAAATACTTCTCCAATGTTTTTTTTTCTTTGCGTTGGCTATGAAGTAAAGCATAGATTGAAATTTGCTATTGAAATATCTGCTTATATTGCAGGATCCAAAGAATATAGGGGCATATTATCAAGCATGGAGTTAAAATTATCACCGCTGTAGGGGCAGAAAACTGCTTCAAAAGCGGCGATAATGGACTTGATAATATGCACTTGAGAATTCCCATAGAAGCCCATGTTGTCACCAAAACATGGGCTTCTATGGGAATTCTCAAGTGCATATTATCAAGCCCATTATCGCCGCTTTAGCGGCAGTTTTCTGCCGCTAATGCGGCGATAATTTTAACTCTGTTTCTTGATAATATGCCCCATAAATCTGCGGGTGATTTGCAGCTAATGTTCCAAGACCCTCCTACCACACCTGCAACCACCGCACCCAATGGATCCAGCCTCCAGCAGTCCTTGACCAACTAGACCACCCTCACTTCTGATGACACCCTCAGAATCATGAAGAGCATCCACTGCGGAGCCCCCTCAGATCCCTGCCTTCACCACATCTTCAACAGAGCAGGCACCTCCATTGCTCCCGAACTCTTTCACACCATCAACTGCTCCATCGAGTCTGCAACCTTCCCAGAAGACCTCATCCTCCTGCACCTCTGGGCCACCTTCAACACTATCTCCCACCGTACTCTCTGTGCTAGCCTCCACGAAGCGGGCATCCGCAACAAAGTGTAGACTTCCACCCTTCAAATCACAACCCACAGAGATCAGCTGTGGAGTGCCTCAGGGATCCTCCCTGAGCCCCACCATCTACAACATCTTCATGGCCCCGCTTGCGGCCATTGTCAGACGTCACAGACTCAACATTGTCTCCTACGCCGATGACACCCAGCTGATTCTCTCCCTCACAGACAAACCCACAGCTGCCATGAGCAACTTCCAGGACGGGATGAACGCAGTTGCCACCTGGATGAAGGACAGCTGCCTCAAGCTTAACTCAGAAAAGACCGAAGTCCTCATTCTGGGCTCCTCCCCCTCCACCTGGGATGACTCTTGGTGGCCCGCAGTGCACAGACTCCCCCCACACCCACAGACCATGTACGAAACCTCAGCATTATACTGGACTCCTTGCTCTCAATGAGCCGCCAAATCAACGTCCTCACTTCCGCCTGCTTCCACAAGCTCCACCTCTTTCAAAGGATCTTCAAGTGGATCCCTACCGAGTCCAGGAAAAGGGTTACACATGCACTCGTCTACAGCAGACTTGACTACAGCAACACACTCTATGCCGGCACCACCAGAAACTCCAAAAGACACTACAGACCATATACAACCACTCCGCCAGACTAGTCCTAAACATCCCACACCACAACCACATCACCGGCCACCTGAGAGACCTTCACTGCCTGCCTGTCAACAAGAGAATCACCTTCAAACTTCTCATGCACGCCTACAAAACCCTCCACTACGCCAGACCTGTATACCTCATCCACCTCCTCTCCTTCTACACCCCCACCAGACATCTCCACTCTGCCGAACTGGCCCTGGCCACTGTTACACGGATCCACAAGACCACAGGCTGGAGGAAGATCCCTCTGCTACCTCGCTGCGTAGACCTGGAACTCCCTGCCTCTGAAGCTCAGGCAATCCCCATCGCTGCCGAAATTCGGGAAGGATCTCAGTACCTGGCTCTTCGACTGAACCGCAGACTCAGCCCCTCCCCACAGTGCCTTGAGATCCTCATCAATGAGTAGTTGGACTTTACAAGTCCCTGATTGATTGGTTGACAATATTAGAATTAGCTTTGAGAAGAAATTGATACAAATCTTATGATCTGTGCTCAGCACATCTTAAAGTAATAAACCAATTAGGTGGTCCTAAATTACTGACCATACATTTCAATTCTCCAAGTCTTTGAAACCAATATTCATTTCTCCCTCGTTGATATGTCATTTTGTTGATTAAGTTACATTCTAGATTTTCATGTTTTTCATGCATCTTTTTAACCAAATCCTTTGCTATTATATTTGTAAAGCCAGTTCCAGTTCGTATAACATGCGAAACAGCATAACAAGTGATGGAAATTTCACTTTCATTTAATTGTATGAAAATATAAGAAACATCTTGTTGAAAGAGTGGATCGTCTAAATATAATTCTGTAGCTTGCTACTCACATGCTGAAATTTGGACAGGACAATCATCATATTGTCCACCTTTTCCAGTGAGAAATAAATGTGGATAGCATCTTGTTTCTAGAGTTGTTTTCCCCATACAATAATAGGGTCTCATTTAGCTTCCTTCATCTGATACCATTCTAATGCATCACCTAACATGCCCAATGAATGTAGAAGGTGTGCACTATAATGTTCAAATATTTGTTGAGCTTGCTCTTCACTAATTTGTTCAAATTGTCATGTTTGATTACCTTTTCCAAATGATAAGTATGTAGAGGTGGCATAGTTTGCAACATCAAAATCTATATAGTATATGTTGTTTTTCTTATGATGGTGTAGCACTTTCTGAACTTTTTTGTAGGCCAATTAATCCATGCCTATTTTTCTATTCTGCTGTAGATACTCCATTGACTAATATTACTAGAGATTCCCCCTATTGTGTGTTCAATTCCAAGAGTGGTTTTGTTTGTGTTGAAAACTAATGGGAGAAAAACAACTTTTCCTTTCAGTGCATGCACTAATTCATAGGGCTGAAGTTTTCCAGATGTTGGTTTCATTCTGGTTTGAAAAGAATGTACTGTTGGAATCAAAATTCTTTCATAAATTCAGTTGCTGTAGTTCTGAAGGGATTGGATATATTTACAAATTGTTATGAATTCCATGTGAAGGCATGAAGGTATGATCTAATTTTTCAAGGCAGCAATTGAAGATTAATGGTATTCACAAAGATCAAATCTTTCTTCTGCAAATAGAAAGAGTGTTTGATTTCTTCAGTCCATTTTATATACATTTGTGTTTTTTCAAGGAGAGTAATCATTTTTACTTGCTTCTTATGATGTGTTCTTCGGCAACAAATGCAAAACCAATTAGGGATTTCAGAAATTGTTTCTTGAAATTCAAGAATGGCCAATTTATAATTTGCTAATATTTTCCGATTCATTCTGAGGAAAGGAAAAATCTGGACAATTATTGATCTCACAGAGTGGATCAATGTATTTAGATTGGATACAGTCTGCAATATTGTTGATCTGTGCTGGAACAGAGAGAAGTAGAGCATAATTTAGTGCTTCCAAATGCAATGATGGTGTTTTGCCCACACAAGTTTTCATACCTCTGAATGATGTGTGGAGAGCATTCTTTTTTTTGGCAGTTTTTTTTGTATATTCTTTTTAGTGAATAAAACTTTGAAGAACAACATCTCAGCATTACAGTATACAGTAGGATAAATAAAGAGTCCATCACATATGTACAAAGCAGTAGTTATACCTGTCTTGGGCATCTCCCAATCCATTATGATTCTCCCACACCACCTGCTGGATCTCGTGTCCCTCCTCATTACGACACAATTCAACAGTTGGAGATAATCAGTTCTTGCCCGGATACCCATTCCATGCCGCCCATTCACAATCCCATTTTTTAGGGCAACCCCTATATTTGAAGACATCTTTTTCAGCAATCATGGATCTGTTCGTATTTGCCTCCCATCTTCCAACTGTTGGCAATTCCTCGACTCCCCAGTTTTGTGCCATGTTACGTTTGGCTAGGGTCAATCCCAGGGTGACCCAGTACTGTTCAGTGGTGGTTATATCAATGACATCCCATGTGTTTAATAAGCAGAGCTTCGGGGAGATGGTGAGCTTTTTCCCCCCCCACTCTTTCCAGTTTGGACATAACCCCTGCCCTGTAAGTCTGGACGGCTGGTCATTCCCAGAATATAGTGGAGAGCATTCTTGATATGATGATATGTGCTGTCACAGTTGATTTCTCTAACAATTTAAAGAATATACTTGGAGGTTAGTAAAGGTCCAAAATGGGCAGATGTCTTCATTTTGGAGACATTCGACTTTTTTAAGAAGTGATGAAATTTTTTGTCATTAGACATGTCCTTAGCGTCAGAACGGATGTGTCACTGATATTGGAAATAGAAGTGTATTTCCATCCATATATGGGTTTTTTGGGGTTTTTCCTGGCAATCTCCACTACATATTGTTTTTTCTTTGACATTTATTTTCTTCCTCTACTATATTTCCATGTTACATTTCATAACACCGGCCACCATGTGTGCCTGAAAGCACACAATTATTCTGTTGATGGTAACTCTCTTAATGAAAGTATGGTTCAGTGCTTAACGTACATGTCCAACTTCCCTGAAAAATGTTACAGAAGTTTAGTGTTATTTATAGGTTGCAACTAAACTGTCAAGATTCTGACTCGATTCATTATGAAAATGAAGAGTTTTCTTTTGACAGGAAAAGCTTTATTAATATGTTGAATATATTGTTTCTCCATTTTCTTGTGTATGAAAGGTAGTGTTTGAAGCAAATTTGTCAGTACACTTTTCTTAATACTGTGTACTCATGCACCTAATGTTGTCTCTTCTACTGTTCTTGAGTTTGCAGCAGTTTCTTTGTTGAAATAGCTGACTGTTATTGTTACTCTCCTTGTGACTTGTTTATTATTGACCTTTTTAATACTAATGTTAGGGAGTATCAAAACATTAGGAAAATGTATTGTTTTCATACCAGTACTGTTGTTTGTCTTTGGACATCCTCCTTATCTCTGTTCAGTTTTCCTCTCCTCTCTCTTTGTAAAAGTTCCTTTTTTTCTTTTATGCTGTTCCAGTTATTGTTTTTAGGCATTGTGTTCTATATGGGCAAGTACCTGTTTTATGTAGAAATATTGATGGAGGTGACGAGGTATCATTTTTAATTTCTCTCTTATGTCTTACAAGACAAAATAGAGCTCTGTTGCTTTCCAACGCTCAGCAGAGTCTCTATGGTTGTTGTTGGTAGTTAGTAGGATTGGGCTGTGTTCATAGCCCAATTTGTGTTATTAACCAATCACATAGTGCTTTACTTCTCAATTTTATTTCTCATCTAGTTTTCTATTCATTCTCACTGTCATGTGACCAGAAATGTGAGTTTAAAATGCCTTTCTAATACTTGTGAAAGGACATCACTGCAGACTAGTTTATTTTCTTACTTCACACAAACTAAAAGGGACTAGAAATTGAGCCTTCCCTCCCTCTCCAAAGCACACACTTTCAAACTCACTCACAAAAAGGACTATGTCAAATCGTATTAATTCATTCAGTGGAAACCAAAAACAGAGGAGGAAATAAGCTTTTTGGAAAACCATTCATGTTCCTAAAATTGCCCTCACACACTATATAGTAGCATGCTTCCTCATTGGGCTGCTGACACACCCTGGCGCAGACCAATGCTTAGGGTGAAGTGCATGTTTTTTTAATGTGTTTTGAGGGATCTCTAATGAACAAAGCATAGTTAAAACTGTCTAAGGTAGCACCTCCTACCTTTCTCATTCTGGGCCCCCCTTGGCAGGTTTAAAATAAAATAGGGTAGATTAGAGAACCAATGTCCCCATTACCCTGTCTGCCTGTACTGACATGTTTCAGCCTTCAACAAGTGCCCAACTGGGTCAATGGGCTTCCTCAGGATACAGATCCCTTTTATTTTAATCCCTCCCAGTTAATAACTGTGTGGTGGTAGCTCATTTTGGGCTATAATGTAGACACAATCCCTGGTAATACCGACAGGAATAAAAATAGAAAATGTGTTAACATAAATTCCTCACTCAGTTTATTTCACATTGCGACTTCTTACGTGGCCTCCATATTATGCTCTCCCCCAGACGTAACACTGAAAACTGAAATGTGACACGCTCATGCCGTACTTAAAAACATATATTCATAGTACGTCTTTTCTTACCCGTATCTCATTTTTTACTTTGCAAACACGGGGTGTGAGTGGGGACGTTGCCCTGTAGTCACTCTCTAGACGTAATAAAAAATGATACCGGCATTTTACATCTTGCCAAAAATCCACAAGCCCCAGCGCCCGCCCCCAGGACGCCCGATAGTTTCGGGGATTCAGTCGGTACAGGAGCCACTGTCCCAATTCTCCGATTGTTTCCTCAGGGAATCAGTGATTACACAGCGCTCATATGTACAAGATACCACAGATATTTTGAACATTCTTAAAACTGTGGAGTTTGATCCTGTTAACCAATTGTTGGTTCCATTGATATTGAGTCACTGTACACCAGTATACCCCAGGGCGCTACGTTGGTGGGAGCAGCACGTGCCCTGGGAGCTCTGGAATGGTTCTACGATACTCCGCAATCATTTCGTGATGCAGTGCATTGAATTGGCACTCACGAGAATTTTTTTGAATATAAAAATCAACTTTATCTCCAGGTAGCCGGGACTTCAATGGGGGCTACATTTGCTCCTAGTCTGGCCTGCATTTATGTGGGCCAGTTCGAGGAGAATGTTATATATCATGCCTCCAACCCCTTCAGAGATAACATCTCCCTCTGGAGGCGTTACATTGATGACGTCCTCTGTATCTGGACAGGTACAGAGGACCACTTGATGGCATTTCTGTCATGGTTAAATCAGGCTGATGAATGTCTTCGTTTTACATCGACATACAGTAATTCATCAGCGGTGTATTTGGATATAGACATCACGGCTGAGGAAACAAGATTGACAACTAGTGTTTATCAGAAACCCATAGATAGAAACTCCCTACTTCACTATCGCTCTTTTCACCCCAGAGCTCTGAGGGATAATCTCCCAGTGGGTCAGTTTTTGCGATATCGTCGCAATTGCTCTTCCACTTGTAAATTCATTGAACAATCAGACCAACTGGCAGCGAAGTTGAGAGAAAGGGAATATCCTTTCAAAACCATTAAACAAGCAAGGAAACGTGCTTTAAACATTCCACGTGATGTGTTATTGGAGAGAAATAAAAAAGAAAAAAACGACTGCCTGCCTGTTGTTATGACGTTCGATCCCCTTTCAACAAAAATGAGACAGATAGTTAGGAAACACTGGTCCCTCCTTGACATTCTTTCTAATAAGATGCCTCCCCCACGGTTTGCATTTAAAAGAGCATCGAATCTGAAGGACAAACTTGTCCACACTCGGACGACTATTCCGACGCAAGTAGCCAACCTCCCATCGGGTCACTATTCTTGCGGGGGGTGCTCTGTTTGCAATCTCACCCAAGCTACTAGAAGTGTAACTCTGCAGGACGGCAAGGCTTGGTTCCTAACCAAGTTTAGTAATTGCAATACGGTTAATGTCATCTATAGGTTGTCCTGCCGCTGTGGTTTACACTATATTGGTTTGACATCAAGAAAGGTGAAAGTGCGCATACAAGAGCACTTGAGCACCCTGAAGGCAAAAAAATTAACAACTCGGCTGGTGCAACACTTTGTTGAGCAAAATCACGAACCTAGGGACTTGAGATGGATGGTCCTTCAGAGAGTGATGGGTGAATCGTTTAACATTTAATCCATCTTGGCGAGGAAAGAGGCCCAATGGATTTTTTCAGAGAAGGCAGATAGGATGGGTTTGAATGACTCGATTGAGTGGAATAAAATCAGTAGACGTTGAGATGGTTTTATTAAATGATATCAGTGAATCTGATTTATGAACGATCATATGTATAGGTTACCATCTGAGTCTATACATTCCCAGTTGATTCCTTGTGGAGGTTTTGTGTGGTGAGACCAGGTATCGTCTATCCGGGGTCGCCCTCTGAGGATCACCGTAGTTCATCTGAGAGGAATCCCTGGGTGAAATTTCCTCCCAATGCATGAACATCGGATATTAGAGATTAAAAGTGGATGAATGTTCGCACCATACACATTATAGAGACGCAATTTGATAAATTTGCATTGGGTCCGGTATGGGTTTCAGGTCTTCCCCCATTCTAAAATGGCCACCAGTTTTTAATTGCCGTTATGAACGGGCAGTATATCAATCCCACTGGTTAAGTAAGAATGATCACTGTGTAATAAACAATTACCAGGCAGACATCTGTGTGATAGGTGAGAATAAGAGAGGTGACCAAACAGGGGGCTCTTGTTGGCATGTTTAAAGGTAGTCGTCTTTTCGACTTTAAACCTATTCTAAGATGGCAACCGTAGTGGGAAAGCAGATATACATTCGTGATTGGTTGGCGCGCCGGAAGTGGGCGTGGCCCGCCATGTTCTTTAAGCCATGTGAGGTGTGAGTTTAATGAGGAAGCTTCACATGCGCCGGAGGGACGCGGCATGGGTGAGATGAGTGCGTTGTTGTAATGGTGTTTTGATATATCACCTGGGTCCTGTGAGTAGCAGGATAAATGCCTTGTGAGACGAAGGTTTAATCTGCGATCGAGCAGTTGACTGTGTGTGCAGCCGTGAGCTGTGGCATATTTATAGGCAGTTGTTTTTTTATTTTAAACCTACTCTAAAATGGCCACCGCAATGGAAAAGCAGATATACTCTTGTGATGGGTTGGCGCGCCGGAAGTGGGCGTGGCCCGCCACGTTCCTTAAGCCAGGCGTGGTGCGAGTCTAACGAGGAAGCTGCACATATGCCGGAGGGACGCGGCAGTGGTGAGACGAGTGCTTGATGTATTAGTGTCTTGATACACCACCTGGGGTCCGTGAGTAGCAGGAGAAATGCTTTGTGAAACGGAGGTTCATTCTGCGATTGAGCAGTTGATTGTCGGTGTAGCCATGAGCCGAGTTCTTTGAGAAAAAATAACATCAAGATATTGATGGTAGGGCAAAACCATATTATAAGACTATGCAGGTGCCATGCTTTTAGTAGCGATATACTCACATATGGAAATTCCCACATTATCTCGGGATACCCAGGGGGTTGAGTACTGTGTGGGTTTTGACCAATTCCCGCAGTTGGGTACCTATAGTAGATGCGCAATACGTGTGGTTTTTAGAACGTACTAACTGTTGGAGAAGGCATAGAAAAATGTAAGGAATGTTTTTCTATTTTTATACATATGGGGGATGAGTGATTTGGTAATCACCCCAGTGGCACGTGAATAGAAGATACGTGTTCCACTTTGAAGATGGTTGCGGGTATGAGGAGACTTCGCAACCCTCTGGTAATGAATAGAATTGAGAATTACTCTTCAGTTTAAAATTGTTGAAGTGTACGTCCGTGTCCGGAGTTCTGGACAGTAGTTTTTTACACTGGCTTTCTGTGTCTTTTATTATACCATCAGAGATTGTAGGTGCACCATTTGTGAAGGTGATTTTGAAACCCTCAACCCTGAAGAAGTTGCGTGAAGAGTCGGCAACGAAACATGTTGGCACTATAGAATTGGGTATGGTTTGATTGAAACCATTTTTACTGTGGGAGATTACAGTATTTAATAAAGTTACGACAAGCCAGTAAGCACCACCGCTTTTTAAATAGTGAGAATAAAATCTTTTATGTTCTCACTGGGGTTCATTGGACACCTGTAAATTCACATGGCACTATTATTATTATATTTTTTTCACCATTTTTATACACTGAAATTTTATATTAGTATATTATAATTTCTTTATTTTTCACATGGAATAAGAGCAACCGATGATGATAAGTGGGTATACTGGTGAGTACCAACCAGCAAAACCCTCCTTGGTGTTACTACCGTGAGGTGCCCTTTTTCCTTTTTCACCTTTTTTCAAAGTTTGTGTTTGGGGAAGAATTGGTGCTTTGATGTTTTTTTTTTACACTTTTAAATTAATACAACACAAACATGTGAGGAGTGATAAGAAACATACACTAGGGAATCATAAAAGATTTGAAATCTCATTGATCAATTAACATTTGAATTGATGTGTTGTAAAGCAGGTCTTGGGTTGTTACAGTAGATTGAGTGGGGGCAGCCGTGCTTTTTTCCCCCTTTTGCTCCCTTTGTATTAGTGTAATAAAAAATGATGCCAAGTACGAAATGTCCACTGCATTATGTCATAAAGATATACAATTACTCCCTTCTTGGCAGCATGTCGGCAGGTAACCTAAAATGTCATTAAATTACTGATTGCATTCTTTCACACTAAGGGGCAGATTTACAAGAAAGTGACTCTGTGAGTGCTGCAAGCCATTTGGCTGCGCCATACTGAGTTACTTTCAAAGCACAGGGATGCAACATATTTACAATAATATGTTGCATCTCTGTGCTTCCCCCTGCACTGGCGCACAAACTGCTGCCATGCGCAGGCACCCTTGCACCATGGTGCAAGGATGCCTGCGTCGCGGGAAGATTGTTTTTGTTCAGGAAGGGTTCTGTCCCTGCACAACTACAATCTGAAATGCCATTTCTCAACTTCAATGTGTGCTGCATTAGCAAACATAGAAGTTGAAAAATGTCATTGTTTCAATGATGGTTTATGTGCAGAAAGGGACACCTTCCTGTACATAAACAATCATCAGAGGTGATTTCTTCTGTCTCTGCATGCTGCCTTCTGCAGCACGCATAGAAAGAGGAAAAGAAAATGAGGAGAAATTAATACATTTCTCCTCGTTGCGCCTCCCTGCACCTTCCTTGGAAGATGTAGCATTCACACGCATTTCCAGATTTACGATTCCTCATAAATCTGGAAATGTGTCTGGTTCCATGGGTGTTGCGTGGGAACACCCACAGCAACACCCATTGAACACCCCTTTCATGCAAAGTGCTGCCTGCAAAAGGGCCATATTTATAAGGACAGGAAAAGTCACGCAGGGTGGCTTTTCCTGCCCTTGTAAATATGGAGCAGTAAAATGTGCCACCGGTATGTCACAAAAAGTGACGCACCAGTGGCTCAACAGGCATGTAAATCTGCCCCTGAGTCTCTTTTCTCAAGAGTAATTATTTAGATCCACTCAGCCCACAGATTTCTGACATGTGCCTTCTCAATGACTGTGTCGGTGCCAGACTGGTAATCTGCTAATATGTATCAATTCTAAATTATACGAGGGATTTTTTTTGAAATCCTCAAAAAAAAATAGTTTGCTTTGCATTATATGTAAATGCCTTCTTAGTAAATGCCTTCTTAGTAAATGCCTTCTTACTGAGGCCGGAGGCTTCCGTCAGGACGTTTCCAGTGATCAGACTCAGATCACCGAAAAGCCGAACGGCTTCTTCCCGTGGTGCTGGTCCAAATGTTACTTACGTCGTCAAGGTGCAACATCTCTGCACTAGCCACTCTGCGCCCTCCGACTGTGTTTCTCCGAATGCGGAAACGCCATTTTATCATCATCCTGTTGCTCATTGAAACCATGTGATTTCCTTTCTGAGTAACATGCAGCTTCAAGACCCGAAATCTCATTTCGGCCATATTGGGACTGTTGAGAATCTCGTCTGAAAACATAAGCCCTTACTGTAGTTGTGACTACAAACGCTTTAATTGTCAACTATTCAAGGGCTTGATATTTTCTCTACACCATCTGTCCTTCTAAATATTCATGATTGTATAATGTCATATTGCATGTATGGTTGTTCTAGACTGAGCGGGGAAGTGTTATTTTTTTAATATTCATTATTTAACAAGTAGTATTCAGGTGGTGCCATGGAATAACATCATTCAGACCTTTTTTGCTACTCTATAACCTATGGACCCATCTTCATTCTCGTTGGAACAAAAAAGTCTTCACATCTCTGATTGTCTTTAGGATGTATGGTTTATTAATCATTGTCCAATTTAGATCTTTTTCGGAGTGTTTAATTTCTAAAAAGTGTGAAGTTAGTTTTGTAATTGTATTTTTGCACCTCACATTACTCATATGTTCAAGGATTCTTATCTTTACTCTTCTCGTTGTCATCTCAACATATAAAAACCCACATGGGCATTTAATCATCTAAACGACATTCTCTGAATTACATGTGGTATGAGTTGTCAATTGCCAGGGATATCCCAGACCCACGTCTACAGATATCGTATTGGTAGTAAGTGGACGCACTTTGCATGATCCACATGCATAATATTCTGTAACCGGGGATAGAGTCCATAAGACCGAATCTGTCTTAGCTTTTTATGTTGGTGCCTGTGGTCTCGTGTGTACCAATATGTTTCTGATACTCACACTTTTGCAGAAAGAGGCAAGAAGGATACAGAAACAGGGAAGAGAAGTGCAGAAACAGGGAACAGAGGTGCAGAAAGACTCAGGAGAAGTGCAGAAAGAGGGAAGAGGGGTGCAGAAAGAGGGAAGAGAAGTGCAGAAAGACACAAGAAAAGTGCAGAAAGAGGCAAGGGGTGCAGAAAGGCAAGAGAGGTGCAGAAAGAGGCAACAGAGGTGCAGAAAGTTGCAAGACAAATGCAGAATGAGGCAATAGGGTGCAAAAAGAAGGAACAGAGGTGCAGAAAGAGGGAACAGAGGTACAGAAAGATGCAGGAGAAGTACAGAAAGAGGCAATTGAAGTACAGAAAGAGGCAAGAGATGTGCAGAAAGAAGGAACAGAGGTGCAGAAAGAGGCAAGAGGGGTGCAGAAAGAGGGAAGAGAATTGAAGAAAGACACAAAAGAAGTGCAGAAAGAGGCAAGAGATGTGCAGAAAGAAGGAACAGAGGTGCAGAAAGAGGCAAGAGGGGTGAAGAAAGAAGGAAGGAAAGTGCAAAAAGGAGGAACAGAGGTGCGGAAAGACACAAGAGAAGTGCACAAAGAGGCAAGAGGGATGCAAAAAGAGGGAAGAAAAGTGCAGAAAGAAGGAACAGAGGTGCAGAAAGACACGAGAAGTGCAGAAAGAAACAAGAGAAGTGCAGAAAAAAGAAATAGGTGCAGAAAGAGGCATGAGGGGTGCAGAAAGAGGCAACAGGCATACAGAAAGAAGGAACAGAGGTGCAGAAAGATGCAAGAGAAGTGCAGGAAGAGGCAAGATGGGTGCAGAAAGAGGCAAGAGGGGTGCAGAAAGAGGTAACAGAGGTGCAGAAAGAGGCAATGCAGTCAGAAAGAAAGACACAAGAGAAGTGCAGAAAGAGGGAAGAGGGGTCCAGAAAGAAGCAAGAGAGGTGCAGAAGGAAGCAACAGAAGTGCAGAGAGAAGGAACAAAGTTGCATAAAGGGGCAAGAAAGGTGCAGAAAGAGGCAAGAGAACTGCAGTAAGGTGCAGAAAGAAGAAGAAAGGCGCAAAAAGAAGCAAGAGAAGTGCAGAAACAGGCAAGAGAGGTACAGAAAGAAGCAAGAGAGGTTTGCGCACCATTAGTATCAATTTAACACCCACATTGGGCAATAAGTAACATGTGACCATTCCAGCTTTGCGTGGGGTCTTTCACCAAGCTGTAATACATGTCACTGCATTTTTGGTAACATTTGAGCCATTTGAGTTAGAAACAAGGTGTTTTTTGTACAAATCTGCGGATTATGCGTCAGATGATGGATTATGTGGCAAATGCAGAACATTTATAACTATGCAAAAATCGTCATGGCCGAAACAGTTGCATAATTCCAGTGGCCCTGCTCATACCTCTAACTAGGTCCAAAAGTGCTCCTCTGTGGTTGCTTCTTTTTTGTGTCTCATTGAGTTTATAGTTTAGCTTCTATGGAAATGCGGAAGACTAAACCTTAGGGTACCACTCCACAACACAGACTGCCATACCATATAATTACTCTCCATAACACATAGTCCCACTCCACATAATTCTTATACACTAAATACCACATACTTACTATCCACATCATTTTACTGCACAACATACCACATAATTCCACTACACACAATGTACATCTACCCCACTCCAAAAAACATTAGTAAAAAACATTTACATTTACAACACCAATAGCTCTAACTCTCACAAATGCAGGACCAGTGCATTGCAAATGCTTGTTTAACTAGTAGTCACGTTTGAAGAGTGGTAGAGTAAGGAAGCTGGGCCTTCAATCAGCGCTCAGCAATTCCGCTGTGTAGGACTTACAAGAAGTACCAGAAGGGCTTCTTGGCCCCCAAAGTCCCCCAGGAGTAAAGTGGACTTCATCACCCAACCAGTAGCATGCCAGGAGGTGCGTTTGCAGAGTAGTGGAGAAATGGGACCTCTGAAGACCTCTTAGCAATCCTACTGTGTTGGACTTACTGGAGGTAACAGGAGGGGTAGTTGACCCCCAAGGATGTCCTTGTGGGCCAACTGCCTCTACTATTGCCTCCAGTAAGTCCCACACAGCAGTATCCCTGAGTTCTGATAGCAGGCCACGCCAACTTTGCCCACCACTCTGCAAACGCACTTCCTGGCATGCTCTTGGCTGGGGATGAAGTTCCCATTGCTGCTGGGGGTCCTTAGGGGCTGAATAGCCTAGCTGTTACCTCCAGTAACCTGGACACAGTGGGATTGCTGAGAGGTGGTCACAGGCCACACCACTTTGCAAATGTGCATCCTGGCACACTCTTGGTTGGGGAATGAAGTCCCCTTGCGTCTTGAGGGTCCCTGTGGGCCAACTAGCCCTCCTGTTACCTCCAATAAGCCCCACACAGCTGAATTTACTGAGAGGTGCTCGGAGGACACGCCCCTTCCTACACCACTCTGCGAACACGCCTCCTGGCACACTTCTGCTTGGGCGATGAAGTCCACTTTAGGCCTGGGGTACTCAGGACACAAGGGGACCTTACGGTCCCACTAGCAGTCCGCCAAATGGTGTGTTTGCAGAGTGGTGTAAAAAGGGGCATGGCCTCCTACCACCTCTCAACTATCCCACTGTGTGGGGCTTACTGGAGGGACCTGGTGGGCTAGTTGGCACCTAAGGACCCTCACCAGTGAAGGGGACTTCATTCCCCAACCCAGAGTGCGCCAGTAGGCTCGTTTGCAGAGTTGAGCAGGAAGGAGGCGAGGCCTCCGGTGAGTTGCTGTTTTATTTTTTTTATTTTAGGAAGGGGTTGTGTGGCCCCCTTTCCCTTGACACTTTTGGGCCCCAGGTGCCCCATTCCCGGGGCCTGAGCCATTTAAAAAATAATGAAAAGGGAGAGGGGCGTGCAATTTTGGCCCCCAGAACTCCATTCTCCTGGACCTGGCAAAAATGTTTTTTATGGAAGGGGAGCCGTGTGGCCCCCCATCCCTGGGTCAGTTTTGGCCCTGGGGACTCCATCCCCTGGGGCCTGCTTTGCCTTTTGTTTTACAAAATTTTGGATGGGGCCTCGTGGTCCTCCTGAGGCCAATTTGACCCCTGCGACCCCATCCCCTGGAGCTCGGGTATTTATTTTTAACTAAGAAAAGGGAGGTGGGCCGAGTGGCCACCCTTTTGGATCATTTGTGGCCCTGGGAACCCCAACCCCTAGGGCATGGCCATGATGTTGGGGACCATGGGAGGCACCAATTCTCCCGCGTCCCTGCTTGCTCGCCACCTCCTACGGGAGCTGGCATTGCTTTTGGGCGAAGGGAACTGGTAACATGCAACTCTCTCTGCCCAAAAGCAGTTCTGCTTCGCTTCGTAGAAGCAAGAGCAGTTTTCTGCTCTCACTTACATGAAGCGAAGCAGAAGTTTGCTATGGCATGTAGCAAACTGCAATGTCCTGAGGGTGGGCACCCTGGGACGTTTCTGGGGCTGGCCCTGGGTGGTGGAGGTCCCCAGGGCCATGGAGCACTCCCATTTTGTGAGTAGCCCCAGGGAGGTGGTGCTCTCTGGTGCCGGAGGTCTGCAATGGACCCCTGCATTTACATAATGTATGCCCCGGGGAGGTGGTGGTCCCTGGGGCAGTGTGGGGGGCAGGAGCCACCTCCACACCTTTTATTTAAAAAAGATAAAAACCCCGGGGAAGTGGTGGTCCCCGGGGCTGCGGGGGACAGCGAGGCCCTCTGCAATCAAAGATTAAAGCCCTGGGGAGGTGGCAGTCCCCGGGGCAGCATGGGAGCGGGCAGGAGCCCCGCCCACACCTTTTATTTTTAAAAAGAAGCCTGGGAAGTGGCGGTCCCTGGGACTGTGGGGACTGAGAGCCCTCCCGCATTTATATATTAAAGCCCCAGGAGGTGGTGGTCCTCAGGCCTGCAGGGGGGCAGCATGCCTCCTGCATTTATTGAATATTGCCTGGGGAGGTGGCAGTCCCCGGGGCAGCGGGGGTTCCCACAGGCCCCGGCTTCATATTAAAGCACTGACCATTGACCCCGGGACCTGGCCAACCCTGGGGCTTAAAGAAAACGAAGCGTGGAAGCCCAAACTTTTTTTTAATCTTGCAGAATTTTTTAAAAAAAATGCTTTTTTGGGCCCACTGTCATATAGTTCCTATATAACCTATACAGGATCTGCGCGATAACATAAACTGTGGGACTGGTGGCAGACTGAGTCCATGCACCCCCACCGGATACGTTAGCCTGTCTGTATCAGATAGCTCACAGTGCCACTGGAATCTCCTCTTATCGTGGAGAGAATAGTTCTTGGCAACCTCAGAACATGACAGCCATGATCCCTCAGAATCGTGGAAACAATACAGTACATTTCCCTCAGTCACTCATGCTCACTTAGTTTGTCTCAGAGATATACACAGAATAAACAGGCTGGGTGTTTTCAAAAAGAATGTATTGAACAGTTGTTATTCTAATGTAAAATAGATGAGGTGCAACAACCGTTAGACAGTAGCAGAGATATATGATTAGAAGCACGAAGAAAGTAAATGGATGATATAGCTCTACCATTTTGCAATAATCATGAATACATACAAGTATAAAAAACACATGATAAAAAGTTCGTACTCCTACGATGCCGCCCTAACTAGATGTACCTAAGTGTACCTAGCATCTATGTAGGTATTATGCCAAGAATCCCTCTAGGATATAGTCAACCCCATTACCTGGGAATGAGAGAATATGGGACCCCGTCCTGGTCTTGTGTTGGACACCCTGCAGGGTATGTTAGACCACTGCGAGGTGGAGCGTCTGCATTCAGGAACCTCAGCGTCTCTGCTCAGTGTGTCAGCGGGAAGTATCGGTCTCCTCTGTCCTTCTAAGCAAGATGTGATGTATATATACCAATAGGTCTCCCCAGGGGTCCTACCTTGCTGTGTTACTGTGTCGGTCTAAAGGATGACATCGGGCCTGAACTTTATACAGATATATTATACAGGAGATGTTAGTCCTACTGTGCTTCCTCATGCATAATGTATGAGATTCGAACTAGGGAAAAACCTGCGTTCTGAATGCAGTGTCATATCTAGGTAAAAGGTCAGACCCTAAGAACCATTATGTATCTAATGTAGGGAAGAATATAGGTGAAAGGTTGCAATGTTACCCGCACCTATATAGGGTACCTATATGGAATATAACACTCACCCGCCAGCTTCGCTCCGCCGACCTCGCCACAGTCCCCCGCATCTGAAGAGCGACCTCCGGTGGCATATCGTTCTCCCACCTCGCCGCCAAGACCTGGAACACCCTCCCCATCCACCTACTGCAGACCCAAGGCCTGCTGACCTTCAAAAGGCTCCTCAAGACCTGGCTTTTTGAGCAGTAGCAGCATTCTCCCCCACCCCAGTGCCTTGAGACCCTCACTGGTAAATAATGCGCTTTACAAGTGCTATGATTGATTGATTGATTGATTGAATGGACGACATATGTAACTTATTACCATACTACTAGTCTAACCAGATATTGGTACGCACAAAGATTATTAAAACATTTGTGTTGCTAAAATGTTTAAAACTTCTGAAAAAAAAAATCTAAAAAACTTTCAAAAGTTAAAATAAAATGTTTGCAAGCCATAGCTCTAAAGTGTCCATAGTTATAGTCCGAACAACTATAAGCATTGGAAAGCCATGTATGCCCAATAAATGAAAGGAATGTCAATTTTGTTTTCAAGTTACAAATTTGAGCTTGGTTAAAAAAGGGCAAATTTCTTCCAGCACACGAAGAGCCAAATGAGTCAAATGTTTATGAGTCCTGGTTGGTAGACGCAACATTTTCGTTGCTTGCTTCTGCAGTAGATGGCCCCTGTAGCACCTCGCAGAGTACGTCAATTGAGCACAGATGATGTTCCACACTGTCAGCAGCCGGTGCTGCACCATCCAAAGCCTGGGTGTCAGAGGAGGAGCCCGTGTCCATACCAACAGGTGCTATTACTACCTGTGGGGGCTCAAGGAATGCCACCATCAACATCGGAATATGCTGAGGACACTGCAGAACATAGGCCGTTATCGGGTCCAGTAAAGCATTCACGTCCGGTTGCGCACTTGATGGGAGTATCAAATAAAGGTCTAACTCGCATTCTTCTCCGCAAAACAGGCATCAGAGTACAGGTAAGATGCAGTCCATCCAAACTGGTAGAAATGACAAGAACCAAGATGCACTTAGTTCTCTTAGGCAAGGCATGCCTAGATGTTTGACCATACGCTCACGGTATTTACGCTCCAGGAATGCTTTTTCCATCTCTTTGGCAACTGGGACGTCCATTGCGTAGCAGGTGGTAAACAATCAGGATACCTTCTATGAGACACAGGATCAGCGGACGTCCTCCAAAGATGTTTCCGAGTATATGAAGTTTGGTAGAACACCAAGTACCATCTGAAAGGTGCCTAGAAGTCCAGAACCTATGCTCTTAAATAGGTGGACTATGCCTGTCATATCAGACATGTTAAAGATACGATTTACCATTTCTGCGAAATGGAAAGGGCAATTTGTATGGATAAGCGCCTGTATCTCTGCAGAAGACCTTGCGATCTGGAGATCAAGAGTCTCTCGAGCGGAGGTTAAGGGCACAGACTTCTGTAAAAGCAAACCGTATCAAAGAAACATTCAGTGAAGGCCATAACGGCGCCTCCCTTACTGTATGCCCGGGAGCATTCCACAGCAGCCTTGACTGTTCAGCATCAAGTAACTCCCATTTGAAAGTAGCCCGAATGCTGAAGTAATCACTGCAGCTGGGGCAGTTCTAAGATGACAAGACAGCTTCACTACAGAACCATTACAAACCCCGTGCAGCATTATGTCCTGACATATGAGTGATCCACTAAAAGCGTTCTCACAGTTCGAACCGCTTAGAAATACTTCTCGATCCCCACTCTGGCATCGAATCCGTATGGTAATTCCCATGATTCCTTAATGTATTCTTTACCCATTTTTTCATATCTGCCTGTCTGATTTTGTTCAAGGCAATACTGAAACTGAAAAGTAGTGACCGGTAGAGTTATGTGGCCATCGATTAGCCATTCCGTGGTCGGTAATTCTGCCACTGTGAACGGTATTCTATCCAGTTTTTCGATAGGCAGGATTGTATATTTTGCTCCCCTTTGTGCCATTTCTATCTGTTTATCTGTCAGACTGTATTAAGAAAACAGAGACGTGCTGTTGATAAAACGCCAAGACACATGGCCTGCACACAAAGATTGCAGCGTCCAGCTTAACAACACAATAGAACGTAATTGAGATTGTCCGTGTTGTAATATGGCTAAATCTTGATCTAGTATGTCTATTGCAGAAGATACAATGTTGCCTAGGGAATATATCCTGGAGGTCAATGTAGTTAACCCATTGTCTACCACTGCTAGAGATTTTTCTAAATTTATACGGTCTATTTCCCGTAATCTCTCTACAGCATCTTGGGATATTTTCCATATTTCATTATAGGCAGCATAAATTAGAGCATAAATGAAACATTTCCTGGGACCTAGTAAAAAATCCCTAAGATCCACATCTTGTGACAGTAAGTATAAGTATTGTTTTCACCTGTGTGAGTGTTGATGTTTTTAGCCAATCAAGGCACAACTTCCCAACACTGTACGATGTCACTACCCCTGGATGTTCTCTCTGTACATAGCGTGGATCTGGCCTATGGATACTAAACCCTTCGGTTTTACCCATGAATCTTGCTTGACAACAATTGGTGTATGTGGGCCAAATCAACCATTTCTTCCAAGCAGGGTCTGATCTGTTGTATTGTATAATGTTATCTATTGTAATCTCTTTCTGTGATGTTATATTACCCCCGGTGTGTGATGGAGTCAGCAGCCGAGGTGTGTTCAAGTCTTTGTTCTTGGCAAGTCCAAGGCAAGACGTTTGTTGTACTGTCTCGGTCAAAATCATGATCTGTTGCGGGATAAGGCATGCTCTAAATAATGCTTCCGTTTCCTGAACTTGCCATTCTCTAGTATCCAAGACTGATTTTAAGTCTGCAGAGTAAATCTGTTTGGTGTAATCGTATCATAATATGAGGCTGGGTCAGACATATTAAACCCTGAAAAATATGGAAACTTTCGTGTAAATGTTTTTTAACTGCCTTTCGGCAGAGTTGGACAATGTTCCCACTGGTGGTATGTGAACACATTTCTAGGATTAGCAGATTTATGCAGAAAATGATGACCATAGTGTTGATAACAATACACTGTTTTGAAATCTGATGTGCTTACCAATGTTTCACTATGAGAAAATGCAGCAGATTTTTCCAAGTCAGATAACATATTATTTACAGTTTCAAAGTCCCAATCATCGGAAAATGTACTTGAGGTAATGATATCATTCAACAATACTTTAAATAAATGATAAATTCTTAAAAGTTCAGCCGGACCAAATATATCGAAATAAGCCTTCTCCCAAACTATACCATCAGGTATAGGAACTCCTGTAATGTTCACTGATGTCTCTTTGTTCTCGAGATGATTGGTGTGGTTTTAAAATTAAATTCACCTTTTGGGCTGCAGAGCTTTGCCGAATGTATTGTCCATTAATAAGCATGCTAAAAACTTTCACTAAGCCTAACCAGAAAAGAAAGAAAAGTACCCCGACAATTACCCATAGTTCTACCCAAGGTGATACCAGGTAAGTCTTTCTAAGAAAGTTCAGAAAGTCTTTAACTTGCTGCTTACGTGATTGTTAGGCTGGCATAATTTCAGGTTCAATTGGATCCAAAGAAAACGTATCAAAGTTTCTGAAGCAGCCAGAAGCAGTTTGAGCAATTGTTGGTATTGCATCAGGATTTGTTGCAATCGTAGATTACTCTTGTCGAGGCATGTTGATGTAGACATCTGTATTTGGTCTAATAGAAATCGGTCTTTCACTTTGGTTCTGAATTTGAACTTCAGGTTCAAGGGGAACGAGTTCCATAGTATTATTGCATAGTAAATCATTCCGTGTAGGGGACACTTCAAACGTGATGAGTCTTTCCGT
Organism: Triturus cristatus; assembly: GCF_964204655.1. NCBI lineage: Eukaryota > Metazoa > Chordata > Amphibia > Caudata > Salamandridae > Triturus > Triturus cristatus. Next base: position 496,012,953 of record NC_140588.1, read on the forward strand.
TTGAACTTCTTGAATGGTAGTGAGAGGAGGGCGTCTGCTTCTTTGGAGTCCATGTGGCCTACTACTCAGTATCGGCCACATAGTGTGGTTTGATTAGGTCGATTGAGACAAATCTTTTCTCCTTTTTCCCAGCAAGAGGCGTTAGAAATATATATCTTGTTCCTTCAACTGCTTGGACCTGTACAGGCTTTCTGTATGATGGCCCAATTTCTTTCTTGTCCACTATTCTTTGTCTTTGCAGACCCATGTGTTTCTGGTTTCCCTGCTCTGGTCCTCCAGGTGTTAGCCGCTCCTGACTGAGACCTTCTTTGGCGTGAGTATTCTAAAACAACCGTTAGGTCACTCAGAACTTGGCAGTGAGAGGCTGGCGATTGCTTGGTAAGGTCGTCGACATTTGTTTGCTTATTTGGCCAAAATGTTGACTTGTTTGGAAATATGCAAATTGCAATTTGTATAGGCAGGTAATGAAAAACTTTGAAAACTTGAACAGCACACTTTGAGTTAAGTGCTACTTTGTGTATAATATTGTATATCTTACAATATTCTTGGCATGCCTGTTTCAAGCGCACTTCATAGAATGTGCTGCTTTCTTGGAGGTAACAATGTGAATCTTGAAAGTACTCAGCTGACTCCCCCCAGAGGGGATACCTAAATAGGTTTAGGTATATTAAAAAAATTGTATTTCTTCCCTGATGACTAGTACACCATGGAAATAAATATATCTATACAAAGGATCCGGATCTGCGCACTTAGTAAAATTCATAAGTGGTGAAGTGTTCTGTTACCCAAACTGGTATTTTGGTGTTTTTGGCTTCTTGAACATGGAACAGTCTGTGGGCTGTCTCTTGCTTTGTCCTAAGTGTTGATTTGTGGTTTAATGTTTTTTTGTTGTATGTGGTTGTGGACTAACATGCTTGACAGTACTTGTTTCAGTAAGCAGACTATGTTTTTTGTGTGAGAATTGCTTGCTTTAAACAAGCAGTGTTGTGTGTTCTGAGTGTATGAACCCCTTGTTGAAAATGTTTGAAATAAGTTCAATTGGGTTTTTGTTGTCATTCTGTTATGCAAATGTCATTGAAAGAATTACATTTTAAAATTCAAGAAATGAATTATGTAACATGTGCTAAATAGCACATTGGAAGTAAAATAGTGACAAAGTCTGGATGTGCAAATTGCCACAATAATAAAGATAAATTAGAATTCACAATCAATAGGAATAAAATAGGCCTCATAGAAAGGAAGAAAAAACGAAATTGTGTGCTTACACACCTAGGACTCAATATAAAATGTTACAGCATTCTCCTTAGATACATTGTATTAGATATTAAAAGGAATTTACATTATCTGAGTAATTAGTTGCTGGTTAAATAAAAGCGCCTCTTTTGTACAAACATTCAGAACGATAGATTTTGACTGGCTTGCAATGCCTGAGTTTTAAAATAGACTGTGACCGTGCTTACATTTCAGAGCCAGAAAAAAGCTTTCAAACAACTGTGTTTAAGCTGTCTCACTGAGAAGAAGCTGTCTGACACACCAAAAGGAGATTAAACTTTTTCAGGACATTACAATACAGTAAAAGGGATTTTCTCCTGAAAAAGCTTAAGAAGTTGACGCCTGCTGGTCGTAAAGAGCACAGCTGAGTAAAAAACCCTTGAGTAAATAACCCATGGCTAGTCCTGGTCACAAGCCACAAGGAAAAATGTTGGGTCAACTAGATCTTAAGTTAGTGCAAACATGGTTTGAAAGAGTGCATTAAAAACAGCTGATTTTTAAAAGTTAAGAAAAGACAGTTTCATTATTTTGGATAACAGCGAAAGGATTAAAAGTAGGGATTTTCTTTCTTGTTGCTTTTTTAATAAGCACATCTGTGGTTCTGATGTTAAATTATTACTGTTCTTTAAAAAGTGGCGCAAGCTATTTTAGGTTTAAGTAAAGCTTCTGTGCTTAATGTTATAAATAAATGCATTTAAAGGCAAAAGGGAAGGAATGAGGCTTGCTTTTCATATGTGGAAACATCAAAAGGGTTGGTGATAATTATGAAAAAAATAAAATGTGACTATATGAAAAAAAATATTAAAAATAATTGCAGTAAATTCATTTTTCTTTGTAATGTCTAATAATCATACTGTGAAAAATATAAGCTCCTAGCATCAAAGCTGAATTTAAGTAGCACTTAACAACAATGTAGGGAGTGAAATTTCACTTTACCCAGGCGTCTAAAAACTCATTTTTTAAGGGTGGACCGTATACATTTCTGATCCCCTACCCCTGGGATATCTAGGGAACACCCTGGGGGTCCCTAATATGCTAAAACATTGTAGGTTATCCATTTTTAAGTGCCCCTACCACCAAAGTCGAATTTGGGCAAAATTTACTTTTTAAAAGCAGTTCTGCCACTCAGGGCAGTTTTCAAACTGATCTCGGGCTTCAGTAATGCACACATGCAAGTATAGAAGAAGCAGCTGACCTCTAAACTGCTAGAAAGCACACCACACACAAATGAAAATAAGTATAAAGAAATCAGCAGAAGTTATTATCCTACCTTTAATATTGTTAGACCACAGGTACGGAACAGGACTGCCTTTCAGCTGTAATTCTTCAGAGTTGCTTTGAATTGGAAAGATCGCATGGAATAGCCTTACTGACAGGGGACAACAGGTTTAAGGGTCAAAGGCCAAGGTCTGTTTTTAGAAACTGACCAGCCCTACTGAATGTGAAATTTCCACACAGGGAGCCACTGTGACAGTCCTGATTCTCATATTGTAGTGTAAAGCACTACAGATCTGTTTTTGGTAACATTATCTACAGGAAATATTGCATATTATGTTAGGAGCACATGGGGATATCACCGTTTTCTTGAGACATAATACAAGTGTAGGAGATATGCAGGTGGGGTTTATCTTATTGAATAACATAATCAAGAGATAGCAGCATTTGTAGGTCATATATTCAGAGAAAAGCTCTTCCATGTATATAGAACTAATTCTTTTAGTTTAAAGATTACTGTGCAAGGGCTACAATAAGGAGGCAATGGGATTCAGTTTGCATTCATGCTCCCTCATGTTACACTAGTACAATTGCTAAAGGAATTGGTAGTTGGTTATTAATGTTTTGCCAATGTGCAACATTCCGTCCATCATCTTGTGTGTTTTGCTATTAATGTTTTCTAGCTAGCTCAATGTGCTATTTGCCTCCTACAAGTTTGTTTGTGCCCAGCTGCCAAACATAGGGGTAGATAGTGTTGACAGAAGTTAACCTGTTTCAGGTTTCCTACTGTCGAAATGGGGAAGGGAGGTTAGCTCCTGGGCAAATTAAGGGTAAGCATATTTATGTTTTCTCTCTCTTTTTCTCACTCTCTTTAAGCCTGTCTAAGCTGTCCACGAAACGGCCATGAAACATTTAATTGGCTATTCAGTAATACTGTTTTAAAATTGTTAGAATTAATAAAATGAATACAAAATATGTCATGTTACTGCCCATCCAGTCTGATGAAATTAAGAAAGGATGAGTAGTCTAGATTGCTGTTCCCTTATTTGACCTTTAAGGGGAAACTATATGTTATTCTCATGCTACATACAGTTTTGCAAGGGCATTGCTAGTCTTTTATTAGTTAGTCTGTGTAAATAAGCTGACAGCCCTTATTAGAGCTGGTGAATAGGGTTTTTCCTTTGAAAATTATGTTGCTTAGTCCACATCGTGAAAAGTAGAATGCATAAGGTTTATAATGTCAGGGAAAACGCCCATGTGATCCTCAGCAAAAGTTTTTGAAGGAAAATATTGTTTTATAGGAGTTTGTTTGTTACAACATGCTCTGCTGGAGAAATTTATGTATCGACTCCGCTGAGTTTTTTAGTTCTTTATGTAAAAAGAAGCCCTGTTAAAATAACAGTTTTAGATTTTCCCGCTGCGCTTATAACATTAGAGCATGGTCCTAAGCGTACAATGTTATATAGATGAAGTGGTTCTTGGGTGCCTTGCTAATGTATGGGGTGCCGCAAGACTGAGAAGGTATTCTGAGACTATCCTCTCTGTTGATAGATTAATTGTATGCCTTGTCTAATGACCTTTTGTTCTGTCCACCAATAGATATTTGCTGCCCTACAACCATTGCCAGAGGGGCCCGGACATCAGATCCAGCCTGAGGAGTGAGCACCAGTCCAGCTTGAAGCCAATGTGAAGGGAACCAGCACAGGCATTGCTGGCAAATAGGACCTCAGTGAAGGTAGAAAGCCGGAAGCACTGGGATGTGAAGTGTGTACACCTGCCACTGTCTTGGGCGAAAGACGGTGTCACAAATCAGAATGGAGAATTGATCCTTTGTGTAGCCAGTTTGTGGTGCCCAGCTGAGAGAGTAACAGACTGACCAGGACGGCAAGGAGGCTTTTGCTTGAGGTGACTCCTTTTGAAACAAGGGATTTTTCAGGTACTTCAGCATCACGCCCCTGAATCCTGGCTGTGAAGTGAATGATAGTTTACACCTTTGTTTGTTGATCAAGAGATACCTGGGCATACTGGGTGCAATCTGTAGCCCCAACGAAAGAGCAGTGTGCCAGAGGAGCAATACAGGAGTTAGGGAAGGACTTGAGTTCACGGTACAGGTGCTGTGCCTTTGGTGCCTGTTAGATTAAAGTGAAGAAAACTGGTACACTGCGTGAGACACTGGACAGGATTGCTGAGGGCAATTGCCCTGGAAGGTGATTGCCCTATCCTGAAAGAGGAAACTTTTCCCTTGAAACTGGGCCATGATTTTTTTTTTTTGAGTTGCAAGTTGTTCAGCTCCACCGTTGGATGAACAATAGGAGCCTGACTGGGAGGCTCAAACGGACACAGGGAGAAGACTCCCCTCTGGCTGGTTGTACAGCGGCTTCAATTTCCCAAGGACTTCTTTTTGTTAGCAATGTACCCCTATGGTCGTCCCATTTTTTAGAAGGAGCAGCCCTTTGTGGCTCCTCGTCCCAATTCCTATGGCCCCGTTTGGTCCTCCTGGTCCCCTCAAGCAAAGATTGTTTTTGTAATGATCCTTGTATTTTCTTTAATATTTGCATTAGTAATGTTTATTCTGCAAGAGAAACATTTTGCTAAACAATCGATAAATTCTTCTTTGCCCTCTTCCTAAGTATATTAAGTGATACTCTAGCCTTCATAAAAATAACATTGGAAAAGTCTATTGAAAATGTTTTATATTAGATATGTGTTCTCCTGATACCTATGTGTTAATTATGACCCAATGCTCTGTTCCCTTTGTACTCCAGCTTATACCTTATATACACCCACTTAATGAAATGCTTAGGAATGAAAATGCCTACCTAGCAATGGATCAGAATATTAATGAATTTATGAGAATAAATGTGCAAAATATTTCCTATATTCCTTCTAGATCATAACATCTGTGGAAAACTAGCTGCAATAGCTGTTAGCATCTGCTGAAGCCATTTTGTTTGTGGCAGCCATTTTAGTTAGCCATGTGCTTTCTCCTTCTTCACTGTTGACTGCCCTTGTATTCTGCTTGTGTCATGTGATATAGTTAACTCTTTCAGCACTGAGCCTGAGCCTTGCACATGCTCAGAGGAGTCTGTAGCTGCTCATGCACGTGCCTTAGACTGTAACTGTCAGGCTGTTCTAACTGATGTCAGCAACTCATTACTCCTCCTACTTGTTGACTGTGCCTTTTCTGTATGACCATCTATGTGTGTAACTCTTCTCATGTGTAGTTGTACCGCCTCCTTTTGAGCCCCTGTGTGCGTATTAAAGGCCCCTATTCTCTGCACTCCTTAGATTGCCTCCTACAGTGGCCTGAGGGTACCGTATTGACGCAGTTTCCCTCATGTGAGGTTAATAAATGCATTATTTTTATATTACAGCTTCCATGCCAATCTCTTCTTTGTTGGTTTAAAGGACCAGGTGTATCAGTGAACCCCTAGAAAGGTTTGTATTTCTTCAGCCATCACGCTGATGACTCAGTGTATGTATCACGTGAGCTCTCTGTAGTTCAATTTTCAACTCTACTACCTGTTACCATAGCATTTTATGCTTAATTGTGCCACCTTTTGCATCTTTGAACCCGTTTTGAACCCAGTTCTGCAAATATTAATTATATGACTGTACACATTAAAATGAATCTCACACAATTAGTATGGGGAATTCTCAATCCGTATTTATTAGTGCCAGTATCAAAGCTTTGAAGTCTGCCAGCTGTGCCGTGCAGTCTCCTGGAGATTGTGTTTTTGTGCAACTTGGGTGGAACTTTCCATCCCGCATGCGACCTTTAACGATTGCTCATGCTGCACTATATTGTTGCTTAATTCCTTTGACCGGTTGAGCAGATCCGTCAGTGTAAATTATATATTCATACTGATCTAGAGGCATTATTTCATTTGGATATTCTTGTTCGTATTGCAGGTGATAGAGATCAGGGTATCTAAAATATGCCCACTACCACGGATAGAGTAATCACACAGTTACACGCACATACATTCATCATACGCTAGGGCCCATTTCACTAACATACGCTCAAATACTCTACCAGCAATAAACCTGTGGAAAGAAAACACCTAAACACCCTGCATCTATATCTAGGACGATAGGACCTGATTATAGTGGTTGTCCTTAAACATACTCTATACAAACTATTCAATAATGATCAAAATGTACACAATAATTGACAAGAAAGGAAATTCAACACCATGTTTAAAAGTTATATTGCTTTATCTAAAATTAGTCAAAGTAAATCAATCAGAATAAATCATTTCTCATAGTTATCTATTCTAACTAAGTGTCAGAACGGGTCAGGACAAGTCTCTCGGTAAAGTCTCTCAGGACGAAGTCCCTCAGCATCGATCCTCAGCAACGCAAGTTCACGCAGCAAAGGTAAAATGGCAAGTGGCAAAAACCCTCCCTAAGCTAACAATTCTTATAATGAAAATTACAATGGAAACACACATAAAATTGGCAGAATAAACTGTATCACTGAGCAGAGCGAGAAGGAAGGGATGTAACATTGCTACATCTGAAAATCTTCGCTCAGGAAAAGTCACAAGACGTGAACTACGGAACAGGAACCAAGAAACTATCAAAGTATCCAATTTGTTCAACTTCCCTCGGCAGCCGGGCCACAGTACATTATTCGTTTCTGAAGCTCCTTTGTTTGCCAAGGACGTTCCATTTCTTTGGAGATCCTCCAAACTGCTGATGTCCTCATGGAAATTTACAATAAGGACCATGGTCAGTTGTCTTCAACCTTTTTCCAGCAGGGGTCTCCCTTGCCACATCACAGAATATGCCACAGCCAGGCTTCGAAATACTGTCAGCTCGATTAAGGCCTTCATAGGCCACAATAGACCATCTTAATTAAAGAGACAAAATAAACGTTACTACAGCATAATGATTAAACAGTGTTAACCCCACTAATACCCTTATGTGTATGTATTTATCTAGCTTTGCGACATAAAAAGCATTAATTCAGACAGCGTTTTGTGCTTAAAATAAATAGCACACAGCAACGTTTAAACATGAAAACTTTGCACGTTATTATTAAACAGAAACAGCACAAATAAGCTAACCCTCGTATAACTTTCTCTTATGTTAGAACAAACGGATTGATTAATAGAATCACACTTACACAAGACAAATAATTAATTGTTAATTATTAATAAATTAATAAAACGCATAGACATGCCAGAGCTTCAAAAGCCCATGAATTTTCTAAAAGAAAACTCTGCTCCAGCAATCCCCCCTTTGGTGATTTTATCACCAAATAAACCCAAAAAAAAAAAAAAAATTAGTGAAAATTTAGTCCCATTTTAGGAAAAATCAGAAATGTCTTTTCCCCTTACACAACATTAAACACTAGTCACTCTTTCATCATCTCTCTTTGTCTCTAAGTAAACACTCTCCCTCAATTCTTCTAGTTCAATTTCTTGAGGTTCTCTTTTCAACTTCTTATTTTTCTTTTCATTTTTCAATTTCTCTTTCCCTCTCCTGTTTTTACAACACACACACACTAATCTTAGTATCAGTAAAGCAACAATTATACAAGACAAAGGAAACAATATTCTACCTATAATAGTACTACCTATTTTTGCAATAAAATCCTTAACAGCTATCATCTTATTAGCTATTTTAGTCCATAAACTCCCAGTTTCAAGTGGTACTAATTCTTCATGCAAATCAGTAATATTTCTGATATAGACCTTCAGGTCTTTACTTTCGTCAGGAATGTAAGTACAACAATGTTGAACTTTCAAAATTCCACAGACTCCACCCTCCTTGGCCAATAAAATATCAAGGGCAAGTCGATTTTGCATTGACATGGCACGTACGGCACTTAATTCCGTATTCACCAAAAGAAACCCTCCTGCGGTATTTGTCGATAAGCGATCAACCACTGTGGACAGTTTCCGAATTCCATAAGCATTTAAAGAAATTCCCACTGCTGGAATCAAAACCCCAAAAATGTCACCCACAATTTCAGACCAAGTTTCTCTCTTAAAACGTGTTAATAAGTTAATATCTTCTACATCTCTTATTTTATCTGTATGAAAAATCTTAGGAAAAACCAGGCCCACATAACACGTGCCATACCAATGGTCAGGCAACTTGTAATAAGCCTTGTTCCCACAAACATAGTACACTCCTGGAAAAATCGTATCTTCTCCACCTCTGAAACCCCAACCTGTCGCAATGAAGTATGTATCATGGCACTCACTAGTTCCCACAAAATATGTATCATATTGGGATTTCCTTCTGGTAATGCAAAGTTTACCCTTCTGTGGCGCATCTAAAGCTAAAGTCGGACTAGCCCCATTTCTCAACTCTTTTCCCATCTCAATGTCCCAAATTGTCTCACTCACTTCATATTTTCCCCCTTTCTCATGCATGTTCACTCTCCTTTCTTCTACCATATCCAGGAAAGCTCTCTCTTCTTCTTTCAAACTGCAAGTTAAATTATTCTTAAAAATGTAATCTAATGTTAATCCTTTTTCTTCAATAAAAATCTCACCAAAAGTGTTAGCTTCTTTAGCTGGATTCAGCTCTTCATTCATTGGCAAGTGCCCAAAAATACTATCTCTGTTAGACATCTTATAATCTATTTTCCCTAACAAATAAAAAACACTACTTAAAATACTACAAGAAATACCATATGTAGCTGGTAAATGGTGATAGGTAACACCCTCTGAAACAGATGCAGGTAACTGCATGCAGACATAGCAATCCCTTACTTCCATTGTCTTCACATATTCATATAACAGTTTAGAAAAAACATTACTAGAGAAATTATTAATTGACCTATCTTTGTGTATGTAACTACTACTTCTAATTGGAACTACTTTTTGAGAATTCTTCTCTACATTTGTCACATTTTCTATATTCATTCCAAACTCTACTCTAAAAGTAACTAATAAAACTAAAACACCCCATAGAAGCATTAATAATCCAGTACAACAGCAGCACATTCTACACCACCTCTTAAAGAAGGCACATCTATTTCTATTATCCTCTATGTTAGCCATTTTAGTTTAGCCTCTACTACTCCACTACTGTTTGAACTTCTTCAATTCCTCAACAACTCTTCAGCTTTCAGTTTATCCAAATGATCTCCTCGTTCACTTTATCCAAATGAATCCTTCTTTCACTCAGTTTGGATACTTGTCATTCTTCACTTCAATTTCTTCAACATCAAATTGTATCAGATCTCCAACGTCAGAATCCTCAGTACTCGACTCTTCTCCAATGTCAGTCAAGAGTACTTTCAGAATTTCACCAGTATTTTCCTCAACCACTTCTCTCAAGACCACTTCCGGATTATCTCGAGTCACTGTTTCTTCTTTTCCTTCTTCAGACAGTGTCACATAAGACCATTCCGGTGATCTGTACTTTTGGTTGGGTTTTTTAACTCTTTTTATTTCTACTGGTTCCTTTGATCTCCTTGATTCTTCTCCTTCAGCCTTTGAAGTTTGACTTGATATTTCATTTACTTGTTCAGCTTTCGATGAATTTGCTCTTATTACTCTGTATCTCACCCTTTTAACTCGGTTGTTAGGCCAACGATCTCCTTTCACAACCTTTTTCGGCCTTAATTCTTTAACACTCTTTTCTCCAATCGAGGTTTTCTTTCTCAGAACTCGACCCTCTGTTTGTTCATTTTCATCATCCGATTCTGTTTCAATTGCCTTTTGCTTTCGTTTCTTAGCAGTTTTCTTTTCTTCCACAGATTCTTTCACCACTATTTGAGACTTTCCTACTTCTGTCCCTCCTCGGGTCTCCGACACGCAATCTTCTTGCTGTCTACTTGTCCCTTCACCTAGCTCCTCATCAATTTTCCCTACACCTCCTCGGGGGTCTTCCGCAATCTGTCCCTCTCTTTCTTCTTCTGACCCTGTTTCTTCAAGAATAATCTCAAGTGGTTCTTCAATCTCCTCCTCTTCTGATTCAGGAGTAATCTCTGTGTGATTTCTTTTTTCTTTTCTTTTCCCTCCACTGCTACTTGAAACTTCAGGCTCTTTAACAGAATCTGATCTTCTCTCTGATACTCGCAGTGATTCTCTTGAAGCTCTCTCTGCTTCTTTTCTCACTGATTCCGTATCTTCAGGATCTTCACCATCACTGGAATCTGACTCTTCAAAATACTCTTTACCAGTTCCTTCTTTTGGGTTTGGAACTCTGAGAGTATGACGTGCATGTACCCAGTGCTTCACTCCAGCACACTTTACTGCAGTCGTTGTAGTCAGAATAACTTGTCTCGGCCTTCCCCACCTTGGAATCAAGCAATTTCTTCTCCTGTGAACTTTTATCCTCACCCAATCTCCTGGACTCAGATCATGGGCTTGCTTCTTCTCAAGTGTGGTAGCTTCTTCTCCAACCTGGTGAAACACAGAATGAACTGCGTCAGCCAGGCCTTTACAGTAATCCAAAATCATGTCATCAGTTATTGACACCAACTTATTGACAGGCACGAATGCATGGCGCATAGCACGTCCCATGATTATTTCATGCGGGCTCAAACCAGTAGTTCTATCTGGAGTAGATCTCATAGTCATCAGAACTAAAGGCAAAACATCTGGCCATTTCATGCCAGTGGCTAAACACATCTTTCCAATTCTATTCTTGATTGTGCCATTGATCTGCTCAACCACACCAGAAGCCTCTGGTCGGTATGCACAATGTAGCTTCTGCTGTATTTTCAATGCTTCACAAATTAAACCTATGAGCTCATTTTGAAAGTGTCTACCTCTGTCAGACTCAACTGTAACTGGAAACCCGTACCTAGGAATCAACTCCCTCAACAGTAATTTTGCCACCGTTAATCCATCATTTCTTCTAGTCGGGTAAGCTTCCACCCACCTTGAAAACAAACAGACTACCACCAAAACATACCTCAGTCTGTTTACTTGGGGCATTTCAATGAAATCAATCTGCATTCTTGTAAAAGGACCTCCTTCTCTGCCAATTGTTCCCAGACTCACCACTGTCTTTTTCCCAGTGTTAAATTGCTGACAAATTAAACACCTTTGACAGATGCTCTCTGCAATTGTCCTGAACTTTGCATTGTACCAGGTCTGCTTGAACGACCTCACCATCGCATCCCTCCCCAGATGTCCCTGGCCATGATACATCCTTGCCATTGACGACAAGATTGAGTTAGGCATCACTGGTCTGCCATCTCTGTAGACCCATACATGGTCTGTTTCTCTTGGAGCACATCCTGCTTTAACCCAATCTTGTTTCTCTTCTTCTCCTGCCTCATCTTGTAACTGCTTCACTTCATCCCACGTTTCTAGGACATTAGTAAACATCACAGAAAGAAAAGACATTTCCTCCATTCTGTCCCGATTAATTGACTGATTTGTCTTAGCACAATACTGCGCCACATCGTTGGCGTAACGGTTTCCAACCGTGATAAAATCATCCCCTGGACCATGGGCAGCACATTTTACAACTGCTAACTCCTTAGGCAGCTGTATCGCCTCAAGCAATTTTCCAATCAATTCAGCATTCTTTATCGGAGTCCCACCCGATGTCAAGAAACCTCTTTGCAGCCACAATTGGCCAAAATCATGTACCACTCCAAATCCATACTGACTATCAGTCAACACAGTTGTTCTCAAATCTTTCCCAATCTCACAAGCTTTTGTCAATGCCACTAATTCAGCAACTTGCGCAGATTTCACTCCTTTCAATGGTGATGCTTCCATGACCTCTGAAACTTTGCACACTGCATATGCTGCACATAGCACACCATCATCATTCCTCAGGCATGATCCATCCACAAACAACACATGGTCATTTTCAGGTAAGGGAATATCCCTTATGTCTGGTCTCGGTTTTGTACAATACTCAAGCACATCCAAACAATCATGATCATCTTCCATCTTTATACCCACATTTTCAATATCCGGCAAGAGTGTCGCTGGATTCACATTCACACATCTCTCAAGAGTCACGTTTGAAGCTCCCAGAATCACTTTTTCGTACTTAGTCAGCCGACTATGTGACATATGCTGAGTTCTGCTTCTCGTCAAAAGAATTGCCACATTGTGAGGTACAAATACCCTTAAAGGATATCCCATTATGATCCCCTCACTCTGTTCCAGGCTTCTGCATGTTGCAGCCACAGATTTTAGACAACCTGGTAAACCCACAGCTACAGGGTCAAGTGTCGATGAGAAGTATGCAATAGGCCTTCTCAATTGTCCATGTTTCTGGATTAACACTGAAAGTGCACATCCATTTCTCTCACTGAGGTACAATTCGAACTCTTTCTCATAGTCAGGCATACCCAAAGCTGGAGCCTCACACATTTTACTTTTGAGCTCTTCAAATGCTGCCAATTGTTCTTCATCCAGATTCAATGGATCTGTCATTTCACTTTTTGTCAATTTAATCAATGGCTTTGCTATCAGGGAAAAATTAATTATCCACTGACGACAATATCCCACCATACCCAGGAACATTCTCACTTCTCTCTGGGTTTTTGGAGCTTTCATTTCTCTGATTATTCTGATCCTGTCAGTAGTCACTTTTCTCAGACCTTTTTCAATATTGTGTCCAAGATAATGAACCTCTTTTTTGCAAAACTGCAATTTGGCTGGAGATACCTTTAACCCTCCATCTGCCAGATGATTCAGTAAAGCTATGGTATCCACTTCACAAGCTTCACGTGTCTTTGATGCCACCAGTAGGTCATCAATATACTGCACTAACACTGAACTTTCAGGCATAATCAAACTCTCCAACGATTTCTTCAATAACTGATTGAATATCGAAGGACTCTCTGTATACCCCTGTGGGATTCGACACCATGCTAAGATACGCTGGCCAAACCTAAATGCAAAAATCGGCTGGCTGTCATGTTGCAATGGAATTGAAAAGAACGCATGACACAAATCAATCACTGTATACCACTCAGCATCATGTGGAATTTGATACAGAATCACTGATGGATTTGGCACAATAGGACAACATGCCACCACAATTTGATTAACTTTTCTCAGATCCTGTACGATCCTAAATTTGCCATTGGGCTTTTTCAGTCCCATTATCGGTGAATTACACGGACTACTCAGTAATTCTCTCAGAACTCCTTGCTGAATCATTTTCTCAATTATAGGAGTTATCCCTTCAATTATTTCTGGTGTCATTTTGTACTGAGGAATGTTAGGATATGTAATTCCCTCTTTCACTGCAATTTTCACTGGATCTACATTATTCATCAATCCCACATCCTCTCCTGTAAAATCCCAAACTGCTCTTTTCACTGTGTCTCTCAGCTCTTGAGGCAAATCCTCCGGATTGAACACAGCAAATGCACCAATTAACTCACTTTCTCTATTTTCTAGAGTCATTCGGTAGAAAACATCATCGTCTGGTGTTTCAAAAGCTATTCCATCTGGTGTACAAAAAATTGTGCAATTCATTTTACACAATAGGTCCCTACCTAACAAGTTCACTGGACTCGTGTCACAGACAATAAATCTGTGCATGTCTGAAAATTTCCCTATCTGTACTCTTACTGGTTCAGTAAGACGTGTTCTGATTTGTGTATTGGCTACACCAACTACTTGGATTGCTTCATCCGAGAGAGGAAGATTTCTAACATCTGTTGACCTGACAGTTGATCTTGTCGCACCTGTGTCTACCAAAAAAGTAACACTCTCCTCATTTATTTTCCCATCCACAAATGGTCCTGCCTGGTCTATTTCTAGAGTTGCACCAAGTATGCACTCTTCCTCCTCTCTTCGGCACCGTCAATAATCACCCTCAGACTCACTCCCTTCACTCTTTAACAAGTACTGTTGTACTTTGTTAGAACGTCTTGGTTTGTTTACCTGCTCATCATTGAAGAATCCCGAGTCCTGATTGTACTTTTGTACCCCTCTATTCTGCGGCAAGGGCGGTTTTGGCTCCTGACTCTGCTGTCTCACAACTTTCTGTTGCTGTTGCTGCTGGTTATTCCCTTCATTCTGCACCTGTTGATTTAAGGATTTACCCTCATTATTCACTAATGGTGGATTAGGACATTCAGATCTCCAATGTCCCAGCTGGCCACAGTTGTGACAAGGGAACTTTTTCTTTGCTTCCTCAAGACTTCCTTTCCCCTTTCCTACATATCTGGGTCTATTTCCTGCATTATTTCCTGGATTATTCGCTTGTTCCACTAACTGTGCTTCCTGTCTTTCTGCAACTTTCACTTGTGCCCACATTGCTTTCTCTTTCAGCTTTCTTTGTTTTGCTTCAATTTCATCACTGAAGTATTTTGCATGTCTCAGAATCTCATCTACTTTTTTACTCTGCCAATCCACTGTATGCTCACGAATTCTCTCACCAATTTCAGGTCTTAAACCATATACAAATCTGTATACAAAATGACTCAAATCCTTGTCACCCAGGTGTTCATCTCCACTGAATTGTTTAAAAGCCAGTATCAACCTTTCGTAAAAAGCATGAACTGATTCTTTTGCTTCCTGTTGTGTTCGGTCTATCTTAACCCAGTCTGTCTCTTTTGGAGGAACTTTACTCTTCAGGTATACCATCACCTGATCATACTTCCTCATTACTTCTGGATCTGGTGCCCCTGTTCTTGGATCTCTTGGATATTCCTCAGTAGGCCAACTCACAACTATTTTACACTCAGTCCACAAGTCTGCTGGAACAATTATATCAAACAGACTATTCAGGTCAACCCACAGCACTTTTGACAATTTCACAAACCTGTCTACCTGCCTATACCACTCGACGGGCTTTTCTCTCAATCGAGGGAAATCATTCGTAAATGATAAAATATCCTGTCTGGTCCATGGAACATGTACATATCCTCCTCCAGGTATTTCTCTCATAGGATAATTATCCACTGGTTTCTCCTTTTCTCTCACTGGAAATGCTGAATAAGTTGTTCTGTCTTCAGATTCCTCTCTTTTCTTATACCACCTATCCTTCCACTTTTCAACATCACCCCATCTTCGCAATAATGCCACCATTTCTTTAATCTGTCCTGTTCTACCAGAAGTATTCAAATTTTCTATGTCTTTCTCTGTGAAATCCATCCTGTAAGTTTTCTGCAAAACCTTTACTTTATCAATGTCAACTCCTTGCTCATTTGCTATCGCTCTTAGTCTATCATGAGTATTTCTTGCTCTCCATGTTATGCTTTTACACATAAACATTAATTCACCATCATGATGACTCTTCAGGATTTCTGTTGGAACTGTTCCTGTCACAAGCTCTTCTAATTCTATACGTAACTTAACCACATCAATAACTTGTGAATCCTTATCCTTTTTCTGAAGAACCTTCATCCAATCATTCAAATCATCAACTGTTATTTCAGCAGTTTTTCTCACTGGAACCACTTTTTTCTGCGGTTCTAAAATTGGCATCCTTGAACAACTGGGTTCACTAACATCCAATAGTTCACTACATGTGTCATGTCTTGTTTGTCTCAGGTCACTTCTTTCTGCTCTTTTATCTGAATCCCCTGAAGGACCAACTGAATTTGTCAAATTATTCCCAACATATGGAATCACCAGTCCATTCTCACCTGCTCTCTGTTTGTCAAACACAGGCATAACTGGACCTATAGTTACAGGTACCGTAACAGCTTCCAGATTTTTCGTTAACTCCCTAATTTTCTCAGTCAGTTCTGTTGTCGTTTTTGCTAATTTTCTGGCATTTTCTTCACTACTTCGATTTTCTCTCTCCCTGAAAGAACTATTACTTCTTGATTCAGGTGTCATTTTTTCTTTTTCAATAATACAGACTGTATCTCTTATCGGAGAAACAACTGGTGTACTCTCATCTGGTTCTGGTCTATATGGAGGTGGTCTCTTGTAAATCATGTCATTTAAGACCTCATCCTCATACTCTCCATATCTTCTCATATCTGACTCAGGAACCCTTTCTACAGAAGGAGCAGAAACTTCAACTGTTCTCATTGGATATAATCCCTCCGTCATATTAACATCTCGCCATCTTTTCATCCGATCATGATGTGTTTCACGATCATGTCTCCTCCCAAACATGTTCCTGTAATACCCTCCAGATCTTTGCTTTTCTCGCTCATGAACTTCCTCTTCCCATTCCACTAAAGCCTCGAACTGTGTAGGTCTCGGCTTCGGGTCCAGACGTACCATCTTTTCCCGTAAATTTCTCAACACGGCCAAATTAAATGAACCATGTTCTGGAAATGCTAGAACACCATCTTCTTTAGTATACCTAACCCAATTCTGCAACCATATACAAGTATGTAATCCATATTTCGCAACCATGAAGGATGCAGGTGTTTTCGCTGGAGGTAGCAATTCACCCTCTCTCGTTTTAACCTCTTTATCTTTGGTAAACCACCTTTTAATTTTCCCAAAGAACGTTTTTTTCTTTTTCTCCTCTTGATAATACATTTTAGCGCTTACTAAAAACTCTCTACTCTTTCCGTATTATAATTATACAATACAAGTTTCTCAACCAATAGCAGCGCGACTCTCACTAACGCACCAATCCTGGAGCGTCTACGTCACTAAACAGCTCTTCCAATCCCTGCGCGACTCACACTAACGCACTAATCCTAGCGCTATCCAATCAGAGCGCGGACCTTCTGACGTCAACAGCCGCTGCAGTCTTTGTCTCCTGTCTCTGTCACTCGTCTACCCCTCCTTTACAAAAACTCTCAGTAGACTTCGTGACAAAAATCTATTAGTTACAACATAAAAACATCTCCATTGTCTGCTTCGCTAACCACAGAATAGTAAAAAAGAGTCTATTTCTCAAGAATCAACAAACTTTCATACATCTCATAACTGTTTCCTCTAGGACGTATCCAAAGTGTCTTACAATCAATAAATGTATATGCATTCACGCACATTCATACAAGAAAAATATACTACATACACAGAATCCTGCTTCCCGAGAACAGCGCACAATCTGTCCCACTACAGAATTATAACTCACAACAACTAAGCAGCTTACCTTTGCCCAGTTCCTCAAACAAGCTCAGAGAATACCTATTACTCCTCCCGCAATAAGCTTTAACGGCAATCCTTACGGATCCCTGGGACTCAAGACCAGAGTTTCACAGATAACCTTCACTACGATACACACTCCTTATATACCAGAAATGTTTTCTAATAGTAACATACAATAATGTCACTGATTCCGAACCCAGACAATGTGAACGCTCAACTTCAATTGTCACCCATTATTCCTTACAATCCCGTCTTTCCCGAGAGCAGCATATACACCTTCCTCTGCCCTACTACGGAACTGCTACCACAGCTTCCAAGTTCCAGAAGCACTACATATAACTCAACATGACGACTCCAACATATAGTATTAGTACATATACCAATATCATCAAAAATAAATCAATAATCAATAAGCTAATATACAAGCAATCTTATCTTATCAGATCAAGACAACCATCTATAACCATCCTCTGCTACCAGAGAAATTGATAGAGATCAGGGTATCTAAAATATGCCCACTACCACGGATAGAGTAATCACACAGTTACACGCACATACATTCATCATACGCTAGGGCCCATTTCACTAACATACGCTCAAATACTCTACCAGCAATAAACCTGTGGAAAGAAAACACCTAAACACCCTGCATCTATATCTAGGACGATAGGACCTGATTATAGTGGTTGTCCTTAAACATACTCTATACAAACTATTCAATAATGATCAAAATGTACACAATAATTGACAAGAAAGGAAATTCAACACCATGTTTAAAAGTTATATTGCTTTATCTAAAATTAGTCAAAGTAAATCAATCAGAATAAATCATTTCTCATAGTTACCTATTCTAACTAAGTGTCAGAACGGGTCAGGACAAGTCTCTCGGTAAAGTCTCTCAGGACGAAGTCCCTCAGCATCGATCCTCAGCAACGCAAGTTCACGCAGCAAAGGTAAAATGGCAAGTGGCAAAAACCCTCCCTAAGCTAACAATTCTTATAATGAAAATTACAATGGAAACACACATAAAATTGGCAGAATAAACTGTATCACTGAGCAGAGCGAGAAGGAAGGGATGTAACATTGCTACATCTGAAAATCTTCGCTCAGGAAAAGTCACAAGACGTGAACTACGGAACAGGAACCAAGAAACTATCAAAGTATCCAATTTGTTCAACTTCCCTCGGCAGCCGGGCCACAGTACATTATTCGTTTCTGAAGCTCCTTTGTTTGCCAAGGACGTTCCATTTCTTTGGAGATCCTCCAAACTGCTGATGTCCTCATGGAAATTTACAATAAGGACCATGGTCAGTTGTCTTCAACCTTTTTCCAGCAGGGGTCTCCCTTGCCACATCACAGAATATGCCACAGCCAGGCTTCGAAATATTGTCAGCTCGATTAAGGCCTTCATAGGCCACAATAGACCATCTTAATTAAAGAGACAAAATAAACGTTACTACAGCATAATGATTAAACAGTGTTAACCCCACTAATACCCTTATGTGTATGTATTTATCTAGCTTTGCGACATAAAAAGCATTAATTCAGACAGCGTTTTGTGCTTAAAATAAATAGCACACAGCAACGTTTAAACATGAAAACTTTGCACGTTATTATTAAACAGAAACAGCACAAATAAGCTAACCCTCGTATAACTTTCTCTTATGTTAGAACAAACGGATTGATTAATAGAATCACACTTACACAAGACAAATAATTAATTGTTAATTATTAATAAATTAATAAAACGCATAGACATGCCAGAGCTTCAAAAGCCCATGAATTTTCTAAAAGAAAACTCTGCTCCAGCACAGGAATGCTTGTGTCTTTAGATTTGGGTCGTACCTGTATTCTACATGTGTTGCAGTGAGAGAATTAGCCCATTGTATCCATCTCGGATCTAAGGCTTTAGCATAATGTAGTGTTCTCCTCCAGATTTAGAATACTTGGGCCATGATGTTCTGGCCTCAAGATTCCTTTTAGAGTGTTACCTTCTGATAAGGATGTGACTGTTAGCTGTATGAAGGCACTGTTTAAGCTGGCTGCTGCGCAGCATCTGTGAATTCATTAAACCTCATTTCTTGAAACCACGTTGAATTGAAGTCAATGACTTACTACAAATTTCATGGTGACAAGGATGGGATGAGCTACTTCACAAAGACCACGCTTATAAGCATTCAACATTCATTTTTATATGGATACAACCATACTGAGAATACTCTTCAAACACATGAGTATGTTGTTCAAAAGAATGTGATGTACAGCTTAAGCATTCTTAAAGACTTAACATTTCTTTAATGCTTTTGCGCAGTCTTGTGCACAATAAGTTAGATTTACATTTAATTAATATTTACGGTGAAACACACCACTAATTGTATACCTAGCTAAAAGCTTGTGAAGATTATTATTTTGTTTTTCATTTAACAAGTTCTGCCCAATTTAGTTCTACTTTCATTATGCAGTCTGTTTCTCCACCTCCACCTTTTCTTGAGACACCGGGTGATCCACCCATCACATGGAAAAAATGGTATGACGCATTCATAACGTACATTGGTGCCATAGGTGGTTCGCGCTACAGAGCTGAGAGGAAGAAGTGTCTCCTTTTTAAATGTGTTGGGGTTCGGAGGAAGAGACATCTTTAAACATTTAACTCCTTTAGTGCGTACTGCTGATGAGGAGGAGATTGATGAATTTCAAGAGACTGTAAAAAAGTTAGAACTACGTTTTGATTTTCAATCCAGTCTTGTTGTTGAGAGGCATACATTTTTCAAGAGAGAACACAAAGTTGGTGAAAAAGTAGAAGATTTCATTTCCGCACTGCGTATTCTAAGTGCAGAGTGTCAGTTTGAGGGGTATAGAAACCAATTGATAAGAGACCAATATATTTACAAATGTACTGACAAAAGCATTCAACAAAATCTACTTTCTTTAGGTAATCCCACGCTGTAAGAGACCATTCGCATCTTGAAAAGCATTGAACTTTCAAAATTCTCAGTGAAAGAACTAGATGAGAAGTCTTCACGCTCACCCATCAAAGAAGAATCTATCAGTGTTGTAAGGTCCGAGGACGTTAAAAATAACACCTTTACACGCAATGACAATACGTTTTTCAATCAAACAAACATTTGTTTTAAATGTGGAAATTTTCCTCACTTTAAGTCAGGACGACCTTGTCCTGCAAAAAATGTGACTTGTAGAGCGTGTGGTAGATTGGGTCATTTTGCAAAAGTTTGCCAAAATGGGAGAAGTTTTTCTTCTTCTCAAGATGCCAAACAGAACGGTAGTTCTTCTTCCTCTGTTGCTAATGTGTCTGTGTCTGAATCCAAGCCTGATGATTACAGCAAAATTCAAGATGATTTAAGGGACATGGTTGTGGTTGTGGGAGATATAGTTCCGGAACCTTACATGCTTTCTGAATGTGTGGATCCTGATGTGGATGTGGAAATTGGTGATAAGAAGGTTTGTTTGTTAGTTGATTCGGGAGCGAGAATAACAATGTTAACACAGGAAAAATTCAAAGAAGTTTGGGGTTCTCGTTCATTACAACCGCCAGATAGATCTCCTGTTTCTTACGAAGGGAGAACTATTGAACTTGTGGGATATTTTGAGGACTCTCTAGTATTTAGGGGAAGGAAAAGTTTTGGCAAAGTTTATGTAGCCATCAAGCGATTAAACATCCTTGGATGGTTCCATCAGGGACTATTCAAAATGGTACTTAGACCAGGTACTAAGGACCAAGTCTCTATTCTTCGTTCTGACGATTTCATTGATATCTTGACAGAACATTTTCCTAATGTTTTTGGTGATGGACTCGGTCAAGTTAAAGGCTTTACTCATGTCATCAAGGTAAAGGATAATGCTATACCAGTTAAACATAGGCTCAAAAATGTATAATTTAGTGTGAGAAATCAGCTAGAACAAGAGCTTAATGGTCTTTGCAAGAAGGGAATTATCGGGCCTATAGAATCGTCCCTTTGGCTTTCTCCCTTGTTAGTAGCTAAGAAAAAAAATGGTGAGATTCGTGTTTGCATAGACTTGCGCAGTCTTAATAAAAATATTTGGATCGATTCTCATCCCCTCCCGTAGATTCCTGAGATGTTGTCACTTATTAATGGTTCTAAGTGGTTTAGTAAGCTAGACTTGGCATCAGCTTATCACCAAGTTGTTCTTGATCCCTCGTCTAGGCATTTAACTGCTTTTGTTTCCCCTATTGGAACTTTCCATTCCTGCCGCATGCCATTTGGGTTGGCCTCTGCGGCAGCAGTCTTTCAGAGGATCATGTGAAATTTGCTGAAAAATATCAAGGGTGTTGTCGTCTTTCAGGATGATGTTTTGGTTCATGGTGAAACGTGTGAGTCACATGATGAGACCATGTTTTGTGTTTTGGAGGCCTTGCGTGATGGTGGTGTTGTCTTAAAAAAAGAAAAATGCGTTTTCAGAGTACAAAAAGTGGAATATCTAGGGCATGTTCTTTCCGAACATGGAGTTGAACCTAGACCAGGTCTTGTAAAAGCCATAGTTGAGTGTCCTCCTCCCAAGGACAAAGTTGGCCTCAAATCGTTTATTGGTCTGTGTGAGTTTTCTCTCTCTTTTTCTCACTCTCTTTAAGCCTGTCTAAGCTGTCCACGAAACGGCCATGAAACATATAATTGGCTATTCAGTAATACTGTTTTAAAATTGTTAGAATTAATAAAATGAATACAAAATATGTCATGTTACTGCCCATCCTGTCTGATGAAATTAAGAAAGGATGAGTAGTCTAGATTGCTGTTCCCTTATTTGACCTTTAAGGGGAAACTATATGTTATTCTCATGCTACATACAGTTTTGCAAGGGCATTGCTAGTCTTTTATTAGTTAGTCTGTGTAAATAAGCTGACAGCCCTTATTAGAGCTGGTGAATAGGGTTTTTCCTTTGAAAATTATGTTGCTTAGTCCACATCGTGAAAAGTAGAATGCATAAGGTTTATAATGTCAGGGAAAACGCCCATGTGATCCTCAGCAAAAGTTTTTGAAGGAAAATATTGTTTTATAGGAGTTTGTTTGTTACAACATGCTCTGCTGGAGAAATTTATGTATCGACTCCGCTGAGTTTTTTAGTTCTTTATGTAAAAAGAAGCCCTGTTAAAATAACAGTTTTAGATTTTCCCGCTGCGCTTATAACATTAGAGCATGGTCCTAAGCGTACAATGTTATATAGATGAAGTGGTTCTTGGGTGCCTTGCTAATGTATGGGGTGCCGCAAGACTGAGAAGGTATTCTGAGACTATCCTCTCTGTTGATAGATTAATTGTATGCCTTGTCTAATGACCTTTTGTTCTGTCCACCAATAGATATTTGCTGCCCTACAACCATTGCCAGAGGGGCCCGGACATCAGATCCAGCCTGAGGAGTGAGCACCAGTCCAGCTTGAAGCCAATGTGAAGGGAACCAGCACAGGCATTGCTGGCAAATAGGACCTCAGTGAAGGTAGAAAGCCGGAAGCACTGGGATGTGAAGTGTGTACACCTGCCACTGTCTTGGGCGAAAGACGGTGTCACAAATCAGAATGGAGAATTGATCCTTTGTGTAGCCAGTTTGTGGTGCCCAGCTGAGAGAGTAACAGACTGACCAGGATGGCAAGGAGGCTTTTGCTTGAGGTGACTCCTTTTGAAACAAGGGATGTTTCAGGTACTTCAGCATCACGCCCCTGAATCCTGGCTGTGAAGTGAATGATAGTTTACACCTTTGTTTGTTGATCAAGAGATACCTGGGCATACTGGGTGCAATCTGTAGCCCCAACGAAAGAGCAGTGTGCCAGAGGAGCAATACAGGAGTTAGGGAAGGACTTGAGTTCAGGGTACAGGTGCTGTGCCTTTGGTGCCTGTTAGATTAAAGTGAAGAAAACTGGTACACTGCGTGAGACACTGGACAGGATTGCTGAGGGCAATTGCCCTGGAAGGTGATTGCCCTATCCTGAAAGAGGAAACTTTTCCCTTGAAACTGGGCCATGATTTTTTTTTTTTGAGTTGCAAGTTGTTCAGCTCCACCGTTGGATGAACAATAGGAGCCTGACTGGGAGGCTCAAACGGACACAGGGAGAAGACTCCCCTCTGGCTGGTTGTACAGCGGCTTCAATTTCCCAAGGACTTCTTTTTGTTAGCAATGTACCCCTATGGTCGTCCCATTTTTTAGAAGGAGCAGCCCTTTGTGGCTCCTCGTCCCAATTCCTATGGCCCCGTTTGGTCCTCCTGGTCCCCTCAAGCAAAGATTGTTTTTGTAATGATCCTTGTATTTTCTTTAATATTTGCATTAGTAATGTTTATTCTGCAAGAGAAACATTTTGCTAAACAATCGATAAATTCTTCTTTGCCCTCTTCCTAAGTATATTAAGTGATACTCTAGCCCTCATAAAAATAACATTGGAAAAGTCTATTGAAAATGTTTTATATTAGATATGTGTTCTCCTGATACCTATGTGTTAATTATGACCCAATGCTCTGTTCCCTTTGTACTCCTGCTTATACCTTATATACACCCACTTAATGAAATGCTTAGGAATGAAAATGCCTACCTAGCAATGGATCAGAATATTAATGAATTTATGAGAATAAATGAGCAAAATATTTCCTATATTCCTTCTAGATCATAACGGATGTCTTCAGCTGATGCTAAAATGGCCATCTGTGGAAAACTAGCTGCAATAGCTGTTAGCATCTGCTGAAGCCATTTTGTTTGTGGCAGCCATTTTAGTTAGCCATGTGCTTTCTCCTTCTTCACTGTTGACTGCCCTTGTATTCTGCTTGTGTCATGTGATATAGTTAACTCTTTCAGCACTGAGCCAGAGCCTTGCACATGCTCAGAGGAGTCTGTAGTTGCTCATGCACGTGCCTTAGACTGTAACTGTCAGGCTGTTCTAACTGATGTCAGCAACTCATTACTCCTCCTACTTATTGACTGTGCCTTTTCTGTATGACCATCTATGTGTGTAACTCTTCTCATGTGTAGTTGTACCGCCTCCTTTTGAGCCCCTGTGTGTGTATTAAAGGCCCCTATTCTCTGCACTCCTTAGATTGCCTCCTACAGTGGCCTGAGGGTACCGTATTGACGCAGTTTCCCTCATGTGAGGTTAATAAATGCATTATTTTTATATTACAGCTTCCATGCCAATCTCTTCTTTGTTGGTTTAAAGGACCAGGTGTATCAGTGAACCCCTAGAAAGGTTTGTATTTCTTCTGCCATCACGCTGATGACTCAGTGTATGTATCACGTGAGCTCTCTGTAGTTCAATTTTCAACTCTACTACCTGTTACCATAGCATTTTAAGCTTAATTGTGCCACCTTTTGCATCTTTGAACCCGTTTTGAACCCAGTTCTGCAAATATTAATTATATGACTGTACACAGTAAAATGAATCTCACACAATTAGTATGGGGAATTCTCAATCCGTATTTATTAGTGCCAGTATCAAAGCTTTGAAGTCTGCCAGCTGTGCCGTGCAGTCTCCTGGAGATTGTGTTTTTGTGCAACTTGGGTGGAACTTTCCATCCCGCATGCGACCTTTAACGATTGCTCATGCTGCACTATATTGTTGCTTAATTCCTTTGACCGGTTGAGCAGATCCGTCAGTGTAAATTATATATTCATACTGATCTAGAGGCATTATTTCATTTGGATATTCTTGTTCGTATTGCAGGAATGCTTGTGTCTTTAGATTTGGGTCGTACCTGTATTCTACATGTGTTGCAGTGAGAGAATTAGCCCATTGTATCCATCTCGGATGTAAGGCTTTAGCATAATGTAGTGTTCTCCTCCAGATTTAGAATACTTGGGCCATGATGTTCTGTCCTCAAGATTCCTTTTAGAGTGTTACCTTCTGATAAGGATGTGACTGTTAGCTGTATGAAGGCACTGTTTAAGCTGGCTGCTGCGCAGCATCTGTGAATTCATTAAACCTCATTTCTTGAAACCACGTTGAATTGAAGTCAGTGACTTACTACAAATTTCATGGTGACAAGGATGGGATGAGCTACTATACAAAGACCACGCTTATAAGCATACAACATTAATTTTTATATGGATACAACCATACCGAGAATACTCTTCAAACACATGAGTATGTTGTTCAAAAGAATGTGATGTACAGCTTAAGCATTCTTAAAGACTTAACATTTCTTTAATGCTTTTGCGCAGTCTTGTGCACAATAAGTTAGATTTACATTTAATTAATATTTACGGTGAAACACACCACTAATTGTATACCTAGCTAAAAGCTTGTGAAGATGATTATTTTGTTTTTCATTTAACAAGTTCTGCCCAATTTAGTTCTACTTTCATTATGCAGTCTGTTTCTCCACCTCCACCTTTTCTTGAGACACCGGGTGATCCACCCATCACATGGAAAAAATGGTATGACGCATTCATAACGTACATTGGTGCCATAGATGGTTCGCGCTACAGAGCTGAGAGGAAGAAGTGTATCCTTTTTAAATGTGTTGGGGTTCGGAGGAAGAGACATCTTTAAACATTTAACTCCTTTAGTGCGTACTGCTGATGAGGAGGAGATTGATGAATTTCAAGAGACTGTAAAAAAGTTAGAACTACGTTTTGATTTTCAATCCAGTCTTGTTGTTGAGAGGCATACATTTTTCAAGAGAGAACACAAAGTTGGTGAAAAAGTAGAAGATTTCATTTCCGCACTGCGTATTCTAAGTGCAGAGTGTCAGTTTGAGGGGTATAGAAACCAATTGATAAGAGACCAATATATTTACAAATGTACTGACAAAAGCATTCAACAAAATCTACTTTCTTTAGGTAATCCCACGCTGTAAGAGACCATTCGCATCTTGAAAAGCATTGAACTTTCAAAATTCTCAGTGAAAGAACTAGATGAGAAGTCTTCACCTACACCCATCAAAGAAGAATCTATCAGTGTTGTAAGGTCCGAGGATGTTAAAAATAACACCTTTACACGCAATGACAATACGTTTTTCAATCAAACAAACATTTGTTTTAAATGTGGAAATTTTCCTCACTTTAAGTCAGGACGACCTTGTCCTGCAAAAAATGTGACTTGTAGAGCGTGTG
The DNA here is from genome assembly GCF_964204655.1 of Triturus cristatus. Classification (NCBI taxonomy): domain Eukaryota; kingdom Metazoa; phylum Chordata; class Amphibia; order Caudata; family Salamandridae; genus Triturus; species Triturus cristatus. Next base: position 496,039,468 of record NC_140588.1, read on the forward strand.
GTAGATTGGGTCATTTTGCAAAAGTTTGCCAAAATGGGAGGAGAAGTTTTTCTTCTTCTCAAGATGCCAAACAGAACGGTAGTTCTTCTTCCTCTGTTGCTAATGTGTCTGTGTCTGAATCCAAGCCTGATGATTACAGCAAAATTCAAGATGATTTAAGGGACATGGTTGTGGTTGTGGGAGATATAGTTCCGGAACCTAACATGCTTTCTGAATGTGTGGATCCTGATGTGGATGTGGAAATTGGTGATAAGAAGGTTTGTTTGTTAGTTGATTCGGGAGCGAGAATAACAATGTTAACACAGGAAAAATTCAAAGAAGTTTGGGGTTCTCGTTCATTACAACCGCCAGATAGATCTCCTGTTTCTTACGAAGGGAGAACTATTGAACTTGTGGGATATTTTGAGGACTCTCTAGTATTTAGAGGAAGGAAAAGTTTTGGCAAAGTTTATGTAGCCATCAAGGGATTAAACATCCTTGGATGGTTCCATCAGGGACTATTCAAAATGGTACTTAGACCAGGTACTAAGGACCAAGTCTCTATTCTTCGTTCTGACGATTTCATTGATATCTTGACAGAACATTTTCCTAATGTTTTTGGTGATGGACTCAGTCAAGTTAAAGGCTTTACTCATGTCATCAAGGTAAAGGATAATGCTATACCAGTTAAACATAGGCTCAAAAATGTATAATTTAGTGTGAGAAATCATCTAGAACAAGAGCTTAATGGTCTTTGCAAGAAGGGAATTATCGGGCCTATAGAATCGTCCCTTTGGCTTTCTCCCTTGTTAGTAGCTAAGAAAAAAAATGGTGAGATTCGTGTTTACATAGACTTGCGCAGTCTTAATAAAAATATTTGGATCGATTCTCATCCCCTCCCGAAGATTCCTGAGATGTTGTCACTTATTAATGGTTCTAAGTGGTTTAGTAAGCTAGACTTGGCATCAGCTTATCACCAAGTTCTTCTTGATCCCTCGTCTAGGCATTTAACTGCTTTTGTTTCCCCTATTGGAACTTTCCATTACTGCTCCATGCCATTTGGGTTGGCCTCTGCGGCAGCAGTCTTTCAGAGGATCATGTGAAATTTGCTGAAAAATATCAAGGGTGTTGTCGTCTTTCAGGATGATGTTTTGGTTCATGATGAAACGTGCGAGTCACATGATGAGACCATGTTTTGTGTTTTGGAGGCCTTGCGTGATGGTGGTGTTGTCTTAAAAAAAGAAAAATGCGTTTTCAGAGTACAAAAAGTGGAATATCTAGGGCATGTTCTTTCCGAACATGGAGTTGAACCTAGACCAGGTCTTGTAAAAGCCATAGTTGAGTGTCCTCCTCCCAAGGACAAAGTTGGCCTCAAATCGTTTATTGGTCTGTGTGAGTTTTACTCACGATTTGTACCTGATTATGCTTCCAAAGTCCAACCCCTTTCGAATATGCTTAAGAAAAGTGTTTCTTTTAACTGGGATAATCTTTGCAATGATGTTTTTGAGTGGATCAAGCGTCAGCTAATTAGTCCTAAGATCCTCAAACCTTTTGACCCAAATGTTACATGTACTATCACAGTGGATGCCAGTGGATTGGGTTTAGGTGGTGTTCTTACCCAAAACATCAATGGGAATGAGCACACTTTAGGTTATGCTTCTAGAGTTTTGTGTGATTCAGAATTTAACTTATCTGTCATTGAGTTGTTGGCGTGCTGGTGGGCAATAAGAAAATTTTGTCCATACATTTGGGGTAAACATTTCAAATTGCGGACAGATCACAGTCCTCTCGTATCTATTCTCTCTGGAGATAACCTGAAGGAACATACTCCCAGGATTGCACGTTTGTCTACTAAACTTTTGCAATATGATTTTGAGGTGACCTATATTCCTGCGAACAAGAATGTCAGAGCAGATTACTTTTCTAGATATCCTGTTGAATCTGAGAATGAAATTGTTGATGATGATGACGAGGAGTGTTTTGTTGCTTCTCTGGGACTGGATGAAATGTGTGCTGTTAGTGAAGCAGAGTGGAGAGATCTACTTTCAAAAGATGTCTTACTGTGTGAAGTTATCAGTTGTGTGAAGGTGGTTGGCCGAGGGAGAAGAATGCGCATTTTTCCCTCCAGACGTTTCAAGTTTTCTCTGAACTATCTGTTGAGGATGGCCTACTTGTACGTGGTGATAGGCTAGTTCCTCCTGACATGCTGAGAACAAGGTGAATTTTAGGGGCACATGAAGGTCATTTAGGGAAGACACTTACTAAGAGAAGGTTACGCGAGCACTTCTGGTGGCCACAGATGGACAAAGATTCATTTGTTGGAGAGTGTGTTATCTGTTCTAGTTCAGATAAGAGTTTAAAGGTTCGTACGCCTCCCCTTCAGTCCATTGAGTTACCCAATAGACCTTGGGAAAAAATTGGTATAGACCTAGTTGGACCTTTTAATATGCTGCCCGTCTAATTCTAGGTTTGCAATTGTGGCAATTGATTATTACTCTAAGTGGCGAGAAATACGTTTTATCAATGAACCGAATTCAAGCAGTGTGATTGATTTCTTGAAAGATATTTTTTTGCGAGAAGGATTTCCTTCCACCATTTTTAGCGACAATGGAGTACAATTTTCTAGTCATGAATTTGATTGTTTTTTACGGCAAGGTGGTATTACGCATGCCAAGAGTGCACTCTATCATCCACAGACCAATGGTTTGGTGGAGCGCATGAATAGGGTACTTAACATTTGTGTCCAATGGGCTTTGGCTGGAAGGTGCAATGTACAAAACCTATTTTTGTTGGAGATATTGTACATATTAAGATGCCAGAAACCGGTCCTAGGAAGCTTGTTTCCGGTCCAGGGAAGGCATGGCTTGGCAGTTCGAGCTGGACTGTTCCCATGAGGCACAGGGTCAGACTGGTTTGCATATGGCCATGTCTGAACTGGGGTGGCAGAGTGGGCTAAAGAACGGTGATGGATCAAACCCAGATCTGTTGACTGGGTGTTAGTGTTTGATTGGTTCTGATGCTCCGTCCATCACCACCCCCTTTTGTACCATATTAAGATCCCTGTCCTTAACAAGAAGGGCAGTTCAAAGTTCTCTGAACCTTTCACTTTTGACAAAGTATGTAAAAACGCTGTAAGAGTAAATTCTAAGAACTGGTGGAATGTTTCGAGAGTTGTGAAAGTCAATAGGCATACAAATCAAAATCTCTTGCGTAACCAAAATATTGTTCCTTCTTCCACCCCTGTTACGTTTGGGTTACGCAGGAGTTCTCTGCAACGTTTTGTTCCTGCCAGGTATCGTTGAAACTTCTTTAATTCTCCACTTCTTTTTCTTTCTTTCCTTTCTTTCTATTTTCTCTGGATTTCAGTTTTTCCCTCCATTGCTTTATCTTCTTCTTTCTGTTCTGTTTCTTTTTCTTTGTTTATGAGGAGGAGGATGATGTAGTGTTTTCCTCCAGATTTAGAAAACTTGGACCATGAGGTTCTGGCCTCAAGATTCCTTTTAGAGTGTTACCTTTTGAAAAGGATGTGACTGCTAGTTGTATGAAGGCACTGTTTAAGCTGGCTGCTACGCAGCATCTGTGAATTCATTAAACCTCATTCCTTGAAACCACGCTGAAGTGAAGTGACTTACTACACATTAGGAACGCTTGCTTTTGTCGCAGCCTCTAAGGCTAGAACTGGAGTCACTACTATTATTCGTTTCCCCTGAGCCAGTGCTCTTTCTCTCACTACAGCCATCTATACTGCTGTTAGAATCTTTTCTATAGATGCGAAGCACATCTCAGCATTTGTGTACAAATGTGATTTATATGCAATTGGTACTGTTTCACCTTCATTATATGTTAGATAGGTATACCCAGATTGGCCCGCAACTATACGGATCACCAGGTTGCGTATGTTTATGCATGTCTGTAAGTGTTAGAAGCTATCATATCAGCTTGTGAGGACCGAAGGATATCTGTGTGTTCCTGTGTCCATTATCTAACTGAAAAGTCAAGTTTTATTAAATCGTAGAAAGGTTTTACTCTTTCTGAATAATCTAAAATATATGTTCTACCAAAATGTAGGAATCCCAGAGTTGATTGTAAGTTTTTTAATGATTTTGGAGGTTGGAGCAGCACGCATTTTCCCAAAAATTGGCTGCCTGGTTTTTCCCTTCACTTGAAAACTCACATCCTAAAAACAGGACACTGATGTGGTGTAATGAAAGGTCTCAGATCTCCCCTGGACCAAGGTATGTACCGTCACTTTCCAGGGAGAGAATATCAGTTCCAAACTTATGGAATATAACATATACACACCACTTCCTAAGGTGGGCAAACTTTCAACACTCCCCCAAAGGCAAGGCAAGCACATGAGTCTCCTCTAGACCAAGGTAACACACACAACACTTCTCTAGAGCGAGATATACTTTGCACATCACTTGCCAGGAGTAGAGCAACTTCCTATAACACAATTACCTGCTAGAAGGGAATTCACCCACCCTTCTACAACAGAATACTTGGCCAAGAAGAGTCCACACCTCCTGCTACAAGGAAAAGATGAATTGGTATGTCTGGGATATATTTATTAGTAAATAGCACCACAGGGTAAGCCAAATGTACCTATCATAGCAGACTCTAACATATCAATAGTATGATTGAAACACAATCAAGGCAAACATATATGTAGAAATATATACATGTATATAAATATATGGAACCTGAAAATAAAGTTATAGTAAGCAAGAACAGTAGGAAAACTAGAAATTAGTGGAACACCTCACCCACTGTCTGTCCATCCCGTTTCCACTTCGCCAAAGGGGAGTCCAGTTCTTCGGCCGAAACTGGAGACAGTAGTGACACTATATGCTCCACTGCCACAGCTGCACGTCTGCCCTATGATGAACTTCAACCGAACAGAACCCAGACACCTCCTTTAGTACAAGTGGAGACGTAAGACGAAGCTCGTGGTGAGCCTCGCCCCCCTTTTCCCATCAGAATCCGTACCACTCCGCACCAAGGCCACAGCTTCAGCTGGCCAGGTGTCTGTTATGGCTTCAGAGCAGAGCGAGCACATTCCTCTGACAAGATCCAGTTCTTTCTGCTCAGTAAAGTGCAAAAAACAAGTGAAAAGGAAAACATGCCCTTCTCACCTAGTGAAGCTCAGAAAATGCCGACAGCTCAGAAAATGGAGTCACTCAAGCATAAGCCACTATTCACGGAAAAGAGCAAAATTAGTATGCAAGGTGACATAAGATCAGGCCAAAGCCAATAGCAAGCACTGCCGTTAAGCAAGAGAAAGTCAGAATCTGAAAGAGACATAATCAAGCCCTACTTCGTAGCTTATTCTTACTAGGCAGGCCTACACATCACTATATTATGTTATAATATGCTAAATAAGACTGAGATGGTGATGGGCGACGGTCATTATCAGGCCACTTATCCACATATATGGCACATTCATACATTCCACCCATGACCATCGTCCAACACCATCAAACATACAAAAACTTTAAACAATATGCAAACCATCTCTGGAATAATAAGAAACATAACGTATAGACTACACACATTGAATGCAACAACATAATGCAACTAAAAAACAAATAACTAAGAGTGCGCCACCCAAGATAGAACGTAGCATACCAAAATCTGGTAGCCACCCAAAAAACCAGTCCCACCACCCTTTATTCTTGGCAAGACTATTCTACTGAAAGACAGCAAGATTATAGAACGGAAGAGAAGCAGGCATATGCAAGACCATCCTACATTAAGGCTAGGCTAACATAACATACTTAAATCAGTTAAAATTGTGGTGGTTAAGGGTCATCATAGGGTGTCAGACCACAAAAGTGGCTCATTCACTACAGGTGGGCATTTTTTGATTTTTTAAAGTTGAATTTGTAGCCCTCAGATGCAAATCCCAAAATTATGGTATTCACCCAATGCTCCTCTAGGTCATCGTCAGTTAGATAAATATCATCCACATAGGACAATGCCTCTTCATCCAAATTTTGAAGTAACTCAGTTACTCTTGCCGAAAACAACCCCTGGCTGTTCCTATACCCCTGGGGGAGTCAAAAAGGTTTACGCTGTTACCCTACCACTGAGAATGCTTTTAGATACCTGCTTTCAGGCACTATATTTTGGCAGAAAAATCCTTTTGAGATATCAAGTGTTGTTTTAGATTTTTTCTGCGCAATGTTATTCATTAATGCGGCACAGTGTGCATTTTGGTCTGCAAATGTCTTAGTGCAAGTGTTTAAATGTCTGTAATCTAAAACCAAACGATATGTGTTGTCTGGTTTTGATACAGGAAATAAAGGGCTATTCATTGACGAGGTGCAATTTTCGATCACCCCTTGGTATTCAAGTTGATCTAGGATCCCCTGACCTGTGTTTTTGCTTCTTGCTTTATTAGATACTGCCTTTGTGCAGTTGGAGTATTTTTTCAGGGAATTATTTGGTGAGTTGAATCCTCATCCCATCCAACATAGTTTTTTTTATAAAATGCCGGTGCTTGTGCTACTGCCCACTCTTGCACGTATGTGTGCTTTAGGTGCCTGGGAATACGGTCAGAGAATGCCGGAAGAATTACCGTTTCCCCCATAGGGCAATCCATGACGAATGCTGGCGGCCAATCTTGTTCAGCTAACAAAATGTCATAGCCAAATGACAGGTTCTCTCAAAAGAGAACTCTAACTGTCCTACATTTGTCCCCCTCCCTTTGGAGTGTTATTTCATATAACTTATGTGGGACACTTACCCTAGTATTAGGTGTTTCCACCGTGATATAATCATTCGAGTCCTCAGAATTCTGGGCATGTCTGATCTTTAGACCTGCAACCTTCTTCTTTTTGAACTGTAGCTTTTGCTTTGGTTTCTCTTCTTTGTTAGAAGTGTAATCTTGAGCGTGCTGCTTGTCTCTGGACTTTGTACGCTCTTCTTGTCTGTCGGACCATCCTTCCCTCTCAGGGTTTTTTGATGAACCCTGAAAGGAACCAGAGGAACGTGTATCAGCATCCTGATAGCTGTCAGGTTTCTTAATATTATCCCTATTCCCAAGGTTGTACCTCTTTTCGGAGGACTCCTGTGAAGGAGATCTACCTCTGGATTGAGAGCTGTTTCCTTCAAAGTTTTGTTGTTTTTTTATTGTCCCCCTTCTTTTTAGTTGAAGCAGGTATCTGCTTGGAAGTGTCCTTTTTAGGACTGCCCATCAGTTGTGGTTTTAAAGCTTTCCCACCCAAACTATCTCTGCCTAATTCTGCATATGCAGTTTCAATTATTTTTGGTAGTTCGTGTTCCTGTTCTAAAGGACTGAACTCCCTTAGGCTTTGGCGGATAGCCACCGAAGCTTCTTCCCCTTTAATATTCGCTAATATTATAGCTGAAACTTGGGCATAGTTACCTAGTAACTTCATCCATACGTTTAGAGCAAGCTCTGCTCCGTACTTGTGTTGTATTTGTCTCAAAACGTCTGGTATCAGTGCTAATGACGGAATATCATGAGTTCTGGTATAAATGGCAGCAAAGACTGTACCCCAAGTGGTACAATCTTCCACTTGTGGTGTTATCCCCATGGGCAAGCAGATTGTTAGCATTCTGTGTTTTTCATACGGCATAGTATTCGGGAATACAGCCTCTAGCTGTGTTATTTTCTGAGATACCCTGAGCGCATTCAAAGCGCAGTGTTGAATGTGCCTCGCTTATAGAGGGAGAGAATTTTCAAATCGCTTTTATTACTGAAGCATGGACAGATGATAGCTCAGGCCCCGACATTGTGAAAGCCACGGCACCCAGGTATCTCTGCCACTACCTCAATGGGCCAAGAAAGAGAAGGGGGCTTAGCCATAATATTTCACAACTCACTAAAGGCTGCCTTTCATACAGCCTCCAACCTGGCCTGTGAGGCTCTCTCCTTTAGTTTCTGACTGTCACACCATCATACGTTTAAGGGCAATTTATTACACAGACCCCCAGGACCTAGGAGCACTTTTCCAAATTCCATTGGGAATTTGCTGGAAGAGGGGCTGTTTATGGATTCATTCACAATTCTGGGAGATTTTAATTACTACTTGGAATTATTGAAGGACTCTGACACAGTGGCCCTCACAGATCTGATGAAGAGTGTTGACCTGAGTCAGCTTCTGATGGGCCCCACGCACATGGCTGGTCACACTCTGGATGGAATTTTATCAAATCACCCAAATTTGAGGTTTACGGGCGCACTGCCTCTGACGTGGGCAGATCATGTGGGAGTTCAATTTGAGATTCCAATAGCCACCCATAACAGGACAGTGAAAGGCCCTAAGACTCATATTAAAAGCAGAGCCTGAAAAAAAATGTAGAGTTCGGACTTACAAGCTGTACTCATGGCCTCGGTTGGTCAGATACCAACAGGACTAGAGGAGGCGGTCACTCATTATACATCATGGGTGGAGTTAGCTTGTAATACACTAGCCCCAGTCAAAACGTTACGCCCTAGAAGGTCCCATCCTACAGCCCCCTGGTACTCAGAAGAACTTTGGAGACAAAAACTTTCCTGGAAGCTTCTTGAGCGGAACTGGAGAAAAGAATATATGGAAGAGGAGAAAATGAGTTATAAACGAAGCCTTGCCACTTATAAGCAACTCTTATTCGAGGCAAAGAAAAAGTTTTTTACAAATTGAATTAACTTGGCAACTAACTCTAATAAAGAACTCTTTAAAATTGTCTCGAGTCTGGCTTCCCCCACTACGACAAAAATGGAGGCAAGTCTGGAATTATGTGATGACATCGCCTGGTTCTTTCAGAACAGGGTAGAGGTCATTTTCTCGGACTTTAGTAACCCTAACCCAGAGGGAGCAGGAGTGTGGTTGGAGGGAAAGAGGCCAATTTCTGACCCCTCACTGGTTTTTGATAAAATTGGGCCACTGTCCACAACTGACACAGAGAAGCTGCTCCTCTGCAGAAAATCAGGCTCCCCTGTCCTTCCCCAGGCCATGGAAGCTGGGCTCGATATTGCCTCTTCTGAAAAAAAGCCTAATTTGGACCCAAAGGAGCCAAATAACTTCCATTACCTGCAAAATTGTTTGAGAAAACCATGAACTCTCAGCTTAGCTCTTTTCTATATGAAACCAATGTCCTGGACCCTACTCAATATGGCATAGCACAGAATCTGCCCTGATAAAATTGACGGATGAGATAAGGGAGGCTGTGGACAGGGGAGGCAAAGCTGCTCTGGTTATGCTTGACCTGTCTTCAGCCTTTGATACAGTCTATCATGACGTACGCAAACGACACACACACATTGTGGTGGCTCTGCGCCCTGGTCAGGCAACAGGATTAGAAGACAGGTTCCACGATTGCATGGTAGCAATCGGGAGCTGGATGTCACTAAACTGCCTGAAACTGAATTCAGGAAAGACCGAGGGCATCCTATTTGGCAATGATCCCAATTTTGGGACCCCGAGGTGGTGGCCAGAAGATATGGGGATTCTTCCAATTCCTGTCAGGAAGGTGAAAAACCTAGGACTCATCATGAACGAGAAACTCAACTTTGGGGACCAAATCAATGCAGTGGCATCTTCCGTTTACTTTTTAATTAGAATGTTAAAAAAAGTTCTTCCTTTTCTGCCAACTAATAGCAAGCGGACTGTTGTTACTGCACTTATCATGTCCAGACTTGATTATTGCAACAGCCTGTATTTAAATATACAGGAAAGTTTTTTGAATAAATTGCAACTGCTGCAAAATGCAGCAGCAAGGCTGATTACTCGTACTCCCAAATATGCCTCCATTTCTAAGAAAATGGAAAAAACTGCACTGGTTGCCAGTCAGGAAACGGGTGCTCTTTAAGGCATTGTATACAGTGTACAAGTCACTTCATGGTATAGGCCCAGACTTCTCAAAACCGCAAATGCAGTGGTAAATACCCAGAAGAACCCTGCACTCCGGAGGAGCCAAGTTGTTGCTAGTGCCACCCGTTAAAAAATCCTCTTGGGGAGGAAGAAGCTTTATGGTGTGCAATGCTAAGGCCTGGAATGATCTTCCCTTGAATATGAGAAAGGCCCAGACCTCATCATTTTCAGGAGAGGATTGAAAACCTGGCTCTTTATGCTTTAATCCTGTTCTCCTATCTTAATTTCTCAGAAAGTTAGTGGTCAGCGCCAGGACACCTTCGGGTAATTGCCGCACTTTAGAAATAGCGATAACATAACATAACATACCCAGAATGGCATTTGTTCACATTTTGTGGGCATTTTACCCATCACTGCGTGCAATGTTTGTGGTGTGATTTTAATTCCAACACCCTGAGCTTGAGCTCCATTTGTTGCAACTATTGCTGGTTGAACTGTAAGTGTCTTCATGACGAATTGCATCAAATTTCTGTATATTTTTATCAATTCTTTGTGTAGTGTGAGTAAGTTTCCTGGTGGCATTGTTTCAATGTCAGGATGTGGTGTGTAGGCCGCTAATATTGGCCATGTTGCCCCATCTCTTCCGAGCGGGCCGAGTCTTCTTCTAATGTGCGGTAGAGCGCCTTTAAATCAGTATAAGTGTTCCTGGTACGTAAGAGGATCCTCAATGTCCTCAAATGGACAATATTATGCTGGTGCATCTCCTTCTGTGTAGGAGTGAAATGTTTTTGTTCTTGCATTTGCTGCTGGGAATGTAACCCACGAATAAAATACCTCTGTTCTGTAAGATTTGTGTACCTCAATCACGAATACTAGTATGCTACCCCTGGGTGTTAAACCATGCTCTAGCAGATTCAGGGTGACTGTATTTCTAAAGTTTGGTGCAATATCTATTGCATCTGCATCTTCCTCGTCTTCTGAGAGAGGCAGTGCTTGTTGTACTGGGTCCAAGACCTGGTTAGTCATTGTTTTTAGAACACTAAATAACCTTTCAAGGGAACTAAGAAAAGGTGTTTTCCACAATTTTTAAGAACACTGTGTCCTTCAAACTTGATTAACCAACAGCCAATAAATAGGATTTTTTTTAGCCTACTCAGTTGTGGCGGAGTTTGTGCCCACCCACTCCAGATGTCTCTGGTGTTTTGTGAGTAGGGGTCTCTGAGAAAACTATGACTGAACTACTCAGATTCTACTGTTAAATAAGTGCCCAACCAACTTTGGCGGTACCATGTTGTGTAGTTCCTAAATAACCTATACAGGATCTGCACGTTTAGATAATATAAACTGTGGGACTGGTGGCAGACTGATTCCGTGTACCCCCACCGGATACGTTGGCCTGTCTGTATCAGCTAGCTCACAGTGCCACTAGAATCTCCTCTTATCGGGGAGAGAATAGTTCTTGGCAACCTCTGAACATGACAACCCTGATCCCTCAGAATCATGGAAACAATATAATACCTTTCGCTCAGTCACTCGTGCTCACTTAGTTTGTCTCAGAGAGATACACAGAATAAACAAGCTGGGCGCTTTCAATAAGAATTTATTGAAAAGTTGTTATTCTAATGTAAAATAGATGAGCTGCAACAACCATTAGACACTAGCATAGATATATGATTAGAAGCACTAAGAAAGTAAATGGATGGTATAGCTCTACCATTTTGCAATAATCATGAATACAATACATACAAGTATATAAAACACATGATAAATAGTGCATACTCCTACGATGCCTCCCTAACTAGATGTACCTAGGTGTACCTAGCATCTATGTAGGTGTTATGCCAAAAATCCCTCTAGGATCTAGTCAACCCAATACCTGGGAATGTGAGAATATGGGACCCTGTCCTGGTCTTGAGTTGGACACCCCGCGAGGGATGTTAGACCACTGCGAACTGGAGCGCCTGCAGGCAGGAACCTCAGCATCTCTGGTCAGTGTGTCAGTCGGGAAGTCTCGGTCTCCTCTGTCCATCTAAGCAGGATGGGATGTATAAATACCCATAGGTCTCCCCATGAGTCCTACCTTGCTGGGTTACTGTGTCGACCTAAAGGATGATGTCGGGCCTGAACTTTATACAGAGATATTATACTGGGGATGTTAGTCCTGCTGTTAGTCCTGCTTTGCTTCCAAGAAGCCTCATGCTTAATGTATGAGATTCAAACTAGGGAAAATCCCACGTTCTGAATGCAGTGTTGTTTCTAGGTCAAAGGTCAGTCCCTAAGAACCGTTATGTATGTAATGTAGGAAAGAATATAGGTGAAAGGTTGCAATGTTACCTGCGCCTATATAGGGTACCTGTATGGAATATAACACCACAGGGTCCCTGTTGGACCCCTTGTGCAGGCCTAGGGTGTCAGGGTGTTTCTACCCTGCCCCTTCTCACATTTTTTCATCATTTTTCTTGTGACTCGGTTCAACTGAGTCACAAGATTGCTGCCAGCACTTCCTGGTTGGAACTGTTCACAGACAAAAAGAGTCAGCCAGATATAGAATTTCTAAATATATGAATTTCTCAGGAACTGCCCAATGGATTTACACCATTTAACAAAAAAAGTTCACTCTGGGCCAAGAGCTACGTTTTTGCCAAATTTGGTGTACTTACGTTCAGCAGTTCGGGCTGTAGCTGAGTCAACAGTTTTCTATAGAAATTAACATGGAGAAAATGCGTTTTGGGACCACCCTTTTCTCTCGACCCCCACTCTTCGAATCACCCCGAAACTTTCAACGCAGCAGCTGGTTTGAGCGGGCCATTAGTTTTGAAAGTTTTGTGATGATTCGTCAAATGGTGCTAAAGATATTGGCAAAAGAAAAAATGCTTTTTGAATAGAAACAAGGTCCTAACAATAACTACCTACTGGCGGCCGCAGGTAATATTCAGTATATATATATATATGCCTAATTTTGCACTGGTATATAGACAATAATTTGAAGTCTAATAATGAAACACTTGCACTTTCTGATTAATTCCTAGATGCAACACTGTCTAAAAATTGGAAAACAACTGAATAAGTCTGTGAGGAGTAATCGGAGGCTCAGATATAATTGATGAACAGCACTTGCACTTTATTGACTAATGTTTGATTTAAGATTAAGGATTAGGTTGTATTAATCTTTATTGGCAGTGACCCCCTGTTTAACAAAATACCTATGATTCTGTTATCAACATTTCTTTCAATTTGAGTATTTGCATTATTCATATTGGCACACACCATTTCATGAATTTTAACGAAGTAGGGGTAAATGATTTTTTGTAGTAGACTGGATCAACTGCAACATAGAATGAGATGCATCATTTTAGTGGAATGTTATGTATAATGCAAAGAAGCTCAAGTATTAATGCACATGAAGATTGTAAACATCGAAAATAGTCCTGAAAGGGAACATAGTCACATGCCTTGTATGTCATGAGGAAATATGGAACATTGAATGTATTATGCACTAGCACTTTAATGAGGAACAGGCAAAATGTAACAATGAAGTTGTAATTGTAGCTTTATTTGCGAACTAGCAATCGAACTGAAAAATAAGAATTGCAGTAACCATTGCAGTTCGTTTCTATATCAACTGACATATTTTTGTATACAATTAGCAACAATACATTCAATTGAAGTCTGTCTTTGCCGATTCAAAGCCGTGGGTCATATGACCACGCTACTCTGCTTTTTAAATGCACTGATGTAATAGAGATTGCTGTGTAATCAAGACAGGAAGTGCCGAAACGCATAACAGCGTATTTTGAATTAAAGCGAGACTGAATTGCTAAATGCTACCCCCGGGTAGTGTATATATATATATATATACATATGTATATATATATATATATATATATATATATATATATATATATATATTATCTACTGGCGGTCGCCAGTAGATAGTTATAGTTAGGACCGTGTTTCCATAGGAAATCCGCAACATTCTATTTGGAATAACTTTGGCGCCGATTGACAAATCGTCGCGAAATTCTCAAAATAGGTGGGGCGCTCCGCTCCGCTCCTACCCTGAAAGTCTCGGGGGGATTCGTCAAGCGGGGGCTGAGAAAAAGGGGGGGTCCCAAAACGCGTTTTCCCCATGCATTTTTCCATAGGACCTTTAGTCCGAGCTACAGCCCAAACGGCTGAACAGAATTACTTGAAATTTGGCAGAGAGGTAGCCCTCAGGTCAGGGATGTGCCTTTTGAAGGTCTCGTGTAAATCTGTTCAGTATTTCCTGAGAAAATAGCATTTAAATCAATATATATATCTATGGGCACGCTCCGAGCGCGTACCGTAAGCTTACCGTACGCGCACGCCGCCGTGCACGAGCGCGATTCTGATTGGTTGTTAGATCTCAGTAAACATTCGAATCGGTCGAAACCAGGAAGTGTCGGCCGCCATTTTGTCTCTCGCAGTCTGAGGGGGTGAAAAACAAAGGTGGATAACGTGAAAAGGGGGCAGGCTGGACAGTTCCTGACCCCCTAGCCTTTGTCAGGGGGTCCCAGAAGGACCCCCAAGGGCAAAAATTAATTTTAATTTTTTTTCAAAAAATCGCCGAATGCGCATAGCGTACGCGCACGGCGTAAACGGAGAAATTCCGCGAGGAGAAATTCCGCGAACTCCGCGTAACTATTACGCGTACCGTGCGCGCACGGCAAAACAACATTTTCAAAAAGGAAAGCTTAAAAAAAAAAAAAAAAATTGTGAGGTAAGGTTGGCTCTTAAAAGAGCCGTTGGGTTAATACAGGGATGGAGGAAAGAAAGAATGGGAATATTATGAGCGTCTACAAGCGTGCTGGTCTATCTTATTGTTAATAAGGGAAACACTGGTCTCCCCAAAAACAATAAGACCACAACACGTTGTACACCTCATTGCAACCCTCCCAAATCGAGGGTTAATGTCCAGAGGAGCAGAAGAAGGTGATGCTCCCACCTCAGAGGAAGGGCTCAGCTGAGCTGCCGATGATTAACTCGGCTGAGCTTCTGAGGTTGGGCTCAGGTGACTTACTGAAGAGTTTTCTCCAGTATGTCGAGCAAAGGTCCTGGGATGTCTATCCCTAAGGTGTCTCTTCATAGAGTGATTTCCAAAGGAATACTTCTTCATTGGATCTCCTCTAGATAAAACACGGTCACAAATTGTGCAAGTGACCAATGGAGCATTGACCTTTTTCTGCCCCTCTGGAAAAGTAAAATACTCCCACACAAAAGAATCCTTTTGTTTCCTCCTTCTCTGTCTGATGATGGTGCTGCTAGGCTCACTGTCAGAAGAGGTCTGCTGCTCTGCCATTGTATCTCAATGTCAATTCAGCTCCTTCTCCTAGGGGATCTCAAGCAGTAATGAGGGGAATGGGTGTGGTGTGGGAAGTTTCTGGAACTGAAAGTAGTTTCAACCAATGAAAAGTGTTCTTTGTGGATCACATGACCTACCGTGCGCGCTCCGTAAGCTTACGGTACGCGCTCGTAAACAAGTACGCATGCGCAAACGTGACGCTTACGGAGCGCTTACGGAGCGCGTACGTAAGACGCACTCGCGCATGCGCATTACACGCCCCTGCGTAACTGCGATGTTGCTTCCGCGCAACGCACATGCGTGTACGCGTACGTCACGTACGTATCACGTAAGCGCACTGTACTTATGACGTACGGAGCGCGTAGCGTCAGCTTACCGTACGCGCATCGTATCACGTAAGCGCACCGTACTTATGACGTACGGAGCGCGTAGCGTCAGCTTACCGTACGCGCACGGAAAAAAATGCATAAAAAAAAAAATTAACCATTCCATAATGCAGGACATAGTACATATATTATTTTATACATAGGTTTACCAAAAATCTAAAAAAAAAAATTGCATTTAAAAAAACCGTACAAATTCACTGAAAAAACCATAGGTTTCACACACGTTATAGTTAGGAATTAGCATTTAAAAAACCTTGCAAATTCACTGAAAAAACCATAGGTTTCACACATGTTTAGTTAGCTGGACATTTCACTCGTAAAAAACCAATGAAATTCCCCCGTTATAGTTACTGCAGGCAACTATAACTCACGCGACCGCAATCCTCTGTTGATGCTAATACTGTATCTTTAACTATACATATATTACAAATATTTATTTTTCATAAAGACACATATGTCATCAGTGATGTAATATCTGACATCATCAGCAGAGGATTGCGGTCGCGTGAGTTATAGTTGCCTGCAGTAACTATAACAGGGGAATTTCATTGGTTTTTTACGAGTGAAATGTCCAGCTAACTATAACATGTGTGAAACCTATGGTTTTTTCAGTGAATTTGCAAGGTTTTTTAAATGCTAATTCCTAACTATAACGTGTGTGAAACCTATGGTTTTTTCAGTGAATATATATATATATATATATATATATATATATATATATATATATATATATATATATATATATATATATATATATATATATATATATATCGGTCCGTCAGCTTGCTGCAGAAGCAGCCCCCAGGCCTGCGACGTTGGTGCTGTTAGTGGCAGCAGCAGCCACTATAATCCGATCAGAATCTTGTATTCCGCGTCAATTCAGGAATGAGAAGACAGCACACCAGGAAACCGCACAAAAACTTTATTGTGCACTAGCTTTAGAAGGACGACGCGTTTCGGCGTTTGCCTTTGTCAAGTAACTTCCGACATGCCAATCAGCCATAGAAATACATGTGCAAGGTTCATTAACATGGAAAAAATACTTCCAGATTGCGCTACATCGTGAACGCTATGTAAAATAATTATAACACATTCATTCTATAATATTTCGAACGAAAGGTGAATGCGGTTGCATGAAAATGAAATTACAATTTACTTGGAAAGACACGCTGTGTAACTACGTAATTGTGTTAACTGATCATGTTATTGTTTAAAACAATAAAGTTGGATTTGATACAAACGCAAGTCATGACTACTAATTATATACATCGTATTTCATGAATTCCTCTGCGCAATAGCGTCATTAGAAATAAGAGCAATTAATTAAATTTAGGCTGAAATAGCCATACGAATAGTATAAAATGCTCAAAATTACACTGGAAGGCACGAACCATATGGACCGAATACTGTCACATTCATGGTTATACTCAATCAATCGATACAGTGAATGCAATTGCATGAGCCACGAATTCGTATTGTGGGGGGCATGTTATTTGAATGGGTATTCAATCCTCATGTTAAATGAACATAATATTCCAGAATTTATTATGACTTGATAAAGTTGGACTTGATATCTACACATAGGTAATGGCTGCCCATTGTTTTCAACAATGTAAAACCTTACTCTGCACAATTGTGCCGATTTGACAAGTGAATTGTCAATTCAATGTAGGCTAAAATAGCTATAATATTCATCTAAAGTGACATTCATTTCAATCATGGTCACATAGGATTCTAAGATCATGGTTATTGTATTCTGTGTTTAACAAAGGGCAGAAGGTACCAACATTAGATACTAATATAGTCAATAATGTTCTAATAGATCAATAATAGAGCTTCTCTATATTAATCTAAGTTGGTGACTGGCAGATTACGGAAGTATCCATTACTAAATACTGGACAGGAAGGAGTGGTGGGTTGGTGGTGTGTGATGAAAATACGTGAAAGAGGAAAGGTAAGGGGGAGTAACTGAGATGAAAAGTAGGAAGCCCAGAAGGAATTCCAACAGGAGCATCCATAATTGTTATAAACGTCTATATGCTATCCCAATTGGGAAATGTGATATCATCCTCAGTACACCTATATCCCTATCTTATTTAAAAGTGAGTATAAAAACAATTATGAAAATAAATTTGAAAATAACATAAAATCCCAACTGCAGATTGGGAATATTCATATTACTGTAGAGACCATATAGTAATTATACTGCTACTGTTGACTACAAGCCTATGTGAGTTGCAAGTTCCTCCCCACTATTGAGTCCTTTAGGTATTTTACAATCCAGATCTATAATAAATCTGGACTCCAGTACTCTTAAATTTTTCTCTCGATCCCCTCCACGAATATGTTTGGGAATTCTCTCTGCTCCAAAGAATCGTAAACTACTGTTGTCACTGTTATGGAATTCAGAATAGTGGCGTGCTACTGGGTAGTTATGGTCACAGTTGGTAATGGCACGTAAGTGCTGCAAAATTCTTAGTTTTAGTGGTAATTTGGTACTGCCTACATACTGGAGGCCGCAAGGGCACTCAAGTATGTAGACAGTAAAGTCACTGTTGCAGTTGATCTGATATTTTATTAGACGTTTTTGTTTAGTGCCTATGCTATATTCTTTGCAGTTTACGCCATTGCGATCCGCCTTTCACATCCCACAGGTGGTGAAACCATTGGGCATTGTCAGCCACTGTGGTCGTGTAACCTCTTCACGGTAGCTATGGACCAATTTGTCCTTGAGTGATCTAGCCTTTCTGTATGTTATTTGTTGTCTGGTTCCTATGGAATCCCCAATGATGGGGTCTGCTATGAGTAAATTCCAGTGTTTACTCATGATTCTGTTCAGTGTCCATGCTCCCCTGCTGAATTGTGTTATCATTCTTGGCATGCTGGACTGATTAATGTCAATGTTTGTTCTCTTTGTGGTGCTTCTGGAGGGCTTAAAGAGTATGTCAAGTTGTTTCAAATCTTTAACTTTACTTTGGGCTCTCTCTAGGGTTTCTTCTTTGTATCCTCTTGTTCTAAAGCGTGTTAGCATATTCTGTTGCTCATTCACAAAGTCACTGTTTGTGCTACAAGCACGGCGTGCTCTTAGTAGCTCCCCATAGGGTATGCTCTGTTTCAGGGGGACTGGATGATGGCTCGCAGCGTGCAACAATGTGTTGCCGGCGGTCTGTTTTCGAAATAGACGTGTTGTGATGTTTTTTTCTTTAATTTCAACTGCAATATCCAAGAATTCGCAGTAGGTTGTACTGATCTTGTGAGTAAATTGCAAATTTAAGTCATTGGTCCCCAACAGGTCAATGAATTCATGAGCTAGATTATGTGGCCCGTTCCAAATCAGGAATAGATCGTCTATATACCTGATCCATACAAGTATGTGATCGGTATACATTTTTAATTCTTCTGTCCACACTATTTGTTCCTCCCACCAACCCAGGAAAAGGTTCGCTAGGCTGGGGGCAAAACAAGTACCCATCGCGGTACCCGACCGCTGGCGATACACTGATTTTTCAAAGAGAAAGATGTTATTCTGAAGACAGAATAACATCATAGTCTCTAGCATTTTGTTGTGCTCCCAGAGATCTATGTGTCTGCTTTTTAAGAAGTACATACATGCTGCCACCCCTTTCTGTTGATCGATGCATGTATATAGAGAGCATACATCTAAACTGATCATAGTGTACCCATCCTCCCATTGTATATCATGGAGTCTGCGCAGGAAATCTGAGCTATCTTTGCAGTATGACATTAAATTGAGCACATATTTACATAGAAAAGTGTCAAGAAAAATTGATGTATTTTCAAGTAGTCCTCCGTTGGATGAGACTATAGGACGCCCTGGTGGTGAAGTGGCGTGCTTATGGATCTTTGGTAAGAAATAAATGCACGGTATGCGTGGTTTGTCTGTTCTCAAAAAGTTGTACTCATCTGTATCAATAAGCCCATAGAAATACCAATCACTTAAAAGTTTGTGATAGTCAATGATAGTTCTCTTATATTGGGCCCAATCAATGAGTTCATAGCAAGTTTCGTCCATGAGCTGTCTCATCGCTTCTAATCTGTATTTCTCCACATCCATCACCACAACATTACCTCCTTTGTCAGAGGGCTTTATTATGATTGTAGAATCAGACTCCAAAATTTTAATGGATTCCCGTTGGCCCTTTGTGAGATTGTCCCATTTGGATTTTAGGAATGCTTTTCTTGATTTCTTTAATTCGATGATGATCGCTGAGTTATATGCCTCGATGTTATCAAAGGGAACATTTGGATTGAACTTGGATTTCCTTTTTAGACCACTATGCTGATGTTGTTTATTGGTAACACCACATGAATGTAACATTGAATAATCATTGCCACCATAATTGTCTTCCATCTCTAGGTCATGCATAACTCTCAAAAGTTCAATGTCCTGTATTTGCAAATTGTGTTTTCCTGGGTCACTTGATCCGGTCGTTAATTCCTTCGACTTTGATTTGGAACGTGTCATGAACATTTTCATTAATTTCAGTTTCCGAATATATAGGAATAGGTCAATTCTAGTGTCCATATAGTTTAGGTTGTTACTAGGGCAGAAGGATAAACCCAATTGTAGAACTGAGATTTCCACTTTGTTTAGGCTTCTAGTTGATAGGTTGATGACTGTTTGGTTTGTTGTCTGATCTTGGTTTTGAGGAGTCAATGTATCGAAGTTTTTTAGTCTTCTCTTGCTCAATCTTTTTCTTTTGTGGTCCCTCGTCCTCTTCCTCTTCTTTGCCCCTTTCCTCTTGCTTGACCTCTCGTTTGGGGTTTGTTTACTTGAGTTTGATCCTTTTTCTGCTTCAATATTTGGAACTCGTGTAAAAAAGTGAGAGGACGTGTGGCTAAAGGGACTGCTATACTGGAGGCTTCTGAGTCAGTGCTGAGTTCTGAACTTGAACCAGTTGACAGTAGTTCAGTTGCACGTTCGGTGGTAGTGATTTTTAGATTTCTTTGAGCCCAATCGTATTTTTTGGCGTAAGTTAGAATGCGCCCCTCAGCGTAATCACGTTTGTCTCTGAGAAATTTGTGTTGTTTCTTTTGCTTGATTGAGTCTTCGTACTCCTTGAGTTTCTTTGTGAGTAATTTCAAAAATTCTTCCAGTGTTTTATCGTTTTTATATTTTTCTATATCAGCTTTTAATGTCATCAATTCCTTTCTAGTTGCCTCTAGATCTATTTGGGCATATTTGACAAGCATCTCTAGCATTCCTTTGCATGTTTTGGCCATAAATTGAGCCCATTCTGCAAGAAGGTCTGGGTTAGGGTTGTCATACGTTGGTACGATTGAAATCCTTAGACCTCGAGGGACACGGCCAACTTCTACGTAGTTAGTGAGAGAGGCCACTTTCCACCATTTATTTATTTCGCGTTTGCTCAGTTTCTCTAACAAGAATAATTTTTGTTTCAGCGTGGTATCGCTTCCCACGGGGGCGGAGCTTGTTGTGGGTTTCACTCCCAACTCTTCTTGCTCTTCATCAAATAAAGAAATAGCCTCTGCCTTTCTTTCATTGTCCCAATCACTCATAACTCCTTGGTTTCCACACCACTATTCTGAATTCCATAACAGTGACAACAGTAGTTTACGATTCTTTGGAGCAGAGAGAATTCCCAAACATATTCGTGGAGGGGATCGAGAGAAAAATTTAAGAGTACTGGAGTCCAGATTTATTATAGATCTGGATTGTAAAATACCTAAAGGACTCAATAGTGGGGAGGAACTTGCAACTCACATAGGCTTGTAGTCAACAGTAGCAGTATAATTACTATATGGTCTCTACTTTAATATGAATATTCCCAATCTGCAGTTGGGATTTTATGTTATTTTCAAATTTATTTTCATAATTGTTTTTATACTCACTTTTAAATAAGATAGGGATATAGGTGTACTGAGGATGATATCACATTTCCCAATTGGGATAGCATATAGACGTTTATAACAATTATGGATGCTCCTGTTGGAATTCCTTCTGGGCTTCCTACTTTTTATCTCAGTTACTCCCCCTTACCTTTCCTCTTTCACGTATTTTCATCACACATCACCAACCCACCACTCCTTCCTGTCCAGTATTTAGTAATGGATACTTCCGTAATCTGCCAGTCACCAACTTAGAATAATATAGAGAAGCTCTATTATTGATCTATTAGAACATTATTGACTATATTAGTATCTAATGTTGGTACCTTCTGCCCGTTGTTAAACACAGAATACAATAACCATGATCTTAGAATCCTATGTGACCATGATTGAAATGAATGTCACTTTAGATGAATATTATAGCTATTTTAGCCTACATTGAATTGACAATTCACTTGTCAAATCGGCACAATTGTGCAGAGTAAGGTTTTACATTGTTGAAAACAATGGGCAGCCATTACCTATATGTAGATATCAAGTCCAACTTTATCAAGTCATAATAAATTCTGGAATATTATGTTCATTTAACATGAGGATTGAATACCCATTCAAATAACATGCCCTCCACAATACGAATTCGTGGCTCATGCAATTGCATTCACTGTATCGATTGATTGAGTATAACCATGAATGTGACAGTATTCGGTCCATATGGTTCGTGCCTTCCAGTGTAATTTTGAGCATTTTATACTATTCGTATGGCTATTTCAGCCTAAATTTAATTAATTGCTCTTATTTCTAATGACGCTATTGCGCAGAGGAATTCATGAAATACGATGTATATAATTAGTAGTCATGACTTGCGTTTGTATCAAATCCAACTTTATTGTTTTAAACAATAACATGATCAGTTAACACAATTACGTAGTTACACAGCGTGTCTTTTCAAGTAAATTGTAATTTCATTTTCATGCAACCGCATTCACCTTTCGTTCGAAATATTATAGAATGAATGTGTTATAATTATTTTACATAGCGTTCACGATGTAGCGCAATCTGGAAGTATTTTTTCCATGTTAATGAACCTTGCACATGTATTTCTATGGCTGATTGGCATGTCGGAAGTTACTTGACAAAGGCAAACGCCGAAACGCGTCGTCCTTCTAAAGCTAGTGCACAATAAAGTTTTTGTGCGGTTTCCTGGTGTGCTGTCTTCTCATTCCTGAATTGACGCGGAATACAAGATTCTGATCGGATTATAGTGGCTGCTGCTGCCACTAACAGCACCAACGTCGCAGGCCTGGGGGCTGCTTCTGCAGCAAGCTGACGGACCGATATATATATATATATATATATATATATATATATATATATATATATATATATATATATATATATATTCACTGAAAAAACCATAGGTTTCCGACACGTTATAGTTAGGAATTAGCATTTAAAAAACCTTGCAAATTCACTGAAAAAACCATAGGTTTCACACAAGTTATAGTTAGCTGTACATTTCACTCGTAAAAAACCAATGAAATTCCCCCGTTATAGTTAGTGCAGGCAACTATAACTCACGCGACCGCAATCCTCTGCTGATGACATATGTGTCTTTATGAAAAAAAAATATTTGTAATATATGTATAGCTAAAATTTAATGGAAGAAGACATGGGCAAATAAGTGTCTAAATACAGTATTAGCATCAGCAGAGGATTGCGGTCGCGTGAGTTATAGTTGCCTGCACTAACTATAACGGGGGAATTTCATTGGTTTTTTACGAGTGAAATGTACAGCTAACTATAACTTGTGTGAAACCTATGGTTTTTTCAGTGAATATATATATATATACCCGTATTCTCTGAAAAAACAGAGGTTGCAGGGATGTTATAGTTAGGCTCAGGTTTCATTCAAACAAAACTATAGAAACTCAGCTGTTAGAGTTACCTGATCTAACTATAGATTACCCCCTTAAATGTACTGCTTATGAACTACATATTACATCACTCATGACATGTTCAGTGACATCACTGATGACATCACAAATGACATCACTCATGACATCATCTAGTGAGTGAATGTATTTTGTAAGAGTTTATAATTGTTAAACATATATACTAACCTACTACAAAAGTTAAATGAGTATACTAGGTGCACTACTACGGAGTGATAATACTTCTAACAAATATGACATTAGTGGCTGTGTTGCTGTATGCATCATTGTGTGTATGGGTGTGTGGGTGGCTGTATGGGTGTATAAGTGGGTGTGAGTAGCTGTGTGGGTGAGTGAGTTGCTGTGTGAGTGGCTGTATTGGTGAGTGAGAGGTTAGGAGTGTCAGTGGCTGTATGGGTTATGGGTGAGTGAGTGGCATTGTGTGTGGCTCTATGGGTGGGTAAGTGGGTGTGTAGTGACTGTATGGGTGAGTGAGTGGATGTCTTAATGGCTGTATGAGTAAGTGACTGTGTGTAAGTGACTGTATGGGTGAGTGAGTGGCTGTCTGAGTGGGTATTTGCTTAAGTGAGTTGTTGAGTGAGTGGCTGTATTGGAGTTAAGTGTCAGTGTGAATGGCTGTATGGGTGAGTGAGCAGATGTGTGTGCTTGTATGGGTGTGTGAAGGGGTATGTAAGTAATTCTGTGGGTGTGTGATTGAGTTCGAGTGCATGTGTGGGTGAGTGAGTGGGTATGTAAGTAGCCGTATGGGTGTGTGTATGGAAATTTGACTGACTGTACGGGTGAGTTAATTGATGTATGGTGGCTGTATGGGTGAATGAATGGTTGTTTGAGTGGCTGTACAAGTGAGTGAGTGAGTGTGTGAGTGTCTCTATAGAGGAGTTAGTAGGCGTATGAGTACTGATTTAGATCTATGAATGGGTATATGAGTAGTTATGTGGCTGTGTGAGTGGGCATACAAGAGGTTGTATGGGGGTGCGAGTGGGAGTGGGAGTGGTTTTGTGGAGGATGACATCAGGGATGTCTTCTGAGATGTCATGAGTGATGTCACTGGCCATGTCATGAGTGATGTAATATGTGAAGTCATAAGCAGTGCATTGCAGGGGTGTAAGTTATAGTTAGCTCAGGTAACTATAACTGCTGAATTTCTATGGTTTTGTACGAGTGAAATGTGAGCCTAACTATAATGTACCTGTCACCTTTGTGTTTTTCAGTGAATTTCTAAGTTGAAAAATACATCTATTTCCTACCAATAATATCCCTTTAACCTTTGTTTTTTAAGTGAATTTCTGTTTTTTTAACAAGTAGTCACGTTTGCAGAGTGGTGGAGAAAGGGGACGGGGCATCTGACCAGCTCTCGGGAATCCCACTGTGTTGGATTTACTGGAGGTAACCGGAGGGCTTCTTGGCACCATCCAAGATGACTTCATCCACCAACCTGTAGTGTGCCATGAGGTGTATTTGCAGAGTGATGGAAAAAGGGGTGGGCCTCTGACCAGCTCTCAGCAATCATGCTGGTTGGGACTTACTGGAGATGACAGGAGGGGTTCTTCACCTCCAATGACCCTCAGCATCTAAGGGGACTTCATCCCCCAACTAGTAGTGCACCAGGAGGAGCGTTTGCAGAGTGGTGGAGAAAGGGGTTGGTGCCTCCGGTGACTTGCTGGGCCATTTAAATAAAAAAAAGTAATTTATTTTAAGGGAAAGGGCGCCACATGGCCCCCTCCCCAGGCAGATTTAGGCCCTGGGGACCCCCTCCCATGGGGCCCAGCCTCTATTTTGAGTGCCTTGGTCCCATCCAGTGCACCCATTCTGTTGGGGACAGTGGGGGAGCCTCTAGGCCCCTGCAGTCCCTGCCAGCTCCCTGCCTCCTGCGGGAGCCAGCATTGATTTTAACAGAGAGAGAGCTACTGAACATGCAGCTCCCTCTCTATGAAAGCAAATCTGCTCCATAGCAAACACCTATGTCCTGGGGGTGGGTACCATGGGACACAGCAGGAGCTGGCCCTGGGGCATGGTGGTCCCCAGGGCCATGTTAGGCTCCATGAGGGGGGCCCCTCCTCTCTTCTTCTATGGCCTATTCTGTGAGGTGGTGGTCCCCGGGGACGAGAATGGCCTGGGAGCGGGACCACACGGCTCCCTTCCAAATTAAAAATAATAATAATTTTGGCCCCAGGGAGGTAGTGGCCCCTGGGGCTGCGTGGGTCGTTTAGGGTCCCTCATTACAAAATAAACAGCCCGGGGGAGGTAGTGGTCCCTATGACATGGAAGGGTCCGCAAGGACCCCCAAATTCTTTTACATTAATCCCAGGGAGGTGGTGATCCCTTGGCTGTGGTGGCAATGTGTCCCCCCGCATAAATTATAAGTATTACCCCAGGGGGATGGTGATCCCCAAGGTTTTAATAAACCCTGGGTGGGGGGCCTATGTGCCCCCTCCTTTACTTTGTTAATATGCCCCAGGATTTGGCACACCTTCGGTTTTCCCCAAAAAGATGCACGGGAGACCTCGTGTCTTTCTTTTACTCAATTTTGCCTCAGGTCCTCCTGCAAATTTTTAGGCAAAATTGAATCTTAAAAGTGACATCACTGATGGCATCTCAAATGACATCACTGATAACATCATCCACAGAACCACTCATACACCCTCTCAATAACCTACACACCCACTCACATCCCATTCACAGACTCATATATCTACTCACACACCCACTCACTCATGCATAGAGCCACTCATACACCCATTCATTCACTCATACAGCCACTCACACAACCACTCACTCACCCATACAGCTACTCACACACCGTTATACACCCATAGAGCCACTCATACAACACACACTCACTCATACAGCTGCTCATACCCTCCTTATTCTCCTATGCAACTGCTGACAGAGCCAATGACTCACCCATACACCCACTCAAAAACCCACCCACCCACCAAACAGCCACTCACACACCCATTCATACAGACATACACACTCCCACACCCACTCATACACCCAAACAACCAATCACACACCCAATCAGCTACTTACATACCTACTCCCTTACCCATACAGCCACTCACACTACTACTCCCCTACTCATACAGATACTAATACGTGCACTCACTCACCTAAACAGTCACTGAGACAAGCACATGCTCACCCTTTATGTAATGTCATTTGAGATGTCATCAGTGATGTTACTGACCATGTCATCAGTGATGTAATATGTGAGGTCATAATCAATGCATTTCAGAGGTGTAAGTTATAGTTAGCTTAGGTAACAATAACGGTTGAATTTTTATGGTTTTGTATGAGTGAAATGTGAGCCTAGCTAAAATTTCCCTGTAACTTTAGATTTTTTCAATCAATTTCTACCTTTTTTAAATTCTATTTCCTAACTATAATGTCCCTGTAACCTTTATTTTTTTCAGTGAATTTCTATGTTTTTTAGTTATTTCCTGACTATAACGTCCCCGAAAAATTTAGTTTTTTTAGTTAAATTTGGAAGTTTTTACATTTTATTTCCTAACTGTAACCTGTAACCTTTGAGAGTGTGTGTGAGTGGCTCTATATGTCAGTGAGTGGGTATGTGAGTGGTTGTATGGGTCTGTGAGTAGGTGCAATAGAGTCTGAGTGGGACTGTGAGCGGGTCTATCAGTATCTGATTCGGCCTGTAACTGGGTGCATGACTGTTGGAGTGAATCTGTGAGTGTGTGTATGACTGAGTGCCTCAATGAGTTGGCCTGTAAGTCTCTGAGTGATCCAGTGAGTGAGTGCATGAGTCTCTCAGTGGATATGTCAGTGGATTGTTTGGTATTTGAGTGGGTCTGTGAGTGGGTGTGACAATGTCTGATTGGGTCTGTGACTGGGTCCATGTGTGTCTGTGCGAGTCTCTGAGTAGATGCGCAAGTGTCTGAGAGGGTCTGTAAGTGGGTACATCAGTCTATGGCTGGGCATGTGAGTGGATGTGTGAGCCTCTGAGTAGGTGTAGGTATGTAAGTGAGTGTATGACTCTCTGAGTGGTTGTGTGAGTGGGAGTAAGAGTAGGAATGAGTCTCTGAGTGGGAAAGTAATTGTCTGACTCATTCGCTGAGTGGGTGCATGATTGTCTGCTAGGTGAGTACGTGGGTGTATGACTCTCTAACTGGGCCTGTAAGTGGGTGTATCAGACTCTGAGTGGGTCTGTGAGTTGGGGTGTGAATGGGTGTGTGAGTGTGTGCGAGAGTTTCAGAGTGGGTGGGTGAGAGTATTAGTGGGTATGTGGATGGGTGCATGAGTCTTAGTGAATCTGTGAGTGGGTATGTAAGTGTCTGAGTGGGTCTGTGAGTGAGTGCATGAGTGTCTGAGTGGGTCTGTGAGTGGGTGCATGAGTCTCAAGTAGGTCTTTGAGAAGGTGCGTCAATGTCTGAGCGTGTCTTTGAGTGGCTGCATGAGTCTCTGAGTGGGTCTGTGAGTGGGTGCACGATTTTGAGTGGTTCTCTGAGTGGGCGTGTGAGTGTAAGGGGATCTGTGAGTGCATGCATGACTCTCTGAGTGGGTCTGTGAGTAAATGCATTAGTGTCTGAATGAGTCAGTGAATGCATTTTTCACATTCTTTTTCAGCTATATGTACAAATTTGTTGTGACGTTACACCGGCACGGGGGGCGCTGAGTCGTGGCAAATTAGCAAATATCATCCATGGAAAAAAACTGTTTGGGATAGTGTAGGAAGTTAATAAGTTAAGAATAATTATGAATTATTTATTATTCACTTGTATTATTTATTATTTTACTTAATGATATGAATGATATTTATTATGTAAACTATGTATTATTGATATATTTTGGTTATATATTATTTGTGGGCTGTTAGGATTGTAAAGAAATAGGGTGGGAATTAAATTAAGTAATAATTAATTAACAATTAATTATTCTGTGTTATTTAATTATTTCATTGATTTTAACTATGCAATTCATGGAATGCTTATTTATTTTAGTTATATTTTAGTTATGGGCTGCTAGGTTTGTAGGGGGTAAGTGTAAGAAGGTAAGTAAGCAATTATTAAGTAACAATTTAATAATACTTTTTTATTAATAATTTGATAATATTTTTAAATTATGTATTTAATTTTTACTTATGTAAAATGTGGAACACTGATTCATAGTACTAATCTTTTAGTTGTGGGTTTTTAGGTTTGTAGGAGTCTAGGCTGGGAGGTTAATTAAGTATTAATTAATTAATTGTTAATGAATTATTTAATTGATTTGAAATATGTTAGAGTTTAATATTTGTTTACATTCATGGTGTTACTTATATGTAATGTATTTGAAGTGAAGTACTCTTGTTTAGACTGCAATAGGAATAGTAACATTAAACTCGTTGCAATCTGACACTTTCCCTACGTTGGAGCCAGCTATGGCCAGTGCAGGTAAGAGAGGTTGGCGGTGGGGTCGGGTATGGGGGGAATTTCAACAGACAACAAGGGAAAATTAATAATTTATTGAATTTTCCCTTTCGGTCGTCTGTCGAATCCCCCTCAACCCAGCCCCACCACCCCACCACTTTTACCTGCAAGGGCCGCGGCTGATTTGCGCTGTTTTGTAGTGTGAATAGTGAATATCACCCAATGAAATCCAATGCTTTCCCTACTGTTTCAAAGACTGGATTGGGAACAGTAAATGTCATCCCTCCAAATTCCAACACTTTCTCTACTGTTGCACTGTGAGAATAGTAGATTGCAGCCCGCCGAAATCCAACACTTTCCCTACTGTTGGACAGACTGTAGTGGGAATAGTATATTTTACCCCTCCAAAGTCCAACACTACCCCTTCTATTGCCCATAAACTAGAGTCGGAATGGTATATTTAATATTTGTTGACAACAATAGTTTTAATAATGTTGGTTCAAAAACAGTTTATAGCATTGCTTGTTTTTTTTTATATTCAAAATTATTTGTTTTTATTGAAAAATTTATTTTGATTTTTTTTTATATTTCACTTATTGTGTATATATCAATTAATATATTTTATCCTCTAAATTGTTTTGATATTTTTCATGGTTTTATGGTGTTTTATATATATATATTGCATTAAGGAGGACACACCTTTGAAGAAGGCAATTCGCCGAAACGCGTCAGGTGCCTCTGACACGTGATTGCCTGTGTATATTTGAGTAAAGCGACCTGTCCAGGAACCGGGTGTGCGCATTTCTTGTTTGATGTTAATTTGCGGGAATCGCTGTCTCCCGTATCAGCCATGACCGCCCTGCAGGGTTGGGGGTCCCCGCCGACAGCAAATCTTGGAGGACTTAAATTGGGGGACATGACCCGCTCTCCCCATCACAAGCCTGAGGATTGCCGGCGAATTTTGTGAATGAGGGCGAGAAAGGGAGCAAAGCGAGGCTATCACCTTGCGAAGCAGGTCCTGGACTTACCGCCGATTTTAATGAATGGCAACCACATGTCGTTGGAAGTGCACCAGTCCCCCACTATGTCCCACCTACCTGTTGACATCGTGACATTTGAGGCAACAAGTGTTTAACATCATGAGGATTATACGGTAACTTTTCTGCCTCAGGAAGAGCATTGTGGGAGTTGGAGTGTGATTCACAGTGGGGGTGTGTGATCAAGCACCATTTGGGTCATTGCACTAAGGAGGACACACCTTTGAAGAAGGCAATTCGCCGAAACGCGTCAGGTGCCTCTGACACGTGATTGCCTGCGTATATTTGAATAAAGCGACCTGTCCAGGAACCGGGTGTGGCGCATTTCTTGTTTGATATATATATATATATATATATATATATATATATATATATATATATATATAGAGAGAGAGAGAGAGAGAGAGAGAGAGAGAGAGAGCGAGAGATAGATAGATAGATAGATAGATAGATAGATAGATAGATAGATAGATAGATAGATAGATAGATAGATAGATAGATAGATAGATAGATAGATAGATAGATAGATAGATAGATAGATAGATAGATAGATAGATAGATAGATAGATAGATAGATAGATAGATAGATAGATAGATAGATATAGTTAGGACCTATTATCCATAGGAAAATCGTAACATTCTTTTTACAATAACTTTGGCGTCGGTTGACAAATCTTCGCAAATTTTCAAAGCTCGTGGGGTGCTCCGGTCAGCTCCTATCTTAAAAGTTTCTGGGTGATTCGCCATGCGGGGGCCAAGAAAAAAAGGGAGTCCCAAAATGTGTCTTCTCCATGTTAATTCCCATAGGAAACTTTAGACACTGCTACAGCCCGAACTGCTGAGCGGAATTACACCAAATTTGGCAAAAAGGTAGCCCTTGGTTCAGAAAAATCCCTTTTTGTTAAATGGCGTAAACCCGTTCAGTAATTCATGAGAAATTAGAAAAAGAAAAAGTTTCAATATCTGGACGGAGCCTAACGACACATCTCATCGTGAGATCTGATTGGCTGTCAGCACTTCATCCTGGAATTGCTGGCAGCCATCTTGGGACCAATATACATGATAGTACCCTATTGAAATGCATTGTAGTGAATCGAAGATTTTGAGCGTTACCAAAAGGAGAACTATAAAGGGTGATAACAGACTTTAGTTACATTAGAATTCATTTGTTGATGGTACCATACTAATTTCAGGAATTGTGGTGTGTTCTAAGGTGATTTTACCCTGTGAAAAACCTTCTGCTGGGATATCATGAATCATGTTTGAGAGAAAACTGAAGCTAAAATGAGAGCATATTTTCTGTAAATTCACATTATCTTTCTTAGTCATGTGAGAATGAAGTCTGCCATTCTCAGTAAATCATGTACATCCAACAAGGGCAGAGACTGTCAGTCGATTCCTTTGTGTTCTACTGCAGCTTTCCAGAGTGTTCTAAAGAACAACTAGAGAGCTAACAGCCTTACTTATGACAAAAGTATGGCACACCTGAAGCCCTCTTGATTGGAATAAACTGGTAACACTTAAAACATTTAACTTAAAAAGGAACAAAATGATGGGGTTCATTTTGTCATAGAAATTATGGTTAATGCTGTAGAAAGAAAAATTAGGACATGTTTCAAGTGTGATCTCAAATATCTTCCTGTTATATTTCAACAGGAGCAGCCTGTCAGTTAATGCCTTTGTGTTCTACTGCAGCTTCCCAGAGTGTTCTAAAGAACAACTAGAGAGCTAACAGTCTTACTTATGACAAAATTATGGCACACCTGAAGCCATCTTGATTGGAATAAACTGGTAACACTTAAAACATTTAATTTAAAAAGGAACAAAATGAGGGGGTTCATTTTGCCATAGAAATTATGGTTAGTGCTGTAGAAAGAAAAATTAGGACATGTTTTAAGTGAGATCTCAAATATCTTCCTGTTATATTTCAACAGGAGCAGCCTGTCAGTTGATGCCTTTGTGTTCTACTGCAGCTTCCCAGAGTGTTCTAAAGAACAACTAGAGAGCTAACAGTCTTTCTTATGACAAAATGATGGCACACCTGAAGCCATCTTGATTGGAATAGACTGGTAACACTTAAAACATTTAATTTAAAAAGGAACAAAATGAGGGGGTTCATTTTGCCATAGAAATTATGGTTAGTGCTGCAGAAAGAAAATTTAGGGCATGTTTTAAGTGAGATCTCAAATCCTCTTCTATCTCATTAGAAAATTCTGACATGCAGACTGAAACAATCACTTTCAATATTAGCAGTAGACTTCCAGTTAACTCCCTGGTGAGCAGTAGCTTTACTACAGTGATCTAATGAACAACTAGAGTGCTAACATTCTGAATTTATGGCAAATGTGTGACACATCTGAATGCCTTCTTGATGGAATCAAAGTAAAAAACTGAAAGCATTTCCTACTGAGGCGACTGCAGTAAATGAGGAAATTAGGAAACTTCTTAACAAATAAGTCTCCCAAGATGGCCACCAGAGTAAAAAGAGCCCAAATGTAGCATAGATGTCACCCAGATGTAGCCCACATATAGCCCAATGACAGAAATGTGCAAAACACTTTTTATTTTTAGTTTTTCTGCAGTTTTATATAGTGGAGACTGGTCAGGTATTGGAGCATTACATCTTACTTGGACCCCTTATTGCGTATTTTGCACGAAGTACATGAGATTGATCTTGCGAAACATTGAACTTTACGATTCTGTTAATCTGAAGTTGCTCTGAACCGGGCTTTGTAACACCCACTTTTACCTACTGTTTTTTATTAATTCTCACTGTATTGTATTAGGAAAGAGGATTTACTGCTTTTATGTACACTTTTATGATCTATGTTTCTAAATCAGATCGAATAAAGTTTAATGAATTCTATGGTAGGACGGAGGCGAGGATTATGCTTATCTTTCCTCACTTTATTTGCATAGCAGTTCAAAGAAAACGTAACACAACAATCATTAAACAAAAGACTACACAACCCATGAACCATTAGGGGGGTAGTCTCCAAGGCAACTATAGTCCAATCATATCACAGTCCATTGTATATAATATCGTGACATCCCTTCTGCTTCCTCTTTTTTCACTGCTTGTCAGTTAAGTGCATTCCTTACATTCTTGGTTAATCTGACGTTGTTGCTGCTTGTATAGCGGTTTCTTGTGCACGTTATTAGCATTATTGCCTTGGTATTGTTTCATATTCCCTGCGCAGCAGGCTCTTGCCTGAGAGAGTTCTCCCCCTCGCAGTTTCTCCCGCTATGCGCTCTGTGCGCGGTGAGATCGTGTCAGGCGCATCTGGTCCGAGCGAGGCAGCTCCGTCGAGCGCTCCTGCTGGTCTTTACGCGCGTTTGGGAATCCGGTCACTCCTTTAGTGTCCGCTTGATTCCCGACCAACCCTTGCCTCATTTTGACACCGCTACGCGGTGATTTCCCCATGCGGCCACGTTAGTGACCAGTGCCACCTGATGGTGGTGATTGGTATTGCGCCTCAGTCTATTCTTATAACAGCTTCGGGGAAAGCCCAGCTGTTGGAGCACCGGCGAGGGGGCTGCCTTAAGGATTTTAAGGGCATTTGTTCTGTGCTCATACCCTCTGCTATCATGTCTTCTCCAGAAGACCATTTTTACTCCTCCTACCATGAAGTGGAGGAGGAATGGCCCCCCAACTTCTCTCTCCAGCAGTATACCAAGCCCTCTCTCTGGCTATTTCTAGGGCGCTGGCTCCTCTTAGGGATCAGGTTAATAAGCTGACGAAAAGCATCCCTGGGGTGTTCAGTGACCCAGATAAGGTGGTGGCGGGTCCCAGTAACTCCCAGATGGGGAATAAAAGGGCCGTTAAGCATAACGTGGGGCACTTGGAAGGATTTGATAAACTTACGGAGACCTTCCTAAAGAATGTGCGAACGCTAAAACATGCACCCTGCCGGGAGGAGGAGGACTCCGGAGAAAATTGCAACGCTGTCACCACTATTGAAGACCCCGACGGCGGGTTTCCCTTAGAAGGAGAGGGTGTATCGGAGGACGATTTCTCCTCCGATGAGGATAAGGACTCGGGGCGTCCCTGGCATCCAGAGTCCCACTCCTCTCAGTCCCGAGTTGGGGATGGGGTCCACTCGGACATGTTCGAGCCTACCCAAATTTACCACCCTAGGTCGGCGGAGTGGACCCCTGACACCAAAGTGGCAGAGTATGTGGTGGGGAAAATCCAGCAATCCCTTGAAAGGGAGGTCAGGAATAGGATGAGGGGAGAATGCCCCAGGCCCTCACTGAAGGGGAAGGTGGCACACACGCCTGAAATTGATGAGAAACTATGTACCTTTTTCTCCAAGTATATGAGGGATCCCAAGAAAGGAATTGATGGGTCTTGGACGTGGTAGGGCCCTTATTCAATTGGCGGAGCGTTCAAAAAAGTCAGATCCCCTTTGTCCACGGATATTGTGGCTGGTTGGGCGCACTACTCTAAACCCTAAACACTACCCCATCCACACCCAAACACCACTGCACTACCCTAAACCCTAAAACACTACCCCCAGCATGACACCCTACACTACCCAAACATAACTGCACTACCCTAAACCCTAAAACACTACCACCAGCACGACTCCCTACACTACCCAAACACCACTGCACTACCCTAAACCCTAAATCTACCCCAGCATAACCCCCGCCAGTACACAAACACCACTGCACTACCCTAAACCCTAAAACACTACCCCAGCATGACCTCCTTCACTACACAAACACCACTGCACTGCCTTAAACCCTAAAACACTACCCCAGCATGACCCCCTACACTACACAAACACCACTGCACTACCCTAAACACTAAATCTACCCCCAACATGACCCCCTACACTACACAAACACCACTGCACTAACCTAAACCCTAAAACACTACCCCCACCACGACCCCCTTCCCTACCTAAACACAACTGCACTACCCTAAACCCTAAAACACTACCCCCAGCACGACCCCCTTCACTACCCAAACACCACTGCATGACCCTAAACCCTAAAACACGACCCCCTACACTACACTAACACCACTGCACTACCCTAAACCCTAAAACACTAGAACCCAGCACGAACACCTACAGTACACAAACACCACTGCACTACCCTAAACCCTAAAACACTACCCCCTACACTACACAAACACCACTGCACTACCCTAAAACACTACCCCCAGCACTACCCCTACACCACACAAACACCATTGCACTACCCTAAACCCTAAAACACTACCCCAGCACTACCCTACACTACCCAAACACCACTGCACTACCATAAAACCTAAAACACTACCCCCAGCACAACCCCCTCCACTACACAAATACCACTGCACTACCCTAAACCCTAAATCTATCCCAGCACAACCCCCTACACTACCCAAACACCACTGCACTACCCTAAACCATAAAACACTACCCCCAGCACAACCCCCTACACTACACAAACACCACTGCACTACCCTAAACCCTAAAACACTACCCCCAGCATGACCCCCTTCACTACCTAAACACAACTGCACTACCCTAAACCCTAAAACACTACCTCCAGCACAACCCCCTACACTACCCAAACACCACTGCACTACCCTAAACCATAAAACACTACCCCAGCACAACCCCCTACAC
This sequence comes from Triturus cristatus, assembly GCF_964204655.1. Lineage (NCBI taxonomy): Eukaryota > Metazoa > Chordata > Amphibia > Caudata > Salamandridae > Triturus > Triturus cristatus. The sequence continues at coordinate 496,074,830 of NC_140588.1, forward strand.
TACACAAACACCACTGCACTACCCTAAACCCTAAAACACTACCCCCAGCACGACCCCCTTCACTAACTAAACACAACTGCACTACCCTAAACCCTAAAACACTACCCCCAGCACGACCCCCTACACTACACAAACACCACGGCACTACCCTAAACTCTAAAACACTACAACCCAGCATGACCCCCTACAGTACACAAACACCACTGCACTACCCTAAACCCTAAAACACTACCCCCTACACTACACAAACACCACTGCACTACCCTAAACCCTAAAACACTACCCCCAGCACTACCTACTACACCACACAAACACCACTGCACTACCCTAAACCCTAAAACACTACCCCAGCACTACCCCCTACACTACCCAAACACCACTGCACTACCATAAACCCTAAAACACTACCCACAGCACAACCCCCTCCACTACACAAACACCACTGTACTACCCTAAACCCTAAAACACTACCCCCAGCATGACTTCCTACACTACCCAAACACCACTGCACTACCCTAAACCCTAAATCTACCACCAGCATGACCCCCTACACTACCCAAACACCAATGCACTACCCTAAACCCTAAAACACTACCACCAGCATGACCCCCTACACAACTCAGACACCACTGCACTACCCTAAACCCTAAAACACTACCCCAGCATGACCCCCTATACTACCCACACACCACTGCACTACCCTAAACCCTAAAACATTACCCCAGCACTTCTCCCTACACTACTGCACTACCCTAAACCCTAAAACACTATCCCTGCATGACCCCCTACACTACCCAAACACCACTGCACTACCCTAAATCCTAAAACACTACTCCCAGCACGACCCCCTACACTACCCAAACACCACTGCACTTCCCTAAACCCTAGAAAAAAAACACCCCATGCCCAATCCCCCTTACCTCTCACTCCTCGTGGTTCCTCTCTCCTTGTGGTTCTTGCTTCACGTCATCTCTGAGGGGCAGTGCACGTCGTTGTGAGGAAACGGAACAGCCTCTGTTTCCTCACAACAACGTGGATCGTCTACATGTTTTTTAGAACGCATGGTCATTTACCATACATACCTTTACAGCAAAATTTGTTGTAAAGGCATGCGTGGTAAATGACCATGCATTCTAAAAAAATGTGTAGTAATAGCTTTGCGATGTACAACGCATGCGTAGTAATGCATGCGTTGTAATGGTATCGCGAAGTAAAAAAGTTGTTGTAACTGCTGTTTACCGATCGAAGCTGGCCCCTGTTCTTCAGTGAGGCGTTTATTTGATTAATTAGGAGGAAGGAATGTGGGTTTTTTTACCAAAAAGTGCATTCTCAGCTGTTGTATTGTGAAAGTGTCGGAGTGGCCTGGTTTCACTTCCGGTGAGAAAGTGGAAGAGTCTGTTTGGATCTAAAGGAGTTCTGTTGTTGGACGAGGCCGGAGCGACACATCATCAGAAAACATAGCTAATGGAAAGCGTCCTCCCTGAAGTGTGGAGCAGTGCCATGAGAGGTCAATGAGTGTGCGTCTCACTGCAGTCTGACCGTACCGCGTGAACCAAGTGCCGTCTCCAGGGTACGGGTGGCAGAAGCGGCATCGCAGGTCCTCTTGAAGACCGTTGTAGCACTAATTCTACATTTTGGTACTAGGGCATTTAAACTTTGTTGTTCCTGCCAGATACAAAGAGAAGATCCTGTGTTATTCAGTGCCCTCGTTACCTTTTTTGTGGGTTGTGGTGCTTGTCACTTCGCTGCCCCGCCGGTGCACATGACTGGGCACCCCACCTTGTGTGCCATCTGCAGGGCCTCTGCCCTCGGATCACTGGTTTCAGTTTCTGGATTGGCAACATAAACAGTTGCTCCCAAAGGACTAGCCTGAACACGTCATAATAGCACGGCTCCGCTCGCGACACCGTATGACGTCATCGGAGCCATAAGAGGACCTCGTCGGCGTGCTCCACTCATTTTTTCTGTGCCACCGAGACATTTTCACATGTATACATAGTATAATAAATATATATATATTCACTGAAAAAACCATAGGTTTCAGGCACGTTATATTTAGAAATTAGCACTTAACAAACCTTAGAAATTCACTGAAAAAACCAAAGGTTTCAGGGGCGTTATAGTTAGTTGGACATTTCACTCGTACAAAACCATAGAAATTCCCCCGTTATAGTTAGTTCAGCTAACTATAACTTGTGCGCCTGCAATGCACTGCTGATAATGTCACATATTACATCACTCATGACATGGTCAGTGACCTCACTCATGACATCACTAATGACATCTCAAATGACATCACTGATGACATCATCCAGTGAATGTGTGTTTTTCTGAAAATTAAATATGTTTCTTATATGTATATCTCAAGGTCGATGGAAAAATAAATGGGTATATAAGTGTTTAAATGGATGATTTTTTTGTTGTAAAATTGATTGTATAACTGACTGATTAAGTGTATCTTAGTGAATACATGGGTTAGTGAGTAATGTTTAAATATGTAAATATCTGTATCAGTCCCTCACTTTGTGTATAAGTGGATGCATGGGTTGGTGAGTAGCTACATGAGTGTCTATATGGGTTATTAGTTGGTTTTTTGAGTATCAGTATGAGTGTCTGAGTGTCTGTATGGTTCGGTGGGGGGTATTATTTAGTGCATAGATGCATGAATGAGTGACTCACTGTTTGTATGTGTTGAAGACAGCATGTGTGCAGGACTGTGTAGGTGGATGAGTGTGTATGGGTGTGTTAGTGAGTGAATGACTGTCTCAATAGTATCTTTATGAGTAACTACATATGTTTTAAACTAGTATATGTGAGTATTGGTGTATATAAATGAGTATATGTGAGAGTGAGAGATTGGAAGAGTTTCTGTACAAATAAGTAGGTGTTTCTATAAGTGATTGTTTAAGAGAGTAAATATGTGTAAGTTTCTGTATAAGTAAGTGTGGTAGTGTGTGTATACCTGTATATGCAAGTAAATGGATGTTTGATACTTTGCATGTGTGACTATGTGTGTGAGCAACTCTATGGATGAGTGGCGGTGTGTAACAGGATGTATATGTGTTTGAGTACATATGATGAGTGAGTACATGTATGAGTGACTGTACAAGGACTGTTGGTGAATGAGTGAATGTGTGTGTAGATCTTGGAATTACTGAATAGGTGTGTTGTAACTGGTATTGGTATGTCCATTGTTTTGAAAATGTTAGCTTGTATTTTTGAGTGTCTGCCACTCTATCACAAGGATGATGTCATCAGTGATGTCATCAGTGATGTCATCAGTGCTGTCATTTGAAATGCCATCAGTGATGTCACGAGTGATGTCACTGACCATGTCATGAGTGATGTAATATGTGACGTCATCAGCAGTGCATTGCGGGCGCGCGAGTTATAGTTAGCTGAACTAACTATAACAGGGGAAATGCTATGGTTTTGTACGAGTGAGATGTCGAACTAACTATAACGCCCCTGAAACCTATGGTTTTTTCAGTGAATATAGATGTATATATACATCTATACATATACATATATATAGTCTAACATAATTAAGAAAAATATCGTAAATTCTTTAGTGTGAGTATATATACTTATATATCTCTCCATGTGTATACATTCTTACTAATACATTAAAAATTAATATAATGCAAAATAAATATATATTTTGTTTTATTATTTTTCTCTATCTGTGTGTGTGTATAGATAAATAGATAGATAAATAGATATAAACACACATATATGTGTTTATATCTACCTATCTATCTATCTAAGTATATATTTACTGTATAGCATTAAATATTAGTGGAATATATTTAATTTACATTATATTAAAATTATATATTAAAATATGTAACATTTGCTACTTTAAACTTTATATAAAAAAATTGATATTTTGGGATGATATTAGTGTCAACAATAATTTTTTTGCCAATATTTTTGTACCTACCATTGTAAGTAGAGAATCACGATATAGTGGCAAGAGTTATTTTTGACAAAATATTTTTGATAATTATATTGGGTACTATGATATTGTGTCAGTGATCACTTTCTGTATATTGTTACTTAGTACCATAGATTTATTGCCCCTAACCCGTTAGCCCTTGACAGCCACAAACCATATCCCTTATATGATTTTTCTAGTTGTTGGAGGTTATTTTTGGATGTAGGTCGGGAATATTGAGTACAAAATTTTGAATGGTCACAATACTGCAACAAGAACATAGAGCAACAAAATATCAAAAGTTACGTTTGTATGCATTTTCTATGCCTATGCATATCTTGATGATATATGTATCTTCAAGGTTTGTAGGTGTGGGGTTAAGAATAGTAAATCCTTACCTCTCTTTGTGCAAATTACTTGTTCAATATTTTGTCCTTCAATATTGTGACCTTTTGATAGTTTGCCCTTGATATTCCCTGCCACAATAATGTTTTCTCAATAAATTATCAATGACAAAAACTACACAGAGGACAATAATAGCCCTTGAGCAATTCAGCAGTTCCCAGTTCAGGATCTGAGGTGAGCATATAGTCATTCTAGAAAATTAGAGAATCTCTTCTTGGCTAGGTCATAGACACTACAGCAGTCGGCAGTGGCTATCCAAATCCAATGACACATCCCATTGCATAAGCATGGATGGTGTTCTCGCATCAATAATTTACATGGGGTACTGGACATCTAACAACAGTTTCAATTGCTTGCTGAACTGCTTCCAAACTCGACTACTAATTTCCTAGGATGGAGTGAGATTCCATAAACATCTGAAACTGAAGAGAGTTATCTTATCTGGGGACTTGAAAAAGAATTGACAGACTGATGAGATGTCAATATTTATTGAATGAATGAGGAATGGTCAGAGCTGTTTTTTTTTCTTGCTCCTTCAAAAACTTGCAAGCCTTAAACATCGAAAATTGTGGAGGAATTTGGGGATCACAGTTTTAGGAGAGGTTGTGTAAGATTTATTGGCATTTAGGTCACAGGAGCTTTACTTGCACAATTAATACATCAAAGGGCTGTGGCACCTGCTTATACCAGTGAGTGCTGGAAAATATTTACCACTTACATGGACCTGTAGAGAGAACATTAACTCGGACTGCAACAGGATAATTGACTCTTCAAGAGGATTCCCACTAGGCTCCAGGAAGCTTTATGCTCAGTGAGAGGATAAAATATTTGTAGCAGGAAAATGTTCATGTTATTCTACAGTCTGTGCGTAGATGAGGAATACCTCACAAGAATTCAGGAGAACTTTAGAAAGGCATGTGCCAATATAAGGCTCCTATTGCTGGGTTAGAGCCAGATAAATATCAGGCTTGACAGGTGCAGCTACAGTCTATTCCAGTTCTGTACAGTAGAAACCATTTTGTGTAGGGAGCCATGAAGTGGTTTACATTGACAAATGTAGGTCTGGACTTTAGCTACCATAATGTGTGTGTACTGCTATACGGGTCTTTGAAAGTGGATCTGCAGAGCAGAAATGTGAGAGATAACAACCTCTTCAAGGATTTAGGCAATGGTGGTAAAACCAGAGATTGATCTGCAGTTGGCAAGTATGTTAACATTAGTTGTGGTCCTTTTGAGGAGGGGTATAATAGTAACATGCTTAATTTTGCCTGAGACGACAGTACAGCTGGAGATGATGTAGGGTGGATTGGGTTGGCTGAGCTTAGAGGGTTTTGCATTGCAGGGTCTGAATGGATGTGTAAGTAGTTGGTTTACTAGTTGGTGGGGTAGGGTGAGAGACCCACTCAAATATTAGACAAATTCCTGGTCAGGGTGAACCACTAAAGTCACTAAATAAACCAGAGCTTAACCCTCTGGTAGCTTGCACAAAGCAGTCAGCATTAACCTTAGAGGCTATTTGTAAAGTATTTATGCAGCACTTAGACAGTAATAAAGTGAAAATCCCAAACCAATTCAGAGAAATAGTGTAACTTTTAATACATAAAATGACACCAAAACAACAAACATACAAAACGTAGAAGCGGATTTATGAATTTTTAAAGCCTCAGGTAAAAGTAGCACCAAGAAGAACAGAAAGGCACTTGTGCTTGTCTGGTCACACTGGTAACATGTGTCCCGGTTACGCATAGAGGGAAAATTTCGCGAGGATTTGTCGACCGGCGCCAAAGTTATTCCAAATAGAATGTTGCGGATTTCCTATGGAAACAGGGTCCTAACTATAACTACCTACTGGCGACCGCCAGTAGGTAATATATATATATATATATATATATATATATATATATATATATATATATATATATATATATATATATATATATATATATATATATATATATATATATATATAAAGATATAGATATATATATATATATATATATATATATATATAGATATATATATAGATATAGATATATATATAGATATATATATAGATATATATTACCTACTGGCGGTCGCCAGTAGGTAGTTACAGTTAGGACCACGTTTCCATAGGAAATCCGCAACATTCTATTTTGAATAACTTTGGCGCCGGTCGACGAATCCTCGCGAATTTTTCAAAATAGGTGGGGCGCTATGCTCCGCTCCTTCCCTGAAAGTCTCGGGGGGATTCGTCAAGCGGGGGCTGAGATAAAAGGGGGGTCCCAAAACGCGTTTTTCCCATGCATTTTTCCATAGGACCTTTAGACAGGGCTACAGCCCGAACGGCTGAACAGAATTACTAGAAATTTGGCAGAGAGGTAGTCCTCAGGTCAAGGAAGTGCCTTTTGTAGGTTTGGTGTAAATCTGTTCAGTAGATTCTGAGAAAATAGCCTTTAAATCAATATATATATCTGAGCCAGCTTACGGTGCGCTTACGGTACGCTTACCGTACGCGTACGGTGGCGTGCGCGAGCGCGATTCTGATTGGCTCTTAGATCTTAGTAAACATTCGAATCGGTCGAAACCAGGAAGCGGCGGCCGCCATTTCGTGTGTTTCACTCAGAAAAAAAAGAGTGATAACAAGAAAAGGGGGCAAGGAGGAGAGTTACAGACCCCCTAACATTTGTAAGGGGGTCAAAGAAGGACAGAAAAGTACAAAGAAAACATTTATTGATTTTAAAAAAAATCGCGGGGTACGCGTACGGTAAGCGTACGGTAAAAAAAAAAAAGAAATGAAATGCAGATTTAAGTGTTTAGATATTAGGGGGCTCTAAAAAGAGCCGTTGTGTTTATGAAGTGATTATTTAGTGGTACCTACAAGTAAGTACCGATGCAGAGTCTAAGGTTCAAGAGGAAGACTCTGTTCCCTTCATCATTGAAGTGCACACCATCTCCTCTATAAATGTCTTGCATGTCGTAACGCAAGTTGTTGTGGTAAATGGAACCCATACCATAGTCACGGAGGAAAGCAGAAACAGATTTGTTGACGTGCTTTCTTGCTTTGTCAATCTGCGGACAGAAATGATTGGACCAGTTCCATTTTTGCCTTTGGCATATGTTAGAAAACACAAAGGCAGTTTTAGGGAAAAGTGAAAACAGTTGTGCAAAGGTGTCCTTCATAAGCATTTCCAGACCTACCCCAGTCAAAGTGCCTAGGTCATTGCCACCACAGTGCACTATTATGAGGTCAGGGTGTTGGTTTTGCATGAAGGATTTCACCAATGGCATCAATTGGTGCCACTTTAACCCTCTCTGACCAATCCATTTAATGTCTACATTTGGCAAAGCAAGGTCTCTCACCATACCTGTTTTCTCTGCAAACTTTTCACTCCAGAAGACATAGCTGTGTCCTACAATCCATACTGTGAACATCTTCCAAGGAGATCTGGATGCACTCAGGAGGTGTATTTCAGTAGAATGGTAAAAAGAAATGAAAGACAGTTTGGAAATGGAGGCATACATATTTTTTTTTTTTTAAAAGAACTGATTGGCTGTTTCATACCATTCTACACTAAAAACTAGGCTGTATGTGTAAATTTATATAAGCATGTTTTGTATTGGTACAGAAAAATGTGTTACCAAAGAACAGTACTGTGGATTTGCTGTTAGGTTTGAAAAGTCAAGCACTCTTGCTCTGTGAAATTGAAACATTGTTTGGTGAACTTCTGACCTAACTCCACACAGCAGTGTTCCATGAGCTGTTGCTATGGTAGCAGGCAGAAGTCAAGTTGGGGGAAGGGTACTAGGCAGAAGTCAAGTTGGGGGAAGGGTACTTTTGGAAAAGGGTTGGTTTTCAACCAATAGAAATGTGTGATTACATTTGAAAAAAAGGGGGAAGCACTGAGATTTGAAATTAACATGTATATGTGTGGAAAAAGAGAGGGAAAGTTTGCCATTATCTGGTTCTGCTGAGAGGAGAGAGGTGTAAAGAACAGAGATCCTGGCTCTGATAATCTGCTGTTTGAGTGCCACATTTCTTTCACAACTAACTAATTTTAAAGGTGAGTTTAGAGTTTGAGAGGGGATGTATATGGTAAATTAAGAAATGAATAATAGAAATGCAATTCTTTTTGTTGAAGTTGTGTTTATTATTTTCTGTTTTGGGAGAAATTTAAATGTGAGGAACATGTAAAATAATATGGACTATGTTTTCACGATAAATTAAGGTGTACTGGTATAAAAAAAGAATAGTTTAAGGGTTTGAGGTTGGACTCAGTAATGCAAATACATACAGCATCACTAAGGCTGGTTGCCCTTGCTGGAGTGTAGGCAGTCACCCAGGTTACAAATGGTGCTGGTCTGAAAAAGCAGTTTGGACATGTGCTTTTTTAAGAATCTGAAAAGTGGATTCATAATGTGTCAGTCTGTAAAAGTGATTATCACTTGCCAAAAAAAAGAGTAGTAAGTGTGCTTTCAAATTGGCAAAGAAATTTCGTTTTGTGACTAATGTGAAAACATGACTCTGTGTGCAAATAGGAATTACAGGCAGAGATTTATTGCGTATTGCTCTGGTGATTTCACAGTTGCATTAGATGGAAAGGGGGAGCCATTTTTTGGTGCAGAAGCAGACTCTTAGCACACACCCAGCTGCTTACCATGTGGAATCATGCACAGTATTCACAAGCGAGTGGGGTTTGAGGTTTCAGTCAGTAATGCAAATACATTCAGCATCACTAAGGCTGGTTGCCCTTGCTGGAGTGTAGGCAGTCACCCAGGTTACAAATGGTGCTGGTCTGAAAAAGCAGTTTGGACATGTGCTTTTTTAAGAATCTGAAAAGTGGATTCATAATGTGTCAGTCTGTAAAAGTGATTATCACTTGCCAAAAAAAAGAGTAGTAAGTGTGCTTTCAAATTGGCAAAGAAATTTCGTTTTGTGACTAATGTGAAAACATGACTCTGTGTGCAAAGAGGAATTATAGACAGAGATTTATTGCGTATTGCTCTGGTGATTTCACAGTTGCATTAGATGGAAAGGGGGTGCCATTTTTTGGTGCAGAAGCAGACTCTTAGCACACACCCAGCTGCTTACCATGTGGAATCATGCACAGTATTCACAAGCAAGTGGGGTTTGAGGTTTCAGTCAGTAATGCAAATACATTCAGCATCACTAAGGCTGGTTGCCCTTGCTGGAGTGTAGGCAGTCACCCAGGTTACAAATGGTGCTGGTCTGAAAAAGCAGTTTGGACATGTGCTTTTTTAAGAATCTGAAAAGTGGATTCATAATGTGTCAGTCTGTAAAAGTGTTTATCACTTGCCAAAAAAAAGAGTAGTAAGTGTGCTTTCAAATTGGCAAAGAAATTTCGTTTTGTGACTAATGTGAAAACATGACTCTGTGTGCAAATAGGAATTACAGGCAGAGATTTATTGCGTATTGCTCTGGTGATTTCACAGTTGCATTAGATGGAAAGGGGGAGCCATTTTTTGGCGCAGAAGCAGACTCTTAGCACACACCCAGCTGCTTACCATGTGGAATCATGCACAGTATTCACAAGCGAGTGGGGTTTGAGGTTTCAGTCAGTAATGCAAATACATTCAGCATCACTAAGGCTGGTTGCCCTTGCTGGAGTGTAGGCAGTCACCCAGGTTACAAATGGTGCTGGTCTGAAAAAGCAGTTTGGACATGTGCTTTTTTAAGAATCTGAAAAGTGGATTCATAATGTGTCAGTCTGTAAAAGTGTTTATCACTTGCCAAAAAAAAGAGTAGTAAGTGTGCTTTCAAATTGGCAAAGAAATTTCGTTTTGTGACTAATGTGAAAACATGACTCTGTGTGCAAATAGGAATTACAGGCAGAGATTTATTGCGTATTGCTCTGGTGATTTCACAGTTGCATTAGATGGAAAGGGGGAGCCATTTTTTGGCGCAGAAGCAGACTCTTAGCACACACCCAGCTGCTTACCATGTGGAATCATGCACAGTATTCACAAGCGAGTGGGGTTTGAGGTTTCAGTCAGTAATGCAAATACATTCAGCATCACTAAGGCTGGTTGCCCTTGCTGGAGTGTAGGCAGTCACCCAGGTTACAAATGGTGCTGGTCTGAAAAAGCAGTTTGGACATGTGCTTTTTAAAAAATCTGAAAAGTGGATTCATAATGTGTCAGTCTGTAAAAGTGTTTATCACTTGCCAAAAAAAAGAGTAGTAAGTGTGCTTTCAAATTGGCAAAGAAATTTCGTTTTGTGACTAATGTGAAAACATGACTCTGTGTGCAAAGAGGAATTACAGGCAGAGATTTATTGCGTATTGCTCTGGTGATTTCACAGTTGCATTAGATGGAAAGGGGGAGCCATTTTTTGGTGCAGAAGCAGACTCTTAGCACACACCCAGCTGCTTCCCATGTGGAATCATGCACAGTATTCACAAGCGAGTGGGGTTTGAGGTTTCAGTTAGTAATGCAAATACATTCAGCATCACTAAGGCTGGTTGCCCTTGCTGGAGTGTAGGCAGTCACCCAGGTTACAAATGGTGCTGGTCTGAAAAAGCAGTTTGGACATGTGCTTTTTTAAGAATCTGAAAAGTGGATTCATAATGTGTCAGTCTGTAAAAGTGATTATCACTTGCCAAAAAAAAGAGTAGTAAGTGTGCTTTCAAATTGGCAAAGAAATTTCGTTTTGTGACTAATGTGAAAACATGACTCTGTGTGCAAATAGGAATTACAGGCAGAGATTTATTGCGTATTGCTCTGGTGATTTCACAGTTGCATTAGATGGAAAGGGGGAGCCATTTTTTGGCGCAGAAGCAGACTCTTAGCACACACCCAGCTGCTTACCATGTGGAATCATGCACAGTATTCACAAGCGAGTGGGGTTTGAGGTTTCAGTCAGTAATGCAAATACATTCAGCATCACTAAGGCTGGTTGCCCTTGCTGGAGTGTAGGCAGTCACCCAGGTTACAAATGGTGCTGGTCTGAAAAAGCAGTTTGGACATGTGCTTTTTTAAGAATCTGAAAAGTGGATTCATAATGTGTCAGTCTGTAAAAGTGATTATCACTTGCCAAAAAAAAGAGTAGTAAGTGTGCTTTCAAATTGGCAAAGAAATTTCGTTTTGTGACTAATGTGAAAACATGACTCTGTGTGCAAATAGGAATTACAGGCAGAGATTTATTGCGTATTGCTCTGGTGATTTCACAGTTGCATTAGATGGAAAGGGGGAGCCATTTTTTGGTGCAGAAGCAGACTCTTAGCACACACCCAGCTGCTTACCATGTGGAATCATGCACAGTATTCACAAGCGAGTGGGGTTTGAGGTTTCAGTCAGTAATGCAAATACATTCAGCATCACTAAGGCTGGTTGCCCTTGCTGGAGTGTAGGCAGTCACCCAGGTTACAAATGGTGCTGGTCTGAAAAAGCAGTTTGGACATGTGCTTTTTTAAGAATCTGAAAAGTGGATTCATAATGTGTCAGTCTGTAAAAGTGATTATCACTTGCCAAAAAAAAGAGTAGTAAGTGTGCTTTCAAATTGGCAAAGAAATTTCGTTTTGTGACTAATGTGAAAACATGACTCTGTGTGCAAATAGGAATTACAGGCAGAGATTTATTGCGTATTGCTCTGGTGATTTCACAGTTGCATTAGATGGAAAGGGGGAGCCATTTTTTGGTGCAGAAGCAGACTCTTAGCACACACCCAGCTGCTTACCATGTGGAATCATGCACAGTATTCACAAGCGAGTGGGGTTTGAGGTTTCAGTCAGTAATGCAAATACATTCAGCATCACTAAGGCTGGTTGCCCTTGCTGGAGTGTAGGCAGTCACCCAGGTTACAAATGGTGCTGGTCTGAAAAAGCAGTTTGGACATGTGCTTTTTTAAGAATCTGAAAAGTGGATTCATAATGTGTCAGTCTGTAAAAGTGATTATCACTTGCCAAAAAAAAAGTAGTAAGTGTGCTTTCAAATTGGCAAAGAAATTTCGTTTTGTGACTAATGTGAAAACATGACTCTGTGTGCAAATAGGAATTACAGGCAGAGATTTATTGCGTATTGCTCTGGTGATTTCACAGTTGCATTAGATGGAAAGGGGGAGCCATTTTTTGGTGCAGAAGCAGACTCTTAGCACACACCCAGCTGCTTACCATGTGGAATCATGCACAGTATTCACAAGCGAGTGGGGTTTGAGGTTTCAGTCAGTAATGCAAATACATTCAGCATCACTAAGGCTGGTTGCCCTTGCTGGAGTGTAGGCAGTCACCCAGGTTACAAATGGTGCTGGTCTGAAAAAGCAGTTTGGACATGTGCTTTTTAAAAAATCTGAAAAGTGGATTCATAATGTGTCAGTCTGTAAAAGTGATTATCACTTGCCAAAAAAAAGAGTAGTAAGTGTGCTTTCAAATTGGCAAAGAAATTTCGTTTTGTGACTAATGTGAAAACAAATGTAGTAATATATTTAAATAAAATAAAGGAATTTTTTTTTAGTTTTTTTCAGGTATTGCTGAAGAGCAGTGAACAAAATTTAAGATGCCTACAAAATCCAGAGTAAAGAAAGACCACAAAAAAAACCTATATTTGAAGACAACTGGAGGACCTAAGTTAGTTGGAGATGCTCATGTTGGGAAAAAGAAAAAATCTTCTGGTAAGCAGACAAAAAAATTTTTAAAGAACATATTCAAAAAAAGGAAAAATGTACAAAATGTCTGTACTGGAAAGAATGTTTTCAATAGAAATGGACAGGAAAAAATTGAGAATTTAGTTAATGCAAATATACCTTCTGCAACTAAAAAGATTAACTTAAACAGAAAAACAGCGTTTAAAGAGATACGTAGAAAAATGTTTCAGAGAAGAGTTATGTCCAATTTGATAAAGGATGTGAAGAAATATAAGCAAAAGGCTAAGTTTTATAAGAGAAAAAAAGAAATTGAAGCCATTGCAACAAAGGCATTAGAATTAAAAAGGAAACTATTCATTTTAATTTTGAATAGGATGCGTACATTAGACAAAATGGTTAATGTACTGAAATCACAAAGCAAAAGGAAAAGAGTAGTGAACAGAACAAACTTTTCTAAAGTGTTTTTAGGAAAATGGATGCATAGTTCAAGTAGTGAACCTTTTTTTAATGAAGAGAGTTATTTTCAAAGTAATAGTTTGCTGCATGCAGTTGACACCAGAGGTCGTGCTTATGAAGTGAAAAATGGTTGCATAATGGAGAAGGAGATAATGGTTCCAAGAGATGAGGTACAAGTGATGGCGGATGAGGCTATGGGGAGACGTCCTAAAGCCCCAGTGTACACTTGGAATTGTAGTAGTATTTGCACTGTGCGTCAGGAATCTATTGATAAATTTCGTGAGTTTCTAAGAGAATATAGTAAAAAAAAAGTGTAAAACAGAAGATTAAGGTGCTTCAAAGTCTGGATCCATGCAGAGTGAGAGAGAATACTGGTTTGCAGGGTCATTCTCTGGCTTGTCTATCTAGAAAAGTGTGTAATAGTGTTTTCCATCATTTTAGGATGCTGGCTGTTCATCATACTGAAATGAGAAAGTTTGTGAGACGGTTGTATTTTGCTAAAAGTCCAGCAATAAAGTTAGATGAATTGAATAGGGCTCTGTTCCGTGGAACGGTATCAGATGTAGAGAAGGTTGTTGATGAAATTCAGTTTTGTTACTTTGGTCCTGAACAAAACAGTGCAGAGAAGGACACAGTAAATGAGGAAGAAGTGGAAGAGAATGTAGAACCCTCTGTAAGTAAGACATTTAATGATCACATAACAAAATTTGCAATAATCTCTAATGAAAGACCAAATATTACTTGTATTTGTTGCCGCAGAACTCATTATAGAAAACAAACTAGGAATGTTGATCTCTACAGAAAGAGTGAAAATGAAGATAATTATAAGTGGAAGGATTTTGCCACATATATATTTCTTGAAAATTGTTTTGAATTGGGTGAAGATCAGCGTATTTGTAAATACTGTTACAACAAGTTAGAGGAAAATAGAATGCCGACCAGAGCTGTACATAATAATTTAGAATTGGATGCTATTCCTGCTGAACTTTCTGAATTAAATACATATGAGTCTATACTCATTCAATGTGTTCATCCGTTCCAGACCATAGTACGTATGGAGCCCAAAACTGGTAAATTACCTCCTTCAGATTTACTGAGAGGTTTAAAAGGTAGAGTGGTGTATTTGCCCTTGGATTTGAAAAAAAATATGGAAACTATTGATGCGGATACTTTGGAAACTGAACCATTAATTATTCTGGTTAATGGTGTACCTACAAAGAATAAGAAGATTTGGCAGGAGCTGGTAGATGTACGGAAAGTACAAAGAGCAAATTTGTATTTGAAAAGGAATAACAAATGGTATGAATCAATTTATATAGAAGAAGAAGAAGAAGAAGATTTACAAGAAGACACAGAAACACCAACTGGACAAATTGAAAAAGTGGACAAGTCAAAGGAAGAAGAAATTTATGAACATTTTAGCATACATCCTCTTCATTCAAAAGAAGTTATGGGAGACAATATTGATCTATTTCAGATGAAGAAAGCAAAAGGAACTCCCGTGAGTGTATGGGAGAAGAGGTTGGAAGCTCGATGTTTTCCCCAGCTGTTTCCTAAAGGAAAAGGAGGACGATACGATGAACGTCCGGAACAGATTCCAGCTTCTGAGTATCGGACTACAAGACTATATGCTGAAGATCCCAGATTTCGACAAAGTATTCCTTATTTGTTCCATCTTTTATTTGAAAGCGACTTGTCTGCATTGTCTTATGCAGTAAATCACATTTTAAAAAGTGGAGTACATTTACAAAATGTGTCTGCTAAGGATTTTATGGAGAAAGTGCAGCACCGAGATGATCATTTGGAAACACAACTGATCAATCTGATGGCTTGTCAGCGTGGGACAAATGAATATTGGTACCGACGCCATGGTGAATTAAAATGCATGTTACGGAATTTAGGAACACCAACATGGTTCGTTACCCTAAGCTGTGCGGAGTACGCTTGGGATGATTTACTGGATTTTCTACGAGAGGCAAATTCAAACATTAAAAACATCTAATACAAGACAGCAGGAGAACTGTGCTCATTGGATCCGGTTAATGTTTGCAGATATTTCAATCATAGATTTGAGGCTATGATGTCGTTCATCTGCAATAAAAAAAATCCACCTCTAGGAGAAGTAGTGGATTTCTTTTGGAGAAAAGAGTACCAGGCAAGAGGTGCTCCTCATATTCATATGCTGTTGTGGATCAAGGATGCCCCAAAGTTTGGAACAGATACTGATGAAGCAGTGTTATCTTACATTGAAGAATATGCAACATGTGCTATACCAAAAAGCACAGAAGAGAAAAAGTTAAAGGAGCAAGTTTTACGTTTCCAAAGTCATCGGTGTGGAAAATACTGTCGACGGAAATACAAGAGCAAAGATAAATACTACACTAAATGTCGATTTGGATTTTCTAGACCTGTTCTTTCAAATGGAAGAGTAAACAGTTTTATGTCATCTGTGAGACATACTATCACAAGAAAATCACCTAAGAATACCTACAACCTTAAAAGAAAAGAAGAATCAAAAAATATAAATGACTACAACCCAGTGATTTTATCCATGTGGAACGCTAACATGGATATACAGTATGTAGCTGACAATTCCATTGCTGTTGCTCGATATGTAACGTCTTACATTACGAAATCAGAAAAAACAGAATTGAAGGAAATGTGGGAAGAGATTTCTCACGAGAAAACTGTCAGTAAGAAGCTGTACAGTTTCAGTTTGAAGATGTTATCGCATCGAGAAATTGGATCCTACGAATGTTCAGATAGGTTATCTTCTGCAAGTCTCTACTCGAAATCAAGAAGAATAATTTGGGCAAGTTTAGGCCTTGCAGCAATGAGAAATCGGGTACTGAAATCTGTTGGAGAAATTAAATATTTGGCCGAGAATGACCCAGAAAGTACAGATATTTTGAAATCAAACATGTTGGACACATATTATCCCAAGAGAAGTCATCATCTGGAGAACATGTGTCTCTATGAAGTGCTGCAGAACTACATTTATTCACGGAAAGCCACAGAAGACATCAACAATGGAAAATATAAAGTCATTGATGAGGAAGGATGTTTGGTGAAGCAAACAAAAGGAAGTTTGATAAATCACAGGAAGCTGAGTTGCGACACTACTGACAAAAAGGAATTTTACTACTTGGCTCTTTTACAGCTGTTTAAACCATGGCGTACAGAGGATGAACTACTGGGAGAATTTCAAAGCTATGAAGATTCTTTTAATGCTTGCAAAGACAGCATACAATGCAGTACATTCTCAACTTATCTGCAAATGTTAAATGAAGAAATTGAACAGGAAACTACAATTGCAGCAGAAATAGCTAGAGACAGTTCTCAGGACAGCCAAAGTTCAGGAACACTCAGTCAAGATCCCCTAGGACAACCAATCGTTGAAAATGAAGCATCAATAGCCATGAATGAAGTGGAAACGGCTATGAATCAAGCTCAAGAAGAATTTATAGACTTACAAAATTTGGAAAGACAACTGAACGAAGAGCAGCAACAAATTTATGAAGAGATCAGAAACAAAATTGATCACGGATTTCTACATGAAAAAAAAGAGTGCTCATGCACATCATTTCATCCAATCAGGATGTATGTAAGCGGACAAGCTGGAACTGGAAAAAGTTTCCTTATAAAAGTCATCAGAAGCTACCTACAGCAAAAAACGGATTCTACTTTGTCTTGTGTGGTTACTGCTCCAACTGGGTTAGCAGCATATAACATAAAAGGAATCACTTTACATCGTTTGCTAATGTTACCAGTGGAGCATGAGAACAAAATACAATACAACAAGCTAACTGGAGAAGCATGCTTGGAAGTTTCAAGAGTATTGAAGAAGATGCAAGTTCTCATTATTGATGAGGTGAGCATGGTATCAAACTTAATGCTTGCCTTTGTGCATTTAAGAATGCAGCAAATTCTGAAGACAGACTATGACGTGTTATTTGGAGGAAAACACTTCATAGTTTTTGGAGATCTTTTGCAACTTACTCCAGTTAAAGGACAACCAGTGTTTAATACTGTGACACATGAAGACACGAAGAAGTCATTGGGAAGCATCGGTAATACAAATATTTGGTCCTTCTTTGAGTACAAGGAACTTACTACTAATATGAGGCAAGCAAACGATGAAGAATATGGAAGTATTCTGAAAGATATCAGAATTGGACTACTCACTGAAGCTGGCAAAAAAGCATTACAGAGTCGGCTGCTACATAATTTATTTCCAAAGGAAGAAATAGTTGCAGAGAAGATATACAAGAACATTGCAGAAAACAAAAGTGTCATCTGCTTAATGCCAACTCTACATGAATGCTCAATATTCAATGAGGAGCTTTTGAAATTGGAAAAGGAAGATATCAGGAAATTGGAAGCAGTGGACAAAATTGAGGATGGAAGAATTACTGTCACATTAACAGGCACACTGAAAAATAAATTGGATTCACTAGAGAAGAACATTTCCAAAACAGCTGGATTAGAAAAAAATCTATATGTTTGCATGAACTGTAGAGTATTTTTAAGGAGAAATTTGGATGTTGAAAAAGGTTTAGTTAATGGAGCTATGGGAAGAGTTGTGGGTTTTATTAATTATCAGAAAAAAGATGGAATTCAATGTTTAAAAATAAAATTTGATCAGATAGAAGAAGTTAAAGACATTTGTCGTTGTTCAGTTCGTTTCATGCTTGTGAAAGATTTATATGTACGTAGGAAGCAGTTTCCGTTTTCTCTAGCATATGCTGTAACTATTCACAAGTCTCAAGGATTGACTGTAGATTGTGCATTTGTGAACATTGGTTCAACTGTGTTCAAAGAAGGTATGGCATATGTTGCTTTGTCACGAGTGAAAACATTATCAGGTTTATTCATGATAGACTTTGATGATTCAAAAGTTAGTGCTGATACAAATTGTGTAAAGGAGTATAATAGATTAAGAAGAAGCTATGCTCCTCATTTAGGTCAGTATCCTGTGTTGGAGAAACGTGTAGTTTCTCGTAAAAGGAGAAATGAGAATATCTGTAATGAAGATGTAGAGAGGAGGAAAAAAAGAGGAGTGATGTAATTGCAAGCAAAAAGAATAAGGAAAATGAAGAACAGGTTGTAGGATGTCATTTTGAAAATAGCTCTGGTGTCAACTGCTACGCAAATGTAGTGCTGAATGTTGCATTTTATCTGGAAAGTTTGCAAGAGCAGATAATAGTAAATCAGGGAAAAAGATTCTGTTCTGTGCTGAGTCTCCTTTTTGAAAAGCTGAGTAATGATAAAACTCAAATAGAAAGTGCTACTGAAATTAGAAAACTTTTAGATGTATGTTCAGGACGAACACAGTTTTCTCAAAATGTACAGCAAGACGCACGGGAATTCTTGATGTATTTTCTTCAGTCACTGGAAGAAGAAGGGGTTCCCATTGAAAACTTATTTGGTCTCTCTTATAAATGGGAACATAGTTGTGAAAACTGTTATAATATATGTGGCTCTAATGTTGATAATGAAAGGTTTATTTATTTAACATTGCCAGAGAGTAAAACAGTCACTTTTGCTAAATTAGTTAAAGATGCTAATCATAGCATGGAATGCGGTGAGTGTAAATCTGACATGTTTTCAACGTTAATTTTAAAGGAATACGGACAGTATGTAATTTTAATGATGCAACGATGTAGAGCTGATGGTTCAAAATTGGATACTTTAATAAAGAAGTTTACAGGACAGCAATTATCAATTTCAGGAAAAACTTTTGTAACAGTTGCAATAATTTTCCATGATGGACCTACTGTAACTTCTGGTCATTACACAGTTTATCTTAAATGTGAAAAAGGCTGGACACTGTGAAATGATTCCCAATTGATTTTTAAGCAACGTTTGCCTTTTGATTTAGCAAATTCCTATCTAATCTTCCTGAAACCTAAATTTTAGAGAGATTTGGCAACATCTGGACAAAACAATTTTACCATTTTATTGGATCACCATTGGAATTTACAAATAAAAAGATTTAACAAATTATCATTTGGCCTAATGGAAAGGTAACCAATTGTAATGTGGAATTTTTCAATTTTTTAATGAAACTTTGGAAAACCAAAAATTTAGAAAAAATCGGTAACATCTGCACAATTTAAATTTTGGAATGTTATTGGATTGCCATTGGAAATTTTTTCAAAAAAGATTTTTAAAATTACTATTTGGCCATGCGGAAAGGTAAACAATTCTATTGTGGACTTATTTAATTATTAATAAATCTTTCGGAAACAAAAATGTTACAGAGAATCGGTGAGATCTGTACAATTTAAACTTTAGATTTTTATTGGATTACCATTGGAAATTTAATCAAAATAGAATTTTAAAATTACTATTTGGCCTAAAGGAAATGGAACCAGATGTATTGTGGAGTTATTTGAGATATATTATTGTGATTATACTTCTGAAACAAAAATATCAGACGGTATTTTAAAGAAATAAGTATTGATATTAGATGATATTTTTTAAGAATATTATGCATTTCTATAAAGTTATGTTTATGCAAAAAGAGATTGTGGGATTTTTTAAAACAATCTTTGAGATTGTTAATTTTTTTTTTGCCCGCTGTTAAATGATGAATGCAATTGCTTTCACAATTTATAGTGAAATGCAATATATTCTGAAAACAGCATATTAAATATTAATACTTTTTTCTTTTTTTTCAGATTGAGATAGAAAATTTTCGAAAACTAGAACCATTTTTAAAGCAATTTAAAAAAAATTTAAATGAATCAATATTTTTTTGAGTGGGTATGGTAAGTCAATAATATCATGGTCCCTTTTTTCCACTTCTCTACAATCACATTTTCAGTTTTTCATTGTAGTCTCTCAAGGACCTTGTAATGTGATAATTGATTTTTAGTGTTTTTTAAAAAAAAAAAAAAAAAAATTACGCGTACCATACGCGTACGGTAAAAAAAAAAATTAAAAAAAGTTTTTAAAAACATATATAAAAAATAGATGAAAGGTAAGGTTGGCTCTTAAAAGAGCCGTTGTGTTCATGCAGGGACAGAGGAAAGAAAGAATGGGAATATTAGACGGTACGACAAGTGTGCTGATCTATTTTATTGTTCACTAGGGAAATACTGGTCTCCCTATAACAAATTAGATCATGACAAGTGGCGCACCGTATTTCAACCCTCAGGAACCGAGGGTTAGTTTCCAGAGGACCAGAAAAAGGAGATGCTCCCCCCACAGATGAAGGGCTCACCTGACCTGCAGAAGAAGGACTCGGCACTGCAGATGATGGTCCAGGCTGAGCTGCTGTGGATGTGCTTGGTTGATTTACTGAAGGGTTACCTTCAGTAAGTCGAGCATGTGTCCTTCTGTGTACATCCTTAAGGTGTCTCATCATGGTGTGATTCCCAAAGGAATACTTCCTGTCGGGATTCCCTCTTGAAAGTACACGGCCACACAGCTTACAAGTCACTAAGGGTGCATTTACCTTTTGGTGGCCTTCTGGAAAAGAAAAATACTCCCATATGTAAGAGGTCTTTTGTTTCCTCGCTCTCTGCCTCAAGGTAGTGCTGCTAGCCTCACTCTCAGAAGGGCTCTGCTGTTCTGCCATCGTATCACAAAGACAACCCAGCTCCTTCTCCTAAGGGATCACAAGCAGAAATGAGGGGAATGGGTGTGGTGTAGGAGAGTTCTAGAACTGAAAGTAGTTTCAACCAATCAAAAGTTGTGTTTCATGATCACATGACCTACCGTACGCTTACAGTACGCTTACGGTGCGCTTACGGCAAAAGTACGCATGCGCGTAAAAAAGACACGCGCACGCGCGCATGCGCAAAACAGGCACGCCCCTTCACTTCCGCGTAACGTGCGCGTGCAGCGTACGCGTTACGCGCTATGCGCGCGTGACGTGCGTCTACGCAAATTGCGTAAATGAATGCAAACAGCGTAGAAATCTAACGTAATTACAGCAAGACGTGCGCTTACCGTACGCGCGCGGTAAAAAAAAAAAAAAAAAAAAATGTATTGCTAATAAATTTTACCTGTTTATTTTAAAAAAATTGTAAAATAAAAACATATTGTAGAATTTTTAAAATTTAACCATAGTCTTTAAAAAAGGATAGACAATTAAAATAAAAATATGTAAAAAAAAAAAATAAGAAAAAAAAAAAAATTACCATTTAAAAAACCTTGCAAATTCACTGAAAAAACCACGGGTTTCACTCACGTTATAGTTAGGAATTAGCATTTAAAAAACCTTGCAAATTCACTGAAAAAACCATGGGTTTCACACACGTTATAGTTAGGAATTAGCATTTAAAAAACCTTAGAAATTCAATGAAAAAACCAAAGGTTTCACACATGTTATAGTTAGCTGGACATTTCACTCGTAAAAAACCATTGAAATTCCCCCGTTATAGTTAGTTCAGCTAACTATAACTCGCGCGCCCGCAATGCACTACTGATGACGTCACATATTACATCACTCATGACATGGTCAGTGACATCACTCATGACATCACTGATGACATCTCAAATGACATCACTGATGACATTATCCTTGTGACAGAGTGGTAGACCTCCTCTCACCCTAATATAACCTTTGATACAAACATTCAAAAATAGAGACTGAAATTTTCAAAAAAATGGACATACCAATAACAGTTACAATAACCTATTCAGTAATTCTAAGATCCACATACACATCCACTCATCCACCAACAATCCTATACAGTCACTCATACATGTACTCACACATCATATGTACTCATACACCTAAACATCCTGTAACACAATGCCACTCATCCATAGAGTTACTCACACATAGTCACTCATGCTAATAAAGAATCAAACATCCATTTACTTGCATATACAGTTATACACACACCACCACACTTACTTTTACAGAAACTTACACATACTTAGTCTTTTAAACAATCACTTATAGAAACACATACTTATTCATACAGGAAGTCTACCAATCTCTCACTCTCACATATACTCACTTATAAACACCAATTGTCACATATACTAGTTTAAAACATATGTAGTTACTTATGAAGACACTATTGAGACAGTCATTCACTCACTAACACACCCATGCACACACTCATCCACCCATACAGTCCTGCACACATGCTGTCTTCAACACATACAAACAGTGAGTCACTCATTCATGCATCTATGCACTACGTAATACCCCCCACCGCACCATGAAGACACTCAGACACTCATACTGATACTCAAAAAACCAACTAATAACCTATATAGACACTCATGTAGCTACTCACCAACCCATGCAGCCACTTATATACAAAGTGAGAGACTGATACAGGTATTTACACATTTAAACATTACTCACTTAGCCATGTATTCAAAAAGATACACTTAATCAGTCAGTAATACAATCAATTTTTCAAAAACAAATCATCAATTTAGACACTTATATACTCATTTATTCTTCCATCGACCTTGAGATATACATATATTAAACATATTTAATTTTCAGAAAAACACACATTCACTGGATGATGTCATCAGTGATGTCATTTGAGATGTCATCAGTGATGTCATGAGTGATGTCACTGACCATGTCATGAGTGATGTAATATGTGACATCATCAGTAGTGCATTGCGGGCGCGCGAGTTATAGTTAGCTGAACTAACTATAACGGGGGAATTTCAATGGTTTTTTACGAGTGAAATGTCCAGCTAACTATAACATGTGTGAAACCTTTGGTTTTTTCATTGAATTATATATATAAATATACATATATATATATTGTCTTAGCAAGATAGTGGAGCTTTTCATTCTGTTTACTGTCCTCATATTGCTAATCACTTTCATCTGCTTCTGTCTATTGATCATTGCAGCACATATATTTGATACAAGAATACAATGGTTCAATAAATATTGAAAACCCCCCACTGTGTACTCCTTGTATACTTCTCTGAGAGAAAGAGAGCACAAGTGACTGAGCTAAAGGGTTCAAGATCTATTACCATGATCCCTGAGAGAGCTAAGGGTTGTCATGTTCTGTATTTGCCAAAACCGTTTCCTACCTATCTAGGTTTAGGGGTGCATATGGTGGCACTGTGGGCTAGTTAAGACAACATATCCGACAGGGGTGCATGCAATCAGTTTGGCACCATCCCTACAATTATGCAACAAACATACAGTTCCTACTGCGATGTGGGGAACTACACAACATGGCGCCGCCAAAGTTGGTAGTATTGGTTCTTATTTAATGGATTGCCTGAGTAGTTCTAGCGTACTTTCTCAGAGACCCCTACTTACCTCCTAACCTGAGACGTTGTTGTGGTAAAGACTTCTTCCTTAGCTGAGTGGCTAAATCCTATGTCGTTCAAGCTTGAACCTTCACCAGATTTATTCCCATTGTTTTACCTTCTCTGTAATTCATTAATACATTTTTATAATGTCTTCGGATGATGATGATGCAGCAGCACTTAGGCCTGGGCGGTAAATTCCGTTCCGTTCGCGGAATTTGCGGAATTTGGGTAATTTTGCGTTCTGCGGAGAACGCGAAATTGCCCAAAATTCCGCTTTCCGCGACTTCGCGAAATTTTTGCTTGTTTGCGTTCTCAAAATGCGTGTTCGCGAGATATTTCTCCCCGAGCACGCAAACAGCGATTGTGAACGGGAAAAAAGCATCGCGAACAAGCAATTCCGCGTGTTCGCGGAATTTCTGTGTGTTCGCGGAGATTTTTTACCGTTTCGCGGAGATTTGCGTAACGCGATTACGCAAATTCCGCCCACCATCACTGAGACCTGCAAACATGTGGTTACTCAAAAACTATTACAATATGGTCTCACAACTACAGGCAGAGATGTGGTCTTCATGGTAGGGGCTCATGAAGCATTTAGGACAGAGGTATTCTATTCCTGGATTACATTCCCGACTGCAGATGGCAGAACACGGTTATTTCACACTTACAAACAGAATGAAGTACCAGACAATTACACAACATATGTCAAAATAGAGATACTTCTCACGTACCAAGAACACATACATTGATTTAATGGCACCCTTCTACACACAACAGCAAACATTAGACACGGTCCTCTCAGCAATGAGGCAGCAACATAGCCAGTTTTAGCTGGATACACACTGCATCCTAATGTTGATAGATTACCAGCACCAGAGGCGTGTACACTATACAAAGATCTTGTTACAATTTATAGATGCTTGACACAGTTTGTTATGGCAACATTAACACTTTACCCTGTGCGGACCGCTCAAGTTCTACAACCATAATTGGCTACTCTGGACTTCAGCCCACAAACGCTAAAAGCAGTAATGGGAAACGTTCCTGACAGACAGGAGGATATTTCATTCTGGATTACACAAAAAACAAGCCAGCTTAACGCGGTGTTTCCCCATATAGGCCCACAGGAGAAATACGGAATACTGAAAATGTGCTTGCCGGCGGGGATGACTGCACAATTTGGGGTACAGTATTTGCTGCAGTATATACCAGAACACCTGGTACCCCTTCATTGCCTGTTTTGTCTGAAGTGCTAAAACAGAAAGGAATGAGTACAGGGCAGCACCAGTCCTAAATTTGGGGATGGAATGAATGGGCAATTTTGCAGCAGTATCCATCATTATGTTAAGCAACATAAGGGGGGAAGAAGCAGCGTTGGCTATACACCAGCACATATGGGATTTGGCTCCTGCACAGCAGGAGCGTGCAAATTTTCCAAAATTTTTTAAGAAACCTATGGTACGCTGGGTAGAAATAATTTGGAAGCCAGACCTGGGAAAGCACAATTAAAGAGTAATTATGAAAAGGAGCAGGCACCCAATTCTTCTACAAAGAAGAAGTGGGAGAGCAAGAAAAATAAAGACAAGAACAAGTCACGGGTGGGTCTCCTCAACAGGAAGCCACTGAAAAATGACACAGCCTGCATAACAGTGATAATATTAGACTGCCTGTCAACTGTACTATCACCTAGTACAGAAACACAGATTTCAATTCGGAAACTTGAAAATATCGAGGTCTATGTTGTTTTACCACAGATCGAGGCTTTACCCAGTTCTATAAAACCTGTTTGTGCTGCCAAAAATAGATCAAACAGCCTCTGGCTACTTAATCGATTTTTGATGACTTCTCTTCCAATGCATTGGATCCACAGCCACCATTGCCTCTACCATTCATGCTGAAAGTTTGCGTTTTCTATCTTTGGCTGAAAAGGACATATTTTGTTTCTCCATGGTCACATCTTTGGATTACAATTGCAATATTTTTCCTGGTCCTCTATATTGGTTGGGTGACAGTCTTTTTCTTGCTCCGAAATGGACACTATCTCCCAGAATGCTCTGCAGTAAAACGGGTGAACTTGGTTCTTAAACCACATGGTCATCACACCGTGAGCAACAAGACCTTTCCCTGGTGAACCTTTCAGCTGTTCCAGTTCCCGATGGGATTGTTTGGAATAGGGTATTGTACGATGTGTATGGCCCCATTGAACTTTTGCAAATTCCATATCTGTTCAAAATATATTTGAATGATGTCACTATCCCTACTACTGTTTCTGATTATAGGGACATTGATACCGTGCATGAAATGCTAGAAGATCTAGAGCATTCTACTGTCTTTTCTTCTGATGAATTGTATGATGGCACATCTGATTTTGATTAAATGTTCTGTTTTTAATATTACAGTCAGCATTTTCCGCATAAAGTCAGTACACCGCGCCCTATTTTCAATTATACACAATGGGAACATTGCCCTACACCACCGAGGGGTAGTTCAAAAACATTTGTACAGACGTTTGTTTATTTTTCTGGTTACAATACATCGGACCCAGCCCCTTATTATTACAGTTTTGCATCATCACCTGCATAGAAAAATATGCTAACAGACACCCAGCTGTAATATTCTGCATCTTTTCTTTCCGAACTGTCCATACAAGGTCATCAGACCCTATTTGGAAGAGATGGTTAGTGTGGCCAATAGACACAAACGGATGTCAGGCATGATTCCTAGGTAAAATCAGGATTTAAAAAAACAGGCCTAATATCCGATAAGTGCAGTCTGAGCACTCGGGGTGGTGATAGCTTACAGTGTTGGGAAGTTGTGTCTTGATTGACTAAAAGCCTTTGCACTTTCCCAGGTGAAACTGCACTTGTCCCTTTTATCTGATGACCTGGAACTCCGGAACTTTTAATTCGGTTCTCGTAAGCCACGTCAAAAACACTTCCTGTATGCAATATACAGTGAAATAAGGATGGTTTCTCAGCAGGAAGCTGCTGAAAGACTGCACAAAATTGGCATCGCCAATTTAGAGAAAGCTCTAGCCCTGGTTGATAATGGTATGAACATGTTGTCCTCTAGGATATACTCTATAGGAAACAGAGTTTCATTGACAATAGACATTTTTCAACAAGACATGCCAGCATTACAACATGGGCAGTCACAGCTTCGGTCTATTATGCTATTGAGCTAGACATTACAAACACTATGTTCTGGCCATGTGCCATGGCAACATATTAACACTATTAGCTTGTTTGCCCCATACCACCTCACACAAAAACAGATGCTCATGGCACACAAGGATGCAAAATATGCTATGTTATACATTGAGAAACTAGAGAAGTTACCTTTCACTGCTGCTGAAATTTAATCAGCGGATTGGATAATCCATGGGTACATCACCCTGCCGATTTCAACATTTCATTTTCAGGACTGGATGCAACACCATGAGTAGGCAGATATGAAGCATTGGGTGAAGGGCTTATACACCAATATTGGGAAATACCATTTAAATTTCGATGTTGAAATAAAGAAACTGAGTTTTTTCTCAGCAGTTCAGACTGCGAGAATGCTTCAAATGAGTCTTTAGCGTGCAAGGATGTTTTGCTTCACAGGGCTTGTAAAGCTTCTGTGGCAAAACTTTCTTGCTACTTGGAAGGTTCCCCAGTGGCCATGATACGTCCGGCTTTCAGATTGCTCAATAATGGGAGTTACCTGATGCTGAACAGTCAAGGTTGCTGTGGAATGAAACCGGGGGTTGCCTATCTGGTGACGGTTTCTTCCATTGTTACTTGTTACTCACAAGTACTGTTTCCGCCTGCCATACAGTCAGGGAGGATACGCTTTGGCCTTCAATACATTTTACCAATGTGCGTTTTGATGCCCTGAGCAAACTTAAAGCCTTAATGTTTCAAAAAGATGTGGCCTTTACTTCTGCCAGGGATACGTTTAATCTTCAGGTTGCAAAGACGTCTTCAGAAATACAGGCATTATTCCGCACTAACTTCCTACGACATTTTGGAGAGCTGGAGCATCATATTTTTAACATATCTAGTACAAAGGGAATAGCGCATTTTTTCAAATGTTTAGTCTCTGGTTTGGTTAGCACCTCCCAGCCAGTTTTTGGAGTCATTCCATCTTTTATACACACTGTGCTCGGAAGCATGTTTGGTGGTCTTCCGCTGGTCCTGCTCTTGATTGTTGGGACTTTGATTTAAATGTTTCTGCTCCGCAATGGATGTCCCATTTTGAGAAGAAATGGAGCTAGCACTGCCACATGTGCCGCTGTGCTCTGAGCGCATGTTGCATTGCTTTAGCACACCCTTGCTTCGAGAACTGAATGAGCATTGGTTCTTATCATTTCGGCCTGTGTGGCTTCACTGCATACCACCCGTGTTTCGCTGTCTGTTGTGCACTTTTGAGTGTGCCTTGGATCTGTGCCTGGATCACAACTGGTTGAGCCTTCGGTCACAAATGTACTGGTGTACCACTTAAAGGGCCATATGCATAGCTGTCCATTGCATATTCCATTGCTCATTGCTGCATTCTACCCGCCCTCCTGGGATGCTTCTGTTCTTTGTAAATTGGATCTCTGCTCTGGTTCAGCGGGACTACACAAGGCTTTAGTCACTGCTTTAGTGGCTGCTGTGGAGGTTAGATGGGAACACCTTTGCTCTATAAACCTGCTCCGGGGTGTGCCTCTGGGCTCATTGTCTGCGGATGTTGGGAACAGAAATATTTTGTCTACCTTTCGGAACACATAGACATTCGCCTACTACATTTTTTGGTAACTCATACATTCGGCTTGCTTTTAGCAAACCTAAATTGTTTTTATATTAATTTTTATTTTTGCTTTTATTCAAATGGATTTCTTTGTGCTGTGGGCTCCTAAATTGAATGATAGTCTTTTTAATGGTTTTTAACTTATTTTTAGGAGTGAATTTTGATATTAATTTTTTACATTTTTATATGCTGATGTGTTTTTAATCATAGTTTTTGGTTTATTTAGATAGCTTAGTAGTCGACTTATGTTTGTGGAGTGTCCCCGTTAGGTCTAGAGGGAATCACAGCCATTTTCAATGCACTTAAAGTTTTTTCCTAAGTTGTCGTCACTCTCACATACTGTCTTTTGACACACATTTGCGACCATGACAGTCTGGATTAGTTTTCCTGAAACTTTACTTGCTTACAACATCAACTTTGCAAGAACACTATCATGATACCTTGAACTTCACACACAAGGTCCATACATACATTGTGCAAATGTGATTATTTTCATCCATGCGGCGACACAACTATCTATAGTACATAAACAATGGCAGCCTGACCAGAATCTCGGCTTAAGGCAAGGATGCTTACCGGTATAAATAAACAAGCATTTCCAGGTTTAGGCAGAGGAGCACTTGCTATCATTTGCAAATTTGCTGCAAGCTGAAACTTCAGTCTAGGGGTTAGCTGATCCCTCGGTGAGGGATGTCCAACTTGTGACCACGATGGGGAGCTACATTCTTACCCTTCAGGTAATGGGGTTGGATCATCCAATAGGCATTCCTGGTAGAACACATACAACCTAGGCATCTAGGTTAGGGAGCGCATAGTAGGAGTACGCTATATATACATACAAATATATTGTTTTATATGCCTGCATATATATATTGTCTTAGCAAAATGGTGCAACTTTTCATTCTGTTCACTGTCCTTATATTGCTAATCACTTTCATCTGCTTTTGTCTATTGACCATTGCAGCACATTTATGTGATACAAGAATCACAATGATTCAATACATTTTGAAAGAGCCCCACTGTGTATTCCTTGTATATTTCTCTGAGAGAAAGAGTGCATGAGTGACTAAGCGAAAAGGTTCTAGGTCTATTACCAAGATCCCTGAGAAAGCTCAGGCTTGTCATGTTCTGTGGTTGCCAAAACCGTTTGCTACCTATCTTGGTTTAGGGGTGCATATGGTGGCACTGTGGGCTAGCCTGTCTTTCGGATGACATATCCTGCTGGGGTGCATGAAATAAGTCTGGCAGATGTTTATGTTGCAAAACAAATGTGCAGATCCTACTGGGTAGTGGGGAACTGCACGACACCGGGCTGGGTCAAAGTCACAATTTCAGGCCAACCGCAATAGAGTGCAGGTCAGATACATGGAACAGGTTCATCTTGGTGGAAAGTTTACCTTTTCACTCAGTTCAGTTGTGAGAAACCTCGGCAGGAGCTTCACGTTGGCCAGAGCAGCAAGGAGATCATGCTCAGCATGAAGATTTTTGTGTTGGTGGGATGTGGGCGGTCATTCAGGGTCACGAAGAGCCCAGAAATCCTCGATATTCACCTGGAGTGTAGTTCTTGCTGATTTGAAACAGGAGGCGCACACTCTGACACCAGCCAGGACCTGGGGAGGCATTGCTTCGGGTCAGGACTCACTACAGCAGGTATTAGGCCGGTTCAGCTGGTGCTGGTCAGCTAGGCAGTTGCAGGGAAGGCCCCTGGAAGTTTGTTGTGTCCCTGTAGCTCAAACAGGAGGTCAGCCTACTGACTCTTAATGTCACTTCTGGGTTCCTGGGTTCAAGAAAAGCAGGTCCAGTCTTCCTTCTTCAAACAGCAAAGCAATTCTTCTTCTGAATCTTCCACAAGTCCTGAAGTGTCCTGATGAGGGATCTGTGACTGGGGATGGGTGCCTCAAAAGTTTCAGCGCTCCGTCCATCATCTCCTTGTGTTTGCTTTGTTCACCCTAAGTTGACAGAGTATGCCTAGACGTGGGTGATGAGGAGTCTTACACCTAACCCGGCCCCAGGATGCTTTTTTACGCTCCAGGGAAGACATGGCTTGGCAGTTCGGGCTGGACTGTTTCCATGAGGCACAAGATCAAGACAGATTTGTATATGGCTGGGTCTGAACTGGGGTGGCAAAGTGAGCTAAAGAACGATGACAGATTCAACCCAGATCTGTGACTGGGAGTGAATGTCTGAAAAGTTTCGGCACTCCGAACATCATCTCCTTGTGTTGGCTACTTTTTAAATTCCCTGCACCTTGACCTGTGACTCTTTAACGCCTACCACAGGGGTGACTTTTAAGTATTAAAAATGAAGGTTTGTGACTGGCGAAAGGTTTATTTTGCCAAGATGAAATGGTAGTTTGAAACCGTGCTACAAGCTGCAGTGGCTAGCGTGAAACATGTTTAACAATGCTACGTTATTGGGTTGCACAATACGTGCTGTTGCCAACATGTAGAATTTAATTTACAGGCCCTAGGTACATGTAGTACCACATGCTAGGGACTTATAAGCAAATTAAATGTGTCATTGTTAGAAATGGCGATTTCTGGTTGGCTAAGGCTTGCGCCAAAGTCAGGCAGAAACCACCACTCTAGTCAGGGCAAGGAAGTTACACGCCAAAGATAACCCCTGCTCACCCCCTTGGTAGCTTGGCACGAGCAGTCAGGCTTATCCCGGAGGCAATGTGTAAAGCATTTACGCGCGCACCCAGCAACAACACCCAAGGCCCACCACAAAGGAAACTCCACACAAGGTATTATATAAAAATAGCCTTTGTATTATACCAAAACACATTAGATAAAAACACACACTTTACAATGTGCCAACAGGCACGGGCAGAATTTACAAGGGATTATATGTACAGGGGACAGGGCCACATGGACCACTGTCAGGAATTAGCACTTTGTAGAAATAGCACTTAGAACGTAGGAATAATACTGTAGTACAAAATAGCAAATGTAGCACACAACCAGTAACTACTGGTATCAGGTAAGTACCACCTACGCAACCCTAACCACCTTAGGAAAATATTACGCAGGGAATCAGGACATCACTAGTACCACCTGTACTAGGGAGAAAACAACCACCTAAGTATCACAATACCTGTAGGGGCATAAGCACATTACACATGACGCATAAAACACATTCAGAGGTGCAGGAAAACACAATGGCGCCAAACTGCGCAAGGGACCCTAGGGGAGGGCACAACACAGGGAAACTGTCCCTAGGCCAACTGGCCTCTCAGGGGTGCAGAAATGCATAATATCCAGCAATGTCAGGGCGCGACTGCGCAGGCTGCGCAAGCCAGGAGCACAAAGCACAACCTACACGTGGCAGTTGCCCACTAAGTGCTGGGCAACTGGAGAAACTGAGCTAGGGCACCGGCGTGCCTCTGGAGCCTCCCTGGGCTCTGCCAAACAAAATGCCCCACGTTGTTGGAGCGCACCAGCGCTCTAAAGGGATGTGCCCCACGTTGGAGCCTCGGGGGCTCTTTAACAAATATGCCCACTCACGGAGCGGCCCGCTGCCTTCCGGAGCCGCTCGTGGCACCAGAGAGATGCCCTCGTGGTTGGAGCCTCACTGGGCTCTGGATTACTGCTGCCTTCAACAAGTTGCAGCTGCCCACTGTCAGATGGGGCAGCTGGGAGGTAGCATGGACAGGGGGCGGCCACTGTCACGGCGGCCCTACACACCCCCCAACCACCGAAGCTCGCGCCCCATTCACCGGCTCCTCTTTGGTCTCGTGGTGACGGCGGCTGCACCCGAGGCCCTCTCCTCCGATGGTAGGCTCCCGCCGAACCTCGGGCTCCGCTTCCTCTTGCTGCGGGGCCGTCCACGGGGTTTGAATGCGGAGCCTACGGGCTCCGTGCACGAGGGCGTTGTGTCCCAGTGCGGGGTGGGCTCCCGCCTGGGTGGGGCGCAGTACTTCTCTTCAGGGCCCCGGGGCGCAGGGTAGGCTCCTGCCTGCTCCGGGGCTTACAATCCAGCGCGAGTCTCTGGAAGGAGGCGGGGTAGGCTCCAGCCCTCCTAGTTCCGATTCCGGTTGTCCCGGAGGCCCGCCCACGGCTCGCCTGACTTCCTGGTCGGGAGCCGGAGGGCGAGGAGTTTTTAAAGCTCGGTGATAAGAGGGGTAGGCTCCCTCGAAATGCAATATACGGCGGGGTGGGCACCCGCCGTGAAATGAAGACAAATAAGCGGGGTGGGCACCCGCCAACGACCACGGCAATGTCCCTGGCAGGGTGGGCACCTGCCAGGGGACTTTAAAATCAGCGAAGACGGGGCAAACGTCGGGTGGGCACCGGCTTTCAGAAATAAAGCGTTCCTGAGCGCTAAAGGCAAATAAAAGCGCTTCCAGGCGCTTAGGGACACAAATGAAGCGCTCCCAGCACTTTGGGGGAGAATAACCACCAAGTCCAGCAAAGTTCTTAGGAAGGTGGGCAGGGGGCAAGGCTGGGCCAGGGGCCAGCTCACTGGGCCTTCCAGGCAGGAAGGCAGTCCAAAGTGGCGGTTCCTCCTGGCCTCCAGCAGCAGCAGCCCCCCTCAGGATCCTGGAAGAGAACCAATTCTGTGGGGACACAGCCCCATTTTTATACATCTTTTCCCTTTGTTCTGGGTTCAGGGTGAGGGGGAAAACCAGTCGCAGCTGGTTGGGGAGCACCCTTGATGTGCTCAGCCCCTCACTCTATTCACTGGCAGGGCTAGGGTCATCAGTCGCACCACAGGGGGCGGAGCCAGCATTGTGTGGGGAAAGCCCTGCCCTATTCAGGTCCAAGGTGCACTCCTCCCCAGCCATCCGCATGCTATTCTCACACTCACCACTGAGGCAGACCCAACCAGACTCCTGGAGCCAGGCTCACCAGCCAGCTACAGCCAATCACACGCCAGACACACTTTACACTAATATGCCAACTCCTAGAAGTGGCACTTCCGCACATGACATAATCACGCATCATACATCATTGCAAGCATTCGATTACACGAGTCCGCACATACCAAACTCGAGCCTGCACACCCCACGCATCAGGAACTACCAGGGACACATACATTCCCCATGCATTCCTATGGGAGGGCAGGCCTAGCTCACCTCATGCACTCAGAGTGCGCCCGCACTTTACTCTGGGACACAGGGAAAGTGCGCAGAAACCAAAAATCACTACCACCATGTCACCAATAAAAGCAAAAAGTTCAGGGGTGAACCTGCCAGAAGGGCCAAGTCCAACAGTCATGTATGTGTATTTTAGTTTTACCATGTGTGTGGGAGAGAGCACAAGCACTTTACCACTGGTTGGCAAGATTAAAGTGCAGTGTTATAATGCCAACAAAAAAGGGTTCAGCAAAGCAGGGTAGTGAAGGCAAAACGTCGGGGGGAAATGCCACGCCAAAGGTGTCAGGTCTAACAGGATGGCTACCCATTTGAATTGTTAATGATTCTATAGATGTAGTCCTTGGTCACTAAAGTAAATATGGACAGCCATGCATGAGCTGGACTGGGTGTCCGAAGAGTAGGAAATGGTAGGCAACACATTGGCACAGTGTTTAACTGTTTTGTCATAGAAGAAGGACATGCAATTTTTACAGAGGGGGTATGAAGATGCCTCTTGGGACTAGAGAGAAGGATTTGTGATCATTGCTTCTAAACACGCTAGAGGTTGTTCAGTGTTTTAGTGTAGTCAAGGTGACGTTGGAATTCACAAATGTACGGGCAGACCGTCCGCTTCCAATCAGCAGTGACCCCATTGGCTCCATCGATGGAAAGCTAACTCCGAAGGCCTGACCGAGTGCTGGCCATCACAGTATGGGCATCAAACCGCCTGCCCTATTTACGGCTGATTGGGTGATGTCCTTTTTTCTGTTCCTCACTGACAGGGAAAACCTGGCAGAGACAAACACAAAAATAGAAATAATGACCCCCCATGCCCAGGGGGAAACTCAATGGGTGTGGGGGTCATTAGATATTTACTTTTGAAAAAAACCTCCTACTTCTCATTCTTCTGGGTTACCTAGATTGCACCATTGCTACTTCTATTTTACACCAACACTTGCAGCTTCATTTTGACCAACAGACAGGTGCAAAATGTAATTTTCAAACCAGTCAGAGTGCAGGTGTCTTTGCACTTGTCAGGCAGTGTAAATGTAGCTGCCTATTTATCATCTATGCATTCTGGGAATGTTTGTGCATATTGCAGAGGTTTCAATGCAATGTCTGTAATCTTGCCCTTATTTAAAACATCCGAGGGCCAAATGATTGGCATGAAAAAACATGCTCAGTTTCACATTTGGAAAATGGAAGGTGCACAGGGCCTCTCCAGCTAAGGCAGCAGTGCGTCTGGAATGCGCGCTATGCTCCAGGAAGCCAAAACGGTGCATGTTCTCCCACCACCAATCTATGCCATTGATACAATAATTGCTGTGTAAAGAATCCCCTTCTTCAGGCATCCCCCTTTGTCCTAAATTACAGCATTTCCCCTGCACTGAAAGCATTTGAAAGCAATCGTCTCTGTTCAAATGATCAACCTATTATTCTGAAAAATAATAGTGCACAAGAATTCGAATAACTTGAATCACCAAACTACGAGACTCAATTCAAGCTTCTACTTTCATTTAAAGTTCGCAACGAGAATTAGAATTGCAGACATCGGGTGAAAGGTAGTTCAATCACCCTGAAAAGAAAAGAAATATCCCCGAGAGTAAATTTGTGTTAATGGGACTTTGCCTTCCTGTCTTTTGAAAGAAAATATTGTTAAAAGCCTGTGATCTTGACAGGCTGTGTTGTCGGAAGCCTGATAAGATCACAGTGTCTGGACAGTGCAAAAGGGCTGTGCAGTGGAGCCGCCTGCCCGCCTTCCATGTGCAGGCCATGATAAATGGCGCTGGGCCCGTGCTGCGCTCCAGCGTCCAGGCTTGGAAAGGGATAACCATATCTGCCCCCTCAGTCGTCGGCTCAATTAGTCAACACCTCATGTACAACCAGCCGGACGGTGAAAACCCCGCCGAGCACTGAACGAGCCGAAGAGGCCTGCTCACCGCGCAGCAAACAGGCGCGTTTTCTTTCCACCAATGTGTGAGCTATAAAAACACGTTTTCAAAACAAGGTTCAAATGAGGTCTTACGTGATTAGTAGAAAACGCGTTTTTTAAGGGGGGGGGGGGGGGGGGGGGGACTGATATACTCATCGGTAGTAAAAGTTTTTTTTTTTTAAAGGCTGAAGGTAAATTGTGCTTACTTTACATTTTTGAGGCTGTTTTCATTTGCTGTCTTGAATCTTAGTAGTGATTTTATGCGTCTCTTGCATTCTGATATCATAACCAGGCTCAATTAACGTGCCAACATGGCAGTCAGCACATGAGTCAAGGTCAAGCAAGAAACAAAAAACAATGGATAAGCAGAGGTGATAATAGGGAGGAAATAACCTGGGCACTGGCTGGTGCCCGACCACTCTCAACTCGTTCTGAGATCAGGAATTT
Organism: Triturus cristatus; assembly: GCF_964204655.1. NCBI lineage: Eukaryota > Metazoa > Chordata > Amphibia > Caudata > Salamandridae > Triturus > Triturus cristatus. The sequence goes on from NC_140588.1 coordinate 496,110,696, forward strand.
TTATCTACGTCTTTAAAAATAACACAAGGATTGTTTTTCCTTAGGCTATAGATATGATTGCACGTTCGCTTTTGTATGACACCCAGCTCACACCCCTACGAATTCAGCCTATGAACATTAAAAACATTTCGTAAAATTAAAAATGTGATTTTATCGGATTCAACAAGGCAATGAAATGTACACGAGCAAAAATAAACAGACCACCGCTTGCTCCTCATCAGTGTTCGAAATTCCCCCTGCCAGTTTGAGCTACAGCTCTTGGAAAGCTGCATTGGGCGGAACTCATCGACTTGCATCCCACAAACAAGGAATGCCCTACATTTCTAGGTCTTGAAATACTAATTTTGCACTGTATGCAGGAATTTACTGTACAGCTGCCACCAATAAATTTTTTGTCTGGAATCAACTGCTCACACCTAGGTGTGCATCGCACCCAGTACCTGTACATTATCAACAAAATCTACATTAAACTACAGTTTCACAATAGTTAAGCCTAGAGTTGCGTTTGACGCACTAATCCTATAGTAAATCAGGATATCAAACGGAGATATGAAATTGATTTCCACATACCTGCACTCCTTGTGGCATGTCAAGAATTATCATTTTTCTCTTACCCCACTTATATTTAGATTCAATCACTTGCAGGGCCAATTGAATTACTCTGTTGGCCAACTGAATGCTCAAAGGCCTTCCCATACAATAGAGCCATTAAGCAGTAATTAGGCATCTTCCTGGAGGAGGAGCGTGCAGGCGGAATCTGCATGTGCTGATTATTTTTCACACTGCACCTGGGGTGGGAAAGCTAAACCCCACTGAAACAAGCATTGGCATAGCCAATAGTCTCGCCTTTGGGACCTCATAAGTGTTTAGCCATGCAACACTTGATGTTGTTGCACCAAGGATATTGTGCTGGATAACTAAACATTAATAAGGTCCCAAAGACGAGACCTATTGGCTATGCCAATGCTTGTTTTATTTTTGTCCACAGTAAGCACAGTTTATTCAACTTCTCATTCTTAGCTTTTGTTAGGTTGGCTGCAGGCGTGCTGTTCAGAAACAAGTCCCACAGCCAAGGCAAATGCCTGTCACTCTCACAGTGGAGGAAAAGCCAATGGAAGAAGTGGGCTGACCATTTGCATCCTGTTGAATGCTGTGAGGAGGGCAGCACATTTGTGAATGGCACTTGAACAGACCAATGGATGAAGAGGGCTGACTGAAAGGCCCTGTATGTATTAGTGGCTATTTTAAGTATGATTTTTTATGATTTATGAAAATAAGTGGCTGGCGAGACAGATAAAGTTGTCCCTAGGAAATACGTAAAAGCTAAAAAACGAATGAGGCACGCTTGTTAAATCATCCGAGACAGGGATGCTTAGTACAAGTTGACCAATCTTAGCCTTGCATCTAATGAACAGTCAGTAGAAAATGCAGCCATTCCATGTGTGTTTCGAGCTGCCCCTTCAGATGAACACATTTTCTCTGGGGAGCCGGAGCAGTCACAGGGCCCTTGGGGTGTATTTTTACGTTGGTTACACAATGACAGTGTTGGCTCTGTGTCAGTGTGTGTTTTTGGTAATTATCGTTAGCTAATCTCACGCACATGCTATTTATTAGGGGAGACAACAGATGAGGTTAAGTGTTCGATGCCTGCTCCCTCCCCTACTGAGCCCCTTCCATTGGGATAACCCACACCCAGTAGACAGCAGTTTACTTAATATCTAATTGAGCAAAGCAGTGATTGAAACAGGCACAGTTGCGCTATACAAAAGCCGCATGACACAGCAAATGCAATGTATATTTCTGCCACGATTATGTGGGTTTATCACTTACACAAAAAACATGGCAAAATAGAAGAATACAGCCAGCTCGGTGGGGAGAAACATTGCAGAGCGAAGCATTTGAGCTAAGACTGCAGAAGAGAAACAGAGATGGGCTGCAACAGTCACGGAGAGACGGCATGAAATAAACAATCAAAAGTGATTCGGCCGCGCATGAAATCGAAACTGATCGCTATCGTGATCATGAACAAAGGGGGGCGGGAAGATGGGGAAAAGGTCAATTAAATTGACGAGGAGGGAATGCGTGGGGGGAAGGGGAGCAACACGGTGGGTGGAGGGCTGCTAAAATGCGGATCGCTTAAGCACGCGTAAACAACAAGCAGGAAGTGGGATAAGGGAGGGTGGTAGGCGGAGAGAGGCACGCAGGTTGACAAATGGTGTGCACTTTCGCGGCCGCTTTGATGTTCTCAGTGGTCACACGGCTCACTGAGAACATCAAAACGGCCGCGAAAGTGATCACGCAGGCTGACAAATGGTGCGCGCGCCCGGCGCACATGCACTGTAGTTGGAGGCCTGAAAAGCCACTAGTCTGCACTTCCAAATCCCGCTTACTAAAACTCTCGCAAGAGCAGCGCTAAAGCGCTGGCTCAGGCGAGACCTAAAAAGGAGGGAAGCCAGACCTCTGGAGTCAATCACAGGAAGTGTTGCCCTTTGAAGGTTTGGAGGGAAGGGACCAAGTAGTGTTGGCAGTTAGGGTGTGGACTAGGTTCTCATAGAAGGTCTTTCAGGAGAGCACCTGATGGCACCATTTTGGAAATTCCCAAAATACTGTACAGGATGGTTGGGGCAGGAATGGAATGATGATGTTTGATGATTGTGCAGAAGTCCCAACTTATCCAGCCCACTTAAAAACCCTTGGAAAAGGAAGAGACGTTTGAGAATAGACTGGAAGAATGCCCAGCTGTAAGAGAGAAGACTCCTGACTCTTGCAAAGTTGGGCTGTAGGACTTCTGGATGTCGAACTGGCACCCAGGGACTAATGGTGCTTGTCCCCTTAAATCCTTTGGTGGACAGGATAGGGACAGACATTCAGGGGGGCCATAGAGGGTTCCCATAAATCTTCTGTGAACTGCTCCTGCAGGGGTGTGACCTGTGCTGACCTAGGTGCTCTGTAGTGGTTAAAAGAGGCTGCGGCACATGAAGAGTACAGGCTAGGAGGCCACTCTGCATTTGGTCTAGTGGATGTGTAGGGTACCATGGTCTTAGGGTGTCACCATAGGTATTTCCTCAGTCATCCTGTCTATATTTGTAAATTAATGCATAATATTGAGTAGTGTGTTTATTATAAAGTACTTTACATGTTATAAGTAAAAGGACTGACTCAGGAATGATACACTGGGTGTTGTTTGTTTTGTACCTGTTTACTGGTGTACTAGCCCACATCAGCCTTCCCGAGTAGGCCTTCCGCTGCTCCGCCTTGCTACCTTGAGAGTCAAGTCCTACAACGGGTACTTGGTTCATATTAGACAGAAGGTGTGGACTTATTACTTGTGAAGGAGCCACATTCTTTCCAGCTAATAACTCAATTTCGTACAGATATGATGCATTTTCATTTATATGAAATCATTCAGCTGGAATGCAGGTTTTATCTTGTGGGGAGGCCTAGTATCTGTCTAATTCTTTTCTTCCAGCTACCTAGTCTCTAAGAATGACAGTGCATGTACATCATGACAGCCCAGGCCAGAACCACTCTCTATGCTTTGCTGTCTCCCTTTCTATAATCAGGATGTTGTTCATAAAGGCATGAAAGGTAAAGAAAACCTGAACATTCCAATTGTAATCATGGTCAATTCTTAGCTTTACCATACAGACAGCAGCTTCACTAATCACTGAACTGTAGCAATAGAATGCTTTTTCTAAGAAAGCAGAGTATGTGTTTTTCTAAAACCGTATGTTCCATACTAAGACATTAAATATAATTGTCTCTTCTTTTTTACTACAAACAATGAATTAGTAAAATGCAGTATTTCAGTTACTGTTCTCAATCAAACTTTTTCTTATATGTAGAAAAGCACATTTGGATGGTAACTACACCAAAATATACATGTAATAAAAGTACACAATGGGGTGCAATATGGTACTATATTGCCATCTTTGGGTCTAATAACAATTGCAATTTTCTCAAGTTTCGGCTTGTGGTGTATGTCACCAGAACCCCTCAATAGAAACATGGGACCATATCACACAGTTACCTATCATGTATTCTATATGTCATATGAGAAGGATAATATACATCACTCACAAAGGAAGGAGTACTTGTTGGTAGTACTTTAAGAAAGCTGCTATTTCAACAAGGAATCGTTCTGGGACAGTACAAACTGCCTTGAGGTGATGGTAAGGTAGCGATTCAAATGTCTGAGTTACATGCAAAACCTATTTACCAATGTCAAACTTATGCCTGGTGCATAGATGTATTGCACGTTGCACCAAGATACATCATGGCCTTAGCTCACATGCCTTTGCCCCTTAAAAAACCAACCCCTAACATTCAATGTTCTTTCTTTATTTTATGTCTATAAAGTGGACTCGACCCACTGTACATCAGACAATAGTGATTTAATGCTACACCACGTCACATGGAACCAGAGGAAATTCTTACAAGCAATTCTACAGCCAACAGTAAATATGAGACTGGAAGTGGGGTGGGTAGATATGTGCAAACAGTTAGCCTGAGGAAACACAAGGAAAAAGGAACAAAATGGATCATGATTACGGACAAAAATGGTTAAGCATACTGTTCTCGAGGGGTTGGCAAACACTGGGGAAAGCAGGATGGGAAGCAAGGAAGAGAAAATGTTGCTACACAGGAGAGGTTAGGTAAAGGAGAAATGTCATACAGGAGAAGTGGATGAAGAGTAAGGTGAGCTCAGGTTAAAAAGTGATTAGGGGAGCAGGAATAGAGAGAATAGGGCAAGAAGATCAATTACAGGAGATATTTAGAGTGAGGTGTTTAGACGTGGTTCGAACAGAAAATGTTTTGCATTTTTGTGAAGGTAGTGAGGGATTCGGCATGCCTGATTTTGGAAGTGAGTATATTTCAAGTCGTTGTGGTACCACAGAATGCTTGAGAGGATCCTTTGTTGATTTCTTCAACTTTTTTTTCATCAGGTTCATATGATAGATGGACGAGGGTAACGAGGTTTGTACAGAAATAATCTTTTGTATGTAATGAAGGGGCAATTTAAAATGTTATTCTTGCTTCAGTCGAATGACAATGTAAGTTTTTAAGTACCAGGGAGACGTGGTCCAATTTTTTTGTTCCAGACAAAAGTCTAGCTGCTGAGTGGATTTCTGCTTTAATGGGCATTAAGTAAGAAGAGGAAACACCAACTAGATGTGCCTTTATTTGCATAATCAGTGTTGGAAAAAACTAGTGACTAAGCAAACTCCTTTGAAATCATTGGTTTGAAGAAAGATTTTTCGAGTCTGGACAGAAAAGAGTTGTTAAGAGGTGAGGAGCTTGGTGTCTTTGATATGCTGGTTATCAGACAGGTAAATATCAACACAATTTTCCAAGACCTTTCCTAGCTAAGGAATGTTAGTCACTGGATTTTAGTTTGCAAGATTGCTTGGATCCAGGTGGAGTTTTTTTTTAAGAAGAGTGAGCTACCGGTTTTTAGGGAGTCAGGAGGTGTTCCCTAATTCACCAATACATTGATTAATGTATACCGATGGTTGAAGATCAGAAACAAATTAGCTTTGAGAATTTTGGAAGGTATGAGATCATCATGATAGGATGTTGGCTTTAGATCTTTGAAAATGTCTGTTCAATGATCAGTCGAACTAGTGGACATACTAATCCAGGGATTTACGTGCAGGTTAAGTGAAGGCAAGGTGGTGTCAAAGCTGTAGGACGGATTGAGTTTTTCATAAGTTGAAGACTAAAATGTAATTGCATTTCTGATGGTTAGTCAGTAAAGGTTAGATGACTGAGAGAGAAGAAATTGCTTTTACAAAATTGAAGAGTTGCCTTGGTTTGTTAAGCAAGTTGTCCCAAAAGGTCTTGCAATTGTGCTTTAGCCCACCTGAACTGCATGTACCCACAACCGAAGAAACTCCCATCACTCCAATTGGGAAAGCCCTCTCCTTTTGCAGGAAACCAAGCATGGACACATGTTTTAAGGAAGTAGTCATTGGGTAATCTTGATCCGGGATGACTCATGTTAGTGCCATATTATTTTCCTACACAAGATAATCTGGGATCACAGTAAATCGTGTAAAGCACATTTTTTCCTCTCTCACTTATATCACGAAAACATCTTTTGTTTCACAGATAACATAATGCGCCATACAATTATTTGTTTGTATACTGAGTGCGTGTGGTATGGTACTTGTGTGAATACAGATGACATGGCATAGAAAATGGACAGGCTATTGGTACGGCTAGGCTATGTGACAAAATGTTTGCTTCAAAGTAAGTTGCTGATTTTCAGAGTTGCTCTGCTGGACCCTTCCAAATTGAAAATTTGTAAAACTAAACTTTTCTTTAAATACATTATTATTGCTTTTGCCATTGCTTGTTTGTAAAGCAATGAAGAAAAAATATCAAAATGGCTTTTGGTGTGTGAAGGCACATACGCATGCACCGGAGGCCACATTATTCCAAGATATCCATCGGTGCTTAATGACCTTTGTGCCCTCCCTGACCCGCCCCCCACGGTTCTCAGATTCAATGATAATAGTAGAAACTAGGTACAGAACCAGGGGCATTGTACAGTGTCTTTTGTCGTCAATGGTGTAAATGTCTGTTTACTTACTTGAGCACTGCGTCACCTGCACCTTGTTCACTGATCCATTGACCATTACATATAAATTGTGAATCCATACTATTGACAGCAACCTTTATCAGTCCCTTGTTTTCTTTCTTTTTTATGTTGGAGTAACATGATATTGCTGTATAGAGTGCTAGGACATTGAGTGGCAGATTTCCCAAAATATTCTAGGGGTTTCCCACACTTTGAATGAGTCCCACCGGACTTTGTGTACATATGAGACTATGCGCAGGCATAAGTAGCCATGGGTTTTCTCAAACAATAAAAACATGCTGCATGTGCAAGAGTCTTATATCATGCCAAACCAGCTAACATTCTGGCTTTCAAAAAAAAGTTTAATTCACCTTTTGATGATGTCTGACAGACATTTTCAACCTGTACATTAGATAACTATAGCTTGTGCAGAAGAGCAAAAATAAAATAAGTGTGCTGCTGTTATGCCCACTTTTTGGAAAATATAAAAAAAAAGGTAAAGCAAGGCCCAGGGAAGGATGGTGTTGCAATGGACCAGTGTAGATTTTTTGGGCTTGGGGTCAGGTACCAGTGAGAAGGCACACGCTCTCCCCTAAAACTAAGAGAAAACATTAAGAATAAAGCAGGAAGAAGGGAGGGGTGGGAGATCAACTGAGGAATCGGTGGGGAGAAAGCAGCAAGCACAGCAGAATTTAGGAGACCAATACTGTAGAGTGAAACAGGCACAAAAGAGGCAAATAGAAAAACACACTTATGTTACATGGAGTACTGAAAAAAGCATTTCCCTGATTCTACGGAGTGAAAGTATATTTAATCCACCCAGAAAACTATAAAAAGCAATTCTCCAAAGGAGGGACAGGCACACGAGAAGGACCAAAAGCCATTAATAAAGAAGCAAGCAAATGATATTGAAAAGAATGGTAACAAATGAAAGTCAAATGGTTTACTCAAAGCCCACTCTGCGTATTGGTAATGTATGCAATAGATCTTTTTTTTTTACAACAGCCAGCATCTAAAAATGGTGGCAGGCTTGCACTATATTGCAATTAGTCAGAGCGAGAAGGCATGAAAGAGTGACAATTAAAATGTGACACCCTCTTCAAATCAGGGCGTCCCTTGCAAATCAAATGACATTGAAATAATTGGAAGTGATTAGAAATATGTCATGCTGCGGAGATTCTCTATATGGAACTTCTTATCATTTTCAGAGCCAGTATATTATAATTCTGCATGTCGGTTTCCATGTTAAAATCGGGACATACCCACCACTTTTAAGTTGTTTTGAGTGACAATGAAAGATCAACACATTTATCCAGTTAAAAGATCACAAGTAAAATAATTTAACATTTAGCTTCCGAGAACACGTCTTCTCCTTTGTCAGCATCCACTAGAACACACATCAAATATTGCTAGTTACTATGCCAAGGAGTAAACGTAGGAAAAGCATATTCAGAATTCAAGGTCAAGAATCAAAATCTATGACAAAATACAGCAGAATAATACAAAACCTTGAATACTCCTGAAAGTGATATACATTTCTGAAAACTAAATATTCTGTGGCATTAATGGAGGTTTGCTCATTCTCCTCATGGTGTAATGCTACAAAGGGCCTGATTTACAGAACACCTTATACTGAAAGAACACTAATATCTAAATATACTTCATATGGCTCCACAGCTGTCCTCCCATATTATGTTACACATGTCAGCTCATACATATAGCATACATGTGTTTAATCATTTTCAGTAAATGCTGTATGCTATCAAAAATCCTGAGAACCTTAGATGTCAGTAGGTTTTCATACGTTATGCCCCGGTTTTAGGGTGCTATGAAAAAATACATGGCAAGTGAAAGTGGTTCCCGAATGTCAATGAATTTGGTTCCCAGTTGTCTATTTCCTATACATTTACTGCTTGACTATTTTTCTTTCTGGCTGCAGTGCTCAGAACACCCAAAAGAAAAGAACCACAAAAAGCTACTTATAGAATGTGGTACAAATTGTGTGCCAAATACTATTCTTAACATTACTTCCGGTCTATTGTTTCCCTATCACATGACCTTGGTAAACCCATAAACCTTTGGTATTCATTTTCTAGGAAGCTTGTGGTAATGTAGAATGAGCAAGACATTTAGTATAAGCTACAAATAATTTTACTTTGGCAGAAATATATAGCATTGTGGCTAAAATATAGTTTTCACAAAGGGCCCGATTCACAAAAGTAATCTGAGACAAAATCCTAACTTTACGACTTTTGGTATTCACAAAAGGCATTTAGGAGTAGTAAAGTTAGGATTCCTAACTTTACTACTCCTAAACTGAGACAACATTCTAAATGTACGATGTTCTGTAGTCACAAAAGGCAAGTAGGAGTAGTAAAGTTAGGATTTCTAACTTTACAACTCCTAAATGCCTTTTGTGAATACCTAAAGTCGTAAAGTTAGGATTTGGCTCAGATAGCTTTTGTAAATCGGGCCCAAATTTCCCACTTACATGCCCTTATTTCTATTAGTAGCGTTTTGAAGAAAGCAATATGAAATGTGAAATAACCTGAAAATGAATGAACAAACTATGTAATGAATTCAACATATTTACAGAGCATATTTACAAAGCACCTTTTTGAAGCAAATGATGGCCTCAAAGCTCTGACCTTCGTTTTCGGGTTGTAGACTAGAAGATGAAGAAGGAAAATGGGAAAGCGCAGGGATGAGGACAGAGTAACATAATATGTAAGCGTTGCAAGAAGCACACATTTCCGTGTGCTTCTTGCACTGAAACTTCAGACACTCATTTTTTCAGAGATGTAAAGGCAACTTATCCCAGAGCAGAAGACCACGAATGGCAAAGCTTCTTTCTTCCAGCTGAAGTCAGTCGAAGTGGTGGGACTTCCAGTTTAGCTTGCTCCTGTGATAGCAACTCCCCAGTATCTCTGCATTTTGTTTCCCAGACGACCAGCGGTCGAAGTGGGCACGGTGTGCCCCTACTTCTTTAATTGATTAGGTTCCGTTCCCCTACTTTTTCATTTGAAAGATGCGTCCCAGGACGCCAGAAAACATCAAGGCCTATAGATAAGGCTTGCCGTTCGGGGAGGGGCGGGGTGAGCAGAGAAGGAAATGGACTCTGTCTTTTCTTTCTGGCCCAGAGAAGACTGACAGTGTCCACTTCTGCTCTGCCACTGTCAGCTGCCCCCCCTTCTTCTTCTTCTTCCCTCTCTTTCTGTCTCGCTCCACCTCTCTCACTGAAAACCGAGACTTCAAGAAACTGGTATTACCCTGTCTTTCCTCCTTTCGTTTATTTGTTCCCTTTTGAAATGGATCCAAAAAAAGAAAAAAACTTCTGGTGGAAACGTGGTCTTTTTCTGAAATTTTCAATTTCAAAGTGCAGCCTCGAGATGGAGAGAAATAAAACATTCAAAATATGAAAAATAAATAACCGCAGCAACATAGAGCGGTCGCAAAGTGGCCAGTGTGATTTTATTCACACCCAAACACATTAGTGCCACTTTACATTGTTTGCCGGTGAATCACTACTTTTATGCTCTTGTCTCTTTTTGAACAACATTGTTTTCCCTGGGTGGGAAAGTGCACCATTCCTGGAGGTACTGAAATGCCTGCTTGATGCGTGGATTGGAAAACAAAACAGGGGCTGTGTGTTCACCATACTACTTACGTATTGTAAGGATTTAAGCAATGGGCATTGAAACGGGTCCCTTCTGGGCCCTGTAGTCATGTCCATAACCTGTCAGGCAAAAGCACTCATTAATTTCTGAACAATGAGCATAAAAGCGTTAAGGTAACCATGTTGTTCCTGCTTACACGCACCTGCTTTACTTAATCTAGCTGCCTGCCTATGAGTGTTTGCTTTTTCCAGGATGTTGTTATTTTCTTTTTAGGCAGTATATTGCTCTTGTCTAGTACGTAATTTGAATTGAGTCACATTCAGGTGTTTATAGCAGCCACAATTGGGTTGTAGTTGAAGACAGTGCGAGTTTCTCTCAGTGGGGCAGTATGGTGTTCAGTGGGGGAGAGGATGTGGCACTATAGTCAGAGCTGCCGAATTTGGAACTGGGGAACCAGGTGCAGCCTTCATGAACAGTCCCCCTGACCACTATCCTGAGGGATCCCATTCCCCTGCTAGACCTTAGAAGGTCCCACAAGACCTTGGAAGCCCTGGTGTCTTAGCACCAGCAGGTGGATCCTAGCGGTGGCAAGTGTGGGTTAATCTTGAAGGCCTGTCCACCACTATCCATACTGAAGTTCACCACCAGTCTTGCGGGAAGGCCTATGAAGCAGCACACCCTAGAGCAACAGTACTCTGTCACTGAGGTGACAGGACCCTTGAGCAGGGCGGCTCTAGGACAGTGTGACCAGTATGACTGCACTGAGCGCTGACTTTGGGTGGGGCATCATTTGGCTTTTGCAAGTATATTATGGTTTTCAAAGCACTTGCTGCCTCCTTCCTGGCCTCCAGCAATTTTCGGCAACAACAAAAATGTCAAGATAACTCCGGTGATTAATGTTCTTAGTAGAGAGATGGTGTTTTGTCTAGTGGAAGTTTTGGCTCATGCAAAGAAAGTGCAGAGGGTTAATATGCGTGTTGCTAAGAACATGTACCAAGGAGATCACAAAGTGCACATAATGTAAATAGGGCAGTGGGTTGCTGCTTTTGTCAGAGATCCTTTTGTTTCTGGCAGTTTATAAGTCAAAATTCTAACATAGAACAGTGAGCTATTAACTGTCATCTAAGAGCTGCACTCCATCTGCAAGCTATAAATTAGAGCGTTATGTTTTTTTTCCCAAGTCTTTGTTTATCCTATAGTAGCAAAAAAGGGTTTATTTGGCTAGTAATCAAAATGTGTGATGCAAAGTGCTCTGACACCCTACACTGGTATTAATGGGACAGTAAATGTTCTGATATTTTATTATTATGACATTTTTACAGTCTAACAGCTAACAGTCTCTGCAAATATTTGTCCTTATTAGTACCAGTCTAACATACAAATGCAGCGGTGAGAAAGGTGACCAATCAACCTTTGCAAAGGGCCCTCCACTTCATAGCAGCACGTCACATTTTTTAGTAACTTTTGATTCGTTTGAGCTACAAAGAATTTATTAGTTAAAATCATCAGATTATGCAGCAGATGATGTATTATGTGGCATATATGGCAAAGCCATATAAATATGTGGAAAACATTTGCAAACTAGAATGTTTTGCCATTCATGTTTGAATTGCTCTTGTGGAAAATGGGGAGGAGAAGTGCTCATTACAGAAACTCCATTGCTCAAAGGCAAATGGCTTGTGATTCCACTTTTCAGCGTATTTGGGATGTTATGTGATTGGAAACATATTCCACTTTGTGAATGTATTTTAATGTCAATAACTCATATTAAACCTTAAATGAACATGTGTATCCATTGGTTGGATTAAATAACGTAATAAGTTGTAACCAGTTAGTGAAATGGGAAACAAATACAAAAAATCGGGATATTTTGCTCTTTTGGCCACATCTGACTCCGCCCACTGACCCAATCCTGGATCATTCCCACCCTCTAATTCACCGCCCACAGTTCCCCTACTTTTTTTCCCCCACTTCGACCACTGTAGACGACCCTTGAACTCCATGCATCTCACATTAAATTTGATTATGTCAACAGAAGGTAACCAATGTAGTATTCAGCAAATAAATTGTGACTTGCTTAGGGAGATCAGAAAAATATACCTTTATCTACATTAGGAATGAATGGGATATATTAAAGGCTAGAGCTCTTGCTCTGCAGGTCAACAACAATGTGTTTTAAAAAACAGACGCATGTTCAACCAAACATCCAAATTCTTGACCTGATCCAACTGCATTATATATTTGCCGAACACACTGGGAAATAGGTTTATATGGAAGCACAGCATGCCCAGGGGCGTAACACAGGCCCCCGCATCCCCCGCTCCAGGGGCCCCCTCAGAACAGAACTACGGTCTGAGGCCTCCGGATAAAATGCGGAGTGGGGGCCCCTCTGTGTACATTGCAGGGGGGCCCCTCAAACTTTTGTTACGCCACTGGGCATGCCCAGTATTTAAGCTGTAAGATGTCATCAGTGATGTCATTTGAGATGTCACCAGTGATGTCACTGATCATGTCATGAGGGATGTAATATGTGACGTCATCAGCAGTGCATTGCGGGGGCGCGAGCTATAGTAAGCTGAACTAACTATAATGGCGGAATTTCATTGGTTTTGTACGAGTGAAATGTCCAACTAACTATAAAGCCCCTGAAACCTACGGTTTTTTCAGTGAATTTCTAAGGTTTTTTAAATGCTAATTTCTAACTGTAACGTGGCTGAAACCTATGGTTTTTTCAGTGAATTTAAACGGTTTTTTAAATGCTAATTTTTAAGTGTAATACTAATTATACTTATGTTTTTTGTACTGAATTTGAAGATTTTTTTAAACTCTTAATTTGTAAATATATTATTTAATATACAATATTATATACTTTTCTGAAAATTGTATAAAAAAAACTTAAAACTGAAATATACTGTAATTATTTTGTTTTATTTTTTATTTTAATATATTTATATTATTTTCTTTTAAAAAAAAAATGTAAAAAAAATTCTGGAGTCGCGCACCCAAAGCGTATGCGTATTAAAGCCGCCATATTGGAAAAGTCGTGAAGGATCCGCGCACGGTGTGCGACGGGTGCATGTTTTTCAGTTACGTCATATATGAATGTGCGCGTTTGGTATGCGACTGGTACGTGACTCCTGCTCCCGCCTATTCGCGAGACATGCGCATTACCGTATGCGATGCTTGCGCGGTGGCGGGCCCCGCGTGATGTCATATACGTGCCGGGGGCAATCCCATGTGACCTCAAATAAAAGGATTTGATTGGTTAATAACATTTCCCACTGTAACTATTGATGGACCCCACCCATTTAAATCATTCTTCTTGGACCATCTTCAGAGAAGCATCACTTCTCCAATTTGAACCTGTTTGGTTTTTTATGTTTTTTTTGTAAAGTCTGATCAAAAATGGCATCTGGAGAGGAGCAATAGGTACTACTACTTTCTGAAGAAGTGTTGGAGGAAGACCCACCCATAAAGAGACCAGAGTCTGTTGTCTGGAAATTCTTCACTTTTCCAGATGGACAGAAGAAGGTGAATGCAAGAAAGGTGACATGTTTGCTGTGTGGGAGGGTCCTGTCGCGAGGCAGTGAGAAGAAATACTCCTGTGGTACAGCAAGTATGTACAAGCATTTGCGCATCATTCACCCCCGGAATCTTGCTCGGGAGGAAATGAGGCGAGCTGCGGAAAATCCAGCACCAGCACCAGCAGTTGCTAGCACCTCCGGAGCATCACAACCAACACCTCCTATGGACATTAGGACAGAATTTGCGTTTTTGAAACAACCCTGTGTGAAGTGCAAAAAAATGATCTGCTAAGGCGAGCAGTCGATGGATGCAGTTTATGCTGCCCAACGCAACCACCGCTGTTAATTTTTTTGTTGTTGTTGTTTTTGGAAAAATACAAAACAAAATACAAAAGAAAAACGAAGGAAAAAAAAGTTCTTGTCAGAACGAACTTATCTGGTTAAAAAAAAGAACTATAATTTCATGGTAATGTGTGAAAGGTTGGTTGAATATATGTGTAGAGCATGATTGAATGAAATAATGCATTAGTAGTGTATGGTGAATGTATAGGGGCAGATGTATGAGGAAGTGCTGTAGTGTGGCACTGCAAGCCTTTTTGCTGTACTATGCTGCAGCACTTCTGAAGCACAGAGATGCGACATATTTACATGAATATGTCGCATCTCTGTGCTTCCCTTTGCACTGGTGCACAAACTGTAGCCAAGTGCTGGCACAGGCACCCTTGCACCATGGTGCAAGGATGCCTGCATCATGGGGAGATTGTTTTTGTGCAGGAAGGGACACCTTCCTGTACAAAAACAATCACTAAAGGAATTTTCCTCCTTCAATTTATGGTGTAGAATGCAGCACGCATTGAAAGTGGAAAAAATGAGGAGAAATGAAAACATTTCTCCTCGTTGCGTCTTTCTACACCACCTCTAGAGTGGTGCAGCATTCACACACATCTAGATTTATGATTTCTTGTAAATCTAGATATATGTCTTGTTCCATGGGTGTTGTGTGGGAACATACACAGCAAAAGCCATGGAACGCCCCTTCAACAGAAAGTGTTGCATATGAAGGGGCTGTATTTACAAGGAGAGGAAAAGCCATGCAGGGTGGCTTTTCCTCTCCTTGTAAATATGGAACTGCCCCCAGCACAACCACTACGTCAGAAAGAATGATGTACTAGTGGCACAGGGGGCTTGTAAATCTGCTCCATAAGAGCTTACGTATTGGCAGAGTAATACGATAATTACATAGTGCTGGATGGATGATTGAGGAAATGCATGAGACTGACAAGAGGAATCCTAAGCTGCATGGGTACTACTTCAATATTTACTGGAGTGTACCAATAGTATGTATGTGGTTGGAGGTTTGTAGGCATTGTGCACAGTATACTGTAGGTGTACTTGTGTTAGTGACTAGGCTTTTTCATAAGTACATGACTAGTAACTGGAATGATTACAGTGGTGCAAACAGAGTGCATGGTGAATTTACAAGTGCTTGGGTATTGGTGAAGTGATAGGATAAGTAGATAGTGCTGGATGGGTGATTAGAGAAATGCATGGGACTGATAGGAGGATTCCTACACTGCATAGGTACAAACTAGATATTTAGAGAAGTGTACCAATACTATGTAGCTGGTTAAAGGTCTGCATGCATTGTGCAGAGAATATTTTAGGTGTATTTGTGTTACTGGCTAGGCCACTCCATAAGTACATCACTAGTAATTGGAATGATTACAGTGCTGCAAAGAGAGTGCCTGGTGAATTTATAAGTGCTTAGGTATTGGCGGAGTGATAGGATAAGAAGATAGAGCTGGATGGCTGATTGAGGAAGTGCACAGGAGTAACTGGAGGATTGCTACGCTGCATGGGTAGTTCCTTAGTATTTACAGGAGTGTTCCAGTAGTATGTATGTGGTTAGAGGTGTGCATGCATAGTGCAGTGAATACTGTAGGTGTACTTGTGTTATGGCTAGGCCACTCTATATGTATATCTTTAGTCAGGATAATTACAAGAGTGGAGAGAGAGTGACAGTGTGATTGTAGCACTGCATGAATACTACCTAGATTATTGCAAGAGTGAATCAGTAGTCGACAGGGGGTTAGGGGCCTGCATAGATTGTGCACATTTGACTGTAGCACATTGTCTCTTCATGCCTGAGTCATTGTCCAAGTGCATACATAGTGACTGAGTAGATAGGGTGCTGGTAGTTGACAGCAGGGTGAGTTTATAAGTGCTTGTGTCTCGGCACAGAGATTACATAAGGGCATGGTTCTGTGAGGATGATTGCAAGAGTGGAGAGAGAGTGACAGTGTGATTGGGGCACTGCATGAGTACTACCTAGATTATTACATGAGTGAATCAGTAGTCTACAGGGGATTAGGGGCATGCATAGATTGTGCACATTTAACTGTAGCACAGTGTCTATTCATGCCTGAATCATTATACAAGTGCATACACAGTGACTGAGTAGATAGAGTGTTGGTAGTTGACAGCAGGGTGAGTTTATAAGTGCTTGTGTTTCGGCACAGAGATTAGATAAGGGCATAGTTCTGTGAGGATGATTGCAAGAGTGGAGAGAGAGTGACAGTGTGATTGGAGCACTGTAGGAGTACTACCTAGATTATTACATGAGTGAATCAGTAGTCTACAGGAGGTTAGGAACCTGCATAGATTGTGCACATTTAACTGTAGCACAGTGTCTCTTCATGCCTGAATCATTGTACAAGTGCAAAGATAGTGACTGAGTAGGTAGAGTGTTGGTAGTTCACAGCAGGGTGAGATTGTTTTAAAAAAAATCTGTGTCAAAAATATTTTCAACATAGTGAACTATCTCTGCACATTGTATAAAAATAACATCCTCAATAACAATATATGCTGTCAGAATATCCCCGAAAAAGTGCTTAATTCACATTAATTTCTTTCCTCTAGGCCAAATGATATTCCGGAAATCCTTTATACTGAAATTGTCCAAAGTAATCATATTAATACAGTTTAACATACACCCAATAGGCCGAATTATGTTCTTAGAACTTTGGCTTTAAGAATATTAAGTATGAATTTGGTAATTTGTTTGGCAAACGATATCTAAAAACTAAATAAGCATCATTACAATATGTCCATCCTTTATTGCATTTTAAATGGACAGTGTAATGTCCAGATGTGGTAGAAGGTCACTCGTGAATAGTAATTGCTACAAAAGTTCTTCCTGATATTGATAGTTGAATTGCTACAACATTTTTAATTAATGTTTCCAATTTTCTTCCATCAGCTGTACAACGTTGTATCATTAAAATGATATATTGTCCAAATCTTTCTATGAATAGTGTTGATAACATGTCTGATTTGCATTGGCTACACTCCATGTTTTGATTTGCTGCTTTAACTAATTTGTTGAAAGACACTGTTTTACAATCTGGTACTGTTAAATATATAAATCTCTTAGTGTCTATGTTAGTGGTAGAAGTAAACCTACAATTTTCACATTCATGTTCCCATTTATAACGAAGTCCAAATAGATTTTCAATTTGTATTCCTTCCTCTTCTAATACTGCAAGCATATACATTAGAAATTACTGAGCATCTTGTTGCACATTCTGTGTAAATTGCGTAGAACCAGAACATATATCCAAAAGATTCTGAATATCAGAAACACTTTGTATTTTACTTTTATCAGTTCTTAATTTTTCAATGCAACAAGGAACAAAACCTTTTTTCATGATTCTCCATAATTTGCTGTTGCAGATATTCTAGAAAAAATACAACATTTACCACTACATTAGCATAGCAGTTGATACCTGAACTATTTTCTAACTGATATCCGACAATCTCTTCAATATTGTCCTTTTTCTTTTTTCTTTGAATTTCAACATTATCCTCATTTTTTTCTTCTCTTTAGCTTCACTACATATATTCTCATACCTTCTTTTTCAACCTACTACACGCTTTTCATATACAGGATATTCACCTAAATTGGGAGCATACAGTCTCCTTAACCGATTATACTCTCTTACACAATTTACATCTGCACTAATCTTTCTCTCATCAAAATCAATCAAATGCAATCCAGATAAAGTTCTGACTCGGGACAAAGCAACATATGCCATACCCTCTTTAAATACGGTACTTCCAATGTTTACCAAAGCACTTTCTACCATTAAACCTTGACATTTATGAATAGTCACCGCATATGCCAAAGAAAGAGGAAACTGTTTTCGACGAACATACAAATCTTTAACAAGCAAAAAACGAGCAGAACAACAAGCAATTTTTTTACTTCTTCAATCTGATCAAATTTGATTTTCAAACATTCAATTCCATCTTTTTTTTGATAATTAACAAAATCAAAAACTTTTCCCATTGCTCCATTTACTAAACCTTTTTCCACATCCAAATTATGCCGTAAAATAACCCTACAGTTTACAAATACATATAAATTCTTTTCTAAACCAGCATACAGATTTTTCTAAAGAATCCAATTTTGTTTTCAGTTTTTGCTGTCAAAATAATAGTAATTCCTTCATGCTCTATTTTATCAAAGGCTTCCATTTTTATTATTTGTTCATTTTCCAGCTTTAAAAGTTCTTCATTGAATGTACAACACTCTCGCAGCATTGGCATGAGGCAGATTATAGATTTATTTTCTGCAATTTTTTTGTATATTTTTGCAGGAACTATATTTTCATTTGGAAACAAGTTGGTAAGTAGCCGACTTTGCAAAGCTTGTTTGCCATGTTCTGTCAATACTCCAATTCTTATATCTTGAAGAATGGTTCCAAAATCTTCATCATTTGCTTGTCGCCTATTTTTAATGAGTTCTTTGTACTCAAAATATGACCAAATGTTAACGTTTCCAACACTTCCCAAAGACTTTCTGGTGTCTTCGTGCACAAGCATTTTAAATACTGGCTGCCCTTTTACAGGAGTAAGTTGCAGTAGATCACCAAAACTATCACATGTTTTCCTCCAAATAAGACATCGTATTCTGTTTTAAAAATTTGCTTCATTATTAAATGCACAAAGGCAAGCATTCAGTTTGAGACCATGCTCACCTCATCAATAACCAGAAGTTTCATTTTCTTTAGCACTCTTGGAACTTCATAGCAAGCTTCTCCATATAGCTTGTGATATTCCAATTTATTTTGATGTTCCACAGGTAGCATTAGTAAAAGATATAATGTAATTCCTTTAAAGTTGTGTGCTGCCAATCCAGTTGGAGCAGTTACAACACAAGACAAATGTGAGTCAGTTATTTTCCGTAGATAAGAGGTCAAAACTTTAATCAAGAAACTTTTTCCTCTACCAGCTTGACCACTGATATACATTCGGATAGGTTGAAATGATGTGCATGTGCATTCTTTCTTTTCATGAAGAACACCATGGTCGATCTGTTCTCTAACTTGCTGATATATTTCTTTCTGTTCAATATTTAGTTGTTCTTCCAAGTTTTCTAAGTCCATAATGTCTTCTTGAGCTTGATGCATTGCTGTTTCCACTTCATTCATAGCGATTGCTGCTTCATTTTCAAGAATTGGCTGATGCCCTAAATTGCTCTTTCACTCTGTTCAACTCCGTAAAGTCCTTAGGAATCACCACGGACAAAAACATGTCAACGAAGGATCACATCAAAAACTCAGCCAAAGGAGCGCTTTACACACAAAAATACCTCAATAAAATTAACCCATTCATTCCCCCTGATGATTTCAAGATGGTAGTACAATCTCTAGTCCTCTCTAAACCAGACTATTGGAACGCCATCTTCACAGGGATGCCGAAAATTAACCTTGCCCCCTTAAGATCATTGCTAAACATGGCAGCCCAGCTCATAACAGGTGATAAGTGGTTTGAACACATCACACCTGCCCTCAACATCCTCAACTGCCTTCCCATCGAAGGAAGATGTATTTACAAGACTGCTTGCATCACCCACAAAGCCCTTCACACACATACCACCAACTATCTAGACAACAAACTTATGAAAGTAGGAAGAACAGAACTCTGCGAAGCTCCAACTCACTTCTTCTCATACCTCCCAACCTGAAAAGGAAATCCACCGTGACTCGCTCTTTTTCTGGAGATGCAACTCCTCCTTCTCCTGCTTCAAAAGGGACATGATACTCCTTCTCCTCAACTAATACTTTAACACACATACCAACTGAACTGTGTTCCAATAGCTCACTCTCTCTATGAGTAGACCCTTTGTGACAGTCAGTTGTTTCATTGTTTGAGCTGTCTAATATGTCATTTACTCCTTTAATTCATGTTGTTCTAATTGTCTGCATACTGTAACCACCCTAGTTGCCTAACAATTCTTTGTCTCTATTTATGCTTGTACTTGAATCCAGGTGTCTCGCAATATGTAAAGATATTCATTTTATTTCCATTTTATGTAAAGCGCTTTGATATCTTTGGGTCTAGCTAGAGCTATATAAAATCTATAAGAAATAAACCTCATCTTCATTAGTAATATCTGACAGTGATCACAAACAGGCCACTTGTCAGCGTTGTGTCTGGAGTGATGCTCCCACACTACTGTGTCTCTTTTGGTGATGCACCACTCATGTATGGCATGTGACACAATGCACTGTAAATGCAGATACTGAGCAGCAAATCCGCTTGATAAGGGGGCAACGTTGACTAAAATGAGTTGCCAAACATCACTTGTGGCCTATATTTTGTTGCCTACATGCTGGCATGTGCAAATTTATATGTTGTGCTGCCACATGTACAACTGCTCCATACGTGATAAAGAGGATCTAGAAATTGTTCTGACAATATCCCATATGTGAGTAAATGACGGGTATACAGAGTATGTAGACATGGGTAGGTGAGTCGCACATAACCATTGATTGACATCATTACCCAGGTCAAATATGGAGGCAATGATACACATGCTTTAAAGAGCTTCAAAGACTTTCGGGCAATGTTCCGTTGCATGACATTGTGAAGTGCTTATGCAGTCTGGAGGTATGCACATGTGCATTTGTGAATGCTCATTTGTGGCTGGTGATGTACCTCAGGGAGTGCTATGCTGACATGGTGGGCTCATATGTGAATCTCACCACTCACTGCTACATTGGTATTTATGTTATCAAAACATGACATGTAGAGTGAATCTACTTCCGTATTAGACACAAGTAATACCTCTTTGTGGACTAATAATTTCCAATGCCTCATGTACTACAAATGTTCTGATGTCATTGAGGTGTTTACTTTACTTGCAAAAAAGCATGGGCTCATAGTTGACAATATAGACAGGGAATGTTCCCATGTAGACTTATGTACAATGGCATTTTGCCTGCTAACTGAAACCAAATTGAGCTATTATGTCTACATTATACTCTTCTGTAGTACATGTGACACCTACCTAGGCTAATCTGAGGAACCTGTCAACTGCATCATCTGGCAGTAGATAGGCAGATCTCTGTGGGTCGGAGTGCTGAATGGCCTCCAAGTGCAAACAAACCAACAAAATTTGATGGTGTAGTACCTGGAAGGCATTCACGCTGACATGTCTGGCTTACAGAGATCTTTTCAGGCTCTGGCTTCCACTCTCACAGCAGCCTTTCAACATTCCCACCTTTCCAGCCCACCTCCTACCCCTTCCCCAACTACTCTCCCTAGCCCCCTACCTGTCAAAAGCACACACAAACATCACACATTCTCATCGTCACAAGCAGAACACACAAACCTAAGAGGACAAAAACGAGCACACCCACTCAACATGCAGTCACCACACTCACCACCACATCCACCATCACATAGCCAGACACTATACCCACAATATCAGCCACTGACAATTCCCCCATCACACAGCCAGACTCTACACCCACAACACCAACCACAGACATGTCCACATCACACAGCCAAACACCACTCCCGCAACACCAGTCACAGATACTTCTACCATCACACACCCAGACACCACACCCACAACACCAGTCACAGACACTTCCACCATCACACAGCCAGGCACCACACCCACAACACCAGCCACAGACACTTCCACCATCACAAAGCCAGACACCACAGCCACAACCAAAGCCACAGACACTTCCATCATCACACAGTTAGACATCACACCCACAACACCAGCCACAGACACTTCCACCATCACACAGCCAGACACCACATCCACAACACCAGCCACAGAGACATCACACACTTTCAAACACAAGAAACATCCCACAACAAAGCATACATCAGACACCCAGAAACATGCATGCACTGCACATGCATCCACACCACAAACCTCACATCCCTCTACCTCCAAGACCCAATTCCTTGCCATTCCACCTCCCCAGTCTTACCAAAGTTCCCTTGACCTTTTTCCTGCTACAGTTGCCCTCACCCTAAACCCAAAGGGTGTTGTTTCCCACCTCTGCCCTACCCTTCCACGTCAAAACCCTTATGCCTCCAGTAAGGAGCAACTCCATACCATCAAAGGGGGTAAAAAACACTCCTGTCCTGAATCAGAGCCGCCCCCTCCCAAAACCAAAAGGCCCTCTACCCCTACAGACCCCAGAGCTTCTCAGAAGAAGAGACAGCCACCTGTTTTCATAGTCCCTATTCCACTCACCACCCTAAAAGGATACAAGATCCCAAAGATGGTCCGTCCCAGTCCTCCAAATCATGAGACCAGCTCTCCCACACCAGAATCCAGACCTCTCAATCCCGACTCCATCACTTTCTCCGACCTACCCAACCCTTCCAAAACTGACCCAATTCCTCCCTAGGCCCAACCCTGCCCCCCCCCCCCCAATCCATACCCATGCGCATCCCAATGATTTATCAGAGGTGTCTGGACTGCCCATTGGAGGCCCCTTTCCTCAGGAGGTTTCCCTGGCAGTGATCTTGTTGGCAAGTGTTTTGGCTCAGCAGTGTGCTGGTCCACATGGACATATTTTGGACTGGCCATTGGTCTTTGTCATTATCAATATGAGAGATTTGTCTGAGTAAAGACTGATTAGACTGATTAGTTCATGTTGACCTTTGTCCTGCATTTGCTACTGATGCAATTTGCTGTTCTTGGCATTTTGTGGAATGTGTGACAACAGTTGGGGTTGTTTCCCCATGAAAGTTGATCGATTTGTAGTGGTAAGTCTAGTCACACCTTGGAACAAGTTATGGAGTGACAGAGGACGAGGGTCAATGTTCTATGGTTTCAGATGTGATATATATCCCAATTGTGGCATGCATTTTTTTGTGTGTCATCGGCCATGGTAAGTAGAATATCTTACCTTGACCAACGTCCACATCTTCAGGCTTGCTGTACTAAGTGAGCTGTGTGGTGGATATGTGTTACATATGTGCTAAGTAGGTATTTGTTACAACACATATGGAAGTGCAGTATTGTGATGTGCATATGTTCTTTTGAGGCACATGTAAGCCTTTGCATGTGTGTTGTTCCAACATTCTTCTCATGGCTATCTGACTATTGCTATTGCTGTACAGTGTTTTAACGTTTTTGCATTTACACATCAGCCAGGGGAGCAGGGCCAATATATGACTATATTTGTTGTCCCATTTCTGTACCATGCCACTGCTCCTATGCACATGGTGACAATGATGCAGGTGCAACCTGGACTGTGTCCTTGGCCTTCCATAAGTCACCCTGGCTTGTATACCCACGTCTGCAGGGTGTCTTTACAGAGTGGCCTTTACATATATGAGACTGTAGTTTTTTACAATCTCATTAACCTGACGTATCGTATTTGTGTGTGTGATGTTGGAAGGTGGACTATAGTGCTTTTGTAGTATAATAGTTTATATTTTTGCCAGAGACATCCATACAGTTATATTATCAATTACCCAACAAGAACTAGCTTATGTATAATGTGAGGTTGTCACAACGCATGAGAGATATGTCCTTCATGAGGAGGTACTGGTTGGTGCCACTGTTTATTGCACTCTTGTTCACACTTGTTACTGAGCTGTCCACACATGCAGATTTTGTGAGTGGGAGGCTGTAGATTGTCACTGATATGGACATAGGCACAACCATGCAGATATGATGGGAATACATTCAGTGATGTTACATACACAAACCAACTTGATATATTTGGTCCAGGGATTCCATGCCCCTAGCCTTATCCTCAGTGTGGTGTCTTGGGGGTATGTAGTGTGTGGAACACATTATTGATGTTTAGCGTGGGTCAAAGTTGTCTGGTAGTGTTTTCATTCAGGAGATGTGTAGTTTCTGTTAAATTTTACCAAGGATGTTTAACATACACACATTGACACATGCACACATCTCTTTTACTCTGTTATGGTTGATTTTGACTATTTGATTAAATGTGTTTTACTATGTGTTTTTAGTGTACTCCAAATCAGTACTTTGAGTGTGATGAGTGTCCCTGGGGAACTCTATCAGGTGCTTGCAAGAGGTACATGAGAACATGGCTTACAAACATGTAAGCTGTACATATGGATTGCCTTATGGTCCCACTCATGCCAAAAATGTGTTATTGTGACATAGCACAACATCAAGTTATCTATGGACAGTATTTACATTACATCTAAAGTGCTGTTGGATTTGCCAATGTTGTTACTTGCATTAGTACTAGGAGTTACTACTGAGACTTTTTAGCATGATATTTGTGATGCTGCTTCTTATCTGACCTAGCAATACTGGAAATTGACTTTTTAGGGTCTCATTGGCTGTTCCATATACGGAAGTGGTAGGTGGCATTGCTGTAGAGTTGATTATAGTTCACACCCTGAGTAAGGGGATGATTTGGAGACTCAATTGGGACCCTTATCTGCATCAGCTTTTTACACATGACGTGGATGACCACCGACAACCCCGGAACACTACAAAATCTTCAACATGTCTGTCACTACTCGCTCTTTCCAAGGTCCCTTCAGCCCCCCTCATTTTCAGGATTGGGTATTGGCTATATGTATGTGCGTGTTTATTTGGGGACATTTTGCTCACACCCCCAACTCCTATGAACAAGAGTTTGGACCTGCTCTAACATGGCGGTACCTCAAATTGCTTGGGGACCATGTGTGAAAGGGTCGATGTGTCACTTGCCGGCAGTTGCATTCATAACGGTTCAGAAAGAGGGGTCCCATGAGTTCTTGGTGCCGGGCCTGGCGGCCATCTGGGGAAACCTACCAAACCCACACATTTCTGAAAACTAGAGACCTGGGGAAGTCCAGGAAGGTATGGCTTGCATGCACCCCTCAAAGTTTTCCTACCCAGAATCCCCTGCAAACCTCACATTTTGCTGAAAAAATCTATTTTTTCTCACATTTCTGTGTAGAAAAGTTGTGGGATCACCAGGCTGACACAAATGTCCTACCACCCAGCGCTCCCCCAGGTCTCCCGATAAAAATGGTACCTCTCTCACATGGGTGGGCCAAGGACCCGTGACAGGCAAGGTCCCAAAACATATTGAGGAGACATCAAAATTACCTATCACAAACGACCTGGTTTTGCAAGGGGTGTCACCTGGGTTTTAGTCCCCGGGCTCAGCGGCCATCTACGGAAACCTAAGAAACCCACACATTTCTGAAAGCTAGACACACGGGGAAGTCCAGGGAGGTATGGCTTGAGTGGACCCACCTATGTTTTCCTACCCAGAATGCCTTGCAAACCTTAAATTTAGCTGAACAAAAATGTTTTTTTCCACAATATTTTGTGTGGGATAACCGTGCCAGCACAAATGTCCTACCACCCAGCGTTCCATTCTGGGTAGGAAAACGTTGGGGATCCACGCAAGCCATACCTCACTGGACTCCCCAGGGTCTCTAGTCTTCAGAAATGTATGGGTTGGTAGGTTTCCCTAGATGGCGGCGAGCCCGGGGCCAAAAAAACAGGTGCCCTCCCACAGCAAAACCAGGTCGTTTTATGATAGGTAATTTTGAAGTCTCCACAGTACGATTTGGGCCATTTCCTGTTGCAGCGACTATGCCTACCCACACAAGTGAGGTACCATTTTTATCGGGAGACCTAGGGGAAGGGTAGGGGGTAAGAAATTGTGTCAGCCCAGTGATCCCATAACTTTCCCACACAGAAAAGTGAGGAACATTTGACTTTTTTCCGCTAAATTTGAGGTTTTCAGGGGATTCTGGGTATGGAAACATTGGGGAATCCACACAAGCCATACCTCACTGGACTCCCCAGTGTGTCTAGTTTTCATAAATGTGTGGACTTGGTAGGTTTCCCCAGATGACCGCTGAGCTCGCGGCCAAAAACCCACGTGCCCCTCCTTGCAAAATCAGGTTGTTTTGTGATAAGTAATTTTGATGTCTCCACAATACGTTTTGGGCCCTTGCCTGTCGTGGTTTGCGGACCCACGCAGATTCCAGAACTTTCCATCACAGAAATGTGGGATTGTTTTTACAATGTTTGAGGTTTGCAAGGGAATCTGGGTAACAGAACCTAGTGAGAGCCACACAAGACACCCCATCCTGGATTCCCCTGGGTGTCTAGTATTAAAAAATGTATAGGTGTGCTAGGTTTCCCTAGGTCCCGGCAGAGCTAAGGTACAAAATCTACAGCTAGGCACTTTGCAAAAAAAGGGTCAGTTTTCACTGTAAAAAATAGATGCGTCCACATTGCGTTTTGGGCCGTTTCCTATCGTGGGTAGTAGGCCTGCCCAAACAAGTGACGTACCATTTTTATCGGGAGACTTTGGGGAATGCTGGGTGGGTGGAAGTTTGTAGATCTGCACAGATTCCAGGACTTTCCACCACAGAGGAAAATATATTTTTTTCACAAAATTGGCGGTTCGCAAGGGATTCTGGGTAACAGAACCTAGTGCGAGCCACACAACTCACCACATCGTGGATTTCCCAGGGTGTCTAGTTTTCACAAATGTATAGGTTTGCTAGGTTTCCTTGTATGCCGGCTGCGCTAGGACCCAAAATCAATAGATAGGCACATTCTGAAAAAAAAGTCTATACCGAGTGGGCTTTCTGCCGTCCTGGGGAGGGGGG
The DNA here is from genome assembly GCF_964204655.1 of Triturus cristatus. Lineage (NCBI taxonomy): Eukaryota > Metazoa > Chordata > Amphibia > Caudata > Salamandridae > Triturus > Triturus cristatus. The sequence goes on from NC_140588.1 coordinate 496,137,353, forward strand.
AATTTTGGGGCTATTGCCCCGATATGTCCCCAAGGGGGGCAGAAAGACTGTGGCTATTTTGTTGGAGGCAGGGGCATTGGGATACCCATTCTGGGCAGCCCCACCCCTACATATCAAAAAGCCAGCATAATTGCTTGTGCCTAGTCAGTTCTCCTTCCCTCCAGGGGCAGATCAGGGGCTACTGTCCCCATCTGCCTCCTGGTGGGGCAGAAAGACTGTGGCATCTTTTTTGGGGGGTGGGGGCATTGGCATACCCATTCTGGGCAGCCCCCACCACTGATGATTTTTTTTCACCCCTGTGCCTAGTGGGCTTTCTGCCCCAGGAGGGTGCAGATTAGGGGCTATTGCCCCCATCTGACTCCCGGGAGGCAGAAAAACTGTGGCAATTGTATTTTGGGGTAGGGGCATTTGCATGCCCATTCTGGGCAGCCCACACCCCTATGTATAAGAAAAAATATTAATCCCTGGGGCCTAGTGGGATTTCTGTCCCCCTGGGGGGTAGATCAGGGGCTACTGCCTCCATCTGCTGCCTGCTGGGAGCAGAAAGGTTGTGGCATTTTTTGGGGGGGGTGGGGCATTGGCATGCCCATTCTGGGCAGCCCCCACCCCAAACTTTGAAAAAGAAATCCTTGGTCCCTAGTGGGCTTTCTGCCCCGGGGGGGAGAAAGAGTGTAGCCTTTCTTGGGGGGGATGGGGCATTGGCATGTTATTCTGGGCATCCCTCACCCCTAAGTATTAAAAAACTAAAAAATCCTGTTGACTAGTGGGCATTTTGCCCCCCCGGGGGCAGATCAGGGGCTATTGGCCCCATCTGCCGGTGGGCAGAAAGTCTTTTGCCTGTTTTGAGGGGGCAGAGTGGGGGCATTGGCATGCGCATCCCTGGCATCTAGGGTGCTTTCTGCCCCTGGGGGGCAGATTGGCGGCTCCTGCCCTCATATGCTTCCCAGGGGTGGCAGAAAGACTTTCTGGGGCAAACTTAAATGGGGGAGCAAAGGCCCTTGCCCAAGGGGCCGCTCCCTCCTCTCTGGTGGTTAGTGGGTGGATCCCTGCTTGGGGATCACCCTCCTGGGGTGATCCCCATGCAGGGATTCACTAGGGAGATTCTCCCCTTTCCAATGATACCTCTCTCATGCGTTTCGGGTCTCGGGGCTGAGATAGCCCCATGAGTACTGAGATTGTGAAACTGAAACTAAGTTTCAGTTTCGTTTTCATTGTAATGATGACAGCGCGCCATGCGCACGATCATCATTGCAAGGAAAACAAAAACCATGCCGTGGGAGGTTGGAGAAGCTCTTCCCCACCTCCCAAGGCAAAAAAAATTGGGAAAACACTGCTGTTTACAGCAGAGGGATTTTTTGCAAGTGTGCTCCTGACGGAATGGTTCCGTCACGAGCGCACTTGTGCTCATGACGGAACCATTCCGTCATGAGCACAGAAGGGGTTAATAACTGTCAGAACCAACTTTTGCATCTGTACCTGGTGGAATCTGATTAGACTTCATCCCCAAGAATCGGGAAAGAAGGCAGACAAATGGGTCCGCACTAGGGTTAAGCAGAAAAAACATGGTAATGGAGGAGACCAGAAGAAGCAAGATTCTTCTAAATATCAGGATCAGGGTGGGAACAAGGATAAAGATAAAAAAAGAGTCTTCACAGGGGCCCCAAAAACCTGCATTTAGGGGTGAGTCCCAAAATTCCAAGAAAGGCCAAAATAAACCTTGGTGTTATTTATGTAAGGTAAAGACCTATTGGACAAGGATGCTGTTTTTCCAAAGGCCAAGGAAACTCCTACTACCACTCCCCCTAAGGCACCTGCTCCCCCTAGCACACGTACAAGTGGTATTACAGCAACCAAGGGATTAGTGGGGTTAACCTTGTGTTCTGAGGTGGGTTCTGACTTAGTCAGAACTCCAGCTCAGGCTGTTCTAGTCTGTGGTCGTGGCATAGACCTTGCCACCTTACTGGTCAGTCCCACTAACCTGGGCAAGTACAGACAACAACCTTTGATAAATGGAAAAGAAGCAATGGCTTACAGGGACACAGGGGCCAGTGTCACTATAGTGCCAGAGAAACTTGCATCCCCTGATCAGATCATACTTAGACAAATGCACCAAGTCACCAACGCTAGCAATGTCAGGACTGACCATTCCTTGGCAGCTGTAAACCTCAGCTGGGGAGGGTAACTGGACCTAAGAGGGTTGTGGTATCTCCAGATCTACTTGTATTTTGTTTGTTAGGCAATGATCTAGAAACTTCAGCTTGGGCTGAAGTGGAGTTCAGGACTCATGCAGAGATGATGGACATCTCTGCCAGTGTATTTTCTGTCACCAGGGCTCAGAACAAACAGCACAGTACTGACATGGCACTGGACCCTGGAACGATGGACCAGGTGCCTCCCAAGAGAAGGAGCAGGAAGGGTGTTGGAATAAAAATGTTTCCATTATCTTTGCTTGCGCATTATTCTATGTAAGTTAGTATTCGCGGCATCATTTTATGTTTGGCCGCCATTTTACACCATGATCGAAACTAATCCTTTTGCTTTTCGAGAAACAGCTTGTGGACGGTTTTGTTTCCTCAAGGTTGGGCATTGCTTTGCTAATGAATACACTGTTCTTATTAGCGCATACCTTTCTCACTAGATAAAGGCCTTCTCCCACCAGTCTAGTCGCGGGCACGGACAGAGCGACCTTGAGTAGGAGATAGTGTGTGCCCGGCCTCAGAATAGAAACCTATCCTTCTGTGCTTCTTTGTTTGACTGCATCTGCCTGGAAATTTCTGTTAGGGGTGTGCCTCCATTGGTTCTGAATTGTACATAATGTATCTCCATGTTCACTGATGTCAGCCCTCTGCAGTACTCCTAAGAGACTGGGCAGACCGAGCTCCACTCAAGTGTATCTGGATAAACATATATTGGTTTGTATTCTCTACTGTCTGACTGACTCTTCATTTGGTATGGGAGTCTGAGAGGTGGTTGTGAGTGACCCGGGTGACTTTAAGCAGGTCACTTCCTTCAAGGGTCAGGCTTTATCCTCCTCACAAACTCTCAGTAAAGATCAGTCTCCTCAGGGAGAGGATCTCAGCCTGTGTGAAGGTACTGTCCCAGAGGAACTTGGGCCTGACCAGGCAGAGTTCCTGGGGGCAGGGGGCCATTCCAGGGCAGACTTTAGTTTGGAACAGCAGACCTACCTCTCTCTTGAACCCCTCAGACAGCAAGCTGCTGCTGAGGAAGCAGGGAATATCAGTGGGTCCCATTGGATCTATTCAGAAGATGGTCTTCTGTACTTAGGGACCCCAAGCCTGGTGCTACCAGGAGGTTGGTAATACCCCAGAGGCTTTCTCCTCTCCCTGGCACATGACATTCCTCTTACAGGACACTTAGGGCAAAGCAAGATTTGGGACAGGCTTGTCCCTCACTTTCACTGGCCCCATATGTCTGAAGACACAGAGGAGTTTTGTTGCTCCTGTGCCACTTGCCAAGCCAGTGGTAAGTCAGGTGGCACCCCAAAGGCCCCCTTAATTCCTATTCTAGTGGTTGGGGTCCCCTTTGAAAGGGTATGGATTGACATTGTTGGTCCCTTGAACCCTCCAACTGCATCGGGCACAGTTATATGCTAGTAGTGGTGGACCATGCCACTAGATACCCAGAGGAAATTCCCCTTAGAGCCACTACAGCTCCTGTAGGGGCCAGGGCCCTCCTGGGAATCTTTCCAGAGTGTGCTTCCCTAAGGAGGTCTTAACAGACAGAGGTACAAACTTCATGTCTAGTTATATCACTGCCATGTGGAAAGAGTGTGTAGTAAACTATAAGATTACCACACTCTACCATCCACAGTGCAGTGGGCTTGTTGAAAGGTTCAACCAGACCCTCAAGGGTATGATCATGGGACTCTCCCCAAAAAGCTTAGGAGAAAATGGGATGTCGTACTACCCTGCTTTCTCTTTGCCTACCGAGAGGTTCTTCAGAAGGGGATTGGCTACAGCTCATTTGAACTTCTGTTTGGACCTCCAATTAGGGGTCCATTGTGTCTAGTGAAGGAAGGTTGAGAGCAACCTCTCAAAACTTCTTAACAGGATATTGTGGACTATATCCTTGGCCTGCATTCACGCATGACTGTATACATGAAGAAGGCCAGCAAAAACCTGAAGGCCAGCTAAGAACTTCAAAAAGGTTGGCATGACCAAAAGGCTGTCCTGACTGTTTACCAGCCAGGCCAATAAGTGTGGGTGTTGGAGTCTGTGGCTCCAGCAGCTCTCCAAGACAAGTGGAGTGGCACACACACTATACTTGAGCAAAAAGTTGAGGTCACCTACTTGTTGGACCTAGGTACACCCAGGAATCCCCATAGGGTACTCCATGTGAACTGCCTGAAACCTTTTGTAGACAGGGCTTGCATGGGCTTGCTCATGGTAACTGATGAGGGACAGGAGGAAGAGAGTTACCCTCTCCCTGATCTTCTCTCTCAGAACACTGATGATGGATCAGTAGATGGAGTAGCCTTGACAGGAAGCCTCACTGACCAACATCAAACTGATTGTAGGCAAGTCGTCACTCAGTACAGACACATGTTCTCCCTGACACTCAGTCAACCCACCTGGTGTACCCATGAAGTGGACACAGGTGACAGTCTGCCTGTTAAGAATAAAATCTTCAGACAGCCTGACCATGTCAGAGATTGCATAAGGACATAGGTCCAAAAGATGCTTACATTGTGGGTCATTTAGCCTCCAGATGTCCCCTGGGCTAGTCCAGTAGTCCTTGTGCCAAAATCTCCCACCAAGGGTGGAAAAAGAGAGATGGGGTTTTGTGTGGACAACAGAGGCCTCAATGTAGTCACTAGGAATGATGCCCCTCCTATTTCAAGGGCAGATGAACTAATAGAAACTTTGGCCTCAGCCAAGTTTCTTAGTACATTTGACCTGACTGCTGGCTACTGGCAAATTAGACTAGCTGAGGATGCCATTCCAAAAACAGCATTCTCAACCCCGAGTGGGCATTACCAATTTATTATGATGCACTTTGGTTTGAAGAATGCACCTGTCACATTTCAGAGGCTGGAAAACAAAGTCCCAACAGGTCTGGAAGCCTATAGTGCAGCATATCTAGATAATATAGCTGTCTTTAGCTCCACCTGGGAGGATCACCTGGAACACCTCAGAAATGTTCTAGAGGACCTTCAAAAGGTAGGCCTCACTATCAAGGCCACCAAGTGCCAGATAGGGCAGAGTAAGGTTGTATACTTGGGCCACCTGGTAGGTGGAGGCCAGGACAGCGGTGGGCATTTGTCTTCCATGCCTCCTGGTCACTCCGCAGTGACATAGACTCTGTCCCCTGTGCTTGCAGGTACCTCTCATCCCGAATGCACCTTTGGGTTCCACCGGACACTTTCACCTTCTCCAGCATCTTCCTGAAGTCCTCCATTGAGTTTGACAGCATTTTCTGACGCCACTTCACACCTATGTACCCGGCTTCCCTGATGTAGGTATCCTGGTTGCTAGGGTATCCACAGGTAGGGTGGCTATCCAACCTTCTGTCTGCCACGGGGTTTCTTCTGGTTCCACTTGGAAGCGTCTTTCTTCTTTAGAATTGCACATGGCCTCCGTGGGGTTCCTGGTTACTTACCTTGGGGGTTTCCTTTTGTCACCGGCACTTGCATGTCTTCTGGGGATAGTCTTGACTTGAGTCGTGTTTTGAATACCACTATTTTAGTAAATGATTTGGTTTCCCCCTGGCGACCACTGTATATTTGTGTTATTTACCTGTTTCTATTGAAAAGTATTGTGTGCATTGTGTATATCTCTGGCTAGGAGATATCTGTATGTGTTAGTGAGTGTCTTATAATAAATACATATTTTTATAAATACACTGTGTGGTTCTTTTTCACTTAATCTATACCTATAAGATTATGTTCTGATAAAACAAGCTGCTTTACACTCCTTCTGGACTATGCCTGAAGGCTGTTCTCCACAGCTACCACTTAGAGAGCTTTTTAAGGTTGTCTAAGACCACTAATATCACCATAAGGGTTGTATAGATTGGTGCAGGGTGCCCACTTACATAAACGTGCACCATATACCAAGCCAGCTTCTCACAGCCAGGCAGTTGCAGTCACAATTGGGCAATTGTCATCAACATGGCAGAGGCAGCTGAACTGTGGTCAAAACAGGTGGCAGTGGTCATTCTAAGCTCACTCTCAGGTGGCCAACTTCCTCTGAATGTCCCACAGTCCTTGGGGCACCCCAAGCTTCAGACTTCAGGTGATGTGCCCTCACCTGTGGGACACTGACTGTCCGACAACAAAAGCCCTGTTTGCACCCAGTGCTTTGAGCGCACCCTTCTTGGTCTTGAAGAGGAGGTAATGAGAGACACAGAAAAGAAGTTGAGGTGGAAACAGAGAAAGAGACGTAGCAAAAATGGAGTAAGGTTGTGAGAGTTGTGATATGCTCATGTAGAGAGAACAATGACTGGATTTCAGAACAGTAAGAGCTCTCCCTTTGTAACAACAACCCTATTATCCCATATTTCTATACATTGCCTAAAGTACACAAACCTACCAGACCTCCACCAGGAAGACCAACAGTGTCTGGGATCGGCTCAATACTTGAACTGTACTAGCAGATCCCTAATGTTGGCACTTCTCTTTGCCAAGATGGGAAGCAACACATCAAGTAGAAAAGTTGAGTTGAACAACCAACACCTACACAACACGTGGAGAGAAGTACAGGGATGGCGGCCTCACCTTGACAAAGTAAGGAGAGGGTGGGGAGAGGCCGACCTAACGGACACTAGAAATCACAGAAATACCTGAGCCTCATGGCAGCAAAGCTTTAAAACCCTGATGATAGGAATAAACATGCAAATGGGCGGGGTCCTAAGGCAACTAGAGAACACCTAAACATACCAGCCAGAGTGTACTAGTGCCCTCACACTGGGCCTTGAGAAGACATAGAGAGATGAACTGGACCCCGGAGAGGGGCTGCCGGACAAAGGTTATAATTATATGTATTATTTCCTATTGTAACTGCTGTTTGACTACAGTGAGAAGCCATCGCTCTCACGCCTTTTCAAGCTTCAACAACTATGAAACTCTGTTAGATTTTTACAAGATTATTGTTCCAGGTGTCCTAATGCCCTCGTAACTTTGATCACACTGTTCAGAGGGTGGTGATTGATTTGGTTCTCTCTTTATAGCGAAACATGAACTAATCGTATGAAAAATACTAGAACAACAGAAGAACCTGTACTTATGTTACCTGGGGGATATGCGAACCAGAACCCAAGTAGTAACTATGCTTGGAAAGAATGAATGAGTGGCATGAGTGTAATAATACAGAATCTATACATGCTATCTGGCAGTATAATATAGACAGCCAGTACTCATAGCATGAAAATGATTATTACTGCTACATTTTCATCTACTGGTACCACCGAAGTGTTTTTAAGCAGCCCCAGACCAGAATGGGTCTATCCTCAACCTACTAAAGTTAAGGTAGGAAAGAAGGGGAATAAAGGGGATCTTAGGTCCTGACAAAAGCCGTAAAGACCTGTGTAAGGGCTACTTCAAACCATCTGAAACATGTTGACATACATGCAGTTAGGAGGGACGAAGGGCTACTAAAAATCCCAGTCACCACCATCCTATATTTATTTTAATCCTGACCGGGAAATCCAGGAATAAAGTATATAGGTGGGCCAGTTTGAAATTCTATGTTTTGCACTAATATTTCTATTTTTGATCCCAAAATCTTTAGGTTTGGATTGTCTTCCCACTCCCTTTTGCTCCACCCCAGGCGTTGGTCTGTGCGGGGCTGTTGTTTAGCAAGTCCTATGATGAAGCATGCCACAATTTGTGGGTGAGTTCAGTTTTTAAAAATAAGGCACGTGCCACCGAGTACAACAGCGTGAATTCAAATACTCCTACTTCTCTTTTGTGTGCAAGGATATTTGTAGGGGAGATTGATGTAGGAGTTTTCCCTCTTCCCTTTAGTTGTGTGTGAGTTAAGGATGATCTTATGGCAAGTATGGTTTACTTTTAATCGTGAATTGTCCATGATGTTGCGTCTGGAGTACAAAACATTTTATGGTCAAAATCTATGCTTCAACTGTCAATCCTTTTTCGTTTACATCTTTTTACCAAATGGGGCACACAATGTATTTATTGAATATGTTGGCAATATTTGCCATGTTTGTAACTACAATTGGCCCTTTAATCTAAAGTATTGTATTGTAACCCACTGAATTGTAACTGCTGAAAAGCAGTAATTTTGGGATCAAATGCCTTATGTCGCCCTTTCAGCCCGGAGTTGCTCACATACTGGAGTGAATTAGCTGGCTCTAAATCTCGTTGATTTATTTTGTTCCCGCCAACTCTGCGTTTGGTGATATTTAGCCACTTTGACAAATCTAATATAAAAAGCACACTGGTACGCTCTCATGACTTTCTGGAAAGGATTAGCCACAATAAGACCACAGATGGCATTAGCACTTCCTATTAAATATTATCAGGCATGAACAACAAGCACATAAGACATCAGTATGCTAGTTAAACAAACTGAACGATCTCTGCTGATTAACACTGAGACTTGAAGGTCCCGAGTTTTAATTTCTGCAACAATGTCAGACTTCCATTATTCCAGGTCGCTAAATTGAGTCCTTTTTGTTTTCTACCAAAATGTATGCAATATGCAAAACAAACATGGCAAACATGTGACAAATATAAAAATTAAGAAGGGTCCCAGTACCTGTGCTCTGGGACCTCAAGCAAAATTCTGCAACCACATCACTGACTTCATCTCTCCCCCTCCATCAGATTAACCAACCACATCCTCCTCAGGGACCTCAATTTCTACCTGGAAGACACCACAGACCCTGACTCCATGGCCCTCCACGACAGCCTCAGCAACCTCGGAGTCACCCAGGTTGTTCAAGGACCAACCCACACAACAAACTACACTGTGAACCTATTTTCACCTCAAACAACAGCATCATCACCACCCACACAACCCCGCACACATAGTCCAGCTACTACATCATACATTTCAAGATACCCAGCCACCAAGCCACCCCACCAGAAATACCAAAAACACCATCAAGACACGGGGCTAAATATCCAAGGGAAACTAGACCAAGACCCTACAAGAACATCCACCCAATCACATCGGGAACCTCAATGTCAGCACCAAGCTCTTCAATAAATGTCTCACTGACTGCGCCAAGTATAACATAACATAACATGTGTATTTGTAAAGAGCACGTTCACCGAAGGGTATCTTTGAACCTGTGACCCTGAAGTCAAACACAGGCCCCTACAGTGGACGCATTAGTTGACTAAGCAAACAGACCCATCCATTCACACCAGAAACAAGACCTACAAAAAAACAATTGACCCAAAAGGTGCACAAACGACCTCAGGGAGTCCAAGCACCACTGCAAATAATTCGAGAGAAAATGGAGGCTTGACAAAATCACCACCGAAAGATCCATAGAAAAAGCCTCCCTCAACCTCTATTACCAACAACTATGAGACACAAAGAAAAAGGCCCTAACTCTCAGGCTCGAAGCCAGCTTCAACAATGGCAAAAAACTCTTCACCAATGTCAAGTAGTTCTCCAATCCCACACCTGCCAACAATTACATCATCCCACCCCAAGCACTCTGCAACAACCTCTCAAACTTCTTCGAACAGGAGATTGCCAAGATCCACAACACATTCAACCCACAGCATACTGATTTGAACTCCCCAACCAGCTGGACATCTCCTTCATTGCCAAACAGCAGCTAAGCAACTGGAAGCCCCTGTTCAACAAAGAAATCATGACCTTGATGAATACCATCCACTCAGGAGCTCCTTCAACCACATGCCCCTACTTAAAATACAAACTTGGAAGAACCATAATCTGCTCAGCACTCACCGCTATCATCAACACCTCCATAACCACCGCCACCTTCCCATCTGTACCCTATTGAAGAAACCAATAGCGAACCCCAACACCCTCAGCAGCTACAGACCCATGTCGCTCCTGCCTTTTCCAGCTAAAGTCATTGAGAAAGCCATCAATACCCAAATCGCTGACCACCTAGAACTCCAAACTCCTAGACAGCTGTCAATCAGGATTTTGCATCAACCACGCACAGCACAGAGACAGCCCTCATTGTGGCCACCTATGACATCAGAAGCATCTTTACTTAGGATCATTGCTCAGCCCAGTACCCTTCAACGTCTACAGGAGGCCCCTTGCGGACATCTTCAGACCCCAAGGCATCAGCATAGTATTCTACGCAAACTATACACAACTCATCCTCTCCCTTACTGACTCAACCAGCAGAGCCAAAGCAAACTTCACCAACTGCATGAGCACCGTCTCTGCTTGGATGGAAAACAACTGCCTCCAGCTCAACACAGACAAAACCCAAGTCCTAAACTTCAGCACCAACTACTCCCCCTGGAATGCCTCTTGGTGGTCCTCTGAACTTAGCCCCCTTTCTATCCTTGCGGACAATGCCAAGAACCTCTGGATCACCCTGGACACCAGCCTCCCAATGAGCAGACAGGTCAACGCCGTCTCCTCAACATGCTTCCACATCCTGTGAATGCTATGCAAGGGAAGACATCATTTACAATGCACACATTACAGTGCGTGCCATTATAACACAATTTTTGCAACGCAAAATCCATTACAACGCATATCATTACACTGCATGCCTTTACAACGCATTCCCCAAAGTAACGCCTGGGCAGAGTTAGAATAGTAATTTGCGTTGTAATGAATTATGCGTTGTAATGGCTTGCATTGTAATGACATGTGATGTAATGGATTTTGCGTTTGTAAAAAATACATTGTAATGGCACGCGTTGTAAATGTGTGCATTGTAACGTGTCCTATTCCTACATAGGATTTTCAGGTGGATCCCACTGAACACCAGACGAATGGTCCCCCAGGCTCTTACCACAAGTAGACTTGATTTCAGGAATGCCTGCAACATCGTAATCCCATGCTTATGTCCTATGCTGACTCCGAACCACCCAGAACACTGCCGTCAAACTCATCCTGAACACCCTGCGATGTAACCACATCTCTCCACACCTCAACAATCTTTGATGGCTCCCAGTCAACAAAAGATGTAACTTCAAGCTACTCAGCCATGCCTACAAAGCTCTCCACAACACTGGGCCAGCTAACCTCAACCACTGCCTCAACTTCTACCAACTGACCAGACACCTTCAATCTGCGTCCCAGGCAAGAGCACACCTCCCTTGCATCAAGTTGACCAGAAGAGGAGGACACTCCGTCTTACACCTAACAGCTAAGATCTGGAACAACCTCCCAAAACACCTCAGAACCTCCCTCTCCCTCATGGACTTCCGAAGAAGCCTTTAAGGCATGGCTCTTCCAGACGAAACAGGCATGATCTCCTTCTCCCCACTCAGGCCTGCCCTCCTCAGCACCTGGATACCCTCAGGGGCAATTAGCCGCTCTTTACAAATTCAATAACATAACATCAGGCAACAGTCGTCACTCACACTGTAAAAGAGGCAATCATTCGTGCAGTGTGCAGACCATTTACCTCCTGCTGTTTGCTGTACTGGCTAGGAGTAAACTGTGAAGGACATTTAAATAGAAGAAAGGCTGAAGAGAGCTCACTGAAAGCCCCTATACGTATGTTTCTATGAATGTATTTTTATGATTTTTTTCTAAACATGGGGCTGGCTGGTTCAGACCTAACAACAATACATATAGTAAAGCTGGGGCTGCTGAATGGCTTTAGTCCTGTCATTGCCTACATATTAATGCAGGGACTGGCCGAAGTAACTCGACAGATCCGCTCAATTATCCAGGCCTTTGCACAATGTGCGATTGAAAAGGCCCAATGTTCACCAGCAGCCCGGTTGGAGCCTGGTGCCTGCCTCTGCCCGAGACCCGCCTCATGATTGAGCCGATGACATGCTAATGTTGGTCAGGAGCCCGAGATGCCAGTCGAGGGCTGACACTGAACTGCCACCTCCCCGACAGACGCCTGTTCTGATCCTAATCTGCCGTGCACTGTATGAAAGAGCCCTGCAACTATAAGCTTCCCTCAGAAATCCCTGAACCGGGAGCCATTTTAGCATCAACCAGATTTCCACCGTGCTCACTTTGAACTCTGTGCATCTGATGAAAAGTGCACAAGCAAGCTGCTTTCTGCTAATGATGCTAATCCCACAACAGAGGCAGCGGCTGAAGACTGGGGGGCAGTTTTACCCCTGGTACACTCTTAATAACCCAAACCCAGGTCTAACTTATTACAGGAGGTAATATTTCCATGCAATCAATTCCTTTCAAAGCATGAGCGGTTGTCTGCTCAGGGGTGTGCTTTAGTGTTTTCTGGCACGATTCAACTTATGTCTCGTTTAGCGAAAAATGTGCTTTGCAATACACAAAACTAAACAAAAAAATACTTGGACTGTCCTGCCAGCCAGCGATAATAAAAGACAACTCATCAATCTACGTCATAACTACTGCTACAGTTGTTTTATTGCAGGAGTTTAAAAGCTTTCACTTGGCAGCGGCTGGCCTTCTCTCTATCTTAAAGTTGAATTAGCATTTATATTAAAAACTCCATGAAAGCATTTCCTTCTTTTTAAGACATTCACACCAGATTTTCAGTATTGCAACTCTGAAAAGGGTCTAGCTAAATAGTCGATGGAACGGGATTGGATAAACTTTAAATGTTAGTCCAGAATTTACTATAATGTGTACCAAATATGTTAGGTCACGATACAATAATTCGGTGTGCCATGTGGGTCCTAGAATAAATGAGATGATGTCAGTAGAGAGTTTGTACAGGGATGGGAATGTCACCTGCATGGTGTTCAGTCATCTTGCCCTCCCCTGAGTGCCTGATTGCAAGCAGCTGATATCCTGTTTTTTAGTTTTGACCACAAACTCACGCTAATCTAGTGTGTGCGTGAAGACCCAGGCCTGTACTTTGACGTGAGTGAGGTTCTGGGTCTGCTTTATGGTCTTGGGGGCGTATCAAGTGTGCCCACATTTGACTGACACTGGGCTGCTTTGAGGTTATGGGTTTAACATAGAGTGGTGGTAGCATACCGTGTTTTGTGAGTCAGTAGTTGATTTGTGACCAGACCTTTTTAGGTCTCGCCTGACCCAGCGCATGCGCAGGTCTGGTGAGACATTTAGAAGGTGGATTTAGAAAGTGCTACCCACATTTTTGTGCTGGCTACAAGCTTCAGTGCACAATGGCGTGCTCCTCCGCATTCCCCCCTCCCTTCTCGCCCAGCCATCTGCCTTTCCTGCGCCAGCCTTCAGCACCATGCCCCTCCCCCCGCTGCTGCGCGTGCATCCCTAGCGTGCTTTAGCGTGTCATCGCGATTGCGATCACTTTCGCTTTCAGAGTGATCACGATGACTTTCGCTTTTACGGCCGCGCGGCGTTACTTTTACTGTCGCGCTGCCAATGCTTGTCTTTCCCTCTCTCTGGTTCCGTCTTTCTACTCCTGCTATCTTCTTACGTTCATTTCATGCGGTAATTTTCTCTCCTTTTACTTTTTGCGCCCGCGCCCTTTTCTGTTTTTCTCTTTCTGCCCTACTTTCTCCTTCAATTTAAATTTGGCCCCTCTGTTTATTTTTCTTCGCAGCTCTACTCACTCTGCCCCCCCTCTCTCTTTGTATACCCTCCGTTACTCTTGCCTCCCTTGTTCTCACGTCCTCCCGTATCCCGCCACTCCGTCTTCTTTCCTGCACTGTGGCGTTTGTCTGAGACTCACCTGACCTCTCCCTCTCTTACCACCCTGTCTTCCATGGAGAGAAAATAATTTCATGCACTGCTGCGCCAGCTTGTCTTCTTCCTCCTCCTCTTTCGTAGCCTGGGGGAAGTCACTGCATTACCCCTGCATTGTAAAGTATCCAGCCGTCTACGCAGATAGCTTGGTGGGTTAATTCACCTGGTGCAGGGATCTGCCTTTAAAGTGAGATGACAGGGAGAAAATGCACCTGCATTATAGATGTAATTTGAAGATTACATTATCAAATATTAGTTTGACATGTCAGACGGATAACGTGTCCCTGCAAAACAATCTGTCTTCATCGTGCGTGTACCATCTGTTTACCGTAATTTTCGTCTCTTTCTCTCCTTTTACTTTTTGCGCCCGCGCCCTTTTCTGTTTTTCTCTTTCTGCTCTACTTTCTCCTTCAATTTAAATTTGGCCCCTCTGTTTATTTTTCTTCGCACCTCTACTCACTCTGCCCCCCCTCTCTTTCTTTGTATACCCTCCGTTACTCTTGCCTCCCTTGTTCTCTCGTCCTCCCGTCTCTCCGCCCGCCACTCCGTCTTGTTTCCTGCACTGTGGCGTTTGTCTGAGACTCACCTGACCCCTCCCTCTCTCACCACCCTGTCTTCCACGGAGAGAAAATAATTTCATGCACTGCTGCGCCAGCTTGTCGTCTTCCTCCTCCTCTTTCGTAGCCTGGGGGAAGTCACTGCATTACCCCTGCATTGTAAAGTATCCAGCCATCTACGCAGATAGCTCGGTGGGTTAATTCCCAACCTGTGTGCTGGGAGAGGGAAGGAGTGTTCCAGCCCTGCAGGAGATGTGACTGTCCAGAGTGACATCTACAGGCAGCCGCTGGCAGAGGGTAGGTGCTGAATGAGCCGGCCCCCGACGCAACCCAAATAGGGCGCAGGCAGCCGCGGCAACACCTAGGAAGCCCTCGCTTACATTTACGAGGGTTACACTAGTTTGGTACGCTTTCTCTGTATCTGCTGAATAGGTCACTGTACCCCGCAGCTCCGTACCTCTCTTTACCTTTCATAGACGCAGGTTACCTTTTCAACCACTGGAACCCCAGTCTCCACCGTGCACATCCCCCCACTAAGTTAGGTCCTGAAGAAACGCCACTGACCCTCCCAGGCTATCTAGGCGTGAAACATGTCGACCTTTTTATAAGTCACACTAGCACCTTGCGCTTATTAGTGACCCCGTGACCTATTGGTCTTTTTATTCTTTGCCAGGGGCCCCACAACATTAAAGTAGTACTTTTTGGACACCCCTAGGCATTTTTATTCACACACTCTGCACGCACGCAATCACCTACCTCCTGGATCCACTACTATTTTTTAAGCCCACACACCCGCACTCACCTAATGGCTTTTCTCTTTAAAAGACCTCCGATAAAGAGACCCTTCGGGGGACCGTCGGGCATTGCAGCGCCGGCCCGACGAGGAGCAACAACAAGCCCGATGATGAAGCAAGACATCCTTCGGGGTGTGTGAGGGCCAACAAGAGGCTACATTGAGTCCTCCCCTTCGGGATTGGATCCTTGACACTGGGGAAATTTCTCTCTGCCTCTTTTCACCTCCCCTCTACCTCCCTTCCTCCTCTACACTCTTTCTTTCTCCCCCTTTTTTGTTGAGCAGGTGATCGCTATTTTTGTTTCACCGCCAACATGGAACGATGTCCTCATTGATTTAATTGTCATTGGTGGAGCACGGACATTGGACCACAACCAGCTCCTGGTCCCCCTCTTCCCTTTTTGATTCACTGTCCAGAGTGAGCCAAAAGTAGCTGATCCAAATCTTGAGGGTCCATCCAACAAGGAGAGCAATCGGTATTCTCCATGGACTAGAGGCAGTTTTTCCCAACAAATGTCCAGAACCGCAGCATCCTCATGAAGTTGCACCCAAGTGGATTGTGACATCACAACGGATTATGCCACTGCAACATCATGAAGCCTGAGCAAACTGTGGCACTGCGACATAAGGAAGCTGTGCCCGGTCAGACTTGGTGACTATAACTTTGAACTACACTTAACAGGACTGTACCACTAATCCAGCAACATGAGCACTAGTGGGGTTGTGCTGCTGGTAGAAGAGTGCCTTCAGATGGCCCTGTGACCTTGAGGCCCACCACCTGAACTCACTTGAAGCTCAGAAGTGGTCTTCCAATCAGCCAAAAATCTTCAACAACACCAGAGCCTGCACATCTGCACAGACTCTGGGTGGCAGCCTTCTCTGCTTCCTTCCGTTGACTGAACCTGTGTGGCTGGGAACTCACAGTAAGAATGTCTAATCCGAAGAGGGAGATAGAGTGAGATCAATGCTGCCGGTCCCTGCCATGGCCGAAGAGCAGATTAACCTTCACAGTGGCAAAGATAAGGACAATTGGGACTAATAAGAAAATTAGGAAAGGATAAAGAGTGGGTGGAGTTGGCCATAACAGTGAAGCATCATTATCTATGACCTGTAGTGTGTAGTATTGAGATTTCTGCATTTATTAAAACACTTTCTTTTAAAAAAGACGAGCATTATTGTGCTGCAGAATTATTGTTGGGTTCTGAGCTTCAAGCACCCCACACTACATCCCTAGGAAGCCTCCAACAGCTTATCATCATTACCACAGAGAGTCAAGTGCTGAAGCAAGTGTACCTGGCCCAGGTTGCTGAGCTACTCTAGAAAAGGCCCTTGTACATCAGAAGCAAATGACCTCAGCCCCCATGGCTGGGGCCAAGCCCTTGTTTTCCCATATCCCCCCAAACTGGGTCTCATAGGTTTGCCAGATTTCCAACAACTCTGTTAGAGCTGGATCACAGCCGTGACTTTGCAAGATGGATCCTGGACTCCATAAATTCTAGGTGTTAGCCCAGAGTTTGCCAGATTGGTGCCAGCTCAGTAAGAACTGAATGGCAGATCTTGGTGTGTCAGTTGGGTGCTGGAGTTGATTATGCCAGCATGTCAGTCTTGAGTTTCCCAGATCACTACAGGATTCCTTTAACTCTAGATGTCTCTCCAAAGTTTGCTAAATGTATGCCAGATGTGCTAGACCTCGATACAAGTCCTCAGCTTGCCATGTGAGTGCTAGAATCAATTAGACCAAGATGTCACTACAGAGTTTGCCAGGCTGTGCCAGCTCCGTTACGCCTGGGTGGCAGACGTGGGTTTGCCAAGTGGGATGATGGACTCCATAAGTTCAAGATGTTAGTCCAGAATTTGCCAGACACGTACCCGTTCAGTTATACCTTCATGTACCAAATAGGTGCTGGAATGAATCAGACTAGGGCATTAGTCCTGAATTTACCACATCTTGATCTTCAAACAATTTTCAAAATCATATGTGAGATGGCTTTTAGCAACTTATCATGCAAATAAAATCATGAAAGCATCTTAGTTGTTTGTGTGTCATTTGGCGACGGACTGACCTTGTAGCTTCGATGATAATTAAAGTTAGCCATTAGGGTGGATGAGGGTGTTTGTGACTGCCTGCATAGTTGAGTGAGTGAGTGAGTCTGTGGCTATGTGTGTTAGCGAGTACGTCTGTGAGGGGTTGTATGGGTGACTGAGTGTGTGTATGGCGGCATGTTTGCAGCTCCCTTTGCCCAAAAGCAATGCCGGCTCCCGCAGGAGGCAAGGAGACGGCAGGGATCGCGGGGGCATTAGGGCTCCCCGCAGTCCCCAACACAGAGGCCATGCCCCTGGGATGGGGTCCCCGGGGCCAAAAATAGCACGGGAGAGGGGCTACTCGGTCTCCCTCCCATTTTTAATTAGTATTAGAAAAAAAAAATAAGGCCGGGCTCCAGGGGATCCCCGGGGCCAAAATAGGCCCCGGGATGGGAGCCACATGGCCCCCCTCCAAAATATGAAAAAGGCAGGGTTGGCCTCGCGGGATGGGGTCCCCGGGAACAAAAGTGGCCCCCCTCCCCAAGCCGATTTCAGCCCCGTGGACCCCATCCCCGGGGCCCGGTGAAAACTTTTTTTATGAAAGGGGGAGCCGCGTGGCCACCCTTAGTGTGATGTTTGGAGGAGCAAATCTTAAATGGTGAATCAATGCTCTGGTAACCAGGGCACCAGAGACATTGCATGCAACGTAAATGAGTGTAGCTCTTCTGCTCCTACATACTGCTTAGAATAAACTTAGGGACTGTTTTAATTATTATTGGGCACAGTAATTATTGTCGCCTTGGTGGTGTACTTTACTCCTGACACGGCGAGCGAATACCACCTGCCATATTTAGAGATGTCTGCTACCCCTGCCCATTCTCATCTCAGAAAGGAGTGAGGACCCATGGCCTGCAGTCCTCCATTCGAGGTCTGCTGGCGGCCGGGATAAGAACTGTGAGGTACATTTTAATGTGGAAACTTTGAAGGGTATTTAGAGTTTGGCTGAGAGTGAGCGCCATCATAAATTGGCATGGCTCCTGCGCCACCATAAGTGCAGTTTCTCCAATTAACTTAAAGGGGGAGTTACTTCCGGGTTTCTGACAGCAGAGCCTCACTTGTCTCTGCAACTGGATGACTTTAATCTACCAGCCCATTAGTCAAAGGACTGCCCGTCACAGTGGTGATAGCCCAAATCTAGTTAGGGAGAAGCAACGACCCCTTACTTACCTTGCCAGGCCTCCCAAGCAAGTCATCTTGAATCGGCACAAGGGAAAAAAGTAATGGCTCAAACACACAAGGAGAAAACTCCCTGCACGTCAGTGTATTCATTTCTGTAAAAGATTTGTTGAAAGAAGTGCACGTGCAGGGCATAAAAGGATGTCTATGAGAAAGGTGGTTCAGAGTACAGGAAGATGCAACCAATAGCCAGAGACGTGTGCCAAACATAGCGCAGTGATAAGGATGAGACAGCATATGAGATGTGAAGGGGCATGATACATACCGGTATTCAGGCATAGATAGAATTTCTATAAGTAAGAGAAATTGTTGATATATGGATTACGTACCAGTAATCTTCATTACTTTGAGTCCTAGTCTTCTTTTTTAAGTCCTTGAAACATCAGCCCTATCTCAACATGGTTACAGCTTTCATCTATGCCATTAAACTAACTTAAAAACATTCCAATATGGCCAAATCTCTGTAACCCCTCCCTAAAAGACAATACTAACGGTGGGACCAACTTCTACGTCTTCCTGATATCCACCCAGAAATGATTGTTAATCAATCTTTACTTTTCTTTTACTCTAATATCTAGGTCTGGATGAAATTTCAAGTACTCTGACACAGAATTGCCAATAACAACGTGATTACTCCTGCTTGTGTAATTAAAAGTAATTTGGGGTGGTGATCCTACCAAAAGAGCACATTTAGTGACTGCAAGTGTCTGCTATTGCTCGCTATTCGTGTTCTGTTGTATGATGTAGTCCTATTTCATAGTGAAAAAGGCATCTTGATGTCCATTTTGGATATGAGGGGGGCATGTTGCGCTAAGAAAATAGTGCTAAATGCCGTGAGTAAGTTGGGGGAAATTCCTACCCTAAGAGCACATATATCAAGCATGAGCAGCTGCTCGCACTCACTATTTGTGCTATGTTGCATTTAGCGCTATATCTTAGTGCAAAATAAATTCCTGCTCCCATTTTGGATGCAAGGGTGCACTTTACGCTAAGAACTAACGCTAAATGCACAGCTACTCTTCTTGCATAATTATGCATAATTACTCTTCTCCCATAATTTTCATAATCTCGCAGAAATCTTAGGAAATTCTGCATGATTACACTACATTGAATTACACAAGTTACGCCCACCCCAGCTAATAAGATATTTCCTCCTTGGAAGTCAAGGGAGGCTAAGACGCCAAGAAATGAAAATTACCAGAAAGTAATCTGATTATTACTTCCTCGTAGATTTTACTCATCCCAGTCCATACGACATGAGAATGTGCCAAACCCAACATTCAAATTGTATTTAGAATATACAAAAAATGAAAGCAACATCAAGGTTCTTTGTAACACGTGATGCTCTTAGATTTGGTATTCAATTATTTTGTATACCATCACTACACAGCAGTCAAAACTCATGAACAAAAGGCTGATGACCAAATTCAGTGTGCAATTCATAATGAAAGATGAATGTGTTGGAAGAGACCTATATTGCTGCAGCACGTATGTCCTTAATCAAGATTCCCTTCAAAACTGCCCATAAAGAGGGAATGCATCTAGTAGAATGGCTCCGGACTATGAAATACCAAGGCAATCCAGCTTTCTGGTAATCTAAAGTATTCTGATCTGCTGGTTTAAAGTAGCTGAGAAAGGGTCATGGCCCTTGTTGGCCAGTTTAAAAGGGACACAAATGCAATCTACCTGGCAGTCCTTTCTAGAAATACAGACAAAGCCCTATGAAGATTAAGAGAATGCCAAAATACCTGCTGCTCTGAAGAAGGGGTAGGAAAGACATTAGAAGGATCAAATCTTGGGAAAAATGTAAAGAAAAGAGTGGTGAGGTCTTAACACCACACTGTCAGGAAAGAGCCTAAGGAATTGTTCATGGAATAACAATGTTCCCATGTTCCCCAACCTACACCAGGAAATGGCCTCCAGAATAAAATCTTTAAGTGATAAATTTCAAGGAGCCACATTAAAGAGGTTTAAAATGTCCTCTTGTAGAATGTTAAGCACAAAGCGGAGATCCCAAGATGGAGTTGAAGCATGCAACACAGGTAATCTCAAAGATAAGTTTTTCAGAAAATAGAAAGCCAAAGCATCAATAGAAGAAATACTACATCACCTAATGGCCCTAATTGCAGCCCACTGTCTATGCAAATCATTGCTAAAAAATGTAAGAATTTTACCCTATCACAAAAGATGGCTTGAAGGGACCCTAAAGGCACACCACAGGCCACATCACATACACTGCCAATGGAGAGCAATAAGCATGCTGCTTCCCAGTGGCACTGTAGTATTAGAGAAGGGGCCGTAGGCATGTGCAACTCCTTCTGTAATACAATAGCACCTGTGTACATGTAGTGCTTGGGCTATCTTAAGGGGGCATTCCATCATTAGTATGGGGCAGCGCATTATATGTAATATGGCACATTCTCCCTGTTTGCAACCAGTGTACCCAGGAAAACGTTTGCTACTGTAGAAACATGGAGACTGCACCATTAGAGTAATAAGGCCACAGGAATGAAAATGTTTCCTTTTTGTTGCTTATACTGAGAGTGTACTGTATCTTGTAGAGTTCTAAGTCGACAGAGCAATACCTGTAGAACATCAGAGGAACTCCAATCTAAATTTTTCAAGATGTGGTTCTGACACCTGAGGGGACCTGAAAGAGGGGGAAAAACCTGGAAAATCCAGGGAGGTTGAACCACTAGTTGCTGCAGGAGAGGAGACCACGGTCTCCAACACGACGCAGGAGTAACAAAAAGAATCTCTGCATGTTCTTTCCTGATCTTTCGAAAGGCTCTGCTAAACAGAGGAAAAGGAAAAACACGCACCATAGGCCTCTAGCCAATCAAAGGCTCAATACATGTACCTCGAAGCTTCTGGAGAAAGAAGGCAAAACTAAATCCTGAGAATTTATGTAGTAAGGCAAAGAGATCCAGCCATGCTGTTCCAAATCTCCTGAAGGTATAGAAAGAGATGAGGACACAGGCTCAAGGTCACTGAAGATTAAAAGATCCTGCTCAGCATATCCGCACACCCATTCTCTGTCCATGGAAGATGAATTGCTGATAGGCCAAATCTCCTATTTGGTTCACCATATGGAATATTCTTAGATGCATCCTACTACCCAGAGGTTTATGCAGGATAGAGTGATCTAATTGTCTGTACAGAACTGAAGTGTCTGGCTCTGAAATAAGAAAGGCAAAAACAGTAGAGCCAAGCCAACTGCAGCCTACTTCTTCCAGTTGGAGGAAATTCCCTAATCTGTCTCCTACCAATGACCCTGAACTGAATGCTTTCCCTTGGCGCTGTTGGCACCTTTCATCATGATTAAGGCTGCCAGTTACAAGGTATTAATTTTTTTAACATACCTGTCTCTATTTATTCATATTTATTTTCTGGACATATTATTGTTATTTTCCCTGATTTATTTTGAGGTTTGAGAATAAATGATCAAGTAACATGTATATTACCACATTTATTTCACTTAAAAATCTGTACTCATACTTTGATCCTTTGATGCTTGTCATGTTTTAGTACATTACACAGACAAATATAATAACACAATCTACCCCCAAAAATATTAACATTACAGCACAGACGTATTAAGAAACACCGTTTTTAAAAGAAATCTCAGTCTATTTTATAACTCCCTATGCTTTCAATATGCACAGCTCTTCGCCTTGAATTCGTTGCACCATAGAGAGCCACTCAAAAAAAGCTTTTTAAAATAAATGCAGGAAAGACATTGTTTTCTGCCTACATTTATCCATAAAAATCAATAAAAATGGAAAACTGTGGACCTTAATAATAATCAGAGACTCAAGAGGAGCTAGCCATGAGCTGGGTCTCACCACCACCGAAGTTCCTAAAAAAAAGGGAAGACAGCGGCCATCATCTCTCTGCTCTCAGATTTTGGATCTCTGTGAGACAACAGATGGTTCATCAAAGGATACAGATGTAACTGAGCACAAAAGATTAACAAGAGAGAAGTGGCCATGCCACCACTGACATGACATTGGAATCTAAGGACATATACTGCGATGGACCACCTCCTCCTGACTGGAAGAAACCCAGTCAGTCAGCCTGGCACCGTAAACCTTGGACGTCTGAGACCTGATCTGCGAAGTTCCATAGTTCGGATCCGGAGCCTGACGCTCTTCAATGCCTGCATGATCTCTAGACAGCATCATCCGCTCTCAATACATCTAGGCTGACGACAAGCAACTCATTCTCTACCTCAAGGACAAGATAGACAGTGCCCATATCAAGTTCAATGCCTGCATGACTAAAATTGCCCACTGAATGAAGACCAACTATCTGAAGCTGAACGCAGACAAGATGAAAACCATGATCTTCAGGAAGAGCACTTCACTTTGGGACTCCACCTGGTGGCCAACAGAACTAGGACCCATACACACCTCCATCACTTATGCCAAGAACATTAGGATAGTTATCGGCAGTAAACTCGAGATGACCTCCCAAGTCAATCCCATCACTGCCTCATGCTTCCCTACCCTGAAGATGCTGAGGAAGATTTTCAAATGGCTCCCAATCAGCACCTGGACAACCGTCACACACGCCCTCATCACAAGCAAGCTGGAGTGTGACAACACCTTCTATGCCAGGATCAACAAAAATCTCACCAGAAGGCTGCAGACCATTCAGAATTCAGCAGCCAGTATCACTCTCAACCTCCCTAGCTGCACCCACATCACACCACACCACATCTGAAGGAGCTGCACTGGCTTTCCATACACAAACAAGCTCAAACTCCTCACTCACACTTTCCAGGCATTACAAAACACTGGGCCAGCATACCTCAACAATCAACTTCGCTCATCCGGTATCCTACTTGCAAAACTCCCACACATACGGAAAATCTTATCTGGCAGTCGTGCCTTCCCTTACATTGTGAGAAGATCTGCTGGTACACATTAGAGCCTCATACTCACTTCTTGAATTCAGCAAGAAGCTGAAGACTTGGGTTTTTTAAGTAGTCCCACTAGGCTCTAGTTTTGGCTGGGCTCACACTTGTGTAGCCCACATGATAGCGCACTCTACAAATTTGCATAACATAACTTACTGTCAACCATCTCTATGAGAGCTTTTTCAGAAAAGCTTTTATATAGTTCACCAGCTTTTCCTAATAAAGGCTCCTATGAACTCTAATTTCTGAACTGGAACAAGATGGGATTTTGTTCTGTGACAAAATTAGGTTTCCATTGTAAGAAAGAAAAAACATAAATGAACCATTCATCGTGGTAAGAGAAAAGTAACAACCCCTAAAAGGAAGAATACCCACCGGAACGTTTATAGAACAGTTTCCGACAATGGTTTATAAATCAGTGAGGTGTTTTTGTAGGCAAGAGAGTCATTGTTCCTCTAATAAAAAAAGAAGCAAGGTAAACTTTTCTGCTCAGGACACAGACACCTTTGAGGGAGAGATAGAGCAAAGGGGAAGATATGTACAGGGGCCTAAGTAATCAGAGATAATACAACATTCGTGCAACTATTTATCTTAGAATGTGTCTTCTATTCAGGATGAAGGTATAGAAGTAGTGGCATATCGTATTTTAACTGAGTAACTGAGTTACTCCTGTCAATCATAAATTTTAATGTTGCATCATTTGCATGGTGGAGGATCCTCTTTGCCTGGTGAACACTCAAATTAGAGAAGCATGCAGGTAGGCAAAGTGGCACCAGAAGTGTAGTGCTGAATGTCCTCCAATCGAGCTACCAGACAGCATGACATCCTCTGAAACATTTTGGAAGACGTATGGAAAGTAGTAGACACAGGCTTGGCACAATTATATGGCCCGGTTCCTTTCAGACACTTTTACAAAGACAGGCCAAGTAGCAGGGGCGGTTTCTCCATTAGGACTGCGGGGCTGCGCCCCTCTGAAAATCCTACACATTTACATAGCAACATATTAAATAAATCGATTTACTTAGCAATATGATAGTATCTCTAAGTAAATCAATGTATTTAAATGTGGGCTAGGTTGTCTGTTTCAGACTGCCTGCCCCGCTCTAAAGCAGGAGATGGAAGCCAGGCAGTACATCAACTTTCGGAACTGTAATGCAGGACGCAGGGCTTTCTGTTTAAAAGCCCTTCATTACCATTGGGTCTATGGTAGCATGCTCTATGTGGGCCAGTGACACAATTAGCATAATGGTGTCAGGCGTCGGAGACTTTATCCCTGCGTGACTTCAGATGTCTGTCCTTCAAAGGCATAGCCCACCTTTTCGTCATACGTGAGAGTGGATGCAAGCACGTCTGATCCGGTGCCTTGTTCTCAGTAATGGTAAGTGTTTGCAAGCTAAAGTTGTGTTATGTATAGTGTGCTGTGATCCCTCCTCATGCTAACCTCCCCACTATGACACCCCAGGCCCTGACTGCACGTCGCTGGCCCAGTTAGAAGTGGAGCTGCGGCATTTGTTCCACCACGAAATGGATCCAAATAACGAGCAGGGTGCGTTCTTGTTCCCTTTCGAAGTTGATCCAAATATCCAAGTCAAGCAAGACGAGAAATATGTGCTTACAGTGGACAGTTCTCTTATGTGTGACATTAAATCTGCCCATGGCTTCATGCCCCTAAGTTAACAGTGATGCCAAAAACATGGATTGACTTGCAAACAATGATTGTTAAAAACGTTGAGGCAATACATTTCAGAGATTTAATTCTTCTCCTATTTCTCATACTTTACTTAATCTTGCAGTCCCCAAGAGTTAGCTATTTTTTAATGTTGTTGGCTATCTGTATTTGTTTCTGTGCATACTTTTAGGCGTGAGCCATGCCAGGTGTTCATGAGGGGCTTTGATTGAGAGCGCAGGTGCTAAGGCTGAAGCCAATAAAGTGTGTGTCAGTGGGTTGACCTCTCTGTAGAGCAAATAGAACAATGTTTATGTATTCCATTTGCTACTGAAATTCTGTGGATGTGTGTGTGAAGGGGGCACACAGATTTTCACAAACAACGTGGACGAACCCACTAGTAGAGACGACTCAGCTATAGTATTAGCAGTGCCAGGAACCATTTAGGTTTGTAAAAAGAACCCTCACCCACCAACCTAGTTGGTGGCATGCTTCATCACAGGGTTCCCAACTTGGTTGTCGAATGCCGCCCAGTTGTGCTTCAACGCCTGACTACAGCAGAGCGGGTTTTGTTTTTTGTTTTGTGTGATTGGTGCTCAAAAAGTGGTTAGAATAAAAATGTCTCTGGGAATCCTTACTGATCAATTTATTTACTGCCAGTGGCCCAGGACATGATTACAAGTAAAATATAGGGGATAAAGCAAAAACTAGTACTTGGTTTTCATTATCTGTGTGGTCGACATGTTTCAGCCTCATAAAAATAAGCCACGTGTATTTTTTACAGCACACACGCTAAGGTGTGCTGTGCATGTAGTGGTGATATCGTACTTACAGACCCACTGGTTGATATAAAACCTGTAAGACAAAAAAAGGAGAAGAAATAAAAGGACATACAACACCTATACATAAAGTGATTGCAAATTGCTTCGTTGTGCTCCAAACTCTTTTCATTTGTAGATCTGGATGGCAGATCTGCGAGTTGTTCAATCCAAAAGTGCCAGCATTCATACTGGCGTCATGCACCACACATGGAGTGTGTGGAGATCATGCTTGGTGGTATTTGTGCACACATGCATTTCAAGTGTGGTTTACCACTTATTTAACTGTGTGTTTCACATATCATATCTTTATAATTATCTGTGAAAACATGAATGGCTGACCGTAGTGATAGAGTTGTTTATTTTAACACGGCAGTTGATTTATCGTGATGGCGCGCAATGATATCTATTTAGGTGTGTGCGCACATATAATGCACATTTTATAATGAGATCACAAAAAAAGGGGAATGAAAAGCATAATTACACTAGATACGTGTATTTTGTAGCTTTTACAGATCCTGGAAGGGGCGAACACCAGTAGTCACACACTATGAGGGAAGAACAATGAAACGTGTTAAGTGGCTGGAGAGTGGAACCTGAGTGAGTAAAAATGGTGTAGGCAGCTGGAAATGAGAGTGAAATGTGATTCAAACTCTCGGAGCCAGCCAGCAACCTAGAAGGAAGAAAAACCTTACTTCGTCAAAGCTGGATGGGGGGTACACAGGTGTCAAAATATTTGCAAGGCAAAAGTAAGAGAAAATAAAGTGATTACTTTGAGAGAGTGCAGGGGGCAGTGAAGTGACAGAGATTCAAGGAAATGCATTCAGGGAACAGTGAAAAGAGGATGTTGAAGAGGAGAGAGAGGCGGTTGAAGATGTGCAGATGGACAAGATATGCAGAGAAAAAGAGGATACATATCTAACATAAAGCACACATCACTGAAGGCCAAACCTCACTCCACGGGCCTCAATGCTATTTAATTCACAGACTCACTATTTCAGAATTGAAACATTTCCAATGTTAATTATTTATGACAAATCATTGTTGTTACTCATTTATTTTAAACAGCTAACACCCGTTGACAAAGCCAATCGTAGTGAAAGGTTTTATGTGTATATCAGTTGTTAGTCATTTATCTGTATACAATGACATCTCGGAGAGAAATCAGTAAACCAAAACACTGGTCGGTTGGCACACTATGGGAATCACAGAAATGTATTTGACATGTACCTTTATAGAGAGCTCCTACTTTTTTCATCCCGCTTAAAGACCTGTCTGCACATATTTCTATATGACTGATTGCAGCCAGCAACTGTGGGTGCTTCCCAAAGCCTGGTGGTTAGACCATTTCTTTCCAAAGTTAATGTTGCATGCAGTGCAAGACAGTGGGTAAGCATACATTTTAAAGTGCAAACGTTGTCACGCTGTACAATTTACACATTTCATCAACTGCTCAACATATTACTGCAGTAAGATATGGGGCAGCTTTTAATGTTTTTATATTTCAAGACTATACTTTCCCACTGCTTTATAAGCCTTGCTTTATCACTACATTAATTTGCTTTGAAAAGTACCATTTGGCAATCTTTTTTTCATTTCTTTCTCGGGAGAGGGACCCACTCTGGATCCCAGGTTTGTCCATTGAATCTGTTCGCATCGCTCGCTGTATGAAACTCATTCCCAACATTTACGCCCACCACTTTCAAATGTCACCAGACGCCACTGGACTATTTGTATACATAGCCTGCACCCCTGTCCTTGAAGGGGAGCATTCAGATCTTGCCACAGGGTCTAGAGACCAACATACACACATTAAAAAGTTCTGTCTGTGGCAACAACAGGTGTGTGGGTGCGCTGTTCTCAATTGTAGGTAGAATCAAGTATAGTGATTAGCCATTATATGAGTGATTGTGGTAAGTGAGTCATCATCTCTAAGGGATCTAGACAGTGTGGTGGGGGCATACCAGGGGTAGGAGTCTCAAAACGACCATCCAAGATGATTAGAAAACAACTGTCAGCAAAAAAGCAAGTATGTCCTTTGCTGCTTCTGTCAGGGAATCAGTAGTAAAATCTGCATCCTTATTTTGGTGAAAATGACTTACCTGTGCTGTTCAATTATTTGCAGATACATTTTTTATGCATAAAATCAGCTGAGGTAGAAAATGCTAGGTTCACTTCACCCCACTAAAGATCAGTTAAGTAAGCATATTTGCTAAATGGTTAGCAATCTGTTATTAACAGTCATAAATATGTAAATGTAATACTAAATTCTTCTAGAGCACTACCACTCTGCTATAGCTCCTAAAGAGCCCCAGACTGGCGAAACAGGGGAAGGCTGTATATAGAATGCATCTCTTCAGGTACAATGTCTTGAATGCTAATGTACTAGTCCTAGTGAGACATGTCTGTCCTTACATGAAGGACAAAATCTCAAATTGTCGGTGAATATCATTTTGAAGATGGTTGTAGTGATTCTTGACAAATTGTTGGAACGTTCAGGTAGTGACTTTTTGGACTGCCATGAAGCTCACAAATTATGGGTGTTTAGACAGAATATCGGAAACAGAAATATCATGGGGCAAACATTTCATGTCAAGAATATAGAGGACTAAAATATTGTGAAGGTAAGTTTCTATAGGTATGCAAAGTTTTACTATATATGACTCCACATATATGCACCTTGACAATATCTACATCTTTAAGGTACATTGATATGTAGTTAAGAATAGTAAATCTATACTTACCTATTTACACTTACCGTATCGATATTTTGGTCCTCAATATTTTTGACAGAATATTATTTCAACACGATATTTATCTTTCCGATATTCTGTCAGTGATCTGAATTATGTGGTGCGTTAGTCAGATGACAATGTCCTGATGAGGCCCCAAAAGTCACGAAGTGTCGAAACATCGATAGCCACCCCTTTGGTTGCTTAGTACTTGGATATCACTAGGAGATATTGTATTTGAACTGCTCCAAATTATTGGCCAGTTTTAGGTTTTTGTACAGTGCCTTGTTGTATGTGTTTTTGTGTATATGTTCACCATTTGAGCACTGCCTCGTCTGCAATATCATCAGATTGCAAATATTGCACCTTGCTCTTAATATGGAAAATTAAAGAACTGCAGAAACAAAGAGAAAAAGTGTCCTGTGCTCCTTCCTACTATTTTTACACTAATCAGTAAGGATTGAATGATCCAATTTCATTGGATACCTAGGAAGCATAAAAGGGGTATTTTTGTCAAATGAGTCCCATTCCTAGCACCTAGCGGCCTGCAAGGCTCCCTTTGCTTTTCCCCCTGTCCCGGCAAAGCTCCTGCCAGTACTGTTGAGAGAGCTCTGCAACGCTATCCATCTTCCCCCTGGTCTCCAGGGTTGGTGGAGCCGAGGAAGCCATGGAGCCCCGTGGGTTAAATGACCATTTACCTCCCACCCGTCCATTGCAGCCTTGGACGTCCACCAATGGGGGCTCTGCATTCCTGGGGTGGGCAGGATTCTTATGTGCACCACCACAGCCTGAGAGATCACTGGGAGATCAATCTTGCACCTCAGTAACACAGCCCATAATAAGAGCAACTCATCTTATTTTGACCAATGTGACTTGATACACTGCTGGCAATATAATGACAAAAGGTATCACACTGTCAGCAATGACAGGGGTGGATAACATTGGCTTTATGGGTGGCACTGTGCAAACGAAGATATTACAGACAGAAAGAAACCTGGCAGAATACTTATCCAAGTGTTGGTGGGGTCTTCTACCCGTACCACTGACCTCCCATCAATGACAGTAGCTACTTTGCAGGTAGGAATCCAGAAGTACCACCCAACGGAATGATACTGCTCCTCTGTAGCGAAAGCCCTGCAGTGTACACTCAATTTGTCATTGATGGAGCAAACCATTTGCGCATCTGGATGCTGTTTTTCTTTTAGTTAATTTAGGGCCCCATACCTCTCTGACTGCTATGCAAGGCTTATTTACAAAATTTCTAAAAGTCTTTCATTCCTGCGTCTTTATTTTTTTTACTTCCGCGGTGAAGAAAAACTACACTGAAAATGCATTAGACAAATTAGTAGGAAGAAGAAGGCAGCCACCTAAACAGTTCTATGCTCCTAAAAACTTCCCCCAACTGGAAGCCAATCTAAATAATCAACTGACAGGCAACTGTAACATGGCCCCTGTTATGCTTCCATTAGTCTTTAATGAAAGTAAACTTTGTGGAAAGAAAGGCTCTTCACACTTGGCTTCCAAAAGCACTTTTTGGGCACGGTGTTTTCACAAAATTACCATCAAGTAAGTCAACATACTAATGTATTTTGAAGTTTTCTTTCAACGTGTATTCAAGCTAATTATCGCGTGCACACCGCGGCGGGTAACTGAAGACTCTTTGATTTGAGAGACATCTTTGAACGCACAGGAATGTTTACCCTGTACACTAGCTGAAGACTGGAGAGGCAAGTTCATATCCGTGCCTTGCTCATCATGCGCAAATGCTGACAAACGACCCCTTAATACCATATGAGACTGAATTGTAGGTCACAGATTTGTTTTTTCATGTTTCCACATACACTGCTGGTCAGCAAGTTGATAAAACGACCTTGTGTTTATCAAAGAGGGCATAAAATGTCACCGTTGGTATACTGCGAATCATTATTGTCGGAAACTCCCGTGCCATTCACACATTTGCTTTACACTTCTATAGTAACAAGACAGGAATCTACATGCTGATCTAGCAGCGCATCTGTCGTAAGTGCTCAACTGCTGGTGGATCTGGTATCTATCTTGACTTTTATTTTGGCCCTGTCTCAAACTAATATAGCATGTGCACTTTCATGAGCACTTAGCAAGTTCTCCACCCAGCTTGCATTATAACCTGGGTGGAGAACATGCCCAGGCTCCCAGTCCCCATCTGAGTGCTGAACCACGGCGCACAGACCAATTACAATGCTGCATTGCAGAGTTGTGATTAGCTCAGAAGAGCGTGGGTGCTTTATGTTCTGTGTTTCCAACCGAGGAGGAGAGACGCGACAAGAAAAACGCGGCAAGGAGGTAAGTTTAATTACATTTTTTATTTATACCCTTCCCTCCACCCCCTGCCCCGCCACCCCCGATCTGTGCCAGCCACCACTGCTGGTGCCCACCATCTTCAGCCACTCAGTCTTATTAAACACTCTATCAGATTCTTGGGATATGATAATACGCTTATGATTAAAATTAAAAACGTCCGGCTCACAAAGGTTGTGCCCTTACTCAAGATAATTTAAATACTGTCATAAGCCAGGGAACTCTGGCCTCCTTTTTTGAGTTATTTCCATTTCATTTAGCAATCTTAAAGATTTCTGTCAATGGCTGACTCTCAGGCAATGCCTGGAAAGTCTTTCTTTGTTCATAAGAACAGCCTACTATCTCTAGAGGCAGTGCGAGATCATGACTGGGAAACTAGTACTGCTCCCGGAAATACCATCGAGTAGGAATTGAAATGCTGGAGACCATAAAAACTTTACATCTGTCCAGGCCGAGCAGCAAGGTGAAAAGCAGGAAATGAAGAAGGAACTGGAAAAGGCAGAGAATCCACAAAGTCCTGTGAGGGAGCAATCTAACAGAAACAATTGTGATGCAATCGGACCCAAAATGGCCTTCCCCTTATATAGTGTCAAAAATGATGTGAAGTAATCACCCCTTAATTCTCTGTTTGGTTCATCTGAGCTGAGCAAATAGGAAGAAGAGAGGGAGTGGACAAACATCATAAAAAACAGAACACCGCCGAATGTTGTGGAAACGATGTTGGAGCCCTCATACAGGTGAACCATCCATGCCCCTGAACCGACAGCCGCAGTGGATGCTCACAGAGAGCTGGCTCCTCCGCATCCCAAACAGGTAGAGAGAGATGCGTGCATTGTCTTAAGTGAAAAATGATAATACTAAGATTGCTTTAAGCTAGAAAAAGAGTCTTTAGTTTGTACGAATATATTAAGCCGGGAAAAATTCAGGCTACTGGCCAATAAGTAGAATATGTGCAAAACTTACCTAAACAAGCATTTGCAATGCAACAGGTCTCACATTTGCGAGAGTTTAAGCTACTGGCATTGAAAATTACAATGCCTTTTATTTATATGTTTTGATAATTAACACATGTCACAATGCCTGTATGACTCATAAGGCACTACACCACAAAACCCCTAGGTACCTAGCCGAAAAACTGGTATTATCAGGTGGTAACAGATCTACCAGGAGCTCTAACAAGCTGTTACTGAAACCGCAACGTTTCTCCAAGAAAAAAACGTACAGTCGTACCTTCTCAGGAATAGCCCCAGGATATGGAATGCCCTACCCCCAGAAACGAGACTCAATCCATCTACGGTTTTTTTCAAAAAAGAAGTGAAATCGATTCTCATGTCGAAATTTACCTGAACTATAGCTATCTGCATCTCTCTGTATTATGTACCTTGTATGCACTGTAACACTGTATTTTTATGTACACACCTTTTCCTATGTCAGATATGTGAAGCGCTCTGATACCCGCAAGGGTCTTGTCCGCGCTATACAAAACCGTCTAAATAAATAAATAAAATAAATAAATGAATAAAAGGCATTGTCATTTACAATGCCAATAGCTCAAACTCTTGTAAATGCAAGACCTATTTCACTTCAAAGAGGCCTCAATTGTCCCGGGCTGCTTGGACAGTGAAAGTGGGCATCGTGCACTGAATGAGCATGTTGTGTCTGCAGTAGGAGAAACTCCTTAAAGAAAATAGTGCTTACAGACTAAATAAGCCATACAGAAGTTAAAGGGCCAGTCCTCATTGGAGGTGACAAATAAAGACAAGGCGATACTAAGGAGTTACTAACAAGCCTATTAACGAATCAGAAGCCAGCATTTACAAAGGACAATGGCACAAGCCAAGGGAAAATATGGGCAGGGAGGGGGCAGAGCTTCAAGTCCATACTCGAATACAGCATGCCTCGCAGAGCAGCGCATGCGCTGCCCAGGCACGACCTAAAAAGTGAACGTTGAGGCCAACGTATGCCACTCAAGCTCGGAAAAAACGAAACTACAAAAATTCATCCATTAGGTTAGTTCAGCAGCACACTAGGTGGGCAGAAGGACTCTACCCATTTGCAAGGAGTACCCATTCAGCTTTCACTACCGCTGTAATTGATTTCGGAAATGAGTTACACTGAGACATCAGTTCTAGGACATCTGCCAAAAATGTGGATTTGCTATTCTCTAGCTCTAAGTTCTTGCCCCAATTTTGAGTGTGGAGAGGTGCAGGGGTCCCATTTGCGGAGCCATCACTGCACCACACAAACCTCTTGAAATAAAAGCAATTGTCCTATATTCACCACCTGACGTTTGAAACAAAACACCACCCAAACCCCTAGAGCTGGCATCAGTCATTACAATCACATCATCATTAACATCGACACTCCCAAGGTCAGATGCATTCTTCAAGCTGGATTTGATATCAGTGAATTCATTTTCACATAAAGTGGACCATGCAAATTCAGTGTTTTTCTTTAACAAAGATCTCAAAGGTAAAGACCTCTCAGCAAACTTAGGTATACATTTGTTATAGGACTCGGCCATTCCCCAGAACTTTACCAATTCATCTCTATTCTTTGGAGAGGGCAAATTCTCAATTCTATCAACCAACAATTTTTTATTTAGGTTGAATACCATTGCTTGTGACAAGATGACCTAGATACTCAATCTCTTGAACTTCAAACTTGCACTTTACCCGTTTAAGAGTCAAACCAGACTTCAACAACCTATCTAAAACCTCACAGAGCCTTGTGTCGTGTTCCATCTCTGTTGAACCAGAAACCAGGATATCATCCTGATAGATCTTCACCCCCACCACACCCTTCAATATCCTTTCCATCGCTCTCTGAAAAACAGAAGCTGCCGATATTAGACCAAATGGCATTCTTAGGAATTTAAAAGTACCAAAGGGTGTAGTGAAATTCGTAAATTCTTGAGACTTCTCAGTGAGTTTGATCTGATGGTAAGCCGAACTCAGATCGAGAGATGAAAAGTACTTCACACCATTTAACATACTAAGCATTTCGCTAATGTTGGGTACGGAATAGGGGTCTACAGCCACAGCTTTGTTTAATTCCCTCAAGTCTACACAAAGGCGAGCCTCCCCATTGGCCTTACGGGCCATCACAACTGGGGAAACCCATTGTGAAGCCTCCACCTCTTCAATTATCCCATTGACAACCAGCTTGTCCAATTTAGGTCTCATGTTATCTCTAACAGCCATGGGAACATTCCTGACCTTAGCAGCTTTGGGAACGGCATGTTCTTTTAACCTTATATCATGAACTTAATTTTTTAAACATCCAAGTTCATTCTTAAAAACATCAGAAAACCTCCCCAGAAAGTTGTCACAATTAATTTGAACTGAATTAACAGTGGGTTTATCTCTTAAACAAACCATTGGGGTGGCATTAGGATCAAGAAAAACATAAAGATCACTCTGATATACCCACATATCAATGAATCTCCTTTGATGGAAACATAAATCTTTCCTGCAATTATCCTGTCTTTAAACTCTATAGAACCCCCAAAATAACCAGCTACTTTTATTGGTTCACCACCATAACCCTTTGGCTTAATATCAGGTTTTAACAGTCTTGCTCCATTTTTGAGTTTTTCTTCATAAAACGTAAATAGTATCAAAGTGATATTTGCACCTGAGTTAAAAAGCATTAGGACTTCATTACCATTTTAATACATTTTCAAGTGGACCATCAAGTTTCTCAACACAGTTTTCTAAAATAATGATTTCGTCCACAGAGTCATCATCATCACAGTCTACCTCTCTAACTTTGTTTTTGATTGATGACATGGTCAATCTACAGCACTTTGTGGCATGTCCTTTCTTACCACAATTCTTACACGTAGCTTTCCATCCTGGACACAACTTATTATTAGCCAAGTGTCCTGTGTCCCCACACCGAAAACACTTTCCTACAAAAACTTTGTTTGAAGATTTGTTTTGTGTAAGGAACTTGGTATTGGATTGATTTGACTTCTGAAACTTGTCTTTGTCCCTTTCTACTACAACCTTAACACTAGCATCGCTAACTTTAGTAGTTAAAGCATCTTTTTTAATCACATCCACACAAGCCTTTGAATGTTCCGAAGTCTTAGCCATAGTTAACACTTCATGTAATGATGGATTATTTTTTCCCACCTAGACTCTTTTGCTTTTTCTAAATTACAGCCTAACATGAACTGATCCCTAAGACGTTTATCTAAGGATGCTCCAAAACTGCATGTTGAAGCCAATTTACGTAGAATAGTAATATATTGTTCAACAGTCTCACCTTCATGTTGTATCCTTTTCCCAAAGTGATACCTCTCGAGAAAGATACTTAATTTAGGAAGATAGTGAATATCAAGTTTCTTTATAGCAATCTCATATTTGTTAAGGTCTGCAACAGTATCTTCTGTGAGTTCTGGGAGATGTTCATCAACTTCTTGCCCTTCTGAGCCAAGACAATGTAATGAAAGTGATGTTTTCCTCTCCGCACTCAAATTGGCACCACACACTCTTGCATTATGAGCAAACACCTTCTTCCGTTTAGACCACTTTGAAGGCGGATCAACTGGAGAGTTCAAGAAAAATGAAGAAGTTGGGCATTCTGCATCGCCATAACATGAGTAGAAAATGTGAAAACGCTAACATTTTAAACTTTATAAAATGAAATAAATCGTAACCAATAATGACACGCAAAGAAGAAAAGTGTGCGCATCACAGTATAGTAGACTCAGAAAGAACAAAGGTGTGCATATCACCGTGTAGATATTTAAACGGAAAGTGTCACAAAATGTTCAAAAGCTTTGTGTAAAATCAAGTAGTAAAATGACCAGGAAAAGAACAAGGTGTGCGTGTCACTGCGTTGATATTATCAGCCCATAATGACACACGAGGTGTGTGTATCACGTGTAGTACAGGAAAACAGATGCAAGAATATTCTACCAAAATGGCACACAAAAATGGTCACACTGCGTGAGGCGCTGCATTTCTTGCTTAATGGATGACAAGCTCACCATCTCCAGCTGCTTTCCACACTACCCCAGTCAGGACACCTTCATTAAGGAGACAATGAAGTGCAAAAAAGAAAAAAACAAGGCAAAGAACATTCTCATACATGCACCAAGAATCTGGAACGATATCCCTGTATCTTTCGGACAGCCCCAAACCATTCTGTGCAAATTAGAGGGACTTTGCAAATTCCCTTTTTGCCCAGGGCTCCACAAATCCGAGAACTAGCCCTGCCTGTGTGTACTACCCAATCAAAGTGCAGATCAGTCAGGGTTAACCAGAAAAAGACCTCAGACAGAGAGACTTTGTTAGAAAATCTTCACTGCTGCATAGTTAAAACCCTGAACAAAATATCTTGAATGATTGAGAAAAAGCGAAACTGGGGACAAAATTCTTTAAATACTTCAACAGAGAGCTGCTTAAGAAAAAGCAAGCGTTCTACTACCTGAAACGCCACAGGCATAAATAAATTTATTTGACAAGCATGACAACTGTAAAAGACATGAGGGTCTTTATAGTTCCTATCAACGACAAAGATTTAGGGATGAAGCAGGTCAAAATGAATGTGTGTTGTTATCCCGCACTCTTTTTGTCCGCAGGGAAACACAACGCGGTCATTACAATGACCGCGTTGTAATTCCGCATACCATTACTCCGCAAGTCATAACAATGACTTGCGGAGGGGGGGCGCTGGATGTTGGAATAGTATAATTTACTATTCCAACTCCAGTCTGTGCGGACAGTAGGGAAGG
Source organism: Triturus cristatus (assembly GCF_964204655.1). Taxonomy (NCBI): domain Eukaryota; kingdom Metazoa; phylum Chordata; class Amphibia; order Caudata; family Salamandridae; genus Triturus; species Triturus cristatus. Next base: position 496,173,956 of record NC_140588.1, read on the forward strand.
TGTTGGATTTTAAATCCAACACCTTCCCCCCCCTCCGCAAGTCGTTGTTCCGGCTTGCGGAGTAATGGTATGCGGAATCACAACGCGGTTGTTGTAACGACCGCATTGTGATTTCCTGCGGGCAAAACGTTTTGTGGGAAACGTTGTTTACCGGGCCCAACTACCAATGTTTTTTTTGCAAAACATTATAGGACCTTGACATTACCCGGGCCACTCAGGGCACTAGCGATAATAGTGATATTAGCATCACCTGAATGAGTAACATAAATCACAGAACTCATTCAACTGGACACCTAATCGCTCACAGGCCATACCGCCAAGGCAGCAGGGGGAGGGGGGAGTCTTGAGGTATTTTTGGGTACTACTTTGTTTTTTGATATTTTGGTGATCCTTGTGTTGTCAATTACCTGACAAACAGAAAATTACCTGAAATGTAGAAAATGACATAATAACAGTGCATAAGGCAAGATCAAAAGTCCATGCTGTAGAATGTGGTGATGGACTTCTGACACTCTGGTGTTCCTGGTGTTCACAAGCTTTCGGTTGTATTGGTGGCCCCATGAGGGGTGGGACTCACTGCACTGTAGAGATGCAGGGGCCTGTGTGCTACCTAAGTAATCAGTAAATAGCTGCCAGACTAGTCGTAAAAAAACAGAAAAGTCCAGCAAATTACTTTGTCAAAAAATAAATTGCCATTACAGTACTGGGGCAAATCAAGGCTTCCCTGAGCTTTTTGTGGGACCTGCACATTCATAGTAGTTTGTGTACTGTAACAAGGGCTTTTGTGCTACATGAAGGAGAGGATATGGGGCCACGTTACATAGTACATCCTCAAATAATCTTTAGGCTCTTCAAGAGGACCAAGCAGATAGACTCGTCCAATAATGGAGAAGACCTTGAATTGTTCATCTCAATCTTTAGAGCCTAGTTTTGAATTCTCCCTGTGGGCATACTAGGTGTTGCTTGTTGGAGTCTGCCAAGGAGTCCTGGCCCTTTGCATGAGACTAATCTTCTGCCTAAAAGATTCCCCTTAGCTTAATTAAGTAGCTTTTATAAGTGCCAGAATCAAGGCAGTAACTTTCAAAACCAGGTCATTAGGGAGATGGTGATGTGTGGGATCACACAGGATTGACAATGCATTAGCAACTCACATTTCAAGGTGTCTAGTTGTGTTGTCCTGGAAATTCTGTACTGAAGGAGAGATTTTGCATTTAATCTTGGCTCTATATTTCAGGGCATGTGACACGGGTAAAGGGCTCTCTAATCCGTTTTCCCACTCCCTCACTGATGTTCCTGGTGTCTAGTCCATGGCAAAGAATCAGGGTGTTGTATGTGTGTGGGGTGAGACAGAATTCCTTGTGTTTGATGAGAAAGCCGCTCTTGAGATCTGAATGCAGAAACCGAAGCCTGATCTTAGATCTATGGAGTACCTCCATCGTGCTTTGTGTTGGGGGCAGGCATTATAGGAGAGGCCAAACCATGTATTGGTATCCCAACTCCAGTCACCGTAACAGTAATGAAAGTGTTGCTCTTTAAAGTCCACCGCCGTTTGACCTAACGCATGTCGTTGTAACGAATTGTGTTGTAAATGTAATGCATGGTTCAGGCGCAGTTGTTATTCCGCCAGCGTTGCAAAGGCAATGCTTGGTTCAGCAGTCATTGTATTTGCTATTTCCCGGGATGCATTTATTTGTTCACTGAAATCACTTTCTTTCCTCTGTGGTAAATAAAAATACCGGACTGAATTTCATACGGAATCTTAAAATAAAGTAAATAGCTCAAAATAACAAGAGGCAGAATCCGTGGTATAAGAGGTTTTCTAATGGGCTTTATTCCATTCAAAATGGCCGACTCGAGTCGCGGCCTTCAGGTTCCGTCACCACGAGGGTTCAGGAAGTGAAGTACAATAATTTATTAACAGACATGTATTTTTATAATAAGTACATTACAATGAAACGAATGTAGAAGGCGTAACATTTGATAAGAAAAGTGACAAAACAGTGACATAATCGAAACTAGGCGTAATAAGGAATAAAAGAAACATGATTGGTTTGCATTATCAGACATAGGTGGATCTATAAGATAATACTTGGCATAGATGCGCGCGCGGCAGCATGACGTGTAATTGACGTGCAACTAGGGGGTGAAGGGGACTTGACATTTAGCTCTACATGTGGAGACGAGAAGTCTGGGGGTCAAGTCAACCTAATCCCAAATCATATCTAACATCCTATGTTTAAAGAACTATGTTATCCACAAGGAAGAGACTCTCGGACAGAATCTATTCTATACTGACTGTGTACGTGTACAAGCGTCTAAGTGTCTATATGAGATGCGAGGGATAGAAAACTTTCCATGGTAACAGGGCTATGAATCACTTGCAGGAGGACGGAAAGGCTGAGTCCTTTGCTTGTGAGCTAAAGGAAATGTTTACCTAAATCACTGGACAGGAATGCATCGGCTGGAGAGCAAAATAGATAATTCGAAGGTGAAATACAACTTTTTGGCAGACAGGCGAAAACTGGCCGAGGCAGGCACCGTTAGCTGCACAGGGAGTAGGACAAAGTTCATGGATACAGATGCGAGCTCAAGCTGAAGCTGTCAGAGACAGAGAGCAGGGAAAGGCTTGAGGACAGAATCGGGCCTACTTGCCTGAACTGTAAAAATGAAGTAACTTAGCCATATAAAGTCGGTGGCCTTTCATACTTAGGAATCGAATATCCAACCCTGTGATGGCGGATCTGACAGAGAACATGTCGACGGTAGACACACATATGTTTGCGTCTTAGAAACTGGAACTGGAGGGAACATACATGTACTTGTAACATGCATATAGAACCGTTGGGGTCCAAGATAGGGGACATAACTGATCAGGAAAATCCACATTTCCACATTCCCTCCTTGTCCCCTTCTTGCCCTTCACGAGACATCAATCTTCATCATTCCATTGATTTGCTCATGGAGCATCATTTCTTCTTCCTTCCGGCATTCTGAACGGGACCTGTGATGTGGAATGCATGATGTGGCACACAGACCACAAATCGCTGGTCCACCTTGCAGGCATAAACAACAACTGAAGAGCATAAGAAGGCCAATACCTAGGAAGGATAAAACTCTCCATCCCCAGGCTGATATCACACTCCAAAACCACCCGGACCACGTCCAAGTGCCTGGATTTTCGTGTATCTGGCTTACAATCTTATGAAGGTGTGTTATAGCTTTATATACAGATGGCGAATTTTCTGGTATGAATATGCAGCAGCTGGATCCGATGACCCTGCAAGCTCCGCCCCTATCGGCCAGGATGACGTCAAGGACAAGACGATTCTGGAGAACAACAATTCTCATCACTGATTGTTCCTCTGTCAGATTGCCTAGGGCGGCTATAGTCTCGTTTACTACAGCTTCAAGAGTCTTGGTGAGTCTGCGTATCAGCTTACTATTTGATATTGTACCTATATAGGGAAAGATACCTTTATTGAAATCTACATACTTGTCCCATGCTGTCTCAGTATAATCGACAACTGGGAGATCTCTTTGCTCTCTATTGTGTACTAAATGAACATTTCGATAATAATCAGGGGGAGCTAGGAAAACAGGTGGCAAAAGGAATGCTATGTAACAGGTACCATCCCAATCTAGAGGCAGACGCATATATGCCGTCTGACCACATATGAAGTAAGAATGGCGAGAAGCTCTAAATGAAGATTTACCTTGATCACTATATTCTACTGTAGTAACGCATTGGCTATGGCCCATATGTATGGAACCAACTTTTCTTACACATAATTCACCCTTAACTGGAAATACTGACATAGTGGGCAGAATTAGTTCAACTTCGGATTTGACATTCAGAATCATAAGATTAGGCGTAAAATTACCTAATTTATACACTTCATTTTCTAAATCAGTTCCTGTTCTACTGGGGTGACCCTCCTTATTAGGGTGACAGACTTTGAATAAAACTAGATTCAGATTTCCCCATATCCAATGTTGTTGATAAACTGCTGTGTCTGGGTCTATGGAATTTAATAAACTAAACCATGCTCCACAGGAGCCATTGTGTGTGAATGGATGTGGAAAGAAAGGCAGAACTCCTTTGTTATTCTGATAGGGAGGAAGTCGGCCACACACCCAACAATTGGTGGCATTACTAGTCTGATGGGAATGATGTAACATACTAATGAAGGTGTTATTGCGCAGCGCAAGTCTATAGGACAATTCATGTGGCGGTAGGTCACTAAAAGAATGTTCTGCAGCAACATTATAAACATGTCTAGAGATAGGATGATATATGTGCAAAATCACACTCGTAATAATTACTAAAATACTCAATAAAAACAAAATTAATAATGTCCTCATACAGTAGCTACGCAGTGATTTACAATACGCCTGTCGTTTCAACATTTCTCGGGTATTTTCTCTACTCAGGTCCAAGGGATACATGTCGGAGACAATTCAACCGCTTCACCTTGGAGAGGACTTAAACAATCAAATTGCTCGACTGTTTGGGCCTAAGCTTTAATTTATAGTACTGAGAGTCATTCTGTTCAACAAAAGGAAGTTTTGAATCAGTCTGTGAGGGAGTGCAGGGCACAGTGTCTATATCTGAAGGTAGTCCATGAAATTTTTTGACGTGACTTGAATGAATCCACCCTTTGCGTCCCTCGATCTTCACGGCTGTTCTTGTGGTCAACAGGACCAACTTGGGTGCTTTCCACCTGGGCTCCAGTTGACTTTTCCTGTCGAAATTTCTCACAAAGACAAGATTACCCGGAACAACGTCATGGGGTTTCGCCTCAGTGTTGTCGGGAAAGGCTGCAGCTACCTGTGAACGAGAAGATTGTAGTGCAGACATCAAGGAAGCCAAGTAATCTGTCAGCATGTTACAGTCAATGTCAGTTATTTTACGGGGTATAGGCGTCCCCCACATATTCGGTGGTCTACCAAAGATCACCTCATACGGGGATAGCCCTGTTCTAGAGTGTGCTACCATTCTCATGTAAAAGAGTGCAACTGGTAATGCTACTATCCAGTCGACACCTTTCTCTCTACATATTTTGGACAGTCTGATTTTCAGTGTCTGGTTATGTCTTTCTACGAGACCTGCTGCCTCGGGGTGTCGGACACAGTGGAATTTCCACTGATATCCCAACAAGAGTGAGACATGTTTCATTAATTCGGATGAGAAAGGCTGGCCGTTATCTGAATATACAACACGTGGTAAACCGTACCGTGGGAAGAATTCTCGAACTAACTGTTTGGCAGTAGTCGGGGCAGTGTAATCTGATACGGGATACGCCTCTGTCCAACGGGAGAGAGCGCAGACAACTACGAGGACATATTTGAATCCTCGACAACGTTCCATCTGAATATAATCCATCTGGAGGACTTCAAAAGGATGGTCAGGAGGCTGAAATCCACCCTGCTCTACGGGAACACTCTTTCCTGGATTAAACTGACAACATATCATACAGGTACGAACTTTTTGTTTAGCTGCTGCTCGTAAATGTTTGTTGAACCAAATGTGCTGAATGCTGTCTAGCATAGCCTTCTCTCCTAAATGTGCTGGACTGTGAACTGTAGCTATAATGGCTTGAACCATGGAATCAGGGAGAAACCATACAGATTTCTCCTTCGTCATCCATCCTTGATCTGTCTGGATCCCTCCTAGTTCAGTCCACTTCTTTATTTCTTCTGCTGTGGCATGTGTCTGTATGTCAATTACGTCAAGTGCGGGATCCTTAATTGTCTTACACTGTGTTGGGGTCTGAACTATTGGCTTTGTCATGTCTAATGTGCGATTCTGAGCAGTCTGTTTAGCTGTTCTGTCAGCTAAATCATTGCCTTGAGAAATGGTATCAGTAACCTTCGTGTGTGCTTTACATTTCATAATCGATATAGCAGTGGGTAGATGTATTGCATCTAACAAAGCATGAATGAGGGGACCGTGCTGAATGTGGGCACCATGGGACGTTAGATAACCTCTCTCTCGCCACAGCACGCCGAAGTCGTGTACAACTCCGAATGCATAACGTGAGTCAGTGTATACATTAACTTTCTTATTTGTGGCTTGAATACAGGCTTGCGTTAGAGCAATAAGTTCTGCTGCTTGGGCTGACAGAGTATCTATACAATGTGTCTCAATAACTTCAGTGTCTGTTGTGACTGCATACGCGGCCACTAAATCTCCTGTACTTGCTCTCATGCATGATCCGTCTACATACAACGTCAGGTCTGGATCTAACAATGGAACGTCTGTCAAGTCTTGTCTAGGTTTCGTCTTTATTTCAATGATTTCAACACAATCATGAGCTAGTGGGTCTGTTCCAATTACAGGTAATAGTGTAGCAGGATTCAATGTATTACACCGTCGGATCTCTATGTGTGGTTGAAACAATGTCAGTTCATAACCGGTAAGTCTTGCTATGGTCAAGTGTTGTGTTTGTGTTCGGTTCACAAGAACCTCTACTGCATGTGGTACTTGAACTGTCAATGGGTGTCCTAATACTATGGCATCGCTTTGTCTGATTGCTAAAGCTGTCGCTGCCACTGATTTCAGGCATGCAGGCAAAGCCTGAGCTACGGGATCTAATGTACTGGAAAAATAAGCACATGGCTTGCATGATCCTGCTTGATCCTGAGTGAGTACTGACAAGGCAGTACCTTCGCGTTCTGTAACAAAGAGTGTAAAATGTTTGTTATAACATGGTGTTGCTAAAACAGGTGCTTGACATAAAGCTTTCTTTAGGCTTTCAAAAGCTTGTGTATGTTCCTGAGTCCAAGGGAGAACAGTCGATGTGGCTGCCTCCTGTGTGGTTAACTGAATGAGTGGTTTTGCTAGAAATGCGTACTGAGGGATCCACTGCCTACAATATGAAGTGAGGCCTATGAAAGCTCGCACCTCCTTTTGTGTCTGGGGTATTGACATGTTAGCAATTAACTGGATGCGATCTGGTGTAAGCTGCCTTCCCTCCTTGGACAGCGAGTGACCAAGATAAATAACTCGCTGAACACAGAATTGCAGCTTAGAAGGGGATACCTTGTGCCCCTTGTCGGCTAGGAAATGTAAAACTGTCAGAGAAGCTTTTTCACATTCTGGCTCGCTTCTCGCGGTGATCAGCAGATCATCGACATATTGAAGCAGTGCAGTATTGACTGGCATGTGGATACTGTCAAGTTCTCGTTTCAATGCTTGGCTGTAGATGCTGGGGCTTTCTGTGAATCCTTGGGGAGCGCGTGAGAATTTAAAACTGCGCCCACTTAAACTGAATCCGAACAAGTATTGGCTTTCCGGATCTATTGGGACGCTGAAAAAGGCATTCTTGAGATCAATTACAGTAAAGAATGTTGCTTCGGAATCAATTGCTGTCAACAAGGATGATATATCAGGGACCACAGGGAATTGTGGTACAATACACTTGTTTAGTTCACGCAAATCAATAACCAATCGGTACACTGGTGGAGCAGTAGGATCAGTTCGTTTGAGAATCGGAATTATCGGTGAATTACATACATTGGAGTCTGTTTCTACAACTACTCCCTGGGCAATTAGCTCATCAATGATTTTCAACAAAGCCACTACAGCATCATGCGGTAACTTGTATTGTCGCATTCGTGGTAGTACCACTCCTGCTTTCAATGTAACTCGATAGGGTGTAATGTTCATGCAGCCAACATCCGTAGGGCCTTGTGCCCATAGATGTACTGGTAAAGTCTGTAGTCGGGGATCCATGTCTCTAGACACATAGTGACCTTTAAAATCACGCAAAAAACAACCTTACTCCTTCCGGAGAACAACATATTATGGCTCCTAGTGCTTTCAGAGTTTTAATTCCTAACAGATTTTCTGGGCATGATTTAGTAAGCAATAAATCTGTAGTTCGTGTCAAAGGTCCTATCGTAAGTGGTAGTGGCTGTGATACTTCATTAACAATAGGTTTTCCTGAAAAACCAAGGGAAACATTTTGAGAGCCTGAGAGGGGTGCCCCTGGAACTTCACTACGTTTTATGGTTGTTCGACTTGCCCCTGTATCGAGTAAGAATTTTCTATCTTGACCTAATAATTCACTATGTACATAAGGTCCTTCTTGATCTACAGGAATCTCGATAAGCGGTAAGTCAACTTCCCTCTCTAGGCTGGTTCATGCGTAACGCTGATACTCAGGGTATTCATACTGTGCAGTCTGATACATTTGTCGTGTTGTGGTTTGTGTGGCAGTAGCAGGCAACGGTGGTGCAGCTGGCACAAACTGTATGGGTTGCTGTGAGGCTGGCATGGACTGTTGCTGAACTGGCATGGACTGTCCATGCTGCATAGCTCCATGTTCATTCTGATCTTGTCTAACTAATCGTGGTCTCTCTTTTGCAATACCTGTAGCTATATTACGTTTCAGGACTGGACAATCGTGTACATAATGGCCTAGTTGTTTACAGTAATTGCAGGTTCCTTTTACAGGAACTGCAGAATCACCAGAATGTGTCACACCCTTTTTGTGACCATCTGCTGGTACTGTCTGAGAAACTAGCATTTTCATTTTTGTATCCTTCATGCGTCTATGCTCGTGTTCTTGTTCATCCCTAATTCTATTGTGATGATACTGTAACATTTGTAGCATTTGCGACGGAGTGTTACTTTGCCAGGTACTCTCGAATTTCAATATTCTATTCTTCACTGGAGGCAATGCATTTTCCACCAATTTTGTCACAAATAAATGTGGATATGAGTCACTACTTGCTTTTATACCACTATTTATACCAAAACATTTTTCAAATCGAGCATAATAATCGCTTGTGTCTTCATCTTGCTTTTGTTTGCAGGCTGTGATTGCACCCCAATCTTCCTTTTTTGTAGTTAATAAACGTGGCAGTACCTGTACTAGTAAACCTGGTAATAGTTTAACTTTATCCCCGAGCCCTGAACCTGCAGCTCGGCCCCTTTCTTCCTCTGCTAATGCTGTCCAGTCTATCTTTTGGTCTCCCACTTCCCACTCTTTTTCTTTCAGTTTTTCATATATGCCAGCAGGCAAAAGCACCTTTAATATCGTCATAATATCAGGAAAGGTGTACTCTCCCATCAGTAACATGTCTTTAATTTCTCGGTGGAAACCCGCTGGGTCTTTGTCATGACTAGGTACTACCTTTTTCATTTCTAATAATTCCATTTTTGATATGGGTGTGTAAACAAATACACGGTGAAACTCATTGTCTTCGCCTTTTATTGGGTGCACTTCCCGTAAAGGATTTTGTCTATCCATGTAGTACGGTGCTCTTTCTCTGGGGGGCAAGGAGAGAGAATCTGGATTTACAAAAAGGACATACTGCTTACGTGACACTAATATCTCTTTAATTAGCTTGTTACTAGAACCTCTCCATCTGTTCGTGAGTAGTTCCGTTAATATATCAGGTAAAGGACCAGGGTCAGCATGTTGGCTCTTATATAATATGAGGAGTTGCTGAATCATATATATTCCAGCTAAACGTTGTTCATCTGTACTGAGGTTAAAAAACGTGTGTGCTACGGTCTCATCACCGTATTTTTCAGGACTGTCAATCCAGTGAACGGCTGATCTGGCTAATTCTTGCTCATCCATGGAATCGAGGAGGTGGTAACCTCTTCGTTCTCGTAGTATTTTATCTGCGGCTTGAAACGAATGTTCAGGAGACTTCAGATTTATTACAGGCGTCGGATACGTTCTGCTGTTTTTTGGGCATACAGAATGTATTGGATCAGGAAAACATCTAGTATTTTCACAGGATCTTCCTCTGCCTACATAGGCTATGGTCTCTGACTGTTTTACGGAATTCCCTGATTCGGACACTTCATTTTGCTCAAACTCGTCTGTTCCCAATCTTTCTTCATGAATACGCTCTATTTCTTTACGGATTTTTCGGCACATGGCTATTATACAATTTTGCTTATCGTGTCTCCCTTCTGATATATTCTGACTCCATCTTGTAAGAATAAGCATTGCATTCGGGTCTACCCCCGGACGATCTTGATTTCTGATTACACAGTTTATGAGGAAACGTAACAGTTCCCCCTGTATCTCTACTTTCTGGAATTCCATAGCTCTGTTAATACATCCTGGATCTCGTCCTGTTTGAACAAAATGATATATGTTATCTAGATGCGTAGTCATCCCTGGTAACCTCGCTAAATACTCTGCGGCTCGCCTGATACGTAATGATGCCAGGACCATTTCGTCCTCTTTACCAACCACCGGGTCATATCTACAATTTACAAGGAGTTCTTTAAGCGTACGTTCACTTACGAATTTAGGTGTACGTGAATGTGCTGACTCTTGAAAAACAAGTTTATTTATTCTGGGTGGTGTAAAGGTACTGCTAGCACCTCCCGTGGCCCCATCTGGGGCGTCGGGTGTGAATGGATTCGTTGAACGTGACACAGCAACTATGGGTGTCGATACCCCTATAGGATCGACTGCGGAGACAGATGCGGAAACAGATGTGCTTGCCGACGCTTGTGTCGGAACTTGCTGTTGCACGGGGACAGATACCTGATCCTGACGTTGAACCCCTCCGCCAGACGGTCTATGTGGTGTGGCGTTAGCATACTCGGGAGCTGCATCGTCTAGATATGAGGAAAGAAAAACATCTTCTGCGGTTCTGGGATGCCCCTTTGGATGTACCTTAATTGGAAATAATGGGGGTGGCAAGTCTTTTGGCATCTCTGTAACAGCCTTAGGTAGTCCTTCGGCTAGAAGGGGATACATACCATTCATAAGAGCATTTCTTTGTCTATTCACTTGTTCTGATTTCACTCGGATACCTTCCTCAATTAATAGATTTTCTTGAACTTTATTTGAACTTTCTTTACTCCTCTCTTCTTGTCTACGTGCTTTTTCTGTTCGTCTATGAGATTCTTTACGCCATAACTCAACAGCGTCTTTCTGTGACTGTCTGACCTTTCTTTTCCATAACTCTTCCTCCACTTTCATGATGCACTCTGCATCCCAGGTTCCCGCTATGGGCCACCTTTGACTTTCCGGTAATCCCTTGGTATAATCTACCCATAGGTCAAGAAACAATATGGCATCTAAGCCATGTTTATGGTACATGAAATGCCCTGGAGTGTCCCTAGGAGGAATAGGAACTGCTTCTTCAAGCACCCCTTTTCTGGTAGTAATCTGTCTTAACTTCGAGAAGAGCGGCATATTTACAACTGATCTGATACTTACTCTTGAATTTTCTTAATACGAAAAACACAATAAATGAACAGTGAACAATGAACAGTCATTCGTACCACAATATGCAAGACATTTCTGAATACTTTAAACATTAAACATTAAACATTATAACAGTGATCGACAATGATGACAGTCTGCCTAACTAATCACCACGCTGAATTCTTGACAATAACTGAATACTTCGGAATACTTGATATACTGCTAAACAGTACATATACACTGCTAAACAGTGCAGACCGGATTTGTGTACCCAAATCCGTCTTGACCGGCACAACCTATGTGCGCGTCAACACGCCTCCCCGGCGATGGTACTCACCGAGTAGCTCCTTGAAACGGAAGGCCTCAGAGAATGGACAGGACTCGATAACTGCGGACAGCGGACCCTCTCGACATCGGGATTTCGGAAAACCTGGTGGGCCTCTGTATACCTCGGATCTTGCTCTCTCAGCTAGGCTCTGGTCGGGATACTTCGCACTTCTCACCGCCTCGTCTGGGTTGATCGCAGCCTCAGTCGCCCCCGCTTGACCGGAGGGAGCTTACAGGAAATCCTGCTGGTACGCGTTTATGGTCCGTCCAGCTGTGGCAGGAGACCGGGCCTGCAACGCACCGCCGGCGCGTGAGATGAGAAAGTGTCCCTGTTCGGGCGCCATTATGTGGTAAATAAAAATACCGGACTGAATTTCATACGGAATCTTAAAATAAAGTAAATAGCTCAAAATAACAAGAGGCAGAATCCGTGGTATAAGAGGTTTTCTAATGGGCTTTATTCCATTCAAAATGGCCGACTCGAGTCGCGGCCTTCAGGTTCCGTCACCACGAGGGTTCAGGAAGTGAAGTACAATAATTTATTAACAGACATGTATTTTTATAATAAGTACATTACAATGAAACGAATGTAGAAGGTGTAACATTTGATAAGAAAAGTGACAAAACAGTGACATAATCGAAACTAGGCGTAATAAGGAATAAAAGAAACATGATTGGTTTGCATTATCAGACATAGGTGGATCTATAAGATAATACTTGGCATAGATGCGCGCGCGGCAGCATGACGTGTAATTGACGTGCAACTAGGGGGTGAAGGGGACTTGACATTTAGCTCTACATGTGGAGACGAGAAGTCTGGGGGTCAAGTCAACCTAATCCCAAATCATATCTAACATCCTATGTTTAAAGAACTATGTTATCCACAAGGAAGAGACTCTCGGACAGAATCTATTCTATACTGACTGTGTACGTGTACAAGCGTCTAAGTGTCTATATGAGATGCGAGGGATAGAAAACTTTCCATGGTAACAGGGCTATGAATCACTTGCAGGAGGACGGAAAGGCTGAGTCCTTTGCTTGTGAGCTAAAGGAAATGTTTACCTAAATCACTGGACAGGAATGCATCGGCTGGAGAGCAAAATAGATAATTCGAAGGTGAAATACAACTTTTTGGCAGACAGGCGAAAACTGGCCGAGGCAGGCACCGTTAGCTGCACAGGGAGTAGGACAAAGTTCATGGATACAGATGCGAGCTCAAGCTGAAGCTGTCAGAGACAGAGAGCAGGGAAAGGCTTGAGGACAGAATCGGGCCTACTTGCCTGAACTGTAAAAATGAAGTAACTTAGCCATATAAAGTCGGTGGCCTTTCATACTTAGGAATCGAATATCCAACCCTGTGATGGCGGATCTGACAGAGAACATGTCGACGGTAGACACACATATGTTTGCGTCTTAGAAACTGGAACTGGAGGGAACATACATGTACTTGTAACATGCATATAGAACCGTTGGGGTCCAAGATAGGGGACATAACTGATCAGGAAAATCCACATTTCCACACCTCCATGGTATCTTTTTAGCCTTGTTGTCTATTAATTAGGATAGCTGTCAAATTTTCATATATTTTTTACTTTTTCAACAGTTTTCTCTTTTCCTTTTCACTCTATCTAACCATTAATTCACTTAGAGCATTTGTGTTATCTGCCCAAATGAGTATTTATTTTTCGCGTTCTCTTCATGGTCCATGGGTGCTTTGAATCATGTTGTAGCTCAAATTTTACTTTGCTTTTTTACAGTGAATTATACCAGGGGCTGGCACAGTAAGTATGATTTCCGCTAGCCTTCCTTCTCATCTTTCAATTATTTTATTTATGATATTACTTTTCATTGCTTTGTTTTTAGAAATATTTGGGTGCCCTCCACTGGATTCTGTCCTGATGATGACATTTAAACCAAGCAATAGGTCAAAACATTTGGGTGCCCTCCACTGGATTCTGTCCTGATGATGACCTTTAAAACAAGCAATAGGTCAAAACATCATCCATACTTTCAGTTGACAGACTAGGTTCATTAAATGACTAATTAACAGTATGTTCTGTGGGTCATAAGTTTTGAAGCCAGAACCTTACTGACTTGCTCCTTCCAATATCTAAAATGTATTTGAACTCTCTTCCTGGGGACCCCTCTCTCCAGCATAGTAAAGAGGTCTTGCATGTGGAGTCTGTTAAGGAGACGATCAGTACAGAGCAGGTGCTGTTGCCATAAGGCAGATTTATGCATGGGACAAATCTGAAACTCCAAATGCAAATGAGGATTGGAAAAACCACTTTTGTTTGTAAAGGTGTCATTTCCACGGGTGAGCATTCTTCTACACCTGTGGATTTTCTGTATTTGTAAGTGACACATACAAGGATAGTTGTGCACAATGCAAATGATGAAAATGCAATTCAAATGAAATGGATATCTACACAGTTGTAACTTTGAGAGTATTCTCAAATATTTACAATGCATTTGTTCCCATGTTTACCTTCATGTCCAAAATTACACAAATCACATGAGTAAAGTGAGGCAGTAAGTGTGGTAAATTGCGGCATTATTAACATTTTCACAGGCGATGCAGGGGAAAATGGCTTTTCATGGATCCGACAGGAAAAAGAGGCGTTCGACAGAAATGTATGTGAATCGTACACATATAAATTCAGACTTTCTGAAACGCTCTGGGAATTTAGACTTAGGATTGGAGTTCTAGGAAGTAACCAACGAAAAGGGTATTGTGAAATATTGGTAATTTTAGAGGTAATAAACAAAGGGGAATACATTGGTACAGACCCATGTTAGAAACTGTCTTGTGGAAAAAGAAGTTTACTGTAGTCTTTTGCTGTTCCCGTCTAAATGTGAATCAGTCCTTTCATAGTGCACCAGGGCTTAATCAGAGGAGGCCCATGCAGTGGAAAAGCATGCTTCAGATAGCAGCTCTTTTATTTTCCTATAATTAGCATGTGTTTCAATGTCCTGTTGTCCTGATTGGCCGCCTCCAAGGTGTACTGTTTGATGAGGATATCACACATCCAGAGCTGTTGGAGGCCGCACGGTGCCTTCTATGTAACCTTGATGATATCAGTCTCAAGAAACAAACATTTCCTTTGGGTAAATATTCATTACATTGGAATTACTGATAATCCTTCAGTCTTAAAGGGCTTTCTCTCTGTTTCCATTCATAAATATGTTGAAATCAATGGGGCTTCTTTTAGTTAAGGAATGCACGTGATCAATGGCCAAACAGGCGCGCATACTGAGGGCCAGATTTACGAATGGGTTGTGTTGCCCTTGCATCTTGCAAGGTGACGCAAGGGCAACGCAAGCCTTAAGTGAGATTTACTGTGCCGCCGAAAGGCTCTGCGTGCCATAGTAAATCTCTAGTAACTTCAAGGCAGCACAGGTTACTGCTTTGCGTTACTCTGCCTTGGGAAGGTGTTCCAAGGGTGGAGCATGGGTGTTCTGGAGACCTGCGAATATTTTCGGGCCAGTTTGAGGTCCTGGATTCCACCAACGTCCTCAAAGTGAGATATACAAGTCCTTCGGACTTCTTCATATTCTCCACTTTTAAATCACTGAGGTGTGGACAGACCTCAGTGCAGCTTTATTCTAATGTTTCAAGCCCCACGATGGAAGACAGTCCCATGTAGTGTTTTTATGTTACGGTCTTGTGTGGGATAGCAGGCACCCACACAACAGTGCGCTTATATGAAGTCACACACTTAGTGGCTCAGTTACAAGCCCTTTGCATCGCTGGTGTGCCACATTTTTTGAAGCTCAGCAGCGCAAAGGGCTTGCCCATATTTACAAGGCCACGTAAAGTCACCCTGTGTGACTTTTCATAGCCTTGTAAAAATGGACCCCTTTCACAAATTACTCTGCGTGAAAGTGGCACTCCATGGGTGTTGCTGTGGGTGTTCCTACGCAACAGCCATAGACTTGAGGCATTCTCAGATTTACGACATTTTGTAAAACTAGAAATGCGTTAGAATCCTACGCCATCCAACGGGAGGCGTAGGAGGCGTAGGAATGGCACAATGAGGAGAAATACTATTATTTCTCCTCTTTTTTCCCTCTTTCTATGTGTGTTGCAATCTGCAGCACGCGTAGAAAGAGGAAAACGCCATTAATGATTTTGTGCAGGAATGTCCCTTCCTGCAAAAAAACAATCATCCCCATAGCGCAGGCACCCTTGCAAAATGACACAAGGGTGCCTGCACTGGTGCATGGCAGCCAATTGTGTGCCAGCGCAGGGGAAAGCACAGGGATGCATCGTATTGCTGTTAATACAACGCATTCCCGTGCTTTGAAAATGACGCATCATGGCGCAGCTAAATGGTTTGTGGCACTGCGTCATTTTCTTGTAGATGAGGCCCTTATTAGGCAAGCAGAGCATAGAGCCTTCAGTTACTCCTGTAGTACTTAATTTGAGCTAGTGGTTTCTGGTGCTCGGCACTGGCACTTAATTGTCAGCACCGGCCCTAGTGACAGTACAACACATGGGGTGTCTCTAAATTTGAGATGTGTGCAACAACAGTGTTTAATAGGTCAATGTACTTTTAGAAAGAAGGATACATGCCTCTCACGTCATTATTATTGCTTTGGGTGGCCTGTAATAATCTGAAATGTCACACTTGTAGGAGTATGGTTGTTAGTAGTTGTGTTGGTACTGTCACTGGCAGAGCTGGCAGGAGCATTGGGAGGTGCAAGCTGCAATGGTCTCGCGAGAAGGGCCCTGGCACCTATTTTGTTTTAAACAAATTAAGCACTGCACTCCTAACTCCTGCTTGACATAGCAGGATGCCACTACATGTCTCATCATGAATGAGTGCATTGGAATTACGCCTCCTACCGGAACACCACAAGTCTAGCTTTTTTTACAAGGGCATTTCAGCTGCCTAAAGCAACCTAAATGTATGGGTGACCAACTGTGGGTATCAGATCCAGTATTCTTGATTTCCTAGTAATTCCCCAGTGGGCTTTCATACATGAACACATGATCCTGTTGAATTAATCCACCCCCCTAAATTCCAGATGTCCAGAGTGCCACAGTTGCGGATAGTCGGATTCTAGTATATCGTGAATGTTAGAAGAATGCATGACCAGCAAATGCTTGGTCTGTTTCCCTAACATAAATATATATAGCATAACGTTTGTTCCTCAGGTAGTAAAAGTGACCTGCTACTGGCAGTGGGCCCTCTTTCGTGATCAGGAAATGTCCGTATCAGAAGGAGTGTGCTCAATGGGGCTGTTCTCAGGATTTCACCTTTCGTAGAACGATTCTTTTTTTCAAAGAAGTAAAAATGATGATAGTGCAGCTGCCCTGCGTCAAAAGAAAAGGGCAGGAATGTGCCATATCTATGAAATACGGCAAATTCCTGCCCTCTTGCACTGCGCTGGCACGCAAATGGCTGCCTAGCGCCAACACAAGCACCCTTGAACCAAGGCACAAGAGTGCCTGCATTGAAATCTGGTTGTTTTTGTGCAGGAAGAGACACCTTACTTCACAATAACAACCATTAGACCACCACTGTGGAGGTGCAGGGTTTTTACACATTCCCAGATTTACTCTATGTTGTAAATCTGGGAATGTGTCAAAAACCATGGGAGTTGAGTGGGAACACACATCGCAACGCCCATGGCTCGCCTCTTGAGGCAGTGTGAGGCAATGCAGTGACTTGCACTGCGCTGTGTTGCCTTACACTATAACTACGATGCTAAGAAAAGCCACGTAGGCTAGCTTTCTGTGGCCTCTTAGATATGGGTCTGCACTGTGCGCCACCAGAACATTAAAAAAAGTGACATTCCAACAGCGCACTGCCCCTCTGTATCTATCGCCCTTTCTCTTGTCCAGCGTTTCGTTGACGTTAGTGAAACAGAGTAGGGGTCTCACTCCCCTGGAAGGTGTACTTTTCAACAGTGGAACCACTAGTGGCTTAGTGAAAGCAATGCATGCAACAATTGATCTAATTCCAGCTTTGTGGATTTGAAAGATCTGTAGTCCGTAAACTCCATTAAGGGACCAATAAACCAGTAAAAAGTATGTTTCCAGTGACACAAACCTAGGGTGATGCTGACTGGTGAGTTATATGACCTTTAATTTAAGGCAA
The DNA here is from genome assembly GCF_964204655.1 of Triturus cristatus. Taxonomy (NCBI): domain Eukaryota; kingdom Metazoa; phylum Chordata; class Amphibia; order Caudata; family Salamandridae; genus Triturus; species Triturus cristatus. The sequence continues at coordinate 496,191,579 of NC_140588.1, forward strand.
AAGGTCTCTTCTAGGGTGCCTAAGATCCACTGATGGTTAGGACTTAAAGCAAGCTTTTATTAAGTTGAAGTTGAAAGAATTATTGTTTCTCTTTGCTATTCGCTTGTGTGACAACTGAGAGATTGTGTTAAAGCATAGCTAATTCTTGACCTTAGGATAAGTGTGATTGCATTCTCTCAATATGTATTTATTTGTTTGTTTGTGAAGCACCCCTTAGCCACTAACCAATGATAGGTCATACATCATGGAAAAGGACAGAACAGAAGGATCTTGGGTAGTTGAAGTCAAATTGAATGTGAGGTGTGACCCTCTAAACTGGCATTTCTTGATCGCTAAAGTTGCCATTGCAAGTCTGTGCCAAATGTCAGCATGATGTGCTTAGTCATCATGTGTTTTCTGAAGCAATGATGGTTAGGTCTGTGAATACACACTGTGCCACTGCTCACATGATATCGGCTCTGCTACCCTGTCGCCTGGTGAGGAGCCGATTGACCATGAGCTGGAAACCTCTGCACAGGCTGCACACCGCTGTTGCTCATGGGGGGTTTGCAATCTCATGAGAGTAAAGGGCTACTTGCCCCACTCCCTCCTCAGATTTGAATCCTTTCAGCCTCCTCTCACACGACGAAATGCATTCCACAGTTGGCAGGTCTGAGATTATGGTGCAATTCAGGACGATACATAGCCTTGCATCTTGCACAAGTATTGGCCTATGCTTCTGTTTCTGCCTCATGAGACCCTGTTGATGAATCGGGTATGAGTTAGTTCTTGCGAGTGTCAGATGTTGTATGTCCCAAGAGGCTTTGTTGCATAGGACTTGTGCATGGAGGCAAGTGCTTTGAACTTTATCCTTGAGTCTACCACGGGCCAGTGGATAGCTAGCAAAGATGTTTTCACATGATTGCAGATCAGTATGTTAAGTCACATTCCTATGGCCTTTTGTTGTGAGCCTTTAGGTAACCCTGTGTATCACACATTGCAGTAATCCCACCAAATCATCCCATTAGAAGGGCCCTTGTCACCTTTACCCAATGCTTGGGAATGAGGACTTGACTGAGGGACAGATTTACGAATGGGTTGCCGAATTTTTGCCGGTGGTGATCTGATAGATGGCTCCAACCCTCCTGTGTTTGAAAACGAAATAAGACAAAGTGTGGTTGGTATTCGAATATTGGTAAAAAAAAATATTCAAAACACAAATAAGATCATGGAAGAAAGCTCGAAGATAAAGCAGCCCTCCCCAATTTACCCTACCTTCTAGATGATGCTGTTCCCCAATGCACTGGTGAAAATCCCTCATGAGTAGGCCTACTTTATCCACAGTGCACAGGTGAACATGCAATGTCTTGAGTGAGTTTTGTACTCGAGGTATACCCTTCAGTACAAATCTCTAGGTGTAGACAACGGCCCTAAGAGATTGCATAAAAGGTGTAATTTCAAGTAACAATTTGTTAAAAGTGGCAAAAGAAAACGAGTATTGGCAAAACCATCAGGTCTCCTATTTTGGGCCTATTAACTTTACCAATGCCTTTTGGTGATGCTATGTGGCCAAAAAAGAGTGGTGATACAGCCGCGTCATGTCATTGCTGCATGCATGCATGATGACTTATGCATGCACATGTGTCATCACCAACGTGAACGTCTTTTTTTTTTTTTACGATTCCAAAATGGATTGGTAAATAAAATAAATCAAATTCGATTAGTGGAAAAGTGAGCCAGAATAAATTTGCATTTGTGCCCTCTAAGGAAAAAAAAAGGACTGGGGCAGTGGAGTTGGGAAAGCAAGTGGAGGAAACAAGGGGGTGTGGGAGTGATGAAAAAAAGAGCCGGGTGAGGAGAGAAAGATAAAAGCACATAAAGGAGAGAGCAACATGTGGAGCAGGGAAGCCAAAAGCACACAAGGAGAGAGCAACACAGAGTGTATGGGGTAGAAGCACACAGGTGAGAGGGAGCAGCACACAAGGGGGAGATCTACATCGAGCACAGGGGCATGTATTGCGCCAGAGAGAAGTACACCAGGGAGAGAGCACTCTTAGAGTTGATTGCCTAGTCAAAAAGGAAATTTAATTCCCTGAACTGAACAGTGAATCAGTCAGGCAGTCAAAAGGATGGCAAAGAGGTCATCGTCAGGGTAGCAACAAACACAAGATAGACAAGATAGGACGAGGAAAGTCATTCAATACAAAACAAGCACATAAGATTGACAATAAAGCCAACCAATGGTAAGCAATGGGTGGGTTATAAGTGCAGTGTAAGTTTTTGGTAAGCCATCATAGGTATTTTGAAGCTCAACAGCTGGCAAGGCCTGGTAGGCAAGGCCTAACAAGTAAGTCCATATCTGAAAAATTGCTTCAGCCCAATCCAGCAGACCACTTGAATTAATAACTGCTCCACTGTTGTTCACAATAGTGCAAAATTAAATGTAAAGAAGTATATGTTAATAGCACTGACTACCAATACGTAAAAAATGAAACTGTTCAACCAAAGCTCTAAATATCAATTCAAAAAATGAGGGGGCTTATTTACAATATTTTGGCATGAGGAAGCGCTGCAAGCCTTCTAGCTGTGCTGCCCTATCTCAAAAGAATAGGGCAGAAATGAGCCATATCTACAACATACATGCATTTCTGTCCTTCTGCCAGCGGCAGCAAACAAACTGCAGCTGAGCGCGAACGCAGGAACCCTTACACCATGGTGTAAAGGTGTCTGTGTTGTTGCCATGATTGTGTTTGTGCAGGAAAGGACACCTTCTGCACAAAAACAATCAAAGGAGGCTTTTCCTCGTTCTATGTGTGCTGCAAACATTTCTCCTCGTTACGCCCGCTTAGTTTTGGCACTGCCCCAGATTTGTGCTATGTAGTAAATCTGGAGCAGTGTCAAAAACCATAGGTGTTGCATGGGAACACCCACAGCAACACCCATGGACACCCTTTCCACTCAGAGAAAAGCATTGCCTTAATCCATATATACCAGGCTGTGAAAAGCCATGCAGGGTGGCTTTGCATGGTCTTGTAAATATGGGCCGGAACACTGTTAACAGGGAGCGTCACAAAACTGATGCTCCGGCGACGTAAAAGTGCCAGAAGAGCATTGTAAATATGCCCCTACGTATTTTGACCGGTAAACAACGTTTACCACAAAACTTTTTGCCCGCAGGAAATCACAACGTGGTCGTTTCAACGACTGCGTTGTGATTCCGCATACCATTATTCCGCAAGTCGAAACAACGACTCGCAGAGGGCGGGGGGAGGTGTTGGTTTTAAAATCCAACACCTTCCCTACTGTCCGCACAGACTGGAGTTGGAATAGTAAAATATACTATTCCAACATCCAGCGCCCCCCTCCGCAAGTCGTTGTTACGACTTGCAGAGTAATGGTATGCGGAATCGTTGTAATGACCGCGTTGTGATTCCCTGCGGACAAAATGAGTGCGGGATAATGACACATATTCGTTGGGCTCATATTTTCACAAATCTCTGGTCCCCATCATAAAATGCTGCTGTAATCTTTTCCATGTCTAGTATCTGCCAGAGCCTACTTAATTAATCTCTTGTGGAGGGAGCCTCTGACTTACCCTACAGAGTTAAGACACATCGTTTTGTGGCAAATAATTATGAGTTTAGTAAGTGTTGTTGTCTCCGCTTTGGGTGAATCTTCACCTCTGGCATCCAAATTAAAATATTTGTTTATTACAGATTTTAGGTTATTAGCTTTGGTTGTTTCCTCGATACTCTTCAGTACTCTGTGGAAAAAGCAGTCCATATCAGGAAATCCTAGAGTATGTGTGTCCCTCCAGTAGCTTTCATAAGATGTAGCTTACGTGGAGTCAGATGTCATCATAAGACAATTTTGATAGTCACTACCCTACCCTGCACATGTGTAAGTCCTTTTTATGAGGATCTAAATATGGTGTCCCACTGGTCTGGTGAAAGTTCCACATTCAGCTCTTTCTCCAACCCAATCTCTTGATCAAAAGCTAATATTTTTGTGAGATCATATGACACTTTTGTTAAAAAAAAATCAAAGTCGGGAGGTGGGTGTGTAGCTGCCTCTCTAACCTTTTTTTTAAAGATTCAGTGTCTGACCGGAGTGTATCCAAAGTGTTCATATTCCATGAATGCATAATCTATCTTCATTTGTTTACAGGATATAATTGCATTAAGGCTGAACATAATGCCTATTATGATGCATTTCACTTCTCTCCTGTGTTTAAAGGCTTCCCTGTCCAAGCTCAGGGGAAATATGGGTTCCCAAACAAGGGTGTAATGGGTCTCAGAAACCTAGAGAGACCAAGCTTTTTTCCCACACCATCCCATATGTGTAGTGTTATCCTCATATTGAGTGAGTAGGTTAAGTTAGTAGCTTTAATTAAATCTTGGTTTCTGCTATGGAATTTCCCAGAGAAAGTCCCAGCTAGGTGATGATCTATGAAGCACCATTGGCATTCTATTCTGATCTAACTGGAAGACCAAGTAAGCCACTTTGTAATAAGCCTGTAAATCATGGATCCCAAGTCTCCTTGCTAATGGGCGATATGAGCATTTCACAGCTATTGTAGCTTTCTTGCCTCTGTTAATGAAAGTCTGAAGTCCATGCTGCAGCTGTCTGATAACATTGGGTTTAAAACTCAAGGGGATGGACTGGACCAGGAACAGTACCCTTGCAAGCACATTCATCTTGATAGAAGCAATACACCTCTATCATGAGAGTGAGACCCCATGCCAGCTTTGTAAGTCCCTCTAAATCTCTCTCATCAGTGGTGGGAAGTAAGCTTCATGTATTGCCTGCAGGTAGAGTCAAGGTTTATCCCAAGATATTTAATGGTCATGTTTAATATTTGAAAAGGGGAGTGATCTTATCACCAGCATTGCTCATCGGGGACTATGTTGAGACCTAAGGCCTCAGACTTGAATATGATCAGCTTAAATCCTGATATTTTGCAAAAGGCTTGTAGTTCCCGCAAAAGATGGTCTAGGAAGGACCTTAGGCAGGTCAGCGAAATCAAGAGATGGGTGAAGAAAGTGACTTTCAAATCATCCCTACCCAGTTTTCCAATTCTGATATTAGGGTTAAAGCGTAGTAACTGAGCTACAGATTCAAGATAAAGGGAGAAGAGCAGGGGCGACAATTATCACCCTGTTGTCTCCCCCATTGAATTTGAAATGCTCTGGATTTAAACCCATTGACACTTATCGTCAATGTGTGGTTATTGTAGCCAGTCAAGGTCATTGCACTAAAGCAGATTCCCACTTCTCTCTCCCTCAGTAACTCTATCAAAAAAGGGCTTCTCTCTTTTGAATGCCTTTCAGCATCTAGGGACAGCAGGAGTACAGTATCTTTACATTTAAAGGTATAATACATGTAAGACTTCATTTTTATTGTCCGTCAACTCTCTTCTTGGGAATAAACCCCACCTGTTCAGGGTTATCTTGTACTGCATCAAGGGTTGTAGCTGGTTGGCTATTATTTTGGTGTAACTTTTAAAATGAGCATTCAGTAGGGAGATTGCCCTGTAGTAGCTGCAGTGTTCTGGTTGCCTTACTTTATTGAGGATAACTGATACCTTTGGCTTAGTAATGGAGGGCATGTCCCAGTAAGTTGACTCAGTATAGACTATGGCCATTAAGGGAAACAGGGTGGGTCAGACGTTACTATATAATCCATCAGGTCCCGGGGCTTCAGAAGGTGTAAAGTCATTACCAACTGAAATAATGTTTTCCATTATTATGATTGTTTTTAAATTGGTCTGTTGATCCGTGAACAACTTGCTAAGGCTGTGGAAATTGCCCAATAACTGCATCAGCAACTGGGTCACCACCTGTAGTGCCTGATAAAATTGTGCAAATACCTCTCTCTTATTGTGCTCATTTATTTTGAAAATCTCCTCTGGGTTTTAATAGCAAATATGTGGGATTAGACTTGTTTTCTTCTTAATTTGTCTGCTTGTCATCTTCTCTCTTTTTTTGTCCTCCTCATACTATTTTTGTTGGGTTTGCACTAGGGAATATGTTGCTTTGCTAAGTTTTAGGAGTCTTAGTTGGTCCCTGACCTGAATCAACTGGCAATAAGTCTTTTGAATGTGATTTGTCTTCTGTGACTGTTTCAATTTTCTTAGAGTAGCTTGGAAATTGTATAAGGCAAAAGTTTGTGCTCTGGCTAATCTTCGACTTTCTGATATTCATGCTCCTCATATCACAGCTTTCATTGAATCCCTCACAGTCATGATACTGCTATCCCTAACGTCATTGTGGGCTATAAATTCTGTGGTATAAGTTCGAATGGCATCCCTGGCTACCCTATCCTTAAGAAATTGTTTGTTCAAGTGCCAGAGAGGTTCTAGCCTTCCCACTTAAACTCACGTTATCAGGACATAATCAGACACCAACATCACCACAATCACAGCCTCCTGGTATAAGCAGAATACACATAATTCTAGCATATGATTTGTGGGATGCCGAGTAATGTGAGTAGTCCCTCTCATTCGTATGTAAGTGACTCCAAATTTCTACCAGCCGTTGGGAGCAATAATCATCCTGTTGCAGAAAGAGTAACAGTGCCTCCTCTTTATTTTCAGTGCAATATAGTACATTATTTAGGACCATGTTCCAATTGCCAGCCATTAGTAAGGGCCCCTAGGTTAGTCCTTTTAACCTATGGAGCATGTTCCAAAAATACTCCTCCTGCCCCTGATTTGGACTACAAATGGACACCAAAGAAATGTTGTGGCCTCTCAGCTTGCCATTTAACAATGACCATCTCCCTTCCTTACTTTTGAAGATCTCACTGACCAAAAACCCAGTGAGTCACCCTATCAACATCCCCACTTCCTTGATTTTTGTATTGGAAGAGAAATAGTACTGTTGTGAGAAAGAGTGACCCCTGAGCTGCCATGTATGTCCCTGAGCAAGTGGTGATGTCCCCATACTTACCAGTGAGTGCCAACAATACTCTTATTGTTTTAGCAGGAGTGTTAAGGTCTCTAAAATTAAATGTCATTAGGAGTAATTCATTTGGCAATTTATTAACCGTTTCATTTTCCTCTCAATGCTTCAGAAGAGCAATCTGTGTCTGTATGCACATGTCTTGGACCCTGTGTGATAGAACTCAAGGACAGGCACCTGAAACCACTAGCAACAGCAAGTTTTCCCCCCAATTAATCTCTCACTAAATAACTTTTACAACTTTAGAACTGTAGTAATAACCTAAAAGGGGACCTGTAGAGAGGGATCCACGTCAAACTATGATGGAAAGAACAAGAAAGAGGCGAGGACACACCCCAAAACCTTTGTTTCTACCAACTTGAAGCTTGGTGCTCTCACCACCATGGTCAGCTCGTGAAAAAGCCAACTCAAAAAACGGACGGCGGTGCAACTCCCCTGTACTGCCCTATGGCAGCTGCTTTCTCCTGACTACGACCCCAGCAGTCTGCGGTGTGCTGGCGGTGTCGTCAGTTCAGCTGCCGTCTTTGCAATAGCAATCCGCACATCTTGTAATACAGTTGTCAGACCTCCAAGCTCGTGGCGTTCAGACTGCCACTGCAGGTGCGGCACTTCACTGACCGCCAAACTCTTGACAAGGACCTAAGATCCTTTCATAGAGCTACAAAGTCGTCTATGAGGCCCCTAAATATAATCTCAAGAAACTGTCTTGTTACAGTGTGGTTCTCAGCATTAGCCATCTAGTAATTGTTGGGGGCACTGCTTTTGGCCTATTTGTCAAGTTGGCTAGTGGCCGCTTTAGAAGGAGTATCTCTGCAAAGGAGATCCTTGACAGAGTGGTCTAGTTGGTTTCTTGCTGACACCATTCTGACAGAGAGGCTTTCACAACAGATCTCTTCTTTAGGACTGCGAATGGATGGGATTTGTCTAGTGGCTTTCTGCCCCCCAAACAGGTGCTCCACCTGACCTGCTCGGGGGATAACATTGACCTGTGTGCCTCTAAGAGACTAAATCATCAGCCTTGTTACCACCATCATCCCGGAGGGGGGACTTCTGCAATTATGTCACTTAGGCACAAATCGATCCCATGTGGTGCCTCAAAAAATTGCCTCTTTTTTGAGGTATCCACCCACAGAGGTCACTTGTAAAGGTACCAGTTGCTGTTACCCAGTAACTGAATGGATTGATCTATCCCCCCCCAAATTAGGTCTACACCTTCACTTTCTTTAGGAGTAGTGCATTGTCCATTGGCTATAACGTATGCATTTGTAGTGATTCTGACCCACCAGTAGTGCTCTCACTCAGGGTGGCCACTCTACTCCCATCGGCCAACAAGGAAAGTCTCAGAAAATGTGATGCCTCATGGTTGGGGCCATCTTCCTCAGTGCCCCAGCCATTCTCTGTGCAAGAGTTCACCCCTGGGCCTGAGCAGCCCTTAACTGTGTCGGTTGGTTTTCCGAAGTTGTGACTCCAATGTTACCCCAGACAGTGGAGGTGGCCACTGCTCAGCCACCAGCCCATTGGCAGACTCACACCCCGGTTGGTGGGCCTCCACTGCAGACATTGTTTGGTCCCAGCTTCTTCACTCAGCAATTTGCCAGCGGTGCCCAGCAGAGCCAAACACAGCCCTGTGTTCTGTTGCTACCTCCCACAGGTCTCCCCACCCTCATTAACCAAGTGATGGCCCCGTGGGGGCTGTAGCAGTGTCCCTCTGGCAGTGTTGAGCTACCCTTTCACCACTTGCTTGGCTCAACAGTCCACCATCTAAGGAAAAACCACAGTGACTCGCAGACTCCTTGCAGACACTGTGGTTTCATTGCTGCACTGTGCTCCATTGCAGCTCGCGTTATTTTAACAGGTTTCAGGGCTGCATCATGGGCCCCCCCTCTACTGTTTTGAAGGGCCGGGGAAAATGCAATCCCGCAGAATCGCTTAGTGGGACCGGAAGAGCTCCAAAAGAGGCTACTCATCGCTCCATCATCTTGTCCACGCTCCTCATCATGTCTTTTTCTTCTGAAAATCTATGGTTATTACATGAAGTTTGCACTTTAGCTCTAATCCAACAAATTAATTTTGCATAATTTTTGCAGGGATTGCTAACGAGTACAAAACATCATTAACTTTTACACAGTGGTTAATCTCGTCTGCAGACAGCTTGCACCAGCCTAAAACAGAACCAACTGCTGGCCATGAATGTGGGGGAGAGGATGTGGTGTAATGACCAGAGCTGCAGACTTCGGAGCTAAGAAACCAGGTTTGAGTCTCGGTGTCGGCTCATCATCCCAGGATTCTGGGAAAATCACTTAACCTCCCCGTAAATGAAGGTGCCCTTAAATGGTGCTCATGAAAAGCACTGGTGTTGATGGTTTACTGCCGGTGCTCAACCCCGGAATTCACCTGCTCAAATTAAGCACTGCTTTTATGGGGACAATGGTACAAAATGATTTTTTACCATGTTTTCTGCATCGCTTACAAGTTACTGAAAAGCCTGATTTTATCTAAAACGTATTACCAGCTTTCCATTTAACTTCGTTGCTCGACTGCCACACACGGAATGCCCCAGTGCCTCAGTGTGGTCCTCTCAACTCGTCCGACTCAGCTTGTGCACACGATGGCGACTGCATGTATTACAGGATAGCATCTTTACTTACTTCTGTTACTCACTGCACGCGTGTGCTTTCACCTACGTGTTACCCAAATGTTTGAACGAGAGCAGTGATCTCATAATGCATAAAGGCACAGAAGGTCACAAACAGCTGATTCTTTATCATAATTCAATTATGGGTGATTCCAAACAAACAAAACTCTTATTTCTTAAAACTATTTTTGCAAGCAAATACACATTAATTTGACCTGATTCTTGAAGATATGTGTACAGCTGCACCCACAGGTATATATATATGCACTTGAACTAACGCAGATTTATGAATCTCTGGATTTATCAACACTTTCCAACAATGCTACAGGGGTTCAAATCAAAACAATATTCATAATTCTGCACTCCAAGGTTTAAATCCTTTCATGGGTGAGGGAAGGCATGCACTTATTCCCAAACCTTTCAGAGTGCTCATGAAAATGTCATGAGTAGTCTTAATGATGTCTCTGCAAGGACTTTCTGCGTGTGTAATTGGACCTAGTGTAGAATCGAACCTGGGAAATGTGGCTGCATTAGTTTAACTTGCTTTTTGTTTAGTTACATAGAAAACTATTTCCTCCATGGTGAAATACCAGATTTTTTTGTAGCATAGCCTTTGCATTTCTGCCACGGAAAGAGATTAACTCCTCCCCCTTGATCTGACTCGGAGTAAATCTCCAACCATTTTCAGCATATGAAGAAGGTCACAAAGGGTTGAGCATTCCCATGAACTTCTGAGTTTAAAATTTTTTATAGTGAATTCAAGCCCAGTAACTCCTAGTTTCCTTCTCTGGAGTAGAATCTCTCCATGGATAATATTATACCATCCTTGGCTCTCCTTCCTTGCGCTCAAAAATCAAGCCAATTGTGCTTTTATGTTGAACCTATATGTGCAAATGGCTTTGTGAGGTGTTGCCAGGATGTACAGCTAAAAAAAGGCGTGGGTGTTTCCTGTAACCCACAAGAGTTTGCGAAAATGAATTGAAAAACAATCAAACGGTGCTCTCAAAGGGACAAATTATAAATTACATCAAAGCACTGGATTGGCAACTAATCAAGAATGCACAACAGAATATATCCATAAACGAAATTAATTTATTGTTATAAATACCATATTATGTATTCAAAAGTGTCGTCACATTTATGCATGCACTGATTCACATGCAACTTTTTCTTCCATTTTTTGTTCCCTTCCCACATAATCTCGCTCTCTCATGCAGAGCTGAAAAAATGACAAAAAAGCCTTTTACCACTCTATGCACTGTCATACAGCTTTGGATTGGTAAAATACCATCCAAGTCAACCTGGAATGAATACAATCAACCTATGACACTGTTTCACTCATGTTATGAGCTCTTCGGAGAGAAATAGTTTGTCGCGTCACAAGGGAGTACTTAGTATAAATCAAAATAATACTCTTTCAGGTTTAGATAGCTGCATAAATTATGCAAAGAGGAAGCAAGGAACTCTGGGTAGGTACCAAGTGTAGATGGAGAGCAACTCCTATATAGAGCACCCTACAACACCAACGACATGCTGGAATCAATAAAAGCAACCCCTGACACGTGTTTTGCTCTTGTTATGAGCACTTCCAGGAGGTAGTCAGATAATTCATTCCAGGTTGGCTGGGATGGTATTTTTCCAAACCAAAGCTGTAATACTGTGCCCAGAGTGGTAAAAGGCATTTGTTATTTTTCTGCTGGACATGGTTGGCACTAGCTAATCCTATGCTTAAAGACTTTGCTGTAAATATGTCAAAAGACTTTGTCACTTTATAGCTCAGTATGCATGGCACTAGGGTGGATACACATCTGTAATTTGTCCATAATTTTAGCATTTTAAGTTTTCACAGTTGCGATGCCTCAGTTTAAGAGGGAGGACGTTTCCTGTGCTATGAGACCAAAGGATTTATTCTTTTTGGGAGATATTGTAAGGGTGTTACCAACAGAGTTACGGAGTGACTGATTGTAATGGGCAGTTATAAAAAATGTTTGCATTAGGTACAGTGTGCGTATGACTAAAATCTATACTTTAGAAGAACCTTTTTATCTTAAACCTTTTTGTTTGAACATTTTGTGGCAGCTTATTTCATACTGAGTACTACAAGTTCAAAATAATGTCTTACACATTCTCAGTGCTTTTTGTGTAGGTTGGGTCCTTGTAGCACTACAAATACGCTATTCGCCACTGCACTAACCAGGATTCAATTCTGTGGGTCTCTAGTTGGACATGCAGACAGTTGCATTGATCACATTAACCATTAGAGGTTTCATAACATAAAGTAGTGCCTTTCCCAATGATTTAACTTGCATTTATTTATTTTTATCAAAGATGTGTGTTATTTTATATACAGTTACCTGTTGGTGAATGGTCAACAAATAGTTACAAAATATTTTGTTCTTTTTAGCCATACATTTGACGCCGCCTCTACGCTCACTGACCCCACCTCAATGGCACTCTGGATCACAGTACCCAAATTCTTAATTCAGTTCAACCGTGTTGAATAGCCTTGTAAAATCTGGGAAAGTGCCTGTTATTTTGGATTTTGGTATCCTGCCTTCCGTTACCTTCGCTATGTACCTTTATTATTTAGATATTGTTGCAGCATAACCTGTGATATGTATTTATTTAACACAAAGTACTATTCACCTGACACAACTGCACATAAAAAGAAATTGATCTAGTCAGTGACTTAAATGCACTACATGTAACTAGGAAACCTGGATTCAAATCCCAGCTTCCCCACATGACTAAATTGGGTGATCTAAGTCAAATCAATTTAATTGATGCGTCTAATTGACTTGATAGTGACCTTTGAGAACACTTTCACATGATTCAGTTAAAGATGGTATCTGTAAAAAACATAAATCTCACTTGTAAATACTTTAATAGCTGTATTGTTCCACCATCCATAACAATAATATTGGCCATAATGTAAGGGACACCTAGCAATTGTTCACTTTGTTCATTCATGGCATTGTCAAGAGGGAGGATTAATAAACATTTTAAAGAATCCTGTTTAAAAATATTCACTTTATATGAATGCCAATGTAATGTTGTCATCTAATGTACTAAACTTAAACACTTCTATATATTAAGGAAACCCTTTAATCATGTCTTATATTGTGTTCGTTGCACAATTTACATCCCAAGTATTTTGAAGATTCCAAATATTATTTCGCATTTAGAGATGAACCAGATCACTAGTTCGGTCTTGGCTTGATTACAGAGACATTTTAAGACATGTACTGAGTAGTGCTGTGAGACTGCGGATAAGTTTGGGTACCTCAGATCCTAATATGAGGTGTGAGACTGTCAGCCACAACATCTGTTATAATTCCAAAGGTGCCTTTGTGACTTCCTCTTGTTTGGTTGTCTGTTGCACCAACTATGAAATATACAATAGTGCTGCCATTGCAAGATTAACATACAGCTTGCCTGACAACCCCGTTGTATGACTCACGGGGGTAGGAAGGCTCTAGTAAGCTTCTGCCATGGGGGTTGAGGTGGTTTGTCTTGTCACTGATGTCCTAAGACCTATTCTACTGCGGCTCTTCAAACATAGCCAAGAACAACCCTCTCACATTTGACCCTCAGGGTAGAGTGGCGAGTAGTCACAGGAATCTCAGGGAGACAGCTCAGCACTTAACAATCTACCAACAGACACCATCAAGTTTATGTCCAGCTGAGTGCTTCTCGTTTCAAGAAAAAAGTACTTTAATCACACAGTTGTATTAAATACTACACAGTACACTACATGTGTGATCCAGGGTGCTATCTCTTGGAGGCACTCCTCTCACCCTGCCCCCACTGCTGTCCCTGATTTCATATAGCCCTGCCACATCTGCAGAACATCACAGACTACTGTGGAAATCATGGAGAACATTTTTCAAAATGTTGCTTGTTTCCTGACATTGCAACCATGCATAGAAACTTGCAATTCATCTAGTTTGACACCTGTTACAATGCCTTATACAGGCCCACTGTTGTCCTGCCTGTCAAAACTCTGACTACTCTTACAAACAGAAGGACTTTTTTTACATTACATTTCTTTGCTTCGCTCCACTTTTCCATATAGGCTGCATTTTCAAGCATGACAACGGGAGCTAGCTTAGTGTCCTTTGCTCTGAAGGAGATAGCTAAGGGCTGCTTGTTTTTTACTCATAACATTTTAACTGTATTGCCATTTTCTGTTAGCCTTTTCTGAGTCCGTCCTCTTCCGGATCCTGCTCCCCTTCCTGCTTGCTCCGTCTGTGGCACACACAAGTATGTCTTCATGCGTGAAGAAGTCCTTCTGCGTTAACACTAACCTTGGCCTGGTCTAGCCCTAACTGTCTTCATCAGAGCACTAAAATCACTACACAGTTGGTGGCGGTGCACTTTTCTAAGGGTAGTGGTGCACTGTGCTATGTTTAGTGGTGCACTATTCATAGGGGGCACGCTACACAACGGCTAACGGTGCATTGTGCAGCACATAGTGGTCGCTATTTGAAACAGCCCTGATATGAAGATCATGACGTACTCATGGGAGTGTTCAAATAATTGCATGTGCTAATTTTCTATCCCTTATTTTCTTTAGGTTTGATGTCTAGTGGAGGGCGAGTGAGACAGATGTTTTTGTTCACCTTGTCTTCAGCAGCAGAAGGCGAAAAAGTCACATACCTTAATTCGTCCCAAACCGTTTGTAATGGGTTTTAAAATATTTCGAAGCATAATCAAAAGTTTTCTGTTGCTTTCCCTCCAAGAAAGATTAGGTAGATTTGGGAATGGGAGAAGCCATCCACATTACACTCAAGTGCATCAATTTATAATTGACCAATGACATAATACACAACCTGACTGTAACATACCTGGAGGTAATCACATACAGAGCACAGTAACGAAATTGTGCAGTGCAAAAATAGTAAAGCAATATACTGTGGGAGGTATGGCATTCTCAGATGTGTCGAAAAATTTACATTTTGTCATGAATTTTTGTCCTGAAATTTGAGACTGTATACTGAATTTTTACAGTCCTGTCCAGAAATTGCCTCCATGCCAGGTGGTCACCCTAGATGGCACTGCGCTGATCTTTTACCTAAAATCTTTGCTTGAAAAACAGACATTTGAGGTGACCAGATTCAGTGTCGCTGGTATTCTCAGGTGCTCTATATAGGAGCTGCTTTCCATCTAAACTTAAAAACTACCCAGAGTTCCTTGCTTCCTTTATTGCATAATGTATGTGGCACTCAAAGCCTGAAAAGGTATTGTTTATATATATACATATATTCACTGAAAAAACCATAGGTTTCAGAAGCGTTATAGTTAGGAATTAGCATTTAAAAAACCTTATAAATTCACTGAAAAACCATAGGTTTCAGGGGCGTTATAGTTAGCTGGACTTTTCACTTGTACAAAACCATTGAAATTCCCCCATTATAGTTAGTTCAGCTAACTATAACTCGCGCGCCCGCAATGCACTGCTGATGACGTCACATATTACATCACTCATGACATGGTCAGTGACATCACTCATGACATCACTGATGACATCTCAAATGACATCACTGATGACATCATCCAGTGAATGTGTGTTTTTCTGAAAATTACATATGTTTTATATATGTATATCTCAAGGTCGATGGAAGAATAAATGGGTATATAAGTGTCTAAATCGATGATTTGTTTTTGAAAAATTGATTGTATAACTGACTGATTAAGTGTATCTTAGTGAATACATGGCTTAGTGAGTAATGTTTAAATGTGTAAATATCTGTATCAGTCTTTCACTTTGTGTATAAGTGGCTGCATGGGTTGGTGAGTAGCTACATGAGTGTCTATATAGGTTATTAGTTGGTTTTTTGAGTATCAGTATGAGTGTCTGAGTGTCTGTATGGTTCGGGGGCGGGTATTACGTAGTGCATAGGTGCATGAATGAGTGACTCACTGTTTGTATGTGTTGAAGACAGCATGTGTGCAGGACTGTATGGGTGGATGAGTGTGTGCATGGGTGTGTTAGTTAGTGATAGACTGTCTCAATAGTGTCTTTATGAGTTACTACATATGTTTTAAACTAGTATATGTGACTATTGGTGTTTATAAGTGAGTATATGTGAGAGTGAGAGATTGAAAAAGTTCCTGTATGAATAAGTATGTGTTTCTATAAGTGATTGTTTAAAAGACTAAGTATGTGTAAGTTTCTGTAGAAGTAAGTGTGGTGGTGTGTGTATAACTGTATATGCAAGTAAATGGATGTTTGATTCCTTATTAGCATGAGTGACTATGTGTGTGAGTAACTCTATGGATGAGTGGCGTTGTGTAACAGGATGTATAGGTGTGTGAGTACATATGATGAGTGAGTACATGTATGAGTGACTGTATAGGACTGTTGGTGAATGAGTGGATGTGTATGTGGATCTTAGAATTACTGAATAGGTTGTTGTAACTGGTATTGGTATGTTCATTGTTTTGAACATTGTAGTTTCTATTTTTGAATGTGTGTATCAAAGGTTATATTAGGGGAAGAGGAGGTCTGCCACTCTATCACAAGGATGATGTCATCAGTGATGTCATTAGTGATGTCATTTGAGATGTCATCAGGGATGTCATGAGTGATGTCACTGACCATGTCATGAGTGATGTAATATGTGACGTCATCAGCAGTGCATTGCGGGCGCGCGAGTTATAGTTAGCTGAACTAACTATAACGGGGGAATTTCAATTGCTTTGTACGAGTGAAAAGTCCAGCTAACTATAACGCCCCTGAAACCTATGGTTTTTTTCAGTGAAATTCTAAGGTTTTTTAAATGCTATTTCCTAACTATAACGTGCCTAAAACCTATGGTTTTTTCAGTGAATTTCAAAGGTTTTTTAAATGCTAATTTCTAACTATGCCTACAGAGATAGGACATGTGAAGAAAGAAGAAAAAACGCACAGAAAGACAAAAAAGAAATACAGAAAGAAGCAACAGAAGTCCTCAAAGACGAAGAAAAGTGCAGGAAGAAGGATAACGTGCAGAAAGAACAAACAGAAGAGCAGAAAGAAGCCTTGTTGCAAAATCCTCCTGTACCCTCAACTTTTTCAGACGGATACTGGTGGTAACTGAGTCTGACTAACCAGTCCTAGAGCCAGTGCTATGTTAAAAAGACACTCAGAATACAGTGAAAACACCTACATACACTAGGGAACACTATGCGTTGGGGTCCCCCTGTGATCAGCATGACCACCTCTGTAAGCCCCTAGTATATAATAGGGCAGGGGATTAAAACTACCTCTTACAACGCGCCACAGGGCGTGTTTGTACACGTCACCTCAGGCCCCATCCCCGCACTTCCCCACTGTGTAAACACGCCCTGTGGCCGTTTTAAGTTGGGAGATTAAGTCCCCTTGAATCCTGAGGGTCCCTAGGGTCCAACTAGACCACTAGGTACCCCCAGTAAGCGCCACAGAGCTGCGTTGGAGAGAGATGTAAAACACAGCAGAGTGGTGCTTACTGGAAGCACCTGGTGGGCTAGTTGGCCCCCAGGGTCCCTCAGGATTGAAGGGGAATTATTTCCCCAACCTAAAACGCGCCACAGGGCTTATTTGCACACGTTAACTCAGGCCCCGTCTCCTCCCTTCACCACTGTGTAAACACGCCCTGTGGCCGTTTTTAGTTGGGAGATTAAGTTCATTTGAATCCTGAGGATCCCTAGGGTCCAACTAGCCCACTAGGTACCTCCAGTATGCGCCACAGAGCTGCGTTGCAGAGAGGTGTAAAAAGTGGCATGGGCTGGACCACCTCTCTGCAACACAGCTCAGTGGAGCTTACTGGAAGCACCTGGTGTGCTAGTTAGCCCCCAGGGGCCCTCAGGATTGAAGGGGAATTATTTCCCCAACTTAAAACGCGCCATAGGGCGTGTTTGCACACGTCACATCAGGCCCCATCCCCTTCCTTCCCCACTGTGTAAACATGCTCTGTGGCCGTTTTTTAAGTTGGGAGATTAAGTCCCCTTGAATCCTGACGATCCCTAGGGGCAAAATAGCCCACTAGGTACGTCCAGTAAGTGCCATTGCAGAGAGGTGTAAAAAGGGGCACGGCCTGCACCACCTCTCTGCAACGCAGAGCAGTGGCACTTATTGGAAGCACCTGGTGGGCTAGTTGGACCCCAGGGAATTATTTCCCCAACTTAAAACGTGCCACAGGGCGTGTGTGCACACGTCACCTCGGGCCCCGTCCCCTCCCTTCACCACTGTGTAAACGCGCCCTGTGGCCGTTCTAAGTTGAGAGATTAAGTCCCCTTGAATCCTAAGGGTCCCTAGGGTCAAACTAGCCCACTAGGTACCTCCAGTAAGCGCCACAGAGCTGCGTTGCATAGAGGTGTATAAAGGGGGGGGGGCTCAGAACACCTGTCTGCAACGCAGCTCCCTGGCGCACACTGGAGATACCTGTTGGGCTAGTTGGCCCTCAGGGACCCTCAGTATTGAAGAGGAATTAATTCCCCAACTTACAACTGGGCAGGGGGCGCGTTTGCAGAGTGCTGCAAGGAGGGGGCGTGGCCTCCAGTGCGATGCCGGTCTTTTATTTATTTTATTTTTTTAAGAAGGAGGGCTGTGTGGCCCCCCCTTCTTTTTCTAATTTACTGGCCCTGGGGACCCCATCCCCCAGGGCCTGCACCCTAATTTCTTTTGTTGAACATGGCCTTTTTTTAATTTAAATTCTTTAGGAGGGGGCTGCATTGCCCCCCTCCTCAGGCCACTTATGGCTCCGGGGACCCCATCCCCCGGGGCCGGCCTTTGTTTTTTTATTATTTTAAAAATATATATATGTATAGAAACACCTAGGACATGATGGACAAACCGTATGTACCTATCACCATGACAATTTGCGTGATATTCATTAAAAGGCGACTATGCATAGAATGAATCCACATGCAATGTATTTACACCGCTAGTGAAGCTCTGATGTGTCTGACGCCCTACCGTGCCTAATCCCGGCACCCCCGCCGGTGGGTACTCTCCAAGTAGACACCCTTTTTGTTTATTTATACAAACATGGGTAGCTATTGACGGGCACATTTAATATACACGCACACCAAGCCATTCAAAGGGGATTCGACAAAAATTCGACCAAACTATGCAAGAAACCCCCCTCACGGTTAATAAAAAACACATCCACCGCCGGATGTGTAATACTTTTTATTTTACTCTCTGGAAAGGAGACGAACCTCCCTTGAGAGTCACAGCGTGCTCCTGGCTGAGCCCAATGCTGTGTTACACCCACCAGTGCCCGCCGATTGCCTCACACCTCTGTGTTGTATTCCACCAGCTAGTGCGTATGCTATGACACTCTCTAGCCCATGTGCACTGTAACACCACCCCGTGAATATGTCATGCCACACTTTCCTTCGCACGGGTTATATTGCCCCATCTAACGTGCCTTCCTCGATGTGTATGTTATAACGCACAGAGCTATGCCATACATATTACAATCTGGGATCCATATCTTTGTCACAGTGCATATGCAACGTTACACTCCCCAGCACATATTTTATATTACAACTTTAGAGACTAGTTATGTTACACAACACTGCCCTGTGCATATTACACTCCAAGGCGCATATCGCATAACACGCGCTAGTGCCTGTGCTATCTCGCGCTCTCCAATTAATCTGTCACTGCGCACAATGTATTGCATATTATATTTCATGCCCCGGTTCATCTTATATCACACTTTTTGGTGTATAGTTTATACCATATACTACATCTAGTTTTCATTTTCAATGGTGCTCTCAGGACTATGTTCTATATAACACTGCGTCCACCTACCCTTTTCACGGGCATTACATTTTGCGTTGGGGGTGGAGGGTCAGGGAGTGTTTCTGCCAAGTGAGCCCGGAGTCAGAGTCACAAACGTCCTCTTCTTCCTGAATAAAAGTGAGATTATGCTGCATACTTGTTCATATTTTAAGTAGTTCGCACAGACACACATTTTAAAAACAATAAAGTTCCTAATACCCACCTTCTCTGAACAGTTAGCTTGCTGTCCCATCCACCTCCTCCCTATCCTCTGTTGTCTGAATACATGGACTAGCCTCCTCCCTCCTGTCATGCATGGTCTGATGTGCTGCCACTGCCCTCCATTTAGCATGATGTACAAGTCCACTCCTCCTGCCCTCCATTGCCCAATTCTATGGCCCATCATTGACCTCCTGCTTAGCCTCTGTGCTTAGCTTGCTGCCCCTATTCTCCTTCCCCCTGCCCTCCGATGTCTTTGTGCATGCCCCTGCTCCATCCTTTTTGCCCACTGTGTTCCATGGACCTGCCACTCCTATCTACTCTGAGTGTTCTGTTGAGCTGCCACTCCCCTCCCACCTGCCTAGCATTGTCAGATGACTGTAACCTGTCACTGCCACCTCCACCCTGCCTGTCCACATGCCATGCCCCTATCCCCTTCCTCCTGTCCTCCATGGTCCATTTTACTGCCACACCCTTCTGCCCTCCCTGATCTGTTGTGCTGCAACTGCTCCTCCTGCCTGCCCCGCGTGGTCTATTGTGAGGCCCCTTCCCCTGAACTCTCTTGTCTGTGCCCAGGTCCTGACCCTCCCTTCTATCCTCCAAGGTCCTTTGTGCATGCCCCTGCACCCTCCTTCTTGCCCATCATAGCCATTGTGCTGCCACTAACCCTCCCGCTTGCCATGCATGGTCTTCTGTGCTGCCATGGCCCCTCCCACCTTCCCTGTGTGGTCAGCTAGCTGCCCCTGACCCCCTCCCACCTTCCCTCCATGGTCTGTGTGTATGCCACCATAGTCTCATTGGTGCTCTCCATGGTGTGTCTTGTTTCTAGTGCCCATCCTGCCTGACCTCCATGGTCATCTTGCTGCTCCTGCCCTGCCACCTTGCCCCCAGCCCTCTGTTTCCATGTGCAGACCCCCTATTCCCTCCCTCCTGGCTTGTCTGTTCCATTGTAATGCCCCTGATCCGTCCCTCCTGCCCTTTATGGTCTGTTATGCTGCAGCTTTCTCTCCTGTCTGTCCATTATGGTCAGCTAGCTACCATTGCCTCTTTCCCATCTGTTCTCTGTTGTCCATGTGCATGGTCCTGTCCCCTCCCTATTGCTTTCTATGGATTGTTGTGCTGCACTCCCGTCCCGCATGCGCTGTGTGGTGCATTGTGCTGCTGCAAACCCTGATGCCTGCCCTGTAGGGTCAGTTTGGTGCACCTCTCCATGTCCCTCCTGTCCTCTGTTATCCAAGTCCATGTCCCTACCCCAATTCCTCCAGCCTACCATGATTCAATGTACCATACTTGCGAACATTTTGAACTTGGTAAGAGGGAGATTTTGAAAAAAAACGGGGTATTGATTTTCCCCTTTGAGTTACATTGAAAAAGAGGAGATTGTAGACAGGAGACAGATCAAATAAAGCCCATTTGAGCTTAAAAACATTGGATGTTTCCTGGCTGAAACGGGTCTGTTGGCATGTATGGTTGTACTACCACTGCCTCTTCCTTCTGCCCACAATGGTCTATTATATTGCCACAGCCTCTCTTGCCAGTCCTGTATTGTTGGTTTGTTGCCCCTGCCCCCCTTTCCACTGCCCTCCATAGTCTGGTGTGCTGCCACTGCCCTTCCTGCCTGCCCAGTGTGGTCAAATTGTTGCCTCTGCACTCTCCTACCTGCCTTCAATATTCAGAGACCGTGCCCCTGGCCTCTGCCTCTCAACAGTATCCCAATGAACAACTAGATTGCTAACATTCTATATTTATTACAAAAGTGTGGAACGCCTGACGTCATCTTGATGTAATCAAAACTGTAATACCTAGAGTATTTCCTTTAGAAATTACATATATGAGAGGGTCTTATTTGCATCAAAATTATGGTTAGTGCTCTAAAAAACTAAAATGAGGACATATTTTCTGAGTTTTCAAATAGCGACAAAGAACTTTTAAATTATTTGTAATCTTTATGTTTTTTTATCCAGTTGACCACTTGATTAAATGTTGCACCTTGGCGAGAGGATGTGGTGTTACTTCCAGAGCTGCAGACTTTGCAACTGGGGAACCAGGTTGGAGTTTCTGCTTCAGCTCAACATTCTGTGATTGTGGTCAAATCACTTAATCTCCCCATGTCTACAACCAAAATGAATTTGATCTTGTGTGATGTAACCAATGCTCATGTAAAGCATCCCAATACCTGACAAGTCTGCACTATATAAAACTGCAAATACACAAAAAATAAGTGTTTTGCACACTTCTGTCATTGGGCTACATGTGGGCTACTTGTGCTGCATTTAGGCTCTTTTGTGTCTGGCGGCCATCTTGGGAGATTTATTTGTTATGAAGTTTCCTAATTTCCTCATTTACTGCAGTCTCCTCAGTAGGAAATGCTTTCAGTGTTTTATTTTGGTTCCATCAAGAAGGCATTCAGATGTGTCACACATTTGCCAAAAATTCTGAATGTTAGGACTCTAGTTGCTCATTAGATCACTGTAGTAAAGCTACTGCTCACCACGGAAGTCTGCTGCTGGTATTCCAAGTGCATGTTTCAGTCTGCATGTCAGAATTTTTTTATGACACAGAAGAGGACTTGAGAAGTCAAAATGTGCCCTAATTTTTCTTTCTGCAGCACTAATCATAATTTCTATGGCAAAATGAATCCCCTCATTGTGTTCCTTTGTAAATTAAATGTTTTAAGTGTTACCACTTTATTCCAATCAAGATGGCTTCAGGTGTGCCATACTTTTGTCATAAGTAAGACTGTTAGCGCTCTAGTTGTTCGTTAGAACACTCTGGGACATTCTGTCATTGGGCTATACTTGGCCTACATCTGGGTGATATTTGGGCTACATTTGGGCTCTTTTGTCTCTGGTGGCCATTTTGGGAGACTTATTTGTTATGATGTTTCCTCATTTCCTCATTTACTACAGTCTCCTCAATAGGAAATACTTTCAGTTTTTTACTTTGATTCCATCAAGAAGGCATTCAGATGTGTCACAAATTTGCCATAAATTCAGAATGTTAGCACTCTAGTTGCTTATTAGATCACTGTAGTAAAGCTACTGCTCACCAGGGAAGTCTGCTGCTGGTATTGAAAGTGCATGTTTCAGTCTGCATGTCAGAATTTTTTAATGAAATAGAAGAGGATTTGAGAAGTCACTCAAAATGTGCCCTAATTTTTCTTTCTGCAGCACTAATCATACTTTCTATGGCAAAATGAACCCCCTCATTTTGTTCCTTTTTAAATTAAATGTTTTAAGAATTACCACTTTATTCCAACCAAGATGGCTTCAGGTGTGCCATACGTTTGTCATAAGTAGAACTGTTAGCGCTCTAGTTGTTCTTTAGAACACTCTGGTAAGCTGCAGTAGAACACAAAGGAATCAACTGACAGTCTCTGCCCTTGTTGGATGTACATGTTTTACTGAGAATGTCAGACTTCATTCTCACATGACTGAGAAAGATAATGTGAATTTACAGAAAATATGCTCTCAGTTTAGCTTATAGATCACCTTCCAAACCTCTGTGGGAAAAGCATGAGAAAATAGTTTTCTCTCAAACATGATTCATGATATCACAGCAGAAGGCTTTTTCACATGGCAAAATCACCTTAGAACACACCACAATTCCTAAAATGAGTATGGTACCATCAACAAATGATTTATAATGTAACTAAAGTCTTAAAACCTTTGATTAACTGCAATGCTTTTTTAATGAGGTGCTATCATGTATATTGGTCCCAAGATGGCTGCCAACACTTATTGGATGAAGTGCTGACAGCCAATAAGATCTCACGATGAGATGTGTGGTTAGGCTCCGCCCAGATATATATGTGATTTTACTTTTGATATTCTCAGGAACTACTGAACGGATTTACACCATTTAAGCAAAAGGCGCATGCCTGACCTGAGGACTACCTCTTTGCCAAATTTCAAGTAATTCTGTTCAGCCGTTCGGGCTGTACCTTCGACTAAAGGTCCTATTGGAAAACGCATGGGAAAAACGCGTTTTGGGACCCCCCTTTTCTCTCAGCCCCCGCTTGACGAATCACCCCGAGACTTTCAGGGTAGGAGCTGAGCGGAGCGCCCCATTAGTTTTGAAAATTTCACGAAGATAAGTCAACCAACGCCAAAGTTATTCAAAATAGAATTTTCAGATTTCCTACGGGAACTCGGTCCTAACTATAACTATCTACTGGCGACCGCCAGTAGATAATATGTATATATATATACATATGTATATATGGGCACCGCGCAACATTTGTTGCTTCGTGGTGAGGATCTGTGTCTTTATTTCTTTTTTTTTTTTTTTTTTTTTTTGAAAATTTTATTGAACAATAAATCAATTACAAGAATGGGCCTACAACCACCGGGGCCGGCCGCTAGATTCGGGAAGGCTCATACAGAGTTAAGGCAGTAGTCGACTCCCGGGGTCCAGCCCCGTACATGACTCCGGAAAGTCTTAGGGAAGCAGGATACATAGGTTTAACATAAATAACAAATAAAAACAAAAGGCGAGGCGTAAAGGCAAAAAATGTGGGTAAGGCTACATCCGGGGGACTCTACTTCTGATCTTCAAATAGCTACTAAAAGGCAGGAGTAATGATAGGTCGGGGGGGGGGGGCACGGGAGAGGAACGTCTATATTCGATTATCCCAAAAGTCGCAGGGAACCGTCAAGGGTCAGGGGGACAAGGCAATATCGGTGTCCACCAGGGGGGGAACACAGATACCCCCACGATACGCATTCCATTGCCCCCAGATTCTACCCCACGCCCCCGGTTTGCCACGAGCAACATACACAGTCTTCTCCCTGAACATGCACCAGTCCATGTTCTCCTTCCATACGGACACGGTGGGAGGCCGCTGGGAACCCCAAAGCTGCGCTATATCTCTCTTGGCAATCATGCTCCCCAGGGCCGCCCACCGAGTCTGAGCCGCGTTATAATCATTGGGCTCCCACACATTCAGGACACAGCGACGCACCTCCGGCAGCAGCACAACCCCGGTGACTTGTCCCATGACCACATGAATCCGACGCCAGTATTCCGCCACCTCGCGACACTCCCAAAGGATATGGAGAAAGGTGGCTCTGAGTCCACATCCCCGCTTACAGAGCCCGTCTTCAGAAAATCCCATCGAGACCAAACGGGGACCCGTCACATACACCCGGTGGAGAATCTTAAGTTGGACCAGGCGGAGACGGGCTGGAATGGCCACTTCCTTGGGGGACGACAGTGCGGACTGCCAGTCCTCGTCGTCCAGTTCCACCCCATCCCCCGTCCACGCCTCCCGGAGGCGCACCAAGAGGTCAGCCCGATTGTTGATAAGTTTTTTATAAATTAATGAAATAGTACTGTCGGGGACATGACCATCGAGTATGCGGTCCTCGAGGGGCGAAGAAGCCGGGATATTGGTCCCCTCCCCAAAAACAGAGAGCAGGGCATGCCGAATCTGGGCGTAGCGGAAGAACTCCCTTTCCGTAAGTTCGTATTCGCTCTGGAGCGCCGCGAATGTTTTAACAGCACCCTTAATCCATAAGTCTCCCACTCTACTAATACCAATCGTGTCCCAACGTTCAAACCCCTTCGTTGTCCAGAGGCTTCCCAGGCGATCGGAGGCAAACAGAGGAGTAGCACATGTGAATCGCTCACTCCAGCCCAAGGCTACATTGGCCGCCTTCCAGATCCGTACCGCAATCTTAGTAGGGCCCGTAAGGGTCCGTCCCGCCGAGCTGGAGTAAAGTGCCCTGTTATAGTTCCCGCCGGGAAGCAGGAATTTATCCATTTCATACGCCGGATTCAAGCCAGGCGCATACGTGGCATGGTTAATGGCCGACAGCTGTGAGGCCCAATAATACCTGCGAATGTCGGGAAGCACGATGCCCCCGTCGTACCAGGGGAGAGTAAGCTTTGCCAGAGCGATACGCGCCCGTCCATCCCACACCAGTCTCCTCTGCAGGCTCTCCACCTCCCGAAAGTAGGACACCGGAATAACATCGAAGGAGTTCTGAAGTGCATAGAGAAATCTGGGAAGGGACATCATTTTGAACAGCGCTGCCCGACCCAGCGGGGACAAGGGCAGCCTACACCACCGAGCCGTGTCCTCCCTCAAACGCCGAAGTGGGAGCAGGAGATTCTGCTCATAGCGAGCCACCGGGTCCATCGAGACGTATATTCCCAGGTATTTAAAGCCGGACAGAGATAATTGGATCGGAAGCCGAGGCGGCAAGAGAGGAGGGTCACCAGAGATAGGATAGACACAGGATTTAGACCAGTTGATCGTTAGACCCGAATTTCTCCCAAAGGAAGTCAGAACATCAAAGAGAACATTAAGCGACTGCCGCGGCGAGGTGAGATACAGGAGAATATCGTCCGCATACAACGAGATCCGATCCTCGAAGCCCGGGGCCCACCGGATCCCTCTGATCGAGGGCTCCCAGCGGAGCCAAGCAGCGAGCGGCTCCAAGGCAAGAGCAAAGAGCAGAGGGGACAACGGGCACCCCTGCCTCGTGCCCCTACCTAGAGCGAAGGGCCGAGAGACCCGTCCATTAACTACCACCTGAGCCATGGGTCCCGTGTAAAGAAGCTTCACCCAGCCAAGAAATCCTTCCCCAAAGCCGAATTTGGTCAAGACAGCCCAGAGAAATGGCCACTCAATGGTGTCAAAGGCCATCGTGGCGTCTAAAGAAACCAGCACGGCAGGTTCGGAGAGGTACTCCGCCCTGGCGAGGGCGCCGTGAAGACGCCGCAAGTTAAGAGCGGTGTTACGGTGAGGGATGAAGCCGCATTGATCAGGATGAATCAAATCGCAGATGACGCTCAACAAACGGTTGGCAAGGACTTTCGCCAGGATTTTAGGCTCTGCATTTAGCAGCGAAATAGGCCTGTAGGAGGCACAGCGGTCTCGTGGCTTACCTTCCTTGGGGATCACGACTATCGTTGCCAGACGTTGGTCGTCAGGAAGGGAGCCTGCCTCCAGGGACTCCTGAAACATACGACGGAGGAAGGGCGCGAGTTTATCCGGGCGCAACTTATATAATTCAATAGGCAGCCCGTTAGGGCCCATCGCCTTCCCCGAACGAAGGGACCGAATCGCCGTTGCAATTTCATCTACAGACAAGGGGGCGTCCAGCTGCTCACGGTCTTCGACAGACAAGCCGGGCAAAGCAATATCCCGCAGCAGAAGGCGAGAGTCTTCTTCATCCCTGTCAGTCACCGGGGAGTACACGGCCCGGAGGTGGTCAGCGAAACATTCCACAATCTCACCAGGCTCAGTCACATACACTCCATCCGCGACACACAGCTCCGGGACCACTCGGTTCACTCTCTCCTTCCTATCCAGCCATGCAATCAACTTTCCCGCCTTGTCCCCGGCATCATACAATCGACCCTGCTGTTCCCTATACAACGTTTTGGCGGCGTCAGTGACAAGAGACCTGTATTCAAACTGTTTCAGGCTGAGGGCATGGAGCCCGTCCGGTGTGACACCCGCCTCCAAGGCCGACTCCAGCCCCGAAACGTCAGTCTCCAGCTTCACCACTGCCTCACTCTTGAGTTTCTTAGCCACCACTATCTGGGAGAGGGCGTGTCCGCGGATTACGGTTTTAAAGGCTTCCCACAGGGACATTGCGGACAACACCGACCCCTCGTTTTCATGGAAGTATTGGTCCATAGCCTTAACCAGGCTGTCGCGAGTCATAGGGTCTCTCAGGTACCACGGGTTAATGGGAGCAATCCGCCCTGCAGACCGCGTCTCGGCGTCAAAGAGCAGCCACAGCGGGGAATGATCGGAAATACCCCGCGCCAGGTGCCTAACCTCCCGAATCCGACTAGTCTGTGCCGCGGGCATAAGGAAATAGTCTAACCTAGAAAGACTCCCATGCGCCCCAGAGTGAAAAGTGTACTGACATTGGGTCGGATGCATTAATCTCCAGCTATCTACCAGGCCGAAGGTATCCAGCAGGCCACCAAGCCATGCCTGGGCAGCGGGGAGGGCCCTGGGTGGGTGACGATCCAGGTCACCCGAAACCACCGAATTAAAATCCCCGCCCATAAGCAAAAGGCCATCCGGAAGTTCAAGCAGCATTCGACCCAAGTCCGCGAAGGTGGAGTTCTGGAGGCCCGGGGGGACGTAGACTGAGACCAGGGAAAGGGGCTGCCCCTCCCATCTCCCAGACAGACACACATAGCGCCCTCTGTCATCCGAGACTACCCTAGTGATATCCAACGGAAGTGAGGATCGCAGGAGAATGCCCGCCCCCCTGGAACCAGTTGTGAAACCAGAATGGGCCACGAGGCGGTATCCTCCCCTGTTCATTGCATGACAAACATTGCCCACCAGATGCGTCTCCTGGATAAACACCACATCAGGAGTAAGACGACGCAAATACTGCAGTACTATACCCCGTTTGATACGATCCCCCAACCCATTGACGTTCCATGACATCAGTCTCAACCCGTCCCCCCCCATCCCCTCCAATAGACCAAAGGCCCCCCAGTCAGTAACACAGTTCCCGTATCTGGACAAAAATCAATACCTCGCCCTGTAAACAAAAAACACACAGCAAAACAACCCCTCCCTCCCCCCAACCCCCCCCCAAAAATCCCAACTCCCCCCACCCTGCACCCCTGCGGGCCTGAAAACCCCCCCAACTTGCAGTGTGCCTGTCGCCCTACTAACCCCATTCTACGAAAAGACCCCGGAGGAGGAAAGGGACCCGTCCCCGCCCGCCCCCCACACTGGTCCTAGTGAGACAAAATGAACAAAAGAAGTAAAACCCAGCTGAACAGTGCAAAATGGCAAAATCAAGGACCAAAAGTTACTCCAAAGGGGACCCGTCACCTTCGGCGCCCGCAGAGGGCCCGGGACGGTCACCTCTGTCCGGCAACGAGTCCAGCCAGTCACTTACGGCCACAGGAGAGTCAAAGAAGGCAGTCCGATCCTCATGTTCCACCCGGAGTTTTGCAGGGTAAAGCATAGAGTACTTTAGGCCCAGTTCACGGAGACGGCGCTTCACCCCCTGGAATCCCATCCGCTGTTTCTGAACAAGTTGGGTAAAGTCCGGATAAAAGTTAATGGATGAGTTCTCATGACGCACCGGGCCGTGGACCCGTGAGGCCTGTAGAATCGCATCTCGGTCTCTATAGTGGAACAGTTTGGCCACGATAGGCCTCGGGGGGGCCCCCGGCCGTGGCCGACCGCCCGGAACTCGATGTGCTCGCTCCACGGCAAAGAACTTACTTAGGCCAGCAGGGGCCAACTGTTGGAGGATGAGTTCCTCAACCAGGAGGTCAACCGGGTGGCTGTCGGAGGACTCCGGTACGCCTATGACACGGATGTTGTTGCGTCGGGCCCGTCCCTCGAAGTCCTCCAGCCGCCGGGCCATCTGGTCGTTGACCGCCTAAATGTCACCAAGCGCGACCTGCAGGTCCGACACATCCGTACCAAGGGTGGAGGTCCGCCCATCGAGAGCCTGTACCCTCTCATTTGTTTTGGAGAGATCTGCCCGAATTAAGGTGACATCGATCGCCACCGTGTCGATTTTACGGGCCAGGGCCTCATATTGCGTGGCGATGGTTTCCCTGATGCCCTCAATGGCGCCCATGATGTCCTGCAGGGAGAGCTCCGGAGAGACGGTCGTGCCACCACCGACGGCATCCGGGGGGGGGGCGGTCGCTCCAGGGGACCCTCTGCCCTGAGTGTAACGGTCCATGTTGTTGGCCTGGACCGGTCCCCCGCGGAGGGAGGCCTTAGTCTTACGCCCCTCGGGGCCCCCCTTGCCCCCCATGTGGTCACGGACACCGAAGGGGATCGCCGATCAAGAGTCGTAGGGGGACCGGCACCGCAGACCAGCGCCTCACCATAGACCACAATATAGCGGTGCGGGGGGACCCAAGGCGACGGGCACTCTAGTGGCAGGTGGAGACAAGGCCTCGTGCAGAGGCCAGGGGAATACCCCGCCACATCAATTGCATTCGCAGGCCAGCCCCCTGAAGTACGAAAGTGAAACCGAAAGTGGTAGAGCGGCCACTGGCACCGCACTGCAGCCGCTGTTGTTCAATTACGACACGGCTCCACGGTTCACCTTCGCCCCGGGCACCTCCGTCGGGTGGGTCCCAAAAGTTAGAACGACGACAACTCAGGATTCCCAGGTCCGATTCGAGTTCTGAAAAGAGATACGTGCTCAGCCGGTCTTCATCTGCCAGATTCCACAAACCACATCAGGATATTCTCAGGATAAATTCCGAGGAGCAGCAAGGGTCCGGGGAGCCCTGTGCTCACGCGACCATCTTGGATGCGCGCTAGGCTCCTCCCCCGTCTTTATTTCTTGTAGGGGTTATGTCTCCGGGCACCGACATCTATGAGGAGTCACAATTTGCTTCTTTCGGGCTGACTATGCGTTATATAACAATGTTCAAGACTATGTGGCTGCAATCCCTGAGGTTCGAACATGTGTTCTGTTAAACAGTGACATTTCTGGTGGGATATTTACATAATGTCATCACTCATTTGAAAGACATATGGCAGCCCACAATGGGAGAGAACGTAAATTGCGCCACGAGATAACGCCATACGATGTGAAAGTGTAAATCCTCTGTATTGAATTTTTAAACATGTTAAATTTATTTCCATGTTGTGTAAAACTCCAAACATAATTGATGTAAAGAGACATTCCTAAGCTTATATATTATTTTGAATGTACCAATTAGGTTTTGAATATTTACAGGCTTACAACACTTCAATTTACGTGCAGCGTTAATAGTGCACACATTAGGTTTAATGTCACTGGGGCATGAGAAGTGTATAAATGTCTGCACATTTCCTGACAGGTACTGCGCGCACGCTAACATGGAAAAAGACAGATGTTTGTATAGTCCTGCTTGTACCATTTCTATGTCCATGATTGGAGGGGTTTTTAAAGCTGTCAATAACATGGTGATTTACTGATTGGATTGAGAAAGGCTGTACGTGCTCCCTTTTCTTTGTTGAAGGTGGGAAGTTTGGTTTGATAGATATATATATATATATCTATGGTTTTTTAAATGGATGGATGCTGACGTTACTTTCAACTATAAATCTCAGCATAGGGTTGTTGCACATGGTACCACCACATGATGAAATGAAGCCTATCCGCATACCTGGTACAATCGAATAGCAGCATCTGATCATACACATGTATACAACTATTGACCTTGTTGAGACCAGTTTGTACAATAGGAGATTTTTAGTTGATTTATTGCCATTTTAGGTTGGAATGATTTTATAACAATTTTAAATTGTATATTTCATTTTGTGGGAATCAACCTATTGATCTGTTCTTAAATTAATTACCGATTTTTTTGTTCTCCTCTTTCCTATTCACTGACCTTTGGTATGATATATATGGCGTTTAAGTACTTCTGGTAATTAATATTTATCATACCTATAATATGAGTCATATATATACTATAACATATTGTCCGCACTTTCTTTGCACATATAAATCTATTTTTCACTATTTTATGCACATTTGCACTTTATAAATATACATAAAAAGTAAAGAAGAAAATGTTTTATATAAGGGTCTCGTTTTTTAGAATGACAAAGGGGGCAACTTTCTTTTATGCACTTAGACACTTTATATTCAGCAATTAGTAATTTTGGGTCACAAAGTTAGGATAACAGAAATTCATTCACTAAGTAGGGGTCAAGTTGTATTTAGACTGTGATATACCCCCATGCCATTACTATTGTGTAAAAAATCACACAGGATTACATGTAAATAGAATTTATAAATGGCAACTTTCATGTATTTTACGTAATTTTTACTGTATTTTACATTGATTTGAATTCTGTTCATCACTATAATTGTTAAACATTCACACACATTCTTTTAAGCATGATTTTAGCATTTACGCTTTAACTATTGTGCATTTTTATAATGTGCAGTATGTTTTCTATGTTTACATATTGCTGACCTTTGCACTCTATAAGGAGGTATGCCGCCCATGCGCTGTTATGTGATCAAGGCCGGTGCTTCCGGCCGAAACGCGTCATGGCGACATGGTGATTGAACAATAAACATCACTGAAAACGAATTTGGGTCTGCTCTTGCTTTCTTCGATTTAAACAGAGGACCAAAGGCAAAGCGTTGCTGATATATATATATATTCACTGAAAAAACCATAGGTTTCACACACGTTATAGTTAGGAATTAGCATTTAAAAAACCTTGCAAATTCACTGAAAAAACCATAGGTTCCACACAAGTTATAGTTAGCTGTACATTTCACTCGTAAAAAAACAATGAAATTCCACGTTATAGTTAGTGCAGGCAACTATAACTCACGCGACCGCAATCCTCTGCTGATGCTAATACTGTATTTAGACACTTATTTGCCCATGTCTTCTTCCATTAAATTTTAGCTATACATATATTACAAATATTTTTTTTTCATAAAGACACATATGTCATCAGCAGAGGATTGCGGTCGCGTGAGTTATAGTTGCCTGCACTAACTATAACGTGGAATTTCATTGGATTTTTACGAGTGAAATATACAGCTAACTATAACTTGTGTGGAACCTATGGTTTTTTCAGTGAATTTGCAAGGTTTTTTAAATGCTAATTCCTAACTATAACGTGTGTGAAACCTATGGTTTTTTCAGTGAATTTGTACGGTTTTTTAAATGCTAAGTTACTTTACGCCGTTCGTGCCATGCGCGCCCACTTCACACAGTTCGTTCCGTGCGCGCACGGTGCGCTTCGCGCACCGCGCGCCCACTTTACGCAGTTAGTGCCGTGCACGCACGGTGAATATATATGAACAATGGTTCCGTAGGGGAAATATTATTTACAATGAAGAAAAATCAATTGAACAAAAACACAGCAATCGATGATCTAGCAAGCAATTAATCTTAAAGAATGAATAATACTTCAAAAAACGTAACAATTTATTTTTTAGTATTTCATCTGAATTTTAAATCATTCATCAACTCCTTTAGATATGTACAAAAAATGAGAACGGGCTGTATATACAATAATATTTACAAAACAACGACGCAGTGACAAAGTGAATAGGGTGACTCTGTGTGATAGTGCAGAAGTGAATATTTACAATATCAATAAAATACAAAGGAAGTTTTTTACACAAAAAAAGTCCTCGGCTAAATTATGGATAGGTAATGAGCCTTGTATGGCACAAGTCCTGTAATCTGTATATACAAGGGATTCCAGTTAGTGCAGGACTGTGGAACCGTCAACGTTTCGACCCTGTATCGACCAGTTGTTCTATATGGTCATGTCGGGTCTTCTTCAGGACATTGGGGATGTATAACAGCCTGCATAAAATAGATATAGATCAATATCTGCTGTGTTAAAAGTAAAAACAGGGAAGGTATAAGTTTCCCATAAACTCACCCAATTAAAGGTGAAAGGACCGATGTCAAACAGTATGGCGTGATTACCGCTCAGTGCCAGTCAGAGGAGAATACCTATTGACATATGTGCACATTAGTAATCAAATATTAAATGACAGTCTTAATTAAACACCATATGGGACACGTAAAAATATTAATTTTTACCAGTATCATAGAAGGTCTAGATTCTTCTTCGCCTAGTTATCTACTCTTTTTCTTCTTATTGTCATTCTGGTTAGCGTGCCCGCTGTGAGTCACTGCAAACATGAACGCAAATAAGGATATTCAGAATAATAACTATAGAGTCAAAATTGGGCGCCAATAGAGCTTAGTGGTCCATGTGATAGCTCACCTGACTTCAGGGTAATTTATTTAGCGCTGCTGGAGTCAAGGTCATCAGGATATCAATTCAACTAGAATAAATCACAAATCAGCCCTCATTAAATATTAGGCTAGTATGATCTGTAAACATTTCAAAACTTCTGAACTCTTGAGTCATAGTATGCTCCGATTCATACAAAACGCAAGCATATTTAAGCGAGAATCCTATGATAGCGATATATCATAAGTACACCCTCATAAAAGCAAGTGTGATCTATGGGTATTTAGAAGAGTGTTATAATTTCCCTCCTTAAAACTTAGACCTGTGACCCAATTAAAGAGTGATTGTTGTGGTGGCGACAAATCAACTCAAGAGTCCTTCAAAAAGCGTCACATACACTAATCAATTGTCTGAGGTACAACAGTTACTTCGCGCACCACCAGCGGTCCGTACGGCATCAGCCCAATAAACTTACACGGCTATAATTGGCAATCGTTGCTTCACGCGCTACGAGCGTAAAGCCATATATAACGGAGATTTCTCCTACCTGATGTATGAAATGTATTCTCAGAGTCTCGGGGAGTCCGTCTGAAGCACGCCACCAGCCCGACTGTGGAGCGTGCAGCAGCTAAATAGTAGCTGCTATGGATATAGAAATGGGACTGGTGTGGGTGTTTGTTTTAGTTTATTAAATTTATAATTTCCACAATTGTTTGCGATGTTGATTTTGATAGTATATTTAAGATGGGTAAAGGCCTAATTAAGTAAAATGAATTCGATCCTCGAACTACGGCATCTATCAGAATCTGAGCCAACCTGGCTGGATCGCGTGCGATGTTGGTTATAAAATGTATTAGGGCGGGTAATCCGATTTGCTCAACCACAAGGTTCTACCTAGCGTACCAATGCGCTAGAAAGAGATCAGTTTATACAAAATGAAGCAAATTGCTCAACTCCCAAACAAAATTAAAAATAAATAAACTGAACTTAACCTATAGGCATTTCAATACCATATAGGTGAATTCAAGATATTTAGAAACAAAACACATCATGTTTAGAATGCTTAGGAACAATAAATCTATTAAACAACCGATGCCATTAGAGTTTTCAATGTTCTGTGATCAGAAGCGGTTATTCCGAACAATGTCAGAGGTAATGG
Organism: Triturus cristatus; assembly: GCF_964204655.1. Lineage (NCBI taxonomy): Eukaryota > Metazoa > Chordata > Amphibia > Caudata > Salamandridae > Triturus > Triturus cristatus. Next base: position 496,225,986 of record NC_140588.1, read on the forward strand.
ATACAATTTAACCTAAGCCATTCTTTGGACCCATGTGAGCAAACCCTATATATATATATGATAACATTTGGTGGCATTATGGTGATTGTTACTTACATTGCATTTCATGTAGCATATGAGTGACATAGAAAGACTGTCATTATATATGCGTTTTTCACAACATTTCATCGCACCTTGGTGACAGGACAACAAAAGGTAGTCATGGCATGTATCTTTGGAGTAATGTCAAAGGAAGCATATCAATAAGATGGTTTAGACCTTATTGTGTAAAGTGTGTTTCATAAAAAATAGCCGTAATGTGCATAATGATGTCAATACATGTGCATTTCAACAATTCTTTAGAGTGATCATGAACTTGGACTGTGGATTGTTATCAAAGTTCCCCAAAGCTTATCGCAGACAAGTCAAGTGGTAATTTCTAATTACCTAAAGCATAGCATTCCCAGTTGTTTGTTAGTCTCCTCATTTTCGTTGAGCCCTGTCTTTACAGAATCTAGGGAGTGGATCCATCTGCACTCCTTATAATTGAGCATGGAATGAATATTACCGCCTCTCGGGTGCAGCCGCACCCTCTCAATTACTGTCCATCTCATACTGTCTGGTGGATGGTTGAAGCTCAAGAAATGGTCAACTAGAGGTGCGCCTTGCGTTCTGCATTTGACCCTGCTCATATGTTGCAGAATTCTACATTTGATTTTTTGTGTAGTTTGCCCTACATATACTTTATCGCATGGACAATAAATTGCATAAATAACGTTGTTACTGTTGCAATTGGTAAATGTAGGTCGTGTGAAGTTCTTTGTACCATACACGAAAGACATACCCTCTATCGATGAGTCACAAGCCTTGCAGTTCCCACATTTTTTATGGCCCAAGATGGGTGGCAATGATAGTTGAGAACGTAAGTCTGGTTTAGGGGGACCATGAAGGTAGGCACTGACTACTGTATCTTTTATACTCTTGCCACGTTTGAAGGCAAATAGTGGTAATTCCGTAGTTCCAATTTCCGTGGCTACCAGATTCCAATATTTAGCAATGGTTTTTTTAATGGATTGGCTATCTGGGTTAAAGGTGGTGACACAGACTATTCTATCACTCGTCTTTTCACTTTTTTTAGTCTCTAGTAGAGTTTCTCGTGGGCAGTACCAGGCTCTCTTTTTAGCCCGTTTCAGGAGGATGTTAGGGTAACCTCTATCTCTTAGCCTTTTTGTGAGAACGGTTGCTTCCGCAAAATAATCTGCTCTCAGTGTGCAGTTGCGGCGCAGTCTAAGAAACTGCCCATAGGGCAGATTATCTCGAAGACTGCGGGGATGATTCGAATTATAGCTAAGAAGAGCGTTTCTCTCAATTGGTTTTCTGTACAATCCAGTATAGAGTACCCCATCTGCCGTTTTCACATTGAGCTCTAAGAAGCTTATGGTTTCATTGTTTTCGCTCATTGTAAATTTTATGTCGTTGGATCTTCCATTTAGCCAGTCAAAAAACGACTTAAGGGTCGTAGTTGAGCCGGTCCAAATCATAAAGACATCATCAATATATCTTTTCCATATATTGATGCTGTCTCTATAAGGATTGCTTTCATCATAAAGAAAGGTCCACTCAAAATGATTCATGTAAAGGTTTGCCAAGGACGGCGCATAGCTTGCGCCCATGGCAACGCCCTTGCATTGGAAAAATTATTGATTATGAAACACAAAGTAGTTTTTTGTCATTGCGATGTCCAACATAGCTATTAAGAAATCCGTAGGGATTCTATGGGGAGCGGGTCTTGTATTGAGTACTTCTTGTATTACAAACTGAGCCTCTTTTTGTGGTATGCTCGTGTACAAGGAGGAAACGTCTAAAGTTACTAAGAGTTGTTTCTCCTTATCAAATGGATGGTCCTCTATGAACTGGATCATTTGAGTTGAATCCCGAACATAGGATTTGGTGGCAATCACAAATGGCTGTAGAAAGTAATCAATATATTGATTTAAAGGTTCCAGTATGGAGCCACAGCCCGATACGATTGGGCGTCCCGGTGGTTTGTCAAGGTTCTTATGGACTTTCGGCAGAGTATAAATTGTTGGAATTCTGGGGTTAGTTTGAGTAATAAATTTAGACTCTGGAATACTAATACGCACGGTGGGCACGCACGGTGGGCACGCAGTGCGCTACGCGCACCGCGTGCCCACTTTACGCTGGATGGGCCATGTACGCACGATGCGCATCGCGCACCGCCGCACACGGAGGACATATTATGCGCATCGATGTGAAAGGTTAGCTATTACATGTACTTCAAAAAAAAATATGCCATGCACAAAAGGTCCCTGTGGGCACCTTTTGCACACGGGGGGGGGGGGTATATGTGGAATTTTTTTTTTTTTTTTTTTTTACCGTACGCATACGGTAAGCGTATTCGTTTTAAAAAAAAAAAAAATTTAAATTTTTGGCCTGGGGGGTCCTTTTGGGACACCCTGACCAAGGCTAGGGGGTCAGAAGCTGTCTAGTCTGCCCCTTTTCGTTGATATCCAACGTAGTTTTTCCTCCCCACCCTCAGAGTGCGAGAGAGAAAATGGTGGCCGACACTTCCTGGTTTCGACCGATTCGAATGTTTACTAAGATCTAACAGCCAATCAGAATCGCGCTCGCGCACGGCACCGTAGCGTACGGTAAGCTTACGGTGCGCGCTCGGAGCGCGCTTACAGATATATATATTGATTTAAATGCTATTTTCTCAGGAAATACTGAACAGATTTACACCAGACAAAAGGCACTTCCTTGACCTGAGGACTACCTCTCTGCCAAATTTCAAGTAATTCTGTTCAGCCGGGCTGTAGCTGTGTCTAAAGGTCCTATGGAAAAATGCATGGGGAAAACGCGTTTTGGGACCCCCCTTTTTTCTCAGCCCCCGCTTGACGAATCCCCCCGAGACTTTCAGGGTAGGAGCGGAGCGTAGCGCCCCATTAGTTTTAAAAATTTCGCGAGGATTCGTCGACCGGCGCCAAAGTTATTCCAAATAGAATGTTGCGGTTTTCCTATGGAAAGAGGGTCCTAACTATAACTACCTACTGGCGACCGCCAGTAGGTAATATATATATATATATATCAAACCAAACTTCCCACCTTCAACAAAGAAAAGAGAGCCCTCCCATAATTAAGAAAAGCCCCGGGGAGGTGGCGGTCCCCGGGGCTGCAGGGGCCCATGCGGCCCCTGCTTATATTTTGCATATTGCCCCTGGACATGGCCCACTTGAGGGCTCATTAAAATGAAGCACGGGACACCACACTCACGAATCCCACCAATTCTTTTTTTTAAATGCGTTTTTTGGCCCTGGGGGTCAGGGTGTTTCTACCCTGCCCCCTTTTCTTGTTTTTGTAACCTTTTTTCTTGTGACTCGGTTGAAGTGTTGGCAGCCTATAAGAATCAAGCTCATGCTTGGGAGGGTTCACGGATCCACCGCGGTCACCAGATATATAATTTTTTTAATATGAATATTTCAGGAACTACTGAACAGATTTACACCATTTAAATAAAAGAATGCTTTCTGAACCAAGAGCTACCCATTTGCCAAATTTGGTGTAATTCCATTCAGCAGTTCTGACTTTCTTAATTATGGGAAGGGGCCTCGCGTCCCCCCCCCCCCAAGCCCCGGGGGTCACCACCTCCCCGGGGCACTAATTATTGAAATGCGGGGGTCTGTTGCGGGGCCTCAGGGACCACCACCTGAAGCCCTCCATGGCCCTGGGGACCGCCAAACCCCAGGGCCGACTCCAGCAATGTCCCGGGGTGCTCCCGTCCTGCCATTGCAAACACTGCTTTGCTTCATTGAAGCGAGAGCAGGAAACCTGCTCTCACTTCCATTAAACAAAGCAGATTGCTTTTGGACAAGGGGAGCTGCATGTCAGCAACTCCCCTTGTCCAAAAGCAATGCCGGCTCCCACAGGAGGCGGGGAGCCAGCAGGGACATTGGGGCTCCACCCACGGTCCCCAACATTGAAGCCAGGTCCTGTGGGATGGGGTCTTCAGGGCCAGAAGTAGCCCGGGAGGGGGGCACTCGGCCCCCTCCCTTTGATTTTTTTTTTAAACAGAAGCCCGGCCCGGGGGATGGGTGGAATCCCAGAGGTCATAAATGGCCTCAGGACAGGGGCCACGCAGCCCCCTCCTCTAAAATTAAGAAAATAAATAAAGGCTGGTCAGGCCCCAGGTGATGGGGTCCCTGGGGCCAAGAGAGGCCCAGGGAAAGGGGGTGTATAAAAACTTTTTTTTTAAACGATGCCAGGCCCTGGGGGATGGGTTCCCCGGGACCAAAAGTGGCCCAGGGATGGGAGACCACGTGGCCCCACTCCTGTATACATAAAAAGAAAATGAGGCCATTCTCCGGTGGATGGGGTCCCCGGGGCCGAAATCAGCCATGGGAGGGGGGCCACCGGCCCCTTCCCGTTTTTTTTTCAATGGGCCAGGCCCTGGGGGATGGGGCTCCAAGGGCCCCCAAATTATTAAGAGAAGGGGGGCCACACAGTCCCCTTCTAAGAATATTTTTTTTAAAGCAGAAGCCGGCATCTCGGCGGAGGCCCCGCCCCCTCCCTGCACCACTGTGCAAACGCGCCCCCTGGCGTGTTCTGGATTGGGGGATTAAGTCCCCTAAAATCTTAAGGATCGTTAGAGGCCAACTAGTCCACTGGATACCTCCAGTAAGCCCCTGTTCTGCTTGGGTTTTCAGATCAGATAGAACCCGCTCATCAGAGCCTCACTAACCCAGCCAGAACGTTACCCCCTCCCTAGAACCTGTTTACAATAGTGCAACCACATATATCTACCACCTAAGGACAGGGGATTCCTACTATACATACCAAGACCTCTTATAATCGGCGGCCTCGCGATCCCACACGGATCCAGACCTCTCTGCCCATACGACAGTATCACAAGTGGCGGCCTCGCGATTCCACACGAATCCAGACCTCTCTACCCAGACGGCAGTCTCAGCACGATCGGCGGCCTTGCGATCCCATACGGATCCAGACCTCTCTGCCCATACGACAGTATCACAAGTGGCGGCCTCGCGATTCCACACGAATCCAGACCTCTCTACCCAGACGGCAGTCTCAGCACAATCGGCGGCCTCGCGATCCCCTACGGATCCAGACCTCTCTGCCCATACGACAGTATCACAAGTGGCGGCCTCGCGATCCCACACGGATCCAGACCTCTCTACCCAGACGGCAGTCTCAGCACAATCGGCGGCCTCGCGATCCCATACGGATCCAGACCTCTCTGCCCATACGACAGTATCACAAGTGGCGGCCTCGCGATTCCACACGAATCCAGACCTCTCTACCCGGACGGCAGTCTCAGCACAATCGGCGGCCTCGCCATCCCATACGTATCCAGACCTCTCTGCCCATACGACAGTATCACAAGTGGCGGCCTCGCGATCCCACACGGATCCAGACCTCTCTACCCAGACGGCAGTCTCAGCACAATCGGCGGCCTCGCGATCCCATACGGATCCAGACCTCTCTGCCCATATGACAGTATCACAAGTGGCGGCCTCGCGATTCCACACGAATCCAGACCTCTCTACCCAGACGGCAGTCTCATGCGACAGTTCATCCTATGATCACCATATCATACAAAAAGGGAATCAGTCTCACTATTCATCAGATCACACAAGGATTGCCAGTTCGAGCATAGCCTGTTCTCAGGTTCGAGGGGCTCCTCTTTCCCCTATTCAGTTACCACTTACCTGATCAGGGTTAACATCTGTTCATGTAGCCGCAGCTGACTAGAAGAATAGGCTACCCTCTCATACAAGAACACACAGCACATGTTGGTTCACTACAAACTGGGTATTTTATTACTCATTACATACGCAATCACATAACATTACAATATAACACATAACCTGCAAAGGAAAGTGAAAGATTAAGTTGTACACTCTAATAAGAAAGGGTCGACATCACCTTAGTAGTATGTAGCCTGCACTCAGTGGTCATCTAGGTTCCCTTCTCGTCTGTGCCTCGGCTCGCCTGGAATCACCCTTCTCCGAGTCACTGGGACCTCTTCCTTATCGGCTACTCTCTCCTCTCTGGCTATTCTGCTAGGAGAGCATCTGTCTCTCGGTTCTTCTCCGCCTTCAAGATGGCGTCTGTCTTCCCTGGAATAAGTAGTAGCTTTACTGCTAACGGCTAGATGCCGCCTACGGACTGAACATGTAACTGCCTCAGACTTTCACTAATATAGAGGTGCGTTTCCTCATGGAAAATTCCGGCCTGTAACCTGCCGCCCACCAAATTCTCGTACCTCCCCGTACCAAGGACACGTTCCCAGCCGGCCGGCCTGATGTAGTGTCTTTGGCATGAAGAAAAATACAATCCTTCGATAAGGGCCGGCCTGCACCGGTTCTCTCCAAGCGAATAACACCTCATAACTAAAACATTACGTTTGACCTAGAAGCATCCCAAGCTGCCGGAGCAGAAAGAAAGATGGAGTCTCTCCCGTTTGAGGCCTACCAGGCCTGAATTCAGCACAGCTCCGTGAAATACCCTCACTACAGGACAGGTTATCCCTAATACTAACGAATCTATCCCCTAGGCTATGTGTGCGAGCCCTGATCTATGGGGAAGAGCACAGAATCATGTCGAAGTGCCTAGTAAATAGGCTCCATTCACTACTCTAACCCTTAGACTTGAATGGTAAGAGACTGAAGTCACATTTAATCATCTTTTCCTCACAAGAAGGCCGGGAAAATCGAGCAGAACAGCCCCACACAGTGGGATTGCCGAGAGGTGGTCTGAGGCCATGCCCCTTTTTACACCACTCTGCAAACACACCTCTTGGCACATTGCTGGTGAGGTGAAGAGGTCCTCTTATGTCCTGAGGACCACAGGAGTAAAATGGACTTCATCCCCCAAGCAGCAGTGCGCCAGAGTGGATGTGTGTTTAGACCTATGAATCAGTGAGTGGGTATGTATTAACTGGTATTGGTGTGTCTATGGTTTCGAGAATGGTAGTCTGTATTTTAGAGTACGTGCATGAAAGGTTATAGTAGGGTATGAGGAGGTGCATCACACATTCACTGGATGATGTCATCAGTGATGTCATTTGAGATGTCATCAGTGATGTTACTGACCATATCATGAGTGATGTAATATGTGACGACATCAGCAGTGTATTGCGGGGGCGGGAGTTATAGTTAGCTCAACTAACTATACCGGCTGAATTTCTCTGGTTTTGAACAAATGCAATGTCCAACTAACTATAATGTCCCTGAAACCTGTGTTTTTTCAGTGAATTTCCAAGGTTTTTTAAATGCTAATTTCTAACTGTAATGTCCCTGAAACCATTGGTTTCCTTAGTGAATTTCTAAGGTGTTTTAAATTCTAATTTTTAACTATAACGTCCCTGAAACCTATGGATTTTTTAGTGCATTTCTAAGGTTTTTAAATGCTAATTTCTAACAAAAACGTCCCTGAAACCTATGTTTTTTTCAGTAAATATATATATATATCAAACTCCGTTACTTGATCCTCCTAAATGAGAAGAAAACGAACAAGGACCACAATTGATGTGCCTGGAACTTTATTGTGGATTATCCCCCATTACGTGTTTCAGCCGTAGCCGGCCTTGATCACATGACAACGCTGAGCTCTAAGATCAGCTCTTTTAAAGTGACGTGTGCTGTGCAAATCATAGATAGAGATAAAAGACTTTTCATGGGAGATGCTGGTAACTCTGCTTGTACATATATTGAATATAATAATCTGCATGAAACCCTCCGCCATCCCAGACATTTGGAATATAATATATGCATCAATGTAGAAACACAAAATATAATCTGTTCCAATTGTCATAAATATATATACACACACACATATAAACATATGTATACACACATATATTATATATATATTATATATAGATATTACACACACATATATATATATAAAACAGTAAATTAAACTTTTAAACATATTAAAAAATAAATAATAATAATAATAAAATAAGTAAACATATACATTTTTAGGCAACTTTACCATACATTAAAAATAATTTAAGTTAGCATTTCATGTGTATTTTTTCACATTATTGTTTAAATATTAATATTTATAAGCTACAATAATATATTTAAATGATTTTATTTTTCAGTTCACATTTAATTTGGTGAGCTAATGTGCTGTAAAAGTTTATTTTATTAGTACCAAATTAATGGTAAATGTGTAAAATTATTTTACAGTTATATTATATGGTAAATGTTTTTGAAGTATGTTTTTTAAAAAATATTAAACTTATAAACTGTCCCTATACTTTCAGATAGGGAGAACTACACCTCTCTCTGTCATAACTGAAAAGTTACTAGTAGTAAGATTAAACTTGTAAATTCTTTGTAGGAGAAGTTATCCCGTCATCAGATGGGGTGAAAATGTACTTAGGTTTACATTTCCACTCAGAAATGGTAAATAGTACAAAAGTGTAGATTTACACTTAAGCCATTTGTTTAAATTGTATTTGTACAATATAGTTTATGTCTAAGGATATACCAGTGCTTGTATTTTATGTAACTGTAATGCCCATTGTTGCTGCCTTTCTCTTTCCTTTGCCTTTACATGCCAAATAATTCAAAGGTATTTTATTTCTGATCAAGTTGTATTGGCCAATTTGCAACTTCTTCTTGTGTTTACCTGAACACTAAACATTACACCTTGTGATAGGTTTCTGTATTTGCAATATTGGTGTGGAAATATAATTAAAGGTTTGATGTATATTGCCTTAATTCATTGGTATTGTTCATGCTGTTGCATGATGGGATATTTACTCTAAACTAAACATGTTTTTATATGCAAGGATGTAATGCAATCACAAACGTAAAAGGCCATATTTCTATTTTAATATTTTTTTACAGTTACAATGCAATACAATCGTTGGTGTCATGTTGGTAGTGTATGCCAGCTGGTTGTACTCAGTGTTAAAAGTATACCGAACACAGATTTTGGGTGGTCTAAGAAAGGTGGAATATCTAAGTGGGGGTATATGAGATAGATAATAAGGAATTAGGAAAAAACAAACTAATGCAAGAGAGAAATGGCCTATTTTACATCTTAATTTTATTATCTTGGCCTGCTTAAGGTGATATTTGCCAGCCTTAATTGTATGCTGTAGTTCAAGTTCAGTCGTCATCTCTCATCTCTTTATGTCTATCCCCAGTACATACTATTATGCTTGGAACACTCCCTTTCCTTATCTTTCTTATTCTACAAAGTCTAGAGATCAACTTCAAGTGAAGGTTGTCGGCTGTATCCATGGTCTAAAATGTTCTTTTGTATCTGATCTGGTGTGTTTGACTTTCTCATTGTAGAACTCACTTTCCCTGGGCCTATCCCTTAGGGAGGTGGAGCCTTCTGAGTCAATTGTAACTATAAGCTAAAACAGTCTTTTGAGTCTGACCTCGGTTGCTTGTCTACTTCTTTGTAGAACTCACCTTCCCTGATCCTATTCCTTAAGGATAGGATTAGCCGGGTCACTATCGAGGCCATACCTCCAACAGTACACTGCACTACCAGCTTGGGTCACCAGCTGTAGAAGGGTTCTGAGATGGTCACCAAATGTAAAGCTGCCCCTCAAAAACTAAGAGGCCTATTCACAAAGGTAAATATGCATTTAAATATTTACTTATGTTTATGTTTACTACTACACCTAAGTTTACAGTTTTAGCAATTCACCATTTCCAAGTGTAGATTTACACCTAGGCAGAAACCTTCATGTCTCTACCCCTCCAAATCAGGGGTGGAACCTACTATAATAGGATTTACATGTCTATTGTTACTACGAGTAACTAGGGGTGGGGGATAACTCATGTACTTTTGGGTCACACAATTACACAGAATTTCCCAAAAATGACGTAAAATTATGCATAATTATGCAAGATCTACCTCGCACTGAAAAAATTAACCAAACGGTCTGTTTGTGTGAAAATTCAGCTTGTAAATGTAATTTCGAGTTGATTTCTGGTTGCTTACGTTCAAAACACTGGGTCCAAACTGGGGTGGCGTAGTGGGCAAAAGAATGATGGATTTAACCCAGATCTTTTGACTGGGTGAGAATGTTTGCATTGTCAGCATTTCGTCCATAATTTTTTTGCTGTAACACTTTTTGCCCTGAGTGGGATGGGTATACCCAGACGTGGGTCCCTTGCTCACTGTGCCACTGGATTCAACCTAGCCTGGCTGAAGAAGGGTGACATATCCTGAAACCGGTCCCAGGATGCTTGTTTCTGGTCCAGGGAGGACCTGGCCTGGCAGTTCAGTCTGGACTGTTCCCATGGGGCACAGGGTCAAGACTGATTTGCATATGGCTGGGTCCAAACTGGGGTGGCGTAGTGGGCAAAAGAACGATGGATTTAACCCAGATCTTTTGACTTGGGGTGAATGTTTGCATTGTCAGCATTCCGTCCATCATTTTTTTGCTGTAATACGTTCAAAACACTGCTGCTCATTTTGAGATTTGAAGGTTTGCACTTAAAAATTACCCGAAAGGTCCGCTCAGGTACACAATGTACCTGGAATGTTAGTTGACAGCCCAAGTTAATGGATCTGCTGTCACATTCAAAACGCTACAGTTTGCATTCAAATTTGTAGTTTTGCACTCATAAATTACCCAAATCGTCCGCTGGGGTAAAAAATCATCATAAAATGGTGCTCCCATTAAAAAAATCATTTGACGGTACTTCTTTCATTACAGTTTCTCCCCAAAACTAGGCGACGCAGAGTAATGCCATAATCTCAGTAATTTTGCAAAATTCTGTTACATGAAATAAGTAAAATTATGCCAATTACTCGTAATTAAATTTTGACCAGGCCTACTAGAAACTGCACATGTAAATAGAGATGTCATCCATAGGGAGATCTCCCATTGGTAAAGTATACATATAAATGTAAATGTATTTTAATTAATTATTATTAACATAGAACTAATAAAATAAAATGTTTGCAGCACATAACCTCATGCAATTAAATGTGTATTAAATAATTAATCAGTTTAAATGCACTAATTCAACTTATAAATTAAAATGTTCAATAATTTATTAATGTTGAAATAAGTAAATGCTTAATTTATCACACGAAAAAAGCCACTAGTGATTCCCCACCTGCCCTAGAAAATACCAAGCGATACCAAAGGGGATGATGGACGGAGCGTTTGAGCAAATCAAACACTCACCCCCAGTCAACTGATCTGGGTTTAATCCATCATCATTCTTTAGCTCACTCCACCACCCCAGTTCAGACATGGCCAAATGCAAATCAGTCCGACCCTGTGCCTCATGGGAACAGTCCAGACCGACCTGCCAATCCATGTCTTCCCTGGACCAGAAACAAGCATCCTGGGACTGGTTTCGGGTTCATAACCCTCATCAGCTAGGCTATCTTGAATCCAGTGGCAAAGTGAGCAAGGGACCCATGTCTGGGCATACCCTGCCAACTTTAGGGCGAACAAAGCGATACCAAAGGGGATGATGGACGAAGCATTTGAGCAAATCAAACACTCACCCCCAGTCAACTGATCTGGATTTAATCCGTCATCATTCTTTAGCTCACTCCACAACCCCAGTTCAGACATGGCCATATGCAAATCAGTCTGACCCTGTGCCTCATGGGAACAGTCCAGACGGACTTGCCAAGCCATGTCTTCCCTGGACTGAAAACAAGCATCCTGGGACCGGTTTCGGGTTCATAACCCTCATCAGCCAGGCTATCTTGAATCCAGTGGCAAGGTGAAAATACCAAGACATAGATATTCCTGGCCATTTAAAATTAACACATAGGGCCTCAGTACGATGGAGGTTGGACAAGCGTTTAACTGCCATTGTAGAGGGATAAATATCCGTGCAATGTGTGCTAGGCACCATGTGGTGCCTGGCACATGGTGCATAGGTGTTTGGAGGGGCACCACACATGCCCCCCTGGCCACAATGCGGAGGCCCACAGGGGACAAGGGTCCTGCTAGGGCCCCCCAAGTCCCCTTCCGACAGCCTTTCCATGGCAGTGGGCCCACCATGAAAAGGCTGTGAGAAATGGTAATCGTAACGTAATCCCTACGGCGGTATGCTGGAAGAAATTCGGGTTGCTGGTTCTTGCCGGTGGTGGCAGAGGTCTTGCCATCCTCATTTCCTGATAAAATGCATTGAGATCCCCTCCTGCCGTGGAGGGGGATCCATAGTTGCAGGGCCTGAGGGGGCTGCATGTGGCAGATGTAGATGGGCCAGATGTTGAAGGCCTACAGGAAGAGGTAGATGGTGCAGGGAACGCCTTCCTTCATTGTAGGGATTACTGTCAGACTGCGACCCCAATGAGCTCCTTGAGCCTGGCGGAGGTGGCAGTCTTTCCCCCTGCCCCCTGCACTCCAACCACCAGTATCTTAATCTGTCGATTGGACCATTTCTCTGGATGTCTGGCAGATTGTCACTGACGGGAGTCCACCAAACATCCTAATGAGGCCCATAATGAGGAATCCTTCCTTTTACATGACAATTTAAATAATGAAAACACATCTTAATTTTCTCCACAGGAAACAACTGAATGAAACTTACCCAATTCCAAACCTGGATAATTAACGCAACCCTCAAAATTTGTTCCAAACCCTTCACTCAGATATACATCATACATGGTGAATATGAAAACACCAATATCTCTTTCATATATGCTTTACTACCAAACAAACAAAGCAGCACCTACTATGCACTCCTAAATAATATAAAACAACATACATATAACTACTACCCTCCAAAAATAATCATAGACTCTGAACAAGCTATGAGTCAAAAAATTCAAAAAATATAACCCCACGCTGCCATACATTACCTACTATCACTTTAATCATAGTCAAAAATTTACACTAAGGGCCTGATTATGACTTTGGCGGTGCATTGCTGGGTCCGCCCCGCTGCAGCACCGCCAAAGCCGTGGTCGGGCCTCTTGCCAGATTAGGAGTTTCCTCCTATCTGGCAGGCTTTTTTTTTTACTTTTCCTTGGCGGTGCCTTCCAGAAATGTGTATGCCTACCATTCAACGCGAACAACCTAATACTAGGTGACTTAAACCTACACTGGAATGAAGAAAACAAACCCCTGATACAAACCTTTAATGAGCTTCTTCGCAATAATAATTTGACCCAAAACTACACAGAGAAGACCCACATCAAAGGCTCAATCCTAAATGCCATCATAGCACACGAAGACACAATCACCATTGACCGTATCCTCCCTGTCGTCTGGTCAGACCACCATATCATCCTAGTTCATATCAATCAAAAGACCCAACGCCTTCCTTGTACAAATGAACCCCTTCACTGGACGAGAAACTTAAGCCAGATCCCCCTCGCCGAACTAGTAAAAAACATAAGTGCTCTCCTCCCTGCGACAGTTCCACATCAGAACTCACCACACGTTACAATGCGACAATGACCGGCATACTTGACCAATTAGCTCCGCTGAAAAAAAAAGTCAAGAACATTCCTTCGAGATCGTGGTTCAACACAGACCTAAACTTGGAAAGAAGACAACTAAGAGCTGCAGAAAGACCTTGGCATAATAACCCCTCGACTATCCACCTTGACCAACTCAAAACAGAACACAGGAAATATAAAAAGCACATCAAAAATGATAAATTCTCCTTCTTCTGTGATGCACTAAACAATGCTAAAAGTCGCCCCAAAGAACTCTTTAATCTCATCAGACAGCAAACATCTAAAACCCCCTCGAAATGCGGGCCTCCAAAGACCTATGCAACAACTTTGCTGACTTCTTTGATGAAAAAATCTCTAAGATTGAGCTCTCACTGGAGGTCCATCACCGACCACCCAACGAAATCCCGCCCCCCTGCAAAGAAGTCAACAACCCACCCAGACAACCCCCAAATAGCTGGAAATCATTCAAACACATCTCCGAAACAGACATTTTGGAAGTGACTACTTGAACAAAGCCATCATCGCACATTGAAGACCCGCTCCCTGCACAACTGGCCAAAAAACTCAAACTCTCACTAGCACTGCTCTGGACAAAGATTATAAATAGCTCCCTGAAAACAGGAATCATGCCAGAATGCCTCAAAATCGGTCAAATCACTCCATTACTCAAAAAGCCAAGCTCTGACACAAACGAAATTAATAACTTCAGACCCATCTCCAATCTCCCATTCCTAGCCAAATTACTTGAAAAATGTGTTCTCCGACAACTCACCCTTCACATGGACTACAACAAACTCCTAGACCCTCATCAATCGGGCTTCAGAAAGGGTTGCAGCACAGAGACAGCTATCCTGAATGTCATCGAAGACGGCTACAAATCACTCGACAAGGACCGCTGCTGTGTACTCATACTCCTAGACCTATCGGCAGCCTTCGACACGGTTGAACACAACTGCTCATCAATGCACTTCATCAAAGGGTATGAGCACAAGAGGTGGTCCTACAGTGGTTCACCTCCTTCCTGCAGAACCGCTCACAAAGAATAAAAATCAGAAACTTCACGTCTGACCTACACCCTGTAAGCAGGGGCGTTCCCCAAGGATCAGTTCTATCACCCGCACTGTTCAGCATCTACATGGAGCCCCTCACCACCATACTCAGAAAAGCCAACATACCCTTCCACCTATATGCGGACGACACTCAGATCTACCTAGAAACCTCCTCCATGGCGGACATGAAAAGACTTAATGGCACCTTAATAGAAGTCCAAAAATGGCTATCCCAAAATCACCTAGAACTCAACCAGGACAAGACTGAAATTCTCCTCATAGCCAACAAAGAGCAAATCCCCCGAATCACAGAATGGCTAAAATCTATTGATGCTCTCAACTGCACCCTCATCCCGTCTGACTCAGTGAAATCACTGGGAATAACTCTGGACCCTAACCTAGACATGGTCAAACACATCAAAAACACCGCAAAGAGTGCATTTGTCAACCTTAAACTACCCAACAAAATCAAACCCTTCATCCCTACAAAAGGCCTTAAGCAAGCCACGCAATCCCTGGTGCTATCCAGATTGGACTACGGAAACGCCACCCTCACAGGCACGGCAAAATCACACCTTGCTCCTCTCAGAACAACCCTAAATGCAGCAGCCAGAAGGGTGACGGGAGTAAAGAAATTTGAACACATCTCCCCTGCTCTCAGAGAGCTACACTGGCTCCCAATAGAAACACGTGCAAACTTCAGAACTACCTGCCTCACTCACAAAGCTCTACACACTGGTAAACCGGCCTATCTGGCCTTCAAACTCAACAAAGCAGGGCAGACAAAAATCTCAGGAGCATTAACACTCTACTTCTCATCCCTCCAAAAACTCGCAAACAAAAAACCTTATCACGCTCCTTCTCAGGAAATGCTCCCAAAATTTGGAACGCCATCCCAGTACACATCAGGACGAACCCTTCCTTCAAAAAATTCAAAAGCCAACTCAAAGTCCTCTTTCTCAATCGAGCTATTACAAAGTAAGAAAGGATCCACGAGGTGGAATCGCGCCAATCGGAGCATACAGACACTATGATAAGAATAACTTATTAAGCATCTACCTCCTGACTCACTCCCTTACCCCAGGATCAAGATCCTTCACCAATCAATATGTTTACGACTGTTATTTCATGTACTCGATTGTTACTTGACAAATGTTGTAAAGCGCTCCGATACCTTCGGGTCTGGCCAGCGCTATATAAAACTCTTAAATAAGATAAAATTAAAAATCCAATTTGTACACTATTTCTGGACCCATTTGCCTTGCTGATGTCAGCCATATTTTGGACACTGGGCTTCAAACTATTTTGGCTCTCCAACTATGGTTTCATTGACCATGACTGACTTCTTCACTCTTTTTGTTTGAACTTTCACCCTGTTTAATTTTTTTTACTTTTAGTTCAATACATTTACAACTCAAAAACTCATAGACTAGATTTGTATATCTCAACTCTATCAATGCATTTTTCTTCCATCATGACTTTGCAATGACAAAACTCAAATGAATATGTAGTCGCATGTACGTTGTCTTCCTTTTTAATCATGACAAATCACAATGCACAACATATCCTATGTAGGACTGCAATTAGTATGTTGTTTCATTAAAAAATAATAAAATAAGTTTTTTTTTAAATTACACAATTTGCAAGTAGGTGATGTTTTAACAGGTTCCCAGCCATGACTGAGAAAAAACATATAGCAGTAATCTACTATTATGTTAATACAATCTGACCAATAATTGTCTATCCACATTTTCACTACTATAACAATCCATACATGTCACTAATACCCAGTGCAAGTTTTCACATTTCCACTTCCAAATCTTACCAACATGAAAACAATCAAATTGAATAGGCAAAAATTATCATTGATTCATGTCATCACCAGGAGCCAGATCTTGCTCACATAAGGAATCCCACATCAATAACACCAATGAACAAAAACATTTTAGACCCACATTTTGTAGACACAGGATCATTTGAATCCACTGTTCCAGTGTCTAGTGGAATGTCACAACCAAGATTCAGTGCTGTGCCACAAGAAGTATGCCTTACAATGATGAGACACACCAACAGCTGCATACACTTTACACAAAATGAGGATTTTGCCAATGTGAAGGGAGATTGGCATGATTTAGCTCCACTGCCACAAGTGGTTTGAGCCAATGGTGGCACACATTTTGCCTTAGTGCCAACACACGACTGTGAAAAAGTCCAATGTAATCTTCACATCGTCCATTCGATCACAGTGCAAGATTTGTACACCCAAAGTCTGGGTCTGTCGTGCCCAGAATCAACCCAGTTATCTTTGTACTACGAAACAGCACCATATGCCTGCAAATATCACACCTCTGAAATGTCCAATTGAAAACATGGAACTTAAAACACATCCAAACAAAAAGATTACCAAGATTACCAATCAAACATAACATAATTGACTCATTACAAAATCAACTTTTGGAGGACACATTTTTCACAAGACATTCAGAGATAAAAAATGTAACTGAACACAGTAGTCAATGTGTCAAAACTTTGTTCAACAAACACCTTTGGCCTGAACTTGCCCTTCTCGACAAATAACCACAACATAATTCTCTCATCATCGCATCAACAGTTTTTTTAAATAGCGTTTTTAATAAACTATTGCTCAGCATACCAGCACAATTGTATACATATATCATGACCAATATTGATAAGGTAAAAGGGAATATTGATAATTGATGGTGAGAATTGGACAATCAGGAAAGGCACACTGCTATAATGCAGTACATATTAGTTTCATTCACATACAATCTTATTGAACTCGGTATGCCCCCCACAGGCCACATTCTTTCTCCCACCTATTCGGGCAACCTCTGCTCTGAGAAATCACTCTTTTGGCCTGTTGACACTGTTGGTTTCCATATCCACTACCCCTGGAGGAGTGTTAGCTCCCCACATCCTTGCAATATTCCATTTTGCCACCCTTAATGGCAGCATCAGCCATTTTTTGGGATATTTGGGCCATGTCTCTTTTCCTGTCACCCCTGGGAGATGCCAATGTGCCTCCAAGAGGACATAGTTCTATAATCTATAACTCTTACCATGACACGTGTAATCTCCCTCCAACATGCCTGTATTTTGGGTAAGGCCTACAGCGCATGAAAAAAGGATCCAACCTCCCTCTACCCCCTGGCACATCACATCAATAGTTGGTGTAACAGTGAAAGTTATAACATGTAAAGATATACTTACAATCATGAGAAGAAGCTGTCAATGAAATCTTGAAGTGAGTGAACCCCTTCCTACTCACCACTATCATCTTCATTTGGCATTTTAGGATCCTCACCTGGTGGCTCTTCATGGTCTCCATCCTCTACAATGTAAGGGATGTTCCGTCACAGGGCGATGTTGTGGAGCATGCATGAGGCCACAGCGATTTGGGACACCTTATCGGATTAATAGAGGAGGGCTTCACCAGTTTTGTTCAGACATCAAAATTTTGCCTTTAGGAGCCCAAAAGCCCACTCCACAGGCCACCATGTTCTACCGTGGGCCTCAATGAAGCAGACTTCCCCTGGTGTTGTTGGATGTCTCAGTGGTGCCAACAACCATAGTCGGTTGGGATAAGCTGAGTCTAGTTCTCCTAAGTCAGTCCTGGAGGGCCGGATCCATGCCAGATTTTTAACATAACTGCATTTATTTAAATGTGGATATGCTAAAAATCTGGAATGGATCCATCCCTCTAGGATTGACTGTGGAGAACCCTGCCCTAGATGGAAGACCTAAAAAGTGCCCAAAAATGTAACACTATTTCAGATTATTCAACTTGAAATTGCCCAAACAATATTATGAAAGATTGTACTGACCAACAAGCTAGACCCTCTCAGGCCCAAGTTGTAACATTTACAGTGGTATGGAGCTGTTCTGTAGTACAAAGGAATCATGGGCAGAGCGGAATAACTTGCACAGACGCCTGTGATGTCCAAATCTGGTAAGCAGACAACTTGCATGTTGATTGAATGGAAGTGTCTCCGATTCTGGTAGACAGTCCTTTGGCATGTGGTGGCACTAAGGCAATATGTGTATCATCATTTGCTCCAACCACATGTGGTAGGCGACCCAAACCATAAAAGTCCCCCTTCACATTGGCTAAATCCTGCTGCCATGGAAACTGAATGAAGCTGTTGATGTGTCTCATTACTGAAGAAAACTGCTTGTAGCACACCACTGAAAGTTGGTTGTGAAATTCCACCAGATACTGCCAAAGTGTATTGGAAAGAACCTGCGGCCCTAAAATGAAGTACTGCCATGAGTTTGACAATTGGTGTTATAGATGTGGGATTTCTGTTGTTAAGATGCAGATCTGGCTCCAGCTTATGACATAAATCTAGTAAGGTTTGCCTATTCAACATGAACTTTATTGATTATATCCCTTTCTTTCATGGTGGCAAGGTCTGGAAATGGGCGGTTCTCCTGAGGCTGCCATCTCATCACTTTCCCAATGTTCATATGTCTGGACTGAAAAAAACATTTGAACATTTTCCACACTATGCACAGCAACATATTTGAAGTAACACTGAAGTCATGTAGGTTTAATAAATATAGATGGTTTAACACATATTTTGATCAAAAATTAGCTTTTTGTCCTTTATCCATCACAAACGACATTTATAGCCTAAAATAATTCATAAAAATAAATCTGTAAATAGTACATTTCAAATACATTAGTTGCACATTTTTCTAAATGATTTTCTTCCAAAAATACCATCAATGAGGTGTACATAACACTGCACTAATATTGTGTATCAGCACAGAAATGCACTACACATAAAAGTTTATTTAAAAAAAATTAGTGCCCATCGAAGTGTGACTATATAAACAAACTAGACCCTATTATGAGTTGTGGCAATGGACTTAACAGTCACAAACACACTATATGGGACATTGGGAATCAGACGAGCACGGCAGAAGTTGATCACGCAGTGGGCGGTAAACTCCACTACAGACACTGCCATAGCGTAATGTTGGTGAAAGTAATGGTGGAAGACCAATGGCTATGTCGGTCTCCACTGAAGATTGTGTACGTTGCATACATGCATGTGGCAGTTGGAAAAAATCTCACTTGCCTCCTACACGGCTGCTATCAAGACGTCCTGCACTTTTGCTGCTATTTGTCACCTCTGGGAGCAACCAAACCAGGTCAAGCAGGTGAGAGGGCCCCTGCCTTCATGCCAGAGGAGCTGGAGTTGCTGGCAAATGAGATACTTTCTCTGTATGGCCAGCTCTATGGCTCACCAGTGGAACAGGTACATGTTTGAAATGCATTTGAGTGCAGTGTAGTGATTGATGTTAAAAGTCATATATTGTGGTCCTTACATAGTACAATGATGTTAGGGATTTCCAAGCACTCTACAGTGTCAAATAAACAGCACAATTAAAATGTGTAGTGTGTTAAAAGCCCTAGATTCTATTTGGTGTCTATGTAGAGATCTATGTAGGTATATGTTTATTGTACTTGTGATGCACTGACAACTCACATCATGGAAAATAGAATACACATTACAACTGGACATAAAAATGGATTCTGTACAAACCAATTGAAAATTATGTTAGCTACATTTATCGTCCCACAAATCACTCCACCTAGATCAGGGTTCTCCAAGCTGTTGTTTGGGAGCTCCCAGTAGCTCCCGCCCGGGCCCCTTCAGAGTAGCACAAAACCTTAAGGTCACTTATTGGATGGGTACAAGGTTACTCTTTTAATGTAAGAGTTAAGGAAAGGCAGGTTTCATGTGGCATCATGATCATCAGATAGCAGATAGCAAGGTCTGACAATGAGCGGTGCTCAGTCAGAATCATGGGCCAGGCCGGGGCTGAGTCAAAGGGTCAAACAACTGAAGTACTGAGGTACAGCTTTCAAAACATAGATCCTTGGTAGCCCAAATTTGAGGTGTGATTAAAATATGTCCCTGAATGCTTTTAAATGGACAACATTTGAAAGGGAGAGTTTCCTAACTTCTTGAGCTAACACTTTATTTCATTTAACTCACATTTCAAAATATGTCATGTCCAAACGGCGGGCCCCTTACTCACAGTGGCCACTATTCAATGTGCCATGAATATTTATGTATAGCCTTAAGTAGTTCACAATATTTTGCACTGATCAGAAATAGGTCACTTCGCAGAATATGTAGGAGGCCTCTGGGCTTGATGATGTCACAGGCCTGAATTTGTGAATTTAGACCATGACATGGTGTAAGGATAGGCAACAGGCCACTACAAAACTGTGTGTGAGGATATTGGTTTAGGTCAGCATGTGACACTACACATGTTGGATGCCCAGTTATGAGTTATGCTAGTGATAGATGTCGGGAAATTTTTTGACATCAATGCAGAAAAACAAAAAGTCACAATCCCATTTTTTGTTTTCATTTCCTATATCCATTCGTGTCAACACCCATCAGAAGTGGGACATATGGAAGGCTATCGCCAGGAAGGTGCAGCCCCTGGGGGTCTGCAAGTGGCCCAGTGTCCATTGCCTCAAGAGGTGTAAGAACCTACGACACTGGACCCGAAAGTCAGCTGAAGTCCAGCTCGGGTAGTCTTCCTAATGTGTGAGGCACATGCAGCACTTCCTGAAACCTCTAATGGCCCATATTCTTGCAGTGGCCTATCCAGAGCTTAATTGGCAGTTGAGGGCCCAACAGCAGCAATAAGTGGGTAAGTTCTTATCACGTTTTATATGTTACATTACTAATTTTCTTACAGTCAGAGTTTTTCCTATCAACATTAAGGGTGACCCATGTTCAACGCACCAGAAGAGTTCTTGAGGGTGTAAGTTTTGCTCAATGTGTATTGTGATGTCCTTTGTCTATTAATTTGTGGGAAAGAATCCCACCTGACTCCTGTTCACAACGATTGGTTGGTTCTGAGCAGACACATGGCTGCCTAAACTCCACATATACATCATGTTGTTTGATATCATGAGGGAAAGTTTGTACCAAACAGGCCACTAGTGTTTATTGTGCCAGATATAATGCTCCTTCACTTATGGGGATGATGTAATGGTAGCCCTATTACATGTGACATAGCATACTAGGCCCTTTTAATTGAGTGGATGTACCAAACATCACACTGGTAAGCTGGGATTCTACACAAAAAAGAGTGAGCATGTGATCCAAAATTACTAGTGACATCAGTATTAATGGCTATATTTTTATATCAAAACATATCCAAATTGTGTTTTACATCAGAAATAATGTTTCAGACATGTTAAAAGTGACAGATTAGCATGAGTCTTACTCCTTCATAAATATGTGTGTGTAAGCCAATCTGTTATTTGACAAATAATTGTGAGAGGCATACCAAATTTGTGGAAACACAGAAAGGAATGTGTACACATTGGTGACGGAGTAACACATAACATAAAGCATTTCTCAATGTCCTTTTCATGTCCAGATAATGAAGCAATGATGGAGATAAATGGCAAACTTGAAGGGATTTTGCAAGATTGAAAGTTTCTTCACATATATCTAGGAGTATTCCATTAGGAAAACTCTAAATCATGTGCATATTGTGATTTATAGGTGCGTGTTTGAGGTAAGTAATAAATGGGAAGTAGTGTATGTAAAAACTACTGTGATATTCTAAAACATTTTGCACTACAGTGGAAGCCTGCATATTTAGTGAAACAATTTCACTAAGACACAACAAACTTCAAATAACTACAGGTATTTAGGAGTGAAATGGGAAAATGTTTTTTCTCTGTACTGAAGTGTATCAGAAATGTTTATGTTTCAAGGGCTATATATTTACTTATGCTGTAGAAGTCATTTGACAACCCCCCAAAATCTTTATTGCTAACTGTCTTCAACAGCCTAGGGATCTACATAGTATGTGATACATTGCTAAGCTACTTCAGTACAGAATTCATGTATAATTATGACAATTGACATATATTTTAGTGACTGGGAGTAAATGTTATCATTGTGAAATGCCTAAACAAAGGTGACCTGCTTTCTGTTTATGCTGATAGTGGTAAAACATAGCAGTATTTGATGACACACAGTTATTCATATTTTACTGATTGACAATGAACAGTATACATATTTTAGGACCTTGTGAAAAGATTGTACAAACATATTTTTGGTTGATATCCTTTTTGGTGATATCAGTTCACTTTTATAAACTACAAATGCCAACCATTCAATGGTGTGAAACAGTTCCTGGAGGTACATCGGCGGAAAAACAGTTGGCCACAGTGGTTCTGGTGTTGACACCACTAACACCGAGGCACCAAGTGGCCCAGAGGGTGAGGGGAGTCCAGCTGTGGATGCCAGCACCTCAACATCTTCTTCAGAGGCGTTCTCCAGCAAGCACTCCCTAGTGGTGGTGGACCCAACATGACATCTATCAATTGGATCCTTGTACTCCACCCCAGTACCATCTCCACCCTCCCTGTTGCTCCCCCGTTGGGCACACCT
Source organism: Triturus cristatus (assembly GCF_964204655.1). Lineage (NCBI taxonomy): Eukaryota > Metazoa > Chordata > Amphibia > Caudata > Salamandridae > Triturus > Triturus cristatus. Next base: position 496,248,934 of record NC_140588.1, read on the forward strand.
GCCTCTCTGAAAGGAATGGTGTCTCTTTCACTCCAGGCACATCACCCTCTGTGCCCAAGCCCACTCACACCTAAGCATGCACTCACTCCCACAGACACAAGTAGCACACCCAAAAACAAACACAAACAACAAACAGATACCAACCCCTTGGCAGCACAACCACAGACACTGCACTCTCTACCACAGACACATCCATATCCATCGCCACCAGCACAAACCTCGACATAGCACTCACCCCCATAGACACATCCACCACCACAATCACAGCCTCAGAATACACGCCCACCATCACAGACACATCCACCACCAAATGCACAGACACTGCACCCACCACCACAGCCACATTCACCACCACAAGCACAACCCAGACACTGGATCCTCCACCACAGCCACATTCACCACACCCGGCACCACCAAAGCACACACGTCCACAGTACAGAAACACTCTCACTCAACCATACAACAAACACCAAGAAAGCAAGACACACTCAAATGTTCATGACATACACAGAGCCACAGACACCTGCACCCTCAACAGGCACATGCACAACAGACTCTCCCACTCCCTATACCTCCCAACCCCAACTCCCTTCTGAACATCCCACCCATTTTTCATGTGAGCGTCTTCTGTTTGCCCTGCCCGGACACCTGCCATACTCACACCCACACCCACTCTTCCCAAACACATACCACACACCTACCCCTTCAAGCCCCCAACCCATCCCTTCCACATCCCAACCCACCCCTCAAAAGACAGGAACCAACCCTGCAACCCTTCAAATGCCCCATCCCAAAACCAAGAATACTCCTCCCAAAACTACACCCCCTTCCCAAACCTGAGACCACCCCTCCCCAAACCATACCCCCAAACACAAGGGCACCGCTCCCAAAACCAATCCCAAAATACCCCCTGCCAAGTAACATCTTTGAGGTGCCTTCTCTGCCCACTAGATGCCCCTTACCGATGAGGTTCCCCTGGCAGTGCACTTGGAGGCAAGCTGAGTGCCACAGCACACCTATGCACAGGACGTTGTGCACACCATTTGGACTGGCTTTTCCCTTGTTTGAAACAAGTTGAGAGACTTATCTCATTGTAAACAAATCACAATTTTTCTTTTCACCAAGTTTGTCCTGGTACTAATTTGCCTGTGCAATTGTTTGATTCCTAGCAATGTTTCAGTGCAAAATGTGTGGTACACATTTTTCTTTAGCATGATTGCAGGAACTACTACATACTTTTTAAATGTCTACCATGTTGTGCATATACTGGTTCACATGGTATGTGATAGTCATTTAAATGTAGGTGCAGCCCTTCAACATAGTAGTGAACACTTGCACCAACAAATAGATGTAGACACAAATGTTAAGGATATTTTACTACGTGTGTATTTGTTTCACCTTGATTTCTGTAATATAATGTGCAAATTGAACTTGTATACAATGCAGGACTTGAAAAAGACTAGGGGAAACGTTACATGGATGATTATGTAGAGTGCTTCAAATTTGGGACTGCCATTGATTTTCCAGGTAATCCATGAGGTGAGGGTAATACTTGTCTAGTGCAATTTCTACATGATGTTACATTGCACTTATCCCAATGATGTGTGATGCCTGTGTTTTTATTGTGATAACTTTTGTACTCTCTTTAAACACACCTGTATGGTGAGCTTTTTATTACTTTAAATTTCATAAACGTCAACATTAGAGACATATGAATTGCACATTGGTATGCTATTGCTTGTGTGAGTAATTTAAAAATTCACGGGTGCTGAGCAAATGTGAACAGCCAAGTGAAAAAATAACAGTTAAAGGGTTACCCTCGGTTCTGGCGATAACGGTGTTGATTTGCATCATGATCAGCCAGCAGCAGCAGAGGCAGGCCATGTAGGATTGGGTCCAGGGCAGTACAGGAAGTGGAAAGGTGAATAAAAGTGAGTTTGTGACTTGTATGTGTTCCATTCCTCCAACTCAGGTGCGGAGGTTTACCCGTCACAGTTGCGTTGGTATGAAGGCACATTGTAATTAGGCAGCAGACAAAGTGGCTGTACCGCCTCTGACAAACGCTTTTGCCTATCCCATCATCAGAGTGTTTGAGATTTCGTGGCAGTGACGGTGGGACAGCGGTGGTCGTTCATATATGCAATAGACAACAACTAAATAGGGCATGCGGATTGCCAAACCAGTGGGCGGGAAGACCAATGAAAAAGCCACAGTGGGACCCGATCCACCAAGATCTAAATCAGGCCCTTAATCATCTAAATATAAATAGAATTACATAATGTAACATAAAACATTCATTATTTTGAACAAATATATTTTGAAAAGTTATTAAATGAATAAAAAAAAAATATTTTTTAAAATGTTAAACTTGTTAAACAATGTTGTAAAAATTGTTAAGGAAATTGGAAAGATCAAATTAAATATATGTATAGAATATATACAATTGTTTAATATATACTAATAAGTTTTTTTAAACATAATGTGAAAAAATGAACTTAAAATGTGATAAATGTGTAAAAAAATTAATACATTTTTTGAAATGTTAAACTTGTCAAACAATGTGTTAGAAATTGTTAATATAAATTGTAAAGTATAAATTAAATAATAGCATAAAATATATACAGTGAATTAATGTAGACTATTGAAACAGTTTTAAAATAATTGAAAATATGTAATTAAAAAAGTTGATGAATGTATAAAAATTGCAAAGCATTGAAAAATAACAATTGCAAATGTACATTATACAAAACAAATGTCTCTTCAATTTGTAATTACTTTTATTTTTACTTTAAAAACTATATTTGTTAAAATATAGAACTGTACAAGAAATTGAAAATTATAAAACAATTATATAAAATATGTGACATCTTTTTACTATATTACATTTATTTTAATACATCTCATGCTATTAAGGGGTGACATTTACTATTTGCACTGTAATCTAAACCAGCATGGGGAAATTTTAGAACCCTAAACGGGTGACATCTCACTCCAATCTGAACCAACTTGGGAAAAATGTTGGACACTAAAGGGGTGACATTTACTTTTCCCACTCCAGCCTAAACCAACTTGGGGAAAGTGTTGGACGCTAAAGAGCTGTCATTTACTATTTTCACTCCAATCTAAACCAACTCAAGCAAAGCATTGTACACTAAAGGGGTAACATTTACTATTCCTATTTTAACTTAAAATTTAAATCTGTATATTATCCCACAAGAAGAGATTACATTAGTTTATTTGGTTGCCCTCAATACTGAAAGGACTGAATCATAACATCTTGGGGCGACTGGCATTTTCTATAACATGTCGTAATGTGAAAAAATTGTTGATTACCTGAAACAAATGCCAAAGACTATAATGTGGAAACTTCTGGCACTGTATTGGATAACATGGAGCGTATGGACTATTATGAGTAACATTCAAGAATCCCTTCTCCATAGACTAACTTGGGCCCTTAGAAAGCAAAAAGCAATGAGGAACAATCCAGAATTATTTCTCCATAGACTAGCATGGGACCATAGAAAATAATGAGAAACTCTCTAAAAGCTCAACTCTATAAAAGGCAGCCTCCCTCAACCACCCTCTACTAGGCAATCCAGCAGTCAGAAGGGAACCGGCATCCTCGCATCCTCAGCCAAGGCATCAGCCAAGCAGCATCTTCAAAAACCAGTATCCACATGACCCTGCATCCAGCATCCAAGCATTCTTGCATGCAAAGCCAGTAATCCACATACAGGAAACAACAAGCAACACGTGCTTACCTGAAAATAATGTATTTTCCTCACCTGTCTTCTCACATCCATCCAGAGGCTGGTTGGTTTGCCACATCATTCCTGGGCCACGTGAGGGCACTCCCAGCCCATGTCAGAACCTGCAAAAACAAAAGGCGAAAGATAAGTACAAATACTTTTTTGAAAACTCTAGCGCTAGTGTGTAAACAGTGAAACAAGCAGTAAACCATAGATTCGATCAAGTAAGGAGATTTAAAAGTGGCTGTGAAAATTTTTAAAGGTAAACAGGCAAGAAAGATATAAGACTTGGGCAGCAAGCTAATGGTATTTAGACAAACTGGGGACTTGAATCTCGTTTTAGTGATTGTGCAGCTGTGATAACTCAAACCAAAAGGTTTTCAGGAAAAAGACTAAAAAGATATCATTACAGTAAGATTTTTGCAAGCACTGATGACTAGCAAAAGTCAAGATAATATTTCACAGGTAGTAACATTGTTGAAAAGAGTAGAACACTTGCATCGCAAGTTATTTTCTGAACAAGGAATCTACCTTTCTTTACACTTATTCCTCACAGACACCAGCTGATTCAACGAGCACTATCCAGAGGGCACAGCTGAGAGGAAATCAATCTGAGGAGAGGTCCAGAGCCACCTAAGAAATTACGAAGTGTTGTGTAGTTTATTAGTTTGTCCAATCCCCAAGTCCTCCTACTGTTCAGCCTGAGTGAGTGGTCAGTCGAACGCCAAGGAGTATGGTCGATCTGTCTTCAGCATCACTCCTGCCAGGCTGGTTAAAGCAGGCTAATACTAAGCAATTGCCCAGTAAGTTTATCTTTGGTTGTGGTTCTGACAAAGTGCCCTCCAATTCCCAATGTCTAACTCACAACGAGAGGAAACACTTGTACCTTCTTACAGCACAGCATGCTTAACTACTCAATCTCCATCTCTTCTATGATGAGCTGTCACATGCCTCATATCTCCAAGTGGTTGTCTCAACTCTCCAGACTTCACTTTTCAATACAATGAAGGCAATGATTAAAAAATGTGCACAAACTTATCTTTGCAGACTTCTAAATTTTGAACCAGGGTACTGAACACTTTATACCTAAATAGATATCATGCCACATATAATGTTATAGATGGGTAACTGTGAAAAATGAATGGGCATGCTAGTCACTGAAGCATTCAGAGTGACATCAAATAGATGAGAGCAAAGCTTGTGTTGTCTATGATGTCACTGAGAACTCCAAGGTGGATAACATTCCCAATATTCAGATTTTACCTACCTGTAATTCAATGTTGTATATGGCCTCCATGTAATCTGGCCCTATTACTAAACAAGTATGCAGTGATAGAGGAGCAATAGAGGCGCCAAATACAACCTGTATTTTTAAAAAGGTAAAAACAGATTGGTGCCTAATTACGATCTTGGCGGACAGGGTTACTCCGTCACAAACGTAATGCATATCCAGTCCGCCAAATTACAATTCTATTATATCCTATGGAACTTGTAATACTGCAGATGGGATATCCGGCACGTTTGTGATGGAGTATCCCATCCGCCAAAATTATAATCAGGCCCAAAGTCTCCTTTCAACCACCCTGTCCACACTCAAAAAAACTTCCCTGCCATTAAAGAAAAAAATTAATACCTGACTTCCTGCCACCCACTCTCAATACCCTGTAAACAATCACCCCACCCCAACCATTGTGAAAAAATTTGCTTGGTCTCCTTTCCACCACCAACCACTAACACCCAATGTGCACTCTCGCCCCACTCCCAGTACAAAGCTGAGCTCCCTGGTCTCAAACAGAGAGCAGAGAGTTGTTACCGAACTGACAGCAGCTCTTTGAGAGCCCTTTATGAGCACAGCTCCTTTTCTCTCTCAGCTCCTGCTGACAGGGGAGAAGGAAGCTGGGGCAGGCAGAGCGCTACACACAGTTTCCAATATCTCTTTTGGGTCTGTGGTGACCTAGGAGAAGTGGTGGGAGGTTGCTGAGACTACCAAACACCATTCCACCATCTCAGTGAGGTCTCTGGAGACCCAGGCAAGGCAATAGAACAAGGGTGAAGCAAGTGTTTCCCCTGAGCACCTTCACAACAGTGGTTAATCACTTTTGGTAACCACTGTTTGGCTATCACTGCAGTGAATAATTAAATTCCAAATGGTTATTCATGCTACACGATTCCAATGGGATGGAATAATTTATTGTGATTATTCAATAACAGGTGATCCATTTATACAGAATTACTAATCCTTCACACCATTTTACTAAAAGTTAATTACCCGATTAATATTTAATTAAATATTTTCATGTGTTTATTCATGCTGCAATCCCCTTTGGCCATCAAATCCCATTTATACATGCATTCAATCTCTTGTATTAGCAACAACTAAAACAGATAAATCAATGTTATCCCGGTCAAATCTCAGTAAATTCTGGAGTCACAACAATTTTCAATCAGCTTTTTCATGTTTTATACCTACTTCACTAGTCTATGCAAATAAAATGTACATTTGCACAATCACTCTAGTGAGCTCATGATGTTCCCCAAAAAATGTGATGCCTTTATTTCTTTAATCAACCACCACTGGGATAGAGATCTCCTCATGGTAAATTACAGGAAAAAGTAAAATCTTTTATTAAACTTGAAAGGATGTATTGCATTTTTGTTAAATATTAATGTAAATTAGTGTTTTATATTCACTTAAAATGTAGATTAAAATTAAAAATGCTGTATCGCGATTAAAATTGACTTAAATTAATTAATTTCAATATATTTAATTACATTTATGTTTTTAAAGATTTATTTTAAAAATACCCCATTTGAAGTAAAAGTATTATATTTATTTATTGTGTATTACAAATTACAAAACGTTGTTGTTACTCAAAGGTGTAAGAGTAACTTAGTCACATGTGTAAGTTACCTTTGTGAATAGCCCTGTGTGCATCCAGTAACAAAATGCCAGAACGTGGTACTTTACATGGAAACCATGCTCACAGATTACTGGGCCACAGAATTTGGCCTCATAATATTGTATAGTGGGCTAAAATCCTCAGCAGGACTATGTGCTGAATAAGGATTAAATATGCGACAGTGCTTGCAACATAAATTTCAACACGTCTGATGCCTGTAAGCCTTTATTATAGCTTGGAGTATTATGAAAAGATTCTCTTTGTTTACTTTTATAAAATAGCCATTCCCCGAGTGATCAAATAATTATGATGACAGGCGGTCTGACCTCTGACTGCTATAGCGACAGTCAGGAGACTGCCCAACAAGCAGTCGGTGGTCCGACTGCTGAATTCGAATGAGACTGCTGTGCTGGCTGTTGAAAAAGTGATCTTTTACATTGTGGCTTGTGCTGCGGCCCAGGAAAATGGCCACTGCACAAGCTGCAGTGTAAAAGAGCACTTTGTGCACACCTGTGCATGGATGTGCATGGAGGCACTACATGTGCCCCCTCGGCCACTTTGCAGTGGCCCACAAGGAAAGGGAGCCCTGCCTGGGTCCCCAAAGGCTGTGTCCAACTGCCTTTTCATGGCGGTAGGACCACCATGAAAGACTGTCAGAAAAGGACATCGTTATCCCTACGGTGGTGCCTGTGTAGGCACTGCCACCATGCAGGTGATATGATTCCAACCGCCACCCCAACGGGATCATAGATCCTGTCGGAGGCATAGGTCTTTCCCCCCCGACCTCTGCGGTCTGACCCCCTGCATTGTAATGCGACGGTCGGACCGATGGCCTGAATGTCGGGCGAACCGTAACCGGCAGCATGTTTGTGGCGGCCTGCCCGACATTGTAATTGGGCCCATTTTAGTGTGTAATGGGGAGTGCATATTCATTTTTTCCTGTCATTGTGTGAGGGTACTTACTATGGCACCTGTACTAATATTCATGATTTTACAGTGCAACAAAAAAAAAAATAGCCATGAATACTTAGAAGCTAGGACCTTATTAAACAGTATCTTTTCTTTTCAAAAATTGTGTCTCCAACATTCCTTCACAACTTAATTAATCAGAAGCTCCCTAGTGTTTTATTTGTATAGGTCCTAAAAGTGTGTTGAAATTCATAAGTACTCAAGCACTTACATTGTTCTCATAACCTAGGCTATTTAAATAACAAGAGACCATTAGCAGCAATTGTTAAATGAACGCAAATAGTGAGTCAGTTGATGTGTACTACCAGGTGCAGACTCATTGTTAAAAATCAACACCGTAAAGGAAAGTCTACTGCAACAACATATAATGATGTATTGTAAAAAGAGGATTTGATCCAGTAGCTAATGGTTTTATTCCAGGAACTGCTTTCTAATCTTGGTTCCTGGTACTTGAGGAAACATAATGTAATTCTGGGCAAATTACTTTAACCTCTTGTGTCTTAAATTGTGAACATCTATCGTGCAAAAAGAGTACAGCTGTCTAGTACTAAATTACATGTCTCCGTCCACTGCTCATTACACCCTGATTTCTGTAAACTAGATTCAATAAGACCCTGTGTGTGTGTACACAAACACACATACATACACACACACTATCCTACATACAGCACCTTTTAATTTAAGGTCTTTCTGTAATAAAACAATTCTCTGTAAAGGGATCTCCATCTCCTGGGAACTAAGGGCCTGGTTACGATGCTGGACAGACTCTCGCTCGACTAGCACTGTAGCGGAAGCAGGACTGCCCGACTAGAAGTCGGCAGTCCCGCTGCCTGGATTACGATGAGACCATGTGCATATTTTCAATTGCAGCGTGTGCTGCGGACAGCAGCACACGCCCCAATAAAAAACAAACACGTTATAAACATCCCTGCACTATGTGGCAGGCCCAATGCGAGGCCTGCCACATGGTGCAGGAATGTTTGCCCGCAGTCCCCATAGCGGAGGGCCAGGGGGCAAGGGGCCCCAAAATTCACTAACCGCCTGCCTTTTTCATGGGGGTGAACCGCCATGAAAGGGCAGTCAGAAAGAGACTTTGTAATCCCTACGGCAGTGCCTGAGCAGGCACCTCCCTCATTGTAGGGATTACTGACCCTCCAACACACCGACGGGCTCCTTGAGCCCATCGGAAGTGTGGCAGATGGTCCCTCCACCAGATGCCTCCGGCCGCCATATCGTAATGCGGCTGGCGGACCGCAGGAGCTGATGGCGGTGCGTCCTCCACTGACTCGCCGTCGGTGTCGTACTCACCAGCATCATAATCAGGCCCTTAGTTTGCACAGTATCAAAAACCTAAAAATAGTAAATAATGAAGCATAAATCTATCTGTACTGCACAGAATGTCAACATTTTAGCAAGGAATAGCTACATGAATTACATGTGTACTAGAAAATAATCTGCAATGTTTCCCAGAAAGGCATTGGACTTGCCCGTGATAGTTGTATGTGATTTCATGGAAAGATGATTTCATGGAATACCGTTGCTGACAAGCCATTTCACTTAAATTGATTAAGGAACATTTGCAGGGTGAATGGCGTTTACCTTTTCATAGAAACCAATTCATTGAATGGCTTTTATTTCAAAATTGGCCTTTGCATGCTTATTTTTTAAATGTAAATGCACAAGTTGCGAATCTTACTTTCAGAAACATTTTGCTGGGGTGTTTATTTCAGTACTTTACTTCAGGGGAGATTATTTCCGATTTTTATCTTTTACATTGTCAGACAAGTACTTTCGATGCTTTTCTTCATAGGCCCTTCACTACTCCTAAACACTTCCATCCGTAACAACCCCATAACACCATCTATTCCTCCAACTAAAAATGACTCACCACTTCTAAACTTCACTGATTACTGACTCCTAAACTCCACCCAAACCAGAACCCTAAAACTCCTTTCTACCCCTAAGCTCTACCCATACCTGAACCCTATAAACCCTCACTGCACCTAAACTAAATTCCACAGTGACCAATAATCTTCACCCATCCTTGAACTTTAAAAGCCCTCACTACCCCTAAATATTGCAAAGCAAAACTAAACAGCTCAACCCAAGTTTGGTGAGCGAATGAAGGTTGATTTTATAAAACAAATTCTTAAAATCATAAAAGTACACACTGTATATGGTTCTCTGAGTAACAACGATAAAATCCACATATGAGTAAAAAATGTAAACCAAATTCAAAGTATGAGTTCCAGTTTAATGCATTTTTGTATTTTCCTTTAAAATGATTTATTCCTTTAAAATGTTTCAGTCAATTTTCGAAGCATTTGTATTTCTTTGAAATTGGTTTTCCATAATTTGGCTTCCTCCAATGTGGTTTCTGAGTTTTAATTTCCCTATTCATTCCCATACATTGTGTGGATCTGCAATTGTATCGCAACACAGGGATACTTACAAAAGATAAAAAATATATCACAATAGTGCTAGCCTTAAATGACTTAGCTTGTTTTCTGGGATGGTGGTGTGTGTGTGTTTGTGCGTGTGTGTGTGTGTGTGTGCGTGTGTGTGTGTGTGTGTGTGAACTTCTGATAGTGGTAATATGCTTAAAAATACTTATACAGTACTTGAGGTCAAACTGTCTTTTACCACTGCCCGGGAGAGTCATTAAAATGTAAGTTACCTACCCTGAATAGTCGCATTCAGTTCCACCAACCTTCCAGACTCCTCCGCTCTGCTGCTTTCTCCCTAGCACACAGCCTATGCACACACAACAGCAGAGTAGGGAGCCATGCTTTCCCATACCTGGCCCCCTAAAGCCTGGAACGACCTCCCACAACACATCAGAGCCTTCTCTTCTCTTCCTGACTTTTTCTAGAAGCTGAAGACCTGGCTTTTTGAGTATGCCACAAGGATTGGTCTAACACACCTATTACAGATCGCCTTGATACTCATATTAGTGATTAGCATGCTATAAAAACATCGATAACATACCACAACAAGTTCCTAAATCACCACATAATGCAATATATGGCCAGAAAATTGCCTGAATTCTTATATTATATCTACATTTGTGTGATACAGAATACCTGAATTAAAATGCTGCCATTAAAACAAAATGCCCTCAGCTTACAGGCAGACAATTGTGAACGTATATCTTGATAATAACAGAAATAAAAGTAGTTTGTCAAAAATGTTTGCTGCCTGGTGTACATAGATCCACATTATATCTGTCTGAATGTATGGCACATGCTAAAATAAAAAGACACAGTTAATGGCTGCTTAATCATCCTTTCTCCTGCCAGACTTCCTGGAGTTTTTCTGAGACGCTGCAGCTGCAGCACCACCCCTACTATTAGCGTCACTTCATGCGTTAGAAAATTCAAGCCCAGACCTATTGAATTTGGCAATATCAGTCCACTTTAGGAGGCATTTATTCATGCTTCCATGCATACTTTGTGTTTCAAATAAACAATGCCGCGCAATAATGAGTCATTTTCTCTGTATCATTATATTTTCCAGATGCAAGTGCGTTTTTGAAATATCCACTCCAATGTTTGTCCTGGAAACACAGATGTGCTTAATTGTAACTTGTGCTTTCTTTACAGTAGATTGAGATGTTGCGGAACAGTGTAGTTTTAAAATATTTTGAGATGTAATGGCAAGGTCAAAAAGTTTTGCAATCTTTGCCTGATCATATTTTCCAAGGCTGTTTGGGGAAAATAGCATTTTCATTCATATATTCATGACATGCGCTGTGTGGCGTGAATGATTCAGAAAAGGTTAGGTTGATGTGTTACCTCTATAGGTGCAAGAGGAGCTGCAATCAAAATATATAAGCCATTCATTTCCCATTAATGCATATTAATTCTATGTTTATACCGCTATTTCAGATCTTGAAGTAATATAGGACTTGTTGTTCATTCTATTTTAATACTATATGATCAAAGAATTTCGAAAACTGTGATGAAGAAGGTACTTCCTTCCATTGTTCGGTTTTTGATAGTGTCTACAAGTGACTATACCAGGATTTCTTATACATAGTAGTAATAGAATCTTTGAGCCTCGTTCTTTAAGAAAAGAGAGAGGGGCCTGTATAGTTTTACCCACTACTACTATTTCTCTTACTTTTGGCCTCAAAACATTTTAAATGAGAATAACATGTGAATATTCGGAAAATATTCATATACCATTTTACAAATGGAAAGGACTGCACTCTTTCACTAATTGTGAGTTGGGTATTTTGGGGCAATTAACCAAGGCATTTTAGAGTAAGTAAGAGAATACTCTTATAATACTACTTCCCATACTCATACATTCTTTTGTGAATTTCCCCCTCAATCTACACCCGGAGGTTACAACCTGACATGGGTGTGGATTTACTCGTTTAAGGAATTCAAACTCTTCTCTAGGATATACTTGTGCTACTGTCAGACCTTTCCAAATGTAATCCTGGAAAGGTTTTTCACATGCAATAACATACACGTATAGATCAGGTGTGAATGTGTCCATTAATTAAGGATAATGTCATTATTCCTAGTCCTACTCCGTCACATTCCTTCTTGACAAGTGAGGAGGCCCTCCGCCTCCACCCAGTCCTACCCCTAGCCTATAAAAACACAGCCCACCCCACCACCTCCTGTACGTAAACAAGCCGAGCCTAGTACTCAGTTGGACCATACCGGGAGGGCAGGAGGGTCTTAGAAGGAAGGCAAGTAAGTAGGACTAGGAGTAATGCCATCATCCTTAAGTATTGGACGTATTACCTTCCATCCCTCCCTCCCTTCCTTCTTAACAAGTGAGGACATAGCAAGCAAAAACAGAGACGGACAACTGAGTGAAAAAGAACACCAAGTGCCTAAATCCCTACACAAAAATCCCCTACATCTTCATGGAGGACAAGGCCCTGTGGCCCAGTACATTACCTAAACGTTCCAGACCAGCAATCCGATAGTGGAGGACAAAAGTGGAAGGGGAAGACCAGGTCGCAGCCCTACACATCTCCACCACCGAAGTACCCTGCAATTCAGCCACCGTAGCCGCCATACTGTGCATAGCATGCCCCTTCACCCCCACAGGAGGATCCACATCTTTCACCCTGTAAGCCAAAAGGACCGTGGACCGAATCCAACGACTCAAAGTAGCCATGGACGGCTTCTTACCCTTCTTAGCCAGACCAAAGTTCACAAACAAAGCGGTCCCCTCCGGAAGGACTCCACCTCATGCAAATACCGCAACAAAGCACTCCACACATTCGAACAGTGCAAATGACAGCCCTAAACTGAGAAAGGATCAGTACAAAACTCAGGCAAAATCACCTCCTGACTGAGATGAAAACCGAGTTAATCTTAGGGACAAAGGACGGCACCGGCACCAGCAACACCCTGTCCAAAAAGACCTTGCAGAAGGGTTACTTACAGGGCAAAGCCCACATCTCACCCAACCTTCTAGCCGAAGTGATGGCAACCAGAAAACAAGCTCTAAATGTCAAGAGTTTCAACTCAAGTCCCTCGAGGGGCTCAAAAGGAGGGCCTTAAAGGGCATCCAAGACAAGCTGCAAATTCCAACATGGAAAGTAACGAACAGGCCAAGGAAAAAGATTCAAAAGACCCTGAAAAAACCGAGGCATGAGTCCCCCGCCATCCGGCAAATTCCACCATGAGTCGCGAAAAGCCTGAATGGCCACCCACTGCGCCCGCAGGGTAGCCATTGGTAAACCCAAATGGACACCATCCTGCAAGAACTGCATAACCAAAAAGAGGTCAGCCACAGTAGGATCAACCTTCTTACCATCACACCAGGTCAAATAAGCCGTCCAATGTCTAGCATAAGAGAGAAGCTTAGAGGACCTACGAGAAGCCTGCAGCATCACAGACAAATGGTCAGGGACTCCCAATCCAGCTAAGCCATGCCATTCAGCCTCCAGGCCGTCAAGTGTAACTTCCTTAAGGTGCCCAGGAGAAGAGCTGGAAAAATCAACGGAGACGGAACCGCAGGAAGGACCCACTCCAGGTCTCAACTCAACAGACCGAGGAGAGGAAACCAATTCCCACGAGGCCACTGGGGTGCAATCAACACCACCTCTGCCCGTTCCTTCCGCACCCACACCAGAAAGGCCCAGACAAGCTGAAATGGAGAGAAAGCATAAAGAAGACCCGGAGGCCAAGGACAAGTCATGCCGTCAATGCCCAACGCACTGGGACACCGACCTAGAGAACAAAACAGTTCCACTTTGGCATTCCCCGGGACCGCAAATAGGTCCACCACTGGGAGGGCCCAACAAACCACCAACTGGCTGAGCAAACTGGGAAGTAGGGAGAAATCCATGGACAATGGAATGTCCCTGCTTAAATGATTGGCACAAACATTCTCCACCCCCCCCCCCCCGAATATAAAGAGCAGACAGTCCCAGAACCCCCACCATCTGACCCCTTAGAGTCCTGAAAATGGAGCAAAGCGAGCCAAATTGCCCACAACCACCTCCAGTTCGATGACATCCAAGAGTCCCGCAGAGACCAGCACCCCTGAACCTGCTGCGACCGCAGCCAAGCATCCCAACCGGAGAGGCTGGCATCCGAAGTCACAACCAGTGGAGCCAGCGGTGACAACGAGACCCCGGTCAGCAGATGACGCCGGCAAAGCCACCGGGAGAGACCCTCCCGGATCTGGTCTGTCATCAGCAGAGGAGACAGCAGACTCTGGTCCCCTGGAGACCAACCCGCCAGTATACAGTTGGCCAGGCGAAGAAGGTGAAACTGGGCCCAGGGCACCAGAAACACCACAGAAGCCGAAAGTCCCTGCACCCTCAACCACTCCACCACCGGCGGAGCATCCTGGGACATCAAGGCCAGAACCTGCATCTGTAAGGAGACCAGGCGAAGATAGGAAAAAGTAACACGGCCCTCCAGAGTCCGAAAACGAGCCCCGATGAAGACCATGTCCTGAGAGGGGGCCAAAGAAGATTTTCCCCAGTTCACCAAAAACCCGTGACCCTGAAGAACCTCCAAGATCCTCTCGACCTGAGCAAGCAACAGAGATTCCTCCGCTGCAGTCATCAAAAGATAGTGCAAATAGGGATGAACGAGCACCCCTTCCGCATGAAGGAGAGCCATGAGGGGCACCAGGACCTTCGTAAAGACCCTCGGGGAGGACTTGGGGCCGAAGGGGAGAACACAAAACTGAAAATGGGCGTCTTCTATTGCAAACCTCAGGAAACGCTGAGAAGAGGTGACAACCGTGACGTGAAGATAAGCGCCCTCAAGATCCAAGGAGACCAAAAAATCTCCTGGACCAGCGGAAGGATTGCTTGAATGGTCAACATTCGGTAGTAAACACTGCGAACCCAGGAGTCGACCACTTCAGATCCAGCACGGGCCGAAAACAGCCTGTGACTTTCTGCACCAAGAACAAAATGGATTAGGCCCCTGTGTCGACCTCGGACACAGGCACCCTGCAAATGGCCTTCTTGGCAAGCAAATCCCCGACTCCTTCCAACAGTGCCAACCTTCGCAGACTGGCGGTCGGAACAGGAGTCAGCCGCGCACCCATATCCGGGGTAACCTTCAAAAAATCGATCTCGTAACCATGTTCCACAGTGTCCAGGACCCAGTGAACTAAAACATCCAGACGCCAAACCGGAAGGAAATGTCTGAGCCGTCCCGACAGGCAGGGATCCCTCTGGACTTGATTGTCAGGGCCCCTTCTTGGCAGAACCTTTAGGAGTAGGTGCAGAGTGCATGGGAGAAAAACACGGCTGGAAGCACCTCTTATGGAAAGATTGACGGGACTCACGCTTCGCGGACCACCTGGAGGACCTATTCCAAGGTTTACCAGAAGATGAAGCACCCCCTTTATAAAGCAAAGTATGCTTCTGCTCCTTGAAAGCTTTAGTAATCATGGCTGACAACCAATCCCCAAAGAGCGCCTGTCCCTCAAAGGGCAATTTCAGCAAAGCCGCCTTCTCCCCAGGATATGCCTTCCATTGTCGCAGTCACAAGGAATGCCTGGCGGTCACCAAGGCCCCAGTGGACATAGCTGAAGCCCTAATGATATCAGAATAAATGTCGGCCAATAGCAGCTTAGCCTGAGGTTCCATGGTGGCTAGGAGCTCAGCACACTCCGAACCATCCTGCACAGCCAAGGCCAACTTGTCAAAATTCTGCACCAAGGACTGGGCAGAATAAGCAAACAAAAGGCTCCCCTTCAGAGCCAAGTTCTCAGCAGCAAAAGCCTTCTTAGGGCCAGAGCCCACCTTCTTATCCGTAGCATCGGTTGGGGTACAATCTTCCGGCTGAAGAGCAGTTTTACCAATCAGAGTAGCCAGAATCGAGTCCAACCACACATTGTGGGGCAAGGGGTCATCCCCTCCAACAAATAGAGCTTCTGGAGGAAACGTGGGACCTGAACCTTGTCCACCTCACCGGGCCCTGAAAAGGCATGCCCAACCGGGAGGGTTTCACATACCGTGGAAAAAGGGTCCCACCTTCCTCGCCCAGCTGGAAAGGAGGAAACCCTAAATTGTCCCGCGCATGAGCCAAAGTGTCCCACATCTCATCCCTGGAGACATACTTTCGCCAGAGGAGGTAGAAGGCCCCTCCCCATCTAAAAGGGACAACTCAGCACCTGAATCATCCGTCCTAGGCTGGGATGGACCAACTGGCAAAGGATGAGCCTGTGGGGCTTTGGAGACAGCCACCTCAATCATGCCCTGAACTTCCTCCCTGGACATGAGAGGAACGTCACTCCCATCATGGCCCTGCACCCTAGGCCTCTTCAAGGGAAGCAGAGACTAATCAGAGGGGGAAGAGGACACTACATTGTTCCTCTTAAACGACTTCTTGCAGAATAACATTTCCCAACCAAGAAAACCGGATATGGGGCCGGAGAAATCCAGCACTAAACCAATAAGGTAATCAGTCTAAAAATACATAAAAAACAGGAACCAACCCGTCCTACCCGGACTCCAGAACATTCTCGCACCATGCGAGCCGGCCGCACCGCAACCTCGACCCGGAACAACAGCCCATGACTGTGTCACGGCATCCACCAGCAAGTGCCCTGCCCCTCGGAAAAATGGAGACTCCAGTCCAGACTCCACCAGAAGAATGCTGCCTGCAGCATCGCAGAGGCAGAGAACCAGAAACCGAAGACTCCGCGGCACCGCCACAGACAGGAAAGACCGAAGGTTAATCTCACACTAGGGAGACAAAAAAGAACAGGATGTGGTGGGGGGGCTGTGTTTTTTTAGGCTTGGGTGGGTCTGGGGGGAGGTGGAGGGCCTCCTCACTTGTTAAGAAGGAAGGCGAGGGAGGGACGGGAGGTAATGCACATACATATAAATAAACCTCTAAATAAAAAAATCCCATTGAGAAATCACTTCTCCTACGCTACCATTACTTTTGAGATGGTGTTACCTTTCTCTTCCAAATCAGGAAAGGGGCAGTACACCTTGGACTATTTTCAGGTTTGGAAGGTGTCAAATTAGTTTGTGAAAGCCACTAGGATGTAGATTTGGGATTGTGCGCAATCCTGCAGGGCAATTCTAGCCTGAAATGCAAGCATCCCACCTACAGGAGTAGATTTACTCACTCAGTAAACTCTGTGTTAGTGAATACATTTACAGGTGCAAAACCAACAGTTTTTTAGTGAATACATTTACAAGTGCAAATCAATTTTCTGCAGAGTTTTGCACTTGTAAATATTTTGCACATGTAACTCTGACTTACAAGTGCAAACGCCTTCAAAATGAGTATCCCTACATATTTATTCATCAGTTTAACGATAAATGTTCATTTAAATCCCTCTGCAGTGCTTCTTATAAACAAGTCTCAAATGAGTAGTCAACATTTATTTTTACTTCATTTCAGCTTATAACAAGGCTTTTTGGAGTATGTAAGACTATTTTATGTAATTTTACATGCATTTACGAATTAACCACAAAACATTTAAATTGTGAATGAAATGGTAATTTTCAGGAAATATGAATATTAAATTAGCACACGTTGAAAGGGCTGTACCCTCTGAACTTTTGCTAATACGAAGTTGGGGCTGATACACAAAGGCATATAACAGTACTGAAGACAATACTCCTTTAGTAATAATTCTGATACTTAGTGGTGGAGAGGCTCTTTCAATTTATAAAGTTGATACCCATCAGTACTATCCTTTCTACAAGAGAAGAATATTTCTCCTCTTACCTTGGTTAATGGTTTCAGAGCACCATACTGGATCTATCCCATTCTCACTTGATACCAAGATGAACTGCCTTTTTAAAGCCTGTGGATTCATTTTTCTTTTGTACATAGAACTTCCATTCATTACATTCCTAAGATTTAAACAGCTGGCATCTCTTAGGAGGACCTGAATGAGGCCTGTGCCCCTCTCCATTTGTCAGGGCCTCACCCAACCACAGCTGTTAAATTATCCCTTGTGCCAGATGGCAACAAAGAAAAAACACGCACACCACAACTTACCACATATATTAATATATCCAGTATCTTTTACTGCAAACAACAATTGTTGGAGGCAGTACATCAGTTTATGGATTGGCTTACATTTTTTAAATATGATATTTTATGTGTGTGTTATACTTTACTGAGCTAACTATAACTTGCACCCGCTATGCATTGCGTGTGACCTCACGTAGTACATCACTCATGAGATGTTAAATTACATAATTGATGACATCTCGAATTACATCAATGATGTCATCACTGATAACACCATCATCAAATTCAGCATAGTGTTACGGTGTGTACATGTGTGGGTGCATAGCATGGAAATAGGATACGCTGTGTGGACAATTGTGGATGTGCATGTTGAAATTTAAATGGTGAACTGTTTAAAATGTAGTAACGTTTGGGGTGCATGTGAAACAAGGTAAAGGCTGAGTGAACTTGATGAAACAAGATAAAGGCTGAGTGTACTTCATGTGGTTTGCAGTGGTTGTTTTGAGGGAGATTGTAGCTTCAAGTCAAAGACTGAAGCCTGTTGAAAACAATCTATGGGAAAGGCAAGAGCTTTTATTAACAATAGATTATTCACCAGTGATTGTCTGAGAACAAGTTCATATTAAATAGTTGTAAGGCAGTGCTATACACAAATTATATGTAACAATAGTGTTTATGAGGTGTCAATATTTATTTCCCGAACTTCGCTGAAGGTTTTGAGGTATTTCAGATTGATGAATAATGTAGAATAATGTAGAAATTAGGGACAAGCCACTTGCAGGTAGTTTAATTCACTAGGGTTGCAAGCAGGGCTCTAAGGTTCTATGACATTGCACTCTTCTCAGAAATGTGTGGGGTGAATTTTAGCAAACTGTGGATCTTTGGCCATAGGGCCTGGCAGAAGATGTCTGATCAGTGATAAATGCATTCCTGTAAACCTTTTCACTTAAAATTGCATGTCTTATGAAGTCTAAAAGATGGTGATCATATTAATGGGAATAGTGTATGAACACTTTTTCGATTGTGTTTAAGGTTTAGAAAGTGGTGAAGTCAATAAACTCTATAAAGAGGGTTAAATCCACCAAATATAGTTGACTAGACAGATATGCTATGCGTCCATCATGGTGTCAAACGTTATGTCCATTATCATGTGAATTGGTGATAGAAAATTGGCCACAGGTGTAGTGTGTTGAATTACTTCTAGTCCACAAACCCTTTAGGATGCTGTAACAAAGACTTGAGGATGTCATCAGTGATGATGGTGCAAGCTATAGATAGCTCATTAAACTGTAACGTGTGAATTTCAGTGTTTTTTTAAAACTTTTGTTTTTATCTAATTTCCATACCGAACCATAATGTTACGTTAAATTGTTTTGTTTCAGTGGATTTCTCTTTTTGTTGAAATGTAATCTAAAATCTTATTACCATACCTAACTATAATGTCACTTTAAGGTTTGATTTTTACAGTGAACGTCTGGAGTTTTTTGATCATATTAAAACTTGAGCGCAACCCTATCGAGCAACCTGCAGCTAATGTGTGCATCCCATGGTTGAATGGAGGACCTGGCCTCTAACCAGGCCCTGCACACAACCTCATCGTGGTTGTGAAAACCCTGTTGGAAATGCCCTTTGAATTTGCTCAACAAGGTGTTGGCCAGAGGGCCTGACTTCAGGGCAGGTTTTGCACACAACCCCATCATCGGCACCCAACACACTGGTCCACATGGCCATTGGCCATGCACAATGGGAGGATTGGCCTCAAGCCCAGCTCTCTGACCAGGCCCTGTGCCTAACCACCCACATGTGGCCAAACTGCTACTGCGCACTGCCTTTGGTCATGCACAGCAGGGGGTAGGCTGTATTGTGTCCAAATCCCCCTGTGGGTTGCCAATCTCAGACTGTGCATGGCCTATTGCCATGTGCAGCAGAGAGTTGGCGTAAGGGTCTGGTCTCTAGCGAGACACTGCATTCACCTCCCCCACAGGCAGCAAATCACCATCTTTGCATGAGCTTCGGCCTTGCTCAGCAGAGGGTTGGCGGCTGGGCCACAATCCTTTCATGGGTAGACAACCTATGTTTGTGCACAGCCTGTGACCCAACCCACATTCTCTTCTCCTTTTTTATTACTGTGCAAGCTTCTCTGATGAAGCACCCAATGAAGCTTATATGGTATTGTGGTACTGTGGGAGGGTGAAGCTTGAACAGCACCTACAACATGAGTACCACTGTACCTCACAGGAAGACAACTCTGGATGCTGCAAGAGTACTGTGTTTTTTTATTCATTTCTTGGGGGGTCCCCCACAAGTGTGTGAGTGTCAGAATGTCCACAAACCCGGCCCTTTTGCCCTTTCTCATAAACTATTTCAGTACACAGGGACAGAGTCCTGTAATAGCAGCCTCCAGTAATAGCAGCCTCAAAGTTTTGTCCAGAGTGGCAGTCAGCCAATCAGATCAATCGGTACCTCCGTATTGAAATGTATGACAGGAGAAAAAAGCACCCTTGGCCAATCACAAGGTCCTAGTTTTTTAATTCTTCTGTATAGCGGAACTCCCGCCAGTCCAATCTTTCAGATACGCCTAACTATTTCTGAGAATTAACCCTTTAATGACCAACCAAAGTCCCTCAATAAATGCAAATTTCTCGAAAAAGGCTGAACAGATTTTACTCTAATTCATAACAAGCATTGGCAATGCCAATAGGTCTTGCCTACAGGAGATCTACTGGCTTTGCTGGAGTGTAGTAGAGTGGACTGGCATGGAATGGAGTGACATTGTGAGAAGTAGAGTGGGGTGAAGTGGCAATGTGTGGCATGGATTGGAGTTGCATTATGTGGCATGGAGTGGTGTTTAGTGGCGTGGAGTGGAATTGTCTGGCAAGGAGTGGGGTGGAGTGACATTGTGTGGCGTAGAGTGGAGTGGCATTGACTGGAGTGGCATTGCATGGGGTGGAGTGGTATTGTGTGAGTAGAGTGGCATTGAGTGGGGTGAAGTATATTGTATGGGTGGAGTGATACTGAGTGGAATGGAGTGGAATTGCATCGAATGGAGTAGCATGACACAAGAGTGAAGTGGCATTGTGTGGAGTGGAGCGGCATTGTGTTGAGTGGAAGTACATGGAGTGGCATTAAGTAGTCTGGTGTGGAGTAGAGTTGGGTGGAGTGGCTGTGTGTGGCAGTGTGTGCCATGGAGGGGAGTGGAATGGCATTGAGCAGGGTGCCATTTTGTGGAGTGGAGTGGAGTGGCATTGAGTAGGGTGAAGTGACAATGAATGGAGTATCATTGTGTGGCGTGGAATTGCCATTCAGTGGAGTGGTGTGATATTGTGTTGAGGGTCAATGAGCCGAATGAAGTGGAGTGGTATATGTGGAGTGGTATTGCGGCGCATGGAGTGGAGTGGCATTGTGTAAAGTGGAGTGGAATTGCATGAAGTGGGGTGGCATTGTGTGGTGTGTCGTGGAGTGGCATTATGTGGCGTGAAGTGGAATGGAGTGGAGTGATGAGAAATTCTGCGGCATAAGGTGAAGAAGAAGAATTTATTGTTCAGTTAATAAAAACTTACAATGTAACTCATTTTACGCATTTCATACATAAGATCACAACTTTATAAAAAGTGTGAGTTTTTTTTTATTGAGGTTATTCCCATATTTAAAACAATTAATTAATATTTTAAAATCACCTAAAAACATACTGCCAAAGTCCAATTGTGAGGGGCTTATTCCATCTACTATTTCCACTGTACCTAGTGTGCCCCATTTCCTCCATTAGTTATTAAACATACTGCACAATATAAGTATCCCATTCAGTGGGACAACAAAATTAATTACTATGTTATGCCCTGCTGGGAAACTCGCAAGCTTTTTTATTGGGCCCCGGCATTAGATGAAGTGAGCTTATAAGGAATTTTAAAGTGCAATATGCCTTTTGTAAAGTCCTATCATAACATTACAATTACTAAACCCTTATTTTTCACATTGTTCTGGGTGCTCATTTAATGAGACAGCACGTCTCTTGAGATGATTGTCTTTCCTTTCTGGTGGTATGTTCCTAAATTGATATGGAGCGAAAACCCTTACTGTGCACATTTAGCTAGCTTACCCACTGCAATATCAACAAACTTTAAAAAATCTTCCAGTAATTCATAAATCTTCTCCCTGCAAACCTGCTATGCTTGCCAGCGTCTGTGAATTGCATATTGATTAAGATCCTGTCTTAGCAGGCTTCTACGATCAGGTGTTAAAGCTGGGCAGCTACAAACTATGTGACAAATGTCTTCTCTGTTGTAATTACAGAGGCGACATAACGTTGTCTTACCCACATTTTTCCACGCCAGAAGGTTACCATGGAATTGAAAAGAGCCATGCCAGATTCTTAAAAGCTTTAGCTTTGCATTTAGTCTGTTCAGACCTCCCAGGTAATTCTGGGGTTTTAGTTGGCCGTATGTTGCAATTGCCATCCACGTATGGGACCTTTTCGCTAACACCTCTCTGTCCAACAGTGATGACACTTTTTTACTAGTCTCATTAATAACTCTGTTAAATGCAAGTAGTGAGAGGGGTAGGGCCCCTAATTGTTCTGCATTAAAAGTGGTTATGGCCAAATTGATATATTCATTAGCTGATGTGTTTTTCGGTCACTTAAGTAGAGTTATTACAATTTCTTAGTTTATTACACAATTTCAAATATGCCACTAAACTATTTAAATGTTGTCTTCTAAGGCCAAACTCTAGTCAGATTTGAGCTGGCAAAGCCTGCTGTGGGAGATTAAACAAACAATAAGCCCCTGCCATGGCATTATCTATAGTTTTATCAGCCTTTCCTCTCAAAATCTCCACGCCATATGTCAGCACTGGAACATGTTTGGCTGTCATAACTTGTAGTAATGGCTTGAGTGACAGACCTTTTAAGGCATTCCGTAGGGAAGCAAACGCTGCAATTAAAGAGCTATTCCTTCTTTGTATAGCAGCACACTGGTTCTTAAATGTACCACGCGCGTTAAATATTACCCCCAAGTATTTATACTCTTGTACTGACCCTAGCCCAATCCCTTCTATACAGAATTTTGGGTGGGCGGCTGCTATGCCCTTTGTCACTAGCATAGTTGTTGTTTTACTTAAGTTAACTTTTAACCCGTGGTACGAAGCGTACTGAGCAATTTTGCTGATTAACTGCTGAAGCCCCACCTTTGTCAAGCTAAGCAGGATGATATCATCAGCATACAAAAGATGGGAAACCTTAAAGCTGGCTACAGATGGCGAGTGTGAGTTAATGTTATTCACACCAGGAGAAATATCAGCGAGATACAAATTGAACAAGAGAGGGCCCAAGACATAGCCTTGTTTTAGACTATTCATTATGGTATAGAGTGGCATGGGCTGGAGTGGCATTGAGTAGCGTGGAGTGTCACTGTGTGGCATGGGGTGGTGTGGTATTGTGTGGCATGGAGGGAGTAGAATTATGTAGAGTGGAGTGGCATTGTACTGAGTGAAGTGTCATTATGTTTAACGGAGTGGAGTGGCACTGTGTGGCATGGAGTGTTGTGAAGTGGCATTGTATGGCATTGAGTGGAGTGTCATTGTGTGGAGTAGAGTGATGTGAAGTTGCATTGTGTGGAGTGGAGTGGCACTGACTGGAGTGGAGTGGAGTGAGACCGAGAGAGTGAAGTGGCATTAAGTGGAGTGGAGCAAAGGGGAGTGGAGTTAAGTGGAGTGGCAGTGTGTGGCATTGTGTGGAGTGGAGTTGCACTGCGTGGAGTGGAGTTGCACTGCGTGGAGTGGAGTTGATTGGAGTGGAGCAGAGCAGAGTGGAGTACAGTGGTCTTAAGCAGAGTGACAGAGTGTGGCATTGTGTGTACCAGCGTGGCATTGTGTGGTATGGAGTGGAGTGGCAATTTGTGGTGTGGATTAGAGTGACATTGAGTAGAGTGGAGTGGTACTGAGTGGAATGGAGTGTCATTTTATGGTGTGGACTAGCATTGAGTGGCGTGGAGTGCCATTGACTGGAGTGGCATTGAGTGGAGTGCAGTGTGGCATTGAGCTAAAGGGAGTGAAGTGGTATCTAAGGAGTTGTATTGTGTGGCATGGAGTGGAGTGGCATTGAGTGGAGCTGGTACTGGAGTAGCATTGAGAGGAGTGGAGTGGAATTGTGTGGTGTGTTATGGAGTGGTTTGAATGGCATTGTGTGAAGTGCAGTGGCAATGTGTGGCATGGAGTTAAGTTGCATTATGTGCCATGTAGTTGAGTGGAGTGGCATTGAGTGAAGTGGAATTATGGAGTGGAATGGAGTGGAGTGGCATTGTGTGGAGTGGAGTGACATTGAGTGGAATGGAGTGGCATTGAGTGGAGTGGAATGTGTGGCAAGTTGTAAAGTGGCATTTTGTGATAGGGAGTGGAGAAGAGCGGACTGCAGTGGCATTGTATGGCATGTAGTGGAGTGGGATCCTGTGGAGTGGAGTGGCATTGTGTAGAGTAGAGTGAAGTGGTAATGTGTGGTGTGGAGTGACATTGTGTTTTGAGGAGTGTAATGGAGTGGAGTGGCATTGTGTGGCATGGAGTGGAGTGGACTGGCACTGTGTGGCATCAAGTGGGCTGGCATTATGTGAAATGAAGTACAGTGGAATTGCTTTGTATAGAGTGGCATTGAGTAGAGCGGAGTAGCATGGAGAGTTGTGGATTGGAGTGGAGTGGGGTGGAGTGGAGCGGAGCAGAGCAGAGTAGAGCACAGTGGAGTTAAGAGGAGCAGCAGTGTGTGGCACTGTGTGGAGTAGTGTGGCATGGAGTGGTGTGGAGTGGCATTGTGTGTAGTGGAATGGCAATGAGTAGACTGTAGTGGCAATGAGTGGAGTGGAGTGTTTCTGTGTGGCGTGGAGTGGCATTGAGTGGAGTGGCATTGTGTGGCATTGAGTGGCATAGTGTGGAGTGGAGTGAGGTGGCATTGTGTGGCATGAAGTGGAATTGAGTGGAGAGACATTCTGTAACATAGAGTGGCACAGATTGGAGTGGCTTGCAGTGGGGTGGCAAGGTGTGGCATGGAGTGGTGTGACATTGTCTTGTGCAGAGTGGAGTGGCATTGAGTGGAGTGGCATTATATGAAGTGGAGTTGAGTGGAGTGAAGTGGAATGGTATTTAGTGGAGTGAAATGGCACTGAGTGGAGTGACATTGAGACAATGGAGTGGCATTGTGTGAGTGGAGTAGGTTGAAGTGGAGTGGCACTATGTGGAGTGGAGAGGTGTGAAATGCAATGGAGTGGCACTGAGTGGAGTGGCACTGGGTGGAGTGTAGTAGAGTGGCATGTACTGGAGTGGCATTCAGTGAAGTGGAGTGATATTGTATGGTGTGAAGTGGTACTGAGAGAAATAGAGTGGAATAATATGGCATGGTGTGGAGTGGCTTGAATGTCAATTGAGAGGAGTATAGTTGCATTGAGTAGATTAGAGTGGCCTTGAGTGGAGTGGCATTGTGTGTAGTGGAGTGGCAATGAGTAGGCTGGAGTGGCACTGAGTGGAATGGAGTGTCTCTGTATGGCATGGAGTGGCATTGAGTGGAATGGAGTGGAATTAACTGGAGTACCATTAAGTGGAGTGGCATTGAGTGGAGTTGCATTGTGTGGCATAGAGTAGCATTTTGTGGAGTGGAGTGAGATGGCATTGTGTGCCATGAAGTGGAATGGAGTGGAGAGACATTCTGTAGCATAGAGTTGTACAGAATGGAGTGGCATTGAGTGGTGTGCAGTGAGGAGGCAAGGTTTGGCATGGAATGGTGTGGCATTGTGAAGAGCGGAGTGGAGTTGAGTGCAATTGTGTGCAGTGACATTAGACAGAGTGAAATAGCACTGAGTGGAGTGGAGTGGCATTGTGTTGTTGTGTCATTCCTAAGAATACATAGAATCAGCGCATTTAGACATAATAAACTAAGGGATTCGTGTTCAGACTGATTCCAGACACCCTCAAAGGATATGTTAGCCATTTGACCAACTAGCTCACAGTGCAGCCATAAGCCCCCTAATGTTGCCAAGGAGCGAATATTTTCTGGCAACTTTCAAACATCACAACCCTTGATCCTTCAGGGATCATGGATATAGTGCAGTACTTTTCACTCAGTCACTCGTGCTCACCTAGTCTCAGAGAGAAACACAGAACAAACGATGGGGACATTTTCAATAAGCATTTTTTGAACCAGCATCATTCTAGTATAAAACATATGTGCTGCGACAACCATTAGACATTAACAGATATATATGATTACAAGCACCAACAGAGTAAATAAAAGGTAGAATTCTACCATGGTGCTAAAACAGTGAATATATGCAGGCAAATAGATATATGAGGGTAATTAAGCGTACTCCTACGATGTAAACCCTACCGAAGTGTACCTAGCATGTATGTGGGTGTAGAACCAAGAATCCCCATAGGCAAGAGCCAAACCCATTACCTGATGGGAGAGAATGAAGGACCCCGTCTTGGTCTAGGGCTGGACACCCGCAAGGGATGTCAGACCACTGCGTGTTGTAACTTCTGCAGGCCGGAACATCAGCATCCAGTGTCAGCGTTGAAGCTTCTCATTTGCCTATCTAGTGTTGGTATGGCTCTTTTATATCATAACGATAGCCTCTGGGTTCCTTACACAATCAATATGTTGTGTTTACGATTATGTAAATGAACCTAAATCAATACCTGTAATTATGCAAAGTAGTTTTTTCGCCCTAGAATGAAGATGACCATGACTTTTGTACAGAGTATGTTAATCCTTTTATGTATGTCATGTGCAGGGACATTTTCTGAAAAATCTCATCCATAATTAATGAGGCTAGTTTCAAGGAAATCGATCGGCATTGATTCAACACATAACTGGGTAAAAGGTCAGTGCTAGAACCATTATGCAGAGCAAGGTAGGACAAATTTAGGTAAAAGGTTGTGTAGCTACCTAGGCCTAAATTGGGGTACATTGGGGTAAATAACAGTGGGAGTGGAGTTGAGTCGAGTGGAGTGGCACTGTGTGCAGCAGAGTGGAGTGGAGTGGCTTTGAGTAGAGGTGGCATTGAGTGGAGTGGAGTGGCATTAAGTGGAGTGCCTTTTCAGTGATGTGGAGTGATATTGTGTGGCATTGACAGGAGTGAAATTGTGTGGACTGGAGTGGCACTGAGTGGAATAGGGTGGCATTGAGTGGAGTGGTATGGTGTGGCAAGAAGTGGAGTGGAATTCTGTGGAGTGGAGTGGAGTGGATCATACTGGAGTAGAGCAGAGTGGAGTGGAGTGAAGTAGAGTGGAGTATAGTAGCATTGTATGGGATGTAGTGGAGTGGGAACCTGTGACGTGGAGTGGAGTGGCATTGTGAAGAGTAGAGTGAAGTGGCAATGTGTAGCATGGAGTGGCAGTGTGTTTTGCAGAGTGTAATGGAGAGGAGTGAGTGGAGTTGCACTAAGGGAGTGGAGTGGCATTGTGTGGAGCGGAGTGGTATTGAGTGGACTGAAGTGGAATGTGGTGGAGTGGAGTGGAGTGACACTAAGGGATTGGAGTTGTATTGAGTGGAGTGGAGTGGCATTAAGTGGAGTAGAGTGGAGGAAAGAGGAGTGGCAGTGTATGGCATTGTGTGGAGTAGAGTGATATTTTGTGGTATGGAGTGGAGGGGCGTTGCACAAAGGTAGTTGAATGACATTGAGTAGAGTGGAATGGCATTGAGGGGAGTGGAGTTTAGCGTCATTGTGTGGCATGGAGTAGCAATGAGTGGAGTGGAATTGACTGGAGTGGCATTGAGTGGAGTGGAACGGCATTGAGTGGAATGGCATTGAGCTGAATCGGGTGGAGTGGCATTGTGTGGCAGAGAGTGGCATTGTGTGGAGTGGAATGGGGTGGCATTGTGTGGCGTGAAGTGGAATGGAGTGGAGAGACATTCTGTGGCATAGAGTAGCATGGAGTGGTGTGGCATTGCCTGGTGTGGCCGCTCCACTCCATTGAGCAGAATGCAGCACACATAGCAAGAGGAAAAATGAGGTGCAATAAACATATTCCTCCTTGTTTCGCCTCCCCTGGGAAGGAGTAACATTTTGACACATGCCCAGGATTGCTATTGTTAGTGAATTTGGGAATGTGCCTAAAGCCAGTGGATGTGTGTAAACACCCATGCTCCACCCATGGAACATCTTCCTAGCACAGAGTAATGCAAGACAGCAACTTGCACTGCCTTACGTTACTCCAGATTTACTATGCCACACAGAGCCATGCAAGGTGACTCTCCCTGACTTACTTAAGGGCTTGCATTGCCCTTGCATGATGCAAGGGCAACACAAACCCTTGATAAATCTGGCCATGATTATCCACAATATATCATAGCTGGCACACATGTGGACATCAGTGGGGACCAACTATACATTGCCTTTGTAGTGGTCATTTATCTGAGACTTCTGAATTTGAGAACATCACTTTCATAGTTTGTTGAAAATTGACAGTCTCATACATAAAAAAAAATCCAAATGTTGGGTCTTGGAACCCCAACAGCCAGGACAACTTCAGACAGAAGACAAAGAAGTACATAATAGAAAAACAAAAAGACAACAAGCCTTCTCCGTCTATGCACACAGAATCTGGAACAACATATCCTTATCCACGTGGACTGTCACAACCATCCTCCAATTTAGGAAAGATCTGAAAACACACCTCTTTAAAAAACAATACATTGAACAGCAGTAAAATCCACTTTCGCTCGCAGAATCTAGTTATCCTGCTAATTGCATGTTGACTGTTTTTTAGGGATGAGTGGAACTCGTGGAATTCTGTGAAGTTACCTAAAAACTCCACTAGATTCCACTGAGTTCCACAAGTGGCAGAATACTGGTCCGTCGTGCTGCTCGCACTAACATGGAACACCGGGAGCTTGTCCCTTGCTGCAAAAACATGAACGGCACCACACAGGATGCCAGAGGGCAATACTTCCTTCTGCTGCTCGAGTAGATTTTTTACTCGAGCAGTAGCTTTCTTAACGCATGCAGGAACTTTCTCAACTGGAGTGGTAGCGACCCGTCATGACCGCCCGCTTTAAGAAATCTCTCCAGGAGGCAGTCTAGTACTCATCTTTTCTCACTCATACACGCCAACTTAACGTTGGTGAGCAGCACATGAGAAAAACTCTGCCATGGGGTGGTTGGCAGATTTTTTGCCAAAAATCCACGCTCCAAGCGGACCATAGAGTGCTCAAAACTCTGTGAACTCCGCTGGTGGAGCAGAGTGTACCAACCACCCCTACTGTGTTTTTGCTTTTCACCCTGCATAATGCTCTACTACCTTTCCGCTGGTTCATGCTATAACAATGATACATACATACATACATACAAATATGTTACAAAATACATTAATTCTTAAACAGTAACTTATCATTTCTGCCCACTGACCATCTTCTGGATGTATTCCATTCTGAAGCATTTGGATGTCTTTGAAATGACGATGGTGAATACAGGCCTACTAAACATATTAGTTAAATCTTGTAGTGGGAATCAGTTCATAAAAAGAGTGCCTTTGGCTGGTGCGTGTCTGCCCTTTGCTGCTTGTTAAATTATTGTTTTGTTAATTCTTATATTTTCTTATTTACATAGATGTGAAGACTTAGGGCCTCATTTAAAGTATGGTGGGCCAACCACCAAAATACTTGGGTGGAGGAGAGACAACCTTCTCTAGCTTAGTCGAGCCACCATATTTAAAAATCCCTGCCACTCAGGTTGATCTAGCATCGACATGGCAGTAGCACTGTTGGTGCCGGGGGAGCCTCCATGTCATGCCCACTTAAAGTGCTCTTTTTTTTGTTTTTCAGAAACAAACACCCAAACTGAGTATTATTTCTCAATAGCAAAAATATGTGATGTACTAGGAGTTTCCTCTTCATGTGTTGGGTAAATTTTTGTTATTTTCCTTTTGTTATGTTTCCAGGCAGGAACAACCGGTGTTGGCTCTCCACCATAAACAGGATAAGCCTTCTGATGTAGTGGAGCTGGTGCTCATGTGATGGAAAAACTGTTTGTAAAAGCTTGCCAATGGTAGAACCGGATGATGCCCCACTGTTAGAAAGTACATGCTTTCTTCACCTCTAAATCAGGTTGGCAGTCGTTGCATATGGTAGTTTAAAAAAAAAATCTTTGTATTGCTCTTTTTGTATAGACAGAAAAAACAACAGTCTTTCTTCAGCAACAGTACACATTTGGCATCATACAGAGGGGCAACCCATTTAAGACCCACATGGAAAGTGCACACATCGCATTCCGGCTGTCTTTCCTGCATCTTCAGGTACCTCTGAATAGGCCTCCTGGCAGTACACAACCTTCTACCAGAGATTATATCCCTTGATATGGTTTCCATGCACAACCCCTCCCCTTGCATTCCACTGTTTTCCGACCAGCATGCACCAGTCCATATATTTTTTCCAGTAATCGAGGATTGGTAGCTCCATGGCGCCAAACCGTTTGGGAATATTCCATTTAGCCACAATTCGGCTGAGAGCCATTCATATTCTCAGGAATTCAGGGCTTCACCATTTCTCCATATGTTCAGACTTCACCATTTCTCCATATGTTCAGTACATATCTCTTAGTAGAGCTATCTAGCCCCACCCCTGTTACTTGAGTCATGCATTCTATAATCTCCTTCCAGAATCTCCTCTAGAATCGTAGGATCAGTGCAGAATATGGAGTTGTGTGAGTCTAAACCCAGACCGTATCGCAATATCTTGTGGGGCCCCGGTGCTTCCCCCATTCCCCTTCCTCAAATTCCCTAATACCCCCCTCCCAATTCACCCTCAGTTTTTGTAGGGCATGGGTACTCACAAACATTTTCTCGGGGCCAAAAAGTACCGTATGGGTAGTGCCCGAGGGCCACAACTGTGCAGTGGCCATCCCCATCCCCAAATCACTCCCCGTTTGCACATTAGCCCTGTTTAAAAAAATCTCATTAGTACGATACCAAAAAAGTCAATTTCATGCAACTTGTATTTACTAATCCGTCTGGGATTGGTACATAAAAAGAAAAATATGCTCACTTCATTTTGTAGGCGCAAGCATCAACTTTAGCATGTGTCTTTTGTCTACAAAATGACGCGACTCCGATGTAATGGTACCTTTTTCTACATTATTTTCAGCACTGCTGCATACACACCATGGCTAACAATCATTGCCAACGCATTATGGCGTCGCTATATTGATGATATCCTTCTCCTTTGGCACGGCCTACGAGATGAATTAACCTCGTTCATCACCTGGCTCAATGACTGTCAACCCCACATTACCTTTACCTCTGACATAAGGAGAAATGATCTACCCTTCCTAGACCTCACCCTCCACGCAAAGGCAGGGGCGTAACACAGGCCCCCGCAGCCCTTGCGGTGCGGGGGGGGGCCCACGCTCCAGGGGCCCCCTCCGCGGCCGTGCAGCCAGCCAGCGCATTAAAGCATGTGGCTACCAAATACATACTGAAACGTGATATTAAGGCCGCCCTCACGCACTTTGTTGCGGCCTTAATTTCATTATTGCCAATGCTAACTTTTCAGCAAAGCACAGATGCGCAGCTGCAGAGTGTGTCATAGACTACTCTACTTTGTGCAGTTCACTGCTACTCTGCCCTGGTACTTAATTTCTTAAAGTTTGAATGAAATGTCATCGGCCAGGCCGGGCTGGGCTCCGTGGCTATCCTTGGCTTTTGAGCTGCAGCGGCAGTCACGTGACGTCATGACGTCACAGGGCTGCAACATCATGTATTTGCCTGCCGCTGTGTTAGCCACCAGTCATAATCAAGCCCCCCACCTCCTGTGCCACCCGTGCCTCTAATCATGATGACCCTCGTGCTGCCAGTGCCTTGCATCATGATGCGCCTTGCCTCCCCCACAGGACCGGACTGCTAAAGAAGGCTGGTCATCAACGCGGGCTCAGTTACTTTCAGGTCTGTAATATCCGACCTTCTGTCTCTTCCTTACTGCCCAGAGAAGACACAGACAATGTCCTCTTCTTTTCTGTGCTGGCAGCTGCCCCCCCCCCCCCTCTTCCTATTATTCCCTGTCTTTCTGTCTTGCTTCTCACTTACTGAAAACCGTGACTTGAAGAAACGGTTCACAACCTCTCTTTCCTTCTTTCATTTAGTTGCTTCCCTGTGAAATGGATCCAAAAAAGAAAAACACTCTTGCGAGAAATGCCCTTTTTCTGAGATTTTTCTATTCCAAAGTGCAGCCTGGGGATAGAGATAAATGAAAGGTTTTAAATATGAAAAATAAATACATAACTAAATAAAGCAAGACAGAGTGGGTGCAAAGTGGCCAGATTGTTTTTTTTCACATCCAAACACACCAGCCTAACTTTACAGACTTTGCTGTGAAGCGCTACTTTTGTTTTCTCGTCTTTCTTTGAACAGCATTGTTGTCCCCAGGTGGGGAAGTTCACCATTCCTGGATGTATTGCAATACCTGGTTGATGAGTGGATTAGAAAATAAAATGTGTACCATGGCTCTGTTTATGGATGTGTTCTTTTTATAGCATACTGCTTACGTTTTGTAAGGATATAAGCAATGGACATTGAAACGGTTCCCTTCAGGGCCCTGTAGTCATGTCCTTAACTTTTCCGGTAAAACCACTTGTTGATTTCTGAATAGTGAGTGAGAGATCGTTAAGGTAACCATGTTGTTTCTGCTTACATTTCACATGCTTTACTTAATCTTGCATTCCCTATGAGTGTTTACTTGTTTTTTTTTTTTTTAGGCAGCATATTACTCTTATTAAGTGCATAATTTGAATTGAGCCACATCCAGAAGTTTATAGCGGGCCACAGTTGGGCTGTAGCTGAAGGCAGTGCGAGTTTGTCTCAGTGGGGTAGTGTGGTGTTCAGTGGGGGATAGAATGTGGCACTATGGCCGGAGCTGTCGAATTTGGAACTGGGGAACCGGGTTCAACCTTCATGACCAGTCCACCAGACCACTCTACTTAGAAGGCCTGATGTCTTAGCACAAGCAGGTGTACCCTAGTGGTGTCAATTGTGGGTTAACCTTGAAGGCCTGTCCACCACAATCCATACTGAAGTTCATCTCCAGTCTTGCGGGCAGGCCTACGAAGCAGCACACCCTAGAGCAACAGTGATCCAGCCACTGTGACTCTGTCACTGAGGTCACGTGAACCTTGAGCAGGTTAGGGCGGTGCGAACGGTGTGACCGCACTGGGTACCTATTTCGGGTGGGTGCGTAGTGTTTGAAAGTATATTATGGTTTTAAAAAATCTTGCTGCCTCCTTCCTGGCCTCCAGCAATTTTCAGCAAAAATAAAAATGTCATGATAACTTCGGTGAGTAATGGTCTTCCTAGAGAGAGATCGACGTTTTGTCTAGTGGAAGGGTTGACTCCTGGAAAGGTAGCACAGAGGGTTAATGTGCCTGCTGCAAAGAACATGTACCTTGCAGATCACAAAGTGCACATAATGTTAACTAGGTTAGTAGGTTACTGCTTATGTCAGAGAGATCCTTTTGTTACTTGCAGTTTATAAGTTAAAATCCTAACATAGAACAGTGAGCTATTAAACTATACTGCCGACTAGTATGGTTGTCATGTGGCCTCTACACCTTGTAGTCCTTTGTCTTATGTAACATTTCCTATACAGTAATTTACACACGTATAAATGATTGTTTCTGTGTAGTTTGTGATGTAAAGTGCTCTGACACCGTACACTGACACTGGTATGAGTGGTGCTGTAAATCAAATTAAATGCATCTGAGAAAGAGTGTGGATATGGAGACTAGAGGGGGACTGTTAAAGGATGGTAGTGAGGGAGTCCGAGGCGTAGATGATCATTGGGGGCACCAACAAACATTGTTGAACAGGGCGCCACCAGCACAAAAGCCGGCCATGCCATCGAGGCCAGTCCGCCTCACACATTGGTACCTCCATTGGCCTTGTTTCAGCAGTAGTAGCTGCAACTCACCAAGGATCGGCAATGCAGGATTTGCACGCACACCAAACCTAGGTGCAAACTTCACAGTCTCTCTGCTTCATGCACAAGCACTTTTAACATGTGCTACCTGCTCCGGAGCCACTGGAATTATGCAGCGATGGGGGACAAAATGATGCCGCAGTGTTGACTAAATTATGCAACAAAAAAAAGGCTACAGCGTAATGCAACATATTTTCTTATACTTTATTATTTAGACATTTTTACACATGTTAAGTCTCTGCAAAGATTCTGCCTCATTAGTATCAGTATAACATACAAATGCAGCAGTGAGAAAGGTGATCAGTCAATCTTTGCAAAGGGCCGTCCACTTTGCAGCAACTCATGTCACGTTTTTTAGTAACTTTTTATCCGTTTGAGTTACAAAAATGATTAGCTAAAACTGTAAGATTATGCAGTGGATGATGTATTATATGGCAAATATGGCAGAGCCATAATTATATAGAAAACATTTGCAAACTAGGATATTTTGCGCTTCATATTTGAACTGCTCTTGTGGAAGAAGGGAGGAGAAGTGCTAATGAGAGAAACTGCATGGCTTGGAGACAAATGGCTTGTGATTCCACTTTTAAGTGTATTTGGGACATTATGTGATTGCAAATATATCCCACTTTGTGAATGTATTTAAATGGCAATAACTCCTATTAAGCCTTAAATAATCAAGTGTATCCATTGGTTGAATTAAATAACACAATAAGCTGTAACTGGTCAGTGAAATGCCAAAGAAATACAAAAAATTGGGATGTTTGGCACATTCTGCCCACACCTCTGACTCCGCCCACTGATCCAATCCTTGGGTTATCCCCACCCTCGGAGTCTCCGCCCACAGTACCTCTACTTTTTTTCCCCCACTTCGACCACTGTTGCAAATACATTTAAGTTTACAGACTCAGCCTGAACCTATAATCGAATTCAGCAATTTTAAGAAGCAATTTTTTCATTCTGCTTGTGCTCACATCACCAATAGTGTAAATTAGTGTAAAATCTGTGTGATTTCTGATATTTATGTAACTGTTTCCCTCGTCTTTGCTTGATTTTGCTCACTAGAAAGTGTCACTCATAGTTGTTGAATGTCATACATAGCAATATGAAACCTTGGCAGGTATGCTTGCCCGGAATTCTGCCGCCCACTCGTGCCTGCCACTGAAGCTGCAGGCCAGGCCTCAGGTGAGTCAGTCTGTCGCCTACACATTCTCAAGTTTGAAAAGTTGTCTCACACGGCATCATTTTCAACCTCTGTGTCTTCAATGGAATGTGTGTATATTTGTATAAAACCACACTTATTGATTCATCGAGTCCATCTCTCCTCTCTAGCTCCGACCTCTCAGTGTATAGACACCTTTCAGGATCAATCGACATAGGCCTAAGGCTCTGGTAACGCCAGACAAGAAAGAGCCTTCCTGTAGTCTGATTTAGGAAATACGAGAATGTTCTTGTAAGCATTGGAATTATAAGTGCACAACTTGACAGTGTAATATCGCATTTGTTTCACGATACCGTGGAGGGACATATTCCTCCTATGTGAGTCTTAACAGCAGCACAACATGCATGTCTGTGGGCTACAATGTTGTGTTACACTATGTGCTGGTGATTGTCTTTCTGATGCCAGATTTTGCAAACAGAAACTAAAGGCAGTGCCTCCAATTTTTTAATGTTTGTTGTATTTGTATAGTGCCTTCTCCCATTAGCATCGGTCACTCCCACTCTGGGCATCGTTGTCACGGGGTCCTGGGTTTAACAGTGACCGGTTGCATATGGCTCTCTTTGTTTAGTTGCGTATGACAGGTAGAATTTTGGTTGTGTCGAATTTAGTAATGGGTAATGTCGGATAAAGTGAAAGTAAAATTAATGTAATGCTGTCCTACATCTTTGTTCTGCGTTAGGTGCAGAGATGTATCCATTTGACCCAGTTATTTGCTGGGGTAAATGTCTTCTCGCCAATGGGTTTTAGATATGTGCTTATATAACGATGTATGTACTTGTATGCATTAGGACCCCTGGGTTGCACGGCCGAGAATATGGAAAAACATGTCGAAGTCATTGCAGAAACACCAATTTATACCCCATTCCATTTGGGAACTTTCTTAATATTGGGGGTGCACTGCGGAATTCCAGCACACTTCATTATTAGGATGATAACACCTCATCTGGAGTCCCTCATAAAGAGGGCCATAATGTGGAGCTGCTGTTGGGCTCACAGCTCTCGGGAGACAGTGCTGTGTCTTCTTGAGCTAGGGCCTTCTGCCTTTGTTTGCATTGTGACAGAGACGGTTGATTTGGGGGCTCTGAATGAATGTTGTTTATTCAGTAGCAAACAGGATAAGAAAGTACGGTGTGTTTGTGTTAGCAGGCCCCACCCGTAGCCCATCCTTACACCCATAAACTTCTCTTTACTGCTCCTTGAACCCCTCCTGTTTAGTATGAACTATTGCTCATTTCGCAGCAGCTTTCCATTGTCCCTCTTACAGCTAAATCGTAGGTTTATGTGTGCAGATACCTTTGACCCCTTTCCAGAAATCTCGACATAGAAAAAATAGGAGGTATGGAGGGCTCTTCTTGTAGGTTTGTGAATAGCATTTTATAGTACATGAGAAGCACTACCTAGTACTACTTTATGCACTACAAAATGCAGTTTGTGAATGGACCTCTTTTTGATCTGTTTCACAATCTTAACCACACCCCATGCTAAATACCTACAACAGACAGTGTGTTGTTTTATGGTCACTTATTCAGGTGCCAAAACGGCGCCTCCTCTGTAGCCTCTAAAGAGGTCCAACCAGCTGTGCACAGCCTCCACTGATGCATGGACATGGATTCTGCCAGCTCTGCTCACAGCCTCCTCTGAGACCTGGTGTGGTCCCTGCTAGATGTCATAACAGGCCTTGCCAGCTGCACATAGTGTCCTCTGAGGGCTGCAAATGGATCCTGCCAGCTGTGTACACCGGCTGTTCAGAGGTCATAGTGGGTCCTGCCAGTTAGCTGTGCACAGTCTTGTCTGAAGCATGTAAATTGATCCTGCTAGCTGTAGTCAGCCTCTTCTGAGACCAGTAAACGGATGCTGATGGCTGTGTGCACAGCCTCCTCTGAGTTCCTAATGGGCCCTACCAGCTGCTTCCTTTCAGGCCTTTACATGAATGCTGCCAGATGTGTGCACAGCCTCCTCTAAGGGAGTAAATGGATCCTGCCAGGTGTTTAAGCAGCCTCATTTGAGGCTTGTAAATGTATTCTGCCAGATGTGTGCACAGCCTCCTTTAAGACTGTAAATGGATCCTGCCAGCTGTTTATGCAGATAGCTTTGAGGCTTGTAAATCGATGCCGTCGGATGTGTGCACAGCCTCCTCTGAGATTGTAAATGGAGCCTGTTGGAAAACCACTCCCACACTAGAAGGGGTGGTGGTGGTCTTCCGGACACACTGTGGTAGCTTGGCTCGAGTGGTCAGGAATCAGGCTCCGTGCTAAGCATACAACATACCCAAACAATAACCATGCGTGCATCCGTTCCAAAAACGACTCTACACCGTAAAAATTATGAAAATAACTTTCTTTATCTGCTTTTTCTCTTAGTTGCTGATTGGAGAAAATAAATAACAATCACAATATACAAACGTTTTAGAAAGTGCAGGACAAATAAATACTGGCTTAATGATTCAATAAATAGGGGTGATCATAAATACTGAAGGCATAAATAAAAGTGCAATACAGACAGGCAATTAAATATTCTGAGGCAATAAATACTGTAACCAATAAATATTGTGCATCAATAAATACTGTGGACCAATAAATACAGTGGAACAATAAATAGGTTAAATACAATAAATACAGTGCCCCTAATAAATACTTAAAAGCTGACAGTGACACTCATGGATTCAGATCACTTTTGAACTCCTAAGGGCTGATTTGGCCCAGGCACAGCTTGTGGAGATGTGGAAGGCTTGGGGGGGGTCTACTCCCTGGCTTGGTCAAGGCTGAGGCCTAAACTGAGGTAGATAAAGGGGGAAAATACCAGAGACCTGGCTCTCTCTCTCCACACCACTTCTCTAGATTAGTCCCAGTTCACCCCTGGCACAGTCAGGTTGGTTCCAGCACCTCCCTAGCCCCTTAGAGCAGTCTCTCAGGTCTCCACAGGGCCTTAGGCGCCCTCTACTCCACTTACTGCCCTTTTTCTGATGCTCCGACGCCGCTGGAGTCGTGTCGATGCCGTGAGGCGGTTCCAGCTCGATGTCGGCGGCCTCGGCACAATGTCAGTTCTTTGACGACGCCGGCGGCGGCTCCGGTCTCGACGTCAGCGGCCTCGGTTCGATCTCGGCCTCCGATTCGATGGCGTCGGGCAGTCTTACTCGATGTCGACTTCGGGCGGCTCCGGTCCGATGGCGACCTCGGCTTCGATGACGTCGGCCGGCCTTGCCTCGATGTCGACTTCCGGCGGCTCCGGAGTGCGATCCTCACTCCCGACCTCCGGTGCTCCTCACAGGTTTCCGGCGACTCCGGAGTGCGACCTCCACTCCCGACCTCCGGCACGATTCTCACAGGTTCCGGCGCCTCCGGAGTGCGATCCTCACTCCCGACCTCCGTTACCCTTCACCTCGGTCTCCGACGACTCCGGAGGGCGGACTTCACTCCTCCGATGACGCCGCTCACTCGACCTCGGGTGACTTCCTCCTCGACCTCTGGTATTCCTCACGACCTCTGACGGCGCCCTCTCTCGACCTCTGGCGGCTCCGGGTACGACGTCTGCTTTTCCAGTCAGCGCCGCTTCTCCACCTCGGGCTCCAGGTCTTAGGCTACTCGACGTCGGACTTCAGGGAAACCAGCTTCCAGGTCAGGATTTTGCTGTTCTCTTGTCTCTAAGGCCTGTTCCTGCTGTCCAGGTCCTCAGGATGGTTTTTCTGACTTCTTCCCCCACAGGGCTCTAGGCTGGGCTCCGCCAGTAGGGACTAGTATCAAGGGTGGGTTTATGGACCCCACTCCAGGCACAAGTTTCCACCCCTGCTGCTTCACTCCTTCCTCCTTCACGTTTTTGCTGCTCACTCCTCACCAGTCAGGTGCCAACTGCCAGCTCCAACTGCCAACTCTCTGTCTTAGCTTCCCAACATTCTAAACCGCCTCCAACTGTCACAGGGTTCTGGAATGTTCTGGAAGGTGCTGGTAGGTTCCAGTGGATGCTGGTGATGTCACAGGTGGCCACCATTTTGTGCTTCAGGCCCTCAGACAGAAGTTTCAGGGGTAGCTAAAATGGCTCCCTGAATCTGCAGCAACACTAAAAAGTCTGGTGGTTCCCAAAAAGGAAAAATTCAAACAGGGTTTGAGGCAAAAGTGGGACAAAATGAATAATGATGAGGAGGGACCACCCAAAGGGCTGACAGGTCTAACACGCGTCCCCCCCAGCTGAAAGTGGGGAGAGCTACCCAACCCCTTGGGAGTTCTCATCACTAAGGCGGAAATACCTTGAGAGACCGTCTGCATTGGCGTGGTCCACTCCAGGCCGATGTTCCACCTGAAAGTCCATTCCCTGTAGGGAAATAGACCACCTCAACAACTTGGGATTCTCCCCCTTCATTTGCATCAGCCAACGAAGGGGTCTGTGGTCGGTCTGAACTAGGAAGTGAGAGCCAAACAGGTATGGCCGCAACTTCTTCAGAGCCCATACCACTGCAAAGGCTTCACGCTCTATTGCACTCCACTTCTGTTCCCTGGGAAGTAGTCTCCGGGATAGGAAGACCACGGGTTGATCCAGACCCTCTTCGTTGAGTTGCGATAACACTGCCCCAATGCCATGTTCTGATGCATCTGTCTGGACAATGAACTCCTTGGAAAAGTCTGGGGCCCTTAAGACCGGGGCCTCGCACATGGCTTTCTTCAATCTCACAAAGGCCTGCTGACAAGCCTCCGTCCAGACTACCCGTCGAGGTTGTTTCTTGGACGTGAGCTCCGTGAGGGGGGCTACGATGGTACCGTACCCCTTCACGAAGCGGCGGTAATATCCCGTGAGGCCCAAAAATGCTCGGACCTCAGTCTGTGTCTTGGGGGGTTCCCAGGCCATGATGGCCTCGATCTTCGCCTGGAGGGGTTGCACCGCTCCCCTACCCACCAAGTGTCCAAGGTACACTACCGACCCCTGCCCGATCTGGCACTTGCTGGCCTTGATCGTCAATCCAGCTCGTCTCAGGGCCTGGAGAACAGCTTGCAGGTGACGCAAGTGATCCTCCCAGCTGTTACTGAAGACGGCTATGTCATCCAGATAAGCAGCAGAGAAACTCTCCATTCCGGTGAGGATCTGGTTTACCAGGCGCTGAAACGTGGCAGGTGCGTTCTTGAGCCCAAAGGGCATCACACAGAACTGGTAGTGGCCATTGGGCGTGGAGAAGGCTGACCTTTCCCTTGCTCCATCAGTCAAAGAGAT
Organism: Triturus cristatus; assembly: GCF_964204655.1. Taxonomy (NCBI): domain Eukaryota; kingdom Metazoa; phylum Chordata; class Amphibia; order Caudata; family Salamandridae; genus Triturus; species Triturus cristatus. The sequence continues at coordinate 496,289,349 of NC_140588.1, forward strand.
CTGCCAGTACCCTGAAGTAAGGTCAAAGGTACTTAGATATTGGGCAGCTCCCAGCCGGTCAATCAATTCATCCGCCCTCGGGATCGGATGAGCATCAGTTTTGGTCACTGAATTCAGTCCCCGATAGTCCACACAGAACCTCAGTTCTGGTTGGGCACCCGGTGGTGCAGCTTTTGGTACTAGTACCACCGGACTGGACCAGGGGCTGCTAGAAGGTTCAATCACTCCTAGCTCCAGCATCTTAGTGACTTCACTATGAATGCTGGCCTTCACCTTGTCTGACATCCGGTAGATCTTGGACTTCACAGGTGGGCTGTCTCCTGTGTCCACGTCATGGACGCACAGGTGAGTCCTACCCGGGACAAGGGAGAACAACGAGGAGTACTGCCCCAGGACCTGGCGACAGTCCTCCTGCTGTTCAGGAGTTAGAGATGGGGAGAGAATCACTCCCTCCACCGACCCATCCTTCTCTTGAGACGCAAACAGATCAGGGAGAGGCTCGCTTTCCACGTCCTCTCCTCCGTCAGTCACCATCATCAAGATGACTTCGGGCCTCTCGTGGTGGGGTTTGAGGCGATTGGCATGCAGCACCCGCAGGGGCTGACGAGGGGTCTTCAGGTCCACCAAGTAGGTAGCCTTACCCTTCTTCTCCAACACCTCAAAGGGTCCTGACCAGCGATCCTGGAGGGCACTAAGCTCTCCTGGTTCGATCACCCACACCTTCTGGCCAGGCTCCAACTCCACCGGGTGAGCATTGTGGTCATACCACGCCTTCATCGCTGCTTGGCTGGCTTCCAAGTTGTCAGAAGCTTGCTTCCACAACTTAGCCATTTGGCTCCGGAAGGCCAGCATGTAGCTCACCACATCCTGGGGAAGCTTTCTGGGAGTTCTTTCCCATCCGTCTCTCACCAGGTTGAGAGGTCCACGTACAGGGTGCCCATACAGAAGCTCGAAGGGGCTGAAGCCCACTCCCTTCTGTGGCACTTCCCTGTAGGAAAAAAGTAAACAGGGTAGGAGGACGTCCCATTTCCTCCGCAGGCTTTCAGGCAGACTTCTGATCATGCCCTTCAAGGTTTTGTTAAACCTCTCCACCAGACCATTTGTCTGGGGGTGGTAAGGAGTGGTGAACCGGTATGTCACTCCACACTCCTTCCACATGGCCCGCATGTACGCTGACATGAAGTTGGTCCCCCTGTCGGACACAAATTCCTTGGGAAAACCCACTCGGGTAAAGATTCCCATCAGGGCCCTAGCCACAACAGGTGCTGTTATGGTCCTCAGAGGTATTGCCTCTGGGTACCGTGTGGCATGATCCACCAGAACCAGGATAAACCTGTGACCAGCTGTAGTCGGTGGATCTAACGGACCCACAATGTCGATGCCCACCCTTTCAAAGGGGGTGCTAACGACAGGAAGTGGTTCCAGGGGAGCTTTCAGCTTCACCCCTGTTTTCCCACTGGCTTGGCAAGACACACATGTCCGGCAGTAGGTATCGGACGACACTTTCATCTGAGGCCAATAAAAGTGTGGGACAAGACGGGCGAAGGTCTTGTCTTGCCCCAGGTGTCCTGCCAAGGGGATCTCGTGAGCCAACTCCAGAAGGAAGGCTCGATAACGTTGAGGAACTACCAAGGCTCGTGTCGATCCATGTAGGGGTGCCTTGGGTTCACTGTAGAGGAGGCCATCCTCCCAGTAAACACTGTAGTTCCCTTCAACGTTCCCTGCTGCCTGGGCTTCGGCCTGTCGCCTCAGCCCCTCAAGGGTAGGGCACTCCCTCTGGCCCTGGCAGAATTCCTCCCTGGACGGGCCTCCCTCCACGTGCCACTCGGCCGGGATGGGTAGGTCCTCCAGTTTGGTAACGTCCCCCACCGCAGACTCCTGGCCCACCACCTCCGGTGGCCTATCCGTCCTACGGGGTGGGGACGCCGAGGCAGGCTCCTCCTGTCCTCGGTTCTTCCCTTGACTGGCAGCTGGCTGGGCCTTTGTTCCAGGCTCCAGCCGAAATGAACTCCCTCTTCGGGTAGTCGCGGACCTTGTGCTAACACAGGCCCAGTCAGGTGTACCCAGCATCTCAGTGTGAGTCCGGTATTCCACCTCCTTCCAAGCGTTGTGCTCCATGTCATTTCCCAGCAGACAATCGACTGGCACGGCAGGGCTTACGGCAACTCGAAGTGAACCTGCAACCCCCCCCCATTCAAAGGGAACCTCGGCCACTGGATAGTGGCCTGTTCTGCCGTCAGCCATCGCGGCTGGGTGGAGTACATCGGGAATTACCTGCTCTGGAGACACCAGTTGGCTACGCACCATAGTCATACTGGCTCCTGTGTCTCTCAGAGCCTCCCCTCTTTGGCCGTTGATGGTGACCCACTGCCCATACTTTGCAGTATTTGCGGGCACCTGGATCTTAGGAACCATCTCCCGTTCTCCCAGGGACACTAAAGTGACACCCGCCCACTCCCTTCCCTTAGTTAAGGGCATCTCCTCCCCGAGCACTACACTAGCTACTCCGGGGGTCTTTCCTCCAGTGGGAGGGGGTGGTCGTTTCAAGCACTTCGGATCTCCTTTATAGTGTCCAACGCCACCGCACTCATAGCAATGGACAACCCTTGGCTGCTGACTCTGGCCAGGATTAGGGTTTCTGGGCGGGTTAGCCTTAGGGGTGAATCCTGTTCCCTTCCCTTGGAAGTTATTTTGGGGGCCTTTGGAGAACTCCTTTTTCTTTTCCCCTCCCTCTTTCTTCTGGGGGGCGCCCTGTCCGGCCTTTTGAGTATCCCCTCCAGTCCCCCTTGTGGACACCCGGGTACTAGCCCAAATGTCCGCCTCCTCAGCAAGCTTCCGGGGACTGGTCAGCTTGCTATCCACCAGGTGTTGCCGCAGTTCAGGGAAACATTTCTCGAGCAGGTGTTCCTTCAGTACCAGGTCAAACAACCCCTCGTAGTTCCTCACTTCACTGCCCTGAATCCAACCTTCCAGTGCCTTCTTTGCATAGTCCAGGAAGTGCACCCAATTCCGCGTGCCCAGTTTGTGACTACCCCTGAACTTCTGTCTGTACTTTTCAGGTGTTAGTCCAAACTTTCTGATGAGCGCCAGTTTCATGGTGGGGTAGTGGGTCTGCTCATCCTCCTCGAGGGCCAATAAAGCATCCCTACCAGCTGGAGGCATGTACTTGTACAATCCCCCTCCCCAGTACTTCTCTGGAACCCCATGGGCCCTCAACGAGACCTCATAGGCCACTAGCCACTTGGCGATGTCGTCGCCCACTCCATAGCTAGCTACTATGTCCTTTGGCAGGTATGGTTTAGGTTCCCTGGTGATCTCTTGGGTTTGGCTGCCACCATTAGGAACAGGTTGTGCCCCGATTCTCAATATCTGAAGATCTATTTCTTTCAGTCGCAATTCATGGGCCATCCTCTGCTCCTCCTTCTCCTTTTCCAGCCTTGCTAAGTCCCATGTGAGCTGTCTTTTCTCCCTCCGGTCTGTTAGCTCCACTTCAGACAAGCCACCGCTAGAGGCACTGCTGCCCTTCCTAGAAATGGTTCTGGGCCCTGCTGACAGGTTCCCCACCTCAGGTTGGTACATCTCAGCCCCCTCGGGGTCAGGCTCTCCATCCCTGTCTTCCTCCTCAGCCTTGCTTTCTCGGCGTGCCTCCCCCCAAGCCCTTAAGCTGGTTTGGAGTGCACCCTTCTTTGCTCCTGGGGGACAGTACACCCCCTCCCGCTGGCAAAACTCCCTGAGTTGGGCCACAGTGTACGTTTCTAGATTTTCTAGTACAAACTCCATCTTGCCCACTCAGGTTAGAGGACAGGTTTTGTGCAGTAACTATGCAGGGGGGTACCTTTAATAATACCTCCTCCCACCACCAGAGTAAATTTGGAAAAAAACAAAAACCCACAATTAGGAAGGCCGCTCTTGAGAAAACTCCCGGTGTAGGCCTATGGACTACCCACAGTTATTGTTGAGTATGCGTAGGCACAGCTCTATCCCACCGCTGAACACCAATTTATGTTGGAAAACCACTCCCACACTAGAAGGGGTGGTGGTGGTCTTCCGGACACACTGTGGTAGCTTGGCTCGAGTGGTCAGGAATCAGGCTCCGTGCTAAGCATACAACATACCCAAACAATAACCATGCGTGCATCCGTTCCAAAAACGACTCTACACCGTAAAAATTATGAAAATAACTTTCTTTATCTGCTTTTTCTCTTAGTTGCTGATTGGAGAAAATAAATAACAATCACAATATACAAACGTTTTAGAAAGTGCAGGACAAATAAATACTGGCTTAATGATTCAATAAATAGGGGTGATCATAAATACTGAAGGCATAAATAAAAGTGCAATACAGACAGGCAATTAAATATTCTGAGGCAATAAATACTGTAACCAATAAATATTGTGCATCAATAAATACTGTGGACCAATAAATACAGTGGAACAATAAATAGGTTAAATACAATAAATACAGTGCCCCTAATAAATACTTAAAAGCTGACAGTGACACTCATGGATTCAGATCACTTTTGAACTCCTAAGGGCTGATTTGGCCCAGGCACAGCTTGTGGAGATGTGGAAGGCTTGGGGGGGGTCTACTCCCTGGCTTGGTCAAGGCTGAGGCCTAAACTGAGGTAGATAAAGGGGGAAAATACCAGAGACCTGGCTCTCTCTCTCCACACCACTTCTCTAGATTAGTCCCAGTTCACCCCTGGCACAGTCAGGTTGGTTCCAGCACCTCCCTAGCCCCTTAGAGCAGTCTCTCAGGTCTCCACAGGGCCTTAGGCGCCCTCTACTCCACTTACTGCCCTTTTTCTGATGCTCCGACGCCGCTGGAGTCGTGTCGATGCCGTGAGGCGGTTCCAGCTCGATGTCGGCGGCCTCGGCACAATGTCAGTTCTTTGACGACGCCGGCGGCGGCTCCGGTCTCGACGTCAGCGGCCTCGGTTCGATCTCGGCCTCCGATTCGATGGCGTCGGGCAGTCTTACTCGATGTCGACTTCGGGCGGCTCCGGTCCGATGGCGACCTCGGCTTCGATGACGTCGGCCGGCCTTGCCTCGATGTCGACTTCCGGCGGCTCCGGAGTGCGATCCTCACTCCCGACCTCCGGTGCTCCTCACAGGTTTCCGGCGACTCCGGAGTGCGACCTCCACTCCCGACCTCCGGCACGATTCTCACAGGTTCCGGCGCCTCCGGAGTGCGATCCTCACTCCCGACCTCCGTTACCCTTCACCTCGGTCTCCGACGACTCCGGAGGGCGGACTTCACTCCTCCGATGACGCCGCTCACTCGACCTCGGGTGACTTCCTCCTCGACCTCTGGTATTCCTCACGACCTCTGACGGCGCCCTCTCTCGACCTCTGGCGGCTCCGGGTACGACGTCTGCTTTTCCAGTCAGCGCCGCTTCTCCACCTCGGGCTCCAGGTCTTAGGCTACTCGACGTCGGACTTCAGGGAAACCAGCTTCCAGGTCAGGATTTTGCTGTTCTCTTGTCTCTAAGGCCTGTTCCTGCTGTCCAGGTCCTCAGGATGGTTTTTCTGACTTCTTCCCCCACAGGGCTCTAGGCTGGGCTCCGCCAGTAGGGACTAGTATCAAGGGTGGGTTTATGGACCCCACTCCAGGCACAAGTTTCCACCCCTGCTGCTTCACTCCTTCCTCCTTCACGTTTTTGCTGCTCACTCCTCACCAGTCAGGTGCCAACTGCCAGCTCCAACTGCCAACTCTCTGTCTTAGCTTCCCAACATTCTAAACCGCCTCCAACTGTCACAGGGTTCTGGAATGTTCTGGAAGGTGCTGGTAGGTTCCAGTGGATGCTGGTGATGTCACAGGTGGCCACCATTTTGTGCTTCAGGCCCTCAGACAGAAGTTTCAGGGGTAGCTAAAATGGCTCCCTGAATCTGCAGCAACACTAAAAAGTCTGGTGGTTCCCAAAAAGGAAAAATTCAAACAGGGTTTGAGGCAAAAGTGGGACAAAATGAATAATGATGAGGAGGGACCACCCAAAGGGCTGACAGGTCTAACAGAGCCTACCAGTTGTTTACACTTTAAAGGATGCTGTGAAATATGTGCACAGCGTCCGACTGAGCAGAAAGACTGTGCACGGACGTCTTTGTTAGTTTGGGCTAAATTCCAGCATTCTCTTGGGTCTTGTGTTGTGGAGGATCTCTAGTGTGCCTGACCAGTGACGCAAGCATGGGCTAGCATAGGGCAAGCACCCAGGGTATGGTGGGGGAGTCTCAGCTTTGCAGAGCACTCTGGGATATGTTTAGAGTGGGCTGTGACACTTGCACTCTGGGGATGACCCCTGTGCTCAGCATCTAGTTGGCCACTCTTCCAGCATGTGTCTGGCCTGTGGGACAGTCCCCTTCTGCAATTCCAGTGCAGAGATCCACTCAGAGTTGCATATGTGCCCAATCAATTCTGATCTGCAGCTGGCACTTCTAGCCCAGTACTGGGGCACCTCACTCACTGATTCACCTCTACCCAAAAGTGCAGTGGCTTAGAGTAGAGTGGCGTAGAGTTTGGGCCATCAGCGCAATAGCTGTAGCACGCAGCTGAAGCATGGGTGCACTAGTTGCCTCATATCAGTACTGCGGCCAGGCGGCCTGCCTCATAAATTAAATGGTGCGCTTCTAAGCCTCTCAATAGTGAAGATGGGTTGGCCCTCTCGCCTGTTTACCAGCCCAGCATCATAGTCTTTTTTGTAGCACATTCTGATTACCTAGTTATAGATAGAGCTACACAACTATAGGGGCAGCAATCACATGTTCTGGTACGTTATTTATGTTTATATAATGCATTCTATGGAAAATATGGCTCACGGCCCAAATGCCATGTTTGTGCTTAGTTAGATGTAAGCAAAATGTTCTATTTAATGTGTTGTGTTGGAAGTTTGTGTGTGTTCCATGCTATTGAAAAGTGCTCTTCGGAGCCACATTGCAGCCAGCTATATAGTATATCTGCACTATGTGGGGTGTATGCAAGGTCTGGCCAGAGCGTTCTGTTCGATGCTTGCGTGTGTTTTAATCTACTTACAATGCTCTTGGGAGCTGCGTGTCATCCATCCATATGGTATTTCTGAGCTATGTGCTATATAAGCTCCACCCAGTGAGCGCTATTACATGTCTGCGTGTGTTGTACATTATTAAAAAGTGTTGTTGGGTGCTACAGTGCACCACAACAGTCAGCTGTACGCTCTATCTGAGGTGCACAGTCAACACACCTTTGTAAACTGGTTACCAAGGCTTAGTTTTGTTCTGGTTACAGTACCCCCTGGGCCCCTACTCTGCCTATTACTTGCATTTGAAATTTACATTTACTGCTGTAGTGTGAGAATGCATTTCATGAAAAGGAATATAAAGTAGGGTTGTCAAAAGAAAAATGCCAGCCATGTGTTTAAAGAGCCTGGAAAGACCTCGTCTTGGCACTAAATGGGGTTATAAATAAAAAAGTATGTATTCATTTGTAATGTGACTTTTCTGTCTTTGTTCCCTTTAATTATCAGTCATGGATCTCATCATTCAGGCAGCCCTAGAACACAATTGAAGTGCATTCTATTTATATTTGCAGTTTGAAGTATTCACAGATAAGTGCTGAAAATACGACTTTAGGTGACTGCTTATTTTTGTCGGTGGTGCAAAGTGGTAGGTGGTGGGCCGGGCCGGGCCACTGGGGGGGCACCCTCATTGTGCTTTGCAGGGGGGCCCCCTCAAGTTTCGTTACGCCACTGCGCAGAGGATGGCACCATCGGCACCACACTTTACCGCAAACCCACAGAGCGCAATACACTGTTACTGTACTCTAGTTACCATCCCCGCGGTTTGCGTGATGGCTTACCCTACGGACAGTTCCTCCGCATCAGGAGGAATTGTAAATGGCGTAAAGACTACTTCCGGGAGGCAACCATCCTATTCGAGAAATTGATCAATAGAGGTTACCCCAAACACCTAGTCAGAAGGGCTTCGAAGAGAGCTTGGTACAGCCACAGAGAAATACTGCTGACACCATCTACCAAGCGTATGAATTTACGCATTCCATTCGTATCACCTATAGCCCCTGCAGCAATAGGGTAAACAAGATAATCAAAAAGAATTGGACTTTGCTTCGCACCATTGGACCTTTCAAAGATCCTCCCTTGTTCTCATACAAAAGAGGCAACAACCTCTCAGACAAACTGGTCCACGCAATTACTTGGCCCCAAAAAGAAAAGGGCGCGCAGTCTGTGACCACAATGTGGGGGCTGCCCCTCGTCATTGGACATTATAAGTGCCTGACTTGTAACGTTTGCGATCTTACCAGTAACACAAAAGTGTTTGTTACCTCAGATCATACCTACCAACTCAAACAGTTTTCTAATTGTCGCACAACTAACGTCATCTACGCGATACCCTGCCCTGCGATCTGCTATATATTGGCCAGACCACCCAAATGGTTAAACAGCGGATTGCTCAGCACAAAAGCCGCATTAGATGTAACATTGAAGCAGCACCACTAGTGGCACACTTCAAGAATATAATCATTCTGAAACTGACATGACATGACAGGTCATTGACTGCCCTGAATTACCTATTCGAGGCGGTAATCTACAACTTCTGCTGAATAAATGCGAATGTAGGTGGATCGCACGTTGTAACTCAGTGATCCATGGGCTCAATTCCCTTGATAAATGGAATACAATGATTGCAACCTCCTAGATCTCTTGATTATCCGGATCCACCTTGATTGTGTTTATATGTATGAAATCTGAATTTCTATACTTACTGTCATATGTGCTGAATCTCTGTCTGTACTGAGTGATTATTACATGCACTGTCACTACTGTTCCTTAACCTTCTTTTATTATATTGCATAATTCGTCTTGTTCTCTTTGTAATATCAACGATTGCGCCTTTCCCTTGTGTGCCATTTTACATCTTTATTTTGCATTCTTAATAATAGATGTTTAATACTCACTTCACCAAAATTATAATGTATCCTGACTAGCCACCTTAATTGATCTCTCAATGCTGCATATACACCATGGCTAAAAATCACTGCCAACGCAAATAGGTACAGATGCAGCAAGCCCAGGAATTAAGAGAACCAAAGGTTCGATTACTTTAACTGGTTAAGCAAGTTGCACTGTATCCAGATGTGTAAAAGGCCAGAAGCAAAATGTATGTGTCTAGATAAAGGGATTAGCCAGTATAATGCAGTGAATGATGCCAATAGGTCTCAATAGGTCTCATAAATGAGACCTATTGGCTTTGTCAATGCTTCAGGTATGAGCAGGGCTGCCTTGCAGAAAGTACAAGCTGGACTGGCAGTAGAAACAACGTCCATTAGGAAAAATAGGACAATAACATACCCTTACAACATTGTTTTTTGTTTCTGGGCTTTGTTAATAAGTCATTTCAGTTTGTTTTATGAGTAGGTCAGCCCTGCTTATAAAACAAGCTTCACTAACTAAAGAAAGCAAGCCCAGAATTATGTTGCTTGGCTAACACCAGCAACAAAGAAAACAACACTCAGGCAGCTTTCTCTGATGCAACTCTTGGCTTACCAGTGAAGACGGAGGAAGATCTGGGCCTCAGGAGAAGGTGTGTCGGGCCACTAGCGGCCTGCAGCCATACTTTGAGAATCAGTGCTGTAGGGCATTGAGGAAGTTGTGCATGATTGTTTTGTACCCCAACAATATGGCACTTTTGACCAGGGGGGTCTGCAAGTAACTTGTCTTCCAGGGACGAGAATTCCACCAGCTCCGTTCCTTTCTTTATGAGAGATGCTAGAGCATGTTTGAACTGTAGATATCAATATATTTCATTCTCTGCTCCGCCCAGTGGGTGGCCAGGGAAATCACATCTCCCTCATCCCACAGGTCGCCAAATTTGGAGATGCCTATTAGATCCCATTTAGCAAATCCCTCTAATTTCCTAGTTTCTATCAGTGCATCAATGTCCCATAATGGTGTCTCATCAGTCAGCCTTCAACTCCATCCCAGGTAGGTCATCTCCTGCCACCAAATCGATACCACTGTCTTTGTGTGAGTGGGCAGATCTCACAAAGACCTTTTCCTGTAAACTGTGGAGAGATAGCGGATATTGGTAATTTGTGTGTGGGTGCGCACTTCCACCACCTGCACATAACCCTCTCTAGAAATATAATTAACAGATTATATTAAAGTTTATATTAAAAGTGATTTTTTTACTGAAATCACTATAGGAAAAATGTATAGGTATTATTAAATTGTTTGAAAAGACCAATTAAACTTTAATTGAAAATTGTAATATTCCTTGAATTCATTTTTTTTATTCCGATAAGTTAGTACTTCATGTGTTTCATACATTAAAACAGAATGATTAGGCACATTCCGTGCTATCTTATAATGTGAAGAAATGTAACATTTGTCATACCTTACCTATTAATGCACAGTGTCTCTCTTGTCCTTCTCTATCAGACTACCCTCTCTCCTTTTTAATGCTTGCCACATCTTGGGGGCATTGATAAAAGTCGCAGCTTTTTGTGTCAACATTACTCTTTGTCAACCCTCACACATTCTAAAAGCTAGTTGACCATGGTACCTTGCCTGAGAGTATTCGTGCTTATGATTTTGTTGTCCGCTGTCTGTTTTTAGCTACTCTCGTTGCACCCCAGGGAGTGGGTAGAAGGCACACAGTTAATGCCCATGCTTATGAAATCAATGTGAGAGTAACTAATGTTGCGCCTGTGATGCAACAGGCATGCAACGTAAGCGTAAAGGTCATGTGACCTTAAGTCAATAAAAGTTGGTCGCGCGTGTACGTACACAACTAGGGCTATGATGGCGAGACCAGCAGTAACACACACACTGGCTCCTGTATTTTGTTAAGGCCTCTGCCCCTAGTCGTGCTCACCGAGTGGTCCTGGGCTCACCTGTACCACAGCGGCAACCCGAGAACACCCCATTTTGGCGGAGAGGGTGCTGGTGTGGCGGCCACGAGCGCTGCCTTCGGCCCGCGGCGCTCGTGCCCCAGTGCGTGGCGCTCGGTGCTTTTCTTAACGGTGCACTGAGCGGAGCGCCCGCTCATCGATGCGGAGGCCCTGCTGTCGGGTGGAGCCGTGCTGCGAAGCAGGAGACGCGCGGTACATCGTCCCACCGCCCACGTGGTATTGGCCTTGCTGCCTGAAGTGCCTTTCTGCTACTGGGCCCTGCTGACTGCAACCACACGCTGGCCCCTGCATCCTGCCACCAGGAGACACCTCAGGGCAAAAGCTGCATCTGAAAGCCCAGTGAGTACTACTGTGTCCCTGGCTGTGTGAGGGAGGGGAGGAAGCAGGCCCACAACACTGGAGGTTAGAGTATTTTGCACTGCAGAGAGGCCCATTGACAGGAGGGGCGTAGGACATTATCTACAGCATGCCGTCCAGACCCGGAGGGAGAGTGGTGAGAGCCCCAGGAAAGGGGACAGCCCACACGCACTGGAGCACCACACACACACGTCCCAAAGGAGCATAAAGGCCAGGAGGGACCTGGGCACAAGGCAAGGGAGTGGAGATGGCCACAATACCACCCATTGAGCCATTCGTAGTGGAGGGGTCGACCTCATCGCTGCGGAGAGCCACAGTGCCACACATCCAAAGAGGGGATGTCGTGCTACTCAAGAACCGAATCACCAGTGGCAAATTTCGTCTGACTTTTGAAAAAGAACCATGGACCGTGGTGTCCGTTAGGGGAACCTGTGTCATTGCCACTCGAGGGATAGAGAGAATAACAAGAAGGTGTTGCACTTCAAGAAATACCACCATGAAAGGTCCGGGCCGTCACCTAACCAAGTAGAGAATAGCCCCAACACAAGGCCCGTGGAAGATGCCAGGCTGAGTGGAGAAGAGACGGGGCCGGTCATGGAGAATGCCGGAGAGTCCAAGAGCTCGGTGTCAACTCCGCACCGAGGAACTGCTGGCATAGCGGCTGACAACGACAGCCATTCTCAAGGAACTTTGACCCCTGAAGGTCTGCTGGACGGCGGGAGCGGGGACTCCCAAGGCCGTGGTATGTCACAATACAGTCTGAGGGGCAATCCTGAGCCTTCCTGTCGGTTGAAAGACTACCTCACGTAAGACTGTTTCATTTTATTTTGTTTTGCTGTCCGAACATTTTCTTATTGTTTTGCGCTGAGCTGGGAGCCAACCCAGAGAGTTTTGCAGTAATGTTGATTTGATGTTTGTTGGGGAGGAATGTAATGATGCGCCTGTGATGCAACAGGCGTGCAACGTAAGCGTAAAGGTCATGTGAACTTAAGTCAATAAAAGTTGGTCGCGCGCGTACGTACGCCACTAGGGCTACACCGGCGAGACCAGCAGTAACACACACACTGGCTCCTGTATTTTGTTAAGGCCTCTGCCCCTAGTCGTGCTCACCGAGTGGTCCTGGGCCCGCCTGTACCACAGCGGCAGCCCGAGAACACCACAAGTAACACCACTTTCGTGTAAACTGAATTAGAATGCACTCTAGTGGCAAAGTAAACATTCAGTGCCTAACATGGACCTATTTTGGTAATTCCTCGTAAATGGATTTTACACTTCAAATGTTACTGTGCGTCTAGTACAGTGGGCGGTCAAACCACACTGAGATGATGATTTAAGCAATCAGATACTGAAACCCTTTTGCAAACTAATTACCCGTAGTACGTGATGTGAAGAGGGAATGAAAGTGACGCACAGTGGGAAACAAAAGCATGCATGTGCTGCCTCCCTTAAACAGGGCGGCCATGGATGGGCTACAGCCCCCAGAAGGGACAATTATATGAGCGGGTGTGGTCAGACAGATAAGACCTACCGGCCAATTAAAATACAGCAACACCCATGACTCAAGGGGTTGCCACTGGCTTTGAAATGCGCAAACTAAGACAATTATGTTTAAAAGGTGCTTTTGAGGGAGAAAACTTAGGTAGGTTTTGTAATACTAATAACATCTCTGCATATGGCTATCCTGTCATTTGGAATTAAGTTCCTCAAAGATCAGCTTTGAGTCCTGTTTTGTTTGCTTTAATAAAATATAACTTGCTTATCCAAAAATGTGTACCTGCTATTGCAGGTGATGGACATCACACTAACATTTGGACCCGATCAGTATTCTGGGCTTTAAGCGGATCGGGTCCTGCCGGTGTCCAACACCGGCAGCTCTTAAAAACAGGTGCAGAGACGGGTCCCTGTTGGGCTCTCCATTTTAGCCTTCAACCTCATAGTGAAATAAAATCTCAATTCTTCAACAGTACCGCTGCTCAAAACCTTTTATGTAACTTCAAAGAGACTCGTTTTAGTTCTTCCACATTCTCATAATTTCAGAACTGAAGAATTTTCAATATTATGTACAACAAAGCCATAGTTGTTGCTTATTTATCTTACTCAACTAACAACCATTGACAAAGCCAAAAGTCCTGGCTTGTTCAAACACTTCTTGCAGACACTCGCGGCGACCGGCTACATGAGAGAACGCACACACCTAGTAACTAATACATCTACTTCTTTTTATAACAACTTCGTGCACAGGGATAGGACATTTGACGTCCGACGGGACCATGGGTAGAACTTGAAAGAGACCATAAGATATAGTCAATCTGGAGAGACCAAAATCTTGCCTTGCGGAAGTCTGCTGTGACACCAACAGCTTGAGATGAAACACGTGCTGGCAAAAGGGCTCGTATCACCAATCAAGGAATAAAGAGACTATTGAAACCACGACCTCAAATCATTTCTGTGTGCCTGGAGAATAGTAGCGATAGTCCTAACTTGCTGTAGGTGCAATGTTGCTCGTTGTATCTTATATCTAGATCCAATGACAGGATCAGAAAAATGTAATAATACCAAAGGGAGAGTGAGTATTAGAGAGCTAGTCCTTATCCCTAGGTCATACTAGTCTGTCAAGACGTGATGAGAAACTCAAAGCTGTGTGTTGTTAACAAAAAAAGAAAGTAAGGTCTTCTTTCTTTTTTATGAAGCCTTCACCCACCAACCTAGTTGGTGGCATGCTTCATCATCGGGCCCACCTGGTGACACCGAGTGTGTCCCTGGTGTGCTACAACGCCTGTATTACAGCGGAGCTGGTATATTTACTGAGTGTGCAGTGAAGGTGACCTGAAAGTGAAATTTAAAAAACAAAAACAAAACTGTCCAGTGGTCCCATTACCCAAAGGGATTAGCTTTAATATTTGGGCCTCTGGCAGTAGTTAAAACAAGGCAACGAATGTAGGTGGAGTGGTATTTAGGAGACTCCTGCATCCAGTGGGTGGTCTACATGTTTCAGCCAGGCCTTTACTATAAACTGGCTTTCCTCAGGACCTAGGTAGGTGAAAAGTGCGATCTATACTTTCTATTGTGTATGGATCGGAATATGTGTGGCACGTGCTAAGGTGCCCTATGTGTGAGAAGGCAGAGACGGAGATCCGACGCAGCAACATAGGTGTTCAAGCAGGTCCAGAGCATACAAGTATGCCAGTACCTCTGCCGGAATCTCATGGGGCATTCATAGCTAATCGCTAGTGAATGCTTTGAGAAGGAACTGCCTTCTCACACATAGAGCTGCTTAGCGCGTGCCACACATATTGTTGCTTCTTGACCTTTGCCCCCTCCCCAGGTGCCCACTGGCCAGAATTAATCCCCCAGTTTGAAAGTCATTGATTCGTGAAGCTTGGCTACTACCGTTGGCGAATAAACAGTGCCCTCTTTAACTGTAATCCTTCCTATTTCCATAAGGATTGGAATTATGACAATCAATATGGGTCATTCATTTCCAATTTTCACTTCATAGCTCATTGCTGGGGTGCTAAAAAATCTCACACTGAAAAGCCAAACAAAAGGTCAATATGATTATGAGATGTGGTCTTTACAACTGCATACTTTCAAAATTATTTAGTCAAACCTTTCTTGACCTTATTTCAGCTGCATGAACATTGCTTATATGTTGGTCCTAAAATGTGCAATGTTTCTTTTCCAATAGAGCTTTTAAAAACTTAAGCATGGAGGGATTCTCTTTGACCGTACATACTCTATGCAAATATCTTTCCATTTTCATGAAGTGTTCTGGCTTTTTGCCTACCATCAAATGCAATCCCCATTTTTGTTTACTTTTTTGTGCCTACCAGTCACTCATAGCTCAGATCGCTCTATAAACTCTGCACGAATGTTTAATCTGCACCACCGGTTTGCTTAGACATTGATCAGGCTTTCTGTTTTTAGGTATGTAGCATCATTCAGCCTCAGATATTGAAATACTGCCCCATGAGTATTTTGCTGTCAGACACATATGTCCTAAGATCAACGAGACCACCACTGAGTTGTTTCACTCAGCACTATTCATCTTTTTCATGTTTACTGTGCATTTACTTGACTTGTTTTTTAAAATATTTTTTAGTGATTCACTTTCTCTTAGGTATCTTGACCACCACACCAAAACGGTGGATCAGTTATCCCTCTTCAGGCTGTGAATTCTAGGCAGTGGTTCTTAACCTGTGGGCCTGGGACCCTCGGGTCTGTGAGGGCTCTTCAGGGGGTCTACCGGTGTTTAACAAAATTAAAATGTTAAAATTCATAAATTAAAATGTATGTAGACAAAAAAAAACGTTTCCTAATTAATTGTGAATTATATTGAATATTCTAATATTTGGGAATTTATTTGGTGTATATATGCTTTTGTATTTTTGTGTATTGTTTTGAGGTTCAAATCATAAAAAAATTGCTTAGGCTGGTGGTCCCCGGCCTCCAGTAATGACTCAGTGGGTCTCCCAGGATTCCAGTAATGATTCTGTGGGGGTTCACAGCAGTCAAAAGGTTAAGAATCGCTGTAATAGGATATTAGTATTTCTTCCTTTTCCTACCATCCAGCAGGCGTTTGCCACCCGACTGATGTCAGTAGTGGCCTCATGGTCAAGGTCTTCCCTCTAGAACACTGCTCCTGCTGCCTGGTAGTTTTTCTTCCATTGCTTTGCCTCTTAAACATCTCCTAGCAGCCTCTGCTGTCAGAACGATATTACTCTTTTTTGCAGCACATAGTTATGAACTTTAACTCTACTTTCGATATTTTGGATGTCACAGATTTCTCAGATGTCTGGTCTCTGTCTCCTCAGTTGGTATTAAATACAGCTGCTATTTTTTCCCATCGTCAAGGCATGGTTGATTCCTTCTCTGGGACCAAGTGGCACATTTTGCTTGACTACCTTTCAGCCTCTCCAGTCTTCTATCCCAAGGATTTTGTGGGTGATAGGCCTCGGGCAAGAGCCTCCTGGAGTTTCCCAAGTGACTGGCCAGGATGTTCCTAGGACAACTCTTCTCAAAGCATACCTTGAGCTGTCCATAATTGTCAGTTACGGTCAGGTACCTGTTTACATGGTGCCCGGAATGGGCTGCTGCATGGAAATTGCAATTCACCAAGTAGATTTGGCATAAGGGTTTGATTTAGGGATGCTGATAGGAAAGAATGTGGTCTACTATAGTAAAGTAGCCCTATACCAGCAAAGGCTGACCCAAAGTTAGCATAGAAGCAGTCCTACATCATATAATTTAGTAGGTAAGGTGTAAGCCATTGGATATCCAGTTTCTCAACAGGTCGCAAACTTCAAATGCAAAAATGTTTTAATAGTGAACATTTCTCCGCTTTGACATTGTTTATGTTCCAATATTATTGTTGTTATTTGACCTGACATCCTTGGCATGGTATTTCCCCAAAAAATGTTGTCTTCATCCTTCCTGTTTTGCTGATGTCGTTTTTGTTGGCTTATGACTCTGTGAAACCTTCCTTTTTAAAATCTATTAGTCACCCCTAAGATAGTCCCTAACTACTCAGACGACAGGGTGCATGGTATTTAAAAAGTAGGACATGTGCGTTTAAGTTTTACATGTCCTGGTAGTGAAATGTTCCTAAAGTTGTTTTTCACTACTGTAAGGCCTATCTTCCCCATAGGCCAGCACGGGGTTACCTTATTTCATTTAATAAGTGCTAATTGTGGATTGAGAGCCGATAGAGATATTGTGTTTACACTCAAATTAATTCTAATTTTAAATTCTCTTTAATAGTAAAGTCAGATTTTAGATTACAATTTTGGCAATGTCACTTTAAGGAAGTTGGCATTTCCCTACCCAAAGACTTTTGAGGTCTTCTAGGAGTTTTCAGCTTCCTGGGCCTGTTAATGTCTCCCCCATTAAGAATGAGTTTTGAGCCCAGAGAGTGAGCAATAGGGTCTGGGTGTGGCTGGCAGAGGACCTTACTGACAGGGTAACTGGGGCGGACCTTTACCCCGCCCCACTTATACAGGCTTTACCTCCAGCGCAGAATAAGGGGCTTGGCACCAGGTCTACCTTGACAGATTGAAGCCCTGACCAAGGGAAGGGAAAGAACTTTCTAGAACTGCCCCCCACCCCACACCCACAGAATAGTTGCAAGATTCAGAACGTCTGCCCTGCTGCCAGAAGGACTGCCTTGCTGTTTAAAAGGCTGCATTGTTGCTTCAAGGACTGCCTTGCTGTCTGATGAAGGAATGGGTCTCCTTGCCTCCATCCCACTCTACCCAGAGTGACTTTAAGGGAAAGTTGGCTGACCTCCTGGGTGAGCTACAGGGACACAACAAGGTTTCAGAGGCCTCTCTGCAAATGCCCAGGTGCCAACTGCAACTGCACCTACCTGAGCTCTGCTGCTGGACTTGAAGTGAGTCTTGATCCCCAAGTGGTGCCCCCAGGTCCTGCACCCTTGGCTAGCATCAGTGGAAGCTCTACCAACAAGCATTGGTAATGCATCAGTTTTGCCTATGTAATGAATTAAGAGCTGTTTTCATCAATAATCCTGCTGCAGAAGGAAAGAGCTCCCTGACAGATAACACAGGAGTATAGAGGATGTGGCCCAGTGGCCAGAGCTGCTGACTCAAGAGCTGGGGATCCTGGTTCGAGTCGTGGCAGAGCGCCACAACATCCTGTGGTTCTATGCAGATCACTTAATCTCTCTGGGTGATAAATTGTTATTGAAATATGATGCAAGAATAAAAGTCAAGTGTATGTTAACAGTATTTCAGCGGCAGAAAACTGATAAGAGAAGCAGATGACGAAGAATCATTGGTAAATGCAGGCAAATATGCTACAGCCAATAGAAATGGAGGAAAAGTAAATGGCACACACAGGAACCAATGAGAAGTCAGGAAAGAGAGGAGGTGGGATGTAAGTCCCTTTTAAGTTTGTATTTAAACAATAGATTTTTCAAGCACAGTGTAAGCGCTGTGCAGGCGAAACCTAAAAAGGTGAAAATCCTGAAGTTTGGCTCCTCACCGCCTCCTCCAATGCAAACAGAACTCTTTGTACCAGATTTCAGAACATAACTCTTCAGTGGGACTAACCGGGTCCTTGTGTCCGGCACGTGATCCATCGCTGTCGGCCTGAACTTGCGAATTTCTCCCGGTCTAGCGCAGCCAGATGACCACGAGTGGCGCTTTGTGCTTTTGGGCACTATTTTCACTAAAAACTTAAAAATTGAATGTTTCTAGTTCTACTGACTGGATTTTTGTTGTCTTTGTATCATTGTATTTATTAAAATGTGTTAAATGTTTCTAAATTGGTTTGGGGTTTTTCTTGTGTTGTTTTTTCACTTTATTACTGTTTGTGTAAAGCATACATACTTGACACACTGCCTCTATGTTAAGCCTGGCTGCTTTTGTGCCAAGCTACCAGAGGTTTAAGTACAAGTTAATTTAGTGACTTTTGTGATTCACGCTGACAAGGGTTATGGTTGTTGCTTGAGAGAGGCTCCCACCCTCTGAACTAATTTTTTTACAACGGTTGAATGCAAAAGCTTATTTTACTTCCCAATTATAGTGTTCACCAACACTGCATACTTGGTGAATACGGTTACGATCAGAAATAACCTGGTGTGATGGGTGATCATCCAGAAAAACTTTTTAAATGTGTTGGGTTACAGGATCTGGTTTTATGCCCTAAATATTATTGGAATTGCCAGAGATCCTCTTTGCCATGAATGCAGCAGCATACTCAAAGAACTCCAGACGGTGCAGTAAAGGCTATGCATTGAATTAAGGAATCTCAATTAATTTAGCTCTGGCTGTCGGGGCAAGGCTGAGCCTGTATTCTCAACTCGTCTCCGACTATTGAGTGTAGTGCTGAAAGTTCCCACCTTTAAGCCGTTCAGAATATTGAAGGACGCAAAATCACCTACAAGCTCCTCCCTCTTTTATTGACAATTTTTGATACTTAAAGAAGTATAACAAAAAAATATTGGCTAAGCCAGCGTGTTTCGGGACCAGGACCTACTGGCTTTGTGAATGCTTGATTTCTACTTTATTGCCCCTAAGCCTTTGGAATGTTTTACCAGTAAAAGTTCATCTGCCGCCCACTTTGCTGATATTCAGAAGACAGCTAATAAATCATTTGCTATAACAAGAGTTCACCCACTCTCATCTTTCATATTAATACCTTGCTCAATGTAAGTTTATTTTGACTATATTAGCGATTGAATTTGTAAGTTCGATTTTAAATATATACTTAGCTCTTGCGATTAAAAATCTCTCCATAAATGAAGTGCAATTATTTACATTAAGTTGCCCACTAAATAATTAGGCATATATGTATAAAGTCAAGCCTGGCAGTTTACTGCTCTGATTACCTAACATCAGATATTTATACTATAGATGCAGCCATTTCAATAAGCAATTATTTATTCAAGTGTGACCAGTATGCACTTGCGGTGTTATATGCACATCCTGATATAGTTCAAGAATTAACAACGTTTAGGGTAAAATGGAGAGCAGCACATTACATGTATACCACAGTCAGGTACTGTGGGTGACTATGCGGATATCCTTTTCTCTGAAAAACACTTCTCATCTCAAAAACAAATGTCCTTCACCTTCCACAATCCTGTCTTCTGAGCCTATTTTGTAGACCTTTTAACAGATAAGAGCCCTGTCGAGATGGCTCATCTCTATAAAAACAAGCCTCACAGAGGGGTGTTCTGATCCCTCGCTGGAAGTATTTTTTCATTTCCTGTTAATTGCAGGTTTGGTCTGTAGTGCACTGTAATCAGAGGTGAGCATGAAGCGTGTACAGTGGAATTTTCTAGACTCCTGCTGTCCATAAATACAGGACTCAATTTTCAAAGATAAAACAAACAATGCTTTATCTATGAAACCTTGCTTTGAAACCAGAGCAGCCTCTTTAAAATACATTCAACCTTTGCGCAATTTCTACAATTATTTATACTATTTTAATGTTTCAATAAATTCTAAGAAGAAACACACCATTTTATTAACACTGATCTTGCGTTCAGAGAAATCACTTCTAAGCCCATCCAGCTTGCCAACTTTCCATAGAACAAGCACAGTTATTTTGTTTCTCGGCTTCTCCTAGCTTCTTTTCCCTGTGATGGGTAAGTGCTGAAATTACTGGCAGACAAGAGCCAGCATAACTTAAGTCTCTCGTATGCATATGATCTAGGTGCTAGCTGGGCTACAGGACAGCCGCTCTGACCCCTCTTTCATCCTTAGGCGTGTTCAAGAAAAGAGGCCAGGCCACATGGGGTTCATAAATCTATTCCCTCAAAGTTCCCGCGCCGCATGAGCGATTAATGACTTTTTCCAATTTCACAACACGTTCAAGAAGTATTTCTGCAAACGTAAGTCAGTCACAGGTACACAGTGCAACTGTACACAGAGTACAGCGATGCCACAGAAATGTCAACGCCTTATGCTCTATGGGAGTGTTGTTTTATTTATCCAGGGGAAAATATTTCCTTATGGAGAAATCCCTTCATCTGCACTTCTTCCAGCATTTGGGGTGTCCCCTTCCCAACCTGGTAAGTGATTTACTTCTGTCGCTTAAATCTCTGACCAGTTCCTGGGTGGAAGGGTTTTGTGAAGAGTATGTAAATACCTGCTGTTGGGTATGAAAATGTCCCCTGTATGGTGTACTGGGAAGTTTCCCTGTCTTGAATGCCCAACTTCATGTACATCTGGTATTCTGACTTTTTCTTTTGGGTCTGACATCATCTAGACATGAGCACAGAGGGTTAGGCCTTTCCTGACAATAAGAGATCCAGCACCTACCTGTGACCTGGTGGGGTGCTCCAAGCGTGCCCTCATTGTTGGCATTGGACTACTGTCCCTGCCATGGGTTTAGAATATAGAGTGGTGGTGGCAGCATACTGTGGTTAAGATAGTTATTAGAGTGACTCAGCCTTTTTACATGTAGCCGTCAGGTGAGGTCTACTAGCCCACAGGGGTACAGTTTGGCATCTACGTGTTTGCTCAGACCCTCGAACTAGCAACCTGTATGCATGGTAAATGTGTTTGTGCACATACATTGGGTGTAAGTGAGCCAAAGTAAAGGATGGTCAGTGGAATACATTTTAGATACCCCTGGCTTGACCATGCACAAGGTGGAAGGTGAGGATAAGGACTGTGCGCCCAGATTGTGGAAGTATATTTATTACATTCTGACAGCCAGGAGGCGGAGACCCTGAAGTAAAATGAGTGGGGACAGGGATGTCCTTAGATCATCTTTGAGCCTTTTGATTAGCAAGGAGCTTCTAATTGCTCTTCCTGAATACTGCCATTTGGTGGTTGTTAGAGGTCAGATTTCGGACTGGGCACTGTTGTGGAAGGTGAGGAAGTCTCTAGGTAAAGTGTGCCATTTTGTCTTTTCTTAATTACTCCTTTACCTGTGCTGATGACAGGTGCAGAAACCTCACACCTCTTTTTTCCTCTTTTGTGGGTGATCTAAGGTAAAAACAGCAGCAATGCTACCTGCTGGGAGAAGTCTCACTCTATACAAAGGCTGTATTTGGAGAACAGCTTAGAAAGGACACTTGAAAGAAGATTCACACCAAACCGTATCTATACTTTGAGAGAGTTGATCCATATCCCCTGTCTAAAAGTTGTGTATAACGGTGGGAGCCAATCCACCCTACTTTGTTCTAGTTCAAAGTCCTCTATAACCAAGGAAAGGAGTGCTCCACAGTGTACTCAGAGGTCTGTTGTGCAACCAGGGGTGGTGGTTGCCTGACAGCCAATCCCAGAAGTGAGGGTACATCACCTGAAATCTGTATTCACTGCTGGAGGCGCCTTGTACATATTCTGAAGTGTCTAGAAGACAGTCTGCCTGCAGAGAGAGGGAAAAAGCCTACCTAGCCCGGCAGGATGAGAAACTGTACCAGAAGAAACAAGGTTCAGCATGTCCAAATTTGCTGGAAAGAGACAGACCATATGGGAACAATCTGGAAGGTCCCTGATGCCTAAGGATCCACAGACACTCTGGTTACTGGCAGGAACCACAGCACCTCTCGAATCGATGCTGGCCTATCAGCCTTCAACCGCTGCACCTGCCTGAGGTGTGGTTTGAACCACATCTTTTTGAAATTGACAATTGCCTGATCCTTGTACCGCACCCTGTACAGCAGAGCCGCACCATTCAGCTGCTGTGACTGTATCCTTAATGTCATCCTCAAGGAACCCAGTGCCACAACTGCAATAAGAGGGATGGGAGGACACATTGCCAAATGTAGCCCAAACCTGTACCTCCAACAAGAACTTGGTGTTTCTCCCAAGCTCTTTTAAATGCACGGAAGAGACACTCTTGGTGCACAGAAACTGCTGAGAGTGGTACGATAGAAAGACTAAGGGCCAGATGTACAAAGCATTTTTCGAGTCGCAAAAAGCCCGAATCACAGAATCGGGCTGTTTGCGACCTGAAAAATGCTTTTTCTGATGTACAAAATGCAAAATGTGGTTTGATAACTTGTTATCGAATTTCCGTTTGCATTTGCAATTCAGTATTTGGATGGAACGTGTTTTGGCCGTCCTTTCAAAATATGAAATCGGTATGGTATATATTACTGTTTTGTGACTAAATTCCAGGCGCAAAAACAGTAATTCCTTTGCACCATTTTAAAAGTGATGGTAACCCATTCGCAAATGGGAAGGCGTCCTATTGGGACGCCTTCCCATTTCAGAATGTTGACAAAATATTTTTTAATAGCAAGCAGTGGTTCCAGCGACCACTGCCTACCCTTAAAAAATGAGGAAAATGGAATGCATTGAAAAAAATAAGATTCCTTTATTTAAAAGCAATCACAGACATGGTTGTCTGCTAATCCCAGCAGGCCCCTGGCTGGCTTGGTATATGGTGCTCACTTATGTAAGTGTAGCACCCTGCACCAATCCAGACGACCCTTATGGTGATAATAGTGGCCTTAGACAACTTTAGAAAACTCTCTAAGTGGTAGCTGTGGAGCGCAGCTTTCAGGCTTAGTCCAGAAGGAGTGTAAAGCAGCTTGGTTTACCAGTTCCTAATCTTATGGTATAGATTAACCCCTTCGCTGCGGCGCGAATTCCGCCGCAGCGCTTGGGGGGGATGAGGGGTGAGCGCGGCGCCGCCATGCTCATGACGGAACCACGCCGTCATGAGTCACGGGCGAGCTGTGCTCATGACGGCGTGGTTCCGTCACGACTCGGCCAACGGAACCACGCCATCATGAGCACACGCCGCCCGTGGCTCATGACGGCGTGGTTCTGTCATGAGCGCACAAGGGGTTAAGTGAAAAAGAATCACACAGTGTAGTTATGAAAATAGGTATTTTATTACAGACACTCACTGGGTCCATTCTTGACTTGAGTCATGGTTTGCATTCCACTATTTTTGTATATGGTTTGATATCCCCTGGAAACCACTGTGTATTTGTGTTCTATCTCCTGAATATTGTGTTTATTGCATTGGTATCACCAGGTAGGAGATAAGACTTTGTGTTAGTGAGTGTCTTTAATAAAATACCTATTTGTATAACTACACTGTGTAGGCTCTCCACAGCTACCACTAAGAGAGCTTTCTAAGATTGTCTAAGACGACTAAAATCACCATAAGGGTTGTCTGGATTGGTGCAGGGTGCTACACTTACATAAGTGAGCACCAAATACCAAGCCAGCTAATCACAGCGACCCACTAGGATTTAACGCCAACACAAGGAAAAAGCTGGCATAAGGTGGTATGAGCAACAGTGCCTCATTGTCTTTCTTTAGTTTTATCAAGTTTGCATCATCTGAAAGCAGGTAGAAACTTTCAAACCTGCAACATCGGAAAGAAATATCACAGGTGAAGACATGAGTTTTCCAATTTTCCTTTGCAACAGAAGGAATCAGGAACATTAAGCTACAGTGGAAGAACATTGGTTTTCACCAACCACTGAAGATGGTGATGATGAATCCATGATGAAGTCATGATCCTTTTAAAGAATTATGACACTGAAATGGCAGGTGAAAAGGTGGAGATGAAGGTGTAGTTGCGACTGTTGAGAAATTTCAAAAAGTGACAGATTATGTCCAAAAATTGTGAAATTGTCGGTGGTCTGGTGCTTATCCAGGTTACCACAGATGACTGGTGACCAGGTTCCCAGCTCTTTTAAGGAGGCGATTGTGATCCCTTTACTGATAAAGCTGGTGATGATCCTTCCATTCTGAAAACTTCGCTAGTGATGATTCTTCCATTCTGAAAAACTATCGCCCAATATCTCCACTTCCCTACTTATCTAAGGTACTTGAGGCCCCTGTAGCCAAATGTATCTGCTGTTTCGTGGAGTCAACAAACTTTCTTAACCCCCACCATGTGGGCTTTTGTCCTGCTGTTAGAAATGGGAGTCTCTAATTAGCAGAGGTATGCACCTTTGTCCAAGTAGGAACCCTTGCTTCTAGCCAGGGTAAGGTAGATACACACTTTAGATAACCTCTGCTCTCCTCCTTGGCACAATCCGACTGTCTTATCCCAAAGGCAATGTGTAGAGAATTTGTACCCAAACACACAGTAACACAGTGAAAACACCACAAATGGACACCACACCAGCTTAGAAAATTAAGTATCTTTACCTAAACCTAACAAGACCAAAATGACAAAAATCTAACATATGTGTAATAAGATTTCACTTTTAGAATAGCTATTTCAAAAATAGCACTGCAAAAACAAAATAGCTCCACATGGGGCTATTATGACGTTGTGACAGGCATAGATCTCATGTACGGCCCCGACTAAGAGGTGCGCGGCGACAGGCACGGAGTCACACGGACACCCAAACAACAGTACCTTGGAAACAAAATCAGTAGACAATGCATTGCGTCGTGGAGGTGAGGCGTCGATGCCGAGGCGAGGCTGGTTCCCGGGGAGGTGAGGAGTCGAGTCCGTGAGGAGGCAAGGCTGAGAATTCAGGACAGGGAAAGTTAGGCGGCATTAATGGTGAGGCATCTGTTCCGGTGAGGTGATGAGAACGTCGATGAGTTTGTGCAGTCACCCTTGTCGGTTATGGGCTCCGCCATACTATGATGCTGGCACTGGCGATGACAGCGTCGGTGCAAGCACTGACGTAGGGAAGGTCAATAACCGCAGGTGGTGTCGAAGGGTGTCTGGAGCTGCAGTGTGCAGGGGTAGCAGTGCATCGTGCATGAGCGGTGCCCTTGGCCTCGGTGCAGGTCGCGGCATCACTGGAGTTGTTTTTCTTGCTTTGCAGCACCTACCACACAATTCCCAGGGCCCAGGAACTTGAATTGGTGCCCTCTTGAATGCAGGAGTCCACAGAGGAGTCCAGGTGCTGGTCAATGGGTGTAGGTGAAGTCTTTGTGTCCCTGAGACTTCAGAACGGGAGGCAAGCACACACAAGCCCTTGGAGATTCCTCTTCAAGCAGGTTCATAGCAAAGTTCCAGTATTTGTCATCTCTTTGGCAGAAGCAGCAACTGCAGGCCAAACCACTAAAGTACACACAGCAAAGTGGCAGTTCTCCTCCTTACAGCTCTCTAGCTCGTCTCCTTGGCAGAGGTTCCTCCTGAATCCAGAAGTGATCTAAATATCTGGGGTGTATCGTTCAATACTTATACCCCATTTTCTCTTTGTGGCTAGGGTCTCTGAGCCTAGTCCAAACCAGCTCTGCCCTCTCTGGTCCAATTTCACTACAGGAGGTAGGGAAAACATTGTGCAGAGGAGACACGGCCTATTCAGGTGAAAGTGAAACTCCTCCCACCACTCTAAATGCAGCCAAGGTCTATTCAGCCCAGCTATGAGTCACCCAGGAAAGGCAGGACACACCTTAATCCCTGTGTGGCTGTCTACAGTGAATGCACATCCCCAGCTCCTGTCACTCCAAAACCAGACAGTCAATACACAAACAGCAGAGGCACACAGCATAGTTAAACAAGAACATACCTACTTTCTAAAAGTGCCATTTTCAAACATATAATGTACAAACCATCTCCCTAAAAAGATGTGTTATTGAATTCTGAGTTCAGAGAGCCTAAACTCCATTTCTCTTTCTTGTCCCAATGGAAAGTTATATTTGTATGATGTTACAAAGCAATTCCCATGTTAGACTATGGGACAGATAGCCTTTCAATAGTGAAAAACGAAATTGGCAATGTTTCACTATTAAGACATGTAAAACACACCAGCACATGTCCTACCTTTTACATATACTGCAACCTGCCCATTGGTGTACCTTGGGCCTACCTGAGGGGTGCCTTACATGTAAGAAATGGGAAGGTTGTAGCTTGGCAAGTGGGTGCACTTGCCAGGCCGACATGACAGTTTAAAACTGTGTGTGCAGACACTGCAATGGCAGGTCCGAGACACATTTACAGAGCTATTCATGTGGGTGGCACAACCAGTGCTGCAGGCTGACTAGTATCATTTGATTTACAGGCCCTGGCACACAACATGCTCTTTCTTATTGACTTACCAGTAAATCAAATATCGCAAACATGGATAACCAATCTTAATACCAATTTACACAGGGAGCACTTGCACTTTGATACTAATCAGCAGTGGCAAAGTGCCCAAAGTATCTAAGCCAGCAAAAACGAAATCCAGCTTACCATCAAAAATACCCGCGGAAGAGGCAAAAAGTCGGGGAAAACCACACCAAGGATGCCAAAGTCTAACACCTGCCCATTCCACTGAGATAGTCATTCTCTTAGTGGTGGACAATCTTCGCAAGGCAGTTGACATGGATACCACCCAGGCGTTGGTGCTCCTTGATCTTTCAGCTTTTGACATGGTCAACCATCATATTCTGGTCAACCGGGTCAAAGCCACGAACATCCAGGTTACTGCACAAGACTGAGTCAAGTCATTTTTGAAGAACCATTCACAGGCGGTCAGGCTCTCCACCTTCTGCTCTTCTAAAGTCAGTCTGTTTTGCAGTGTCCATCAGGGTTCCTTTTTGTCCTCCTACCGTTTCAACGTTTACCTTCGTCCACTGGTGTATTCCTTGAATCAAATGAATGTCAAGGTTTACATCTATGAAGACAGCTTGCAATTGATCATCACAATTGACAGCTCCCCGGAATTGGTAACCTCCTTCCAAAACACAATGTTATTTATTTGTGATTGGATCAATGACAAGACGGAGATTGTCACTATCAAAAATAAGCTTGATTTTTGGAGGCCTACATTTTTTCCTGCAATCAAGGGCTACCCCACTTTTGCCCACAGAATCAGTTAAGCGCCTAGTTCTGATCAATGCTAATCTGACAATGAAACCTGAACTTGGTGCTTTGATCACCTCATAATTTTTACAACTCAGAAACATCAGAAAGATCAGCAAACTTCTCTCCTTTGATGTTCTTATGCAGGTTGTCATGGCACTGGTCTATTCTAGGCTAGATTTTGCTAATTCCCTGTATCTGGGTCTTCCTAAGTGCCTAAATTGCAGACTTCAATTGGTTCAAAATCAGGCAGTTAGGCTGCTGTTCCAACAACCTTGTAATTGTCACATCACCCCCTTACTGAGGAATTTACACTGGCTGCCCATTGAACAATGCTCCATTTTTAAGGGTGCCCTATTTTTAAATCACTTCAAACTGGAAGTCCCACTTTTATTTCTGCCTGTATAAAAACATATCCTCATGTGCAACTAGAGGACTTTGCATGCTAATCTTCTTACCATCCCTACCTTTAAAAAAAGACACCCAGTGGCTCAAGGTTTGCCGTATTGGCTCCCCGCACCTAGATGATCTTCCTCTGGAAATTAGGTTCCCCTCCTGTTATACTGAATTTACGAAACTCCTAAAGACGCGGCTCTTTAGGCTAGCATATGAGTAATGATCTGCCGCATGCTATGTTTCTTTTACCTTAGTGCCATGAAACCGATCGGTGAACATGTGCTCTAGAAATATTTGTAACACTGCACAGATGTATTGACATCAATAGAAGCCTTGAGGATAGGTAACTGCACTTAGTAACATACCTGGTGTTTTCTGATCAGTTGAATTATTTCCTGGATGGCAATGTGCAGTATTGCTGGTTGTTTCAAGGGAATGAACAGCAAAGTTATTTCACAGCAAATCATGCGCCAAACTAAGGCTTTGAATTTGTGAATAGATAATGTCCAGTTCTCACTCAACGTAGCAAATCTCCTCCAAAACAGAATGCCACATCTTCACAGAATTGACACTAAGTCAGATATGTTGTGTCTTCATTCATGGTGCCATTCATCTTAACTTTTATTTCTTTACTAGGAAAAAATGTGCACAGTCATGTATAAGAAATGTAGTTGACGATCCACTAAACTGGTTTGAAAACAATGCACCAAAGAAGGCAGGAATATATCCAGAAATTGTCTTAAAACCGCCAGTCAACAAGCCAGATTCAATCATTTTATAAACACAAATGTCAGTTGTAGTTGAGATATGAACAATAGTGTGCAGCAGATTATGGCAATGCATTCGGAATTGAGTCTGCAAAAGCTGCTGAATCTCAGGTGCAGAACGGGCTGTATGCAGAACAAATGAGGTTAAGGGTATCTCTTTTGGGTTAAAATTACAATGAGTGTATTCAGTTTACTAAGTCACATATTTATCATGTTTACCTTCAGCCATGAACCACTTTCAAAGATCTTTGTTGGGGGAGTTTAACAGAGAATGTGGCTTAACAGCTAGGGCGGTCGACCTCGGAGCTGGGGAACCGGGTTCGAGTCTCGGCAGAGACACTCAGCATTCTGTGATTCTGGACAAATCACTTTAGTCTCCCTGTGCCTAACAAAAATGAATGTGTCCATCTGTAACATAACTGGTGCTCATGTAAAGCACTCTGATACCTTCGGGTCTAGTTCGCGCTATATAAAACTCCCAAAAAATAATAACAGAGCATTTTACTGCTTTTTGATCAGTTAGCAAATGTGCAATTCTGGGCTCAACCAAAACAGGATCCATTTGTTCAAATCATGTATGACCCATTTCCGAGAAGCCTGTGAAAAGAAAGAATGAAGGAAGCAGGTGCTTCAAGGAATTTACAAGCAAGGCCAGGCCTCAAAGGGTTGCAAGTTCCATGAATAGTGATGGAATCTAAAAAGTTGAGTGTTCTAGTGGATTGATGCATGCAGATGTATTATAGAAAACAGGTTTATATTTTTCCAACAATTATACTCAATAAGAAATTTCCAGACAGGTTGTAGGAAAATGGTGTACATGCATTTGCACCAACCAAGACATGCATGTTTGTGACATTCATAACAAGCATTTGCAATGCAATAGGTCTCACATTTGCAAGAGTTTAAGCTATTGGCATTGTAAATGAAAATGCCTTTTATGTATCTGTTTTGATAATTAACGCATAAATCAAAGGCTTTGTCATTTATAATGCCAATAGCTCAGACTCTTGTAAATGCGAGACCTATTTCACTTCAAAGAAGCAGCTGCCATTGTCCCTGGCTGCTTGGAAAGGGAAAGCTGCGCTGAATGTTGCAGGAAAGCATGTTGTGCCTGCAGTAGGAGAAACTCATTAGAGAAAATAGTGCTTACAGTGGAAGCTACATCCCTGACTGACACCTGTCAATACCAGCATCCTCCACTCTGTTGTCGGGGACTGGTAATACGACACCCACAGGTGTTGTCATAAACCAGCCGCAGGCATGGCCTGCCTGATGACAGTCAATCAGTCCCCTGGCTGATACACCTACAGAACAAGTTAACTCGCCCTAGATATGTTTCCGGGGCCAATGCCGAGCTCCAGATTCTCAGGGATAGGCCATCAGCAGGCAAAATTGATATAGCGTTCGTTGTGATGTTACAAAAAGTCAGATTCTTGCTGCTGAGAACTCCACTAATTAAATAGATTTGCCTATAATGTCCGCCTCCGTGTCTTTCTTAAAATCTTTATTTTCTCTGCCTATTTTAGGAAAGACTTTATACCCTAAAGAAACAAATAAGAGTTGTCTGCATTACTCAGCTCAGTGATGACCAGGTTATCGAATCCAGAAGGATGAAAAGCTAAGTCAAATCTACTGGTCATTGAAAATGTTGACACCGAACATGTCCCTAAACCCCTGCACCAAAAATGAAACCAATAGTCCAGAATGTGTAGTCAATCGCGTCGCGATGTCAAGAATGCGGAAGTAGAGGCAAGAAAATCAGCTGGAGCGCACCTGCACATGTTATCTCCGCTTTCACATTCACCCTTATTGTATGTGCTGAATGCAGCGGGAGCCAGTGCTCTAAGGTATGAAAATCCTTCTTTCACTTACCGTGTCTTCGACCGCAACACATCCAGGATTTTATTGCTAAAATGTTCTGGCGGCTGGGACTCACCATGAGTCCCGGCGGGTTTAAAAAGAAAACATGACCTGACTTCGCTCAAAGCGGAGCAGGGTGGACCAAGTCAATGCTGCCGGGGTCACCTAGGTTGAACAACCCGGCAGGCCATACACCAAGCCCCAACTACTCTCCCAGTGGCCCAGCACACACGATTGCCTACATGTGGTTGCCGAGACACAGTTGTGGAACTCGGCGGTCCACTATGACTATCCATGCTGCCGGAGCCGCTGCTTGAGAAGTCCCCTCGCTGAGACTCACACATAGATGAAAACCAACAGGATGCGACCACTGAGACACCAAGCATAAATCTCGATGGGTACACCTCACATGCCTCTAAGGCCCATGAAACGGGAAGAAACCCCAGCCAGTCGGCCACCGAAAATCACCAATTGAAAACTTGGTGGCTGACAACCAGGTGAACAAGGGGTGAAGACACGCGGGGACAAGCATGCACGTGCACACACACACACACACACACACACACAGGCACACACACACCTTTGAATATCTTGCTTTGAAGGATCTAACTTAATTGGCGAGTCTTCTGCAGTTCTGTGCCCTTGATGTGTACAAGTGACAGATGCAATTTTCTGACTCACACTTCTGTAGTTTAGTTGTGGTATGTGATGTCCAAATGCATCTAAGTTACTCATGCAAGGATGTGACCTAAGTGAGAATGTTACGTATAGTATGTGCACCTTCCACTTTTGTTAGTGAATCCTAGTGAGACCCATTGCATTGCAAATGCTTGTTAACACATTCATCGAGCAACCGCAAGGCCCTGTCCCATTGGCACCCCAGAGGCAGACCCTAGTGCCAGTATGAACCCCAGCCTGAGGCACGGTCCCGGTTCAACTCCAGCCACAGGGCCACTACCATTGAAAGCATTCTTTAATCGCTTTAATAAATAAAAACACACTAAACCAAGTAAGCGGTGAAACCCGTTCCATGCAGTCTGAAACGGTGATGCGAGATCCTTCTGTGACAAGGCAGAACATGTGCAGAGGCGGTAAATCACAGTGACAGGTGCCTGCCACCCTAGGTCACAGAGTTCTTTAAATACCCAGTATAGGACAGAACCGCAGCCTTCTACACTGCAGGGGCATGTCTGACACCCCAGGTTAGTGTGCTAAGGCCAGCTTGGTTCAGAACAAGCCAATATGAATCTCGTAATCACTGTCTGGAAGTCCTTGGGTTTAAAAAAAAAAATGTATTCAATCTTTAGAAGCGTGTAACGCAGCTGGCTGTATTTTATGTACATAATCCAGATGTATATGAATGTGCAATGAAACCTACTGTAGCCTACACGCACTATTGTCTTATTCGTGTGATATTGAACCACCGACATTTTTCAGCAGAGATCCGTGAGTCAGCTGACGGTATAATCTCATACTGTTGCGGCGGGTTCATAATCCTGCCAAGGTCGGTAACCCTTGGTGTAGATTCAGGTACTGGATAGCTGCTATGAAAAGGACTTGGGAATTGAGTAATTGGCTGCAGAAACATCGCTTTGATAAAAAAAAAAAGCAGGACTGGCTGCTCCCCATATGGCCTTTCCAAGAAACACCAAGGATCAGTGGTAGAGACAGCCCGTAGTTCGCAGTGCTGAGGTGGGGAGGGGGGAATGGGGTTCTTGCCCTAGCAGAGAACGGAAAATATGAATGGGACCGAAGGAAGAAAAGTTGAGTGTGGCCGCTGGGTGGCGCCCTTGAGGTATGGGAAAAGCGCCGTCCTCATTACAGCACTTTGATGCTGCAGAAAGACTTGTTGCCATTGACAGCCGATTTTTTTTTACCTATTCACAAAAACAAGTTTGATCGACGTCACTTTTCAAAGCTCGATGTTTTGCTGCATTTGCTTAGCTGTGGCGCTGCAGAACGCTGCACACGCATCTAAAAGCTAGGGGCAGATGATAATATCATCGACTGCACTCGAACAATAAAGGGAGATTTAGTGCGCTGCCAGCACAGACCCTGACAAAACTCCCTGGCTATAAGAAGTGGTGGAAGTACATAAAGTACAGCATCCATGTATAGCCACGCAGGGTTCTCACCAGCACCGGCACACAATGGAGGGAGGAGGGGCCTGATGGGGGGATTGAGCGAGCGAGGGGCGAACAGGAATCTGTCTCTTAAGGCGCTAAGAAAGTGAAAGCGCGCCATGTGCACGCTGTGCTGAAACGCCGTGATCAAAAGAGATGCCTACTGTATGGAATCCACTCAAGAGGACTTTGCTCTTCAATATGGAGTAGAAGAAAGTGAAAGCACGCCATGCGCCTGCCGTGATCAAAACAGACGCCCGCAAGACTTGGGAATACCATACATGAGAAAGTGGAAGCGCACCAATGCACGCACACCGTACGTGTGCACACCTCCTGTCCGGGCAGGAATGGCAAACAAGAGACAGGGAGGGAACAAACATGTCTCCCTTCCAATTAAAATCACGCATTTTTGATGTGCGCCAATCAAAAGCATGGGTGAGCTTCCACCCCGCTTCCAAAGCAAAACCTACGACAATAGATCTCGCAAGCGAGCAGCGCATGTGCTGAGTCGCTAGGCGAGACCTAAAAATGAAAAGCAGTGATTGGCAAGGATATAACTCCATGTAGAAGCCATCTAAGATGTGACTCTTCGGTGACAGATTGAGAGAAGATGATGTGATGCTTCCCTCTTGGAGATTGTTATCTGTCTTGATGTCATATTATAAGGGAGAGAGAGGGCAGATTTGTTTATGAACTGCCATGGCACTTTGTGCATTTTGAGTATTTGTATTACCAAATTGAACTTTGTTAAAGCACACAGTTGAGCCTGCCCTGATGTAAAGAATTAAAATCTTTTAAAATAGTGACAGCAGATGAGGTAATGGTTGAAATTGCGTAAATGCCTTTAGAAAGACTCTCAAAGCCATTCCATTGACTTTAGGAGGGATTTGCATTGTTTTGTTATCAGTTTCCCTAATTCTTTGCGCAGCATTCCTTTCAGAATATGTCTGTTCTTTTTTATGACAGTATAAATGAGTGTAGACACAAATATTTTGGTATTTACTTGGTGCAGCTCTAGAAGAAAATCATTGAGCTTTGACATATGTTTTTTACAGCACTCAAACTAGATTGGGACAGCCCTCTTTGGCACAACTTCGCTACATTATAAGTAGTTATTGTTCTAGACGAATATTTGTTATACTGATGGTCTGGTTTAGCTGCTGATGGACCAGCAGCTTTGAACAAAGACAAATATATACACACATCAATATCTGTTAGCCATAAGGTTCTACCATTTGAACCAAACAATTTAAAATTATACGTTCCATTCTCCATCATTTCATTAAAAAAATTATCAGCAATACTTTTTAGTCCTTTTCTGGTTTGTAAAGTGTGTCAAATTAATTTTCAAAGCTTATGGTGTTTTTAAATTATTGAAAATGCAAAGCACTTGCGAGCTGTCTGCGGCACATTCTTATTTAAAAATATAATTTCTTCATGAATCATGCATGTTCTGAATAAGATATCAGTTCATGAATTTTGCAAAGTTTAGTCCCCAAAAAGTTTCCTCAGTTATATTTTTCTTCCAATATGCATAACTTTCTTCAAAAAAAGAATCAATAAATTGCCATGGATAAATTAAGATGTGATTCACAATCAAAATCTTTTTCAGGGCTTCAAGCTCTTGAACAAAATAAAATGCTGATGAGTCAGATTTGTAATCAATGTTAAAATAAAAACACCCTTTCTGAAAACTTTTAGAACTGTTAATTAGTGGGGTCCTTTAATGCTTCCATTGTGTACAATTATGTAATTCCATCAGACTGTTAGATCAATGAATCTAGTGATGCACGTAATGATGAAATAAAACAGCTACTGATGATTTTCTGCATCAAGATATGGACCTTCACTATCCAATGAAGCATAGGATTCCAAGTAAGTCATCTGTTATTTAATGGCATTTGAGTGATAATGAGAGCTTTTTAAAACATAAGGAATCTGTGCCAATTCTCTAGGGCCCAAAATTTGATGAGGAACTTTTTCCTATACAGCACCATCAAGCACAAGAAATGCACTGATGTTAACAGCATGATAATCCCTTTTGGCTCATTGAGAAGAAGAATGCAGTTGCAGTTCCGGAACCACAGGAGATGGCATATTTGTTTTGGGAATGTAGTACCCATGAAGTAATTATGAATTTATGATCAGCATTACAAACCATCTAAAGATGGTTATTGCTGCAGTCGCAGTCCAGATGCATGACCCTGGTGGAAACATATATCTGGCATGTAACAAGCAACAACCAAGAAGCTATCAGTAGCATCAATTAATTGGAGAAAAAATTATTTAATTTGTTTCTTGTACTTCTCCAGTTTCAAAATCTGGATCACACTCATTTTCATATGATGTAATTTCTTGCAGCAGAATCATTTCAATTGATGTACATTTGGTGCTACAGCAGCAGCATATTCACTTGTTGAAGATGTTGCTTGCACCACGTAATCCTGCTTGATGTAGTTGGTACCAGGTGTACAGTTGGAGATAGATCAGGCTCATTATTTCCTGTAATAGGACCAATGATTTCAACGCAATTGAACTTTTCTTGGGGCAACTCCAGAATAGGGATACAACATAATGTCCTTATCTGGAGGCACTTTGGCGTTGGTAAGGGTTCGGTGAACCGAATCTGCCACATTGATGGAGCAAGGATTCGAGGAAAAGAAACTTGCTCGGATCAACCTCTCGTTAACAGGTATTAACAAATAGAAATATTAGATAGAAGAAAATTAACATACACAGGATATTCATACATGGGGAAAAGTCTGTATGCTTGCTTAAAAAAAAGAATCATTTGCTACGCAACTGAAATCCCACTTGAAAACAAAAATCGTCTTGCGCATGTGCAAATTAGTACCGCGCAAATAACCATGTGATTAACCCATGTGAGAGGAACACTCTCACGCATGCGCAAGGAGTCACTAACTGTAGGTCTTGAGGCACCGCGCGCCTGGCATATGCTGGCCTGAATTTAAAAGGAGCTGTCGCTGCTAATGCTTTTGCTTAACAAAGAAGAAAATAACATGGGATAGAGTAGAAGTGGTTGGGGAACAGTGATTATAACATATTTGAGAAATTAACATCTGTTTATGATTCCTTTATCAATAGTGTATTTTTGGGCTTGATGTGCTAAGCCAATGGAAGGATGGTGGTTGAAACGTAACGCAAGTTGAGTCTGCGCACTTAAGTTTTGTAGTGACCTGTTGACCGGATCATTGACAGGCTGCCAAGAACCAAGGACAGATGCCTGGGAATTATATAACATTTGTATCTAATCTGTTTTGTGAATGTGTGTGAAAGGAAATGTTTCTGCATTATGAATACATTAAATGGTAAGGGTTCACTAAACAAAGAATTAGTTAAGAAATCAAGAATGACAGCATGAGGTGATGACAATTCCTCTGCCCCTGCCCAATCACAGTCCATAATTCCCGAATACTTGCAACTTTTGAGGGTGGGACATGCAGAATTAAAGAGTAGAACTAGAGTGACTTAAACTGAAATGAGGTTGACGTCGATGCTGAGTGAGGAGTGGGCGAGAGCTGCTGCTGGAGAAGAACTGACTGGGAAGATTCAATACTGAAAGGCAGCCTGATTAGATCGAAGAATTGCAGAAGAATATCGAGGAGGGAGAGAGTGTAAGAGAGGGATGCGCTCCGGTGTGTCGGGTTCGAGAGAAGTGTAGTAAGTATAATCCTATTCTGCACCTGTCCTATAGTCTTTGTCTCCTGACTCATGATCAGGTGACCTCCACCAATCCTTTTGTTTCCCCATTTCACCATTTGGTAACTATGTTCCTGTCTTGAAATTGCATATCTTTTGCAAAGTATGAGTTACTGTGTCTATTGTCTCTTCATCTATCGATCCTAATGCATTAAAGTTGTTGAATGCGTCTGTGTATTTGAATGTAATTTGATAAATGAATTCTTCTCTCCCATGAAAGATGATGGAGTTTGCACTGTTAATCTGTACAAATGAGCGTTCATTTTGAATGAATTATTAGATAAAATGTATTGAATCTTACTTGGTGTCTGTGATTATTCTATTGAAAGTTATAAGATAGATTAATGGATTCATTAATATCACCATCAACTACTCGAGTAATGGTCCAGTGACCAAAAGAAGAGTGTTGTTCTGTGAAGGTTAGTTAGACATTGACTAATTCAGAACAAAGTGAAATAAAACTTGACCCCCAGTGAAACAGTCAGGAAACTTGAATGTGTCTATGTGCCCGTTTTGAGTAATTTGTTGATTGTGAAATGTTCATCCTGGCCTTTCGCTGGATCAACATAGTGTTTTGCAATATGATGGTAATATATCTTTCTGTTGTTGTTCTATTTTACAAGGAAGTGACGACTAGATTATAGTGCATGTTACCCTAAAAACTGGAACAGGTTGTCGGTATGATGGTACAAAGACTTGCTTGTCAGGAATCCATTCCTCTACTAACTCTCCCACTTTGGGAATCAAACGTTAGCAGTGTAATATTCACAAGTGGCTGAGTCTTTTGTATGGAAAATGTATCTCTAACTCCTTGCATGTTCTGTAAAGTATCCAGTTGTAAAACAGCATATTGTGAATTGTAAAGTAATATTTTTAATCGTAAATGCTGACCCTTTCCCTAAAAGGAAAGCTGGATGCATTTGAATAAAGAAAATGGAAATCTTTCCAATTTTGTTTTAAGATTAGAAAGTGGTCAATGTTGACATTACCTAGTCTTAAAAAAAAAGATTTCACCATTAACCTTGCAGACCCCTTCCTGTTTTCAAATGGATTACCACCTCTTTTGAGTTAGTGGTAAATTATTCATGTTTTATGACCAGATTTCACTGCAAAATATTAATACATCCCTTGAGGAATCTGTATCTGAAAGGGACTTAAAATGCTCCTTCTAAAAAGCAGTTCCTTAATGTTTTGTAAGCCCATATAACGAATTGAAAAATCTTTTTAGAATTGTTAAACTAGCTTAGTACTTTCGAAAAAGGGCTTTTTGCATCTACAAACCCTCTAATTTACGGAATCAAAGTGTTTGCAAAGGCAAAATCACTTTGTACATAAGACAGTACATGAGGTAGATGTCCTCCAAACCATACTTGGTGTTTCTGATATCCTAGTGGGATTTCTAAGTCTTAATAAGGTTGATAATGCTCTATATGTATGAAAGTGCCCAGTGCATGGGTACAAAGGATCAAACTTCACCCATTAGTAAAATATTTCAAAGGGGTATGCAGCATGTGCATTTACAATGAAAGTTACCTCACCCCCACCCCCATGTTAGGGAAGCCCCTAGCCCTGAGGTGTTGTGTTATTGTTGCCCTAAAGTTGACTCCTTTTGGAATAGGTTGGGCCATTATACAACAGATTCAGATTGAAATTCACAAACTGAAATTGAAATGGGGAATTCCTTTTATTAGTCAAGCACCTGAAATAGCCACAACAGAAAGGAAGACTTTGTCTGAACTGATGGAGGATTCAAAATTTCAACAGACATCTCCACTACTAGTAATGATTGGTAAAATCTTGTGTATGTCATTCAAATTTACCCAACGATTGGCCCCACTTTGTGTGCCAAATGATACGTTTGCTGAAACTTACCCAGAGTAAAGCCTAAGCTTTTTGATCGCCGATTCTAGTTGCCGAAACTAGAAGCAACACCAAAGCCCTTCAGTATTATGTCTAATGGTTATCACTCCTCCAAGAATTGGCAATATAGACTATTGTGAATACCATGCTCAATTCTGTATTATTCTAGACTCAAACATCCATTGTATCCTCAATATATAATACATATGGACATCATGCATGATTAGCTTATTATGTTAGAAGATATGAGTGTGATTACGTTTGCGGAATAATCTGATACTTTTTAGATTATATATAGATATTTATAGTACTTTTCACCAATTACACATTTTTCTACTTTGGTCCTAAATACACGATTTGTCGTGTTGTGTTCTGTGTTTACTATCTGTTTGACTAATTTATTTAGTTGATATTGTTGTGTTTTGTGCCCATACTTTGTCTGTATATTTTCTTGCCTAAGATATTTTCTTGGAAATGCATTGTTATATTCCCTTCTCTTGGCAAGTTATCCTATTGCAGGGGACACCTCCTTTCTAAGGCAGCTCTACGTACTGCCACCTGGGGCAGCCCCTAAATTTGCCGCCCGGGTCCAGGTAAGAGCAGGGGAATGACTTGTTCTGGGGGGGAAGGGGCGTGGCGGCCGATGATCGACTTGTTCTAGGGGCTGGGGGGATGGGGGTAGTCGACAGGCACGACTCCCGCCACCCAAAAAACAGAGCATCCCGAGGTGGACCGCACCCTGCACCTCCTAGCTACGCCACTGGGTCATATTGGTCTGTTTGTCGTCCTCCTCCACAACAAGAACCAAAAGTTACACCGTGTTTCAAATCCATGCTGTTTTTAATTAGTTATGGATTATGATGCAATGAGAATAATTTTTTTAACAGTATGACAAGCTATGATGGGTGGAATTAATGGCCCCTTTGCCAATTGAGTATGCAATATGTACAAAGTGCATTTGCTTTACAAATGATTTAGGCCATTGGTGAACAGTGATGTATGCTTACTGGTGTACTGGTCTTTGGCAGGGACTATCCATTGTTATAGAACATATCACGTGTATTTGTGAAGCAAGATTCACACATTTAGGGAATCTTGGTGCTCAATAAAAGTCACTTATTGTTAGCCAGCTCAATCGAACTAATTTTGTCAACCTTGGAAGCATGAAAAGCTAAAGAGACATTTCAGGATTTGAACCATTTGGCGATGAGATCAAAGAAGTCTCTGAAGTAGCTACATTAGTCCATTGAGACAGCACAACAGGCTCTGCTTAACATTGTCTGTGGTAATTTATAGTCATTCTGCAATAGAAAACATCGGCACTGTGAGGCTGGATGATCTACAGCACAGAGGCATTAATCTGCACCTGCTTTAGTTTCCTGTTGAGTTTTGTGCTGACCATTTTTTTCAATTGTGTATATGCACAACGAGGAGCATTTTTACTACAATACAGCCAGCACTGTACACTCATAAATCGAAGGACACCATCTCTCATGAACACCATTCACTGCTGGGTGACTTATTAGGCATGATAGCAGCTGTGTCTTTCAAGTATTAAAGCATATATGCTCAGGGCCACTGGAATTATACAATTCCCGGCTGCAGCATTTTCTATATAATTATGGATTCACTGTATATGTCAATCTACAGATTTTAACAAGATTTTTTAATGTTGTTTCTAGCTAAAACTGATCAACAGATACAGAAATCGCAGCAACACATGTTGCTACATTGTGGAAGACTATATGCATAGGTTGATTGATCACAATTTAGCTGTTTATTACTGTATTTGGATACTAAACTAGTGCAAATGATGTTAAACCTTTGCCCAGTCTTAACATGTAAAAAATAGACAATTATAAGGTAATACTATACAAAATGTACTGCTTATGTTAGATAAATAACTTAACTCTGCCACATTATTTGGGCCTCCACTGCCACATAATTTCAGTGGCCCTAAGTATGATTAAGAGTCTGATGTAGTACTCTGCATGTGGTGAAGCAATCTCTCTGAATATGTGCTTTGTAAGTTTTAATTTGCTTGAAATAAAATCTCACACTTGCTGAATATATGAAATGTGCACTTATATGACTGACATATGTTTCACTCTGGCCTTTAGGGCCTGTGAGGTTTCTCTAGGTTGCTGGGATTTAAACATGTAATATTTTAAGTCTGCTTGCGGCATGTCAAGTTATTATCTTATATGCCACATTATTTAATATCTTTAGGAATTGGTGACGCTGTTTAGTCTTTTGAACTTATCTGCAACTTGCTAAAAGGGTTAAATTCACAGGAGCACAGCACCCATTTGAAACAAGCACAAAATACAAGCGTGAACCAAGCAAAAATATTGCGCAGTTCTACCACTGGTCTACCCACAAACACAAATCTTTCTATGTACTAATGCTTACTTTTTGCTTGAGGACTCTTTCCAAGACAGACTACTCTGGGGGGCTCAATGTTTTGGTTATGTTACCTTACCTTACCTTAGTTTAGATTACCTTAGCTTACCTTACCTCACCTTACTTTAATTTACCTTCCCTTACCATATCTTATCTTATTTATGGAAGCCAACTGTTAACAAAAGGGTTCCATATCGCTGAGTGGATTGTGGTCAGCTCAACAACTCCACTAAAAGGAAAGTACCATTATTAAAACATCAGTGTCTTCAGAGATTTTTTTAACTCAAGTGCTTAGAATTTTCCTTAAAATGAAGAGTGAGAGATTTGCATTCCATAGCTGCCTGTACATGAAAGAACGACCGTCCAGCGCAGTATCCCTTGTAGCGATGTATGATCAGTCTAACAGTAGAGTCAACCTGGTAGAGATGTAGTGTTGAAATTTAGCTTGAATGTATCTAGGGTCGAGCTCATGGAGGGCACAATGAGGGAGGCAAAGGGCCTTCAACTGGATTAATTTATCCATTGGAAGTCAGTGCAGCTGTATCCTAAAAGTGGAAATTTGCACATGTATCTGTAGGCCTGAACCGGCATGAATGACCTAATTGTAGACTAATTACAGCCTGCATACCAGACCCTTGGGAGAACGTAGGAACAATCCATTACACTTATTTAGCCTCAAGATAACCATTGCCTGAAATGCAATTAGCAAAGACTGGAAGCTGGCAGAGTGCCTTCAACATCTTTAAGTAGAGGAAAGAGAAGGCATTGACATGGCGGTCTAAGAGTCAGAGAATTGTCAAGGCATATACGTTGTTTCTCAACTGTAGGAACTGGGATAAGTGGTGGGCTGAGATCCAAAAGCACTGGGAGTCGGACCAGTTGCCATGGAGACCAACAAGAAGAACCTCTGTTGTGTCTGCATTAAGTTTCAAAGCATAGTCCCTCACCCACAAGGCTACTGCAAGAAGAATGTTTTTTAAATGTTGCCTTAATCTGGCCCAAAGGATCATCAAGAAGAAGAATCAATAAAGTATTGTCTGCCCTGATCATGATGGTAAAGTCATATTACCTAATCAAACTGGCTATGCAAGCAACATAAATGTTAAACTGAGTAAGTTCTAATGAGGAACCTTGTGGAACTCCTTATGTCACTAGTTTGGATGTTGAGTAATGGGATGAAATCATTGTTGCATGACTTCTGTCTTGCAGCTATGAAGCAATCCAGTCTAGGACAGTGTTTGTAATCTCGTTCTCAGGAAGTCTGATTAGCAGGATGTTGTGACAGATCGTATCAAAGATGGCTGAGAGGTTAAGTAGTACCAATAATGCTCTGCCCCTTTCATCAAGCAGCCAACACAGCACGTTCACAACAGCCATGAAGGTTGATTCAGTACTACATAATAGCCTAAAAGTGGATTGTGGTGAATCAAGAACAGAACTGTGCTCCAGAAGCGCGGTAGTGGGTTTGTTGAATATGTTTTCCAGGAATTTGAGAGGGACTGGCAAAAGTGAAATTGATCCTTCATTACTCAGAATGCTGGGATCCCTACACAGCGTTTTCAATATGAGAGAAACTACAGCAGGCTTTCATGCTCTGTGTGGCAGAAAGAAAGCGTCAGAATCCCTTTCAGAGGGCCACGTGGCACGCAATGGCTACTTGTCCCCACTATGGTGATTGAGGCCTTTTACTACTAA
Organism: Triturus cristatus; assembly: GCF_964204655.1. Taxonomy (NCBI): domain Eukaryota; kingdom Metazoa; phylum Chordata; class Amphibia; order Caudata; family Salamandridae; genus Triturus; species Triturus cristatus. The sequence continues at coordinate 496,331,624 of NC_140588.1, forward strand.
TATCTTGGGGAACAACCTTCTATGGATCCTGAGCAACTCAGCCAAGTACCACTTCTGCACTTGACCCTCAGTGGTAGCTGTGGATGAGCTTTCAAAGGCTCCCTCTGGGGAGAAGTGTAGATACTGTTTGGTGAGCACAACTCATACCTCAAAGTACACACAGTAATGTCAATAAATCAATGTCCAGTCAAATACTTGATTTTGTAAGGGAAAGAAGTATTTTATTTCTAACTCTACACATGCCAAGGAATAACAACATTCATTAGCAACAACACAACCCCCTTGAGGTTGGGGGTTCTAATGTTTGTCAGACAAATCGGTGTCCCGCCCTTATCCTTGTAAAATGGTCCAGGTTATTTCCCATTCATATCCCCATTCACTGGTGGTCACATCCAGGGAACGCATTCAAAAGTGTCTATGATGCTGCAGCACCATCAGCAGCAAGTCCCAACGGGACTAACAAGCCCAGTTCAAGTTTTATTCTCTTCTTCAGCACAGACGCATTCATCGTTGTGGCAAGGAACCCGAGAGTTCTGATCCTGTTCGGAAAAGTTGGGCTACTTGCGGTTTATGCGACAGCACTCGGCAGATGAGGGCTCTCTTCCTGAGTGCCGCTATTGGCTTCGAAGTGATCGGGGATGCTCTCAGCCTACGAAGATACAGTAAGTCGATGCTCCCTATAAGGGGGGAGGGGTGGAAATCCAATCCTTCAGCTCCTGACTGGATCCCAGCTGGGGTGCAAAATTGTTTGCAGCATCCAGCACAGTCCTCGGGGGTCAATCAGGGTCAGTTTTCGCTGTGAATGCTCGACCTGCCAAACACAGTCACAGTTGTTCCACGGGCGATGGCCCAAACTTCCTGGCAGCCCCTCTGACATATCGGGTTGTAGAGGTACTTTACAAATCGAGTGCAGACTCCTCTGGTGCAATTGCCTCCACCTTGGTATGAGTCTCATTGCTTTGGTAGTGGTAACTTCAACGGTTACCCTCTTTGACATACAGGGTCACTGGAATGCAGTGGCACAGGCAAGGTAAATCCTGCATGGCGCATAGAAAATGGCTCAGTCCACAGCGGCCCTCTCCTGGCATACTGAGGTCGCCGGGTCAACAGTGCACACAGGCAACGACCCAATTGGTGCACAACTGTTCCCTGACACCTTGCTCAGGGAGCCTTCATGGTAGGGTTCCCCACTGGTCCTCGATCCCACCAATGTTCTCCTCTACCTGACAGGGCACACTGTTCTTGGCACGCAGGCAGGCACTGGTGCTCCAGGCTCCAGGGCAGGTGGTCCTAGTTTCCCTGGTTGATGTCCCTCACCCATCTGAGTGAATAGCAGGCTTTGGCCCTTGGTCATGATTACAGACAGATGTTTTGCAGAGCTTCCCCTTCTCACAGAGCCCATCTGGCTGCTTGGCAGATGACTCATTTTGGGGGCTCAACCTCCCCTTCTATAGTCCTTTTACAGACACCAAATATGATTTAGGGTCTGAGTCTTTGAGGTTTTATGTTCTTTTGAATTGCAAATTCTTCCTTTTCTTCTTTCCTCTTGAAAGGCTGTCTGTCACAGGAGGAAAGATTCCAAAGTGGTTGAACCCACAGCAAAGTTCATGGGAGTGACCCGAGTTCACACCTGGATGTCAGCCACAGTGATATGTGCATCAAAAGGTTAATCCTGGGCTCTAAACCATACTCTTTATGATTCCCTTATCAGACCCATCTCCTTCTTGACATGTGATCTATCACTGAATCAAAGAGCAACCTTTTGAATTGTAAAGGGGAAGTCTCTTCCTTCCTCCCTCCTGTGTTTGTCCCACCCGGCTCAGAAGAATGTCGCTATACACAAATCTGTCTGGGGGCATTCTTCTATACCTCATGTCTTCACCAGGCAGGCATGGGCTTCTCAAACTGGAACCTAGGGTCCTACATGTAATATACCATTGCTCTCAGTGTACTTTCACAGCACACACACACACTCCAGTACTGTTACCTCCATGCATTGTGCCATTAGAGACACATATATATATATAGCACACACGTTCAATCTGTGCACACTGTTTAGTACCATAGCCTTTCTCTATTGTACTAGGATGTGCTATTTGCAAACACACACACTGCCAGCACACCCACACTCACCATATCTGTGCTGTACAGCACAGCACTACATCTCTCATGTGATCTATTCCTCATAGGCATACATGCACTCAGTATGTGCACTAATCATTCATGTACTACATAGTACTACTCTATCCATGTACTGTACACTTGGAAGTCAGACATCCATCCATCACAGAGTCACTACTCCTGTGCTGCACAGCACTCCACATCTACCGGACTTCTCCTTTTCAAGGAATGGGAGCTCAAATGATTCCACACCAGGGTTCTAGGACCTGAGGGTAAACCTCATGAGGATCAGGAACTCACCCCAGCAGAGGCCAGCAAGGTTCAAGCAGTTCCAGTTGCAGGCAGCAGGCTAATTGGGATTTCATTCAGCTTGGAACACTTAAGTTTCACCCATGGAATGTCACCCTGGGACAGAGTAATGCAAAGCATTGATTTGCGCTGCATTGCGTTACTTTAGATTTATCAAGCCATGCAGAGCCATGCAAGGTGGCCTTGAGTAGCTTGATAAATCTGACTTAGTAGTTGCGTTGACCTTGCGCCCACTTGCATGGTGCAAGGACGATGCAACTCAATGATAAATCTGCCCCTCCATTTCTTTGTCTCTATGAAAAATGTTGTTCCTCATGGATAAATCTCTCTCAATACACCCCCTTGAAAAACGACTGCTCCCTTTTCATTCTCACTCAACAAATCCACATAATTGTGCCCTTGGCAGGAGTAATTTTATATCATTTCCATTGTAGTAGTCTACCTGGAAGACACTGGTAAACTCACAAGATTATGGTTGTTGAGCTGTCTTTTGTAGATAGACACACCCAGAAACAACCCCGATAATACCCTGTATCTGTATTTATGAATGCTAAAATTCAGCTGAGCTGGGAGAATGAATGCATTCATAAATGCACTATGGCCAGTCAAATTTCAACAATTCTGAGACTGTATGCTCAGATTCAGAATTTACATCTGTGCAGAGGACATTGTCCACACATAACTACAACTTAAGCGTGCACACAATTTCTTTGTGGATCAGTATTTGAAAGTTTAGAATTAAAGTTGCATAAGACCTTAACCACTATGCCATTATATCTTTTAATCATGAAATGTAATATCCCAAAACCCCAGGAGCTATTGACTCTGGACTTAATACATATTGAGCATCAGCAGTAAGTATGCTGGCAAAGGTAAATTATTCAGTTTAGTAGATTGTGTTCAGTGGAACTCTTGGCTAAACTCCAGTTCTTTCTGTCATTGACTCAATCCAGTCTGTTCATGCAAAACCCCAAAATAATCCAGAAAAAGATTAGGTTTGCACCGGACAGGTTGTTTTTGGGTTAGTTACGTTTTAGCTGTACATGGTTGAAATTCTAGTCCCTGATACTGTATTTCAATCAAAAACTAGCATCTACATTTCTCCAGTCGAGGCCCATCAGGGAATTAGAAATCAGGTTGAAATAAGACTTGTGTCACCACAGATGTATATCAAAATATTGTGTAGATTACTGTGTCAAAGTGATGTGTACTTGTGACTTTATTAGCCAGGTGCAGTCACGCCTTCCCTTATCACCTAGTGGCAGTCTCTGTCATTTAGGGTAGCAAACAAAATGTCAACATTGCACACTCATAAGTGTCATCAAATGGACCTAGAAAGAGATAACAATCATTCAGAACGGGTAAACAGAGGTGAAATGTGGAAACACTGACAGTACATTTGGCTATAGGAGAGCATTAATAACTTGTCTTTATAGGACTTGCAAGACCAGCTTTGCAATTTCATATAGGCGGCTCACTTGAAGAGAGCGGGAGCGAGATTAAAAGTGGAACGAAGATGGCACAGATCCATGGCAAAAGCATCCAGGTCTCCCTGAAGGTCCCTCAAAGAGAATGCCATGAACAATCAACTGTGGCTAAAAAGCCTACTGTGCCAAGGGAACCCTGAAAGCTGATAACGCTACAAATGAGCTGATCAAAGTTGTGAGAAGCTACTGACACTTTTCACATTGAAAATCAAAAACGTCATCCAACTTCTATATACGAGGCCGGTGGCATGGCTCAGAGTCAATAACACCTTGTCGCTGACCTTCAGCTTAGGTAAAGGTACCCAGCAGGGCTGCCCACTGTCCCTATGATTTTTGCACTTGCATTAAAGCCACTGGCTGCTTGGGTTCATGGCGACCTTCTCATTTAGGGTGTGTGTGGTAGAGGTGACTGGGAAGAACATATCTCCTTATACGCAGACATCATGCTGCTACATCTCACCGACCCAGTAATGTCGGTAGATAGGGTGCTGTAGGTGTTTCGTATCTTTGGGGATCATTAAGGCTACCTCATTAACTGGGACAAACCATACTTATACCCCCTGATTGGATGCTGTACGGATGCAATACCACTGGCATTCATGAGCTTTACATACTTGGGCATTTATGTCACACAGGATGCCATGGAGGTCTTGACATGGAATCTGTACGAGATTTTGGTAGGTTCCATTGTGAGATTAGTCACTGGAGGACGCTGTCGCTTTCGCTGATGGGTAGAGCTGCCTTATATAAAATGATGGCACTACCTTGGTTTTTGTATGCTCTACAGAATACTCCATTCCCAGTGCCAATCTGCCATCTTCAAGAAAATTGACCAGAAAGGCTGCCTCCTTCTGTGGAAACGGGTGAGTGCCAGGATAACTCTTCAAAAGTTCAATGGGGGAGGGGTCTATGATGATGACCTGCAGTCCCCGATATCCTTCCATATTATTGGGCCTCCCAGCTAGTAGTAATGAGTGGGTATATGCAGATCGGCATGAGCCGGCGCTTCGAGGGGACAGGGAGGGGATGGGCCCCAGGCACTGCTGAGTAGGAAGGGGCAGAGAAACACTTTGCTGATACACAATTGTTATGTTATGTTATGTTAAGGTGATTTCTAAAGCGTGCGATTACCCGAAGGTGTCCTGGCGCTAATTACTTCTCTTTAGGCAAGGCCAGGTCAGACAAGATTATATATCAAAAAGCCAGGTCTTTAAGTCCTTTCTAAAATTTAACAGATTATTGGCATTTCTCAAATGAAATGGGAGCTCATTCCAGGCCTTTATGGCACAAAAGGTGAAGCTTCGGCCGCACCAATGGACTTTTTTTGTAGACGGGACGGCAATCAATTTCGCTTCTGACAATCGAAGCGTGAGCCTTGGTTTATGCCATTGAAATTGCCTTTTGAGGTGGTCAGCTCCCTCTCTATAGAGTGCTTTGAACACCATGCATAGTGATTTAAACTGTACCCTGTTTCTAACCGGGAGCCAATGCAGTTTTTTTTATCACATTGGAGATCAGGGCAAATTTGGGGGTCCCCGTAAGGAGTCTGGCTGCGGCATTTTGGAACAGCTGCAACTTGTGCAACAGTTTTTGTTGTATGTTTAAATATAAACTGTTGCAATAGTCCAGCCTTGATAAGACCAGGGCCGTGACTACAGTTTTACGACAGTCTAGCGGCAGAAGATTCAAGACCTTTTTCACTGTTCTTAAAATGTACCCCGTTTTGGAAACTACCGCATTGACCTGGGCTCCCATAGAAAGTTTCTCATCTAGCAGGATCCCCAAATTTTTAACCTTCTTAGACGGGGTGGGGAGTGACCCCAGTGAAGCCGGCCACCATGAGGGGGTCCAAAAGTTTGGGTTGTTTCCAAACAGCATCACCTCGGTTTTATCCGAGTTCAGCCTCAGGCAGTTACCAGCCATCCATCTTCCGACTTCTTCCATACAGGACTGGAAGCGCCTGTCCAATCCGGTTTCTTTGCCAGGTAGTAGCGATACCACAATTTGCGTATCGTCTGCATACGAGGTGATCCCAAACCCGTAAGCACTAATAACTGGTGCCAGGGTTGAAACATATACATTAAAGAGAGTCGGGCTCAGGGACGACCCCTGCGGGACGCCGCATGGTAATGAAAATGGTTTTGATTGAAATTTCCCCAATGCTACTATCTGGCTTCTGTCGGAGAGAAATGAGTTAAGCAACTCCCAGGCTTTGCCCTCTACACCGCATTCTTTTAGACGGTCCATCAACCTCCCATGATGGACCGTGTCAAACGCGGCAATTGGACAGTGGTGGAGGTGTGGTCGACGGCCTTAAAATTCCTAGGATGGGCAGGGAAGGTGACAGAAGAAACACCCTGTGGGACAGCGATCTCCTCTCAGAGGTGTGAGGCCTGAAGGGTTTCTCACACTGGGGACTCCTGGACATTGACCAGTTAGGAATTGTATAAAAAGGGATGGGGCCCCTACCCTTTGAGTCCCCCCAGGTGGAGTATCAACTAGCAGGCGCAGAGCATTATCGCTACCTATATATGATTCACACCCTGGGAGTGCAAATACCGGTGGGGGGGGGGGGGTACAGGTGGAGGACTCTTCCCCCTTGGAGGACAGGCATATACTTGATCAAATGCCAGGCAAGTCCATTTCCTTCACATATAAAAAGATTATGAATAACCCCCCAGACACACTGGGTTCCTTAAGAGCTAAATGCGTGGCGGATCTGCTTTTGAGGGGTGCGAAGATAGCAATAGAGTTAAAGAGTCAGGGGAACATAAGCTAAAGGGTGAGAGCAAGGGCCAAAAAATAATCATAAGAACGCATGAACAAGATAAGAAATTAGTGTGGGAAAAAGGAGGGGATGGGAACAAAAAAGGAGTGGGAAATTGAGAAACCAGAATACGGTAGCTTGATGAAAATTACTTTCTCTCTTTTTGATGGGGCGTAGAATAAAGTCAGCCAAAGTGGTTTACTCAACCAAGCACGCTGACCAATTCATGTGAAAAGTTAACAGAGGACAGCATCGGTAAGAGAAATGTTGTCTCTATAACAAATAGTCAGGTTCACAAAGCAGCCTGGTTAAAGTCAGTAACCTACTATTGTTAGTTAATGGTATATTTGGAGTAGATTTTTCACTTGTCAATCATTTAGAACGAATCCAAGGAGAAATACTAGAAATGTATTTTATTCGATTTCTATGAATATTCATACTAGGAACAAACTGCCCTTCCTTGTTGTCAACTAAGAGGTAAAATGTAGGCGTAAATCCCGTGGAAATGTGCACTTGCACCATTAACTTTTAACTGGGAAATGTGTTTCCCTTTGGCATACACCCCAATTAAGTAGAGGGGAGAACCTTACCCTTCCCACTCCGGCAAGACACTTAACCTAGCCTTTAATATAGTTTTAGATGCTTTAGTATCTACGGCGGGAAACTACCTTCAAAAGACACTCTCATGTGACTGTTTCATTGCAATTTGTAGTAGCGCTTTTTTCACAGTAATACGTCTATTTTGCGCACGCCCATGTTCACTACTCTGTATTCTGTTAGGCGAGGCAAAAAGTAGGGGCATATTATCAAGCCAGGCGATAAAATTATCGCCGCTTTAGCGGCAGAAAACTGCCTCTAAAACGGCGATAATGGGCTTGATAATATGCTCTATGGAATTCCAATTGAAGCCCATGTTAGACGCCCTTCACATTTAACATGGGCTTCAATTGGAATTCCATAGAGCATATTATCGCCTGGCTTGATAATATGCCCCGTAGTGTTTTTATGCACCCAAGTTACAAACGGTGGGGCAGATTTGCAAGCCCCTTGCGCCACGTTTGCGTCACTTTTAACATGGCAGAAGTGACGCAAAAGTGGCGCAAGGGGCTTGTAAATCTGCCCGGAGTACACATAAAAGAGTATTACTCGTGACCCAGAGGCATAACGCAGGCCCCTGGAGCACAGGGGTCGTGGGTGGTGCAACCCTTCAGGAGGTCCCAAATTCCTAGAAGGCCCCAGTCAATCTGGGGCCGATGGGAGACTCTGGGCCCCAGAGTCTGGGGCCCCTCATGGCGTTCTTCGTTGCAGGTTATTTCTGTACCAGACGGAGCGCAGTGCATAAAGGCAGAGCAAGCATTAGTTGCCGATGGCGTTCACTGTGGAAGGCTCGACAGATAAGTACTTTTCAATCTGTTGCTTTTACTGACAGATGATAAAAACCAGAGCCAGGAAAAAGAATGACCTGTAAGCTTGGAACTCTCCCCGCTCTGTTAGCACCATTTACACCGCACCTCGCCTGCACAGTTGTTTTTATACTCCAGGCTGTGAGCCCTTACGCTTTACTTTCCTGAACGTGCACGTGGTAATGTAGCAATGCACGTTCACATACCAGAGATGGGGGCGCAGGTAACCCAGACGCCCATTGGTCAGCTGAAGAACTCCGCTTCAGGGCCAACTAATTAGTAATGCTTTGCAGCTTAAGCCTCCTCAATACAAACAACTTGTTTGTAGCGCAGCACTAAATCGAGTTCTGGCATCCCTTCACTCGGATTACATCAAAATGGCGACATGTCTCGACAGTTCAACCAATTAAAATTCAGACCTGGTAATGTCATTTTATGACACTTCTCAGTCTTCCTGTTTTCCACGCACAAGCCTTCATTTCTTCCATATGCTGGAGTTCATATTAAACGTAGGTTCGCTTACTGCGGTTATCACATGGAATTCATAAATGAGTTAATAGGTCCTAAATGAGATCCCCGTAATGGGGTAAGAAACCATAATTTTAAAGTTTGGCATAAGTTATGTTATTTCGTCAGTTCATTGGTCAGCAGTGCTTTACTTGTTATAATTGAGAAGTAACTTGATAAAATAATAGAAAGTTGTAAATGGTTGCTTCGATGAAAAGCATTAGCAATTTAAATTTGATACCATGTAAAGCAAAATCTCCAGTATGACAACAAACAGGCACATCACTTTATCATTCACCGCATCAATCATTTAAGCCACATATTTTCTTTGTCTTAACTTTGCCATCCATTCCACAGACTTGCACCCCTACAATAGTTCCAAGTCGACCAACTAAAGGAACTGAACCAATTTTGAGATTCGTTATTCAGGGTAATGATTACAAAAACAGGTGTGTAGCTTGAACTCAAAATATTGCATCCCACTGACATGGGCTCTGCAGCGACTGGCTGAAACTACTACCTGTCTCAGAGCAGCCCGAGCAGGGTTGGACTGGGACCCAAAATTGAGCCGAGAAATACATATGACCCACGTATGTAAATCTACACACCTTGCGCTCCAGCAAAATTGTTTGGTTGTACTGGTTGGGTGCAGGGGTCACACAAAGGGTTGCCCAGCAGTGTCAGAGACAGCGACAAAATGAAAGAAGCATTGGCAAAGCCATTAAATCTTGCCTACACGTGACCTATTTGCTTTAGCAATCTGTTTTAAGCATGTTGTACACCAGTATGGCTACTATTCAGCATGGTTAAAACTTAGTGGCATGGAGTTCTGTAGAGTTTCATAGAGTGTCATACAGTGTCTCAGAGTGGAGTAGAGTGGAGTAAAGTGGAGTGGGGAGCAGTAGAGTGGAGTGGCATAGAGGGGTGTAGAGTGTAGTGTCATAGAGTGGTGTGTCATAGAGTGGAGTGACGTAGAGTGCCGTAGAGTTGAGTGTTGTAGAGTGGAGTGGCGTAGAGTGGAGAACAGTATCACAGAGTGTAGTGTGTTATAGTGAAGTGTTCTATAGCAGTGTGATGAAGTGGAGTGGAATGGAGTGTCCCAGAGTGGAGTGGAACGAAGTAGAGTAGATTGTCATAGAGTGGAGTGGAGCAGAGTGGTGTGGAATGAATTGCAGTGTCGTAGAGTGAAGTGGAGTGGATTAGAGTAGAGTGGAGTGGATTAGAGGATTAGAGGGGAGAGGATTAGAGTGGAGTGGAGTGGAGTGGACTAAAGTGGAGTTGTTCAGAGTGGAGTGAAGTGAAGTAGATTAGAGTGGATTGGATCAGAGTGATTGGAGTGGAGTGGAGTGGAGTGGAGAAAAGCAGAGTGGATTAGAGTGGTGTGGAGTGGATTGGATCGGAGTGAACCAGAGTGAAGTGGAGTGGATTATGACAGAGTGAATTAAAGTGTATTGGATTAGAGTGGAGTGGATTAGGGTGGATTAGAGTGGTGTGGATTAGAGTGGAGTAGATTAGAAAGGAGTTGATTAGAGTTAACTAGAGCGGATTGAAATGGAGCAGATTGGAGTGGAGTGGACTGGAGTGGTATAGATTAGAGTAGAGTGAAATAGAGTGGAGTGGATTGAAGTGGATTAGAGTTGAGTGGATTGGAGTAGATTGCCATTGATTGCAGTAGAGTAGACTGCAATGAATTGGATTCCAGTGGATTGGACTGGAGTGGATCAGATGGATTAGAGTGGAGTAGAGTGGATATAATTGGGTTGGATTATAGTAGAGGTGATTAGAGTGGAGTTGATTAGAGTGGATTTGATTGGATTAGAGTAGTTTAAAGTGGCGTGTTTGGAGTGGAGTGGAGTGGACTAGAATAGATTGGATTAGAGTGGATTAGAGTGCATTGGAGTGAGTGGAGAGTACTTGAGTGCATCAGAGTGCATTAGAGTGGAGTGGATTAGAGTTGGGTGGAGTGGATTTGAGTGGAGTGGATTAGAGTGGATTTGAGTTGAGTAGATTATTTCAGAGTGGTGTGGAGTGGAGTTGAGTTGACTCGAGTAGAGTAGAGTGAAGTGGAGTGGATTGAAGTGGATTAGAGTGGAGTGGATTGGATTAGAGTGGATTAGAGCAGATTGGAGTGGATTAGAGTGGATTGGAATTGGTGATAGTGGATTAAAGTGGTGTGGATTATAGTGGAGTGGATTGGAGTGGAGTGGAGTAGGGTGGAGTGGATTATAGTCTTACAGTAGATTGGAGTGGATTAGAGTGGATTGGAATGGGCAGGAGTGGATTAAAGTGGAGTGGATTAGAGGGGAATGGATTGGAGTGGATTAGAATGGAGGCGATTAAGGTAGAGTGGATTGGAGAGGATTAGAGTGGAGTGGATTAGAGTGGAGTAGATTTGAGTTAATTAGAGTGGAGTGGATTTGAGAGGATTAGAGTAGAGTGGAATAGAGTGGATTGGATTAGAATAGAGTGAATTAAAATAGAGTGGATTGTAGTGGATTAGATTGTAGTGGATTAGAGTGGTGTGCATTAGAGTGGAGTGGACTGGATTGGAGTGGATTGAAGAGGAGTTCTGTAGAGTAGAGTGAATTGGTGGCAAGTGTTTTGGAGTGGATTTGATTAGAGCGGAGTGGATTGGAGGCGAGTGGATTCGAGTAGATTGGAGTGTAGTGGGTTCGAGTGGAGTGGATTAGATATGAGTAGATCAGAGTGGAGGGGATTATAGTGTTGGATTAGAATGGAGTAGAATGGAGTGACGTGGAGCGAAGGATGCACACACAGTGAATCATTCTTGCACAATTGCTGTCAAGTACAAAGCTCCCAGAACTCTGCCCCCAAAAGCTGGGTGACACAGCATGACTAAGGGTGTGTGGAGCGTGGCTTAGGGTGTGCAGGGGGTGCGTGAGAGAATGATGAATCTGAGTGATTCACTGTAGGTCAACACTTTTAAGCACATAATATTGTAGAGCCTCTACTGTATTTGCATCTTTCTAAAACAGACTGAATGAGTGCAGAGTCTTCCAGAAAAGTGTACTAATTTCTACCACTGCTGCACAACACAGGATTAATTGTAATAATGGAGATCCACCGCCAGCAGTAAAAGTCTAAAATCACTATACACAGACAGTTTTGTTTCCATATGCATCTGCTTTTAGCTCTAGAACTTAAATATATTAAGAATGTAATCTATAATCATGCGTGTAATATATGCATATCAAAGCAACATTAAATGCAGCACACCCCAAATGAGCCCAATTAGTCACATTAACAAATAGCAAGTGTTATTTATTCTTCACTCAGAATAGTCTACCATGTCCGCACATTGTAGCCAAGGCCCTACAGAGGGCCTAACAAGTGCCCATTATGCGTGCATAGTCATCATCAAGAAGACATGAAACAACAAGCACACACACACTCGTTCTCTCTGCAGTATGCAGTATTAAAACCTCTGTATATTCTGGAGAAGTCTCTAAAATAGGGCACACTTGCCTCTCAGGGAAGGGAAGGTGAGCAGTCATAGGGTTCTCAAGGGGTTAGTATGGGGGCAAAAGTTCAGAACTCAACAATAAACCAGCAGACACAATGAAGCATGGTCCAGCCCAGTGCTTGAGTTTAAGTGAAAGAAAGTAGTTTAATCACACAGCACTACTCCACATTAGACAATGCAATTAAGGGGAATGTAATACAATGTTACAATTCTAATTGCGTATAAGTGCTATACACTTCTGTACTCACTCCTCGCTTACGGAGCTTCCTACTGTCTGCCATCCCTGGTTTCTAAAAGGAGAAATGTACTGTCTAGGCACACCAGCAGTCACTCTATCGCCCCTATGGCGTATGTCTGCCAACAGTTCAGTTTGCTTTACTTCTGGACAATAGCAGCATGAAAAAGTCTTCGTTCATGCAGCAGGCTTGCGCCCACTCCTCAGACCCTCATTCGCATATGCTTTATAGCCCTGCAGTTGTCTGCTTTCAGTAGTTTGCGTCATGGCAGTTGCTGGACAGATGCAAGCAGCAGGTCATCTCCACTTGCGCTTGCGATGGGAACACTTCAGCGACCTCAGTGTGGCAGGGTCCACTGACAGCGTTCAGTCCCTGAAGTTGCGGCCTCCCTCCGTCTTGCACTGGAGGGACTCTAATTCGGTAGTTGTGACCTCTGGGCTGATCTTGACTTTGCAGATGGTCCTGATAGTGTCTGATTCTGGGCCAATTACGGTGCACACCTCAGCAGCATAGCAGCACTCAGGTTCTGATGCCGGCAGTGCTAGTTTTCAGTCATGGCAGTCTGCCTATTTCAGTCAGTGATTGCTTTTCGTAGAATGCTTGATACTGGTCATGAATGATGAGATCTGTTAACAGAACCCTTTTCCACGTGTGGTTTACTCCTGTCATGCTCTCTGTAAGTTGCTCCCTCTCTCAGGTTATTCCCACATCTCAAACATGCTGGGCGTCTCCCCCTGGACAGTCTTTCATCCGACAGGGCCAGTAACACTCTTTCCATCCCTCAGCAGGCAGGCATGTTTCTATATTTCTAAGCAGCCCCCTATACCCTCTAGCAGAAAGTGCAGACATCCCGTGATATCACCACACCTGGGAGACTGGCAGTCAGGCAGACTTCAGCCCTGGTCAGACCACAATTCCTCAAGATCTCTGTGTGTGGAGCACGTTCTTCCTTGGAACTGGAATACAATGAGGTGGTTTGGATCAAATTTATATATACATCTTCTAGGCAGGGTATGTGAATCCACTCTCTGAAGTTTCAGAACCACATTGGCTAGATTCTCTTGCAGACGTAATTTTCAGGCTGCGTCCCAGACACAGCCTTTGTGGTAAATGATATCTTTCACAGCAGAGAGCAATAAGGATGGCCGCAAGCAGCACTATCCAAAATGTGGGCATAATGAACTGTGAGGCTTCTGAACCTGACTGTCATCAGTCTTCCTGAAGCAGCAACCAGAGATGGGTGAAAGGTCAGCTTCTGCCAAGAGACATCCTTAACTTGAACCAGTCTAATCCTTCACTTCTACTATCTACCACTTAACAGTGCTCAGGAAGAACTGAAGAGCAGTTCTGTGCTAACTTGGCCCCCATGGAATGTCTGAAGGGACCTTTGTTTCCATCTCCACCCTTTAGCCACAGGAATGCAGGCAATGCACTTCCAGTCTAGGGAAAGCTGTCCTCATCTTCCATCTTGTGTCAGCTAAACCAGGGGGATCCAAAATGAATCCGGATGGCGTTAGTACTCAGACTCACAGCATAGAGTCCTACTAATAAGCACTCACACACACACACACACTCACAAACACACAACATGTAGGTGTCAGCAACACATTTTGGGTTTCACATCACAAAAAGGAACTTTACACAAGTGGGTTCAGTAGCCTGCCCTCATATTGACCCAAGAATAAGGTCTGGTCACATTATAAATCCACAAAAACACTATGCTACCCCCACCGCTCAATATGATAGACTGAAGGTACGCACAGTAGTCCACTGCAATCTATAATTACATACTTTATACATCCCTCCAGGTCACAGGACAGGCCCTGAACTTCACATGGTCATGGATAGGCTCTGTAGAAGCAAGATAAGTGTGACTCCAGTGCCAAAAAATAAAAGTCAGAATACCAATTTCACTTTCAGTCGGGCACTTAGGGCAAGAGTACACACCTGTTTACCATGCAAAGGACATTCCTGACCCAACAGTCACAGTTCCTCCTATCGCCAAATTACTTATCACCTGGCTCCTTCTCTCCGGCATCAATGGACACATGGAGAAGTAGAAGGAAGAAAGACAAGTGGGTGACTGCTGGCTGGAGTCCACTCACTCACCACTCCCACAATGCAGCATCCTCATGAATCTTATCCTTTTCTCCCCTTGGCAAAAAGAATAAGTCTGGGCTGAGTTGGAGTCTCAGGACTGTCAAGTTTTAGTAAAAGCAACATCGGGAATTTCAGCACTGTCAAGTATCAGGCTTTTCTGTTGCCCTTGCAGTCACGAGCAGAGTTTATCTATAGGAAGGTTGACAGTGCAGGTACGCCCTCATATACAAAGAGATATGGGAGATCTGCCCTATATACTGGCCATATAGTTTCCGTGATCAAGAGGTCAATGTTACTAGCGCAGCTCTTATAGCCATGGTGTTGATCCAGTTTCAAAGACATTTGCAGCTCTAATTAGATTCATGCAAGCTAAAACTACACAAAAAAGTGTGACAGAAAGAAAAAGTATAGAAAATATGGAAAACTCAATAATGAACATCATATAATGCTTGCATAAAATGTGTTTCGCTTGGACATGGTTCTGAAACTCTCAATGCCATAAAAGAGTATATTTTAATAATAGAAGAGGCCTGAAAAATCGGCAAGGTTAATTAAGTACAAAGGTTTTGTAGACCTTCATGTTCATGGCAGCCAGCAATCCCTTGACCATAGGTAAACACAGATACCCCCTTTATCTCCAAATTGCATGAAGTATGTCAGTGAGGAAGGGTTGTCAGGTGTTAATTTTCTTGTGATTTCTGAATGATCTCAGCAAATAATTGGTTTGGAGCAGATATCAAGACAAAAAACATTCTGGACTTAATTCAGGGGGGCACTGGGCAGACTGGGCAGACAGGGGCTAGTGTACCTCAACCTTCGGAGTTGAGGGCAATTGTTTTTGGTGTTGCATTGCCTGTGCCACATAGCTCTGCAAAGCAGGCCACGTACAACCCCTTCCACACTTAACTCTCAAGATAGAGAGGGCGAGGAGTCATAGGCTCCTACGGAATGTACTGCGTGGCTGCTTGAGCTCAACAATCAAACAACAGACACAATAAAGATATTCAGCCTAGTGCTTATCTTTGCAAAAAAGAAAGTACTTTAGTCCGAAAGTTTTGCTAAAAGCTACACACTTCACTGAGCGTACACAAGTCAGTGATTGTGGGTGCTATTTCATGAAGGTGCTGCTTCCAGCCTGCTCCTTCTCTGTTCCCTTCCTGGTGATCTCCCTGAGTTCTGGGTTTTCCCCATCTCTAAGCGCAATCAGGAGCATCGTGAATCAGTCTTGGGTGCAGCGCGGTTATCCACAGTTCAAAACTGTGCTCAGTCTTTATCTACCCCTGCATCTGGATAGGTGAGTTCACAAGAGTCCTTTCTGCTGCCATCATAGTCTCAGAGCAAGTCTCCTGAGTACTCAAAAGAGCCACAGAAATGTGATAAATCCCTGCCATAGTTCATCGGAGTCGGGCGCGGGCCACATTTAGAAGCACCTGGTCCTAGCCGTTCCTTCAAAGGCTGTGGCGTCTTGTCTTGGAGGGAAGAACTTGAAGATCAAGCCGTGCCGTCTTGATGGTGCAGCTCCAGCTTAGCAAGTGCAGCTCACAAGTTAGCTAATTAGCAGTCCTTTCTAGACCGCAGCTAGGTGCACTCTCAGCAATCTGCAGTTTCAGCCCCTGTCTGGGCCTACTGTAATCAACAGATGTATCCCCAATGGGGCCTTCAGCAACGGTAGCTGCGGTTGCCACCACATGGGACTACTTTATTCAGCAGATGCAGTCCTGACTGGGTCCTCAGCAAACCTTAAATGCAAACCCTATGTGAGCCTAGTGTATTCAGTAGATTAAGCCCTGTTTGGTCCTTCTGTGGTCACGCAAATTCCCCCAAAGGAGACCTTTGGCAATCACACAACATCTGTGTTGTGGTTCCCATCAGAAGCTGGAGTGAACGTCCAGAGGTTCCAGAGGCACCAGTGTTTCTCCATATCACTCTAGCGCAGCTTGCTTCTTCGAGTCTACCCCACAACCACTGGGGATGCTCTGGACCTCACTCTTGCCTGGACATTCTCTCTTCCTGCACTTCCTGCAGGTGTGGCAGGCTTCTTCCCTCTTTTAGCAGGCAAGCAGGCTTCTAGGTGTTTCAGGGTGGGTACACTGATCTACCACCAAGAAGGCCAGACTTAAGGTGATATCTCTCACCTCAGGGAGACTGACTATCTGGTAAACACCAGCCCTGGTTGAACAGCAGTCCTTTGAATACTCTGCATAGTACTCTCCTACTTGGTCAGAAGAGGACTTAGAACTGGAACAAATAAAGTTGGTTTGGGTCCCACTTTTATACACTTTTAGATAGTCTTTTATGTATTCATATGTAAATCACCCAACTCACTGGTTTGGGTGGTTTCTTCCTTCAAGTGTCCTTTCCAAGCAGTTCTCCAGTTACAGTCTTTATATAGAGTGAGGCTTCTCACCACAGATAGTGCTGGGGATATCTCTTCCTGGAGCTCCCAAATGAGGCACAAAAGCAGTGTGAGGTTTCTTCAGATGGCCTGACCTGACCTCAGGCACCCCCGCGCCGCACGGCCACCAGCTGTAGCGTGTGCGTCCCCTCGCTACTGTCCTCAGCCTCGCTGAGCCCGCCCCGTCGACCCCGCCCCCCGCCGTCACATTTGGTGTGTGCTCCTTCTTTCTGTGCTGCCTGTATCGTTTTGCCCTTCTGTTCTGTGCCCTGATTGTTTTTCCTTTATTTTCTGTGCCTGCATTGTTTTAGCGCCGCTCTCTGTGCCCCCCCACCTGCTTCCCGCTCCCCGCTTCCCGCCGCCTGCGTGCGGCCACGCCCCCTTACCTTCTGTGCCCTCCCCGCTCCCACCTCCCAGCTGCTCCGCCCTCCCTCCCACTTGGCCATAAATGGCGACCGTGCAGCGCAGGTGAGTGTGACCTGACCTCAGGACACCCCCGCGCCGCACGGCCACCAGCTGTAGCGTGTGCGTCCCCTCGCTACTGTCCTCAGCCTCGCTGAGCCCGCTCCGTCGACCCCACCCCCCGCCATCACATTTGGTGTGTGCTCCTTCTTTCTGTGCTGCCTGTATCGTTTTGCCCTTCTGTTCTGTGCCCTGATTGTTTTTCCTTTATTTTCTGTGCCTGCATTGTTTTAGCGCCACTCTATGTGCCCCCCCACCCGCTTCCCGCTCCCCGCTTCCCGCCGCCTGCGTGCGGCCACGCCCCCTTACCTTCTGTGCCCTCCCCGCTCCCACCTCCCAGCTGCTCCGCCCTCCCTCCCACTTGGCCATAAATGGCGACCGTGCAGCGCAGGTGAGTGTGACCTGACCTCAGGACACCCCCGCGCCGCACGGCCACCAGCTGTAGCGTGTGCGTCCCCTCGCTACTGTCCTCAGCCTCGCTGAGCCCGCTCCGTCGACCCCGCCCCCCGCCATCACATTTGGTGTGTGCTCCTTCTTTCTGTGCTGCCTGTATCGTTTTGCCCTTCTGTTCTGTGCCCTGATTGTTTTTCCTTTATTTTCTGTGCCTGCATTGTTTTAGCGCCACTCTCTGTGCCCCCCCACCCGCTTCCCGCTCCCCGCTTCCTGCCGCCTGCGTGCGGCCACGCCCCCTTACCTTCTGTGCCCTCCCCGCTTCCACCTCCCAGCTGCTCCACCCTCCCTCCCACTTCGCCATAAATGGCGACCGTGCATACGCGCAGCGGGCGCGCCGATTGTGTGCCGAAGGTGCGCCAAAGGTAAGCCCGTCTGCGCCCGTCCGTGCCTGGCCCGCGCCCAGCGCCCGAACCCCTGGCCCCCGAGGACCCCAGCCCACCGCCAGACATACGACGCCGCCACCCTCAACGCACTCAACACCGGCCGAACCCCAGGATGCCACCAAGCCACCCCGAGACGCACCCACGGACCTTTCAGCTGCCTCACCTGCAAGTTCACCTGCATCCGGACCTGCCCCACACCAGCACCCGCCAAACCGAACACCAGCAGCAACCACCTCAAGTGCATCCTGCTCAACACCCGCTCCGTCCACAGACACGCCATCGAACTCTGGAACCTCCTCGACACCACATCTCCAGACGTTGCCTTCCTCACGGAAACCTGGATGAACGACTCCTCAGCGCCCGACATCGCCATGGCCATCCCAGAGGGATACAAGATCACCCGGAGGGATCGCAACAACCAGACTGGAGGAGGCATCGCCATCGTCCACAAGAACACCATCCGCATCACGACCAACACCGACGACACCCTGACTACCGCCGAACACCTACACTTCCAGATCCACACCGACCCCAAGACCACCCTCAGAGGCACCCTGATCTACCGACCCCCGGGACCACGCACACCATTCAGCGAAGACATCGCCGACTTCATCAGCCCACGCGCCCTCCCCTCCGCAGACTACATCCTCCTGGGGGACATCAACTTCCACCTGGAGAACAACAAAGACCGCAACACCACCACCCTGCTTGACAACCTCGCCAACCTCGGACTCAAGCAGCTGGTGTCCACCCCCACCCACCTCGCCGGACACACACTCGACGCCGTCTTCTCATCCAGCAAAGACATCGCCTTCAGCCACGCCACTGGACTCCACTGGACGGACCACAGCTGCGTCCACTTCACCTTCAGAAGAACCACGATCCACCACCACCAGCAACAGGATACTCGAAGAAGCTGGAACAAGATCACAGCCGACCAGCTCGCCGCTTCCGTGAGCCAGCACCCTCCAGCCAGCTCAGCGAACCCTAGCCAGGCCGCCGACAACCTCACGAAGTGGATCAGCACCTGCGCGGATGAACTCGCCCCACTGAGGACCCCGCCCAGCAGACCCGGCAGCAAGAAGGCCCCATGGTTCACCGACGAACTCAAGAGCTCCAAGAAGAACTGCCGAGCCCTCGAGAAAGCCTGGAGAAGGGAGCCAACACCGGACAACATGACCACCCTCAAGCTCGCCACCCGGAAGCACCATCAACTAATCCACGCCACCAAGAAAACTGCATTCAAGGACCGGCTGGACAACAACGCACACAACTGCAAGGAACTCTTCAACATCGTGAAAGAGCTCTCCAACCCCAACGCCGGAAACAACAACATCACCCCGTCGCAAGACCTCTGCAACTCCCTCGCCTCCTACTTCCACAACAAGATCGCTGACATACACAACAGCTTCATCCCACAAACAACGCCCCCCACGACCGCACCAACGCCCCCCACCACCACCCTCAGCGCCTGGACCCCGATCAACACAGAAGACACCATCCGCATGATGAACTCTATCCACTCCGGATCTCCGACCGACCCCTGCCCTCACCACGTATTCAACAAGGCCGACGCTGTCATCGCACCCCACCTGCGGGACATCATCAACACCTCCTTCGACGCCGCCACCTTCCCTGAGAGCTGGAAGCACGCCGAACTCAGCGCTCTGCTAAAGAAACCAACAGCGGACCCCACCGAACTCAAGAATTACCGCCCCATCTCGCTCCTCCCGTTTCCAGCCAAAGTCATCGAGAAGACCGTCAACAAGCAGCTGGCTGCCTTCCTCGAGACGAATGGATCCCTCGACCCCTCACAGTCTGGCTTCCGAGCCAACCAGAGCACCGAAACCGCCCTCATCGCTGCCACCGATGACATCCGAGCCCTGCTGGACAATGGAGAAACAGCGGCCCTCATCCTCCTAGACCTCTCCGCGGCATTCGACACTGTCTGCCACCGCACCCTAGTGCAGCGCCTCAGCAACGTCGGAATCCAGGAGAAGGCACTGGAATGGATCATCTCCTTCCTCGACGGAAGGACACAGAGAGTCCGCCTACCACCGTACAAGTCAGAGGCCACCAAAGTCATCTGCGGCGTCCCCAAGGATCATCACTGAGCCCCACGCTCTTCAACGTCTACATGAGCCCCCTTGCGGCCATCGCACACCAACACAACCTCAACATCATCTCCTACGCAGACGACACCCAGCTGATCCTCTCCCTGACCAACGACCCCGCCGCCGCCAGAGCCAACCTCCACGAAGGGATGAAAGACGTAGCCGAGTGGATGATGACCAGCCGCCTGAAACTGAACTCAGACAAGACGGAAGTCTTCATCCTGGGCTCCTCGCCCTCCACCTGGGACGACTCCTGGTGGCCCCCCGCCCTGGGCACCGCACCCAAACCGACAGACCACGCACGAAACCTGGGCTTCATCCTGGACTCCTCCCTCTCCATGACCAGACAAGTCAACGCCGTCTCCTCGTCCTGCTTCAACATCCTGCGCATGCTACGGAAGATCTTCCGGTGGATCCCCACCGAGACCAGGAAGACGGTCACCCAGGCCCTTGTCACCAGCCGACTGGACTACGGCAACGCCCTCTACGCCGGAACCACCGCCAAGCTCCAGAAGAGACTCCAACGGATACAGAACGCCTCAGCCAGACTCATCCTCGACATCCCCCGAAGCAGCCACATCTCCGGACATCTGAGAGACCTGAACTGGCTCCCCGTGAACAAGAGAATCACCTTCCGTCTCCTCACCCACGCACACAAAGCCCTACACGACCAAGGCCCGAGCTACCTCAACAACCGCCTCAACTTCTACGCTCCCAAACGCCATCTCCGATCAACCAGCCACGCCCTCGCCGCCGTCCCCCGCATCCGAAGAGCGACAACAGGAGGAAGGTCCTTCTCCTACCTGGCCGCCAAGTCCTGGAACTCCCTCCCGACCGACCTGCGCCTGACCCAAGACCACCTCTCCTTCAGGAAGAAGCTCAAGACCTGGCTGTTCGAGCAGTAGCGGCACCCCCCACCCCCCCCAAGCGCCTTGAGACCGTCCGGGTGAGTAGTGCGCTCTATAAATGGCTTTGATTGATTGATTGATGGCTGTTATCAACCCAGCTAAAGAAGTAATTAGGGAAAGACACAAGGACAAGCATCACTAGGGATGTCTTCACTTTTCGCAAGAGAGTCTGCAGTCCTACCTCTCATCCTTACCAGCCACCAAAAGGCAGTGCTCGGATGGACTAATCAGCAGCGTTTTGCTAACACAAACGCTCACAGTATGTATAAAGACAGCCCTATTTCCATTCCTCACTTCAGAGTCAGGGTCTCCTCACTCCAGCTGTGTAAATAATACACTTCCACTGCCTGGAAGCACATACCTTACCCGTCATCTAATGCTAGACTGCACTGCTCTCCAATATTCTGGCCACTCAAAGCATGCATGTGTTACACTTGCTAACACACAGGCACGCTTAACCCACACTTGACGTGTCATTGAAAGGGTCTGCGCATACATATAGAAGAATTTTACATAGATAGGTCAGTTAGGCTTCAAATTGAATTACTCAATTAGGAAATTTTGGTCACAATGTGAATTCTCTTAACCACTGTAGGCTGCCACCACCACTCTATGCATCATGTTTATGGTGGGGACAGTAGTCATTGTCAGTACTAAGCCCATGCTGGATGCTCCCCTTTGGGAGACAGAACAGGTCCAGGGCCACTCATAACCAGGGACACGCCATGTCTTTTTTCACATGACTACACTTGAATGATACCAGGCTAAAATAAAAAACAGGATACTAGATATACATACAGTAAACACTCAGGGAAGGGGAACCCACCCATATGGCATGCAGCGGATATTCCCGTCCCCACAAACCTACAATCCCATTCTGTTCATCCTAAGGAACCCTACTCAAACACAGATCTCCCCTCTGATGTTGTGATTCATATTGATCATTAATCGAACATTTCCTTTGAGTTTTTACTATAAGCATGTTCCAAATGTTGATGTTTCGCCTCTGCATTCCTCAAACAGGAGCAGTGCAGTGAAAAATGAGAACTCAAATGTACCTTTCCTGGAAGATTTAATTGCAGATGTGCCAGCATTAAATAGCAAGGACCCCCATTGTTATCAAACTCTAAAAACGGAAAAAGCCTATGCATGTGATTTTAGAAAGATGCGGAATATACATACCTGGGAGCCTTAGCTTGGAAACAAACAGCGGAATATAGGCAAGGCCTTTTTAGGTCTCGCGAGCCAAAGGCTCGAAGAGACATTTTATATCTGGGCTTTTCAAAGTGCTGCCGTGGCCTAAAGCTACAGTGCACGTGAACGTGCACGCGCGCAGCGCCATGTGTCTTAACTCCGTAGCGATCGTAATCACGATCACTTTCACTTTCGCGGGCTCCTCTGTTGCTGGCATTCCCCCCTCCCTTCTCGCCCAGCCCTTCTTGTTTTTTTTTACTTTAAGCGCGAGGCGCGCGTGCGGCCAATGCTTGCTTTTTAATGGCTGCATACAAAAGAGCGTGCCACAAGATTTAGCTGTTATAAGGCACATCACAGCTGGCGCCAATCACTGCTAGGGACCCTGATGTAATTGCCACTAGTATGAAGCGGATGTATGACGTTACAACGCACACTTTTACAACGCATGCACTTACAACGCATTTTTTACAACGCATAATCCATTACAACGCATGACATTACAACGCATGACACTACAACGCATTTTTAAAAAATACCTTTACAACGCATTACCATTACAACGCATACTACCTTTACAACGCATACCATTACAACGCATAATATTAAATTACATTTAAGGTAAGTATTAGATAGTATAGGGGTAAAAATTACTATTCTAACTCCAGGGGGTGCAACAGTAGGGTAAATGTTGGATAGTATAGGGGTAAAAATTACTATTCTAACTCCAGGGGGTGCAACAGTAGGGTAAGTGTTGGATAGTATAGGGGTAAAAATTACTATTCTAACTCCAGGGGGTGCAACAGTAGGGTAAGTGTTGGATAGTGTAGGGGTAAAAATTACTATTCTAACTCCAGGGGGTGCAACAGTAGGGTAAGTGTTGGATAGTGTAGGGGTAAAAATTACTATTCTAACTCCAGGGGGTGCAACAGTAGGGTAAGTGTTGGATAGTATAGGGGTAAAAATTACTATTCTAACTCCAGGGGGTGCAACAGTAGGGTAAGTGTTGGATAGTATAGGGGTAAAAATTACTATTCTAACTCCAGGGGGTGCAACAGTAGGGTAAGTGTTGGATAGTATAGGGGTAAAAATTACTATTCTAAATCCAGGGGGTGCATCAGTAGGGTAAGTGTTGGATAGTATAGTGTAATATTATGCGTTGTAATGGTATGCGTTGTAATGGTAGTATGCGTTGTAATGGAATGCGTTGTAAAGGTAGTTTTTAAAAATGCGTTGTAGTGTCATGCGTTGTAATGTCATGCGTTGTAATGGATTATGCGTTGTAAAAAATGCGTTGTAATGGTAGTGCGTTGTAAAAGTTGCGTTGTAAAGGTTGTTCCCCGTATGAAGCGGTGTTTGTCTAAGAACATTTTGGAGTTGCTCTGTCATCGTGTCTTGTGCAGCCATCTCGAGGGTTGCTGCGTCTGTGGCAGCAGCCTCTCTTCTAGGTGCCATTAGGGGCAATCTGAGTAAACATGCTTCTGACCCACTCCTTGCATGCGCTTGGCTTTCCGATAACTTCCTTTCAGGCCGAATACTTCGTCTCAGGGCTCACTTTACACCAATTACCCGGACTCCAGGGCCCTTAATGACAGACGTTGTTTGACAGAGACCAGGTATTTCACAGGACCGGGCCCCCACCTTTCCTGGACTCCCCGGGGGCGAGCCCTGCCCCGGGCCTGGCGACTTCTATCAGGGCACTGGCGCTCCAATTCCGACTGCGCCATTGCTGTTTTTGTTAATAGTAATTAAATCACAGTATCAGGACAAAGACACCCCCTGCCATGGCTTAAATCCACAAATAGATTTACCTCGCCCCCATCCTCCCCACACAGACCTTGTCTTGCTTGATTCACGCGGCTCCTCTCTATAGGACTAGAAGTCTAACGAGGAACTATGGGTACTGTATTAAAAAGTCCTGCATGGCATCAAGGTGACTTCTCGCAGTACCGGTACTCAGCATAACACACTCTGATAACCGAGGAAAGATGTTATTCCTTTATCTCATCAGGTTTGTGAAGCGGCCCTGCTCCCTCCCCGGGTCACTGTTCTGAATTAAGCCACGCACTCTTGTCAGACATTCCTTTCAGGTTAGAGGCGTTAAGAATCTCGACCTTTGTTTTCTTTTAGGATGATGACCCCTCCTCTCTGATCTCGCTCCTGATGGCTATCTTGTCCTGCTGTCAGGGGCTGACCGTGGGGGCAGTGCAGAGATTGGCGCTGGTATTGACTGACTTTTCGAGCGTGCCTTTTATATTTTTTAAAATAGGTTTTGCAGTAAATCTCTTCTGCAAATGTAAAAGCAAATTCAGTTCATTTCTGAATACTTTTCTCTCGGATGGTGTGTCTAGGCTCTCTAACAGTGTACAGTGACTTAGCCTAAAATGGTACCCCCCACATCTCCATTACTCATCTCAAACCATCTTCTACTGCTGTGATAAAAAAATAACACTTTCAAGACCTCCTATCTTCTATCCCCCCACTGTCCATTTCAATCCAACTAACAGATTCATATTTCCACCACTCAAATGAATCTCATATTTCTCTGTACTAATTCCCCACTAATCCTGTTTGCGTTCCTGAGTAGCATGCTACTCGCCAAAAAGCGCTTCAACACTTCATCAGTGATGGCAAGCACTATATAAATGCATACCCTTCCCTCTTCTAGCCCTCCACTGTCCTTTTTCAATCCAAATAAAAAACTCACATTCCCACCGCTCAAATTAATTTTAAATCTCCCTATACTAATTCACCACTAAATCCTCTTTGGGTTCCGTTGTAGCATTCTACTTGCCGAAAAACGCTTTGACCCCTCGTCAAGGGTAGTAAGCGCTATTACAATTACTTCAGCTGCAGTGGTACCCTGGCCTAAGTGTGTTTGTGTGGCTCACTGCACCCAGAATATGAACATCATCGCCCAGCATCTGACCTTTCTTAAACATTTACTGCAATATTATTTTTGATAGATCTGGTGTTATCCAAAACCTTTTGATTTAACTTAAATTATATACAGAATATACTTTCTTATTAGGGCTTTTATCCAGCCCTCTTCATCCGCTTGTCTGTTGTTGTTTCAGTTAGATGTCTCTTCTGCCCACTACAACATGGGACATTTTGCAGTAGGTCAGACCTCCTCAGCAATTGGCTAACTTCACTGTGTGTCACTGCATTTTGCCCTTTTCCAAGGAATACATCTTGCACTGAGCCGTTCTTAGACTGTTAGTTGTGAATCCACCCTGCTTCTTTCCCTCTCTCACTTACCGCTTAATCATGAGACACGTCGATCCTTTCAACCCCAGAACATTGCTTTCGGCACCTGTGTTCCAAGTTGAAATATTCACTCTGAAATACTCCAAAACAAATGGAGAAACTGAAATGCATCTACTTCTAAAAGCCTTGGTATCATTGATAGCAACGTCCCTGAACTACCAAATAAACGAAGAAGGCCAACAATTCCTACGCACGGTGTAGATTGTAGAACAACCACCCCTCCTTTTCATGATTCTATTCCCAGGGAAAAAGCTGGAATTTACCTACTCGAATCTATCACAAAAGTTCCAAATGCTTTAATGAATTGCTCTGCTTTAAATGAGGGTCTTTTACTCCTACAATCTCATTCATTGTCTCTGTGTTCTAAACCTGTGAACCCCAGCTTACAAAATGTTAAAATACGTCTCTTCCCAACTAAAACAAGTGTTGGCAAAGCTAGTTGGTCTCACTGTTGGGACCTATTGGCTTTGTCAGTGGTTTTTAGTCATGCTCTATAACATCCCTGGTGCTGTGCAGCATGGATAAATTAGAAAAAATAAGAAAAATTAAGCCAGTGTCTCAGCTGGCTGCATATTTCTGTGGGCAAGAGAAAGCAAAGGTGTGCAGGGTAAAGAAGTACACAAAAGAGCGAGCTGGAAACCACGTGCACTCCCGTGGAGTGATTCACCAAAAAGAAAACAGTAGTACCAGAGAAAGTAGGCAGTGTAAGGGCGCAAGTAATGCCTTAATGCTCTTGGAAGGGACAAACACAAGTAGAGGAAGTAAAGCCCACACAAAGCAATGAACAAGAAGCAAGCACATGAGAGTGACCATAAAGGCAACAAATAGTAAGCTATAAGCAAGCTCTGTGAGCTGACAATATGTCTCACAAAATGTATTTATTTATTTATTTAGTGCTGTTTTTTTAGCAGAAAATAGACTCAAATCTACTTGCATGTGTTTTGAAAACCTGTAATGTGGTGGGTAAACACAAATTCTTTACGACACGCAAGGCTGGCAGTAACTGCGTCTCTTTTACCACCAGCCTGGCTTCTGGTAAGCATAGACTACAAGTACAAAGAGGCACAGTTACTGCCAGCCTTGCTTATTGTAAGAAACACCTATAAGTACAAAGTGCGTGTTTACACAATACTTGCAGGTTTTCAAAACACATAAATAAAAGGCATTGTCATTTACAATGTCAAAAGCTTAAACTCTCGCAAATGCGAGACCTATTGCATTGCAAATGCTTGTTAATGATTCTTCCTGAGGCGGCAGTCACGGGACAGCCTTGTTTTATTTACAGTCAGTGGCGGCTGACAACATGAAAAGACGGTGAACTCTTTTAAGCTGTGATCCTCTATTTAATTAAACATTTCGGAATTGAGACCCAAGAGGCCCTTTGCCGTACATGGGCAGCCCGATCCATGGTGGGCGCCCAGCATGACTTTTTCTCGCATTATTGGACGTCAGTCCAGCCTCATAGATCATGGATTTTACTGCAAGACAAAAAATAGCTCGTTACAGTGCTCTGCTTTGTTGTCATAGGTGACGACAGAAGATTGAACAGCTATAATAATGTTAATGTTTAACTGTGCAAATAGAGGATTCTTAAGGGGCAGATTAACTCGAGTAACCATCACAACTTCCGAACTATTGCACCTCAGAGAACCAAAACGCACTAAAACACGGGCCTCTTTATGGAAGGCCTGGGCTCGACGGTATTGGTTGAGGCCACAGACCACGCAGCAAAACCTACTCCTCTGGCAAAATGGTGTCACGAGGAGTCATCGATGAGACTTTTCCCAGGAATTCCTCCACTTGCCAGAAATATATTTCCCTCGAGAGTCCCCACTGAATGTCATGTTTCTCACAAGGATCAACACGTTTTACTACCGGATAATAAGCCGTGAAGGCCACATCGGCTTTTAAATTTCTCATCAGTCATTAGCATTTCTACACATAATGTTTATTTTTGGCATAAGATAACTGATTACGCAGGCATTTTCCCATAGATTTACATTATTCTGTCTCCCAATATTACAGTAGCATTAAATCATGATGCGTTTGCATTTCAGATTTTTTTAAACAATGTAAACTAATCTTGCAGTATAAGTGGAGACTACAGCTGTTCGTGAGATTCGAGACCATTCACGCTACTTCACTCATTCACATATGTATTGGTCCTGCTAGCGCTGATGTAACATTGGAACACTACCGACTGCAAACCCAGGTATTACAGCACATCTTGCTATGTCTACTGTAATAACATTACAGGCTTTATTATCAAGAACAGTGTTTTGTTTTATGGTTGTGTATATTGTTGTGCACCAATCCATGATTTAGAGACACTATGAAAGTACACTTTTTAGGTTCTTCATATCGATTAACTAATACCACAGAGTTCAAAAGTGAAACCATGTAAAACCAGATGCAAACCACACCAAGCAATTTGTTTCAAACTAGTTATAAATAAGTTTATTAATAGAAAGGGCGGTTCATGTTTACAGATGCCAAGGCAAGTCGTACATAGCCAACATATAGTCATGTATTTAGTGCGTATTTATGAAGAACACTTGTCCTCCCAATTCTTCTGTGTAGCAGCAAGTGTCTATTATTATTATTATAAGAAATATTTTCTAATGTTTAATTTTCCTTTTGACTTAATTAACTTAGTTTGTGTCTGAATGTAATTCATCCAGTTAGAGCGCCCACTTTATGAGGACATGTTAAAACTTATGCAAGCATACACTATATTTTAGAAAAATACAAAAGACAAAGGCAGTGACATTTTGAGGTTTTAAGGTTCTACGGTGTCAGTTTGGGGTATCTTTAGTAACAGCTTTTAATATATATATATATATGGCTTCAAAACAGTAAATAATATTGGGTATGATCAAAAATAGCCACCTTAACTGTAATTATGGATCCAGCTTTTAATGACATCTTCATATACGAAGTAATATGAATTTGGTTAGCAGAGCATCACATTGTCAAATCTGTGTTCTGCATACTCTGTAGTTTGTTAAACATTTTTTAGGAGCTTGATATACAGAAAATCAGTTATAGATTCTGATTAATTTCAATTTTCATGGTCACATCTTGATGGAAGAAGACTTGCTAGCATGTGTTATGCAAAACCTGCTGGTTGGTGCAAACTCTGGGGTGTATACTGTGAAGGGGGTGCAGTTTAGTTCTGTATTATGTGTCATGCTATTTCACCCCCACTCACATTGGGTTTCACTGTGTGCTGGATAACCCAAGTCTCCTCTCTGACAGGAATCATCATGGGGAAAATCTGGAACACTCACAGGTTATGGTATTTGACAGAAAAGGATCAAATAGGAAGTGGTCAAGTGATGGGGACAATTTGCAGGAGGCAAAGGAAGCATTGACTTAATAAAATGGCATTCGAACCATTCCCTTGATGGAAGCTCTAACAATGGAATTTAGCTTGGAATGCAGCTGAGCATTAGCACTCGTGACCATACTTATGTTGTTGTCTATGCTTACTCGTGCTTCTTTAGGTCCTTGGTTGACATTTCCACTCCAGCACCTCATGCAGTCATTCGTGATAGGTAAATATACTTAAGGAGAGAGTTTGGTTTTGTTTATTGAGGGGTTATACCCTGGTATCCTCTTGTCTTCTTCTCCTTGTTATTTTCCATGGGTTTGGAGAGAGTTGTCCCAATTTGTACTGAATGGCTGTGGAGGTTGGAAATACAAGTGGCCATCTTGACACAAATCTATCAAAATCTGTAATCAAAAGCAAATTAGGCTAAAAGGGATGAATCTTAATGAAAAACCGATCTGATGTTCTCAAGCTCTTTCTGTATTCTCTAATGCCTGCACTAAGGCCCCAGATATGTGTAACTGTATTCACAGATTCTTCCAGGGCTTGAGAAGGAGGGAATGCTAATACTGGTTTGGACATGAAGAATGCCTGCATTTGTTTTTTGAAACATGAATCAATTAGTTAACTTTGTAAACATAAAATTGAAACCACTGGCAAGGCATGTTTTAGCCTCCTGAACTGTCCAAGACAAGAGCAAATCCTCATAATTCTAATATCTGCTTTTTGATTGTAAATGATGAACTGACAGCATCTCATATACTCATGAATACAGAAATTGCATGTACATCATTGTGAATATTTGTATGTTTAAGCCTCTTTAAGATGCCTCTAAAACTGTCTAAATATTTTACTTTAGGTATAGGTATATGGGAGTGCTGTCATTAGGGAGTGGTTGGCTGTCAGCAATGTAGGAAGATGTTGAACCTCGAATAATAAATGCTCAGTTCATTTATTAACATTTCATTTTTATTTAGGGCAAGTCTAAATCAAATACTTTGCATCCAATGTAACAATTCTTTTGTAATGGGTGATTGATCTGATGTAGTTTAGGCTACTGATAAATATTTTTAATAACCAATATGTTTTGTTATTATAGTTATGAAAACACACAATGAGATCCTAACATTTATGCATAGATGTGTAGAACACTGAACAAAAATATTCAGTTCCTTTTCATGTTATTTCAAATTTGAGTGTGAGATTACGAAGGAGACTGTTCTTGGATGTTTTCTGTCCCTCTGGTAAATTTAGGTATGAATCATTGGTGAACCAATGGGCTCAGATTTTGTCATTGGCAAGGAACCTCCAGGGGTGCCCCATGTGGAAATTGATCACCCAGTTAATGTTAATCTTAATGTTAAAAGGCTTCCCAGAGCTAAGCAAGTGGACTAACGGAGCAACGGTGAGAGAATAGGCGATTCGTTGCCATCAGTAAACAACCATGTTTTCAGTTTTTTTCTGAATGTTACCTCTGAGGTTGTAAATGTAATCTCCCACAGGAGTGAGTTCCACAGCTTAGGCGCCAGATGGGAAATCTCTTCCCTCCCCCCCCCCCATCTGGCCCTTTTTATTCTGGTGGTTTTTAGCAGGTGCTCAGATCCTGAACTCAAACATCTGTTAGGAAGATGTAAGCACACTAGATTCCTAATCTTGCTAGGCCCTTTGTTGTTAATAGCTCTGTGGGTTAGGCAAAGCGCTTTGAACCTAATTCTCGCTTCGAATGGAAGCCAATGTAAGTTTCTGCGGTGAACCCAAGCTGATTCTTTCATGGGGATTTGACACAGGAGTCTGACCACTGCATTCTGGACTACCTGTAACTTACTGATAACATTTTTAGGAGAGCCTAGAAAGAGTGAGTTACCGTAGTCCAGTCGTGAGGTGACCAAGGAATGTATGACCATTTTCCTTAGCTGTGTAGGGATGAGCAGAGCATTCTTAATAGCCCAAAGCACATGTCTGCCACCTTCCGTGCTTGGGTCTCCATGGCCATCTCCTGATCCAACCAAAAGCCAAGAATCTTAATGGCCGTACTGGGGACTGGGGCACTTCCTAAACAGCCTGGCCAACTTACTAGGGGCCTGGGTCTCCCTGCATTACCAAGGACCATCAATTTGGTCTTGTCCCCATTTAATTTCAGACAGCTCCCAGTCATCCATTTAACTACTTGTGCCAGACAAGGGGCCAGCTGACCTGACTCCCCATTGGTCCTGGAATCCAGTGACACCACCAACTGGGTGTCATCAGCATAGAAAGTAATGGAGATACCATGTTCCTCTACTATATCAGCTAACGGCTGCATATAAACATTAAACAATGGGCATTGTGACGAGCCCTGTGGTACGCCGCATGTCAGAGGCTTTCTATCCCAGAAGAAGTTGGCCTCCTTGACTTGAAAGGAACTCTCCTCCAGGAAGGATTTAAGCCATCCCAGTGCTTTGCCCTGAATGCCTATTTCACTTAGTCTATGTGCCAGCAATTCATAATCCACTGTATCGAATGCTGCACTTAGATCTAGCAAAAGTATTGCAGAAGATCCCCCCTGATCAAGGGTCATCTTTAATTCTTCAGTTACTGCTAGTAGAACCTATTCCGTGCTGTGCTGCGGACGGAATCCCATCTGTGTGGGGTGTAACCAGAGATGATCTTCAAAGGAATTGTGACAAAGTTTTGTTAACACGCTTCTCCAAGATTTTGCTATTAAATGGGAGCAATGATATTGGACGGAAATTCTCTGGTAAAGCTACATCCAAATTCTGTTTCTTTAGCAACGGTTTGACTATTGCTTGTTTCCATGCAGCAAGGACTCTACCTGTCTGAAGGGAAAGATTTAGCATATCAACTATTGAAGGCAGGAGGACTTCCATGGCCTTTGCAAGGATGTGTGGAGGCGCTGGATCTGATGGGGAGCTTGATCTGATCTCTTTGATAATCATATGAGACGTGTCGGTGACCAGATCTGGGAAAAGGGATAGGGCAGGAGTCGCGGCCCCCTGATGACCTAATTCTGGAATAGCAGGGTTGTTCAATGTTGATTTCCCCTGCAGCAAGCTGTAGATATCAGCGACCTTTTCATGAAAATAAGTGGCTTGCACGTAACATTTCTCTTTTGAGGCTTGTTGGTAAGAGGTGTCTTGATTGATCGTGGTTAGGGATTTTACCACTCTAAACAACTCTTTAGAGGAATTGTGCACCTGTATGATCTTTTTCTCAAAGAATACTGCTTGAGCCTCTTTAATTTTCATATGGTAGATTCGAATAGCTTGCTTGTCTATATTTCTCTTTGAGTTTGGGGTCAAAGGTCTTTCTCCAGTCCCTTTCCAATTTTTCTTCAGCAATACTAGCTGATCATTGAACCACGGGGACATTTTGGCCCAGTTGGTTGGATTGGAGTTCGTAAACGGAACAGTTTCCTCCAGTGAATGGAGGACCCACCTTTCCCAATTAGCATAAACTTTGTCAGTGGAGAAGACTGCTGCTTTACATAGATCACAAATCTCAGAGATTGTGGTGTAGCCTTTTGATAAACTTATGGTGGTTTGGAAGGTAAGAATCTGTCTAATGATTCAAACAGTTGTGAACTCTCATGCTGACAACTCCTAAGGGGTTGAAGTACAACGTTCTCTAAAGCCACTGAGAAAACCAACAAAACCAGAAGAAAGGGCTCTCATTTATCAGCAATTTGTAGGGCATCATCTACCACTTGCATGGTAGCAAAGTTAGTGCCATAATCTGCAAAAGACAATTGTGCAGCATATGTTCTGGGCACCCTGAACTATGAAATACTTATATTTCTATTAGTGGTTTTCAGACCTGATCACTTTATTTTCATTCCAGAAATCTGGAAGCACAATTTTACACTGGGAACCTTTGTAAAATCAATTACAATGTTAATGGTTTTCCCACATGCATATACAAAGTATTTCCCCCTAATTCTTGGAATCCCTCAGCAATATCATATAGGACATTGCAAGAGTTCCCTACCAACCAGAACAAAAGTTACTTGGACTATGATGAAAAACTTCTCCCTCAAGCCTCCTTGACGTTTTGGGGTTGCCTTGTTGCGCTGTTAGCTTTGGGGGGAATTGGAATGTGGAGAAACAGGCACGAAGAACACACAGAAGGATCACGCTCGACCTCTTTGAGATTTGGGATCTGATAACATGCAAGACAACAGGTCTAATAATAATGTATTGGTGGTTGATAATGTTTGCATGCAGGCGGATGTCCGTTACATTGTCCAGTATATTTCAGATGCACAAAAAAACTGGGTTGCATTCTAATATGGGCTACATTAGGAAGTCAAATAGCTAGCAATTGCTTATATGAGACATTTACCTAACAAAATAGCAGGTAAAGACAATTATACATACATAGACAAGATCAGAGGGAGTCACACCCTCATTTATAAAAGAATACAAATCCTGAAAGGATGGCCAGCGCTTTCAAGTTTCCCAGGTCCATGTGTAAGTAACTTGTCCTCTCACAACCTCCAGCCATAGTAGTCTTTGCTCTCAATTTGCAAATATACGCGACAAGTCACAGACAGTAAATAAATAACCTGTAATGGATGGACAGTCAACTCATGCATTGAATTGGGAAACTTGAGAGCTCTCATATAATCAAGGCTTTTTATTGTATTAAAACACACTGGCCCAGCTTATATGTTAGGCAACAATTCTGAGCCCTACAAAAGAGAAGTTTGCATAGGGATCGGAATTCCATTTTTTCTTTGTCAAATATCAGCAGTCCAAACCTGCCTAAATTTACCTGGGGAAAAAGTGGTAAAATTCAGATAGATGTATAATTCGGTGTGGTAAGCATATGTTTTCCAACTTTCCTGGCAAAAACTATGGAATCACTGAAGCTGATAAATACCACACCCCATGGTATGTAAATTAAAATGCCTCACACCTTCCGATCCACTAATAACAAAGAATAAAGAGGAAAAGTGTACCAAAAACACACCTACTGTCTCTTTCTGTCAAAACACACTGTTACTTTACATAGCCCAAATTGTAAGCTGCAGCAGTGCTACAGTGTAAAAGGAAGGATGCCCAACAGTGCCTTTGAAAGCAATCGCAAAAATTACAATGTCAAGTCACAAACACCCTGAACGATGGAAACAGAGCATCAACAATGACATAAAAAAGAACCCAGTCGTGCTGGCGTACAACAAGAGAAACCTTCCCATCTCTGACCAGTAGCCAGCAGACAAAAAAGTCACAAATTTATAAATGGACTTTCCGCAAAAATAATGTATCTGAGTCTAATCAAGTCTACATGTAAGACAGGCTCTCGGTTCGATCTGAGAGAGTAACAATTAATGTAATTCCTCCTTGCCCTGCAAAGATGATGTACGGCTCTAAGTTAATAAAGGAGGAGTTACCATCCAGGGTAGATAAGATGGCGTTTCAATCACGTGAGCAAGCTAGTTTTCGATAGGCTTGGAGGAAATTTAAATTATGGCATATAATTTGCGTGATTTCAAGAATTTTGCGTTACACTTGTTACATGAAACCCCCCAAATGATGCCAGTAAGGAACTTTGCGTAATTATACACTGTGGTAAAAAAAATTATTGCAAATGCGCCATTCACAGTGAAGATTTACCACAAACGCACATAACAACAGAACACAAGAGTCGGTGTTATTAAGGGTGACTTTCTCTTGGAATCCTTGAGTGGCATTATATAAACCATTATTAGGGCTTTGCTTCAGCACAGTTTCATCCTATGGAAGTCAAGTGAATTATGGGTTCCGAATAACAAATAAAAGGAACACTAGTTAGTAAGAAAGATTTTGCAGAAATGATTGTGAAGGTAGATACATTAGAAGCTAGAGAAACAGCAGCTCTTTTTTCCCTTCTTGTAGATTTTAAACTTTTGGATGGGATGTTTACGAGATTGTATTGATGGCGATTTTTTATAATTAATTGTTTTGCACTTATATCGACATTAATATGTGAACCGCAAGCATACTGAGAGTGTATTTTTCATGTTTTGATTGACTATAACTAATGCAGGCCTACATTTTAAAATGATTAACATCTGGTCGCCATCCTGTTCTATGTAATGTATCTTCCTTTATTTTATTAGAAGCTCACCCAGCAGTCTCAAATGATTTATCTTTATTTTTTTCCCCTTTGAACTATTTTCTTTTATGCAAGCCTTGTAGAATGTGCTAACGAGCTGTTGTGATGCACCTGCAAAGCCCAGCTTGGTCCAATGCGCCTCATAAGTTGCAGATAAGTTATTTAGCATCCTCCACAGCCTGGGTACCTGCACATAGGGATCTTAATATTACATATCTTTATTTGTGTGTGTGTAACTTCAAACTCAACATTCTAAAATAAGCTTTCATTGCATTCCCCGCTGACACCTGAGTCACAGCTCTAAGGAGTCCACTAGGGTTCTGTCATAAAACTCCCAAGACCCTACAACTCCCCCTCTGATACCTAAAAATGCAATTCTTTTACAAACCAGTATATATATATATATATATATATATATATATATATATATATATATATATATATATATATATATATATATATTCACTTAAAAAACCATAGGTTTCACACATGTTATAGTTAGCTGGACATTTCACTCGTAAAAAACCATTGAAATTCCCCCGTTATAGTTAGTTCAGATAACTATAACTCGCGCGCCCGCAATCCACTGCTGATGATGTCACATATTACATCACTCATGACATGGTCAGTGGCATCACTCATGGCATCACTCATGACATCATCCTTGTGATAGAGTGGCGGTCGCGCGAGTTATAGTTATCTGAACTAACTATAACGGGGAATTTCAATGGTTTTTTACGAGTGAAATGTCCAGCTAACTATAACATGTGTGAAACCTATGGTTTTTTACGTGAATTTGCAAGGTTTTTTAAATGCTAATTCCTAACTATAACGTGTGTGAAACCTATGGTTTTTTAAGTGAATTTGTAAGGTTTTTTAAATGCTAATTTATATATGTATTATTATATTTTTTATATATTTATTTTACAATAAACTACCTATGTATATAGTTATAGATTGACTGTATCCTGTAATATGGAATGGCTCATTTAAAATAATTTTTTTGTTTTTTTTAAGGGTTTTTCACGGTGCCGTGATTTTTTGAAAAAAAAATAAAATGTTTTTTTCACCTTTCGGGGTCCTTCAGGGACCCCCTGACAAAGGCTAGGGGGTCAGGAACTCTCTACCCTGCCCCCTTTTCACGTTCTCCACCTTTGTTTTTCACTGCCACACACAAAATGGCGGTCGACACTTCCTGATTTCGACCGATTCGAATGTTGACTGACATGTAACCACCAATCAGAATTACGCTGGCGCACGTTAAGGTGCGTGCACCGTGCGCGCACGGTGCGCGCATGGTGCGCGCTTATAGACATTTATGTACTTTTAACTGCAATTTTCTCAGGAACTACTGAACAGATTAACACCATATATGCAAAGGGCACATGCCTGACCTGAGGACTACCTCTTTGCCAAATTTCAAGTAATTCTGTTCAGTCGTTCGGGCTGTACCTTCGACTAAAGGTCCTATGGGAAAATGCATGGGGAAAACGCGTTTTAGGACCCCCCTTTTTTCTCAGCCCCCGCTTGACGAATCACCCCGAGACTTTCAGGGTAGGAGCTCAGCGGAGCGCCCCATTAGTTTTGAAAATTTCGCGAGGATTCGTCAACCGGCGCCAAAGTTATTCAAAATAGAATTTTCAGATTTCCTATGGAAACTCGGTCCTAACTATAACTATCTACTGGCGACCGCCAGTAGATAATATATATATATATATATATATATATATATATATATATATATATATGTATATATATCCAAAACGTGTCCAGCTTTGCATCCGATCACTTCCACCATGCGGGGACGGTGCGAACAGGCGGGCGCTGGACCCGCTGTAATTTGAATAAAGCCTTACGCTGCTCCAGCATAAGAAAAGAGTCGCACTCAGGATTCAAATTGGCGAAAAGCAATTTTATTGACTCTGACGCGTTTCAACGACAACCGTCTTTGTCAAAGAGTCATTGAGTAACCCGGAAGTGGTCATAGGCTTAAAAGTCCTTCCTCACAGTTTGGTAGACATAGAAAACAGGGTGAGTTACAAAGTAAAACTGCAGTGTGAATTCAATGAAAAACAGACTATCACAGTAGATAAACGTGAAATCCATACATAAAATCACACAGATTCAGTGTACACATACATAATTCAGAAAAATAAAATACAATGAATCAATGTATAAGTATAACACTAATTAATTATTAAATAGAAATAAATGGCAAGTGGCAAAGAAGGCCAACATCGTAAGGTCAGTTTCTATCTAATTTTAGATGGTATTGTGCAAGTGCATAAATTACTAATGTCTCACCCAAGGTTAACATATATGAGGCAAGTGCCACTCCAAACACCGAAAGGGATATATAATCTTTATCGTAATCATCTACTACGGGGGAAAGCTAGGCCACCCAGTCCGACCACCTAGGGGTTACTAATTAAACACAAAAAAAAAAATATATACAAGGACCGAATATACCAGCAAATTAACAACATCATACGATGAAAACAGAAGTCACGAAAAACAACCTAGGCCAACCAAAACAGACCTCGAGCAGCCGCTCAAGAGGACTAGGAAAGGCCCAGGCATTAGAGCATATATCCAAGTGGATATAGGCAAGTCATAACCCATAGTTACCAGAGCAGATGTGAGAGAAAAAGAATATAGAGGGAATAGAAGGACAAGGAGCTGGATAGAGAGAAAGGAAGAAGGGAAAGAAAACGAAAGAAAGATATGAAGGTTAAGATGGCGAGGGGGTAAGGGGGGATTAGGTTCCAAGGAAAGGTATGTGTATGTATATATGCTTTAAGAGGCATTGGAAACTGTAATGGGTACATTGATAGGCAAGAACACCAAAGTAGGGTAGGAAAGGGCCAGGAGTGCAGATACTGGACAAAAATTGCCAAGAAAAACTACAGTTCCGTTGCAAACACAAGAGGTACTATCATGCTGATCATAAACAACAGAGAATCTAGTCCAGCTATCCAAGATGAATGTGGAGATCCTCCTCCTGATTGAGCCCACCATGGAACTTGCTGCATAATTTAATAATATATTCTGATTCTAGGCGCCTCAATCGCCGTTGCCGGTCACCACCTCTAGCATTAGCAGGAACCCTGTCAATACCAAAAAATGCAATCTTAGTATTGATATCTTTGATGTTACCATGCATTAAATGACAATGTTTCGCAATAGCATATGACATGTCACCATTTTTCACTGCGCGCAGATGTTCCAAAATGCGTTTCTTAACAGGGAAGATAGTGCTCCCCACATAGCGTAGGCCACAAATACAGCTGATGACATATACAACATACTCGGTGTTACAGTTGATGAAATTCCGTATTTTTCCTTGCTTACCATTGGGGAGAGAGAAAGTTTTAACATTGGAACTGCAGCTACAAGCCTTACATCTACCACATTTATAAAATCCTGGGAGTTCCCTCAACCAGGATTTAGATGTAGAGCTGGGTATAGTCAAGTGACTGTGAACTAGGAGGTCACTTAAAGATCGACACTTCCGGTATGTGATGTGAGGAGTTGGGCTCACCAATTTACCAATAATAGCATCACTTTTAATAATATGCCAGTGTTTGCGTATTATCTGATGTAAATCTCGTGATGTGGAGTTATATGTAGTGATCAGTCTTACTTCCTGCTTGTCACTGACCTGAGGTTTAGGAGTTAGTAAGCTGCTTCTTTCTCTAGTGTCCACCTTCCGAATGGCTGTTTTCAGGTTTTTGGCAGTATAGCCTCTACTCCTAAATCTTGTCTGCATGTTAGTGGCCTCTTTCTCAAACAGCGCTTGAGTACTGCAATTCCTCTTTGCTCTTAAAAACTCACCATAGGGAATGCTACGTTTTAAACCCACTGGATGGTGACTTCCAAAATGTAAAATACTGTTGCCTGAAGTGGGTTTCCTATACAATTTCGTTTGCAAGGTACCCCCTCCTACCTCAACCTGGACATCTAAAAATTCAATAGTCCGAGGATCGGTTTTACTCGTGAATTCCAAAATCAGTTCATTTAGTGACAGGCCCTGGATAAAACAATCAAGGTCATCCTGTGGACCGTCCCATATCATGAAAATGTCATCTATGTACCGGGTCCACAGGATGACATTTTCCTGATATTTTGCATTACCATCATGCCACAGATGTTCTGCCTCCCACCACCCCATCATGAGGCAGGCGTAACTCGGTGCAAAACAACTGCCCATCGCAGTCCCTGTGTATTGTTCGTACCACTGATCTTCAAATAAAAAGCAGTTATTATGCAAACAGAAGTGTAACATCTGCAATAAGACAGTGGTATGGTCAAACAGTGTTAGCGGTCGGTCCCTCAAGAAATATTTACATGCTGCAATACCAACGTCATGTTCAATGCAAGTATATAAAGCGACAACATCAATTGTTGCCAGAATGTATGTATCCTGCCAGGGAATCTCCTGTATTTTAGAGAGAAAGTCCATAGTGTCCCTACAATAAGAGGGAAGGTTGCATACATATGGACTAGGAAAATAGTCCAAATAAATGGAGGTATTTTCTAGAAGGCTCTGGTTCGCTGCAATAATAGGTCTTCCAGGAGGATCTGTCAGATGTTTGTGCACCTTGGGCAAAAGGTAAAAAACTGGAACCAAAGGTTTCTGTACGAGTAAGAAGAGATATTCATTTTTACCAGTCTTTTAACATACCATGATATTCACATATGGTTTTATTATATCTGCCCATACTGGAACGTAAATAACTTCCAGAAAACTCCAAATGGCGCTTGGCCTCCGTACGATATTTGTCAATGTCCCATAGGACCACATTTCCTCCTTTGTCGGAAGGTTTTATGACAAAGTTTGTCGCTTTCTCAAGGGACAACAGTCCACTTCTCTGTGTGGGTGTCAAGTTTTGTGCAAAAGTATTCCGTTGTCTCCTCCATAAATCAAGCATATCCTTAAGAATGACCTCATGAAAAGTATAGATCCCATCATGCAAGGGTATAGGATTAAATCTTGATTGGCCCTTTCCTACCCTACTTTGGTGTTCTTGCCTATCAATGTACCCATTACAGTTTCCAATGCCTCTTAAAGCATATATACATACACATACCTTTCCTTGGAACCTAATCCCCCCCTTACCCCCTCGCCATCTTAACCTTCATATATTTCTTTCGTTTTCTTTCCCTTCTTCCTTTCTCTCTATCCAGCTCCTTGTCCTTCTATTCCCTCTATATTCTTTTTCTCTCACATCTGCTCTGGTAACTATGGGTTATGACTTGCCTATATCCACTTGGATATATGCTCTAATGCCTGGGCCTTTCCTAGTCCTCTTGAGCGGCTGCTCGAGGTCTGTTTTGGTTGGTTTCGTGACTTCTGTTTTCATCGTATGATGTTGTTAATTTGCTGGTATATTCCGTCCTTGTATATATATTTTTTGTGTGTTTAATTAGTAACCCCTAGGTGGTCGGACTGGGTGGCCTAGCTTTCCCCCGTAGTAGATGATTACGATAAAGATTATATATCCCTTTCGGTGTTTGGAGTGGCACTTGCCTCATATATGTTAACCTTGGGTGAGACATTAGTAATTTATGCACTTGCACAATACCATCTAAAATTAGATAGAAACTGACCTTACGATGTTGGCCTTCTTTGCCACTTGGCATTTATTTCTATTTAATAATTAATTAGTGTTATACTTATATATTGATTCATTGTATTTTATTTTTCTGAATTATGTATGTGTACACTGAATCTGTGTGATTTTATGTATGGATTTCACGTTTATCTACTGTGAAAGTCTGTTTTTCATTGAATTCACACTGCAGTTTTACTTTGTAACTCACCCTGTTATCTATGTCTACCAAACTGTGAGGAAGGACTTTTAAGCCTATGACCACTTCCGGGTTACTCAATGACTCTTTGACAAAGACGGTTGTCGTTGAAACGCGTCAGAGTCAATAAAATTGCTTTTCGCCAATTTGAATCCTGAGTGCGACTCTTTTCTTATGCTGGAGCAGCGTAAGGCTTTATTCATATGTATATATATATATATATATATATATATATATATATATATATATATATATATATATATATTCCAAACGAAGAACACACACCACTTCAGTGCTGTGCAATCACCCACCAAACGTGCTTCTGTAAAAAGTGCTTTAATTCCAGGCAAGATAAAATTATTCAAGTATAACGCGTTTCGGTTACAGCGAACCTTAATCATATGCAACTCTGTGGCTGTTAGGTTCAACCCTTTTTGAATTAGTATCAGACAGCGAAAAAGGACCAGGTTACCTGCAAGTTGCACTGTTTTTAAAGTAAATGCACTCTGATCCAGCGGTGAGGGTTTGATGCCACGGCGCACTAGTTGTTTTTCAAATAGTACAAAGAATGCACTCCGGCGCTCACTCTTTGTGTTTCACCGCAAATAACCACCATTTATAAAATATTCTTATGAGAGGAGGAGCGCCAATGTTCAAATAGGTAATTCTTCAAAGCAAATCAGTTCTTGAATTAATCAGTCCTCAAACAATGACCTTCAAGTTTCTTCTCTATTGGATTTCCAACCAAAGTACATGAGGAGTACAATCCCATGTATTACGCACAACCAACATTTTCAAATCAATTTCACAGTCCAAACACAGTTTTTTATATCAGCCAGGCTGAAAACCACTATGCGGATGAGATGGTCAGGTACTGCACACTTGAGTCCTTTGTTTTTAGGGCCTGATACACAAAGTTAAACTTATACTTATGTGTATCTTTACTATATTTTTGGTGATCACAAACTATGAGTTTCATTTTACTACTAGTAATTTTACAGCTGTGGAGACTCTGCACTCACGGTGGAGACTCATCACAGAAAAAGATAGGCCTGTCCTATCTTTTTATGTGCAGCGCTCTCAGTCCTGACTGTAGAGTCTCCACAGTCATAAAACTACTACTATGTAGTTTGTAAATACCAAGCAAATAGTAAAATTACACAAAAGTATAAGTTTGCCTTTGTGAATCAGGCCCTCAATTGGAAGACTCTGGAATCTGAGAGTGAGTCTGTTTCAAACGTGATATTGAACACTACCTATACTTGGGAAGAGCTAAAACTATTCATGAGGAAGCCCTAGAGACCAAAAAGAAAAGTGGGTTAGGTCAGGATGTGTAAACGATCAGGGTGACGTTTGGCTTTTGACAGATGGGAGACCAGTCCTATCAGATGTAATGCTGCCTCCGATAGCAAGGCATTTCCATGGTCCCACCCATACAGGAAGAAACACTATGGTCCGTCTCTTTAAGACCTACTGGTATAAATCTATTTGCATGTCACTGCAGAGAATTTGTGTTATAAATGCTTTTCTTGCCAGCAGTTAAATGCAGGCAGGAGTACAGTTGTGACCTTGAGTCACATAGGAAGCTCAGATGGTCCCTTTGACAGGATGCAGTTGTGTTTTGTCGATTTGCCCTTTTGCAATAGACTTTGCTATATGTTGGTGGTAGTCTGTCTCTTTTCATTTGAGGTGAAAGCCTACCCAACTAGGAGGTGTGAAAGTCTCACAGTAGACGAGTTATTGCTGAGGGAGTTGATCCTTTGTTTCAGCCTACGGGTTTCATTGGACTCAGATCACAGCAGTCATGTTATGAATGAGATAATGAGACTACTGTGTGTAGCACTGTTGGTAGAGGAGTGGTTTCATTGTAGTTGTAGGGTAGAGGCTTCTGAGAATGTGGAGCAGTTCAATGGGACACTGAAGCCTCAACTAGACAAGGTGTGAGCGTCTACTTGCTTGAAGTGGCCTGATGCCCTTACCTGATGAAAGGGAGAGTCATAAGACTTTCAGCAAAGCTACCATCTGCCTTGTGTATGTAATGGATGATATGATTCTTGACTGCTGTAAAGGACTGGCTGATGTTTTGCATCCTGTTTCTCACCAGGTTGACTTAGCAACTACGCTTCCAAGGCAGGAACAGTGCCATGACCTAGGTCTGGGGGCCAGAGTCCTGGTGAAGAGACACACCAGAAAATCCTGTTTGGAGCCTAGCTGACGAGTCCCTTTCCAGGTCATCCATGTGATTTACACTGCTGTGAAATGAGAGGGTCTCCCCAACTGGTCCATGCTACCCGCACCAAGAGAGTGAGACAGGCCAGTGGAGAAATGGTGACAACAACCACTGATTTGTTGAGCACAGAATAAACGTTCAGACAGAGGAGAAGATTGTGCATAAGTGTCTAAAAGTTAAGTCTTCACAAGTGCAAAGTCTGTGAGTGAACCAAGTGTAAACACAGTGAACCAAGCAGCTGGAACTGATCGTGTGCATTATGAGTTCGAAGAAGGTACAAGTACCTCAGCCAAAAGAGGGATGAGATGAGAGAAGTGGCCAAAACGTGGAGAGAGAATGAGTGCAGTTGTATCAGAGAAACGCATCCCAGAAACAATCAAGGAAAAGACACAGCCAAGCGAACAAGGTGGCATCAACAGTGAACAAGAAGTAGTCAGAAGATCAAAGAGACAATGGGTGCCTAGCTGAAGGAACTCCGCTCTTGAGTGAATTTACTTTGCTGAAAGTGGGACTGATTTGAGAGCACATGAGACTGAGAATCATCAAAGAGATTTTAAGAAACTTTCATGAACAGTGCTACCGCAGTGAAAATGTATTGATTTATAATTTTTGATTTACTGAATTCAAGTGACACATTCAAACACTGAAGATTCTTGTTCTGTATTCTGAGTATCTTGTGAAAATGTTAGGTCCCAGGCACCAGTAGAAGATAAGGGATGACCTTTTAGTATATACAGCTGGAAGGTGAAGGTTCTAATTGTGAAGTCAACTGAACTAATAGATTTACATTGAGCAAACTGAAAGTTTTGCTGATTTGCACAGTAGAAGCCAAAAGAAGAATTTAGATTTTTGATTTTCTGAGAGTTTCCTATTTTCCCTTTGATATGACTCTTGAGCGAAACCATGGTGTGGAATACAGCAAAATGATACAGAATGATGATAATAATAGTAGCAATTGCCTTAGTTATACTAATGATTGCCCTATTAGTGGGTCTTAACTCTTCTGTCAAGCATGTTTTCACCAAAACTAAACTTGATTTAGCCTACTTAGAGAGGCAGCACAGGTTAAAACATAAAGATATTATATAGAGATAGTTCAGAGGGAAATTATTCGAAAATGTGTTTTTATTCAGTTATCACAAGAGTATTATAAGCTTATGAATGCAAGAGATTGTTACTTTTGCACATATTTACCCACCTCAACAGTAGCTGGTGTAACTTACCAATTTTGCAGTTGACCTATGCTT
This sequence comes from Triturus cristatus, assembly GCF_964204655.1. Classification (NCBI taxonomy): domain Eukaryota; kingdom Metazoa; phylum Chordata; class Amphibia; order Caudata; family Salamandridae; genus Triturus; species Triturus cristatus. Next base: position 496,375,926 of record NC_140588.1, read on the forward strand.
TGACGTGTATTATATTCATGATTGTCTTCTATGGTCATGGACATCATGAGTATTATTTTTAAAACTATAATCTGCCTATAGATAACTGACCTGTGCTAAGGGTTTTGAAGTTTCGGATTGGATCCGAGTCTGTTGTTTGGATTTGTGGGATGGAGTGATTGCAACATATAAGCCTAAGGGATTTGAGTTTTTAACAGGAATGAAATAATTATTAGGTGTGTTTATTATGCATGAGGAAGAATGCTTATTTCTAACTTCCAGTTAACTGGATTGGCAGATGTTATTTAGCTTTAGATCTTTCTAAGTTGCATCATGTAGATGAGATAGATGATGAAGGGAAGGTGACCGATGGAAGAGAAGAACATAGTGCTTCACTATAATTCCTTCTATTGGTATAGTTTTGAATGGTTTGAAGATTAGAAAGCTGTCTACATTGGTGGGACTGACGGAGGAAGAAGAGTGGCAGAATGGGCCACGTTGCACCTTGACGAATGTGTGACTACAGGGCAATGTCCCCGCTCTCTCCTGGGTTCAGACTGCAAACAATGAAACTTGGGTATGCCACACAATGTGTGTTTTCAAAATATCTAAAAAAAAGGAAAGGATGGTCATAGACACACTCCAAATTAATATATTGTGATTTACTAGGAGTAAGTGTCAACATATTAGAAAGGGATCTGTATCCTGAGGAAGGCCTCCAACCCAGATGACAATAAGAGCAGACAGGGTAATAGAGTCGTAGGTTCTCACATATACCCGCTTATCAGACTTTTTAACCCTGCCAAGAGGCACCCATAATAAAGTAAAAGGCGGGTACACTCTTAGGTAGTTTTAACTTCATTCTTTTTCTCCATTTTGGGATCCTGGTTCGAAATCAGTGCGTTTCAAATACATAAATAATTCTTTATGGTTAAAAAACACCTCTCTACCTTGAATGTTGGATTACGTCAGGGTGAGACAGTGGGTTCTATGTTGAAGCATGCCACTATGTAGTGGGTGAGGGCATTAAAAAAAACTACTTGCACTTTACAAAGAATTAAGTTTTGAGAGTGCGTAGTCTAGAGGGTCTCCCCCTGGGGTATTTATCTTACATATATAAGCTTATTTTGATTATATGTAAGAGTCCTTCTTGAATTGTGTTTTGAGTATATTGGTGGGTTGCCTCACTACTAACACCACTGGTGCTCTAACTGTTAGTAACTCTGAGCTTATGGTAATAAGACTAATGGTTTTGCAGAATAGGCTTACTTTATATATCTTACTTGTTGGTCCAATGTCCATTATGACTCAGATAGCTGTAGGTTTGAAACATGCTTAGAGTAGGCTCCTTGTGTAATAATGTGATAAAATAATGAGTTTATGTTAATTGCTTGTGCCTTAACCTGATTGGTTGACTATATGGGAACCATGTGTAGTTGTTCCAAATGTTAGAATTGCTTATTTTAAGCTAATATTTAGTAAGCGAGAGTTCAGACACCTTTCTGATGCCATTCAGAACCCCTCTCTTCTAACTTCCTTGCAGAGTAGGTTGTTTTCTTTATGGTAGAACTGATTTTACTTAACTTTCCTTTTGTGACAATTTTATAATAGGGGAATAGATTTATTCCTGGTCTCCTCCATGCAGACAATGGAATGTTGTCAGCCAAAACTGCTCTGGGTATCAAATGCCTACTGGATTCCTTTCTGAGTTTTATGTTGTCTTTTGACGTCAGTACCAACTTTAGTAGATTTTGAAGCATGATTATTGGTCCAAGATCCACGAAGACCAGATGGAATAAGGTCCAGGGTTGTGAAAGTATTAGGTTTACAAACCTTACTTATCTGGGGGTGCAGTTTGAAGACAGAGGCTCCTGATCTTCACTTTTGACTTCTAAAAAACATTTCTTTTCAAGGTCTGTGGCCTCAATTTTTTATTTTTCCTCAAAACTGGGGGAACAAACCAACTCAAGCGCTGATAAAGATTTCTAACACAAACTGCTGAGAGCAAATGTACTAGACGACTATCAACTCTCCCCCTAGTGTCCCAGCTTATATCACACATGAAGATTTAGTCCCGGATTACATTTCAAATATGCTTACACTTCATCCTCTGATGAGATGTCTGTTAGGATGGTTGAATACTGAAATTGAGCTTAATAGTATTTTCTTAAGAGTTTGCCTAAATTTGGATGGGGGAGTTAGGATTCCATGGCTGAAATTTGCCAGATAAGGTTTTGAGGTGTTGTGTTGCTCGGAATAGTTTAATATTCCCGATAGTATATAAAAATCTGCTTTGATCTGAAAGAATAATATTTTATTGGTATTCAAAAAGTGGAACAGTGAGTCTATTGAACTAAATAAATCATTGGTGCCTGCCCACACCATAAAGAAATCTATATTGGCTAATTGAACCATACTTGATTTTTGTTACCAACATCAATCACTGCTTTCTGGTTACTAGGTTTAGATTTAATTGGGTGCATTGTCTACAGGCTGTTCTAAAAGGCTGGAATCCAGTATAACATGTGAACCTTGTGAATGAGATTCTTTTTTGGAACAAGACACTTTGCATTTTATTAGGGTTTGTGATTTGTATGCTGGCTTGAGCCATGAATATATTTTTCCATTGTTAAAAGGTTTGAATTTTACCCAAGCCAGACCGACCTTGATTTACTTACAATTTCACTCAGATTGCAAGTCATTGTTTTAATTGTTGCTGTGTGTTCAGTTGAGACTGTCGGCTTTAATTAAAGAACAATGTACTTTTTGTTGGTGTTCTACAAAACTGTAATTTGATCTTCAAGCAGTCTTAGAAATGGCTCCAAGTCTTTCACTATGTGGTGTTGAATCCCTTCAGATAATTGAACATGTAAAATGGGATTGCTGTTTTTATGAATGAGGTCTGAATTATATGTAGCTCAAAGCCTGTTTCAGAATTTGTAGATAAATGGAATAATCAATGGCTGCTTGTGTAGTACAAGATGTTTCTTAAAACAGACATTTTAAGGGTACATTGCACTTGTTAAATTGGCTATTTTATTGTAATGGTATTAAATATATAGATTGTATATCATAAATATTATGTCATATGGATGTGTTAAAGTTGTTATAGTCTTTGTATGAGACCACGTATTCAATAATATAAACAAACAGATCTAAATATTTATGGAAATGTGAATGCAGCATAGATGTCACATTTTGAAATAGAGAACGCTATCATTGCTAAAATGTTAGTGGGTGGATAGAGCGGTTGGCATTTTCTTTTCACTTGGCTGTTCTCATTTTAGAAAGAGATGTCATAAAGTGAAGAAATGGCCACTTTGGAAAATGAAATTAGATTGTGCTAAAGGTTTTTCCAGGAGATAAGAGGGGGGCATTTTCTTAGCATTGCCTCTTTGTACACAGCACACCAAGGCCGGGTAGAGGTCATGGTGCTATCATGCAAGAAACCATATTTAACAGGGGTTGAGGAGGTGAGGAGTAGTATATAACATAACAAACCCTCAACATACTCACACATAGCCCCTAAATAGTCCCTCAGAGACCCTCACTACATCCTCAACTAGACTACACAGTGCCCCTTGACACATTACACATCCCAAAAGACCAATTCTAGCACAGCTTGCAGCAGACTTGATATCTTCTCAAAAAATAGATAAAGAAATAAAGGAAAGGGGAAACTGTGGAGGGTGTGGCATCGGGTGAGGAACAGGTGATGGCTTCTTGTAAGTCGGTTCGGTTCATAAACTTTATTTGGCTAGTTAAAACAGCCATAAAAGTGCATTAACATGAAATAGATCCATTAAAAAACATCTCAATGAAATAAAATCCATTACATATATTCAGTAAATAAAATGCCCACAAAACATAGTTTAAAATCAAAGGCCCACTAATACAAAAGGTTTTTCTACACATGGATGTTTTTCAAAATTAAAAGAGCAACATTATAACACACAGAGGGTTCACTTAGTGCAATCAAATATTTCATATCAGCTTTATATGATCTAATGTTTTGTCTAACAAAGATGGGTTTAAGATAAAGATTCCTAAAATTCTGATAAAATATGCAATACAATAAAAAATGCATTGTGCTTTGCTTGCTTCGTCCATCACAAGGACAAGGGGTCTGATCGGGAGGGCAAGACCTCATGGTTGGAAAAGTCACTATGTAATGCACAATATCACTTCTCAGTCATGCCAAAACTGAGCCATGTTGCATACTTGTTACACCAGGATAATAATTGTATCCACCCTCCTCTAGATCATATGACATATATAAAACAACTGATGATTTTGTATTATTAACAGCCATTCGTTGGTGAGATCCGCACTGGAAAAAAGGTATCTTTGGTTGTACTCTTAGTTAGTGATAGCAACTGTGTGGGTGCTGACCATATGGGCAAATTAAACAGAATACTAAAGGGGGAGTTATTATACGATAACCATGGGGTACTCAAAGCCTTATCCAAGACTAGGCAATCTAAAATAATTGATCTGGTAAAACTGGTATCTCTTTTGGCCATATTGATAACCATAGTAACAAAGGTCTTACCAAGAGTATGTCTTCTAAATACTGCAGGCCGACTGCCTGATGGACAATCATAGTTGAGACAGAAGCAGGTAAGCAAAGAAGCCATTTTCAAAAACAATTTTCCTCCACTTGCAAGGCAGTACAGGTGGCATAGTCCCAGAGACCAGCCCCATATGTGACAGTGGACACCCCTATAGCCTGGTAAATTTCAACCATTTCCTTAATGGGACGGCTACCTATCTGGAATACATTTTTTAAATCCCTTGTGAAACCCTACTCATTTGGGCATTAGTGTTTAATATTTGTTTGGCACATTAACCGTTGCCTGTAAATAAGACACCCAGATAACAAAATGAATTTACTGTAACATTGGGGTAGTATCGATAGAAAATGTTCTACATTGTTTATGCTTTGGCCTGCAAACCATTGTAAATGTTTTGGATCTGTTAATCACCCCTTTCTTAGAGGACATATACTCCCCAAAAGTATTCATTAGTCTTTTAGGCCAATCGGGGTACTTGATAACAAAACAGCATCGTCATCATGTAACAGTGCTGGAATAGGACACCTGGCAGCTCGAGGAGGGTCGGCTTGCAGGACCTGCAAGTAAATATCCACCCCATCAATAAAAAGAGGAAACAATAGGGGGGCTAGCACACAACCTTGTTGAATGCTTTGCCCTACTTTGCACATAGGCGAGCACTCGCCCTTGGGCTCAAAGCTAACTTTACTTGATAAGTTCTCATACAAACAAGAAAGAATCCCTATAATAACCTAGGGAACTCATTGTTGACCAAAGAAGGTTATGGTCAACCAAATTGAAAGCACTATTTAAATCTGCAAAACAGAGATATAATGCACCCAAGTTGGCTTTAGTGTATTTCCCAATTATGAACTCCAAATTAATACATTGTTCAATAGTCCCCATCTGCTTTCTAAAGCCATACTGCACTGGGTAGATTGTGCCCATTCCTCCAACCGGAATACTAAAACTCTGCTCATTACTTTCACTAATGAATCCAGGAGCGAAATAGGACAATAATTTTTGGAGTCTGCTTTGTCACCCATTTTATAGATATCCCCACACAATGCGTTCCACTGCATGGAAAGAAGAAACGCTGCAACAGCCGCCTTCTTGATGATTTAGAACATCTAAACCTTTGAGCACTAAACGGAAGATTCCCGGATGACTCTCCTCTAGTCGATTCATTTTACTCTGCAATAACAAGCTCCAAATTGGATTACACCTTTGTAAGCCTCGCTCTGTTCCTATATATTCTTGGGTTCAGAATGGGCGATAAGGGCGATAGTGACCATTGCCCCCAGGAATTTCAATTAACAGCTACCATACCTAGATCAATAAGGTCAGATGTAACCTTGGGGCCCATATTTACCTCTAATTTAAAAAGGATCAAATGCACAACAAACAACACAAATTCTCAGGCCGAAGCTGCAATTCAACTTTTTAACTCGCAAGCAGCCAGCACAGAAGACCAAATTGCCTACTGGGGACAGTTTACTGCCACACTATTAGAACAACTTGCAGATACTTTCCCCATAAAAGACAACGCTAGGAAAGCATGTGGAAAAAAAAAAATTCTGAAAGACCAAAGAGTACCTCAAAAAATCAATATACTCAACTCTGCGCAGACTGAGAAGATTCCCAGGGAACGCCAGTGTACGTTTATCCCAGAAGGACCAAAGGACAGCACTAAAAAGATTGAAATGGAACATCAATAGAGATCGTGAGAACGAAATCTGGGCAAAACTCCTACACGATACAAATTGCAACAACAGAGCCCGCTTTTGGAAAACTGCGAATGGGATCGTGCGCCCACAACATAAGGGCATTGGGTCACAAATCTCGCAAGCAAACTGAGTAAAATTTCTTACTGCTCACTTCAACAACCAAACAAAAAAAAAAAGGACGACAAATGGCTAACAGTCGGACTCCAGAGGGTCAAGCTGGAGCAAGTAAAACTGATATAAGGGAGCAGGAGCTTCCAGCCACAGAAATCATACCATCAGGTTCAGCTAGTTGCCCTCTGTCACTCTTAATTAAAAAGCAGATTGCCAAAGGGAGGAAAGAAGGAGCTCTGGGACCGAATGACATTCCACCTGCCCTGTTCAAAGCAAAAAGTGAAGACTGGGTGGATATCCTGCAATCACTCTTTCTGGAAGTCAGGCTGCTAAACAGAATCCCAGAATCTTGGAAGGGCTCGACGATAGTGCCAATTTACAAAAAAGGAGACATTGCTGAGCCCAACAACTACCCCCTAGTAGCTCTGATTGATAATGAAGCAAAATACTTTGCGGGCACCATATTAGAGGAGCTCACATCCTGGGCTGAGGCGAATCAGATAATACGGCTGAACCAGACCTGTTTTCGCAAAATGGCCAGCACATCAAAAAACACTCTCACAATCTCTCTAATAATCGATGCAGCTAAAGCCCTTACATCCATGTTACATTGACTTTAGTGCTGCCTTTGACAATGTAGAGAGTGGCAGATTGTGGGGGAAACTGGCTTGATGGGGCATACCACAGCCTATTTTAAACATGCTGTCGCTTCTACACACAGATACCGGGGTGCAGGTGAAATTAGGCGGTGGCACCCACCTCTCCTCGAAAGTTCCTACAAGAAAAGGACTGAAACAGGGTTGTGTGTTTGCACCAACCCTGTTCAATCCATTCATGGCCGACCTTCCAAAGGTGCTTGATGCCTGCAATTCCCATTCACCCAGGATAGGAGGAAAAACTTTGACCAATCTCATGTATGCAGACGACGTAGTTCTGCTTAGTCATACTCACGTCGGTCTTCAACATCTACTGACGGAAATGCAGAACTACGCAACAGAAAACAACTTAAAAATAAATCTGAGTAAGACTCGGACAATGTCAATAAACAACAAAAAGAACCCACAGAGGAATTGGTTCCTGGGTGGCACCAAACTCGATCCAGCTCACAAGTACAAGTACCTAGGAGTCACTTTTGACAAGGAAGGGTCGTTTAGGCGCCAGAAAGAGGAGATAAGAAGGAAAGGTCTGTTGATCACTCTAATGATGACAAACCTTGCAAATAAATTGATGGGGCCGACTCTGACCCTGCTCCTGAAGGTAGTCCAGGCTAAACTTCTCCCCTCAATTTCTTATGGCTGTGAGGCAATGCGGGGAAGAGATGCTAAGGAGCTGGAAAATACGTAGGTCAAAGCTTATAGAACTATGTTTTGCCTTCCGCCCTACACATCACCTGCTCAAATAAGGCTGGAGTTTGGTCTACTACAACAAGTCTTAGCCAGATATGGCGCTTACATCATCTGCTGGCATAAGGTTAGAAGTCCCACTATAAATACGCTAAACTACTTGTTGTGGCACGACATACAGCATTGGGAGATATCTCAAGCTAGAAGTTACCTTCAGTTAGCCGTGGAATCTACCAAACTCATGAGACTTTGGGACGCGCAACTCAGCTATCTCAACTTTAAAATACTAGTCTGGAAAACCATAAAACTAATTTCCTTGGTGGAGGACAAGGCAATCTTCTCGAACAGATCTCACGCCTGGATGAACCTTAACTTCTACAAATCACTTGCCCCACAAACATTCTTTAATCAGGGTTATCCTAAGGCCATAAAAATTAACTTCTTAAGGCATAAACTGGGGATCTTTCTGTGTGCTCAGCACCTTCCACCAAGGCTGAGGACAACAGCACAAGACACTTGCAGGCTGTGTAACATCAAGAATGGTGACATTTTACATCTAATTTGCTTATGTAAGGAACTGCACCAAGTACGGCAACAGCTTCTTAAAGAACCTCTCAAACAGAAAGGCATCCCCACCAGGAGGCAAGCAGTGCTGGCCTGCTTAAACCCGGAAAATATCCAACTGAACTGCAGATTGGTAAAATTCCTTATGTTGGCTGAACAAAAAATGCCCAAAATACCAAAAAATGCTCTACAAAGCTTTGTCGCCGCAGGCTGTCCAGCAGACGAGAAGAGGCCTTATCCAGACCACACTAAGGATAGACTCCCAGCAGCACAGGGATAATCCTTGCAATAAGTCGAGACAATTTGTACGACATACTCAATACGATTTGACAAATGGGCAAGCATGGCTGGAGCAAAAAACCTGAGACTGCACCTTACAGTATCCAGTAAGCTAATGACATTCATCAATAACTGCAATTAATTCTGATTTTAAACTGTAAATACTTTTCTACTTTTGGGTTTTAATAGGTTTTATCCGAAGATTTTTTCTTTTCTTTTATAATTACAACAACCAAAAAGGCAGCAAAGGTGGATGGATTCATATTGATTGTCTGTTTATTTATTTTTTATTCTTTTAAGTGTTAATATTGAAATGGTTTTAGTTAATTATGCAAAAATAAAGAAACTTGAAACATTTTATAGATGGGTACAATAATAGAGACCCCCCAGGAGGGTGGGCTCTTATCAATGGCAGCTGTGTTGAATACTCTTGTAAGGATAGGCAGCAAATTTAAATACATCTAATGGTACCCCATCGGGACCAAAGGCCCATACCTGAAACTGACCTGTAGAGCTAAGGAAACCGCTTCATTAGTAATTTCCAGTAGGTGGAATCCCCTTACATGCATCCCCTCGCAAGCTCCATTTTCAACATCAATATTGCTCTGTCTAAAAGTTTTGGTGAAGCGTGCCACCCAAGCATCACAAGGTACAAGGGAACAAAGCTCTGGGATACTTTCATTTTTTAAGAACAGTACATTGACCGTATCCCATAATGACTTAGTGTCAAAAGCCAGTTTATTCCACGCTTCAACCTGGAGTGTTTTCTTGCTAGCAGCCAGAGCATGTTTATATTGTTGGCGAAGGGACTTAACAACCATGGTATCCTGAGGAGAACAACATAAAGAGTGCTTCAGTGATTGTGAGGTCTGGGTACAGGGTTGGTCACACCAACCTCTATTAATTGCCTGTATGTTGTTCAGGTTTTAATGGAACTAATAATGTGATTAAAATTATCCACAAAGAAATTTAGAGAAACATCTTCCTGAAGACAGTGACTTATTTATGTAGAGTTTGTTGTTACTATTTTTTGTAACATAATAATGGGATCAATGGCAGCCTACTTGATTCGTACACCATTGGTCCTAATTGGAGCAATATTATTTGCTATAGTTAATGATTCACATTTCTTACCCCTCAAAAAGAAAGGCAGAATAATAGGGTTATGATTACTTAATACTGAAGGGACTTCTTTGAAGTCAATCTGATAAACTTGCAAGGACTTTCTTAGGTAGAAGATAAGACAGGTGGACGGAGCAGAGATGCAACATTTTGAGTCCAGCGATAGGCTAAATGCCCTTGTGCAGCCTCATAGGCCTACATACAGTAATTAAATGACACCGTTTCAGACTCTTATCTTCAGACAGCCTCACATTCCCAGATACATCTTCTAAATCTTGCAATCCCTTGTGCAGCCTCAACAAACTAATAATAATGATTACTTTTTTTTATATAGTTCTGTAATCTGACTTCTGTCACTGCTATGCTCTGGTGATAAGAAGTTACTGTTACACAGTTTAACAGTATTACGTTTACCAGCATGTGCAGGATGTATGGCTGAATTTAGCTTGCTTCAATTTGAAATGATGAATTGTCATTTGTAGCAGATATCACCTGTGATATTGTAATCACTAAACTAAATGGCATGCATAGTTCTTGCTTCGTTTCCATGAGTGCATACTCACATGCTCTATGTGCAGATAGCAACACGGCTGGGTCCACTTCCCTCAGTACTTTTTTCTGGAGGTCTGGCAGCATGAGTTTATTGCCAACACCATGACCTAATTTGTCATGTGTGCAGGCTTTAGTTGCTTAAGCTGCCTTACTAGGATCAAATTTCTGTAGGCCGCTGGGTCGTATGTGTAAGGGAGGCTGATGGTGAATACTGGGGCCATCTGTAGGAAAAGAAAGGTTGAATTGCTCCATTGGTGGGGATGTAGAGATATTTATCAACCGAACATCCCATGCCTTAAGAAGAGATAATGATGCTGAATACTTAAATCAGTCTACAGTAATTCCAATGGAAGAAATTAAATAACCAAATGAAAAGCACACCTCCAATACCTCAACAGGATTGTTAACTTGTCCATCAAAAGGCAGAAAGTTCCACTTTTTCACTGGATCCCCAGTATCAAATGTTACATAGAATCCTCAAAGAATTCCACAACCCTTAGTTCACAAACACACAGGTCCATTGCTCTCAAGCTTTTTGGTGACACGATCACAGACCATCCCATGTCAAAAGCAAAGGTCCTCAAATCAAGAGCAAGACACCCAACAATCAGCCTACTCAGACCATGATCATTTACACTACTTCCACAGGAAGGTATCAGAGACTGGCCCCCTTCTCAGAAGTCTCTGACTCTCAATTAAAAAAGCTGTCAAAGCATGCGGCCACCCTGTCATACGCCTTCCTTGCTCAAACCTTCAATTACATTCTACTCACAACTATTGCTGCCAGCCAAGATTGGAACCTTGGTCAACAGTTCTATGACTTCAGGTCCATAGCCCTCTGAACTCAAAGTTTCTTAAATCAGGCCACTCATCAATAGGATGAAAATCAATCCAGGGAACCAGGCCAACTTTTAACCAATTACCAATGCCCAGTGCATTCATGCAGATCTCTAACTTATTGGAAGAAAACAACCTACTTGAGACCATCAAATTAATTTTCTTCCCAGTAGAGTCACCTATTGCGCCCTTATCCGCATCTAGGTTAAATTGAGGACTTCAATAGACAAAAATAGTTCTGCTGCACCCCTGCTGCACATCCTGTCACCACTTTCTGCCACAGAGGTTACAGGAACTTTGAATTAAATAAACCATTCTAGACTGATCTCTAACTTTCCTGACTGATCTAGCATCATTTCTCTCTTTTTCTTGACCTCTCGCCCACTCTCTACTTTCACATCAGCACACACTGTGGCAAATCTCAAGGCTCATTCACCTCCTCTTCCTTTTCAACATCTTTCTCAGCTCCTATCAGAATACTAAGTCCTACAATATCACCTGTAACTACTATGCCACTGACACATAGATCATTATTATAAAAGAAAACTCAGGATAGTGCAAGGAAATGTAACATACACTTAATGTAAAACATCCAGCATGGATTCAAAAATAAAATAAGGCAATTGCCATTTCAACGGACAAGATCTTGATCAGCTGCAACATGTAATGCTAAACTCTGTACATATTTTGGTTATATTTATAAAAATGTTCTCAGTACAATTGAATGGAAGCTAAAACATGTAACAGAAAGAGAATTTTGCAGTTAGCTACTAATGAGCAGGTGCAAGGATCTTCTTGTGGGACAGAATATGAGAAGACCTTGAAAGAGAGATACCGTTAAACCCACAGGATCTGATTCTACTATTTCCTAAAATCCTTGCTTCATTGTGCCAACTTCAAACCAATGTTATACTTTGTTAGCATGGTTCAGCAAAAATGTTCAGAGCACAACATAGAATAATAAAAACTATAATTAATTTCAAATGTGTATAAGTGTTGAATGATTTTAAGGATTTAATTGTCTTCATGCCAGCGCAAAAAGAAAATCATAGTTGCTTAATAAAAATGTGAATGTCTATGTTAAGGCAAATGTGAGCATTAGCATTTCCATTGTAAACAAAAGCAGTAAGGGACACATGCAGGTACATTCACTTTCTTCTTCTATGGTGGAAAGCCTGGTAGACCTAGACACCTCACAAGAAGGCAACTGCCTGCAAGCAAGAGATTAATGAGTTCTAAAGAAACTGAATTTTTCCAAAACTGATATCCTAACATGTAGAAGATGGAGGCACTCCCATCTCAACTCTATCTGGCACCAGAAACTTGCCTGCCACCATCAACATCAACCAAAGTAAGAAATGTGGGAGTAGTGAATGACTCAGGCCTATCTAAGCGCTTTTTACCCAAATGGATATACTCAAAAGAAGTGCTTTCTGTACAATACAAGATCTTCGATCTTCTTTCTTGGATTTAGCAACAATATTTAGAAACACTTTGATGTGGTAAAAAGTAGTCATAAATTGAACCCACTATTTACCTCTGATGTTTTTTTTAAGATGAGTGAAACATAGAAGATATAGAAACAGCTCTATTATTCAGAAAATGCAAAATACTAAACTTAGTTAAATACTGTGCCATGTATGACAATTAAATTCAACAAAGTTTGCAACTGCTTTATTGAAGAAGCACAATACAGTAACCTGTTTTACAAAGCTCTCCAATATGTTTGACGTCACATGCTTCTTTAAGATCATAATGCAAAACAATGTTTGTAAATGGAATTTCATAGAAATTCAACATTTTCTAGCAGTAATTCTTGATAAAAACCATAAGTCAAAAATAAATTCTACAGAAGACACAGAACTTTGATAAACTTGGATTGACAAGATGAACTGGTGTATGAGAGCCAAATATGTAATCTATGAATACAGAGATTGCCACAAGGAATTTACAAAGATTTAGGGGAGATGGGAAGAAAACCAACGATTAGCAATTATTGTATATTAGGTTGACAGAGTTGCTGGCCCGGCTGGACACAGTGAATTCAAGGGTAGAGAGAGGGCAGTGGAGACATGAGTTCAATTGATGGTGATGCTGGCCCTTCCTCCATACAGGCTTTGAGTCAATGGTTAATGAAGTGTAAATGAGTATTTTGATTGTATGGCCAATATATCAGCTACCACAGAATGCATTTCAACCTAGCCCATGTGACTTTGAATATTATCTTTTCCATTTATTGGATAACTAATAAGCAAAATTACAAAAATGAGAAGTGAAAAAATGGACCAATTGTTTTTCTTATTTTACAATTGCTCAAAAACAGTACTATTACAGCACAACGTTGTTATGACAAACCAGGGACAACACATTTGCAAAACAAAGAACTGCCATAGATAAGTAAAATTCCAAGTTGTCATATCTTCTATGATCTGAGTAAATCTGACTTAATACCCAGGATGTCCATTGCTTCCTAGTATAGAAGTCAACTTAAACCCAATTAGAAAGGTGGTGGGAATCCCTCATGAGCATTCCAGTATCCACTATTAAAGATATCAAAACTGTGATGCAGGAATAGTGGGGCATCACAAGTTAGCCCCTGAAAAAAGGGGACAAACGTTGGAAATTTCAGTTTTTTTTAGCTCCCTCCTTTCTGTCTATTTCCCCCATGCGAATGTGGTGTTCCTGTTACAATTACAGGCCGAATAGGGATATCCTACAAAATTCTAATCTGGCCCGGGTATGTAACTGTGAGACTAAAGACTACCAACATGCGTGGGGTACTGCAATGTCTAATTTGAGAAAGCAAAAGGCACACAGATGCCACTAGGTTATGTTAGCCTGGCCGATGAGGGGTGATGCCCCGAAAACCGGTCCCAGGATGCTTGTTTCCGGGCTGGGGAGGACCTGGCTTGGCAGGTTGGGCTGGACTGTTCCCATGAAGAACAGGTTAAGAATGATTTGTATATGGCTGGGTCTAAACTGGGGTGGCATGGTGAGCAAAAGAACAATGGATTTAACCCAGATAGCTTGACTGGGGGTTGAATGTTTGATTTGCTCTGCATTCCATCCATCATTTGTGTGTCTTTTACTTTATCGCTGTAAATACGCCGGATATAACCAGACGTGGGTTCTGGGCTCACTGAGCCACTGGATTCAACCTAGCCTGGCTGATGAGGGGTGATGCCCCAAAACAGTCCCAGAATGCTTGTTTCCGGTCCAGGGAGGACCTTGCTTGGCAGTTCAGGCTGGACTGTTCCCATGAGAAACAGGGTCAAGACTGATTTGCATATGGCTGGGTCTAAACTGGGGTGGCATGGTGAGCAAAAGAACAATGGATTTAACCTAGATCTCTTGACTGAGGGTAAATGTTTTATTTGCTCTGCATTCTGTCCATCATATCTGTGTCTTTTACTTTTTAAAAGTTGGCATTTTCTCACTATAACCATTCTGTGCCTCTGCCTGTCTGTGCTTTCCCCCTAGACAGTCACACACACAAAGGGAACTTGGGTGTGATCTTCACATCCTGATGGCCCATGACCAGGCTGATGGGCCTTCCTCAACTCAATTGAGAGGGAAGAGCTGACACTTTTACCTGAATAGGGCTATGCCTATCCCAACACAAAGAGCTGCATACCACCCGGTAGTGAGTCTGGAGCCAAGGCAGGAAGGGCAGGGACATTATGGACGTCAAAGTTCTCTTGTTGAAGTCTCCTCCACTTCTAAGGCACAACTGGGTATTAGTACTGGACCCCTGACACCACCAACTGAGTACACTTCTGGATCTGAGGACATTCGGCCAGGAAGAAGGACTGCTGTACTGCCAGGAGGGACTGCCACTCTCCTGAACAGCTCTTCTGTGTTGGCCTGCCACTGCTATTTCTTGCCTGGGGGTGAGAAGGGCCTGACCTGCATCTCTACATCCTCCAAGAACGTAAGTGACTCTAAAGGCTTGCTGGCATTCCTCCTGTTTTGAAGTCTCAGGGCCATCAAAGACTTCCTTCAACTGTGTTTCAGCTGCTGGACTCTGCCAGTTGTGAGTTATTTTTGGCACTAGGGTCTTAGGACCATAAGACTTCCAATAAGACCCAAATTCCTTTTGTTTTACTAACCCAGACAGACCCAAAAATAAAGGGATACCGGGGATCTGTCTGAGGTATTTTAATCTTTTAGCCCCCCAGGTCATACACTTCTTTCAAGAGCTCCCAACATTGTGGTTGAGCCCACCCCGACTTTTTTAGGCGTCGGGGTGACCCGATGATGAAGCATGGCACCACTAGGGTGTGTGAGGGTAACTAAACAAAAAAGAAGCTTTTTCCTTGCTCACCTTCAGGCGAAGAAAGAGAGAATACCCCACATAAGCTCATCACATCTTTCCCATCATAGTGCATCCATATTGACCACTGTTGGTCTGTTAGAGTAATTTAATAGAGGTTAACTGATTATAATAAGGAGGAGTTACTCTAACTCTGAATCCTCTCTACCCTCTAGGCATCGAAAAAGTTTTTTCACTAGCCTTTGATGTGAACACAAGTTGTGAGTTATTCCCTGCCAAGAGGTGCCAATCCAGTCCTGGGTCTTGAAAGTGGGTTTTGCCGTGGTTTTTCTACAAAAATCGATCGATGCAGTGTTGAGTTTTCTCCAATCGGAACCAAAACAGTGGCCTGCGATGTCGAGGACATTCCTGCGTGGCTCGACAACGACACAGGACCAGACTGCGAGGATCGACAACAAAGTATGGCCTCAATCGAAAGGGGTTTCGACAACGACGTATAACCCGACTGCGAGGCTAAAAAATTATGCATCACATCCATTATATAGGGCTTTGACAACGACACGGGACCCATCTGTGAGACTCGCCGATGATGCATCTACCCGACTGCGTGGATCAGAAACGACGCATTGTCTTTGTTGTTGACGCTTGTCCATCCAAGGTATTTTTTCAGCAGGACCTGCGTGAGTCCTGAATCTGACCCACACTCCATCACGGTCAGCCTAAACTTTGGATTTACCCCAAGCCAGGGGGCCTCTAGTAACCCTTAAGTGCTATTTGCTTCTAAGCACAACTTTTTGATTTATTCTTTAAAAATTCACATATCAAGTTCTACTAATTGCATTGAATTTTTGTTATTTTGGTCTTGTTTTACTCATAAAAATATTATTTACTTCTCTAAACAGGTGTGGAGTGTTTTTGTGGTGCTTTCACAGTGTCAATGTAATTAAAGTGTTGCACAAATACTTTTCACATTGCATCTTACGTTAAGCCTAACTGCTCTGTGCCAAGCTACAGATGGTGAGCACAGGTTAATTTAGGTTGTGTATTTGACGTACCCTGACTAGGATTGTGGTCCCTGCTTGGACAGGGTGCAAACCTGGTGTTATGTTGCGACAGTGATCCCTGATGGACTAGAAAGGATATTTCTCCTCAGGGATCAAAGAGTTGCCATGATTTCTGAGAAAGACTCAACTAAGGGCACTAAAGGGAAGGGAGCAACAGGGTCCCCATTTCCAATGGTGTATCTCCAAAATTTGAGGGCTTCAGGGGAATGGAGCTCAGTACCTACACCACTTCCACCAAAAGTAGCTACAAGAATATCATTCTACAAAAATATTGTGGACAAAATTGATGAGCAAAAAATCAAAAAGGTAAGAATATATAGGAAAGTATAAATTCAGTATTAGTAATTCAATATATATATAACTTTTAGATGTATATATAGTCAAAGTATAAATATGTGTAGATAAGTACACTCGTAATACTTCATAAATATACTTACTAAGCCAATGTTTTGGTTATCAATATTTTATTTTATTTTTGTAGCAAGATATTTAGTACTTTACATTCTAGTACTATTTTGCCTCATGCTATGTCTGAATCACACTTTGGAAATGTTCATTAAAAGCAGGATCCAGGCACATGTCCCTCACACAGACATGAAATGCTGTGCTTTGGGAGGGCTCAAGGAAATGCAGGGTGCAGACATTAGGGCCTCACACACATTTCAGCATGGCTCATATCCTCACAGAAAGATTCTGGATGATGAACTGGGACTGTAGCCAAGAAGGGCAGGCCCACCTACTTGTCTATTTCATTATCAGTACGACGTTTTTTTCTCAGTAGTAGGGGTATAGTCTTTAAACCTCAAGGAAAGACAGCCATGAATTCAGACTTGGGTCCTCACCTTCATCTCCACAGGTGTGCAGAGCTCCTTGAAGTAAAATGAACAATGGATATGGTGAGTTGGCAGCTTTTATATCTTCTTCAATGACAACCTGTTTTTTGTGAAACTGTCACTCCCATTTTGTGTATTACTTTCAGATGACTTCTCTCCAGAAACACCAAGCATAGGATGACGTCTTAGGCAGGGAGTCAATTTTCTCTGTATGAGGTGTGCAGTCTCTGCCCTGCCTTTAGGCCATTCCTTTGTTCGCATTTTACTCTTGACAGACTACCATATAGGGTTGTGAATCAGGTTTCTCATGTTTTTCTCTGTTTTAAGCACTTATAACTTCAACCGTGCTTTCATACTGTTATACTGAGACTTCATTATCAATGTCATGCACTATTACAACAATTTCAATAACTCTGCTTGGTGAAGAAGGTATGCCAGTGTGTGTCCCTGATTTCCAGAAGTAGGATATTCCATTGATTGAGGTCAACTGGTATTTCAGAAATAATTAACACACTGTGCAGAATATGTCCCAGTTATGACTAGACTGAAGTCCATGCATCAGTCCTCTTTTATATTTCATTTTTCCAATGCCTCTAACATGAAAGATTAACAAAATCCACATAGCACAGTTTTCTGATAGAAGTGAGGTGAGTGCAACGGAAGCACATTGATGTGCTATTTACCTTGATCAAACCAAACATTCTCATAAATGTCTCAACTATCCTCAAGGCAAGCAAGCCATGGTATTTTCCATGAGGTTCTGAGTGGTGTCCTCTATGACATTTTGTATGGCATCATGCATGGCATTCTCTCTAGCATTGTAAGCGTTGTCCTGCCTGTGACCCTTGGTAGCATCTTGACTGTCACCATGGCCAATTTCCATGCCACAAACTCCTTCCAGATTTGCTAGATCCATCATCTCAAAAACCTCTAACTGTACTTTGGATAATATGACCTCTAAAGCACAGTTCTGAGCCACCCACGGAATATCAGAAACAAAAATATCATGTGGACATAATATTAAAGACACAAAATATCCAGAAGGCAAGTGCAAAGAGATTATTATAGATTTACTATTCTTACCTCCACGTCTACGTGCTTACATATATTGTCAAGGTATATATATATATGTGGAGAAACTTTGCTTACTTATAGAAACTTACCTTCACAATATTTTTGTCCTCGAAATTCTGGACACAATACTTTGTCCCAAGATGTTTATGTTTCCGATATTCTGTAAAAAACAGCACACTTCTACCAGTGTGGCTTCAGGCCACCAGATATTTTCTCTTGCTACTTTTCTTACATCACACCATCTTTACTTTAGGTTAGTGATTCCACAATTGATTGAAATCAGTGTCTCACTTTTAATCTACGCTCTTTCCCAAATGGGCAGCGTTCAATAAAATCGACATGCACATTTTCCTACCACCAACTAGAAGATCATAAAGAGATAGTACCTCTCCAGTCTCTACTTCCTGCGCCTACTCAGGAATTTAGTTTTGGGCTTAGTTAGGACTGCTGAAGCCATCTTTTCGCACTCTGCTTTTCAATATTTCCACAATGCTTAAGCAAAAATAATTGAGGTGCTAAGATTTACTTGTAAAATTCAACTGTTGCAAGCTCATCAGGTGAAAGTAGTAGCAAACAAAAATAAAAGAACATTACTTTAGAGATTAAATCTGAAATCCCCTCGTGAAAGTTAGGCTGCAATTCCCCTGGCCTTTAACTCCTCTGCCCTGGCTGCTTCCTCTAGCCTCAGATTGAACTGCACTTCCTAATAGCCGTATTTTCCCTCAGTGCAATTCCTTAGGCTTCCCATTAGGTTACAACAACCCTGAACTTAACTCCCCTAGCCGTCGACATTTTCGCTAGTCTCAATTTACCTGGCCTGGCTGCAGTTACTTGTGGCCTCAACTCCCCAGGCTTGCCAGATAGCCATTCAACCTTAAGGTGGGATATCTAGTGCACGTACATTGTGATCCATCCATGAAGATAAAGGACATACTGATGTACTTTAGATGAGTTTGAGAAAACGTTCAGAAAAACAACTAAATACTACGAGCGTATAATCTTCTTTTCAGGGTGTCTCTTTAGGAGTGACTATTGCCCTAACAAAAAATCTCAGCATCACCTCTTCACCTTGAAACGTTTTACAAGATAATGTCATTAAAGAAGGGAAGGACATTGTGACAGAGAGATTGCAAACTCCTTTTTAGGACAGGGGTCACTGCCTTTGCTCTAAAGAAAGCAGAGGAAACACCTCTGGTAAAGAAATCCATAGATGAATCCCACACAATACACGCATCAGCCATTCTCACACATTTTTTATGGAGAATATCCTGGAAAAAGCAGACAAAATTCCAATGAACCAGTATATTAAATACAATGAACATAAGTGATTCAACCCCTCTGATGCTGATGGATCTGTCGGATTCAACGCCTTTGACCCCTTAACCCTTGTAGGCATGGCCAGAGATGTGATGTGGTGTCGGATGTGGCCTGTAAATGTCATCGATCTAAGAGGGACAAAGGCAGCAGGACAGAAGAGCGCAATGAATCTGGAAGTAGAGTGTGGGGTACCATCCTTTCCTTTTTAGACTCTTTAAGCACGTCAACAGTTGTTTATAAACCTTACAGTTCAGTTTCAGATTTATGCAGATGACACACACATGGTTGTCCATTTTATCAAGGACCTGGTAGAAGATCTCTGGGGAAGTCCTGAGGTAATAATACACAAATTAATGTATTGCCCCATCCTTAGCGCAGCCAAGATGGAGTTTATACTGGTAGGTAAAGAACCTCTATACATGTTTTATGATGCGGAGTGTAAAATTGTTGTCATCTATGAAGTTAAGACGATAGATGTTGAGTTAGACTCATAAATGACACTGGATAAACACAGAAAAACATAATTTTCTCCTCTAACTCCTAACCTAACATGGTGAGGAAATAAAGACATTTCTTTTCAGAAACTGACAGGCCAACAGGTGCAAGAGCGATCATCGTTGTCAAACTTGACTACGGCAAACCCCTCTGTTGTATTATTTAATATTTCTCTGCAATATATTGAGCCCTGGTTTCTTCAGTTTATAGGACCAGACATGTGCTTCGCTGGCATCACGCTGCAGCTTACTTATCCAGCAGACTTCTACCAAAAATGAGTTTTTCTCGTTAAATATTTTAAATGTGCTTGCCCCGTTTAAATGAGCCCACAAAATGAAATAATCAGCTAGAATATAAATTAAACACACGTGCGAACGTTCAAAAGTTCAGCAACTTCAAAATGTTTGAAAGTACATTTAAAAGGTGTTTTTCCTAGAGAGCAAAGTAACCGCCCCATTTTTAATTTCACTTTTTGCTTGAAGTACAATTGTTGCCAACAAAAGTGTATTATGTTTTCTATGAGCGGCCACCTAACATGAACGCTCCACTTCAGTGAATGCATTTCAACAGATTGATTACTAGGCGCTATGTATGCTCAATGCATGCAAAAGACCGAATCTGGACAGGACGCCCACAGGTACAAATCACTATGTTTTAAAGTGGTAACTTTTAACTTGCTGAGCCAGATCAAATAATAATTTTTGTGACAACTTACAAGGGAATTAAATGGAAACTAAGAAATTCGGGTCATATCATCAAGGGCCTTATCTCCGCTTTTTTGGCTTTAGAAGCCAGAAAAGCGGAGATAATATTTTCGCCCAATTAACAAGAGGGTGCTAACATGCATAATCGCATGTTAGCACCCTTTTTCCCTACACCTCCCTTTGCATCTCTAATGAGATGCAAAGTGGGCGTTCCTTCCCAAAATAACTGGAGAGATGTCGCTAACCGACATTTCTCCAATTATCAATGGGCACGCTAACAAGCATAGTGATAAGAAAAGTAGCGCTAACCGCGGTTATCGCTACTTTCCTTACGCCTGCTTTTAGTTTGATTAGCCATGATATCCAATGGAAGGTGGATATCATGGTTAAGTATGCCCTGCCCTATCAACAACGTAGCGCCAAACGTTGTGCGATTATCGCTGGAATCCCAGCGATAATTGTACATTTGGCAGCTAACTCGGTTATTTTTATCGCTCTGGAGATAAGCGTCGCTGATAGCGTGCTATCTCCGCGATAAAAACAAGCAATAGCCGGCGATAATTATCCTAGCGCTAAGTGCGCTTAGCGATAATTATCGCCGGTTGTTGATGATATGCCCCTTCCTTTTTAAAAGACTAGGATTGGGCTGCCCCAATGATAATATTCATTTTGCTTGAATGAGTAAAGATCAAAATATATTGATGGTCATATTCCAGAAGTGTCTTTTTATCAGAAAAGAAAGTAACAATGCAGACACAGAAGTAAATAGTAAGTAAATACAATCGAGAGCAGTAAGCGCAGTGAGTGGGATGTGGAGAAAAATGAATGAGAATGTTGTTCAAAGTGAAACCAGGACATGTTATCCATGCAGCTTTTTTAGTTTTTTGTATAGCCCGAGCCACACCCACAGAAGGGTCACTCCACTGCATTGGCAGGTTGTATCAGGATGATACAGTCACATGACTTACAAGCGAGGACGATGGCCTGCCCTTTTGTCTTTCTCTGATTTCGCCTTCAGAGTGTCTGTCAGGTGCAGAAACCTCAGCTTCTTTGTGCCCATTGTGGGGGAGCCACAGGTTGGAGACAGACTCAGTGCTACCTACCGTGAGAAGTAGCATTCTACACAAAGGTTGAATCAGTAGGTCCACAGCCACTGTCTAGAATTTGTGTATAAAGGTGTTACCCAAATCACCCCAACATGTTGCAGTTCAAAGTCCTTCACAACCAAAAAAGGACGTGCTCCTCTGCTTAGTGCTCAAAAGGCTGCTGTGTGACCAGGGCTGCCCGACAGCCTCTCTCCCAGAGTTGAGCGTATGTTACCTAAAGTCTGCAGTTTTTGGTGAAGCTGAGTATCTGTTTACAGCCTAGAAGCCCGCCTGCCTGTTGGGAGGAGAAGTAGTCTGCCTGACCCTGTAGGAGGAAAGACTACCCTGAAGAAGTCTAGTTTATACCTATTTTGAGGGAAACCTAGAGAAAGCTGACTGCCTGAGTGTGTGCTAGGAGTGGCATGTGTGAGCCAAGAGTGACCGATGTTGCAGATGGGTCCCTGGTCTCTCATAACATTCCTGGTGGGAATCGTAAAAAGCCTACATGAATGCAACAGCCCAGTTGTGTCTGCAACTGCCTTAATGATTGCGTCAGTTCGGCTGGGGCTGTAGCTGTCTTGGCGATTGTGTTTGCCCGGTTGGGGTGCAACTTCCAATTTGTTTGTGACAGCCACGGTTGGGGCTGCAACTGCCTTTGTGAACATAAAAGCCAGCTCTTGACTGCAACTTCCCTGGTAATCGTATCAGCTCATCAAAGCACATACCTGCCTCAATATTGTGCGAATGTTCATGGGGCTGCCTCCATGTCATTGGTGGCATGGAGCCACAGTAGCCGGGCCAGCACCTGTGCAAAAGTGCTAGCGATTCCCATCGCTGCTGGACTAAACCGTGGCGTTCCCATGAGAAGAGAAACAGGATGCACCGACCTCCTCACCAGCCTTTGAAGACTACCTTCTACTACAGGTGGTCAGTGCCTGTGGGGTGAAGACTAACCTGTTAGATCTATGACAGTTGAGCATGTGAGACTCAGAGACCTAACTTCATACCTGCTACACAACCACAAATAAGGACACGCAATACACAGGAACTGATTGCACATTTCATTTGTGGGGCACCAGGATCTGCACCTACAGCTGATTCATGCTTCTCCCATAAATGTCGACAAGTTAAACAAGGGTCACTCAGGTGGGAGATAACACAAGGGCAAATTATCAGGTGTAGGGCCATAGGGGGCAATCATGACCAGGATCACTGTCTAGTAAAGTGGATTGAATTGTTTAGTTTTGGGTACTGCAGTAAGATAACAATTATTTGTTTTCCTAAAAGCACAAGCCTTGGGCTTTATATTGAAGTTACTGTATCTGTTAAGTGATTTTGGGTGTTTGAGCTTGTGCCCCCACACAACCTGCCTGAGAAGCCTGGGACTGCTCGCTGCACTACCCCGAGAGTCCAATGTGCAAAGAGCCATAGTAGTACAGGCCAAACAGACCAGTAGCAAATAACCTCCACTACCACAATTGGCGCCCAGTAGCTAAGGCTTGCCCTGTGGTCCCCCAAACATGGTCTGAAAGCCCATTTATATAACCTGTCCAGCCATGTTTTCTTGCTCAGATTACAACTGCCCCGAAGAAATGTCCGTCTCTCACATATTTGCACTTTGTGTTTTATCGCTTGAGGAGAGTTGATTGAATAGCTCACTCAGCTATAAATTGTTAACATTTGTGTTACTGGGAGAGCTCATTATTCCATTTTCATGTGCTCAGCTGGGCACCTGCTTGTAGTCTTTGTTTGAAACTCATCATGTGACCAATACTAGAAACTTATGTATAGGAGAGTATACATTTAGGTTATGCCTATACTTGAAGAGCTTCTCTCTAATGGTCATTTTCAGGGAGAAACTCTGGCAGATTGATTCTGTGATTCACAGATTCATTTTTTTGTCAATAAAACCTTCCAGACTCTCGCAGCATGTGAGAGAATTTCCTTCACAAAGAGGTTCAGAAACATCGCACTTCAGGTGTTTCTCATCCCCTAAAACCTGGTTAAATTTCGGGGTAGGAAACCAACCAAAAATGTGTTGTAACACAGATTTGGGTCCGGCTGGGTCTGGTGACTTAGTGGACTAATGCATCCGCTGCAGGGGCCTGTGTGTGACCTTATGGTCTTAGGTTAAAATCCTGGCAGGTCCACTCAGTTTTCAACCTTGTGAAGTCAATAAAATGAGTTCCATTGTGCTGGGTAACAATAAACATCTGTTATTAAGCGCCAAGATACCCTTCTGAGTGAGCGTGTGCTTTAGAAATACACATGTTGTGCTATTCGAGTGGTATTTCCCCATTTCTAAAGGAAAAGTCACAAACTCTCTTTGATTACCATGGTATTCCTGCATCTCAGAGTCACTGATATCCACTGAATCAGTAATTTATGGTGTGGGAATGCCAATGTGGTATTTTCAAACCGTTCAGTTGGGAGGTTAAAGATATTTAGCCATAGTAGTTCAGGGGAGAAGGTGAATTATTAATTCCGCATGTTCTAAAATCTTCAATGATCAATACAACTTGAGGCATGGAAAAAACAAAAAAAACAAAAGACAGTTGTGAGCATAATTACCACAAACTCTGCACCACCACGCAAACCAACACCCTAGGTATTGCTCACATTTAAATCAATACAATGGTATTGTACAACAGCACAAGAGCATCATGGGTACAGTACAATACATTAATAAGTAATGTTCAAATTGTTGGATATATGTCTGAGAGGCAAATGATAGGCCAGATGTGGGTGTGCCGGGCTGAAGGGGAGTTACGGCAGATGTGGTAAAATCATATATATATAAACCAAAAAACCAATAGTCAATACAAACTTTTCTACAATATTAAAGCCACTAAAGAAGTAGTTACAGAACTTCAGATACCTGGAATTATGAAGGTATTAAAAGTTAGATTAATGGAATTCAAAATTGTATTCCGACTGAATGACCCTCTGAATGTCATAACTTTCCACAAAAAAAAACCAGGATAACATCATAACTTAATGTAGAAAATCGTCTTGTAAGCGATACAGTAGTGCAAGAAACGTGCACATATAGACCGCAAGAAATTAAACAGTTCGAAGTGAGTTTTCAACATCTTCCTTAAAGTGGGGCAGCAGGTTTTAGCTCTCATGGTCTGACTGAGGAGATTCCATAGATCTGGGCCTTGTATTCGCCCTGGGCTCTGGCTGAGTGTGCCAGACACCAGCGGCCTCATAACATGATTTACAGAAGCTGCCATCACCATTGCACCATTACTCTTTTTAGCAATTGTAACTCACAGGATGTGATTTATGCTCCATGGCATCCTTGTGATTTACTTTATATAAGTCAAACGACACAAAAAGTCAAAAGTCGCAGCCTGCAACACAGGAGCCAAATTAAATGCGTGGTCACAGTAGCAGCATTAGTGGAGCATTTTCAGCTTCCACAATACACCGCAGAAGAGCTATGCTGGCAAATGACTGAGCAAGTAAAATTTGGCCCTAGAGGAGAGAATAAACTGAACTGGCTGTCTTGAAAGGAACTACAAAGATTGACAAAGCGGACTCGATTGCAAAGGGACTCAAAACCTTGGTAGACTGGAAGCAAGCTGCTTTTATTCTGATCAATTTTGCAGTTGTTCTTTATCCATTATTGCATTAATATTCATTCACGGTATTTATTTTATGTGTCTAACAACGGTATCCTATTGAAAAAGAAGAATTTCTCATTTCTATTTCCATTCTAATCCATAACCATTTTGGAATTACCGCTTGCGCTGTAGCCCCAATTGAATTCTTAACTCTATGTATGTGTGCATTCCAGGGTTAGTGGTGACACATCATCCACACCTCTTTAATTGTGTGCCTTTCCATATAGGAATTGGCTTATTTCATAGCATGCAGCCATCTACACAAAAGCATGGTCTATTTTAACCCTGGGTGTAGTTTGCGTAGTAGCGCTACGCGTAGCTACGCGAAGTGCACTTCGCACTACGCAAGCTACGCGAACTGCGTAGTGCACTGTGCAAAATGCTGTTCCACTGTGCAATCATTGCAAACCGCAAGTGGTCGTTTTCTGCCACTGGAGTAGATTTGTACTCGAGCGGCAGCTTTCTCATCGCGAGCAGTCGCGAGCATACGCAACCGCAATGAGAAACCTGAGCTCCCCAAGTGGAGAATCTCGCCGGGATCGCGAACGAGGAAAAAGTCTCACCAGGATGTTATTTTGCTCGCTCGCGGTCGCCAACTTGACGTTGATGACCGCGAGCAAGCAAAAAATGCCCGCTATGCTATGCGTTTTTGCACTGTGCTACGTGTAATTCGCGTAGCGCGTAGTTGTGAAAACTATGCAAACTACGCTAGCATAACGTAGTCCTATGCCCAGGGTTACTATTTATAGCAGTTAGATCGCTCCATACACAGATGGTGTTCCGCTCTCGTCCCCAAGTAAGTACCTGATTTGGCACACTGGATGCCAGAGTGATCCTATTGTTTAACACAGGTCCATTGCTTCCAAAAAAGCCTTTTGCTATTACCAGATAATTGCAAAAAGAACTATTGATGGACCGAATGCAGAACAATGTCATACATTCACCCAGTAAAGAGATCTGGGCCTAAATCCATCGTTTTTTTGCTCACCATGCCATTCCAGTTTGGACCCAGCCATATGCAAATCAATCTTGACCGAGTGCCCTATGGGAACAGTCCAGCCCGAACTCCCAGGCCAGGTCCTCCCTGGGCTGGAAACAAGCATCCTAGGACCGGTTTCGGGGCTTCACCCCTCTTCAGCCAGGATAGCTTGATTCCAGTGGCATGGAGAGCATGGGACTCATGTCTGAGCATACCCGTCCCACTCGGGGTGACAAATACAAAAAGAACTATTGATGGACTGAATGCAGAACAATGTCATACATTCACCCCAGTACAGAGATCGGGGCCTAAATCCATCGGTTCAGACTTACCTGTCTGGTTTTACCCATGAGTTGTTGGTTACTTCGTGTGAAGTGTTGGTCTGTGCGTTATGGGTGCGCACGTAAGAAGACTTTTGTTAAGGCTTCTCAGACTTGCTTGTCTGGTTTTACCCATGAGTTGTTGGTTACTTCGTGTGAAGTGTTGGTCTGTGCGTGGTGGGTGCGCACGTAAGAAGACCTTTGTTAAGGCTTCTCAGACTCATCTGTCTGGTTTTACCCTTGGGTTGGTGGGTACCTCGTGTGAGGTGTTGGTCTGTGTGTTATCAGAATGCACGTTAGAAGACTCCTTATTGTGAGGCTTCTCAGACTTACGTCTGGTTGTACCCTTTAATAGGTTACCTGGTGAGAATGGTTGATCTGTGCGTCACAGGAGCGCACGTGTGAAAACTTATTATCTTTTTGTCATCTTGATTTTCCTGTCAAGGGTTGCAAGATTACCCTTTTCAAGGTTATATTCTGAAGCTTCGTGTTATACTTGAAGCTCATTGGTTTTTGGGTTGTGTGTCTTTCTATCATCGCAGAATTTATTTATTTAGTCATTGCAGGGAAGTACTTTGTTTTTGCATTTTCCTATTCTTTGCAATTTGCATGTAAGTACATTGTTCTTGCATGTTCCTATTTTCACAAATTTGATGAGGGGGGGATGTGTTATAATCTAGGAAGTAAATGGTGCATCCTCTCTGTTGCTGTCCTTGCCTTGCTGCTCAGTCTGTGTGATGTCATTGGAATGTTGAGTGTGTTTGAGTGGAAGCAAAGATCAGTTGGTGTGGATGGGCTGAGCAGCAGGGAGGCTGCTCCTGGTGGGGCATTGCTGGACACTGATCAAGGCCTAGCATGAACTTGTTGTGGATCCTAACCAAAGAATAAAGCTAAGATCTTGGACCACATCTCTGGACTACCTAGCTTTCTTTTATTTGTAACACTGGCGACGAGTTATAAGAACCTGCGTGCTGATTGGACTTTTAAAAGTGAAGGAATCAATTTTTACGAACCTGCGTGCAACTTTAATGAAGATTGGACTTTTTAAATTGAAGAAACCTGGCACCCCTAATGCCCCACCAGTGACCCTGTCAACGGTCGCCCACGACGTGATGGTGCCAGTTTCTGTTTGCCTGTCTACTTCCTCCTACATTGGTCTGCTGTGATGTACCACAGAGGATGACGAATTCTCTGAAAGTGGTTTTATTGTTGTGCATTTTAGAGGAGCTCTGCTCGACTTTCAACTACCTGCTGACAGGGGCTGTCTCGAAGTACATTGGATGTAATGGTTGCAAGTCCCGATGCTCGTGTCACATCAAGGTTTGGAATGCTGCTCGGTTTGCTGTCCTACAGACAACTGGTGTATATCTGTAGGAGGGAATTTTGAGTTGCTAGTGATCCGGCGTGTGACTGGAAAGAGAAGTGTCACATTTATACAACGAACGAACAAACCAGCGTGTGTCTAAACGGAGGAGGGTGGGATTTACTAGTGTATTTGGATCGTGACTGAGCAGAGGAGGTATTTTTACAATATCTTAATCCTAGTTTAAAGCGTTACTTTAATTAATCTGTTGGCTGTGGCGTTAAAGTTTGAAACGACGCTCGTGCCCTTAATAGCGCGCGCAACAGTACCTGTTCTCAGTGAGGTTGCCATGGATCCTTTGCGACGCGTTGTGGGTCACTGTTCGTAGCCTGCATGCGACAACGTGCCGGGAGCCACCCGACGCGCCGTCACCTACGTGCCACCATTTTTGATTCAGGGCTCTAATTGGAGGAGCAGAGACTTTCCCCTGGTTACCGGGGGTAACGCAGTATCGCATGAAATGGAGCGGCGAGACACGGAGCAGCATGGAAGATTTCTTTGGTAAACTCCTGTTGTAGAACTCTGGTCGCCGGTTTTTCTGACTTAGACTTAAAGAAGGAATGTTACAAGTCCAGAGCTAAGAAGGCAGCCAACTGGAAAGTTTTTTTTTTGCGAGAACGCAAAAGTCACTAGGAGGAATTTCTTTTGGTATTGCTGTCTAAAGGCACCTGTGAGCCTCGGGTGAGAAGTCGCTCACCGGTCACGTGACTGTTTGGTTATTTCTTCAATGTGATGTCTGAGCTTGTGCTGTAATGTTTAAGGCCATCCTTGTATTTCGTTTTGATTTCCATGCTCTTTCTAGAATATTTGAGGTGATGAGTGAACGTTGTCTGATATATGTTCACCAGTATATGGTGTTAGGTGTGTGTAGGTAAGAGATTTCGCATGTCCTAAGTCCTGGGCTTTTGCAGAAGAGGAGGGTGTTTGTGTTACCTTCCAAGTCCTGCAGATGTTACTGCACTGTAGTGCGTGAATGGGTGAAGTAGGGGAAGTGTTATGTTTTCCCAGTCCTGTGAGCTGGTGATTATTAGGGTTGTCCTTGTTTTGTGTGTTTGAATAAGAGGGAGAGAGTGAGTATAGTGTCTCTGGTTTTGTTAGTGTATGTTTTCATAAAACTACTTTGCCTTGTGTGAGGTGTTGGTCTGTGTGTATGAGTACGCACGTTAGAAGACTCTGTACTTTGAGACTTCTCAGACTTACCTGTCTGGTTTTACCCATGATTTGGTGGTTACCTTGTGTGGGGAGTCGGTCTGTGCGTTATGGGTGCGCACGTAAGAAGATCCTTACTATGAGGCTTCTCAGACTTACCTGTCTGGTTCTACCCATTAGTTGTTGGTTACTTCGTGTGAAGTGTTGGTCTGTGCGTTATGGGTGCGCACGTAAGAAGACTTTTGTTAAGGCTTCTCAGACTTACCTGTCTGGTTTTACCCATGAGTTGTTGGTTACTTCGTGTGAAGTGTTGGTCTGTGCGTTATGGGTGCGCACGTAAGAAGACTTTTGTTAAGGCTTCTCAGACTTGCTTGTCTGGTTTTACCCATGAGTTGTTGGTTACTTCATGTGAAGTGTTGGTCTGTGCGTGGTGGGTGCGCACGTAAGAAGACCTTTTTTAAGGCTTCTCAGACTCATTTGTCTGGTTTTACCCTTGGGTTGGTGGGTACCTCGTGTGAGGTGTTGGTCTGTGTGTTATCAGAATGCACGTTAGAAGACTCCTTATTGTGAGGCTTCTCAGACTTACGTCTGGTTGTACCCTTTAATAGGTTACCTGGTGAGAATGGTTGATCTGTGCGTCACAGGAGCGCACGTGTGAAAACTTATTATCTTTTTGTCATCTTGATTTTCCTGTCAAGGGTTGCAAGATTACCCTTTTCAAGGTTATATTCTGAAGCTTCGTGTTATACTTGAAGCTCATTGGTTTTTGGGTTGTGTGTCTTTCTATCATCGCAGAATTTATTTATTTAGTCATTGCAGGGAAGTACTTTGTTTTTGCATTTTCCTATTCTTTGTAATTTGCATGTAAGTACATTGTTCTTGCATGTTCCTATTTTCACAAATTTGATGAGGGGGGGATGTGTTATAATCTAGGAAGTAAATGGTGCATCCTCTCTGTTGCTGTCCTTGCCTTGCTGCTCAGTCTGTGTGATGTCATTAGAATGTTGAGTGTGTTTGAGTGGAAGCAAAGATCAGTTGGTGTGGATGGGCTGAGCAGCAGGGAGGCTGCTCCTGGTGGGGCATTGCTGGACACTGATCAAGGCCTAGCATGAACTTGTTGTGGATCCTAACCAAAGAATAAAGCTAAGATCTTGGACCACATCTCTGGACTACCTAGCTTTCTTTTATTTGTAACACTCACCATGCCATTCCAGTTTGGACCCAGCCATATGCAAATCAGTCTTGACCCTGTGCCCTATGGGAACAGTCCAGCCCGAACTGCCAGGCCAGGTCCTCCCTGGACAGGAAACAAGCATGCTAGGACCGGTTTCAGGGTTACACCCCTCTTCAGCCAGGATAGCTTGATTCCAGTGGCATGGAGAGCACGGGACTCACGTCTGAGCATGCCCGTCCAACTCGGGGTGACAAATGCAAAAAGAACTATTGATGGCCCCAATGCAGAACAATGTCACACATTCACCCCAGTATAGAGATCTGGGCCATCAAGTTTTTGCTGACCATGCCATTCCAGTTTGGACCCAGCTATATGCAAATCTGTCTTGACCCTGTGCCCTATGGGAACAGTCCAGCCAGAACAGATAATAGCTGAACCTTCTCACACCAATCCTCTGATGTCATTACACAGTATCAGCCTTCCTTGCAACACTCTTTTTCCTAAAGGGTGAATCAAAAATTATCCTTGCTGTGTCCCCTAGCCTGTCAGGATAGTTGTTTGCATGTTATTTCAGTAATTATTTTACCTACTCAACCTGAAGGTTTTTTGATTTTTTTCACGCATGGTTGAAACCTTGTATGCTTGTTTCCAAAGGGAGGTTTTTCAACTAATTTATCCACTATTCTTCTTTGTTAAAATATAAGCACCTATGACACAGTTCCCATGGGTGCTTCCAGGTTTGATGAGAATTTTAGTTTAATTGGAGTTTCTTGATGATACACACATTTACAATTAGCCTGGCTTGCTGAATACGTTCTTCCACTTTTCTAGACTTATTTTTTTGTGTCCTGAGATTTGGGGGCCACAAACCAATAACTATTTAAATCAAGTAATTTATCCCATCTGGTTTGCACACATCCTGGTAGCTTTGACACATAGCGTCAGATTACAATATAAAGTATGCTAATTCGTCTTGGCTAATTTCCTTGTAGGTTGCTACCATGTTTATACTGATGATGACCCTATAGACTCACTTTGGGGTCGAAACATTGACATCTTCATGAGTGGACATATACTCACTGAAAAGTTATACATTTCACATTCTTATTTTCAATCTTGTTGTTGAAATTGAATTATTTATCAGCCCCTATTGCTATTCATACCCTTACCTTGTATATAGCACCTGCACACTTTTTCAACCACGTCACCGTACACTTTCACTGCGCCATTTTTCATTGGAGCACCTACAGTATGAATCAGGTATTTTGTCTTATTAGTATAATAACTATACAGTGAATACATTGTGACTGTATATATTTTGATTTGTTGTGCATATCTCACTAGTAATAGCCAAGGGAGGTTAAGCTCATCTTTACCTCTAAGGGAACAATTGTTCTTTGTGTATTGATAATTCACCCAGGTTCCTAGGAATACAGGGTTGCCCCATAACATTTTGTGTACTTAATTTGCATGTAAGCAGTTTGCTAACCCTGTTTCCCTCACTATAATGGTGTTACCAGAAAGAGGAATATAAAGTGCCTTATCCTTAGTCAACATTTTGACTGCAGCCTCATCACTGCACGTTTGCAACAAACTTTGGCGCATCCTGTTATTTTGTGAATTGCCTCTAGCTCTTTCTACTGGGTTTCCAGTCCCACCTGCTTCTCCTGTTTTTCTCAGTTTATGCTGGCAGAGGCTCAATCAACGTTCCTCTGACTACTACCTTGAGGGCATCTCATAAGGTGTTGACATTAATGAGCCCTGTGTAGTTTTCCCTCATATATTGAGTGGTTTTGCCCTGTGTTTCCTCATTGCCTGTTTTATTTGGATGTTCACATATTGCCTCTTTTGTATGTTTCAGGCATGTAGTATCACTGGACTGATATGACTATGTGCCCGATCTCTGAATGCAAGATTTTCAGTGCTATTTGTTGGATCACCAAGAAAAGAAAAGGTCTATCTCAAATACGTGTGATGCAATGTAAAATAATATATGTAAAGTCTATTGCGTCGGAGTTCTGTGAATGTTCTATGTCCTCACATACTCCTAACCCAGTCCTTTCCTTCCTTCGTTATTGCACCCATTGGACCCCTTTTCTGGATAGATCTGTCTTGTCCTTCACTCTGTTAAGATCCCCACCTGTTATGACCTCTCTCTCTAGTTTCTGTATTATGTTTGAGTCCACCGTTTTCAATTACTTCTCCTATCCCATAGTCAAAGCATACATATTGAAGAGGGTGAAGGTGTACAAGCCCATATTGATCTCAAAGGCCAGAGTGCTGGAATCATCATCCACCAACACATTTTGCTCATCTGGAAGTATCACTTCTTTAAAATCATACTGTGAGAGTTTCATAAACTAGACAGTGTGGTTCATCCTTTTATTTTTAATCTGCTTTACATCTTCTGCCTTCCACTGATGAGAATCTAAAGAAGGGAAGGCTGTTAAATTCCTTGCAGTGGACCAGATCACAATGTGGCTCCTTTGCAGTGTGATGAGATCTGGGATGTATCTAAGGACTTTGTTGTACAGACGTATGTAGCCCCAAAGGAGAACTTTGAATCCACATCTATTTGTAACTAGAAAATGGTTTCTTTATGTTAGTGAAATCATTTTCTGGTTCAGTTTCAAAGCCTTGTATATTTAGACCTCCCTTAACATGTGTTTCTAGATTGTGAAATGCCTATGTGTAGTATGATGAAACCTGTAGCATTTTCCTTTCTCCTTTCCAAACATTGCCATTATTTCTCCAGCACAACGTATCTGTTATATATGGACTGACCGCTGTTGTACTTGTCTTAGAATCAGC
The DNA here is from genome assembly GCF_964204655.1 of Triturus cristatus. Lineage (NCBI taxonomy): Eukaryota > Metazoa > Chordata > Amphibia > Caudata > Salamandridae > Triturus > Triturus cristatus. Next base: position 496,409,263 of record NC_140588.1, read on the forward strand.
AACCACCCCCACCCCTCTTGTCGACAGCACATAAACACTTATCTGCGAAGGCCTGGTTACAGGGAATGGTGCGTTATTTGAGACTGTTATAGCAGGGGAAAGCACAATAGAGACTGTAGCCATCGAGGAGAGTGGCAGTCCACAAAGCAAAGAGCAGCTGGATGCACCAACACAAAGCCGACAGGAAGGCTCTGCTTTCATATTGAACCACACTCTGGTGGGGCCTTACCCTCTCTCACACACGCACATCCAGCACAACTGAAACCAGTTACAAATCAATGAAAAGCCTCTAAAATGCATAGCCACAAAAGGCAATATCTTAGCAACTTCCTCAGTACAGGATAAGCTAAGGCTGATCATGGTGACCAGACCTGCTCTTGCTTTACTACCTTGAATGTTTAGGTGTTTAGGCTCTGTGCTGAGCTTGTTCCAGATACTGCTTTGCAATCCTAACTTGTTAAGGAGAGTCTTGTTCTCCCTGCTTAGGACACCTCTACTGCCCCTCATTATTTTGACACCTTTGAACTTCAGAAAAGTGACCTTGATTCAGTAAAGCTATCCTTGGGGGTGCCCTCTGACTCTTTACGTTGACTTGCATTTGTGCCACCTTACAACCATTTTCCAGAGGAATTTATAACCACTTCTCTGAAGTTGCTCCTGGAGAAACTGATTATCAGCAGCAGCGTGTCTGTTCAGTCTGATCAAATATTGAGCAGTGGTCCCTCTAGGACCCTTTAGGCGTTATGGAGGTGCCTCCCCAGGGCCACTCCTGAGGAAATGCCTGTCTCCAGCTGCCAGAACCAAACACTTATATGGCCTAATGTTATCTTCTCCTGAAGTTAGTGTGGCGTGCCACTGAATACATCAAATGACAAATCCTTCATTGCTCTTACCTTTTTTAAAGCCGAACTGCACTGATTCAACAACATTCCGTACATATGTGTAGTTATCTCATTACAGCATGCAATAACCCAGTAGCATATTTTATATTGCTTTTGCCAAAATTACAATTTTAATACCATTATGTGCTTCTGCAAACGTGTTTAAAACATTCTTATTTTTGACACATTCTTTTTTAACATCAACACAAATACCTATTTGATCTTTCCTCTAAAACGTGGGCTTCCTTGTGATATGAACCTCATATGAAAATCCAGTCTGCTTACGAGATATATTCTTTCTTTTGCCATGTTATCACATTGTTATCGGGAACTTTGTTTTAAAACTGACCGGCCATATACATGAGTCTTTGTGTGTTGGCTGCATATTTCGCATGCTACATGAACCTGGACTCATTTATTTCACATGAAGTAAATCATGTTTTTATTAATATCCAATATTTTATTGTTTTAGTCATTGAAATGTTGATGTTATACGTTACAAGTCGTTTGGCTAATATGACAATTTTTGTGATGAGATGTTTTGTGTTTTTAAGGTCACAGACAAAAAGAAACTTTTTTTATTTCTAGATTGATTGGATCACGGATGGATGGATGGATGGATGGATGGATGGATGGATGGATAGATAGATAGATTGATTGTAATAATGTTCAGTTTGGTTGAAGAGGTCTGAAACTCCTTGCTGAAAATTCCCATCCTTGGCCATGTAATTTAGAAACTGGTGGTGGTGGTGGTGGTAGACTGCCCACCAACTTGTACTGGGCCATTTCTACCATCTCCTCAGTCTTTCACATTGAACTGCCTGTTTGATTTTATGTTGTACTTAAAACAATGGTTCTAGACATTGTACCTTGTATGGCTGGTAAGCAAATGTGTGGCAGAGGCACCATGTGTTGCATTGTAAAGGGTTCCTTCACATATGCACCTGGATTCTTCTGGCCAAGGAATGGAGAACGAAGGAATAGAGTGCCTCTCCACCTCGGACACAAGGAAGAATTGCAGCCTCCAAACATGGTGCAATGCTGTGCATACCTGCAGACTACCCTTGCATGGACTCCATTATAAGCATAGGGTCAGAAAAGCATTGGTGCTTCTTAGACCAGATAAGTGCAGGCAACAACATATGGAAAGTACTGGGGTTGACAAAAAAGCACAAAGTATGGGGTCTTTACTCCTTCATGGTGATGAGGACAACTTTAGTGCTCTGTGACAAAGTGGCAGTGGGAAGGGGTCACACCACATTTGCTTTGCCACTCATTCCAATATTGGATAATCTGGTTTCCTCCTCAGCTTCAACTAACAAGGCATTTGATAAATGGAGGATAAGGCAGTGCAAAAGTGTAGGGGAGCTCTATGACTTGGCAGGGATCAACATATTTGAACAGCTCAAGAAGGACTACGACCTCCCATTGATATCAAGATTCCAGTATTCTCAAGTCTGACACTGAATATCGCATAATTCTATGACACTTCATGCTAGTTGTACCGTGGCACCTTTTGAAAAATGGTTGCTCACAAAAGAAGGTGACAAAACCTTCTACCAGACATATACAGACTTCTCCTTATGAGGAGCCAGAGACGACTCGGGTCAGAAAAGGTGGGTAGCAGAAATAGACAGAAGTCTCACAGAAAGAATTGGGACAAACACACCATAGAATTTGCACCAGACCTAAAACGCAACAGGTGGGGAGGCAGTGGTAAATATTGCTTCATACTGGACCAATACCTTAGTAAAACTTCATGAATAGGGCCCACTGAGATCAGAACTTTGTTGGCAGGGATGAGGTAGAACCGGCATGCTCTTACGTCTACTCTTGCACTGACCAAAGCTCAAACGTTATTGGGAAGAGTTCTGAACGATACAGATACCTTCTGGAGACATAAATACCCCAACAGCTCACATATACTGTGGTAGGCCTAAGCGGATGACGCTTTGATTGTGCACTTTGAAATAGGCAATCACTACACTGTGGGGGAGGGATAGGCCACCAGACCGTAGGCAAGGGATCCACAGATTATGGCTGTATGGAAATATCTCAATAGATCTGGAACACCGAAGTGACCTATACAAAGATATCTGGGCCCAATTTTTAGATTTTGTTTCAGATGAGTTTAGAGAGTGAACTAGCCCCAGGAATCTTAGAGCCCAACAGATTACAATGCAGGATAGCGGTGCGGTAGGTCACAAATGTAAGCACGGAGCAATCACTAGATTGAGTTAAATAGAAAGGAGAATGGGTTTACAGTTTCGTTAAAAGTTTCTTAACGAAGGTTAGTACACCTCTGTCGGCCAATTAATGTAGGCGGGAGTATGTGTAAGCATATTCTCAGGAAGAAAATGAGACGTTTTGTAAAAAAGAATATAAAAAACATTACATAAAGTCTTTAAACGATTTTCAATAAAAAAAAATAACTTTTCTACTACCTAAAATGTCACAAGTTTTGTGGGTGCATGTGGGACACTTACTGTGTTTTGGAAGTGTGTAAACAGTATCCAAATAGAATGATTCAGAATGTATAAAGCAGATCCTGTGCCAGATTTTCACTGCTACTTTGGTGCATGAGGAAAAGGTAGAGGGACATCTCATGCATGAGTTGTTGGAGATGGTACCAGAGATGGTTACAAAGATTGCTGGTCAACTATGGCCATGTGAGAATAGGTGCTGGATCCCATCCTTCACTGCAGCTTATACCCTCTATCCGCAAATTATCAAAACCATGGGAACAAGTAATTCCAGAATATAGGCACGCTATGTTCTTCTGACCTGTATCGTGCATGCATCCGTAGGAATGAGGAATTACCGCATAAATAAGTATTACCACACTCAACTCCCACTGACAATCCTTATTTTCTTGATTGTTTTCTGCATAGTAATTTCTTTAACCTTTACATGGTGAAACGTCTGGAGAGCTGCGGTCAACGATAAACTATCACTAAAAACCTGAGCCAAGAACTAGGCCGCTCGTCTCTTCCTCAAATTGAAAAACAAGGATCTCATGAAACCGGCTTCTGATAAGCAGAAAATGTGTTCCATAATTACTCTAAGAGCTTTTTACTCCTCTATCAGCTTAGTTTGAAAACCGCGCTTTGAAGCATCCATTGTAAAAAACAAGTAATAAAATAATACTAAATAACTTGTGACTTATTCCCTTACGAAGATATGTACCTTCTTAGTAATATAAGGTTCCTCCACGATATTTGCAAGGTATCTACAGCAATGCATCTTATTGTGCCATGTTCTTTTTCGTATTTATTTTGTGCCTTAGAAGTTGAGTATTGTTTGACAGTTGAGCAAACTCTGTGTCCGTGTTGATACAAGTGGCCGAGATTTCCTGTCTATGCTATTTTTGTTGCACATTTAAACCATGTCTGGGAGCATTTGCCACAACCAGGATATATTTTGAGTGCTCTGTAAAGTACATGTTCTGACCACATCGCATCCACACACTGAGAATGGTTTAGCTTGAGAGTTTGCAGCACTGATAGGAACTTCTTTGTGGCTTTGTGTCTGCAATAGTATGCAACTATTGGCCCAAATGTACAAAAGGGGACACTTGCAACTTCTCGGAAACCACGTGCGTTTACATGTACCTTCAGTATCTATGAGATCCCCATTTTTTCTTGCTAACAAATTCTTGTAATATTCTGAAAATGCTTCCTCTGGATGAAGCCTCTAGTGCAGCACCTTAGTAACACAACACTTTAAGTTAAATTCTCCTAGAATCTAATCTTGGGGCCGTATTACAATAAAGGCGCATTTTAATTGTATGCACCGGGCGCACCTTTCTCAAATAATGAAAATGCACCCTATTACCATGAATACGCTGCATCCAGGGCAGCCTCTAACTTGTGCTGCCCTTGGGGCAGCGCATTCAGGTGAAAAATGGAACGGCTGCTCTAAAGATCTGTACTTTGAAGGGGGATTAGAGATCCCCTTTCAGGTGGGTGCAGTCAGTGACTGCACCTGCTTGCAAGGGGATGTCTGAAAGGTCCATAGGACCCTCTTTACCCCTTGCAGAGTGCTGCTCTCAGGGGGTGCACTAACAGTGTGCCACTTTTTAGGTGGTGAACTGTCAGTGCACCTCCTGACAGCTTCTTTGCCTCTACGCCCGCGTCTGTAATACGGCGAGGGCGCAGAGGCAAAGGGATTCCCTCATTTGCATGGGGCACCCCTCCCATGCCTAATGAGGGAACGCCCCCTGCAGATAGCCCTGGCGCTTTTGTGCACCAGCTCTGTCGATATCACAGAAGTGGCCGCACAAGCGTCTGCAGCTCCTTTTGTAATACCAAAATGGCCCGGGGGCAGGCAAAGCAGGTGCAAACGCCCATTGCGCCCCCGGGGCACTCTCTGTAATACGGTCCTTGGTGTGAATATCATCCTGCATTATATGCAATAGGTCCTTGATTTGAATCTTTGTCTTTGTAGATATTTCCAGTCCTGTTAGCTTGTAAATGTCTTCTCAGTGGAGCTTTTGCTTGCTATGTGCTTTTACCTCATGCTAATATGTAAAATGTGAGTGCTAGGATGCTAAGATTTTCTTACTTGGTCGCTGCTGTTGTACCATCCCCCCCTCCCTCCCCTCAGTGCTGACACTGATTTTGCAACTGCCAGCTCCATCACTACACTCCTTTTTTTTCTCTGACAGGATTCCTCTGCAGCAGCGTAACAACACCTTAAGGGGGTCCCCCTGCAAAATACAGCGAGACCCCCCCAGATGCAATCAGCCTGACACCCGATACATTCAATTTCCTCACCATGTTACCCCAGCAGCAGGAGTTTAAGTGATACAATTAGCCTGAAAAATATAACCATGCCTTGCTGTTGTGGGGACAGCAGGAAATTACAAAATGTGATGTACAAAATGGGGGTTGAGGGGCGGTCTCTGTACCTGGGCTCAAATACACTTAAATCAATGTAGCTTTTACGAAAACTGTCTTCATTTGATACTTTGTTAAGATTTTGCTGATGGAATTGAGATGCATTCAAAAAGGATTAGACTAAAGACTACATCGACAGCAACACTACTTCACCCTTCAATTGAAAACTATTTCTTGTCCAGTTCTGTATTTTACTTTTTTATAAAATACTCCACCTGGCGTAATGCATGAATATTCCAGTGGTAAAGAAATGTTGATGTGGCATAACAGCCATATTTGCTGCACTGCTTTATGAAAGGGAAAAGCAACTGTGCACACCCATATCTAGTAAGATTGGCCTCCTTCTGCTGTCATCTCCTTTGCTGGCACAACACATAGTTCTGCACCATGGGGCACACATGAGAATGCTTTGTCTAGCATAGGTGTTGCACTGGAAGCATACTCTTGTGGTACAAATTCCTATGCCTGAACAAACTCAAAAGGATCTCGCATTGGATGCGTGCTGTGCACTTCAACACATATTCAAGGCATGTTTTTGTGTGAAAAATGAACACATTTCCACTTATTGAGGTCTGCTTTACTTCCTCAAGTTAGCCAACAGTTTTCTAAAATGAATTCAAAACGCCAATCTAAAGCTGACAGCGATGCAAATCTCTTCATTCAATGTCAACACACCGTTCCAACAGGGAAACCATGACCAAGCAAACCATGACAGCTTGGAATGGAACTACTGATTGAAGCAAAGCTTTCCTAACAATTGCCATGCAAGGCCAATTTCAAAACAGTCCAAGCATTAGTTCTCTTTTACATCGAATGGAGGTTACACGCCGCTTAATAGATTCCCAGACACCATAATTACTCACCTGAAAGGCATCCTAGACACTTTGGCATGTCTCCTGAAGAACCTGAAGAGGTTAATCCCCATCTCTCCAACAGTAAAGGAACTACACTCACTCTCCCTCCAAGTCCACCGGCATATCTCACTGAAAATGTAACCACTTCAATTGAACAATACCATACCAGAAGCCAGGATTTTGCCTGATGGGAAAATAAGAATAAAAGAAAGAAAACAAGAAGGCAACCCTTCTCCATCTATGCACCCGGGATCTGGAGCAGCATCTTTTTAACATAAGAACTGCTCCTACATTCCTAAAATTCAGACAGGAACTTAAGACACGTCACTTCAGAAAACACTGGCTCCCTAAATGATAGGAACCAAATATTCTGCCTCATTGTAAAAGTTTGTGCTTTGTACTGAGAATACATGCTGCTTGGTCAGCACTCCAATGCTTTCCAGATACTTTCAAGCTGTACAAAAAATGTTTTCATACATACACACATGAGTATAAACTTATCAAAGATGTCAACAGGTACCAATGCTTCTTTTTTCCTACTGAAAGTGCATTTGCAATGCATCAAAATAGCCCGTGACAAGGATATTGCCATCTCTCTCATTCCTTACTTCCATCTTTCTGAGTCTACCTCTCAACTGCCTCCAAGAAAGTGATGAAAGAAGTCCTGGTAAAGAGTCCCTATGACTTGGTAAGTAACGATTCTCTAGTGCCAGCATTCTGTGAGTAGTTAAATCAGAACAGTAGTAGTGACAGTTAAGAACAGTCCACATTACTCTTGATAATCACGGTGTTAAGAAACACCTTGATAAAGCCAAGTTATTTGCACAAATATAAGTGCTATCCATGGCCTTTGCTATTAATCTGCAATGCATTAAAGCACTTCACTGTCAATATTGATGTGGTCCATGCTATAAAAGTTTAAATAAATAGAAATAAACCTATATCTTTTATTAGCAGCATTTTCTCCCTGTATCAAATCTCATATTCTCTTATTCTGTCTCAATCTCTACTTTTCTCAATATCTCTGTTTAAGGTGCATCTCACCTTCACCTGACACACCATGTGAAGCAAAGAGTAGTGCAAGCTTCCTCACAAATGACAGATAGCATGGGCAGTAAGTAGGCACAGGGGCAGACAGACCATTAACCGAATAGGTGGAATGCTAGCTGGGCCGGGTTATCTTAAAGACTCGGGGAAACTTCCATACTGTTTTTGGGCTTCTCCCTTCTGGTTCAGTACAACTACGGACCAAGTGTTCACATTCCCCCTTAGAAGCATGTCTAATGATAAAAGCACAACCCCTAAAGCTGCATTTAGTAAGGCACTTGTTACCTGTTGTGACCTCCTCCTAATAATCTTGTAAATCAATGCTGACCCTTGCAGGCACATCTTTATACTTTAGGTTCACACCTTGTAGGGACTTCCATCCAAGGCTTTTCGAGGGAAATCCAGTACAAGCCACCTTGAGAGGCAACCAACCGAGTCAACTTGGTGCTTCTCATTTGACCCGTAGCTGCGTAAACCTCTATCTCTAAAGCATATATTCTATCATAGCAGCAAACTAAGCCTATCTAAAAAAACAAGTAGAAAATGGGAGCTCCTTCGTACAAGAGTGAACATAAGTTTAGAAGAAAAAGTCTCTGTTGCTTTGGGAGTTTTGAGTGAGCTTGCTTCATTGCATGTCTGTGGGCATGTGCAAGTCAGTGTGAGCATGGCCATTCTTTCACAGTTAGATCGCTCTCGAGGATTATACACATGGTTACCACAAAGGTAGTTACAAAGGTTTGGATAACCCATTATATGGAAGCTGAACACATGTTGCACCCAAGAATCTACCCTGGTTGCCAGAATACTTAAATTCAGAGCACACTACAGATTTCATGCAACATAGTCTGGCATAAGTCCTCTTTGGTGAAAATGTTGTCAAAAGCTACATTACACCATGTTCACCCATGCTAGACAGTTTCCAACTATGGTGTGTCCATGAACATGTAGACATCGGGTTCAGTGTCTTTCTCCATAGATGAGCCTACTGTTTGTCTCTAATTCTAATCCATCATGGATGCTACACATCCCTGCTCCATGAAAGCCTGCCGTTGAAGGCCCCCTACTCTCTTAGACTTCACAAATCTTGAGGGCCAACTTTCTTTCCACAAGAAAACTGAAGAGCATCCTCTTTCCAAAAATGCTCCACTAAACGGCACAACATTTAACACTTCCTGCCCAACCACCATATTGCACAACAGATCACGCTCCCATCCCACTGTAATCTTACAACCAATTAGCAAGCACACAGATATTTGCATCCTCGCATAGTTGTTTGACCAAAAGCTGTTAGCACTACGAAATCCTGCAATCACTTCAAAACAGCACCTAATATTATGCCTTGGTTTACTACATAACTATTTTTAGGAAAATGTGTACATTTTCAAGACATGTAAGCAGTGGTGGCTTCTCCCTAATGGCGGAGGAGCATCGCCCCACTGCTTTGCTCAGAGCCAGCAAATGTAAAATAAAACAATTTTTTGGCATCGTTTTATTTTGCATTTGCTGGCTCTTAGCCAGCGTTGTTGGGAGGGGCGTGGCTGAGGCATGGGAGGGGGGAGGAGGAGTGCTACGTGCACTCCACTCCCTAAATGCTCATGTGTGTTTGGCTGGCCGTCTCAATGATCATTGAGCAGCGGGGCTGGAGAAACCCCACAGACTCCCTGGTCTGAGCAGGGCGTCTGTCCCAGGTGCTGCTGGGACCAGGCAGGAAGAAGAGAGGCGATGAGATGCAACGCTGGAGGTGGCCAGTGGCAAAAGGTAATTTTTTTATATATTGTATTTCTAACCCGTCCCCCGTCAGGCCCCCACGCGACACCTCCCATGCGATCCCACCACCCTTTGTTTCTGGCAGCAACCGCTGCCTGTAAGCATCCACGTATGAATCCCCTCTCTCTCTCTCCCCTAAATCATTGATACAAACAAAAGAGAACCGTTTTGTTTTTCCCTCCTACAAAATGTACCTTGGGTTATTCAGTTACAACATGAGTACAAACGTAACTGAAAGGATGGTGTGACATAGAAGGAGGGAATTTGTAGGGAGGAGTAAGTTCCTTCTACAACCAGTACACTCATAGTCATATTTTTTGCCAGTAACCCATTGTAAACCACAGACTGGATGTACCTTGGCATTTACAGATACACAGATACACATTTAATTTTATTCACCTCTGTCCTGCAGACCACACTGTACTGCTGCAGCAGATGCTAAACCTTCCAACATTTCTGAGCTGCTCTGACAAGAGACCAGGTTGCGTATCACCCACTGAGATAGTGTTTGAGTTCAGGCACAGTCTGTATGTGTGGTCTGTCAGCTAAATGACTTTCAGAAAACAATTATTTCTGAAGGTGCTTTTCGATCATATTATGAAATCATGCTTAGAGACAAAAACAGTATGACTTGCTGCTTGCGAATATAACACTATTGTGAACCTGTTGTACTGCATGCACTAGGGTTTCACACCACGCAGTATGGTCCAACTGAGCATGAGTGGCGAACTCTGCTCCACCAGTGGAGTTAGCGGAGTTTTACCAACTCCACGCTGCGCTGGGAGCACAAATTTGAGGCAAAACTACAACTCTGTGGCGGAGCGGATTACACCCCTCAGCCACCTGCGCCACAGCCCAGAAAAGGGTAAAATAAAACATTTACCTTGTCTTCTGTCGTCTGCGGGCCACCCTCCTCCTCGTGGCAGTGTCTCCTCCTTGCTGTCGTCTGCCTCCTCGCGTTGACAGTTGCAACCCCCTACGTTTTACGTCCTGCTTGAACTGCACATGCGCAGTTCACTCAAGATGTAAAACATAGAGGGTTGCGACTGACAACGCGAGGAGGAGGACTACGGCAAGGAGGAGACAGCACGGCGAGGAGGAGGGTGGCCCACAGACGACAAAAGATAAGGTAAGAGTTTTTTTAACCTTTTAAAAAAAAAAAATTGTGGGGGCAGAGCGGAGTAGCACAGTTTTTTTTAACTACCTGGAACTCTGTGGAGTGCCACTCCGCATACTCCGCCCAGGCTTAAGTCCAACAAGATGTTAGCCTGCCCCCAAGCAGCTGGTTCACCGAAGACCTCCAGGCCTCCAAGCGAACCTGCCGAAAACTAGAAAACAACTGGACCCGCAATCGAACACTGGAAAGCTACACAGCCCACAGGAACGCCACCCGCCGACACCACCACCTCATCAGATCCGCCAAAAGGACCTCCTTCAAAGACCGCCTAGACAACAACGCACACAACAGCAAAGAGCTCTTCAGCATCGTGAAGGAACTCTCCAACCCCAGCTCCAACACCAACAAAATCCCACCATCACAAGACCTGTGCAACTCGCTGGCCACCTTCTTCCATCGCAAGATCGCAGACATCCACGACAGCTTCGATGCCGTCACCACCACCGACAACATCAGGACCCTGCTCGACAACGTAGAAACTCATCCTTCTGGACCTGTAAGCCGCTTTCGACACCGTCTGCCACCGCACACTAAGGGCACACCTCCACAACGCCGGAATCCAGGAGAGTGCCCTGGACTGGACCACCTCCTTCCTCTCCGGCAGAACTCAGAGCGTCCGCCTCCTTCTTCCGCTACGAAGCCACCGAGATCATCTGCGGTGTACCCCAAAGCTCATCCCTCAACCCAACGTTGTTCAACGTCTACATGGCACTGCTCGCCCACGTCGCCCGATGGCACGACCTCAACATCATCTCCTATGCCGACGACACCCAGCTGATCCTCTCCCTCACCAATCACCGCCAAAACCAACCTCCACGAAGGAATGAAGGCCGTCGCTGACTGGATGAGAAACAGCCGACTGAAGCTGAACTCGGACAAGAAGGAGGTCCTCATCCTCGGATCCACCCCCTCGGCCTGGGACGACTCCTGGTGGCTGACTGCACTAGGAGCACCCCCTACACCCACCGACCACGCACGCAACCTAGGGGTCATCCTCGACTCCACCCTCTCCATGACAAAGCAGGTCAACGCCGTCTCCTCCTCCTGCTTCAACACCCTCCGCATGCTTCGCAGGATCTTCAAGTGGCTCCCCACCGAAACTAGAAGGACGGTCACCCAGGCCCTCGTGAGCAGTAGACTGGACTACGGCAACGCACTCTACGCAGGAGCCCCGGCCAAACTCCTGAAACGGCTCCAACGCATCCAGAACGCCTCCGCACGCATGATCCTCGACATCCCTCGCCGCAGCCACATCACACCCCACCTGAGAGACCTGCACTGGCTCCCCATCAACAAGAGGATAACCTTCAAGCTCCTCACCCACGCACACAAGGCACTCCACGACACCAGACCAGCATACCTCAACAGCCGACTCAGCCTCTACACCCCCACCCGCCAGCTCCAGTCCGCAGACCGCACCCTCGCCACGGTCCCCCGCATCCGAAGAGTGACCGCCGGCAGCAGATCATTCTCCCACCTCGCCACCAAGACATGGAACACCCTCCCCATCTGCCTACGGCAGACCGAAGACCTCCTAACCTTCAGGAGACTCCTCCAAACCTGGCTCTTCGAACAGTAGCAGCGTTCCCCCCCCCCCCTAGCGCCTTGAGACCCTCACGGGTATGTAGTGCGCTTTACAAATGCTATGATTGATTGATTGATTGATTGATTGCCCAAGTGGTACCATAGACAACTGTGCAAAGGTCACTGAATCCTCCAATAATTTCAGGCAATATGAGGCATTCCTCATGTCGGACTGATACCAGCTGTGAATGTGTCAGAACACACAAATACTAGAGGTGGACGAGTCATTGAAGATTCAAGCCATATTCCTGGCAGTGGCTCAGCTCGAGCTCAAAACGAACTGAGCTTTCAAGTGGATTCTGACTGCCATCCATGCTGTAAATTCTTGCACCAAGAATTAAAGACAAAGCATTAACCTTTGATGTAAAATGGGAGAAAGCAAGAAATACCCATCAAGTGGCTGATTTGCACAATTTGAAACCAGAAAACCTGGAATCCATACTAGTTTTCCCACTCGTTCAAATTATGTGATACTAGGCAAATATTTTTTTCACCTTTCACCTTCTTTTTCTTCTTTGTCTCATATGAAAGCACCTTCAGTTAAATAAGTTCAGGATGCGCCCTATATAAAAATCTCATGTTTTTGATTTAATAGGCTATATTATTTCTACAAGTATAAAATTAACCTAGGCCACATATAGGGTGCACATGATCACTGGCTTGGTTTTAGTTCACTGATTGCAATGTCGTCAGGGCGGGGCAAATACATCTTTTGGAAGGAGACAATCTGAGGTATTAAGGCAAAACACTTCAACCTATATGTTAATAAAATTCACAATTTTTAATTTCAAAGTGACTTAACCATATTTTTCAAGGTCTTTTTCTAGATGCACATGGCAAATATATTCAAATTACGTCCATCTCTAACAAATACAGGCCATAACAGACCCCAAACTCTCCAACTGAGAAATTGCTGATTCTCTTTTTCTCTGAATACATTTAATATAGAGGCACATATTTTTCTTCCGCAGAGAAAGAAAAAAATGTTTTTGGTCCCCTTCTTTCCCTGCAGTGTTGCCAAAGTACACTTTGTTCCAGAAAAACGTAGAAATTGCAAGAATCAGTGCAATATTAAGACGTCAGTCAGGGGCTCATCTGCCTGGGACATAACGCTACAGTCCCTGTGGAAGGTTGCTTAGCCTCTGTGCGACTCGTGCTGCCTGGATCAGGGCCAAGACAGACGCCTCCTTTCGTACTCTGTTTCCACGAGTCGCCCAGGGAGAGAAGCTCCACAAGAGGAACAGAAAGTAAAACTAATGGGTAGTGTTGATAGCGCACTCTCAGTGCAGGTGGGCCACTAGGAGCCGTCTCACATCACATAGGCCCTCCCCCCACCTTTCCTAGCAGTTGGGGACCATCTAGTCCCGCTATTTCACCAGACTCTGCTTGTCACATGCTTTATTCTGTGCAGGCACCACCTGCTTCAACACCCTTCACATGCTCTGCAAGATCTACAGGTGGATCCCGACAGATACAAGAAGAACAGTCACCTAGACCCTCGTCAGCAGCAGACTCGACTACGGAAACGCCCTCTACGTGTGAGCCCCGACCAAGCTCATCAAACGACTGCAACACATCCAAAACGCCTCGGCACGACTGATACTCGACGTACCACGCCACGGCCACATCACCCCACACCTGAGAAATCTGCACTGGCTGCCCGTCAACAAGAGGATATCCTTCAAGCTCATCCACGCACACAAGGCACTCCACAAGACCGGCCCAGCCTACCTCAACAAACGACTTTCCTTCTACATCCCCAACCGCCAGCTCCGCTCCGCCGACCTCACACTCGCCACCGTCCCACGCATCCGAAGAACAAACACCGGTGGGAGATCCTTCTCCCACCTCGCTGCCAAGACCTGGAACACCCTCCCACTGAGCCTACGACAGACCCAAGACCTGCTGACCTTCAGGAGGCTACTCAAGACATGGCTGTTCGATCAGTAGCGGCCCCCTCCCTCCCAGCAACTTGAGACCCTCACGGGTATGTAGTGCGCTCTACAAATGTTTGACTGATTGATTGATTGACTTAGAAAGGAGGCTTAAGGGGGCTCCCCTAAGGCACTAAGCCTAGGCCCTCCCTGCACTACAGACACTGCAGGGGGCCTGGGTTCACCCCCATTCCTATGTCAGCTCTATTGATATTTTCTGAGCTCCATTGATCCCCAGGTAGATGTATGCAGCACTGTAGAAATAGCAGTACATACATTATATTTTGTAACTTGTTTCAAATAGGGAGTGTTCCACATTTATGCAGAGATGAGTTGATCGATATCTAATGTGAGTGGATTATATAGTGACAATGAGGTTTTCTCCACTCTTTTTTTGTAGGCCAGCATTATGAATATGACAATAAGCAGAATTAAATGAAAAATGCATAACTTAATAGATGGCTTGCCTTCCAAGGATCTTCTTGATAGCATTTTTTCTAAATCGAAATCTGGCCAGACACATCCCCATTGCTAAGAAGTTGGAAAGCTCGCTGGAGGTTTAGCAATCGACCTGGTCCACCACAGCTCAAATGAGGCTGCACCACAGCTCAAATGAGGCTGTGGTGCATAAGCCAGTGGATCTGCTTTTTTGTGGTTGTGGTGGGCCTAGAAGATTCCTTGTGTGCCACTCGCAAAACAGCCTCTTTACCACAGTAGCAGTGCATTTCTGCACGTGAAAGTGAAGGCCACTGCACAATCTGTGCCGTCATGAAAGCAAGCACCTCATTTATGCCCAGGTGCTCTTAAATGATCTTCAGGGTGGAGCCTTGGGTCACACCTGCTAAACGTAAGCCCTCCATGTGTGCTAATTGGTGGTCTGCAGCACACAGCACACTGTCCTCCATAAATGACCAACACAGAGAAACCTCACACAGCAGCACATATCATGACAATCACCCCTTTGTGAACATCCCAGTTTAGAGGGTTACACTTGGTTAGATATCACTCCCTTCAGAGAAAAGAGAACAGTCAGGTGTCTCACTGTTTTCTATGATGTTATTCTCATCCAGATTCAGTGTGTATATTTGGTTCTGACTCCATTCCGCACTAGGGCTGGCATGGCACACATGTTCTAGGACTGCCATGTGGTCGCAACACTTTGGAAGGAGGTCAGGGAAGCACTGACTGGCATCACGGGCGAGAGGGTCTTTGCACCAAGAACAGTGGAGTCCTAGGCCTGTTCAAATGTAGGAAGGCTGGGAACACAACAAACTAATTACTAGACCTGGCACTGCTTATAGTCTGGAGGTCCATAGGTATGCATTGGAAAGCCAACACACTACCGGCACTGACACATTGGTGTGCAGCGACACTTATATGGGGTAAGGCATGGCACTCCGTAGAGAGGAAACTCAAGGGTTGCGTATGGCCCCCGTAGCTACAGACTGGGACACGCTGCTTCACAAGCTGCAAGAGTTTAAGGAGGATCTCCCTGACTGAAGGGAAACATACATTAATTACTAGTTGCAACTAATCCATACGTGCCTGGTGATTACCCTGTTTACGTCTCCTGGAACTGAGCCCTACATGAATTATAGGAATGCAGTGAATAATTCTGATGCCCAACAAGCGTACAGCTCAGTCTCAAGGGACAGGAGGGTACATGCCTGGAGGAGGACACTTGAACGGGAGACACATTTATTGATTTTTTCAGCAATTCTGTCCGGAATTGTAACAGTCATGACCTGGAAGTTCAGTTTGTTTGTTTATCATTTTAAACTTTGGACCTGTTTCTCCTGTTATACTGTCATAAATGTGCAGTTACCACAGTGGGATTCTTGCACCTGATCATGTAACACAGGTCAATTTGTTTGTAATTTGCTTCTTAGCTGCTAAGATGAAAATCAACAAATATTGGTTAAAAAGAATCCAGATTTAGTGTGTTATGAGTCAGACAACCCAGCCAGAGATAATCGTACCTACAGTGGGGGAAAATGCATACACTGCTTGTAATGGAGTCTAGAAAAAACTAGAACAAAAAATTAACTAATACAGTATAATAAATGTGCCGAAAAGAAGCGTAAAATTGAACATTAAACTGACACGCATTTGAAATGTGCTAATTCGCAGTAAGCAATCATTGTTATTCATGTAGGCCACAGAAGAACCCTGGCACAAGTTTTCCTAGCTAAAAAGTAACTCTATATTGTTGAAATGTGCACAACATGATTTAGAAGCTTGACCTTAGAATGATGCTCAGAGATGTTGCCATAACTGCAGAATTTTCTTATTCAACAAATAGCATTTATTTTGCTCTGCAACATTTATTCTTGAATGCCATGAGCTTCTAATTTCTTAATGTTTCATATAGAATTGAATAGAATATCTTGTCAATCTAAACAATAATGACTGCTATTTAGAGTAAAAGAAAGCATTGCCTAACTGTGATTTGTCTTTCAGTTAGTAGTTTGTTGTTCTTACAGTGAAACAAGTAGAGATATAGGAATTCAATGGATGAAAGAAGCATATGGGAACTATGCCTGATGTTTCCAGAATCCAACCTCGCAAGACTGTCTGTAGCTAACAACATGATAAAAAAGTTTGATCCACATGTATTTTTGCGGGAACGGAGGATCTGAACTTGCTTACCATCTTCTTATTGGCTCATGAGGGAGAAAGTCAGCAACAATGTTTTTGATATGTGTTCTCGACTTTTATCTTAGTGCATGTTCCTAGGTAGAGGGAGCGCACATTCTCTTCTCTTCTTGATGAATTGACCCAGACCATTGATGGTGGTAGCTACTGCTGCTACTGTTTCCCTCCTTTACCTGACTTTATTTGGATCCAGCAGCTTCCTACCATAACTGTATGCTGATCTGAGACTCCGCTCAGTCTTATGAAATACTCTTTATGGGTAATCCTGCTATTTAACTTGATTTCGAAGCTACATGCGTCTTGATTTCACACTTTTTCATTTATTTTCGAAATCTTTATGGGTTTTTAATAATGTAAAACTCTGATACTGATCTATAGAATAAGTAATGTATTCCTTTGTGGAACACCCTTAAATCTATTGATACTGATGATTGATTTGTTCTAACCAATTTTCTTTTTGATGAGAATTCAGTAAACCTAATTGATTGATGGACTAACTGAATAAAGATTGAAAAAAAAACTGAGATCTTCACTAATCTTCTAATGAGAAAATACAATTTTAAAATGACAATGCAACTCTCATCATTGACTAAACTTAAACTGTTATTTTTGAGAAGTTGAACTTGCTCATTGACTCCTAATACACAATTCAAAGGTCACTTGCAGAAGAAGAAAGTTTTAGCGTGGGAACGGTGACTTAGCACTGACAAACGATTACAGTTTTGGCCCATTACCCCGCTATCCCTTGCATGTACAATGTATTTATTACCAGGAAAGCACGACAACACGACACATACTGAATCCTGAACATTCGCAGCAGCACTTGGCATGCTTTGCAATTTCCTACCTTGCTCTTCAATGCCTCTGCAATTTACTCAGACATTAATGCCCTCAATACCAGAGAAATCAGGATTACATTGCACCTTCGACTCCCATGGCTTCATATGTATCTGTGGTGGGTTCCACCACCACCTGTGGCCTGGGTATCTTGAAGGTAATGTGCAGAAAATTCTGTATCTTCCTATGTAGATCGTTAAAATGTTAAAATCTTCAGCACCACATGGGTAGGAAGATAAAGAAGGAATCTTTTTCGTGACCTCCTGTGACAGACTTGCATGGGTCATTGCTCGTATCTTCTTCATGAGGTAAACCAACAAACTGTCATAGAGCTTCACCACCTCATGTGAAAGTACACAGGGTCTGTATCACTAAATCTGTACTTGCACTGTCCGCTGATAGTAATTTCAGTTCAAACTTGGTTGTATTCAACTGGAGCACTTGTTTAGCGGAGGAGAATTGCACTGAATCTTGCCTGGTGATCTCAGTGCAGTATGCTCCATACAAAATGGACACCTCCTTGGCTAATGCAGTGTACAGGTGCTGGACTTGTCGGATGTGTTGTGAATAGATATATTAGCCTTTTCTGAATTGCTTTATCTGTTTCCAGTATGTTGTGGCCATGAACTTTAAATATTACAAGCATTAAACATTACAGTTGGTAAAGATGTTTATTACAGCTGTGCTAACTGCCAAATTTTCGTGGGATGCTGAAAGATGCATGTTCCAACGTAAGGCATTTGAGCTATATGGGTACCCAGTGCAGTAATCTACACAATATGTGTAATCAAGACCTGGGTGAATTCACTAGCACCATGCTTGAAATTCCCTTTTTGTAAAAACTTTGACATTAACGTTCCTGATTTACCTCGTTGAATGCTTCAATTTTGTAATTGTGGTAGATCAGTGCCATTTCAATGTTCTGCAATGTAACCAGAACATTTCCAGTAAGGGAGACTGTCCTCTGTTCTCATAATTGTTTTGGCTTTCTAAAATATAAAGACAAACATAACTGATTACCTTCACTGTGCCCAAAAAAGAAACACTGGCAACTTTGCTATCTCCTAAAGAGTGGGTTTTGTTTACCTGTTGATGGAAACGTCTAGCTTAGCACTTTGAAAAAGTTGATTGGAAAACTGGCATGGATGAAAGGAATACAAATACCATATATTAATTTGCACTTCATAGATCAACTGAACATACACACAAACTGAAAAAATATTGCATATTTTAAAATTCCAAAATAGAATAGTACACTTGAAAGGACCATTTTCAATATAATTGTGTTATTTTTCGAGGTATATGATTTTCTTGATGTTATGACAGAGATAAAAAATGAAAAGATGAGAATTCCTTACACATTTAAAATAAAAGATCTATTACTGAAACTCTTAGTGGCTGTTTGCATGTGAATTATTGTTGCTGTTTCCCGGATGCCCTATGAAGTCCCCCCTAACTAGACCTAGCAACGTGATGTACATGTTATCCCCACTTCTTTGGATCTCTCTCTTCTTCCTGTGTCGCTGTTTGTTGGCTTAGAGCTGGGCTCACATTTTACAAATACACAAACATACATGCTTGCACACATAGTGCCCAATTCACAAAGGTAAACATCTGCGTAAGTTTACTCTTTTTTGGTATTGACATACAAACTATTTAATAGTATCTTCACGTCTGCCTAGACTCCACATTTGGAGTGGAGAACTCCACACATAAAAAGATAGGCCTATCCTTTATGTGCGGAGTTCTCCATCCTAACTGCAAAGTCTCCACAGTCGTAAAGTTACTGTTAAATCGTTTGTTTGTGAATACCAAAAAAGAGTGAATTTACACAAAAGTTTAAGTTTAGCTTTATGAATTGGGCACAGTATTTTCAAACACATAACCATAAACTTTACATTTGATACACTGAATCTCAATAAAGCTTTACTCAATGGCATATTTCAGTTAGTGACATTTGAGGGGTGGGTGTTTTTTTAGATTTCTGAAAAAGCAATACTAGGTTCTTGCCTTGTAAAGATGTTGTGATAAGAGGCGAATGTGAACAAGAAATACGTGTGAGAGGTGTAATTCTGAAAAGAGAACAGCATTCTAGGCTGCATTTATGTATAGAACCATAGGACCCAGCATAAATAAGCTTTGTTAAACTGGTTAAACCTTTAACTTACAAGCATGGACTCCAACTCTGCACTATATCTTCTTGATCAAGGTAACAGATATTTGCCACCGTATATGAATGGAAGCGAAATCAAATCAAACCAATCATCTACATAATTTACAGTTTAAGTTCAGTATATGACAAGATTTTTAAGTAAGTTTTCAAAAGTTTATTCTCTTTGAGAGATTAGTAAATTCTTTTTATTCATCTTTTTATTCAATTAGTAAATCAGATAATCCATCAACAGAAATGATCCAGTAAAGTATGGTTAGAGTCATCAATAATGCAAAATGGCATATGTGTTCCATAAAGAAATGTATCTCTATTCTATCTAAAAGGAACCTAACCAGAAAGAGTTGCGGAAAAAAGCAAGATTAATTGAGCATCAAAATCAAATTCAGAATTATGCAGTTGAACTTCCCATAAAGGGAAGTTCTTGAAACTTAGTTGAGTCTCTTCTCTATACCGGCATTATTATACAATTGCAGTAGCAAATTGTACAGAAAAACAAACCTCAGTCAGAAAAAACAAGGGAAACAGATGAAGCAGTAGCTACACCCATCAGGGAAAAAGGATATAGAATTGTCACCTGCAAAGTCTCAGCCAACAGCAGTCACCATCAACAGTAGCTCACAGCAAGTGGCTCAGGGTGTAAGGGAAAGTGAGGATCTCCGCCAAAGGGTAGAATCTAAAAGGCTAGAGGTGCTATCTAACTAGAAACACCCCCTCATACAAAAGACATGAGAACATGCTAACAACAAAGTTGCGGATCTGGTCACTCCTATCCAATGAGAAGACATCGCCCGATGGTGAGCAACTTCGTTCTTCCTATCTCACAGCAAACACATCACGATCCACTATCAATTTGTATCCGATAATGCTAACTTTGCATAACTGGGGACGTCTAACCTTGGTACCCAGGGAAGACTATTGCAGTTTCTATTCTATCATTTTTCCCACTGTTTCACTTAGGAACAATGAACTACACTTAAAAACAAAAACATTTGCTCGCAGATCACTCGTTAAGTTATGGCATTCACATTGTTTATAAGAATATGTTTATTGTTAAATGCACACTTTTCTATTCAGTATTACATGAACATGAGATAGATAGGAAGTTTACCTTCATTCACCAGGAATATGTAGCTGAAGAAGGAATACATTTTATAAACTCAGCACATTCTGCAGTTATGACAACATCTAAGCAAGTCACATTAAGGTCAAGCTATTGAATACATTTGTTCATGGTTTAGCATTCCTTAAGAGCATTTATTTATTGAAGAAAAATCATCTAGCTGAGGCATACCAGTCAGTAAAAAATTAATGCCCGGTGCATTTTGTACAATTTGTCTCCCTGTCCTTTTAAAGTACGATTTTTGTGTTAATACCGAAGGCAAGTTAGCATTGTTGTTAAATAATTTTTTCTGCAAATGTTTTACTCTGACCACCCCCCATCTTATGGTTATTTTCACACTAATCTAAATTGTACATGTCAAGCCATAATCCAAAATGCACATTGCTGCATAAACACCAATTTTTATTCAATCAATATTTCCCAAAATTTACGAGTACGCTATTTTTTTTCACTTAGAAATGAAGATCAAAATCACTTTTTTTTGTTCCGAAGTAAAGAAATAAACTTTGTGAACAGTAACTTTTAATTTTTAAACAGTTACATACATTTTTTAATTAAACAAATAACTTTTCGCGACCCGACATAGGCATGCATTAATGACATTATTGTGGACATGTTTAAAAACATTTAAAACATCAATTAGTTTTCC
Source organism: Triturus cristatus (assembly GCF_964204655.1). Lineage (NCBI taxonomy): Eukaryota > Metazoa > Chordata > Amphibia > Caudata > Salamandridae > Triturus > Triturus cristatus. The sequence continues at coordinate 496,430,839 of NC_140588.1, forward strand.
CGCAACCTCTCCTTATTCTTTCCTCACTATATATGTATCACTATTAAAGGTTTAATATATATTTTAAAGTGAAAATATTTCCTACCTGGACGCAGATCAGCTTCCTGCTGCTTCCTCCTCCGATGCTCTTCAAAATGGCGCATTACGTCGACGCTCACGTCATTACGTCATCGCGTGCATCAATATTTATAACGGACTACTTTATTTAACTAATCTGTAAATAAATGTTTAAAAATGTTCATAAAATATTTATATGTTTTCTAAAAATTGTTACTTGCTTTGCAAAATTAAATAAAAATATGGTTTATTTTTTAAGGATTTTTCAATAAATAAATATTTTGAAAACATTATTTGTTTACTGTCATTATTTTTTAAATTGTAATTTATTCATTAAAAATGTAACTTTTTTATTGTAAATTTACTAAATGTGTTCCTTACCTCGACTCTATTGTCTTTTTCCTTCAAAACTTGCTCTTTCTTCTCTTTCTGATTCTTCTTTTCTTGTTCCGCGGGTTGTATATTCTGAAGCTGCCAAAATAAATGAAGGACAAATTATCTCATAGACTTCAATGCAAAAGCATGGGAATTTCTTTTTAAAGTAAGTTATTTTTTTCCTGGGATTTTTTCTTAAGGTATTATTATTTCTGAAATTCATTTCTTATTACTCTTTTAATATTAAAAATATATATTTTTTTTTTTACATTTCTCTAATTTTTTAATCTAATACTCCAAAAGTACTCTTCCTTTTTTTAAACAAACATTAAACTTTATATAAGTAACTTAAAAATACTCTAGTATTAATCTTTCTTAATACTAATTTTTTCTTTAATTAACTGTTATTAATTTTAAATAATTGGTCTAGTATTAATATTTAATAATAATCCTTTTTTTAATTTTATTTACATATTTAATTTTAAATAAAATTACTCATTTATTAATTCCTCAAAATACAATTCTTTTATTATTAATATTAATACTCTTTTATATTTGAAAAAAACTCAAGTACTAATATTTTGTTAAACTACTCACACTTATATTTTTAATTTTATAATAAAATATACTCTTTGTATTTTGAATAATACTCAAGTATTAATTTTACTTAAAAAATACTCTTTTAAATTAGAAAAATACTCACGTATTAATATTTAGTTAAACTACTCACACTTATATTTTTAAATTTAAATTAAAATATACTCTTTCTTTTTTGAAAAATACTCAAGTATTAAATTAACTTAAAAAATACTCTTTTATATTAGAAAAATACTCAAGTATTAATATTTTGTAAAACTACTCACTTGTTTTAAATTTATATTTTTATAAAAAACATTTAATTTTACGATATATATTTATTTAAGTTAAAATCCCAAAATTAAAAAATGCGTTGTAATAGTATATGCGTTGTAAAAGTACTTACCATATAATATCATGCGTTGTAAATGCATGCGTTGTAAATGCATGCGTTGTAAAGGCATTTTCAAAGAATGCGTTGTAATGGTATATGCGTTGTAAAAGTACTTACCATATAATAGCATGCGTTGTAAAAGCATGCGTTGTAAAAGCTTTTGCGTTGTAAAAAATGCGTTGTAATAGCATAGCGTTGTAAAAGTTGCGTTGTAAAGGTAGTTCCCCCTTGAAAGGGTAATTAATTCTGCAACTTGTGCTTTTGTAACCGCTTTAAGCCATGAAGCTTCAACAACAACATCATTTATAGTGCACACAGCATACTCTGCTCTCAATGTGCCTTCATTAGTTCTGAGACATGAGACATCTGCAAAAAGAGCATGGTCGGTCTCAATCAGGGTTTCTTCCCTAATATCAGGCAATGGCTTGGTGCAGAAAGCCATGACATTTAGGCAATCATGTTCAATGTCATTACAAACAGTGTCATTAATTGGCAAAGGAGTTGATGGATTCAATATTTGGCACCTCTTTAAAATAACATTATCTATAGACCAAATAGTCTGTGCACGCTTAGTCAGCTGATTATGGGTCATGTGCTGTGTTTTCACTCTTGTCAATAGACGTTCCACAGAGTCCAGGACCATCACAGTTAAAGGGTATCCCATCACTATGTTCTCACTGTTTTCCAAGATAGTGCTTACGGCGGCAACCGCTTTAAGGCAAGACCTAAAGCTGAACCACCGGCTTTCTGGCATCACCGTGCATCTGAGTTAGCACTGAGAGAGTGCAGCCTCCACTCTCACTGCAAAAAAATGTGAATTATTTTGTGTAATCTGGCATTCCTAGTGCAGAAATGCAACACAATCTTTCGTTCACCTCTAAGAAGGCTGTCATGCATTAATTGTCCCAAGGAATTTGATCAGACACATCTCTGTGTATCGACCACAGTAGGGGCTTTGCCACTGGGGAAAGGTTTGGTATCCACTGTCTACAGTAGACAACCATTCCCAAAAATATTCTCAGTTCCTTTTGTATTCGAGGTGGATTCATTTGAAGAATAGATCCAACTATTTCTGGTGACACTTTCCTTGCTTCTTTCTCAGTTATGTGTCCCAGATATTGAACTTCTTTTTGACAGTACTGCAGTTTACCTGGATACACTTTGTGTCCATTCTCAACCAGGAGTGACTTGTAGGGCACCTGTTATGGTTCCAAATGTCTTTTCTATTTCTGGTTAAAAGTAGAAGGACTTTCTGTATACCCTTGTCGGACACAAACACCATGCTAATACTCTTTGCTGTTATACAAAAGAAAATAGAAACTGGCTCTCTTCATGCAATGGCACTAAGAGAAAAGCCTGGCATAGATCAATCATTGTAAACCATTTGGCAGGACATGGAATTTAAAATAACATTGTGGCTGGATTCGGTATCGCAGGACAACACAGGCCCACTATTTCATGTATTTCTTTTAGGTCCTACACTATCCTATATTTGCCATTTGTCTTCTGTAAACCCATAATTGGAGAATTACATGGATTCCCAAGTAGCTCTCTCAAAATCCCTTTTTGCAACGTGTCCTCTATTACAGGCGTTATTCCTGCAATTGTTTCTGGAGCCAAATGGTAAGGTTGTGTTCTAGAATACATTGCATTTGCTTTCACTATAATTTGGAATGGTTCTACTCCTTTAACTAGTCAGAAATCTTTCCCTGTGAGATCTCAAATGTCTGTATTTACAGTGTCTTTTAAATCTACAGGTAATGCCTCAATTGTCATGAGTGTCAACATCCCAGTAGCTGTCTGTTGTTGAATCATTTTGTATTCCATATCCTCATCATGTGTTTGAAAAGCTACACCATCCAGTGGGAAATATTTTGCACAATTTACTTGCACAATGAATCTCTCCTTAGGTCACTTTCAGGACTTGAATCACAAACAGCAAACTGATGTTTTTCTTCAAATGAGCCTATTTTAACCAGGACCTTCTCTGAAATCGGATTGGTAAACTGTTTATTTGTCACTCCAACAACTTGGATACTTTTCCTCGAGAGAGGTAGGTCTGGGACTTCCTCTGTTCTAACAGTAGATTGGGTAACTCTGGTATCAATGGGAAAAGATATGGGATGGCCACACATTTCAGCTTCTACATATGGACCACTTTGGTCTACCTGTAAAACTGTGCCATGTACGCATTCTTCCTCCCCTCTCATGCACCTTCATTAGGAAACATCAGACCCTGAACCATCATTTCCGAAAAATGGGTACTGTTGCAAAGCAGTTTGATTCGAATTTAGAATTTGTTGCATTGCATTCTGAAATGAATCAACATTTATTTTTGGCATTTGTTTTAAATTAAATCTAGGATTCCCCATGTTTTGTGGGATCATTTGAGATTGCAGGACTGGCATCATTGGAACTTGTCCCTGAATAGGCACTTGTATTTGCTGTGTGGGCATATTTTGCATCTGTATTCCTCTTTGCATTTGCACATTTAAATTTGCATTAACAGGATAATATCTACATTCCCTCTTCCAATGACCGACCCTGTGACAGGTGTGACAAGGAGTAATCTTCATATCAGCAACATTTATCCCTGAAATCTTAGTAACAGGAACACCTCTACCTCTACCCTGTGGCACATTAAATCGTCCTTGGTTACCATAGAAAACAACCTGTGGAACAACAACACCTTGCATAGTTCCTTGATTCCCAGTAAAAGAAGAATTCTGAAAACCCTTCTGAGCCAACAGTGTGTGTGCCAACATAAATTTATCTTTTCTCTTTTTCTGTTTCTTCTCCAGCTCATCATTGTAGTACTTTGCATATCTCAGAACCTCATCTACTGATGTATTTCGCCAGCAGATCCCGCTGGGTTTATGTGCAAACTAATCAGTCCTAAAACAGACTGAGACACAAAAATCCCCATATCATTTTCTTCAGGACATTCTCATCTACTATGCTGTTGAAACACCTGTAACAACCTCTCATAGAACTCATGAACTCAGGGAAGAGGTGTGGCGCAGCGGCCAGGGGGACTGACGCCGTACGCTGGGGATCACAGTTCGATCGCTTAATCTTCCCAACGGCCCCCAACGCCGAGATGCCTACGGGAAAATTGTTTGTAAATGCTGCAAGATCACCTCTGCTCCATGGCACATGTACATACATCCCTCCTGCAATTTACCTTAAAGGATAGGCTGCAGTTTTCCCCTCATTTTCTTCATCTTTCTTCCCTGTCGCTTCAGCTTCCCTCTTTTTCTTTTCATGTTTCTTTGTCCATTTAATTTTGAATTTTTCAGTCTCATCCTATCTGCAAATGCATTTCACTAGTTCCATCATAAGAACCCCACTCCTGTTGCACACATATTTTGAATTGCTACATCCTCCAATTGAACCCTGTAACTTTTCTGTAAATGTAGGTTTTTTGTAAGATCAATCTCATATTTCTGGGCTAATTCAGTCAATTTATCATGTATGATTGCTGCTCGTCTAGTAATTCCTTTACAAGGGTAAATTAATTCCTTCTTCTGATATTGTTCTAAGTACCCTCTTATTATCTCCTCTAATTCTACTTTTAATTTGGTAATGTTCGAATGTCTTTCCTTTTCAGAATTTAACTTTTCTTGTGACTCTGCACTTTCTGTCTTTCTAAACCCTACTGCTGCTTCCTCCAGCCAAATTGGAAGACCTCCCTCCTCAGTAGAGGTTATAGGAGCTGCAACAATCAGCCTCGCCCCATCTATAAGTGTTTTCACTGTCTGTTGTGGGTCACACAACATTCTGCGAATTCTGTGAAGTAGGGACAAACCCTGTTGTTACTTGAACATCTGGCATCAAATTCACATTTTTCAGGGCATTTGGAACTAGCCTAGGTAAAGACTGTACATTTACTGGTGGTACTGGCAGTAGTGGCACGTGGAGGGAGTGCTGCGGGACGGTGGGTGGGGCAGGGTGGGGGAGGAGCAGGGTGGGGGTAGTAAAGTATGGAATATGGCCGAATGGAGGTAAGTAAACAAATAAATAAATAAAACTAATTTGGTTGTGCGCGCTGCATCGCATTTGGCATTGCAGCGCGCGCAATGAAATTTTCTTTAGTTATTTATTTGTTTACTTACCTCCGTTCAGCCATATTCTGCTCCTCCCCCGCCCCACCGCCCGCAACACTCCCTCCACGGGCCGCTACTGGGTACTGGCACTGCACTGTGCACAACAGGTGTACTAGTCTCAGTAGATACTGCTACTTGTGGTCGAGCCACGAATGGTGGGATAATTTGAAGTCTCCGAATAGGTCTCTCACTCTGTACTGTACTCATTTCTACAAAGGCAGAAGCCACAATACTACTAGTACTAGCCCTCAATCCAACTTGCTCAGTAGATGTTGCATAAAATGGGGGTCTTGCAGCCAACATTTCTTCCAAAATGTAATACCCCGAATCACTGTCTGTCTCTTCTTCTATTTCATTCTTTTCTTCAACTTTCTTTATTGATTTCTTCTTTTTTTCCATTTCCTGAAATTTCTGTCATAATGATTGGATACAATCTAGTTCTTTTAATAATAGCTTTCCTCCAGCTACGCTGTCCTTTAGACCATTGAGCATCTGTATAATTACGCACTGCTCTCTTTGTCCTTCTCTGATATTTCTCCTTCTCTTTATCTCGGGCAACTTTCTCCCATAAAGTTAAAGCCTTATATTGTGCAGGTCCAGGAGGTGGCTTCATCTCCTATAACTTTTCTTTCAAATTGTCAGGAATTCTTATTCTAAAAGTTCTGCATTTTGGAAAACTAAATGGACCCTCTTTCTCTGTTATCTTGCACCATTGTTGAAGCCAAAAACACATGTGTAACCCATGTTCTATTGTAATAATGTATGCAGGTGTACCCTCAGGAGGTACCTCCTCTCTTTTCCATACTGGAATAGTAATATCCCTCTTTACCAAACTCTCAACTTCTTTAAAACATTTCATAATCACAAGAAACTAGAACACAAAAACAACTTCAATTCAATGTTTTGATTTTGTTCCAGATACATCAGATTATTTTAACCAATCCTATTATGACTAATATTTTCGAGAATCCCGTCAACAAATCCCAATGCAATATTCATTCAACTTCTGACCAAACTCAGCGCAGCACCTTTACGTCACCAACCAATCCTAGAGTGAAAGCACACCAATACACCAATCCTCAAAGCATATCACCCTCCTTTACAATTTCTTTGTAATTATACAAACTTCAACAAACTTACTATTAATACAATAACAATATATCAAATCTCGTTTGCTCTACTACAGTAATAACACTATTTCAATCATTCATGAAAACCACAAACACAAATGAAATCTCGCCCAGCGGGAAATCACTGTCTTCAATGTTACATCCCCCTTTAGCGCAATTAGGTTCTGCTAACATCAATCCATGCTAAACAATCACAACAATATTTTTAGCATTTCTATTTTATTTGTAGAAGTGATGGTACCTCACACTCTACTTCAAAACCTTGAGAAAATAAAGATTATGACAAAGGCCTATGTGTCCCCTATGTGTTCCCCAACATTTTACGTGTACATGCATGTACGCCATGCATTTTCCCTCCATGGCCTGTCAACCATGATGCCTATGCTATAACGTGGCCTGCCATCAAGTCTCCCATGAGAGGAACGACAAATCTGCACTGAGGCCTACACGTTTTGGATCATGTTTTCCTGCACTCGTGTCATTTTCATGAAAGCCCATTTTGTGGCTCAGCCGGAGCCCGAAAAGAGGTTTCAGGCCTCAGACGCTCTGAGAGCTGCAGCTGCGTATCCTTGGCCTCGCACACTTGGGCCTCAGCCAAAGGGGCCCAGTCCGGGGTGCCGAGACAGTATTGAGCACGGTTATCTGCTTACTCCTACTGAATCACATTCCTGCCTGGAAAAGGAGGAATAAACAAAACCCGTCTGCAAAGGATAGAGCCTAGCCTTTCTGTCTCCTTTTGTGTGATTGCAAAGCTCACGTCAGTGAAAAGCCCATAGCCCCCATGTAAGGCCCACGCAGTGAATAAAGAAATAGAAGCCACATCGGCTCTTGGTGATGGGCAACCTATGTCACAGATCAGTTCCTGCTCCGGACTTTAGATATCAGATAATACAAGATGTGCTGGTCGTCCTGACACTGAAGGCCTCTCTTCCAGACTCCCCGACTGCACAGCAGCCTTCCCCCAGTTACACGTCAGTTACACGTCATGCTCGAGTTGAGCACAAGTAAGGCAAAGTTCCAGTAAAGTTCCAGCTGATCACGCAACCCCCTCCATGTACCCACCCACCTATGACACTCACCTATGACTCATCAAATGGACACCCACCTTCACGCCTACTTACACGCCCACATGCTCTTATCTCATTCTCTCTTGCTCTGCCTGAAGCGCTCCTGCTTACGTATAATATTGAATGTATATATACTGTACTCTGTGAATAAAGTTTCAGAAGACCCTTCCTGATCCCTTGTGATGATGGAACCATTCTCCCTATAACTCGAGTTATTGGAATAAAGCCCTTTTGAACCTGATACCACGGACTCAGCCTCTTGCTTTATGCATGATCCTATTGATACCTATAGAAATTATGAGTGCGTAATACTTTATTTACGACAACCTGCAAACAAGAAATTCCAGTTTTGTCTACGATTTTCTCAATCTATCCTGGGTTCTTAGACTACAAGTCTGAAACTCTTCGGCTTCTTCAGTTTAAACAAATAACATCAATCCAAATTACATTTCATCACTATGCTAATGACCAAAATACAATTTCGATAAACAATGCATCACCCTATTAATACTCACACCACCAAACGGCAACCACCTTTGAATACCACCTTGTCAGATCCTCAAGTTCTGGGCATTGCGATTTGGGTAATTTTAATCTAATTTGGGAAATTATTTATAGCTCCATTCAAGGTGTGAACCGTATTCTGCTACCAGAAAACTGATAGTGCGGAAAGAGTCCAAATTTACTATCCAGTACTGGTTCAACATTCAACTTGCAAGGATGGACCCCAACTCCACGCTATATCTTCTTCTTTAAGGTGACAGATCTTTGCCGCCATATATGAATGGAAGCTAAATAAAATCAAATCGAATCAATCAACTACATAATTTACAGTTTAAGTTCAGTCTATGACTAGAGTTTTAAGTAAGTTTTCAAAAGTGTATTCCCTTTAAGAGATTAGTTAGTTATTTGTATTCAATTAGTAAATCAGAGTCAGAGTCAGAAAAAACTTTATTTCGGCTTTAAGCCCTAAAAGTTCATAATAAAAACATAGTATAATATCAACAATTATTAGAAAGGATAAAACATTGATCTAGGGAAAAAAACACATTCATCAGTGCATAGAGTAAAAGCAGTTAATATAGTGTATATATGATAACACAATAATTGTCTTATTGGGATAACAGTTTTCTTCTAATTAGCCACATTGAGAAAAGGAATTTGGCTATCACCGTAGGATATATAGAAGAAGTGTCATACTTCAGCAGCCTATAGAGGTCTCTATAGTTTCTAGCCCCTATATTCTTAGCTAGTTGGATTATCCGTATTCGGCGAGGGATTTTATATGCCGGGCAAAAGAATATAACATGGACCTCAGTTTCTTCAGAGGCCCCACAGCCGGGGCAGGGTTGCCAAACTGAGCCAGCCCACTTGTTCATTCTCGAGAGGAGCGGGAGGGAACCGTGCCTAAATTGTAGAAAGAGTTTTTTGGCCAAGACTGGATGAATCAGATCTATTACGGACTCAAATTTATAGCTAATTTTTACCTCGAGAAAAGTAGAGGTCAAATTAGCTATATTAGTAGATTGAATAAGCTGAGTGAAGTTTTGTTCCTCCAGAATTTTTGCCAATGATCTTTTTGGTAGAGAAAGGCATGCATCCTCAGGTGAAAGCCAGAGGTCTTCTCTCCCTATCTCTCTTAATGATTTTTTTACATAGGCTAGCCAAGGGATGGCACCTGCCATTGGGATCGACAAAATGTGCTTCAATTCCTCCTGAAAGTTTATCAATTCAGGGGTACTCCATAGTCGGCGCCAATACATTATTGGTCTGGAGGCTACAATATCCGTAATCGGTTGGATACCTAGATCCATCCTAAGCGGCTGCATAGGAGTACTTAGTGGAAGTGCAAATAAATGTCTAAAAAATTTGTTTTCTGACTTAACTAAGAACTGGGAAGGGGTATGGCCCCATAGTTCAGCGCCATAAGCTGCGACGCCCCTAGCCTGGGTTGTGTAAATCTCCACAAGTGGGCTGATCAATTTTAAATGACTATTTTTAAGCATCTTAGAGATACCCCCAGTTATCTGAACCAGTTTTAAGTTTACTTTTGAGATCTGAGGGCCCCAAGTCATTTTGTTATTAAGAGTCAGACCCACATAGTCAAATGTGTTCACCCGTTCTAGGGGCTGACCATCCAATTTAGGGATAGGGTGATTAGTAGTATCTGCGTGGAACACCATGTATTTGGTCTTACTCACATTAATGATGAAATTCCTTTTCCTGCAGAAAGATGCAAAGCCGTCCAGAACTCTTCCCATCCCCATGGGGGTCCTGGACAAGAGCAGAGTATCATCTGCAAACATTAGTGCAGGGATTTTCCTGCCTGCCAACTTAGGGGCGTCTATATCTCTTAGGGCCAGAATATCTTCGACCAACCCATTTAAGAAAAGAGCAAAAAGGGTTGGGGCTAGGACGCACCCCTGCCTGACCCCCTTTTCAACGCCGAATGGTTGCGTGAGTTCTCCTTTTAGTCCATACCTAACTCTAGCGAAGGTGTCTTTGTGGAGTCGCTCTAGTAGATCGCAAAGATAGAGGGGTACTCCCATCCCCTTTAGCAACTCCCAGAGCTGGCTACGATCCACCATGTCGAAGGCAGACTTTAAATCAACAAACGTGAGATAAAGGCTGCCCCCTTCTAAGATGATAGTTTTCCAGTGGATCATTTGCAGCCTAAACAGTTGGTCCACAGTTGACATCTTGGCTCTGAAGCCCACCTGCAGAGGGGTCAAGATGTTAGAGTCCTCCATCCAGGTTTGGAGTCTCCCTAGGAGGATGCGCGCAAAAATCTTCTGGGCAACATCAATTAGGCTAATAGGCCTATAATTAGCCAGATCGAGTGGAGAACCCTTTTTGTGAATTGGTATTATCTGGGCTCCAGTCCATGTAGGTGGTAGCGGCATTCCGCCTAGGATTGCATTGAAAAGGCCATAGAGATAGGGGACCCAGATGTCGGGCTCGCTTTTAAAAAGATCTCCTGGGATCCTATCTAGGCCAGGGGCTTTATTAGGCAGGACTTTACTGAGAGCCACTCTGACCTCATTAAGGGTGAACATCTGACTCCAAAGTAGGGGATAAGCGGGCGTTAAAATAAGGAAGGGAATTATTCGCTGGTGGTGTCTTAAAGGCGTAGAGATCTTTAAAGTAACTACGCCATATTTCTTCCCCAAGATTAGGTTGTAAGGCTTGGTTGGGGCGTGACGATCCAGTTTTGACTAAGTTCCAAAACGACCTTAAATCCCTATTCTTGAGTGCAAGGGAGATCTCCTCCCATCTGCTAATTTCCCAATTTGTTTTTGCTTCATGGGAGATTTTCTTATAAGAGGCCCTTGCTTCCTTAATTTCTAGCTTATTGCCATTCTTAAGGGATGTCAAAAGCAATGTCTTAGCTTCCCTACAAGGTTTGTTAAACCAAGTAGGGTTCCCCCTCTTGGGGGCTGAATTACTCCTAATAGCCCGACTAAAATGGGTCCCTAGGATGGCACAAAGTTCTATATGGGTAGTTCCAAATAGCTCAAAATCTAAGTGGCCCTCTAAGATAGTAAATTCTCCCATTATTTTCTCTAAGAGGGGATAGATCTCAAAATACATTGCACTAAGGTCCCTTTCAGATTGGGCAATCTTCTCCCATCTAACTCTTCGAGCACCACCAGTTGTGAATAAAGGTGCAGCGATGGGTGAGTCATTAACGGGGGTATGAGGAGTAATAAAACCCTCCATAGTTACGACTATGGGATTGTGGTCGCTTTCCCTACGTTTGTTAACTTGAAAATCCAGAATCCTTGGCCACAGTCCCATGCTAATCAAAATATAATCAATAATAGAAGATTGGCCGTTTCTTCCAAAGGTTGAATTACCTGGATTATCAGAAGGGAACCTGCCGTTACATGCTCTTACCAAAAAGGTAAGTGTGATTTGGGTAAGTTGTAAGACCAATGGTGTCCAGGCCTTCGTGGGATAAGTATTATGTGGTATTATATCCCACACTTGATCCTCCTCCTGGGATACAGGAGAAGTTAGCCCATTCAAGGGTTCGTAGTGGCAGTTGAAATCGCCACCAATTATAAGATGGTCAGTGTTGTTAATTGAACCCAGAAAGGCCTCTAGGGTAGTCAGAGTGGGGGACAATTGACCATAAGTCAGTGGGCGGGAGTAAATATTTATCAAGTTCAACACCTGACTATCCTGAGAGGACATGGCCAAGCACATGATGTCCGGGGAGTCGGTGCAGATTTTTTTAAAGACGCATCCCAAATGGGTTCGGACCCAGATGGTCAACCCTCCCGAGGGCCTACCCTTTTTTGACCTTACTGCGGGTTCCCAAAAAGTGGCAAACTCTACTCGGTGATAGGGCTTCAATGCCCAGGTCTCCTGTAGTAGGCAGATGTCATGGCCATCAATATATTCCCCCCAATCGGGGAGTTCTAACAGGCGCGATAGACCTGCCACGTTCCAGGATAAGATTTTTAACCCCGCAACCTGGTTGGTGGAACGGTTACCAGAGTGGAACATACAAAGGGTAGTTGAAGTACTCAGGGGGGTGTCTAAATAGTCACTAGTGAAGACTCTTGATCCTGACTCTGTGAGAGAGTGGGGCGTGTTAGTGAGATAGAGGGCGGGACAGAGCACCACTGACTTAGGGGGTATTGTATCCATTGGCCTCGACAAGGTTTGGTGGATTGGCCCTTTTGCACAGCGTCCATCCAGGGGTGAAGTCAAGTTCGAAATAAAGGGGGTTCCCTGGCCAGCATCAATTTCCGGAGTTGTCCTAGCTTCCCCTAATCTTCGGCAATCGGGAGTTACTGGAGAAGAACTTGCGGGTGTTCCCCCTGTGCTTAGTACGTGCCCGGCATCCCGGACTTCCCTATTGTCATAGCCCAGAGGTGCCAAGAGATATGAGAGTATGACTCGGCTCACCATTTGCTCCATCTGTGGTGAGGCGGTGAGCCCTGGATCGGAGTTGGGCTTCAGTCAATCTATACAGTCCAAGGGACTAAACCTGTTATGACAGGGTATATTAAAGTAAGTAGAATGTATATCAGCCTCTTGGATTCCATTATGGCTGAAGCCCAATCTCTCTCTACCTGGTTGTACATTAACTATGTCCCTTCTATGATTAGGTGGTCCTAACGGATAGAAATGTGAAAGAGGAGAGGTGTGAATTCCATCAATCATGTTAGCCCATCCCCCCTCACTCACAGGTTTTACCACCCTTGGGTCTCTAAAAGTTACGACTATACAGTCTCCCCTTGTATTCTTCGGACCCCGGCCTACCCAAGATACTCTTCGAACCATTAGAATTTCCCCATTCAGGTTGGGTGGCAATGGTCTATTAACATTCATCCAATGTATTACCTTATACTTCAATGATAGATAAGGTTCAACTCTATCTTTGGGGAGTTCGGGTACGCCTGTTAAGACCACAACATATGGGCTACAATCTGGCGGTAAGTCGAGTCTAGGGAAAATCTTAGTGTTAGGAAGAGTGTTAGGTCTAAAGTTAATCAAGGGGGGGGGGGTTGAGAAGGGGGATCTAGTCGACTACCCATTTCGCTAGTAGCAGTAGCCTGTTGTGGTACGACGGAAGGGGGAGGCCTACCATTCTCACTGGAAACTAATTCACCTTCAATTTGAACTAAGTTACGAGGGGGAGAATGTGGAGCAATCTGTTTGCTTAGCATAGTAGAGGGCAATGTAGCTAAGTGGTGGCTAGATGTTTTCGGAGCTGAATATGCTAAAGTCACTGTATTAGATTGAATGTTTTCTACTAATGATGCTATTTTCCCTTCTAAAGCAGAAAGGCGCCTAACTAGGGGAGACAGCCTTCCATCGATTACTTCGACCAATCTATCCCAAAAGGCACTGGGAGGCATTACCCCCGGGACATCCTCACTTATAGTTATAGAAGCAATGGGTACATCAGAGTCCTGGGTCGGAGTATTCTGTGAGTCAATTTCTAACCTAGAGGTATTGTGTGCTAAATTAGGGGCTGGTGGTTTTTTTTGTTTTTTTTGGAGGGGCATCTCATTGTAGCCCCTTCACGTTTCTTCCCCTTTGCGACTGGGGGATTTGTCCCAGTGCTTTTTCTTCTAGTAGATCGGTCCGTCATGGACCTTGTTTTGGCACAATTAAAAATAGTGGCTGGAGAGGAGTGATCAACCTGAATAGACCCAAGGGAAGAGGAATTAGCTGGAATAGAGCCAGCAGGGGAGGGTAACTCACTTATCAATGCCTCATCTATATGACCACTTGGTGGGATGGGCGCGGAATTGTCAGGGGAAGGAACAGACATAATAGCTCCAAGTGAGGATCGTTTCCCTAGAGATGGATCTAGGGATAATCTACGTTCTGTGGCAGCGATCTCATAAGCCAAAACATTGCTCGCTCGAGTTATAAAATTGTCCAAAGTCCCCATAACATTGCATCCCTTAGGGGCCATCCGCAGCAAACCGGTAGCCATTGTCTATTACCTTTGACAGCGAATCTGGCAGTAAGGAATCTGGCAGTAAGGAAGGCCCAGCCCAGCCGCGAACAGTCTCGAACGGCCTCAAACGGCCCGCTCTTTGCCCGGTCTTCGCCCCGGGCTGCGTCCCGCTAGCGCGTGTGGGCAGGGCCTTTCAAGAAAAAAAGGGAGCCAAGGGGGGAGGAGTCAGGAAGAGGAACCCTGGTCCTCGCAGTCCCGATGGAGGTGTTGCAGTCCAAGTAAAAAACAAACAGCGTGCCCGTTCTCCCAGCGCAGCGTCCTCACCAGCAATAGATTTGCAGCACAATGGTAACCCAGCCGGTTTCAATCACCAGGAAAGCCTACGAGCGGCACCCGCGAAGCGGGGGCCGCGAGGCTTGAAGTAGTTCAGGTGGGGGGAGGAGTCGGGAAGAGGAACCCTGGTCCTCGCAGTCCCAATGGAGGTGTTGCAGTCCAAGTAAAAAACAAACAGCGTCCCCGTTCTCCCAGCGCAGCGTCCTCACTAGCAATAGATTTGCAGCACAATGGTAACCCAGCCGGTTTCAATCACCAGGAAAGCCTACGAGCGGCTCCCGCGAAGCGGGGGCCGCGAGGCTTGAAGTAGTTCAGGTGGGGGGAGGAGTCGGGAAGAGGAACCCTGGTCCTCGCAGTCCCGATGGAGGTGTTGCAGTCCAAGTAAAAAACAAACAGCGTCCCCGTTCTCCCAGCGCAGCGTCCTCACCAGCAATAGATTTGCAGCACAATGGTAACCCAGCCGGTTTCAATCACCAGGAAAGCAGCGCGCTGCTGTAACAGACAAGAATGAAATAACACAAGGGTGGTGACGTCACGAAAGGCGATGACACGCTCAACGGTAGGGGAGGCCAAGCATCACCCGGACCAAAAAAAACATTTAAGTAAACGGACCAAACATACTGAGTACATCAAACAAACCTCAGTCTATGACTAGAACATTCCCAAAATGTGTGCATCCAGGAAATCACTCCAGACGCCTTCTGTAGTGAGTGCAAGAATGCACAGTTTAAGAGCAGTAATCACTTGTGGTACACGATCAGAAGTTCCCTGTAATCCTTAGAGCAAACAGCCACAGGAATTCGCCAGGATACTCGGCAGCGTCCGATCATTATCTGATTAGTGAATCAGATAATGCGTTTCCAGAAATGATCAAAAGTGCAAAATAACACGTGTTCCATAATGGAATTAATCCCTATTCTATCTAAAAGGAACCTAACTTACTAGTACCCATTAAGAGTTCAGAAAAAGAGCAAGATCAAAGGAGCATCAAAATCCAGTTTAGAATTAAGCAGTCGAACTTCCCATAAAGGGTAGTTCTTGAAACTTAGTCAAGCTCATCTCTCCAAAAGCATTAGTATACAGTTGCAGTAGCAAACTGTACAGAAAAACAAATGTTTATCAGGAAAAAAAGGGAAACAGATGCAGTAGTAGCTACACCTGTCAGGGAAAAAAATGCATTGTCACCTACATAGTGTCAGCTAGCAGCATTAACCGTCAGCAGTAGCTCACAGCAAGTTGCTCTCGGTGCAAGTAAAAGTGAGGGTCTCCATCAAAGGGTAGAAGCTAAAAGGCTAGTAGTGCTAACTAACTAGAAGCATGCATTAATATAAAATACATGACAGCATACTAACAACAAAGTAGTGGATCTGGTTGCTCCTGTCAAATGAGAAGACATCTTCTGATGGTGAGCAGCTTTGTTCTTCCTTTGTCACAGCAAACACATGGAGTTCATGATCCACTATCAATTTGTATCCAACTGTGCTATACATATGTGTAACTGGGAACGTCTAACCTTGGTTCCCAGGGAAGACTATTACAGTGTCTATTCTATCATTTATTCAATGTTTCACTGAGGATCAATGAAGTATACATAGAGATGAAAACATTTGTTTGCAGATCTCTAGTAAAGAAACAGCATTCACATTTCTTAAAAGCATACGTTTATTGTTAAATGCACAATTTTCCATTCAGTATTATATGAATATGAGATAGGAAGTTCAGCTTCGTTCATCGAGAATATGTAGCTTATGAAAGGAATACATTTTATAAACTCGGCACATCAAGCAGTTATGGCAAAACCCAAGCAGTCACATTAAGGTCATACATTTGTGCATTGTTCAGCATTTCCTAAGAGCATCTATTTATTGAAGTAAAACATCTAGTAGAGGCCTACCAGTAAATGCCTGGTGCACTTTGCACAATTTGTGTATGTGTCATTTTAAAGTGTGTTTTTTGTTTTAATACCCAAGATAAGTTAGCATTGTTGTTAATTAATTTTATATGCAAATTATCTAATCTGAAAGCTTCAACAAAGAAGACCAGCCAGAAGTACGAAGCCATTAAGCGGTTGTAAAGGTTGCAATTCGCGAAATCACAGGGTTTGTCAACGCTAAGTGGCTTGTACAAATGTACTAAACCCATTTTGCGATTTGGTAATTGAATTGTAAAACGGATTTATAAATGATAAACAAATCGCATTTTGAAAGGGGAGTGCTTATGTCGTCCCTTTCAAATTTTGATTGGCAATGCATCAATGGTTTTTGACTGCATAGATATATTACTGGCTCCTCTTTTGGGGATGGTAACACAGTTGCAATGGTATAAGGTCTCCTGGGAACTCCTTCCCCCTTTGTGAATGCAAAAAAAGGTTTGATTGAGAGTGAGCAGTGTTCAGGAGGACCACTGGCAGCACGTTATACACTTTACTTTTTCTCTTAAAAGCAGGCCTATTTCCTGTAATGAAAAAGAACTGCATTTAAAAAAAAATACTTTACTTAAATGCAATGAGAATGCAATTTGCGATCTACCTAATGAATATTGATGGAATAGGTCGGATTGTGACCCACTCCAAACGGTGATCTTGCAAGCTGATCTCTTAGTACATAGAAGAGCTCACTAAAGCATTTCATTTGCAAAAAATTTGTTGTGTAATGTACCATTTTTTTCTGAAAGTGAAATCTTAGTACATCTGGCCCCAGGTCTCTTCTTAACCATAAGCCACAAAGCTTTAAGAAACATACAGGACCTTTGATGTATTAACTTACATTAATGAGCCCAGATAAGAATGCCCCACCAGTAATGCGTCGTCACTCCAGTGCTTGATTTGTGCCAGTGGGTGCAGGTGTGGCCCACTGCTGAAGAATGACTCAACCAATTGCAAAAAAGCTCCCTCTTTGAAATCCTCCTTCTTGGAGATTGTACCACTGATTTGTAATGCTCTTCCAACTCACATCAAATTCACACCAGGACATTCTATATAATATCACTCAAGAGTTTTATGGCAACATTTTCAATGGGATCATATACATATTTCAGCTTGAGATGAATGAACATTTCCTAAGCAACCCTACACATTCCACCCCAGGCTCTAAGCCACTGTCCTACCACCCCCACCTTTCTTTCGCTGTAGATCGGCTGTTTATCCTGGCATGCTTTCATTCTACCATCCTATTATTCTCTTGTTCAACCACGACATATCGAACATACAGCATTGCCTTAAAATTATGTATTGCCTATGAAATATTTATTTTTATCCAATGTACAACCAGTTTAATTTAAAGTGTTTGGACACCACATGCATGGTTTTGACAAACTATATCAGAAACCAATATAAAAAAAGAGCAGCACACGCCCTGCTCAGCTGGTCTGTCCCCTCTCATCTACCTCACAGCCTCAACACTGACTCAGTAACCTTGCAAATGGCAACATCAAACTTGGATAAACAAGACAGTCTATATATTCAAATATACAGATTACAACACATCTGCAGAGCTGACTTAAATTGTCTTTTATATGTTTTCTAAATTCAGTGTGAATAGCAAAGCACTAGATATTTTATTTTGTTTAATGTACTTTATAAAGAGAACTATATTGTTTTTCAAACATGTTACAATACATCCCTAGTGCTATTTTACCAAAGTTATCACTTTAAAGCCTATATGAAATTGATAGAGTTAAATAGCCCCTCTATTTGAGATGCATTGTGCAGAAACATCCTGCTATTGATAGCTCTCATAGGGTAGAGTTTACAAATGTTTTTGGATACATAAGTTTCAGTTACATGTGTGCCAAGAGTAATGTAAAGATCTTACAGAAGGTTAGATGTGTTGAAGAAACAAAGGAGCAAAGCTTGCAATGCAGACCTCTGACATCACTCTCAGTGAATGCTGAGCACAAGCGCTGCTCAAACCACTCTGCTGTCTCCATACTTTGGGTCACCCAGAAGGTAGTTCTGTGAGTCACCTGGAATATCAGACATGAAAGGTATTTGTACTGTTTTGGAATTCAATGAGTAATCGAGGAAGTTGAACGTGGGCTTCTTCTTCAATCTTCAAGTGAATGGATTGAGTTTCTGAAAAGGCACGTGGTCTAGGTGTATAATTAGTCTTCCCAAAATGGTGGATTTCCCATAGAAAATTATTTGAGATTCCTACTCTAAGAATAAGTTGTCTTTTCCTGTGATGTCAGTTCATGTTCAATCATACATACGGAAGACAGTTTCAAGAGGACGGTACATGGCAATGCATTTGTTCCCTAATTTTTTCATCACATACTTCACTCTCTAACTGCTGCT
This sequence comes from Triturus cristatus, assembly GCF_964204655.1. Taxonomy (NCBI): domain Eukaryota; kingdom Metazoa; phylum Chordata; class Amphibia; order Caudata; family Salamandridae; genus Triturus; species Triturus cristatus. The sequence continues at coordinate 496,449,595 of NC_140588.1, forward strand.
AATGTCCCAGATTTTGCATTCAACAAATTGATCATCTTCTAGAATTATGTTTCTGCATTTTTGCTTGGCTCTTTTCTCCTTCCTGGCGTGTGGAGGCACGTGGTGCCTTTCTGAATCCTTCAATTCTAATCTTCATCTTTAATCAAGAGCTTTAAAACTGCCAAGGACGTTTTTCCTTTAATAGAAGTTTCTTCCTCTCTTGAGCCATCTTAAGGAAGCACTTGACGTCTTTCACATATACTATTCTCCGTAGTGTGCCAGTGTTGTTATTGAGAGGAGTCACCCTTTCCTTGGACAAACGAGAAGGGGACTTAACAGACCTTTTTAGCATCCAACTCTTGACCGATTCACTTATATACAGATAATTAGTGGCTCTGTAATGGGGGCATTTGAGCTGCATTCCTGGCCCCCCTCCATTTGAGCCAGCCCTCTGATTTCATTACAGCAGGGTATCAGTCTCATGTAAATAAAGCAGTGATCACTCAATTTTTAAATTGCCAAGCAGTTCTATGCAACTTCAAATGTGTGATGGTGGAGCACCCTACTGTATTAAACTCCTTCTCGTATGCCCAACATCTGGTTTCAAGGAGGATTTTCCATTCAGCCACCAGTGCTCCATTTCACAGCCCAAACCTGGAAAAAGGGCCTTTGGCTTTGCCTTTTTCCTGTCACTGTTCAGATCTGTAGAGTCTGTGCTACATGAATGTCAATACTCGGTCATCGTATCTTTGTGATACTTGATTTCTCAATCAATATCTTTGAATTTTCAGTTGCAAGCACGTATGAAATTATATGTACTCTCTGGTAGCATGCCCACTCATGGGCAGCAGATTAGATCACTTGACAGGCACTGCTGCTTTGATTGATTGCACATATCTCTGCCCTCTGCAGGGGAAGTGCCAAACAACACTCAGGAAATGACACACAGATCAGGTGGATACAGGGACACTGCAAACTCTAATCCAACCCTCATCAAAGGTTATGATAGGTTGACCAAATGATTATCCCAACCCAACCTCTGATGAAAAGTGAGATGAGAAGACTCAATTTTAGTACATCCATTTGACGTTCGCCTATAAAGGCTCATTTCCACATGAAGCCCCTTCCCTAGCCTGTCGCCTCTAGTGAGGCAACATGCACAAGAGCTCCACACACAGGAATTTCAGTGATCAGGACTGGGAGTGCAGCGAAGGGGCAATGCAAGATGTCGGAAGTTGGGGGGAGGACACCCACCGTAGCCACAGATAAGCAAAAACAAAAGACAATTAAATATCATTGCATACCAACTACACTTCGAGTTTCTCATCACTGCAGTTTAAAATACTTTTAGAACAAGTTTGAGTAGGAGAAGGCATAATTAGTGTGTGTCTCAAAGCAATCTGACTTTATAATAAAACATGCTTCAATATTCTCTGCACAAAAGTACCACACAAAGGAAACTGAAAGTTGCTAGATTTCCGTCCGCATTTGTTCGCGAGTAACATTTCTATCATGTAACACTTTGTTCCAACAAGACAAATCACCTGAACACGATCAATGAACAGTGAAATCCCATCAGGGGAGTGTATCACCGCGGAGACTGGATGCAGCCAACCCCAGTCCACGCTTCGGCAAACACTGCGTAGAGAGGGGGTTGGCCGCTCATTGACTGTTGGGCTCATGGCTAGGCCTTGCATTGTGCATGGTCAAAAGGTATGCTCAGTGAGGGAATTATGTGAATTTGATCAAAAACCCACAGAAATCCACTGAGAAAAACAAACACTAAAGTGACTTTATAGCAAGATATGATAATAGGATCTTACTGTACGTTAGAAAAATATATAGAAATTCACACACAAAAAAACACTGGTAAAAGTGATGATATAGTTAGGTCTTGCACCTCCCCATGCACTTCTTACCAACTCTCATATTGCATCCCTCATGAATTGCTCAATCAAATTATTGATGAGTTCACTGATGGCATCTCAAATAACATAATTGTAGACATCATCCAACCTACTGTTGGTCAAACTACACTATAAACAGTACAGCATGTCAGCTATCAACGTACTAAATCAGAATGATATAAAGCATAAAATAGCTTTCAGGCACACATGGCTCCCTTAGGTGAACCAACGTCTCCTATGCAGAGCCTTCGCCTTGTAGAGAACACTTTGTGGAAAGCTGACCTCGCATGGGCAATCAACCAGGCAAGGGTGGGCAAGCCCCTGCTACACACAATAATTGCCCTGAGAACAACTCTTCATGGAAAACCCACTCCTTCTGGGCAACCAAGCCCCATTAAGTGGCCAAGCTCCTACTCCGCACAGCCTTTTCCCTGTACCAAACTGCTTTCAGATGGACGACCTCTCATGGGCAATGAAACAGAGATGGGTAGGAAAGTACCTACTGTGAGCAGGCTTTGTCCTGTGCAGAACCCTTTCACAGACAGCCCACTCCCTCTAAACACCCAAGGCTCCATAGGTGGTGAAGATCCTACTTAAACATAGCCTTTACCCTGTACCTAACACTTTGTAGATAACTGACCGCTTGTGGGCAATCAGGTTCACATGAGTGGGAGAGTACCTGGTGCATACCGTCTTTACTTCTATGCACAACTTCTCATGCAGAGGGGGTTGTGGCTAGCCCCGATCATGGCAGACGCGAGCTGAATGAGCTCCGGAGCCCGAGCCAAATTTTCCTGGGCCATCGACGTCCAAAAACCCCAGTACGCTATGCCAAGTGTGCGGGGGCTATAATGACAATGAGCAACATTTATTTGGGTGCCGGGACGGTGCCGATTCTTGGTGATTGCTGGCAGTAAGGTTGCGGCCCATATGGCGGATGCTGGCGGAGGAACTGCCGTGCGGCGGTGCAGGCAAACGAGAATAAAGCCCGGAGGACGGCGTGGACGGCTTCCTAGGAGCGGAAGAGCGCCCAGGTCAGGGATGCGGCAGGCCTGGTGACGGAGGCTTGCTACGAAGTAGAGTGGAGGTGTAGACTAGGGGTGGGCGGAATTTGCGAAAGTGACTTTCGCAAATTATCGCGTAAAAAGGTTAAAAATCTCCGCAAACACGCGGAAATATCGCGAAGATGCGGAAGTTTTTTTCCCGCCCGTTCGAGGTATTTTCTGCGTTGTCGCGGCTCGCCAACTTACCCATGCGGTTGCTCGCGGGCGCGGCCATCTTGTTTTCACTCTTCTTGCGGTGCATGATCGCGAGAAGAAAGACGTGATCGCGCGACCAATGACATTACTGCGGGCGCGAACTGTCGCGAGACAGTGCAAATGGCTACCAACAATCCAACATCTCGTGGAGAACGCGACCGGATCGAGAAAACTTGTCGGCGAACGCGGGGATTCAGGTAAGGCGATCGCGCGTGCGCGAGAATGTATTATTTTACAGCGCGAGCAAGAAACAAATTATCGCTAAGCTGCGGAATGCGGAAATTTTGACATTTTCACGCTCTCCGCAGAACGCGAAAATGTCAAATTATCGCAATTTCCGCGAGCGGAACGGAAATTTAGCCCAGGCCTAGTGAAGACATAGAGCCTGGCCGCAGACCCTCTGCAAACAACAGATCCTGGTTGAGACCGGAGCTGCGGAGCAGGAAGACGCCCTATGATAAAGGGGTGCCTGCCCTGGGCCGTGGAACTTGACTGGGCACCCATCACTGGTGAGTGTCGCCCCGATACTTAGGGGCAGGGGGCATGCGGTGAGTCTCTCTCTCTCTTTTTTTTTTTTTTTTATTTATTTAGAATTTTACTTCAACAAACATTGAGCAATGTAAAAGAAAGCCAACGTAATATTAATAAAATACAGACAACAGAGGTACAAACAAATCGGGGAAATTTCTTATATCCATTTGATAACTGGATCCCAAATTTTTAATCCTTGCCTTATTTTCTTTATCCCCTTGAGCCTATACATAGCCATTTCTATATGAAAAATGGAGAGTAGCTTACATTGCCATTGATGAAAGGTCGGGGGTTCATTATCAATCCACCGAGAGGTGATGCAGAAACGAAAAACGGACATACAAATGAACAAAAATGCTTCTTCAGCAATAGGTCTTATCCCAGACTGACCAAAAATTACCAGTTCGGGAGAGAATTTCACAACTATCCCTAAATTATTATTAATAAAAAATTCAGTTTCAGTGATAAACCGGCAAAGTTTTTCACATGTAAAAAACATATGGATAGAGTCCGCATCCACCTCCTTGCAGCGGTTACATATTCATTCACCGCCAACCTTCCACTTGGCTATCTTAGCGGGAGAGTAATAGAGATCGAAGACAGACATATAATGTTGACTTTGTAGGGATCCATTAAAGAGTACCTTCATGGATATATCGATTGATCTTCCTATATCAATATCAATATCTACTAAATCTAGCTTCCGTAGCCATTTACTCTCTACGGAGGATAGATCATCTTCAAGTTGATTGATAACCATTTGATAAACTGGGCCTATTTTCTTTGTTTTCCTAATAATTTCTAATATCTTATTAGAGTTCATACAAGAATTAGTAAGAAGGCCTTTCGATTCTAGGAAACTCCGAATCTGAAGATACTTAAAAAAATGATGCTGTGGTAAACCATATTTTATTCGGAGAGCTGAGAATGAAGAAAATTGGGCCTCTTCATATAAATCTCCCAAGATTTGTATTCCTAAGAGAAGCCATGTTATGGTTATTTGGTCATGAAAAACCAGAGGTAAGGCAGAGTTATTGAGTATTGGAGAGTAATAGCTGATTTCACCCAGACCGAGAATTTTATTCCTAAATTCTCGCCAAATTGTAGCACAAGCTGTAATTATCTTAAATTTAGTTTTTTTATAATAACTAGGTTCAATGATTTTAACTAAACATTGAGGAGCCGCCTTACCCAGAAGTAATTCATAGACGGAGGGATAAGCAAATTCTTCAGTAACTATATCCGAAAAAAGAAGTATACCCATAAATCTTAAAGAAATGAGCCAGTAGTACAGCCGAAAGTTAGGGACACCCCACCCCCCTTTTAGCCTAGACAGAGAACACCATTTCAACGCTCGACGAGAGCGGTGATACTCCCACAAGAATCTGGAGATCATTCTATCAATTTTTGTGAAGTAATATGCCGGGAACAAGAGTGGTATAGTTCGAAATAAATATAGAAACTTTGGTAAAATTAACATTTTAATAATATTGACTCGGCCATAAAGAGAGAAGTGCAGATTATTTAATCTCTCCAGAGTTTTGTTAGAAGAGTTCAAAACAGGCTCAATGTTTAAACGTACTATCTCATCAACCCTGGATGAGATCGTTATCCCTAAATATTGGGCTTCGAGATCGAAAACCAATTCATTAGGCCGACCAAAATCAGAGTGAATCAATTGAGTTTTGGCCAAATTTAATTTATAGCCAGATAGCAAGAAAATCTTCTGCCAAGAGAGTGATTTTTGGTAATGCACGACCAATGTCTATGGTAGTTACGACAACATCATCCGCATAAGCGAAGATTTTAAATAAGTTGTTATCAATTTTAACAGGTATAATATCTGACGCAAGAGACAAATTACGAAGATATGGTTCCAAATATAAAGCGAACAACAAGGGGGAACAAGGACAACCTTGTCTAGCCCCCCTTGTTATCGCAAAGCCCTTCGAAAGAGAGTTAGTTATTCTTATAGCAGCTTTAGGTTGAATATAGAGGGTTTTCACAGCATTAATATATGAGATGGGAAAGCCCATCCAAAGCATGACATACCAGAGAAACTCCCAGGAGACCCTGTCGAACGCTTTTTCTGCGTCCAACAGGGCCACTGCGACCGGGGACTCAGAGGTCTGGGCCAATCTAATAATGCTATTATTTTTTTAACATGGTCTGTGGTGTCTCTTTTCAGTATAAAGCCATGTTGTCTAATAGACACAAGGGTCGGCATTAGTGGATTCAATCTATTAGCAAGAATTTTGGAATAAATTTTGCTGTCGGTGGGAATCAAAGAGATGGGTCGGTACGAACCTAATTCTTCGCTATTTTTACCTTTCTTTTTAAAAATTACTATTATGGCATGGGACCATGACTCAGGTGGATTGCCCGCAAAAGCTGAGCAAAAAATCTTCATTAGTTCTGGCTTTAAGATTCCTCTGAATACTCGGTAAAATTACAAAGGAATGGAATCAGGGCCCATGGCTTTTCCGGAAGCAAGACCGGTAATAGCTAGTTCAATCTCTTCCCAAGTAACTGGGGCGCTGAGACACTCCACATGTTCTGTAGACATTTCTGTAGTATTAATCTTATCAAGATAGTGTTTTATAGCAAAATCAGAAATAGTGTCCAGTTGATGATACAGCAGTTGATAAAATTCATTAAAGGCTGCTAGTATATCTATTTTAGAGGTTTTAAGACTCCCGTGAAGATCTTGAATTTTAAGAATCTCATTAGCAATGGCTTTTTGGCGTAATCTTTGTGCTAAAACTTTTCCAGTTTGTTCACTCAGTTCATAACTTTCAGTCCGATGCTGAATATGATGTAAAGCTACTTGATCAGCTATATGAGCGTAAACAGAGCTACGCTTAATCGATAGATCAAGTTGGGATTCCTATTCGCTTTGATGCATTCGGCCAGCCGTGTCTCTGCATGTAAAACCATATCACAGTCCCTTCTAAATTTATCCCGTTTATTCTTAGATTGAAAATTAGCATATTTTAATGTCTCTCCCCATACTACTGATTTGAATGTGTCCCAGACTACTGGAACTGAAGCCGACTCATTGTTTACCTTAAAAAACTCCTGGATAACTTTAGACATAAACTGAATATAATCTGGTTGCAAAAGTAAATTCCGTTGAAACGTCCAGGTTGATTTATAGCCCTGTTCGCTTGATGAAAAACTAAGCGTTAAACAGAGAGGGTTATGATCAGATAATAGCCTGGGTAGGATTTCTAACCCAATTTTGTCCAAAAAGAATTGAGATAAAAAGAAATAATCAATCCGAACATGTTTCTTGTGCGGAGCAGAAAAAAAAGTAAAACCATACTCATCTGGATGAGTAATATGCCAAGCATCAGATAAAGCATTATCTAATACCAGAGATCGCAGAGCCTTAAAAGACCGTGGCTTCGAGCCTTTATATCTTAAGTCTTGTCTAATGTTGAAATCAGCGCCGATATGAACATTGAAATCCCCGCAAAAAATAATAGGAATACTGCTGAGAGCTAACTCTTGATTTAAATAGTTAAATAACTCGGAATCATCGAGGTTGGGGCCGTAAACTGAATAAATCATAAACCTATTCTGAAAAATTAAGAGTTCTGCCATGACCCAGCGGCCCCATTTATCAGCAGAGGTCTTGATAACAATGCCCAGATTCCGACGCATGAGTATTGCTACACCTCGTTTAATACCTGTCTGCCTAGAGACTATTAACACCTCCAACCCCAGATTCTTTAACAAATCCTTTTTTTCCTATGATAAATGTGTCTCTTGAAGACAGAGTATATCTATTTGGAGCAAATAGATTAGTTTAGACAAAATACCTCTCTTTTTCGCATCATTAAGACCATTAACGTTGAGAGTGCAAATTTTGATTACCCTATCCATTGGGAGATGGGACACAGAAAAAGATTAGAAAACTAAAATCTATCAAACATGGCACCATATAAAGTTGGAAACAAACCATAGTAGCAAAAAGTTTCATTACTTTGCCCAATATAACATCATTAGTGGAGCAATCTGAACAACGCTCTATATCTTGCAAATAACTAGTCATTATCATTGAATCTTGCTCAAATTTGACTGATGTTGGATTACACCCCCACCACCACCACCACCACCACCCCCCACACCCCCCACACCCTCCCCTGACACCTTCCCCCCTCCCCAACCCACCAAAAGAGTCTCTTCTCTCTCTCCCCTCCTATTGCTGGTGTATTGGGTGACGCTGGCCCGGCATAGCGGAAACGGACGGCAGTTGTGGGGCCTTCCTTTCCTCCTGATTCCTCACGTGAATTCCATCTTGTCTGCCCATCTCTCTCGTAATAACATTCTTGACGAGAGCCAAAATGGTTTCCGCGCCCAACACAGCACCGAAACTGCTTTGCTCTTCATGACCGAGCATTTGCGGTCAGTGCTGGATGCGGGGCAGACTGCGGCGCTCCTACTATTAGATCTGAGCGCCGCGTTTGACACGGTGTCACATGACATTTTGATGCGGCGCTTGGAGGAAGTGGGTATTAAGGGGAAGGCTCTTCAGTGGTTCCGCTCCTTCCTCTCGGACCGTTTTTTCAAAGTAGCCATTCCGCCTGGCCAGTCCTCTTTCCACTCTTTGGAACTGGGAGTCCCTCAGGGTTCTGCTTTAAGCCCCACATTGTTCAACTTGTATGTGAAACCATTGGCTGCTGTCGTCAGGCAATGTGGCCTTACTATGACATCGTATGCCGACGACACGCAGCTGGCGGTGACACTCAGTGGGGACCCTGAGGTGACTGTGCCCAGGTTCCGTGCAGGACTTATAGCTGTGGCTAGTTGGATGCGTAGCAACTGCCTACAGCTTAATGCTAAGAAAACCGAGGTCCTGGTTGTGGGGAAGCAGGCGGAACTCTGGGGAGACCAGTGGTGGCCTTCTGATCTGGGGGTCCCCCCCATTCCAGGGGCCGAAGTTAAAAATCTGGGGGTTTGGCTGGATTCCAATCTTTCTTATACCAGCCATACAAAGAAGACAGCAGCTACCTGTTTTGGTATTCTGCGAGGGCTGAGGCCAGTCCTCAAATTCTTTGACCCCCCCACTCGGCAACTGGTGGTTCAGGCCTCTATTCTTTCCCGGCTGGATTACGGGAGTGCCTTGCTACTTGGAGTTAACCAGGCTGAGGCGACTAGGCTTCAGAGGGTGCAGAACGCTGCTGCACGGGCCATTGTTGGCCTTCCAAGACGAGGATCTGTCTCTGCTGCTCTGACCTCCCTGCACTGGCTTCCGGTCAGACAGAGAATCAAATTTAAGGCTCTCTTTCTGACATTTAAGATCCTGAAGCTTTCCTCTCCCCCTGCTTTAGTGGGCCTTATCTCTCCATACGTCCCCACGCGGTCTCTCAGGTCTGAATCTTACCATCTGGCGACTAAGCCTAGGTTCAGGCTGAGTAGGATGGGAGGTCGGTCTTTTCGTGTTTTGGCGGCTGATTTATGGAATTCACTTCCTTTACACATTCGCGCCCTAAATAGCTTGACTCTTTTTAGACGCGCCATTAAAACACATCTGTTTGCCTCTGCTATTTGATCTTTCACTCTCTTGGCCTTGACCTGTTGTGTTGTGTACTTGATCAGGCGCCAGGACGCCCCTTTGCTGGGGCAGCTGTGCGCCTAATAAAAGTTATTAACATAACATAACATAACATTGGCAACTGAACAGGCAGCTGCGGGGAACAAAGTTATCAGCGGGCGCATATATACAGGATGGCGCCTCTACTGCGCAGTTGGGCTTGTGGTTTCACTACTCGAAGGGAGTGACTGGGGCTTGATAGCCTTGGACAGTGCACATGAGGCGCAAGGCTGGGCCTCCTCATACTATTACCGCCTCTAGGGGGACATTCTCGGCAACACAGAGCTGTGCTGCGGGAAGAAGACACATTGTGAGGAGGCCAGGGGCGCCATACCATCGAAACTTTCTTCACCCCCCTCCCATCTTGCCTTGTGAATTAGTTGGGGGCCTGCAGGATATTCAGGGACTGGTGGAGTTGAATTGTGAATGCGCACTGGTGGCTGCTGCTAGTTGGGCCCACTGCTTCCTGTGGGGGGCTATAATTCCTTGTTGCGCAGCTAATAATTACAGCACCTAATCCTCACTCTGGAGAGTGTTGACCACGGTCGCTGCGAGGCTCCCCCTCTACAGTGGCCCTGATTTGTAAGACCAGGTAAATTCACCTGGTATTACAAATAATAATTCTAATTGTAAGGTGCTTAAAGGTTGGAGAGAACCACCTGCCTCTCTAATTCTTGTGGCTAAAGCAACAAAGAAACGTACATTAGAAACCCAAGCACACATAGATTATCACTGTCAATTTTCATAAGAAGTAACATGAAAGGTACAAAGAAATGAACAATCGATTTCTTTCTGTTTCTTTCTTTCCATAATTTAATGGATCTTCATGGATTCAGTCAATATGCAGTTCCCAAGCCAACACGTGTTTCTTTGCCTCAGTAGATAATACATGCGACTTGATGACGGCTAGGTAGAGAATAATATATACTACATTTAGTTGCATAACTTGTTAATCGCAATTGTTCATTACTATTAAATACGCCACACAACACAAAGTGCTACCAGGGGAATTGGGGTAGTGTGGTGCCAATCACATAAGAGCACCTCGTAATCCAGTGTTTAAACGTGCACATAGTGCCATTTGTGCCATTCGTGACATCAAAATCAAGTTTCAATTAAAATAAAAAAAACATTTCTCAGGTTGAGTTCGTACATGTATAAAAGCTGTAAAAGCACAATTGAAAAGGTATTTGTGAAGTGAAAAGTGCATGTTATGGTGAATGATTCCATGATGCATTTTAAATTCTAATGGGTCACTGTACTACTAGACTAAATTCAAAAACTAGGGTGTCACCCAGTGACAACAACCGAACAACTACCTATGGACTAAATAAAAGGTCTCATAGTCATTGATGATTCTAATAGCCACCTATTAACAGTATCTCACTGACCTGAAAAGCGTCGGTGTATGAAAATCTGTAATGTGAACACAAGACACAAAGACCCAACAGGTATGTATTAGACATTTAATATACCGATGTATAAAAGTATATCAGTCGACAAGCACAACCTCTAGGTAAGGTAGAGCATAAAATATTAAACAATTCCCAATGATTTAAAAATTCATTAAAACCTACTTGTAGTGGGGCGATAATTCCAAGCCACACTAATTCTGTGGCGTGAGGAGAAAATTCTTTAACGAATGTATGTCCGATTTTCGTTACTTTTAATTTATTTTGCGGGAAGAGTTCCAATCTATTAGAAGAACAGACAAGACAAAAAACGAAAAACAGAGAGGAAACCTCATTTTAGTAATAGCACTGGCTTGGTTAATTGGAAGAAGCCAAAATATGTGTCTAAAAGGAGGGCGTTATCAAAGGATAACCTGGACTGCCAGGCAATAACGCTTAACAGAAACCAGGAAGAGTCGAGCTTGTAAATACCTGTATTCGGAGAAAATCAATGCCGCCGATCCGCGTACATGACCTCCTCACGCCGGATTCCAAATGCGAGTACCGAGCAGAGGAGCCTAGTGCTAAATCAGTTTGAAAAACACGTGAACCCGTGACGCAGGTCACTGGATTGATGGACAGGGTTGAAGACGCGGAGAGCAGAGCAAGACGTAATAACATTTGCGTCATTGGGCTCCCAGAACGAAGTGAGGGGACGGAGGCGTCAACATACATGGAACAATGGTTCCGTACATATGTGGCCGCTGAGGGCCTCTCGGACTTCTTTTGTATTGCAAGAGTGCACCGTATTCCCAAAGGAAAGCCAAGAGTAGGTGCTCCGCCGAGACCCCCTGATAGTTTAAATTCTCAACTACTGAGACCGGGACATGCTACTCCAGAAAGTGTGGGGTAAAAACTACAGATCCCATTTGAGAATTGTCAGATATCACTATATCCGGACTATACGTTAATGGTGCAGCGACGAAGATCCTCATTCCAGGTAGCAAAGCGGAAGCTGCGAACCATGAACCTCAAATATTCACTGCTCTTTCCTGCACATCTGTAGATAATATTAGATCAAAAGACCTATTTCTTTGAAAGTCCGGAGGACGTAGAGGAGTGGCTGGAGGTCATGGATTCCAAACAGCTTTCTGGTCAGTCTCGGCCAAAACAGCCGAACAGTCAGGAGACTATGAGCAGACAACGCTCACAACGAATGACTGGACCCATAGGTGCGGCGCTGTTTCATGGACCCACGCAGAAGCAGGTACAGAAAGGCAAGGAGGTGGCCCTAGTGGCTGCAAACACTTTCAGGGGCAAATCCTCCCGCCTGGACTCCAAAACTTCAGAACACAGCACGGTGCAATCAGACTCAGACCCCAGTCTAGCACTCTTTCCTACAGTAACTCCACAAATGGCAGATGACCTAATGGGGTCGTAATCTTTGTAACTTTGCCTTGCCGCTGGAAATCACTAGGGATGAGGACATTAATGGCACGTTTCCTCTAGAACTCATGTATCCTTTTGCTCTAATTCTTCATACGTACATATGTCGATTTCACTGTTAAATATAATCTGCTCGATATGACCTTTTACATGATGGCTATAGCAACAAGTCCCCACTTTGCGACTGTTACAGTTTACTAGGCATCATTTCTCAGTTTGTTATGTTTGGTCTTGCCTAGTTTAGTTTGCAGGCAAGACCTGGTATTCGGTTTAGTTTTGGGATTCAAGGGCTCTGACTTCACACTACTGATATGTACAGCAAGACAGCACTGTCCCCTAATCCGCATAGATGAATCACGATTGTTAGCTAATGCACACTCTAAACAACTATAAATTCATAACATGGAATGTCTGGGGGCTGGGATCCGTTCACAAACAGCACAGAGTACATGCACACTTACTGCGACAAGGGGCACACGTGGTCTTCCTCCAGGAATCACACCTAACGGTGGCTGAAGCTACAAAAATGCGGAAAAAATGGAGGGGACAAATAATTTCTACAAACTGCTCTGCGTTTGCCCGAGGGGTGGTGATTTGGGTAAGAGGGGGAATCCCATTTGTTATACTGGACAAAAGAATGGACACACAGGGCACGTATATGTTCTTGTATGGCATGCTGGACGGAATACCGATCGTCCTGGGAAGTGTTTACGCTCCAAATTTTGCATAAATATTTCACAGGTCTGAACGGGATATTAGCGGGGTGGGAAGCCTACCCATGTATAATCGGGGGTGATTGTATTGCAGTTCTGGACATTACCCTAGATCGATCGCACCCCCCCTTGAGAGGCGCAATGGCCAAGAAGCAGGCAGAAGCCTTACGTACTTGGGTAGAGGGCTGGTCTTTGAGTGACACATGGAGGATTCGGAATTTATCGCATAGGGAGTATTCCTTCTTCTACCCAGTACATTAACTGCATACCAGAATAGATAGAATCCTTTGCTCTAATTCCATAGCAAATCAAATTATAGACACTACATATCTAGCAAAGACATTCTCCGATCATAATCCCCTGGAGACTGTCTTCACATGGGGTAGAGTACCCACCCCTGTCCCTACATGGCGGTTATGGCCTCAGCTACTGGAAGACACAGTGTTTCGCACTACACTTTCAACAGCACTCCAGCATTATTTCACCGAAAACAGAAACACTGCCTCCACCATACTAGTTGAATGGGACGCATTAAAGTCAGTTATATGGGGAACGGCGATTAGTATCACAGTGGGGGCCAGACAAGAGATACATAAGAACCTAAAAAACACCGAGAATAATATGTCAAGTTTAGAGCAAGAGGCAGTGCATGACCCCACGAAGCAGACATCATTACAGGAAGCGTGCATTCAACATGCAGAGTTGCTTGAAACCCTTAGACTAATTGATTATAGTTCCTACACTCAAATGCGACACTCCGAGGCAGATAAATCGGGCACATTATTAGCAAAATGAATACGAAATGACCCACCGATCACAGTCATTGGGCATATTAACCTCCCGGGGGAGGGGCACCACGCACACGCAGTACGACATTAATGAAGCCTTTAGGACATACTACGAGGGGCTCCATAGTGCGCCACTGGTGCTAGAAGGACCCTATGTTGACGAGTTCCTTGCAAATTTACCATATCCACAAGCCCCAAATGGTATGCAGGCCAACTTGATGGGACACATCACGAGGGCAGAAATTAAGGTAGCATTAGGTGGGCTAGCGCGCAATAAAACACCAGGATTAGACGGACTACCGATATAATTTTTCGCTGCATATTCAGAAATCTTAATCTCACAATTGGAAGAGATATATAATGAGTCACTTGCAATAGGACATCTTCCCTGCACCACTATTCAAGTGTTGGTAGTATCCTTACCCAAACCATGTAGGGATTTATCAGATATGTCGGGTTATCGACCTCTATCATTACTATCCACTGAATACAAAATTCTTAGCAAGATCCTGGCAAATAGGATACAGCCATATCTCTATAAATTGACCCACACTGATCAATGTGGATTTATACCAGCCAGGAGCACCTCACTGAATATCCGTAGATTACATCAGATTATGTCAACGGATTTTACACGGCACCACAGAGCTGGCTGCATATCATTGGACATGAGACAGGCATTTGATACCCTATCGTGGGACTATATGTTCAAAGCTATTGCACGATTCGGTTTACCCTCTGATTATCTTAAATGGATAAAGTTATTATATGCCACCCCAACAGCAAGAGTCCGATCTGAGAAACTGATCTCTAAGAAATATGACATACAGAGGGGCACACGGCAGGGATGCCCCCTGTCTCCAATATTATTTGTCCTGGCATTAGAACCGCTTGCATCCCGTATTCGATTGGAGGCCACACAATGGGGTATATCTATAGGCACTGCGACACACCTGGTGTCAGCGTATGCTGACGACATAATACTATATGCGTCGGATATATTGGAGGGACTGTGCCCAATCCCTCGTATTTTTGCCCAAATTAATAGCAGGTTTAGCCATTAATGAATCCAAATCAAACATTTCTTTTTCCAAGATCACGTGCACCCGGACAATATTCAATTTGGGAGACTCACCTTACCGACGGCCCCACACACCTTTAAATATCTGGGTATTAATATACACCGCTCGCAAGCGGACATGTTAGATGGTAACCTTAACAGGGCTATACGGAGTATCCAATCCCAGGTGGCTTTTTAGGTTACGCTTCCCTTATTGGTTATTGGACGCGAGGCATTATCTAAAATGAGGGTGCTCCCTCGCCTTTTGTATTATTTTACGAACCTACCTTTGGTGGTACCGCCGACCATTTTTAGCACACTAGATACTATATTACTAGATCTCATTTAGGGTGCAGGGCGCTGCAGAATTAGCCTTAAGAAACTCCACTTAGACACACAGGGGGCAGCCTAGGAGCACCTGTCTTTAGGGCATATTATTATACATGCCAATTACAGTGGTTATCCTACTGGATGGCTGGACGCAATTTGCAGGAAATAGATTACACTAATAGACACATCGAGCAAGGAGTGCTCCATACTGTGCTTTTGCCACACAGTAAACCTCCAGCGACATTA
The DNA here is from genome assembly GCF_964204655.1 of Triturus cristatus. Classification (NCBI taxonomy): domain Eukaryota; kingdom Metazoa; phylum Chordata; class Amphibia; order Caudata; family Salamandridae; genus Triturus; species Triturus cristatus. Next base: position 496,464,844 of record NC_140588.1, read on the forward strand.
TCACCCCTACTACACACTGCATTACAATGCTGGAAGAAGGCCCTGAAATACACCTCCACCTGTGGGCTTTATGCAGAGAATATCTCGATAGTGGGTATACCACTGGCGAGTGGCAGATTGACGCAACAGGCACTCGGACCCTGGTTGGATGCGGGGGCATTATTCAATGAAGGGACACTGATGGACCTCGACGCATTTATAAGAGAAACGGGGGTGCCTAACACGTTGTACATGATGCATGCCGCTCTCTTGCATTATATCAAAAAACAATGGGCTCCACAGCCTAATTAGGTCTCTATATTATATGGGACATGGTAGTCATCTCATTAAGTGGTTGTATACTAGCGCTCGTACACATTTTAGAGCCCCCTTAGACATGCTTAGAGCGCAATGGGAAGCGGATTTGGGGCAAGAGTTCACTGACAAGGAATGGGCAGATACGTTGGAATACTCACAGAAAATACCTCGTAATGCCAAGTTTAAGTTTAATCAATGTATGATTTTACGTAGAGCTTACTTGACCCCTGGTAGATTACAGAAAATATACCCGGCTACTGCCCATCAATGCCCTAGATTCATGTTACCAGCAGCAGACCTACTTTATATGCTATGGGCGTGCCCAAGCCATGGTGATTATTGGGAGGGGTTATGAGCTTGATAGAGAAAACGACTCCTCTCTCAATAGGGGAGGTGGCATTGGAATGTTTATTAGGCATTCACAAGCGAAAAAAGGCCCACAAGGTTCAGTTACTATTTCTGGATTTCGCGCTTATAATTGCAAAGAGGTCTATCACTATGCGATGGAAATCAGTCAAAGCCCCCATTGTGAGCGTGTGGCATAGCAAACTGACCAGATGGGCAGTGGCAGAAGCAGGGCACTGCGTAGGGAGGAGGCCCGTGGCCTGCGGAAAACCCCAATTTCTCTGGAATGGGACAAAATGGTAGAAACCCACAAAAGTGCTAATCCTGATGATATCCCCGACGCTCCACATACACAACACTAGACAGAAGCACGGAGTTCCCATGTATTCATGTGTGGATAGGACAGAACGATATGGTGTGATAAGGTCATACACTGAAAGACACATGGGGAGAGAGAGATGTGCAACTAGGTTTTTTGTATAATACAGTCAGGGTCCGGGGAGGGGGTGGGATAAAGTTAAGGGAGGTGGGGGGTGTTTAAGGGTCATAGCTGAACAGTATTTGTACATACAAACGCTTCATGGCCTAACAGATGGAAGTTAGGATATGTGTAAAAATCCTTTGTTTCTTCTCGGTTGTAACATATGCTGTCACAGTTCTCCGAATTTGAAAATTGTTGAACATACTGTAGATTGGACTGAACATACTGGAGATTATGCAGGAAAGAACTGTATACTCTAATGGTATGTATATCATATGGGTAAAAGATCAAAAGAATCAATAAAGTTTGTTTAAATTAAAAACTTCTCATGCAGAGATCACTTTTGCCAGACACTCAGGTGTATGTACAACCTTTGCAAAGCTTTTGCACATAGCCGATCTCTTATAGACAATCAACGAGACACAAGTCAGCTGTTCATGATGTTTGCCCTGTGCAAAAACATTCACAGAGATCTCACTCCCATCACACACACAGGACCCATTAGGAGGCACCAAGCATGTTGCAAAAGCTTAGCCCCATTAGCAGTAACAAGGCTACAGAAAATTAAGTCTTGCTGTACCTTGCTGAATACCTTCCAGTTTGATAAGCATATACCAAAATGTCACATTCATTGGATGGTGTCATCAGAGATGTTACCATTGATGTCATTTGAGATGTCATCAGCGACATCATCAATAATGTCATTGAAAATGTCGTGATTGATGCAATATGTGATTTCATAAGTAATGAATGGTGGGGGCAAGTTATAGTTAGCTCAGAAAACTATAACTGGTGCATTTCAGTGTTTTTATTTTGTTTCTAAATGACAGTTTCTATATTACTAAAATGCCTAACCATAACCCCACTTTAACCTTTGTTTTTTTAGTGAATTTCTAAGGATTTTTTCAAACGTAAAGTTGGATATTATTACCATACCTAGCTATAGCATCACTTTAACCTTTGTGTGTTTATAGTGAAAATAAGTAAGAAATTAGATTATTATTTGGGGTGGGTGACTACCAACTTCAAGGAACAATCACAAACCTTGTCAGAAGAATCCTCAAAGTCTCAAAATCATCCTGAGTTCAACTCCCTGATTGCTATGCAGGTTGCAGACAGGCCTAACCTATTTCAATGCATATCCAATAAGGGGAAGTTGTATGGAGGAATAGCACCAAGAAGCATAAAGTGCCAATGACAGTCAATAGTTGCAGTAGTCCATGACCTAGGTGCAATTTGACGCAACCTGCGATGGAGCTCAGGTCAGATACATCAACCAGATTTGTCCTGATCAAATATTTTACTTTCCGAGTTTAGTTCTTTAACCTCCTATCCACATAAGCAGTTCACTTCTCAAGCCCACCAGGACCTTGGGGGAAGGTGAGTGGGGGCACATATAGACTAACAGGGTGTCAGGCAGTGGCTAAACAACAGTATTCCATTCAGATCCAGTTGCCACTAGTCAACTGGGTAGTTACAGAAAAAGGCCTGTTGTAGATTTATTTGTAGTTGTATCTGTAACAGGAGGTCAGCCTAATGACCCCTTGGAGTCCTCTTCTTTGTCCTGGATACAAGAGAGAGCAAGCCCAGTCTTTTGGGGATCTTCTAAGGTTGCAGGCTGCACGTTCAGTCCTCTTCTGATCTTCCTTAGTTTCAGGAGTGTTCTGAAGTGGGTGCCTGGAGGTGCCACATTTATGCTTACCACAAACTAGCGGGTGGGAATTATTCCTGGGCACACCTTACCCAAAGGGGTAAACATTCTTAGGTCCAACCCTTCCGACTTTGTGCATATTTAAGATGGGAAAAGCCTTCATCCAAACCCAGCGTGGGCTCTGAAGGCTTGGGGTGTGTGGGGGGAGTGTACTATGATAATCCTAGTGTGATTTCATATCTAACACTAAAATCCAGTTTAGGGCAAACACTGCACCCCCAATAAACCCAGAGACACAAGTCTGGTCGAACAAAGCAGGGGTTTCCAGCAGCCAGAGAGTGGATACGCAAAATGTATTTTGCCATCATATTGTCTTGCCTTTCAAGTGTGCTCAGTGTTATTTGTACACTTCAGCAGACCTGCAAAGCCGGATTCAACACTCTATCAGAATTTGGCACTGTAATTACAAAAAGAGCCCCCTGGTATTCAAGCCTGCCTTACTGGGAGGAACAAAGAAAGGGCCTTTCCCAGGTGTCAGTTAACATTTGCTATTGACAGGAGAGTCCTCTATGAAGTTTATCGATTACACTGGCCATCCTGTCAAGGGCACAACAACACCTCCCGACACCCAGGCCTTTGTTCTTCTTTCTGGGAGCAGTTTTCATTCATTTTCAAATGCTAATTATTGACTGGCAGACTTGGGAGAGCAAATATAAATGTAACATCCTGGAACTTTACACAGGGAAGATGTAATTTTCTAAAAGTTACTTTTCTATAATATTTCTTAAAAATTGAATTGGATTTTTAATTAATAACAATAAAAAATAGTTGTTTAATTATTTTTTAGCTCACCCATCCTAACATAGAGTATTAGAATTGTAAGGGCCTGATAGGATATAATGAGATTTAGATTTTGGCAGACGGGCTAGCCGTCACTGTTGTGATGGAGTAACCCATCCACCAAGTTCTAAATTAGGCTCTTAGTCTGTACCCTGTTGTTATGTTTTTTACATAGGACTACTAGGCCTGTCTCAATGAAAAATAGCTTTTGAATGCTAATCACTGTAAGGACATGTTAATATTACATTTCTATATGCCCTGCTTTTAAATACCATGCACTCTTCCTTGTGGGCTACAAGGCTTATATAGGAGGCTTTGACCTATCAAAAGGGTTTATTTTCATAGGTTAAATTGCAGGTTTTAAACTGCTACAGTCAGGCTAAAAAGTTAAGCCTGAAGCCTTGTTTTACACAGTCACTGATGGCATCACTGATGACATCGTCCAGTGACTGAGTATTTCTAAATTGTTGAAGAATGCTATATATATATGCCAAGGTGTATCGGAAGAATGAGTGGGTGTATGAGTATCTGTATGGATGATTTAGTGGGTGTGTGACTGACTGTATAAGTGAGTGATTAAATGTGTCTTAGTGAATATATGGGTGAGTGACTAATCTGTGTGAATGTGTGTATCAGTCTGTCAGTTTGTGTGTTAGTGGCTGCATGTGTTGATGAGTAGGTACATGAGTGTCTATATGGGTTCTTGATTAGTTGCCTGAGTACCTGTATGGGTGCCTGAGTGTCTGTGTGGGTCGGTGAGGGTGTGTGTGACTTCCTGCATGGATGTATGAGTGGGTGAATGCCTGGGTGTATGAGTTCATCTGTGAGGGACTGTATGGGCGAGTGAGTGATGTATGGCTGTGTCGGTGAGTGAATTGGATGACTCAGTGGTATGTGGGTGAGTAACTCCATATGTGAAAGGCAGTATATGTGAGTGTTGGAGTATATAAGTGACTGTATGTGTGAGTGAGTGATTGTGAGAGTGGCTGTATGGGCGAGTGTGTGATTGTGTCAGCGACTGTATAGGAGAGTAGGTATTTGTTAGTATCTGTATTAGTAGTGAGTGCGTGTGTGTTTCTATATTGGGTGAGTAAGTGGCTGTGTGATTGAGTGTTTGGGTAAGTGAGTTGGTTGTGTGAGTAGCTCTATGGGAGATTGACGGTGTATGAGTGGCTGTATGGGTATGTGAGTGGATATATCAGCGGCTGTATTGGGGAGTGACTGGCTATATGAGTACCTGTATGGGTGAGTGAGTGGATGTGTATGTAAACCTAGGAATTAGTGAGTGGGTATGCATGTACTGGTATTGGTGTGTCACTGCTTTCAAGAATGGTAGTCTGAAATTTGGAGTGGGTGTACGAAAGGTTATATTTGGGTGTGAGTAGGTGCATTAGAGATTATGTGGATGGTGTCATCAGTGATATCATCAGTGATGTAATTTGAGATATCATCAGTGATGTCACTGACCATGTCATGAGTGATGTAATATGTGGGGTCATCAGCAGTGCATTGCAGGGGCGCGAGTTATAGTTAGCTCAGCTAACTATAACATCTGAATTTCTCTGGTTTTGTGTGAGTGAAAGGTCAGCCTAACTATAACGTCTTTGTATCCTTTGGTTTTTTCAGTGAATATCTAAGGTTTTTTTTAAATTCTAATTTCTAACTATAACGTCCATGAAACCTGTGTTTTTTCAGTGAATTATTAAGGTTTTTTAAAGCTAATTCCAAACTATTGTTCCAGTCCCACTCACCAGAATCACCGGTACTGTGGGAACGAAGAGCGTTCCATTCACCCCCACCCAATACCTTAACCCTCTGTGCCACTTAAATAACGCACCGGGGGATGGTAGGAAGGAAAAGAAATCAGGGAGGGATGTAGTGACACTGATCGGCTTCTCTCAGGGTCTCACTAAGACTGCAGGCACTCCATCAATGCATCTACAAGGACACACTGCAGAAAAGAGAGCAAAAACATTAGTCAGAAGACCCCAGAAGAACAGAAACATAGAAGGCACACAAACTTATGAACAACGAGAATCCCTTGCTCACTCCTTATAGTTGGGAAATCGCTTTCACAGGAATTCAAACTTAATGCATTCCATAAAAACACTATGGTGAGGCCGGAATATAACGTAGACCCAAAATATCTAAGAAGCTCAAATAAAAGAATTAAATACTTCCAACTGCGGGATCAAACGCTTAGGGTAAAAAAAAACGCTCTTAATCCTCTTCACGTTGAAAAACAACAGAATAAAAAGTCCATGTATAAAAATACGATAACCAGTGCACTGAAAGAAAAAAGTAAACAAATGCAAAATATACGAGGAAGAACTCTTCGCTAACCTGACAGTGATATGAATTCCCCAAGATCCAAAAAAACGATAAGTAAAGTCTGTTTGCTTCAGCCGTAACAAACAACAGACTTCAGGGACAAGAAGTAACCTCCAGGTAGCGAGTACTCCATCCTTCAACCGTTCACCAGGACGCCGACGGCCAAAATCCTTCCAGGGCAAGGAACCGGAAAACGAACCCAAGCGAGGATGGAACAGGGAGACATCTTTAAATACGCCCTCATCCCGCCTCCTTCAGCAAAAGAGAAAATCAGCGCTAATCGCAGAAAGGGAGAGGAAGAAGGAAAACCCCACCCGCACCCACGAAACAAAGGGCAAGGAATGAAATGGCACACCAATCCTGCACAGAAAGGAAAACAACACACACAGCAGCAAGGGAAGTAAAAGAAAACCATCAGACCGCAACAACTATAACGTCCCTGAAACCTGTTTTTTGTGAATATATATATACAAATACAAAACATTTTTTTATATATATTTTAATGTTTTTAAAATGTATATTTATGCAGTAAAATATTTTTTTAAATATAAAAATGAGCTGCAAGATGCAGGGGAATGATTGGATGAGTGCATGGGTAGTGTCTGAGTGATTGGATGAGTTCATGGGAAGTGCGTGGATGACTGGATACGTGCGTGGGTATTACCTGAGAGAATGCAGGAGTGTATGCATAGTGCCTGAGTGAATGGTTGAGTGCAAGGATAGTACGCGAGTGATTGGATGAATGCATGGGTAGTACCTAAGGGAATGATTGAGGGCAAGAATAGTGCCTGAGTGATTGGATGAGTTCATGGGTAGTACCTGAGTGAATGCATGAGTGCTAGGATACTGTCTGAACAATTGGATGAGTGCATCAGTAAAACCTGGGTGATTAAATGAGTCCATGGGCAGTGCCTAAGTGAATAGATGAGTGCAAGGCTAGTGCCTGGCTCATTGGATAAGTTCATGGGTACTGCCTGGGTGACTGGATGACTGCATGGGTAGTGCCTGAGTAAATGGATGAGTGCAAGGCTAGTGCCTGGGTGATTGGATGAGTGCATGGGTAAGGTCTGAGTGAATGGTTGACTGTACAACTAGTGCATGTGTGATTGCATGAGTGCATGCCTAGTGCCTGGTTGATTGGATGACTGCATGGGTAGTGCCAAAGGGTAGTGCCAGGGTGATTGAATGAGTACATGGGTAGTGCCTGAGTAAATGGATGAGTGCAAGGGTAGTGCCTGGGTGATTTCATGTGCAAAGAAAGTAGAGAAAGAAGAAGAAAGGTGCAGAAAGAAGGAGAAGGGGGAAGGTGCAGAAAAAAGCAAGAGTAGTGCAGACAGAGGCAAGAAAAGTGCAGAAAGAGGCAAGAGAGGTGCAGAAAGAAGTAAAAGAGATGCAGAAAGAAACAAGAGAGGTGCAGAAAGAGGAAGAAAGGTGCAGAAAGAGGCAAGAGAAGTATAGAAAGAGGCAAGAGAAGTGCAGAAAGAGGAAGAAAGGTGCAGAAAAAAGCAAGAGAAGTGCAGAGAGAAGCAAGTGAGGTGCAGAAAGAAGCAAGAGAAGTGATGAAAGAGGTGCAGAAAGAAGTAACAGAGGTGCAGAAAGAAGCAAGAGATATACAGAAAGAAGAGATTGAGGTGCAGAAAGAAGCAAGAGAAGTGATGAAAGAGGCAAGAGAAGTGCAGAAAGAAGCAATAAAAATGCAGGAAGAAGCAAGAGAGGTGCAGAAAGAGGCAAGAGAGGTGCAGAAAGAAGCAACAGAGGTGCAGAAAGAAACAAGAGAAATGTAGAAAGAGGCAAGAGAGGATTAAAAAGAAGCAAGAGAAGTCTAGAAAGAAGAAAATGAGGTGCAGAAAGAAGCAAGTGAGGTGCAGAAAGATGCAAGTGAGATGCAGAAAGTAGCAAGAGAGGTACAAAAAGAGGCATGAGAAGTGTAGAAAGAAGAGAGATACAGGAAGAGGCAATAAGCAGAAGGAAGCATGAGAAGTACAGAAAGAAGCAAGAGATGCACAAAAAAAAGCAAGAGAGGGACAGAAAGAAGCAAGAGAGATGCAGAAAGAGGCAAGAGAGGTATAGAAAGAAGCAAGAGAGGTGCAGAAACATGGTGAGGCTTACAAAAGTCTACACACTAATCAGGAAACCCCATGAACTTTTTCTAGGTCTGGGAGAAAAGGGGGACACCAAACAACCAAAATCAATATCAAGACCTTCCACTTGACTTATACTTCTTTTAACAAAGGCTGATTCAGCTCTATTGGGCTACCTGCATGAGAGACATGCTGCACAAGCAATTTACTATTTTATCATAAGGTTTATTTTATTCCAAAATAATTGTTTTCATTATTTGTATCAAAAGAGAGTTAAAAAAACATTCATTGTATCCATATTTTTTTTCATATTTCTTTTACATAAATCATATCATATGCCATAGATAAAAATCCTTATGAACCCATATCCAAGCAGGATATAACAGCCATACTGATCATAGCATATCTATGTTTATAAGAATAAATAATGAACAGTCTCAACCAGGGAACGTGCTATCCCTGGGGCAGGCAGATGTACCGACACAGTGTGAAATATAGGATTGTAAGCAGGACAACAATAGAAGTGGAATCACAAACCGTGTTACTCTATGCCTGACTGGTATGTTCTATGATGCAAATTAGAGGGGCATGGAATACTGATGCCTACTCTAGAACACCTGTAAGGTACAGAAAGGATCATGTGACCACAATCTGTGATCAGTTGGAGCCTTACCAGTATGTATTGACTCAGTATCAGCGTAAGTTCTTATACTCATTAATAAATTAATCATTTCTGCTCCACAAACCAGACAATCTCTTCATTTAAGCCTTCTTTGACCGTATTGAGAGAGAAAATCCAAAATGTTTCTCTCTGTTTACGAGTCTGTTTTAATGATAGGCCTTGTTTTGGTCTTACCTTTTCTAAGATGACCCATTTAAGATCTTTACCCAAATGGTTTTGCTCCTGACAGTGTTACACTATAGGGGCAGTGGTTTTGCCAATGCATATTGCTGACTTGTGTTCACTGAACCTGGTATGAAACTCTCTACTTGTCTCACCAATACACCCCAAATTGCATGGGCACAGAATTATGTAAATTACATTTTGGCTTCTGCGATTGGTCATGTCCTTTAATTGACCTCTCTTGCCTTTGTATTCCCAGTGATTGGCTATAATTGCTGCTTCGCATGCATGGCATGACCCACATCTTTGGTTACCTACAATTGGCATAAGGCCGGAGATGGACTTTTGTATTGTATTAACTCTTGGTCTGTCTCTAGTATGTACTAGTGTGTCTCTGAGATTACGATACAGCCATAAACTCATTCACTCATACAACTGTTCACCCACACAACAGTACCCAATACAGCCGCTGACTCACCCACTCACTGATCCATACAGGCAGTCACACACCTCCTCACACACACAGACACCCAGACAACCATAGACATAGTCAATCATCCATGTAGCCATTCACGTACCCACTAACACACTCAAACACCTACTTAGACATTAACTGACAGGCAGATACACACATTCATACAACTAGTCACTCACCAATACATTCATTGAGACAACTAATCACTCACTTATAGTCAGTCACGCACACACTGAGTCATCCATACAGTCACTCAAAAACTGATTCACCAATATAACTTGGTATATATATATTTAACACTCATAAACTTTTAAAAAACACTCACAGTCACTGTAACCAGCTCTCAGGTATCCTACTGCGTAGGCCTTACACGCGGTACCAGGAGGGCTTTTTGCCCCCAAGGTCCCTCAGGAGTAAAGTGGCCTTCATCCCCCAACCAGTAGTGCGCCACGAGGTGTGTTTGCAGAGTAGTAGAGAGAGGGGGGCACGGCCTCTGAAAACCTCTAAGCAATCCCACTGTGTGGGACTTACTGGAGGTAACAGGAGGAGTAGTTGGCTCCCAAGGACGTCCTTGGGGGCCAACTACCCCTTATATTACTTCTAGTAAGTCCTTCACAGCAGAATTGCTGAGCTTTGATACCAGGTCATTCCTCCTTTGTCCACCACTCTGAAAACACACCTCCTGGTGCATCCGCGCCTCTGAGTGGCCATCATCCAGGCCATTTTCAGCCCCAGGGACCCCAACCCCCTGGGCATGGCCTCTTATTGGGGACCGTGGGGGAGCCTCAATGCCCCACGGTCCCTGTCGGCTCCCCACCTCCTGCGGGAGCCGGCATTGTTTTTGGACAGAGGGAGCTGCTAACATGCAGACACATTTTCTATGAATTCCCAAGTATCTTCCTTTATTTCAGTAAAACATTCTGTCATGCAGAGTCAAACATGTACTTTCAACACCATCAGCACTCTTTCTTTTAACTCCCTAGTAATCAACTGTACCACAGATGAACAACCACTGGTGCTGCAACATGCTGTCATAGAAAATAATGGTAGCAGGACTTTAACATGTAAAACCACAGGAACTAATATTAAAATGTATTTACTTATTTTAGCTCTTACATATAATGTAATGTGAAAAAATATATGTACATAAAACTTAAATATTAGTTTCTTGTAAAATATGTTAATACCCTTTTTGTAGATTTAATGGTATGTAACATTGTTTTAAAAAAATAATTGAAACTATTTCCATACGTAACTAAATAATTTTGACTGCATAATAAATAAATATAAATTGTATACTTTAGGTGTGAATTTTTCTATATATTGCTAAATAATTAAATATTTGATTAAAAATAAGTTAATAATGCTGTAATAATACTTGCCATTAAAATATTTTTATAAATCTATTTTTAAGATCAATAAACTTTTAAGCGGAGACCTCTACCTGTGCTTGAAAAATAACAAGTAGCAACTTTACACTTGTTTGTTAGACTCCATTCCCTGTACACTTGTTTGTTAGGCTCCATTCCCTGAATTCAAGGGGTGGGGACATATAAGTCTAGACTTTTGAGTAACCTTAAGCTCATAAGGGTAAATAATCAAAAGTGGTAAAGTTACTCAAAAGTGTAAGAGTAACCTTACACGTGTCAATTTCCATACACATTTGCCTTTGTGAATAGCCCCTTATGAATTACAGTACAAGACATTTAAAAAAATGCATAGTTTGATGAAACTTCAAGCCAACAAACATTTGGCTTGGAGTTAGAATAGGGGAAGGTGCATTAATATTAAAAGGGAAAACTGAATTATTCTAACTCCAGTCTCATAAACATTGTGGAAATGCATACAGCGGGGGGGTGGATAAGTTTAATTATTTTAACTTGCAAACATTTTGAAAAGGACCTAAATCAGAGGGGTGAGATTCACTATTCTATCTCCAGTACCCCCAACATTGGGAAGCTGAAAAAATGAATGGTGTGGGATTTACTATTTTAAACTCAATCCTACAGATTTTGTGATAGCTGACTAAGGGAGTGAGATTTAGTGTTCTAATTCCAACCCAACTAAAAATGAGAAAGTGCATAAGTAAAAGGACTGGGACTTACTAGTCTAGCACCAGTTCAAGATTAATTGGAGAAAGTGCTCACATTTCAGGAGTGAGATTTACTCTTCTAACTCCAGTTGCAAAACTTGGTGGAAAGTGCATACATAGGTGGGGGTACTACTGTAACACCAATCATTCTAAAATGGAGAACAGTGCACAAATAAATGAAGTGAGAATTACTATTCTAACTCAAATCCAACAATATTTGAGGAAAGAGTATACATTCAAGCAGGTGTGATATACTCTTGTAATTGTGGTGATATTTGCTAGTTTTACTCCAATCCAATACAAATTTGAGAAAGTGCATAAATCAAGGAGATGAGATTTGGCATTATAACTCTAGTCCTACAGACACCGGGGAAAGTATCTAATTTGGGTGGGGGATGAGATGAGATTTACTGACCTAGCTCCACTGTAACCAAGACTGGGGAAATTAATATTTTAAAGTGGGTGAGATTTAGTATTTTATCTCCAAATTCATCAACATTGGGGAAAATCTATATATGGTAGGAAGTCAGTCGATATTCTAACCTTAATACAAGAAATATTGGGGCACGTCAATACATTTGGGGGAGGGGCACTTTAAATATATTATTCTTGATCGAATGTGGAAAATATTTATATTTTAGAAAGGGTAGGGTAGTTTGGAACAAAAATATATGCAAGAAAATGTTTTTGCATGAATCAATCATAGCTCCCTTATAATAAATATACTTGTATTTTAAAAACAAACACGCTAAATCATACACATAGTAGAACAAGTAAACCATAAAAAAACTTCAAAAATAATTAACCTATCTAATTATTATAACACATAAATAAAGGTAAAAATAACATTTGCATATGTGAAAACCACAATAAATGTACCCCACTTTTACAGAATTTAATTACATTAAACACCAAAAGAACTGGGTCTGATTCACAAAAGGAAAGGTACATGCGGTTATTCCCTCTTCGTAAACTGCGAAGAGAGCACAGTTCCTTCTATTTGTTCTGACTGTATATACAGATTCCCTGAATAATCCCATAGATGTTTTGTTGCCAATTATCTAAGGTATGAATATGTAAAATAATAGTGGAGAAATTCTCTAAAATCTCTTTGTGATTAGTCCCCCTGCTGTTTTTAATTTCAGAGCATCTACAAAGCAAGCTTTTGCAACAATGTATGTGTTATATATCCCCGGCAGAAAACAGGTAGTTCACTTGTAATCTACAATATCAGTGTTCATAGAAAAGGACAGCAAAATGTAAACTTGCAGAGCAAAACTCTGCTTAGATTTTTCAGGATGGAACTGTACTGCACATATGAAAGCAGCTCGTCATGTTTGGGCTGGTGGGGTTCCAGCAATCTTTAGTTACTCCTGGAATCTAGGAGTAAGTCACCATTAGAGTAAGAGAGAAGTACTATTAGAATGAGTAACAACATAATATTTGCGACTGAGCCCTGTGTGAGGAAGTAATAGTTGAATTGTTTCCCTGACAGTGTTTTCATGAACAATTGCAGTGGTATCCAAACACTCTAATGCACTTAAAAAATGTAGTGATTATGTGACCGGAGTAGTATCCCGCACTTTCTCTGAGATGGCAATGGAAAGAATATCTTTTGATGATTAGCAAAATGTATTGAAATTAGCAGCATAACTTTAGTCCAGCATCATACCATGAGGGGCTACTGATTTGAATTTCTCAGAACTGTGCCAAATCGCCAATTTGAAAAATACAATGGGGCCTATTCACAAAGGCATCTCGGAATATGTAAAGTAGTACTAGTGTCATAACCTTAAATGCTCTCTCACACGTTCTCATTGGTGAATTGCCCCAAAAAATCTAAAATGGAAATATTAAGGGACTATACAATTAGTACAAATGAGGCATTGGGTGTTTTGTTTACAAAGGCATGTATGAGTATGTAAAAGACTACACATGTAGTACTACTTTTCGTACTCAGAATCACTTTTGTCAAACAGCCCCAATCAGGAAATACCCTCCCTAAGAGGCCCCACATTCCTGACTGTTACCCAGAAGTAGGGCATTCTAGCCCATACAAACTCAAATGTACAGCATTCATCCATCATTGCTGGAAAGTCTATGGTATCCCAATGGCTTAAATGTAATTTCTAAGGTAGCATGTATTTACCGAGCCGCTGGGTAAATAGTGAGGGGCATATTCACAAGGAACTATCGCCGAGTTAGCAGCCAAAGTGGTGGCACCAGCATCGCACCATTCACAAGCTGGCGCTAACAGCTGATATCACCAAGTTACCAGCGATAGCTGCAAAAAACAACCCTACGGATGACACCGGCAACTAAGTGTAATGAGATACAGAGTAGGCGTTCCCCTGCAAAAACACGCAAAAAAAACACAACACCACTTTTACAACGAACTGCCAGATCCGCGATGCGAGTCAAAACCACGCGATAAGCCGCGGTAGCCGTACCTGCCTCAAGCAGGTGTAAAGACGGACAACTCCCTGCAGTAGGCAACGGAGCCCCACACACAGCCACACCCGAAGAACAAACAACGCAATGGAGCTACTCATCATGCAGCTCGGAGCCCCAACAGGGCCACAACACCCTCCGCCACCCCCCCAGGACCTCCAGCACACCCTGGACCCGGACCCGCCACCCCCCGGACCACCACAGAGGCAGCACAGAGTAATTCAGCGGACCTACCGAAAACACACCACTCTCACAGACCTAAAGCCCGCAAAGTCATTGCCCACTATAGGCTCAAAAGGGCAACCATCCTACGCATCCTAACCCACATTGCCCACAGGCTGACGGTACCAACACAGCGGACAACCAACATCCCTCCGCAGACAAATCTGCAGGCTGTGCTGCATCTGTTGGCCTCTGGCACCTTCCAACCAACAACTGCCAGAGTCAGAGGGGTCTCACAGCCAGCCCTATCAAAGTTCATCACTCCTGTCCTGGATGTCATCTTCAGCTTCATTCCACAGTATCTTCACTTCCCCAACACTGTGCAGGAACAGTTGGAGACAAAGCAAGGCTTTTATGCCATAGCCGGATTCCCAGCCGTGTTGGGGGCAATCGACTGCACACATGTCCCACTTGTGCCCCCTGCAGATACTGCACACCACTACCGCAACAGAAAGCATCAGCATTCCATCAATGTGCAGGCAATAGTGGACCACCGGGGATTCTTCACCAATGTCATCGCCAACTACCCAGGCAGTGTGCATGATTCCTTCATCTTCCGACAGTCCATCATCAACCAACGCTTCCAGCATGGCACCTATGGAACGGTACTGCTCGTTGGTAAGTGCCAAATCAACACATCACACACCCCAAAGCCACCAACACATAACGCACAACTGTGGGAATGCACACGTGACCAAACCACATACAACATGTCAAACTACACAACCACCTACCAGACACGATAACACCACTCCATGGTCATCCTGAGCTACTCCTGCACCCAATACAGACATTACATGGCACCACAGCCACACAACAGCTGAACGTGTGGAGATGTGGAATGCAGCCATGTGCATGTGATCCGTGAACGGGAATGTACACAACAAGAAGTGAGGTGTGGATGTGAAGGACAGACTTGGCTATGCAAACCACAGACATGTCCATGCAGACCACAACTGCTGGTGACTGGAGAGTAGTGAGCAGTGGAAGCAACAATGTCACCCCTGGCCGTGGAACAGATAGTGGAAGTGTTGCACGCTGCGTCCCCCCCTGTGTGTGTGAGCATAGTGGGTTGACCCTGAGTACACCAGGGCTGCGCAGGGGTTTGGTGACAAACCCCGTTGCGCAGGGCGTGCTCCACTCCCAGGAAGGCCAACGTCACTGACAGTGCGGCGCCGCGCAGCCTGCAACGAGGCGGATGCCATGAGCAGCGGAGCCTGCGACCCTGTGCGCCTGCTGCACCCCAGGACACTGATGCACAGACCAGGCCTGCCCGCCTCAGCACCCCAAGGCTGCACTGCTCACCTGCCGACACCGTCGTGTGTCGAAGAGGGCCCAACACATGCCGGTGCAAGCTCCAGGCCCCAGTCATGCGTGCTCAGCAGCCTCCGCAGACCCTCGCTGCCCCCAGCGTCCCTGGCCCACATCACTCCTTAATTATTGACATGCTCCACCGGCGTCCTCTTCGGACCAGTAGTTCCCACATGTGGAACAGTGTCCTGAGTCCTGAATGGCAGTGACCCCAAGTCCGTGGCAGCGGCCACAGCACTAAACTCCCTTCGATCAGTGTGGCATAATTCCATTAAGCAGGCCTGCGGCATGTGATGCCACTCGCCCTGTGCGACTTGAATCATTCCCCCTTGTAGTTCTGACATTGCATTACTTCCTCACTCTCAGTCTGATTTTCTAGCAATGGTCTTCCTTGTCCTCACAGTCTGTATTTGTTCCCACTATACTTGATTCTTTTGTTTCTGGTCCTCCTTGTTTGGGTCTCTGTATGACTAATCCTTTTGGTTATGCTCCCTCTGGCCATTCTGGTCAACTCATGTCCCCTTCTCCTTCTAGCTCTTTCTTTTCTTTTCTAATCTTCTTGAACCGAATTCACTTAACCTGGTTCTTCTGATCCTTCTCACCCTGGTCACCTGTTCTCCAGTACATCAGTTCCTAGTCCTGCAGGTCCGCTCAGTGTACCTGACGTCTTCTGGCCTTGTCCTCTCAGGCCTTGCTCTCTTATCTCTTGTCTTCCTGCTTTGGATCATCCTTGTCCTCCTGGCCCTGTGCCTTGTCCTCATGGTCTTTCTGGCACTGCACCCAATGGTCTGGGCTCTCTTGGTCCTGGTTCTCTTTTTTTAGGTCTTTCTGAGCCTTGTCTTTATTGTGGTTCTTCTGGACATCCAAGTCCAGTCCCTGTAGTCTTTCTACCTCTGGCTTTTCTGGCACTCCTGGTCTTCCTCATCCTGGTCCTGATAGCCCTAGGTCCTGGAATTTCAGCTTCACTTCACTTGGGCCCTTGTCCTATGGTTATGATTCCCTTGGCAATCCGAAGCCAATTCCTGGTGCTTTTCCTTCTAATCCTATTTGCTCTGGTCCTGGTCCTCCTGGCTGGTATTCTTGGTACTGCCCCCCTCAATTTCCTTGCTTATTTTGGCTTGGTCCTATTGGCCTGGATCTTACCTTTCTGGATCTGGTCCTGATCCTCTTGGCCTTGATTTTCCTGCTGCTTGTCCTCATGCTGCTACACAAACTCATGATGGTCCTCCTTGATCTGGTTCTCCTGGGCCTGGCAATCCTGTTGCTCATCTTCCTGGCCATAATGTTCCTAGCTCTGTGCCTTGGAACTTCAGGCTGTGATCATCCTGGTCCTGATGACCCTGGTCCTGATTATCCTGACCCTCCTTTTCCTCCTCACCCTGGTCCATGTTTCCTCTTTTTCAGGTTGTCCTGAGCCTGGTCATTTTGGCCCTGCTCCTCCTGCCTACATCTGTCCTTTCCACTTGGTATTCCAGATGCTGGTTGACCTTCTTGCCTCAGATCCTCCTCACCCTGGTCCTTCAACTTGTAATGATTGTCCCACTTGGTAAACCAAGCCCTGGTCCCCTAGGTCTGCATTACCCTCTTAGCCCTGTTTCTGGTCCTCCTGGTCATGATCCTTTTAGTTTACCTAGGTCTCTTGCTCTGGTCATCTGAGTGCCCTTGGTACTGCCCCCCTAGGCCTTCCTAATCCCTGTCCAGCTTATCTGTATATCTTCGACATACTCACCATTGCCGTTCAGAGCCTTATTTTTGTAGTCTTCTTTTATCTGGTACTGATTCTCCTGGTCCTCGTGCTCCTGCACCTTGCCCGCATGACTCTGCAATCACTTGTCATGCTACAGATCATCCTAGCCTTTCCTAGACCTTTTCAGTTCAAAATTAAGTTTATTGAAAGAAAGCCATCAAACATCAATACTTTGTACAATTAAATATTTGAGAATATATAAAGATCAGTATTAACATTACGTATAAAGTGGAAGTCATGAGACATGCATGGTGCACAGTGCCACTGTGACATGGTGTTTTTTCCAGGGCTTTAAGTGGGATGAAAAAACTGGGGGGGTCTCTCCTAAGGGGGTGTTCGATTTAATTAAGGGCATGGCTTAAAACACCTAGGCTAAAAATCTGTGCTTAACATATTGTGCCGCCCGACTTGTAATTTGCTGCTTCTGTCATTGCATCGAGATATATAGCACAACAAGTAGTGTTACACCTACAAGCCACAACTATTGGCTTTGTAAATTGTTGCTAGTTGCATAAAATAAAAATAAAAAGCAGCAACCTTGGCTTTGTTGAATATAACATTGAAAATGCATCAGTTTTAAAATTATGAGACAGTGAAAGACCCTTAACTCTTTTTAAAAACTTTTTGCACCACCTTTTCATGAACTGCATTCTCACCTAGAAGCATGGGCGCTTTTGTTCATTTCTTCCACCTGACTGAGTGTCCTGTCCTAGACCGAGGCGGGAGGAGGCCCACCATGTGCAGTAGGAGCACAGACTGGCCCATTCTCATTCTGTATGTGGCAATCAGCCGCAGACAGAATGATAATGGGCGGGTGGGGCTGCTCTTGAGCTCAGAGGAGTGCGAGGTGGCCCCATCAGGGAGCTGAGGCTTCTGGCAGGGGAACAGTGATGTTCCCCAATGCCCAAAATTACGGGCAAAAGGCGTCCATAAAAGGGATCGTCACGTACAATGGATGTGAGATCCAAATTACGGACGGTCCGTGAAATTTACTGACGGGTGGTCACCCTATATGTTATGTCATGTTATGTAGAGTTGTGGTATGTTATGTAGATTTGTAGAGTGCACTATCAGCCAGGAAGGTATTTGATGCTGAAGAGATGTGAGTCAAGCCAAATCTAGGGCCTAGTAAGACTGCTCAAAAAGCCAAGTATTCAGCTACTTGAAGTTTTCAAGAAGCGATGAAGAGGCTCTTATGTGTAGCAGCAGGATGTTCCATGCTTTAGGAGCGATGTGCGAAAAGGCTTGACTGACGGATATGATTTTCTCTATGCGTGGGGTGGGTGAAAACTGGAGTCTGGATTGGACGTGTCTAAAATATTTGTGAAAGCAAACATGATTGTTGAGTTATGCTGATGCAGTGTTATGCAGTGCCTTGAAAGTGTGAGTGAGGAGTTTGAATTGTACTCGTTTGTGTGTGGGGAGCCAATGGAGCTCCTTCATGTGTGATGTGATATGTGTTCCCATAGTCCTGCTTGCTTGTGAAGAGGGTTTCGTGTGACGGTTTTGCGGGTGCATATTGGGAGCCATTTGAAAATCTTCCTCATCATCTTCAGGGTAGTGAAGCATGAGATAATGATGGCAATGACCTTGGCAGCCATGTCAAGTATGCTTTTGAAGACTATCCTCGGATTCTTAGCATGGCTGGTGGAGGGTGGGTAGAGGTCCTAGATCAGTTGACTACCAGGTGGAGTCCCCCCGTGAAGTGCTCTTCCCAAATATCACAATTTTGGTCTTGGCGTTCAGTTTCAGACAGTTGGTCTTCATCCAGTGGGTGGTTTAAGTCATGCAGGCATTGAAATCGATCCAGGTTATGGGTGTCTAGTCTGTGAGGGAGAGAATTAGTTGCATATCATCAGCATAGGAAAAGACGTTGATGTCAGGAGAGCAGATAATGCAGACTAGAGGGATCATGTATGCATTGAAGAAGTTCAGATTCAGGGAGGATCGTTGTGGAACTCCGCAGATGAGGTCATGGGCGACCAAGGTGTATAGTGCCAGGCTGAATGACTGTGCTCTTCCAGTTAGGAAGGAATAGAACTGTGTCCTTGGATTCTGATGTTTGTAGTTTCTGGATGAGGATTGAGTGGGAGACCATGTCAAATGCTGTAGAGAGGTCCAGGGCGATGAGGTGTCTCCTCCATTCAGAGTCATGCGGATGTCATCAGTGGTAGCAATGAGGGAGGTTTCCATGCAGTGGTTGAGTCTGAAACCAGACTGAGTGTTATCAAGGAGCCAATCACAAAGAGAGGAGGAAGCACACTGCCTGGCATACCAGCACACAACCCAGATGCATTGTGGTAAATGCAGTTCATGATAACACTCACTTTATTTGAAAGTCTTTAGTAGTTACCATTGTTGGTGCAGCCAGTGCTGTGTATCTCTAGACATGTGTATCAAGATTGTTTTCTTTCTTCAGCAGACAGTGACAAGTGAAATTTTGGGGGTGCTGGCAATGCTGCTCACAGTCTTCTTAGGTTTCGTACAACTCCCAGAGCACAGGTGCATACCGGAGCTCGTCAGCCCAATAACTCAGCAAGGAGCCAATCACATATACAGTAGGGATCACACTGCCTGGCATAGCAGCACACAGTTAGCATAGATGCATTGTGGTAAATGCAGTGCATGATAACACTCACTTCCTTTGAATGTCTTTAGTATTCATTAAAGAGTTGGTGGTCATTGAGGTATTCGGCGGGACGTCTATTGATGATTTACCCTAAGATCTTGGCCAGAATTGGTAGCAGGGAAACTGATCTGTAGTTGGGGAGAGTTGAAGGGCCCACAGAGTATTTCTTTAGCAATGGGAGAACAATTGCATGTTTCCAAGCATCTGAGAAGGTCACAGAAGAGGTGAGGAATTTGGAATGGGTGTGAACATGGCGCTGATGGGTTGCAGTCCTCTGGAGAAGACGTGGTGAGGTCAGGGTCTCATGGGGCCCCTGAGTGGATGGACTTCTTTGAGGGAGTGGTTTTTTCTGGAGTGATGAACATAATGCAATACTTATTCATATCCTTAATAGTCAAATATAAGAGTTGAGGTGGTTCTATATTCCTCTTGCTCAAAGCAAGACTCTGCTCTTGCAGGCATGACATACAGGATCTCATGTACTAAGAGGAAATCCGTGGTGCTGGATCTGAATGCAGTAGCATTGGTTGATGCCATCTGTGGAAGTGGTTGATACCAGTTGTAGCCTCCTACGAACAAATTTGGGATGTGGTACTGTTGTAATTAAGGTAGCCGGTTTGCATTGGTTAAAAAATGTAATAGATATAAACACCCACCAGGAGCAGCATCCTCACTGTTCAGCCCACTCTCTCCAACTGACACTCTTACAGGTACTCATCAACATTCCGAAACATCACACACACTGGTTGAGCAGCAGGGAACTGAGAAACTATGCAGAGGATGCATTATAACAACATCAGATTACAACCCATCTCTTCTCCTTTGAAAAATAAATGAAAATACAACAGGACGTAAGATGGAAAACAAAACGATCAATAAGTCCTACAAATATTCAAACTCCTAAATTATTCATACAGGTTCCATAAGAAAACCTTCACGCACACAAACATGTGGCTAAGGAGAAAATGAGAGCCACACATAATACCACATGGAAAGATGGTTCCTCAACCACTGAAGAAGGAATCAAAGATAGACTAAGATGCAAACCCTGTGTATCCTTACCCACTTAGGAAGGACTTATAGCATGCTCAGGGAGCCACAGACATGACCCCAACAATCATTGACCACAGAGGAAGGACTTCTGCTCATATAGGGTGCAACACAACATGACGCTCTCAACCATAACAATCCTTAACCACTGAGGAAGGACATTTGCAAATTTACGGTGCAACACAACATGACCCCAACAACATATCCTCAACCACTGAGGGATTACGGTACAAACCAAATGCATCTCAACCATAACAATCCTTAACCCACGAGGAAGGGTATTTGCAAATTTACGAATTCACAAAACATGACCCCAACAAACATCTCCTCAACCCTTGTTGGAGGATGATACAGGCCAAATGCATCTCATAATTTAAGGTGCAACACAGCATTACCCTTACATCTCCTCAACCCCTGAGGATGTATGATCTTAAATTAAAGACGGCAACAACACTCCCCCTATACTGCATACACATCCTTAGAGTTCACCCCCCTTCTGCATACACCAACAGAACCAGGGGTAAGTGCACAAAACACAAACTCAAACATAACCACTACGCTTCACCAAAACTGTAGAAATGCAAAATTGTAACTCACTGCATACCACAAATAAGGAAAACAAAAATACTTCCTCCAGAATTATACTACTAACAACAGACCTTTAGCATAGCATTTCAGAACATTTGAACAGCATGACATGGTACTATACTTAAACATTCAGTACAGCAATAAAACCAAACAAGAATGTACAATACATTTCACAGCACATATAAAGAAAACCACATGAAAAACTATTCTTTGGCAGGTTTCTCAAATCCTCCACCCCATAGAGCGACTTCTTACCCGAACATAACTTAGAAAATTATAGTAGATCCAATTTAATCAGTTCCTTTGTTATGAACTGCCTGAAGGTGAATTTGTCCTCACACTAGAAACACTAGACTGCACATAGACTAACATTTCAGGGTCGAATCCGGTCACGCTCGGTATGCCCCAGAGTGCCGCTCATAGGCATACCTTCCGAACGACACGTTCTGGCAGCCGGTCCTTCTGGGCGAGGAAGAACGATGCGCAAATGTGTTCAAAACCCGAACGAGCCGTGCGCTCCCATTCCAGCCACAGTTCCCGTACAAGCCAGATCCAAAAAGGCTGAAACGAGTCGCAAGGAGTCAAAACAACAGTAGTTTCCGGGAGGGCAAGTACGATGCGTACTTCCTACGTGCCGAACGCGTCGATGACTCCAGCACGTCTCGACATCTGGAAGAACAGTATTTCAGGTCCTATTCGCGCCACAACACGATCTACAGCTACGAGACGGACCAACTCACAACGTCGACGAGACGAAGCATCGATCCACGCCTATGAGACGAACCAACCATGAATCCGATCGCGCAGGTCATCCCTGTACTGTACAAATATGACCGGATCAACAACAGGAATCGATGCGTACGTCACAGAAGGTAAGTCAGACAACCACCACACAAAAAAAGTCACGAACCACCGAAATGCAACACAAACATAGGGGGTGGATATCCCTCTTCACCAGCATTGCCTAAGCCATAGGGGTTGGATGTCAATCACTACCAGCAGTCCCTACTCATAGGGAGGATGCCTATCACTACCAGCAGTCCCTACTCATAGGGCGGGGATACCTACCACCACCAGCAGTCCCTACTCATAGGGGGGATGCCTACCACTACCAGCAGGATCACCCATAGGAGGGGGATGCCCATCACTACCAGTACTCCCTACTCATAGGTGGGCATACCTACCACCACCACAGTCGCTACTCATAGGGGGGATGCCTACCACTACCAGCAGTCGCACCCATAGGTGAGGGGATGTCCATCACTACCAGTACTCCCTACTCATAGGTGGGGGATACCTATCATCCCCAGCAGTCCTTACTCATAGGGGGGATGCCTACCACTACCAGCAGTCCTTACTCATGGGGGGGATACCTACCACTACCAGCAGTCCCACCCATAGGGGGGATGCTTACCACTACCAGCAGTCCCACCCATGGGGGGGATGCCCATCACTACCAGTACTCCCTACTCATAGGGGAGGATGCCTACCACTACCAGCAGTCCCTACTCATAGGGGGGATAATTACCACTACTAGCAGTCCCTACTCATAGGGAGGGATGCCTACAACCACCAGCAGTCCCTACTCATGGGGGGATACCTACCACCACCAGCAGTCCCTACTCATAGGGGGGAAGCTTACCACTACCAGCAGTCCCACCCATAGGGGGGATGCCCATCACTACCAGTACTTCCTACTCATAGGTGGGGGATACCTACCACCACCAGCATTCCCTACTCATGGGGGGATGCCTACCACTACCAGCAGTCCCTACCCATAGGGGGGATAATTACCACTACTAGCAGTCTCTACTCATAGGGAGGGATGCCTACGACCACCAGCAGTCCCTACTCATGGGGGATACCTACCACCACCAGCAGTCCCTACTCATAGGGGGGGAAGCTTACCACTACCAGCAGTCCCACCCATAGGGGGGATGCCCATCACTACCAGTACTCCCTACTCATAGGTGGGGGATACCTACCACCACCAGCATTCCCTACTCACAGGGGGGATGCCTAACACAACCAGTAGTCCCTACTCATAGGGGGGATACCTCCAACTACCAGCAGTCCCTACTCATAGGGGGGATGCCAACCACCACCAGAAATCCCTACTCATGGGGGGGATACCTACCACCACCAGCAGGCCCTACTCATAGGGGGGATACCTACCACTACCAGTACTCCTCACTCCAAGGCATTGCAGTACAAACACACCACCCCTACCATAACGTCAAGATTGTATATTGTGTGGCAACTGCCTCAACTATGACACTGAAAGGGAACACATAACGTCCTCCTATCACCGTTGTGACCAAAAGGTGAATGTGAGGTTAAAACACACAGTTGTCACCGTAACAGTGTTGTAATGGGGTCTAAACACACCATCACTACAGTGTCCAAAAGGTGAGTGTGGTCACAAATTCTGCTGCTACTTCAATACACCAGGTATCATACCTGGCCCGTACAAAACAAGCAATGTAGTGGCAAAGTATTGGTTGTAGACCAAACACACATAGATCTGTTGATGGAAAAATTGTTGTGTTTCACAAATATACACTCAGCCATGTGCAGACAACCATTGCCCATAAGGGCTGACAATGCTCCTGTGGGCAATTAGACCATGTAAGAAGTGAGCATCAGAATGCATACACATATATCTGCAGGGACATACACACAAACTAAGGTATCCTGTGGAGACTGTAGTTGTGAGGTGACACAGTCACATACCATGGTAGCAATGGGACATACCAACCAGGGTGAATGTGCTGACTGATGATGTAGGAGACACAGGGATAGCAATGGAGAACCTCAAAACAAGATCCAGCCTATGGCACACAAAAGCCATACCAATGCATTGGTGCAGATGCACAAACACAAACAGGCTGACTCACACTGCATCTCAAACACAACATGTATGTGTGTGTGTCAGTGTACCCAGGCTGGTATGCACCACATGATGGTGTGCTGCGCTCAAATTAAACATATGTGTACTCAGTGCCATACAAAAGTAAATCATGAATTGGCTACCGCTCTGTGGGCAAGAAGGCATTGTTAGATGAGTGGGATACCAACAGACTCAAGTGACACAAGCTGGGTGGAACAGCAACCAACACATGCAAGAGACAGACCCACTCCATCTGTACCCTCAAGGACCCTACATTGAGGTTACAGTAGCCTGCATGATAACCCCTCTGTCAAGACAAATTGGGATGTTGCCCCTACAGTGGACCCCAGTCACCTGTGCACTCTGGGTCATGTGTCTTGACACACCAACTACATTCACACTTACACAAACACAAATCACTGGCCATGGCCTGTAATCCAAGGTCAAAATGTAGGTAGGAGCATAGCCATGCCACAACTCACATAAGGACACTCCCAACACCACACACTGTGAACGGCAACAATGTGCATCTGCAAATCCCACATGGCCTGGGGACATTGCACATGCACCATGACAATACCAGGGGTGGTAGGGGGGATCCAAGGTGCACAAACTTGTCACACATGGCCAGTTATAAACCCTTGTGAATGTCTGACACCCTGCACAGTATGTGGTACATATGCCTTATGGAAATGTATCTGAATAATTGGGATCCCTGGCTCAATCCCAGAAAAATGAGTAACACAAGGAGACCCACAAAGAACACATGTTGAAACCTTAAAACCGTGCACCTTTGAATCTGAGCAGTGGGAGCAGTCACACACACATGCAAGTGACCCAGTCACAGAAAGCTACCACAAAGGGAAATCAACTTTATGTTGGAAACACTAAACTGCCTTGGCAAATCCTAAATATGTCACACTTGTGTTTGCCCACCTCCCAGGCCCTAACAACAAACACACTGGGGATAACACACTAATGGCCAGTCGTTTCCCATGCACCTACAACCAAGAAAACACAGGGCAAAAATCTTGGATGAACACAGGCCAAATAATCAGGCATCACAGACAGGGACATCTGTAGGGAATACAGGCTGTGTAGAAAAATGGAAGGTAACTCACAGAGACATGCTCACAGAACATACCCCATGGGCTCTGGCAATTTCACGGAATGACACGCTGCCATGAGGTGACTCCACTCCTGTGGAAGGTCAGGTGTGCAAAAAGTAGTCTGTGCAGGGCCCTGTCATGTCTGCCTAAATTGTGCTTAGTGAGCCAACAATTACAGCACACTGAAAACTCAGGTCCCATCAGACTGTGTACAGGAGGGTATTTAGGTCATCTGCACATACTCAATTAACATGTATGGCAAGATGCACTGACGTCACAGATGATTTGGTCACCATTTTTGCAAAAACCTGCATGTCCAGTGTAGAAGTGCCCACTGTTCTAAGAAATGACTTTGTGCACAAGTGTAAGCACAACATAAGTGCAACAGTGCAAGCCACAGATGTGACACAGCAAAGGAATTGTGAGGCTCCCTGTGCCAAATCGTATGGATCATGACATACTCTGATTTCAGCAAAGGATGACATGGATACATACTGTAATAGGACTCAGATACCAGGGACCACATGGAGTCCATCACAATCGAAAAACAATCAATAGCTACATGACAAGTATTACAACTGCAACTCAGGATACACATTAACAACATCATGTACAGTATATGCAAAACAGCATTTAAATGAAAATTAGATTTATTCAGATTTAAATTAGTGATGTGGTGAAACCAAAGCGAACATAATGGCCCATGGCCAGTCCATTAATTTTGTCCATTAGGTGTGCCACAGAAATGAGTGCCCTACAGTGCTTGCCTGCACTGCTGCAGCCATGTGACATCTCCCCTTAGAGGGTCATACATAGGGTCAGGCACCGCAGGGACCAGATCAGGGGATAGCAGTATGAGGCAGGTGAGGGGTTGTGGGTGCAGGAGTGTCAGTGGCTATTGCAGTGGGGGTGTCTGACACAGTGGTCACTGTCACGACAGCAGTGCCAAAGTCAGATGGGGTGAAGGGGGTCTCCACTGCAGTGCAAATGTTAAAGGTAGTGTCTTGGGGCAAAGGTGAAGTGGGCAGGACAGATAGGGGGACACGGACTACACAGCAGCCGCAGGAACAGGCTGTGGGTGTGAAGTGGTAGGTGAAGTGCATGTGTTAGGGGGGAGGGCCTAATCACTTTGGGGATGGTTTATCTGTGTGTGGGGGAACCTGGGGCAGGGTGTGGCGGGGGAATTGTAGGAGTGGTGGGCTTGGGGCTGGAGGACGGAGACTGTATGGTGGTGGTGCGTGAATGGGGAGGGGTCTTGCACCTCCTGTTCCTGGGGAATTTGCAGATGGGGGCCTCAGTGCCCCTATGCCTGGGGGAGGGTGTTCGTGTGGCAGGGGAACTCCCCTCTGTGCGTGGTGACCGGCTCTTCCTCTTGTGAGTAGGATCAGATGGAGTGCTGGGGAAGAGGCCAAGGTCACAGAGGAAGAGCTGCTGGGAAGTGGGTGTTGCAGGTGAGGCAAGGGAAGGGGTTTTGGAGGGAGAGGTATCTGAGGACTGTGGAGTGGTTGTGGATGCTTGTCTGTGTCTGTGCACTATCCCCTGTGTGTGTGCTGTCAGTCCCCAGAGTGTGCGTGCTTGCGCGTCTAGATTTTGTCTTGCTTTACTGTGTGCTGCTTGGGTCTGATGATGTGCTTGCCTGTGCCTGTGTGAGTGTGTGTTGTGTAGGTAGGGTAGTGGGCATTGTGGATGGGTCCGATGTGGGAGGGGTGAGGGACTGTTGGAGGAGGGACACTGCTGCCGTCAGAGAGGAGGCCATGGACTGAATGGTCCACTGTTGGGCAGACATGTTTGCTGAGATGCCCTCCATGAAGGACACCAATTGTGTCAACAGACCGGTGTGAGCATGGAGGACACTCAGCATCGATGTCTTCCCCACATGGATCTGCTGAAGCAGGTCCACAGACTCCACACTCAGGGCAGCAGGTGAGACGGCGGCAGGGGGTGCGGTGCCTGGACTGAAGGAGACATACTCCCTAACACGGGAGCATCCACGGACATCAGGGATGGGAGCAGCTGGGCAGGTGGAGACGGTGGTGGTGACGGGGACAGACGTGTTAGCTGTTGTTTTGGGGCTGCTGACACCCGCCTCCACAAGGGAGTCATCACTGGAACTGAGATGAGTCCTCAGCTGAGGTGGTTGTAGCTGAATGCTCCTCAGTGTGGCTCCCCTCACCCTCCGTGCCACTGGGTCCCTCAAGCTCCTCCGCAGAAGACACAGTCTGGCTCTGCCGCTCCTCTTGGTCCATGGAGCTGTCTCCTCCTGTAGTCGTTGCTGGTGCTGCAAACAATGAAGAAAAACATATTCACATTCGTCACCTGTATTGAGCTGACACATGACTGTAATCTCGGCTCATCACAGAGCAGGTCTTGGCAAAAATTACTGACACACATGTGAACCAGCCACTTGTCATCCTGCCAGGCAACCATGCCCCAAGTACCCATCCTGGAGATGGACACATCCATCTGGTGCATGTATGATGTCACTAAGTACATGTGCAAACATGCCCCACAAAGGGCCAGGTGTCAGATCTGCAAGGATTGTGAGTGTAATGTGTCACTACGCACATATCACATCTCGCTCCAGTGACTCTGTACATGTGTCCGGAAATGGGATGGCCAAAGTCACTGTTAACATGATGGATATGATTCCATTCCCAGACACCATGATGGCCTCATGTCATGATAGTCAATGCTACAACGAAGGGCATGCAGAACAACTGACAATGCTTCAGTATCCTGATTCGCATGTGGCACAACATGCCACAGGCCTGTCTGGCCAATGAGTCTGTACTGTCTCCTGTCAAAGGGGAAGTGCATACAGAAACCAACTGTGTGCAGTGTGTCACACCAATGCATTAGCGCGCAATGCAAACTCTGTAGCTCTCAAGTACACATGTACAGCCCCTGCTACCCACATCACCAAGAATCAGATGATCACACGGTATCCACATTAGACATTTGAGTTTGTGCTAACACAAATCAGTAAACATGGACACATCTCAGCCTGTGGGGAAGAAAGTGAAGCAGCTTGCACTGTAATTTTCAATCCACCATTAGGCACACTGAAGTAATTACACACCTATATTTTGCCCATGCGCAGTGACAACAGCCATATATCATAATGCAAGCCATTACGAACACTGTAACACTCTTGAAGTAAAAGAAGCCATGCCAGTCCACAATGACACAGAGGCAGACACCCCATTGCACATGTCAGAATGCTCTCATTGTTGGCTGATATCCAGGATTGGGAGGTACGAGTGTCTCATCTGTGCGGAGTTGGCATACCTGTCCTGGTCCATGTGCAACAGGTGATGACCAGAAACAGTAGTCATGTGGCTATGCATGTGTCACAACCATAACATTTCTTTCACCAGAGGCACCAACATTTGTATCACATCATGCATGTGTGTCTGCTAAATACCTCCGACACCTATGGTGCCCCAGATCAGCAATTACAACACCTTTGTATTGCACACCCAGAGTCCATGTCAGACATCTGTCTATGTGCAGACACATGTCAAGCAATTGCCACACTCATGAAGCACAGAACGAGGCACCTGTAGCAGATGCCGGCCCAAACATTATCCTTGGACAACAGCAAGGACACACAGCACTAGTGACACTACTCAGACGCCAAAAGGCCCACACCTTGTCAGCAGATGAGAATGGGGTTTCACCAGACACACGAACTGTGGGAGTGTTAGGAGGCTGAGGGAGTGCAAAAAGCATGTTAGCCATAGTTCACCAAAGAGGAATGAACTTACCCCCTCCTTGCTGCTGTCTGGCCTTCAACTGCCCATCCAGGTCAGGGAAGACCACTGGCAAAATCCTCAGCATGTGGGGGGGTCAGTGTCCATCCTCCGCCCCGTCGGCGTGGAGGCGACAGCTTCAGCTGGACCCTGGCGATCCTCCTGCTCCAGCCACGAAGGTCCTGCCACCTCTTCTGACAGTTGCGGGAGCGGCGCTTGTGGACCCCCACTGATCAAACTTCCAGTACGATGGACTTCCAGATTTCCTGTTTGTGATGGGCATAAACCTGTAAGGGTGACAATGTAAGACACCATTACTACACATGCAACATGTTTGTACATCACACATTTGAACATACATGTTGTCATCACAAGATAATATGATGTATACAGGTAGATCAACTATGGTCATGGGCATTTGTCCTGTGTGCAAGCCTGCATCCCCAAACTGGGAACTGAGCATGAACAGTCACAAAGAAATAAAATGTACACATTGGCATCACTACACCTGTACAGTAATTGTATCCACAAAGTTTGAGAGTTGCAAATTCTCAGTGAGCATGCTTGGCATTGCTGAACACAATGCCAGTCGTGCTAGTCAGACTCCATGCACAATTTGGAAGACAGTGGACTGCGCACTCACCTGCTCCCCTGGTTTCCCAAACAGCTTGCCGTACTGTGGAAGGAGGCTGTCCAGCAGGGCCTGGTTCTCCTCCTCGGTGAAGGCTGGGGCTCTCTCCACAGTACGTGCCATTCTTGAAGCCAGAGGATGCAGAGACAGCAGCAGTGGTAGCGGGGATGTAATGCTGTAGCAGTTGGTGCAGGCAAGTGTAGTCTCTGGGGAACAGACAGTCTAATATCTGTGCTGCAGAGCAAAATCTGTCCCAGGCGACCTATGTGATAGGTCCGACATGTTTGCATGTTATGAAAATGGCCAATCAATTGCAATGTACGCTTCATACACGCCTCCTGCATGGTTCAAAAGTTCAACTACATCACCCCATTGCTGTTGATACATTGTTGCTGGGAGCCAACTGAATTTTATTTGGACACTATTCGTACAGCGTTCAAATCCGCATCCGTCTCCATTACATCCAATAGCTAATGCGTGCGCTTGGCTCGGGCCATGAGTGTGCGGCGCGTCTTTTAAAAAATCACCCATGTCTGTCTCCATGTTAGTCAATAGCCTATGCGTGCACACGTCTCGTTCAGTCAGTGTACGACGCATCTTCTGAGAACTCACACGCATTGATCACCATTGCAGGCAATAGCATAGACATGCACACGGATTGGTCCCTAGGTGTATGACGCGTCTTCTGAGAACTCACACGAATCGATCATCATTGCAGGCAATAGCATAGGCGTGCACGCGGATTGGTCCCTAGGTGTACAGCGCGTCTTCTGAGAACTCACACGCATCGATCACCATTGACGGCAAAAGCAATAGCGTGCGCATGGATTGGTCCCTAGGTGTATGATGCGTCTTCTGAGAACTCACACGCATCGGTCACCATTGCAGGCAATTGCTAAGTGATGCTACACACACAATACCTTACCATGGACTCAGTTGCTTAACAACATATGAACAGTCTGTCACATAGTGTATGATGTGACATCTCAGGATGTATTACCTGTTTGAGTATGTGGGTCCTCATGGGATCTTGTATGTTGCACTAGGTGGCACACACTCCCAGGCTTTGCAAGGTGTGAAGGGGACAGACACCATTGTGCGTAATGCACATCACCACTGTCATTTACAACTGTGCAGATCACCCCCCGAGGCATGTACACAGTTCTAGGTGCCCATTGTGTGCTGACATGTTACACACACCCTGACTCAGAGGTGAAAAGGACTGTGTGTCACTGGGTGTCCCACAGCTGACATTGTGGTGTTGATGCAGAGCATGTGCGTATTGTGCTACACACATGTCCCTGATTTTTTGTGGTAGTTGGCAATCGTCTTCACCATCCATGTGTTTTTGACATGTGAGTCGCTGTTGTGCCTGTCTATCACAGGCATTCATTTTTTGCCTGTGCAACAATCTGGCAGCATATCATGTGTGTTTTGTGGATATGTTGTTACATGTACATCTGATGCTACATGATGTCAGTGCACTTGTGACAAGACAAGATAGTTGTGTGTGTGACAGACAAACACCGGTCATGTGGGAAACACATCTGTCCGTCCTAGTCACTGAGGTGTGTTTTGGGTACGTGACATGTGTGATGATGTACTGGGAGAGACCACGTTGATTGTTTACAGCTTAGCACTTGTTGTGTTAACATGTAGAGATGAGATGTTATGTGAGGGGCACATAGCTGACATTATTGTCCATGTCCAACAGCACACACAACACGTTATTGTGTCTTTGCATGTGATATTGTGCATGGTCATTGCCACCTATGTAGGGTCACTGACAAACTTTCTTTGCTCACCTATGTACTGCAGGAGACTAGCTGTCCATAGACCATTCCCAGACCTTGCAACCATGTATGAATGTGACTGCATCCGGCGGTACCGTCTCACCAGGACACTAATTGAGGATTTGGCGAAGCAGTTGGCACCACATTTGTAACCTGGCCGGACATATCCATCAGCGCTGACCCCCAAGGTGAAGGTGATGGCAGCCCTACACTTCTTTGCCTTCCAGAACACTGTGGCTAGTGCTGGTGGGATGTCACAGACCATGTTCAGTCGTGTGCTTCGCGATGTATTGGAGGCAATGTTGTTATTCCTGAACCAGTACATCCAATTCCCAACCCCAAGGCAATTCACTGCGATTAAGAGTGACTTGTATGCCTTGGGAAGAATACCAAATGTCATAGGCTGAAGACGGCTGAAATGCCAGAAACCGGTCCTAGGAAGCTTGTTTCCGGTCCAGGGAAGGCATGGCTTGGCAGTTCGGGCTGGACTGTTCCCATGAGGCACAGGGTCAGACTGATTTGCATATGGCCATGTCTGAACTGGGGTGGCAGAGTGGGCTAAAGAACGGTGATGGATCAAACCCAGATCTCTTGACTGGGTGTGAGTGTTTGATTGGTTCTGATGCTCCGTCCATCACCACCCCCTTTTGTACCGCTTTGTTCGCCATAAGTTGGCAGGGTATGCTCAGACGTGAGTCCCTTGCTCACTTTGCCACTGGATTCAAGCAAGCCTGGCTGAAGACGGCTGAAATGCCAGAAACCGGTCCTAGGAAGCTTGTTTCCGGTCCAGGGAAGGCATGGCTTGGCAGTTCGGGCTGGACTGTTCCCATGAGGCACAGGGTCAGACTGATTTGCATATGGCCATGTCTGAACTGGGGTGGCAGAGTGGGCTAAAGAACGGTGATGGATCAAACCCAGATCTCTTGACTGGGTGTGAGTGTTTGATTGGTTCTGATGCTCCGTCCATCACCACCCCCTTTTGTACCGCTTTGTTCGCCATAAGTTGGCAGGGTATGCTCAGACGTGAGTCCCTTGCTCACTTTGCCACTGGATTCAAGCAAGCCTGGCTGAAGACGGCTGAAATGCCAGAAACCGGTCCTAGGAAGCTTGTTTCCGGTCCAGGGAAGGCATGGCTTGGCAGTTCGGGCTGGACTGTTCCCATGAGGCACAGGGTCAGACTGATTTGCATATGGCCATGTCTGAACTGGGGTGCCAGAGTGGGCTAAAGAACGGTGATGGATCAAACCCAGATCTCTTGACTGGGTGTGAGTGTTTGATTGGTTCTGATGCTCCGTCCATCACCACCCCCTTTTGTACCGATAGGCTCCATAGATGGCACACATGTTGCTTTGGTACCACCACAGGCACATGAGCAGACTTACCGGAACCGAAAACATTACCACTCAATTAACGCCCTGGTGGTATGTCTGCCAGGCATGACCATCTCACATGTGTGTGCACGTTTCCCTGGTTCTGCACACTACGCTTACATCATGCGGATGAGTCAGATACCAAACATGATGACACAGCTGCCGAACCAGCATGCCTGGCTTGTTGCTGTGTAATATCTGTTTCCCTTGTGTGTTTTGGCAATTTCAGAGATTCACCCACTTATCCAACACATTGAATGTTTGTTTGTTTGTATGTAGGTGACTCTGGATACCCAAACATGCCGTGGGTGCTGACCCCCCTCAGGAACCCTGTTACACCTGCGGCGATCCGTTATAATGAGGCACATGGGCGGACCAGGAGAGTGATATAGCGGACATTTGGCCTACTGAAAACCAGATTCCGCTGCCTGGACAAGACCGGAGGTGCCATCCAATATGGCCCTGTCAAGGTGTGCAAAATCATTATTGTGTGCTGCATGCTACACAACCTGGCAGTGAGGAAGGTGTTGCCTCTCATCCTGGATGATGAAGACCAACAGCCGCCTGCTGTAGAGGATCCTGCTCTGGGACATGTTGCCAGTGATGATGAGGGTGAGGGGGATGTACGAACACAGCTCATCAACAACTTCCTCACATGATAGTGAGTATACAGTGAAATGTTGCCTATGTTGTGTAATTGGCTGATATGTGTAGGTTTTGCAATGTTGCTGCTTAAGTGTGTCTGTGTGCTCATTGATAGGCTGCTTGCAGTGATGTGTCCTACTATTGAGTATGTACTACCAAACAGTGCTGGAATTGTAACTGCGTTGTGTCCAGTTATCTTGGGCTTAGTGTCTGGCATGTGTATTGTAGATGTATGCTGTCATTCATTGATTCTAATGGTGTTGTCTGTCTGTGCTCCACAGTGTCCTATGGCTGTTATTTGGTCACGTGTGACCCCCCAAATCACATATTCATGTTGAAGACTGCAGGCTGCCGTTGTCCTTACCATGATGTGCCACACACCCCTGGACTTATATGGTTTAACAGTGGCTGACTTTGTGCTCACTGTCACATGAGGTTACCTTCCATCTGTTGGGGACTTGTGACTTTTGCTGGTGTAATAAACCTGTGTATCACTATGGAATGTGCTTTGTCTGTGTCCACACATCCAACAGTCATTTGCCTGCTGTACCTGTGGGCAGCTTGCCACAGAATCATGATGGGTGTTGTGTACATGCATCACACTGCATTCCTTGTTCACATGAGTTAGGACGATGAGTTAGATGGGTATGGTAAGTATGTGTTGTGTTGACGTAGTGGGGTGTCTACCTCACATGTGTCACATCACCATGACTCACATTACTGTTTACATAGCGGCAGTATTTTCCATACACAGACATCTTTTCACAGGTCATCCTATCAATGACACAAACCAAGTTTCAGTCACAAATGCTGCATGTATTGTGTTGTAGTGAATTTATTTACATGCATGTGTTGGAAAGTTACACGTAAGTTAAAGTGCTGTACTGTGCAATATGAATCCAAATCTCACAGTGCAGTTGGTAGTGTTGATTGATGACATTTATAGAGTAAAGTCCACAGTTCTTTGGAACATTGGTACAACTTAGACCCTCAATCACATGTGTGGAAGTTTAGCAACAGTCAACAAGGTGAATGCTTTGTACACATTGGATGATGTATAGAACAGGTAGTCACATCCTGGTGGGTATGCATGGTGATCTGCCCCTTACTTGTCCTTCTTCGGATGACCCCTCTTCTTCTTCTCAGGGGGACCCTCATGTGCAGGCTGCTGCGGTGTAGAGGACTCTCTGCCAGAGTCCATCTCCCTCCCTGTGGCAGTTGGTGATGTAGTGGCAACTGATGTAGTGGGCACACGGGGAGGTGCGGTCATGTTGTTGGCCATCTGGCAGAGGCATGTCAGTGTGTCCCTATGCACCGCCGTAAGGTCAAGTAATTTGTCCATTTTTGACTCAATCTGGGTCATGTGTTGTTCTACCCGGGACATGTGGGAGTCCATTCTGGCATGATGTGCAGCCTGCTGTTGTTGCCTGTCCCTGAGGATCCCCATAACCTGGTCAAATCCTCCAGTGCTTTCCTGGTACGCATCTATGATGCGTCCCAACTGCGGATCTTCCTGCAGTTCAGCACCATCATCAGGCCGTGGCCACGCCCTGACCACCCTCACACCACCCCTTCCCACATGGGCAGGACCTGCCCTAGAAGGCACAGGCGACACTGGGCCCCTGTCTGTGTTGGCACCGGTGTTGTTGTCCGTCAGCTCCTGGCTGCCCTGTGTACCTGTGCCGTTGTTGTCCTGTTGCCTTGGTCTGTCTGTGTTGGCAGGGGTGATTGAAGTGTTTGCAGATGGTCCAGGAGTGGTAGCAGGGTGTGCTGATGTTGAAGCTGCTGGGGCTGGAAGTGCTGCCGCACCGGAGGTGCCAGGTCGTTCATCCTTGTCCAAATAGGACATAGAGGCATCCACACCGGGGAGCTCTGGCTGATCCAGAGTGTGGGACTGGGATTCCTCTTCTGTTCTTCCTGTGTCCCCAGCATCCCCTGTGGGTGGAAGAGACACACAATGTATGTAATGTTTCTGCACACATCAACAGTTCCCACACATTACAGTTAACACTGCACATCATGATAAGTGTATGTACATTGCATTGTCCTACTTTGTCAGAGACAGGTGTCTATTTTATGTATTTATTTATTTATTTACTCATTTACAGAGCGCGACGAATCATCCCCAGGGGGATCTCTCGGCGCTTCGAGAAATGGGTACTCATGAGCAAGGCCTCCTAAAAAAGCCAGGTCTTTAACAGTGGAAGGGCGACTGATTCCGGAATCTGGGGATCACGGTTCGATCCCCGGCGCTGGCTGCATATTAGCCCAGCACCATGTGACTCTGGGCAATAGCTTGCTTTATCTTCCCGACGGGATCGGCTTGTTCCGGTCTGTTGAAATCTTGATTGTTCCCTTATCGTGGCAGACCACCAAACTGTTATCCTTGACCGGGAACATGATGTGTAAAGGTTGCTAAGAAGTTCACGATACCGTCCGCACATGCGCAGTTGACTCCACGCTTCACGAGACGGTGGCCACCTCTGCGTACAGTGTCAGCGGCCATTTTGGATTAGGCCCAGATGTCACCTTAAGCGAAACAAACACAAAAGAAAAATTTATATATAGAAATGATGATTCTAATGTTAACCCCTTACTAATCCCTTCATGTGTTTGTATTTATCTAGCATATTTATTTATTTATTTATTTATTTCATTTCTAAAGCGCTACAGCTACCCAACAAAGGGTTTCCCGGCGCTGATGATTCCGTGCATTGAGAAAATCAGGATTTTTAGATGTTAAACAGCCAGGTTTTTAAGGCTTTCCTGAATTTCAGGTGATTCGTTTCCTGCCTAAGAATCAATGGAAGAGTATTCCAGAGGGAGGGTCCCAGGTATGAAAAAGATTTGCCGCCCATTCTCGCCAGCCTGATTTTAGGGATCACAAATTGGTTGGCTGTAGCTGAACGAAGGGTGCGCGATGGACGGTAGGGCTGAATAAGGTTTTGAAGATATTTGGGTGCCTTGTTGATTGAGATCCTATGCATAAGACATAAGGATTTAAATTTTACCCGATTCTCGATTTTCAGCCAGTGCAATTCGCGGATATACTCGGTGGTAGGTGTGGAGATGGGAATTTTCCACAGCAATCTTGCGGCGGCATTTTGCACTGTCTGTAGTCGTCGGGTTATGGCCTTGTTGGCCCCTAGATAAAGCACGTTGGCGTAATCGAGCCTGGAGGTTATCAAAGCATTGATGACCGATTTTTGGGTGTTTTTGGGTAACATCCAACAGATTTTCTTCAGCCACTTTAGAATCGCAAAGCAAGTGGATGATGTCTTAGTAGCTTGCTGATTAAGACTTAATGATTCATCAATGATGACTCCGAGATTGCGTGCTGATTTGACTGGGACCGGGGGTGTGCCCATCACATCAGGCCAGTGCTGGGGTCCCCAGAGTTCTTTGTTTTTGCCCAAAACAAGTAACTCTGTTTTCTCGCCATTAAGTTTGAGAACAATTTTTCTCATCCAGTCTGCGATGTTAGTGAGGCCGATTTTTAATGACGAGATGTTATTTGGATCCGAAGATGATAGAGAGAAAATAAGCTGGGAATCATCAGCATACGAGAACATGAGTAGGCCAGACTCTTCTATCATTTTGGCCAATGGACTCATGTAAACATTGAAAAGCAGTGGGCTCAATATAGAGCCCTGCGGCACTCCATGTTTAAGGGTCATAGTGTCAGAGCATGCTGATTGGGAGAAAACCTGGAAGGTGCGTTGTTCTAGCAGTGATTTAATCCAGTTGCAGGCGGCGCCCCTGATACCGGTGGCGTGGAGGGTTTGCTCAAGTACAGCATGTGACACAGTATCAAATGCTGCACTGAGATCCAGTAACAGCAAGGCAACCGTTTCTCCGCGGTCCAACAGTAGACGGATATTCTCAGTTACGCCCAACAGAGTCGTTTCCGTAGAGAATCCTGTGCGGAATCCTGACTGATGAAGAGGTAGAAGATCATGGGTGGTAATGAAATCAGTGAGGACTCTGTGAACATGTTTTTCCAATATCTTTGCAAAGGTAGGTAGCAAAGAGATAGGCCTAAAGTTGGATGGCAAGTTGGGGTCAGTTCCAGCTTTTTTCAGTAGAGGGTGGATCATTGCATGTTTCCATTCCTTTGGAACGATTTCTTCCTGTAGCGATTTATTAAGAAGATTGGTAATAGTCCCTAGGGTTTTATCATTTAATTTTTTCAGGATAGAACACGGTAATGGATCGTTTGGTGAGCCAGATTTGATGGAATTCAAAAGTTTTCGAACCAAGTCTAAATCAAGCAACGGCCATTTATCTAAAATGGCTGGTGGTGTTACATCAAGTGGGGATATATAGGAGGACATCTCTGTTTTCATGGGAGTGATGGGGACTGAAGTGTTGATTTCAGGGCCAATATTAATAGAAGGAGGGGTTGCTCTGGACTCGGCAATTTCCTTTGTAGTTTGTTCTATACCCTGATAGATTTTGTCGACTTTTTCTACAAAAAAAGTTGCAAGGGCATCACATTGTAATTTGTTTAAATCTGGGGGAGATTGTAATGTAAGGGAACCAGCTAGTTCTCTTACAGTTTTAAAAAGTGTTTTGGACTGACATAGGGCTTCAGTGATTTTCGTGCAGGCATGTTCAGCTTTGGTTTTGGCACAGAGCCTCTGATAATTTGAGAGTTTATGTTTATAGGCCAATTTGGACTCAGGGCAATAGGATTTCCTCCAATGACGTTCTGCAGTTTTGCATATAATTTTTTCTTGTTTCAAGGTCTCAGTGAACCATGGAGCAGGGGGACGGTGGGAATTTTGTTTTAATATAGTTTTAGGCAAAGTGGAGTTGATGGCTTCTAGGAGCCAAGTTTGGACTGATGTAGAAAACTCTTGTGCTGTTGATTTTGTACAAGGGAGATGGCCCTCGAGAAAGAAGTTAAGTTTTTCTAGATCGAGTTTTTTCCATTTCCTGATTAATTGTATAGGAATTGGTGTTCTCATCCCATTATAGTTTTTTACAAGAAGGGAAAATTTAATCAGGAAGTGGTCAGACCAAGGCACAGGAATGGCCGTGGGTTTCGATATGTCGTTTAGGTTGGAGAGGATAGGATCCAACAAATGACCGGCTCTATGTGTAGGGCCAGAGTTCTTTAAGGTCAGGTTGAGGGATGCAAGATCCGTTTTGAAATCATTCACTATTGGGCAATCATCTTTCTCCAAGTGTAAATTCATGTCTCCTAGAATAGTGAAGTTAGCCATTTTCATAATTAGGGGTCCAAGAAGTTCTACAAGATGAGATATCCATTTCGAGGCAGATCCCGGTGGCCTATAAATGAGTGCTCCCGAGAAAGTAAAGTTCGGTGTGAGTGAAAGTTTATAAATTGCGCCTTCACAGCCCTCACATGGGAGTTTAGTAAATTCGCAATTATAGCGTTTTTTAAAAATGATTGCTATTCCTCCTCCTGGTGGTTTTTCTCGGTCAAGTCTAACAATTGCATAAGTTTCAGGGAGTGCCATAGCTAAGTCTGGTCCAGAGCTGTCTTCAAGCCATGTTTCAGTTAAAAAAACAGCATCTGGAACCTCGTCCAAGAGTAAATTGAAGACTTCAGTTCTATGCTTAGGTAGTGAGCGACAGTTAATGCTAAGAAATAGAAACTGTTCTGAAGGCATCTTGTTATTGTTTATAGGGTTTCTAACCTGTAAGG
The DNA here is from genome assembly GCF_964204655.1 of Triturus cristatus. NCBI lineage: Eukaryota > Metazoa > Chordata > Amphibia > Caudata > Salamandridae > Triturus > Triturus cristatus. The sequence continues at coordinate 496,504,143 of NC_140588.1, forward strand.
CTTTAATTTGTACATGGTTAGTGGATAAATGACAGCATTGGCATGTAGTTTTCTGTAAATAAGGATCTATTGTCCTGCAAGCAGGATGTCGAGAGGGTCGAAGGGCTAGTAAACATTCCGAAGAGTAATTTAGGCGTAAGTGGCTGATCGTGTCACTTTGTGCCTCAGTTATAGGGGGGCATGTAACTAAATCCTTGGTACCTGAATGGAGGGGTGCCATGGTGCGTGGCGCGTCCGAGGCGCGGACGGGCGCAGACGGGCTGACTCTGGCGTGACTCCGGCGCTGGCGAGGCGCGTCCACTGCACGCGTCCGCTAACGCGGAGGATATCCGTATCCTTTTGTAGTAAAGGCTAGAGCGCTCAACCAGCTCCGCCTCCCACAAAGATGTCTGCCGTGAGGGAGCGCTATAGCGACATTTAAAGCAATAATAGTCACCTTTTCGATCCTCCATGAAAAAGCAAACATCACAAAGCAATATATCATGCAATATACTATTATCACGTATACTATTGTTAATATGCGTACAGATTTTCGTTGCATGAGTTATTAAGCCATGCAAATAGCAGTTTCCCACGTGTAATTTGGTTTTAATAATGTTGATTAATACACATGGATCATTCGTTTAATAATATTATAATTAATAGATTATCTAATTGGTATTTCCAAGCAAAATAGAGGAGGTATACAAAATTTTGCACTACCTCCCCATCAATCACCCCCCTTCGGTGATTATATCACCACACTACCCAACATTTTGTAACTCTATAAAAAGAAATTAATTCAAATTTTTATTAGTTCACATTTCTGTTTCACCTGTCTCTTCTTCCCTTGCCCTTTTATACATACTATCTTTCATTTCTTCTAATTCTACTTCTTCAAATTCTCTGTCTCGTCTTTTATTTTCTCTTTTCTTCAAAGTTTCCCTTTTTATGTTTTTCCGTATTTTCTTTCTTTTGTAACATAAACATCCTTGTCTTAAGATTAATACTAAAAATATCACACATGTTAATGGAAATAGGATCTTACCTATAAATGTACTACCTAATTTTAATAGGAAATCTTTAATAGAGGAACATTTCTTTCCAATCTTTTCCAAAACATCTTCAACCTCCAGTGGTGCAATTTCTTCATGCAAATCAGTTATATTTTTAATGTAGGTCTTTAGATCTTGACTTTCGTCAGGAATGTAAGTACAACAATGTTGAGCTTTCAGCATTCCACAGACTCCACCCTCTTTTGCCAAAATTATATCAAAGGCAAGTCGATTTTGCATTACCATGGCACGCATGGCAACCATTTCCGTATTTACTTATAAGAATCCTCCTGCAGTGCTTGTTGACAAGCGATCCACTACTGTGGATAATTTTCTAATTTTCTGTGCATTCAGAGATATTCCCACTGCTGGTATCAAGAGTCCAAATATGTCTCCTACAATTTCTGACCAAGATTCTCTTTTTCTATGTGTTAGTTGACTACCTAACTTATGTACACCATCTCTTCCTCTTCCCACATGGAATATCTTTGGGAAAACCAAGCCTATATAACATGTGTCATACCAATGATCTGGCAAACGATAATATGCTTTGTTCCCGCAGATAAAATATAATCCAGGAAAGACTGGATAATTTCCTCCTTTAAATCCCCATCCACCCATGATTCGATATGTATCATGGCAATCACGTGTCCCTACGAAATAATTATCATATGCTGTTTGATTCCTTCTAACACACAACTTTCCTTTCTGAGGCCATTCTAAAGCCATTGTTAGACTAGCCTCTCCCTTCAAATGTTTTTCTCTTTCAACATCCCAAACTGTCTTTTCTTCTTTTCCTTCAGGTATTTAACTTTGCATCTTTAATCTCCTTTCTTCAACCATACCTAAGAAAATCCTTTCCTCCTTCTTTAAGCTGCAAGTTAGATTATTTCTAAATATGGACTCTAATGTTAGTTCTTTAGTTTCTAAGAAAAAATCACCTAACACCTTTGCAGGTTTCTCTTTATTCAATTTGTTAACTACAGGTACTTGTGAAAATATATTATCTACATCTGAAAAATAATATTCTAATTTCCCTATTTTGTAAAACAAACTTGCTATTACACTACAGGTTATTCCATATGTTACTGGGAGGTGATGATAGGTCACTCCCTCTGAAACAGATGCAGGTAACTGCATGCAGACGTAGCAGTCCCTCACGTCCATCGTCTTTACATATTCGTATAGTAATTGTGAAAATACATTGTTAGAGAAATCATTTATAGACCTGCCTTTATGTAAATAATTTCTATCTATTTTAGTCGGGTATACTTTCTGAATCTTATCTACATTAGTTTTATTCTCACTATATCCTTCTATTGTTCCTAGTGTAACCTTGAATGAAACTATTAAAGCCAATACACTCCATAGAAGCATTAGTAATCCTGTACAAAAACAACACATTTTAAACCATCTTCTAAGAAATACGCATTTAGTTTTTCTACTTTCTGTGTTTGCCATTTCGGTAAATGATCAGTGTCTTTTGACTTAGCCTCTTCTACTTCACAACTAATTTTGTCTAACCCAAGGCTCTAAGCACCTACCTACTTGGTTCCATCAGTTATGTCTTTTTCAGTAATTTATTGTCTTCCCACTTGGCTCACTTTTAGTCTTCTCAGTCTAGCATTTGATCGTCTTTCACTTTTCTTTCATAATCTTGGTACAGAACTACTTGAACATCCGTCTCTTCTCCAATATAGGACAAGATAACTCTCAGGATTTCCGATTCTTCGTCTTCCTCAACCACTTCTGGTACAGTCACCTCTGGATTCCCTTGGCTGTCCGCCTCTTCTTTTATTTCAGGCAGTGCCACATATGACCATTCCGGTGACTTATACTTCTGGTTAGGTTTCCTCGTTCTCTTATTTTCCTCTGCTATCGCTTTTTCCCCCGTCTTTCAATTTTTCTTGACTAGATACTTCATTTACTTGTTCAGCTCTAGATGAATTCACTCGTGTCAATCTGTATCTCAATCTCTTTATTTTATTTGGCCAAATTTCATCACTTGCTGATCTTTTTAATTTATTTCCCTTTTCATTTTTCTCAGTTCTCCATGCTCTCTTTCTTAGGACTCGACCTTCTGGTACTTCCTCATCACTGTCTTCCGATTCAGTTTCAACGGGACATTTGCCTTCAGCTGTTCTTTTTTCCACCACTTCTTTTATTTTACCTACTTCTGTCCCTCCTCGTTGTTCTTCCACACAATCTTCCTGCTGACTAACTGTCCCTTCTTCTAACTCGATGTGTGAATTCCCTACCATTCCTCGGGGGTTTTCCGCAAAAATCTTTCCCTCACTCTCTGTATTTGGCACCTTACCATCTAATGTTATTACTTCAGGTGGAATTTCTCTTGAACTTTCACTTGGAATATCTTTATCAAAGATTTCTTTGACAATCTCGTCACCGTTTATCTTCCTTTTTTCATGTACTCGTACTGGTTCAGTATCTGATTCTGAGCTGGTATCAGAAATCTGCAATTTTCTTCTTAATGGAAGATTTTCTGGGGCAACAACTGAATTTGGTTCTGATTCCCCCCTTTCAGGGGTTTGTCTTGTTCTTGTGTCCTCAGTATCAGATTCAGAACTGGTATCTGATTCTTCAAAGTACTCTCCTTCCTTGTTATCCACTGGGTTTGGAATTCGCAAAGTGTGACTAGCATGTATCCAGTTTTTTACTCCTGCACACTTTACTGCTGTTGTTGTGGTCAAGATCACCTGATGTGGTTTTCCCCAATGTGGGACCAAACAGTTTCGTCTTCTGTGCACCTTAATTCTCACCCAGTCCCCTGGGCTCAAATCATAAGCTGGCTTCTTTTCAAGGGTGGTGGCATCCGATCCAACCTGATGGAACACAGAATGAACGGAATCAGCCAACCCCTTGCAATTATCCAACACCAAGTCATCAGATATAGGCAACAGTTTGTTGACTGGTATGAAAACATGTCGCATGGCTCTTCCCATGGCAATTTCATGAGGACTCAGACCAGTATTTCTATCTGGAATAGATCTAATAGTCATGAGTACCAGAGGCAAGACATCAGGCCATTTCAAACCTGTGGCTAAACACATTTTTCCCAATCTGTTTTTAATAGTGCCATTTACTTGTTCCACAACACCAGAAGCCTCTGGGCAATAGGCACAATGTAGTTTCTGTTGTACATTCAATGCTTCACAAATTAGCTTCATGATTTCATTATGGAAATGTTTTCCTCTATCTGACTCAATTGTGACTGGAAACCCGAATCTAGAGATAAACTCTTTCAATAGTAGTTTGGCCACTGTAATTCCATCACTTCTTCTTGTGGGGTATGCTTCTACCCATCTAGAAAGCAGACAAACCATCACTAAAACATACCTCAACCTGTTACAGGTGGGCATTTCAATGAAGTCAATCTGCATTCTGGTGAAAGGCCCTCCTTCTCGACCTATCGTTCCTAGACTTACCACTGTTTTTCTTCCAGGATTGAACTGCTGACATATAAGGCATCTTTGACAAAGGCTCTCAGCTACAAGTCTGAATTTTGCATTATACCATGTTTGCTTGAACAATCTGATCATTGCATCTCTCCCTACATGTGCTTGTCCATGATACATTCATGCGATAGCAGACACCATGCTATCAGGCATAACTGGTCTTCCATCCCGATACACCCACACATGATCTGTTTCCCTTGGTGCACATCCTGCTTCCTCATCTCCTGCTTCCTCTTGTAACTGCCTCACTTCTTCCCATGTATTCACAATGTTAGTAAACAACAAGGGACATGAATTCATTTCTTTTTCTCTTGCCCGATTTACAGAATTCTGATTGCGTGCACAATATTGAGCCATATCATTAGCAAACTGGTTGCCAGCTGGGATATAACCTCCAGCCTTTGAATGCGCAGCACATTTTACCACAGCTAATTGCTTAGGCAGCTGTATCGCCTAAAGCAATTTTCCAACCACTTCGGCATTCCTTATAGGGGTTCCATTAGAAGTCAAAAACCCTCTTTGGGACCAAATTTGGCCAAAATCATGCACTACACCGAAGCCATATTGACTATCGGTTATCACAGTCACTCTCACATTCTTTCCCAACTTACATGCTCTTGTTAAGGCAAACAGTTCGGCAACTTGGGCTGATTTTACTCCTTTCAGGCATGATGCTTCCAATACTGCTGCTACTGTGCATACTGCATATGCTGCACTGAGAATTCCATCATCCGTTCTCAAACATGATCCATCCACAAACATCACATAGTCACTTTCTGTCAAAGGTACATCTTTTATATCAGGACTTGGTTTGGTACAGAAATCAAGCACTTCCAAATAGTCATGGTCCACATCATCTCTGACTTCCACATTCTCAGCATCAGGTAGCAAAGTTGACGGATTTACATTCAAACATCTCAAAAGACTCACATTTGTTGCACCTAAGATGACCTTCTCATATTTAGTCAGACGACTATGCGTCATGAACTGTGTATGGCTCCTTGTTAAAAGGATTGCCACATCATGAGGTACAAACACTCGCACAGGATATCCCATCACAATTCCTTCACTTTGTTCAAGGCTCTTACATGTAGCCGCGACTGCTTTTAGACAACCTGGTAATGCTACAGCTACAGGATCCAATATAGCTGAAAAGTATGCAGTTTCCCATTTTTCTGTATTAACACAGAAAGTGCACACCCATTTCTTTCACTGCAATAGAGCTCAAACTCTTTTTCATAATCAGGCATACCAAGGGCTGGTGCTTCACACAAACTGTCTCTCAATTGTTTAAAAGCAATCAATTCTTCTTTATTCAATTCAATAGGATCTCTCACATCACTTCTTGTCAATCGTACTAATGGGTTTGCAATCACAGAAAATTTACTCATCCACTGACGACAATATCCGACCATTCCGAGGAACATTCTCACTTCTCTTTGCGTCATTGGGGCTCTCATACTCTTAATTATTTTAATCCTATCTGCAGTCACTTTCCTCAATCCTTTTTCGATTTTGTGGCCTAAATATTGTACTTCCTTTTGACAAAATTGTAATTTTGACGGAGATACTTTAAGTCCTCCATCTGCCAAATGATTTAGCAATGCTATGGTATCTACCACACAAGCTTCTCGAGTTTTTGACGCCACAAGTAGGTCGTCAATATACTGCACCAGTACTGAGCTCTCAGGCATCTTTAGATCTTCTAAGGACTTTTTCAATATCTGATTGAATATTGAGGGGCTCTCTGTATACCCCTGTGGGATTTGGCACCATGCCAAAATACGTTCGCCAAACCGGAACGCAAAAATCTGTTGACTGTCATGATGAAATGGCAATGGGATAGAAAAGAAAGCATGACACAGGTCGGTTACTGTGTACCATTCTGCATCATGAGGAATCTGGTACAAAATCACAGATGGATTTGGTACAACAGGACAACATGACACAACAATGTTGTTTCTTTTTCTCAGGTCTTGCACTATTCTAAATGTTCCATTAGGCTTTTTCAGTCCCATAATTGGTGAATTACATGGACTACTCATTATTTCTCTCAAAATACCTTGTTTAATCATTTTCTCTATTATAGGTGTGACTCCAGTAATTATCTCGGGTGTCAACTTATACTGTGGAATATTTGGGTAATTTACTCGTTCCTTTACAGAAATTTTTATGGGATCTACATTTTTCATCAAACCCACATCTTCTCCAGTAAAATCCCATACCTCTGTTTTCACTGTCTTTTTCAATTCTTGAGGCAATTCCTCAGGATCAAATACAGCAAATGCCTTGGTAATTTCCGTTTCCATGTTAGCCATTGTCATTTTGTACAACACATCCTCCTCTGGAGTCTGAAATGCTCTACCATCTGGAGTACAGAATATTGTGCAATTCATTCTGCACAGCAAATCTCTCCCTAACAAATTTAGATGGCTTGAATCGCACACAACAAATCGGTGCATTTCAGAAAATTTCCCTATTTTAACCTTGACTGGATCGGTGAGATACGTTTTTATCTGTCTGTTGGATACTCCAACTACTTGGATTGTTTCATCTGAGAGAGGAAGATTTTTAACATCAGCTGACATAACAGTTGAACGAGTAGCACCAGTATCTACTAGGAAAGTAATATTTTCATCATTAACCTTTCCATCCACAAAAGGGCCTGTCTGGTCTACTTCTAGAGTTGCGCCAAGCACGCACTCTTCTTCCTCCCCTCGGCACCGTCAATAGTTTTCGTCTAACTCACTCTCATCGCGTTGTAGCCAATACTGTGAAACAGCACTAGTGCGCGGCAGCTTAGTTACCTGTTCTTCGTTGTAGAATCCTGTCTCATTACTGTATTTCTGAGGATTTACGCTCTGTGGAAAAGGCGGTTTTGGCGCCTGATTCGGTTGGGCAACAACCTGTTGCTGTCGCTGTGGTTGACAACTCACCTCTTTCTGCACCTGTGAATTCAATGATGCATTATTATCGTTAGCACTCGGGGGAAATTTACACTCGGATTTCCAATGCCCTATTCTTCCGCATTTATGACATGGCCATTTCTTTTTGGCTTCATCTATATTAAATTGTCCCTTCCCTTTTCCAACATTAAATTTAGGTTTCATACTTGCACCATTTGCCTGTTCAATCATTTGAGCTTCCTGTCTTTCTGCCACTTTCACCTGTGCCCACATAGCTTTTTCTTTTAATTTACGCTGTTTTGCTTCAATTTCATCTCTAAAATATTTTGCATGTTTCAGCACTTCGTCTATTTTCTTATTTTGCCAGTCCACTGTATGCTGTTTAATCATTTCACTTATTTCTGGTCGTAGCCCATATACAAATTGATATACAAAATGACTCAAATCCTTTTCACTCAAATTTTCATCACCACTAAACTGCTTAAAGGCGAGAATTGACCTTTCGTAGTAGGCATGTACCGACTCTTTTGCTTCTTGATTAGTTCGGTCAATTTTTACCCAATCAGTTTCTTTAGGGGGTACTTTGTTTTTCAGAAAAGTAATTACCTGTTCATTTCTTTTCATTACTTCGGGATCAGGGGCACCTGTTTTTGGGTCTCTAGGGTACTCTTGTGTAGGCCAGCTAATCATTATTTTACATTCTGTCCATAAGTCTGCTGGTACTATTATGTCAAAAAGACTATTTAAATCAATCCATAGAACTTTTGATAATTTCACAAACCTTTCTACCTGCCTATACCACTCGACTGGCTTTTCGCGCAATCGAGGGAAATCATTTGTAAATGACAAAATATCTTGTCTAGTCCAAGGGACATGTACATATCCTCCACCTGGGATTTCTCTCATGGGACATTCTGTTACTACCTTTTCCTTTTCTCTCACTGGGAAAGCTGCAAACGTTTTATCTGAGACATCATCTCGCTTCCGAAACCACCTACTTTTCCATTTATCTACATCTCACCATTTTCTTAACAAAATGAGTAAGTCTTTAATCTGGGTTGTTCGTCCTGTAGTGTTCAGATTTTCAATATCCTTTTCGGAAAAATCTACTCGGTAAGGTTTTTGTAAAGACTTTACCTTTTCAAAGTCTATACCCATTTCATTTGCTACTTTTTCTAATCTTTCGTGTAGATTCCTTGCTCTCCATGTTATACTTTTACATAAGAATAATAATTCTTCATCCTGATAAGCTTTTAATTTCTCCGTGGGGATAGTCCCTGCTATTAATTCTTTCAAAACAATTTTCAGCTTAGCCACATCTATAGGTTGAGGTTCTGTATCTTTCCGCTGTAAGCTCCTCAACCATTCACTTAATTCTTCTGAAGTAGGTCCTACTGGATTTTTCTCGCTACTAGATTGTTCTGAACCCTTTGGTGATCCTGGAACTGATTCTGCTGTCATTATTTATTTTTACTGTATTTCTGAGGATTTACGCTCTGTGGAAAAGGCGGTTTTGGCGCCTGATTCGGTTGGGCAACAACCTGTTGCTGTTGCTGTGGTTGACAACTCACCTCTTTCTGCACCTGTGAATTCAATGATGCATTATCATCGTTAGCACTCAGGGGAAATTTACACTCGGATTTCCAATGCCCTATTCTTCCGCAATTATGACATGGCCATTTCTTTTTGGCTTCATCTATATTAAATTGTCACTTCCCTTTTCCAACATTAAATTTAGGTTTCATACCTGCACCATTTGCCTGTTCAATCATTTGAGCGTCCTGTCTTTCTGCCACTTTTACCTGTGCCCATATAGCTTTTTCTTTTAATTTACGTTGTTTTGCTTCAATTTCATCTCTAAAATATTTTGCATGTCTCAGCACCTCGTCTATTTTCTTATTTTGCCAGTCCACTGTATGCTGTTTAATCATTTCACTTATTTCTGGTCATAGCCGATATACAAATCGATATACAAAATGACTCAAATCCTTTTCACTCAAATTTTTATCACCACTAAACTGCTGAAAGGCGAGAATTAACCTTTCGTAGTAGGCATGTACCGACTCTTTTGCTTCTTGATTAGTTCGGTCAATTTTTACCCAATCAGTTTCTTTAGGGGGTACTTTGTTTTTCAGAAAAGTAATTACCTGTTCATATTTTTTCATTACTTCGGGATCAGGGGCAACTGTTTTTGGGTCTCTAGGGTACTCTTGTGTAGGCCAGCTAATCATTATTTTACATTCTGTCCATAAGTCTGCTGGTACTATTATGTCAAAAAGACTATTTAAATCAATCCATAGAACTTTTGATAATTTACAAACCTTTCTACCTGCCTATACCACTCGACTGGCTTTTCGCGCAATCGAGGGAAATCATTTGTAAATGACAAAATATCTTGTCTAGTCCAAGGGACATGTACATATCCTCCACCTGGGATTTCTCTCATGGGACATTCTGTTACTACCTTTTCCTTTTCTCTCACTGGGAAAGCTGCAAACGTTTTATCTGAGACATCATCTCGCTTCCGAAACCACCTATTTTTCCATTTATCTACATCTCCCCATTTTCTTAACAAAATGATTAAGTCTTTAATCTGGGTTGTTCGTCCTGTAGTGTTCAGATTTTCAATATCCTTTTCAGAAAAATCTACTCGGTATGGTTTTTGTAAATACTTTACCTTTTCAAAGTCTATACCCATTTCATTTGCTACTTTTTCTAATCTTTTGTGTAGATTCCTTGCTCTCCATGTTATACTTTTACATAAGAATAATAATTCTTCATCCTGATAAGCTTTTAATTTCTCCGTGGGGATAGTCCCTACTATTAATTCTTCCAAAACAATTTTCAGCTTAGCCACATCTATAGGTTGAGGTTCTGTATCTTTCCGCTGTAAGCTCCTCAACCATTCACTTAATTCTTCTGAAGTAGGTCCTACTGGATTTTTCTCACTACTAGATTGTTCTGAACCCTTTGGTGATCCTGGAACTGATTCTGCTGTCATTATTATGCTGTCCACTAAACTTTGATTTACTGTCAAGTTCTTAGGCGTACTTTGTACTGAAATACTTACTGTTTGTCTCCATGGATTCTCATCTGAACTCTTTCTTGGCCTCTTGGTCTGTTTATTACTGTTATAAGGAATCATCAGACAATGCTCACTATCCTTTTGTTTATCAAAAATAGGCATTACAGGTCCTATAGTTACAGGAACAGTTACGGCTTCCAAGTTTTTGGTCAATTCCCTAATCTTTTCAGTTAACTCTATGGTGGTTATCGCTAATTCAGCTGAATTTTCATTACCTGTTTTACCATGTTGTTTTTTCTCCATTTCTCTGAAAGGATTATTTCTTCCTACCACCTGTGATACTGATTCAAATTTTATATTTTGTGGTGTCTCTTTCATTGGGGCACTTGGTGTCAATAATGTGGAATCTGATTGATATGGGGGTGGATTTTTATAAAACATGTCGTCAAGAACATCATCCTCCGATTCATGTACACCATACCCTCCTGACTCTGTATTATTTCTCTTTTCCATACATTTTCTACTGCTAACCTCTTCAGCATGTCTCACAGGAAACAAACCATCAGTCATATTTGCGCTTCGCCATCTCCTCATTCTGTCATCATGATTCTCCTGTCCATTTGATCTACCAAACATATGCTTATACCTTCCTCCACTCCTCCATCTTTCTCTGTCATGCATCTCGTCTTCCCATTCTGCCAATGCTTTAAACTGAGTTGGTCTAGGTCTCGGTTCTAAATTCATCATTCTTTCTCTCAAATTTCTCAAAACAGCTAAATTAAATGAACCATGTTCCGGGAATGCTAAAACTCCATCATCTTTTGTATACTTTGCCCAATTGTCCAACCAAATACATGAATGATATCCGTATTTCGCAACCATAAAGGATGCGATTTTGGTGGAGGAAGCAACTGTCCCTCTCTAGTCACAATCGGTTTGTCCATTTTAAATAGACCTTTGATCTTTCCAAACCGGGACTTTTTCTCCTTTTCTGGTGGATCGTAATACATCATTTTGGGCCTCATGTAGGTAGCCAAATACCGGTCGGTAACGGCCGATTTTCGGTAAATATGCCGTTACCGACCGGTATTCAGACAAGTGAGATGTAGGAGTCCAAAAACCACTTTTCGGTAAATATGAGGCGGTAAATACCGATTCATATTTACCGAATTCCAAAATACCGAATCAGAGTTACCGAATACATAATTAACGAATCGGTAAATATGAAGTGGTAAATATGAAGTGGTAAAAATGAAAATGACATGTAGGAGCACTCGGTAATTAAGAAATCCAAGAAAATCGGTAAATAAGAGTCGGTAATTAACACGGATTGAAAGCAGGTGGTAACCATCAACAGTGCAGATAAGCAATCCCAAAATGCAACAGCGTGGACAACATGCCCGCTATGTACGTCATTGCAAGGCGCCTACATCTACAGGCAGCAGGACTGAGGGTTTGGCGACGGGAGGAACGCATCTACAGACAGCGCATCACACTATTCCAGCTGACTGATGCAGAGATACATGAGAGGTACAGGCTACACCCCGAAACCATCATGGCCTTAATCAGGGACCTGCACCCACTCCTGGACCAGCCAATAAGAAGGGCGCACGCCATACCCCCACATGTGCAGGTGCTCTGCAGCCCACATCTGTTGGCATCCGGCAGTTATCAGGTGGTGACAGCTGCGGTGGGTGGTGTATCCCAGAGTTGCCTGTCCCGTTCCTTCAGGAATTTCCTGGATGCCATGATGCCGAGAATGCACCACTACATCAGCTTCCACAACACACAGGCTGCACTGCAGTAAACAAAAACAGACATTTCTCACACGGCACAGTTCCCCCATTCCATTGGCTGCATTGATGGTACACACATCCCAATCTGTCCACCAGCTGACACAGAGCACATCTACAGGATCAGGAAGTCCACCCACTCCATCAATGTGCATACCGAATTGAATGATGTTGTGAATGGTCCTGTGGGTGGCACAACCAAAAGGTGGGCGTATGCTATTTACAACGAAGTCTGCAAGTTGTCGCACAGTGAGGCGGCTTCCAGATTGAGAGCTATTGACCAAGCAAACATGGAGAAGGCTTTAGCCGTTATAGATAATAGCTTTAGCACTCTCTCTTCTAGGATTCATACATGAGACAATAGGCACATGCAAGTACACGGCGCATGCAATGTACAAGCCCCGAATTTGGCGTGCGTCCTACGAGGTATCCCAGTGCCTGTGATTACACCTCCTTTCACTCTGCTTGCAAACGGTATTTATATAATGTTGAATAATGAAGCTTGCTGCGGGATGTGAGTGGGAATCCCGTACATAACTGTCTCGCATAAAGTTGTCTGCTGCAATACTGTTCTTCTTCCACCCCCGCATGTGCGGCTGGATGTTTCCATCTGGCCTTCGATTCCAACCTTGAAAGCAGAGTTCAACAAGTTGAGCAGAATAGAGCGCTATTGTCCCACAAAGAGGTGCCTTTGACTTCCTCTCGTGAAACATTTGTCCTTCACGTTGCTAATACGCGCACTGAGGTACAGGCGCCTCTGAATACTGACCTCCCCCTGCATTTCGGCTCTTTGATCCAAACTATTTTCAATGCCTCGTCCACGACCGGCCTGGCTCTTTTTTTTACACATGTGGGCTCGGGTCTCGTGACCTCTTTCCAACCTATTTTTGGTGTAATTCCTGCATTTGTTCATTCACTGTTCTCGAGCATCTTTGGAGGTGTCCCGCTGCTCCTGGCGCTAGTGGCAGGTGTGCTGCTTTTCCTTTTCATACTCCGGAATGGCTGCTTCTTCTGTGCCACACGAGCACCTGTCCCGTCTGCATCTTCTTCGTGATCGGATGCTTGACTTTTATGGTACTCTGCCATTGGCGACTTTGAGCCTGGCTTATGGATTATCCTTCAGGTATTCCTACTTCACCTGCGTACAACCTGTATTACACTGCCTGGATTGTCCCTTTGAATGGCCTCTGGATTTGTGCTTGACCAACATGGTGTCTCCGGTGCCGGATTTCGATCGACTGATGAGGCCCTTAGTGTCTCACGAGTTGTCCTGTTCTGGTGTCCGGATCATGGCGTGTGGTGCGGCGCATGGTATCCTGGGTAATTGGGACATCTCAGCGGCAGCCTACGACTTCTTGTCCATGAGCTATTTGGAGGAACATTCCGGGTGCCCTCTGATTGTGCTAGAGGCTCCGTTGGTTGGAGAACACGTATGTTCCTTTTCTTTACTTAATTGGATGGCTGAGACTTTTAGTGGCCCTGCAAACGATTTTTTGTTGGAAGCCGTGGCCACATATGCTGCCTATACATTCATGGATTAACTGGATTGTCGTCCATTGCGCCTGTGCTACTGGACAGCACCCTGGCGCAACATTTATTTCTTTTATATCTCTTTTTTCTCTTCCTGATGGTCGGCTTGAGTTTTTTACTATACTTGCATTGTGTTTTTTGGAATTTTATGCTGCAATTAATTGGACTTTAGGACTTTGGCGCTGCATTGGTTACGCCTTGTTCTGCTCTGACGAAACTGAACTCTGCGTTCTCTCTTTTCTTGCCTATTAAATATTGCTTCGCTCAAGGGGGCGTGTAGTGAGTTCTCCCTGAATACGTACATACATTGTTCAGTTAGCATAACCACGTTGAATGTTATGTAGCCATCTTTTTGTCTTTGCACACGACACTGCGTTTACATGTTCTTTCTTGAATAAACTGCTGACTCGAGACTTCCTTCAGACGAGTGCATTCTGTTGTTCCCTTCCCAAGCTCTGCGCAGCGACCTTGGTCTGTACATGCTGTGACACACAGTCTGGAATTTTACACAATGCATGTTTTCCACTCTAGGTTGTTCGACCCACTATTTAGCCATGACACACGCGCAGCTGCAAATACCTGACAGTTGGTGCTTTTCATATCACAGACATCATGTTTATTATTCAGACCGAAGACGAGCCTTCCTGCGAGACGGCTCCTGATGCTCCTGTGATGTGATTTCACTGAGCTGATTTTTGAGGTATGGGGTCCCCTATTCAAGCCTAAGAGACCTTCTATTATAACATAATTATGATATTAGCTACTTAGTTAAGGGAAGGTGGTAGTATCCTCGGTATTTTCCGAATCGCTAAATACCACCTCGGTATTTTCCGATTCGGTAAATACCACCTCGGTATTTACCGATTCGGTAAATTCCACCTCGGTATTTACCGATTCGGTGAATTCCGATTCGTGATTACCGAATGTTACCGAATCGGTAACTGTTACCGAATTTTTACCTACATATAACTTACCGATTCTAATTTACCGATTTGGTACGGCTCGGTATTTAAGAACCGGTAAAATGTATTTACCTACATGAGGCCCTTTGTCTTTTCAGTATCGCTAGATTTTCCATACGACTATTCTGTTGTTTTAACCAATCGTAGCGTGACTTACACTAACGCACCTATCCAGAGCGTTTATGTCACTTCTGTAATTCTCCAATCCCAGCGCGATTCACACTAACGCACCAATCCAGAGCGAATACGTCACCCTGTAATTCTCCAATCCTAGCGCGGCGCACACTAACACGCCAGTCAGGAGCGTCTACGTTGTTTTACAACTGGCCAATCCCAGCGCAGTCTTTCTGACGTCAGCTTTTCTCGCTGCTCCTGCTTCTGCTGACCCCTCCTTTACAAAATTTATCAGCAAACTTTCTTACGTTCTTTCTCATTTACAAATCTGTTAGTAACGATATAAAAACGCCACCATTATCTGTTTCGCTAACGAAAGTATAGTTCATGACCTTTCTCACAAGAATTCCGTCTTTCCCGAGAGCAGCGCTTACCTCTGCCCTACTATGGAATCGTTACATCCGTTGATAAAGTAGCACATCCCTCTACCTTACCCTTCTAACAAGCAAAAGCTAACCGTTTCTCTAGAATTAAGACACCTGTTGGAGACGCTCTGCTCCTGAGAAATAAAACCAGAGTTTCACAATTAGCCTGAATGCTATTTCACTCACGCACTTTCATACGGAAAATGTAGTTCATTCACACAGAATTCTGTCTTTCCCGAGAGCAGCGCTTACCTCTGCCCTACTACAGAATTATGACACTTGTTAATAAAGTAGCACTTCCCTCTACTGCATCCCTCTAACAAGCTTAGGGAACACCAATTACCTTTCCAGTGATAAGCGTAATCAGAGTGCCTTTTGGACTCCTGGTACTTAAGACCAAAATTTTACAGATGACCTTCGCGACCATGCATTTCTCTCATACAGAAAATGTCCCTAGCGGCAACACACGACGATGTTACCAAATCGAGCCCAGACAATGCGTTGTGCATCTTCAATCGTCACACGCTTTCCTCATGTACCAACAGGGCAACAAAAACAATTCCGTCTTTCCCGAGAACAGCGCTTACCTCTGCTCTACTACGAAATCGTTTCAAACTTCCGACTTCCTACATCCCAGAAGCCGTCAACAACATAGAACTCAACACAACTAAACATAGAGTGTTAATACATAAACCAATACTCATCCAAACATCCGCAATCAATAACCAATAAGCAAAATTGAGAAATCAATAAGCAATAATCAATCTATAAACAATAATCACCAAACCAAAACAATAAAACCATCACCCTGCTACCAGAAAAACTGATCCAGCGCAGAAACCGGGGAGAGAGTGAGAGCACAACCTTCCTCCCTACGTCGCAGACCCCCGTCACACTAACTCATTCACACACGCATTCATTGGTGGGACCCATAACACCAACACTCATACGTCTCTCTCTCACGAATCTGCACACAGGAGGGATGATGCGATTCTTGCGCTGGACATGTGGGGGGAGCACCTTATAACCTATAGGGAGAGAAAAGTTATTTTACAAAATATAAATTAGCATTCGTCGCCTATAGATCCCTAATCCTAAACACCAAGGCACTCCACCCACTTGGTCGACGGACCAATTAGTTGGATTGGTTGATGGTGATTTAGAACCAGCTAAAACACATTCAAGACTCAGAATCCTTATTTTCCTTAATGAAAAACCACAAACTCATATTTTCTTGTTAATCAATATTTGTTTATCTATATTTTCATAATGATCTATATTTTCATTTGTTTCGTCAAAAGTTTAGAATTTCTAGTACAATTTGAGTAAATCGCAGAACATCATATTTACCTAATCTGGCTATTTGGGACCTCTAATTCATTGGCTCTGCATAACCAAAATTGTCGTAAAATGTCCGAATAAGCAGGCCAAGGCTCAACGTCCAAAGTCCTCTGCTCAGCACGTTACAGTCCCCAATTTTTATCAAAGGACCAGAAATCGTGCAAGCATCTATCATAGCCCGTGGATTTGGAAAAAGTTTGCAGTCATCAAACGGCCAGGCAGCATCTGGACCATCAGGAAAGGCGTCGCGCCCTCTCTATTCTTCTACCCTTTTTATAATAATATCAGGTTAAGAAGATACATTTTTAGGCCTAGAACAGTGGTGATTGGCTGGTTGGGATCGTCCAATTCTTATTCCCAGAGTCTTAGTTCAGTCCGAGTTGTGAGGTCACTAGTTCACATTAGTATCGGCTTGTTCCGGTCTGTTGAATTCTTGATTATTCCCTTATCTTGGCAGACCACCAAACTGTTATCCTTGACCGGGAACATGATGTGTAAAGGTTGCTAAAAAGTTCACGATACCGTCCGCACATGCGCGGTTGACTCCACGCTTCACGAGACAGTGGCCACTTCTGCATACGGTGTCAGCGGCCATTTTGGATTAGGCCCGGATGTCAACTTAAGCGAAACAAACACAAAAGAATAATTAATATATAGGGATGTATGATGTTACAACGCATGCTTTTACAACGCATGCTGTTACAACGAATTTTTTACAACGCAAATGCTGTGACAACGCAAGTCTTTACAACGCAAGTCTTTACATCGACTTGCAGTAGATGGCGTGCTAACATTAAAAAAGGGTAATTTACTATTCTAACTCCAGTCCACGTTGCAGTAGGGAAGGTGTTTGGATAGTAAACTACACTATTTTTAATGTTAGCACGCCATCTAGTGCAAGTCGATGTAAAGACTTGCGTTGTAATGGCATGCGTTGTCACAGCATTTGCGTTGTAACAGTTTCGTTGTAATGGCAGTGCGTTGTAAAAGTTGCGTTGTAATGGTTGTTCACCAATATATAGAAATTATGATTCTAATGTTAACCCTTTACTAATCCCTTTATGTGTTTGTATTTATGTAGCATATATCGACATTTAAAGCAATAATAGTCCCCTTTTCGATCCTCCACGAAGATGCAAACATCACAAAGCAATATATCATGCAATATACTATTATCACATATACTATTGTTAATATGCGTACAGATTTTAGTTACATGAGTTATTAAGCCATGCAAATAGCAGTTTCCCACGTGTAATTTGGTTTTAATAATGTTGATTAATACACATGCAGCACTCGTTTAATAATATTATAATTAATAGATTATCTAATTAGTATTCCCATGCAAAATAGAGGAGGTATACAAAATTTTGCACTACCTGCTCCATCATCCTCAACACAGTACCTTCTGCCTCCTGAAGACTTCAGATGAGCTCTAAGTGCATTTAAAGCCCATCCATTTAAATCGCTTTCATAACAATGCACACGCCTCCCTTTGCAACGAGCTTCACTTGCAAACACTGATGAATCCAGCTTCTTTTATGCTTGTGCAGAGACACGTGCACAAGTTCAGAAACTCTTGCACTCCAGATAACGGCTTCTCCTGATAACGGTACATAAAGTATCTTGCACCTGTGGCACTCAGTGAATCAAATGTAACACACAGTCTTAGCTCTAATAAAGGTGCACTGCACGAGCCAAGATCCCAATTTTGGTGTTACATCCAGTCCTCCTCTGCTACACTGCCACACTTGTTGCCAGTTCACTTACCACGAAGCTGTATAACGCTGTATGAGCCAATTCCAACCTTGCTGATACCAGAGTCACGATAAATCAGCGTACATTTGAGAATTAAGCAGCCAACACTTCTACTGACTACAAGCTGTCTAGTTGAAAAGAGACTGGTTGATCTTTCAGGGAGTTTCTCTTTTCTTTTTAAGATTTCAATCTCTCTTCTCTTTGTTTCTAACAGTATGTTCACTTTATCTTCAATCTCTTTTCATGCGTGGTTCTATTTCCGGTTGTCACCAGAGTTGCAAATAAGGTAGCCAGTTCACAAAGGTTACAAAATGTAGATTTATTGAAGAAGATATCTCTTAGGTTACAGGTCATATACAAATGCACTACAAGGAGCAGCATTCTTACTGCTCAGTCCACTCTCTCCAACTAACACTCTTACAGGCACAGCCACTCAACTTTCCATTACATCACACACACTGGCTGAGCAGCAAGAAACTGAGAAACTATGGAGAGGATGCATTAAAACAACATCAGGTTAGAAAAGACACTTTTTTTTTTACAAGGTAAGCACTGTAAAGTTGTATAGCACAGACAGGTGCTACCTGCTGAGAGGTTTTACAACCACGCAGGTGATGTGATATGGGGATTATGCCAATTGTGAGGCTTCCTTTGGACAGGTGTGAGCTATTTAATGATTTCGCTAAGTCATCTACTAAATACAATATCAACATTAAAATGTAATTCATTGCATATTCTTCAGCAACTTTTTTTTAAAGTGAAATGAGCCACTTTTTGAGTCATGCAAAAATTGGTGAAGAAATAAGGAGCACAATGTAAAAAAGACACAACGTGTGTGGAACATATTTATGTTTTTCCTGTCTTTAATAATGCACATATCAAGGACCCCCTGCTAAGACTAAAGGTCTCTTCTTTTTAAACATGCACCTGAGGTGTGGGCTCCATACATTAATTTGCTATGCAATGCAATTGCTAGAGGGCAGCCCATCCCCGAATCTTGGAAGGGAGCGGAGATCGTCCCTATATATAAAAAGGGCAGTAGGAACGATCCCGCTAATTATAGACCTATCAGCTTGATAGATATATTGCAAAAGGTCCATGCTAAACAGATTTTAGATAGGCTGAATGATTGGATGACTGCAAATGATGTACTTTCTCCATGCCAAGCAGGTTTTAGAAGAAGGACATGTACTATTGACCAGGTGTTTAGATTGGTAACTATAGCCTGGAAATACACAAAGTTAAGATCTGGCCACCTATATGTGGCCTTTATTGACCTAAAGGCTGCATTTGATTCAATTCCCAGAGATCTTCTATGGCTAAACTTATTAAAGCAGGGGGTACCAAAAAAAATCCTAGTACAGCTGGTCAGGCTCCATGAGAATAATTTTGCAAGAGTGCGCTGGGGCAAAGGGGGAGAACTCACAGATGAGATACCTGTCAAGAGAGGTGTGCGCCAGGGCTGTGTCCTGGCGCCAACTCTCTTTCTTTTATATGTCAACGACATAGTTGAGTTCTTGCAAAAATCCAACCATGATTCCCCGAAATTGGGTGGGAACCATGTTTGTGCATTAACCTTTGCCGATGATACAATTTTGCTGTCGCAAACGCCAAAGGGCTTGCAATGTCTCCTAAATTCCCTTAATGAATATTGTAAATTAAAAGGCCTGGAAATAAACCCCGTAAAAACTAAATATATGTCGATAAGGCCCCATAAGTGTTTTAAGAATGACATAAAGTTGGATGGAGCGATCTTAGAGCGCGTCTCTAATTTTGTTTACCTTGGAGTAACTATTGATTCCAAACATTCCTGGAATCCACAGATAATGAAATCAAGATCAGTTTTAATACAAAACTCTGCACCAGTCATAAAGAATCTCTTTGCAACCACAACAAAGGCTATCACCCCAGCCCCAGAAGTTTACAAGTCCAGGGCCCAAACCGCCGCCCTATATGGCTGTGGGGGGGGATCTCTCTCGAACTTAACTGTGGGGGAAAACAAGATATTGAGAAAGTTAGTTGCCCTTCCCCAAAACACACCTGTGATCCCCCTGATGCTTGATTTGGGCATTAAACGAATTGGACAAAGGGCTGTTTGGATGACCTTGTCATACTGGATAAGAATATGGACCACTGAGGAACTTTATACCTATAGACAAGCATTGAGTGAAGTATTGGCCCTTGACACCCTTGTCACTTTCCCGTGGTTGGTTCATATCCGTAAATGGCTTTTGGATCTGGGCTAGAGCAGGTTTTGGGAACAGCCGAGTACGCTGACCCCCGACTCAAAGCAGGAAATTAAGACCATCTATTGGAATTTTATTTGGCACAGCGTCACTTTAAATGGTGGATTTGGCACACTTACAACCCAATTTTTAATGTTTAAAATAACCCCCTATTTCGAACAATTTCTAGATGAGATTGAACCCCGATTTTAATATTCACCCGACGAGGAAGACCGTGCCACGTATACCCAAGCAAGTCGAGACTGAGTGCTTCTTCGGCACCATCTCCGGACACAACTTATCCGTTTTGATATATACCAGATGATGGCACGGTGACTGACTGTTGAGACAGCACTTAAGGTCTTATGAAAACCCATGCTTTAAATAGATACAGACTTTGGCGTGTCTGTGAGTCAGGCAAGAAGCGTTATCTTTTGGTCCATTAAGACCCGGATTGGATCAAACACCAGGGTGTTTGCAACCAAAGAATCTTCAAAGAAAACACAAATGAGTTAAAGTTCAGAACTGGTAGCAGGATCTTTAAGGACATTGCTTACTAAAGGATTCATGATTTTAACTATTGGGACTGTATTGTACTTTTCCTGAAGAAGGTGCTGGCTGTGAATCTTGGCCCACCGAAACGCGTCGATGCTTTTAAAAAGGAAACCACTTAGAATCTAGTAATATTGGTTTGTGTGACATATAATCGAAAAGCACACTGATTTGGGTCACAATTAAAATAACTTTTTGATTTGGTGATTTCCTTATGTCAATAGGATTATAATTACAATATTTTCCTTGTATGCTGTTCCCAATTTTAATGTTGTGTTCTTTCATTACTGTATAGGTCTTTTTTAATTCTGATTGTACTGAATGTTTTTTAAATACTTATACATTGATACGATGAAATTGTTTTTGTTGCATTATCAATTATTTGATTTTGTACATCATTTTTATTATGTCTAATAAATGTATCTGATTTATTTCTTCTTATTTGTGCTTTATGCTGCTGCTGTCCATTTTCATCCCCTTGGTACGAAAGGTGCATTGGTTTGAATGTGTTGTTGACAAGGAGGTTTTTTCTTGACTAGAGATTGAACCCCTACTTGCTAAGGTACTGTATCTAAAATTTAGGTACGGCACTCTCCAGATAAAGTCTTTTACATCCAAGTGGGGGACAACGCAGAAAGGGGGAAATGACTGCAGGTGCACCCAGTGCCATTCAGGAAGTAATGAGGATATTGCGCATGTTTTATTTTTTTGCCCTGCATATAGATACCACAGAAATAAATGGATAAAACCTTTGGGCAGGAAATTATGCATTAGGAAATTCAATGAAATGTTGCGCATTCTAAAAACCGCCAGTTCCAAGCTTATTGTATTTGGTATTAGTTGATTCTTATTGGCTGTAAATTTTATAAGGATGAAGAAAGGGCTTCAATTTTAATCTCATGAATTTTAATAATATGTTTTAATTGTATGAGACTTACATGAAAATTGAAAATGCTGATTTGTTGATAGTCGATGACAGCATATAATTACAGTTTAGATGAAAATGCTTACATTATGTCATGCAAAAGGTATAATACCCTGCATTTTGCACTTTATGGAAATAACTGGATGTTTGTTAAGTGTAAAATTTAGTTTTGAAGCACTACGGAGTAATCCACATGACAAAGTATCCCTAATGATAAAGTATTCTGCACTATGCACCTTGAATTCTATGGAATCAATTATGTTGCTGCTATTGATAGAATCAGGTGTTCTCCACTGTATTGTAAATTATTAATGCGAGGATCAATGTATTGCACATGTATATATACTTTTCCTTTTTATGTTTTTGTACTTATTGATGCTTTTATGATTTTGTGAATCGAATAAAGATGCTTTATATATATATATATATATATAAAGGTCTCCTAGGGCAGGGCAATAACAATTTGAATACAAACACCCTAGGCAGTCTGAATACTACACTAAATCATTATGTGAGACAACAGCAACATATTCGAATGGAAACTCAGTGTGCACAGTGTTTATAAAGCCATATTTAAATTTTATTTAATTAGTGTTACAAAAGATATATCTTAAATAGTATCAAGGATGCAACATGATTTCAATTAATAATGCAGAATTACATTACATAACCAATAAAGACAAAAATTAATACAAATCATTGTGTGATGCGACAAACATGATTACAAATAGACAGAAAAAGGCGGTGGCTGTAACAGAGATCTTCTCTGTTACAGCCACCGCCTTTTTCTTTATTTGTTATGTAATGTAATTCTGCATTATTAATTGCAATATGTTTGCTGTTGTCTCACATAATGATTTAGTGTAGTATTCAGACTGCCTAGGGTGTTTGTATTCAAATTTTTTCCTGTCTTTAATAACACATGTATGTTATGTAATGTAATGTTGCGTATATTTCTAGAGCACACGCACACCGAAAACGGTTTCATGAGGCTAAGGTAACTGGAACATAGCACACAACTGATCGTTACTCATAAGCGAGCTGAAAAGCTAGGTCTTTAGAAGTTTCCTGAACACATTATAACAAGGGGTGCGAGCCAGTACGATGCGTGCGTCGGACAGCCTGTGCGAGCCAGAGTGTCCGGTTCGCAAAAGCATCCGGAGTAGGACTGTGGGGGTCCGCGTCGGACCCCCTGACATCCGCAACCCCACAATTCGGACACAGGGGGAGACCTCCCCAACACAGGCATGTACGGTGCGGATGGCACCGACCGGTACCCACTGTAGGGGGTGCACTTGTTCGAGACGTACTCATTCAGTCAATGGGAGCCCCTGTACGCGACGTACGACCGGCTCCCATTGACTTCTATGGGAGTCCGACCGAACCGAGTCCGACAGCATACGTGCGCATCGTACTCGCTCGGTCGGACTGTAGGGGTTCGGCTCGGTCGAAAAACACTCCAGATCCGACTCGGTCAGAGTGCTTTCCGACCCGGATCGGAATTGGCCCCTTAATGTTAATTACATTTTGCATTTTTTAGTTTCGTAGTAGGTTGTGGGTTTATAGGGGAATAGGGTGGGAAGTTATTTCATTATAATAAATTAATTATTATTTTTTATTTATTTAATTTACATTTTATACTGTTAATTGTGGGAAGTCATTTATTTGTAATTAATTATTAATTGGTTGTTAATTAACAGTAATTAATTAATTAATTGATAATTATGGTAGTTGTGTGATTGTGTGTTGTGGGGTTTATAGGAGTAAAGGGTGAAAAGTAATTTATTATTGATTAATTAATAAGGAGTTGTTAATTTATATTAACTAATTAATTGATAATTAATTATGGTAATTGTGTGATTGTTTTTTTTAGGTGCGGTTTGTGTGGTTTATGGGGTAAAGGGTGGAAAGTAATTTATTTTTGATTAATTAAAAATTAGTTGATCATTAATATTAATTAATTAATATTTAATTAGGGTATGCGTTTATATTTGTTTGTGTGTGGGTTTTATTGTTATAGGGGTACAGTGTGGGTAGTAAATTAATTTTACTTACATTATAATAAGTTGTTAAATACTATTAGTTGTGTAATTGAAAATAAGGTTTAATTGTGTCATTGATTTTTTTACAGTTTAATTTTAGGTGTGAGTTGTGGGGATTATAGGTTTAAAGTGTGAGAAGTTAAACAATTTTTATGAGTTTTAATTTGTTCTTTACTTAATAATATTTCTTTATTTGGTAATTAATTATGTTAGTTAAGGAAGTACAGTTTAAAAAAAAAATTGATGTGGGTTGTGAATTTTGTGGTTTTATAGGGTAAGGAATAAAAAAAGTAAATGAATGCAATAATTAATGTTTTTGTTTTATAAATAAGTATGTATTTGCTTGGAAATTATTTGTTATTTTATTTAATATAATATCTGTAGGTATTTGTCATATGTAATTAACATTATAATATGTTTTTTAATTATTTAATTAAATATTTTTGTATTTTAATTTTCAACATTTTTTTTATTTCTTTTGTTTTTGAAATATTTTTGTTGTTAAAATTGTGTTTGTTTTTAATTTCGAACTGACTGGAGTGAGAATATTAATTGTTACGCCTCTGCAATCCAAAACCTTCCCTACTGTTGCAGTCTCTGGAGTGGGAATAGTAATTTTTACCCCTCCGCTATCCAAAACTTTCCCTACTGTTGCACTGACTGGTGTGGGAATAGTAATTTTTACCACTCCGCTATCCAACACTTTCCTTACTGTTGCACTCACTGGAGTGGGAATATTAATTTTTACCCCTCCGCTATCCAACACTTTGCCTACTGTTGCACTCACTGGAGTGGGAATAGTGATTTTTTCCCCTCCGCTATCCAACACTTTCCCTACTGTTGCACTCACTGGAGTGGAAATAGTAATGTTTACCCCTCGGCTATCCAAAACTTTCCCTACTGTTGCACTCACTGGAGTGGGAATAGTAATTTTCAGCCTTCCGCTATGCAACACTTTCCCTACTGTTGCACTCACTGGAGTGGGAATAGTAATTGTAACCACTCGTTATCCAACACTTTCCCTACTGTTGCACTCACTGGACTGGGAATAGTAATTTTTACCCCTCCGCTTTGCAACACTTACCCTACTGTTGCACTCACTGGATTGGGAAATTTAAGTTTGAAGATTTTTAAATAGTTTAATGTTTTAATTTATAATAGAATGTTATTTTTAATTAGATTTTATTTTACTGGTTCACACACACACACACACATATATATATATATAGATATCTATATATATATGTACATTTTATATTATTTTTAAATTATAAAATAAATGAAAATTAATAGTTTATTAATTGTTTTAAAGTAAATATATATGAATTATTATGAATAGGTTTAACTTTTTTTAATTAAGTTTATTTATCATTTTTTTAAATTTAAATTAAATCTACTTTATTTTTGTAATTAATGTTATTATTTAACATATTAAATATTTATTATTTTATTGTATGCAAATACACTCTACGCCACTGTACTCTATGCCACTGCTCTCTTCACCACTGCACTCTATACCACTCCAGTCTAGGCCACTCCACTCTACTTTGCAACACTGCACTCTATGCCACTGCACTCTATGCAATAACACTCTATGCCAATGCACCCTACTCTGTACCACTCCACTCTATGCCCCTGCACTCTACATCAATCCATTGTATGCCACTCTAAGCTACTCTGCACCACTCCATAAAATGCCACTGCACTCTACACCACTGCACTCTACGCCTCAGCACTCTACACCACTGTACTCTACTCTGCACCACTGTAGTCTATGCCACTGCTCTCTATGCCACTGCACTCAATGTAATGCATTCTCTGCCACTGAACTCTCCACCACTGTACTCTGCACTACTGCCCTCTATGCCAATGCACTCTACACCACTCTACTCAGCATCAGTTGACTATATGCCACTGAACTCTGCAGCACTCCACTCTACACTACTGCACTCTACGTCTCTCCTCTCTACACCACTATACTCTACTGGGCACCACTCTATGTCACTGCACTCTACACCACTCTACTCTGCACCACTCTATGCCACTACACTCTATGCCACTACACTCTACACCACTGCACTCTACGCCACTCTACTCTATGTCACTGTACTCTATGTCACTCTACTATGCACAACTCCACTCTGCACGACTGCACTCTACACCACTGCACTCTGCTGCTCACCACTCTAATCTACGCCACTGCATTCTACAATACTGCATTATACGCAGTGGAATTCTATGCCACTGTACTCTACACCAGTGCACTCTACACCAGTCCACTTTACTCTGCTCTATGCCCCTCCACTTCACTGTACACAGCTGCACTCTAATCTCCTCTGCATCACTCTACTCTATGCCACTGCACTCTATGCCACTGCACTCAATGTAAAGCATTCTCTGCCACTGATCTCTCCACCACTGTTCTCTGCACTACTGCCCTCTATGCCAATGCACTCTACGCCACTCTACTCTGCATCCGTGAACTATATGCCACTGCACTCTGCAGCACTCCACTCTACATTACTGCACTCTACGCCTCTCCTCTCTACACCACTATACTCTACTGGGCACCACTCTATGCCACTGCACACTACGCCACTCTACTCTGCACCACTCTATGCCACTACACTCTATGCCACTACACTCTACGCCACTACACTCTACACCACTGCACTCTACGCCACTCTACTCTATGTCTCGGTACTCTATGTCACTGTACTCTGCACAACTCCACTCTGCACCACTGCTCTCTACAACACTGCACTCTACTACTCACCACTCTAATATACGCCACTGCATTCTACAATACTGCATTATAAGCAGTGGAATTCTATGCCACTGTACTCTACACCAGTGCACTCTACACCAGTCCACTTTTCTCTGCTCTATGCCCCTCCACTCCACTGTACACAGCTGCACTCTACTCTCCTCTGCATCACTCTACTCTATGCCACTGCACTCTATGCCACTGCATACTGCATCACTGCAATCTATGCCACTCTAGTGTACGCAACTGCATTTAATGCCACTGCACTCTACGCCACTCTACTCTATGCTACTGCACTCTATGCCAATGCACTCTATGTCACTCTACACCACTGTATTCTACAACACTCTACTCTGCAACACTGCACTCTATGCCTCTGAACTTTACTCTGCACTACTGCAGTCTTTGCCAATGTACTCTATGCTACTGTACGCTGCATCACTCTACTATACGCCACTGCACTCTGCAACACTTCACTCTGTGCCACTGCACTCTGCCACTAGTCTATGGCACTATACTCTACTCTGCACCACTCTACTCTGCACAACTTTATGCCACTCTACTCTGCACCACTCTACATCACTGCACTATATGACACTCTTCTTTGCTCTGCACCACTGCACTATACGCCATTGTACTC
The DNA here is from genome assembly GCF_964204655.1 of Triturus cristatus. Classification (NCBI taxonomy): domain Eukaryota; kingdom Metazoa; phylum Chordata; class Amphibia; order Caudata; family Salamandridae; genus Triturus; species Triturus cristatus. The sequence goes on from NC_140588.1 coordinate 496,531,655, forward strand.
TATACCACTCTACTACACTCTGCACCACTAAACTCTGCACCACTGCATTCTATGCTACTTCACTCTACTCTGCAACACTATAATCTATGTCACTCCATTCTACGATGCTGCATTGTACTCTTCTGAATTCTATGCCTCTGCACTCTACACCTTTACATTCTACTCCACTCAACACCAATGCACTCTACACTCTAAACTATGCCACTCCACTGTACGCCACTCTACACATTTCTCAATGCCACTCCAAATGCACGACACACTATGCCACTCCACTCTATGACGTTCTACTCCACTCTTCACCATTTCTCTCTATGACACTCCACATCACTCACCTCTATGCCAGTAACATTTAGTCATGCTGAATAGAAGCTATGCTGGTGTAGAATATGGCTAACACATTGGCAAAGTCAATAGTTCTTTCAAATGCGATACCTATTGGTTTTGCCAATGTTTGTTTCATTATTGTATTTGCTGAAATTGCATACACTTGCAATAATGTTGAGTAATTAACTCTCACCCTCCCCCCTCATCATTTATAGCAGCAGATGTCCCTTGTGGGCACCGATTGGTGCCGATGTTTTTACACTAGATGCAAATATGATGCATTGTGGGCCACATGGTCTTTCCTGAGAGTTGGATTCTCAAGTGCTCTGAAAACCGAAATCACCAACCCTTGTAAAGAAATACCTACATTAGTACACTGCAATAGTAAACCTATCTCATTGTGTAAGCTTTACCTAAATTCTCAGGGCCAATTTAATTGCATATGATTCCACTTATTTGTTGATCATTTTCCTAGACTTTATTTCTCGTATTTTACAATCCTCCCTTGCATTTGCGATTAATGTTTTTCCCATGATTTGTACACTGTCTGAGGGGTTTTGGAAGAACACTGCTTTTAAAATCCTTTTAAAATAAATACATATCCCTCAACTTACTTTTGGTTTCTGGCCTCGTTATCTTCCAAACTAACACGACACTTGTCTGATTGACAGCGCTAAACCAGACAGGTATGTGCCAGCACGCCTCCCAATTCTTTCCAGCAAGCACAGCCGCTTTTGAAACTGTACCCCCAGCCATCAGGCCAGGTCTCAAGTGTAATCTGCAGAAGGCCCTTTGCTGACCTTGTACCACCTGACATCTTCTCCTCTTTCTGACCTGAATTTTACCTTTTGCTTAACACCCTCTTCTTTCTCTCTAAATCCTTTTCAGTAGATCCTACTCTTGCCATGATTATTCGAGATAAACCTTTTGTGCGGGAAGGGATGAAAAGATCTTTTATTGAAGCCGAGATAATTCCTGGGCACAGCTTCTCTATTGTCTACCAGCAGAGCGACGGGCTCCTCTGGCTGGCACTTCCTTCTAGCACTCTGCTGACAGACTGTGAGCTAAGCAGTACACAGAAGGTGGAATGCCTTGAGTATCATGGGCTCCAGTGTTTGTTGTATTGCTGTTTAGGTGAAAAGCCTTCAGTCCCATTAGATAATATTGTACCTTCACAGTCTCAGGCCCTTGTTAACAAGCAGCTAGAAGGAGGATTCCTGGGAACTGGTCTCGCTTTAACCTACTCCCACCATAACGTGAGTATCTAAATTATTGAATTACTACAAAAGTGTTTCCTGAACTTCTTTTGCTAAAAAATCTTTCCCCAAAAACTATTTATAATAACCTTATTTTTCCATAACATCTCAGAGCAATTTTATCATTGCATTCTATGGCTGAAAAAACAAAATATATAAAAAAAAATAGGAATTTCGAATTGAACAATACAGTTTAATAAATCGCATTTATTAACTATAAGTAGAGAACACTGTCTAAATAAGTAACACTCCTTAACACTGTTATGCCATTTTCTTTTTTTACAATTAAACAAAAGGTAAGAAAAAAGTTGTTCAAAGCAACAAAGGAATATCTTCATTGTTAATATGTTTCAAAAAGGTTACTTAGAAATTAAATCTATTTGAAAGGCTGGTTTTTTGCATGTTAGATGGACTACATTAGGGGTGGAGGTTATGGGGTGACTTCTACCCAGGAGATATAGGGAACATAGTCCCTCTCCTTGGCAAAGTTGCTGACTAGGTAATGTACACAACAAAACTTTTTTTTTTTTTACGGAATTACGGAATTTAAGATATAAGAAAAACAAAAGTTAAATAAAAAGATTTTAGACAGAAGTTGACTTTAAAAAAATATACCTTGGCACAAAATACGTGCAGTACTTCTGGCTTGTTATGGAGTGAGTTAAGAGTTCTAAAAGAGTAAGTCACACCTACTCATAGCAAACTCTTTGGGTATCAGGTAATTAATGTGGTGAAAGCTGTAAAACCTTTGTAAATAGCCTGGAATAGTGGAGACAAAATGTGGTGTTAGGCACCTGGCCTTCGGGAATACAGAATTAGTGTGGTTTGTTTATGAGTCAATGCAAGTGACAAAGCTCAACCACGTGCCTGGAAAAACAGGTGAGTTTATTAGAATCATCTCAATTTGAGGGTTATTTTTAAGTCTTACTTGTGGTATTAGGGTGATTCACCAAATCGAACGTAAATATCAGTTGACAGAATGTAGGCCTTTTGATGGATGATGAAGAACAAATAGCTTAGTAAGGTAGCTTAGACTATATAAAGCTTTATGACACTTCTGGTGCCGATTTTGTTCAATGTATAGTGCAATTAATTACCTCCATTTCTAGTTCCACAGTTTAGCATCTGAAGTGTAATTTTGTTTATGAACCTATTTTAAAGGTTCAAATTAAGTCCTCGGTCAGGAATTGCTGGTCTGTCGATTATTTAGAACGGTCTGCCTAGCAATCAGTAGCAGCTGTTACCAGACACAGGTGGCGGCACAGGGGCTGAGGGGGGCGAAAAAAGGGAAAAAAACACTTACCTAAAAACGGCCGGCTGCCGCCTCTCCTCAGTTCTCTTCTTCCTGTCTCCAGTCCGGCAGCAGGAAGCAGCAGGGAAGAAACCGGGGTGCCAGTCTCTCAAGCTCCCCTGAGCCAATCACAATGCTCACAGTACAATAATGCACATTTGTCATTACAACTACATGGCTGATTTCTACCTTTGCTAAACACAGCCATCAACCAATCACATCACCAGTTCTAAACCCCATGTTCTGTGGTATATCATCTCATACGAGGACGACACCCAGCAGATCCTCGACCTCACCAAGGACCCTGCCACCGCCAAAACCAACTTCCACGAAGGAATGAAGGCCGTCGCAGAATGGATAAAGAACAGTCGCCTGAAACTGAACACGGACAAGACAGAGGTCCTCATCCTCGGGCCCACCCCCTCCGCCTGGGATGACTCCTGATGGCCGACCTCGCTGGGAGCTGCGCCAACACCCACCAACCATGCATGCAACCTGGGGTTCATCCTGGACTCATCACTGTCAATGACCCAGCAAGTCAACGCCGTCTCCTCCTCCTGCTTCAACACCCTCCGCATGCTTCGCAAGATCTACAGATGGATCCCCACAGGAACCAGAAGGACGGTCACCCAGGCCCTCGTCACCAGCAGACTGGACTACGGCAACGCCCTCTACGCAGGAACCACAGCCAAACTCCAGAAAAGACTTCAACGCATACAGAACGCCTCCACACGCATCGTCCTCGACATCCCCCGCCACAGCCACATCACTGCCCACCTGAGAGACCTGCACTGGCTCCCTGTCAACAAGAGGATCACCTTCAAGCTCCTCACCCACGCTCACAAAGCACTCCACGACGCCGGACCTACATACCTCAACAAACAACTCACCTTCTACACCCCCAACCACCAGCTTCGCTCCGCTGACCTCGCCCTCGCCACCATTCCACGCATACACCGAACGACCACCGGCGGCAGATCCTTCTCCCACCTCGCCGCCAAGACATGGAACACCCTCCCCATCCACCTGCGACAGACCCAGGACCTGCTGACCTTCAGGAGACTTCTCAATACCTGGATGTTCAAGCAGTAGCAGCCCCCCCCCCCAGCACCTTGAGACCCTCACGGGTGAGTAGCGCGCTCTACGAATGCTTGATTGATTGATTGATTTATCATGAACTTTGTACAGTATAGCATAGCACAATATACAACATATAAGTTTACAATTTCTTACACTATTTATATATACAGCCAGAAAATTATTTTGTGGATACTAAAATTCATATTTTTGCAGATATAACATTCACACGTTTTCACATATTGGTACAGTACCTGTCATTTTAATTACACACTTCACTTTACGCCACTCCAGTGTATAAGAGTTGACTTCATGTCACTGAACTCTACACTATTTACAGTATGCCATTCCACTTTATGACACTCCAGTATACGCCATTAAATTGTATGCTAATCCTCTGTACGTTATCCAACTCTACTCCACCCAACTCAACTGTAGGCCTCTCCAGTCTACACCACTATACTCGACGTTATTATATTGTTCAGAGCTGTATTCTATTATACTTTCGTGTATGCTACTTTACTGGATGAACATACAATGTACTGCTCACAACTGTTCGCTATTCCTCAGTACGCATCTCCACTTTACTCTATTCCACTATAAGCTATTCCACTATTCCCCACTTTATGGTACACTACTGGAGTGTATGCTATTCCAGTGTATGCTAATCCACTGTGCGGCACTCAATTCTACTAAAATGCAGCATACGCCACTTCAGTGCACCACAATGTACTGGATGCTATTTCACTTTACAAAACTACAGTCTGAGTCACTCCACAAAACAACACTTAACTGTATGTTACTAGACTATACACGTCTATAATTAACCCTATTGAATTGCACGACACTTTACTGCACTCTACTTTATTATACACCACTCCAATGTACATGTTAAGACTTAACACCAGTAAACTCTATGTTATTGCAGTAAACACTACTTAATTGTACACTGCCCCACTGTATGGCACTTCACTTTAGACTACTCCAGTATATGCCATTGCACTGTACCCTATAACACTGTGCATGACTGTAGCGTACACTATTCCAGTCTGCACCACTGCAATGTACGGCAATCCAATATACACTACTTCACTTTATCAATTGTACTTTACACGACACTGTATGACACCCAACTTTATGTAAGCCCACTATACACCACTCAACTGTGCACCACTCCGCTGTATGGCACTCCCATGAACCCCCCGCCAGTGTACGCTCTTTCAGTTTATGCCGCTCCATTGTACCACACTCCACAGTATGCCACTTGACTGTACACTATTTTAGTATATAATATTCCAGAATATGCTCCTACACGATGCAACACTTCACTCTATAGCACTTCACTGTAGGCCAGTGCAGTCTATGTGAATACACTCTCCAATATTTTCAAGACTCAACTCCATTTTACCACACTCACCTTTATGCTATTCCACTGTATACCACTGCCACATAAGTGACTACACTCTATGACACTGCAATATTCACTACTCCACTGTATCCGACATCAGTGTACGTCACTCCACAGTATGCAAATCCACTCAACGCCACTCTGCTGTATACTATTCCAGTGTATGCCACTCAGTATACTTAAATCCACTTTAATCCATTTCAGTATGCCAAAATATACTGTATCACAGTACACTATACAACACTATCCTCCAGTAAATTCTACCACACTCCACCTTATTAACAATCCACTCCAAACCAGTAAAATGTACCAATATTACACATGTGTCACTGACATAAGAAAAACTATTGAAATTCACACAAGAAAACAAAGGTTAGAGATAAATTATAGTTACAAAAAAAAGTCTTTAAGTTTGGTATACAAACACAACTTAAACTACACAAACTTTAGAAATGATACAGTTATAGTTATAGCTTTAATTTATCACTTAAGCAGCACTTTCAAAGTAATACGTCCTACTTATAACTCCCATTTACACTTCCGCACCACCTTAACATTCAGATAACTCAATCACCTCCTTACACTGTCTTCTCACCTCACTCGCCACACATTAACTATTGCTCTCCCCTTCTCCATGCACTACCTATACCCTTGCATGTTACAGAAGTTAGAGCATGGGAAATCATTGCATTAATAATTACACTAATAACATCTCAAATACTTAAAAAGTCTAAATACAGCGTATGGTACAGTGGCAAGATTCTTTGGCTATGCCATCTCCCCTTCTGCATTGACCCCATAGATTCACTCCTGTGGTATCCCTGGTAATCTGTGGATTTGCCATCTCTATTTTTGGGTGGTTCCCTGCTGTGGATCCATTTATCTTTGGCTTGTGCCATCTCTGCTGCAGAGTGGACCCTATACACCTATACTGCAATGTTTATGTTTTGTTTCTTGAGTTGTGACTCTTTTCTTTGGTGGCACCACAGACCATTTTCTGTGGTGTCTCTGGTTATCCTTGGATTGTGCCATCTCCATTTCTCGATGGACCTGTTAAACCCACTACCTCTACCTTGGAATCAATAGTCATTCTTGGAATGCATCACAGCAAATCCTAGATGGAGCCAATCCTATTTCTAGTATCAACATACCTTGTCAACAATAGATGTAAACTCAATATTGTAATTGTGGTAGGTATGTGCAAATGTGACTTTATTCCTTACACATCTTTCTCATACACTGCATAATTCAGAGCACCTGCATGGTCAACGCAACAAGTTGCAAGGACACCTCCATGTCTCATGTAAGACACCAAAAGTGTAAGACACTTCCTGTCTCTTCATTTCACTCTTGCTGGTTCTTATTCATGCTTGCTTTCACCCTTATCACTGTACCCCATCTTTCACTTCCTCTTTTTAATTTTTCTTTATTTCTGCCTCCTGCTCTAGGTCAAACTTTGATGATGCAAAATAATTTGTAATCCCCAAAAATGATTGCCGATACCAACCATCTATACCCACTGGCACAAATTAAGGGGCATATTCTCAAGGTGATATCGCCGCGCTAGCTGCACTTTTCTGCCGCTAAAGTGGGGATACTTTTATCGCCGTATTCTCAAGCTGCCGCTAACAGACGTTAGCAACAGCTTTCAGGCGATAGCGGCGGCTAATAACATCACCAACGATGTTAGTGACAACTAACGCTAATCATATGCAATGTAGGCGTTCCCGTGTTAAAACGCACGCTAAACCCACTTAGCAATATTCACAAAGATCGCCCGGACCGGCGATGCGATAAAAAAACACACACTAAGGCCCGTTAGCTGCTGGAACTTAAGACCTAAAAAAAGGAGTTCTTAAAAATGGTGATAAATAGCAGTATATAAGGGAGACTAGCCCAGAGCCTCATCTGAAGACCCACTGACGCCATGGAGGTTATAATCACGCAGCTTGGAGCACCAAGAAGGCCACAACAACCACCGCCTCTGCCACCTCCCCCAGGACCACCACCGAGGCTGCGCCGAATAAGACAGCGGGTCCATCGCCGATGCCTCAGCCTCACAGACCTAACACCAGAGGATGTCATTGCCCACTACAGGCTCAAAAGGACATCCATCCGCTGCATCCTGACCCAGATAGCCCACAGGCTAACGGCACCAACACAGTGGATAACCAACATCCCTCCGCAAACAAAGCTGCTGGCTGTGCTGCACATGTTGGCCTCTGGTAGCTTTCAATTAACAACTGCCAGAGTCGGAGGAGTCTCACCTCCAGCCCTATCAAAGTTCCTCACAACTGTTTTGGATGGCATCATCAGCCTGATACCCCAGCACCTGCGCTTCCCCAACACTGCGCAGGAACAGCTGGAGTTCTATGCCTTAGCTGACTTCCCGCATGTGTTGGGGGCAATTGACTGCACACATGTGCTACTTGTGCCTCCTGCCGACACTGCACACATATACCGCAAAAGAAAGCACACACATTCCATCATTTGCAGGCAATAGTGGACCACCGGGGCCTGTTCACCAATGTCGTAGCCATGTTCCCAGGCAGTGTGCATGATTCATACATCTTCCGCCAGTCCATCATCAACCAGCGCTTTCAGGATGGGACAGATGGAAATGCACTGCTCGTTGGTAAGTACTAACTGAACACACCACACACCTCAACTCCACAATCATGGAACTCACAACTGTGAGAATGCACACATTCCATACTCACATACAACATACCAATCAACATGCCCACCTACCAGGCACCACAACACAAGTAACTGTGGTAACTGGGGCCATCCATGTAGACAAACCATCCCCAAAGGCATAGCCCCTCTGCCACACAATTGCAAATGTGGGGAGAGGTGGGAACCAAGTATATGCGATGGAGATACCCGACCTAAGAAGAAAGAATATACATAAGGCTGAGTGTGGAGGTGGTGTGCTGGACAGTCTTGAGTGTGCAGAGCACAGACATGTCCATGTGGGCACATAGTGGATGTCCGTTGTCCAGCCTGATGGCAATGACAGCGATAGTGACTGACCTACCTAACGGGGGTGGGTACCATGTGAAGGTAGCATGGAGGATGCAGAGTCTGTCGAAGCTGCTGCAGGCCACTGCGTAGACCAGTGTGTACATGGAAAGGGGGGATTCGAGTACGATGCATAGGTACCTAGAATTGTTGTGGGGGCTGCCGAAGGCAGTAGCCCACCAGGTGTTGCCTCATGCTGATGGGGTGCTCACGAGGATGAGGACTAATGTCTCATCTTTGTAGATCACCCCCCAGCTGTTGAACATCCATGTTGCAACTTGCAGCAATCCTCCATGGAACCCCAGTCTGGTGTGTGTGGGCACCTTGTTGAGGGAGAGTATGAGCTAGGAGTCCTTATAGGTGGTGATGTCCAATGGTTCCATTCATGTAGTTCCAGTTCTACTCCAGGCATCTGCAGATGCATCTGTCATCTTGGATGTTGTTGGTGAGCGAGGTGGCATTCATATCACGCTGTATGTTGGAGTTGCATATTGGGGCAAGTGTGCATGCGCAGTCGAGATACATGTGTGGAAATTCCGGACAGCACTGTTGTTGTTGCCTGCAGCATTGTGGGTGTTGCAGTTGATGGTGGAGTGTACAAGATCCCCAGTGACTCTGCTCCAGTAACTCTGTGTGCCGCCGGCTGTGGGTTTGGGTTCCATGGTGTTTCACGGCGAGGAAGTGTACGCTGTGCTGGTCACACCACGGGTGTTGAGTGTTGTCGATGAAGTGGATGCAGCTTCCATATGTGAAGATGGGGTCAAAGGTGTGCCCTGGCTTGTGACTGAGTGTTGAGAAGAGTTGGCTCAGTTCAGTGTTAGCAAGCATCTGCCAGAGGCTAATGGATTTGGAGTTGTTGTGGTATGTTTGTTTTGTTTTTCAGATTTATAGCGCGCATAGCTGCCCCAGCAATGGGGCGTCCCAGCGCGATCAGAGACACGAGAGAGTGGAGGGGTAGGAGGCGATTATACAACGGCAGGGAAGAGCCAGGTCCTGATCGCCTTGCGGAAGGAGAAATGAGTCTGTATCTGTCTGATGGAGAGAGGGAGTCGGTTCCACAGTAACGCTGCAAGACAGCGGAAAGACCGCCCCCCGGCTTTTGCTCTCACCGTCCGGGGTACAATAGCCAGCAGCTGATTGGATGATCTAAGAGATCGCTGAGGTGTATATGGTTGAAGTAGCTTAGATAGACCCAATGGAGCCTGTTGAGAGAGAATTTTATGAGCAACACATAAGGTTTTAAATTTAATTCTTTTCTCAACAGGCAACCAATGCAGCTTGGGGAGGATGTGGGCAACCGATGCAGATCTCGGGAGTGCCACTAGCATACGTGCTGCGGCATTCTGAGCTCTCTGTAAACGCATGATACAGGATTTGTTTGCCCCAAGATATAATCCATTCCCATAATCCAGTCTCGATAGTATAGTCGCCTGGATGATGGTCTGACGATCTCTAGGGGGAAAAAAGCCCAGTACTGGCTTCAAACCACGCAGTAGGCCAAAACATGACCCAGCCACAGCCTTGGCTTGCAAGTCAAAAGTCAGTCCGCTATCAATCCAGAAACCCAAGTTTTTGACCGCTTCTTTGGGCACAGGGGCTGGCTTAGGGTTGTCAGGCCAGCAATGATCAGACCATAGGTCCCGATCTTTTCCAAATACTAACACCTCGGATTTACTGGCGTTAAGTTGAAGGTAATTGCTGGCCATCCAGTCTGCCACCTCAACCAGATCTTCCCTGAATCTACTTAGATTGGCGGTGTTCTTTTTAGAGTAGGCAATCACTAATTGGGTGTCGTCAGCGTATGACACCATTGACAGACTCCTCTTCCGAGCCACCTGGGCCAGAGGTTGCATGTAGATATTAAACAAGAGGGGGCTCAGGATTGACCCCTGAGGCACTCCTCGTTGTAGGGCATACCTCCGGGATTGAAATGGTGGCATCCAAATCTGAAAAGATCTTCCCGTTAGAAAGGCTCGGCACCAGTCGAGAGCCAGATCCCTCACTCCAATATCAGATAGCCGCTTCAGTAGGATTTCATGGGAGACCGTGTCAAAGGCGGCACTTAGATCGAGAAGAACTAAGGCCGCCGAGTCCCCTACATCCAGTATCCCTTGGATTTCCTCCGTCACTGTCAACAAGGCAGACTCCGTGCCATGCCGGGCTCTAAAACCGTTCTGCGACGGGTCAAGGATAGTGTTCTGTTCAATAAACTCCGTCAGAATAGTCTGAACATGTAGTTCTACCATTTTCACTAAAAAGGAAGTTGCGAAATGGGACGATAGTTACCCGGCTCGGCTGGGTCCAGCGACGGTTTTTTCAGCAGAGGGATAACTTTTGCGTGTTTCCATGTTGCAGGTACTATAGCTGACTCTAGAGAGAGATTCATCAATTCAAGATACACTGGTAGAATGGATGGCATGACTTGAGAAAGATTTTTTGGGGCCAATGGATCAATAGGTGAACCAGATTTAAATTTTTTGAACAGAACCTCCAGGCTTGTTAGAGATAGCACTGGAAACGATAGCAAGCTATTTAGGCCTTGGGAGGCCGGGACAGTGGGCCCAATCTTCGTAACAGGATCAGCGGCTACCGGTAGATTTTGATATATTTTATCCACTTTGTTAATAAAGTAGTTGGCCAGCTCATCGCATTGGTTATTGGAAGAAATTGGAGAACTTTTAGCCATATCACCGGTCTTCATAGTGTTAAGCAAGGAGAAAATTGTTTTAGATGGATTCGAGCTAGTTAGGATAGTATTTCTTATATACTCAGCTCTGGCTCTCCGAATTTGCTTATGATAAAGATTAATGGCTGTTCGGTAATTAGATTTCCCCACTGCATCGTAAGAGCGTCTCCATGTACGTTCCAACTGTTTACAATGCTTCTTTGCCTTAGATAGCGACTCGTTGAACCAAGGTTAAGTTTGGTCCCGTTTTACCCTCGTCAGCTTAGCTGGGATGCAATCGTCCAGACCTGCTGTTACCCAGTCATGGACTAGCAAATCCGCAACCTCCAGATCTTGAGGTAGTTGAGGCCTATGGCTCGACCAGTACACCGACAGCTTACTGCTGTCTAGCTTGTGCCATGGTCGTTTAAAGGTGGAAGTCGGGCAATGTTCTCTCAGCTGGCCCTGCCATCTTAGTGTAAAGGTCACCAAAATGTGATCTGTCCAGCACTGTGGGGCTGGAGGATCCGTCATCAGCCAGGTAAGATTCGAGAATAGAGGATCCAGTAGGTGTCCAGCATTATGAGTGTGCTCTTGTACCCACTGGACCAATTGGAGTGCTTCTAGATCGGCCAGAAAGCTCGAAATTTCGGTCTTTTCAACAACATCACAGTGGAGATTCAAGTCTCCAATAATGCTGAAATTTGCGGCTTGGCTGGCATACAGCGCGGTCTTATTTACCAGATCTTCGCGAAAAGCCCCCGAAGGTCCAGGCAGGCGATAAATAAGAAAACCGGAAATGGTGAGGTTTGGGTTCATCCTAATTTTAAACAGAGCGCTTTCACAACCCACCACATTCTCTCTATTGAGAACACAGGAATAGATATTCTTTGTGATGATTGCAATACCGCCTCCTCGTTTCCCCAATCTGTTTAGGTTCTGCATGTTAAAACCTGGGGGGAGAGCCAACCAAGATTCAGTAGTGGAATCTTGGGTAAGCCAGGTTTCGGTTAGGAAGAGAACGTCGGGGGATTCATCTTCCAAAAGATCAAAAACTTCAGCATGATGTTTTAATAATGACCTACAGTTTATACTCATAAACTTAAAATCCGTGTAGCCAAGGGGGCCGGGGTCTTGTGGCACCCCCGGCAGTTGGAAGGCACATCCAATACATTTGAAAGGACCAGCAAGGGGATTCTATGTGTAAGAAGAACATTTAGGCTGTAAACTCAACAGCTCATCGCGTGAGTAGCTACGGAGTATAACAGGGGACAGGACAGGGGGGCTGGCATCTGGCAAAGGTCTGGCGCGGACGGGCGCAGACGGGCTTGCCTTTGGCGCGCCTTTGGCGCGCCGCCGGCACGCCCGCTGCGCGCGTCCGCTGCGCGGTCGTGTCAGTGCCCCCTGAAATAGCATTCCCTCCCGGGCCGCTAGAGCGTTGCCTGCTGTTTCCCCCAAGATGGCGGACGCAATTCCACCTCCCGGTTCCTCAGAGCAGCTTCTATCCTGCCAGCACCCCTGCGCCAGCGGAAGCGGCCCCTCGGCACCTCAGGACAGATCACGGGGAGATTACTGGTAAAATGAATGCAACTTTTAAAATGCTTTTAGTATTTTTCCTTAAATGCGACGCGAGTGATAAAACTTTCAGCAGTTATTTGCGGCGCAATTTTAAAATACAGCTCAATACACAAGTCTGACAGTGTTACACGTTCCAGGCAGACACACTACCTGACTCCCGGTATGTGAGGTGGAGGCTCCGCTCATGGATGAGTATGTAGTCCATGGAGTAGATGACGTGGCGTGTGTTGATGTTGATGGTGATTGCGAAGCGTTCCCACCCTCTGTGGGTCCTGCCGGTGAGGGTGCCCCTGACTGTTGCATTGTGGCAGGTCTGGATCGGAAAGTGCAGGTGTTGTGCATTGGGGAAGGTCTAGCGGCAGCGGCAGCAGCTGAACAAAACGTGAGCCGTGTCTGGTGTGGCCCATTGGCATCTAAACGTTCTCCTGGCGTTGACTGCGTGGAGTGCGGATGAGTGGTAGTGCTAGATGTCAGGAGAGCCAGGGACCCTGCTGGTATGGTGTCAGGCTTGTGGACATGTGCACACAGGCCTGACATTGGTGTGCTGTTGGAGTGATAGTGATGCAACTGCGCTGCGCACAAAAGTAAATAGGTTTCTGGGGGAGGGAGGAGCAGCTGTGAGGCAATGTAATTTAATTGATGCTGGTCATTGTGTCCGAAGCTACACATGGCAAACATGACTCCCAAAGTATCACACACCACAAAACTATTAACACTGCCCACACAGCATGCATAACTACTAATGGACACATCTCTCCATTACATGTTACAGGTGATCAAGAATATGCACTCACCCCATGGATGATGACACCCCTCCGAGCCACCAACACCCAGGTCCAGAGGCAGTATAATTTGGCCCATGGACGCACCAGGGGCATTGTGTAGCGCACATTTGGCGTGCTAAAGTCAAGTTTCCGGGGCCTTGACATCACAGGTGGAAGAATGTTGTACAGCCCAGAAATAGTGTGCAAGATTATCATAGCATGTTGTGTATTGCACTATATATGTGTATGCACCAATGCCCCATGGATCCAAGTGCCAGATACACCAGATGATGCTCATGATGATGAGGAAGATGAGGCAGGTGGAGCACACCCCACAGCTTCTGCAGCAGGAACATACCGCAGGAACAGAATCATAAACAATTTCTTCACCTGAGCACGTCACATTGTGACTGTCCTTAGCAATCATATATCAGTTTAAAATGACCACAAGCACAGTATATATAAATTAAAAACACTACACACATACCCTGGGTGGATGTTTTTCCTCGGCATGAATACATCACTCTGACAAGTCTAAGTGTAACATTAAGTGGTAACAACCTCACAATTTCAAACTGATGGATGATATGTCACCAATGAACAGAGATGTTGTTTAGGGTGACATTTGCTCTAAACTAGACATGTTAGGGTGTCAAATGTTGTACGAAATTCTACTGTTCAGCGTGTCATATGTTGATAAAAATTACATATAGGGTGTCAATAGTGGTAAATTAGGAATACCAGGTTGTCATTTGGGTTCAAAAAACATAATTTTGGTGTCATTTTTGGTAAATTATGAAATTAAGGATGTCATTTGGGGTAAATTATGAAAATGTGGGTGTTGTTTGGGGTCAATTATGAAATTAAGGGTGTCATTTGGGGTACATTATGAAAATGTGGGTGTCGTTTGGGGTCAATTATGAAATTAAGGGTATCATTTTTGATAAATTATGAAAATTCGGGTGTCATTTGGGGTCAATTATGACATTAATGGTGTCATTTGGTGTAAATTATGAAAATGTGAGTGTCTTTTGGGGTCAATTATGAAATTATGTGTGTTGTTTGGGGTCAATTATTAAATTAAGGGTGTAATTTGGGGTCAAAGCAAGCTTTTCATGGTGTTCTTTGTGCCAACAAATGAAATTTCAGCTAAGACTGTTATTCTGTGTAATAACTTGCACTTAGCGTGCAGAACTGCCCGCATTTCCGAGTTTGTGATGTATTTTTCATATCAGCAATGGCAAAAACATCGCTTAACACATTGAACTATACGAAATGTTCCCCCAAAGCCTTTTTGCATGCAGTTTTCATCGCAAAGTCAAAAAATGGGACGCAAACACACAGGAAGTGATGTCTGCATGCTTCCTGTTTACTGGAGGAGTGCTATGCACTTTCACTTTCTCTTTTGAGCATATTGCTGGTGATTGTGGAGAGTGTTGGAGGTGTTTGATGGTGTGTGCTGCAGATTTGAGAGTTTGAGAGTGTAGCTGTGTCCTGTCGATTGTGTCCCTGTGAAATGTGGTGTACTTGTTTTTACATGTTTTATTGTCTCTTGTCCTTAATCTTGTCGGGTGTTTGTCTTGGGGTAGTTAACTTAATTTGTAATTGCTGGGGATATTATCTAGGGTTTCTTTATTTTGGGCAGTTGGGTTAGGTGTGTGCCGGGAGATGGTGGGTGTGAGCAGCGAGGGCAGGATGTCCAAGGGGGCACTGGGAGGCTTCCTATGGCTCATAAAGTGTTACCTGCCCTTGATGGTGGAGAGGGGAGGCCGTATCCTCTCAGGATACCCAGTAAGTGTGCAGAAGCACAGTTGGGAGCATGTGGGTGCGCAGATGCTGCGCGTATTTAGAGTTGACCGTACTGTGCGCCAGTAGAAACACCGCTGGCAGGATAGCCTGGCCCGTGAGGGTGACCTCTTGGACTACGTGGGACTCATCGGTGGCCTAGAGTGTGGTAAGTTTGAAATGTTAATTTATTCATGAATACTGTAACAAAACAAAAAAATGCCATGGTGGACACACTGGTGTCCAAGAGCAAAAATGTTGCAGAGTGAGGCGGGAGACGTAATGCGTTCACGCATAATGTTGGCACATCAGAGACACAAGACTGCATCATATTGACAATCATAGGGTGCAAGCTTGTGTTACCCACTCGAGTTTGTGTTACCCACTGCGCTGGAGCAACACTTAGCACTGTTGTGCCAAAGCTCGCACACCTGTGCAAAAATGCATGCAGGATAAAGATTGTTTGTGTACAGGAAGGGTGACTGTACATGAACAATCCAAGGCATTGTTTCTGTGCCCTGTGTGTTGGCCAAAATGAAATGTAAAAATTCTGTCCTCATAAATTGTGGTACAATAGCTATGCTGCCCTTGTACATAGTCTCTGTGTGACGATGTATGAGATCTGAACAAATGCTCAAATGAAATAGGACATCTCCAGAGTGTCATACACAACCAACATCGGTGAAACTGCCGTGTGCAATCTGCAGTGATACATTTGTACACAGAAGCATGTATCACATCATGTTGCGTGTAGAAATGGAGCCTTCTGAATGTGTCACACAACTAGTATGTGCAGGTTTGCTAGCATTATTGTCTTGTTTGACCAGACTCAGCATTCACATTAGGGGTGGGCGGAATTTGCGAAATTCACTTTCGCAAATTATCCCGAAAATGTTAAAAATCTTCGCAAACACGCGGAAATATCGCGAAGATGCAGAAGTTTTTTTCCTGCCCGTTCGCGATATTTTCTGCGTGGTCGCGGCTCGCCAACTTACCCATGCGGTTGCTCACGGGCGCGGCCATCATGTTTTCACTTGTCTCGCGGTGCATGATCGCGAGAAGAAAGACGTGATCGCGCGACGAATGACGTTACTGCGGGTGCGAACTGTCGCGAGACAGCGCAAATGGCTACCAACAATCCAACATCTCGTGAAGAACGCAACCGGATCGGGAAAACTTGTCGGCGAATGCGGGGATTCAGGTAAGGCGATCGCGCGCACGCGAGAATGTATTATTTTACAGCGCGAGCAAGCAAAACATTTCCGGTAAAATGCGGATTGCTAAAATTTTGACATTTTCGCGCTCTCCGCGGAACGCGAAAATGTCAAATTATCGCAATTTCCGCGAGCGGAACGGAATTTTAGCCCAGGCCTAATTCACATGTCTTGTATGAATGGCAGGTAAAGTAGACCTAATCATGTAGCCAACATGAAACGCAACCCTACAGTTACTTAGCATATTCAGTTATGAAGATGATTTATATGATGAATATGACATGTGTGATTTAACATCTGATACCAACACAAATTACTTTTGTTGTCTCACAGCTGGACAATCTATCATCACACGGGGGGGACATCGACAGATTCCAGGACCCACACGCCACTGGTGAGTTTGGAAATCATATAATGGCACAGTGCAGTGTAATGAATGTCTGCCTCAAATGATCAACGTTGTAGTATGCAGTATGGGTGTGTATCACAAGTACCATGACTACAGTGTGATGATGTATTGTGGAAGACGGAAGTGTGTCCAAATCTGTAAGTGAAGGTGGAGTAATGCATTTGTCTCCCAGTTGTAACTTTGCTCATCCCCAGTCAGTGATACACATGGAAATTCGGTCACCACAGCACATGCATGTGGATTACAGAGCACACTGATAGGAGAGGAGACTTGTAAGTTGTGTTGCTAATGAGTATCAGCAGACATGGAATGCATGTACATCCTTGACTGAAATGATTGTGCAATTGTGCCCAATCATGCACAAGGAGGCAGTGGTTTTCAGGCCATGCATGCTCAGACACAGGTCTGCACTGTGAGTTTGTACGTATGCTGCATACCAGCTTCACAGAAGTGGCAGTGCATAGCTTTGAGCCAAGCATATCAATGGCATGTTCCCCAAACACCTAGCCAAGATGGCCCTATGAATCTCATTGGCATGTTTGGCCACTGCAATGGTGTTGTCAAGCTGTCTCCTTGGGGTCATTCCCTGACCGACTCTAGATCAGGTGTACGAGCTCCTCTATCCCAATTGTTAACATTACTCTGCATGCATTTACCCCGCATGCTTTAGCTCTGCATTTATTGCTGTGCCATACGTTTTACAATGCAGACCTCTAGAACGCTATCAGTGAGAAAGCATTACCCATAACAACACTATAACCATAATGACTCCAGGGTGCCGTTACAATGGTGAATGCATTGTAACAGTTTACGTTGTAAAGACCTGCATATTTGGCTTTACTACGGAGTGATATTAGCGGATCCATGACATGCATGAGTGACAATTTAGAAGAAAGAATGTTTCGCCCTTTCTAGCTGCAACGTGTCACCTATTGTGAAGTAGTGGAGGAGGGAGGGACAGCACCTCATGTACAAGTCTGTGTTCAGCCACCCAACGTGTTTCCATGTGTGCTGCATTATGCAGCATAGATGAAAGTGTGAGTAGGGCTGTCTCAGGATTGCTCCTGTGTAGGTAGGGTAACCTTCCTACACATTAACAAGCCCCCCTGCACACAGACACCCTTGCACTCTTGTGAAAGAGTACCTGTGTTAGCGCTGACCAGATGAACTGCACACAATTGCTGTGGGACCCACAGGGCTGCACATGAGCATTGTACATATGATGCAGCACTGTGTCACAGGAGAGGATGAGGTGGTGCTACACACTGAGGGCTAATGCCTCCCTCTTCCGATTCCTTGTACATGTCACCCTTAGTCAGGGAATGTCATGGCAACATCATTTGACTCTGTCAGTTTAATTTGGTTGTGACAGAACATGTCCCATGCCATGCATTGTCATGTCAGTCTCCACAGCATGTAGTCAGTGATCCAGGATTCAACATTTAGTTGTCCACATCACTCTCTGACTTCACATAGTTACGCTAGAGTGTAGGCTCCCATGTTGAAGTGATCTTGTAATATAGATTTGAATGGAGAACATTGACATAGTCTAAAGGACTCACATTTTACAGACAACATGACGCCAGCGGAATCACGGGCCTTCCAGGTGAGGAAGGACCTGTACCAACATATTAAGAAGGTTGCAAAAGGGTACCGCAACATGGCGCGGAGGTACCAGGAGGACCGTGCGGCTGGTACGTGGAAATTGGTGACCGATGTGGCAACACGTGGCAAACGCAGTGGCACACACGCCTTCCCAGGCCCCTCGGGCATCAGTGGTGGGTCCCAGCGTGGACAGTCAGTGTCCCATCCCCCTACAACAACCCCCACCCAAGGAACAATCCCACCTGCCCCTGCGGATCAGGTGATTTAATTTACTGTCCGGCACAGCAGGCTCATTATGGACAATAATGTGCTGCTGGCCGAGATGAGGCGGGAAATGGCCGAGCAGACAAGGCACCTTGAGGACATAAAAAAACACCTTGAACTACCATAACGTCTGGACATGGTGTGCCCCATCCCCCTCTTCTCCCTTCCACCAATGTTTTAACTTGTATTTTAGGTAGTGTTAGGTACGTTTTTTAAGTGTTAGGTAGTGTAGTTTTAGTGTAGGTATAGTTAGTGTTAGATTTTAAGGTAGTTTTAGTTTTTTATTATTGTATAGTATTTGGGGATACGTTTCCATTTCTTTGGGGGGGTTGATGTCTTTTTGCAAGAAAAAAAAATACAAAAAATTATATCTTTGTGTAGGTTAAATGTATAGTTAGTTCATGTATAGCTTAGATGTCTTTGTCCTGTCTCGTGATGTGCCTTAACGGTGGGAGCGGGGTTGATGGCTTAGATATGTTTTGTGTGTGTATGATTAGTTTGGGGAGATAGTTTAGGTACTTTTTCTCTTAATTCTATTTAGTTTATTTTAGTCTAGTAGTAGTTATGATTATAGTTAGTGTAGGAGAGCTACATTTTTCAATTTTATAATAGATGGTTACTAGTTTGGATTTCTGCTTGCACTTATGTCAGGGGTGATGTGGTGGAGTATGTCTTTTTACTTTGTATGCATCTCATATCATCAATAGACTCTCCGTTGAAGGTGTAAGTGTGGTCATGACATGTTACTTAGCAGGATGGATTTTGTCAGGATACCTTGGATGTGAGCACAGTAACCTTGCATGGATAACAGGGTGGCAAGTAGGATTTACGGCCTAGTCTAGGGGCAGTCATTTGGGAAGTTATACATCTTAAGTGGGATGGATTTGGCCAGCACATTGTGCACATTTACAACACAAGGTTGGGACATGGCATTGAGAGGATATTGTAGTAGCTACTGTTATCCATCATGGAGATGGATATACGCGCTGGGTACCACAGATTGCGTCATAGCCCTGCATCTCAGATGCTCCTTGCGCATCCATCTACATTGCACAGACCTTGGCACGCTTGCTGTGTCATGCAAGTGTGTCAGATTCTTTTGAATTATATGTTCCTGTGCATGGAAGCCGAACCTCCGGGCCATGCAAGTTGTAGTCTTTCTGTGTGTCCATTGGGAAATGCATATGGCAGAAAAGTGGACCTGATTCACAAATAAGTCATCTGAGAGTAATTCATGAGTTTACGTTTTCCGGTATTCACAACAGGCATTTAGGAGTAGTCCAGTTAGATGTACTGACTTCACTTCTCCTATATGCCTTTTGTGAATCGCTGAAGTTGGTAAGTCATGAATGTGTCACCTTTAATGTTTTTGGGCATGAACACAGTTCTGCTGCCTACAAAAGGTGAAATGTTGCATTGCTCCCTCTTGTGCCAGTGTCATGGCATATTCTCACAGCTGTTACCTCTTGGCTCATAGTTATGCCACCATTGAAATGGTGGCAGTGCTTCTGACTATGTGGTCAGTGCAGTGCAACACGCATCACTTGTCACATTGCCCTATCCACTCACAGTGGTCACACCATGTGAGGGTTCAAAAGTGAGTAAGCGCTGTTCGTCCACAGGATGGGGCTGACTGACGCTTTACACTTTGGGGTGAGTCCCTATTGCCAACTCTACTTCACTGAGGCAGACTTTGTAGTTCAATTAGTGGCTGGTAGACATGTGCCCTTACGTATCTTCATCAATGTGTATATGGTGTGCACCATCTTGGGATGTGAAATGCAATGTGCACCTTCACAACAGGCTTCGTCCAGCCTGTAGGGTGTGAGTAGATATGCCAGGAGATTTTCTTTCAGCAATTGTAAAGGGTGACACTACTTGTGGCCTGCAACAGACTTTGCCTTTTGAAAAATAATTCATATTTCCTTCATGGATGTGGGACTAAATTGGGATATTGCTAGATTGGTGTATTAGAGCAATGGGGGGCACATCTGGTCCACACATACCCGTCCTCTCACTGCCTATCAGGATCACAGTAAAACATTGACATTTATATTATTTCCCTGGGTGTATCTTTTGGTGGATTCACTGCTCCTATATTTTGAGAGACTGCTATACTAGATTGGTCATGAACAACAGACATCTATGTGATTTGAAATATGTATTCACATGTCTGTTGACATAGTTGGAGACTGGACCAGTACTTGGCCATGCAATCACCACATTACATTAATGCCCAGTGGAGGGCCAGACAGAGTCCTTTAGGGTTGACAAGTTCAAAAGATGAGGAAGAGTTCAGTCAGCAGTCTGATTGCTGTGTCATTGGTAACCAAACAAAATATGTCAGTCCATGTCGAGGTCCAAGGTGAGTGTCACAGAGTGTATTGGGGGACAGTGGAAGTTGATATTGCGGGGCATGATGCTCAGCCCAGTGCCAAGCAAAAACTGGCCTTTTGGCATAGAGGAATGCTACCGCTTCCTTCTTTGCAATAATGCAGATTCATCCTCATCTTCATTCTCTGATGTGTCATGTGCCTCACATGTGGGTGATGGTAGATTGGCTGCAGCACTGTGAGGCACTGACACATCAGGGGGCGGAGATGTGGATGTAGAAGCAGCAGCAGCAGCATTCATCTGCGCCAGACCTTGCTGCAGCAATGCAGTGATGATGATCTGCAGGACATGGAAGATTCTTGCTACATCTCGCTTGTGTGCAGCCGTGGCAGCCATTTGTTCTGCCTGCATCCGCTCCATGTTCTCCATTATCCTCCGCATGCGGCCCAACTCCTGGCCGCCATCGCTGGAGCCACTCTGACTGGACAGTTGTTCCTGTCTCTGAGTCATGACTCCAGCAATGTCAGCCAGGGAGTGTTGGAGAGCATTGAGTGGACTGTGGGTGTCTGTGATGTTCTGTATGTGGTCCAGGATGGAACTCAGACACCCACATACGGAATCAAGTTTGGCCGCCAGGCTGTCAAACCCCACCCACACCTGATGAGCCATATCCTGCTGGACCTCTAACACATGGCATTGGAAGGCCAGATTTGGGTCCGGGAGGTCCCGGGAGATAGCCGTGATGGTCGGTGCTTGCTGCTGTGTGGTTTGTGCAGGGGCCGGGGTTTGCACGATGCAGCTGGGCTGCCCTGCTCCTGGCGGTGGGGTGCTGATGGAGTCTAGCAGCTGTTGGAGGGTGTCCGTGTTGATGGTGCAGAATTCATCCTCTTCATCAGTGAAGAGTGGGACAGGCCGCTG
Organism: Triturus cristatus; assembly: GCF_964204655.1. NCBI lineage: Eukaryota > Metazoa > Chordata > Amphibia > Caudata > Salamandridae > Triturus > Triturus cristatus. The sequence continues at coordinate 496,553,571 of NC_140588.1, forward strand.
TTCAGGAGGTGATGTTTGTCCCTCTGCAATGTAAAGGAGAGATGCAGTTTAACTGTGTGTTTCACATGTGATCATGCATTGAATGAGTTTACAAGCAGACTGCATGACAATGTACATTGTGACTGTTTGGGCGGGGCTGCCTATTTGTTGCAGGATGTTGACTTTTCCCACTTCATCACAGATATGAGGTTGTACTTGTACATTGTCATTTCACAGTTTACAGCTACGACGAATGTGATTGGCCAGTTTATACACACAACTGTCAACAGTTGCCTCTGTTCAATTGTGAAGGTCATGCAGTTTGTCACACATTGTAGTCAATGTTGATGTGCTCCAATTTGTGTGTGCGCTGCATTGTGGTATACTCACCCATGCAGCTTTGGTTTTAATACCCCTTATCCCTTTCAGGCAGTGGGCCACCACTTCTGTGCATTTACAATGCCGAGATGTTGCAAGCTGGGATAAATATGTGTCATGGTCAGAGTTGGGACACTTGAGCATTATTTTCAAGGAGATGTCTTGGTTACGTCAGGGGTTGTATGTACATGAGGATGTGTCAGAGTGTGACCTGCTCCTTTAAGGATGTGGTCCACACTCAGCCACCTCAGTGACGTGGCCTGCATCATATGGACATGTTTGGGGTGCAGGCATGGTATTCATCATGCACTGTCACTTGCATTGTCAGTGTGGCTCACAGACCCGCTGTGTACTGCACATGTGCATGTGTTTGTAGTAAGATTAGTTATGTGTGAGGAGGGCCCCCTTTAGGCGCATTGGCTACTGAGGCCTACTTGCTGTTTCAATGTGTGCTCCACTATGCTGTACACATGTGCATCCAGGTAGCTTTATCTATTGAGATTGTTCTTGTGTGCAGTGCTTACTGCCCTCCTGTTGGCTTACCCATCGTAAGTATGGTGCTGCGTGAGTTTCTATTGTTGTAGCTGGCTGTACAGATAGTGTCAACAACCATTGCCCTCAACATTGACCCAACGTGTGATGTGTAAGTGGCCCTGGATTAGATGGATGTGGATTTCCAATGCATATTTGTGGTGCTCAGGCCTTGTCACCACCACCCTGCCAACAGCTGCAAATGGCAGAGTGATGTGGGTTTAGGTTTGTGCCACGTAGCTGGTCACATGGATGATACATGCTGTCCTAGTTACAAATGTTCAATGCATGGCTTTGCGTGTGGGTGATAACAACCATGACTGCATATTTGTTCACTGACACAGTTCACTTACCAAACAGATAGGTTTACATGCACATAATGGTGTCCTGGGCAACTAACACCAGGACTGGGTTGGAATGGTGTTTTCCGTATGGCAGATGTGTACACTTGGGAGTGGAGGTGTGCAATTCGACCTAAAATAAATGAATTTTAAATGCTACTTGCCTTCCCTTCCCCCTTCTCCCTTTTCTGTTTTACTCTGTACTCTTTTATGGCCAAACTGACCGAAATAAAGAATTTTTGAAATCGACCTAAGGGGTGTGTGTGCCATTTGGCTAGTTGTCATTATTTGTAGCAACTTTGCTATCCTTGCTTGATGTCATACTTTGGTTGTCTTACTTCTTTACAGGGACATTGTAGTTCTGTGTGTCTGGCATACAGACAAGTCATGCAGTACAGATTTGGTTAACATATTCCTGATATGCATTGTCCCCACCCTGTGGCGTTGTAGGTATAAACCCCCTGCTCATTGTTTTTCATCACCTTTTCAGTGAAGTTTGCTGTTGGTGTGCATTGTGGGATATGCATGTTTGAGCTAGTAGGCAGCATGATCAGTTTGTTGTGACATTGCATGTGTTTCTGGTATGCAGACTCACTAGATGGTTTCTCACTTGGTGTTCACACAGTGAGGGCTCACAGTGTGAGTTCTGAAGGGCGGTGGTGCGGGGCGGAGGAGCGGCAGGATGGGGGTAGGGAGTTGGACACACAACGGGCTGAAGTTAGGTGAGTAAATAAATTAATTGAACTATTTACCTTGCACTTGGTGCATTTCCGAGTTGCGATGCGGTATGCGCAAGGTAAATAGTTCAAATTTTTTATTTACTTGCCTAACTCCAGCCTGTCGTGTGTCCAACTCCTTTTCCCCCATACTGCCCCACCCCTGCCCCACTCCATCGCCCCACACCGCAGCACTCCCACTGCGAGCCGTCAATGTGTACACAGCACTGTATCTCATGCACAAGCAGGCGGACACATTTACTGGAGATATGGCAGGATGTCTACATGGCCCCCTTGCCTCAACAGCACGAATATACAAATCATCTGCACAGGTCTGAATCTCTCTGATATGAAACATGAGGATGCACTGTGTATGACTGATCATGTGCATGAGTGGGCATGCCACCACCAATGTCAGCCGACATGCTGCATTGTGCACGTGTGTCTGCGTTGTATGCAAGATTATGTATGTGCAGTTGTCACCCTTGATGCACATGCACATTCTTGCGCACAACTCCGACATACGTGCACATGCATTAGGGTGGTGTTGAGGCAAGGGGGACATTTTGACAGTCTGCCGCATCTCCAATCAATATGGGCCTTTGCTCTTTGACGTAGACCTTGGGGCATATTCACAAGCCCATATCGCCACCACAAATTGAGGTGGCGATAGGAGCCTCGCCTTATTCACAAGGCAGCGCTAAGCCACTTAAAGTGGCTGAACGCTGCCTTGTGAATAGACCCCCTTTCACTCTATGTTTAGCGTGAAAGGGGCGTTGTGGTGGGCGTTCCACCGCAACACCCATTAATATTTACGCTGCCCCCTGTTCACAAGGGCAGATTAAATAGGAGTTAACGCCAAACTTAAGACCAGGAAAACCCTGGTATTAAGTTGGCGATACGAGGAGAAATGCTTTATTTCTCCTCATTTTTACATTTTCCATGTGTGCTGCCTTGTGCAGCATACATGGGAAATGCAAAATGCCATGGTTTGTTTATGTACAGGAAGGCGTCCCTTCCTGTACATAAACAAACCTTTTTTTTAAAATGCTGTTTTGTAACTTACATGTGTGCTGCATGAAGCAGCACACCTGTAAGTTACAAACTGCCATTTTAGGTTTGTTTATGTGCAGGAAGGAACACCTTCCTGTACATAAACAAACCTCCCTGCTTGCAGACACCATTTCACTCTGGTGCAAGGGTGTCTGCAATGGCGCTAAGTTGTGAAACTTAGCGCCATCGCAGGGGGAAGAGCAAGGCTGCAACATGTCCTTGGGAATATGGTGCAGCTTTGCTTTTCCAAACTGGGGGAGAGTGGCGTTCAGCCAAGAAGGCTAATGCCTCTCTCCGCCACTTTCTTGTGAATATCTCCCTTTATTTTGTGCTCTGATATGATACTTGGACTATATTTGTTTGACTTTTCTGTGCACATTTCCAGGTCTGTGAGCCCACCAATATCTGTCTTGCAATGTATTTGTTGAGTAGGGTGATATGTGTCTATGCCAAAACAACAGTTGATGGCCAGAATGCAGAACAATGTCATACAGAGTTCTGGGCCTAAATCCATCGTTTTTTGCTCACCATGCCATTCCAGTTTGAGCCCAGCCATATGCAAATCAGTCTTGACCCTGTACCTCATGGGAACAGTCCAGCCCGAACTGCCAAGCCAGGTCCTCCCTGGACTGGAAACAAGCATCCTAGGACCGGTTTCGGGGTTTCACCCCTGTTCAGCCAGGATAGCTTGATTGCAGTGGCATGGAGAGCACGGGACCCACGTCAGAAATGTGTCTATGCCACCAGGTTCAAGGGGATCCGGGACATGATCCGCAGTCATTGTGGGTGTGCATTGCAATTTATTTGATTGTGCATGAGTGCCATTGGACCCTTCTCCCCCGCCCCCACAGTCCCTGGTTGGTACTCACCCTGTTGCTGTTGTGGCTGGTCGTGTTGAGCAGTATCCTGTCCTGGAACTCCTACCACCAACTCCTCGCTGATGACTTGGGACATCTGTTCCTCCAACTCATCCAGCTCCTCCTGTGGTGCTGGACTCCCACCTCCAGTCTGCATTGCTGCTTTCGGGTTGTCTGCAAGTTTCTGCTTGGTTTTGCGATTAGCATCATGCCAGCGCTTCTTGCAGTCATCCACTGTCCTCCTCACCTCTCCAACAGCATTCACCTTGGCCGCCATGGACTGCCATATTGCGTTTTTGGTTGCCAATAACACAGTGGAGCTGACAAAAAGTTGTTGTTGGTGTTCTGTCACCTCCGTAATCACGACCTGGCTTTCCTGCTGTCTGAACCGCGTCTTCCTCTTCTCCTTGGCCTTCCCCTGGGTCTCTGGCTGGTCCACCCGGGTGTGTGTGGGGTTGTTGTTGGCCTCTGTGCTTGGTCCAACTTCCTCCATGGTTTGTCTCAGTTGTTTCTTCTTTTTTTTTGTTTTGTTATTCTGCTGCATAGCGGGTGTTTTATAGTGATTGTTCCCGCCTAACGTGAAAACAGGTGAGCTGACGCTAATTAGCGTGCCGTTCCTGGTCGCTAATTGGCCCATCGCCACTTTTTTTACGTTAGCGAGACGAGTTTTATCACCATGACGCTAACCTTATCGATGGACATTTGACCCAGTAGGGGAAACTATCGCCTGTTAGCGGCATGTTGTGAATGCTTCTATCACGGCGATAATTTCCAGCGGTACACAGTGATAAGAAAACGCACGCTAACTGAGGTTAGCGGTAGTTTTCGCTGGTTGTTGACAATATCTCTTAGTGGACACTTGTTTGTGAGGTGGCTCAGCACAGAATCTTTCTCTGGGTTGCTGTACATGCTGCAGCTCTTTTCCTATAGGCCTGCTGCACACGGCGCCTGAGCTCGAGAAAAACTAGACTCTTGTGCACTGTCACTTAGGCGGGACAAGATGGTTTGGAGCATGGCAGAATCTCCAAGGGGCATATTATCAAGCACGGCGATAATGGGCTTGATAATATGCCCTTGAGAATTCCCATAGAAGCCCATGTTGACACCAGGACATGGGCTTCTATGGGAATTCTCTGCGGCATTCTCAAGCCCATTATCGCCGCTTTAGGGGCAGTTTTCTGCCGCTAAAGCGGCGATCCTTGATAATATGCCCCTAAATACTCAAAGTCCGGTCACATCCCAATTAAATAGCGCGCCCTTAAAGAAGCGTGTGATCGACAGGCACAAAGCGAGCCTGGGCAGCTTCAATGGCACAACCCTTTGCTCCTGTTTTGATATGATTTCCTCTTCAATGAGGTCGGTCTGGCTGACGCGCGGTCTCTTATTGCCTGCTTTCATCTGAAGTGCTTCAGTTCCATTATGAAATATTATTCTTGTAAAATGTGGCTTTGTGGATGTATGCGTGTGCGGGATGCTGAGAACAACTCTGCCGAAGCTCGCTCTTTGTGTTTGCAACTGGTTCATATGTTTTTGCAACGAGCATGCCAACACGGAATATTAAAGATTGAAATTAAATTGTGGCTTTGGATCTATAAAGGATTATTTTCATCTTGTACAATACACAAAGCACATTTCAACAGCTCACCTTGCAAATGCGGAGCATTAGGGCTGAATAAACTAAAAGTGTGCACATTAACTTCTTCGACATGTATATGGAAATTGTAATAATGGCAGCAAGCCCTGCCCATCGTGAATGTAACCGCAGCGGCAACACCAGCCAGGCCACATACTACGTAGAGCCTGGCATCCACTTATTACATGAATTACATATCTGCCAATAAACCAGAGCAGTTTATATACACATAACCGATTTGTTCCAAATTAGGGTTTGTCCTTACCAAGAAAAAGTTATTACTCATGCAATGTTTATGATCCTCGGTTAAAAGTTCGAAACGTTCGCACTGAAATACAAAAGCTTCGAGTTGAATTGTGAACTGCCTAATTTGAATGTTGGGGCATATTATCAAGCACGGCGTTAAAATTATCACCGCTTTAGCAGCAGAAAACTGCCGCTAAAGCAGCAATAATGGGCTTGATAATATGGCGCAGAGAATTCCAATAGAAGCCCATGTTGACACCAGAACATGGGGTCTATGGGAATTCTCAAGTGCATATTATGAAGCCCATTAGCGGCGATAATGTTAACACCGTTTCTTGATAATATGCCCCTTTGTTCGGAAATATTTAGCTCCAAAAGTAATTTTAAAAAGATGTTTATCGCGTTTTTTTACATACTTGATTGACCTTGACTTTGACCTTGGCCTTTTGTTTTGCCTGGTCATTGTCTCGATTGGGCAAATTTGCTATTATAACTCCAGTTAGGGCCAACTTGGGTGCTAGAACCAAGCCTCGGTAGTTGCAGTAATGATGAGACTTTACATTTCAAACTTTACTACCACTAAATGTTTTTAGAACTAACATTTTTAATTTGATTCCTTTTCTAAATACATGTTTCAAACGTTTAACTGTAATTCTTTATTTAGGTCACCATTACGCATCTATCAGGTATTAATCCCTGGACACTGCATGACCCCCATCCCGGTCAATATCCTTTGCACCAAGATACGAATATATACATCGCTGCTGCAAGAATGTCTCAACCAACATTGTTATGTTATTTTATGTTAAGTGTATTTGTAGAGCGCACTATTACCTGCAAAGGTATGGCGGCGCTGTATATGGGTGGGAGCCTGGCCCTGGGGACGAGGGGTGGGAGTAGTCAAACAGCCAGTTCCTTAGCTTCTTGTGTCATTCAAGAAGTGATAAGAAGTCTCTGATATGGAGTGGGAGGTCTTCCTGCGCTTTAGGAGCTATGAATTAGGCCTGGGTGGTAAATTCCGTTCCACTCGCGGAATTTGCAGGATTTGGGTAATTTCGCGTTCCGCTTTCATAATGCGTGTTCGCGAGCTATTTCTCCCCGAGCACCATTTTTTACCGTTTTGCGTAGCTTTGCATTGCACGACAACGCATATTCCGCCCACCCCTACTATGAATGAGAGGGCTCAACCTCTGGTCCTGATCCTGTGTATATTTGGGACCGGCTGAGCGAAGGTGCCTGGATGGTTGCAAACGCATGCATCAAGCCACATTCTACCCACAACATATTCCCCCTCATGTCCCAGTACAGTGCTACTGATTCAAATTGTTTTACTGATTTTGAATTTGGTGGCAGGAAAAGTACAAGATTTAGCAGCACAAGACTATGCTGCATAAATATAATAATATATCTCCAACAATCCAGAGCTAGTATGTATTTTGTCTTATTTTATTGACTGAAGTTCTTCAATTGCTAAGTTGCTGCATTGAAATAAGGAGTGCTAAAGGGACACTGGAACAGTTGATCTCTGATATGTAAATGTCTAGCTTTGTATATAGTATTTAAGACTGGAGTGTGACCCACTTATGCCACACACTATATTTGCAAACCCTTTTCATTAGGGAAACCTTCAGTCATCCGGATTCTGGGACCTACGGTTTCAGTTTTGCCAATATTGATGTGGGTGCCTACATGTCCCGCAGTGCAGATAAAACAGGGCTACCTCAAAGCAAGACTGGTGATATGGGGTCACTTGGCGGAGATAAATAAGGAAGACAGAGGGAGATAGTGTTGTTTGTCCAGAATCACAAGCTGTGGTTAAGTGGGGAAGCCTCGGTTAGAAACAAGGTCTCACTGATTTACAGTCAGCAACAACGGACCTGACAGAGAATTACCAGTCCTAGGCTAGTGCGAAAAAAGCATTATGTTCCCAGCATTTGGAATGCTCCACGTCTTCTCGTGTAGTCCCTGGAAAGCTATCCTTTTTGTTAGAATTTGTGGCATTTGCCTTAGTCCCCGGAGGCTGCACCTGCTGATTACCCACAGAAAGGACACACCAGAGGCCACAGGGTTTAGAGAAATGTGCATTTACGCACTTTTTCCCCCATTAGAGAAACCTATTTGCACGTGGAGAAATCCCTTCGCCTATGCCCCCTGAAGCAAATGAAACATTTGGGGCACCTTCCCACACTAATTGCACTACAGGTCTTATTTTTAGGTGCACAACTTTTGAAGTGCAGTTAAAATGGGGGAAAACACATAATTCATGTTTAAAGATATCACCATAGTTACGATTTAGTGGTGTTCCAAACAGTTGCCGTGGCCACCAAATGGCAATATGATTGGAAGACCCACGTGTCCGTCTGTAGGGGATCCTGGCAGACCACCTGCTATTGTAGTGAACAGTCCACCTACAAACATCCAAGACCCCGATTGTGCGACGTGTGAGCTGCCATTTGCACAGATGACACTTTTTGTATATTAAGTGTGGAATATGTTCAGGGATTGATCACAGTAAAAACATTGTGCAGCTTAAAAACTTCCTATTTCAAACGATGCCTTTTTACTGCCATGGTTTTAATTCCGGCCTATTTGTGGCAACGTGACTTTTCTCTTGGAGTGGAAAGCGCGTTCAAGCTGCGCGGGGTGTGACGCAGTCTCCAGGGAGATTTGGAGTAATTCGTATCCATAATATACGATCAAATGTGGGGTATATTACCGTGCGTCGCTTTATTGCCTGCCAAGAGACATTTTATGACTCACCGCGGGCACTGCATGACGTACGCCTTTTCCTTGAATGTGGGCGCGCGGCCAAAGGTTCTGACTGAGTCACAGACAATGTTGGCCAATAAGAGAGTACCAGTCTCCCGTAGTTAAACGCACACTGTGCACTAACTAATGTATTGACAACAAACTAACGATGAGTGTTGGTGTTTGGACTTCACTAATGACATGCTGTCACTGGACTGTTTCTCAAAAAGAAGTTTTTTTACGATTGTGATAAACGCCTGGCTTAAATCAACTCTTGCGTTTTCAGGAACATCACCAGGAATGATTCACTTTATTATGGTGTGTCAGTAGGCACATATCATTTTGATTTATGTGGGATTTTTATTGTGTCCTTAGCCGTGACTTAATTATTCAAAGCACATGGTAAGTTAGAGGCAATCTTGTACATGCTTATCTCGTTCTTTTGGCCCTGCTAATAGTACCAAAATAAAAGATGTTGAAACACTTTTGGTACAGGAAACTTTTTCCAAGACTCAGGTTGCCTTCTGGGTCAAGTATCGACACATGGGTCACCCAGTTAACTTCTCAACCCAGTTCCATGACCAGTGCCCCGGTGGCCAGCCAACTGTAAAGCTTGGGGGGAGCACCGTTGAACCATCTGTATGCATTGCTTGGTTGAACTTTTCTGTAACTTCCACCAGCCATTCCAGGTTGTTGTCAGCCTCTTAGAAATACCTCAGCTGAGCCGTGGAGTGTCCCATGAGTACACTCTGCTCAGTATAATGGCCTGGTGCAGGTTTTACAATAAGATATTAGTCAGCAGAGAAGTACATCAATACTACCCTTTCCACTTATTTGGAGGAACATGACTGTTTGCACTCAACACAGACTGGCTTTAGATCTCGACAGGGCACGGAAACCTCCCTGATTGCCGTTGTAGAGGAGGCAAGGAAAATTATGGACTCAGGAGGATCAGCTGCAATAATCCTCCTTGATCTCAGTGAGGCTTTTGATACCGTCAACCATCAAATTCTCATTACAAGATGTCACGAGATGGGGATGAACGGTACCGCACTGAGATGGATAGCCTCCTTTCTGGAAGGCCGCACATTCCAGCTCTTTGAGGAGAATGTGACTTCTAGGAATGTGCCTTTGAAGAGTGGAGTGCCTCAGGGCTCATCACTTAGCCCCACTCTTTTTAATATTTATATGTGCCCCTTGGCTAAAATTGTGGAGGCATTCGGCATACAAATTGTTATGTATGCCGACGATACTCAGTTGATTGTCTCCCTCAAAAACCCAGGACATCCAGGAAGTAATCTTTCCAGATGCCTGGAGGAGATATCCATGTGGATGAAAGAATCCTGCCTCCAGCTCAATGGATCAAAAACAGACCTTATGCTGCTGGGAAAACCTCTGCCTCCAGACATGCCGTTAGCATGGCCTAGTCGTATGGGAAACCCGCCCACTCCTAAAAAACACATCAAGAGCTTAGGAGTCTGGCTGGATGCAAGATTAGACATGAAGACACAGGCTAGCAAGGTAGCTGGGTGCTGCTTCGGGATTTTGAAGTCAGCACGAAAGATCTTGCCTCTTCTCCCATTTCATGCAAGAAGACTACTCCTCCAGGCACTAATACTGTCGCGTCTGGACTACGCTAATGCCCTATATTTAGGAGCCCCCCAGTCCACAATATGCATACTACAGAAGGTACAGAACTGTGCGGCAAGAATTCTCTTGCAATTTTCGCAGCTCAACTCAGCAAAAAAAGCAATTAGACAATTGCACTGGCTCCCTGTTTTAGAAAGGATTAAATTCAAGGCCCTTTGTGTCACTCACAAGATCATGGCCGTGAATGGTCCTCCAATCCTTCAAAGGATAGTTTCTCCATACCATCCCAAAAGGCACCTTCGCTCGGAAAATAAGCGCCTTGCCATGGTACTGAGAATTGTCAGGACCAGATGTGGAGGTCGCTGTTTCTCCTATGTCGCTCCTAAGACTTGGAACACCCTCCCAGACTCTATCCGTTTGGAGGAGGAATACCTGCCCTTTCGACGGCTTTTGAAGACGCATTTTTTTCCTAAGGTATAATTTAATCTGCCCCTCGCCGTCTGGTTCTCAGCGCTGGGAGGCCCTAGGGTAGCCATGCGCTCTATAAATGCCTCTTTCATTTCATATCCAGACCAGTGTTAGGCAGGTGTACCCTGTCCAAAAGATAACTGCTGCAGTTATAGGTTAAAGAGGGTATGCATATTGAAAGTATGGAATTAAAAGATCGTTACCAGAATATTCTAACGTACATATTTTGCCCTGAATATTATTTACAAAAATATTGTCCCATTGGAGTTAATAATAAAAATTCAATTGTGAGGAGGCATTTAGAGTCCTGAAGTATGACACTCATACGCCCATTGTTTTTTCTGTATCTCGATGTGGCGTACGCGCTGTATGTTCTTAAATCTGTTATCACAGCCTTAAAAGTACATATTGTCTGCTTTTTTTTTTAAACTGTTTTACCCTAATTGTAACCTTTTTAATGTTTCAATGGCCAAGTCCACTGATGAAATGACCTTTTACTCTGACAAATTGCATGGCAGTTGTTTATGTCCCATGTGGCTTTTACTTAGGGGAGATACACATGGTGGTTGGATAAGGACGGGATGCAGACTTAAATTTCCCGGACCCACCACTCTGTGACCCCTGTGCTGCCCTTTATTGTTGTTAAACTATCAATTTGTATAGCTTTTAACCTCTTCTATGCCCATGACGAGATAGTCTCGTCATGGAGCGCGGTTGCGCTGTGCCCATGACAAGACTATCTCGTCATGGACCCCGCCCGCTAATACAACGCCCGGCACAGGAGGGGGAAAGGGCGGGGCACTGAAGGGGTTAACGGGGACTGTTTTATAGTACATGTTTTTATGTGTTTGAATTTTCTGTGTATGCACTTTTATGGTCGTCGATGACCGAAATAAAGTTTGTTGGAATGGAATGGAAAAATTCAACACTCAATTTGAACAAGATGTTTGTAAACGATATTTAGGACACAAAACGTATGCCAGATGATATTGAATTTTTCTATGCTGACTATTATCTTTATGTCTTGTAAAGTCCAGAGAAGCATGCCCCAGACCATGCCATGCCAGCATTGATGCATCCTCAGAGTAAATTACTTAATACGGCCCTCCTAGACAAGTTATGATGCTTCTATAGCCACGGACCAGAATGGGGCTTGCTATCCTGAGCATTGAGCTCTCCTTTCCCATGTTCTCATTCACCATGCCTGGCATCTCTAGAGAGGTGTGACATATTTTACAAGTCTCCTTTCCACCAGGCTAGTGTAGACAATTATAAAAGCATAATAGAAATCTCGAAAGAAGGTAGTGCAAACATCCATCTTCTGATCGTCATTGAGGAGATTTGTCTAAATCCTTCACCTATAAACCTATGCTAAGCATCTTTATTGACTGCACACTTGCTGATTAAAGCAACTGCTGGGAAGTAACACAGATGGAGCAGAGATGTTTAAACTTGCACACATTGGCAGGCCCCTTTTAGGTATTGCCTACACAGTGCATGTAGGGTCTCTGCGAGACACGCTGTTTACATACAGTGGGCTTTCAGTCAACCCATAGCTTACATTTGTTAGCTTCAGAATTACTCTCATTTCCTTTGTCGCTATTTGTCACGGCATGGGGGCGTCACGTCATCTTTCTGTATTTGGAACTCCTCTGGACCATAGACCAAGTGCTTGTATCCATCCACTGCTGCAGTTTTGGATCAATTATTTCTTTGTGTTCAAGCAATTATATACAGAGGGCTCACAACCTAGCCAAAAGCTTAGCATTTGCTAGGTCCAGCATTGCTCTCATTTCCTTTGACCCCGTTTGTCCTGGCATTTAGAGCTATTTTTCCTTTGTGTTTAAGCACTTACATACAGAGGGCTTACAGCCTGTCCATAGTTTGCTATTTGTTAGCTTCAGCATTGATCACATTTCCTTTGTCCCCGTTTGTCATGGCATTTGGCGTTTAGTGTGGTTGGCGCTCCCCTGGAGCACGGACCAACTACTGGTGTCCATCCAGTGCTCCTCTTTTTGGATTTACTTTTTTCTCTGTGTTCAACCACTCCATATGACTGCTTGTGTTTTCAGTCCATTTCCAATATCCATGTCCATGTACCTTCTATTCCCCCACCAGCCCCCCTTCCATTTTGCTTGATTTCCCTCCTGACATTTACTCTATGCCACTGCACTCTGCACCACTCTACATCACTGGACTTTATGCCACTCTACTCTGCACCACTCTACTTACGTTAATGCACTTTATGCTGCACCATTCTACATCACTGTACTCTACACCACTACACTCTATTTTACCCCATTGCACTCTACGCCATTCCACTTTGCACCACTCTACTCTATGCTACTGCTCTCTCTACACCACTGTACTCCATAACCTTACGCTCTGCTCCATCTCACTGCTCTCCACTCTGAGCCACTGCACTCTATGCCTCTACACTCTATGTCAACGCACTCTGCTCTGTGCCTCTGCACTCTATGATACTCCACTCTAAACAACTGCACTCTAAACCACTACACTATACTCAACTCTTCACCACTCTATGCCACTGCACTCTATGGCACTCTATTTGCACCACTCTACTCTCCACCACTGTAGTCTACACCACTACACTCTTTGCCACTCTACTCTGCACCACTTCACTCCACTTTGCACTCTACACCACTTTACTCTGTGCCACTCTACTCTACTCTGCACCACTGCACTCTACACTACTGCACGGTGTGTCAGTCTTCTCTACTCTGCACCACTCTACTCTACACCACTGAACTTTGTGCCACTGCACTCTGCACTACTGCACTCTAATATATGTCACTGCACTCTGTGCCACTGCATTCTACACCACTCTACTCAACTCTACACCCCTCTACACCACTGCAACCTACACACTGCACTCTAATCTGGACCACTCTAAACTGCTCCAATGCACTCTATGCTACTCCACTGTATGCCACTCAACTCTACTCTATGCCACTACACACCACTCTATGTCACTCCACCCTGCCCCTTCTCTCTGCCACTCCATGCCTCTCTATGCCAGTCTATGTTACGCCATGCCACTCCAAATAGTGCCACTCTACCCAAATCTACTTCGCTACATTCCTCACAATGCCACTCTACTCTACGCCGCTCTATTATATCCCACTTCACTCTACCACACTTCACTCTACCCCACTCTACTCTTTGCCACTCCAAGCCACTCTCCCCCACTTTACTCTACGCCAATCTACTCCACTCTACTTGACTACTTGACTCCACACCACTCTATGCCATGCCTCTCCACTCTATGCCACTCCGCGCCACTCCACTCTATGCCATTTTAGTCTATTCCACTCCACTCTACTCTACACTACTCAAGTCTACTCAACTCTACTCAATGACAATCAACTCTACGCAGAGTGGTACTTTATGCCACCCTACTGCCTATCACCCCACTCCTCTTAATGCCAGTCCACTCTATTCCATGCCACTCCATTCTACTCCAAGCCACTCTATGCAACTGTACTCTACACCACTCTACGCCACTCCACTCTAGACCACTTCACTCTACCCCACTCCAATCTACATTACTCCACTCTTCACCACTTCACTCTACACTACTCCAAGCCACTCTATGCAACTCTACTCCACTCTACCCCATTCCATTCCAAACAGTGCCTTTCTACTCTATGCTACGCCACTCTGCTCTACCCCACACTACACTACCCCACTTCACTCTGTGCCATTCTACTCTACTCTAGGCCACTCTACTCTACTCTACTCTGCTCTACTATACTCTATGCAAATTAATTGTATGCCACTGCACCCTAAACCCGTCTGCTCTATGCCACTCTACTCTACACCAGTCCACTCCACTTTACGCCACTCCACGCTATTCTATGCCATATACACTCTATGCCTGTCCACTGTGTGCCACTCTACTCTATACCACTCTATTCTACACCACTCCATGCCACTCTATGCCGCTCTACCCCACTCCACTCCACACAATGCCTCTCTACTCTATGCTGCTTTACTCTACGCCACTCCAAGACACTTTACTCCACTCCGCTCTATGCCACATTACTCCGCTCTCCTTTCCTCCACATTACTCCACACCACACCACTCTACGCCATACCACTCCACTCTACCCCAAGGTTTGAGATCTGCTTCATTCATGCAACTTGAATATATCAAAAGAATTCTGTCTTTCAGATCTGCTCCTACGGCAGGAGAGGTTTTGTTCCAAACAACATGTGCTCATCATGACTGCATGTCCCATGTTGGATTTTGCCATGCCCTCTGGACCTCTTGCTACAATAGCTGTATGTCTTCCTGCCCACTTAAACTACAGAAGCATCATGTCAAATGACCATCGTCCCGTGGCACTACATGGCCCATTTGGCCCACTCTGCTCCGTATTATCGCCTGGCTCTACAACTCAGTAGGGCCACTGGTACTAACGTCTTTATTGTGAGACCAATTTCTAAGCTCTATTTACATGTGAAACCACTGATCCCTCAAATGGGTGGCCTCCATGAAACAAGCAAAATGCACTCAACTACCAGAGGGGAGACTGCTACTCACAAATATGCTTATCTATATTCTTCAATGTGTCAATACCTCACCTGCAGTTGACGGGATAAACTGTCATTCCGACCATCATCATGACTATACCAAGCTATCAGGCCACTGCTTACACAAAATGGCCACCAACTTTCATGCTCTACTTAATCCGACCCAGCATGACCATCTGAGTGATCCAGTTTCAAACCTCTGCAGGTCATACATTACACCCATGGTTCTCCCTAATCCATGATATGCTTTCTCTAAGCATATCCTCAAGCTAATTGGCTTTGGTAGTCAAATCAGAGATTTCAATATATCTGTTTTGAGGATGGGCACTGGGTTGGATTTAGATTGCATTTTCAAAGCAGACAAGGGTAAAGCTGTTTCACAGCCTCCAATATTCCTGTGCATGTGGCTGCTCCAAAGACAAGAAAGCCAGAATGGCCATGACCCTCTGCAGGTGACCCCATCTACGGCATGTATCAATGTGTCTTCACAGAGGGCTTAATTCACACTGCCTTATATACCCATGCAAACCATATATACAGAAAGTAATCCAACACACATTCCTATGAAATGAGAGTTCAAAGTTGTAGTACCCAAAGCAGATTTTCGAAGAGAATAAACTACTAAGCACTGTCATCTTTTATCCTAATGAAGGGGCTTTAGTCACAATCAACACCTGGTAGCATTACACTTTGGTATCACCACCAGTCTGGAGTCTAAAAGCTAGGTGGGACAATCTTATATTCCCAAGGGTTGAATAACTGTCTCAATATTGAAGGCAGTGGAGTGGAAACATGGCAGTGTAGGCAGGACTTTACACAATGGAAAGTCGTCAGCCTGCGGGCCAACCATGCAACTTTATAAAGTTATACAGATATGCCTAAATGAAATGACACTTTGAGTCTGATGTCCTAGAATACTGACCAGAATAATTAGAAGCAGCTGAAATTAGTTCAAGCATTCCATCTATAATCTTTATGGTTTTTCTCAAAGGAATTGGGGATAACACCAATTAGGCCCTACTGATTGAAAACGGCATAGTTATCCCAAGGAGTGGTTTTACTCTGGACACAGATCCCGATCCAGATGAGTGGCGTCTGATGGAGGTCCTGGGTGATTATTTCAATAACACATTTTCAGGATAACCACTGACTAAGTTAATCATTTCTACACAAATACAATGTACTGACAATTAACGTTATGGGGTCCCTGAGCATGTGACAGACCTGGCCTTCTTGAACCAGAGTTTGACAGCTCTGATCTACAGTATCTCTCAAAATTTAAGTATCTTATCTATAAAGCTCATCAAGAATTCTAGTCTTGATGGTATTTGTAGCCTAAAATATCCATCCCCTGCTGTATGTACTTTCTTTTTATGAACATTCTCTTCATGATCAAATATGTACTATTTACTACTTTCCAGAGCCCAGTTATATCAACCCTCATCAACAGATATTTATAAATATAGGATTTTTTAGGATTCACTGAAGTCCTGGTGCCTTCTGATCCCACCAACTGTGCTCCTTTCGCCATGGTTCCACCATCGGCTCTCCTCATTCTATGAACTGGAGTTGCCATGGGGTCATGTCGTTTCTGGCCATTATTTGTTCAGCCTGTAATTTGTTCGTGTTGCTGGGTGGGGATGCGTGCTGCCTTTTGGGGGTCTTTATGGGCTCAAGGATATCTGATGGTAACACAAGCCCCAGTGCAAAGAAGGGTTTTATTCCACTCAGGAACTACATGAGCCAGAATCCTTGGGGGCATTAGGCATGTGTCGGCTATCTTGGGTGAGGCCCTGCTATAAAATGAGCCCTGCCCAGATGACGATACATGTTATTCTGGAGACAGCAGGAAAGGAGGCTGCCCTGGAATAAGACTCCTACTTGGTGTCCTTCTTTAAAGCAGTAGTTGTACAGAGAGACCAGTCTGGACTCAAGCTAAAGAGCACAATAGTGCTCTCTTGGTTATATTTTGTGTTCTGACTTGGGGGAAGACTCTTCCCTTATAAACCATTGTTTTCAGAATGTTGGCATCTAAAAAGACACAGCAAGACTTGAGGGGAATGTACTTGGGAGAAAAAACTATTCTTTGATGTTCAAGCTAAAGGGTGAGTTTATGAGTCTAAGATCCAAAAATGTTTTGGAAGTGTGTACATATAACTCCAAAGACTATTTCCAAATGTTCTAAGCCCACGTTTACAACAAAGACTACATGAGACTAAGCCAAGGGTCAAAGCAAGACTACACTTGTTAGTGGAAGAAAGTTCCAGGACGAGCAGCATCATTCTGAGAATGGGAAAGACTTTGAGTTTGGTGCCTAGAAGAGTTCTCTTCTACAGACTCACTGTTTGTATGTAGAGATGTCCTATTTTCAGTGATTTTTTTATGTTAGAAGAAACTAGACACAAGGAGAAAGGAGGAGGATCATATTGATCAAATGTTCTTTTCTTTTAGCTAGCATAACTCAAGATCCCTAAGAGATTCAACTGCTGATAGGTGTTCATCTAGAGAGAATGAAAGCGATAACTACCTGTTTGTCAGAGGATAGGAAAACATCAAAATACTTAATCTGTGCACTTACTCTGAGGATAACCAAAAGGAAAAATAAGGATTTTTTATTTATTTTACAGATCTCCGTCCCAGCAGTTTCTTCCAAGCACTCTTTCATTCATTGGCCACACCAAGCTTTTGTGTCTTTACGGCAAGAAGAATTGGTAGTTCGAGGAGGTGGACCTCTTGAGATTCGCACTGATTCTGAGGAGCAACGCCACTGACAGGAGCTTTGTGAAGTGCTACATGTAGCATTGAATTAATTCTGAGCACTATAGATTATTTGGATCAATAAAAAAGAGGAAATACTGAATTATCGAGTCTGAAGGGCTGAGTGGTAGCTGAATCAGTGCATCGAAAGCAACTCTAAATAGTTCACTTTTCGAAAGTGTGACAAGGGGGAAGACTTAACTGAATGCATGCCCTAGCTCCCTTTGTCTTTGACATCCAAGGATATATGTTTTGTTTGCTTTCAGGATACAGTGTGCTGGAACTTTAAACAATCAACCCTGAAGGAGGAAGCGGCAAGGCTTAGCCACTACTTCAAGGGTGAGGATTCGTATATTCACATGTCCAACACTCAGGACTGACCACCATCGACATCAGAGGAGGTGTGGTCACCACAGACACCTTGGAAGACGTGGAAAACCGAAGGAAGGAGAACTGCAGCTTGATAGAGAAAAGACCCCAGAAGATGCCACCGAATCTGCGCAATCCTGAGGACATGCCAGCCTGACAGCTCTCCAGCCAGGAGGGAAGACGAAAGATGGAGAACCCTGCAGACATGTTGAGTGTCCCAGAAACGCTCCTGGAGGAGCGTGGCTTGAGTAGGTGTGTGCCAGGGTCAGGCCGTGGGGTTAGCGGGAGGACAAAGGCATGGGGCATCAGTAATCTGCCTGAAAGACAATTGCTATACTAATTTACTAGTTGCATGTATTGAGTTTTTCCAAAAGAGCACAAAAAGGGTACATTGGGCAAATACTGTATAGCGGTCTATGTTCTCACCCTAAAGGAGGATAACAGAACATCAAACCTCCTAATTTAGAGTTTTTTTTATTTCTTCTGAGTCCTCCGTTATATGCACCCCAGGTGACTAAGTTTGGTGGTGGTCATAATCTTAGCCAGTCCAGTGACTAACATGCCATTATTGTCATTTTATCCCAAGATCAATGGAGAGGGGGACTCCAGAACCCAGATGCTACACCCACAAAGGAAGAAGTAGAGAGTCACAAGTCAATCCTGGACTGTATGGCTAATTCTCAATAAAGACACATTAACGTATATAAACCAATACAAGTGTAAACACTATTCCTTTCCTATAGGCCAGCGGGTACACACTTTGATGCAAAGTTTCCAACGCTGCATGTTAGTGGGTTCGGATCTAAGCTTTTGGTTAAGGAACATTTACATTCTTGGTCCTTGGACTCCATAGGATCTGCCTCTATGTTTCATCCTCTCATAGGGCTTTCAATTAATCAGATGAGCAGATGTTGAAAAGAACTTTCAGGGCAGTGTATAATGAAGTGCCTGTTTCTGCCCATACATTAGACCTTTGCCCCTGTACACTTGCAGATGGTGTAAAGGGCCATTTCTTTAATCACGACTTCAGCTGGGAGCTAGTTGAGAATTTTCAATGCATGTTGATGTGGTCATGTTTACAGAGGTTTAACCACAGTCTCATAACCTGGTTCTGTAGTCATTGTACCCTGGTAATAAGGTTCTTGGGGAGACTAGTTTGAATGATATGATGTGGTCCGCGTGCTTAAAGAGTATCTCCACACTTCTTAAGAAGAATTATATGGCAGGGGTTCTTAACATGTTGATTTAGATGGACCAGCACTGAATCACTGTTTGACTCCCTGCCTATTCAATTTAAATGATATGAACTTCAAAACCTACACACAACTACAGAAACAAATACACATCATACAAATGCACAAATTAATAAATATTCTCTTTAACTCATAAACATAACAAATGCAAAATTCGAAATTTTATTTTTAATTGGAAAGTTGGAGCTTTCCAAAATGTGTCTTTATTTCTAAAAGAAAGCTGGTATGCTACGTTCTAGACTCACTTTGTCATTTTTTCTCATAATACATCCCTCTCTTTTTGTTGGTGCATACTAGTTCTTTAGTTGAGGTTAACAACTGTCCATACTATTGTTACTGTATTTATGCTGCTCACACGAATCATGCTAAGGATACCAACCTAATTTCTAGCCTCCAATTTCAAATACCTTCACCTTTACACAGTTAAATTAAATGTATTGTTTGATTTTTTATGTGCGTATACTTTATTAATCTCGTATGATAATTTCATTTTCTAAATTGTTGTGGACATCAGAGTATGCATTGCGGGAATCCACGAGTTCAGGGATGACAGGAAAAGAACTACTATTACATGGGATTCCAACATTTGGTGACAATCAATAAATAGTGAGTAAGGACCTCAATTTTTTCTCCCATCATACAGAGAAGGTTTTCTCCAGAATAATGTATGGTTTAAGCATTATGTTGGTTGCTGTTAGATGAAGGAGCGGATATACAAAGATGTCATGTAAGGCAGTGCCGTAAATAAAGGTGCTGCTTTGTGTTGCCATGAGGGGGAAAGAGCAGAAAAGAGCCATATCCACTATGATATGGCAGTACCCTGCTCTCTCCCTATTGCTGGCACACAGTCAGGCTGCCTAGTCCCACACACAAATGTTTGCACCATAGTGCAAAGGTGTCTGTTGTAGGAGAGTCGGATCTGCTTCTTATAGTTACCCCCACTTTTTGCTGATGTTTCACTGTTTTTCGACTTTAGACTGGCTGGGGCCCTGCTAACCAGGACCCCAGCCTAGCTGCTTCCTCTCTCAATTGATTACCAGTACTTTAGGTACACTCCAGATTGGATTCTGGGGTACCCTTATAAGTCCCCAGTATATGGTATACTATGTACCCAGGGCATAGGTACCCCAGAGGCCTACCAGGGGCTGCAGCATGTATTATGCCACCCCTGGGAAGCCTTCCAAAATGACACCACAGGACTGCTACTGCAGCCTGGGTAAGGTGGTCCATGCACCCCTTAATGAGATATAGGTTCACTATATCTCTCCATATCACTGCACATATAAACCTATCAGTCACCCCTATGGCAAGCCTTACAAATCCTGAAGGCAGGGTGCTGGGTTTTATGTGAGAGGGTGCCCATGCATGAGCAGAGCCCCTCTGCAGCCTTCGGAACCTTTATTCCGGGGTTCTTTGTGATGCAGCCAAACCATATACTCTTAAGTGCATTATAACCAAATGGTAAATGATAACTTTGGGATGGCTGCACAG
The DNA here is from genome assembly GCF_964204655.1 of Triturus cristatus. Taxonomy (NCBI): domain Eukaryota; kingdom Metazoa; phylum Chordata; class Amphibia; order Caudata; family Salamandridae; genus Triturus; species Triturus cristatus. Next base: position 496,574,538 of record NC_140588.1, read on the forward strand.
AAACATATCGTGTTTGGTGTCAAATACCTTGGAATCATACCCCCTCACCAGTAACTGGTGTGAGAGTATGGTCCCACCCTTCTAGAGGGAGAGACATGACAGCACCGGTATACCTGGTACCAGCTAACAGAGCCCTGGCATCACAAAATGGATGCTGCCAGCCACAGACACGAGTCTGCCCTCCTGCTGCTGGACGAAACTCCGGCAGGGGAGGCCTGGACAATAGGTTTCCTGTCACAGGGAGGTGTCCCCACCTCCCAGAAAGGCTTTAGTGTATTGGGGCTGGGTGGGTGCACTCCAAGAGCGCTGTGAAGTCAGCACTTGGGGCACATTTGGTGTCTCTGTGCATAGTCCAGCTCAAACCGGTTGCAGGGGCTACCAGCCCCTGCTCTGGTGCAAAACTGGACAAAGGAAATGTGTGTGGCAACCCCTCTTTCCTGACCCTCCCGTAGGTGGGTCCCTAGAGTTTGTCCCATCCCTTCCTTGGGTATAAGATAGGAACCTCTGGCAACAGGACTTTAGATTACACCTGGACGAAACTCTGATACTGAATCCTGGAACTTCGACGATCTACATTGAACTAGATGACTGAAGAATCTCCCTTGGAGTAAAGGAGTTACTCCCCTGCAAGGCAGGCACCAAAGATGCACCTGACCGGTTTGCCTCTCCGAAGCTCCCGATGGACTCCGAAGAATTTTGCAACACAGGAGGTGGGTTTCCATGGTCTTAGAGGTTGATCAGTGCCCACAGCAAGTCTGAGGCCCATATCCCTCGTAGCGACCGTGCAACCCAAACGCCTGGACACTGCGTCACTTTGCAGAAGCATCAGCTTTCCAACAACTCCTGCAGCTAAGCTTTGGGATATTTGTAGCCTTAACCCCGAGCAGCAACTGCACTGATGATTGCCCACCTACACTCCACGAGTGTTCCGTGAGCTGTCCCTTTGTGTTTTCTCTCGAGGTCCCTTTGCGATTCTTAGTCTGTCAACCGGTGGGTTCCTGTGAAGGCAACTCTAACTCTAATTGGGCTTACCTGGTTGCTCCAGACGTGCCCTGACTCTTCATTGCTTGGGGAGTCCCCAGGACCTTGCTGGTCGGCAATGAAGCATCTTTTCTCTTTCTGCATGGGATGCTGTTGCCAAGGCTTGTTGTGTTCAATCCGAGCACCGACACCGCAGCACTCGACATCCTTTGTGAGACAGCTCGAACCCAGATCCTGGTTGTCATTGACACCTCCTGGTCCTCGTGGCTGCAGAGTCAAGCTTCACCTCTTTGCACCTGAAACACCCGACATCGGTGGGCATTCGTCTATCGTACCCCTGGTCACTGGCAAGTGACCCAGACTCTGTCCCCTCTGCTTTCAGGTTCTTCTGATCTTCGATCCAGGCTTGGATCACACTGGACACTTTTCTCCTTTCCGGCAGCAGCACTTTGCAGCAGATCGCCATTGAAATCAACGACGATTCCTGACACCATTTGACACCTTTGCACCTGGCTTTCCTGGGTGAGGTAAGTCGAGTACTCCGGGGCTCCCGTGGGTGCTGGCCCTAGCACCCCCTAAGTCTAAAGGGGTTTGCTCAAAGTCCTCTCCTAAGTGTCCGTAACTTCTAAAATTCCAACCGCGACTTTCCCATAGAATAGTACGGGGCTCGTGCCTGTGTTCTCACACTGCACACATCCCCCGTGGGTCTCCTGTATCACCACCTTGGGTGGTTCCTTGGGGTCCCAGCGATTTTACGTGCTCTAGGCACTGTCTCTAGTCAAGTCGTGGTTCTCATACCACTTTCTTAATATACGGTTTGGTCCGCCCCTAGGGCCCATTGTATATTGTGCTATTTACTGTCATTTTGTAGAAGTGAGCCTTCTCAGGGGCCCACCAGTGCAGGGGTTTGGCCTTCTTTGTCCTTTAGTCCTCAGACCAACAAAATAGAGATTGGCACGGTGGCTGTAATATCAAAAAAATAGTTTATTATCACTCATGAGTGGGATTACATTGATACAGAATCCTCAGGCAATGTATGAGGCAGTACATGGAAAACAGAAACCAGGGTGTTTTTATACACCTTTTGTTGCAGTGTAAGCATGGAGTCTCAAAAAGAGGTACAAGTATACACAAGAATAGCTATTCACATATATGGACATACAGAAATCACTTAGTCAACAGAGTGGGAGGGGAAACTAAACTGCTTACATCAGTTGGAATAGCCTGACAGTTACACTCTAAACAGGTGCATTCTAGCAGCTACAAGCCTTTCTGAGCATGCAAAGTGCTCTGGCTCAGTACTGAAGGAGTTACCTATAGTTGATGACTCAGGCAGAATAGCAAAGCAGGCGACAGTGAAGACAGAAGGAGCACATGGTGAGCACATGGCTAACTAAAATGGATGCTAAAACAAAATGGCTTCAGCTCATGCTAACAGCGATTTCTGTTGAGTTCCACACACGACCCTTTTAGCATTAGCTGAAGACATCTCTATGATTTAGAAGGAACAAAGAAAACATCTTGCACATCAATTTTCATCATATCGCTACCTTCTTGGTCTAATACATAATGGGCGTTCATATTTTTGACATTGTGTATGGTGGGTATACAAGCAGAGATACAAAGGGAACAAAGCATCGGGCCACATTGTATGCATAGACAGAATGACAGTAGGATCACAAATAATATACATAGAAGTGTCAACAGTTTCCAGCCCCAGGTAACAAATAATGTCCATAACCAGCCAGTTAAAGTCCATGTTCCTGAATCGGGATGAATTTCAGCAGCTATCTTATGTAATTTAGAGATTGCCTCAAAAACTAAAGGGGCGTGATCAGGGATATAGACACAACAACTGCTCCAGATGATGCGACATGCACCACCACGATCAGCCAACAGGACGTCAAGGACCATTCTATTTTGGAGTGCCACAATCCTCGCAATTTGTAGCTCTTCTGCGATGTTTCCAAGTGCCATAGCTGTTTGGTTGGTTACAGCCTCTCCAACACGTGTCAAGCGTCTGATTTTCCGGCTGTTTAAGGCAGCACCAACAAAAAAGAACAACCCCAAATTAAAGTCAACATATTGCTGCAGTGCAGTGTCAGTCTGATCCACCTCATCATGATTTATTGTCCTCTTAAATCTGTTTTTGGAAACGTGATTAAACAGTTTATGGTCTTTATGGTAGGATACAGGTGCCAAAAACACAGGTGGTAGCAAAAAGGACACATAGCAAGTTCCTGACCAACCAATGGGTAAATGGTAGTATCCTTTATTCCCACAGATAAAGTATGTATTGTACGATGACGTAAAACTGCTGTTATTTACCCCAGTAATATTCAATACCAGAGTACAGTCGCTTTTCCCCAAGGGAATACTACAAACATTGTTCACACACAGGTCTGCTCGAGCTCTAGTAACAGCTATAACAAAAGGTCCATTACCCTTGGCAGTTCGAGTGTTTGGGAAAACATTCCGTGTGAAGGAATTTCCTCGGCTATACTCCTCCATTTCCCATACAGTTCCTTTGGCCTGTGGATCTCCTTTCTCATCAGGGTAACAGACTCTGTTTAGCTGGAAGTTCAGTCTTCCCACACCATAGTCAGTGATGTTAGCAACATGAGTAGCCCACAGCAGCGCAAACCAGGCTCTGCAGGAGCCGTTGTGTGAAAATGGCAGAGAAATAAAAGGCGTTCCTCCCTTCTTCTGATGAGCTGGCATCATTCCACACACCCAACAGTTGGTAATGTTTGTAGCATTATGTGTGTGATGCAACATTTAAATGAACGAGTTGTTGAGATAAGACTGTCTATGCTTCTGCTCATGATAAGGGAGGGTGAAGTAGTGGTGCTCAATGGGGACAGGAGTAGTAGCAGTCAGCAGATTTCGAGCAGGAGCTACTCCCACTACCACCCATGTTATTGTAGTAATGATGATAACAATGGAAGTAAGCCAAATGATAAAAACAATTTTTCAATCACAATCTTTTGCAGCAGTCGATGTCTTCTCCATAGGCATATTTATCTCGACGTTGAACAACAAAGCAGATGGAACCCTAAAGTCCTGGGCAGCTGTTGGTTTCTTCACTAAGTTTGAGACTAGTGTCCCTACCGGAGTCCCCCCCTTTGTAGGTCAGGCTTCACTAACCCAGAACAGTGGCTCAACCAGTCTCTTTCGGCAACAAACTTTCTTTTTTCTGGGGTCGCAGCTGATATCGAGATGCACCAGGGATCGTGTGGTCCGGAAAGACTTCCTCAGGTTGTTCGGGTGACATAGCTTGGCCTCTCTCTGTGTCCAGGATGTCCCGATAGTCCTTCAGCGCAGCAGGTTCCACCATGGTGGATGGTACCTTCTTGCAGTGGGTGGAATGGACCCAGTTCTTCCGATTGGTCACTCGGACTGTAGTTCTGGTCGCCAAGAGCACCTGCTCAGGGCCGCGCCACCTCGGGACTAGGGAATTGGCTCTCTGGAAGGACTTTGTGACGACAAAGTCACCTGGCCGCAGACCATGGCCCTCACCCTTCGATCTGTCAGGAAGAGCTTCTCAAACCTGTTGATAAATAGAAGACAAGCTGTCAGTTAACTGAGACAGGTAGTCACTCATCAATACACAAGGCACATCATGTATCGGGCGTGGCTTAGGAATCCCCCAAATATTCATTGGCCTCCCGAAAACCACCTCATACGGTGTGAGGCCATATCGTGTATGTGGCACCGATCTAATAGATAGCAAAGCCAAGGACAGTGCATCAGGCTATTTCAAAGATGTGGAAGACTGTATTTTAGCCAACTTAAGCTTGAGGGTAGAATTGTATCATTCCACTAACCCTGCTGATTGTTGGTGGAAAGCAGCATGGAACTTCTGCTTGATTCCCAATCCTTTTATAAGGTACTCAACAACTTGCCCAATGAAATGGGGTCTGTTGTCACTCCACAAAACTCTGCAAATGCCGAATCTAGGGAAAAACTCCTTTAAAAGCACCTGTGCTGTAGTAAGAGCTGTATTATATTTCGTAGCGTATGCCTCTATCCATTTACTAAAGGCACAGACCACTACTAGAACATACTTCAATTTATTACAGCATTCTAGCTGGATATAATCCATTTGCAGAACCTCAAAAGGTGCAGTTGGTATTGCAAACCCTCCTGTTGGAGTTCGTGTTCCCTTTCCAGGATTATACTGGAGACAAATCAGACAAGACTGGACTATCTTTTTAGCCATGCCGGCAATCTCCGGATGATCCCAAACTTGCATAAGCAGCTTCGCTATGGAGGATGTTCCAACATGTGCAGGCCCATGTGCCATATGAATCATGGGTGTAAATAGGATGTGGGTAGTTTCCACCTGGTCATGTCTTTATTCCTCCAACAGCCCTCATCATCCAATGTTCCTTCCTTGGACCATTTGTCCAGTTCATCAGCAGAGGCAGATCGCTGCATGTCCAGCACTTCTTGCCTGGTATCATGTCAACGTTCAGCCTGTGACTTAACCACATACATGGATGTAGTACTTTGCTGCATTGCAGTCTCACGGGCTGTGTGATCCACGAAGGCAATGCCCTGTCCTATTTTATCAGTCACTTTCTTATGTGCACTACACTTAACAATCGCTACTTTCGTAGGGTATGTCAAGGCAGTAAGGAGATTATGTACCAATTCCCCATGCACTATTTGTGTCCCTTGTGATATAAGGAAGCCTCATTCCTTCCAGAGTAGCCAAAAATTGTGAGCCACTCCAAAGGCATATCGGCTATCGGTGTAGATGTTAACAGACAGGTCTGTGCTAAGCTCACATGCTCTTGTCAGTGCTATCAACTCATCTGCCTGAGCTGACTTCTGTGGGAAGTGGGCTGTCTCAACAACCGTCTAAAGTGTCGTAATTGCATAAGCAGCTGATGTCGTGCCATCGGGCAACTTCAAGCAAGACCCGTCAACCCACAATTCCCCATCAACTTCAGAAAGAGGCATATCTTGTAGGTCAACTTGACCCTTTGTCTGTTCCTCAGTAAGGAATATACAATCATGAGACTCTTGTGACTGAGACTGAGTAGCTGGGAATGGCAATAGTGTAGCAGGATTTAAAGTCGAACATCTTTTCAGTGTGATATGAGGGGCCAAGAGTGTCAGTTCATATCCTGTCAAGCGAGCACTAGTTAAATGCTGCGTTTTCATCTGGTTCAACAGGGCATCGACTGAATGAGGCACTAACAAAAGCAATCTGTGTGGTAAGACTATTCCCTCACTTTGACGTATGGACACAGCTGTTGCCGCCACCGCTCAAAAACACCCAGGCAATGCACGGGCGACTGGATCAAGGACAGCTGAGAAATATGCACAAGGATGCTGCTTATCACCGTGTGTCTGTACTAAAACTGAGAGAGCGCAACCGTCCCTCTTGTGTACATAAAGTGTGAAGGGCTTAGTGTAGTCTTGTGTTCCTAATACTGGTGCAGAACAAAGAGCTTGACGTAACTGCTGGAAAGCATCCTGACATTCAGTAGCCCATGGGAGGGGCATTGGAGTGTCTTTAGTCGAAAGGGCCAACAAGGGTTTGACAATGTAAGAAAAACTAGGAATCCACTGCCTACAAAAGGAAGTAAGACCAATCAGTGCACGAACATCCTTCTGAGTATGGTGCACAGGTGTGTCTAAAATGGCTTGAATGCGGTCTGATGTGAGTGTACGTCCCTCCTTAGACAGGAGGTGACCTAAATAGGTAACCTGCTGTCTACAATATTGCAATTTCTTCCGAGAGACCTTATGATGATGAGATGTAAGGAATGATAGTAATGACAATGTTCCTTCTTCACACTGTACAGGGGTATCAGCAGCCAACAAGATGTCATTAACATATTGAATAAGAGCCACCCCTTTCGGTACAGGAAAAGAATCAAGCCATCTTTTCAATGCCTGGCTATAGATGCTAGGACTCTCTGTATACCCCTGTGGAGCTCTACAAAATCAAAAGGAACGATTATTCAAAGTGAAGCTGAACAAATAACGGCTGTCAGGATGAAAAGGTATCGAGAAGAAAGCATTCTTCAAGTTGATCACACTGAATGTAGTTGCAGTCGGTGGACCCATAGTAAGAAGTGACGTGATGTCAGAGACTACTGGGTATTGGGGCACTATAATCCTATTAACCTCTCGTAAGTCAATGATAAACCTGTATATTTTAGTATCAGCGTCTTTTTTCAAGATGGGAAGGATAGGACTATTGCAAATATTGTAAGATACTTCTTCCAAAACCCCTACTTTAATCTGATCTTGAACAATACATATTAGTGCCACTTCACCTTCTCGAGATATTTTATATTGAGGCAGTCGAGGCAATGAAGCGCCCTCCTTTACTTGAATATGGACTGGTGGGATAACCATTTGTCCCACATCGGTATCTGATGTAGCCCACAAAGTACTAGGTAGTGTTGCCAAAGCAATATCTTCTCTAATGAGACAAGACTTCTCAACCATAGTATAGTTATCATTCAAAATAACATGCACACCTTCTGGGGAACAACGTATTGTAGCACGAAAATGTTTGAGCATATCGAGACCCACAATGTTGTCCGGCGTGTTAGGGGAAAGCAGAAAAGGACAAGCGGCAGTGAATTTATCAACATGAAATGCAAGTGGCTGTGACAGTGGGCTAAGGGAAGGTGTCCCATCGAATCCTATTGATGTTATTGTTAAGCCAGACAGGGGAGCCCTAGGAACCAATTGTTTAGACAGGGCGCTACGAATAGCTCCTGTATCAACCAGAAACCGATCAGTAGAACCCAAGACGTTTGCATCAACAGAGGGACCCTTCTAATCTACCGATACTTTAACTGATTCCTTACTCCATCCTAGGCATTCCTATGCATAATTAGAGCCCTTCAAATCCTCGGTCGGATAATCGGACATTTGATATTGATTTCGCCTGTCAAAAGTATTAGAGGAATTTTGAGTATGCTCAACTGCCTCAAACCTAGTACGATCATCCATACCTCCCCTATTTCCTAAGTTCCCTGGGCGGCTTCTGATATGTCCTCTACCACGCTGATACTGCTGTCCTTGCAAAAGGGGGCACTCAAAACGCCAATGTCCAATCTCCTTACAATAAGTACACTGATCAGAAGACAAAGTTGTTCGACGGAAAGGGGGTGCAGCAGGTCGATACATCGCACGTCTGCCTCTACCACCACCTCTATAAGATGGACCATAAACCTGAGCTAACATAACCATCGTCTTTAAGTCTTTAGCCTTTTTATCCTCATTGTCCTTTGCTTCCAATTCCTGCCGTTCATAATACTGAGTCATAGTCAAAAGAAAGACTGGGGAAGATGTAGTCCATGAACTCTCTCTGGCCTTTAGACGACTAGCTATTCCTGGCAACATGTTCACGACAAATTTGTCAACGAACAGATGCTTGCCCGTGTCATCTGTCAATGACTGCCCACTAAAGTCATGGAGTGTCTCCTCAAAACGTGTAAAGAAATCAGAAACTGATTCGTCCACTTTCTGTTTACAAGACGCTAACATAGTCCAATCCATCTTTTTAGAAGGTATAAGAGTTTTCAACTTAGTTATTATAGCCTTTGGGGGGGTCTAATATCTCTTGTTGCGGTTTCGGTGCAGGTTCTCGTGCTGCGTCTAGTCTCTCTATTTCTACCCAATTATCTCCAAAAGCTGTACGATCGTCTACTTTCCGAATCGATCTCCACATATCAGGGGGTAAGATAAGCCCAAAAAACATGTCAATATCAGGCAAAGTCAAAGTGCAAGAACTAATAGCTTCTTCAACTTCCTCATAAAAAGCAGTCGGATTTTTCCGCGGGTCAGGCAAAGCAGCTTTAAGAGCCATTACATCCACTCTACTGCAAGGAAAATAAACCCAATTCTAAACAAAATATCTCTTCACATCAGTTGAATCTTTATTGTCACTTGTACCCGCACCCCTAGGAGGAACATATAAAGGCGCAGCTTCACGCATTGGTTTCCCATGAACTACAGAAATACTGGTTTCCTTATCTGTCCCTGGATCTTCATCATGTGACACGGGGGTCTGAGCTGTTTGTTCAGCTGAAACTGAACCAGCTGTCTTTTTCTCCTCTCACAAACGGAATGCATCAGTTCGTAGTTTAACCTCTCGTCTAGTTAAATCGGCCACCTGGGAAGGGAGAAAAAGACCATCATTCAATTGTTTATGATCAGATTTTATATCAGCAGGCTCTAGATCATCGAAATATTTCCTAAAACTAAGTATTACTTCCCCTGCAAATGACTCTGCAAAATATAACTGCTCAGATTCTGGCCATTGCTAAACCATCGCTATAAGGCCTGGAGCAGAGGTGGCACCACGAGCTGCTTTACGAGCAGCGGATCTAAGAGCGGCCGCACGCTCAGCAGACAACAGAGAGCGAGTCTGCCGTCTACCTTCTTTATTTGTCCCTTTCTGACCTGAGAAAGATGTACCGATATCTAAATCATCCTCAGGGGCAGAGGGAAAAGTATATGGAGGCGGAGATTGATCTAACAAAATTAAATCATCCTGAGGTTTATTAAGTACAGGATAAAGGGGACGCCGGACAGGGTATTGGCCATTTACCTCTAGATGAAGCTCCCTATCCTCTTTTATTTCTTTCATCACTTTAATTTTCAGTTCCAGCGCTTTCATATAGATATTTTTGGGCTGTTCTTTATATGCTATAGCTTGCTATTTTCTCACTCTCTCATGCGCTTCTTTCTCCCACATTTGTACACAATCAAACATATCTTGTCTGCTTTTATGCTTGAACACACATTGTTCCACATACTGAATCTTTTTAAGATCAAATGACCCATTCAGTGGCCATCGTAAATCAGGATCCTTTTTTGTGTATTTATTCCACAATGCACTATACATTATGGAAGAAATACCGTGTTTAACGTACATGTACCTATTCGGCGTCCCTTCAGGGGGAGCAGGCTGACTTTGTTTTAAATCCATTTTGGTACCTCCAAGAAAGCAACACATCTTACGAAGCGTGCTAGAAACAGGCATCCCAAAAATATTATAGTAAATATAATATTATAACAAAATGGTACTAATCACAAATACAGTACCGTTTCAAAATCCAAAAGTTAGAGAGAAATCTCCTCATTGCCTGCCTATGATGTTGCAACGTACATATTACCCAAACCAAACCAGAATCTTGGCCAAGCAAACCAGAAATCAAGAGTGCCGCTGTAGCGACCTTACCAAACAAAAGTCTCCAGACACCAACTGCCAAGTTCTGAATTCGACCTAATGGTCACTGTAAGACGAACACAAAAGGGATCTCAGTCGGGGACTGGTCACCACCTGGAGGGTCAAATCAGGAAAAGCGGAAAAGCACTTTGGTCTGCAAAGACAAGGGTCTCCTTGTGCAGCGTACGTCTTCAGCGAGATTCCAAACCTCCGTCAAGACCACTCTGTCGGGCGGTTGCGTCTCCGATGAGCCCCACGTGGCGGGCGTCAATTTGTAGAAGTGAGCCTTTTCAGGGGCCCACCAGTGTAGGGGTTCGCCCTTCTTTGTCCTTTAGTCCTCAGACCAACAAATAGAGATTGGCACGGAAGCTGTAATATCAAAACAATAGTTTATTATCACTCATGAGTGGGATTACATTGATACAGAACCCTATGAGGCAGTACATGGAATACAGAAACCAGGGTGCTTTTATACACCTTTTGCTGCAGTGTAAGCATGGAGACTCAAAAAGAGGCGGTACAAGTATACACAAGAATAGCTATTCGCATATATGGACATACAGAAATCACTTAGTCAACAGAGTGGGAGGGGAAACTAAACTGCTTACATCAGTTGGAATAGCCTGACAGTTACACTCTAAACAGGTGCATTCTAGCAGCTACAAGCCTTTCTGAGCATGCACAGTGCTCTGGCTCAGTACTGAAGGAGTTAACTATAGTTGATTACTCAGGCAGAACAGCAAAGCAGGCAACAGTGAAGACGGAAGGAGCACATGGTGAGCACATGGCTAACTAAAATGGATGCTAAAACAAAATGGCTTCAGCTCATGCTAACAGCGATTTCTGTCGATTTCCACAGTTTTAGAACTGTATTATTGTGTATCTTGGACTCTAATCTCATAAAGAGATTAGTCGTGAGTGTTTAGAAATAAGTACATATATTTTATATACACCATTTGCGGTTCTCCTTTCATTTAGTAATTCAAGAGGTTATAATCTGGTAAACCAAGCTGCTTTACACTTCTTCAAGAATTAGCCTGAAGGCTGCTCTCCAAAGCTACCACTAGGATAGCTTTCAATAAAGGTTGTCTTTAAACCTATCATCAATAAGGGTTGTTTGGACTTGTGCAAGGTGCCCACTATAACTAGTGGACAGCATATTTCAGGCCAACTTCTCACATCTGTGCCATGTCTAACATAGCTTTAGTACTGAAAGGGTATCCTTGCAGTACAAAATACTATGCCTAGACAGACTTTAAAACGTTTTCCTCTTTGGATGTGTGCTGTCAGGACAGCACACATGCCCAGTCTGATGGTGTCCTCACTATGGCTGTGCAGATAGCCACACACAATGGAGACCTTTCTAACGAGCTAGGCAGAGGTGTCGCTCGTAATGGCTTGTAGATGATGCAACTGGTGTGGAAGAGGCTGCATGGTGGTCATCTAGCCCAGACCCAATAATTTGGACAAGGACGAACATTCAATTATTCCATGTACTGTGGCCCATACACATACACCAAATGTCCCTGTTGCGCTGGGGGTCAGGTTTGCGATTTCCTTACCAGATCATATATCCCTAATTCAATAGTCAGGAATGTATACCAATTCACATATAATCACCTCGGATCAATTCTTCATCTACTTGATCGATTGATCAATTAGTTGAATAATTGAAGGTCAATAGTCATTTCAAATCACTGACAGACGCAAATAACCACAACTTTCCTTGTAAGTTATTACATTTTGTCTAGCTCAATGCATTAATTCGGAAAACCACCTCATGAGAGAGAATACAATCTAATAATCCTCTAGCAAAATAATCAGTCTCAACAATACATTTGTCGCATGGAGGGGAAAGATAAAGAGACATTAGACAAATAGTATCAAATTAAAATTCTCATTTCAGAAAGATAGATGAAGAGACAAAAGCACAAAATGAATTCTTGAGTTATCAATGATACTAACCCAAGGAAATAAGAATGAGGAAAACCCCCACCCTGGCTTAGGTAGCGGCAAGGGACCCCCGATCAGAGAGTCAGGGATCAAAGTCTTAAGATCAGGATAAGAATAGGACTGGATCAACTAAGCCTCTCTGCAACCCGACAATCAGCAGCGCACCTTCACTCTCTCCGTCTCCCTCAAAGATCTCGCAGCAGCAATCCAAACTCCACCCCTAAATCCCCTCTTCTTTATACCCTTTTCATACATGTCCATCCCACTAAAGTTGCTAATGTCACCCATTCTAGCTACGGGATTGGTTAAAAATGAGGGGTGGAAGGTCATTCGACATTAGATCATGCTTTTTTTAACTACCCCATTGTTCATTTTCGTTTCCCACCTAGTCAATATACATCCCTACTCTATCATGAGGGAAAAGTATCATGTTAAGGACAAAGGTTATACATTTTATAATTTCGCAGACTTTCACACGCAAGCACAGAAGTTGGCCACTCGTCAAGTATCGTGTCCTTCACCGCATCACACTCGTTCAGCTGGCTCAGCAAGTTTATCCACAGAATCACGTGGTTTGTGCACGCTGCAACACTCATCACAGTTTGGTCAACTTAAAAACATGGCGACTTGACCATTTACTAAAAGAACTGAAAGTAGACATTTATTAATAATGTAATAACGAAATGTTCACTGTTAACCACCCTCCTTCACCCAGATCCAAGTTAGCAGTTATTCTAGCAAAGCATAAGTAAAAGCAATGTTAATTAGCGTTACTTAAGCATCACACAGCATGCCTTCAAATATACTATGAGCACAATTTGCAGTGTAAGTCATTCACAACACATTCTACTCACCATATTATTACATCTTCGGTTATTCACGTTTGGTTAAGATTCATTTCATGCAATTTGCAAAGCGGTTTACCCTCATGTAATGTATAGGTGCACATTAGTATTCTATCTACTTAACATTAGTATATGTTACGGGGGTACTCAACAAGAGCAGGTTTCTTTTTCGAAATCCCCGCTCCATCACTTGCAAGGGTGGCCAGTGGAGTTTCATCAAAGAGGAGTTGATGTGATCATATTTCTTCCACGGTGAGGAATGTTTTTCATGTTATGTTCCCTTACGGGGAGCTGGTGTGGAGTCTGGGAGTCTATTGAGATGGGCATTGTCATCTGGCTGCGAGAGTACAAGGGCTTTAACAACAGTTCTGAAGTCGCTTTGTTGGAGGAATGGCTTCTTTCTTTTAATAGAAAGAGCTGATAAGAGGATGTCTTGGTTTTCAAGGAGATGGCTTCCTTAAAGGTGAGGTTGAAATCCAGGGTGATTCTGAGGGACTTTTCATTGAGTAGAAACTAAAGTTCGAATTCATCCAGGCTCATGTTGTTGTGCCAGGTTTGGACTAATTGTTGCTTCCTGCACTTGATGAACATCATTAATTGTATTTTGGTGGGGTTAAACTTCAGCTAGGTGATGGACATCCAGGTCTGAAAGAGGTGTAAGGAGTATTTGAGGCATTATATGTGTGGAGCAGAGCATATCTTTAAATCTTGGGTAGGAATTTGCAGATCGAGCACCTCTTGCTGATTAACTTTACCAGAGAGTGAGCTATTTAACACATCCGATAATTATCAAATGAATTAAATACCTACTAAGTCCTAATTCTGACTTGTCTATCAACCGGTGTTTTCGCATGGGTCTGTATTAGCGCCGGGACACCCCTCCGGGGGTAGCTGCGCGCTTTATAAGCTACTTAAATAAATAAATAAATAAATAAAACACCAACCAACTTGTAATTAGGCCCACAGTAGCCTGGATTTACCTAGATTCATGCAATGTAATACAGCGTGAAAAATGTCAGCCCTTGATTTCACAAACAGCAAAACATTCCACAGCATCATATTTACTGCACATTGTGTGTGATTATGATAGATGTCACACTAATAATGGTAAGTTTGTGCAAGATAAACACAATATAACATTGCACCACAAGAATGGTAAGTGAGCAGTGTCTTTTGTAAATTTTATACTCAAGGCACTTCCACCACTACAGATCTCTACATACAGCAATTTGCCCATGGGTAAATGGCAGAAATTAGGTATATTAAACGTGTAAATATGAGATTTATCTTTTGCTCATTGCTTCCATTTGTTTTCATTTAGCATTACCATTCCAAGCAAAACCAAGTCGAGCTATTTTACATGACTTCAGCTGATCTGGTGTTGCATGGAAACCTATGGGTGTGGCTCTGTTCCTGTTCTGTTGCTTATATTATTAAGTGTTTGTGCTCAACGATGTAGAATCAGCACTGCATCAACATTCAATACAAAAATCTTTTTGTGCGCAAAATTTAAAAGACGCAGGCATTTGCACTGCTTTGCAGTACGGAACATCCTATTTTGTCACAAAAGCACGCATGCTAAATTGTAGTAAATGGGTGCCCTTGTATAGTAGTGTTTAGGTGCATATTTAGGTAGCTCAAATTTTTTGTACATTAGAATTCCTCAAATTCAATGTAAGGAAAACATGTCATTATCCCTGTCCACAAGTAAAAGACTAATTTGTATGTCTTTTGTGTGTTGAGTTATACTCAGTCAACATTTGTACACATTTAGGGGCATATTTACAAGCCCCTAATGACATAGGAACGTCACTTTTTATTACGTTCCTGTGGCGATAGGGGCTTCACCTTATTGACAAGGTGGCGTTGAGCCACTTAATGTTATAAATAAGGCTCCCTTTCATGCTATACTTAGAGTGAAAGTGATGGGCAATGAGTGTTGTGGTGGGCCTTCCGCCGCAACACTCATTGATTTTGACTCTGCCCCGTATTTACATGGGTTGTGTAAATAGGGGGCAGCCCTAAAATTAAGACCAGGGAAAACCAGGGGAAACCTGGTCTTAACATGGCGAAACGAAGAGAAATGCTTTATTTCTCCTCGTTTTTGCAGTCTGCAGCACACATAGAAACAGCAAAACGCCATTAATGATTGTTTATATTCCTGCACATAAACAATCATTTAAAAAATGACGATTTTAAACTTCTATGTGTGCTGCACAATACAGCACTCATAGAAGTTTCAAATCGCCGTTTGTGATTGTTTATGTGCAGGAAGACCACCTTCCTGCACATAAACAATCATTCCCTCAACGCGGGCAGGTACCTGTGTTGGCACTAGGCAGCTTAATTTAGCATCGGTGCTAGGGAAAACACAGGGATGTGTCGTATCTTTGTAAATACGGCTCATCCCTGCATTTTCGGAATGGCGGAGTGTTGCATTAGCATTTCGTGCTTAACGAAACGTTCCGCCATTCCCTTGTAAATATGCCCCATAGTGAGTTACTTCCTGAAATGCATATTATCTGCACAAAGCATTCATATAATTGCATATGACTGATATATATATATATTTGTATCTATTGCTGTACAGTGATCCATCACGAGGTTAGATAATAACAAAATTCATTATCGATTAGACGAACCGGAAGTAGTGCTCTTTATGTAGTTCATGAAAATAACTTCATGCTCTTTTATAGTAAGCTAAACGTGAGCCAACAACCTCATGACCGACTCTGTAACCAGGCCTTAACCTTTCAACAATAAAAAACCATGCCTGTTTTAGTCTTATACTGTACTTTTTCAGGTGTGGAATAATAGTTTTAAGAGTTTTCATTTATGTGTAGAAATTAGATATTTTGCAGGAAAGCTAATAAATAGCAAATGATGTCACTAGGAAGGGCTTAAAGTCAGCCTTGGGGCATTTATATCCTAAATATACACGACTTTTAATAAAGCCTAATTGTTTAAAGGTGTGATAGGGCCTGTTCAGCCTAAAGTTCTGCCATATTTCAAGTTCCAACAGGACCTTTATGCAATACTCCATGTTTAATTATTTCAGTTCAAGTGCTCATAAAAAGATATCACTACACTTTGAAATCCAAACCTCCGAGAGACTTTTCTAAATTTGTGCGTTCTTTATTGCATTTGAAGTGACCGCAACCTCTCTGCTCAGAGTAATTCAGTACGGAATAATAAAGTTTCCAGTGGTGCCAGCACAAACAGCTTAATGGTTTCCATTTCAAGTCACATCTAATAGTTGCCTTTTCAGATTAGAATCTGAAGTTTTGAAAAAAGTTTTTGTAAACATGTTACCAAGGAGTTTGAAAAAAATAGCCAACACATCATGACCACAAAGACATCCTTTGTCCCAAATATTGGGAGGCTGTTTCTTATATTTTCTTTTTATAGTGTATGTTTAGTTAGGTTTATTTTGCCCTTTATTAAACAGACTCCTTTCAAATACATTTGGGGCCTGATTGCGAATTGGGTGGACCGGAGCGTAAACCCCTGTGTACACACAGATTGGAATTATCAGTTGTTTAAAGCATCCGATAATTATCAGTTGAGTTAAAGACCGCGGTGTAGCACCCTGATGCCCAGGGGAGAAGAGCCGCTTCTCCTGATCAATAACCACCTGCCGGCCTCAGATCTATGGCCCAGCACTGTGAGGCCCAGGGCATCCGGCCATGATCCAGCTTTGCTGGGTACACAGGAAGGGAACCCGCTTCTTCCCTGGGCTTTCCAGTGCTCTGCCACGGCAGCGAGGCCTACAGAAAGGGGACAAATAGCCTAGCAATTGTGCCATGGGCCATGGTGCAAAGTAAAAGTGCTAACCAACACTGGATGCACAGTAAAAAACAGCCATATTTTGGGTGTATTGGGCACCTCATATCCCTGGCCCCCAATGCCACTGTAAGTGGTGGATCACTGATGTTGAGCAGCTTTGTTTCACTGGTAAAGTAGATCTGACTTTAGAAGCGCTCCATCGATTGGTGGTTATGTAAAGCTCATTCACTTTATGAGGTCAGCCTCAGAGCTCAACTCTGTATTGTGTAGGTAGATCGACTAAACAAGTGCCACCCCTGCTTTTAGGTACATGCCTATTGAAAATTCCTAAATAAGGTCATTATGAGTGGACAGAAGACACCATTAGGTTTCTTAAGGAATAGTTAGGTTAATTTATAGACATATCTCCTGTTTATCTGGTAACAATACAAAATGATACATAAAAATATGATTTCAATCTCTCATTATAAGGGAGTTCTCAGAATTATCTCTCCTTTCCTTATCTTCTTTCGTTTAATGTCCCCAGTAACTGTGGTTCGGCGATCTTGTTATTCCACAGCTTCATGAGCTTGACCCTTGGGAGAACACACAGATGAAAATACAAGGAAAGTATTAGTGAACCATGGATATATGTTCTTTCACCAATTTTTCTACACTTTCTTCACTCCGTTCGTTCCCTTTTCTACTCTTCCCTTAGCCTGATTACCATTCTAAGCAAAGTCAATTCTATATTTTCACTCTCTTATTCCTGTATCTCCTTTCATTAAGATCTCTTTTCTTATTTGTGCTTCTATGTTGTTTCAAATGGTTTTTCCCTCATGAACTGAGCTTAAAAATATTGTCACCAGCAAGATTCTCCTCTTCATTGCTGAGCCTGCGGGGGAGCCCACCTTATACTTCTTTACCGCCGCAGCCTGTAAGTCCGCGAGGGAGGCACGAACTACATGCCCCAGTCTCCCTAGCGGTGAGGACGCCAGCGCCGCATCCAGCTCGTGCCAGAAGGCGCTTATTAACCGGCAAGGGCTCCCGCAGCGTGTGACGCGAGTGGGCGTGCCCAGACGGTGCCCGGGCAAAGCCCAGGCCAAGGGCGGGCCTGTCTGCGCTCATCAGCGCCAGGAGGAGGCAGGACTGTGCCCCCCCTCTTTGCTGTGTGTGTTTGGTAGTGATCCAAAAACCCTCCCGCTCTTCAGGCATGTGAGGACATTTCTGCATGGGTACTGTAATTTGTGACTGTCCTCTTGTTTTGCTATTGTTTTTATAATCCGGTGCCTAGTTTGAGTTTCTATACAGTGGTACTTTTTACTTTCACTGGCCATGAGGGAAAGGAAACTACCGAGTTCTGCTCTAGCGAAACCACCCCCTAAATCATGTCAATTGATTATGAATTTTATAACATGGACAACGGGAGGCGCTTATTAACCGGCAAGGGCCCCCGCAGAGCAGGAGCCCGTTACAGATCGCCACTTTCATTGCTGAGCCTGTGGGGGGCCGCAGGGGAGCCCACCTCATACTTCTTTACCGCTGCAGCCTGTAAATCCACGAGGGAGGCACTAACTACATGCCCCAGTCTCCCCAGCGGTGAGAACGCCAACGCCGCATCCAGCTCGCGCCAGGAGGTGCTTCTTAACCGGCAAGGGGTCCCGCAGCGCGGGACGTGCATGGGCGTGCCAGGCTGCGCCCATGCAAAGCTCGCGCCAAGTGCTGGCCCATCTGTGCCCATCAGCGACAGGAGGAGGCAAGACTGGGCCCCCCCTCTTTGCTGTGTGTGTTAGGTAGTGATCCAAAAACCCGCCTGCTCTTCAGGCATGTGAGGACGTTTCTGCATAGGTACTGTAATTTGTGACTGTCCTCCTGTTTTGCTATTGTTTTTTTATCATCCAATCATCCAGTGCCTAGTTTGAGTTTCTATACAATGGTACTTTTTACTTTTACTGGCCATGGGGAAAAGGAAACTACCGAGTTCTGCTCTAGCGAAACCACCCCCTAAATCACATCAATCGATTCTGAATTTTATAACAGGGGCAATGGGAGCTTTTGAGCAGGAAATTCTAAGTGTAGAAGAAACATTAACTACTTGCACTGCGAGTTGGTGTGATCCCTTACATGAAAGTATCTCATCCCCCTTGGACTTGGCCCTAACCCCTGAAATACAGTCAATCTGCCAAGACGCTGTGAATAAGAATGAGTTGGTTCGAACTGTTGCCCCCGTAGTGCTGGGCACCTCAAGATCTATTCCTCCATCTAAATGCTCTAATACCACTAAACCCATCTCTGCCAAAACCAATACAACTTTGTGCAATGGAAAAATGAAGGCAACAAAGAAGGTATCTGACTTAAAATCGGGCCAAGGTCCAAAAACCCAGAGAGACTTAAGTAAGGGTCCGCCCTCAGCAGCACTTGACTCATTGGTCTGTTCTCCATTAGTGGCATGTGTACAGAAATCGATTGATTTTATTACAACTTCTGTATACAGCCTTACTGACCGCTTAAAAATTGTTGAATGTGCCGTGCTATCATGTGCATATAAATTGGGTTTAATGAATATTGATAATGGGACTAGGAGGGAAGAGCCAACTGTTTATGGTGATACTGCTGTTGCACCTCGACCGTGCGAGGTGCCCCAGCATTTACCTCAACCCCACTATGGAGTGTCAACAACGATGGCTCAGATACATTCTGCCCCAGTTATGTAAGCGACAGGGTCTCATAATAAGGCAATACCATCAATCCTCAACCCTAAGACTCGTCTGGGGGGCACAACCCTTAAACACCCTCGGTCTGCCAGGGACAGACTAGACCTACCGCCTGAGGTTACACCTTACGTGGTCATTATGGCAAATGTCCCACCCACTGAGTCTCCGCAACATGAAACATGGGACTCATTAAGGAACAAATCACTCAACTGGTTAAATTCTAAAGTGAGGTTGGGGGAACACTCTCTGCTGATTTTAAAATGGCCAGACGGGTTGGGTGGGTCAGTAAAGATGCTAAAGTGTTTAGAGGAGATTGTGTAGTCCTCTCCTTTAAATCACCAGGACTGGTTATTGATATAATGGGTAGGGCTAACTGTTTGAGTTCAAATGAAGAGCAAATCATGGTTCTCCCGCTTGGTTTCTTTTATAAGGCCCCTAGGCTAGGTTTTGGCCAGCCGAATGCCCCCATACAACTCTATCCTCCAACAAAAGGTATATTGCAACAACCACTTTTAAGGATGAATCATGAAATTACCCCTTTATACTCCATTCCTACCTTGAATAGATTTGAGACTTTTTCCAATCTTGGTGGGACAGATTGACTAAAGGATAGATCATTGGAGGTTACCACAACGCAAAAAATTAGCTCTAATACTTTGTCCCCTGTTAATAAAACGCAGGCAAATGCGAGTTTTGAAGATCAAATGAGCCCAGTACTACCCTTGTCAGGCAAAAAATGTATGTCCCCAGATTCTAGGAGTACCAAAGTTGTATCTTGGAATGTAGCGGGGCTGCGGAGCAAGCTCAATTCTCAAGAGTCGCTTCATTTTATAGCAAATTTTGACATTGTGTGTCTGCAAGAAACCTGGGTGATTGTACCCTGTCATTTCATTGGCTTTAAAACCTAGAATTTGTCGGCTATTCCATCTAGCCATGGTAGAAACAGGGGTGGTCTATGCATCTAAGTATCAGTCAAACAACCTTCCTCTTCTGTAAATCTTAGGATCACTAGTATCTATTATCAGATTGTCAGTATGGACCTCTCTGTATCTCTTAAATTGATTCTAGTCAACTTTTATAATAATGCATGTGGGTCAGAGATACTGGCCATACTGACCTCTCTTGACAACGATCGGGATACTTTTCTTCCAAAGGGGTCTGGGTACAAAATTACACTTTGGGTGGGGGACTTCAATATCCAACTATGCAAAATGCCCTCTAAAACTTTTTGTGGTATGATTTCTTCAATGAACGAGGACTTGACCCATTTTTAACATTAAGATTATAGCAGGAAACTCAACAAGCTTATTTTTAAATATGACTGAGGCTTTAGCAAAGAGTTTGGGTATAGCCCAATTGATGTATCCTGCACCTTTGACAGTATAATGGGTAAAGGTGCTATTGATTTTCTACTTTTTCCAAATCGTTACTCAACTTATGTCACTAGGTTTACATTACACGATTGTGCACTGAGTGACCATTACCCCCAGAGTCTAATGATACATTTTGAGTCTGTTAAAGATCGAAGGGACCATGACCACACTCTAGCCGTGGAGAAAATAGAGCTTTATCGAACTAATGAGTTTACACTACCATGGTCTATGGTCAATCCAACTGACTTTTTAGTGAAATTAATCCAGCAGCAAAAGAGCGCCTTCAATGTTTGTTTGAACTCCTCAGAGGAGGCCCCTGCTATTGTGGAAAGAGGAAGTGCTGGTTTGACTGCGTATGCAGCAAGCCACATAAAGACTTATAGGAGCTCTGAAAAATAACCCCAGAAATATTGTGGAGGTCCAGCACTGGAGGCGGGAAAATAGGCTTGCTTTAAAAAACTGTAAAAATATAATAAAATAGGAGACTTGGGAGAAATTGTATGAGGCGAGTAGAAGCAACAATACCACTGCATTTTGGCGTGTGGTTAATTTCCCTTTCCTTAGTGAAGCCGATAAACCAACAATTGAGGTGGCGATGACTGAAGAGGATTGGGTAACACATTTTCCACCTTATACTCATCTTCTGCAAACAAGGTTACACACCACTCAGTTTTAACTCCTGTGGCAGCTCTACAAACGATTACTCCTGCACCTGACTGGTCTGCCTTAAATGTTACTCTGGAAGAAGTTTCTCTTGCTATTAGCTCAAGCAAGGGCTACAAAGCACCTGGGCCAGATGGGGTTCCAATTGACCTATTCAAAGCAAATGTTGAGCTCTGGGGTCCCCTCCTTACCCACGTTTTTAGATGCTACCAGAGCACAGGGGTTCTCCCTGACCCGGGGAGAATGACAGATTGTACCTATATTTAAAAAAGGAGATCTAAACTGTCCATCGCACTACAACCCAATCTCTCTACTTGATTCTTTGGTCAAGGTGGTAGGGCATATACTTTTAGCTAGATTACAAAACTGGGCAGATAGCAATAGCAAGATCTCAGACCTACAATATGGATTCCGCCAGGGAATTGGCACAACGGAGCAAGCCATTAATCTGAATTTGCTATTGGGCAAATATGCACACATTAAACATGGCAATTTATATACAGTATTTGTTGACTTATCATCAGCTTTCAATTGTGTAATTCATTAGAAACTGGGTATTGATATTTCTATTATTAATTTTTTAAGAAACCTGTACTCAAACAGCTATGCAAGAGTACGGTTTAGTACAAAAGGAGAGTGTAGTCGCCCCTTTAGAATAGAAAAAGGGGTTAGCCAGGGGTCCGAACTTGCCCCTTTTATATTCAATGTATATATTAATAACTTGGGCAATAAGCTGGTTAGTTCGTGCATTGAACTGCCACAAGCAAAGCATCGGCCAATCCCAGTTCTGCTTTATGCGGACGATGTGGTTCTTATTGCATGCACTCCTCTGGCCCTGCAACGCCTCCTTGATAGTTTTACCCTATTTATGGAGAATTTAGGGCTACCAATTAACATAAGGAAGACCTTCGTTATGAAAGTGGGCCATAGTGTAGTAAAGTGCCGCAACATCTATATAGGAAAAGTGATTCTACCACAAACCCTGACCTTTTCTTATTTGGGCATTTTATTTGATAGCGAAGGGACTTGGAAAAGTGCTATTGTTTCAAGAAGATTGCAGTTTGTAAGATCTATCATGGCCCTTCTCAATTTTGCCAGGAAAGTATGGAATATCCAACCAAAAGAAATGCTAACCATATATTATGCAAAATGCAGAACTATAGCAATGGATGGTTCCGATATTTGGGGATACGTGAATGTTGACTCTCTACAGGCAGTGGAAATGCCTTTTCTAAAAGTCTTGTAGCACTTCCCTCCAGTTGTTCAAATCATGTATGTCACTCAGAATTAGGGGCCAATTATCTAATAGATTGGATCAGGATTCAACCAGTTCTGCTTTGGCACAAAATATGGACTTCGCAATACACAGACTTGAATCATGCCATAGCTAAGGACTGTTGTGATTCTCAATTGGCCTTAAAGATCCATTGGCCGTCTGGAGTTTTATGAACTACCGGAATCTTTGTCAACCATCTCAAGGACTGCACTAAAAACAGAATGCCTGAATCACCTGGAGGACCTGAGATTATGTGTGGAACTGGCCAAGCCATCTGTGAAACACAACCAAATGGTCTTGACCACTTTTTCAATGCAACCATACCTTTTGAATGTTCTTAATGCTCAAAATAGATTTGTTTTAACACATTTTAGGCTAAACATATTCCACCGCCTGATAAGTTTCCCAACCCTCAATAACTGGTCTAATGAATTAGAACGTTGCCCCTGTGACAATGGATCTAATCAATCAACTATGCACATTGTACTTTTCTGTACATTTTATACGGATCTGAGACGATCTTTTTGTACCCTAATTGAAATCACAAAATTTTAAACACTGTAGGCAGGCATTTTTATATTTGCAACTTCTTCCAAATATGTACACGTGCGTGATACTTGCATGGTTTCTTAGGGCGACTCAAGCAAGCAGAAAATCTTTACTAGCAGTGGGTTAATACATGAATTGTTTGTTAAAACGTGATCTCTGCTTTGGCACTTCCGATTTTATTGTATCTTAATTGTCTGTCTTTTTTATTATGAATTGTATTCTTCTTGTATTTTTTTATGATACAGATTGTGTGAATCGAATAAAGATAAATTGATTGATAGTTTAACCACCTCCACTTATGCCATCCAGCTTCCCTTCCCTCGCCTGCCTTGCTTGGTCCGCCCTCAGACCGGGAATTGGCTTCCGTCATTCTCCTGTCTCCTCCGAATTCACCAGTTGCATAAGCTGAAACCAGTCCTCTGTCTGCCTCATTCTCTCTAACTACCTTCATTTAGGTATTCTCCTTCAGGCAGAGTCTCCATAGTGCCTCTCCTTGTGCTTTCCTCACTCGTTTCCCGATGAAGACTCGGTGTCCTTTTCAGTCCGGCTTCTTGCACTCCTTGCATGCCTTCCACTTCCGGTTGCCCGCTCTTATGCTCTTCCTCTCTTTTTTTCTTCCAAACTGTCTCCACTTGAGCATGTGGCAACTACAATTACATTAAATCCGATGCTGTACGAGTAGCAGGTAAATAATTCAGACCATTAGCTTTGGAGCTGTATTCAGAAGAGGTAAATCTGTAGGTCCCTTCTGAAAGGTAATGATCACAATATTTTATTAGTCTTGAGATCAGGTGTTATAGTCCCAGACTCATACTAATGATATTGCATCCATGGCCCTATTACCAATACTTAGACCTGCAAGCACCAGCAACCGACTATGTTGTTGGTATTGGATTGTTCATTATTTGACTCCATAGAACACTTACCCAGGATATCTGTAACCACTGTATGACTTTGGGGTGCTTCTTTGTCATATCTGGATGCTTACAACCAGTGCATTAGCGGGCTGTCTCTCTATCGTTTCTACATGGATTCTATAGGGCATTTATCCTGTTTAGCTGTAATAAGTGCTCGCCAATGGACTGCCCAACTGCTGCTCCAGGGTAGACCCAAAAAGACAATTCTGAAATCTGCTGGCAATAATAACTCAATGATAAAGCAGTGAATGATATTCAAGTTGGTTGAGTGTTAAGTAATGGCCTTCTTGACTGATAGCTTACCACATTTGTTTGTCTGTCTTTGTCTAGATTCTTTGAAACCCAGGACTCGCAATTGTGACCTTGGCACACAGGCTTTCGGTAGCTAGAGTGTGCCAGTGGGTTGACCCTCTACGCCCCTCGAATAGACATCAGTGGCATAACAATAGCCCCCACCGGACCCCATGGTGCAGGGAGTCCTGAGCTCTAGGGGCCCCCCTCCAGCACTGTGAACTGGTGGGCCTGAGAGGTCCTGACTAGGTGTGGAGCATTGGGGCCCTTCCATGCACTTTGCAGGGGGGCCCCCACAAGTTTTGTTACGCCACTGGTAGACATTATTGAGCATTCATTGCTTTTCTCATGTGTATGTCTGTAAGCTACTCTTCATCACTCACCACAAACACTTTAGATCGTTCACAATGGCTGCTTGTATCAAGCGCATGCAACTGGCTGCTCCAGTATGGACCCTTTATTGCGTTAATCTTGGCTATCTGTATCCAGTGCATGCTCAGTAGCCAATCTACCTCGCTGCTGCTTGCACATTGTTTCTTTTTTCTGGCGCCTATGAGCACTGGATTCCGGTGAGTTGCGGTTCCCTTCACTGCTGCGTAGTCCCTAAAGAGCATTCCCTTTGGCTGCACATCTCCTGGGCATGCCTGTGGGTTACTCCTCACTGTTCCTGGTTGGACTCTTGAGATGTTTACCAGACCGTGTCTCTAGGTCTCTGACCTGTCACTCCAACGGCTTGATACAGAGCAGCTGCCATTACTGCTTACATTCAGTGCATGGGCTCCACTTCAGTCACTCTGAGGTAACTTCTATAGAGACCGGCTCAATCAGTCACACAATCAACTGAATGTAAAGTGCAGGTGCTCTATAGCTGACTCATTGTCTCACAATTAAATACCTAGGCCCAGCAATTCAAGTTAGCAAAACTCTGGTCATGGTTACATGACACCAAAATGCTTCCCACATAATCTACACTGTAGATCACTGTTCCAAGCAAGCACTCCACCACGGTGTAGCGAGCTACCTGTCTTCTAAGTCACTTTGGAACCTAGTCAGAGGTATGATGCACTATGTAAACACAATTACAATACTACCTTGTATGGCAGCTGGCCTCTTCCTCCAAGCTGGCTATTTCTACAAAACAAAAGTATCTTGGAGAGACATCAGTAAGTGATGGGTCGAATGTTTACCATTCCAAGACAGCAATGTATTTAATCATCGCAATGCCGTTAATTAAAACCTTTACATGATAAAAGAGAAGAAATTGCAAACATAAAAACAGATAAAAGGCAAGTGCATCAGCAAAGAAAGCTTTTAAAACATGTCTACAAATACTGTATGCTATCAAGATCGAACCAATACCATGATTCAAAGACACGCACACCAGTGGAAATACTCCATTTTAATCTTGTCCTTAATTGGGCAAAACATGTGAGAACAAACATTTGCAATGCAATCAGTCTCGCATTTGTGAAATTTAGAGCTATTGGTATTGTAAATTATATTGTTTTTCACTAAAGGAGGTTAGAGGACTGAAAATGAGGAGTTAGCACGGACGAGGGACACAGCTGCAGCACTGGCTAGAGGATTTAGAATGAGGACAGGAGTTACTGACAGGACCAGAGAAGCAGTTAACAGTACTCTCTAGAGGGCTAAGAATGAGGAATTACTGACGGGACCAGAGAACAGCTAACAGCACTGCGTAGAGGACTAAGAATAAGGAATTATCACAGGGAACAGAGACACATCTGCAGCACTGCCTAGAGTACTTAAAATGTGGGAATTACCGAAGGGACCAGAGAAGCAGCTGCAGCACTCTCTAGAGGATTTAGAATGAGGAATTTTTGATGAGCCCAGATTAGCATCTAGCAGCACTGCCTGGAGGACTTAGAATGAGGAATTACCAATGGGACCATAGAAGTAGCTAGCAGTACTGCCTAGAGGACTAAGAATGAGGAATTACCACTAGGAACAGAGACACAGCTCCAGCACTGCTTAGAGGACTTAAAATGTGGAATTTGCCGATGGGACCAGAGAAGCAGATACAGCACTGTCTAGAGGTCTTAGAATGAGGAATTACCAATGAGACCAGAGAAGCAGCTAGCAGTACTGTCTAGAGGACTAAGTATGAGGAATTACCTACGGGACCAGAGAACAGCTAACAGCACTGCCTAGAGAACTAAGAATGAGGAACTACCACTTGGAACAGAGACACAGCAACATCACTGCCAAGAGGACTTAAAATGTGGGAATTACCGATGAGACAAGAGAAGCAGCTGCAGCACTGTCTAGAGGATTTAAATGAGGAATTATTGATGATCCCAGAGAAGCAGCTAGCAGCACTGACTAGAGGACTTAGAATGAGGAATTACCACCGGGAACAGAGAACAGCTCCAGCACTGCCTAGAGGATTTTAAAATGTGGGAATTGCCGATGGGACCAGAGAAGCAGCTGCAGCACTGTCTAGAGGACTTAGAACGAGGAATTATCAATGAGACCAGAGAAGCAGGTAGCAGCACTGCGTAGAGGACGTAGAATGAGGAATTACCGACGGGACCAGAGAAGGAGCTCGCAGCATTGTCAAGATGACCTAGAATGAGGAATCACTGACAAGACCAAAGAAGCAGCTGCAGCACTGGCTAGAGGACCTAAAATGTGGGAATTACCAACGGGATCAAAGAAGCAGCTTCAGAACTGTCCAGAAGACTTAAAATATGGAATTACTGATGGGACCAGAGTAGCATGTAGCAGCACTGTCTGGAAGACTTAGAATGAGGAATTAGCAACGGGACCAGAGTAGCAGCTAGAAGCACTGTCTGGAAGATTTCGAATGAGGAATTAGCAACGGGACCAGAGTAGCATCTAGCAGCACTGTCTGGAAGACTTAGAATGAGGAATTACTGAAGGGACCAGAGTAGTGGCTAGCAGTACTGTCTAGAGGACTTAGAATTTCTGGGAGTTAAGAGAGTGAATTCCACCTCTCCACAGTATCTAAGGTACAAGCCCTTATATACACTTCTACGTAGTGGATACATATGGTCACCTATGGGCCCATATCTGTTTGCAATTATATGCCCTTTTCGAGTGCTTCAGCCTAGATCTGTGCATGGATTTTCAGTGCCTCGGGCAAAAGAGCATTTTGCCTTCTTGAGTGCTCACTGTTCACTGACATTAAGGGCATTTTTCAGTCCTTTTTTGTAAGTTAGCCTCACCTCTAGCCAGTGCTCTAAGACTGCTGCTTCATATTGGTTTATTGAAGTACCAGCCCTCACTTGGTTTCTGTACGTATCGCTTTCCTTGATCAGTACTACTCATTTTATAGAGCAAGGTATTGGAGAAGGGTAAGTAGACTGTGCTCGAATGGTAGCATGCGACTTGTAGTTTACACCCTGTGACCACATTTATTAAAGCTTGTGCAATCACTTGTGTGACGCAGCCCAGTTTATCGCTGCCCCATCGGACCTTGACAATGTCAATTGCAACTGTAATTATAACTGTTTTTATAATGCGCTTACTGCCCCTGCCGAATCGTTGAAGCACTTTTAAAGTACATAGTAAATGGATGCTATCTTTTGTGTTGAGTTGTACTGCGTGAACGCTTGTATGGCTCAACACAATTCAGCGCTGCAAGCCAGGGCTTTTATCATGGTAAATAAACAGAAGCTATCTTTTGCACTGAGACGCACCTCAGGGGTATGTACAACTTTATTGAACGTGAGCCTGAGACACAATAAATCCAACCAGCTCTCTCACTACTAATATACACGCGCTTTTGCAGTCTACTGCTCCTCACCAAAAACAGTGTAGCAAAATACCAGATGTAAAAACCGTAAAACGCCACCAAATGTACACAGCATAAAAGATACGATAAAGAGTGATAACATTCTATTTCCAAAACAAAATTCAACATAAAAGAAATTGAATGAAACTTAACATCGGGGGCAGCAAAAGATGTGGAAAGCCCGCATAGTGACTACTTTAAGTATTTTTGGCCATGTGTAGGCGCTCCGATATTACGGATTTACAGATGCCTGGAGCAAAACTTGTCAAGATGTAATACTGTGACACAGCCCAGCTCTTATCTAAATATTGGCAATTATTAAACAGACTGAGATTTGAAAGGAAGCATTAACGAAAACATCGCCGGCATGGCGAAAATTGCCCTTCTGAAGCCCAACTAGGCTTCCAATTAACCGGCAGCAAGCATTCTGATATCTTTCGTAAAAGCACCACCCGACTGGCGCAAATCGTGCCATCTACATTTTAACTTGCCTCTTCTCGCCTGCAACGTGATCCTTTATTTCTCTATTCACACAGATAAACCAGTCCACGCCCTGAAGAGAATCCGGCAAACTACCTTGGGATTCGAAACACGTCGGCATTATATAACACGGGGACTTTCGGAATTAATTAAGTTTCCCCCAGTAGAACTTTTTTTGAATGGTCTCACTACTGGGTCTAATGTTTTTTTAAATTGGTTACACAATATGGATGGTAAAGGATGTCCTAGTAGCTGCTTCTTTTGTGAACTAAGACTGGTGATATAATATTTAGCTAATTGTTGTTATGTATCACTCTTCATGTATTTTTTGTTACATCACATTACTTTATCACAAAATCTGTATGTTTTGGTTTTATTTGTTGCCTTGATATGTATAATTTGTTCTCGACTAAAACGTATCCGCACTTACCTGACCTATGATTATATGTGGAGTAAAGTGCATAAAATGAAGTAGCAAATAAATGCTTCAAGCCTATATCAGTTGAATTGATGGCCTTTAGTCTGTTAAATTGGTTTAGCAGCATTTGAATGTGACGGCTAGGACACCTTTTCTCTTAGTTTATTACAGCCCCGTCCAGCCGCCTAGGGCCAAACCCCTAGTTGTTTTATGTAAATTAAAGCTGGCAAACCATTTGGGCCCAGCACCCCAATTCCCCTGATTTTCTATAATTGAGCTTCAATAACGGACTGGGAGAAGGAAAGAGTTGGGATGTCGCTCTTGTTGTCTGTGTGCAGAGGTGTTTGGTCTGCACTGCGATATAAAGACCCAATGTGAGTAAACCTGGCTTGTTGAGGAATGTTGTTGCCAGCAGAACAAGTAGGGCCATGCTCTAACTGATTAATCAAGGACACAGAATGTTATTGTTCTTTAATTTACAGGCTTGTAGGATTTCAATCCAGTATTGCTCCTGTCCTGCCTGCTTTGCCTCCCAAGTTGCATTTGTGTAGTACTTCCTAAGCTCTGTGGGTGCGGGCAAATGAGTTCCGGATGCTTGTGCATGTTGCTGTGCTTTCACTGCTTTTAGTGTACTCTTCTGATGTTTGAGTGCACTGTTGAACCACCTGTTTTTGTCCGAGCACTGGCAGAGCAGGCGTTGCCATTTGTTTGCTGCCAGGACAGGGGTGGCTGCTCAGTAATGGCGAAGGAGCATCACCCCACTGCTCAGAGCCTGCAGACGATCAAACAAATCCTAATAACACAGTGTTATAATCATTTTATTTATCGCTGTCTGAAGCGGGCCAAGCAGACATGCGCACTTATGTTTCTCCAACCCAGCTGTGTTGCACAGCCATGTTGGAGAAAAGCCACAGGCTCTCAGGCACTGTGTGAGTGGCAAATGAGGCCTCTCAGACCAATCCTGGTACTGCTCTCATGCTAGGTTACGGCATGAGAGCAGCGTCTGGATTGGGTGGGTAGGGTAGCTTGTGCGCCACTTCCGGGCTGGATGAGAGGCACAAATGTAAATGTCTTGGTACTTATAGCGCGCGACTCACCCCTAGAGGTATCTCGGCGCTGTAGTCATACCGCTGTAGGAACCCTTCCTGGCTTTTCCCTGTGAAGTGTCCACTCCTGGGCACCCCCATGGTGAAGCCAGGCATCCCAGCACTGTTGGGGCCGTTATGGAGATTAAGCAAGCTATTGCCCAGAGTTGCAGCGTGGGACCCATGATTAGAATAGGCACTGAGGCGAGAATATCAAGTCCGAGGAATGAATTAGCCCGAGACCACGCCGAGGCGGGAATCGAACTCTGGTCCCAGACCCGAGCTCTGCATCAAGGTCTGCCGCTCTAACCATTGAGCCACACTTCTCCACAACAAGACAGCTGGCATTGTCTGCAGGAGCACAGAGCAGCAGGTAAGTCTGTTTATTTTAATTTGATTTCCCCACCCCCTCTCCTCCCCCCCCCCCCCCCCGCCAACCTACCACTTTAGATAGCTGGCAGCCGCCATTGTACCAGGAAGCTTTTCAGATCTTTTTGAATAGTTTTCCTGGCAGCCGGAGGATTCATCAGATCCCACATGCTTTGCCGGTTGATCTTTTTCCACGACTTGTATTTTCCCTGGACTAGTTCCGTCCATCTTAACAGACTCCAAGTTGTTCCTAAGTCTTTAAGGCCTATATTCTCCCTCTGGGCAACATATTCGTTGCTGTTTGAGATTGTCTACTATCAGAGGCTGATAGTCGTTTTCTCGGCGGTCTTTTTCTATAAACATTGTGACCCTATGGAATAAGTAATCCAGCCCTGACTCTGCAATTAAACAGCTGGCACAGAGGACTCTTCTAGTGATCACTATTTGTTGAAGTGACTCTCAGGGTAGCTGCTTTCACGGCAATCTCTGAAGTTTTCCATAACATTGACTTTACGCTCCCCAAGTAAAGAACAGAAATGGAGTAAAATAAGTCTACTTTCAGAATCAGACCTTGCAACAACAAAAAAATGCTCCCTGTTGGATCCAATATCGAATTGCCGTGTTGAACGTGCCCGGCTTAGCTATCCATCTGGTGTGGCCCAACACCAGCAATAAAACATGAAATTTAATTAAACATCACGAACAAGAGAAAGATATCTGTCTTCAGAGGAGATAAAATATAACGGTTTTTGCAAAACATGTCACTTACGAATGTTTCATTGCTATCTGTTACCTATTACAGCTCAAAAAGCACTCAGGCAGTGGATAAGGATAAGGACAGGAATAAAGGGGCCGACAGGCATGGCGGGAACGGTCTTGGCGCGCGCCTCCAGAAGAACGCTTGCACATGTGCTCCGGCCAATCACAGCGCGCAAAACAACACGGGACCCGAGAGCAAATATCCACGGGGCTCGTTTATTCACTTGCTTGCAGATGAGACAATCTAATAAAATTTGAATCCGGAGGGTGCCAAGCAGTAAATCGTTGCCTGCAGTTCACACTGCGATACTGCTAACTGTGAACTGATATCATATTCACGCTCAGTAGAATGAGCTTCTCAGAGCCGCAGGTTTCCTGAAAGGCATCCAAGAAATAACAAAGCCAATGTCGAGTGCAGCTAGAACGAAAACACTCTTCTCCTATTTACTTATTCAGAAATCTGCAGAAATGCTTTCTTTGGTCCTCGGTTCCCAAGGTCTCTTATGTGTTTTTTGACTAGCTGATTTCTCCAGGGCCCCACCCGGGACTCATGCATATTTAAACCCTCCCAGGGGATAGATAGGTGGTGAGTTATGATTCATTCTAGTCCATAATATTGTTTTTTGTCTGAAAAAGAATATTATTTTTGTTAGAAGTTCGAAGAAAGGGAAACATACTTGATGAAATGCGTCCATTCTTCCTTTACAAGGGTCAAACCACGCAAGATAATATATACTTGTATATTTTCACAAACATTGAAACATATTGATATATGGCTATTTTTATTTCTCCATTTCTATAGGCTGCATGTAAGTTGCAGAAACGATTAATATCAGGCTAAACTCTATTAACTGAGGGGAGATGCTGCCCAAATATGTCTATCTTGGATTGACGCCCTGTCCTAAATGGAGGCTAATCCATATTTATTTTATAGTATCAACAAAGCATGGCGTTATATAATATTTTCTCTTAAATGCTACTGTTTTGCAGGAATTGAAAACATACCAATGAAACTTATTTTGTTTCATATTATAAGATATTATAGGATGAAATGGCGCCCAGCCTTGGCTTTGCTAAACATATTGCTTAAGCCAAACTTGTACTAAAATCTAAATTTTAAAACGTTTGATTGCTAAAGGCACCCTTGTTGAAGAGCTTCATACTTTATGTACACACAGAGAACAAAATTATTGTTAGAGGCTTTCAGCCTACCAAAAATAAAACGTACCTCTCTTTCCCAATGCCCAAACGCAGTTGGCCATATATGCACTAGTCAACACCCTACCCCATTGACCAGAGGCTGGTTGCTGGTATCCGTGATTAGGTAATTACTATCATAAGCACTAATGTGAACTTTTCTTTAGTGTCTTGAAACCCCAACCTACTGACTGGCATGAAAAGGGATATACCAAATGGAAATAGAAGAGGTAGGCCAAAGATGTCTTGACATAAACCTGGAAAAAAAGCCACCATCATTCCCCCCTCATTTTTATTTATTTACTTTTTGCAGTTTTATATGACGTAAACTCGATTATTGGAGCGCTTTACATGAGCACCAGTTATATCACACAAGGACACATTCATTTTTGGAAGGCACAGGTTGATTAAGGTATTTGCCCAGAATCACAGGATCTTGAGCCGCCACCGATATTGGAACCTGAGTTCCGAGTTTCAAAGTCATCAGTTCTGACCGTTAGGCCACATCCTCTCCCACCCTCTCTCGTCGCATCCAAAGCCTGGTTCAAAAAAAGAAAGAAACAAACTTCCTAAAATTCCAAACAAACTTTGCATGATTACACCACGGACTTCATGATAGACAATACAACTGTCAGCCTATAAGAACACTCACATCTCGATCACCTGCTCCCAAGCAAAGCACACTCACAGAGAAACTGCTGGGCTGTGAAAGATTCATGCCTTAATTATTGAAATGAATGATCAGAATCGGCAATATCAGAAAATAAAGTTGAGCATTTCTGATCCCTTCTCATACACATTCCCATTCTACCATACACTTGCTCTGTCCTTTCAAACCTTCCCAGCTAAAAACGAAAGACAATGATTGAATGCTAAGCCTTGTTGTTTAACCCAGATGCAGAAGCAATCTGCAAATAAACTAACCCCTCAGTGTAAGAGTACCATTTACCAACAATACGCGGGATTCTTAATTGGGTCAGGCACATGGAGCTTAGGTGCTTGACAAGACATAGGTGTATCAGAGGTCTCCCACAAGTCCAGGCCCTGACTTGAGTCATAAGCATGGAGTGAGGGTCTTAATGAGACTCTACAAATATATGCAAGAGGTGCACCCCATAGATACTTTATAGGTCCAGGACCCTGAGGGATAAGGAACAACACACTAGAAAATGCTCCAGCCCGACCAATATTAGTGCTTTTTTATGGCTATAAAAAAGCTTTTACGGGCTGTCCATCATGGGATATTTAGAACAAGCACAATAACACTATCATTAAATATTTTTCTTTTTGTTTCTTTATGATCTGTTTTTATAATTGATATACATAGAAAAAGTGAGAATTAAATTTCATATTGTAATAACAACAATAAGAAATAGATAATTGTACACAGTTAAAAACACACAATATTCATCCATGCTAATGCATCAGTGTTTATCATTGAGATGCCTCTCAAAATTCTATCGATCGTGCTAAAAAAGATGCCAATAGCAGTTGGACCTGAAAATTCATATGGTACACCCCCTATACAATCAACCACACAGCA
Organism: Triturus cristatus; assembly: GCF_964204655.1. Classification (NCBI taxonomy): domain Eukaryota; kingdom Metazoa; phylum Chordata; class Amphibia; order Caudata; family Salamandridae; genus Triturus; species Triturus cristatus. The sequence continues at coordinate 496,608,702 of NC_140588.1, forward strand.
GTCATTCTCACCTCATATACCACATCCTCACACCTGTACAATTCACACTAGGAAACTACCTAGCCTAACAAGACATACACTGATGAAAAATGGTTGAGCGAACACTTCAAAATATAATCCGCAATGGTGTTGTCCTTTAGGAGTTCCAAACATTCAGGTCAGCGTACGTTTTGGTGGGAATAACAATTATCTTCCACCTTCATCATGACCAACCATTTGACTAACTGTAGGTGAGTGGGCAGGGGTATCTATATGCACAGGACAACAGCTACAGAGGGGCCTCAAATTATAGCTATACAGTTTCACCCACAGAGGACTCAAATTATAGCTATACAGTTTCACCCAGAGAGGACTCAATCCAAATATGGGACCCATGTCCGGCATTACCCTTCCCACTTAGGGCGACTTTAGCAACACAGAAAGATGATGGGCAGACTGCTGAACATTGTCAAACATTCACCCCCAGTCACAGATCTGGGTTAAATCCATTGCGTTTTGCTCACAATGCCACCCCAGTTTTGACCCAGCCATATGCAAACCAGTCTTGACCCTGCTCCCCATAGGAACAGCCCAGCCTGAACTGCCAGGCCAGGCCCTCCCTGGACAGCAAAACAAGCATCCTAGGACCGGATTCAATACCGCTCATCAGCAAGGCTAGCTTGATTCCAGTGAAATAGCAAGCACGGGACCTACATCTGGGCATACCCTTTCCACTTAGGGCAACTATAGCAACACAAAAAGGTGATGGACAGAATGCTGAACATTGTCAAACATTCACCCCCAGTCACAGAGCTGGGTTAAATCCATTGTTTTTATGCTCACCGTGCCACCCTAGTCTTGCCCCAGCCATATGTAAATCAGTCTTGACCCTGCTCCCCATAGGATCAGTCCAGCCCGAACCGCCAGGTCAGGTCCTCCCTGGATTGGAAAACAAGCATCCTGGGATTTAGGCCCAGATCTCTATACTGGGGGTGAGTGTTCTTTTTGAATTTGTCACACCAAGTGGATGGGGATGCCCAGATGTGGTTCCTGTGCTCACCACACCATACCACTGGATTCATGCTATCCTGGCTACTGTAGGGTGTTACCCCAAAAGCAGTCCTAGGATGCGTGTTTCCAGTCCAGGTAGGTCCTGGCCTGGCAGTTCAGGCAGTGCTGTTCCTATGGGGAGCAGTCTCAAGACTGATTTGCATATAGCTGGGGCCAGACTGGGGTGGCGGGGTGATAAGAAAATGATGGATTTAGGCACATATCTCAGTACTGGGGGTGTGTTTGACATTGTTAAGCAATCAGTCCATCAATTGTTCTTTTTAACTTTCTAAAAGTGGAATTTTCAGAATTGTGACTTAAATCCGATTTTACCATTAAAGAGAGTTTTAAATTACAATTTCTCAGACACCAAACATGATATTCTTACCGACTTCTATAAAAAAGTTATCACTTGGTAAATGGAATAAGGTAACCCAATGTTATCCACAGGGAGAGGTAGGCCTTGCATAGGGAAAAACGAATTTGAGAGTTTTTCACTACCAAGACATGTACAAATTGAAAGATCATTACCAACTTTTTCAATACAACACACCCTGCTCTATGGGCAGTTTAGGGCCTACCCTAGAGTTGATTTGTATGTATTAAAAAATGAAGGTTTAGGTCTGGCAAAAGGTTAATTTTGCTAGGTCGAAATGGCAGTTTAAAACTGCATATGCAGGCTGCAAAAGAAGACCTGGGGCATGTTTAAAAGGGCTATTAAAGTGGGTAGCACAATAAATGTAGCAATTAATTTACAGACCCTGGGTACATGTACTACTTTACTAGGGACTTACAAATAAATTAAATGTGCCAATTGATTATAAGCCAATTTTACCATGTTTAAAGGAGTGAGCACAAGCACTTTAGCACTGGATAGCAGTGATAAAGGGCACACAGTGCTGAAAGCCAGAAAAAACAAGTTCAGATAAACGGGGGTGGCTGAAGGCAAAAAGTTTGAGAGTGGCCCTCCCAAAAGGGCCAGGTCCAACAATTCCTTTTAGAATATCTTTTTAGTGCTTGGCGTTTGCTAGAGTGAAATCCATAATTATGCTTCACTACTTCTCTCCTTTTATTGCGTTGTTACATGGTGCTTTTGTTTCTAATGTCTTTTTATAAAAGCCCCAGTTAATCGCCTACTTGGCATAGTAACGATTTTAAGATCTGACAGACCATCGGTCCATCTTTTTAGTCCACGTGTTATAACAAAATCTTAAGGATTAAATAAGTTGGTATGGCCTTGTGTGTTTTCTACAGGGTCAGATTGTATCACAAAAAAGGGATGTGCACCAATAGAGATCTGGGCCACAGTTATGAACTGGCAAGTAAAAAAACGAGCATTGGTAATGCATTGGTTTCGCCTATATAATGAATAAAGAGCTGAATTCATCAATCATCGTCCAGGAGAAAGAAAGAGCTCCCTGACAGATAACATGAAGTGGAGATGATGTGGTGCAACAGCCAGAGCTACTGACTCGAGAGCTGGGGATCCCAGTTCACTCCTGGGCAGCTCTGTGCAACATCCTGTGACCCTATGCTAATCGCTTCATCTCTCTGGGTGATAAATTGCTATAAAAATACACTGCAAGAGTAAAAGGTAAAAATATAGTTCCGCAAATTTATATGTTAACTGTATTTCGGCGTCGGGAAACTGAACGAGAAGCAGAGGAAGAACAAGCATTGGCGAATGTAGAAAATATGCTGCAGCGAATAGAAATGAAAGAAAGGTAAGTGGCACACACAGGAACCAATGAGAAGCCTGGAAAGAGAGGAGGCGGGATGTAAGTGCCTTTTAAGTTTACATTAAAAACAATAGATTTCTCAAGCACAGTGCAAGCGCTGTGCAGGTGAAACCTAAAAAGAGACCCACATTTTAATCGAGCTAGTCTTGACTTACATACTGTCCCAGTAATCTCTGAAGAGTGGGGAACTGCACTATTATTTGTGCTTGCTGTACGTAATGTGTGTGGTAATATTCGAGAAATACAGAGGTAAACTTCACTGTGTTTCTTCCCTATCAATAAAAATATTGACACTTCTCTGCTTTTCTGCCCACAGAGTGTGATTGGTTAATCCCCGCTGCATGCGATGAGATACCAGCATCCGCAGCCTCCACTCCTGCTTGTTGCTGTCGCCTATTCTTTAATTACAGATGTTTACAACACCAGCCCATACACAGCCACAAAACGGGTCCATTGTTCCACAAAACCAACACACATAGCTGCAAAACCAGTCCACACACTGACCTGTCAGATTGGCCCATCTGGCACTGCAGATAATCTCAAAGGCCAGTCCAAACCTGGATTTCTAAAGAACTGAACTGGAGAATTTTAACATCTTTCAACAATACCATTGAAAGAGATGATATAATTACAGATTTAAATCAGGTATATCACTTTATAAAAATTTAAACAATGGATAGAAAAGTACAAGAGATAGTTTAAGGCAAAAATAAAAAAAAGATACAGAAATGGGAAAATGCACCTAATTTACACCCACAGATATTCAGAGAAGGTAGGGGAGAAAAGTGAGTATGTGGAGTATAATCCAGTAGAAATAACTTCACTCGATGCAAATAGTTTGTTGCATGACACTCAAGGACAACATGGTATTCCATAAGTAGAAAGAATTTACTTTGGCTTCTAGGATGTAATTTCTGTGTCAAACAATCATATCTTCCATCGTAGTCCCATCATTTTTTTCCAGCAACACATAACTGATTTAGTTGCAACAGCCAGTAGTAAACCAAGAACTGACATAACATCAGAGCATACCACAAAATTACATTTATCCACATGTATCCCAAGGCACACTATATGTGTTTGAATACCATATCAAGTACACATCACCTGAATTGCAGCCATCTAGTTCGACCAAAACCGGCTGATCAATCTCCATTCAGCCATCATGTGGATAAGAGTCACTTCTTTACAGTACAAGTGAACACCTGATTAATTCAAGCCCAAACTTGCTAAATTTTATGGTATCCGTGGGAGGCTATGTATTGCATGAAATCTCGACTGCATGAAGATATGAAGATTGTAGTGATCTTCACTTTACTGTAGAACTATAGATTGCAAACCATTATATATATATATATATATATATATATATATATATATATATATATATATATATATATATATATAGTGACAGCGAAAGGCCACTGTCACAACTTTATTGTATGATTATTTAAAATCCTTTACAAAACGGCAGAAAGTGCAAGTTTAGAAAAGGTAATAAAATACGTAAATTCTAATTAAGACAACATGTTTAAAATGCAAAAAATACTATAGAATAACTAAACACACATGACTTAGTACCAAAGAGAAAAAGGGAAGAAAAAAAAAGCGGTCCGTTTAGTAACAACGCATGCAGAATTTGACATGCAGGGGGTGTGCAAAACTGCTGGGGGCATCCTGTTCCTACCGAAGATCGTATGCGGATTCCAGCAGCTGTATAAAACTTCCCAATTAATGTCAACTCCATCGGGACTGTGGTGGTGTAGATATGCCTTAAGGCCTCCTTGCATGATCTAACGCCGTGATGTATAAGCATAGTTCTTAAATAGAAGCGCCTTGGAGCAAGCAAGGCTGAGCAGCAGCAAATAACATGCTCCGCAGATTCTGTGTGGTGTTGACACAGACAACAGCCGGAGCCACTTGATGACCAGTTTTTCCAGTGGGTTCAATAGTCTTGTATAGGCAAGGTTAAGAGCCTCACTCTCATGACATCTTGTAGGGCTTGCCTTCCAAGACCGGCTTTTAAGTAGGGCTGGCATGTAGTACTTTCATGTGAGTTAATAAGGCTTTCTGCACCCAGGACTAATCTGATCCATTCAAGGTCTTGTTGCCTCGAGATGTTTTTGCCACACTTTTTAGCAGGATCTTTAATCTACACTTTGTTAATGGTATGTCTGTAGAAGGTTCGATTGCTGGTCCCAGTGTTTGTTTGGCAATCAAGAGATACCTCGCCCAGCGACTGTTGTTATCTGTAAAGACCACCTTTAGCGCTGCTCTGATTGTGCCCGGGCATGCATTGATCACGTTGTGTTGGAGTTTGACTGCAAACCATTAATCATCCTCTTCTGGTATTACTTGCTTAGGACAAACCTAGGGAAACCATTTTCGGTTTGTGGATTTCAGTGTGGAGGGACTAGAATTATCTAATTATTTGCAATAGTGAAAAGCCAAGTGCTTTTTAATATGCAGTTTAGAGAGTGTAAGGTCTGGTTAAGAGTTTGCCACTCGGATACTCCATCACAAACATGACGGATATCCCATTCGCCTTATTGCATGTGCCATAGGATATAATGCACTTGTAAGATAGCAGACAGGATAGCCATCACATTTGTGATGGAGTACTCAATCTACTAAAGTCTAAATCAGGCCCGTAGTTGTTAGGTCTGCAATTGAATTAGCTTTGAGATTTTTCCTTTAGGTTTTGGAAAAAGATAGGAAAAAGGATAGGAATCTATGCTGCAAAATACCTTTTTCATTGATCAGATCTTTATAGGGTATAATACCAGTCTTCTTCCAAGCTGGCCAATCTACCTTATCTGAAAAAAAACTTAGGGGCTGATTATGAGTTTGGCTCCATTGCGCCGGCTCTCCGCCGGCACAGATGTGCCAAACATGCACACAGACCGTCCGCCGTATTATGAGTTGAACTCGTGTACGGCAGACGGTCCTTTGCCTTTCCCATGGCGGTGCCCGAAAAACAGGCAATGCAATGGGAACAGCAAAAAAGTTCCAGCACGGCATGGACGGTGACGTTCATGCCGTGCTGGAACTTTAAGGGAATACAGACAGGGGGGCACATGTTGTGCCGCCCTGAATGTATCCCCATGGTGGTGGGGCATGTGGACCCTCTAGTGCCCCCTTTGTTCATCCACTGTCAGCCTTTTCATGGTAGGGCTCCCGCCATGAAATGGCTGGCGGTGGCAGAACTTGTAATATGCTCAGCGGGACTGCGCCAGACCCGCTGAGATCTTACATTGTGGCGCAGATGCACCACTGCCAGGGAACAACTGTTCCCTGGTGCAACCAGTGGTCCTCTGCTGCAACGACTTTCAAAGTCGTAATGTGGCAGACGGTGGACCACCACCACGAGGGAAATCAAGCCATTTGTTCTTTCATGAAGAGCAGGATATTGTTTGCCTCCATGTTACTATGGATTTTTTCGAACTAACCAAGCATACGTGCTGTGTCCACTATACATTAATCTATACCTACACAGTTATGCACGGGAGGTAAGACTGGGAAAAAGGGCCTGTATTCGATTGTGAGCCCTGGAGGACTTTGGACAGGGGTGAGTGTTTGCTATGTTCGCCCTAAGTGGCCATGGGTACGCCCAGACGTGGGTCCCTTGCTCGATGTGCTGCTGGATTCAAGCTAGCCTGGCTGATGAAGGGTGATACTCCAAAACTGTCCCAGGATGCTTGTTTCCGGTCCAGGCTGGACCTGGCCTAGCAGTTCAGGCTGGACTGTTACCATGAAGAGCAGGGTCAAGTACTGATTTGCATATGGCTGGGTCCAAACTGGAGTGGCATGGTGAGCAAAAGAATGAAGGATTTAAGTACCCAGATCCCTTGAGTGGGTATGAGTGTTTGAAAAGTTTCAGCACTCCAGCCATCATCTTGTTGTGTTTGCTATGTTCGCCCTAAGTGGCCAAAGTTAGGCCCAGACATGGGGCCCTTGCTCGCTGTGCTGTTGGATTCAAACTAGCCTGGCTGATGTGGGGTAATACCCCAAAACCGGTCCCAGGATGCTTGTTTCTGGTCCAGAGAGCACCTGACCTAGCCGTTCGGGCTGGAGTCTTCCCATGGGGAGCCAGATCAAGACTGATATGCATATGGCTGGGTCCAAACTAGGGTGGCATGGTGAACAAAAGAGCAATGGTTTTAACCCATATCTCTTAACTGGGGTGAGTGTTCCCACAGTTTCAGCAATCCGTCCATCATCTTGTTGTATTTTCTGCTAGTAGAAAAGCTGAAGTCTGATGACTGTGTCCTTATCAGGTCTTCACCGAAGGAAGCATATGAGCCCGAGGTTAATCCCAATCCTCCCTACAGCTCTGACTCAAACCAAAGATGAGACTTTTTATCAAAGTCAAGGCCTGTGTAAAAGTAAAAGAGAGGGACAGCAGACTTGAGGTGGCTCAGTTTGGATTTTGCTCACTGAACATGGCACATCTCAATGGCTGAGATTATGGTGAACCGAGAGACAGCATCAAGCATATCCATCATGATAGCAATACCTCGAAAAGAGATAGTTACAATATAATATTGGAAAGCCAAATGTCCTACCTACTGGGCCGCTGCAGTGACAGGCCTCCAAGTATATCTGGATATCTTCTCAAAAGTCAATGGATCACAAGCTGGGAACTATGGCCTCGCAAGAGAAGGGTGGAGCAGATGAACAATACAGCAACATTTGTAACCTAAGGGAAAGCAGAAAATTTGAAAAATACAATAAAGTGTAGTGACCTAAATACCAGTGTAAACTGGTACAAAGATAAACGCCCAGCATCGCAACGCTAATGATATGCAAAGGAGGTGTGCCTGACAAAACTACACAGGAGAATATCACTAACCGGGCTTCGCGATATTTACAACAATGCCCCGGCTGCCGTAGCAATACACAAAATCGCGCTAACTTCCCATTAACGCTGGATTTTAACATCTGCTAAAATCTAGACTTGGGCATACTTAGCATGAGAGGTGTATTCTTGGGTTACGACCACAGGGTCGTATCAGCAAGGTTTTCACCATTTTTAGGTGAACATCGCTGGATTTCCAGCGATGTTCGCCCTTTTTCCCACCATCTTTTTTCTTATCGCCAATGCTCTGAGCGTTGTTAATACAGCGCTAGGTTGGCGATAAGTTCCAGCGATAGGCGACGATGAAAAAAACACACTAAGCACGGTCAGCGATAATTATCGCTGCCTCTTGTTAATACGCCCCTTTTTTTACTCTATTCCTGTTGTCTTTGTTGCTCTCTTGGTGCAAATCCTTTATCCTGCCACTTTTGATTCTTCAGTAATTCCATATTAGACTCTGTATGGCCATGAGGGAAGTAGTATATTTATTACAGAGAGGCACAGTCTAGTTCTTGGAGGTATTGCTATGCACAGTAGAGGAACGGGAGACAGAAAAAGATACAAGATAGAAGACACAAAGGTGAGTTTTAGAGGTGAAGTTCTCAGTGCTACTGGGAAATTGGGAAAGTGCACAGTGGCAAAATTAATAGGGAACGGTCAGCATATTTATGGTTCACAGTATTGTTTGATCATAGACATTTTTATGTACTGCTTGCAAATTCTGAAAGTGAGTAAACTAAACAAAAGGTGCTAGCACATCTGGTTTGTGCAAGGTGGTCTGAGTATGTTGGAAATTTGCCCTTCCTGCAGGTTCACCTCATATTTTTGTCTTCTTTTACTGAACCCCATTAAGATTCTGTGCACTTTACTACTGTTAACCAGTAGTAACGTGCTTGTGCTCTCCCTTCAAACATGGTAAAATATGTATATATTTATTTTAGTCCCTAGTATTTGGTACTGCATGTACACAGGGCATGTGAATTAAATGCTGTTAGTGGGCTGCAGCACCCATTGTGTCACTCACTGAAGTAGCACTGTGGTGCAGTTTTAAAACTGCCATTTCGAACAAGCAAAATAAACATTTTACCAGGTATGAAGCTTTCTTTTTAATACTTAAAAGTCAGCCCCTAAGGTAGGGAAAGGGGCATGTTATTTAAAAAGAAGGAAATGTGTGTTTAAGATTTACATGTCCTACACCTACAGGTGCTTAATGAATGGTGCTACTGCACCAGGAATTACATTGCCTATGCGGTGGAGCGATGGATTATGGATGACACCACTCGCCACGCATTGGAGCCAATTGGAGTTCCAGGCTTTGCCTGCTGAGGCAAGGTTGGTGATCCAGGTGTGGAGACAATCACTGCAACAGATGGGGTGGTGGGGTCGCCTTACGTGAGAGACTCTGCTGTGGCAAAATGGACTCCTTCCCCAGGTGGCTAACCTTTCGGGGTTTCGGGATGAGATAATATTGTCATCTCCTCATTGGGTGTAGTTATGCACGCCTGACCCCTGAATTCTTCAAAGATCTCAAGGATGAATCCATGAAAGCAGTCAATTCTACAAATATTTGCAATTTCGTCCTTATCTCTTCTGTCTATGCACCATCATTTCGTCAACATCATATACTTCTTAGATCTTTCCAAACCTTCTTTTGTAAAGGACATAAACATGTTTATTTTCTTCCCATTTTTTCTACTCACCTCCCAACTCAAATTTCGGACAGCCTGGCATTCTGTCAGCATTTTCAATGGCACTTTCTTATCTGTACTCCTCAAAAAGTGTGATAATTTCTTACCAAGCATTTATATCCTGTTGGCCATGCACATACACCGATACTCTTAGTCTTCTCTGCTTTGACAGAAAACTTAACATGGTTAAACATTTTTTGAAGAGCACAACATTTGCCAATTTTCTTGGTTTCTTGTACTGTATACCATTCACTAAAGATGTTCCGCGCAGTGGGTGGCCAGTTGTATAAAACTATATAGAGAAAAAGAATATCTACATCCCAAAAAATCATCAAAACATATTGAAAACACTGGTATACTTAAACAGTAAACTTATAAATTCTGATGACAAAAAATATAATGGAAAAGAATATCTAAAATACAAGAATATCACATACACACTAAAACTAGGGAAGCATAATACCAATCATGAACACCCAAACAAGGAACACCAGAACATAATTCTAACTAAAACACACAATATTAAATTAAAAATAATTACACATATAAAATACGTCACAATAACTTAATCATACATTAAATAAAAAATAAAAAATAAATGAGTATTTAGTATAAATGGTGCAAAAAGATAAATTCAAACTAGTCTTCAACTAACCTACCAAATTAAACTTAAAATCAGTTAACAAATAGAAACACATTTTCAATTAACAAACAGTACAAAAAAGCTACAAAAACGCACATCAAAATGCTTCCTAAAAAAGAATTATAGCAGCACTTCATCACTCTGCAAACCTACAAAAAAAGACTGTAACACTTCTGCACACCACTAAATACTACAAACAAAGTATGTTTGACCAAAATTGAAAGCTAAAACTAAATACATAACTAAAGTATTCCAAAATAATAAATAAATAAAACTGTGCTAAATGTCGATTTTTCGAAATTAAAGTTCCATCCTCCACAAGAAGAAAGAAGCACTGAAAGGAAAGTTTTTTAAATACACAGATACTGACTTCCTCAAAATACAAAAAAGCCCACCTCACAAGTATGTATTGTAACTGCAGCACAAAACTGAAATAAAATGAGATAACAGTCATGATTTTGTAGAAGAAGTACTGGTCAGTGAAAGGTTCAACAACTAATATCTCCCCCAGCACTAGCTAGTTTCAACATACATTCATAATATTATACAACACATAGATTACAGATATCAACACTTCTTGTTTTTCTTTGTATTGTTTGTTTCATTCTTGTATGATGAAGTCATAGTTAATAACCATTGGTGACGAAACATGTGTTGGCTAAAAAAGGACCCAAAAAAGAACTACAAGAATAAACCAAACAATACAAAGAAAAACAAGAAGTGTTGATATCTGTAATTTATGTATTTTATAATATTATGAATATATGTTGATACTACTGAGTACTGGGGGAGATATTAATTGCTGAAATGGATTGACCAAGGTCTTCTAATTGGGTGATCTGCTCACCCTAAAGCACCGCACAGAAGGAGGATCACATAGTTTTACGTGTACGTGACTTAGAGCGCCAACAACTTTCTACCAATCTCACCCTCTTTAGCATGTCAGTGAAAGGTTCATCCAAAAAAAAACAATCAGAAAAGCATATTTATTTTTAAAAAAAAGCCCCCAAAAATTCCTAAATCAACCAAAGATAAATAGAACATCCAGTATGGATCCGATAATACAAGAAATCCACACAGAACCCCAAAATAAAAAATAAAAATTCCCCCTGAAAAACTGAAATATCAAGAAGAAGTAAACAATTTTTTTGGTTAAAAAATGGCTAATTGTTTTTTCTTTGACATAAAATAAAGTCTGCCACCCAAAATTCCTGTAAAGAATAAAATATATAAAACCACCCAAAAAACACTTACACCCCTAAAATAAAACCTGCAACGGTTAACTGCTGCAGCCCCAAACTCCATGCACAGCCAAAAATAACAAAGAGGACTACAAAATCAAAGAAAATGGAAAAACGGGCAGAAGAAAAATATATAAAGATTTCCATTCCATATAAATCAATGTTAAAAATGTTTTTAATAATGTTTATAAAATAACAACATGTTAAACTTTTTATTAAAAAGTCTTTTAAAATTTCATAAATGGTTTATGTATAGCTATATATTAAAACATACTGATGAAAATATGAAAACTATTTTTCAGTACTTTTTAATTCATAATAATGTTTAAAAAATGTGAGTAAAGCACACATTGCATGTGTTAAAAATTATAGTATGGCATGTTTAAAAATTCCTACAGCTAAAAAAAAATATTCCAAAGATCCTGTTGCAGTTATTTAACCGTTAACCACTTTGGAGACAGTTTTAGACTTTTACTAATGCCAACTAAAACTTAACTACATTGAGAAAGTTGTTGGAACTGATGCGATACAAGGGGAAAGCAAGATGGCGGCCGCTTGAGGTCGATGGAGCGTACATGCCGATCTAAACACCGTGAATGTTATGTTATGTTATGTTAGGGTAGCTTATATAGCGCATGGCTACCCCAGCAACGGGGCGTCCCAGCGCTTGCAGACAAACCAGATACGCAGCAACCAAGCCAGGTGTGGGAAGAACTACAGAAAGCCGGGCCTAAGGAGTGGTAAATAGCCAAGTTTTAATTTTCTTTCTGAAAGACAAATGATTCGTGATAGCACGAGCTTCAAGCGGGATTGTATTCCACAATTTCGGGGCCAAATATCAAATCAAATCTTTGAGGGAATTGGTCTAAAGAAGAACTAAATAACACTCACCATGTAAATGCCTGCCAATCTACTCAGCTGGGACGTGGTGGTGAGCCCCGGTCTGGGACTCCGGCGTGACTCTGAGGAAGTTCGGCTGCGGGGGAATATCGCGGCGTTGGCTTCGCTGGTTGAACGCGTGCTCGCGTTTGCCGGCTGCCGGCGAAAAGTATTGACAAGAATGGCTCCGAAAGTGGCGGCCTCCTCCAGGGGAAGGACTGGAGCAGCGATGGGCTCTGCGGCCCCCGAATCAAAGCGGGGCGGTCGGCGGACGCCGCATACAATTAAACCGGCTCCAGAGAAGGACCGGGAGCCGGTCTCAGTCAGGGGAAGAGGCGGGGCCTCGCTGGGAATGCTGCGTGCTGCTGCTCTCGAGGACAAACAGCCTGACAAACAGGCCACAGCCAAAATCACAGAAGGTGCTGAGGCTGAAGGCAAGGTGGTCCCACCGGGCAAGGATACTGTAGCAGCTGAGGGGGAGACTCTGCTGACTAAATCATCTGTTGGAGGAGAAGAAGTAAGTCCTGAACTCATTCAGAATGCAGATGTATTACAGGGTATAGCGGGGGATGAGCAGAGGTGCAGCAAGACATCAATGGGGCATAACAGTCAGGAGAAAATTCATGAGGTCGAAACAGATATGGCACTGACTATTACTAACACAGAGTTAGCAGATCTGGCGTCATATGGGACTCCAACCAAAAAGGTAAAACAAAACCCTCAGGGAGGATCGTTAATAAATTTAGAAGCAGAGGCAGACCCCAATGATTGCTTCTTCTCTCTGTCTGATGGCCCTGAGTGGTCAGCTAATGACTCTGGATCCTCAATTATATCAACTGATGATGAAATTGATAACGAAAGTGATATGGCGAATACCGGAGATCCTCTTTATATGACTGCTCGACGGACTAGTGGCAAAAATCCGGTCATCGGATTATTCTCTCTCTGGTCCAGGCAAACTTACCAAAAGTATAGTATCTCAAGATGCTTCTGGCTCACAAACCCCGACACTAGAGACTGTCTTACAGACAATAATACAACATCGCGACGAAACGAGGGCAGATGCTCGTAAAGCGCAGAATGCCGCACGTAAAGTTCAAAGAGCAGTACGGAAGCTGACAAAAGTATTCAATACTATAGGTGAGCGGCTTACGGAACTTGAAACTCGAGTTAATTTGGTAGAGACTGAAGTCGCCGAGAAACTTGGCCAAGCTAAGGAACAAGAGGAACGTATTACGGACATACAATGGAAACTGGAAGAAAATGAGAATCGGCAGCGGCGCAACAATCTGAGGGTCCTGGGAGTTCCAGAGGGGAAGGAAGGAACAGATATAAGAACTAACGTGTTGGACCTCTTTCAATGAGCATTTCCGGAACTTACAGGATGGAATTGGCAACTAGAGATCCAGCGAGTTCATCGGACACCGTTTACTCCCAGAAATCCAGGCAGGGAAGGAGCAAAGCCTAGAGCCATTTTTTTTTTTTTTTTGGTAATTATATTTTAAGACAGGCCGTGTTTGAAAAAGCCAGACCTGAGGCCAGGAGAAATGTGGACGATGTTTCCTTTTTTGTAAGACCTGACTTTTGCCATGTCACTGTGGAAAGGAGGTGGCGTTTGCGCCAGCTGATAAAACCCTTTCAAGGGCAAAAGTTTACTTGAATAATCCCGCATCCCTGAAGGTAGTCTGGCAAGGGGGAACAACATTTTTTACATCTGAGATAAAGGCTCAAGAATTTTTGGATGAATTGAAGTCGTAGGGAGGGGGTAATCATGCTTCCTTTTCTTTTTTTTCCTTAAGATCGATAATTCTGGGCGTATGGGGGAAGGAAAACTGACTATGTAAAGGGGCTATTCCCACCTAAGAAGGACCTTAGGGTATAGTTTTGTGATTGATTCACGGTGTCGGCTAACTGCTCTCCATCTCCGCCAACAGACCGATGTGTTGTCTGGGCAGCCCCCGAAGATGGGGGAGAGGGAGGGGAGGGGGAGGAGGGGGTGGTAGAGGTGGGGTAAGGAGGAAGGGGGGGCCAAGGGGTTTGGGGTGGGGGACACTAAACAGGGGAAAAAAATTCAGAGAGCTTACGAAAAAAGAATTGAAAAAATGTGCTAAAACGTTGAGAATGATAAGAGAAATGAGAGTCAATCTTGCATATCTAGATTTATATTTGGATGTCAGGGGAAAAAGAAATAAAAATACAAATAGAGGGACAACATTTTAGTCTTCATGGGTAAGATGACAATCTGTTCAGTCAATATATGTGGCTTAGGAGATAGGAGTAAACCAGATAGAAACATGGAAATGCTTAAATATATCAATCCTGACATAATTGCCTTCCAGGAAACACATTTACCGTGGGAGAAGAGGGGATTAATTATGATTAAGGGATATTCGTTCATGGCTTGTTCTACGCAAACCTCCAATATAAGAGGGGTGGCTATCTTGGCTAAAAATCGAATAGGATCTGCTAGGCGTACAATGGGAGACGCTGGAGGGAGGTGGGCTCTGGCTGAGCTTAAATGTGGAATAACAATAGCCACGGTGTACGGATCATATCAAGATGAGCCTAAATTATTTGAAGATTTGGAGATGGAGTTCGCGACTTGGCCCACACCTATTATAATGTGTGGGGATTTTAATATTCATTTAGGAGTAGGCAATTGGATGCTTAATAGATATCAAGGGCGGAAGCCCAAGGTATTTCGAGCACTAGTATCACTGATTAAAAGCCACGGGTTGATAGATGGGTGGGCCGCTAAACTTCCCAACGACCCAGGTTATACATACTTCTCTTACCCCCATCACAAATATGTACGGTTGGATTATTTTTTTATTTCTAATCCCATTACAGGAGCAGCTGAGGTTGAAATACTGCCCAAACTAATATCTGATCATAATCCTCTGATCCTTAGGATAAGATTACCGCAACTCTATAAGTACCAAGCACAATGGACATTCGATCGAAAACTGTTGGTTGATCAGGAGTATATCCGTTACTTTAAAATCTGGATAAGGGATTTTTTTAACTTAAATAGATTTAGTGCTCTGCATAATGTGGTTTGGGACGCATTCAAGGCTGGAGTAGGAGGGGAGATGGTAAGCTTTGTATCTAACAAAAGATTACAACAAGGGAAGAGGATTAAGCAACTATATGCCAAACTCAGAGATCTGGAGAAAGAGCATCTGGTCAAAATAGTGCGGGGGATGGACGTAGCAACAACTCAACTAGATATTATTGTGGTCAAAGCTGAGATAGGCTCCTATCACTCCCAAAAAGCTGCGGCAGGGTATCAGACTCATAGGGCAGAGTGTTACGAATATGGTGAAACTCTAGGGACGCTACTGGCCCTGAAGACAAGACAAAAAACAACGAAGAGCCAGATATCCTCAATATGTAATCTGGGGATTCTATATACTGACCCAGGGGATATAGTAAAAGTATTTCATGAATTTTTTTAAGATCTTTATATGAAGGCGAAGCAAGGCCCCCGCAATGAAATTTATGTGAGGGCTAGTAAAGAATATAGGACATTAGGAAAAGATGTCAGTGAGAAACTCGAGACTGAATTCACACTTAAAGAGATACGAATAACAATACAGCAGTTGGCCTCGGGGAAAGCAGCTGGCCCCGACAAGATTCCATCGGAATTTTATATAAAATCTTCCAGGAAGAGCTAACCCCCCTGATCTGGGATCTCTTCTTGGGAGTACAACATCTTGGGAACCCCCCAGATTCTTGGATGGGCACAAATATTTTCATCTTCCCCAAGAAGGGTAAATCATTGGATAAGCCCACCTCGTATAGACCCATCTCCCTAATAAACGCGGACGCAAAAATCTATTCTAAAATATTGGCGAACCGCCTCCAGAGGGTCATAGCGAGCCTTTTGTCACCCTGGCAGCATGGCTTCGTACCTGGACGAGATACAACTGATCATTTAAGACGAGCAGTGGCCCTATTTGACATCATAGGGGAGACTAATGAGCAGTTAGCTATGATCCTTCTGGATGTGGAAAAGGCATTCGACCTGGTGTCATGGGAGTATCTATGGGGCATTCTGGCAGCCAAAGGGTTTGGACCCCGGGTTATCACAACAATTAAAGCTATGTAGAAAGCTCCTGCGAAACTACAGCTAATGGGCAGAGAATCAGAAATGATAAGGGTCTCCCGAGGTACTAGGCAGGGATGTCCCTGCTCACCAATTTTATTTGCCCTTTATATTGACCCACTTATCCAAATGATAATTGAGAATAAGGTAATTGTCCCAATCATGACTCAGGGGTATGGAACTAAAATACTTGCTTACGCAGATGACATTGCCATACTAACACCTAACCCTGAGGAGGCTGTAAGGGAAATCGAGAATATTGCAATTGTATTTGGGAAAGAATCAGGGTACTTATTGAATAAATCAAAGACCCAAATAATCCTTACCGAGAATATCACCTTTACGGACAACCGAAGAGTAAAGACTGCTACGTATCTTGGAGTCAAATAAATTTAAACCCTGTGATCAGTTAAATAGCCCTAGATCTTAGGCGAATTAACTCACTTCATTTAACTATTATAGGGAGGGGGAACGTTCTTAAAATGATAATGTTCCCCATGGTTTTATACTTATTTAGGTCACTCCCGGTGGAAATAGAAGGATCTATAATTAAAACGCTAGATTCAATATTTAATAGATTTATTTGGCAATATGGTAAGGTTAGGAGATCTCTTAAATTTCTTACTCTACCACAAGCACGGGGCGGGTGGGCGGCTCCTAATTTAACCTTTTACCACTGGGCTGCTCTGCTACAACGAATGAATATATTTTTTTTTGAAAAATATGTTAATAATGTACAGGATAAAGAGCTCCCAACAATTTACGAACTGGCACTAGGGGAAGAGGCGATGGCATTATTTCCACGTAAAGTAGAACCAAGCTATTATAAGAAAGTACGATTTAAGATTATTCTCAGTGCTTGGAAAAATTGGGTCAGAATACAAAAACACATGAACATTGAGAAGATAACTAAATATACACCTATCTGGAAGTCAATTTTGTCTCCCCCTGTGTACTATGATGTAATAGCTAAACGGTGGGAACAACTAGGATTACGGACGTTAAGGGATATTCAGCTAAACGGACAAGTATATTCGTTTAGCGAGCTGCATAAAGAAGTTGGAATCTCTGACGGACATTACCTTAAATACATACAAATTGAGGGGGTGGTTGGTAAATTGAGACCGACGATATCTAATGTTAAAATCGCACTGTTTGAAACTATGGTGAAATCTGCTTGTAAAATTAAACACCTATACAGCTTGATGATGGAACAAGCTCTAGATGATATAGACAAAACTGAAAGACAATGGGCCAACAAACTAGAGGATGTAGATAATGACATTGATATGACATTACAATTAGGGAAAAAAATGCTCCTATCAGCTAATTTAAAATCACAACATTATAAGCCGATCTATAACCTATATTTTACTCCGGATAAACTATTTCAATGGGGAAAAAGGGAGGACGACATATGCCCTAGATGTGGGGTAGGACCAGCAGAGGACATCCATATGTTTTATAGGTGCGTACAACTGGATCTGATAAAAACTGAATTGGTAAAGTTTTGGGTAAGGATCCTTGATAAAACTGTAGAATTAACCCCTACGCTTATGCTGATTGGATATGATAGTAAGTTAGAACTGGATCGAGCTCAGACCAGCATCATATTCAACTCGGTTACCATAATTAGATTACTTATTGCTGCCAGATGGAAGGATACACTGCCCCCATCTCTTCATTAATTTTTAACTCGCTTTATGGCTGTCTATAATCTTGAACAGGCTCTGTACACCTGTAAGGGATATCAGGTTAGAAAATAGGGCAGTAAATTAGGGGCTCCTGTAACAAAATGGTTAAAAGGGTAAGGGTAAAGTATGAAAGACTTTTTCTTATGCTTCTATGAATGTTTTGGCTATATTATTGTCTTACTGTCACTTTCATTATTCATTTGGATTAATTAGCAAGCTTTGACAAATTGTTTAAATTAAAAAAAAAAATGAAATGACTTCTTATATGTATTTAAATGTAATATATCTCTGAATGCTGATAAATAAAAAAAATAAAGTTAAAAAAAAAGAGAAATTTGTTGGAACTTGGAGGGTCCAGATTTACTGGTCCAAATTCAAACTTAACCTCGTTGGGGAAAGTGTATGATTTTTGGGGGGAGCAGAGGGGTAAAATGTACTATTCCTACTCCAAACTTTAGGGGTGAAGGGTCATATTTACTAGGCCCACTTCAAAGTGCAAAGCTTTTAGATTTCTAAATTACCTACTCCAACAAAATAGTAATAGACAGTAAAGTAAAAAGAATACATTACAGAAATACATTTTTCGTTATTCCCAAAAAGTAAACCACACAACATGAACAAAGTAAATTTAGAGTACTAATCCATTGTTACTATAACTTTCACATTGATACCTATAATTAATATAAATAGATGGTTATAAAATGAGAATTTTACATAAAAAACAAAAAAACGAGTTTTCATTCAAAATAGTGTATTATAGAAATTAAGTAACATTAAAAATACAAATTAATACAGCAACAATTTTGAAAACAAACACCTTAAAAAAGTAAATTACTCCCCACCCTCTTCCCATATAAGCCCAACATCCCCCTCCTAAAATTCTTTAAAAAATACAAACATTTTTTAAACAAATACAATGGATTAAAACATAAAATACACTTAAGATATGATATATATTACAATATAACACAATATTCATAACAAGATAAAAAAATATAAAAAACTATAATCTTACCTGTAAAATTCTCATCCATGATATTTTTCACATTATGATATTTAAGTCACAGTGCTTGTTTCTCATGCTGTTCTGTCCACATTTTGTCGGAACCATCTGTGGCCATGGTATACATCCAAGCTCATAGTGCATTATTAGTTGTGTTGTGTTAGAATAGAAAAATATGCTTTAGCCTTGTTTTACGTAAGTTAGCATTCGCTGCACCATTTTGTGCAATGGGGCCATTTTGTGTCATGATATAAATTAATCCTTTGCCATTTCCGAGAAGCGGCCTTCTCTAGGTTATGTTTCTTTGGAGTGGAGTTCTGTTACACTCATGAATGCACTGTTCTTATTAGCGCATACCTTTCCCTTAGACGTAAGCCTTCTCCCACTTGTCTATTGGAGGGTACAGGCAGAGAGACCTTGGATAGTAGATAATGTGTGCCTGGCCTCAGAATCAAAACTTACTCCTTTGTAATTTATTGTCTAGCTGCATCTCCTTGGAAAATTCCCTGGTGGGCGTGCTTTCATTGGTTTCGAAGTGTACATACTGTATTTTTATGCTTGCTGATGTCAGTCCATCTGCAGCACTCCTAGTGACTGGACAGACAGGGCTCCGCTCTGAGTGTACTTTGAATAAACTGTTATTGGTTTGTATTCTCTACTGTCTGACCGACTCTTCATTTGTATGGAAGGCTGAGAGGTGGTCATGAGTGACCCGTGTGACCCTAATCGGGCCACTTTCTTCAGTGGTCAACCGACTGGCATCATTTTGGAATGTCATTTTTATCAACATACACTCTTAAGGCATCTGATATTGTAGATTTCACTTCAACAAACATTCTCACTTAACATAAACGTGTTTCAACAAAGCTACAACAGAACACCAGCGGTTTTCATCAATCTGCCAAAAAGTGTGCCTTCCAGCAAATTCTTGATGGCAATAATTTCAAGAAATGTAGAGCAATAGTGATGTGGTGGGAGACCTCTACCTCCCACATTCTTTTAATGCATGTAGGTAATTCAGAGCCATCAGACGTCTCAGTCATCAGAAGCATAGTGTGTGTGTTACTTCTCTGGTACTGTTTTCAGTGTGTAGGCCTTAGTCAGTAGGCAGCTGCGCAGTGCCTACTCCTGCCCCTCTCTGAGGAACAATACTTCCTATTTGCTATTGGCCATTACTGCTCATGCCAATCACCAGGAAGGAAGAACGCTCACACCAACCCTGCTTGTTGGGTAACTCCAGAATGCCTAAAGGCATGCAGAGGCAAGCAATATCATTGAGGCATGCAGTATTGATGAAAGCAGCCCAGATTCTTCCCATCCACCACCATTCCGAAATACACCAGCAGCAACTCGCCAGGCCATATGGAGTCCCATCAACCAAATTAGAAGTTGCCTGCCCCCTGGACAATTGAATGATGCAGAAAGGAACTGCAAAGACTGACAAACAATTTTGCTTTTGCATACCTAACCGATCAGTGTGTGAACACATGAGATAGATTGCTGGTGATTTGTAACACAAGGAACACCGCATATATGGGGATATTCTCTAGAACATGTGTTAATCATCGCAAAATTAGCTTAACACAACTTTGCATATCACAATCCATTGCGGGAAAACAACACCATGTTAACGTAGTATTCGCAACCCGGCGGCACCATGCGATATTCTCACGATCACGCGACGCCGACAAAATGCGAAACACGAATGTGAAAAAAGTTGCGATGTGGCCAATCGCGATACAAAAATCAGCAATAACCAGCGACAGGCCTGCAATTCCTACGCGTCATGCATTAGACTGCACTGTAAAAGCAACAAAAAACACACAACAAAACCAAAATAAACTGCGTAGCACCATGGATGCACCCGGACCGAGTGCAGAGGACAACTCGAACCCCACAAGCCCCACAGAGGACCAGCCAGGAACCCCGTGCTCGGGGAAGGGCAAGGAGAAGAGGAAGAGGAAGACGTGGTTCAGTCCGCAGGAAAAGAGGATCATCGTCACGGAGGTGATAGAACACTACCAACAACTGTTCGTCACCTCCACTGTGCCATTGGCAACACAAACGCAAATATGGCAGTCCATCGTGAACAACGTGAATGCAGTCGGAGTGTCGGGGAGGTCAATGGAGGATGTCAAGAGGTGCTGGCATGATGTGAATAACCAAACCAAGCAGAAACTCGCTGCCAACTGGAAGGCAGCAACGGCGACTGGAGGTGGGAGTCCTGCACCACAGGAGGAGCTGGAGGAAATGGTGGTCACAGTCATCAGTGTGGAGACGGTGGCAGGAGTTGGGGGTCTGGACACAGCTCGATATGACCTGACCTGACCCAACAGCAACAGGGTGAGTAACCAGGCACTGGGGGGGATGGTGGGAGATGGGCACAATGGCACACATGCACAATTATATGTAGCACACTGCACACCCACAATGATTGTGGAACATGATACACTGCAGAACACATAGAAACACCAAGTAGGCCCCCGTCCACTATGTGCACAAAGGGGCCCCCCTCCCTATCACCAATCTCACAACCTACCCATGCACATGTGCTGAATCCAGCAAAGCATCGGCTCTGTGAGCTACATTGACAATGCAAGTGACACTGCATGACCAATAGCATGGCTGCAGTCAAAATACATGACATGGTGCACGACACGACACTGAGGTGGCCCAGTGTGGATCACATCCCCAAAGGAGCAGGTCACACTCTGACACATCCATGTGCACATACAACCCCTGACGTCAACAACACATCTGCAGACAAACAATGCACAAGAGTACAAAAACTGTCCAAGAGCACAAATGACCCAAGTCGCCAACATCTCTGCACCATTAAAGCACACAAGTCAAAGGCACACCGCCTCAAAGGGATAAGGGGCCGCTAAATCAGAGCTGCAGGGGCAACTCTCCCACAATGCAGCACACACACATAGCAATCCCAGCACATCAACATTGACGACAATGTGGTACAAAGTGCAACACTTTCACTACAGAACGGAGGACACAACTGGTGCCGCTTGTGCGTAGAAACTGGCCAATCACATCTGCCATAGCAGGAAACTGTGAGATGATAATTTACAAGTACAACCTCACATCCGTCATGTAGTCGAAATGTCCACTGTCTCCCATCATATATCCAGCTCCTCCAAAACAGTCATGCAGTCTGAATGTAAACATGTACAATGTGTCAACATACATAGAACATACTGTTGACCGGCACCTCCCATTTACATTGCAGAGGGACAATCTACACCTCCTGTAGAGCACACCAGACATCTCTTCAGTGATGATGATGAGGACCCCCTGGCTAACTGCCCTGACACCCTCCAACGGCTCGTGGACAGCCTCCTCACCTCACCTCCAGGAGCAGGGCAGCCCAGCTGCATTGAGGTGAACCCACCCCCTGCACAGCCCACACTGCAGGAAGCACCCACCACCACGTCTGGCTCCCAGCACCTCGTGGAAAGCACATGGCATTCCAATGCCGTGTTTTAGATTGCCAGAGGGGGCTGGCTGAACAGGTGCGGGTGGGTTTGGACCTCATGGCAGCCAAACTTGATGCCATACGTGGGTGTATGAGTCTCATCAGGGACCACTTACAGTCCCTAACGGACACCCATAGTCCGTACCATGCTCTACAACATTCCTTGGCTGACCTCGCTGGAGCCATTACTCGGATACAAGAACTGACTACTCAGACAGGCTCCAGCGATGTCAGCCGGGAGTTGGGACACATGCGGAGGACAATGGAGAACATGGAGCAGATGCAGGCTGGAAGGATGGCTGCCACAGATGTACACCAGCAAGATGTAGCTGGGATCTTCCATGCCCTGCAGAACCTCATCTTCTCATTGCTGCTACAGAGCCTGTCCAAGATGACTGCTGCAGGAACTTCGACACACACACCTCCGCCCCCTGATGTGTCAGTGGCACCCAGTGAGGCAGCCATACCACCCCGCCCCCTGATGTGCCAGTGGCACACAGTGAGGCAGCCATAACACCACCACACACACCTAACACACGACACAGAAGATATATCAGATGACTAAGATGTGGATGGTAATGACTCTGTGTGTGAAGGGAGGTTGTAGCATTCATCTCCACCATATGGCCTGTTCCTGCTTGGCTCAGCCCTCTGCATCATGACCTTCCACTGTCCCCCGAAAAACACTCTGCGACATTCACCTGGACCCCGACATGGACTGCCATATCTTCTCTGGTTACCAATGTCACAGCAATCAGGCTGCGGACTGAACTCTTCCTCTTAACTCATCATTCCCCAAAGGACTCTGGTTGGCCCTCCACTGGGCAACCCCATGTAATGTGTGGTTGGCATGGCCATCTACTGCTCCAGCTCCGACACACCACAGAATGTGAATAAAACATTCCAAATCACACAGATGTGTCACGTCTATGTTCAATCAAGTATAAAAGTATGGATGAATGTATGGACATTGATTGCACAAAAAGGTACACCCTGTGAAATGACATCAATGCACATGTTGGAGCCTGACCCACATGGCCAGTTAGATGACTGTGAAGGTGTGAACTAGCTGTGGCCTCAGTGCTCATGAACAACAATCTCGCAACCCCCCAACGTAGCCCCACGTCCATGTATTAAATAGATCTGTGTGTAAAAAGGTCAAATTCGGGAGCAGGCCCAAAGTAGTGTCCCCCATCACATGTGACAACAGAACATCTCTTCGCATACCTACCCACACTCAACTGTGTGGACACAGCCTGTTTTGATGGATAACATTGATCCACATGGCAAGAAGTTAGACACCATACTCACATTGCTGAAGACACGTAAGAGCACAGGTCTACCAGCAACTATCCTAACCACAATGTCTGACTCACCGTGGTCAAGCTGTCAATAAGGACTCACCCCCAAGTGAAATGCGTCAGTCAGTCCCTCCCTGTGTACGGACCATGCTCATTGAGGCACACGATTTGTCATTCTAATCAACACTCATCACAGTTGAACACTAGTGAAGTTGCCAAGACTTTATTAGCATGTGCGTGTCAGTACGGGCAAGACAAGGGCCACAACATGCAGACCAATGCTTCAGACACTAACAAGCAGCATAGAAACATGTAGAGGTGCAAGAAATGGGGAGGCAAAAATGAACACATATCATTACGGATGGCAACGGTCTCAGCCCACATTGCCTTGATGGACGGGTCATGTGATGTTTGTCGTATGCCCATTGCCCCATGTCAGGGGATACGACTCACAGCCCATGGGATCTGCATAGTGCTGTACCACCAGACTACGCTGACTGTCTGCTCTGCTGACAGTGATCAGGTGAATGGGTCCAACAAGATCACATGTAGTACTACATTGCCATGTGTTTACTCTCCCTCCAGTATGTCGGATTTAGGAGCGTTGCCAAACGACGCTGTGCAGCTCCGCACATGGGACTGCCTCACCTTGCACAGGTGTATGTCAACACGCATAGGTGCACGCACATGCATTCTGAGTCCAGGCGAATGCAGACAGGTCCACTGTTGTGGTGGGATATGTGACCATTCCTCTGAGATGCAACCAGGTGTTGGGACCTGTGCTCTGGGTTACAATCAGTTGTGGCTGCAGGAACGTAGTTACTCGTCCATGAATGCGAGCGAAGCTTCATGGGCAATCAGTTTCAAGAGTACGTCATTGTCGATTTCAACGAACACGAGGGAGAGCCAATCCATTAACTGGTCTGGACAGATGTGCTCCGTCCACGCCGTTTCACCAATCCGCAAACCAGCCCAATAGGGGAGTGCCTCGATGTGGTCACTGCACATGAGGACTTGTGCAATCTCCCATGACCAACTGCCAGCACATATGCCAAATATCAAGGCATCCCATGCACGGGTATCACGGTTACACTCCTGGTCATGGGCCAACAGGGGGCGCACACACATGTCATAATCCAGTTCAGCTACCTTTGTGTTGGATAGTCAGACATCCATTAGCCACTCGAATGTGCATGATCAACAGTGGAACCAGGGCTGGACGCAGGTGACGTACGCAAGACGGAAGCTCAGACGGTAACTGATGCGCAAAACTGCCAGTGTCAGTGCTCCCAACAAATGCAGCATACGTACACAGTACAGTTCAATGTGACCGGGGTTGTGCATGTGCATGTGCAATGGTGGCTCTCGTAGAACCGGAACCCTTCTGACCTGCGGAAGTTATGTGGATGATATGCCACAGCTCAGAGCAATGAGTCGTGTGTGTGCAACGTTTGGAAGAATGGGTTTTTGTGTACGTGTGTGTCAAGGGCATCCCATGCAGGACTACCTCAAGCAAGGACTTCTGTGTGTGAGGTGTGGATACATTGGTCTTTCATTTGCGCTGTGCTGTGCATGGTGTGGGAGCCGTCATGATCTGCAATGGTATCTCTCTCAGGGGCTGCGAGCTGCATGCCAGACCAAGGTCGGAGGTGCAGATGTCCTTCCGCCTTATGTATTGAGACAAAGGAGCTTTCACCCCTAATGAAAGTCTGACTACTGCTTGCATTCGGGAAATGTGATGTTGCTTTCGCGCTGCATTGAAGCTAGGCATTAGGCTTATGGTGCACCAATGGCGATACACACACAACAGTTGGCATGTATGAGCCAAGAGGCCTTGCGCTCCTTGTACAATATCTCTCCCTCTCTCACCCTCTCTCCCTCTCTCTCTTCCTCTCTCTCTCTCTCTCTCTCTTAACCTCTCTCTCTTCCTCTCTTCCTCTCTCTCTTCCTCTCTCTCTTTCTCTCTCTCTCTCTCTCTCCCTCTCTCTCCCTCTCTCTCTCTCTCACTTCCTCTCTTCCTCTCTCTTTCTCTCTCTCTCTGTCCTTTGATGAGCGCAAGACACACCTTCTTATCTTGAATTTTGTCATTCATGCTGTGACTTACAGATTGTCTAGGGAAGACCCGCCATGGCTCTCCCTAATAGTTGTTTTGGGTTAAAGTTGATTGCAATATTTTGTTTGGAACTTCAAAGATGAATGAATGATTCTCCTTTTTTTGTCCACACATGAGTGTTAATTGTTGTAATTGTGCGACATCAGGCAAATTGTTTTGTTCATGATTTCGTGAAGTTGCTGTGAGATATCTTTGTCCAGGGGGGCTGGGGTAGGGCCCCGGGGAAGGGGGGGTCCTGGGTATGGTGGCGGTGGGTGTTGTGGACCTTTTGGGTGTCCGAGCTGCATGATCAGTAGCTCCATGGCATCTGTTGTTCTTCAGGTGTGGCTCTGGACTGGGCTCCCTTTCATACTGCAGGTAATTGTCCAACTTAACACCAGGAGCAGATGTTAAATCCCTGCTGCTAACGCGCTTTATCGCATGTTTTGTGATCTTATCGCCGATCTGGCTGGTCGTTGATAATGTTGCGAAGTGGAGTTGTTGCTGCTTTTTGCACGGGAACGCCTACTCTGCATCTCATTAGCGTTAGTTACTGGTATCATCTGTAGCGATGTTTATCGCAGGGGAAGTGGTGATATGGGTTGTTAGCACCAGCTTGTGAACGGGCGATACATTTATCACCACTTTGGCTGAGATAAAGTGCCGATAAATCGGCGATAAGTCCTTGAGAATATGCCCCATAAAGTTTGCATTGGTTAAATGACCCTGACACAGGCAGAAGATGGAATATCGAACAGGAAATGGAGTAGGTAGTCCACATGGCTCTCTGTTAACATTACTATTCTGTTCGGAATATATAAAACCTAAAAAAGCGATTTCAGTGACTGCATTCTCTTGTCGTTTTGGTGAATAAAAAGCCACCTTTAATCAAAAGTCTGTGCTTTTCCTTTTTTAAAGCTTTTGATGTTTGTCAGAGATCCATGTACACAGCATGCTATGGCAAAATGATATGCAAACAAATGATGGACGGAATGCTGAATAAATCATACATTCACCCCAGTCAAGAGATCTGGGTTAAATCCATTGTTCTTTTGCTCACCATGCCACCCTAGTTTAGACCCGGCCATATGCAAATCAGTCTTGACCCTGAGCCTCATGGGAACAGTCCAGACCGAACTGCCAAGCCAGGTCCTCCATGGACTGGAAACAAGCATCTTAGGACCGGTTTCTGGGTATTACGCTTCATCAGTCAGGCTAGCTTGAATCCAGTGGCACAGAGAGCAAGGGACCCACGTCTGGGCATGGCCATCCCATTTAGGGTGAAAAGTGCTATGCAAACAAATGACGAACAAAATTCATGGCAAACTTATAAGCATGGTCACTGGAATTATACTACAATACTTATATATGCAGCAAAATTGATTACATTTTGCCATACAAAAAGGCAAATTATGCAGCCCAGCGTAATGTAGCACGATTTATGGCAGAAGTATTTGATCAATTTGGTTTTCTACAAATGTTAACGCTGTCTGGACAAACGATACATTTCATAGAGCAGTCAACTGAAAGATGACCAGATAACCCTTGCAAATGGTCTTCCACTGAGGCGCAACATGCGTGGCAACATTTTTTTGTAACTTTTGATCCATTTCAGCTAGAAATGTTTGTTGTTGGAATCTGCAAATGATGGATTATGTGGCAAATACGTCAAATCCATAATTAGAGGCATAATAATGTAGCCACATAATCGCATAATTCCGGGTTAAAAATACTTCTGTGAGCAGCAAATTGGAAGATTGCTTCTGAGAAGACAGGCCTACACAATCTACTTCTAGATGCACTGGCGTGGGTTGTCTTTATTTAGTGTCCAGAAACTAAGTGGATATAGTGATTTGATAAAACATATCAACTAGACACATTAATCAGAGAAGCCCAGAAATATTGTATCACAGTGAGATGGGTAAAGGTAAGAAGGGAAGGGGAGAGAACGTGGCATAATAGCTAGGGTGGTCGACCTCGGTGCGGGGGAACCGGGTTCGAGTCTCGGCAGGGACGCTCAACGTTCTGTGATGCTGGACAAATCACTTAATCTCCCCGTGCCTAACTTAAAAAAAAATAGAATAAGTCTGTCTGTAAGGTAACTGGTGCTCATGTAAGGCGCTCCGATACCTTCGGGTCTAGTTAGCACTCTATAAAAGAAAACTCCTCAGTTATTATAGGCAAAAATATTGACAAAAGGTGTGTTGCGAGACAGAACTGCACCAAAGAAGGGGCAAGTCTGAGGTGCAAAAGGCTCCCTTTCTCAAAACTCATGGCATGTGAGTATTTTGGACTGTTGAATGTCATTGGACTTGATGGGTTTAGAACCAATCTAGTCAAGTAATGGAACGCAAGGGCAGCCTTACCCAATGGGCCTCTTGAGGCAAAGAAACGCACAGCTGTTAAAGAGAGGCCAGACAGGAGTCTGACTAAGAGCACAGATAAAAATGTAGTGCTTTTCTAAATTCGTGAATAGAGGAAATGTGTTTTTTAAACCAGAGGCAATGAATTCCAAAGTTAAGGCCCAAAGACAGAAAGAGAAAGTGAAAGAGTGGCTTCCAATCCACTTTTTAGGTCGAGCATTCGAGACCTCTTGTATATACTTTAGTATATACTTTAGTATATATACTGCAGTATATACTTTAGTATATACATATATGTGTATGTACTTTGTGGGCTCTGGACCTAGGACTTGTCTGCTTATGATTAGGGATTTTTTTTTCTGTTCATCTGCCTCTATTTAACTGTCTTGATAGAAAACGACAAATAGAGGTCAGTAAAATACCAGAATTGCTTTCCACTGAGAGACATTCTTTTTTTAAATTTTTCTGGCAACTGCCTCTATTTAAATTTCTCGATAGAAAACGACCAGCAGAGGTCAGTAAAATACCAGAATCACTTTAGCAATCTCTAGATTCCAGTCCATAGAAATTGTACACAATAATATTTTTTTCAAATCTTGTATTTTCAGTGATATTACCACCGAAGGCCCAGCTTTTATATTAAAAACAGAGCTTTAGACTTTACCATTTCTCGCGGAAAGGCAATATTTCTCTCCATGTGTTGCCATACCTGGCGTGTCATGCAGTTTGGCGCTTACTTTCCTTCCATGTTAAAGAACAGTAGGTGTTTCAGCACCCAGGCTAATGTGCTGCATGGCTAAATACATATAAGGTCCCAAAGGCGAGACCGATTGCATTGCAAATGCTTTTTTTGAACCTTGGGATGACAAAAAGAAGAGAGCCTTTCCAAATGTTTGTATAGTTAAAAGCGGGTGGCTAATTGGGGTTTCTCCGATCCACAGGACACCCTGTGCATTATAGAGAGGGTCCTAAGAGCACAGGCAGCCAAAGCAGTTCAATTCATGCCGCAGTAATGTGATCTCTTTTACTCAACCTTCAAGTGACAGTTACTGCAAAATTCTGCACTCTCTTCACCTGATACAGAAAAATATGATGAAGGCCAGGATAAAGATGATACTGCAATCTATCCTAGAGAGAATGCAGAATGCAATAGGTTCACCATTAAGGTGTTAAGGAAAGAAAGGGAGCACCTTTTTAAATGCTTTGAGCTGAAAAAAACAAGAAGAAACTAACGCATTTATCTGGTGTGCCATAGGAATTTGAGAGTCAAAGTAGACTCCAAGAGATTTCACAGTGGTCGACGGCGTTGGTGTATTAACCAAAATTATTTGCTAGATGGAATTATGCCATCTGTCTGGATTTTTTGCCCACTAATAAGAATTCAGTCTTATTAGGATTAGATGACAAAAAAACTTTAGGACATCCAGTGCTAAACAGATAAAAGACATGTGATAAGTGCACAGAAGAAGTGGCCAATTACTGGTCCAATTGAATGATGATTTGAGTGTTGCCTGCATACAAAAGGACAGAGTGTTGTAAGGAGAGTTGGCATCCAATATAAACTAAAGGTTGCTCTTAATTCAGATAAAGAGTTGTGCGTGACTTCCACTCTTCGCTGGCTCAAAGCAACTGCCGCAGATTAAATGGCACAGCCCTGACAGTAACCAGGGAGACCACAGAACACTCCAACCTCCCTGGTCTTGTATGACAACATAACCTTTCAGTTACAACATATCTTCCTCCCTTCATATGACAACAAATTCACCATGAAAACCAGTATCAGCCCTTCCCACCCTCATATAAAACAATATTTTCAAAAATAACTCAACCATTGCATTACATAATATTTTAAGTACAACGGAGTTCTCCTTGTACTCTGAGCTCTTTCTACTCCAGCACCCTGTGCACCTACCACCTCACTGTTATGAGATTAAACCCCCTGATGCTGTGGAGCAAATCTAGATGGTTCAGGAACAGATAAAGGAGATGGGCCAGGAGCAGATGAGGGAGATGTCATATTCACTTGCGGAACAAAAACAGATGGAGCAGAAGCGGGAGTAGCTAAAGCAGTCAACTCACCAGCACCAAATAAAGAAGTCACTCTGTTTTCACCACCCTCACCTCCCACCAGGAAAAAGCCACCGCAATCATCCTCATCCTCACAGCATCCATGCAGGTTTTCTCTCTATCCAAACTTTGCAACTCTCCTGCAATTCAATTTCTGACAATTGTTCAGCACCACATGCCGCCTGTGAACCTGTCTAACCAGAAAAGGGTGCCAAATCTTAATCAACCCTCTGGCAATCAGTCCAGACTTGATCTTCACCATGACACCTGGCACAATTTTGTTTTTAACGTTATTCCAATATACAGCAGTGTCTGACTCGCTCTCCACACCTCCATCTATACTGATTTCCTTAACTCCCTTCAACAAATTCTTCAACCAAAACTGAGTCAATCTGGTATTAGGCTTCATACCGCGCATCAACAAAAATGGTGAGGCTTTCACCATGGCATTCTCCGTAGTGTGGTATGTGCATACAAGATCCAAAATAGTCTTTTCCACACTCAACCTGTTGGCCAATGTCAGCTGAATGGCCCCTTTGACCATCCTATTTGCCTTTTCTACAATGCCATTGTCTGGTGATTGTACAAGGCAGTGAGAAAATGCCACATGCCCCCCAAAACTCTGTAATTTCCAGAGAAACCAACTGCGTCCCATTGTCAGTTATGAGACAATCCGGATAATCCTCATCCTTAAAAATTTATGAAAGCACATCAATAGTGGAGGCTGTCATCACCTCTGAAATAAACTTGATCACTAGCCGTCTTGTGTGTACATCAAGTAATACAAAAGCAAACATTTTTGCATGTCCTAACCCAGCCATGGGACCTATAAAATCTCCACAAACCGTGTGCCATACCTGACCGGTGTTGTGAATACTCCCAAAGTCAACCTGACACCCCACCTTCAACCTTTTCTCACACTCAATGCATTCTACACATCTCTCCACCCATTGGAACACATCCTCATCCATCCCTGGCCACCAAAATTCAGCCCTGATCCTTTTTTTGTCATTTTATGCCCCAGATGTCCCTTATGAGACAAACAGTTTATTCCTCACACCAACAGGTGGTATGATCTTTTCGCTTTGTACTAAAACATCGTCACCCCTTAAAGACAGCTCATCCATCACTTTGGTGTACGTTCTTAAAGGGCTAGGTAAGGTACTCTCTCTACGTCCACCTTTCAACACCATCTCAATCACAGCACCTGAAGACAACTATATACCACATCACCCACACATGCCACTGCTCCCTCCCTTTCGCTCCTCATCACAGCCTCCTTTCCACCAGTTCCCAGTCCGATGGTAAGCTTGAAAGGCAATCTGCTTGCACATTCCTCTAACCAGGAATAAACTCAAGCAAATAATTGTACTCTTGTAACCTGGCCGCCAATCGGGCAAGTCTAGCTAATCCTTTACCTGCCCCACCAGGGGAGAGAATCTTCATTAATGGCTTGTGGTCTGTCCGCAATTTCACCTGACCGCCCCAAACATAGGTCCTGAAGCACTCCATACCCCATGCTGCTGCCAACGCCTCTCTTTCAATGACAGAATAATGGCATTCAGTTGACGTTAGGGAGTGAGATGCAAACACCACTGTTTTCTCACTAGATCCCTGAACCTGTCTGAGAAGAACTGCCCCAATGCCACAGGCACCGGCATCCACTGTGACAATGGACATACACCTTGTGTCAAAGGGAGCTAAAATGTCCTTTTTACAAATATCTTCCTTTATGTTCTCAAAACACGTTTGTTTTAGAAGGAGACCAAAAAATATTGAGGCCTTTTCTCAGAAGGATTTTAAGATCTTCCATCTTAGAAGCATAGTTCTTCACAAATGTTGAATAGAACTCAGTCAAGCCTAAGAAAGCTCTCAACAGATCTTTGTCCTGAGGTGGAGGTGCCAACTTAATGGCATCTAATAAATCTTTCTTAGGTTTGATTCTATTCACTGACAATGTATGCCCCAAATACTTAATTTCTTTGATAAGAAAGACACATTTCTCTTTCCTCAAAGTCAAACCAACCTTGGAGATCCTGTCTAAAACCTGTTTAAACGTAAAATTGTGATTCTCTTCAGTGTCGCCAAAGACTAAATTATCGTCTTGGAAGATATGACATTAGTCATACCCTTGAACACCTCTGCCATTACTCTCTGAAAGACACTTGCCACAGAGAAGAGACCAATCAACATCTGTGTAAATTGGAAAGTGCTCTCCATGGTTATAAACGTTGTCAGTGGTATGGAGTCATTATGCAACTTAACCTGATGGCAAGCATGTCTAAAGTCTAGTTTTGTGAAGGACTTCCCACCTTTGAGCATTAAGACAAGTTCATTGATATTAGGAAAGGGAAAATTGTCCGCTACTACATTCTGATTGAAACTTCTCAAGTCAACACAAAATCTGAGTTTACCATCAGATTTTTGGGTAATGAATACTGGAGAGATCCAATTTGATGTTTCCACAGGTTCTATGACTCCACTCTCCAGCATTTCATCCAGCAATTTCTTTACTCCCCCTCTAATCATTACGGAAACTCTTCTAACCTTGTGTTGTATAAGCAAGACATCTTATTTCAAATTGATCGTATGCAGATAACCTTTCAACTGTCCCATTTCATTACGAAACACAATGTCACCTCCTCAACCACCATCACTTGATTTGGAGCATGAGGGTTTTCAACAATGTGAAGGTCATACTGATGGATCCAACCTAAAATTGGTGGTCCTGACTCATCCACGTACACTTTCCCTATGGTATTTCTACCCCCAAAAACAATGTCAGAATCCATCTACCCTATGATGTTAATCTTCTCTACTTGATAACCCCCTGTATTTATATCCTTAGGAAGCAATTTCACATTGGGTCACGCTTACAAGAACATATTCTTGGGAATATCAAAGCTACTCGTTTCCCATCTACTTCAAATTCTGCTTTATGTCTGTGTAGTCTACCTGGACAATCATCTTCTGCATCATATAAGATCCTCTCTGTCACCACACTCACATTTACAGAGGCAGGTTGTTCAGTAAGTACAGCCCCTTTACTTCTCACTCCACCTCGATACACATATGGGCAAAATGCCCCTTTCGCCTACATTTCTTGCAATCTTTCCCTAGAGCGAATTAGTTTTTCACTTCAATAGTATGACTAAGAATGCCACACCTCCCACACGTCCTATTAGAAGATTTACTCATTTGAAATCCTTTGTTTGTCTTAAAGACTGCACCTCTATCCTTGGTCGTAGCTGCTATCTCATATGCTGGAGATTCAACAGCTGCTACTGCTGCCTGCGCTTCCCTCTTCTCCATTTCCTTCATACAGTGTTTAGACTTTTCTATTATCTTTTGTATAGCTATTGCCTCCTTCAAAGTTTTGTTCTTTGCAGCCAATAACCTCTCTTGTATTTTGCGACTCCTTCACTGCACTATATGTTGGTCGCAAACCATCTCCTCGGCCATTGAACCAAACTGACATCTGGTTGATAATTCCCTCAACCTAGAGAAGAAATCATCGATGGGTTCAGATAACTGACATGCGGTGCGCTGCACTCTGCTGTATAATGACAGCCTCAGGTCATCTTAGTTCACACATCCCATAACAAGCTGTGGCAAAGTCCGGCTCGCATGTCCCACGCAGCGCTTACCTCAACCAGCCAAAGGTTTGAAGAACGAGGATGCAGTCCGTCCCATAAACTCCAGGCAGCTTTTTTCTCAACCAACCGGGCTGCGGAACTGCGGTGCTGCGGTTGAGACTCTATTGAGACGCTATGCTACTGCAATTCTGCGGTACTGAGTCGCTGTACACTGCGATAGCCGAGACGCTGTAGACAGGCCAAGATCCCTTTCCCCTGCTGAAGTAGAAGCTTTACCGCCGCTCACCAGCCTGTAATGGTGCTTCGACTGGAAGGTTGAACTTCACGCCTCAACCTCTCCTTTGAGCCAGGGACCAAATTGTCGCCAAATTTATGTTGTAAAGAGAGTCGGCATCTAATATAAATTAAAGGATAATGTTTATTCAGATAAAGAGTTGGCGTGACTTCCACTCTGCGCTGGCTCAAAGCAACTGCAGCAGATCGAATTCACAGCCCTGACAGTAACTAGGGAGACCACAGAACACTCCAACTGGCCTTTCCGTTGCACAGTGGTCAGGAGCCCTATTTTGCTGTCAGTGCCGCAACAGCACTGACAAGCATATTAGGAGTTGCCTGTCAACTGCCTTTTTCATGGCAGTGAGCCCACCATGAAAAGGGTGGTGGAGAGGTAGCAAAGGAGGTCCTAACAGGACCCCCTGCCACTCCTGAGCCTGGGGGTGCACGTTTCTCTCGGGAGTTATGGCCTCTCCCCACTCAACACGAGGCTCTGTGCATTACCCAAGATGCCTACAGAGCTGCCCGGGCTTTTCGTTGAAATTATTACAAATCAGTGCACAAGGAGGTCAGCGTTGGCAGCCCCGGGTGCTGTGCGTGCGACACAACATTAGTCCTCTTCTATGGGGGGTTGCCCATGGCACAAATGTAACCCCTTCCATCCTGGCACTGGTAAACACAAATGAACAATGCCATAGCGTAAACCATTTATGCATATGTGCAGTTTGTAATATGCTAGTTAGTACAATTTTTGAAAGGGGCACGTGACCCACTCGAGGATTCATCTCTCGGGAGTTATGGCCTCTCTCCCACTGAACACGAGGGTCCGTGCATTACCCAAGACGCCCACAGAGCTACCCGGGCTTTTTCGCTGAAATTATTACAAATCATTGCACAAGGAGGTCGGCGTTGGCAGCCCCGGGTGCTTTGTGCTCCAGATTTGGAACACAAAGGAAGGTCCCGTGGCTGTGCACTGAAAGGACCACTTAGCAGTTACACAGCCTCCTCTCCACAGCAAAGACACAAATGCAGAGAGGCAGCCGCACACGCTCGCAAACCACATACACTGATTCAGAATCTCACTGAGACAAGCAGACACACAGGCAGACACAATGACAGACATTCAGAGAGCCAGACACACACTCATACACAGATAGAGACTCGCACCTAGACACGCATACACACAAGCAGACACATTTACAGACACTCAGAGAGGGAGACACTCACACCACGCATACACCCAAACACACTTACACTCTCGCACCTAGACACACAGACACATGTACAGACACATACAAACACACATACAGACATGCACGGAGGTACACACGCAGACGCACGCACACAGACATACATGCAGACACAAATACACACACTGGCTGAGACACAGACACACATACACATTCAAGAACACACAGACGCAAATACAGACACGGGCACATACACAGACAACTCACATACAGATACACATTCAGTCTCATAGAAAGGAACAAACACATGCAGACACACCCAGGAGAGCCCCAGGGGAGTTCTGATTGTGAAGGCTGTGTGTGAAACAAAAGAAGGGCATATCAAGGCGCAGTTCTAAGGGTGAAAAAATCATTGGGAAATAAAGATTTGAAGTGTAAGAGTGGGTATATTCGGGAGAAAATACAAGGGTGGGGATGTAAGGTGGGAAGTATTTAATGCGAAATACGAAGATGGAGAAAACGGAGAAAACAGAGGCAAAAAACGTCGGGAAATATAGCGGTGTAAACGTCACTGAGACCGAACGGGGCTCGGTCGGAATGGGGGGCTTGAAAGAAATACAAGGATACAAATGTAAACGAGGAAATCGAACAGGGCAAAGCCTATAGCGGAATTCTAATTCAGGGAATGGGAAATATAGGGGTGAAAATACAATTTATAAAGTAAATATAAGACGTGTAATGGAACATGGAAGAGAGTGGATGAGGGAAACTGCCAGGGATGGTGTAGGGGGGAGGACATTAAAGAATGCCCATAAAGGGAAGACGGGCAGAGGAGAATATATATTAGGTAAAAAAATAATGCTGGGAAAATAGAGAAATATAGGGAGGTAGGAGCTGAAAGAGGGGAATATACATGGAAAGCAAAATATGTGCGTTAATTGGGATTTAAGGTAGGAACTTTCAGATGGGAAATTTGATGATGGGGTGTCATGTGGTTTTAGTTCATGGCTGATGATGGGCACATTCCCGAGCAGTGTGGGTTCTGCTAGTGTAGAAAGGCTCCAGTAAATGCACGGCGCTGCACAGCGCCGCTTCCCAGCCCCCCTCCCCCCGCTTCCCCCACCACCCTCGCAATGGAACCTTCCAGATTTGTGGGCAAGCAGCTACTGGTGGAATGTTTGAATGAAGGAATGAAGCGGTGTGAATATCAGCCCCCCCACACACACACACACCTTCAGACTGAGCCTACCGTATTTGCATTAAAAAGCAACCACTGCAGCCTAGCATGCATGTTCACGCACATTGGCATTCCCACGAACATACATGAACACGTAAACAAGCAGACAGACATCCGCGCACTGGCACAGAGGCATGGCCGCATGCACACACACACACACACACACACGGGCACATAAGAGGCAACACAGAATTGCACTCAGACACACAGACGCACAAACAGCCACAGGTATGCACACGTGCACTCGAATGCACATCCTCATACATCTATCAATGTGTACACTCCTATGTACCACATACAGCCCACCCTGGTCCAACGACCTATGGATTTATTTCTCTATTTACGCAAAGATGGGATTAAAAAATAGGGGGTTGGAGAGACGGTCAGAGTGCAAAATATGTCCATCCTAAAAAGCCTTAAGTAATGTTATCTTCAGCACAACGTGTGAAGGGACAGAGATAGGCGGATACATAATCTTGTGCACAAAGACACAAAAAGCCTTAAGTAATGTTATCTTCAGCACAAGGTGTGAAGGGACAGAGACAGGCGGATAAAGCATCTTGCAAGAGACACGTTAGCGCGCGGACCTTTATTGCAAAGTAAAAAAAACTAAAAACGAGATGCGGGAGCTGCTGGTGTGCGCGCGCAGTTGCGAGCAGCAGCATATGTTTCCAATTATCGCTCCTGCATCTGGGCACGATAATTGGAAACATATGCTGCTGCGGCGCGTAACCGCAAGCATTAGGCCGTGGGCGTGAACATGGGTGGGAAAAAAAGAGCCTTTGGCCAATTGCGTGCTGTCTTTGTTGAAAAGACGCACGCAAAGGCCAATAGCCTGGATCAAAACCACAGTGTGTAGTGATCTTTCTGAAAGCCCCTTCATAAAGTCGAGCAGAGCAGCGCATGCGCACTGCGCTAGGCTCGACCTAAAAATGGGTGATCCTGAGGAAAGGGGCTTGTTAAGGTAACCATAGAAGTGGTAACAGATTTGGTTCAAAGTCGTTTTTAAAGTCCCACTTTTCACATTTGTTATTTTGAGTGAGTGCTTAGTTTAAAAAAATATTGACAGTCTCGTAAAATACAGTACAGGAATGTTGGATAACAGGGACCGAGGCGAGTCAGTGGTTAATTTAGTAAAATAATATGTGGTGGACCTAAACTTATGCCCCTAAGCCTGCGGCTGGTAATATTGAAGGTTGGGGTGCCGACTGCCAAGACCTTTTCTACCTTTTGACCACCTTTATTTTTATCTTGACCAATATCAGGGGTTACCCTCAAATAAAGGAGGTTCCTTTGGGTAAACCCATAGTTAATCTCTGAGTTTGTATCTGGACTGAAGAATTTGTCCTGAGAATAATATCTAAGATCTCCAAAGCCAACTTTTGGTTGAGTCCGCTGGAGTGGAACTGCCCTACTCCAATGTGAGAGGTCACCTATGATGAAGCATGGCCTGTCAAATATCTTTTTATGACCCAGTACAGCATTTTCTTTACCTATACACGACAAGTTGGTCATGGTTTGTATAGACTCAATTACCTTATGTGTGATGATTTGATAAGCAGGAGGACGTGTTTTGTACCTCTTGATTCCCCCGTAGGGTTTAGAATTGGACAAGGGTAAGCAATGAAAGCTACAGAAAGTAATCGGGTAACAGTGGACTGGCAACTTGTTTCATTTATTTAAGATGTTTTTTATAAAGGGATAATCTACTTTTGGGCTGTCAATGAACAATAAACCTTGAGACATATTCCAAAGAGGACCCTTTAACAAGAGAAAAATCATCAGTAAGCATGTAAGAACACGCAGGGTGGAGTGGATGGAGAGAAACAGGAAGCTATGAGGAAGGAAGATAACAATAAATTGGGCGAGAGAGAAGAGGAAATGGAGTAGGTGGGAAATATAAGAATTTTTCGGAGCGTTATGTACATATACTACACCAGTAGTTGCATTAAAGACTTAGAGAGCCCTTCCATGGAGGGGGCGAAGGCTAGGCATCTGTCTACTCAATGGCCTGCCCACCATACTGTAAAGGAGGCCCCTTTGTTTTTGTAGCACAGCAAGGGATAGATGAAGCCCTGTACAAGGCCATAGAAAAGTGCATGACCTGCTGCATGTTTACTGCATGGAACAAAGGGATCCACAGGGTTTCTGGTAAGTTAGGGCAACATAATATCGATCATTAAAGTGCCTGTTCACAGAGGGGTCAGTGGGTGTAGGGTACAGATGTCTTAATGTCCAGTTTCATTGTGAACACAGTAGTACCAATGACAAACATACATAAGGCATTCTGGTCTCTCATCACTTCTCAGGTGAGTGTCAATGTCTGATAACTGAATCCAAACCAAAGAGGGACTTCATGTTTAGAGGACCAGCAACACCTGTAGGCTTAGGTGTGGCTCTTTATCATTATGGAGATTGCAGCTCCCTAATCTTTTCTCTACAGTTTTTCTTAGAATGTATTTTACTTTAGTAATTAACCTCACGTTTACTGAGAGGTTAAAGGAAAAACACATCTGAAATAAAACACATGGTGGCACTAACTGGAGAATGGAGTCATCTCTAAGGAGCAAATAACATTTTCTCAGAATGAACACCTCCTCATTATAATGCCAAGAAACTGGAGCAACAGTGCACAAACCTAACACATGCAACAGAATGTTTCTCCAAGTGATTTAATTTCCTTTCTCAGTGATCCTGTGCAAGACAGGGATATACTTCATCCGGAGAACAGCAAACACCACCAAGTGTTTCCA
Organism: Triturus cristatus; assembly: GCF_964204655.1. Lineage (NCBI taxonomy): Eukaryota > Metazoa > Chordata > Amphibia > Caudata > Salamandridae > Triturus > Triturus cristatus. The sequence continues at coordinate 496,647,943 of NC_140588.1, forward strand.
ACTTTATGACAACATGTTTTCTTTTATATTTTACTTCAAATCACTGGAGGCTTCTCACTTGGATACTACTAGTCCATGCTGTTGCTCGAACAACTAAACATTTACTGACAATTGCTGAATGGCACATTGGTATTTTTTCTCACCAAATTCTTGGAATGTTGAGGCAGCATAACCCTGTAAACTACGTACAACATTTCCATAGCGTAACTTTGTGAAATTTTCAATGCATGACTTTCTTTATTAGCATTTACAGGTCCTTCAACCACTACTAAAGCAGAGTTGTGAATTCAGAGCTGAAGGTGCAGAACAGATGGCAGTTTAGTGACATCCTAGCACCCGGTGCCAGCAAGCTGTCTTTGCGTCTTTCCAAACCAGGCAAGACAGCAGGAAACCACAGGGCCACTAATTACAAACTGTCTTAACAGTAAATGTAGGTTTGCTAAAAACAGTAGGAAATATATATTCTCCAAAATATCTACACAAGTCGCGCCAAGTACCCTCTGTCAAGAGATTTCACGTCCAAATCAAGGCACAGGCAGAACCTGCGCACACCCATGTTTTACCTAGATGGATAGAGTAACGTCATAAATATATTCTCATATTAAACATTACTTCATTAATGGTAAAATACGGCTTTGTAACCTTAAATGTGTCAAATAGTCAGAGATATGTCTTCATTGTGACACTGAAGGTGGTTTTGTCAGGGCTATGTTACAAGTAGCCACAACACTCCTCCCTTAAAGCGTCTCAAAATGTGAAGCCCAACGTCATCTGACTGAGACTAGTGAAATAGCAAGATTGACAGGATCAAATGGGGGGACTAACAGAACAATAAGTGAAATGAATAGAATAATAAACCACCATAACTGAGAGCAGTCGCCAAGTAGAGGATAATAATAGTTCTGTACAACCAGAAGAAAGGAATCTTGCCTCTTGCCATGGGTAGAGTTTTTCGAAATTGGTGCAAGAACCAGTTAAAGCACGAGTGGTTCTCATAAGGCAACAAACTGAATGTTGCATGTAGTCTTCCTTTATAACCCCTACCACCATTCATTACACATTATAGAAGTGCCATTCCTCTCAGAAATGAATCTCTTGACAGAAGCAACATTAGAGCTCTTCGCCAAGTCGTGCAAGCACACAAATCAAGATGTCCACCTCCCGCTGATTCACAGAATTCACTACCTTTAATTGCTGATTTTTTGCTTTATTTGGCTAGTCTTACTGCTTGTTCCAGTCTGTGGTACCTTGCCACGATCAGCACTTCTGAAAGGTGTGATTGCTGCCCCTCATTTCTTCTGTTTCGAGGGGATTCCTCCATTGAGCCTTTCACAGGTGTCTGCCTTCAGGTACTGCTGAGTTTTCCTTTTAGGATGGTGGAGTCACACTGAGGAAAGCCTACAAGGGATTTATTCAAAGATATTTCAACAAAAATTAATCTAGGTAAGTTCTATTAAAGTAACTCACAGTTGAATTATTCAGAAAACAATTCAATTGATTTATCAATGAGTAAATCATTAAGGAAAGAATTAGAAGAAACATGGTGTATATATTCAAAACATGATTTAGTATTGATTCCAGATTGTTCATTCAAACAGGGTAGGTTTTTAAATCCCTTGTAGGTGTACTTACCTGCTCATACTTAACTGCCCAAGCCATCAAGGGTTTATTGGGTCTCCCATTTTTTGTGATATTCCTCTGAGGAAAGGGCACAACTGAGGCCTAGGCCCCGCACACAGCTGGTTTTAGCTGCTGCACTGTCCAATATTACAAAGTCTTTTATTTGTGCTTGCCTAATTCTTTATGTATTGTTGCGCCTTGCATTAATAGCATTTATTTCTTGCTATGGAAGGCAATAACATTCAGGTTATTCATAGCAAACGTAAGCAAAATACTTATACTCCACCAGTTAAGTCCAAATTAGTGGAATCTAATGAACCTTCTTTATCAACATAACTTGACGGAATACAAGCTGTTCACTCCAACACAGATACTGTTGCTTTAGAAATCAAAAATATATGCAAAGGAATGACTAGCCTTTCTATTAAAGTATCTGACAAATACAATAAAAATTCTGGATAATAAAGTAAAAATTTACAGTCTTATGCCCATTGCAGCAAAAATAGTGCCAATGAGTAAATTATTACTAGACTTAGAAATTCGCAATCAACAGTACAACTTGCAAATATTATATCTGCCTGAAGATGTGGAAGGTAATGAATGTAATTTGCATTTGGAAAATGTATTACCTGGTCTTTTACGTCTAAAATTTCCTGAAAATTTTAGCTTGACAAGGGTCATAGAATTTCTTCCCAGTGCAGTCCAAGCCAGAACAAACCTCATCACATGATATTTCTGCATCATCATCATTTAGTGCTGATTCAGAAAGTGGCAAGATACATTCGGTCTTTAATTGTTAATGAGTAAAAAATGTTCATTCATCAAGGCTATGCCAAGGAGACGGTTAAAATACACAAAGAGTTTGCCAATCTTCGGCCAAAACTGAGAAGCTCACATTTTAAATATGAATTGTTTGATCCATCTACTATGCGAATATGGAAAGATGGTTTTTCAAAGTTTTCCAGCTTCTGGATGATCTTCGTCTCTTCTTGGCTCAACATTTACAGCTCTCCATGGAAACAAATGTGTGTGATAATTGAGCGCTATGCTTTAGATTTCTATATAACTAACCTATTTAGCAGAGTTTCTTATGAGGGCATTTAGGGTCAGGTCATTATTGTCATGCGTGTGTCCGATTCAAGAGTAATGTTTAGGTTTCTATGTTGTCTTTTTTGTGTTTGTCTGTGTCTTTCCTTTTTCTCGTCTCTCACAATGTCAGAGCTACTTTGTATTCTTTACAGTCTACCTGGTTCTTTCTTTTCTTTAATCTTCACTATTTTTTGATGATGTCTAATATTAAAGATATTAAAATTGTTTCTTTTAACATTAAAGGTTGATGACACTCTGTTAAACGTACTACGTTTTCAGATTATTTAGCTAGACATAAGGCTGATATATGTTTAGTTCAGGAGACCCATATAGATAATGCTGTTTTATCCTACATGAACAAAAAATGGGTTGGTAATATTATTTCTTCTCATGCGCTCAATAAGAAAAATTGATTTGCTGTACTTTTTGCGAAAAAAGTACATCTTCAAACAATACACAAATGTTCTGATTCTGACAGTCATTTTCTCATAGCTAAAATCAAAATTGACAAGACTGTTTTGCACCTAATTAATGTGTATGGTCCCACAAATGATGACCCCGATTTTTGTTCTCTTTTTACATCAGAAGTGCTAAAACTGAATAATGTTCCACTTATTATTGGAGGTGACTTTAATCTTGTGGAATCCATTACTGGATAGAACTTCCCAAACCATATATCATCTAACAAAGGCTTACTTCACTCTTAAATCCTTTTTAGAACTACCAAATTGATAGATGTTTGCCATTTGCATCATCCAGCGGAGAAACAATTTACCTTTTTTTCTAACCCTCATAATTCCTTTTCTCAAATTGATTATTTATGAATATCCCATAAATTAATACATTCAATGTTTATTCCTACTATCCTGAATATTGAAATTTCTGAGCATGCACTCGTTTCATTCATTTTATGTCCTAACTCCTCTCAACAATGTCAAGGTCGATGGCTCATGAATTCCAATGTTGTCCTTAATGAAACAAACAAGCCAAGAATTTTATCAGCATTACATGACTATCTTTTAATCCTGAAGGTTCTACATCAATTGTTACTTGATGGGATGCGTTTAAGGCATATGTCAGAGGCGAACAATATCTATTATGGCACACGATAATAATAAATCATTTAACTCATGAACTAAAGAATTAGATAAGCAAATAGCGAAGCACAAATGTCTCTTTCTCACATCTAATATATGATACAATTGCAAAAACTTTGTTATGAGTTGAACTCCATACTAAGCAATATGGTGGGCATACAAATTTCTATAAATAAAGCTAAATTTTGTCTTAGTGCTAATAGATCTGGAAGATTTTTGGCCACTTATCTTCGTATTGAGAAAGATAAAAATGAAATTAATGCTATTCATAATTCTAATGGTCAAATCACTTTATCCCATAAAGAAACAGTTAATGAATTTATGAATTAGCATTCAACTGTACATAATGAACCTCCTCCTAATGATATGTTGCATATAGAGAATTTTTTAGAGAAATGTGTCTTACCTGAAATTTCTATGTCAGTTAGAAATAAATTGGATTTACCAATCATCATAATACTTAATTCTGTATTTTCCTACCATAAAAATACAAGACAAATGAGCATCAGTGGCGTTGCAAGGAGGGGGGCGGTCCGCCCAGAAGCGTGGGTTTTTGGGGCGGCGGCCTCCTCCCGCTCTTACCTGCCGTCTTAGGGCATGAGGCTGTTGCAGGGCAGCAAACAGTGGAATCTCGAAAGCAACCCCCTCTCTTCAATGCAGCTGCTGTGGGGCGGCAAATGCAGGGACTGCCTCGGGGGGCCAAAGAGCTACCTACACCACTGATAAGCGGTTAAATATGCATGATTGAATTGAAATAAAAAGGATGAAACAGCTTTACAATCAAGCACGACATATTGGAGGTTCAGCATAATAAAAAAATAGAAAATAAAAAGCGCCCCATCTCATTATTAGGCTGAAAGCGAGGGCCATACTACCACATAAGCGAATCATAAGTAAAATCACACACCATACTAATCCATTCTACTAAAAATGAAGGCGCTGATTTGAGAATACAGACTATATGATCAATAATAATGTCTAATAACATTTAAAACATTTAGAAATACAGTCAATATAAATAATAAGATAATAAAAGGACTAGCAGCATGAAAATCGGGTAACATTTTCCATAATATTATTTTAGGAGCAAAATTCTCTATCATCAGAAGTTATTAGGGGTGGAAATTCAGGCCAGTGCTTTAGATCTAATGCACCAACTCCAATGCAAATATTTGGATACAGCGCAGACAATTGCCTGTTTGGACTCTGCACAGAGTAACTGCAGAACTGGTGCTGTATAGAACCCAAATGCCTGCATATTGGCATAATCCAGGATTTTCTGGGACACACGTATGATGGACAGAAACAAACAAAGTATACTAATGATTCCTCAGCCTGCTAGCATGTTGGGTATAAAGTGCTCACAGTGGCACCTGACTTCAATTTCTCTAAAAGCGACTGCTGTGGAGTGTGCCTTAACGGAATTTAAGCTATATACTCCTAGCAGCTGGTGGGGTTATATAATCAAAAAAGGGCTCAAAGACCATATCAACCATAAAAACTAAAAATGTATATGCAAGAGACCATTTGGCAACATGCCTAATTTCTTCAGCCCACATATACTCCCAAGAGTGGCCTTTATAAGATGTTGTGTAGTAGAGCAAGCAGACCAAAATTCTTCAAGTCCAATCTTATATAGCATATTTTTAGCATCAGAAAGCCACTTAATAGTACCAGTCCTAGCCAAGGTAACTAAGTCCTGGAGGGAGTGGTAATAATCCTCTAGGACAAAAGAATATTTGAGCCTGCGCCAAAACAAAAGTATTCTAAGTTTGGGCTTAATGACAGATTGGCTCAAGACTTAGGTCTCGTTTAAGTGGAATCAGTGGGGTATTTTTTAGGAGATTAGTAAGGGCTCTTAAAAAAGTATTCTCAGCCATCCCGAACATGGCCAGATTTGCATTACCCCATACTTCTGCCCCATACAAAGCACTTCCCTAAGCCTTTGCTCTGTACACCTTCAGAGCAGGACATATCTGCATAACTCTAGAGGGCCATTATACTTTTAATACAGCTGCTACATTCTGGGTAAGATTCAAACTACTTCTCTCCACCTGAGACACCAATGACATCGATTTGGTAAAATTAATCCCCAAGTAGGTAAACTGGCTGACCATCTCTTGTGGCTGCCTTCCATGTTAGCTACGCCCCTAAAAGACTTATGTGGGATGATGACCATAAATATGGGCGTTGTATGATTGATCACCAGCCCGAAATTATCCACTAAATGTTGGAGATCACTCAGGGTTTTTTATATCAAAAGGTTGCCATCTGCGAAGAGCAAAAAAGGAATCCTGTGACCAGCCAAAAACGAGGTGCATCATTTAAATTATCTTCAAGATTAAATGACACATTATTTAAATATAGAGAAAATAGGGTTGGGCACATCCTTGAACCACCAATAGTCTAGATTAAATACATTCAGCTATTTTAAGTTACTTAAATCTCCAGGTCCAGATGGTATCCCCGCTAAATTTTATAAAGAATTTTCTCCTCGCCTTTCACCTCATTTACTCAAATTACGTACTTACTTTAGGAGCACTGGGTCAACTTCAGGGCCCTTTACTGAAGCTTTGATTATAGTCCTCGCGAAACCTGATAAAGATCCTGCCATTGTTACAAATTATTGTCACATTTCTTTAATTAATTAAGACTGTAAACCTTATGCAAAGATTCTTGCAACTACGTTGGCCTTGTGCTTTCTACCATCAACAGAAAGATGAGAGGCAATACAATCTCAACGGTATGTTTCAATGTTTAATAATATTCCATTCACTATATCGCCCTACATGTTCATTTTTCCCATAAACTCAGCACACTATACCACTTTGTTCCACGCTGGACATATCTTTGTGCTGTGCACAAACGCATGTGACCTGACACCAATGAATATTAATTTTTAAGAAGCACTTTTTGTTTACAAATGTGGAGTATATCCCTTTAATGTCACATATTTCTGGCACTTTCCGGTTCTCTTTACATCTTTTCACTGTTGGCTTTCTGCTTAACTTGGTCTTTTTAGTGGTGCCAGGTGTATTCATGAGTTACGTGTTTATGGTAACAGACATACTTATTGTTGCAATCATTTTTGTAGATGCTTACAGCCCTGAAGAAGCCCTTGTAGGGCAAAACGTGTTGGCTTTGCCTACTTGTTATTGAAGATAACGAAATAAAGAACTTTACGCTTACACAAAAAATACAGTGAATGGAATAGTACTGAACATTGAAACATCCCATTAAGATTGTATTGCCTCTCATCTTTCTGTGGAAACTGTATTTAATTTATAACCATGTGGCAGCTGGTCGTTTGAAGTGGGCAATACACGAGCTGCGACATATGAGTGACTATACTGTTTTGATAAAATCCATTGGCAGTATCTTTTCCATAGCTTGTATGCATTTAATTTTGGCACTTTGTTTGTTTGTATGATTTCAGCTCCATATTATGGTCACTCTGCCAAACATTTCATTATTGGTCAAATTTCTATTAGTTGTTTCCTTTTTAGGGGTACTAGACAAGATTGCCCCTTATCACCTTTTGCTTTTTCTTCTTGCTATTGAACCCTTTACTAAGCACGGTTAGAAATTGTATGGAAATTGAGTGCCTCATTCTAAACAAAGTTCCTAATAAACTTCAGCTTCTGTTGATGATTATATTGGTAATCCAGTATCTTCCATTCCTCCATTATTACCTTTAATTAACACTTACTCTGCGATTTCAGGATATACGCTAAATACTAATAAAACAGAATTTGTTTCTTTAAAGACTCATAGTACACCTGATATGCCCGCAAACAGAAATCATTTGGCAGAAAGGCAAGCTTAAATATCTTACTATATTACTTTCTAATGACATAATTATTGATTGTATTCTTTCTCATATTAAGGACAAATTTAAAAAATGGTCCATGTTACATTTATCTTTGTGGGGAAAAGTTGATGCTGTCAAAATGGTTATTGCTCCAAAAAATGATTTCTCTGATTTCTATGATACTTGTTCAACTGACTCTTAAGTCTTATAAGAATATAGAAAAATGTATTTCTAAATTTTTGGGGAGTAACAAATCTCCTCATTTAAGTTATAAAAATAAAAAAGTTGGCTAAGAGCAATGGGGGTTTTGGTTTACCAGATTTCCCTTAAATATCATAAAGGGCTCAATTACAATGTCGGTCGGAGTTGCCTCTGACTGACACCGTTGCGGTCTCGGGACCGACAGACCTCAGGTCAGCGGTCCTGACACCACACTCACAATGCAACTGCACATGGTGCAGTCCCATACTCCCATTTTTCAATGGGAGCTTGTGCTGTGCCCGTAAACTGCCCATAGCACAAGCTCTTATAGAGAAATGGGAAATTCTGTTAATCCCTGCACCGCGTGGCAGGCACATCAAGGTGCCTGCCAGACGGTGCAGGGATTAACAGGGGTACACCATAGGTGCCCCCACCTGGAGGCTGCAGGGAGAAGGGGGCCCTTCCAGAGGCCCCCAAACTTGCTTTCCTACAGGCTTTCCATGTCAGAACGCCTGGCATGGAAAGCCTGTCGGAAACCGAGCATCGTAAACCCAATGGCAGAAACGCCATCCATTGGGATTACGTGCCGGTCTCTGACTACCCGATGTGCTCCTTGCGCCCATCGAAATCCAGCTGGAATGACCAGCTTGTTTTATTTCTGACCGCCTGCATTGTAATACGGTGGTCAGAAATGAAACTGCGATGAGGCTCAGAAAGCCTCCAACCGTTTCCGAGCCTCATCGTAATAAGGCCCAAAGTGTTTATTTTATCAGCTTTCGCTCTTCATTTTGGAATAAGGAATTCGATTTGTCATTATTTTCAGATATATGAAGGAAAATTCGGTTGAATAGTATCTCTGGATGGCTGCCTTTTTCACTATACCAAACAAATTCCTTTATACTATTCAATTGTGTGTGGACCCCTTTAACCCCTTCGCTGCGGCGCAAATTCCGCCGCAGCGCTCCCGCAGTGCTGACATTCCGATCGCGGGCGTGGTCATGACGTCTCCCGGCCGTCGTCCGCACACGCCCATCGTGACTCATGACGGCTGGGACACGTCATGAGCACGGAAGAGGTTAAGGTTAATTAATGCAAAACGTTTGAATTCACCTAATTGTTGGAATTGTTCCCTGAATACAGGCTCGTTACGACATATGCTTTATGAGTGTCATATTGTTGGTAAGTTTTGAAAAGAGGTTTGGGAGATCGTTACTAAAATATTGAATATCACAGATAATTTTTCATATACTCTAGTCATTTGTAAATCTACTTCACTTTCTACCAAACTGTCTGTTAATGATAGCAAACTTCTAGATTTTTTAATTTCTGCAGCTTTAAAATCAATTACTGCCAATTGGAAAAATACCTCAATACTATCAATTCAAGATTGGTGGGCATGGATAACTTTTACCAGAAAAGGAGCTTATTTGATTTTATCAGGCATTATCCACAATACTCCTAATTATCATTCATTATAGCTTTACATCTCTAAATAAGTCTTATAAATAGTGATTAATTGTTGCATGTCTAGGTATATTGGTTACATTCAGTAGCTCTATTTAGACTTATATGTATTGATTATTATATTTATCCCCCTTATTTTCCTTTTTAGTTTTATTACAGGATTATAGTAATGGTTTTATAGGTACTTTATTAACTCTTGCTTGATACTATCTTACAGTATATAGTTTTTATTAGCTCAGCTGTTTTATTGATGTGTACCTGCATGTACCTTTGCTGAGCTCTTTTATGTATGGTCTTCTCATATTTATCTAAAATGTAATAAAATATTTTGAACAAGAGAGCTCTTCACCACTGAAGAAGAAGCAACACCTGAGCCAAATGTGGGGCTGGCCAATTTGACAGTCTAGCACTGAAAGAGGGCCAGCTTGAAAAAGCATCTGTGTGGGCTGTTTGTTTTGTTCCTCCCATGGGCCAAAAACAAAATGGTCCATTCACTTGCCCTTTCAAGCTGGCCCATCTGGCAATGCCAGGATGCCTGAAAGGCCAGTCCATCACTGCTTGTGTTGCTTTAGCATAGGAGCCCAATAAAAGTCTCCCCAGCCCTAGATGCACCCTGTGCCTTGCCCCAAAACAGCAGCTCTCGGGAGTAGCTGAGGAATCTGTAAGTCTCACCATCTTCCTCACAATCTAAAAGCCTCTCACCTACAGGAAATTTTCACATCAACCACAACACCAGCCAACATTTTTTGGCCTCAGTCCGGCATGTCTCAATACCAGTGCAAATCGGCACAAAGTTAGCCTGCGCAAAGAAGCAGATATAAAGGTAATGAATGACAACTACGAGTAAAAAAAAAAAGAAGATGTTTCAAGGTAACCCCAGCTTGAACAGAGGCAGGCATCTGACATGCCGTACGATTTGTCAAATTAAATCCTGTGTCATTGCCTTGAGGCTCTACCTTATCAAAAACAATATTTTCTAAATGTTTGGTTACAGTGAGCTTAGGTTTCATATTAGCAATACAATACACAGAAGGAGGCTTTGGGTCAGGTCTCTTCAGCCATTGACTTGTTTGTGTCAGCTCCTTCTGCCATAGTTTCTCTAAAGTGTCTTTCACATTTATATTAGACCACAGTAGTAGTGCACAGTTTTTCCTTTTATAGTGGTGCAGCTGTGATAGTGTGTGTTGTAATGTATACTGATTCAGCCTCACAGTATCTTTTTGAGCCAGGCATAACTGCCTCTCCTTGTCTCTGTGGAAAGATGTATTCCCCAGCTGCAGACTGAGAGTCAGTTGTCCTGGCTAGCAGAGAACCCATGCACTATCACCCTTGATGGTGTGTGTTTGTTACTGCAAGTGCAGGGGTCAAGAAAAAAGCCTGATAAAAAAATCTAATAGAGGGTAGAGAATCTCTGACAAATGATGTTCTAGGCAATGATAACAATACATGATACCATTTTTGAAATTTTGCATTTGTAAAGCACACCTTCACCTCAATGGTCCTATGGGTGCTATATCACAGACGCTTATTTTTAACCAACTCTGTGGTATGAAGTTCTGTCCACTGTATTACAATGGATTGATGTCAATGAAACTCTAAATACAGCGGATGGTAAATCTGGCTGTTTTTAGCAGATATTCCAAGATGTTCTTAGTCTGTAAAATGGTACTCATATTAGTGATTCAATGATGAAGGGGTATGAAGAAAAAATGGTGCAATAACTGAGAAGGATATAGATATAGACGCTCAGTTGAAGCAGTCCAATAACAAATGGCCTCTTAGGAGGAAAAAATATATGGGTAATTCCTAATCACCAGAATAATTAGGGGGATGAAGAACAGTGAAGGAAAATAATATTGCACAGAAGTGTGTGAAATGCATTATTCGCTAAAATGTGATATCTAATTTTAGTTTAATCACTGTAAGCAATGGGACTCACTAGCTCAAAGCAGATTTTTTTTTTACTCACCTGGCAATGTGTGAAGGCTGTTGCCAGTTATTGATTCATTTAATTTCAGCTGCAGAGAGCTGAGGAACACAGTTTATATAACACATGTTGCGCATAATATGCAAAACCCATTTCTACAGTCTGTATGAACCAGACAGTGAAGGTTTATCCTATCATAAATTATCACTCCGTTGTCGACCTTTGGCTTTTTCTTTGCATACAATAGAACTTTAGGAGGGTGTAAGTCTTGAGCTAGGGAAAGTAGAACATCTCCAGAATTGCAGCCGATCATTGATGAGCACATCCACAGCAGTCTCATCTACAGCGGTGGATATACTCCTTAATATGTCACTGTAAGTGTGTGCAAAATCACAGGAAGCATGTGAATTGTACACACATGCATGACATATGTGGTGATATGCCATGTACCCCATTGCTGGAGTGTTACGATCTGTGCACAGTCCAGTCAATGGGAAGACATGCCACCTATGGACTTGCCTGCATTCCGGTGCCCAAAGGGTTGTAGTCTTTGGGATTCAGCTACTGCGGTGTAAGGGGTACCTGGAGCAACAGTTCTATGTCAGAGACTGTCAGGGAGAACCTGATTTGAGTGAGCATTCACCCCAAACTCACCGTTTCCGACGACTCGAGGCAGATGGCCGGACCGCCATGGTCAGGATGTCCGAAACACACATCATAATCCGGACAGTGGTCGGAGATCCCTGTACGGTCCTATGGATACTGTTTATCTCCAACTGCCATCTGGACAGTCGGAGAAAGGCTGTCGGAGTCTGCAGTCTTTCAGCGGTAGGTCATAGTACAGGATGCATGCGTCATAATTCAGCGGTCAGATAGATCACTTACGATGAGACCTCCGTGGGCAGACCGCCTCTGACAGGATCATGGAAGCCAGTCCGACCGGCACTGTAATCAGGCCCTTAGAGACGAATACCAAAAGAATGGTTTGGTGGGAGTTCACTTCAGCTTGATGGGAAGAGGGGGGTGACCTGGATGCAGCTGCATGAAGTCCAACATTGCTGCCCCCTTACTACCGGGGTTTTAATAGTCACACCATTACTGTCACTCGAGGCAAGCAAGCATTGGCAGCCGGTAGTGGCAGTGTCTCTGGAATAATACACCCTCTAACCCCAAACTCATTGTGGTGCATGGGACCTACACCATCACATAATTTTCTAGTGGCTGGCCCAGCAACAAAGAAAGGGCACTGAGAGGCCTGATGTTAACGTAGTAACATTTTCATTTACCTGTAGGATTCCTTTACTTTGTAGTATCCAGAAATCTAAAAATACCTCAAAGTTCCTCGGTTGTCACCTTTATTCGTGAGGACTTTGTGAATGGCTAAAAACATTTAGATCGGCAGTTAGGAAGAGCACAATGCCTCAAACCCGTCTGTCAATTACAAACATGTTTCTGCCCTCTATGATTAGCCTATCTGGTCTGAGGCATTCGTCAGTGTGAAAGGATCCCTACAACAACAGCCACTAGGCTTAGTCTGATTTTCTTGGTAATGCGGGTAATCACTTTCCTATCTCACACACTGCATTTAGACTCACCACACCTATGGCAGTCTTTCTCACCCTGAGATAATTTATCCTCCCGATCATAGGAATCAAAACATCCCTGAGCTCCTCCTTGTTACAGTAATCTAAGGAGTTGTAGCTCTATAACCACACCAGGTGTGGTTATGGGAGGTCCCAGATGATGAAGCATGCCACTTCGGTGGGTGATGGGACTTGGCCCTCTTTATGAGGACTTTTTTATGTTTGAACGTGCTGTTGTGTCACTTCTGTTCTTTTGATAGACTGGTTCAGACCCGTGGACTCTACTTGTTGTTCTAATGCGGGTACATCACCAAACATCATAATCACCCAGGTGAGTCCTACCTGGGTTTTTCAAAATGATTATTGTAGAAAACCTATTTAGAGAAAATAAATAAAGAGAAAAAGATAGAAAAATGGGTGTCAGGGAAGGCAATGTTATTCCTCTCATACACTGACTACACCACAAGAGTAACTATCTTAACATAGCTTTTCAAAGCTCACCTAAGGTGAGTAATATCCACCACACACGTGCAGAAGCAGCACAATTGTGTCACTATACATTGATGCATGTCACTACAAGTGCATGGTTATAGGGCATACTGTCTCCACATATAAGTATAAAAATGAAAACTGTCAGGACTGAAGATTCATTAGTTACTTGTCCCGACTGGCTTAGTAGTGTCTATTGATCACTATCCAATTTGTGTATGATAAAAAACCTTTTTTAATTTTTTCTGTTATTTGATTAAAATCTACATCTTACCCGAGACTTTAAGGGATACTGGTAGGCTGGTCAGGGAGGAGGGGTGTCCTTTGTAGTCACTCTAATTTTCATATAGAAATGAGGGAAGAAAAAAGGTTAGTTTAGGATAGGATTGATTCAGAGCCTACACCGTATTTTTTTTACAGAAAGTGAGTACATCCCTTATCGAGTTGTTCTTTTTGATTTTTCTCTCAGGATTAAACGCTCTAGATTGTGTTGCCAAATCTCATGTCACCCTAGGTGTAGTCAGACATTTGCTAATAGGCTATCTAATTTTACAACACATGTTAAAAACCCTGCCAGTCACCTGCAGGTATGAAAGTTCAGAGCATATTGTATGTATAGTATCACACAAGTCATTGAAACTAGTGGGAACATCAGGAGCATGTGATCATGAAATATATTTTTCCAGTGGTACGAGAAGTATACTGTTATAATAGTAACCCAAACAAAACATAATGTTGTGGAAGCACCCGATATTTATGTGTTGTAGCGATGGAGCATCATCGCAAAGCGTGTCCTTGGAATTACCTAAATGCCTTTGTTTTCCACAGTTCATCAAGCTTGCAGATTGTTCGGGTGAGAACAACGTCCCAGCAACTAATACTAGCGTGCTGACATCCTACCGAGCCCTGCCACTCTAGGGCTTCATAAGCACGCACACATACATTGCTAACAGGCATCCTGAAAAGTGCATCCGCACTCGGGTCACACCCATTCCTCTTTACTGCATCAAAAGGTTCACCACTCCAGTGAACCTAAGTGTTCCCGCTCCATGCTGCTGGTATAGGGAGCTGGTAACACAACAACATTTTTAAGTGAACAGGAAGTCGTTGCATGTGCGTGTGATGTCAGACGCAGACTGGACATGTGCACATACTCAGTTGTGTAAAAGCAGCAGGCATGTGTTTTGGTGATGGGAATTGTAGTCCCCACCTGAGCGTCCAAGTTTTTTTAGTAGGGAATTCCCTGATTGTTCAATGATGGTTACCTCCCTCCTCCTAGTGAGCTTGGTGTTCAGATAACACACTTCACTTGGGAAGCCTTGGGAAGGGAACAGATTCACAATTAATACAGCCCCGTACCCTGTGTTATTTAAAAAAAAGAAGATTTACACAGACACGTGTGAGACAGGGATATAAAAAGGACAATTCTTATTCAGTCCTTGTCTAGATTTCTAAATATGGTACAACACTTCCGAGGGTAGACCGGCTCCACCTGTTAGAAAGTCTGTTAGAAATGGGGGTCTCTAGCTGGCAAAGGTAGTTACCTTCGTCCAAATAGGGACCCTTGCTTCTAGTCAGGGTAAGGGGAATACACACTTACGATAACCCCTGCTCACCCCCTGGGTTGCTTGGCAAGAGCAGACAGGCTTTTCCTAAAGGCAATGTGTAAAGTATTTGTACTCAAACCACACAGTAATACCGTGATAACACCATAAATGGACACCACACCAGTTTACGAAAAATAAAGTATCTTCATCTAAACTCAACAAGACTAAAATGACAAAAATCCAACATACATGTAATAAGAATATGACTTTTCAAAGGTTTCAAGTAACTGGGTCCATAGAAAACTATGGATGCGTGATTCTACACAAAGTAGATCCGTCAAAATTCACAAGGCCAAACAGGCGCAGAGAAGAGAAGCATCAAGAAACAAAGAGACGCATCAGTTTCTGAGTCCTTGGGGAAGCGATGCACAGTTCTGCTGCACCCAGGAGAAGGTGTGCGTTGAATCCAGACTGCAGGTGATGAGTTGGGAAAACTTGCTGCACAGGTACGATGCATGGAAACCGGGGATGTATCGGGGATCGATGCAGCGGCGGCAAGCAGCGCTGTGTCAGTTCGTTCAGCCTTGATCCCATGATGCATAGGTTCTTGCAGCCGCGACAGATGCTGAGTTGTCTCTGCAGCAGCGGTGTGTGGAGATTCTTCTTGCACAGCGGTGCTGCATAGGGAAAAACAACCTCAAGAAGGGTGTTGCATCGATTTTCTCATTTCTTCCGGTTTCTTCCAGCTCCCAACAGCAGGAACAACCTCCAGAGGCCGAGAACTGGAATTAGCCTCTCCTGGCACGTCAAAACTCTCAGCAGCAGAGTTTAGGGGAGCTAGTGTGTGAAGTCTCTGTGTCCCTGAGACTTCAGAACAGGAGACCAGCACACACAGGCCCTTGGGCATTCTTTTTCAAGCAGGTTCGCAGCAAAGTTCCAGTCTTTGTACTTTCCTTGGCAGAAATAGGAACTGCAGGCCAACCCCAAAGAACACACAGCAAAGGGGCAGTACACCTCCTCACAGCTCTTTAGCTCTTGTCCTTGGCAAAGTTTCCTCTTGAGTCCAGAAGTTATCTAAAGTTCTGGGGTTTGAGGTCTACTACGTATACCCCATTTTGTCATTTTTCTCTTCGTGCAAGGGTCATTGAGCCCAGTCCAAACCAGTTCTGTCCTCACTGGTGCAGTATGACCACAGGGGGTGGAGACAGCATTGGAGGCAGGCCCAATTCAGGTACAAGGAAAACTCCTCCCACTACTCTAAATGCAGCCAAGCCCCATTCGGCTCAGCTCTGAGTCAACAAGGAAGGGCTAGGCACACCTCAACCCCCTCCCCCCCCTTGTGGCTGTCTACAGTGAATGCACATCCCCAGCCTATGTCACTCCTAAACCAGACATTCAGTCCACAAACAGGCAGAGGCACGCAGAATGATTAAACGAGAAAATGCCTACTTTCTAAAAGTGGCATTTTCCAACACACAATTTGAAAACAAAACCATATTTTCTAAAAGATGTGTAATTAAGTTCTGAGTTCAGAGAGCCTAAAATGTATTTCTCTATCTTGTCCCAGTGGGAAGTCATACTTGTAAGATACAAAGTATCTCCCATTCTATCCTATGAGACAGATAGTCTTTCAATAGTGAAAAACGAAATTGGCAGTATTTTACTATCAAGACATGTCACACACACCAGTACATATCCTGTCTTTCACATACACTGCACCCTGTCCACGGGGGTACCCTGGCCTACCAGATGGGTGCCTTACATGTAAGAAAAGGGAAGGTTAGGGCCTGGCAATTGGGTGTACTTGTCAGGTCGACACAGCAGTACTAAACTGCGCACAGACACTGCAGTGGCAGGTCTGAGATACATTACAGGTTACTCAGGTGGGTGGCACAATCAGTGCTGCAGGCCCACTAGTAGCATTTGATTGACAGGCCCTGGGCACACACAGTGCACTGTGCTAGGGACTTATCACTAAATCAAATAGCCAACCATGGAAACACCTGTCCATAAACACAGTTTACCCAGAGAGCATATGCACTTTAGCACTGATCTACTGTAGTAAAGTCCTCAGAGACCTATAGCCAAAAACAACAGGTAAGGAAAAAATAGGAGGAAGAAGCAAAACGTTTGGGGATAACCCTGCCAGAAAGGCCAAGTTCAACAAAGTAAAATTATATTCACGTTGACAAACTCCCCCATGGTATATTGTCGTTCAGTCCAAAGCGGTCTATATGTAATCGGTCTACCCATCTTTACTCAAAGATGAGTAAGGCTTTTGTCATGTATTGGTGGTGTGGTATACGTTTTTCCAGGATTACCCACCATTTCATCTGCATTGTGGTCTTTCTCAACATAATGGTCTCTTTTGCAGCTAATGGTGCTACGGTGCTCAAGGATCCTGATGTGCACTTTTCTAGTTCACATACCATTGAGAAATAAACCGCACAGGCACTTTTTAAGTACACGACATTTGTAGAGTTACAAATCATCAGTTCTTGTAATTGCCATGGTGCCTGCATACCCAATTCGAGTTCTTTTACTATCCTGGTGTAAGGTCAAATGCTGCACCTATTGCAATGAGCATGTCCAACTGGGAGTGGAAGATTCCACAGTGTGGGTTGGTCATTTTTATTTCCCCTCTGTCTGGCAAATCTTTTATGTTTCTTGATCTCCTAAATGGGTTTGCCAATTCTAGACCCCCAGCCAGGAGAATCCCCCTGTTCCTATTAATCATTTTTTAAAACTTGTTGGACAGAGTACCATAGGTAGAAACACAAATCAATTTGTGGCACGACTTTTGTTCTTTAGGTATTAGAGGTTGGTCTCTGTTATTTAGTGCTCATTTGTTTTGTTATTTTCTGATGAGCTCAGGTGCATAATATTTTGAAGAACAGTTTTTTTGTGAGGTTCTTGGCATTTAAGCAGTAATCTATAGTGTCTGAGCAGTTGCATCTCAGTCTCAAAAATTGTCCTACTGCTACGTTTTCTCAAAGGCTTCGTGGGTGGTAGCTCTCAAAAAGCAGGAGGTTATTGTGGTCAATAGGTTTGTAGAATACTTCACTGGTCAGCTCGCCATTTTTCTCTTTGATTAATAGGTCTTTAAAATGGCAGTTGATTTTCACCTACCGTGAGGGTGAATCGTAAGAAAGGATTTTGCGCATTTAGGCACTCTCCAAATTGTTGGGCTTCATTACTAGTCCCTGTCCAGATGAGTAAGACATCATCGATGTAGAGTTTCCATAATCTTATCTTTTCATGGTAGAGGTTGTTCTTGCTCTAAATCACCTCTGACTCAAAAGCATGTACATACAGACAGGCTAGGCTGGTAGCAAATGTACTCCCCATAGAAGTACCGTGCACTTGGAGGTAGTGCTCCCCTTAGAACTCAAAGAAGTTACGAGTAAGTGCCACATGGGCCAGGTCCAATACAAAATCCCGGGGTGTGATTGAATCCCATTCAGTACCCTCTAGAATCTTACTCACTACCTCTAGAGTAGTTCTTGTGGGATGTTGGTGTAGAGCAACTCAACACCAAGTGATATAATTGACTCATTCATTTTATCAAAAGGAAGGTCCTTTAACAAGTTAAGCACATCTTTGGTGTCCTGATGGAAGGTGACGATTTTTCTAACAAGGAGCCAAAAGAATACATCACAAAATTGCAACAATGGTTCAAGGCACGACCCGATCCCTGAAACAATCGGTCAGCCTGGTGGAGGGATTTTGTTCTTGTGTATTTTTGACATGGTATAGAAATAAGGGACCCTGGGTTGTCTCTGGATCAAGAAGTCATGCTCATGTTTAGTGATCCAGCCATTTTCTAGTCCCTTGTTCACAAGAAAGGAGATCTCGTCCTGTATGTCACGAGTGGGGTTTCTTGTTAGTAGTTTATAGTGATGGGTGTCATTTAACAGGCATAAACATTCCTGCCTGTACATATCTTTTGGGAGAATAACTATTGATTCATCCTCACCTAATGCTTTAAGGGCCTCCAGTTCTGCATTGCTGGTGTTATGAAACCCCATCTGATGTTCCTTTCCTATCGCATCCAGTCCTAAATAAACTGCTTTTTCAAATGTCAACATTTCTGGTGGCATCACAGAATTAGATGGAACAAAAGTAGATTTCCGTCGTAGACCTTTGTTTTCCACTCAGTTGGAGGGAGGCTGGTCCTGAGAGAAAACCTTTAGCCTGACCTTCTGTAGGAAGTATGCTACTTCCTTTTTCAATCTGACCATATCTTTCTTAGGAGTGGGTATATATCCTAGTCCTCTATTTAGGGCCATTTTTTCTGTCTCACTGAGTGTCCGTTTACTCAGATTCATGACTATGTCTTTGCTGGGTTCTACGATTTGCTTGTGCTCAGCATTTCTTCCCGGAATGTAGTCCCTTCTTGGGTGGTGTCCATGTTTTTCCAGGATACCTTTTTCCTTTTCCCCGGTCCTTTCACGCAAATTCTCTCTAAAAAAGGAGGGGTTGTGGGTTGTTCGGGTAGTACCACTGCATTGTTTGTGGTGGTAGGAAAGGTGTCAGTCCCTATCCGGGAGATCCCATAGTTGGGGCCGTAACCCCATGGGCTCTCATGGGAAACTTGGGGTTGGCCTAGAGAAGCGTTAGAAATGGGGAACCCTCTCTGTCTATTATACCCTCTCTGGTTCCACCCTTTTCCTCTCCTTGAGCGGCTATTCCTTTGGTCGTCCCTATCTGAAACAGATGAGGTGCTGTTTCTTGATGACGTTTCGGAATCCGATAAGATTCTCGTGAACAAAGAGAGAATTTTTTCAGGTCTTTTTGAAATTTCAAATTTTTGGGGGGGGTCAGATATTCCCTGAACTCAGATATGACCTTATTGGTTTCCTCTAAAAAAAATTAAAAACCGTCTAGCTTATTTCTGATTTTAAGGTGCTCTCACATGCCTTAATCTGAACTAAAAGGGCCTCAGAGAGCCTCTTTGATGTTCTTATGATTAGTACCAGCCAGTCTCTGCTGCATCTCCATGCTATCAGAAACCAGTTTTTTCTAAAATCCTTGACATCCAGGAACATTCTCAGTTCATTAGTTACTGTCAACCTGCTGGGGGCAAAGTTAGAGCGTAAATACTCAGTGAGAACTGCCCCATGGAGTAATGTCTTGACCTGGGATCTCTTAATCTGTACTGGGGTATCCCAATCACCCAATTGAGTAACAGTTTGTGCTAACATTGTGTCGCCCAACGTTAAGGGTGTTGATAAGATTGCAGAAACCTCACCCTCATCAAATGTTATTCCTTCCATTATGAGTGCGAGCAAAAGTATTACCACCTGACCTACGTATGTTTGTGCAGTTATACAAAGTGAACCTCTCACAACCTACTGGTTATGCTAAGTACTGATATCACGAAATGGAGAGCAGGAGGACTAAGCACTCTACAATCCTACTGTACATAAATCATATATCACATCCAAGTAGGGTGCCTGCAAAGTAATCACAGATGCATGAGATGACCCCGTCCTACATTCCCAGGGGGTGTCCTCTGTTACCAGTAAATTTGGTGGGAGTCAGATTAAAATGGGAGGTCCATCCTTAATGGAATGTTTCCAGCAACAATTAGGCCTTCACCTAATAGCAGACCACAATTGCATGTCCACTTCAGCGTCTTCCTCCTCAAGAAAAATATCAATAAAGTGAGTAAATTTGAAGTAACAGCCACAAAGTTACCCCATGCAAAGCCTCTGAGAGCACATTCACTCGTACTTTCCAGATCTCTTAATTCTCTTTGCTAATAGTTGTACTTGAAGTGTTTAGACAGATGCAAATTACAATGCAGGACCTCAGAGAAGACCGAGGCCTTTTTAGACAAGCATTGGCAAACATGGAAGTCTAGCTTGGGTATGCTATTGGAAGCAAACCCGGCCAAGCCGAATTGCTGTTGCACATATAAGCAAATAAAACTCAACCAATTGTCTTTGCCAATGATTGTTCTTGTTAATATTTGTGGTTATTTCCACAATTTTGTGAGGTTGGCAGATCTTGGTAAGAAATGAATATGCACAAGGACCAGAGTGAAGATGAAAGTGGGCTAGCAAAACCTCACCTGAGGCCCTCATGATTCGGAAGCTAGTCCTGAACTAATAATTAAATATCTCTCACCTTACATGAAAGATATAATGTCAGCTTGTGGTGTGTTCACGCAACGAAGGATTAGAGACACTGGGCCTCAGATCTACAAAGATTATGCTTCAGGGTTTGTATTACTTGGCTTATGAAAATAAAAGACGATGCGCTTCCTTGTATTACTTTGCATCAAGAAAATAATCCATGGTTGGTGCATGGGCGTTCCATGCACCCAACCAGGGGTTTTAACACAAATCCCTATCGACAAAGAATTAAAGACGTACATACACATTGGGAAATGCCTTGAAGGATAGCTTTTGTACTGGAAGGGGCCCCTTACTGTACAAAACGTATGCTTCCCACAACACCCTTGCACTATCATGCACGGTGCATGGTAGTCTAAAGCGCACCAGCGCAAGGAGAGCAGTGCCATGTCTTAGTAGACATGAGGTATTCTGCTCTCTCCTGTTCACAAAACGCAGAACAGCAACTGAACTGGCCACACTGCATTGCAGGAGTGTTTTTTGTAAATCTGTGCCTGGGTCTCTGACAACTGAAAAGCGGCACAGGTGGTTCTTGTTAACAGTGTTCTGACAGTTGCCACAGTTTTCATTTGTTAATTGCACATTGGTTCCTTGCATAGATACAGCTATGCTTTGTTGTTCCTTGTGCCAAGATGCCCAAGTTGGGTGAACATTGCACGTCACAAATATATTGCATTCCATTTCATATTATGATAGGCTGTCTGAGGCCTCAATTACCTGTTCATCAGGTAGCATCTGAGCTGAACAGTGCGCACCTGCATAGCACATTTTCTCAGAGAAGTTGCCCAGCCGGATTCACTGTCACCCACTGGAGGTTGTGTTTCATCAGATGTGGGTGAGTGTGGCAAGAACTCACTCCTGTGCTCTTATGGGCAGAAATATGCAAAACTAGTACGTGGGGAAGGGTACTGAGGCTGGCATCGAAAATAGAGGGAGGCATAGCTCTTTAACATCAAAGGGGACAAAGGGACGTACGAAAAATGTGCACGACAGGCAGAGACCCTGCGTGTTTCAAGTAGGATGCTGTCTGAACACGCAAGAACGTTGCAAATTACTAAAAATAAATGCAGTAAATGTAGTTTAGAGTAGATTGTTTGATAATTTAGCATTGTCAGTGTCCTCCGAAGAATTTTTACGTTTTCTCAGAGGGTTTGTCTTTTTTTCCACAGAACTGAGAAAAATAACTTCATGTTGTCCGACGTTTTTCCAGGAATGTGAACCGCCTCTTTTATGACTTTGTGCAGCAAGCAAATCGTATTGAACTCGTTTCATTCAGGAGTCCGCGCAGCTCTTATATGTTAAAAGGCCATAAAGCCATGCAGCAAATGAACTTGAATGCTGCTGGGACATGCTGCGTGTGTTCTCTAGCTCAGCACGTGGCCCTGGAGTCAGGGTCAAATTGTGGCTGATTTCTGTTAGCGAGAGGGGCCGCCATCTCCAGTTTCTTTAATACACAGCAAACTAACGGGGGATGTCTCTCTCCACAGGACAGCGATCTCTGTTACTTCACAGTCAGAGGTTGCGCTGCGCCCTCTCCTCTGCAACAAAATAGTAATGAAAACAAATCATTGTCACGTGTCACAGCTGCTGAGTTGAGATCTCAGGGCTGACATGCTCTATGTACATTCACATTTTTGTGGTGAGGTACTTCCTGTGCAGACCGCTGGACTGTTTGATCGCGTTTAGCCCTAATTCTACCCTGCAGTCGTATTTGTGAAGCAGAGACACAGAAAAACCGGTACTCAAGACCATCAAACTACACTTCCAGAATGTCAAATTTTTAATTTCGTGCTACAAAAATGTCACAGTCAGAATATTGACTTAAAAAATATTGTGAGGGTAAGTAAGCACATATACATAAGTGACAATTTACTATTGGTACTGAAAGGGCTGAGCCCATAAGTTCTGGACCTGTTCTAGAATCACAATCCGATGGTTCTTTTTAGCAGCATGTAAGCGTAGAGGGGAGAAAGTCGTTACTAATGCCAATCACTTCAACAGGAATTTCTCTTAACACATAGTAACCACAGACAACTAGGTAAGGTTAGTTAATTTATTACAAAGCCAAAAATAACTAAACATAAAGACACTTCAAAAAGAGAGTGTAAAAATACATGGGAATACGCATAAAGCCAAATCTGCGAAAAAAGTTGAGACGGTGCAACATACGCAAAATAATTAACTCATGAAATAGGATGCAGATGATCAGAAAGCATGGGTTCAAACTTCCCTGCATCAAGGGGTGGATGAAAATAAAGCTTCAATCCATCCCTGCACTAACACTAACATGACATCCCTTCTTAAGCATTCTCAGGAAAAGGAATAAAAAGGTGTCAGCATGTGGAGTCTTCCTAAGTATTCTCTCCACCATCGGTGGGTCGAATAGCATAAAGCTATCGAGATAGAGCTCTTTCTAAGATGCTCTATCTCCGAAGGAAGAGAAGAAATGGGCACTTTCCCTACTCTAGCATCACATTATTACATGTATTTATCCCAAGAGTCCTTGCAGGTCATGCCATCCACTCTGAATACGATCTCATAGGTAACTTTCCACGGGACAGCGATGTTTCTGAACTGCAACATGTTGACCTTGATTCCCAGGCCTTCTCCCGTGTGAAAACACAACCATTTCCCTTATCGGCTTAGGCTTACGATGTACCTCCTTATATCCTTTAGCTAACGATGGCGCTTCTTCCACCTGCAACACAGAACGTGAGAAAGAACGAAATCCACAACACACATGAAATCCAAACTGTTAATTCTAAAGCAATAACTTCCAGGGAAATTGCATTTCAGGCCTACAAGATTCAGCTAACATAAGAAAATGGCATACGAGCTTTATAGAATTACATGAGAAATTAAGGCACTTTCAGTTAATATTCCTACCTACATGAAAAATGACACGTTAATAAATTCATTTAATAAATGAAGGATTGTCAGTTCCACAAGATAAGTAGTTCATGTTAATGTTTTCTGCTAGTTACATTTACTTTCTACGTTGATTCTTCAAGTTACTATTCTATGGCCTAAATACACCACGTTTTACGCTATTACATTTCAAAATTCGAACACTCCATGTTAACGAGGCAAAGAATTATATGTGGGTGTGCTCTACATGTCATCATATTTGTAGCTTCAAGATAAATATATACCCGGTATTACAAGGATTAGGCCACCGGGGTATTCACCCTGTCTGAGGGTAACTGGATATGGAAGAACTCACTCTATAAATTCTCCACTCTCTCCTATATTGAGTGTAGTGGCCGCCATGAACTGCACCATGCACACTTTCCTATTTGCCAAAGGGCCATAACAGGCGAATGAAGGAAATCAGTAACTAGCACAATGGTGTTGTTGAGTTTGCCACAAACACAAAATGGAATGTGTCAGTACCGGAGTCCCCCGAGTGCGTATGGGCTGTAATCTCAAAGGCAGCCTCAGATTTTGACCTGTGATAAAGCTAGAATTATAGCCAAGGGTCTCAAAATTAGGATGTTGCCCATGGCTCTTTAGACCTTGTCAGTCTTCACAGGACCTAAAAATCACTGCTGCAGATCTCACCTAGTATCCATTGTTTGAATACCTACACTCAACTAGTTGCTATACTACCGCAACATGGACTAAATGGTTACCATTACCTTCACTTCACCCATGCATAATAAATAAAACAGACCCACGAGTGGAAGCAAGCCACTATTGCATATGGTGTCATACTATCACTTGCACAATGCAGGTTGGCATGTCTCCCTCCCTACAGGTTGCTATTTGGGGGACCCATTCAGTCCTTTTATTTGTTATCTGTTGTTAATACTTTGCCAGTACTTACAAACTGCAGTATGCAGAGATCTGCATTGGCCAAACAGTTAAGGTGGTAACTGTTATATCTGGAAGGGGTTTATAAAACCGAGGGTCGTTTTAATGATGTCATGCCTGAGAGACAGGCAGTGTTGTTAATTCCAACTGCTAGCAAAGCTATACCAAGGTGAACACATTTATTCTTTCATTGGAATTATTAATATGAAAAGGGGCATGATAAAGAACCTGAAAATAGATATTTGCACTTTATCTTAGAATGAGCACATTTGTTGTCAAAGTGTATGCATTGAGCTGTGCTGGAAGCATCTCCCATTTCAGGTAGAATGCTGCACTGCTGTACGGTAACAAAGTTGTTATGTAAAAGGCTTCCATTGGAAGGCAGTAGTGTGAACGCCAGAGTTCAAATCTGTTTTTTCAGTGCTACTACATCACATCAGTAGAACGTCACCCGGAATTCTACGATGACAGGGTTCGCAGAGAGCATGTCAGCTAGGTTCTGGTTCTCTGGTTCAGGGAGCACAGCTTGGGGGGGGGTGCAGGCATAGATGGTGGTGGGGCTAGGTGCAGGAGGTCAAGCAGTATTTTTATATACTGGGGAGGAGAAGGAGTAAGAAAGATTGGAATTGATGGGCAACATAACTCCAGGCATTAATTTAGGTGGAGGGGAGAGGGTAAATGCAGAGCCATCAAAAAGCTTGCAAGGGGCCAGGTATTTTTTTTATGTGGATGGGGAAGGGGGACAGATTTGAAAGTGGGTGCAGGACAACAATGGGCATATTTATGTAGCTTTTACGTCACCCGTGTGCCACAGAAAGGGGCTTAAGGACGACGCAAAACCTAATTCAGATTTATCAAGCCACACAAGGCCACCTTGCATGGTGCTGAGTGGCTTGATAAATCCAGAGTAACGCAATGCAGCACAAATCATTGCTTTGCATTGCTCTGCACAAGGGAGGCATTCCATGGGTGGAGCATGGGTGTTCCCACACATCCACCCATGGATTCTGGCACATTCTCAGATTTACCATTATGGGTACACCTGGGAAAGCACCAAAATGCTACGCCTTCCAAGGTGAGGCGTAATGAGAATAAATATCTTTTATTTCTTCTCGCTACTTCCTCTTTCTATATGTACTGCATTCTGCAGCTCATATAGAAAGAAGCACATGCCTCAGGAGATAGTTTTGGTGCAGGAAGGTGTCCCTTCCTGCCCAAAAGCAATCCTGCTTACAACACAGGCACCCTTGCACCATGGTGCAAAGGGGCCTGCGTTGGCTCTAGGCAGTACATTGTGCACCAGTGATGGTAAATTACAGGTATGCGCTGTTTATTGTTACGCACAACACATTCTACCCCTTTCCCTATCACTCAGTGCAGGTTGGTGAGTGTGGGTGGCAAGTTAGTATTTAGGAAAGGGAGAGTAATACTTATGATAGTGTGGGGGGGTGGTAGAATGCCAGGTACTGTTTGAATGGTGAGTGAGATGGATTGCCAGAGGTTGGTGATGGTGATTGGCACAGCACCAGGTTTAATATGAATTAAATATATTAAAGCTTGGTACCAGGTAATAAAGGCACTGTTTTTTTATTTCAGGTTACTCAGTGACATCATACAGACACAGATTCAAGCTTCGCCATATAGAGATATATATATATATATATATATATATATATATATATATATATATATATATATATATATATATATTATCTACTGGCGGTCGCCAGTAGATAGTTATAGTTAGGACCTTGTTTCCATAGGAAATCTCAAAATTCTATTTTGAATAACTTTGGCGCCGGTTGACGAATCCTCGCGAAATTTTCAAAACTAATGGGGCGCTCCGCTCAGCTCCTACCCTGAAAGTCTCGGGGGGATTCGTCAAGCGGGGGCCGAGAAAAAAGGGGGGTCCCAAAACGCGTTTTCCCCATGCATTTTCCCATAGGACCTTTAGTCGAAGGTACAGCCCGAACGGCTGAACAGAATTACTTGAAATTTGGCAAAGAGGTAGTCCTCAGGTCAGGGATGTGCCTTTTGCATATATGGAGTCAATCTGTTCAGTAGTTCCTGAGAAAATTGCAGTTAAAGTACATAAATATCTATAGCCGCGCACCTTGCGCGCACCGTGCGCACGGTGCGCGCACCCTAACGTGCGCGAGTGTAATTCTGATTGGTGGTTACATGTGAGTCAACGTTCAAATCGCTCGAAATCAGGAAGTGTCAGCCGCCATTTTGTTTGTTTTGAGTGCGAGAGTGAAAAAGGAAGGTGGCGAACGTGAAAAGGGGGCAGGGTAGAGAGTTCCTGACCCCCTAGCCTTTGTCAGGAGGTCCCTGAAGGACCCCGAAGGCAGAAAAAAACATTTTAATTTTTTTTTAAAAAATCGCGGGGTGCGCGCACGGTGAAAAACCATAAAAAAAAAAAAAGAATTTTTAATACGTAGTTTATTGTAAAATAAATATATAAAAAATATAATAATAAATACATAACTTAGCATTTAAAAAACCGTACAAATTCACTGAAAAAACCATAGGTTTCACACACGTTATAGTTAGGAATCAGCATTTAAAAAACCTTGCAAATTCACTTAAAAAACCATAGGTTTCACACATGTTATAGTTAGGTGGACATTTCACTCGTAAAAAACCAATGAAATTCCCCCGTTATAGTTAGTTGAGATAACTATAACTCGCGCGACCGCCACTCTATCACAAGGATGATGTCATCAGTGATGTCATGAGTGATGCCACTGACCATGTCATGAGTGATGTAATATGTGGATTCGTCAACCGGCGCCAAAGTTATTCAAAATAGAATGTCCTATTTTTTCTAACTTTTCAACTACATAAAATAAACTGCAAAAGTACTATGTAACGTAATACATTTCACAAATTACAATGAGTTTTTAAATAATACAAAACAATATAACATTCAGATACCAATTTTTCTCCCTTTTTTTGCTGTCATCAGCTACTACTTAACTTCACTATTCACAGTGATTCTCTCAAATATAATACAACATCAACACAAATTACACATCCAATAGTACTTCAAATGTTCAAAGCTTACCTTTACTTCGTAGATTGTCTGCAAATTTACCCAATACGCCAGATAATGTATCAAAAATTTCGCTTTGAAAGCATCCAGTATGAATTCCTTCAAGATCGTACGTAGTTTCTCTGCACATTTTCCCAATATGCCAGATAATGTATCAAAAATTTCGCTTTGAAAGCATCCAGTATGAATTCCTTAAAGATCTTACGTAGTTTCTCTGCACAATTTTTCCAATACACCACATAATGTATCAAAAATTTCGCTTTGAAAGCATCCAGTATGAATTCCTTATAGATCTTACGTAGTTTCTCTGCACAATTTTCCCAATACACCAGATAATGTATCAAAAATTTCGCTTTGAAAGCATCCAGTATGAATTCCTTAAAGAACTATACACCTTCCCATTCAAGCCGAACAGTGTATCTAAAATCTTTGTTTCAGAAAAATTAAGTATGAGTTGGGTAATTCATAAGCGAATCTCGGTTTCATTTCCAAGTGTGTATCATTACAGTGACTCCAACCATTATTACACTTTTAAAATACTGTATAATGTCCACTTGTAGTAGTACTTCTTGCATGGAAAACAATAGCAACTGTTGCAAAAGTTCTTCCAGAAATAGATACTTGATTAGCAACAACATTTTTAATTTTGGTTTCCACTTTTCTTCCATTTGGTCGACAGCGTTGCAGCATTATCATCAAATATTTTCCATATCCTTATAGCCATAATGCAGATAGCATTCTTGATTTACAACGAGAACACATCATCTCATGATCAGCTTCTTTTACTAATTTGGAAAATGGTACAGATTTGCAGTCAGGTATTGTTAAATATATAAAAATCGTTCTCTGTCAACTATAGTGCTTGAAGTTAGCGAACACTCTTCACATTTATGTTTCCATTTGTAACTTAGTCCAAATTAACTCTCAATCTGAATTCCTTCATCTTCTAGTACTCCAAGCATAACCATCAGAAATTCTTGTGCATCTTGCTGTATATTAGCACTGAACGTTAAAGATCCAGTACATGTATCCAACAGTTGGCGAATACCAGAAGCAGAATGAATCTTACTTCTATCAGTTCTCAATTCTTGAAATAAAGTGTAGAGTGCAGAACATAAAGTTTTTTCCTGACTTTCCATAATTTCACCACAAACATCTTCAAGATAAAATATAACATTTAGAATGACATTGCCATAGCAGTTGACACCAGAAACATTTTCTAATTGGTATCCAACAACATCATCACTTGTTTGTATTTTCTGCTTCTTTACATCTTTTCTTTTCTGTTGATTTTCTTTCTGCTTTTCAACCATAGTTAACTCTTCAACATATTTGCGTTTTGAACACACAACACGTTTCTCATAAATAGGATATTCACCTAAATGGGGAGCATAAAGCCTTCTCAAAAGATTTCATTCTCTTACACAATTAACATCATCACTAACCTAGTTCTCATCAAAATCAATTAAATACAAACCAGACAATGTTCTAACTCGAGATAATGCAACATATACCATTCCCTCTTTAAACACAGTTTTTCCAACCTTTACCAAAGCATTATCTACACTTAAACCTTGTGATTTGTGAATAGTTATTGCATATGCTAAACAGAATGGAGACTGTTTTCTAAGAACATACAAGTCTTTTACAAGCAAAAAACGTGTGGCAGAACGTCCAATCTGTCTTACCTCTGCAATCTGATCAAATTTAACTTTCAAAAATTCAATTCCATTTCTATTTTGATATTTCACAAAATCAACAACTTTCCCCATTGCTCCATTCACTAAACAGTGGAGCTGTGCTCATGACGAGCTCAGCTCGTCATTACAGCTGCGTCCCACTGACACGCGCTAAATTCCCCGCCTGTGCGGGTGAATTAATCAGCGGGCGGGGTTGTGATGAGCTCAGCCCGTCCTGAGCACAACTCCACTGTGAGTCATGACAAGCTGAGCTCGTCACGAGCACAGTGACGCTGCGGACCCTCCCCCCCGCACCGTGGGGGAATTACTCCAGCATGAAAGGGGTTAAACATACATCTAAATATTTTTCTAAGCCAGCAGTTTTTGATACAGACTTTTCCAAAGAATCCAATTTAGTCTGTAGTTTTTCTGAAAGAACAATTGTTATTCCTTGATGCTCTATTTTATCAATAGCTTCAATGTGAACTATTTCTTGTTTTTCCAATTTCATAAGCTCTCTATTAAATGTATAACACTCTTCCACGGTAGGCATTAAGCAAACTATAGACTTTTTTTCTTTCATTTTCTTGTACATTACTTCTGCTGGTGTGTTTTCATTTGTAAACAAGTTCTTTTG
The DNA here is from genome assembly GCF_964204655.1 of Triturus cristatus. Lineage (NCBI taxonomy): Eukaryota > Metazoa > Chordata > Amphibia > Caudata > Salamandridae > Triturus > Triturus cristatus. Next base: position 496,678,095 of record NC_140588.1, read on the forward strand.
TAGACGACTTTGAAAAGCTTTTTACCATGTTTGCTTAGAACACCAATTCTTACATCTTTTAGAATATTTGCATAATCTTCATCTCTTGCTTGTTGCGTATTATGAGTGAGTTCTTTATATTCAAAATTTAACCACAGATTCACATTTCCAATACTTCCCAGAGATTTATTTGTGTAGTCATGTAGAAGAGCTTAAACACTGGTTCTCCTTTTACAGGGGTTAGTTGTAGCAGATCTCCAAATACAATTAAATGTTTTCCTCCAAAGAGAACGTCGTAATCTGTTTTTAATACCTGTTGCATTCTTTATTGTACAAAAGCAAGCATTACGTTTGAGACCATGCTCACCTCATCAATAATTAAAAGTTTCATTTTCTTCAGCACTTTTGACACTTCATAAGCAGATTCTCCAGACAACTTCTGATATTTTAATTTATTATCATGCTCCACTGGTAACATCAATAATCTATGCAAAGTAACTCCTTTAACATTGTGTGCAGCTAATCCAGTTGGAGCTGTTACCACACAACATAAATGTGAACCAGTAGTTTTTTTAAGATAACTGGTCAAAACTTTAATTAAAAATGTTTACCTGTCCCAGCTTGATCACTGATGTACATCAGAAGAGGTTTAAAAGATGAACACAGACATTCTTTTTTTTCATGCAACAAACCATGTTCTATCCGTTCTCTCACTTGCACATATATTTCTTTCTGTTCAACATTTACTTGTTCTTCTAACTTTTCCAATGTTATATTCTCCTCGTGTGCTTGTTGCATTGCAATTTCGACTTCATGGATAGCAATCGCTGCTTCATTTCCAGCGTTGGTTGTCCAAGAGGATCTTGACTACATGGACCGCTACTTTGACTATCTTGAGAACTTTCATGAGCTATTTCAGCTATAATAGTCTTTTCCTGTTCAACTTCATCATTCAACATTTTAAAATATGTAGGCGAAAACTGGACATTGAATGCTATCTTTACAAGCATTAAAAGAATCTTCGTAGCAGTCAAACTCTCCAAGTAATTCACTTTTGCTACGCCATGGTCTAAACAGCTGCAGAAGTGCTAAATAGTAAAATTCTCGTTTATCTGGAGTTTCACAACTATGAGGCCCATTAGGATCTCAGGCGGATCGCCACTGCCCGCATGGCGGTGGCGATCTGCATGAGATCTGTCCCCGCCTGCCAACCATTTCCCCCGCCTATTACTATGGCGGGGGGACCATGGTGGACAGAAAGACCGTCTGCCACTTTTCCGCCTGGTCAACAAGTCGACCAGGCGGAAAAGAGTTTAATATAGTGTCGGTATCTATGAGACACCACCAGCCATATTACTATGGGCGCGGCAATGTGCCGCCACGGAAAGGCATGCGGGAATTGCTTGCGGGGGCCCGTTGCAGGCTCCCAGGGACTCTGGGGGGTGCACATGCGTGGGACCTATGGTACCCCTCTGCTTTTCAATAGACAACGTGGCAGGCACTGTGCGGTGCCTGTCACGTTGTGCATTGGAATGTGCAACATGCATTTTTAGCATTGTGGCAGGCGGTGCTTTCAGCACTGCCCGCCGCAATGTTAAATAAGCGGGATGCGCTCACCACTGTGGCGGGCGCATCCTAATTGCCCCCACGGGACCCCCGCCCTTATGGCGGGAAGGTCCCTCTTCACGTCAGGATGGCGGGCGGGCCCGCCATCCTAATGATGCCCTAAGTTTCTTGCGGCTCAAAAGGCCAAGTTCAGAGCCTTAAACTCTATCCTCCTGGCTACTGGAAGCCAGTGTAGCTGTCTCAGGTGAGGGGACATGTGATGACGGAAGGGTACCCGGCAAATTAACCTCACCGCCGTGAGCGGTCGCGAGCATACGCGACCACTCGCAATGAGAAACCTGACCTCCTCGCGTTGAGAATCTCGCCGGGATGTTTATTTTCTACGCTCGCGATCGGCAACTTGATGTTGCTGATCGCGAACAAGGAAAAAGTCTTGCGGGGATGTCCTTTTGCTTGCTCGCGGTCGCCAACTTGATGTTGAGGACCGCGAGCAAGCAAAAAATGACCGCTGCACTACGCAACGCTACGCTACGCATGTTTGCACTGTTCTACGTGCAATTCGCGTAGTGCGAAGTAGAGCAAACTTCGCAAACTACGCGAGCGTAGCATAGTGCTTTGCCCAGGCTTACTATAAACCTGAAAGCAAAGTTGAATAGGGTGCCATTAATGGTTGCCTTGTTATCAATCAATAAGTCAATCAATCAGGGGTTGACCCTACTCGCCTGGTAGGGTCTCAAGGCACGGGGGGCTGCAGCTCTGTTGGGGTCATTTGAAGAGCCATGTCTTGAGGTCTTTTCTGGATTGCTGCAGTGTCTGGCTATGCCAGGCGTGAAGGGGGAGATCGTTCCAGGTCTTGAAGTTGTATGAGAGTGGTCTATAAGTCTTCTGCTTGGGTTTTGTGTGCGTTCTTGAGACAAGTTTGAGAACCTGATACTGACAAAACAAATACTCACCAACAATCAGATTTAACAGGTATGTGAATTAAGCTGTGCCATAAAAAAGTTGATACAAATAAGACTGAGTGTGAGAAAGCTAGATGAAAGTGAGCGGGAAGTTTGAGAAAAGTAAAAGGAAATGTTGGAAGTGAGTAGAAGATGAAAATAAAGTGTATTGAAAGCAAGGTATAGTTAAATATATTTACTTTTCACACATAATGATATAGCTATGCATACAGTAACAGAGCAAAGGGTACAGTGATGCATACATTTACATAGTCAGAAGGAAGCTAATGTGTGCACCCTTTTCTATACTCTTTCAGGCCTCCTTTATTCCCATTCACATACTTATACAGACAGTGTGATGCCTTTTCACGTATTCATACAGATACTCTTACACCCTCTCACATACACATACAGACACTGTTATACCCATTCACATACTGATTACAGAGACTCTCACATCATTCTGTATATACCCATAGAGAGGCTCTCACACCCTCTCACACACCCATATATAGACTGTCACACCCTGTCACATACACATTCAGATCTCCTTTATTCCTGTCCACACACCCATACCGACAGTCTGACACCCATTCCCATACCCATACAGAGACTCTCACACCCTCTCACATATCCATACAGACTCTCCCATCCCTTCACATACCCATGTAGATACCCTTATACATCTCATTTACATACCCATACAGAGACTTTCACACCCTCTCACATACCCAAACATAGACTGTCTCACCCTCTCACATACCCATATAGATAGTGTCATAACCATTCACATAGCCATACAGAGACTTTCACACCCTCTCAGATACCCATACATAGACTGTCACACCCTCTCACATACCCATACAGATAGTGTCATACCATTCACATACCCATAGAGACACTCACTCTCACATACCCATACCCATAGTGTTTTAACTGTTCACATACCCATACACAGACTCTCATAGCCTCTCACATACCCATACATAGGCCGTTACACCCTCTCACATACCCATACAGTGTCACAACCATTCGTATACCCATACAGATACTCTCACAGCCTCTAACATATCTATATGGACACACTTATACTCATTCAGATACCCATACAAACACTGCTACACCCTCTCAGATACCCCAAAAGATTCTCACATCCTCTCACATACCCAAGTAGACAGATTTATACCTATTCACATACCCATACAGACACTCACACTCCCTCTCATATACCTATGTAGACACCCTTATACCCTTTCACATACTCATACAGAGACTCTGACAGACTCTCACATATCCCTATATAGAATGTCACACCCTGCCAAATACCCATACACCACCCTTATTCCTATTAACATGCCATACAAAGACTCACACACCCTCTTGCATACCCATACATAGACTGTCACACCCGTTCATCTACAGATGCAGACAGTGTCACAACCATTCACATGCCTATACGGATACGCTCACACCCTCTGACACCCATACAGACACCCTTATACCCATTTGCATACCCATAGAGAGTCTCTTACACTTTTTCACATACCCATTTAGACCTTCTTCATTCCCATTCACATACTTATGCAGACAGTGTGACATCCATTCACAAACCCATAGATTGACACCCTCTCACATACCCATGTAGACACCCTAATACCCATTCATATTCCCATACACAGATTTTCGCACCCTCTCATACATAGACTGTTAGACCCTGTCACATACCCATACAGGCACCCTTATATCCATTCACATACTTCCAGATATACTCTCACAGCCTCTCACATATTCATACAGACACCCTTATACCCATTCACATAGCTATAAACAGACTGACACTCTTTCCCATACTCATTTAGACCTCCTTTATTCCCGTTCACACACTTCTACAGACAGTGTGACACCACTCACAAATGCATAAATACATAAATACACTCTTACACCCTCTCACATGCTTATACAGACACTGTTATACCCTTTCACATACTGATACAGAGACTCTAACATCCACTCACATACCCATAGAGAGAATCTCACACCCTCTCATTTAACCATACTTAAACTGTCACACCCAGTCACATACCCATACAGAGACTCTCACGTCCCTTCACATACCCATGTAGATACCCTTATACCCATTCAAATACCCATACAGAGACTCCTACACCCTCTCACATACCCATCCATAGACTGTCACACCCTCTCACATACCCATACAATGTTATAACCATTCACATACCCATGTAAAGATTCTTATATCCATTTGCATACCCATACGCAGACTCTTACACCCTCTCACATACTCATTCATAGACTCTCAGTCTCTCTCACATAAGTATACAGACAGTGTCAAAATCTTCCATATACCTATACAGATAATCTCACACTGTCTCATATATATATCTAGAGATACTTTTATACCCATCCACATACCCATACTGAGACTCTCGCACTCTCTCTTAATATGTTGTATTGCTTTGTGAGTAAACTAGTTACTGAGGGCCTCATGTAGGTAGCATACCAGTTACCACTTCTAAAATACCGAACGATACCGAATCGGTATTTTAGAAGTGGTAACTGGTATGTAGGTAATGAGTCGGTATTTTTTACCGAATCGTTACTAGTCGGTAATTACCGAATCGGTATTTACCGATTCGGTAATGAGGCATACCTTCCCATTGATGGGAAGGTATGCCTCATTACCGAATCGGTAAATACCGATTCGGTAATGGGGGGAACACATACAAGGGTGGCAGGGTGTCACATTGACACCCTGTTGCACCCCTGATTCGGCCATGTGTGCACATGTGGCACACATACATGCCCTAAGGGCATGTATGTATGCCACATTGCACACTGCTACGCACATAAAAATGCATTTACACATACATTCATTATTTACCACCAACTATAAGTTGGTGGTAAATACCGACTCTTAAACACACACACACACTCCCCCTACATCTCGATTTTGCTTTCGGAATTTACCGAATCGGTAAAATTACCGATTCGGAAAAGTTACCGATTCGGTAACATTACCGATTCGGTATTATTACCGAATCGGTAATTTTACCGATTCGGTAAATTCCGAAAGCAAAGTTTGTCCCCCTACATACCAATGGCCAAAATACCGGTCGGTAACGGTATAATTACCGAAAATCGGCCGTTACCGACCGGTATTTGGCTACCTACATGAGGCCCTTAGTGAATTAATAATTAGATGATTTAATCTTGACCTTAATGTATTGTTTATTATTTTTCCAGATATACAGTTTTGAAAAAGAAAAACTACAATGCCTGACAAAATGCAAAAAAGAAAGAAATAGAAGAAACAGTATTATCAACTTCAAAGTAAGACGGACAAACAAAATAAGGTGGAGAATGTGCAGAGGAAAAAAAGAAAAAATGATAAGAGTACTAGCAGTTTCTAAAAACAAATGTCGTAAAATGCAGAATGAGAGTACAATCTTATCTTAAAATGGAATTTGCATCTCAAGTGGAAAAAAGCAAGGAGTATGTGTAGGAAATGGTCTAAGAAATCAGAGAGTTTGTTATGGGGACTGACACAGTTTAAGGAGTTAAGAGCTAAAATGTTTCGCACTAGGGTAATACAAAATTTGCTTAAAAGGATGAAGAAATATAAGAGGAGAAGTGATGCATTTAAGCAAAAGCAATATATTGAGGATGTTGTTGAGAAAGCATTTGCTTTGAACAGGAAAGTGTTTTTATTAATATTGAATAGAATGAGGACACTAGATTAAACAGTGTTATGTATGAAGAAAAGAAGTGTTAGAATAAGGCTTATTAATTGTGAGAAGTTGACCTGGCATATGCTGGTCACTAGTTATAGTGGCCACATTGCACCAGTCCAATTTGACTCTTATGGTAGATAGGTTTAAGACAACCTTTTAAAGAAAGCTATCCTTGTGGTAGCTGTGGAGAGCAGCCTTCAGGCTAAGTCTCAGAGGAATGTAAAGCAGCTTGTTTTACCTTATAATCTCTTGAATTACCAAATGAAAGGACACCACACAGGTATATATATCAAATATATATGTATTTATTACTAGACACACTCTACTAATCTCTTTATGAGATTAGAACCAGGTACACATTCAATATGTCAACGTTTCATAATAAATTAAGCACAAATATGGCTGGGGTCAGGCTAAACATATGTCTAAACTGGTGTAGCACTTGTCTACATTCAGTTTGTTGATGCTCAGCGAGGCTGCTTGCCAAAGCAACACCATCAACTGACCCATCATCAGGGTTCTATGAGAGCAGGTCAGGGAGAGGGTCACTCTCCTCCTCCTGGTCCTCATCAGTTGCCATGAGCAAGCCCATGTCAGCCCTGTCCACATATGGCTTAAGTCTGTTGACATGGAGCACCCTAAGGGGGCTCCTGGGAGTTCCAAGATCCACCAAGTAGGTGACTTCACCCTTTTTCTCAACAATTGTATGGGGGCCACTCCACTTATCCTGGAGAGCTGCTGGGGCCACAGGCTCCAACACCCACACTTTCTGGCCTGGCTGATAAACAGTCAGGACAGCCTTTTAGTCATGCCAATCTTTTTGTAATTCTTGGCTAGCCTCAAGGTTTTTAGTTGCCTTCTTCATGTACTCTGCCATCCTGGAGCGGAGACCAAGTACATAGTCCATCACATCCTGTTTGGGAGGTTTGAGAGGTAACTCCCATCCCTCCTTCACCAGACATAAGGGTCCTCTCACAGGGTGCCCAAACAGAAGTTCAAAAGGGATGTAGCCAACCCCCTTCTGTGGAACCTCCCTGTATGCAAACAGAAGGCAGGGAAGTAAAAGGTCCCATTTTTGCCTAAGCTTTTCTGGGAGGCCTTTAATCATTCCCTTTAGGGTTGTGTTGAATCTCTCAACTAACCCATTGCATTGTGGGTGATAGGGAGTAGTGAATTTGTAATTGACACCACACTCCTTCCACATTGCTTTTAGATTTCCTGGCATAAAGTTTGTTTCTCTGTCAGATATGACCTCCTTAGGGAAACCCACTCTGGAGAAAACTCCAATGAGGGCTCTTTCTACCACAGGGGCTGTGGTAGTCCTGAGGGGTATAGCTTCTGGATACCTGGTGGCATGATCTACTACCACCAGTATAAATCTGTGCCCAGAAGCAGTTGGAGGGTCAAGGGGACCAACAATGTCAATCCCTACCCTTTCAAAGGGAACCCCCACCACAGGTAGTGGTATCAGGGGGGCCTTTGTTGTGCCACCTGACTTGCCACTGGCTTGGCAAGTGACACAGGAGCGACAAAACTCCTTGGTGTCCTCAGACATGTGTGGCCAATGAAAATGAGGGACAAGCCTGTCCCAGGTCTTGTTCTGGCCCAAGTGTCCTGCCAATGGGATATCATGTGCTAAGGTCAAGAGGAACCCCCTAAACTTCTGAGGTATTACCAACCTCCTGATGGCTCCAGGGGTAGGATCTCTAGCCTCAGAATATAGGTGCCCCTCATCCCAATAAACCTTATGGGACCCACTAGCACTCCCAGCAGCCTCAGCAGAAGCTTGCTGTCTAAGGGGTTCAAGAGTGGGGCAGCACTGTTGCTCTTTGCTCAGATCTTCCCTGGAAGCTCCCCCTGCCCCCCAAGAACTCAACCTGACCAGGCTCAAGTTCCTCTGGGGTAGTTCCTTCTTCAGGCTCTGCTTCTCCTCCCTCAGGAGGGGAATCTGAGATCTGTGACAGAAGGGAAGGCCCAGCCTTTACCCTACTGCTCCTCCTCTTGGGTAGCATCTGGTCCATAGTTTCAGGATCCAGAGCTGGTTCAGCTTTATGCATTTTGGCTTGTTACCTGGTCACAGCAAATACCTCTGCAAGTATGCCCAACGTCTCAGCATGAGTTCATAATTCTACTTCAGACCAGGCTGAAGTCTCCAGATCATTGCCCAACAAACATTCGACAGGGAGTTCTTCACTGACTACTACCTTTTTGAGGCCAGTTACCCCTCCCCAGGAGAAATTCACAACTGCCAGACTATGGTTGGTCCTGACATTGCTTGCATTGGTCACCTGGTACATTTCACCCAGGATGATCTGTGTTGGTTCCACTAGATCCTCTGCCACCATGGTGACACTAGCACCTGTGTCCCTAAATGCCAAAGCCTGTTTGCCATTTATGATAGGCTGCTGTTTGTACTTGCCCAGATTACTGGGGCTCACTAGGAAGGACATATCAAGGTCTCCCTCACAAACTAGCAATGCCTGTGTTGGTACTCTGACTAGGCCAGAGTCCACATCAGAACCCAGGTTCAACCCTACTACACCCTTATTCTGAGTATTACCTCCACCAATGACTGCACTAGGGGGAAGAGTTGCCTTAGGGGCTGGAGTGGTGGTGGTTTGGTCTTTGGACTTGGTACAATCAGAAGTTCAGTGCCCTTTCTGTTTACAGATTTTGCACCAGGGCTTCTTTTGGCCTTTTCCCTTTGCCGATTGTGACTCCCCACCAGATGCAGATTTTTGGGACCCTTGTGAAGACTTCTGGTCTTTTGACTTATCCCCACCTTTATCTGAGCCTTTAGGATCTTGCTTCTTAGTGTCACCACCTTGGTTCTGGGTTTTCTGCCTCACCCTGGTTCTGACCCATTTGTCTGCCTTCTTTCCCAATTCTTGGGGAGAGGTCAGATAAGAGTCCACCAGGTACTGATGCAACAACTGGTTTTGGAAATTATTAAGGATCTGTTCTCTCATTATCAGATTATACAATCCCTTAAAATTAGTTACTCTACTACCAACCAGCCAACCTTCTAGAGCCTTGGTTGCACAATCAAAAAAGTCCTGAGTCTGTGCTTTCTGGGTATCTCTGAACTTCAACCTGTACTGTTCAGTGGTTAAGCCAAACCCATCTATTAATGCTCTCTTCAGGGCTTCATAGTCATCAGCATCCTCTTCTTTAACAGTGAGGAGCTTATCTCTACCTTTATCTGAAAAGGAGAGCCACAAGATTGCTGCCCACTGTTTCTGGGGAACCTACTGAACTTTACAGGCCCTCTTCATAGTAGTTACCCATTTGTGGATATCATCCCCACTCTGGTAGGGAGGAACAACCTTGGACAGGTTCCTATGGTCTGGAATGTAATCTCTGCCTCTAGGGAGACTGTTGCTGCCACCAGAGGTATCTAACCCCTCTTTTCTAGAAGCTCTCTGGAGCTCAAAGGCTTCTCTATCTAAGGCCAATTGCTTGGTTCTGAGGGCAAGCTTGGCTTCCTCATACTGGAGCATCTTGTACCTTCTTTCAGAGGAGGTCTCTCAATGTGAGTAGGAGTTCCTCTGATGGACAGAATCTCTGTTAGAGTGGCATGAGTGGTCAGATTCCCTTGAAGGGGATCTAGGCCTCTCTTCCCCTCTATCAGCCCTCTTAGGGAGGATTCCTCTTTCCTGTTCAGACCTTTCTGGGTCTGGCCCTTCAATCACAGACTCCAGGTCATCTTGATTTTCATCATCAGACCTGGGTCTGACGATGGGCTGACCCACCCCCTGATCCAGATCCACCAGCTCCTAGTGCCAGTCTAAGATCATCTGCTACTAACAGACCTATCAGGTGTTGTGTGGAGGGACTCTGTCCTTGCTTCAGGTGTCTTGCAACACACAGGGCCTTTAAGTCACAGTAGCCCATGTCCTTGTACTGAAGCTGGGTGGACCCACTGGCTCCATCCCTTGAGGACATTCTAGTGTTATGCAGTGTTGCACTACCTACACTAGTTTGTGGCCTACTGAACCTAGCTTGAGCTGTAGCAAGGGTGTGCTTATCCCTTCACTAACAGCTCTAAGTTCAGTAGAACTTATTGATACCAAGCTTGACTTTATATGTACCTTGAGTACCTTAAGTGGTTTTCAGTTAGTAATTCAAATAGAGATTTTCTGGTAAAACAATGGCAAGCTGGAATCCCACACGCTGCCCACCAATGTGAGAAGTTGGCCTGGCATATGCTGGTCACTAGTTATAGTGGCCACCTTGCACCAGTCCAATTCGACTCTTATGGTAGATAGGTTTAAGACAACCTTTTAAAGAAAGCTATCCTAGTGGTAGCTGTGGAGAGCAGCCTTCAGGCTAAGTCTCAGAGGAATGTAAAGCAGCTTGTTTTACCTTTTAATCTGTTGAATTACCAAATGAAAGGACACCACACAGGTATATATATCAAATATATATGTATTGGGAGGAGCCTAGCGCGCATCCAAGATGGTCGCGTGAGCACAGGGCTCCCCGGACCCTTTCTGCTCCCCGGAATAAATCCTGAGACTATCCTGATTTGGTGCATGGAATCTGGGAGATGAAGACCAGCGGATCATATATCTCTTTTCGAAACTCTAATTGGACCTGGGAATCCTGAGTTATCGTCGCCGGAACTTTTGGGACCCACCCGACGGAGGTGGCCGGGGTGGAGGTGACCCGTGGGGCCGGGCTGCAATTGAACAACAGCGGCCTCAGCGCGGTGCCAGTTACCGATTCTGCACTTTCGGTTTCGGTTTTGGCCTTCAGGAGATCGGCTGGCGTGCGTGCCTAAGGTGGCGAGGTGCCTCCTGGGCCTCTGCCCGAGGTTTGCTTTCACCTACTGGCGGGTCTGACGCCTCCGACCCCTACACCGGCAGTTTGTGGTCCTTTCGCTGGCACCCGCGCACCCCTTGATCGGAGGTCCCATTGAGTGACTGCGCTCACATGGCGGGCAAAGGGGGTCCGGAGGGGCGCAAGACCAAGGCTTCACTACGCGGGGGAGCGGTCCAGAGCAACAACATGGACCGCTATACCCAGGGTAGGGGGTCCCCTGGCGCTGCTGGCCTCTCCCCGGATGCTGCGGGGGGAGGCACGACCGTCGCTGCGGAACCTTCCCTACAGGACATTATGGGCGCCATCGAGGGCATCAGGGAAACTATCGCGACGCAATATGAGGCCCTGGCCCGTAAGATCGACACTGTCGCGATCGACGTCACCCTGATTCGGGCCGACCTCTCTAAAACCAACAAAAAGGTCCAGGCCCTTGACACACGGACCTCCACCCTGGGTGCGGAGGTGTCGGATCTGCGGGCCGCGCTTGGGGACATTAGAGTGGTCAACGACCATATGGCCCGGCGGCTTGAGGACTTCGAGGGACGGGCCCGACGCAACAATATCCGCATCATTGGGGTACCGGAGTCCTCCGACAGCCGCCCGGTGGACCTCGTGGTCGAGGAACTTATCCTGCAGCAGCTGTCCCCGGTTGGCCTAAGCAAATTCTTCGCTGTGGAGCGGGCCCATCGAGTTCCCGGCGGCCGGCCGCGGCCGGGGGCCCCCCCGAGGCCTATCGTGGCTAAACTGTTCCACTACAGGGACCGCGATGCTATTCTGCAGGCTTCACGGACCCGTGGCCCGGTCCGCTACGAGAACTCGACCATCAACTTTTACCCGGACTTCACGCAACTGGTCCAGAAACAGCGGATGGGATTCCAAGGGGTGAAGCGCCGTCTCCGCGAGCTAGGCCTGAAGTATTCGATGCTCTACCCGGCGAAACTTCGAGTGGAGCATGGAGAGCGGACAGTCTTTTTTGACACTCCTGTGGCCGCAAGTGACTGGCTGGACTCGCTGCCGGACGGGGGTGGCCGGCCCGGGCCCTCTGGGGGCACCGCAGGTGACGGGTCCCCTTAGACTGACTTTTGGTCCTTGCTTTTGCGGTTTTGCACTGTACAGTTGGGTCTTACTTCTTTTGCATACTGTGTTTTACCAGGACCCGTGAGGGGTGCGGGCGGGTTCGGGTCCCTTTCCTCCTCCGGGGTCTTTTTGTAGAATGGGGTTAGTGGGGCGACAGGCACACTGCAAGTTGGGGGGGGTCTTTGGCCCGCAGGGGTGCAGGGTGGGGGGCGTTGGACTTGGGGTGGGGTTGGGGGGGAAGAGGGGTTGTTTAGTTGTGTGTTTTTTGTTTACAGGGCGAGGTATTGATTTTTATCCATATTTGGGAGCGGTGCTGCGGGCTGGGGGCCTCTTGCTCTATTGGAGGGGATGGGGGGAGACGGGTTGAGGCTTATGTCGTGGAACGTCAATGGGTTGGGGGACCGTATTAAGCGGGGTGTTGTACTGCAATATTTGCGTCGTTTGACTCCTGATGTGGTGTTTCTCCAGGAGACGCATTTGGTCGGCAATGTCTGCCATGCGATGAACAGGGGGGGATACCGCCTCGTAGCCCATTCTGGTTTCACAACTGGCTCCAGGGGGGTGGGCATTCTCCTGCGAACCTCCCTTCCGGTGGAGATCACGAGGATAGTCTCGGATGACAGAGGGCGCTATGTGTGTCTGATTGGGAGGTGGGAGGGGCAGCCCCTTATCCTGGTTTCAGTCTACGTCCCCCCGGGCCTCCAGAACTCCACCTTTACTGATTTGGGTCGAATGCTGCTTGACCTCCCGGACGGCCTCCTGCTCATGGGCGGGGACTTTAATTCTGTGGTTTCGGGTGAACTGGATCGTCACCCACCGAGGACCCTCCCCGCTGCCCAGTCATGGCTGGGTGGGATGTTGGAGACCTTCGGCTTGGTGGATAGTTGGAGACTAATGCATCCGACCCAGTGCCAGTTCACCTTTCACTCGGGGGCGCATGGGAGTCTCTCCAGGTTAGACTACTTCCTTATGCCCGCGGCGCAGACTGGTCGGATTCGAGAGGTCAGACACCTGGCGCGTGGTATCTCCGACCATTCTCCGCTGTGGCTTCTCTTTGACACCGGGTCGCGGTCCGCGGGGCGGATAGCTCCCATTAACCCCTGGTACCTGCGGGACCCTGTGACTCGTGACAGCCTGGTTAAGGCCATGGACCAATACTTCAGTGAAAACGAGGGGTCGGTGTCGTCTGCATTGTCCCTTTGGGAAGCCTTTAAAACTGTTATACGCGGACACGCCCTCGCCCAGATAGTGGTGGCCAAGAAGGTTAGGAGCGAGGCGGTGGTGAAGCTGGAGACTGACGTCTCGGGGCTGGAGTCGGCCTTGGAGGCGAATGTTACTCCGGACGGGCTACATGCCCTTAGCCTGAAACAGTTCGAATATAGGTCCCTGGTCACTGACGCGGCCAAAACTATGTATAGGGAACAGCAGGGCCGATTGTATGACGCGGGGGACAAGGCGGGAAAGTTGATTGCGTGGCTGGACAAAAAGGAGAGAGTGAATCGTGTGGTCCCCGAGTTGCGTGCTGCGGATGGTGTGTGTGTGACTGAGCCGGATGAGATTGTGGAATGCTTCGCTGACCACCTCCGGGCGGTGTACTCCCCGGTGACTGACAGGGACGAGGATGACTCTCGCCTCCTACTGAGAGATATTGCTCTGCCCGGCCTGTCCGTTGAGGACCGGGAGCGGCTGGACGCCCCTTTATCGTCGGATGAAATAGCGACCGCGATTCGTTCCCTTCGCTCGGGCAAGGCTATGGGTCCTAACGGTCTGCCCATTGAACTATACAAATTGCGCCCTGATAAGCTTGCGCCCTTCCTCAGCCGCATGTTCCGCGACTCTCTTGCGGCGGGTTCCCTTCCGGCCGACCAGCGCTTGGCCACTATAGTCGTTCTCCCCAAGGAGGGCAAGCCGCGTGACCGCTGTACCTCTTACCGGCCTATTTCACTGCTCAATGCGGAGCCTAAAATCCTGGCGAAAGTCCTGGCCAATCGATTGCTGAGTGTCGTGTGCGACCTTATTCATCCGGACCAATGCGGCTTTATCCCGCACCGCAACACCGCTCTTAACTTGCGGCGTCTGCATGGGGTCCTCGCCAGGGCGGAGCTCCTCACCGAACCGGCCGTGCTGGTTTCTTTGGATGCCACGATGGCATTTGACACTATTGAGTGGCCATTCCTCTGGGCCGTCTTGGATAAATTCGGCTTTGGAGAGGGATTTATTGGCTGGGTGAGGCTCCTTTACACGGGACCCATGGCTCAAGTGGTGGTGAATGGGCGGGTCTCTCGGCCCTTTGCCCTCGGCAGGGGCACGAGGCAGGGGTGCCCGTTGTCCCCGTTGCTTTTTGCTCTCGCCCTGGAGCCACTCGCTGCCTGGCTCCGTTGGGAGCCCTCGCTTAGAGGGATCCGGTGGGGCCCGGGCTTTGAAGATCGGGTCTCGCTGTATGCGGACGACATTCTCCTGTATCTCACCTCACCGCGGCAGTCACTCAACGTCCTCTTTGATGTTCTGACCTCCTTTGGGAACAATTCGGGTCTCACGATCAATTGGTCTAAATCCTGCGTTTATCCCATCGCTGGTGGTCCTCCTCTCTTGCCGCCTCGGCTCCCGATTCAAATATCTCTGAGCGGCTTTAAGTACCTGGGGATATACGTTTCGCTGGACCCGGTGGCTCGTTACGAGCAGAATCTTCTGCGTCCACTTCGGCGACTGCGTGAGGACACGGCCCGGTGGTGCAGGCTGCCCCTGTCCCCGCTGGGTCGGTCCGCGCTGTTTAAAATGATGTCCCTTCCCAGGTTCCTCTATGCACTCCAGAACTCCTTCGACGTTATCCCAGTGGCCTACTTTCGGGAGGTGGAGAGCCTGCAGAGGAGACTGGTGTGGAACGGCCGGGCGCGTATTGCTCTTGCCAAGCTCACTCTCCCCTGGTATGACGGGGGCATCGCGCTTCCTGACATTCGCAGGTACTATTGGGCCTCGCAGCTATCTGCCATTAACCACGCCACGTATGCGCCCGGCTTGAATCCGGCGTATGAGATGGACAGGTTCCTGCTTCCCGGCGGGAACTACAACAGGGCACTTTATTCCCGCCTGGCTGACCGGACCCTTACGGGTCCTACTAAGATTGCTGTGCGGACCTGGAGGGCTGCCACTGCGGCCATGGGCTGGAGTGAGCGAATGACATGTGCTACTCCCTTGTTTGCCTCCGACCGCCTGGGCAGCCTGTGGACCACCAAGGGGTTTGACCAGTGGGACACGATTGGTATCAGCAAAGTGGGAGACCTGTGGCACAAGGGCACGGTCAAGACTTTCGCGGTGCTCCAGGCCGAATACGAGCTGACCGACAGGGAGTTCTTCCGCTACGCCCAGGTTCGACACGCCCTGCTCTCGGTCTTCGGGGAGGGGACCAAGATCCCTGTTTCCTCGCCCCTCGAGGACCGCGTACTTGACGGACATGTCCCTGATAGTACTATTTCTTTAATTTATAAAAAATTGATTAATCACCGGGCGGATCTCCTGGTGCGCCTTCGGGAGGCTTGGACTGGGGATGGGGTCGAATTGGATGACGAAGACTGGCAGTCTGCACTGTCGTCCCCCAAGGAGGTTGCCATTCCGGCTCGTCTCCGGTTGGTACAGCTCAAGATTCTCCACCGGGTGTATGTTACGGGTCCGCGCTTGGTCGCGATGGGATTTTCCGACGACGGGCTCTGTAAGCGAGGCTGCGGGCTCAGCGCCACCTTTCTTCATATCCTTTGGGAGTGTCGCGAGGTGGCGGACTACTGGCGCCGGGTCCACACGGTTATGGGACAGGTCACCGGGGTTGTGCTGCTGCCGGAGGTGCGTCGCTGTGTCCTGAATGTGTGGGAGCCCAATGACTACAATGCGGCTCAGACTCGGTGGGCGGCCCTAGGGAACATGATTGCCAAGAGGGATATAGCGCAACTTTGGGGCGCTCAACGGCCGCCCACCGTGTCAGTATGGAAGGAGAACATGGACTGGTGTATGTTTCGGGAGAAGACAGTGTATGTGGCCCGTGGCAAGCCGGGGGCATGGGGTAGAATTTGGGGTCAGTGGAATGCGTATCGCGGAGGCATCTGTACGCCCCCCCTGGTAGACACTGATATCGCCATGTCCCCCTGACCCTTGACGGCTCCTGGCGCTTTTTGTAACAACTCCATATGGACGTTCATCTCCCTTGATCCCCTTCCCCCCCCCCCTCCGTCCCCGGCCTCCCGGTACTCCTCTCTTTAGCGGATTGCTCGAATGTTCTGACTGGAGTTTCCCGGGGGGAGCCTGAACCGCACCGGTATCCCTCGTAACTCGCCTTGTGTTTTTATTGTTTTTTCTTTTGTTTCTGTTACTGTTGGACTGATGCTTGCTGTTCTTCGAGAACTATCTTGAGCCACTGCGGGGCAGTGCCCTGGGAACGGACTGCAGCCTTGATATGTATATATTTCCTTATGTACCTAGCGGCCGGCCCGGGTGGTTGTAGGCCCATACTTGTAACCGAATTATTGTTCAATAAAAACTTTTTCAAAAAAAAAAAAAAAAAAAAAAAAAAAAAAATCGCCTGTATAACTTAAACGCAATTTCTCAACTGCTTACAGGTGGTACAGTAGTGCTGGATCTAGGATCCAACACTGACCTAGAAAAAGTAACCATAATCCCACTTACCTGCTAAGTGAATTTCCTTCCATAGGATAACGTTGGTATTTTGATCAGCAAAAGTTTCTAAGTGTCAACTTTTAAAATAGCAAAATATTGCTTAAAAATCACAACAGTAACTAAAACGAATTTACTCACTTGTTTCCAAGAACTGTCCCAGGACTGAATCTAGGATCCAGTCCTGGATTTAGAAAAGTAATCCTGAAAGTAATTAATTGCATATAACTTAAAATTCCCATTGAGCTCAATGTATTATTGTGATTCAAATTGTGTTGCCTATTGCAATAAACTGTAACTATGACCTGCAAAAGTCAATTGCCTATTGCAAAGTATTTAACTAAAGCATCTCATTCTGAGAAAGTATATTTTGATACCTATTGTTGGTTCTAAAATAAAACAACAATATCTTTTGTATGCAAAAAAAAAAAAAAAAAAAAAAAGTATATATGTATTTATTACTAGACACACTCTACTAATCTCTTTATGAGATTAGAACCAGGTACACATTCAATATGTCAACGTTTCACAATAAATTAAGCACAAATATGGCTGGAGCCCTAGGGGCATACCAGACCATATACTAAGAAAGTGGTATAAGGAGGTCGACTTGCAAAATAACAAAGCCTAGGGCCTAGGAAATCGCTGGGGCTTCACAACTGCAGTGTTAGCAGGTAAGTAACAGGCCCACGGGAGACGAGTGCAGTGTGTGAACACAGCCGCGGGTTTCCTATTGGTTATAATGGTGCAAGTCGCGGTTAGATTTTTACAGTTCTAGGGTACTTCTAGGAAGACTTCAAGCAAGCCACTTACAAGGTAAGTATTTCGAGAGCCAACACACACTTGGGCACTGGAGTGCACGAGATACCTCACCCAGGGAAGCCGGGTGCATAGGTGTCTTTTGGTGTCGGGTCGCGTCGCTGTTTTCTAAGGAGACCAAAGAAGACTTGCTGCTTGCTTCGTCTGAAGAAGTGTCCGGTGGAATCCGAAGGTGGATTCAAGATGGATGAGACCTAGAAATTGAGGGGACAGTGTTCAAAGTCACTTGCCAGTGACCGGTGGCCAGCAGGATGGATGACCACAGATGTTGCGTCGATTCAGGTACTTGATGGTGTTTTGACTCTTCGCTCACGAGGTCCAGGAGAGATCGATGATGACCAGCAGCTGGATTTGGAGTGTTCCACAACGTCTGCAGATGATGGCAGTATTGACAACCGGATTGGAGCCAACAAGCCTTGGCAAATGCAAGTCTTGTGTAGACTGAAGAAAGTCAATGGTGCAGACCAGCAAGGTGTGATGGACTCACCCAGCAAAGGTAAGTGAGGGCAGGCCCGGAGCAATCAGGAGAACCCTTTGAGTTGTTAAGAAAGTCTTTGGGGGACCCCCTAGCCAATGGGCAAGTGATTGCAAAGACGCCGCCACAGGAAATGCTTCACAGGAGCCCGCGATCACTCAGGATGGGGTAGGCTGCAGATTTTTGGTGCAAGACCTGCTGGGGGCTTGGGCCACAGATGGTCCAATGCACAAGTTCGTAGAATGTTGTTTACGGTTTGCACTTGACAATAGTGCATGGTCCCCGGGTATTGCTGTTCCTCATCACTCGTGGGGTCCAGACGCCACAGCTTTGCTGGGGACTCAAAATGGCCATCAACAGGTCAGAAAATTTGCTTCTGGGGTCGCAGGGACTTCAGATTCTAGCGGGAGTGGGAAAGTTTGCAACCGTAGATTAAGGGTTTTGGTTCCTGCCAAGCAGGGGAGTCACTCCTTGACTCCAAGGGAGATTCTTCTGTCTTCCAAAGGTAGTGGAACGTCGAAGGACCAGGATTCTTCTTTGTAGAGCATCGTCCAGGGTTATCTGATTTGTAAAGGCAATGCTTGCTATCTTATAGTGAAGATAGGGGAGGGACTAGCTCTATGACCACTCCTCTAGGAGGGTCAGGGGAGGGGGTGGTTACACCCACTTCCCTTTGTCCAGTTTTGCACCAGAGCAGGGACAGGTAGCCCCTGAACCGGTTTGAGCTGGCATATACACAGAGGAGCCTACTGCTTCCCGAGTGCAGGACTTCAAAGCACTCTAGGAGTGCACCCACCTAGCTCCAATACACTAAATCCTGTCTGGAAGGTGGTGAGACCTCCCTGTGACAGGATGCCTTTTGTTGGGCCTCCTCCACTGCGAGTTTCAGTCTGCAGCAGGAGGGCAGCCCAGTGTCTGTGCTGGTGGCATCCATTTTGTGATGCCAGGATTTCTATCGTTTTACATGTCGTCCCCTCTAGAAGGGTGAGATCATGCTCTCACATCATGGACTGATGTGGGGGTATGATTCCAAGTTGTTTGACACCAAACACGACATGTTTTGATGCAGTCATTCCAAAGTTAGCACTTTAATGCACTTAAGAGTATATGGTTTAACCGCATCCACAAACAGCCATAGAGAATAGATTCTGGTAGCTGCAGAGGGGCCCTGCTCAGGCAGAGGCACCCCCTCACATTGTAAACCACGCACCCTGCCCTCAGGATTGATAGGGCCTGCCATAGGGGTGGCTGATAGGTTTATATGTGTGTGTATGGTGAGATATAGGAACTTATATCTCAGTGAGGAGTGCTAACACTACCTCACACAGGCTGCAGTAGCAGGCCTGTGGTGTCAGATTGAGTCTGCTTCCCAGGGGTGGCATAATACATGCTTCAGCCCCTGGTAGGCCTGTGAAGTACCAATGCCCTAGGTACCTAAGGTACCATATACTAGGGGCTCATAAGGTACCACAGTATCCAATCACTAGTGCATCTAATATGCACACCAAGCCGTTTAGAGAGAACAGTGAGACTGAGGCCCTGATTAGCACGGACCCAGCCAGACTATAGCCAGAAACTAGTGTATACATCAGAAAAAAAGTGGGGCAACATAAGTGCAGATCCTACTCTCCTACATTAGTAGAACTAATTTTTGAAACATTTTTAAAGGTGAATGGAAGCACACATCTAGTGCAGAAACGTTTTTCAATGAGAAAAGCTATATCCAAGAGAATACACTAGTGCATGCTATTGATTTAACTGGTTATTGTTATGAAGTAAATGATGGTACTCCTGTTGCAGAAGAGGAGATTATTCCTAGGAATGTTGAAGAAGTGATAGCTGAAGCAGAGCAAGGAAGGCATAGACAGGCCCCAGTATACAAATGGAATTGTAGTGGTATTTGCAGTATACGTCAAGAATCAATTGATATATTATAAAATTTTATAAGTGACTTTCGATGCAGAAGTCTGAAAAAGAAAATTTCAATTTTGCAAGGATGAGATCCATGCAAAGTTAGGAAATATAGTAATTTACAGGAACTTTTACTGGCATGTCTTTCAAGGAACATTTGTTGAAGCACGTTTCATGATTTTAAGATGCTAGCTGTTCACCACTCCAAAATATGAACTTTGGTTAGAAGACTTTATTATGTAAAAACTCCTGCTTTATGTTTAGGCGAGATGAATAGAACTTTATTGTATAGGACATTAGCAGAGGTAGAGAACGTTTGTGAAGATATTCAGTTTAGGTTGTTTGATCCAGACAAGTTCAGTAAAAATGAACAGTTGGTAGCTGGAGGTGTAGAAGAACAAGATACAGAAATTACAACTAAAAACTTTGCTCAAGCGAATTCAAAGTTTAACACAGTTTCCAAAAAAAAACCCTGGGCCCGATTCACAGAACTAACTTAAGACAAAATCCTAAACTTACTACCATTTTGGTATTCACAGAATGCACTTACTGATTTTGGTATTCACAGAATGCACTTACTACTTTTGGTATTCACAGAATGGATTTACGACTACTAACTTTACGTCCGCACTCGCGCCGGAAATTTCGGCCCGGAGGCGGAGCTTCCGGGCCGGAGGCAGGGCTTCCAGGCCAGAGGCGGGGCTTCCAGGCCGGAGGCGGAGCTTCTGGCCCAGAGGTGGAGATTTTGGCCATGGCTAAATCTCCGCCACTGGCCGGAACCCCCACCTCCGGGCCGAAAGCTCCGCCTCCGGCCTGGAAGCCCCGCCTCTGGGCCGGAAGCTCCGCCTCCTGGCCGGAATTTCCGGCCCGAGTGCGGACGTAAAGTTAGTAGTCGTAAATCCATTCTGTGAATACCAAAAGTAGTAAGTGCATTCTGTGAATACCAAAAGTAGTAAGTTTAGGATTTTGTCTTAAGTTAATTCTGTGAATCGGGCCCAAAGTGTTTGTGTTTGTTGTTGATGCACACACTACAAAACGCAAACTCAGAATGTAGTTGTGTACTGTAAAATTGAAAAAAAGAGAACAATGATAAGAGGCAAGAATTTGGTGCAAATTTATTTGGTGAGGAAAGATTTTATTTATCCACAGAACAGATTATCTGTAAGTACTGCTATGACAAGTTAGAGACTAATAAAATGCCAACTCGAGGTGTACATAACAAGTTAGAATTGGTATCCATTCCACAAGAGCTTAAAGCATTGAATGTTTATGTATCCGTTTTTGTACAACATACATATCCTTTTCAAGCAATAGCTCGTATGGAGCCCGAGACAGGTAAGTTACCTCCAACTGAGCTCCAGAGAGGACTAAAAGGAAGAGTTGTGTATTTACTTTTAGAATATTGAATCTGTAAGAGGAGATAGAGAGATAGAAAAACCACTTATCATTTCATTAAATAGGGTTCCAACAGAGAATAGAAAAATCTGGCAAGAGTTAGTAGATGTGACTAAAGTTAAAAAAGCAACATTATACCTTGTTCTACATAATATTTGCTATAGAAATGTTGATGGTGCTGAAAATGAAATTTGCATAGAGGATGATACCTTACCATCATGCAGAGAGATTGAAAAAGTGGATCAATCTAGATCAAAAGAAATGTATGAACACAATAGCATCCATAGAAGTCATTGGTGATGCTATTTGAATTGTTTCAAATGAAGGAAGAAAAAGGAAGTCCCCTAAGTGTCTGGGAAAAACGTTTAGAGGCTCGTTGCTTACCGCAAATGTTTCCCACTGGAGTTGGTGGATGGTATGATGACCACCCTGTACAGATACCAGCAGCTGAATGTCGCTCAACACGATTATACTCGGAGGAACCAAGATTTCATCAGTGCATTTCATGCATATTTCATCTGCTGTTTGAGAGTGACTTGTCTGGGCTTTCTTATGCTGTGAAACATATATTGAAGACAGGCGCACATCTTCAAAATTTGTCTGCAAGGAAATATGTTGATAAAGTTCGAGACAAAGATCAAAACTTGGAAAATAACTTAATGAATTTGACAGCATGCGAAGGGGGAACAAATGAGTATTGGCATCGTCGTCATGGCACACTCAAATGTATGTTGAAAAACCTACGAGCACTTAATTGGTTTGTTACACTTAGTTGTGCTGAATACACATGAGATGATCTGCTCGAAGTTTTTAGAAAAGCAAATTCAAATATTGAGGACAATAATGTAAAGATAGCAGGATAACTTTGGTCTTTGGATCCTGCTAATGTTTGCAGATATTTTAACCACAGATTCCAAGCCAAGCTGTTTTTCATCTGCAACAAAACTAATCCTCTTCTTGGTGAAGTAACTGTTTTTTGCCCTAAAGAGTACCAAGCAAGAGGTGCTCCTCATATTCACATGCTGTTAGGGATAAAAGATGTTCCAACATTTGGAACAGAGAGTGAAGAGTGTGTGCTCGCTTTCATAGAACAGTATGTGACGTGTGCCATCCCGAAACACACTATTGTCAAAGGACTGAGACAACAAGTTCTGTGGTTTCAAACACATACATGTGAAAAATACTGCCATAGAAAATACAAGATCTAAAGGAAAGTTTTACACCAGATGTCACTTTGGATTCCCTTGACCTGTTATTTCACAAAAGAAGAGTGAACAGCTTTTTGACTGCAGTGGGACATATAGTAACACGGAAGATACCAAAAAATACAAGATGAGAACAACAGAGGTGTGGGAATACATTAATAATTACAACGCAGTCATTCCAAAAATGTGGAATGCAAATATGGACATACAATTTGTTGCAGACAACTCTATTGCTCGGTGTGTCACTTCATACATTACAAAATCTGAGAAGACTGAGATGAAAGAGATGTGGCAAGAGATTAGTGCAGAAAAGAGTCTAACAAAAAAGGTGTACAGCTTCAGTTTAAAAATGTTGTTGCATAGGGAGATTGGTTCTTATAAATGCTCGGAAAGGTTGAGCTCGGCAAGTTTATATTCTAGGTCAAGGGGAATTTGGGTAGGTTTAGGCCTTGCAAGTACATGAAATAGAGTGTTAAAGTATTTTCTAGAAATTTAGTATCTAGCAGAGTTTGACCCATAAGGTACGGACATAGTAAAAACAAACATGTTGGATACATACTACCCAAGAAGTGTACACTTGGAAAACATGCGTCTATATGAAATATTTCGGTACTATAGCTACAGAAGCAATGTAAAAGAAAACATGGAAAAAGGCAAATTTTCTGTTCTCTGATGTGATGGTTGTTTAGTAAAACATGCAAAAGGAAATCTCGTTAACGATGAGAAACTTAGTAGCCAAACTCAAGAGAAAGGAGAGTTTTTTTATTTGGCTCATCTTCAACTTTTCAAACCTTGGTGTGCAGAATCTGAATTACTTGAAGGCTATGATTGCTATGAATATTCTTTTAATGCTGTAAAAGCCAGTAGTCAGTGTTCAGTCTTTCAAACAATACGCAAATATAAGTGTTGAGATTCAACAAGAAGCAATTGATGCAGAGGTAGCTAGATAAAGTTCTCAAAGCTGTCAAAGTTCTGCACCACTTAGTCAATATCATCTTGGAGCACCTGTTATTCAAAGTGAAACTGCAATAGCAATGAATGAGGTGGAAACTGCATCGGAACAAGCTAGACAGAAAACTGAAGATCTGGAACAGTTAGTTGCATAACTCAGCAGTGAACAGAAAGATATTTAAATGGAAGTAAAAGAGAAAGTAGTACATGGATTTCTCCATGACAACAAAGAATGCAGTTGCTCTTCCTTTAAACCAATTCTATTATGCATTAGGGGTCAAGCTCGAACTTGGATAGGCTTTTTAATTAAAGTGCAGACCGCTTACCTACAGAGGACAACACAATCAAATTTGCTGTATGTAGTGACAGCACCAACAAGATTAGCTGTACACAATATTAAAGGAATTACTCTACATCGACTAATAATGCTACCTGTCGAACATGACAATAAACTGTAATACCACAAGTTATCTGGTGAGGCATGTAATGAGGTGGCAAGAGCTTTTAATCTTTAATGAGGTAAGTATGGACTTGCTTTCATTCACTTATGAATTCAACACATTTTAGGAACATAGTACGATGCTCTCTTCGAAAAAAAGCACTTAACTGTGTTTGGTGACCTCCTGCAGCTAACCCCTGTGAAAGGAGAACCTGTTTTTGAGACCCGTTGTCCATGAACAAACACGTAATTCATTAGGAAGTATTGGAAATGTAAACATATGGCTTAATTTCCAATATAAGTAACTGTTGAAAAATATGCATCAAGCGTCTGATAAGGTATATGGAAATATTCTGAAGGACATTAGATTTGGAGTTCTGACCAAGGAAGGTAAGAGTACCTTACAAAGTCGACTTATCAAAAAACTATTGTCTTCTAACAAGACTCCAGCACAGCTCATGTTCAATTAGGTTGAAGATGGAACATCCATATTGTGTTTAATGCCTACACTTCAAGAGTGCAGCAATTTCAATGAGCACCAGGGAGTAACAATACTGCTGACTGAGAAACTGCAACCAAAATTGGATTCTTTAAAAAAATCTGTATCTAGGACTGCTGGATTACAAAAGCGTTACGTGTTTATAGAGTCATTTTGCAGCAAAATGTACATGTTGAGGAAGGCTTAGTAAATGGTGCAATGGGTGAAGTAATTGATTTTATTAATTTTCCAAATAAGAATGAAGTTGAGTATGTAGCTGTAAAATTGGATCATATTGATGGCGTGAAACAGATTGGCCAATGTGTTGTATTGTTTTTGCTTCTGAAAGACTTATATGTGAGGCATCAACAGTTCAATCTCACAAACGGGTTCAATTGCGGAGTAAAGTACATCAACAATACCACTCCAAATACACTATACTCACAAAAAATATCGAGATGTTATCTATTACTGACTATTGTGTTGGTGCGCGGAAGTGATAGGGCATTGGTCTTTTAAAGCTGAGAACCCTCACTCACCCAAAGGTGACAAGCTTCATCACTGGGTTCCCTCTTGCACACTGTGGCCGCAAGGTTCACAGTGTGGGCTACAACTCTCCTGTAAGAAGAGGAGCGTGAGGTGTTTTGATCGTAAAGCATCCAATGGAAGTACGGAGTGAGGGGCAGAGTGCAAATAAGGTGAAAAAGTGTATGAAACTAACTCAAAGGAGACACAATCTACTTTAATAAGTGTCCCAAATGGTTTGGACTAAAAAGGTTAGTGAATAGGGGTATGGATGTTCCCTATAAAAGTAAGGTCAACATGTTTCTGTCTTGGGCGACCTGTTGGTTCATGGCATTCATAAGGACCCACTTCAACAGCAAAATTAGGGAGAAATCATAGGGTTTCAGTTGGAAAATATAAATGGTATCAACTGCTATGCTAATTTAGTTCTGGATGTAGCCTTTCATTTACATCTAGTAAATGCAACTGAGCATAAAGAACGCAGCAGGTTCTGCTCAGAACTATATCGTTTGCTACAATGTTTATGTAGTAGTAGGACTGTACTGCATTCTGCTTCAGGAATATGACATGTAGTAGACATAATCAGTGGATCTGTACTATTTTCACAGAACTCTCAACAAGACGCACAATAATTTATTATGGTGATCTTTGGACATTTGGAACAAGAAGAAGTGAATATTGAAGAGTTATTTGGTCTAAATTACAAATGGGATCATGATTGTGTGGATTGCTCTTTTACATCTACTACTAATATAAATTCTAAAAGGTTGATCTGTTTAACATTATCGGATTTGAAAACTGTATCATTTGACAACCTAATAAGAAATGCAAACCAGAAAATGATCTGCCCAAATTGTAGATCTTATTGCATGTCTACATTACACATACACAGAAGTGGTAAATACATTATATTGATGCTTCAACAATTTAGAGCAGATGGATCAAAAATAGAAAAGGAAATTTCAAATTTTAAAGCTGGACATATTTTAATTTCTGGTGGAACATACACAACACTAGCTATAATTTTTCATGAAGGAGTACATCTAACTTCAGGGTCACTACACTGTGTACTTAAAAAGTCTAAGGGTCTGATTATGAGTCTGGCGGTCCAAGGACCGCCAGACTTGTGGTGGCGCGGTGGTCCAGCCATCGGCACACTTGCGGTCTGACTGCCTGATTACAACTTGGCCGGTCGGACAGCCCTGGGACCGTTGACGCTGCCAGGGAACCGCCGTTCCCTGGAAGTGGCGTGGAGGTCCAGACACTGCAATATGCTTGGCGGGACTGTGGTCCCGCCAAACATTTTACGATTTTCCTCTCCACCAGGGTTTTCATGGTGGTTCCACTGCCATGAAAACCCTGGCAGAGAGGAAACAGGCCCCCTGTGCCTCCACCACATGTGCATGCACACGGGGGGCATAACATGTGCCTCCCTGTGTGCATGCACATAGGTTCCTGCACAGCATGGACTTTCAATTCCATGCCATGCAGGAACCTTGTTGTGCAGTTCCATTCTGGTGCCTTTGAAAGAGGCAACGTCATGGGACAGCCACGATACCCACCCACCAGACTACTTAAAAGTCATAATTTGGCGGGCAGCAGCGACCTGTGGCAGATCGGTGGCATGACAGTTTGCACCGCCTCACCACCACTCTTTCAAAAGTCATAATCAGGCCCTAAGTGGATCAACGGTGTAATGACAGTAACCTGACATTTAAACAGAAACTGCCATTTAAGCTTCCAATTTCATACCTTTTCTTTTTACGATCTAAGTTCGGAGAAGGATTTTTTCTTTAAAAAGTGATTTACTGTGTTTGCCCTGTATGGATTATTAGTCTTTAACCGATTCCGTGCCTTGGATGTATAGGTTATGTCCAAGGCTGTGGCGCTCCGGTGTAAAGGAAGTAACTGTTACATCCAAGGCACACTATTTGAAATCCCTCTGCTGTTAACAGCAGAGGCATTTCCTTTTTTTTCAGCCTCAGGAACTGGGGAAGAGCTTTTTCAGCTGCCTGAGGCATTTTGTTTTCAGTGTAGTGAGGGGGGATCGGACCCTTGGGCAAGGGCATTTGCTCCCCCATATAAATTTGGCCATATTCAGTGCTTCTAGCGCCCAATCTGCCCCCGGGGGGGGGGGGGCAGAAAGCACACTAGGCACCAGGGATTCTTTTGTTTTTTGAAAACTTAGGGGTGGGGCTGCCCTTAATGAGCAATATATTGCCCCCACCCCTCTGAAAAATTGGCACAGTCTTTCTGCCACCCCAGTGCGCAGATAGGGCAATAGCCCTTGATCTGCCCCCCAGGGGGGCAGAAAGCCCACTAAGCACCAGAGAGTATTATTATTTTTTAATAATAGAGGGGTGGGGGCTGCCCACAATGGGAATGCCAATGTGTCCACACCAAAAGAAAAGGGACAGTCTTTCTGTCCCCTGGAGGTAGATGGAGGTTATTACCCCCAACTCCCCCCAGGTGTGGCAGAAAGCTCACTAAACACCAGGGATGTTTTTTCCTTTCTAAAAGAGAATTAGCATACTAATGCCCCCACTCCCAAAACGAAAGGGACAGTCTTTCTGCAGATGGGGGTCATTACCCCGATATGCCCCCAGGGGGGCAGAAACCCCACTAGACACCAGGATTGTTTTTATTATAAAAGAGGGATGAGGGCTGCCCACAATGGTCAAGGCCATGCACCCACCCACAACTATAAAACCAGAAGGTTTTCTGCCTCCCAATCTGCCCCCGAGGGGGGCAGAAAGCCCACTAGGCGCCAAGTATTTTTTGTTTTGAATATGTAGGAGTGGGTCTGCCAAAATGGGCCAGTCAATGCCCCCACCCACCCCAAACAAAGTCTTTCTGACTTCCTTGGGGGGGCAGATAGGGTTTATTACCCCGATCTACCCCCAGGGGGCCAGAAAGTCCACTGGACACCAGCGATTTTTTTCTTCATAAATGAGAGGTTTGGGTTGCCCATAATAGGTGATGCCCCCCCCTAAAAAAGCACCAGGCCTTTTGCTCCCCCTGTGGGGCAGATGGGGCAATAGCCCCTGATTTGCCCCCTGGGGTCTGATAGCCCACTAGGCCCCCAGAGATTTATTTATAGGCATGTCAGGGAGTGAGCCCTTAGGCAAGGGTTGCTCCCCTTGTTTTGTGAACACATTTTGGCCACTTCTGCCTCCCCTTGGGGGCATATCAGCAATGTTTTTAGGCTCATCCGCAGAAAACCACTAGTCTCTAGCAAATGTTTCAGTGTGAACTGAAGTTCGGCTGATGGTCTGTTGTGTTCTGGCATTTGGCTGGCTGTGTGTGAACCTGCATTTTGCTGGTGGTGTGTGGACTTATTAGCTGTCTGTGTGGATGGCACATGTCTGGCGGTGTGTGTGGAATGTTGCTTGGCTGGTGGTGTGCATGGACTGTCGCTTGGCTGGCGATGTATGTGGATGGCGTTTGGCTGGTGGTGTGCATGGATGGCATTTGGCCGGGGATGTGCATGCATGGCGCTTGGTTGGGGTGTGCTTTGCGTGGATACTCCAGACTTTTATTACCTAGAATCCTCTCCAAACCTTAAATTTAGATAAAAAGTCACACTTTCCTCATATTTCTATGTTTACAGGATCACCACGCCAGCACACATTTCCCACCACCAAGCGTTCCCCTCGGCCTCCTGATAAAAATGACACCTCACTTGTGTGTGTGCCCAAAGCAGAGAACCTAATAACGCATAAAATTAAAAACTGAGGGGAAACAAAGGTGGGTCCAAAAGGGCAGTTTTTTTTCATAGGTTTTTAGGCTGACTCTGTTTTCAGCACCAACACAAGTGAGGTATCATTTTTGTCAGGAGACTGAGGGGAACCCTAGGTAGTGGGAAATGTGCGCCAGCGTGGTGATCTCACAACCTTGCCACACAGAAATGTGAGGAAAATGTAACTTTTTAGCAAAATTTGAGTTTTGCAGTGGATTCTGGGTATGAAAACGTTGGGATATCCACGCAAGCCACACATCCCTGGACTCCCACAGGTGTCTACTTTTCTGAAATGTCTGTGTTTAGTAGGTTTCCCTAGATGGCCGCCGAGCCGGGACCACGCAGATGACCCCCTTGCAAAACCAAAAGATCACATTTTCCTCATATTCCTGTGTGGGGAGGTTGTGGGATCACCAGGCCAACACAAATTTCCTGCCACCCGCATTCCCCCAGGTCTCGTGATAAAAATGGTACCTCACATGTGTGTGTGGGCCAAGTGCCTGCTACAGGGAAGGCCACATTTAAATTATCTATCACAAAACAACCTGGTTTTTGCGTTTTTGATCCTGGGCTCAGTGGCTATGTAGAGAAACCTACCAAACCCAACTATTTCTGAAAACTAAAAAACCCGAGGTAGCTTAGTGAGGTGTGGCTTGCATGAATGCCCCAACGTTTTCTTACCCAGAATCCCTTAAAATCTAACATTTTGCTAAAAAATCACATATTCTTTACCTTTCTGTCTGAGAGCACTGTGCTGGCAAAACTTTCCTACCACCTAGCGTTTCACTCAGTCTCCCGAGTAAAAAGATACCGTACTTCTGTGGGTGAGCCAAGGACCGATGACTGGGAAAGGCCAAAAACATAAATTAAGGGGATAGCATAGCCAGCTCCAAGCGCTATATTTTTTTTATGTACGTTGTTAGGCTGACTCTGCATTGGACACCCACACAAGTAAGGCATCATTTTTATCATGGACCAAGGGGAACGCTGGGTGGTAGGAAATGTGTGTCAGCGCGGTGATCCCAGACAGAAATGTAAGGTAAAATTTGATTTTTGTGAGCAAAATTTGAGGTTTACAGGGGATTCTGGGTAAGGAAATGTTGGGGTATCCACGCAAGCCACAACTCTCTGGACTCCCCCAGTTGTCTAGTTTTCAGAAATATCTTGGTTTG
The DNA here is from genome assembly GCF_964204655.1 of Triturus cristatus. Taxonomy (NCBI): domain Eukaryota; kingdom Metazoa; phylum Chordata; class Amphibia; order Caudata; family Salamandridae; genus Triturus; species Triturus cristatus. The sequence continues at coordinate 496,708,002 of NC_140588.1, forward strand.
GTAGGTTTCCCTACATAGCCGCCGAGCCTGGGACCAAAAATGCAGGTGACCCTTCGCAAAACGAGGCCTTTTTGAGATCGATAATTTTCAAGTCTCCACAGTACATTTTGGGCCATTTCCTGTCACGGGCACTAGGCCTATCCACACAAGTGAGGTACCATTTTTACTGGGGGAATGCTGGGTGGGATGAGGTTTGTGGCTTCCCGCAGATTTCAGAACTTTCCATCACAGAAATGTGAGTACAATGTGTTTTTATTACAAATATTTAGGTTTGCAAGGGATTCTGGGTAACATAACCTGATGGGAGCCTTGTGGGAGTGCTGGGTGAGTGGAAGTTTGTGACTCCCCGCAGATTCCAGAGCTTTCCATCACAGAAATGTGAGGAAAATGTTTTTCTTTTACAAATTTTAAGGTGTGCAAGGGATTCTAGGTAACATAACTTGGCGAGACCCACACACGTCAACCAATCCTGGATTCTCATCGGTGTCTAGCTTTAAAAAATATGCAAGTGTGCTAGGTTTCCCTAGGTGCCGGCTGAGCTAGGGCTCGAAATCCACTGCTAGGCACATTGCAAAAAAAGAGTCTGTTTTCTGCAGAAAAATGTGATGGGTCCATGTTGCGTTTTGGCCTTTTCCTGTCGCAGGAACTAGGCCTACCCACATAAGTGTGGTACCATTTTTATTGGGAGACTTGGGGGGATGCACGGTGTGTGGAAGTTTGTAGGCTCCCCGCAGATTCCAGAACTTTCCATCACCATCACAGAATGTAAGGAACAATGTGGTTTTTTTTATTTTTACAAATGTTGAGGTTTGCAAGGGAGTCTGGGTAACATAACCTGATGAGAGCCACAAAAATCACCCCTTCCTGGATTCTCCTGATGTCTAGCTTTCAGAAATGTACAGGTGTGCTAGGTTTCACTAGGTCTAACAAAGCAAACAGTAGGAGATGATGGACAGACTGCTGAAACCTTTCAGACACTCACCCCCAGTCACAGATCTGGGTTGAATCCATCATCGTTCTTTAGCTCACTTTGCCACCCTGTTCAGACATAGCTATATGCAAATCAGTCATGGCCCTGTGCCTCATGGGAACAGTCCAGCCCGAACTGCCAAGCCATGTCTTCCCTGGACCAGAAAAAAGCATCCTGGGACCGGTCTCAGGCTAACAGCCCTCATCAGCCAAGCTAATTTGAATCCAGTGGCAAAGTGAGCTCCATGCCACTGGAGTCAAGCTATCCTGGCTGATGAGGGCTGAAAGCTCGAAACTGGTCCTAGGATGCTTGTTTCCAGTCCACGGAGGACCTGGTCTGGCAGTTGAGGCTGGTCTGTTCCCATTGGGCACAGGGTCAAGACTGATTTGCATAGGGTTGGGTCCAAAGTGAAATGGCATGGTGAGCAAAAAACTATGGATTTAGGCCAAGATATCTGGACTGGGGTGAATGTATGACATTGTTCTGCATTCTGTCCATCAATTGTTTTTTGGGGGGTTTGTTTTTGCAGGTTTCACTAGGTGGCAGTTGAGCTAGGGCTTAAAATCCTCAGCTAGGCACATTGCAAAAAAAGGATCAGTTTTCTGTGGAAAAATGTGATGTGTCCACGTTGCTTTACGGGTTGTTTCCTGTCGCAGGCTCTAGGCCTACCCACACAAGTGAGGTACCATTTTTATCAGTAGAATTGGTACCTCACATGTGTGTGTGAGCCAAGTGCCTGCTACAGGGAAGGCCACATTTAAATGATCTATCACAAAACAACCTGGTTTTTGCCTTTTTGATCCTGGGCTCGGTGGCTATGTAGAGAAACCTACCAAACCCAACTATTTCTGAAAACTAAAAAACCCGAGGTAGCTTAGGGAGGTGTGGCTTCCATGAATGCCCCAACGTTTTCTTACCCAGAATCCCTTAAAATCTAACATTTTGCTAAAAAATCACATATTCTTTACCTTTCTGTCTGAGAGCACTGTGCTGGCAAAACTTTCCTACCACCTAGCGTTTCACTCAGTCTCCCGAGTAAAAAGATACCGTACTTCTGTGGGTGAGCCAAGGACCGATGACTGGGAAAGGCCAAAAACATAAATTAAGGGGATAGCATAGCCAGCTCCAAGCGCTATATTTTTTTTATGTACGTTGTTAGGCTGACTCTGCATTGGACACCCACACAAGTAAGGCATCATTTTTATCATGGACCAAGGGGAACGCTGGGTGGTAGGAAATGTGTGTCAGCGCGGTGATCCCAGACAGAAATGTAAGGTAAAATGTGATTTTTGTGAGCAAAATTTGAGGTTTGCAGGGGATTCTGGGTAATAAAATGTTGGGGTATCCACGCAAGCCACACCTCTCTGGACTCCCCCAGTTGTCTAGTTTTCAGAAATATCTTGGTTTGGTAGGTTTCCCTACATAGCCGCTGAGCCTGGGACCAAAAATGCAGGTGACCCTTCGCAAAACGAGGCCTTTTTGAGATCGCTAATTTTCAAGTCTCCACAGTACGTTTTGGGCCATTTCCTGTCACGGGCACTAGGCCTATCCACACACGTGAGGTACCATTTTTATCAGTAGAATTGAGGGAATGCAGGTTGGGTGGAAGTTTGTGGCTCCCCACAGATTCCAGAACTTTCCATCATAGAAATGTGAGGAAAATGTTTTGTTTTCTTAGAAAGTTTGAGTTTTGCTAGGGATTCTGGGTATTAGTACCTGGTGAAAGCCACACAAGTCACCCCATCCTGGAATTCCCTGGGTGTCTATATGTTAAAAATTTACAGGTTTGCTAGGTTTCCCTAGGTGCCAGCTGAGCTAGGGCCCAACATCCACGGCTAGGAGCATTGTAAAACAAGGGTCCGTTTTCTGAGGAAAAACCTTCCAAATACAAGACAATGTGTAAAAAGGAAGACATTTTGAAAAATGCCCTCCAATTCACATGCTAGAACGGCTACCCACAAATTCAGAGATGTGCAAATAACCACTGCTTCTAAACTTCATACCTTGTTCCAATTTCGGAAATACTTATGTTTCCATGGTGCCGTGCTATACCTGCTGCCCAGCCAGTGTGACTGGGGTTGTGGAATGTTGCTGTGTGGTGATTCTGTGGAATGTTGAATGAGTGAGAGAGTCAGTTGGAGAATGGGCTGAGCAGCAGGAAGTCTGCTCCTGGTGGGTCTCTTCAGAACATCTACTTAATAAACATCTTTGATATTCTACAATGGACTATTGAAGTTCCTTTCAATTCAATATTTTATGGTGACGAATTTAAGAAGAACCTACGTGTGCAAGCTGAATATAAGTTAACTTACAGAGAGAAACTGAGAAACTAAGATAACAAGGAAAAGCTTCAAGAGAGCTGCTGGGAAATCAAGACGAAGTTTACAATGTATTAGAGCCTGCAGGGATTGACATAGCCCTGGAGATCGCCCCACCAGTGTTCTACAACATCTAACAGCCTTCACTCCAGGGCGGCATTAGCACAGGCGTCGACTTGTTTGACTCTGCCAGCAGTATGTGATTTTTTTTACAGCAGTGAATTGGTTTGCTCTGGTGCTGACCTAGCAGCATTTGTGTGGTAGGAACCGGCTAGTGCTGCACGTTCAATCTACGGCGATTTGGATTGGGGTATGGAAGTTGTCACTAATCCTGAATCCGTATTACTTGAGGATATATTGTTGCTAGGTACATTGAAGCTAAGTCATTCGGGGCAAAGATCAGGCCCTGGTGAGATTTTGTACATTGAAAATAAGCTCTTCGGGGCATAGATCGGTCCCAATGAGAATTTGTATGTTAAAGATAAGTCGTTCGGGCATAGATCAGACCCCGGTGAGAATTGGTACGTTGAAGATAAGTTGCTCTGGGGCATAGATAGGGCCAAGGTGAGGCGGAATCGCACTGGTCTCCAGTAGCCAAACTCTGGTTAGCAACTACGAGCTCAAGAGAACATGAGCTGCGTCATCTTACAAGTCCCGCGGAAGACTGGAGAGCGTGCTGACATCAACGGTAACATCATATCCTTGGAAGGCTAGAACGCTGACTGCTGGAGAGGTTCCCGGCAGTCCTTTCTCTTATGACATGGCAGGTCATGGGTTAGTAGGTCAAGGGTTTCTACTGTGTGCACCTCTAAAAACGGAGCAATTTGCCTGCTTATATACTTACTCCAGGTGTCGCGAAAGCGTGAATTAACTCCTGAAGTGGCCAGTTTGCTTCTATTTGAAGCGATGTCAGTCAGCTCAATGGGGGACAATCAAATTTGCCACTAAAAGGTATCCACAAAGTTTTTGCAGCATTACTACTTCTGCTAAAATTATGTGAGCATTTATGCTTTCATGCGCAGTGATTGTGGGGTGCTTCGAGTGAGAGGTCGCTCACCAGATACTTTGACAGTGTGTTCTAAAGGAATTGTTATGCACATTTGTTTGTAGATGATCTGTGTTTCACTTATTTCAGATGTGGACACTTTATTGAAGGATGAAGTGAGACCAGATTTTGGCCCTGACATATGATTAAAGTTTTTCCACTCTTCCTATAGGGTTATGAGTGAAGGGCTGTGTTTATGCCAAGGATGTCCACCCTTCCTAAGGGGTAAGGGTGCAGGGCAGAGGTTAAGCCAAGGATTTCCACCCTTCCTATGGATGAAGGACAGTGTTTAAGCCAAGGATGTCCACCCTTCTTAAGGGTTAAGGACAGTGGTTAAGCCAAGGTTTTCCACCATTCCTATGGGGTCATGGGTGGAGGGCAGTGTTTATGCCAGAGATTTCTACCCTTCCTAAGAGGTATGGGTGAAGGGCAATGGTTAAGCCAAGGATTTCCACCCTTCCTATGGGGTCATGGGTGAAGGTCAATGTGTAAGCCAAGGAATTCCACCTTTCCTAAGGGGTGAGGGTGAAGGGCTGGGGTTAATCCAAGGATTTCCACCCCTCCTACTGGGTCATGGGTGAAGGGCAATGTTTAAGCAAAGGTGTTCCACCCTACCAGATGTTTTTTTTTCTCTTTCGCTATGGACAGTTCTCTACTTTGCCTCCGGTGGTTGGTTCCCTGCATGTTGTCTTTTAGTCAGCCTGACCAGCTGGCATGTTGGTGGCATTAGGGGTTTGGTAGAGGAGCTGTGGCATGGTAGAGTGGATGTTGTTTTCTTGTTTGAAGGGGAGAAGATGAGTAAGGCGTGGTAGAGTGGATGTTGTTTTCTTGTTTGAAGGAGAGAAGATGAGTGAGCGGTGTTTGTTTAGTTTTATTTGTTGTCTTTGTTCTGATTGGCATGCACGTGGTCGACAGTGTGTTCATAGTGGCTTGTTTATCCATTGGGAAACATGGCTATATGTTGACACATGCATGTATTCTTATGACGTGTATATCTTTATTTCCTTTATTTTCTGCGGTAATATTCCTGGTCTTTTACTGTTAATTTGTTACATGCATGTTTTATTACATTTGTTTTTGAGACGTGTGCCGTTCCTGTTTGTAATTTGGAGATCTGTTGCTTACTCAGTTATGCATTATGTGTGCAATGTTTTCCACCTATTTCCATGCACCTTTATTGCCTCTCGTTTACTATTGTATAAACATGCATGCAAGAGTCTCTAATGTTATTCTAGCTTTTGTATGCACTTTCCTTTCCTCTCGTTTTGCTAGTTGGTAGACATGCATGAAGTAGTTGCTAATAATATTCTAGCTTTTGTAAAGAAGGGAGATGTGTTATACCTGCTGCTCAGCCAGTGTGACTGGGGTTGTGGAATGTTGGTGTGTGCAGATGCTGTGGAATGTTGGATGAGTGAGAGAGTCAGAGAATGGGCTGAGCAGCAGGAAGACTGCTACTGGTGGGGTCTTCATAACATCTACTTATTAAACATCTTTCATATTCTACTATTGAAGTTCTTTTCAATACAACATGCCTATTTTTCATTCTTTATATTTTACCAAAGTAATTTCTGTATAACCGGCACACAAAGAAAATCCATTGTAAGGTGCAGCTCAGTTATTGGCTCTGCGTACCTCGGGTTCTTGGTGAACCTACAAACCTTATATATCCCCGCAACCAGAATGGTCTTATGGACTTAATGGTATATTGCTTTTAAAAATCTGCGACAGTTAGAAGAAGTTACAGGTGGAAAGTTAGGCACAAATGGCTGTTTTCTTCAACTCAATTTCAATATGTTTTTATTTCAACTGTTAGTTTCTATAGGAAAACCTTAAAGGTTCTATCCAAATACCCCTTGCTGAACTCAGAATTTTATTTACTGTTCAAAAATGTATAGCTGTCTGGGATCCATTATTGGTTTCACACCCATTTCTACAACTAACTGGAAGGAGGTTAAAAGCACAAAAAATAGGAAAAATAGGCTATGTCCCAAATAAAATGCCAAAACTGTGTAGAAAATTTTGGCTTTCGGACAAAAGTCTGCCTGTTCCTGAAAGCTGGGAAGATGGTGATTTTAGCAGGGAAAAACGCAGATGCTTTCTTCTGCAGCACTTTTTTCCCATTTCACCCCCAAAAACCCAAATGTAGATGTATTTTGCCTAATTTCTCAGTCCCTCCAGGGGAATCCACAAACCCTGGGTACCTTTAGAATCCTGAGGATCTTGGAAGAAAGGACGCAAATATGGTGTGGAAAGCTCATGTGGGCAAAACGTTAGGGGGGCCTAAGTGCAAACTACCCCAAATAACCAAAAAAAGGGTGTAGGAAAGGGGGGTAAAGACCTGGCCGGCGAATGGGTTAAAACATCATTCGGCCTAGAAAGGGTAATGTCTTCAAAATGGACTTTTACATCTATTCTCATAAATGGACTACTTGAATATCATACTACGTTTTTTTAAAAAGGTTATTTATAGTAGTTGAGTATGTACAAATGAAATGAATTTTTAATGGTTTGTAGCGAGTGCACACATAGCATAACATATTTACAGTGTTATACTGTGTAAGTCTGTTTTTTTCTACACTCTATGTGATTTTTTTTCCCTCGCTGTTCAATGATGAAACTTCATACAGTACATTGTTTAAGGTGTACCGATATGAAACCGGAGAACAGCAAAAATATAAAAATGAAGAGTTTAATATACATGTTTAATTGCATTAGAGATTTGCAGCTCTGTAATGTTTCTTTCTACAGTATTTATATTGCAGATACTGAAACTTTCTATGTGAATCTGTACTGTGTAACATTAACTTATCTCTATGTTTTCTCTCTTTTATCACAGAATCAAGGAATGATTTATTCCAGTAAAGTAGGTACCTCATTTTATGTTTATCATTGTAGTAAGAAAAAAGGAGAAAAATTAACAAAAGAGACTCTTCTATTTCTTCAACAAGAAACTAATCTCATATTTTCAAATGACGGCTTGGCACAACCACCATTTAAACTTCAAATTTTAATTTTCAGACATGGTTGGCTGATGGTACATCTTCCTGCTTCTCCATCACTTGAGGAACTTCCAATGTCTTTAACAAGTATAAATTAGCACATGTCCTTGTACGTTTACAATGAACCTAAACAATCAAAAAGGAAATGTCAGCAGTGTCACTTCACCTTCTCCAATACCATCATCATTGTCTTTCAAAACAAATTCTTAGCATGCAGACATGCTGCCGGTTTGGCCGCCCATCAACGGCCATATTCACGGAACATTCTTGTTGATATTGTTAAGGGTATCTATCATTGTACACATCAGCCTGACGTTCCCTTGGAGGGTCCTTTTGTTTGTACTTCTTGTGGTTTTAACTCTTTGACAATCGCTAGTCCTGTGTGCGCTCCCTTGCCTGCCATTAAACTTCTCAGTCTTACATTCCGCTCGTTGGTCAAACACTTTGCTGAAGTGTTTGACCTAATTCAAGATGAGGCCCCTGATATTCTTTTTTTAACTGAGACTTGGCTCACTGCAAATACCGAGGCAGAGCCTAACTTGGCACTGCCCCAGGGATATGCCATTAAAACACTTAATAGAGAAGGTAGGGACGGTGGCATTGCTATTATTTTTAAAATTGGATTTACCTTTACCCTGACCAAAGAAACCCTTGTAGACTCTGCATGTGCACTGTTTAACATTTTTGTTAATGCCAACTTTACCCTTTCGGGCCCCACAAGGCCTTCAAAAGGTTTCATGGAAACCCTTGTCACTACATCGGGTCTGTTGACTACTAGTTCGGCCAATTTTAACATTGTTGGGGACCTTAACCTGCACTTGGAAGCATGTCAAGGTAGGGAGATGAGTACTTTTTTAGCTGACCTTGCAGCCTTCCAACTTATACAACACGTCCCCAACAGTACTCATTCAGCAGGCTATCTGTTAGACCTTTTTTAGGTCTCGCGAGCCAAAGGCTCGAAGAGACATTTTATATCTGGGCTTTGAAAGTGCTGCCGTGGCCTAAAGCTACAGTGCATGTGCGCGGGCGCGCGCGCCGCGCTTACTTTCACTTTCGCGGCCGCTTTGATCGCGATCGCGATCACTTTCAATTTCGCGCAGACCCAGCCTCCTCTGCCGGCACACCCACAACTGGCAACATTACTAGCGCTTGTTTTCTTTGACCCCCCCCCCTCTCTGGCGGCCCACTTTTCCTCTCTTCTATTTTTTTTGTTGTTGTTGTCGTTTTCTGGTAATGTCTGAAGTGGAAAAATAAGTGCTGGTCCCCAAAAGTGGGCGCCGTGGCCCCCACTGGCAACCTGCAGCTCCCACTGGCAACCTGCAGCTCATATCAAGCACCGCCTGTCTTGCAATCTCTGCAGCTCTTCAGCACATCAACAGCCACCGAAATGGTTGTAAATCAATGTATCATTATCAACAGATTAGTGTGTGACAGAAATATTGTGTCCTCAACATTATATATACTACAACAGCATCCTACTGGGGGTGGATTTTTCAACATTAAATCCAACGTGGGGATAATTTTGAAAAGTATTTTTTGAACGCAATATTTTTGTCAGGCGATATTACGGTGGCATTCCGCGGAAACGGCATTACGTCAACTAGCGCAGCAGAGCGTGCCGAGTAGGGACACGCATGGATGATGACGACAGAAAGTGCCGAGGAACGTTTGACCATATAACAAACGTTCTACAGCTGTGCGCTTTACGTGCTGGGTACACAAATAACGAGGCACTTGCTTAAAAATAATACTTTCAGTGAAAAAGGTGCATTTTCGAACAAAGCCCAAAAAAGCCTCCTAAGCAACTTTTGATTAGTCACAAGGTAAACAGAAATCAATATGTGAAGGTAGCTAGCAGCGGTGCTACTAGGTAGGTTGATGAGAACAAAAAACAGTATAGAAAGGCACCATGGGGGAAGTTTTTCACAACTTTCTAGATGATCGGCTTTCATTAAGCGCACCTAACTTTTTTTCCTCTAAATTCCGAGTTTCATTGTTCCATTACTCACCTCTGAGGACACTGAACTTATGCAACAGGGGAGGGCCACATTATGTGGCAGGGTTGATTAAACTGTGGAGTAAAAAAGACAAACTACGCACTTTTTTTTTTACAGTATAAATTCATTATTTTGTCATTTTACTCATGCTAACACTGGGCAAAGATTTCACCTCGGTTGTACCGGTTAACAGCCAAATAATATTGCAATATGACCTGAACATTGACCAGACAACTTTTGAGAAGGGCTTTCCACTGCCAAGAAACACATTTTGCAACATTTTTTATTAACTTTTGATCCGTTTAGCTAGAAACATTTTTTTGTAAAATCTGTGGATTTTGCAGCAGATAATGGATTTTGTGTGAAAACACTACGGCCGCAGAATCGTATTAATCCAGTGGCCTTGCTCACCACAGATATCCCTATTGGTTAGTTCCAGGGCAACGATTTTCAGATTTCCAGGCTAAATTAATAGTTGCTCTGCATGAGAAAGGCCTGTAATCTTTCTCAGGTAGTAAGTGTAATTTTCGTAAACACAAAAGATTTAACACATTAAGTGCGAGTCCATTTGAAAATTGGGACCTTTGGAATATTTCCAATTGCAAGATTTTCATTCCCATATCTGCTTGCCAGAAGAAATGATGCTGCTGGCCTTTTCCTGGCTACAGTCTAATATCCAGATTCTATCATTTGCATGTGAACTTTGCTAGAAGCAACACATGTGGAACTCTTCTGATTTCACTATTCCCATGAGACATTTCTGGGTGACTTCTTGGCAGTTTGGGCAGGACTGTTCCCATGAGGCACAGGGTCAAGACTGATTTGCATATGGCTGGGTCTGAACTGGGGTGGCAAAGTGAGCTAAAGAATGATGATGGATTGAACCCAAATATGTGACTAGGGATAAGTGTTTGAAAAGTTTCGGTGCTCCGCCCATCATCTCCTTTTGTTTACATTTCTGTGAGAACCAGCTCCCCCACAAGAGAAAGCAAGGCAGTTAGCATAAGGAGCAAGCATTGGCATAGCCAATAGGTCTCGCCTTTGGGACCTTATAAGTGTTTAGCCATGCAACAGTTGCATACCTAAACACTTATAAGGTCCCAAAAGCGAGACCTATTGGCTATGCCAATGCTTGTCTGCATTTCCCAACAGTGTGCTAGAAGGTGCCCCATTAGCATTCTTACTGGCAGACACTCCAGGCTCCTCAGCTTTTCTCACAGTGGAGCGTGGTTTTGTCAAGTATGGCTTTGTCTGGACATTTGGGTGTAGTTGAACATACGATCGATCATGATTGATAATGCGCAGCTAATCACCCGATAAGGCAAAAAAGCTCTTTTATCCTTTTCGATCAGCAACCCCTCCACTTCTTCAATTAAAACCTCAAATATCATTGAGGGTACAGCTTTCAGCAGGATAATATATTCTGTCCATGAAGGTAGGACTTGTCCTAAAGAGATTGTCATTTAACAGCAGGGAAATTATAAGGCTACAGTTCTTTGAGGAGGTTTTTAAATGAGCTTACTGGAATGCTGTTTGGCAGAGAAGTCCTGGCATCTCAATTCTCTCTTAAGTATACTTCCATATGTTGTGATAGCAGGTATTTTTCGTGGTCCCTGCCACTGATAAGGTAGGAGAAGGTGCTTGTAGTTTTTCATATAGTTTAGTGATGTAAGTTCTCAATGCTGTAAATGGAATATGGTGCTGTAGGATCTGTTTGTGTTGATTTAGGCTGTGGCTTATGATAGTCCAAAATTTACAAATATTGTTATGCATGATTGACCGCTTTAATTCAAGTCAGGCATTTAGTTTTATCACATTAATCTTCTTTTTATATGTAAATTTGATGTTCTTTCAGCGAGGTTCCAGTCTATTTTACACAAAAGTCTTTGTTGTGTCCGATATTCTCTATTTTCTTTCAATATCCATAGGTCACTATGGTTTGTCTCCTCGTTATCTTTTCTTGAGGTGTTTGCAGTTGTAGACATATAATTTAAGAGGTTATTTATAATCTTATTCCAAGTATAAATCATGGTATTGGAGTGATATTTGAGAAAAGTAGTTAAGTTGAAAGTTTCCTGGATGAATGATTGTTCCCAGAGCTGTGTCAAGCAAGAATTAGTTTCACAGTTATATATGAGGCTTCAGTTCATTATTATAGAAGTAGGCTCATAATGTTTGAGGAATCTTAAAAGTTATTTGACCAGAATAATGCTATATATTGAGGACTACAGCCACTCTCTGGTCTTGTGATGATTTTGAAGTCTGAACATCTATAAAAGTCTGTCACATGAAAAAGTGAATAGTCCACTGTTTCCTAAACTGTGGGTCATGAGACGGTTTTTGGTGGGTCGCCAAAGTCCAAGGAGTAAATAAAGATCCCTTTAAATTTGCTGCTCTTCAAAGACAGGGGTCAAATGTCAGGCTATGTCTTCTGCTGCTCATTTTTAGGTCTCGCCTAGGCAGCGCTTGCCCTGTCTCTTCGAAACAGGCTGTATTCAGGTATGGACTTGAAGCTCAGCCCATATTTTTCATTGGCTTGTATCATTGTCCTTTGTAAAAGTTGGCTTCTGATTTGTTAATAGGCTTATTAGGCCCTCCTTAGTACCTCCCTAGCTCCCATGACGACTGGCCCTCTTACGTGTGTCCTTACTTGGGTGTTTTCATTAGCAGTTCGGAGAACTATTTACTTAATTTATGTACACAACGGTCACGGGACACTAGCTTCAGCAATGGCGGCCACTTCCTGTCTAACAGGCTTGGCATTTCTTGGTTTCCTACTCATTAGTGATCAGATGCGTTCCAAGGGCATTTGTTCCTGCACTTCCCCCGCCCGTGTTATGTTCACTTTGTCGCCAGTTTATTTACTTTGAATTGCTCCGACACTCCTCACCATTTATTTCAGATGCTTCACTGCTTGCCTCCCCCAACCGTGGTTTTCTTTTGTTTCTCACCCGACTCCCCCTACACTACTTGATGCCCGTCCAAGATCGCTGTTCCTTTTATTTATAATTTAAATTGTTTAGATTACTGGCAGGAGATTAATAGATTTTCTAACAATTACAGAAAGTTGAACCAATACCGAGGCTTGAACACTGGTTCCCCAGCTCCCGAGTTGGCTGCTATGACCGCTGAACCACATTCTCTCCCTCCGATTTCCCTTCAGTGAGTCTAGTCATTACGGGCACTCTCGAGGCAGGTTGGTACTCTGGCGAAATGTTATTTCACGCCGGATCATTCCACGCTCATCTCTGAGGTCGTTAATTATTTTAAAGCCCGTGCGTTTGGGGGCGCTGCAAATGTGCAACATAACTTTATATTTCAGAATTTGTATGTGCCCCTCCTTGCCAGCAGGGAAGGCTGCAGTCGTCTGGCAAAGAGGAAGCCTGGAGGTGGAAGATGCAAGCTGCTGTCAGCGGTGTAGGCGGGGAAGGACCAGAGGAGGGGAGAGGGATCCGCAGCAGGAATTGAGGCGAGCAGCGGCGCTGGAAGAAGGCTCAGCCCTTGTTCCTCCCCCTCGCACTAAGCTCTGAAACCTGTGGAGCAGCTGAGGCAGAAGAGAGAGGCAGGCTGCAGCCAGAAGCACAACAAGCATCTGCAATGCAATACATCTTGCATTTGCTAGACTTTGTGCTATTGGCATTGTAAATGACAATGCCTTTTATTTATGCGTTGGTTTTTAAAACATAAATAAAAGGCATTGTCATTTACAATGCCAATAGCTTAAACTGTAGCAAATGCGAGACCTATTGCATTGCAAATGCTTGTTCTAGAATGTATCCGCTTTTCCAGTTAGCCCTCCCCTCCCCATGAGCTGGTCCGAGCACTATCTGGTGTCGTTGACACTACAGAGAATAGACCCTTCTCAAGAGGCCCCTCGGAAATCCATCCTAAAACGCCCTGGCATAAGCTGGATGCTGTTCACTTCCGTGACCTTCTCCTTACCTAAAGACCTAACCTTCCTAACAATCCAGATAGGGCTAACAGTATCCTGTCAGACTGGCTCTCGCACACTCTCGATACTCTGATCCTTGCTAAAATGTCCCACAGCCGTAGAACACAATCTGGCCCATGGTTTAATGACAAGCTGGCTCAGGCTAGGAGGGCCTGCAAAGCCCTGGAAAGGGCTTGGAGAAGAGAGTATGACCCTATCCTGAAATTAGAATATCGGACAGCTATTAAACAATACCACAAGTCTATTCTGAAGGAGAGAGCGGACTTTTTTGCGGAGAAAATTAAAAAACAGCAGCAACCCCACTGAATGCATATCCTCCTTACTTAAGGATCTTAAAACTTCTGGGCAACCTATGTCATCCCCCTTACCTCCAACAAGCAATATGAGACCATTGCTGCCTTTTTCATTAAAAAGGTGAAAGATATTTACAAAGCCTTTCCACACACGGTGCTTCTAATAGGTCGGCCTATCCCCTTGGCCACTACTGGCCCGTCATTTTCCACCTTTCCTGTGCTCTCCCAGGAAGCCATGCGGCTGGTTTGTAAAAACTTAAATCCGGATCTCCTGCAGATCCCCTCAAACAAGATCAATTTAAGACTTTTTTACCACAGCTATTGCCCGTGTTCTGTGAACAAATAAATGTGTCTTTATCCTCTGCTGTGGTCCCTACTGCCTGGAAACATGCTAAGGTGATCCCACTCCTCAGAAAACCCACATTACATGACTCCAAGCCAGCGAATTTCCATTCCATCTCCCTCCTCCCTTTGACAGCCAAGATCACCAAAGCCCACATTAATTCCATCCTTACCAACTATATCGACACTAATAACCTACTGGACCCTTCTCAGAACAGTTTCCATCCACAACACAGTACGGGATCTGCCCTTCTGGCGGTCACGGAACACCTGCGGCTCTCACTGGATTTGGAAGGAACCTCTGCCTTAATCCTATTGGACATAAGCGCTGCATTTGATACACTGTCCCACCAGATTCTTTTGCAGTGCTTAGAGGCATCTGTGGCCCGGCCTTGGGGTGGCTCTCTTTGTTTCTCTTGGTGAGATCCTTTCAAGTGATTGGCCCCCCCTTCTGCTCTCAGACGCATAGTGTGCGCCAAGGGGTCCAGCAGGGCTGTGCTCTGAGCCTGACCCTATTTAATATCTATATTCGACCCTTGGCAACTGTGGCAAAGGAGAGGGGTTCGACTGTGATTTCGCTTTCCGATAACCCTGCACGGGATGCCCCTAAATCCAAAGAGGATTTAACAGTGGTTGCAGACTGGATGACATCAAACTGCCTCCAACTAAACGCCACCAAATCGGAAATTTTGTTGGTGGGGAAAAACACTAATTTGTGGAGGGAGCACTGCTGGCCTTCTACCCTAGGCACCCCGCCTACACCCAAACAGACGGTTAAAACCCTGGGCATTTGGATGGATACGGCACTTACCTTCCAGCCTCAAACCAAGGTGGTGGCAGGAGTCTATTTTGGGCTCCTTCGCGGTCTTAAACCTTTGTTGGGTTTCTTTGATGCTAATACTCGACAGGTTATTATTCAGGCCACTATACTATCTAGGTTGGATTACGCTAGCGCTCTGTGCTTAGGGGCTAACAAAGCAGAGATACAGCACCTCCAAAGAATACAGAATGGGGCCGTCCGACTACTGTTTGGGCTTCCCAGGACCTGTCACACCGGAGTTTATCAACAGACTTCATTGGCTCCCAGTGGAGAAGTGTATCCTTTTAAAAGCTCTGTGTTTTGCCTATAGAATTTTAAATGCTCAATCCCCTGAAATCCTAGCAGATCTTCTTACACACTACACCCCCACTCATCTTTTGCGTTCTTTAAACCAGCACCTGGAGTCTGTCCCTCGGGTTAAAAAAGCCAGAGCTGGAGGACGCTCCTTCCGAGCTCTGACCCCCAAACTCTGGAACTCCCTCCCGGTGAGTATCAGAAGCATTCAAAATCATTCTGTATTCCAAAAGGCCATAAAAACTCATCTTTTTCCTAAATATTCGTTTGTGGTGCCTTTGGCCCTATCACCTATTGTGTCTGAGCTCAGCGCTGGGACGCCACTTGGCTGGGGCAGCCATGGGCTAAATAAATAGTATAACATAACATAACATAACAATACAACTGATGCTTTTAGTTTTATTATTAAGTAACTCTGTGAATTCCACTGCACATCCTCAGATTCGCATAATGATAAAACAGCTCATTTCACAAAGAAATTGAAAAGATACATTAAAAAGTTTTAAATATGTTATAATAGTTACAATATATATATAAAAATATATATATTTATCTAGAGTTATAATAGTTATTTGTAAATTATTGATGATGTTTAATTGACCAAATACATTTATAATTGTTGTTAATATTTTGCTGTCATTGTCGCTTGTTTGTCAACTATTTTTCAACCATATCTACTGTATTGTTTCCTACCTATTACTTGATTGCTTCTGCTTTAGCCTTATTGTTTTTGTTGTATTTACAGTTCTTTGTAATGTATTTTTCCAAAGATGTAATACTTTCTCCTTTGCAGGCACACACTGATGTATACACTGACACACCCAGTTAAACACTGTTGCTTATACTAACATACCCAAGTACTCATTAAAGCATACTCTAACATACCCAGGCACACACTGATGCATTCACTCACATATTCACCCACTCACTCATACACACACTGAGACACTCAGTAACTCACTCATACATAGACTCAGAAACTCCATGACACACTTGTAGATACAGTAACACACCCTTGCACACACTCAGGCATTGACAGACTCACTCAGTCTTTCAGTCATGCATAAACTGAAACACCCCGTGACACATTGATACACACACTGACACACCCATGGACACACTGATGCATACCTGACACACCCACAGACACACTCATGCACTAACACACACAGGCATACACTGCCACATACACTGACACGCCCATGCACACACTTCTCCATGAACTGACACAACCAGAGACATACTAAGACATACACTGACAAACTCAGGCATTCATTAATTCATGTAGTGACAGACACAAACATACACTTACACATACATTGACATAAGCAGAGACACACTTACACATACATTGACACAGCTGGCCACACAGTCATACATATACTGACGCAGCCACAAACACACTCATTTACACAGTGTCATAGCCAGGCACACACCTACTCATAAACTTACACACCCAAACAGACACTGACATATGAACTAACACCGCCATACACACACTAATTCATTCACTGAGAGACCCAAACACACACTCACACATACACTGTCACACCGAGACATACACTGGCAAATAGACTAACACACCTATATACATGCATTTTCTGCACTGACACATCCAGACACACAGTAAGACATACACTGACACATCAGGAAACACACTTATTTAAACATTGACATACCCAGTCACACACACACTCATATATTGACACACCGAGGCACACACTTACTCATAGAGTGACACAACAAAGCACACACTGATGTCTATACTTACACACACAGGGACACAGTAACACATACACTGATACACCCGTACAGACATTTATTCATACACTAATATACCCAAACACACGGTAATACATGCACTAAGACACTCCCAAACACTTATTAAAACACTAATAAGGCCATTCAATAATAAGAACATTGACATAGCTCTTTATGGAAAACGTGGTATTTTTTTTTAAAGAAATTTATTTAGCAAAACAGATGCACTATTTACCATAGTAAAAGTGCAAAGAGTGAAATTCTCTGCAAATCTTTTGCATATTAATAAAATCTACTGTTTTAAAACAGTAAAAAAGGAGAAAAATTAACAAAGGAGACTCTTCTGTTTCTTCAACAAGAAAATAATATCCTCTTATTTTCAAATGACGTCTTGAGATAACCACTATTTAAACTTCACAGATGGTTGGCTGATGGTTTACATTCCGGGTTCTCTGTCACTTGAGAAACTTCTAGTGTCTTTAACAAGTGTAAAATTAGCATATGTTCTTGTGTTTTTACAATGAAACAAAACGAACAAAAAGAAATTAACAACAATGCCCCCTCACCTTCTCCAATATGGTGATATTGTAATAATTTTCTTTTTGAACAAGTTCTTGGCATTTAAAACAGTGAACAATCATTTCTTTAAACTATGCGCATGTTGGTGGGATCCTGATATTTGCAGAAGGTTGGTTGGACATAGATAACGATGCTCCTGTGTCAGTAGAAGATGTTGCTTTCTACTTCAGCTTTGTAAAATATGCATGTTTTTGGTTGTTCCTGATGTGCTTCCACATCGAGGATGTGCTGTAACTGTACTTTGTCATAGTACCTCTCGAAAGCTCCTTCCCACACAACTTGCATTCAACATACCTGGCAGTGGCTTTCTTTTCTCCAGAAAGTGCAACGCATCAGTACCACACATTACTCTCTTTTCGTGTGGAAGTAACTTCTTCTTGTTCCACTACTCTTTCTTCCTCTTGTGCAGCCACAGCAGATGATACATTTGCTTCTGCCATAATGGAAGGCACCAATCAACTTTGCTCCTTTCTCCACCAACAGCCAGGATCAAACTGACTGTTTTGGGTGTGGTTTTCCCAATATTTGAGTGTGGTTCAAAAGGAACCAATAGAAATAAAGCTTTGTTTTTTATTATTGAGCGAGTCCGCAGATTCTGACACAAATCCTCGGATTCGCTTAATAATAAACAGCTCGTTTCAGCTGGAAATTGAAAAGAAACATTTTAAAACTTTTCATATATGTTTAGCTTAATACTATAATATAATTATAATGTTCCTATACCTCTAAAATAATTGTGTAGTATTTCACCGACTCCACAGGTCGGATCCTCAAGTTCGTTGCTACCACGTGATCGGAACAAAAACCATAGAGATGGAACCAAGCAAGCCTGCGGTTACACGAGAAAACCACAGATCTCAAATTGTATTAATTTTTTTTATAATAATGCAGTTATAATACTTATATATAATGTATTGATAGTGTTCAACTGTTTTTCCCAAAAAAATGTACTATCATTATTTACATTTTACTATGATTATCACTCGTCACTCATCTGTTTTTGAACTCTATGTACTATATTTTTTCTACATTTTTTGCATCATTGTCACTGCTTTAACTTTACTATTTTTGCATTATTTACACTACTTTCTGATTGTACTTTTCTAAAAAATGTATACTTTCACCTTTTCTTCTCAAACTTCACATTTTAAATTAATATTAATCTATGGGATTGGCCAATGACTGTGGTTGTAGCTGACTTCCTGTGAACAATCTACCCCAGCATTAAAAAAATAATAAAAACTGACTTTAAAAAAGGAGAGAGATGTTATACTTAGCAAACATAATTTTAAAAACTGTGGTAATTTAGCAAAAAGAACTAAGATTGCAATAATGTTATACTAATAAAATACAAATTTTAAAAACCATATAAATTCACAGAAAAAAACAAAGGTTACAGGGACTTTATAGTTAGGGAATACAATTAAAAAAACATTAGAAATTCACAGAAAATACCAAAGGTTACAGGGTCATTATAGTTAGGCTGATATTACACTTGTACAAAACCAGAAAAATTCAGCAGTTATAGTTAGCTGAGCTAACTATAACTTACGCCCCCGAAATGCACTGCTTATGACCTCACATCATACAGCACATATGACATGGTCAGTGGCATCACTAATGACATCACTGATGCCATCTCAAATTACATCCCTGATGACATCCACCGGGGTCGATTTCTATAATAAAGGGAAGGGGACCCTCCTCCCTGAGCCATGACTGTGAGGGTCACAGAGCTCCCCAGGATCCGGGCGACGTATTGCAGGTCCACCTCCTGATATCCCCGGACTCCAACCAAAGGTTACGGAGACCAGAGGTGATCAGGCGAGGGAAAGGGCAAAGGGGAAGGGGCTGCTGGGACAAGAACCTGTAAGACAAAAGAAGAGCATTCACACACAGTTCACCATGTACAATCTACTCTCATGTAGGTCTCACTAACACCAGTAATTACCATTGATTTTCACGGATTCCTTTCCCCACTATCTCTGAGATTCCTCTCTCAGGACAAAAAACCTTAATAAACCAAGTACACAGGCACTCCCTGTGTTTCCAACTCAAATAGCCGTAGTCTGGTCACACCAATTCTCTGACCACAGGAACTCCAGTCCTTCCTCAGACTATGGCTCCAATCCATACTACCATTTCCTTCAATGGCTGAAAGACCACATAGGAGGGCTTTCACGGTGAATACACCGCCGCCGGTGACCTTTAAGTTGCAGTGCTCCTTCACACCCGTGAGGATCAACGCGCTAGGAGTCCTAGCCCTAAAGGTTAGTGTTATGTGTGGGTACCCTTGGTTTCCTCACCATGAGTAACCGCCTTGTCTGGAAATACATCCACGGCGCCCCAAGGTCTATACTGTTTGGTGCAACTACACCGTAGTCATGTGTGCTCAGCCAAGCACTGAATCTGTAGCATAGACACCTCTCTGGTGCCGAGTGGGAGCCTCCGCTCCTCGGGGTACTGAGCTTGTGGCTCAATGGGCTGTAAGCTCCTCCGAGCCTGGGAACAAGGAAACTGCACCGGTGCGGGTGCCGAGTGGGAGCGAAGCTCTTCGGAGACGCGCAGACCTTCGTGCACGCCCGAACAATCGCTAATGAGTGAGCGTGAGTGACAGGGAGCAGGACGCTGCTCCTATGTGCTTGGCTCAATTGCTGGCTCCGCCGCGCACATCAGGGAATACGCTCACCTCGGGTGCTTTTCAGGCTCTTCTTCCGAAGTCTCCCTCCACCATTCCAACACAGCGTAGATCTGCCGCTGTGTTCGCCGAACTTCCCTTGAATCTGGAATAACGCACGTCTCCGGCCGGACCTGACGCCGTTATATGGACGCCTACTTCCGGTCCCCAGGGTTGATGGGATTTGTAGTCTCTAAGCGCTGGGTAGGCGCTTCGGACCCTGATTCCTGACAGAAGGTCCTCTCCTAGCGCCCGGCTTCCCTGGATGCCGTTCATAGAACCTTTTCACCGCTGTCGGCGCGTGCACAGCCTCCGAGGGTTCCCATGAATCATCCTCCGCTGTATACCCCCTCCAGGAGACCAAGAACCACAACCTCTGCGGTATTTTGCGTCTAGGATGCTCCGTACCTCGTATTCTAACCCACTTTCCCCCCAATCCGGTGGCGGGGCTTTCCTTCTGGCCTTGACCGCAGGTTTCAACAAACTACAGTGAAAAACCGGGTGGATTCTGAGAGAGCCAGGCAGCCAGAGTCGGTACGCCACCGGATTGACTTGCCGCACAACCACGTAAGGACCGATGTATCTAGGATGGAAGACACTGCGTAGCTTGAATCTAATGTTTCTGGTGGATAGCCAGACTCTATCTCCCACTGCATACGTAGGTCCATCAATTCTTTTTTTGTCTTCCCACCTCTTATATGTTTGTTTGGCCGCCCGTAGCACCTGTTGCGTCTTCCGGTGAAGCTTTTGTAGAGCTTGTAAGCGCGTCTGGACGGAGGGTTGATTGGTTACTTCCACCGGGATCTCCACCGGGAGTGTCTTGGAGTTGTACCCAAAATTTGCCATAAACGGGGATACCCCTATCGAACTATGCAGTGTGTTGATGTAGGATAGTTCCGCCAATCATAGCATGGAGACCCACGAATCTTGGGCCTCGGACACGTAACACCTCAGATATTGTTTTAATGTCTGGATGAGGCGCTCAGTCTGTCCGTCGGTCTGAGGATGAAAGCTGGTAGAAGTTGCGGACTCGATCTGTAACGCCTTCCACCAGATCTTCCAGAAGCTTGCTATAAACTGAGGGCCCCTATCTGATACGATCACGGCCGGCAAGCCATGGAATCTCACCACATGAGTCAACAACAGTTGGGCTGTCTGCCCTGCCCTAGGTAGGTTTCTGCAAGGGACGAAATGACCCATCTTGGTCAAACTGTCCACTACGACAAAGATAGCCGAGCACCCGTGATCGACCGGCAGACCTGTAATGAAATCCAGGCTGATGTTCTGCCATGGTTGTTGGGGAGTGGGCAGAGGTAGCAGCTTCCCCTTCTTTCTGCTTCGTTCTCCTTTGGTTCTGGCGCACACTTCGCATTGGGGCACCCAAAGGCGGGCATCTTGAGTCAGGGCGTCCCACCAAAAATACCTGGTCACAGCTTCCAATGTTTTCCGGATCCCCGGATGACCTGCCAAAGGTGAGACATGACACCATTGAAACGCCTTTCGCTGTAGACTTGTCGTAGGAAGGAACAGCCTGTTTCAGTGAAAAGGAAGTCCTCTTTTGAGGGTTCGCACCTTATCCTCCGCGGACCACCTCTTCCATTCCTCCACGGAACGGCTGATCCGTACCTCTTCCATAAATTGATCTGCCCTTAACACACAGATAACCTTGGCTGGATTAATGATAGCTACTGGTGCTGGTGTTAGGTGTTCTTCCCCTATGGACTGTCTGGATAGGGAGTCTGCTTTCCGATTATCGGTGCCAGGCCTGACGGTGATATGGAAATCGTATTCCTCAAAAAAGAGGGTCCATCTCATTTGCCTTGGTGTTAGATGCCGAGCTGTTTTCATGTATTGAAGGTTTCTGTGGTTGGAGTATACTGTAACTGGATGTTGTGCCCCCCACAAATAGTGTCGCCATTCTTGGAATGCCTTCTTGATGGATAACAGTTCTTTCTCGGCGATGGTATAGTTCATTTCTGCTTTGTCTAGTTTCCTGGAGAGGAAAGCTACAGGGTGCAGCCGACCAGTGATCTTGTCTCTCTGTGACAACACGGCCCCTATGGCTTCCTCTGAAACATCGGCTTCTACTATAAACAGGACATCCGTCTGAGGGTGCCTGAGTATAGGAGCCGTTGTGAAAGCTGGCTTTAACTGCTCAAAAGCTGTAGTGGCTTCCGTTGTCCACACGAAAGGCACTCCCTTACGAAGCAGACGAGTTATGGGCACAGCGATCTGGGAGAACTCCTGTATGAATCGGCGATAATAGTTCGCGAACCCCAGAAAACTCTGGACGTCCCAAACCGACACTGGAGTGGGCCATTCACGGATCGCCTTCACCTTCCTTTCTGACATATCCAACCCCTCCGGACTCAGAATCACTCCCAAGAATTCTACAGTCGTCACCCCGAACTCGCACTTGCTGAGCTTACAATACAATTTGTTGGCCCTTAACTTTTCCAAGATTAACCCCACGTGCCTGGAGTGTTCTTCCACTGTTGCTGAATAAATCAGAATGTCATCAATGTAGACGACTACAAAGATGTCCATATATCCTCTCATGACTTCATTCAAGAAAAACTGGAATGCCGCCGGGGCATTACAGAGCCCAAACGGCATTACCAGGTACTCATACAGCCCAAAACGGGTTTTGAACGCCGTTTTCCATTCGTCCCCCTGTCTGACTCTCACCAAATGATAGGCCCCTCGTAGATCTAACCTAGTGTACACCACTGCCTCTCGCACTTGATCCAACAGGACACTGATTAGCGGCAACGGATACCTATTCCTAACGGTGTTCTTATTCAACATCCTGTAATCGCAACACGCCCTCAGCTTGCGGTTCGCCTTCGCTATGAAAAACAGTGGTGACGTAGCCGGGGAGCGGGAAAGCCTAATAAACCCCAGTGCCAGGTAGTGATCTAAGTAGTCCCTCAAGTGGCGTGTTTCCGGTTCCGACAATGCATAAACCCTACAAGTGGGGATGACCGCTCCCTCTACCAGGTCAATCCGACAATCATATGTCCTATGTGGGGGGAGGCGTTCCGCCTACGTCTTGTTGAAGACATCGGTATAACAGGTGTACTCCACCGGTAACTCCACGTCCTTTTCTGCCGCTGTCGCGACACAAAAAGGATCCGTCAAGGCAAGGGCCATCGCTTGATGTTCCTGTAGACACCGTTCTGCACACCAGGGTGAAAGGAACCGAACCGTTCGTTCCTTCCAATCCACCGTTGGGTTGTGGCTACAGAACCACGGCATCCCTAGGATGACTTCATATTGTGGGGCCTCGATGATGTTCAACTCTATTTCTTCTATATGTTGATTAGCCCCATACCTTAAAGACATCTTAAGATTTTCGGTGTGGAGAGTGATTCTACCTGATTTCAATGGCTCGCCATCCACTGCCAGTACCTCCTCTGGGGACCCCCGCGGCACTACCCCTATGGACAATGTTCTAACCAACCCCCTGTCAATAAAGTTGCCAGTGGCACCAGAATCTAACATAGCTAGGACCTGATGCACCTGCTGGCCAACTTCCAATCCGGCTTGCAGCACAATGGGTGCTTCGGTGTCGGTAGACCTGTTCGTAGCTAACGATGGTATTCTCCATTCGGTGTCCCCCGGGTTCCCCGACGAGCCCTGCTCTTGGCTACCTGCTTCTTTTCCCACCGTAGATACTGCTGCCTTTTTTCCCTTGTATGGAACAGTTGTGGATCGGGTTTTAGCTGGACATTCTCGCACAAAATGTCCGCGTTTCCCGCAATACATACATAGACCCAGGGTGCGGCGACTTTCCCTTTCTGCCTTAGACAAAGGTGCTCTAACCGCCCCAACCTCCATAGGTTCACTATCGGTGGCCATGGGAGCCTGATCTCTCCGGGGATGCCTGTACGTGGAACCTCCCCCTCTGTACCTATCTCCCCCTCTTTCTGCCATGCGACCATCCAGTCGCAAAACCAGATTCATCATAGCTGCGCATGTGGTAGGCTGTGGGTCGATCTGTGCCACTACATCTTTTAGATCGTCACGCAAACCCTGATAGAACAGAGACATTCTCTTTTCTTCGGGCCACGCTGCCTCCGCCACCAACCGGTTAAAAGAGGTGAGGTAGGTAACCAAGTCAGTCTTCCCTTGCCTCAGAGATAGTAACTCCCTGTCTGTACTGAACGTGGTGGTTCTTCTATCAAACACCCCTTCAAAAGCTGTTCTGAACGCGTCCCAGTCTGACAGGATGCTATCATTGTTTCTGACTAACGGGACCGCCCAAGATGCGGCATCCCCCCCAGATACGAAATTGCAAAATGCCACCCGAGAGTGATTGGTAGGGAACGACGAAGGCTTGCAAGAAAAATGCAACATAACCTGGGTAAGGAATATTTGGATCTTTTGTGGATCCCCCGCGTATCTTTCTGGGCTGGCTAGGGGAATCGGCGGGGGCACTGTCACCTGAATCTGTGGGCCACTCGATGCGGACGCATCGAAAGGGTTACAGGGTTACGAGTCATCCTATCCACTCTGTCCCTCAACGCTGTCGTCTCCATTCGCGATGCTACTAGTTCCTGTTGGACCAAGGCCAGAGCCTGCACTACGTCCTCTAAGGTGGCCATGCCGTACACCCCCGGACCGGGAGGAGCAAGTTTCGTGGGGGCGTTATTCTGTGAGGGTCACAGAGCTCCCCAGGATCCGGGCGATGTATTGCAGGTCCACCTCCCGATATCCCCGGACTACAACCAAAGGTTACGGACCCCAGAGGTGATCAGGCGAGGGAAAGGGTAAAGGGGAAGGGGCTGCTGGGACAAGAACCTGTAAGACAAAAGAAGAGCATTCACACACAGTTCACCATGTACAATCTACTCTCATGTAGGTCTCACTAACACCAGTAATTACCGTTGATTTTCACGGATTCCTTTCCCCACTATCTCTGAGATTCCTCTCTCAGGACAAAAAACCTTAATAAACCAAGTACACAAGCACTCCCTGTGTTTCCTACTCAAATAGCCGTAGTCTGGTCACAGCCAATTCTCTGACCACAGGAACTCCAGTCCTTCCTCAGACTATGGCTCCAATACATACTACCATTTCCTTCAATGGCTGAAAGACCACATAGGAGGGCTTCCACGGTGAATACACCGCCGCCGGTGACCTTTAAGTTGCAGCGCTCCTTCACACCCGTGAGGATCAACGCGCTAGGAGTCCTAGCCCTAAAGGTTAGTGTTATGTGTGGGTACCCTTGGTTTCCTCACCATGAGTAACCGCCTTGTCCGGAAATACATCCTCGGCGCCCCAAGGTCTATACTGTTTGGTGCAACTACACCGTAGTCATGTGTGCTCAGCCGAGCACTAAATTTGTAGCATAGACACCTCTCTGGTGCCGAGTGGGAGCCTCCGCTCCTCGGGGTACTGAGCTTGTGGCTCAATGGGCTGTAAGCTCCTCCGAGCCTGGGAACAAGGAAACTGCACCGGTGCGGGTGCCGAGTGGGAGCGAAGCTCTTCGGAGACGCGCAGACCTTCGTGCACGCCCGAACAATCGCTAATGAGCGAGCGTGAGTGACAGGGAGCAGGACACTGCTCCTATGTGCTTGGCTCAGTTGCTGGCTCCGCCGCGCACATCAGGGAATACGCTCACCTTGGGTGCTTTTCAGGCTCTTCTTCCGAAGTCTCTCTCCACCATTCCAACACAGCGTAGATCTGCCGCTGCGTTCGCCGAACTTCCCTTGAATCTGGAATAACGCACGTCTCCGGCCGGGCCTGACGCCGTTATATGGATGAAAACAGAAGGTATGCAGTTCCTAGTGTTAACGCAAGGTGTGACAGAATAACAAGTGGGTCGCACAGTGGTGACAGGAAACTATAGTGAGAAACAGGAGTAAAGGTTACTCCTTATTTGGAAAAGAAGACCCTCACACACCCAACAAGCGGGTGTCTTGCTTCATCACCGGGTCTTTGCTACTTATCGGGCCGGCAAGTGCAATGCCCGATCAGGCACCTAATGGAGTTAAAGTGATTAAAACAGGGGTAGGTGATCCACTAGGTGGACGGCGTGTATCGAGTAAACAGAACAGACACTATAATTTAGTGTGTACTCCTCCCAGCCTTATATACAACACAACCAAGGAGGGTGTGCTTTTTAACTACGGTACCACACTTTTTTAGGGTGCTGTATGCGTGCTCACTACTCAGTCTCTTATAGACATTGGGCACCACCAAAGAGGTGTAGGTAGCCGCATTTATTCCCTGGTCCTGATGAATTGCCGTTTATTATATACAAAGGCAAGAAACATGTTGACCTCTTGATCACGTCAGCACATACACTCACTTAACTACTGGTGTCACATGTGCAGACTGTATATATTTTTTAACCAGGATGGTGACCACACTGTATTAAAATTATTTAGTGGATCACCTACCCCTGTTTTAATCACTTTAACTCCATTTGCACCTACACTCACATATGTCTTAATACTGTTTCTTCAACCCCACACACACATCACTCACCGGCGTTGGAATAAAAGATCTCCGCTAGGAAGGCCCTATTAGGTGCCTGATCGGGCATTGCACTTGCCGGCCCGATAAGGAGCAAAGACCCGGTGATGAAGCAAGACACCCGCTTGTTGGGTGTGTGAGGGTCTTCTTTTCCAAATAAGGAGTAACCTTTACTCCTGTTTCTCACTATAGTTTCCTGTCACCACTGTGCGACCCACTTGTTATTCTGTCACACCTTGCGTTAACACTAGGAACTGCATACCTTCTGTTTTCACTATTGCTAGGGCATGTATGCTGGACCTTGATAACGATAAAATTTATTGTTATTTTTTCAAGCCCTCTTCTCCCTCGATTTGTTTAATAATGCCGTTATATGGATGCCTACTTCCGGTCCCCGGGGTTGATGGGATTTGTAGTCTCTAAGCGCTGGGTAGGCGCTTCGGACCCTGATTCCTGACAATGACAGGCTCCGGGGAGCCCACCACGGGTCCAAAATTAATGTATGTAGGTGGGGGGGTCAGTCAGCCCCTTCCAGAGCCATGACAACCCCAGGGACCCCAACCCAAGGGTTGAAATCTTTCAAATTGGGGATGGGGACCTCATGAACCCCAACACCAAGACTTTAAATGCCTCAAGGAGCCCACCTTTGGGCACAAATTACTGAAAATGGGGGTGGTGACCCTCTCCCCGTGCCATGAATGGCCCTGGAGACCCCATCCTCCAGGACTTGTAAACATGCTATGTCCCAGGGAGCCCACCACTGGGTCATATTGGTTTACCTGCCTGGCCCAGAATGGGCATGGAAACCTGTGTTTGCTCCCGCTTGGCGGGAGCATTATTAAAGCTCCCACCAGCTGGGAGCGAGAGCCGACTGGGGCTGCGGGGGACTTTTAACTCTGCCCACGCTCCCAACGAGTATATGGTGGGTGCCCTTTAAAAGTCCAGGCCACGGGGGATAGGCTCATCTATGATGTCATTTGAGATGTCATCAGTGATATCATAAATGATGCCATAAAGCATGTCATAGGTGATGTAATATTTGAGGTCATAGGCAGTGCATGGAGGGGAGGCAAGTTATAGTTAGGGCTGCTAATTCAAGCTGGTGAATTTCTGTGTTTTTTTCAGTTCAAACTGTTAATGTTGTCACTGACATATTCACCTAACTATAACATTACTTTAACCTTTGTTTTTTTCAGTGAATTTCTAAGGTTTTTATTTATAAACAAAAACAGATCGTTTTATCACACCTAAATATAACGCTACTTTAACCTTTGATTTTTTTCAGTGAATATAGATCCCAACCAAGCTAAGTTCTATTTGAGCAGGGGGTCTAAAAGGATGATGGGCACCATTACAGAAAATGATTTGCATCACTATGGTGGAAGGAGCAAGTGGAGAAGGACCAATAAGTGCACTGTTGTCGCATTCGTGGCAAGCAAATGAGTGACTGTGTGTCCTCCTCGTGGAGCAGAAGTGTTATGCCCAGTACCCAGCCAAGACCCTAAGGGATCCGGAACTGGTCCCTAGTTACACTGCTAGAAAGAAAAACATTCTTAAATGGCGTACATTTTAGATGTGCATATTATTACAGGGTATGGTTGGAATAACTCAGGCTAATGGTGTCACTAGTCAGTAGGGGACACACCTAGAGCATATTTATAATATCAGACTAAGACAACCACTGTATTATATACCAGGGTTCTATCAGCACTCTGGCCTTTGTTCCACTGCCAATTCTGTTTAATCAACAGCAGGTACTTTGCAGCCGCGAGTTGAGAACCCTCATGTTTTCCAAATGTATGTTGTGCAGCTGAGCTATGTAGTCCGATTACAGGTGTTGTTGTTCTTTGACCCTCATTACAGGACCTCTCCTGTAATGAGGGCCAAATAATGGCAAGAGCTCTAATGGCTGCCTGCCACCATTCCACTAACAGTCCTTACTGGGAGGCAATACCACCTCGAGTGGAATACCAGTACCTCAGGGTGTGGCTTTTCCCTGCCAGGGTACTACGTCTCTATCCCAAGTTCCACAATCTGAAGCAGGATAACTCAGTAATGGGCACATTTCCCCCCATTATGAGCAGCAAAATACTGAATGCTGTCATTGTGCTCTCGAGACAATTTGCCAGGTTTTACCTACAAATGTTTGTGGGGGAAATCCAGCGTGTTTGTGTGATATTTGTAATCACGATTCAGGCACAAATACTCATTTTTGGCAGAGTATGGAGTACAGCGGCTTTTGCAGTAATGAACTTGCAGCCTCATTTAGAGTTTGGAGGTAATCCTCAGAATTCTGAAATTCTAAATATAGAGTAGAATCTCCCAGCTTAATTTTCTTCACCATAGGCATGATAGTGAGGAGAGATTCCAAGCTCTAAATGAAGCCCTTAGGGTCTTATTTATACTTTGGTGGGTGCTAGACATCTACCAAAAAGTGACTGATATCCCATCTTCCCTTCTTAGAGCCTAATTAACTGCCCATTAAATTTAACTCCCTAGGTAAGCACCTGTTTGCACAGGGAAAGCAACTGCAAGTGGTGGGATGTTAATCGCACCTGATAGTTACCAGGTGCAATAAAGATCACACCCATCAGTCCTGCTGAATTTAACAAGGGTAAAAGACCCGGTATTTAAGGGGACGTGCACATTTTGGTGCAGTGAGCCCCAAGATCTGAAGTGATTTCTCAAAAAGTCAGACTAGGTAATATTTATTGCATCGGACAAGGGTCACTTGTAATTGGGCCCTGAAAGAACACCAATGCACTCTAAAAAGGGCAGGCAGGAAATCGGCCGCATTTTGAAAGATTTTCAACATCCAACAAACTCTAAATCCTCCCCCTAGGCCGTCATTACAAGTTTGGCGGACTAGGGTGAGGTATTTCCCACATGTGGTAAATACCATTACCCCAATGTGATCTATTTACTACACATGGTGAATTCCTTCTATTTTAAGTTTTCAACTGGGAAAAAAGGCATAACATGCAGAATTGGTTTTAACTAGCTGCGGTGCGTGCAGGTAACAGTGGTGGGGCGGGAGGCCCGCGTAGGCGTGGATTTCGAGGGACGATGCTGAGGGTAAATTAATTACCCCCCACGCGGCCCCACCACCCAACAGCTGTTACCTGCACGGAACTGAGGCCGGTTTTAACACACTGAACAGCACGTTTTCCCTTTTTTCATGGCCCGTTCCCCTGACTAATATGGGCAGGTTTGATCTTGCAGAATTTATCTGGGGATAACTGAGAGGGTGAAATAATTATAACACATCTCGTAATCCCTTCATAAACACGTTTTCATAGGGATCGGCATTTAGCCCTGGATCGTAAGGAGAATCTTAATCTTTCAAACTATTATTCACCATTCCTCACATATTCTAGTGACCACGCCATGTTTTTAAATTTTTCATCTTGGAGCCGAGCATCATGATTGTTGGTTCTGTTCTAGCGTCTATCATACAGCAATGTCTGTTTAACATCATACATTTTATAGTCATGTTGATGATAAATAGCTAGGTATGAATCCAACGGGATTTCTATCCATGACCTGCCGCTTAAATCTCACATGCACTCATCCTCTGGTAACTGTCCATGGAGACGTCACTATTCCCACAGAATACATCTACGGTTGTCTTAATGAAAGCCAGCGGAAGTCACTGCTCACTCCAGCCAGCATCCGACTGGATCGGCTCTGCTTTGAAGAAGCAGTCCATCAGCGTCACGTCCGCTGCTGGAACGGGTTCAAGTCTTTGTATGAGAGTGATTGAAAGCCTCACAGAGGCTCTTTGCTCATTTCCTCACGAGCCTCCAAGTTCGGAGAGTCTAGTGTTTTCCTTATGGTGTGCTACGTCCACATTTTCAATACCAAATGGTCTTCGAAGTGCATCACGCAGCACTGAACTCCGGATGACGACACAGATTTTAAACACTTGTCCCAATCTCAGCTGAACAACTGCCTCCTATTTGCTGCTGCGGCTCTATAGGAAGGACATAGAATGGAAACTATTAGAATCCTGTTTACTGTAAGTTCCGTCTACTACCTTCATGAGTTCGGTACCAGGAGTAGCAAGGGCAGTGCAAAAGATACCGAAGCAGAACAGGGGTCCCTTCCCACTCCCAACTGACGTCTATGAACATACTATAAACATATATTTAGGCACAGTGGAGGCTTGCAACAGTTTGAACAGGGGCAGCGCCACGTCCAGGCCATGTACCACGCATGAATGGGAGATCAAGAAATAGGGAGCCCCAGGCATAAGTCCCAACACAAAGTGGATTCCAAAAATTGGGGGTATACCCATCAATCACCCTCCCATACCTGGGTAAGGAAAACACAATAGAGAAAAAACAGTATGGAGGAACCAATAAAGCGAAGTTATTTGCAGAAGGACACTTTTAATTATCCTTTCGTGTGTATATAAATTCACATCTCATTTTTTTCATTTTTTGCTGAGCGTATGCACCAAACATATATTTACACAACACAACCTATGTACATAAAATGAAAATATGCTACTGTCCAACAACAGATTTTTAGTTAAGGGTTCCACCTTTCAATAGTGTGGACATCCAGAGGGTATATACATTGCATAGGAAAAAAACATATCTTCCACAAATTCAAAAGCAATGCCAAGTTCAAAAAGTCCCAACACATTCCAATTTTTTAGGAGCCCTCTATGAAACCAAACTGTCGACGCGGTCGCGTTTCAGCCAAAAAATTCCTTTTGGCCTCTTCAGGACAAGGAAAGCAGCGGCAATCTACCTAAAAAGAAGCACACTCAAATGACATATACATTATAAAAAACCTCTACGCTCGCCTTACACTATACAGGTCCTTCACCTCCAACGTGAAACGCAGACAAAAAAGTCCCACCACAGATGTAGAAGAAAAGGGAGAACACCTATAATCGTGACAAGGATTATCTTTGCTAATACAATACTACCTGCAGCTTATTAAATGTATAAATGTGATTGAAGGTCCCAAGGCTACTGTCGCCATCATTAGATAGGGTGATTTTAGATACCTCCACCGGACTGATATACATTTAAATACTATAAATACACTTGCTCAGGGAAAAATTGAAGGCCGGAATATGGGGGAGCCTCTCTAGGGGGGTGACCTCTCATAGGGAAAGACCAGTCTAATGGACTGACCTTAAATCGAACAATCAGCTCATCGAATTAAGTATACTTGGGGGGAGAGGGTAAAGGGAATCCAACCCATTCTCTGCCAATTCTGTAGAGCCAATAGACCAACCGCCAATTCTGTGGAAACAATAGAACAATGGCTAATCCCATTTCTCCCGTAACTCAAAAAGTGCCTCTAATTTGTTTCTGAATACCTTACTTAGATGGCAATGAAGCCCACTGTCCGAGTTCTGAATTATGCAGGGAGCCGTCCGACCTAGTAACTATCTGTTACAAAGGAAATGAACAAGCGGAGACGATATTAGAGTCCAGGGGGACTACTTATTTCAAGCAATTCTTTAAAGAAAGCGTCTCATGGTCAAATGAGCTTACCTAGTTATTCTACCATCTCCCGAGGCAATACATCGCGTACATCCGTGTGAAGTTACACACAGCGTGAGTGAAGATGCGGGGAAGGGCTGTCAGGGTCTAATTTCCTGGTGTGGACAGAGACGGAGGACTAAAAACCTCCAGATAATACGAGGCAACGAATCGGCCATATTGGAAGGGAGCTTTGAAGAG
Source organism: Triturus cristatus (assembly GCF_964204655.1). Lineage (NCBI taxonomy): Eukaryota > Metazoa > Chordata > Amphibia > Caudata > Salamandridae > Triturus > Triturus cristatus. The sequence continues at coordinate 496,740,237 of NC_140588.1, forward strand.
AACGAAGTATTAACGTGCTCCTCTCATGTCTCCAAAGTGGAATCCGCTATATATCTAATACTAATGGTGCTTTTCCAAATTAAATCTAATGTGCCAAACTTACTAAAATAACTAATAAACGGGCAAAATTACATATCACTAAATCTTGTAGTGAGAATTCAAGAAGAAAACGCATGGTTAACCAAAGTGAAGGGGAAAAAAACCTAAAGAGTTTCAATGTGGAAACAGACATAGTAAAGAGACCTGTAAACTTCAAGGCTCACATTCTAAAAATATATATTTTTATACACATATATACATATATACATACAACATGACTGTACCTGTAGAGCACTCTTATGACAAAAATAAATAAAGGCATTTATCGAATCCTGCATTCAGGGTCTTAATTTGTTAATGAAACTCTTATTGTATCAATGCCCAAATTTCGTCTTTATCGTTTAGGCCATCTATTGCTGTCCGATATTTTTCAATAAACCTCGCCTCTTGACGATTCAGGGTACTTTGTAAGATAATTCTGTTCATAGGACGCATAACTGTCAGGACAGTCCATTTCAATTCGTCCTCATTATGACCAATTTCGACAAAGTGTTGGACCAATGGGGCACCTTGAGTTTTACACCGAATCCGTGATTTATGTTGCTGAATACGGAGTTTCACAGCTTGGGTAGTTTGACCAATGTATGTTTTTTTACACGGACATTCAATTGAGTATATTACATTTTTCGAATTACAATTCGAAAAACCCAATTGAATATGTTTAGGATCACCAATAGTTGTGAATTTGGAGTCACTTGTTTGGGCACATACCACACAATTCTGACATCTAAAATGTCCCTGTACTGGTGACAGGCCCATCATGGTTCTTACATCATTTGTAGGTGCTGCTGATCTAGAGGCCTTAACCAGATGTTCTCTCAAGTTTTTTCCAAAGTGGAGCAAGCAAGGGGAGGGCACTTTCTCCTAGAGACTGGAAAATGAGGTCAAGCATTGTGTATTACAGCAGTATTTTCAAAGATATGGGGTACAAATATGTAGTTTTTACAGGCAGTTCTGAACACCTTTATAGCACATGCTCCTTAAGACATTAATTAACTGCCAAGGGTTTCATAGAAAGATAAAAAGGTCTGGATTTGCAATATTTTAGACCACAAATTATTTTTCACAATATATTAAGACCCAGATTTACTATGATTTTACGGTGGTGTTGCTTCACTTTTGTGGTGCAGCCCCAACACTTGGTATTTACTAAGCCATGCAAAGCCACTTTGTGTAGCTTTGCGTGGTTCAGTAAATACAAAGTAACGCAACACAGCGCATATTGCAGCCTTGCATTACTTGTGTGGGATAGGAGTTACTTAGGTGGACCATGGGCATTCCCGTGCATCCATCCATGTATTTTGACACAAACCCAGATTTATAAAGACTTGCAAACCTAGCTTTGCACCAAAATGGTATGCCTACCCAACAAAGGTGTAACAAGGAGAAATATCTTCACTTCTCTTTGTTACTTCCTCTTTCCATATGTGCTGCTGAAGCACACATAAAAAGAGGAATATGCCTCTAAGGAAAGTTGTTGTGAAAGAAGAAGGTAACCCTTCCTGCACAAAAACAATCCTGCCCATAAGACAGGCACCCTGGTACCACAGTGCAAGGGTGCCTGCATGGCACAAGGTAGCCTCAAGTGCGGCAGCACAGGTAGAGAGCTGAAGAGCACAATATTTTATAGGCCAAGGTGCTCTTCAACTCCCTCCTGTTGACGCAACTCAGCGCAGCAACTTTGCTTTCTGCCCTACGTTGCTTAAACATTTAATAAAAATGCCGGAGTGCCTTCCTTTGCTTATAACTTACTTTCCTTTCATTTTCCCGTTCAGCATCTTACTTGGAATGTACTTTGGAGGTGCTTGATGAAGAAATAAATTCTTACACTTATCTCACTAAGCTTAAACAGCAGAGCTGTCTCCCAGGCTGCATAAATCTACTAGAGTAGGACAATTCAGCCACCATGCGAGTAATGCTTTATGGAACCATCTGACCTGCCTCCTGCCATATCCTATGGTACAGAGTGAGTGCATCAGACACTGAGTCTGCGTTCTGTGTCAGTAATCTCATGAAGTTTACACATGACTATTATTAGCATTCTGTGGTTTGGGAATTGTCCCCTGTGGAGTCTCCTTTTCTCCACCAATGTTTCAAACCAAACAGTCAGCACCCTCAGAGTGGGCTAGCCACTCCTCCCCTACCCTACAGCAGGACCGCCCACCCCCCCGCCCCCAACCAAATCCTTCTCCTTTCTCTCAGTGAGAGAAGCAGAAACATAAAATGGTATTTATAATTTATAATACCATTCTGTTTCTGCTTCTCGCACTACGAGAAAGCAGTGGGGCGATGCTCCTCCGCCAACATGGAGGGGCCGTCCCTGTCTCTTTAGCTTGCCTAAGTGAGTCTATACCTGAAGAGTTATGCATGGTTTCACGCTTCAGTTCAATGATGGAATCTTCCAAGTTCTGTACCTCATGTTCCACAGCTCAACAAGCCCCCATTATTGCATGAATACAATACCCCTGATGACAACTTTAAAGGCTTCCCATTCCACTAGAGGAGAGGAGGTTGACGCTTTATGAAAATATTTATCAATGCCCTCACCCAGTGTACCCCGGGAAGACGAAATCTGCAGCATGATATGGTGTGGCCACAATATAGGCATACGAGAGAGCTTAAATTCCCACTACCAAGGGTTTGTGATCGGAGGTCTTTTTAAAACCTTATCAATTTTTCCTAAACTTTTCCAATACTCTACCAGTGGAAGACTATGCTGTAGAGTCAGAGATCTCCCTATGGTAAAGTATAGGGGAAAATAAAAAGGTTTACTTGACTCAAATAAAATATTAAACACATTTTTATGATAAATATTAATGTAAAATAATTTTATAGTTTTATTTTAAATGTAAAGCTAAAGAAAAATGCGAGCACGCTATCAATGTTATTTTGAATGTATTATTCAATTATTTAACTATATTAAATTAAATTATCATTCTGTTTCATGAAAGATTAATTTTGCACCTAAAGAATAAAATGTATTTTTATTAAGGCTTAATAATGATAAAAATTGATGTATAGAATTGAATGAAAGTAATTTAATAATATTATAATACACAACATTTTTTACTTTAATGTTTAAATTGAAAAAGGGTTGTTACAATATCTTTTAATTAAATAATAAACATGTGCTATGTTTAGTTTTTTTAAATTATATTAAATGCATTTACATGTTTAACTATTTAAAATAATGTCATTAAATGTAACATTGTTTCGTATAGTGCTTAATGTAAAGGCCCTACCTCCAATATTTTCTAGGAGAAGGTTTAGCAGTACTAGTGGTGGGACATGTGTGATGCTGAATGTATTACTGTTATTGTGTGTTTTTTTTTGCAGTTTGGGAACAGCATTTTAAAGTATGTTTTGTAGTACTATTGTACACAATGTAGTACAAAATGCAGTTTGTGAATCAGGCCCAATGTCGCCATAGGAAAAGATACCTTAGGGATGAGGCCACATAGATCCCAAGTTGTAAACTGGGGTGGAGAATGAAAATCTTCCAAAAGAATGAAAGCAGGAACTACAACGATCCACAGTGGAGAGTTCGAAGGTCCTGGTTGGATTATAAAGAAGCCAACATTTTATCATAAAGATGAAGATCTGTGAGGGCATATAAGAGAGGAATAAAGAGCTCCAGCTCTAGCTTACCATCAGGGAAGAGGGGACAGTTGAGGGTTAGGATTCTAAAAGAAACCTTTTTTAGAAAAAAGAGTAGATGCAGCATGTAACCAAGATGCCTCACAGAAAGTGAGTTATATCGAAAAATGGAGCATTGACAGTGGTTGCACTAGACAGTGCAGCTGAAATAGCAGTAACCCACCAGCAGCCTAAACCAAACCTGATTGTGGAGGAGACTAGTGACTGTGTACAAACAGAAATGCCTGACAAGCATCTAAATGGGCCAGATGTATTTTTGTAAGATTTGAATACAGATTGATGGAGCCATTGAACAAATTATTTCATTGATTTTCTGCATTCACTTGACTGATTCTATAACATAACACTAGCAGAAGGCGATTGCCACTGTCAAGTTACAATTAAGGCTCTTTTGGGGGAGCATTTTCTTCGCTAGTGCCCAAGCTATTTAAGGACCAGTGAGAGAGCGTTATTTTGTGTGGCAGGACGTTCTTTCCCAAACTACCTTCCTTAGGCTTAGGTTAAAAAAAGAATTAGAAACTCTGTTATCTAAAGCTTCTTTTAATTTGTCCTAAAATGTTCTCCTCTCCTTTACGTTTTTTATGTTGGGTTATTCTATTTAGCACCAAGAAGCTTCGATGATCGTGCGCTTAATTGGTACCTTTAATTTAACAACATAACCTATTGATGTCCATGACATCTGATACTGTATCTATGCTCTGGCAGAACAGTCAATGTTCAGAAATAAATCATGCTTGCAGATATGGCAATTATTTCCTGCTTAGAATCATATGTGTTTATTAATATGAGTTGTTTGCAATTAAAACAAAAATGCTGAGATGTACAAAACTGTGGGCCTTATTTATGAAAACTGTTGCATCGCTGCGACAAAACAGCAATGCAACTGTTTTCACTGCGCCCCCCCTTCCAACATGAGGGATGTGCCGTATTTAATGTATGATGCTCCATGTCGCAAGGAAAGACAGATACGTCAGGAATTCAGACGTTATCTGTCAGCGCAAAAGTCATGCATTGCTGGCGTTGTATCGGAAGCATGACGCAACTCCAGCAATGCGTGGGGGAGGCCTATCCTTGATGCACTGCATCACCCTTACATCAGGCATAAGATTTTGATGCAATGTCGTCCTAGAAACGGCACACTGAAATCATATAGATTTCAATGGGCCACTTCCACAAAGCTTTTATGCGGAGGAACGCCCACCCTGCCTACATTATACCTGGCGCAAGTATAATGTGGCGCAGGGGTTTACAAAGTGACGCATCTACTTGGATGCTTCACTTTGTAAATAGAGCCTAACGGGGAACATTTTTCACGCCACCAGTCTGTCACAAAAAGTGACGCAACGGTGGCGTAAAAGTGTTGCAAGGGCTCATAAATAAGCCCCTATGTTTTTCAGACATATGTTAACCTGGGCTGCTATTAGGCCTCAACTCCATCTTGAATTAACAAAGTTGCTGTTTCATAATAATATTTATTGCGTGTTTATATTTCTCATTGACACATTGTTTTATAATGAAATGTTGTTTTTGAAGAACTCTAGAGGAAGCTTTTTAACCCCTTCGCTGCGGCGGGAATTCCGCCGCAGCGCTGGGGGGGTTGGGGGGCAGCGTGGTGGCGCTGTGCTCATGACGGAGCCACTCCGTCATGAGCCACGGTTGAGCTGTGCTCATGACGGAGTGGTTCCGTCATGACTCCGCCCACGGCGCTAATCGCCCGCACAGGCGGGGAATTAGCGCCGCGTGGGAGGAGCGGCAGCCAACGGCTGCGGCATGACGGAACCACTCTGTCATGAGCACACGGCAACCGTGGCTCATGACGGAATGGCTCCGTCATGAGCAGGGGAGGGGTTAATACTTTTCAATGCTCTTCCTACTCTCACACTGTAGTCTATTCACTTACAAGTCTCCTCATTGTTTATGTAACCGGATTTGTTCTGAAACCTCTGTTGACATTAGGTCACAAAGGGGTATCATTATTATTCATTTAGTGGGATAGTGCTAGAAAGGAGTATTAATTGATAATTTATCGTGTTGGATTTTGATTTGTTGTTGGCTTGCTATATTTGCTCACACCATGTTGACTGTGCAACTTCTATACCTTTCTGTGGTGAAAATGTATGTAAAAGACCTCAAACCGGGAGTGAACCAGATCTTTTTGAGCCTCTACCACGGATGGTGCCCATTTAGCTTATGATTTGATGCAGATTTTAGACTTAGTTTAGTTTATTTTTCAGATTTTGCTCATTGCTGCATCTATCTTAAATACTAAAGAGCCTTTACGGCAATTGATTTCTAGGCTTTATGATTGATTATTTGAATCTAACTATAGTTTTACCTTTCTGTATTGCAGTTTTTATATCTTCATAAACTTTCATGGTTTTCTACATTTATTGATTTTTGAGTCAGTTTTATTTTATTGACTGAATTTTGAAATGTTGTTTTGACTTTTATCACTAGGGGCACATGGCCTCATCTGTTCTTGGGGACAGCACTGTACCCGACCCCCAGATGGGTGCTATGACTATCATGCAGATTATCGAAGAGATGACAGCCACACAGCCAGTTGAACGCTACAACACCATGTTTTTGCCTGAGAGAAGCCATGAACCCTCTGTATTGCCAGTTCATCAGTCTACAAGACCAATGTTAGGAAAATACTTCACCGGATAGGTGGATCTCTCTAAGTAGGGCAGTTAGGACTAAGAGCCTCTATCATACCGGAGAGCTGTCCACCTCCTCTAGTCTTGTAACACAAACTGCTAATTTTGATTCTGCACATTACAGTGACTTTTCCCCATTATATTTGTTGTCTACAGTGTTGAAATTGTTTGATATTAGGCAGGACTACTGGAAGTATGTGGCAGTGGAGGACTAAATTATGAGAGAAGGCGGAGGTAAAACGTCACTTTCCTAGGGACTCACAAGGCAGGTCGGGTCACAGGCCCCACACAGCACCTAGGAAAAGGGAAGACAGATTAGCACAAGAAAGATAAACAGAGAAGAATCACTAGGAAGACTGGATATTGAGAGGCAAAAGATTGTGAGGGAGAAACATTGAAACAAAAGATGAACTAAGTGACTTATGACACTGGGGATTGTGGCGAGGATGCTAGAGGAGGAAGGGATATGGTGGATCCCACTCGATCAGCATGCACAGGAGGTGTGGGGGCTCCGCCACAACAACTCCTAACAATAGGAGGCTGGAGTCTCACTGTTAAATGTCCTGCAAGGAGGAGGACCTCCAGATGGGCACTGAAGAGGAGGAGGAAGAATGGACTGAGGTGACATAACAGGAAGGGATTCCTGACAACCTGTGCATGTTTAATTTAAATGAGGCCTACATGTGAGATAAACATGAACTCACTAGTCCTTTAGGGAGTGTATATAGAATGTTTAGGTCCTAGAAAACTAATATTTGGAACTGTGACAATAGCTAACAGAGTATTCAAGATCCCTATATGATTTCATAAACTGGTTGACATTAGACACACTACAAAAATTACTAAAAGAGAAAATGTTCCATTCTTTACGCTGCACTTATAATTCCCCCCCCCCCCCCCCCTCAATTGAGAATGGTTAGGGAGAAGATATAAACAGACCTAAAAATTAGAAAGGAGAATACATAAAGAATGGGTTGGTTGGGGAGAATGACGGAGAGCTGATATCTGACTGCAAAGCTTCTCTGAGGTATGCTGGGATGATAGATGGCTTGGCAAAATATAGAAACAGAAGATTCTATTAATTCAGCCAAAACCATCATTGAAAGGCTAGCTATGATAGATGTATAACTATAGGTAGGGTTTAGACTAATTACTTTCAGCAGTAGGAATGGGCGACTTAAAATGCTTTACGTTTTTAATATTGGTTTGTTCTATATGATGGCAGCAGAAATAATAATAATACCAGTTCTTATCATTATTTTACACAAGGTTTGTGCGCTGATTGTACATGATAATTCATTATTATAAACACCAATTATTGTGTGTTTCTACTACTTTTCGGGATCAGCAACTACAAATAACCCCTGTGGATAAGAGTGTCTCTGACAGGGGTTGTCTAACATACAGCACTCTTCAGCTAGATACACCTAATTCATTATAGCAAAGAGTGAGACACACCTGCCTGTTTTCCGTTTCCTCAAAGTGGGGGAAATAAGCAAATAACCCCTTGGAGCTAAGGAAATCTACTCAGGTGTGCCCCAAATTTAGCAGGGTTTACGGCAGAGGAATGGTGGGTTCCTAACCTCCCCAGTGAAACTCCATGTCCTGCAAAGGCCTGAGGACAGGTCGTGCTCATTCCAGTTGGGTCCACCAATAAGCCTCAATAATGGTTGAGGGACGGGCAACGAACAGACAGTGAAGGCATCATGAGATCATAAGAGGCAGGGAGTTAGCAAACGTGAAGTACGCCAGACCTACGAGTCATTTGCAAGACCAGCACTAGACCCGGAGGGGGGAGAAAATGAAAAGAAAGCATAAGAGTTTACTTTCGTCCTGTAAAAGAGCGGGAAAGACATTAGCCAATGAGCCACTTCATCCCCTTCTCCACACCCTGGGGCACCCGATGAGGCCCAAATCTGTTGAAAGACTCATGGACATGGGGATAGCATAGGCCTCCAACAAGCACAGTCATCCAGCAACCCTGATAAACAAGGTCGGACCCCTGACCTGGACAAATGCATGCCGGAAGTACTGTGCTCAGTGTTAGCACAGTGTTCAGCTGTGTATAGACCATAGAGTCTTCGGGTGGTGGAGGGTCAGAGGGTCTGAGGTGGAGGAGGAGTTTGTGTGATGTGGGGCATTAGGCCCCAACCTGAAAGTACAACACGGTATAGAGCGGAAGTGGCAAGCCCAGGACAATGAGAATGCCAGTCTCTCCAGTAATCAGTATATGTTTGGGTCAGTCTCCAGAATCCCTGAATTACCATCCTCTTTTCAGTCCAAACATAATGCTTCAATTTGTAACCTCCTCGAACTCAAGACAGATAGCGAGGGAAATGTTCAGGGATATAGTAGGCCAATCAAGTCAGAGTCAGTCACCACCCAAAAGTGTTGGGTGACATTACTGGACACACTACAAGCTGCCCATGAACGCTCACTCTTCAAAACTCAACCTACAGGTCAACCTATTAGGCACAATAGCAGTCTTAATTTCAGGGATCAATACTAAATTAGAAGCTCTTAACACTCTAATTTCCAGAGTACAGAGTGATCCAGGTACCAAACTTATTATGTGTAATTGTATGAGCTGAGTACAGTACCTCAATTTCTTCATTGTCTAATCTAGGACAAAAAGTCCATGTCCAAAAATACATCCAGCAGGAGGGTGATACTGAGACCCCAAGGATCCACACTGCCAATCTCCCAGAGTAACATAAGACATTGCATTGCCAAGTGTTGTGCCTGTAGTGGGGTGAAACTGTCCTATGCGGACATAGTCTGGAAGGGAGCTGGTCCAGCCCCTCCGCTTGGAACCTGGCAACGAGAAGGTGGGGGAATCATTCATCAAATTGAAGCACCAACCATCCTCAACCCGAGCCAGCTCACCCCCCAAACAGGTAATTGATCCCAGAAGGTCCCAGCCATCCCCCAAGAGTGGCTGCATTTTCCCACCCAGTCACAGACCTCAGAACTCCATGGGAAAATGACCAAATAGCCTCAACAGGGGACATAGCTCAAAAAACACCTGATGCATCCTCTAAGGGGTAGGCCCCAGCCAGGAACCTAGACACACAAGTCAGAACTCACGATATACAGAAATATCAGAGAACCACCCACTGACAGGTCCCTTTGAACAAACATGCTTAGGCCCCTCAGGATCTCTAGCTCCACTGACAAAGAGGCAATGCAAAAGACTGTGTAAAGCAAGAAGCCATGATCCGAGTTCATCCGCATCAGCGGACAAGACCCCCTTAACAAAACCATTCCCAATCTTTGTCAAAGACCAGGCCATGCAAACCATACCCTGCTCACCGTGCTCAACTACCTGAACTACCCTAGAACAGCTGAGCCCATGCGAGGAAGTGATTAAGAGCAAAAAGAAAGCCCTGGAGTCAAGTGGTAGTGATTCAGCACCGTCCAAGGCCACTGTGGCCAAATAGATCTCATCTAAGGCTGTCAAGGCTAGCCTGCACACCGCTCAAGATCCGAAAATAAATGAAGGGCATGTCAACACTCCTACAGCTGCTTCATCACACATCAGTACTCACAGTAAGAGTAACTTACTCCCTGTATCAGCCCCATTGGAAGTATACTCACGCTTCATCCCTTCCTCTAATCAGGCCCTGAAACCTAATACATCCAATTTGCTCACAGGGCACCCAGAAACTACAGACCCAGAAAAAGGCAACATGTTGGGAAGTGAAGTTCATCACACTGAACAGGACAACAAAGGATCAACTTTAAGAAACCCCAAACAGCTGCAACCCATCCGGCCTATAGATATCTAACTCTTATTCGTCCCACAATACGACTCCAAAAGACAACATGATGTGTTGAACAGTGAGAACATGATAAGACTACTCAAATATTACAAAGTCTTGGAAAATGTGAGATCAGTAGACATCCTGTCTGTCGCATTCCTCAAACCTAGAGGAGCGTTGCTGGCAGAGCTAACCTTACTATCATTTGCGACGACGGAACTTGCACAACAAATATATGGGGAACAAGACAAATTCTGGGACTGGGGCATCAAAATAATGCCATATGTTGCTAATCTTTACCTCACTATCTTCTGAACTTCTTCGCCAGCTTCACCTAAGCAAGAACATGCTGGGAACCTGATGAACCAAACAAATCTTCCAAGGGGATGCACCACTACACATGATTAGAAAACACAGAGAACTATCCCTTCATCGCTGATACAGAGACCCCCCACAATACACCTTCTCAATACTACGTAATGCCTGCTGCTCTGGAGGGCGGAACAACATGGATCCAGAGCACCCAGTCACAACACTGACCACTCCAACAACTGGATGTACACACTCTCCTGCTGCTCCCACTGCACAAGTGTGGTCTTGGCTCCCCCAGGCCTTGATAGGGAACAGGTCCTTATGTGTAGGTGTTGGCAACCAACATAACACGGCATTATGCCTTGCAACCACACCCATCGTCTAGTCTAGCCTAATATCATCTGCTCTCGGAGCATATCTGGCTCTTCTAAAAAAAAGTGTCCAACATTGATGTCTTGCAGAATTTAAGAACATTTCACATAATCCTTTTGCAGGAAATGTGAACTGAGTAGTCCGTCCTGATGATTGTGGAACTACACACGATTGCCCTGAGAACAAGCCCCAAAGGCTGACCAAAAGGTAGCCTTGCAACATATATCTCAGCTGCCCTCAAAATTAAAAATGGAGGAAATCCATGTTACACAAAACTCCCTGCAGGCTGTCAAAACAGAGAACTAGACACAAAATGTAAATCAGTCACTTTTTCTACTCAACGTATATATCTACTCGGCCTCAAGAGTTAAGGCTGCCCCAGTGGGAGCTCTGGAAGAGGTAATTAACAAAATTCTGGCAGAGAATGAAGCCCATCATTTAATAATATCCAGAGATTTTAATTCAAACTTACTTTATCAGGAAACTCAAGATAAGAATAATATCCCTCAAAATCTTGTTTTGAATATCACAGCTTAGACAATACTGGAACCAATAAGTAGAGACCACCGGGGCTGGAAGATTGCAAGTGTACTCAAAAACTCCAGTCTCCGCATCCTGAATGGCAGCTACTCAGAGGATCAGTACTCCCATCCTGGACCCACATTTCACACAGATCAAAATCTATATTTAATTACGCAGCCGCAACTCTTTCGCTCTTTGAATACATTGGTAGCTATGGGATAGAAAAATGTGAGGGTAGTGATCACAACGGTAGGATAATATCGCTAAATACTTTTGCCCGCCTACATCACCTTGCTAACATATTTATTGCCGACACCATTGCACCTAATTGAGCTCTTTCAAGAGCTCCAACATTCTTAATTAAATCAGATTATTAAATGGGACCAATACTGTGAGATGCTCTTAAAACAGTAATTTCAAGATCCTAGCGCCAGCAGTTAACATCAAGCATAATCCTCACAATTGAACTTCTAAACAGCTCATTACCACAAATAAATCTTTATTCAGAGAATACCACAGACTTAGAAGGTATCCCACAAATACATCCCAGCAGGAGAAGATAACAGTAATACACCAGAACTACAAGTGGGGCATTTTGTCAGCCAAAAAAGACTATTCTGAAAAGCTTTGGGCTATGATCTTTCACGCCTGTGACCAACCAAACCAAAGGATTTTATGGAAATCATAAATGATCTTAGTAAGGATAACACGGCCTCTTTCAACACAAATATTCCAGAAAAACTATGGGTGCAGTATCTGAGGCAGCAGAGCTGCTCAAAATCATGTACCGAAGATAAAGACACACCATCTGGAACTGAACTACATAGTTCCACAGGTCTTCAAACCTCGTCATCCATGCTGCTGGATAAAAAGCCCACTGGGAATGTCCACAACTCTCCTCACCCACCAGTTGGTGAAATCTGCAGCGACACTGGATCTGACAGATGTTTCTCAGAGATCTCCAATCAAAATCTAAGAACCCTAGAAAACATCATAAAAAGGAATAGGAAAGACGGGGCACGGGGCTCCAACGGTCTTCTGAGTGCTTCAAATCTAATCCAGAATACTGGGCACTATTTTTTAACATCTTGTACAGTTCAGTGAAGGAGAACAAGATGACCCCTGATCAATGATCCACCCTGTCCACAATGATGGTGAGAGAGGTACCCCTGGCAATTACTGACTAATAGCACTATTAGATCATGATTCCACATTCTTGACAAGATTACTCCAGCAAGACCTAGTGGCATGCGTAGAGACTTCAGACTGTATCTAACGGAATCAATGTAGATTTGGTTGTCAAACCTAACTGCTCTTAATATCTGCATGTGATCCCTGGCCTCTAAAACAATGCTATACACTTCTTTTGTTGACTTCAAGGCAGCCTTTAACAGGGTTCCTCGGCACTTAATAGTTTAAAAAATAACAGTCTTTTACACACAAAATATTATTGCTATCATTTACATAGAAACACAATGATGTCTATGTTTTAACTGTCAAACTGGACATAATCATTTAATGTGTACATTTGTGAGAACAACATATAAGTGGGACATTTAACAACAGAAAAAGGACTCAGGCATTGAAGAAGCGAGGCCTATAACATTCATTAATAGTTAGGCCAATAATCATGCGTTATAACACCATAGAACAAGTTGATAAAAGGTAACATTGTGTCAAGGTGCGAGGAGTAGACGACATTTCAATCCCTTTACAAAAATATTGGGATCATCTTAAGGACATCAAGGATGATGCCTGAGATAGATGCCTATTACAATAGAAGCCTCGAAGGATTGGCTGCCAGATACAGACCGTAAGACGGTGGAGCGAACTAAGGATGAGAGCTCAGAGTGGTTCCTGGCTATGTAACAATACATTTTATTGTAATTTACCTCCAGTTTATTGTGGGGCCTTTTTTTACTCTTTTATTCACTTTATATTTACTGCAATGTTTCTAATGCTTATTTATGTATAATGGTTTTAATTAATTACGCACTTTATTAATACATCTGAATCCAATGGAACTCATGGGTCTGTACTTTAAAAGGTGCAAACAAGAGGGAAACCTGACAGGCATTTCTCAGGCAGTTCTATGATTTGTGTTACGAGTTTGCTTAAGTTTAGTGTTTTTCTTTTTTGCAATTACTGCTTACCTATTGATTCACCAAGGGCCACAGGACCACTCTCTGGGGGAGGGGACAGAAACCAATGGCATAGCAGTGAGACCGCATGTGGAAATTCAAGGAACGGAAAAGACTGACTGCTGGCTCGGAAACCTAAAAGGGTAGAAGGAAGAGGACTTAAAACAGTGGCAATGCTAGCCCTTTGGCCACATTGAAGAGTGGGAGGAGGGGTTCTGGCGAGATTTCGCCAGGGGGTGTGGTGGTGATTACCTGTAAATCTTGTTCTTTACATGTCACATTTGCTGCGCATTCAAAGACCAAGGTCAAATGGCAGGCTCTGTCTTCTGAGGGAGCTTGTTGTTTACTTTACTTTCTCTGACTTCAAAGTGAGATGATTGCTGGATACTGGGGTAGGAAAGGTTTTTTTTCTAGCCCACATTATTTAAATGAACTGTGCAAGTATTTTGGAATATATCAAAATTAGGAACACAAATAAATAATTTTTTGTTAATTCTGAAGTGTGTTGGAAACAAATACTTTCACGCCGATTACGATCCGGCAAAAACCGGGTACGAACCGTCGGACGGAGCATATTCTCCGTCCGACGCGTACCCGGTCGTCAAAATTTACAAACATGGAATTACGATTTGCACGGGAACACCATTTCCGTACGAATCGTAAAAAACCCCGACCGAACAAAATAAACCTACAAATGCGATCCGGGAAAGCGCCGACCTGACGTCGGGACGCTCGCAGCCTGCCATTCACGAACCAGGAATTACGATTCGCACCAACGCAATCCCGCACGGTGAATATTTTCCGGCTGCCAAAAACTGCCGGGAAATCAGGACGACGCGAGCAAGGACCACCAGTACGCGACGGACAGACAGGACGACGCGAACAAGGAGGACCAGTACGCGACAGGACGACGCGAACAAGGAGTACCAGTACGCGATGGACAGACAGGACGACGCGATCAAGGAGGACCAGTACGCGACGGACAGACAGGACGACGCGAACAAGGAGGACCCGTACGCGACGGACAGACATGGACCCGAACCTACGTGTCATCCCGGCCCTCATAGCAGTCGACCTCCTCTACAGGTTCCGACGCAGACGCCGCAGAAGGTCAGAACACCTAAGGGAGGGGGGAAGGTGGGGTGGGGGTGGCAGGACCAGGGCAGGCCACAAACCCCCCACCAAAGTCACACAGCACACATGCCCAGGACATACCTGACTCCCATGCCCTGGTCACTACGAGGGGGTGGGGGCGTGTCCAGCTAAGCCAGCGACCGCCACAACGGAAGTCCGTCACGACGCAAACCGGCAACACAACCAGACCGGTACGTCCCGTACCCATGCCTGAAGAGCGTGGGTACGAGTCGTACCATGCCCACACCCACGTCACCCCAACAATGGCGGGACGGCTCGTACCCATGTGGCAAAGGCCTGGGTACGGCCCGCACAAGCATCACATAGCGTGGGGACGGATATGTACGGACCCTACCCCCACCCCGTATGCATGGAGCGTACCCCCACCCCAACAGTGTAAGTATGACCCGTACCCACACCCGCGTATGTATGGAGCGTACCCCCACCCCAACAGTGTAAGTATGACCCGTACCCACACCCGCGTACGTATGGAGCGTACCCCCACCCCAACAGTGTAAGTACGACCCGTACCCACACCCGCGTACGTATGGAGCGTACCCCCACCCCAACAGCGTAAGTACGACCCGTACCCACACCCGCGTACGTATGGAGCGTACCCCCACCCCAACAATGTGAGTACGACTCGTACCCCCACCCGCGTACGTATGGAGCGTACCCCCACCCCAACAGTGTAAGTACGACCCGTACCCCCACCCGCGTACGTATGGAGCGTACCCCCACCCCAACAGTGTAAGTACGACCTGTACCCACACCTGCGTACGTATGGAGCGTACCCCCACCCCAACAGTGTAAGTACGACCTGTACCCACATCCACGTACGTATGGAGCGTACCCCCACCCCAACAGTGTAAGTACGACCCGTACCCCCACCCGCGTACGTATGGAGCGTACTCCCACCCCAACAGTGTAAGTACGACCCGTACCCACACCCGCGTACGTATGGAGCGTACCCCCACCCCAACAGTGTAAGTACGACCCGTACCCACACCCGCGTACGTATGGAGCGTACCCCCACCCCAACAGTGTAAGTACCACCCGTACCCCCACCCGCGTACGTATGGAGCGTACCCCCACCCCAACAGTGTAAGTACGACCCGTACCCACACCCGCGTACGTATGGAGTGTACCCCCACCCCAACAGTGTAAGTACGACCCGTACCCACACCCGCGTACGGATGGAGCGTACCCCCACCCCAACAGTGTAAGTACGACCCGTACCCCCACCCGCGTACGTATGGAGCGTACCCCCACCCCAACAGTGTAAGTACGACACGTACCCCCACCTCGAATGCATGGAGCGTACCCACATCCGTGTATGTCATGAGCGTACATATTGTGAAATTGGAGAGGTGGGTGCAGAGTCCTCCCAGCAGTGCCCTGAGACAGGAGGGGTGGGTGCAGAGTCCTCCCAGCAGTGCCCAGACACAGGAGGGGTGGGGGCCTATCACTCCCAGCAGTGCCCTGAGACAGGAGGGGTGGGTGCCTATCACTCCCAGCAGTGCCCTGAGACATGAGGGGTGGGTGCCTATCACTCCCAGCAGTGCCCTGAGACATGAGGGGTGGGTGCCTATCACTCCCAGCAGTGCCCTGAGACATGAGGGGTGGGGGCCTATCACTCCCAGCAGTGCCCTGAGACAGGAGGGGTAGGTGCAGAGTCCTCCCAGCAGTGCCCTGAGACAGGAGGGGTGGGTGCAGAGTCCTCCCAGCAGTGCCCTGAGACAGGAGGGGTGGGTGCAGAGTCCTCCCAGCAGTGCCCAGACACAGGAGGGGTGGGTGCCTATCACTCCCAGCAGTGCCCTGAGACAGGAGGGGTGGGTGCCTATCACTCCCAGCAGTGCCCTGAGACAGGAGGGGTGGGTGCCTATCACTCCCAGCAGTGCCCTGAGACAGGAGGGGTGGGTGCAGAGTCCTCCCAGCAGTGCCCTGAGACAGGAGGGGTGGGTGCAGAGTCCTCCCAGCAGTGCTCTGAGACAGGAGGGGTGCGTGCAGAGTCCTCCCAGCAGTGCCCAGACACAGGAGGGGTGGGTGCCTATCACTCCCAGCAGTGCCCTGAGACAGGAGGGGTAGGTGCCTATCACTCCCAGCAGTGCCCTGAGACAGGAGGGGTGGGTGCAGAGTCCTCCCAGCAGTGCCCTGAGACAGGAGGGGTGGGTGCCTATCACTCCCAGCAGTGCCCTGAGACTGACCTGATAACCTGGTCGCCCATACAGCATGGGGTACCGTGGGAGGATCACATCCACCAAAGCCATGTTCTCATCCAGGGTGAATGGCTGTGACCTCTCCACAGCCCTTGACATGGTTCCAGGGAATCAGTAGCAGCAGCTGGGTCGTGGAATACAAATATGTGCAGGCAAGCGCTCCCTCATGGGACCTGGCTGCCTTATATCTGCCTTGCTGGCCCATCACATGCACAGGAGTACAGAGTGATTGGTCACTCACATTTGCATCCTATGTTTCCTCCAATCCCTTCAAACCCAGCAGTCTGTGTGTTCTCTATCGGTTTCATTCTCCTGCATGATGTCAGCCCCACAAACACATTGCAACAAAGTAGATTAATTCCAACTGACTTCTGCTGTGCACCTTCCAGAACAAATTCAAAATTTGAACTTGGTCTCCATGACAACCAGCATGCATGTAGGCCTTAATACTTGTCCCTCATGTGTCCCCTATGTAATTTGGAGCTTCACACACAGGTACGGTGCGTTCCGGGGCCCTAGGGCACCCCAAATGCATTGCAACGGTCCGTACACGCGTGCCTACGTTAACTATCACTATGGGTGTCCTCGCGTATGCGTACTCGTAGTGGTACGGGCCGTACACACGCCTGTACGCTCCCTATCACTATGGGTGTCCTCGCGTATGCGTACTCGTTGTGGTACGGGCCGTACACACGCCTGTACGCTCCCTATCACTATGGGTGGCCTCGCGTATGCGTACTCGTAGTGGTACGGGCCGTACACACGCCTGTACGCTCCCTATCACTATGGGTGGCCTCGCGTATGCGTACTCGTAGTGGTACGGGCCGTACACACGCCTGTACGCTCCCTATCACTATGGGTGGCCTCGCGTATGCGTACTCGTAGTGGTACGGGCCGTACACACGCCTGTACGCTCCCTATCACTATGGGTGGCCTCGCGTATGCGTACTCGTAGTGGTACGAGCCGTACACACGCCTGTACGCTCCCTATCACTATGGGTGGCCTCGCGTATGCGTACACGTTGTGATAGTGAGCGTACACGCGTGTGTACGGCCCGTACCACTACGAGTACGCATACGCGAGGACACCCATAGTGATAGGGAGCGTACAGGCGTGTGTACGGCCCGTACCACTACGAGTACGCATACGCGAGGCCACCCATAGTGATAGGGAGCGTACAGGCGTGTGTACGGCCCGTACCACTACGAGTACGCATACGCGAGGGCACCCATAGTGATAGGGAGCGTACAGGCGTGCGTACGGCCCTACCACTATGGGTGTTCTTGCGTATGCGTACTCGTAGTGGTACGGGCCGTACACATGCCTGTACGCTCGCCATCACGATGGGTACACATACGGCAGCACTCCCATAGTGATATGGGAACGTACACAGGCCCTCTTCGCAGCAGTACAGCGGTTTTCACACATCACAGTGGTGACAGGCGACACACAGGTAGGGATAGGGC
Source organism: Triturus cristatus (assembly GCF_964204655.1). Taxonomy (NCBI): domain Eukaryota; kingdom Metazoa; phylum Chordata; class Amphibia; order Caudata; family Salamandridae; genus Triturus; species Triturus cristatus. The sequence goes on from NC_140588.1 coordinate 496,758,581, forward strand.
GGACATACTTGTCCATGGATGGACATACTTGTCCATGGATGGACATACTTGTCCATGAATGGACATACTTGTCCATTAATTGACATCAAGGCATCGTCTGTGCATTACTACATGTGTGGGGCACAGGTGTGACGGCCTGTGATGTGGAACATTACTCCTGAGTCGAGAAGGCACCAGATGTATGATGAGATGTCTACAGATGTACTGTGTGATGGTGCAATGTGTGCCAGGCATGCCCTTGACTCCTTTGACATGTGTGCATGTCGTACTGCACACTTGGGGTGAGCGTCACTGGCATGGCACGGACACCAACACACGGAAGTGTCCCCTGATGCCCGGTACAGGGGTTACCACACCTGACTTGTCACTACCCACGGTGCACAATGTGACTATGTCATGTATGTGTGGGGGCTTCCCATCAGGTTGATGTTGGAGCACCCTCAAAAGCTGCAGCCGTTGCAGCAACCAACATGTGTCTGTGTGTAGATTGACATTGCACACTGTTCCGCACACCATGCCACATGTGGTATCGGATGTGAGGTGCACATGTATGCATGGGACACGGAGTAGCGTGACAAGGACATGTCTGCATCCTCACAATGAATGTGTGGTGAGTCATGACATGTGCACCTTCATGGCAAGGTGTGTGGGCTGTCCTAGTGTAATGTCATGTGACCTGTGGCTCTAGTGTTCCGCTACCAGTCTCTGCAATCGGCATCCTACTTCTGCTGATGTGTGGGCGTATGTCACTCCTGTCTTGCGTCTGGCTATTCACATGCACTGGGACACAGCTATTCCCATGGCATGGCATGGGGAGGTTCTCAATCTCCGTGTGTAGCTGGGTCTTGGTAGGAGTGTCACCTTGCATCCATACGTGTCCTGGGCATGTAGCACATACCTGACTCCCTATGTAGCATATGTGTATTGACAGATTAACATGTGCTCAGTACATATGAATTGTTGTCGTAGTGCACTCACTCTTCCTTGTCACTTCCAAATTACTGCAGAGCGCCGCCTCTTGCCCGAGCAATCACGGCCTTGGCTGACATGCGGGAGAATGACAGCATCCGGCTCTACCGCTTCCCCCAACCGTTGATTCTGGAGTTGACGGCGAGACTGGCACCACACCTGCAACCGCAGCACAGGTATCCTACGGCACTGACACCCCAGCTGAAGGTAATGGCTGCCCTACATTTTCTTGCCACGGGTACCTTTCAATATACCATAGCTCATGTTGGTGGCATGTCCCAGAGCATGTTCTGCCGTGTGCTGCATGATTTCTTAGAGGCCATGTTGATTCACCTGGATGACTTCATCAAGTTCCCAACCCCTGAACAGTTGACTGCGGTCAAGCGTGGATTCTATGCCCTGGGAGGGATGCCCCATGTCATTGGGTCCATAGATGGGACACATGTAGCTTTGGTACCACCACACGCACGGGAGGTGGCGTACCGCAATCGGAAGCACTACCACTCCATCAATGCCCTTGTGGTGTGTCAGTCCAACATGGTGATTTCACATGTCTGTGCTCGTTTTCCAGGATCAGCACACGATGCCTACATCATGAGGCGTAGCAGGATGCCTGAAATGATGATGCAGCTGCGCAACGAAAGAGCATGTGTTGTTGGTGGGTACAGTTTGTCTATCCTGTATTTTGCATAGCCTACCAGCACGACCGCTTCACCACTTCTAACGATGTCCATGTGCTTCCCATGTAGGGGACGCTGGCTATCCCAACATGCCATGGCTGCTCACACCTCTCCGCAACCCCATCACGCCGGCCCAGCTCCGCTACAACACCGCCCATGGCCGGACAAGGCGAGTGATAGAGAGGACGTTTGGCCTGCTGAAGAGCCGATTTCGGTGCCTCCACAAGACCGGCGGCGCGCTCCCATATGCCCCTGCGAAGGTCTGCAAAATCTTCATGGTCTGCTGCATGCTGCACAACATGGCAGTTGAGAGAGCTGTGCCACTCATCCTGGATCAACATGACGAGGACCATCCACCCGTGGAGGACGAAGGGCTTGGCAATGGGGCTAGTGATGTGGAGGATGTGGAGCCGCAAGAGGACATCTGGACTCGGCTCATACGCGACTTCTTTGCTTAGTGGTGAGTACCAGTGTCTGAGTGTGCACGCATTGGTCCCCGTGTGGCATGTGTTGTGATGTGTGTCTCCACCGGCATGTATGGCACGTGAGTCAGAGGTGTGTGTGGGTGTGTCACTGGAGTGATGGTGGCAGTGATGGTTGTATTTCCCCAGTCATAATTGTGACCTAGCATGTTGTCATCCATACATGTGTCGAGTAAATGCACATGCAAGTGGCTGTGCTTTTTGTGGCTGACTTCTTGTGTGTCTCTCTTCCCCAGGTACTTGCGCATGCCGTCTGCTGCTTGCATTGTTGTGGCACTGCTATTCCTCATGGACACGTCATCGTGGGCTGACTCAGCGTTACAGGCACGGACACGTTTTGAAGTCTCCATAGGGTAAGGGATGCATCAGGGGTGTATTGGGTGTGGCAGTTGTTCACGATGTATGCACACTGCCCCTGTCGATGTTTGGTTCCTCTGCAGCCATGTAGCATCACCATGGGACACGACATGCAGCTGTGTACACCTGACTAGATGGTCTGCCTGGTTGACAGTCATCAGTGATGGGATAGTGGATTGTGATGATGGCATCAATGTGTGTGACACTGCCCTCGGACACATACGGTTAGCATTGGCTTGACATGGTGTGGGACTTCCACATCAGCGGATCAATGGTGTATGGCAGTCTCTCCGTGAGCAGCTGTGGGTGTTTAGCTGTTAGCCGACAATTGTGTGCCAGTTCCATGGCTAACACGCATTTGTGCTGCAGAAGGGGGGTGCCAGTGTTGGACCCACATGTTACTCCACAAGATGTGTTCATGTGTACTTCAAGTTGCCTCTGCAATCCCGAAAACATGACTAATAAAGGTGTCCCTATGCCTCCAAGGTGCCTCTTCTCCGTCAATGTTGGTGTGTTGCCACGGTGCATCCAGCATGTCTGGCATGGTTTTCCCTGATAGTGGCTATGTGTCGATGTGTCGAGTAGCAAGATGCAAGCTGTGTGTGTGGGCTGAGACTGTGTATTGGGCATGATGTCCATGACTGTGTGGGTATTGTGACATGTGCCATCCCCATGCATCCAACGTTGGCCAGGCCCCCATTCTCTGCATCCACCGGACTCAAGCTTGCAGGACATGGTTCTGCCACCTGTCTACACATACCTGGGTGCCCCCCAGGACCCTGGACATGATCCCTGACCTCTGCGCATGACTGTTGCTGTACTCAATGTGTCTGTCAGCACGGTTGTGCGGCCACCCCCTCAGCTGGTTGGGCCCATCACGGGTGTGTATGGTGCTCCATGTCTGTCTTGACTAATACACTGTGACCCGTGTGTCCTGTGCCAGACTCAGGCCCCAGGGTGTGGATGGTTGGAGTCAAAAGAGAGCTCAGGCATGTTTAGACTTTACAACACACATGTAAGGTAATAATGCAACCAGCAGCCATCTTCTCTTCATGGTGTGAATTTTTATTTGGGGGGGGGGGGGGATAAAGTGAGGGGCTTTCCGGGAGTTTGGAATCCAAAGTTCAGTCGGGGAGTTGGTGTCCTTGCCATTTGAAATCCTCAGAGTCCATGCCACAGTCTTTGTCAACATTGGTCAGACAGTGACCAGCAGGGCCATGTGGCAGAGAATGTCTCTTGATGCTGTGATGCTGTTGCTCCAGTGGGCCAGGTGCCAGGCCAGGTGTCCTGGGAGATGGTGATGTTGCGCCGACCCTCACGGTCTTTTCCGTGGACGACCCACCCTCCTGCGGGGACCCTCAGAAGCAGGCCGTGACGACGTCTGGGATGCTCCATCGGATGTTTCCTCCTCCTCCTCCTGATCCCTCCCTGTGGGTGGTGATGTTCTCCGCCTTCTGGCACAGGGAGGGTCGGCCATGTTGTCGGCCATCCGACGGAGTGTATCGTGAATTCCCGTGTACGCCGTCACGAGCTCAGCCTGTCCGTCCTCCATCCTCCGTTGGTGTTGCAGTAGACAGGCATGTAGCTCTGCATGTTGCTGGGCCTGCTGGGTCTTGATCCCCTCGAGGACAGACACAACCTGGGCCAGGCCCGTGGTGTCCTGCCGGTATGTGTCCAGGATGTTACGGACATGGGAAAATACCGGTTCACCAGCCAACTGGTCAGGCTCGCGCCTCCGCCGTACTCCACTCCCACCACCCCTGCCCACTTGCACCTGGCCTGCCCTTGTGGGTACATCGGGTCTCCGGGACCCCTGAGGGGTGGCATTGGCGTTGTTGCCTGCCTCCTCCTGGGTGCCCGGGACACCGTGTCCCTCCTGGCCAGCCTGGCTGCATTGTGGTGGTGGGGCAGGGATCCTGGGTGTCTCCTGGGATGTGGCAGGAGTGGGGGTGGTGGTTGGCACAGTTGTACCTGACGCAGGTGCTGCAGGTGGTTGGACACCAGAGGTGCCAGGTCGGTCGGGGTCGTCCACAGAGTGGTGAGAGTCGTCGCTGCCGGTGGGATCGGGCTCCCGCAGATCCGGGTCCTGTGAGTCTTCCCCCCCAGTGTTGGGGGGTGAACCACGACGTTGACCTGTGTGTGAGAGAGACAATGTTAATTTTGGTCCATGCAACATCCATGTTTCATCAGTTTCAAAGTTGGCACTTTTCCTCTTGGAATTAGGATCTGTCTTGCATTCCACTCACAGTGCACTTGTGCATGGGTGTGTCCCTTGGACACCACTTTGGCCCCTTTAAATATGTGTGGCACAGTCTTACTTGCTGCGTCAAGTGTGACTGCAGTCAGCAGTGGAGTGGGCAGGTGTGGCGAGCCATGCATTGGCGCCTTCCGTGTAGCACTGTACATGTGCACATGGAGTGGATCCACACACTTATATAATGCAGGTAGCTGTCGTTGTGCTCGTGAACAGGTTGTGACATGGGCCTGTGTTTTGCCATGGGGAAGAGGGGGGGTGCTGGCACTGGCCACCCTTGGCTACATGCACGCAGTCTGCCTGCTGACGAGCAGACATTCCCACACACCACACGGCTGATTTGCTCTCCCTGTGTCTCCCTCCCTCTCTGTCCCCCTCTCCCTCCCTCCGTGTGTCTGCCTCCTCCCTCTGTCCGTGTCCCTGTGTCTCCCTCCCTCTCTGTCCCCCTCTCCCTCCCTCCGTGTGTCAGCCTCCTCCCTCTGTCCGTGTCCCTGTGTCTCCCTCCCTCTCTGTCCCCCTCTCCCTTCCTCTCTGTCCCCCTCTCCCTCCCTCTCTGTCCCCCTCTCCCTCCCTCTGTGTGTCACCCTCTGTCACCTCAGCCCAGCTTCCTAGACACACACTTTTTCCAGTCCTTTGAATGGCCCTTGGCTTGTTGCTGTGAGTATGTTTCTGATCTCCAGGCACCCATTGGGTGTAGTGTCTGTGTGTGCGCTGCTGCTGTGGTTGTGTGTGCTGCCACTCTTTCACAGTGTTGGCTGTTCATTAGCTGCTGTCATGTGCAAAACAGTGCCTTCACCCCCATGTGTTGATGCAAGGCGTCCGCCATTTGCTGGCGAGTCTTTCCTGTGTGGGGACACACTGTTTGTCTGGCTGTGACCTGGGCCATATGGGCAGTGGGCATTGTTGTCTGCTTCTGAGTTGCACTATGTGAATTTTGTGGCCCACCCTCCCGCCATCCGGGTTACCGTGTCATGTGTTGGTGTCTGCTGTGGCCTGTGACTTGACATTGTCCAGCTGGGTGCATGGGGCATGGTGGCGGCAGTGGCATGTGCGTGTTCATGGAGTATGGGTGAGTCATGCGATAGCTTGGGGTGGTTGCGTGCCTGTTTGTGAGTTTGGTTGTGGATGACGTTCCCCCCATGTGAGGTGCGTTGTTTGTGTACTCACCCGGGTCTCGGAGTCCTCCTAATCCTTCGACTGCCTCCACCGGCTGTATGGCCATCACCCTCTCCTCCCAGGGCTGGTAGTGTACGGGTCTGCGGGAGGGCCCTCCTCCAGTGGCGTTGGCCTGGTTGTGTTCCTCCAGCATCTTGGCTCGGACCCTCCTCCGCAGATCGTACCACCTGGCTTGGCATTCCTGCCTGGTCCTTCTGGTGTCCGCAACAGCATTCACAGCATCGACGATGGTCTGCCACATGGCTGTTTTTGCTGCAATGCTGGTCTGTCTGACCAATGTTCCAAAGAGCTGTGGCTCGACTCTGAGGATTTCATCAACAAGGACCTCCAACTCTCGGTTATTGAACTTTGGATTCTTGTTAGTGGGCATGGTGAGGGGTGTGGGTGTGGATGGTGGGGGGTGTGTGTGGATGGTTGTGGGTGTGTGGGTGTGGTTGTGCAGGTGTGTGTGTGTGAATGTGATGAGGGGGTGTTTGTGAAGGTGGTTGTGTGAAGGTGTGCAAGTGTAAGGTGTGGTGAAGCTTGTAGTATGGTTCTGTGGTGTCTGGCGGCAGTGAGTCTGTTGCAAAGGCTCATGGTTTGTGTGTGTGGGCCCTTTTTATTGGTCCATTGGTGGGTGTGGCTGTGTTTGAAGTTGGGGTGGGTGTGTTATAAGGAGTGGTGGTGTTTTGGGCCTCTGTTTGTTTTTGGCAGTTGCAGGTCAGTGAAGGTGTTTTTGTAGTGTTTGTTGGCCATGTTTAGTGGCTTTGTGCCATTCGTATAGTGTATTCTTGTGTTGTTTTGTTTTGTCCTGGTTGTGTACGTGCGTTTTGAGCGTGTGTACGGTGTGTACATGGGCCATTTGGTTGTACGGTGCTGTCCTTGTGTGTGGCTTGGTACGACTCGTACATGCGGTTGTGATGTTGGGGCCTGGGGTGCGCTCCGTACTTAGGAGGTTGTGCAACGGGAACGTACTGGGGTGTACATAGACGGTGGTATGACACGTACAGGGGTGGGGGTTCGACTCGAACGTACTGGGGTGTACATTGACGGTGGTACGACACGTACAGGGGTGGGGGTACGACTCGTACATACTGGGGTGTACATAGACGGTGGTACGACACATACAGGGGTGGGGGTTCGACTCGAACGTACTGGGGTGTACATCGACGGTGGTACGACACGTACAGGGGTGGGGGTTCGACTCGAACGTACTGGGGTGTACATAGACGGTGGTACGACACGTACAGGGGTGGGGGTACGACTCGAACGTACTGGGGTGTACATACATGGGGTCGGACACGTACAGGGGTGGGGGTTCGACTCGAACGTACTGGGGTGTACATACATGGGGGTCGGACACGTACAGGGGTGGGGGTTCGACTCGAACGTACTGGGGTGTACATAGACGGTGGTACGACACGTACAGGGGAGGGGGTTCGACTCGAACGTACTGGGGTGTACATAGACGGTGGTACGACACGTACAGGGGTGGGGGTTCGACTCGAACGTACTGGGGTGTACATTGACGGTGGTACGACACGTACAGGGGTGGGGGTACGACTCGTACGTACTGGGGTGTACATAGACGGTGGTACGACACGTACAGGGGTGGGGGTTCGACTCGAACGTACTGGGGTGTACATCGATGGTGGTACGACACGTACAGGGGTGGGGGTCCGACTCGAACGTACTGGGGTGTACATACATGGGGGTCGGACACGTACAGGGGTGGGGGTTCGACTCGAACGTACTGGGGTGTACATACATGGGGGTCGGACACGTACAGGGGTGGGGGTTCGACTCGAACGTACTGGGGTGTACATAGACGGTGGTACGACACGTACAGGGGTGGGGGTTCGACTCGAACGTACTGGGGTGTACATAGACGGTGGTACGACACGTACAGGGGTGGGGGTTCGACTCGAACGTACTGGGGTGTACATTGACGGTGGTACGACACGTACAGGGGTGGGGGTTCGACTCGAACGTACTGGGGTGTACATAGACGGTGGTACGACACGTACAGGGGTGGGGGTACGACTCGAACGTACTGGGGTGTACATAGACGGTGGTACGACACGTACAGGGGTGGGGGTTCGACTCGAACGTACTGGGGTGTACATACATGGGGGTCGGACACGTACAGGGGTGGGGGTTCGACTCGAACGTACTGGGGTGTACATAGACGGTGGTACGACACGTACAGGGGTGGGGGTTCGATTCGAACATACTGGGGTGTACATAGACGGTGGTACGACACGTACAGGGGTGGGGGTTCGACTCGAACGTACTGGGGTGTACATATACGGGTGGGGGTGTACATACACGGGGGTACGTCTCGGACGTACGGGGGCGGGGGGGAGTGTTGGGCACGTATGCGGGCACATGTCTCCATGGTTGCTATGGGAGTTCGGTGCGGACGGTGTTTTTTCCATACGGTTGTAACATCGGACGCACGGGATGGATCGTGATTCCTCGGTCGGACTTCACCTTTCACATTTGTACGGTAAATCGTCCGAGGACGTGTCGGACACATTTTCCGACCCGAGGACGTGTGGGAAATCATTCCCGATGCAGTTCGTATGGACTTTTTACCATGCGAATCGTGATTGCCAGTTCGTACGGCACTCGTACGATTCGTACGGTAAAAAGACCGGATACGAGTCGCACGGGGAATTTTTTTACCGGATCGTAATTGGCACCTTTATGTGATCAAAACAATTCATTACTCTAGGTGATGCCTTTTCTACACATTATCATTTGTGTGCTGTGTAATTTTAGTAGTAAAACTATATGACTGCAAATGTAACAGTCATTTCACTTGAAAATGTGTTGTCTGTAATGGCGGTGTGCTACCACACCATGCATACTCCACTCTCTGCCACGCCACTCTACTTTACTCCCCTCAATGTCACTGTACTCTATGGTGCACCACTCCAATTTACACCACTCCACGCCACTGAACTCTACACCACTACACTAAATGTCAATACACTCTATTCTGTAACACTCAAATGCACGCTACGGCACTTTACGCCAGTCCACTGTATACCACTCTAATATACTCTGCACCACTGCACTCTATGCTACTGCACTCTACACCCCTTTACTCACTGCCATTACACTCTACGCCACTCTTCTCTACGCCACTCTACCCTGCACCACTCCACTCTATTCTGAAACAATCTACTCTACGCCACTGCACTCTAAGCCACTTCAATCTACACTGCACAACTCCACTCAATGCAACTCTGCACTCTACGCCACTGCACTCTATGTCAATACACTCTCCTCTGCAATGTTCAACTCTATGCCCCTGCACTCTCCGGCATGCTAATCTACTCTACACCACTCTACACCACTGCACTCTATGCCACTGAACTTGCATATGGCTGGTGTAAACTGGAATGACACTTCAAGCAAAAAAGTAACAATGGATTTGACCCAGATCTATGAGTGGGTGGTGAATGTTTTGATTTGTGCAGCATTCCATCCATCATCTGTTCTTTTTGCAATTGTCACCCCAAGTGGGAAGGGTATGCCCAGGCGTGGGTCCTATGCTCTCTGTGCCACCGAATTCAAGCTAGCCTGTCTGATGAGGGATAATACCCCAAAACAAGTCCCAGGATGCTTGTTTCTGGTCCAGAAAGGACCTGTCCTGGAGGTTCTGGCTGGACTGTTCCCATGAGGAGCGGGGTCAAGACTGATTTGCAGATGGCTGGGTCTACGACACTCTACTGTGCAACACCACACTCTACGCCACTGAACTCTAAGCCATTCTAATCTGCACCACTCCACTTTGCACCACTCCACTCTGCACCGCTCCACTCTACTATGCGACACTCTACACCACTGCATTCTTCACGCTGCAATGTACTCTGCTGAATTCTATGCCGCTGCACTCTATGCCACTGCACTCTATTACACTTTACACTGCAACTCTACACGCCAATGCGATACGATAAATACTTTGTTTATTTAGACCTTGGTCTTTAAACAGTAATGACCAGTTAAAATGACAGTTAAAAGTGACAATTCAACAGTACAGATTTATACCTTCTCAACGTTAAAAGTTAATAAAATTTTCAGAGTGGAGTACAAAAGTAATTTTTCTATACAAATCAACTGGAGCATTTATAGACATTATACATAATTTAAAAACTCAATTTAAAATAATACGCAATTCATCCATTTTTAAGACGGTTTATATTAACCTTGTTTAAAATTTAAGACAGTTTAAAATTTCTGGAAATTACAGCTAATTCTCTTTTAGATAACTTTTTATTACCTTCATATAGTTGCCTAATGCAATCGCGATTTCGAGGTTAGGCATTTCTGTAATTAGCTCCACCGCCTGTGTCCGTAACTTTATGCCATATTTTAGAAACATTGGACGGAGACATAATTTACGCTGCTCTAATAAAGTTGCACAATCTAACACAATATGTAATATATCGCCTTTTGTTCCCAAAGTACATTTACAATGACCTTCATGACCTAACATTTTTCTTTTTGATTCTTCATTTATCAACCAGGGATTTATACCGGTTCTCAGTCTTAAGATTTCCTGTCTATACCAATGATTTGGTAATAGATCCAAGTAAGGGAACCAATTTTTATTTAACCATGAATCTCTCAAAAATTGCACAGATTTTTTCTTTGCCAGATACTCCATATCTGCACTTCTAGAGACTTCTTGTCCGTACTTACTAAGATCACTTTTAGTGAATTCTACATCCAAGGAATCTTGACCAATTTTCACCTTTAGATTCTTACAGGCTAATCGTATTTTCTTCCTATTCTCTTTAGCCCATTTTAGATTACTGTTTTGAATTTCTTTTCTACACCATTGGGATACTTTCTGGCCTATCTCTATATCCAGGCGTTTCCATGATCTGATTAAGGCCGTTTGTGCCTGTACCCTCCAAGCAGTTGTACCTAACTCAATTCTTATTGCTTGGATCATCGCCAAATGTGGTAATGACATTAATGTTTTTAGGCATTTCCCTTCCTCTAGATCCCAATCACATTTGCCACTCAAGTGGAGAACTTCCGCTCCATGGAGTACTTGTGGGGGTATCATTGCGCTGAAGGCCTTTAACAGCGGTCTGTGCGACATGTTTCCATAATCTCGATTACATTTTTTCATGCCACAGATAGATGTAAAGGCCTTCGCCTTCTGGGCCTCTATATGGGTGTACCACTTCAGAGACCTGTCAAACCATATCCCAAGGTAGCGATATTCATTCACCGTTTCTAGTTTCAGGTCTCCTAAAAACCAATTAAATCGAATATCTTTTTTCCCAAAGCTTAAAATTTTAGTTTTTTCCATATTTACCGTTAAAAATTTCCTTTTACAGTATTCATTAAAGGCAATTAACTTTCTTTGAAGACCTATTTCAGTCTGGTCTAATATTACCAGATCATCTGCATATAGTAGACAGGGCACTTTATTTCCATTCATTCTCGGGCTTGCGCTTCCTTCGACCTCTAGGGTTGCTGGTAAATCTGCTAGAAATATGGCAAATAGCAAAGGGGCCAACACACAGCCCTGTCTAAGGCCATTCTCAATTGCTATTTTTTGCGTCAATGCCCCTTCTATGTCTCTAATTACTTGTGCCCAGTTTCCACTATGCACCTCTTTTATTATCACAAGTAAACATTTAGGGATCTTTTTGTTTACAAGGGTTTCCCAGAGGCATTCTCGGTCAAATGCTGCTCGAAAATCAACAAAACAGCAGCACAGCTTACCATTTTGTTCTTTTGACTTGCGTGCTACTTGCCACAGTGCAAAGCAGTGATCAACCGTAGAGTGGCCTTCTTTGAAGCCACCCTGTTCAACTGGTACAATTGAAAACTCCTCTACCCAGTCCTTTAGTCTATTTAAAATTATTTTTGAAAATACTTTTTCTCCTATATCTAGCAGGTTGATTAGCCTATAGTTTTGTGGTGCATTCATATTGCCTTTTTTATGGACTGGTCTTATTACCGCTCCCTTCCAATTCTTTGGTATTTTCCCTACCGTTAAAATTTCCAGAAACATATGAGAAAAAAATCTCGCCCACCACTTCATCTGTGACTTTATTATTATTGCTGGAAGGTTGTCTGGACCTGCTGCTCTTGTTAATTTTAATTTCATTATTGTATTTTCTACATTCTGTTCTATAAAATCTGGTTTTAATTCTTCCATTATGTTGTGCCATAACTGGGGCACTTCCGCTTCTAGGCCTCTGCGAGGGCCATACAATTCTTTCAGGTACTTCTCCCATACAGCCTCGGCTATCACGCAGTTCATTGCCCCCACTGGGTGATCGGCAGCTGCCTTCACCAGCTTCCAAAACTGTCTTATATTTTTCGATTCAATAGATTCCAGTAAATTTTCCCAACATTTATCTTTATACACCCTTTTTGCATTTGTCATTAGCTTTTTATATTCACTTTTTAATTTGTTGAGATGACTTTGTCTCTTCCGGTCATACTTTTTCCTAAGGCTACTTTTTACTTTCCTTATCTCTCTTTTTTTCTTTAGGCAGACTGCAGTAAACCATTTTGGTTGTCTAACAGAGATTTGCTGCTGATTTATTTTAACTTTTGCTAATTCAGTTCGAAGGCATTGCACCACTTGATCTATTTTTCCCTCATACCAATCCAAATTTTGACCCCCTATATCTCCCAAGACTACCTTTTGTTGAAATGATCTTAATTTTTCTATATACTCTTCTGTTAATCTAGTTGTTACTCTCTTGGGATATTCAACTTGTTGTGAGATTACTTTATCTCGAACTTTCGGGGCTCCTCCTTGGATCTTCATCTGCAGGGGATTGTGTAATATCTTAAATTCCCTTATAAGAGAGAAGTTCCAAGCAAACATAAAGACATAGTCTATTGGGCAATTTTGTGAGCCTATTTTGAATGTTTTCTCTGCTGGGCAATCTGATTCAAATCGGCCATTCAGGCAGAAAAGGCCCTTCGCTCCAAGATAATTTCCCAGTTCTTTATCCTGTCTTAACATTTCACAGGTTGGAAAGATTGCTTGTTTTACTTCATATGCGTCCAGTATATCCCTATGCCAAAGGTCTGCCTCCTTTGGGTACAGTTTATGATTAAAAACCCCAAAATAAAAAATATGTCAGAGTCATACTTTTCACATAAAGAATCTATATCATCTTTAAAATATAACAACTCAGTTTCATACTCAGTAGCATTCTTCCATTGCATATACACATTTATAATAATGATATTTTCATATTTTATGTTTACAGTCAGCAGAGATAATCTACAGGCCAGGAGCCATTTACATTTTGCTTTTAGCGGGGTCGCGTTATTTGTTACTTTTGTAGACAACAGGGTCATGATCCCCCCTGCAGGATGGCCGAATCTTTTTTTCTTTGCCGGTCGATGGAGTTGGAGGAAACCATCGAAGGTTGGGGTTTCGTCGCATAGCCAAGTTTCTTGCAGGCAAACAAATTCCACTTTATTTGCTAGCTTAGTTATATATTCCTGTTTTATTATATCTCCAAGGCCATTTATGTTCCATGATATGAGATTAAGGCTATGCGACCCCCCTTCATCCTATTCCACCTCACTTAACCCTCCATCTTCATCCATTATATCCTTATATCTCCGAGACGGTCCTGCAGGGCTACATCTTTGGCTCCAAATATCCCAGGAGTTATCATTTACTGAATTATTGACTACTACATTCAGAGTACATCCCCCGGCCTCATTTCCCTCTAGTAACCTCACCTGTCGCTTTCCTAGACCAGCATGACAGTTTAGAAAGCTACTTCCTAATTGACCATTTCCCTTTAGTTCCTTCTCTGGGATTAGCCGTATACCTTCCTGGTTTATCTCACTCGCCGCTTTCCAAATTGCCATTTTTACTAGGTCGGAGTAGACCAGTACTCTTGTAATCTCTTTTCCACTTATGTTTTTTATAAAACCCACCTGTCTCAAATCTTGTGTTCCTATTCCCCTCAGGCTAGGGCATTTAGAGAATGAGAATAGGATTTGAGACCTATTTAGAGGTTTAATCTTCCTAATTTTCTTTCCCTTGTTTTGATTTTGCTCAGGTTCAAAGTACAACCATTTATCGCTTCCCCCCTCTGCTCCTAACTTTGGAGCTTCTATACCTACCTGCTCAATGTTTTCCCCCATTTTACCTTTTGCTTCTAATTTACCTCGTTGTGGGACAACTTTCTCTTGATTTTGATTCTTCTGATAGTTTATATTATGTCCCACATTGTTTGGATTTACTATGGGTTTTATTTTTATGGGATTAGTTTTTAGTTGAACATTTCTAAGGCTTTTACTACTCTGTTTCTTTACATGATTTCTGGGACACTTCCTCTTACTCTCAACCTTTGGGGTCATGGCAGTTATCACTTCCAGTGTGGGTGTATTTGATTTTACCTCTTTCACTTTTTCCTTTATTTTTCCCATTATTGCTACATTTGTTTCTCTCTTTCTACGTAGCTTTCTTTTATAATGACCCCTAAAGTTCGTGCAGCGGTGTCTTGGGATTTCCCATCTTCTTTTTATCAGCATCGGGCGCTTAGATATATATACGTTGTTTGGTGTTCCTACTGTTTCTATGCCTTCTTTCTGTTCTTTAGGCTGGGCATCTACTACTGGTCTCATCATATGTGGCATTTGACCTCTAATTACTTGCAGCTCCTCCTCAATCTTTTTCAAATAAAGCTTTTGCGTTTTCAGAACTCCATTATTCAACATTGTAACTTCCAACAGCCCCTGCATGGTTTTTTGAAGCATCAGTAATAAGTCCATCATTGAAGAGGGAGGGGTCATGGAAATGTCTAGGTCTTGTAGGCTAGTTCTCTCGGGATCAATTGTTCTTTCAGTTCTCGATGTTTCTTGCTGAATTTGGTTTCTTACCTCCTTTGATTGTGATATCGATATATTTAATGAGGCCCCCAGTCAGTTCTTAACCTTTGGCAGTTGTTCTCCATTTGGACTGAGGTCTCTAATTCTTGTGCTTGCATCGAGAGAAGTTTAGGTGATGATGACAGACGCTGTGCTATTATTAAATCATTGTGACTCAAAAGGGAGTGATTTATTAAGAATGATGCCGCCAAGAATTCTTCAGGAGATTCTGCTGTGCCATTCCCATTCTGTCGCTCGGCATCTACATCTATCGACTTTGTAGATAAGTCTAAGCTTTTGCAATGTTTACCTAAGAAGTCCTTTATAGATTTAGTTGCTGACATACTCCCATTATTTTCTTGCGGGGTCTTTTTAATGGATTTTTTATTTTTCCTCTTTTGAGTCGCCCTCTTAATTCCTTCTCTGGTGCTGGCCTGGCTCTCCTGGCTCTCTTCTCGGGTTCTTACCTCCCCAGAGAGCTCTCCCCTCCCGGGGCTTTCCTCCATAGGCTCCTTACGAGTTTTTTGCTTTCTTTTTGGTGCCATTGTCTCTTAGATGTATCGAATCTGTTTTTATTGCGGTCTTATATACTGCAAATTACTATGCGTTATAGCTTTAAAAGTCTTCCTTGCACTTTCTTTGCTTTTCCCCTTCTCTTGACTCTAAATCAGCCAAGACAACCGGGTAATAAATACTTAAAAGGGTATCGGGATACAGCAATCATTCGTGCAGTTATTCATACACTTACCTCTGTTGTGCCTTTACCCCACCATGCCTGCCAGTTTGCCTTTTTGGGGTTTTGTGCTTTTTCTTCCTTCTTTTTCTGGACAGTCTATCCACCTTCCCCTACGCATTGGCTCCTTCTGGCCGTCAGGGTGCGATTAGCATAAGGTTAGCCCCACATAGGTGTAATAGGTGTAATATCCCCACCTTTCCTTTCTTCCCTTTCTCTAGGGGGGCCTTCTCTTACAACACCGCGGCTCCTTTCTCCCGTCGTATCCTTATCTGCAGACTCGGCGAGACGCAATAATCCCCCTTGAGTCCGCCGAAATCAAACTCGGTGCCCCAACGCACCTATTCTCCTTGCGTCCTCGCGTCCACGCCCACACATCGGCTCACGGCTTCCCGAGGGCGACGCAAGTTCTATGCCGGCTCGGCGTTCTCGGCGCCCTCTCAGCGTCCTTCTGTGCAGTGCATGCAATGCGTAGCGTTGCATATCGTTGAGGTCGGCACAGGTGGCAGGGGGCGGCAACAACAGAGGCTGGGGTAGCTCTCTTCGGATATAAAGGGTCGCCAATGCACTCTACACCAGTCCACTCTGCTCAAAACCACTCCACTGCAAGCAACTACACATGGCTCCACTCTACGCCACTACAATACACAACACTCTGCCACTCCATAACACGCTACTCCACTCTTCACCATTTCACTTAACCCCACTCCTCGCCACCCTCTTCTACGTCCCTAACTTTTATCCCTGCTCAACAGAAGCCAGGCTGGTGTACAACGTGGCTAAAACACATTGGCAAAGCCAATAGCTCTGGCATAGGGCAGACCTATTGGCTTTGACAATGCTTGTTTAAGGGAGAGACCGCTGTTGACACCACTGCCACTTTCTCAAGCAGCTTCCTCGAGTAATTACAGCAGGAACGGGGGGCGCTTCAGTCAAGGGAGAGGGAAGAGATAGAGAGAAGAAGAGAAATGAGGGAAAAGAAGGGAGCAGGACATGTTTGAACATATTTGCCAGGGAGGCTTTTGGTTCTTTGGTTCCAGGTCTGAGTGCTAGTTTGATTGCTATGCTTTGTTTTTATGTACGCTTTACTTGGATATTTTTAGGTCTCGCTGAGACCAGCGCATGCGCTGGCTCGGAGAGACATTTTGTGTGTGAGCTTTCAAAGTGCTGCTGGCTGGCCTAGCGCTTGCGTTCACGTGACCGTGCACGCGCGCTAGCCTTCAGCAGCACTTTGAAAACTCGTGCGTCATCGCGATCACTTTTGCTTTCAGAGCGATCGCGATGACGCACGCTTTCAATCTGCTTGTTTTAACTTTGAGCGCAAGTCGCGCGTGCTTGTTCTTCTTAAAATGTTGTCACTCTGCAAGCAATTTAAAATGACTCCTTTATATCGATTTCCCTAACAGCACAGGCATGCTCCAGATCTAAAAGTGTTATTATTACCTGGGAACCTCCTCACATTGGGGAGCCTCAAACTCATACCGTCCTTTCTAAAGAACAGTTCTGCATAGTTAGAAAGTGTCAGTGTGGTGCAAATTACAGCTACGTCACCAACCTAGACGTGAGGTTTCGTCATCTAAGGGCTCCACGTTTAGCCAATGACTGTTCATTACTCTGTAATCCTTCAAGCATACTGCCTTTTGTAATTAGCCAACTTAGATACGCAGTGCAAATTGAGCGGCAATGTATGCCTCAGCCAGTGCCCTCTTCCCTAATTTGTGCATCATCGTTCTCTACAATATTATTTACCCCCTGGGCATCTGAACAGTGCTTGCTTACGCTTGGACAATATCTTGTCTCCGGGTTCCTCCTCGGGCTCCGTGCGTGTCCATGCTATGGGCGGTGCTTGGACTAAGTACTGCCTCCTTGGGGGCTTAATTTAGAACTGTATCACTCTAAAGTGCATCATTTTGCAGGCTGCCTCTAACAACCCAAACCACCACCTCCCTCCTGTCGCTCCTTTCCCCCTTTCACCTCCCGTTGCTCACATTCACAGATACCGCCCTCTCCGACATGTAATTGCTTTCCCCTTCATTGTTTGCCTTACCCATAGTTGCCTCTCAACTGTTATTTCTGTGCCCGCGTTTGTTGCTGCTTTCCCTGTTTGCCTACCACTTTCTCACCTCGCTGCTTGCCCCCTCTCACCTCGCTGCTTGCCCCCGCTCACCTTCTGTTGCTAGACCAGTCAACGGACCCCCCGTCAGTTTTTTCCCTCCGTTGCTTGCTTCCTCTGTAGCCGCCTTCAACTGTCCTTTGCTGTTTGTTTTACTCCGAACTGTTTTTTTTCTCCCTTTTAAACCAACCCCATCTTTCTTCTTCCTACCGCCCACCCGTTTCTTCTCCCCATGTGTCCTCCGAGTTGTGCAATTGTGTAGGCGGCAGGCATACTTGTGCTCTTGTGCAGTGAGGCATCTTAAATTTTGTTAAATTTTTTTAACGCTGTGACACAGCAAACCTCGTTAAAAAAAAAAAACACTTTAATCCATGTTACCCAACAGTTTTTGTGGACTTATTTTTTTTTTTCAAATTGGCTAGATCTCATTGCTTCTTGATTTCCTCCTAGCCCGGTGAGCGTTAGCCCTGGCCTTTTCTTTTTATTCAGTATTTGAGTTTTGTCGTACCAAGCGGTAAGTGACTTTTACAAATGGTAGCCTCCCCCGTTCTTGCAGCTCACATTGCACATCTGAAGGAGCAATCTCGATAGTCTCTTCACATTGAAATTCCAGTCTTTTCTGAAGCTTTATAGAGCGTGCCTCTATTACAATTCCTTAGGTACTCATCGCTGTTTACCAAGTGAAGTCATTCGCGCTGCTGCCGTTTTGTGTATATTCTTTTACATACCCACAAAACGTGTGTGCTTGCTGCCTGTGCTGTGTCTGGAAGTCTTAATTAAATTTTTTCTCTTGTTCAGAGAAAATATGTCGATCTACAAAGAACCCCCTCCAGGAATGTTTGTTGAGCCCGATCCACACGACATGACAAAGGTAGGCGAGCCCCTGGCAGAGAGAAGCTGTTTCATTCAATCTTTTGTGCTTTATGTGCATGTAAATCAACAAAGAACCATGCAGAAATTGAGTTTGTGTGTACCGCTAGTTCCAGTGGGTGATCAAGAAGATGCATGTGTTTCTGCTGAGATCCTGGGTGTACAGTGGTATTGAGTATAAAATAAATCATTATTGGAGTGGGTAGGTGGTTACCTAGGCAGAGAGTGACTTGAGCAGTTATAGTAGCCTGGTTTGTAGATGGGGTAAGACCAGGGCCACAGGAATCTGCGATTTTTGCATAAATATAGAAATGCTGCACTTGCCACATAATTTATCTGCCACATAATCTGCAGATTTTAACATAACAAATGTCCCAACCTAAACGGTTCAAAAGTTAATAACAAGCATTTACAATGCAATAGGTCTCGCATTTGCGAGAGTTTGACCTATTGGCATTGTAAAAGACAATGCCTTATATTTATGTGTTGGTTTTTAAAACATAAATAAAGGCATTATCCTTTACAATGCAAATAGCTTAAACTCTCGAAAATGTGAGCCCTATTGCCTTGCAAATGCTTGTTTTGTACAGTGCAGAGTTTGAGTTAGGCCATTCCCCTCATTGTGCAGGCCACGTCCCGTAAGCAGGTTTGACCCAGCTCTTTTAGAGACCCCCAATCCCCAGTTTTTTTCGTTCCACTTAAAGCCCTGCATACGAGGGCGGAGGTTAATATGAACTGGACTGTGTCCGCCAGCAGCTTATGAAAGCTGTGATTTATAAAGTGTGGTGACGGCTAGAATTTAGAGTGGGGACAATGTTTAATTACACAAATCATGCCACGTGCCAGAATTTATCGAGCAGCGGCTGAGAATGGGCAAATCGCAATTACTAAATAGGGGGATTAAAGCAAGGTTGCTGAGCTATTTCCTGCTCTCACCTGAACGCTTGTCAGCCTCTGCACCGTCCCTCAACTTCTACCTCTGTTGATCTGCTTCCAGATCTTTTCAAATACAGCGGCCAGTGGTGCTGGAACCCTCCCCTTGCATGCGCACCCCCCTCACTTGAGCATTTCCTGGTGTGTCGGAAGTATCTGAAAGTGCGCCTGGGGTCTGGGAAGCGCAACACAATTTCTTCCTGTGCAGTGATCGAGGCTGCTATTTTGAGGCAGGAGTAATCGTTATTCACAGGAACCTAAAATCGCTATATATTTCAGATCAAGTAAATTTTTTAAGAGAAAATCATTGTAATTAAAAGGGATCCCCCCTATTATTAACACTACACATGGCCTCTGCTGATTAACCCCGTATCAAGTCCACCAGCCGCATAAACCAACAAACTGTTATCTCGTAAATCACCCCAGGAAGCAGCACATTTCATAGATTCTTAAGGCTTGGGCCTGGTGGGGGAAAGGATACTGCCTTTCTGTCTTTTGGTGGTTTCAGAAAGAAGGCAGGACTGCTTGCAGGTCAGAAGGTCGGGGACATCGGGTATGTTTATGGACTTACTTGGTAAGCGTCACGGCATCCCGAAAAACCATGCAATGCCTAGGATGGTGCTATGTGCAGGAAATAAGGGCAGCGGATCTACCCTGCAGGCTTTGAAGTGCAGACATGCACTCTCGTGCTTCCGTGTAATTCTGCTGAAGAAAACAGTTACTGTGGATTGTGAGTACCGGCACTTCAATGTTTCTATTTAAAGTGCTGACTGTTCCTGAGCTGATATAAAACAGGCAGAGGTGAGCAGTAGCCGGTGCTGGCTCTCGGATGTACTTTATGGTAGGCACAAGTTGGAGTGGCCTATTGGCACAGAAAGAGCTGCCCGAGACCAGTTTGAGGTGCCTATAATCACTGTGCAAAGAGAATCCATTGAAAGAAGCAATACAGGAGGTGGAGGGAGTGAGGAAACCGCAGGCTGCTGAAACAACATGGGGGGGGACGGGGGCGGGGCGTACGGTGGGATAAAACCAAACGGACAGTAGAGGGCAGCACAAACCACGATGTAGAGACCAGGTAATTGCACGAGGGAAACAGCTGGAAAAAGCAGGAAGTGGGATAAGGGAGTGGCTGGCAAATGTTGATCACTTTCGCGGCCGCTTTGATGTTCTCAGTGGCCGCGCGGCTCACTGAGAACATCAAAGCGGCCGCGAAAGTGATCAGCAGGCTGACAAATGGTGCGCGCGCCCGGCGCACATGCACTGTAGTTGGCGGCCCGAAAAGCACTAGTTTGCACTTCCAAAACCCGCTTTCTATAGCTCTCGCCAGAGCAGCGCTAAAGCGCTGGCTCAGGCGAGACCTAAAAACGAAGTGACACTTGTTGCTGTGCTGTGTAAGGTTCTTTGCAAAGGTTGATGGGTCACTTTTCTGTTGCTTACTACTATATTTGGGTGTTAAGCTCATACTAATGAGGGGCAACCAATGCCCAGACGGTGATTACAAGTTTAACAAGCATTGGCATAGCCAATAGGTCTCGCTTTTGGGACCTTATAAGTATTTAGTTATACAACTGTTGCATGGCTAAACACTTATAAGGTGCCAAAAGCAAGACCTATTGGCTATGCCAATGCTTGTTTCTTATTATTCGTTATTCTCATAGCATGAAAATTGATGTTTGGTCTCCTTCCACCAGAAGACCATGTCTCTCTCACAGATTATGCCCCCTAATAAAGAACAAGCATTTGCAATGCAATAGGTCTCGCATTTATAGGAGTTTGAGCTATTGGCATTGTAAATGACAATGCTTTTTATTTAAGTTTGGGTTTTTTAAAACATAAATAAAAGGCACTGTCATTTATAATGCCAATAGCTCAAACTCGTATAACTGCGAGACCTATTGCATTGCAAATGCTTGTTTACTATTTGATCTATTGAACCACTTGGGTCCAATGTGACGCTTCAGTGCTTTATATTGAGGGGAGACATTCGACCCTTTTATGTATGTGGGTTGGTTGTTTTTGTCTGCTATGTTGGTTTCTTCACCTCTGTTTTTCCTGCCTGCATATTTACTATATCAGGGGCCCTCTTCTTCTTTTTGATGAGTGTTTCCCCCGCCTGGCAGGGATGACGCCCCAGCACAGGGTGCATATGCCAAGTGTGAGGGAGGGCAAGCAGAGGGAGCTGTATTACAGGGCCCTGCCAGGCACACAAGCAGCAGCCTGGTGGGGTAACACGAGGAGAGGGATGGGTAGGAAAAGGTGCAGCGTTCAGTGGTCTGACATTGTGTGTAATTAAAGGCACTACTTCTCAGATGCTCACATCCGCGAAATGCCATGTGTTGCTACCAACACTTGATGTACAGATCTGGGAGCCATACCTTAAATCCATCTAAACCTCAGTTGGGGATGTGTGTGTCTTTCTTTATGTGGGGACATGAGGCCCTTGCCAGACAGCTAAAGCAGGCTGTAGGCAAGACATCTACTGCCCAACTTCTGATGTTGGAAAACATTTGTTAGGACAGTAGCCTATGAATTTTCAGCATTTCTAAGGGTAGCGCATGGCACTTTATGATTTAGCATTTTCAAATAAAGTACGGCCCTTGTCCAATTCTTTACTTTTTAGAAGGTACAAACAATTATGAAACGCTTTATGCTCCGCTCCAGATGTTTTAAATTAACAACAATTTGAACCATAATCCCCGTTAGTAGAGTAGACTGTCGAGCTCTCTCATCCTCCAGCAGCAGTCATTGGAAACTGTCATGGGGTCATCTAGTGAGGCCCAGGCCGTTTTAACATGTGATGTGAATACACCGCCGCATGTCCTGAAATCTGACAGATGTTTCCGCACGCTCGGTGCCGCTGGCGTCTTATCTTTCTATGAACTGACTGTGATGTACACGGTGACAATGTTTTTATGCATTGATTTTACTCCTTCACATTATTATTTTATGCTGCTCTCACTTTAATGTCTAAATACAGTATTTAATCTGTTGAATCTAACTGAATCTGGCGCAGAGCTGTAGAACAAATTTGTCAATGTATGCAAACATTCAGACATCCCCAATGGTAACTTGGTATTAATATAAAAGTTGAAACAAAACGTTTTTAATAAACAATATTTAACCCGGTTGGGATTTTTTCCTACCACCTGTAATGAACATGTGAGCAGATGTCAGCAGCGAGCGCTTAACCCAATCAGCTAGGATAGACAGGCAGGGCCGCGGGATGTCGAGGGACAGCCTGTCCTCGTTCTCTTAAACCCTGCTAAGTCTCTCTTCTGAACCCTAGTACATCAGGGCTGAGCACACTGGCAGCAGAGAAAGACGAGGCACTGGGGACTCGTGTGTTTCACAAGCAGTCATCACTGGGCCATCCTAAGGAGTTATGGGGCCCTGGGCCAGACATACTTTGGGGTACCCTGTTTGGAACAATTGTAAATTTATGACACATTTTCAGCTCAACCTAACCCCCTTCAGCACAGCTGGGGAGAGAAAGGCGGGTTTACTGATTGGTGAGGTAGAAAGAGGCGAGAAACAACGATATAGAGGTGAAGAGAGAACAAGCGTTGGCCGCTTTCGCAGTGATTGCCCGTAAGTGGTGTGTGCGAGTGTGTAGCAGGAAGTGGGATAAGGGAGGGGGGTAGCATGGTGAGCACTTTTGCGGCTGCTTTGATGTTCTCAGTGGCCGCGCGGCTCACTGAGAACATCAAAGCAGCTGCGAAAGTGATCACGATGGATGACAAATGGTGCGCGCGCCCGGCGCACATACACTGTAGGTGAAGCCCTCAAAGAAGCACTAGTTTGCACTTCCAAATGCCGCTTACTAAAATTCTCGCCAGAGCAGCGCTAAAGCGCTAGCTCAGACGAGACCTAAAAATAAATTATGGTCTGGACTGATGAAACATAGAAGTGTAATGGGGGGAGAACTGCACAGAGTGAGACTGGCTTTCTCAATGGTTCTAGAAGGCGTTATGCACACTAGCCTGTGATGTACGCTGCGGGCATCTGCTGCTACAGACAAGGAGCTTGTAATGAACAGATTTCTCAGACAGCAGCTTGTTACACGTCCAGCTGCTGGGGGCTGGAGTGCCAACAGGAATAAACAGTGATTTCAGGCAGTGATGTCTTTTAAGCGAGCCTCGTGCGTTCGGCACATAAATTCTCCGGGAATATGTGATGAAATTCTTCTGGGCCTTTTCCAAAGAAATGTTAGAGAGAGCCATGGCAGGACAAAAATAGAAATTCCCATAGATACATAACTAAAAGCTCTGCATGGTTAAATATGCATAATTAGTGACATATATTCCTATCTGTGCAACAGCGCTGGGGCGCTACCGAAAATGGCCAACTTTGGAGTCTGCGAGGAAAGTCACAGCAAACCATGGGAAAAATGTAAATAGGATTATTTTCGAAATGAATACGGGCTAATGGGATCGTTTGGAAAGAGGCAGATGACAAATATGTGTCACAACACAGAACAAGCAAAAGTTGCTATGCTGTGTGGCATAAGTGGCATAGAGGGCGACAGTGCCTTATCCAAAAAGATGTGATGGTGCTATGGCGCTCTTTGAGCCTGCCTTGTGCCACGCACACACTTTTGCACCATAGGGCAAGGGTTTGTCTGTTATTTCTAACATACGTTTCATACTGGAACGATCGCCATCCAGTACAAAATCCTAGCTCCAGCTAACTTTCACTCTTTTCCCATATTGGATGCGTGCTACACTGTACAGCACACGTGCAATGTTGGAAAAGTTTGGAGAAACGAAGACATTTTTCACTTTTAACGCCTGCTTCGAGAAGGCATTGTTTTTTGGCACAAGGCCCTGTCTACCATTTTAAGTAGATGCTTACTGGCTGAAACTGATGGATTGTAGCAAGGGAACGCCCATGTACCACCCTTGGAAAGTGCTTAGGCGCAAAATTATGTAAAGTGCATGAAACACTATATGTGTTGCTATCTGACAACTTTCCAATACAAAACAAGGTTTCCACTAAAAAGTAAATAGACTTTGTTTTACTTTGTGTGACTTTGCACTGGCACAAACCCGTGATAAATCTCCCCAAAAGTGTATATTATATCAATTAATATTACTTAAGTATTAGTCCCGACAGGAAAAAATTTAACAGGAACATGTTTTATACATTTTAGTCCTTCAAACCTACCATCTTGGAATTTTGCACCCTTCCATTTATCAGAACAGGGTTTAGAATAAATTATGATGTAATAGAAATGTTGACTTGTGATGTTTCTGTGCGTACAAGATTGTCAGAGTCACAAACAAAGTGAAATTCCGTATGTGATATCAGCAAAACAAGGAGACATTTGCAAGAGATCGGATTAGTGCAGTGAAACACACTACTAGATAGTTAGGAAAGCTCATTGGAACTAATTTAAAAATATTATTTATAAAACAGAAAGAAAGCAAGTAAATTTCATAGAACATGAGTGATGCAAACGGATGTAGTCAGC
Organism: Triturus cristatus; assembly: GCF_964204655.1. NCBI lineage: Eukaryota > Metazoa > Chordata > Amphibia > Caudata > Salamandridae > Triturus > Triturus cristatus. Next base: position 496,783,483 of record NC_140588.1, read on the forward strand.
AGGCACAAAAAATGTCTAGACTTAACACATAAAAGCAAATTACCCTGAGAAAAGATATTTGACCAAATACACATATCTGCGACTCTCAATAAGAGCAGTCATTGCTATTGTCAAAATGAATGTCCCGTCTGACTGATCCACTTTCAAGCGATTCGTCTGTATGTAGGGACAAAACTACCCAGATAGAGCAAAGCATCAGCCAACCATCCGCTGTGGTCGGGTGCCGTTCGTCATCTGACCTAGACATGGAGCGCAAGGAAGTAAGGGGACTCAGTCCTCTTTTACCAAGTGCTGGCATACCGCCTGCTACGGAGGTAGGACACCCGACCACAGTGGGACTGAGACCCTTCCCTTCGATCCACTCCATGCCTAGTTAGGTTGAGTTACGACACCCGACCACATTGTGTACCGCCAGTGAATCCTTCCCCCTTTGATGTTCACAGATGGTTTCATATAAATTGTCTATTTGATTTATGTTGTTTACTTTGAGCACATTGAGCAGCAGCACCACTATGTCCTGAAGAAAGTCCCGACACCGACTGGTCATAGTGTGGAAATATGGATTTTTCTGGTCAGTTATGTCCCCTATCTTGGACCCCAACGGTTCCATGTATGAATCACAAGTACATGTATGTTCCCTCCAGTTCCAGTTATGAAGACGCAAACACATGTGCGTCCACCGTCAACATGTCCTTTGTCAGATCCGCCATGAATAGGCCGGATATTCCATTCTTAAGTATGAAAGGCCACCGGCTTTATATGATTTACCTATGCCATTTTACAGTCCAGGCAAGTAGGCCCTGATTCTGTCATCAAACTCTTCTTGCCTTCTGCCTCTGAAAACTCCAGCCTGAGCCTGCATCTGTGACCATGAACTTTGTCTCATTCTCTGCGCGGCTCACGAAGCCTGACATCAGCCTATTCTCTGCCAAGAACTGTATTTCACCTTCGAGTTATCTGCTTCCCCCTCAGCCAATGCATTCCTGCCTAGTAGTTTAAGTAAACATTCTTCCAGCTACCGAGCAAAGGGCTCGGCTTCTCTGTCCTCATGCAAGTAATTCATAGTCCTGTTACCATGGAATATTCTTACCCCCTCGCATTTAGTGTAGACACTTAGACGCTTGTACACGCACGCACAGTCAGTATAGAATAGATTCTGTCCGAGAGTCCTTCTTTTGTGGATAACATAGTTCTTTAAACATAGGATGTTAGATATGATTTGGGATTAGGTTGACTTGACCCCCCAGACTTTTCGTCTCCACATGTAGAGCTAAATGTCAAGTCCCCTTCACCCCCTAGTTGCACGTCAATCACACGTCATGCTGCTGCGCGCGCATCTATGCCAAGTATTATCTTATAGATCCACCTATATATGACATCATAACCAATTATGTTCCTTTTTACTCCTTATTACACCCATTTTCGGTTACGCATATGAATCGTCATTTTCCTTATCAATTGTTACGCCTACTGCATTCGCTTCATTGTAATGTATGTTCTATAAAAGTCATTTCTTGTCAATAATGTATGTACTTCACTTCCTGAACCTCCGTGGTGATGGAACTTGGAGCAACCGATTATAATCGTTCATTGGAATAAAGCCCATTCCGAACCTCTGATACCACGGATTCTGCCTCTCATTTTACTGAGCTATTTTATTATGTTTCCGCATCAAATTAAGTCCCGGTAAAGGAATTTTATTTACCACATGAATGGCGCCCGAACAGGGACACTTTCTCATCTCACGCGCCGGCGGTGAGTTGCAGGCCCGGTCTCCTGCCACAGCTGGACGGACAATTACGCGTACCAGCAGGATTTCCTGTGTCTCCCTCCGGTCAAGCGGGGGCGACTGAGGCTGCGATCAACACCCAGACGAGGCGGTGAGAAGTGCGAAGTATCCCGACCAGAGCCTAGCTGAGAGAGCAAGATCCGAGGTATACAGAGGCCCACCAGTTCGAAGTTGAGTCCAGTGTGCGACGAGTCGAGTCGAGTCCAGTCCGGTCCAAGTCCAGTTTCTGAGGCCTTCCGTTTCCGAAGCTACCCGGTGAGTACCATTGCTGGGGAGGCATTTCTGACGTGCACATAGGTTGTGCCGGTCAAGACGGGTTTGGGTACACAAATCCGGTCTGCACTGTTTTAGCAGTGTATATGTACTGTTTAGCAGTATATCAAGTATTCCGAAGTATCTAGTTATTGTCAAAGAATTATGCTTGGTGATTAGTTATGCAGACGATCATCATTGTTGGTTATTTTAAAGGTTAAAAAAAAAAATGTGTTTAATGTTTAATGTTTAATGTGTTAAACGTTCGGCATATTGTGGTATGAATGGTTGTTCATTATTGTGCTTTTGTACTAAGTGTGTTCAAGATTAAGAATCAGATCAGTTAGTGTGTTCAAGATTAAGTATCAGATCAGTTCTCAATATGCCGCTCTTTTCGAAATTAAGACAGATCACTACAAGAAAAGGGGTACTCGAAGAAGCCGTTCCTATTCCTCCTAGGGACACTCCAGGGTACTTCATGTATCATAAACATGGCTTAGACGCTATATTATTTCTTGATTTATGGGTAGACTACACCAAGGAATTACCAGAAAGTCAGAGGTGGCCCGCAGCGGGGACCTGGGATGCAGAGTGCATCATGAAAGTCGAGGAAGAGTTATGGAAAAGGAAAGTCAGACAGTCACAGAAAGATGCCGTTGAGTTATGGCGTAAAGAATCTCATAGACGTACAGAAAAAGCACGCAGACAGGAGGAGAAGAGTAAAGAGAATTCCAATAAAGTTCAAGAAAATCTATTAATTGAGGAAGGTATCCGAGTGAAATCAGAACAAGTAGACAGACAAAGAAATGCCCTTATGAATGGTATGTATCCCCTTCTGGCCGAAGGATTACCTAAGGATACTCCAGAGATACCGAAAGACTTGCCAACCCCATTATTCCCAATAAAGGTACATCCTAAGGGGCATCCTAGAACCGCAGAAGATGTTTTTCTTTCCTCATATTTAGATGACGCAGCTCCCGAGTATGCAAATTCCGCCCCACATAGACCGCCTGCCAGGGAGGTTCAACGCCAAGATCCAGTACCCGTATCCCTACAGCAACAGATCGTGTCACAAGTTCCGGCAAACACATCTGTTTCTACATCTGTTCCCACAGCTGCTTCTATAGCTGTGTCCACACCTATAGTTGCTGTGTCACGTTCGACGAATCCTTTCACGCCCGACACCCCAGATGGGGCTACGGGAGGTGCTAGCAACATTTTTTCTACGCCACCCAGAATAAATAAACTTACGTTTCAAGAGTCAGCACATTCACGTACCCCCAAACTCATAAACGCCCGTACGCTTAAGGAACTTCTTATAGATTGCAGATATGACCCTGTGCCCGGAAAAGAGGACGAAATGACCCTAGCATCATTACGTATCAGACGAGCCGCAGTGTATTTAGGGAAGTTACCAGGAATGACTGCGCATCTAGATAAAATATACCATTTTGTCCAAACAGGGCGAGATCCAGAATGTATTAACAGAGCTATGGAATACCAGAAAGTGGAGATACAGGGGGAACTGTTACGATTCCTCATAAATTGTGTGATCAGAAATGAAGACCGACCGGGGGTAGACCCGGAAGCAATGCAAATTCTTACCCGATGGAGCCAGAATATATCAGAAGGTAGACATGATAAACAAAATTGTATAATAGCCATGTGCCGAAAGATCCGTAAAGAAATAGAACGCCTACACGAAGAAAGATTAGCGGTAGACGAGTTCGAACAAAACGAGGAGGAAGGGTCAGGACTGCACGCAGGACAGTCAGACACCATAGCCTATGTAGGTAAAGGAAGATCTTGTAATAGTAATAGATGTCTTATTGACCCGATACGCCCGATATGTCCAGACAATAACAGGGGTTTCCCAACACCCATAGTCCATATAAGGTCTAACGAGCATTCGTTCCAAGCCGCCGACAAACTACTCCGAGAACGAAGGGGTTATCATTTTCTCGATTCTATGGATGAACAAGAATTAGCCAGGTCAGCTGTCCATTGGGTTGACAGTCCCGGAAAATATAGTGATGATACAGTAGCACGCGCATTTTTGAATCTCACCCCAGATGAACAGCGTTTAGCTGGGATTTATATGATTCAACAACTCATTATACTATATCAGAGTCAGCATTCGGACCCTGGTCCCTTACCTGATATATTGACTGAATTGCTTGTGAATAGATGGAGAGGTTCAGGTACTAAATTAATTAAAGAAATTCTAGAATCAAGAAAGCAGTATATTCTTTTTGTATGTTCAGACCGTGTCTCATTGCCCATCAAGGAAAGAACCACGTATTACATGGATAGACAGAATCCCTTACGAGAAGTGCACCCAATAAAGGGCGAGGACAACGAGTTTAAGCGCGTATTTGTATATACGCCCATATCAAAAATAGAATTGTTAGAAATGAAGAAAGTGGTACCCAGTCATGACAAAGATCCAGCGGGTTTTCACCGAGAAATTAAAGACATGTTACTCATGGGAGAGTATACCTATCCCGACATTATGACAATATTAAAGGTATTGATGCCTGCTGGCATTTATGAGAAACTCAGGGAAAAAGAGTGGGAGGTAGGAGACCAAAAGATAGAATGGTCAGTATTAGAAGCAGAAGAAAAGGCCCGAACTGCAGGAGCAGGACTTGGGGATAAAACTAAAGCACTACCAGGTTTATTAGTACAGGTACTGCCACGTTTATTAACTACGAAAAAGGAAGATTGGGGTACAATTTCAGCCTGTAAACAGAAGCAAGATGAAGACACTAGTGATTACTATGCCCGATTTGAAAAATGTTTTGGTATAAATAGTGGCCTAAAAGCAAGTAGCGAATCCTACCCACATCTGTTTGTAACAAAATTAGTAGAAAATGCCCTGCCCCAAGTAAAGAATAGAGTATTAAAATTCGAGAGTACCTGGCAAGGTAACACTCCATCACAAATGTTACAAATGTTACAGTACCATCACAATAGAATTAGAGAAGAACAAGAACAAGAACACAGACGCATGAAAGACACAAAAATGAAAATGTTAGTTTCTCAGACAGTCCCAGCTGAAGGACATAAAAAGGGTATGACACATTCCGGTGATTCAGCCGGACCTGTAAAAGGGACATGCAATTATTGTAAAAAGCCAGGTCATTACGTACACGATTGTCCAGTTTTGAAACATAATATCGCCATAGGTAAAACACAAGAAAGACCACGGCCACCTAGACAGGACCAGAATGAACAAGGAGCCCCGCAGCATGCACAGTCCATGCCAGCTCCACCACAGTCTGTACAGTTTGTGCCAGCTGCACCAGCGCTGCCCGCTGCTGCCACACACACCACGACACGACAACTGTACCAGACCGCACAGTACGACTATCCTGATTATCAACGATACGCATGAACCAGCCTAGAGAGGGAAGTTGACTTACCCCTTATCGAGATCCCTGTAGATCAAGAAGGACCTTATGTACATAGTGAATTATTAGGCCAAGACAGAAAATTCTTACTCGATACAGGGGCAAGTCGAACAACCATAAAACGTAGTGAAGTTCCAGGGGCACCCCTCTCAGGCTCACAGAATATTTCCCTTGGTTTTTCAGGAAAACCTATTGTTAATGAAGTGTCACAGCCTCTCCCACTTACGATAGGACCTTTGACCCGAACTACAGATTTATTGCTTACTAAATCATGTCCAGAAAATCTGTTAGGAATAAAAACACTGAAAGCTCTAGGAGCTATAATATGTTGTTCTCCGGAAGGAGTAAGGTTGTTTTTACGTGACTTTAAAGGTCATTATGTGTCTAGAGACATGGATCCCCGACTGCAGACTTTACCTACACATCTATGGGCACAAGGCCCTACTGATGTTGGATGCATGAATATTACACCATATCGAGTCACATTAAAGGCAGGAGTAGTACTACCACGAATGCGACAATACAAGTTACCACCAGATGCTGTAGTGGCTTTACTACAAATCATTGACGAGCTCATTACCCAAGGAGTAGTTGTAGAAACAGACTCCAATGTATGTAATTCACCGATAATTCCGATTCTTAAACGAACAGATCCGAAGGCCCCGCCAGTATACCGATTGGTTATTGATCTGCGTGAATTAAACAAATGCATTGTGCCACAATTTCCTGTGGTCCCAGATATCTCGTCATTACTGACAGCTATTGATTCCGAAGCGACATTCTTTACTGTAATCGATCTCAAGAATGCCTTTTTCAGCGTCCCAATAGATCCGGAAAGCCAATATTTGTTCGGATTTAGTTTAAATGGACGTAGCTTTAAATTCTCACGCGCACCTCAAGGATTTACAGAAAGCCCCAGCATCTATAGCCAAGCACTGAAACGAGAACCTGACAGTATCCACATGCCAGTTAACACTGCCTTACTTCAATACGTCGATGATCTGTTGATCACCGCGAGAAGTGAACCGGAATGTGAAAAAGCATCACTGACAGTTTTACAATTTCTGGCCGAAAAGGGGCACAAGGTGTCCCCTTCTAAGCTGCAATTCTGTGTCCAGCGAGTTATTTATCTTGGACACTCGCTGTCCAAGGAGGGAAGGCAGCTTACACCCGACCGCATTCAGTTAATAGCTAACATGCCAATACCCGAGACACAAAAGGAGGTGCGGGCTTTCATAGGCCTCACTTCATACTGTAGACAGTGGATCCCTCAATATGCATTTCTAGCAAAATCGCTCATTCAGTTGACAACACAGGAGGCAGCCACATCGACTGTTCTCCCTTGGACTCAGGAACATACACAAGCTTTTGAAAGCCTAAAGAAAGCTTTATGTCAAGCACCTGTTTTAGCAACGCCATGTTACAGAAAACAGTTTACACTCTTTGTTACAGAACGCGAAGGTACTGCCTTGTCAGTACTCACACAGGAACAAGCAGGAGCACACAAACCATGTGCTTATTTTTCTAGTACATTAGATCCCGTAGCTCAGGCTTTACCTGCATGCCTAAAATCAGTGGCAGCGACAGCTTTAGCAATCAGACAAAGCGATGCCATAGTGTTAGGACATCCATTGACAGTTCAAGTACCACATGCAGTAGAGGTTCTTGTAAATAGAACGCAAACACAACACTTGACTATAGCGCGACTTACAGGGTACGAACTTACATTGTTTCAGCCACATATAGAAATCAGACGCTGTAACACATTGAATCCTGCCACACTTTTGCCAGTAACCGGAACAGACCCACTAGCCCATGACTGTATTGAAGTTATTACTATAACGACGAAACCCAGACAAGACTTAACCGATGTCCCATTGTCAGACCCAGACCTGACATTGTATGTAGATGGTTCATGTATGAGAACAAATACAGGAGAATTAGTGGCTGCTTACGCAGTCACAACAGATACTGAAGTCATTGAAACTAATCGTATAAATACTTTGTCAGCTCAAGCCGCAGAGCTCATCGCTCTGACACAAGCCTGTATTCAAGCCACAAGTAAAAAAGTTAACATATACACTGATTCACGTTATGCATTCGGAGTTGTACATGACTTCGGCGTGCTGTGGCGAGAGAGAGGTTATTTAACTTCCCACGGTGCCCACATTCAGCACGGACCCCTCATTCATGCCTTATTAGATGCAATACATCTACCTACTGCAATATCAATTATGAAATGTAAGGCTCATACGAAGGTTACTGATATCATTTCTCAAGGCAATGACCTAGCCGATAGAACAGCTAAACAGACTGCTCAAGCTCAAACTTCCGACATGACAAAGACAATAGTCCCGATGCCGACACATTGTATGACAGTCAAAGATCCTACCCTTGACGTAATTGACATACAGACACATGCTACACCAGACGAAATAAAGAAATGGACTGAATTAGGAGGGATCCAAACGGACCAAGGATGGATGATGAAGGAAAAGTCTGTGTGGTTCCTTCCTGATTCAATGGTCCAAGTTATAGTTAACACTATACATAGTCCAGCACATCTAGGAGAAAAAGCTATGCTAGATAGCATTCAACACATTTGGTTCAATAAACATTTACGAGCAGCAGCCAAACAAAAGGTCCGTACCTGTATGATCTGTTGCCAGTTCAACCCAGGAAAAAGTGTTCCCGTAGAACAAGGTGGATTTCATCCTCCTAATCACCCTTTTGAAGTCCTCCAGATGGATTATATCCAGATGGAACGATGTCGAGGATTCAAATATGTTCTCGTAGTTGTTTGTGCTCTTTCCCGTTGGACGGAGGCATACCCGGTTTCAGATTACACTGCCCCGACTACTGCCAAACAGTTAGTTCGAGAATTCTTCCCACGATACGGTTTACCACGTGTTGTTCACTCAGATAACGGCCAGCCGTTCTCATCCGAATTAATGAAACATGTTTCACTTTTGTTAGGTTATCAGTGGAAATTCCACTGTGTCCGACACCCTGAGGCAGCAGGTCTCGTAGAAAGACATAATCAGATACTGAAAATCAGACTGTCCAAAATATGCAGAGAGAAAGGTGTCGACTGGGTAGTAGCGTTACCAGTTGCACTCTTCTACATGAGAATGGTAGCACACTCTCGAACAGGGCTATCCCCGTATGAGGTGATCTTCGGCAGACCACCAAATATGTGGGGGACGCCTATACCACGCAAAATAACTGATATTGACTGTAATATGCTGACAGATTACTTGGCTTCCTTGATGTCTGCACTACAATCTTGTCGTTCACAGGTAGCTGCAGCTTTTCCCGACAATACTGAGGTGAAACCCCATGACGTAATTCCGGGGGACCTCGTCCTTGTGAGGAATTTCGACCGAAAGACTCAGCTGGAGCCCAGGTGGAAGACACCCAAGTTGGTCTTGCTGACCACAAGGACAGCCGTGAAGATTGAAGGCAGGAAAGGATGGATTCATTCAAGTCATATCAAGAAATTTCATGGACTTCCTTCAGATGTAAACAGCCCACCTCGTGTGTCCTCACCAATTGACTCAAAACTACCTCTGGCTGAGGCCGATAGTAAAGAACTTTATAAACTAAAATTAAGGCCTAGGCCGTCGGACGATTTGATTGTTTAAGTCCTCTCCTAGGTGAAGCGGTTGAATCTGTTTCCGACATGTATCGCCTAGACCTGAATCATGGACAGTCGCGAAAAATGATGAAACGACAGGCGTATTGTAAATCACTGCGTAGCCATTGCATAGTGACATTATTAATCTTGTTTTTCTTAAGTCTTTTAATAATTACTGCAAGTATATTGTTGCACATATATTACCCTATTGCCAGAAACGTTTACAATGTTACTGCTGAACATTCTTTTAGTGACTTACCCCCGCATGAATTGTCTTATAGACTTGCGCTGCGCAATAACACTTTCATTAGTATGTTACATCATTCCCATCAGACTAGTAATGCAACTAATTGTTGGGTGTGTGGCCGACTCCCTCCCTATCAGAATTATGAAGGAGTCCTGCCTTTCTTTCCACATCCGTTTACACATAATGGCTCCTGTGGAGCATGGTTCAGCTTAATCAATTCCATAGACTCAGACACAGCAGTTTATCAAGACCATTGGGTATGGGGAAATCTGAACCTAGTTTTATTCAAAGTCTGTTACCCTGACAAGGAGGGTCGCCCCAAAGGAACAGGAACTGATCTAGAAAATGAAGTATATGGATTAGGTAACTTTACTCCTAATCTCATGGTTCTAAATGTCGAAACCGAAGTTGAACTAGTTTTACCAACCATGTCAGTATTCCCAGCGAAAGGTGAATTGTGTGTAAGAAAAGTTGGTTCCATACATATGGGCCATAGTAAATGCACTACTACAGTAGAATTCAGTGATCAAGGCAAATCTTCATTTAGAGCTTATCGCCACTCCTACTTTATATGTGGTCAGACTGCATATATGCGTCTACCTCTAGATTGGGATGGTACCTGCTACATTGCATTCCTTTTGCCACCTGTTTTCCTAGCTCCTCCTGATTATTATAGAAATATTCATTTAGTACACAACAGAGAGCGGAGAGATCTCCCAATTGTCGATTACACTGAAACAGCATGGGAAAAATACACAGATTTCAATAAAGGCATCTTTCCCTATATAGGTACTGTTACTAATAGTAAGCTGATACGTAGATTAACTAGAACCCTTGAAGCAGTAGTGAATGAAACTATTTCCGCCTTAGGCAATTTAACAGAAGAGCAGTCTGCTATGCGGATTGTTGTGCTTCAAAATCGTCTTGTCCTTGACGTCATCCTGGCTGATAGGGGCGGAGCTTGTAGGGTCATCGGATCAAGCTGTTGCATATTCATACCAGAAAATTCGCCATCTGTATATAAGGCCATAACCCGCCTTCATAAGATTGTAAGCCAGATACACCAGAATCCAGGCACCTGGACTTGGTCCGGTTGGTTTTGGAGCGTGATATCAGCCTGGGGATGGAGAGTTCTATCCTTCCTAGGTATTGGCCTTCTCATACTATTCAGTTGCTGTCTATGTCTACAATGTGGACCAGCGATCTGTGGTCTGTGTGCCACATCGTGTATTCCACCACCAAGATCTCATTCGTCACGGAAGAAGAAAGAAGAACAAATGATGTTATATGAACAGATCAATGGATTGATGAAGATTGATATCTCTTAACGGGCAAGTAGGGGACAAGGAGGGAATGTGGAAATATGGATTTTTCTGGTCAGTTATGTCCCCTATCTTGGACCCCAACGGTTCCATGTATGAATCACAAGTACATGTATGTTCCCTCCAGTTCCAGTTATGAAGACGCAAACACATGTGCGTCCACCGTCAACATGTCCTTTGTCAGATCCGCCATGAATAGGCCGGATATTCCATTCTTAAGTATGAAAGGCCACCGGCTTTATATGATTTACCTATGCCATTTTACAGTCCAGGCAAGTAGGCCCTGATTCTGTCATCAAACTCTTCTTGCCTTCTGCCTCTGAAAACTCCAGCCTGAGCCTGCATCTGTGACCATGAACTTTGTCTCATTCTCTGCGCGGCTCACGAAGCCTGACATCAGCCTATTCTCTGCCAAGAACTGTATTTCACCTTCGAGTTATCTGCTTCCCCCTCAGCCAATGCATTCCTGCCTAGTAGTTTAAGTAAACATTCTTCCAGCTACCGAGCAAAGGGCTCGGCTTCTCTGTCCTCATGCAAGTAATTCATAGTCCTGTTACCATGGAATATTCTTACCCCCTCGCATTTAGTGTAGACACTTAGACGCTTGTACACGCACGCACAGTCAGTATAGAATAGATTCTGTCCGAGAGTCCTTCTTTTGTGGATAACATAGTTCTTTAAACATAGGATGTTAGATATGATTTGGGATTAGGTTGACTTGACCCCCCAGACTTTTCGTCTCCACATGTAGAGCTAAATGTCAAGTCCCCTTCACCCCCTAGTTGCACGTCAATCACACGTCATGCTGCTGCGCGCGCATCTATGCCAAGTATTATCTTATAGATCCACCTATATATGACATCATAACCAATTATGTTCCTTTTTACTCCTTATTACACCCATTTTCGGTTACGCATATGAATCGTCATTTTCCTTATCAATTGTTACGCCTACTGCATTCGCTTCATTGTAATGTATGTTCTATAAAAGTCATTTCTTGTCAATAATGTATGTACTTCACTTCCTGAACCTCCGTGGTGATGGAACTTGGAGCAACCGATTATAATCGTTCATTGGAATAAAGCCCATTCCGAACCTCTGATACCACGGATTCTGCCTCTCATTTTACTGAGCTATTTTATTATGTTTCCTCATCAAATTAAGTCCCGGTAAAGGAATTTTATTTACCACAATAGGCTGAAACACGTTGACCTCTGTGAAACACAAGCCTATTTGATCATTCCAGCAGTGCCACGCTATTTTTAATCCTAACCCAGGGTTGCTCTATTAAAGGTTTTTGCAAACCTTGTAGCTAGTTTTAAATAACCTCTTTCATTTTCTCTGCTGCCCTCAACATCTCTGGCTCCACATTTGGTATTTAGTCTATACTTCTCTTAGTATGAAAACATGCCTGAGCCCCTCCCTCTCAGTGAGGGGGTTGTAGCCCGTATCGTGACTAGGCATCACATTATGAGAAGGTTCCCCAATGATGAAGCATGCCATCTTTTGGTGGGTGAGGGACATTTATTCTTGGTTAAATGTTCAACTAGGTGATCAATACTTATAGACCCAAGGGTTCTTTTATGTGTTTTTGATATATGAGCCGGGGAACTAACCCTTGCAGGTCTTTAAATCTCCTCTGGCCCTTTTCTGTGATATAAAGGTGAGTGTGCCCCAGTACCCATTCCCTAACTGCCTTGCAGCTTCTGAGTATTTTATTTGTATGCAGCTGGCCAGCTCACATGGCCCCCTTTGAGGCGAATGGTGTGTGGGCCCCTTCCGCTTCACGGGCGCTTCAGGGGCCTCCATTCCATCCCTGTGCAGCAATGACTAACCCACCACACACAATAATTATTTCCTGCTTTTAAAAGAGACCATCCATACAAAGTTGTCTGTGAGCAATTCTTCAAAGCCAGTCCACTTTAGCTTTGCCTCTAGATGCAGGAACCATCTAAACGTTTAAGCACAAACCAGAAAAAAAGATACATCAATAGAAATTATTACGGGGGATTTGGACTCAGAAAATTATTTTAACTAATGGATGAACTAAATGGAACAGTGACAGTAGAGAAAGCCACTTTAGGTACAAACACATTCTTACAATAAGCTTGGTCTGCATAATTTTGGAAGGCTAAATAACAAAGCATAGATCATAATCTCAGTAAGCATAATTTCATAAGCCAGTTTTGGTGCACCAATGTGTACCAAACATAATCATAATGGAAGATGCTAAGCTGAAATGGGGTTTGGTGCTTGGATATTGAGTGTCCCATTAGCTAATTTGGGTAAATTGTTCAGTATGAGAGAAGACATTTTAACCTTGATACCAGAGGAAAGAATGCTCCATACTCTTTAAAGTTATCTTCCTCAACTGATTAAAAATAAATTGACGAGCTAAAGACACACCCCACATAATTTACTACTTGTTCGTTTTCCCCCAAAATTGTATTTATAGCAATGTCGTTTTGTTTGTAAACATAAATTGCTTAACCAAAGGAAACACCCAAGAGCATGCGGACCACATACAATGTCCCTCACTTAATCATCCCCCACTTCCAAATTTTAATCTTACATGAGGCACCACTTAGTAAAGAATTGTCTTTAGATTTATCTCAAAGGAAATTTTTATCACTTTCGATCCCTGCACTTATCCAGTAAGTATCTATTAAGAACTACCTCGACATCTAGGTCGAGACCGTCCTGGTGGTACTTACTAACCAGGGCAGACTTAGGTTACCAATGATGAAGCAAACTTCAAAAGAGGGGGAGTGGTTTCCTTATCCAGAAATTCTGTGAAATTTAATTCTGTAACTTGTGGGACTCCAATTGTTCAATACAGACATCTAGACGAGGTTGTCACATTGTGGGTGATACGTTCTATAGACAAGGAGGTTATAGACAAGGAGGTAGAATGACAACAATTTCCTCTAACTCCCTCCGTGGTGCATAAATTGCTCACCTGATGACACATCTACTGTAAAATTACACAGGTGCATTATATACGTTGTGCTGTTTAAGTGAATGTTACTGGATTAAGTTATGTTATGTTAAATTAATTTATATAGTGCTACATATACCTGAGGGTGTCATGGCGCTAAAAGCTAAGCATAGTACAGAGGCATGATGGGAGAGATAATTTACAAGTTAACAAGCCAGGTTTTAAGAATCCAGCACAGAGGAACCCAAAACTCCCAAACTATACATTGTGACTGGAAGGAATCAAGGACCTCAAGTGACATAAGTGGGAACCTGTTGCAGGTGGTGCTCAAAGTAAATTCTACGTCAGTGTGATGGGTTTTCAAGTTGAAACAGACTTGAGGTGAAGAAGCAGCTCCAGGTGGTAGAAAAGGAATCCAGAAACCAAAGCAAGATGTGTATCAACAGGATTCATGGAGTGGTTTTCTCCTTGTTAATTATCTTCAGGCTTTGGTGGTAGTGACATCACATCTAAGAGAACAATTCACAAGAATTGTCCTCCAATCAGCTTGCCCTGGGGAGCCTCCAAGATCAGCAATAATGTTCTGCATGGATGAACTTGTTGCAAAAAGCTACAGGAGGATGCAATGTAGTCAGATCAATGAGACAGTTGCTCCTAATATCATCCCTTTAATGTTGGATCTTTAAGTCAAAGTTTTTTTGAGCAGAAACTAATTTGAACTACATTGATGAGAGTACACTGTGAAAAACTTGGAGAGATAATACGTATTTCAAACCAGGTTTGTTTTTGAGCCGTTACACTGTATATACAAAGATTAAAAGTAAGTTAAGGCTCTTATGTTTTTTTTGGCCAATATAGTATGCAGCCTAGCAAATAACGTTTCCTAATACAAATGTTCTTGGTGCCAAATTCCATGGAGCAAGGTGAATAGGGTCAAGAGGCTCTTCTGTTGGTCTCACCACAATACCCTCCCGCTTGAGTTTTCAGCTTACCTGTTACTACTTCCATATTGGGGATGGACTTTGCTGTAGCCGAAAATTCCTCTTCGGGGCTTATAGGTACTTCAGGGTACACAGCATATCATACTGCAACCTCAAATGATAGGCAGAACATCTGAATAGACTGTGGGGACCAGGAGGCCTGGTGTGAAAGTGAGCTGAATTCTAAAGGGCATTTTGTAATGAAAATAGCTTTTCAAGTTGACAATGAGGCCAGTGTGCCTCTAAGAATTTTAAAGTGCTGGTCCAAAGCCTTACATTACATAGAAAGATTGATGGGATTTTCAACGCTGTTTGCTAATTAATGGGAAGTTTGCCTAGATATGCCCTCGTTCCTCGATTCACAGAAAAGAGGACTTGAAGAAGTGAAGTCTGCAAAGTTGTATGCCTCTTCTTGATGAGGCCAAATTGCTACTCTGAGATGTATTTGGGAGAGTGCTCTGTTCCCTCCTCTTTGTGTTGGCAAGTTCGAAGACCTGACACTTAAGTCACGGGGAGTGAACAGAAACCTGCCATTGGTTTGGATCCGAAGTGTAATGTCTGGAGGATTGAACAGCACCAAACAAATACTTGAACATATTATGCCATTGTAATGAACATTAATCCCCCATCTGGGATAACAAAGGCCTTGCCACTGGGAAACTTCAAGGACACCCATGAATGTGTCGATAATACATTTTACAGACAATCCCAATTTCTATAACTCAATGAATGCTGGAAAAAGTATGTAATGTGCTTTTAGAAATACCTTCAGTAACATTCAAGTATAGAATATTATAATATTGAACAGTTGTACCTGTGCTTCAAGGATGACATACCTTGAAGGTTCCAGCACCGAGAGTCAATATTCCATATTTTTTTTATTTTTATTTGGTTTAGAGATGCCGTTCTATGTTCTAGGTACTCAGTATGTTTTGAGCTTTAACAACTGATGCATTGTTTTTGTAGGGTTCCACTTTCTTTTTGTGTCCTCTTTTTTGGTTTCGTAGGACATGGCATGCTGACTGAGATTTTCCAGGGCATCCAGATGGAGAATGAGGATGATGAAAAGGAGTAGCAGCAGAAAACCCATAGGCTGGAATAGTCAAGGTACAAAGTTACCTGTTGCTTGACTATAACCCTATAAGAAGAGTGGTTTTCCAAAGGTGATATGACGTTCTACTTGAATTATGGCTTCAGAGAGGACATTTTGGAGTATGTGTGCTAGGGGGTTATCACTCGAGAGAAGTATCATTGCTCTCCACTCATTTATCAACAAATTGGGGGCGAAACCTATCGACATGGTAAAAAAGGTTCATGCAGCTAAATCAGTGTGGGTAGCAACCTACGGGGCTGGCACATGGGGTTATATCAACCTGTCTGCCCCCCAGGTGATAGAGGACACCTTTTGGAAAAAACTAGTGGGCCTCCCCATAAGCTGCTCCAGCCTTATTACTCACACAGAATTGGAGGTCCCATATTTGACTAATACAATCTCTTTGGCTCCAATTATTGTGTGGCACTCCATTTGGAGAAGGGAGTCTATTCACATTACTCAAAAACGAATTGAAGACTGCTTATCCATGGAAAATGTCTATAGGATTCCATGGATTTTGTATATAAAATCTACTCTCTCCTCCTTAAGTTTAGAGCGTTTATTTGTTGCCCCCAGGGACTGTTTTTTGATTGTGAATGTTATAATTCTGATGTTATCATTTTTATACTGATATGTTTATCATTTTCGTCCCTGCATTGATTGATGTCTTAAATTGTATTCATCTGTACGTTTATGATCTTATATTATAAGTATCGAATAAAGTAAATTGACTGACTAAGTATGTGTACTTAATGCTGATCTACTGCCCACCAAATTTAGTTTAAGGTCGAGTCTGCGACAGCGCATGACCTGAATGTGCTTTTGCATTGTGAGACTCTATTGTTTGCAATAAAGGAAATTACTTACCATTTGTTGGCTTCAATGTCACTCTTCTTTGCAGCTTCATAATTGGCCAGTGCGGGCCAAGCATCACCTCCGTTCCTTTCTGTGAAGTACGGGCTGAGCACAGATTGATTCAATTTAATCAGTGCCTGTCCACTTCTCCTGGTGAGATTGAGGTAATATTTCTTCCCCCTCGGACTCCCCCGTCCCCTTCTGGTACTCCCACTGTCTGTTATTGCTGCTCACTCCCCCCCCCCCCCACACGTTTTTTAAACATACTGCACAGCAGTGCAGGCTGCTGTACAACATGGCTTCAATAAAAAAAAGTGCGATGATGTGGTCAGTTCTAGCTGTGTCATAGTGCTTTTCGTTTGCTTGACATCAGTGAAGAATTAATCAGTCTAAGAGATGTTTTGAATTTTGGAGTAACAAAATGAAGAGTAGCTTTGCTTTTGAGGCCTTGCTATTAGAAATGGGTCAAATTTCCTCATAGCTGAGACACAGTAGTATGTGGCTTGGACTACTGCTTTGATCAGGGATTGCGTGGACTGAGGCACATACACCAGAATCCGTTTACCACCGTCCAGTCATGAAATGATCCATGCATGGGAAATAATTTTCAACCAATGAGGGTGTCAGGAGTTATTTTCCTTTCTTGAGAGAATGAAGAAAGGAAATGCCAGAGTGTGATATTCTGTTGATGTGAAGCGACAACGATAAAATATTTTCAAACAAGAGGTCAAACGATGTTACTGGGGGATAAAGAGGACAGAAAAAATTTGCTTTTATTCGGGTGTGCTGAGAATGAATTCTACTTTTTGAGGATTTAAAATGAGAAAGTTGTGTGACGATGAAAGCTTCTAGAGCCTTATGTCATTAAGTAGAGCAGTACATCATATACATATAAATCGATATTGTTCATAGTGGTGAAGAGATGAGATATTCGGGATACAATTTGAACATTGTCAGAGCCACAATGGAGTTTTGAGACACACCACATGTCATACGTGACCTGCAAGAGTTGTGATTTTCAAGGTTTCACCAACTGATCACAGTACCAGAGGAAAAAGGAGGACCATTTGAGTACTTGTTGTGAAAGCCCATTCTTTGATCTTACATGGTGATCATCCTCTAGTAGTCGATAACACCGCTGAAATGACTAGCAACCCTAGCAGGCACAGGGCACAGGGCACCTTTGTCCAATATAAGTGGTATATCATCATGCACTTGTAGGTGGTGAAGAAGACTGATTGATTGTCAAAATGGCTGTCATGGTATTGATATTGTTCAGAGACATTATGTTCGGTGGCTTTTCCCACCCAGCTCGGGGTGACTTAGCCTGTTTTCAGTCAATTCGCATAGATACTATGCCAGAGAGAAGTTTCTTTGCACTGGAAACATTTAAGAATGTCACTCACTCTTATCATCAAATCACCCTGGTCCAATGTGTAGCAGTGCTAACCACTCAAAATGTATGTAAATGTGAGCTCTAGAACAAATCAAACTTTCTATACCGATTCTGAAGATCTATGGCTTTTCTTCACTAAGGGCCTTTATTAAACTTTAGAGGTTAGACACAAGTAGATTTCATCTCTCAACTATTTTCAGAAAGGTGACATATTCTATCCTTACCTTTGGGCTAGCATTCCAATCCTTTCTAGCTTCCACCACTACTTTCAATGTGGGCTCATTTGGTGTTTAGAAACCCTCCGGACGCATCTGCATTTACTTCAGAGAAGGGACCAAGATGGAGATGACTTTCAAGATTTTGTTAGAAGAATGAATTAGCCACCATCTACCATTTCATCACTGTACCCAAGACTCAAAGAGATTTACATCTTTCTAATTGGTTGAGGGATGCATCTTCATGCTTTGACCTATAGAAACATTCGATCAGGAACATAAGCATTACCCTTTTTTGGTGAAGGTACTAATTGTATGTAATATTGTTAGATCTGTGCCAAGTGAAGTACTGAGAGCTCACCAGAGACTACAGGTGTTCAGAAGAGAAAGCTAAAACTCCTCACACTGCCAGACAGAATGTTGTGGGATGCCTTGATCAGAGCATAGCATGCCCTTTCTGCCTGGGTTGCCTTTTGCCTCCACATTCATTCACTCAGAGGGTTGTTCCGCCCCCCACGTGGGTCCAGATTTAACAATATTTCAAGCAATGCAGCAAGGCTACTTTCTGCACTGTGTTGAGTGAAGGGGAGAGAGCTGAAATGTGCTAGATCTACTAAGATAAGCATTCTTCTGCTCTATCATTGCGCTGCCATACTTCAGGCCATCTAGTGCCAACACAAGCACCCCTGCACCATGGTGCAATCCCTTGCCGTAGAGGGCACCTTGGAGTCGGTCCAGAGAGCATGAGTTTTTAACTAAGCTTGATTTACAAGGACCTTATCCATCTGTTCCGTACAAAGAAATGTGACAAGTGGAAAACAGCTTTCCACACCCCATTTGGACATTTTGAAAATTGTATAAAAATATTTTGGTTGCACAATGCTCCTAAACTCTTTCAGTGCTTTATTTAGGTTCAATATTTTCTACATTGATTCAATATTTTCACATTTTTTGACATTTTCAATCCCATTGTTCGGAAAACATCGTCTGGCTCTGCCTGACCACCTTACCTGACTACTTCTGACCTCCGGCCAGGCCCAGCCCAGCGCTTTTGGACTTCGCATCATTGTGCTACTTTTGCGTAAGCCCCCAGCCTACCATCTACTTCTTTTGCGGCCTCCTTTTCTTCTCTATCTCTTTGCCTCTCTCCATCTTTTATAGATATTCACAAGCACATACTTTATATGTGTGCAGGGGCTCAGATTTTCTTGAAGGAGCTCTTGAGTTGAAGGATGCAGGGCTGCCCAGAACCAAGGCAACCAAGACTTGGTTTCACCTCCTTACGCTTTCTCCTACCACCCTACTCTTCCAGTTTCTTTATTTCACTCTTGCAAGTTAATTTGCCTCTCTCCTTTCTCCCTTTGTCAGTTCTTTCCTATGATTCTGTTCCCCTCATTTTCTGTCTTTCTCTCTCTTGCGCTGGTCAAAAGCTCATGTTGAAAAATAAACCTTGGTGTCCAAAAATTAGTGCTTGTGCCAACCACCATAAAGTGAGCTACAGACATTGGTGTGAAAGTCAAAAGGCAGAGCGTTGCTGAATGAGGCAAAAAAGGAAAGGTGCATACAATTTGATTTGTTACATACTGCATTCCACTTAATTTTCTGCAATTTTGAGGCACTGTACCATACAGGTGCTTTTAATACCATAATCCCTCTTTCTCAGAGAAGAATAGTAGGGTTGGTACCGTCAAGAATGAAGCCTGTAGGTTATATCTATGGCCACTGGAATTATGTGATTGTGCGGCTGCGGTGTTTTCGTAAATAGGATTGTCGCATTTGCCACATAATCCATCAACTGCTGTATAATCCGCAGTTTTAACAAAAAAATGTTGTTCCTAGCTTAAACCCCAGTGACACATGTTGCCATGCAGTGGAAGACCCTTTGCAATACTTTACTGCTTACCTTTCTGTTGTTTATTTCTATATTGGAGTGTTAAATTGGTACTAATGAAGTGGAACCCATGCCCAGGTACAGTTAACAAGTGTAAAAATTACTAAATAATTTAGTAATACTATCATAGAATTTGGCGCAATACGCCACATAATTTCCTTTTCTTGCTGTATAATTTACTCAACCCTGCTGCATAATTTGGCACTCCTCTTCCACATAATTCCAGTGGCCCTGGTTATATCAAAACACCCCAGCAGACAGCAGTTAATGACAGTGTTGCCTTAATGATTAAACTACAGGCACATACACTTTCAGTTCACTGGTTTTATTTGAAAGGGATTTATTTTTTGTTCCAAGGAAGGAGTGCATGATCAAACATTTGATCTCTCTGAAAATTGTAACACTTTGTGCGGGTCCCTCCTTTGACTAAGGTAATTTAAAACTGCTTTGCAGTGGCACTAAGGCGCAGGACACTCGCTGCCAAGGGGCATCTGTTGACAAAGCCTATCAATTCAGAGCCGAATCTGCAAGAGACAGGTAAGGGAGGAGTTTGCGTTCCAGTTAAATTTTGGGTCTGGAATGGGAGGCTGGTAGTGCAGCGAGGATGCCTTGCCTGGCCACCATGAAGGGGAGTTTGGCCATCCATCAAGGGGACAAAAGCAGAACCCCGTGTATTGCTCCCACCACTTCCCCATCCAAGGGGAGTGAAAAGAAGCAGCATCTCCCGTGGCGAGGCCACACTGTCATACCCAAAGGGCAGGACAAGGGGCACACAGCACATAATGTGCCTGCTGTGGCTGGCCAATAGTCATTCTATATTTGAGGGTGGGCCGCAATAATCTGTGCTGGGTTGGGAAGGGGCTGTTGAGGCCTCTCAAGTTCAGAGCAGCAGAGCCAGCCCGAACATTGATGTGGAAAAAACCGGCCCACATCAAGCCTCAGGCACTGTGCCTCGGGCAGTGGCCGAATGCCCGCCTTCCCAATCAACCCTGGGTGTACCTGTGGATGCACATGGAACTGGAGGGAATCCTGTTGGACCACCGGCAGATGAAACACAAGGAGGTAAACTAAGTAAGTACTGTGATTTGAGTGACTGACAGTACAACACCAAGCAGACGCACATGAATAGTTAAAAAGACGGTGACACCACTACTGTGAAGCAGGCTAGACAGAGAGTGTGTTAAGTCCCAGCTGGACATAGAGATCCCTATGAGCACAGACCCATCATTACTGAAAAAAAGTCTGACAAAGACAACAGATCAATTGTCTAGGAGCTGCTTTCCTAGAGAGAGGGCAGAAGCCTTCTCACCCTCTTGCAATCCAGATGAAGACCCCATCCTACTCATTCCTGACACCATTTTTCTATTAATTGAGAGACTATCCTGTTTTGGAAAATATAGCCAGAGTCCACGTCCCTTTGACCACTTCTGATTTAAGGCTTTAAGAAGCAGTTCATCAGAATTATAGAAAACCCTAATCAGCTTTGTCCAACTTACTATATGCAGACAACCTGGTGTTGTAAAGTCAGACTCCCATTGGCCTCCACCACCTCTAGGATGCTACTAATAGTTTCTCTCAACACAATGCCCTAAATATAAATATAAAGAAAACAAAAATTATGACAGTAATTCATCAAAAGAGGAAAAAGATCAACTCGTACTTGGATGGGCACCGTTTAGACCAGGTTATAACCTACAAATACCTCGGAGTCTTGTTGGACGGCAGAGGCTCACATAAATTTCAACTGGAGGCCCTGTGCAGAAGGGGCTCCACCAGCTACTTAGCACTGAAACATCTGAGGAAAGTGCTGCCAGACCTAACCCTTGATCCCTTACTACAGGTGCTTCGAGCAAAATTACAACCAACGTTAACATGTGGGAGTGAATCAATGCAGGGGAAAGATGCAGCGGCCCTGGACAAAATTATCGCTAACACCTACAGAGCAATTCTATATCTGCCAAAATACGTATCGCCTGCCCAAATACGTCTAGAATTTGGGCTTCACAAACAATCAGTGGAAAGAAGGGGCTCATACATTAAAAGCTGGCATAAGATCAGAGGCGCAGAAGCAGGATCCCTAAATTCACACCTTTGGGACGAATTGTAATGCAGTGAAAAATCACCAACCAGGGAGTACTTGCTTGACTCTCTAAAATGACTAGGATTGACCACCCTTTGGGCAACCTCTTCAGATCACCAGAGTTTTAAAAAGATCATAACAAAAGCAACAAAAACGGTATCCATCACAGAAGACAAGGAAACACTAACCAAAAGGGCTCATGGCTGGATAGTGCTCAGCAACTATAAGGTCCTAAAAGCGCAACTTTATTTAAAAACAGGAGTCAAAATGAGAATAAAAGAAAAGCTCTTAAAGCTGCGCTTTGGCATTTTACCACTACTTCCGCATCTGCCGCCCTGGAAAAGGAGAGCAGGAGAGTAGACTTACCACCTCTGCGGAAAAGGAAACGAGGACCTTGTGCATGTCATTTGCATATGTCCTAACCTAAAAGACATAAGACGCGCTTTACTCCGCCCAATGTTTAATCAGAGTGGCAGAAGGACCTGAAGGCAGGCAGTAAAATTGTGCTTTAACCCGGCGGAAACACAGCTAAACTGCCAAACTACAAAATTCTTTGCTATAGTGACAGAGAGACTTAAATGCACGTCGCAAGCTGACACTTAATAACACAGCTGGGTTGTTTATTTTACTGTTTTCTACTGCTGCTTAACTTGACGAGGCTCCTGTTGGTCTACCTCTTGAAGCACAGGCACTTTAAACCTGATGCGCTGTAACAGCCCCAATGTGAATTTATTATGTTGCATTTTATGATGGTTTTTAATTCTTTTTATCTTGCTCTGTATCATGCAAATGAACTCGACAATGATACATGCATGCAATGGTTTTTATTAATCATGCATAATAATAATAAACTAATCTAAACAAATCAGCTTTGTGAAGAATTGCAAGTTTGACGCTTACTACCCAAATTTGGCTAACATGAACCCTTTTTTTATTCAGTGTCACGTATTTAAGTGAGAGACCATTGTTTTTAAAGTCAGCTTGGCCAAGACAGGACTCAGGGAACAATGGGACATCAAATACGGCAAAGGGTGCGTAGTTGAATGCTGATGTGGTCATGGGCCCAGTGAGAACTGATTTGACTACACAATCAAGTATATGTTTGAGAGATAGTGGGCATTGTTCATCTAACAGCGGTGGCCTGGGAAGCTGTAGGTGCCGGTTTAGTGAAAGGATTGTTACCGAACGTAAGAAGCCAGTTGATGACAATTTGTATTGAATGGCAAAGAAATTGGAGAGTGATGAAAATAAGTTGATGTCTTTGAAGCTACATGACATGCAGCAAAGATTTAGGGAGAGTGGGTGAATTTCCACCCCCCCCCCCCCCCCCCCGAGAACAAAAGACAGATCAAGTGGGAGAGAGAGGGATAGAAGAGAAGCTCCAGGTGCGGGAGGATCATGTTTTGCCTGTGGAAAGTGGTTCATTGGAAAAGGGATTGCCCTAACTCTGCTTCTAATGGTCTTTGTACCACCGACCCACCTGAATTTAATCAGATTAACCAAAATTCTTCTTGTGTATTTTAGGACAGCGTCAGAGGTGACAAATGCACAACTTGACTTATTAGGACCAGTGCAAGCCGCTCTGCCCGGGAAACCTCTGAATTCCCTTCATTACCTCAGTTTTGGATTGGCCAGAGATGTAGTCAGTATTTCCAACCAATGTATCCCTTGCCACAATTCCAACTCTGTATCCGTCAACCTTGGCCCCTTCACTGATGAGCATACTTTCCTGCTACGTCTTACCTTAACAGCTAATCTATCGAGTCAAGGCATCGTGTTCATACTCAATTGCATAGTGCTCTGTCCACCCAATGGAGTCTACCTCAACATACTCCAACACTGCAAGAATGAGGTGTTGGCTTCACTCTGTGAAAATGACTTTTCAACCAACCTGTTGCAAATCATACAGAAATGGGCAAGGATCTAACCGATTTATTATCAAGATACCCCCCACTTTGTGGTCAACAGGTACCAACAATGTTGGGTGTATCACTTCTCTGGAACCTGTGCAAACGAAGATCAATCGTATGAAATGCCTGCCATTGATTCCTCATTACCCTCTAAAGCTCAAAGATGAGGCAAGAATGTGTCCCGTAATAAAGCAGAGGTTTTGGGGACTAATTGTTAGCAGATGCAATACTCAAATTCTTCCTATGAAAAGGAAATACCAATGTTCCTCGATTTGTCCAAAATTTGATGCCCATCAAACATGTGGTTATTCACAGTTTCCTACTGGTCTCCAACCCGTTACTATATGTTTCTTCCATCCCCACTAAAGGCCAATGGTTTACTGTGGTTGATCTTTGTTGCATCTTCTTCTCCCTACCCATACATGAAGAGAGTCAACTCCTCTTCACATATTTGAGAACCCAAGAAAACTTGGGTCGAATGGATGATGCTATTCAAGCATGCTGGGGGCGCAGGTCTAGTGGTTACACAGGTTTTATACCGTGTACTTGGAATGCCTCCGCAATATGGATGTACTGCTGTTACATGAAAAACCACAATAAAAACAATTAAAATATAAAAGTAATGGAGAACAACCGTTCGTCTGATGTCATTTGTCCCAAGTTGCCGTACAATTGCTTGAGCCTTCAGATTCACGCATGATTTCGGGTTCCTCTGAATGCCCTGTAACTTTAGGAATGCTTTAAATGAGCTGATACTGTCTGGTTCTGATTACCAGACCTTTTCCATTTTAAAGGGAGAGTACCTGCAAATCTCAGAAGGGAATTACCTTTCATGATACATTACATGCACTTTTCAGCTACTATAGGATATTGAATATCTGTGCTTCTATATTCCCATTTCAAGCACTGATCTGTAGCATGATATATCCTCTGTTGTGCCAAAGGTGTTACCCTCCCCGATCTTCCCAGGTAATCATCATGCCCACTTTTTTATGCGCATAATAAATCTCCTTTGTGCTCATGGTTTCACTCTCCTTCTAACCCTGGTTATAACTTTCCCTCTCTCTGGAAATGGTACAACCCAATCCCTTGTGCTCATTTCTGACGTCATTTACAAGTACCTAGCGGCACTTTTTCGCCACCGGAGCATCACGTTTGTGACGCTCCAGTTGTGTAGTGTGCTGTAGCATATTTACAGGGCTACGCAAAGCCACTTTGCGTGGCTTTTCATGGCTTTGTAAATATGTGCCTCTTTCATGCAGAACACTGCATGAAAGGGCATTCCATGGGTGTTGCTTTGGGTGCTCCCACGCAACACCCATGGAATCTGAAGCATTTCCATATTTAAGAGGAATCGTAAACCTGGCAATGCGTCAGATTCTAACGCCACCCCAGGGGTTACGTTTGGGAGGTGCAACAAGAAGAAATATCCTTATTTCGCCTCGCTTTTTCCACTTCCTATATGTGCTGCATTCTGCAGCACACATAGAAGGAGGAAATCCATTCCAAAGATTGATTTTGTGCATAAAGGTGTCCCTTCCTGCACAAAATCAATCATCCCCGCAACACAGGTACCCTTGCAATATGGTACAAGGGTGCCTACGTTGGCGCTAGGCTACTTTTCTAGAGCCTCAGTAGGGGTCAGTACAAGAATGCACTGGATAATTGGAAATATGGCGCATTCCTGCACTTTTAGAATGACGGAGTGTGGCGCCGCAAAATTGCTTGCGGCACCGTGCTATGCCATTCTATTGTAAATGAGGCCCTTCATTTCCATCTCTTCTATGCCTCTCTCAATCCTGTCCGTGTATAGCATTACCCTCTTATCTGTTGCGAGGTTGTACCATTTCTTCCTTTCCCTTGCCGCACCCCTCACCCTAATGAGTTTCCATTTTTTATTTGATCTTGCAGTACTTCTTTGGGTACCCCCAACCTTTGCCCTCAGCGATATCGGACTATCAAAGTACTTGGGGGCATATTATCAAGACAGGCGATAAAATTATCGCCGCTTTAGCGGCAGAAAACTGACGCTAAAACAGCGATAATGGGCTTGATAATATGCTCTATGGAATTCCAATTGAAACCCATGTTAGATGTGAAGGACATCTAACCTGAGCTTCAATTGGAATTCCATAGAGCATATTATCAAGCCCATTATCGCCGTTTTAGAGGCATTTTCTGCCGCTAAAGCGGCGATAATTTTATCGCCTGTCTTGATAATATGCCCCTTGGATATTTTGTGAGTGACTGTTCAAGCTAACCTTTCAAAGACTAAGGGGCATATTAACAACGGCCAGCGATAATTATCGGTGGCCGTGCTTAGCGATAATTATATTATCGTAGGCAATCTCTGGTATTTATCGCCCTGGTAGCACGTTATTAACAATGCGTTACACCAGGGCGATAAAAATTCCAGAGATAGCGAGGTCTTTGCTCTTTTGCAGGGAACATCGCTGGTTTTCCAGCGATGTTCCCTGCAAAAGGGCGATAACCTTGGTGATACGACCCACAGGGTCGTATCAGCATAATCCACCCCTATGTTAGGGATGGCTAAATCAGGATTTTAGCAGACGTTAGGTTTTGGCGAAAGCTGCAGTTTTCGCCAAAATCTAATGTGTGCTAAAATTATGTGGACTGCCTTCTAAATATCGCGATGTAAACATCAGCGATATTTGCAAGGTAGTCCATCTTGGGTACGCCCAGTAACGCCCACTTTGCATCTCATTGGAGATGCAAAGTGAAGCGCTGGGAAAAAGGGTGCAAACATGCGATTATGCATGTTAGCACCCTCTTGTAAATAGGGCGCTGGTTTTATCTCTGCTTTTTTGGCTTTGTAAGCCAAAAAAGCGGAGATAAAGCCCTTGTTAATATGCCCCTATGTATTTTTCACACATTAAAGTGAAGAGTGGACTATAAAATCCACTTAATTCCATTTTTCCAAGTTTTCTTCTCGGAGACTCCTTTTTTAGAGCCCTATTTGAGGAAGATGGGCTCCTTTGCTGCAATGCAGCAATAGGCATTGTGCATGTAGGCAGCGAACAGAGTCACGGGCTGAAGTGGACAGAGCCAAGTGTGTAGGTGGCTGACTCCATAGACATTTTTTGGCATCTGTACAAATTCTTTTCTTAGAATTTTTTTTTTTTTTACAAATCTGGCATAATGCTTCCAATATCAGCACGCGCTGTGGTTTTCAACTTCCTGGGACATCATCACATCACACTGTGTTGTCCACCTACACCGTTCGTGGAACATTTTCCCTGTGTATACATGGAGCAAAGTACTGCACCAGCCAGACTTCAAATGCATGGTCCTCATTTCTCTCTCAGTGAAGGTCGCATTGGTTCATTCTTTTTGTCCTTCGTCCGTAATTTCCCCTCAAATCTGATATTCACAAAACCCAGCCAGCACTGAGCGAGTTAACCCGTTTTCTGCAGAACGGGAGCGCTCCACTGACCCAGTGTGAGATGGGTTGAGCAACATTCAATTGTGTTGCAGTCAACAGGAAAGTCGGAAGGAAAATAGGATTTAACAAACAAAGCAAAACAGGTCGACAGCAGGAAATCAGCGTTTGGACGACTGTTCGCTTTGTCAGGAGCCAGGACTGTGCTAATATCTGTGAGGGTACAATGCTGCGTCTGTGGTTTTTCTTCAGAGCAACGTCTAGTTTAATTAGCTGTAAAGTGGCTGTGGAAAGGAGGCATATGTGCGCGGAGGTGTCGGAGACACACACATGTCGCTGATGCGTAGTCTGGCGTTGGCTTTTCTGGGCATATTTGAGTGAAAAAGAGAATTGACAGTAAACTAAACCCAGAACGGCAGAAGCTGTTCATAAACATTTTTATGGCAACATTTGAAGTGGAAGCAAAGTTAAGTAGCTGAGTTTTCACAACAGTATGCTAATGCACTTCTCAAAATGTGAATCACACAGAGGGGCTAAACTGGTGAATGTCTGTTGGGTAAAGCGCTTAGATATGCAGCATGAAACGCTACATTAAAACATAACTTTTGTTATCAGTCTTTCTGAAGACTGGACATTAGACTGCTTAATCAGCACACTTGGCATAGGGCCAGTTTCATCAACAACCGCTTATGGCTTTCTTAATGCATTCTCCTAATGTGCTTTGAAGCAAACGAAAATGATCACTTGGTGCCTCAAAGTACATTGAATAACTAAGTATACCCGTGTAAATCTATGGGATGGTGGGCAATGCATCATAAGACATAAATACCAGTTGTGACAGTCGAATTGTGAGTAGGCATTCAGTTTTACAGAATGAAGTTTCTAAACAACTAGATAAAACAGGAGTGGGCTTCTCGGTACACATGAGGGTCAGATTCATTTCAGATGTTCAGGATATGGACATAATATATATGTATAATTAGTTAAAATGGAACACATTTATACAGAAAGTGGCCGTTCTGAAAACCAGCCATGGATTCAGCTCTTCCAAACATAGATTGGACATCCTTGTACTACATGCTCTGGTACATGCACCACTGTGTACCAGAGCATTGAGGGAGTATTTTAATAATATCGAGAAAATAATACATTTTATAATAATGTGCATACTTAAAGTGTAGTCTTTAATGAAATATAAAAATGCATTTAAATGCATAAATAGTTGTAGGCAACCATGTTTACTCGCACTAGGCCTCAAATTGCTGAAGCTACTTTGCTTGAGCTGCGGCCCCAAAAAGTACCACAGCACAAGCCGCAATGGCAAAAGGCATTTTGAAAACATCTATGCACCGTGTGCAGGAACCATTATATACTATGGGATTTATATTTCGGCAGATGGGATATCCGTGACCGTTGTGATGAAGTAACCCATCGCCAAAATCTAAATCGGGCCCTTAGTCCGGTCCTTTTGTTCTCACTCTTACCATTTAGGTTTGTAAGTATTTGTAAGTATTGTTCTTCATGCTCTACACCATGTTTGTACATTGCCATGGTTTGTATCATATTCTCCTTTGTCCTTTCCTGTATAGCACTCTGTCACACGATATGATCTTGCTTGTCGATTATTGCCTGACCGAGTATTATGTTTTACCCTTTAGTTCTCATCCCCACTCTTACCATTTTGTTTTGCAGTTATTGTGCATTGACACAGTTTGTATTATAATTTCCTTTGTTATTTATTGTAAAGCACTCTGTCACCCGAAAGGATCTAGTTTGCGCTATATAAAACTCCAAAAATGAAATAAATAAATTAAAATACTCCACCATGGGGTAATATCGAGCATGATTAAAAGGATTTACAAGTACAAGGTCACCATTTGTGAATACGTTTAGTGAGGGTGAGCTGACATGTCGTTTATTGAGGGTGAGCTGAGACCATGTAATGAGATTGCAGAGGAATCAACTAATAACTTTACACAAAAACCCACCTGTATTTCGGCTGCTCCCAGCGCACACACACTTACACCCACATGAAAAAATCAATTTCAGTAGTTCAACAAAACCAATATCGTAGTTTTGTTATTTAAGGGAGCGTTCCTTGCTGCGGAGTGCCCTAGTTGCAGAGCTCCATAGCATGAGAGAAACAGCCCGTGTTAGATTGTTTGTCTCCCCATGCACCAAGAAGGGTCTTTTTTGAGACACCACTGCCACTCTTGTGGTGGTCTAAGAGTTTTTACTTCTGCCTCCTTATCTTTTTCCTGATTCTGGTTACTCAAAGCCTTTCCCAGTTCCCTCACCAGGAATGATTACAGGACTGCACAGTAGTGAAATGTTCTGCTCCAGACAGGGAGGGTCGCACTCACCACCCTTAAACTGTCCAGCCCTCTTCGCAATCCACTCAGGTCCATGGTAAACAGAAAAAATAAAGGCTTCTCCTACCTTAGAAGTGCTTCATTAGGTACTTTGATTCTCGCGTCTTACTGCGTGGTTGTACTATGCACAAAGGCTCGAGGTCTGTGCTGCTACCGCTGCCTCAGTACAACATGAACTGGCAGCTGATCATGGGCAAAGTCAACTCAAGTAGTCAAACTCTGCCCAAACAACATGGCTGCCAAATCTCGTGAGAATTCACTCGCATCTGTACTGTGTCTTCTTCTTCAGTGAAAGCTTTCACCATGTTCATATTGTGGGTCACCTTTTAGTACTTATGCATCAAGTGCCCTGGTGTTTGAGGTCACCAAAGATCTTGTACAAAAGAATGGCGGTTATAGCAAAGTGTCATTTGGGAGGGAAGAGCTGAAGAACTCTGCCATATTTAGGCCTTGCCTATGCCAGGGGCCACACAATGGGGGAACGGGCTAACGCCAATCTTCTGGATGTGGTGTGGCTCAGAGCACCTGGATCGGGTTTGTGGACTCCTGACAACCCTTGATAGTGTATGTTACCCTACAGACGAAACATACACCTGTCATGAGCTAGGAATGCAGCAACCGTGCCAACCTGAAATTTTATTTTTAATTACAGCCCAGGCTACATACCTTTTTATGAAGTTATACAAGGTCAACAAATACACAGTTATTTAAGATTGCAACCTAACACCGATATTATTGTCAAATAATGAGTTAACTAAAAGGTGTGCGTAAGCAAATCATCATGACGAAAAGGCAGGAGGATTTAACCTTCTACTCCTAGCTAATATTTCTGAGGTTTAGCACTGAAATGTATTTGAATACCTTCCCTTCAGGTGATGCAGCCGCCTGTGAAATAATCGCTATTCCCCTGTCAGGCCCATGAGCTCTGTTGACACCCGGAAACCTGACATTAAAGCTCTGCGAAGGGCGGACGAGTTCACGATATTGGATTGCACCCAGCTGTATTTCAGTCTCTCATCTCCTGCATTACAATGTTCTTGCCAATCAGTGACAACATGTATTGTGTGCTTTAGACAACTGCAAAACACACACCCGTCACGTTTATAAAAAGGAGCAGGTTACCAGATACTTAGGGCTGCTTAAGAATCACCCGTGAAGGTCAGCGCTGCCATTTAAAAATGCGATTTTAGGTTTGCTGGGAAATATTTTGCATCACTGATCAAACCTGAGCATTTTATGGATGGTAGTGAGTTGGCGCTTCTTTGAAAAAGATGGATATTTCACCAAATAAAATTATATGTAGGGTAGGAAAGAAGAATCAGCTGTTTGCTAGAAGGAGACAGATTTAAACAGGTGGCATAACAAGGTGAACCCACCACTGTCTGGATGAGAACGTAATTATTGAGAATGCAGAGGGAAGAGTCATAGCTGATACAACATTACAGTTGTTACTTAGATACAAATTACACAGAAGGTAAAACATTGCCAGTATGAGGTGCAAACCTAGAAGGGAGTGGTCCATGAAGTGACTGAATAGTATTTATGCTTCTCAGATCTACACGAAAGGGCGTCGAGTGAGCACGTTAAAAACAGCATTTCGCAGTCGAAGAAACCCAAGTTTTGGTTGAGGTGTTTCTTAAGTCTGTGAGCATTGCATACTGGTGGCCAAAACGTTCCAGGAGACCAGGAGCAGTTCATTGACCATCACTGCAAATATGATTTTATTTGCCAAATTCTATTTTCTAAATCATGACTTAAAACGCTCCAATGACAACGAGGCACCCAAGGAGACACACAGAGGCTCTGCCTCAGAATTCATCTTTCATGTTTTTAAGGAACTTTACTAGGCAATGAATGGTCTTATAGCATTCTGGGAATTAAGAACATAAATAAAAATGAGGCTTTTATATATAGTTTTGCCGTATAACGGGCTTGCTTCGTTCATGTCATTCCTACGGTATTCTATACATGCTCTAAGCAGAAGCTTTGGGTCAGCCTCATTCAGCCACTGGCTTCTTTGACTAAGTAGCCTTTAGCCATTGGCACACGGCATTGTCAATAACATCTTGGATCAGATCATAGAAGTATGTCAGTGTCATTATCTTGCTATTGTGTGTTTGGGTGTATCCTCTCACCACCATCAAAATACATGAGGGACTAGTGAAATACACTATGTCATCACACATTTAACTCTTTAACTCATCCTTGCAGTGTATAATGAGAGCAATCCTATGTTTTCAATTGCTTTGCATTGCAACATGTATTTTTGTATTGCTTTTGTGAGTGTGCAAGAGTAAACGTCAGATCTAGTGGCTTTGCCAATGCTTGTATATTTATAATGAATGACGTTGTTGGGCTCTTGCAGTTAAATCTGAGTCTTTAGACTAACCATACTCTGGAGTCAGTAAAAGGATGTCAAACCCTCAAAAATATCATATGGTATATCTTCATCAGAGTTAGTGCTTCACTATGGTGGGGCTCCAATGATCATAATGTATCCTATGTATGTTCTCCTTGCATGTACATTGCACCAAAATACACTCCCCAACATTAAATCCATAAATTAGCAGAGTAAAATTCAAATAGCTACTGGTACCACTCAAAAACTGAGTTTTAGATAGAAAATAAGTTTAAAAGATGTATTAGAAAACCGTTAATATAAGCAATATAGAGAAAATAAAGGGTACTGACAGCATTTTAAGAGAGAAGGAGAAAGTCTCAATTAATATGACATAACCTCAGGAGGAAAATAAGACGTCGGCCCGAACCCTCAAAATTAGAGGTTTTTTTATACATATTTTATAGATAAACAATGAGCAAGAAAGCAGATTCAGTATGACATGATCATGGTAAGTTGACATTGGCAAATCAAAAAGAACATCGTAATGATTAAAACTCTTAGCTCTAACCCATTTCTTAAGGTAAAAGAAAATCTTCTGCTTGCCTCCTCAGCAACTGCACTCCGGAGTTTTTCAATACAATATGAAACATTTCTCAAATCAAGCTGATAGAATGATGTTCTTCTGCAGCCCTACATTGGAACTTCCAGCTGAAATCCTTCAAAATGATATATATGGTACACGGTTTAAAGTTTCATTGACATTACATGCTTTCTAAGAACAATCAGAATTTACATCATAGAACCCTGCACTATGCTGTAACTGTAAGGAGAGAACATTTGAAGCAGGTCTCTGGGAGGGGGAATGAGCAGGAGCAAGATGACCAGAACATCAGAAATGTCATACATCTATCAAAATGGAGTTAAACATGAAAATTTGGCACAAATATATTGCATTATTAATCACACATCTAACCCACCTAAAAAAAGACGTTTCAAGCACATCATCATTAGTTCATCAGTTACGACCGTATGCATAAATAAAATCGCAAATTTACACAAGAAGTTTGTCACCCAGATTTGCACATAAGAAAAAAACTTTAACAACTGCCTCCCCAAATTATTTTTGAGTAATCACTATAACCCCATTAAAAAACTTTATTAATCAGCCATTAGTTAGTAGATGTCCCGCCTCCATCATCTTTAATTGTTGATACGCCCGACCTTTGAAGTCTGCCATTTCCAAATTCATTGGTCTTTTTTCCTCTTTGTCAATCTGTTATTGCTTTTAGTTCTACCATTATATCTACTAATTATACACTCCAAAAAATGTTATTAAAGACATAGAATATTTGCACAAATCATTATGATTATTAGAGCTATTAAGACTGATTGAAGAACACCACCACAAATATTATCTAACCATTCACCTACTTTACCAAGACTCTTCCCTAACAAACTTTTCCAGGATCCTTCAGTTTCTTACAGACCTGGTTCCTCTAAGAATTTAATCTCATGAATTAAATTAGTAATGCTAGTAATGAAAAAATAAATAGCTCCACTATTGTCAGATATCTAGTTATAACACATTTCAGCCTTAATTTCTTGACAAACTCCAACTTTTTTCATCAAAATAATTTCTAAAGCAAGACTATTCTGCATGGCCATTGACCTAATTGCTACGATCTCAACATTCACTAACTTAAAAGACCCTGCTGTATTTACAGCAAGGCCATCTACTAGTGAAGACAATTGTCTAATTTTCACATCATTCATTGCCACTCCCATAAAAAGAATAACAGCTCTTAAAATATCTAAAAACCACCTGTCCAAAATTTCATTTCACTCTTCTCATGTTACTCATATTATATTCATCACCCAAGTCAACTACATGATAACATCTAGAAAAACCAAAAGCCAAATAGCATGAACCCACCCAATTTCTTGGAAGACTAAAATGAGGTGCCTTCCCACATACATAACAGATTCCCCTCATAATGAGTTCTTCACCAGACAAAAGATTTCCACTAATGTCATAAGATTTGTCACACATTCACCTACAAATTCTACTTTCTTATTTTCCATAGAACTAAGCCTTACCACACACATTTCACCAAATCTTTTCTGTTCTATTCTTAATCTAGGATGTAAACCTGTAAGGCTAAATTCTTCTTCTTCTCTTATTCTTTGCAAAGCAATTTTCTGCTCTTCTAAATATATCACTACTATCACTCCTCTTTCATTATATTCTCTAATAAAATCACGCTCCTCATTACACAAAAGACACAAATAATCTCTATTCAAGATAGTATCATACCTGTTTTGTGCAAGCACTCTCAAATACTCATCATACTTAATTTAACTATTATTCTTGTTAATGAGCAAATTCTCTCGAGACACATTAAAACCAGTCAAATAAGCAGAAAGCAATTCTTCATGATTAAAAATTGCAACTAAAAAACTGCATTATAATACATATGAAATCTCTAACTGGACACATATCGAACCCTCCCTAGCCAGCGTGGGAAGGGTAAGTACATACATAGCACATGCTAATCTTCATTATATCTATGTATTCCCTAATGATTTTAGTACACACATTATCCTTAAAATCACTAAGTAAATACTCTTTGTGTACTGCTATCATGTGTTTAAAGGCATCATGATTAGTGCTAACATATCCCACGGTAGTCAGTGAGCACATTAACAGACCAACCAATAACAATAGTGTTATGATTAGCAGCTTCTTCCCTACAATTTTACAGCATCTGCTGTTTCGCATCTTCTCTATGAGACGAAAAATCCTTATTGTGGCAAAACTTTAAAAATCAACAATTTCTTTAAAACAATTATATTTTTCTTATTTTCTTCTTATTTCATTAAAATATTAATCAAAAACCAAAATTTAAGGCCAAATTAGGTATATACGTTTTCTTAGTCCTTTTCAAAAGTTCATATATTGAATTCAAAACAAGTTTGTCATGGATCAATTAAACTCAGTATTTTATTTCAGTCTCCAAACAAAATCTCTGAATTTCTGTTCATGTCTTTTCATCAGAGCTGGATATTCAAAGTTTCTATTTTACCCTGTTTCAGTTTCATTCTCTGAGCGACTCTCAAACTTGCACTGGTACTTGTTCGCCAGAGAATAATCCTCCTCAAATTTGTCTGCTACTTCTTCTGATACTGGGGTTAAATATGCTCGCTCAAGGAAGGAATATTTTCTATTTGGAAGTCTCCTTCTTGTTGATCTTGCATCAACTGGTAATTCACTCCCACTAGCTTCTGAATGCAACTGTCTTTCAAAATCTCTTTCTAGCTCACAGTGTTTTCGTTTGCAGGTTCCTGTCCTTTGAACGTCTTCAATCTTTTCTCTTTATTTTTTTTAACCATATTTTATTGACATTTAATCTTCAGTATCACATACAATACATTATGATGAATACGCGTTCAGCATATATGAGAATTGGGTCCATGACCATTCGCAGAATCTTAAAACCCAACACCTGCAAAACAGAAAATAGAACATAGAAACAGTACCCCCCCCCCTTCCCTCTCCTGGGTTGTATTGGAACAAGGACTGCAGAGGGGCAGCTGCTTGTACATGTGAGGTTTCGCAGTCGTGTGTAGTGGAAGCCAGGGTCTAATTTCAATCTTTTCTCTTTAGACAGCAGTTTTCAGCTTTTTGTCTAACTCAAGGCTTTGACTTGAGCCCAATCCTGAACTCTGGCTTGAACTTGCTCTTTGATCAGTTCTGTCTGCTCTATTCATAGTCAATCTCTTTCTTCCGAAATGGGTCTTTGCCATTTTAATTTTTAACTGCAACTTGTCTTCACTTTCATCAGAGGCTACTTCTTCCTGCTGCCACTCAGCTTTGCTCTTTTGCACTGTAACATCTTTTCACTTTGATCATTCTGTAAGTGGACTTCAGGAGGTTTAGGTTCTTCATCAGAACTTTCACTCACCTAAAACCTTTGCTTTAGTTTTTGTATTTTATCTTAACCAGTTCCAGAAAAATCTTCAACCCCCCCACCCCCGGATTCACAATGCGATCTTGAAATTGGCTTTGAGCTTGACTTTGAGTGTTTACCTTGATCATTTACCTGATGCATTGTTTCAGCTACTCCCACTCTCTTTGTGTGAGCAGCATGGATACACTAAGGCACACCTGCACAATTGACAGCGGTGTAAGTTGTCAATATCACTTGGTATGGCCTTCTCCACTTTTCATGGAAGCAGCCCTTACAAACATGCTTGCAAATTCTCACCGAGTCTCCTGCATTCAGTCTGTAACAGGGTGTATCTTTGTAATCTTCTGTTGCCATATTCACCTGATGGGAGACAAGTTTCACTATGTCAGCCAGACCTTTGCAATAATCCGGAATGATGTCATCTATTATTGAAACTAGTGCAGCTGAAGGTACATTTGCAAGCCTCACTGCTGCCCATCACTATCTCGTGTGGAGATAAACCAGTTTTTCGGTCAGGGTTACATCTCAAGTTCATCAGAACAAGAGGAAGAGCATCAGGCCACTTCAGCCCAGTTGAACCACAAATTTTTGCCAGTTTTTTTTTTAGAGTGCCATTTGTAAATTCTACTAAACCTGAGGATTGTGGTCAATAATTACAATGCAATTGCTGATTAATCTCTAAAGTTGCGCAAATTATCTGCAACTCTTCATTCTTGAAGTGTGTGCCACAATCAAGAAAAGAAAAATTATGAGTCTTACACTACTGCAATGCTGGTGCTCAGCATACAAGGAATTCAGAGCTGGGGTTAGGAAGACAGCTAGTTGCCACGCCCCCTTGTGTCGTAACGACTTGCTCTGCTTAAACGCCCCTGTCAGCACTGCCCTGCATTATTTGGGGTCTTTCAATGTCTGGTCACTCGCAAAGCTGGTAACTGTTGAATTCCTTCTACTCTGAGCACCAGCATTGCAGTAGTGTAAGACTCATGATAATTTCTTTTTAACCACTGGTCCTGATGAATTGCCACTAAACCCGTTAGGGGCTACCTTAGGCAAGAAACATGTCGACCGTACATACCACGCATGCCCTTTAGGATCATTGTACCCGGCTAGGGCATCTTTGTTTTTAGTGAGGTTAGTGAGCCCTAGAAATAAAATTTAGGCAAGAGGGTCTCCCTAAACCTTTTTTAATACCACACTGCACTCACTACACTACTTATCCCACATACCCACACGCACCAAACGGTTTCAACAAAAAGATCTCCGCCAAGGGTGCCCGTCAGGCATTGCAGCACCGGCCCGACAAGGAGCAAGCCCATATGATGAAGCATGACATCCTCCGGGGTGTGTGCGGGAACTTTTTCACAGACCTGAACACTCTCACTTACACTTAGGAACTGTATACCCTTCAGTTATATCATAGCTAATCATAATCGTGAACAACACCAAAACAATACTGGCTATTTGTATAGATTGTCACATTCAAAATTTCAGATAAGCAGCAAGCTCTCTTTAAGGCAATTAATTCTGGCACTTGCACTGATGCCACATTTGGTAAAGTGGACACTTCTAGTGTCTCTGGGACAGACCATACTGCATAGGCAGTTTTCAGTCCTCCACTTTGGTCTCTCAAACAAGAACCATCAACAAATAATGTCAGTTCAGCCATTTCCAATGGGATGTCTTTTATGTCTGGTCTTGGTTTTGAGCATAACTCACTCCCTTCTAAACAATCATGATCCAATTCATAATAATTTTAATTCTCTCTGTCTTTAAAATTCTTGTCTGAAATTGGAAGCAGTGTTGATGGATTTAGGGTATTACATCTTCAAACAGAAATTTCTCTGCTGCAAGTCTTGTTTGCTCATAACAAGTCAATCTAATGTTCGTTATATGCTGAGTCCTTGTCCTTGTTAAAAGAATCTCAACTGAATGAGGGACATAGACAATCAATCAAAATATGGCCCATCACACTTCCTTCACTTTATTCAATTTCCAAACAAACAGATGCAACTGATTTCAAACTACCTGGAAGGCTTACAGCTACTAGATCTAATACAGAAGAAAAATATGCCACCGGGTGCATTATTCCCTCATGCTTCTGAGTGAGAATTAAAAGTACGCCTAAATCTTTTTCATGGCAAAATTAGAAAAACATCCTGTTGTAATCAGACATCCTGAGTGCAGGTGCTTGACACAAACTCTCTTTCGATTTCTTAAATGCATTAAGACACTCATCATCAAATGGTACCGGGTCCTGTCCATCATTACATGTCAACCTTACTCAAGGTTTTACAATGAAGGAAAAGTTTGAAATCCACTGCTGAGAGTACCCAAAAATTCCAAGAATCAGCCAAATCTCCCTACAGGTGGTTGGCTGATTTAATTTCAGAATTGCAGAAATGTATTCTTTAGAGACTTTCCTCACACCATTTTCAATGTGGTGTCTGAGATAAATGACTTCCTTTTTACAAAACTGTATTTTCATCAGCAAGGCTTTATGCCCATTTTCAGCTAAATGGTTCAACAAAGCAATTGTATCATGTTTACAGTCCTCTTTCATTTATAATGCAATTGGTAAATCATCGGTATATTGCATTAGGACTGAGATGCATGGTAATTTGAAACTCTTTAAATCTTTCTTGAGTATTTGAGAGAAAATTGAAGGACTTTCAGTATACCCCTTTGGAATTCCACACTATACGAGAACTTTATGAAAAATTTGAAACGCAAAAAGGAATTGCAATTCCTCATAAAGAGGTATTGAAAAGAACGCTTCGCATAAGTCAATGGCTGTATGCCATTCTGTTTCTGATGGTATTTGAAACAATATTACTGCTGGATTCAGTCCCACTGGATAACAAGGTAAAACATTTTTATTTATCTTTCAAGGATCTTGTATGATTCTCCATTTGCCATTTGGCTTTTCAATTCCTATCACTGGAGAATTGCAAGGACTACCAAGTACTTCTCGGGGAATTCCTTCCTTAATCATACTCTCAATTACTTTTGTAAGCCTGTATTGTATAATTTTAGGAAATACTGCATCTAGTTTAATCTTTATTTTCACTGGTTCTGCTCTTTTAATCAATCCAGTTTCATTGCCACTGTAATCCCATACCTTTTCTTTGACAGTATGTTTTACATCTAGGGGTGGATCTGCTTTTCTCAAACCTGGGTACAACTCAACTCTCGAATCTTCTGAACTAAGTTTAAAAACGGAGTCCTCCTCTTATGTTACAATTGCAACACCATCCGGTGTACAATATATTATGAAATTCATTTTACAGGCGAGATCCGAGTAAATTCACAGGACTCTAATCATATAATATAAACTGATGCTTATTCTCAAACTGACCAATTCTAACTGGAACATCTGCTGTAACCTGCTTAACAATTTGTTTATTGCTGATTCCTACAACTTGGACATCTAAGTTTGGAACTTCCACAGAATGAAATGTAGAATAGGTAGCCTCTGTTTCAATCACAATTGAAATAGTGGGATGACTATTGACTCCCCTGTCAAAATATGGAACACTTTGGTCTACCTCCAGTATTGCTCTAAGCAAGCAACCCTTCTACCAACTCAGGCATCATCATTGTGAACTACTTCCTGCCACCTCATCATTCAAAATCATCAGATTTTGTTGCTATCCTGCATCATATGACATATCATTTATCATTTCTATTGCATTACTGGTGTAGTTGGCAGAGGTATTCTAAATGATTTCTGCTTCTGCATGTTCCGCTCTGAATTCTGCATATTCAACATCTGTTCTGTTCAATTTGTTCTGAACTTACCTGAATCCTGTTAGAATTTTGTCTATACTCATTCTTCCAGTGTCTGATCCTTCCACAAAAATGACACACTGTATTTTTTTCAACATTTCAACATTCACATTTGTCCCATCTCTTTTACCACCTAACATGAGAGAAATGTGTGTAAATTTATGTATTTCATCATACCACTTTGGTGAGTCCTCTGGTAACTTTGGAAAATTAAGCATAAACTTATACAAATCAGCTCTTGTTCATGGGACAGATACAAAATTCTGTCCATTAACGTCTCGTAAAGGAAACTCCCAAACCAAGTTTGTCCATACCTCTGAATTGCTTGTGGCATTTTTTGTCTTTCCCTGGATCCCTTTCATTCTCTTTTTATTTGCTGTTCCACTTCTTCCATCTTTCTCAATAGTTCTACAAGTCACTCCAGTCTCACATTTTCTCAACTAAATCTTTAATATGAGCCCTTAAGGTGATTAAACTAATTCCTCTAGTTTTATCATGTGTTAAATCTATTTTGTAATTCGGGCTTACTTTTTATTTTGCGAATGTCAATTTCTAACTAATCAGCTAAGTCTTTCAATTTGTCGTGTGCTTCATTAGCACATCTGTGTTACAGCAAACAAATGATGGACGGAATGCTGACAATGCAAACATTCTCCCCTGTCAAAAGATGGGTTAAATCCATCATTATTTTGCCCACTACGACACCCCAGTTTGGACCCAGCCATATGCAAATCAGTCTTGACCCTGTGCCCCATGGGAACAGTCCAGACCAAACTGCCAGGCCAGGTCCTCCCTGGACCGGAAACAAACATCCTGGGACCGGTTTGAGGGTATGTCACCCTTTTTCAGCCAGGCTAGCTTGAATCCAGTGGCACAGTGAGCATGGGACCCACATCTGGGTATACCCATCCCACTTAGGGCGGAAAGTGTTACAGCAAACAAATGATGGATGGAATGCTGACAATGCAAACATTCTCCTCCAGTCAAAAGATCTGGGTTAAATCCATTGTTCTTTTGCCCACTACGCCACCCCAGGTTGGACCCAGCCATATGCAAATCTGTCTTGACCCTGTACCCCATGGGAACAGTACAGACCGAACTGCCAGGCCAGGTCCTCCATGGACCGGAAACAAGCATCCTGGGACCGGTTTCAGGGTATGTCACTATCCTGGCTGAAGAGGGGTGAAACCCGGAAGCCGGTCCTAGGATGCTTGTTTCCAGTCCAGCGAGGAACTGGTAGGCAGTTCGAGCTGGACTGTTCCCATGAGGCACAGGGTCAAGACTGGGTTCAAACTGGAATAGCGAGAATTAAAAGTACGCCTAAATCTTTTTCATGGCAAAATTAGAAAAACATCCTGTTGTAATCAGGCATCCTGAGTGCAGGTGCTTGACACAAACTCTCTTTCGATTTCTTAAATGCATTAAGACACTCATCATCAAATGGTACCGGGTCCTGTCCATCATGACATGTCAACCTTACTCTAGGTTTTACAATGAATGAAAAGTTTGAAATCCACTGCTGAGAGTACCCAAAAATTCCAAGAATCAGCCAAATCTCCCTACAGGTGGTTGGCTGATTTAATTTCAGAATTGCAGAAATGTATTCTTTAGAGACTTTCCTCACACCATTTTCAATGTGGTGTCTGAGATAAATGACTTCCTTTTTACAAAACTGTATTTTCATCAGCAAGGCTTTATGCCCATTTTCAGCTAAATGGTTCAACAAAGCAATTGTATCATGTTTACAGTCCTCTTTCATTTATAATGCAATTGGTAAATCATCGGTATATTGCATTAGGACTGAGATGCATGGTAATTTGAAACTCTTTAAATCTTTCTTGAGTATTTGAGAGAAAATTGAAGGACTTTCAGTATACCCCTTTGGAATTCCACACTATACGAGAACTTTATGAAAAATTTGAAACGCAAAAAGGAATTGCAATTCCTCATAAAGAGGTATTGAAAAGAACGCTTCGCATAAGTCAATGGCTGTATGCCATTCTGTTTCTGATGGTATTTGAAACAATATTACTGCTGGATTCAGTCCCACTGGATAACAAGGTAAAACATTTTTATTTATCTTTCAAGGATCTTGTATGATTCTCCATTTGCCATTTGGCTTTTCAATTCCTATCACTGGAGAATTGCAAGGACTACCAAGTACTTCTCGGGGAATTCCTTCCTTAATCATACTCTCAATTACTTTTGTAAGCCTGTATTGTATAATTTTAGGAAATACTGCATCTAGTTTAATCTTTATTTTCACTGGTTCTGCTCTTTTAATCAATCCAGTTTCATTGCCACTGTAATCCCATACCTTTTCTTTGACAGTATGTTTTACATCTAGGGGTGGATCTGCTTTTCTCAAACCTGGGTACAACTCAACTCTCGAATCTTCTGAACTAAGTTTAAAAACGGAGTCCTCCTCTTATGTTACAATTGCAACACCATCCGGTGTACAATATATTATGAAATTCATTTTACAGGCGAGATCCGAGTAAATTCACAGGACTCTAATCATATAATATAAACTGATGCTTATTCTCAAACTGACCAATTCTAACTGGAACATCTGCTGTAACCTGCTTAACAATTTGTTTATTGCTGATTCCTACAACTTGGACATCTAAGTTTGGAACTTCCACAGAATGAAATGTAGAAT
Source organism: Triturus cristatus (assembly GCF_964204655.1). NCBI lineage: Eukaryota > Metazoa > Chordata > Amphibia > Caudata > Salamandridae > Triturus > Triturus cristatus. The sequence continues at coordinate 496,826,030 of NC_140588.1, forward strand.
AGGTAGCCTCTGTTTCAATCACAATTGAAATAGTGGGATGACTATTGACTCCCCTGTCAAAATATGGAACACTTTGGTCTACCTCCAGTATTACTCTAAGCAAGCAACCCTTCTACCAACTCAGGCATCATCATTGTGAACTACTTCCTGCCACCTCATCATTCAAAATCATCAGATTTTGTTGCTATCCTGCATCATATGACATATCATTTATCATTTCTATTGCATTACTGGTGTAGTTGGCAGAGGTATTCTAAATGATTTCTGCTTCTGCATGTTCCGCTCTGAATTCTGCATATTCAACATCTGTTCTGTTCAATTTGTTCTGAACTTACCTGAATCCTGTTAGAATTTTGTCTATACTCATTCTTCCAGTGTCTGATCCTTCCACAAAAATGACACACTGTATTTTTTTCAACATTTCAACATTCACATTTGTCCCATCTCTTTTACCACCTAACATGAGAGAAATGTGTGTAAATTTATGTATTTCATCATACCACTTTGGTGAGTCCTCTGGTAACTTTGGAAAATTAAGCATAAACTTATACAAATCAGCTCTTGTTCATGGGACGGATACAAAATTCTGTCCATTAACGTCTCGTAAAGGAAACTCCCAAACCAAGTTTGTCCATACCTCTGAATTGCTTGTGGCATTTTTTGTCTTTCCCTGGATCCCTTTCATTCTCTTTTTATTTGCTGTTCCACTTCTTCCATCTTTCTCAATAGTTCTACAAGTCACTCCAGTCTCACATTTTCTCAACTAAATCTTTAATATGAGCCCTTAAGGTGATTAAACTAATTCCTCTAGTTTTATCATGTGTTAAATCTATTTTGTAATTCGGGCTTACTTTTTATTTTGCGAATGTCAATTTCTAACTAATCAGCTAAGTCTTTCAATTTGTCGTGTGCTTCATTAGCACATCTGTGTTACAGCAAACAAATGATGGACGGAATGCTGACAATGCAAACATTCTCCCCTGTCAAAAGATGGGTTAAATCCATCATTATTTTGCCCACTACGACACCCCAGTTTGGACCCAGCCATATGCAAATCAGTCTTGACCCTGTGCCCCATGGGAACAGTCCAGACCAAACTGCCAGGCCAGGTCCTCCCTGGACCGGAAACAAACATCCTGGGACCGGTTTGAGGGTATGTCACCCTTTTTCAGCCAGGCTAGCTTGAATCCAGTGGCACAGTGAGCATGGGACCCACATCTGGGTATACCCATCCCACTTAGGGCGGAAAGTGTTACAGCAAACAAATGATGGATGGAATGCTGACAATGCAAACATTCTCCTCCAGTCAAAAGATCTGGGTTAAATCCATTGTTCTTTTGCCCACTACGCCACCCCAGGTTGGACCCAGCCATATGCAAATCTGTCTTGACCCTGTACCCCATGGGAACAGTACAGACCGAACTGCCAGGCCAGGTCCTCCATGGACTGGAAACAAGCATCCTGGGACCGGTTTCAGGGTATGTCACTATCCTGGCTGAAGAGGGGTGAAACCCGGAAGCCGGTCCTAGGATGCTTGTTTCCAGTCCAGCGAGGAACTGGTAGGCAGTTCGAGCTGGACTGTTCCCATGAGGCACAGGGTCAAGACTGGGTTCAAACTGGAATAGCATGGTGAGCAAAAAAACTCTGGGGCAGATTTCCAAGAAAGTGACGCATCTGTACAGATGCGTCACTTTCCCTGCGCCACCCTTAGAAACCCTTGCGCCACCATAGATGCGCCGTATTTACAATACGGCGCACTATGGCGCAAGGATTGACAGATGCGTCAGAAATTCTGACTCATCTGTTGGCGGAAACGTCACGCATTGCTGGAGTCGTGTCGCAAGCACGACGCAACTCCAGCAATGCGTGCTGAGTCCTATTCCCACTACACTGCGCCACTACTTACGCCTGCTTGAAGCAGGCGTAAGGTTTTGACACAGCGGCGTCCTAAAAGTGGCGCAGTGAAATCTTGTAGATTTCACTGAGTCACTTTTACGAGGCCTTCCTGCGTGGGAACGCACACCCTGCATACATTATACCTGACGCAGGTATAATGTGACGCAGGGCTTTACAACGTGACGCATCTCCCTAGATGGGTCACGTTGTAAATAGACTGCATTGTTTGCGTTAGTGTGTCAAAAAAAGTGACGCACTTGCAGCGCAAAAGTCACGCAAGGGGCTTGTAAATATGCCCCTCTGGATTTAGGCCCAGATCTCTGTACTGGGGTGAATGTATGACACTGTTCTGCATTCTGTCCATCAACTGTCTTTTTTGTCTTTAACACATCAAGCAGCTTCCTTGTATCAGATACCTAATTTCATCAGCAACGTAAATCAAAAGTCTATTCAAATTCAAATTCCTCTGCATCATTTTGCCAAATTATATTTTCAAAATTCCAATACAGATTTCCTTAGGTGGCAGCTCTGTTCATTGCTTTCACAGGAGTAACCTGTGTCTAGGCCTGGGCAAAAATTTCGTTCCGTTCGCGGAAATTGCGATAATTTGACATTTTTGCGTTCCGCGGAGAGCGCGAAAATGTCAAAAATTCCGGTTTCCGCAGCTTGGCGATAATTTGTTTCTTGCTCGCGCTGTAAAATGATACATTCTCGCGCGCGCGCGATCGCCTTACCTGAATCCCTGCGTTCGCCGACAAGTTTTCTTGATCCGGTCGCGTTCTCCATGAGATGTTGTATTGTTTTTAGCCATTTGCGCTGTCTCGCGACAGTTCGCGCCCGCAGTGACGTCATGCGTCGCGCGATCACGTCTTTCTTCTCGCGATCATGCACCGCGAGAACAACTCAAAACAAGATGGCCGCGCCCGCAAGCAACCACATGGGTAAGTTGGCGACCCGCAACCATGCAGAAAATCTCGCGAACATGCCGGAAAAAAACTTCCGCATCTTTGCGATATTTCTGCTTGTTTGCGATAATTTTAAACATTCTCGCGATAATTTGCGAAGGTTAATTCCGCAAATTCCGCCCACCCCTACCTGTGTCCCAATTTCTGGTAAGCCACTTCCACTTGTACTAGGCATAGCTGCTGTCACTATAACTTCTGCTGATGTTCTCAGTGCCAATTCACGGTGAGATTGTACTATAGCAGTATCCGTATCAATCTTTACAGTAGTTTGGTGGTCTCTATTGATCTGTATACTGAGGAGGTCTAGAATTCAAACGTTCACTTATAAATTTGCCATCGTCATCAACTGACCCCTCATCCTTTTTTTTTATTTTCTCTTTATCCTGCTCTTCTTCAGTAACTGTAGCAGGAAAGGTCTCTGCACATTAAATAATTTTCTCTCTCCAACCCTTCTCCTGTCTATTGAGTTTACGGTCAAGCCATTGCCTATATGAACTATTTGCCTCTTTGGAGGTATTCCTTATAACCTTTTCACTAGCCATGCAATCCCATTTATTAAGCACCTCAAACTGTGTAGGTATGGGCATTGGCTGTATATCATACAGGGTTTGATTCAACATATCGAACTTCCTAATAATAAAGATATTTTGTAATGAAACTGTAAATTGTCATCAAATTTATTTAATTCTGAAATCCAGGTACACGTGTAGTACCCAACCTCTCTCATCATTTCATAGGCTGGCGCACCTTCAGCTGGCATATTCTGACACGCTCTAGGCATCTCTATAACTTTAGGGTTTGTTGACAAAATTCCCATTGTTTATTCTCAAAACAAACACTCAATAAACTCCAAAACCACTTAAAACCACACAGTTTAGCGAGCAACCAATTGCAGCGTGGCTCTGTCAAAAGTCAATCTATCACAGCGTGGCTTAGTCAGCAACCAACCAATCAAGGCACTGCTTTGTGATGAGGTATCACCAATCACAGAGCACTTCCCTGGCTGTGTAACCAATCACAAAAAGATCAATTGATGGACGGAATGCTGAACAATGTCAAACATTCACCCCCAGTACAGATATCTGGGCCTAAATCCATAGTTTTTCTGCTCACCACGTCATTTCAGTTTGGGCCCAGCTATATGCAAACCAGTCTTGACCCGGCTCCCCTTTGGAACCGTCCAGCCCAAACTTCCAGGCCAGGTCCTCCCAAGACCAGGAGCAAGCATCCTGGTACCGGTTTAGAGGTATCATCCCTCATCAGCCAGGACAGTTTGACTCTGGCGGCATGGTGAGCACGGAACCCCCGTCTGAGAATACCTGTTCCAACTAGGTCGGCAAGTGCAAAAAGAACAATTGATGGACGAAATGCTGAACAATATCAAATATTCGCCCTCACTACAGAGATCTGGTCCTAAAGCCATCATTTTCTTGCTCACCTCAGATGTATGACACAATCATGCAGGCTTTTACAATGCATGCCATTACAATGCAGGCAATACAACGAACACGTTTTTACTACGCGTTCCATTATGATGCAAGTCGTTACAACGACTTGCCTTAGGGAAGCACTGGACATCGGAATAGTATAAATTACTATTCCAACTCCAGTCTGTGCAACAGTAGTGAAGGTGTTGGATTTAGAATCCAACAACACGTTCCCTAATGCAAGCTGTTGTTACGACTTGCGTGGTAATGGAACGCATGGTAATGGAACGCGTGGTAACAATGCATTTGTTGCATTACCCACGTTGTAATGGTAATGAGTAGTTCTGGCTGCGTAGGAAAGAATGTTTCCTGCTCACCACGCCATTCCAGTTTGGACCCAGAAATATACAAATCAGTCTTGACCCTGCTCCCCATGGGTACAGTCTAGCCCAGACTGCCATGTTATGTTTGCTGTGTAACCAATCACAGCACAACATAACCATGAACCAGGAAAATAATTGCACATTGCACAACATTATTTTCCATGAACCAGGAAAATAATTGCAAAACCACTCTTAAACCAAAACTAAATAACTCTATGTCTGTCTACCCTAGTAAAGAAATAAAAAGACAAGTACAGTAAATACAACTTTTCAAACTAATACTCAAACCAAGACAAGAAACCACAATTCTATTTGAACTGCTGTTCATAATAGGTTTACTCCCGTCCAGTAATCGCCTACCCTGGACAATGCGCTTGCTGATGTGCAGTCGATAAGCAAATTACACTATCCAAATACAAAAACACAACCTAGAAAAGAAATCTGTTAGTTTCAGTTTCCCTATCAATATGCAAGCGGTGCCTCGCTTATCACACTACAATGACAGACAAATATATACGTATGTGTGTGTGTGTTTGTATATGTGTCTATATATATATATATATATAATTATATACGACGTTCTGTAAGCAGAAAAGACAAGTAAGATCAATCATCAACAAATAATGGCCCATCGTAATGACAGATATTACATTGGGTCAGGTCCTCCCTGAAAAACCCTCCCTGGTCTTCTGAAGACCAGGGACCATCTATGAGTAATTCATTGGTGAATAGCAGCCCTGAAGTCAGATCCAGCCATAACTGGTTGTCCCCTAAGAATGGGTTTTACAAGTGCAGTTCATGTCGGGCATGCAAGTTCAGTGTCAACATGAAAAGTTATAGAAAGGCATTTGGTGGAAAACCAGTCAATATCAGAGGGCACTACACATGTAGGACTGAATTTGACGTGTATGTGCTAGAAGTCCCTGTGGTTTAAAATACATGGGGAGCACAAAACAACAAGTACACAACAGAATTTTGCAACACATCAGGGCAATAGTAAACTCTGATGCCACATACCCAGTAGCGAGACATTTTAAATTGGTACATCACAATAATCTGAATGATCTGAGATACTTTGTGATTGGGGCGGTACCTGTTTTAAGGAGAGGAGGCAACAGGGAAAGCTTTTACGTGAGTTGGAATCAAAGTTTATTTTGGAGCTCGATACTAAGATACCAAGGGCCTTATGTAGGTAGCTAAATACAGGTCGGTAACGGCCGAAATTCGGTAAATATCCCGTTACCGACCGGTACTTAGCTATTTGGGATGTAGGAGGCATTATTCAGGATTCGGTAAATTACCGAATCGGTAAAATACCGAATCGGTAAATACCGAATCCTGAATGTAGGGAGCACTCTAAAGAGTGCAAATTAGAAGTAAGAATTCGTTATTTACCACCAAATACAGGTTGGTGATAAATAACGAATACCTTGCAAAACGCAATATTTTGCAGATGTAAGAGTGCCATGTGGCAGACATACATGCCCTTAGGGCATGTATGTGCGCCACATGTGCACACATGCAAGAATCAGGGGTGCAACAGGGTGTCAATGTGACACCCTGCCACCCTTGTATATGCTCCCCCCATTACCGAATCGGTATTTACCGAATCGGTAATGGTGACTGGCTTCCCATTGATTCCTATGGGCCTCCAGGCCCATAGGAATCAATGGGAAGGTATGCCCCATTACCGAATCGGTAAATACCGATTCATATTTACCGAATTTTTCCGATTCGGTAAAATTTACCGAATCATTACCTACATCACATTTACCGATTCATAAATACCGAATCGGTAAAATTCGGTATTTATGAATCGGTAAATGTGTTGCCACCTACATATGGCCCCAAATGGGCTCAATATGAGTGAGGGCCTTCATAACTTTTTATGATCATAACCATTTGTGAATGTTTACAAATATTTCATGTGAAGCTAAGATCATAGTTTTAGAATGATCTTTTCAAAAATATGTGCAATAGTCAATTGAGTATATGATTAATTTCCCAGTTGACGGGTCCTTAACATGAATTTGCATCTGAATGAACATGTCACTTTATCTTTTTATACACCAGTACGACACATGCACATGTCACTTTATTCATGCATTTATTTATATGATAAATGCAATCTATATTGAACCTGGTAGGTGGGTGATGAATCATTCAGAACCATCGGCATTGTTCAGAGGCAGGATATATAACCCCATATGACATTGGAGCATCTGTCATTTAGCCTGAACAAAATTCTGTACGTATAAGTTACTTATGGGTTTAGGTAACACCATTATTATTATGTGAAGTTAAGAATTATGCTGCTATGTGGCTTAAAAAAATGAAAAAATGCGGAAATGGAGACAACATTTTTAGCACTTTAGTATTCAGTGAGCACTTTATTAGCACATTGCACTTTATCATAAGTAGCAGGACATAAGGACAGAGAGTATGTTCAGTTATTGTTTTATATTCAAGATATTAATTGGATCTATGGAAAATTAGATCACAGCTAGTTAATAAGGTACGATAGATTTTATCACCAATATCAATATAAAGTCTGTTTAGACAATGTAGTAAAATATTTTTTGCTTTATCAAACTTGTTGAGAGGGAAATAAAATATACACCCCTGAAGTCCAGAAGGAACCCATTTGAACATAAGCATTATCTTGGGAACTTTCGAAAGTTTTTAGGACCATTGTGTCAGTTTATGGACATTAAAATAACAGAGGGGTACCATATCAAGATATTCACAATGAAAGATCTAAAGCATGAATACTATATTTCTGATATATGTCTAGATACAGATGTAATTAATTGTGGTTTACAATTGGATTTTATGATATGATTATTGAGCAGAGAAATGTATATACAAAGTCTTTTGTCCATGCCAGTGTGGCAAAGTATGCACGTGATGGTGTTGGGCTGTTTAAAAGGCTGAGTTATGGCGCAGTGAGGTCATGGGATCAAGACCGCGAACTAGCGGTCAAAACGCGTCATGGACCATGGCATGTAGCCAACAATAAAGACAGAACACTAATAAAATTAATATCATTCGTCCCGCATTGGAGTCCGTACCTGCTTTGCGTGTTGAAGTTACAGTGTTCATAAAATGTGTGTTCCAGCAATAAATAACCCGGTATTTGTAAAACATGAACTAATCACTCCTAAGGGTCTCAAGGCACTGGGGGCCATCGGGTAGATTAAGCGAGCTACTGCCCAGAGCCACAGGGTGCTGGGCTGATCTGTCACTGGGAATCGAATCATGAGCCCCATGCTCGGAGTCAGCCGCCCTGGCTACTGTGCCACACCTCTCCCACTCAAAGCTGAGTTTTCATCTATTTCTCTGCATGCGAATATGAGTGCAGAGAAACAGATGAAAACATTGCTCTGACAGACAGGGTGCTGCATTACGGCAGCCTCCTGTCTATCACACAAATGCTGTCTCCCACAGGAGGCGGAGAGCCGGCAGGGATCACGGGTCCGTGGGGCCTGTGGTTCCCAACATCGGTCAGTGGGCACCCAGATAGAGAAGTCGGGCCCTGAGGAATGGGGTCCACAGAGTTGACATTGGCCCAGGGAGGGGGGCCACATGGCCCCCTCCCCGAATAGAAAAAAGATTTTTTAAAAGGCCAAGCCCTGTGAGATGGGGTCCCCGTGCCAAAATCGGGCAAAGCGTGGGGCCACGCAGCCACCTCCCCCATTACAATTTTTTTTATATGCCATCCCAGGAAAGTCATCGGAGGCCCCACCACCTTTCTCAACCACACTGCAAATGGGCCTCCTGGCACACAACTTGCTGGGTTATGAAGTTCCCTTGATTTTGAGGGTCCTTGGGGGCCAACAACCCCTCCTCTTACCTCCAGTTAGTTCCACACCGTGGGATTGCTGAGAGCTTGTGGGAGGCCCATCACCTTTCTCCAACACTCTGCAAATGTACCTCCTGGTGCATTACTGGTTGTTGGATGAAGTCCCCTTGGTTTCAGGGGATCCTTGGGTGCCAACAAGCCCTCCTGTTACTTTCAGTAAGTCCCACACTGTGGGATTGCTGAGAGCTCATCTGATGCCCCATCCCCTTTCTCCACCACTCTGCAAATGCACCTCCTGGTGCACTACTACTTGGGGGATGAAGTCCCCTTGGATGCTGAGCGTACCTCTAGTACGTCCCATACAATGGGGCTGCTAAGAGTTCAACCGAGGCCCGCCCCTTACTTCACCACTCTGCAAGGTTCCTACTTGTTGGGGATGAAGTCCCCTTGGATGCTGATGGTCTTTGGGGGCCAAGAAACCCTCCTGTTACCTTCAGTAAGTCCACCCAGTGGGCTCGCTGAGAGCTCATGGGAGGCCCGCCCCTTTTCTCCACCTGTAAGGAAATAGAATTTTAAAAAACCTTAAAAATTCACTGAAAAAAACGAAAGATTAAAGGGGTATTATAGCTAGGAAATATAACTTTAAAAACCTTAGAAATTCACTGAAAAAATCAAAGATTACAGGGGCGTTATAGTTAGGAAATGGAATGGAAATAAAACATAGTAATTCACTGAAAAAAACAAAGGTCATAGGGACGTTATAGTTAAGCTCAGATTTCACTCATACAAAACCATAGAAATTCAGCAGTTATTGTTACCTGAGCTAATTATAACTGACGTCCCCGCAATCCACTACTTATGACCTCACACATTACATCACTGATGACATGGTCAGTGACATCAATGATGACATCGCTGATGACATCTCAAATGACATCACTGATGACATCATCCACTGAACCACTCACACACCCACATAGAATGTCTCATACACCCACTCCCACATCCACACAACCACTCACATACCCATTCACAGACCCATACAAGCACTCACACACCCACTCACTGATCCATAGAGCCACTCACACATCCACTCACTCGTACAGCCACTCACACAACCACTAACTCACCCATACAGCCATTCATGCACCCACTCACTCACCCATACAGCCACTCACACACTGAGTCAGTCACCCATATAGCTACTGACACACCTACTCACTTAACCATACGGCCACTCACTAACCCATACAGTTACTCACTCACCCACTCACTTACTCATACATATGCTAAAACATATACTTACTCACCTATACAGTCACTAACTAAAGCACACACTCACCCATACAGCCATTCTCACATTTACTCACTCACCCACACAGTCACTCACATACCCACTCACTCACCCATACAACACATATGTACCCACTCACTCACCCATACACCACTGACACACCCACTCACTCAGCAACACACACAGTTACTCACTCATGCATGCAGCCACTCACGCACCTTTAGTTGGCTGGGATCTGGGGGATGGGGTCCCCTGGGCTGAAATTGTCCTGGGGAGGGGGACGAATGGCCCCTTCCCCCATTAGACATTGGCCAGGTCCTGGGGGATGTGGTCCCCAGGGCAGATACCAGCTCAGGTAGGGTGCATGCCCGCTCCTCATTTACAAATGTGCCGGGCCCGGGGGATGGGGTCCTTGGGGCCAATACCGGTCCAGGAAAGGGGCTGCGTGTCCCTCCCTCCTTAGAATATTGCCAGGTCCGCGGAGATTGGGTCCCTGGTGCTGTAATTGGCCCATGAAAGGGTGTTGCATGCCCCAAATCCCCCATAAATATAATGGTGGGCCCTGGGGTATGGGGTACCCAGGGCTATATATGGTCCGGGGAGGGGGTCATGCACCCCTCCCCTAAATAAGTGTGCTGGGCCCCAGAAGATGGGGTCACAAGTGCCAAAATCACCCCACATGCTCCCTTCCTCACAAAATGTGCCATGCCCCGGAGGCTTGGGCCCCTGGGGCCGAAATTGGCCCAGGGAGGGGAGCTGCACACCCCACTCCACCTTTAGAATATGGCTGGCCCTGAGATATGCAGTGCCTGAGCTGAATTTGACCAGGGGAGGGGGGTTTCCGGGCCCCCTCCTCTATAAATATAATGGTGGGCCCCAGGGGATGGGGTCCCCGTGGCCAGAAGCAGTCTGGTGGGTCCCTGTGCCCCCTTCCCCATAAACATGTATTGGGCCCTGGGGGATGGGGTCGTCTGGGGCCAAAAGTAGCCCGGTGAGGGGGCATGTGGGTTGGTTGCCTTTGAGGGGTTGGCCACAGGGATTTGTCACAGGCCAGGGCTGGTGGACAACCCCCCGCTGTGCATGGCCAAAGGCCATGCGTGGTGTGGGGTTGGCTGCTTGCAGAGGGTAGGCTGCAGGGCCTGACCGCAGGCCAGGCCCTGCGGCTTATGCCCACACCACGACAGCCGAAGATCATGCATGGCATGGGGTTGGTTGCATATGGGGGGATGGCTGCAGGCCAGGCCCTGCCGCATGCAGCAGGGGTTGACCACATTGCCTGGCCACAGGCCTGGCCCAGCAGCCAACCCCCCACCATGCACGGCCAAAGGCCATCTGTGACGGTAGTTGGATTAATGGATGGTAATTAAATATCATTTTATGTTTAAAAAAACTACCAATTCACACAAAAAAGGTTACAGGGACATTATAGTTCAAAAATAGTATTGAAAAAACTTAGAAATTCTCTGAAAGAATGAAAGATTTTAGGGAGAGTCAAGAGCATTATCAGTTGCATTCCTAGAATTGGTTTCTGAGGAGGATAGGTTGGAAACCTACACCGTACAGGAACTGAAGGCAGTTTGCAAAAACCTCTAAGTCCAAGTTAGAGACCTCACCAAAAAGGAAGAGCTACAAAAGGCGTTGAGGACCTTGGTATCAGCCAGGAATACCAGTGGGCATTCTGAGCATCCTAGTGTGGAGGCCGATGAGTCAATTCAAAGGAAAGATGTACGGAGGCTCAGGAGCTGTTAAGGGTGGAGGTACCCTTCGGGTCAGGCAGCAGTAGTACCTCTCCAGGTCTATCTCCAGAGGAGCTAGAGAGTAGATGGAGAGCCAGGAACTGAAGTTGGAGGAGGTAAAAAGGCAAATGGAACTAATGGAAAGAGAAAAGATTTTAGCGCATGAGCTCAAAGTGAGAGAGCTGGAGCTGGATTGGAAAGCCAGGAGGGCTAGGTCCAACACCGATGGTGGCAGCAAAAGTTTTATATCCAGTACTGAGGGGGACGTATATACATCCAGAGACTTGGTGGGGGTTAAAATACACCAGGGGTTCCAGGATTATGAGGCAGCTCTTGTGGTGGACAGGGTTACTGAGGTGGATTGGGGAGCTGGCAAATGCGGTCATATTTCTAGTAGTGGGAGGGACCCTCTACTGACTCTAGAAGATGGGTGCAGGGAGAGGGGTTCCCCCATGGTAGACGCCATGGTAAGTGAGTATGGAGACCTGCCAGAAAAGTGTGGGTTGAGTGACAGAAACAGTCAGACACTGTTTCACCAGTCTCGCAACAGATGACGCGAGGTATGTTTCTGTGGCACTGGATGGTTCGGTGAAGGGTAGTTTGGTTGACACATTTGAGGGGCTGCGTAATTTGTATGCTGAAGAACATATGTTCAGTCCCTGTTCTCCAGAGCTATGTCAACACCTGGTGTATTCTGAGTTCTCTGGCCCCAGGGAGCTTGCACTGAAGGCAGACCCTTTGGTGGAGTCCAGAGGGTCAGAAGAAGCATCTGAGGGGAACCTGCAGGGAGTAGCTCAGGTCTTCCCCAACCTAGAGAGATGGGCAGGTTCTCAGTAGCCCAGATAGATCCCAGGGTAGGGGTAAAGGGTCCCAAGTCCCTTCTCAGAATAGGCGAGGTAGGGGTGGGCGGAGGCCGAGGGAGCACAAAACCCAGTACCAGAACCCGGATGGTTTCCAGGGGGAACACCAGGAGGGGGGCCTAGTCTGTATTGGGAGGCCATCCACTGAGGGGGATCTCATAGTATCAGGAGAGCTTAGGAGGGCAGCTGTTGTCAGTGTCCCAGCAGTTCTGGTGCCTGGCAGCACCACTTCAAGTAGGAGGGTGCATGAGTTCAGAGAAAGGGGTGAGGGGGGAGACAGTCCGCAGTGGGAGGACACGTGGGTCAGGGGTTGTCAGCTCACCCCAGGACTGACCCTGGTGAGGCCACTTCTGGATTGGCGGTCTTCATGCACTGTCAGATGGACAGCGGACTGGAGACCTGCGCCAGGCAGACCCTTACTCAACACTTCCAGGAAGTGTTTCCCTTGGGAGGGTGGTTCTGCTCCCCTGGAAGTCCTGGCATGCCAGGCACAGGTCCAGCCTCAGGGACCAGACCCTGGGTTGGAGGGCCAGGTCAGGTTGTCCCCCCTGATCTGGAGGGAAGGACGACTGCTAGCAGTCCCTACCACTTTGTCTTCTGGGGGTACCGCTCCAGGTGGGAGGGTAGAGGGAGGGAAGCATCGTCCCTGACTCCAGTCCAGCCTAAGGGTACAGACCCAGGGCTGGGGACCAGTTGCAGGATAGCAGCCCTGAACTGGTGGGAGAATTGTTCAGGACACCTGCCTGAGGTTCCCTGATAGTTTTGGAGTCTGGGTGTACCTCTCCCCCATAGAGGGCACAGTGCCCCAGAAAGGAGGGCAGTGTGAGGAAGGCCTGCCCCTGATGCCTGTCCAGCCTAAGGGTACAGACCCTGGGCTGGAGGACCAGTCTCAAGAGGCCACTACAAAACTGATGGGAGGGAGAGTTGAAAAAGTGTGCCAGGCACCTGGGTCTACCACCTCCCACTCTGAGATACCACAGAGGATAGAGAGCCCTGAATGGCATGAGGCGTGGCACGTGTCACGGACAGGTGTCAGTGGCCCCTGTGGTTTGCTGTTTGGATGGACAGCGGTGCCTCGGCGGGGACAGCAGTCACACCCCAGGTGTGGACTGGGCCACAACACTGTGTTGGCCATGGTGCTACTGTCTGTCCATGTGGATACAGCTGTGAGCAAAGTAAGGTTAGGTGCTGCACAGATGGGATCCATAGGTGAGGAGAAGGGTTCCTCAGGGGTTAGCTTAGTAGGCCTTGAGAGTATGGATAGAGGGATCCAACTGGGTTCAGAGGGTTGTAGAATTAGAACGTGCCCCCGCTGTTGTGGGCCGGGTATATGTTCTATCGCCCCAAGCAGGGAAGTCCATCTAGGGATTCATTAGTCTACCCTAGCTTTAGGCCAGGAGGGGGTTGTGTTTGACCTGGCATTTTTGGCGGGTTTACCCACACACTTTTGCTTTTTGGTCTCCTGTTTTTGACCTATTTTCCATTGATTTTAGGACTTTGGGCACCTTATCACTGCTAATCAGTGCTAAAGTGCATATGCTCTCCATGCAAATTGTGTCCTGTTTGGTTCTCCATGATTGGCTTATTTGATTTACTACCAAGTCAGTTTTTGTGACGCATCAGCAGCGTAAAAAGTGAGAATTGTTGCATCATATTTACAAAGTGACACATCTAAGCAGATGCGTCACTTTGTACACTCCTGCGCTACATTATACCTGCGTCAGGTATAATGTATGCAGGGTGGGCGTTCCCATGTAAGCAAGCCTCATAGAAGTGACGCAGTGAAATCTACGAGATTTCACTGTGCCACTTCTAGGGTGCAAATGCGTCAATATCTTACGCCTGCCTTACAGCAGGCATAGGACTGACGCAGGCCCTTTCACATGGGGCTTGCCCCATGTGAAAGGACACATTGCTGGAGTTGTGTCACTTTTGGGACACACTCCAGCAATGCGTCACTTTTGCGTCTACAGATACGTCAGAAATACTGACGTATCTGTAACTCCTTGCGACATGATGCGTCATATTGTAAATATGACGCATCCAGCATGTCGTAAGGAGGGTGCAATGAAAAGTGAAGCATCGCATTTTTCACGCTGCGATACGTCACTTTTCATAAATCATGCCCTGTGTGTTTTGTGCTGCAACAGAAGAAAAAGCATCCAGATGCCGTCAACAACACCGCTGCCGACTCCGTGACCTGTTGGCACCACAGAGAGAACTACCTCGCTTTGCACCGCAATCCTGGTCTCACTACCACCGAGCCGCTGCTTACACCGTGAGGGCTCGGCCCTTCGCACCGCCTTGCTTCACATTGCCGCTATGGTATCTCTGACAATGATGCTCCATGCCAAAATCGATACCGCTGCCTGCACCGTGGCCTGGGGGCACTGCTCATAAGTTACTCGATGTACCGCCCCATCACACACCGAAGCCTTGGCCCACCAATGTCGGCGCCATCGATTCCAGACCATCTACCGACGACAGCACTTCAGCAACGATGATGCCGTTCCTTACACCGTGACTTGCTAGAGCTGCGACGAGCACCGCCCTATTTGGTACCGCAGCCCTGTTCTCACCGACTCCACTCGACGCCATCACTGAGCTGCTGCCTGCACCATGACCAAAGGGCACACCGCTCCACTTCACGCCGCAGCCCCCGACGCATGCCGATATTAGCGCTCCTGACTTCAACCGCACAGAGTTCAATCTGCAATGCGTGTGACTTCAAGGGCCCGATGACTGTTGCACCGACCTCCAGAACCGACGCTGATGATGCTATCTGTGGAGCTCATCGCAAAGTCCAAGACACCCTGCATTTCCAAGGTACTGTTTACGGAAATTCCCAACACAGCTGTGTGATTCCCTCCCAAGTCTGATTTTCTGCAGCCTTTTTGGTGCATCGGTGGAATTTCTTCCTGATCTCTTTCTCTTTCTTCCACTCTTAATACATGTCCAGCTCACTTGCTTCTGTACAGTAGTATATCCGGTTTCTTTGAGTTTTCGTTGGAATGGAGGTGCTTCACTCCCATGTGGCGTTAACCACACCACTGTGTCCAATTATCCAAAAGCTTAATGTGAAATTGGGGAAAATCCAAACCAAATTGAGGAAATATGGGTCGTTTATGTCTAATGCTCTGCACCAGCCTGGCCACAAGGCCCAAACCGACTTTGATCTTCGTGAAATGTCTGAGTCATTTGCGACTGAAGAACGTTTTATGAATAATTATTTCTGACCTGCGAGTTAATGAAAAGTTCTCATGAGCAATTTATAGAACCAGAAAGCCGAAAAGGTTACTCTTCTCGAAAGTCATAAAAGAGCCACAGAAACCTTTAGGAGAGTTAGCGCCGTTTACAGGGATCCGTCACGCTGCCTCCAGCAGGTGCTGTCCGACTGGGCTCTAGTGTTCCATTTCAGACCCTCGCAGTCCACAGCGTCAGCTGAGCTGTGCTGTTTTCCTTTGCCAGGCCTTCCATTTTCTGGTGTTACAATCCCATGAAAGGCCTGATCAGCATGGGGATGCACCTTATGAATGCAGTTTGAGTTTAAGTGGGAGTGGCAAAGGAATATAAGACTTTTAGTCAAGGGCCATTCTGAGCGACCATCCGATGTTTGCCTGTAGACCGCCACTGTTTAGAGTTGGGTGGAAACTGATTTGTAGAGGAGGTGGCAAAATCTGCAATAGTAAAGAATACTTGATGGAATTACATCTGTCATGCGCATAGTGTGATGTAGGTAATTTCACCGAAGGAATCTTCACTGGTGCAGAAGCCTCCAAATCAGGATTTGATATTTCCTTACAACATAAGATATTTTGACATTTTCTCCATAAATCAGAGGATTTCCCCTTACAATCTAGCTGTGACTCAGGTCATGCATCTACATGCAGAAATATTCTAATTTTCAAGAAGTTTTGGAATTACTCCATAAAAGTTACTGGCAATGATCGTAAAATGAGTGCGGGAGATGAACGCCTTTCTCTTAAGACCTATGCTGGAAAGGCATTCCAGTAGGCGCTTGCCAAAAGATGAGGCGCCGGGACCACATGACCTCTATGAACTATATCTAGGAGTAGACTGAACAGATGTGTTAGAAGCTCCTGGTTATTCAAATGCAGAGGAATCCAGCAAGTGTGGGCAGCTTTATTTGTCTGAAAACTTTTACCTTGGATTGTCAGAACATTATATGTAAACAATGGTGCAGAGATACTACAATTGTGCAAAATGCAGAATTTGACAATTGACAAAGGTTGCTATTACCCTAATGCTCCTTTTCTGTAAATCCTTCGACTCATGAAATGCATTAGTGAAAAATGTAGTCAAGGCTGAGGACCCTCTAACTATACACTTGGTGGAAACGCTAGCCTCTCTTAATTTAGTGCGAGCCGGCCCGGAGAGCTGGTCATGCGATCAATGGCGTACTGATGAATGTGTCATTAAAATGTGAAACCCCCTGCCAGTGACATGGTCACACCATTTCCTAGCGCCTTGTTCTTGGCACGTTGATTGCCAAATGCATCCCGATTCTCTTTGCGCAAAGAGGTAGTAGATGCTGGAATAAGGTTTATATGGCTGACTTAAGGAGGACTTTCCTGGACTCCATACCAGTGATCCCAGATTCTGCTGGGAAGGGGGACAGTGTTATTAGTTCCTGGCTTAGGAGAGTGGCTGATATTGTAGCTCCGATTACGGCTTGTATAAAGGCTACTACTACCCGCTCAGCATGCTGGTTCTCGCAGGTATTAGCTCAGGAAAGGGCTGCATGCAAGAAATTGGAAAGAGTCTGGCAATGTACCTATCTTGAATCAGATACAGCTCACTACAAAAGTGCCCTGAAAGACTACCATAGAAATCTCAAGAGGTCTCTTAGCACCTTTTAAATGCAATGCATTGAGGAGGCTGAGGGGAAGGACATTTTTAAAATTGGGGCTACATTTACTGACCCTAAATTTACAACTCCACTGCTGGAACGCAGCCAGTCTCTATGCGCTCATATTAGTGACATTTCTGAGGATAAAATCCTCAAACTTCAGTCTAATTTAATAGAGGTGAACAATGCCTCCGGGGGACCTTATATAAGAGACTTAGCAAGTCCCATTTCACATTCTAAATTGGCATCTTTCAAGGACCCATCTTTGGAGAAAGTGACAACCTACTTTGTGAACTGTAAGTCTGTATCTCCAGCAGATCCTATACCTCCTCATATCCTGAGGTCCATATCAGATATTACTGCCGCATTATATCAAGTGTTATTTGCCATCTCTCTTCATTCAGGTGTCCTACCAGAGGACTGGAAAAAAGCTAATGTAATTCCCCTGCTTAAAAAGGCCAATGCTGACACTGATTCTCTGGCTAATTTTATCCCAGTCTCTCTAGTCTCAGAAGACACAAAGGTTTTAGAAAGGTGGGTAAACCAACAACTTACCAGTTTTCTGACTGAGAACAACTTGCTCCATCCTTCCCAATCAGGGTTTAAAACCTGTCACAGCACCGAGTCCACACTATCTGTGGTCTCTGAGTCCATTAAAACCAGTTTGGACTCTGGCCTTAATGTGGCTCTAGTGCTGTTGGACCTGTCAGCCACATTTGATACGGTACATCATAACATCTTGCTGCACAGGTTGGAACATCTGGGTGTGACAGGCTCTGCCCTAAGTTGACTGGGCTCTTTTCTTGAGAGATGTGAGCAGGTGGTTTGGATGAAACCGTTTGCCTCAGGAGAAAAAAGATAGAAGTGGGAGTGCCGCAAGGCTCCTCCATAAATCCAACACTCTTCAAAATCTACATGACTCATTTGTCATATTTGGTTGAAACATTTAACATCAAGGTCATCTTATATGCAGATGATGCCCAGCTCCTGCTCACGCATGATGGGGATTCTAGAAATGCCAAGCCCACATTTGCCCACTGTATGGCTGCGCTGCTGTGCCATCCTGATTAAAAGGAAATGTTGTTTGGGCGGAACCCCCTTCCAGGATGAGTAGGAGCTTGGCCCGATACGATTCCCCCGCCTCCTCCAAAGGTGATGGCCAGGAATTTGGGAGACATGTTTGATGCCCAACTTTTATTTGAATTACAACAAACAAATGATGGACGGAATGCTGACAATGCAGACATTCTCCCCCAGTCAAGAGATCTGGGTTAAATCCATCGTTCTTTTGCCCACTACACCACCCCAGTTTAGACATGGCCATATGCAAATCAGTCTTGACCCTGTGCCTCATGGGAACAGTCCAGCCCGAACTGCCAAGCCATGTCTTCCCTGGACCGGAATCAAGCATCCTAGGACCGGTTTCTGGCTATCAGCCGTCATCAGCCAGGATATCATGACTCCAGTGGCGTAGTGAGCACGGGTCCCACGTCTGGGAATACCCATCCCACTTAGGGCGAAAAGCGTTACAACAAACAAATGATGGACGGAATGCTGACAATGCAGACATTCTCCCCCAGTCAAGAGATCTGGGTTAAATCCATCGTTCTTTTGCCCACTACACCACCCCAGTTTAGACATGGCCATATGCAAATCAGTCTTGACCCTGTGCCTCATGGGAACAGTCCAGCCCGAACTGCCAAGCCATGTCTTCCCTGGACCGGAATCAAGCATCCTAGGACTGGTTTCTGGCTATCAGCCGTCATCAGCCAGGATAGCTTGACTCCAGTGGCGTAGTGAGCACGGGTCCCACGTCTGGGAATACCCATCCCACTTAGGGCGAAAAGCGTTACAACAAACAAATGATGGACGGAATGCTGACAATGCAGACATTCTCCCCCAGTCAAGAGATCTGGGTTAAATCCATCGTTCTTTTGCCCACTACACCACCCCAGTTTAGACATGGCCATATGCAAATCAGTCTTGACCCTGTGCCTCATGGGAACAGTCCAGCCCGAACTGCCAAGCCATGTCTTCCCTGGACTGGAATCAAGCATCCTAGGACCGGTTTCTGGCTATCAGACGTCATCAGCCAGGATAGCTTGACTCCAGTGGCGTAGTGAGCACGGGTCCCACGTCTGGGAATACCCATCCCACTTAGGGCGAAAAGCGTTACAACAAACAAATGATGGACGGAATGCTGACAATGCAGACATTCTCCCCCAGTCAAGAGATCTGGGTTAAATCCATCGTTCTTTTGCCCACTACACCACCCCAGTTTAGACATGGCCATATGCAAATCAGTCTTGACCCTGTGCCTCATGGGAACAGTCCAGCCCGAACTGCCAAGCCATGTCTTCCCTGGACCGGAATCAAGCATCCTAGGACCGGTTTCTGGCTATCAGCCGTCATCAGCCAGGATAGCTTGACTCCAGTGGCGTAGTGAGCACGGGTCCCACGTCTGGGAATACCCATCCCACTTAGGGCGAAAAGCGTTACAACAAACAAATGATGGACGGAATGCTGACAATGCAGACATTCTCCCCCAGTCAACCAACAACTTACCAGTTTTCTGACTGAGAACAACTTGCTCCATCCTTCCCAATCAGGGTTTAAAACCTGTCACAGCACCGAGTCCACACTATCTGTGGTCTCTGAGTCCATTAAAACCAGTTTGGACTCTGGCCTTAATGTGGCTCTAGTGCTGTTGGACCTGTCAGCCACATTTGATACAGTAGATCATAACATCTTGCTGCACAGGTTGGAACATCTGGGTGTGACAGGCTCTGCCCTAAGTTGACTGGGCTCTTTTCTTGAGAGATGCGAGCAGGTGGTTTGGATGAAACCGTTTGCCTCAGGAGAAAAAAGATAGAAGTGGGAGTGCCGCAAGGCTCCTCCATAAATCCAACACTCTTCAAAATCTACATGACTCATTTGGCATATTTGGTTGAAACATTTAACATTAAGGTCATCTTATATGCAGATGATGCCCAGCTCCTGCTCACGCATGATGGGGATTCTAGAAATGCCAAGCCCACATTTGCCCACTGTATGGCTGCGCTGCTGTGCCATCCTGATTAAAAGGAAATGTTGTTTGGACGGAACCCCCTTCCAGGATGAGTAGGAGCTTGGCCCGATACGATTCCCCCCGCCTCCTCCAAAGGTGATGGCCAGGAATTTGGGAGACATGTTTGATGCCCAACTTTTATTTGAAAGCATAAGGAGCAAATGATGCACGGAATGCTGAACAATGCAAACATTCACCCCAAGTTACAAAGATCTGGGTTTAATCCATCGTTCCTTTGCTCACCACGCCACCCCAGTTTGGACCCAGCCATATGCAAATCAGTCTTGACCCTGTTTCTCGTGGAAACAGTCCAGCCTGAACTGTCAAGCCAAGCCCTCCATGGACCAGAAGCAAGCATCCTGGGACAGTTTTGGGACATCAACCCTCATCAGCCAGGCTAGCTTGAATACAGTGACGCAGTAAGCACGGGATCCAAATCTGAGCATACCGTTTCCACATAGGGCAACAAAAAAAAGGAACAAATGATGAACAGAATGCTGAACAGTGCAAACATACACCCCCAGTCACAAAGACCTAGGCTTAATCCATTGCTTTTGTTGCCCTAAGTGGAAATGGTATGTCCAGACATGGGTCCCGTGCTCACTGCATCACTGGATTCAAGGTAGCCTGGTTGACGAGGGGTGATGCCATGAAAACGGTCCCAGGATACTTGTTTCTGTTCCAGGGAGAACCTGGCTTGGCAGTTCGGGCTTAACTGTTCCCATGAGGAGCAGGGTCAATAATAAGTGAAGCAATTTACAAATCCCCAGGAGGAGAAAGCTAGGTGATGACACAACAAGGTAAATACAAAAATACAAGAAGTAACTCTCTGAGCCCCCAAACCAAAAAAAGTCATGTAATAAACAGGTGAGGAGGGCGATCTTAGAGTGCTTGTAGGGTGAGAGGGGTTCTAGGACAAGAATTTGTTCATCAATATTGCTTTAACTTTCTTTTTGAAGGATGCCATTGAATGATTCGTCCTGATTTCAGGAGGAAGGGAGTTCCAAGTTCTCGAGAAAGCTCAATAGCAAGTTTTTTTTTAATTGAATTTCTGCAGCTTCAGCAGTAAAGTACTGGCACTTTTGGAGGGTCTAGAGCCACCAGATAGTACAAGTTTTTGTGCAAGGTAACGCGGGGTGTTGAAGTGTAATTTTTTGTTCTATCTTTGCTTCATATGGTAGCCAGTTTAGGGATCACCGGCGTGAAATGGAAGTTTCTTTTAGAACCTGTGATGAGTCTTACAGGAGAGTAAAGAGAAGTCCTTAGTGGAGCCTCTTGATGTGAGTAGGGTTATCGCTTATTTGAGTTAGATTGAGGTCCATAAGGAAGGTTTTTAGGCTGTTTACTGAAAGGTTGTTGATGTCATTCCTGTTGAGATTAAAATCTCTGAGGAAGATCTGAGTACCATGAAGATCCGCATTAGTTGAGATAATTTCCATAATCAGTTCGATGAAGGAAATGTTGTCTCGTGAAGGATGATAGAATACATGGCATATGCATACGTGCCTGTTGTTACCTTTAGCCTCAATGGTTAGGTATTCGCATGAGGAGAGAGTATTGGATTGTAAATGTTTGGCTACAAGATTGTTATGGTATAAACAGGCACCTTGCCCTGTAGATCTGTCTAATCTAATGATGTCATAGCTAGGAGGGACTAGTAAGTCGAGGATAGGTGCAGAGGAGTAATTTAACCAGGTTTTGGTCACCATTAAAAGATCAGGATCATGTTCAAGGATGAAGGCGGCGATATCTGCTGCAAGTCTTACTGCAGATCTGCGGTTGAGAACCATGCATCTGAGCTTAGATTTGGTGTCGGCCCGAGTCGATTGTGTGGTGGTGACTTGTGTGAGGTTGTTGTTGTTTAAGGATCTGGAATTAACCCTGGGTTCTCTGTGCGGGTCACCTTGGATTGTCTCGATTTGACAATTATTGTATGTGTTGACACTGTACAATTGTCATAGGAGCGTAGGAGAGAGTGAATAGCCTTGTCAGACAGAGGATCATTTAATCTAATGGGTCGATAAGGGTCGTTAGGGAGGGGTGAGGTTTTCCATCTGGAGTGAGGAGAGGTCAAGCTTGGTGGGAGCATAGTGAACGGGTGATGTGCTGGAGGCCTGCTGCAGTAGCTAGTGGGATGGGCGTAATTATAACTATTCGTTTTCAAGGACCTATTTAGTCGCCCATTGTTAGCCAGCTCAGAGGTGAGGTATAAAAGGCTTTCAACATATGCCTTAAGTTGTTGAATGTCTAGGGTGATTTCGTCCATCCTGGATCCAAATTAGGTGTAGGTGCACAGATCTGAGACAAGAAGCTTGGGGCCATATTCTCAAGGAGCTATCACCGAGTTAACGGCACTTTATCGGACCCAACGTTGCGTTAAACATATTGCCCCATTCACAAGCTGGTGTCAACAGCCCATAACACCAGTTTAGCCGCGATAGCAGCCTCATAAAACATCGCCCGTGCCAAAAGCCACGACAACACCACTCCTCAACATTCTCAACGACCAGACAGATCGGCAATAAGATCACAAAACATGCGATAAGGGGGCAATTGACTGCACACATGTCCTACTAGTGGCCCCCGGCAATACTGCACACAAGAAGTGCAACAGAAAGTGCACGTATCCCACCAATGTGCAGGCAATAGTGGACCACCTGGGAATCTCCGCCAACGCCCCCGCAAACCACCCAGGCAGTGTGCATGATTCTTACACCTTGCGACAGTCCATCATCAACCAGCGCCACCAGGATGGCAGCCATGGAAATGCACTGATCGTTGGCCAATACCAAATACACACACCACACACCTCAACTCCACAATCATGCAACTCACAACACTGGGAATGTACATGTCACAAGCTCACATACAACATGCACACCCACAAGAGACGACAGCACAACACACTGTGGGAACCTGGTCAGCCATGTACATTGGCCATCAACGGCATGGCACCTCAGCCAGACAATAGCAGAATGTCAGAAGAGGTGGGGACCAGGCATGCGTGAAGGAGGCAACCGACCCATGAATGAGACTGTACACAATGCCAAGTGTGGCGTGGATGTGGTGGCCAAACTGCAGTATGCAGACCACATACATATCCATGTCGACACACACCGCTGGTGTTTGGAGTTTAGTGGACGCAACCATGTCACCCCAGCCAGTGGGGAAGATCGCGGAAATGTAGCTTGTTACGTCCCTCCCGTAAGCGTGAGCGGAGTGGGCTGGCCTTGCGTATGCCAGGCCAGCGTAGGGGTGTGAATAAAAGGCACGTAACTCTGGGCGTGGTCCTCTTCCGGAATGCCCAACGTCTCTGCCAGGGCAGTGCCTCTCACCCCACCACGAGGCCGGTGCCGTGAGTGGAGTCACCAGCGATCCTGTGCGCCTGCTGCACTCTGGGATGCTGGTCCCCGAACCAGTCCTGCCCGCCCCTGTGCACCCAGACCTCAATGCCCACCTGCCGTCCTCGGTGTGTGTCGAAGGGAGCCCACCACGTGCCGGTGCAATCTCCGAGGCCTGTGACCGTGGCAGCCACCTCAGACCATCACGGCCTCCGCAACACAAGCCCCCAGTACTCCTTACTTGTTGCTGACTCCACCGGTATGCACAGCGGACAAGTAGCTCACACATTTGGAACTGAGTCTTGATTACACCATGGCAGTGAACATTATTTAAGGCTGAGTTTATGTCACTATACTCCCTTTGATCTGGTGCCACCAAGTCTGTGCATTGCATTACAACCACACGTGTCGGTGGACCTACGCGGACTACTGCCCTAGGCCTATGCTGCGCACGAGTAGGTCACAGAATTGGAACTGGACATCATTTATTCAAAGGCAGAATACATATCATTGCACGCAAGGAGAGGCGTAAGAGGATGATGCGTTGCAGTCCAGAGGGAATAGGATCATCGTTACGAAGGTGATCGAACACTACCGACAACTGCCCTGGTGTCACTAACTCTGTGCATCGTGAGCCAACTACACGTGGCTGTGGGCCACTGCTAACCGCTGCCTCCGGCCTACACTGCGGTCCAGTAGGTCACAGAGTCTTGATTCAATGATGGCGGAGTTCATATCAGTGTACCGGCATCATCGCAAACTGCACCCCCTCCCAACCCCGGTGCCACTAAGTCTGTTCCCCGACATTCATGGACACTCTCTGGTCGTACATTGGTGCAGTCTGAGTCTATGGACTAGGGGATAGTTTTCATCCTCATGTGGCTGTCACCGAAATGGTGGTGGCAACGAGGCTGTTGCTTTCCTCTCCTCCATTTGCTAAATCCAGATAACATCAGACCTCTGCATCATGCCCTGGAGGACACCTTCCACTGTCCCCCCAACCCTCCACCGCATTCACCTCGGATATCGAGAGGACCAGCCCAGTCCGTGTGGCCCTACCTCAGTGCACCGCAAGTCACCGTCCCGTGGCGGTGTGCCTGTGCCGACTGCTGTGCATCCGGGGCCACTAACTCTGTGCAGCTCACGTCAGGGACCCTGTCTGAATGAATATTGGATGACCTCTGTGACAGTGGTCTTGGGGTCATTGACGCCATGTGCATGTGGCCCTGCGCTGTCCGCTGCCTCTGGCCTCAACTGCGGACCACCAGGGCTCACACATCAAATCGAGTAGTGACCAGTCCGGACATCGCCTCACCGGAGGAGGCACACGCCACCATCGCAAGAGCCAACTCCATCCACCATCTGCCAGAGTCGAAAAAGTGGTACTGGCAGACTAACGGAGTTGCTCAGGCCTGACGTGGATGCCATCATCTGCCGGATCCCCTGCTCAGCACTCCAGGTGCCACTGAGTCAGTGCACCGCAACCCATGGACCGTTACTGGTTGAGTTTTGTGATGTTGAGAGGTTGTGTAGCAATGTCACCTCAGGCAGAGTGGGAGACCTGGGACGTTGATGAGGAAGTTGATGCAAGTATAACACACCCCACTGCATCTGCATCAGGACTAACCCGAAGGGACACAATCTAAGTGATTTCTTCACATGAGTGCGCTCATCTCTAGTACCCAACCCCAGTGCACTGCAACTCACGGACACCTCTGTTTGAATGTTGGGTGACCACTGTCCTTGCTCCAGCTCCCTCCATGTTGCTCAGCAGTTGACTCTGTTATGCAGTTGTTTTCTGTTTCCATTGCACTGGTGTCCACTGTTCAAGTTGTTGCCAGCACCAAGCACTCCGTGTGGGCTGGCTTATACTCACCCCACACACATCCAGCACAGGCGTCAGTATACATGTGGTCCTGCCAATAAAGGGGCCAGGCGCAAGTACCCGTAGCCAGTTCAACATGATATATGCATGTGTCCTTGTGATCTTGTTTTATGCATGAGGGCCCTGGGCCCTACGACATTACATTGTGTTGTGTACAGCAGATGCAGACATGTCACCGCAGGCAGCGGGTAAGACCTTGGACATGTAGCTT
Source organism: Triturus cristatus (assembly GCF_964204655.1). NCBI lineage: Eukaryota > Metazoa > Chordata > Amphibia > Caudata > Salamandridae > Triturus > Triturus cristatus. The sequence goes on from NC_140588.1 coordinate 496,851,767, forward strand.
TGTCGTCAGCCACTCAATGCATATGAGGAGTGGACTGGGCGTCTTACGGAGGACCTGCGTTGGGTTGTGAATGATGATTCCATGGCTCTGGGCGTGGTTCATTGCAGGACATGTGCACATGCATGTGCATCTGTCACAGTGTGGGTCTCCTTTGTGGGGTGTAGGTGGTCCCTGATGGGACTTGAATACCCATGTATGTGATCTACTTTGGCTTCCATGATCTATGAGCCCACTCGCACCTGTTCGGCCACCTCCTTTTGGCATTCTGATACCTGACATAGGAATGCGATGTGTGCCTCGGCGAAGTCTTGGCAGCCAGCCGTGGTGACGGGTGCTTCCTGCTGTGTGGTCTGTGCAGGGGCTGAGGTCTTCTCTATGTAGCTTGGCTGCCCGCTCCTGGGGGTAGGTTGCCTGAGAAGTCCGTGAGCTGTTGTAGGGCATCGGTGTCGGAGGTGTGGTGGTCATCTCCGGGATCACTGATGGGTTGTCTGGTCTGACCTGCTGGAGATGTTTTTTGTCCCTTTGCAATGTGAAGGGGAGATGCATGTTGACATTGTGTTGATATTTATGTTTGCGCATTGTTCTTGTTTACATGCAGACTGTGTGACAATGTACATTGTGACTGTTTGGGCGGTGCTGGCAATTTGGGGAGGAGAGTGGACATTGGGGCTACATGACGGATGTGAGGTTGTACCTGTGCATATGCATCTCACAGTTCCCTGCACTGTCCAATGTGATTTGCCTGTTTCTGCGCATGAGCGGACCCCGTTGTGTCCCCTGTTCTGCAGTGTCGGTGTTGCACTTGGTGCCACATTGTCATGGGATGTTCTGTGATTGCTATGTGTGTGTGCTGCAGTGTGCCACGGGATGAGGGACATGATCCTGGGTCATTGTAGGTGTGCAGTGTTCTATACTTGATTGTGCATGTGTGCCATTGTGCCTATCTCCCCCATCCCCCCAGTCCCAGGTCGTTACTCACCCTCTTGCTGTTGTGTCAGGTCCTCTCGAGCTGTGTCCGTACTCCCACCTCCTTGCACCATCTCCACACTGATGACTGGCCTCCATTTCCTCCTGCTCCTCCTGTGGCGCAGGACTCCCACCTCCTGTCGCTGTTGCTGCCTTCTTGTTGGCGGCGGGTTTGTGCCTGGTTTAGGTTTTCAGGTCATGCCAGCGCCTCTTGGCCTCATCCATTGGCCTCCTCGACACTCCGGCTGCATTCCAGGTAGTCTGATTGTGGGACAGTTGCTGGTAGTGTTCTGTCACCTCCGTGACGCTGGTCTTGTGTTGCTGCGGACTGCACCCCGTCTTCCTCTCCCTCTTCTCCCTGGCCTTCCCCGACCCCATTGTACCTTCTGGGGGTCTGTGGGGCTTGTGGGTTCGCGTTGGCCAGGGTGCATCCATGGTGCTGCGCACTTTTGATTGTTCCTGGTGTGCTTTTCTCGTTCTGCTTTTATAGTGCATTTTCCCGCCAGATGCGTGGGATCTGCAGGCCTGTGGCTGTTTTTCACAGCTTTTTGTATCACACTTGACCTCATCGCAGCTTTTTTTGCGTTTGTGTTTTGCATTTTTGCGGCGTGGCTTTGATTTTTACGCAGCCATTTGACGCGTTATCTGGTGACTATCGCATGGTACCGCCGTGTTGTGAATACTTGGTTAACACGGCGTAAATTTTCCGAGGTAGGTTGCGTTAAGTTACTTTTGCAATGATTTTCACACGTTCTTGAGAATATGCCCCCCGGAGGGGGGTGCTAGTGAAAATGGTGCTGGAAAAATGCTGTCCTGGGAGGGAAATTTGAGGCGCTGTAGGAATATGAGTATATTGATTTTTGAGTGGCAACAGAGGAATGTGCAGTAAATGGCTACATGGGGGGCCTGGAGTCAAAGCGGTCAAATTATTAGCCAGATTTGAAAGTTCAGAGTTCGGTCATAACACCGATAAGTCTCAGGGCAGAGTCTCAGGCACATAGGTCTTATCGACGAATTTATGGTTGGAGGTCAAGGGTATAGAATGGGTGGTGGTGAAACTACAGAAGGTATGTACCTCTGTGCTAGTTACTCTGGGAGATCAGTAAGCGTGCAGACTTGAATGGCGAATGCTGGAAAGGGACTCAGACCCACCGGGTGGTGATGAGGAGTTGATGTTGTATATGCTGATATTACTGGAGGGGCAGGAAGGGAGAGGGATGGATCTTTAGATGTGTCTTGGCTGAGAAAGGATGATACATGAGGGTCACTGGGGTTGCTAGAGGAACTCAAACAACCTTTGGAGGGGGCGGACTCCGTGTTATTTGCTGAGTCACTTGTAAATACTTTGTTCTTTTTAAAACGCGCACTCACCTGGTTGCCACCTTCATAGCGGGCCAGTGATACGCTTAAACAGCGACTCCTTCGCTGCAACGACCCACTTCAAAACAAATGTTTTGCCGCAATTAACGGCGAGGAGTAGAGGCCACGCCTACCTCTAGGCCACGCCCACCCGCCGCACTATATAAACGCTGCCTCTAGCGCTACATTACCAGAACCCTGCTATCTCCTGAGGCGGAAGCCGGGAGACGACGGAATCTTTTTAAAATTTGAATCATTCTTGTGTCACTTGTAAATACTTTGTTCTTTTTAAAACGCGCACTCACCTGGTTGCCACCTTCATAGCGGGCCAGTGATACGCTTTAACAGCGACTCCTTCGCTGCAACGACCCACTTCAAAACAAATGTTTTGCTGCCATTAACGGCGAGGAGTAGAGGCCACGCCTATCTCTAGGCCACGCCCACTCGCCGCACTATATAAACGCTGCCTCTAGCGCTACATTACCAGAACCCTGCTATCTCCTGAGGCGGAAGCCGGGAGACGACGGAATCTTTTTAAAATTTGAATCATTCTTGTGTCACTTGTAAACACTTTGTTCTTTTTTAAAACGCGCACTCACCTGGTTACCACCTTCATAGCGGGCCAGTGATACGCTTAAACAGCGACTCCTTCGCTGCAACGACCCACTTCAAAACAAATGTTTTGCCGCCATTAACGGCGAGGAGTAGAGGCCACGCCTACCTCTAGGCCACGCCCACCCGCCGCACTATATAAACGCTGCCTCTAGCGCTACATTACCAGAACCCTGCTATCTCCTGAGGCGGAGCCGGGAGACGACGGAATCTTTTTAAAATTTGAATCATTCTTGTGTCACTTGTAAATACTTTGTTCTTTTTAAAACGCGCACTCACCTGGTTGCCACCTTCATAGCGGGCCAGTGATACGCTTAAACAGCGACTCCTTCGCTGCAACGACCCACTTCAAAACAAATGTTTTGCCGCCATTAACGGCGAGGAGTAGAGGCCACGCCTACCTCTAGGCCACACCCACCCCCCCCTTTCCCCTTCTTAGGGATGTGCAATTACCGTACGCGCAGCGGACGGGCGCAGCGGGCGCGCCGTCAGCGCGCCGAAGGCGCGCCCAAGGCAAGCCCGTCTTCGCCCGTCCTCGCCAAGTCCTCGCCTCTCGCCAGACCCCCTGCCCAAAAAATCGTCTACGACAGTAACACTCTGCGGTCGCTTAACATTGGCCCCAGATGCAACAATATAGAAGGTTGCATTGGTCGTACCTCCCTCTACTGCAAGCTTTGTAATCTGGCCATACCGGAACCATGCCTGACAAGCCATAAAGAGATTAAAAGGAACGATACCTCACTCACCATCATGCAGCTGAACGTCAGATCTCTGGTTAAACACCATGCAGAGGTAAGAACTCTCCTAATGGACGAGAACCCAGACATAATGTTTCTAAGTGAAACATGGCTCAAAGACGACCTTACTAGCATCCCTAATTTAACAATACCAGACGGGTTCTCTATGACATGCATCAATAGAGACTCAAGAGGAGGCGGTATTGCTGCCATCTACAGAACTCCCTTTACCTGCTCCTTCCAAAAGGAAAGTATTGCAGACTGCGAATGTGCCCGCTTTAAAATCTCCACGAGCCCCCACTGCACTTTCTCGGGCCTTTTTATCTATAGACCCCCGGGGCCTTCTACTAAATTCACGGAAGAGGTCATAGATGTTACACATACCTTGATCACTGGCTCGGCTAATTTCACGATTTTAGGAGATCTCAATCTCCACTTAGACAACGGAACGGACGCTAAAATTAGCAACTTTGTCGCGGACTTAGCCGCCTTGCAACTAACCCAGCTGGTCAAATCTCCCACGCATGTAGCAGGACACTTACTTGATCCAGTATTTACTAACATTCCCGAGGCCAGAACGGATGACCCTAAACCTATGGCATGGACTGATCACTCATTAGTAACCCTCTCCATTCTGAATAACTCCCCTCCTAAGAAAAAATTACCCACCTCCTGTTTAAAAAGACCCTGGCATAAACTCCGACAAGGGGACCTTGCGGCCAGCCTGGGGCAACCTATCCTGGAGAGCACAGACGACATAGAAAAAGCTTACGCGTCTTTCCAGGATTGGATCACCAAAGGGCTGGATACTATCATACCAGCCAAGTGGACTAAAGGACGTAGTACTCCTTCCAACCCTTGGTTTGACGATAGCCTGAAAAAAATGAGGAAAGCCTGCAAGAAAATGGAACGGCAATGGAGGAAGGAATATAAGCAGGATGATAAAATCTTATACTTGGCTTCGCTGAAATCATACCACAAGGCAATTCGGACAGCCCGTGCTGCCTTCTACGCTTCTGAAATAGAATCTAGCTCAAACCCCACGAAAACTATCTTTCAAATAGTGCAAAAAATACAAAACGGAGCCAAACCGGTCAATCATATCACCTCCACGCAACAATGTGAAGACCTAGCTACCTTCTTCACAGACAAGGTGAAGACAATTTACAACACCTTCAACCAGGACATCCCAGGAGACGTCGACTCTCCTAACGCCACCTTCGGAGACGCAAGGCTCACGTGCCTACCCGCCATCTCCAGTGAAGAACTTACCAAACTCTGTAGGAAGGTGAAGTCGGGTGCACCCACAGACCCAATGAGACCTAGTCACTTTCTAGGAGCCTTGGAATTCTTCCTCCCACCCCTAACCGTGATTCTGAATCTATCATTTGCTACGGCCACGGTACCCATCTGTTGGAAACAGGCCTGGGTAACTCCGATTATAAAAAAACCCTCCCTAGACCCCGCTAAACCAGAGAATTACCGGCCTGTCTCACTGTTACCTTGGGTCGCTAAATTAGCGGAAGCCCACGCAAATAAAATACTCAGTGAGTATATGGCGAAAAATAATATCCTGGACCCCTCCCAACATGGCTTCAGGCCGGGCCATAGTACGGAATCCGCGCTCCTCACCTCCACTGAGAGCCTGCGGGAAATCATGGACACCGGTAAAAGTGCCGCGCTGATACTGCTCGATCTCAGCGCGGCCTTTGACACGGTGTCCCATGCCATTCTGCTAAAACGCCTGGAAAATATAGGAATCATGGACTCAGCGCTCCAATGGTTTCGGTCATTCCTAACCAGCAGATCATTCAGGGTTTCTGCCCCCCCGTTTATCTCCAAACCCCAAGACATAGGACAAGGTGTCCCACAGGGCTCGGCTCTCAGTCCCTCCCTGTTTAATCTATATATGCAACCTTTGGCGGAGGTTGCTAAGATATGGGGCCTCACAATGGTGTCGTACGCTGACGACACTCAGTTAGTCATCAGCCTTAGTGAGGCCCCCTCCCCGGAAGCCACCAACTTCAGGGATGGACTGTCTGCTGTCGCCAAGTGGATGACAGCAAATTGCCTCCAACTGAACGGTGGCAAAACCGAGGTACTGATAATGGGAAAAAACAGCAATAACTGGAACGATTCATGGTGGCCTCAGTCCCTGGGCCCAGCACCCCCTCCAAAAAACTTAGTAAAAAATCTAGGGGTATGGCTGGACTCGACCCTGAGCTTCCAATCGCACACTAAAAAAGTTGCCGCAACCTGCATTGGACTTCTGAGAAGCCTATACCCCATCCTAGGCTATTTCGACCCCAAGACACGACAACTCATAGTGCAGTCTACTATCTTGTCAAGACTGGACTATGCGAGCGTCCTGTTGCTGGGAGCTAATAAAGCTGAGATAAAAAGATTCCAACGAATCCAGAACTCGGCGGCTAGAGCGATAGTAGGCCTTCCAAGAAGGTGCTCAGTGAGAGCAACTATGTACAGACTTCACTGGCTGCCCATAGAAGCCCGTATCCAGTTCAAGGCCCTCATATTTTCCTTTAAGATCTTGAAAAATGAAGGCCCAGAGCTTCTCCGTCCTCTGCTGACCCCCTATAAACCCAAACGGAACCTCCGGTCTATGGGGCAACATCTAGCTCTGATACCCCAGACGAAATTCTGTCGCATCGGAGGTCGCTCTTTCAAGCTACTGGGGGCCAAACTGTGGAACTCCCTCCCTCTCCACATCCGCTGCATGGATGATTTGCTAGCCTTCCGAAGAGCGATTAAAACCCATCTATTTCCCGCCCCGTAGGTCCCTCTTTCGCATCCAGTAGATTGTGTTACGGTTCTAGCGCCGGGACGCCCCGTCGCTGGGGCAGCTGTTGCGCTCTACAAAACAGGTAACATAACATAACATAACAGTTTTTGATGATTGGGAATAAATCTTCGAACCTTTTAAGGTTGCGCTCAGATTATTGAATAAGGATAATTCCATCATTGTAAAGAGAGATGGTTGCTTCAAATTTATAAATAGGTGGGGGGGCAACCATGAGTCTTAGGCCATGTGGAGTTTTTTGGGATGTGGTGATAAGGAGCAATGAGTATAGAGTTCTCCTCCATTGAGTGTGCCTTTTTGTATGGAAGATAAGATTACATATTGTAGCTCCTCTTTTTATGCAGAAGTAGGGATCCGAGATAAGAGCTTCTGGGTGAGAATTGAGGAGCCTGTGTTTAAAACTTTTATATGCGTTCATTGATAAGTTGGGAGGATATATGATTTTATAAGGCTCTAACTTCGTAAGTATAGCTCTTGATGATTTAAGATCCACAATGGAATTAGATGTAGCTGATGCCAGAAAAATTGAGGGGTAAAAATATAGGGCCAGTGCAAGGTTCGTGATGAGTGAAATAACCTTCAGATTCAGTGTCAACTACAGAAGGAGCGCCAGTTGCACGTTCAAGGATGCACTATATTGAAGTCAAGCCAGTATGCGGAGATAAGAAAATCTGCTGAAAGGCATAAAAACACATGGTATTCAGCCTGTGGAGAAAATAAAATTATCATTTGGATTGTATCTTATGTGGCTACAGGAATACTAAAGCTGCAAGAGGCCTTTTCTTAGATTCACCTGCTGTCTAGTTAGATCTAGACTTTGACTGGGCCTTGCTGGTGGCCATGCAGGGGTGAGTCCTAGTCTCTAAGTGCTGTCTCTGAGGTCATGGGGTGTCATAGAAGGAACTTATCCAAAAGAAGGAAATGGTAGGACTCTGACATAACTGGACAAACCACACAAGGCTATCTGCCCAAGGTGCAACTCTGACGGGCAAAAGAAAATCAGTTTGGGCCAACTCAGAGCTTTTTGCCACCTGAAAGAAAGCTGCCCACGTAGAGCTTCCCGGCTCGACATTTTTGAGCTAGCTGCCTCATTTACAAGGTCATTGTGGTGCCTCTTTTAGATGCACCAGTGGCACAGCGTGCCTGTCCATATTTGCAAGGCCATATAAAGTCACTGATTGGCTTTTCATGGCCTTGTAAATATGGGACCCTTTCACAGATTACTCTGCATGAAAGGGGCATTACATGGGTGTTACTTTGGGTGTTCCCATGCAAAATCCATGGAATCTGGCACATTCCCAGATCTACAAAGTTTTGTAAACCTGGGAATGCGCCAGAATCCTATGCCTCCCTAGTGGAGGCATAGGAGTGGCACAACGAGGAGAAATACTTTTATTTCTCCTTGTTTTATTCTCTTTCTATGCATGCTTCATTCTGCAGCACACATAGAAGGAGAAAATGCCATCAATGATTGTTTTTGTGCAGGAAGGTCTTCCTTGCTGCACAAAAACAATCATTCCCGCAACAAAGGCACCCTTGCCACATGACGCATGGGTGCTTGCGCTGGTGCATGGCAACCAATTGTGCACCAGCACAGGGGAAAGCACACGGATGCGTCGTATTGTTGTTAATACAATGCATCCCTGTGCTTTTAAAATGACGCATCTTGGTGCAGGAAAATGGCTTGCGCGCAGTGCTTTATAATTTTTTTCTAATTGGGGCCCTAAATCCCAAAGTAGAAATCTTGATCCAGCAAAGAAGCAAAAAGAATCTGGCCAACATGAGGACTTCTACGGGTGCGAAATTTGAATTTTCCCGCTGTGACCTTTTCTAGCCAAGATCAACAGCTTCAATGGGATACCTGCGATGTTATTTGAATTTGCATAAACAGTTACTCATTCCAAGAAGAGTATCCTGGTGCTGATGTTCCTATTTTTGTATTAAGAGCTAGACCTGGAATTAAAGCAATACAGAGATGAGAGGAAAATTAAAGTAGCCACATCTTTAGGTGCTTCTTGAAAATAGGGACGGTTTCAGTCAAGTGCAGAGAGAGTGGTAGGGTGTTCCAATTATGTGCTGCGAGGAAGTAACACAAGTGACTGGCGGTTCTTGTGTGATGAATACGGGGGACAAATAGCAAGAAGATCGAGTAAAAAAACATGAGTATACTTGTTAAGGGAAATTATGCTTGTCAGATAGCTGGAACCTTGTGTGTGTTACATAATAGGTTAAAAAGAGTATGTTTCCGTGTAAGAAGCCAGTGAGGGGTGTTGAGCTGTGAAGACATGGAAGTATAGGCAGGGAGATTGGGCACCATCCAAGTGACATCATTTTGAACCCCATCACCCCCAACCCAGATGAAACTCCGTGGACTCCTCCTTGTGGACTACATCATGGTCAAGACCAGGTGCATCATTTACTAAGCCAACAGAATTGTGACAGTAGCCGACATCTGGAGGACTATTCCACCCCTGGAGCCAAGACATCACTGCGTTTGTGACAGAGAACTACAGAAAAGAAAACAGATAAAAGTTCATCTCGAGCCATATTTCCAGAATCTGAAATGATATCCTAGTCAACATAAGAACCAATTCAACCGTTGTCATATTCAGGAAGTAACTCGAAGGCCAACCTCTTCACGGAAACCCACGTCTCAATAGTATTGATTCTCTTTCCGTCGATCCTGTATATCGAGAGATTCTGCAATCTAACAACTGGACCTTTTCCTGTATACTGCTCCATTGCCCCAAGCTAGATTTGCAATGTATAAAGACACATACAAAGAAATGAGCACACAGGTCCACGTGCACAAGAAGCCAATACTTCAAGTCAAGTCAAGTCAAATAGGCTTTATTTCGACATAAAATATCTTAAAAAGCGTACATACATTGGAGGTAAATTAGAGCATTTACTAAATAGAAAACGTAAAAAACCCTAGATATTCTAAAATTCATCATTTTTCTACATTTGGCTAAAAGGAAGGTTATTTAAATTAGCTAAAAAGAATTAAAATCATGATTAAACAATTTGCCTAAGTCTTTTTGACCGTATTCGCCATGCCCAACCTAGATACTTCGAGGTGGCGCATGCAAGGAATGGGCGAGTGTCTGTGAGTAAAATACGTAATGCCACATTACAATGTCTAGTGCCCAAGGTAAGGCACATCGGTTTTAACCATTTCATACGGGGGACCTTATAGGCGGGGCACTCGAATAACAAATGGGGGACAGATTCATGACGCTGAGGGCAAAATGGACACCATGGCGCTGTCTGGTGTGGTATTTTCCAGTGGCATGTGAGTTCCATGACCGGGAGAAGACCTGTTCTGAATTTGAAATACAGAGATCTATCCCATGGGGCAGTAACAATGTCCAGGTACAGTTCTCTGATAGGGACATCTTTGTGCTCCAAAAAATTTCTGGTAGATTTGCAAATTGTTGAGGAAGAATTCCTTTTACTTGCTACCCATGTCCAATAGATTTGTTTTAACATGGATTTGGGCGGGGCTGACTGTTGGTGCCATGCTTCTTCCAGACCCAGATTTATAAGTAGAGCTTTGATGTCCCTTAGCCATTTTATTTTTGCCCAGCCGGGGCAATTAATTATCTCCCGAAGGCCTTCCGCATAACTTGAGAGCTCTGGCACTCTCCAGATGCGGGCCCATAGTAGCAGGGGGCGTAGTTTTGCTTGATCTTCAATCGCCCGGCAACCCATGTCCAATTGTAGGGGTAAAATGGGAACAGAAGGGCCGAGAGACATTAGGCTTCTCTGGAAGGCGTTCTCAGCTAGAGTTAGCACTTTCACATTTGACATCCCCCAGAGCTCCGCTCCGTAAAGTGCTGCACTTATTCCTCTTGCGGAGTAAATATCCATTACTGCCGCTATTGGTCTTGTGGATGCTGCTCTCTGTTCTTTCAACAGGGCCCCAGTCACTCTTTTTAAGCTCAACAACATTTTGGTCAAGTGGCAGTCCCATTTCATTGTATCCACCAAGCGAATGCCCAGATAGTCAAACGTTTTAGTTCTTTCAAGGGCAACGTGCCCCAGTGTGGGAGGGGGGCCAAGCTTGTGTGGGGGATTCAAAATGAGATACTTAGTTTTGTCTGTATTAATACAAAGGCCTCGCTGCTTACAGAAGGTGTCAAATCCAGAAAGAAGCCGCTGGAGGCCCATCGGAGATTTTGACAAAAGTAAAGTATCATCGGCAAAAAGTAAAGTAGGAATTGAGCGACCTGCCAAACGTGGAGCATCTGCTGGAGTCTGAGTCAGAAAATCCACCACTCCATTTACGTATAAGGAGAACAGGGTTGGAGCAAGTACGCAGCCTTGTCGTACACCTCTGTTCACCTCAATTCTTGAGGTCTTTTGACCATTTGACCCCCAACGTATTTGGGCGTAGTTATTTTCATGGAATCTCATGATCAAATGAAGCAAATAGGGTGGCATGCCCAGGTCACACAGCACTTTCCACAAGTTGTTTCTGGGCACCAAATCGAAGGCCGTGCGGAGGTCGATGAAGGCCAGATATAAGGTACCCTTTCCAATTGTGACGACCTTCCAATAGATCATAAGTAGCCTTAGCGATTGTTCTATCGTTCCTGTCCCAGATCTGAACCCAGCCTGAAAATCCGAGAGTATCTTATTCTCGTCAGCCCACTGCTGGATCCTAGATAAGAGGATCTTGCCCGCCACTTTTTGGGAACAGTCTATTAAGCTAATTGGTCTATAATTAGCTGGGTCATCTCTTGAACCTTTCTTGTGCAGGGGAACCACCTCGGCTGCCATCCAAGAAGCAGGGAGGGGGGCGCCTGCCATGACTGCGTTCAACAGCGAGGCAATCATCATAGCCCATTCGCTTATGTCCATTCGGATGAGATCGCCAGGTAGGCCATCGGGTCCAGCTGCCTTGCGAGGAACCAGTGATTTTATGGCAATTTCAGCCTCTTTTCTGGAAAATGGACTCTCCTCAAAACTGCCGGCACCTTGAAGAATCTGAGGTAAAGGGAAGACCATCGCTTCTGTAGCAGGTGCAGTATACAGCTTCGAGAAGTGTGAGTGCCACTGGTCCTCGGTTATATTGCATGTAATGACGGTGTCCAGGGGTCTATGTTTTTTTCGTAACAGATCCCAAAAACCTTTTGCATTTTTTTCTATGCTTGCTGCACGAAGCTCCTGCCAGAAGTTGTCCTCCCAATCTCTCCTGGCTAAATTAATTGTGGATTTGTAGGACTTACGTTTAGCAGCTATTGCTAGGGCATCACCACTCTTTACTGCCATGATTAGAGCTCTTTTTCCAGCACGGCACGCCTGTGAGTACCAGCCAAATGTGCCCTGTAGCTTAACATTGTTTTTGCTTGCCTTGGGATTTGGTTTGACCAGGAACAAGTCCCCTATCGCTGTCGAGACCTCACTGAACATGGCTGCTATCTTATGCGGGCTAGGAGGTTGATTTCCCAGGGTTTCAGAGGCTGCGGCAATAACGGCTCTGATGCAAGATAGTTTTTCTTCATCAATTGCCACCTTATCCCATTTTAAGCGTCTGAGGCAATTGGAAGGGACCACCCCCCCCAATGACCTCTGTTCGAGTGCCGCAGAAGCTCCAATTAATGAGCCACTGGACCTCCACCAATATATTAGGGATAGTGAGAGTGCATTGTGGTCACTTTCCAGGGAGGGCAAGACTATCATATCCTCCAAGTGTGCCCACAAGGAAAAGTTTAAGAGGATATAATCTATCCTAGATGAGTGGTCCACCCTATTATACGTGTGTGCACCCGCCGGGTCTGACCGTGTTCTCCCGTTTGCTGCTCTCAAACCGAACTCAAGTGTGAGGGAATTCAGTTGGACAATTCTAGGTGTCCACCTTTTGACGATCGGAAGATCGAGGGGTGGAACGCCTCTCCTCGAGTCTTCGTCGAACAGGTCCAAGGATTCGTCGGCCATCAAAGGCTCGAAAGTGCAGTTAAAATCCCCCATCACCAATATTAATGAGTCGCCACGACACTCCCCCAAGGCTGCCTCTAGAGCCAGGAGGGTTGGTGACGAGGCCCTCCCAGAAGCCCCTCGTGTGTAAATGTTAAAAATCTCCAGCTGCTCAACCATATTTGGGCATGTTACGGTGAGCCGCATCAAATCTGGTGATTTTTGGGGATGGTGATACACTCGCCAACCTAATGATATATCGACCCAAACTAGAAGACCTCCAAATGGGCGCCCTCTTCCTGATGCTGGAATGCCTGCCGGGACAGAGAAGGAAGCATATCCTACTCTATGCCTTGGTTCCACGCACCACGTTTCTTGAAAGGCGCAGACGGCGTGGGTCTCTGTAAGTGCCACCCAATCCGGGGCGTCCAACTTATTATTCAGGCCTGCCACATTCCAACTGATAGCCTTCAAGATAGGACGAATCAGTGGCCCTACACATCCAGCAACCCTGCTTGGGGACCCCAAGTTTCCTACTCCATCCATGGGCTCAGTAGACTCAGATCTACTATCAGAAGGGGAGGAGATGGTGGTGAAGGACGTTGGCTGGGGCGTGAGGGGGGTTATTAATGACGAGGGGACACTCACTGCTTTGTACAACCCATTTGCCTTGGGTGGAGAGGCTTTTAGTACAACTTGATTATCGAGTCACCAACCCCATCCATGGAGTGGAGCCGCTTGAGTCGGCGTCCTTGCCCTTACTCTGGCATCCAAGGGTGGGTAGTGAGGAAACCATGCACCTCTGCCCTCATCCGGCAAAGGCTTCTTAAACCCGGATAACGGGGGGGGACGATAGAAATACCCCAAGTCCCTGGTTTGTATGTTGCAAAAATTGTGTGGCGACTGCTGGCTGTAAATCATACCTGCTGCTCTGGGATCACTAAAGTTTATTAGTACGCAGTCCCCGGTTAAGTCCTTGCGTCTATTTCCAATCCAACCCACACGGCGAACATGGGCTATCCTACCATCAATATGCCCTGGAATAGGTCTATTTAATCTGAGCCAGGACAGGGTCTTGTGTTTGAGATCAGAGTACAGCTCGCAAGAACCCTCTTCAAGCTCCGGGACCCCCGTGAGGATTACCACATACGGTTGGCACTCAGGGGGAAGACTAACATTGGGGGTGCTAATTTTTGTCCTACCCGGTAATAATTTGACTGGGGGTTTAGCTAGAGGTTTAGGCACAACCTGACTGCCAGAAATAGGATTAAGTGCAATTATATTTCCTTCTGGCACGGTTGGCGTATTTTCAGCTACCTTGGAGGTTGTCGCTATGACCTCTAGATTAGGGGCAAAGTTAACTTTAACTTTAGGGGTCTTCGCTGCTTGATTATTTGATTTTTTCCTTGGGGGGCTCAGTCTAGGTATAAGATTGGAAGTTTGTGGAGCAGGACTAATACCTGTATTAGGTTGCAGTGACTGTGGGGCCTTCCCAGGTAAGGAAACTGTATGACAAGACGTTGGCTCCGAGGGTGCCGATGTTACTGGTGTTACTGTACCACACCTTGACCCTCCGTTGTCTTCTCCCTGCCTCTTGGAGTGGAATTTGATCAGTGATTTCACAGCATAGAAGTTATCCAACATTGATTGCTCAAGGGTGGCTAATTTCCGTGTGAGACAATCAATCTTGTCTACGAGGGGCATCACCACAGACCTAAGTAGGCCCTCGACGTCTAAAGATCGGAGGACAGTATTAGTGTGCGCTGCCTGTGGAGCTGGGGTGGGGCCAGGAGACACTGGGGGGACAGGTGTGCCTAGCGAACGAGACAGGTCCCTGGATAATAAAGCTCTAGTATGAGCATTAGTTGATTTAGGAATACCCCCTTTGGTCGCGTTGTGCCTACTTAGTTTACTGCGTGGTTTCAGAGAACCCCCCCTATATGGGCTAACAGGGCGCTTTCTTTTCCTGGGTACTGCAGAACCTGAGAGTGGTTTCCCAGATGGAACAGTCGCTAAAGCCGCTACTAAAGAGGTACCTACTTCGGTTGGTGTAGCTGTGAAGGGGAAGTGTAAAGCTTTATTAGATGTAGCAAGAGGGCTTTGGGCGTTGTTAATCTCAGGTTCAGGGTCATTGTAATGGGTCCCCAGCAAGGGATTACATGAGTCGAGTAGGTTAGAATGAGTTGAATCGTGAGCAATGACCGGTACAATGGTCGTTACCGTTTCGGAGCTTACCCTAATCCCACTCTCCCTCTCGTTAATGACCGGTGAATCGACTACCACAAGTGATGTGGGTGGTGCATTGACTGGGCTAGGGGCTAGGGCGAGGGTGCCCAAAGATGAGCGCTTGTGTGTCAGGCCCATATACTCCCGGGATAGTCTTCGTTCAGCTAAAACTATCTCCTTTTCTACAATGGAGACTGCCCGGGAAATAAATTGGTCCATTGTGCCTGTGACTGTGTTTCCCACAGCTTTCCTAGATTTACTAGCTCTAGTTCTAGTACCTGTGGCCATACTCCCGTCTTACTCGTACCCACTTAGCAGGGCCAAGAGATGTGGCCCGGCCCGGCCTCTTCTGGCCACTGATGGCCAAAGATGGTCCCGCCCTTGTCCCGGGCTTCTCCCGGATGCTCCCGCGTGCTCCCGCACAGCGGGGAAGGGGCGTCACTTTATTGTGACGTGAAGCGAGGGGTGGGAGGGGCAGCAGGTCAGCAGGTGTGCCAGAAAGCAGGGGCTCCTGGTTAGGTGAGTCCCTGTGGCGGCGCTGGTAATGCAGGCTCGATCCCTGCTTCCTCGCGGCTTTCCTGGTTGCTGTGAGCAAACGTGCTCCCAACAGCAGCACAAACCCAGAACTGCGACGCGGCACCCGCGGAGCGGGTGCGGCGAGTTGTCAGCGAAGGTCCAGCAACTCCCAAGAAACGCCGGTAAGCCCTCAGCGTGTAAGGATCACGCCGAAATGAGGAGCTCAGACGCTTTTTCACTCTCTGAGCGAGGGGTGGGAGGGGCAGCAGGTCAGCAGGTGTGCCAGAAAGCAGGGGCTCCTGGTTAGGTGAGTCCCTGTGGCGGCGCTGGTAATGCAGGCTCGATCCCTGCTTCCTCGCGGCTTTCCTGGTTGCTGTGAGCAAACGTGCTCCCAACAGCAGCACAAACCCAGAACTGCGACGCAGCACCCGCGGAGCGGGTGCGGCGAGTTGTCAGCGAAGGTCCAGCAACTCCCAAGAAACGCCGGTAAGCCCTCAGCGTGTAAGGATCACGCCGAAATGAGGAGCTCAGACGCTTTTTCACTCTCTGAGCGAGGGGTGGGAGGGGCAGCAGGTCAGCAGGTGTGCCAGAAAGCAGGGGCTCCTGGTTAGGTGAGTCCCTGTGGCGGCGCTGGTAATGCAGGCTCGATCCCTGCTTCCTCGCGGCTTTCCTGGTTGCTGTGAGCAAACGTGCTCCCAACAGCAGCACAAACCCAGAACTGCGACGCGGCACCCGCGGAGCGGGTGCGGCGAGTTGTCAGCGAAGGTCCAGCAACTCCCAAGAAACGCCGGTAAGCCCTCAGCGTGTAAGGATCACGCCGAAATGAGGAGCTCAGACGCTTTTTCACTCTCTGAGCAAGGGGTGGGAGGGGCAGCAGGTCAGCAGGTGTGCCAGAAAGCAGGGGCTCCTGGTTAGGTGAGTCCCTGTGGCGGCGCTGGTAATGCAGGCTCGATCCCTGCTTCCTCGCGGCTTTCCTGGTTGCTGTGAGCAAACGTGCTCCCAACAGCAGCACAAACCCAGAACTGCGACGCGGCACCCGCGGAGCGGGTGCGGCGAGTTGTCAGCGAAGGTCCAGCAACTCCCAAGAAACGCCGGTAAGCCCTCAGCGTGTAAGGATCACGTGTATTTGTAAAGCGCACTGTCACCTGTAAGGGTATCCTGGCACTGATTGGCACTGTGGAGATCACACAGAGCAAAGGGCAAACTTTGGGCCAGGCCCTTAGCCCAGCTAACACTAATTTGTAAGTCCTTGAGCGTCAGTCACACTTGCGCTGAAAGGATGGATGCCATAGCGGGTGTCCCGGACAAATTTACAGGGATTGTATGTGGGTACAGTACAGGTGTGCTGAACAAAGCACCACTTTCCGTCGTGAAACCCTGTGTGTTTTTAAATGGTGAAAGTAAAACCTTTCCATGACAGTGCTGATAACCTGCACACCTAAAGAGTATTCACTTTCATCAAATGTTCAAAATTCACAATATGAATCCGTGGTGCAGTCCTCTAATCCTGACTTGCCTCTGTCAGGTATAACAATACTACAAAAAACAAACAGAACCTGTTTGTGTATGAGGACGTACTTTTCACATGGCCTTACGGTGCTATATTTTTCAAATACATAATTGATTCAAAATAATCTCAAATAATCAGTGTTGTTTGTCACCTGTCAACAATCCTTATACAAATGTTTGGTTAGAAAAATGTTCCATGTTTTCAACATGAGTTGTATAACATGAAGTTTTTCAAAAAAAAGAAAATAACACAGAAATATCAATCAAATAGCAATCAGCATTTTCTCATTTATTTTCTTGATTATGTTCTCATTTCTTCATTGCTCGGAGCAAAGTGTTTACATTTCCCAATGCATTTTGGTGAAAAACCTTGGTCAGGGGAATACTGCAAATAATACAATTCAATGTTTAAGAAACAAATTCTCTTCTGTTTGAAAACACAGTAAAATGAACAATGTGTAATAAAGGGAGTATCGGACAAACACCACTGGTCCCATCACAAAAGTATATTGTGTGTTTATCTTGCTCATCACTCATGGAGACCTAAAACACGCACAATGAACACATCAGAGGTGCCATGCTTAAGTGAAAGTATGTGCACTGATGTCACCCAGTGTCAGAAAATATAATAGACCAGTGAAGTGTGTCTAAACAGAACGGTTGAACAAAACTCCAAAAAAATAAAACCTCATTGCCCGTGCTACCTTAAGTCTGCCATTAGTAAATCAAAACGCTCACCTTTGCATGAGCTGAAATACTTTAATTGTCAGCCAATATGTGATATCTGTAAAAAACGAAGCACAAATTATATCCAAATATGCCATCGTGTAAAAGATCGTATAAACCGCATGCCCCTATGAGGACTTCAATAAAGTAACCTAATTGCTGTCCAAGTATAGTTTCTCGCTGCTTCCCTGAAACGTATTTAATGGTAAACCCCGTATTCTGCTGTAAATAACAAAAATTATCATTTAGTATGTGTCGAACCACATTACCTGAGTCTAAAATGCAGCCACTACTATTGGGTTTACTCATAATCATACCTGTCTGGAGATTAGTACAACAGGATATAAGCTTCTCTTTCCCGCGTTGCAAATGTTTGCCGGGAGACTCGCTCCTCGCTATTGAATCCCGCGTCTACGTCTGACGCGTGTACCGCGTGGTAAAAATGAAAAACAGACTCTGAGCTAACGCCACAGTTTTGAGGCATCGATTCTTAGGTGAAAGGCTTTATCCAAGGTCACCCATAAAGATTACTAATTCTGCGTGTGCGCGTGACGTGACTGGAAATTGTTAAGTAAATTTAAAAAAATCTTTTATTATGTCCTGTGGGCCAGGGAAAAGACAGCTTAGTGCTATTTCGGTGGGAACCGACAAGTTATATTCTACAAAAAAAATTCCCTATATAGGAATGGTTTTTGCTGCGAACGGCTCGTGGAGTGGACATCTGGCCCACGCCACGAGCAAGTTCTCAAAAGCCATCAATTCTATTCTCAGTCTCCCACGGCCTAAGAAAATAGGAGCTACTAAAGCTATCTTAAAATTTTTTAAATCGCAGTGTGTACCGGTAGCAACATATGGGGCTGAGATATGGGGTTTGGTTAAGACACGTATCCAAACCGAGGAAAATCGTTTTTGCAGGAAACTCCTTGGAGCCCCTATTGCTACCTCGGAGTATATCTGTCATTGCGAATTAAATTTGCATTACATAACAGATTTTATAGCAACAAGACCGGCATTGTTCTGGCTGGCAATTTGAAGGAATACAGCGGCCTCTTTAACCCATGAAATTATTAGAGATTGTTTAAACTGCGAGAATGGGATGAGAATCCCGTGGCTTGCTGGTGTCTTTACGAAATTATGCAGTGTGGGTAAAGGCCACTTATTTATTGATCCTATTAAGATTGAGCCCACAGAAAAAAATGAAACTAAGTTTGCACTGTATGCACTTTATAGTAATATGAGACTGGAAGTGGAATTAACTAAATCAACTGTCCAGGCTTATGTAAACAAAGACCTGTATAGACAATCAATTCCTTTGTATCTCACGCTACCAATGATAAATTGGGAAAGATCATTATTGCTCCGTCTAAGGGTAGGCACTGTTAGATTTTTATTATGTTTTCCATTAGGTTATTTTTCATCGAAATCTGAAAGTATGTTATGCCCATGTGATGGAGTGAGTTTACAAAATGATTTACATTTTTTCTTTTTCTGTACATTTTATCTAAAATACATTAAATGGTTTTTATTCCCATATTTTAAGAAACAAAGACCACTTTCCCTGGAGCAGTCTTATGCGATGTTGCTCACCCTGCATACTGATGAATTGATCTTTCGTGTTAGCACTTTGTAACCCATGTACGTAAAACAATGGAAAACCCTTGAAATAATTTTGTTGCCAAATAATATGTAACCCTGCAATGTGTGTTGTTTAAATACATATTTAGAATTATAATTATTTTTTGGGCTTGTATATATGTGATTGCTTTTATGAATCTGAAAAATTCGAATAAAGATGAATTGAATTGAATTGATTGACAAGTGACAAACAACACTGATTATTTGAGATTATTTTGAATCAATTATGTATTTGAAAAATATAGCACCTTAAGGGCATGTGAAAAGTGCGTCCTCATACACAAACAGGTTCTGTTTGTTTTTTGTAGAAAGTAAAGCCTTTACCATTCAAAAACACACAGGCACAACCTTTTACACACATGTGTTGAACACAACGGATATATTATGTAGCCCTAACAGCATTTCAGGAAAAGTCAAAACTGTTGCTGACAAAAATGCTTGCCATCTTATTACATGTATTATAAAAGAAAAAAATGTACAGACAAGGGGGGCTTGTCTGTGTCAAAATGGATATTTCGAAACACCAAGGCCGAGGGAAAGAAGGTAATAGAGATGAAATATTTCATCCTTCTTTTATATCGGAACAGACCTGAGGTGCTACTCTTTCGGGCTACACTCCTAGCAAGGACTTCTCAAGTATCCTGTAATGGGAGTCCCCTCAGGTATGATGTTGTGGTTGGATACATTATTTACAAAGGCCACAAATCCTCCTCCGCAGATTGTGTGAGTGCTCATTCTCGGGTTCGCTCCTGCTGTGGGAGGCATCGGTGCTGATTATGAAAATCCTATCCCTTTGCTTTTATCCTGACCTTCTGCATGTTAGAATAGGTCTCTGTCATTTGTGTCCTGTCACCTAACCCAAAACCAAAACTGTGTGAGGGAGGGTCGCTCAACTTTACTGTTACCTCTATCAATAACAAAAAAACTGAAAGGTAGGATC
Source organism: Triturus cristatus (assembly GCF_964204655.1). Taxonomy (NCBI): domain Eukaryota; kingdom Metazoa; phylum Chordata; class Amphibia; order Caudata; family Salamandridae; genus Triturus; species Triturus cristatus. Next base: position 496,871,733 of record NC_140588.1, read on the forward strand.
AAATATAGGCCCCTCATGTCATTCAGTCTCAACATCTTTCTCTGTTTATGTGTTCCTCCGACAGGATATGTGCATTCATTAGGACCAACAATATTGAGGTTACAGGTGGTCATACTGCCGATCTACCTACAGGGCAATGTTTACAGTGTAGTATTGTCAAGGATATCACCAGAATTCCTCTCCATGGTTGGGCAGCCAGAGTATATTCAAGGGTACCCCAAGCTAGTAGTATCTTCAGACTCTCCTGCTCGAATAAAAAGAAGCATATTAATGAAAGTTTATTCTAGAAATACTGCCTGAGTAGCAAAATATTAACAGTACAGGTGTGCTCACCCTAGATACCATTTGGTAATCATGGGCAGAAATGGAGTGGCTTTGTGATGCAAGGAGAGTGCACCAGCACCTGGCCCTGGATCGTAAGAAAACAGCACCACAGATACTGGTTTGTATCCAGCTACTCAAGGAAAAGGCCTTGTGATATTAAAAGGAGGATTCTAAGATTAGGGTTTGGAGGAGATGCGTTGCATGAGTGTCACAAACAAAGCTGCAAGAGCTTGTGTTTGGTGGTGGAAGACATGGAACTGAGGGAGCGGGGTATCTGCGAAACATGTTGCCCTATTTAATATGTGCAGCTTGAGAGGGTTGCTAGCTAAAGTTATCTGCAGGTCCTGAGCCCCCACTCAATTGGTTGCGGTTTGTAAAATCTTCCAGGACATATCTTCATTGTGTGGTGAAAAGGGCACCGAGGGCACCTGGGGCAGGATGAAGGCTAGCAATGAAGTGAGGCTTGGCATAAGGCCACCATCTTGCCACACTTGCATATTTTACTTTTAAAGTTCTTTTGCATTCTGACATCTGTTTGTCTGGGTCGCAGTCTGTACCTGATTTGGAACGTTTTCTAACTGTTGGTATATCTGGGATACCGAATTCTGAATTTTGCTCACCCTCGGTTTGCACTAACTCACTAACACGGACTCGGTGCATTTGGCGCTTACTGGAACTATGCATCAATGTACAGCAAAATATGTGCATAATGGAACAGTGTATTCAATTACAGAAAGATGTGTGCTGTCCCCTGCACATTCTCTGCCAGCTTGCACCAGTGATGAGGGGAGTGCATTAGGGAAAGGCAGAGCTGTGGGTTGATACCACTACTTCGTCTTTTACTGGAGCTGGATCAGCCTCTGATTGAAGAGGGGATTGGCAAACACCTGCAGGGAGAAGCCTTAGGGTCTCCAAGAGGATGGTACCCCGCTGCGCCAAGTCGATGTAGCTCCCATTCAATGTATGTATGTATGTCAATGTCTGTCCAACGAGCTTTGCCTCCGCAAAGGCATCTGTTATAATGTAAGGGGACTGCTTCCTTATTTGCATGGGGCCATGCCCCAGTGAAAATGAGGGAATGCTCTATTGTGATCATGCTGGGGCACAGTGTATGCCAGTGTGCTCAATATTCTAGAAAGAACTGCACAAGTTTCTGCGGGACCTTCTGTAATTCCAAACTGCGAAGGTGCACAAAAACAGGCACAAATGCCCGTTGCACCCCCAGAACACCCAAGATGTGCAGTAGTAAGAGCATTGATGAGACTCATGAATTACTCTATGAGGATCTTGTTAACACTGAATGTCATACTTATTACAAATCTCCATCTGAGTGCCTCACTGTGCAACTTTTCATCAGACAGGAGCATCAGCACGTCTGATGCAATGTGTAGTTTTCTTTAGTGGGAAGACCAGGTGCCATATTATACATTGTGCTCCGGGGGTACAACGGAAACGTGTTCACACTTTGTGCGCCCTCAGGGCACAATGGTATTACTGAAGGGGCCGCAGACTTTTGTGCATCCCTGCTATAATGCTGATATTGCGCCGTATAATAGCGCTAGTGCTATCATGAGAGGGCATTTCCTCATAGCCCCATGCAAATAAGGGGATCTCTCTGCCTCAGCACCCACGCCTTATTATGGACACGGGAGCAGAGGCAAACATGCTCTTAGGAGGCGCACTGAAAGTGCACCACAAAAATGTGGTGCACTTCCAGTGTGCCTTCTAAAGGCAGCCCTCTGGAAGGGAGATAGGTGGTCCAATGGATCCCCCAGACATCCCCCTGCAGGCGGGTGCAGTCATTTACTGCAAGGGGCTATCTGCCTCCTCTTCAAACTGTTGGTGGCATGCCACTTGTACTGTGAAACACTGAACGGCTTTGAAGCAGCAATTTCGTATTTCACTTGAAGGAGCTGCTCCTATGGCAGGACCCTTTCACGGCTGCCCTGGGGGCAACACATTCTATGTAATATGTCGCACTGTCCATGTTTGCGCCCTTTGCACATTTTGAAAGGTGAGCCATGGCAGGAACAGGGAAAGTGTGCCATGTACATAACACAGCGCCCGTTTGCCATATAGTCTGGATTTGTAATTCACATGTTCCTCTCTGTTGAGGTTATGTTATATTTCATGGGTCGGCTGCCCCTGCCCCATTGCATTCAGTGTTTGTGGGAGGTTATATTTGAGGCAGAGGTTTGTGAACAGTATATCACTGTTATTTCATGAAGTACTAATACATTTTCGTCATTCATCGTAGCTAAATGTATTTTTTCAACCTACTTGCAAAATAAACACATTTTACTGGAATTGCTTTCTCAAGGGTTTTTTGTATTTGCTGATGATAGACCTGCTTATCCTAGGGGGCTGAGAATTATTTTAAGCTTATGGAAATTCATTCTTCCCTAAGTATGTGCCTTTGGGTCACATACTAGAGCCCTCTTTACGAGTTGCATTGTACTGGCAGATTGCAGACTCCACACCTTAATTACACAACCGGTGCCATGCAATTACAAGGTAAACCTCATGGAATGGGGAACAACTGTGTAGACCTATTTTGCTGAGCTTAAACCCGGATGAAAATCCAAATTTTGTGAGATTAAACACTCTCATTCACAAACTGCACAGAGCAGGTGGTAAATAGGACCTGGGGCTCTTTTGCAAGGCTGGGTCACGAGGTAGAGTGGTAAAAAGGGTGAGGGAAAAAAGGGGGAAGAATTGTCCTAGCAGGCAGAAAAGGAGGTCAGATGGGGCCATAACCTGACTGCTGGTGCAGTTGAAGCCTAAATTGATTTTATGAGCCAATTCGTCCAGCCAGGAAAACTGGGGGGCATATTTACAAGCCCCTATCGCCACCAGGATGTCACTTTTTGTGACGTTGTGATGCGATAGGAGCTTTGCCTTATTTACAAGGCAGCTTAACGCTGCCTTGTAAATAAGGCCCCTTTTCAAGTTACACTTAGCGTGAAAGGAGCGGGCAATGGGTGTTGTGATGGGCGTTCCACCGCAACACCCATTGATTTTGACATTGCCCCCTATTTACAAGAGCAGCGTAAATCGAAGGTAGCGCCAAAATTACCTGGTCTTATAGGCGAAACGAGGAGAAATTATTTTTGCTGTTTCAATGTTTGCTGCCTCTGGCAGCACGAATGGAAACAGCAAAACGCTAATGATTGTTGAAGGGCAGGAAGGTCCCCCTTCCTGCACATAAACAATCATTAAAAAAAAAGGCGTTTTGCAACTTGTATGTGTGCTGCATTAGGCAGTACACATAGGTGCCGATCACGATCCGGTAAAAAATATCCCCGTGCGACTCGTATCCGGTCTTTTTACCGTACGAATCGTACAAGTGCCGTACGAACTGGCAATCACGATTCGCATGGTAAAAAGTCCATACGAACCGCATTGGGAATCATTCCCCACACGTCCTCGGGTCGGAAAATGTGTCCGACACGTCCTCGGACGATTTACCGTACAAACGTGAAAGGTGAAGTCCGACCGAGGAATCACGATCCATCCCGTGCGTCCGAGGTTACAACCGGATGGAAAAATCACCGTCCGCACCGAACTCCCATAGCAACCATGGAGACATGCCCGCATACGCGCCCCCAGCCCCCGTACGTACGCGCCGACCCCCCCCCCACAGCCCCCGTAGGTACGCACCGACCCCCCCCCAGCCCCCGTAGGTACGCGCCGACCCCCCCCCACAGCCCCCGTAGGTACGCGCCGACCCCCCCCCCCAGCCCCCGTAGGTACGCGCCGACCCCCCCCAGCCCCCATAGGTACGCGCCGAACCCCCCTGTATGTACACCCGTGTACGTGTCGAACCCCCCCGTGTACGTTCGAGTCGTACCCCCACCCGTGTATGTACGGTGCGTACCCCCCCATGGACGTTCGAGTCGAACCCCCCCGTGTACGTTCGAGTCGAACCCCCCCGTGTACGTTCGAGTCGTACCCCCACCCGTGTATGTACGGTGCGTACCCCCCCATGGACGTTCGAGTCGAACCCCCGTGTACGTTCGAGTCGAACCCCCCCGTGTACGTTCGAGTCGTACCCCCACCCGTGTATGTACGGTGCGTACCCCCAGCGCGTAGGGGTACGCACCGTACATACACGGGTGGGGGTACGACTCGAACGTACACGGGGGGGTTCGACTCGAACGTACATGGGGGGTTCGACTCGAACGTCCATGGGGGGGTTCGACTCGAACGTACACGGGGGGTTCGACTCGAACGTCCATGGGGGGGTTCGACTCGAACGTACACGGGGGGGTTCGACTCGAACGTCCATGGGGGGGTACGCACCGTACATACACGGGGGGTTCGACTCGAACGTACACGGGGGGTTCGACTCGAACGTACACGGGGGGGTTCGACACGTACACGGGTGTACATACAGGGGGGTTCGGCGCGTACCTAAGGGGGCTGGGGGGGGTTCGGCACGTACCTACGGGGGCTGGGGGGGTCGGCGCGTACCTACGGGGGCTGGAGGGGGGTTCGGCGCGTACCTACGGGGGCGGGGGGGGGGTACGGTGCGTACCGGGCCACCTACTCTGGTCGATTCGCGCCGTACTTCGCTTTTGCGGCACTTTTTGGGTGCCGTGAAAATATTGCCGTCCGGACTGCTGTCGGTTCGAATCGTAATTCCTGGGTCGTGAAACGCTGCCTGAAAGCGTCCCGACGTCACGTCGCAGCATTCCCGGATCACATTCGTATGTATATTTTCGTCGGTCGGTGTTTTTTACGATTCGTACGGAAATGGTGTTTCCGTGCGAATCGTAATTCCATGTTTGTACAGTTTTACGACCGGGTACGAGTCGGACGGGGAAAACGCTCCGACCGACGGTTCGTACCCGGTTTTTACCGGATCGTAATCGGCACCATAGAAGTTACACAACAGCATTTAAAGATTGTTTATGTGCAGGAAGGGGGACCTTCCTGCCCATAAACAATCTTCCCCTCAACACAGGCAACCTTGCACTATGGTGCCTGCGTCGGCGCTAGGCAGCTTACTTTAGTACCAGGGCAGGGGGAACACAGGGCTGCACCATATTCTAATAAATATGGTGCAGCCCTGCACTTCTAAAGTAACGAAGCGTGTTGTTAGCCTTCTTGGCTTAACGACACGCTTCGTCACTTTCTTGTAAATATGCCCCTGGATTATATTCTCACACCCCGAAAAACTTGATGCGAAAATACCGGGCCACTCCTTATCAGACGGAAAATAATTCCAGGCACGAATTCCCCTCTACCCATCTCATACTGAGAAGGTTAATTTCCACCATGCAACTGTAATATCCATGTTTCAGTGTTGGCATGTTTGGTTATTTTTATTACATCGACACATATGCATCTTATTTTATCAAATAATTTTTTCCTGAACACACCTTCTTGAGTCATAGGAAAGAGAGACAACACCTGCCGACAGTGACTAATTAATGTATTTCCTGACCATATTCAGTTTCAAAACCTTGACCACATTTGAATTTCAGGATATGTACCAGACAGTATGTTAAGTTTAATTGCCTAATGACTGCTTTTACTTTATTGTAATATTCTCTCTTTTAAACATTATTAAAATTCACATGTTAACAATTAAAATGCATTTAATTACGTTAGCTTAACTAAAATAGTCTGTTTCGCCATGTCTATTTAGTACCAGATCCTCATTACCAAAATGTAAAACACATGTTTTCATGTTAATACCACTCAAACAGTGGAACACAGTGGATACAAGGGTCTTATAATACTTTTTTATTTAATCACTTGCCCCAGTCAGAATACCCAAAATGGTGGAAAAAAGGATGGATCCTGCCTCTAATCGGCTATCTCAGCATTGATCAAGTTTTAAGTACAAACTCTAATAGCACATTAAAAATTATACTTTGTCATATCCAGTTGCCAACAAAAAACTCTATGAATGCATTGTTTTGGTTTTGTAAGGTTTCTCTAAAATGCTGAGAAACCTCCCATCATGTTAGGGAGAGCGGATATTTGGGCAATAAAAAAACACATCTACTGCTGGGACAGGCGCATTTCCAGTTCCCACATTTGGGTGCCGATTCCGATCCGTTAAAAAAATTCCCCGTACGACTCGTATCCGGATTTTTTTCCGCACAAATCGTTCAAGTACCGTACAAACTGGCAAGTACGATTCGTATGGGAAAAAGTCCATACGAATCGCAGTGGGAAAATTCCCCCACACGTTCTCGGGTCGGAAAACGTGTCCGACACGTCCCCGGACGATTTTACGTACAAATGTGATAACCCAAGTCCGAGCGCGCAAGTACGATCCGTACGGTGCGTCGAAAGTTACAACCGTAAGGAAAAAACACCGTACGAACCGAACTGCAATAGCAACCATGGAGACATGTGCCCGCATACGCGACGAACACCCCCCCAGCCTCCCCTATGTACGGTGCGTACCCCCACCCATGTATGTACACCCGTGTATGTACGAGTCGTACCCCCACCCGTGTATGTACACGGGTGGGGGTACGACTCATACATACACGGGTGTATATACACGGGGGGTACGACTCGTACATACACGGATGTACATACACAGGTGGGGGTACGACTCGTACATACACGGGTGTACATACACAGGTGGGGGTACGACTCGTACATACACGGTTGTACATACACGGGTGGGGGTACGCACCGTACATGGGGGGGCTGGAGGGGGTGTTCGGCGCGTACCGGGCCCCCTTTTCCTCACGCTGCGCGGCGTACTTAGCTTTTCCGGCACTTTTTGGGTGCCGTAAAAATATTGCCGTCCGGAGTGCTGTCGGTACGAATCGTACTTGCTGGTACGTAAACGGCTGTCTCACTATTTTTCAGTCAGTCGGTGTGTTTTCCGATTCGTACGGAAATGGTGTTTCCGTACGAATCGTACTTGCATGTTTGTAGGGTCTTTTTCTCGGGTACGAGTCGGACGGAGAAAACGCTCCGTCCGACGATTTGTACCGGGTTTCTCCAGGATTGGAATCGGCACCATAGTGGCAGACAGCTTGCCAGCAATGGCAGGCATTGAAGGATTTTCCCACAAAGGTTTTTACCCTAAGCTGCCTCCTTCAATCGTGATTGCAACATTTTTTGTCAACATTGGTACAGCTGAAGCATAAAATCTTCATAGATGTTTATATTTCAAGGTTACTTAGCTCTAAAGAAAATGAAATGATCATTAAGTCAAGATAGCACATACAGTTCATCAACCATTTCAGAATACATTTTCCAGCTAACACATATTAAAGTTGATGTAGCGGAAATCGCATTTTGCTGTAGGTGTGCATTATAATCACATGTGTAGAGCACACCTGTATGTATCCTTTGTTGAAATAACATAAGGTGTTAGGATTTTGAAGCATATTTACCTGAAACGTAATGTGCCTAGGCCCATGTGAAAGTAATATGGAGAATTAACATAGAAAGTGAATGCAACTAGCAGAAAACATTAACGTGAAGAACTCGTGTTGTTGTGAAAATGACAATTATTCATGTATTAAAATTGTTTATTAATCGTGTCATTTTACATGTAGGTAAATTTATTAATTGAATATATCTTATTTTCCTATGCAAATTCGTAGAGTTCATTTGTTGGTTTCCTATGTTAGCTGAATCTTGTAGGCCTGAAATGCATTTCCCTGAAGACTCTCGCTTTAGAATTAATAGCTGAATTTCATGTGTGCTGTGGAATTTGTTCTTTCTCACGTTTTGTTTTGCAGGTGAAATAAGCACCCTTGTTAGCTAGAATAATGTCTTTGTTTTATCAGTCAGGCAAGGAGAGAAGAAGTTACATCGTAAACGTGAGTCGATAAAAGAAGGATGTTGTGCTTCACAAAGGAGAAGGCCTGGGAATCAAGGACATGTTGTTGCAAAACAAGAACACCGTTATCCCATGAAAAGCTACCTTTACGATCATATTCAGAGTAGATGGCGTGACCCGCCAAGACTAATGGGAAGGATACCTGAGATATTGGGTTGTTGAAAGTAGGGAAAGTGCCCACTTCTACTTCTGCCTTTGGAGAGAGAGAGCTTCTGAGAACGAGCCCTGTTTCTGTAGCTTTATGCTACATGACCCATTGCCTGTGGAGAGACTTCTTAGGGAGACGCCACAAACTGACACCTTTTAGCTTTGTTTTCTGAAGATGCTGAAGTAGGAATGTCATTTATCATTAGAGTAGGGATATATTAATGCTTTTTACCCACCAACCCTCGTTGCAGGGGAATTTTGACTCATGCTTTCTGATCCTCTGTATCCTGTTTCTTGAGCTAATTGTCTTGTTTATGCTATATCAAATCCATTGGATACACCGTTTTAGTTCCATGTTGATTCCGATGTATTTCTATATGCTCATTTTGAGGTGTCTTTTATTTTTGGCATTGTAATGAATTAAGTAACCTTAAGGAGTTGTTTGTGGTCATTAGAGGTCCAAAGGATTTCTAGATGATCTGATTGACAATAATAAAAAATGTTCTCCACTCTATGCTTTCATGCTGCTAAAAAGGATTGTGACTCTAGAATAGGTCCAGAACCTTATGGGTCCGGCCCTTTCATTTGGTAGCAGAGTAGGATGGTCTGCACATGAAGTGAGGGAAGAATCTAAAATTAATCTAGAAAAGTGGAACCTAGAGCCCCAAAGTCCCAAAATAGAGCCCAATGATGGAAGATGATGTAATACGTCAGAGATTGACGGAGTTTCATGGTGTGGCAAGATCAGCAGTGAACGAAGAAGTGAGTGTCAATAGGGTATATGCTGTGCGCTAGATTGCAGGAATGAATTGATTGTGTGATGTCTTGCGGAGTTGACGGGACAGTCAAGTGAATGTGGTATTGGGCCAGATGTGGTCCAAGGATTGAGACTTTAGTTTCAGGTCCCGAAGTGGCCTAAGATCCTGGGATTTTTAAGGGTGCAGAAGACACCGAGATTGATTGTGATTGTCTGACTAAAGAATTGCAAAGTTGTCATGAGACGTCATCGGCAGGTCCACCTAAGACAGGGAGCTTTGTGTGAATGGAACACACGGGAATCGTTTGGTTAGCCTTGTGTACAGAGGTGAGCTATACTGATTCAGGTGACTAGCGCAGGTCGAGAGTCACTGTGCGTGAATGTTCCATGGATGATTGAATTCTATCGATCTTTTCGACGGCAGACAATTATGGAGTTTAAGACGATTTTGTGAGCAAATGTGTATGGAGAAATTGTAAAGGGGGGTGAGCCGCTGCGAGGAGTGAAGGTGATGTCAGAGTTTGCAATGCTGCGATGGGTCGGTTGGTGTAATGCCACGCTGGGATTGGTTGGTTGTCATTGGGAAGTTGTGGTTGAAAAACCTCTCCGTTGAAAAAAATTGAACAAATTGCAATTCAATCATGCAATGTTTTAGGGTGTTGTGGCATCTTTTCAGGGGTGATAAATGGGTTATTACTCGAGTGAGGGAAGATTCACCACCCGAGGATACTCCAGCAATCTATATGATGACAAAAGTAGTGCTCCATACTATAATTGGGCTCCAAAATTGGCATAAAATCACTGGAAAAGAGGGTGAATTGTCATTTCCATGTTTTGGTTCATTTTGGTTGGATGTATTGCACCAGTTGAGAGAAGTAATGTTTGCACTGTGACCTTTGCCTAGACCAACACAGTTGATGAATGAATGGATGTGTGCAGTACATGCTAAGAAGTGGGAGAGAAACCAATGGAAGATGAGGAAAGCTTTGAGGGCATGCCAGGATGCACAAAGGGGTGCAGTGCTAAAGAGTTGGAGAGTGGACACTATTGAGGGAGAAAGGATGTACCCAATGTTGGTAGGAGAGGGAGATTCTCAGAACAGGAACAGAAGGGTAAGTGGAAACAACGGTATTGACACTGACAACAGCTTTTTGGATGGGTTGCTATCTGAGTGTCCTCCCCCTTATAATTCACAATCAGGTGGGGGGGGCAAAATTCAGAAAGTGCAGAAATTGTAGGAAGTGTCCCAGCTCAAGTGGGTCCTAGTACAGGAGTTAGGGGAAGGATCTCAGCAGGAGGAGCAGGGACAGGAGTGTCCACCTTAGGAGGTATGGAACAGAACAGAGTCAATGCTACTTCACGGTTACCGGATGCCCTCATGGTACCTGTCACTATTGGTCCTGTTGTTCCTGTGTATGACCTGAGTTCAGTGGGAAATCTTACTCAGCAACAATCCATACAGGTGGAAGTAACTAGATTGTGAAGATCAGGGCGCACGAATGAGAAGGGTTCATCCTTGGGGCCTAGGGAGGCTAGAACCTCTTTAGCAGCTACTGCCAATCCTTAGGAAGTACACATTGGTTCAAGTAGTACACTGTCTATACCTATGGCAAGTACTAGTTCAGACTTACAGATGTGGGAAACTCCAGTCTTGAGAGCAAGTGCAAGTCAGGGATTCGCTGGAAATCAACATGGATGTTTCAAATGTAGAGTCATGGTAGAGGGACCACAATAACAGCAAGGAGAGTCAGAATAATGCATCAAGTCAAGGAACTATCAAGGGTGCATTAAAGGTGAAGCTATTGGATGTGGTGAGGTTGAAGGCTGAGGTAGACAAGATCATCAGTGGGAATTTACCTTTTGAAAGAATAGAGACCTATGAGCCGGATGACCTTTTGTTTGTAGTGAAGAAAAGCACATGAGAAGTTGTCAGAGCTAGCTCAGAGGTACGTAGTAGAAATGTTTCAAACAAAAATGTTACAGGGAAATTATTGGCTGAACTACAGTGACCAGGAGCTGGAGGATAAGAGAGTGACATGACTGAAAACACATATCCAAGAGTTTGGTTTTAGGAAGAATGCTATATAAGTGGGAGGAAAGGTGGTCTAAGAAGAAGAGTACTCGAAAGGTGACCGGGGAAACACCACCTCCATGAGGGGAACATCTGGAGTTGAGGCATATCCACTATGGGAGTGGCCTAGTGGAAGGTATGTGCATGTTCCCTGGATTAGGGGTGACCTAGCTGCATTCACAAATGATTTCCCCAGGTTGAGAGAGAAACCTGCTGAATGATACAAGCAAGTCGATTGTTTTGTCAAAATCTCGAAGGTGTTGTGGATTGACTTAAATACTCTGAAATTGTGGTCCTTAGTGATCTGTGGTCTGCATGCAAAATTGCTATTGAGTGGCCTGAAGCTGAGCCAGAGAGGGCTCCTGTAACTCATTGTCCTTCACCCTTGGTTGTGAAGAAGTATGAACAGGCGATCACAAAGTTGCAGTCCAAAATAGCCCCTCAAGATATCGATTGGGTTAAGACAGATCGAACGACCCAGGAGCCTAAAGAGTCAGTGCGTGCCTATTACGAAAATCTCTTGCAAACCTTTAAGAAGTACAGTGGGTTGGACACACTCGACCCTAAAGACATGGGCCAATTCATCTCAAAATTTGTGACAGGAGTGAGGCCGGAAATAAGCCTCATGATCCAGCAACATTTGATCTGCTGGAAAAATAAGCCTGTGGACAAATTCTACGGTATGCCAGGTATTGTAGTGATGAGGTGGATTCTAAACATAGGAGGATAAAAGAAAAGTTAATGTTGGTTCAAATGCGAAATGTATTGAAGAAGAGCAGGCACAGACAACCGGAGGAACAGTAGTTCGTTATCAAGGGAATGTCTCAGGAGGAGTTCAAGTTAGATCAGTTGCAGGACAGACGGGACAGGGAAGAGGAAGAGGTGTCCCTATAGATTCCAAAACAGGGATTGATGTTGCTACGCTGAAAAAGACTACAGGCTGTCATTTTTGTCACAAGATCAGGCATTGGAAGGGAGAGTGCCGGAGAAATCCGGCGAATCAGGTGCAGGAGGGAGAACTCGTGCAAGTGACAGATGTGGTAAATCAGTTACTGATAGTGGCTAGGCCAAGATCTCTTAATGCAGGGGTGAATCAGAACCAGTTAGTGCAAGTGCCAAAACCCCAGAGAATCTCACAGGGCGATCAAACTTGTTATCCGATGCCTATCATCCGATGCCCCTAATGGAAGCGCTGGATTGATTTGATCAGGACCTGTCCTTATGACGGTGCCTGAGGGTGGAGGAAGACTGTACGCTTGGTGCAATCTTAGAGGTAGACCAGAATGGACCATATGTAGAGGAAGACGTAGATGGTCATTCCATTACATTCTTGATTGATACTGGTGCTACCCATTCTACTATGAGATCTGCAGTAGCCCACAACCTACCCCTCTTGCGAAAATTGAACCAATTTGTAGGAGCTGCTCACAAAAGAATTACAAACCCTTTGATAGAAGAGGTACTGGTGAAAATCGGAACCCTTCAGGATCACTATCAGTTCGTAGTGTTTTTCAAGTCCAGTCTGTTTACTAGGGCGTGACCTCTTGTTCAAATTAAATTGTACCATCTGTTGTATGCCGAAAGGAATTGAATTGCAGACTAATGATGAAGACATTGCCTTCAAGATGGCGAATCAAAATCATTATGTAGCCATGTTTCCTTTACTGACAGTTGAGGACATGCCACTGGACTGGGGAAAACCGTCTCTCCAGTGGCATGGGACTTCACAGGAGGGGTAATCAACTGATTTGATGAGTTGAGCCAGTTCTCGCACAGATTAAGCCAAATGCAGAATTCCCAAGAACACCTTAGTACAACCTGACCCCAGAAAAGGTGGCAGGGATTACACCCGTAATTGAGTCCACAGGGCATTCTGAAGGAGATCATAGGAAGTCCATGCAGTTCGCCCATTAAGGGATTACAGAAACAGAGTGGAAAATATTGCATTGTTCAGGACCTTAGTAAACTGAATAATATCGTGATTCCATGTTGTCCTGTGGTACCAAATCCATCTGTGATCCTATTTCCGATTCCTTGTGAGCCTGCATGGTTCACAGTGATCGACCTCTGTCAAGCCTTTTTCTCCATCCCATTGCATGAGGAAAGCCAATTTTTATTTGCTTTCCATCTGGAGAATCATGTCTTAACGTGGTGTGTTATCCCCAAGGGTATATTGAAAATCCATCCATATTCAACCAGTACTTGAAGAAGAACCTTGAGAACGTGATCCTGCCTCAAAGCTCAGTGCTAGTTCAGTACATTGCTGACCTCCTCATTGCATCTGGAACAAAGGAGGCTTGTAGGGAGGATACTATCGCCTTACTGAACCATCTGGCTGATAATGGACATAAGGGTGCCGATTCCGATCCTGGAAAAACCGGGTACGAACCGTCGGTCGGAGGGTTTTCTCCGTCCGACTCGTACCCGGTAAAATAACCCTACAAACTTGCAAGTACGATTCGTACGGAAACACCATTTCCGTACGAGTCGGAAAAAACACCGACCGACTGTAAAAACACATACCAATGTGATCCGGGACAGCGCCAACGTGACGTCGGGACGCATGCAGGCTGCATTCCACGAACCAAGAAGTACGAATCGTACCAACACCAGTCAGGACGGCAATATTTTTACGGCACCCAAAAAGTGCCGGTAAAGCGAAGTACGGCGCGATGCGAGCGGAATTGGGGGCCCGGTACGCATTGAACCCCCCCCAGACCCCGCGGACGGACGTGCCGTACCCCCACCCGTGTATGTACACCCGTGTATGTACACCCGTGTACGTACGAGTCGTACCCCCACCTGTGTATGTACACCCGTGTATGTACGAGTCGTACCCCCACCCGTGTATGTACGGTGCATACCCCCAGCGCACTGTACATACACGGGTGGGGGTATGACTTGTACATACACGGGTGTACATACACAGGTGGGGGTACGACTCGTACATACACGGGTGTACATACACAGGTGGGGGTACGACTCGTACGTGCACGAGTGTACATACACAGGTGGGGGTACGGTGCGTACGTACACTGGTGTACATACACGGGGGGTTCGGCGCGTACTTACGGGGGCTGGGGGGGTTCGGCGCGTACTTACGGGGGCTGGGGGGGTTCGGCGCGTATGCAGGCACATGTCTCCATGGTTGCTATGGGAGTTCGGTCCGTACGGTGCTTTTTCCATACGGTTGTAACATCGGACGCACGGGACGGATCGTACTTGCGCGCTCGGACTTCACTTTTCACATTTGTACGTAAAATCGTCCGGGGATGTGTCGGACACTTTTTCCGACCCGAGGACGTGGGGGGAAATTTTCCCAATGCGATTCGTATGGACTTTTTCCCATACGAATCGTACTTGGCAGTTTGTACGCTACTTGTACGATTCGTACGGTAAAAAGACCGGATACGAGTCGTACGGGGAAAATTTTTCCAGGATCCGAATTGGCACCAAGGTGTCTGTGAGCAAACTGCAGTACTGTCTGACCGAAGTTCAGTACTTGGGTCATCGAATTGAGAGAGGCAAGAGGAAGGTGTCACCAGAGCAAGTAGAGGCGATCATGAAGATGAATTTGGTTACTACCCAGAAAGAGGTCAGGATGTTTTCGGGACTGGTTGGCTTCTGCCGACAATTGATCCCAAACTTCTCCTTGATGGCAAAACCTTTACAGATTTTGACCCACAAGGATGTGTGTGATCCTGTACCTTGGGATACTGACGGTCTACTTGCCTTCTTAGAGCTGAGAGAGGGCCTGTGTGGCGCTCCAACTTTAGGAATTCCTGATTACAACAGTGTTTTTGCTTTTCTGACATGAAAGGGAGGGTGTGCTCTTTCTGTACTCACCCAGACACATGGAGGTGCCTGTAGACCAGTGGCCTATTTCTCAGCTATAGTAGATCCTTTAGCTTCAGCGTTGCCCAGATATCTCAGATCCGTTTCTGTAACAGGTATCAATATTGAACGATGTGAGAACATTGTGATGGGTCATCAATTTACTATGTACGTACCGCACTCAGTCGAGCTTCTAATGACGCTGACCAAAACTCAGCATTTGACTAATAACTGGTTGACAAGATATGAACAGGTGTTACTCACTGGAGAGAAAGTGACTCTAAAGAGCTGTTCTGTGCTGATTCCTGCTACCTTGTTACCTGTTCCAAATGCTGATGGGGAAGATTGTGAAGACTATGGCTGCCTAGACATCACTGAGCTTTGCGCCAAGCTGAAACCTGATATTGCCGACGAACCATTGCCAAATCCCAATCAGGTCCTTTTTGTTGATGGTTCATGACTAAGAGACAATGAAGGTAATCTGAGAGCAGCGTTTGCTGTCTGTACCATTTTTGGAGTGGTGGAAGCTGCTTGTTTACAGGGAGTACACTTCGTACTAGTGGCCAAAATCGTTGCCTTGACCCGTGCTTGTCTTGCCTGTGAGCAGATCCTAGTCACCATCTATACCGATAGCCAGTACGGTTTCGGTGTAGTTAATGACTTCGGACATCTGTGGTCGCTGAGAGGATTCCTAATGTCATCAGGCTATCCCATTAAGAACAGGGAGTATGTGAGACAATTGTTTGAAGGATTATACTTAGCAAAGGAAATGGCTATTGTTTAGTGCGCAGCCCATGGGAAGAGGGACAACTTTGTCACAACAGGAAACCGCTATGCAGAAGAAGTTGCTTACTTTTGTGCTACACACGCATGTGTTTTCAATGGGGAATATGTTGGTGAGAGTGCAGAGAAGACTGAACTCAGCATGATGATAGCTGTCGCAGACACATGGGATGAAGTTGGGCGTTTGCAGAAGGAAGCCACAGATCAGGAACATTCTTTGACATGCATTTACCTCTGACACCATTGATCACAAATATGTCTTTTCTCAGCTAGCCTGTTTAATGACTGAGAGTTTTAAATCAATTGTTACAATCTCTTGTTTGTTTGAAACAAAAAGAACACTACTTCATTTCACAATACACGTGTCCTATACATAAAACGGTGACGAATATTTACATTTTGTACAGTGACTTCATGACATATCATACAACATGAAAAAAGTGCTTTAAACAGACGAAAGAATTATTGTACAACAATAATAAGGTGTCCACTTTTGTGTGTCTTTGGGAACTCAAGCCAATTGGCTCCTCAAATTTTGACTATGAATGTGGTCCTGAGCAGAGTCAGATAGTTGTGACGTAATGATTCAGGGGAGCAGTAAACTGATTTACTATTTAGGCTCTCTGGGGGACACTGATGTCTGATTTATTCTATCCCAAGCGTGTCTGGATCTCTGCTAGCCAGCCAACGCGTTTCGACCTGTGTCGTGTTGGACCTATATTGTGTTCATAAGGTCATCTTCAGGGCTGTTATATGGTTCAAGTGGGACATCTATTCCTGTGGGGACAAAGATATGCCTGTTTTAGTGTGTGTACTAAAATGGGTTATTATTCTGAAAACATGATTGTTTTGGAAACTTACGTACACTCAGTTGAGGGTTGCTGTTTCGTCTTTGCCTATAATACACAAAGATAACAGATCGATGAAGTGAGAATTTACACTCACTAGTTTGAGTTGCCTCGTTGTAATCATTCTGCTTAGTTGATACACACCCTATACGGCGATTCTTGGGGTAAAGGAATGACGTGCGTAGCTGATCCAATCCTGCTTGCTGTGGCTAATTACTCACAGATCAGGAACAAGCATGTTTGATTACAGCAGGTTGTCAGAAAGGAGACAACGACATATGGATTTCAAGCAATGGTAGGGCAGTGTTATCGGATTGTCCGTTAAACCCAATGGCAAAGCAGATTCATGGAGCAGCTCATATAGGAAGGGATGCAATAGTGAGATTGTTCAGGCAGACTTGATTCAATCCGAAGTTTCACGTGATTGCGGAAGCAGTGTGCCATCAGTGTGTCACGTGCCAACGGTGAATGACCTAAATATCGATTCCAAAATATAGAATGGACAGAATATCGACTCCAAAATATAGAATGGACAGAATATCGAAAATCAAAATATAGATAGGTCAGAATATCGAAATTGGGGTACAAAATATCGATTTCTATAATATAGAATGTAAAAATATAGAATTCCATAATATCGACTTTAAAAATATAGAATCCCATAATATCGAAATTTTGTTAGTGTTATGTATGGTAGTATATGTGTTAAAATTATGTATTATTTTTGTAATGTATGTTTAATTTTTTTAAACTAATGAATGTTATGTAATTTAATTTTTGCGTAATTTAATTCCGTAGCGGGTTGTGGGTTTATAGGGGAATAGGGCGGGAAGTAATTTAATTAGGGTAAATTAAATATTAAATATATTTATATGTTTTGATAATTAATTGATTGACAATTAATTATTAATTGGTCATTAATTTTTATTAATTGATTAATTGATAATTATGTTAATTTTAATTTTGATTATTAGCAGCGGGTTGTGGGTTTATAGGGGAATTGGGTGGGAAGTAATTTAATTGTAATAAAGTAAATATTATTTTTTTATGTGTATTGATAATTAATTGATAATTAATTATTAATTGGTAATTCATTTGTCTTAATGGGTAATTCATTTGTATGAATTGCTAATTAATTTTTATTAATTGCTAAATAATTTTTATTAATTGATTAATTGATTATAATGTTAATTGTATTTTTTAATATTGGGAGTGGGTTGTGGGTTTATAGGGGAATTGGGTGGGAAGTAATTTAATTGTAATAAAGTAAATATTAATTATTTAATTTATGTGTATTGATAATTAATTATTAATTGGTAATTAATTTGTGTTAATGGGTAATTAATTTGTATGAATTGCTAATGAATTTTTATTAATTGCTAAATGATTTTTATTAATTGATTAATTGATAATAATGTTAATTGTATTTTTTAGTATTGTTAGTGGGTTGGGTTTATAGGGGAATTGGGTGGGAAGTAAATTAATTGTAATAAAGTAAATATTAATTGTTTTTAATTTATGTGTATTGATAATTAATTGATAATTAATTATTAATTGTAATTAATTTTTATTAATTGGTAATTATTTTTTTAACAATGGTAATTAATGTTTAATAATTGTAATTAATTTTAATTAACTTTTTATTGGTATTGATAATTAATGTAATCTTATTTTAAAATTAAAGCATTACTTTCCCTACTGTTGCACTCTCAGGAGTGGGAATAGTTTTTTACCCTCCCTCTATCCAACTCTTTCCCTACTGTTGCAGTCACTGGAGTGGGAATAGTAATTTTTACCCTCCTGCTATCCAACACTTTCCCTACTGTTGCACTCACTGGAGTGAGAATAGTAATTTTTAACTTCCAGCTATCCAATGCTTTCCCCACTGTTGCACTGTGTGGAGTGGGAATAGTAATTTTTACCCTCCTGCTATCCAACGCTTTCCCTACTGTTACAGTCTTTGGAGTGGGAATAGTAATTTTTCCACCTACACTATCCAACACTTTCCCTACTGTTGCACTCTCTGGAGTGGGAATAGTAATTTTTACCCTCCCGCTATCCAATGCTTTTCCTACTATTGCACTCTTTGGAGTGAGAATAGTAATTTTTACCCCTACGCTATCCAACTTTTTCCCTACTGTTGCCCTCTCAGGAGTGGGAATAGTATTTTTTACTCCCCCGCTATCCAACTCTTTCCCTACTGTTGCAGTCACTGGAGTGGGAATAGTAATTTTTACCCTCCCGCTATCCAACACTTTCCTTACTGTTGCAGTCACTGGAGTGAGAATAGTAATTTTTACCTTCCCGCTATCCAATGCTTTCCCTACTGTTGCACTCTCTGGAGTGGGAATAGTAACTTTTACCCTCCCGCTATCCAACGCTTTTCCTACTGTTGCACTCACTGGAGTGGGAATAATAATTTTTACCCTCCCGCTATCCAATGCTTTTTCTACTGTTGCACTCACTGGAGTAGGAATAGTAATTTTTATCCTCCCGCTATCCAACGCTTTCCCTACTGTTACACTCTTTGGAGTGGGAATAGTAATTTTTCCCCCTACACTATCCAACGCTTTCCCTACTGTTGCACTCTCTGGAGTGGGAATAGTAATTTTTACCCTCCCGCTATCCAACGCTTTCCCTACTGTTGCACTCTTTGGAGTGGGAATAGTAATTTTCACCCCTGCGCTATCCAATGTTTTCCCTGCTGTTACACTCTGAGGAGTGGGAATTGTATTTAGTATCCTCCCGCTATCCAACTCTTTCCCTACTGTTGCAGTCACTGGAGTGGGAATAGTAATTTTTACCCTCCCGCTATCCCTCACTTTCCCTACTGTTGCACTCACTGGAGTGGGAATAGTCATTTTTACCTTCCCGCTATCCAATGCTTTCCCTACTGTTGCACTCTCTGGAGTGGGAATAGTAACTTTTACCCTACCGCTATCCAACGCTTTCCCTACTGTTGCACTCACTGGAGTAGGAATAATAATTTTTACTCTCCCGCTATCCAACACTTTCCCTACTGTTGCACTCATTCGAGTGGGAATAGTAATTTTTACCCTCCCGCTATACAAAGCTTTCCCTACTGTTACACTCTTTGGAGTGGGATAAGTAATTTTTCCACCTACACTATCCAACGTTTTCCCTACTGTTGCACTGTCTGGAGTGGAAATAGTAATGTTTACCCTCCTGCTATCCAACACTTTCCCTACTGTTGCACTCATTCGAGTGGGAATAGTAATTTTTACCCTCCCGCTATACAAAGCTTTCCCTACTGTTACACTCTTTGGAGTGGGAATAGAAATTTTTACCCCTACGCTATCCAACGTTTTCCCTACTGTTGCACTCTTTGGAGTGGGAATAGTAATTTTTACCCCTGCGCTATCCAATGTTTTCCCTGCTGTTGCACTCTGAGGAGTGGGAATTGTATTTAGTATCCTTCCGCTATCCAACTCTTTCCCTACTGTTGCAGTCACTGGAGTGGGAATAGTAATTTTTACCCTCCCGCTATCCCTCACTTTCCCTACTGTTGCACTCACTGGAGTGAGAATAGTAATTTTTACCTTCCCGCTATCCAATGCTTTCCCTACTGTTGCACTCTCTGGAGTGGGAATAGTAACTTTTACCCTACCGCTATCCAACGCTTTCCCTACTGTTGCACTCACTGGAGTGGGAATAATAATTTTTACTCTCCCGCTATCCAACACTTTCCCTACTGTTGCACTCATTCGAGTGGGAATAGTAATTTTTACCCTCCCGCTATACAAAGCTTTCCGTACTGTTACACTCTTTGGAGTGGGAATAGTAATTTTTCCACCTACACTATCCAACGTTTTCCCTACTGTTGCACTGTCTGGAGTGGGAATAGTAATGTTTACCCTCCCGCTATCCAACGCTTTGCCTACTGTTGCACACTTTGGAGTGGGAATAGTAATTTTTACCCCTACGCTATCCAACGTTTTCCCTACTGTTGCACTCACTGGAGTGGGAATAGTAATTTTTATCCCTACGCTGTCCAACGGTTTCTCTATTGTTGCACTCATTGGAGTGGGAATCGTAATCTTTCTCTTCCCGTTATACAATGCTTTACGTACTGTTGCACTCTCTGCAGTGGGAATAGTAATTTTTGCCCCTACGCTATCCAATGCTTTCCCTACTGTTGGAGTCACTGGAGTGGGAATAGTAATGTTTCCCTTCCTGCTATCCAACGATTTCCCTACTGTTGCACTCTCTGGAGTGGGAATAGTAATTTTTACTCTCCCGCTATTCAATGCTTTCCCTACTGTTGCACTCTTTGGACTGGGAATAGTAATGTTTACCCCTATGCTATCCAACGTTTTCCCTACTGTTGCACTCACTGGAGTGGGAATAGTAATTTTTACCACTACGCTATCCATCGCTTTCCCTACTGTTGCACTCACTCGAGTGGGAATAGTAATTTTTACCTTCCCGCTATTCAACGCTTTCCCTACTGTTGCACTCTTTGGAGTGGGAATAGTAATTTTTACCCCTACGCTATCCAACGTTTTCCCTACTTTTTTTTACTTTTTTTTAATTATGTTTACATTTTAAGCTTTTTTATATTATAATATGTATGTTTTATTTAATTGTTGTTAATATTTAATTAATTTTATATTATTTTTAATACATTTGAAAAATTCAATATTTTGGCTAACTATATTTTAACATTCTATATTTTGGAATCGATATTTTAGTACTTACCTGTTTGTAGATAGGGAGTCGATATTCTTTCCTTCTATATTTTGGTGTCGATATTTTGTGCATTCGATATTGTGTCCCTCGATATTTAGTCACTGAACCCGTGCCAACAGATGAATGCTGGAAAGAAAACTGTTGTTGCTCTGAGCCACATTGGCAGATCAGGGGGTCCTTTGAACCAGATGCAACTGGACTTAGTTAAGATGCCTGTATGTAATGGGTTGAGGTACATCTTGGCTGATGTGTGCATCTTTTCTCGATGGGTGGAAGCATATCCAATTAGAAGGTGAGATAGTCTTACAGAAGCAAAGCTATTGCTGAGGGAGCTTGTGGTTAGGTGAGGATTTCCAACTACATTGGAGTTGAATAGATGAACCCACTTCCACAGCGAAATCATGAAATTGCTGTGTACCACCTTGTGTGTGGATCGAAGACTGCATTATAGTTACAGTCTGGAAGCATCTGGTATAGTGGAACAAATAAACGGCACCTTGAAGGCGAGACTAGCGAAAGCATGTGCATCAATATCATTGAAATAGTATGATGAGTTGCCCTTGGTTCTGATGACTTTGCACAGCATCCCTGTGGGAGGCTGGCTCAGTATATGATGTACACTTATGTAGGTGGACACATTGCACTGATCCAGACAACACTTATGGTGATTTTAGTGGTGTTAGACAACCTTAGAAAGATCTCTAAGTGATAGCTGTGGAGAGCAGCATTCAGGCTTAGTCTAGAAGGAGTGTGCCCTTCAAGCAGACTGAGTGGTGCAGGCAAGCGCTCCCACCCGGCCACAATACACTAAACTCTGTCTGGGAGGTGGTCACACCTCCCTGTGACAGGATACCTATTGTCCTGCCTTCCCCTGCTCGAGCTTGGCTCAGTAGCAGGAGGGGAGAATCGTGTCTCTGGTCAGCAGCAGCCATGTTGTGCTATCTGGGTCTAGAGACTGGTACCGGGAGCACTGAGGGACTAACAAAGGGCCTTTTTGATTCCAACATGTTTGATACCAAACATGACAGGGTTCATTACAGCCAGTTTCTAGATGGTAATCGCGTAATTATGCAGTGCCCCTCTATATGTTGTACAACCTGGGAGAAAGGACTCCGAAGACTGTAGGGGTGTCCTGCTCATGCAGGGGCACCCTCACACTTAGAACCGAGCAACCTGTCTTCGGGAGTAAAAAGGCCTGCTTATGGGCTTATAGGTTTTAAGTGCAGTGATCAAAGATTTAAGGAACCTATATATTTTGTAAGTGGTGTTAGCACCAGCTTACACAGGCTGCAATGGCAGGCCTGTAGTGGCAGTTTGAATGGTTTCCCATGGGTGGCATAATACAAGCTTCAACCTATGGGGGGGCCCTGGGGTACCTATGCCCTGGGTACCTTACAACCATATACTAGAGACTTATAAGGGTACCTCAGTATCCAATCTTCAGGATTGAAAAGGCATGCTGTAAGGGTGACTTATTCGTTTTAAGTGCAGTGACCCTAGATAAAGGGAACCTATATCTTTCGTAAGTGTTGTTAGCACCGGCTTATACAGGCTGCAATGGCAGGCCTGTAGTGACAGTTCAAATGTTCTCCAGTGGGACGCATAATACATGCTTCAGCCTATGGGGGACCCTTTGGGTACTTATGCCCTGGGTACCTTAGGACGATATACTAGGGACTTATAAGGGTACCCCCGTATCCAATCTGGGATGTACCTAAGTACTTACCATAACCATTTAGAGGAGAAATCAGAGAGACAGGTCCTGATTAGCAGGATCCCAGTCAGACTAGTCAGAAACAGCACAGCGCCAGGCAAAAAGTGAGGGTAACCATAAAAGCAGATCCTACTTTCCTACACAACCCCCCACAAACATAAGGAGATGAGACATATCTTGCCCAGTTGAGTCTTCATTTTCTAAGTGGAAATATCTGGAGAGTCTATCTGCTTTGGCATGGTTACTCCCAGGTCTATATTCTACTATATAGTCCATCCCCTTTAGGGAAAGTTAGGGGGTTTCACCCATCATCTGTTTGAGCCATAAGAAGGGCTTGTGGTCTGTCTGAACAATGACGTGGGTGGCAAACAGGTATGGCCTCAGAGTCTTCAAGGCCCAGACCACAGCAAAGTCTTCCCTCTCAATGGCTGACCAACATTTCTCCCTGTGGGTCAACCTTCTGCTGAGAAAAGCTACTGGCTGATCCTGGCCCTCTGAATTACGTTGTGATAACACAGCCCTTACCCCTATCTCAGATGCCTCTGTCAGGACAACAAACATTTTAGAGTAGTCAGGACTCTGCAGAATGGGAGCAGTGCACATGGCCTGCTTTAGGTCATCAATTGCCTTTTGACAGCTTACTGTCCACTGAACTTTCTTGGGCATTCTTTTTGATGTAAGATCATTCATGGAATTCACAATGGACCCAAATCCCTTAAAAAAAATTGTAATGCCCAGTCAGGCCCAAGAAAGCTCAGATGTGAGTCTGGGTAGTGGGAGCAACCCAGTCCACAATGGTATTGATTTTGCTCTCCAATGGTTGAACCTGTCTTCCACCTACAAGATGGCCCAAGTACACAACCTTCCTCTGCCCTATCTGGGACTAAGTGTCCTTGATAGTGAGGCCTGCCTTTTGCAGGGCCGCTAGAAAATTTCTGCAGTGGACCAGGTGGTCTTTCCAGGTGGAGCTAAAGACAGCTATATAATCTAGATATGCTCCACTATAGGCTTCCAGACCTGTTTAGATTATTCACCAGCCTCTGAAATGTGGCAGGTGCATTCTTCAGACCAAAGGGCATCGCAATAAATTTATACTGCCCACTAGGGGTTGAGAATGCTGTTTTTGGCTTGGCATCCTCAGCTAGTCTGATTTGCCAGTAGCCAGCTCTCAGGTCAAATGTACTCAGAAACGTGGCTGAGGCCAAAGTATCTATGTGTTCATCTGCTCTGGGAATTGGATGAGCATCAGTCCTAGTGACTGCATTGAGGCCCCTGTAGTCCAAACAAAACCTCATCTCTCTTTTTCCACCCCTGGTGTGAGGTTTTGGCACAAAGACTACTGGACTAGCCAAGGGCTATCTGAAGGCTCAATGACCCCCAATTCCAGTATCTTTTGCACCTCTGTCCTGATGCGATCCCTGACATGGTCAGGCTGCCGGTAGATTTTGCTCTTGACAGGCAGACTGTCACCTGTGTCCACTTCATGGGTACACCAGGTGGTTTGACTGGGTGTCAGGGAGAACATAGGTCTGTACTGTTGAAGGACTTGCCTACAATCAGTTTGCTGCTGGTCAGTGAGGCTGCCTCCCAAGGCCACTCCATCTACTGACCCTTCATCAGGGTTCTGAGAGAGGAGATCAGGGAGATGGTCACTCTCTTCCTCTTGTCCCTCATCAATTGCCATGAGCAAGCCCATGTCAGCTCTGTCTACAAAATGTTTCAGGTGGTTCATATGAAGTACCCTATGGAGACTTCTTAGAGTTCCTAGGTCCACCAAGTAGGTGACCTCACCTTTTTGTTCAAGTATGGTGTGGGGTCCACTCCACTTATCTTGGAGAGCTGCCACAGGCTACATGTCAGGTCCCCACAATGCTTACCGTTTGTTTGTGGAGTGATCCCGCAGAGGCGACGTGAACAACCCCCTCCAGCTCCCTTTGCCTCCCAGATAGGGCTGATACTACCTAGGTTGAAGAGGGGACTGGGGGAGGCAGCCAAAGGAGGGCGTAAATAGCTTGGAATGGTGCTGGGAGAGGTCTGCCCTCAGATCCACTGGGGGTCTTGTGGTGGACGCTACCTAAGGGATGGTGCAGATGGGTAGCATACACGCCAGATAAAGCAACAAAGACAAGTGTCAACAAACAGAAGAAGGAAATGTAGTCACCTGAGACGCAGCTCTCCCAGAGCGGAGAAGACCAACAGCAGAGTTCTGAGTCCAAAGGAAGCAATGTCATGAACAGAAACCAGGGAAGGCGCTCCTGCGCTGGGTGTCCATGAAAACCAAGGGTGTACCAGGAACACAAAAGCTCCTCTGCTCTTGCTGTGCTGTCGTGCAAGGAATACCTCCTTTGCCTTGCACGAGCAGTAGTAAAGGAACAAGAAACGCGAACCGGGTCACCCACGGGATGCGTGGATCAAGGAAAGCGCTCCTGCGCTATAATTGCAAAGTAAAAAGCGGCTCCTTGCCTTTTCACGAGCCGCGAGTGCCCCAAAAGCGCTCCTGCGCTGAAATTTCAAAGTAAGGAGCGGCTCCGTGCCTTTACACGAGCCGCGAGTCCCCCAAAAGCGCTCCTGCGCTGAGATACAAAGTAAATGGTGGCTCCGTGCCTTTACACGAGCCGCGAGTCCCCCAAAAGCGCTCCTGCGCTGAGATACAAAGTAAATGGTGGCTCCGTGCATTTGCACGAGCCGCGAGTGCCCCCAACGCGCTCCTGCGCTGAGGTTAAAGTAAGGAGCGGCTCCGTGCCTTTGCACGAGCCGCGAGTGTCCCAAAAGCGCTCCTGCGCTGAGAGACAAAGTAAATGGCGGTTCCGTGCTGTTGCACAAGCCGCGAGTGCCCCCAACGCGCTCCTGCGCTGAGATGCAAAGTGTAGGCGGTTCCTAGAGCGGCTCCGTGCCGGTGCACGAGCCGCGAGTGTCAGGGATCTGTTGGCACCCTTGTGCGGTCCGGACAAGGATCCGGTTGCTGGCAGAGCAAAGCTCCTGCATAGCTCAGGTCGGCAATACGAAGCGCCGATTACGACAGCTTCGCTTTAGATATAGGTCCGCCCCCAGAAGTGCTCCAACTGCTGGTGCGAGGCAGGCCCCGTCTTGGACGACTAGACGGCTGACCTACTTCGAGGCATCCACCAAAGAGAGCTGGCGCGCGCGTGTGCACACATACCTCGCGCGTCAGCCATAGCAGATCGAGGGATATGAGACTACAACACCCATACTTTCTGACCTGGCTGGGAAACAGTCAAGACAGCCTTTTGGTCATGCCAAGCTTTTAGAAGTTCTTGGCTGGTCTCCAGGTTTTTGCTGACCTTCTTCATGTACTTAGTCCATAATGTCCTGCTTAGGAGGTTTGAGAGGTTTCTCCCAGACCTC
The DNA here is from genome assembly GCF_964204655.1 of Triturus cristatus. Classification (NCBI taxonomy): domain Eukaryota; kingdom Metazoa; phylum Chordata; class Amphibia; order Caudata; family Salamandridae; genus Triturus; species Triturus cristatus. The sequence goes on from NC_140588.1 coordinate 496,898,112, forward strand.
CGTCACTAGACACAGTGGACCCCTAAGTGGACGTCCAAACAAAAGCTCAAAAAGGCTGTTGCCAACCCCCTTCTGTGGAACCTCTCTGTAGGCAAAGAGAAGGCAGGGTAGTAACACATCCCATTTTCTCCTAAGCTTGTCTGGGAGCCCCATGATCATACCTTTGAGGGGCTAGTTGAACCTTGCAACATGCCCATTGAATTGTGAATGGTAGGGTGTGGGAAACTTACTGTTTACTCCACACTCTTTCCATATTGCAGTGATGTAACTTGACCTGAAGTTGGTACCTCTGTCAGTTAAGACCTCCTTAGGGAAGCCCACTCTGGAAAAGATTTCCATGAGGGCCCTAGCTACCACAGGAGCTGTGGTAGACCCAAGGGGAATAGCTGTAGGGTACCTAGTAGTATGGTCTACTACCACTAGTATGTAACTGTGCCCAGATGCAGTTTGAGGATTCAAGGGATCAACAATGTCAACCCCAACCCTCTCTAAGGGGACCCCAGCCACTGTTAGTGGAATTAAGGGCCACCTGACTTACCACTGGCTTGGCAACTGGCACAGGAGTAACAAACTCCTTTGTGTCTTCAGACATATAGGTCCAGTGAAAGTGAGGGACAAGCCTGTCCCAAGTCTTGCTTTGCCCTAAGTTTCCTGCAAGAGGAATATCATGTGCTAGGGAGAGTAGGAAATCTCTGAACTTCTGGGATATTACCAATCTCCTGGTGGCACCAGACTTGGGGTCTCTATCCTCAGAGTATAGAAGTCCATCCTCCCAATATGGGACCCACTGCTATTCCCTGGTTCCTCAGCAGCAGATTGCGGTCTAAGGAGTTCAAGAGAGGGGCGGGTTTGCTGCACTAAACTCAAGTATGCCCTGGAAGGGCCCCCTGCTCCCAAGAACTCTGCCTGGTCAGGCCCAAGTTCCTCTGGAACAGTTCCTTCACAGGGGCTGAGATCACCTCCCTCATGAGGCTGATCTTCACTGAGAGTTTCTGAAGAGGGCAATTGCTTACCCTTCCTGCTACTTCTCTTGGGAAGCACTTGGTCCATGTTTTCAGGATCCAGGGTTTTGTCAGTGGAGAGCTGTTTGGCCTGAGCCCTGGTGACAGCAAACACACTGGCAGAAATGCCTATCATCTCTGCATGAGTCCTAAACTCTACTTCAGCCGAGGCTGAAGTTTCCAGATCATTGCCCAATAGACAATGTACAGTTAGGTCTGGATATACTACAACCCTCTTAGGTCGAGTTACCCCTTCCCAGCTGAGGTTCACAACTGCCAAGGAATGGTCAGTCCTGATATTGCTATTATTGATGACTTGGTACACTTGTCCAAGTATGACCTATTCAGGGGATACAAGTTTCTCTGTCAACATGGTGACACTGGTCCCTGTATCCCTATAAGCCATTACTTATTTTCCATTGATTAAAGGCTGTTGCCTGTACTTGCCCAAGTTCATGGGACTTATCAGTATGGTGGCAAGATCCATGCCACCATCACAGACTAAAAAAGTCTGAGCTGGAGTTCTGACTAAGTCAGAACCCATCTCAGTACCCAAGGTTAACCCCACTAATCCCTTGTTTGCTGTACTACCACTTGTACCTGTGCTCGGGGGAGCAGGTGCCCACTTAGGGCCAGTGGTAGTAAGAGTTGTTTCCTTGGCCTTTGGACAATCAGCATCTTCTGTCCAATGGGTCTTCACCCTACAGGAGTAACACCAAGGTTTCTTTTTACCTTTCTTGGAATTTTGACACTCACCCCAGATGCAGGTTTTTGTGGCCCTTGAGAAGACTCTTTCTTATCTTTAGCCTTGTCCCCACCCTTATCCTGAGATTTAGAAGAATCTTGCTTCTTCTGGTCACCTCCATTACCATGTTTTTTTCTGTTAAACCATGGTGTGAACCCTTTTGTCTGCCTTCTTTCCCAAATTCTTGGGGAGAGGTTAGGTCAGAGTCCACCAGGTACTGGTGCAAAACCTGGTTCTGATCATTATTAAGGGTCTGCTCCCTCATAATCAAATGGTACGATCATTGGTAGGCCTGTACTTTGCTTCCATGAAGCAAGGCCTTCCAGAGCTTTAATGGCACTGTCTACAAAATCTACCCAGTCCTGGGTGTATGCCTTCTAGGTGTCTCTGAGCTTAATCCTATACTGTTCAGTGGTTAAGCCCCCCATCGATGAGAGCACTCTTCAGTACTGAGTAATTGTCAGCATCCTCTTCTCTAACAATCAGGAGCTTATCTCTACCTTTGTTAGCAACAGAGAGCCACAAGATAGCTGCCCACTGCTCTTGAGGGACCCTCTGAACTTTACAGGCCCTCTCCAAAGCAGTGATCCATTTATGGATGTCATCCCCCTCTTGGTAAAGAGGGACTATCTTGTTCAGGTTCCTATGGTCAAAATAAGTTTCTCTAATTCTGGGGATTCTGTTGCTGCCACCATGGGACTCTAGTCCCAATTTCTTCCTAGCTTTCTGGACTTCTTGGGACTCTTTGTCAAGGGCCAACTGATCTTGCCTAAGTCCTGCTTTCTCAAGTTCAAGCAGTTGGTACTCCCTGTCAAAAGAATTGTCCCTCTTACTAGAAATGGAGGTCCTTATAGAATGTCCTGAAGCATTGAATTCTGTAGAGGAGGATCTTGACATCCTTGTGCTACTCTGAACACTCCCAGGAGGAACAAAAAGAGACCCATTTCTGGGGGCTCTGTCTGTACCATCTGTACTATACTCTGGGGGATCTGAGTTCTCCAGGTGGGAGTCAGGTGACTCCTCCTGGTTAGGCGTAGAATAAAGGTCTAAGAGGGGCTTCCCTCCTGACCCATCTTCTGTCCCCTGCTCACCGCTCCTGTTAATCTGACCCACTAGCTTTCTGTAGGTCATCCAACAATGACACCTCTAGGAGGCATTGAGTATTAGGGCCTTTCCCTGTCTTAAGCTTCCTAGCGAAACACAGGGCCCTCAGTTCCTGGAACGTGAGGTCACTGTGTCTAGAAGGCAAGGAGCCACTGGATTCTCCTTTAGAAGACATACTAGGTGTAGTGAGGTGTTGCACCTACCTAACCTAGTGGGAACTAAACTATCTGAGGTTGGAGAAAAGGTTGTGCTAGACCCTGAACTACCCAACCCTAAGGTCAGTGGAACTTACTTATTCTAAGATGCATTATATATGCCTAACATTAGTGATTGTTTTTCAATTAATCCACACCAAGATTATCTGGGAAAACAATACAGGCTTGAATCCCAACCGCTGCACACCAATATGAGAGGCTGGCTCAGTATATGATATACACTGATGTAAGTGGACACCTTGCACTGTTCCAGACAACTCTTATGGTGATTTTAGTGGTCCTAGACAACCTTAGAAAGCTCTCTAAGTGGTAGCTGTGGAAAGCAGCCTGCAGGCTTAGTCCACAAGGAGTGTAAAGCAGCTTGTTTTACCAGAACATAATCTTATTGGTATAGCTTAAGAGAAAAAGAACCATACAGTGTATTTATAAATTTATAAAAATATGTATTCATTATAAGATACTCCCTAACACATACAGATATCTCCTAGCCGGAGATATACACGATGCACACAATACTTTTCAATAGAAACAGGTAAATAGCACAGAATACACAGTAGTCACCGGGGGGACCAAACCATATACTAAAATAGTCGTATGCAACCCAAGACTCGAGTTTAGACTATACCCAGAGGACGCAGAAGTGTTGGAAACCCAAGGATCCACCCAAGTTGAGTATCTAGGAGCCCCACGGAGGTCGTGTGTAGTGTGGGAACATGACGCGTTCTTCGTACAAATCAACTTGTAAGTAGTGGTTGCAATTTTAAAGAAGAAGGACCCTTTCCAGTGGACCCTGAAGAAACCCAGTGGAAGACAAGAGGTTGGAGAGCCAACCCACCCATGGATACCCTAGGAACCAGGAGAACTACACCAGGGAAGCGAGGTGCATAAGTGTGAAGTGACATCGGAAACCGTTGTCGAACTAAATGGGACACTTCAGGAAGATGCCACTGCTGGAGAAAGTGAAAGTGTCAGATGGAATCCAAAGGCGGATTCAAGGTGAAGAGTACCTGCAAGCAGAGGGCACAGAGTCTAGGTCACTTGGGAGTGGCCTGGGGGCACAGAAGACAAGTGCCCACCGATGTCAGGTGTTGCAGGAAAGATGACGGTGACCTTGCAGCTGTGAGGACCAGGCGATGCTGTGAAGACCAGCAGCTGTTCACGAGCTATCACACATCGGATGTCGAGAGTTGAGGGGTCGGTGTCCGTCGGGAGCACCAACAAGCCTTGGCAACTGTAAACAACGTGGAAATCAAAGAAGTTGCAGTGTAGGGACCTACAAGGTCCAGGGGACTCACCAGAAGCAGGGGAGTCAGGGCAGGCCCGAGCAATCAGGGGAGCCCAAAGAATTCAAAGTTGACCCTCAACAGGACCCACAGGCCAGAGGCACTGGAGTCAGAAGAGGACCTAAAGCAGATCACCAAAGAAGCAGGCCCATGGTGCAAGTGATGCAGTTAAGACGGATATCTTTGTCACTGAAGATGCTTGAGGTGGGGGCTTCTTGGAGCCCGGAGAGCTTGATGGAAGGAAGCCAACAAGCCTTTGCAACAGCAAGTCGACTTGATGCACAGGGGTCAGGTTCCTGCTGCTCCGCCTGGGATACTGGCCTCAAACTTGGTGAGAGGCCAGGGCAGGCCTCGAGGGATGTGAAGAACCACCACCTGTGTTGCTGATCCTTTCAGAGTCTGTGGGAGCCCTTGATCAGCAGACCGGTCAGCTTAGTTGCAGTGCCTGCAGATGCAGGGAAGTTCAAGGGAGATTCCTTCAGGTGTTTTGGATGCCCACAGGCCTTGGAATGTTTCCTGCAGGAGCACAGGCACGGATGTTGCAGCAGACGAGCAGGGCAAAAAGATCAGGAGCAGCAGGCATTTTCCCGGTTGCAGCCTTGATGCCCAGGGCAAAGTCCAGTGAGGTCCCAGACGGTCGAAGTTGAAGTGGTTTTAGAAATGAATCTTGTCCCACAATGAATCTAGGGACCCACCCCCAAGTAAGCCCTTAAGTACCATAAGGAAAGCGTTGGGACAATTCATGGTTCCCTCCAGGAGGAGGGCAGAATTGTGTCTCTGGTCGGCAGCAGCCATGTTATGTTGTCCGGGTCTTGAAGACTGGTACCGGGAGCAATGACGGCCTAACGGAGGACCTTTACAGTACTTGAAATCAATGATTCTAACATGTTTGATATCAAACATGACAAGGTTTGTTATAGCCAGTTTCTAGATGGTCGTCGCGTAATGATGCAGTTCCCCTCTATATGTTATATGGCTGTCTCACTTACAACCCGGGAGAATGGAATCCGAAGGCTGTAGGGGTGTCCTGCTCGTGCAGGAGCACCCTCACACTTAGAACCGAGCACCCTGTCTTCGGGTTTAAAAAGGCCTGCTTATGCGCTTATAGGTCTTAAGTGCAGTGACCAAATATATAAGGAACCTATATCTTTTGTAAATGGTGTTAGCACCAGCTTACACAGGCTGCAATGGCAGGCCTGTAGTGACAGTTTGAATGGTTTCCCATGGGTGGCATAATACATGCTTCAGCCTATGGGGGGCCCCTAGGGTACCTATGCCCTGGGTACCTTACAACCATATACTAGAGACTTATAAGGTTACCTCAGTATCCAATCTGGGGTGTACCTAAGTACTTACCATAACCATTTAGGGGAAAAAGCAGAGAGGCTGGGGTCCTGATTAGCAGGATCCCAGACAGACTAGTCAGAAACAGCATAGCACCAGGCAAAAAGTGGGGGTAACTATAAAAGAAGATCCTACTTTCCCACAATTCCTGACAGGAGAACTGTGTTATGGCTTGATGAAATTTTGATGGGACGGTTGATGGGCTTGCCTGCAGTGCCAGCAACTGCTTTGAACAATATCACAGATTTCTTGATCCTTGACTACTGTAAAGGATTGGCTGATGTGGTTCTGTATATCATCAGGTTGCAGCAACAACTGCACCGACTTCGAAAGACCTCTGCCTCAACTTTAGCCAAGGGGATTGGGTGCCTGTCCGAAAGCAGTTAAGAAAAACCTGTCTTGACTCTTGGTGGCGTGGACCATATTAGATAATATTGGTGACCAATACTGCTGTGAAGTGTGGAAGCATGCCAAACTGAGCCCATGCCTCTCATACCCAAAGAGTCACAGGACCTTCGGATGAAACAGCTCCTCTCCCAGAAGTAATTCCAGCCATGACTGAGGGGTCACAGGAGAGGGCAAGCCAACTGTGGTGGTTCCTGACGTGGCTGGATACCCACTAGGTCAAGCTGAGAAGGGTCAAGTAACACAAAACCCAGGAATAGACACTGAGGGAGACAGTAACGTTGCGAGTGGTAAGGAGTCTGACTCAGCAGAAGAAACTGGGTTAGAAATCGGTCATGTGTAGTCAAGGAAGAAGGATGCTGCAAATGAAACGTGGCATGTGAGACAGAAAAGAAGGAACCTGAGACTTGTATCTGAAAGAGATCTTGCATCAATAAGTGAATGTTCCAGGTCTGATTTGAGCGAGTCCTAGCACACCACAGGAATGTGAAAGGAGGTCCAGGAGGGCAAGAGTGCTGTGTCAGAGATATTCCTCTCCCCTTTTACAGAAAAAATATAAAACAGATCGATTTATTTAGAGATACGATCGTATCTCTAAATAAACTGATGTATTTAAATCTGGGTTGTCTGTTTCAGGCTGCCTGCCCTGCCTCGCTCTGAAGCAGGAGACAGAAGACAGGCAGTAAATCAACTTTCATAACGTGACGCACGGCACAGGGCTTTCTGTTTTAAAGCCCTTCATTGTCATTGGGGTCTCTGGTTGAATGCACTCTGTAGGCCAGTGATGCAATGAGCATCATGGTTTCGGGCGTAGGAGACTTCATCCTTGTGTGATTTTAGACATCCGTCATTCACAGACGTAGATCCCACCCTTTCATTGTACATGAGAGTGGATGCAAGCACTTCTGATCCGGTGCCTTGTTCTCGGTAATGGTAAGTGTTTGCAAGCTAATGCTGTGTTCTGTATATTGTGCCGAGACCCCTGATCACTCTATCCTCCCCCACTGTCACACCCCAGGCCCTCGCTGCACATTGCTCACTCCTTTATAAGTGGAGCTGCGGCATTTGCTCTCTTGTAAAATGGATCCAAATAAGGAGCAGGGTTCGCTCTTGTTCTCTTGCGAAATGGATTCAAATATACAAGTCAGGCCCAAAGCGAGATATATTTGCTTACTGTGTAACATGTGCTTACAGTGGCCAGTTCTCTGATGTAGGCATTAAAACTGGTCCTGTGTACATGCTCTTAAGTTAATAAAAACATGGATTGATTTGCAAACAATGAATGTTAAAAACTTAGAATGCCTTTCAACGATTTAGTTCCTTTCTTATTTTACATGCTTTACTTAATCTTGCATTCCCAACGAGGTAGCTATTTTATAATGTTGTTGATTATCTGTATTTTTTTCTGTGCATACTTTGAACCTTGAGCCATGCTAGGTGTTTATGAGGGGCTTTGATTGAGCGCTCAATGCTAAGGCTAAAGCCAAACAAAGTGTCTGTCTGTGGGTTGGCCTTTCTGCAGAGCACACAGAAAAATGTTTATGTATTCCATTTGCGAACTGAAATTCTGGGGATATGTGTGTGAAGGGGGTACACTGATGTCACAATATTTGCAAGGCAAAAGTAAGAGAACTTAAAGTGCTTACATTGTAGGGAGTGCAGTGCATGTTGGGGGTGGTGAACTGACAGTGATGCGAGGAAGGGCATTCGGGGAAGAGTGAAAAGAGGATGCTGAAGAGAAAAGACAGGGGGTTGAAAATGTGCAGATGGACAAGATAAGCAGAGAAAAAGAGCATACATATCTAACATAAAGCACATATAATTGAAGGCCAAAATTCCTTCCACAGGCCACAATGCTATTTAATTCACAGACTCACTATTTCAGACTTTAAAAATTTCCAGTGTTAATTATTTATAAGAAATCATTGTTGTTAGTCATTTATCTTAAACAGCTAACACCCAGTGACAAAGCCAATCATACTGAAAGGCTTTAGGAGTATGTCAGTTGCTGTGCCATTTATCTGGATAAAATTACATCTCAGATAGAAACCAAAATACCGGTCTGATGGCACACTATGACAATCACAGAAATGTATTTGGCATGTTCCTTTATAGAGACCACCCACTTTTTTCATCTCACTTAAAGTCCTGTCTGCACATGTTTCTATATGACTGGTTGCAAATAGCATCTGTGGGTGCTTCTAGACGTCTCGTGGTTAGAGCATATTTTTCCATAGTTAATGCTACATGCTGCGCAAGACACTGGGCAAGCATACATTTCATGGTTCAAATCATTTTATTAGATAGGAGTAGTCAGTACCAACACACCCACCTACAACCACCGGCCGGCGGGTAACAACTTATTCAAAATCAAACTTCATTAGAGAGAAAGGAGGGGAACCAAAGATGAAAGGAAAGAAGGCAAGGATGAGAGTCAGAGAAACGGAGAAGATAGAGGACAGATATCCACCCACAGTGTACATTGAGACATGGTAAGGATCTAAGGCTGGTGGACCCTCGGTGGAGGCAGTGGGTTCGTTAGTGGCATCGTGGGGAATCGTAGGACTCGTAGGTAGCGAGGGCAGGTGAGCTCAATGAACTCTGAGGATAAGTATGCCACCGTGGTACCCAAGGTCTTATCGAATTTGGGCAGTTTATGGTGGATCCCCGCTGTAATCCTTTCCATTTCAACAACCTCCCACATCTTGGGTAACCAGTCCAACTTCGTCGGGCCATCCGGTGTGCCGCACTTCGCCAGGAGAACCTGCTTGGCAGCCCCTAGCGCTAGAGTGATCGCCCTGCCCCTCCCTACATGACCGGAGGGGATACGTGAGAGGATTGGGTAATCCCAGCAGGATGTACCTAGGGAATCTGGGGAGCTCTGTCTGATAAATGTTGTCAATTACGGGCAGGATAGTCTCCCAAAAACCCTGTATCTTAGGACAATGCGACAGAATATGGGACAATGTACCCTCCTGCCCGCACTGGCGCCAGCAGAGATCGCTGCAGCGGGACTTCCATTTAGCAACCCTCGCCGGGGTGTAACACCAATAGTGGGCAATTTTCAGGAGCATTTCTTTCCCTGAGGTGCTACACGATGATGCCCGGGCACTATGTATAATATCAGCCCATTTCTTGGTGGAGAACTCCCGACTCAGCTCTGCTTCCCACCTACGCTGCGCTGGGGAAGTGCCGGCATTCGTGCCTTGTTGAGAAAGCCATAAATATCGGACAGAAGACGTTTGGGGCAGGTGATGTACCAAACTTCAAATTTCGTGAAGAGCCGACCCGTATGCGGACAGATCTGCGGCTGAGTGACCCAGTGGCACAGCACCAAGTACTGCCAGTACGCTGCCTTGGGAATCCCATAATGATCCACCCTTCTGGGAAAATCCAGGATTCCCCGCTCATCAAAGAGATCGCCAATACGTTTACAGTTTGCCTCTTGCCATTTCAAGTAGGTGTTTCCCACATGAGCGGGGGGGAAGTCCGGGTTCCCAATGAAGGGGGTCAGGGGTGAGATAGCAGTGGACAGCTGACACCTCTCTTGGAACTCTGTCCCACACCTGCATGGTGGCCCGTAGGACCGGAGAGACGTACGCGCCCATCGGCCGATGTTGTCTGGGGAGCCAAGGAACCTTCCAGATGTGGATCCCTGCCACCCCCCTGTCCATGAAACACCAATGTTTTTCCGACTCTAGTTGGTACCATTCAATCCTCCAACGCAGTTGCGCCGCTTCGTAGTATCGCCCGAGGTGGGGAACACCCAGGCCTCTGTCGTCCTGCCGCAGGTAAGTGAGATGGCGGGCCATGCGCTGCTTTTTCCCCCTATATGAAATTGTTGATGAGTTGCTGCCAGTATTGTGGGTGGCGGACAAAGAGAAAGCGTCTGCATGATGTAGAGCAGACGGGGCAAAATTGTCATCTTGACAGCCGCGCCTTGCCCAGCCAGGAGAGGGTATGTTTCTGCCAGTTGTTCAGGTTGCATGTGGCTGGATCCAAACTGGGGTGGCGTTGTGGGCAAAAGAACGATGAATTTAACCTAGATCTTTTGACTGGGGGAGAATGTTTGCATTGTCAGCATTCCGTCCATCATTTGGTTGCTGTAACACTTTTCGCCCTAAAGTGGGATGGGTATGCCCAGACGTGGGTCCCTTTCTCACTACGCCACTGGATTCAAGTTAGCCTGGCTGAAGAAGGGTGACATACCCTGAAACCGGTCCCAGGATGCTTGTTTCCAGTCCAGGGAGGACCTGGCCTGGCAGTTCGGTCTGGACTGTTCCCATGGGGCACAGGGTCAAGACAGATTTGCATATGGCTGGATCCAAGCTGGGGTAGCGTAGTGGGCAAAAGAACGATGGATTTAACCCAGATCTTTTGACTGGGGGAGAACATTTGCATTGTCAGCATTCCGTCCATCATTTGTTTGCTGTAACAGTTGTTCAGGTTGCAGCGGACCTTTGTCAGGGCTGCCGTATAGTTCACCTGAGCCGTCTTCGTGGTAGTGGAGAAAACCCGGTGCCCTAGATAGGTGATGTCAGTAGCAGCCCAAGAGAAGGGGAAGTGAAGCGATAGTTGGTGGCGGTCCGGTGTATTAAAAAAAGCAGCACGTCGTCTGCTGTTGCGGGAATTCTGCTCATGCACAGAACTATGCGCAGGAAACCCGGACGTCAGTAAATTGTGGTGTACCAGAAACTCACCTCAGTACCCAGAATCCCTATCCAACTAGCATCAGTGTCTCATTCGTTCTCCGTATCATCTTGAAGCTACCAATGATTAGACAACCCAGAACAAGCGACTTAGAGTACTCTCAGGAATGGTGGGAATCAGAAACACTGTTTCGTTATTATTCTCATTTCAGTCCACAACAAGAGTAATCAGAGACATGGTAAAGTTTAAACATGTTTATTTTTAACTACGTGCCCTAAGGTGCAGTACTTTGACTAACATAGGCAGACAAATGATTAAAAACAAAACCATCAGCATTGTTACAATACCATAGAAAATGAAGGGCGAAATCATATTACAAATAATAGTGGAATACAACCACCCTCCCTTCACTAGTAAGCTAGTTTTATGAATCTAATAGAAGGTCTCTAGGCTTGAATGGGGAACCCCATACCAGAAATATCAGCTTAGGTGAATCACATCACAGGATCAGCTCTGCTCTGTATCTGGAAAAGGTTTTCTCCAAGTGCCTGAATCATGCATGCATATGAAATATTAAAGGCACCCGAGTTTCAGATATTTGCAGCTGTGTGCATGATATGGCTAGAGCGTGGGCCGATCAACCTGAATTCAAAAGCATACATTGTTATTTGACCTTGATGGCTTCTGCACACAGTGTTCAGACTAAGATCGCGGGCCACGTCTAGGGATGTGAACAATAGACCGTTCTCATGTGAAGAAAAAGTAAGCAAGCAGTTTTCTTGTAATAACAGCTGCCTGCAGTGTCGTGTGCAAAAGCAGCAAAGTGGCAAGATGGCGTTTTACATCTAAAGCGCTTATGCTAACATAGCAATGTGTGCACATAGAACCCCGTCTCCACTACACTGCATGGAGGGAAATCTTATGTTCCCTATCGCCCATCCGGATACCGGTGATCGCTGAGAGTTGGCGGACCCTTTCTGCAAACGGCTCTATATAGAGTGTGAAGAGGAGGGGGGAAAGGGGGCACCCCTGCCGCGTGCCTCTACCAATCTGGAAGGGTCGAGAGACCACCCCATTAACCCAGATGCAAGCCTGTGGATCACGATACACGCAATTTACCCATTTCCGAAATCTGTCCCGAGTCCGAAGCGGCTAAGAACTTGTTGCAAATAGGTCCAGTGGACCCGATCGAATGCCTTTTCGGCATCCACCGAGAGAAGAATTGTCAGGATCTGGGTATGTTGCCACTTGTCCAGTAAGTGGCAGTCTTCGCGTTCCATCCCCGCAATTGCGATCCGCAATCAATCCCAATTGATCGCGATCCACCAGGCCCTGCATGTGGGGAGCGAGTCTGGAAGCCAAAATACTGGTGAAAATCTTCCGGTACACATTGAGCAAAGAAATGGGACGGTATGAGGCGCACTCCCGAGGGTCCTTTCCCGACTTGGGGATAACCACCACCTCTGCCATGGACATCGAGGGGGTGAGTTTCCAAGAGGAACTGCAGGTGTTAAACAGCCACGCCAGGAGGGGGGAGAGGTCCGGAGCAAACGTTTTATAGAAGTCAGCCGGAAAGCCATCCTCCCCTGGAACCTTACCAACTGAAAGTCCCTGGATGGCCCGCAGAACTTCGGTCGGGGGTGATGTCAGCATCCAGGTTGGCTGCAACCGATGCCACGAGCGGAGTCACCAGAGCCGCTTGCGCATATGCCATGGCCACTGTGGGGTCCAACTTGTCGGCCGATTAGAGAATCCCATAGAAGGCCTCAAATGAGGACGCTATGTCGTCATTGGAGCGCAAAATCTCACCACGCTCGGGTGCGAGTTCTGCGACCCGACGCGCTGCCGTCTCGGCCCACAGAGCGTGAGCCAAAAGTCTCCCTGCCTTGTTCCCCCCTTCGTAGTAGCGCTGCTTGGTTCGGAGCAAGGCATTCTCAGCGCGATCAAGGTCTAACGCCCGCAGTTGCTTCCTCGCCTGTGTAAGTATACGCCGTGTTTGGACTTTTCCCGTACAAAGATGCACCCCTTCCAGCGCCCAAATTTGCCCTTCCTGTTCCTCCCTCTTAGCCTTGCGGTCCTTGTTCAAGCCCTCTGCAATTGCGATACAGTGTCCGCGGAGTACAGCTTTCAGTGTGTCCCAAAGCATTTTAACCCCCACCGAACCCACATAATTCACTTCCAGGTCGTTTTTAATAGTGTCTTGTAGCTCAGTGATATTAGCGTCATACGTGAGTTGCTTACGGTTGAAGTGATAGGAGCTCTGCTGAGGGGAGCCGCCAGGGAGACGCAACATCAAGACAACTGGTGAGTGGTCTGAGAACGCTGCCACCCCAATAGAAACCTTATCCGTGGACGCCATGACTCTAGGCGAGGTCCAAAAGAGGTCAATGCGAGCATACGTCTGATGAGCGGTGGAAAAGAATGTGTATTCCCTTGCTGTTGGGAAGCGATGATGCCAGGCGTCAACGAGACCAGCCTCCTTCAGTCTCTGAAGCGTCGTATCAGAGATCGAGCCCGTGTGTCCCACCCTAAGCGTTGACCTATCCACCTCTGCCACAGGGACTAAATTAAAGCCTCCTCCTGGTGGTCGTTGGGGCTGCAGACCGACGCGTCCGTGTGCACTCTCTCTCTCCCATGAGCACGCGCAAAGCCAGAAGTCGACCCACGACTTCAGCGTGAATTCCCATTACTTTCCCCTGAAAATGCGTAGCCAAGAGAATCGCCACTCCGGCCTTCTTCTCCAGCCCAGACAAGAAATATTGTCTGTCGAACCACTGGGATCGAAGCCGCTTCCAATCCGCCCGCAAAAGGTGGGTCTCCTGAAGGAGGCACATATCACACTTAGCATCTCTCAACAAGGCTAGAAGCGCGGAACGCTTTGCCGGAGAGTTAAGACCCGCACATTGAAGCTCAAAATGGTTACTTTAAGTTGTGTCATGAGGGAGTATGAGGGGCTAAACTTTGTGTTGACTTAACCTGTCATAGGGGAAACCCGCTGCGACGGAGCACCCAATCCCCCCCACCCGCCACCCGCCATGGGACCCTGATACCAACAAAATCCCCACCCGTAGCAGCTCCTCACATTGTCCCCCTAAGCTGACAGTGCAGGTCCAGGGTGAGCATGAGAGGGCAGGTCCGGGAGTTCGAGTCAAGTACCCTGTGTAGCCCACTAGAGGAGAGACAGCTGAAGCCCTCCAGCCACCCTTTCCTGGTGCGTGTGCCAGTTCCTCCCACCTTCCCACGGTTGACCCTTCCTCGCCACCACCTCCTACTATACCCAAACACCAGGGTCGATGAGTCACCCTACCTGTCTGTGGGATGGCAGCAGCTCTCGGTATCTGCCAAAGGGCCACAACTTGGTTGTGGGTGGATGTTGGAAAACGAGGTAGCATCTGTGAGGCCTGCACAAATAACATGACTACATTTGTCCTTCACTGGGAACCAAACACCCAATTGTAGCGCCTGACTCTCAGAGGGTAGCGTTGCAGAGCAGTCTGAGGCTTACTCAAGGGAGGTGGTGTGGGCTAGTAATCACCATTTGTAGGTGCACAAAAATAACACTCAATAATTGATTGTCCAGTCTGTACTTTGCTTTATAAAAGTAAGAGTACATTTATTAAACACACACACTACTCAATACAATGCACCAATTTACAAGTAAACATAAGCTGTTGTAATTACTGTGTGACATTGCATAACATCTCCACCCCTCCAGCAAAGGGGGGGTGGGGTCTAGAACCACCACTTCCATGCATGCATATCAACTTCTCCCCAATGCAGATAGTTGAACATAACCTGGAGCGAGGGCCCTGCGCACTGGCACCATCCCAGTGGCAACCCACCCCATTACCTCAACAAGCATTAAAAAGGGGTAAACCTGCCTTGTTGACACATGACCCTGACTGAGCATCTCCTACTGACCATAAAGTATGCACCTCTATATCTTAAGGGCTAGCAGTCTGGGGACTTCACCTAAGCGCAGCAGCAAGAATCCATGTTTACGCACAATTTAGAAGGACAGTACTCATCACCTTGGTTGATCATTTGAATGCATTACAATTACAGCCCCTACAGGCATCACAGATGAAATCACAGGATTGCGCATATACAGCCAGACACCCTAGCAGGATTGTCTGGCAACATAGCCCCACTTGGCTTATGACATCTCCTTACACATGTGACTTATAGTCCCTTCAAAAGAAGTACTCCTGGCAACTACACTTCTCCTGCAGTGCGCCTCTTCACTTTAAAAGGAATCACAGGTAAAAGCATGGGATTACGTGAATACAGCCAGACCCCCTAGCAGGAAGGTCCAGCAACATAACTCCATTTAGCTTAACATCACCTTACACAGGTACTTCACTTTACACATGTGATTTTCAGTTCACCTAAAAATAAATAACCAATAGTAAATGCATTTTGGTGCAATTACACCACTTCACCTCCAGGGGATGCCCTTCTCCAGACATCCCCAACTCAGCCCTTCACTCCATGATGCACTTCATAGTACACCCTCAGCTGTCGAACATAAGCTCCAGCCTAGAAGGTGTTAAAGGCTGGCTGAGCCCATGAGGGGTTATTCTTTCAGATGCCCCGTGAAACTTATGGGTGGACTGTTCTTCTTTATGCTGGGGGAGGCTGCGGTGCTCCTGCAGCCCCCCTGCACCCCTTTTCACACATGAGGGTGACCCCCTCCTCTGGGGGCCACCAGGCACCAAAACGGCAGATTTCTTCGTGCTGGGGGGGGGAAGACTGCGCTTCTCCAGCAGCTCCCCCAGCACCTTTTCACAAGTGAGGGTGACCCCCCTCCTCTGGGGGCCACAAAGCACCAAAACGGCAGATTTCCAAATGCCTGGCGAGGCATTATGGGGCGCTTCATGCTCCTCTTTACCAGCCCCAGCCACTGGGAACACTCTCCTCCACCCTCGGGGTCTCTGATTCAGCAGGGTGCTGTCTTCACTGGCTCCCTGCACCAGCCTTTCACCTGTCTCTACTCCGTGGCCTCTCTTCTCCCTGCGCAGAGGCCACTGCTCCTGCGCACTGGTCCTGGGGGCAGTCAGGGGGTCTCTCCTTCCAACTGCCCATTGCACCAGGCTCCAGCACGTTCAGCCTCAGCAGACCACACCCCAGAGAGAGCTTCTCTTCCTGTGCAGGAACTTTTTAAAAGTTGAGTAGGGGGCTGGCAGGAAGTCTCTGTTGGTCCTATCAAACAGCGACACATCACGTCCCTGCCCCTGCTCCCTCCTTCTTGTCCAACCTCTGGGTTTGTTAAAAATGGCGTCGTCCAGTGTCTCGGGCCACATGTCTCTGAAGCCCCGTCTCTGAAGCCCAATCCCCCCATGCTGCCTTCCCTCCTTGGTGCAGCCTGGTGCCTGGCACCTAGTGATGGATGAGCCTGTAGCCCCACCCATCATCTCTTCATGGAGAGGAGGTCCTCGCTTGTGGAAGAAAGGTTATTAATCCATCCAGCTGAGGTCAGCCCTCAGCCTGGGTCTGGTCATGGCTGGCTCACAGAAATATGACAGTTCTGGAAGACCCAAAAGCAGTACAAATATGACTTTGGACTCTGCAGAATACTTATTTTCACATTAACTACATTGGACTTAAGTGCGTGTCTGGAATCTGTAGGCCTAATGGAAGTTAATCTAGACATGGGTCCCACATTCCCATAGGGGAATAATGAAGTAAAAAACCAGTAAGACATACTGACTTTCCCTGGCATGTTTCTTTCCAGTGTATAAAGCCTATTCCATGTCACCACCCAATACTGCATAAGTCATGCCACACCATTCGGTTTGTAGCTGCTCCTGGACTGCGCACGCTAGGAATCTCCCCTGCGCAGCCTGTACACGTGTGCACACGCATGTACACATGTGTCTGCATGTAACCAGCCCGGTGTCCCTTACTCCAGCTGCTGAACAGTGACTGGTCAAGCCAGGGGAACACCAGTAAAATCCCCATGCAGTCTCTTACATCCTGAGTTCACTGTGGGTGAGTCCCAACTTATGAGGCTCCCCCACAGTAAAAGCTCAACAATTAGGTGCTCAAAAAGCGAAAAATCCGGGGGGCCCATAGTGTCAGAACCACCTTCTAACACACGCCGCGCCCAGCTGATTCCTACAGGGAAGAAGTAGCCACTCTACATGGGTACACTTCCCGTAGTCAGCGATAACTAGTTATAAGGGGTTCTGACCAGACCCCCCTTACTCAGCAGTTATCCGCTCACACCACCTACTCCTCCCATCCATGAAATCTCCACACATGACAGGGATCCCAGACTACCTTAAGAACCCTCCGGGCTCTAGGTTAGATACCTCTAGGTCACTCATGGTCTACATGGACTCAGCCTAACTAGGCTCACCTTTGCCCTTGGGCATGCAACACTATGCCTACCACTTCTCAGGACAAGGGTCCAGTGCCTCAGCACTGATGCGGTCTTCTGGGATAGGTCTAAATCCCATCCCCTGGGTCACTAGCTGGTCTCCCTTCCAGAGTTTGTTCCAACCAGTACCCTCTCTCCGTTTGGTCCTTGCACCCCAAAGATGCAACCTCTCTGGACCCTCACCCTCAGCCTGCCGCTGAGGTCATTCTGCTGCCACCACCCTTTCGGGATGACTGTCTTCCCTGAAGAAAGTACAGCCACTCATGCTTTTCCTACACAGAAAAGCACCCTTTGGCCACTGGCCTGGCTTCCTGATTGGACCTCAGACCGGCCTCACCACCACACTGACAGTGCCAGGGAGGAACACTGAGGGTGCCTCATTAGACATCCTACAGCTCATTCCCCCGTCAGTAGCTCCACACGGAAACTACCCCAGAAACCTAGACCCATTCCTTGTTCTCCGCTGCAAGAACAGGGCCTATGCACCCTTCCCTCCGAGAGGCGCGCTCTCCTCCCGGAGTACCCTTAGAGATCCTGCGGGCCCCGAGTTAGCTAGACCCAGGCCCACCTCTCATGGCTCTCCCCGGACTCCCTGCAGCACCTTGGGAGACCGCCCAGGGACCTACATGGTCCCTGGATGGCCTGCACCACCCCTTATGAAGAGCAGGGTCCCTTCACTTAAGGTAGGCCCCACCTGCCTTCAGGTTAGTACTACCACCTTCAGCCAGGTACCCTAAAGATCCCGGCTAGGCCTGCACCACCCCTTCACGAAACACAGGGTCCCTTCACTTAAGATAGGCCCCACCTGTGTTCAGGGTGGTACTCCCTGGCAGAAGTCCACCTCCTGCTTCGAGCTAGGGAACCACCCCAATGCTCCTGGTCCTTGGGTCCAAGTCCCACAGGACCTACCTGACTGGTTACCGGCTAGGCCTCGCCCCAGCCACCACTTCAGGTTCCCTCCACCAGCTCCTGGTCCTGGGGTTCAAGTCCCACCGAACCTACCGGACTGGTCACCGGCCATCCGACACCTCAGGGTCCACCACTAACCCTTCCCCTGGAAACTAGGGAGCACATCGCCTCCACTCAGATCTCCACTGGGTCAGTTACCTAGCCCACCTAGGGTACCTAGGGGCTACCACTACACACCATCACTCAAGAACTAACCTCCTTGGGTGCCACCCACTACCAGGGGCCACCCCTGGGTTGCTCACCTCCCCACCAGTTAACCTGGGGAACTTGCCGGATA
Source organism: Triturus cristatus (assembly GCF_964204655.1). Lineage (NCBI taxonomy): Eukaryota > Metazoa > Chordata > Amphibia > Caudata > Salamandridae > Triturus > Triturus cristatus. The sequence goes on from NC_140588.1 coordinate 496,916,487, forward strand.
CTCAACTCTACCACACCCTCCTCCCACCGTGGGAAAAGTTTCTTGGGGTCCCCCACCATGGGAACCCCTGGGGCGCTACTACCCGGGGTAAAGAAACCTCCTGCCCCACCCTTCCAGTGGTTTTGGCCTGCGCCATTAGCAAGAAACTTCCAGTGGGAGAAGGATATCTGGGGCCCCTCCTGTGGTAACCCTCCCTGCCCTTAAAAAGCGTGGGAACCTCCCAGGACCCCTACTTCTCCTGTCCCCCTTGAAGGTCAATCCACCCCTACACCCCCACCTGTGATGTAGGTATCAGTTGCTGCCCCTATCTCTTGAGGAGACACCCTCCTCATGCAGGTGTAGTGTATGTAGTGTTAGGGTTCAAAGGTGTACAATATGGCTTAGAACATTTGTATGCAATCATTTCCTGGAAAGCACCATCCCGCTAGCCATTATAATCAACATAGCACGGTCATATCAATACAGCTTACATTTAAACCATAATAACTTCACATGACACATATGGGCACGGGACTTTCCACTCCCATACCTTTAGTTGACATAACCAAAACGTTGAACCTTTCTCAGAGCTTTGCGCTCTTCCATTTGCTCATTACTGCATAGGTAATGTGTGGCAAAACTGGACTTATCAAATGCTATAAATGCACACCAGAATGGGATACTATGTTTCCCGCCGCTAGACACCAATGTTGGAAAACGAGGCAGCATCTGTGAGGCCTGCACAAATAACATGACTACATTTGTCCTTCACTGGGAACCAAACACCCAATTGTAGCGCCTGACTCTCAGAGGGTAGCGTTGCAGAGCAGTCTGAGGCTTACTCAAGGGAGGTAGTGTGGGCTAGTAATCGCCATTTGCAGGTGCACAAAAATAACACTCAATAATTGATTGTCCAGTCTGTACTTTGCTTTATAAAAGTAAGAGTAGATTTATTAAACACACACACTACTCAATACTATGCACCAATTTACAAATATACATAAGCTGTTGGAATTACTTTGTGACATTGCATAACATCTCCACCCCCCCAGCAAAGGGGGGGGTGGGGTCTAGTACCACCACTCCCATGTATGCACATCAAATTTCCCCCAATGCAGATAGTTGAACATAACCTGGAGCGAGGGCCCTGCGCACTGGCACCATCCCAGTGGCGACCCACCCCATTACCTCAACAAGCATTAAAAAGGGGTAAACCTGCATTGGTGACACATGACCCTGACTGAGCACCTCCTACTGACCATAAAGTATGCACCTCTATATCTTAAGGGCTAGCAGTCTGGGGACTTCACCTAAGCGCAGCAGCAAGATTCCATGTTTACGCACACTTTAGAATGACAGTACTCATCACCTTGGTTGATCATTTGAATGCATTACAATTACAGCCCCTAAAGGCATCACAGATGAAATCACAGGATTGCGCATATACAGCCAGACACCCTAGCAGGACTGTCTGGCAACATAGCCCCACTTGGCTTATGACATCTCCCTACACATGTGACTTACAGTCCCTACGAAAAGAAGTACTCCTGGCAACTACACTTCTCCTGCAGTGCGCCTCTTCACTTTAAAAGGAATCACAGGTAAAAGCATGGGATTACGTAAATACAGCCAGACCCCCTAGCAGGAAGGTCCAGCAACATAATTCCATTTAGCTTAACATCACCTTACACAGGTACTTCACTTTACACATGTGACTTTCAGTCCACCTAAAAAGAAATACCCAATAGTAAATGCATTTCGGTGCAATTACACCACTTCACCTCCAAGGGATGCCCTTCTCCAGACATCCCCAACTCAGCCCTTCACTCCATGATGCACTTCATAGTACACCCTCAGCTGTCGAACATAAGCTCCAGCCTAGAAGTTGTTAAAGGCTGGCTGAGCCCATGAGGGGTTATTCTTTCAGATGCCCCGTGAAACTTATGGGTGGACTGTTCTTCTTTATGCTGGGGGAGGCTGCGGTGCTCCTGCAGCCCCCCTGCACCTCCTTTCACACATGAGGGTGACCCCCTCATGTGTGAAAAGCCACCAGGCACCAAAACGGCAGATTTCTTCGTGCTGGGGGGGAAAGACTGCGCTTCTCCAGCAGCTCCCCCAGCACCTTTTCACAAGTGAGGGTGACCCCCCTCCTCTGGGGCCACAAAGCACCAAAATGGCAGATTTCCAAATGCCTGGCAAGGCATTATGGGGCGCTTCATTACCAGCCCCAGCCACTGGGAACACTCTCCTCCGCCCTCGGGGCGTCTGACACACTGACTTTCCCTTATCCGCCCGACCTACTGCCAAGCTAGCGTTCACCCAGAAGCAATCGGTATTCTCCCACACTGCAGATCAGGACATCTGTTCTCAAAACGAGACGCCCGTTATCCACACGGTATCATTCCAAACATCTATCAGCGTACTGCTCATCCGTTTAACACAGCACAAGAATCTTGCTGCATAAAAAAAATATCCTGAACTTATGAATGAATACCCAGTCAGTCCTAATCAATTGATCTCTATACCTGAAAAGCCATCCAAAAAATAGAACAGGTTGTACGATCATCACTAGCATTACCCTGCAACGTTTTTCAGCTACTATGAAATTACATTGCCAATAGCATTGCACCATCTATCAGGCTGTTTATGCTATCTCCTGACAACTCCTTCATTTGCTATTCACACGCTAGACTGCCTTTTGAAGAATTGTGGTTTTTCCTGACGAAGGCGTACTTTTCGCCGAAACGCGCGTAGAAGATAACCATATGGCCACTGATCTGTTTTAATTTTAACTGTTGTTTGATGAATATTATTACACTGAATGTCTATATCATGTATAAATGCACTGTTGAATCACTCTTTTTATTGATTTGGTCTTTGATTCTGTGAGAATCATATTAACAATAAACACTAATGTGAATTCTTTTTAAAAAAATCTGTTTTGGCTATACTATTTGGACACATCTTAAATATCAACCTAGTAATTACATCAATTGCCTAGGAAGCTACTATTGCATTGTGTTATACCCTGTCCTAGGAATTATATTTCTTTTCCTTATACTCAGGGGGTCCCTGTTATTCACATAAAAAAAAAAACACTGACTTTCCCTGGCATGTTTCTTTCCAGTGTATAAAGCCTATTCCATGTCACCACCCAATACTGCATAAGTCCTGCCACACCATTTACTTTGTAGCTGCTCCTGGACTGCGCACTCTAGGAATCTCCCCTGCGCAGCCCGTACACGTGTGCACACGCAAGTACACGTGCCTGCATGTAACCAGCCCGGTGTCCCTTACTCCAGCTGCTGAACAGTGGCCTGGTCAAGCCAGGCGAACACCAGTAAAATCCCCATGCAGTCTCTTACATCCTGAGTTCACTGTAGGTGAGTCCTAACTTATGAGGCTCCCCCACAGTAAAAGCTCAACAATTAGATGCTCAAAAAGTGAAAAATCCGGGCGGCCCATAGTGTCAGAACCACCTTCTAACAGTGGAGAAAGAAGGAAGGAGAATAGAAAGAAAAGGAAAGGAGACAGAAAGAGAGAAGAGAACACAAGAAGACGTCAAAGTCGTCATCCAACTAGAAAAAATCGCACCGATGTGCAGGTGTCCATGGGTCAGACGGTCGGTCGTCACCATTCTGTAGTATGGGCTCCACCCCCCAAGACCGACAACTCGACACACTGAGCTCAGGCCCTTCGTCCCCGCATTGGGTCTCAAAGCTTCAACGGATCGGATCAATCACCAGCGTGGTCAGCAGAACTCTCCCGATCTTGTATCTGTCTCAGTAGAGCTTCCTGCTCCAACCAGCTCTCCTCTTCAGAGGGCTTTGCCCGGGCACCCCTCCTAGGGCCCCGTCTCCTGCCCGCCCTCCGCGGCCCTCCCGATGTTTGGCATCCCTCTGTCGTGTCCGACACATCCTCCACGGCCAAGCAGTCCCAAGGATGGCCTTCGCTTCCTGCATGTTATGGACGCTAGGCATTTCTGTGTTCCAGACGAAGGAGAGTCGGAACGGATGCCCCCATCTATAGCGTAGTCCCTGCTCCCATAGGAAGGTCGTGACTGGTCACAGCTCCTTTCGTCTTTGAAGGGCGAGGGGTGAGAGGTCCTGGTACACTCCCACCTGAAGGCCCTCGATCTCAACTGTTGGACGATCCCGAGTGGCAGCCATTATAACCTCTTTCTGCTACAGGAATGTAGGCATGTCAGGATGTCCTGCGGCTGTCCAGGGCCCGAGGCCAGGTGCCTGGCCCTGTGTGTGCGGTTCAGAGTGATCACCTGTTCTCTCAGGTCTGGAGCCATGTGTTTGAAAAGTCGAAGTACCCAGTCCTCTAGCTTGCCACCACCTGCTTGGAGTGGTACGCCTTTGATGCGGTTGTTGGAGCACCTCGAGCGGTTCTCCAGGTCTTCCAATTTAAGGCAGAGCTCCTCATGCCGTTCTCTGAGGTCGACTAGCTCACGGGCATGTTCGGTAAGCTCCTCCTCTCCCCTGTCGCCATTGCACTCCAGAGCATCCACTCTGTCTCCTACCTCACCGAGATCCGCCCTGAGCTGCTTGATATCAGAGGCCAAGTCTTGTCGCAACCCAGCAAAGTCGTCTTGCAGAGCTCCAATGAGCTGTGCCATGAAGGCTTTCGTGACTAGCTCAGCGGCGTGGCCTACGGCCGGATCCATTGTTCCTTTGCCTGAAGGGGAGCCGTGTGGATCCGTACTAGGCTTCCCTAGCTTCTTCCCACTCGGTTTCTGGAGAAAATCCTTAATGGAGGATTCCCTGCCCTAGATATCCTTCTTGGCGCGCTGAGTAGCAATGAGCGGCAGCCCGTGGATGGGGGCTGGTGTGTCCGCAGCAGCCGACGGGTCCCGTCTCAGGAGGTGTCACCGAGTTCCACTGGGGTTGGATCCCCTGCTCTGTCACCCTTCATGAAGGGCCGCTGTGTGAGGTGAGCAGGTCCGGCACCAAACCTGTCTGCGCACCTCACACACCAGCTATGCACAGTCCCCGAGCTCCGGGGTGTCCGCGTGAACCTGTGGGGGGCCTGCGTGCATTATCTCCTCCTTCGTAGCAGGTGTGTGGACTCCAATTGGCACGATCTCCCCACTGCCCAATCTGTGCCCACTTTGTAGGGCCAGTCACGCGTGGGGTCTCCTAGCACCTCTTCACCGCAACTGGCCCGGCACTCCTCTTCAGTCCACCAGCCAGGCCTTGCCTCCAACTCCATCGCCAGGGGCTCCCCTTTGGTCAGACGGCACCAGTGTAATGACCAAGCAGCTGGTACACTATGTCCCAGGGGGCGAGCAGCTCCTGCCACTGAAGTCGTGATCCCGCCACTGGGGCTGTCGCTGCTGTTGTGGGGTCAGTTACTCCGCAGCAACCCCCTGGCAGCATGCACCTCGGAGTGTGCCCGGCCTGCCTGTCTTTGAGAAGGGACCGAGACCACTCACACTTCCCAGGGTGGTGGAGGGTGAAGCTGGAGTGCCCGGCCTAGGCAACGTTCGGGCCCAATGAGTGATGTGCGGCCCACTCGGGAAGGGACCAGTAGCGAAGAAGTCAGAAGTCCCCCCCCCATGGCCCATAGGCCCTCGATCGCAGTCAGGACCGAGTCCAGGCCCGCAGGGTCCCTTCTTTGGCACACTCAGCGCCGCTGCCCAAGCGCCACTCCAAGTTTGTAGTCGCGGACTCCCAGCGCAGATCAGGCGTCCACCTTCGGCACCCTGCCCTTCGTGGCCGCATCCACTTCGCTGCAGGCTTAACCCCCGTGCCATACATCAGCCTCTAGATTGTCGCTGGCCTGGCCAGGAGAAGCCAGCGATGGGGCCCCCAAGCTCACCTGTCAAGTCCCGGGGTGGGATCGTCTACTGCTCCTTCCCGCTTTGGCCCCAGGGGTCCGCACCACCGGTGCACCCCGCTGCCTCTAGGCCGCACCTGCGGCCGCCGCCTCATGGTCCCAGGTCTCAGGAGGGCGTCCGCCCGACTCCACATGGGGCCACACTCCCGCCGGGTCAGGCGTCACTCCCCTTCGCCGCCACACCTCCTGCTTTCGACTGGGCTCCGCTGGCATCTACGACAGCGCGTGTCGCCGTCCACGCGCCTCTCCTCTAACTGCAGGCTCCTTCTGGCGGCTTCCGCGCCATCCCAGCCTCCGCCGCCACTCCCAGCTCGGAGCTCACTGCAACAGGATACCGTGGCAACAAAGGGCCGCACCTGGGTCTGCTGATGCCTTTAGCAGTCCAGAAGTTCTAAGACCTCTTTTCAACTATTTCTCGGGTCTCGAGACTGCTTATTGACGCCTTTAGTCGGCCTCAGCGAGCAGAGCCCCAGGGAAACGGTTCTACTCCGCCGCCATCTTGGCCAGGCCCCCTCCCAAGCATACATTTTAAAGGGTTAAAGATATCATGCAGAAAAATGTACACATTACAGTAACTGTTGAACAAATGAATGCAAGAAGATAGAGGGCAGATTTTAATGTGTTTAATATTTCAAGACTATACGTTCCCACTGCTTAATAAGCCTTGCTTTATCACTACATTCATTTGCTTTAAAATGTACCATTTGCCAATCTTTTTTCATTTCTTTCTCAGGAGAGGGACCCCAGGGTTGTCCATAAAACTTGTTCACATCGATCTCTATATAAAAATCATGCCCAACGTTTACGCCACACCACTTTCAAGTGTCACCAGCCGCAACAGTTTTTTAGTACAGTTGAGAATGGTTAGGCTAAACAATCAAGAATGAGCCCAAAAAATTATTACAGAACAAAAAAGGAAAAGAAGAAAGAAGAAAGAAGAGGACATCATCAAACATAAAATCAAATATAAGCCTTGGGTTTATCCTACTGTCCTGAGACATGTTTTAATTATTCTCTTAATAAAGTGGTATTTGAAAGGGTGGTAAGATCTTACCCTGATTTGATTAACACCTGTCTGACACTTAGAGAATGTAACCTGGAGGTAGTCGGTGCTTTCTCAGAGCTCTGTACCGGCATCAAATCCTTGTTGTCTAAGCCCAATAAGAAAACTAACTTAGACCCAGGTTGGTTTAATGCTGACTGTTCCTCAGCTAATAGAGCCCTTCGAAGGGCGCTTGCTAATAAACCTAGAGACAGTTCTCTGGTTAAATCACTTAGGCTGAGTTACAAGAAAGTTATCGCAATCAGAAAGGAGGAGATTATAAAAGAACATTGGGATAACCTCGTTCGGGCAAATATTTTAAAAAATGGAAAGGACTTTTGGCAGGCTGTTAAAGGTATGAGGTCTCTGGGAAATTCCATGTCGTCAATTAGTTGTAATATCTCCAGTGAGTCTTGGGAGGCCCACTTTAGTAAGATCTATGCTGCCCCGGATCCTCCCTCTGCTATTAAGGAGAACACTCCAATTACTAGGATCCGATTGATTTATCGGAGGTAGAGGAGGCCATCGAACAGAGCCTGGGATGTAAAGCCCCCGGCCCTGACGGCCTGCCTATTGACCTTATTAAAAGTTACCCAGATTTTTAGATAGGCGCCACTACTGTTAAATGTTTTTAAAAATGTAATCAATTCCCCTATACCTCACACTTGGTCCTCCAGTATTATAGTGCCGATTTTTAAGAAGGGGGACCGCTCAAACCCGAGTTGCTACAGGCCGATCTCCATGATCGATAGATAATACTTAGGGAGCGTACTGTATAACAAGATTAGGTCATGGGCCGAAGAATGTCAGATTTTACATCCATGTCAGCTGGGGTTCAGGAGTAACATCGGTACTGTGGAACAATGCCTTAACCTCAACTTGATCATCAGCAAATATAACATAGCTAAGAAAACACCTGTATATCTGGCATTCATGGACCTCACGTCGGCCTTTGACTTTGTTAACAGATCCCGGCTGTGGACAACCCTTTTAAACTCTGGATTGGAGGAGTCCCTCATTTCTTTTTAAGCTTATTTGCACAAAGATCTACACGCCCAGGTGCACATCATCAAGGATGGTGAGGTCTCCAAAGCCATTGATGTTGGTAGGGGGGTCAGGCAGGGTTGTGTCCTGGCCCCCCTCCTATTTATTTTATACATCAATGATTTAAATAAGTCTTTGGCAACATTAACTCAGGATGTCCTACTTATCAACAGCAATAAAATTCCTGCATTGTTATATGCCGATGACGCAGTGCTGATGTATCGCACCCCTAAAGCTCTCCGCATTTTGGTTCATGGCTTTGTAGAGTTTATGGCAGCCCTGGATCTATGCACCAATTTAAAAAAATCTTTTAATGGCGTGTGGGTCTAAGAAGTATTTTAATTCATCAATAGTTTTAAATTCCAACTGTTTATTGAGCACTCGCACTTTCCCATATCTTGGTTTGGTATTTGCATCTAATGGGCTGTGGACTGACCATGTGGCCTACTGTAGGAGGAAGTTTACAAATTCTATTAACACTATACTTGGGCTTCCCAAGCCGAGGAATGTAGAGGTGGTGTCCCCAACTGTCAAGATTTACAGACTCCAATGCATACCAGTTGCAACTTATTGCGCTGAAGTCTGGGGGCATACTAACAGTGTTAGCATCCAGGATCAAGAAAATAGATTCTGCCGCATCTCATCATCCAAATACGCTAGTCATTGTGAACTCAATCTTCCATACATTGAAGACTACGTTAAGGCTCGCCCAGCCCTATTTATTGGAAAAATCATGCGGCTCAATTAACTAGAGAGATAATCTCAGATTGTTTGAAATGTGACAGGGGGATGGATATGCCATGGTTGGCTGCGGTTCACAAAAGTCTAGTTAGTATGAACCTAGAATGTGTATTTTCAAACCCCTCAGACCTTGGCACTATCAGTAGTAAATCCCTTCAAAGGACTCTCTATGCATCGTATAAAAGTGCCAGATTGGTTACAGAACGCAAAAAAAGTCAGTGGCCAGATACATGCATATTGAGAACGTCACTCCCGCGGTTTCTATCTATTTGTTAAAACCAATTGGCCGCTGGGAAAGGGGCTTACTCTTTCGGCTGAGGACTGATACCATGAAATATATGTTATCATTCCCTGTGGGCTTTATTACTCACCTTGACCTTCTACCCTGTCCTTGCAATAATCAACACAAACAATCAATGCTGCACTTTTTATTCTTTTGTTCTTATTACCTAATTCTCACCAAAAGGTTTTTGATCCCTTATTTTAAAGCTTTACCTGTGATTGATTATAAGGCAGCTTATGGGATGGTCATTGCTCTAAATGATGATGAACGAACCTTTCGGGTTGGTTCTTTTTTGAAGGCGGCGGTGCGCACCCGTAATTCTATGCGCCCCTGCTGAACTATAGCACTTTATTTTATGTTTTTAAATCTGAACTGTTATGTGCTTTTATTGATTGTCTCATTATGAGACTGTGCACTGTATTACTGGAGGCCGAATTTTAATTCTAATTGATGTCGTAATTGATTTTATGTTTTTGTTCTTTTATGGATATGTACTTTTATCCGAATAAAGTTTATATTGATTGATTGATTGATTATTATCAAACTAAAAAAACATATATAAATGAGTACGCAAACTGAAAAGGTTAAAATGTATCACCATTGGATACAAGAAAATTAGATGAATATATTAATGTGTTGCCAAATCAGGGTGCAATAATATATGATATAAGAAAGTGGAACCTAGACATTAAAGATTGTACTAAAATGGATTATAGACCTAGATCAAATTTGTTTCTCAGTTGCCCCACATTCTATATGTGTGCATCATTATTTGGTAATTTGCAATCTAAAAGCTGAACAAACCATATCAAAAGATCAGAATTTATCTTATCAATCAAGATATTTCAAAACCATTAGAAATATTGAAAATTATTCTGGAATTATAGTGATGCCCTCATGCAAAGGGCCTAATATTATATTATGGCCAGGTGATACATTTGTGTGTGAGGCATTCAGACAGTTGAATGATACATCCTGTTATGAAGTCATTATTAGAGATAGATATATACAAATGAAACAGGATTATAGTCAAGTGTTTATTAGTTCCCTTGGTTCCAACTGGGATTACTAACACAGGATGAATATCAATGTCTCAAAAAATAGCAGTCTATTGCTTATGTATTGTATTTGCTATCAAAGGAATAAAAAAAAGTTGGATTGTGGAAGACCTATGCCTGTGGTTGTTGAATACTACAAAATATACAGATTTCTTTTTAAGACATTTTGTGGAGAGAGTTCTATCCTATCTAAAGAATATTTCAGATATCCTGAGCTGAATTTTTGATGTTATTTTGGAGGTATACTTTTGGTTTGTCACACTTTATATGACATATCCTTATACATGTATCCATCATGGTGAGGCCTCAAAGCAGAAGGACATTTGATTAAATTTAGACTTCTAAGATTACACAGACATAGCCAAATGCTTCTGAAAATGATGCATACTTGTTTGACTGAAAATATATTTTTGTTCATTGATACCCTATAAAGGCAACTGCAGGGAACTGCTATGGATATATGCTTCACCCCAGCTATGTGAATTTCCATACTGACGGGTGAGAGTAGCAGGTGCTCCAATGACAGCTCCAGGTACTCCATGGATGATGGATGAGAAGGTGCTTCTATGGGTATGATGCATAACCAACTTTTTTATCATATGGAAAGGAAATACATCTGAAATTACAGTAGATGAAATAAAAATGAATTGACCTTACTGTTTACTTCTACAATAAGTAATATAGATATAACATTATTGGATGCAAGATTATAGGTTTGTGGCAAAGATATCATAACTTCCACTGACAAAAAGGAAACTAAAGGGAACAGCATCTTTCATTCACAAAGTTCCACCTACCCCAAAATCTTGAAATGTAGTATTTCTTATAACGAATTGTTAAGAGCAAAATTAATATGTAGTAATCAAGATACATATCAACAAGAAGATGAAAACATTGTAGACCATCTGCGATGAAGGGGTTACACCGAAGATTTAATAAAACCAGTTCCTATTGGTGCCACTCCTTACAGTTCCTTAATAGGAACACAATAAAAAGCATGCCACGCGTGATTCACACAACATACATACGATTCTTTTTAGTGTAACCTGTAACGTCATACCGTATACTGAAGACGCCATACTAGTGTGTCATGGTCTTGCAGGGCAGGAGGGGGCCTGGAGTCACACCTGCATCAAGGCCGTCCTCGGCCTTTGTGCCTAAATTGATCCCCGGAGACTGCATCTTGTGTTCTTATTAAGGAAAGGTAAGGAGTGGCACCAATAGGAACTAGTTTCCTATAGGTTACATCAAAATGGTCGCACACTGCTGACCTACCTGCGTGTTACCCCAAAGAACTGTGGTCCCTGTAGTCAGCGTCGGCGGATACACCTATGCTCGTGTCGTGAGTGCAAGTGTGAATAGCGTTAGCCATCCCTGTACACGTGTTTCGAGGTAGTTGCCTCTCGTCAGCAGGGAGTAGGAAAGAGTGTAGGGTTGCAATGTAAGCTGCTAAAATCATTATCAGGTCTAGCACCTCTCGTAGCAACGCAGGTGCGTAACCTGAGTCCGTCGACTCCCCGGCTCAGAGAGCCACTAAATAGTTACATCAAATTGGTCGCACACTGCTGACCTACCTGCGTGTTACCCCAAAGAACTGTGGTCCCTGTAGTCAGCGTCGGCGGATACACCTATGCTCGTGTCGTGAGTGCAAGTGTGAATAGCGTTAGCCATCCCTGGACACGTGTTTCGAGGTAGTTTCCTCTCGTCAGCAGGGAGTAGGAAAGAGTGTAGGGTTGCAATGTAAGCTGCTAAAATCATTATCAGGTCTAGTACCTCTCGTAGCAACGCAGGTGCGTAACCTGAGTCCGTCGACTCCCCGGCTCAGAGAGCCACTAAATAGTTACATCAAAATGGTCGCACACTGCTGACCTACCTGCGTGTTACCCCAAAGAACTGTGGTCCCTGTAGTCAGCGTCGGCGGATACACCTATGCTCGTGTCGTGAGTGCAAGTATGAATAGCGTTAGCCATCCCTGGACACGTGTTTCGAGGTAGTTGCCTCTCGTCAGCAGGGAGTAGGAAAGAGTGTAGGGTTGCAATGTAAGCTGCTAAAATCATTATCAGGTCTAGTACCTCTTGTAGCAACGCAGGTGCGTAACCTGAGTCCGTCGACTCCCCGGCTCAGAGAGCCACTAAATAGTTACATCAAAATGGTCGCACACTGCTGACCTACCTGCGTGTTACCCCAAAGAACTGTGGTCCCTGTAGTCAGCGTCGGCGGATACACCTATGCTCGTGTCGTGAGTGCAAGTGTGAATAGCGTTAGCCATCCCTGGACACGTGTTTCGAGGTAGTTGCCTCTCGTCAGCAGGGAGTAGGAAAGAGTGTAGGGTTGCAATGTAAGCTGCTAAAATCATTATTAGGTCTAGTACCTCTCGTAGCAACGCAGGTGCGTAACCTGAGTCCGTCGACTCCCCGGCTCAGAGAGCCACTAAATAGTTACATCAAAATGGTCGCACACTGCTGACCTACCTGCGTGTTACCCCAAAGAACTGTGGTCCCTGTAGTCAGCGTCGGCGGATACACCTATGCTCGTGTCGTGAGTGCAAGTGTGAATAGCGTTAGCCATCCCTGGACACGTGTTTCGAGGTAGTTGCCTCTCGTCAGCAGGGAGTAGGAAAGAGTGTAGGGTTGCAATGTAAGCTGCTAAAATCATTATCAGGTCTAGTACCTCTCGTAGCAACGCAGGTGCGTAACCTGAGTCCGTCGACTCCCCGGCTCAGAGGCTGAGAGGCTCAGGGACCACAGTTCATTGGGGTAACACGTAGGTAGGTCAGCAGTGTGCGACCATTTTGTTTAGTTATTTAGTGGCTCCCTGAGCCCCGAGAGCCGACGGGCTCTAGGTTACGCACCTGCGTTGCTACGAGAGGTACCAGACCTGATATGATTTTAGCAGCCTACACTAGCAACCCTACACTCTTCCTACTCCCTGCTGACGAGAGGCAACTACCTCGAAACACGTGTCCAGGGATGGCTAACGCTACTCTGACTTGCACGCACCACTGAGCATAGGCGTACCCGCCGACGCTGACTACAGGGACCACAGTTCATTGGGGTAACACGTAGGTAGGTCAGCAGTGTGCGACCATTTTGTTTAGTTTCCTATAGGTCCTGATGAACAGCCAATAGGGGAAAGGCTCAAAAATGTTGACCTATTTGAAGAGATAGACTCATTGTAGACTAGGTTTCAGTGGGTGTAGACGTCCGAAGAAGTCTCTCCACCATCAAAGGGTCAAGTAGCGTAAAGCCACAATTGCAAGGGTTCACTCTAAGATGCTCCCTCCCTGAAGGCAAGAAAGGAGTAGGGCTATTTTAATTAGCCACAGGTAACATTCCCATCATGCATCAGGCGAGGCACTCTGATACAGCCCTGAATGCACTTTTCCACAATGTCGTCAGTATACCTTTCTCGCAATAATTTGTTGTTGGTTCCCGGACCTTCTCCGGTGTGAATCATTACAGCCTTCCTTTGTAGGCTCAAGTCATATTATTGTAACTTCTTCCCTCCTTGCCTATCTAGTAAAGACATTAGTCTGCCTAAAAGAGCGCTTCTTCACCTGCAATACAAAATGTGAGAAAGAACAGATTCCACAGTACACATGAAATTCAACTATGAATTCTAAAGCAGAGTTGTCAGGGACTTACATTTCAGGCCTACAATTTCAGCTAACATAAGGAAGCACCATGTAAGATTTACGCTTTCACATAAAAGTAAAAAAAATATCAAATCTAATGCAGTTACCTACATTGAAATGTCAAAATTAATAAGCACATTTAATATATGAATAATTGTCAGTTTCACAACACTGGTATATTCCATATAGGTACCCTATACAGGCGCAGGTAGCATTACAACCTTTCACCTATATTCTTCCCTACATTACATACATAACGGTTCTTAGGGACTGACCTTGTACCTAGATACAACACTAGATTCAGAACGGGGGTTTTTCCCTAGTTTGAATCTCATACATTATGCATGAGGCTTCCTAAAAGCACAGCAGGGCTAACAGCAGCACTAACATCTCCTGTATAATATCTCTGTATAAAGTTTAGGCCCGACGTTATATTTTAGGCCGACACAGTAACACAGCAAGGTAGGACCCCTGGGGAGAGCTATGGGTATATATACATCACATCTTGCTGAGAAGGACAGAAGAGACTGAGACTTACCGGCTAACACACTGACCAGAGACGCTGAGGTTCTTGCATGCAGACGCTCCAGCTCGGAGTGGTCTAACATCCCTAACGGGGTGTCTAACTCGAGACCAGGATGGGGTCCCATATTCTCTCATTCTCAGGTAATGGGGTTGACTAGATCCTAGAGGGATTCTTGGCATAACACCTACACAGAAGCTAGGTGTATTTAGGTACATCTTGCTAGGGAGGCATCGTGGGAGTACCCACTTTTTTATGATGTGTTTTATATACTCATATTTATTCATGATTATTGCAAGATGGTAGAACTTTACCATCCCTTTACTTTCATAGTACTTCTAATCATATATCTCTGCTACAGTCTAATGGTTGTTGCAGCGCATCTATTCTAGACTAGAATAACAACTGTTCAATAAATTCTTATTGAAAACGCCCAGCCTGTTTATTCTGTGTATCTCTCTGAGACCAACTAAGTGAGCACGAGTGACTGAGCGAAAAGTAGTATATTGTTTCCACGATTCTGACGGATCAGGTTTGTCATGTTCTGAGGTTGCCAGAATCTATTCTCTCCTTGGTAAGTGGAGATTATAGTGGCACTGTGAGCTAGCTCATACAGACAAGTTAACAAACACGGTAGGGGTGCACGGAATCAGTCTGCCACCAGTCCCACAGTTTATGTTATTCAAACACGCAGATCCTGTATAGGTCATATAGGAACTACACGACATGGCGCCGCCAACGTTGGTTGGGTACCTATTTAACAGTAGAATCTGAGTAGTTTAGTCATACTATTCTCAGAGACCCCTACTCCCAAAACACCAGAGATATCTGGAGTGGGTAGGCGCAAACTCCACCACAGCTGAGTAGGCTACAAAAAAAAATCTATTTAGTGGCTGTTGGTTTATCAAGCTTTAAGGACACAGTGTTCCTAAAATTAAGCAAAAAAACCTTATCTTAGTTCCCTTGGAAAGCTCTTCTTTACTTAAGAAATGACTGAGGAAAGAGATAACGTAGTACAAGATCTAAGCCTCTCAGCCGGAGAGGAAGATGCAGACGCAATACACATTGCACCACATGTTAGAAATACAGTCACCCTGAAACTGCTAGAGCATGGTTTAACATCTAGGGGTTGCATAGTAGTATTCGTGATTGAGGCCCATGAATCATATAGAACAAAGATATTTTATATATGGGTTACATTCCCAGCAGCAAATGCAAGAACATAAACATTTCACTTCCACACAGTAGGTGATGCACCAGCGGACTATTGTTCATATTAGGACATTGAGGTTCCGCTCAAGTACCAGGAACACTTATACGGGTTTAAAGAAGCCCTACCCCACATAAGAAGAAGAGTGAGACTCGGCCTGCTCGGAAGAGAAGGAGCAACATGACCAATATTAGCGGCCTACACACCACATCCTGACATTGAAGCAATGCCACCAGGAGACTTACTCACACAACACAAAGAATTGATAAAAATCTACAGAAACTTTACACAATTCGTCATGAGGACACTTACAGTTCAACCAGCAATGGTTACAACAAAAGGAGCTCAAGCTCAGACAACAAAAACTAAAATCACACCACAAACATTACACGCAGTGATGGGTAAAATGCCCACAAAACGTGCCATTCTGGGTAGCTCAGAAAATAACACAGCTAGAGGCAGTATTCCTGAATACTACCCCATATGAAAAACACAGAATGCTAACAATCTGGTTGCCCATCGGGATAACACCACAAATAGAGGATTGTACCACTTGGGGTACGGTCTTTGCTGTCATTTATACCAGGACTCATGGCATCCCGTCATTAGCAGTAGTACCAGATGTATTTAGACAAATACAAAACGAGTACGGAGCAGAGCCTGCCCTGAACTTAGGGATGAAGTTACTAGGTAACTATGCCCAGGTATCAGCCATAATATTAGCTAATATTAAAGGGGAAGCAGCTTCAGTGGCCATCCACCAACACCTAAGGGAGTTCAGTCATTTAGAACAGAAACACGAACTACCAAAAATAATTGAAACTGCATATGCAAAATTAGGCAGAGACAGTTTGGGTGGGAAAGCTTTAAAACCACAACTGATGGGCAGTCCTGAAAAGGAAATTTCCAAGCAGACACCTGCTTCAACAAAGAAGAAGTGGGACAATAAAAAACAATTAAACTTTAAAGGAAATAGATCTCAATCCAGAGGTAGATCTCCTCCACAGGAGCCCTCTGAAAAGAGGTATAACCTTAGGGATAATATTAGGAAACCTGACAGGTATCAGGATACTGATACACGTTCCTCTCGTTCTTTTCAGGGTTCATCGAAAAACTCAGAAAGGGAAGAACGGTCAGACAGACAAGAAGAGCATACAAAGTCCAGAGACAAGCAGCATGCTCAAGATTACACTTCTAAAAAGGAATAGAAACTAAAGCAAAAGCCACAGTTCAAAAAGAAGAAGGTTGCAGGTCTAAAGATCAGACATGCCCAGAATTCTGAGGACTCGACTACTGAATGGGGAATGGGCTCTGACGATGCTAGACAGTGCGGCAGAAGTAACAATAGCTCACCAGAACCTGATGGAATTTCTGGTGACAGCGGACTTGAATGATTATATCACGGTGAAAACACCTGATACTAGGGTAAGTGTCCCACATAAGTTATATGAAATAACACTGCAAATGGAGGGGGACAAATGTAGGACAGTTAGAGGTCTCTTTTGGGAGAACCTATCGTTTGGCTATGACATTTTGTTAGCTGACCAAGATTGTCCGCCAGTATTTGTCCTGGATTGCCCTAAAGGGGAAACTGTAATTTTACTGGCATTCTCGGACCATATTCCCAAGCACCTAAAACACACATATGCACAGGAGTGGGCAGTAGCCCAAGCCCCTGCGTTATACAAAAACCATGTTGGATGGGATGAGGATTCAACCCACCACATTATTCCTTTAAAAAAAACACTCTGACTGCACAGAGGCGGTATCCAATAAAGAAAGAAGCTAAAAAACAGGTCAGGGAGATCTTAGATCAACTTGAATATCAGGTGGTGATTGAAACATGCACCTCTCAAGTGAATAACCCTTTGTTTTCGGTATCAAAAACAGACAATTCATATTGTTTAGTTTTAGATTACAGACATTTAAACACTTGCACTAAGACGTTTGCAGTTCAAAGTGCACACAGTGGCGCTTTAATGAATAATTTTGTGCGGAAAAAATATAAAACTGCATTTGATATCTCAAATGGATTTTTCTGCCAATATATAGTGCCTGAAAGCAGGTATTTAACAGCATTCTCAGCGCTAGGGTCCCAGCATCAATTTTGTAGACTTGCCCAAGGGCATAAGAACAGCCCGGGGTTGTTTTCGGCCAGAGTAACTGAATTACTTCAAAATCTGGATGAGGAGGCATTGCCCTATGTGGATGATATTTATCTCACGGGCGATGACCTAGAGGAGCACTTGAACAGAGTGAATACCATAATTTTAGGATTTGCATCTGAGGGCTACAAATTCAACTTTAAGCAATCAAAAATTGCCCACCTCAGTGTCCTGTTTTTAGGATATGAGCTTCAAGTGTAGGGAAAAGCCTGGCAGCCAATTTTTTTTTAGAAATGTGCGCTGTTCCAACCTCCCAAACCATTGAAAAATGTTCACTCAAACCTGGGATTCCTAAATTTTGGTAGAACGTACATTTTGGATTATGCAGAAAGAGTAAAACCATTCTACAATTTAATAAAAACCTGACTCTTCAGTTAAACAATGGACACAGGAACACACAGACACACTTCGTTCCTTACAAGCTGACATGATAGCTTCCAAAGACTTACAGACATGCGTAAACGTATGCAACCTGGTGATCCATATAGTTGAGGGCCAATCTGGGTACACCTATCTAACACATAATGAAGGTGAAACAGTACCAATTGCATACAAGTCAAATTTGTACACAAATGATGAGATGCGCTTCGCATCTTCAGAAAAAATTCTAACGGCAGTACAGACTGCTGTAGTGAGAGAAAGAGCACTGGCTCAAGGGAAACTAATAATAGTAGTGACTCCAGTTCCAGCCTCAGAGGCTGCTACAAAAACAAGAGTTCCTAACGCTAAAGCCTTATATCCAAGATGGATACAATGGGCTAATTCTTTCTCTGCAACAGATGTAGAATAAAGGTATGACCCAAATCTAAATACACAGGCATTTCTGCAATACGAACAAGAATATCCTCTACCAAACAAATTAATGCCTCTAGATCAGTATGAATATATAATTTACACGGATCAGCTCAACCAGCCATAGGAAGTAAGCAACAATATAGCGTGGCATGCAAAATCGTTAAAGGTCGCATGCGAGATGGAAAGTCACCCAAGTTGTACAAAAACGCAATCTCTGGGAGACTGCACAGCACAGCTGGCAGAGTTAAAAGCCTTGATACTGCCACTGGTAAATACGGATCGAGAATTCCCCACACTAATTGTGTGCTATTGATTTTACTGTGTGTAGTCATATAATGAATATTTGAAGCACTGGGTTTAAAACGGGTTCCAAGATGCAAAAAGTGGCACGATTAAGCACATAATGCTATGGGAACAGGTAGTGGAGTTGAAAACCGAACTACCGAGAGCTCACGTGATACATACACTGAGTCATCAGAGTGATGGCATTCACGTTGAAGGGAATTCATTGGCTGATGAAGCCGCAAAGGGAGCTGTACGCACGGTTTCCGTAGCTGCAATCACTCATTCTAACACGAGAATACACAGTGAGATTATGGTGGCTGTCATTACTTCACGCAAAAACAGCAAAGCAGTACCAAAAAAGTTTCCACTCAAGTACTCCTACAAGTTAGATGCCAATAACATTCCATTTGCTCAGATTCCTGGAGTGGGGAATAGAGTAATTCCGAACATGGATCGTAGGTTAGGTTTAATTCTAGCAGCACATGAAGGGATAGGTTCGGCACATGCAGCAGTCACGGCGACTGTTTCTTTATTGAAACAACGCTATTGGTGGCCTGGTTTAACAAAGCAGACTAAAGACTATGGGGGTCATTAGGATGGCGGGAAGACTTGAGTCCGTCCCCCATCCTAGCGGTAACGGGACCACCCACCTGTCATGCAGCAGTCCCGCACCACTAATCATGATGCGACAGCCACCGCGGCGGTCACATCTGGCATTTTAACATTGCGGCAGGTGCTGCTGGCTGCAGCACCCGCCGCAATGTCAAATAGCCATGTTACAGGCATCGCGTGGTGCCTGCCACCTTGTGCATGGAAATAGATGGGGGTACCATGGATACCCCCCAGTGCACAACTGCCCCCCGGGGGCCCGTAACGGGCCCCCTGAAGCCAACCTCCACCAACCTTTCCATGGCGGTGGAACAGCCATGTAAAGGCTGGCTGATGCCAGCATTGTGATCGGACTGGCAGTGCCTTCGAGGCACCGCCCCCATATCCACGGCCTTAACCGCTCCGCCAGGCAATCATTACGATTGCCTGTGGCGGAAGTGTGGTGGGCGGGCTTTGCGCCGCCACGCTTGCGGAACAATTCCCCCCACCATCCTGATCTGGCGGGGGGAAATGGGCATGCAGATGGACGCCGGGCCGGCAGTGGCAATCCCTCCGCCATTGTAATGAGCCCCTAGGTCTTGAAATGCGACATCTTCCAGCAGATGAAAGTTTCCACCGTATCACGTCCAGCACAGACACCTTTATTAATATCAGGCAAACCACTAGCGTGTGTTTACTTGGACCACTGCGGCCCCTTACAAAGAGATGGAGCTTACAGGTATATCATGGTTGCAGTGGATACCTGCTCAAGATTCCTATGGGTGTGGCCCCAACGCTCGACTGACGCTCCAAATGTTATAAAAGATTGGTGAGTCTTTATAGGGACATACGCAATTGGCACATTACATTCTGACAAGGGCCCTGTGCGTAGCTCTCTGGCTTTAAAGGAGGCCATGCGAGGATTGGGTGTAGCAATGCGGTACTCCTCTCCATACCATTCTGAGGGAAATTAGGTCGTGGAGAGGAAAAACCAAGAATTGAAGCAATCTTTAACGGCTAGAGTATTAGACACAGGTGAGAGTTGGGTAAAACATCTGTATGAATTGCAGCAAGCATTGAATGCCAAGAAGTTCTCTAGGGGGGGTCACTCCATATGAGGTTCTATTTGGGACAAGAATGCGGGTACCTGATCTTGATTGTGAAGGTGCAGTGGCGGATGAAAAACCTTTTGACATCCATGATCATTTGGTTGTTTTACAGAATCTAAATGAATCCAGTACACAACAAAGTAATGTCCATATGAAGCAAACCACCACTGGTGATCTCAAATCAGTCATGGCAGACCTGTCTGGATCCCAAAAGTCGGGGATCTGGTCAGAGAGAAAATAGCAGACAAGAAAGAATTTGGGCCAGCATGCACAAAGCCTGTACAGGTTCTAACAGTTGAAGGAACAAGAACTGTACTTCTACCGCCTCTTGCTGGAAAAAAGGAGAAAAGATTTGTTTCAATCGACCTAATCAAACCACACTATGTGGCAGATACTGAGTAGTAGGCTGCGTGAACTCCATAGTAGCAGACGCCCTAATTCAAGAAGTTCAAACGGAAAGACTCATCATGTTCGAAGAACCTCCTGAACGGAATGAGGGACTATGTAACAATGCTATGTAACTAGCTACCCTTGACCTGAAGTTCAAATTCAGAATCAAAATGAAAGACAAATTTCAGTTTGACCAAATACAGATGTCTACATCAACATGCCTTGACACAGCAACCTACGATTTCCACAAATCCTGATTCAATACCAACAATTGATCAAAATGCTTCTGGCTACTTCACAAACTGCGTTACATTTGCTGTGAATCCAAGTGAACCTGAAACGAGACCAGCCCAACAATCACACAAAGAGCAAGTTAAAGACTTTCTGAACTTTCTTTAAAAATCCTGGTGACACCTTCGGTAGAACTATGGGTAATCACCGGGATGCTTTTCTTTCTTTTCTGGTTAGGCTTAGTAATAGTTTTTAGCATGCTTATTAATGAAAAATACCTTTGACAAAGCTCTGCAGCCCAAACTGTGAATTTAATTTTAAAGCCACATCATTCATCTGATTGAGAACATGGGACTTGTCATCAGTGAACATTACAGCAATTCCTCTACTTGATGGTATAGTTTGGAACAAGGTTGATTTCGATAGAATTGCTCCGACCAAACTTTTAAGAATTCCTCATTTATTTAAAATATCGTTGAGTGATATCATTACCTCAAGTACATTTTCTGATGATTGGGACTTTGAAACTGTAAATAATATGTTGTCTGATTTGGACAAATCTGCTGCATTTTGGAATAGTGAAACATTGGAAAGCACATCAGATTTCAAAACAATGTATTGTTATCAGCACTATGGTCATCATTTTCTGCATAAATCTGCTAATCCTAGAAATGTGTTCACTTACCACCGGTGGGAACATTGTCCACCACCGCCGAAAGGCAGTTCAAAAACATTTACACAAATGTTTCCATATTTTTTAGGGTTTAATATGTCTGACCCAGCTTCATATTATTATAAGGTCGCACCAACATCAGCACAGAAAAATATGTTAACAAACACCAAACAGATTTACTCTGCTTCGTTTATTGCCCGATTGTCTGAGCAAGGTTTTGACTTATGGAAAAACACCATAGACTTAAAATTAGTCTGGGGTACCAGAGAATGGCAAGTTCAGGGAACACAAGCTTTGTTTAGAGCATGCCTTAGCCCTCAATAGATCATGTTTTTGAATGAGACAGTGCAACAGAAGTCTTGCCTTGGACTAGCCGAGAACAAAGACTTAAACACACCTCGGCTGCCGACTCCATCATACACTGAGGATAACATAACATCACAGAATGAGATTACAGTAGATGACATTATACAATACAACAGGTCAGACCCCGATTGAAAGAAATGGTTGATTTGGCCCACTGACACCAATAGTTGTCAGGCGAGATTCATGGGTAAAACCGAAGGGTTCAGTATCCATAGGCCAGATCCACGTTATGTACAGAGAGAACATCCAGGGGTAGTGACATCCTGCAGTGTTGGGAAGTTGTGCCTTGATTGGCTAAAAACCTCAACACTTACGAAGGTGAAACAACACTTATCCTTACTGTCACAGGACTTGGAACTCAGGGATTTTTTACTAGATTCCAGGAAGCCATGTCAGAAATGTTTCATTTATGCTGTCTACAATGAAATATGGAAAATATCCCAACAAGAGGCCGCAGAGAGATTATGTGAAATAGACCATGCAAATCTAGAAAGATCTCTAACAGTGGTAACAATGGGTTAACTACATTGACCTCCAGGATATATTCCTTAGGCAACTTTGTATCTTCTGCGATAGACATACTAGAACAAGAGTTGGCCATATTACAACACGAGCAATCTCAATTACATTCTATTATGTTGTTAAGCTGGATGCTGCAATCTTTGCGTGCAGGCCATGTGTCTTGGCGTTATATTACCACGTCTCTGTTCTCTGAATACAATCTAACAGATAAACAGATAGAAATGGCACACAAGGGAGTAAAATATACAATGCTGCGTATTGAAAAACTGGATAGATCAGCATTTACAGTGGCAGAATTACCATCCACAGAATAGCTAATACATGGCCACATAACTCTACCGGTCACTACTTTTCAGTTTTAGTATTGCCTTGAACAAAAGCAGGCAGGCAGATATGGAGAAATGGGTAAGAAATACATTAAGGAATCATGGGAATTACTATACAGATTTCGATGCCGGAGTGGAGCTCGAGAAGTGTTTCTAAGCGGTACGAACATATGCCTAGATATAATGCTGCACGGGCTTGTAATGGTTCTGGAGTGAACTTGGCCTGCTATTTGAGGGGTGCCACAGCTGCAGTGATTACCCCGGCATTCAGGCTACTTTCAAATGGGAGTTACTTGATGCTGAACATTCAAGGCTGCTGCGGAATGCTCCCGGGCATTGCATATCTGGTAACCGTGAGCTCCAGGGTTACTAGTTGTATGCAAGTATTGTTTCCACCGACACATACAGTCAGGAAGGTGCCGTTATGGCCTTCACTGAATGTTTCTTTAATACGGTTTGATACACTAAGCAGTATAAAAGCCATGCATTTACAGAAGTCTGTACCCTTAACCTCCGCTCGAGAGACTTTTTGATCTCCAGATCACAAGGTCTTCGGCAGAGATACAGGCGCTTATCCATACCAACTGCCCTTTCCATTTCACGGAAATGGTAAATTGTATCTTGAACAAGTCTGATACGACAGGCATAGTCCACCTATTTACAAACATAGGTTCTGGACTTCTGGCCACCTTTCAGTCAGTACTTAGAGTTATACCAAACTTCATACACTCCGTTTTCGGAAGCATCTTTGGAGGACTTCCGCTCATCCTGTTTCTAGTAGCAGGTATCCTGATTGTTTTCCATCTGCTACGCAATGGACGTCCCAGTCACCAAGGAGATATAAAAAGCACTCCTGGAGCGTAAATAACGTGACCGCATGGTACAACATCTGGGCACACCTCGCCTAAGAGAACTAAGTGCATCATGGTTCTTGTCATTTCTACTAGTCTGGAAGGACTGCATCTTACTTGTATTCCAATGCCTGTTTTGCGGAGAAAAATGCGTGTTAGACCTTTGTTTGACACTCCCATCACGTGTGCAACCGGACGTGAATGCTTTACTGGACCCGATAACGGCCCATGTTCTGCAGTGTCCTCAGCGTATTCCGATGTTGATGGCAGCATTCCTTGAGTAATAGCACCTGTTGGTATGGACACCGGCTCCTCCTCTGACACCCAGGCTTTGGACGGCTCACAGGCTGTCCCAGCACTGGGTGTGGACAGTGTGGAACATCATCTGTGCTCAATTGACGTACTCTGCGAGGGGCTACAGGGGCCGTCTACTGCGGAAGCAAGCAACGAAAATGTTGCGTCTACCAGCCAGGACACATAAACATTTGACTCATTTGGCTCATCGTGTGCTGGAAGAAACTTTCCCTTTTTTAAACAAGCTCAAATTTGGAACTCAAAAACAAAATTGACATTCCTTTCATTTATTGGACATACATGGCCTTCTAATGCTTATAGTGGTTCGGACTATAACTACGGACACTTTAGAGCTAGTGCTTGCAAATTGTTTATATTTTTTAACATTTTTAAGTTTAAAAAAAAGAAAATTAATAAGTTTCAAACATTTTTGCACAAAAAAATGTTTTTATAAACTTTGTGCGTACCAATAGCTAGTTAGGCTAGTAGTATGGTAATAAGTTACATATATCGTCCAGTCGGAAGAGGAGTGGGTGTTATATTCCATATAGGTACCCTAAATAGGTGAAGGTAACATTGCAACCTTTCACCTATATTCTTCCCTTCATTACATACATAACGGTTCTTAGGGACTGACCTTTTACGTACATACAACACTGCATTCCGAACGAGGGATTTTCCCTAATTTGAATCTCATACATTATGCATGAGGCTTCTTGGAAGCACAGCAGGACTAACAGCAGGACTAACATCTCCTGTATAATATCTCTGTATAAAGTTCAGGCCCGACGTCATCCTTTAGGCCAACACAGTAACACAAAAAGGTAGGACCCCTGGGGAGACCCATGGGTATATATACATCACATCTTGCTTAGAAGGATAGCGGAGACCAAGACTTCCCGGCTGACACACTGACCAGAGACGCTGAGGTTCCAGCATTCAGACACTCCAGCTTGCAGTGGTCTAACATCCCTCACGGGGTGTCCAACTTGAGACGAGGATGGGGTCCCATATTCTCTCATTCTCAGGTAATGGGATTGACTAGATCCTAGAGGGATTCTTGGCAGAACACCTACACAGATGCTAAGTACATTTAGTGGCATCTAGTTAGGGAGGCACCGTAGGAGTACGCACTTTTATATCATGTGTTTTATATACTCATATTTATTGCATGATGGTAGAACTTTACCATAACTTTACTTTCATAGTACTTCTAATCATATATCTCTGCTACTGTCTAATGGTTGTTGTAGCGCATCCATTCTACACTAGAATAACAACTGTTCAATAAATTCTTATTGAAAACGCCCAGCCTGTTTATTTTGTTTATCTCTCTGAGACCAACTAAGTGAGCACGAGTGACTGAGCGAAAGGTCGTATATTGTTTCCACGATTCTGAGGGATCTGGGATGTCATGTTCTGAGGTTGCGAGACTCTATTCTCTCCTTGGTAAGAGGAGATTATAGTGGCACTGTGAGCTAGCTGATACAGACAGGCTAACATACCCGTGGGGGTGCATAGAATCAGTCTGCCACCAGTCCCACATTGAGTCATCATAAAACACTTCAAAACATCCTTTCAGATCAGACTGATCTAAATGGATATCGACGCTAATCTTCTTTTTCTTAACTCCTCCATTCTCTTCAAATTCTCATAGTGACTGTCCTGCAGTCTTTCCATCCTTCTCTCTCTTTCCCTTATAGCAATCACCACTTGTCTCACCTTGTGCCACTTACATACCAATACCATCCCTACAAAGATAATGATACAGATTATAACAATCATAACTGGTTTCAAGATGGATCCAAAGATTCCACTTCCTAGATTTTCAAACCTACTTCCAACTGCGCCAAATCCTTTTCCAATCTTATACCAAACTCCTTCAGCAGCCAGATCTTGTATTTCATGATGTATATCAGTGATGTAGTTAATATATCCCCTCAGATTTTCACTTCTGTCATGGATAGAAGTACAACACTGTTGGAACATCAGCATCCAACAGACTCTGCCTTCTTTTGCCATTAACACATCTAATGTAAGATGGTTCTGCATCACCACCGGAGAAGGATTCCCCACAGCTTGGCTCAGTGGCCCCTGGGAGCACAGCAGAGGGTTCAAAAAGGCATAATACTGGCAAGTGCCCTTTGCTGTAGTGGGCCATTGTCCATGTTCTATCACCCTAAGCATGGAAGTTCATAAAAGCCTTTATTAGTCTATTCTGGTGTTTGGCTGGAGGGGGGTCATGCTGGAAAATGACCCTCTCTGAAGATTCTTTTTGCCGTCCTCTTTTTCTGACCTCGTTTTTGTTGGCTTTAGGACTCTGAGCACTTTACCACCGCTAACCAGTACTAAAGAGCATGTACTCGCTCCTCTAAACATGGTAACATTTGCTGTTATTTTATGTTATGTTATGTCATGTCATATTATGTTATGTTAGACCATATTAGTAAAGTGCAAGTACACCAAAAAGGTTTTGCGGGGCTAAGAGCACAGAGGTGTAAGAGACCCAAAACTTAGCCATAAGGCTGTCTAAAGAGCCAAGTGTTTAACAAGGGTCTGATGCTCACATAGGAAATTATGGCTCAATGTTTGGGGAGAGGGAATTACAATCATTTGGAGCAATCACGATGAATCTGGGGACATATTTACAAGGGCATTGCGCCACCGGAACGTCACTTTTTCTGACTTTCCTGGGGCGCAATGCCTTGCTCCATATTTACAGAGCGACGGTAGGCTTTGCGTGGCTTAACGCCGCATTGTAAATATCGCACCGTTTCATGCAGGGATCTGTGTGAAAGGGGCGTGCAATGGGTGTTGCTGTGGGTGTTCACCGGCAACAACCATTGCTATTTGACATTTTGCAGCACACACAGAAAGAGCAAATCACCTTTAAAGATTGTTTATGTGCAAGAAGATGTCCTTCACTGCAACACAGACACCCTTGCACCATGGTGCAAGTGTGCGTGCATTGCAGGGAATCATCCCTGCAACACAGACACCCTTGCAGTATGGCACAGGGCTGTCTGTGTTGATGCAAGGCAGTGCAAGTGAAAACACAGGGGTGGCCCGTATTTTTGTAAATACTGCGCATCCCTGTGTTTTTGAAGTGACGCAGCACAGCACTGCTAAATTGCTCGCAGCGCCACGCTGTGACATTTCCTAGTAAAAATAACCCTTGATTCCGTCCAATCTCGTCCTGATAAATTTAGGGACCTCTAGTAGATTGTGATTGGCGGAGCCTTTGTGCCTGTTTCTGTGCTTCGCTGACCATTGCCTTGTGTTGCTGCGTGTTGGGGCTGCCTGCTGCCTTCAGGACTGCCTGGTGGGATGAGGGTCCCAGGGACATGTCTTTTCTGCCCCAGTGACATTTTCACCACCCTGGGAGAGGACTGCAACTACCAGCTCACAGCTGCCGCGAGTGAGGCGGAGGCATGTCCATCGCGCATAAAGCGCTGCCTCTCCACCCGCGGCGCGGGACGCACGCGGTACAAAGCCCGGACGAAGCCCAGACCAAGGAAGGGCCCGTCTGAGCCCATCAGAGACCGTAAGAGGCCGGGCTGGGCCACCCCACTGAGTCTTT
Organism: Triturus cristatus; assembly: GCF_964204655.1. Classification (NCBI taxonomy): domain Eukaryota; kingdom Metazoa; phylum Chordata; class Amphibia; order Caudata; family Salamandridae; genus Triturus; species Triturus cristatus. Next base: position 496,944,020 of record NC_140588.1, read on the forward strand.
GGGCTTGAGGCTGACTTACGTAATTTGTGACCTGTTCGGCTGTGCTGTCATTAGTTTACCATTGTGTACGGATATCGCCATAATGAGCAATCGAAGACTAAATAAAGGTCAGGGGGTTGTAGGTACTTTGGACGCTTTCCTTTTGAGGGCGGAATCCGCGCTTATAAATGAAATTAAACTTACAGAGCGGAGACTGTCCCTTGAGCCTGTACCCGCTCCTACCAGACTCTCAATGTCACCCGTACTCACTGAATCCAGAGTGACGATTATTAATGAGGTATCCCCTTCTTGGTCAGGCTTAATATTTCATAACGCAGCAGATCACTCAGTGGACATTGTGTCCACGTCATCTTCTGAGTCTGAGCTCAGCACTGTTAGACCCACAGTTACTACCAGAGGGCAAAATGCTAAGTCCAGGACTGTTCCTACTGTAGATCCATCTCTTAAAAAAAGGAAGAGTAGGAACACCCAGAAACAGAGAAAACCTGGGCAGAGGCTAAACGGAAAAACAGCGAAAATCGCTACCAGTCCTAGAGAACTTAGTGAGGGCCACCCGATTGGTACTAACCTTAACCAGTTTAATGAACCTGCCGACAGTCTACATGAGAATTTTCAGGGTAGACTGGAAACAATGATGACAACTTTGTTGGAACCCATCTTTTTAAAAATATCCACTGTTGAAACTAGGATAGTTAAGTGGAGGAACTCGTTAGTCACACATATTCTGCCACCCCATTACTCAGCCTAAAGCCATGTGCCTGTGTTTTAAATAGCAGAGAGGCAGACACAGGGGCTGGTCACTTTAGAGGTTCTATAAACGAGCAATTACAGGGTGGGAACAACATTAAAAACAAAGATTTAAATGTAGTAAATGTCCCAGTTCGCACTAGACAGTTGCCCCTTCAAAAAGGAACACCTGTGGTACCCCATAGCAATTCTTCTGATATAGTGAAAGGAGGACAGACTGACAAGATGTCTGGTTTACATAAAGATAGAGTGAGAGGTACAATTTCTGGTGATCATCTTGAAACACCTCAACGTCCTTCATGTAATTTAAATTTGCCTGCGGAAGCCACTCCTTACACAGTGGTCTTAGCAAATATACCTCCTTTATCTTATAACACTTTTGAACACTGGGCGGCCTTAAGCAATAAGGCACTTTATTTCTTGGGTCTGAAAACTGGTTTAGACCATTCTCTTTTTCCTGAATTTAAGATGGTTTGAAGACTAGGATGGGTTGGTCCCACAGTTAAGTCATTTGAAGGGGATTGTGCTGTGGTAACTTTTAGCTCACCTCTTTTGGTGTGTACAATCCTGGAGAGGGGAAATAATGGGCCCTTTAATCCCAGTGATATACATATCCTACCACTGGGTTATTTTTTATAACTCACCGAATTTCTCTGACCAACGAGGCCCAATTTTTGTGGTTTCGGGGAGCCTAGATTCTCGACTCCAGTGTCTAACTGCTTTAATGCTTTGCGCTCGCTGGAAGAATTAGATTGACAGGATACAGGAATATGGGCATCCCCACGGTGTGTTGTGAAAGGGCCCACTGTTGGATGAAATTCCAGTATCCTTAGGTCGGGAGTAGCCGGCCTCTCTCCTAGTTGCACCAATATATGTGACACTAACGTGGAACAAGGAACGACTGAGGTGGAGATTTTAACATCGACTGAACCCTTGGATTTCCCAAATGTTTCTTTTTTATATAGTAACAAACTGGGGGACCCAATCGGGGTAGCCGTAGCTGATTGCTCTAGGAGTGGTAAAACCGGCCTTTGCAATGTTCTTTCTTGGAACATTGCTGGTATTTCCTCTAAGTTAAACAACCATCTGTGGGGCAAACTTATCAGCCAGTTTGAGATCCTGTGTTTCCAGGAAACTTGGATTAAGGAGACGGTTCACATGAACGGATTTAGGACTCATCACACTCCAGCTGTGAGCAGTTCGAGTGTTAGGGCTAAGGGAGGCCTCTGCATATATTTATCGAGCAACATAAATTGCAAAAAGATAACATTGCTTGATCATGATAAATATTACCAACTAGTTAAATTGGACTTAGATTTCATGTATTCCATAGTCGTCACTAATTTTTATAACAATATTCCCTCTGATAAAGTGAGAGCTGTCATGCAAAGTATGATAAAAATGTTAAAACATTTTTGGCAGAAGCAAAGATACAATGTTGGTATTGGCTGGAGATTTTAATTGCACTTTATGTAAGAATGCCGGGGACAAATCATGTGAAGGGCTAACTGATGATGGCACATGCGTGTCCCATTTTCGTCACTCAGCGTTGGGGGAACAAGTTAATGAGCTTGTTTGTTCTCTTGACCTGGGATTTGCGAATGAAATGTGTCCAGTCCCCATGTCCATGCCTTGGACATTTAATGGCAGGGGTTTTTTCTCTACTATTGATTATGTGTTAGTCTCCAATAGCCATGCACACACCCGCCATTCATTTTATGTGTCGGATAATTCTCTTAGCAATCACTTTTCGCTTTGCTTGGGGTTTCCACTACCGTCCAACAAAACCTTAAGATCTGAAAAGAATAACCATATCCTAGGAAATATAACTATAGGGAGGACTAATGGCTACTCCCTGCGTTGGACATTGGTAGACCAAGCCGCGCTGGTCAAAACTGTGGTGGGCAACAGTAAATCAGCTATAGAGACATGCCTGAGTGAAACAGCCGCTCCAGAAGATATTGTGGCTTCATTTCAGGTTATCTCCAACGTCGTTAGAGAGTCTCTCACTAAACGTAAAAGCACCAGGGGCCCTCACAAAGGCTGGTTTGACTCTAGGTGCACCCGAGCTTATTTCCACTTGAAAAAGGAGTTACATAAAACTCCGAGAAATAAACTTGATGTAAAGATGGCCACAGGTGCTTGTAAACAAGCAATTGGGGATAGGAAAGCTACCATAAAGAAGGAGGTGTGGGAAGCATTCAGCTTCAGTACTTAATGATACTGTGGCCTTTTGGAAAGTTATTAGGGCTTCCTTCCTGCCTAGAGAGGATGGACTATCATTTGAAATAGCAATAACTGAGGAACAGTGGATTAAGCATTTTTCTAAAGTATATCATGGTAAGGAAAATCCAGCCATGAGGGAAAGTCCTGTCCAAGATGCCTGTAATTTGAATCTGTTCTCCCAAGCTAGTGCACTATCGGTCTCCTTGGATGAGGTCGAGTGGGCTTTGTCTGTCAGCAAGGGTGGTAAGGCTCCTGCACCAGATGGGGTACCAGTAGATTTGTTTAAAGCAAATACCACATTGTGGGCATCCCTTTTGACACAGGTCCTAAACGCAAGTTGTAGTGCAGTTTGTCCACCCACTTGGTTGGAATCAACTATTGTTCCTATTTTTAAAAAGGGGGACAGGCAAGATCCGGCATGCTGTAGGCCCATTTCATTTCTTGATGCCATCACTAAAGTATTGGGCAGAATAATATTGGAATGCCTCCAGGATTGGGCGGAGGAGAACTCTGTCCTGTCGGACCTGCAATATGGCTTTCGAGCCGGAGTTGGGACCGTGGAGCAGGGTTTGAACCTGTCTCTTCTAGTAGGCAAATATACTAGGGCTACGGCGGGGAATTTATTTTTAGCTTTTGTTGACCTTACAGCCACATTTGATTGCATGATCCACAATAAACTTTGGTTAATTTTAGAAGTGATGGGGGTTGATTTACAGATTATTTATTTTATTAGACGTTTTTAGAGTGATGCCAAAGCATATGTGTGCTGTGGTTTGCAGGGTGAATGCTCCGCTCCTTTTCCGATCAGAAGCGGAGTTAGGGAAGGTTGCGTCCTGGCACTGTTTCTTTTTAATTTGTACACAAACGGTCTGGGGGAGGCCCTTTAAAAAGACAATCATGACTTCCCCCAGGTGGCGGGACGTCCTATTCCAGCCCTCGTGTATGCAGATGATGCGGTGCTGATGTCCCGCACTCAAGTAGGACTTCAGAGGGTCCTGGATAGTTTTACTAATTTTATGAATGAGTTAGGCCTAAGAGTTAATTCCTTTAAGACCTTTATCATGCGTTGCGATACTGGCATAAATAAAAACAAAGCTATGTTTGTGGCAGGACAGAAGATTGGGGTCACTAAGAAATTTGCATAACTAGGAATTCTTTTTGCCCATAATGATCCTTGGTCACAGGCAGTGTCCGCGAAAAAACTGGCATTAATGCGTACTACATCCGCCCTTAGTGCTTTTGCTAAAAAAACTAGGCAAAAGACCACCTGAGCAGCTTATCAAGATATATAAAGCAAAGTGTGTTTCTGCGGCAGTTTACGGGACTAGGGTTTGGGGACCAGTTGATTTGTCTCCCATCCAAAGAGCAGAAAACTCCTTTCCGAAATATATTCTAGCTGTACCGAACGGCACTTCTGCATGTATATGTCACGCGGAGTTGGGCCTCTCCTTTATCTCAGATCTAATAAAGCTTGAGCCTATACTGCTATGGCACGGACTCTTGTTAAAAGAAGAGACAAAATTAAATAGAGACATCATCTCGGATGTTTTAAAATTGGATGGGGCCCTGAAGATTCCCTGGATAAGCTATGTTCGCAAATTCTTACAAGATCTTGATTACCCTGAGTACTTTACCAATCCCAGTAGTATCCGGGAAATAACCAGGAAGGAATTAAAAGCGAAGGGCTTGTCATTATTAGACACCACCAGACTATCATCTGAAATTGCAAAACCTTCTGTCCTACACAACCAGTTGATTTTAATTACTTTTAACATTCAACCCTATTCCGTATTGAGAGAATATGATATATTCCTACTAGTTCGATTTCGATTGGTTGCCTATTATAGATTAGTCACTTTTCCTAAAGTGAATGACTGGTCTCAAGACCTCCAATCGTGCCCTTGTGATAACATCTCTAAATAAACTATGATCCATGTTATTCTCTTCTGCAAATTCTATTCTGAGGCCAGGAGAATGTGTATAGTCCCTGTATTGAAATGGTTTGGGCTTCGTCACTGTCGTCCTGCCCTTTTGGCACTACAACAATTAGATAATGTGCACAGTGTTTTTAGCATGGCAATCTTTTTGAAAAAACTTTTGGCCCAAAGAAAACGTATGCCTCCTTCTTAAATGCATTTTAATTAATCTTTATAAATGTATTTTACATGAATTTTTATATATGAAATTTTGTTATTATGCTTTTATGATTGTTTGTTCACAATCGAATAAAGCTTTCTTGAATTGAATTGAGTTGATAGACGGATCTAAGATTATGTTTAGGGATGTAACTCGGGATTATAGATGTCACAAAAGTTGGGCTTTTGTCGTACCATGGCTCATACCTAATTGGCGTATTTAATTTACTTATAAGTCTCCAGTAAAGTGCACCACATGTGCACAGGGCCTGTAAATTAAATGCTACTAGTGGGACTGCAGCACTGCTTGTGCCGCCCACTTGAGTAGCCCCTTAACCATGTCTCAGGCCTGTCATTGCGGAGCCTGTGTGTGCAGTTTACTGCCACTTCACCTTGGCATTTAAAAATACTTGCCTAGCCTCAAACTCCCCTTTTCTTACACATACGGCACTCCTAAGGGAGGCTCTAGGTAGCCCTAAGGGTAGGGTACTGTGTAAATAAAAGGTAGGACATTGTGAGGAAATGCCCCCTGACCCCACCTACTTTCCATATACTCATCCTGTGGTCCACACAGCTGACTCCCGAAACCAACAGAATGCCTGTAAGGGAAAAAGAGAAAAGACTGTCATGAAAAGAAGTCCAACAGCACTAACGACGGACTATCGTTCTTTCAGACAGAAAGGCGGAGTCACAACGATCGAGAACAAATCACAGGACAAAGGATGAGGAGAAAAAGATGCTGATCCAGGAAGGAAGAGCAGTGAGGAGAGAAAGAGAATCAGGATCGGAGATGGAGAGGAGTGGAGAAGCAAGATGTCATCCAGAGCTGGTGCCGGGTTGGAGGACGACACTGATCAGGACGAGGAATCTGACTCCTGGAACATGGAGTGGTGGACCTCACCAGAGAATGCTGGAGAGAGGCCACAACTCAGGAGAGTTGCGGCGTAATGGGTAACTTCTAGAGGGAAGGGTGGGATGTGTATTGGAGTTGGAAGGTAGGGAACCGGGTCACAGTGAGGGGAGAGCACAGTACAATCAAGAGATTTGTAAAGAAATCTCTTGGCAATACGCTGAGACCCCTGGCCAGAGTCCAGTTACAAGTCAAGTACTCAGTACTATCCCTGTATCAATCAATCAATCAATCATTTGTAGAGTTCACTACATACCCGCGAGGGTCTCAAGGCACTGGGAGGGGGGGCGCTACTGGTCGAACAGCCAGGTCTTGAGTAGCCTCCTGAAGGTCAGCAGGTCTTGGGTCTGTCTTAGGCTCAGTGGGAGGGTGTTCCTGGTCTTGGCGGCGAGGTGGGAGAAGGATCTTCTGCCAGTGGTTGTTCTACGGATGTGAGGAATGGTGGCGAGTGCGAGGTCGGCGGAGCAGAGCTGGCGGCCTGGGATGTAGAAGGAGAGTCGTCCATCGAGGTAAGCTGGGCCTGTCTTGTGGAGTGCCTTGTGTGAGTGGATGAGGTGCTTGAAGGATATCCTCTTGTTGACGGGGAGCCAGAGCAGGTTTCTCAGGTGGGGGAGATGTGGCTGTGGCGTGGTACATCGAGGATCAGTCGTGCAGAGGCGTTTTGGATGCGTTGCAGACGTTTGATGAGCTTGGTCAGAGCTCCCGCGTAGAGGGTGTTTCCGTAGTCGAGTCTGCTGCTGACGAGGGCCTGGGTGACTGTTCTTCTTGTGTCTGTCGAGATCCACCTGTAGATCTTGCGGAGCATGCGAAGGGTGTTGAAGCAGGAGGAGGAGACGGCGTTGATTTGCTTGGTCATAGAGAGCGTTGAGTCGAGGATGATTCCCAGGTTGCATGCGTGGTCGGTGGGTGTCGGGGGTGCCCCTAGTGCTGTCGGCCACCAGCAGTCATCCCAGGCTGAGGGGTTGGAGCCGAGGATGAGGACCTCCATCTTGTCCATGTTCAGCTTCAGTCGGCTGATCCTCATCCAGTCCGCGACGGCCTTCATTGATTCGTGAAGGTTGGATTTGGCCGTAATGGGGTCCTTGGTGAGGGAGAGGATCAGTTGAGTGTCGTCGGCGTAGGAGATTATGTTGAGGTCGTGCTGTCGGGCGACGTGTGCGAGCGGGGCCATGTAGATGTTGAACAGTGTCGGGCTGAGGGAAGATCCCTGGGGTACGCCGCAGATGATCTCCGAGGCTTCGGATCGGAATGGGAGAGGCGGACGCTCTGGGTTTTGCCGGAGAGGAAGGAGGTGGTCCATTCCAGATCCTTGTCTCGGATTCCTACGGTGTGGAGGCGTGCATGTAGTGTGCGGTGGCAGACGGTGTCAAATGCGACGGAGAGGTCCAGGAGGATGAGGGCCGCGGTCTCACCGTTGTCCAGCAGGGTCCTGATGTCATCTGTGGCGGCGATGAGGGCAGTCTCGGTGCTGTGGTTGCTGCGGAACGCTGACTGGGAAGGGTCCAGGATTCTGTTTTCTTCAAGGTATCGGGTTAGCTGTCTGTTGACGATCTTCTCGATGACTTTGGCCAGGAACGGAAGTAGAGAGATGGGCCGGAAGTTCTTGAGGTCTCTAGGGTCCGCCTTTGGTTTTTTGAGTAGGGCGTTGATCTCAGCGGGTTTCCAGCTCTCTGGGAAGGTCGCGGTCTCGAGGGAAAGGTTGATGATGTTGTGCAGGTGGGGTGCGATGGAGCTACTGGCTTTGTTGAAGATGTGGTGCGGGAGTGGGTCTGATGGAGAGCCGGAGTGGAAAGTGCTCATGGTCTTGATGGTGTCATCGAGGCTCACGTTGGCCCAGATTCTGTTGTGTTGATGTCTGTTGGGGCTGTCTGGGTGTTGAAGCTGTCATGGATGTCTGCTATCTTGCGGTGGAAAAAAGTGGAGAGGGAGTCGCACAGGGCTTGCGACGCGGGATGTCTTTGGTGTTGAAGCTGGGGTTGGAAAGTTCCTTCACGATGTTGAAGAGCTCCTTGCGATTGTGTGCATTGTTGTCGAGGCGGGCTTTGAAGGAGGTCCTCTTGGCAGTCCTGATGAGGTGATGGTGGTTGCGGATGGCGTCCTTGTGGGCTGCGTGGCTGTCCGGATTCTGCTCACTTTGCCATTTCTTCTTTAGTTTCCGGCAGGCTCGCTTGGAGGCTAGGAGTTCTGGGGTGAACCAGCTGGCCCTCTTGCTGGTGTCACTGTGGGAGGGTTTATTTAGCGGGACGAGGGTGTTGGCGCAGTCGTTGATCCAGCATCTGAGGCTGTGGGCAGCGTCGTCGGTGTTGGAGGGTTCGGTGTGTGATGTGAGAGTGAGGTTTGCGTGTAGTTGGTCTTCGGTGATTTTGCTCCAGCAGCGGCGAGGGATCTGTTGGGTGCGGTGGTGTGTGGTGGGTTTCTGGAAAGTGAAGTGGATGCAGCGGTGGTCGGTCCAGTGGAGTTCGGTGGTGTGGCTGAAGGAGACGTGGGAGCTTGAGGAGAAGACGGGGCGAGCGTGTGGCCGGCGGAGTAGGTCGGTGTTGTGACGAGTTGCTTCAGTCCGAGGTTGGCGAGGTTATCGATCAGGGTGGTGGAGTTGCTATCCATTGTCAAGGAGGTGGACAAGGAATAAGACCACAAAGACCGGGTGAGGCAAACCTTGTTTAATACACTACATCCTGTAAGGAAGGGAATAGAAGGGTGCTGTGACCAGAGGTAAACTCCCAATAGACCCATTAGCCAGAAAGTTGCATGCTGTGTTTTCCCCAGGCATGACACTGAACTCCCCCAAATAAACCCCCCCCCACAAGAAATCACCAAAAGAAGTATTTCTTGAACTCCTACTTACCACTACTATTACCTATTTTATTTTGGAGCCTCCTGGTGGTGCCGTCGTGAAGGAATGATCCCTTGGGAGACAGACGAAAAACACCAGGAATATTACAGAACTCATCTATATTGGCCCAAAAGTGTCACAAATACTTTATTCTTCATATCAAGTGGCACATAAAAAGCAACATTAAGAAATACATACAGCCTCCGCACCTATATTTCCGCCCAGCCCAACCACAGACATGTACTGGTATGTTTTGAATGTCCTGGTAGTGACAAACAGCCCATTTAGTTTTTCACTACTATGAGCCCTACTCCTCTTATAGTTTAGCATTTGGAATTCCTTAATATACTTTTAAGCTGTAATTTTTTATCAGAGAAGAGTAGTTTTTTCATGTATCATATGTTTGGAATGGTAATGACAAATCCTCCTTACTAGTTAAGTTGGATTTGGCATTACTATTTCAGAAATGCCACTTTTAGAAAGTGGACATTTCTCTGTGCGTATAACTCTGTGTGCTTTGCAGCCTGTCTCCAATACATGTCTCAGCTGGGTGACAGCTACACTTTGTGCATTCCCTCTAGACAGCCACAACACCGGAAAGATAGGTGTATCTGAGTACCCATCTACATACATCTGCATTCTGATGGCCTTGCCTGGGCAGGATGAAAGGAACAGGCTAACACTTCACTTGAATAGGCAATGTCCTGTCCCCACACAACAGACTGATTAGCCCCCACAGATAGCCTTGCAGACAGGACTGGGTTGAAAGGGATACATGTGCACTTCAGAGTGCTGCTTTGAAGTCACCCCCACATCAAAGGCACTTTTGGCTATAATTACTGGGTCTCTGACCCTCTAAAATCAGGCACTTCTGGATCTACAACTGCACCATGTCAGAAGGACTGCTGTGCTGCTTAAAGGACCAATCTTTGGACTACTGACCTGGAAGGCCTGCTTTAATCTTGTGTTGTGGGTCTACAAGCTCGGAACAAACCAGTATGTTGTTGTGAGGAACGCAGACTTATGAAGATAATACACGATATGTATAAAGCCCTCACTCACCAACCTGGTTGGTGACATGCTTCATCATCGGGCTCCACTGGGTATGGCCGAATGCCATCCCAGTGTGCTGCAACGCCAGGTTAGTGCGGAGCGGGGTTCAAGTGAAGTGACAGTGAATTTAAAATTTCCAATAGAGTCAAAAAAGTAAATTTAATAATTTCGCTAATTGGAAATGTTAAAAAGGAGTGAGGGTCAAAAAATAGAAGACCTGTTTCACTCCATGGCGGTCAACATGTTTCTGCCTAAAGTGAATGTTCAACAGGCTTTCATCAGGACCAGAGTGGGGGTGCAAAGTCCCGGTGGTATGAACGCGCTAAGGTTCACCCTCCCGTGGACTATTGTGTGAAAAATCTTTATTTACAGTGAAAAATCCGCCAAGTAGTATAGTGGTGGAGAGAAACGAGTTTATTCTGAAATTAAAAGGACACACAAACAAAAGACAAAACATGAAAGAATTGTAAATGTTGATGGTCAACTCGTAATCAGGCGCTGTTGAATCAACCTGAAAACATAGTGCTCGAATGAAGAAGTGCCATTAACATATAACTCAGGTGCAGAAATAGTGAATACAGTGCACCTAAGACTAACCGAGTAGCGGTGTCAGGTAAGTAGGTTGCGACTTATCCTGAATAGCGTGTCTACAAATGTATATCGGAGCACACGTGGAATATAAACTCTATGTGAAGATCTCGAGTCAAATATGGGCTGAGGCACGACAGAGCGTGTCCATGTGTAAGTCATCGTAGACTTATAACGCAGAGAGAACGGAAAATCAATCTTACTAAGAGGCATATCCAATTGAGGCCTCTGGGATCCCGGGGGGGGGTGTTGGGAGCAATATGGCACACCCTGTAGAGGAAGAAGAAAAGAGGAGAAAACCTCGAGCGGCTGAGCTCAGGGAGCGCTTACCGTAATACACGGGAACGAAGGGGGGGTTGTGGTTGGTATACTCACGCCCTCGCTGCTCGGCACCCGTTCGGAACCTAGAGCCTCTTGCCACCGGGTCCGGGATGTAAGGATCCATGGCTCGAGGTACGTATTAGAGCAATCGTCCCGTAAGGCAGGGGGCGTTGAAAAAGAAAGGAGCACGGGGATAGGTCAGAATCTCCCGTGCTGGCGGGAGGAGCCTAGCGCGCAACCAAGATGGCCGCGTAGGTGCGAGGCTCCCGAGGACCACCACGACCTCCTGAATTAATCCTGGCTATATCCTGTCTTTGTTGAGGGGACTGCATCGGTGAACCCGAGCTGAGGCGCCATCCGTTTTTCTTTTTCGAATCGGACCCCGGACACCGGTGGGAGCACCGATTGAAGGTTGCGGCCTTCTCCGCGCTGGCCCCCCGGATTGGAGTAGTGGGGCGATCCGGGGACAAAGCGAACAACAGCGGCGGGCAGGGCTGGGCGACTCGCGTATCCCGTGCTTTCACTTTCGCTTTTGCGCTCTCCTTGCCCTCAAGCGAGGTAGGGTTGCGGAGCGGGGTGCGGTGGTGTGGCCTTGTCCAGGTGCCCGGCTGACCCGCCGGCCGCGAGTCGTCCCGCGGCCCAGTGGTCGCCCTCCCCCCCCCCGGAACCCGTGAACTGGTTTATCGGCCCTTTCGAGGAGATTGGCACGACGGTGGGAGAGCAGGCATGTCCACCAAACAAGATGGCGACCGGGCGAAGGTGAAGATGACCCGCCGTGGCCCGGCGCCTCAATCCAACAGTATGGACCGCTACACCCTCCAGAAGGGATCTCCGGAGACATCGCGCACATCCCCGGCGGGCCCGACGGAGGCATCTGCTCAACCGGTGGACCTGACCCTCCGGGACGTCATGGGCGCCATCGCAGAGATGAAGGCCTCGGTGGACCAGCGCTTCGACACCCTAGCGCAAAAGATAGACTCGGTCCTGGTGGATGTTAGCCTTGTGAGGGCTGACTTGTCCAAAACCAACGACCGGGTCGATTCCCTGGCCCACACCACAACGAGCCTCACGACGGACGTGGTGGCCCTCCAAAAGGAGGTGCGCCGGCTCGGCCAGGCGAGCGCCCTGATGGACCGGTGACTGGAGGATTCCGAGGGTCGGGCCCGGAGGAATAACGTTCGCATTGTGGGAGTGCCGGAGGGACGAGAGGCGGAGGCGGCAGATCTTTTTGTGGAAGAATTGATCCTTACCCATCTCCAGCCCCGGGGGCTGAGTAAGCTTTTTGCGGTGGAACGTGCTCACCGGGTCCCTGGGGGCAGACCTAAGGCCGGTGCCCCGCCGCGGCCTCTCATTGCCCGGATTTTTAATTTTCGGGACAGAGACGCTATCCTGCAGACCTCCAGGCAACAGGGACCGGTCAAGCTTGATAACATGGATGTGCATTTCTACCCAGACTTTACTCCGGCGGTCCAAAAACTGAGATTGAGTTTTCTCGGAGTTAAACGTCGCCTACGGGACCTGAACCTTAAGTACTCAATGCTTTTTCCAGCTAAGCTAAGGGTGGAGGTGGATGGGCGCACGCACTTTTTTGACCGACCCGAGGCGGCTGGGGACTGGTTGGACACTCTGCCTGGAGATCGGGGACGAGGGGGTGGGGGGGGTGCGGTTGGCGGGGAGGGCCCGCCGGATCAGAACTGAGGGGTGAAGAATAGGCCTTGCTCTGGACAAAATTCCTTTACCATTTACTGATCGTTTAGGTTCCCCTCCGATGGAGGTCGTGTGGGGTCTGTTGGGGGCTTCCCTCCTCCTCTGGGGGACTAGTTAGTTTTCATCTATGGGGCGACAGGCACACTGCACTTTGGGGGGGCTGTCTGGGCTCATGCAGGGGTGCAGGGAGGGGGGAGTTCTGTTGGGATGGGGGGGTGGGGGGGGTGTGTTGTTTGTTTGCACCGCAAGGCAAGCCCTTTACTGTATTGTTGCTCTCGAGATGCTCTGTGGGGGACGACTGATTGCTTCTACGTATGATGGGGGGTAGGGATTTGACTGTGTTGTCATGGAATGTTAACGGCCTGGGGGACAGGATTAAGCGTGGTGTGGTCCTGCAGTACCTGAAACGTATCTCACCAGATGTTATCTTCCTGCAGGAGACACACCTTATAGGTAACTCCTTTCATGCCATGAATCGGCGAGGATATCGTTTGGTGGCTCACTCGGGCTTCACCTCGGGCTCGCGGGGGGTGGGTATCATGATTAAGAACTCGCTTCCGTTGGAGATTGATGAGGTGCGCCATGATGAGAGGGGACGCTACACTTTTCTGGTGGGTAGAATGGAGGGTAGAGTGTTTGTTTTTATATCAGTGTACGTCCCGCCTGGGTTACAATCTACTACATTTGCGGATTTGGGGCGCCTCCTCCTGGACCTCCCGGGTGGCCTGCTGGTGGTTGGGGGGGACTTTAATGCGGTAGTTTCTGGGTCTATGGATCGCCATCCCCCTAGGGACCTCCCCCGGGCACAGGCCTGGCTGTCCGGCCTTTTAGATACTCTGAGCCTGGTGGATTGCTGGCGACTAAAGCATCCCGCACAGCGGCAATACACCTTCCACTCGGGTGCCCATGGTAGCCTCTCGCGGCTTGATTACATCCTTGTCCCGGCGGCCTATGCTGGGAGGGTGGGAGAGGTGTGCCAGCTGGCGCGGGGCATTTCAGATCACTCCCCAGTACTGTTACATTTCGATGTCTTCCCTAGGGGGGAGGGCAGGGTGGCTCCAATCAATGCTTGGTACTTGCGTGACCCCACTATTCGTGCCGACTTGATCAAATCCTTACAGCGATACTTTGATGAGAATGTGGGGTCTGTCCCTTCGGCCATCTCCCTGTGGGAGGCTTTTAAGGTAGTTCTCAGAGGGGAGGCCCTCTCCTCTATCTCCCATGCCCGGAGGCGCGAGCGGGAGGAGGTAACCCGGGTGGAGGCCGAAATTGCGGAACTAGAGGGTGACCTGGGGAGCGGGGTAACAGACGCCAAGTTGCATGTTCTACACCTCAAGCAGGCGGCCTATAGGGCCCTCGTCACGGAGGCGGCCAGGGGCCTCAGTAGAGAGCAACAGGGGCGACTGTATGATGTGGGTGATAAGGCTGGTAAATTGATTGCGTGGTTGGACAAGAGGGAGAGAGCGAGTCGTGTGGTTCCTTTGATTGAGGGGATGGATGGTGTGCCTGTCACCGAGCCGGAAGCCATTGTCTCCTGCTTCGCGGATTACTTCCGCGAGGTGTACTCCCCGGTTTCTCCCTGCTCGGAGGATGATTCCCATGCCCTGCTTCGGGACATCGCGCTGCCCTCCCTTACGGTGGAGGACAGGGATTTGTTGGACGCTCCTCCCACCTCGGACGAAATTGCCCTGGCTATTCGCTCGGTCGCATCCGGCAAGGCCATGGGCCCTAATGGTATCCCCATCGAGCTTTACAAGCTGCGACCGGATGTACTGGCGCCCCACCTGCGCGCCATGTTCCTGGCGGCCCACTCGCAGGGTTCCCTCCCGCCGGACCAGCGTCTGGCCACAATCGTGGTGATCCACAAGGAGGGGAGACCCCGTGAGCGGGTTACATCCTATAGGCCTATCTCGCTCTTGAACGCGGAGCCCAAAATCCTCGCCAAGGTACTGGCCAACCGGCTGGTTGGCGTGGTGGGCGATTTGGTCCACCAAGACCAATCTGGCTTTATACCCCATCGCAACACGGCTCTTAATCTGCGACGCTTGCATGGGGTGCTCGCGCGTGTCCCGTTTGTGCGGGAGCCGGCCATCTTGGCGTCCTTGGACGCCACCATGGCGTTTGACACGCTTGAATGGCCATACATCTGGGCGATGCTGGCGAAATTTGGATTTGGACCGGGATTCATTAGCTGGGTCAAATTGTTGTATTCGGGCCCATTGGCGCAGGTGGTGGTGAATGGGCGAGTCTCGGCCCCCTTCGCGCTGGGGCGGGGCACGCGTCAGGGTTGCCCCTTGTCACCGCTCCTGTTTGCATTGGCCTTGGAGCCCTTGGCGGAGTGGCTGCGGTGGCACCCCTCCATCCGTGGTCTCCGCTGGATCCCCGAGCATGAGGACCGCGTGTCCCTCTACGCCGATGATATCCTTCTGTATCTCGCCTCCCCGCGTAACTCGCTGATTGTCCTGGTTGATGTTTTGCGCTCCTTCGGTCGTAACTCAGGCCTTGTCATCAATTGGGCGAAATCCTGCGTGTATGTGCTCTCCGGGGAGGCTCCGGCCCTACCACGGGACTGCCCGATCCAGATTGCCTCCCAGGGGTTCCGGTACCTGGGTATATATATTACTCTAGACCCGGATGCCCGCTACGAGCGGAACTTGTTACCCCCCCTCCAGCGCTTGCGGGAGGACGTTGCGCGCTGGCGGCGTCTTCCGCTTTCGCCGCTTGGCCGAGCGGCCTTGTTTAAGATGATGTCCTTGCCGCGCTTTCTGTATGCGCTTCAGAACACTATGGACTTGGTTCCGGCGCGCTACTTCCGTGAGGTGGAGAGCCTGCAGCGGCGCCTGTTCTGGGACGGGAGGCCGCGTATTGCGCTGGCTAAATTGACGCTCCCGTGGTACGATGGGGGGGTTGCCCTCCCGGACATTAAACGGTATTACTGGGCCTCCCAGCTAGCTGCGATTAATCATGGCCTTTACGGGCCCGCCCTGAACCCGGCATTTGAAATGGACAAGATGCTCCTGCCCGGTGGCGACTACAATCGAGCGCTCTACTCTGGCGCGCCCGACTCCCGTCTGACGGGACCGACGCGTGTCATGGTGCGTGTCTGGCACGCGGCTAATGCAGCGATGGGGTGGAAGGACCGTTTGACCCGGGCGACACCGGTATATGCGTCTGAGAGGTTGGGCTCCCTGTGGACATCGAAGGGCTTCGAGAAGTGGGACACGATCGGAATCAGCACAGTGGGAGACCTCTGGACAAGGGGTGGATTCAAAACTTTTGAGACGCTGCGGACGGAATTTCAGCTGCAAGGCAGTGAGTACTTTCGGTACTTACAAGTCCGCCACGCGCTGGGCTCCGTCTTCCCTGATGTCGCGTCCATTCCGGAGTCCTCCCCCCTGGAGGACAGAGTGCTGGATGGCCATGTCCCAGACAGCACGATCTCCCTTATATATAAAAAACTGATCAACGACACATCGTGCCTGCTGACTAGTCTCCGCGAGGCCTGGGTTGCCGACGGGTTGGAACTGGACGACGAGGACTGGATTTCCGCGGTGGCCTCTCCGAAGGAGGTGGCCATCCCGGCTCGCCTTCGCTTCGTCCAGCTTAAGATCCTCCACCGGGTTTACGTGACGGGGCCAAGGCTTCTACGTATGGGCTTTGTTGGTGACGGATTGTGTAAGCGTGGCTGTGGTGCCTTGGCGACTTTCATGCATATTCTGTGGGAATGCCCACAGGTGGAGCGATTCTGGCGTGGTGTGCATGAGGTCCTGCGTGTGGTGACGCGTGTCGCGCTGTTGCCTGAAGCGAGGAGATGCTTGCTGAATGTGTGGGAACCAAATGACTATTCGGTCCCGCAGACGCGGTGGGTGACTCTGGGATACATGATAGCTAAGCGCGACATTGCTCAATTGTGGGGATCCCGGTGGCCCCCAGCGGTGTTGGCCTGGAAAGAACATATGGATTGGTGTATGTTTCGTGAAAAGGTAGTGTATGTGGCGAGGGGTAAGCCTGGGGCGTGGGTGAAAATCTGGGGCCCCTGGAACGCCTATCGCGGGGGTATTTGTGAGCCGCCACTGCTACCGGCCGCCTCACCAGCTCCGTCCCCCTAGCCGACCCCCTCCCCCAGCCGCGGGCATGTGGTTCCCCTGTCCCTGATCTATTCCCATTCCCCTCTTCAGAGTTTGGCTGCTGGTTGGGATCCCCCACTTAAGGAGCACGTGACGTCACTTTGGATGACGGGTTGCCTTGCGGGTGTGGTTTTTTGTGTTGTTCTGTTTTGCAAAAAGGAAACCGTATTCTGGGCTTGGAGTTATGGGGCCTGCGCTATTGATATCTCCTGATTTACCGATCTGCACCGCCAAGAGACTCTTACTGTAGGTATGTCATATGCTTCTGCCACTCTAGCGGCCGGCCGGATGGTTGTAGGCCCATACTTGTAACCTTTTTTTAACATGTAATAAACGGTTTCAAAAAAAAAAAAAGAATCTCCCGTGCTCTGCTGTGATAGGTTAGGATGGCGGGTGTGCAGCCAATAGCGTAGTGGGTTAGGGAAAGTCGTCCCAAGGTAATGAGCGACGTTTTTTAAAAAAAAGAAAGGGGGAGAAAACTTAATAGAGCGTGGGAAAAAGGCTCAGGGTTTACAGCGGTCACTAGGACAGAGGACCTACAAGGAGGGGGAACAAAACCAGAGAGGCCATAAATAGTAGTATAAACGTTGTGCACTGGATGCCCAATAAGAGGCCAGCAGCAGAGTAAAGAGAGCGACTGAGAGTCTGTCGTCAAAGGGGGTCTGGTATACAGGTAATAATGACTTCCATAGGTATGGTTGGGCACAAATGGCCCATCAGGCACACAGGTCAAAGGAATGTATGCAGCAATGGATGCACAATGGAACCAGTCCATGTAACCCTAATAGAGTCAGAATCGACTCAGGGACAGTCAGAGGAATCACGAAAGGCAGGTACTCTGTATGTCTGAAACGCTGATAACAGGGATCTATAGTATGGTGGTCCAGGGTATATTATCATTAAGGCCACGGAGATTGGTTCCCAAACAATAAACCCATCTTTGTTCCTTTTCAAAAAGGATTTTTGGAATGTTTTTGCGTGCCGTGATCTCCTCAATGACAGTCCATTTTAAGTCATTGGTGGTATGGTTGACAGACAGAAAATGCTCACTCAGTTTGGTAGTGACACGCTTGCACCTAATATTACTCCGATGTTCGCATATTCGGAGTTTAACTTTCCTAGTGGTCATCCCTACGTATCGTAGA
Source organism: Triturus cristatus (assembly GCF_964204655.1). Taxonomy (NCBI): domain Eukaryota; kingdom Metazoa; phylum Chordata; class Amphibia; order Caudata; family Salamandridae; genus Triturus; species Triturus cristatus. The sequence goes on from NC_140588.1 coordinate 496,961,812, forward strand.
CCACACGGGCAAGTGATTAGGTAGAGGACATTAGGCGTGTTGCAGTTGGTGTGTCCTCTTTGGGTCCAGATCCTGCCTGGTTCGAGATTCAGAGTATTAGTATGTGAAGTCAGATGACATATGCTACAATCGGAGCAGGGGAAATGCCCAGTGATCTTTGGTAGGCCCCAAGCTTCTGTGATGGACCTTTGGATTGTGTCTGGTTGTGCGGTGGGGCGTGTCTGTACCAGGCTGTTGCGCAGGCTCTGAGCTCGTTTAAAGGAGAACAATGGTTTCTCCCATTTGCGATTATTGCTATTGATAATACACCAATGTTTAGTGATGGCTTTTTTCATTTTGTTGGAAAGGGTGCTGTAAGTGGTGACACATGTAAGTGGTATTGGTGTAGCCTCTTTCACATAGTCCACCAAAAGGACTACCCTTGGTTGGTTTCTTGCCCGTTTGTAGGTTCTAGATAGGAGAGGGAGGGGATACCCTCTAGCTGTCAATTTGGAAGTCAAATCATTGGATTGGTTTTTGAAATCACCCAGAGAGGTACAATTCCGCCGAAGACGGAGAAATTGCCCATAATGTTTTTTGAAGAACGAACTTCTGAGCAAGCAGAATCTGACGAAGGTGACACACCTCTACGACCTAAATCTACATTCACCCCTCCTCCACATACCATACCAGTGGAAATAACAACTTTTGAACGCGCAGTCTTTGCAGAGATAGAGAATGTGGACATCCCCTCCAATTTCAAAAATCTCAGTGCCAATGAATTTAGAGCCATTAACTCCTTGCGCCAAGATTCAAAGCTCACCATAAAACCAGCAGATAAGGGTGGGGCAGTAGTTTTACTGAATACTGTTGACTACGATCAGGAGTGCCTCAGACTTCTCAGTGATCGTAAGAATTACACGCCACTTCCTAGCGATCCCTCTAATGATCTGTTGAACCAGATCAAGAGCATAGTCGAAGAAGCACTGACACAAGGCATTATCACCAGGCCGGAAGCACGATTCCTTACCGAAAGCCAGGGTACCATCCCGTACTTTTACACACTCCCAAAGATCCATAAGGATAGACTTCCTCCCCCTGGGCGACCCATAGTCTCGGGGATCGGCTCTCTTTTGGAACCCCTATCACGGTTCTGTGATCATTTCCTGAAGCCACTGGTCCAACAATCAACTACATATCTTAAAGACACAAAGGACCTGCTGAAGCTATTGAACAACATCAAATGCTCAGAGGACACCATTCTGGTCACGTTGGACATCGAAAGCCTCTATACGAGCATCCCCCAGGATGAGACTATCAGGGTCCTAGGGGAATCCCTTAACTCCCACCCATGGGAATACAGAACGACTAAGGATTTCATTATCCAATGTGCCACCCTGGCCTTGAAAAAGAATTTTTTCGAATACCATGGACATCTATATCTACAATCCACAGGTACTTCCATGGGGAGTACCTTCGCTCCTAGTGTGGCAGGATTGTATGTATACGATTTCGAACAAAAATTCATCCTCCCTGATACCAATCCACATCTATCCTCCATAGGCTTATGGAGACGATACATAGATGATGTGCTTCTAATTTGGCAAGGCGATACCACCGCCCTCCAAACTTTTTTCGGTTGGGTTAACACTTTGGATCCCAATTTGAGATTCACCTATTCTTATGATCGTTCTGAAGTAGTATTCCTTGATGTGGTAATTACAAAGAAACAAGGTGCACTTCACACCAAGACATACTACAAACCCACCTCCAGAAATAACCTTCTTGAGTTTACGAGCTTCCATCCTCGCACACTGAGGGAGAATTTACCTTATGGGCAATTTCTCCGTCTTCGGCGGAATTGTACCTCTCTGGGTGATTTCAAAAACCAATCTAATGATTTGACTTCCAAATTGACAGCTAGAGGGTATCCCCTCCCTCTCCTATCTAGAAGCTACAAACGGGCAAGAAACCAACCAAGGGAAGTCCTTTTGGTGGACTATGTGAAAGAGGCTACACCAATACCACTTACATGTGTCACCACTTACAGCACCCTTTCCAACAAAATGAAAAAAGCCATCACTAAACATTGGTGTATTATCAATAGCAATAATCGCAAATGGGAGAAACCATTGTTCTCCTTTAAACGAGCTCAGAGCCTGCGCAACAGCCTGGTACAGACACGCCCCACCGCACAACCAGACACAATCCAAAGGTCCATCACAGAAGCTTGGGGCCTACCAAAGATCACTGGGCAATTCCCCTGCTCCGATTGTAGCATATGTCATCTGACTTCACATACTAATACTCTGAATCTCGAACCAGGCAGGATCTGGACCCAAAGAGGACACACCAACTGCAACACGCCTAATGTCATCTACCTAATCACTTGCCCGTGTGGTCTACGATACGTAGGGATGACCACTAGGAAAGTTAAACTCCGAATATGCGAACATCGGAGTAATATTAGGTGCAAGCGCATCACTACCAAACTGAGTGAGCATTTTCTGTCTGTCAACCATACCACCAATGACTTAAAATGGACTGTCATTGAGGAGATCACAGCACGCAAAAACATTCCAAAAATCCTTTTTAAAAAGGAACAAAGATGGGTTTATCGTTTGGGAACCAATCTCCGTGGCCTTATTGATAATATACCCTGGACCACCATACTATAGGTCCCTGTTATCAGCGTTTCAGACATACAGAGTACCTGCCTTTCGTGATTCCTCTGACTGTCCCTGAGTCGATTCTGACTCTATTTTGGTTACATGGACTGGTTCCATTGTGCATCCATTGCTGCATACATTCCTTTGACCTGTGTGCCTGATGGGCCATTTGTGCCAAACCCTACCTATGGAAGTCATTATTACCTGTATACCAGACCCCCTTTGACGACAGACTCTCAGTCGCTCTCTTTACTCTGCTGCTGGCCTCTTATTGGGCATCCAGTGCACAACGTTTGTACTACTATTTATGGCCTCTCTGGTTTTGTTCCCCCTCCTTGTAGGTCCTCTGTCCTAGTGACCGCTGTAAACCCTGAGCCTTTTTCCCACGCTCTATTAAGTTTTCTCCCCCTTTCTTTTTTTTAAAAAACGTCGCTCATTACCTTGGGACGACTTTCCCTAACCCACTACGCTATTGGCTGCACACCCGCCATCCTAACCTATCACAGCAGAGCACGGGAGATTCTGACCTATCCCCGTGCTCCTTTCTTTTTCAACGCCCCCTGCCTTACGGGACGATTGCTCTTATACGTACCTCGAGCCATGGATCCTTACATCCCGGACCCGGTGGCAAGAGGCTCTAGGTTCCGAACGGGTGCCAAGCAGCGAGAGCGTGAGTATACCAACCACAACCCCCCCTTCGTTCCCGTGTCTTACGGTAAGCGCTCCCTGAGCTCAGCCGCTCAAGGTTTTCTCCTCTTTTCTTCTTCCTCTACAGGGTGTGCCATATTGCTCCCAACACCCCCCCCCCCCGGGATCCCAGAGGCCTCAATTGGATATGCCTCTTAGTAAGATTGATTTTCCGTTCTCTCTGCGTTATAAGTCTACGATGACTTACACATGGACACGCTCTGTCGTGCCTCAGCCCATATTTGACTCGAGATCTTCACATAGAGTTTATATTCCACGTGTGCTCCGATATACATTTGTAGACACGCTATTCAGGATAAGTCGCAACCTACTTACCTGACACCGCTACTCGGTTAGTCTTAGGTGCACTGTATTCACTATTTCTGCACCTGAGTTATATGTTAATGGCACTTCTTCATTCGAGCACTATGTTTTCAGGTTGATTCAACAGCGCCTGATTACGAGTTGACCATCAACATTTACAATTCTTTCATGTTTTGTCTTTTGTTTGTGTGTCCTTTTAATTTCAGAATAAACTCGTTTCTCTCCACCACTATACTACTTGGCGGATTTTTCACTGTAAATAAAGATTTTTCACACAATAGTCCACGGGAGGGTGAACCTTAGCGCGTTCATACCACCGGGACTTTGCACCCCCACTCTGGTCCTGATGAAAGCCTGTTGAACATTCACTTTAGGCAGAAACATGTTGACCGCCATGGAGTGAAACAGGTCTTCTATTTTTTGACCCTCACTCCTTTTTAACATTTCCAATTAGCGAAATTATTAAATTTACTTTTTTGACTCTATTGGAAATTTTAAATTCACTGTCACTTCACATGAACCCCGCTCCGCAGTAACCTGGCGTTGCAGCACACTGGGATGGCATTCGGCCATACCCAGTGGAGCCTGATGATGAAGCATGTCACCAACCAGGTTGGTGAGTGAGGGCTTTATACATATCGTGTATTATCTTCATAAGTCTGCATTCCTCACAACAACATACTGGTTTGTTCTGAGCTTGTAGACCCATGCCCTTCTGATGTAAAGTGCCTTGTTTACATTACACTGACTTCGTTGTTTCATAGTATTTCCCTTGAGGGGAGTAGTCGTGTTGTTCCCTTCCCCTCCTGTTGTTAACTTGTCTTTAATCTTGTGTTGCCCAGCTGCCTGCTGCTCTCTGACTTTGCTGAAGGAGAGCCTGACTCTGCCTTCTCTGCTCCAAGTCTGCTCCAAGGAATTGGCTTGCCTCTTGTTGCTTGAGACTCAGGGATATCAAAGTCTTCACCCCTGCTCCACTGGAAGTGGACACAGAAACTTTCATCAACTGAACCAGCGTGAAGCAATGAAAAGTCCTACAATGCCTCCCCACACAGCTGACAGCTCCTCGCAACCGATGCCAGATGGCGCAAGGCCTCGCAAAGCCTCAGCCCACAGCCTCTCGGAACAGACTTCGGACAATGCAAAGCCTCACAAAGCCTCGCCGCACCGCTGACAGCTCCTCGGAACTGACGCCACACGGAGTGAAGCCTCGCTAAGCCTTGCTGCATAGTCTCTCAGAACCAACGGCGCGAAGTTTCACCTCACAGCTTCTCAGAACCGATGCAGGACAATGCGAACCATCGCAAAGCCTCTCAGCGCAGACTGTGCCCCAGAATCCAAGGTACTGTGTTCAATGGACCCAAGTGAGTCCCTGTATCTGGCCCGTGTCCTATTGCGGTCGGCCTGAACTTGTGACTTTGTCCTGGTCCAGCACGACCAGATGACCCCCATTGGCGCTGATTGCTTCTAAGATCTTGAACTCTTTTATTCTTTAAAAATTCATACCTTGACTTTAACTTATTGGATTCTTGTTGTTTTGGTCTTGTTTTGTTCAGAATATAATAATCTATTTTACTAAACCTATGTGGAGCCTTTTTGTGGTGTATTCATTGTGTTACTGCATGTGTGTTGCACAAATACTTTATACATTGCACCTTTAGATAAGCCTGACTGCTCTGTGCCAAGCTACCAGAGGAAGAGCACAGGCTATCTTTTAGTGTGCACTTAGGTTACCCTGACTAGAGTGGTGGTCCCTGCCTGGCCTGGGTGCACACCGCAGCCTACCAGGATTCTCATTTCTAGCAACCACTCTGCAAATACTCCAGGTATTTTGACTTTACTGTATTGCATCATCAATATTGTACCTCTGGGAGTTTATTTGGTGGGTGATTCCACGTCCGGTACAGGGACCAATTCCATCCGTGTATGAGCAGATCACCAGCTCCTGATCTGTTGCATTGGTCACCTGTCTCATCTGTCATCACAAGAAGCAAAGTGTGAGGCACTCTGGGTCCCAAGAAGTTTTTTCCTCCCTCACCATACATGGATAGTTCGTCCAATCTCAGCAATGCCAAACAGTGTCCCATTGCTGGATATGTATTGGGACACCACTCATTGGCCAAAGCAGTTCACCCCCACAAGGACCATCGTTCTACCACTTCAATATGATACTACAGCTTCTGTCCATATAGTTGATAGGCTCACCTATAGAGCATGTCTGAGTTGAGCTGGCGATGTGCTGTCAGTCACCTCTACTACACCTCTTTGTGAGGCCCACCTCCAGATTTGCTTGCACCTTGACCAAAAAGCCCAGGCATCAAGGCTGCCCCTCAGACCCTTAGCTTCTGCAAGTAAAACAAGCACATGCACCTTTCCCCCTACATGAGACAATCAAAGGTAAAAGGACCACCCCAACTACATGGGCTCCCACCAACAGTCTTCGCTGACAAATGGTCTCTACATTGCATTGGGTGGGCGGTGGGCTCGTCTCCCTCCAGTTGTCACATCTGCAACAATTGCTGGTCTTCCTAGCGGTACGCTGGCACACTATGCTTTACGTATTATTTTCTGGGTAGTTTCACTGATAAGAGCTGCACTTTGTTAAAGAGTTATGAATAATGTTGTCGTCCAGCCGAAGAGACCCAAAACAGTGGTTCACAGCTTTTGGGTGTCCCCAACTTTATTACATCCGACCCTATGATTTTCTGCTTTTAAAAATCTTGCAATTGCAAAACACTTTCACCAGAAGTTGAAAAGAAGGATTGCTCTTCCAGACTGGTTGAAGCTCAAATGAGTCTGTCAGTTCTCCCTTGACTAAGGCACTGCCACATGCCTCCTTACTGAGACATCAGCAGATAAAAGTTGGCGTCAGAGATAAACTCTTGACTCAACTTTTAATCATGTCTACTTTATCTTTATCACTATGACTATCAGGATGTATACAACACATGGACAAATCCTCATTACCGTCCCCACCACATGTGTACCACAACCCCAGCATTGCTGTCATGAGCCCTTCCATTGCTCACCAGCGAGGTCAATAACATTCGTAATGCATACTGATAATATTGACATTGTAAATAGCACACACCTTCAAATTATTTGCCCTTTGCAACCTCAGTTTAAATAATTCAGTTGCCCTCATTTTATCTACCATAGAAGAAAGAAAAGCTAAGTCAGACCAGAAGACCACATCAGTGTCCTGCAGGTTATATGGGTTTTTGGAGTAAGTTATCAACCTATGACATATCTTAACCACTCTAATGACATGGAAGGTGCAGTTATAACAAAATGGAACACCAACAACAACAGATGGGATCTCAAACTGCTGTTTAGATATTTACATGCTATAACCGTATTGCACACAATTAAGCACAAATAGACTAATGGCTTTAATTTGAGTTTGGCGGACAGGATACTCCATTAAAAAGGGACTGATATCCCATCCACCATATTCCAAGTGCTGCAGGCTATTGTTTGTAGCAATGCAGACAGGACATCTGTTGCGTTTGTGGTGGAGTTCTCATCTGCCAAATATTAAAAAAGGCAGTGGCGTAACACAGGACCATGCAGCCTTCACGGTGCGGGGGGCCCCCAAGCTCCAGGACCCCTTCAGCAAAGTACCCTCACCTGAGAGCTCCTGATTAATAAGTCCGGAGGGGATGGGGGCAACCATGTACCTTGCATGGGGTGTGGAGCACTCAAGATTCGTTACGTCACTGAATAAAGGCTCTCATTGTTCTTCCCAGAGTCACATGAGCTTCGGTCTTGTATCCAGGCAAGGATTAAATCCCAAATCTTCAATTTAGCATCTGGACCAGGTCATCGTACCCATCTTCATGCACATGTCACGACTGAACATTCCTGTAAATAATAAAGCATTTAATTTACTTCCTAGAGTAACGGTCGTGCATCCTCTATGTGAAAACGTGCATGGTGCTAAAGGACACAGATTTTCTTTTTTTCTAAATTCAAACTTGATTAAAAATGATGTGACCATGTAATATTTCTAGATAGATCAAAAGATTGTCCGCGCTCTTTTTCATTTCACACTGACAATTATCTCAATTTTAAGAAGAATTTTGCAATCATATGTGGAAAAACAAGCGCTTTGACCTTTTGTGGAAGAATTCAGACATTGAAAAGATTTCCATATGTTTCCTACTAAGACAAACAGAGATTATTTTCTATGCAATTTTGACCCCGACATTATATCTATTTTTGGATAATTTATAATACTTTTGTGTATGCGTCTGTACTTTTAAGGAAACGCGCTGTGCCTTGAAACCCCCGCCCATGGCGATTTGCAGTCTTTTCAGTAGCTGCCTTATTTTCCCCTGCACCGATAGAGGAGAAGCTTTTTTGGTGTATCTATTATCTGCCATCAGCATGTTGTGGCAGTAGCTAGGATACCTATCAAAGAAAAGACTACTCATTTTCAAAACATCATAATAAACCATTGACGATCTTATTTTGAGAGAGTTAGCTCGAAAAAGCGGTTCTCTTCGAAGTGTAGCTAACAATGGGCACTGATTGGAATTAGAGAGCCCAATTTTATTTTTTGCTTTCATTAATAGATTGGTGATAAAAAAACAATGGACAATTTTGAGGGCCAGTTAATTTAATTGATTCTGTGACTGAGGTGTTTACTGCATGATTATGGGGTTATCACTTTTGCTACACAATTATACATTTTGGGGGGATATGTACAATGAAGTGGCGGAGTGTGTCGTTAGCCTCCTGGGCTTAACGACACGTTCCGCCACTTCGGAAACGCAAGGCTGCACTGTATTTACAAGAATGTGCTGCAGTCTTGCATTTCCCCCTGCGATGGCGCTAAGTTTAACAACTTAGCACCAACTCAGGCACCCTTGAGGATTGGTTATGTGTAGAAAGGTGTCCCTTCCTGCACATAAAAAATCCTAAAATGCCATTTTGTAACTTTCATGTGTGCTGCTTCATACAGCACACATTAAAGTTACAAAATAGCATTCTTTAAAAAGGTATGTTTGTGTACAGGAAGAGACACCTTCCTGTACATAAACAAAGCATGGCATTTTGCTCTTTCCATGTGTGCTGCACAAGGCAGCACACATGGAAAAAGCAAAAATGAGGAGAAATAATGCATTTCTCAATGTTTCGCCAAATTAAGACCAGGATTTTCCCCGTCTTAATTTTGGGGCTGCCTCATATGTACACCACTCTTGTACATAGGGGCAGCATAAAGTACAATGGGTGTTGAGGTGGGACGCCCACCGCAACACCCACTGCACGCCCCTTTCACGTTAAACATAGCATGAAAGGGTGCCTTACGTACAAGGCATCATTAAGCCACGTTAAGTGGCTTAACGCTGCCTTGTACATAAGGCAAGGCCCCTATCGCCACGGGAACGTCACAAAAAGTGACGTTCCCATGGCGATAGGGGCTTGTACATATGCCCCTTGGCGTTTCTAGCTCAAAAGGATGAAAGTAATTCTGCCAGAGAAAGTGATTGCATAGTTTACATTTTCTGCTACATTTATTTAGGTAGCCTTGCCACATAATTTGGTTATCCATCCCGAAATACTGGACTCTACTGTGTGATCGATTGCAGTAATAAGAAGGGAACAATACTAATAGTTAAAAATTTAGAATTTTAGGGTGAAAAAAAACCTTTAGCAATGTTAATCCACATTCTGCCCGTAGGAGGGAAAACTGTTTATACTGTTCTCTACAAGGTACAGTTTACAATGGACACTGATTGGCTGTTTCGCAGAGCTTTAGAATGTGCACAGAAAAACAGGGTTAATGCAAACTAGCTGCTTACTTCAGGTACAAAGTAAGGGGCATATCAACAAGGGCTTTATCTCTGCTTTTTTGGCTCTAAAAACCAAAAAAGCAGATAGAAAAATAGCACCCTATCAACAACAGGGTGCTAACATGCAAATTTGCATGTTAGCACCCTTTTACTCTACGCTTCCCCTTGCATCTCTAATGAGATGCAAAGGGGGCGTTCCAGAGTAAAATAATAGGAGAAATGTCGCTAAGCGACATTTCTCCTATTATCAAGAATATCGCTAACCCAGTTAGAGACAAAAAAAGCAGCGCTAACCGCGGTTAATGCTGCTTTTTTACGTCTGGTATTTTTCTGACTTAGCCATGATATCCTATGGAAGGAGGATATCATGGCTAAGTTTGTCTGTCCCTATCAACAAGCTAACGTGAGATTATCGCTGAGTTTCCAGCGATAATCTCACGTTAGCCACTTAGCGTGAGGATTTTTATCGCTATTGAGATAAGCGTTGCTAATAGCACACTATCTCAGCGATAAAAATCAACGCTAGCCGGCGATAATTATCCTAGCGCTAAGTGCGCTTAGCGATAATTATCGCTGGTTGTTGTTGATATGCCCCCAAGTCCCTCAGTACTAATTTAGAAAAATAACTTCAAACAATAAATAATTGACAAATCACATTGGGTGAAACCAGGGATGTAGATTGCACAAACCTAGCCTTGAGAGCACTGTTGGAGTGAGTATAAGCGAGGAAGGTTATAAAGTGGCGGTTTGGAGGAGATGCACTCATAGACTTTGTACAAAGGCAGGATCAGGGCAGGGAATTATCTGAGGGAAGGAGCCACGGTGATCCAGAAGGTTAGGCCAGGAGGTAGCGATTTAGGAACTCAAAACAACTGGAGCACATCCCTGTTTTGCTTTGAAATGTTTCAATGTTAAATGTCAGGCTCAATCTTGCCTTCTCCTTCTTTGACTCCTGGTACACGAAGCACCCACCCACATCAGACTGGCATTTTCTTTCCTCCTCTTTTTTTTCAAATGGCTAATTTGTTCCAAACGAAATCAAAATTATGCTGGCCTCCTAATCTTTATTCTCTCTTTAATCCTCCACCTGTCACTGACCTCATTTGCAGATGTGTTCATACAATCTTAAACTGCTGTCTTAAATGTTTCTATTGGTTAGAGCTGGGAAGCATACAGCAGGTCCTTCATAGTAGGTGTATGCTATATGAAAGCTCTACACAAATGGATAAGTGAAATGGAGGGAGGCCATTGGGTGATCATCGAGATGGTGATTAAAATTGGAGATTCATAACTGTTGACATCAAGAGGAGCCATTAGAGACCGTTTTTTGTAAGTCGACAGGCACTGCCTTTGTCTCCAGCTCTCCAGGGTTTATAGCGACAGGAAGAGTGTGTGTGATAGAGAGAGACTGGAAAGAAAGAGACAGGAAGGGGTTGGAGCTTATTTGAACAGTTCAGCAAAGGCTGGTTTTGGTTGTGCAGGGAAGGCTGCATCAGTGCCCACAAAGGCTGCATGCTTGGTTCTGTATGATTCACAGGTAAAACAATGAGAGCATCATGAGCACAGACCTAGGAACAAAGGGCTCAATTTATATATTGGTGGTATGTATACTCCATCACAAAGGTGATGGTCTATACGTACCACCAATATAAAGGTCCGCCCGCCCACTCCATTTAAATGCAGCCAGAACATTAGTTTGGCCAAAGTGGAGACTACTCTGCCTCCACAGTGGCCAACCTTCTCCCACTGCCCTGCGGAGTACGGAGCAGCAGGGAAATGGCAACATGTCCACCGGCCCAATTTGGATGGGTGGATATGTAGTAATTTTTAGGTCTCGCCAGACCCAGCGCATGGGCTGGTCTGGCGAGACTTATTGAGAGGGCTCCAAAAAGTGCTACCAGGCCAGCCTAGAGTTACAGTGCATGTGCGCGGGCACGCGCGCCGCGCTTTACCGCGATTACTTTCGCTTACGCGGCCACAAGGCCGCTTTACATAGCCAATAGGTCTCGCTTTTGGGACCTTATAAGTATTTAGTTATGCAACTGTTGCATGGCTAAACACTTATAAGCTCCCAAAGGCGAGACCTATTGGCTATGCCAATGCTTGTTACTGTTTCTTACCAGCTGGTAAAACCTGGCGGTAAGGAACAGTAAAATCGTTATCATTCTCCTCCTGCCATGTAAGAAGACTCCCATAGCGAGGGGAGCATTACATTTTTTCTTTTCAAAAAGAGAAAGAAAAAAGGATTACTGTGTGCGACATGGCTCCGTCCTGCTGCCACAGCCAAGTAGCACAGAGTAATATGCATTGCCAGGAACTGCCACAATGCTATAATAACTGACCGCCTGCTTGTGTGAACTAAATTGGGCCCAAAGTACTTTGAATGCAAGTTTGCCTGAGGGCAGAGCAGAGCATCTGTAACTCAAGCCTAAAATTTGTCATGCCAGTACAATCTGACAACTACACATAAGACATTTTATTTGAACATTGAAAGAAATCTATTTTTTAATACAATTGTCTGTACTTAAGAAGTCCGTTGATTATGTTTGATCATCATACCACAAAGAAAGCAATTTGCATTGGAGGGTGGTGGTTCAAAGGGACACAATCTTAAGCAAGATTCTAGACGATACTTTGCTTATGATGACTTCACAGGCCAAAAAGACTGCTTGCCATCAATTCTAAATGAGGTGACTTTTATTACATGCTACCATATTGTCCCATACGTCATCAACTAGAAATATCAAGGAATGTGAATTGTATATGATTTGTAACCAATTCACAGGTTTGAATACACTTTAGGAAGTAACATTTAGCAGTATGAGTAGATAAAAAGACATTTCAACTCTAGAAGCCAGAGACAAGGATAGTATCTAGAGCGAGTTCAGGGCAAAGTTGCTCAGAATTGCATGGGGGCATTTAAAGACATACTCACGTACTCTACCAGTGTAAAGGGGATACAAGTCAGTTAAGATATAAAGACTAACCATAAAAGAGGATTTCATTTTCCAGCACCCATCTACACTGGAAGTGACATTACTGCACTTCCTGTCATCTATCACCAGAGGAAGTGGCATCACTGAATTTCCCAGGATTACTTCATTTTCCATCATCTAGCTGCATAGGAATTGACATCACAACACTCCCCATCATCCATCTGCATTGGAAATGACCTAACTGGATTTCCCATCATCCATCTGCACAGGAAGGGTCATCTCTGGTGCCCAGCAACAGGAACCCTGGTCCACCCTCTAACCACCACTACCCTGCTACGCAACTCTGCATTGTCGATCCTAGATGCCTCTTGCCACGATATGGCACCGACTGCATAACTATGCTCCAGACCTGCTCTTCCTCACGGAAATATTGCTAATCCCAGCCTCTGCATCGGACATCACTTACAGAAATCCCCGCTGGCTACAAAATTACCAGGTATGACCATCAGCACAAGACCAGAGATGGAGTCGCCATCATATTAAAAAATACCATCAGCTGCACCACCTACACGAATACCCCCAACAGCTGCATGAAACACCTTACATTGAAGATATGTATCACATACATCATCTACCTGGGCCTAACCCTGGTATACAGATCACCAGGACCGCACACCAATTTCACCAGTGACATCACAGCCTTCGTCGAACTCCTCAACATCAACGTCAGCACCTCCCCCCTCCTTAGCGACCTTATCTTTCACCTAGAAGAGAGCACCGACCCAAACTCTATGGTTTTTCTAAAAACCCCAGAAACCTTGGCCTCACCCAGAACGTTAATGAACTCATCCACACTGCCGAACTGGATTTTCTCTTCAATCAACAACAGTACAGTCAAGAAGTTAGCAACTATGACCTAGGCAGACAACACCTTCTTCAGTTTTAGCATAGCCATCCCCACCACTCCAGACCTACAACCACAAGAGCTGCCCACCACAGCTGGAAAAACATCACAGAAGCAGAGTGAGCTTCCATCCTCTCCACCCACCAGTACACCAGCAACTTGTCGAAAGCCATCAATAACCTCAACAGCTCGATCACGCACCAACATGGCTCGCCTCAGAACAACCCAACGGCAAAAGCCCGACCACACGCCAGTTGGTACACAGAGGAACTGAGTCTGATGAAACACTGCAGCAAGCAGATGGAGAACAAATCAAGACACTACAGATAAACTCCATACTAAAACACTACCACCACCAGGTACAGAACAACAAGAGCACAACTCTTGCAGATCACATTGATGCCAGTACTAACAGCAGCAAGGAAATCGTTGCCATCATCAAAGTGTTCAGCGTGCCTCCTGCCACCTCCTGCAACAACACCCCCTCTCATGATCTTGGCATCAAGATCTCAGAATTCTTCTGTAACAAAATCACCTCCAATACGGCAACTTCAACCTTTGACGAGACCCTGTCACCATTGTAACACAATTTCCCATTGCAGCCAAAGAACAAACCCTGACCTCATGGTCTGCCTTCATCAATGTTGAAACCACTGCTACCATGAAGGCCATTCATTTGGGGACCCATCTGACCTTTGCCCCCAACAAGCCTTAACTAAAGGACTCCTACTTATCAGTGAAGCACTAAAACCCATCCTTAATACATACATTGACTCAGCCACATTCCCAGACACCTGGAAACATACCACAGTTACACCCTTGCTCTGCTCAAGAAACCATCTGCTGACCCACCCACACTTTCTAACTACAGACCCTTCTCCCTCCTACCATACCCAGCAAAGGTCTTAGAGAAACTAATCAGCCAATGCCTCACTGACCACCAGCTGCTTGACGCCTTGCAGTCTGGATTCAGGCTCATTCACAGTACAGAAATAACACTCATCACTGCTACAAATTACATGCACAAGATCCGTGACAGAGGAGACACAGCCGCTCTCATCCCCCTGGACCTCTCTGCAACATTTGACATGGTCTCACATCCCATCCCCATCAGTCACATATATGAGCCTACCATCAAAGGATGATATCTCCACTGGATGTGCTCCTTAACAGATAGAAAAAACAACAGTTGATGGACAGAATGCAGAACAATGTCATACATTCACCCCAGTACAGAGATCTGGGCCTAAATCCATCGTTTTTTTCCTCACCATGCCGTTCCAGTTTGAACCCAACCATATGCAAATCAGTCTTGACCTTGTGCCTCATGGGAACAGTCCAGCCCGAACTGCCAAGCCAGGTCCTCCCTGGACTGGAAACAAGCATCCTAGGACCGGTTTCGGGGTTACACCCCTCTTCAGCCAGGGTAGACTGATTCCAGTGGCATGGAGAGCACGGTACCCACGTGTGGGCATACCCTTCCCACTCGGGGTGACAAATGCAAAAACAACAGTTGATGGACAGAAAGCAGAACAATGTCATACATTCACCCCAGTACAGAGATCTGGGCCTAAATCCATCGTTTTTTAGCTCACCATGCCGTTCCAGTTTGAACCCAGCCATATGCAAATCAGTCTTGACCCTGTGCCTCATGGGAACAGTCCAGCCCGAACTGCCAAGCCAGGTACTCCATGGACTGAAAACATGCATCCCAGGACCGGTTTCGGGGTTTCACCCCTCTTCAGCCAGGATAGCTTGATTCCAGTGGCATGGAGAGCACGGAACCCACGTATGGGCATACCCTTCCCACTCGGGGTGACAAATGCAAAAACAACAGTTGATGGACAGAATGCAGAACAATGCCATACATTCACCCCAGTACAGAGATCTGGGCCGAAATCCATCGTTTTTTTGCTCACCATGCCGTTCTAGTTTGAACCCAGCCACATGCAAATCAGTCTTGACCCTGTGCCTCATGGGAACAGTCCAGCCCGAACTGCCAAGCCGGGTCCTCCCTGGACTGGAAACAAGCATCCTAAGACCGGTTTCGGGGTTTCACCCCTCTTCAGCCAGGATAGCTTGATTTCAGTGGCATGGAGAGCACGGGGGGAGTGAGGAGCTGCGAAGGCTAAGAAAAACGCAATGGTCTTAAGTTGCTTTCGGAAAGCCAGATGATCAGGGATTTTGCGGAGATACAGAGGCAAGGAGTTCCACAGTTTGGAGGCATTATAGGAGAAAAGCCTACCGCCACTCCTAGATTTCTTGATCCTAGGGATCTCTGTCGAGTACAGATCATTAGAGCGAAGGTTCCGGTTAGCTTTGTATGGCTTAATCATGGTGCAAATGACAGGTGGGTCAAGTCCAAGTCTTGCCCTGTGAACTATACACAAGGCCTTGAATCTGACTCGTTCCTGAACCGGCAGCCAATGTAGGGAATGGAGGGCTGGTTTGGCTGAGAGTCTGTTAGTGATTCCCATCAAGAGTCTCGCCGCACTATTTTGTACTATTAGGAGCTTTGTGATAGTGGCAACGGGGGCACCCAGATATAGAGCGTCCCTGTAGTCTAGTCTCGAGAGTATTAGTGATTGCACCAATACTTTCCTGGCCTCAAAGGGAAGGAGGGGTAGGACCTTTCGGGCCATTCTAAGAAGGCCAAAGCAAAGAGCAGCTGTTTTCCTGGCTTGGGCCCTAAGGCTCAGATCCTGGTTCAGCCATATACCGAGGCTCTTGATTTCTTCTTTCGGAACTGGGGGTGGGCCCATGCTAGGGGCCACATCAAGCTGGGGTTAAAACTGAGAGTGTTGCCCAGAATCATAATCTCAGTTTTTCCTCCATTAAACTTGAGCTGGGAGGTGTCCATCCAGGTTGAAATGTCATTTAAGCAGGAGTAGAGGGCATGTGTGGTTGGATCTGCTTGGTTGAGCCCAACCACCAATTGTGTGTCATCGGCGTATGTGATGATCCGGATTCCATAGGGGGCGATTATGGCAGCTAGGGGGGACATATAAACATTGAAGAGGGTCGGACTGAGAGATGAGCCCTGTAGCACACCACTCGGCAGACTGGTGGGAGCAGATACAGTGTTTTCCTCAAAGACCTGAAAGGTTCTCCCCTCCAGAAAGGAGGAAAGCCAGCAAAGCGCCATGCCCTCCACTCCTATGTGCCTGAGTCGCCGGATCAGAATTGAATGGTTTATCGTGTCAAATGCGGCGCTCAGGTCTAGGAGTAGAATGGCTGCTGAGCCTCCTGAGTAGAGGATTTTCCTGCTCTCCTCTACTACTGCTAGTAAAGCAGTTTCGGTGCTTTGGCAGGGGCGAAACCTGGTTTGGGAGGGGTGGAGCAGGTCGTGATTTTCCAGAAACTCCGAAAGGGAGCGGTTAACGTGTATCTCCGTTACCTTGCTTATGGCAGGTAAGAGGGATATAGGGCGGTAGTTGCCTAGATCAGCCGGGTCCAGGTTGGGCTTTTTAAGTAGCGCTTTAACTCTCGCCCCTTTCCATTTAGTGGGGACTATTCCAGAGGCCAGTGAAGCGTTGATCAGATGTATTACATTGGGGGCTATTATAGGGGTGACCTGCTTCAGAATATTTAACGGTGCTGCGTCAGTGGGAGAGCCACTTTTTACTGTATCCCACAGGGAGGTGAAAATTTCCTGGCACACAGGGGGGAAGACGTTGAGAATGTGTTCAGGAGAGTCTAAGGGGGCATACGTCTGAGGGTGAGGGGTTTTGTCATCTTCCACTATAGGTGGAAGGGATTCCAGAATACGCTGGACTTTGGTACTAAAAAACTCAGCCACTTTTTGTTACGTCGTTTGCCAGAGGTGTCTGGGGCTGAACTCGGGGTTGGAGCTTTAAGTAGTTATTTTTTTTTAATGGTAAAGGTTTCCTTGGGAGAGTTGGAAGCTTCTAGGATTCTGCTCTCATAGTAGGAGGCTTGGGCTTTTCTTAATTCAGCTTTATAGACACGAATGGCTATCCTATAATCTTGTTTATTTGAAGGGAGGAAATCTCTCCTCCATAGTCTTTTTTTTACTTTACATTGCTGTTTTAAGGAGCGCAGTTCTGGTGAGAACCATTTGGCGTATGAGGTCCTGCCGTTTTTTTAATCTTGGTTTTAGGGAGAACAATATTAAAGGATTTTTCAATCCAGTCGAGGACATCCTCATTAGCTTCGATCGGACAAGAATGAAGTCCAGGTTTGGTCTTTTCCAGCTCCTGTGACCGTTTGGCTAGGGGGAGCTTATTCCAGGGGCGACCAAAGGTCCATGAGGGTTGAGTCCTGGGACTGATGGTCTGTGGTGACCAAAGAAGGCTTATCAGAAAATGGTCCGTCCACGGTCGTGGAGTAGGGTCAGCTCCCTTAAGCTCGGAAAGACTAGAGAATACCTGGTCAAGGAGGTGTCCTTTGACATGAGTTTTTTGGCTCAATTTTTGAGTGATTTGGAGTGAAGAGAGATCCCTGGTTAGTTTGCACGCATTAAAAGCTTACAGGTCATCAAAGTGGAGGTTGAAGTCACCAAGAATCATAAAATTATCCGCCGCACTGGCTAGATTTATGGTTGTCTCGAGAAGAGATTTGTTAAATGCCCCTATTAGCCCTGGGGGGTGATAGACCAGGATACCTGTGAACGCGAGAAGCGATGAGAATTCAATAGAAAAGTGCGTATTCTCACAATCTTCAAGAGGGTTGCCTAAGAGACGGCAGGTAAGCTGTTTCTTATGTACTATGGCTATCCCACCGCCTCTGCCTGTGGGGCGATCGCATCTTTGGAGCATAAAACCGGGGGGAGCGCTTGCACAATGTTTGGTTCTGAACTGGTCGTTAGCCAGGTCTCCGTGAGGAACAGTACATCAGGGTTGTGGTCGCTAAGAAGCAGCCAGATCTCTGTCATATGTTTGGATAGGGATCTACAAGTAAGGAGTAGCATTCTGAGTTGATCCTTATGGGGGGTTGTGATCTGGCCTGTGTGTGGTAAAAACATGCGCACAAGTAGGGCAGTGAGAGGGGAGTTTGTTGGGGTGAAAAACCGGGCCACACCTGCTTCCTGGGGCGCCATCGAGTGTCCTAAGATGAGCGCTGGAATAGGAATGGTGGGCTGAGGTGAAAGGGGCAGGGGTCCTGGCCCCTGGGCCCGGACGGGTGCGGATGGGCGCAGACGGGCTTGCCTTAGGCGCGCCAGCAGCACGCCCGCTGCGCGGTTGCGTCACCATGTGAGCTAAATAAGCCTTGCGCTGCACCGGGTCCAACTACTAGAACGCTGACCCGGTGCTGCTAAAAGCGTAAGTGCTGCTGTAAAAACTGTCCCCGGAATGATTAGAGCATTGAACACAGCTCTGAACCCCGCACGCAGTAAAATACTGTCAGAACACAAACTAAAATCAGGATTAAAAGTTTGTTAAAAACAAGTGATTTTTTGTGGCAAGGCAATGCAAGAACACCACTGACCTGCAGCAACACTCGAACGCGAGTGATCTGCTTCGGCCCGTGTCAGTTAGCACGGTCGCGTCACCATGCGAGCTAAATAAGCCTTGCGCTGCACCGGGTCCAGCAACTAGAACGCTCACCCGGTGCTGCTAAAAGCGGAAGTGCTGCTGTAAAAACTGTCCCCGGAATGATTAGAGCATTGAACACAGCTCTGAACCCCCCACGCAGTAAAATACAGTCAGAACACAAACTAAAATCAGGATTAAAAGTTTGTTAAAAACGAGTGATTTTTTGTGGCAAGAAAATGCAAGAACACCACTGACCTGCAGCAACACTCGAACGCGAGTGATCTGCTTCGGCCCGTGTCAGTTAGCGCGGTCGCGTCACCATGCGAGCTAAATAAGCCTTGCGCTGCACCGGGTCCAGCAACTAGAACGCTGACCCGGTGCTGCTAAAAGCGGAAGTGCTGCTGTAAAAACTGTCCCCGGAATGATTAGAGCATTGAACACAGCTCTGAACCCCCCACGCAGTAAAATACAGTCAGAACACAAACTAAAATCAGGATTAAAAGTTTGTTAAAAACGAGTGATTTTTTGTGGCAAGAAAATGCAAGAACACCACTGACCTGCAGCAACACTCGAACGCGAGTGATCTGCTGCGGCCCGTGTCAGTTAGATTGATACTAACTGAAGCCAGCTGCATAGGAAAACTGTAAATGATGTGGCTGAATTATATTTCTGCCTGTGTGCACCGGACGGTTTCACCTTTGTGCTTTTGTGTTGAATAGATAATGCTGTTATAGACATGGCAGCATGTGGAATTTGATGTGCTACAGTATGGACAATTATGTGTCTCATTCACTTACTGTAAGTTTTGTCCCAAGATTTGAATAGGTTCCCAGCTGTGCCAAGCTTTGCAAGATGGTCTGTGTTTCCGATGAGAATCTTGCTCCTCCCGCTCCCATTGTCTTGATCAATAAGGGCATTCTCAGATCAAGAGATGAAATGGGAGAATGAGCAAGGGAGAGAAACACAAGTTGCACTCGTCTGCTTCAGAATTTCAGTAAGAAGAAGGTAGCTACAATCAGTGTGATAAGGCTTTGAAATGAACATACAAACAAATACATGAGTAAGAAGGAACTAGGACACAGAAATACCAATAATGCATGATTCAGAGGGCAATGTAAATTACTGAACTCCCTGGTGGAATATGCTTTCAAGAGCCCAACACCAACCAAGATACAGGTGCCAAGTCCCTTTTCCCCATGAAATCAGGAATACTAATGAGGTAGGTGACAAGACACCAAGGTAGCAATCCTGCCTAACCCCACTACACTAGGGAACCGAATTGCACGGATTAAATATGGTGACGAACTTGCATAGTGAGAAGCCATGCACCTACATTAGAATTTTCCAGGCAGCTTCTACAAACCAACTTCGGATTTAAGTATCCATTAAGTAACACGACCCGCAAGAGGTGGACCTGGTCTGTAAGCAAGTGCCTGCAGAGGTTTGCAGTCTATTTCTAATACCACTTCCAAGCAGCCTTAAGCCCTCTCATCTTCCCAAGGTCTGGTGTTTTTGGGGATTGCAGTCTCAACTTCTTTCCTGGCTTCTGATTCATCTATCTTTCCGATGGTCATCTGGGATTTTTAGACTTCTGTCTTCCGAATCCTGAAATGTTGACTGGGGATTTAGAAAACATTTCCAGGAGACCTTGTGGAAATCACTTGTACATTATCAGCAGAAAATCTGCAGCGTGAGCATGGGGAAAATCAGCATTAAACTGTATATTTGAACCGCAAGAAAAATATTATTTTCCTGAGGAAGAAGTTCCTACCCTACATTACCTTGATAGTGTTTTTCATGCTCAAATCGCACATTTGTACCTGCCTATTTTGTCACTGAGGCGCAAATTTATGACTTTGTGGTGCAGCACAGCAAGTCACCTTGCTGCACTGCATCACAGGAAAAGGGCAAGAATGCCCCATTTAATGGTGCAAGGGTGCATCAGGATTGTTTTTGTGCAGGAAGCAACACCTTCCTGCACAAAAACAATCCTGAGAGGCATACTCCTCTTTCAATGTGTGCTGCAGAATGCAGCACACATAGAAAGAGGAAATAACAAGGAGAAAGAACAATATTTCTCCTCATTACACCTCACCTGAAAAGGCGTATCTTTTTGGCCATACCCAGGTCTACATTTTCTGATAAACCTGGGAATGTGTCGAAAGCCATAGGGCTTATTTACAAGCACCTTGCGCAGCCGGTACGTCACCTTTTGTGACGCACCGGCAGTGCATTTTGCTGCCCCATATTTGCAAGGACACGTAAAGCCACCCTGCGTGGTTTTTCGTGTTCTTGTAAATACGGCCCTTTTTCACGCAGCACTTTGCATGAAAGAGGCATGCCATGGGTGTCACTGTGGGTGTTCCCATGTGACACTCATGGCTTCTGCCGCATTCCCAGATTTACAACCTTTCGTAAACCTCGGAATGGGTCAGAATGGTGTAGGAGGGCGCAGAATGCGTCGCCTCCCCTGGGGAGGCATCATTTCTCCTTGTTTTATCCTCTTTCTATGCGTGCGGCATTCTCATGATTGTTTTTCTGCAGAAGGGTGTCCCTTCCTGCACAAAAACAATCTCCCAAGAAACGCAGACACCCTTGCACGATGGTGCAAGGGTGCCTGCGTTGGCGCATGTTGGCCAATTGTGCGCCAACGCAAGGGAAAGCACTGGGATACAACATATTATTGTAAATATGTTGCATTCCTGTGCTTTGAAAGTGACTCAGTGTGGCGAAGCCAAATGGTTTGCGGTGCCGTGCTGAATCACTTTCTTGTAGATAAGGCCCCATGTGAGTTGTGTGGGTACACCCATGCAACGCCCATGGAATACCTTCCAAGGACAGTCTAATACAACACAGCGATTTGCGCTGCGCTGCGTTACACCTGATTTATGAGTGGCCTTGTGTGGCTTCATAAATTGTATTTTTGAGTTGCGACGCACATGTACCACATTGCGTGTTGCAAGCACGAGGCAGCTGTACTCATAAATACGGTCTAAATTTAGTTGCACAAATTGGTGTGAAAACACTTTTCTAGTTTAAACTTTAAAGTTAAAACTTTTTTGGATGTTCACTACAGTTCCATTGTACACCAATGTCCCTCCCCATATTGCCAACACTACCTTGAAACTTGGAGATCTGGAAAATATGCGGCAATGCTGTCAGATTTTCTTCGGTAGTGCGTTCCACCTGTGGGCATAAATGTCCACAGATTCAAGATTGGTGAATGCAGATCTCCTATTTGCTAAAGCCGATTTTTTGTATGCACTAATTTAACTTTAGTGAGAAAAACATTTCTGTGATATGGTTCCATGATGTATAAGATATATTTTTGAATAACTATTTCAAAAGAAGCAATCTCATCTGCAATATCTAATCGTTCTGTTGCTAAAACAAGAAAGAAATATACTTTAAAAATATTTTTTCCCGGTCATGCGATGTGATACTTTCAAAGGACCCTGCTATCACATCCTCAGATTTCCACCCCAACTGGCAATAGGGAGATAGTGTATTATTGTGTCCAAAGGCTGCAGGCCACACAAGAGCTGTCTGGAAAACATCAGGCAGATGGATCAGTCAAACAGCTCCTGGGGCAGAGTTTGTCTGCTTATTCAATGGGGGATTAGGGCTAGGATGGACGGTGGCAAGAGATAAAGGGAAAAGAAATGGAGGAAGAGAAAAAGAACAAAAGACAAAACATCTAAGCACAAAATGAGGAAGTGTGAGTAATTGGAAGAAGTTTCAATGTACAGTTGAAAAACACTTGTTGTGACACTAGTCTGACATTCCACACATTCGCCTTAAGGGACTGAAATGACAACTTATTAACACTGTCTGGAAAGCTGCCAACGTCGATAGAAATGTATTTATAAATGTACATGTTTTTGAAAAAGTAGAATGTTTGTTGGAGGTGGGCCTGAGAAAAGGTATTAGGCAGACATGCACATTTTAACATATCATTGAGAAGACAGATCAATCAGTGAACAACATGTCAGACTATTTGTCCAGTGTGTTAAATATTTTAAAAACGTATAGTTTAAGAATCGGGTAGCCAACAGAACAGCCGCAGGGTCCTTCAACCCTGACATTTAACAGAGGGCCTAATTGGGAAGCCAAGGTTTTCCACCTGTCTTCTATAGGACAGGAAGCATGTAATGAGTCTAATTGTGTCAGAAAAAGAGCTCTGAAGGATACTCTTCCCTGAGAACTCTGCCTCAACATGGCCATACAGACAAGGAGTAATAGAAAGATGCACCAACAAATACAACCTGCTAGACTGATGAGATTTAGCACGCGCTTCGGGCGCTTCAATGGGTTATGCAGAATTTCAGAACCAATCTGCATGTTTACCAGGAACCTATAAAAAAAATTGTTATTTTTATTACATTGAAGGACTTTAACAGCGTAAAATAGACCCGAGGTCTGGGGGCTCTAAACATACCAAATCATTCATTTATCAAAACGATAAAACTAATTTAATAAGAACAATGATTAAGAATTAAAATCATTCTGAGGGTAAAATGGAAACATTTTTCTTTAAAGTTGCTGCAAAACAAGTGTGCTTTATAAATTACCTTAAAGCCAGGAAATTAGTACATGAGACGAGAGGAGCTGAGGTGCGTTGCATATTTTGGCACAAAGACCTCATTTAGACGACGCCGGAAGCCGGAAATAGCCACAAAAAAGGAGGATTTTCATCCGTCCAAGAAAAATACAAAGGTACTAGCAGATGGATGAAATAAGGTAAGCACCCTCAACTCAAACACGTGTTCCCAGTTCAGAGGAGAAAGTTGAAAAAGGGGTTCAGATAGTAAAGTCTGTTGAAAAAAACAAAACTTCTGCAAATATTAAATGTCAAAGTTTATATTAATGTGCATAATATCAACAATCACCGGTGTGTGTGTGTATTGTACACATGCTTATAATAAATAAATAAAAAAGTGGAAGGTGCACATAGGAGTGAAAAGTACTACACAAGAGTAGCACCAAACCACCCTCACATCAAGGGAGCTGGTATAAGCGAAAATGGCTGATGTCAGCAAACAAAGCACAAGGTGTTCCCTCCACGTGAGAGGCAATTATGTCATGTGCTTACACATTTGTGCATAGGTATCCAACATTGAACTACTTCCATTCACCTGCGGCCTGGAAGGACATGTTCTTATGCTCCTCATGTGAAACAGGACAAATACAACACAAGCAAGGGGCAGCCCACAATTAACAAACAGGCTTCTCATAATGGAAGGACTTTTAGATGTTAATTCTCATTAGAAGAACCTTTGTGGGTAAGGGAATTATTGCTACCTCTTTTCATATTATCCGCATTCGAGTCATTTTGTGCTGCTGCTGTAAGTGTGATATTTACTTCTATAATCCTGCATATGGCGTGCACTAGCTTGGCTTTCAATAAAAGCCTCTAATTACAATACTCTTACAGATTTCTTGGGTATGATGTGTCTGGGAAAAGGTGAGGGTAACCCATGCAGAAGCTTTGGTGTATTCAAACTAAAATGCATTAATATCAATTGCTCTGCACCTCAATTCACATGATTGTACTGACTTGGAATTATTGCAATTGAAACAAAATTATAGCAATGTGTTCATGAAAAATTATGTGGCTTATGCTAACTAGGCCTCACTTATGACCATCCTGTTCAAAATGGATGCAGAATCATGATGTTCATACCATATTTATATGTCTCTCTAACACTACCTGCAGCAAGATGTGGATTGTTCATTTCTGTGTGACACTGTTCCTGAAGGGCTCAGTAGAGGAAGCCTTTTGTTACAATATTGAAGGTGTTTCTGCTTCTACACTGTATTGCATTAATTCACAATGATGTTCTGTTGTTTATGTAACTAGTTTGCTGTAACACCTCTGGGTAACATTAGGTCAGAAGGAGATAATCAACATTCATGTAGTGGGCAATGGCTAAGGATAGATAAAAAAGAGTTATGTGACGTTTTTGAATGCAAAAATGTGATTTGTTGGATCAGTTACCATACCATACTGACTTTGCAGTTTCTGTACTTACCTATGCAAGAAAAATGTATATAAATCCTTGAACCTGAGAGTGAGCCATGATCTTTTTGCTATTCACTAGGAATGCTGTCCAATTTCTTATTGCACTCTTGAGACATACTATTTTATATAATTGTGCATTTTACTATATTCCTTGTACTGGAAGCTTTAATGGCAAATGACTTTGTGATGATTACTGCATCTGAATTCTTCCTGATTTTGTATTGTGCCTGAATACTTAATAAAACTGGTTTATTACCTGTGATTGAGGTACCATTTTATTTGTTCCTCCCCTGTGTTACTTCTTTCTTCTTCCCCTGTGGTGCTTCTTCCTGTGTTGCTGCTTCCCTCTCTCTCTCTACCATTGTCCGTGTTACCTCCTACCCCTACCACCCACATTGTCTGTGTTGCTTCTTCCCATCCCCTTTTGTCTATGTTGCTTCTTCCTCTTCCATCCCCGTTGCTGAGTTGCTTCTTCCACTCCCACACCCCATTATCTGTGTTGCTTCTTTCACTTCCAACCCCATTGTCCATGTTGCATCTTCCCCAGTTGTCTATGTTGCTTCTTATCTCCACTGGCATTGCCTTTATTGCACCCCCACTGGTTATGAGAAAAAAAGCACTATGACGTGCCAGGGCAGGGCCACTTTTTACCATACCAGTGCCTTGTCCGTTTCCCATCTCTCCTGTTGTTCGTGTTGCTTGTTCCTGATCCGTACTCCCTCCTGTTGTCCGTGTTGCCCACCCCCCATTTGTCATACAAAAAAAGTGCCCTGGCTACATCATAGTGCTTTTTTCTAACTCTTAGTCATGCTTCACAGCAGCCACACTCCTCTACAACATGGCTAAAAGATTTTGCCAAAGCCAATATCTCACACATGGGCTTTGTGAAGTCTTATTTGTTATTTTCCCTTTACTTGTTCCCTCGAGCTGTTTTGTTAACGCAGTTCTAGTCCAATGGTGTGTGATGTGTTAAAAAAACGGTGGAGGGACAGAATATCTATTAAAAATACAAAGCACAAATATCGAGTTGCAAATATCGTTGGCAGAAATATCGACATACAGATTCTCGTGGTCAAGAATATCGATTTCAGGTAAGTAATATCGATGGTAAAAATATCGAAGTGTTTAATATCGTTTAGCAAAATATAGTTGTTAAAAATATTGTTTGTTTATTAATGTTATGTATTTTAGCATATATATTAGGGTGCCGATTCCGATCCGTTAAAAAAAATTACCGTACGACTCGTATCCGTATTTTTTTACGTACGAATCGTACAAGTCCCGTACAAACGGCGAAGTACGATTCGTAGGTGAAAAATACATACGAATCACTTCGGGAAAAGTCTACGAGACGTCCCCGGACAGTTTTACATACAAATCGTAAAACTGAAGTCAGAGCGCGCAAGTACGATCCGTACCGCCCGTCCAAAAACACAAGCGCATGGAAAAGGCCCCGTACGGAGCGAACGCCGTACCACTCGTATCCGGGTAAACTTGTGCCTGGGATACGAGTCGTACAGCCCCCCCTCCCCCAATATGTCAGCACCGTACCCCCCATGTCCGCACTCTACCCCAGCCCCGTACGTGTACGCACCGTACCCCACCACCGTACCCCAGCCCCATACATGTACGCACCGTACCCCACAACCGTACCCCAGCCCCTTACTTGTACGCACCGTACCCCACCACCGTACCCCAGCCCTTTACTTGTATGCACCGTACCCCACCACCGTACCCCAGTCCTGTACTTGGACGCACCGTACCCCAGCGCCCTACCCCATCCCTGTACCCCAGCGCCGTACCCCAGCCCCTTACTTGTGCGCACCGTACCCCACCACCATACCCCAGCCCCGTACTTGGACGCACCGTACCCCAGCGCCGTACCCCAGGCCCGGACTTGGACGCACCGTACCCCAGCGCCCTACCCCAGTGCCCTACCCCAGCCCGTAACCAACACCATACCCCAGCACTGTACTTGTACGCACCGTACCCCACCACCGTACCCCAGCCCCGTACTTGGATGCACCGTACCCCAGCGCCGTACCACATGCCCCTACTTGGACGCACCGTACCCCAGCGCCATACCCCAGCCCTGTACTGGTATGCCCCGTACCCCACCACCGTACACCAGCCCCGTACTTAGACGCACCATACCCCAGCGCCGAACCCCATGCCCCTACTTGGACGCACCGTACCCCAGCACCGTACCCCAGCCACGTACATGTACGCACCATACCCCAGCACCATACCCCAACACCGTACCCCAGCACCGTACTTGTACGCACCGTACCCCAACACCGTACCCCAGCCCCGTACTTGGACGCACTGTACCCCACCACCGTACCCCAGCATCGCGTATGTACGAACCGTACAACAACATTGCATATGTGAGCACTGTACAACAACATCGCGTATGTACGCACCATACATACGCTAAAACGACTCGTACAGAACCAGGACACTGTAAAACAGAACAAGGAGGGTCAATTCGACTCGCACAACACCACAAAACACGTCTACAGTACAAAAAACATCTAAAAGACTGACCTGGCACATCCAAACAGGCAAACAGAGGCCCAAACTCACAACCACCTCTTATAACACACCCACCAAAATTTCAAACCCAGCCACACCCACAAATGGACCAATAAAAAGGGCCCACACTCACAAACCATGAGCCTTTGCAACAGACCCACTGCTGACAGACATCACACACAAACAACTGCACCCATACACCTTAACTTACACACCTTCACACAACCTCCTTCACACATACCCCCTCTACACATTCACACACACACTTACACATTCACACCCACACACCCACAACCATCCACACCCACACCCCACACCATGCCCACAGACAAGAATCCAAAGTTCACAAGGGAGGAGCTGGACATCCTTGTCAACGAAGTCATCAGAGTCGAGCCACAGCTCTTTGGAACATTTGTCAGACAGACCAGCATAGCCGAAAAATCACGCCGGTGGCAGAGGATCGTCGATCGGGTGAATGCTGTTGCGCCCATCAGAAGGACCAGGAATGAATGCCAAGACAGGTGGCACGATCTGCGGAGGGCAGTCAAGCGCAAAATGAACGAGGACTACACCCAGAGTAACATCACTGGAGGTGGGCTGCCCCGCAGACCGGTACATTACCATCCCTGGGAGGAGAAGGTGATGGCCCTGCTTCCGCCGGTGGGAGTACACGGAGTCGAAGGAGTTGCCGAGCCTGGTGAGTACACAAACAACTTACGTAACATGGGGGGAATGGCATCCACACCCCAACTACAACAAATGCACTCACCTACCCCCAAGCCCTCACCGGACACAACCACACTCAAAAATAACGCTCATGCCACTAACATGTGTATGCCCCATTCACAAAGCAAGGCCATGCCATGTCCCAGCCTACACAAACCACAAACCCAGGACTGGATGTCCGGGATGCTGGGAGGGTGGGGTTCACTAAACATATTGTACAACTCAGAAACAGACACCATTGCCCTCAGCCCATATGGTCCAGGTACATACCCATGCACCATGCGCAATGCACAGGGACTGGCAAAGTACTGACAAGGTAGCTGACACTTGGCCCTGCTGTAGGCAGCACAAGGCCCTCCTGTGACAACTGCAAACTCTAACACAAACACAACAAGCTCAGATATCTAGGACAGGAACTCACACTCACTGACATGGCAGCATGATCCATTGGAGGACAGATACATCACCTGGGAGACCCACTGCCAAATCACACTACACCCACCAGCAGGCACCGTCAATCAATCAACAATCGATCAGGGTACTTGTAAGGCGCGCTACTTACCTGTGAGGGTCTCAAGGCGCTGGGGGGGGGTTCCACTACTGCTCGAAGAGCCAGGTCTTGAGGAGTCTTCTGAAGGCAAGTAGTTCTTGGGTCAGTCGTAGGTGGGTTGGGAGGGTGTTCCAGGTCTTGGCGGCGAGGTAGGAGAAGGATCTGCTGCAGGCGGTCGTACGTTGGATGCGGGGGACAGCTGCTAGGGCGAGGCTGCCGGAGCGGAGCTGGCGGGTGGGGGTGTAGAAGCTGAGTCTGATGTTCAGGTAGGCTTGTCGGGCGTTGTGGAGTGCCTTGTGTGCATGGGTGAGGAGCTTGAAGGTGATCCTCTTGTCGATGTGGAGCCAGTGCAGGTCCCTCAGGAGGGGGGTGATGTGGCTGTGTCGGGGGGGCGTTGACGATCAGTCGTGCGGAGGTGTTTCGGAAGCGTTGTAGCCGCCGTTGGTGTTTCGATGGGAGTCCTGCGTAGAGTGCATTGCCGTAGTCTAGTCAGCTGTTGACGAGGGCCTGTGTCACTGTTCTACTTGTTTCGGTCGGGATCCACCAGTAGATCCGGCGGAGCATGCGTAGGGTGTCGTAGCAGGAGGAGGAAACGGCGTTGACCTGCTTGGACATGGAGAGGGAGGATGCGAGGATCGATCCTAGGTTGCGTGCGTGGTGGGTGGGTGTCGGTGCTGTCCCCAGGGCGATCGGCCACCAGGAGTCATCCCAGGCTGAGGGTGTGGGTCCGAGGATGAGGACCTCCGTCTTGTCCGAGTTCTGTTTCAGATGGCCGCTCCGCATCCAGTCGGCGATGGCCCTCAGACCCTCGTGGATGTTTGTTTTGGCGGTGTGAGGGTCCTTGGTGAGGGAGAGGATGAGCTGGGTGTCGTCGGCGTAGGAGATGTTTTTGAGGTTGTGGTGGTGGGTCACTTGTGTGAGGGGGGCCATGTGGATGTTGAACAGCGTCGGTCTGAGGGATGATCACTCATCCCTTACACAAGCACACCCCCCCGGGGCAGCTAATGGAGTTACCCACTCTCACAATGGACATGTGACACAACAAGATCAAGCCACAGCCAAAGAAGCATCCAAGCCCAAATTCGACATGTCAAACACCCTGGAGAACATTTCAATCAGTCCCCTGCAACATACACATCCACAAGTGAACATTGATGTGAATGCTAGGCA
The DNA here is from genome assembly GCF_964204655.1 of Triturus cristatus. Taxonomy (NCBI): domain Eukaryota; kingdom Metazoa; phylum Chordata; class Amphibia; order Caudata; family Salamandridae; genus Triturus; species Triturus cristatus. The sequence goes on from NC_140588.1 coordinate 496,991,604, forward strand.
CATACAACTACCTGGAGGAACTGTGGCAACTAGAATATGTATGAAACATGGATGTCGCATTAAACAGCATTAACATTGTCTCTCTCTCACACACAGGGCAACATCATGGATCTCCCCCCAACAATGGGGGGGAAGTACCACAGTCCCAGGCTCGGGAGGAACCTGATCCCACCGGCAGCAACACCTCACAACACTCCGCGGATGACCCCAACCCACCTGGCCCCTCTGGTGTCCAAGCCCCTGCAGCACCTGCTTCAGGTACATCTGTGCCAACCACCACCCCCATTCCTGCCACATCCCAGGAGACACCCAGGAGCCCTGCCCACACTGAATAACTGAGCCAGTCTGACCTGGAGGGACAAGGTTCGCCGGGCACCCAGGAGGAGGCAGCCAACACCGAGACTGCCATCCCTCAGGGGTCTCGTAGACCCGATGTGCCCACAACGGCAGGCCAGGCTCGTGTGGGCAGGGGTGGTGGGAGTGGAGGCAGGCGGAGGCGAGAACCTGACCAGACATCTGAAGGGACCGGTATGGCACACGTACGCAACATCATGGAGGCATATCAGCGTGACACCAGGGCCATCAGTCAGGTAGTGGCGACCCTCACAGACATTAAGAATCAGCAAGCCGAGCAGCACGCCAGTCAACAACAACACCAAGGACGGATGGAAGCAAGACTGGCTGAGCTCCTGGCGGTGCAAAGGGACATAAGCCATTCACTCCATCGGATCGCCGACAACATGGGCAACCCTCCCTGTGACACCAGGCGCAGACCAGCACCAGCCACAGGGAACGAGGAGGAGGAGGAGGATTAGTCCGACGGAGCGTCCCAAACATCGTCAAGGCCTGCATCTGAGGGTCCCCGGAGGAAGGTGGGTCGTCCACGGAAAAGACCGTGAGAGGCAGCGGACCATCCACATCTCCAAGGTCACCTGGCCTGGCACCTGGCCTTCATGCGCAACAGCAGCACATCATTCACTGACATTCTCTGCCACATGGACTTGCTGGTCACAGTCTGACCAATGATGACCAACAATGTGGTCTGGACTCTGATGACTTCAAATGCCAAGGATCCCATCCCCCCCTGTGAACTTTGGATTCTATGCACCCGGTAGAGCACCTTTTGTTTTCTACCAAAACACGCACCCCACCGAGAATAAAACTATTTATTTGTCATGAGATGTTGCAGTCATTTTGCATTAGTCCACAACATACGTGTGGGTAAATGTCAAACTATGCCTGAGTGTTGAACTAACTCCAGCCATCCATACCCTGGGATCTGAGTCCGGTACAGGACACACATGGGTCACAATGTATCATCCGATACAGCCTGGGAGCCCAATACTCACCTGTGATGGCCTCAAGCTGCTGAGGGGGGGCTTGAAATACTGTGCGGACACACCAATCAGGGAGAGGATGATGAAGGCCTAGAGGTCATAGCTCATGTGGAGGTTCCCGGGGAGGGAGTCCCAGGTATGTTTGTCCAGGCGTGAGAACCATCTCCTTCATGCTGGAGTGTTGTGGATGTGAAGAATGGTGGCCAGGCCAAGTTCGGATGCATAGAGTTGGGCCAACGGGGTCTTGGATGATAGACGTACAAGGTTGATTTTGGGGTCTGGGGTTGTTGACTGCCTCCTGAGTGTGTGTGAGGAGTGTGAAGGTCATCCTGCAGCACACAGTGATCCCTTGCAGCTATCTCAGGCGGACGGTGATGTTGATGGGGTGCGGGATGTTGAAGCTGAGTTGTGCAGATGCACCCTGGATGTGGACAAGTTTCCCGTGAGTTTGGATGTACTTGCTCTGTAGGGGGCGGGGCAGTAGTTGACACGGCTGGTGTCGTGGATCTGCGGGATGGTCTGTCTTTCCTTGGAGTGAATCTATCTGAGGATCATGTGCATCATGCAGAGGGTGTTGCAGCATGAGGTACAGATGCTGGTGATTTGCATGCCAAATGTGAGTGACAAATCCATGATGCACACCATCTTGTGTGCGTGGCCACTGGGTGCTTTTGTAGGGCCCCTGCGGGTGGGACACAAGGAGTTGAGCCAGCTGTAAGGGGACAATCCTCAGATGCTTACCTCAGTCCTGTACAAGTCCAGCCTCAGGTGGCTGATGTTCAGCCATTCATCCATGGACCTCATGCCTTCCTGAATGTTGGAACTGGCAATGGCTGCGTCTTTGGTGAGGGTGAGGAGCACCTGGGTGTCAATGGCATACGACATGATGATGAGGTTGTGTGCGCATGTGATGGTGTAGAGGGGGTCCTGGACACATTGAAGATTGACACGCTGAGAGATGATCCCTGGGCCATGTGCCAGATGACGCCACTATACCACATGCTGAAGGCTTGAGTCCCACTCCCATGGCCTTGCTGGTGGACGAAGCCGGTGTGGAGCAGGACGGACATGATCTGGTTGGTGTGACAGGGCCTGGAAGGCGGGGCAGTGCTGTGTAGGCAGTTGGAGTTGCACACTCAGCATGCAAAGGTGTTGTGTGTGCGCTTAGGCTATGCCTGAGAGCAGGCGGTTGAGTTTCGGATAAACATTGCTTGGAGGGTGGCTACAACATCAGACTGTAGTGTGATGTGGGTCATGCAAGGACATGAGGGTCGTGCAAAGTGCATGTTGCATGTGCTGACGGTCCTGCCTTTGGCACCATGTGGCCGCAACAGTGGCACATAAATGATGATGACAGCCAAATGAATGGGTGGAGGGAGGCAGGGAGGAGCATCTTTGAGGTGTGTGTGTTGCCGAATCCCCCTACTTTGTGGGCCCTTGCTGCAGGGGCTGCAGCAGCAGGCGGCATGTCCTGGAAAGTATGCCAAAAGTAGCACACAAAGACAAGGATGTCAGAAAGGACAACTGCAACAGGCGTATGTAAAGGAAAGAGTGTCCGGTTACCCATGGCACACCCAGAGAAAATGGATGCACAATCAACAAAGATTACTGACACAGGATCAGGAAACAGAAGGCCGAGCCGCGCACAGGAGACACACCCTCAGCAGGCGTTGACGGCCCGTCGTGGGGACCAACATGCCCAAATACATACACAACCATGGACTTCATGCACAATCGAGATTCTAACCCATGAAGAACTGCATGCATATAGCCAAATTACACATAGACTCATATGCACAATCTTTGACAACTATGCCAGAGATGCCGCATGCAAAGTGGCAAGAGACCTGCATTGACAGAGATGAGAGACCTTGGAGGGTGAGGAACCCCTTTATTACTCAGGCTCACACAAAGGGAAATGCATCAATATGAACAGACACACAGGTCATTTGGCTGAACATGTGGGACCTACACTGGACACCCCCTTCACAACACAGATGTAGTAAATCCAAATGGCCTGGCACACAAGTTAAGGGGATGAGCCAAACACCCCCTGCTGCACACGGAGAGGCTGCAATTCCCCATTGAGCCTCTTATGGGGATGTCCCACACCATGTCCACCCGTAGCATCCCGTATGTTTCTGAGGGAAGTTTTACACACATTGATGCCTTCATCAGAATCCACAAACCATTAGAGATGACTGTCACGAAGGTTGACTATCAATTCATGGGAGTCATGCTACATGTCATGTGCCCCATGGTGAGTCGACATGTATGCATGGTAACCCAACATGCACAGGAGCAGTCCCCACACATTCCAAACACGTAACACCCCCAAAATGCCTTGCTGCAATCCTCACCCAAAATGACTTTTCCCCATGTCCGTGCATGGAACGCTGATTCAGCACACGTTGCAATACTCATGAGGAATAGCAGGAGGCCAACGATGACACGACCAGACAACATGCGCAAGAACCTGTGGATGACAGACACACAATTAGTCAGCTAAAAGATTGTTATCCGCATACATGGTCATTTACTCTAAAGGAATAATGTTGTCACCATGCGATTAGAAAAATTAGGGTCTCAGCTAAAAGGAGTGGAATGACATCATCACTCGAGTGACACATCAGAACACACATCTAAGTCACTTAGTATACAGTCAGCTAGACACACACATTGCAACACATGCCACCCAAGGCTCCAAGCGTGCACACTCAGACCCAGTGACTCACCATTATGAGAAGAAGTTGCGTATGAGCTGACTCCGGATATCCTCCTCCTCCTCCTCCTCACTTGCCTCGTGACCAAGCCCTTCATCCACCACGGGTGGATATTCCTGCTCATGCTGCTCCAGGATGAGTGGCACTGCCTTCTCCACTGCCATGTTGTGCAGCATGCAGCACACGAGGAAGATTTTGCAGACCTTCGCCGGTGCATATGGGAGGGACCCGCCTGTCTTGTGAAGGCACTGGAATCGGCTCTTCAGGAGGCCAAACGTCCTCTCAATCACTCGCCTGGTCTGCCCGTTTGCATTGTTGTAACGGTGATCTGCAGCTGATCTTGGGTTGCGGAGAGGCGTCATCAGCCATGGCATGTTGGGATAGCCAGAGACCCCTACATGGAAACATCATGTAAAAAAGTGGGTCAGGTGATGCCGTAAGATACAAAGATACCGCAAAACACAGGACAAACAGAGTATACCCACCAATAAGACATGCTCGTTCATTGTGCAGCCGCAGCATCATTTGTGGCACCCTGCTACGCCTCATGATGTAGGCATCGTGTGCTGACCCTGGAAAACGTGCACAGACATGGGAAATCAGCATGTTAGCAAGACACACCACAAGGGCATTTATAGAGTGGTAATGTTTACGGTTGCGATAGGCGACCTCCTGTGCCTGTGGTGGTACCAAAGCCACATGTGTCCCATCAATGGACCCAATGACATGGGGCATCCCTCCCAGGGCATAGAAATCACCCTTGACACCTGTCAACTCCTCAGGAGTCGGAAAATGGATGAATTCATCCAGGTGCTCCAACATGGCTGCCAAAACATCATGCAGGACACGGCTGAACATCGTCTGGGACATGCCACCAACATCAGCTATGGTGAATTGAAACGTACCTGTGGCAAAAAAACGTAGGGCTGCCATCACCTTCATCTTGGGGGTCAGCGCAGTAGGATACCTGTGTCGTGGTTGGAGGTGTGGTGCCAGCTTGGCGGTCAAGTTCTCAATCAACTGGTGAATCTGTAACGGCGTATGCAGTCATGTTCCCTCATGGCACCCAAGTCTGGCATTGGTCTGGGGACAGGCGGTGCCCTGCAGAAAATTGGAATGAATAACGAACAGTGAGAACATAACAACATCAATGTCAATGAATTGAGCACATGCTCAACTGCTAATACACATCTGCTAAATACAGAGTCTGGTCTGTGCAATACATCCAGGACATGTATGCCAGCCAGGTGATACTCCTACGAAAAGCCAGCTACACCCGTTGATTGTCAAGTCTACATGACATGCCCTGAAACAAGCTGCGGGCCAGTGTCAGTGAACAGCCAGAGACATCACAAGAGTGACATACATCCACATATCAGCATTTGAAGGATGTCATCTCATACAGACAGCTGACGGCAAGCTAAACGCACAGATCACATGGAATGTCACATGTACAGATCACACACATTGCGATGAAGGGGTACACGTGAAAACAGAAAACAGAGACATTGAGACGACGCAGATATGTCCTCATGTCAAAATATCAAGTTCAATGCATACAGACACACGTTACGTGGAAATCCACATGTGGCATGGTGTGCGTAGATGTGTGCCATGCCCATCTACACACAGACACATGTTGGATGCAGCAACAGCAGATGCAGTTGACGGAACACCAACAGCAAACTCATGGGAACACATGACACACACATGACATAGTCACATCGGTGCACGCTGGTCATTAAATGTCAGTTGTTAGTGTCCCTGTCCCTGGCATCAGGGGACAGTTGCGGGTGGTGGTGACTGTGCCATACCAGTGATGCTGTGCTTGACACATTTGTACTACATGCACACATGTGCAAAGTGCGAAGGGGAAGTGTGCCACATAGTACCCCATCACACATGACATGTGTACACAGGTCATCACACATCAATTGTGCAAATACATGAGGAGACATGTGCAATATCACTGCCTGACACACCTAGGTCCTGCACATGTAGGACAGCAATGACAATGACTTGATGTACATCCTTGTGCGAGTCTGAGACCTCCATTCCTTTCGTGTGCGCATCCTATCAACAGTGTAAGCATGTGAAACACACCGTCCACACGCTCTGAGGGCGTGTGTACGGTCCGTATCACTAGACTTGTGTGGCCGTAGGAGCACGCGTGGTACGGACCGTACAAGTACGGTCCGTATCACTATAGTAGTGGTGCCATAGGAGCACGTGTGGTACGGACCATACACACGTATGTGTACTACCAGTGCGTACCCGTACGTGTCATACCAGTGCGTACACGTACGTGTAGGCACTGGTAGTACACGTATGTGTACTACCAGTGCGTACCCGTACGTGTACTACCAGTGCCTACACGTACGTGTACGCACTGGTAGTACGCGTACGGGTACGTGTACTACCAGTGCCTACACGTACGTGTACTACCAGTGCCTACACGTACGTGTAGGCACTGGTAGTACACGTACGGGTACCTGTACTACCAGTGCCTACACATACGTGTGCTACCAGTGCATACCCGTACGTGTACTACCAGTGCCTACACGTACGTGTACGCACTGGTAGTACACGTACGTGTAGGCACTGGTAGTACACGTACGTGTAGGCACTGGTAGTACACGTACCCGTACGTGTACTACCAGTGCGTACACATACATGTCAAATGCACTGTGCAACTGGTGCCGTAGGGGTACGTGTGAAACGCACCGTACCTGTGTGTGGATTTGAAAATTACATAGGGGACACATAAGGGACAAGTATTAGGCACTAAATGCATGCTGGTTGACATGGATACAGAGTTTTCTGTTCAAATTTTTCCATCAGGTGTCCTGGAAAAGTCAGTTGGCCACAAAATACAATGTTGCAAAGTGGTTGTTGACTTGACATGATGCTCAAAATTTGAATGATGCAAATGCTGTCACTGGTGTATGTGGAAAGGGATTGGAGTAAACGTAAGATGCGAATGAATTTGACCAATCACTATGTACTCCTCCAAATGAATGCCCCTCAGCAAGACAGATATAAGTCAGCCAGAACCCATGAGAGGGCACTTGCCTGCACATCTTCCCTGTCGACAACACTGCTGCTGTCTGTGCTTCCTCTGGCACCATGTCAAGGTCTGTGGAGAGGGCCCAGCCATTCACCCAGGAGGAGAATGAGGCATTGCTGGATGTCATCCTCCCACAGTACACCAGCCTGTATGAGAGACCAGGGGAGCAGGTGAGTGCTGACTCCACTAGCTTTGACTGTGCACCTTTTTTGTGACTGTCACTTCTGGCATTGTGTCCAGGTGTGACAGACATGCAATGTTGTTTAGAGTGGGTCCCAGGGGGGGAATGGCTTATGTCTCCCATGCAGAGCATGATGTAGTTCATGTGTGCACTCCTCACTTGCATTGTGCTTACTGTGACATTCACTGCATAGTGCATGACACATTCAGCCTGGCTAATCCTTTGTGGCATTTTTGTCTATAGTCCTGAGGTGATTCAGTGGTCCCCCCGGTGTGACAGGTGACTGTACCCATAGATGTGTGTGAGTTGAGTGGAGCTGTGGTGAGAGTGGGTGAGTGTCTATGTGAAGTGTTGCACCACAGCTGCATGGAGGAGACAACAGCTCTACCCATCTGATGTGAGAAGTAAGCCGTGCAGTGTGTCTGACTTGCTGAGCTAGCCCCACACCTGTGACACCCCACAGGCAAGTGGCACATGTGCAGAGTGAGGTTTGTATCTGCTGTTGCCAATGGCATGTGATTGATCTGTGCCTGTGTGTGTCTGTGTACTCTGCTGAGGTTGCGTCAGTGGCCTGGGGCATGTAACTGCTTGGAGGTGCTGTCCATCAGCCTGGTGTTGCTTGTGATGCACAGTGTGTGCCATGATCATGGAGTGTGTCGCACCCCTCCTGCCACCTGTGTACTTTATATGCCATGTAGTGCATTGGGGCTTCCACAGAGGCCAATGTCCATATGACAAAGATGCTATTCCTTGGCAGCATCCTATGCTCTGTTCAACATATGAAAGATGTTCAAATGTGTGTCTCTCTGACATGGAGCAGGTGTGTAGTGATGTTGCCTCACAGGTAACTGCCTACGCGAAGGGGGAGATCTGGAAGCGGGCCGTCAGGGCCGTGAGATCGGTGGAGGGTCGCAGTCGGCGCCTAGCCCAAGTCAGAAAACGGTGGCAGGACATCCGGTGCTGGACCCGGAGGATCGCCCGGGTCCTGCTGAAGGACTCACCTCCACGCCCCCACGGCCGGTGCCGACGCCTGACCCACCAGATGAGGCGTGTCCTGGCAGTGGTCTTCCCTGACATGGATAGGCGGTTACAGGAGTGACAGCAGCAAGGAGGGGGTAGGTACATGTGTGTTTGTTGTGTGTCACCAGCTTTTGGAAGTGCTCAGTCGCCTGGATACACTGCCAGGGTTTATATGTGCAGTGCATATCCTGTTCCCCCAAGTCAACAGGTGCTGTTCTTCCTCCCTTCCCCTCCTTGACATGTGTTCCCTGGTCTGTGTGTAATCACTATTGCACATGGTCATCTAGGCTGCCAGTTAATCCAAGTGCACATTGCTTTCTGCATCATGTGTGGGGGTGGTCTGTGACATGTGTTGGTACCTTGCCTGTGCCCTGTCCTGTTCAGTAATTTGGGGGTCCATATTTGTTGGCACTGATGCTGAGTCTCAACATAGGAGTGTGAGGTTTCAAATGAACAGACTTGCAGCATGCATGACCGATGTTGTGGCCTCAGACATGATGTGCATGAGTGGGAGATATGCATAGTGCCGGGACGGTTGCTCATGTTACAGTCAGATCATTCCAGGACCATGGATCAGGATGCTTGATTCCGGTCCAGGGAAGACATGGCTTGGCAGTTCGGGCTGGACTGTTCCCATGAGGCACAGGGTCAAGACTGATTTGCATATGGCCATGTCCAAACTGGGGTGGTGTAGTGGGCAAAAGAACGATGGATTTAACCCAGATCTCTTGACTGGGGGAGAATGTATGCATTGTCAGCATTCCGTCCATCATTTGTTTGTTGTAACGCTTTTCGCCCTAAGTGGGATGGGTATTCCCAGACGTGGGACCCGTGCTCACTACGCCACTGGAGTCAAGCTATCCTGGCTGATGACGGCTGATAGCCAGAAACCGGTCCTAGGATGCTTGATTCCGGTCCAGGGAAGACATGGCTTGGCAGTTCGGGCTGGACTGTTCCCATGAGGCACAGGGTCAAGACTGATTTGCATATGGCCATGTCCAAACTGGGGTGGTGTAGTGGGCAAAAGAACGATGGATTTAACCCAGATCTCTTGACTGGGGGAGAATGTATGCATTGTCAGCATTCCGTCCATCATTTGTTTGTTGTAACGCGTTTCGCCCTAAGTGGGATGGGTATTCCCAGACGTGGGACCCGTGCTCACTACGCCACTGGAGTCAAGCTATCCTGGCTGATGACGGCTGATAGCCAGAAACCGGTCCTAGGATGCTTGATTCCGGTCCAGGGAAGACATGGCTTGGCAGTTCGGGCTGGACTGTTCCCATGAGGCACAGGGTCAAGACTGATTTGCATATGGCCATGCCCAAACTGGGGTTGTGTAGTGGGCAAAAGAACGATGGATTTAACCCAGATCTCTTGACTGGGGGAGAATGTATGCATTGTCAGCATTCCGTCCATCATTTGTTTGTTGTAACGCTTTTCGCCCTAAGTGGGATGGGTATTCCCAGACGTGGGACCCGTGCTCACTACGCCACTGGAGTCAAGCTATCCTGGCTGATGACGGCTGATAGCCAGAAACTGGTCCTAGGATGCTTGATTCCGGTCCAGGGAAGACATGGCTTGGCAGTTCGGGCTGGACTGTTCCCATGAGGCACAGGGTCAAGACTGATTTGCATATGGCCATGTCCAAACTGGGGTGGTGTAGTGGGCAAAAGAACGATGGATTTAACCCAGATCTCTTGACTGGGGGAGAATGTATGCATTGTCAGCATTCCGTCCATCATTTGTTTGTTGTAACGCTTTTCGCCCTAAGTGGGATGGGTATTCCCAGACGTGGGACCCGTGCTCACTACGCCACTGGAGTCAAGCTATCCTGGCTGATGACGGCTGATAGCCAGAAACCGGTCCTAGGATGCTTGATTCCGGTCCAGGGAAGACATGGCTTGGCAGTTCGGGCTGGACTGTTCCCATGAGGCACAGGGTCAAGACTGATTTGCATATGGCCATGTCCAAACTGGGGTGGTGTAGTGGGCAAAAGAACGATGGATTTAACCCAGATCTCTTGACTGGGGTAGAATGTATGCATTGTCAGCATTCCGTCCATCATTTGTTTGTTGTAACGCTTTTCGCCCTAAGTGGGATGGGTATTCCCAGACGTGGGACCCGTGCTCACTACGCCACTGGAGTCAAGCTATCCTGGCTGATGACGGCTGATAGCCAGAAACCGGTCCTAGGATGCTTGATTCCGGTCCAGGGAAGACATGGCTTGGCAGTTCGGGCTGGACTGTTCCCATGAGGCACAGGGTCAAGACTGATTTGTATATGGCCATGTCCAAACTGGGGTGGTGTAGTGGGCAAAAGAACGATGGATTTAACCCAGATCTCTTGACTGGGGTAGAATGTATGCATTGTCAGCATTCCGTCCATCATTTGTTTGTTGTAACGCTTTTCGCCCTAAGTGGGATGGGTATTCCCAGACGTGGGACCCGTGCTCACTACGCCACTGGAGTCAAGCTATCCTGGCTGATGACGGCTGATAGCCAGAAACCGGTCCTAGGATGCTTGATTCCGGTCCAGGGAAGACATGGCTTGGCAGTTCGGGCTGGACTGTTCCCATGAGGCACAGGGTCAAGACTGATTTGCATATGGCCATGTCCAAACTGGGGTGGTGTAGTGGGCAAAAGAACGATGGATTTAACCCAGATCTCTTGACTGGGGGAGAATGTATGCATTGTCAGCATTCCGTCCATCATTTGTTTGTTGTAACATTTTAAAGAAAGGCACAGTTCGAATAAGACTGTTTTTCAGATTATACATATCCATGTTCCCACAGTGTGGTGGCATTTGGGTAAGTCCTTGGTTGTTGCTGATACCAACTTACGAGTGTCGAGTCATCCAGACCGCCGCGGTGCCATGTATATGTACTTACTGAAACCCCATTTCTTTCTAACAGTGGCTTCTTTGAATAAGGCTGGCAGCTCATACAATGACTGTGTAAATGTAGTTTTTTGTGCACCTCCTTCTGTGACTTCTTTTATACAGGCACATGTGTGTTCTGTTCACAAAGTGGCACATTCACACATTCTAAACATGTAGATTGTGTAAAGTGGTGTGATTCCCAAGGGATCACAATGTATTTCGTTTGGGTTTCCAAAGTACTTACAGGTCTCTGAGTGTGGGGACACCTTCAGCATTGAGGTCTGTTATTTAGCCTTGGGTGCACCAATACAGTTTCGTTCACAGTAAACAAGAGGTGGCATGCCTTCATAGTATTGCTGTGCTCAACTGTTCCCAGACACTAGCTTCTCAGTATATTTCGATATCAAGTTATTTGCTGTTGTGTCCTATTTTTCCTTGTTTCCAAGTGGCATGGTGGGTCAACCAACTGGGCAGTGCAGGGCTTACATATGTGCGGAGTAATCTAGATGTTACTCACGATGCATTGCCTGATATGCACTGTGACATATTTTGTTTGGAGAACTCTTTCTAATAATCCATCTGGCACTCGTGTGAACTATATTTGTGTTAGTTTTGTCCACTATTATTGTGTGCTGCTTCCTCCCAGTGTTTTGTCTCGAAACACTATCTCTGAATAGGTAAATTAGGAGAAAATGGGGTTTCCACTTCCAGGTTGGAGGCGCGCACAAATATACTTAGACCTATCAAGGTCTACTTCCAGTTCAATACTTTCAATTAAGATTCTTACAAAGTTTCAATCTGATTCAAAATCCATTGTATTTTATTTCATTCTTACTGACGTTCTATATTTTTCGCAAATTCCTTCTTTGCTGAGATGTCAATACATTACATTTTCACAACAACCCAATGCATTTCGGGTCAAAAAATGACCCTTCCTCAGGGGTCTATAAATGGAAAAGACAAAGAAATATTTTGAGCTACTCAGCCATTTTTTGACATAAAACAAATTAATACATTTTTTTTTACATCTATTGTAATTGCGTCACTGTCTATTGAGTAAACTGTGTCACAACAGTCTAATTATCATGCATTCCTAATTCACCTCAGTTCCCATCATAATGTAATACTAAACTATCTAGATCGAATTGGTTACAACGGTATCATTCTCAAACAAAAATCAAATTGTAAAGGCCACCTGCGATATAACGATTTTAGTTGAAAAAACAAGTGCTGTTGCTCATGTTTTCTACGGCGGTGATAAAGCCACTATTGGTAATATGGTGCTCATGCAGTGTTTGTTATAAAACAGTGCGCTCAAATCCTTCGAGTTTTACAATGTTTTTCTGTCAGCGTTTAGTTGCACATAATGAAACCAGCTTGTGAGCCTATTCTAATCGTAAAAAACTTCCCAGGTTACTACAACATTAATATCGTAGTGGTACTTTGATAGCGTTCCGCATTGAACACTTACTTCCGTGTGAAAAAGTCTCCCGCGTCTCAGTCTTCCAATCACAATCGGGTTTGTAAACCTCGGCGTAACCTCACTATTTATTTGCTAACTGATTGGTCCAATCGCGATACCGTGTCGCGGTTGGTCCCGATCAGTGCAAAAACGATTTAATAAACATTAATTTGACACTGCTAAGCTTCCTAGATACTTTATAATCGCATCAAGGTAACTTTTTTAGAGACCAGTCCGGCCGCAAACAACGCTCCTCCGACATCTGTAATAACGGGAGATCTCCAAAAACAAGGAGGGGAAAAAGAAAAAACAAAGGAAACGGAGACAGAACGAGAAATGCGATCAGCCAAAAAGAAGACAACCTTGTCATAAACATATCAGACACACAGTTAACAACAGCCCAAACTAACCTTCTGAACAAAGGTTTCACTTTTGTGCCAGTTTACAAGTCACATCCTCAGGAAACGGAAATTTCTGTTTTTAAATTTTTGCGTACACTGCGCTTAAAAAAATTTTTCTCCAACCTTCCACTGCCAGATAAGCCTGAGAGTACCACGAAAGAGTTCAGAGTTAAGAGTACATTCTGCGCTCTTACCTCACATAAGACTATCGACGCGTATGAGAGAGTTATCACCACTGAGATGAAGAAAATCAACTATTCAGGTGGCACCAAAAGTAACTTCTCCAAGAAAGAATGGAATACCTTGAGATCTTTGAAAGAATGACGAACATTATCATACAGAAGGCGGATAAGGGGGGAGCCCTAGTGGTGATGAACACGGAATTCTACATGGAGAGTGTACGTACACACCTACAGGATGCCAAAACGTATCGTAAATTGGAGCAAGACCCCACTGATACTTTCGCGAAACATTGAAAATGATCTTGGAAAAAGCACTTGAGATGAAATGGATAACGGAAAAGACATACCATTTTTTGAACATAAAGTATCCAAGGAGACCTCAATTTTACATGCTCCCGAAAATACACAAGCATGCCACCAGACCACCTTTCAGACCAATAGTGTCCGCTTGCGGATCAATTTCTGAACCTTTAGGACAATATTTAGATTGGTTCATGCAACCGTTGGTACAGAATTGGAGCACCCACATTAAGGACACTACTGCATTTTTGAACTTATTGAATAATGTTGAAATTCCAGTGAATGAGGAGATATGGTTGTGCTCTATTGATGTAACATCTGTGTACACTTCTATCCCTCACAACGAGGGGCTAGAAGCTATGGAATGGAGTCTATTGGAGAATGAGGTTACAAGGACAGATAAGACATTCATGTTGGAACTACTACACTTTGCACTATTTCATAGCTACCTGGAATGGGATAATGAATTTTACGAACAATGCAGTGGAACTTCCATGGGTTTTGGGGGGGGCACCATCCTACGCAAATACCTTCATGGCGAAGTTCGAAAATGATCATATACTGAATAACCAAGAATGGACAAGTGGCATCATGGTATTTAAAAGATATATAGACGATATCTTTATAATTTGGAGAGGAGCTAAAGAAAAACTTGTTGAGAACATTTATGTCTTGAATCATCTACATGAAAGGATCAAATTCACTCACCAAATGGACAAAAATGAATTGGCATTTCTGGATGTAAAAATAACCATAAAGGATGGTCAAATAAGCACCAATGTACACATCAAAGATACTGATAGGAATAGTGGTCTTCACTATGAAAGTTTTCATCATCATTCACTGAAGACACATTTACCTTTGTCTCAATTTATTCGTTACAAAAGGATTACATCAGATCCAAATGACTTGTCCTCCACTATCGATATGCAGATCCAAAAATATACGAAACGTGGATATCCAAAAAATGTACTCCAGGAGTCAAAAACTAAAGTCTTATCCATGAGCAGAGAGTCTTTACTTAAAAAGAAAGAAAAAACAGATAAAAAACTTACAGTGTGTGTATTGAAGTACTCAGGGCAAACTGTTCAGATCACAACAATCATGAAAAAGCATTGGTCTCTTATTACAGAGGAACCGGACCTGCAATCACTAGTCGCTAACCAAATCACGTTTGCTTATAAAAGATCTAAAAATTTGAAGGAATTAATAAAGAGTCAAAACACTAAGAGTGAGAAGATTACACACCAGGGAATGAGAAGATGTGAAAATTGCACGCATTGCAACAATGTGATAACTGGCCAACATTTTACGCATCCTATGACTGGTAAAAAGATTCCCTTATTTCATTCAAGCACCTGTGACACTAGAGGAGTAATCTATGGCATAAAGTGTCCTTGCGGGAAGTTGTACATAGGACAAATGGAGCGTAAGATAAAAGTAAGAATAACTGAACACAAAAGTAATATCAGGAATAAGAATCAGAAGTCTACACTCGCCATTCACTGGATGGAAGCAGGTCATAATATCTCACAGCTACGATTTACTGTATTGGAAGTGATTAAACCACACCCAGCTATGGATGCTCACAAACAAAGACTTGGAGCAGAATATTTCTGGATCAGAAAAATGGACAGCATGCAACCGTCAGGAATTAATGACAGGATAGAATTATCCTGCTTTCTTTGAACAGTAAATGAGGAGAGGGATATTGCACTCCTGCATGAACATGATACTATCATCTCAATTCAAAATGGCTGAACGTGCAATATTACCTTGTAATTATATTCTCGATTGGTTTTCCATGAAAATACAGTTTGTATAGGGTTCCAAAATCATTTTATATTACTGTGCTTGATATACGCTAGTTAAAATTCATGTTTTCATTATGAAACGATTTCTGAATATTTGAGCGTTTATAAGGTGTAATGTTACCGTTGATAATCACTGATGCGATTATAAAGTATCTAGGAAGCTTAGCAGTGTCAAATTAATGTTTATTAAATCGTTTTTGCACTGATCGGGACCAACCGCGACACGGTATCGCGATTGGACCAATCAGTTAGCAAATAAATAGTGAGGTTACGCCGAGGTTTACAAACCCGATTTTGATTGGAAGACTGAGACGCGGGAGACTTTTTCACACGGAAGTAAGTGTTCAATGCGGAACGTTATCAAAGTACCGCTTCGATATTAATGTTGTAGTAACCTGGGAAGTTTTTTACGATTAGAATAGGCTCACAAGCTGGTTTCATTATGTGCAACTAAACGCTGACAGAAAAACATTGTAAAACACGAAGGATTTGAGCGCACTGTTTTAAAACAAACACTGCATGAGCACCATATTACCAATAGTGGCTTTATCACCGCCGTAGAAAACATGAGCAACAGCACTTGTTTTTTCAATTAAAATCGTTATATCGCAGGTGGCCTTTACAATTTGATTTTTGTTTGAGAATGATACCGTTGGAACCAATTCGATCTAGATAGTTTAGTATTACATTATGATGGGAACTGAGGTGAATTAGGAATGCATGATAATTAGACTGTTGTGACACAGTTTACTCAATAGACAGTGATGCAATTACAATAGATGTAAAAAAAAATGTAATAATTTGTTTTATGTCAAAAAATGGCTGAGTAGCTCAAAATATTTCTTTGTCTTTTCCATTTATAGACCTCTGAGGAAGGGTCATTTTTTGACCCAAAATGCATTGGGCTGTTGTGAAAATGTAATGTATTGACGTCTCAGCAAAGAAGGAATTTGCGAAAAATAAAGAACGTCAGTAAGAATGAAATAAAATACAATGGATTTTGAATCAGATTGAAACTTTGTAAGAATCTTAATTGAAAGTATTGAACTGGAAGTAGACCTTGATAGGTCTAAGTATATTTGTGCGCACCTCCAACCTGGAAGTGGAAACCCCATTTTCTCCTAATTTACCTATTTTGTTTGGACTCATGTGACAGATGTATACAGGTGACTGATTATTTTCGGTATCTTCACCTTGCCCACAGCATCATCGGAGGACACCGAGGGAGACACCTGCACGGACCTGGAGGAGGGATCCAGCACCGGTGCCACCACTGCTGGCGAGTCTGTGGGAGCAAGTGGCACGGAGGGCGAGGGGAGTCAGGCGGAGGACCTGTCTGGTGGCGACACCGACTACGATGCTGACAGGTCCGAGGCTGAACTCCTCGAGGGGGTGGAGGCTGCTACAACACCTGGCAGCAGCACAACATTTGTCCCCGCCTCCTCCATTCCCATCACCGCCCTCCCAGTTGCTCCGGTCCCTTCTGTCCGTGCAGGGCACTACCATGTGTCCTTCGTGCCAGGCACCGCACCCCCTGCCCCTGTCACCCCTGCTGCCCTCACTGCAGAGTCTGTGGACATTCAGCGGCAGTTGCAGGTTGGCCAGACATCGATGCTGAATGTCCTCCATGGCCACATCAGACTGCTGACACAGATGGTGTCGTTCATGGAGGGCATGTCAGCAGCGATGTCTGACCAACGGATGTTGCTGAGGTCCATGGACTCTTCACTGACGGCAGCAGTGAGTCTCCTGCAGATCTTCGTCCCCCCCTACCCCAGCCCCATCCACACTTCCCACTCCCATGCCTGTCCCATGCACACCCAGACATTCCCAAGCACGCACCCCACCAGACACAGGCAGCACACCAACACGTAAGGGCAAGCACACACCTCCTGGCACGCACACTCAGGGGGATAAAGGCACACCCACTGGGTCTGGGGCACACAGGCATACACGCAGTCACAGTCTGAGTCCGCATGCCTCACTACCCAGTACCTCCAAAAGCACTCCCCTTGGCTCCCCTGCCACACAGTCAGACAAGGAGAGCTACATGTCTGTACTGGGCCTCAGCCCCACTGGGTCACCTACCCGCAAACGGGCAAGGCATTCCACGGGTAGGGGAGTTGAGTCCCCCCCATGTCCACCCCCTCCCCCAGTAGCGCTGCACCCCATCCCTCCAACCCCCACCCTCCTTTGTGCCTGTGGTTTCTTCCGGTGCAAGGGATACTCTGGACGCCCTGGCAGAAGTGTGCAGCGCCGAGCTCACCTCCACCTTCGGTGCTGCCCCACCCCCTGTGGTGGAGGCATCCGTCCCTGCACCCACCACACCTACCCTTACACCTCCTGTCCCTGCGGTGCCTGGTCCTTCCCCACATGATGCCCCCCCAGTCGACGAACCTGAGGGTTCAAATGTGCAGGCAAGCTAGGGGAGACGCGTGCCCATGTGTCCCCCCCAAGGACTTCTATTCTGGACTGGCCATTGGCCTTTGTATATAGTGTTCTTGAAAAAAATATTATTTTATGCTGATTAAAGCATTTTCTTTTTACTTTGAACACTATTGCATTTCAGGTATTGATGTTGGTGCTGATGCTCCAGGAGTTGGGATTGTGGTAATGTGTTATGTTTCGGGCAAAGGTTCGAGTCTGATGGTCATGAGGTGGACCATGGGATCTGCGTGCCATCACAAGGTCTCTGCAAAGGATCTTTGGTCGTGTGTGTTATTTGTTTTTTGAGACATTGTACCAAGGAGTGTCCCTTCCTCCGTGGAACCTGACAGCTTCCCTGCAGAGAGTTGCACAATTGTTGTGCTGACCTGTGTATACATTCCCTTTGTTGGTGACGGATCCCTTCAACTATGGCACACCTGCTCAGCAATGTCTCCGGCTGCATCGTCTGTGCCATCCTTGCTAGTCACTGTACTTGTGTATTGAGTATGTTGCCATGCCTTCAGGGAGAAATTCTCACTTTTCCGCACTATGCATGTGTGTAATCCCAGCCTAGCACAAATATGGTACTTGTTCTGCATGGTATTTGGGCACCTGACTCACAATTGTGGGCATTGTATCTGTGGGAACTCCACCCTATTCCTTCCATGAAAGACAACATCTTGGTGGCTGTCCCAGCACCTGTACATTCCTATCAGTCCTGGGATGTGCGTGCCAGTGTGTGTTCCCTTTGGCTCTCTTAGTTTAGTAGGCATTGACATGACTATACAGTCTTGTGGCATGATCTGTGTGTGTGTATTGTGCTGCATCCGCCAGGGGTGGGTATGCATGTGTCATTTGTCCTCACACCCACATGTGGTGTGTCATGCAGTGGGGGAAAGACATCCATCCTCATGGGAGTGGGACACTGCTGTCAGTGATGTGTTGTTATGGCACTATCAACATAGTCGAAAATTAGGGATGCGTACATACACCCATGGAGTTGTGGTCATCTGATAATTTAAGTACACACCCCCATGTCTCTGTCCACTGCTGGGAGTGATAGGTGCCCACCCCTCACATGTCTCTTGTTAGAAATGGGATTTCTGGTTGGCTAGGGCTTGTGCCAAAGCCAGACAGAAACCATCACTGTAGTCAGGGCTGGAGAGTTACACGCCAAAGATAACCCCTGCTCACCCCCTTGGTAGCTTGGCACGAGCAGTCAGGCTTATCCCGGAGGCAATGTGTAAAGCGTTTGCGCGCGCACACAGCAACAACACCCAAGGCCCACCACAAAAGAAACTCCACACAAGGTTATATATACAAATAGCATTTGTATTATACCAGACACATTAGATAATAATCACATAATTTACACTGTGCCAACTGGCACTGGGCAGAATTTTACAAGGGACTATTTACACGGGACAGGGCCACATGGACCACAGTCAGAATCAGCACAAATCACCAATTGTACATGTAGAACATATACTAACTGTAACACAAATTATCACTGTAGAGCACAACCAGTAACTACTTGCGCAATAATGACCTCAGCGTCATCACACTAGCATCAGGTATAAAACCTATCCTGCATCCATCACAGGGGCATAAACAGATTATGCAATTTCTCATTAGTCTAACGCATTAGACCTAACCACCTAAGTATAACTACACTAGGGGCGTACATCACACAGGGAGACATAGTCTCACTAGCAAGAACAACCTCATGACCAGAAAAGACCACATTTAGAGGTATAACACAGGGTGCGCAAAATATACTATACACAGTACATTTCCTAACACCATAAGCATTAACACAGGGTTCGCAAAACATACTACACACAGTACATTGCCTAACACCATAAGCATTAATATATGAATCACAATAACACCTCAATCACATTAGGGTCCAGGTTGCGCCAGAACCTAAATGTGGCAGCTGCCCACTACTTGCTGGGCAGCTGGGGACAAGCACAGGGCCTAAACGCTGCAGCTGGCACTAAGTGCAGCGCAGCTGGGGGAGTAAAATAAGGCTTGGGCTCTCAATGGCCCTTGAAATAGTGTCCAAAACGTTGGAGCCACCTAGGCTCTGAAAACAACATGTCCCCATAGCGTTGGAGCCACACGGGGCTCTTAAGATAAACATGCCCACATAGCGTTGGAGCCACAGAGGCTCTAAAAAACAACCATGTCCCCAAACGTTGCAGCTGACCCCTGCAAAGTGGGGCAGCTGGAGAACACTGGCAATATGGGGCAGCACGGGCCCTCGGGACCCCCACAGGGGCCCTTTCAACAAAGTTGGCCAAACGGTGAAGCCACCTAGGCTCTATAAACAATTTTTACCGTCGTTGGAGCGGCTGCTCGAGACAGGTCCGCCACTGTGCCTCGATCAGGCACTACCAGCGCTTCACACGGACCCCCCCCAGCCACTTTTACTCACCGGTGGTTCTCTTCCTGGCGGGGGCTCCTCCTCGCTGTAGCAGCACGTCTCTTGCTGCCGTGGGCGGCCTTGGCTACCTGCCCTCTTCACCCGGGCCCCCTCCTGGGACCCGGGACCCCTCCGCATCTCGGCCACCACCGCGGGGCTCTCCTTGTGCTGGACTGTTCTATCGCGGGGCTTCCCTTCCCGGAAGCCCCGCCCACAGAGTCCCTGCCTTCCGGTTCGCGCTGGGCAGCGGCCCGGAAGGAATTAGATGTGCGGCTCGGGCCGCGGCGGTGATTCCTTGGGTAAAGTGCGGGGTGGGCACCCGCAATTTTAAATAAAGATGAAGCGGGGTGGGCACCCGCAGCTCAGTAAAATGCGGGGTGGGCACCCGCGAGACGGTCAATAAGTGGACATAAACTGGTTGGGCTCCCACATTCAAATCAATAAAATACAGATGCGGCAATGAGGGGTGGGCTCCCTCCTAATTAAAACCCACAAACAGGGTGGGCTCCCGCAATCACGATCAATTAGTGGGGTGGGCTCCCGCTCGGCAGCCATTACGGGGGAATCCCTACGCTGGGGATTCCCTCTGGGGACAAAGACGGCAGCTGAGCGCTGCAGACCATACACGCTCCTCTTCTTGGCAATATAAGGATAAAGCGCTCCCAGGGCGCTACAAGGCTGTATCAAGCCTTGGCAGAGTAAAAGCACCAGCAAAAAGATCCAAAAGGTCCTGAACGCATCCAGGGGGCAAGGTAGGGCCCAGGGGCCAGCACACAGGGCCCTCCAGCAGGGAGGTAGCCTCCATGGCGGTCCCTCCTGGGCCCCACCAGCAGCAAACCCCCCTCTGTCAGGATCCAAAGGAGAACATTTTTCTGGGGTCACAGCCCCTTCTTTTATACACCATTTCCCTTTGTTTCAAGGTGCAGGGAAGGGGCGAACCAGATACAACTGGTTCTTGAGCACTTTGTTTTGCTCAGCCCCTCTCCCTATTCACAGAACAGGCCAGGGTCATCAGTCGCACCACAGGGGGCGGAGCCAGCATTGTGTGGGGAAAGCCCAGCCCTATTCAGGTCCCAGGTGTACTCCTCCCACTCATCAACATGCAGCTCTCTCCACCCACCACTGGGGTAGACCCATCCTGACTCCTGGAGCCAGGCTCACCAGCCAATCACACGCCAGACAGTCACTGCACATTTATGCCAGCGTCTAGAAGTGGCACTTCTACACTAGCTACAGTAACGCCGCACACATCATCGCGCAGCATTCACTCTCACCAGTTCGTACATACCAAACTCGACCCTGCACTCCCCACGCATCAGGAACTACCACGGTCACTCAGATCCCCCATGCATTCCTATGGGAGGGCAGGTCAGTCTCACTAAACCATACACAGAGCGCACGCGCTTTCCACTGGGATACAGTGTGCAAGCGCCTAGAGGCCTAAAACCACCAGTACAACACAGGAAAAAGGCTAGGATAAGGCAAAAAGTTCTAGGGGTGAACTTGCCAGAAGGGCCAAGTCCAACATCTCTGTCCACTGCTGGTATTCCTCTGCACCCACCCCTCACATGTCTCTGTCCACTGCTGGTATTCCTCTGCACCCACCCCTCACATGTCTCTGTCCACTGCTGGGAGTCATAAGCACCCACCCCCATGTCTCTGTCCACTGCTGGGAGAGATAGGCACCCACCCCTCACATGTCTCTGTCCACTGCTGGGAGTGATAAGCACCCACCCCCATGTATCTGTCCACTGCTGGGAGTGATAGGCACCCACCCTCACATGTCTCTGTCCACTGCTGGGAGTGATAAGCACCCACCCCCATGTCTCTGTCCACTGCTGGGAGTGATAGGCACCCACCCCTCACATGTCTCTGTCTACTGATGGGAGTGATGGGCACCCACCCCTCACATGTCTCTGACGACTGCTGGTATTCCTCTGCACCCACACCTCACATGTCTCTGTCCACTGCTGGGAGTGATAAGCACCCACCCCCATGTCTCTGTCCACTGATGGGAGTGATAGGCACCCACCCCTCACATGTCTCTGTCCACTGCTGGGAGTGATAGGCAGCCACCCCTCACATGTCTTTGTCCACTGCTGTGATAGGCACCCACCCCTCACATGTCTCTGTCCCCTGCTGGGAGTGATAGGCACCCACCCCTCACATGGCTCTGTCCACTGCTGGTATTCCTCTGCACCCACACCTCACATGTCTTTGTCCACTGCTGGTAATCCTTGGCAGACACCCACCCACCCACCCGCACCCTTGGTGCAGTACACTGCTGTCCTGGGCATACACACACCCCAATATACTGGTTATATGCTGCACCAGGCCCTAAGCCAACATTCGTGGCGTGTGTACGCCTTGTATCACAAATGTACTGGTGCCCTAGGGGTACGGGTGATGCGGTCCGTACCCCCGCATTCATAGGTTGGGTACGGTCCGTACCATGCTTACCCCTACGTCACCACTACAATGCTGGTACAGACCGTACCCACGCTCTGAGGGCGTGGGTACGGTCCGTACCACGCGTACCCCTACATCACCACTACAATGGTGGTACGGACCGTACACACGGACTCAGAGCGTGGGTACGGTCCGTACCACCATTGCAGTGGTGATGTAGGGGTACGCGTGGTACGGACCGTACCCACGCTCTGAGGGCGTGGGTACGGTCCGTACCACCAATGTAGTGGTGATGTAGGGGTACGTGTGGTACGGACCGTACCCACGCTCTGAGGGCGTGTGTAGGATCCATACCACCATTGTAGTGGTGATGTAGGGGTACGCGTGGTACAGACCGCATCCACGCCCTCAGAGCGTGGGTACAGTCTGTACCACGCATACCCCTACATCACCACTACAATGGTGGTACGGACCGTACACACGGACTCAGAGCGTGTGTACGGTCTGTACCATCATTGTAGTGGTGATGTAGGGGTACGCGTGGTACGGACCGTACCCACGGTCTGAGGGCGTGGGTACGGTCCATACCACCATTGTAGTGGTGATGTAGGGGTACGCGTGGTACGGACCGTACCCACGCTCTGAGGGCGTGGGTACGGTCCGTACCACGCGTACCCCTACATCACCACTACAATGGTGGTACGGACCATACCCATGCCCCCAGAGTGTGGGTACGGTCCGTCCCACCATTGTAGTGGTGACGGGTATGCGTACACGTCCACTTCCGTTGTTGCGGTACGCAGGGATTGGTGGACATGCCCCCCGAAGTGACCAGACCCTGGAGGTAATGTATGTACAGAATATAGTATTTTTTAAA
Organism: Triturus cristatus; assembly: GCF_964204655.1. NCBI lineage: Eukaryota > Metazoa > Chordata > Amphibia > Caudata > Salamandridae > Triturus > Triturus cristatus. The sequence goes on from NC_140588.1 coordinate 497,015,109, forward strand.
TTGGGTAGGGGTTATGTTTCCTGCCCCTCCCCCCCCCCCTTTGCCCCTGGGTGTTGTTCTGACCTTCTGCGGCGTGCGCAGCGGTTTCGGTGCACCTGGTCGTAGGCTAGGAGGGCCGGGATGACACGTAGGATGGGGTCCATGGCTGTCCGTCGCGTACCGGTGCTCCTTCTTCGCGTCGTCCTCAATTTCCTGTAAGTTTTTGGCTGCCGTAAAAAATGAGCCGTGCGGAGTGACGTAGGCACGAATCATACTTGCTGGTCCGTAAAACGCTGCCTGACTCCGTCCGGACGTCACATACGCGCTGTCCCGGATCAGAATTGTGGGTATTTTTTAGCCGCACGTAGTTTTTTACGAATCGTACGGAAATGGTATTTCTGTACGAATCGTACTTGCTGGTTTGTAAGGTGGATTTACCGGGTACAAGTCGTACGGAGAATACGCTCCGTACGACCAATCGTACCCGGGTTTTACAGGATTGGAATCGGCACCTAAATGTATGTGTTGTATGTTTATTGGATAAGAATTGTTTCAATTTTTAATATATGTGTTACATTTTTAGTAGTTATTAAAAAGAAATGTATTGGAAATTTGCATTTTTAGTTCCGTGGTGGGTTGTGGGTTTATAGGGGAATAGGGTGGGAAGTAATTTATTTCTATTAAATGTATTGATTATTTTTTATTTATTAATATTTGTTTAATTGGGATGTGATAGTGTTAAAAATGATAGTGTAAAATGTGTAAAGTAATTTATTATTAATTAATTATTAATTGGTTGGTAAATAATTTTAATTAATTGGTAATTAATTAGGGTAATTGTGTAATTAATTTTAGGTGTGCATTTTGGTGTTTATAGGAGTAAAGGGTGGGAAGTAATTTGTATTTGATTAATTAATATATAGTTGTTAATTAATGTTAATTATTTGATATGTATTTTGGGTAATTGTTTAATTTTCTGTCTGTTTTTACTTTTAAAGGGGTAAAAGGTGGGTATTAAATACATTTTAATTACTTTATTATTATTTGTTAATAGTAATAATTTTTAATTTATAAATAAGTTTTAATGGTGTTTTATTATTTTAGAGTTTAATTTAAGAGTGTGTTGTGGATATCATAGTATTAAAGTGTGTGTAGTCAATTAATGTTTTATCAGTTTTGTTTTATTAATAATATTTTTAATTGATTATTAATTATGTAAATTTTTGGGGGAAACGTAATTAAAAATGTTGAAGTGTTTTGATATTGGTGTGGTGTTATAGGGTAGGAAACGCAATACATATATTTATGTATTAATTATTTGTAAATATTTTCTAGTTTAAAAGAATTTTATGTTATAAATGTATTTATTATTTTATATTATATATAATTTGTAGGTTTTTTATATGTAATGTTATAATATTTTTAATTTTTATATATTTAATATATTTGAAATTTTCATTTCTAAATATTGTTTATTTTTTATGATTTTTTTATAAATATTAATAATTTATTTTTGCTTTAACTGTTTGAGTGTGAATAGTAATTTTTGTCTCTTCACTTTCCAACACTTTCCCTACTGTTGCACTCACTGGAGTGGGAATCGTAATTTTTACCCTTCCGCTATCCCACACTTTCCCTACTGTTGCACTGATTGGAGTGGGAATAGTAATTTGTACCCCTCCGCTATCCAACACTTTCTCTACTGTTACACTTACTGGAGTTGGAATAGTAATATTTACACCTCCGCTATCCAACACTTTCTCTACTGTTGCACTCACTGGGTTGGGAATAGTAATTCTTACCCCTCCGCTAACCACCACTTTCCCTACTGTTGCACTCACTGGAGTGGGAATAGTAATTTTTACCTCTCTGCTATCCAACACTTTCCCTACTGTTGTATTTTTGGAGTGGGAATAGTCATTTTTACCCCTCTGGCATCCAACAGTTATTCCACTGTCGCATTCAGTGGAGTGGGAATTGTAATCTTTCCCCCTCCGCTATCCAACACTTTCCCTACTGCTGCATTTTTGGAGTGGGAAAAGTAATTTTTTCCCCTCCGCTATGCAACACTTTCCCTTCTGTTGCTCTCACTAGAGTGGGAATAGTAATTTGTACCCCTCCACTATCCAACACTTTTTCTACTGTTGCACTGTTTGGAGTGCGAATAGTAATTTTTATCTCTCCACTATCCAACACTTACCCTACTGTTGCATTCACTGGAGTGGGAATAAAAATGTTTACCCCTCTGCTATCCAACAGTTAGCCTACTGTTGCATTCAGTAAAGTAGGAATAGTAATTTGTATTCCCTTGCTATCCAACACTATCCCTACTGTTGCACTCTTTGGAGTGGGAATAGTAATTTTTTCCCCTTCGCTATCCAACACTTTCACTTCTGTTGTTCTCACTGGAGTGGGGATAGTAATTGTTACCCCTTCGCTATCCATCACTTTCCCTACTGTTGCACTGATTGTATTGGAAAATGTAAGTTTAAATATATTTTAATAGTTTAATGTTTTAAATTATTATAGAATTGTTTTTTATGTTAAATTATTGGTGTATATATATTTTTATATCATCGATATATATTTTTATATCATTTTAACTTTTTAAAATAAATTAAAGGTAATAGTTTATTAATTGTTTTATATATATATACATAAGATGAACTTTGACTATGCAGAAACAAGAATTGATGTATTCAAATTTGTCCGCAATTTAAAACTGCGCAAATTTCACTTAACACAAGGTGCATCTAAACAAACATCCATAAACCCACCAATCACTGAAACAACGAATCCAGCAACATTGGCAGCAGGGGATGTGGAACTATTGAGGAACTTACAGGAATTACAAAATGATACAGAACCACTGATAGCCAGCCAAGATAAACCAGAATTGGGCAGGACAGTGCATACTCATTTCAAACCAGCTTCCAGATTTTGCCCCATCATGATTCGAGAGAATTTGGATCTTTTCAATGATAAAACAACAATTGATTTGAAAAAACTTTATTCAAAAGTGAATCATGCCACTTAAAAGTACACCAAACAGGACAATATTTACCACCAATTGATAAAGACATTACAGGCTGACGATAATACCATCATTCGTCAGTCTGATAAAGGGGGCAACGTAGTCCTGTGGCCACGTGAAATGTATATGGAAGAAGCACTATATCAACTTAACGATACAGACTGTTATAGGAGGTGCTCAATGCAAACTGTAACAACTGCGCGCCATGAATTCTACAACAAATGATTGGCGTGGAAATCTGCTGGCTTACTAAGTGATGATGAATTCAGGTTCTTAAAGGTTGACCATACTGTAATTCCTGCCATATACTTTATACCAAAAGTCCACAAAAATATATCCAAACCACCTGGCAGGCCTTTTATATCTGCCTGCGCCAGTCTACTGGACAACACCTCTCATTATGTGAACTACTTTTTACAAACCCATGTAACAAAACTCCCCTCGTACATCCAAGACACTGGTGATTTTTTAAGAAAATTAAGTGACAACAATTGGGAGGCGGACTGTGTACTAATTTCCCTTGATGTCACATCTTTATACACTAGCATTCACCACCAGGACGGTATCAACGCTGTTGAATATTACCTGAATACCAGACCCATCTATATGTACATGCACAATAAGATGCTGATCACCATGATTTTAACTTGTTTAGAAAACAATTTCTTTCTTTTCAACAATCAGGTTTTTAAACAGATCAGGGGCGTGGCCATGGGGGCTAGTTTCTCTCCTAGTTATGCTTATTTGCATATGGGACTATGGGAGGAACGGGTCCTCGTGGCAGCCTATGGTGAGATTATAACTAATCATGTCTTATGCCGGTACAGGTGCATAGATGATATATTTGTGATTTGGAAGGGTACAAATGGAAGGGCATGCGACTTTGTGAAACAATTGAATTGCAACAATCTGTACCTACAATTTTCAGCACAGATGAGTAGGGAATTGATTTGTTTCCTTGACGTTGAAATTTTTATTATGAAAGAGAAACTACAAGCAAAACTACGTAGGAATGCAACAGCGGGGAACATGGTGTTACACGCTCTCAGTCATCACCCCAGGCATTTAATAAACAGCATTCCCTACGGGGAAATGTTGCGTATTCGCAGACTATGCAGCTCCGATATTGACTGTACATTGGCCGGGCAGCAAAGCAGGGACAGGTTCTTGGACAGGGGCTATTCTCAAGAGGTGTTAAGCAGGGCTATAAACTGGACTACTAGTATCAATAGGCTGGAAGCATTCACCTACAAGACTGGCAACAGAAATAGGAATTTGCATCAGAATCAGTCTAAGGCACCAACCAGATTGATCTTAGCATACAACCTCCAACATAAAGCCATATGCAAAATCATTAACAAAAACTGGGCCCTGGTGCAGAGTGATCCCGTAAGCAGACACATTACTAAATCTCTCAACATCACCTTTAGAAAGTCACACTCTATGAGCAATTCTTTGGTAAAAAGTAGCCCAGAGGTGAAACCAACAAAGACATGGTTGAGTTCTAGGAGGGGTTTTAAAAGATGCACCAGTTGCAAGGCATGTAAATATGGGGCCAACAAAACCACTTATTGTACACCTTTTTCTCCCAATCCAATACCGATCACCAAAAGCCTTAACTGTAAAACTGATCATGCTGTTTACGTGCTGGAGTGTTCATGCGGCCTGCAGTATGTGGGCAGCACCAAACTGCAGGTGCATATACGAATACTCCAGCACCTAAGGGCCATTACCAATAAAAATGTCACTTACCCGGTTGCCAGACATATTAAGGATCGCCACGGCAGCAAACTGGATGATCTCAAATATTTTGTCATGGATACAATCCCCGCCCCCCAGACGGGGTGGCAACCGTGAACTATTATTAAGGAGACTTGAGACCAGATATATTCTTGAATTAGATAGTAAAATGCCTCAAGGTCTTAATTCGAGTGAGGATTTCCACATCTGGCTTTGACTGTTCTGTATGCTTTTCTTAACGTTTTCATTAATTCATTTAACCGCTACCTCCAATGATCACTTTTTAACTTTCAAATTTATCTTATTTATTTTTTATACACATTGGCTCTTTAGTAAGTCACGGACGTGATTTCTAAGGGTGACCACTTGCACTATTTGCACTTGTACTTTCCGTAGTATCTGTCATAGACCATAAGCCAAGGCCCACTGGGGCAGGACTTTGCTTAGCTGACTGCACAAGAACCCTCCGAGCACATTGATGATACATGGCCTGACTCTGTATTTATACGAAGGTCTGCTCACACATGCATTAGAGCTTTAATTAACTGACTTTTGACTTGATTTTAGGATTGAACATTAATGTTTTTACCTATTTCGGTGCCGATTCCGATCCTGTAAAACCCGGCTACAAATGGTCGTACGGAGCGTTTTCTCCGTACAACTCGTACCCGGGAATTCCACCGTACAAACCAGCAAGTACGATTCGTACAGAAATACCTTTTCTGTACGAATCGTAAAAAACACCGTGCAGCTAAAAAATACAAACAATTTCGATCCTGGACAGCGCGTACGCGACGTCCGCACGGAGTCAGGCAGCGTTTTAAGGACCAGCAAGTACGATTCGTACCCACAGCACTCCGCACGGCTATATTTTTACGGGAGCCAAAAAGTGCCGGAAAAGCTAAGTACGCCGCGAGGAAACGGGGGCCCGGTATGCGCCGTACCCCCAGCCCCCCATATGTACGAGCCATACCCCCAGCCCCCCCGTATGTACACGGCGTACCCCCACCCCCGTATGTACGCGCCGTACCCCTAGCCCCCCGTATGTATGCACCGTACCCCCACCCCCGTATGTACGCGCCGTACCCCCAGCCCCTTATGTACGCGCCGTACCCCCAGCCCCCCATATGTATGCGCCGTACCCCCACCCCATATGTATGTGCCGTACCCCCAGCGCCCCGTATATACGCGCCGTACCCCCAGCTCCGTATGTACACGCCGTACCCCCAGCGCTACGCGCGTACATACGGGGGGGGCTGGAGGTACAGCGTGTACATAAGGGGGGGCTGGGGGTACGGCGCGTACATACGGGGGGCTGGGGGTACGGCGCGTACATACGGGGGGCTGGGGGTATGGCGCGCACATACGGGGGGGCTGGGGGTACGGCGCGTACATATGGGGTGGGGGTACGGCATGTACATACGGGGCTGGGGGTACGGCGCGTACATACGGGGGGCTGGGGGTACGGCGCGTACATACGGGGGTGCTGGGGGTACGGCACATACATACGGGGGGCTAGGGGTACGGCGCGTACATACGGGGGTGGGGGTACGGCGTGTACATACGGGGGGCTGGGGGTATGGCGCGTACATACGGGGGTGGGGGTACGGCGCATACATACAGGTGGGCCTGGGGGTACGGCACGTACATTCAGGGGGGCTGGGGGCACAGCGCGTACATACAGGGGGCTGGGGGTATGGCACGTACATACGGGGTGGGGGTACGGCATGTACATACGGGGGGCTGGGTGTACGGCACGTACATACGGGGGTGGGGGTACGGCGCGTACATGCGGGGGGCTGGGGGTACGGCACGTACATATGGGGGGCTGGGGGGTACAGTGCGAAAGTACGCGGGAGGGGTGGGAGGCTTGGGGGGGCCATACGACTCGTACCCCAGGCACAAGTGTACCCGGGGTAGGGGTCGTACACAGTTCGCTCTGTACAGGACGTTTTCCATACGCTTGTGTATTCGGGACGCCGGTACAGATCGGACGTGTGCGCTCGGACTTCAGTTTTACGACTCGTACGTAATATTGTCTGGGGACGTCTCGTAGACTTTTCCCGAGGTCATTCGTATGTATTTTTCACGTACGAATCGTACTTCGCCGTTTATACGGGACTTGTACGATTCGTACGTAAAAAAATACGGATACGAGTCGGACGGTAACATTTTTTAACGGATCGGAATCGGCACCTTCATTTCACAATTCTAGTGTTGTTTTTTAGCTCAGCTATTAGCATCCTTTTATGAAATTTTAAAGTATGCTTTGCCTGTTGTTTTTTAAATATTTATTATTATATAAATATTTTACCACAATGTGCTTCCTTATATACAATATGATATTTTACACATGTATTTATCTATTTATATTTTGGGTCATTACAGTGTTTTCAAGCCATTCAACGAATATTTCTTTTATGTCTATGCTACATTTTCTTGAACCTTAGTCATGTGTCAACACTATCATTTTAAATTGGTGAAAGCACTCCACATGCGCGTCATGGCGGTGGTGCAGGGCATTTTCAAATAAACAAAAAATGCACCAGCAACGGGTTTCCATTCGTCTTTTCTGACTGAGTGGTCTTCACGGCGAAGCAAGCAGTATATATATATATATATATTCACAGAAAAAACCATAGGTTTCAGGCACGTTATAGTTAGGAATTAGCATTTAAAAAACCTCAGAAATTCACTGAAAAAACCATAGGTTTCAGGGGTGTTATAGTTAGCTGGACTTTTCACTTGTACAAAACCATTGAAATTCCCCCGTTATAGTTAGTTTTAGACTAGGCAGTGGTATTTTCAATAGAGACTAGGCGCTTGTAGTGAGTACACCTAATATTAGTGACGTCCTGAATCAGTGGCGGTGCTCAAGGGTAAGGGAGAACCACTAACCTCCCAAAAGGATTGTGATCAGAGCCACAAAAGTCAACAACAAAGGTACCTAAGCACACGCAGAATTAGCGTTTACAAATATTAATGCGTTAATTAAAACATGTAACACAACAAGTGAATCTCCGTTTCTTTCTTCAATTTAATATTCAAGTTTTCATAGTGAGTTTGTAGTCTTCACAGTGGTTCCCAAGCCAACACGTGTTTCGTCGCCTCTAGTATTATTGTACATGCGACTTGTTCACGGCTAGGTACAAATTGATATGATAAATTTACATTAGTTCAGCTGTTATCTCAAGACGTTTGCAAACATTTGTTGATACTACAAACAAATGTGCTCCCAGGGTTGGTGTTGAATTTATGATTTCTCTACGTGGGAGGTGCTATCACAGGCTATGGTATATAGCATGCACCGTGAGTTCAGGTGAGAACCATTCTTCTTACATCAATAAGTGACCAACCAGAAACATATAGCTCTAGCGTGAGGGCAATATATTGTGAGATCTTCCATATGTGACTATTATCCTTTCATTGTTTATTGTTTATTCCAATTCTGGAAAGGGTGGTGCGTTACGCACCACCCTTTCCAGAATTGGATTCTGCATACCGCATGACTCACTAAGTTTGTCAGCACACAATAAAAGGATAATAGTCACATATGGAAGATCTCACAATATATTGCCCTCACGCTAGAGCTATATGTTTCTGGTTGGTCACTTATTGATGTAAGAAGAATGGTTCTCACCTGAACTCACGGTGCATGCTATATACCATAGCCTGTGATAGCACCTCCCACGTAGAGAAATCATAAATTCAACACCAACCCTGGGAGCACATTTGTTTGTAGTATCAACAAATGTTTGCAAACGTCTTGAGATAACAGCTGAACTAATGTAAATTTATCATATCAATTTGTACCTAGCCGTGAACAAGTCGCATGTACAATAATACTAGAGGCGACGAAACACGTGTTGGCTTGGGAACCACTGTGAAGACTACAAACTCACTATGAAAACTTGAATATTAAATTGAAGAAAGAAACGGAGATTCACTTGTTGTGTTACATGTTTTAATTAACGCATTAATATTTGTAAACGCTAATTCTGCGTGTGCTTAGGTACCTTTGTTGTCCCCGTTATAGTTAGTTCAGCTAACTATAACTCGCGCGCCCGCAATGCACTGCTGATGACGTCACATATTACATCACTCATGACATGGTCAGTGACATCACTCATGACATCACTGATGACATCTCAAATGACATCACTGATGACATTATCCAGTGAATGTGTGTTTTTCTGAAAATTAAATATGTTTTATATATGTATATCTCAAGGTCTATGGAAGAATAAATGGGTATATAAGTGTCTAAATGGATGATTTGGTTTTGAAAAATTGATTGTGTAACTGACTAAGTGTATCATAGTGAATACATGGCTTAGTGAGTAATGTTTAAATATGTAAATATCTGTATCAGTCTCTCACTTTGTGTATAAGTGGCTGCATGGGTTGGTGAGTAGCTACATGGGTGTCTATATAGGTTATTAGTTGGTTTTTTGAGTATCAGTCTGAGTGTCTGCATGGTTCGGTGGGGGATATTACGTAGTGCATAGGTGCATGAATGAGTGACTCACTGTTTGTATGTGTTGAACACAGCATGTGTGCAGGACTGTATGGGTGGATGAGTGTGTGTATGGGTGTGTTAGTGAGTGAATGACTGTCTCAATAGTGTCTTTATGAGTAACTACATATGTTTTAAACTAGTATATGTGACTATTGGTGTATATAAGTGAGTATATGTGAGAGTGAGAGATTGAAAGAGTTCCTGTATGAATAAGTATGTGTTTCTATAAGTGATTGTTTAAAAGACTAAGTATGTGTAAGTTTCCGTAGAAGTAAGTGTGGTGGTGTGTGAATAACTGTATATGCAAGTAAATGTATATTTGATTCTTTATTAGCATGAGTGACTATGTGTGTGAGTAACTCTATGGATGAGTGGCATTGTGTAACAGGATGTATAGGTGTATGAGTACATATGATGAGTGAATACATGTATGAGTGACTGTATAGGACTGTTGGTGAATGAGTGGATGTGTATGTGGATCTTAGAATTACTGAAGAGGTTGTTGTAACTGGTATTGGTATGTCCATTGTTTTGAACATTTTAGTCTCTATTTGTGAATGTGTGTATCAAAGGTTATATTAGGGTGAGAGGAGATCTGCCACTCTATCACAAGGATGATGTCATCAGTGATGTCATCAGTGATGTCATTTGAGATGTCATCAGTGATGTCATGAGTGATGTCACTGACCATGTCATGAGTGATGTAATATGTGACGTCATCAGCAGTGCATTGCGGGCGCGCGAGTTATAGTTAGCTGAACTAACTATAACGGGGGAATTTCAATGGTTTTGTACAAGTGAAAAGTCCAGCTAACTATATCACCCCTGAAACCTATGGTTTTTTCAGGGAATTTCTGAGGTTTTTTAAATGCTAATTCCTAACTATAACGTGCCTGAAACCTATGGTTTTTTCTGTGAATTTCAAAGGTTTTTTAAATGCTAATTTCTAACTATGCCTACAGAGATAGGACATGTGAAGAAAGAAGAAAAAATGCACAGAAAGAAAAAAAAGAAGTGCAGAAAGAAGCAACAGAAGTCCTCAAAGACGAAGAAAAGTGCAGGAAGAAGGATAACGTGCAGAAAGAACAAAAAGAAGAGCAGAAAGAAGCCTTGTTGCAAAATCATCCTGTACCCTCAACTTTTTCAGACGGATACTGGTGGTAACTGAGTCTGACTAACCAGTCCTAGAGCCAGTGCTACGTTAAAAGACACTTAGAATACAGTGAAAACACCTACATACACTAGGGAACATTATGCGTTGGGGTCCCCCTGTGATTAGCATTACCTCCTCTGTAAGCCCCTAGTATATAATGGGCAGGGGGATTAAAACTACCTCTTAAAACAGGCCACAGGGCGTTTTTGCACACGTTAACTCAGGCCCCGTCCCCTCCCTTCACCACTGTGTAAACACGCCCTGTGTCCGTTTTTAGTTGGGAGATTAAGTTCATTTGAATCCTGAGGGTCCCTAGGGTCCAACTAGCCCACTAGGTACCTCCAGTAAGTGCCACAGAGCTGCGTTGCAGAGAGGTGTAAAAAGTGGCTCGGCCTGGACCACCTCTCTGCAATGCAGCTCAGTGGCGCTTACTGGAAGCACTTGGTGGGCTAGTTAGCCACCAGGGGCCCTCAGTATTGAAGGGAAATTATATCCCCAATTTAAAACGTGCCATAGTGCGTGTTTGCACACGTCACCTCAGGCCCCGTCCCCTCCCTTCACCACTGTGTAAACGCGCCCTGTGGCTGTTCTAAGTTGAGAGATTAAGTCCCCTTGAATCCTAAGGGTCCCTAGGGTCAAACTAGACCACTAGGTACCTGCAGTAAGCGCCACAGAGCTGCGTTGCAGAGAGGTGTAAAAATAGGCTTGGCCTCAGAACACCTGTCTGCAGCGCAGCTCCCTGGCGCGTACTGGAGATGCCTGTTGGGCTAGTTGGCCCTCAGGGACACTCAGTATTGAAGAGGAATTAATTCCCCAACTTACAACTCGCCAGGGGGCGCGTTTGCAGAGTGCTGCAAGGAGGGGGCCTGGCCTCCGGCACGATGCCAGTCTTTTATTTATTTTAATTTTTTAAGAAGGGGGCTGTGTGGTTCCCCTTCTTATTCTAATTTATTGGCCCTGATGACCCCATCCCCCAGGGCCTGTCTCCTAATTATATTTTTTTGACCACAATCCCCAGGGCCGGCCACTGTTTTTTATTATTTTAAAAAATATATATATTTATAGACACACCTAGGACATGCTGGACAAACCGTACGTACCTATCACCATGACGATTTGCGTGATATTCATTAAAAGGCGACTATGCATACAATGAATCCACGTGGAATGTATTTACACCACTAGTGAAGCTCTGACATGTCTGATGCCCTACCGTGCCTAATCCCGGTAGACACCCTTGTCGTTTATTTATACAAACATGGGTAGCTATTGACGGGCACATTTAATACACATGCACACCAAGCCATTCAAAGGGGATTCGACAAAAATTCGACCAAAACTATGCAAGAAACCCCCCCCACGGTTAATAAAACAAACATCCACTGCCGGATGTGTAATACTTTTTATTTTACTCTCTGGAAAGGGGACGAACATCACTTGAGAGTCACAGCGCGCTCCTGGCAGAGCCCAATGCTGTGTTACACCCACCATTGCCTGCCAAGTGCCACACACCTCTGTGTTGTATTCCACTAGCTAGTGCATATGCTATGACACTCTCTAGCCCATGTGCACTGTAACACCACCCCGTGAATATGTCATGCCACACTTGTCTTCGCACGGGTTATATTGCCCCATCTAACGTGCCTTCCTCGATGCCTATGTTATAACGCACAGTGCTATGCCATACATATTACAATCTGGGATCCATATTTTTGTCACAGTGCATATGCAACGTTACACTCCCCAGCACATATTTTATATTACAACTTTAGAGACTAGTTAGGTTACACAACACTGCCCTGTGCATATTACACTCCAAGGCGCATATCGCATAGCACGCGCTAGTGCCTGTGCTATCTCGCGCTCTCCAATGAATCTGTCATTGCGCACAATGTATTGCATATTATATTTCACTCCCGGTTCATCTTATATCACACTTTTTGGTGCATAGTTTATACCATACACTATATCTAGTTTTCATTTTCAATCGTGCTCGCAGGACTATGTTCTATATAACACTGTGTTCACCTACCCTTTTCACGGGCATTACATTTTGCGATAGGGGGAGGAGGGTCAGGGGGTGTTTCTGCCAAGTGAGCCCGGAGTCACAGTTACAAACGTCCTCTTCTTCCTGAATAAAAGTGAGATTATGCTGCATACTTGTTCATATTTTAAGTAGCTCGCACAGACACACGTTTTAAAAACAATAAAGTTCCTAATACCCGCCTTCTCTGAACAGTTAGCTTGCTGCCCCATCCCCCTCCTCCCTATCCTCTGTTGTGTGAATCCATGGACTAGCCTCCTCCCTCCTGCCATTCATGGTCTGATGTGCTGCCACTGCCCTCAATTTAGTATGATGTACCAGTCCACTCCTCCTGCCCTCCATTGCCCTATTCTATGCCCCATCATTGACCTCCTGCTTAAACTCTGTGCTTAGCTTGCTGCCCCTATTCTCCTTCCCCCTGCCCTCCGATGTCTTTGTGCATGCCCTGCTCCATCCTTTTTGCCCACCATGTTCCATGGACCTGCCACTCCTATCTACTCTGAGTGTTCTGTTGAGCTGCCACTCCCCTCCCACCTGCCTAGCATTGTCAGATGACTGTAACCTGTCCCTGCCACCTCCACCCTGCCTGTCCACATGCCATGCCCCTATCCTCTTCCTCCTGTCCTACATGGTCCATTGTACTGCCACACCCTTCTTCCCTCCCTGGTCTGTTGTGCTGCAACTGCTCCTCCTGCCTGCCCTGTGCGGTCTGTTGTGAGGTCCCTTCCCCTGAACTCTCTTGTCTGTGCACAGGTCGTGACCCTCCCTTCTATCCTCCATCGTCCTTTGTGCATGCCCCTGCACCCTCCTTCTTGCCCATCATAGCCATTGTGCTGCCACTAACCCTCCCACTTGCCATGCATGGTCTTCTGTGCTGCCATGGCCCCTCCCACCTTCCCTGTGTGGTCAGTTAGCTGCCCCTGACCCCCTCCCACCTTCCCTCCATGGTCTGTGTGTCTGCCATCACAGTCTCACTGTTGCTCTTCATGGTGTGTCTTGCTTCTAGTGCCCATCCTGCCTGACCTCCATGGCTATCTTGCTGCTCCTGCCCTGCCCCCTTGCCCCCAGCCCTCTGTTTACATGTGCAGACCCCTACTCCCTCCCTCCTGGCTTGTCTGTTCCATTGTAATGCCCCTGATCCGTCCCTCCTGCCCTTTATGTTCTGTTATGCTGCAGCTTTCTCTCCTGTCTGTCCATTATGGTCAGCTAGCTACCATTGCCTCTTGCCCCTCTGTTCTCTGTTGTCCATGTGCATGGTCCTGTCCCCTCCCTCTTGCTTTCTATGGATTGTTGTGCTGCACTCCCATCCCGCATGCCCTGTGTGGTGTATTGTGCTGCTGCAAACCCTGATGCCTGCCCTGCAGGGTCAGTTTGGTGCACCTCTCCATGTCCCTCCTGTCCTCTGTTATCCAAGTCCATGTCCCTACCCCATTTCCTTCCATGATCCAATGTACCATACTTGCGAACATTTTGAACTTGGTAAGAGGGAGATTTTGAAAAAAAACTGGGGTATTGATTTTCCCCTTTGAGTTACATTGAAAAAGAGGAGATTGTAGACAGGAGACAGATCAAATAAAGCCCATTTGAGCTTAAAAACATTGGACGTTTCCTGGCTGAATCGGGTCTGTTGGCATGTATGGTTGTACTACCATTGCCTCTTCCTTCTGCCCACAATGGTCTATTACATTGCCACAGCCTCTCTTGCAAGTCCTGTATTGTTGGTTTGTTGCCCCTGCCCCCCTTTCCACTGCCCTCCATAGTCTGTTGTGCTTCCACGGCCCTTCCTGCCTGCTCAGTGTGGTTAAATTGTTGCCTTTGCACCCTCCTACCTGCCTTCAATTTTCAGAGTCCGTGCCCCTGGCCTCTGCCTCTCAACAGTATCCTAATGAACAACTAGATTGCTAACATTCTATATTTATTATAAAAGTGGGGAACGCCTGGCGTCATCTTGATGTAATCAAAACTGTAATACCTAGAGCATTTCCTTTAGAAATTACAGATATGAGAGTGTCTTATTGGCATCAAAATTATGGTTAGTGCTCTAAAAGACTAAAATAGGGACATATTTTCTGAGTTTTCAAATAGCGACAAAGCACTTTTAAATTATTTGTTATCTTTATGTTTTTTTATCCAGTTGACCACTTGATTAAATGTTGCACTTAGGGGAGAGGATGTGGTGTTACTTCCAGAACTGCAGACTTTGCAACTGGGGAACCAGGTTGGAGTTTCTGCTTCAGCTCGACATTCTGGGATTCTGGTCAAATCACTTAGTCTCCCCATGTCTACAACCAAAATGAATTTGTTCTTGTGTGATGTAACCAATGCTCATGTAAAGCACTCCAATACCTGACAAGTCTGCACTATATAACACTGCAAAAACACAAAATAATAAGTGTTTTGCACACTTCTGTCATTGGGCTATATTTGGGCTACATCTGGGTGATTTTGGGCTACATTTGGGCTCTTTTGCCTCCGGTGGCCATCTTGGGAGATTTGTTATGAAGTTTCCTAATTTCCTCATGTACTGCAGTCTCCTCAGTAGGAAATGCTTTCAGTTTTTTACTTTGATTCCATCATGAAGGTATTCAGATATGTCACACATTTGCCATAAATTCTGAATGTTAGCACTCTAGTTGCTCATTAGATCACTGTAGTAAAACTACTGTTCACCATGGAAGTCTGCTCCTGGTATTAAAAGTGCATGTTTCAGTCTGCATGTCAGAATATTTTTATGAAATAGAAGAGGATTTGAGAAGTCACTCAAAATGTGCCCTCATTTTCTTTCTTCAGCATTAATCATAATTTCTATGGCAAAATGAACCCCCTCATTGTGTTCCTTTTTAAATTAAATGTTTTAAGTGTTACCAGTTTATTCCAATCAAGATGGCTTCAGGTGTGCCATACTTTTGTCATAATGAAGACAGTAAGCGCTCTAGTTGTTTTTAAGAACACTCTGGGACATTCTGTCATTGGGCTATACTTGGCCTACATCTGGGTGATATTTGGGCTACATTTGGGCTCTTTTGTCTCTGGTGGCCATCTTGGGAGACTTATTTGTTATGAAGTTTCCTAATCTCCTCATTTACTGCAGTCTCCTCAGTCCACTGTAGTAAAGCTACTGCTCACCAGGGAAAACTGCTGCTGGTATTGAAAGTGCATGTTTCAGTCTGCATGTCAGAATTTTTTAATGAAATAGAAGAGGATTTGAGAAGTCACTCAAAATGTGCCCTAATTTTTCTTTCTGCAGCACTAATCATAATTTTAATGAAAAAATGAACCCCCTCATTTTGTTCCTTTTTAAATTAAATGTTTTAATAGTTACCACTTTAATCCAAGCAAGATGGCTTCAGGTGTGCCATACGTTTATCATAAGTAGGACTGTTAGCGCTCTAGTAGTTCTTTGGAACACTCTGGGAAGCTGCAGTAGAACACAAAGGAATCAACTGACAGTCTCTGCCCTTGTTTGATGTACATGTTTTACTGAGAATGTCAGACTTCATTCTCACATGACTGAGAAAGATAATGTGAATTTACAGAAAATAAGCTCTCAGTTTAGCTTATAGATCACCTTCCAAACCTCTGTGGGAAAAGCATGAGAAAATATTTTTCTCTCAATCATGATATCCCAGCAGAAGGCTTTTTCACATGGTGAAATCACCTTAGAACATACCACAATTCCTAAAATGAGTATGGTACCATCAACAAATGATTTATAATATAAAAACAAAAGTCTTAAAACCTTCTATTAACTGCAATGCTTTTTAATGAGGTGCTATCATGTATATTGGTCCCAAGATGGCTGCCAACACTTCTTGGATGAAGTGCTGATAGCCAATCAGATCTCAGGATGAGATGTGTGGTTAGGCTCCGCCCACATATATATATGATTTTACTTTTGATTTTCTCAGGAACTACTGAACAGATTGACACCAGCCCTGCAAAAGGCACTTCCCTGACCTGAGGACTACCTCTCTGCCAAATTTCAAGTAATTCTGTTCAGCCGTTCGGGCTGTACCTTCGACTAAAGGTCCTATGGAAAAATGCATGGGGAAAATGCGTTTTGGGACCCCCCTTTTTTCTCGGCCCCCGCTTGACGAATCACCCCGAGACTTTCAGGGTAGGAGCGGTGCGCCCCACCTATTTTGAAAATTTTGCGAGGATTCGTCAACCGGCGCCAAAGTTATTCCAAATAGAATGTTGCGGATTTCCTATGGAAACACGGTCCTAACTATAACTATCTACTGGCGACCGCCAGTAGATAATTTATATGTATAAATCATTATGTTTCTGTGTTTATTTTTTAATTAAGTTTACTTGTTATATTTTGTTAAAATGTATATTAACTTTAATTTATTTTGTTAAAATTAATATAATATATATAGGGCCAGATGCATCAAAGGGTTTTACCCATTCTGTATCTATAGGAAAATGTGTTCATGCATATGGCTTATATTCTTTTATTTTAGATATATATATGTAAATCGATATTTTTTACATCTATATTTTTTACAACGGTATTTTTGATTCAATATTTTTGTTCTTACCTGTGTAGGTATGAGAATCAATATTTTTGTATTCTATATTTTTTTAATATTTTTAACTTCGATGTTTTTGTCATCGATATTCTATCAGTGAACTGAAAAAAACTATAACTATAGGGCCCTGACAAACTTTCGGGTAACTCATTGCTGTCCCAGTTTGGATCATCTGTACTAGACTTTGGAATCAAAGCAATGGAAATATATATGACATACGTGGTTAACTCAGGTCCATGGAAGGCCGTGGAGTCCATTTGGACATTTAACAAAAATTATTTTGTGTATTGTGTCTCAATTATAAATGCACTGAGGAAGCCCACATGGACATGAGTTGGTTAAGTTATTTGGTTAAGTAGGTATCTCAATGTACATCACTGTATTCAATTTTATGATGTCTAATCTCTTGATTTAAGGTAATATATCGAATTATATAGGTAGACATTGCACTTCTCCCTCAGTAGGGATTATCTATTTATTTATGTACCACTGATGTAGAAATAATTGCAGAGTCAGAGAACTAAAAGATTAATGTACTTCAAAGAACCCATTTTGAGTATCATAAATACACTATGAAAGCCCACTTGGGCATGAGTTGGCTAAGCCAGTAACTCGATTTACACCACTGTGTTTAATATTTGGATGTTGAATTTCTTGCTTAAATATATTCTATTTGATTGTATGCATGGACATTGAACTCCTCACCCAGTGGAGAATATTCATTTACTTCTGAACAGCTCCTGGATACACAACTATGAATTTGAGAGAAATATTAGTTCATGTATTATCTTTTAACAAATTCCATTATGGCGCCCACACGATGTGTGTGTGTCCTTCCAATATGTTAATGCTTAGGTTTGTATATAGCAGTTTGGATTATAATGTGCCATATAATGTACAAGGCTTGTGGAGCCGAAATACACTGTGAGCTCTTGAGAATAAATATTTTTGCGCCATCTTCTCCTGAGTGAGCGCATTCTTCCTGGTGATACTTGAGGCTGGTTTAACATATCTATCTATCTATCTATCTATCTATCTATCTATCTATCTATCTATCTATCTATCTATCTATCTATCTATCTATCTATCTATCTATCTATCTATCTATCTATATATCTATCTATCTATCTATCTATCTATCTATCTATCTATCTATTTATCTATGCACACACACATATATATTACCTACTGGCGGTTGCCAGTAGGTAGATATAGTTAGGACCTATTTTCCATAGGAAATCCGCAACATTCTATTTGGAATAACTACTGGCGGTCGCCAGTAGGTAGATATAGTTAGGACCTATTTTCCATAGGAAATCCGCAACATTCTATTTGAAATAACTTTGGCGCTGATTGACGAATGTTCGCGAAATCTTCCAAACTTTTGTCCAGCTCCGGTCCGCTCCTATCCTGAAAGTTTCACGGTGATTCGTCAAGCGGGGGCCGAGAAAAAAGGGGGGTCCCAAAACACGTTTTCCCCATGCATTTTCTCATAGGACCTTTAGCCGCAGCTACAGCCCGAACTGCTGAACGGAATTACACCAAATTTGGCAAAGAGGTAGTGCCTTTTGCTCAAATGGTGTAAATCCATTCAGTAGTTCCTGACAAAATTAGAGTTAAAAGTACATATATATCTATGGCACCTTCCCGATCACAAGCTGAATTTTAATTGGCTGCCAACACTCTGAATCAGGAAGTGTTGGCAGCCATCTTGTGCCTCGGTAGAACCGAGGCACAAGAAACCCCCCAAAAAACGACGCAAAACACAAAAAGGGGGCAGGGTAGAAACACCCTGACCCCCTAAGCCTGCTCAGGGGGTCCCACAAGGACCCCCAAGGCCCAAAAAAAAATTGTTTTAAAAAAAATAAACGGGAAGATGCACGCTGGATGCGCGCATCCTGCCGATAGAAAAACAAAATCAGCGAGGGCTCCCGCGCTAAATAGGCTAATTTGCCCCCGGGGGAGTCAAATCCTCGGGGCATAATGAAAAAATAGTGTGGGGGGGTCCCAATCCCCCACACACTACCCTGGGGACCGCCACCCCCGGGGCACTAACATAAAATAGGCGGGGGGCATATGGCCCCCCCGCAGCCCCGGGGACCGCCACCCCCGGGGCTTCTTTAAAATGGGGGGGGCTCCCAGGCCCCCCCAGCCCCGGGGACCGCCACCCCCGGGGCTTGAAAAGATTGGGTGTGGGGGGGCTCTCTGGCCCCCCAGCCCTGGAGACTGCCACCCCCCAGGCCCGGCTCCTGCAGTGTCCCGGGGTGCCTACCCCGGGACACTGTAGTTTGCAATGACAGGGCGGGAGCCTCACGGCTCCCACTCTGTCATTGCAAACTGCTTTGCTTCATTGAAGCGAGAGCAGGGAAACCTGCTCTCGCTTCAATGAAGCAAAGCAGATTGCTTTTCCACATGGGGAGCAGCATGTTAGCTGCTCCCCATGTGGAAAAGCAATGCCGGCTCCCGCAGGAGGCGGGGAGCCGGCTGGGACCGTGGGGGGATTGGGGACCCCCCCACGGTCCCCAACGAGAGCCAGTCCCCGGGAATGGGGTCCCCGAGGCCATTAATCAAAAAAAAATAAAAATAATCAATGGCCGACCCCAGGGGATGGGGTCCCCGGGGCCTTAAGTGGCCAGAGGAGGGGGGCTACGCAGCCCCCTCCATAAAAAGATTTAAAAAGTTGGCCATGCCCCGGGGGATGGGGTCCCCGGGGCCTGGAATTGGCCACGGGAGGGGGGCCACGCGGCCCCCTTCCCGTAAATTTTTTTAAAACGTTTTAATTTGGGGGTGAGGCCCTGGGGGATGGGGTCCCCAGGGCCACAAAAAAGTAAAAGGAAGGGGGGGCACACAGCCCCCCTTTAAAAAAAAACAGACGCGATCGTCCCTAGGCCCGCCCCCTCACAAGCACACTCTGCAAACGCACCGTGTGGCGCGTTTTAAATTGGGGAATTAATTCCCCTTCAATACTGGGGGTCACTGGGGGCCAACTAGCCCACCAGGTACCTCCAGTAAGCGCCACAGGGCTGCGTTGCAGAGAGGTGATCCAGGCCACGCCCCTTTTTACACCTCTCTGCAACGCAGCCTTGTGGCGCTTACTGGAGGTACCTGGTGGGCTAGTTGGACCCCAGGGACCCTCAGGATTCAAAGGGACTTAATCCCACAACTTAAAACGCGCCACGGGCGTGTTTGCACAATGGTGAAGGTAGGGGGCGGGCCTGAGGTGATATGTGTGCAAACACGCCCTGTGGCGCGTTTTAAGTTGGGGAATTAATTCCTCTTCAAACCTGAGGTCCCCTGGGGGCCACCTAGCCCACCAGGTATCTCCAGTAAGCGCCACGGAGCTGCATTGCAGAGTGTTGTAAAAAGGGGCATGGCCTCTGAACACCTCTCTGCAACCCAGCTCCCTGGTGCATACTGGAGGTACCTGGTGGACTAGTTGGCCCCCAGGGGACCTCAGGATTGAGGAGGAATTAATTCCCCAACTTAAAACGCACCACAGGGCGTGTTTGCACACATATCACCTCAGACCCCGCCCCCTTCCTTCACCATTGTGCAAATATTCCTCTAAAATCAGCCGAACTACGAATTCCGATTTACTCACCTATTATCAGGAGAGAACACAGTGGTGCATCTTTTAGCCCAGCACTGACCCTGCAAAGTAATTCTAAGCGTACTTACCAGTAATTTGTATTTCCTTCCATAGGAATCCATTGTGTGGTTTTCCCCAGAAAAGTTTCTAAGTGTCTATTTTCACCAACTAAAAATATTCCTAAAAAATCGTCTGTATGACTTATACACATTCTTTCAACTGTTTACAGGAGATTCACCAGTGCTGGATCCAGGATCCACCACTGAGTAAGAAAAAGTAACAATAACACTATTTACCTGCTAAGTGAATTTTCTGCCATAGGATAACATTGGTGATTCTATGTGAAAAGATTTGTCAACTTTTAAAATACAATAATATTCCTTAAAAATCACTACTGTAACCAAAATGCTTTTACTCAACTGTTTACAGGAGATGTCCAAGGACTGAATCTAGGATCCAGTCCTGTGGTTAGAAAAGTAATCCATAAAGTAACTAATTGCATTTGACTAGAAATTCACATTGAGCTCAATGTTGAATTGTGTTTGAAATTGTGTTGCCCATTGCAACAACTGTAACTACTGTACTTAAAAGTCTATTGCCTATTTGCAAAGTACTTAAACTAAAGTAATTCATTCAGAGAAAGTATATTTTGTATTGTAATGTATAATGTAATTAAAAAAATAAAATATCTAAAAATAAATAGTTTAAAAAATGTAGTAAATCAGTATCAAAACAATCAGTATAACAATTAATACATTAAAAATTGGCTTTTACAAACCTTCAAATTCACTGAAAAAACCATAGGTTTTAGGCCTGATATAGTTAGGAATTAGCATTTAAAAAACCTTTGAAATTCACTGAAAAAACCATAGGTTTTAGGGGTGTTATAGTTAGCTGGACATTTTGCTTGAACAAAACCATTGAAATTCCTCCGATGTAGTTAGTTGTACTAACTACATCTCGCGCGCCCGCAATCCACTGCTGATGATGTCACATATTACATCATTCATGACATGGTCAGTGACATCACTGAGAGAGAGTTTGCATCCCCGCTATCTGATCCAGAGCATTCCTTACGGCGAATTCTTATGAATTCGCCGCATTTGTAGCTCTGACACAGACTTGAAACCATGCCAGAATGAAGCATTTGACTGGTTTTTGAGTCGAAGGTACTGTAAATCTGTACTTAATAAAGCCTTGAGCAAAGCTAACTCACGACCCAGGGAGGAAATACTAATACCTAAAAAAACAACAAGATATGCAACAGCCATCCCACACCGAAGGCATTGACAGTGACAAACGTGACATCAGATTCATCACGACTTTCAGTAGGCAGGAATGCAAAATCTGACAGATTATTTATTCACAATGGCCAATTGTACTCACAGATATGACGTTAAAACCTATGCCCCCTAGTTTACTTTCTATTACGTTCAGGAGAGCTCCCTCTATGAGGGATGCTTTGGTTAGAACCAGCCCTGAGGTACCTGTCAAATCTACTTGGTTAACAAATACGGGATTTTACAAGCGCAACATTTGGCTTGAATTTAAAGGAATATCTGACGACATTTAGTCCTAATCCCATTCCTATTAAGGAGCATCTAACCTGCTGTACTGAATATGCTGTCTATGTGTTACAATGCACTTGTGGGCTTCAGTACATTGGTAGTACCAAGCTCCCCGTACACAAACGCATTCTACAGCATATACGGGCAATTGTTAATTCAGACCCCAGCTATCCCGTAGCGAGACATTTCAAGTTAGTACATCAGAATGATCTTAAAGACCTGCATTACTCGGTATTGGGAGTTGTCCCTGCCCCCAAACGAGGAGGCAACCAGGAAAAAAATTCCGCCAACTTGAGCCCAACTTTATCTTGGTACTAGATACTAAAATGCCGAACGGGCTGAATACATTTGAAGACTTGCATAACTACCTATAAACTTTTTTGCACTTGAGCTCCCACTAAGACATCCACTGCATTCACTTTATTGCCCACATTCTGTGCAACATTCAGCATAGTTGAACCTTGCCCCACCTGATGTCTCTAGTTTTTAGGCTACCTCACAGATCCATCATGAGTCTAGGCTAAGTCTTCTTTAATATGTTGCTGAGCATTATATATCATCATGTTATTTTTTACTAAATTGTGTTTTCCTTTCCCCTTGTTTTTATGTCATATTGATTGCTGCCTCTCTGAAATATCATTCTAGCACTAGCACTTTATGATTAAGCATATCATGCATTTGCACTTTCAGAGGTGTTCCGTCTAGCCTTAATATTGATATTCCTTCTTGATGTATTTACATTATATTGTTTTGCACTAGGGTTGTTGTTATTTGCACATTCACAAAGCACTTTATTGACTACAAGGACATAATTTAGGGGTCCATTAGGATGGCGAGCGGACTACAGTCCGCCCGCTGTAGTCCGCTCGCCACCCTAGCGGTGCTGGGACCGGCTGCCAGTAGTGCGGCGGTCCCGCACCGCCAATTATACAAAATTGTGGCGGCCGGTGCTGTGAGCAGCACCGGCCACAGTGTAAATGCATGTTGTGCATTGGCATGCACAACATGACAGGCACCGCATGGTGCCTGCCACCTTGTGTATGCCAATGTAGCAGCCCCCCACACCCGCGGGGGCCCACAACGGGCCCCCAAAGCGATTCCTGCAGTCCTTTCCATGGCAGAGTCTCCGCCATGGAAAAGCATTAAACCGCCAACATCATAATATAGATGGCAGTGCCTGCAATGCACCGCCACCATATTGCAGGCCTTTTCCATCTGGTAGGCAATCGTGACGATTGCCTACTGGCAGAAAAGGGACTGACTGGCTTTCCGTCTGCCCCGGTACCCCCCGCCATGCTAATGTGGCAGGGGGTAAAAGATCGTCCGGCGGGGTGTTTTGGCGGGTGGATCACCACCGCGGGTCAGGCGGTGGTGATCCGCCCGCCATGCTAATGGGCCCCTTAGAATTGATTAGGCAGAAGCTTTTTTTAAGGGGCTTGAGATCGACCTACATCTTGGTAAATTTTTTTCCTATTTTAGAGATTTATGAATATGTACTGTATATAAGTCGATAAGTGGTTGGATTATTTGCTATTTTGCACTGTTTTAAGGCTTATTTATTTCCTTCCATAATTATTTATTACCCTTGTTTTTAGGTATCTGATTTTAAGTAAGATACTGAAACACTTGGTTAATCTAGCACTGGCTACTGATATCATCGATTTTCTCAAATACTGTTTTTACACATATTTATTGTTTGTATATTCACATGTATGACTTAGGAGAATTAACTGTATTTTTTTATGACTGTCTATTAGTCTGTTTTTACTGTTCACTATCCAATTTGGAATTTTTTTACAACTGATAGTGCATTCATTCCTCTTTAAAAGGGTACTAGTCATGTGGCCTGTCATGTGATCAAGAACGCAGTTTGCGATCGAAACGCGTCATGGTAGGCATTATGCCTGAGCTATATTGGAGCCTCTACACTTGAAAATAAATTACTGCACTTGAAATCAGGAATTGGAGCTGCTGTATCTTTCTTCGTGTGGTGTGGTCCGTACCTGGGAAATCCCGTTGGAAACAGTGACGGGCCAGGATCTCTCGATATAGATAGATAGATAGATAGATAGATAGATAGATAGATAGATAGATAGATAGATAGATAGATAGATAGATAGATAGATAGATAGATAGATAGATAGATAGATAGATAGATAGATATACAATCCACAAATCCGCTTCAGCTCGAGCCACTTTTCGACGGCGGGCCGTGACGGGTTAGCGAAACCCCAAAATCCAAACACTCCGTTGCAGTGGTATGCAAAAACGACAACGTTTCACGGCTCCCAATTGCTTCAAGGCAGAGTTTATTCGGCAAACAACTCTACGCGTTTCGGAAACAAACTTTCCTTGTTCACGAGTAACGAGACAAAGTGAAACAGACGATAAAATAACATTAGTCACGTGACATGTGGTTTGCATGTGATAAACAGTGCGAACAGACTTTCCCATCGTGTTAGGTGCTCGATGTGTCAATCAAACAATGTTTTTTTTAAACTTCTAGCGTTCTCTGAGTTCAATCAGGTGTATTTTAAAACTAATACATTAGTTATATTATTGTCAAACCAGAGATCGCCCAGTGTTAACTATTCGTTAAATTTCATTCATTTAACATTACGTATTTTTTTGTATTTTTTCACTAAGTAGAGGAAACTTTATTGTTACCAAATTCTTTGCAACAAAGAGGTTCAAACTAGCCTTTTCTTTAGACTTTCTAGATATCAAAATCACCATCATTTTTATCCCAGTGGTACATTCAGTTGCCTTATAATCTCAAAAATAACTATTATTAGGTGGTAAGCGCTGTTCTGATCATTAATGCAATTCTAGCCCAAGTGGGCCCTTTTGCTAAACCACAAAGAGTTATTTTTAATTCTACATAAATGCAGATAATGCAAATGTACATGAGTCTATTTGGAAGACTACCATCTATGTTGTCCATATCATCGATAGATCATTGATGTTGATCTTTTTCTTAGTTCCTCCAACTTAACTGGTCGTTGCTTACACAGTGGAAAAGGATCTGCAAGAATACATATAAAACTATGTCACCAGTTGACTAAGGTAATACTATTTAAAAAATCACCAAAAATAGAAACGCATAAGAAGGAAAATTATTTCATCATAGGAATTTTGAGAGCAAACAAAGACATACAGTTAGTTCCTCAGATTAACCCAAATGTACTGCCAATTCTTCGTCAACATTATGTCCCAGAGGCTGTGTTGTCTGATATTCTATTATCATCCTTGATTCTATATATATATATATATATATATATATATATAGATAGATAGATAGATAGATAGATAGATAGATAGATAGATAGATAGATAGATAGATAGATAGATAGATAGATAGATAGATAGATAGATAGATAGATAGATAGATAGATAAATATTACCTACTGGCGGTCGCCAGTAGGTAGTTATAGTTAGGACCTATTTTCCATAGGAAATCCGCAACATTCTATTCCCAATAAGTCTGGCGCCAGTTGACGAATCTTCGCGAAATTTTCCAAACTTTTGGCCAGCTCCGGTCCGCTCCTATCCTGAAAGTTTTGGGGTGATTCAAATATCAAAATTAAGGAAGCTTAACAGACGAACACAGAATTGAAAAACAAACATGGCGGATAGAAACCTTAATCGGGCACAGAGAGCCAATGAGCTTTTGGATGATAATTCAACTGCCATAGATCCATCCCGCCGCAACAGTATCTATGCAGATGGGAGGAGTAAAACGGTCCAAACTCTTGTTAAAGAACTACAACAGGCAAAAATAATGGAAATAAATAAGTGGTGGGAGAAAACTACGTTAGAAAAATATATATCGAGTTTAAGAGAGCACCCAGAGGTCTACGAATCTTAATTATGCCCACACTTAATGATTTAGACACGGATCTTATTAAACAATGGCAAATTGTCACAAATGAATGCTCCCTAAGATTAATGAAAACATTAATCATACATGCTGAGCGCAAACTGGCAGGCACTTTGGAAAGAATTAAAGCTATGGAGGAAGAGTTAGACAAACTTCCAAACAATGATGAGAAAAAAGAACTGATGGAGGCAATGGAGAATAAAATAACCAAACATGAAATCGATGTAGAAAAAAGAAAAGCCAGCAAATTCAATTGTGACCGCATCGATTATGCTAACGGCCGTATTTATACATTTGCCAGGAAATATGATTCCTTAAGGAACAGAGTGGCAATGGACAAGTGTATCAGCCACGAAACACCGGGGATGTATGATAGCTCAGATCTGAGCTCGGCAGATGAAGACATAGAGATTTCCAAACTGGATTTTTGTGGGGAGATGAGACTAGCTCAGATGGAAACGCGACAACGAGGTCAAACAAGAGCAACAACATGGGGAAGGGGGAGGGGACAAAACCCACCCCAATCAGACGTGGCAAGAGAAGGAGCAAGGCCAAAAAGAGGAGAAGAAAAGAAAAAGCAAAAATAAAAAGGACATCGCTCAATAAAAATCTGGTCATCAACCTCTCAAGTATGATCTTAAATTCAGATCACATTAGCCTACTCAATAAAGAACTTACATTTTGCCCTAATACAACCTTATATATCCCTAATGTACGTATTAACCTCTATAAATTTTGTCACAAAGCCAAGCTGAAAAAATATTTTGAAGAAAAGTTGACACCAGCAGGAGGGGTATTGGCCTCCAAAATTCAGGACATTTCCCCACTCAATCGCAATGATCTGCTAGCCTTAAAAACACTGTCTAACCTTGGGAGTTCGAACCCTGACAGATGTATCAGTCTTGGTTCTAGTATCGAAGATGATTTAAAATTCTGCAAAGAAGAAGGCATCAACACTCATCTAGGTGGTGAAAGTGGATTGAAGTCTCAGTCCAAATTTTGTCCGCAGCTACCCGCTGGAAACAAGATTGACCTATTTCATGAGATCGTAGTAGATGAAATCAATCAACTTTCCATGAGAAAACAAAGGAGGAACAATAAACCATCATGGAATCTCACACGGGGGGAACAGAAAGCATTGAAAGAACTAAGAGACAACCACAACATCATCATAAAGGCCGCCGACAAAGGCGGTAATATTGTTCTACAAAACCGAGAGCAATATATTGTTGAAGCCAACAGACAATTGAGAAATCAGGATCACTATAAAAAATTAGATAAAAATCTGATGACACAATGGACCACGGAATACCATCTACAACTATTGACCTGGAAGGAGAGAGGGTTAATCAACTTTGAGGAATTTATGTACCTCAAGGTGGATAATCTAGTTACACCTACATTTTACTTTCTTCCGAAAGTGCATAAGTCAACTATAGATCCCCCAGGCAGGCCAATCGTCAGTTCCATTGGCTCTCTTTTAGAAAGAACATCTCATTACATTGATGTGTTCCTGATTGAATATGTGATGAAATTATCTTCATACTTAAAAGATACCACGGCCTTTTTAAACAAATTGAAAACTATCCATTGGAATGAACATCAGATAATGATCACAATAGATGTGACCTCATTGTACACATCCATTTGTCACAAAGATGGTCTTGCAGCAGTGAATACATTCTTGGAAACTAGATCATTGAGCTATTTGGAACATTCACAAATGATCATAGACATGTTGAATCATTGCCTGACACACAATGTTTTTCTTTTTAATGAGGAGATATTTCTCCAGAGACAAGGCACAGCAATGGGGACTTCTTTTGCTCCGACGTATGCCAATCTATTCATGGCAGTCTGCGAAGATGGTATTCTACAGAGCAGATACAGGCCTAATATTAAAGTGTGGATGAGGTACATAGACGATTTGTTCATAGTGTGGGAAGGAGACGAGTCGACATTGGAAGAATTCATCCAGAGCCTGAACGAGAATAATTACAATCTATCCTTCATGTCCAATTGGAGCAAAAATCAAGTAATCTATTTGGATGTAGAAGTGTTCATACGGAAACAGAAGCTCTGTACCAGAATCCATCGGAAACCCACGGTGACTAACAGTATCCTCCATGCTAATAGCGGACACCCACAACATCTAAATTGGAGCATTCCATACGGCGAGATGCTTCGCATTAAGAGGAACTGTTCAAAAACCAATGACATAGAGAGAAATCTAGAAGACACAGGTGCTAGATTTCTGGCAAGAGATTATCCCCTGAAAGTCATAGAAGAATCAAAGGACAGAATAATGGAAAAGCCCAGATCAGAATTATTGAAAGAACGAGATCATCCGGACAGTGATGAAAAATTCGGATCATTCTGGATTTTAATGTTGAAAACAAGTGTCTAAGGAAAATCATTAAAAAGAATTGGAATATACTATTGCTTGACGACTCATTAAAGAGAAACTTACCATCGACTCCTAAAATAACTTATAGGAAGACTTCCTCACTAGGTGACATCCTGACACAAAGTCATTTAAACACACCCGGAAAGGAAAAAGGAACATGGTTGACAACACCTGGATTTTGGAAATGTTCCAAATGCAAAGCGTGTGAACATGGAATTAACACACTCTCGTATACATTGGCCAATGGAAAAAAGGAATGGATCACTGCACATATCACGTGTGAAACAAAACATGTGGTATATGTTTTAGAATGTCCTTGCAAACAACTGTATGTCGGGAGCACCATCAATAAATTAAAACTGCGCATCCCTCAACACCTACGAGCAATAAAAAATAAAGATTTGGCGTACCCAATGGCCAAGCACTTTTCCGAAAAACATCAAGGGAACTCTCAAGGGTTACGCTATTTCGGAGCTAAAGTGATGAAACAAAATGAAAGAGGTGGTGGCAAAACCCTGGAACTCAGAAGAGCAGAGTCCAAATTCATTCTAGCTCTGGGAACAGAAAAATCTTTTGGCCACAATTTTGATGCAGAATTACATGTTCATCTATAAAACCTATGGAAGTCTTAACCTTGACAATCAAATTACTCATGGAGAAATCAGGGAGGATGAAAAGGATGAGTTCTGAAAAAACCATGGCTGTGAGAATAAGACTGAAAATAGACTGAACTTTAAAAATATACACAGTAAATAATTGGACTGTGGAATATCCTGAGCAAATACACATAAAAAATGGTTTTTAAAGCTATGAGAAATATTGAAAAAGCATTTTTTAACCCTGAAACTGCAATTTTGCACAACATATTTGCACCATGTGTTAGTTACTTTAACCCGTAGGATCTAACAATACATCTCATGAGGTTGAAAATGCTATTTTGCACAATATTTTTGCACTATGTGACAGTTACTGCAACTTGTACCTATGAGTCTGAACCTGCTACTTTCCACAACATTCTTGCATTTTGTGTTAATTACTTTAATTCTTAGGTTTTAAAATATGTCTCATGAGGCTGTTGCACTTTATTCGATCATAACTTCCCTGTTCAAAGATAGGAATTAATGGTAAATTGAATTGTTGATATGTAATTTGCACATTGCACAGGTCATTTTTTCATCTTATTCCACATTTTTAAGAACTTAATTGCTCGGGATTGAGAAACGTGAAGCCATGGTCTTAATTATTAATTGTATTCTCTTTTTTGATTTAATATTAAACATCGATTAAATCTAAAGTTCGATCTATAATCCAGTTAGAGCTCAAACTCAGTAGTCTACTCCACTTTGAATGTGTATACAAACATGAGCATGATTTTGATAACTCTCAAGCTTTTCATGTTTTATGTCTTTATGTGAATGTTTTCCAATTCTCTCTTTTTATCCCGACCAGAGGATGAGTACTTTACTGAAAATACCGCCAATATTGTTAGTAAATGGCAATATGAAATACGAAGCAAAAAAGTAAAATTGAAAGTAAAATGGCACTTATTATATGCCATATTAGCACAGGCTGAATGTGGGTTAACATTCTAGCCTATTGAAACAAACAAGGTAATTCCCTTTTTTTTATCGCACTCTATCACTTTAAAAAGACTGTCTAGATGATGGGACTCTATGGTCCAGTTGAAGGCATTCGCCGAAACGCGTCGACTGTCCCGGTTGTTTTGCACCTGGTGTCTGAAGAAAATGAAATAAATAATAATTAAATTACCTTGCCGTGCTGTGGAATCCCTCTGTGCTGTGAATACTCTGGTGGGGGACACTGCCGAGTTGTTCTGAAGATAGATATATATATATATATATATATAGAGAGAGAGAGAGATAGATAGATAGATAGATAGATAGATAGATAGATAGATAGATAGATAGATAGATAGATAGATAGATAGATAGATAGATAGATAGATAGATAGATAGATAGATAGATAGATAGATAGATAGATAGATAGATAGATAGATAGATAGATAGATAGATGGATGGATGGATGGATGGATGGATGGATGGATGGATGGATGGATGGATGGATGGATGGATGGATGGATGGATGGATGGATGGATGGATAGATAGATAGATAGATAGATAGATAGATAGATAGATAGATAGATAGATAGATAGATAGATAGATAGATAGATAGATAGATAGATAGATAGAATTACACCAAATTTGGCAAAAAGGTAGTCCTCAGTTCAGACTCGTGCCTTTTACTTAAATGGTGTAAATCTGCTTAGTAGTTTCTGAGAAAATTAGAGTTAAATGTACATATATATCTTTGGCCTTGGAGGATCCGCGCACCCTATGCGCACCCTGAGCGCACCCTCCCGATCACGCGCTGAATGCTAATTGGCTGTCAAGTGTCTGTCAACATTCGAAAGCAGGAACTGTTGGCAGCCATTTTTTGCCTCGGTAGAAGTGAGGCTGAAGAAGTAAGGGAAATAAGTGTGTGAAAGATATAAAGGGGACAGGGTAGAAATACTCTGACCCTCTAGAGTTGCTTAGGGGGTCCCAGAAGGACTCCCAGGGTTTTTTTTTTTAAATGTCAAACTGCGCGCAGGGTGCGCAGATCCGGCCGTAAAAAAAAAAAACGAAGCGCGGGCTTTCACGCCTCCTTAATAATTAGCCCCCGGGGGGGCAAATCCCGGGGGCAAAATGCATAAAAAATTAATTGGGGGCCCAGGGGGGCCCCCCAGCCCCGGGGACCGCTACCCCCCGGGGCTAGAAATTAAATAGGGTGCAGGGGCTGAACGGCCCCCCAATCCCCGGGGACCACCACCCCACGGGGCTTTATTTATTGAGGGAGGGGGGCTGCATGGCCCCCCTCCTGGAGCCTTCGAGGGCCCTGGGGACTGCCACCACTAAGGGCCAGCTCCCACAGTGTCCTGGGGTGCCCACCCCCAGGACACTGTTGTTTGCTATGAAAGGGCAGGAGTTTGGATTTTGAAAGAGAGAGCAGGAAAACCTGCTCTCTCTTTCAAAATCAAAAACCATATTGCTTTTCCACACGGGGAGCTGCATGTCAAGTTTCGAGGCCTGACTTTTAAAGTCTTGATTAGATTATTGTTTAGGTGTGTGCATTGACTATCAAACCACCTATTATTATTTCCCTGTGGTCTATCTCTATTTCTTGGTCAATACCACCTTTACTGTCTCCTTAATAGCCTTGAAAGATGTTATCATAACTTGAGTATTTATACTGTCTTCCAGGCAGATCAAAACTTGATTTAAATTAGTATTTATAATCTGATTTAGAACCAAATCGGGATCTAAAGTACACCACTTCCGTAATAACCCCTTATTTTTATCATGAATTAGTGGGGTTAATCTGACGGGGGTGGATAAATCATCCGATTGGCTCTCAAACTCCAAAGTTAAGGGATAATGATCACTGAAACAGATTTTATGTATAATAAAAGTCAGACAGAGCAATAAAATCAATTTAAGTGCCTTTGCCTTTCCCAACATAAGATACTAAGTCAGGGCCTTCCGACTCAATAAGATCAACAGTTAAGAAAAGAGAAAATGTTGACAGTAGTGAGTTAAAAATATCCCCGCAGGGGTTATGATAAAAATGACAACCTCCATCAATGTCCCCAGCTACTAAGTGACAGACTGATTGTTTCGAGAAGGGACATAATTTACAATTAAAATCACCTCCCCAAGATACTACAAAATCCATATTTATCTCCTCGATATGTCTTGAGAGTGCAATTTCCAGCTCTTGAGTAATACTGATATTTGTATTGTTAAAATTATTATGATAAAGGTTCACAAGAACCAGAGTCAATTTTTTTCTTAGCAAGATATTACTAATCTGAAAATGAGGTGAGGCAAGCAGTGCTTTTCATAATCTACTAATGAATGTCGTGGAAACCAAAGTTAATAGGCCCCCTTTATCATGACCACCTAGGGAGGCTTTAGCTGGCGTATGGATAGAATAAAAACCATTTATATGTGCAGTATCCTGCATTCAGGTTTCCTGTAAGCATACAATACTATATTTTTCCAATAAAATCAGCCCATTCTTTAGATTCTAGTTTAGTCTGCAGTCTGGCAATATTCCAAAAGAGGCTACCATGCATTAGCATGTTATTTTGACTACTGTGCCTTCTCTTTGTATGACAAGCGTCTGCCATTTCAGTTAATGGTACAAAAGAATCGGACCCACCGGACATCTCAAATGACATCCTTGATGACATCCCTGATGACATCACTGATGACATCATCCAATGAGTGTGTTAGTTTGTTTTATAGTTTACACAGTGGCTGGTAACCATTATATTACCTCTCTACCTAATTGTGTACACCCTGTGTTCTCCTAATCGGTGTAAGTGTTTACAAAACATGTGCTCCTAATGCATCATAGGTGTTCAGAGGTATTCAACACATTTGAAATCTTTGTATTCAGGAGTTACTCTGTGTGCAGGTGGCAGGTGACGACTTTGTGTCCAGTATATTCCACAAACGTTTTTTATATCTTCAGAAAATGTTTCCAACAGGGCAAAGATTCTTTGTAAAGATTGTAAGCAGCCTAAAGTTTTTTAACGGAATAGTAGTAGCATGTCATTTTCAACATAACACAGAAGACTATGTGCACCAGGTACTGACCCATTTACATGTGCTTCTTTACCTTCAAAAGATGGACTATCTGTAAAGTTTTCATCACAGTATGAAGGCTGCAGGTAGTCGGACCTTTAGCATCTTCAGACCATGGGTTTTCTTTATTGAATAGTGTCTCTTTGGACAAGTTTGGCATAGAGTGAACAATGTTCTTAGTAGATACTTTTTAATACTCGTTGGTGTATTTCTCATGGGAGTTTCACTGTTTGCAAACAGTGTGATCTAGAGTAAACTCTCTCCATAGAGTTAGCACTGTTTACAGTACCCACTTTTCTACTCATGTCCACTTAATTTCTCACTGTAGGTCCGCTGACTGTGAAGAGTTCGATAAAGATAAAGGCTGTCCATAGTAGGGCATTAGTTATGTAACAGAGGTTGAGTATCTGGAGGAACTTGGTTTTCTCTAAACAGCAGTATACAGATTGAACACCCTGTGCAGTAGGGGTCTATCTGTGGTTGATTGTTAATGTGAACTCGGGTACCCATGAAGTGTATGGTAAAGGTTCAATGTTCCACATAACACAAACTTGCTACACATAAACGATTTGGATATGTGATGGCATTTCTGATGCTTCATATTAATATGAGTCATTTTGTACTTACTTTCAGACCTCTATGCCAAACTCTTGTATACAGTGATGTGTACAAAAGAAGGTTGGATGATGTAATCAGTGATGTAATCAATGATGTCATAGAACATGATATGGGTGATGTAATTTTCAAGGTCATAAGCAGTGCATGGTGGGGACACGATACAGTTAGCTCTGCTAACTATAACTGGTGAATTTCTATGGCTTTTTTTGTTCAAAATGTTAATGTTCTCACTGAAATAGTCACCTAACTATAACATCACTTTAACCTTTTTTTTTTTCAGTGAAATTCTTTTTAAAAACAAAAACAAATTTCTTTATCACACCTAACTATATCGCTATTTTAATCTTTTTTTCTGCAAAATTGGAAGGTTTTTTAAAACAAAAGCAGCTTTTTTTTATTAGACCTCACTATAATGTTACTTTAAACGTTGGCTTTTTCAGTGAATTACTGTTTTTTTTTAATGTAAAGTAATATTTTATTACCATATGTAAAGCCAGACACCCACCATGTATGGCCTTTGACCATACACAGGGGGATGTTGGCCCCAGGGCCTGGCCTGCGGCCAACCCCTTCTCCCTCTGCAGGCAGCCAACCCTGAGCTGTGCACAGCATACGGTTGTGCACAGCAGGGGGCTGGCAACCGGGTCAGGACTGCAGCCAGGTCCTGCGGCCAACCTATCCGGAGAGAGCCAAACTCCCCACAAGCAGCCAACGCCATGCACAGCCTTTGGTAATGTGTGGCGTGAGGTTGGCCACAGGGTCTAGCTGAGTCTAACTCCCCACAGGCAGCCAACCCCATGCTGTGCATTATCTTTGGTTGTGCAATGTGTGTGATCAGCTGAAGGGCCTGGCTTGCTGCAGGCAGCCAACCCCATACTATGCACAGCCTTTGGCATGCGCGGCATAAGGTTGGTGTCGGGCCTGAGGACGCCATCTCCCCTTAAAAGGCCCTGGGGAACCCATAGCCTGGGCCAGATGCAATTAGAAAAATGGGAGCCACATGCTCCCCCTCCCCATGTCTACCCAGGCCCCGGGGACCCCATACCAGAGGGAATTTTTTTTTTTTAAAGGAAGGGGGGCACCTCAATCCTACTTTGGCCCCAGGGACCTCATCCCTGGGGGCCTCCATTAATTATAGGTGGGTGACTTAGTGCCGACTCAGTGCACCCACGAACCACCATGTAGGAGCAGGCATTGCTCAAGGGAGAAGCTATTTATGTTTGCTGCATACGGGAGCAATATGTTTTATTTATTTTATTTAATGCGATTTTATATAGGGCGAACATTACCCGAAGGTGTCAGAGCACTTTATAAAAGAATCCGTTGCGTTACATAAGGACTTTAGATTATGTGAGTTATATAAAAAATAAAAAAAATGCAAATGTACAGGTGGAGCGAAAGGAGGGAAAAATTGCAAATGTACAAGTTGTAAAGTCACTCAAGGAAGAGAGTACATGAGTTACAAAGAGATACAGACAGACCAACTCTAAAATCGCAAAAGAACAGTAGTCAGTACATACGCCTACTACAGATACTAGAGGTTAGAGTTGCATATATTACAAGTTGAAGATTAATAAGTAAATACGTCTACTACAGATTCTAGTGGTGAGAATTACATATATACAAGTTTCAAAACACTCAAGATTTGGACAATTATATGTTAGCAATTTGCAGGGCATTTACAACAGTATCAGCGAGAAACAAGTAAGAAAAGCAGATAGGGACAGGAAAGAGAGAGAGAGAGAGAGAGAGAGAGAGAGAAAACGGAGATCGGACCATAAGTATAAACAATAGTCACAAACAGGGAACAGATCCCTGGAGAAGGAGGACGATCGATAGGTCGCCCAGCTGGAGACCAGTGGGGACGGAGGGACAGACCATTTGTCTTCTGTTTCCCTTACCACATCAAAGCGGGCAGAGAAACAGCACACAAAACTGCTCCCAGCTGGTGGGAGCATCTTAAAATCTCCCACTGGCTGGGAGCAAGTTTACGTGTTTGCTCCCTTTTGGTTGGAGATATGAAAAGGCTTCTGCCAGATGGGCCAGATGCGGATGGACTCCCCAAGATACAGTCACTGAGCCAGCCCCAGGGGATTGGGTCATTAGGGCCTTTAAAGGCTCATAAAGGGGGACCTTTAAAGGCTCATGGAGGGGGAAGCACTGCCCACCTCTCTTTTAAGTTATTTATGGCCCTGGGGGATGGAATCCCTGGGGCCTTCACAGGATAGTCGAGGGGGGCAGCTCAGCCCCTCCCTGTTTTACAATGTCTGCCATGGGGATGGGTTCCCTGGGGCCTTCATAGACTCAGGGAGGGGGCAGCATGCCTCCCTCCCTTTTTTAAAAGAAATTGGCCCCAGGGGATAAGGTCTCAGATGCCTTCAAAGGCTCGGGGGGACCATACACCCTCTCCTCTGTTTTTGCAAATTAAAGCCCCAGGGAATATGATCCCCAGGGCCGACATGAGCTCATGAGGTGGTGGGGGTGCCCACCACCTAAAATAATATATCCAGCCCCAGGGTTGGGTCACCGGGGCCCAAAAATGTGGTCAGGTAGGGGGACCCTACTCATGCCCACATCGCTATATATATTAAAGAAAATGGTGGCCGCTATCTTCAGTTTTTTGTGTTTTTGTCATGATTCAGCAAGAGTGCTGCGGGATCGCAGCAAAAAATGCTGAAATGTGTTTTATACTGGCCCTGGGGGTGGGGTCCCTCTGGGCCCCCCCACAGGACCAAGGGGGTGCAGGGTATCCCTACCCCACCCCCTTATATTATTTTTTCATTTAAACTTCAGGACATTTTCTCGTGTCACTGGCAACCAATCAGGCCAATTAAAATAAAAATACAAAAATTGTGTGGGTTCTGAGATTTTGTGGGTCTTACTCAGTAGCCAGCGCAGTCCCCTGAACTCCAGCAGATGTCCCACAGGAGTGCAGGGGCCTCCCTGGCTCCTGCGACAGTCTTGCAGAATCAGTATATATTTTTTTTAAAAGGGGGCGATGCCTGAGTGTCTGCAGTGGGTTAGCCAGGCCCTGCAGCTGAACCCTCAATGCATGCTGCTAAGGGACGTGTGTAGCAGGCGGTTGGCTACTTGTGGCATGGTTGGGTGCAGGGTCTGGCCGCAGGCCAGGCTCTGCAGCTAATCCCATACCAAGCACTGCCAAAGGCCATGCTCAGTGGGGGCTTGACCTTATATATGGTAATAAAATATTACTTTATGCAAAAAAAACCTAGAAATTCATGGAAAATAAACCAAAGGTTAAAGTGACGTTATAGTTTGTGTGCGGAGAGGATACCAGTTCTTTGAGAGGTATACTTACCAGGGTTATACCACGTGGTATCCAGGGGACATCTACCGATCCTGGACTGCCGGAATCCTCACTTTTACTCAGATCACTACTGTAGCGTGCATCGAGTAACCATAACTCACGCCCTCACCATACACTGCTTATGACCTCGTATATTACAACACTCATGACATGTTCTGTGACGTCATAGATGACATTACTGATCCCAATTGAACTGACATCATTGATGACAACAATGGAGATGGAGGGAGCGCAAGTCATAGTTAAAGCAGATCCACCGGGGAGCTCAGTGCGGCCCCCCTAGAGAATCATGGTGAATCCGGGGCATTGCAAAAAAATATTAAGATAAAGTTGGTTGGGTCCTGCAGGCGGTTGGACGCAGGGCACCGACTGACTTTGTACGGCAAAACAACATGGACGGCGGGCAGTTGGGCAACCAATCTTACACCGCGCACAGTGATGGATATCTTTCTTTACATTTAAAAAACCCTAAAAATGTACTGAAAAAAACAAAAGCTAAATAGATGTTAGAGTTAGGAATTGTAACAGTATCTAAGCTTACATAAAAAAATACCTTAGAAATCCACTGATAACACCAAAGGTTAAAGGGGCTTTACAGTTAGGTGAAAATGTCAGTTAAAACATATCATTTTAAACTAACAAACCCACTGGAATTCACAATTCATAGTTATTTCAAGTAGCTATAACATGTTCGATGACATCATTGATAGCATCAGTGCAACATCTGAAATGACATAATTGATTATAACACTGTGCATAGCGTGAGCACATAAGTATATTGAATGCATGTCACAAAAATAATTTTTTGTGGATTATTGTGTATTGACTGTGAACATTGTTGAAGTTAAAATAAATAAAAATAATGTATATAATAAAGTTTTGATTCATCTAAATAACTATGGTGTAGCATGTAGGCTCTGCGTGAAAGTTGAAGTACAAGAATTGAGCTTAATTTGCTAACTGTGTAGGCAGCATGGTTGGCCACATGGGAGCTAGGGTGGATGCCCTGGCTGAAGGCTAGGTTTGCAAGCCAACTCCTGCTGTGCACAACCTAAAGCTGTGTGCATCAGCTGTTGGCCACATGCTATATTGAGTAAATGGCAGGTTGCCCACCTCTGCAGCACACAGCCAAAAGCCAAGTGCTTGAGGAATGAGCAGCAAGGTGGGTTTTGGGAAGGCCCTACAATTAGCCCTGGCTGTGGATGCGAGACCTGGCCAAAGATCAGGTGGTAGAGCCAAGCCAAAATGTGATGACCAAAGGCTTGCCAACTGGGGATTCTTCACATAGTAGGTTATGAGTGGCTAACCCTACAGTGCTTGGCCTTCTTCAATAGCAGGGGTTGACAGCACAGGAAGTTGGGTGCCAATCCCACTGCACAGAGCCGAAGGACATGTGCAGTTGGTTAGGTTCGAACAAGGGCTGAATGCTTGGTCCAAAGTGAGCTGATACGTGAGGACAATAAATTACACCAGATAACAGCAGATTACAATAAATAAAACATATTCAAACATACTAAAAAAACTGTGGATCTATAGTGTCATTGCTGAGCTGATTTGGGATATCATTAGTGATTTGATTGAAGATGTCATTAGTGACATCATGTGTGAGCAATGCATGAGGGTAAATTATGTTTGGGCAGCTAACCATAGTAGATGAACTTCAGATGAAAATCATACCATAACTTGATAGTCTATACTCGCTATTAGCATTCACACAATGAAGACCACGGTCCTCGACTGCTGTCGATCAATTTGTGGTTTATGTTAGCCACCCCGTCCACCCGCCATGCTATGTCGGAAGGATGGCTCTGTGGAATTAATGCTTGCCACTGAGTTATGTGAGGGCCAGCAACTTCTGAATCACAGCTTGGCTGACTGTGCTTTCATACTTCTGAGGTCAGTGAATTGTGTATTATTATATTGCTTTATAGTAATAGCTGCTATTTGCAGTGCCTAAAACTGCTAAAGTGCAGAACATAGCGCTGTATAACACATCTTTACTGTTACCAATATTGACAATTTGCACTGATTCCTCTTCGAAATATGTTGAGTGCTAAACAATAAAGAAGGAAATTGTTTTCTTCCGTTCAATGTTTTCAGTGTTTTTGGCTTAAATTTGCTAACAATTTAACAGGTGTGAAAACGGTCAGTAAAAAACCCACTTGGCCTTCTTTTCACTTTAGAGTAAATGTGTGCATTAAAAGATATATTTGCAATACCTGCAAATGTAATACGCTTTTCATAGGTCCACTCAATCAGATTTTCATTGCTGTTTATGTAAAAAAAAATCCCTTTTCCCATGGTGCAATGCAGGAAACACCCCAAAGTTTTTGCAACGATAATATTCAACTTTATCAAAGATATTTATTGCATCTTCAGAAGTGTCCACTTCTGAAACAGCTAAGGGCTGGGAGGGTGCACTCGGGCCCTGTCTTCAGAAGTGAAACAGCCCAGCCAAGCACGCACCATTCATTGAGTGGGAAGATAACCAGGTCCGCGGCACACTTGGGATGTCGTTCATTTTCTACTGCCTTCATTACGGGGCACTTCGCTGCATTTCCTGTCCGGCGAGAGAGGTTCTGTTTGAGGAGTGGAATCCCGCGCGAGCGTCTCTCTCCTCACATCTCGCTACGGCATGAGGTCATCACGAAAGGCTTCAATTAAATTACATAACCCTCCCTCGCAGAAGATAAATCCGAAACCGCGTCCTCCTTCGTGTACGCGTGCGTTGAGAATGCCTCAGATCTCCCGGCCGTTGAAAATAAAACAATAATAAAAAAATACAAAAAACATCCCACCGTCAGGCTGCTCTCACATGCCGCTGCTGTATTGCGGGCTATAAATAACTCTTGCTGAGTGAACAGCAGTTAGTCATGCATTCCTGCCTGTTACCACTGAACGACATGAATCCAATTCATTAGTCTGAGAAAGGTCGTTACAACCTCTGCCCTCAAGCACAGAAACCTAAATAAATTCCTCGTTTACTGACCTCATTAGTCACAACTAACTTGACCATTTTCCCATAAGTGTTGTTTTGTGGGCTAGTGTTATCTTTCGCAAGCAGGACGAATGCTGCTTGGGGAGTTCTCCCGTACCTCGTTTGCTCCCCAGTGGGTAACTTCTTTCAGCAGTTTTCTCGGGACTATATTTTCTTTTGCTTTCTTTCTCATGGAATAGCAACCCAGCCACAGAAAAGAATCCCCACTTTATTTTCTCAGTTGTGCTGGGAGAGTCTTGGCGCATTAAGGGAGAAATATCTGAAGCAGTTCAGCCCCTGAAATGCAGATAGGGCGTGCTCAATGTTTAATGTGTAAAATATAACTTCAGGTCCCCAGCCCCAAAATATGAAAGGCAGGCCTTAACCTGTGCGTTCGGGCCACTTGGCCACACATCCAACATTAGCCCTATTAAAGACGGGGTAAGAGATGTGTTGTGGAGTAAACTGGCCGCCGTTTATTATGCAAACAAAACATATAATCTCAAGTCACCGCTTGCACCCAGGTCGGGCAAATTCATTGTCAGGCATATTCCGCATTATGATTTCAAAGAACTGAAACCCAATCCGTAGTCCTTGTTTTTGTTACTGATAAAGGGGCTTTGTCCCTTCTCTCATACATACCCTTGAGTTTCCTGTCTTCAACTTGCAACCATCGATTGGTTTGATCCATGTGCCTGGCCCAGTGGCCAGGATTTGGGCTGCAAGTGCTGAGTCTGCATTACTGGGTACCCTTTTCTCTTAACCCTGTGGCCCTGTCATCTGGCATACATTGAAGTGATGGCTAGAATGATTGAAATTACTCGGGGTCGCACTGCAGTCCAACTATTTTGCACACCATGTCACCTCAGTTTGGACCCACCCGTATGTAAATCTGTCTTGACCCTGCTCCAATGGGAACAGCCTGGTCCGAACTGCAGAGCCAGGTCATCCCTAAACTGGAACACAAGAAACCCCAAACTGTTTTTCATGGTCTGGCTTGACAGCACAGCTGTCGCCAGACAATTATGTAAGCATTACTAGAGAGGGGCTTTGACTCCGCCCACACGTTGGGAGCCAGAAGAGCATGTTTTGCGTGGGCAGATGTTGTGTGCTTTCACCCAAAAAAGTGCTTGCCCTTCACACATCTGTGATCATTTTTTTGTCCTGCTGACTAAGCTTGAACTTTCAGGGGCATACATATGATATTGAAATGCTGTTAAAGTTTCTTTAGATAACTAGATACTTTATGTTGATTTTCTCTGGGAGGAGGGCAGTCATTAACCTACATTGAATTTTAGGTCTGGCTTGGCAGAGCAACTGTCACCTGGCATTTTAACCTACGCCAATATGATTCTTCAGTTCTTTACTTCCACATTCATCCCCATGCTATCAACTTGCAATACTTCATATTACCATACAAAGTACTGTTAAAGCCAGACCTGTTGGCATTGCCAATGCTTGTTCCCTTATTAAGGCTCATCAGTCAGGGATAGTTTGTTTTCCAGTGGCACAGTGTGCAGGAGACCTATGTCTGGGAATACCTGTCCCATTTAGGCACTAGCATAACAAAACTTGAGGGCCCCCCTGAAAACTGCATAGAGGGCCCCCCTTCGGACTCAGTCAGGAGCTCTCAGTTCAGGGTACTGTGCTCAGGGGGCTTCTTGTAACTTGCCCCCAACACCACAGGGACTGAGAGGGCCTATGTTACGCCACTGCATTGAGGGCGTCACACTGAAGTATCCAGAAATGTAATGGATGGAAAGCTAGGGTTAATATCAGTGCGAACCCCTGAATGGGGCCCTTCGTACCTCTTTTCAGCACAGTATAATGTATAGTGGCTAGTAAGCACCCTGATATCCACTGTGTGGTGTGTTTACATTACCATTTAGATCCACACGTTTTGGGCCTGCTGGCAAGGTGTCATGGAATTTCCTTCTTTCACTAGTTGATCTAGATTACAAAATGTGTGCTCATACAACACAACACAGGAGCCATTCAACCTGTTGTAGCTTGTCTTATAAACCGGTCAGCAATGTTGTGTAACACGACTTAAAACGTGGATGGGAATTGCAGGCAGTGAAGTAGGGTACTGTGCATACATTTGTTTATTTGTATTCACCTGAACATTTCCTTCAGATGATTACTTTGCTGATTTTCACACAAAAGGGCAAGGAGAGCTGGAGCTGTTTACTGACCAAAAGGAAGACTAAATGTGTGACCTTGAGAAAGGACAACTGGACTAAAGCAATGACGCATTGGATGGTGAATGCTGTCTACTTCGTGGCTGTCTGTTTGCTTGCTTTTATTAATGTGTGACTCAGGGTTGTGTTTAAAAGCCAGGATATAGTTAACTGTCTGCAGATAGTATCATGTTTGACCAGCCTGTTAGCCACATGCTTCCTTGTAAACAATGTTTGCGCCACTCCATTAATTCTGCAGCCTGGGTGGGTTCACAAACAAAAGACTCTTTGGTCTGTTAACCTCCCTTTTGTCGAGTGACACGATGTTAAGGCCTTTGCCTTCGAGATGCTCATCCCCACGACTCTTCTGCAGAAGGCGCGTCTGGGAGCATCGCTGCACTGCGGAAATCCCTTCTCGGTCGGCATCAGAAGTGCAACTTACATTTATAAGGATCTGCCTTGATCACAGAGTCATCTTTAAATCGTTGCTGCATCACGAGGAAACAAAAACAATTCAAATTGTACTGACAGCAGGTATTTTTTTTTGCCGAACCTACAATCGGTGAATCAGTTCTTGCCGAGGTATTTAGGCAGAGTATGGTTCCTAGAAGGTTAGATCTATTGTTGACATATAAAATAATTGGTTGCTAGTAAGTGTGATATTCTGGTGGATAGGAGTGGAACATATCAATGGCAATCTTTAGATTTAGCTATAGATAGATTTTGATGCTTACTGGACCCCTGTCATCAATTATTTACCAAAATGTATATAAATGCACTTTCAAATATGCAGAGTGGGGGTTGGCTCCAACTAGAGGGGTATTTCCTACTCACCGCTTTCAATTGGCTGTTTGATGTATCAATCCAGTTCGTACGAAGTGTTTGCATATGAAATACTACTGTTTCCAACAATATCATCACCACCACAACCAATGCCATCAATACCATTACCACTGCTACTAACACCAATATCAACACAAACAATATCACCATCAATACCACCTTAACCTCTTCAATGCCCGTGACGAGCTGGTCTCGTCATGGGCCGCGGTTGCGCTGTGCCCATGACGAGACCAGCTCGTCATAAACCCCGCCCGCTAATGAAACGGCCGGCACAGGGCGGGGAAAGGGGCGGGCACTGAAGGGGTTAACACAAATTCCACCAATACCACCTCCACCAGTACACCACTAATACCACCACCACCAATAACAGCACCACCAGCACTAAACCCACCACCAATAACACCACCAATAATACCCCACCGCCAGTTCTATACCACCAATACCACACCACCACCATAGCACAAGACCTCCGATTCTACACCGCCATTACCATCACCACCACTACTCCCAAAATCGCTAGCAATAACATCCCCAACAATACACCATCAATATCGATGTAACCAACACCACTAATACCACCACCAATACCACAATACCACACTACACCCCACCACCAATAGCAAAGATACTACCAATATTGTCACTGAGAAACCAATACCAGACCACCATCACTAATCCCACAGCTAATACCATCACCAAAGCCAGTGCCACCAATACAACCACCATCACCGATACCTCACCACTAATACCAAGTATTGGGAGAGCCAGTAAGTCTAGCTTTCATGTAGTATCACATAAAAATATATTTTTGCATGCCTGTGTTTGCACACTTTGTCACAAAGACCAGGTCCATTGGATTTTCCATTACTTGTTCTGGTACTAATTGACTGTTTTGTCTCTTGCCATGACAATCTTCAGATTCTTGTACATTAAATCATCCTTTTAACTTCAGATGATGATCAA
Organism: Triturus cristatus; assembly: GCF_964204655.1. Taxonomy (NCBI): domain Eukaryota; kingdom Metazoa; phylum Chordata; class Amphibia; order Caudata; family Salamandridae; genus Triturus; species Triturus cristatus. The sequence goes on from NC_140588.1 coordinate 497,059,118, forward strand.
TGAATAAAATGCGCCATTGTTAATATAAGGTTTTAATATTTACGACAGCAAAATGTGCTACTGGAGTGACACCTAAAAGCAATTGATTGGAGTTAATTTTTTTCTGTTTTGTGTTTTTAGGTCCTTCACTGTTCCTTTATCTTGCTGGCCTCGGTGGCATGTATTTCGTTTATTTCGCTTACTGAGAATGTATACAATTTAAACAATTTAAATCACCACTAGTGAGACCAACTACAGGCTATATTTTCAAGATGCAGAGAATGTTGTGGTTTCAGTGCCCATCTGGGTAAACGCTGCCCACATGTTCACTGCAAACAAGCTCTCACTTCCAGGCAGTGGCTTTTCATTGGAGCAGTGCTTCCTGACCCTATGCCCCCCTAGTGAATTCTGGCTGTGGAAACTTATCTCAGGCCCCCTGAAAGTGCTACCACACCCCCTCAGTTCGAAGCCCACTGAGGTAGGGTAAAAAACACAAACATATATTGGGAAAGCCAAAGGGGGTTAGGGTTGTATTTATAGCAAAATAATGGATGTGTGTGGAGCAGGGAAACATTTAGTTTATGTAACCTTCTGATTGTGTAAGGTATTTGTGGAGGGGCATAAAAGAAAGAGGAACATTCGTTTTAGTCATAGTTTTACAAAATAGAATTTTAAAATAGTAATGTGGGAGGAGGAGCCTAGCGCGCAACCAAGATGGCCGCGTAGGTGCGAAGCTCCCGAGGACCTCCGCGACCTCCTGAATTAATCCTGATTATATCCTGTCTTTGACGAGGGGACTATGTCTGTGTACCCGAACTGAGGCGGCACCCGTTTTCCGTTTCCGAATCGGACCCCGGACACTGGTGGGAGCACCGATGGAAGATTGCGGCCTTCTCCGCGCCGGCCCCCCGGATTGGAGTTGTGGGGCGATCCGGGGACAAAGCGAACAACAGCGGCGGGCAGGGCTGGGTGACTCGCGTACCCCGCGCTTTCACTTTCGCTTTTGCGCCCTCCTTGCCCTCAAGCGAGGTAGGGTTGCGGAGCGGGGTGCGGTGGTGTGGCCTTGTCCCTGTGCCCGGCTGACCCGCCGGCTGTGAGTTGTCCTGCGGTCCAGTGGTCACCCCCCCCCCGGAACCCGTGAACCGGTTTATCGGCCCTTTCGAGGAGATTGGCACGACTTTGGGAGTGCGACATGTCCACAAAGCAAGATGGCGACCGGGCCAAGGTGAAATCGACCCGCCGCGGCCCGGCACATCAGTCAAACAGTATGGACCGCTACACCCTCCAGAAGGGATCCCCAGAGGCACAGCGTACATCCCCCGCGGGCCCGACTGAGGCGTCTGCTCAACCCGCGGATCTGACCCTCCGGGACGTCATGGGCGCCATTGCCGAGATGAAGGCCTCGGTGGACCAGCGCTTTGATACTCTGGCGCAGAAGATAGACTCGGCCCTGGTGGAGGTGTGCCTGGTGAGAGCCGACTTGTCTAAAACAAATGATCGGGTCGATTCCCTGGCCCACACCACCTCAAGCCTCACTACAGACGTGGCGGCCCTTCAAAAGGAGGTGCACCGGCTTGGCCAGGCGAGCGCCATGATGGACCGTCGATTGGAGGACGCCGAGGGTCGGGCCCGGAGGAACAACGTTCGTATTGTCGGGGTGCCGGAGGGACGGGAGGAGGAGGCGGCAGATTTGTTTGTGGAAGACCTGATCCTCACCCATCTTCAGCCCCGGGGACTGAGTAAACTTTTTGCGGTGGAACGTGCTCACAGGGTCCCCGGAGGAAGACCTAAGGTCGGAGCTCCGCCGCGGCCTCTCATTGCCCGGATTTTTAACTTTCGGGACAGAGACGCTATCTTGCAGACTTCCAGGCTACAGGGACCGGTCAAGCTTGATAATATGGACGTGAATTTCTACCCTGACTTTACTCCGACGGTCCAAAAGCAGAGACTGAGTTTTCTTGGAGTTAAACGTCGCCTACGGGACCTGAACCTTAAGTACTCAATGCTTTTTCCAGCTAAGCTGAGGGTGGAGGTGGATGGTCGCACGCACTTTTTTGACCGTCCCGAGGCGGCTGGGGACTGGTTGGATACTCTGCCTGGGGATCGGGGCCGGGGGGGTGGGGGGGGTGCGGTTGGCGGGGAGGGCCCGCCGGATCAGAACTGAGGGGTGAATAGTAGGCCTTGCTCTGGACAACATTTTGGTTCCCATTTACTGATCGTGTATGTTCCCCTCCTATGGAGGTCGTACGGGGTCCGTTGGGGGCTTTCCCTCCTCCTCTGGGGGACTAGTTAGTTTTTCATCTATGGGGCGACAGGCACACTGCACTTTGGGGGGGCTGTCTGGGCTCATGCAGGGGTGCAGGGAGGGGGGAGTTCTGTTGGGATGGGTGGGTGGGGGTGGAGTGTTGTTTGTTTGCACCGCAAGGCGAACCCTTTACTGTATTGTTGTTTTTGAGATGCTCTTTGGGGGACGATTGATGGCTTCCATGTATGATGGGGGGTAGGGATCTGACTGTGTTATCATGGAACGTTAACGGACTGGGGGATAGGATTAAGCGTGGTGTGGTCCTGCAGTATCTGAAACGAATTTCACCAGATGTGATCTTCCTGCAGGAGACACACCTTATAGGTAACTCCTTTCATGCCATGAATCGGAGAGGCTATCGCTTGGTGGCCCATTCGGGCTTCACCTCGGGCTCGCGGGGGGTGGGCATCATGATTAAGAACTCGCTCCCATTGGAGATTGATGAGGTGCGCCATGATGAGAGGGGACGTTACACTGTCTTGGTGGGTAGAATGGAGGGCAGAGTGGTCGTTTTTGTATCAGTGTACGTTCCGCCGGGGTTGCAATCTACCACGTTTGCGGACCTGGGGCGCCTCCTCCTTGACCTCCCGGATGGGCTTCTGGTAGTTGGGGGGGATTTCAATGCGGTGGCTTCGGGGTCTATGGATCGTCATCCCCCCAGGGACCTCCCCCGGGCACAGGCGTGGCTGTCCGGCCTCTTAGATACACTGGGATTGGTGGATTGCTGGCGACTAAAGCATCCCGCGCAGCTGCAATACACCTTCCACTCGGGTGCCCATGGTAGCCTCTCGCGGCTTGATTATATCCTTGTTCCTGCGGCCTATGCTGGGAGGGTGGGAGAGGTGCGCCATTTGGCGCGGGGTATTTCAGATCACTCCCCACTGCTGCTGCGCCTTGGTGTCTTCCCGAGGGGGGAGGGCAGGGTAGCCCCAATCAATGCCTGGTACCTGCGCGACCCCACTATTCGAGCCGAATTGATCAAATCCTTGCAGCGGTACTTTGAGGAGAATGTGGGGTCTGTCCCTTCTGCCATCTCCCTTTGGGAGGCTTTTAAGGTGGTTCTTAGGGGGGAGGCCCTCTCCTTTATCTCCCATGCCCGGAGGCGCGAGCGGGAGGAGGTAACCCGGGTGGAGGCCGAAATTACTGCACTAGAGGGTGACCTGGGGAGCGGGGTGACGGAAGCCACATTGCATGTTCTACACCTCAAGCAGGCGGCCTATAGGGCCCTCGTCACGGAGGCGGCCAGGGGCCTCAGTAGAGAGCAACAGGGGCGATTGTATGATGTGGGTGATAAGGCTGGTAAATTGATAGCGTGGTTGGATAAAAAGGAGAGAGCGAGTCGTGTGGTTCCGTTGATCGAGAGGATGGATGGTGTATGTGTCACCGAGCCGGACGCCATTGTCTCCTGCTTCGCGGATTATTTCCGCGAGGTATATTCCCCGGTTTCTCCCTGCTCGGAGGAGGACTCCCATGCCCTGCTTCGGGACATCGCGCTGCCCTCCCTTTCGGTAGAGGACAGGGACTCGCTGGACGCCCCTCCCACCTCGGATGAAATTGCCCTTGCTATCCGCTCGGTCGCATCTGGCAAGGCCATGGGCCCCAATGGCATTCCTATCGAGCTGTACAAGCTGCGACCGGATGTGCTGGCCCCCCACCTGCGCGCGATGTTTCTGGCGGCCTACTCGCGGGGTTCCCTTCCGCCGGACCAGCGTCTGGCCACGATCGTGGTGATCCACAAGGAGGGGAGACCCCGTGAGCGGGTCACATCCTATAGGCCTATCTCGCTCTTGAACGCGGAGCCCAAAATCCTCGCCAAGGTGCTGGCCAACCGGCTGGTCGGCGTGGTGGGCGACTTGGTCCACCAAGACCAGTCCGGCTTCATACCCCATCGTAACACGGCCCTTAATCTGCGACGCTTGCACGGGGTGCTCGCGCGTGTCCCGTTCGTGCGGGAACCGGCCATCTTGGCGTCCTTGGACGCCACCATGGCGTTTGATACGCTTGAGTGGCCATACATCTGGGCGATGCTGGCGAAGTTTGGCTTCGGACCGGGCTTCATCAGCTGGGTCAAGTTGTTGTATTCCGGCCCATTAGCGCAGGTGGTGGTGAATGGACGAGTTTCGGCCCCATTTGCGCTGGGACGGGGTACGCGACAGGGCTGCCCCCTGTCGCCTCTCCTGTTTGCACTGGCCCTGGAGCCCCTGGCGGAGTGGCTGCGGTGGCACCCTTCCATCCGTGGTCTCCGTTGGACCCCCGAGCATGAGGACCGTGTGTCCCTCTACGCTGATGATATCCTTCTATATCTCGCCTCCCCGCGTAAATCACTGATCGTCCTAGTTGATGTTTTGCGCTCATTCGGTCGCAACTCAGGCCTCGTCATCAACTGGGCGAAATCCTGTGTATATGTGCTTGCCGGGGAGGCTCCGGTCCTACCACGGGACTGTCCGATCCGGGTCGCCTCCCAGGGGTTTCGGTACCTGGGTATATATATTACTCTGGACCCGGAGGCCCGCTACGAGCGGAATTTGTTGCCCCCCCTCCAGCGCTTGAAGGAGGACGTGGTGCGTTGGCGGCGTCTGCCGCTTTCGCCGCTTGGCCGTGCGGCCTTGTTTAAGATGATGTCGTTGCCGCGCTTTCTGTACGCTCTCCAGAACACTATGGATTTGGTTCCGGCGCGTTACTTCCGAGAGGTGGAGAGTCTGCAGCGTCGTCTGTTCTGGGACGGGAGGCCACGTATCGCCTTGGCTAAATTGACGCTCCCGTGGTACGATGGGGGGGTTGCCCTCCCGGATATTAAACGGTATTACTGGGCCTCCCAGCTAGCTGCGATTAATCATGGCCTTTACGGGCCCGCCCTGAACCCGGCATTTGAAATGGACAAGATGCTCCTGCCCGGTGGCGACTACAATCGGGCGCTCTACTCTGGCGCGCCGGACCCTCGCCTGACGGGACCGACGCGTGTCATGGTGCGTGTATGGCACGCGGCTAACGCAGCTATGGGGTGGAAGGACCGTTTGACCCGGGCGTCACCGCTATATGCATCGGCGAGGTTGGGCTCCCTGTGGACCTCGAAGGGCTTCGAGAAATGGGACACGATCGGCATCAGTACAGTGGGAGATCTCTGGACGAGGGGGGGATTCAAAACTTTCGAGATGCTGCAGACGGAGTTTCAGTTGCAAGGCAGTGAGTACTTCCGGTACTTACAAGTCCGCCACGCGCTGGGCTCCGTCTTCCCGGATGTCGCGTCCATTCCGGAGTCTTCCCCCCTGGAGGACAGAGTGCTGGATGGCCATGTCCCAGACAGCACGATCTCCCTTATATATAAAAAACTGATTAACGACCGATCGGGCCTGCTGACTGGCCTCCGCGAGGCCTGGGTTGCCGATGGGCTGGAGTTGGACGACGAGGACTGGATGTCCGCGGTGGCCTCTCCGAAGGAGGTGGCCATCCCGGCTCGCCTTCGCTTCGTCCAGCTTAAGATCCTCCACCGGGTTTACGTGACAGGGCCGAGGCTTCTACGTATGGGTTTAGCTGAGGATGGACTGTGTAAGCGTGGCTGTGGTGCTTTGGCAACTTTCTTGCATATTCTGTGGGAATGCCCAAAGGTGGAGCGCTTCTGGCGTGGTGTGCATGTGGTCCTGCGAATGGTTACGCGTGTCGTGCTGTTGCCTGAAGCGAGGAGATGCTTGCTGAATGTGTGGGAGCCAACTGACTACTCGGTTCCGCAGACGCGGTGGGTGACTCTGGGGTACATGATCGCTAAGCGTGACATTGCTCAATTGTGGGGATCCCAGAGGCCTCCGGCGGTGTCGGCCTGGAAAGAACACATGGATTGGTGTATGTTTCGTGAAAAGGTGGTGTATGTTGCGAGGGGTAAGCCTGGGGCGTGGGTGAAAATCTGGGGCCCCTGGAACGCCTATCGCGGGGGTATTTGCGAGCCGCCGCTGCTGCCGGCTGCTTCACCAGCTCCGTCCCCCTAGCCGACCCCCTCCCCCCAGCCATGGGCACGTGGTTCCCCAGTCCCTGGTCTGTTCTCATTCCCCTCTTCAGAATCTGGCGATTGGTTGGGGTCCCCCACTTAAGGAGCGCGTGCTGTCACTTGGGATTGCGGGTTGCCTTGCGGGTGTGGTTGTTTTTGTGTTGTTGTGTTTTGACAAAAGGAAACCGTATCGTTGGTTTGGAGTTATGTGGCCTGCACTACTGATATCTCCTGACTTATCCTTTTTGCACCGCCAAGAGATTTTTCTGTATGTATGTCATATGCTACTGCCACTCTAGCGGCCGGCCAGACGGTTGTAGGCCCATACTTGTAACTATTTGAGATTGTAATAAACGGCTTCAAAAAAAAAAAAAAAAAAAAAAATAGTAATGTGGTAATGGATTCCCAAATAAAGTGAAAGTATTTACAGTGAAGGAGCAAGGGCAGAGCTGGAAAGGAATAAAATGTGCAGTGATTAATTAGGCAGGGCGTTTACAGGTGTTGAGCACCAAGACTCATTATATAAGGCCAAGAGCTCTTAAATTGTGTGCGGTTAGTGAGTTACAGTGCGAGTAATGAGGGCATTTAATAGAGCTGACTTTTTTAATAAACTGGGCTATTTCGCTCCAGCCTGGGCTGCGCTGCTAGCCTGTCAAAGTTAAACATTCTTTCTGTTGGATGTCATCAAGTGTCAAGCTGATAATGCTAAACCACATGTCTCTCTGGGTGTGCCCTGCCAGAGCGTCACACCCCCAAGCAGGAGAGTCGCATTTTGCTGTCCTGCCTCTAATTGACTCGTTCAATACAGGGCATGTCAGCTGCTTGTCATGCTCCTTGCCTGCCTTCCCACTGCACATGCCCTGCTGCAGGATGCCCCATGAGCAGGGCCACTGGAATTATGTGATTGTGCGGCTGTGGTGATTTTCATATAATTATAAAGTTGCTGCAATTGCCACATAATCGATCATCTTCCGCATAATCTGCAGATTTTCACCCCAAAAATATGTTGGTTCTAGTTCAAAAAGCTCAAAAGTTACTAAAAATGCAGCAACACGTGTTGCCGCACAGCAGGGTTGGTCACCTTTCTGTTGCTTATTGCTATATTTGAGTGTTCAACAGGTACTAATGAGGTGTATGTAACCTATGCCCAGACAGTGTTTCCAAGTTTAAAAATGACGAAATACTGAAGTAATACTTTTACAACATGTGCTGCAATATGCAGCATAATTTGCCTTTTCTTGCTACATAATTTCTTCAACCATGCCGCATAATTTGGACCTCTCCTTCCGCATAACTCCAGTGGCCCTGCCCATGACCCAGCCTGGCAGTAGTAACCAAGACCTTTAACTACTGACAGTGGTCTACGTTTTCTGGATAAAACTCATTGATGGTGCTAACTGAGGCATTGGCGGAGTCACCTGGAAGTTGCATTTGTCTATATTTTACAGTTATTACCGCCATTATTTTGGAATTGCTGCTTTTTATACTGCGCCTCATTATACAATATGCAGCAAACCCAACATAATGAACAGAAGAGTAAAATAAAGGAGAACACAATCTAAGGATGGCGCTATGGAAATAAGTGCTGAGTTAGGGCTAGCGATCTGTTGCAATCAGTAAGAGTTACTGATATGCTATACAACAGGCTTCTCCAACGAGTAGCTCGTGAGCTACTGGTAGCTCTCTGGGTACCTGTAAGTAGCTCTCCTGTGTGCAGTAAAGCCTAATAAATTAGAAGCTTTTGATTGACTGAATGAATGCAAATATAACAAAATAAAAATATGTGTATTCGAGACAAAAATGTGTGTATTTCTAGATCCCATAAACTGCTGACTGGCGACAAATGACTGACTTTCCAAACTATATTTGAAGCTGATATTTGAGTGATAAATCATGTCGAGTTGAGTAGACTTATTACTAACATCATTACTTTGTGCCAGGGGTATTGCAGCTATGGCTTTTAGGTACTACCCTTGCAAAGGCATTTAATTTGGCAACGTCTTGTCTGCTTTACTGCTGAGATCCCTGCCTGATGCACTGATGTGATTCCTTCTCGTAAATGTGCACAGGGTGGCCAGTAATGCATCCTATCTGCCACTAGTGCCCATTTAACTATGTTATGTATCATATGTAAATTGTTACGTTCATATTTGTCAGAAAATTGGCTCGCTAATGTTTATCATTTGCTGATTGCTACCAAAATTATCTATTTTTCTCATGTGTTCCCTCCCTCTTAGGTAATGAAAAGCTTTAGAAAAGTATATTTTAGTTATCTGTGTGGTAATATTTGTATATATTAATTTGTGATTCTACAATGTTTGGTTTATAATTGATCAATAAAAAAAAAGAAAAAGAAAAAGAAAATGGGCTCTCTAAAACTGTTTCCCAAACTTTGAATCCACCATAGAAAACATACCGTTGTTAGGATATCTTTTAATTATAACTCTCTCTTTAAAAACTTAGATCTGATGTGACTCTGTAGATTCCCAACTCCCAAGGATGCTCTTACCCTGAACACTCCTTTGTGGACCTGGCCCCTTTTAGGAGTAGACCCCCTGTGGGCCACTGGTCAGGTAAGCTATGGGACCATGTCATGTCCTCTGCTCCAGAGGCGCAACTAGAGCCAAATGTCGGGGAGGGCTGATAAAAATTCCGGGGGGGGGGGCTAATTCTTCCAGCAGGGGCTTTAAGAAGGGGTGAAAACACAACAAATCCTCGTTAGCAAGTCAATAGTCTTTTAAGGACCTGTGAAGTACTCGGGTGCGGCTGCAATAAAACGGTTGCTAGACCAGCCAGCCCGGGAAGCTGTCTCATCCCGGGCTGACACACACAACGGGGGATGCTGAAGCCCTTTAAGCCCAATGGGCGTTGCACGCCTGCTCTGCTCCACCCTCCTCTCAGCCGAGGCAGCTTAACGGCAGGCCTACCCATGGGGCTTTTTCTTCCACGAGTCTTGCAGACTATTTCCGGCAGAAATATTCCACACATCAAGCCACACAAGAAGGGAATTGGGAGAGGGGCGGCATAGCTTAATAGCAGCACATTAAACCAGGATGCCCACACAAAATATGGCATACCTTCCTCTCCAGCACTGCCAGAGTCTCACTTAAACCATCTCCAATATGAGACGACAGGCATGCCACATAAAGAAGCTGAATTCCTCCCAAACCAAGATGGCTCCTAAGCACAAGTGATGTTATTTCCTATTTATTTCTTATATAAGGCAAACCAACGTTTCCAGATATTTATATTATCATGTACACTGCCTCCTTGCTTCTATATTTTTGTTTCCCATTGCCTCTAGATACTTCTTATGGATTCTCTGCTTGTTGCCCTGCTCTTTTTCTGCCCTGGCTCAGTGCAGCTTAGTGAGGCCTTCTCTTTCAATTACAAGCATGTGGTGAGTGTTTTGCTCAGATCAAGATGCTAGCATCCTTCCAAACCTTACCCAAATCAGAGCTACAAGTCCAGCCTTAGCAGACAACTGACGGAAGGTCATATATATACCCAACCAGGGGCAGTAGGCATAGTGCCGGTGAATGGGAGCCAAGGCCAGATGTTTCCATAAGTGGTGCCATTATGGTTGTCATTGGCTCAAAAAAACGGGAGTCATCTGGCAGGAAGTTACAACTATGCCAGTCCTCCCCACCCAACTGTCTTCCTGAAAAGTCACTGATGGCCTGGGAGCAGAAAGTCAGGATGCAAGCAATGACGGATAGTCGCACCCCCATTCCTTAGAGGTGGGAATAGAGCCAGCAACGGTTACACTTTTCTGGTTTGTTTTGTTTACTTTTAACTTGCATGGTATTGTAGTGGGATCAAGCATTTGTTGCCTCATGGTGGCTTGAGGTGGTACACCACTCCAGAACACTACAGGGTATTGATGATGACAAAGACCTGGGTCACCACCTGACCTATTGACTTTGCAAATGATTGTTTCAAAAATAGGAATGGTATATTTGTTTCTCCGACGCCACCCTTCTCCTTTTCCCTTCTGACAACTCCCAATAAGAGAAGCAATGCTCTTCCCCACCCATTTTATATTGCGGTAGTAGCCACTTTGGGAGCAAACACATTGGTGGCGGCTTTTTGCACCCGTTTTGTTATTGGTGTTTCAGACAACAGTGGAGTGGGGAGAGCTCACAAGCAGATGAAGAATGCATACGAAGGGTGGCACTAAGAAGTGCGTTCATTGGGGCCCCAGACAGAGCACATCGTGTGGACCTCCGAACAGAACAAATTGTCATTTTATAACTAATTTCCTGCTAATTCAAAGTGCGTGAGGCCAAACAATGCTACATTGCATGCTAAATTTCAACGGGGACATGAGCTGGGTCATGAGACTGAGTCAGAGGTAAAGGTAGGCATGGAGGGAGAGAGGTTCAGATAGGGAAATAGAATAGACAGATGCCAAATAGAGAGATAGTTCACTTTCCGAGGGCGCCCCCTTGGACAATCGCCCACTTTGTCCATGCCTTGAAACCTCTCGGCTTGAAATATTAACATTACTGAATGAAATATTCAGCACACTGCAGGGAAACCTAGAAAATGATATAATTTTAACAAGACAGCGTCGGATTGGCTGGGGGAAAATGACGATAGTCGCTTGTCATAACTGTCTGTTTTTTTTAAAAAGCAAACAGTGCACGTGAATCACACACACCAGAGACCGTGGTAGGCATCTTTCTTCTGCGTTTTACTTTTCCGTTCTCCTTTAATGTGCGCCGCAGCTCTGCAATGACACAGACAAGTTCTGCATCATCCAGGAAATTATCTTCCCGCGTTAAACGAATACCTTTGACTAAGGGGGGTTTACCTTTGTCCCCGAGGACAGTTCACGTATTTGTGTTTTTTGTTTTGTTTGCTTTTTTGCTGCTAGCAAAATAGACTCTTTTTGACAGCTTTCGTCTGTATTTAGTGCGTATGTGAGTGACCCTTCTCAAAACATGGATCTATTCCGAACAACACATTTCGGGGGCTGGCAGTAGGAAAAAATGTGCATTTTTTTCTACCCCACACAACCCCCAATTTCCGTCAGCCTAATCCCTGAAGCTGCCGGCTGAATCTAATGAATTGGGGAGTCAGTCGCTTGGTTTGGTTTCTGAATCCTACACGGTTCTGTGGCTTTGAACCTCTGCCTGCACTGCAGCCCGTGAATCAGTCTAGCTTACAGCATGCATTACGATAATTGGACCTAGTAAGGAGGGAATGTATACAATGCGTCTAATATTCCATCTGGAGCGCCTCCATTTATCAGTGTAACAACGCAAATTAGACCACCTGTGATTTTCGGGCCTAAAGATGGAGGACCCTGCCTTTTCGACTAGCGACATCCGACATGGAAACTGTTTTCCTTTTAAATTTAATTGATAACTGTGGGTCGTCCTGCCTCGTATCCTCATTTATACAACCTCAGTGTCAATGCAGAGCACTAATGTTACATTTTTTGACACTTATGTAGTGTCTTGTGAGTTAGATATGAAGGCACTCTTTTGTTTCATGACAGACTCCGTAGAACAGTGACGTAAGTGTGAGGGTGTGGGTTGTAGAATTCATGAGGTAGAATGTTCAGTTAATGGTTAAAAACTGAGGAATACAGATGTGTAATACCAAGCTCCATGTGTGGCGTGATCATTTGCAAGTACCAGGGCTGGGAGGACGCTACAACTGGCGATCCAAAGAACCGAGAGTGCTCTCCCAGGGAGTTTGCGTGGCCCAGCAAACTGCTTATGCGTGCCATGTGTGCCTAAGTTTAAGTTTAAGTCAAAATCGATGGTTGATGGATGTGGAGTCAAAGTGCCACTCCAGCCAGTGTAAGGCCTGTGAAGAAATCGAAGACCTGACAGAAAGTTTGTTTGTCATCGGCTAGAAATTTGCTAGTAAAGTCGACACAAGAGGTACTGAGCCACAGCATTACACAGAGCTGTCATTCATACAGTACAACAATGCTAAAGGCAGCGATAACCTGTTACAGAGAAGCGCTAGAGGCAGTGATAGCCGAGTGAAAGAAAGCGCTAAAAGTAGAAATATTTCTGACACAAGAAACGCTAAAGGCAGGGAAACCAGATACCATGCAAAGAGATGAAGAAATGAAATGAAATTAATTGAAATGAAAGTGGCATTTATAAAGCGCATGCTCACCCGTAGGCATCCCAGCGGGTGAAGAGGATGAAGAACCTATGAAAGAAACAAAGCTGCTACTCACCGCCAAAGAAGAAGACGGTGCCTCACAACCAGAGAGCAGGTGCAATGATCCAAATGTTGGCAAGTTGCTAGTGGATGACAAAGGTGCCAGTCCAAGCGGACAGCAGACGCTGCTGGAGTGATCTGGAGTGATCTCCGCTCCCAACAGCGGAAAGTTCCACAGGTTATGATGCTGCCACATTCCTAAAACGCGAACACTTTTCGAGCTGAGACGTTCTTGTGAAGACGGACGCGTCCATGTACTGACAGACGATTATCACTGTAAACCTCAGAATGGATACAACTCTACTGCCCAGAATATTGCTCTAAATCAGCTGGCCCTAACACATTGGCTTAAGAAAAAACGCATTATAACATATATAGTAAGCCCTGAAGAAGTCCGTTTGTGGACGAAACGCGTTGGCGGTTGCAAAAAACGTTCTAAAAGATTAAGAAAAATGAATAAAGGTTAAAATCAAAAAGCACACGATGACATTGATTTTTCTTTGGGAAAACAGTTGTGTTTAATATTACTGTCTATGTATTATACATGATTAATTCTCTATAAGTGTGCAGGGCTGTTTGTTTTTGTATGCTATTGGGGAGACCAAGTGGACTGTCTTTGGTTTCTTCAGATTGGGACCTAGGGGATTGGACCTCAAGCCCTCTTTGCAACTTTTTTCTATTTGTATAAATAGGGACGTTAAGACTGGTGCAGGTATCTATGCTTTGATCCCCAATCCTGTATATTGCACATTCCTAAAACCAATGCTTCCCTTCAACACCACCAAAAAACTGAATTTTGTCTATAGATAGACTGCCTAGATCAAAACTTTTGATGATTTCATTGATGCTCTGGAAGAAGTAAATGACAAAAAGATCATTAAATATCTGAAGAATTTAGCGGTGCAGGAGTAAAAGAAGTGATAAAAAAGAGAATATCACCCGGTGGTGAAGTGACGTACTAAATCAAAGCGGTGCTGAACACCAAGTTCAATTAAACGCCAAACGTTGACTATGAAAGATACATTTTCAACCAAGAAAGGCAGAAAGCTGGTGAAACAATTGATGAGTTTGTAGAAAGACTTTATTGGCTCATTAAGCATTGCAAGTTCAATGAGTTCCATGATGAAGAGGCTATGCGTCTCAGACTAATAGACGGTTGTATCTCTGATTCATTCATACGAAGAATGCTGAAAGAGACACTCAGCTTGGAGCAAGTACTCATGGTTGCTAGAGCGGAAGAGAGATGATAGACAAGCAGCTAATATGGAGGCTGGAACGACCCAAAATGAATCAGTGTGGAAAAAGTAAGTCAAACCACAAGGTAGAAGGCCAGAAAGTAATGTCTCCAAAGAAAAAGAAGTTGTGGTTCCGATGTGGATTTTCCTTACCATGTACAGGTAAATGTCCCACCATTGGACAGATATGCAAAGGCTGCAGAAAAGAGAACCATTTTGTAACAGTTTGGAAAGCAAGGGAATGATCAAGTGCATCATATTGAGAAAACAAAATAGAGGAAAGATCAAGTGCATCACGTCAACAAAACAAAATGAATGCCGCAACATTCCAGATGCGATGTTCTACACGCGCCCACAAGGCCAAGCGACCACATCAGTTGAGGCAAGTAGAAACTGAACAACATCAATTGTTGTCAAATTCCTTGCCTAAAAGTTTGTCACCGTCATTGTCAAGCGACAGTGAGCAAGATGGGTGTGCGATGTCAATGTTGACCTCTGGACGACGTGTGCATGTAGTATTAGCTTCTTGCAAGGAAGAATGCCAGTCAAAGTTAAATTGGCAAGTGAAAGTACGTAATTCATTTGGAAACTCTCCCAAAATCACTCTGAAAGTGAATGGGTGCGCCACACATTTTAAAATAGACAGTGGTGCGTCGATAAACATTATGCCAGCGGGAAAGCACATGAACTGTCTCAAGTGCCCTGTTTAACTCCATTGGAAAACAAAGTGTATACATGGGCTGCTTTGACGCCACTGCAAAGTTACGTTTCATTCATAGCGACTGTGAAGCATAAAAAGATGAAAGTACAAGCATCAATTCATGTCCTGCCATGCACCTCGTCAAGTACATGTTTACTCAATCAATCAATCAATCAAAAGACCTTTATTCGAATTACTTGAATTCATAAAAGTACAGACATAAAAACAATTCATCATTACAATATACAAAACACAATATCTTTAAAAGTTATAAGGAACTAAAACAACAATCTTTCAGGGATTTTCCATCATCTTGCGTACACGGATTATTAGTCTTAAAAAGGTGCCAGTGCGAAAAATCAGTTCCTCTGAGTCCAGGGAGAGTAACATTAGACGGGACTCCACAAGGGAGAGGGGTCTGTGTTTTCTAAAATAGGGTGTTAAAAACCAGTTAATATATTTTAAATAAAATTTACAAAAGAATAAAAAATGTAAGTCATTCTGTTTGCTGGTGCCATCACAGGGGCAGGGGTTACATTCAGTAGTGGAATTATAACCCAAGGGGAAACCCAACATGAATTTTATGGAGCCTGCCCTTAATCGAAATAACAAAGACCTCTCCCAACTAGTCATAGGAAGAGTGAGATAAAGTGGGAGAGGTTGCCTGGGCAGGTCATTCTCAATATATCTGGTAACCGTAGGTTTCGGTATTTCCCTTTCCAACCGTTCTGCCTCAAAGAGTGCATATAGTGCTTGTTTGACCTCTACCTTATCTTGACATCCAATTCTGGAGGGATCTAAAAAGAGATCTCCTTTGTTCACGGCACTTAATGATTTTGAAACTCCAGCTAACCATGGGATTAAGAGCCCGTGATCACATTTGAGACAGTCTTTAATTATGTCTTGTGTTAGGGAGGCTGCATTATTTCTCCAAATTCTCAACCAGAATAAAGCTGGTCTGCTTCTGATAAAATCACAAATGTAAGGGAGGTTTAGCTCTTTGTGACAGATAAATTCAGAGGACGAGATTGGGGCACCCAATACTTTTCTACAAAAACGTGTCTCTTCTCGTTGGATGCCGGGATTTTTAGCAGTAGCCCAAACTTCAGCCCCATAGGTGGCGACAGGAACACACTGTAATTAAAAATTTTTTAAAATAGCACTGGTTGCACCTAATTTCTTAGGGCGTGGAAGACTCAATATTGAGTTGATGGCCTTCGAGAACTTACTCGTGGCGTGGGCAAAATGCCCACTCCACGAGTTGTTCGCAGCGAAAGCCACCCCTAAATATATAAAGGAATTTACAGAGTCGAGTTTATCAGACCCGATATGGATGGTGTTAAGTTTCCGTTTACCAGGTCCGCATGACATAACAAAAGATTTTTTAAAGTTCACGCGCAGGTCTAGGCCCTCCATATGATGTACGAAATTTTCCACAAGCACACGGAGGGCATTAGGAGTACGGCCCATAAGGACCGCATCATCTGCGTATAATAGAACTGGCAAGGGGTGCCCCTGAACAATTGGGACATCTCTAGTTACTTGTTTTAAAGCCTTTGCTATGCCATTAATATAAATGATGAACAACAAGGGTGCTAAAACGCACCCCTGTCTGACCCCCCTACCAATTTTTATAGCTCCAGAAACTTCACCTCCCGACCCAATCCTGACTTGTGCCCTGAGGTCAGTATGGAGGTGCGCCAAGAAGTGTACTAAGGGCTCGTCCAGTCCATAACTGAGAAGCATGGACCACAATTTTGATCTGTTTACCAAATCAAATGCAGATGAAAGATCCATAAAAGCGAGGTATATAGGGGAAGATCGGGCAACGGTATACTTATCAATTATTAATTTTAAGTTCAAGCATTGCTCGACCGTGCCCACCCCACTCCTGAATCCCATCTGACATGGATCCAATAGGTCAGAATCTTCAGCCCACTCTACCACCCTGTTATAGATAACTCGCCTGAGTATTTTTAAAGTATTGTCCAGAAGCGAGATTGGGCGGTAGTTTGCTGGGTCTGACCTATCGCCCTTTTTATAGATTGGAACAATAATGCTAAGAGACCACGTCTTGGGGATGGGCGCTCTTGACAAACTATTAAAAACATTGTATAAAATTGGTGCCCATAGATCTGAGCTATGTTTTATAATATCTATAGGTAGGCCATCCGGTCCAGGGGCCTTGTTGCCAAGGCTCTCTCTGACGGCTGTCACCACCTCGGAAAGATCAAACCGTAGGTCTCGCAACTGTCTCAAATCCGGGGTAATTATTTCCTCAATGGGAGCGGCATAAATATTGGAAAAGTGGGCTTCCCAGGTAGAGCCGGTTATATTGCAGCCAATAGGGGATAAGTTTTTACCCATATCGCGCATTTTCCTGACAGCGGACCAAAATTGCCCACTGCTCTTCAAATTGGCGCTATCAACCAGGGACTCCCACTGTTCCATCAAAAGTGCCGCCTTTATTTCAGCTATTTTTTGTTTATAAAATTTCCTAGCTGTTTGTACCTCCGCTGTGTTCCTTGGCTTAATGGTTAGTGCCCTGCGTAATTCCCTATTTGCCATAGAGCAAGCCGAGTCAAACCATCTTGGGTCCTTCGTCTTTGTGGGTGGTGGGACTAACAAATAATTTTTAATTGCCACACACAGTTTACCGAAGTCGGTAACTATTCTGTGGCAATCCCCATCCAATGATAAACAAGAGTTTATTAATGCTAGATGATCGTTTTTTACGCGATCAAGTAGGGCTTCACAGTCAATTCCCCTCCATTTAAGACGGAGACCGTCACCCGATGGCATGATGTCTCTTGCGCCGTTAAATTTGGCATATACTGGGCTAGGGCCCAAATACAAGGTGACTATAAGGGGATTGTGATCTCCATATAAGGTCTCTACCACATTTGAGTCAGTAACACAGTCTGTTAAGTGGGGGGATGTAAAAATGAAGTCAATCGTCGATTTTGAATCTCTCCCTCTAAACGTGGGGGCGCAGATCAACCTTGAGGATTGGCTTGCTTCCATAACATTACTAAGAATGTGTTCATTTAAAATCTTAACAAGCTCAATACCTCTACGATCTGCTAAATCGGGACAACTTTTGTCCTCTAATCGATATTTTCCTGGGATTTTTGCGTTAAAATCACCCCCAATAAGAATCCCTGACTTCTCGCCTGGGCCTATATTCATGTTCGTTTCAAGGTGTACCAATAAATTAGAAAGTGCTGCGTAGTTCCTATTTGGTGTCGAATTAAAATCATTGTTATAAAAATTGATTAAATAAATCATGGTCTTTCGTTTGTATTCGAGAACCTGAATGTTTGGGTTCCCGGATGATAGGTCCTTAAAAGTACCACCAGCCAATATTCTGATCCCAATGAAAAGTCCTCCCATTGCTCGACCATGAGCGGGCTTAGAAGCAGGCACACTAAAACAATGATAGCCCTCTAGGTACACGTTCCCTATAGCCCAAGTCTCTTGGAACATAATGATATCTTTGCCGTCCAATAGCTGGACCCACTGAGGGTCAGACAATCTTGATTCAATGCCTGCAACGTTCCAGCTAAGGATTGACAGATCATAGCCGCTTGGGCTGCCTAGATGCTTATCACTGGTAATCTGCCTGTGGTTAGTTTGTGGCATTGATGTTACGCCCTCACATACAACTGGGGATTTGACAGTGGTAGGCTGTGTGGCCATGGGTTGAGGTGTGATAGTGTTTATAGGGTCTAAAGGTTCCTCAATTGCAACACTAGCCTCTACACATTCATTGATCCTAACACTTTCCCCCAGTCAATCAAGTTCCTCTAGATTCGAAAAAGCATGTTCGAATCGATTGTATGTTGGAACATTAAACAGATACCTCCTCTCAAGCTCAGCCGGGTGAATATTTTGATTGGTCGCTACATAGGGCCTCTCCCTAAGAATGTGCTGAGGTGCGGCTACGAAAGGGGGGTAGGACATTTGATGTACAGATGGTGCAGTCACATTACTCAACAAAAAGCCATTTCTAGTGTCAGGATATTGGCCCTGGTGGTAACATCGATGATTATTTCTAAAATCGGTATTAGTGTCCTGGCGATGTCCTAAAGAATAAGTCCCCAGGCTAGGATTCGGATTTATTAAATGCCTATAAAAATACCCAAGGGGAAGAAGGGTGGTATTATAATCCCAGTGGGAGGGCTGTGGGGCTTTGGCTAATGTACATTGGGCCCATAGAGGGGACTTAAAGTTTATAATTATACAGTCCCCTTCAAACTTTTTCCTTAGGGGGCCCACCCACCCCACTCTTTGGGCATGGATAATCTCTCCAGCACCATCCATTGGAAATTGGCAATGTCTGGATAACCAATGGAGGGTTCTGTTTTTTAGGCTAACAAAATTTTCCTCTTGATCTTTCCTTAGCTTGGGGACATTAGCTAAAACCAGTACATAGGGGCCGCACTCTGGGGGTAGACTGATGCGGGCCGGAATAAGCTTGGCAGTGGTCAATATAGACTGGTCCGGCTTATGTAAGGGAAGGGAAGGGTCAGGTCGGCCGTCAGTGTTAGTTTGACCAGGATATGCCATGTTACTTATTGGGTCAGTTTGAACCGTCTCTATGGGGGTGGCAACCTTAGGGGATATTGGTTTGAGTGCCCGTTTGGCACGGTGTCCTACAGGTGGTAGGCTTTTGCTTGTACTAGGTTTAGGGGGCAACAAGGGGGCACTCTTATTAGTTTTGTTAAACGTTTTGGGCCGGTTTGTTTGTACATCATCAATGATGGTACTCACCCCTGAAGGAGGCAAGATTTCTAGAAGGTGCCCTGAGCTTAATTTAGATACATGATCAATCAATACACTCATCCTTTTTTCAATATTCGATACATGTAAATTCAGAGGGCCCAAAAGAGTAGATATCAGTGTCTCCAGTCTCCCCCAAAATCCCTGAGCCCCTGACACTGTATTAATTTCTATGATAGAGGAGTCCATCCTACTAAGTAAGCCGTCCCGTTTGGCTTTGTCTGGTTCTACGGGAACGCCAGACCTCCGTGATTGGCTATTCCCGCCCTTCTGTTTGTTTAGTGCGGGCTCAATATTTTTCCGCTTACTCTTAGCTTTTAGCCTCTTTGCTTTCTGACCCCTTGTTTGTATTGGTCCACTAGGGGTTTTGTCTCCACCTGAGTCCAAAGCATCAGAGTCATGGCATAGGTCAATCCCTTCTGTGTGAGTCAAATTGGCTGCTGGGGATGGCAAAAAATCTATGCCCCTATTTAGGCTTGGATCGGACATAATAGGAGTTGATGATAACCTAGTGTCCGTGGGCAGATGATCATGGGATGGTGTGTTTCCGTTTGCATGGTTCTCTTTAGTGACTGTGCCCGGGAGCCCGGCATAAGATGTAGCAAGTAATGAATCGAGGGATTTTTCAAAAGAGTTATCATGTTGCATAAATAGGGGCAGGCTAGGTGGGAGCGAAAGGCGTCTTTCAGTGTTCTGTATAGCCGTAGCAACAACCCCTATTGTTTTTTGCAACATTTTATCTATGGCCGTTAAACTTGGCAAAGGGGTAGTAGGTACTGTTTGTTGTTTAGGCTTACCCGGTCTTCTGGGTGCTGCTGAAGTCTTTTTCCCCATGATATGTGTCGGTGCAGATGGCCAGTAGTTAATTCACGGCTAGATGCCCCTGGGCCAGCGATGGTAAAGGGGGGGGCCCTGCCCTGCCTCTTCCTGGCGATGACGGGCAAGGACGGGCCCGCCCTTGGCCCGGGCTTCGCCCGGGCGCTGCCCGCGCGCGTCCCGCGCTGCGGGGCACCAGCGACGCTGAAGTAGGGCCAGGCGCTGCCAGATGACGACAGCGGCAAGCACCCGGCGCGAAGACTTCTGGGAAGTGTGGTTCCCACTACGCTGGCCGTTCCCCTCACGGCGGTGTCGGAAAGGTGGTAGGCTCGTTGGTTTGCCTCCCTCGTGCAAGCCGTTCCTCTCACGGCGTCCTCCAAGGTGTCTTGCTGATAAACACAGACACTGGCTCCCTCTGCAAGTGCGTCCCGCGCTGCGGGGCACCAGCGACGCTGAAGTAGGGCCAGGCGCTGCCAGATGACGACAGCGGCAAGCGCCCGGCGCGAAGACTTCTGGGAAGTGTGGTTCCCACTACGCTGGCCGTTCCCCTCACGGCGGTGTCGGAAAGGTGGTAGGCTCGTTGGTTTGCCTCCCTCGTGCAAGCCGTTCCCCTCACGGCGTCCTCCAAGGTGTCTTGCTGATAAACACAGACACTGGCTCCCTCTGCAAGTGCGTCCCGCGCTGCGGGGCACCAGCGACGCTGAAGTAGGGCCAGGCGCTGCCAGATGACGACAGCGGCAAGCGCCCGGCGCGAAGACTTCTGGGAAGTGTGGTTCCCACTACGCTGGCCGTTCCCCTTACGGCGGTGTCGGAAAGGTGGTAGGCTCGTTGGTTTGCCTCCCTCGTGCAAGCCGTTCCCCTCACGGAGTCCTCCAAGGTGTCTTGCTGATAAACACAGACACTGGCTCCCTCTGCAAGTGCGTCCCGCGCTGCGGGGCACCAGCGACGCTGAAGTAGGGCCAGGCGCTGCCAGATGACGACAGCGGCAAGCGCCCGGCGCGAAGACTTCTGGGAAGTGTGGTTCCCACTACGCTGGCCGTTCCCCTCACGGCGGTATCGGAAAGGTGGTAGGCTCGTTGGTTTGCCTCCCTCGTGCAAGCCGTTCCCCTCACGGCGTCCTCCAAGGTGTCTTGCTGATAAACACAGACACTGGCTCCCTCTGCAAGTGTTGCACTCTCTGTGAGTGTTTACTCAGTTTCAGTACTGCTGCTGACATGGGGCTTATTTCTGTAAACTACAATGTGTCCATGCCTATCATGGGATAGGGAATCAGTTTCCATCCTTGTTTCATGGACTAGGAAGACTTAAGTCTGTGATGGTGCAACTTCACATAAATGAGGACATTCGTCCTGTTGCTTAATGACATCGTCAAATTGCATTTCATTTACAAGAGGCTGATGAGAAAGAACTTGAGACACCATTAAAGCATTCAATCACTGAGGAATCCACTGGTCCGACGCCATGCGTATTACCCACAGTGGTAGTGCAGAAGAAGGATAGTGGAGGTGCTGTGTGCATCTGCGTTGATATGTGCCAATCTAACAAGGTGATTGAAAGAGAACAAAATCCAGGTCCACATATTGCTTACATGATTAATCAGTTGAATAGAGCCGAAGTCTTTTCCCGCCTAGATTTGTACAAAGGGTATCACCAACTCGAACTGGATGAAAATTGCAGCTACATTACTATCTTTTTGACTCATGTTGTTTTATTTAGATATAAAAGACTAAGGGGTATATTTACGAGGGGATAGTGACACCATAACATCAGTTTTAGCAACGTTCTGGTGGCACTATACCCTACTCCATATTTACAAAGCGGCAGTAAGCCACTTTGAGTGGCTTAACTCAGCCTTGAAAATACGACCCCTTTACATACATCACTTTGCGTGAAAAGGGCGTGAAATGGGTGTTGCTGTTCCACCACAACACCCATTGCATTTTAACACTGCCCCAGATTTACAAGAATGTGTAAATCTGAGGCAGTGCCAAGAATGAACACGACGCAATATCAAGTGTTAGAATGGTGCTGTGAGGAGAAACACTTTTATTTCTCCTCTTTTTTGCTTTTTCTGTGTGCTGCATTCTGCAGAACACATAGAAAGAGCGAAATGCCATTATTGATTTTTTATGTGCAGGAAAGTGTTCCTACCTGCACATAAACAATCATTAAATAATGCAGATTTGCTACTTCTATGTGTGCTGCAGAATGCAGTCCACATAGAAGTGACAAATCACCATTACTGATTGTTTATATGCAGGAAGGGACACCTTCCTGCAAATAAAAAATCCTTCCCTGCAACGTAGGCACCCTTGCACTGTGGTGCAAGGGGGCCTGTGTTGGCGCTAGGTAGCTAATTTTAGCACCAGCGCTGAAGAAAAAACACAGGGGTGCACAGTCTTGTTGTAAATGCAGTGCATCCCTGCATTTTGGTAATGGTGCTGCTCCGTGCTCTGACATTTTCTTATAAATACGCCCCTAAGTTTTGGAGTGTCACCAGTTGCAGAACTCTTTCAGGATGTCATTGGTCGCATAATACAGCCAATGATTCCAATTACAGTAATGACATGCTAATTTATGGGGCCTCATGACAGTTACATGATAAAGCTCCTACATAAGTGTGTTGTATACTTGCCGATGAAGGTCTCACTTCAAATGCGGCAAAATGTGAATTTTACTCAAGTTCTATGGTCATATCTTTTCTGATGGTCAAGCATCAGAAAAGCATACCTCTCTGGCCACAGGCGGATGGTGTTGTGTAGAGATTTACGAGCACCCACAAGAAGACCGTTCAGTGCACGGCGCTGGAAAAGCTTGAACTCAAATCAGTTCTTCAGTCAACACTTCATGCATACAGGTCAACTTCACATTCAATCACGGGTGAAAGCCCTGCCACCTTAATGCTTGAGAGAGCTACCACAATGGACCACTGAGAGATCTATTGCCATTGATAAACTTTGCTGTACTGATTTGTCTCACAAACGCAAAATGAAGACCTATGTGGAAAGACGTAGCTGTGCTCAGGGCAGTGTTAAAATAGGAGGCCAAGTTATTGTAAGGCAGAAACGGAATGTAAGTCTGATGCTCCTTTTGGTACTGACTGAGGGTTGTGACTAGTAAAGGACACATGATGACTGCTCACCATCCTGGAAAGTCCATTGCTTGAAATTCTTCGCATTTCAAGCACCTGCCTCGCGATCCGCCAACTCCAGATGTCAGAAGTGAGACTGATCTGTCTGAGAATCCAGAGAACCCAACCACTGTACCAATGTCTCTGTCACCAGTGCCAGTTATGTACACTTCTCCTGTATCTCCGCAGTCTCACATGACCAGATTTTGGAGATTGATTCAAGCACCAAAACAAATTACTGAAGAGTTGTGATGTGTATATATATATATATATATATATATATATATATATAGATATATATATATATATATATTATTTTTACTTTTTATTTAACAAAGGCAGAGATTTATTGTCTTGTGAGTTAGATATGATGGAACCCTTTTGTTTCCTGATAGACTCCGTAGAACAGTGATGTAAGTGTGTGGTGTGGGTGATAGAATTTATGATGTAGAATGTTCAGCTAACGGTTACACGCTGAGGAATAAAGACATTTAATAACAAGCTCCGTGTGTGGTGTGATCATTTGCAAGTACCCGGGTTGGGGAGGACGCTACAGCTTCAAATTTGTTTTAAAAAACTGTTTAATATGTGCATCATAACCAAAGAAAATAAAGATAGGAGAGATAAGGTAATGCAGCACCCATTGCACATGCTTGTACTTACTGATACCCCTCCTCCTTCAGGCTCAAATTATTTGCGTAAAACATTTGATTATTATTTAGAGTGGATGACTACCACTTCAAGAATAATCACAACTCTTCTCAGGATGAACCCTCAAAGTCACTAAAATAATCTCACCTCAACTCCCTGGTAGCTATTGCACAGGGCACCGGCTTATCTTAGGGCAATGTGTAAAGTATTTATGCAGTACCCAGACAGTAATAAAGCTGAAATGCAACCCCAAAAATATCACAAACCAAATTGGAAAAATATCATAAAATTTAAAGTCAAAATGATACCAAAATGACAAAAATCCAATCAGTGGAATGATAGATATGAGTGTTTAAAAATGTAAGGGAAAATAACATCAAAGAGCACAAGACTCAATGATAGTCTGTGGTAGCAGCAGACTGAGACCTAGGTGCAATTTCAGGCTGACTGCAATGGAGTGTGTGTTGGATACACAAACCAGGTTCATGTTCATCCTGGTCAAATATTTTACTTTCTGGCTTAGTCTTTTAAGTCCTACCCCACCACAAGAGTATAATTCTAGAGCAGGACCTCAGGGGAGCACTTAGAGACTCACAGGGTTTCAGCCAGAGGCCAACAACAGTGTTCAGTCCATGTCCTTTTGCCACTGGTTAGCTAAGCACTTCCAGGAAAAGGCCTCTTGCATTTTGATTCTCCCTAAAGCCACATCTGAGGTTAATTATTTAATCCTCGGCACAAGAGGGAGCAGATCCAGTCCTTCAGGCTTCCTCTCAGGTCACAGCCAACAGGTCCAGTACTCTTCTAATCTTCAGCAGTTCCAGAAAGTATTCTGTAGTGAATGCCTGGAGGTTCTACATTTAAGCATGGAACCAGCTTTGAGAATGGGGTGATGCCTGGGAATGCCCCAGTCACTAGGGTAAAAGTTTCTGGGGCCAACCATACCCTCTATTTCAGTAGTTCCTGTTTGCCTTTCTGCAAACGGGACCAAAATGCCTTTGGCCACACTAAACATGGTCTCTCAGGTTTGTGTGTGTGTGTGTGTGGGGAGTGTACTATGGTAATTGTAGTATCTTCCCACACATAACACTAAAATCCAGTTAGAGGCAGGCAACGTACTCACAACAAAGCCAGTGGCAGAAGTCTGGTAGGACAAAAGCAGGGCCCTCCACCAACCAGACAGTGGATAGACAAGTATTGCCTTTGCATCGCGTTCTCTCCCTTTCAAATGTACCTCAAGTGTCAAGCAGGATTTAACAGTGTATAGTCAAAAGAAGGCCCACAGCCCCTACTGTTAATTCAGTGGAGTTCAGAGTAGTCATCTCTGTCCATTTAGATCAGCCTACTGTTTGCTCCCGGAAGGCATGCCACACTAATTCAAGGCTAATTCTAAGGCTGAGCACAGGCTGAGAGTATACTAATTAGCCTTGTAACAGTTAAGGCCAGTAAAAGGCAACATTCTTAAAAGCTACTTTTCTTTAACATTTATTGAAAATCCAACTTCACCATTGAATTAGATAATAACTATTAAGATAGGTGTACCATTATTTTTTCTGTCTAGTCCCATTCCTGTGATATAGTATTAGTATTTTAATCTGTACTTTGGTTTTCTACATAGGGCAGCAAGGTCTGCTACAGCGATTAAAGCTTTTTAGGACCATGTCATTGTAGAGACACAGAAGCATTAATTTTCCACATATTCTCATTTTAAATACCATGCACCCTACCTTGTGGGCTCCTAAACGAGTTTGGCAGGTCACAGTACATGTTTTACACAATTACAAATAGGCAACAGTGGTAGGAATGAAGCCATGATTACACTGCCACTGTAGAGGATGTCACAGTAGGTGCTACAGTCCACTAGTGGCATTTGAAATTCAGGCCCTGGGTACATTTTTGACACCATATACTAGGGACTTCCAGGCAGTTTCAATACACCAGTTAGGTGTATGCCAATTCGACCATGTTAAAAGTGGGAGTATGGGTACTTTAATACTGCTTAGATGGGGTAAAGCGCACAGAGTTCTGAGGCCAGTAATCAACAATAGGGTCCAGTGCAGGCAAACAAGCATTAGCAAAGCCAATAGGTCTTGCTTGTGTGAGAGTTAGTGCGATTGGCATTGTTAATGACAATGTATTTTACCAGTGTGTTATGGAGTGGATGTTTGTGGTGTTGAATTATGTGGGTTGAAATTGTTAGTTGTGGAATTGTGTGGGGTGGAATTGTGTGCTGTGTAGTGGATTTGCGTAGTGGAATTATGTGGTATGGTGTGCAGTGGAATTATGTGGATAGTAATTATGTGGTATTGAGTGTAGTGGAATTATGTGGAGTGGGATTGTGTGTTATGGAGTATAATTATGTGGAATGGTATTTTGTGTTGTGGAGTGGTATGTAGTGTAGTTTAATTATGTGGTGTGCTGTTGACCTTTGTGGCATGATGTGGGATTCTGTGGTGCGTATTGTATGTATGTGGTGTGTTGTGTAATTGCGTTGTTAAGTTGAATTTTGTGGTCCGGTGTTGAATTATGTGTTGTGGAATGAAAATGTGTGGCGTTGAATTGTGTAGAGTAGAACTGTGTGGCATTGAGTTAAATTGTGCTGATTGGAATTATGTGCGAAGGTGTGGAGGGTATTTATGTGGATTGTTGCTATGTGACAGAGTGGTTTTATGCGGGGGGCATTTATGTAGTATTGAATAGAGTATTATTATGTTGAGTTGAATCATGTTGCATTGAGTGGTACTATACGGAGTGTAATTATGTTGAGTGATGTTGAATTATGTGGCGGCTAATTGTTTGTTGTGGAATTGTGCGTCATACTAAACATCCAGATATGCTACACAGAATGACAAATCTTAAGGTGCACTCATATACCATAGAGGTGGGCGAGCCGCTTGAAACTCGAAAGCTACTGAAAGCTCTAAAGCCACTGAAAACCTTGCGCCAGGCTCAGCTTGCTATTTAACGGCAAGTCCAAAACAAGCTGAGCTTTCATGTGGCTACTCCTGCTATCCATGCCTTACCCTTCCAGGCAAAGAGATAACATCCTTACATTAGCATTTGAGATAAAATGGAGATACACATAGCTACTCATTTAGTGAATAGCTTGTACAAAGTGAAACCAGAAAAACAGGGATTAATCGGGAATTTCCATTTAACTAAATTGTATGATCTTAGGC
The DNA here is from genome assembly GCF_964204655.1 of Triturus cristatus. NCBI lineage: Eukaryota > Metazoa > Chordata > Amphibia > Caudata > Salamandridae > Triturus > Triturus cristatus. The sequence goes on from NC_140588.1 coordinate 497,086,060, forward strand.
AAATATTTTATTTCACCAGTCTTCCTTTTGCTTCATTATCACATATGAAAGTACCTTCAAATATGTGACTTCAGAATACGAACTATACAAAATTGTATTGCCTTTTGATTTATTAGACTATAATGTTGTGCCTATAAGAATCTGGGCTGCGTATGGAGTGCACATGAAAACTGACTTGCCTCTGAGGTCACTAATGGCACTATCTCCAGGGTGCAGGCGGGACAAGAATGGTTCTAAATTTAGATTTAAAAAATATCACTTTTAATAAGTGCCTCTAAGTGCAGTGGTTGGTAATGTCTATTGCCCTAAGCTCCTGCTTGATTTTATAGGGCTGATTGTGCTGTGGTCACACATTAATCATCAGTATGCACAAAAGAATCACCAACTAAAGGCCCCTTCTAGGCATGACATCAATATTGGTGTAGCAAGTGCACTAGACAGACATATGCAAGCATAGAAAAGAGGCACACCCACCCCAAATGGGTATAAAAAAGGTGCAATTGCAGTGCAAGTGGGCCCATCACACCTTAGGCACCCTGGTGTCAATACACCTGCTGAACCTATGACAGTAATGTGCTTAGACACTGACCGCATGCAGGATTAGCTCACCGCAATTTAAGCAGGAATGACAAAGGCTACCCCCAGGCTCTCAATAATGAAACTTGATGGCTTCATTGCCCATTCAGCTGCAAACATTCATGATATGTATACAAGACAAAAAACCTTTGCCATGAACAATCTCTGTTGTGCAAAGTAAAAGACCTTTGAACCATGACAATAATTCCGAACTGATAACAAGGCTCTGGCCCTCTCTCATCTCGTGAAGACAACACCGTGGCCGCAGAATTGTATCTTTCCAGTGGCCCTTCTAGTAACATACCTCTTGCAGGCACTTACCAGAGTCTCAGGATATTCATGAAATCCTCCATGGTCACACGGTCGAGCAGCATGAAATCTGCCTTCCCAAACTCCAGACTCTCCTGCTCGGCTTCCCCATAACTAGGCCTAAAAGTTGGTGACCAATGATCAAAAGAAATGAAGACAAAACTAAAAGAGCCCAGGACGCCCGCAGCTGAAGTGCAGCTTCAGTTTGAGTTTGTGGAGCTGGGGCATGGAAGAAGCCTTTCAAAACAAAAGTATTCTAAAGGTTGGCTGCTAGAGCAGAGGGTGGGTGAAGCCCTGTCTATGTGTAACCATAGGGTGTGTGCTTTCTTCGGTGCTGTCACTGTGTGGAGAATGAGAAGTGTTCAAGAGTCATGCAGTTTTTCTGTTGAGCTGCCATTAAATCAGTTAACGACTGCAGAGGGCCATGGTGACCAAACACAGGGCAACCGTGCAGAACTGGACAGGATCAGGGACCTTCCCAAAAGGTTTAGGACTCTGGAAAACCACATTGGCTGGGGTAAAGTCACTCCAATGTCAAACAGAAGACACAAACTGGGAGCAGTAAGAATTCTCTACAGTAGATACTAGCGTTATGAAGTTTGAATGTGTAACCATTCCCAATTGCTACAAAGTAAGGAGATTCTCCCTCCTAAGATGGCAACTACCAGCCGTCCCAACACAATTGCAGGCTCGCTCACGTGACTCCATTGTTGCAATGCCACACCCCTGCACTGAACATTCTATGTACTCCTCGCTCCGGCCCTGCAAAAATGGCCGGGGAACACAACGCCCCGTTTGACCTAATCCAACCCTGAGAAGGGTCAGCTATGTAAAAGGGCGTTGAAGCGAAAAGCAACATGACCCCATATGGGTGCGGGAGTTTAACAAATCTGAGCATGAATGTGTGTGTTTTGAGTTGCTGAGAAGGAAACGGTGTCAAGTTTAGGGTCTTTCTTACCAGTCCTGTGGCGTCGGGACGGTTTCCAGCTTCGGTTCTTGTAAGTCCTGGTTTGTCTGAGATAGGAGCGACCCCTTCCGGTAGCCACGGTGCTGCCGACAATGAAAGCCTATCAGCCAGTGCTCTCCAGAAGGAGTCCCAAGAGGAAAACCTCGGAGGGAAACAACCTCTGATGATGATGAGACTCCAGGAATGAGGGAGAAGACAAGGAGCCAGAAAACACTGGAAGACCAGGAGCCCAAAAGGAACCAGGAGAAAACTGAAAGTCAAGCTGGAGCAGAAGTCGCAAGGTAACCAGGAACGCCAAGAGAAGGAAAGGATCACCAAAATAAGAACCGAGGAGCTGACAGGAGCGAGGGCACACCAGCAGGAACAAGGAGTGTTGCAACGCAAGGAAGGAAAGGTTCTGATCACTTATATACTGAAAAACAGGAAGTGACATACAGGAACAGGAAGTGACATACAGGAACAGTAAGTGACAAAACAGGAAGGAGAGGTGTCTTCATCTTGGTTAGGGAAAAGAGTGAAGTGCATTACAGAAAGATCACCATGTTAGGAAGGTAAGTAACCCTCCCCTATTGCTTTCTGGGAGCAAGGTAAAGAGGAGAGCAACAATATGGTCCCTGAGGAAGGGGGATCACCAGATGCCCACACCAGGTGTGTGTAATGTCCCAAGGTGCCTCAGGAAGCGGATGGGCAGCGTAAAAGTAAGCGGCATGCCCAAAAACCAACAGGCGTTGCGGGTGCTTACCGTCGCAGTAACTCAAAGGATTAAAAAAAACAGCTGTTTACACAGAGTCCTGATTGTTCCTGACTAGCATGAAGGCAAGATATTGGGCCATATGTAGGTAGCCTCACATTTACCGATTCATAAATACCGAATTTTACCGATTCGGTATTTATGAATCGGTAAATGTGATGTAGGTAATGAATCGGTAAAGTTTACCGAATCGGAAAAATTCGGTAATTATGAATCGGTATTTACCGATTCGGTAATGAGGCATACCGTCCCATTGATTCCTATGGGCCTGGAGGCCCATAGGAATCAATGGGCAGGTATGCCTCATTACCGATTTGGTAAATACCGATTCGGTAATGGGGGGAGCATATGCAAGGGTGGCAGGGTGTCACATTGACACCCTGTTGCACACCTGAATCTTGCATGTGTGCACATGTGGCGCACATACATGCCCTAAGGGCATGTATGTCTGCCACATGGCACTCTTAAATCTGCAAAATATTGCTTTTTGCAAGGTATTCGTTATTTATCACCAACCTATATTTGGTGGTAAATAACGAATTTCTAATACTAATTTTCACTCTTTAGAGTGCTCCCTACATCTGATTTCTGGATTCGGTATTTACCGAATCGGTATTTTACGGATCGGTATTTTACGGATTTTTTAATTTCCGATTCGGTAAATACCGAATCCAGAAATCAGCCCCCTACATAGCAAATGCCTAAATACCGGTCGGTAACGGGATATTTACCGAATTTCGGCCGTTACCGACCGGTATTTGGCTTCCTACATGAGGCCCATAGTGTAGAAATGACAAATGTGACTGAAAGAATTTAGCATATTCGAATCATATTTTTCTTTAACGTTGGCCTAAAAAACTATGTTGTCCTGCGAAACAAGATAAATATTAATTCCCTCATGTGGTTGCTGTTTGCAATAGCATCTCTTTTACAATAATATGATAACAGTTTTTTAAAGTAAGTTGAACACTTATGGTGGCATTTCTTCTGCATATCTTGTTGCAGTGATGTATATTTTGTAAAATAAGAATACAATTTTTACTTTAAAATTACCAGATATCAAAATAATTTTCTTACAACAATGTTTTAGTTCTAACATTACTACAAGCAGAGTTGTGTTATTACCTTTGTCATTCTGTAGTAAATTATTGCAAAATATGAACATATGTATGCAGATCAAATTGGGAAGTTGAAACATAATTTGCAGATACTTTTTCTTCTCTCAAGCATAATCGTAATTTTGCAAATAATGATATTAAATGAGAAAGATATGGGGCACGTCTGTCATGATATTGTCCAGAACTGGAGGCAGAAGAGGTAATGGAGGAAAGGCGTACAGGAGTTTGTCCTTCCATTGCAGGCGGAATGCATTACCTAACGAGTGTCTTGGAGAAAAACTCCAACATGGAGCATTCTTAACTTTGCATATTCTCAAGGGTGGAAAATAAATCTAGCCAGGTTGTACAACACTGAACAAAGACCCCCCATGCCACCTAGAAATGGAGGCATGACTTATGGTCCACCAGACTACTCCTAGTCCGCTTGTCTCCTCTGGCGTTCAGAGTCTCCTCTAGGTGGTTGGCGACCCCAGTGATGTTTTTATGGTTAAGCCACCTCCACAGGATAGCGTTTTGTTGGCATAGGATCCAGGACCCCACACTCCCTGCTGGTTGAAGTACCAGATAGCAGTCATGTTGTTTGTGAGGAATTGCGCCAGGCTCTCTTTGATGGGTTGCAGGAAGACCTTCAGTGCCAAATGGATCACCCAAAACTGCAGAAGATTGATGTGGAGCTGGTTCACCATCAGACACCAGAGGTCTCAAATCTCCACCTTCCAACCCCCCCCAACCCAGAAGTGGGTAAGGAAGAATGGACTGCTGCAGACCAGGTTGGCATCCGGAGTCACCACTGCAGATTGTGTTCTGTCTCCTTTGAGATCTGAATGAAGTCAGAGAGGCAGCCCTGATGCTGGGCCCAGTGACACTTGAGTGTCCACTGCAGGAACCAAATGTGCCACCTTGTGTATGGGGCAAAAATGGTACTTGATGTCAGGAGATCAATAAGCCTCAGAGTCACCCTCGCTGACATCCATGATTCATTCCAAAGCATCGAGGATTGAGATCATATCCTGAATGAACCGGTCTCACAGCAGCAGATGAAGGGCTTTGAAGGCTAGCATGTCTAAAATTGCCTTATTGAATGGAATTCTCTGGCAAGCCTTCAGCTCATTGATGGTAAAACACAACGATGTCAGGAGTTAGGTCATAATACGGAGGTGGTCTACGACTGACTGTGACAAACCCAGCTTCTCTAGCCTTACATCGAGGTACGGGAACACATGCACTCCTGATCTCAAAAGATGCACAATGGTTACTGCCATCTGTTTTGTGATCTCCTGGGGAGCTGCTGTAAGTCTCAAGGGGAGCACTGTAAATTGGAAACGTTCCTGACCCACTTTGATCTATAGATTTCACTGTGCGACTGCAGGCCAGGTATATAGAAATATGCATCCTGCAAGTACAAAGACACCATTCATTCTCTTGGATTGAGAGTTGACAGGATTTAAGGCAGAGTGAGCATTTTGAACCTGCGCTTATTCAAAAAGGCATTTAGAGGACTGAAGTTAACATTAGGCCTGAGGCCTCTGTCTTTCTTCTAAATGAGGAAGTAACACAAGTAGAATCCATCTCTGCTCTCTAGGTGTGGTTCCATTTGATGTTCAATGTCACCCTTGGGCAGTAGAAGACTGATTTCCTGCATCAGGAGGATACTGGAGTGATCCTCCAAACGAAGTATTGGTGTGGGGGAAGACACAATTGGGAGGAAATGAACATTCGAACATATTTTCATTACTTCTCCAGCCAATTAAATAATGCCAGCCTCTTCTTCTAAACTATTTAAACCTCACCAGTTTCTACTTTTCACATACTTTCAATCAATCTGACAAATCTAGTATTTATTAGGACCCACTGAGCTTATTCAACTTAAGTTTGTAACTTGGAATACCCTTGACCAACGCTATTATTAATTACCATTTAAATCTATTAATATTGCATTCCGTGTCAGGACTAATGCCAATGAAAATAATACCCATACTAAAGTTCTGCCGCCTATCTTCTACACCACCCAATTCTAATCTACTTAAACCAATCGTTCACACAACCTCAGTCAAATATGTGCCTTTTATCTGCTCAGCTTTCCATTTATCTAATTCATCATGATGAGCATAACAAACACTTTCACCACAAGCAAGTGAACCGAAAAATCTTTGAATATGTACTCAACATATACAAGATTTTCTCATCTTGGTAGATTTTAACTTTGACTGGGACACTGTCAACTGAAAGCCTTTCACCACATGTAAGAAATTGGGTTGTTAGTTGAGGGGGAAAGGGGGGGGGGGTGAAACCCTACTCAAGGGCCAGCAACATTTGTTGTCTAGATAAACCACAAAAAGTCACTAAATTAGCCAGTGCTTAACCATCTGGTAGCTTAGCACGAAAGTAGCCAGGCTTAACTTAGGTGCAATATGTGAAGTGCTAATGCAGCACCTACGGAGTAATAAAATGATAAGACAACACAAGAAAAATTCCACACAAATTTTGAAAAATACCCTACATTTTAATGAATTATTTGACACCAAAGAGACAAAAATCGAATCCGTAAACCAAAGTTGTGAATTTTTGAAGTTTAAAGTGAAAATTAGCCCCTAAGAGATCAAAGCGCCAACCGCGGACATCTAGTTGCATGAGACCGGGGACAGTTATGGCCGAAAGTAATGGAGTTTAGTTCAGATATACAAAGTGGATTGCCTCTGGTCTCTGCTATTTTGAAGAAAATGTTGGAGAAGGTAATGTTCAGCTGGGCCAGAATGCCGGTGGTGTCTGAGGAGGAGGTGTTGTCGTCGAGGAGCAGCTAAATGAAGGTGCGGTGAAGATTTCTACATTTGGACGTAGTCTCTTTTTTGGAAGTCAAAAATCTCCAGTGGACTGTAGCTGCAGGCTGTAGCTGATGAGGAGTGCACAAGGCCAGTTACCCCTTCTAATAGGACCTGCTGAACAGGATTTGCTGCTGCGGTGATGAACTTCGTTACAAAAAACAAATGATGGACGGAATGCTGACAATGCAGACATTCTCCCCCAGTCAAGAGATCTGGGTTAAATCCATCGTTCTTTTGCCCACTACACCACCCCAGTTTAGACATGGCCATATGCAAATCAGTCTTGACCCTGTGCCTCATGGGAACAGTCCAGCCCGAACTGCCAAACCATGTCTTCCCTGGACCGGAATCAAGCATCCTAGGACCAGTTTCTGGCTATCAGCCGTCATCAGCCAGGATAGCTTGACTCCAGTGGCGTAGTGAGCACGGGTCCCACGTCTGGGAATACCCATCCCACTTAGGGCGAAAAGCGTTACAAAAAACAAATGATGGACGGAATGCTGACAATGCAGACATTCTCCCCCAGTCAAGAGATCTGGGTTAAATCCATCGTTCTTTTGCCCACTACACCACCCCAGTTTAGACATGGCCATATGCAAATCAGTCTTGACCCTGTGCCTCATGGGAACAGTCCAGCCCGAACTGCCAAACCATGTCTTCCCTGGACCGGAATCAAGCATCCTAGGACCAGTTTCTGGCTATCAGCCGTCATCAGCCAGGATAGCTTGACTCCAGTGGCGTAGTGAGCACGGGTCCCACGTCTGGGAATACCCATCCCACTTAGGGCGAAAAGCGTTACAAAAAACAAATGATGGACGGAATGCTGACAATGCAGACATTCTCCCCCAGTCAAGAGATCTGGGTTAAATCCATCGTTCTTTTGCCCACTACACCACCCCAGTTTAGACATGGCCATATGCAAATCAGTCTTGACCCTGTGCCTCATGGGAACAGTCCAGCCCGAACTGCCAAACCATGTCTTCCCTGGACCGGAATCAAGCATCCTAGGACCGGTTTCTGGCTATCAGCCGTCATCAGCCAGGATAGCTTGACTCCAGTGGCGTAGTGAGCACGGGTCCCACGTCTGGGAATACCCATCCCACTTAGGGCGAAAAGCGTTACAAAAAACAAATGATGGACGGAATGCTGACAATGCAGACATTCTCCCCCAGTCAAGAGATCTGGGTTAAATCCATCGTTCTTTTGCCCACTACACCACCCCAGTTTAGACATGGCCATATGCAAATCAGTCTTGACCCTGTGCCTCATGGGAACAGTCCAGCCCGAACTGCCAAACCATGTCTTCCCTGGACCGGAATCAAGCATCCTAGGACCGGTTTCTGGCTATCAGCCGTCATCAGCCAGGATAGCTTGACTCCAGTGGCGTAGTGAGCACGGGTCCCACGTCTGGGAATACTCATCCCACTTAGGGCGAAAAGCGTTACAAAAAACAAATGATGGACGGAATGCTGACAATGCAGACATTCTCCCCCAGTCAAGAGATCTGGGTTAAATCCATCGTTCTTTTGCCCACTACACCACCCCAGTTTAGACATGGCCATATGCAAATCAGTCTTGACCCTGTGCCTCATGGGAACAGTCCAGCCCGAACTGCCAAACCATGTCTTCCCTGGACCGGAATCAAGCATCCTAGGACCGGTTTCTGGCTATCAGCCGTCATCAGCCAGGATAGCTTGACTCCAGTGGCGTAGTGAGCACGGGTCCCACGTCTGGGAATACCCATCCCACTTAGGGCGAAAAGCGTTACAAAAAACAAATGATGGACGGAATGCTGACAATGCAGACATTCTCCCCCAGTCAAGAGATCTGGGTTAAATCCATCGTTCTTTTGCCCACTACACCACCCCAGTTTAGACATGGCCATATGCAAATCAGTCTTGACCCTGTGCCTCATGGGAACAGTCCAGCCCGAACTGCCAAACCATGTCTTCCCTGGACCGGAATCAAGCGGTGATGAACTTAGCAGAAGCTACCGTGAAGTAAGGCCGATGGGCAATTGACCATGGGGGGATTGGTGAGCAGACAGGTCAATGTCTCCTCTTGGTTCTCAGAGCACAATTTGGCAGGACATTTTGTAAGGCCCAAGTTTTGGATTTGGGCTATCTGGGCTCCTTTACCACCACGTCCAAGTGTACAGGAGGGTCAGGACTCACTCAAGCTGAGTCCAGGTACATATTCAAGATGGTTGGAGCCTTGAGCCATGAGGCTCTGATCAGGAGGACAGCCAACTAGCCTTTAGAGTCACTCTGGTAGTCTTGTGCTCAAGCAGAAAAGCAGGTCTCAAGTAGCAGGGCAGGCCTCTAAGGGCAAAGGGAAGGCTTCAGGCAGCAGACAAGTCACTTGAGAGACCTTCTGCAGGTCTAGAAGTGAACCTAAGAGTGCCTCTAAAGGTCTGAAATTGTATATCTGCTGCCACTATTGAAGTGAAAGAAAGTTCAGGAACTTTACCCCACAGAAGTACCTGGTATGTCCTGAATCCCTCCCCTGGTCCCAGGTTGTCTGAAGTTACAATAGGCTAGTGCGAAGGTGTGTGTGTGAGTTGAGGTAGTGTCTTTGAAGTACAAGTGGGACTATGCACAGTTCCGCCCTCTCATCCTGCTAGGATGGCCCATCCAGCCAACACCTCACCCCTCTACTATGTGGCTGTCTGGGCGGTATACAAAAAGGCCAACTCCCAACCACACCTAGTCATGTGACCCAGGAACAAGCTGATGGCTGCTAATAGGACAAGACAATGCCAACTTTCAGAATTTTGATTAGTAATCTCATTTAAGAGGATTTTAAATTACAATTACTTAGATGCCAAACATGAAATTTGACCTGCTCCCAAAAACAGTTAGCACTTTTTAAAAGTAATTGTGATTGCATTTATATAGCGCTTACTACCCCTGACGAGGCATCAAAGTGCTTTTAGGCGAGGAGCATGCTACTCAGGAACCCAGAAAGGATTAGTGGTGGAATAGTGCAGGGAAATATGTATTAATTTGAGCGGTGGATCTGCGAGTCTGTTAATTGAATTGAATAGGATAATGGAGGGATAGAAGAGGGAAGAGTCTAGAAAGTGTTATTTGGGAGATCATAGTAGTAAGATGAGGCTTGGGATGAGTAAAAGGAGAGATGGGGATGGAAGAGTCTCTAGAAAGAGATAAGGGAAATCATAGTAGTAAAATGAGTTTTGGGATGAGTCAAAGGAGGGACACATGAGGAAAGAATTTAGAAAGGGCTGCTTGGGAGATAATAGTAGTAAAATTAGGTTTCGGGTGAACCAAGCAGGGATAGAGGGGGGAAGAGTCTAGAAAGGTTTATTTTGGAGATCGCAAGTAGTAGAATGATGTTTGGGATGAGTCCGAGAGTGGAGATAGAGGATATATTAAGAGAGGTATAGGGTGAGACAGAGTAGTGCATTAGATAGAGTCAAGGGTGTTTTATTTCTTCAACACCTGCCTTGATCACACAGCAATCGCCACACACACAAGGCTTTTAAAAAGCAGAGTAGCGCGGTCACATGACTTGTGATTCTCAATAGGCAGCAAAGACAGACTTCAAATTATGAAACGAAAGCAGGTACACAGAAAAATGCCAATCAGCTTTCAAACAAATCAATATTGTTTGCAAATCTTGCTACAATTTTGGTTTTAAATTATATTATTAATTCATGATTAAAGCAACAATTAAAATGTCTTTGTCACTAAAAACAAGCTTATTACTATTTTGAATACGTGCTAGTACAAATGTGATAAACATGGCTTAACACAATTACTCGTGGCACAATGAGTCTCTAGAGTCAAGGGTGTTTTATTTCTTCTACAGTAGGAGTAAAGTAATGCATATATGGATACATAACTATACAGAAAGGGTATTACCTACTGGTGGTCGCCAGTATGTAGATATAGTTAGGACCTATTTTCCATAGGAAATCCGCAACATTCTATTTGGAATAACTTTGGCGCCGATTGACGAATCTTCGCGAAATTTTCAAAACTTTTGGCCAGCTCCGGTTCGCTCTTATCCTGAAAGTTTCACAGTGATTCGTCAAGTGGGGGCAGAGAAAAAAGGGGGGTCCCAAAACACATTTTCCCCATGTAATTTCCCATAGGACCTTTAGCCGCAGCTACAGCCCGAACTGCTGAACGGAATTACACCAAATTTGGCAAAGAGGTAGTCCTTAGTTCAGACTCATGCCTTTTGCTTAAATGGTGTAAATCCGTTGAGTAGTTCCTGAGAGAATGACATTTAAAAGTACATATATATCTATGGCCTCGGAGGATCCACGTACCGTATGCGCACCCAGCGCGCACTCTGCCGCGCACAAGCTGCTTTCTAACTGGCTGTCAACACTCCAAATCAAGAAGTGTTGGCAGTCATCTGCCCTGCTCTCTCTTCCAAATAGCAAAGCAGATTGCTTTTCCATGTGGAAAAGCAATGCTGGCTCCCGCAGGATGCGGGGAGCCAGCTGGGACTATGGGGGGATTGGAGACCCCCCCCACGGTCCCCAACGGAGTGGGCCAGCCCTGGGGGATGGGGTCCCCGGGGCCATAAGTGGCCCGGGAGTGGGGCCATGCTGCCCCCCTCCCCAAAATGAAATAATAATTAAAAAAAAAAAAGAGCCGGCCCGGGGGATGGGGTCCCCGGGGCCATATGTGGCCACAGGAGGGGGGCAAGGCAGCACCCCCTCCAAATAAAAATAAAAAAAGGCCCATGTCCCGGGGGATGGGGTCCCCAGGGCAGATTATGGCCTCGGGAGGGGCCCACGCGGCCCCCTTCCCGATATTATAATAAAAAAAAAATTGGGGGCAGGCCCTGGGGGATGGGGTCCCCAGGGCCAAAAAATTAGAAAAAGGAGGGGGGCTACAGAGCCCCCGTCTTAAAAAAAAAACGTTAAAAAACGAGATCGCGGACGGAGGCCACGCCCCCTCATTGCACCACTCTGAAAACGTGCCCCCTGGCGCGTTTGCAGAGGGGGAACAAATTCCACTTGAATACTGGGGGTCCCTGGGGGCCAACTAGCCCACCAGGTACCTCCAGTATGTGCCAGGGAGCTGCATTGCAGAGAGGTGTTCTGAGGCCACGCCCCTGTTTACACCTCTCTGCAACACAGCTCTGTTGCGCATACTGGAGGTACCTGGTGGGCTAGTTGGCCCCCAGGGACCCCCAGTATTCAAGGGGAGTTAATCCCCCAACTTAAAACGCTCCACGGGGCGCGTTTGCACAGTAGTGAAGGGAGGGGGCGGGGCCTGAGTTCACATGTGTGCAAACACGCCCTGTGGCGCGGTTTAAGTTGAGGAATTAATTCCTTGTCAATGTCTGAGGGTCCCTGGGGTGCAACTAGCCCACCAGCTACCTCCAGACCCTTAGGATTGAAGGGGACTTAATCTCTCAACTTAGAACGGTGACAGGGCGCGTTTACACAGTGGTGAAGCGAGGGGACGGGGCCTTACGTGATGTGTGCAAACACGCCCTGTGTCGCGCTTTAAGTTAGGGAAAAAATTCCACTTCAAACCTGAGGGACCTGGGGGCCAACTAGCCCACCAGGTACCTCCAGTAAGCGCTACAGAGTTGCGTTGCAGAGAGGTTTAAAAGGGGCATGGCCTCGGACTACCTCTCTGCAACGCAGCTCTGTGGTGCTAACTGGAGGTACCTGGTGGCCTAGTTGGCCCCCAGGGACCCTCAGGACTCAAGGTGAATTAATCCCCCCAACTTAAAACCTGCCAGGTGGCGCGTTTGCACAGTGGTGAAGGGAGGGGGCAGGGCCTTATGTGACATGTGTGTATTTATGCAATCACTCCGCCAAAACCCAAGCACTGATAAATAAATTCACCATGCACTCTCCTTGCAGCACTCTAATCATCCAGTCACTACCCATGCACTCATGCAATGACCCATGCACTAACTGCTACAATCCCCTGTGCACTACCCATGCAGACCTCTAACCACCTACACAGTACTGATTCACTCCTGCAATTACCAGGTAGTACCCATGCACTCCATCAATCCCCCTGTCACTACCCATGCACTCCTCCAATCACCCATCCAGCATCATGCACTTATCTAGTCCCTCTGTCAAAACCCAAGCAGTTATAAAATCACCATGCACTGTCTTTGCAGCACTCTAATCATCCAGTCACTACCCATGTACTCATGCAATGACCCAGGCACTAACACATGCACTGCTACAATCCCCTGAGCACTACTGATGCAGTCCAGCCATCTCCTTGTCACTACCCATGCACTCCTCCAATCACCCAGCCAGCACCATGTACTTATCCAATCACTCCGCCAAAACCCAAGCACTTAAAAATTCATCATGCACTCTCCTTACAGTACTCTAATCATCCAGTCAGTGCCCATGTACTCATGCAATGACCCAGGCACTAACTCATGGCAAATACAGAGGAGGTCATGCTAATCACAGGGGTACCCCAACGCATAGTGTTCGCTAGTGTATGTAGGTGTTTTCACTGTATTCTAAGTGTATTTTAGCATAGCACTGGCTCTAGGCCTGGTTAGTCAGAGTCAGTTACCACCAGTACCCGTCAGCAAAAGTGTGGGGGCACAGAAGGACTTTCTGCTCCTCTGTTGGTTCTTTCTGCATATCTCTTGCTTCTTCCTGCACTTTTCTTCGTCTTTCTGGACTTCTGTTGCCTCTTTCTGCATTTGTCTTGCTTCTTTCTGCACTTTTCTTCCTCTTTCTTCACATGTCCTACCTTTGTAGACATAGTTAGAAATTAGCATTTAAAAAAACGTTGAAATTCACAGAAAAAACCATAGGTTTCAGGGACGTTATAGTTAGAAATTAGCATTTAAAAAAAACTTTGAAATTTACAGAAAAAACACAGGTTTCAGGGATGTTATAGTTAGTTGGACATTTCACTCGTACAAAACTAGAGAAATTTGGCCATTATAGTTAATTCTGCTAACTATAACTCGCGCCCCTGCAATGCACTGCTGATGATGTCACATATTACATCATTCATGACATGGTCAGTGAAATCACTGATGACATCTCAAATGACATCACTACTAAATCATATATCCAGGCACTTATACACCCAATCATTCTTCAATACACCTTGGCATATATATATATAACATATTTAAACTTTATAGAAACACACACTTACTGGATGATGTCATCAGTGATACCATTTGAGATGTCATCAGTGATGTCATCAGTGATGTCACTGACCATTTCATGAATGATGTAATATGTGATGTCATCAGCAGTGCATTGTGGAGGCGGGTGTTATAGTTAGCTGAACTAACTATAACGGCCGAATTTCTCTGGTTTTGTATGAGTGAAATGTCCAACTAACTATAACGTCCCTGAAACCGGTGTTTTTTTCAGTGAATATATATATATGGGGACGGAAGTTTTGTAAAACTGTCACATGACTTTTAACTGAAAAGGCGCGCATGATTGCACTTTGCATTTGCATACTCCACCTATGACCAAGGCAAAAGGTTGCTGAAATGCGTAAGGAGACGGAGTTTTCATTGCGCTGCTGTACCTGTAAATAAAGTGCTTTACTCCGGTATTGGGCCTCACCGTTGTTCTTGGTGGTGTGTCAATGGATGGGTCTCTCTGGGACCATTGTTGTGAGGCCGCCCTGCAGGGTATGGGGCTCCTGTGCCCGGAGGCATGTTGCTTGGATATTTAATCTGGAGCTCGACTCACTCATCGCCACAAGCCCACCGAAGGATATGCTAATTAGCAAATTTGTAGCTTTGCAGGAAGGGATTCAAAGTGGGGTAAGCCCTCATTTTGATCGTGCCGGAGGACAGGCTTTATTGCAGGGACATTATGATACGCAGCACTGGGCACGCAAAACAAGCACTGGACAGTGTGAATTAATTAAACCCACTATTTCTGATGCAGGTATGATAAAGAACTTTGATTTAAAGGCAGACGGATGTTATACGATTCCATGCAGTAAAATACCCACTGAAATGCATCATGGGGACTGAAGCTTTGTAAAACTGTCATGTGACTTTTAACTGAAAAGGCGTGCACGACTGCACTTTGCATGTGCATACTCCACCTGTGACCAAGGCAAAAGGTTGCCGAAACGCGTAAGGAGACGGAGTTTTCATTGCGCTGCTATAACTGCAAATAAAGTGCTTTACTCTGGTATTGGGCCTCACCGTTGTTCTTGATGGTGTGTCAATGGATGGGTCACTCTGGGACCATTTTTGTGAGGCCGCCCTGCAGGGCCTGGGGCTCCTGTGCCCGGAGGCATGTTGCTTGGAGATATATATATATATATATATATATTCTTTTCCTCTACAGTAGGTGTAAAGTAATAAATATATAACTACATAGAAAGGATATACATGTATAGGGAAGATGATATATCGAGATTTTAAGTTGTATAGTACAAACTCAGATTTCAAGTGTCGCTGCATTTAAAGCTTTTTTTTATTCTTTCAATAATGTAGCAAATATAAATATATATATATATATATATATATATATATATATATATATATATATATATATATATGTATATATATGTATATATATGCACCAAAACCTCCTTCTTGCGAATGAGCAGAGACCACGCTGGGGAACACCTTGAAAGCAGTTTTATTCCGTTATGAGGCGAATGCATTTCGGCTGTACATCAGCCTTCGTCAGCGCCATAGTGTCCAGGAGGCTTTCAAAATCACGATCCTGAGTCCTGCTGCCCTCTTATTGGCTGAGGGCCCGCTCCGCCCCCTGTAGTGGACTTCTCACCTGTTGTCAGTTCATATGGTGTAAACGAACCACAGCACCCAGAATACATCATGATGAGTCCAGGTAGGTGATGCATGGGGGGTGTCTCGCCTAATGGTTATGCGGAATGGCAGAACAGTTCGTGTTTAAAAACCAATATCCTGCTTGCAAAGGAACAAAACGCCTCCTTGGGTCCCCAGACCGTCTCAGCCTTAGATATCAGGGATAGTGTCCGGCGGGGGCAACAGTGGCAATACATGTCGCCCAGCATGTGGTTAGGTAACCTCACTACCGCCTTGCTGTCTCCCCAAAGTCCATGGCGGGCCCCGACCTTCCAATAACTTGGACACACAAACAGCCACAACAGCGGCGCAGCCAGTGACGTCAGGGTCAACTTGCGAGATGGGGATCTCTGAACCGTGTTTCTGGCTCACACGGAAACTATGCACCAAAACCTCCTTCTTGCGAATGAGCAGAGACCACGCTGGGGAACACCTTGAAAGCAGTTTTATTCCGTTATGAGGCGAATGCATTTCGGCTGTACATCAGCCTTCGTCAGCGCCATAGTGTCCAGGAGGCTTTCAAAATCACGATCCTGAGTCCTGCTGCCCTCTTATTGGCTGAGGGCCCGCTCCGCCCCCTGTAGTGGACTGCTCACCTGTTGTCAGTTCATATGGTGTAAACGAACCACAGCACCCAGAATACATCATGATGAGTCCAGGTAGGTGATGCATGGGGGGTGTCTCGCCTAATGGTTATGCGGAATGGCAGAACAGTTCGTGTTTAAAAAACAATATCCTGCTTGCAAAGGAACAAAACGCCTCCTTGGGTCCCCAGACCGTCTCAGCCTTAGATATCAGGGATAGTGTCCGGCGGGGGCAACAGTGGCAATACATGTCGCCCAGCATGTGGTTAGCTAACCTCACTACCGCCTTGCTGTCTCCCCAAAGTCCATGGCGGGCCCCGACCTTCCAATAACTTGGACACACAAACAGCCACAACAGCGGCAAAGCCAGTGACGTCAGGGTCAACTTGCGAGACGGGGATCTCTGAACCGTGTTTCTGGCTCACACGGAAACTATGCACCAAAACCTCCTTCTTGCGAATGAGCAGAGACCACGCTGGGAAACACCTTGAAAGCAGTTTTATTCCGTTATGAGGCGAATGCATTTCGGCTGTACATCAGCCTTCGTCAGCGCCATAGTGTCCAGGAGGCTTTCAAAATCACGATCCTGAGTCCTGCTGCCCTCTTATTGGCTGAGGGCCCGCTCCGCCCCCTGTAGTGGACTGCTCACCTGTTGTCAGTTCCTATGGTGTAAACGAACCACAGCACCAAGAATACATCATGATGAGTCCAGGTAGGTGATGCATGGGGGGTGTTTCGCCTAATGGTTATGCGGAATGGCAGAACAGTTCGTGTTTAAAAACCAATATCCTGCTTGCAAAGGAACAAAACGCCTCCTTGGGTCCCCAGACCGTCTCAGCCTTAGATATCAGGGATAGTGTCCGGCGGGGGCAACAGTGGCAATACATGTCGCCCAGCATGTGGTTAGGTAACCTCACTACCGCCTTGCTGTCTCCCCAAAGTCCATGGCGGGCCCCGACCTTCCAATAACTTGGACACACAAACAGCCACAACAGCGGCGAAGCCAGTGACGTCATATATATATATATATATATTCCAAACAGTTCAAGTAACGTGCGCTCTCAGGAACAAAGAATCCAACAGACGTAGCGGTAAACGGGTGTTTTATTCACAGTGAATAAAACACCCGTTTACCGCTACATCTGTTGGATTTTTTGTTCCTGAGAGCGCACGTTACTTGAACTGTTTGGAATATTGGATTTCCGGTGTGCTCCGCCGGCGTGTGCGCCAACTCCCTTGGGTCCCAGCAACCAGAAGGAGCTTTTTTTGGTGTTGAATATATATATATATATATATATATATATATGTAGTCCTCCAACTCCTTAAACCAAGGATGATGACGCCGTGTGCGGTTGCTTCAAATCCATTATTGTCAAACCATACAATGGCGGTTTGACAGTAAAGGATTTGAAGCAACCATACACGGCGTCGTCATCCTTGGTTTAAGGAGTTGGAGGAATTTATTCCGTACCAACTCATGCAAAGTCCGCTACAAGACGCGCCCTTCGGTTTGGTGAACAGGGGACATACGTGAGAGAACAAACTGAAGATATATATATATATTCACTGAAAAAACCATAGGTTTCTGGGACATATAAAACCAGAGAAATTCGCCTGTTATAGTTAGTTGAGCTAACTATAACTCGCGCATCCCCGCAATGCACTGGTGATGATGTCACATATTACATCACTCATGACATGGTCAGTGACATCACTCATGACATCACTGATGACATCTCAAATGACATCACTGATGACATCATCCAGTGAATGTGTGTTTCTGTAAAGTTTAAATATTTTTCATATATATCTATGCCAAGGTGTATTGAAGAAAGAGTGAATTTACAAGTCCCTAAATGGATTATTTAGTAGGTGTGTGACTGACTGTATAAGTGAGTGATTGAACATGTGTTACTGAATGTATGGTTTAGTGACTAAACTGTGTGAAAGTCTGTATTAGTGTCTCAGTTGGTGTATAAGCGGCTCCATGGGTTGGTGAGAAGCTACATGAGTGTCTATATGGGTTAATAATGTGTTGTCTGAGTATCTGTATGGGTGCCTGAGTGTCTGTATGGGTGGATGCGGGGGGTGTGTGAGTGGGTGATTCACTGGTTGTATGGATTAAAAAGTGCATCTGGGAAGGGCTGTAGGGGTGAGTTAGTGTGTGTATGGGTGAGTTGGTGAGTGAATAAATGTCTCACTGGTATATGAGTGAGTAACTACATATGTTTTAAGGCAGTATATGTGAGTGTTGGAGTATATAAATGACTATACGTGAGAGTAAGTTATTTGAAGAGTGGGTGTATAAAAGAGTGTCTGCTTCTATCACTGATTGTATAAGACAGTAAGTATGTGTTAGTATCTGCATAAATAAGTGATGTGGTGTGTGTATAAATAACACAGTTGGTGTGTATAACTGTATACATGAGTAAATGCCTATGTGATTGATTCTTTGCATGACTGACTAGGTGTGTGAGTAACTCTATGAATGAGTGGTGGACTGTGACTGTTTGTATAGGTGTATTGATGCATATTATAGTACTGTATTGATGAGTAACTGCATGTATAAGTGAGTGGATGCAAGTGTAGACCTAGGAAATAGTGGGTGGTATGTAGTATCTGGCATTGTTGTGTGTATGGTTTCAAAAATAGTAGTCTGTATTTTAGAGTGTGTGTATCAAAGTTTATATTAGGCCATCCGTATGTGCATCAGATTATCACGTGGATGATGTCATCAGTGATGTCATTTGAGATGTCATCAGTGATGTCACTGACCATGTCATGAGTGATGTAATATGTGACATCATCACCAGTGCATTGCAGGCACGCAAGTTCTAGTTAGCTCAACTAACTATAACAGGCAAATTTCTCTGGTTTTATATGAGTCAAATGTCCAACTAACTATAACGTCCCTGAAACCTATGATTTTTTCAGTGAATTTCTAAGGTTTTTTAAATGCTAATTTCTAACTATAACGTCTGTAAAACCTATGGTTTTTTCAGTGAATTTCTAAGGTTTTTTAAATATTACTTTCATATTTTAATATTTATAAAACCAATATTTTTTCTATTTTTTTTTGTAATATTTTGCAACTCTATTATCCTTTTTTTTAAATTTGAAAACTACGTAATTTTTTATATCTTCCCCAAAAAGTATGTATATATATTTTTTTTTTATAGAAAACTAGACTCCCGCACCGGTAGTGTACCAAGCGCCATCACCACGCGAATCCTATCCGTGATATTGCGAAACTCGTTAAGGATGCGCATTTCGTATCTGACGGCTTCGTAGCACCGTGTCCCGCCTAACATCATATACGTATAAGGTCACACCAGCTCCTAGTTTGGTATGCGACGGCTGCGCGGTACCAATACGCGCGTTACGTCATCTACGTATCGGGCTGCACGTACCGTATACGACGAGTGCACTCTGCCAGGCCCTATGTTACGTCATAGACGTATGGTATCGCGCCGGGTACGCCATTACCTCATTTATTTTTTTATGTCTCAAAACTATATCTAAATAAGTTTCAAGTGTATATGAGAGCAAGTGATAATCTAAAATATTTTCCACATTTATATATTTCTAACTGTAATAAACTTATATTTATTCAAAATCGCGTCGGGTGCAGCCTCCTTGCGTGCTCGGTGCGGGCTTGCCATGTGTCCTTAAAAAAAAGCTTTTGATTGGTTTATAACATTTCCCATTGTAACAGTTGGAGGACCCCACCCACTTTAATCATTCTCTCTACACCGTTTGATGAGATACCTCTTCTGTTTACAGAGCCTTTTTGAATTTTTTTTGCTGTGTACACATATCTTATAGTACACACAACATGCAACGATCATCTTGATCACTAATTATGCTCTGTACAGCACCTTCCACGTGTGATACCCATGCATCTGAAACGTTACATCAAAAAACAAATGTGTGTTACACGATGCCCCTGGTGTGTGTGTGCGCGCATTATTGTGCTGCCTTTCGGCCTGGGTATTGGTGGCTCGAAGGGGTATCATCAGCCACGGGCAGAGTGCACATCCTAGATCACATGTGACAAACAGTAAAGAGTAATGTGTAGATTTGTGTTGCAGTATGCTCTGTTGTCAGGTTTTACCAGTATAGTAGTGTGTCATACGTGAGACTTTCAGATTCACGTTTGACATGCATTGCTTAACTGTAATGACCGTTATCACTGTGTATGACGTAGCCTCACTGCTGATCCTCCCTCCATCCGAGCACATTCACAAGCTTGACAACGAAAGGTGATGTTGTCCATTCAATGTTTTCGGACAGCATCTCATTAGCGATAGTTTCCGCCCTCCCCGTACATGCTACATTAATGTAAATTGCGGATTGTGCGGCGTCAAAACTGCAACAGAGACACACACATAAATACACTTCCTGCCCAGGCAGGAACTGAACAACGCCCAGGTCCCTGGAATACTTATTCACACCCCTACGCTGGCCTGGCGTACACAAGCCCAGCCCACTTTGCATACGCATAAATAGGATAACGACGACGCCACAAGTTCCAGTTCTTCCACACTGCTTCAGGTGTTATGGCCGCATCCATCTTTGCGCATTAAAAAAAAGGTATCCATGAGGTGTACACCATCCTGGCAATCAAAACTCCATCTGAATTGTGAACCCTGCTGGATGTCGTGTTTGGACACAAACTAGTGACAGCAGGTGAGCAGTGGGGCCTGCGTGCACAGGGGTTGTAATTCAGCGCGGTGTGGCGGAAGGAATGGGGTGCATCAGCCTGGGTGCACAGGTGCAAACAAGCGATGTTGCCGTGCGTAATGATGTGATCTCTGACCTCCTTCAGATCACATCTCTCTCTCATTTTAGGGACCTGGTGGACCGTACTGTAGGCCTGAGCCAGCGGGCAGCGTTGCCCTACAGACACATGGCGTTGGCTTTTGGGGCACTGTAGTGAGCTGATTACTAAGTGTACATGCACACAGGCTTGCCCAACTGCATTGCAAGCGCACATTATCCTTCTAGCATACGCTCTGTTCGTTTGTATGTGAACGTTGGCATAATATATTATTATTTACACTTGTGTATTCTCGTCCACTCCAACTCCTCTTTGAACCACGATTACCACTAACAGTTGGTAGATCGTACTTCAAGAAGGAAGGGTGCACTCAACTGGTGATCTCTCTTAAGCTTGAAAGAAACCTTCATTTACCTTAAGATGTTTCCACCATTATATTATTTCTCCCTTTTCAGACACTGACTTAGTGGCACCATAATCGGCAGAGCGGATGCTCAGCCCGTGATGAGGCCCTGGGCATTCTGACACCTTCCATCATGGTATCAAGACACCGTCCCCGACCGGAGACCTGCTGTGCCACCCTAAGAGCGGCACCCCGGAGTTGGCGCTCGCACTGGCACATCGTTGGACACACTGGTTGTGTCAGGTGAGCAGTGAAGCCTTGGTGTGCAGGAGCTGCAATTGAGCACACTGCGGGGGAAGGGGCTGGGATGCAGCAGCCTGGGTGCACAGGTGCAGACAAGCGATGTTGCCGTAGGTAATAATATAATCACTGGCCTCATTCATATCTCTGTTTCATTTCAAAGACTTGCAGGACCGCACTCTTTCTTACAGACCCCAGCGTCCCAGACACACGGGTGACGGGAGTTAAACAGTGAGGGCTGGGTGCAGTAGGCCGACGCTCAGTCTCCTCCTCCCTCTGTTCTTTTGACTCTCCCTCTCCTTCTCCCTTCCACCCACTCGCTCTCTGTCCAATTCTCACTTTCTTCCTTTCATTCTGACTACCTTTCTTTTTAGGTCTCGCCTATGCAGTACACATGCACTGCATAGGAGACCTTTAGTCGTCGTGCAGCTCTTTTTACAAAGCACATACTCGTGCTTGTGGCGGCATAAGGCTTGCGGGAGTGCGCAGCCACGCGCCACAAGCACGAGTATGTGCTTTGAAAAAGAGCAGGATGCGTGATCACACACCCGCTCATCGCCAGCGCACTCACTCAAGCGCCTCTGAGCACCACTTGTGTGCTTTTTAGGCCTCGCCTAGCTATCGCGTAAGCGATCGACATGCGAGACTCTAGTAAAGGGGCACCCAAAAGTACTCCCAAAAGCGGATTGCATGGCGAGCTCGCGTACAATCACGTGCATCGTGTCGCCATGCAATCCGTTTGGCATCATACTTCAAAGGGTCCGCTCCCCCGCCTGGAATGCGCTCCCCCGCCCCCGCCAAGCGCGCGCGCCACGCTCCGCCGGGCTTGTCTTGTTTCCACTGCAGTGTGCTCAGTCCTGACGCTCTTCACTAAAGCCTGTTTTATGCTGCGGTGTGCTATGTGCTTAATGTCACTACGCTGTACAATCTTCTTGAAGTACCTTACTCCAGTGGAGGTTGTGTCTGTTGTACTTTATGACAGTGTGTCGTTCTCTTTTTTCCACTACAGTGTGCTCAGACCTAATGCACTTCACTGCAGTGTGTCAGTTGCCACAGCGTGTCCAGTACAGTGTGCAGTTCACTGGAGTGAGTCAGATTGCCTGGGATTCTTCTTTGGACCTCGTTTTCTGAATACAGCAGGCACTGAACACCAGTTCTGGCTGGAGTGTGTTTAGTACCTAGTATGTTTGGCTGAATTGTGTTGAGTGTCTGGTGCGCGTCTATTAACTGTGTTCTTTGGATCATGCTGGCTTCTCTGGATTGCACTGAGTGCCTCGTGCACTTGTGTGAATTGTGTTCAGTTCCCCTTGCACTTCTCAGGCCCTGATGTTTATCTTTTGGTTGTGATGACCGCCGATTGACGTGGTTGGTTGTTCTCAGCGCCTATGTACTTGTCCGCGGTGTTTTGACTGTGTGTCTTCTTCTTTTTGTTCGGTGCCCGGCGTCTCTCTGGATGGAGTCCTGCCTGCCGGGCCTTGCACATCTCGTATTGGCATCGACAAAG
The DNA here is from genome assembly GCF_964204655.1 of Triturus cristatus. Taxonomy (NCBI): domain Eukaryota; kingdom Metazoa; phylum Chordata; class Amphibia; order Caudata; family Salamandridae; genus Triturus; species Triturus cristatus. Next base: position 497,108,910 of record NC_140588.1, read on the forward strand.
ATAGGTTTGCCTGCAGCATGTACTATTTTTTTTTTTTTTAAATTAAACCTCCAACAACTATGTGCTCCTTAATCCCCAGGGAATATAAACGGAAGTAAATTTTTGGCACTTTGCTGAAGTTATCCCTGTGGTCACAAATGTTCTGGGGTCACAAATCTGACCCCATTTCTATGCCTTTCTCAATTATGAGAACTTGTTTGCAGTCAACCCTCAGACCAGCAAGCAATCACCCGCCGTTTACCTGGCATGAGATCGATGTAGCTCTACCTACATATTTGTGCTGTTTCGTAGGCTACTGCTGAGACCTGACAACTTGATTGGTTGGGATCCCCCCATGCGGTGTATGAGCTGTAAATACATTGGTGTTCTCACTTCTTCATCTTGGATAACACTGGCAAGGTTCAGAAGTTGCGCAAAACATGTTTTCTTAATCAACAGCTGAAATCTTACCATAACTGGTAACATATCGACACTATGACAGAAATAACAGCCATTCCAGTCTGTATTGGGTGATGTCACTTTTTATTTTCAGCATAGGATATCTGACAAAAATAGCAAACCATTTTGATAAAATAATCATTTGAGCAATAAACAAGCTTTTCCAAAATATTGCTTTACCCAGAGGCTACTGTAGATCTTAGAAAGCGTGGGCATAATGCTTGCCCCAAATGAAACTGACTAAGTCCGATTTCTTCCAGAAATATTTTAGAAGGAGTCTTCTTGGCACACGAAAAAATTGAATGAAAATTCATGTAAACCAATGCATTTTCACATACATTTTTTTAAAGCAATTGACCTGTCAATCAAATGAAGCCTCATACTCTCGAGGAGTTGACAGTTTTTCAAAATGTGTGTCAGAAATTACATCCACTGTGCCATGGCCAGCATTTTGTCACAGATGCCCTCCAAATACCCTCTTATGCCAAGAATTACATACAATATGCAAGTGCCAGAATTTACCCCTTTATGGCATCCGTGTACTGTGGATGGCCCATATGCTAAAAATTCCCTCTAGTATTTTAAACCAGCATTTTATCATTTTTTAAATGTTGCAACGAGACCCATTCACCAAAGGACACCCATCAGCCTTGCGAAGATTCGGTGTGCTACGTTGCTCCTCGGGGTAATGTTTAGCGATGGGGTGTTTCTCTCTGAAGTCTTGTTTTAATAGAAAAGGATTGTGCTCATTTTATCGACCTCGGAAGGATAAACATCCTAGTGCTGCTAGCTTGCACAGGGCCTCGAGGCTTCAGTGAACAGTAAGGTGAGCCTCACCCTTTGTCAGGGAGCACACAAGCAGCAGGGGTGTCATTTGTATGCAGCACACAGACCCCTGGAGAGCAGGCCCGACGCCTCGAGGCGCTAATAAAAGTAGCGCTCACGCGGTGTTTACTCGGAGAGAATGAAGTACCGGGTTTTTAGAACCCAGCGGTGCAGGGGAACACACCCTAAGACTTCGGATTCTTCCTGTTTCAGACCCACAGAAACACAGAGTCTTCTAGGTGAAATCAAAGATCGTGTTTATTGGCTGCAGACCAATCACAGATATCCGAGAAGTACAACACGATGTATGTTCTCAGGAGACTGCTCCTGAACCAAAAACCAGTCTTTACTTATATACACAGAATTACGCTTTGGGGGCAACACCGCCCCTGTTTTACAAGTGGTCATTCACATATTTTAGTTTCAAAGGAACAGCAGAGCCATAATGACAATCCCACATTTCAGTTCATTAAGCATGCTGTCATTGTACCCCGCAAGGCTCAGAACCCTCATCAGATAACAGCAGACCTCAATAAAACGGGCACCTCCTGCTCGTAAAACAAGCCATAAAGTAGGAAACAGAGTCAGGTGTGAAAACAGCTTAGTCAGGGATCGTGTGCGAACAAGGACTTTATGATGGGTCGAGCCCTGATGCTAATCACATTAGGCCGCGAGGAAGGAACCGGCCGGACAGGATTGACCTCGGGCAGCGGAGTCGGCTTGCACAGGTCAGAGAGAAGTCACAGAAGGTGTACGTGTCCTTTAGGCCTGAGCATGGCCTTAGTGCGCAGCCTGTGTGAGGGCAACCACAAAATGGCTACTATTGTAAAATGGAACCCACGGGTACAATATGTAGTATCGTGTACACGGTGAATTCATCAGTGAAACATGACGAAAACACTCATACATACCGCGTTGCTCATTTGCGGTTTGCTGATACCAAAATTGGCATGGTAAGACCATGCCACCTACACGGTTCCGATTTTTACAGTACCACAGACCCTCCTTTTGCCCTTACATAGGCAAGAACTATACTAATCTGAGTCCAAGTCTATATTCATAAAGTCATGGAGATGCTGCTGTAGCATCATCCTATTGCTTAGCTCGTCCTTTGATATAGGTTTCCTTACACATGATGTAACACAGAGGCTACACATTACAGGAACACACTGTATACATAAACAGAACATGAAAAGGATGGCTAAAATCATTCCAATGACTATTAGAATCTTCCATCCCCAGGCTGATATCAGTCCCCAGAACCACCCCATCATTGACCAATCTCCTTTATCTACGTGAATGGATTCGGAAATCTTATGCAGTTTGGAAATGGCCTGGTAGACTGTCGGAGCGTTATCCGGTATGAAAATACAACAGCTTGATTGGATAACCTTGCATACCCCACCATGGTCTGCAAGTATGACGTCTAGAACCATACGGTTCTGCAACGTCATCAGGCGATCCGCTTGAAGCTCAGCTGTCAAGTTACCAAGGGCACCGGCCGTTACATTAACAGTGGATTCAACTACACGGGTCAGTTGTCTCAGGTTCCGACTATTGACCATTGGTCCCCAAAACGGCAGGAAACCCAGGAAAAAAGTCTCCCGCTTCCTGACCGGCAGTATCTTCCTTACTAACAACGCCTCTCACAACTCTGGTCTTGTGATAATCAGAGGCGGCAGTAAATGTTGGCGGTAGCAAATTCGCAACATAACAAGTGCCCGAGAAATCAGGGGGCAACCATGTATATGCTCGATCATTGCAGACAAAGTATGTACCCTTGGCAGCCAAAAACGCAGGGGAAAACTGTGATGGGAAAGTGTATGTTTCAGTACAGTTACTCTTCCCTAGCTGAGCTCTTGGATTCTGACCATTACCTCGTAGACAGAACCGACCTATGTGGGGTACGACCCAAATCGGAGATGAACTTTTGCGCTGTTTTTCACCCAAACTGATGCTATACCCAGTCGCGTTCCAACCTACATAAGCTCGCAACTCATCCCTGGGAATAGATGTATATGCATCGATATCTCTACTCATATCTGCAACTCCTTTCATCAAGGCTTTATTATTCGAATTAGGTCTAATGGAACGCGGTGGTCGCTGGGAGTAGGTTTCAAGCGCAAAAAGAAACATGGTCTGGAATGCCCATGATGAACCATTATAGCTGAATGGCAGTACTAGATATGGGATGCCCTTATTAATGGTGTGCGGCATCAAACCACACACCCAGCAGTTCGTTTTATTCATAACTAGTTGGTGCTGGTGCAGGAGTTGAATGAACGAATTGTTTACAAATTCAGCACGTCTAGCTTGTTCGTGTTCTGGCAGAGGGTGGAAAGAGTGTTGGAAAACAGTAGGAAGAGGTGTGGGCTGTACAGTGGGTGCAAATGACACTTGGAAGGACAATAATACACAACCTACAGAAAACATCATTATGCTAGATAGCACAAACAGACATAATACTATAAAACATTTGCTATTCATTATTTTACATATTCTGCTCTTGAACTTTATTTACTCGGTGGGCCTCTTTATCCTGAAAAACTCCATCCTCTAATCGTGCTGCTCGCGGCGGATGAGTATCTTCTGCTAAGGAGTACACCTGTCAGTTCAGGGAACGCCCTAGACCAACCAGAACCGTTGACCTAACGTCCCCGGCTTGTACCCCAAAGTCTTGGCACCGCGACCCTGCAGCTGAACCCGGATGGTGGTTCGAAAAACAAAAAGTCAAAAAGTTTTTCAGGTGAGAGAGCTGCACTTTTGAAGATATCAAAGGAAAAGAATTTTATTTGTCCATAGTTCTTGGCCTCAAATTATACCTATTTCTGCCAGGCACTGTCTGGTCTTGAAACAAGAGTTCAGGCTCTGTGGTATCCAATCGAATTGATGGCGATATAGCTTCTTGCAAAATGTCGTCACTTTCTCGCTCTGTATTTGTCCCCTTTACACGTGCATCGCTAAATGGCACAAAACGAGGCACAGTCTCAGCCTCGGAGTCAGCGATCCCCTCCTGGACCCACCGATCATACGGTAGGGGCAAAGGGATCCTCTTACAGTGTATGCCGTGTATCCAATTCTTTTTCCCTTTCACTCGAACTGCTGATCTTGTCGATAGCAGGACTAGGTGGGGGCCGATCCAACGGGGCTCATCATTCTTTGTACGTTGAACATTTTTAATTAGCACCCACGTTCCAGGATTAATAGGGTGTCCTGGAGCTTCAGAGGCCTGGGGCAGAGTATCGTGAACCTGTTGGTGTAAGACACGCAATTTGGCCGTCAATTCATACAGATAATCAAGCAGTACTGGATATTCGATTTCACTGAACTTTGTCGGCCTTGGCACTCCCCATACATTGGCCGGACGGCCAAACACTATTTCATACGGACTAAGTCCCACTCGCGAATGCACAGTCATTCTTGTTGATAGGAGTGCTAAGGGCAGAGCGTCAGGCCATTTAAGACCGGAGCTCGCCTGAATTTTGGCCAACTTAAGCTTCAAGGTGCCATTGTAGCACTCCACTAATCCAGCTGATTGGGGGTGATTTGCAGCGTGAAACTTTTGCTTAATGCCTAGTCCCTCACACACATCCTTCATCACTCGGCCTACAAATTCACTCCCGTTATCACTCCATACCATCCTTGGCATTCCGAACCTAGGGAAAAATTCTTTGACTAGGGCTTTAGCTGTGGATAAGGCAGTATTGTCTTTTAGGGGATATGCTTCTATCTATTTTGAAAAAGCACAAACAACAACCAGTACATATATCAAATTGTTGCATCTTTCCATGTGGATGAAGTCTAGTTGCAGAACTTCAAAAGGATATGATGGAGGCGCAAAGTGACCAGGTGGAGTTGGGGTTCCCCTACCAGGATTGTATTTCAGACATACCATGCAATTTTTGACCACATTCTCTGCACATTTAGGGATTCCAGCATTCTGCCATACTGGAGCCAACAACTTACAAATCCCTTTCACACTGATATGTGCCATTCCATGCGCCATCGTAACCACTGGAAGCACATATGCATCAGGTAACAACCATCGCCGGTGTTCTGACAAATCAATCCAACAACCGTTTTCATCTAATTTACCCTTACTCTCTTTCCACATACTTAATTCTTTCTCTGTGGCTTCAGCTTGAAGGGACTTCACACTCTCTATCGTGTCTTCACAAATTCCAACATCACCAACCCATCTTGCAGGGCCTGCAACATACATTCGGGTTGTCACATCTTTTGCTGTTTCTTTCGCGGTTTCGTCAGCAAATGCATTACCACGCCCAACGTCATCGGTAACCTTCTTGTGTGCGCTGCATTTCACAATCGCTACTTGTAATGGCAGGGTCAGTGACTCAAGGAGATCATTCAGTAACTGACCATTCTGAATCTTAGCTCCATGCGAAGTCAGGAACCCACGTTCTTCCCACAAACGCCCAAAACTATGGGCCACACCAAAAGCGTACTGACTGTCAGTATATATGTTCACTTTCATTCCTTTCGACAACACGCATGCTCTTGTGAGTGCAATTAATTCTGCTGCTTGAGCCGAATTATGTGGTATGCGTGCAGTTTCAACAATCGTGTGCAGAGTCGTGACAGCATACAAAGCAGTCGTATCACCATTCGGAAGCTTGAAGCATGAACCATCCACCCATAAGGTACCATCACATTCAACCAGGGGAGTATCTTTAAGATCCACTCTCCCTTTTGTTTCTTCCTCTGTTCTGAACAGACAATCATGCTGTTCAACCTCATCTGTGTCTGCTGAAATTGGCAATAATGTGGCTGGATTCAACGTATTGCACCTCTTTATGTGCACATGACTTGCTAGCAGCGTCAACTTGTAACTTGACAATCGAGCATTAGTTAAATGTTGTGTCTTGGTCCTATTTAACAACGTGTCCACTGCATGAGGAACCATTACGATCAATGTGTTATTCATCATTAGTCCAGCAGACTGTCGAATAGACGCAGGTGCTGCAGCTGTGGCTTTTAAACAACTTGGCAATGCCCTCGCTACAGGGTCCAAAGTCGACGAAAAATACGCGCATGGGCGTGGTCTGTCTCCAAAAGGCTGTGTCAGTACTGACAATGCACAACCGTCCCTTTCATAAACATACAAGGTAAAAGGCTTACTATAGTCTGGGGTACCCAACACAGGAGCTGAACATAATGCCTTACGTAATTCCACAAAACTTTTCTGACACTCTTCAGACCAAGGGACAGGATTCGGTATATCTTTATATGTTAATGCTAGCAAGGGTTTTGCCAATAAAGAAAAACTCGGGATCCAGTGCCTACAATATGAAGTAATGCCCGGGAAAGCACGCACTTCTCTCTTTGTCTTTGGCACGCTTAATTGTGCAATGGCTTGGATTCTTTCTAAGGTCAGCTTCCTTCCCTTCTTCGAGAAGAGATGACCTAAATAGGTCACTTCTTGTCGACAATATTGCAGTTTAGAGAGAGACACTTTGTGATGAAAGGCAGACAAATGACGCAGCAATGATGATGTAGCTCCCTTGCAAATTTCCTCAGTATCTGCGGCGATTAGTAAATCGTCAACATACTGGATAAGGGTAGCACCTTTAGGTAATACAAGGGCATCAAGCTGTGCTTTTAAAGCCTGACTGTATATTGATGGGCTTTCACAGTAGCCCTGTGGAGCACGTTTAAAACGGAAACTACGACCTCCTAAACAAAAGCCGAAAATATCCCTGCTCTCCTCTGCAATCGGGATACTAAAGAAAGCATTCTTTAAATCAATTACTGAGAACCAAGCAGCGGAAGCTGGGATCATAGTCAACAAGGCAGTTATATCAGGGACCACTGGAAACTGTGGCACAACTACCTTATTGACCTCTCTAAGATCGATCACAAATCTGTAAACAGGTGGCTGAGAAAGGTCAGTTCGTTTCAAAACAGGCAGAACCGGACTATTGCAAACGTTGCCTCTTGTCTCTTCAATGACATCCTTCTCAATTAAATCATAGATAATTGCTAACAACGCTTTTTCACCTTCCTTAGAGATCTTGTACTGGGGAATGCGGGGCAATTTAACATTGGCTTTTAAAGTGACAACATACGGCGGTATTTCCAAAAGGCCCACATCATTAGGGCCAGTGGCCCAAAGGGCATCAGGAAGAGACGACAATTCAGCTGGTAGTTCATTCTTTGACAAATACATAGGAGAAATCACTGCCTTACCCAGCGTAAGTTGTACTCCTGAGGGGGAACAATATAATGTCGCATTTAATCTCTTCAACAGGTCCAATCCTAACAAGTTTTCATTACATCCTGTCGTTAGGATGAGGGGTGCTTTCAGCTCACAAGGTCCAACAGAAAGGGCCATAGGACTTGAGATCGGGTTCCTAACCGGGGCACCAGAAAAACCTACGGAAATATTCATTTGGCCAGACAAAGGCGCGCCAGGGAGTTTTGAGCGCATAATAGAACTCTTTGCAGCACCAGTGTCCAGCAGAAAGGGCTCTGTTATACCCGCTGTAGTCACCTTAACATACGGTCCGCTCTGATCCACTGGCACTGAAACAACTCCCTCTCTCTGTCTATGGCTGTCCTAGTAATCATTCCCTTCCGTATTGTCATCTTCTGCATAGTAGTCATTATTATAGTACTGCGCTGTCTTGCCAGTTGCAGTGGCTTGCTGATCAAAACTATTTATCGTATTTTGAGGCGGAAGAGGACGCGCGTTCTGGGGAACATTTCCACGCCCTCTACCTCTTGGGGCTTGCTGGCCACCTCTACCTCTTGTGCCATAAGCATTATTTGTGCACTGCAACAATCTAAGACAATTATTTTTAAAGTGACCCTCCTCCTTGCAGTATGAACATTGATTGGGACCGATAGGGACACGTGGTTGATAATACCCATACATTTGCTGATTATTCTGGAACTGTTGGGGTTGCTGATAGATACCCTGCGTTTGCCTATAATTATTCTGACCTGCACGTGGCGGATAAGACTGCTGTAAAAGAACCTTCGTTTTCAACTTTTTCGTTTTCTTGTCTGTTCTATCCTTCTCATCTTTATCCCTATTTTCGTAATACTGTGCAGTAGCCAGTATTTGCGCTGAAGAGGAAACGGCCCAAGAACTCTCTGAATCTTTTAATTTCTTACACAACTCTGGAAGCAAATTATGCACAAATTTATCAACAAATAACCGTTGGCCACCTTCTGTACTCATGTCCTGACCACTGTGGTCGATAAATGTTTCTTCAAACCTGGTGAAGAAATCGGACACTGTTTCATCTTTCTTCTGTTTGCATGCGGATAATTTATCCCAATTTACACGTATTGCGGGCATTAAAGTTTTCATATAATTAATTATTCTACCAGGGAGTTCTGCTACCACGGGCTCAGGCTTGGCACCACCGACCTGTCTATTGTCCGTATTAATGATATTAGCCCATGTGTCGCCTAGCTCTGCAGCATGATCTGCATTACGAATCAATCCCCACAAAGGCTGTGGAACAACATTTCCGAACAACATATCTATGTCAGCCAGGTTCATGACAAACGATTCTGCAGTCTGCGATAACTCCTTATAATATCCTGCAGGGTTCTTACGGGGGTCAGGCAATGTCTGTTTAAGGGCTAATACTTCAGATCGTTTCCAGGGAACATGTACCCAAACACGCTGAAAATGTGGCAGAACAGGTGGAACAGCATTCGCATCACCAGGTCTCCAAACTGGAGGAACCTCACGCATCGGGTATTGTCGCGCTTTTACCTGTTTCCCTTCAGGGAATTCCTGTCCAAACAACGACTACTGACAATCCCCATTCCTGAAAGACAGCAGTGTTGCAACTGCTTTCTCAACATCAGAACCCACAATCGTACCTTTTCCAAATTCAAATCGCACTTGACACAACTCTTGCGGACTGGAGTCTAACTCAATATCTTCCAATTCCTCACATAGGATTGCACACATTTTCTCAAAAACATACCGCTGTTGTGGCGCTTCCCACTGATGAAAAACATTAACAACAGATTCTACATCATATCTAGAAGGATAAACAATCCATCTACGTGCCATGCGGTCCAGTTCTTCTTTCTCTCTAGGACCAGGTATTTGACTACGTAACTGCTTACGTTGTGGACCAGGGGTCGTAGTAGACGACCCAAAGAGGGGTGATATAAGACTAGTCACTGCACTAGCTATTCGTTGTCTTGCAGAAGGAGAAGTCGAGGCAAGAACCGGGGGCAAAACAGAGGGAAGGAAAACGGGTGTAGATACAGATACAGGGGTAGCAGCAGGTAGAGTACCAAGAGAGGCAGCTGATGTGCTAGGAAAAGTCGCAAGGGGTTGCAGAAGTGGTAGGTAGCAAAACCGGCGGTATTTGGGAAGGCTGTGCTACCAGGACAGGAGCCGGCTGAGGAGGAGCTGGCGGCTGCGGGAAAGCTTGCTGCGTATTAGCTGGAGGCTGCACATTTACGGGCTGTGGAGGCGCTGTAGCATTTTGCGCATAAGGGGGCGGCGAACTTAGCAAATGTGACATTAGGGAATCTTTCTCTTTCTCTTTTGACTCATCTTGTTGAAGGGGTGGCAAAACTGGGTAACATTTATCAATGACTAGTTTGCGTTGCCTATGCAACTGCTCATCCATTCGGTCCTCTTCATTATCCTTAAACTGCAAAGCTGCTTGCATTATCGACATACCTCTCTCTCTTTTATTTTTCTTTGCTAATTTAATTTCTTTTTGTTTGGCTTCCTTTCGCCATAGGCGGAAAGAATCAAACATCGCCGGTCGGGCTTTCTTCTTGAATAATTTAACTTCTAGGTTATCTAAGATCTCTGTGTCAAAACTACCATTTTGGGGCCATTTTAAAACACCATCCTTCCTGGTGTATCGGACCCATACTTCATTATACATAATGGGACCCACGCCATGTTTCACATAAAGCTCATAAATTGGAGTTCCAATTGGAGGAACCGGACACGAATCCTCCAATCGGGAGTCCCTTTTACAACCAAAACAAAACAAATTTCCAAATATACTAGAACCAGGCATCCTGCTCACTAGTCTAGTTTCAAACTACAAAGGATTATCGAATACAATAGTCTCGTGAATACACGAGTCCTCTGGCTTTGGCACTTGCAAGACCCAAATCAAAGCGATCCCGAAGGATACCAAAATCCCGAAGGATACCAAACAAACTGGGAGACGCTCCACTTATACTTAACTGAGGTATCGATGACTTCACCAGAAGACTCTCTCAATTGTTTCGCTTTAACAAATCGTCAAGGGTCCAAAACAGGGCGATTAATCAGGGCAGCAGTCCTTCGTAGCCGTCGGGACGTGGAGAACCTCGCAGAAAAGACTTTCGGACCACGTCGACATGCAGGGGTCGATGAAGTGGCGGCCTTCATCTAGAATTTCCACACGAAGCTCCTCACGAACCTCTGGCTTGGACCGGTACCACTGAAACCGCCCCGAGTTGGGCGCCAACTGAAGTACCAGGTTTTTAGAACCCAGCGGTGCAGGGGAACACACCCTAAGACTTCGGATTCTTCCTGTTTCAGACCCACAGAAACACAGAGTCTTCTAGGTGAAATCAAAGATCGTGTTTATTGGCTGCAGACCAATCACAGATATCTGAGAAGTACAACACGATGTATGTTCTCAGGAGACTGCTCCTGAACCAAAAACCAGTCTTTACTTATATACACAGAATTACGCTTTGGGGGCAACACCGCCCCTGTTTTACAAGTGGTCATTCACATATTTTAGTTTCAAAGGAACAGCAGAGCCATAATGACAATCCCACATTTCAGTTCATTAAGCATGCAGTCATTGTACCCCGCAAGGCTCAGAACCCTCATCAGATAACAGCAGACCCCAATAAAACGGGCACCTCCTGCTCGTAAAACAAGCCATAAAGTAGGAAACAGAGTCAGGTGTGAAAACAGCTTAGTCAGGGATCGTGTGTGAACAAGGACTTTATGATGGGTCGAGCCCTGATGCTAATCACATTAGGCTGCGAGGAAGGAACCGGCCGGACAGGATTGACCTCGGGCAGCGGAGTCGGCTTGCACAGGTCAGAGAGAAGTCACAGAAGGTGTACATGTCCTTTAGGCCTGAGCATGGCCTTAGTGCGCAGCCTGTGTGCGGGCAACCACAAAATGGCTACTATTGTAAAATGGAACCGACGGGTACAATATGTAGTATCGTGTACACGGTGAATTCATCAGTGAAACATGACGAAAACACTTATACATACCGCGTTGCTCATTTGCGGTTCGCTGATACCAAAATTGGCATGGTAAGACCATGCCACCTACACGGTTCCGATTTTTACAGTACCACAAGAACGGGGCCGACGCATTGTTGAAAGGAAGAAAGCACACTCCCAGCACAAGGCCATTTGTGTACTACACTGTGCAGAGAAAAGGCTGTGTCAGCACATGATGCACGGTATGTATGGGCAAACCCTCGTGTGCACCAGTGAGGAACGTGCAGGACCCGCGTGTGGACACCAGCAGCTGATCCCCAACAGGTACTTGTGCGTGTGTGCACGTGTCTGTGTGTGCCTGTCTGCGTGCCTTTGTCAGTGTGTATGCATGTGTGTGTGCGTGTGTCAGTGTGTATCCATGTGTGTGCGCTCGAGTGTGTGTGTCTTTATACTTATTACAGCGCGGACCAGGGCTAAAACGCAAGCATAAGTGCGCGCTCGTGAAGTTATTGCGACTGAAAACTGTCCTGCTTTTAAGAAACTACTGCAGATCCCGCGTGGGCGACTCTGAATACGTGTGTTTGTCTACACACATGTAAGTCACATAAATTGCATGTAGTTTTAAAGCGCACCTTCACGTAAAGTAGCTGTTTTTTTTATAGATGAAGAATTGTGCTCATTTTATCGACCTCGGAAGGATGAACATCTTAGTGCTGCTACTTAATTTTAGCGCTCTGTCAAATAAACAGCAGCCCAGTGCTGCTGTTCAAAGTGGGCTCGCATATTAACATCAGTAGGGCAAAAAGTGACCCCCGGACCATACTTTGAGAATCCAAGTTATATAACACGTATTCTCAAACAAGCATTTGCAATGCAATAGGTCTCGCATTATTAAAGTTTGAGCTATTGGTGTTGCATTATTTAGCAATGCCAATAGCTGAAACTTTAATAATGCGAGACCTATTGCATTGCAAATGCTTGTTTAAATGTTCTTTTATTGCGCGCGCAGGCATACAACTCCCGGGCTTGTTATTTCATTGTATATATTTTGATGTTTTTAGAGCGCCTAAGTGGCGCCTTACGAGAACTTCAGGGTTCTGGTATTGCCTCTTTTCTGATGACAGCTCATGAGCGCGGCTTAAGGCTGCCTCTGGTCTGATGCGGTGAGCCAATGGTGGTGAGTTTTAGGGATAGGAACCTCATACTGTGAGCAGGAGCCAGTGTCACTGGGCGGGGTGCCTTAGGTCAAAGGGCAAGGAGCCTTTAGTCTCGTGCAGAGGGCGCTAGCTTGAAACGTACAGTGTGCAGGGCTTTAAGTGGGCCGGGTCCCTCCTGGTCGTAGATCTGCCAGCAATTAACAAGCATTTGCAATGCAATAGGTCTCGCATTTACGCGAGTTTGAGCTTTTGACAATGCAAATAACAATCCCTTTTATTTTTGTTTTCATTTTTAAAACATCAATAAAAGGCATTGTCATTTACAATGCCAATAGCTTAAACTCGCGTTAATGCAAGACTTATTGCATGGCAAATGCTTGTTCTCTTGGACATGGCACACATACTTATGTTTCCTTTTTCTCTTGCAGGTTTTGTACGCTGCTTCCGGAGGAGTCCCACTCACTTCTTTCATGTTTTACTGTTGTTCGAATAAAGTTATGTTTTCATTTATTTGTGTTGTTTTAATAAAAGTTATTTTTTTTACCAATAAATAAGTGAGTGTATGACAACACTTGTCTGTAGTTTATTGTTAAAAAATAAGTGGTTGATAGTAGGTTATAAGGGAATTTTTAAAACTTTTTGCGTTGCACCTACCAAATATAAACCAACAGACTATTACATAAATGAAGCCTGGGTAATTCTACAACGGCAAGGGTTCTATGAGTGTATCACTTTACAACACCATGAGTACTGCCCGTGTGATTTCAAAACCAATAAGGCACTGCCTAGGGCCACCAAGGCTTCAAGGACTGGCGAGGCCCACCCTGCATATTTAAGTAAAGCCCCGGAGGCTGCAGATCCCCGGTCTTAAGTTGGCCTCGAAGCCTCCGGAACAATTCATAAACAATACCCGGCGAGGTGTCGATCCCCTAGTGTGCGAAACGTCTCTGTGCCCTCCCACGCCTAATTTACATGTGAGATTAAGGTCCCCAGTGCTGCAGAGACCACGCAATATAATAATAGGATTGGCCCCAGAACATTACCCACCAGTGGGCTCATTTAAATGAACGGGTGAGACCCCGCTTCATATTTTTTTTTCTCCATTTGTACCATCCGGATCTGCTTTATTGAAGCGATACGAGGTTTTCCTCCTCTCGCTTCAAAGAGGCAAACAAGAATTTACTATCACAGGGTGGAAGCAATGCTCCCACCCTGTAATAGCAAACATAAATGTCCCGCGGATGCACACCCCAGGACATTGTATGACCTGCGTCTGGGAGGTGGCGGTCCATAGGGCCATGATACATTGGTTAATGCATAACTACAGAATTAGTATAAACGCCTACTAACACTACTTGCACACGTGTAGTACAGCAACCATAGTGTAGTGAAGAGGCGGAGGAAGCCCAAAATCAAAAAATATAAATCCTACCAGAGGTAGGATCACATACTTCGATCAGCTGACGACCCTGGAATGAGTAGAAACAGCTTCACCAAAAAAACGGGTCTTCAGCAGAACGCAAGCAAGCTCAAAATATTGGTGAGTGCTGCCTTCTTTTTACCTTCTCACGCTCGTCGCTAAATTTATGTAGTGAAGAGGAAGACAGCAGTGGATCCGATAAGTAGATTTATTGCAGGAAAAGAAGACAGCTTAAACAGCCCCCAACAGGACCAGACAGCAAGGCAACTGTCTTCTCCAGCAACGTGTAAAAACTCCCCAAGATTCCCCTCATGACAATCCTACATTCTAACATTACATACTTACATTATAGTAGCATTACATACTAACATTCTACTATGACTTACATTGGAATACTACACAGAGCACATGAATTTACAGCAATGAGCTCATGGTTTCATCCACGACTCTTGAGAGCGCTAGGGGAGAGTAGTTCGCTTCCCACTCCCTGTATTGTATAAACACAAACTAACACTACTTCCACAGGTATGCTACAGCGCCCATAGCACATCACTTTACAGCAATGAGCTCATGGTTTAATCCCCGATATTGTAGACCATTAGGGGTGAGTAGTTTGCTTCCCACTGCCGGTATATTATAAACGTATACTAACACTACTTATACAGTTATACTACAGCAGCCAGTATGCTACAGCGCCACAGCCCATCACTTTACAACAATCATCTCAGTTTGATCCTCGAGTCTTCACACCGGTAGGCGTGAGTACTTCGCTTCCCACTTCGGTATAGTATAAAAGCACGGTAGAGGTCAGTAGTTCGCTTCCCACTCCCAAATGGTATACACGCCTACTAAAACTACTTCCACAGGAATGCTACAAACACCAGAGCACATCACTTTACAGCAATGACCTCACGGTTTAGGCTCTCGGTTTCATACCAGAGTGTAGCAGCATCTCATCTAGAGCACCATGTCACTGTGAGCAACACCGCACTTTCAGTCCAGTAGGAGTGACTACTTCGCTTCGCACTCCCCCACAGAGGTTACAGTGCTCCTATCCTCCTGTTTCCTACTCTTTTCGCCCTTTTTCCCCCTTACTCGTTTCAACGGAATCACAAAATGGCTGCCAACACTTCCCAGTT
This sequence comes from Triturus cristatus, assembly GCF_964204655.1. Taxonomy (NCBI): domain Eukaryota; kingdom Metazoa; phylum Chordata; class Amphibia; order Caudata; family Salamandridae; genus Triturus; species Triturus cristatus. The sequence continues at coordinate 497,124,083 of NC_140588.1, forward strand.
GAAACCGCTTGCACCGCTCGCAGCCAATAAGCATCAAGCTCGTGCTCGTAACGCCTCAGCCAATCAGATGGCAGAATTCCTAAATATCGATATCTGTAAATTTCGATACTTCTCCAAAACTACTGAACGGATTTACACCAAATATACAAAAGCGTGCTTTCTAGACCAAGACCCTTCTCCCTGCCAAATTTGGGGTTATTCCGTTCACCCGTTCGATCTGTAGTCTTGTCTGAAGTTTCCAATGGAAATTAACATGGAGAAAACATGTTTTGGGACCCCCCTTTTTTCTCGGCCCTCCCTTGACAAATCACCCCCAAACTTTAAACATAGGAGCTGATATGAACAAAGAATTGGTTTGGACAATTTCATGAAGATTCATCAAACGACGCCAAAGTTATAAGCAAACCAAAATGCTCTTCCTATGGAAACTTGGTCCTAACTATAACTACCTACTGGCGACTGCCAGTAGGATGGATATGGATATGGATATGGATATGGATATGGATATATATATATATATATATATATATATATATATATATATATATATATATATATATATATATATATATATATCAAACACAGTTTGCTCAGCAAAACGAGGGCGCACTCTGACACAAGAATCATCCATCAAGCACTATATATATGTATGTATATATATATATATTTCCAAACACCACGTCTCTGGAAAAAACGTGCGGCGCACTCAGGCTCAATCAGAAGAAATTTGCTTTATTCATTCTTCTCCGTGAAGACTAACACACGCGTTCCGGCACCCTGGCCTTCGTCATATATATATCCGTGTGCTATGAAAAGACGAGGTGAACCCAGATTCAGTGCTTCAAAACTTTATTTCGGGCCCTGCACCGCTGCCATTACGCGTTTCAGCCCTCTAGGAGCCTTGGTCACATGATACACATATATATATATTTAACTATAAGTAACATACATTTCCTAAGCGGACCTAAAGAATATCTATATATTTTAAAACCATAGTTAGTATACATATTTTTACAAAGAAATACATATATCTATATACATACATATAATCAAATTATAAATGCTTACAAACAAAGGGATATGCTGTACATTAAGGGGCCTATTAGGATAACGGGCGTATCGCAACCGCAGGCCCGGTGCTGGTGATCCGCCCGCCAAATGTCCCAGTGTCACTCCCCGCCATATTAGTATGGCGAGGGGCACAGCCGTCCGGGCAGAAAAGGCAGACAATATGGTGGCGGTGCCTTGCAGGCACCGCCATCCATATTATCACGTGCTTTGTAAAAGGCCTTTCATGGAACGGCCGGTGGAAAATGTTTTGGGGGCCCGTTGGGGGCCCGTTATGGGCCCCCAGGGGGTGGGGGGCTGCACTTGGTGGGGTACCATTGGCATACCCAAGGTGGCAGGCACCGCGCGCTGCCTGTCACGTTGTGCATGCCAATGCACAACATGCATATTTTGCATTGCGGCGGGTGCTGCTTACAGCACCGCCCGCCGCAATGTAAAATATGCGGGATGCAACCCGCAGTGTGGCGGTCGCATCCTAATGGGCCTAGCGGGACCACCGCACCTCCGGCGGTCGGTCCCATTTACCATTGCAGTGGCCGGCAGACAAAGTCCACCCGCCATCGTAATGGGGCCCTAAGTTGGAGTAGGGTGGTTATGTAGGAAAGATCCAACTCTTGAATAGACTTCTGAAGGTAAGATAGTTATCCATGGATCTTATTTTTGGGGGTAATGAATTCCATAGTTTGGCTGCTTTAACGCAGAAAGATGTACCACCCATGGTATTTTTCTTGTATGCTGGGGTTTTGAGGCAAGGTGCCAATCTTGAGCAGAGGTTCCTTTGTTGAATATATTTGGTGATTTTTTTTTCCTGATGAAAAGTGGTCCTGTTCCATGTATTGCTTTGTGAGTGATACACAGCAGCTTGCAAGTGGAACTTCTGGCAATCGGTAAACAGTGTAGGGCCCTCAGGGCAGGTGAGCTGTAGGTTTGTGGCTTTACATATAGGAGGTCATTGGCGTAATCAAGTTTAGACAGTACAAAAGAGGCAGTAGCCTGGACATTGTGTGGAAATGCCAGATGGGGGAAGATGCGTCGCAGAGTTTTCATGGTAATGAGTAGGCCTGGGAGTAGATAGCTGAGTTTCACTACGTGGAACCCTTGGAAGTAACAAAGAAACTCTGTGGAGTTCCGCAAGCGGCGGATTGCAGTGCTAACTGCCATTCGCGCTGATCTTCCTGCCGTTCGGGTAGATATACTACCCAAGCGGCAGCTCACGCTCACCAACTTACCATTCGCGAGCAAGGAAAAAACTCCGCTGCACTACACGGAGCAGAGTTTTCTGCACTCTGTGAGCTCCGTGGTGTGCAGAAAACTCAGCAAACTCCACGAACTGAGAGTAGTTCACCGCCCAGGCCTAGTAATGACACTTGATCCTGCTAATTTGTCCACTTTGGCATTCATTGATACCTTGGAGTCCATAGTAATTCCAAGGTTTCTTACGTCCTTAGATACTTTAGGAGGTGGTCCCAGGTTGTCAGGCCTGGCGCAGAGTGGGGCATAATTTTTCCAATCACCACATGTGAGTATTTCAGTTTTGGAAGCATTCAGTTTGAGATGGCTCCATCTCATCAACTGATCAATGACTCGGAGGCAACTGATGATTTGTGAGTTTCCAATGTCTTTGCAGCTCTCCAGTGTAGGGAGTATTTGTGTGTCATCTGCATAGTTATAGCATGTGAGGTGAGATTCATTTATCAGTGCCGGTAATGACTTCATGTCAATGTTGAAAAGCATGGGTGAGATGTTAGATCCTTGAGGAACCCCTGCTATTGTGAAGTACGGTTTAGATGAGAAAGAAGGAGAATAAATAAAAATTACTGATCTGTTTTGAAGATGGGATGTGATCCAGTCAAGAGCAGTCCCCTCTATATCAGCTTTGTGGAGTCTTTGTAGTAGAGTATCATGGTCAACTGTGTCAAAGGCAGCTGAGAGGTGCAAGAGAAGTAGTGCAGCAACCCCATTCCAGTCTAGTGGCGATTAGGGCAGATTGAGTGCCTCTTCCAGGGCGGAATATTGTTTGGTAGTCTAAAAGCATGGAGTTATCTTCAATGAATTGTGACATCTGGGCGAATGCTGCTCTTTCTATCAATTTGCCCAGGAAAGGTCCATTTGTAATTGGTCTGTAGTTGTCGGGGTTATGTGGGTCCAGGTTAGTTTTCTTTAATAACAGGCATATGTATGCATTTTTTTAAGGACTTTTGGAATAATTCCTGTAGTTAAATTTGATGATTCTTCTTACTGGTGTGGCAGCAGAGGTAGTAAAAAGAATATTCATGAAGATTTCTGGTGGGCAATAGTCAGAAGGGCATTTAGCTTGCCTGCTTGCTTTGACCAGATCCATAAATTCACTTTGTAATATTTGTTTGAAGGAATGCAGAGGCTGGGATAGCCTACTCTTGTAGGAGAGTTTTGGAAATGGGTTGGAACTGGTGATTTTCCTTTGTTGTAAATAGAAGTCCAGCGTGTCTGCTTTGGTTGTGTGATGATTTGCTAGTTTGTCAGTGAATTCTTGAGTTGTGGAATGAGTTCCTTCTGTACATTTAGGTTTATGAAATTTTTTGAAAATTTTATAAAATTCTTTATTTGCACATTTAGCATTTTGAATTCTGCCTGAATAGTACCTTTTTAGCTTTTTATAGATTATTGACTTGTACATTCTGTTAAGTTTGCACTGGTAAAGTTTGTCTTGATTGCTATTTGCTGCTTTCTAATTTGTTGTTTTATCTTTTTTAGTTCTTAATTTCTCCAAGGTGCTTGTTTTCTTTTGTCCTATTTTGTTGTTCTTAGTGGTATTAGGATATCAAAAGCTTCCTATAGCCACTGATAACGTTTTTTAACTGAGTTTATTGTGTCCAAATCTGTGCTGGATGTTTGTAGTTGTGTTTCTAAGTATTCAAAGTTTAGTTTGTTCCACGGTCGGTATGGGGATGCATGAAAGGTGGTCTTAGGTGTGTTAATTTGTGGTAAAGCTGTCAAATGGTGGTCTGACCATGTTACTGGAGTAATCATTTGAAAGGTAACTAGTTCTGGATTTGCAAAAATGACTCCAAGGATGTGTCCAGCAATGTGTGTGGGTATGTGTATGATCTGATGCAGTGTGTCCAGGCCAGTGATGATAGTTTTTCGATGGGGCATATTGGGTTCTCAAACAAGTAGCATATTTATGAGAGGCTTGCATCACGTTTGCACCACGCAATGTGGTACATGCGTGACGCAAGTCTTCAACATCAGATTTATGTAGCCGCACAGAGCCACTTTGTGTGATTTTGAATAGCTTAATAAATCTGAAGTAAGGCAAAGCAGCGCAAATAGCGGCGTTGCCTAACTCTGCGCAAGGGAGGCGTTTCATGCGGCGTTCCAGTGGGTGTGCCCACGTAACGCTCATTAATTTTGATGCATTCCCAAATTTACAAGGGCTTGTAAACCTGAAACTGCATCAAAATCTAACTCCTCCCAGGAAAGGCGCAACAAGGAGAAATATCTTTAGATCCCCTTGTTTATTCCTCTTTCTGCGTATTCTGCAGCACATATAGGAAGAGAAAAAAGCCTCTCAGGATTGTGTTTCAGGAAGGTCCCCCTTCCTGCACAAAAACAATCCTGCGTGGAATGGAGGCGCCCTTACACCAAGGTGCAAGGATGCTAACGTTGGCGCTTGGCTGCCAAATTGGGGCCAGGCAGGGGAAAAGGACAGTAATGCACCGTATCGGATAAATGCAGCACATTCCTGCCCTTTCCCTGTGACGCAGCGCAGTAAGGTGAATTGCTGCGTTGCCCTGAACCACTAAACTGGTAAATATGCCCCTAAATGTTAAGGTCACTAAGAATGCATAGGTTGGAGCGTAGAGTTATACGGTTTGAAACTATGTCTAGAAACGTGTCTTGGAACGTTGCATTGCTGGGTGGCGGTCTGTAAAGGAGGAGGAAGTTGGTGTAGAGTTGCATCGAGTGTTGAAGGCCTCACAACCTTGTTTGGAAATGTCTTCAGCTTTGGTGAGATTTATTGTTTGCCTGAATATAATAGCTAGTTCACCTCCTCTTTTGCCTCTATGATTTTGTGTGATAGTTTGATAGCCAGGAGGAATGGCCTCATGCAACACTGGAGCCATGTCATCTCCCAACCATGATTCAGTTATGAAGAGCAAGTCAGGTTGTGTGTCAGTAAGTAGGTCGTAGATGTGGTACTTGTTTTCAGAGTGATAGAGCATTTATTAGTAAGCAGTTTAGAGATTGTGTTTTGGTGGTGGTATACTTTGTTGACTAGAACAGTGAGCAGTACTTTGTGAACTTGTAATAGGTGTGTCTTTAGGGCTGGTATTAACGGTATGAGGATAGCAAATGTAATAAGGTAACCTAATTTTATCCTATGGCAAATGTAAGCCTCACAACAGATTTGTGAGTTTTCCACTACCAGGACAAGTAAAACATAAGCGTATGTGACCAACTTTATAAATAAAATGCACCCTGACCTATGGGCTTTTTAGGGCCTACCTTAAGGGTGACTTATATGTATTAAAAAGGGGGTTTTAGACATGGCAAGGGGTTTGTTTTGCCAGGTCAAATTGACAGATAAAACTGCATACAGGTTGCAGTGGCAGGCATGGGGCATGTTTTAAAGGGCTACTTAAGTGGGTGGCACAATAAGTGCTGCATGCCCACCAGTAGCATCCAATTTACCAGCCCTAGGTATATGGTGTATTACTTTACTAGGGTCTTACAACTAAATTAAATATGACAATCAGGTTTAAGCCAATGTTACCAAATTTTAAGGAGTGAGCACAAGCACTTTAGCACTGGCTAGCAGTGGTAAAGTGCACTGAGTCCTATGGCCAACAATAACGAATTCAGCAAAACAGGAGAGGAAAAGGCAACCACCACATTTGCAAATCTCCTTCACATACACAGGCCTTCTCAGCATTTAGTTCCTCCTACCAACAATAATAGCAAAACCTAGACTTTATCATTGCAGACTCTCTAGCAACCAAGCACTTCCCTCCAATTTAACTAGATTGGTCTGATCTCTTTCCCTTTCATCTTTGGCTCAATACAAACAAAACATATATGACTATAGTGATACCATTCTCTCGATAGTGAAAACTATTGCCCGACTACTGTCAAAATTAAAGCTGAATATTCCAAGCCAGTTATGGTTCAATGTATCTCTCACAAAAAGAAGAGGTATCTGTAACTAAAAAGAGATGGCAGAAGTCAAACGTCTGCTATGTTTGCACCACACTTAACATCCTCTCCGCCAAAGCAAACTTCACAAAGGATCAGATCCACTCATCTGCATACCCTGAAGGTAAACAGTCATAAAATCCAGCACTTTAGTAGACTGGCTCTTTTGTTGTCACGTCTGTTTAGCTCGGTAGAACGTTTATAATATCATTATAATAGATTTGTTGCACAGATGAGTCTTTACCAGAGGCGCATTAGAGTCCTTGGTTTTTTGTTTCTCATAGGTGTGTTTCATTGGTGTTTTTTCAATTTTGACCATACTCTTTTAAATATTTTCCTTCTTTTGTGGCATCTGTATGGGACATTTATCTTGAACATTTGAGTGGGCTAGTTTGCAATATTTAGATGTCAAAGTGTCCGTTTTTTTACTTTTTAACATACATATTTTGCTCACTCTTTTCTACAGTTTTTTCTTTGTGCTGAATATTTGCGAGCTGATCGTATTTTCATTTACTTTTTATTAATGTTTGGGTTATTGTCATAATTGTAAAAAAAAATTAAATGACTGGGCTTGTCAAAAGTTAGTTTGAATATTTCCTAATGAGATATCTTTGTATATTCTGAGGAGTTGCAACAGCTATTAGATGGTTTAAAAGTTTGCTCTTCAGTGTAGTTTACGGTAGGTATCTGAGGGGGAGAAAAGAAAACAGCCCAGACACACCACTGAAAGCAGTTATTTTGTTTGGGGACTACTTAACTTGCCGCTGCTCAAAAATCAATCGATTGATATGGCATAGTTTAAGTTGATGGGTGTTTACTTAGTTTTATATGTGTACTGTATGTATGGTGTAAATGATTTCCATAAACTGTAGAAATACTTTATAGAATATACTGCTGTAGTAGGTACACACAGAGGTATTTCTGGGGTTTGAAAGTATCGCTTGCATTGTATACAGTGGAGCAATGGTGTTGTCAAATTGTTATTACAGGCACTAGGATGTGCTTAAATGTCGCACTGCTTTACAGTCACTCACAAAGGGGTCGCAACAAGCATTGGGCTTGTTTTTTCCAGTGAGACAAGTATCTGCCATGTATATAAAACTGTCTTTAGAAAGACTGGTAAAAGTCACATTCCTTTAGGGCTTAATATATAAACTGTTTATTCCCATAGATTGTTCCCAAAAAGATCTCCCTGTAATAGTCCTTAAAAACCTGCATAAAAATGTTACCTTGAATTAAACTTTTACTCTCCTTTATATATTTCAAATGCACCTCTGCTTCCTTTCACATGCCTCTTCTGTATTTAAACTACTCTAAATCTCAAGCCTGTCTGGCTTTAGCTTTTTTAAAAAAAAGATAACAATATTAATTCCAGCAAGCACTTGCTTCTCAGACAACCCACTCTAATTATCACTCTTAGGTCACTAATGACTCGGTTACTTACCGGTAATCTTCATTACTACGAGTCATAGTCATAGTCTTCCTTGTCACAGTGACACAGGAGCACCCAGTGTCCCAGGCACAGCATTCACCCATAAACAAAAAGTCCCCACCCAATATGGTGGCCTGACAGGAAGTACCTGTCACCTGACCTATAAGGGTGGGGCAAACACAGGAAACATCCTCAAATACACAAGTAGAGAAAAAAACCAAAAGGAAGCAAAACATTTTGTTCGTACCCCACAACCAAGGGTGGGCGGGAGGGATCATGACTGTGACGAGGAAGACTATGACTCGGAACAATGAAGATTACCGGTAAGTAACCGAGTCATTACCTTCCTCCTCCGTCTTCCTCATTACAGTGCTCCACGAGCGTATACCCAAGCGCCAGACGAACAAGAGAAACAGACACCAAAGATGCCAAGGAATCATTATTGCAGACAAGCACACATAATCAGTGAACCGTTGCAAGGACAGCGGAACCAAAATCCCCAGAAAAAACCTCCCCCATCTGTAACTTATAATGTGAGATGAAGGTATGTGGGGAGGACCAAGTCGCCGCAGCACAAAGATCCTTCAAGGAGGCCCCCTTAAAAGAAGCCCAGGACAAAGACACACCCCAGGTGGAACGACCCTGAATGACCGGGGGAAGAGAGACTCCCGAATTCAGGTAGGCCAAGGAGATAGCGAACCGAACCAAATGGGAAAGAGTAGCCGTGGTAGGCCAATAACCCTGCCGGGCAACCCCGAAGGCGACAAACCAAAAATCCACCTTGCAAAGGGAGGCTGGACGCTCAAGGTAGATCACCAGAGCCCTATTCAAATCCAGGGAATGGAGCCGGATCTCCTCCTCCGTAGAGGGGGCAGGAAAAAAGGCCGGAAGGACAATATCCTGGGACAAATGAAAAGGGGAGGACATTTTGGGAAGAAAAGCCGGGTCAGGATGAAGGACCACTTTGTCAGGGAAGAAACGCAAGAAGGAAGGATGGCAAAGCAAAGCGCCAAGCTCCTCCAAACATCTCCCAGAGGCAATGGCCACCAGAAAACAAATCTTCAGGGTGAGAAACTCCAGAGACACAGAAGGCAGAAGCTCAAACAAGGAAAGCTGCAAGGCATGAAGGACCAAAGGAAGATCCCAGGGGGAACAGGAGAAGCAACAACAGGTTGTCGAAGAAAAAAACTGCACAGAAGGTGAGAAGAACATACTTACAGAGACAGGACCGCAACACGAACCGCCTCGACACGAAGAATGGGTGTTCCAGCCGGAACACAGTGAAAACAACAGGATGTTTCCTGTGTTTGCACACCCTTATAGGTCAGGTGACAGGTACTTCCTGTCAGGTCACCATATTGGGTGGGGACATTTTGTTTATGGGTGAATGCTGTGCCTGGAAGACCGGGTGCTCCTGGGTGACTGTGACGAGGAAGACAGAGAAGGAAGGTAATGTACCACTAAGAAACTGAAGTAAATGCATAGAATGGTTTCCTTTAAAATACAAGACTAACCCCAATAACAAATGGCCTGACCACTAAATTTGGACTCCTAGATAGTGTGCTACTCACCATAAAGTGTTTCAATGTCGCGTATGTGCTAAAAAGCACTAAATAAATGCAATTAAAATTTTAATCAAACTACAGAAACACTAAGAGTGAAAAAGAAAAAAAGAGCAAACTAAATGCATTAAAAGAACCAATAAATAACATGTTAATTTTAAATTTACCTTTGGTAAAGACTGAGATTATGTATAATCAAAAGCAATAGAAAATGCCAGCCAAACATTTCTCTTTAGAACCTTTGAAAGGAAGCACTCATATTAAAGCTGGGAAGAGGCCTCTGATGCTATGATTACTTACCAGTAATCCCCATTACTCTTAGTCCTATTCGTCCTTGACCCAGTCATCACAAATGAGGTATATTCCACTGACAGGAAACAAAACAGGAAACGTGTTTAGGCTCCACCCACCCTCCTGCCAGGGGCTATAAACACATAGCGAACAGAAGCACTTCCTGACATACCAAGCAACAAAGGCCTGAACAGGGAGGGTGGGTGTCAAGTATGACTGGGTCGAGGACGAGTAGGACTAAGAGTAATGGGGATTACCGGTAAGTAATCATAGCATTACCTCTACGTCCCTCTTCCTCGACCCAGTAATCACTAATGAGGCCTACCAAAGCAACCAGACAGGAAGGCCTTTGGCACACCACACACAGAACACAGATCGAACACAAAAGTGGAGTGCAGTTAGTGGAAATGCTTTAATAAATACACAGAATCAGGTAGGGGGAACACGCCCCACAGCACGCAACACACCACAACCAAAATCCGTCCGGTCAGACAGAGCACAATTCAGATGATAATGCTTCTCAAAAGTAGAATCAGAAGCCCAAATCCCAGTCCGACAGATCTCTTCAAGGGAAACCCCATGAAAAGCAGCCCAGGAAGCAGAAACACCCCTAGCAAAACAGCTGAAATAAATGAAGAAACAAAGCGGGGGCATGACCAGCAGGAGTCACAAATTTCGACCAATCAGGGCGGCTGAAGGCCCAATGCCGTAAAGTAGGACGAGGTCCCCACATGACCGTATAGTGGAGCACCCGGAGCCCAACCCGGGTACCCACTGACTGAGGCCGGCTGCCAAAGCGAAATACAGGATGACGTCCCCCACACAAAGTAACAGCAGAGCACCCGGAGCCTAACCCGGGTGCTCACAGACAAAGGCCGGCCGCCGAAGCAACGCAAGTCAATAGAGGAACACCCGGAGCCCAACCCGGGTGCTCATATACTGAGGTCGGCCGCGGAAGCGGAAAGGTAATTTAGCGTACACAACAGCCTACGCCCCTGAAGAGCGGAGCACCCGGAGCCCAACCCGGGTGCTCTCTGAGGCAAGGAGATGTGGCACAAACCCCTCCTACTCCTCAGAACATCAGCAGAGTTTTCAGAGAAGGCCCACACGTGCTCCACACCGAGCCCAGCCCCGGCGCCAACTACCAAGTGGCCGCCGGGGAGGGCAACCACGCTGCAGGTGCAACAACTGGGCTCCAGGAGGTCGCAAGGAAGAGGCGGTGCACCCATAAGCAGACAACGGCTCACAATCCTGAAACCAGCCGGGAAGAGGAGGCATGACCATCGCGTGAAAAAACTGGGACAGAAGACTCACCATGGACTCCAGAAGACCAGTGCAGTCCAGCAGCACAGGAAAGCGGAGAACTGGACGGAAGCCAGGTTTCCCGAATCCAACAGCTCCCACAAAGGTTCAGAAGCACCCCCAGAGTCCAGCAAAGGAGGAAACAACAGGACAAGCATGTAGCGGGTAAGTGCCCAGTACCTACCACAGCGTTCCCCGTCATGTCCACCGACAGGAAACAAAACAGGAAGTGCTTTCTGTTGACTATGTGTTTATAGCCCCTGGCAGGAGGGTGGATGGAGCCTAAATGCATTTCCTGTTTTGTTTCCTGTCAGTGGAATATACCTCATTAGTGATGACTGGGTCGAGGACGAGGGACGTAGAGGTAATTTCCTTGCCAGTGTGTGTTGCCTGGTACTGCTGACCAATCAGCATTCAGCTATCATTTCAAGTGATTTTTACATATTTTAATGTTTGTTTATAAGAACTGAGTTACAGAAGGAAACAAACAAAGGGACGGGCAACATTTTAGTGGCTTTTTAGTATGGTCAACGAACAGCTGACCAGGCAATGTATCCTGCAGGCAAGACTATTTGGTCTTCCTTTTAAACCCTACAATTCCCAGACTACTTTCATCCCATTTGCAACAGCTTGAAGAAAGTGAGCTCTATCAGTTTGTGAGCAGAAAATTTAGTGGACTGACTATAAAACAATTAATTTAATATGTAAACCTGGATTAGTATGCTCTCCTGGCACAGAAATACAAGCAAATCCCCACTAGCAACTGTTTCAGGAAAATTGTATTCTGAAACACAGTCCCAACTCTATCTAAACTATGTCTGTAAATATATACTGCCCTGTAGAACATGACAGACACAGGACCCTACATCTCTTACCCCATACACAGCCTTGTCATCAAAGAATGATCTGCTGAGGTATATGGGGCAATAGAAGCACTGTTGGTTGTGTAATTTATCTACTGCATGTACAGGTTATAGAAAACCTGAATTATTTTACAATAAATTCTAAAATATAATTCTTACTTCTTTAACACTAGCCCAACCACAGTTCATATGATAATGTATGTACTTCTGAAAGCCCACTGCCACTTTCAGCTGCATTACAGATATCTCCATTACTTCTTGATCTGTGGGACAAACTCACCTTCCTGCACTCTGCGCAGGCGTGTGACTGCAATACCCCAAACACATTAGCAGTACATGCATTCCAGGGAAGGAAAGGCTAAAGTGCTCCCAGAATATCGGAGCTGCCTGGCGAAAAGCTCTGGAGGGCACTACGCAGTCTCCATTGAAATCTCAAAATGTTCTGAAGTAGCAGAGGTTATTCTGAAGTTGAAGAAGACCTTGTTGCTAGCCGTGGTGAAAACATTGGACACTGCTTGTTTTCTTCTGGAATCATGTTTTGAAGTTAAACTGAATACTGAGAACTATTCTACAGAATTTAAAAGTACCTTTGAAGCAAAATTGAATAGAATTATGTATCATTTCAGAGATAAACTTTGAAGCAATATAACTTATAATTTGGTTGCATTTTGGGTATTGAATGGAATGGAAAACATCTTTTTCCCTGCTGAATTTATATATTGTATTTAAGGTAACGGCATGCGTTGAGGGAAAAGATAATCCTTTGATATCAGAATTATATAATCCTGCTGAATATTTATTTATACTGCAGATTAAGAAACAACCTTAAAGATGTAGTAGAACCAGAGACAGTGCCCTCTCACAACAGAAGGTGGTTCACTTTTCAGAAAATGGAGGGAGATTAAGACAAAATTTAAGTACATAATTCACTTAGGGGCAGATGTACGACCATAGCATTTTACTACTCGCAAATTGCGACAAATTGCGAGTCGCAATTTGCGATTCGCAAAATGCTATGTACAACAGTGTCTGAGACACTGTTTGCGATTCCCAATGGGGTCGCAAATTGCATGCCTCAGGAATATTAATGGCTAGCACTCCCAGTGATGGTGTCCTGCTGGGGTCAGCAGACCACCATGTCTGGGACTGCTTTTATATAAAGCATTTTTTTTTTTTTAAATGAAGCCCGTTTTCCTTAAAGGAAAACGGGATGCATTTAAAAAATAAAAATGAAACTTTTAAGTATCATTTTTTAAGGGCAGGCAGTGGTCCCTGGGATCACTGCCTGCCCTTAAAAAATAATTGTGCATGCATTCCCAAAGGGGAAGGGGTCCCTTAGGGACCCCTTCCCATTTGCCAGTGCCTTACCACCCTTCTGAGAAGGGTGATAAACTGTGCGTGTTTTGCGACCGCAATTGCGGTTGCAAAACATTCATACATTGGTTTTGGAGTCGCTATTAGGAAGGGACACCATTGGAACGCCCCTTCCTAATATCGAGTTGCTAACCCTATTGTGGGAGTCACTAATTGAGTAGCGACTCTCAAAATAGGGTTGCGACATGGACAACACGTTTTTCGCGGTCGCAAACGGGCCTAAAACCCCTTTGCGACCGCAAAAAACAGTTGTACATCTGGCCCTTAAACTCTATTTGTGGTTCAGGTTCTGCAACATCATAGTTCCATTAATACCCCGAGAGTCTAAGGCATAGAGATATTCTAGAGGTATATATTTTACTATATCTAAGGTTGAGGACTATATACAGAGATAATATATTAAAGATATCAAACTTCTCTTTAGATATCCATTAGGCATTAACAGACATCATTGACCAGCAAAGTGACAAATTAGAGTGCTGATAGCCAGTGTCTCTGCTTCCCTCTCTCTTATCCTGTTTCCCTTTAGAAAGGTCTACTCTTAACTAACATATCACTATTGTGTATGATTGAATGCTCATTTACAGATGTGTGGAAAAGTACATATTCCGCATTGCATTTGGAATTTAGGCTAATGCATTCTGACACATATTTCCTGTGAATCTCTGAAATGTTCCCAGTGAAATATTGAAAGAACTCGACCAGCAAAAAGCAGGGAGAAAATCGATGAGAGGCCACAAGATAATTTTGTCAAGAGTGGTCAAGATCAGTACCTACAAAATATTCAGGTTCGTTCAAAAGAAGGTCGCACCTCCTTGGTTCAAGATCTACCTCTGCAGGGGCCTGTGTTCGACCTAATGGTCACAGGTTCGAATCCCGGGGGGGGGTTCACTCAACTTTTCATCCATCTGAGGTCGATAAAATTAGTACCATTGAGTTGTGTAGCAATAAACATCTGTTTATTCAGCGCCAAGATACTTCCGGGTGAAGGTGAACTTTACAAACAAACATGTTATGTTATATAATGTTATGTAATGTTAGATGTAACACTACCCACCCCATCCCAATTAAAACCCTAGTGAGTGCACATAATGCATACGTGATGTTCGAATCTCCTTTCAAACTCTTACGTTTCTAGAGGTAATTTAATGGTGTGAGCTACATACTAACCTTTTTATTCAGGCTGAAAATAGTAATTGTTAGAATGGCAATGTCCAGGAGTTGTTGCATCCCCTTTTACTTCTTTAGCGGAGTCAGGTCACTGGGGTTTAAGGCGGATGGTGGATTGGCTGAGGATATCTGTCTGTGTGCCTGGAAACATGAATTGACTTCTAATATGGAAAAGATGGGATTACACTGTAAGAACCAAGAACATTTCGGTTATTTTCTTGTTGTGAGTTGCCATGCACTCCAGTTGGCCTTAGTGAGCCCAATCACTGGTAACTATCTGGTGTCTGATATCTCTTTGGTGCCAGTGATAACGAGCTAACGAGCTGCAAAATGAGTTTGGTGTCTGTTGTACCAGTGCTACAGATAGGGCCATTACTGAAGGGAGTGAGTGTTAACTTGAGAAATCAGAATGTGCAGTTGGTGTAGTGCTACATACAGGAGGAATCCGGCATTCAAGATTGCTGTGTCTGTCGGTTTCAGCTCTCAGGCAGGACTCTTTGAACAGCAAAATTGCAGAGGTTTCCTGGAGTGTAGTTAGTTCATCTGCACCCTCGGAGTAACCGAAATACAGCCCCAATAGCGGATGTTTTATTCCCAGGAGCCTGCCCAGGTATAAATGTTTTAAGGTTTGGTTGGCATGTGGTCTTTATACTGGCTATGCATTGTGTAAACTCTAGTAACTTAGACTGGCTTCCATTGGGTTTAAGGTATGTTTGATGTGGTCACCTTTTAATCATATGGGGCAGTCAAGGCGCCTCATTTTTCATTCATTGTGATATGCCAATGAGCCTTTGCGTATGCACCTCTATGCTACATTACAGCTGGGCCATGAACAGTGATCTGTTTACCTCCTATCTTTAATTGTGTGGCAGAACCACTGGGTTAACTTGAGGACATATAAACAGCTAAAATAAACAAGCGTTCACAATGCAATAGGTCTCGCATTTTGAGAATTTGAGCTATTGCCATTGTAAATGACTATGACTTTTACTTATGTGTTTTGAAAACCTGCAAGCGGTGCCTAAACATGCACTTTGTGCTTATAGTCCTTGTTTATGAACAGCAAGGCTGGCAGTAAAAGAGGCGCAGTTACTGCCAGCCTTGCATCTCATAAGCAACGACTATAAGTACAAAGTAAAAATACAATTAGTCGCTTTGGAATGTGACAAAATAATTATTATATTAATTCCAGATTAAGTTGTACTCTATGTGGAGCTGATGAATGGAAATTTATAGAAAGTCTAATATGAATGAGATGTGGTAGGTGCAGTATAGCAAGCTGCGACTAGATGTCCCTAGTGAGCAAGGCACCAGCACTGCTTGTCTAGGTGCAGTAGCACAAGCTGTGCTTAGAGGTCCCTAGTGAGCATCATAAACTTGGAAGATATTGTAAATCTACCCTACCCATAATGCATTGCATGCAAGACAGTACCACAAGTACATTCAAATAGCTATGTCCATGTATACAATTAGTAGCTTTGAAATGTGACAAAATAATTATTATATTAATTCCAGATTAGGTTGTACTCTATGTGGAGCTGATGTAGGGAAATTTACAGAAGGTCTAATATAAATGTGAGATGTGTTAGCAAGTGAAGTATTCACTGCCGATCTAGTTTAGAACTAAGTGAGTGTCCTGTCTGAAGGCCTTTAAGAAAGTAGTGCCTTGAGGTTGTAATTAAAACCTAGGACGTAACAACACATGTAACAGGGGGTGTCCTCATGGGAGGTTACAAGAAGAGACAAGGCGGTACTAAGGAGGGACTACAAAGCCTAATGACCAATGAAAAGCCACCATTTACAAAGGACAGGGACAAGAGCCATTTAAAAAGATGGGTGGGAAGTAAGTGGAGCTTTATCCACATATGCTGAATACAGCATGTCTCGAAGAGACCGCGCAAGCGCTGCCTAGGAGAGACCTAAAATTTGTCCTATGTTCCTGGTTTTATGAGCTGGGAATGAAGAGTGCCACAAAACTAGGGATGTGAGAATGAGACCATGTCTTTGGAGAGATAAATAGCAGTTTTTAGGTCGAGCCTAGCGCAAAGCGCATACGCTGCTCTGCGAGACTTTATGTAAGGGCTTCAAAAATCTGACCACAAGCTGGTGCGTGTGCTTTTATTTTTGTCACAGGATATTGGCCTTTGCGTGCGTCTTTCTAACAAAGACAGCACGCAATTGTGCAAAGGTGTGTGCATGTCCCGCCTTTGCTCTGTCCACGGCCAAATGCTTGCGGTTACCCGCACGGGGCACCATCTGTTTTCAATTATCGTGCACCACTCGCCTGTCTGTTTAGTTTGGGTCAGTTAAATGTCCAGGCATAATTGTTAATGTGTCTTTATTTACATTCTGTCAAGCCATAAGTTACGTATTTGATGCACGCCAGGCGGCTTGTCAAAAAGTTGACTAGGCAAGCAACCTGATGGCTGTGCGGGACAAGCATATAAGCTGAAGACATTGCCCGCAGACAGTCAGTCACACACAGTGGCTGTGAGGGCAGGGTCGGTTCCCTATAATCAACACACGTGCAGACGCCGGTTACAGTTGCACCCAAAAAGAGTCCCGCCCTTGGCGCAGTTTCATCCCTCTTCTCACAAAAAGCTAGGAACCACCCACTCGGTTCGGACGCTTTCCCTTGTCAATAGCGGCTTACCTGCGGCTGCTGCCCGCATACCCGAGTCCGGCTGCATCCCAAAGAGGCTACGATCCAACCTTTCCGCCGAGCAGGTCGCGTCAGAGCCAAGCACAGCGAGTGCACGGAGCTAGACAGAGGACCGGTGGGTTGGATGCAGTCATTATATTGGACCGTGCCTTTCTTTCCTCCAATTTACAACAGTTGTCAATTGCTAAGCCGATATGATAGGCAGGCATCCTAAAACCGAATTAAGAATGACGGTTGTGACATGTATATAGTGTTTACATATCTTCGGAAGTGATCTCGTATTTTGTTTAAAAAAATGATCAGATGCCTGGTGTACGACCGTAACCGCTTTTCTGTGTAAAATCATATCTGCGAAAAAGGTTTCAAAATGTGTCCATTGATTTGCGTGTTCAAACAAAACCTTAGACCTTAGCAACTTCAGCATCGGGCATTGGATAAAGGGTGTCACTTTAGCTCTCTTTTGATAACCGTGAGTTATGACGGGGAAGCGAATGGATTCGCCTTCGCAGAGCACCAGTAGCTTCGTCTGGGTTGTAATCTACAGCGACCTCAATTTTCAGACGGGAAGCTCAGTGTAAACACCTGTCAAGGCTCGAGAAGCTGTCATAGCAACAACATCAGCTGTTCTCATTTCCTTTGTGTTTAAGCAGTGCATGGGAGTGCATGTCTTTTAAGATGTCTCCCTAGTGTATTTCTCTCTCTCTTTCACTCAGTGTTGCTCTCAGTCACCCATGTGCTTCTGCCTGACCCACTCCCTGTAGCGCTCGTTCGTGTGCTTCTTCACCATTGCTGCCCTGAGTCCGCATGGAAGCACGCTCCTCCTCTCTGTGCTTCCCCCCACCTGTGCCCTCCACGTTGCTACTTTCAAACCCTGTGTTGCTTCTGTCCAAACTCCCCCATGTCGCTTCCATGCCACTATTAGCACTTCTCTATGTTGCTTCCACACTCCTTCAGACCTTTCATGGCGCTTCCACCTCCTGTTGATTCTGCTACTTCAAAAACAAGCATTGGCATAGCCAATAGGTCTCGCCTTTGGGATTTTATAAGTGTTTAGCCATGCAACAGTTGATGTTGTTGCACCAAGGATATTGTGCTGCATAACTAAATACTTATAAAGTCCCAAAAGCGAGACCTATTGGCTATGCCAATGCTTGTTTTTATTGTTCCTGTACAGTGTCTGCTCAAAGAAATAGTACAATGATAGTCTTTTATTGGTCAAATATGTGACATGATTTTACTATACAAGTTTGAGTTAGAGCGCACTGCATATGATATTTTATACATTATTAGTTTGATTGAGTATTATTATTTCAATTTCGCTGTGAAAGTGACTATTTTAATTATAGGTAGAGGTATATAAAGTGATTAGTCAATAAATGCACTATATGTGTCAATCAATCAATCAATCAATCAATCAGGGGAATTGTAAACGCACTACTCACCCGTGAGGGTCTCAAGGCGTGAGGGGATAGGGGGTAAACAGCTTCGTTCAGTCCAAGAGCCAGCTCTTGAGTGTCTTCCTGAAGACGTTCAGGGAGAGGGTGCTTCTGATGTCGATCGGGACCTCGTTCCAGGTCCTCCTTCACTCCACCATTAGTTGCACCTCTAAAACTATACAGGACAGATGTTCCCACACGCTGTCTGGTCACAAATTGGAGAAATCGAGGCCATCCTATGGCTTGGAAAGAGGACTCTGGTCCCCATTCACAGTCATGCAATTGTGAAGGTTCTGCCATTCACAGTCATGCGATTGTGAAGGTTCTGTGGAAATCTGGGGGGGGGACAAAATCACCATTCACTTGACACATGTTGGTGTGTGAAAACAAATTACAAGAGATGCATTGTCATTTATAAAAGACGCAACAGCTATGTAATTAAGACACATCTTGCCAAAATAGAATACCGTCACAGATGAACTGACTCTAAAAGTGGTTCCCCGCCCACTCCGTAGGTAGAATTAAATGGAAATTATAAAACTGAATCATTTTCCATGCAATTCATTGTAGCATTATAAAGCCAAAGGCAATGCGCAATTCACAGCGTACGATAAATTGGATACATATGGACCCAAATGTTATAGAGAACCGTTAACACAGAGGTATCAAGATAGTTGGCAGAAAAAGAGATTTTACTGTAAGATGAAATATGGAAACAAATGACAACTCTTAAACAACAGTTATCGGTACAAAGGGGAAACATCTGCAGCACCTAGTTTGCTCTGATAACCTATGGCTCTACCCATGCATGCCTGGACTGGGGGATCATGAAGGCAGCAGCAAAAAGAGTAAGTAAGCATGGTTCTAAGAGACATGCAGCGTGTTTCTCCAAGGCCGCTTGAAGTAAGGGAGAAGGAAGTGCTGCAGCAACCCTGCAAAATAACTTTGCAGAGAGTCAGGAGGGGATTGAGCGATAAAAAGGCCTTTACATTTTCTTTTTGTTTTGTTGCAGTAGGTAAGCATTACCTTCTTGTCCGTCGTCCTCACCACGGTAATTACATAATGAGCTTATGCCTCCAACAGAAACTGCCAAGTCAAAAGTTAGCATGCGAGCCTCCCATCCCTCCAGTATGGCCAACATCCTCTTCCTCCAATAAAGTGGAAGCCTACCCACATCACATACTGTTTTTTGGTTTCTGCGAAACTTTCCATTTCATGTGCATCAAGGTGAGTGGGTGTGTGTCTTAATTAGGCAGTCCAAGGGACCCGTAAGTCTTGCTGTTGCAGACTATGCTGCTTTGTTTTTATATGTCTTCCTACATGTCTTTTTCTTTTTGTTCCTGTTCTCGGATTTGTTGCGCACTTGAACCGTTGTTTAGGTCTGCACATGTTCTCTGATGCCCTGCTCTAGCAGACTGTGAGAGGTAATCGGGGGAAGATTGCAGCACGTCTTGCTTTTCATTCTCCTGTTATAAGGTCCTGCTCTAGCGGTCTCGGAGAGGCAATTAGGGGATGGCTGCATTGCATCTTCCTTTTTATTCCCCTGCCATGGGGTCCTGCTTTTAGCCGACTTGGCAGGGGATTGTGGGAAGGCTGTGGCATGCCAGGCACACTCACGCATTCCCCATTGTGTGGTCTTGCTTTAGCTGACTCAGCAAGGGAATGGGAGAGGCAGCAACCGCTTGCTGCCACATTTTCTTGTTTAGGTGTGGCTTTCTGCCCTGTTTTTGCCCTGCGAGTTTTGGTTCCACCTGGCTGTTCTATGCAGCTTTGCTTGGGAGTACTAATGTAGCGGGCTGAGAGCATGATTTGTGGCAGACGGGGGCACTTTCTTTTGCTTTGGGTGTTCTGCTCTACACGCAGACCCATTACATGTTTGGGGTCCTGCTGTGCGGTTCCAGGGCACTTGCGTCTGTTCCGGCCCGCTTTGTCCAGCTCGGGCATTTATTACCAGGCACTCTATTTGTGCTAGGTCCGGCTGACTGCCTAGTCCTGTGTCCGATGGATGGTTGGGAACATGTTGATTGTCTGTGGACAGTCTGCTGGCGCTTTTTTGGGCTAATTACGTGTTGGTTTGCACGCTCTATTGTTTGGCCGACTCTCTTTGGGGTACAGTGACTCTCTATTTAAGGGGTTATGTCTCAGTGGCTAAGTCTTGCATCTCTGGTGGCACGGCCCGCCCGGGATATGGGTTTGTATCCTGGTGATGCTCTCTGAATATCTTGCAGTGGCTTTGTCAGTTGCATTATGGTCTAATAGGGTTGCTCCTGGACAGTCCCTTCATTTGCTGGTTGTGTGTGGGGTCCTGTTTTTACAGTGGTCCATCCAACAAATTAAGCTGTGCATGGCTTTTCAGGCTGTGGTTTTGTGGGTAGTGTATGTGGATTCTTTCCCAGTATCTGTGTCATGTGCCTTTGCCCCTGGCCACACAGTGTTGTGGAGTGTTGGTGGGAGTTGGTTGTGGTGTTTGTTTCTGTGGACACCGATCCCACGGACCCTGTTGGTCTTGGGGTGTGGTGGTTCTCCATTCTTTTGTCGATTGATCAGCGGCCTCTTCTTCTTCTTCCCTTCTGTCACTGCTGTACTTCTCCGATCCCTGCCGGTGCTGTTTGATCGGGGTGTGGGCTTCTCTTTTGCCGCTGGCTATGTTGTACTGCAGTTGCCTGGCATTATTGGCCTCGCCAGGTGCAGCTGCTTCTTCTGCAGAGTCGCCCATGGCAGTCTTACACATGGGCTGGTTTTTGTTATGGTGGTATGCTGCTGTCCAGGGCCATAGTTGGTGCCCTTTCTTTCTCTAGGGTTGGGTTGTTTGCCCCCCTCCATTGGTGAACATGTTTGAGTAAGCAGCTGTGGTTTGCATGCTGTTGGACCCTGTGATGTTATAGGGCAGTAGTTTTCTTGCCTCTATGAGGACTTTTGGTGCTTCCAGCCGGAGGGGGGGCTCTGCTGCAGACGTTTCCAGGATTCGGCATGCGGCTGCCACCTCTTGGTTCACCCGAGTTCTTGGCTCAGTGTCAGGGGTGGTCACCACAGTGGGTGGTCGGTATGCTCTCCTTGTCCGATGTCGGACGTATTGCTGCAGGCCTTGGTAGATGGCCTCTCATTGCTCCTGGCCGACAGGGCATTCGTTCCTGTCCCTCCTTCTCTGGGATGGGGTGAGGGATGTTCTCTACTCTTTCTGGGTTTGGTAATTCTGGTGTTCTCTGTCCTGTTGTGGATTTGCAATGGTTATCCCCTTTTCCCCTCATGTGTGGTTCAAGCCCCTCTCTCTTCTTCCCGTGGGTTGAGGATTTCGTTCTTCATTCTCGAGATGCCTTGTTGTCCGTTGCTTCTTTTTTGACAGTCGTACACCTGTCTGGGGGGGGTCTACTCTGTGTCATGGTTTCATGGTGTCTTGGTGCCACTTGTGTGGTCTGGTCTGGTCCTGCCGCTGGTGCTACCTTTTTTGATTCATGGACCGGGTTGGTTTTCCTTCTGGTGGCCCGAGTGTTGTCCCAGGTGACCATTGTTCTGGGGTGGCTTGCATGGCTGTGTCCCCCCGGTGCCTCATTGGCTTTGTCTCTAGGGTCTTTTCTCTGCTTCCCTTCTGATGAATCCTTGGTGTAGTCTCCGTCTGTGTTTGTTACTCGGTCAGGTCTTTTCCCACTGGTTCTGTGCTCTCCGGCTTCCCTCCAGGTTTTCAGGTGATGGCGCTTCTGGTGGAGTTTTTGGATTGGTGGTTTTTCGTTGTGATTCCTTTCTCAACCATCTTTTCCATGTTGTCCCTTCCGAAGTTGTGTAGATGGGTGCCCCCCTGATGGGTGGGGAGTCCTGATCTGTCGGATTTGTATGCTCAGGCGATGTGTTCATGGGTCCAGCCTGTCTGTTCTTCCTACACCTGGTGGATGGGGGATGTTCAATTGGGGCTCCTTGCATCTGCCCAACCAATGTCGTGTTGTCACGTTTGGGTATAATCGGTCTCCATCTTGGTCTTGGTATTTGCACCCCTCTGGGTGTTGTCCCTGCATTCGTCGGCTTCTGGTCCTTTGTTTCTGGGCTGTTCTGCTGCTCTGGTCTTTGTTTGTGCTTCTTTCCCCTGGAAGGTGTGCTAAATGACGGTATGGTTTTGATGGGAGTTTTCCCTCAATGTGTTCTTTTTCTTTGCCATTGTCTGTTGTCCTGTGTTTGCTATGTGGTCTGGTTTTGTGGTATATGTGATATATGCCCAGCTTCCCTGCTTTTGCTCGGTTCTTCTTTGCCTGACTGCTTGGTGGGTGGTCACTGTGACTTTCGTTTGCCCTATGGGTCTGTTGTATGTGTTTCCACCAGTTCCGTTGGTTCCCTGTGGGTTACAGGTGATCGGATTGGTCTGGGCCTTTGTGCTTCTGGTGGTTCTGTGATGGCGGAGACTCCTGTGGCCTCCCCTCTTGTTAGTCTTGGCTGTCCGGCCAAACAGGGTGCTTCCTGATTGTCTGTGCCCGCTTCTGGGTCCACGGCTCCTGGCACCATTTGCAGCCGTCGCACCTTCGAGCATGGGTGTTGGGGGATTGGCCCTGATACCTGGATGGTGTACTGGGTTGGGACTGCTTTGTTTCAGCTGTCCTGACGTCCTTCTGCCTTGCACGCTTCTGCCCCACATTGGGTTGCTTTGGTGCTTGGATGGGTTTGGTGGTTTGCGAAGTTAACCCCTTGTGAGTGCTGGTTTTCTATGGTCCGCTGGTTTTGGGTAGAGGTTGGCCTCTTCCTCTCTTCGGCTTGTGTGAGGTTTCTAGGGGCATTCGGGTGTTTTTGTGTTGATTCTCTGGTGCCCCCTTTGTCCCACTTTTTAGTCCATTTCGGATGTGGCCCCTGGGCCTTTGGTGACGCAAACTGCTTGGGTTTTTTGTGGTTGGGGTTCTGTTTTTGGCAGGGGGAGCCGTTTGGTCCTCTGGAGTCAGTTGTACTGTCGTTCCTGGCCCTTGCAGTGATGTTTTGGTGGCCTTCTTGTCTGCCTAACGTGTTGGCGTGTTGAGTTCTCTTCAGATGGTCGGACCTTCTTTTTGCATTTTTGGGCTGCTGGGTTGGTATTGAGGATCCCCTCCACTTTGTTCCAGTTGCCTTTGTTTCCACGGGTGTGCAGTGGCTGTGCCCCCTGTGTTTTTTGTCCTGATCCTCTCTTTGGGGTCGGGGTCTTGTTCCTTCTTTTGAGTGTGGTTGTTTTGCCTATCCAGGATGGTGCCATTCTGGTTGGTGGGTGTCTTCTTTGTGCCTTTTGGCCCAGTATTGTTTGGGTTGTTTCCCTTGTACTCCACTCTTGGGGGCAGATTATATGGTCTCTTCTGTTGGATTTCTGCTTCAGTGGGCCATGTTGTGGTCGTTTTGGGGATGGTCTGCTGTTTCTGTTGCTGCTTCTTGAGTTGCAGTCATGGGGCTGTCTGTGGTGGGTGTCTGTGTTGCGTCCCTGTGAACGTCTCCGCCTACCTTATGGTTCTCTTACAAGTGGAGGTTGGTGGGGGTGCATCTCTGTCATTTGCTGATTCGGTTCGAAACTGTGTTTTGGTGTTGTGTTTCTGTGTGGGAACGATTTGTTAGCTTTTTGGAATCAACTGTGTTCTACAGTTTCTTCCTTTAGTTTCTGTTTTTACTATGTTCGTGATGAAGCCGATTCTTGCTTTGGTATCTGCTCATTATGTTATTACTGTGGCGAAGAAGACGGACGAGGAGGTAATGCCCCGGTTACTTACCGGTAATCTTCATTACTCCGAGTTCTAGTCTTCCTCGCCAGAGTATAGTGTCCTATCCCTCCCTTCCCTGTTGTATAAGGCTTCATCTTTTTTTGGTTGTGCCTTTGGTGACAGGATGTGCTGTGGGTAGACTTAAGCTTTATAGGAGGAAGACAATGTCGGCCATATTATAGGGATGGGAGGCTAGTATACTAACGTTTGACTTGGGAGTTTCTGTGGGAGGTTAAGCTCATTATGTAATTACTGTGGCAAGGAAGTCTAGGATTCGGAGTAATGAAGATTACCGCTAAATAACCAAGGCATTCACAGACTGTAATCTAGAGGTGGGCCAACCACCAAATTAAAAGGGAGAGCCAAGCAAGAGCCGAGCCACGAGTTTTGCTTGGATCTTAGAGCCCGTGCACGAGTGAGCCCTGAAAATATTTGACATGTAAATTATAGAACAAACATCACGTAGAATACCAAAAGTGTATTTCTTTAACATGTAGCACTAAGAACTACTTTTCAAAAGTGATAGTTTTCTTCAACTGGTAATCTGAACTCACATATTTAAAACTGCTTTCATACGCAAGAATGAAGAAAAATTTGTTTTGATTAAATAAAACACTTGTCTAACATCACACAGTTTAAGAGCAGAAGCCACTATTAACACAGGTTTTCTGGTTTCACTATGTACAAATCAGCCAGTAAATGTGCATCTATTTGTTTTTCCTCATGTTAAGGCTTTATTTTTACCTCTAAATATAATATTTTAGTTTCTAAATATAGCACAAAGTCGATCTGAAGGCCGAGCGCTTTACATGGGCACCAGTTACATTACACAAGGTCACATGCATTATTTACAGGCATGGGGAGATTAAAATGATTCGGCCAGAATCATCAGATGTTGAGCAAACTTTGTTTCCCAGTTCCAGTCAGCAGCTCTGACCGTAATGCCTCATCCTGGGTAGTGGGAGCGAGGGAGGCAGGCATAAGCCACATTGGCTTGTTATGGCTTTGAGGATCCAACATGACCTCAAACTGAGCCAGAGCTAGGCTCGAGTTTTCAGTGGCTCATCCACCTCTGCTGTAATCAAATGCTATGGGCAAGTTTGAGTCCGATCAGTGTGTTGCAGTTCGAGAAATAGGTTTCTCCTAACACCGGAGGGGGTCGTTACCCCGGTGGTTCTCGACGAACACCCCACAGCCGAGACAGCTAAACATTGTGGCGGGACTGGTGGTTTTTAAGAAAAGAACTAGCAGTGGAGAAATGGGCACGGCTATAAATTAAAGATTATGCCTGCGGACAATGCATGACCAATGAATAATATTGTCAGTTTTTATGCAATGTGAGAGTAAAATGTGGTCATCCCCCTTGTTTTCTCGGGTCCAGATGAGGCCACAAGCAGCCTGAACGCCGAAACACATCGACCATTTCCCAACTGGAAGAAGGAACAATCCACTGATATAAAGGAGGAATTAATTGCCTTTAGCTAAGGGATTGAATCAAAAAGCCTGGGAAAATGTCATAGTCCTTATAACGTATATTTGTGGTTGGATTTCAAATGTATATGGTAGATGACTGGAACCAACAACATATGTGAAAAGAGATGTATAAATATGTCCGGGAATGGTCTAGAGTGACCACATTTGTGTATACAATTCAGTTTGTTTTTATGATTTAAAGTCATGTTTTGTATATTGTTGTTTTTTTTATAAAAAGAAAAACAAAGTATATGAAAAGGAAATAAAATAACACCAACGACTAGTTTTGGGAATAATGGTTGGTGCGTCGGACACTTTTATTGTGTTTGGTATAAGAATTTATGATTTCAAAGTTATTCCTGGACTAACACATTTTATTGTAATCAATGGTCTGTGACCCCAATAGTGGCAGTGTTGATTGGGCATCCCCCTTGTTTCTGTAGTAGTAATCAAATGTCAGGAATAGACTTCTGACAAATTGCTGCTTATTCTTTGAACAAGGAGATTGTAGTTTACTTTTCCTTTCTCTAGTTTATCACGTGAACCAAGTGACAATCTTGCTGGGGTACAGGGAGTGTGAAAGGAAAGGCTGTAGAATGTCTAGTGTTTCCAAACACACTACAAAATTTATATAGTTGTAAATTAGTTATACAAATATATCAAAATCTATCAGAAGCAAATAAAGTAAGATTGAAACATGTTTTTTGTAATTCTGAATGTGATTGAAACTACAGTTTTAATAGGATCAAAACAAATGGAGACACTTTACTTGTGTTATGCGCAAATGATAAACATGCTCGTGAATCAGATGTATACATATTATCGTTTGCGTGTCATATATGCTTAGCAGTAAAACTAAATATCTGATGCAAATTTTGTGGCAATTTCAATATATAATGTAAACTTTGTAAATGGCAGTACCCTACCACCAGATTCTTTAGTCATATATTCCGGACAATGTGCTCCACAAAGCACCTCTTGATACATGGGACTCCTCTCTCACTATCCTGCTGAATGGGAGGTGCTCATTTGCTACACTTGTTCTTTGTGAAATGCATGGATTATTTGCACAATGCCTTCAGTGGCCGCACATTGATGACAGCACCCCCACTCTGAACATTTTTCCAGTGCCCATTGCAATACTCTTTATTCTTCTCCTAGCATCTTAATAGAAAACATTTGAAGGGCAAAGGATATGACAAGGGGTGAACACTGTGATGTCATCAGAAGTCAAAGGTTGTGTGATGTCATTTCCACTGTTTGTCATTTTGATGAATAGGTATCAAGGATCCTTTTGCCTCCCCAAATGATTTCCACTTGAAACAATCACATTCAAAAACCAACACTGATTACATGAACTCATATTAAAGTGTAAGCCACCTATGCATCTGCCTGTTCCGCATTTTGCAGAATTTTTCTTAACCCTGTGTCATAAAGCCTTTGTGAATACGCAGCACGATCTGTACTTCAGCTTGTCCTATTCCATCCAGAGGCATAGCTAGCAGTGGTGCAGCAGGTGCAATAACACCAGGGTCCAGAGGCATGAGAGGCCCATTGAGCCCTGATAAATGCTGTGTTTTACTACCTAACCAACATGTAGGGGGACGTTTTCATTGCTTACAATGGGGACCATGGCACCCTAGCTAAGGGCCTGATTTAGATCTTGGTGGGACAACCGCTGTCCCGCCCGGTGGTGGCCTCGAATACTCTGGCAATCTGATTATTATTATTATTTGTGTATTTTATAAAGCGCACAGCTGCCCCAACGGGGCGTCCCGGCGCTGAGAACTCTGGGAAAGGAGAGCCAGAAATGGAGGACCTGTCTAGGAGGAGAAAAGATATGTCTTCAGCAGTTTACGAAATGCTGATTCTGATTGGCTGGTACGTAGAGCTAGCGGGAGCTTGTTCCAATTCTGAGAGGCACAGACCTCAAAGGTTTTTCCACCTGCACGAACTCGTTTAAATCGTGGGGTGTGCAAGAAGAATAGGGAGTTGGAGCGCAATGTCCTTGAATGGGCATACGGTCGCAAGATGTTTTTCAGGTGTGCCGATCCAGACCCTTGAGAGGCTCGGAAGGCCAGCGTCATTGCTTTCAAGACACTTCTTTTAGCAATGGGTAGCCAGTGCAGTTTGCGTAAAAGTGGAGAGACATGGTGTCTAGCAGGAAGTCTCTCTACAAGCCGGGCGGCAGCATTTTGGACTGTCTGAAGTTTATGACACAGGCCTGCTGAGATACCAAGATAGAGGGCATTAGCGTAATCGAGATGGGAAATTATCAATGCCTGGATAACAGTTTTGCGGCAGTCCGCCGGCAGGTAGTTAATAAGGCGTTTAATGGTCCTGATTTTAGCGAAACAGGAAGCAGCCACTGTCTGTACCTGATTACTGAAACTTAGATGATGATCCCAACGTACTCCTAAATTTTTCACTGAATCTTTAGGGGTAGGGGCTTGGCTTAGATCGTCTGGCCACCAAAGGCTAGAGTCCAAAGGAGAAGGAGAGTTGAAAAACAGGATCTCCGTTTTTCCTGCGTTGAGTCGGAGGGAGTTAGCGTCCATCCAGCTAGAAATGTCCCTGAGGCAGGATTTCAGCGGATCAAAGGCAGAAGCAGAGGGGGTGTCAAAAGTAAAAAGAAGCTGAATATCGTCAGCATAGGAGGTGGATTTAATCCCTGTCTGAGCGATCAGCTTAGCCAAAGGGGTAAAATAAATATTAAAAAGGAGCGGACTCAGGGAGGAACCCTGGGGAACTCCCCATTTAAGTGGTCTGGCAGGGGAGGTATAGGGAGGGGTGAAAACCTGCTGTGTGCGGTCCGAAAGATAGGATGTGAGCCATTTCAGCACAACACCTCCCACACCCAAGTCCTCGAGCCTACTCAGCAGGATCTTGTGAGAGACGGTGTCGAATGCTGCTGATAAATCCAGCAGCACTAGCACCGCCCTCGATCCCTGGTCAAGCGTCCACCTCACCGAGTCCGCCATTTCAATAAGGGCAGACTCCGTGCTGTGGCCCGACCTGAAGCCATGCTGGGAATCATGGAGAAGTCCATTGGACTCAATATAGTTCGCCAACTGAGAATGCACCAGTTTCTCCAGGATTTTTGCTGGTGCAGGCAAGAGGGAAATGGGTCTGTAGTTACTAGGTTGGTCGGGATCCAAGTTGGACTTTTTAAGGATAGGGACCAACGAGGCATGTTTCCATTTAGCAGGAAAACAGCCCAGTCTGAGAGAGCTATTCCAAATATGGTTCAGATGAGGGTTAAGTAGAGAGGCAAGTTTTTTGTAC
This sequence comes from Triturus cristatus, assembly GCF_964204655.1. Lineage (NCBI taxonomy): Eukaryota > Metazoa > Chordata > Amphibia > Caudata > Salamandridae > Triturus > Triturus cristatus. Next base: position 497,152,869 of record NC_140588.1, read on the forward strand.
TGCTTGGCTGGCCAGGGATCATTAGGCGAGCCTGATTTACAATTGAGTAGTTCAGCCATAGATTCGGCTTCCGAGACGGCTGCAAAATCGGATAAGATAGGCAGTGATGGCGAGAGAGTGGTGGGCTTTTCTTCCCAACCTAATGTGTCGAGGGTGGGGAAAGAGGAGTAAATGATTTCTATTTTATCCTCAAAAAATTTGGAAAGTTTATCACATAATGATTGTGAAGCAGGCTGAGTCCGAGTCAGCGCGTGGGGGTCTGTGAAGGATCTGACTATATTAAAAATCTCCCTAGCGCCATTACTGGCGTGCGTGATTCTGGAGGCTAGAAAGTGTCATTTGTGCTTCTCAATCAGTCTCCTATATTCTTTAAGGGCTAATTTATAGGAGATTTTGCTGTCGATGGTGTAATTCTGTCTCCAGAGGCGTTCAAGAGATTTGCAGGAGGCCTTTTTCTGCCTAAGCTCATCAGAGTACCAGGGTGCCGAAGGTGCAGCCCTATAAGTTTTGATGGTTTTAAGGGGGGCCAGAGCATCAATGGCCTGACTAAGCCATGTGTCCAAGTGGTCAATCTGTAAATCCGGGTCAAGGGACGGGCAGGGTTGAGTATTTTTTAAATATTCCCGGAGCGTCTCAGAGGTGATGCGGCTCCAATTTCTTCCAATTGTTTTGGGAATGATAACGGGTCTAATGTGACAAGAAATGTTGATCTCAAAAGGAATAAGGAAATGGTCCGACCAAATGACCGGGGTAGGGGGAGTCGCCCGAATAGATGGTAGGTTGGAGCAGATCAGGTCCAGAGTATGACCCGCTTTATGCGTAGGTAAAGATATTATTTGAGCTAGGTTACAGGCTGCAAGCGTAGAGATGAAGAGCTTGCTGTGCGAGCAAGACTCATTGTCAACATGGAGATTGAAGTCTCCCAAAGCGGTAAAGTTAGCATATCGTGTACTAAGCTGAGTAACATAGTCAGCTAAAGCAGGTAAGTAAGAGGTATTAGAGTGAGGGGGGCGGTAGATGAGAATTCCAGAGCAGGAGAAAGAGGGGGAGATATGAACAACGAAAGGCATACCCTCTATACATTCAATTTGATTGAACGGAGGGAGGGTAACCGACCATTTGGAATTATGAATTAGAGCAATCCCGCCTCCCTGTATATTATTTGGTCTATTGGCGCAAACAATACTGTAGCCCTCCGGTAAGGCCAGGGTGATTGCGGGATTCGTGGTGTCGTTCAACCATGTTTCGGTTAAAAAGAGCAAGTCCCAGTTACTGTCCCGAAGGGACTGCCAGATGTCAATGGCATGTTTGCTCAGTGAGCGACAGTTAATCAGCGCAGCTCTGAGAGTCAGGGGGGACTGGGCTCCATAAGTGGAGGGAGAGTTCGATGAGTGTATTATGTTGGTGCTAGGATCTGAAGCCGGAAGAGTGAAATTACAGACAGGGCAAGAATAAGCCAGGCTCCAAGTGTCTGAAATAGAAAGCGGGCAGGTCACACATAGTGGGGGTCTCACAGACATCAGCTCAGTCCGAGAGTATATTGCAGTAGTGTGGCTGAGGGGGCGGGGAGAAAGACCGGCCCCGGTCGCGTCCTGATCGCGGACGAGCGCAGACGAGCTTGCCTTTAGCGCGCCTTCGGCGCGCCCGCTGCGCTCGTCCGCTGCGCTTCCGATACATACACATATTTATGAAGATGTGACGAAGGGAGAGGGCGTGGCCTCGGAGTGGGCGTCTCCCAATCAGGGCGTGGGGAATGGCGGTCACGAGAGGTCGTCAGTTTCGCCCTAATCAGCGCTCGTTATGCTGCGCGAAAGGGATCCTGCAGACTGCAGCTGTGTAGCAGGCAAAGTAAGTAAGTTCTATTTAAAAGCAGAATTTTAGCAGTTTGTTAAAAATAGAGACAAGCACTATCAATCTGGCTACTCCCGGCTGAGCCTCAGGAGGATTCGAGAGTTATCTGATCGTGTACAAAGCAGCGCGTCTCTTATCAATGCTCTGCAGGGGGCGTGGCCTTGGAGTGGGCGTCTCCCAATCAGGGCGTGGGGAATGGCGGTCACGAGAGGTCGTCAGTTTCGCCCTAATCAGCGCTCGTTGTGCTGCGCGAAAGGGATCCTGCAGACTGCAGCTGTGTAGCAGGCAAAGTAAGTAAGTTCTATTTAAAAGCAGAATTTTAGCAGTTTGTTAAAAATAGAGACAAGCACTATCAATCTGGCTACTCCCGGCTGAGCCTCAGGAGGATTCGAGAGTTATCTGATCGTGTACAAAGCAGCGCGTCTCTTATCAATGCTCTGCAGGGGGCGTGGCCTTGGAGTGGGCGTCTCCCAATCAGGGCGTGGGGAATGGCGGTCACGAGAGGTCGTCAGTTTCGCCCTAATCAGCGCTCGTTGTGCTGCGCGAAAGGGATCCTGCAGACTGCAGCTGTGTAGCAGGCAACGTAAGTAAGTTCTATTTAAAAGCAGAATTTTAGCAGTTTGTTAAAAATAGAGACAAGCACTATCAATCTGGCTACTCCCGGCTGAGCCTCAGGAGGATTCGAGAGTTATCTGATCGTGTACAAAGCAGCGCGTCTCTTATCAATGCTCTGCAGGGGGCGTGGCCTCGGAGTGGGCGTCTCCCAATCAGGGCGTGGGGAATGGCGGTCACGAGAGGTCGTCAGTTTCGCCCTAATCAGCGCTCGTTATGCTGCGCGAAAGGGATCCTGCAGACTGCAGCTGTGTAGCAGGCAAAGTAAGTAAGTTCTATTTAAAAGCAGAATTTTAGCAGTTTGTTAAAAATAGAGACAAGCACTATCAATCTGGCTACTCCCGGCTGAGCCTCAGGAGGATTCGAGAGTTATCTGATCGTGTACAAAGCAGCGCGTCTCTTATCAATGCTCTGCAGGGGGCGTGGCCTTGGAGTGGGCGTCTCCCAATCAGGGCGTGGGGAATGGCGGTCACGAGAGGTCGTCAGTTTCGCCCTAATCAGCGCTCGTTATGCTGCGCGAAAGGGATCCTGCAGACTGCAGCTGTGTAGCAGGCAAAGTAAGTAAGTTCTATTTAAAAGCAGAATTTTAGCAGTTTGTTAAAAATAGAGACAAGCACTATCAATCTAGTCCACCCGTTGTATTTAGATGTTGTGACTATAGACAGAAGACCGCCACGGCGGCAGACTTCTAGGCTGGCTAACAGTACTCTGTCGCTGTCAGGCCAGTGGGAGTGTGCCAAGCTGATTTAGATGTTACCATTGTGCTGGTGGGTTCCTGGTGGTGGAGTCCTGATGGAGTGAGGTTCAGGGGTGTGTGTAGAGTGGTAAGTACAATTCATTTATACGTCAATACACATATGTGTACTGTTAGCATGAAATACATATGTAGACAATATGTTATGACCCTTTGTGTTATGTATTGCATGCCACTCACATAACATACACACACTATAGAATGCACACCCACAGGCACCACTAGCACCACTCCTCCAAGCACCAAAACAACAAATATTTTTTTTAAGTGTCAATACAGGTGTGTTCAAATTACCTTGATTTGTAGGAAACTGAACACATCTGCATTACACCTAAGGAAAATGTTGCATGTAAGAGCAATGCAGACATACACGAGGCAACAGCAACTGTTAATATATATGAAACATAGGACAATTGTAAAAGTAGTTTGACTCTTGGAGACTCTCTAATCCCAATTCATGGGACTATACTTTTTATTCCTCCACCCATGGTACCTTTATAATAGTGGATCATGTTTTTGTTTCTTAGCCTTTGTCACAACATATCGGCAAAACCTTCATTAGTCCAATAGTACTTTCTGATCATGGCATCCTGTTCCGGACTTGGACTTGGTTCCCCCACAACCTGATCTTCATCAACGGAGATTTAATAATTCATTGTAAAGAGATCTGCTTTTCTCTATGTCCTTTTCATCATTCACTTCTGAATTGTTCTTGCTTAATGATTCTCCCCCCACTTCATTTCCTTTGGTATGGGACACATTTAAGAAGATGTTCACGGCTTCATCATCAATTATGTGTCCAAGAAAAAGAAACTACAGAATAAGGAAAATAAATCGTTAACTTCCTCCATTAAGTCCTTGGAACAAAAGTACTTTTTTTCTAAACAAAATTGAAATCATCAAAACCTTCTTAAAGTCAAATTGCATTTTATTACTATCTCGACTAATGAAGCATCTTCAATCTTGTTGAAAAGTAATGCTCGCTATTATAGAGGGCACGACAACGTTGGTAAATTACTAGCTAGTTATCTTCATGTGAAGAAACAGTGATTTCAGATAGATTCCTTACTCACGTCGCAGGCAGTCTCATTGCTAAACATAAAGATATCTTTGGAGAATCTGTTAATGTCTATAAAACTTTCTATACTCCAGAATGTCCAGTGCAACTCACTCACATTGGTGATTATTTGCACCAAACTCCTAATTCTATTCCTTCTCATTTAGACTTTAGTCTTTGGAGGTGAACCTTACTTGCAATGAGCTTTTCCAAGCACTAAACTCATTGAAACAAGGGAAAACGCCAGAATGGATGGCTTTACTGTAGAATGTTTTCTTCATTTCTCAAATATCCTTCTTCCTCACAATTCTGGCTCTACTTCTAGTACTTTTTGAAAAGCCACTATATGCCTCATACATAAAGATGGCAATGATCTCACTTTATGTAAATTATATAGGCCTATCTCTTTAGTAAATGTTGATTACAAGAGTTTTGCTAAACTTTTAGCTCTCTGTTTAAAATCCTTTGTCCCACATCTTACCGGGAAGGAGCAGTGAGGGTTCATAAATGGTAGATTGGCGTCCCATAATACTAGATTATTTCTTAATGTTCTCAATAAGGCTCTTCCCCTTAAAACTCGACTTGCAGCAATAACTATAGATGCAGGGAAAGCATTTGATAGGGTCAACTGAGACTTTATGTTAAAATCTTTAGCCTGGCACGGTTTGGCCCTAAGATAATTGTCCTTATCTCCTTACTATATAACTTACAATGAGCATCAGTCCTTGTAAACTGTGTAGTATTCATATTTTCCTCTCCAATGTGGTGCTCAACAGAGTTGTCCTTCTTCCCCCATTAATATTTGTTCTTGCTCTTGAACCTCGTATTTGACTTAATTCAGCCACATCTGGCTTTCAAAATGGTGATAGTCATCTAAAATTAGCAGCGTATGCTAATTTCTTTTCTTTTTATTGTGCCCAGAAATGTCCTTACCAGCACTAAATAGGAAAATATATTTCTTCTCTGAAGTATGAGGTTATAAAATCAACAAGGATACAACTGAAATTCTTCCTTTAAATAAATATACCAATAAACACTCCTTTGTAGACGCTGCATTTCAGAGGGCGCCATCTTCTAACCTTAAATACCTAGGTATTTGGTTCAATAATTCTGTAGAAGATTCTGTTTCTATTAACTTTAAGGCACAATTTGCTAAAATTGACAGTGTACTCTCTTCCTGGAATCCTTTAAATTTGTCTTGGCAGGTTGGTTGGATTCCATTAAGGCAATGATTTCTCCTCTTTTGTCTATGCTGTTTCTATGATGCCGATAAACATCCCCAGAGCTATCTTTAAGAACATAGATTCTTTTCTTTCAAAATTTCAGTGTAAAAAATAAGAAACCTAGGGTTTATGGGTCTTTTCTCAAAAAATCAAACCTTGAAGGTGGTGTAAATTTTCCAGATTTTAGTTGATATCATACAGCGTTTGGGTTGCATCCTTTCTGGATTTCCGGTTTGGCTTCACCTTTCGACATTTCATGATGATGAAAAAGCTTTACTTAACCCATTTTCCCCAGAAGAGGTTATCTCTTTCTCTTCTAAATCTTCTATTACTACCTCTCCCATTTTTAAACATGCTTGTTCTTTGATACGACCAACTTTCTCCTATACTACATTATTGCATTCTATTTTTCCTAACATGCCTTTTTGGTATAATACACACGTTAAAATTCATAACAGACCAATTTTTGGGCGCTCTTGGAAGTATAAAGGTATTATGTGGATAGCTCAGTTATTTGAAAATGATGCTCCTATTTCTTTTCCTTACATTCAATATTAATTTCACTTTCCTCAATCTCTTCACACTTCTTTTTCCTTCCTTATAATTTCTGTCTTAGATGTTCTTTTATCTTTACAAGATATTCCCCTCTCTGTTTCACATACTTCTGATTTAACTAATCTTCTCACTTCTTCCCCTAAGGTATCTATTATTTACAAATGGCTTTCCTTCGCATCTCTTATCCATATTAAGTTCAAAGCTGAACTCCTTTGGGAAAGGCGCTTTGCGGTGAAGTGGCATATTGAATTTTGGAATAAGATATAGTCCTGAATTTACAGAATTTTCTAAAACAGCTAGCATTACTCAAACCCTATTTTTTATTTACCACAGACTTTATTTTACTCCCCTCCCATGTCCAAAGCTTTTAAAGGATACCTCTTCCCAATTCTAGTTTTGTAAGTTTCCCAATAGTGATCTTATGCATATGTTGTTTTGGTGTCCCATTATACTTTCCTTTTGGCACAAATCCTGGTTACGAATGGCACAAATGTTTAAATTACTGCATTCTTTTAACATTCTCACTCTCTTTTAGGGACATTAACTAATGGGTTTTCCCCTACCTTTCCTACCTGTAAATTGTTAGATATTTTCTTAGCCACTGCCTTTCAACAAATTGCTTTAAATTGGAAATGTTCATCTAAGTTACCATACAGAGTGAAAAGGAAATGTGTTTGTTCCCATCATAAACTAGATGTAACTTACATGTCTCAATGTGCTACTACTCCTGATCTGTTCACTTGTTATGGTTACCTTTGACTCCTTTTCCTTTTAAATTATATAAGACTTTTGTTGTTTATTCTGATTCTTTTTTCCATTGTACTAAATGAATCCACTATTTCACTTCCTCAATCGTTATATTATATTGATATTTCAATTAAGTCTTTTTAAAAATGAAACTTGGATGAATGACACTAAACTGTGGGTGCTTGATTTCCTGGTGTTGTGTGCATTGGAGTGCATCAAGAGTAAGTATCTGGAGGCGAAAGGAATGGCACTTGTGCCACCTGCCTGCAGTGCTGCCCCTCTGGGTAATGGAGAGACAAGATCAAGGGGGCCCAAAGGCTAAGTGGCCAGCAAGTAAGCTTTGGTGAACTAACAGTGGACATATTCCTGGCGGCTCTCTGGGTCATTTGGTTTGTCCTTAAGAAGAACACTGCACAGAAAGAAGTTGTCAGACCCGAACCTCTAAGCAGTGAGTCACCACTAAAAGCTTTGAGCACCAGAAGAAGGCAAACTTAATTGCTCATATGGCCACATGACCGCCCCACAGAAAGCCGCCCTCTTTCATTATCGCAAATCTTATGTCTGCCATAGCCCATTATGCATGTGGATTCAAGACGGACTTAGGGGGAATTGACCTCATGTATGCACTCACAACAGAGTTCCACCTCACTGTTTAGTGAGTTACGCCTCCATAGTAAGTGAAGGCCACTCCTCCATGCCATACAGTCAGGAACAGAAGCGATAGCAATGTCAACTGTGGAGTAGGAGGGAAAGTTGTTCTACCTGACTAGTATGTATTTGAGCCAGTAGGGTATGTGAGAGTGAGGTGCAGAATAGCTGTTTATTTGTACCACTCATTCCTATGGGTCATGCTTGTTTTTTCCACATTAGTACTGTGCATCAGACTTTGTAAATAAACTGAAAGTGCCACTCAAAAGGGTTTATAGTAAATAATGGAGAAACCAGCACTACATAAGGATGCTAGAATAGAACTATAGAAGTCAGATTTTCTATTTAAAAAACGACATTTGTACTCTTTACCAATTCATATTTTCATGTTTTGCTTATCTGGAAAATTATCTTCCTCCAACCCCTTCCCACACATAGCCTTATCCACCAATCTTGTCTTTGACCTATCTCTTCTAATAATGACCTAAGTTGCACATGTGCATGAAAATGCTGAGATGAAGAAGGATATTTATCTCAGATACTATACCTGTAACATTACCTTTGTCCATTCAATTCCCACACCCAACCCACTTAGGGGACCCCCTGGCTATCAAATACCATTTACTCATACATTCAAACATCTGTATAGTGTAGAAATCTCTGAATAGAAAATATATTTACATTTTTGAAACTCCTTAACTTAACATTTTGAGGACAACGGTTTATGCCAATTTGAGATCCTTAACATTTAGAAAAAGTATATTACTCACAACTGAAAATGTATCACTTTATTCCATAATCTTTCAGAAACAGTATCTGGCTATCCATTTTCGACATTTATGTACATTATTTTTTTTCTCTCTTCATCACCAATCTTTCAAGAAGGAAAAATGTTTCATCGCACATTCTTCTGGCTTACAGCTGATATAGGTTACCCTATTATGATGATACAGTTTTTCAGGCTAAATCATTTCAAACACATTTCCCTTTGTTCTCTTTAATCCTTATCTTACCTGTTTAATGTCACTTGTCACTACTTATGAACTGTCACTTCAAGCCTATTTCCCTTTATTGTTACCATACCTATGGAACGTCACTATTCACAACCTAGTGAACCGCACTTCTGGCCCATTTCCCTTTATTATTACACTACCTATGGCATGTCACTTGTGATCCTGCAATCTTAAAATAGCTGTGTTTGCTAATCTGATTCGTACTGTGCCATCACTCTTAAAACCTCATCAATATGGCTATATCCATCTTAAGAAACGTAAGAGGCTCTAACAATTAAGTTAAAACAGTTTTGCTGCTCTCACTAACGTAGATCGAGCTTAGTCTTTAAGCATAGGAAAAAACATTTACTATGTGATGCTAAAACACATATATGAATTGAATGAATGGTGCTCAAACATTTGGACTTATTTGATCTATATTAGAATTTTATAAATATTACTATTGCCTTATAACTCGGGCTGCTTTTCTAGAGATTAGGTATATTTCGAAATTGACACTTCGATTTTTTAACAAGTACCAATGTATATTTTCCAACTCACTCCTACATCCATTTGTAAATAAAGGGGAGGCCAGACACTGTGTAGGCAATGACTTTGCTGCTGTTTGATACCCTGTACTTTCCAAGACCGTTTGTAATAGAAAGAAGAAAATTGAGCAATGGCTTATAATTTTTAAAAATTATAAAAACAGTGTTTTCAAATCCTGTAAAAGTAGGCCGAGACACACAGGGTACTATGTAAGGAGAGAGATGCAGCAGTAAAAAAATAAATATGGACTACATGGAAGCCATATGAATTAGGCAGTGAGCAATAGCCACTCGACTTATGCAACAATGGGGGGCCAAATTATGCATTGGAGTTGACAAAATTATGCGAAAACAAAGCAAAGTTATGTGGCATAATGCGGCACAATCTGTAACAGTATTATTTTGCTATTTTGTGTGGTCAACGTTGCACCCCATTAACACCTGTTTGACAGCTGGATCAGCAAAATTGAAAGATTGGCAGATAACCTTTGCAAAGATTCTGCCTTTGCACAGAACCACCTTTTGGCGCTTTTTTTGTAATTTTTGAGCTAGAAAAAATTTGTTTGGGGTGAAATTTGAAAATTATGCAGCAGGTGGCGGTCGATAGGGGAAGTGCAGCAAATCCAAAACTATGCAGAAAATTCCATGGCAATAGAATCACATAATTCCAACGGCCTTTGCAATAACTTGAAAAAACATATTTACATATGAAATTACATAGATTAGAGAAAAGTCAAAGAAAGGATTTTAAAAAAAACCTAAAATTAAACAGTTATTGGCCACATACAAAATAATGCCTATTCAAGAAAATAATTAGACCACTATGAGAAAGCCAAATACAGTACCTACGTTAAACTGATTCTGTAAGTCAGACACTTTTCTTTCAGAATTTGGGACATCAAAGAGCTGAAACAGCAGTTATCATTCATAACTCCTGCAGTAGAGGTCTACATTTGACAAAATTGTTACATTTTTCACATTGGGGAACTATACGGATGCATTATTGATATTCAATGCTGTTATACTTGAACATTAACACTACTGTTGATTTAACCATTAACACTACTGTGAAAAGCATTCAGGCTTCGCTAGTGGAACTTCGGCCACGGCTCTCCTAACACTTTGCCCCAATGAGATCCTTGCGCAAGTCAGCGTCTTCCCCCACTTGGCCTTTTCTGGGTAATCCTGAGGTCATGATAGGTGTTTGAAGCAGGTCCCTCTCGCTTCTATTGTACTAAGCAGTGTGCGGTTGCAGGTCTCTTCTGAACTTTCCTTCTTTCAAGAAGCTGTAAAGAAAAATCCCAAAATTAAGTAATTAATTTAATCAGAGTGTTGTGTCCTATTCTTAATTTTACAGAACAGTAAAAAACAACGATCATTCTTTTTCTCATGATACAAACGTTGGTGGAACGTGTTCTTTCTTCATATGATGTGGCATTTTTTATTGGATCCAAACAAGATGTACAGTGAGCAATTAGAGACACCACGGAACCCCAACTTCTGCATGAATGGCATACGTTTGTTATCATTTTAGGCCACCCAAAGGCCGTTCCAAATTCACTTCTTTAAGATCCAGAAACTGTCGATGTTGCACTGTGTATGAAAGTCTTAAAATTTTAGAATTGCATTTTCCCTACATTGAACAAATGTTCAGATGCCATTTTCAAATATTTTATATTTCTAAGATTATCTTTTTCTCATTAAGCATTCCACCCTAATCTCTGCCCCACACCAGAATATATAAAGTAAATCAAAATTGATCAATTCATCATAATAGCACAAATTCACCAAGGTTTTAGAGCACATTGAAATTCCACATCCTAATTCACAGATACTGATGGTGGAAAATCTTTTCAATCTGGTTGATTTTCACAGCCATAGTGTTAGGCCGTGGGAGTGGACTCACTTAACACTGATGCCCTGGGGCTGGACCTACAACGGGTCTACAAACAGAGCACCAAGCACACTCCTTTAGCATTTGATCCTCAAGGTAGGTGTGGCAAGCAGTCTCAGGTTTACTCAAGGAGGAGGTGTGGGGCCAGAGACGCAGAACTCAAGAGTGCACACAATAACCCCTCCCCAATAAACAGAATGTCCAACCCGTGTTTCTTATTGTTGCACTATTGTAGTACTTTATTCTTACAACAACACAATATTTACCAAATATTACCTAATGACATCTGCAATAAGGAGAGAATAAAGTGGTATCCCTAAACACCCTTTTGGTCAGTTTTGGTATCCGGCGATTTTGCGGTATAGTATCTCTTTTTTATTATAGGCAGAAGGCAGAACAGCAGCAGTATAGTAAGTTTTTCAACTCGGGCTCCTGTATGTCATAACCCACATTTCACCGACACAGGCACTGGCACTTGGGCTGCCCATTTCCCTTGCTCTCACACGCAAATTGTTTACTGTTGATTAATGTATTCTCATATGGTATGTCCTCCATTCTTCTTATTTTCTAGGTTTCTCTCCCGGGACCTTTTTTGCGTGAGTAACTCACATTTCCAGTGAGGATATTATATTATATTATCACTCTTGCAGGTTAAATTTTCATTCATGGTCATTGCTTTTTCGAAGATTTCGGCTTCTCTTTTTTCCTGTCCTGATAACGCGCCGGTCACCCTAAGCCGACAAGCCGTCAACACTTTAGTCTATGAGAAAGATATATCCACAAGGTGAAGTAGTGACTGACTATTTAAAGACCCATTCTTTGTACAAACTCATATGCTCTGTTGATTGTACATTGTTCCATTGTCGCCTTGTATTATGTCCGCCATACACAGGCTTAAGGCCCCTAGTTACTTGAGCACAGAACACAGAGCACTTTCTTATGGAAACTCTTACATTGTATGAATTGAATACAAGCTTTATATACGGACCAGGTTATGTTATATGTGTGTTTCTTATGTTATTGGCGTCATTCTTGATATTTGGTAACCCTCATTTTAGGAACATCTGCAACCCGTGTTTCTGTTATTGACTTGAGATAAAGCATCACCAATTTGCTAGCAGGCTAAATAGTGAGGAAATATTAAGCTCAAAACAAAATACATCAAGTACTAGCATAGCCAATAGGTCTGTCATCTGCTGCCAGACTTTTGGTTTTGTCAAGCCTGTTTTGTTATGTTATGGTTTTTGCAGAACTGTATTGTTAAAGTAACTGCTCTACCCTAGGAAATCTAAAAACCCATAGGCTAAAAGCAAAAATATTTTTTTGGCCTAAAAAACATTCATTGTCGTAGCAGTCCCTCTTTGATGTGAACTACTGTGATCTGCTCCTTGTGAAAGGGCAGAACTTAGCCTTGCACAGTAAAGTTAGCCAATGGTGGAAATGGGCTGACCCCATGTGTTGCATGCTAGATGCTGTACTAGGCAGAAGAAAATGTGAATGACACAAGAGCAGACCAATTGATAAAGAGGGCTGCCTGAAAACCCCTATACATATATTATACACATAATTTTAATACAATGAAATCTTATTGGCTAATATTAGACCTAACAAAAATGGCGAATCAAACGGCGCGTGCTAGTGATTTGCACAGTAATTACTTTATGTCCATGCCTAAGTGCTGGCAACTTTGTTTTCAATAAAGTCTGCCATCTTTGTTAGGAGTAGATATATTTTAAGGATTATGTCTAATAGTTTTCCCAAAGACAGCTTAGCTAAAATGTGGCTATATATTTTTAAACGTTTGTACCCTCGTTTTCAGATATCAGAAGAAATGACATGAAAATAAATAAATGGGACCCAGTCAGATGGTCTACTGTTCCCATAACATTTAACGTGACCTTTTTACCTTTTGAAGAAAGACAATATGATACAAAGATAGGCTAGTCTCGTTTAAGATAAGGAACACAATTACTTTAAGGAGAACTTGACCTTGTCATACTAATGTCATTCTAGTGACAAAAAAAACGTCAAGCTTATCAAACAGGCGTGTAAGACAAACTGCCCTTGAAGAAATGCAATCGCGGAAACAAACCATTTGAGATAAAAAAAATAACAATTCTAAGAACATAAATCTTAAGATAACCAGTGTGCCTGTAACTGCTTCGGTACACAAGCTCTCTAAAGGCAGATCCTAAAGACCAAGGAATGCTTTTTTAGGGCGATATATTATTATTATTAGAAGAGAAAATAGTGTAACAATGTAAAAACAAGTTAAATTAGGGAGTATAGACGTATTAAACATGGTTTTCCGGACTAGACTTCACAATGAAAACTGGCAACTCCTTCATGAAACTGAAGGAGAAAAAAGTGAACTGAGGATAGTTTAGGGTACTTAAAAAAATAAAACACTCACTCTGTATATAATTTATTTTGGCACTCCATGAAAACAGGCATTGGGAGCCCTATAGATGGAAGACAAACTGGCCAGAGACACCTCCCTAAGGGCCATATGTAGGTAGCCTAATACCGGTCGGTAACGGCCGATTTTCGGTAAATATCCCGTTACCGACCGGTATTTAGGCTCTTGCTATGTAGGGGGAACATTTCAGGATTCGATAATTTACCGAATCAGTAAAATTACCGAATCGGTAATTTTACTGATTCGGTAAATACCGAATCCTGAAATGAGATGTAGGTGACACTCAAATGAGTGATGTGTAGGGAAAATAATTCGGTATTTAGCACCAAATATATGTTGGTGCTAAATACTGAATTCATTGCAAAAAGCAATATTTTGCTGCACTAACAGTGCCATGCTGCAGACATACATGCCCTTAGGGCATGTATGTGCGCCACATGTGCACACATGCAGGAATCAGGGGTGCAACAGGGTGTCAATGTGACACCCTGCCACCCTTGAATGTGCTCCCCCCATTACCGAATCGGTATTTACCGATTCGGTAATGAGGCATACCTTCCCATTGATTCCTATGGGCCTCCAGGCCCATAGGAATCAATGGGAAGGTATGCCTCATTACCGAATCGGTAAATACCGATTCGGTAATTACCGAATTTCTCCGATTCGGTAATATTTACCGAATGATTACCTACATACGAGTTACCACTTCTTAAATACCGAATCGGTAAAGTTCGGTATTTAAGAAGTGGTAACTAGTATGCTACCTACATATGGCCCTAAGAGCGAGTCGGTGAAGGAAATAAACACACTCAGAGGCATTAATGAGACTGATCAGAACGGTAACCCCAAGATGAGGGACATGTAAATTAATTAAGAATTTAAATAGTTTGATGGTCCAAAGGAAGGACTTCGATATTTGGAACGGTTTTATAGATTTCTGAAACTCCTATATGCCCTACAATCGTACCCAGAAAAATTGCCAATATTCCAGATTAGTTTTCACTAGAGGTCAATATCACCCACGAGAGTAGAAAGATCAGATCAAGTTGATTTAAGATGAAGTTTATTAAGACAAAAGGCCTTATCCGTAAAAGCATGCAAAAAAAATAAGGGGATTGTATCAACAGATGAAGGTAAATAACAAAACATTTACAAAAGATCAGCGAGGAGAAGATTAATAAAATATCTGTGCATAATAGACGTTAGGTACCAACCTACTGAGATAGGTGCCTTAGACATATTTATATTAAAGAGAAGGTTAAACACCCAAGCAATAGTTTTAACAAGCCATTTTTAAAAAAGGGGATTGTGAGAAAGTGGATTATTAGTTGAAGTGGATGGTAGTCCTTTTCAAGTAATAATTGTACTATTCCTTACTAGGTCCAGTTAGGTCTCAAGAATATAAACATGAGCGCCACCGTTGGTAGATGTAGCGCAGAGCAGGTAGGCTTAACATAGGAGAAATATGTAAATCTTTGAAAGCCAAACCGGTTAAAAAGTAGAAAATACACTCTAATTTATAAAAATAGAGAAAATCTTAATGAACAAATAGACAAAAATCTGGTGTATGGAACAGGAGATATGATTGTTCAAAATGTTTGATGTTTCTAGAGGTAAAAAGCACAAAGCTCTAACTGCAGGTATCTGGTCGTGCTTGAGCAGGCCAAAGTCAAAATGTAAGACCAGCTGCAATGAAGTGTGTGTTGGATACAGGGGCCAGGTTCATCCTGGTGAAAGGTTTATATTCTGACTTTGTCATTTTTCCAGAGAAAAGCTCTGGTCTATGAGGTCATCTGCAGGTCGGGTGCCAGCTGGATCTAAATAGGGGCTATTTGACAGTGGCTGTCTGAAACACAGGGCCTCAGTGGGAGCCTCAGCTCCAGCAGGAAGTTCGAGGCTCTAGACAATGACGATGAGAAAAGTCCAAACAGGTGAAGTCCTAAGTCATGACCCAGGAAGACGTCGCCCAGTTTCTGCTTGACATTAGTCCCAGTGAAGTCCTCTATGTTCAGACTGAAAGCCTGATTTAGATCTTGGTGAATCGGGTCCCACTGTCGCTTTTTCAGAGGTCACTGCCACCCTCATGCGTGGGGGTCCACCCACCATATTTAGATGTTGGCGGTTCCATAGATGAAAGACTGCTGTGGTCTTGCTGACTTGTCCAGGAATTCTCAACCCTGTCGATGGCAGGATAGGCAGAATCGGCTGTCGTTGGGATTCCAGAGCAGATTACCGCCGAGCTGATTACGATGTGCCTTTCCGCAGTGGCAACTGTGGCGGGAATCTCTCCTTCTTTGAATTGGCAGAATCAAAGGAAATGAGGTAAAAAGGTACATTTTTCTTGCTTCCCACTTCTGTTTCCGTCTTGAACCCCATCGTCCAGGTCCCTACTTTGCTTCACTGACTCTACCACGACGCCAAATGACTCAGTTGTTGCTGAGATCTATGGTGAGCTACTTTTACAATAGCCTATGTATCATGTATTGCCAATTGCTGTAGCCTTGTCTATTTCCACAAATATGGGAGAGGTACCCTTCTAACAAAAGGGACAGGGTCAGAATATCAGTTAAAACAAGCAGGATCCCTTTTATGTCTCACACTTTCACTATCAATACAATATTTTTAGTGTAAACTTTTACTTCCTCAAAGACATTCACCCTACACATTCGTAAACTATGCTGTCCTAACAACGAAACACTGATTGATGTAAAAATGTCTAGTTCATTTAAAACTCTGATAAAAAACACACTGTATACAATATTTCATTAATATAATACAAAAGTATTCCAAAACATTTTCTTTTAAAAACAATATACTATGTGCAAAAATATAATCCACCAAATATCACAATATTGCATACCACAATTTATTTTTTTAAAGGAATTGCACTGTTCTATATGTTCACAGAACTAACAATCAAAATATTTATTAAAAAGTGACAGATTTCATCACAAGTTGTCAATGCAGCATTTCGGTGGTATTAGGATAGTTTACCTCATTTTCTTCAGGAAACACTATCATAAAAATCTTATATATAACCTAAAGCCAAAGGACTTGTCTTATAAATTAGTTCCTTCACTAGATTTCTCATTCACATTATGTAGGCATCTTGCCCATTTTCTTCTTCCAGATATATTACTGATCTGTTAGTATTCCTATATATGTTTATTGAATAACAATCCCAGTTATTTTTAATGGGATATTACTCTCTCTCTCTCTTTCTTCTACCGCTTTTCCTCTAGTCAATTCTCAAGGTGTGTTCATATTGAAAGTAAAGTGGAGGAAGACTTCTCCTTATTTGCCCTTGTTTTTCTTATTTGGTGGACCTCCCATAAAACTTCCAAAGGTGTGTAGGGTTCTTAAATAATGCAATCCCTCATGTTCTTCTGTCGCCTAGCCCTGTCCTCGCGATTGTTTTTCAACAACAACAAAAAAGTCTTGTGTATGTCTGCATTGCGTTGCACAAGCCCGGTAACACGGGACCTAATAGGTAATGTCGCAGGGCAGGACCCTTGATGGCTGCTTGACTAAACGGCTACCCCATTCTTGGAGTCCCCTGTGACACGTTGACTCTCCCAAGAAGGAATGGAGTTTGAATAAATCTAAGATAAATTATCTGTTACCACTCGGTTTTAGGAGCAGCTATCTTCCCTAAAAATAAAAACAGGATAGGGACTTACCCCCCCCCCCCCTTTCCCGCACTACACAGGGATGATTGTACTCTAAGCCCTGAAGAAAGTCCAGGACCAATTTGGCCGAGATAGGACTGAAACATGTTGGCACTAGGGTCATTGGACCATATATCTCCTGGTTGACCCCCTGTAATTGTTTAATATCCCCGCCAGATCCACGAAAAAAGGGATATTGGGGTCTGACGGCAGATTTTTAATCTCTAATTCCCCCTGGCCATATCTATCTAAGAGCTCCCTGAAATACGGTCGAGCCCACCCTGACATTTAGGCGTCAGGGTGACCCGATGATGAAGCATGATACCACTAGGGTGTGTGAGGGTAATATAAACATAAGGATGTGTGTCCTTCCCTACTCTCTAGTGCAGTTCAGCTCATAACGTCAAGAAGGTACGTCCCAATTCATAATAACCTGGTCATCCTCAGGAATTCATGAACTTTGGTCATAAGAGTGTAGAGTACTTTTTTGTGAAGATATGTCTGCATTGCTCTTACATGCATTACTTTGCAGTTGGATAGGATACAATGAATAGAGCGCACTACAACCTGAAGGTGCCAAAGCGCTAAAGCAGGACAGATGAATCAGCAAGAGCAGCGCAGCCAAGATTCAAAGAATCTAAGATGAGAAGAGCCAAGTTTTCAGATGGTTTTTAAAGGGCATAAAGGAATCAGCTTCTAAGCTATAGGTAGGTACAGTGCTCCATAGTTTGGTGGCGGCTACCGAGAAGGAATTCTGAAATCTGAGGATCCTACGTTTTTTACAGCATGAGGATCGAAGTAGTCTGCTCGGAGAGTATCCAATAGAAGGGGGGCCCCTATGTTGTTGGATGGGTAGGCAGGAGGAGTAGGGGACAACTAGAACTAATAAAGAGAAAAGAAACCAACTGCCTACACGAAAGTGATATACATAAGCCCAAGTTAGGGTCTAAGTTGCATGGAAATGACAGGCTAAAAAGCAGACCCAAAAAGACAGCGAAAATGATGAGAGAAAGTAATCAACACAAGATTTATTTGGATAGATAAAGGTCAGGATAATAATCTTTGTACACAAAGTAAGTCAGGAGCAATAAATTCCACAATTCAGATATAAGAAGGTCCCACACGAAAGCAGTCATACACACAATCATTCATACAACATACTCATGAGTTCAACAGAGAGCATATTTACACAAAAACACAAATTTTTACAATTGACTTAAAAATAATTGGCATCAACAGAGTGTACAATTTGACATAATAAAGATTAAAGAGGACTCGTGCACTTCCAGGTTTTTACAGATAGACGAAGTCTTCAGGTAGGCACGTACGAGTAAACGCCAACGCACGTTTCGGTGTTTGCCCAACACGGGGCTACACCTTCATCAGGGCAACGACGATGATAAACGTGAGGGACACAACGAGACCTTTAAGTCCGATATGTATTAAGGGATGGCTCCTCTTAGTAAAGTTCAGAGACACTAGTGAGCGTCAGACAGCTTCACAGGTAGGTTCCGAGGTCTAATCACCTTCAGGAATGAGTTCAGGGGCAACAGAGTCCAGGGCGGATCAGTTGCATCAGGGTAGATTCCTTTAGCAAGGTGAAATAAACAGTTCCAGAAAATAAGGACGAGAAGATAAAACACATTCCTTAAATCTGAATTGTGGAATTTATTGCTCCTGACTTACTTTGTGTGCAAAGATTATTATCCTGACCTTTATTTATCCAAATAAATCTTGTGTTGATTACTTTCTCTCATCGTTTTCGCTGTCTTTTTGGGTCTGTTTTTTAGCCTGTCATTTCCATGCAACTTAGACCCTAACTTGGGCTTATGTATATCACTTTCGTGTAGGCAGTTGGTTTCTTTTCTCTTTATTGGTCTGCTCGGAGAGTACCAGTGAAAAAGAGCATTTATTTGCATTGGGCCCCTATGATAAAGAGACTTAAAAAGTAAGCACAAGGCCTTGAAAGAAATTCGCCTCCTGACAGGGAGCCAATGAAGGGAACGAATCCCGGCTCTGGCCTAGTGCCATTTAGGAATGTTCAGAATAAGGTGGGCCACCGCATTTTGTACAGCCTGTGGTTTATTCAGAGAGGAGCTATTGGTATTAAGGTAAAGTGCATTACAGTAGTTTTTACCAGTAGATGTGCACCAAATCGCTTGGAATCACACTGAATGAGAACCTTAACATGCAAACACACATCAACCTGTTGGCTAAAAATGCCTACTTTCACCTCAGCTATCTCAAAAAAATGAAACCATTCGAAAACCCTGACCTCAAAACTGCAATTCAGGCTTTAGACATATCGAGGTTGGAGTACGGATGTACTATCCTCTTGGGGCCTCCCAAAATTTCAACAGTCCCTTTAAAAGCCTGTCTCAACGCGGCAGCAAGACTCCTTACAGGATCTAGGAAATTTGACCATATTTTGCCACACCTGAAGGTGCTCAACTGGCTACCCTACAAAGCTAGAATCCACCTAAAGATGGCATGCATCACTCATAAAGCTTTACACCACAATACCCACCAATAGCTATCCCAGAAACGTTCAATATCTGGAGGAAACAGACACTCTGGGAGCTCCGAAAATCTACTCCTGAAACCCTCACGCTTCAGCAAGAAAAAAACGTTTGACAGAGCATTCTCCGGAGCTGCATCAAGAATATGGAACTCGCTACCTCCGTGCATCAGAAAAATCTCCTCAACACCATTATTCAAAAAGGAAGCCAAATCATTCCTGATGAGCAAATTCCTACCTTAACTTCTTAACAACCCTCACCATCTGGAGCCCCTCACACCAGCTAACTCACTGACTTGCCCCTCTCCGAATCCGACGGAGACTCTACTCTCCTTATCACTCCTGCCTGCATTGAACCCATTCTACTACTTCAAACTTGTTTCTACACTTCCCTTGATGACACCCTTGCTGCTATTCCTCGCACTCGACTTTTTCCTACTGCACTGAACAAATCACCTCTATTATCGTTTCTGCCGAACCTTGCTAAAATGTTTTTATACTTTCTCTGCTCTGTATTGCAAAATGTTTTTAGATTTACTCTGCTTTTTATTGTAAAGCGCTCTGATACCCTACTCAGGTTCTTGTTTGTGCTATAGAAAACTCTAAAAATAAAAAAATAAAAAAATAAAGTAGTCCAGCCGTGAGGTAACAAGGGTGATAGTGACTTTCCGGTGCAATTCCAATGGAATGTAAGGAAAGATCTTTATCAGGGTCCTAATGATGCAAAAACAAGTGCAGATAATGCAACTGACATGTGCATTAAAACTCAGAGTAGTATCAAAAATGACCCTGAGGATTTTAGCTGACTTGACAGGGGTGGAGAGAAGTCTTCAGGTAACTGGCCACCAGGTGTTTGACCAAATGGAGTTTTGAGAGCCAACACCAGCACTTCAGTCATGTCGGCATTAATCTTCAGGGAATTGTGCTTCATCATAGATTGATTGAACCTCCCCGCCACCAAAGGCAAGTCTTTGGAAATGGATACAATAATTTGCATATAATCAGCATATGACAGCACTTGAAACCCAAATGAAGCCACCAGATCAACCAGAGGTGCCACATAAATATTAAAGAGGGTTGGACTCAAGGATGAGCCCTGAGGCACCACACAGGGGAGGCTAAAAGTCTTTGCCTTGAAACCGCAACAGCTGACAATTTGCACCCTGTTCGATAAAAACATCCTGGCTGATGAGAGGTGAAACCCCAAAACCGGTCCTAGGATGCTTGTTTCCGGTCCAGGGAGGACCTGGCTTGGCAGTTCGGGCTGGACTGTTCCCATGAGGCACAGGGTCAAGGCTGATTTACATATGGCCAGGTCTAACCTGGGGTGGCATGGTGAGCAAAACACCAATGTATTTAACCTGGATCTGTTGACTGGGAGTGAATGTTTGATTTGCTCTGCTTTCCGTCCATCATCTGTGTGTCTTTTGCTTTCTCGCCCTAAGTGCGCAGGGTATGCTCAGATGTGGGTCCTGGTCTCACTGTGCCACTGGATTCAAGCTAGCATTAGCTGATGAGGGGTGATGCCCTGAAACAGGTCCCAGGGTGCTTGTTTCCGGTCCAGGGAGGACCTGGCTTGGAAGTTCGGGCTGGACTGTTCCCATGAGTCAAAGGTTCAAGCTAGATATGCATATGGCTGGGTAAAAATTGGGGTGGCATGGTGCACAATAGAACAATGGATTTAACCCAGATCTGCTGACTGGGGGTTAATGTTTGATTTTATCTGCATTCCGTCCATCATCTGTGTGTCTTTTGTTTTCTCGGCCTAAGAGCACCCGGTATGCCAAGATGTGGGCCCGGGGCTCACTATGCCACTGGATTCAAGCTAGCATGGCTGATGAGGGGTGATGCCCCGAAACTGCTGCCAGGATGCTTGTTTCTGGTCCAGGGAGGACCTGGCTTGGCAGTTTGGTTGGGACTGTTCCCATGAGGCACAGGGTAAATACTGATTTGCACATGGCTGGGTCTAAACTGGGGTGGCATGGTGAGCAAAAGAACGATGGATTTAACCCATATCTGTTGACTGGGGGTGAATGTTTGATTTGCTCTGCATTCTGTCCATCACCATGAGTCGTGTGGAGTGGCATAGAGTGGAGTGCCGCAGGGTAGAGTGGAGTGTGTGGAGTGGCACAGAGTGGCTTACAGTAGAGTGGCGTACAGTGGTGTAGAATAGCTAGAGTTGAGGGATGTACAGTGGTGTAGAGTAGAGTGACAAAGTAGGGTGACTTAGAGTGGAGTGGCATAGCGTGGCCTAGAGTGGAGTGGCATAGAGGCATAGAGTAGATTGGCATAGATTAGAGTGCCATGGAGTGGCGCAGAGTGACATTAGCTATAGTGGTGTATGGTGGGGTGGCGTGGAGTAGAGTAGGGTGGGTTGGGGTGGAGTAGAGTGTTATGAAATAGAGTAGAGTGGAGTGGCGCAGAGTAGAGTGGTGTAGGGTAGAGTGGAGTGGAGTGGCATAAAGTGGCGTAGAGTTGAGTGGCATGGAATGGCATACAGTGACTTAGAGTAGAGTGGTGCAGAGTGAAGTGGTGTATAGTGGCATAGTGTGGAATGGAGTGGCATGGAATGAGTGGCATAGGGCAGAGTGGTGTAAAGTGGGGTAGAGAACAGAGGAGCAGAGTGGTGTGGAGTGGCATAGAGTAGAGTGACGTAGAGCTGAATGGAGTAGCGTAGAATGGAGTGGCACAGAGTGGAGTGGCATTGGGTAGAGGGGCATATGTTAGAGTGGAGTGCTACAAGGTGGCACAGGGTAGAGAAGAGCATAGGGTAGAGTGGTGTAGAGTCGAGTGGCGAAGAGTGGAGTGGAGTGGCATAGAAAGGGGTAGAATACATTGGTATAGAGTGGAGTGGTGTAAAGTGGCTTAGAGTAGAGTGGCATAGAGGGGGGTGGCATGGAGAAGAGTGGCATGAAGTGGAGTGGCACAGAGTAGAGTGGCATAAAATAGAGTGGCATAAAATAGAGTGGCAAAGATAGGGATGCCAATGTGTGGGGTGGAGGGGTGGCATAGAGTGGAATGGCATTGAGTAGAATAGGGTGGCGTAGAGTCGTGTATCATAGAGTGGAGTGGGGTTGAATAGAGGGGCATGTAGTAGAGTGTCATGGAGCAGAGTGTTGTGGAGTGGCGTAGAGTGGTCTAGAGTAGAATGGTGTTAAGTGGCATAGAGCAGGGTGGCGTAGCATAGTGTGAAATGGCATAGAGTAGAGTGGCAAAGAGTGAGGTGGAGTGGCGTAGAGCAGCATAGCATGGAGTGGCATAGAGTAGAGTGGTGTAGAGTAGAGTGGCGTAAAGTAGAGTGGCGTAGAGTGGAGGGGTCTGGGGTGTAGAGTGAAGTGGGATAGAGTAGTGAAATGTGGAGCAGAGTGGCATAGAGTCGAATGGAGTGGCATATAATAGAGTGGAGTGTCATACAGTAGAGTGGTGTAGAGTGGAGTGGTGTAGAGTAAGGTGAAGTAGAGATGAGTGGCATAGAGTGGGGCAGGTGGAGTAGAGTAGCATTCTTTAGAGTGGAGTGGGGTGTTGTGAAGTGGCCTGGAGTGGAGTGGTGTAGAGTATAGTAGAGTAGAATGGCATAGAGTAGAGTGGAGTAGAGGGGAGTGGCATATAGTAGAGTAGCCTGGAGTGCCGTAAAGTGTAGTGGCATAAAGTAGTGTGGCATAGAGTGGCTTACAGTAGAGAGGAGTGGTATAGAGTGGCTAGAGTAGAGTGGCATAGTGTAGTACTGTTGTGGGTGTAAGTAAATAACGTGTCAGTAGAAACGGCAGGTTGGGTGAAAACAACATAACAGGATGCCAAAGCCTATGTTAAAAGTAGGAAAGTTCATTGCACTTCTAGGAATAATACTAGATTATACAATGAAAAAATAGTGCATTGCAAAAAGACAAGAAAGAGCAAAGTACATATGCACTTGGTCCATGCTCCAGGGAGAAGCTAACACAAGAAAGGAAGGAAAGCCCAAGGTAACTAAGCAATCAAAAGATTGACAACGAAAACAACTAATGGTATGCTGTGGGTGGGTTTTAAGCCCACTGAATTGTAAACTATACATAATCAACATTTTCTTACAGCGTTGTACACCAAGCCTTTTCCAGTACTAATGTTGGGAACAAATAAGTAACGAATTTGAAAGTTTATTTGGTGTCTTGTTAAAGAAGTCATAATCCACATAATACACTTTAACCCATTACAACTGCTTATAAACATTGTTCTTGGGATTCACCCACGGCATTTCAGTATGAGTAATTAACACCTAAACTTGGGGACAAAAGTCAAATACTCACTAGTTTTCATGCACTTTTTCTGATGGCTAAAGTGAGCCTAACTCAATCTCCAAGTTATACAGAATACTTTCCTGCAGCCACACTAGACACTAAAGCAAATGTTCGAAGGTGGACACATGGGAGTTGAGGATGTAGAATCAGAAGAAACTCTGGTGTGCAGAAGGAGAGAGTTTGTGGAAAGCTGATCTGCATGAGCCCAAGTTCACGGTCTCAGTGAGACAGACCTGAGGATATATATATCTTAACTAGTTGGCAGTCACCACTAGGTAATTACAGTTAGGTCTGCTTATCCAAAGAAAGAACGTTTTTTGATTAGCTAATGAGTTGTGCCCAGTTTGACGCATCCTCACAAAACATTCCAAAACAAAAATGTTCATCCACCTCAGCTCCTTCCTGGAAATTTACGGAGTGATCGATCAAGCGTGGCCCGAGAAAAAAGGGGGAGTCCCAAAACACAAAATCTCCATGCACATTCTAAATATTTCTTTAGACAAGGTTACAGCAAAAATTACTGAAAAGAATGACACCAAACTTATCAGAAAGCTAGATGTTGAACCATAGATTGTGCTTTTTGGGATTTGGTGTGAATACATTCAATTGGTTTTGAGAAATTAAGGGACAAAAATAATTGCATATCTGAACAGTTGGGAGCGCCAATTTAAATAGAGTGTTCTAATTGGCCCAGGGAGCTTTAATTCCTTTAGTCATCTCGCTCACGCAGAAGTCAGACTCCCGCAGGAGTGAGCGCTCTGACTCATGAGAAAAATGTTGCTGGCAGCCATTGCAGGACTTGTGGACTTAGGCCCCTGTCCTGAAGTTACAAATAAAGATAATATAAGGGGGCAGGGTAGAGATACCCTGACTCCCTAGGCTCCATGGGGGGCAGCCAGAGGGACCTCCACTGGCGGTAAAAAGAAAAACAAATTAGCAAAAAAGGACACAATCCCACGAGACTCTTGCAAGATCAGGAGAAAAAGGCATCCGAGCAGCATTTATTGACCTTATGCCCCGGGAAGCTCACCCCCGGGGCTGTGTTCATAAAAGGGTGCGGCGTTACAGGACCCCCCTCCCTGAGCCTCTAGAGGCCCCGGGGAGCCCACCCATTGGGCTGAAATGTCTTTATATGGGGTATAAATGGCCAGCATCCCTGGAGGCCCTGAAGATCCCACCCCTGGTGCCTCATTATTTTTTTATATGGGGAGGGGGCCACGTGCCCCCCCACCGGAACTGCTAAAGGCCCAAGGGAGCCAATCCTGGGGCCAAAACGTTATCAAATCGGGAGGGGGCCACGAGGCTCCCCTCTACAAGCCTTCAAAGACCCCGGGGAGCCCATCCCCATTTAACCAAAAGGGGAGGGGGCCACACGGCCCACCTCCTCAAGCTTCAAAAGGCCCCGGGGAGCCACAGGGTAGCTAGTAACATCTTATGGCCCTGCAGCAGTGTAAGGGGTGATATATTTTCTATTCACATGAAGTCATGATTACAGATGCGTATTTTGGATATAGGGGACCACATGGGCATTTTCTGCCGCGCACTTTGTTCATTTGAATTACCGATGGTAGAGAATTACTTGGATTCCTTTTTATTTCACGGAGGACTTTTGGTGTACGCTTTGATTTTAGTCTCGCACTAGCACGGTTCACTATTCAGCCTTAATTCTTGACTGATTTGCTTACAAGCCCAGGTTAACACAACATTATAACGTACATGTAACCATAGTACTCGGTAATTAAGGGGCACTCAATTCTTACATTAAAATGTTTTTAACTCTGCATTAACACGTCCATATTTTCACAGGACCTATACCTTGGTTAACTTATAAGAAACCTGGACACTCGTTTTCATCATTGTGGAGCATTTTGACTTGCAGGAAACATTGGGCGTACCTTTTTTAACAGATTACACATGTTAATATTCCTTCGTTCCTTTGAACTTCTTATTCTTTTAGATCATCATCAATTATTTTACAAACAAGCTTTATGTTCCCCTTTTGATACACTTGGATTTTGTGAACCTAAGAGCTGCGTAAGGTATCCTCTTGAATTACGATCTTTTATTGAGTATGACAAGGAGATAACATATTTGCACTATTCTTTTCTTTGTTCCGTAGTGAAAATTACCTCCTGATGAAGGACCAGGGGTCCGAAATAGAGTGAGGATTTTATTAGAACTAATCATTTTTGGAAGCAAATTCATATACATGAAAAAGTGAGGCAAAGAACAGTTGATTGAATATCAGTAAACAAATTCAATAAATATACAAATTATGTTCACAAAAACTGTTTCATACATGATATACTTTGGAAAATAAATTTTAAACAATGTGTGTAACCCATCAGGGGACAAACAAGGTGTGCAGAAGGAGACACTGTCACAGGCTGACACTGTGAGTCTAATAAATACATATTTTAATAACATTTATGATTATTCTTTGAGTATCATTCCCAAACTAATCTTATCATCAACATATAATAGATATTTTAATCCCATTTATCATTATGCCTTGGGTACCATTATAGGTATTATTTGATTAAGGAAGAAACAATATTGTACATAAATCATGAAATGAGCAAGCAACTAACACAGCCAACACGTGCATCGTGACAACAGTTGCTTTACAAAGCAACCTGTCAGAAAAACAGCATTATCTAATTACAAAACAGTCAGTCATATCATCCACACAAGGTTTCCAGCTAACAAAATATCTGCACTGTCCTTAGTAATTATTGAGTTCCAGCTTTCAAATCCAATACAACCTTTATTTTCATTAGAAGCTTTATTCTCTATACCCCACATATGGTTAGTTTGATAAATCGGGTTGCTGGTTGACGAGGGTGTGAGCCCTGGTCAGCCAGCACCCACAGTCCTTGTAAGGGTGAACCACAAGCCATTTCTAAATTAAACTGTGCTCAACCCTCTAGTAGCTTGGCACAGAGCAGTCAGGCTTAACTTAGAGGAAATGTGTAAAATAGTGAAAAAAGATCCCACACTAAGACGCTGGACCAGGTCAAGGTCAAAAGTTCAGACTGACCGCGATGGAGCACAGGTCAAATACAGTCCCAGATTAGTCCAGCTGATGGTTTACTTTCTCAAGTGTTGTGTGAAGAGTCCCGTTTGCATTGGAGAGGACGGCGAGGAGCATGGAGAGTGTTGTGGGGGGCTGTTAGAATAGCGCACAGAGCAGGCTGGGAATCGCGGATGGGAGGGCTAGTGCTTCACATTGGCCTTACCTCGTGGGCGGTCGATACTGCTGTGTGAAGAGATGGACTGGCGGAAGCTCACACTGGTGTTTGGTACGAGGGGTGCGGTCTCAGTTCATATGGGCCTGGTCACGAAGAGCTTAAAAGCTTGATTTTAGAGTCTGTGTGCCACACCAAGAGTCCAGGACCCGAGAGGTACCACTTGGGGTTCGGGAACTCACTGCAGCTGGGTTCAGGAGCTTGTATGTCCCTGAGGCTCAGATAAGAAGGCCAGCAGATTAGCCCTTGGAGTCATTTTGGGGTCTTGGGTTCAAGGTGAAGTTGCAGGTCCAGTTCTTCCTCCCCAGGCAAGAGGGTAGCAGGCAGCAGGTCAGCATAGCAAGGCAGTATCTCCTTCAGAATAGCAGTCCTGTCAGCAATACAGCAGTTCTTCCTGGCAGGGTATCACCAGGTCTAGAAGTGCACGGAAGAGTTGGTGTCTGAGATCCTTCATTTATACACAGTTGTGCCTTTGAAGTGGGGAGAAGCTTCTAGAGGCATGTCTTTGGAGTGAGCAGATGCTCTGCCTTCCTAACCCTGGCTCCAGACTAACTACAGGGGGTATGCAGCCCTTTGCGAGCCTATTCAATTGTAGGTGGGGCTGAGCCCAGCTCCTCCCTCCCATCCTGCCAGTGATGGCCGGTCCAATCACACATAGGCTCCCCGTTGTGTGTGGCTGTCTAGGAGGAATGCACAAATCCTAACTGTCAGCTACATCCAGTATGTGACCAGAGGCAGACTACAAGCACTAAATGGCTAAGGCAGGAAAATGCCAACATCCTTAAAGTGGCATTTTCAAAATTGTAATTTGAAATCAAACTTCACCATAAGTTAGGATTTTAAATTAGGATTCCAGAGACACCAAACAAACTGGTTACCTATTTGAAAATTACACTTATAAAAGGTAATAAGCTAATTCCAATGTTATCCTGTAGGAGAAGTAGGCCTTTACGAGTTTTTCACTACCAGTACATGTTAAACTTAAAAATACCTGTCCAGCATTTTCAGTACATTACACCATGCCCTCTGGGCTGTCCACAGCCTTCCCTAGTGGTGGCTTATATGTATTAAAAAGGAAGGTTTGGACCTGACAAAAGGTATATTTTCCCAGGTCAAACTGGCAGTTTAAAAATTGCATGCACAGGCTCTGCAATGGCAGGCCTGAGACATGTTTAAAGGGCTATTTAAGTGAGTGCCACAGTCAGTGCTGCTGACCTTCTAGCACCTTTTAATTTACAGGTACTATGCACATGTGGTGCCCCTTTACCAGGGATTTATAAGTAAATTAATTATGCCAATTGGGTATAAGCCAATCTTTTTTGTTTTAAGGGGAGAGCGAATACACTTTAGCACTGGTTAGCAGTGGTAGCACAGAGTCCTAAGGCCAACAAATATGAAATTCAGCAGTAAAAGTAGGAGGAAGGCAAAAGCTCTGGGGATGACTCTGCAGAAAGGGACCAGTCCAACAATAGTAATATATCATTCTAAAGCAACAATAGTTGTACCAGACTTTGAACACATTCAAATTACAGCTTCAATATATTTGCAAAGCCATGATAAGGTTGGTAAAATGACTGGCTGGATATCCCACAAAAAAGGATATGAATTTCTGAACACAACACATCCCCACACATCAGTGATTTACACACTACCTAAAATACACAGGGAATTAATTAACTCACCAAGGAGGCCGATCGTATCGGATTGCGGTTCAGTATTAGAACCAGCATGCAGATATGCTCATCTTTCTAAAACCACATGTACCTACAGCAAGATCATATGTGAAAGATAGCACTGACTTTATAAACACAGTAGAGGGTATACATATTGACTGTGAGGCTGATATCCTTGTGACATGTGACGCAAAGTACACAAACATTCCACAAAATGCAGCCATACACACAATCCAATGCACCCTTACATCTAACATGACTGACAAACTGATCACAATTGAATTTATAGTACAACTCTCACTACTAGCCCTGAAACAGAACTATTTGATGTTCAAGAATGAGTTCTCTCTCCAGACAAAGGGTGTGGTCATGTTTTGCATCCGACATAGCTAATCTCTTTCTCGTGTAATTTGAGAAAAGTACGATATGTGGGCCAAAAAGTCTGTATCTGAGTAACATAAAAATTTGGTGATGTTACATAGATGACGTATTCATGGTGTGGTATGGGCAGTTGTGGTATTTGGACTATTTCTCGTCATGGTTGAATGATCAGAGTAATGATATCAGGATTACCTGTAATCACAATAGCACTGAGATCAATTTTCTTGACCTTTAGGTAAAACAGAAGGACAGTAATATATTCACTACCTTGAATTGTTAACCTATGGCTAAGAATTCCATGTGGATTGTGGACGAATATGCCTCCTTACATCGCATGCCTTTTCTCCACAAGTCATTGTTACGAATTGCGGGGTAATGGTATGCGTTGTTAAAATCGGTTGTTGTAACGGCTGCATTTTAGTTACATGCGTTGAAAAGGATTCGTGGTAAGCGCTGTTTACCATTGTGGACACTATGTTGATCAACTGGAGAGGCAAGTCTTGGAGATAATAAAACTGGGCTCATGCAGAGGAAACATCAACACGATACTGACAGGGAGTGCCATTGGATAGACCGTTTGAAAACAAGAGAACTGGGGGTTGAACAATGAAGACAAACTAAGACACGCATCCTCACTTGCCCAATGACAAATGGACCCATCCATACACACCACTTGACAGAGGAGAAGTGTGTAGATACTTTATTGATATAGGCCACAACTTTGATGAGGCCAACATTGGGGGTGGAATATTCAATCTACACTTTTATGTATTGACCTTGCGTAATTCATCACTGTAACCTTCATTTGTACAAACACTAAGAAGGGAGAACATTCGCTGTGAAGTTGAGGGACTCCGTGTATGGAAATTTCACCGTTTCTACAGCTGAATACACATAATGGTTCTCAGGTATTTTCTTTATATTCAACTAAGGACACCAATGCTCTTTATCATACAGTCGTGTTCACATTTTGATTCTCATGTGCTTTCTTGACAACTATTTAATCTTTATGTTAATTGTATAATTGCTCATATACACTTTCAAAAGGGCTTGTATATTTTTTTAATGACACACTGTGCACCATATACATATCAAATAGCATATAAAATATTTATAAATGGCATTAAAAAGGAAGACTTCAGGTTAAGCAGAGTGTAAACACGAGGACGGTCCTTCATGGAATGATACAGCACAACCGCAACAGGGGGGCAATTCATCCAAAGTTGAAAGGTAGATTTAATGTTTAGCGCCTCTGGCTGCCTGTTAACGATGCTGAGGTCTCCAGCACCAAGGATGCAAGGCATCTGCTGAAAGTCAAAAAGTGACACCTAAACAAGCAAAATAAATACCAGAACAGTGAATTCTGTATTGCTGGGGCGCAGCCCTCGGGCTTGGGTAAGAAGCCTTTCTGTGTTCGGTTTGTTTTCAAAGCTAATATGAGGAAGGTACAGAGTGATGGTTTTCGCGATGATCTAAAATACCATGAAAAATATATTTACATCTGAAAAAGCAAATGAAAGGTAAAAAATTAATATTCGTCTTACATTGGCTATTGAAATAAAGGAAAGACAAGATCAGTAGTTATGGGTTGCTTAATTTGTAAAGGAATAAGTAGCGGGGCCCAAACGTTTGCCCAGAAGCCCGCGGCCGGCGCTATTGAAGGTCTGGGTGCCGGACACCTACGAGGTATAGTTTTAATTCCACTGTAAGCCCCTTCAATGCCCCATCAGACACTCCTGTTCATCTTTACATCAATCATTCCCCTGCATCTTTATTTCTCTCTGGAAGGGTATTTTTAACCCTGATTTATCCCTTTGTCACCGTGTTTCCCTGTTTCTCTTCATCGATCTTTCCACCTTCTGTGTTTTTCTCTCTCTTGCTGTGTAGATCAAAGTTTGTAATTTTGCTGAGGAAAATCCCCAAAATTTGTTTTGGTGGGACCTACCTGCAACCGAGAGCTCAAATTAAGCACTAGTGGCTACAGCGGCTAGAAAAGCCACCTCTTCTTAGGTATGAATAAGTCCAATTCACTTAGAAAACAGGTTTCTACAAATACATGTGTTCTGTCTTTCAGTGAGCGCCTTGGTGTATTTTAGGCAGAACACGGAGATAGGCAGTCCAAAATGCTGTAGAGTGTTGTGTCCCAAACAAACATTGATGCCTGGCTTTGTTTTTGTAACAAAAAGCTTTTGTGTGCTAGGCGTGAAGATGTTTTGGAGTGTAGACTGTGTGTGAGGACCTCTTCTGGGCTCCAATTGTACTGACTAAAACATATAACGCAGGACTGTGAATACTGCTATCCAAAGGAAGGTGTTAGTTAACAGATTCCACAGTCTCTGAACGCTACAGTCCATGGTGGTTACGAGAGAAGCAGAGAAGTAGCAGCACTAAATCTCAATTTAGCCTAATTTCAAAGGGCAAATGTATCACTTTGTCCGCAATCCTTTTGGATTGTGGTTCCACTGATGGAATGTTAATGCCATTAGTCCGAGACCTGGTCTTCCTGGATGCAGTCCTTACGCATGAGATACTTTTCCTATCTGGCAGAACCAATTTCCTAGCTGAAACCCAAAAAGTTCCCCCAAGAAGGCCCCCGTTACCCATGAGCCACCACAAAAGGGAGGAACAAATGAAGCACTTGGTGTAACATACCACGCCAAAAGACACTAGAAAAGAGTGACCGAGTGGGAGGGCGGGACTCAGGACTGCATCCAGGAAGACCAGGATCCGGAGTAATGAAGATTACCAGTAGGTATCCAGGGCATTACCTTCTCACCCGTCTTTCTGGATGCAGTCCTTACACAAGACAATATACAAGAAAATTGGTGCCTATTTCCAGACACAAACAGTGAAAAGAAACACACCAGTGAAGCACCAAGGATGCTGAAGTGAAACAAAGCTTTAATACAACATACAAAATTCAAAAGCCGTTCAAGACTTAAAAGGAGCAGAAGCACCTTCTGCCACAGACAGGATATGATCCCGAAAGGAGGAAGAAAAAAGCCCACCCAACTGCAAACGATAGTGGGACAGACAAGTGTGTGGGGAACTCCAAGCAGCCGCAGTGCGAACATCACGCAAAGAGGCACCTCGAAAGATCACCCAAGAGGTAGCCACCCCCACGTTGAAGTACATTGCACCGGCAGGGGAGAAGAAGACCCAGACACCTGTTAAACCCTCAGAATGGCAGACTTAATCAAGGAGGAAATGGAGGCAGTAGAAGGACACAAACCCTTAATGGGAAGACCAAATATAATAAAAAAGCGAATCAGCTTTACGAAAAGAAGAACGCTCCAAATAAATGGACAAAGCCCGACAAAGATCCAGGGAATGTAAACAAACCTCCTCTGCTGAAGAAGGGTCAGGAAGGAAAACCGAAAGAACAATGTCCTCCGAAAAATGAAACCGAGAAGGAACCTTAGAAAGGAAAGCTGAGCCAGGCCGAAGAACAACTTTACCCGGTAAGAAACTGAGAAACCGACATCAATGCACCAATTTCTCTCACCCTTCTCCCTGAACACATAGCAAACAAAAACACCACCTTCTCTGTCAGAAAACCGAAGGAAACCTCATCCAGAGCCTCGAAAGGAGAACCAGTTAGCACCCGGAGCATCAGAGGCAAATCCAAGGGAGGAAACGGAGAATGGGAAACTAGCCTTTTCAAAAAGAAACCCCAAAGGAGTCGAGATGCCAAAGGGACTACATCGGAGAGCTCATCCCCACGAAAGGCCCAAATGGCCGCCCACTGGGCTCTAAGGGTGGAAACAGCCAAACCCAAAGCGAAGCCATCCTGCAAGAAATCTAAAATCCACAAAAGAGGACAAGAGGAGGAAACCAACCCCTTAGAATGACACCACATAGCAAGATGACCCCTGTGGCGATTGTATGACTTGAGAGTCGACGGCTGGTGGGACAAATGGTTAGAGATGGCCACAGACACAGTCTCAGAACAGAACAACCAATATCTAACAGATTCAACCGCTCAGCAGCTAGACCCCCAGATTGAGATGCTGTAGGGAGGAAGGCTCCAGAATGGCATGACTCAGAGAAGAAGGAAAAAGAGGAAACACCCAGGGAGGAATCACTGATAGCTGAAGAAGCAGTGGGAACCACAGCTGCCTCAAACACCCCAGAACCACCAGAAGAACACGAGCACGGTCGGAGATCACTTATTGCAACATCCTGGAAATCAAGGGTATTGACGGAAAACAATACAGGAGTGCCCCTGGCCAGGGAATAGAAAGGGAACCAATGGCCCAGGCCTTCCGAGATGGAATCAAGGAACAGAAGAGGGGAAAAAGAGCATTGTCCTTGGTGGCAAACAGGTCCAGCCAAGGGGGACCTTAGACAAACCTCCCGAAAGACCCTAGGGAGAGACACAGAGACACCAACGACAGGAACTCACGACTGAGCTAGTCCGCAGGCCCATTCTCCTGCCCTGGAAGATAGACTGCTGTCAGATGAAGAAGATTCTGCTCTGCTTAGAACCCCACCTTCCTTGCCAAGACAAAGAGGGAAGGAACCACCCCCCTAGATGACAAACATAAGACCTCGTGACCTGATTGTCCGTCTGGACACACACCTTAACCCTAATGGAAGGGAGGAAATGAAACAGAGCCGCACGGACCACATCCAGCTCCTTCCAGTTGGAAGAATGGATAGAATCCACTCTGCTCTACAACCCCTGGGCAGTAAGACTCCCCAGGACCGCTCCCCACCCCCAACCGCTGGCATTGGTGGAGGGGAACATAAAACTGATGACCCTTGTTTAGGTTGTCTGGGTTCAACCACCACTGCAAGTCCCACACCACCTGTGAAGTAACAGGAAACTAGGCCTCGAAATCCTGAGGCACTGGATTCCAGTGCTGCAGAACATGATGCACCAAGGGACAGAGATGCAGCCAGGAGACCAGAGCCAGAGTGGATGCCATCTCTCCCAGACTCCTCAGCCACAGTCTCACTGGAGCAGACAGGAGGGAAGACTGGTGAAACATCAGCTTGTCCCACCGTACAGGAACCAGAAAACCCGCCCCTAAGTACATCCGGAAGAGGGTTCCTATAAACTGCAGGGACAGGGACAGATGAAGGGGGGACTTTGAGACTTTGAGCAGAAATCCATGTGTGTGCAACAGAACACACATTTCCTCGACATCTTGGCAATCCTTAGAAAGAGAAGAAGAGGCAATTAACCAATGGTTGGATGTAAGGAAACACCAGAATACCCGAGAGCGCAAATTACCCACCAGGGGAGCCAGCAGCTTGGTGAAAACTCTGGGACCTGATGCCAACCCGAAGGGGAGAGAGTGAAACTGGTAATTGCGGCCCTCCACCGAAAACCTAAGGTATTGTTGATGCAGAGGACAGATTAGGACATGCAAATAAGCATCCTGCAGATCTAAAGATGTGAGGAACAGGCCAGGACTCAACAGTGGAAAGATACTCTGTAGGGTGACCATCTTGAAAGTTTGTGCAACCAGGAACCGATTGAAAGCCTTTAAATCCAACACAGGTCGGTAGTCTCCCGCAACCTTCTGGACCAGAAAATTAATGGAATAAAAGCTGAGCTGGTATTCCCTCAGGGGAACCTGAACCTCTTCCTCCTTGTTCAGGAGTTGCTGAATCCCATTCAACAGGGCAAGGCGACGTACTGGATCCTGTGGAAGAGGAGTCTCTTGGAAGAAGGATCCTGTACTTTCCACAAAATTCAAGCGATAACCTTCGGACGGGACCTGCAAGGCCCAGGCATCTGAAACGTCCTTCTGCCACTGGTCCTGAAAATCCAGAAGCCGCCCTCCCACTGGAGAGCCATGCTGGCAGTCATGCTTTGGGAGGCTGGGGTTGGCAGCAGAAGAGGAAGACTGGAACCGGGATTTGCCTGGATACGGGGTGCCCAGACATGACCCCTACCACGAAAGGACTGGGCTGAACCCCTCGCTGAGCCGGAAGGAAAAGCCCTCTTAAATGCAAAACCTTTGCTCCTCAGAAATGGTCTCGCTGGTGTCATCAATTTTTTGTTCTCCACCGATTTGTTGACCATCTTCTCAAGATGCTGACTGAGCAGCTTAGGACCCTCAAAGGGCAGTCTCATTAAAATAGCCTTTTGAGCTGCATCAGCTTTTCAGTTGCACATCCAGAGATGTCTACGAGCAGCAACAGCCCCCCCAGAAGTAGCAGCAGAAGCACACAAGTTGTTGAAGGGCACATTAGACAAAAAGTGAACCTGTTGTTCCATCAGTACCATCAGATCCGAACAATCCGTACCCTCAGACCATACAATCTGACCAGGCCTAAAAGTCCTTTAGCAAAGACTGTACAGTGTAAGTGTTTGCATGAATAGAGAAATTGGCAGCATCATAACACCGTTTAACAGCACCATCCACCTTCCTATTCAACGCATCTGGGAGAAGCGTTCTAGGAAACCACATTCCCCTGAGTGGACATGCCAGCCATCAGATTATCCACCTTAACCACCGATGGAAATTCCTACTCAAACTTGTCTACTGGATAATGGTGGGACAGAAGGGAAGGCTGATTTGTCCACTTCCTTCCATTCATGTGACAGCATTCTCCAGATTGCACTATGTAAAGGCACAGTTTCCGGCTCCACCTACTGATAATTCAACAAGAAATCATCCTCATCAGCCCATGCACAAGCAGCAAGGAGACTCAAGTTTTCCTGAACATGCTCTGAGAGAATTGACAGGTTGGGACCTTGAACATACCGCCCCCGCATACACTTCTCTTCAGGATCACCCTGAGGCTCAACCTGCCCTTTCCTGGGAATTGTAGAGAGGGGCTGCCTTTACCTGGCCTTAAAAGCTGCCTCAACCGCAGATTCAATCAAGTGTTGCAGGGACTGCAAAGAGGGCTGCACCAAAGGTCCAGCGACCTCCTCACCAGGCTCCATAGTATGCAAACACCAACCAGACTAACCTACCAGGATGCCATAACAATGAGAAGGCACAAGCAACTACCGCTGGCCTAAGGTCACATGGGAAACACCCAGAGAGGATGACCAGGGGGAGGAGCCAGCCCCTTATAATCCCCATGTGTTTTGCGGAGGAAAAAATCTTGGCAAAACACGAGACCAACATTCTGCCAAAAGGACCGCTCTGCGAGTCTTGGCAAGGGGTAAGACAAAGAAACGCCAATTAAAGCAGGGTGCCAAAGTAGGAGCCCTGCCCGCTTTCTGCAGAGCGTTAAGGGCAAAGAACCTGAAAGTCTGCGTGCCCTGGCCCCATCCGCTAAAGCTGAGCACCCAGGGCCGGGGACACCGAACCTTGTGTACGCAGATGCGCGTAGTTTCCAACAGCCCGCTAAAGCAGGACCCCATGGGGAGGTAAAACATGCCATGCCAAAGCGAGAGTGTGAAATCAATGAAACAAAGCTGTGCTCACCATAGAAGAGCAAATTGCAGATTAAAAAACATTAAACAATGGAAAATACACTTACCTAAGCCGCATTCGGGCCTCAGCCTATGGTCCGTACCAGAAAGAAAAAAACAGGAAGTGCTTTGTTTGTTCCTCACTTGTGTGGTGACTCATGGGTAAGGGGGCCATCTTGGGGGAACTTTTTGGTTTTCAGCTAGGGAATTGGTTCTGCCAGAAAGGAAAAGTATCTCATGCGTAAGGACTGCATCCAGGAAAACGGACGGAGGTAATGGGCTTCAGTGCACCTGCCACATACCCTCCGGATCCAAATAAATGCTTGAAGGCCCGTCTGGCCAATTGCCTAGACATGGCCACCAAAGCCTGGTAAGCAAAACGATCTCTTTCTCGAGTGCTGAGAGACTGGATACAGACCACTGAGTTCAACTAGCTGCTATGTAGACTGTTGAGATTAGGAATTGGTTCCAGTGCTACGATCTCAGAATATCCAAAGAAGATGGTATAAAGACTTGAGGGCATGTTTCAAGAGACACAGCAGTTTTGATCCTGAAATGCAGTTAATGATGGTGGGCACAAGTTGACCTCTTCCAGCTACCTCTTGAAATCTGTAGGACCAGGGTGAAGTTATGGTAATTCTCAAGACCTCTTGCAGCAGCAGATAGGGATCAGGCAGACGCATCATCACAAATGTGCCAGGCATTAACTCTTCCCCTTGCCCCCAACGGCAACATGCAGCAGAAGATGGTGATCTTAGATGAATGAACAGCATCTCGGGACAGGCCTATGTCTTGGAGGAGTGTAGTTCACCAATGACTCCCACATGTCTTCACAATCCACTGGCCTCTGTAATTGGCCAGCAGGAAGACAGAATCTCCCCCTGGTAGGTTCAGTGCAGCTTCTTCTTTCCTAAGTAGGCCGTGTTTCCTCCTCACTGCTCGTCACTGTAGCCCTCCAATCAGGATCTTTGCCGAGATTTCTAGCCTGGAAGTGAGGTAGCAGTCAGCAAGAATCTACCTATGGACCACAGCCTTTCTCATCTATACTATAATGTGCCACTCTGCACTACTATGATGGAAGATCAAGGAACAAAGCACTGGTCAAGAGACCCAGTACTTATGGTCATTCTTGACCAATTGGATCATCTGTGATGTTTCAATCTTGGGGGGCTCCTCCAGTCCTGAGAAGCATTACCATTGAGTGATGAAGCATGTAGGGGTCATATTCAACTGGAAGTTCTCCCGGGCTGCTTAAAACCGGTCCAAATAGATTGTGTTTCAGTCCCACATAATGGGACAGATTCCTCTGAGATGCAGATCCTGGCAGGAAGAGTGGAATTGCCTGGTAACACTGTGGCTGAGGAAGTATGGATACTTCTAATGCTTGGTAGGCGATCTCCCCAACCACAGAAACAACCGTATTATGGGCTGGAGGGTAGGAATGTAACTCCTCTCTCCTTGCGAGCTCCTCTGTCAGCAAGATCTGGGCAATCAGCCCCCCCACCCAAAGCCCGCTATTATTTTGAAGACACATAGGTGGAATCCAATTAATCCAATGCATTCCACTATGTGCTCAGTCAAACATGCACAATCAAACACAAATGTATACACACACCATTTCCCAGACATTAAGGAGGCAAAGATCTCTGGTTAGGTGAGACTAAACAGACCTGTTACATGGGAGAGATCAGTAGGCATATCTCCCTGGAGGTACCAGTAAAAATACCTGCCCCTTCACTACTACAGTGCCACCACCACCATCATTCTTTCAATACCCAAGCTGAGGGCAGTGGTAATTTTGTAAATGAAGGAGACGCTATTGAAATTCCCTCAAACTGGATCAATGGCTTTTTTGTCAATACAGAAAGTTCTCTTTATGACATTATTGCCAAGCTCACTAAGGGAAAAACAACAGAATCAAAAGAAGGCACGGGCAGGGCAGCATGACTCCAGAACCATGTGGAAGACCTTCCGTCCCGCCATTTTGTAAAAAAAAAAAAAAAACATAAGGATGATATATTGTTATGTTTAGTTTGGATTATTTTGTGGAACCCTTCATACGGAACATTGGTCCCATCATTCCGGCAGTACGTCACCAGCTCACTGCAGTTTTTGAGAGCCGGGACGGAATGCAGGAGTGGCCGTTTTCATTAAAGACACTTACAACGTTTCCATTTGTATCGTGTTGCTCCTCACAATATATTTGTTCTGTGACAGATATACTTTGAAAAATAATTGCATGATTGTTCGATTTTAGAGCAGAAATGTGGTTACATTTTACTTCAAAATGTAGGCAAACAAATGCGAGTCTCTGTGAAGTCCTGGAAGCAGGTCAATGCTAGTAAACCACTAATCAGAAATAATAACAATGGACTTTTTCAAGTAGTGTGCATCCCTACGTATCCTAGAGTAAGTTACTAGCATGGGCAGCATATTCTATAATGATTTAAATTGCTAAGCAGGGAACATTATAGGCTGCACTGTCAGGGTAATGGGCGGGTGAGAATCTGTGTGTTTATATATGTGTGAGAGAAGGAGGGGATCGGAGAGAGAGCCAGAGCAAGAAAGAGCGAGAAACAGCTTGATGGGAAATAGCTATCTACAGATGTGTGTAGCTCTACCTGGCATAGATGCCACAGAACTCTCGCTGCTCATCATTTATACCCTATTGCTTAACCTCCAAACCACAGGTCAGGCTTATCAGCACCTTACTGTTACCTAAAATGCAACACTGCCATCAAAAGTAATGTTATCAACTCATCTGGTTTAGCAGGGACAGTGCAAGCTTCTTGCTTACTTTTCTAAGAGGAGATACAATTTGGACAACACTGTGACAGTGTTTTTTCCCCCTTTTCGATCCAGATCAAATGACTTATGTGTATTCTTCTTTAGTTTGAGCCCTATTCATCCTCACAAAACCCAAATGCCTGCTATGAAGCCAGTCTTTTGCACAGAGGTCACTTTATCTATACTGAGCTGCGAGTAGATATTACAGTGTCCCTCATTCTTTATCTTTCTTGATATAGTGTAAGTGAGACTCAGGTTACGGGTCCTTACTATCTGCAGTCTACGACATTGGAGTTATCTTAGGCTCCTCAATTCATGAGTCTGAGTTTGACCAGGAAGAACCTTCCTTAAGACTAGTATCTTCAACGTTTACGAGTTAAGATGACCAAATTGTGCATCTGGTGCCAGAAGTATCTGCACCACATGCCTTGCATAATCCCATGGTCAACCAAAATCCAACAGAAAAGAAGAATCACACATAGGACAAAAAGTTTAGCACCATTCAGGCAACCTTCGTATACTGTCTGCCCAGAAGAGATGTGCAAATAATGTCACACAAAGAGAGAGGATTCAGCTGAAAAAAATTGTAACAACAAAAGTGATGCTCCAGGAAAGGTTGTGGAGGCTGAACCCAGCCAGTTATCCCGAGAAACCCCTAAAAGCCACAATTCCAAGGATACCAAGCCTGTTGTCACAACTGAGAAGGCCATTAATTGTTCGGCTTATAAGCAGGTGCACTATCCAGTAATTGGTAAACTCCACATCACCAGAACATTAAAAGTGAAGTTTAATCTTGTAGAAAGCAAAATGATGAAGCTCATTCTTCACTTGGTAGGATGGAAAACGGAGGACTCAAAAGTGGAGTGCCATATTCAGAAAGGCCCATCACACATTTATAGATCTCTGGCTGAAATAAGAACTGTCAGATCAGATCAGATGCATCTGTTGATCCACAGTACCATACAAAGGGTTACCATCATATGCTATCACTAGGTCACTAGAAGACCTCCCCAACCCTCCAACTAAAGGAAAGCAGCATCGAAATTGAAGTGATCAAATCCACTAGGAAAGAAAGATATCTCTTAAGTTTAGTTGGAGAATCAAGCATTGAAGCCACTAATACAAAGTACCACAGTAGAGATAGGGATCCAAAAATTATGATATTGTATCTCTGTATAGACGTCTGTAGAAATATGTCTGGGTCTCTCTTATGAGGAGCTAAAGAGACCCAAAAATGTCTACTGTGAACTTTCTATGGTATGAGTCTCTCCCTGTGTTGCCGAGCAGTAGCATGAGAGACACCACTGTTCTTAAAATCCAGAAGGAGAATTAGAGGCTGAACTTCACACCACTTGAACCAGGCAGAACATGTCAATAGGGCAGACAGATGATGCAATGGCCTACAAGGTAAGTTCCAGGAATCCAAGGCGATACCTAGGCTACATTCCCTGGTAATGACACTGCCTTGACAGCAGCAGAGAAGAGGGGGTGAGGAGTATCATGGGCCTTATTAAGCTATTACTGAGGGCGCTCACAAAAAGAGCTGTGCACTACTCCACTGTGCACTCAACCACACCAGACTGAGTATCAAACCCAGGGAGGGTGCTGTGCTCGACCTCTTATTGCAGCCAATTGGCTGCGCCGTGCTCAGGAAGAACTATATTCAAACCATGGTGAAAAAGCAACTCTGAATCTCCAGACATAAATAAGGAGGGGCCCGACTCAAATGTAAAATAGAGTCCCTGCAGCAAGTGAGGATTTGGGTCTCGAAGGCCTTTGGCTCCTGAGCATTTAGAACCCTTGTTGGACCTTGACAGCTGATCCACATGAAACAAGTGCGAAAAGACTATTGATGGACAGAATGCAGGACAATGTCATACATTCACCCCAGTACAGAGATCTGGGCCTAAATCCATCGTTTTTTTGCTCACCATGCCATTCCAGTTTGGACCCAGCCATATGCAAATCAGTCTTGACCCTGTACCCAATGGGAACAGTCCAGCCCGAACTGCCATGCCAGGTCCTCCCTAGACTGGAAACGAGCATCCTAGGACCGGTTTCGGGGTTTCACCCCTCTTCAGCCAGGATAGCTTGGTTCCAGTGGCATGGAGAGCATGGGACTCACGTCTGAGCATATCCGTCCCACTCGGGGTGACAAACGCAAAAAGAACTATTGATGGACAGAATGCAGAACAATGTCATACATTCACCCCAGTACAGAGATCTGGGCCTAAATCCATCGATTTTTTTGCTCACCATGGAAATCAGTCATGGCAAGGTAGCTGAGATTTAACACGGGCAGATAATCCAGGGAGTTCAACCATGTATCACGGCCTACTTGGAGGATAAAGTTGTTGGAATCGGATGATACTGTGTTCTTGACGGAAGACATGAAGATGCTTTTGGCTATGTTGGTGTTTAAAACGCGAGGTACAAACTTAGAGCAGATGTTTTCATAAGTCTTCAAAAGATAGGTAAGGTGGAAAGTGGTTGTATCTCTAAGATATAGCACATTTCTCTTGCGCTTGATTATGACTTACTTTCTAGTTTCCGCTTCAACTTTCATCTACAACGGAGCAGTCATGGTGATCAGATCCAACAAACAGCAGTCAATACCCAGCAAAAGCCATAAGCGTCTGGCAAAAGTACATCAGACAGGTTGATCAAGCTTAGTCTTTGCCCCACAACAGCGCAAACATTTACTCCAGTGAAGCCTCCTTAACCGTAAGTCTTCTGCTTTGTACTGCTAAATGAGGATGCAATTTGAGTTGATATTAGTAGTGAGAAGTGGGTAAGTGTCTAATTGCTTCGCTACTGGAGACAGAAAGAGAAACAATTCTGTTGTTTGCCAATTCTTAGAAGATGTTGCTGTTTTACGACTCCAAAATTGCTTTGTTGTGGATATCAGAATGCAGGACTGGATGTGATGGCTACCACAAAGGAAAAAGAGCTCAAAGTGTATCTTCCAAAAAAAGTAAGACCGGTAGATGCAAGATGAGTAAGGGCTAAGCCAGCCTCCATTGAGGAGAAGAGGACTGGTCCTCAGGGGAGTGACATGCGGAGAGATTGTTGCAGTGCTCACGAGCGGGGCTGGAGGACAGGAGCCCATCTAAGCAACACAACAAAGTTCAAATGTGGGACTCCAGCTGGGTAGAAATTAACTTGGACTGGGGTCAGATGTGGTTCTACCCTGGGTAAACGTGCAGGCCTCAGCCTTTTCATAACTATGAATGCCTTGAACTAACATAAAATCTTTAAATCAGCCTAATGGGCCAGTGGGGCTTTTTTAACACAAATAGAATAAAAGTAAATATGTGGCTGGAACATTTGATCTCGAACTGTATAGATGCCCGGCTCTTGTAACTGGATAAATTAAAAGCTGGAATGGAATGCGCAGCGATAAGGGCACATAAAATATACTTCTGTGCGAACCTGATATAGTTCCATATTCTTTACAAGGAAAATTAGGCCGCACCACCCCAATTACATTTTGAAATGGCATTCCTTACATGGCGGAGCCTGTTTTCAATTCCGTGAGGAATTTTTCAAACTTCTTATGAATTAAATTAAAGATGGAGGCAGAGTGACTTCACGTAAGCCTGCCTTTCTTCTCATAGTAACAGAACCGCCAGACTGCCTGTTCCAGCTGAGACCCACGGCTGCTCTCCCACACCCTGCTCTTGTTGTCTGTGGTCACCGAGCTAGGCATTAACACCTTCCTGACCTAACTTAATGCTTGCCATCTATGTCACGTATATTACACATGCCCCGGTCACTGGATTTCAACAACAGACATTTACATTTAGTGATAGTTAACTGTATGTCGAAGACGGGGTGTTTGGCTTTATGAAGCTATGATAGTTGTAAAGAATTGCATATTCATTAGAAAGCATGGCTTGATAAACGGTATGATTACTAGACGTGTACGTAGTTGCATATTTTTCCATGAAAAATTTGCTAAAGTACACTTTTAGTGAAAAATATGGTTTTCTGGTAACTCTCATTACTTTTTTTTCTTTTTTACTCAGGTGCATCCGTCACGCAAAAACATCACATGAGCTACTGGCAGGACACGTGTTCAAGCAGAAAATGTCTCTCGGCATAATATTTTTTATGTGAACTTGCTTCAATCAGGCGAAAAAATAGACAAAATTGAGTAGTGCAAAATGAGAAATAATGCGTATTTTACGAATTTCATCCGCATAATTAAAAGTACACCCAGGCCTAACTTACGAGACTATTTATAGTACCCAGGTATTTTGAATGCAGATATTGATATGCGTCCCGAAAATGCCTCCTCAATGTGGAAGCAATGCTGTTTACTACGGATAATGTAACGTGTATATACAACTAGAGCATGGGGCCCAATTAGCCTCAATACACGAGCTCTAAAGAAAGGAAACACCAAAGCGATCTTTAATTTAATAATGTATGTAATTGAGCACATGAGTGCAATTAGCAGTTAATAGTTGAATGCGAGTCTGAGTGATTTAACTAACACAGGTCCACGATTCAGTAAGCCTTCTACACACCTAAACATCCCTTAGGCATACACAACTTGGATTTGTGTTCACAAAAGGCAAATGCTGATCCACATTATCAAAATGTGTGGATATTTTTTACTACAGGTAGAATTCAGCGGTGTCCCTCCCATATTTGGGGCATTCCCATCACCCAATGACTGTGAGGGAACATCTCCCATCATCCATCTGCATTTCTGGTTTCTCGTCAAACGTACTTACTTATGCCTACTACCCCTCCTGGGATATAGGCCATGAACCGGGATTGTCCAGCAACCTCTGATCTGGGCTTTTCTTCCAATCTGACTCCAGATTTGACCCATCTCCTTGCAGTCAGCCTCAAGTTCTCAGTGCCAGGTGTTTCTTGATCCTCCTCTTTTCCTTTTCACTTGAGACTTCCAGGTCAGGGCTTGTCAGGTGGTGTTCGATGCGGGCATGTGGAGGGTGCGACCTATTCAGCATCAGCGTCTCTTCATGATTTCTTCATAAGAAGGGAGTTGGAAAGTCTGCTGCCATAGGTCGTTGTTGTTGATTGTGTTTGGCCAGCAGATTTGGCGGAGTTTCCTCAGACAGGTGTTGATGAAGGTCCAGGCTTTGTTGATGGTGGTCACTGTTGTCCTCCAAGTTTCTGCCCATACAGAAGGACTGATTTTATATTGGTGTTCAAAAACCTGATCTTGGTTTGTGCTGTTAGGTCCTTGGAGCGCCAGATCTTTTTTAGCTGAATGAAGGTAGCCCTTGCTTTGCTCATTCTTGCCTTGATGCCGGTGTCTGTGTCCCCCTGCTTGCCTATGGAACTGCTCAGGAAGGTGAAGGCCTCCAAATCTTCCAGTGCATAGTCTGCATAAGTGAATGCAGTTGTGCTGGATGTGTTAGCCTTCACGATCTTGGTATTTTCCTTGTGAATTTCGAGACCAAGTTGTGCTGATGTGGCTGCCACCTTGTCGGCCTGCTCTTCCATCTGAAGAGGGGTATGGGAGAGTAGGGCCAGGTCGTCAAGCTACATCTAACGTGTCCACTGGATCCCATTTCTTCTCCTTGCTCTGGATGTCTTCATGATCCAGTCTTTGACCAGGCAAGAAAAAAAAAAGGCAAGAAAAAAAAAACCTGGTGGACTCCGGTCCTCACT
The DNA here is from genome assembly GCF_964204655.1 of Triturus cristatus. Taxonomy (NCBI): domain Eukaryota; kingdom Metazoa; phylum Chordata; class Amphibia; order Caudata; family Salamandridae; genus Triturus; species Triturus cristatus. The sequence continues at coordinate 497,197,751 of NC_140588.1, forward strand.
TGGGGGGCTTCCATGAGTTGTTCTCCCTTGTAGGTCATTCCCTCATAAGAGTTCTTGGTGAATCTTACAAGTTTATCTGGCTCACCATAGTGGCAAATGAGTTTCCAAAGGGTCTGTCTGTCCACGCTGTTGAATGCCTTCTCATAGTTGATGAAGTTGACATGGAGGGTGGGGGGGGGGTAGAGTTCCATTGCACTGACTGCTCAATGATGATGCACAGTGTTGCAATCGGGTCTGTACAGGATCTATCTTTGCAGAAGCCAGCTTGCTGATCTCGCAACTTAGCATCAACTTCTTCCTTCATTCGGTTCAGGATGACTCGGTTGAACACTTTGCTTAGGGTTGATAGAAGAGTTATCCCTCTGTAGTCTGTGCAGTTACTCAGGTCACCTTTCTTGGAAATCTTGATAAGATATCCCTCCTTCCAGTCCGACAGCACATTTTCCTCTTCCCTGATCATTCCAAATATGAGGCAGAGTATGTCTACTCATGTTCCAATGTCTGCCTTTAGTACCTCTGCAGGAATGTTGCTGGGTCCTGCTGCCTTCCCATTACTCAGATGTTTGATGGCTTGACGAATTTCTTCCTTGGTTGTTCTGCTGCAGTAGATTGGCAAGTACTTGTCAGCTGGCTGCATGTCTGTTGGAGACTGCACAACAGGACGGTTCAGCAGTTCTTCAAAGTTCTCCACCCATCTTCTTTGTTGGTCTTCCCAGCTTTGTCTTTAACAGGTCTATCTAGCTTGCTGGATCTGCCGGAGAGTTTCCTTGTTATGTTGTAGCATTCTTTCAGGTTTCCATGCCTTGCTGCGTCCTGGGCTTCTGTGGAAAGACAATCAATGAATCTTTGCTTGTCTGGTCTTAAGCTTCTCTTTGATTCCTTGTTGGTTTCGGTGTATTCACCTTGAGCTTTTGCTTTTTCTGCTCTTGTTTGGCTGGTATTGACTGCAGCTTTCTTTTCCTTTGTCTGTTGGATTCTACGGAGAGCCTCGGAGGAGATCCATTCTTTATTCTGGTGTTTCTTGGGACCCAGTACCTCCTGGCAGGTTGATGTCGCTACAATCATCCCCACTGGCTACAAGGTCACTAGGCAAGACTGTCAGCACAAGCCCTGAGTTGGAGTTGCCATCATATTTAAAGATACCATCAGGTGCACTACCTACAGGACACCCCCACAGGCTACATGGAACAACTCACCTTCAAGGTAGGCATCACAGCCAACTTCTCCCTGGATGGAACCCTTGTATACAGACCACAAGGACCTCACACCAGTTTCGATGGCAACATCATCAACTTTGTCGCATGCCTCATCAACGGCAGTTGCTTCATCCTCCTCAGAGGCCTTAATTTTCACCTAGAAGACCACACTGACCGAAATGCTAAGGTCCTTCTAGAAAACCTTGCAAACCTTGCCTCATACAGTACATTACTGAATCCAACCACACCACTGGACACACCTACTGGACCTGATTTTCTTCTCAATCAGCAACATCACGATTGACAAGCCAGCAACTATGACCTGGACAGACCACACCCTTGTGAATTTCAGTATACCCATATCACACCAGCACAGACCTACTACCACCGGAACACCCCACTGCAGCAGAAAGAACATCACAGAGGTGGAATGGGATTTCGCCCTCTCTGTGCCTAGCCCGATCACACCAGCAACTTGTTGAAAGCCATTAAGAAGCTCAACAGAAACCCTGGCCTCAAGCGCAATCCAAGAGCAAGAGCCCAACTACAGGCCAGCTGGAACGTTGAGGGCCATAGGCAGAAGGAATGCCACTGCAAGCAACTGGAGTGCAAATGGATAACAAGTCAAGACACCAAAGACAAATACATCTACAATCCGGCCCTGAGGCACTACCACCAGGAGATACAGAATACCAAGTGCACAGCTCTTGCAGATCGCATCAACACCAGCACTAACAGCAGCAAGGAAATCTTTGTCATCATCAAAGATTTCGCCACACCTCCTGCCGCCTCAGAAACATCTCCCCCTCTCAAGACCTTTGCAACTAGCTCTCAGAATTCTTCTATAACAAGATCAACTCCATATACAGTAACCTTGACCCACAAACGGATCCCGTCATCGTCACAACTCAACTTTCCATCATGGCTGAAAAACGAACCCTCAACTCATGGTGTGCTGGCAGCACCATCAAAATCGCTGCTACCATGAAGATCATTCTTTTGGGGGCCCCATCTGACCCTTACCCCCACCACATCTTTACCAAAGGATTCCTACCAATCAATGAATCATTAACAACTATCTTCAATGCCTCCATTGAATTAGCTACGTTCCCAAACACCTGGAAACATGCCACTGTCATGCCCCCAGGTTAAGAAACCATCTGCTGACCCAGCCAGACTTAACAACTACAGATCCATCTATTACCATACCCGGAAAAGGTCTTAGAAAACATAATCAACCAATGCCTCACCTATTACCTCAGGAACCACCACCACACTGTCCACATTGAGGGATAACCACAATACAGAAACAACACTCATCGTATAATCCTTGACAGAGGAGACAACAAACCCCCATTCTCCTGAACCTCGCTGCAGCATTTGACATGGTCTCGTACCCCATTCTCTTTAGGCGCCTTCACAAGATTGGCATCCAAGGACCAGCTCTTCACTGGATATGCTCCTTCTTAACAGATTAAACACAAACTGTCAGCTTGGCACCTTAGCCCCATGAAGCCTGCAAACTCCTCTGCCTCAAGGTTCATAGCTCAACCTCTTCAACTTATTCATGATTTCTCTGGCCAACATCATCTGCCCACATGGCATGAACAACCTCTCCTACACCAACATACAACTCATACTCTCCCACTCAGATAAGACCCCCAATCCAAGATATAATTTCAGCACCTGCATGACCAAAGTCACTAACTGGGTGAAAGCCAACTGTCTCAAGCTCAACACCAAGGCAGAAGTAGTGATCTTTGACAAGAACACCTCACCATGGGACTATAATTGGTGGCCAGCCGAACTTGGGCTCATACCCTGCACCCATGCCAGGAACCGCTGAACCATCACTGACAGCAAACTGGACATGACTGTACAAGTTAACGCCTTCATTGCATTCTGCTTCCAGACCCTGAAGATGCTGATGAAAAGCTTCAAATGGCCACCAAGCAACACTAGAAAAACTGTCACTCGCCCTAGTCACCAGCAAGTTGGACTATGGGAACACCGTCTGCACTGGGATCACCAAACAACTCACAAGAACACTACAAATCATCCAGAACTCTGCAGCTAGATTCATCCTCAACCTCCCACACAGAACACATATCACATCACACTCAAGGAGCTCCACAGGCTCCCAATACACAAACGTGCTCATTTCAAACTCCTCACACACACATTGAAACAATACATAACTTAGGCCCCACCTACCTGATCAGTTGAATCTCCTCCCTTCAACCACCCAGACACCTCCACTCTGTAGGACGTCCAGTTGCACACATCCCAAGCATAAACAGAACCAGATCAGGAGGATGGGCGTTCTCTAACATCACTCCTAAAGCATGGAACAGCCTCCCACTCTGCATAAGAGCCTCCTCCTCTCTTCTTGATTTCTGCAAGAAGATGAAGACCTGGCTTTTCAATTAACCATCCTACCATAAGCAGGGCTTGGCACATACACCTGCTCAGCCAGGATACCCTTGTGTGTGATGGTGTACTTTACACATAACATAACAGAATATAACATAGCATGACATAACATTGTGCTCCATTATGACAGTCAATGTCCCTTTACCATCCTGGTTCGCCATCCAACATTTGGCCCCTGACTTCTCTCATCACTGTCCCTCCAATAGCCTCCACACCCTGACAGCTCACAGTAACATTAACACAAACATTCCCTTCCATATCTAGGGCAGGACAGAATTATTCCGCTCATATGTCACAAAGATAACAGAGTGTAAAAACATAGAATTGCAATGGAGGATTACCACCCTCTGCAGGGGAATCCCCAGTGAAGATGCAGTGAGTATTGCAACATGGGTGGTACCAGTGTCAGAACTGAGTTCCTCTGCAAGCTCTCCTCCATCATTGGTGTCACACATTAGCCCCCTAATTGATATGACTTATATAGGCCATTAAGCCCTTCAAGATCAACAATGAATTTGCCTTACACAAAGTCTGAACAATGTAGCTGCATATTTTTCCCTTCTACACCAAGCACCCTGCTCTAATAATATCAAGGTATTTGGTTTGATCGGCATGACCGCTGGGCCCGTTCTAATATTTACATCCATAATGTCTGTGTCTTCTATGGAGTGACCAAACTTTAACTGCTTCTGCTGCTGCCATTGCTGCCAACCTGTCTGTTATATTCTGAGTGGCTGTTGACTTGCGGAGACTTCAACCTTGCCTCCTCTGCGGTTCAAAGCCAGTCAAGGTACAGCTAGGTCACTTCAGCAGGTTATCTGCATTTATAACCAATGTATCCCAGAACCATGCCTCTGTTGCATCCATAAATAAATGCTATTTGCTACCTTGGAGAAGCAAAAGCTGGGCCAGAAATAACAGTATGTATTTAAGCCTCATACCACTCAGCATCATCTTCACAAAAACAAATGTGTGCCTATGCTATTGTGCCACTGCAGTATAGTCCAGAAAAATCAGAACTCAAACATACCAACCAATAATGGTCTGTTTTCTCCGGCACACTGTGGAAAAATGCCCCTTATCATGGTAGTGCATGATTTGTGCTGTGATATGACTGGGTGGTGCTTAGGAGGCCTGGTGGACTGAGGTCCAAGGTCGGTGTTGTCTTGCTTTATCATAAAAAAATATTTTAAAGTTATGTTACCTAACCATTTTCATTAGCCAATCCTCCAGAAAGGTCTCACCATTTGATCCTTCTGTTTTCTCTGGCAGTCCAACTACACATATATTGTTTCTCCTGGCTGTCCCATCCGAGTCTTCAGCATGACTTTCCACAAAACAGATTCTCTTCAGCATGTCTTCTTGTTGTTTCCCAAGGTCAGGGACTTCCAGTTCTAAATGGATAGATTCAGTTCAGCCTCCACCACTCAATTTCCCACTTTCTTTTGGTCTGCCATTAGCAGGGACAGATTGATCACTATAATAGCTTCTAGTGTGACCTGATACCTTGGATGGCCTGCAGAATATGTAAGAGTCTGTCTACGGTGCCCTTCTCATTTTACACCACTGGAGCATTTTCATTATCCAGTCGAGCATCTGGTGGATTCAGCATAGTGTTGGTTTCTTGACCATTCTAGGTTTCCCCATGTTGAAGTAGATATCTCAGCACACCCAATTTTGGTGCTCCTGTGGTCCTTTTTGACTGTACTGTACGGTGGGGGCAGAGGGGGGGAGGGAGGAGGGGGTGCACCATGTCAGTGCTTGCTCGCCCCCTCTCGTAATGGGCATTATGGGCCACATCTTCCACACCTTGCTCAGGGTATTGCCACTCAGCATGTCAGCTGTGCGATGCGACAACAATCATTTCTTAACCCCTTCGATGCGCATGACGGAGCGGTTCCGTCATGTGCGTCGGTTGCGCTGTGCGCATGACGGAACCGCGCCGTCATGGCCCCGCCCGCGCACAGAACCTTCAGCGCAGCGCGGAAATCTACGACGCGCTGAAGGGGTTAAAACAAAAAAGAAATGTATTGTCAACAACATACAGCAGTTCAGCAGTCATCGCCAAATAGGCGGAGAACAATACAGGTTGTACAACTGTGGACTAGGCTAGCCATGTCCGCAATCCACATTGATTTGTAAACATCATTAATAACAGGAATAAGAAATTGCTTCCCAACTGCAACCTTCTGTCTCCTTCCTCCAGCCCCCGTGCTGTGTCCACCCCTCCACTCCCCCCTTTTTATCAGATTGGTTTATGGATTGAAGTGAAGACAGTGAATCACCTAAGTGTATCCAGTGTCGGTCATTCCCTCCCAATGGTGGATACATTCTAATGAGTCAGCGGGACGACAGTTAGTGCAGGAGCAGCCCTACCCATCAATACCTAGGGGTATACTGCATTCAGGCGATCAAAGTTCCAGGTGGTCTCCTAGTCTGAACCAACATCGTCTCCTCCAGGGTTTCCCCCATGCAGGCCCACCAATATCACGTCACATACATGCGCAGACTCTATGGGCCATCTGCCCTGATGTGCCTCTCGGAGGAAATCACTGCCCTACCAGTCTGTCCAACGTAGCAGGACCACCCTCCAGCCCTCAATCTGGGGCCTCACGGCATATTTCTAGTGTATCTTTACTCTATGTTTGGCAAGTATCAGGGCCAAGTCAATGAACCTGGTTGTGATTTTGTGTTTGGCTGGCAGGGGATAAAGGCCCTAGAGACAGAGCCGAAAGAGGGCATCAAGGAACGGCCCGTAAACTCCGCCATGAGGCACACCACCTCAGGCCAATAAGAGGCCAAATGAGCATAGCTCCAGAGCATATGGAAGAGATCGCCTGCATCATCAAGACAGCACGGACATGCAGGCGGAAAACAGATGCTAAGTTTTTGGGGCGCGAAATATGCATGATGTAAAACATACAAATAGATGGATTTAAAACTGCTATTGCCAGAGATTTTGGATGCAACCACCCACATTTTAGCCCAATCCCCCTCAGTCACAGAGGAGCCTAAATTAGTCCCCTATCATTCACACAGTGTTGTGAGCGGGAAAGGACATCTGTATGCAGTGTTCTATATAGCCCAAAGACCAGGCTACGTATGTTAGTAGCATCACATAGGAATTGACAGCTACCATGCAACTGTGGTTCCACCGCTTGCCTCCCCCAGATTCTGCGCACTTTTGCAGCTAAAGTAACGTAAAACAGATACTGCCCTGAAGGAAGGTTAAGTTCAGTGCATAAATCATCAACAGGTCACAGTACACCATCCTCGCAGAGTGTGCCCACCGTGTCTAAGCCTGCTGCTTCCCAGTCCTGAAAGTGACCCTCATTCACACCCATGATCTGTATAATGAGGGCCCAAAGCGGCAGATCCAGAGAGTAGTGGGCCAGCATTCGCGACCGACAATGCACCCTCAACCAGCAGGTCCGAAGTACCGCTATGCCATACAGCCCCACAGGGAGGGCCTGCTTAGGATCAACTAAAAGGGTCCAAAAGAGGAGCAGGCCAGGGAAGTCTGGCAACCCCAGTATCCCCAGTGCCCCCAGTCCTCAAAACTAATTCACACTCCACTGCAACTGCACCGCCAAATAGTAGGCTTCAGTCAGGAGCATTTATCCCCCTTTCTATGGTCGCCCATTGCAACTTAGCCAAAGCCACAAACGGCTGACCCTTGTTCCATATTACGTCGATCAGAATCGAGACGATTTCTCAGAAAGTGTGCCGTGGTACCACTAATGTGAGGACCACAAAATAGTATAAAATGTGACAGCAGTGATACCACCCAGGATTGTAGAAGTCACATGAGCTGCCCAATTGTTATCCCAATCACTATCATAGTCCATCCTGTCCCCATTCAGGCACCCCAAAACCGAAAACTGTATAAATGGCTACAGCGGGATTTAAGGATCTACTATAGGATTTGAGGACAGTCTAAAAAAGCCACTCCAAGGGCGGGGTCAGGTTGTTGGCTTCCTACTTGATTAGAGGATGCCTCTTCTTGGGCTCTGCTCTTCACCTGTGTTCTTCTGCCTGGGCTTAGCAGCTCACCTGTGTCCCTGGCTCTCCAGTCAAGATTTTCTTCAAGCCATATGTCAAGAACATCTTCCCAGAAGTTTTCTATTTGCAGTGCTTCTTAAAATGTCTTCTATAGTGCCACCTCTATACATCCTTGGAAGTGTTCAACCTCTACAAAGCTGTCTACACAGGCCTCAGGTTAGTACTGACTAGGGAAATTTAGATATTACTTTTTTGGATTGTGAGATGCCTGTTGGTCTTCTGTACTGTCCTCTGCGCCCACAGGCTAGGATTCTGTCATGTTCTCAAAGCTGTGGCACAATAACTGTTTTTGGGACTTAAGAGTGTTATATGCAAATTCTGCCTGATTAATGTCTCAAGTTGGGGAACATTAGCAACAGCGGTAGGGCATTGGGACAAGACCAGTGTCATAACTACTACTTTGGCTCTAACAAGATAAAGGTAGTTGCTATTGATTTGTTAAATGTTTACCATAGCACATTAGTCACTAAAGTAAATATTGTCCATGCAAAATACATGTAAATGAAAAGAAATGTGAGTATTTTAAATTGATGTAAGAGCAGAGAGTAATAGTAGTCTTGTGTGTCTTTTCTACTCTTTAGTATAAAAAACCATCATCCCTAAGAGAATGCCGAAAATCTGAGGGAACCTCCATCTGATGAGACAAGCTGTGTGACTACAAAGCAATGCCATCTCTTTTATGAATTTTCTCATATCGCTATCCCGCTTCCCCCTCTTCGATATCAGTTCTGTGCAGTGTTTTGGACGTGTTCACCACAGTCAATGGGGAAAGAGACTGGTGGATTCAATGTTGTTACCACAGCAACATTCAGATCTACAGGTTAGCAGTGCCTTGAGTCAAAATACTCATCTCCTATCTTCCACTCAGACCTTTAACTCGCAGATTTTGATACTAGTCTCCCCTTGTTAGTTCTCTACCCCCACTTCTGGGTTCACACTTCGATCAGGCCAATCTGTGACCCACTTGTGGCAAGCCAGGCACTCCCTCCACTTCTGACTGAAATGTGCTGTGGAGAGCTTTACACGTTTAGGATCCACCCAGCACAACACCCACCACTGACGCTCAGTCCAGTGTTATTCCAAACATTCAGTGCTGTATCTCAGAAGGCTGATCCACCTGCTGACTGTGAACAGTCTTACTGCCACCTTTATGGGGTATTTCCTCAGGTCTCACCAAAAATCAGCCCTGCAGTGATCAATCATGGGAGGGAGGTTCCTGCGCTCACTGTTTGCACAACCCTTCTCACTAATGGCATCTTACTGGTTGTTGCAGGCTGTGGGCTGACGGGTGGTGTTGTCACTTCCCCATCATGCAATTCCCCATCTTCCTGTGCACTGGATCTCATTGTGACACCCAGAAGGATCCATGCCTCTTGCCAGTGCCCACCACTGTACTGGGGCCTCTGCTGCTAATGTGCTGTCTGGCAGGGGGTAATCCTCGTGCTATTACTGCCAGTGATAGGGTGTTTATCGGCTATACCTCTGGGTCCCACTCTTATCGTTTGCAGCATGGTGCGGTCTCTCAGTACTGCCGTCCCACAGCCACCATTTTGTCAGGCCGGGCCCAAGAAAAATGCAGCCATGTTCTTCCATTTTCCAATGTTTGCAATATGCTTCAGCAGGTCTGCATCTACCCGCACTTTTGTCATTCATTCTCCTCTGGCTGGTACCGTAGAGGGGCTCTTCTATGGCAAATAAAGTCAGAAACAAGAGGAGAATGGGCAGGGCTCGTCTCTCATCTTCAATCCTGAAAAACCATGCACCCCCCTTTCATTTCCATCTCAAATTCGTAGAGCATGCATGGTTTTACCAGAAGACATTAAATAACTGATAAGCTACTACAACCTAATACCCGCTCTTAAAAAAAGGGGAAAAGATATTGCCAGAAACAGTATGTCTAGGTCTCATGTATCAAAGGTTGTAGGGATAATGTAACCTGAAAATGGGTTAGCGGAGTTATAGATGTGTCCTCCATTTCAGACCTGCATATGCTCTGCACAGTGATTTTCGGAAACAAAGACTATGCTTATATATGAATCTCATGCACGACAGGGATTGCCAGTGGTTGCAGCCATTTATCTTCTATGGTTTCCACACCATGTCCTTCCCAAAAGCCTGAACAGAAAATAAGAGCCATCTGAAGGTCTAAATGTGCATCAAAGGGTCACTACTCTGATCAAGTCAAGAGATGTGTGATGTCAATTCTGCTACATCTAGCATTTTGGTTAATCAACAATCCTGATTGATTAATCTCAAATGCCACCCACAAGTACCACTCGGCAAAAATCCTCGAAGTACTCCATCTGCTTCCAATAAAACAGCCTTGCAAGACCGGCATAAAATAACGACCTAAAAACACTCTGATCTCCTCACTTTACGTAGCAAAACCAACCCACTCTTCTTCCATCAATATGATTGATGCCCCCACTCAAAAGTCTGACTTCCTCTCTACACATATGAAGGTAGGGCAGTTCATCTACTCTTCCATGATCATGACTGACACAATCACCCACCTCCTTTTCCGGAACCACATTTTTTCAGGTAGATGATCTGCATTCAGAAACCCCAAACTCTGGAACTCCCTTCAACACTCTTTCATATAAAACCTATGTATGTGTAGTCAGATATATATATGTGTTGGTCGGCGTCCTTGTTTGGAATAAAATTACTGCCTTAAAAGCATCAAGTTGTCCGCGGTCTTCTGTTTTGATAAAACGAGAACACAGCGCTTCGTTGTTGTGTAGCGGATTGCCACCTCACCGCGGACCACCATCATAAGTGAAGTAAGGGAAAGGCTTTTACAGTGTAGCAGCATTGTTTTGCGGTTTTTGATATATATATGTGTATATATATATTACCTACTGGAGGTCGCCAGTAGGTAGTTATAGTTAGGACCAAGTTTCCATAGGAAGAGCATTTTTTGGTTTGCTTATAACTTTGGCGTTGTTTGATGAATCTTCATGAAATTTTCCAAACTAATTCTTTGTTCATATCCGCTCCTAAATTGAAAGGTTGGGGGTGATTCGTCAAGGGGGGCCGAGAAAAAAGGAGGTCCCAACACGTGGTTTCTCCATATTAATTTCCATAGGAAACTTTAGCCAAGGCTACAGGTCGAACGGGTGAACGGAATTACCCCAAATTTGGCAGGAAGAAGGGTCTTGGTCTAGAAAGCACACATTTGTTTATTTGGTGTAAATCTGTTCAGTAGTTTTGGAGAAATATCAAAATTTACAGATATCGATATTTGGGAATTCTGCCTTCTGATTGGCTGAGGGGTTAGGAGCATGAGCTTGCTGCTTATTGGCTGCGAGCGGTGCGAGCGGTTGCAACTAGGAAGTGTTGGCAGCCATTTTGTGATTCCGTTGAAGCGAGTAAGGGGAAAAAAGGGCAAAACAAGTAGGAAAGAGGAGGGTAGGAGCACTGTGAGGTCTGTGGGGTGGTTAGGGTGTGCTACACAGGAAGTGTGAAGCGATGTATTCACCCCTACCGGTGTGAAAGTGCTGTTTTGCCCAGAGTGAGATGGTGCTGAGGTGAGGTGCCGGTACACTCGGGGATGAAACCGTGAGTTGATTGCTGTAAACTGATGTGCTCCTGGCGCTGTAGCATACTGACCGCTGTAGCATAGCTGTGCAAGTGGTGTTAGTATGGGATGCCTCTTCTTGGGCTCTACCGGTCTGAAGACTCGAATGGAGTGTTTTAGCAAGCAGGAATAAAGAAATAATCGTGAAGAATATAATGCAGAAGGTTGCAATGCCACGGAAGACAAATGGTGAAATCCGGTGTGTTTAAGAAAGTGGCTGTGTGGGATAAAGCGATGGAGTCTGCAAGTTATATAAAAAGTGTCTTTATTTAAGTGCCATAAATGGAACCACTGGTGCAAGAGCTAAGGCATCCAGCTGGGGCAAACTCCAACCGCTTCTGCTGTATTCAAACCTAAGCTCCTGCATCAGTCAATTCCACATTACATGTTACAGTTCCATGTGACATAAACAATACCTATTAGACATGAATGACTGTAAATTGTAGAATGAAAATAAAGGTAGGATAGGATTACCACACTGTGCTAACTAGTTCCTAAACAATGCCGTGTTTTTTTATCTTGATCGCCAGCTCGTGAGCAGAGGCTGAGAATGAGCCAATTTGTATGAAAGGGCTTCGTGGATAACAGGCAGGCAGAGAGACGTATGTACAAAGAATAGATATGGTTTCAAAATGGATGTCGGGTTTAGGCTAATTTAGCAAGTAAATAGCGTATTTGCATAGGCCATACATCATCCATCCCTGGTTAGTGTGGAGACGTAAGGGCCAAAAATGAAAACACAGTTCAAATGCCTAAGCATACTTAGAAAGGTATTATATGAAAATAGTTCAATTGAAGTGTATTAAAAAAATGTATAGAAAAAAGTAAAAGAAGTTGGAAAATATCAATCCAAGAATAAAGTGAATTGGGGAGGAGCTTAGCGCGTGATCAAGATGGCCGCGTGAGCCTAGAGCTCCCGAGACCCTCGCTCCCTCCGGCAGCTATCCTGTCTATTATCCTGCTTTTGATGCCCGGAATATTGGAGGGGAGCTGTTGCTGAGGCGAGAGTCGCTGTCCGGATCGAAATCGTCCACCGGAGACCGAAGTTGTACTGACTGGAAGTTTGTGGCCTACTCCCCGCACGGTGCCCGGGCCTTGCGTTGGCACAGTGCCCGTGCACTAATTGAACAACAGCGGCCGGGCTGGGGACGGGTCGGCGGAGGGAGGGTGTTTCCACTTTCACTTTCACTTTCGCCTTCCAGTCTCCACAGCGCCCGGGACGGGGCGTGCGTAGTGCCAGCCACTGGTCGCATGGTTGATTACTCTGTATGGGCAAGGAGAGTGTCTACAAGGCAGATTGCGATGTCGACCAAGTCGGACGCCGACAAACAGAAGCCCAAGAGTACCAGGCGGGGCAGTTACACCCAGACTAACAACATGGACCGGTATGCCCACCAGAAGGGGTCTCCGGGCGGATCGGGCCCGATACTGGACGCCTCGAAGGACGCGACACCTCCCCCCACAGAACTGACCCTGCAAGATATTATGGGGGCCATCGAAGGGATGAAGTCCTCGATTGGGCAACAATTTGAGACCCTGGCACAAAAAGTGGATGCCATATCAATTGAGGTCAATCTGGTTCGGGCAGACCTGGGGAAAACTAATGAGCGGGTTCAGTCCTTGGACCTCAAGACTGCCGGCCTCCTGGGCGACGTCTCCGGCCTTCAGCAGGAAGTCCGTACCCTGCGGACGGCAAATGATCACTTCGCCCGACGGTTGGAAGAGTTCGAAGGCCGTGCAAGGCGCAATAACGTGCGCATCATCGGGGTCCCGGAAAATTCGGAGGAGCAGTCGGTGGACCTGTTCGTGGAGGACCTGGTGGTGAACCATCTGGCGCCCAAAGGCCTCAGTAAGTTCTTTGCTGTCGAACGGGCCCACAGAGTCCCTGGCGGGAGGCCCAAGGTGGGGGCCCCTCCGAGGCCGATTGTCGCCAGGATTTTTAACTTCAGGGACCGAGATGCCATTCTGCAAGCATCGCGGGTGGCCGGCCCGCTGCCATTCCAGAACACTACTGTAAGTTTCTATCCGGACTTTACCCAGATGGTGCAGAAGCAACGGCAAGGCTTCCTGGCAGTCAAGAGAAGACTACGTGAGATGGGACTAAAATATGCCATGCTCTTCCCGGCCAGGTTGCGGGTGGTGTTCGAAGAGCGGACTTTCTTTTTTGAGTCACCTGATATGGTCGGAGACTGGCTGGACACATTGCCCCAAGGACGGTCTGGCGTGGAACGCTCCGGTGGCGCAGATGGTGGTGGAGATGAACACTGAGCCAGGACTTAAGTACTAGGACTCCGGTTCCTCCGGGAGGTTGATAATCCGGGGGGTAGCGGGGGCAGTAGGGGAGCCTTTTCCTCCTCTGGGGTTCTTTTCGTAGATTAGTAGTTTTAAGGGGTGACAGGCACACTGCAAGTTGGGGGGCACTTTAGAGCTTACGCAGGGGTGCAGGGTGGGGGGTGGATGTGGGTTGTTGTTGGGGTTGTTGTTGTTTTTCGTTATGCAAGGCGTAAAGATGCAAGCTGCTGTGACTCGGGTCTGGTTCCACGCGGGGGGTGGTGGTCTCCTTACATGTTGGGATGGGGGGTAGGGGCCTAAAAATACTCAGTTGGAATGTAAATGGCTTGGGGGATCGTATAAAGCGTGGGATTGTCCTGCAATTTCTGAAGCGATGTACCCCTGATATTGTCTTATTGCAAGAGACGCACTTGATTGGTAACACGTGCTATGCACTCAATCGTAAAGGCTATAAATTTGTTGCACATTCCGGGTTTTCCTCGGGTTCTAGAGGAGCGGGAATACTTGTCAGGTCCTCTCTGCCATTCGAGGTTGACTCCACTACCGTTGACGATAGGGGACGCTTTGCGGCAGTAGCGGGGCGGTGGGAGGGCAGGACCCTGGTCCTGGTGTCGGTTTATGTCCCCCCTGCATTGCAGCCCTCTACACCAGCGGACTTAGAGAGGACATTGTTGGATCTCCCAGAAGGAATGTTGGTGGTTGGTGGCGACTTCAATGCGGTTGGCTCTGGCCTGCTCGACAGACACCCGCAGAGGAGTTTGGGGGGGGCTCAGAAGTGGCTTCCTGATTTTATAGATACCCTTGGGCTAGTTGACTGTTGGCGATTGTTGCATCCCACACAACGACAATATACTTTCCACTCAGGGGCGCATGGCAGTCTCTCTAGAATTGACTATGTCCTTACCCTAGCTGCACACGCCTCCTTCGTCTCTGAGGCCAGGCACATGGCACGAGGTATTTCTGACCATTCCCCGGTGTGGATCTGTATGGATGTTGGCAGAGGAGTGGGTGGTAGGGTGGCCCCAATTAACCCGTGGTACTTCAGGGACCCTGCGACTCGTAGTGCGGTATTGAAGGCGGTCGACCGTTACTTTCAAGAAAACCTTGGTTCGGTCACGTCGGCGGTGTCCTTGTGGGAAGCGTTCAAAACAGTGATTAGGGGTGAGGCCCTCTCCTTGATAACAGCGGCCAAGCGTCGTAGAGACGCGGAGGTCGCCCAGCTTGAGGCGGAGATTGCGGATCTAGAGTTGGCTCTGGAAGGGGAGGTCACGTCGGAGGCGCTGCACAAGTTGAGCCTTAAACAATCGGAGTACAGGGCCCTCGTGACGGATGCGGCAAAAGCCCTGAGTAGGGAACAGCGGGGCCGTCTGTACGACGTCGGGGACAAGGCCGGGAAATTGATCGCGTGGCTAGACAAAAAGGAGCGGGCCAATCGTGTTGTGCCGGACCTTGTGACGGAGGATGGCGTTATGGTCACGGAGCCGGACGGCATAGTCCAGTGCTTTGCGGATTACTTCCACACGGTCTATACCTCCGTGTCTGACAGGCCAGTGGAGGATTCATGTGAGCTCCTGCGCGATCTTGCCCTGCCTTGCCTCTCCGACATGGACAGAGACGATCTTGATGGTGACATCACAGTCGACGAGATTGCGGGGGCTATCCGCTCTTTGCGCCCGGGCAAGGCCTCGGGTCCGAATGGCCTGCCAATTGAGCTTTACAAACTCCGACCGGACAAGATCGCTCCGCATTTGCGGGCTATGTTTGTGGAGGCGCGGGAGATGGGCTGCCTCCCACTTGACCAGCGCCTGGCAACGATCGTGGTCATCCATAAAGATGGCAAGCCCAGGAACCGGTGCAGCTCATACAGGCCGATCTCGCTCCTTAATGCTGAGCCGAAGATCCTTGCCAAAATCCTCGCAAACCGGCTGGTCAGGGTAGTCGGGGATCTGATCCACCCTGACCAATCTGGCTTCATCCCGCATCGTAATACCGCATTGAATCTTAGGCGCATCCATGGAGTGATCGCGAGGGTGGGGACGATGCGGGAGCCGGCCATGGTGGCTGCGCTCGACGCAACGATGGCATTTGACACGGTGGAGTGGGCATACCTGTGGGCTGCGCTTGCGAAATTCGGCTTCGGGCCCGGATTTGTGGGCTGGGTAAGGCTATTATACGAAGAACCTCTCGCCAAAGTTGCAGTTAACGGTAGGGCGTCCCGTCCCTTCGATCTGGGGAGGGGTACCAGGCAGGGTTGTCCTCTATCGCCGTTGTTGTTCGCCCTCGCCCTTGAGCCGCTGGTGGCCTGGATACGATGGCACCCAGACGTGAGGGGGATTTGTTGGTCCCCTGACCACGAAGACCGCATTTCCCTCTATGCCGACGATATTCTGCTCTATCTTACTTCACCCCGGAAGTCCTTTATAGTTGTTTGCGACATATTGACTTCTTTCGGGAGGAACTCGGGGCTAACCATTAATTGGGGTAAGTCATATCTGTATGCCCTGTGTGGGGACGTCCCGGTTCCCCCGCGGAATTGCCCGATCCAGATTGCCCGGGAGGGTTTCCTGTATCTTGGGATTTATATCTCTGCCGACCCAACGGTGCGGTATGAGAGGAACCTGCTCCCTCCGTTGGCGCGCCTGCGGCGGGATGTGGCGGGCTGGCGGCGGTTGCCGCTTTCCCTCCTTGGCCGTGCGGTGCTATTCAAAATGATGTCTCTTCCCCGTTTTCTCTATGTCCTGCAGAACATCCAGGAGCTGGTTCCGGCCAGCTACTTTCGGGAGGTTGAGAGTCTGCAGCGTTCGCTGCTGTGGGACGGCCGCCCGCGTATAGCGATAGCAAAATTAACTCTCCCTTGGTACGACGGGGGTATCGCGCTTCCCGACATCCGGAGATACTATTGGGCCTCCCAACTGAGCGCGATCAATCATGGAGTCTACGGTCCGGCGCTTGGCCCTGGCTTTGCTATGGACCGGTGGTTGCTGCGGGGTGGTGGCTATTATAGAGCACTTTATTCGAAGCCATCGGCTGGGTCCCTCACAGGGCCGACCGGGGTGGCGGTACACGTGTGGAAGACAGTCACGAACTCCCTGGGATGGAAGGATAGGCTCACCCTCGCCACTCCGTTGTATGAATCGGACATGTTGGGGAACCTCTGGCACTCTAAGGGATTCGACAAATGGGATCTGATCGGCATCTCCAGGGTGGGGGACATGCTGACCAAGGGGCGGATTAAGTCGTTCGATGAGCTGCGGTCGGAATATGCGCTTGAGGG
Source organism: Triturus cristatus (assembly GCF_964204655.1). Classification (NCBI taxonomy): domain Eukaryota; kingdom Metazoa; phylum Chordata; class Amphibia; order Caudata; family Salamandridae; genus Triturus; species Triturus cristatus. The sequence continues at coordinate 497,214,588 of NC_140588.1, forward strand.
CACGGAATACTTCCGGTATGCGCAGGTGCGCCATGCGCTGCAGTCGGTCCTCGTTCAGGGGGAAAAGGTGCCTGAGTCCTCTCCATTGGAGGACCGGATCCTGGACGGCCATATGCCGGAGAGCACAATCTCCCTAATTTACAAAAAGCTTGTGAACGTTCGGACCGATCTCCTCCTGGGGGTGCGGGACCAGTGGACTAGAGACGGCCTTGAGCTGGACGATGAGGATTGGCAGTACGCGGTCTCCTCTCCTAAGGAGGTCGCAATCCCCGCCAGGTTGCGGCTTGTCCAGCTTAAGATACTCCACAGAGTCTATGTCACTGGGCCCCGATTGGTCCATATGGGTTTTTCCGAGGACGGGCTGTGTAAGAGGGGCTGCGGGATGGTGGGCACCTTTCTGCACATTATATGGGAGTGTGGTGTGATTGCGGAACTATGGAAGCGGATTCACGTTGTTATGCAGGAGGTCACGGGCATTGTATTGCACCCAGAGGCGCGGCGCTGTCTCTTGAATGTGTGGGGTCCCACAGACTACGACGCGGCGCAGACTCAATGGGTGACCCTAGGTAATATGGTGGCTAAGCGAGATATTGCAAGATTGTGGGGATCCCCTAGCCCTCCCACCCTGGATGCTTGGAAGGACAACATGGACTGGTGCATGTTCCGGGAGAAAACGGTGTATAGTGCGCGGGGTAGGCCCAAGAAATGGCATAAGGTATGGGGAGGTTGGAACCAGTATAGGGGGTACATATGTTTGCCTCCTGCCACTGAACCACTGGAGGAGCAACTTTCCCCCTAGCCTCGCATCCGACTTGGGTATCTCTGATGCACCTCTGCTAGAATGTTAGCGCCTCTGCTTCTCCCTCCTCCTCTCAATCGGTGGCTTGAACTGATGTTGGAAATGGGGCCGCCCCCTCGCTGGGAGCTGACGCGAACTTATGATGTATATTGCCTTGCTTGTTGTGTTCATTTTTAAAAATTGGAACCTTTGTTTTTATCCTGTATGAGAGCTGCAGATGACTGCACGTGTCGATTGAGGAGCTGCCGAACCTCCGGGTTGTCGGCTGAATAGCTGTGTATCTGAATTATACGAATAAAGGTTTTTTAAAAAAAAAAAAAAAAAAAAAGAATAAAGTGAATTGCTTACAAGTCTTGAAGATTGCAGTCCGGAAGTTCTTCAGCGGCTTGAGATGCGTAATGTTCCAAGAGGCGATTGTTGCCATCGTGTGAGAAAAGCGAAGCGATCCAATTCATATCCTCGAAGGGACAGAAATGTTCCTCGAATGTTGGAGCGGCAATTTGAATTGGCAGGCAATCGGCGATGTTGTCAAAGTTCGCACATTGCAGGAGATCTTTCGCAGCTGCGCAGAAATCCCATTCCGCCAGCATACCTTTTTGTGTTGCATCCACCATTGCTCCACTGCCCGAACAATCAAGTTCATGGTTTTCAAGATACTCAATTTCCTGCTGGATATCAGGAGTGTTTGCTGGGATGTTGGCAAGGCATAGATCCATTCGCCAGTCGATTGGGCAAGTTTTGCAATATAAAGATGGTTGCACGCAGATTGTATATGTGTAAATAAATAACATGTTGTAGCTGGCTCCGATAAAAGATAGAGGCAGGCAGCCGAAAAGTTGTTCCATTTTTTTCACGGTATTGATGTAGCTTCGCGTAGAGGCGTATTCTGTCGGGCATGCTTGTTACCACAAGGAGCGTAGCCATTTTTAACAAGCTAAAATAGTAGTAGGATGGCCGCAATCAGAGCGAGAATTATGGGCACTGTTCCTGTTATTCCAGAGATGATGGAATGAAAGAAGTCTGGTATTAGACTAAAAACAGTTTGAAAGCCTGTCAGAAGGCCGGAGGAGACAGTGTTAAAAAAGTGTGCCAGACCTTAAATGTCAGATGTGTTGAAAATTGTGTAACAATTCAGAAAGTGTAATGGGACGTTCGTATTTAAAAGGGAGTGTATTTCACTTGAAGTTTGTGCTATCTGCAGTCGATAAATTACTTTTGGAGAAGTGAGGGACACTTCTGTTTGAAACAAAAGCGCGTTCAGTTTGCTCCGTTTAACAAAATCTGTTTTCAAAGTAGGTATTGAAGGCCAAGTTGAACTTTGAGAGTTACTTTGTGTGGGTGGGAATAGAGATTGCCAGAGGAAGTTATCCGGTTTGAAACAGTAAGGACAAACGGTATGCCAGCTCACATTGCGTAGCAGTCCATGTTATTAAGAAGCAGATAACTACTGTTAGAAAGCTGTGTGAATGTTGGTCTGATTGTGGGAGTTGGCGTGTATTTAAGAAAGCACGCAAGATTGAGGGCTGTAAGCTTAGAAGCGTTGTGCAGTTGGACATTCTTGCATAGTAATGAATGACTGCCATTGTGTTCCCACTTTTCACCTGTGAGAAAAACTTCGGTATCCTCTTTAAGACAGCGATATGTAAATTGGAGAAACCACTGCTCGTAAATAAACGCGCTACCTTATATAATCACATACAACATGACAAACAACATGTACACCTAGCAGACACAACAACACTACGTACTGTGGGAACCGTGGCTAGCCATGTACACAAACCAAACATAGCACCTCTGCCTCACAATGCATAATGCAGGGAGAGATGGGAGCAAAGTATGTGCGACACTTTGATGACATCCCTGGATTCTTTACACACAGAGAAAGCGACATTGCTATACTGATATCCTGTGAATACATGAAATATTGTTTGGTCTGACAAACATAGAGAATACAAGTTACCAACTATACGGACTCATTGTGGTCCTCCTGGGGAGAATCTCACTAATATACGACTTGTACAAACATTGCTGTGAAGGTTGCCTTGGAGCTGTACATACTATTAACAAAATCAACAACAACTTTATTAAGCCCTGAAGAAGTCCCATGAGGGACGAAACGCGTTGGCAAGGCAAAACAATTGTTTGGTGATTTTTAACGGAATATGAACTTTACAATAAAAGATTTTCTACAACTACAATCAAGATATATGTGACTTTTTGCCTGGGGAAGCTATTCATTTGTACATATATTGTGCTTCTCATTATTAGAACAAGCTGTAACATGATAGTTATACATTAAACACTCCGCTTGGGTGCAGGGTTAATTCTCAGTTTTGGATAACGGTGGTTTTATATCACCTTTCTAGGGTGTATGTGGGTCTTATCCTAAACCCGTTGCACCAAGTTTCGTTACTGATTTGATAGGCCAATTATTAGGTAATGTTTGGTGCTGGACCTCTTTAAGCTTTGACCCTGCTCTTTTGTATAGTATGTGCGAAGGTGGCGAGTGATTCTCAATTATAAAAGTATACAATGCAAAGTGTTGAGGGGATGTGTCAGAGAGACTTGAGTATGCAGAGCACAGACATGTACATGTGAAGATACACTGATGGTCTAATGAGTGAAGTGGACAGTGGACGCAACCATGATAGTACAATCAGTAGGGAAGATTACGAAAACATAGCGCATACGTGCCCCCTCACCCCCAAATCTTTAGCGTAGTGGGCTGGCTCGGCGTATGCAAGGCTAGCGTAGGGGTATGAATAAAAGGCACGTTTCTCTGGGTGTGGTTCTCTTCCGGAATGGCGAACATGTCTGTCAGGTCTGCGCAGCTTACACTGCCACGAAGCTGACGCTGTGAGCGAAGGTGGCTGCGGGAATAATGCTCTCAGCCTGCTGGTACCCAGAAACCGTTATGGCTGCTGCGACACACATATGCCCCACAGTTCACCTTTCGACACTGCCGTATGTGAAAGAGGGCCGACCACGTGCCGGCGGAAGCTCCTGGGCCGAGGTCTATGAGCTGGGAAGGCTCCTGAGATCAACGCTGGCCACCGCGACACAGGCAGACAACGCCCAGTCTGAGGCCCAGCACCGTGGAGTGCTCTGTACACTACTAACACAGTAGTCCAACAGGTACCAACAGTGGAACGGTGTCTTGATCCCACAATGGACGATGTTAGAACGGCATCTGAGAGTGCAGATGAAGGTACTCCTTTCGACCAGCTGTAACCAACTGTAGGTCCCAACAGTGGAACGGTGTCTTGATCCCAGAATGGACGATGTCCGATATTAGCTGCTGCTGGGTTTTCAGAGAACTCCCTCCGTTGAGGTGCATCAGACTCTGTGCTTCCGTAGCTAAGTGCTGCACATGATCATTGGGCTTGACTGACTGCAGTGGGTGGAGTACACCGTGGTACAGAAGGTCGGAACAGTGGAACGGGGTCTTGATCCCAGAATGGACGATGTTAATACTGCATCTGAGAGTGCAGATGAAGGTACTCCCTTTGACCAGGTGTAACCAACTCTAGGTCCCAACTGTGGAACGGTGTCTTGATCACAAAATGGATGATGTATGATACTACGTGCTGCTTGGTTTTCACAGAACTCCCTCCGTTGAAGTGCATCAGACTCTGTGCTTCCGTGGCTAATTGCTGCACATGATTATTGTGCTTGGTTGACACCAGTCGGTGGAGTACACCGCGGTACAGCAGGTCGGAACAGTGAAATGGGGTCTTGATTCTGTGATTGAGGATGTCAAGAAGTTAAAGTTTGTGATGATTTGTGTGTACCCCTCCGATCAGGTGCAACCAACTCCGTGCTTCCGCATCCAACGCCACGTGGTTGTGAGGCGTTAATGACCACTGCCTCTGGCCTACACTGCGGTCAGCAGGGCTCACAATTCAGATCGAGTGGTGATTGTTTAATTACAGAATCCAGTAGGCAACTAACTACAACGTCTATTGAAATATACACAGTAGCCTTTTAGTATACTTGGCTGAAGACTTTTTTTAAAATGACTTATAGGTCTAGTACAATGACCAAATTCTTCTTAGTAGTGGTAAAGAACACTGAATAACAGTGGACAGCAGAGATCGCAATTCGAATTGTTTTGATTTATTTATTGCAGAGTTTTGTGTAATTTATGTTGTTGTATTTTGTGAAGAGGAAGAAAACGTACTCATGGAAGACTGTGCTCACTATTGCCTTCAATTTACACTGCAGACAGCAGTGTTCACAATTCAGATTGAGTCGCTATTGTAGATGACGCAGTCCTGTAGGCAAAAGACATTGCTCGTGTGCGCTCTGTCCGCACCACGCATACGCATCATCGCAGGGTCCTCACACGGTTTTTCTTGCTTCACGTACTGCAAACAGGACAGCTCAAGTCAACGTCACGTGGCTGTGGGCCCTTGCTGACCGCTCTCTGGCCTACACTGCGGACAGCAGTGTTTACAATTCAGATCGAGTCGCTATTTCAGATGATGTAGTGTTGTAGGCAACAGACATTGCTCCTAGTACGGCCCGCCCGCGGCACTCATTATCGCTGGCTGAGCACATGCTGAATGCTTTTGATGTGGCTATCTGAGTGCACTAGACCTGATGGACCCTTTATGATACAATCTTTTTGTGTATTATTTCAGATCTACTGCCTGTATCTCAGTATACCACAAGTTATGGTTCTTTTACGATAGAATCTTTTCTGTATTATTTCACATCTAGTGTGCCTACCTTGCTGCAGCACAAACTATTGACTCTTTTATTATTGAATCTCTGTGTGTGATCCAATGATTACTGTTGTAGTTGATGCTGGCAGCAACCATTCCCTGAGGGCATTCAGCACAGACGTCACTGGATATGTGATCCTGGTAATAAAAAGGAGTCGCGCGCATGTGCCCGTACCCTCTTCCACTATCTATCTGTGTCCGTGTGTTCATTATCTATGCATGATACTGCCCCTGGGCCGTACCACATTACATTGTGCTGTGGACAGCGTATGCAACCATGTTACCTCTGGCAGTGGGGAAAAGTTCTGTATTTGTAGCTTTTACATGCATGGCTATCACAGGTGGAAGGCTACTTTACAGAGCATGAACATTGATGAAGATGATGGTTGCATGTTGTGTGTAGTGTCAGTTATGTGTATATAGCAAAACGTTTTCAAAAAAGCTCTGTAAGCAGAAGAGGAGTCTCTCATCAAACGCTGTAGAGAGAATGACTAAAATGGGTGGGATCCTCCAACTGTTACAATGGGAAATGTTATGAACCAATGAAATGCTTTTCTTTAAGGTCACATACCGAGCACGCAAAAAGGCCGCATCCGACGCGATATAGAAATATATAAATGTTTAAAATATTTTAGATTATCTCTTGTTCTCATATACACTTTAAACTTATTTAGATATAGTTTTGAGACAAAATAAAATGAGGGAATGGCGTTCCCGGCGCGACACCATATGTCTATGACGTAACACAGGGCCTGGCAGCGTGCAGTCATCGCATACGCAACGCGCAGTGGGCGTGACCCCATACGTACATAACGTAAGGCGCGGCTTGGTACTGCGTACCCGTCGCATACCAAAGTAGCAGCTGGCGCGACCACATACGTATATGATGTTACACGGGACGGGGCGCCACAAACCCGTCGGATACGAAATGCGCATCCTTTACAAGTTTAGCAATATTGCAGATAGGATTCGCGTGCTGATGGAGCTTGGTACACTACCGGTACGGGACTTCAGTTTTCTAAAAAAAAAAAAAACTATATACATACTTTTTTTTGAAGATATAAACATTACATATTTTTCAAATTAAAAAAAAGAATAATAGAGTTCCAAAATCTTACAAAAATAATAGAAAAAATATAGGTTTATAAATATTAAAATATGAAATGAACATTTAAAAAACCTTTGAAATGCACTGAAAAAACCATAGGTTGTACAGACGTTATAGTTAGGAATTAGCATTTAAAAAACCTTAGAATTTCACTGAAAAAAACATAGATTTCAGGGACGTTATAGTTAGTTGGACATTTGATATAAAACCAGACAAATTCGTCCGTTATAGTTAGTTGAGCTAACTATAACTCGTGTGCCCACAATGCACTGGTGATGACGTCACATATTACATCACTCATGACATGGTCAGTGACATCAATGATGACATCATCCACCTGATAATATGATGCACATACTGATGGCCTAATATAAACTTTGATACACACACTCTAAAATACAGACTACTATTTTTGAAACCATACACGCAACAATGCCAGATACTACATACCGCCCACTATTTCCTAGGTATACACTCACGTCCACTCACTTATACATGCAGTTACTCATCAATACACTACTATAATATGCACTCATACACCTATACATACAGTCACAGTCCGCCACTCATCCATAGAGTTACTCACACACCTAATCAGTCATGCAAAGAATCAAGGACATACCCATTTACTAATGTATACAGTTATACACACCAACTGTGTTATTTATACACACACCACATCACTTATTTATGCAGATACTAACACATACCTATTGTCTTATACAATCACTGATACAAGCAGACACTCTTTTATAAACCCACTCTTCAAATAACTTATTCTCACGTATAGTCATTTATATATTCCAACACTCACATATACTGCCTTAAAACATATGAAGTTACTCACACATATACCAGTGAGATATTCGTTCACTCACCAACACACCCATACACACACTAACTCACCCATACAGCCCTTCCCAGATGTACTTTTGAATCCATACAACCAGTGAATCACCCACTCACACACACACCCACCCACCCACCCACACACACAGACACTCAGGCACTCATACAACAAATCAATAACCCATATAGACACTCATGTAGCTACTCACCAACCCATGCAGCCACTTATACACCAACTGAGACACTAATACAGACTTTCACACAATTTAGTCACTAACCCATACATTCAGTAACACATGTTCAATCGCTCACTTATACAGTCAGTCACGCACCTACTAAATAATCCATTCAGGGACTTGTAAATTCACTCTTTCTTCAATACACCTTGGCATAGATATATATGAAAAATATTTAACCTTTACAGAAACACATATTTACTGGATGATGTCATCAGTGATGTCATATGAGATGTCATCAGTGATGTCATCAGTGATGTCACTGACCATGTCATGAGTGATGTAATATGTGAAGTCATCACCAGTGCATTGCGGGCGCGCGAGTTATAGTTAGCTCAACTAACTATAACGGGCGAATTTCTCTGGTTTTATATGAGTCAAATGTCCAACTAACTATAACGTCCCTGAAATCTATGGTTTTTTCAGTGAATGTATATATCTATCTATCTATATATATATATATATATATATATATATATATATATATATATATATATATATATATATATATATATATATATCAGAGCACTTCACATGAGCACCAGTTGCGTTACAGACAGACACATTCATTTTGTTAGGCAAGGAGAGATTAAGTGATTTGCCCAGAATCACAGGATGTTGAACGTCCCTGCCTAGATTCACTCAAACCCGGTTCCCCAGCTTCGAGGTTGTCCATCATCCGTCTTAAAAACCACCTTGAGGCACCTGTGACATATTGTGCTTTATAAATTCCCCAAATCAAACAAAAAAACTGAAAAAATGATAACCTGAACGAAAAATGATAAAATGTGAGTGGTAGCATTCTCTCAATACTAACATGCCAGCACAGCAGCAGAGGGGCACTGTCAATTGGGGGGAAAATCCATAGTAGCACATTCAGCAAGTTCCAACAAAAGACTGAAAAGCAAAAACATGATTTTCCTAATGAATATCCTTTAATTCAAAGAAATGCATTTGTGAGTCTGTCATAAACTTTAGTGGGGCTAAATCACAAATGTTATACAAGTACCGTCTCTGCACCAGAGAGCTGCTAAAATGAACAATGGGCTGGGACACACATTCGAGGAAGCTCAAATATATGGCGCAAACGAGTTGTGACTAATGTTACCTGTACTATAGTGAATACATCTCGAAAGCAAGCTGAGCCTGCTTTTCGATATATGAGAACACATAGCCGCGTAAGGCACTCAAAAAGGCAGGGCCGGGTGCTAATAGCCCCAGTATCTCTGCTTGTGATGCCCCATGTCCATGTGGCATACTCCGTATGTTTAATTAGTGTACTTGTTGGCAATTCATAAAATGGTATTGTGTTCACATAAATGCACTAGGATATTAAAATCTGAAGAAAAAAATAGCCTTGTTAGGCGCCTAAGCCAAAGCTTCGTTTAATGGCAAGCAGCCATGTGAAATCCCATTACGCAATATCAGTGGCCTCTTGGGTGCACCATTTAATAAAGGATGTAACAAGATACAGTAGGCATACCACCCTCTCTTTGCTTACTCCACTTGCTGCTGTGCTATAAAGATAGCAGCTCACACTGGCTTCCCAAATCAGTAGGGCCACAGATCTGCCCGTTTTGTTAAAGCCTCCCCAGATGCCCAGTGTCGGTCACCCGCTTTGTTCATGATGCTGAACTTCCTCCCATCTCACAATAAATTAAAGCACTCATAGAATAGATCTGTTTCTTTGTCACTCCTGCGGTGGGCACCTCGCTACCTCATGGGTGGACTCAATATAGTGCTCCCTTGGTGGTTTAACAACATCTCCAATGGGTTGGATCTTTTGGTACTACAGAGTGGGCTCCACATACCAGAGCACCTAACTACTGCCCATCAGCGGCAAGCGCTGCATTCAATACTGACCATCCTAATGTTGATAAGGACCTGCAAGTGTGATGGCCTCTGGTCTCTTACTATCCACTATACCTGATGCTTATGCACACCGCAACTGCACCACATGGTTCAACTCTACAGCACCTACAAGTTTTATAATGGGAAAACTACAATTAACCATGCACTTGGTAAGGCACCCTGGACCTCAATGCAGATCTGAGTGCATTACAGCCTCACCAGCGGTATAAAGCACTGCATAAATAAAGCAGACACATCACCCAGCAAGTGCTTTAGGTCTTACAAAGGGTATGGAAAGTGCTATCAATATTACATTATAATAATACCTATTAACAGCCAGCCCCCCAGATATGAAAAAATAGATGTGCAGCACGAGTTCTACTCTGGAATCAAGGGGGCCTCAAAGCCACAAAAGGTATTCCTAGGCCACAAATTAGGACATGTTAGATGTGCATGTTATTAAACGCTTGTGTTTCGGAGTCTAAATATGTTTAACATTCATGTTGGGCCGGCTGCCAAAAATGGATTTAATTGGGAAATCCGGATTGTTTACTTTTTGTCAATTAGTGCCCACAAATGCAACCAGTCTGGGAGTCCTGCTTCCTCCCTGGTGTGCTCTATATTTGATGATGTGAGCTGGAAATCAAATAAGTACACTTGGCAGAGCAGCTTCATATCAGAATTCAATAACATTTGGTTTGACTAGTAATCAGGGCAGCCACAAAGAATGTGGACAGATCACTTCAGGTCAGAAATCTAACCTCGTGACCAGGCGACGTTGTTTTATTTATTCATGTATTTATTAAAAGCTTAAAGTGCTCCTTCGACCCTGCAGAGAGCGGGGCAGGCACTTTAGATTTGATAGACATCTCCCACACTCCGCAGCTATAAAATCAATGAGAGAAAACACTCTCTCCGAGTTCTTTTTGTAGGCTGTGGTATATGAGGAAAGCAGAAAAGACCAGTAAGAGGAAATATAAGATTAATTCCCTTAGAATATAGGCTATAATGCACTAGTAATAAGGCAGCCGGGATGTCCATCATCTTTGTGACAGAGTACCCATCTACTAAACTTGAAATCAGGCCCAAAGTCCTACATCATAATCTTAAATGGCATTTCCCAGAACAGTGATAAAGAACAAGTTACTTACCTTCGGTAACACATTATCTGGTAGAGACGATATCTAGCTGCAGATTCCTAACCTTAGAATTTCCCAGGCATCAGGCTGGATCCGGAAACTTTTGTTCGAGTAGTACCCCTTGTGCACGCTGTCGGGTGGCTCCATTCGGCTCCACGTGACGTCGGTTATGACATCCCACTCACCTATAAAGGCACCACCCAGGTGTGCGATTGTCAGTACTTTTCACTTTTCCACGCCAGAAGCACAGAGTCATGAAGTGACTTACGTAAGTATGTGCCAAAACTAGGGCCCTGAAAAAAGGGAGTAACCCTAATCCTAATGAATAAGTCCGCAGAGAGGGGAGGCATGGGTGGGTCATTAAGGAATCTGCAGCTAGATAGGGTCTCTCCAAGATAATGTGTTATCGAAGGTAAGTAACTTGTTCATCTGATAGACTTCTAGCTGCAGATTCCTTACCTTAGAATAGATAGTCAAGACATACCCTTTGTTTGGTGGGCTGCGGACAAATTTCTCACACTAGAAATTCCTGCAGGACCAAACGGGCAAAACGCCCATCCCTGACGGTGATACTGTCAGGCAGTAGTGCTTGGCAAACGTGTGCAGAGACACCCACGTTGCTGCCTGACAGATGTCCAGGACTGGGACACCCCTTGCCAAGGCCGGTGTTGCAGGCTTTTTCTCTGATGGAATGGGCTCTTAATCTCTCAGGGGGCTGCTTCTTAGCCAAAGCGTAGCAGATCTTTATAAAGAGAACGACCCAGTGAGAAATGGTCCTTTTCTGTTTGCCCCACCTTCCTTATCTCCCTCGTACGCCACAAAGAGTTGGTCATCCACCCGGAACTCATTTGTGCGTTCAAGGTAGAACGGCAACACTCTTTTTGGGTCCAGACGTTGAATACGCTCTGCTTCTTTAGAGGGATGTGGAGGAGCAATAAAGGTGAGCAGCGTGATAGATTGACCCAGATGGAAACGTTCACCGGCTTTGGGAGAAATAAAGAATGGGTGTGAAGCACCTCTTTATCTGCAAAAGTCATCATGTAAGGGGGCTTACATGATAGCGTCTGCAACTCGTTCACCCTGCGGGCAGATGTTATCACCACCAGAAAGGCTATCTTGATGGTAAGCAGTCAGAGAGGACAGTGTGCAAAGGCTCGAAGGGAGCACACATAAGATAACTGAGGACCAAATTAAGGTCCCACTGTTGCATGACAAATGGTGTGTGGAAACAAGTGACCCAGCCATTTAAAGAATCTATTTAGAATTGGAGACTTAAAGAGAGAGGGTTGGTCTGGCAGCTACAAAAAAGCAAATTGAGCAGAAAGGTAACTCTTAAGAATACACAAAGCAGAGCCCTGCTGGGCAAAGGTAAGAATAAAAAGAAGAACAGTAGAAAGAAGGTCAATAGACCTTTCGGTGTCTTATGATACAAATTTTTGCCAACGTTAGGCATATACCGTCTTAGTGGTGGGCCGCCTGGCTGCCAAAATAATGTTGCATAGCTCTGGAGGGAGGTCGAAAGCTATCAACTGCTGCCACTCGATCTCCACGTATGGAGGCAGAGAGTGGACAGGTTCAGGAGGAGAAGCCTCCCGTGCTGCTGTGATAGAAGATCCTCCTAAAGTGTCAGCCTGATTGGAGGATCCTCTCCTTTCCCAGTCCAGACCCACAAGAATGACTTGGGCCTGGTTGTCCTTGATCATCTTCAGTACTCTGGGCATAAATGGTATGGGTAGAAAGGCGTACAACAGGTCTGAGCTCCACTCGTGATGAAAAGCGACAGCCGCCTTGGAAACTCCGGAGTGTAAAACTGCTGACACTGCACGTTCTCTTCTGAGGCAAACGCTACTTTCGACTGGAGACACCATTCATGATCCACTAGGCATCAACGGCTGAGTTCGTCCACCCTGGTGTTCATAGAACCTGCCAGTTGTTTAGCCACCAGGGTTATGCCCTGCTGTTCCAGCCATGTCCAGAGACGCAGAGCCTCTTAACAAAGGGTCCATGACCCCACACTGCCCTGTTTGTTGCAGTACCACATGGCGGTGGTGCTGTCCGTGAACACCTGCACTAACTTCCCTTTGACAGAGGGAAGAAATGCTTTCAATGCCAACAGGATTGCCCGAAGCTCCAACAAACTGATGTGGAGCCCCGACTCCGCCGGAGACCAGTGTCCCCTGATCGCCACCTCTCCCAGATGGCCGCCCCGTCCCATGAGTGACGCATCTGTCCCTACTGTGTGATCTGCTTGAGGAAAGGAGAGGAATCTACCATTGCAAGAACTGGAACACATCGGTGAGATCTCTCCGATGCTGAACCTACTGGAACTTCAAGTCCCAATGCAGAGCCTGCAAACGCCACCTGGTATGCTTCACCTGCAGGAGGCCATGAGGCCCAACAGCCTCAGAGTCAGCCTCACCGAAATCTATTATAGAGGCTGAAACATCATAATCATAACCTGAATATCTTGGACTCGCTGCTCTGGGGGATAGGCCCGAAATGCATTGTGTCCAGAACAGCTCCAATGAAAGGTGGGATCTGAGAAGGCGTCGGGTGTGACTTTGGCACATTTATAGAGAACCCCAGCCAATGTATGAGATCTGCAGTAGTCTAAAGGTGGGAGGCAACAGCCGATGGAGAAGGTGCATTCAACAGCCAGTTGTTGAGGTAGGGGAAGCCACCCCTAACCTGCGCAGATGAGCTGCGACCACCGCTATCCCCTTGGTGAACACCTGAGGGGTGCTGGGAAGGGCGAAGGGGAGCACAGTAAACTGAAAGTGCTCATGGCCTACCTTGAACCGCAGGTAACATCTGTGGCCCGGCTGGATGGGGATGTGGAAATATGCATCCTGCAGGTCCATGCTTCTATCCAGTCATCTTAGTCTGGGGCAGACAAGACGTAAGCATCTTGAACTTCTCCTTCTTGAGGAAGAGTTTGACGGTCCTAAGATCTAGAATGGGCCGTAACTCTATGTTCTTCTTCAGAATCAGAAAGTAGCGGGAGTAACAACCACTGCCTACTTCTGAAACCGGGACCCTCTCTATAGCCACCTTGGCAAGGAGAGCTGTAACTTCCTCTTTGAGTAACTTTAAATAATCCTCCGCCAGCCGATCTTGAATAGGTGCAATAGGAGGAGAAAAAGAAAGAAAAGTCAGAGAATAGCCCTCCTGAATGATCTGCAAGATCCACTTGTCCGATGTTATGGACCTATAGTGGGGGAGATGATGATGTATTCTCCCTCCCACTGGAGTGGCTTGGTCTTGCACAGTCAGACTAGGAGTGCTTGGAGAATGCAGCTGCCAAGGGCAGGTTGGCTGATGACTTCTGGCTTCCACCCTAGGACAGAATGAACCGCATCCACGCCCACGCACAACTTGGGAAGACTGTGCAGGAAGGTGGCTGGGATAGGGTTCGCATGGCAGGAACCCCCTTCCGTTGCAATGAATGGGGCAAAATGTAGACTGGCCACAAGGTGTAGTAGAGAGGCCCAATGATCTAGTCGTAGCACAAGAGTCCTTGAACTGCTCTAAGGCCAAGTCTGCCTTTTCTCCAAACAGACCTGATCGATCAAAAGGCATGTCCATCAAATTAGCTGGGCATCACCTGTAAAGCCAGATGTTCTAAGCCAGTTGTGGCGCCGTAAGGCCACCGTCAAAGAAATCGCTTTGCCCAGTGAATCAGTAGCAACAATGCCACACCTGATGGTGAATTTTGCTAAATCTCTCCCGTCCTTAACTGCCTGGGAGAGCCCGGGCTTCCTCTGAGACTTTTAGAAGGCACTTGTGCAACCGTCTCCCAGAGGGAATGGAAGAAACAGCCCAATAAGCATGCAGTATTCACAGACCGCAATGCCAGACTGGAGGAAGAAAACATCTTCTTCCCAAGTGATTTCAACCTCTTGGATTCCCTGTCTGGAGGGGTGAACAGAAACGCACCATGGGAAGTTGAAGCCTACACCACCAAGCTTTCAGGGGTGGGGTGTGGTGTTGGCTGAGGAACTTTGGGCCGCCCGGAGCCGGGTGATGGTGGTGTGCTACTGTCCTGTTTACAGGAACCCCTGTGTTAGGCTTGGACCACCTGTCTAGTAAGATATCTGTCAGTGTTTCATTAAAGGACAGAAGGGGTTCAGACGTGGAAGCCCCAGGCTGAAGCACTTCGGTCTGGAGATTAGTCCTGACCTCCTACGTAGCTACAGTTGGTAGAGAAACCATGCCAGTATATGGGGATATATCCAGTCTACTGGCTTCCCCAAGTTCCTCATACCAGTCAATCCGCTCTACAGACACATCCTGGTGTTCTAAAGGGTCCATAGACCCCTCTCAGTCCTCTCCCGTGCCTGAAACATCATAAAAATGCTCAGGCAACAATATAGAACCCATGGGTTCCACCAGTGCTGGAATCGGCATCGAGCAACGCCGATCTGACTCCATGTCGTTGGGGAAGAGGATGGGTCTGGGACCACTGGTGGGTGCCGGCAGCTACGTAGGACCGACTTCAGATTCGATGCCGGGGAAGGTTGCATTGGCACAGCCGGCGCTGTCACAGATCCGGAATCAGATCCCGGAGACCCCACCGGTGCTGTGGCTGGAGCTGATGGCATTGAATCCGATGGGGTCCCTTCCAACCCCGCCAGGTCCGAAGGCTCACCAGAGGGGTCAGCCCACTCAAATACACAGCGTATAGCCTAGTAGAACTCTTTAATTTGAGCGGAGGTGTGAAGTAGACCCTGGCTCCAGCTACGCAGAACCGTGCTTACTTCGGTCGTAGCTGGACAACAGTCAAGGTGAAGATGAAGTCCACTTGGACTTCTTCTTCTAAGTCCACTTGGACTTCTTCTTGTGCCTCTTCCCCAAGTGTCCTGAGGGCCTTCAGTGGGAGGAAGAGGACTTACTGCTCCGGGAGCGGTCTCAGGACCTCCTCTTCTTTGATCGGGACCGGAAACTCCGCGGAGTCTCACTGGGTGGTGTCGACTACGGGGCCGCAAGGAGCTTCAAAGCCCGCTTCTGCAAGGCCTTTGGAGCCTTGGCCCAACAGTCTGAGCATGTCTTTGAGTTGTGGTTGCGCTTAAGACACCAAAGGCAGACGAGATGGGATCAGTAACCAACATGGCAGAGGTGACAAGCGCCACACAGTTTAAATCCTGTCTTCCTCAAAGACATCCCTCAACACACAATGGAAAAAACTTCTGAAGTTGACAAAAAGTCAAAAAAAGGCTTGTCAAAAAGCGACAGTGGGGGTAGTTCTTCCCAGATCAGTGCTTGACTGGTGCAGAAAGGGGGCGTGGCTTGCAGCCGGAGATGGCGGTCGTCTGAAAAGCGAGCTCCGGGCCGGGGGAGGAAAAATCCTGGCATTCCCTACCTTTCTGACGGCTATGGCGGCGCCCGGCTCCTGAATCGCACCGCGGTACTGTCCGGTGCTCCTGTGTGTGAGGGAGGATAGCTCGCCGCCGCCGGCTGTGACCCTGGTGCCGGCGACGCGCGATTCCGGGCCTGGCGTGGTGACGACGGACTGCGGCGGCGGTGACCTGGTGGGGGCGGAGCTGGCGTGCGTGGCCTGGCGTGCGGACTGGGCCGGCACGCGACCCCCCGGACTGAGGCCTGCTGCATTGTGGATGGTGCCGGAGTCACGGTGTGCCCGCCCGCGGGAGTTTGAAAATTGGACACGGGACCCCCTTCAACATTGGGGGGGGGCCGATCTGCCTCTGCACACGCTGTGGCCCTGATAGAGGAGGCGGTGGTGGTCGGCCCGACGGGCCTGCTGAAGGTGGCGGCCTCGCTGTACTGACCCTTGTGTGGTGCGCCCTGGAGCAGACTGGCGGTGAAGTTCTGAGCCCTGTGGGGGGCATGGGCTGCTGGATTTCGGCGCTGGATCGTGAGTGAGGTGCCCCGGAGTCTTGGGGGTGCCAGCGTCGTGCTCCTGTGCACCTGGAGGGCTGGAGCGCCAGCGACGAGCCCCCCGCGGGGGACGCTGGGGCTCGGCAGCTTGAGGAGGCTGCGGGAGTTCCCCCTGCGGCAGTGACGCGGGTCCACGAGGTGCTATCCGGAGGGGACTGCTCGGTGGCGGCGGGGCCTGCCCCGGGGCCTGTGCGTGCTCGCCCACCGGGACATGTTGTCTGGCCTGGCGGCGGCTGAGGTGTCGATGCGGAAGGTGAGGAGTGGGGGCATAGCGGAGGGGCCCTGAGAAGCTGATTGTGCTTGGACTGTTGGAGGTGTTGGACCGGGCACGGGGCCGTAAGCCAAGAGAAGGGGAGTGCGACCCCACAGACAATCCTCACATCCTTGCCGACATGGGGCGACACTGTTAGCCTTACATCTGGCTCCATACCTGCTTCATAGCGACGCCCTGCCTGCCGGCGGACGGACCCCACGCGCCGCCTTGCCTGCCTGGGAGGTGACCGGCCGCGGACCCGGAGGCGACAGCGACAGGCCTTTGGGGGGTTTGTTTGGTTGCCCTCCCTGCAGCTTCCTGCAGGGCACAGCTCCTGGTACGGGCGCTAGAGCGGACGCGATCGAGACACTCAGGATTGTTGCCTGCCATCTGCCTGAGCACAGTCATGGGAAGGGTCAGGGTCAAGACGCCTGTCTGCCAGCCCAGCGGGGGCACCATGTCTTGTCCCCCGGTCAGTTCTGACGTTTACCCCGGCCTATCTTCGGGTGGCGTTCCACCAGCTGCCCCACCGGACAAACTGGATATGATCCTCAAGGAGATTAGGGACACTCGCTCATCGCTGGAGGGCCTGTTGGGGGCGATATCCGTTGACCTGAATCTCCTAAAAGACGACCACCGGAAGCTGGCTGACAAGGTGCGTCGTACAGACCAGACGGTGGAGCCCCTGGTGCCACAAGTGGCGGCACACACCGAACAGCTCACCCGAATGCGCCAGGAGATCGATGCACTGCAGGCGCGTGCGGACGATGCGGAAGGGCGCGCGCGCCGCAATAACCTCCGGATAGTGGGCTACCCAGAGGGTAGGGAGGGCACGAATCCCACGATCCACATTGAGACCTGGTTGAAAACAGCGGTGGCCCCTGCGGGTCTCTCCCCCCACTTTACTGTGGAAAGGGCGCATCGGGTCCCGGCGGGACGGCCGCCGCCGGGAGTCAACCCCCGCCCTCTGCTAGCACGGATCCTTAATTACAGGGATCGCGACCACCTCCTGCGCGCGGCCCGAGACAGGGGTCCGCTGCGTGTGGACAACGCCACCGTCCTCATCTTCCCGGACTACACACAGGCAGTGAAGAGGAGACGCTTCTCATTCATGGAGGTGAAGGCGAGAGTGCGCGCGGCGGGCCTCCCCTTTGCGCTGCTTTTTCCGGCCAAGCTGAAAGTGGTCCACCAACAGCGGTCTCTCTTCTTCAACACACCAGACAGTGCATGGGACTGGATGGACAGAAACTTCCCAGAGGTCCTTCCGGCTCGGCGGGTGGATTCTTCGGCGCCGAGATCGCAGAGGCCCCCGCGACGACGGAAAAAGACTATGTTGACACAGAGTACGTCCTCCGGGGCGCCGCCGCCGCAGTAAATTCGGGAGGGCCAACGTGCTGCGTTGTGCTCGGCCTCCTCCTTTCACTCCACCCGACCTGCGATCAGCACTAGCCCCTCCCTGAGAAACTCCACAGACTCTGACACGGATGGCAGTGTAGCGTTGTTCCCCTCGGATTCTACTCAGCTCAGCAAAGATCCTCTGGAGGGGCTGCCAGGCTGTTGATCTGGACATTTGTGTGCTATGGCGCCGTTTGCTTTCTGGAGGTGCGCTTGGGAATGTGCACCCAGTTACTGCTCATGGTGGATATCTCCCATACACTTCGCCCACCTTAGTGGGGTATTGCATCATACAGTGTGATCCGGGCAAATATAGTTAGTTCCCCCGGCCCGCCCTATCTCGGGCGCTTCCACGAGAGAGACACATTACAGTTACCCCAGTGTGTCCTTCACCAATTCCCCCATTAGGCGATAGCACTGGTTTAGAATCTGTAGTCATGTTTTGTTTCCAGTTTGGTCGGACGTGGTTGGGGCGTCGGACCCAGTATTGGTTTGGTATGGTTTTGGTTACGGGGTTGCCACACGGTCTACACGAAAGGGAAATGGGGTGCGGGGGTGGGGCGGCGGGAGGAGGTTGGGGGATGAATGAGGGAGGGGGGGCGTCTCCCACCACAATGACGGTTCCTAAGTCCTATGTTTTGTTATCCTGGAATGTGCGGGGTATGGGCTCCCTTCAAAAACGCCACAGAATAGTTGCCCAGCTGCACCGCCGTAAGGCTCAGATAGTATGTTTACAGGAAACTCACTTGTTGCAAGCTGAATCCCTGAAACTGCAAAAACGGTGGCGAGGCCAATTCTACGCCACTTCATACTCCGCCTTTTCAAGAGGCGCTGAGGTGTGGATCCGTGCTGGGGTCCTCTTTGCCTTGGTAGAAAGCAGGGTTGACGATCAGGGTAGATGTGTTGCTGCGTGGCCTGTTGGACGGAATGCCTGTAGTGCTGGGCTCCTTGTATGCCCCAAATGTGGAACATGCGGAATTCCTCTACCGGGTATCCGTGGCCTTGTCGGACTGGAGTGATTGCCCGTGGTTGCTTGGTGGGGATTTGAATGCTGTAATTGATGTTGAGCAGGATCGATCACATCCTCCCTTGGCGGGTACAGCCGCACGTGCTCGCGCTGCGGCCTTGGGTCAATGGGCGCGTGGTTGGGACCTACTAGATTTTTGGAGACTGCAACACCCCACAGCTAAGGAGTATTCCTTTTACTCTTTCCCACACCAGTTGCATACACGCCTGGATTATTTTTTGGGATCGCCGACACTGACCTCGGCGGTTTCCAATTGTACGTATTTGGGCAAAACCTTATCGGATCACAATCCCATTGAGTTGTGCCTTGGTTGGGGCCGTTCCCCAGCGCCAATACCGACATGGAGAATGCAGCCCCTCCAGCTGGAGGACCAGGTCTTCCGTGACGCCTTGCAAACGGCAATCACCTCATATTTTACTATTAATGAAGGTACCGCGTCAACACGTTCCCTGGAATGGGAAGCCTTTAAGGTGTCAATACGGGGGGTGTCCTTGGGATCCCTGGTGGGGGCGCGCAGTGAGGTAGTCCGGGATCTGACCCAATTGGAGGCGGCGTTCCAGGGGCAGGAGGCCGAGGCCCAGCGGGATGCGCAGGCTGAGGCATCCCTACAGGAAGCCAGAGTGAAATACGCGGAAACTTTAGAACGGCTTCGATTAATAGACTACGGGGCGTACACTCGGCGCACACACTCGGAGGCTGATAGGGCTGGCTCATTGTTGGCTCGACTGATTGCCCCCCCGACCTGCCCGACTCCCATCCTGGCCATCAATACCGGAGATCAGGGGCAAGTATACACGCAATTGGGGATCAACTCTGCGTTCCGGACTCACTATGAGACACTCTATGGGGCGCGCCCACCAGCAGATACAGAGGTAGTAACTGAGTTCCTGTCACAGGCGGGCTTGCAGGTGTTCTCAGAGGCTGAGATCCGGGACTTAAAAGCACCGATCACCCCGGCCGAGATTAGAGTGGCTCTCAAATCGCTTGCCCTGGGCAAGACCCCGGGCTCTGATGGGTTACCCGCCGAATTTTACTCCACTTTTTCTTCCCTATTGGTCCCGAAATTACATCAACTCTATCTGACATCGCTCGCGGAGGGACGGTTGCCCCCTACTACTCGTGAGGCGATTGTCACATCCCTCCTCAAGCCGGAGAAGGATCCCTTGGATATGGCATCCTATAGGCCCCTGTCGCTCCTCAACACGGAATATAAAATTCTTAGTAAACTCCTTGCTAATCGCTTACTCCCACTCCTTTCGCGACTGATCCACACGGATTAATGTGGCTTCGTCCCTCGCCGGAGTACGTCACTGAATCTCAGGCGTTTTCATGCTATCTTGCATGCCTCGGGCCCCCGGCCGGAAAACGCAGGGTGTTTATCTCTGGACATATCACAGGCTTTTGATACGCTCAGCTGGTCTTATATGTTGGCAGTCTTGAAGAAGATGGGTGCCCTCCCGGAACTGTGTGCCTGGATCCAGCTACTTTACACCGATCCCACGGCCAGGGCGAAGACTGGCTCGTTGATCTCTGCTGCCTACTCCGTATTCCGGGGTACACGCCAGGGGTGCCCCTTATCGCCCATATTGTTTGTCTTGGCGCTTGAACCGCTAGCCCAGACCCTCCGGCGGGTCATGGGGCCCCACGGCATCTTGTTGGAGGGTGTCTTGCACTCGGTCTCGCTCTATGCGGACGATATGCTATTGTACTTCCGGGATCTCTGCGCCGACATGGGGGAAGTGGCGGATCTTTTTCTCCGCTTCGGAGAGATCTCCGGGTTACGCCTCAATGCCTCTAAGTCCGTAGCCTACTCTTTCAGTGGCAACCTTGTGGCTCCGGTGCTCCGTTTTGGGCCCCTGTCCTTCAGGGTGGCGCCGGTCACCTTTAGGTACTTGGGGATTAATATATATTGCGCAGTGCCGGATGTCATTGCGGGCAATCTGGTGCGCACCATCTCTTCCGTACGCTCTCAAATTACATTCTGGAACACCCTGCCCCTCACGGTAGCAGGACGGGTAACGATATCCAAGATGGTGATGTTGCCTCGTCTCCTCTATTACTTCGTCAATGTCCCGGTGGCGTATCCCGCTTGGATCTTTCGGGAACTAGACACGCTGCTGATCTCGCTGATCTGGGGTACGGGGAGGCGTCGGCTGGCCTTGGCGAAGTTGCGGTTGCCGAGTGGGGCTGGCGGGATGGGTGCACCCGATTTTCGGGCATACTGCATCGCTGGCCAGCTGCAGTGGTTGGCCTATTGGCTTGCCGGGAAAAACCTGTTTGAAATTGGCTATACCCCGACCCAAATGGCACGAGGTGCCTTGCATTCGTTGTTATGCCCTGGCGCTCCTAAACCACTGGACCCGCCGGCTCTGCTAAAAACAGCGCTCCATTACTGGACAAAGGCATGTACCTACGCTAAGATCCAAAATCCATACTCCCCAAACATGCCACTGTGTGGCCTCCCCACGAGACGGGGGGTGTTGCATGCCGGGCAAATACGGGCATGGTCGCGGCAGGGGGTGGAGACTATAGGGGCTTTTTTCCAAGAGGGCAACCTGATGCCTCACGACGAGTTTGTGAGAGTTAACAGGGTGCCCGCCGCCCAGTTCCTGCTCCACGCTGCGATCGCGCGATATATTCGAACGCATTGGCGGGCGCTGCCGGCGGAACCCTCCACATTTCACCTTCTGCGTTCCCTCCACATGATGGGCCATGGACGATTTTTGGTTAAATGGCTTTACCGGGGCCTCCGGGAGCACACTCAGGTTTCTGTAACTGCTCTGCGGACGCAGTGGGAAACGGATTTATCACGGACTTTAGGTGATAAAGAGTGGGCGCTCGTCTTGGCATACCCTAGAAAAGTATCCCGTAACTGTCGATTAAAAACTATACAACTATTTGTCCTTCACAGGGCCTACCTTACTCCTCATAAGCTGGGTAAGATGTACAATACGGCGGATGCAAACTGCCCCCGCTGCGTGGCGCCGGATGCGGACCTGGTACACATGCTATGGGTTTGCCCGAGGTTGCGGGGGTATTGGGGTGGGATAGCGCACGTCTTGAGCACGGTTGCTGAACGTCCCTCCTGGGACACGGCAGAAGCTTGCTTACTGGGGCTTTTACCGCTACCCTTGAAGGCGAAGCTGCTACGCCGCTTCGCTAACCTGGCATTAATGCTGGCAAAGCGCCTGATAACACAACGGTGGAAATCCCGCACGCCGCCACGTGTTGAGACTTGGGGAGAAGAAGTGTTACGTTGGGCGGTGGCGGAACGCGAGGCGCTGTATCGTGAGGAGAGTCGGGGGCTGCGTAAGCGGCCTATCTCACTGGAGTGGGCGCAACTGACTGAATCATTCAAGAGTGAGATGGAGGAGGCGGAGGGAGGAGCTACGGTACCCACCCCCCCGGATTCCCCCCGCATCAGTGGTGGTGCTCGTTGATAGAGGTGGATCGGTGGGAGTGAGAGGGGGTGCCTGACTCCGGGTGTTGTGCGGTGGGGTGTATGGTGTGATCGGGGCCCCTCTGTCGGGATACATGGATTGGCCTATGTTCGCCCTCATACAGGTGCTTGGGAAGGGGTTGCCCTCTGCCCCGGCTGATGGTCCCTTCCTTTCCCCCCCGCCAAGTGAATGCTTCGAGGCCCCCAGACTGTGACTGTTTACTTTGTGGTGTGGGTGGGTATGGAGGGTGGGTTTTGGGTGGGTTTGGGGTTTGTGAATAGTTGAGCGGTTCCCGCTCCTCCTGACCACATTCGTTCAAAAGCTGGGTATGGAGAGCATAATACTGAGACGTACAGGCGACCCTCCTAGCGGGATTGGGACGTTGTTGTGTTCTTTTGTGGACAACAGCGCAACTTGAAAGGATAATATACAAAACCTGAATTGTATCCGGTGTTTCCGGAAAACAAATTACCTGTGCACTGTGAGGTGTAATTTGTAATACCTGCATATGAAAATCACAATAAAGTTTGTTTTAAAAAAAAAATAAAAAAAATAAACTGGTGCAGAAAGAAAAGAACTGACGTCCGTGCACCTGAGTGGCGCCTAAATAGGTGACAATGACGCTAACGACGCCGACAACGTCACGCAGAGCCGAATGGAACCAGCCGACAGTGTGCACAAGGGGTACCCTGCTACACATGCTTTGGGCCTGCCCTAGGATTCAGGGCTTCTGGAGGGCTGTCGGTGGCCGGATAGCAGAAGTCCTCGACTTCACCTTGGAACTTACGCCACAGCGGGTGATTCTGGGAATTTGGGGGGAACAGATGTTAGATCAGTATACACTTTTGTTCTGCAATGTTGCGCCAACCGAGATGTGATGAGGCACTGGGGGCGGGATAAGGTCCCATCTTTGAAACTTGGGAAGTGAACTTAGATTAGTGCATGAAGGCTGAGAAACTGCTGTATCAGACCCTGGGGTGCCCACGTACGTTTGAAAAGGAGTGAGGCCCCTGGAGACCCACAGAAGTCATGGATCCCTGAGCCCTGAGGGAATGGCTGAAGGAATCCCAGTGGGAGGAGAGGGAGGGCCACGAGGTCAGTGCTTTAAGGTCAGAAGAACTGCGGACTGCTGGGATGGGTGTGTCACCAATATAAAACTGCAATTGTCATTGTAATACTATTGTCTCTCTAACGTGTGTCTCAGTCTCCTGGTTGCAGGAGACAGTTGTTCTTTGAGTACTTGTTTGTACTGAAAATTTCATAAATAAAGTTTTTTTTGTTTTTTAATGCCATTAAAACCCTCATAAAAAGATTCACCTTGCATTCAGTGTCACTGTCATTTTCTCCCCCTCATTATGGCAAGTGTTGCCTCTACACTCATTCCTCCCATAACACTCTCTTCTCTTTTCATTTTGAGACCCATGAGCCTCCCAGACTCCACTTTTCACAGTTGTCTATTGTCAGCCACACTGCTTGTTGAGCCTCACAACTCTCAGTTACCACAGCCCCCAGGGACATTGTAAGAAGGAACAGGTCAAGTGGCATGAAAAGGTTGAGAGAGGATCTTTCCGATCCTTGAGCCAGAGATGTGATCTGCCAGCCAGAGAATGATTATTCTGCAGATAAATATTGCCAGATCTAGCTTGGCAGCAAAGCATTATGATTGGCTGAACAGATCATAAGATTCTTTTCGTGGGGCTAAGCGTCAACCAGTTGAAGCTGGCCTCTCTTCCAATCATAGTGAATGGAAATTTCTTCAAAAAGATAGGGACACAGTGCAGCTGCAACACAATGCATACAGAAACTTGTCATGTCATGAGTATTATGCGCCGAGAATCAATTTTAAGCTATTTTAGTGGAATCTAGACTTGGGCACACTCCTTGAAGTCCCACAGTACATGGTTTACGGGTTCGATGATGAGCCTATGTATTCTAAAAACACAATGACACAGAACTCATGGGTATCAAAAAGAGACAATGAAAAGAGATAGCACAAGCAGTCTAGAGAGAACTGAAGAGTGTGTGTGGACGAAAGTGCTTGACAGCACAAACTTAGTACATCTCACAGTAGTCTGCTGTGTCCTAAAATGTCTGCATGCTAAAAGGGAGACAAATGCAGTGCTTAATTTGTGCCAGTGGTTTCCGGTGCTCAGCACCGGCACCTATTTCTCAGTGCCCGGTCTACTGAAACTTTCTCCCCTGGGCCCAGCAGTTATTAAAAATAAATGTACGTACCTGTCCTGTTCTGTTCTCCTTCGGTTTGAATACCTGCCTGGTATGTCTCCAGAGGATGGCCTACCCAAATCCAGGCACGATGACTACATCACGTTTGTGATGTCAGCAGTGCACGCCTTCCTTTCACCAAAGAGCGTTACCATATTAATACCCTTTAGATAATTGTTGCTGAGGGTGGGTTGATGAGTGTGGTGGGAGCGTTGCAGGCTGGGAAAGATTAGACATTCCGCTGAGGCCCTTTAGACATGAAACTCCTACATTTTGCAATTGCAGCTGTCCAGAGGCCCAGCGGAGACCAGACTAGACACACCATGTTTTCAGATTTATCATAGACTCTCGGGGCGATTGGTAACCCGTTAGCATTTAGCAGGCCTGCACATTGGAGGAATTATGCTTTGTTGCAGCTAGAACCTTTCAAGAACGAAAGCAGCAAAAACAATCCCCGAGGCCGCATGGATTATTAATCCCTTATCCAGGAATTGAATTTGAGCAGCTGCAGGCACAAAAGGTGAGTGAGTCTATTCCCTTCGCCGTACCTGACTTTTTTCATTGGATACTTCAGAGCAGTTATTGAAAGGTAGTAATGTCTGCCACTGCAGGTCACAAACAATGAAGTTTTAAGCTGATTGATTATGGAAGTTGGAATAATTAAGAACTGGTGCGCTGACAGCATGAAGATTTATAAATATGAGTGTGTCAAAATGAGCTTCAATACCCATACACTTCGCCTGAATAGCCCTGCCTGTTTGACTTCTCCAGAAAACACAACCATACTGGAACCTTTGATCGACTGACTGCAGCTTTCCCTGTAAAATCAGCTGTTAGTTATTTAAGGGAGGGCAGCCAGAGTGCAGAAAAGATACCCTTCGATTTCCAAATGTATTTGAATCTGTACAGTTTTATAATCTGGAGCAGCACTCTTTTGAAAGAGTTGTCTAAAGAGATGCGAATGGAGCGTATAAAATTGCACTGCACTGACCATTGTTTAGGTCTCCCCTAGCATGGCTACGCACATGCAGAGCTCGCTCGACGAGATTTAATGCATACAAGTAGTTTCTGTAAAGGGCTTGAAGCCCCACCCCTTGTTCCCATTGGCTCACATCACCGTTTATGTTAAACGGTGCGCCGCCATTGGGAATAAGCTTGCCAGGGTGCCTCCTTTTCCCTTTTTTGGACCAGCCCACCCGGACTGGCTCGCCTGCATTACGGCTGTCGTGACAAACTTTCTTATCAGAAGCTTCGTCACGCTGCCTTGCACGCGCCAGTCCGGCTCTATGATTGGGCCGGACTAAAAAGCAGACAGGACGCCACGTGTTTATTTTTGCATCTCGCTTTCACTTTAAAGTGAAAGCGCGATGCAAAAATAAACAGCGGATGCCTGCGTGTCTGGCGAGCGCTTCTTTAAAAATGAGAGACGATTGTTGCCATTGGAGTGGTGGTGCCTAGCCACACTTGCAATATTCCATGAACAGATAGAAAAGTTTAAAGATTGCATCGTGGCAGGGTTGTTGCATGTATTAGGGCTGTTGTAGGAGATGGGGTTTGTACTTTGTAGTGAGTTGTTGGTTGGGCAAAATTGGAGCGACAACTCTGTGATCTGCTTGCCAAAGCTTGTTAGTTGTGATTTGGACGTTAACATGGTCGAATAGAAATTCGGCTCCTTTCATATGGCAAGCTCTTTTGGATGAAGGTAGCGTACTCTCCTGTACTTTCCTTGACTTTTTAGTTTTAAGAATGTGTGGATATTTGATTTTTCGACTGAGACGAATGTGATGCACAGCACATTCACACACAGCAACATACAGCAGGCGTCAGACCACGGACCAAAGTTCAGAGTAGGTCTGAAAGTAATCATGCAGGGTGTGCTCTGATTTGCTTCACTTTTTGGTAAGAGCAGGGCGCTCAAGTTTCCAGGGCCATGCAGGAGTGCCGCCTTTGATCCCGATATGCTTGCATTCTGCAACTTTTATTCCTGTTCTTTCTACTACAAAATCAGAAAGTCTCACAATGCAAAGCAAACACTTGTATTGAAAGAGCTTCTCGCACATGGTCCTGAGAAACGTGAGATCTTTGGTAAGAGCTGTGTCTTCGTGACTGGCTCTGGGATGAAATAAATGTGTAGAGACAAAGCATTAACAAGACATGGGGCTTCCTGTGACCAGCTCTAAGTGTTGCTACATCCGGTCTCGGTCCTTTGTGTGCAGGAGCTAATGAGATGCAGGCTTTCTCGAGACACGAGCGGCTGGCAATTATGCAATAAGAAGAGAGGAAAGAGTGCAAAAGCGAAAAGGCACATTCTTCTCTCTTAACAGGAATACTGGCGTACTCTGTGCAAAAGGGCCCTTGACTTGTTTTGCTTTCCTCCTACTACTGGCTAAGTTGCTGATGGGGTGCCAGATGGGCTCACAGAGAGCACTGCAGTCGCAAACACAAAGTGTTCATAGGCACGCCGCCTCTACGGAGAACCTTTGTATCACAAGCGAAGCAAAGCCCCCCCCCCCCCGCCCGAAAGGGCGCAGCTCGGCCTCCTGCCATGGCAGACCCTTGACCAATGCAACCCGCAGTAAGCGCTCGGATTTGTTTCATCTACAGTATTTGGTACTCCGAGCGGGGCAGGCAGGCTCACCTCCCCTCTTCCACCCCTCTCTGGCCTCAGGTGACATTTTCAAAGCCCAAGAGACTGACTGCCCTTTACTCTCCCTGGAGGGAGTCAGAGCTCGGCTTGGAGGTGGTAGACGGCATGAGACAGGGCAAAGCAGAGCTTCGACCCGGGCGCTACTCTCCCTGTCTCATTTCTACAATCTACGTCACCATCCTTTTGTTGATTCAGGCAGGCTTGTCGTCACCTGTTTCCCTTACTCCAACGTCACTGTGCCATGAATTTAGTGACCCCCCCAGGTGAGTCCAGAGTTCCCATGTGCCATTAGTCCTAGTGTGCCACCGACTTGCTGTGTGATATTGGGCTAGCAGCTCCACCTTCCACGTGCCCACCTGAGTTACAGCCATAGTGTATAAAAACATTGTGCCTCCTTTCCGAGGCAGCAGAGGGAGCTGACTCTTAAAGCCGCAGTGGACATTTCATGTACTTGTGTCAGTTTTAGGGTGGATGTTTGGGGACGCCGAAGCAGTTGAGAAAACTGACACAGTCTAGTACACCACATTATGAACTGGGGCAGAGGTCAAGACTTCTCTGGCCACTTCCAGATATTGAGCCTCCTATAGCTATAACTTTAACTGATAAGCCTGCCTTTTCAAATGCCAAAAAATAACAAATGTGTAAGCTGGAGGGCCAGGCTTGGGGTTCAGGCCATTTGTCCCTTCTAATGCTGTCTTTGGTAGACTCTGAGGGAGACTTTTGATGCTCGGAGAGTGACTTTGGTCACAGAATAGCACCTGGAAGCAGTGAGTAGGAGCGCTCTGTGTGAGCACAGGTTGGACAGGTTATTCATGTTAAGTCAAACGAGCATTAAAAATGCAATAGATCTCGCCTTTTATTAAGTTAAAACCATTTGCTTTGCTATACAATACCATTAGCAAAGCAAATGGCTTCAACTTAATCAAAGGCGAGACCTATTGAATTTTCAATGCTTGTTTTATACAGGCAGTAGTTGACAGTGCAGTGGCACATGAATTGTTTTTGTATTTTACTGATCTTAGTTTTTGAGATTCATCTGTGCAAAGGAGAGAGCTGTTAGCTACCCAAACTCCTTGAACTGCGTTATGCCTGTGTATTTCTGATGGCAACAGCAAGCGACCCACAACTTTTGCTCTATCCTCTTCACTTAAAATACGGAGGGTAGAGAGACTCCCAAACAAGGTAGAGAAAGGAAAAAGTGCTATGAAACAAAAATATATATATGTATATATTATATATATATATATATATATATATTACCTACTGGCGGTCGCCAGTAGGTAGTTATAGTTAGGACCACGTTTCCATAGGAAATCCGCAACATTCTATTTTGAATAACTTTGGCGCCGGTCGACGAATCCTCGCGAATCTTTCAAAATAGGTGGGGCGCTTCGCTCCGCTCCTTCCCTGAAAGTCTCGGGGGGATTCGTCAAGCGGGGGCTGAGATAAAAGGGGGGTCCCAAAACGCGTTTTTCCCATGCATTTTTCCATAGGACCTTTAGACAGGGCTACAGCCCGAACGGCTGAACAGAATTACTAGAAATTTGGCAGAGAGGTAGTCCTCAGGTCAAGGAAGTGCCTTTTGTAGGTTTGGTGTAAATCTGTTCAGTAGATTCTGAGAAAATAGCCTTTAAATCAATATATATATCTGAGCCAGCTTACGGTGCGCTTACGGTACGCTTACCGTACGCGTACGGTGGCGTGCGCGAGCGCGATTCTGATTGGCTCTTAGATCTTAGTAAACATTCGAATCGGCCGAAACCAGGAAGCGGCGGCCGCCATTTTCTCTCTCGCACTGAGAGTGATGTTTAAAATCTAAAGCACAAAAACATGTAAAGGGGCTGTTTAGACAGCTCCCACACACATAGCAATGTTGAGGGAGTCCCCAAAGATCCCCCAAAGCCAAAAACGGAATTTTTATTTTTTCGCTAATTTCGCCGATTACGCTTACCGTAGGCGTACGGTAAAAAATTATTTAAAAAAATAAATTATCCACACTCTCCCCACCCCGTGTGCAAATGGTGCCCGAAGGGCACCAATTGTGCATGGCTTATTAAAGATGAGTTAAACTAAAATATTTAAAAAAATAATAATAAAAAAAAAAATTATCCACACTCTCTCCACCCCGTGTGCAAATGGTGCCCGAAGCGCACCATTTGTGCATGGCTTATAACATATACGAAAAATTAAAATATTACCTTTCAAAACGAAGTGCATCATATGTCCTCCATGTGCGCACGGTGCGCGAAGCGCATCGTGCGTACATGGCCCATCTAGCAGAGGATTGCGGTCGCGTGAGTTATAGTTGCCTGCACTAACTATAACGGGGGAATTTCATTGGTTTTTTATCAGTAAAATTTCCGCTAACTATAACATGTGTGAAACCTATGGTTTTTTCAGTGAATATATATATATATACACACACACACATATATATATATATATATATATATCACAGAGCAAAAACGAAGTCGCACTCTTCCTGGGTATGAAAAAGGTAAATTTTAATGACCTCCTCTTTACCAACGCGTTTCGAACTCCAACGGTTCCTGATCACGGTATTTACAAAAGTCCATCTTTTGTTTTTACATATTTATACCAACTAATCCGCCCTGCCGATAATGAAGCATTCTGGGAGTGGTAGTATTAAGTCTTATTGAATTGAAAAAACTTTAACAACAAAGTCATACTGATTCCGCTTGTCATACTTATATTTCTCTGAGTCACAATGTTGTACGATTGGACACAGATAGTCCGTGCACCGTGGTTGATTATAACAACTTCATGTATTTGAACACATCCACTATCATGCGTGTGTGGGGCTGAGTGCCCCATATCATAATGGTTTCTGAGAAAATTTATGAGAAAGGAGAATAGTTCTACTGTTAGTTGACCATACGAATTGCTCAGTGGTCCTAATATATCTAAACGCATGTGATTAATGGAACTTGTCTAATGTTCTTAATTTCGGGCTGAGTGCCCCTATAATTGCCACACACAGAGAAAGTATGAGGAGTAGGTTCAGCAATGAACAAATAAATTGAAACACATCTACAGGCAGCTCTACCTGTACACTAGATTTTAAAGAAAGAAAAAGGGTTTTAAGATACAAAGATAAGTTGAGATTTGATTTGAGTCTATAAGGCAATGTTCATAAATGTACATAAAGTTCCTCGTCCCCATTCAGTCCGTGAGGAATTAGAGTTCTAAAACGAATTATTAGTTTGGATTCCAGACGTCTAAGTCTTTCAGTTCTGTTGCCTCCTCTTTCATGTTCAGCAATGATAGCAATGCCTGAGTAGCTGATATTTCTCCAGGTTTGGCCGACATGATTCTGTAGATGTTTAGTTAGAGCATATGACATATCTTTGTTCTGGATAGCGCGTATGTGCTCTAAGATGCGCTTCTTGAGTGGACAGATAGTGGAACCAATGTAGCGTTTCCCACACGAGCATTCAATCAGATATACCACAAATTGTGATTCGCAAGTTATTGAGTTTTGGATCCTGAAGATCCGATCTTTGGGATCTTTGAGTGTTTTTAGGTTTCTACCTATCTTACACGCTTTGCACGAGATACACTTTGTAAATCCAAGTTGTCTTTTTTCCAACCAAGATTGAGTTTTGATGTTTTGGAAATGGCTGTTGACCAAAGTGTCGCATAACGATGGCGCTTTCCTGTAGGTTATCATTGGAAAGTTTCCCATTGTGGGGCCAATGTCAGGGTCTTTTTTTATAACATTCCAAAATTTCATTAAAATTTTGCGGATTTGGAAGCTTTTTTTTTGAGTATGTCAATATTAGACGGGGTGCCTCTTCTTTTGTTGACTCTTCCATACTCATCAGGTGTTTTGTTTTGTTTTTGGCCGTTAGTGTTGGAGCTCTTGTCTTGAGTCGCGCTTTTGTTTCTCCACGCAGGATATCTCCATGTTTGTAACCACGTGTTGCAAAGCGTAATTTGATATCTGAAAATTTTCGTTCCATTTCCTCAGGCTCCGAGCAGTTTCTTTTCATACGTATGAATTCTCCATACGGAATGCTTTGTTTTGAGGAGCGTGGATGAAAGCTTGATCCATGAAGAATACTGTTTGTTGCTGTTTGCTTGCGAAAGACTGTGGTGTGTATTTTGTTTGACTTTATGTATACTTTTGTGTCCAAAAAGTCAATCTCTTCTGATTGTATATTATAGGTGAATTGTAAACCTATATCATTTGAATTGAGGATTTTTATGTAGTCCACTAGTTTTTCTTTAGACCCCTTCCACAATAGGAAGAGGTCATCAATGAACCGGACCCAGAGTACTACATCTGTAGTATATGGATCATTTTCCTCTCTCCAAGCTATATGTCTCTCCCACCAACCCATGGTGAGATTCGCATAGCTTGGAGAGAAGGAAACTCCCATAGCTGTACCGCGTTTTTGAGAGTACAGCTGTTTATTGAACAGAAAGACGTTGTTAGTAAGACATAGCTCAATCATTTCCATGAGCATGTTGGTATGTCTTAGTTCTCCAATTGGTCTCTGTTTTAGGAAATATTCTACGGCTCTCAGTCCGATGTTGTGGTCAATAGATGTGTACAATGATACGACATCAATTGTGGCTAGGAGGTAGTCTTGTTGCCATTGAGTTTCCATCAAGATTCTCAAGAAGTCACCTGTATCTTTGATGAACGAGTTTAAAGTTGGAACAATGGGAGATAAAAAGTAATCCACGTAGTTGGCTACGTTTTCATAAAGGGACCCACAGCTGGAAATTATGGGTCGACCAGGTGGTTTATGCAAGGTTTTATGGACTTTCGGCAGAAAATAAATTGTAGGTGTCACAGGATTGGTCATTGTCAGAAAGTTTTTTTCTTCTTGGCTAAGCATTCCTTGGTCGAACCATTTGTGTATTCGATTGTGAAAGTCACTGATCATATCTGGAATGGGGTTAGATTTCAGTCGAGTGTAATTTGTTATATCATTTAACTGACGTAGTGCTTCATCAATGTATGCTTGTTTGTCTAAGATGACAATGTTGCCCCCCTTGTCAGCTGGTTTGATTTCAATTTTGTTGTTGTTTTTCAAGGCTTGTAGAGCTTGGCGTTCTTGTATAGACAAATTTTCTTTCTTCTTTGATTTTATATTTTCCATTGTTTCTAATTCTACAACAACTAAATCATGAAACATGTCTATCCGATTGCCTGGATGTAGTGCTGGACAGAATTTTGATTTATTTTTGAAGTTGGTATGGGGGTGAACGTTCGTCGATATAGCCATCTCTTGTAATATTTGTGTGTCTGTTAGCTCTGTCTCTTCTATATCATGCACTAGTTCATATGCCGTTCTGAGTGTCTTTGTTTCTGCTATGATGTATCCTTCTGAGGTTGTTAAAGTCTCAGGTTCTGTTGATGGAAGATCCTGTGTTTTATTTTTATCCGGTAGTTTTGCAAAAAAATTTTTTAGCTTCAGCTTGCGGATATATTTGTACATGTCTATTCTAGTTTCTACGGCATCCGAATGTTTTTCCGGGCAAAATGTTAGTCCTTTGTTCAATAAAGTGCGTTCTGCCTGAGATAGATTATAGTGAGACAGGTTGATTATAAGATCTGGTTCCACTTGTATATTACGTCCACACTTCATTTTTTTGTCACTGTTCGGTTGCGTAGAAAGTACTTTTGTTTTTCGTCTTCGTCTTGTTTTTCTCCGCGGCCTTTGTTTCCAAAATAGCCCCTTCCACGTGCTCTTGTTTGACCACTGCCTCGTCCTCTTCCTCTTATCTTTGGATTTTGTTGATCCTGGTAAAGCATTCTCATTTCTTCTAAAAAAGAGAGTTTTTTGATAGTTGTTGTTGCAGATGAGTCCTCTCCATCACTTTGTTCCGCCTCTGATTCAGTAGGTGTTGTGTATGGGGATTCTTGTGTGATAGGTTCATTTTTGTCCCATTGTTGTTTAAGGATATCAAATCTTATATATATATCACAAGAGGAGTTCCCAGACTCCAGTAGATAGCTGGAACAGGTACAGACCACCACACGCTGAAGAGTGTATTACGAACAGGTTTATTCGTTAGAGTCAGTAGGCATGACGCGTTTCGGCCGTGTTGCCACGTCCTTGATCACATGACACCTGAAGAACCATACACATCAATTATAGTAAAATGTTGACTCCTCCCTCATATATGAGCCAGTAGGATAGCGGCATACAGAACAGCAAACTTCCACATTACATCAAGGGTGAACTAAAAAAGAGAGAAGAAATACTCAAACTGTGCAAAATTCTGAAACATGTTGGATAGCCACATCAATCCAAATTAAACCATAGTGGTTACACAGTTAAAACGTACCCTGAAGTAAAACAATGTGCTCGCATATCCTTAAAATTTGCCTTATATGAGACAACCAGAAGGAATCAGAATTTCAAAATTATAAATATTCTGTAGCAAAAAAATCATAAATATTCTGTAGCAAAAAAATCGCTACATGCGGATGAACCTCTTTAACATAAACCTATACAGCCCTATAATGTACATAATGTAAAGTTGATGTAGACCATTATTCGATAAGTCCCCTCTAGATATATACTGTATTATTAGATTGTTCCTTCATACAAAATTGGCAGCGAACTACAAAATGACATATATCTACACATGAACATCCCTGCATATATAAATGTTGATATATATTGGCACACAACTAATAAAACCAGTTTAGAATTATAAAATGCAAATAAACTGTAATGGATAATGCATTGTTAAAATACTGCGTCCTTGATAAAGTGCTAGTGCCTTAGTGCTAGTAAAAACATGTATGGCACAGATCGTTTTATGTGCAAATACACAAAATAAACAATACGAGTAACGGACCGGTATAAAGGATAAATCCTAAAATGGTCAAATGGCCCTGCTACAGACATTTTCTCCTAGAAACAACAGTACTGGAAATAAAGTGCAAGTGCATTAGTGCAAAATAGGCAACACGTGTGCAATTAGCAGAGTAGTGTAGCAGCACAAAAAAGTTATTAAGAAACAGAGAATGGAACTAGACTAGACGGGTCAAATTAACACAGTAAGTAAAATCCACAAGTACATAGGGGCTGCAAGACTAAAAAACCTACGAAGTTGCCTTTCATTCCTTATACATATCCATTCAACACATTAACAGGCCCAAGGCGAGAAATTAGAATGAACCCCAAAAGGTACCCCAAGGGTAAACGTATTAACAGGAGTAATCTTCATAAAGCAGTTATAAATGTAGACTGAGTAGAATATAATCATCTAAAAGCTGATGTGATTATTTCAGTATAGTGGGGTTTGCAATAAAATATTTACAGTAGATTAATTAGTGCACACAGGGAATGTAATATCCTGGATTAATTTTCAAAGAAAAGTATGCATATCTTCCCCTGTGTCTAGGCCGTTAGGCATCTTAGTGTCTAATAAAAGAATATATTGGGTTTCCAATTGCCTAAGGCGCTTTTCTCTATTGCCTCCTCTGATCTGTTTAGGTACTGCATCGATCACAAAATATTTTAAATCATTCAGATTGTTCTTGTGGACTAATTTAAAATGTCGGGCAACAGGGTAGCTTGAATCAGAATTAACAATGGCCCTTAAATGTTGTAAAATTCTGACTGATGCCTGTAATTTCGTGCTCCCAACATACTTTAAATTACACGAACATTCAAGAACATAAACTGCATGGTCAGTTTTACACGTGAAAAAACCTTTAAGAGCAGTAGGGGTTAAATCAAAAGCGCCCATAAACTCGTGAGTGTTAGTGCCAAACTTACACGCTCGGCACGAGCTACATTTGAAAAAACCTTTACGATTAGATAGCCAAGTGCTCGTGATGGTAGTCTCTGGGCTAGTCCTAACTAGGGCATCCCTCATAGAGGGTGCTCTCCTGAACGTGATTTGCGGTAGATCAGGTACTAATTGGGACATAGTCAGGTCGGTTTTCACTATGGACCAGTTTTTATAAATCAGTTTTCTCAACTCCTTGTCCTGATTACTGAAGGTAGTGATGAATCGAACGCAGCCAGGTTCACTACACTCGCTCTCATTTTTAGGGGTGGATTTAATAGTGGTAGTCCTGATTACTGATTTCAGATATTCATCACGATTAGTGCTGTTGGCTTTCTCTAGTGCTGTTTCCAAATCAACTCTAGTATATCCGCGGGCTAAAAACCTCTGAAATGAGTCTTTTTGGCAGTTATTACAATCCGAATCTGTACTACATATGCGCTTAATGCGTAAAAACTCACCATACGGTATACTTTTAAGTAGATGATATGGATGGGAGCTCTGCGCATGGAGTACTGAATTACCCGCTGTACTTTTACGGTGTATTCTAGTCTGAATATATATATATATATATTTCTTTTTCATGTGTTATTAGCATTTCCACAGTACTCAGCTATTTTGTATCCAATGTTTTTCTTTTTTCTCCTACGGATAAATTCTGTCCCTTTAATGAAATCCATTGTCGCCTAGAAATAAGGTGAAGAGCTGAGCAAGGGTATTTCAACAACTTTCTCTTTACAAGTGGTATCTATTGTGGTCCTGATTGACTGTTGAAAAGTGTTTGCCAAAATGTATCCTTTTTCAGTTTCTTCATATATATATATTTTTTTTTAAAGAGGTGGCATTTCTCGTCTACCACCTACAAACTGCATTATGCCAGTAGGAATGTTGGCCCTACAGATTGACACCTTTCAATCAACTGAGTGTGTGCCTATAGGTTTGTAATAGGTTGGTTGTGTCCACAGATGTTAAGTTGGAAGTAATGTTGGGGAGCAAAGTTAAAAGCATTTTGATAATCATGGTAGTTTGATACTCTTCTCATATTGCATTAGCTCTCAGACCCTGGAATAAAGATAAACTTAACAAAAACCCTGTTTGTGGCAAATGTCAACACACATTGGTTTTATTTTTATTTTTCAGGTCAGAATTATACAAGCAGGAAGTGTACTCAGATTAAGATTTCAACTGGTTTGCAGCGCTCAATCTTTAAACCGTAGCAGAGCAGTGGGCCAATTTTAAGATAATGCAGCAGAAATGCTAGTTTGGTTATTTTGGTACTTAATCACACAGATGGGTCCCTGGACTACAGCATAGCATATGTTAGAAATTGTGTTGTTTGCTGGGGAGTTTGAAACCCTACTCAAGAAACAGCCACTATCTTTGTTATGGTGAATACCAAAAAGGCATTAAATTAACCTTTGCTTAACGCCAGGGATGATAATCTTTGCTGTTCTGGTAATTAGAAAGCACATTCAAAAATTATAAATGAAATAAAAAATGAACAGTTGTTTCGCATCACTACACAAACTTTAGAAGATGAATGTATAAGGTATGTCTAAGGAACTGCGGATGGTGTTTACGCACAGTGTGGGTGTTTGAATGTGTACAGAATATGGTGGGGGGTCTCTGAAGCTTCAAATGATAATTTTCATTCCAGGTGTTTGTAACTGGTACAAAAAAATTGAAAAGCAGGAAGCTAAAACACTGAACTGTTTGAGGGTCAAACATGATGTAGGCCACTTGACAGTAATTAATTATATACCATAGCGGCCTAGTGGTTTTTATAGGTGATTTCTTCTGTTTCCATGTAATGCTGGGGGCTCTGATTCCATCTAGTGTGTATCAGGAATTCTCTTTTTAGGTCTCGCCTACGCAGCGCGCATGCGCTTCATAGGAGGGGACCTTTTGGAATCGATAAGCATTTTGGCAAAAAGCATGCACGTTTTGCATTGCTTTCTATTCCAACGCGTGCACGGTTGGCGTTTCCCTTGCGGGAGCGAGCAGTGGTGCCATCTGTCAGCAATTATAGCGCCTTGCAGCTCGCTATCACAAGGGAAATGCCAGATATGCCCTCAGCGTCTACAGGCGCAGGCGCACAGGGGCCATATGTTTTTAATTAGCATGGCCTTTCACCTTCCCGGCCGCGTCGCTTTCATGACCGCGCTTGTTTGTCTGGGTGTGGCATAACTGGGTATACCCCTGACTGCTGTTTGCTGCAGCCCGCCGCCCCCCTCCCCGCAATCATACCCCGAGACACTTGCTTTGTGACACACGGGCCTGCTCTGCCGGAAAACATCTTTGTGGCCCGCAGCTGCAAGCGCAGGTAATGAGAAAGGTTTCCCTCATTTACGGATCTAATTAGGAGATGCTTTCCTGGTCCTTGGGGAGGCTGCCAGCGCCATGTGTTTGGGGGGCAATCAGTTCCCATTCACAACACAGGCCTCCCTCGTCTTTGTGTTTGTGGTGCTGGTTTATCCCTCTCAAGGCAGGTTAACGGCACTGTGGCCACAAACAGTCCCTCCCTCACTTATGGTGTGCCAGGGTGTTGGATGACTAATTTTTTCCAGTGAGCGGACTGTTTGGTGGTGTCTGGACTAGGGACGGCGTGGGTCTCAAGGCTACAGTGCTGAAGCAGGCATTCGGCTTCAGAGGCACGCAGGTACTTTGATTTCCTTCTGCTCATTGGCATGTGCTGCCTGGCATCTCGTTCTTCTTGCCTTTCGTTGTGTACAGAAGGACATTATAGGGAGGTACACAGCGTCACAAAGCACAGCGAGTGTGTGCCCATTCATGTCGTTCCCCCCAGTTTGCTGCTATTTTGCTTTGTGAAGCATATGGTGGCTCTATCTTTACTTTTTATCAGTGCAGTGACTCAGGGAGGCAGTGTTGTAGGATGCGCATGGGAAACTCTGGCACCATTGAGGTATTTTGCACTTTTTCCCCCTCAAGATATATATAGCATGAACCCAACCCAAAGGTCTTGGAGCGCTTTACATGAGAACCAGTTAGGTTACAAAAGGACACATTCATGTTTTTTTGGCAGGGGGCATGGGACATAAAGTGATTTGCCCAGAATCACAGGATGTTGAGCCAACGAGGAGGCTCGAACCTGGTCCCCACCGCTCCAAAGTCGGCTGCTTTGGCCGTTATGCCACATCTTCTACTTTGCATTTGAAATGTATTTGGGGCCACATTTTAATTAACACCAGGAGGTTGTAGTGCTTAAAAAATATTTAAAATGGTTTCAGTTACAATCGTGACCAATATATGGGCAATAGGGAGCAGTTAATAGTTTCTGTGTTTGACAAGATTTGCCTCTGATATTGTTTGTTTCTGTTTTTCGCAATTTTATATAGTGCAAGCCTGAATCAGAGGAGCGCTTTACATTAGCACCAGTTACATGGGGTCACAGTCAGTTTTTAAGCACGGGGAGACTGGGGGATTTGGCCAGAATAACGGACTGTTTCCCGGGCCCATGTTGTGACGGAGCATGCATTCTATCGCAGAGTCATGCAAAGGTCTGAAGGTTTGGAAAGCATATCAGCTTAAGGTGCTCTGCTTTGGGCTGATTAGTAGAGGCGGAGCGCAGCAAGAGGTAAACTGGAAGGGGATATATGCAAATAAACTAGTTATGGGTGAGCATAAAAGCAAGTTGCTACTAAGCAGGACTGAAGTGTTCTCACCAGTGAGCTTGTTTCCTGTTACGCACAACGTCTAAAGTCGGAAATTTGCTTGCTGTATGAGGCTTCAATCAGCCGGAGTTTCCCTTACACATAACGTGAAACGCATTTGAGGTGAATAATAAATGCATATATGACAACAGACGCAATGGGAGCTGGGGCTGCAGCTAGAGTGAGTGAAAAGTAGTGTTTTGTCATTTAGGGCATGTGCACTCCGAAAGTGGCAGCTTGCATTATTATTTTGAAAATATTGCCGAGTGCCGCCCGCTCTTGTACTTAGGTTCCGTAAACTGCCTTTTTCTCTGGTCAACGTTGGATTTGACATCCAGCACGGAGAGTGCTGGCAAGAAGTGAGCCGCAGGGACACTGCACAAATGTGGCATTATCTCAAAATACAGCAAAATAATCACATATTGTACGGTAGCAGAGAGGTGCGAAGGAGAAAATTAAACAAAAAATGCCAACTAATAATAAGCAATAGTTACACTTTTTAACATTTCTTGTTTCATATCGACTTTAAACAAAGAAAAAAACAACTTGTACGATTATTCGAAGATGTTAAGAGTGTGTGGGCATGCCAGTGGGGGATAATGTACTGCATTGCTAAACACTTATAAGGTCCCAAAGGCGAGACCTATTGGCTATGCCAATGCTTGTTCCTCTAATGACTGGCATGTGTTCCCCTAGGTCTTTGAATAGATTTGTATAGATATTGTTTCTGAAAATAAATTTCCGGATGGGTGGGTCCCTCAATCTCTTTTCTACTCCTAGTGAGACGGTAGGTCTTCTCCTTCAATAGAGAGCTGTCAAAGGTGGTTGGGTATTAACCTTGGGGAAGGGTAGTGGTGGAAGTGAGTCTTTGCGTCATTTGATAAGGACCCCATTCTGAAAAATTCTGCAGCACACAGATCATTGCCCAGCTTTCTCCAATAGCTCTTCATCAGGAGATGTGAGTCACAGTTAGGAGGAAATATCTTTCTTCTTGTAGTCAGTGCTTGCTTATATTCAGGGCGGGTATTACATCTGGTTTTCAGCAGTGCTAGCTGTGGATGTGGGTGGAGCCAATAGAGGAAGTGGGTGGAGCAGTTGATGAAGTGGGTGGGGCCTTCCCCTCCCAAAATAAAGATGAGCACCTGCACTTAATATTTTACAAATCAAGCACTGGAGACAATTAATTTGTCAGTAGGGTGCATAATTAATGCAGTTTTTGCTAAATATAGCTGCTTTTAATATTACAGTTTGTGCACACACATGAAACACAGAGAAAGTCATCACACCACAGGCCCTGATTATGAGTGATCGCAGTGATATCCTCAGCTCCAAAAACCAGTGTTTACGAGTTTTCTCTCCAAACTGGAGAATACCCACAGTGACCTGATTCTGGGGAGGAAACTGATGACATTTCCTGCCTGCTCAAAACAGGAAGAAAGGAGAGTGTCAGTGGGAGGGAGGGACGGTGGGGGTGTTTGGAATGGTCTGGGGTTAGGGCAGGCTTTTGTTTGCTCCCCCCTTGCTGCTGCAGTGATCGCACAGGGGCTCTGCTCCTGCCCCTGCAACATGAAACACATGTCCGGTTTCTCCACGCCCTCAATTGTTGAGTCTGGAGTTTGCACACCCAATAATTCCAGACCTGACAAACTGAGGATTGTGGGAGGTGGAATTGTACACAGAGTTTTCGCTCCAGGTGAAATTCCACCACTTCAGGGTCTTAGTAGTGTGATATTTGTGAGCTTTAGCATAACCTATAACTACCAAAGTTTGGGGGATGTAATAGCCTTTCTAGTCCCTATGGCTTGACGAAGATAACACACACTATCCAGATACATTGCATACCATTTACATTGCTGGCCGATAGTTCTATCAGAAGCTTTTTACCTCTTGTGAGCACTCAACAATTACCTTTAGTCACTTAGTTGTGGGTACAAAGACTCTGGGCTACCTCAAAGCTGGGGAACCGGTTCGAGTCTCGGCGTGCCTAGCGTGCCTAGCAAAATGAATGTGTCCATCTGATACCTTCGGGTCGAGTTAGCGCTATAACCCCCCCCCCCCCCCCATCAATAAAAACAAAAATAAAGTATTCAAAAAGTACCAACAATAAGCATGTAATTCAGTTCCAAGACATTCACAATTGAACATATGCTTTACAAGTACTGCCGAAGTGTAATGTTATAATGGAGTTTAGTGAACTGATTCTTTGGAGAAGGCGAGGGACAGAATGGACCGTGCCGCCATTATGGCGGTCACACTGTCCCCGGCAAGGCATAGGGGGGGGGAGGCCGCGTCATCAAATGACGCGGCGCTCCCTCCCCCCGCATTGTCCAATGGATGACGCGCCCTCTTTTTGAGCCAGAAGCACTTGGTGCTTCTGGCTCGAAGACGTTCAGCCTGCGCGCAGGTTGATCAGTCTGATCCGGTCGGCCAGGGGGCGCCCTCCTTAAAAGGGGGCTGTGGGGACCATAACAGTCTCTTGTTCTTGCTCCCCACAGGAACATCCACCGGGCCGGCAGCAGGCCCGTAATCTCTTTTCTTTCCCACCCACCATCTCCGAAGGCAAGTATTGTTGGAAGGTTGTTTGTCGGTTGTGTGTTATGGATAACTATCTTTTGTTCCCCTTTTTTCAGAATGTATTTGCAGGTAACAAAGTGATTGTTTGTAATTGATTCTGTATTAGCGTATGAATTAAAGCATGAGGTTGAATTTCTCTTTCAGTTAGGTATTGTCGTATTTAGGGTGTCTCTGGTCAGGCGGTAAGGTCATGATTGGTAAGCATAGTCTTCGGTTCTTAGCGGTCAGCACCATGTAACTCCAGGGGTAGTGACAGTTGGTAAGTAGGCTGTCGGGGTGTAGGGGCTGGGGGAGTCATACTTCCCAGGGGGCCTGGGGCCACCCCCGCACGCGCATGCGCATCAAGGCGCCATTATGCAGAAGTCTGCAGCCCCCCGTTAAGGCACTGGGCGTAGGGGGGGGCAGGGAAAAATATCCATCCGATAAGCTGTACCCCCTGTGCATCCTTATTACAGGGGTAGAATTTGCTAGAACACAGGGACCGGGGGCGCTGCCAGTCATTGACTTTGCCGTAGGCTCTATAAGGGACGCAGAAAGTAAATACATGCATTGATAGATTTACGGTAGGAGTGTCTTATGTATTAGACTGTGTTAAGGTTAGCCCTGAATATCTGTCTATCAAATGTATCTGTACTTTCTGCGTAAAGTTCTGTATATAATGTTTTTTACAAATTGTTTGTTATTTTTAATAAATACGGCTGGGGGGGTTACACCCCCCTAATCCAAAATTATATAATTTTGATGTGGTGTCCATTAGTGTTACGCTGGGGGGGGGGGGGGGGAGGTGCCATCCCTAAATCTGTAGTTTGTGTAGGGGACATAGGTGAGTACCAGACCATATGAGCAGTCAGTCCTGTACTGAAAAGCTAGCGCTGCGACACCATTGGGATTATTACCCAATGTGCAAACACATATACATGCTGGGATAGATGTATATTTATTGATCTAACCAGAAACTTGGGACAGTTGAACACTCTGTCAAATGATAAACGATGGTGATTTTAATTACAAAACGTGACCGTCATGTTGTCTCTTTTGGGTCATGCGTGAATCTATGATTCTCTACAATGCAGGGAAGGCACGCCGCCTTGGCGCAGGTGCCCTTGATTGTGCACCGGGGCTGAATTTCTTCCAGGATAAGCTTTGGGAATGTCTGATGCACTGTCCCAGGAAAGGTCATTGAGCCGTTGCACAAAAGAGCTGGGATCCTAAAAAGAAGCACCATTCTATCAATTTCCATATCAAGCCCTCTATGAAGTTATCTGTAAAATATCAGCTGTTCGGAACTGAAGCTAAGCAATTACACACCTTTGGGGGGAAAACGATAAACAGAACGTTAATAACAGGTCGAATATTTTTTTCATTCTGTCAGATACAACAGAAAGTGAAATTTTATTTTTTGTCACAGCAATTTCCAGATACAATTTTTAGAAACAGGTGCACACTAAACACACAGTTCGAAAAAGTCTTGATTTAATGAAGACATTCTTCCAATAATCTTTTAATCTGCACAGTCTCTTTAAATAAAAAAAAGCCTTTGGGAAAAAGCTCCACTGGTGGAAATTGGCCTTTCGTAGCTCATTGACTCATTTAGCACCTTCTCTTGTGGAAACAAAGGGCTGAGCTGTCAGAGCATTAGGTAAACCCAGCTGCTGTCGGGCATCAGCCCCCGTTTGGGGATCACCGATGCTGAATAGAACCCGGGGTTTAAGCGGTGGCACCAGGTCAATGAAGGAGGCACTAAGTGGACTACTGACGAGGCTAAGACCCCTTCGAGGGCCTTTCCTTTACATGAAACAACGCACAAGTGATCTCAATTCTCGCCACTTAGGCCTTGATTTTGTTAATCCACTCTTGAGCCAGCTGATTACATCAGGGAAATTAACCACCCAGGGTAAAAGCTCTTCACACAATGAGATAATGCACCCGTTCATCATTGAAAGACATACAGTGATCTGCTCAGAGGCATTCCATATGTTTGACTGATTACTTCGCCCACACCGTGACAACCGTTCCGGTGCGTAAGGAACACTCATTATGGTCGCTTCACTTAAATCGATACAGTAAATATATCCCTATCACCAATACAAACATCTGAACCACAGAATTCAAAGATATAAAATGGAACCACTCCCTTCATGCATTTTGTTCTAAACCGTAGCACAACCTGTGCGAGGATAAACTTACATGATGTGCATAATCTGTGTGCATGTCAGTTCCACGCCAAGATGGGCAGTCCTTTTCCGCACTACTCTAGGCATTTTATAAAATAACCAGACCCGACAGTTAATTTTAAAACGACTAATTTTTGTCAACGAGCGCATGCTGTCCGTGAAAGTTAGCTAAATAAGCTACAGTGGCAGCCACTACACAATTTGCCATCTCATCTTTCTGCAGACCCCGAAGAGCTGTTTACAAGTTTTTCGAATAATTAGATCTTTAGTCCTAACCCCTAATTACAGTGGGAGGGGTATAGTACAGATAGAATTTCCTTAATAGCATTACATACTCCAAGATGGCATAGGTGCATAGTTTCTGCAGGACAAAGCCCAGCTGGTGCAGTCACGCATGGAAAATGTGCATGGGTGGCCGGGGGGAAAAAATATATACATTTATATATGCACAAAGAAACTGTGCTAGCTTCGTTTTAGAAACTGAACACAACGCAGTCCAAGGAGCGAAAGGCTCTGAAACGCGTTGAGTGTTGTTGCAAATAAAAAGCACGCTTTGAACAGCATATGGGCCGCGGTGTGTTCTGTTTTTGTGGATTGATTGATATATACACATATATATTTATATATATATATA
This sequence comes from Triturus cristatus, assembly GCF_964204655.1. NCBI lineage: Eukaryota > Metazoa > Chordata > Amphibia > Caudata > Salamandridae > Triturus > Triturus cristatus. Next base: position 497,259,012 of record NC_140588.1, read on the forward strand.
TATATAATTTATTTTTTTAAAGTTTGGGTGCTTTGCGTCCACAAGCCATTGTAGCGCGTAGGTTGATGGCCTCACTACGTGTACGCAAAATAAGTGAGTGCAAAAAGTGCCCTGTGAAATAACTTTACCCATGTATAAGGTAATTTGTTTGTACTGGATTGTATGTTTTTCACCTTGCAATGGGCAATAAGGTGATTTCGTTTTCACACCTGGACCTTGATGGCAATTTGCTTAAAACCTGTGATGGTTGTAAAATGTACGACTGGTCACACCTTTTGCACCTCATATTACACTTAACACAGCACCTGAACACGGCAGTTAGTGTACATTTGTAGGCTTGGCGAAAGTACTTGTTGTCCACCTGTAAGTGAAAAAGGAATCCTTACCGGAGACCAACAGTTACTTTTGCCAGCCTGACCTTCAGGGCTGGACTGGGAACCCAAAGCAAACCTGGAAAATGTTGTCAGATCAGCCCCCATACTGTGCATAGGGAGCAAGTACCGCGAGTGATCTTGACCACTACAAGGTCTCCCCCAAACATTTTGGGGAAAAATGGCAGAAACGGTGCTTTCTACAACACATTTTTTATTATATATTCAACTGAATTAGCTTTTTAAGCACAGTAAATTATGATCTTACTGTACACCAGGATGTGACAATCTTTGTAATGGTTCTTCAATGATTCCCTCACTATCACCCCCAACAGTGCATCTCATCTCTCCATAGGCCCTCTCTCACAAGTAATTCATTTGTTTTATTGCGCCTCTCATACCAGTGTAGGACGTCAGAGCATTTTACATCACACACACATATAGGGACAATGAATCATACATGTGTAAATCAGTGTATAGAAGATGTTGCATAAGACAAAGGGGACTACAAGGTGTAGGATTCACATGTCATCCATATTGGTGGGCATTTTTAAATGCTTGGTCTGGAGAAGCACAAACTCAGGATTCAGAGCATAAATGTGCATGATGACGTAACGTCCTCACTATGGCTTAATTTATTTAGTCCAGCTCATCTCAAGGCTCCTGACGGCAGGGATGCTCCCCCACTCTCTCAATGTAACAATGAGTGGGTCTATAAACAGGAAGAAGCAATTCATGTAAACAGTGATGAAAACCAAGGACGTCGCTTCTGAAAGCTCACATGGCGCCCGAAAACAGCAGTCCTTATTTGGACCAAGACAAACAACTACAACTTAGAGTTTATTTCCGAAAGGATTACTGGCGCCCTTTACTTCTGATCTCAGCAGAATGGCTGCTCCCAGTGGCGGGGAAGAGTAGGAAGGGATTAAAGGCGGGTGAGCCCAAAGACCCTCACGAGCCTTAGCAGTGGTGGAACCAACTGTGGTAATGTGGGTAAGAAGTGAAGCACTGACACAACACATGCAATACCTGGACCCACGGACGGCCTCTACTTTCACAGCTTTTCATACTGTGGACTCCTTCGCAAAGAACATACTAGCTTACTGTAATGAAACATTGCAACAAACACTTCCCGGTGATTTATACCAATGGGATTATATCTCTGTCTTTGCATCAATTTGTGTTTATTTGCTTTTGACTTTTACTCAAACCACAATGAAAAATGCTTTCACAAACACACACACACACACAATCACACACACAGAAAATAAGTTAAGAGTCTGATAACCACTGCAAGAGTTTTGCCATCAGCTTCTTTGTGAGTAAGGCAATTGTATGAGGCTACAACTCATGCCTTTTCCACGCACCCTTTCCTGCAAATGGTAAGTATATTAAAGGTAAATGAAACATATATATGTGTGTATATCTCCCCCCCTTTTTGCGATACCATTGCTTTGCATCTGGTCACTAATACCTGCTCAGCATCCGATTGTAAATTGTGAAACGTATATACTTTTTGAATTATAAGTTTGGTCACTAATACCAGTTAATTTTTCCAATTGCTTTTGACAATAGTCCAAATGCCTTTGTAAATGAAACTAGATTAATAAGTCGTTTTCTCACTGTTACTAGGTGATTTGTTTTGTCAAAAAACTAAAAACTACAAATCCCAGAATTCTTTGGTTTTTTTTTCAAACATTGTACATACAGGAAATGCTTTATAAACGTTACAGGAAGTGATACCACCTACCGTGAACAAGGCCGACAAGGCTGAAACGCGTTGGTGTAACAGACGGAAATTCTGTTAAATAATAAATCCTGACAAGGTTCCAGAGTGCGAGTGTCCTTTGTTTGAAAATTGATTATTGGCCGCTGGCTTGGCCCAACACCCGCACCCGCTGTGGAGCGATCCGAACTAAGCCACATTGTTGGAAATATATATATATATATATATATATATATATATATATATATATATATATATATATATATATTATCTACTGGCGGTCGCCAGTAGATAGTTATAGTTAGGACCGTGTTTCCATAGGAAATCTGCAACATTCTATTTGGAATAACTTTGGCGCCGATTGACGAATCCTCGCGAAATTCTCAAAATAGGTGGGGCGCTCCGCTCCGCTCCTTCCCTGAAAGTCTCGGGGGGATTCGTCAAGCGGGGGCTGAGAAAAAGGGGGGGTCCCAAAACGCGTTTTCCCCATGCATTTTTCCATAGGACCTTTAGTCCGAGCTACAGCCCGAACGGCTGAACAGAATTACTTGAAATTTGGCAGAGAGGTAGCCCTCAGGTCAGGGATGTGCCTTTTGAAGGTCTCGTGTAAATCTGTTCAGTATTTCCAGAGAAAATAGCATTTAAATCAATATATATATCTATAGGCGCGCTCCGAGCGCGTACCGTAAGCTTACCGTACGCGCACGCCACCGTGCGCGAGCGCGATTCTGATTGGTTGTTAGATCTTAGTAAACATTCGAATCGGTCGAAACCAGGAAGTGTCGGCCGCCATTTTGTCTCTCGCAGTCTGAGGGGGTGAAAAACAAAGGTGGATACCGTGAAAAGGGGGCAGGGTGGACAGTTCCTGACCCCCTAGCCTTTGTCAGGGGGTCCCAGAAGGACCCCCAAGGGCAAAAATTAATTGTCATTTTTTTTCGAAAAATTGCGGAATGCACGTAGCGTACGCGCACGGCGTAAACGGAAAAATTCCGCGAACTTCGCGTAACGATTCCGTGACTACACGTACCGTGCGCGCACAGCAAAAAATCCATAAAAAAAAAAAATTACAAGTTTCAAGGGTTGTAGAAGATAATAACTGTGATGTACAACTGTATGTAAACATTAATTTTAAAAAAATTAACCATTCCATAATGCAGGATATAGTACATATATTATTTTATACATAGGTTGGATATTATTTTTTACCAAAAATCTCAACAAAAAATTTGCATTTAAAAAACCTTTGAAATTCACTGAAAAAACCATAGGTTTCACACACGTTATAGTTAGGAATTAGCATTTAAAAAACCTTGCAAATTCACTGAAAAAACCATAGGTTTCACACATGTTATAGTTAGCAGGACATTTCACTCGTGAAAAACCAATGAAATTCCCCCGTTATAGTTAGTGCAGGCAACTATAACTCACGCGACCGCAATCCTCTGCTGATGACATCAGATATTACATCACTGATGACATATGTGTTTTTCTGAAAAAAAAATATTTGTATTATATGTATAGCTAAAAATTAATGGAAGAAGACATGGGTAAATAAGTGTCTAAATACAGTGATGTAATATCTGACGTCATCAGCAGAGGATTGCGGTCACGTGAGTTATAGTTGCCTGCACTAACTATAACGGGGGAATTTCATTGGTTTTTCACGAGTGAAATGTCCTGCTAACTATAACATGTGTGAAACCTATGGTTTTTTCAGTGAATATATATATATATACATATACATACACACACACGGATGTGTGCCATGTCGACCTTTCGGTTTTGTCTGCACCAAGGCACTCAGTCTGCAATGGTCTTGGTGCATGGTCTAGGTGAGGGGACCCTAGAGTGGCACAATTCGTGCTGCTTCCCTTAGGGTATCCATCGGCAATGCCAATACTCTAGGTACCAGAGGTACCAATTACTAGGGACTTACAAGAGGTACTGAAGTTGTGCCAATTGAGAAAAAAAGGTACAGTTTAGGGAAAGAGCCCCTGGCAACGGGGATCTGGTTGACAGGGACCCTGTGCACTTCCAGTTGAAATTACATCATTTTCCAGGCACAAAGTGGGGGGTAACAATGTTAAAAAAAAGCACATTCCTACATGGAGTCTCTTGGTGAGTGTCTGGTCGGATACTGTGTTGAATGCTGCTGAAAGGCTGAAGAGGATCAAGGCTGCTGTTTTCCCCGGCAAAGAGGGTCCTGATGTCGTCTGTGGCAGTGATCAGGGTGGTCTTGGGGCTGTGGTTGGTGTGGAAACCGGATAGGGAGGAGTCCAAAGGTAGCTTCTCTCCAGGTGTTCATTGAGTTGGCGGTTGATGGCCGTCTCAAGGACTTTAGCGGGGAAGGGGAGCAGAGAATGGGGAGGTAGTTCTTGAGGTTGCTGGGGTCGGTGGGGGGTTCTTGAGGAGGGGTCTGACCTCTGCGTGTTTCCATCTGTCAGGGAAGGTGGCCGCGGTGACGGATGTGTCGAGAATTTTAGTTGAGTTTGCCGCTGCTTTCCTTGCTCCAGAGGTTGAAGAAGTGGTGGGGACAGGTGTCCATGGGTGCTCTAGAGTGGATAGAGTTCATGGTGGCTGTGGTGAGCGGTGAGCTGTTCCCATGAGGTGAGCAGGTGGTTGTGGGTAGCATCAGTTGGTTTGATGAGGTTGTAAAAGTTGGTGGGCTGGGATTCAAATTTACTGTAGATGGTGGATATCTTGTTGTGGTAGTCCGACAGGGTGTTTCAGAGTTCCTGGAAAGGGGAGATCATGTTCTCGGTGGCTGACGGGCTTGAGAACTCTCTGAAAATGCTGAGGAGTTCCTTGTTATGGTTGGAGCTTGCTTCAATGCGGTCCGCTAGGGTCCCTCTTTTTGTGTCCTTTAGGAGTTGGTGGTATTTGTTGAGGACTGACTTGAAGGTGGCTCGGTCTGTGGGGTCTCTGCTGGTGCAGTTGCGTTTCATAGTACTGAGTTCTAGTGTGAACCAACTGGATTATTTGGTGGATCTTCTGGTCTTGGCTAGCTTGATGGGGGCGATTCTGTTGGCGCAGGTGGTGGTCAAGGCGAAAAATTCTGGATGGCATGTTTGAGGTTGGTTGTGGGGTCGGGCTGGGTGGTGTAGAGGTTGTCTGCCCATTGGGTCTCTGTCACTTTGTTCCAGCTGTAGTGGGAGGAGCTAAAGGGCGTGGTGGGGTGCACAGTGATCCTGCGAAGATGAAGTAGACGATGGAGTGGTCAATTCGAGTGAGTTCTCTGACATGACTGTACTTGACTCTGTTGCTGGTAGTGAAGATCAAGTCAAGCGTGTTTCCTGCGCTGTGTGTGGGGTTGGTGACCAGTTGGGTGAGGCTGATGTTACTCATGCTTTCCAGGAGGTTGGCGGAGGTTGCGTCTTTGGGGACTTCAAGATGGAAGTTGAGGTCACTATGGAAGATGAAGTGCTTGGAGTCAATGGTGAGTGGGGCGAAGTATTCGGGGATAGCATTGCAGAAGCCAAGGTGTGGTCCTGGGGGTCTGTAAGTAAGGATGCCTCTGATGGTAGATTTGGAGTTGAGGTATTCCATGATCAGTGTGGTGTCGTCTTCAGTGATGGTGCAATGGATGTTTTCTTTTTGGATGAATATCTCCTCCATGTTTGTTGGTGCGGTCCTGGAGTATCTTCTTCTAGCCGTTGGGCATTATGATGATGATGTCAGGGGTGGAGATGGAGTTGAGCCAGGTCTCTGTTATTGAAAATGTCGGGGTGAGGGTGGTGATGGTGTCCCAGATTTCGATGCCATGTTTGCAGAGTGATCGGGCATTAAGTAGGAGGCAGTGGAGAAGTTCTGGGTTGGTCGTGGTCAGTGGGATGGGTGTGGTGAGAGTTTCCGTGCAGGCAGGAGGTCCTGAGTTGCAGGCAGGAGGTCCTGAGTTGCAGACAGAGCACCAACGGCAGCAGGTAAAAGGTCCTACCACTGATTGAGGAGACGCGATGCAGCAGTTGTAGCGGCATCTGGGGTCTAGGACTCAGAGCTCTGCAGAGGAATATCTGTAGGTGGCCATAGGGCCAGGGTTCCTGGTGCTGGGTGCGGTCCAGGCATGAACAGGTGCTGATGAGCTTACCTCTGGCACACCAGTGGCACGTCCACTGTGCGGACGTGCTGTGACGTCCAATAAGAATGTCCTGCGAGGTGGGAGAGTAGCTGGGAGGCAGTGGGTGGGGCTGGCAGTAGGTGAGAGGGAGAACAAAACAGCAGGAATTGAGCAGGCAGCAGGGGGAAACAACAAAGAAATAAGTAACAATCAGACAATGTCACCAAAACCAAAATATAACAAATATAGAGCAATATGGGCAGACAAGTAACAACAACAACAACAGGATACAAAATTGGGGTGAAGCAATCAGAGGTAGCAAGGGGAGAAGAACACAGGCCCCTCAAAAGGATTTCTCCCAACAGTCAAAAAATTAAATAAAAAACAAGCAATAGTAAAGCCAATAGGTCTGGTTTATGAATGAAAGTGCCTTTTGTATCATTTATGGTCACTCAAGAAGCCATCATGCATGCACTCTGTCACTCATCTTTTTACTCATGCATCCATTCATCCATCCACCGACCTATGTTCCCTCTAATTTATTTCCTCTGTGGTCGCCAGTGTAGGGTCTATGTGCGCTGCAGGGAAGGCTATGTGCACCAGGAACCAGACTGCGCGTGCGGGTGCAGCGCCAAATATCACTCCAAATCTTTGCTTAAAAAAGTGGAAAAACTGCATTTCCACACATACAGCGCCACGTTAAGGGTCTTAAGGGAGGTTTGCAATTTGGATACACACGCCATGACATGAATTGGTTACACAGGCAAGTACACTTCGGGTTTAGAAAAGCACAAGACTCCAACGGTGGTACCATCATAAGATTTTACTGTTACTTGTTGTATTATATATCTGTACAACTTCGAAATGCGGCTGGGTTAGAATTCGCGCATAACCATCACTGTAGCAAACTCATCAGAAATATAGACTAGCTGCTCAAGGGAACAAGAGGTTTTTCTTGTCTTCATTGCTTGATTTTACTCGCGAGAAAGTGTCACTCGTAGCCGTTGAATGCAGCTCTGCAAGTGCCATGCATTGCGCGTTATACTAATGCATTTAATGAAAGGTTTCCGCATTACCGCAATACCCGCAGTGGTCGAAGCGGGCGGGGCGGCAGGGCACGCCGTGCCCCTACTTCTTTAATTCCAAGGATTACGTTCCCCTACCTTTTTATTTTGAAAATGCGTCCCAGGACTCAAGAAATCGCCATCGCCTATAAATAAAGCTCTGCGTTCCTGGCGTTCGTGACGGGCGGTGAAGTAACAAGACTCTGTCTTTTCCTTCTTGCCCAGAGAAGAAAAAGATAGTGTCCACTTCTACTCTGCCGCTTCAGCTGCCCCCCACACTCTTTCCTTCTTCCCTCTCTTTCTGTCTAGAAGTTCTTCTCTTACTGAAAACCGTGACTTCAAGACAGGGTTCTCACTCTCTTTTCTCTCCTTTCTTTTATTTGCTCCCCTGTGAAATGGATCCAAAAAAGAAAGACACTTTTGCTGGAAATGTCGTATTTTTCTGACATTTTAATTCCAAAGTGCAGCATCGGGAATGAAACGTTAAAAATATGAACAAATAACTAAATAAAGTAAGACAGAGTGGTAGCAAACGGGCCAGATTGATTTTATTCACACCCAAACACATTCGCGCCACTTTTACAGTTAGCCAGTGAAGCGCTATTTTTGTTTTCATGTCTTTGTTTTCCCCGTGCTTGCAACTAGTGCACCAATCCTGGAGGTACGGCAATGTGTGGATTGGAAAAGAAAATGTGTACTGCGTCTCTGCATCCAGGGATGTGGTCTTTTTTCCATACTGCTTACGTTTTGTAAGGATATAAGCAATGGACATTGAAATGGATTCATTCAGGGTCCTGTAGTCATGTAGTTAACTTTTCAGGCAAAAGCACTCACTGATTTCTGAACAATTGGGTTGTAGTTGAAGGCAGTGTGAGTTTTTGTCAGTGGGGCAGTATAGTGTTCAGTGGGGCAGAGGATGTGGAACTATGGCCAGAGCTGCTGAAGAACAAGTTACTTACCTTCGGTAACGCTATATCTGTCAGAAACATTAGTTAGTTAGATTCCTTACCTTAGAATATCCCCAGGCGTCAGGCTGGATCCGGAAAGATTTTTCGTCAGCAATATCCTTGCGCGTCGCTAGGCGTCATCTGCGGCTCCGCGTCCGTCGTCGTGATCGCCGGGATGACGTCGTCGGAGTACTTAAACACCGCCCTCGCGTCAGTTCTTGTACACAGCTTTCCGCACCAGAAACGCAGAGCCATGCAAGAAACCAACACTGGTGCCAAGAATCTAGAGCTCTGAAAAGGGTGACCTTAACCCTAGATGTCAGTTCGCAGAGTGGGGAGGTTGGGTGGGGCGGTAAGGAATCTAACTAACTAATGTTTCTTACAGATATATCGTTAACGAAGGTAAGTAACTTGTTCATCTGAAAGAAACACGTTAGTTAGATTCCTTACCATAGAATAGATACCCCAGCAATACCAACCCCGGTGGTGGGTCTGCGGACCAAGATCACACCAGGAAGTCCTGGAGAACGGAACGGCCAAAGAAGCCGTCTCTACGGACTTAGCTGTCCAGGCAGTCTTGCTTGGCAAACGTGTGCAGCGAGGCCCATGTTGCTGCCTGACAAATGTCCTGCAGAGGGACTCCCCGTCCCAGGGCAGTAGTAGCCGCTGTGGCCCGAGTGGAATGGGCCCTCAGCCCCACAGGGGGTTCCTTCTTAGCCAAGGAATAACAGGCCTTAATGCACAAAACGACCCACCGAAAGATGGTTCGGTTGTGCACTGCCCGCCCCTTCTTAGCGCCCACGTAGCCAACAAAGAGTTGGTCGTCCACCCGGAACTGTTTTGTGCGGTCTAGATGGAAGGACAGCGCTCGTTTTGGGTCCAGGCGGTGGAGCCTTTCTTCCTCTTTCGAGGGATGCGGAGGCGGAAAGAAGGTGGGCAATGTAACAGACTGGCCAATGTGAAAGGCAGTTACCACCTTAGGGAGAAAGGAAGGACGAGTCCTGAGAACAACATTGTCCGGATGGATAGAGAGGAAAGGAGGCTTAGAGGATAGAGCCTGGAGCTCACTCACCCTTCTGGCAGAGGTGATGGCAACCAGGAAGGCATTCTTAAGAGTCAGAAGACGAAGAGGACAATTATGAAGTGGCTCCAAAGGAGCGCACATCAGATAGGTTAACATCAGGTTCAAATCCCACTGAGGCATTACGAAAGGGACAGGAAGAAACATATGAGTAATGCCTTTAAAAAATCGAGCAACAACAGGGGACTTGAAAAGAGAAGGCTGATCAGGAAGCCATAAGAAAGCAGAAACAGCTGAACGATATCCCTTGAGGGTGCCCAGAGCAGAGCCCTGCTGGGCCAGGGAAAGAAGAAAGAGGAGAACTTCTGAAAGAGGGGCGGAAAGAGGATCCACAGCCTTTGCTGTGCACCATGCCACAAATGTATTCCACCTGCAGGCGTATACTGTTTTAGTGGAGGGACGCCTGGCTGCCAGAATGACATCACAGACTTCAGGAGGCAAGTCAAATGGCATCAACTGCCGCCGCTCAATCTCCACGCATGGAGGTGGAGGCTGGACACGTTCGGGTGGAGGACCCTCCCCTGGTGCTGCGATAGAAGGTCCTCCTGAAGAGGCAGTCGAATCGGGGGATCGATTGACAGACTGAGTAGCTCGGGATACCAGTATCTTCGTGCCCAATCCGGAGCCACAAGGATGACTTGGGCCCGGCCGCGCCTGATAATCTTCAGCACTCTGGGCAGAAGTGGTATAGGCGGAAAGGCGTACAACAGACCGCAACTCCACTCGCGACGAAAGGCGTCGCCGAGCGAGTGCCGCCTTGGAAATTCCAACGCGAAGAACTGATGACATTGCGCGTTCTCTTCGGTGCTGAATAGATCTAACCAAGGCACTTCCAACTGCCGAAAGAGGCCTTTACGCCACGTCCGAGTTCAGACGCCATTCGTGATCCATCATGCACCGGCGGCTGAGTTTGTCCGCCCTGGCGTTCAGAGAACCTGCCAGGTGTTGAACCACCAGGGTGATGCACTGATGTTCCAGCCATGTCCAGAGGCGCAGAGCCTCCTGACAAAGGGTCCACGAACCCACCCCGCCCTGTTTGTTGCAATACCACATGGCGGTGGTGTTGTCCGTGAACACCTGCACCACACTTCCCCGGACAGAGGGAAGGAATGCCTTCAGTGCAAGCCGGATCGCCCGAAGCTCCAGAAGGTTGATATGGAGCCGGGACTCCGCCGCAGACCAGAGGCCTCTGATCTCCGCCTCTCCCATGTAGCCGCCCCATCCCAGGAGGGACGAATCCGTCACCACTACGTGCTCCAGGTGGGGAAGGAAGAAGGGTCTGCCACTGGCCCAATCGCGGTCCGTGAGCCACCACTGTAACTGCCTTGCAGTGCCCTCCGAGATCAGGAAGTGGTCGGACAGGTTGCCCGCATCCGCCACCTGGCGTGATGTACCAGCAGGATGCAGGAGCCCATCAGACCCAGCAGCCGCAGCACCAACCTGACCGAACAACAGTATAAAGGCTGAAAGATCGGAATCAGAGCCTGGATATCCCGAACCCGCTGTTCCGGAGGATAGACCCGAAACTGCGCCGAGTCCAGAACGGCTGTGATGAAAAGGAGCTTTTGGGAGGGACTCAGATGCGACTTCGGCACGTTGATGGAGAACCCCAGCAAATGCCGGAGGTCGGCCATAGTCTGGAGGTGGGAGACGACTGTCCGGGGCGAGTCTGCCTTCAACAGCCAGTCGTCGAGATAGGGGAAGACTGGAACCCCTAGTCTGTGCAGATGAGCTGCGACCACCGCCATCACTTTAATGAACACCCAAGGGGCACTGGTGAGGCCGAAGGGGAGCACCGTAAACTGAAAGTGCTCGTGGCCGACCGTGAACTGCAGGTAACGCCGGTGGGCCGGCAGGATGGGGATGTGGAAATACACGTCCTGCAAGTCCAATGCTACCATCCAGTTTCCAGGGTCTAGGGCAGCCAGAACCTGAGCTAAGGTGAGCATCTTGAACTTCTCCTTTCGGAGGAAGGTGTTGACGCTCCTGAGGTCCACGATAGGGTGTAGGCCCCCTTTGCCCTTCTTGGGAACCAGAAAGTAGTGGGAATAACAACCCCGACCTACTTCTGGGCCAGGAACGCGCTTGATGGCCCCCCTTGGCCAAGAGGGCCGTAACTTCCTCCCGCAGAAGTAGCAAGTGATCCCCCGACATGCGGTGGTACTGTGGTGGCATGGCTGGAGGGGTCGCCTCGAAAGGGAGGGAGTAGCCCCTTCGGGCGATTTGCAGTACCTACCTGTCTGACATGATGGTACGCCAGTGGAACAGGTGATGGCGAACCCTGCCTCCCACTGGCGTGGAATGGGCCTGAAAGGTCGGACTAGGAAGACTTTGAGGCAGATGCTGCTGGGGCAGATGTGGGCTGACCGGCTCTCTGTCCCCCCTGCTCCTCATCGGCGGAATCCATGTCCGCGATGAGGCTTGTTCTGCGGCCTGTGGCTAGACGGACATGTGGGGGCGCCCCTTCCTTGGCCACGAAAGGGGCGAAAAGCGGAAGTTTGCGGGCGCGGGGCTGAAAGGCCCAAGGACTTGGCCGTAGCCCTGGAGTCCTTAAAGCGCTCCAGCGCACTATCCACTTTGTCACCAAAGAGGCGACGGCCATCGAAGGGCATGTCCATGAGGGTGCTCTGGACATCCCCGGAGAAATATGTGGATCTCAGCCAGGCGTGGCGATGAATCGCCACCGTCGTCGCAATCGCCCTACCTAGCGAGTTTGTGGTGTTAAGCCCACATCAAATGGAGTACCGTGCTGCATCCCGCCCCTCAGCAAGAGCCTGGGCGAGCCATGTCCTGGCCTCCTCCGGACACTGGGGCAGTACGTCCGCCACCGTATCCCACAAGGCGTGGGTGTAACGGTCCAAAAGGCACGCGGTGTTGATAGACCGCAACCCCAAACTGAGGGAGAAAAACAGCTTCTTTCCAAACTGTTCCAACCTTTTGGATTCCCGATCTGGAGGAGCGGACGGGAAGGCGGTCTGGGATGTAGAGGCCTGGATAACCAGGTTCTCAGGGTTAGGGTGCACCGACAGAAAGCTGGCGTTGCCCGGTGCAGGGCGGTGGCGCCGGGCCACGTTCCGGTCCACAGCAGTGACTGTGGAGGGCTTGGACCAGGTGCCCAACAGAACATCAGTCAGTACTTCATTGAACTGCAGTAGAGGCTCCGAGGAGCTTACTGGCAGTTGAAGCACTTCAGTGAGGAGGTTAGTCCTCACAGCCGCTGCAGCGAGCTCCAGATGAAGAGCTTCGGCAGCCCTGCGCAGCACCACAGAATAGGTAGCACCCTCCTCCGCAGCCACGGAGGGAGGAGAGATGAAGCCAGTGTCAGGGGAGGTGTCGAGACCACTGGCATCCCCCAGCTCTTCTGCCCAGTTCTGACTTAACTGGCACTGCTGTGCCAGAGGGTCCTCAGTCCCCACCCAGTCATCCCTGTCATCTGACTTCTGGTAGACAGGCTGAAAGGTTGGAGCCGGGCGGTAGATGAATTGCTCATCCATCGGCGACGGAGCCGGGCGGCACCGCTCTGATGCCGGACCCAGACCGGGGCTGAACCTGGGGACGACGTCGTCTGAAGCCGGGGGTGGCACCAAAGGGGTCGGCGCTGGCGGAGGGGTCGTAAGGTCAACCGGGATCCAGGCCTGGATCCCACGGGGGTCTGCGGTGTCGGGACCTCCCAGTCGGACCTGCGGGGCCCGAAGGCGCGCCGGCAGGCCTCGACGGCGGAGCGAGACTCCTCATGGCCATGAGGAAGTCTCGGATCTCGCTCGGAGTCGCATTAGGCCCAGGGACCGGAGGGTATGGGGCCGGATGCGACTCCTGCGGCTCCGACAGAGCCGCACGGGTGGTACCACCCGAACCCTCAGCCGAGTCGCGCGACCGGCGAGGGGAGTCAGAAGAGCGATGTTGCCTCTTCGACTTCTTCTTACTGTGCCGCGACTTACCGGAATGCGAGGACTTCGATCCCAACGAGCGGTGATGGCTGCGGCTCCGCGACCAGTCCTTCGACCTCCTCCTCGACCGGGACCTTGAGCGGCGCGGAGCCGACTGCCGGATCTCGAGCAGCTTGCAGGACCGCTCCCGCCTCGCCTTCGACGTCAAGGCCCGGCAGTCGAGGCACGACTCGGCATCATGGTCGGCCCCAAGGCAGTAGAGACACCGACGGTGGTGATCCATGACCGACATGAGGCGGTGACAGGCGTCGCACGGCTTGAACCCTGGCATCCCTACCGGCACCAGGAGTCGAGGTCAACTCGAAAGAGGAACCAAAAAAGTTCAAAAAGTTTATTCAAAAGGTGACTAAAAGAGTATGCTCTTCCCGGATCTGCGCTTACTGGCGTGGAAAAAAGAAGAACTGACGTCAGCGCGCGAGGGCGGCGTCTAAGTACTCCGACGACGTCATCCCGGCGATCACGCCGCCGCCGCCGGACGCGGAGCCGCAGACGACACCTAGCGACGCGCAAGAGTATTGCTGACGAAAAATCTTTCCGGATCCAGCCTGACGCCTGGGGATATTCTAAGGTAAGGAACCTAACTAACGTGTTTCTTTCAGATTTTGGAACTAGGAAGGTTCAGCCTTAATAACCAGTCCACCAGACCACTCTCCTAAGAGAGCACAATCCCATGCTAGAACTTAGAAGGCTTCGGAAGACCTTAGAAGCCCTGGTGTCTTAGCACAAGCAGGTGGACCCTAGCGTGGCAAGTGTAGGTTAACCTTCAAGGCTTGTCCACGACAATCCATACTGAAGTTCACCTACAGTCTTGCGGGCAGGCCTATGAAGCAGCACACCCTAGAACAACAGTGACTCTGTCACTGAGGTCCCAGGACCCTTGAGAAGGCCCAGCTCTAGGGTGGTGCAACCGGTATGAACGCACCGGGTGCTGATTTTGGGTGGAGGCATTATGTTTGCAAGTATATTATGGTTTGAAAAGCGCTTACTGTCTTCTCCCTGGCCTCCAGCAATTTTCAGCAACAATAAAAATGCCATGATGACTCTGGTGATTAATGTTCTTCCTAGAGAGAGATCGGAATTTTGTCTAGTGGAAGTTTTGACTCATGGAAAGGTAGCTCAGAGGGATAATGTGCCTGCTGCAAAGAAAATGTACCATGCAGATCACAAAGTGCACATAATGTAAATAGGTCAGTGGGTTGCTGCTTTTATCAGAGAGATCCTTTTGTTACTTGCAGTTTATACGTTAAAATCCTAATATAGAACAATACGCTATTAACTCTCATCTAAGAGCTGCATGCAAACTGCAAGTTATAAATTAGAGTGTTATGTTTTTTCCCCAGTCTTTGATTATCCTAATGTTGCAAAAAATGTTCTTTTGGACAGAAGTCAATTCTGATTATTAAAGAGAACCCCCAACCATGGTATTACATTTTAAATTCTGAGCTTGTGTTTCTCCAGACCAATCACTATTAAACTATATGGCCTACTAGTATGGTTGTCATGTGACTCCTACGCCTTGTGATCCTTAGTCCTATGTAACATTTTCTATACAGTGATTTACACACATATTGATTGTCTATGTGTAATGTGTGTAATGTAAAGTGCTCTGACACTCTACAATGGTATGAGTGGTGCTGTAAATCAAATTAAATGTATCTGATAGAGAGTGTGGGTATGGAGACTTGAGGGGCACTGTTAAAGGGTGGTAGTGAGGGAATCCATGGCAGAGGTGGTCATTGGGGGGCCACTAACAAACATTAATGCACAGGGCACCACCAGTGCTAAGGCCAGCCCTGCCCTTGAGGCCAGTCTGCCTCTCCCATAGGTACCTCCATTGGCCTTTTTTCAGCGGTAGTAGCTGCAACTCACCAGGGATTGGCAATGCAGCATTTGCACGCACACCAAACTAAGTTCACAAACTTCACATTCTCTCTGCTTCATTCACAAGCACTTTTAACATGTGCTGCCTGCTGTGGGGCCACGGGAATTAATTATACAGCAAAGGAGGACAAAATTATGCCTCAGTGTTGACTAAATTATGCATTAAAAAAAGGCTGCAGCATAATACAGTACATTTTCTGATATTTTATTATTTTGACATGTGTACACATGCTAACAGTCTCTGGAATGATTTTGCCTTATTAGTACCAGTGTAACATACAAATGCAGCAGTGAGAAAGGTGATCAGTCAACCTTTGCAATAAGCCATCCACTCCGCAGCAACACAAGTCACATTTTTTATTAACTTTTGATACGTTTGAGCTATAAACAATTTATTAGTTTAAATGGTCAGATCATGCAGCAGATCTTGCATTATGAGGCAAATATGGCAGAGCCATAATTATATCGAAAACATTTGCAACCTAGGATATTTTGCCATTCATGTTTGAACTGCTGCTGTGGAAAAAGGGAGAAGTGCTGATGAAAGAAACTCTATGGCTCAGAGACAAATGGCTTGTGCTTCCACATTTTATCGTAGTTGGGAAATTCTGTGATTAGAAGCATATCCCACTTTGTGAATGTGTTTTAATGTAAATAACTCATTATAACCTTAAATGATCATGTGTATCCATTGGTTGATTAAACTGGGCAGTGAAATGCCAAACAAATACTAAAAATTGGGATGTTTGCGCATTCTGGCCACACGTCTGGCTCCGTCCACTTTTCCAATCCTTGGCTTATTCCTGCCCTTTGATTCTCCACCCACAGTTCCCCAACTTATTTTCCCCCACTTCGACCACTGAATGCACGAGATTGTCGCACAATGAATGACACTTGGCTGGGCTGTTACAGCATATTCACAGCATGTTAATTAAAGCAGAGTGTTGAGCTGCGTCTTGCGCTGTCTCGAATAAGTGGTTGCACTGTCGTGGCTGCATTTGATGGCAATATGTTTGAAAGGAGCAATCCGGGTCAATGGGGCTCAGTGGAGAGTAGCGCAATGTAGCCGCTGCTTAGAGCGCATTAATAAAGTAAGTGAGCCTGTAGGGAGACTGGCGCATAAAAAAAAAAATGTAAAGGCTTAGAGAAATGTGCCCACAGTTCTCTAATTCATTTCTTCACGTCGTGATTATGTTAAGGGAGCATCAGAACTGTAGTTTTGGCTGGCGTGGTTCTTGTGCGAGGGATGGGGGCCTCCCCCACTTCTGCAGCGCTGCTTGTGCTAGAGGCTGTTGTATATTTAAGGCCTTTACTCTTACAAATACTTTGCAAGGTATCTAATATCGCGCTGCTCCAAAGAAAGTTCACCATTCAGAGGAACGGCTAAAGATGCAATGTGCACCCCTGCGGTATCAAATGCAGCGCTTTGCAGAATGTCTTCCAAAAAATTGAAATACATAAGATATTGAGTCACCTGGTGCTGCTGCCTGCATGTGAAGGCTGAAGACGGGCCTTTCCCACTGTCCGCAGGAGTGTCCATGTTTCATGAGAAGAAAATATTGCACTGTGGGGGGAAAGGCTTGTTATTATGGTACTGCAGACTTATTTTATGCGGTCTCCTATTGCAAAAAGCAGGTGGAATGTAGCATGGAGGCGTCCGGGTAATAAGATATTAATATTATTAATATTTTTAGCAGACGAGTATTCTGTGCGGAAAACTATGTAAATAGGATATTTCTATTTAAAAGGATCAAAATAAGTAGAGGATCCGCGCAAGGGAGTCAGTAGCCTGCATGGCGATTGATGTGAAAAGTTAAGGTACTTTTCGGAGCAGGGCGGACCTGGCACCTGTCGGGTGTGGGAGCAGAATGAGTTCAGACCAGCTACAAAGTTGCACGTGTCTGTCAACATAGTTAGCCCATTAATTTAAATTGAGTACTTTTGGTGACAATGCTGTGGGATATAAGTATGTGTTACAAACAGAGGTCAAAGCAGTCGGGATCGGAGGGGCATGACGTGCCGTAATTTTCTATTTATGAGAACCGTTTCCTTGTTATGAAAAGACAATTGCAGAATTTGCTGACACCAGTTCTTGCAAACATTCTTGAAGCTGATCAGGAGAAATGCTGTGGTTTTGACACGTTTTTTACAGAAACTAGTGATATTCTAAATCGAATAATATTCAAGTCCAAAAGCACGACGTCGTGCTTTTGGATTTGCTGCATTTCTTTTCTCAATAGAGAGAGGCTGCGGACTGATTGTGGGCATTTGTGAAAGTATTCCTGTTAATCACAGCGCCCGTTATGTACTGCAATTAACATAAATATTTTCACAAATGCCCAAAATCAGCCCACAGCCTCTCTCTATTAAGAAAAGACATGCCCCAAGTCCAAAAGGATGACATGTGCTTTACACGTCCTGCTTTTGGACTTGCTGCATTTTTAATGGATCCCGGCTGCGGGCTGATTGTGGGCCTTTGTGAAAGGATTCCTGTTAATTGCAGCACTGTCATGCGCTGCAATTAACGTAAAATATGGCCAAAAATCAGCACCCAGCCGCGCTCTATTTAGAAAAGAAATTAGGCAAGTCCGAAAGCACGTCGTGTAAAGCCCACGTTGTGCTTCTGAACTCAATAGAGAGAGGCTACGGGTTGATTGTGTACATTTGTAAAAGTATTCCTGTTAATTGCAGCGAATAACGGGCGCTGTGATTAACAGGAATCCGTTCACAAAGGCCTCAGGCAACCGGGAAATTGCAGTTTTTCACGCTTGCGTTTTAAAAGCGGGCGGCGGCACGTACGTCTGCGCGCTTCACAAGGGACACTGCGTGCTCGGTGCCTTAAAGGTGCGCGGGCGGGCAGGCACCCACCTTACAGGGAACACTGCCACCAACTCATTCTTGCATTTACCCTCTGGCACAGCCACACTAAAACACACACACACACTCAACAACATATGCAAGATAAACTAAAAGAATACAAGAATAAAAAAGAAATCATGCTGTGTCTAAGCAGTCGAATGATTGCTCTAACACAACTACACATAGCAGCAGGTGTATGTCATAGCAAGGTGGTGTAAAGAGTCTATTTTTGTTTTAAAGTTCCAGCATGGATGCCTTATTTAGAACAAACAAGTTGGCCATCTTGGAATGTTAAATAGTAATGCACAAGGCCAACAACATTCTATAACGGTCTCCTGGTTTAGAGGAAGTGTCCATGTGGGATGTGATGCATTACAGATTAAATGAGTGGCAAGCAAAACACCCATTAGCACTGCATGGAGACTGTCTGTACCCTCTCAAGAAACATTAAAAAAGAGGAGAAGGAAAGAAAACTATAAAAGGATTAAATTGATCACCAAAGGACTGGCTAACCAGCCCTGACACTTAAGCATACTCATTTTTTAAGTGGATGTACCCCAATCCGAAAATGCCATTATTCACAGTGCACTTATGTTGACTGAGCCGTACCCCTTGAAGTATGCTCTCATGACTGGAAGTAGAGTGCAAATGACACTCAGACAGATCAATGGCCGAACAGAGCTGACCCAAAGCTGATCTTGAATCGTAGGTATTGACTGTGTGACTGCAGGACAGGAATGTGAAAACAGACAGCCTGCCGGTCCAGCGCTACAATCCAGTCAATCTAGATCTGATAGAACATGGACCAATATAAGCATCTTAAATATTTCCAAATTCAGGAAGAAATTGAGAAGGTGACTATCTCAACTAGGATGAAGGCTTCCATCCTTCTTCAGCACCAGGAAATAACAGGTGTAACATCCATTCCCTATTTTCAATATTGGGACCCTCTGTGTAGCTCCTTAGCCCAAAACAGCATGGACCTCCTGCCACAAAATGAACAATTTGTCCTCCGACCGTTACTCTGATGAAAGTGGAATATTCAGCGAATCTGAGAAAAACTGTAAAGCATATACTTGCTGGACTACCTTTCAGATGTAATTCTCTGCAACCTGTGGTGTAATATCATATCCTGCCTACAATGGGATAGCCATGTTCCACCCTGGGCAGGAAAAAGTGATTTAGGGCCTGGATATTGTTACTGGATCCCTGACCGGGCCACAAAAGGACTGGGAAACCTGTTGCTGTGGAGGTGGGCCTTGGCGTTGTTTTTGAGCAAACCCCTGAAGAAGCATCAAAAGGGGCAAAATTGGGGGGGATATTTCTGCACAGGTGCAAAAAGGTAGAGGGAATGTGCGTGCCCCTACTTTTTTTGACGAGCTCCACAGCGGAGTCTGCCTTATCACTGGAGTGATAGGTGCTGTCTAATGGCATGTCCGTTAGTGACACCTGAACATCACCTGAGAAGCCTGTAGAACTTATCTGCATGTGATGCCGAAGCACTACACTAGTACCGACTAATCTGCCCAATCAGTGGTGTCCAGGATAGAACAGATGACATACTTTGCAGCCTCCTGACCATCTTCAATGGTCTGGGCCAAATTAGCCATGAACTCCTCTGGGAAAATTTCTGCAGTAGAGACCCATAATGCTTGGGTGTAGAGCCCTAGCAAGCAATTGGCATTGACTGATCTAAGGGCAAGGCTGACTAAGGAAAACATCCTTTTTATCAACACCTCCATCCTCTTCGACTCCCTACCTGTGGGGCTGTTGGGATGGAACTGGCATTGACTCAGCTGGTGGAGGTTTGTACCACCAGGCTCTCAGGAGAAGAGCTGGCTTATTGCGATGTGCTACTTGTCAATTCACCAGTGGGAACAAACAAATACACAGTGCCTTCTAATTGCTGGGAGAGCACTTTCTTTTTTTCATTGGCACAATGGCGTGGCAACAGCTTTTTAGGGCAGGACATCACATAACCCCTGTGTGCCGGACAGTGCGTGTGCTCTCTATAAGCTTCTGTGGTACCGCACGCCCCGTATGCAACACCGTAACAAACACACCCACTCTGCAGGGTAGGATCATGCATGCGCCCTCCACACACACCGATGCTTTGTGTCTGTGTGTGGCAACAGCTTTTTAGGTCTTGCTGAGGACCGCGCTTGTTTTTAAGTTACATATGCGGTCCACTTTAACTTTCGGGACCGTAATGTTTTTTTTAATTACTTTAAAAAGCGCTGCACCCGCTAGGGACACTGTGCTCACTTTATTTATATTTTCGCCGCATCCACTTCAGGGACACCGCCCTCTGTTTTTTACTGAGGCCGGGGGGATTCCTCGTGGTTCCACACACGCGATGCAATAAAAATCATCTTTCATGTGAGCTCCGAGAAAGAAAGGCTCCGAGGCGGCCATCGCTCCAGTTCCGGACAAGACATTCGCCCCCTGCTTTAAAGGCGACACCGTGTCTTAAAGCTTGTGGTGTTCGCCCCCCAAAGGATGAAGGACAGCGCTGTGTGCCTCCCAGGCTGAAGGACGGCGATGTTCATCATGTTCAGCTGTATGCAGTGTGCCCCCAGTCTACAGTAAGTGCTGTGCAGCCCCTGAGGTCCTGCAACTTCTGTCTTGTGTAGGGCGTTCTGCTGCTTCTGTCTGCAGGACATCACATAACCCCTGTGTGCCGGACAGTGCGTGTGCTCTCTATAAGCTTCTGTGGTACCGCGCGCCCTGTGTGCAACACAGCAACAAACACACCCACTCTGCAGGGTAGGATAATGCATGCGCCCTCCACACACACCAATGCTTTGTGTCTGTCTGAGGGCTGCTGCTTGTTCTTTTTGATGCTCTGCTTCGTTGCAGTATGTATTTTAAATGTGCACACTTTTGATGCGGCTGCAGCTTTCACTTTCGCGTGCCCAGGGACGAGTCCTCTTCACATCCACACCCTAGAAGTGGTGCCTCCCGCTCACGAGCGGCTGGGTGGCTCTTGTTTACCCCACACTACCCAACCCCACCATCTTCGGCGCCCTGTTCCGGTTTTTGTTGCTCACAATCTGGTCACCCTAATTTAAACCTCTGCCCTTTAGGCCACACGCAGATCTCTGATAGCTCCACCCACCGAGCTATGGTGTCCACAACAACGGACCTTTCAAGAAATGTAGGGTTTTTATAATAAACAAAAGCAGGGTGTAATTGTCAGAATGGTATGGGGTCTGGAGTTAGTAACTAAGGCCAAAGGCTTCATACATTCTCTGTAGTGATCTCTGGGTAACATGCACATGACAGCGTGCATTCCCGAACAGCTCAGGTGGCTAACGTACCTGCAGCAAAAATTGGTTTATAAGCAGCAAAGCCCTCACAGAAAGAGTGCTCGGGCGAGTATGAGCTTGATGCAGAAATCTGCATATGCTGGAGTAAATACATTCTAACACAGGGAAAATAGTTCAGGGGGCAAATGTGCCCGCTACAAGGATTGGTGTGTAACCTGCATGTCTCTGGTTCCAGTTCAACCAGGGCCTGCTGTCATCCTTTCGAAGAAGCGGAAAGAGAACAGTTGAAAGCCTTTCCTTTTTTTAAAGACATTTTAATTGATTTCCATTCTTCCTACCTGCCATTCTTAAGACTGATACTCCGCCGTTGAACCCTGTAAGGAGCCTTGACACCATACATACTTATCGCTGGTGTCATTGTTAATTCTGATGCTGTGTGGTATAGTGCTTCTTCTGTCGTAAAGCGCTCTAATCCCTCCCCCAATGCCCACACTATACAAACCTTATGGATACGTGAATAATAAGATAAATAAATGCATACATACATAATGAGTAGTACTAGTACCTGTTTCAAAAACACCAAGATATTACTCAGATAGGTGTGGAAAACATGACGTGGTTATCGCTGTTATATTCTAACAATTAGCCGTGCCAACTGAGACACTTGTGGAGATCTTCTAAGCAACCTCCCAGCCTCCAACGCTGCAAAACATCTGGAGAAGGCACCCTAGAAACACCCCTCATGCCCCCTGCCCCTGTAATGGGATTTATTTCACAGGACTTCCTGGTTCTACCGCACTGGCTTCATTTTGATCTTAGAACATTTGCCGTGAGGACAGCAAGAGTGGCCCCTCCCAGAAAAACCCCTAAAACCTGTAAGATTAACGCAAGCTTTGACAGTGGGAATTACCCTAATCACTTCCTGTGCAGCCGGGAGGGCCAGTGTGAGACTTCCAAACAGAGGATAGGGTGGGCACACACCTACTGCCCCTCAGCCCCGCCCCACCCCCCAAGCAGATACAAGGGGGTCATTCTGAAAAAGCATTAGCGGGGCAGCTAGCAGCAACCCCCATTCACCGGACCCCACTCCTGACTGGGATTGGTGGGCTGGCTGCATGAAGTACTCTCTGTCTCTCTCGTGTCACATCAACAGTTGGAGATACAGACGGGACTGGAGGCCTCAGCTGTTCACCCAAGGCCAGACATTCTGATCTCTAACTTGCAGGAGCGGGACGGCAAAGAGCCATAGATAGGAGCAGCCCCAGAGAAAACAAGCATTTGCAATACAATAGGTCTCGCATTTACACGAGTTTAAGCTATTGGCATTGTAAATGACAATGCCTTTTATTTATGTTTTAAAAACCAAAATATAAATAAAAGGCTTTGGGCCATATGTAGGTGGGCTAATACCGGTCGGTAACAGCCGAAAATCGGTACATTTCCCGTTACCGACCGGTATTAGCCCTTTGCGATGTAGGAGGCTGGATTTAAGGATTCGGTAATTTACCGATTCGCTATTTTAAGGAATCGGTAAAATACTGATTCTGTAATTTAAGGAATCAGTAAATTACCGAATCCTTAAATCATATGTAGGGAGCACTCAAGTGAGTGCATTTTTGGTTTAAGGGTTCGTTATTTACCACCAACTACAAGTTGGTGGTAAATACCGAATACCTTTTAAAAAGCAATTTTGTGCTTTTTTAAAAGTGCCATGTGGCAGACATACATGCCCTTAGTATGTGCGCCACATGTGCACACATGCACGATTCAGGGGTGCAACAGGGTGTCAATGTGACACCCTGCCACCCTTGAATATGCTCCCCCTATTACCGATTCGGTATTTACCGAATCGGTAATAGTGAATGGCTTCCTATTCATTCCTATGGGCTTCCAGGCCCATAGGAATGAATGGAAAGGTATTCCTTATTACCGATTCGGTAAATAACGAATCGGTGATAACGAATTTTACTGAATCGTTATAATTTACCGATTGTTTACCTACATTCTATTTACCGATTCTTAAATACCGAATCGGTAAAATTCGGTATTTAGGAATCGGTAAATAGAAATTACCTACATATGGCCCTTTGTCATTTACAATGCCAATAGCTCAAACTCGCGTAAATGCAAGACCTATTGCATTGCAAATGCTTGTTAATTTTCTTGTTACAGTAAGAGATGGTACAGGCAGCGAGTCAAATCACTCCTATGAAGCTAATAGTCGTACTGGAAGCAGGTCATCTGTTGGCACCAAGTCCTGGCGGAAGAAAGTGCTGGAGCGGTACTTTACTAGGTGTAGGTTAGTGCAATATTTTTGCATCATCTATCACCAGAGTTAGGAGACTGCAAAAATGCAGCAGTCAATTGTGACATCATAAAAATCAGTACAATGCTAAACACTGAAAAATATTGATCTCCCTTTAGGCAAAGCTTCTGCTTGCAGTCCCTAAATGTCATTGTGCTGCTACTCCTGGCCCAGCTCCGGTGAAGAGCTGGAGTTACATATGCACCATTTGGTTTCAAAAGTAAGGGAAGAAAGACCGCAAAATGTCATGGTGTACCAAGGTAGAGGCCACCCTATGGGGGAAGAAAATCCATAGGTTTTCTGTCCCAATGTACAAATCCTCTAACGTGCTCCTGTGATAATCACAAGTGTACATTTAGTCATTGGGAGTGTGCATATAAATGCACTAGGAATAGTACGCCTGAAAGTATATGGCATGAGTATTCCTAGGGATTTTTGCAATTTCACAGGAAATTGAAAATCTACTCAAATTGGGAGCGTATGTCTATGGGTAATTTCTGACTCCCCACTGTGGCCCTGAGACCAGGAGGACTACAAACTGCGCAATCTCCTCGATCTAAATTACGCACCACAGAGATACAAATTATGCAGGGTTCGATGCATACCAGGGGCCAGATGTACGACGGAAAATTGCATGCGCAATCGGGTTTGCGACCCGTTTGCGCATGCAAAAATCCACTGGGCCATCTACTAACACTATTTTGCAAGTCGCAAATAATATGCGACTCGCAAAATAGTGTATTGCGATTCGCCTTTAGGAAGGGGCGTTCCCTTCCTAATAGTGACCTCATGAGACATGTACGAATGTTTTGCGACCGCAAACACTCTCAATTTACTGCCCCCTTCAAGAGGGTGGTAATGCAATCGCAATAGGGAAGGGGTCCCATAGGGACCCCTTCTCCATTGCAAATGCAGGGGAAATATTTTTTAGGGGCAGGCACTGCCCTTAAAAAATGTAACGAAAACGTTTCATTATGTTTTTTTTTCAAATGCATCCCATTTTCCTTTAGGAAAATCAAGCTGCATTTAAGAAAAAAACTGCTTTATTTAAAAGCAGTCCCAGGCGTGGAGGTCTGCTAAGCCCAGCAGGCCACCATACCTGGGAGGGCCAGCAATTCTCAATGGGGTCGCAAATGCCTCATGAATATTGATGAGGCATGCAATTTGCGACCCCATTGAGAATCGCAAACAGTGTCTCTGACACTGTTGTACATGTCATTTTGCGGGTCGCACATTGCAACTCGCAATTGAGCACAATTTGCGACTCACAAAAAAACATGGTCGTACATCTGGCCCCAGTGTGTGTAATTTGCAACCCTTTCTGTTTTACGTTCTCCAAAATGGGGAATAACTTGCTGATACTTCATTTTATTACCCATACTGATCTTTGCAAAGGGCGCGTATGGATAATGTGGCCCCCTGACATGAGGCAGATTTCACCTCATGAAAATCAGCCAGATAAAATCCCCACTGTATGAGAATTGCCCCAAGGTTCTAGCGCCACTTTGAGCGCAGACTTCGATCTGCACCCGACTCATGACTATGGCCTAGATGTTTGTAAAAGAGACCCACTGTAAATTTCCAGGACACTAATATAAACAGAACCCTGCTCCCCTAGTTATATGGATTTTAAATGAACCAGGTCAATCTTCTGTAAAATGTTTATTTTTGTGGTACATTTCTTTATTGGTATTTTTCCAGTTATAACATTAGAGGTTACATTCTATCTTTCAAAACACTGCAAAATGTTTCTGACCCTACTGTAAATCCCCAAACCTTACCGCTAATCATTGTTCGGTTTCTCATAATTAAACTAGTAAGAGCATATGCTTTAGATTACAGTACGGCAAAACACACACTAAAGCTGCAAATGCTGAAATGGCTGCCTTGTCGGATGCAACTCCTGAAGAAATTCATCATAAAAGTATATTTGTATTGAGTACATAAACATAGAGGGCAGAGCTTTGAAACACAATCTTCAGGTAATCTAAATATTTGCATGACAGTCAAGAGCAGGGCAGGGTTTAACAGGAAACAAGGGTGCCACAGTAGCAGCTGCTCGCTGTGAGGTTTCAATTAAGCATAACCATATGATAGGGAAGCCATGTTTCTTTCAAAGCGAGATAAAGTGCTGCCCAGGGACCTTAACACAGCAAACTGCAAGGGCAATGAAAATGCAACACAACTTTGTTTTTCATCCTTCAAAGTAAACAGGTCACCCTGGTGAAGGCGGGCGTCCGCTGATTGGGCGAGGGAATGAAATACATTTAACTCAAACAATTCATTGCAGGATTTTGGCACCCACCTTATTCCTGCACCAAGTGTCGCTCCTTTCCACTCTATTTTCATTTCTCTATGCCTACTTGCTCCATGTCCCTTACACAATTTCGTCTGCCTCTCTCTCTTTCTTACTTCCCTCTCTTCTCTCCCTCTCTTCCCCTTTATCACCCGCGCTCTTTACACACACTTTCCCTTTCTGGGGCTTCTTGCCCTTTTCTAGCTTCCTCTTTCTCTTCCCCTCCTTATTTTTCTCTTCCGTTTTCCCACCCACTCATCCCTTCCCATCCCCTTCTCTCAATCCTTCTTTCAGACTCTCTTTCTCCTCCTACTTGTCCCCACTCTAGCCTCTTCTTTCCACCTTCTTCTCTCTTAAATGAATTCACTTTATGGACTCCCAGTGTATACAACGGATCTGAGCTGCTCCAGCAAAGCCCATCACGATACAGCCCTCGGTATGGGGCTGTATCATAGTGGGCTTGGAAACAGTGTGCCTCTGTCTGTTTCTAAGCTGTGCAGTCAGAAAATAAAGTACTAACTCGGAGAAACAAATGAAATCAGTTTACACACTGCAGGCACATAAAGCAGGTGCTGGGTTCTGCACTATTTGATTGTCCATAGTTCAAGGTCATACATGGTGTGTTTTTTTTCAGGAGCAGACAAAGTGCAAGAAAAGTACGCTACTGGATGGATATCTTGAGTCTAGATGTTCGAGACAAAATGGCACCAATAGTGAATGAGAAGGCATCTGTCTCTACAAAGGAAGGCTGGGAACAGTCTTGGACAAGTGGTAAAAGCAGTCTTTAAATTGTGGAAGAACTTTTGTTGTTCTTCCTCCAAAGTGAATAGGTGGTTCTTCTTGGTTAACTCAGCTATAGGTCTGATAATCTTCAAAAACTTTTTAATAAAGTGCCAATAGAAACTGGAAAATTCCAAGAATTTCTTGATTATTTTAACAGTCTTTGGAGCAGGGCAATCAACCAGAGCCTTTACCCTATTTGGGTCTATTCGAATTGTCTGATATTAGAAAACCCACTATTCCTCCTTGGCATATAGAGAAATTCCATTTCACTCTTTAAAGAACTTCTTTAAGATGTTTGCTTGGTTCTTCCAGTGCTTGTGAAAGTGCAGTCATGTAGTTCCTACCAATCTGTAGGACCTGCGCATTGTTCGGACAACATAAACTAAGGGCTTGATGTCAAGACTGATTCCAGACACCCCGCAAAAAATGTTGGCCTATAGACCAACTAGCTCTCAGTGCCACCATAAGCCCCCCTAACCTATCAGGGAGCGAATAGTTTCTGGAAACCACTGAACATGACAACCCTGATTCCTCAGGAATCGTGGAAACAGTACAGAACCTTTCGCTCAGTCACTCGTGCGCCCTTATTCTCAGAGAAATATTCAAAGAATACACAGTGGGACTTTTTCAATAATATTTATTAAACCAACGTTATTCTTGCATAAAATACGTGTGCTGCAATGAGTTGTAGGCAGAAGCAGATAAACGTGATAACAAGCACCAACAACGTAAATAGTAGATATAGTTCTACCATGGTGCTAAACAGTTGTATATGTGCAGGTATATAAACAAAGTTAGTGATCTAGTGTACTCCTACTATGCTAACCCTACTCTGAGTGTACCTAGAGTGTGTGTAGGTGTAGAGCCAAGAAATCCCCCAAAGGACGATCAAACCCCATTACCTGATGGGATAGAGTGGAGGGCCCCGTCTTGGTCACGAATTGGACACCCCTCACGAGATGTCAGACCGTTGGGTGGTGATTTCTCAGCATGCACGGAGCCTTGGTGTCAGCGGAAGTAAATGCTCTAATAATCTATCTGGGTGCCCATCTTTTATAATACAAAGCAGCCTTGCGATGTATGCATTAGATTAGTGATGCTGTGGATTTGTAGATAGCCCTGTCGCCCGTGGCTGAAGATAGTGATGACATTTGTACGTAGTAAGGAACGAGACCTTGTACGTTATGTTCAGGGTGTTGTGATAATGTTATGTGAAGCTAAATGTAAAACAAGTTTAGTTTCAGAGAAACTAATTCAACATTATTGTGCGTGCAAATGTATGCAAAAGGTCACAGCTTGGAAATGTTATTCATGAGGAAATAAGCTGCTTTGCTACATGGGCCTAACATAATATATAACAATACCAGAATATTGTCCACACCAGGGAGGTCCTTGAGGCAAAGAGAGAAGATAGCCACGATTACGGACATGGATGAGGACACTGCCCAAGAGAATACGGCTCTATTAGTTCAGAGAATGAGAGACGAGGGAGACTCCGACCAATCCGAAAGAAATGAATCGGGAGAGGTGGACAGTGAGCATCCTCTCCTTGAGAGTATACAGCGACTGGAGACCTCCAAACCAGAGAGCCGTGCAGCGGAACCCCGAATGCAACAGAGGCATAACAACGGCGAGGAGGATTGACGAATTGGGGCCAGACGCCTGCTTAGAGACACTGTGTGCTTCCTGAGGTTGGATGGACTTCCGAAACCAGTTTGTGCCATATAACGGGAAGTATACAGTGTATTGTTGTATTCGTGACATTGTTTAATTGAGTATCTACAGGGGGGGGGCAACAGACCTCTGAGCGACGTGCCAACACCAGTGTTGTCATGTTGACATAATTGGGGTTGGTGGGGGTGCCAACAGAGTGTGGGGAGAGGGGCGTTTTGGACACTGTTAAAAGTATTGAAGTGTACAACTTGGGTAGAGGGGTGCTGTTTTGTTCAAATGGTTTGCAAGAATACCGAGACTGTGCTGAGAGGGCGGTATGTGGGTGTGGTGGGGAACCAAGGGCGGGAACGGGACGTCTTGACCTTCCTTTCAGGATAAAGATAGGGGAATATTCAGTGTTGACGTGGAACATCAATGGTTTGGGTAATAAAATTAAACGTGGGTTAGTCTCTAAATACTTCAAAAGACTTAAACCAGATGTAATACTCTTGTAGGAAACACATCTTATGGGCCCAAACTGTTGATTTTTAGCTAGGGGGCAATATAGCACTTTGGCGCACGCAGGCTTTACCCATGGCTCCTGCAGAGTGACAATTCTTGTCAAGCAGATGCCCCCCTAACGAGTCACGCGAAAATGGGAAGACCCGATTGGCACTTATTTGGCAGTCTAGGGCATTTGGAATCACACAACATGGGTACTTATCAGTGTTTATGCTCCCCCACGCCTCCAACAGTATAGATAAAGTGGCGAAACTCTATTGCAATCTGGTAACGCCACACATATAATTGGGGGTGACTTCAACAACGTGAGTGACATGTCTTTAGATCGTACAGTGACTCGGCCTGGGTTGCAGGAGGCTACTGCCCTGGCAATGTTCCAGGCAGACCTCGGGCTAATGGATCTTTGGAGGCGGCACCACCCCTTAGTACATGCGTATTCATACTTTTCTGGTGTCCATGGGGTGTTTTCTAGGTTGGATTACCTGCTTGCCCCGGCTGGGGAGGGGGACTGTGTAGAAGAAGTGGAATATTTGGCCAGGGGTATTTCGGATCATTCACTGCTCCATTTGCGGGTGGGAAAGCGCAGGGGAGGTCAGGGGGCCTCTTGGAGACTGAATGCCTGGGCATTGAAGGATGAAGGGGTGGCTATAGAACTTAAGGTGGAAACAGAGCTCTATTTTACAGAAAACGCTGGTTCGGTGAGATCGGCCATTACCCTATGGGAAGCGTTTAAGGCAGTCCTGCAGGAACGGGCCCAGAATATTATTGCCTACAAAAAACTGTGGGAAAATCAGGAGATCCTTGAGATAGAGCACAGGTTAGTGGACCTGGAAAACAGTGGTTCTCAGACACTAAGTGACCGCACTATTCGGAAAATTGAGGTCACCAGAAGAGAGTACCAGGCACTGGTAACGGAAGAAGTGCGGGTGCATCAACTCGCAGTGCAACACCGACTATACGAGACAGGGAATAGAGCAGGTAAACTAGTGGCATGGCTGGGTAGAAATAACAGAAGTCGAGATGGGTAACAAGTATTAGGGAACAAAACCATATATACCACACCTCAGGACATTGCTGGAGCCTTTGCCCATTACTACTCGGCACTTTATGCACCTCAGACAACAGCGAGTGAAACAGAAATAGGTCATTATCTTGAAGGGGTGGAACTCCCTAAACTTGGGGATGTGGAGAGAGATAGTCTGGAGAAAGATGTCACATTGACGGAGGTTACAGAGGCCATTGGCGGTTTGAAGACTGGGAAGACCCCAGGCCCAAATGGGATTCCGGGAGAGTTTTTCAAGGCACATGGAACCTAATTAGCCCCACATTTATTCACTATGTTCGAGGCAGGAACACTGCCGCCCAACCTAAGACTGGCAACGGTGGTGGTGATACCCAAAGTGGGGAAGCCCCCGGATCAGTGTGGGTCATACCGCCCCATTTCATTGTTAAATGTTGAGACCAAAATACTGGCCAATTATTCTCGCAACACGTCTCCTGACTGTTATCACCTCATGAGTGCATGAAGATCAATCGGACTTTATGCCAAAAGGAGCTACAAGATACAATCTGAGGCGGGTGGCTAACTGGATGAATGCGGTCTGTAATCGAGAAGAGCCCCAACTTCTCCTGTCACTAGTTGCCAAGAAGGTGTTTGACACCATCCACTGGCCGTTTATGAGGTGTGTATTGGAAAAACTCGGATTTGGGCCAAAGTTTAGAGACTGGATAGCATTACTGTACACGAATCCTGAAGCTAGGGTTCGGGTGAACGGTGCTCTCTCGGACACATGGCCAATACACAGAGGGACTAGACATGGGTGCACCCTCTCCCCCCCTATTATTTGCCCTTATACTTGAACCTCTTGCCTGTATCATTCAAACTACCCCGAGACTGGGGGGCTTCATGGACGAAGCCCACCGGGTGAAAGAAGAAGAACGCATATTGTTATATGGGGATAACATTCTGCTATATGTGATGAATCCCAGGGAGACTCTCCCCCAAATCTTGCAAATGTTTGAGAAATATGGGGGCCAGGCGGGATATAAAATAAACTGGAGTATATCCACGTTGTACCCGATAGGTGGCATGGTGGAGCCACAGATGTACCCTAGTTGTTTGCGATGGTCGACGGAGGGCGTTATGTATCTGGGTCTGTATATCACTACGGATGTGGCAACTAGTCTAACGGGTGGTCTCTAATTTTCAGGAGGATGTTAAAAGGTGGCGAAGACTCCCACTGACGATAATGGGTCGGGCGGCGTTGTACAAAATGGTTACACTTCCCCAGTTATTATATGTGTTGCAGAATACCTATAACAAAATACCAGAGTCCCTGTTCAAAAGCATAGATAACGAATTGCGACTGCTCCTCTGGAATGGGGCCCACCCACGTATTGCACTGCAAACACTCCAGAGAAATCAGTATAAAGGAGGGCTGACCCTTCCGGATACTAAAGCGTACTATAGAGCTTCCCATCTTATTGTCATAAACGAATGGATTCATGCGCCTGGGGATCACCCAACGTATAGATCGGAAAGAGAGCAGTTTAGGGAACATACACGCCTACACTACATTTACGGAGGCAGAGGAGGCAGTCAACTGCTACAAGCAACCCAGAGATCATTGGATGCTTGAATAGGCGCAGAAAGGCAGATGCACTGGGATCAAAAGCTGATTACACAAAATAGGACAAGCTCCGAATCCCGAGTGCCTCAGATGTGGTACCGGAATTGGAACGTTTATACATACCCCATGGGAAAGCACTAAAATTCAAAGGTACTGGGGTAAAATAGTGGCCGAGCTTAATAATCTACTAGAGGCACAACTGGAAATGGAGCCTAAATTTCTCCTCTTAGGAATTCCTACAGAAGTAGACATCCCGAGGCGTAAACTCATTTTGGCTAACCTGGGGTTGGTTGTGGCTAGACAAGATGTAGCTAGATATTGGGGGGCCCTGAAAGTACCCACTCTGAAGGAGTGGAGAGCAAGACTTGATTTGTATATGGTGGCGGAACAAGTAACATATAAAGCCAGGGGGTGTCCACGGAAATTTCGTAAAATATGGGCGCCGTGGATAGAGTATTACAATCTGGAAGTGGGAGTGGACAAGAAAGTGGGAACTCACAACGGGGAAGGCCACAGAAGACATGTTGAAAACTGTATTGTTTATCCCACTGTGGGTACCTGAATGCACCATAGAGATCACTGAATGATCCTATTACGCCCAAAGGGCTCGAACTAAGCGGTGGGTCCAACAGCTGTCTAGTGTATGTCCCGATAAATACCCCACTATGCCACTGTGGATGAAAATTCATAATGTACGGTGTATTCATGCTTTGTTTTCTGTTTTGCATTATGATCAAAATAAAAAAATACAAAATAAAAAAAAACAATACCAGAATATGGTCAAGGTAGATTACCACAAAAGCGTATTTAAATACAACATTTAAAAAGTGTTGAAAAGCAAGAGGGGTGTTGTGGAGATCATCTGTCATCACCAGGTATTATTCGTATTAACTTTATTTATAACTGAATGCTGTCTCCCACTCATCCTCCTCTTTAAAGTGCACCAGAGCGTAAGCCCCTCTGAGATCTAATTTCGAAGTGACTTTAGCAGTTTTCACTTGATCTAAAAATACTACCTTAATGGGGAGTGGATGTGTTTCGTAAATGCTAATCGTATTAAACTCTATGTAACTGATGAATGCCCTATACTCACCATTTGATTGGGGGATAAAAGATAGGAGTGCCTCTGCCAGGGAGGTAGAATGACAAATGAATCAGTTGGCTAAGTTCATTCCTCAGTATTTATTCAGTACCAGGTCTTCCTTAGGTGTTAATAGATACAGTCTTCCATAGGTATCTGAGCTCCAGAAATGAAGGTCAATTGTACATTTCTGATGTGGCAGTAAATGTCTTTGCTGCTTTCTAGCTGAACATATCTTTAAACTCTTGATAAGCAGGAGATGCATGTAAGTCTTCACTTGTTCTTACGGGGTAAAAAATGTCGAAAGCCGTTTAATGTGTGTTCTATATCTTAACCAACATTTTGTTGACAATACGCTGAACTCTGGGGAGAGGATGTAGCCTTACGGCTAGAGCGGTCGACGCTGAAGCTGGGAAACCTGGTTTGAGTCTCGGCAACGACGCTCAACATCCTGTGATTCAGGGAAATCACTTAATCTTCCCGTGCCTAACAAAAAAATGAATGTGTCCTCATGTAACGAAATTGGTGCTATGTAAAGCGCTCTGATACGCGATACCTTCGGGTCTAGTTCGCGCTATATAAAACTCTCAAAAAAAAAACCTCAAAATATTTATTTTTCACGAATCTATTTTTTTGACAATTAATGTTAGCAACCAGTTGTTCCTAACACAAATGGAAACACAGGAGAAGAGGTGATGTCTACATTTTTGGATTTAATATACCCATAGTACAGTACTAACACATTTTGCTCTGTACATCTGCAGATGACAACGGGGTGCCCTCTATTCCCAGCACTGCTTCTGCTAAGGTTTTCTGAACCAGCAGAATATTATGTTTTTCATATAAGTCTCAGTAAAGCAACTAGAGGCCTCACAATCAATCAAGGTTGTTGACTTCACTGGACGTTTAGGAGTAGTAATACAGAATCTGAAAGGGAAATAAGTTTTTAATAGCAAACACTTTTTGAGATGAAGTCTGGTCTGGGATTTGTTCTTCAGGGACACGCCTGTTAGTTTCCCTAAAGAGTAGGAAAGACCTGTATCAAATGACCACTATGACCACAACACAAATCAACTCTTCCCCTTTTCCGCATTGTCTTTACTTCAAAGTTCGACATGTAGATCTGATCTGCACAGATCACTCACTCACTCACTCTTCTTGTCAGAATTCAATGGGTCGATAAAGTAAAGTAAAGCGCCTTTGTGGAGCTCCAGTAGACGGCGAAGAATGAGAATTTTATGAAAATATGAAGCAAAGAGAGGTAGGAAACATAAGGAGATTTGGGAAAACAAAACAAAGGTGCAAAGAACGCAAAATACGGGGAGCAAACTGACAATACAGGAACCATACAAATAAGCAGTTGAGAGGCAACTTGCTCCTGCTCCCTGGTAGTTCATCCTCAATGCAGTTGTTCTCTCATCCTGATTGGTTGACTGTTTCTGTCTGACCTAGAAACCTGAGCCCCTTTATCTCAGTCCCAACCTCCACTCTCCTGCCTTTCACAACCTCCATGCCTCCAGTGTCGATTTTTCCCTGCATGTATTTGTTATTCTTTCACCTAGCCTGTTCTATCGTCTACTGTTAACTTAGCAAGTCATGACAGGGTATTAGAGATTTTTGCCAAAATTACTTCTCCTTTCATGCAAGTTGTACTTTCCTCTTCTTCAGATACTATTCTAATTTGGTTCCAGAGGCTTACCATAGCTTTAGCTACAGCAATCATGGGACTGTGAATTGTATGTTCACATACTTGAATATATGTTTCTCTCCCTTGAACATATCTTCTAGACCACCAATGCCATAGATGTTCTATTGAAGAATGTGTTATCAGTGGAAAAGTTCAGATTGGCCCGCCCTACTCACAATTCAAGTAATCATAATGTGTTTCATGTTTATTCTCTCATCATTTTACAATTTGTATTTACTCATATTTTCATTTTTGATTGTAACATTTTAAACTCATGATATTTCATATGGTTTCTTTTATACCGGTGGATGACATATGCCACTTTTATGTATATGATGTTTGTCTCTTTTATGGATTTGAATAAAAATCCGAATAAAGATTTTTGATTGATTGATTGAATTGAAATCCATTACATAATTAACAGGTTAATCAATTAACATTAATTACTATATATTATTAAAACACTATTCGAAACATCCCCTAATTACCCTAGCAACTTGAGAAAATAATTAGCCCATGCTATAATTTTATAATTATTTTTTTTTAAACTTAAAAATAATCAAAGAAACAAAATGAAAAGATAAACTAATACATTGAAACAATATAAAAATAAACAATATTAAAGAAAATGTCATTTAAAGTTGGATAATTTTGTAATAAGCTATAAAACTGATATAATTCACCTTCAATATTTTTGCCAACAATATTTTGGTGAAGATTATATTTTGTCCACAATCTCATGGATTGACAATATTTTGGAATCAATATTGTTGAGGAATACACTGTTCTCCCTGGGCCAGGAGCGCATGCAAATGTTCAACGTGAAAGGGAGGTTTGCTGCGGCACTCTGCAATGACACCCTTTCTGTAGATGATTTCACTGACCCAGTGCAAACCTCTCACTTTGTTTTATAAGTAAGGACCAGGCCCACTCTAGGGCACTACCAACCACCTCTGACTGAGTCAGACCTTCGCCAGCATAGTTTTGTTTCTCCTTATGGGCCTTCAGTCTAACTGCGGGTTATGAAGTTGGAAAATGTACTTCACATATTTCCCCAAGGTACTGTCACTTCTGTAACCAAGATGCCAAGCAGCATCTGACAATTGTTTTTTTCTGTTTAGGATCCCCATGCAATAGATGTTGGTCGCAGACTGAAGAGGTCTTTAAATGACACCCACTTCTGAAGAAAGACCCCTGCTTTGGAAATTACATGAGTCACAGTGTCCCCCATAATCAGTTCCTGCCACGGAGGCGAAAGCCGCTTCAGGTGAAAAAGACAGGTAAGTATGCAGTAAACTCACCATGCAAGGGATACTAGCAGCAGTGCCTCTGCCACCCCATCCATGAAACAGCTTGCTTGCAGACCTTAAAATGCCCCCCTTAGTCTATTTCATTCTACTGGTTCTCTGTTGTACCATTTGCTTGATTTCTTCTCAATCTGTAGTTATTTTCTGATCCTGGATTTCTAGAAGGGTTACTAGATCACAGGTGTGTGATGGATTTATTCCAGCTGCTGTATAGGTCTTTTTGAACCCCAGTGAATATATTCAAGTTGTCTGGCTGGAATGGTATGCGTTCCATTCTGCTGTGGGGCCTGACATTATACCATGCTTGGGCAGTGAAAGGAGATTAGGGGGTAGCCAGACCATAGTTGTATCTAAACTATAATAATGCCAGTTTCCACACTGCGATAACATAACAAATAAAAAAAAGTGAACAGTTTGGTGGGGTGTGCTGAATGCTAATTGGCTGGAGCCAAGGCCAACATATGTTTTAAAAGGTCTAATGCAGGTTAGAAGCGGTTATTCCCCTCAATTCTGACTTTCATTTGCATCATTTCTGCATTTCGTGAACTTTATGTTCCATTTAGTCTTTTACTGTAGGTGCCTGGCTCCATTATCTCCCCTGTCTCTATGGAATCTATCTATTATGTTTATTTTATGATTTTAAATTTCATTCTATTATTTTAACTATAACTATTTTTCTTGTAGTGCTACAGGCATGGTAGCCTGAATCGTGACATAAGAACTGCTGGGCTCTAGTTTGAAATTATACGTCCGCCCCATTGCCAGTTTTTAAAACGCACAACACCATTGTGGAGCAGTGATTACAATAGGATCTAGTAGCCTTCATGACCCCACCAACTTCCCCCTGGTGCCTGATAAAAAGCTTGGCAAAGCGTGTTAGGGTGACGTAAGACACAGACCTCTCCCAGGTCCAGGACCCCTGGATGTTCGAACCCTGATAGGAAAAAGAGCTTATGCTAATCCACTGTATCCGTGCAGCAACTCCACCCAGCATGTATGTGCTCCTTACAGCCCCACAGCATACAACCTTTGGGCCCTTTCTCTTCTTTCAGCTGTAAGCATTAGCTTTAATAATGGCCTCTCTCCCGACACACCTCTTGCTTTAAAGGCCTCTCTTGTTTCTTACGCAATGACAGATTCATGCCCATGTATTCACAACTAGAGAGATAGAGGGACAATACCTGGTCATGTCCTTCACATCTTAACATAAGAACACTAAGAACGGCCAGGTCACTGAAAAATAGTATGGGGAGTACTCCACGTGCGTACACAAAAGATTTTTCAGAAATTGCCACATCCACAATTATTGTGGCATGCTTCATCATAGGCGATTTTCAACACGATGGTAGGTAAGTATCACCGTGGTGGACTCAACCATTGCTGGGAG
This sequence comes from Triturus cristatus, assembly GCF_964204655.1. Lineage (NCBI taxonomy): Eukaryota > Metazoa > Chordata > Amphibia > Caudata > Salamandridae > Triturus > Triturus cristatus. The sequence continues at coordinate 497,295,862 of NC_140588.1, forward strand.
TTCTTAGATAAGTGAATATTGGATAATAACAGGAATCCAATTGAAGATAAAAAATACCTTGAGTTATACCCAGGAGTTTGGCCAGGTTCACCTGCTCTGCAGTGTCGTCCTGGTGATCTAGAAGGTCCAGAGACCCATCCCATTCCTCAAGGTCTTAGGAGCCATGGCCCGACAGTCCCAGCATGACTTCGGATCATGGTTGTGCTCGAGACACCATAGGCATATGAGGTGGGGGTCGGTGACCAACATCGAGAACAATCCTGTCAAAAAGCGACAGACGGGTAGCTCTTTCCAGATCGGAGCTTAACTGGCACGGAAAGAAAAGAACTGATGTCCGCGCACCTGGGTGGTGCCTATATAGGTACAGCGATATCATAACCATAGCTAACGAAGCAGACGATGTCACAGGGAGCGAATGGAGCCACCCGACAACGCACTCAAGGGGTATTGCTCAGCAAAAGTTTCTGGATCCAGCTTGATGGCTGGGAAATTCAAAGGCAAGGAATCTGCAGCTTGAAGTCTCAATCAGATATACTTTTTTTGGGATAAACGTATTCATTTATATTAAAACTTTCCTGCTGTTCCAATCTCTGACAAAACTCAATCCACATTACACCTTTCTGAAGCAGCATTTTTGGACACTTTCTACACTTCTAAATCAGGTTTTCTTTCTGACACTTGCCCTCCAGCCCTCCTTGGCCCAATTTTTAGATAGCTGATCAATTCAGTTATCCTCACTTACTTAGTGTCTCCCCCCTGGAAAATAGCTTTTGTAGCCCAGCTGCTAAAAAACAAACACAGAGAACCAAAGCACTTGGATGATCCTACTTTTCTCTTTGACTAAAGCCCATCACATTGCTGCTTTTGCTGATCGAAATTCTTGACAAGGAAATTAACCAATAGCTTTTGAACTTTTTAGAGACCAATATCCTACTCGATGACACACAATCCAGCTTTCGTAAAAACCATAGCACAGAGACTGCCCTGATAACGACTACAAAATCAGCACATTCTCTTCCTAACAAAGGTCACTCTGCCACCCTTTTATATTACTAGATCTCTCTGAGGCCTTTGCCATTGTGGCACATTCAGTTCTAATGAACCATGTGGCCAATACAAAGATCTGTGGAGCACCTTGGAATTGGATTTTCCCTGTCCTAACTCCTCACAAAGGGTATCAGTCTCCCCTTTCCAGCCCCCTGTCATAAACACCCTTAGGGTGCCCCAGAGCTTCGCATTCAGTCAGACACTCTTCAACATTTACATGAACACACTGGCTAAGCTTGTCCAGTCCTTTGGCATCCAAATCGTGTCTTATGCTGATAACACCCAGCCTGATCGTGAGATTCTCTGAACAGTTCTCGAGGCTTCACCACAATTTCAAGGAATGTCTCTCTCAGTAGCACACCGGATGGCACTGTTGCTGCCTCATATTTAATGGGGATAAGATGGAGATCCTGCTTTTCAGGCAATCCTCCGCATCATGGTCTCCAGCCTGGTGGCCTGAAGACATTTTCTCCCCGTCCCATCCACTACAGCTAGAAATCTTGGCATCAGGATTGATTCCCATCTCTCTCACTCTGCCTTTGTTAACAGTTTCCACCACTTGCTTCTGACTCTTGAAAGCTCTGAGAAAAATCTTTGCGTTCATTCCAATTGCTACCCACTAAACTCGGAACTGTGCCATCAAAACTTTAATTTTAGATAATGGCAACTTCGTCTTACTAGGACCCCCCCAATTATTTAATTAACCATCTCTAAACAGTGCAAATGCAGCAGCGAAACATGTTCTCAACATTACCTAACACCATGAAACTGCTTCACTGGTTGCCCATTCCAAAAAGAATATAATTTAAGGCCATGTCTCTCACTTACAGGGTGGAAATTGAACTTGGCCACAAATATCTTCAGGCCCTTTTAAAATCCTATGCTCAATCGCGGCTGGCCTCAGACACTTTGTGTTCCCCAAGACATGCATTGGAGGCTGCTCATTCTCCTTCAAAGCCACCAAACTCTGGAATGTCCTTTCTCCACCTATTTGTGCAGCCCCTTTGGAAGCTTCTTTCGGCAAACCGACAAATACCTGGCCTTTCTTCCTCTAACCCACTCTAGTTTCACTTTTTCGCTGTTACTTACTGGACTTCAGCGCTGAATTTCTCAGTCTTGAGCGCCTGCTTGCGCTATAGACATTTTACATTCATTCATTCATTTTCGGTTTGTTTGTGCTATGTTCTTGAGATGTAGGACTAGCTTGAGGAAATCATTCACGTATAGGAAGTTTTATCCACTGGAACCTTGGGCCTACAGTGATGAAGGAATTGGTTGAGTTTTTGTTGTGGTTTTTAAAGGAAGGGTAGAATGAGCTGGGTAGCTCCTTACAGTTCAGGTTTGCAGCGTATACAATGGATACAATGGATACCTCACCCCTTTCTGGGCTTAGTTTATAATATAGGGTATCAGTGTGTTAAAGATCATGATAAGATTTGGGATTAGTTCCAAATGAGTATGTCACGAAATGTGATTACATCTGTGACTGCAGGGGTATCAGGCTGATTAAAACATTGTGATTTATTCACATCTTTATTGGTTTGGATGCTGGTAGAAAACAGTGGTTGAGATCAATTAAATGGCATATTTAGATGGTTTTTCCAGTGGAGCTTGTGTTGTTAGCCAATAAGCAGTGCTGATGAGGACCCTGCTATGGTCATTTGCTTTAGTGATAGTGGGAGAGCTGTAACTATGAGCCAAGCTTTTGCCTAAAGCATAGTTGTCATTTTGTGAGACCCGTTGTAGGCACAGCCTTCTCCATGATCTGCTTAAAGCAGATGAATGTCCTCTCAAAGGCTCTTCGGTCTTTGTCAATACCCAATATCTTTACTATGTATGCATGTTTTCTTTGTGTGCTAGAGTCACCTGCTGCATTGAGTTTGTGTTGAATGTATGGAGCACTTGGATATGCTAAGTTCTGAAAGAAACATTTCTGGCAAAGTATCAGGGTCATGCATGAAGCATTTGAGACTTGCTTTTAGTGCTGCCAGGTTTAAGGTATTATGTATATATGTCAGCAGACATGTTAGGAGTTAAGGCTTACTCAATACAGCTTGGCAGGTATTGGGGCAGCAATACTCTTAACCTGCTCTCATTGATCCCATTACAGAGTAAGAAAGGCTGGTATTTGTTGGCGCCGTCTGGTGTGAGACCTCACTTGTCTGGAGAATGCACTATGCAACAGCACCCTAAGAATGACTTGCATTTACAAGTGGACCCTGAACTCTCACATTGGTTGGAAACAGCAGCCGTGATCTTGAATTATTGTTTATACCTTTGTTCATCTTTCATGGCATTCTTGCTAAACAAGCATGATTGATGCAAGGTTGCTGCAGAAAGAACCTTGCTACGCAAAGGCAGGATTTCCTTTTGGTGGACATTTGTTAGTAGAGAGAAGTATTTTGAAAATCAAGTCCTGTTCATGAAACAAACCTTGAACTATTTTGAATATTTAGCTTTGAGTATTATTAAAGACTTTAAGCATTGTTGCAATTAAACACAGGGTTTAACCCTGTGCCAGAACAGAAAGAATTCTCATGTCAAGATAAAGTTACATGTGATTATGCATGAAATATTAAGGGTTTTAGTGATAGATGAATCATCAGTTACCGGAAAAACAGAATATTAATGCCTGTTAATTACTTTTACAGTGGAACAAAGAGTCAAGTAGGAATTTGACTTATTTTATGCACAGAGTACATGGTTCCGAAACTTGGGGTAGTTATCTTACTGATACAGTTTACGAACAAGTTACTTAACTTCGGTAACGCCTTACCTGGTAGAGACTCTATCTAGCCTCAGATACCTTACCTTAGAATTATCCCCAGGTGTCCGACTGGATCCAGAAATGTTTGGTGGGCAGTACCCCTGCATGCCGGTAGGTGGCTTTGTTCAGCTCCGCATGACTTCGTCAGAGCTGGAAGTGACGTGGGCGGTGCCTATATAGTTCAACACTTGGTGGGCTCTCTGAACTCCAGGGCAGAAAAACTCAGCCGAAGGTGCCTAACAGATCCCGAATGGCATCTCCCTCTGGAGGTGGTGCAACGTCTTTTTCAGCTGTGGGGAGAGCCTTGGTTAGATATGTTCGCCTCCACCAAGAACGCACACAGTCAGCAGTTCTGCGCACTGGAGTTTCCAAGGCGGCACTCGCACTTAGATGCTTTTTGTCTGGAGTGGAGCTCAAGGCTCCTGTATGCCTTTTAGTGCCTTCCACTCCTGCCCAGAGTTCTCAAGAAGATCGGGAGCGACCAGGCCCAAGTCATCCTTGTGACTCAAGACTGGGCTCGGACAGTTTGGTATCCTGACCTGTTGAGCATGGCCATCGGTCCTCCAATCAGGCTGCCTCTTCGGGAGGATCTTCTGTTGCAGCAGCAGGGGAGGGTTCCCCACCCAAACCTGTCAATGTTCCACCTTCATGCGTAGAGATTAAGTGGCAACAGTGACAATTTTCGACCTTCTTCCCGAAGTCTACATTGTTATCTTGGCAGCCAGGCATCCCTCCACCAAGACTTATACGCCTGCCATTGTGGCAAGTTTGTGGCACAGTGTGCAGAGAAACAGGTCGACCCTCTTTTCTGCTCCCTTCTTTCAGGTCCTTCTCTTTATCCTTTCTCTTCCTAAGCAGGGTTCTGCTCTGGTTATCCTAAAGGGCTCTTTGTGTGCCATCTCAGTCTTTCTGTGGTTGCCTGCTCAGCCATCCCGCTTCAAATCCCCTGTTGTAAATAGGTTCTTGAAAGGTTTGCAACACAAGTTTCCACCTCACCCGTCATTATACCTCAATGGGACCTTAATCTGGTTGTACCTTTTTCTGATGTGCGCTCCCTTTGAGGTATTGCACAAATGTCCTCTCAGGTTCCTTACCATCAAGATGACCTTCCTGGTGGCAATAACATCTGCCCGGAGGGTCAGTGAGCTTCAGGCTTTGTCATCCAAGCCTTCCTACCTGAACCTCTACCCAGACAAGCTAGTTCTTTGCACTAGAGCTTTCTTTCTACCAAAAGTTGTCACTCTCTTTTATATAGGCCAGTCCATCACTCTGCCTACTTTTTATGCTCCGCCACATCTCTCCAAGGAAGAGGAGCAACTTCATCGTATAGACCCAAAAAGGGCATTGTCGTTCTACCTTGACCACACAAAAGAGTTCCGGGTGGACGACCACCTCTTTGTGAGGTATGTCAGAGAGAATAAGGAGAAGGCTGTGCAAAAGTGGACAATCTCCTGATGGATTGTGCTCTGCATTAAAATCTGCAACACATTAGCCAAGAAGCAAACCCCTGAGGGCTTGCGTGCACATTCCACCAGAGCAAAGGCAGCAACCACTACATTAGCACGTGTAGTTCTGGTCCTGGACATCTGCCAGGCAGCAACGTGGGTGTCTCTGTGCACATTTACAAAGCACTACTGCCTGGACACTCAGGCACATAGAGATGGGCATTTTGCCCATTTGGTCCAGCAGGGCTTCTTAGTGTGAAATTGTTTTGCAGAATCTGTGGATTTATTGCTTGGGTATCTATTCTAAGGTAAGGAATCTGCGGCTAGATGTCACTATCAGATGAACAAGTTACTTACCATCGGTAATGCCTTATCTGACAGACTCTAGCTGCAGATTCCTTACCAACCCACCCATCCTTACCTGCTCTGTGAACGGATTGCTAGGGACAGGGTGTTCCCCTTTCAGAGTCCTAGTTTTCCACAGTAGTGGTCAGTGTTCTTTGCGGCTCCTTGCTTCTGGCATGAAAAGTCGTGAAAAGAAACTGACATCAGTGTGCTGGGGTGGCGCCTATTTAGGCACCGCACTCGCCACTTCTGGTGCCAACGACGCCATGCGGAGCTGAACAACGCCACCTACAGGAACTCAGGGGTAGTGGTCATAAAAACTTTCCAGATCCAGTCTAACACCTGGGGATAATTCTAAGGTAAGGAATCTGCAGCTAGAAGTCTCTAGCAAATATATGACAGTCATATCTTGCACGCTTTAGTTTCAGAAACAGCAAGTTTCATATCAAAACACAGAGAGTTGGTTACAAAGAGATACAGCTAAGGTATATTCTTTAACTGTTTAGGTAGACATAGGACTTTCATGGCAGGTTAGTATGATATCTCCTACTGCCTTTAGATACCCACTTCGACCTGTAGACATCAGTCCCCAGCAGAAGTTATGGTTAGAGAGGAAGTGTCTAGTATCTCTGTTTTCTCTCTTATCTCATTAGCGTTCCCCAATTCTACTACTGAGCCTCATATTCTTTTTTTATGTTGTCACTGTGGAGGCAGTAAAAGACAGAAGAGTGCATCGCTCCCATTGGATTGAGAGTGCAATTTTGGTGCTTTTGACAACACATCAGTGACAAAATATTGTTGAAATTGCTTCAATACAGTCTTTATGAGTCTTTTTCTTAGGTTCTTGGATGTGTATTTGAAGACATTAGGGAATCTCATCATGTCTGCTTTGCGTAGGCTACGTCCTGAACCCCCAACAGTACGGGCCAATGTCCAGGATTTTACTGTCAGAACAATGGCAATTTCCAAGAAGTAAAGTGATGTCAACCTGTTGATCTTTGAATCCCATTGGTTTTGCACACATGCAACAGAAACGCACTATCCAGAACGTTTTTAATATTTGCATATGGGTACATCCGACTAGCAAGTCATTACCAATTATTTGACTAAGAGCAAGTATTTATCGAAATTAATCAAAAAGCCTTTGTGGACCAGCAACAGTCTTACTTGCAATGAATACATCAACTGTCATATAGTACCTATCCAACTTTCAGACAAAGAATACAAGAAATACTTACATATTATGCATGCTGGAAAGTTGCAACTCTATTAGCAGTGACAAGGAGAACACACTCCTTTAGAAAGTGTAAGAACACTTCACAAGATCACCAGAAGGAGAACTGTAACAAATATTACCGTCTGCTGGATTTCCCCATCACTGGTGTATCTCGGAGAAAATAACATACAGCAGAAAGGAAGCTACTAGTGTATTCTGCTGTTTCTCTAGAGTGCACCAGACATGCTTTTAATGGATGACTTGTATATAGTGTAGTAGAACTCTTCGGAGCAGGTCGATCAGTATAAGGTGAAAAAAGGAGGTGCACACGCACCTCCCTCAGTCTCTTTCTCTAGCCACTAAGTAATGAGTGTAGCTACTGACTTAGAAGATGCATATGCAATTGGTAAAGCCGTCTGATCTTGGCACTTAGACGCCAAAGTCATACACCCACAACTTAATGAATAAGACATAACCACCTTACCGAGAATAATATCAGACCACAATACCTCAAAGGTCTGTGATCTAAATCTCAGGGCCTTACTGAAAGTCACCAACCAACCGAAAGTTCCCCAAGGCATAATGTGAGCTACACAAATGTTGACATTAAAGAACCATCTCTAGTGTAGGAAAGAATCCACAAAAAACATTGTTCTACACATTTGACTCAGACAGCCTCGCAGAAGATTCGTTACACGTAACTAAGGCGTGGTCAACACTCTCTCTCAAAATATTGCATTAATTACCAAGGCCAGTCTTCTGAAATATATTAATAACTTGTCTCATTTAAACTTCCAAGGGCTTTTATCTACTTCTATGAATGTTCTTAAATTTACTTGTTTGCTCTACAGCTTCGTCTCCACTAAGTAAAGCCCCAGTGCTGAATTATTCTATTTATGTTAGGTGCAATAAAAATACAAAATTGTTACTATTGTTTTCACCCTATACGATTCCTCTGCCACTTCATCACCACGTGCCTGAAAGCCCCAAGATATGCGTTTGACACACTGAGTGACACCTTGTATTCGTGCTTATACACTTGCCTTTCATTTAGAAAACCATGTATTTCTCTGTTTATTATATGCCTGCTCATTAATCTGTTCTTCATTACTGTTTGGAAATTGAGGAAGGTATAAAAAAATTCATTTAGCAACACCATTTAAAATGCTACCTGTGATATTCTCCGTGCCTCTTACACATCGCCCCATGTGGGAGATACAATAAGGTACGATATTAAAAATCAATCGGATAACACGATTAGGTCTTTTTGTTTTTTTTAAGTAAATACATTATTGAGCAAGCACATTTTAAAGAAAGCAGGCGTTGTATACGTATTTTTTTTTAAAAAAAGCAAAAGATTGGTTAAAGTATTGATGAGAAATTCATTGAAAAGTATTATGTATAAAGTACGTTAAAGACAATAATGGCTGGAAATGTCTCCCGTTTAATTCACTTGTGCTTGACCTGCATTTGTGTGCAGACAGCATGAATGAGTCTCTAGTGAAGTTCGTGGGCTAGGAGAGCAGATCCCAGAAAGTCTGGGTGCTGCAGTTATTAAAATCCCTTTAACACCTTACCTAAGTCTTGTTTTTGATATTGATATGTGGAGAAGATGACTTCCCTAGTACAACAAAAAAGCAAAATTCTCTAGATATCTTCACACTGAACCACCTGCCCCTTTCAAGTCAGATTAAGAAGCAAGAACAAGCATTGGCATAGCCAATAGGTCTCGCCTTTGGGACCTTATAAGTGTTTAGCCATGCAACAGTTGCATAACTAAACACTTATAAGGTCCCAAAAGTGAGACCTATTGGCTATGCAAAGCGGCCGTACGGCCGCGAAAGTGATCGGGATCACGATCAAACATCAAAGCGGCCGCGAAAGTGAAAGTAATCGCGGTAAACTCGCGCACTTGCACTGTAGCTCGAGGCTGGCCTGGTAGCACTTTTTGGAGCCCTCTCAATAAGTCTCGCCAGACCAGCGCATGCGCTGGGTCAGGCGAGACCTAAAAAGGGCCATATTCATAGGAAGATATTGAGCCGAGGGCGCCACAGAAGTGACAGTCCTTCCAAACTTAGGGGCCTATTCACAAACTAGATTTTGTACTACTAACCACTATTCACATACCTTACGGTGGAGCTCTGTGCCCCAGCCTCTCCTATCTTTTATGTGCAGAGATATCCGGCTGACTGCGGAAATCTTCACACATGTAAGCAAACGTTTTAGTAGTAAATGGGAGAGGGATAGAGGGGAGGGTCTGAAAAATGGGGAACTATTACCACTGAAGTGGAAGGGTTAAGGAAGAGTAAGGAGGAGTTAAGCGAGGTTTTGGAAGGCACACAAGCCCAACCACAAAAGAGTAAGCTTATTGCTACTCACAAACTGACCTTCTATTGTTATTATAGCCAAATAGGGCCCAAAACAGTTCTAAATGTACTCCAGGTCAGAGCTGGAGTAAGTTCAGCACCAAAACCTTGCAAATCATTGGTGTTGCAAAATAATGGAGGTTGGGACATAAAAAGGAACCCAATAGGAACTAATGTTAAAATAAATTAAATTACATAACCTATTTAGAAATACAATACATTTTATTTCATGTTAACAAATAGTCCAAAAAGAAAACATAAATAACAAAATATTTAAAGTGACAATTCTATATAATAAAAGGAATAAAATTACTGTTAATTCTATACATCACTTTCAATTATTGTAAATGAATGTTTTTTAAATTTTAGGTAGGATTTTTTCCACTAAACTTCAGATAAATAATTACATTTTAATTTAATATTTTTAAAAATTAATTTTTTTTAAAAATTACCTTACTAATGCTGTAACATTTTACTATAGGAGTCAACATATAAAATACATATATAAAATTAATTACAATTTACATTTAAATCAAAAATATGTATCTATATTTTAATAAAAGTTTAACACACTTTCAAACTTTTTCCACTATTTCAACATATGGAGATCTCTGCCCTGATTGCACAGGTCTCCCACAAATGTGCAAAACGACAAATAAGGCCATAAAATCGCAACTAGTAATAACTTTACGGTCGTATTTGATGTTTATACTGACTCCACCCCCTAAATCAGAGAGCGGGTACTCACATCTACACTTTTCAGTAACTTTACACTTGGAAATGGTGAATAGGCAAAAGTAGCAAAGTTACACAGGAGTGTAAGAGAAAACGTACACATGTAGATTTACTCATGCTTAAGGTTACCTTTGTGAATAGGCCCCATATGTGCTTTGCTTGGAGGCCTGCACTACCTTGAAAAATCAGTCATGCTCATTATTAGCTCTACATTTTGGATTTTGGGTCCGCAGGCTCCTTATATCCCAGGAGATCGAAGCCGACAAACCCAACACCTTAGTCACAGTGGCGCCATATACCACCCAAAGGGATCCTGTGAATAGAGGAGCACAATTTATGTCCACGCACCTGTATTGATATTCTTCCTGGCGAGTTGCCTCTGGTTCGAAAACATTTCTAGAGGATCCAGCTCTCCGACTCTTTCTTCCTGGTCAGATTCTGGGATGGTAGCACAGCCGCCTAATGGAAATATATAAAAGTATAGTATATAAAAATATGTTCTCGATTACAACAAAGCAATTTTACTCCTATGTATGGGCATTCGTACATTTTGACATAACTTTTTCCACACAGTGAGTTTTGTAGTACTGTGACTAACTGAAGCGACTGCTGCCAAATTAAATGGTGTTCTCACAAGAACGTTAAGTTCACGCAATCTATTGGTATGTTGATGAATTTTGCAGAGAACATAGGAAAATGACCTGTGAAGTCATGTAGGAAGTGTACAAATGCTAATGTTAACCAGTTTTAACCTTTGGAGAAGGTTTCTGGGGTTACTGTCATGCCAAACACAACCAAGCTGAACAAAATCGTTTTTGTAGGTGTTTGTTTGGAGTTCCGCGTATTGTCCCACTTTTATGGTACATGAGAAATTGGGGATGGGTTACGTGGCTGATTTGATAGCCTTTGCACCTATGTTAATTTGACTTTCCATATGGGAAAATACTCACACATCACTTAACCGCAATATTATATGAGATTGCATGGCATATGACCAGAAACTGCCCATTCTATGGTTTAAGCATATTACATACATTGCTGACTTATTGAGGATACCCTATTTATATACTAATGCCTCTAGTATTAAGAAGAGTGAGATACAATGGAGCAAAATCAATTTAAGGCCTTCACCTTATCCCACAGAGAAGGGAAAGATTTTTTGAAACCATTGATAATGGATTGCACCATAATCCAGACCACAGGGATTTTGAACAGTACCTCTTATGACTATCTAATTCATGGGAGAGATCACTTTTAATGAGATTTCGGGGGGCAGGGGGTCTGTTATTTTGGAATCCATTTCCCCCAGCGGCAATTTGATTCAGACCCTGTTTTGACCTGCCTATCTGATGAGGCTTCTCCTCAATCTTTAACATTTTGTCTTTTTCAGTACATTTTATCTTCATTTTGCACACCGTTATAATTGTATTAAATATAAACTTGCATTTAATTTCTTATACACCTTATGTAACCATTTAATCTGATCCTCAATGGGAAGTTTTTGGACATGTGCGGTGTCCTATCACATTTCTGTTGTTTTAATATGTTGCTTCTGCATGAATTTCTCCATATTTTATTATTGTTTTATGATTATTTCCTGTATAACTGAATAAAGACATTAAATGGACAATGGTACTCAATTTATTGACTTTTGAAGGATAAAGTATTGTCAACGCTGCCAAGATTTGAAATATTGACCTTGAGGTCCCAACATGTGTTGGCATCCAAGGCCACACTCCTCAGCTGCAGATTGCGAGTGTGAACCTCATCAGTGTAAACTTAATGAGACTACTGCCAAGTGTGGTGGGTAAACATGCCCAGCCTCCATGATCATTCACTGGCTGGGCTCTCTGTTGGCACTGCCAACAAATGTGGTAAATAGTACAAACTTTGATGCTGTTTTGAGGTTCCTTATGCAAAGACAGAACAGAACATATGTAGCGCCAAAATCTCATGCTTAAATAAACAGCCCTCTGAAAATGTTGAAATGCATTTAATTCCGAAATCTCCAATCCAATCCAAAATTTCTTTATTTCGGCCGATTAGGCCATAAAAGATAAAATCACACAATACATTTAAAGCATCACTAAAAATACAAGCATGATAAAAGCAGTAAAATCAATGTACAAGTGTTACGGACATCTAGACAATGGAATTCATTAAACAACACAGTTCTTATTTATGTTAGACCTTATGTGCCACATAGCCGTTAAAAATTTTGCAACTGCAAACACTATATGCGGATCAGTGTTCGTTTTCAGTATTCTGTACACCTGCTGATGACTCCTAATGCCCAGATTTCTGCATAGTGGGACTAGCCAGTATCTTCTTGGTCTATTGTAAGCTGGGCAAAAGAACAAAATGTGGGTTTCTTCCTCATCATGGTTGCAACACCCTGGACAAATTTTGTCATTCTTTATTGTCCAGTTGTGGGTAAAAGTTTTAATAGGGAGAGTCCCTAGCCTCCATTGTATAAACAATTTTCTAGATAGGATGGGAAAAATAATGTCCATAAATCCCTCAAACTGATAATGGTCCTTGAAAGTCAAAAATCGGTCAGTCAAGGACCCTTTGTTAGATGCCGAGACCAGGGAGGCATAACGTTGTTCCCTATATATACCCACAAGGCGTTTGCGGGAGACCCCAAGGCAACCTTGCTCTGGCGAATCCCATAGTTCGGGGAGTCCCAGCCTATAGAGTTCTTTCTTTATCGAGGCTAGCCAGGTAATTTTGTCGCAGGAGTTCAGATTCATAACATGTACAAGCTCTTGCCTATAGTGTAGAAGCTCAACAGTGGACCAGAGCCTATGCCAGAACCTTAATGGCATAAGTTCCAGGTCCTCTTTTATAGAGGGTAAACCCATATCCATTCTTAGGGGAAGAAGGGGTGTGCCTCGGGGGAGGGCCAGGAGACACCTTAAAAAATTGTTTTCTGCTTTAATAATTCCTGAACCCGCCTTGTAACCCCAGAGTTCTCCACCGTAGGATGCGGCTGCTTTAGCTTGTGACTTGTACATTACAACTGCCGGGCTAATTGGTTTGTAGGTGGAGGAATTTGCTACCTTCAGAATTCCCCCGGACAGTTGTGCAAGTTTCATACGACTGATTGCTACGTGAGGTTCCCATGATAGGTTCTCATGCAGCGTTACCCCTAGGTACTGGAAGGTTTTTACTCTCTCCAGTGTAACTGAACTCAGGGATGGGTTTGGTCTAGTTTTGGCTGAGGGGTTGAATATCATAAATTTGGTCTTCCCTGTGTTTATTTCCAGGCCATGTTGGCTACAGAAAAGGCCAAAGCCATCTAAAATCCGTTGTATCCCCATCGGGGATTTGGACAGCAGGAGGGTATTGTCCGCGAACATAATGGCCGGTACCCTCCTGCCGGCCAAAGACGGGGCGTCATTATCATGGACCTTGTCAAGATATGCAATTACATTGTTAACGTAGAGGCAGAACAGGGTCGGGGCAAGGACACAACCCTGTCTGACCCCTCTACGAACTGGGAATTTAGATGTCAGCGCACCCGTCCTTCCATACCTAACCTGTGCAAAGTTGTTTTCATGGAGCCTGATAATGGCATTTAAAAGATGGGGTGGAACTCCCAGCCCCGTTAGTGTCTCCCATAGTTTCTTCCTGGGGACCAAGTCAAAAGCTGACCTCAGGTCCACGAACACCATATACAGTCTTCCCCTCTCAATGGTCACAGTTTTCCAATATAGGAGTACGAGGCGGAAGATCTGATCCATGGTGGACGTGTTTTTCCGGAAGCCAGCTTGTAGAGGGCTGAGAATTTTATTTTCCTCCATCCACTCCATAAGGTGGTTTAGGAGTAGGCGCGAGTAAATTTTCTGGGGGACATCTATGAGGCTTATTGGCCTGTAGTTGGCTGGGAGCAGAGGCGAACCCTTTTTGAAAATGGGCACTATCTCAGCCCCCAGCCAAGTACAAGGAATCTCCATCCCACCCAAAATAGCATTAAAGAGTGTAAGAGATAAGGACCCCATATGTCTGCGTATGAGCGAAAAAGATCGCCAGGCAACCTGTCAAGACCAGGGGCCTTCCCCCTCGAAAGGGCTAGAATGACATTGACCACCTCGGAAAGAGTAAATTCTAGGGCTGATACTAAGGCAGGAGCAACAGTAGAGACCATGTCCCTCCCACCATCAGTTTGCGGTGGTTCCTGGTATAGTTGGCCAAAATGGGCCTCCCATACAGATGCTGCGATATTTGGCTCAATTGCAGCTTTGGGGTCTGGCATACCAGTATTTACCAGGGACCAAAATTTCCTCAGATCTTTCGCTTCCAGTGCTGATGTTAAATCCTGCCATTTATTCCAATCCCATTCGGCTCGTGCCGCTGCCATTGTTTTCTTGTAGATTCGTCTTAGCTCAGCAAGTTTGCTCTTATCCGATCCTTTTTTGACGCCCTTCAGGAGTTCGGACTTAGCCTTTTTACAAGATGCATTATACCAGGTTGGAGTTCGAGTTGTATTTTTCCTTGGGGGTAACACTGGGTAAAAGACCTCACCTAAAAGGGCCACCAGTTCCTCATGTATGTGGGCTAATTTCTTATTGAATTCCAAGTTTCTTGGCTGTGAAATTAGATTGTCCGTTTCTATTAGCTTCGGGAGTGCTAGCCGAAAAATCTTGCTTAGGGACTCTTCAGAGCTTGCCAATTTCCCCCATTTGATCCTGCGTCTATTGGAGCTAATTGTCAAATTCCCGGGGTCTTTGCTGGGCTTAGCGGCAAGTGATCGATCAGCACCTTTAGGGTGCGCCATAAACATTACAAGTGCGTTATGATCACTGTCCGTTCTTGGTATTATTCTAAAATCCTGAACCATAGGCCAGACACTAATATCTACAAAGATGTAATCTAACCTGGATTCTTGGTTCACCCTGTTAAAAGTACATGCAGAGGGTGTATCAGAGGTACTGCGGCCATTGCATGCCCTTAATGAAAAATTTAGCGTTAGAGACAGAATTTGTACTACTAGGGGCGACCAGATTTTGACATATGGCGATTGACAACGCGGTACGCCCCAGAGGTCGTCTTCCGCAACGAGGGCTCCTTCCTTAAGGCCTTCTAAGGGCTCAAAGTGGCAATTCAAGTCACCTCCCAAGACTATCTTAGAGTCATTAGGGAGGGTGGCCAGGAAGCTGGTAAGATCGTCAAGTGTGGGAGATTCCATGGCCAGCTTGGTGGGACGGGAGTATACATTGATTATTGCTAGACTCGAAGCGTTAGGCCACCTGAGTAGAACGCACTGGATGTCCTGCGAACGCGTCGGTAAACACTCCGCATTACACCCAATGTGACTAGCCACCCAGATCGCCAACCCTCCGGAGGGCCTCCCTCTTCCTGACCAAGTCGCGTTGATTTCGAACACAGCATACCCCACTCTAGATAGTGGCTCCCTTGCCCATGTCTCTTGAAGGAGGCAAATGTCGCTGTTAGCTATCAGGGACTCCCAGTCGCTCGTGTCAAGTTTATTTGCAATGCCAGCGACATTCCAGGAGAGAACCTTTAAGGCGATGTCAAGCGGGTCAGGGACACTTCCAGCACTTTTAAGCGGAGCAGCATCCAAAAATACAGTCGTGAGACTGGGCAGGAATGTTTCCACAGTAAATGGTTCCTTCGGGTCTGGTCTATGATGCGTTGGAACTGGCAATTTTAACTTGTTGTTAGTACCACCCAAGACAATTTTAGTTTTAGATAATTCAGTTTCTTCACCGTGGGGGTTAATAGATGTCAAATTCACCCGTTGGGGGGCGCCATATTCTTGAATGGCGATATCTATTTCACATGCGCCATGCCCCTGACCCTTAGAGAGTCAATCCGTCTGTTCAAGACAGCTGTATCTATTGGGATGAAAAAGGTTACCAAAGTTTGTGCATGAAGCATTACGGGTGGGCCTGACTCTGCAGCCATCCGTGGACGGTCCAACCCTGGTCCAACCATTGTCAATGATCAAAATTGGCTTAAAAGTATTGGGATAAAAATATGACAGGTGGACCACTTCAATAGATGTAGACCCTTTGTTCCCGGTCCAATTGCAAATATAGGACACAATTTTGGGGTTCCTAAAATTTACAATTATACAGTCACCAACACATTTCTTATCGGTGTGGCCGATCCAAGGGACTCTTCTGACCATGAGAATTTCTCCCCTAATATTGGGTGGTAGTGGCCTGTGAGTATTAAGCCAACTAGTAACCTTGTTATGTAGAGCATCGTATGGTTCCTCCGCGGTTCCCTCAAGCGGGGGTACTCCCTTCAAGACAACAGAATAGGCAGCAGCCTCGGGAGGCAAATTAACCACTTTGCGCCGATCTTGTAAAATGTCTTGCCTATCTGTGGGGTTCCTTACGTCATTTGATGATTTTCCCTGATTAATACCAGAGGCCGTACCAGATAAGTTCAGCCTACTGGAAGATCCTGTGACGGGTAGTGCAGAGGCGGGTTTTGGCAAAGGAGCCGGCTGCACATTTTCCAATAAGGTGGCTGTCGGAGGTAGGGGGGACACGATGATGGAATCTGAAGGTAAGTTAGGTACATTGGGAACCCCTCTGGAGTGCCCGCCTACTGCATGCATACCTGCTCTTTGATCTGATACTAAACCTAGTAGTCCCTTACGCAAATCTATTAGGCAGATTTCAATATTGGCCAAACGGTCTTCTAGGGGATTGAGCAGTTCCCTCAGTAGAGTGCGTAAATCAGAGAACATGCTATCATACATCCCGGCAGCGTTTTGTTTGCTAGGAGGATTTTTTTCCGGGGTGTGTTGGTGGATGGCTTCGTGTTTGCGGGATAAGACAGGCCCTTTGCTAGCTAAGTCCTGTTTAGTTCCCCTGACTCTAGGGTTAGGTTTAGTAGCTTTAGAAATACCCCCCCTAGTTTTGTGGGCCCTTTTATCCGTTTTCGGGATTGCTCCCTCCTTCTCCCGCTGTGTGGGCTGGGTCTGAACCTTGGTATTGCTTATAGACTGCTCAATGACAGCTAACTCAGCAGTGGTGTGTGTTAAGGGGCCCTTACAGTTTGGGAGAGGTAGGATGCTAAGCTCTGCGTGCTCAGAATTTTCACAGTCAATGGAGGAGGTAATGGAGCAGTTGGTAACAGATAGGTCTAGAGGAGCAGGCAGCCCTGCTTCACCCCCTGCCGGAAGTGTTATGAGACTTGGTGGCTTGGCGGGGGTGGCAACATGTGCGATGGGTCCCAGGGAGGATCTCCTCACCCAGTCTATTTCTTGGGAGATACGTCTTTCAAGAATGGAAATCTCATCCACGAGAAGGGACCCAGCTTTAGCAAAGTACGTATCCAATGTACCTGTCGGCCGTCCCGTCGCCATAGCACTCTTGCTCCTGGTTTCTCTCGTGGTCATAATGTCACCGTCAGCACCTGGTATGTAGTAGATTGCAGACAGACTGAGGTGCCCCACGCCCTCCCTCGTCCGTACTCGAACGGCCTCAAACAGCCCGCTCTTTGCCCGGTCTTCGCCCCGGACTGCGACCCGCACGCGTCCCGCTCACGCGATGGAGGGCGTGGCTTTAGTAGGAGGAGAAGGAGGGGCCGGGAAGAGGCGCCAGGTGCGATGTCCGAGAGCACCCTGGGCCTCGCAGTCCCAGCGTCGGGTGACAGCCTTTCAGATAAGGAAGCGCTAAAAGTCCCGATATCCCCACAGCTCCTCGAGGGATCAGAGAGCTCCAGAACAGCAAACAGGTCACCAATTCCTCGCCTGCGAACGGCTCCCGCGAAGCGGGGGCCGTGAGGCGCTTTCAAAGAGAGTTAATGAGGGGAGGGGCCGGGAAGAGGCGCCAGGTGCGATGTCCGAGAGCACCCTGGGCCTCGCAGTCCCAGCGTCGGGTGACAGCCTTTCAGATAAGGAAGCGCTAAAAGTCCCGATATCCCCACAGCTCCTCGAGGGATCAGAGAGCTCCAGAACAGCAAACAGGTCACCAATTCCTCGCCTGCGAACGGCTCCCGCGAAGCGGGGGCCGTGAGGCGCTTTCAAAGAGAGTTAATGAGGGGAGGGGCCGGGAAGAGGCGCCAGGTGCGATGTCCGAGAGCACCCTGGGCCTCGCAGTCCCAGCGTCGGGTGACAGCCTTTCAGATAAGGAAGCGCTAAAAGTCCCGATATCCCCACAGCTCCTCGAGGGATCAGAGAGCTCCAGAACAGCAAACAGGTCACCAATTCCTCGCCTGCGAACGGCTCCCGCGAAGCGGGGGCCGTGAGGCGCTTTCAAAGAGAGTTAATGAGGGGAGGGGCCGGGAAGAGGCGCCAGGTGCGATGTCCGAGAGCACCCTGGGCCTCGCAGTCCCAGCGTCGGGTGACAGCCTTTCAGATAAGGAAGCGCTAAAAGTCCCGATATCCCCACAGCTCCTCGAGGGATCAGAGAGCTCCAGAACAGCAAACAGGTCACCAATTCCTCGCCTGCGAACGGCTCCCGCGAAGCGGGGGCCGTGAGGCGCTTTCAAAGAGAGTTAATGAGGGGAGGGGCCGGGAAGAGGCGCCAGGTGCGATGTCCGAGAGCACCCTGGGCCTCGCAGTCCCAGCGTCGGGTGACAGCCTTTCAGATAAGGAAGCGCTAAAAGTCCCGATATCCCCACAGCTCCTCGAGGGATCAGAGAGCTCCAGAACAGCAAACAGGTCACCAATTCCTCGCCTGCGAACGGCTCCCGCGAAGCGGGGGCCGTGAGGCGCTTTCAAAGAGAGTTAATGAGGGGAGGGGCCGGGAAGAGGCGCCAGGTGCGATGTCCGAGAGCACCCTGGGCCTCGCAGTCCCAGCGTCGGGTGACAGCCTTTCAGATAAGGAAGCGCTAAAAGTCCCGATATCCCCACAGCTCCTCGAGGGATCAGAGAGCTCCAGAACAGCAAACAGGTCACCAATTCCTCGCTAGTGCTGTTAATTTTCTATTCCTACTCCGGTCCTAATATATTTGGGGTCAAGTGCTTAATAGTGGAATATCCGTGCATGAAGAATTTTTAATGGGATATTCTTGGAAGTTCGAGATTTTGTTTGTTTATATTTCCAGACTGTTTTAGCAAAATAGATTTTTTTAGTTTATTTCTATTATTCCGACCTGCTTAGGGAAATAGTGTTACTGCACTGTCATGGCATTACCCTATGGTTTTACAGCTAAAGTCCAAATTTGTAATGGAGAATAATGCCTGTTTTTAACAATAAGTAAAACTAAATGTGATTCCATTTTGCCAACTATTTTCCCTACACAAATCCCTCCATGTTACATTTGGAAGTGCATGGGTGGGTAAAAACCTGGAACAAGATGCAGTCGGCACCTGACGCATGAGAAGATCAGTGTCAAACATAATCCGCACCCGATTTAAGATTAACCGTAGAATCCAGAATGAGCGTCTATTTTTTCCCATGCAGTGCTACCGTTTTAACAACATGACAGACTGCATATTGAGAACTGGACAGAGACCAGCAACTCATTTATGGCACTTGTGTTGGTTTGCGTCAACCTCAGCAGAGGGTAAATTCCTTACCCTCTGCTGAGGTTGACGTAAGAGATGGCAGAAAGCAGGGACCCGTATTTACGCAGGGTTGGCTCCTCCGTGAGAGCAGAGGAGTGTCACCCGCCAATTAAAATGCCACCAAAAGCCCAACAGATGAAAAATAAAATGGTGATAAAGTTCATTTATTACCATTTCATTTTTCATTCATCTGTCCTGAACCGAGGGTCAGGGCGGGGCTTGCTGAGTGGCAGCAGCAGGGAGGAGGGTGGGCTGCATGGGCACTACAATTCAAAGTGTGCATGGTTAACAGCATGACAGCAGCACCAGGATTGGTTAAGGCAGTTCGCTGGGATCTGCGCTGAACACCGTACTCCAGCGAGAAGGAATTAATGTCAAAGATAAATGGGTTATTATTTTATTTTTACTCACCACCCATTTGCCCGCCTCACCACTCCCCATTGATGCAAGCTGCCACTACTTTAAAGTCTGGCAGCACAGCGTGAAAATCCGTAGCACTGTATAGTGAAAATGGAAAAAAATTATGCATCCCCATGTTCATGAAATGTCGCATGTTGATGATGGCACTGCCTAATAAAAATCCCTTTAGCATAGGGTGACCAGAATTGTAAAGCCATAAACCGGGACATTTCACGAAAATAGAAGAAGGACTACAGTTTTACTTCACGCAAATGCCCAGAATGACAGCGCTCCGCAGCAGAGCATTACAGAACAGGCAGTTAGAACATACATAAAATGCAATTTTTAAACCCAGAAGCTTGCCTGATAATTAAATTGCTTCCTTGAAACAACTGCTAACAATCCCTGCTTTGTAAAACATAAAAAAGCACCTCCTGCCGTTTTCTGTCGACCCTCTCTAAAAACCGGGACAAGGGCTACATTTCCTGAAATCTGCCGGGACAGCTGGTGAAAAACCGGGACCGTCCGGGGAAATCCGGGACGTCTGGTCACCCTACTTTAGCATGATGCCAAACATTGTACTAAAGCATAAAATTGCTTTAGCACTGTCTTCCTACTCAGAGAGTTGTTCTTATTGCTGACTATTCAGTACAAAGTTCATTGGGGTAAGCCCCTTACCATGTAGAATTTCACAGAAATTGTACATTACACAATTAGAATATCACAATGTAGTAACAGTACGTGGTCGTTCTTAGAGACCAGCTACTATTCCAAACACAAGTTGACTCTATATTTTCGACTAGGCTCGCGCTATACAAATACCACATACATGCATGCCCGTACGATATTCCACTACTTCCAGGTTTGTGTCAGATCACATTATTTTAGTTCATTTGGCTTTGTGTACCTGCCCCTGTTAAACTCCCACGCATAGATAAACAGGCATTGGCTCTCAGACTTGGCTTTGCAACTGATAATTTTGTTTTTTCATGGTTTTTGTTGGGGAAGTTGCCAGGCCTTAATCTAAAATAAAAGAAATACTTTTGGCTAAAAGCAAAAATATTTTAGTCTGAAAAGCACACATTGCCATAGCAGCCTGTCGCCTTTAAGTGAAGTACTTTGTGTGTGATTGTGCTCTCTGTGAAAGGACGGAATGCCCTCACTCAGGAGTGAAGTTAGCCAAAGGCTGCAGCGGGTTGAACCATTGCCCCATGCTTTATGCTGTAGTGGATGGAAGAAAAATGTGAATGACATAATAACCTACCAATGGATGAAGAAGGCTGCCTAAAAGCCATTGTAAGTAAATTTATAATATATATAATTTTATTTTAGTGAAATCAAAAGGTATTGGCTAACGCCCGGCCTAAAGTGGGGGATGGAGCCCCGGTCTGCAAAGCAATTTTGGCACTGGACCTGAAATGTTTTTGCGTGCGAAAACTGATTGGCGCTGCCGTTCGCGTTGCTTAGCATTGTGTATTGTGCACACCCATGATGACAATCACAGAACGAGGGATGCTGCAATAGAGATACTTGATGAAGTGTCAACAGCTCCTGTGAGTGCATAACTTGGAACTGCGTTATCCTTTGGCTAGAGGCTCTGGGAACAGTCTGACATGGATTATGAGTCACAGATTGCATAGGGCCATTTTACAGGTTGTGGTGATTCACAAACAGTGTGCTTGAAAGCTACATCCACAAGGGATAGAAAGAATCCTTTTTGGGTTTTCTGTAACCGGTCTTCGCTCGTCCTGACTGTGTGTTGTATCATATTACGCCACTCTCGTTCAGTAAGTGATGAGATCAGAGAGGAACGAAAATAAACCCTGAATGTACTTAGCGAGGGCCGTGGAGCCTGGCAGGTCCCTGTGCATCTTAACATCATGTTGTTTGATACCTGATTAGTCAACCCGTATGTCAACAGTCTGTGCTGTAAGAAAAGCTGAGGGTGACCAGTGGCACCCTCAGCTGTGAGGCAGAGGGCAGTTTTTAAATTATTTTTACATTTTAGTGCTTGTTAAACTGGCAACATCAGCCCTAAACTGCGCTAGACAGTGAATTCCTTTAACCCTTTCGCTGCTAGCCCTCGACTGCCCCTTTGCTGTGTGTTGCTTTGCTGGGTTAGGCTGCAGTTGCTGCTTCTGTTTGTGAGCAGAGAAAGGAACTGAGCTTTGCTTTATGAACTCCTGTTTTCCAGGTTTCTCCGAGGGCTTGTGTGTGCTTTCTTACTCTTGGAAGTCTCAGGGCCATTAAAGACTTCACCTACAGCATCTGGACTCCATTGCTTTGAGTTCTGAACCTGCCAAGTGGTGCCAACTCCAGTTCTTGGCCACTGTAGGTGTTTGCTGGGCTGTAATCTCCAGAAAAGCATTCCTGACGCTGTCACCAACGCCATGCCTGCACCGATACCGTGGTCACAGCTCACTGAGTGAGTGCAGCACTGACCTCCATGATACCGCAGCCCTGGTTTCACCAACAACGCTTCTCGCTGACATTGATGCCGCTGCCTGTACCACGGCCATGGACATCGCCTCATCGCACAGACTTCAACCGCACTGCAACATTGGTCTCACGGATGATGACACCTTAGCGCCACCACCGACTCCACTGCTTGCACCACAGCCGTGGTCACCACCTCGCTGCCACCAACGACACCGCAGCCTCGGGCTGCCGAAGACAGTGTCATCGACTCTGACACCAGCACTCTGCACTAACGCCACGATGCTGCCTGCAGACACGGCCTTGTGAAGTGAACAACGCATCGCCCATCTATAATAAAAAGAGCCAGAATGGGGGGCCGTTCTTTCCGACACTTGGCGGCTCAAGCCTGGAATAAACTACCTGTGTGCCTCCGATTAGAACCAGCTGAAGGTATTTTTAGGAAGAAGCTAAAGACTCTCCCATTCCCCCACAAATAGACCGAGTTTCTGCTTTGCTGCCCCACCGCAGCGCGGGGACACACTGTTCCTAGTGTAACCAGGCGCTTTACAAGACCCGTTAACATAACATAACATAACATGACACCACTGCCCCAGCACTGCCGACGTCAGCGCTCCTTACATCGACTTCCCAGAGTTCGATCTGCAACGTGTGTGACTTTCAAAGGCCAACCGACTTCCGCACCGACGTGCAGCACCAACGCCTCACGACTCCAGTGACACCTCACTACTATACTTTATTTTTCTAAACTGGTGTGGTGTCCATTTTTTGTGTTTTCACTGTGTTTCTGTTACTGAATGTGCTATGTACAAATACTTAACACATTCCCTCTGAGATAAGATGGATTGCTCGTGCCAAGCTACCCAGGGGGTGAGCAGGGGTTATCCTAGCTGTGTAATCCCCTTACCTTGACTAAAAGGAAGGGTCCCTGCTTGGTCAGGATGTTTACCACTGCCAACTAGAGACCCCCATTTCTAACACCTCCATAACGTTTTGTCCACATTAGCTATCCAAGTCCAATTTGCGTCCTTTTGTTCCAAAATCGTGGGGATTCTAAAGGTACCCAGGGTTTGTGGATTCCCCTTGAGGGGACTGATAAAATAGCCAAAATATAGCTAAATGTTGTTTTTTGGGGGGAAAAGGGGAAAAAAGTGCTGTAGAAGAATGTGTCTGCTTTTTTTTGTTTGCAAATGGCATCAACAATGGGTTTGAGTGCTAAAATCACTATCTTCCCAGCTTTCATGAACAAGCAGACCTGTTTAAAAAAACACATTTTTTAACACAGCTGTTGATTTTGGACCTCAGCTCAGCAGGGATTCTCGACAATATTTCTGAAAATGGAAGGGACGAGTTGACTTTTAATTGAAGACCGAATTAGCCATTATTTTGGTTGAGAGATCGTACGCTGGAGTTCTCTTGTTAAATGAAAGGGAGGTGCTGACGAGGTGCTGACTCCTCTATTTTTTGCCATTGGCACAGGGATGTGTTTCGTATGATATACAGATCTTCGTGATATATCCTGAAAGGAAAAATCAGGTCTCTCGTTTTCTGGAACTCCTAGAATGTATAGAAGCTACTCAGGAGTTTGCACCTAAAAAATCTTGAAAGATAAAACAATCCGTAGCTGGGAGATATCTACATTCCTGAAGAAGGTGGTTGTTATATACTTCTATCCACCGAAATGCATCAATGCTTTTTTAATGTAAAGACACTAGATCTTTAGGATGTTTGCAAGTCAATGGAAAAGCACTATGTAAAGTATTGCGACTGTGACAAATAATCTATTATAGACTGGTGTTGTATATACAATGATATGAGCTCTCTGTCCATTGTTTTCTCCTGCCTTTTTGTGTGTATAATTGTGAAATTGATGTGTGTTTTTATGTGACTCTCTGATGCAATAGGGGTTTTTATGCTTTTTTTAATGTATACATAACAATTGATTGTGTTGAAGAAATGTGATGGTTTACTTGAGGTCTTTTTTTTTTTTAAATGATTGTAATAAATTGTCTAAATAAGATTTAATAAAAAACATTCTTTATTATATTAGATTTGTGAATTTATGTTCTGATGATACGGTATAGCTATATTGTGTGGATGTAATTGAATTGATTGATTCTACCAAAGATGAAATTTGGTTTCTGACTCAGACCTTGGCACCAAACCAGTATATTTTTCAAAACTAGACACCCAGGGTTGTCCAGGGTGTGGTGAATTGCATGGTTCTCACAAGGTTTGTATACCCAGAATCCCGTTCCAATCTCAAACTTTGCCTAAAAAATAAATTTTTCTTGCATTTATGTGCGTAAAAGTCCTGGAATTTGCAGGCAGAGACACATTTCCTATCATCCAGCGTTCCTCCAAATCTCCCAAGAAAAACAGTGCCTCACTTTTGTGGGTGAGCCAAGTGTCCCTGACAGGGAAGGGCCCAAAACATATTGTGGTGACATCAAAGTTATCTATCACAAAACAACCTGGTTTTACAAGGGGGCACCTCAGTTTTTGGTCCTGGGCTCGACGGCCATCTAGAGAATCCTACCAAACCCAGACATTTCTCAAAACTAGACACCTGGTGGAGTCCAGGGAGGTGTGGCTAGCACGAATCCCCCAAAGTTTTATAAATGCAAACCTGGAATTTAGATCAAAAGTTACATTTCCTCACATTTCTGTGTGGGAAAGTTGTGAGATCACCAGGCCGGCAAAAAATTCTTACCACCCAGTGTTCCCCCAGGTCTCCTGATAAAAATGCTACCTCACTTGTGTTGGTCGGCCAAGTGCCAGTCAACACGCACTGCCAGGCAAGCACCAGTTCACACATACCACCAAAAAAGCACCAGTCCACACATACTGCCAGGCAAGTACCAGTCCACACATAACACCAGTCACACACAACACCAGCCAAATGCCAGCCCACACACACCACAAGGCAAGCACCAGACCACACACACCACCAGGCAAGCACCAGCCAACACACACCACCAGGCAAGCACCAGGCCACACACACTGCCAAGTAAGCACCAGTACACACACACCACCAGAAAAGCACCAGTCCACACACACCATCAGGCAAGTGCCAGTCCACACAGAACACCAGCCACACACACCACCAGCCAAACGCCAGCCCATGCACACCACCAGGCAAGCACAGTCCACACACACCGCCAGGCAAGCACCAGTCCACACACACTGCCAGCCAGGAACCAGTCTACACACACTGCCAGCCAAGAGCCAGTCTACACACAGCACCAGCCAAGCGCCAGTCCACGCACACCATCAGGCAAGCACCAGTCTATACACACAGCCAGCCAAATGCCAGTACACACACAGCCACCAAACACCATTACACGTTGACCACTAGCCGCACTCCAGTTCATGCACACACACAACTTTCACTGTTGTTTAGGGGTTTTCGGTTGGGGGCAGATGGGCCTAAAACTAGGGCTGCCTTGCCTGCAGGGGGGTCAGAAAATGGCCAAAACAATTCCCGATAAAGGGGAGTGATCATTGCCCAATGGGCCGTTCCTTGACATGCACATAAAAGTATCCCTGGTGTCTAGTGTCTTTCTGCCACCCTTGGGGACAGATCGACCTAAAATTATGGCTGATCTGCCCCAAAGGGTACAGAAACTGACAAAATATATGCCCAAATGAAAGGGGAGCAAACCTTGCCAAAAGGGCCGCTCCTCAAATGACGCAAACAATTATCCCTGCTAATAATGGGTTTCTGTCCCCCTTGGTGGCAGATCGACCTAATAATATGGCTGATCTGCTCCCAAGACGGGTATAAATGGTCAAATAAAAAGGGAGTGACCCTTGCCATAAGGGTCACTCTCCAAATTGCACAAACAATTATCCCTGGTGTCTAGTCGCTTCTGCCTCCCCACTCAGAGGGCAGATAGGCCTAAAAACTGCCAATCTGCGCTCGGGGGGGGGGGTGCAGAATTTAAAAAAAATGCTCTCCTAAGGGAGTGGCCCTTGCCCAAGGGGTTGCTACCCCAACAACAAAACAAGCCCTGGTGGTCTAGTGGGCTTCCACCACATCTCCCCTCCCCGAGGGCAGATCAGTCTAAAAATGTCCGACCTACCCACCAAGAGATCACTCCCTGCAATTATTCAATATAAATCCTCCCTGGTGTCTAGTCGAAACACGGATAATATACGCCCCCAGGGGAGTGACTCTTGCCTAAGGGATTGGTCCCCCAGCAACAGAAAAACAAATCCCTGGTGGTCTAGTTTATTGGATTCCTGCTCCATGATCGCGGCCCAACCCGCGATTGTGGAGCAGGAATCCACTCCAAACAGGCACAGGGAGGAATGAAAAAACAACTATAACTCGTGCCCTAAGGTAACTATAACTCACGCCCGCCATGTACAGTTTTCTCATCAATAATTCTACAGCAAATGTTGCAGTGATATTATCAATTATGTCATAGTAGATGCTATGATTGATGTACAATGTGGGGTAGTTAGCAGCGCATGGCGAGGGTGCAAGTTATACTTACCTTAGGGCACAAGTTATAGTTACTGTGGTCATGCAATGCGACCAACCCTTCACATACAGCCAACCCATGCGATCCCCCTCCCTGGGCCCATTTTTGCCCAGGGAACCCATCCCCCGGGGCCCGGCGTATTTATTTTAGGGGAGGGAGCTACTTGTTCCCCCTCCCTGGGCTGTTTTTGGCCCCTGCTTCCCCATCCCACTGGGCCTACCACTGTAATCATGGGGTGTGGGCAAACAGCCCCTTGTCCAGGCAATTCCTGTCCCAGAGACCCTGTTCCCAGGGGCCCTGTACCTTTTGTAAATGGGGATTTTGGGCACGCAGCCTCCGGGTCGATCTTGGGCCTGGGAACCCCATTCCATGGGGCCTGGCCACTTAGTACATGTGGAGGGGTGCATGCAGCCCCTCTCCCCGTGCTGACATCGGTCCCGGGGACCCAATCCCCAGGACCCGGGGCCTTTTTAATTGGAGAGGGAGGCCACGCAGCCATTATCCTGGGCAGAGTTTGCCCACAGGGGCCCCATCCCCCAAGGCCTTGGTCAATATTTAATGGAGTAGGGTGCCACGCAGCTCCCCTTCCTGGGCTGATTTCAGACCAGAGGACCCCATCCCCTTGGGCCTGGCAAATCATTAAAGGGGAAGAGGGGCATTCAGCCCTCTCCCCGGGCTGATATCGGCCCAGAGTGCCGCATCCCCCGAGGCCTGGCAAATAATGAATGAGGTAGGGGGCAATGTGACACTGCCTCTCGCCCAATTTCGGCTCCGGGGATCCAAAACCCCAGAACCTGGACAATAATTAATGGGGGAGGCCTCCCTGGGACGATTTAGACCCCGGGGACCCAATCCCCCTGGGCCCACCCAATAATTAATGGAGGACAGGAGCCACATTGTCACTGCCTCCTTGGGTCAATTATGCCTCCGGGGACCCCATTTCCCCAGGGCTGGCCATAGGGTGGGTGCCCTAATGCCCACCCAGGGCACCCACCATCTTCTTGTTTGGGGCCACGGGGGGAGCCCCAAGGCCCCAGCTGGCTCCCTGATGTTGCACACTGCGGACAGGATCAGTATTCAGATCTGCTCCCAGCTTTTGAGAGCATTTTTCAAGCTACCACCGGCTGGGAGCGGACTTCGTGCTTGCTCTTGCTTGGCGGGAGCTTTTAAATTTCTCCTGCCAAGTGAGAGAAAATAAAGATTTCCCTGCCCGCAGCAGTGCAGGCAGGGAAACCGCTATGTCCTGGAGGTGGGCACCCAGGGACATAGCTGGTGTTGGGCCTGGAGGATGGCGTCCCCAGGGCCATTAATGGCTCCGGGAGGACCCCGGGAAATGGGTTCCCGAGGGCTGGAATCAGCAAGGGAGGGGGGCGAGGAGGATGGGGTCCCTGGGCTGATATTGGTGCGAGAAGGAAGGCACGTGCCCCCCGTCCCCCCTGCAAATTACTTTAAAGGCGTAGCCCTGGTCGATAGGGCTCCAGGGCCAAAATCGGGGCAGAGGGCCCCCTTCCTCTTATGAATATTGGCCAGGCTCCGGGGGATGGTGACCCACAGGGCTGAAATCGACCTGGGGAGGGGGCACCCTACACCCCCTTTCCCAAATTACATCGAGAATAATACCCCTGGGACTTGGACAACCGGGGGGCATTAAAAAAGACAAGCGTGGGGCCTGCTCTTGTGTTTTTTAATTTTACTGCGGACCCTCCACACATTTTTGGTACCACCACCAGCCATGGGGGTAAGGGTATTTCTACACAGCCCCCTTCTGGTTTTTTGTCTTCAATTAGCTTGCTTTCCATTAAAAACATTGAAATTCATTGAAAAAAACAAAGGTTAAAGGGGCGTTATAGTAAGGTGAGTATGTCAGTTAAAACATAGCACCCTTGCCATGCACTGCTAATTACAACATCTGAAACAACATCATTAATGACAAGACTGTTCATGGCGGGGACGTGAGTTATAGATACCTTTGAGCATGAGTTATAGTTACTTGAGATAACTACGGCTGGTGAATTTCAATGGTTTTGTTAGTCTAAAACTGTATGTTTTAACTGAAATTTTGTACCTGCTGAAGAATGTGCTTTCTTTCCTATCTTATATATTAGGATGCTCAGTAGTACAAGTGCTCTTGTGCGGATAAATAAAAAATAAAATGCATGCATTTGAATATTTCAAGTTGTTTCACCACATATTTATTTATTCACGTATTTGAGGTGTTTTCTATCCACCTCAGAGCATTTTACATTAAAGATACCATTGTGGTGGATACATGGCACTGAGTCAGGGTTAGTATAGGTATGGCACCAGTGTTATACAACCATTTCAAGTTCTGGGTTAGATTAGGAGAGAGATGTTATTCTGGGGATGTAAGTACATGGTGTTTAGGAGTCCAGATCTCTGCACCTGCAGGGTTCAAACCTAGTGTCTGTCATCTGAATTTCTACTGACAAATGGACTATGAGTTGGCTGACCAGAGGGTCCTTTTTACTGGAGTCCAGCTTGAATGTACTCCTGAACATCTGGATCACATCTCAAAGGCTGCTCATTCAGAGCGAGGCATAGAACTTCTGAGAAGTCAACATGGATAATCCTTACTATTTTTCTTTATTTAAATAAAGACTGATTTGTTCTCAGTGGGCGGACTTTGCCCAGACTATGATTGGCATTTTTACAATTTACGTGTGAACCACACAGCCAAACTGGGGACCTTCCAAGTTTCAAACTAGCCATTTCATTAATCACAGATAAGTTAGAAATAATGCAGCTTTTCTTGTGAGGTGCCAGAAACATTGCACTCAGCGTGAACCTTTGGTTTTACTAAAACAGCGAACATCTCAGAATAAAGCAGTGTAGACATAACAGGAACTGATTACGTTCTGTCAGTCATCACTGTGATAAAGAAGCTATTGTAAACAGCAATTATGGAATTTCCATAGCGGGATCAGCAGAAAAGATGGACTGTCATTGCAGGAGCTGCAGGTACGTGAGGATAGGCACTTCATTGTACATAAAGGGCTTTCCAAGTGTAAGGACGAGAGCCTCTCAATCCTATCCTAAGATTATAGAAATATCATAAACGTACATGGAAGCTGCTTTTTTCTATCCCCAAGACACAAATTCACATTTTACATCAAAAGAATTCCTGAGTTTAAAAGTAAGTATACTTACCAATTTTAAAAAGTGCATAAAAGCGAAAGGAATGACTCCGTTAAGAGTCTAGTATCGGATTCTGCAATACATTATTCACAACACTCACTGAAAGCCCCCTAGTTTCGTATGGAATCCGGTATGGCCATTCGGATCACAATATGATTATATATGGGAATCACCTGTTACACCTATGAGCATTTCAATAATAAGATTGTTAAATGCCAGTGGCATTAAATCCTCCGCCATTGCTCTCAGCCACTCATCCATAAGGAGCCAGCCAACAATCCTACTGGGCTAATATGTGCTGTTGCACCCTGCTGTGCAAGTTCATGCCTGTGCCCTTCGCTGTAGTGCCTCGCTGCCTGGCTGTTTCCTACTGTGCTGAACCTCTGAAGCATCCCTGCAGCACAGCTTTCACCCCTCACAGGGAGCAGTGTATGGTGTGTAGATGGGAAACTTTAGGTGAAGAGAGGTGTAGGCAGAGGTATAGGTTGAGGGTTTGGGTTGTGACACCTCCTAAATAAATTAATTCTTGGCTTGGTAGTTGGGTCTGGGGGGCCTTAGTAGGACCTCATCTCTGTTGTTTTTTGTCATGTTCTTGTGATCAGGAACCTATTTATAGTGATTGGTTTAGTAAAAAGGTAGTAAATCTTCATCCATAGAAGTACTGCTTGAATGGGTGCAAATGTTCTTCTTTTTGAAATTCTCAAATATAGGCAGTAGTAGACTCAGGTTTCCAGGCATACTACTGGCAATGAAACATCCTAAATGTGACAGGACAAGTGCCTGCAAAAAGTCTAACCATTGGCAATTGCTCAGAGTAGCATTCCAGCCCATCGGTTTATTTCCACTGTGCCACTCTAGACAGAGGCCCACCAAATGCAAATCAGTATTGACCCTGTTCCTCTAACAGTCCATCTCAAGCCTTGGTCATATCACAGTTCCACATAGTGGTCTACCACTTTTTTAGTTGTAAATTTGAGATTCACAAACCCAGAATCTCACTGACTAAGCAACACCCCTGGAATCAGTGTCACAAGGCAGTGTGAAGATATAGCAGCACTTAGCATTTTCAGCTTGATATCAGTCTGGTCCAGTTTGGCTTCTATCTGTAATAAAGATGACAGAGCAGGTGAGAAGACTCCACCACATCGGCATCCAAGGGTACGTGCTCAGATGGATCACCTCCTTCCTCACTGGAAGAACCCAGAGAATCCACCTCCCACCTTTCACCTCTAAACCCAAGGAGATCATCTTCGGTGTCACGCAGGGTTCATCCCTCAGCCCCAAGCTCTTCAATGCATATATGGCCCCACTGGCCAATATCGTCAAATCGAATGAGCTCAACATAATTTCCTTAAGCAGATGACACCCAACTCACCGACGACCCCACCACCACCAGAACCAAGTTCCACAGATGCATGACAAACATCGCAGACTGGATGAAGAACCGCGGCCTGCACCTGAACACAGACAAGATGGATGTATAGATCTTTGGCAACAGCAGCAACACATGGAACAACTCCTGGTGGCCATCAGACCTAGGACTTACAACCACTCCCTCCGACCATGGCAGAAACCTCGGAATCATCATTGCCAACAACCTCACCATGAAATCACATATCAACGCAGTCAACTCCGCTTGCTTCCTCAATCACTCTGTGCATGCTACATAAGCTCTTCAAGTGGCTACCCATACACACAAGATGCACCTTGACACAGGCCCTCATCACCAGCCGACTGGACTACAGTAATGCCCTCTATGAAGGGATTGTCTCAAACCTCCTACAAAGGCATCAAACTATAGAGAACGCTGCAGCCGGACTCATCCACGGCCTTCCCCGATGAAGCCACATCACACCTGAACTCAGGCAACTCCACTGGCTCCCCGTACAAAAAAGATGCCAATTCAAACTGCTGACCCACACACACAAGGCTCGACACAACCCCGGATCCGCCTACATTAACCACCACCTGAACTTCCACCAACTGTTGAGAAAACTACGATCTGCCTCCCTTTCACTTGCTCATACTTCCCGATTTTACCGAAGCAGAAGTGGAGGACGCTCCTTCTCCCACATTGCAGCAAAGAACAGAAATAGCCTCCACATGCACCTCCAGACCATCACCTCACTTCCAGAATTCTGGATGGCTCTCAAGACCCGGCTGTTCGAGTAAGCCTTTGAGACCCTCAAGCACCTGGATATCCTATCGGGTGATTAGCCGCACTTTATAAATCCTGATAGACTCATTGAGAATTCCTTGCTGTGGTTGTGATGTCATGAGGGTGTAATGGCTATGAGAACCATGGAGTCTGATTAAATTAACCACTAATTAATAGACATGCTGAAGTTCTTTGATATTGTAATAAACAGCATGAGATCCACAACCAGTTTGGCAAGTGCTTGTTCCATCACACAGACTGGGTTGAATCTACATGTTACTGATGGGGTAAGCTTGTGTTTTTTACTTGTTTAATTAGAAAGGGAACAATCTTATTAACAGACATACAAAGATCCAATTGAGTAACCTCATTGGCAATTTAACTATATTTTAGAGGAATGGAGGTATAAAAGCTACAAAAATTAGTAAACAATACTTAATTATTTGGGTGGGTGTTAGTGCGGCAAGACAGAGGTGAAACATTGTCTGTGCTGTGCGCAAAGGGTAGAGTTCTCACAACATCTTCTTGGAAGTTCAAATGGCCAGTGGAGCACTGCGGCCCTCATCCTACTAGACCTCTCTGCAGCCTTCAACACCGTCTCACACCA
The DNA here is from genome assembly GCF_964204655.1 of Triturus cristatus. NCBI lineage: Eukaryota > Metazoa > Chordata > Amphibia > Caudata > Salamandridae > Triturus > Triturus cristatus. The sequence goes on from NC_140588.1 coordinate 497,328,525, forward strand.
TACCCTCATAGCCAGACTCCATGACGCCAGTATACAAGGAACCGCCCTTGACTGGATCCGCTCCTTTCTCTCCGGCAGAACCCAAAGGAGCAGACTCTCTCCCTTCCTCTCAGAACCTACAGAGATCAACTGTGGTGTACCACAAGGTTCCTCGCTCAACCTCACGCTCTTCAACATCTACATGGCCCCCCTCGCCGCCATCGTCAAACAGCAGACTCCCTCCCTTCCTTTCAGAACCTACAGAGATCAACTGTGGTGTACCCCAAGGATCCTCGCTCAACCCCACGCTCTTCAACATCTACATGGCCCCCCTCACCACCATCGTCAAACAGCATGGGCTCAGCATAGTATCCTATGTCGATGACACCCAGCTCATCCTCTCTCTCACGAAGAACCCCGAAGACACCAGACTCTCCAAGAAGGAATGAAAGACGTAGCAGCCTGGATGAGCGACAGCTGCCTAAAACTCAACTCGGAGAAGAAAGATGTCCTCATCCTTGGATCCTCCCCGAATGCGTAGGACAGTGCCTGGTGGCCCCCTGCCCTCGGAAACACCCACCCCAACAGATCACGCCCGGAACCTCGGCATCATCCGAGACTCCTACCTCACCCTGACCCGCCAGATCAACGCCGTTGCTTCCACCTGCTTCAACACCCTCCGCATCCTCCGCAAGACCTTCAAGTGGACCCACAGACTCATAACCAGCAGAATGGACTACGGTAACGCCCTCTGCGCCAGAATAAACAAGACCCTCAAGCTCCAAACCATCCAGAACACCGCAGCCAGACTTGTCCTCGGAACCCCACAACACGAGCGCATGACCCAGCACCTACGAGACCTCCACTGGCTCCACATCGAGAAGAGATTAACCTTCAAGCTACTCACCCAAGCCTACAAATCCCTCCACAACATCGGAGCCAAATACCTCAATGAAAGAGTCTCCTTCCACGTACCCAAAAGGAACCTCCGCTCCACCGACCTCGCCCTGGCAGAGACCCCACGCATTCGTAGAACCAGAGCAGGAGGAAGAGCCTTCTCCTACGTTGCATCAAAGACCTGGAACGAGCTCCCAGTCAACATCAGACGCTCCCCCACACTGCACACCTTCAGGAAGAACCTGAAGACCTGGCTCTTCGACTGATCTGGAACTGCACCCTCCCCCCCAGCCCCTTGAGACCCTCACGGGTGAGTAGCGCGCTCTATAAACCCCCTGATTGATTGATTGATTGATGAGTATATTCCACCACTGTTAGTCTCTGTGAGTCACAGAAGCTATTTTCATAGATAGTTTGCTTGTTCTATTACTGTAAGCTTCTTTCGTCATATGTGGAACTATCACTTCAGACTCAACCGATTTTAACTGATGTCTTCTATAACCTATGGTCGGCAAGTATTTGCGGGCAATACTAACTAACTGACTAGAATCCATTCATTGCTCAAATTTCAGGGTTCTGTTTGTACTTATGCAATTCAAAGGCTTTAATATAATTTGCAATGTCAAACTTTAAAAATGATATCGTATTTTCTCTGTTTCTGTCATTCATTGGGCTGAGCACCAACAGATACTTTAAAATCCTTTCTATGAACGAAATTATTGGGCAATCTATGTTCGAGTCCCGTTGGGCAACTTAGTTGAAAAATCCTTGTTGTCCTTTCACTCAGGTGCTATGTGGAACTCGTTTCGTACAATAATTACTTTCAAACAGGTTTTGAAGAAACAAGTTAAGCTACTATCATGCAGTTTAGATGTGAAGAATTCAAGTTACTCAAAGTTCCGTTTAGGAACATGTCCGCCCCAGCTTTTTCCGACTTGGATTTTTGCTTATCCCTTTGTATGAATTTAGGAATAGTTGAGTTCTTTGGCTCTAAAGGACGTTAGATGCCCCCTGTATAAGTGTCACCTGGAAACTTTGTTGCATGTGTTATGTATCTGTGATAAGCTGTAGGATGCTTGAACCTTAAGGCAGACTAACCATATTTTAGCTTCTGTGATGAAAGAATGCTGGCAGGCTATGGAATTATAATAGACAATAGTTACAATCCATGCTTAATTTGTAAGAGAGTATGTGCCAGGATCCTCTACTTGATCTGAAACCTATTGCAGCTGAGTGTGTCAAATATCAAGGTTGCATGGTCTTAATTCCACTTCATGCCCCTTTAATCTACCACCAGATACCCCCTGAATCTTTATTTCACTCCTGCATGTTCCTGCTTTCTCTCTCATGTCACAGTTTTTCGTCTTTCTCCTCCCTTGTCTTTCCCCTTGTGTGTTTTTCTCTGTCTTGCTTGACAGATCTGATGGGGATAAGCGCCAGCGGCCCCACCTGCAACCACCGGCTCAAATTAAGCACTGCTTACAATGTAAATATTAATTCACATATTCCCCATGAGATGTGATTTTGATTATTTATTATAACATTTCTGAGTACTTCATTTATGTAACTGTTCCTTTGTCTTACTGGCCTTCCACAATAGCTTTTATGCGCTTACTTTTTGTTGGTTAGAGTTATGACCTAAAGTCTAGCGCTTTATAGTGAGGGATTTACTTCGTTTTTAACTACATGTTGCAACCTTCTAAAAGTAAGTCACAGTATCATCAAAATATACCAATGGGCATTACAACATCTACATACCAGATCTTCAAGAACTGTGGATAGACTCCCAACATCACTAAAGAATCCCAATGCTGATGAACTATGTGCCATACCCTTGTTGTGCTATGAGGCAGTAATACTAAATTCTAGACTACTTACTATTTGGGAAATTTCTGCCAATACACCATCAGTCACAATAATTTTAAGGTGCCAAAAGGGGCCAATTTGTAAAGCACATAACTACAACAAATCTTTCTAAGGCAACCATTTACACAAAGTTTGACACATTTGCAGGAATATTCTGTTCAAAGACCCTGCAAACACAACAAATGATTTAGAGTTTTTCAATTTAATTATTCCATACATTGCATAAATAAGGTAACACTTCCAATCCATGGAAAGGTGCTACGTTTGACAGTGCAGTGCAGAGTGAAAACAAATTAAAAATATGCAGAAAATATACTGTGCAATAAACATCATGTTATCCTTCTGCTGGAAGAGACAAGTTGCAGGAGAGTGATTGGTATGTGCCACGCCTATAGACTACCTCAATAGGAGGCAGGGAAATAATCATTTTTGATAAGTAACCCTCACCCACTCTAATAGTGGCGTGCTTCATCATTGGGTTCACCCTGGTGCCTAAAAGTCAGGGTGGGCTCGACCATGTTCCAGGGAGCTCTTTGTATATTACAACCTAGGGGAACGTAACATTCAAGTAAAAATTCCTGATTCACTCCCATGGTATTCCTTTATTCGTGGGCTGGATGGAAAAGATAAAAAATTAACCATAAAAGGGGCAAAACGGATATGATGGTCCTAGGACCCTTAGAGCCCCAACATGTTTCTGCCCTATACTACTGGCTGTTAAAGTTCCTGGGCATTCGCCAGGGCAGGTTTACTTGTCAAACATAAATTGCCACAAGCAAGAGAAGATTAATCCTGCACAATTCTCCTAAAATACATAAGGATGGTCATGTCAGTACAACCATTCTGCTTCCAGTGTACAGCAGTCACATATCCAAAGTCTGCGTGGTCAGCCTACGCGTTTGGGTTGACTTGTAAAGCAGTCAAGAGTTCCAGCTGGTGCAGTCTTCTAATTATTTCTCATAGAATTAATGATTGCTTGCCTTTATTTGCATAGTGATCAGGCAGAACTTCTGAAAATCTTCCACTTTCAAAGATCAAGCAACCATGAACTTTGCCACAGATGGACCCACCTGCTGTTTAGGTTGAAGCTTGAAACACATTTGGCATGTCTTTTAAAAAAAGAATCCTCTTATTATTTATTTGTCCTTTGGAAAACCTCACTCCTTAATACGGAGGTTTTCAGAAGTACATTTCTGAGTATTTTCAGGCTGAAGTGGGAAAAAGCACGCATAGAGTTTGCAAATATCCACATAGTTATTTAATCATTCATTTCACCTTTGTAACCAACTGTTTGTTTGAGGCCCAGGTTCTATAGCTGTATAATCAAAAGCAATTTGAATGGGTCCCTTACTACTCAACCATTAACTAACCATCAATAGACATTAGGCACCAACAATGAGACTCTTCTGCTGTGCCTCGATGAATGACTTTTTTTAACAATCTTAAAACCTCATAAACAGATGTTAAGCATTCTTGATAAATTATAAAGTGCAGTCGATCAGCCATCGATTACTCTATTCCATGCAGCTGCTAGATGAATATTCAATTTCCACTTACCATAAAGCATGAAGCTGCTGGAGACCCAGGAGTTTCTACCACCCCATCACATATTGGACCATCAGACATGACACACCTAGTATGCCATCATATGTTCCATTAGATCAATAATAACTGGTGAGTGCAGCAAGTCACAAACTCTACTCTTCTGTTTTCATTTGACTTTATACCAGCTTTATATCTTTGTATTTTGGGGAAGCCTGTTCCCCCCACCTTTCTCTCGTTTTATCTTGTTATGTTATTTTATAGCATGGAGCATTTTTTATTATTTTAGTTAGCTTTTCGTTATTGTTTTTGTTTTTGTTGCACAATTTCCGGTCTAGGAAGGACCTGTCTTGTCAGTTCGGGCTAGACTATTCCCATGAGGAGCAGGGTCAAGACTGACTTGCATATGGCTGGGTCTGAACAGGGTGGCATAGTGAGCAAAAGAACAATGGACTAATCCCAGATCTGTGACTGGGGTGAGAGGTTGAAAAGTTTCAGAACACCGTCCATCATCTTGTTATGTTTGCTATACTGTAACACACTGCCATGGAACAAAATGAAGCGGGTACCTTAAATAACACTCCATAGTAAATAATGTTAAGGGTTAAATTAAATGTTAAATTAATTTGACTTTAAAGTGTATCTATCTATCTCTGTATATATGTATACTGTTCAGTGTTAAAAAGTAATGTATCATTATTTAATAATTAATTTAATATTTAATTGAAACTTTATTTAAAAATAAATAATGATGATGGATTTAACCCAGGTCTTAGTGATTGGGGGTGACTGTCTGAAAAGTTTCAGCGCTTAGGCCATCATCTTATTGTGTTTGCAGTGTGTTACAGTATACCTTTGAGTGGCCATGCATAATGTTTGAAATGCTCAAATGCTGGGCTGGAGTACATTTACTACTGTTTTGCCACCTTTATGGCTGGAGTAATTTTAGATGTGTAGTTTGTGAATAGTAATGTGCTTATTCTTTCATGGGTGAATTTTTGTAGTAACCTGCCACTCCATTAACCCTCCTTCATATTCCCTAAACTCCACCCATTTTGTAGTAGATAGTTCCCATTTTCCCACCACTTTCCATGGCCCCCCTATATTTACCCCTGAGTAGTAAACTTACATAATTGGCGAGCTCCCCAATAGAAAGGATAGGCGAGGTGGTGATGTCCACTCGTAGGTTTGTGAATTGCATTTCATAGTAACCAGATTTACTGTAGTACTACTTTACATCCTACAAAATGCAATTACTGAATCAGGGCCACCTTACAAACGCACAGAAACTGGTAAATGCACCAAATAAGAAAGCCTTGCTCTTCTGATTTAATTTTACTTTATAGCAATTTTATTTCTTTGTATTTTGGGGAAGCCTGGTCCCACAACCTGTCTCTTATCATAACTCTTTATGTTAGCTTATTCCTTGATGCCCTTTTCAGGTCTCACGGGGACAGCGCATGCATATGACTTGCAAGAGATATTGTGTACAACCAGGAGGTTGCTGCTCACCCCTTGCTTACCATTTGTTGGCTTCATGTTAGTCTTATTTGCTGCTTTGTAATTGGCCAGCACATCCTGTCTTGACTTCCTCTTCTTTCTGCTGGAGCATGGACCAAGTACTGATTGCTACAGTTTGATTGCTGTCCTTATACTGACCGCGCTGTGATTGTGGTACTACTTCTATATTTTTCTTCTTCCCTGTCATCCTTGACATTGACATTTGTAGCTACAGTTCACTATGCTACACGCACTTCCAAAAAGCCTTTTTCTCATTTGAAATGGATGTTGATAGTGACAAGAGATGTTATCTGCTTTCATTGTAATAGCAGATGTTATTTGCTTCCAAATGTATTTTCACTAAGACATAGACGCAATTGCCTTCCTTATGTGATAGGATTTTTTCCAAATGTCTTTTTTTTCTTTTTCACACATGGGAAGATTAAATAATTTTCTCAGTATCACAAGGGTGTTGTGGCAAGATCTAACGAGGATTGGCGAAGCCAAAAGTTCTTGCCTTTGAGACTATTGACATTACTTTTTTTTCATGTTGTACAGCATGGGTATTGCTAATTTTGGCAATGATTTGTAGTCATGTTGTATAGCAGTGTTGCTGCAGTGCAGCATGTCCAAAATTAATTACAAAAAAAGGACTATGATGCATCCTGCGCTAATGCACTTTTCGAAAGAAAAAGCACATTAGCCCTGACTGGGTCATAGCGCTTTTTAAAATTAATTTTAGCCACAATGCATAGCATTAGCATCTGTGCTGCTACAAAACATTACCAAAGCCAATAGCACTCATAGGCGAGACCTTTTGGCTTTGCCAAAGCTTGTAATTATTTTAGTGTGCTTTTTGTTATTGAGTTTTTTTGCACACTTACTTTAGCATTTATTTCTTTTGTAGAATCGCTGAGCGCGTAGTTCACTGTTGCTGCAGGAGCTTCCGGCCTGTGGTGCATGCGGTTAGTTGCTTAGCAACTCTTTTGCCGTTCCTTCAGCCTCACTGTCCTGATGGGGAGCATTGCCAGGGAACTCAGCACGCAGATGTAAGCAACAAAGGTGCATCAAAGGCGAGCCTGTCTGCAGCTGCCTGTGACTTGGTTGGAGCTGCAGCGAGAACCACTCTTTTTTTATCTCCAGGACTGACTCAATATTCACACTGCCAACTACTGGCATTTAGAGCAGACACCATAGTTAAAACCAGGTTCAATGCTAAAAACTCACCTTTACATGACATAGATCTGGCAACTGATAGGATTGATCCAAGTATTAATGTAATCATAACCGCTATATCAAATGTATGTTCACTAACCAAACATTGTTTGAAAATAAGAATGTATTGCTGGGGAGGAGCCTAGCGCTTGACCAAGATGGCCGCGTGAGCTTTGAGCTCCCGAGACCCTCGTGCCCTCCGTCGACTATCCTGTCTCTAATCCTGTTTGCATGCATGGCATTGTGCAGATGACTTGTCAGGGAGGCGATTGATGCTACCCGCGGTCGGATCGCCCACCGGGAACCGGAGTTATGCATGGCGGAAGATTGAGGCCTATCTCCGAGGGATGCCAGGGGCTAGAGTTGGCAGGATGCCCGACCTCTAATTGAACAACAGCGGCCAGGCGAGGTGTGAACTACCGGACGGAGGTCCCCATCCTTTCACTTTCACTTTCTCGCCCTTTGTTGGCCCTGCCCAGGGAGTGCTCTCGGCTGCTTTATTATCATTTGGACGCTCTGCACGCTACTCTGGCGGCCCATCGCAGGACTGCGCACTCCTGCCTTCTTTCGCTGGAAGAGGGTCGTCCTGTTTGAACCGACCTGCTTGAGCCAACCATGTCGGACAAAGCAGAGGTGGATCGGCTGAAGCCTAAGGCCACCAGGCGGGGAGCCTATACTCAGGCCAATAATATGGACCGCTACGCCCAGCAGAAGGGGTCACCGGGTGGACCGAGTCAGTCGCCAGATGCACAGAAGACTGCCTCACCCTTGGCCCCGGAGCTCTCGCTCCAGGATGTCATGGGCGCGCTCGAAGGGCTGCAGACTTCGATTGGGAGACAGTTTGATGCCCTGGCGCACAAAGTGGATGCCATCTTGGTGGACGTTAATCTGATCCGCGCGGATTTGGGCAAAACGAACGAACGAGTTAAAACCCTGGACCTCAAGACCACGGGCCTCGCTGATGATGTCTCGGAACTACAGACCGAGGTCCGTAAGTTGCGGACCGAGAGTGATCTCGCCGCCCGTCGGCTGGAGGACTTTGAGAGCCGGGCCAGGCGCAACAACGTGCGCGTTATCGGGGTCCCGGAGTCCTCGGACGAGACTTCTGTAGACCTGCTAGTGGAGGACTTGGTGCTTAACCATCTGCAGCCTAAGGGTCTTGGAAAGTTTTTCGCAGTTGAGAGGGCCCATAGAGTGCCGGTGGTAGGCCCAAGGTGGGAGCCCCACCGAGGCCGATTGTCGCCCGGCTCTTTCATTTTCGAGATCGGGACGCTATCCTGCAAGCATCGAGGGTGACGGGCCCGGTCCCCTTCCGGAACGCTTCGGTGAATTTCTATCCTGACTTCACCCAGCAGGTGCAGAGGCAGAGGCAGGGCTTCCTGGGGGTGAAGAGGCGGCTTCGGGAGAGGGAACTGAAATATGCCATGCTCTTCCCTGCCAGACTACGTGTGGTGTACGAAGACCGAACATTCTTTTTTGAGTCGCCTGTCATGGCCGATGAATGGCTGGACGCTCTGCCCCGACGACGGACGGGAGAGGACACTGCCGCAGACGGGGACAGTGGCCGGGATGAACAAGGTTGATGTCTTCGGAACCGGACTGACTCGATTCGACTCTAGTTACTGACTTGAACAGAATGCAGTAAATACGGAGGGTTGTGGGAGGACGAGGGGAGCTCTTTCCTCCCTTAGGGTACTTTTTGTAGATTTTGGGTTTGGTAGGGCGACAGGCACACTGCAAGTTGGGGGGGCTTTGTAAGCTGCAGCAGGGGTGCAGGGTGGGGGGATAGTTGGGATTTTGGGTTTGTTGTTGGGGGGTTTGTTTCTGCAAGGCGTATTGATTATTTTCAGGACTGTTCCATGGTGGCTCTTCGGGTGTGGGGTGGGCCTCCTTACGTTTGGGGATGGGGGTAGGGGTTTAAGTGTTATTAGCTGGAATGTTAATGGTTTGGGGGATCGCATTAAGCGCGGGATTGTTTTGCAATTCCTGAAACGGTCATTGCCGGATGTCGCCCTACTGCAGGAGACGCACCTTATAGGTAACACGTGCTATGCTCTTAATAGGAAGGGTTATAAATTCATAGCACATTCGGGATTTTCCTCTGGGTCCAGGGGTGTGGGCATCCTAGTTAGAGCCTCGCTAACATTTGAGGTGGACTCCACCATTGTTGACGATAGGGGGAGGTTTGTGGCGGTGGCGGGCGGTGGGAAGGAAGAACTTTGGTTTTAGTTTCGGTTTATGTCCCGCCGGCGCTGCAGGCCTCCACGTTTACAGATCTGGGTAGGGCCTTGCTGGATCTCCCGGGGGGTATGCTTGTGGTGGGGGGTGACTTCAATGCTGTCGGCTCTGGGCTGCTGGATAGATACCCGCCCAGAGACACAGGGGGGGCTCAGAAGTGGCTTCCAGACTTTCTTGACACTCTTGGCCTGATAGACTGCTGGAGGCTCCGGCACCCCACACAGAGCCAGTACACCTTCCACTCCGGAGCGCATGGTAGCCTCTCTAGGATTGATTACCTGCTCACTCTGGCTGCGCATGCCTCAATGGTGTCCGAGGCCAGGCACATGGCGCGTGGTATATCGGACCATTCGCCAGTGTGGGTCAGACTGGATGTTGGCCGTGAGGGAGGGGGAAGAGTGGCTCCTATTAACCCTTGGTACTTCCGAGACCCCAAGATGCGCAGCGCACTGGTGAAGACGGTTGATAATTTTTTCAAGGATAATCAGGGATCCGTGGACTCGGCAGTGTCGCTGTGGGAAGCATTTAAGACCGTGCTGCGAGGAGAGGCCCTCTCCCTTGTAGTGGCGGCCAAGCGGCGGAGAGATGGCGAGGTTATGCAGGTTGAGGAGGAGATCGTGGCTTTGGAGGGAGCGCTAGAGGAGGAGGTTACAGAGGCCTCACTGCATGAGCTGAGCTTGAAGCAAGCCGAGTATAAGGACCTGGTGACGAATGCTGCTAAGACCCTCAGTAGGGAACAGCAGGGCCGCTTGTATGATGTTGGTGACAAGGCCGGGAAACTCCTAGCTTGGCTGGACAAAAAAGAACGGGTTAATAGAGTAGTGCCGGAGTTGACGGGAGAGGGGGGAGAGGTTATTGTGGAACCTGAGAGGATTGTACAGTGCTTCACTGACTATTTCCGTATGGTTTATGCCTCAGTGTCAGATAGGCCGCCCGAGGACTCGCGTGACCTCTTGCGTGATATCGCTTTGCCCTGTCTTTCCGACGTAGATAGGGATTATTTGGATGGAGACATAACGGTCGATGAGGTGGCGGGAGCTATCCGCGTGCTGAACTCGGGCAAGGCCTCGGGCCCGAATGGCTTGCCAATTGACCTGTATAAGCTGTTTCCAGATAGGGTTGCCCCTCACCTGCGCGCCATGTTCGTGGAGGCGTGGGGGAGTGGGACCCTCCCGTTGGATCAGCGACTGGCGACAATTGTTGTTATACACAAAGATGGTAAACCCCGAGATAAGTGTGCCTCATATAGGCCTATCTCACTTCTTAACGCCGAGCCGAAGATTCTGGCTAAAGTCCTTGCGGCCCGATTGATCAGGGTACTTGGAGACCTGATCCACCCGGATCAATCCGGTTTTATTCCGCATCGTAACACCGCGTTAAACCTTCGGCGCCTTCATGGCGTAATCGCCAGGGCAGGCACGCTGCGTGAACCAGCCGTTGTGGCGTCTCTCGATGCCACGATGGCCTTTGATACGGTGGAATGGGCATACTTGTGGGCTGTGCTGGCCAAGTTCGGCTTTGGCCATGGCTTTGTGAGCTGGGTGAGGTTGCTGTATGAGGGACCCCTTGCGAGTGTGGTGGTAAATGGCCGGGCGTCGACTCCGTTTCAGCTTGGGAGGGGCACTCGGCAAGGTTGCCCCCTGTCGCCATTGTTGTTCGCCCTCGCCCTTGAGCCACTGGCGGCGTGGATACGCTGGAACCCGGATATACGGGGACTTAGATGGTCGCCCGAACACGAGGACCGCATTTCGCTATATGCTGATGACATCCTGTTGTATCTTGCCTCGCCCAAGAAATCACTGATAGTGGTCTGTGACGTTCTTACATCTTTCGGTAGGAATTCGGGTCTCGTCATCAACTGGAGTAAATCGTATTTATATGTTCTGAGTGGCGAGGTTCCACCGATCCCGCGAACTTGTTCGATCCAGATCGCTCAGCAGGGCTTCGTGTATCTGGGGATCTTTATCTCCACGGACTCCGCTTTGCGGTATGAGAGGAACCTGCTCCCCCCCCTGGCGCGCCTGCGGCGGGATGTAGAGGGCTGGCGGAGGCTGCCGCTCTCCCTCGTTGGGCGCGCTGCCTTGTTCAAAATGATGTCTCTTCCCCGGTTCCTCTACGCATTGCAGAATACTCTAGATTGGGTACCGGCCAAATACTTTCGGGAGATCGAAAGCCTCCAACGAACGTTGTTGTGGGACGGGCGGCCGCGAATAGCAATTGCTAAGTTGACGCTTCCATGGTATGATGGGGGTATTGCGCTTCCAGACATCCGACGCTACTATTGGGCCACCCAGCTGAGCGCGATTAATCATGGTCTCTATGGCCCTGCCCTCAGCCCTGGTTATGCCATGGATAGGTGGTTGCTGCGTGGTGGTAACTATCACAGGGCGTTGTACTCGCGGTCCCTGGACTCGTCTCTCACGGGGCCCACTGGGGTGGCGGTGCGTGTGTGGAAGATGGCAACTGACTCGCTGGGCTGGAAGGATAGGCTCACCCTTGCTACCCCGCTGTTTGAATCTGAAAGATTGGGTAGGCTTTGGCATACAAAACGTTTTGATAAATGGGACCTGATCGGCATCTCCAGGGTCGGAGATGTGCTGATTAAGGGGAGGGTGAAGTCCTTTGAAGAGTTGCAGAAGGAGTATGAGCTGGGGACTTCCGAGTTTTTCCGCTATGTTCAGGTGCGTCATGCCCTCCGGTCAGTCCTCGTGGAGGGTGAGAAGGTGCCTGAGTCTTCTCCTTTGGAGGACCGGATCCTTGATGGCCATATGCCTGAGAGCACGATCTCGCTCATCTACAAGAAATTGATAAACGTCCGGGCGGATGCGCTTCTGGGGCTGCGGGACCAGTGGACTAGGGATGGACTCGAGTTGGATGACGAGGATTGGCAGTCTGCTGTTTCCTCTCCCAAGGAGGTTGCGATCCCGTCGCGTCTGTGGCTGGTGCAGCTCAAAATACTGCATCGAGTGTATGTGACGGGGCCAAGGCTGGTTCATATGGGGTTCTCTGAGGAAGGCCTATGTAGGAGGGGATGTGGTATGGTGGGTACTTTCCTGCATATCATCTGGGAATGTGGTGTCATTGCGGAATTCTGGAGGAGAGTCCATGCAGTGATGGGGGAGGTGACGGGCATTGCTATGCAGCCGGAAGCGCGATGTTGTCTCCTGAATGTCTGGGGGCCCACTGATCACGATGCGGCACAGACCCAATGGGTGACTCTGGGTAACATGGTCGCTAAGAGAGATATCGCGCGATTGTGGGGCTCCGCGGGGCCCCCCAAATTGACCGCGTGGAAAGAAAATATGGATTGGAGTATGCTCAGGGAGAAGACAGTATATTGCGCAAGAGGCCGCCCTCAGAAGTGGCACGCCATCTGGGGGCGGTGGAATCAATACAGGGGGGGAATATGTCTTGCCCCTGATTTGGATCCCCCCGAGGAACAGCTTTCTTCTTGCCATTCTTTCCAGCTCAGAATATAAGATGTGATGCTTAATTGACTTCTTGGGCCTCTGCTGTCCCCCTTCTTCCTCTTATCACAGTACTGTGACTGTTAGATGATTGGGGTCCGGCCTCCCCTGGGGGGCTTTCACCATGGGCATTCAGTGTTTTCGCCTTGCTGGGGTTCGTTGTGTGTTTGTGTTTACTTAAAAATGGAATCTTTTCACTGCTCCTTTAATGCAATGTGGACGCTTCTTTGTCCTTCTCTAACGAAGCTGCCGAACCTCCGGGTTGTCGGCTGAATAGCTGTGTCTAGGGGTGGGCGGAATTTGCGTAATCGCGTTACGCAAATCTCCGCGAAACGGTAAAAAATCTCCGCGAACACGCAGAAATTCCGCGAACACGCGGAATTGCTTGTTCGCGATACTTTTTTCCTGTTCGCGATCGCTGTTTGCGTGCTCGAGGTGAAATATCTCACGAACACGCATATTGAGAACGCGAACAAGCAAAAAATTTCGCGAAGTTGCGGAACGCAGGTTTTTGGGCAATTTCGCGTTCTCCGCGGAACGCGAAATTACCCAAATTCCGCAAATTCCGCGAACGGAACGGAATTTACCGCCCAGGCCTAGCTGTGTCCAGACTCTTGAAGAAATAAAGGTTTTTAAAAAAAAAGAAAAAAAAAAAAAAAAAGAATGTATTGCTGATCACAAGCTTGATACATGTTCTTAACCAAAACCTGGACCAGTGAAGGATCCAGACTTAACATTTCCCTAGGTATTCTTTCAGCTTATAAATCTGCCACATTGAGCTGTGAGCTTAAACTGGTGGCAGCATAGCAATTCTTTAAGGAGATTGCTTAACTTTTACCAATTTGGGGATGTACTATTTTAATGAGGCATAGAACCCTTCCTTTATTTTATCTCTTACCTCTAGAACATCCTTTTCAGCTGTCATAGTTTATTGTCTTCCTGATATTGCCACTGATACTGGGTTTACGTTTGCTAATTTTATTCTCGCTTTTTACTAAAAGCCACCAGAACGGTTATATTAGGCGATTTTAGCATTTAAGCCAATTCGCCAATCTTGCTAGTCATAAAAAATATATCTGAATCCTGTGACCCGTTAGGATCAACTCAAATGGTTAGCTCTACTTCTCATAAAGTAGGACGCATCTTGGCTCTTATCTTCTTCTGTTCAATTTTATCATGTTTAAAATTATGAACCTGCGATCTGGTCGGAGCACAGAGTTATCTTCTTAATTTTCAGTAACGCAGCATTGTATAAATTCATTCCATGGCCAATCATTAGAGATTAGAGGCGCAAACTCAACATCATCAATGATAAGTTGTTGAACATTCTATCAGGACAGCCGTGTGTGCACATCGATATTGACCATAAGATTAATACATTTAATTAATGGATTACTTCTGCGAAAGATGACATTGTTCCTCTAAAAGCATTTAATTCGCACTGCAATCGATCTTCTGCCCCCTGGTAGTTCGAGGCTCTTGCTGAAGGTAAACAAGCCTGCAAGGCCTTGGAAAGAATCTGGAGGATGTCATGCCGCAAGGAAGCGAAAGACCAAGATCAATGAAAATTTACAGATGAGAAATTGAACAAGGACATTATTCATCCCATGCCTCTAGAATCTCTGGCAAGAAGTTTTCAAGATTAGTGTTGAACACATAAACCATTTTTAAATCTGTTTATTCGATTTTACATTGAACAGCAACAGCTGGCATGTTCCAATTATGATTCCACTCATACTGCCATTACTTGAGCATTGGCTGAGGCCTATCTACAATTAACATGTTAATTCTCCTGGTTGAGGTGTGCACTCTCTTTTCTATTTTCTCTATCCCACATTCCTATACTTTGGAAACGCAACACAGTGCTTGTATAACAACATTCTACAAGGTGAGTTTAATTTGAGACCTTTATATATGATCTATCAGTTTTGTGGAGGTATTTACTATGAGTAGCACAGCGCACAACAGAATCTCTTCATGGGTGCCTTGACATATCTATGGAAGTAAGTCATCATTCTTATTATTATTTTGCAGCGCCAGCAGCATTACATCCCACATATTTACATCTGGTGGTCTAATCAACCTTCTTTGATAGAGATAACAAATCTATCAATTTCCGCTGTGGCCGATTTCAGCATTTCTAAAAACCATAACACTAACAGTAAGGCCTAGTCTATAAATCTGGATTCGCTCTTAGATTCTTTAAGTCAACTTCCCAGTCCCAGAATGCACCTCTTTAATTGCAACAACCCTGTTCCCCCAGTAATTTTGGAAAAAACATCCGTAACCTCCTGCCATAGTGTGCTTAGTTCAATGCACTGACAAAACATATGTAATAGGTCAGCATTAGCAGTGCCGCGTCTGGGGCATATCTCCCTCGCCTCAGGATACATTTTAATGAACACATGAACCTTTGATGCTACGCCATTTGCATCACTATGTCAAATGAGCATCCTTAGCTCATACTTTCAGTCCAAAAGCCAATTAATAGGAAACTCAATTAGCAGCCTTGACAAAGTAGTTTGGGTAAACTCATTTCAAGAATCTGTTGAATAGGATTCCTCCACTAATTCTGTACATACTTCTCTGATAGAACGTATTCTATTTTCTATAGAACAAAGTAAATGTTTAGCATTAGCAGTAAAATCAGGCTCCCCCTGCATCCCTGCCAAAAGATTTTTACACCTGGCTCGTAACCCATTTTTGGAAAACTATGTGACTTAACTTATCCTTTGAGTCTAATTAAAAGTTCCTAAACGCTGGAAAAAAGTCAGTCTCTCTTGCAAAATCCTGCTGTCTAGCCTTTAATTTTGAGTAATGATCTCCCAATATCACTTTTCCTATCTGCAGCTAAAGTAGCTGAACAAGAAGTTAACTGGGAATCCTCAACATCCAATCAGGAAAATTCCCACCTTGATGCAGCCCAAGCAACATTCTAACCTCGAAATGACACCGAAGTGGAGTTAGTGACTATAGATTAGCAGCTGCTAATGTCTCTAATCAGGGTGGTATACAGCTGCTCTTATTTTGCTAGATGCAGTATTGACCCTTGACACTATCTCCTATGCAACTCAAAAATCGTTTTGTTGCTTCTGAGTAGGTGTTTAGGAATGCCTATTAGCCCGAGGAGAGGCGGGCCACTATGTTGCTGCTCTACTGACTGCTGAGATGTAGCTGGCATATCAAGCTGACAACCCAGATGATACTATATCCTTCGCAGATATTTAAAAGGCTTTTCCAGAGAATTTGGAATAGAGTGAAGAGGCCTATCACCATGTCACAGGGTCACCACGGAGGAAGGACGGGGTGGAGACGGTAACGATTGTTCGTTTCCACCCCGGCCACAGGACTCGAGCGGCCCCTTTAAATCGGACTGGAATTTCCTGGAGGTGGAGTCCGCGGATCCGACGTCAGCATCCACAAGCCAATCAACAGAGAGGCTGACGCGTAAAGGGAACCCGGAAGAGGACGACGGGGCGAAAGCCGGTGGAGGAGTCTGGGTTGGAGAGACGGAGGTCGAGCAGAAGCAAGAAAACGGAGAAAAAGACGAGAGATCGAGCGGAGGGGCTGGAGAAAGTGGAGCCGAGCAGACGGAGGAGCCAGGAGGCCAACAGAGAAGCGACTCACCCCGCCACGTTCCCGGAGGAGCGTGGCTGGGAAAGGTACGGGATCGAGTCCTGCGTTTTTCTTTCTCACGGGGAGGGACTGAGTGAGTTAAGTTGGGGAGGTCACGGGGCTGTGCGAGGGCGATTTTTGGTTGTCTACCTTTTTTCTTCCCCCTTCCACTCACGCCTCGTGATCGTAGCGCCTCCTCAGTTTTGTTTGAAGCACAAAAGATATGGTGGCAGCCCCGGTGATCCCTCACTCCCGTTCCTCTCACTTATCCTACGCCAGCCAACAAACCTTCTCACCCGTGTGTTCCTGTGTTTGTTCCCTCTTTTCCCCTATCTACGGAACGGTGGAGGAGAACATCAACGGAAGGAAGATCCCCTCGCCGGGCCCACAAAGCAGGAAGACTCCAGAATATCCCTGATGGCTGTGAAGTACCGAATAACCAATAAAAGACATACTCTGTACACTAACGGGTCGTAGCTTATTCTACCCCCTACCCCTGACGCTTTACTACAATTGGCGAGCCAGATAGGAGTGTTGGAACCACCGTCCGATAAAGGATGGAGGCCCTTATACATCAAATGAAGGAGGGCCAGGCCAAACTTGAGTGGGCTGTAGAAAAGTCCTCCAGTCAGGCAGAGGCGCATCGCGCCGTGTTTACTTCGGCGATTCAGAATCAGGCCGACAGTTTATTGAAATTAGCCGAGGGACATGCCCAACTTCTAGTCACGCTGGGACAAGGCAGGGCAAGCAACCCGCCTGGAACAGTAGTCCCACTGCATAAGTTCGTACCGGGAGACGACCCCTTGGCATTTTTTTTTAACTTCGAAAGGGCCGCGAGGGCCAGTGCCTGGCCTGGAGAACGTTGGCCTTTCTATCTCGCGCCTCTCCTGACCGGAGAAGCACAAGCGGCATACCAGATGGTGAACAAAGACGGGACCGCCACCTACACTGTGGTAAAACAATACGTTTTGGACCGGTTGGGTGTGGATGACGAAACACACAGGTTACGGTTCCGACAAGAACGAGGACCCGCGGGAGACTTACCAAAAACCCTATTTTTCAAACTAAAAGGAGCTGCCGACCTCTGGCTCAAACCCCATGAAGCCAACATGGAGGAGGTCATGAACAAGATCTATCTCGACCAATTTCTGGAGGCACTCCCGTATGCAACCCAACGTTGGCTGAAACAACACGCAGGATTAACTTTGGAACAAGCAATCGAAATGGCGACTTCTTACGCCAGGGCACAAGGCCGACCCCCTGTAAGAGAACCAGAGAGAAGCACACGAATAGCCGGCCCCGGGAAACCAGAAAAGAAGACCCCCGATACCCCTACCGGAATCCACACGTCCCCGTATGTTTCGACCAGAAAACCCGACATACTCGGGCCCCCAATGTTACGACTGTGGAGAATGGGGACACATAGCGCGGTACTGCCGCAAGAAAAGAGGAAGAACCAATGGACGTGAGCTATGCACCCCGCTCTGTCTTTTTCGCCCAAGAAACCGGGCCGGTGTTTTACGTAAGTGTGTCCCTCAATGGGAGGGTGGTAAGGGCTCTCCTTGACTCAGGATGCAGACATTCGGTCGTAAAGCGGGAACTGATAAACCCTTCTTGTCTTTTACCTGGGAAAACCGTACATATCAGGTGTATACATGGGGATGTGAAGGAATACCCGTTAGCTAGGCTTCCCTTAGGTACTGATGTTGGTATACACTCAGAGGTGGTGGTGGGGGTGTTAGAGAGTCTCCCCGAACCGCTAATCATAGGGATTGACAACCCGTGCTTTGGTCCCCTATTGCATGATGCCCTGAGCCCAACAAAACACAACGTTCTTCTTACTCCTGAGCCCTGGGCTAGGGGTAACCACTTCCGGATGGCCCAATTGAATGACGCCAGCCTCACCCACGCATGGCAAAAAGCCCGAGACCACCTGAACCCTCTGAATAGGACATATCCTACCTTCATAGAACAGAAGGGTCTACTGTACCGACTCGCTAAACCTGACGCGGTCCCCCAACTATTGGTCCCTTTGGGGTTCAGGGACCAAATCCTTTTTTTTGCACACGCTCACCTGTTGGCGGGACATTCCGGAGCAGAAAGGACGGGACAGGCCATCTTGCAACATTTCTTTTGGCCTGGGGTATATGCCCAAATCCAGAAATTCTGTCAGGCGTGTCAGATCTGTCAACGACGTAATCCCTATGTTCCCCCTCCTGTACCCTTACACCCCTTGCCCATCATCGGTACTCCCTTTGATCGACTGGGTATGGACCTTATAGGGCCATTACCCAAATCAGCACGCGGTCACCAGTATGCCTTGGTATTGATTGATTATGCCACCAGATATCCAGAGGCCTTCCCCCTCTGAGCAGCGACCTCCGCCGCCATCGCTCAAAGACTCGTAGAGGTGTTTTCACGCATGGGGTTCCCCCGAGAGATCGTTACAGATCAAGGTACACCCTTCGTGTCGCGACTAATGAGACAGGTTTGCGACCAATTGCGGATTAAACATATAACCACATCTGTTTATCACCCCCAGACAGATGGGTTGGTGGAACGGTATAATGTTAGCCGAAAGCTTACCTTAAAGAAACTTCTGTCTGGGGATTGGAAAAACTGGGACCAACTACTCCCGCTAGCCCTCTTTGTTCTCCGTAGCCAAAAACAATCCAGTTTGGGGACCTCTTCTTTTGAGCTGCTCTTTGGCCGCAAACCTCGAACTTTACTGGAAATCACGAAGGATAGTTGGGAGCGGGAGGGACTGCAGGAAGCCGAAGCACTCCTCGACTATACCCAACAGCTACAAACCAGGTTACATAAACTCAGAACCTTGGCCCATACCCAGTTGGCCATATCACAGACCAGACAAAAAACTTTTTACGACCGTGGCACGAAGTGGAGAGAGCTGAACGTAGGTGACTGGACGCTGGTACTATTACCCACGTCCACCCACAAATTAAAAAAAGAATGGCAAGGCCCTTTCAAGGTAATCCGAAAGATAGGAAAAACCACCTACATCCTACAGCTAGCAGGGAATAAGACACAAATGTACCACATTAATCTGCTGAAAAAGTGGTTAGGAACCCCTCCCTCCGTGGCCCATACTGTATCGATGGCCTCCTCCATACCTCACACAGTCAACGAGACTCCCACTAATCCGGATCTCTCACCTCCACAAAGCGAGGAAATCCGCTCTCTACTTCTGAAATTCTCAGATGTTTTCTCCAATCTGCCGGGGAAGACCCACCTGGCGGAACACTCCATCCCCACCCCACCAGGGGTCGTGGTAAAACAAAAACCATACCGGATACCCGAAGCCCGACGAGTCACGTTTCAGGAGGAGGTCTCCCGGATGTTGGTATCAGGAGTTATAGTCCCATCACACAGCAATTGGTGTTCCCCAGTCGTCCTTTTACCAAAGCCGGATGGCAGCATCCGGTTTTGCATTGACTTCAGGGCCGTAAACCGAGTGTCTAAACAAGACGCCTATCCCCTTCCTAGGGTAGACGAACTGATAGAACGCCTTGGTGAGGCCAGATATATAACCACCATCGACCTCACCAAGGGCTATTGGCAGATCCCGTTGGCCCCCGCGGACCGGGAAAAAAACGCATTTTCCACCCCTTCCGGCCACTACCACTTCACGGTCCTCCCCTTTGGGTTGCATGGGGCACCGGCCTCTTTTCAAAGAGCCATGGACACCCTCCTGGCCCCTCACCTGCAGTACTCGGCGGCTTATCTTGATGACATTGTGGTGTTCAGTAAGACCTGGGAGGAACACCTGCTCCATGTGGGTAACATCCTTGGTAGTCTCAGACAGTCAGGGCTACACGTCAACGCAAAAAAATCGAAGGTAGCCTTTCAGAAGGTCCGGTATATGGGTTATCTCTTGGGGGAGGGACACATCGCACCACAGACCGAGAAAGTGGCCGCCATACAAGCAGTCCCCTTTCCAAAAACCAAAAGGGATTTGCAGGCTTTTTTGGGGTTGGTGGGTTACTACCGCAGATTCATAGCCCAGTTCGCTACCATAGCGGGACCCCTTACTGACCTCTTACGCAAAACACACACCTCTCCCCGGTTACAAGCCCCTTCCAATCGTGAAGCACATGCCTTTCAAACCTTGAAGGACGCACTAACCACTTCCCCTGTATTGATGACCCCGGACTTCAGTAAATCCTTTATACTACAGACAGACGCCTCGGGTATTGGGATAGGGGCGGTCCTCTCACAACCGGACGAGGATGGACACGAGCGCCCCCTTCTTTATCTTAGCCGAAAACTATTTCCAAGGGAACAGGCGTATTCAACAGTAGAAAAGGAATGTCTGGCAGTGAAGTGGGGGGTTGACAAGCTCCGTTATTATTTGGAAGGCAGGCCCTTCCTTCTCTATACGGACCACGCCCCCCTTACCTGGCTACAAAGGAACCGCGGCCATAATGAACGCATCCTCCGTTGGTTTCTGGCTCTACAGCCCTATCAAATCGACGTTCGTCACCGAAAAGGGGTAAACCAGGGGAACGCTGACTTTCTCTCCCGATTCCCTTGTTCCCTCGACCAGGGTACTCCAGGGGGAGGGAAATGTCACGGGGTCACCACGGAGGAAGGACGGGGTGGAGACGGTAATGATTGTTCGTTTCCACCCCGGCCACAGGACTCGAGCGGCCCCTTTAAATCGGACTGGAATTTCCTGGAGGCGGAGTCCGCGGATCCGACGTCAGCATCTACAAGCCAATCAACAGAGAGGCTGACGCATAAAGGGAACCCGGAAGAGGACGATGGGGCGAAAGCCGGTGGAGGAGTCTGGGTTGGAGAGACGGAGGTCGAGCAGAAGCAAGGAAACCGAGAAAAAGACAAGAGATCGAGCGGAGGGCCGGAAAAGTGGAGCCGAGCAGACGGAGGAGCCAGGAGGCCATCAGAGACGCGACTCGCCCCGCCACGTTCCCGGAGAAGCGTGGCTGGGAAAGGTACGGGATCGAGTCCTGTGTTTTTCTTTCTCACGGGGAGGGACTGAGTGAGTTAAGTTGGGGAGGTCACGGGGCTGTGCGAGGGCGATTTTTGGTTGTCTACCTTTATTCTTCCCCCTTCCACTCACGCCTCTGACCGTAGCGCCTCCTCAGTGTTGTTTGAAGCACAAAAGATACGGCGGCAGCCCCGGTGATCCCTCACTCCCATTCCTCTCACTTATCCTACGCCAGCCAACAAACCTTCTCACCCGGGTGTTCCTGTGTTTGTTCCTTCTTTTCCCCTATCTACGGAACGGTGGAGGAGAACATCAACGGAAGGAAGATCCCCTCGCCGGGCCCACAAAGCAGGAAGACTCCAGAATATCCCTGACGGCTGTGAAGTACCGAATAACCAATAAAAGACATACTCTGTACACTAACGCTTTACTACACACCAACAATTCTGCTCTACCCAACATGGTTATCTCACCTTAAAGCTATGAATCAAAGAGTCCTTAAATGGTTTCTCTCCCTGAAGCCCTTATTCTTCAGTATGATCAACAAGGCTGGGCCCTTTCAGGGTAATATAGATTTCTTTTCTAGATACCCTGACCAGGCACTGTCTGATCTATGGTGAGGTGGTCCCCTAGTTACGAGTAGCAAACCAGGAACAAGATTGTCAGAAGTGGGAGAGTCAACAGTCTTTGTTATATAAGTGGATGCTCTTTCAGTCCTTGAGTGTGGATGCGGAGTGCAGCACTTAAGTATTGTCGAGTCATTCCCCCCCTGCACTTCTCAACATGAGAGACTCAGGATAAAATATGGGTGGAAGGAGGGATGTGAGAGGGAGGGTAGATGTGGCACGCAGCACTCGAGTATTGACGCATCCTCCTCTTCTTCACGAGTGCTTTCCATTCATGAAGTCTGCCTTCAGGGAGCTAAATGAGACTTTTGATAAGCTGACAGGAGGAGCCTTACTTGGAGTACCAGACTGAGAGGCTTATTTATACTATCCCTGGGTGTGAAATAATACCTGAAAGCATATGGGGTTTATTTGACTAATAAATATACACTGACACCATCTAATTGTTGTGTTATATGAGAAAACAACATCACAGAGCACTTTCCCTGCATGTTTGACTTTAAAACAATTTATAAGCACTGCTTATTCTGAAAACGTAGGTCATTTTTGTGCTACCCCAGCTGGTTCAACATCATATGCAATACTGATGATCTATCAATAAAATATGATGTCATAAAGTACTTCCTTAAGTCATTAGGTCATTTCATGTACAATTATGTATGAGTAGGTTTTTGTACATAGGAAACGTCTCTAAAATAGGGACACTTTCACATTTTTCTTCCTGTCTAATGCATGATGGGAAGAGCTTAGTGAAAATTGTTGGATAGCCGGAAAAAGACAAGCTGTCAGGAAAGTGGCATTTTTCAAGGTTCTCCGTAACTATGTTTGCAATGTAGGATAACTTGTGTAAAGTATTGTATATAGCTGATTAGTTGATGAGGAGTGTCTTCAAATCACTAGAAGGAAAGGGCATCTTTGGTGGTACTAGGTGAGTGGTCTGGTTGCTCTAACTTTCCCGACCCTCTATTATGACCAAGGTTAGACCACAAGACAGAGAAGATGTGGTCAAAACCAGAGAGGAGTATTTAGTGAAGCTGGGAGGGTCATGCCCGGAAACAATGGTAGATAAGGTTAGTGGGGTGGAGTGAGGCCCATGCTGAGAAGAATGACTGAAGTATCCAGCCTGGATGAGGTTTTATTCCCTACAGACAGCCAGTCTTTGAGTGTCCCCACAGGTAGATGCCATCTTATTGGCAGGTCAAAACAAGTAAACTCTAATAAGTGGCTCAATAATCCTGCCTGCCTTCTGCACATTATATGATCTGTTTGAATCTCAGAGTTGTGGATTATTTATCGAGTTTGTACCTATCCATATTTTGTTTTCAGTTATTACATGTTGATATAATAAATATAGCATCTAATATGGAATTGCATGGCTAGTGGCAGTGCGGGGGGAGTGTCTGACACCATTTCATCATGTTGAAAAGAGTGCATTGTGTGAGGGAGCCAGCTACCCTGCACTACCCTGCATTCAGAGAGCCAGTCTCTCAACATGACGTGGTGTTCGTTTGCATGTGGCTTTGGTGATATAATTGTGCGAGTATGCCTTTAATTGACACCAACTCGAGCCACCAAAATAAGGCAACCACTACAGTAACTCCATTGTGGACTGTGTAGTAATTGAGAAATATTTGCTCACCTAGCTTAGTTGGTCCTCTGATCCTCAGTAATACATAATGTTGCAGACAGCCAGAGGAGGTTGCTACCAGTATGACATCCATTTACACCAACTTCACTGGTCCTGAGGTACGCACAGCTCTGGTGAAAAACCAAGGTATGCTTAGACAGCCCAAGGTATACATGGAGGCTTGGAAGTCCAAACTCCTTAAACTAGAAGGCGTGCGTGGTTGAGGTATCCTTACATCAACTGCCAAGTTTCTGGGAGGCAACCACTGTGGTTGCAGGGGAATAGAGTTGAACTCTAATGTTTTTTTCCATCGTATTTATTTCTCCTTATTCAAACTATACTGATCGGCGAAGCCATTTGCACATACATGCCAAAGCTGAACCCCATGTTTAATCATATGGTGTGTCCAGTCATTGTGTGAGGTGAATCAAGGGTCTCTTCAGGGCAGCAGGTGGGTGGCAGCAACCCAGATAAAGGGCCGACCTCACCTCCCATCACAATAGACATCGATCACTGGCACAAGCCGGGTGCCTTAAACTATGCAGCTTATTAGTCTAGCACTAGGTTCTCCAAAGTCGGTCATGGAGGGCCGGATCCATGCCAGATTTCTCAGATAACTACATTTAACTAAATGGGGATATGCAAAAAGATCTGGCATGGCTCCGGACCTCCAGGACCGACTTTGGAGAACCCTGATCCAGCATGTCAACGTCTAGAAGAGCTCCCTGTATACACAGTGATGTGCGATTAGAAAAAAACATGATCTGACTACACGAATTACCTTGACCAGTCATAAACAAGGAAAGGCTGTCTTTAAGAACCTGTCCAGTGATGACTGAAGAACGGCTACCCTTCTGGTGGCATCATTACTGCTGAGAAAATGAGATGAGGCCGAGAAAATATCTGTTTTGTTTGAATGTCGCCAGAAATAATATCTTAAAATGTGCACATGCTGTCTACCACGACAAAAGACTGCTTCAGAAACCATGAGGTACCCCAGTCATTGTCACCACGCCATCAGGCCACTGAGATAATAAGGAATATCAGTAGCTCAGACGTCATAAGAATGTCAGATATCGGGCACCTCCTGTGAGTCCTGCCACATACTCGGTCTCTAGACCACCAGTTATTTGCAATGGGTTATCAAACCCCTAGGCAAAAAGGAACCGTGTCTAAGTCATAGGGTTGCAAATCATCATAAAAACCAGAAACATATTACACAGCAGCACCACGTGGCAACAAGAAATGCTCATATTTCCTCTACAATTACCCATTCCATCTCGTCTTTCTCCCAGGGTTTTAGCTCTGGTCCTTGTGTCCCCAGCTATCTAATTGCTATTCGCCTTTTTTACAAGCGCCAGTTCCAGTAGTGCAAACTTGGGTTGTATTCTCTTCCCTTTGGGTGGAGGCACTGCACCAAGCAAGCAGTAGCAGGAGGACTGGTCGATAGTAACCCTGAATAATTTCGTAACAACTGCCTGCCAGTAGCGCTGTATCCATTTACAGTTCCACATCATGTGCATGAAATCAGCTCGTTCCTGCCCACATGTGGGGCAGTCGTAGGATCTGGTTGGGTAGTCTTTGGCTGGTTTTAATGGAGTGTAATAGGTCTGGTGCTGAAAGTTAAAATGCGATAGATGGAATCTGGCACTGCTAGAGATTGTTTTTACGTGCTCACAAGCCCGCCCCCACTTTGTGTCTATTAGTGGTGTTGTAGCATCTCTGTCCCATTGTTTGCCCACTCGTAGTTCAAATTTCCACTTTCAGTGCCATTTATAATCTGGATTTCCCATGGGCGGCGGAACCTGACTACAGGTGTATCGTTAAGGTCCCACAAGTTGGGGGGAGGAACCATAGAATTCCGGCCATGTTTCCCTCACCACTCTAGTCAGCCTTGAATACTGTAAAATTTGTCCCACTCACACCCCAAACTGGTCCTGCACCTCTGCAAATGTCAGAAGCATTTCTCCTGGGAATAAGTCACCCAATGCCTCCTGCATGATAATTTACCATAGTCATGTTCCCTGCTATCTTCCTAAAATGTTGTAGCCATTGTAGCTCCAATGTTCTAGAAAAGGGGAAGCATACGAGCACTCTGCGCATGACATCGTCCCATATCTTGCCGTGCACCTTATCACATATGAGACTGCCAGTGGTGCTTCTCTTACCATCATCAGTACAGTTTGTGGCGCATGGCTGCCGTGACATCCATCAAGCAGTCATTTCTTCCAGTCGGCTGTAGGGTTACACCATCTTATGGTATGCAGCAGGTGTGCTGCAAAATAATATAATGATTTAAGTCAGGAAGGCCTAGACTCTCCTCTTCTCTATCCAGCTTTAGGTTTGTCTGTGCTACTCTGCTGCGTTTACCAGCCCATACCAATGATATCAACATGGAGTCAAGCATTTTGAAAGAGGCTCTAGGGATCTTGCAAAGTGCATTCTGGAGATGACAGAGGGAACGTGGCAGCAAAGCCATCTTTGCTACGGAAACCCATCAGTCCAGCGACAGTGGTAATATGTTTTCTAGAAATCTACTGATTTTTTCAAACCTTCTAGTATCATGCTCATATTGTTCAGACGCTGCATCTCCTTCTGATGCAATACCATTACCCCCAGGTATCTCAACTGCTGCTTTTCCCAACGTAGACCTATGCTTGCTAGTCCAGCCGTGGGAGCATTTGAAAGCCATCTCAATAGGAAAGCAAGTGACTTTGCGTGATACATGCAGTCCCGCAACTTCGACAAACTGATTTAATTCATTCAGCAGCAGGGGCATCAAGGCACGAGGGTCTTGTAAATAAATCAGCATATAGTCTGTGTACATTGAGGGGATATGCTTCACACTAACAATCCCTATTCCACAGTTGGGCAGTATCATTTGTAGCTTTATCACTTGTGGTTCCAGGGCCAACTCAAACAGTGAGGGTGACAGAGGGCAACCCTACAGGACCCCACTTTCCATGTCCCAAGCCTTTGACACTGCCCCCCACTCGATCTCTAGCCGTGGGCAGCTTGTACTGCAATCGCAACCAACCTCTGAAGCCCAGTCCCAAGTCCATGCTCTGCAGCACTTCTGACATATAGTCCCAGCCCACAGTATCTAAGGCTGTTCCTATGTCCAGGACCACTAGGGCACCATTGATATCCATTTCTGAGGGAATACATGCGTCAGCCTGTGGATATTCCATATGGTACTCCTCTCGGGTATGAAGTCACACTGATCCCTGTTCACCAGTCGGCTAACCATTGGTCGGAGTCTGTTAGCCAGAATCTTGGCCAATACTTTAGCTCTGTGCTTATAATGGATAGGGGTCTATAGGATCCCATTTACGTGGGGTCCTTATCAGGTTTAGAAACTATCACCACCTCCCTCGTCATGGCTGGGAGTTTTCCCACAGTGCTGGTTTCTTGGTACAATTCTAGTAATTTCTTGGTGGCCTGGTGTGCGAAGGTTTTATAGAATGTGGGAGGTAAACCATCAATCCCCGGTATCCGGTTGTGCAGGATATCCTTGAGAGCTTGTGATATCTCTTCCTGTATGAGCTCTTTGCCTAGTCGCTCTCATTGTTCTTCGGAAAGACGATGCAGTGGACATCCCACCAAGTAATCCTCCATGCTACATGCCTACCCTCCCTGCGAGTTTGAAAGATATTTGCAGAGGAGCTTGAAAAAAGTCCTGTTAATAATCCGTTCAAATTTGGAACAGCTTGCCAAAATCAGTGTCGCGCAAGAACGCAGTGAACTAAGCAAAGTGCTTTAAATGGAGATCTAGAAGTACTGGTGCTCACTGTCCAGAGTACTTGTTTGTTTCTGAAAACTGTCTGCACTCTCCCATTAAATGTATTTGTAGAAGTGCTGGGAAGTGCAGGTACACTTCCTTTCAAGCTAAAGAAGTGCAGGCACTCAGTACCGGACAGCACCTGCCCATTTAAAGCACTTAGTAAGCATGTCCCCGCCTCGTCCATCGGCTCAGACATATGGGAGAACTCTAAAATGAAAAGGTTCTTAAGTGTTGTAAGATTTGTAATGGTGGGCTAAGGTAGCAACTCTCACACCTGGAAGGACAGAATATTCTCCATGTCCGACGTGTACTTTTTGTCCACAAAGGTAACAAAAAATCATTTGTTTGTTACAAATATGAATTTGCATGGCATGCCTATCCCAAATGTACCTCACTGCCTTTCCTTTGCTCTGAACCCAAGCCCTCTCGCTGAAGATGGCACGTTAGCTCGAAAAGATTCAGATGAATAGGTTTATAAACCATTCCTCTCAGCTTCAAATTACAAATTGAATTATTTTCACATCAACAAAGCTCTCGAGTCCGAATGCAGATCAGCAAACACATTATAAATCACCAACAATATACCGACGTGGTTTCCTCACAGGATGGCACGAAGAACGAACCAAGGTCTTGGAAGCGGATTACGAGCAAACGTCACGTATTCCATTAGCGTGGATTGGGTTTCTCTGACAAATGAAACAAGTTTGAAAGGTTTGCTATGAAAAATGAACCTGCGTGGATTATGTAACCCCGAGAAATAATGGCTACCGATGCCAAAGTATTTCGGCCGCCATTAGCAGCGTTTTGCAGGCGAGCCTCAGGTAACTGGATCAGGGATGGGAAAACGTCCATCTGGACTCGGGCGGCTCGCTATTGGCTAGGAGGCAGCTACGCTCCCAACCCCTCGTTTTAATGTCAGAGGTTTGTTATGATTTACCTGACAACTGATACTGTCAAAATGTAAGCACAAGAGGCAACGTTTGATTTAATATTACCCGGATGAATCACTGGAAGAGAAAACACTCAAATTTCACTTTTTCAGATCAAATTAGAACTGGAGCTCAGGCGGCACAATCAGAGATAACACAAAAAAAGGTGTGCATCCGGCAGTGCATCAACCCATGCAATGTTGTGTCCTTTCTGTGTATCCTAGGCGCAAAGGCAAGTGGTGTTGCTCTCTGTGGGTATTACGAACTGGACACCATTAGTACGCAGGGCTGTGCTTTAAGTGGGATTGTTGTTGGTTAAGCCCAGTGGCGGCTCCTCCGCTAAGGCGGAGCAGGGTCGCCCCACTGCTCATTGAGAAGTGCAAGAGAAAAATAAAATGATAATAACAAGAAGTTCTCCGACTCCAGCCAGGTTGGGTGGGGCGGGGCTGGGCTCCCCCACATCAGAGAGAGCAGGAGTGGTTTATACCCCCTTCCCTATGTGTGCATGATGGCTTGGTCGGCCCTCTGGGGCCTTCCAAACAGTCATGCGCACTTGGCATGTTCTCCACTGGGCTGTAGTGGATAACATGCCCAGCCTCCCAGTTACTGCCTGAGCGGCCGTTTCGGCCACTCAGACCAATCACGACGCAGCTCCTGCAGTGTCGTGATTGGCTGGTGGAGTCCAGGAGACTGGGTGCTTCCGCTGGTCTGCGGGGACTACGGGAGAGAAGTGCAGCGGCGGCAGCGGATAAGAAGGTAAGTTACTTTTTTATTTTTATATTATGCCTCCCGCCTCCCCCCATACCAGTACAGAGGCAGCCGCCACGGGTCAAGCCTACGGTGTCTGGTAGGTTTGACCTAATAACATTTGATTTTTCCACCAGTGGGGCACAGATCTCTACAGAGCTTTTTAAATGTTTCAGCTGGGAGACACAGACTGCTACACTTTTCTTCAATGCCCCTCTAGTGCACTATAACTTGATCTACAATTATCTTTACATTTCTCTATTTACCTTCACCCCTCAAATGTTATTTCTTCCCATGCAAAAAGCAAATAATCTAATTTAACAAAAGCAGATCATTAAAGAGTCCTTACAATAGTACATGTTCTGCTGTAAAGCCAAAATTAGCTAAATTAATGTACTTGATATATATATGAAGGAAGAAAAGGGGACTGGCACAGATGTGTCTAGATTTTCTCATTCTCCATGAATTTCTTTCAGCTTTTTCTCATGTGCGCACACTTTGCTGCCTATTCACAGAGGCATTTTGGAGTATATTAAGTAATAATCCTGTAGTACTCTTTTATGTATTCATGCCTTTGTGAATTGACCCTAAACATCTAAAATTGGAATAAAATTAGGACTAGTCAGGGAATATTCATACACAGTTGTGACAGCTAGAGTGGACTGTGCCCACTTTGCACTTTTACTATGGGAGAGTTTTACTAATAGGGAGTTTGAGAGCCAATTGGCAAAGGCATGTAAAAGTACATAAAAGAGTACTGCTGTAGTACTACTTCCTGTGCTCATAAATGCTTTTGTTTCTTTGTCCCACTATTTTAAGCTCCTGCTCCTGACGTAAGCACGACAACCGCTGCTTCCCTGATCATATCTTCACTGCACATCGGCACCGGGTGAAGGTTTACTGGCATTTCAGGGGAGTGGAATTTCTCAATTTACTACAATAAATTTGCACCCATGTGAGGGACTGAGCAGGCGGTAAAGCTGCCTGCTTCCTTGTCTCCCTTCACATCACACCAATGCATGCTAGCCTCATGAATATTTGATGCTAAAGGGTCACTTATCAGGTGTTCACCAGATTGGCATGCTTCAGTGTGAGGCATGTAGGAGGCTAGGAGATCTGTTTGCCTGACTCCGGAGTGTCCTGAGACTGCTCCTGGGCCACAATTATCATTGTGAACCAGGGAGCATCTAGGTGATATCAGTACTAGACAGAGGGCAGCAACAGTTTACAACCCGGGCTCCTGCAAGGGACAAAGAGTTTGGGGGACTTACCAGATGAGGTTCACTCCAGAAAGTATGTAATTACTGCCCCACCCCATTCTGTTCAGTTATGGGAGGCACTGCAAATTGTTCAATATCTCGTTCCTAGGAGCACTATGATGACAGACGATGGGGTTGTGGGTCCCTGGACTAAGCCAGTAGTCTATCAGTTGTCAGTCAACCTCTCTTTTTAGTTTGTCAGCTGGTTAGCTAAATTTGCCGTGTTATTTTAACAGTGTGAGTTGTTGAAGGGGCATTTCCACCCCATGGAGTATGTTCTATGCTCACCCTGCTCTCACCTGGCCAAAGGACATTGTCTTCCAGGTTACGGATTAAGAACCAGCAGAGTCTGTTCTCGAACTTCATTAAGTACAGAAGAGCAAACATTATCAGTTTCTCTCAGCCAATCAGATTTCATGAGCTCTTGGCCAATCACATTGCAGATGTTCATGAACAAGTGTCTAATGTTTTCAAATCTCTCAACAGCCAACAATATATTATTTGGTCTTAGTCAATGAGATTTGATATTTTACAGATTTTAGTAATGTAGCACAGCCCTAGCTACCAGACAGTGCAAGCTGTTTGGTTGCAAAACACAGACCGAGGACTTACCAAATATAACAAGAAAGAACCTCTATACTGGCCTATACAATTTCAAAGATGATCTAAATAGATTCTACATTGCCATAAAATCCTACTATATATCATACAATATCCTCATATTACTTAAGACGAACAAACATTTTTGGGGGAACTTATTTAATTTTGGATCATATTTTATTATTCTTTTTTATATATATGTCAACATCTATTGTCAAGCATGATAGCATGTATGAATAACCAAAAGTGAAATTTTTTTTTCTTCTTTTTTTAAATTCACTATTTTTCTTAGATATACACTTAAAGTGCTATACATTTCAAAAAAGACATCCTAGACATGTAAGATCACTCACATACTCATTCATACTTCCAATCATACACAAAGATAATATGTTATCTAAAAGTGGAAGGGAAGGGAAAAGGGGAAAGAAAGCGGAGGACCCTCAAGTAGGTCTCAAAGTCATCATCTGGTGAACTAAATCATTCGTTTCTCCAAGTCGCCATGATGGGAGACAGAAGTCTCCAGTACCACTTTGCTGAGAGATCGATTCGCGGTCAACGCGCGTTTCAGTGGGAGACCACCTTCTTCAGGACCAACAGGAGTTTTTTAAAATTATGTATATGTTTTCCAGGATGTCTATGTGTCAGAATGTAGTTTCCAAGTAGATTGTTGGAAAGACCATTTATACGTTCTCTGGGAGGGAGTAGCGGCACAGTGACTAGCGGCAGGGCTTTGACCCGTACAGATCACATCAGATTGGATTAACATTTACCTTCAAAAAAAATATATAATAGAAAGATCAAAGAAGCACACGGAGAAATTTATCATTCTTTCCTACCACCTATGGGAGCATTTTGATGCCCAAAAGCGTCCGGCCATTCCATTACTGAAACTCGATATGGATGCTAACTGTTGAACCCCTGACATACTGGTCATTACAGAACTTCTATCCCTCCTAGAGAACGTATAAATGGTCTTTCCAACAATCTACTTGGAAACTACATTCTGACACATAGACATCCTGGAAAACATATACATAATTTTAAAAAACTCCTGTCGGTCCTGAAGAAGGTGGTCTCCCACTGAAACGCGCGTTGACCGCGAATCGATCTCTCAGCAAAGTGGTACTGGAGACTTCTGTCTCCCATCATGGCGACTTGGAGAAACGAATGATTTAGTTCACCAGATGATGACTTTGAGACCTACTTGAGGGTCCTCCGCTTTTTTTCCCCTTTTCCCTTCCACTTTTAGATAACATATTATCTTTGTGTATGATTGGAAGTATGAATGAGTATGTGAGTGATCTTACATGTCTAGGATGTCTTTTTTGAAATGTATAGCACTTTAAGTGTATATCTAAGAATAATAGTGAATTTAAAAAAAGAAAAAAAAAACACTTTTGGTTATTCATACATGCTATCATGCTTGACAATAAATGTTGACATATATATAAAAAAGAATAATAAAATATGATCCAAAATTAAATAAGTCCCCCAAATTTTTTTTGTTCGTCTTAAGTGATATGAGGATATTGTATGATATATAGCAGGATTTTATGGCAGTGTAGAATCTATTTAGACCATCTTTCAAATTGTATAGGCCAGTATAGAGGTTCTTTCTTGTTATATTCATGTTCACTCCCTCCTCTAGGGCCTAAAACTAATATAGGGAGTACCTTTGCTCTACTTGACTTACCAAATATATACAGGGCTTGCAGCCCGTCCATTGCTTACCATTTGTTGGCTTTACTGTGACTCCTGTTTGCTTTCTTTCTACTGAATGGCCTTCCTTGTTTCACCCTGCCCGTTTTGAGATTGCCCCTCCCATGAAACATAGCTTCTTTACCATATCGTTGATTGGCTGGCTTCTATGCTTCCTCTGCTCACTTTTAAAGAAATACTTTATTTTTTTGTTAAACACTTCATGAGAGTGCATGTGTTTTTCAGCTATTTCCTTCATATGCTTTTCTTCCCGTCATGTGCTCTCTCGTCCATGTGATTCTCTCTACCATCTGCACTCATGTTTCTCTCTCTCTTATGTGCCTTTTTCCCCACACTCCAGGTTGCTCGCTATCACTCATGTTCTCTCCCTTGTATTCCTTCTCATCCCTGTCTGCTGTGTTGCTTCTTCCCCACCGCCATAGTGCTATACACTCCAAACCGCTCCCTCAACCCATTCATCCGCATAAATATTTTTTGTTAAAGCACTTTCGCACTGCATTTGAAAAGAGGGCTTTCACTCTCCTTTTTTATTTATGTAAACAAAAAAATATATAAATCTGCGCCATGGTGTTGAACGCATGCACAACTACAAAAAGATGCAGTGGACACGTCCTAGAGGTGTTTTTTTCAACTATGCTGTACAGCAGCTGTGATGGCATGGCTAAACAAGCATAGCCTTATAAGCAAGACCTATTGGCTCTCCCAACGCTTGTTCTACTCAAAATAGTTCAAAAGTTACTTTACAGATTTACACCACAACATAAAAGTATGTAACGACAGATCACTTATTATGGTTTCATAAAGTTATGTGTATTCTGTTCATTCATTTATACTGTACATTTCAGAAAAAAATCCTATGTGAATTCCTGTAACTTTTGCCTCTCTTGATCACATACACAAAAAGTGGCAGGCATGAGCACTCAGAAGGACCATATCAGTGTCCTTGTGGTGCATGAACTCAGACAGACTCAGGGCCTTATTTAGAGTTAGTCTAATGTTTGTGATGGAGTATCCTGTTCTCCCAACTCTAAATAAGACCCAGACTCCATATTACAACACATCTAAGGCTTGAAGATAACCAATTTTTACAGTGACTTGAAGGGTACAGTTAACTGCCCCCTATTACAATGGGTAGCCTTTACCTGAAAATTCAGAAATCTCCCCTCAGCTGTGTATTGCAACAAATATATTGATTATTGAAGTAGAGCGTGACTATGAATAAAACTAGCATGAGTCATATGGAGCGAGTACATTTCACTCACATACATAAAAACAAGATGTGAAACAACTGTAACCAAAACAGACAATAAAATCCATGCACGAATAACGATTTACAATTCATTTCCATCTAAACCTCCCCGATAAACATAAAATCATCTGCATCATATTTGTTTCCTGGCTTGGCTACAGCGCACTCGCTGTCATTTGAAAAGGTTTTCTCATTCATTCATTTTTACTACCTCTAGAACTCTCTGCAATTTAACTATCACATCTAGTGATTGCAACATATCCCAGCATGACTCTGAATGTCATGCTGGTACCATTTCTTTATAAAGGGTCATCAATAAAATCTTTATTTGGTTCTGCTGTGGTGGAAATTCCACTGTTTCTACTCATTTAATGAGTTCCGCCCACCCCGCGTCGATGACCTTCCAGAAACAGGCATGGGGTCAACATTCACTCAACCCACAACAACCTACTTAGGTCTTACTGGAAGCTTCTTCTCAAAGCCTTGGGCGCTTGTCCAAGGAAGATAATTGTCCATCAGTAGAGATCAGCCACCAGGAGAAACATGGAGGACTGTTAACACGCTAGGATTGAACAGATGTTGTAGTCACTTTTTGTTCTAATCCTTAGCTGTTCACTCAAGCTAATGGAATGGAAATAAATCTAGCAAAGACCAAGGTGATGGTAGTAGGCAAGCAACTGAAAAATCCCCAAAGTGCCATTTGGGAGGTACCCACATTGAATCATTCAATGAATATAAGCACCTTGGAGTTTTATTTGATTCCAGAGGTTCATTTACGTTACATGTGCACCAACTATGAACAAAAGGGCTGGCATTCATGTCTGCATTTCAAACATTGTACAAGACCTTGAGGAGACCCTCCCTATTCCCGAATTTGAAAGTAATGTCTGGTAAATTGCTTCCAACATTGACCTACGGCAGTGAGACACTGTGCGGGAGGGATGCTAAGTCCTTGGACCCAATAGTAGCCAAAGCCTACAGAAACATCTTTGCCGTCCTCAAGAATGCATCTCCAGTGCAGATGCAAATGGAATTAGGCATTGTAAAACAAACGCTAGCCAGGTAGTGCGCATTTGTGAAGGTTTGCTACAGATTAAAAACAACAACTGAAAAATCTTTAAACCAACTCTTGTGGCAAGAAATAAGTACCGGAGCACCCAACTCACGAGCAAGAAGCTCCCTGGAATACTCACTGGAAACACTACAAATAAAATCTCTCTGGGAGCTCCTATGAACTTACTTGATTTACAAGGACACACTAAACAAAGTAATGGCAACATAATCCTTGCAAGAGGACAAGATTACCTTTTTCAAACATCGCCACGCCCAGGTGTTAATCCAAAATTACAAAACCATATTGCGGTAATCTTATATGGAGGCAGGACCTTCCATCCACTTAAAACAAAGAATTCATGAGGCAGCGTTTCGGAAGCCTTCCATCACTTGACCACACGTTGGTTTGGCTAAAATCCACAGTTAAGAGTAGAATGATGAGAGATGATCTAACCCACTTAGTTTGTATCTGAAAAGATCCAATGACGAGCCAGAGGGGCCTTCTGCATCTGACCTTCATAGAGAGAAACGTCCGCTAGTGCAGGAACGCAATGCTGGCCTGACTTGATCTGAAGGACACAAGAATGATCTGCCGTTTCGAGAAATTCCTGACTGCTGCAGAAGCGGAGATACACAAATGCTAGAAATCTTGGGCGGGGTAAGGT
Organism: Triturus cristatus; assembly: GCF_964204655.1. Taxonomy (NCBI): domain Eukaryota; kingdom Metazoa; phylum Chordata; class Amphibia; order Caudata; family Salamandridae; genus Triturus; species Triturus cristatus. The sequence continues at coordinate 497,364,071 of NC_140588.1, forward strand.
TAAACTCAAACACAAGTTTAGTGCTAGCATGATTTTAATCAACCTAGCACAAGAAAATGTGCACTGGTTTGCAAGTTTTGCACATCATGAATACATAAATACCATTTCACATAACGCAAAGGTAGATATCAGTGCAGTGGCATAGCTTCGGGGGGAGGGGGGGTTGGGGTGTTACCCCCCCCCCCTAATAAAGTGTTTTATAGTAAATAGTTGGGTTCAGGTGCTCTCAGTCGGGTATGGTGAGGGGTCTGTCAGATTTTAACGGGGATTTATTTTGAAACACATACAGACAAAAACACACTCTGGGTTCGGAAGGTCTTTAAAATGTTGGTTATTTTGCAAAACATGCACTCCTCTCCCTTTCCACAGACCTTTAGGCATGGGTGTCAATTCACTAAAATGTCTGGGGTAGCGGAAGTTGCTTCACACGCACTTTGACCTTTACTTTGACTCACACACACATGCTTACACATACACACACATTCACACAGTCTCTCACAAACACACTCTCACCCCCAAGCATGCATACAACATACATTTAAAAACATTTTTACTTAACGTAGCTCTCAGATAGTGCTAAACTCCATCTAAGTGTACTCCATTTCTATTACACTAATAGTGAGTTATATTATTCACTATTTGTGTAAGAACAAAATTGACAGAAAAACCAGGAAAGTAGAGCCCCAACCGACATCCATTAGGAGGAGCTGCCCCGTGTTACAGGCACTGATGTTGCCACCTCTGAGGCCAGAGGCCACAAAGGCAGGGGTCACAAGGGGCAATCCAGGAGTCACAACTGCGATCCCTGGCGACCCCTAAAAGATGTGCATGCCTTTAAGTCCCCTTCATTCCTGCCTGTCACATTATGTATTTCAATAGGATATGATAGCGTGATTGTTGAGGAATCTGAAGCTTGCACCCCCCACAATCTTACAATCTTACTAACCAAGATACACCCCTGAATTAGCGAGGTGGAGGAGTGAGTCTTAACATGCTACACATCCAAAACGGTGGCTGCTATGTGTGATCCACACACCAAGCTTTTCATCCTTTAGATTTTACCTACTATAGCCATTTGAAAATCTTGTGTTTTTTTTATATAATGTATTTAAATGATTGCACAATAAATAATTCTAATTCTGATTCCTTGGCTTTTAAGTGGTCCTTTGGCAAGAAACACTGAGCCTTGCAGGGAGGAAGGACAGGGCCTCATGGAATCTGTTTTTTCTCTTTATTGTCATGTACAAATATCAACATTTCGGCTTTCAGAGGCACATACACGATTATATTAATGAAACAACATTTAATAAAAATTTATATGACCCTTTTTAGCGACGTAAAAGAACCTGAACTGCCAAGGCAAAGTGAAAACTTAATAGGCCAAACCAGTGGGGCCGACTATGCCTGGATGCCCACAATTTTGGATGCCATACCAGGCAGCATCCCACCCCTCACCTTAATACAGAGAGGCAATAAAATGCAGCCATTCAGAAAACCATAAATTACCTAACAGCATCCTGAAGAAGGTGGTCATCTTTGTCCATATGACGGTCCTTGAAAGTAAATTATCTTTCATTATCAGCTTTCTTTGTTCTCAAATGAAATAATCTGGACACCTGGCGGCCATTTTAGTTGTGTGCCCACTCTTTGTTTTCTTTAAAGATCCTGAAATTAAGCACTGTGGGACATACTAAGTCCTTCAAATTGAACCTTCGCTCCCTCAACCATATAACCGCTGTCTAAACCATGCAATCCAGATAGCGATCCCTCGTAATCTTATATGTTTTTGTTCTAACCTGTAAATCTTCTTTGATGTAAATTGTCTGTAACCTGTCCATCTATTCTTGCATACAGGTGGTAACTGCTCTCATGTAAAGAGGTCTGATACCCGTGGAGCCTTGCATGTGCTATGCAAACTGCAAACATTGAAAGAGAATATGCAAAAGAGAACTTCAATGTTTCTTTAAGGTCGAGCTAGTTTACATATCATTTTATCTTCTAATTAATACATATTTTAACAACGTATATTTTATAGATATTTAGTATAGCACAGAACTAGCCAGACGGAGAAAGAAATCAGTTTGCAAGGACAACTGAGTTGTGGCGGTAGCATCTTGAATATGAAATCCTTTATGTAACCCAATAACGTGTTGGGGATCTGGTTGAGGCCAGACTACACAAACCGTGATGTGATGGAGAGTGGATGTGACCATGAAGCTTGGATAGAGATAAAAAGCACAATATAGGCTCAGCAACTGCAACACTCCACAGCAATGGCAGCTTATTGGTGCCCAACTGCAGCTCCCCCACTTCTCTCTTGCAGCTGTGGCTAAAGTGTCACCAACCTAGATCATGCCAAAATGGCACCAAAGATGTCCTTCTTTGCCCGATCACCCACCAGAGGGACACATTAACAAGAACAGTATCTGACTTCAGTCCTCCATTAACACCTCCATCTTTCTTGTACAGGGTTTGTGTTACTTTCGTAACACAAATCTTGCACAAAGTGTTGTTGTTGTATTTACTTCTCAACACAAATTAGGATTTGCCTTGGAAAGGTGGCTAAAGTAACAAAAGTATCGCTATGCGTTAAGGCGGCATTCCCATGCAACCACCATGGGTTTTGACACAATCTCTGTCTACTATCAACTGTAGACAGAGATAGGAACCAATAACGTATGCTCCTCGACACTTGTATAACAGAGGAGAATTGTTTCAATTTCTCCTTCCTTTACAAACTTTGTATGAGCTGCATTGTAAAGCACACATACAAAGTGGAAAATATTAAAGCATAGTTCTTGTACTGGGAGGCTCTCCTTCAGTACAAGACCTATCCTCGACAAACCACAGATACCCTTGCACTATGGTGTAAGGGTGTGTGCACTGGTACACGGCAGCCTAAAGTGCACCATGGCTAAGGTAGAGAAAACAGTGCCACATCTTAGTAGGTACGGCATTATTTTTCACTCTTCCTTTTATGCAACTTACTAAAATGTGACGCAATGCAGCACAGCAATCAAAGTTGCTTTGCTGCATTGCATCACATTTTAGTAAGTTTCCCCAATAGTTTCTAGGTTTCAGTGAAATAATTAACCACCTCAAAATCCACACGTTTGTTCGAGTTTTTTTCTTGCAACTTTTAAATTGTATACCTAACTTTTCAGCCAAAGGTGACATGGGACACTATCCACATCCAAACATCATGATGGATGTACAATCCATGCCAATCAGGTAAACCAAAACATATGCATGAAGGTGATCAATGAGATTCACAATTAAATTAGAATGGGAAACCCCACTTTTGGGACACCACTCCCTTCTCTTGGCCCTCACTTGACCATACACAGGAAACTTTTGATGAGGCACTTGGTACTTTTTTTGCAAAGTTTTGTGCAGATTCATGAAACACTGCCAAAGACATTATGTAAAAATTCAATTTTTACGGAAACTCTGATATATATATATATATATTCACAGAAAAATCAAAAGGTTAAAGGAATGCTACGGTTAATTGAAAAGGTCAGCTAAACATAACATGTAAACAAACAAAACTACTGAACTTCACTACTTATAGTGATTTCTAGTAACTATATCTTGTGCCCTAAAGTAACTATTACTCATGCCCTGGCCTGCTTTTTTAGTGAATTTCTGAGGTTTTAAAAAAAGTAAAGTAAGATATACATCATTGTGCGCAGTGTGCGGTTGGGCACAGGCTAGGCCCCCAACCACCGCTGCGCATAGCCTTCAGCTCCTGTTGCTCATTCATTAATCTTTGTATATTTATATATTCTTTTTTTGGGTGCTCTGGTGCCCATCGGGGGCATCCACGATGTAGCCGTTGTTGGGGCCTGGGGGAGGGAGCCCCGCCCCACAGCCCCTGCCAGCTCCCAGCCAGCACCCATAGTGGGAGCCAGTTATTTTGTTATAGTGGTGCCCCAGTGTCCACAATGTAGCCATAGCTGGGGGCTGTAGGGGGAGCCACAAGGCCTCCATATCCTCTGGCCAGCATCCATAGTGGGTGTCAGCAGGAGCTGGCTGCATGCCTATGCTCCCGACTGAGTGGAAGAAGCTTTGTATTCTGCTCCCACCGAACTGGAGAAAAGTTGTGTTCACTGCCCTGGAAAGTGCAAGCAGGGATTAAAGTTTATATTCCCTGCCTGCACTCTCACGGGCAGGGAACACCAATTGCACCAGAGGATGGGTACCCAAGATACAGCACCAGTAATCGTGCCCCTGGGATGGGGTCCCGGGACCAATGTCCAGCTCAAGGAAGAGAAGCCTTATGTCCCCTTCTCCTAAATAAATGTAATGGCCCTGTGGGATGGCTCCCCAGAGCCTATAGTAGACATGCGGAGAGGGGCACATGCCCCTCTTCACTCAAATTCAAACTCGGCACTGGAGGATGGGGACCCTGGGTCTTCTTAAGGAATGCAGCACCCCGTCACAAATAAACTAATTAGCTCTGTGAACTTACAAAGGCTCAGGAAGGGAGGTTATGCTCCACTTGTGCTCTAAATATTAATGACTTGGTCATGAGGAATAGGGTCCACGATCCTCGAGAAGGTTAAGGGAGGAGGACGCATGCCTGCCTCCCTTGAAAACAATATTGCATCGACTCCACCCAGGTCTGGCCTGCCCGACAGGGGTTTATTTTAAAAAACCTCTTTAACTCTCCAGAAAATCCTCCTTAACCCTTCCTAAATCAATCTTGCTTCTCCCTAAACCCCTCCCATTTAGCAGTAAATATTCCTCATGTTCCAGCCACTACCATCTCCCCTACTACTGAAGAGTAGTAGCATATGTGCAGAGGTCTCCTCACTTAAAAGACAGGAGAGATGGAGACCTCCATATGTAGGTTAGTGAAAAGCATTTTGTAGTACGTTAGTACTCCTATTGAAATTCAACTAACTGTAATATGTACTAAACATACTGCAAAATGCAGTTCGTATATCTCATATCAGGAGGCAGTGTTAACGCTTCTCTATCAGCTGTTATGGCTTCCACGATTTGCTAATGCTTCCCACAATACCCATTGAGTCTTAGTGAGTGAATTATTGATTGACAGAATCCCAGTGTATCAGATGCCTCTCATAAAACAGGTATCTACTGTATGTCTCGTTTCTGATTCTCATGCTGTGGTGTGCCACCCGAGTCTTCACATGTCCCTCAGAAGGCAAGGCAGATTCCATAGTGTGTCCCCACAAGTTGTGTCTTTCCTCCAACAGTTCTCAGCACTCCTATTTTCAACTGTGCATTCTCTAGTGCTGCCTAGGTAGTCAGACTAGAAGGAGACGAGGCTCAGCCCAGGTCTCCCCCAACTGTGGACCTTGTTGTATCCCTCCATGTCTCAAAGCCATTGCTGCGCTTTGCTCCAGCCTACCTATCCACCCCTCAGACAGCAACCAGGTCCTCAGCCTGCAACATTGCCTACTTGGGAACCTCCAATGTCCCACCCAACTCCAGACAATTTCACACCGTGGCAAAGTAGACATTGTAGTACACCAGTTCCCTTTTACAGTACATGTATGCAGGAGAATGGAGCGGATCAGGGGTGTTGTTTTAACACTGTTTCCTCTGCCACTGGATCACTCTTCACAGTCTCAGAAATTCATCTTCTCATGATCCAATGCTTTCGGTATCTATTTGGGTGAGAAGTGTGTATGGGTTCTCTTAAGTGCACAGTCATCTGGATTGCAGCCCTGCTATGGGAGCTCTCCGACGATACACTAGCTTTGTCTGGCCACACCATCCTAGTTCTGCTTTTTTGTTTTTTTAGATCAGCCATAAGATTGACTACTCATTTCTGAGCCACCTAAAATGCAGCAATCAAGGTTGGAAAAGCCTACGGATAGGGCATTCACATAGGCCAAGCATGAGTCAATGGAACACCACACCACCAGCATTTAATGTTTGGGGACTAAAAGGTCATCATTAAAATCTTTTAGCTGATAGAACAGCTGCTGGCTGCTGCCCCGAGCAAGGACTGTGGCATATGCCACCCTCCTCAAAGATATGTTGAACTACTATCAGTAGAAAGAAGCTATTTTATTTATATAACTTTAATTTTAATTAACTAGACATCATTGACTGGTTGCTTCTGATAAACAGCATTTTTTCATAGACTCATAATTATATTTGTATAGTGAATTTACAATATGTGTGATGTGTGAGCTGGTCCCTCTATTCAGGCTGACTCCCGGACGGCGCAGAGGGAGTCACATTCAAGGGAAACTCTTCTAGGATTAAGAACAACACGTAACAGCCAGACTTGCCCACTAATGAGTCCCGCTGCACTGGAAAGCATGTATTCTCACTGTCAGGTCCGTATGACCAAGTTTATGGACCTAGAACCCCAGAATGTTGCTTAACCTAGCATTGTCGATATCTACGGGAGGGATCAGTCCAGAGGGGTCCGGGATGCAGAAAGTTAGTTGTGCCCTCATTAACACCAGAGCTTTAGTTAAACACCACATGGTGGCAGCTAAATTTATTGAGACGCACAAAACTGATATAGCTTTCTTTACAGAAACCTGATCCGACATAGCAGCTAGTCCAGAAATGACAGTAGCAGCCCCTAGTTGGGTATATCATGTCCAGACTTGACAGGCTGGGCAAAAAGGGACGTGTACTAGCAATAATATACGGGGAACAGTTCTACACAATGTCCACCCCGCCTCATCGGATGCCCACGAAGCTCTTTTGTTCAAACTCGAGTTGAGCAAAACCCAATCCTTTAATGGACCGCTGATCTGCCACCCTTCAGCGTCCAGCAGCTTGTTCATCCAGTTCCTGCAACGATCCCTGGAATCTTCGGTGACTCAATCAGACTTTCCTATAATATTAGACATGAACTTTCATCTTGAAAATAGATCAGATCCCGACACTGAGTTGCTTTTGGATCTTACGATAGCCTTTGGATTACCCCAACTAGCGGAGGGTCCCAAACATCAAGTGGGACATACTCTTGATGGTTTCTTCTCTAACAACCCATTTCTCTCTGGTCCCATCCCTTTACCACTTACCTGGACAGACCACAGGCCACCATTTGGAACATAAATCTTCCAGCCAAACCCACAGACACTAAGACAACCAGAAAACCAGTTCTTTTTCGAGCTTGGTACAAGATTTCCACCCCAGATTTAAGGTCATTACTTGTTAATTCCCAACTTGTAGATAGTATTGACACAGAGTTAATGGTGGATAACTACACAACCTGTCTTCAGGGTGGGGCCAATACTTTAGCCCCCGCCAAACTAAAGAGGACCAGTAGGAACAGGACCACTGCACCGTGGTTTAATGACTCCCTGAGACATACAAAACAAAAATGTCATAGGCAAGAGTGAATAGGGAGAAAAGACTATAATAAACTAGAGAGAGACAAATCATATATCTCTCAATATAAGAAGCTTGTCATAGAAATAAAAGAAGCGTTCTTCACTGAACAAATAAAAACTTCCATGAATTCCTCTAGAGTGCTGTTCCAGGAAGTCTCTAAATTATCAGCTCCAGCTACTCATACTACATGAGGAGGCAGCCAGACCTTTTGCGATTCCCTGACAAGCTTCTTTCAACAGAAAGTAGAACTCATTTACAACAAATTCACTGCCAATGGGTTTCAGAACCATATTAGCAATGAGGACAAGGCTGAACTCCTAAAGAAACACATCTTTACTGAGTTCATTCCAGAGACTGTCCAGCAAGTAATTTAGGCTATTCCTAAATTGAAATCAAGCTCTTTATCTGGCACCGGTACACCCAACATTTTTCACCCTGTACCAGAGGTGGTAGCACAAGACCAGTCCTGACCAAAATCTTTAACATTATGTTTAGTTCGAAAATATTCCAAAGTAGTGGAAGGCTGCACCAGTACTTCTACTGCTAAAGAAACAGAGCTTCGATCCAACAGGATCTAAATAATTACCATCCGATTTCAAGAGTTACTTTCCCAGCAAAATTGTTAGAGAAATTTATAAACCTCCAAATGGGAGCCTTCTTGGAAGACAATGTTCTTCTGGATGACATGCAGTGCAGCTTCCGTGAGGGTCTCAGTACAGATTCAGCCTTGATGGTGGCCACAGAAGAGATCAGAGCAGCAGTGGATAAGAGGGGCAACACCGCCCTTATCCTATTCGATCTCTCTGATGCATTTGACACGGTCAATCATGCTCTTTTGATTGACCGTTTACAGAAACTTGGAATTCATGATACAGCCCTCAACCATTTGAGATCATTCTTGACACAACACATTATATTGGTCTCTTTTAAAGATTTCACCTCTGAACCCTTTAGGGCTCATCTTTAAACCCCACTTTGTTCAACCTTTATGTTAGTCCCGTAGCGGCACTCATTAAATCATTTGGGTTGTCACTGGTTTCTTACGCCGAAGACACCCAGGTTGTGGTTTCTTTATCAACCTTCAGCAGCTGCATGAGTGCAGTTGGATCTTGGATGGACCAAAATTGTCTTAAACTCAATTCCTCAAAAACTGAAGTTATTGTGTTTGGAAACAGTCCAATATTTGGTCCCGGAAATGGTGGCCAGTGGAATTAGGTCTACTTCCAAAACCGATTCAGAATGTAAAAAACCTTGGAGTCATAATTGATGACCATCTGACATATAAAGAACTGGTGAACAAAGTTATATTCACTGCCTTCTTTATGCTACAGATAGTAAAGAAAACTGCTCAATTTCTACCCATCAACATGCTTAAATTCATTGTCATTGCACTAGTGCTATCTAGGCTGGACTACTGCAATGGGCTCTATCACAGTCTGCCCAAAACATCCCTGAATAAATTGCACATTTTGCAAAACTCAGTGGCAAGACTGTTGATGAAGGTGCCCAGATTTGTGTCAGCATCCCCAACCATTTACAGTTTATAGTGACTGCTGGTTATAAAAACAGATCATTTTCAAGGGACTCTGCACAGCCTTCAAAGCACTATATGGCATTGCCATTGGCCAGGGTTACCTCAAAGACAAGTTCAGATGGGATCTTCCGGGCAGGTCTTTAGGATCAAGTTCAGCCAAAGACCTGGTAATACCCAAGCACAGACTGATCACTTGGGGGGTGGGGGGGTGGGGGGCAGGAGTATAATTCTTTGTGCGGCTCAAAACTGGAATCACTTGCCCTTTAACTAAAATGGTGACTTCCCTCATTAGGTGCAGGAAGGCATTAAAAACCTGGCTGTTTAGGCAAGACTAGTATTGCTCCCCTCCTGCTTCCCAATCACTTGTCAGTGTGCAGCATCTAGAATAGATGCCTCCAGGCATTTGTTTGTGCTTCATAATAAAATCAAATCTAATCAATCGTAAATTACCAACTTCTTTATGTTATAGGACAGTGTTTTCCAAACAGTGGGTGAGCAGATTTTTGATGAGTCGGGAAAGTGTGAGCATAGGCAGAGGTAGCAGGACAATTAGTATAATAATGGAGGGGGTCAAGAGACTGTCACAGTTGTCATTTCAAAGGAGACTGGAACATTCACATATCTTTTTAATCCTAGTCTTCAGAAGTCTTTTCCATCTAGCCGCACATGGTTTGAGCTTCCAGGAGGCAGACATTGCCTCCTAAGGATGTTTGTAGATACATAGTCAGAAGATAGAAAAAAAAACACGTCACTCCTGCCCACCTACTTTTTTTTGGTCCAGCGCAACACTGCAGTGTCCGTAAAAGGAGGGTTCTTTTTAGATTTTGCCCGGTATTTTGTGAAATTGCAGAATTTTTACAGAAGTCCATAATTCGCGATTCTTTTGCAAATCGTGACACCACAAAATCCTGATGTGTTCCATCTTTTTCACATCTAGGACTAGTCTTGCTGCTCAGTATTCTACCAGCAGAAATCATGTAAATTATTCAAATGTCATTACAATAATAGAGGCGTGACAATACCAGTGAGTTGAAGAGGGCCACTTTGTGATGAAGGGCATAGTAATCAGTTCTCCTGTTATGTTCTGTTACTGGGTATTTGCTTAGTGCAGCATTCGCCAATTACTTGGCCTTTTGGTGCTTTGTGCTCACATCAGCCTCTGGTTTTAACTTCTCTCTCAAGCTTTCTCCTCTTGGAGATTTCCTTGTTGAACCGCATTGATGCGGGTGGTTCAGTTGCGCTGTTTCCTCACGGAGTTGTACCGTAAGAGGGAGGTGGGCCTTATTACCCGAGTGCATGTATAATGCGCAGTGGGTTGTCTCTTCTTGGTGGTGCACATTTGGGGTTTGGGTCTTGAGACACTCACTTAACTGTATCAGCTATGGCAGTGGTTCGTATGTAGAAACAGGGAGCCACATTTATTAAAGGCCTGATGTGGTAGGCACAGAAATAATTACTAAACTCAATATGCTACTGGAGACCAGCGAAGATCCCTGAGTAAACATAATGTCTGCATAGCTGAAAACGATGCTATTGTATTCTGCCGCCACTGGAGACCACGCTCTCGGGTGTGGAAAGTAAGACAAAGGTGCTCGGTGACTTTCGCCACAGCCGATACTTCTATGGAAAGCTGGTCAACAAAGAGATTGCTAGATTGTTCACTTTTGGAACTATATGCTGGGGCATTGGCCCAATTTTAGGAGAAAAGTGTAAGCGATTCAGTGAATTGGATTTAGAGACCAGCTCACAAAGCATGTCTATGATTGGTTAAGCTTAAGTTTGGTCCTTTGCATCCAGTTATTAACATTAAACACAGCCTGTCAACGTCACTACATTGGCAGCAATATTTGGGGGAAAGGGTGACAGAGATTTGGTGTCATTGACATAATTATAGACCTCCAGATATAAACACTCAATTAGAGGGATGGGTGGAAGCAAGTCTGTGTTAACAAAGAGTGGTGAGAGGGCCAAACCTTGATGCCAAACTGCAGATGTACCAGAGGCAGCTGAAACAGCGGGAGATTGACACTCTTGAGCACTCCGGTCAAAGATGTACACTAGGCCAAGGTACTGCCTGGCGAGGCCAGGTATCTAATACAGCAGACAGACCTAGGCAGACCAAAGCAATGTGATTAGCCTCTCCCATGTACTGGTAAATGTAATTCAAAATGGAAACCACCACTGCTGCTGTGCCCTGTTGGGTCTAAAACCAGTTTGAAATGTAAGAAATGATGTCACTACTAGAAGGCTCTTGTGTTTTTTTGTAGATATTGGGGGCTCCTATGTAATGTATTGAATTGGCTACTACAAACTATGACATGCATTATTGCACTTCCTTGTAAAAATGTATTTTGTTTTAATAATAATAAAAAAGAGAGAGTGGAGACCTATGACGAGTTTGTGGTGCCGGGGTTCTCTTTCAATCCCACCACAGGCGAAGTTTCTTCTGACACCTTCAGAGGCGACTGCAAGGGTTAAATGTTTTTGTCACACTCGCTTACATTCCCTCCTGTATTTTTTGTATTTCTATTACATTTTGTTCTGTTTATTTAATTTACAAATAAGTTAATGTTTTATAAGCCCAGGTGGAGTATGTTTACTTTTCAGGTTGCTCAGTTTCATACATTTTTGTTCATTTTTAATATACCTGCTGGTCACTCTATCACTTTTGAGTCAGTGGTGATTTTTTTTATTCAATTTGAATCCACCCACTTCTGCAGGAAAGCGTTGTGCTTGGTGAGTAACTGAATGATAAACAGTTGGCCGCCTGGAGACATGAGCTAGACCACATCGTGTGTGATGATCGATGCATGACTTTGTCGGGATTCTGATTCAGGGCCCATTAATGCCCCAATCATCCTCCTTGTAGCTCAACGTTGAGATATATTGTCATCCTGCCCATACAGACCTTTGGCTCAGGTAGTTCCGGCCTCTACCCATCACTAACCATGGCATAAGTCATGTACGCTGAAATGAAGTTGGCAAGCAGCACAGTTAATATTTTCAAGTGCCTTCATAGGATTGAAAAAGAATGATCCCACAAAGTACACACAATTCTGGGTGACCTGTTATCCCTAGCGGTGTTCCCAGTACTACTATGCTTATCTTACCCACCTCCTTACAGTCATCGTCAAGAGCCTCACAACACCACACATGGACCAGGCCATTCCAAGCACACTGTGGATAGCCATGATAGCAAAGAAACAGAAAACTGCCAACTTGAAGCTCACCCCCACCTCTACAAAGAATACCATCGAGCCAGCTAATGATAACATTTATTATTAAAGTGCCATGAGGCAATCATTTTTGTGGCGCGAGGCATATAAATTATCAACATTAAAGTAAATTAGCTTTCACATTTATAGAGCGGTCTTCTTCAGAATATTTCGGTGTATATTTTTAAATCAATCTACAAAAATATTTAGATAATTTCAAGTTGATCCAGGACAGCTTGATAAAATCCAAGCACATACTCCAAACAGCCAGCTGGCAGATTATAATACTAAGACGCCACACTTATTTAAAACAGTAAACGAAAGGGTAGTAAGAGTAATGAAAATGAGTTGCTTAAGTTTGAGGGAGGAGAAAATGGCAAGGAAAAACTGGGCTTGGAGTTGAGCGATTGAGTGCTGGATTTAAAAAAAATATTTGCAAGAAAATCACGCTGCTATGTTTTTTACACAAATCTACAAGCTGGATAAACATGCCACTCAAGGACGGGGTATTTGTAAGGCCTTTGTTGAAAACCCACCTCCAATGTGTGACACAACACAAACAGCACATAATCTTTTACATGCTCATGAAAGTTCACCAACTGTAATACAACATTTTTGGATTGAGAAGTGTTTGCATGCCAACTGGTTGCACAGACCATCCCCCCTTCTTATAAGAACAGGAAGAATTCACAACACATTAGAACAGTGGAATGTTGGGGACACCATTGAAAACAATGTTACGTTATGCTATGGGTGCTTTTGTTTCTCACTAATCATCCGTGAAGGTATACAGGCACTCTGTGGCATATGTGTGAGGCCAGGCATGGGGGCTTACTCGAAAAGCAAGGCCTTCAGCATCTTGTGAAAGAGAGGTTGAAACTCTGATGTGTTGTGGGAGGTCATTCCAGGCTTTAGGGGCCAGGTACAAGAAGGCACACCCCCCTGCTCTGCTTTTGTGTATGCCTGGGTTGTGTGCTAGTGAGAGACCAGCACAGAGGAGGTGTCTGGAAGGTTGATGGAAATCAATGTTCAGGTAGGCAGAGACAGTGTTGTGGAGAGATTTGTAGCTGTGGGTGAGGAGTTTAAAGTGTGCACCCTTGTGTATTGGGAACGAGTGGAGTTCCCTAAGGTGTGGTGTGATGTGGGCTCAGCGAGGAGATTGAGGACTAGTCTGGCTGCAGCGGTTTGGATGGTGTGCAGTCTTCTTGTGAGCTGGTTAGTAATCCCTGTGTACAGAGGGTTTGCATAGTATGGTCTGCTAGTGATAAGGGCTTGGGTGATCATTTTCTGATGTTGTCTTGTAGCTTGAAGATTTTCTTAAGCATCCTTAATGGGTTGAAGCAGGCCAAGGTCACTGCATCGACTTCGGCGGTCATGCCCAGTTTTGGCTTGGGGCGGGTCCAAGGTATGTGGGTCACCAGTGCTATGTTTGGGTCTTAATCTTGATTGTGTTTTGTCAAGAAGCTGGTGTTTGGTGAGGTGGTTAGAGCGGTACTTGTGTTTTCCAGGACTTTGGCTGGGTAGGGAAGAAGGGATATTGGTCGGTAATTGGCGAGTATGGTCGGGTCAGCGGAGGGTTTCTTAAGGAGGGCGTAGATGGGTGTGTGTTTCCATGGTTCCAGGAAGGTGCATGTACAGATGGAGGTGTTGAGGATATGTGTGAGGGCCTCGCTGATAAGGATTGCTCCTTTTTCGAAGGCGTGTTGGGGACAGGGGTTTATTGGGGCGCCTAAGTGAATGGTCTTCATGATTGTTGAGATTTCCTCTCTGCTAATGGTGTCCCATGTGGTGACTGTGTTAAATTCCTTCATCACTGAGAGACTTCTGGAGAGGGGCAGACGGTCCGGTTGCGAGGGGAGTTTTGTGAGGAAGGTGCTGTATATTGTTACGATTTTGCTGCAGAAGAAGTGTAAGATGTTGTTGCACAGATTTTATGATGGGCTGATGTCTTTGACGATTCTGAAGATTTCTTTTTTTCTTTGCTGCTGTTGGAGCTGGTGTTTATTAGTTCGACTATGGCCTCCCTCTTGATTTCTAGGATGATCTGGTGGTACCTCCTCTGGGCAGCCTTGAAGACGTTGCTGGTTCTACAAGCAATGTCTGGGTGACTTTGTTTGTTCTACATTTCTGTTTCAGTTGTTTTCAGTGCTGCTTGGTCATTTTGCGGTCTTCTCTGTACCAGAGGGTGTGTATTCTGGCTTGTGCTGCTTTGCTTTGTTTCAGATCTAGTATTTGGCTGGGATGGCTGTGGCGATGTCCAGCATTCAAGCTGTGGACAGCCATGTTTCCACGAGGAAGAGAAGGTCCGGGCAGCATCTTCCAGCCTCTTTGTGACAAGTTTGCTGAGTGAGCGGGAATTGATTACATGTTGTGGGGGGTGAGGGGTGTGTCTGTTGATAGGAGTTTGAGTGTGTGTGGTGGTGGATGTAGTGGATATTTGGTTGGATGGTGTTGCAGGTGTTGTGGTTCAGGTGAAGCAGCAGGAGCAGCAGGTAAAGGCTCCTTCTGTGTTGTGTGGTATGGCATACCAACAGAGGGTGGTGGGTGTCCGAAGTGCAATGCATAACGGAAAGCAGCAGGGTAGTGGTGAGTCGGGGGGAGAAAAGGATTTTGGTGCTAGGTTCGGTCCAGATGCGCATAGGCTTGCCTTTGGTGCTCCTTCAGAGCTTTGGCTGCCATAGGTTGTGGGAGGAGCACAGGGGGTAGTGGGTGGGGCTGAGGGCAGCAACGGTGGTGAAGGATAGAGGAACGGAGGAGCAGGTAAGGAGAGGGGGGGCAGAAAAGTGATGCAGAGAAGGTAGAGAGATGGCAAAGGTCAGAAAAGGAGTGCAAGAATTAGCACAAAGAGGCAAAAAGAGCAAGATAAATGACAGAAAATTCCCAGAAATGGCAAAAAGAGCGAGAGAAACTGCACAGAAAAATCAGAGAGAGAGTGAAAAAAAGATGCAAAAAGAGCAGGTGAAACAGCACAGAAAAGTCATAGAAAGGGAAAAAGAGTGACAGAAACGACATAGAAAAGTCTCAGAGAGCGAGGAAAGAATGAGAGAAGTGGCACAAAAGGCAAAAAGAGTGGGAAAACGGGCACTGAAAAGTCACAGAGAGAGTGAGTGAAATGGCACAAATTAGCAAGAGAAACAGCACAGAAAAGGCACAAGGAGACAAAAGAGCGAGAGGACTGGCACAGTAAATTCACAGAGAGTAAGAAAAAAATGAGAGAAAGGGAACTAAGAGGCAAAAAGAGCGAATGAAAGCACAGAAAGGTTGCGGTAAGAGTGAGAGGAAAAGGAACAAAGAGAAAAGGCACAAAGAATGAGAGAGAAGGCACTAAGAGCAGGTAAAAAAAGCACATAGATTTGCAGCAAGAGTGAGAGAAAAAAGCAGAAAGAGTGTAAGAAGTGGGACAAAATTCACAGAAAGAGAGAGACCGAAGTGAGCGAGAATAAGAGGGAGAGAGGTGAGGCAAGTGCCTCGCGGCACTGGAGCAGAGTCTCCAGGGGCCTTGACTGGTCAGAAAACTGTTTGCAGGTATGTCATGGGCAACAACCTGCTTAATCTGTTTCTAGGCGTAGGCACCACTACACCATTTTGTTTCTAGACCCAGTTATTTCTAGACCCAGTTATTCCCAAGGCCGGAGGGCAGGGCTTTAAGTGGGATGATGAAAATGGGGCGTCTCTCAACGGGGCGTGGCCAATGTAATTAAGAGCGTGACTTAAAAACACTTAAGCTAAAAATCTGTGCTGCCCGGCCTGTATTTTGCTGTTTCTGTCATTGCATCCAGATATATGATACAACAAGTAACATCATACCTACAACAAGTCAGGACTATTGGCTTTTTCAATGGTTGTTAGTTGCATAAGATAGATAAGCAGCAACTATGGCTTGTATATAATATTGAAAAATCTTCCACTTAAAACCCTGGTGACACCACGACAACCCAGTTTCAAAAAGAGAAGGGAAATCCTGAGAGAAAATGACTCTCTTTAAAGGATTTCCTTTCCCCATTAACGCTTACCTGGCATGACGTCATGTCGTAACTTAGTGATAAGTAAGCAGTGTGAGCACGCGCATATCGATGTGCCTGCTGTCACTGCAGTCTGGAAAAAAACGGACCGCCTTTGTGAAACAGAGCCCGATAGAGACCCGTTTCAAGCCCCCCTTTAAAAAAAACTGCAGGGCAGAGCACCGGTGAGACCCGGCCCACTTAAAGCCCTGCCGGAGGGGACACAAAGATCACACTAATATTGGGTGGGTTGTTCTGGGCCTCCCTTTCAGAGAGTGTGCCCAGTCATCAGTGTGTTTTCCAGCAGTCCTCTCTGCTGCTTTGCAGGCACCCTTTCCCAGCTCATGTTTTTACATTATCAGCAATTTTCACGATAGAACACTCCTCGTCTGGTACCCATTTCAGATCCCCAAGGGTTCAGCACATGCTGATGCTGGCTCGTTCCAGGCATCTGCATCCCTTTTAGTGCTGAAGTGCCCAGGGCCACCCAGCTCCTATCCCCCTCCCAGGCTCTCACTTGATGGCGGTTTTTTCCCCGCATGCCAGTTTTAGCAGCCTGAGTCATTCCCACCTCTGAATGACCTCCGAACGAGCTGCGCCGTATTGCCTCACGAAGGAAACTCAAGAATTCAAGTGGCTGATGGAACATGGCGATTATCTTATACCAAAAAAGAAAAAAAATGGCACTTTGCCCAGTGGGGTTTAAGACAGGGGCGTCATGAACCCGCCCCCCCCCCCCTCCCTTTAGCAGCTTGAGGGGGTTGGGTGGCACTATTGTGTAAAGAATTTAAACTGATTTTTACAATACTTTTGACTGTAGGTCACCAAATAAAATCACCTAAATGCACTTCAAGAGAATAGTATCATGGAGCTCTGGGGCTTGGGAACACATGGAACAGAAGGATGGATGAAGAGAAGTGCGGCTAGATGGAGTGAGAGATGAGATAAATGGGTGGATGAATAGATAGGTCGATTGCGATATGGATTAATGGAAAGATGGATGATTGATAAATGGAGCAGAAGTTGGGGAATGGATGGAGAAACGAAGGGATTGGTGGGTGGTGAAAAAGATTGATGGGTGGTGAAAAAGATGGATGGGTGGTGAAAAAGATGGATGAACTTGGGGGTGAATGCAGAGATGAGATGATAGAGAGCAGAATATCTGGAGGAGGGGTGAAGAAAGGTGTATATATAGAGAGATGGAGCAATGGAGAAAAAGATGGAGAGAAAGATGGGTGGATGATAAAGAGAGATGGATATGAAGAAGGTTGGATGGAGAGAAAAAAGGCTGAAGAGATGAAGTGGAAAGATAAGGATGGTGGTTGAATGAATGAATGGAAGAAAAGCGGGATAGGTAGATGAAAAAAGACAAAAAGAAGAATTGAGAAATGGAAAAAATAAAAATAAAAATCGTAACCCCGTCCCGAATGAGTGGCAAGCTTGCCCGCATCACACGCTTAGTGCTATTTCAGACATGGTTTAAACTATGTGGGGGGTATTACATTTTTCTGGCCACTAACCTTGGTTTAAAATGTTATAAAAACACAAAAAACAATCCAATTACATATACATAGGCTAACTTAACACTCATGGGAGCTGTAGGTAGAAATGAGGAATGTGTGGGGAAGACCGTGCAGCTCTCAGGAACAGACACCAAAAACCTCGCAGGACAGGAGGGAAACGGCAGTTAGTCAAGATGCAAGTGGAGAAATCGGCATTAGGAGATGCTGTAATACCTGATAGCGCGGGAATGGGGATTTCTTTCTGTGGGAGTGAGCAGTGTCTATCCACTTCAGGAATGGCTACTCACTCTCTCGTGCCATTGACTTACTGCAGTGACAGAAGTCCAGATCCTAAATAAAACGGGAAAATGGGCACTGATGCTAG
This sequence comes from Triturus cristatus, assembly GCF_964204655.1. Lineage (NCBI taxonomy): Eukaryota > Metazoa > Chordata > Amphibia > Caudata > Salamandridae > Triturus > Triturus cristatus. The sequence goes on from NC_140588.1 coordinate 497,382,043, forward strand.
CAGCAGCACAGAGAGTCTGTCCATTCTGGGTGATCTATCCCAATCTTGTTGGGGATACTTCTATCACACCAGCTGCTTTCCCTAGGAGGCCAGTAAGACACATTTTAAATATAAAACCTTTAAAAGATGTGCACTAGGCCCACGGTGCTCGCACATCTTGTATGGAGCTGGGGCAAGCCACTGAGAAGGAACATGTTGATCTGGAAGTTAGGGACATATTCCTAGCAACACTATAGGATTTGTGGTATAAACAGGGGTGGCTCCTCCACTAGGGCGGAGGAGCATCGCCCCACTGCTTTCTCGCAGTGCGAGAAAGGCAAAACATAAAACGGGAATTACTTTTGGTTATTACCATTTTATGTTTCTTTGCTCATTGCAGTCGGGCAGGAGTGGTTTGCCCACTCCTCAGTGCACAGACTGTTTGGTCGGCCCTCTCGAGCCGCCCAAACCAGTCATGCACAATTTGCACTTCTCCATGTAGGCTGCACTGCAGTCTACATGGAGAACATGCCATCCCCAACAGCCCCTGGTTGGGCGGCGTCCCAACCAATTGCAACGCTCCACTAGAGCGTTCTGATTGGCTTTGGGGAGAGGAGGGAGGCTGCCTACATCCTGTTCCTGTCTCCGACAGGAGAGCAAGAGCAGTGACGATGTGAGATCCGGGCCGGCAGCGAGGTAGGTTTGACATTTTTAAACTTTTATTATTGGAGTGATGTAAAACATTGCACACAGCAATACACTCTTTGGGCCTGATTACAAGTTTGGCATACGGGTTACTCCATCTCAAACGCGACGGATATTCCGTCCGCCGTATTACGAGTTCCATTATATCCAATGGAACATAATGGAACTCGTTATAAAGCAGATGGGATAACCGCCAAGTTTGTGATGGAATAACCCCAAACTTGTAATCAGGCCCTTTGTGTACTTTTACTTCACTCCAAACAGCGTCAAGTATTTCAGCACCAGGAGACACAAGCAATGCAGGAAATGAGAGAGATCCTGTTGGATCCTGGTTCCAGCAGATGTTTCTGAGACAGATCTCGGTTCCGGCCGACCCAGTGAAATATGCTGAATTTGTCCTGGTGCAGTTTTTTGACATCGGGACACAATCCAGATGTGCCCGGACATTGTAAGAGCGCAAGGCGAAAGAAATACAAAGTCACATGGATGCCAACCCACATGATTCAGGCAGGAGACTACAGATTTCAAGACTAGTTTCCCACCTCCCGATTCCTGCATGAAAAAACCCAATACTTTGATGGGCTTCTGCCGACACACACTGGTTTTGTGAGATTCAGAGGAAGCACTGTCAGTAAACTGCTCCCGCAAGCCAGTGGACAATAATTTCTGGCACACTCTCTCTGCCTGCTATAGCGCTTTCTCTGTGCTCCTGACAGGGCGGATTTTTTTTTTTCATTTCTGATATCCAACCCTCCAGCAGCAAAACTCATACATGACAATAGATTTGATTAAGGCCTCGCCCTCAAAATTAGTCAATGGCAGTAATATATTCTCCAGATTCTTTTTTTTTTTTAATCTCCCGCTTTCATCTTCTAAAATGTTGGCATGTATGAAGTCAGGATTTAAAACATAACACAGTAATTGGGATGGTCTGTACTAACAAGACTTTATTACTACCCAGCGGAAACCTTATTTACAAACTTAGAAGAACAACAGCTTGAAATAAAAACAACAAGGATTTAAACCCATTTCTTGCAATTGGAATACTCCTCCTTGGTGTTGGATCATAGCTCACTGTGTTATAATACAGGGATTGCAATTTATGAACTGAAAGTAACCAGCTTATACATTCTTTTTTTAAATTCTGCTGCAAATAAATTTTCAATAAGGACAAATTGTGACAAATCTCTGGCTTAACTGGTCACAAAGAGGATGGATTTTGAAATACTTTGCAGGGTTGACACCTGCTGCAGTGAACTGTGTGTGCTGAGCAATTGTCAGGGTATTATAATAATGGTAAGTTTACTCTAGTGTTTAATTCAGTTCCAGGAAAGTTCTGTGTTTTGTCCAGTTTTGACTCCTAAAGTAGCATATATGTTTAATGTGCCTGCTCTAAAGCACATCATGTAACATGCAGATCACAGATCTGTATTTAAGTGAAAAGGTAAGCGGTTCCTGATTTTGAGGCAGATCATTTTGTTATCAGACTCCACATTTCATGACTCCCCCTCGTGTGACTCCACCCCCTTTCCTGCGCCACACCCTAACCCCAGATTTATGGGTTCCCAGAGTAACTTTTTTCCAGTTCAGGCAAATGTCACAAGCACAAATAGCCACCTTGAAGAAATAACGAACGCATTGTTTCCTAGAAATGCCGATCTCAAATGATGGCGGCGTGTGCGCGGGCAGCACGTCAGGGAAGAACCTCTCGTAAATTATCACAGATGTTTCAACTCCTGGTGCTCATACTCCAGCCTTTGTCCAGAAGTTGACTGCCAAGAAAGTGGTAAAAGCACTATAGAGGTGATGAAAGATGTCCCTTCCTCACTCGCTTAATTCTTGAATGCTTTGAATACGTGAGATCCACAGAAAACACTGAAAATAAGATACATACGGGTAAGCAACAACTATGACTTCGTAGTATATCATATTGAAAATGCTTCAGTTCTGAAACGATGAGGCTGTGAAGGAGCTATCCCGAGTCTCTTAGAAGTTACATCACAGGCAGTGAAAGGTGGCACTGCTGTAGAGTTACGTTTTTTTCACCCTAAGGTTGATGGCAGAAATGGCGAGCGCAATAGGGACCAGTCCCAGCACCTGCTTTTGAGGAACTGCCCGTGCTGAGCACCGGCAGGACCAGGCCCACGTAAAGCCCGGGATACGGGCTCAATTCGAGTCCCTCAAGAGAATTGGCTGCTAACTCAGTCGCGGAAGGTGCCATTACTGGGTGATCATGAAGTTACACGGGTGGGGATACAGTTTCCGAGTCTCATGGGCAGGTTAGGGAAAAACGTGTGGTTAGTACTCCACATATGATTGCCCTTCCCAACCTGTTTCCTTCCCTCTCAAACCCCCCAGGTACTGACTGCCTGAAGAATTCGGGTCCCAGAAAAAATTCTGGGTCCAAGTGCTATTTCCACCCGTCTTGGAATATGAATAGGAGCGCAAACACTGACCGGTTACACATTCACCGCCACGAGACTCTGAAAGAGCCGGACAGTAAACGCGAATTACTGTCGCAGCACTAACAAAAACCTGAGAACAATGGTTAACACGAAGAGGAGGAGATAGTCACAATCTTCAAAGATTTACTTTGATGCCTAGGAGAAAAGTCTGCCGAATTTGTCAAGAACATTAGAAACAAAATATTTCCTCTTTATCTTCTGCAGAAAGGATGCTGAAAGGGGTGCCCTGAAGACTCAGAGATAGGGAATAAAGAAGCAGATGGTTTGAAGACCTCAGAGTGAATTAGTTTGTGGCTTTGTTAACGATCAGGTTCATGAAAATGCCTGCACATGGTGGTCTATCCTTCAGCAACCTGCTACTGAGTGGGAAAACTTGAGGTGGGTGTAATACTGTAGGGCCCTAGGCCCTCATGCATGAATAATAAGTACACTGACATAGGTGGTTACTTAATAGAACTGGCCCAGGGCACGTGCGCCCGGCCCCTTTTATTATCAGGGTCGCAAGTCCAGTGATGCCTGTGGTGGATGGGGGTGGGTTGTAAGCCAGCCCTCTGGAGGTGGCTGGCACATCAGAACACTAGACCAGTAACCAGCAGGTCACTGCATCAAGCACGACTCAGCACGAGTGGACAATACTAGCTGAACGTCAAGCTGATACTTCCACTCTATGCAAATAGAACAATTGATGGACAGAATACTCAAACAATGTCAAACATTCACTCCCAGTCCAGAGACCTGGGCCTAAATCACATTTTGTGTACACCATGCCATTCCAGTTTAGACCAGGTCATATGCAAATCAGTCTTGACCCTGCTCTCCATGGGAACAGTCTAGCCCGAACTGCCAGGCCAGGTCCTCCCTGGAACGGAAACAGGCATCCTGTGACTGGTTTCAGGGTATCACCCCTCATCAGCCAAGCTCGCTTGACTCCAGTGGCATGGTGAGCATGGGACCCATGTCTGGGCATACCCTTCCCACTTAGGGCGACAAATGCAAAAACAACAATTGATGAACAGAATGCTGGCCAATGTAAAATATTCACCCACAGTACAGACATCTGGCCCTAAATCCATAGTTTTTTTGCACACATGCCATGGCTTTAACCCAGATCTCTTGACTGGGGGTTAGTGGTTGAAAAGTTTAAGCACTCTTCCATCATCTTGTTGTGTTTGCTATGTTCGTCCTAAGTAGCCAAGGGTACGCCCAGACGTAGGTCCCTTGCTCTCTGTGCCACTGGATTCAAGATAGCCTGGCTGATAAGGGGTGATACCCTGGAATCGGTCCTAGGAGGCTTGTTTCCGGTCAGGGATGGCCTCGCCTGGCAGTTCGGGCTGGACTGTTCTCCTGAGGAGCAGGGTCAAGACTGATTTGCATATGACTGGAACCAAACGGGGGTGGCATAGTGAGCAAAAGAACGATTAATTAAATCCAGATCTCTTGACTGTGGGCGAATGATTTAAAGGTTTCAGCACTCCATCCATCATGTTGTTTGTTTGCTATGTACTCCCACTCTAGTTAGGGCTTGAGGGGAGCTCTTTCTGATGCAGACTATTTCAAGCTTCATTATGTACATGGCCACATTCTTGGAACATAATGCACATTTGTACAGTTCAAATTGGAGAAATATTCACCATTCCTCCTTGTTGACTGTCGTGGGATCTCCACTGCCTCTTTCTCTAAGCTCCAGGCTTTGGCTCCCAGGAGAAAATATACAAACGGCAGAAGGTGGGATGTGCATCAATAAGACATTAGTTACAGGGCTCTCTCCTATACATCTTGCCTGTCCCTGGGTCAGTATAGACTGGAAGGTGTACAGTCCAGAATGATTTGTGTCTGAGTAAGCTAACTAGGCCATCCCTTTTATGTGGGCTGACTGTAGGGCATGAGGTTGAGCATAAGCTTTGTGCTGTGCTGTGCAGAATAGATAAGCCTTTCACACAAAGCTCTTTATATGCCACTCTGGGAGGCTTTCATTCCAGGTATTTCTGTGACCATCAGAAAGAAGGGTAAAACTCTGGCCGAGACTCTATATATCCATGACATTCTGGGACACTATACTTTATCTATCCACGTCATTCTGGCACACTATAGTCTAGCTATCCATGACATTCTGGAACTCTATGTTTTCATGACCTTCTGGTGCACGATGCATTGGGAATTCTAGCCCAAATTACAATCCGACATTAAGTCGAAAGCAATGTTTACATGTAATTTTACCTGCCAGAAAAAATCAGGTTGAGTTTAGAGGAATCACTGAAACTATATGAGACCAATCCTCTTGGCAGTCCACCACAGCAGTTCAACCTCAGGTCTCTGGTGTGTGCAGTGCTCTGGGCATTTGTAGAATGGTGGCTCAGTCAGAGTCAGTCTTTGCCAGGGTAGCGCCCTGGATATAAAGACATTTTGCACCCTCGCGGCTGGTGAATAAAATGAGGCAGCATGGAGCCCCTTTTGTGTTTAGAGGTCAGCCCCTTGCTGACTGCATCAGAGTAGTGACTGGCCTCTGAACACAACTCCGCACCACCACCACTAATCTGAATTATTCACATATTTACATCTCACGCTGGTGGTAAATTGTTTGTAGGAGGGGGGTTAATAGTGTGTGGCAGCAGGCAGGGGGAGGAGATGGGAGTGCAAGAAAGAAGGCTGTTTGGGTGTTAAAAACAGCACCTGAAGCATTGGAGCCAGATGGCAGAGACTGCTGTCTGTGTGACCTTAATGCAGACAGCTCCCTACGCACATCTGTAAAATGGCACATTGGGCCTGGGCCCAGATAGCCCACGGTGTGCTGTAGATGGCAGTGTCCTGACAGACAGAGAACATTAGTTGCAATCAAGATTTCATTTTGCGGTGTTTGGAGATCATGCTCAATGAAAACCTTTTTGATTTTGATGGTGAGTTAAATCAATAAACAAAAGGGATGAGCATGGGAGCAGCATGAGCACCGAGTGTAGCATGTCTCTACATGGGCAACTTTGAGACCAAATATATCTACAATGAGGTTGCCCCATTTGCTGAGATTATCTCCAATTGGTCCTGTTTCATAGAAGATATCTTCTTCGTATGGAAAGGAAACAAGGTTGATCTGAAGGAATTAGTTGAATGGATCAATGCCTGTGATTCCAACCTTAAATTCACTGCAAATATTAGCAATGTGAAGGTTGAATTTCTGGGCGTGTGGATTGAACACCATGATCTCCAGAAACAGGTATCATTATTCATTTAATCCCACCACCAGAAATACTCATCTTCTCTTCAACAGCTTTCACCCACGTTGTCAAAAACAGGGCATACTGTTCAGCCAATTTTGTCGCTTGCGCAGAAACTGTACCACCATTGAGGAATTTTTACAACATGTGGAGGTGCTTAAATCCAAACTCGCAACCAGAGGTTAAGCTAAAAAAAATTGATAAAGGATTCCTTTAAACGGGTGTGATAGACAGCATGTTTGAAACAAAAAATAAACAACTTGAGGATAAATGCCACAAGACATTCAAATATGAATGGGAAAATCAGACAAATTGTGAATGCACAATGGCACTTGTTGAATATCAACAGTGATGAAAATAGACTTGCACGACCGATGTTGCTTTCAAAAGAAATCAGAACCTCTCCAACCTCCTGGTGAATGCTAAACCTTGAGAAAATGAAAAGTTTTTGTCAGAGATCCATTGTAGGAACTGAACCCATCAAGGGCAACCACAAATGTGGTACATGTCAAGCCTGTGGTAATGCAATCGCGGCAGATTCAGTAAACATAGGTGAAAGACGCATCTACCTTAAAGGGATGATCAATTGCCACACCTCCAACAACATTACCTTATCCTGTGCCCCTGTGAGCTTGGATATCACGGTGAAACTGGATGTGAATGCAGAATAAGAATCTGCGAACATCAATCTAACATCCGCATTGGCAGACTGGCTGCCCCTTTGGTCCAACACTGGATGGAAATGAAACTCTCTGAGAATGACCTCCATTAGACTATTATAGGAAGAATCACCTAACAAAAAGGCCAGGATGATATCGCCGTTCACAAGAAACGTGAGGTGTTCTGGATTTTCTGCTTAATACCCATAAAATGGAAGTTAATGAACGCACCCCTTGGGAGAATGCCACTTGAGACCTGTATTCTCTAACAACAGATTTGTTTTACTGTCTTCTTGCTCCGCCCCTCACAGAGCTGATCTGTTTATCTGGTTGATGGATCACCCAAACTGCCCTTTAATATAATATTATATGTATCCATTTAATCTTTTTTGGGACCTGGCAATGGCTCGTTGCCATCTCGTGTTATCCTCTGTGATCGGTCCAGCAGGTAGCCAACCCGGTATCCAACATCTGCATCTTGAACGGAAATATGCTTTTGAACCTTTGTGCCACCTACTGCAGCTTTTTCTGCAGGCAGCCTTCCCTGTGTCTCAATTCCTCATTGAGACCCCTGAATATCGAGAGTATTCTATTTAGGCATTTGAATATCCCTATTACTACTATAAGGGTTACGAGGTAAATCACCACCTGAAGACTGAATTAATTGATATATTTTTTCTGTAAATTCTGTATATATTAGATCTTTAAGTACCTCAGATGTGATTATTCCCAGGGCTTTAAGTGGGATGAAAAAAGCCGAGGGTCTCTCAAAGGGGCGTGGCCAGTGTAATTAAGGGTGTGGCTTAAAAACACATAAGCTAAAAATCTGTGCTTAGCATAGTGTGCCGCCCGACTTGTATTTTACTGTTTCTGTTATTGCATCTAGATATATGATACAACAAGTAACATCATACATACAAGTCAGGACTATTGGCTTTGTCAATGGTTGTTCGTTGCATAAGATAAATAAGCAGCAACTCTGGCTTGTATATAATATTGAAAAAGCTTCCACTCAAAGCCCTGGTGACACCACGACAATGTTGCTGCTCCTGAGTTTCAAAAAGAGAAGGGAAATCCAGAGAGAAAATGACTTTTTAAAGGATTTCCCATCCCCTACAACACTCACCTGGCATGGCGTCATGCTGTAAGTTCTCCACTAGTGAGAAGTGAGCAGTGTGAACAGGGCACATCGATGTGCTTTGTCACTGAAGTCCGGAAAAAAACGGACCGCTTGTGCCAGTGCACAAAACAGAGCCCGATAAAGATGCGTTTGGAGCCCCCTTTAAAAAACAGCCGGTGCTCAGACCCGGTGAGACCCGGCCCACTCAAAGCCCTGATTATTCCCTTGGTCGTTCTCTATCCCTGTGTGTCTTGGGTTTTTGTTTCAGCTACTCACAGCAGGTATGACTGATTCTATAGTGGAGTAAGATCCCTATTCCACTTTCATATGGGCTCCACGGGATTTTTCTTTCTAGTGACTGCCTTGCCTTATTCATGCATGTGACTCATCCTGGCATTCTGGGATTCCTGGAGCACGTATTACGTGAAGGCAGGATCATCAGGGGAGAGGCCGAATATGAGTGATGACACGGTCAGGCAACTACAATTTTTCTGCCTAAAACACTTGGGGTCTCCTTTTCCCCTCGCTGGTGTCCTCTTCCTTCAGTGTCTTCTTTCGCCCACTGGGACCCTCTTAATATTGAGCTATCATGCAGGCTCATTCCTCTTTGATGTCTTCCACAGACTGTTAAGGACCTTTCAGCCCAATAGAGTTTGGGCGGCCTGCGTTTCCAAGCACTCTATATGCACTTTAGCGGTTCCCTTAGCTTCCAACTTTCGGCATATTTGTTTTTACTATAAGGATGTCCTCTGACATGTTCATGTATCAGTGTTGTTGGTAATTACAGTCTAACTCAATATACTGGTTTGGTTCCTTTTCAGAAGGCGTTTCACTAAATTGCCACCCTGGAAATGTCGAGAGGGACATAATTGATGTGTGTATCTTCACCACTACATTAGAGGTTGGTCTTTGAGTGACTTCTGCCCTTTTATCCTGTGTTGATTGGCTGGATATTGCTCTCTTTTACATATAAAGGTATACAGACCCGTTTGGATTATAGTGCATTTGCACACATTAGGCGATTTATTGATAGGGACTAACTGAGTTTTGCTTCTTATTTTATCTTGGATCCATTTAAGATATCAGTTTGAGGCGCGAATATAGCACCATGGAACCAGCCCATTCACCTATATATACAGAACTCAATAGAGCAGCTCCGCTTTAGCTTAGAGCGGTCAACCAGTAGCCAGGAATCTGTCTTTAAAAGGGACACAGACAGACCCTTTGCTGCTTTAGTTTACATTTACCACCTAAATAATAGAGATATGAAATTCTGCACATCACATTGGGATATAAGGTATACAGGTTTCACGGTATATTCTTGGAGTAGGTCTGTTTACATGTAGCGGCCACACGTGTCCGCATGAAGAGAAACCTTCAGTCACAATCATCTCTCTTGGAATTTTAAAGCACTGAAGGTAGGGGCTATAAGGTTATTTCTAAATGATTCTTTCTGTATGCCACACTCTATTTTTATTATGTTTTAGTTATAGTATACTTCAGAGTCTAAGTACATATATTTATATTACCTACTGGCAGTCACCAGTACATAGTTATACTTAGGACCTAGTTTCCATAGGAAGTGTTTTTCATTTGCTAATGACTTTGGCGTCGTCTGATGAATCCTCGCGAAATTGTCAAAAATAATACGCCAGTCGCTTCAGTTTCTGTCTTAAAAATTTCAGGGTGGGGAGGGATACCCAGGCGCCCTCTATGCCAAAGTTCGGAAAAATCGATATTTAGGTCCGACAGCTCACACAGTGGAGATATGGCACCAAGCGACTCGAAGTTTGGGATGGTCGGGCCGTCTGACCCAAGCCACTCTGCCTTGGTTCACACAACAGTTGGGTGTATTATGTCACCAACCAGGATTTGACAAATGGGATACCATCGGCATTTCGTCCAATGGCCACCTAGTGAAAAAAGGTAAATTTCTAACTTTCATGGAACTGCAGATTCAGTACCAATTAGCTCACGGGGAAATATTCAGTTATTTACAGATTTGTCACGCCTTGACAAGAGCCCTTTCTGACTTTGCCAATCTCCCAGAGTCCTCCCCTTTAGAAGATCTATTGCTATCAGAACCTCTGTTGGAGAAAGCTATTTTGCTGACCTATAAGAAATTATGCAATAACCTTCCTGATCCGTTTTCTAGTCTTCGGGAGAGATGACAGGCTGACATGGGACAGTTGGAAGATGATGACTGGCAAACAGCATTGATGTCCCCGAAAGAAGCCGCCATCTCTCTCAGGTTCCGGGGCGTGGCTTGGCTGCCGACGGGCATGGACGTGTGAGCAGAGAGCTCCGCATCCAGCCCAGCCAAAAATCCTGTATGACCTGCAGCCCCGGTGTTCCAAGACACCTGGAGGGCAGCCTCGAGTGCTCCGGTCCCTGTCCCCGGAGCGGCGGAGCGCGGCGCTGAGAACTGGCGCCGCGGTGAGAGTAGTGGCGGACGCGAGCCGCCGCCGGCCATCTTGGGCGGCCTGAGAGCAGCGGAACAGCCGGGGCCCACAGTTTCGTGAGGTCCGCCCGGAAGTGCAGCGCGGCCGGCCGAGGACGCCGGAAGTGGCGGCTCCAGCGAGGCGGCGGCCGGACCGGGTTGGAACCCACCCAAGGGGTGAGGCCTGCTGCTGCTAGCCCTTGCACAGCCGGACCCGGGCGCGGCGGCTACCTGGCGGAGGAGGCGTGATTTGAGGAGCGGAGTGCGGCCTGAGGTGGGGCGGCGAACCTGGTGACGGCGAGGCTGCGGAACCCCCGGAGGGGCTGGAAGCGGACCAGGAGAGGGACGGCCGGCGCTACGTGGGCCATAGTGGAGGTGGTCGGCCGGGACCTGGACTGCTGACCGGGCCGAACGATTGGACGGACTTTGCCTCGGGGGTGCAGTGCGGAGGTAGGACGGCGAACGACGGGGGTGCCTGCGGCTGTTACACCGCACTGCAGGGACGGCAGGCTTCGAGGAGTGGAGCGGGTCCTCCTCGCTGGGGCCCCTCAGGGAGCACGTCATTGACGGTCGGAGGCAGGAGTGAGCGGCGCCTCGTAGCCGGAGGGGAGACCTGCCTTGACCACTGTGCTGAGGCCTTGCTCTAGTTGGAGATAGCCTCGCGGCCTCCTGGTGAGCTCCCTGACCTGGGAGCATGGGCAAACCAAGGTCCAAGCCGGGAGCGAATCCGGCGGACTCTGTGGGCGACTCGGCCGGTGGCCGAGATGGCGGGGCTCACATGGACTCTGCGGTGGGGCTCCAGCAGCGTCAAATGGAACAAATCCTGCAGGCCATAGCGGATACCCGAACGGCGCTGCAGACGGACATTGCGCAGGTGTCCTCCGATCTGGGATTGCTACGCACGGACCACAGGAAGCTGGTGGACAGGGTCAAGCAAACGGAGGACGCGTTGGACTTGGCAGCTCCGGCGCAGAAGGCATTGGAGGCCCAGTCGGCGGACCTTCTAAGGAGGGTGGCGGTCCTAGAGAAGAGGGCAGAGGATGCGGAGGGACGTAATCGCCGCAACAACATCCGTGTGGTTGGCCTGCCCGAAAAGATTGAAGGAGGAGACATGCTGGCTCACCTGGAGACCTGGCTGAAGGAGGTGGTGGCGCCGGGAGGACTGACTCAGTTTTACACCCTGGAGAGGGCGCACAGGGTCCCGGCCAGGCCTCCGGATCCGGGCCGACCTCCCAGGCCGGTGGTGGCTCGGCTGCTGCACTACAGGGACCGCGATATCATTCTCCAGAAGGCAAGATCCATGGGCCCCTATCAAGTGGAGAATGTCCCGGTATCAATCTATCCGGATTATCCCATGGAGGTCCAGCGCAGGCGCTCCTCCTTTCAGGTGGTGAAAAAGGCGCTACGGGACGAGGGCCTGCAGTACTCCTTACTGTTCCCGGCTCGCCTCAGAGTGGTACTGGACGGAAAGACATCCTTCTTCACGGACCCCGCGGCGGCCTGGAGCTGGTTCGAATTGGCCCGCACGGGAGTAGCAGCACATGTGGACGAGGAGGGGCTGTCGGGGACCCGAACGAGGGCCCGCCGCAGCAGGCGCAACAGGACACGGACAACAGGGGTCCGATCACCGGGAGCATCCCAGACGGTGCTGGAGCGGCGGGCTGCGTTGCGGGCGGTCTCTGTGATATCGGGGGCCGCGGCCTCCCAGCCCAGTGAAGACTCGGGCTCCAAGAGGGGCTCGGAGGCCTCCCTGTCGGATGGCCCTGGAGAGGACGCGGAGCTGCTACCGGACGTGACCCCAGGGACAGCGGATGAACTGCTGGACGCTTGAAGGAACTGGGACTCCCCAGGGTGCAGTAAGAAGCGCAGAGCGGGAGTTGTATGTATGTGGGGAGGAGGGCCCTGACCTGGCTTTGCGGGGTTGGGAGTGTGATCGGTAACTGATGACGCCTTGCGGACCGGAGATTGTTGCTGGGGGGCCCTGGAGTGGAGAGCGGGAGATTTGAAGGGGCAAGGAACACCGGGGGGGGATTTGCAGAGACTGGGCGCGGATGCACAGCAGGGGACAGTCGACCGGCCCGTCTGGTGCGGAGCCACCACCTCACCCTCACGGACATTGTGAGACGCTGGTGGCTACCAGAGTGTTAGATATTGTTTGGGGTGGTATTTGGATGGGTAACTGCAGTTTAGCACCTGTTCTGGGGAGGGGATGGCGTGTGGGGAGTTGGGGAGTTGTGGGGCTTCAGGGGAATGTCAGTGTGCCTCGGAGGGCTGAGAAAGGGTGGCTGGTAAGGCGATGGGATGGGGACCCCACCTGAACTGCGAGTCCTGACCTGGAATGTGAGGGGGCTCACCTCTATGGGGAAGAGATATAAAGTGCATGCCTACCTAGTGCGGAGAGGGATTCAGGTAGCCTTCCTCCAAGAAACCCACTTAGATCGCGAGGAGGGGAAGGCGTTGCAGCGGCGCTGGCGAGGCCAATTATTCTATACTACCTTCTCGAAGTTTGCCCGAGGGGCCCTGATATGGGTTAGGGCGGGAGTTCCTTTCCAGCCACTGGCGACACTGGTGGACCCGGAGGGCAGGTTTGTAGCAGTGCAGGGGCGACTAGATGGGAGGGACATGGCCTTCTGTAGTGTGTATGCCCCTAATGTAGACCAGGCCGCCTTCTTCTCCAGACTGTCGGGGCAGCTCGCGGCCTATTTGATGGGGACGGTGGTGTTGGGAGGGGATTTTAATTCAGTGGCTGATGTTGAGCTGGATAGGTCCCACCCGCCCCTTGCACAATCGGTGGTCCGTAGGGTGGCCAATTGTAGGCGCGCTTGGCAGGACACCTGGGGGTTGGTAGACACGTGGCGGACACATCACCCGATGGATAGGGATTACTCCTTCTACTCAGTCCCCCACGAGTTGTATGTCCGTTTGGACAGTATATTGTGTTCCCCGGATGCCCAGACTCTGATGCGACATAGTGAGTATTTGGCTAAAACCATCTCGGACCATAACCCTTGCATGGGGGTGCTGCAGTGGTCTAGACAGCGGCAGGCGATACCCACATGGCGCTTAAACCCCCTGTTGCTGGAGGACCCGGTTTTCCGGGCGGAGGTTAGCGGCTGCATAGAGCAGTACTTTAGGACTAACTCGGATACGGCGTCGACCCGGGCGACGGAATGGGATGCGTTCAAGGCGGTGGTTCGGGGAGTTTGTATATCGTCCACCGCTGGCGTGCGGAAGACTTTGCTGAAGGAGGTAGCGGGGGCGGAGGCCCGACTGCGGACGGCTGAGCGCGCGCACCAGGCGGGGGAGGGCGAGCTGTCTGCGGTCGTGGAGGCGCGTGAGGGCGTAGCGGTGTGTGTAGAGAAGCTTCGCTGCTTCGATCATAAGGATTACCTTACCCGGGCGCATGCGGAACGGGATAAGGTGGGGTCTCTTCTGGCATGGTTGGCGTCCCCGACGGCCCGCGGTACCCCTATATTATCTCTGGTCGAGGCAGGGGGGGTCCCGGTCTATTCTCAGACGGGGATCAATAAGCAGTTTGCCAGTTATTATGCAGGGCTGTATGACAGCACCATGCAGGGGGAACCTGAAGGCTTGGCCGAGTTTCTGGTGGCGGCTCGCCTACCCCGGCTGGATCCGGAGAGCGAAAAGGACCTCGGGGGTGCTATATCCCTGGGCGAGATTCGTGCAGCGATTAAGCATATGGCTAGGCGAAAGACCCCGGGAGTGGACGGTTTGCCCATTGAGTTCTATGCGGCTTGCCCGGATCTGCTAGCGCCACAGCTGCAAGTCCTTTACGGCGAGGCTTGGCGACTTGGGCGCTTACCGGCCTCCGCTCGCGAGGCAATTGTGGTGCCCCTGTTGAAGCCGGGAGGGGAGGCTGGCGCACGCACGGCGTACCGCCCGCTCTCCATGTTGACGGTGGACTACAAAATCCTGAGTAAAATCTTGGCGTCGCGCCTGTTGACTCATATGACCGCCTTGATCCACCCGGATCAGGCGGGCTTTATCCCTCGGCGTAACACGGCCACGTCGGTGCGACGTTTGTTGCGGGTGATGGAGCTGGACCAGGACATATATCCGGAGGCCTGCACACTGTCGGTTGATATTGAAAAGGCCTTCGATAGTGTCGAGTGGCCCTATTTATACCGAGTGTTGCGGGCTTTCGGCCTGGGGGACGGCTTTGTGCGCTGGACCACCTTGCTCTATAACGAGGCCACGGCCCGGGTGAAGACTGGGGCCACCATTTCGGCCCCCTACCCGGTGCGGAGGGGGACGAGGCAGGGTTGCTCGCTCTCCCCTTTGTTGTTCGCCCTGGCTATTGAACCACTAGCGGCGCATGCCCGACTGGGGCGTTCTTATGCAGGCGTTCACTTGAGGGGGGAAGCCCACTATATCTCTCTGTATGCTGATGATCTGCTGATGTTCTTGGCGGATGCCGAGGGTGCACTGCATGGGGCGACTGCCTTGTTGGAGGCCTTTGGAGGCCTATCTGGGCTCAAGGTCAACTGGGGCAAGACGTGCCTGTTCCCGCTGGGGCCGGGCGGCCGGGCACCCCAGTCACTTTGGCTGGTCCGATGGGAGGGGGGCTGCCTGCGATATTTGGGGGTTAATATCTACCACACCCAGCCGGACCTGCTGGAGGGGAATATTGGCAGAGCCATTCGCGGCTTGCGGGGTAGCATGAGTTTCTGGAGTACGCTCCCACTTTCGTGTGCCGGGAGGGTGGCGCTGTTGAAGATGGTGGCGTTGCCACGACTCCTCTATTTCTTTCGCACCCTGCCTATATGGGTACCTGCGTCGTACTTCCAACGGCTCAGGGCAATGTCCACGGGCTTCATTTGGGGCTCCGGGAGAAGGCGGGTGGCCTTGACCACCCTGCGGCGGCCGAGGGCAGAAGGGGGCCTAGCAGTCCCGGACTTCCAGTGGTATTATCTGGCGGCCCAACTCCAGTGGCTTACACAGGCGGTTGCCAGGGAATACAGGGGTCCGGAGGGCCCACAGGGCAGGTTGATTCCGCGGCATGTGCTGGCCTTCATAGTCTTACAGCAGAGGCTGGACCTTGCCCTGCTTACGATGGAAGAGCGTACACTCCGGCTGTGTTGGAACCGGTGCCAGAGGAGAGCGGCGATAACTCGCCCATATGCCCCGGAGATTCCTTTGGGAATGTGTACGGCGTTCCCGCATGGAGGCGACTGGTCTGGGCTGGCTGTTTGGGAGGAGTTGGGCGTGCAGATGGTGGGCGACTTGTTCCGGGAGGGGGTGCTGCTGTCTTTCCAGGAGTTGCAGGACTCCTATGGGCTCCCACGTGGGGACTTTTTACTTCACGCGGCCCTGGTAGCGAGCCTTCAGCGGCACTGGAATGCGGGGCTCTCGGAGCCACCGGTAGCTGCAGGTTGCCAATATGTAGTGATGGCGGCGGGGACGGCCAAGGCCATTACTTGTCTCTACCGCAGACTGTCGTCGGAAGGCCTACCGCCCCTTGCCGCCCTGAGGGGCAAGTGGGAATTGGACCTTGAGAAACCAATCCCCGAGACTACCTGGACCACGCTGGTGCGGCGGGCCTGGAAGGGAACGCGCAATGCCCGGTTCCAGTTGGTTCAATTTTTTACACTGCACAGGGCATATTTGACGCCGGTTAAAATATTGCAATATTTTGGGGGTGCGCACTCGCAATGCCCGCGGTGCGGAAGAGAGGGTGCTGATTTTCGCCACATGTTTTGGTCCTGCGTTCAGTTGGGTGATTATGGGGCAGAGGTTATGGATTGCCTAAATCAGGTGACGGACCGTGTTATTGACCCGGACCTGGGGGCCTGTTTACTGCTTTGGTTCCCGCACACCCGCCGGACGAAGGTCACTAGCAAGTTTTATGACTTAGGATTGATAATGGCCAAGAGGGAACTGACTATGCACTGGAAGTCCAGGACGGGGCCTAGCTTCTTGCGGTGGAGGGCGGCCTTTGCGCGTTGGGCGGGGGCTGAGGGTGCGCTCCGGTTGCAATTAGCTCTTCGGAGGGATGACGAAAAGGCGCTGGCGACGGCACGTGCGTGGGAGGCGCTGGTGGTGGAACTTCAGGGGCTGATGTCTAACAACGGGACAGAGGGGGACACATCTGGCGGGCAGGAGGAGGCGGTGAACGGGGAGTAGAAGGGGAGGAGTAGCGAGCACTGGAAACAAGGGTGCGGCTAGGCGCGAGGGAAGGCCATGGTGCTCTAGTGGAGGTTGGGCACCCATGTATGATTTATGGCAGGGAGGGGGCACATCAGGAGCGAGGAGAAAGACAGGAGGCACACTGACATGGGGTGGGAAGGGAGGGGGGAGGGCCCATATGGGCTGGAAGCTTATTCTCCCGGATATTGGCTGGTAATTCTGTATGTGCAATACATTCTTTGACCGGGGAGGAAGCGGGAGTTGTTGCTATGAAAACAATAAAAAATGTTTCAATAAAAAAAATCTCTCTCAGGTTCCGATTAATTCAATTAAAAGTCCTTCACAGCACATATCTTACAGGGGTCCCCCTGAACAAAATTGGGCACAGATCGGACCGATGTGTCTTCGTAATTGTAACCAGGTAGCAACTTTTTATCACATTATCTGGGAATGTCCCTGCATACAAATTTTATGAGAACGTGCCACAAGGCAAATGGAGAGGGCGTTGGATAAAGAAATTAGTCTCACGCCGCGCCTAGTGCCCCTTAATGTCTCGGAGGCAACGGATCTAACGGAAGTGGAACAACAAATGACCACATTGGGATACACACTGGTTAAGCGGGCTATTGCAATAAAATGGGGAGTAGGGGAGGACCCATCATTAAAAAGCTGTATGCAGGACTTGGATAAATGCATTATAGCTGAGAAAGATGTGTTTAAATTGCAGGGTTGTCCTAAGAAATGGGATAGAAAATGGGATAAATGGAATGTGTATCGAGGTGGGCTGTGTACTTCACCAACTTTTAATGGCCGGTCCCCGGGCGATGGGGGCGTCAGGGCCGAAATTGGCCTCAGGAGGGGGGCCGTAAGGCCCACTTCCTTTAAAAAAAAAAAGATACTTACTGTTTGGCATCTGATGAGTCATGTAGACGAAACGCGTCATGCCGAAGTACAATAAAAGAGCAACTACTTGGTGGACCCGTGTGTGCTCTACTTCTGTCTACAACGAAGGAGTGTGGTTTGGTGTTTAGGTGCGGCCAACAAGCACCGGAGAGGACCCATCCCTAAGTGTTTTGGCAGATACTGTGGCAACCTGTTGGAACCTCCAAACAAAATTGGAAACGCCGAAACCGCCGCTTTCCCGTAAAAGTGTCCTGCCAGCTGAAGTGTTGGATTGTGATTCTGCAGGGTGCCTCTACTTACTTAAGTGGTGGCTGCAGGCTGAAAACGGGCTGTTTGCGGTGGGATGAGGATCCCTGGGAGTTGTTCGCTACTCACGGAGAGATCAAGGTAAGTGTGGGGAAAGGAGCAGATACCGCCCACTTGGGAAGTACTAATGATGTGTGCCTGCTCCACATGGACTCGGAGCTCCGGGTTCAAGTTATCTCCCTAGCCTAACCTAAGCAGTGCCTCAACCAATCATAGAGGGGCAGTTTGTTTTAAAAGTGGGCTTGAACAGTACTTACTGTTTGGCATCTGATGAGTCATGTAGACGAAACGCGTCATGCCGAAGTACAATAAAAGAGCAACTACTTGGTGGACCCGTGTGTGCTCTACTTCTGTCTAGAACGAAGGAGTGTGGTTTGGTGTTTAGGTGCGGCCACAAGCACCGGAGAGTACCCATCCCTAAGTGTTTTGGCAGATACTGTGGCAACCTGTTGGAACCTCCAAACAAAATTGGAAACGCCGAAACCGCCGCTTTCCCGTAAAAGTGTCCTGCCAGCTGAAGTGTTGGACTGTGATTCTGCAGGGTGCCTCTACTTACTTAAGTGGTGGCTGCAGGCTGAAAACGGGCTGTTTGCGGTGGGATGAGGGTCCCTGGGAGTTGTTCGCTGCTCACAGAGAGATCAAGGTAGGCGTGGGGAAAGCAGCAGACACCGCCCACTTGGGAAGTACTAACGATGTGTGCCTGCTCCACATGGACTCGGAGCTCCGGGTTCAAGTTATCTCCCTAGCCTAACCTAAGCGGTGCCTCAACCAATCATAGAGGGGCAGTTTGTTTTAAAAGTGGGCTTGGACAGTACTTACTGTTTGGCATCTGATGAGTCATGTAGACGAAACGCGTCACGCCGAAGTACAATAAAAGAGCAACTACTTGGTGGACCCGTGTGTGCTCTACTTCTGTCTACAATGAAGGAGTGTGGTTTGATATATACATATATATATATATATACACACATATATATATATATATATATATATATATATATAATGAAAGGCTGGGCCCGGGGGATTGGGTCCCTGGATTACCTCCATTAAGTCCCACACAGCAGGGTTGCTCTGAGAAGTTGTCAGAGGACATGCCCCCTTTCTCCACCACTCTGAAAATGTGCCCCCGGGGGACCCCATGAGGAGGTGTCATCCACGGCACAACGGAGAAGCGATCCTTCGTGAAAGGGTGAGCCATAAAGAGGACGATGAATACCTTAAAAACATTTTGATCGCACTTGTATGTCTAGTACCGGACTCCAAATCCCACAATACATCATGAGGATTGGACACTGGTTCCGTGGATATAGTCCTCTTTTGATGTTTGAAGCTACATCCAATCACAACCAACTTACTTGTTTAAATTGTCATCATGACAGAATGTGCAGATTCATACAACAAGCTGATGAAGGCAACACGCCGAAAACGCGTTCCTTGTTGAATAAATGCATCTTTCATGGTATCCCGCGAGTGCAGTGTTTCTGTCAGTAGAAACTGGAGCCTTGATATATATATATATATACTCTTATGATACTATTTTGTATTTCTAGATTTTCCTCAGGATGCACCCTTTGTTGCCTTGCTATTGATGTTGTTTAGCGCCCTGAAGAAGGTGTGACCAAGATTGTGGGTCTGTACCGAAACACGCGTTTGCGCATTATTAGATAACAAGATATGATCATTAGGAAATCTAATGGATGATACATCCGGCAATAATTTTTTCGAAACATACTTAGGGTTGTCCGTTGAACGAATGCAGTGTGAGCGGTATGGGTGACAAGCTTGAGCATTGAGCATTATTGGGGGCATTTCCATGGTCACCTCTGAGGATATAGCCACTCTCTTGTTTTTTATTTATGGATATTTTGGAATGTCTTGTATTGTGATGTGTATGGATATATGTATATTTAAATAGATATAATTACAATAAACTATATATATTTTTGATAAATTATGTATCTTTCGATTTTCTATTTGCTGTGTGAACATTTTTGTTGAAAATATATGCATATATACTATGACTCTAAGGTGACTTGATAAGCATCTTTTGAAGTATGGTGAGATACTTTGCCAATTGAATTTATCAGGCAGTTTCTCAGTTTTTTTGCTTATGCATTTGTTCCGCTGTTTCTCCTGCCTGTTATTTGCTTGTCCAGAGGCCCTCTTTTGTTTTGATTAAGTGTCCTCCCTTACCTAACCTCAGTACAGGGCGTAAATGCAGGACACTTTCACATCTGGGTTAGTAGTAGGAGCCTGTCTATTAATATGATTGTAACTCAGCAAATTTACAGCTGAGGAGATGAAGTCCTGGCCCTGCTCCATCATCCTGTTTGCCTCCTCAGGGGTTTTCAAACTCCTGAACCGTTGCACATTTATCAGCTGTAGGAACATAGAGTGGCTGACCTGGATGTGGACAGGGAATTATGACTGAATGCTCTCTGCACAGATTGTGCTCTCTGTTCACATGTAAGACCTTTCTAGTTTGTTTGTATCGTGCGGCCACAGCTTTGATTGCTATGGACACCAAGACAAATATTAAGCTGCAATCACATATTAAATCACTTCGATATTAGATTTGAAGCCTAGTAAAATATCAAGATGAGGTCCTAGGTTAAGTGTATAAGTTATCAGATCCCTCATAAACACAGTATTTAAAGCTTTTAAAATGGCAACAATTTCAAGCTGCAGCTTAACAGAAATACCACTATTAATAGCATTAGTAAAGATAACATGAACTTTTGTTTAATCCATCAACTGTAGATATACCAGAAAGTGGAGATTTTAAGGAAAACGTGCACACAGAAAGTGGACTTTACCTATAGATGTCTTTGAAACTTCCATTATAGATACAAAACCAACCTTTGACACCTACGAACAGTGTGAAATATATATGTCAGCTATCAGGGCACCCTGGTTCACCCAGATACTTACTGGAACATGTAAGAATCTACTGTAGATCCAGACACCCTCTAGGGAACATGCAAACTCCTGAAGTACAATACGACGCTCTAGGCAGACAGTCTGCCCAGGGCAAAGAGTGTGAAGAACCCCTGCAAACAGTGCTTAGTTTGTTAAAATAAATAAGTGCCAGGGCTCACGTCAGTAGGCCATTGCAGCTTGCACCACAAATTAAGGAGGCCACTGCAGCTTGCACCACACATTGGCCCTGCTGTGCTGCCAATGATAGTAACACAACTACTAACCATCACACTCCTACAAGGGTGACAATTCGGACTATTTCATGCCTCCAAAGCTATAAGAATTGCTTGGGTGGCAGGTTATAGTTATTTTTAATGTATATTGAATTAACAATTAACTGTTGTTGTAATCTCTAAATTAGCCAGACAGTGCCACCTTGTGGCAGACTGTGTCACAAGCGCCAGTGTTGACAATTAAGTGCCGGTGCTGAGCACCGAAATCCACCGGCGCAAATGAAGCACTGCCTACAAAGTAGTTCAAGAACGACAACAGTGCGCTCTTCTGGAAACCTAGAAGACAATGTGGTCTACTATCTTTCCATCCAAACCAAGATATCCTGTTTAGAAGATACAATGTTCATATTTCCAATTACAACTAAACAGGCAAATCGGATGGAGGAGAACGCTATGTCAACGAATCAGCTGTGTGTTGCGTTCTCACTGTTGTAGCCATGCTGACACCATAAGTTACAAATTGTACGATTAGGGCCTGGTCTACAGTATTTCACACCATGTAAATGAAAAAGATAAATAAAATGTCTTCGACTTGATTTCTTCTCCTAAGCTCATCGCCCCAATATGATGGTGCCAGCCTAGCAGAAGTTCCTTAAATAGTCATCTTTATTGAAATTACAAATAAAAATTACAATAGCTTAGGGGGAGGGAATCAAGACCCTTCTCTCCTTCAGCAATATAATAGGTATGTAATATCAATCTACCTGAATGCATATGCTATATATATTACATATACACTAAATAATATGCCGATTTACTGTGAAATATGTATGCTTCAAGTTGATGGATATCAATTGTAGTCTTTAAAAGCAAATTGTCTCTAATAATTTTACATAGGATCAATTTTAGAATTTTGTGTCATCATTGTGTAAAATGTCTCATCTCTGTGAACGTGTGCTGGCCAAGTAATTAGTGGTAGACCACTATATAAAAACCGAGCAAAATAACGTAAGATTCACGCACAGACCACCACTCATTGGAACTGACAGGGGCTTAAAACAGCACCATCAGCACTTAGCAAATTGAAGCTTTATTTTCTCCTATTAATCTATTAAAACCAAGTCACATTCATCAGTCTAAATCAATACAAAATATAGGCTTTCGATACTCCAACTATGAAAACACAATAAATCTCCCTTTTTAATAAGACAGGCAATGAGCTATAAACCCCATGTGCCTTGCTGGATTTAAATACCGGCCCCTTCCTAAAAAGCCACAGCAACACATGCAACGTTTTAATTAAAGTAGGGGCTATAAACGAGTTCTGCGGTTTGACACAAACACGAGTTTAGGATTCACATTCCTTACATTGTAACTATGCAAGATTACTTTTCAGACGTGGTGGTCCCCTGTGTACAGATTGAACACTATTTGACTATCTTGTGACATACCATAAATAACATTACAACCCACCTGCTGCCTCGCGTCTGACCTCAACAAACGTGCTTTGTCAGGAGACCCGGTTTGCAGGCAGTCCGCATCCACCCCTCCTGCAGACTTCGAATGACGTAATCTGCCACAAAGGCAACTGACACAAACACATTTTAAAACCCAGACAAAAAGGGACACGTCTAGAAAAAGTAATGGTCTACTGCAGAGGTTTTTGACCATGTATCTTCTATGGATCCCCACCGAATCACTATTTGATGCGGGGCTCCCCTGTTCTAAGCAATTTCTACAATTTCAACCTCAAACCAACACGCAAAACTAAAGAAACACGTATACGTCAAACAAATACACACATTGTGAAATATTTTGTTTAATTCACAAACCAACAAATATACAATCAGGCATTTGCAATGCAATAGGTCTCGCATTTACGAGAGTTTGAGCTATTGGCATTGTAAATGACAATGCCAATAGCTTAAACTCTCACAAATGCACTTATTGCACTGCAAATGCAATTTTTGGAAAAGCGCCCCATGCCGCGCTTTCACGTTAATATCGGCAATGCCCCTTTCTTTAGATGAGCTGCGTCTAAAGAAAGGGGCGCAGCCGCCATTAAAGTAAAAGCGCCCTATCGAGCGTTTTTACAAATAAATATTTGCAATGCAATAGGTCTCGCATTTGCAAAAGAGTTTAAGCTATTGTCATTTATAATGCCAATAGCTCAAACTCTTGAAAATGCGAGACCTATTTCATTGCAAGGAAGCGGCCACGATTGTCCCGGGATGCTTTGAAAGTGAAAGCGTGCATGGCACGCTGAATGTTGCAGGAAAGCACATCATGCCTGCAGTACCAGAAACTCATAAAAGAAAATAGTGCTTTGAGACTAAATAAACATACCATGTAACATTAGAAGTAAAAGGGCCAGTTCTCATGGGAGGGTACAAATGAAGACAAGGCGGTACTATGGGGAGACTAACAAACCTATTAACGAATTAGAAGCCAGTATTGACAATGACACAAGCCAATGAAAAATATGGGCTGAGAGTGGGTGGGGCTTCAAGTCCATTTTCGATTACAGCATGCCTTGCAGAACAGCGCATGCGCTGCCCGCGCTCGACCTAAAAATGTAAACATTAACAGCCAGGTTGGAGCTTTTCTAAATGTGATTTTATTTCTAAAAGACAAAGAATTATGCTAAACTCTAGCAAATCACTTTGTCTTTTTTGCTCCTAATTCATACTCTTTTTTTGTTGACACATAGTAGTGCTTCAATTGAGGATGCCAATTGTCCATACTAGTGTTTACTGCACTGTGCTCTGCTCCCATGATTCAATCTAAGAACGCCAAATACATTTTAGTTCCAATGCCAAATTCCTCCATTTTATAGAGCGTTTTAAAGTTTTTCAATTTTCCTTTACTATGTATATATATTGTTTTAATCTGCTAATAATATTTAATTTTCGAAACAGTCACAGACCCTTAAGGGTCTGTGGACCACAGATTCATTTCCACTGAACTACACTATTCGGCAACATCAATGAGGCTTTCCTCACATTAAAGAGTGTCATTCAATTTATAATCAACTGTCACACAACTCATATATTAAACTAGTAGTAGTTTTAACTAACACAAATTTAAACTGTAGAAAATACCAGTAGGCAAGACCTCTGGGAAGTCCAAGGATGCTTTCCTGATTTTTAGGCTCAGAACCATAGAAACAAACCATTTGCTTGCATTGGTGTGAGAACATGCCCTTTTTGCATGGTCAACCCAAACTTTTACTGATTTTTATTGCTGGTGTTTAGACTCTGCACACTGAGCACTGCTGTCTAGTGCCCAGTATATGTGCTCAAACTCCTAAAACATGTACAAATTGGCTAATCCCTGAATGGCTTATTTAACTCTTCTATAAGGCCATAGTATATGGTGCGGAAATGTACCCATTGTATGAAAAGTTAAATGTCACCTGTGGACTGAAGCACTTATTGTGCCATCCACTAGATTGACAAAGGAAAACAAAGCTTCAGACCTACCATTGTAGCCTGAGTGCTGCAGTGTAAAACCTACAGTGTGACTATTTAAAATAACTCTTTTAACAGTTAAAAACGTTGCTTTTATATATTAGTAAGTCAGCCTGTGTAAGCCGTGCAGCAAACAAGGTAGGGTGCATGGTTTTTTTTAAAGTGGGATTTGCAGAAAATTAATGTTACAATGTCCCTACAGCAAAAAGGCCTTAAAAACGATTTTTACTGTAACAAGCCTGGCTGTCCCCCTGAGAAAACCAGATTGAAATACTAAAACTACTATTTTGTGAATGGGGCAACCTAGAAAAATAATTAAACTATTATGTTTAAAAGTTATAAAAAATCCAATTCAATGGTGAAGTTGGATTTTAAGTGATATTAAGGAAAAGTAACCTTTATCTTTACCTTTGCTCTGCCTCTCTTTCACTCGTCCATGCACCCCATGTATGTAGAAGCAGAGCCGGAGGCTGATCCTTCTCCCACCTTCCAGCAAAACCCTGGAACGACCTCCCCCTCCACATCACGGTCTCCATGTCACTGCTGGAATTCCGAAAGAAGCTGAAGGCCTGGCTCTTCAAATAGCATACTTGTCCCTCCATCATCCTCGGCCAGACTCAGATACCACTCTCCTAGTGCCTGGATACCCTCACGGGTGATAAGCCATGCTATACAAATCCCCTACCATCACGTATCATATCTGCAAGAACTGTCAGAAGGCTAATTAGCATAAACGTCTGCCAGCTTCCAGCCTGTGTTCAAGCCTGGGAATAACTGTGAAAGATGAGTGAAATGCACCCCAGAAGCAAACTATGGGCTGACCTGGATGGACAGAGATTACTCTACTGACCTCCACAGAATTTGGGGCTGTGGGCATGCTGTTGATACCACACTGTCAAATCCTGCCAGAGAGGTCTGTTGAGCCACATGAAACATTTGAGGCACAGATGTAAGGGAGAGAACAGGATACCAAGACTGCTCTTGTGAATTCCTTGTCTGGTTGTTGAAAAACCCTGTTTTTATCCTACTAGACTTCTGTCTCTGGTTTTATTGTGGTTACAGTAACTGATTCAAATTGGAGTTTATTGTTGGATGAGAAATTACACTAGTAACTTCCCTATGACACTCCCACACACATACCCAGCACCCAGAGTCCAAGTTTAGTGTGGCCAAAGACTTTCGCCATCTTGAATATGTCCTGGCACATGACATTTGGGACTTGTCTGCAGCACTTAACTCCATTGGTTAGGGAGTGTGCCTAGTCGTCACCGCCACACACTAGCTGGTGCCAAGCATAAATATAACACCCCAAGGCAACTTCATCACAACACCGTTGGGCTTGCAAAAACATTCCAGGAGGACTGAATCTATGTCACTTGGTATCTGTGACCTGTGAGAAGGACTTGAGGAGGTTAGTTCTCCTTCCACTTGAAACCCAAGGACAAACAGAGCTCCAAGGATCATAAGGCTGTTCCCCTGGGTGGCTCTAGGAACATAGAAAAGCTGAAAAGGACATTTCTGTGACGAATCCCAGATGCAACTGGACCTGACTTTGCTGTTACGTACTCCTCCTGAGGTCCTGGTGGCCTTGGATGTGTATGCCTCTGGTTGTTTGGGCACTAAAAGAAGTTTGGAAATGTTTTCAACACTTTTGTTCCAGCGTATCAGAGCTTCAAGGAGACCAACCTCAAAAACGATCTGACAGGTTGGTCCAAAGCATCGGATTCAATTTCAGGTTTGACACACAAGGAGAAGAGTTTTACCTTAGAAAAACAACAAAGAGGCTTTTTCAGAGTGTGACTTAGAAACTTTTTCGCACTTTCCTACTCTCAGGCCCTAGTAGTGCTAATAAAGGTGGTGTTCCAAACTACGGCCCCTTTGCAGTCGACCTCAAATAATGCCTTGGACCTGGACCATTGACCACAATCGGTGCTTGGTGGTGCTATTTATTACTTGTGATGGACACTAATCCACACCAACTAATAAATCACTTTCGCACAATAATGGCAAGCTTTGCCAGTGGGGTGGCGAGGGTATATCAGCTCTGGATGTGGGTGTGTCGAGATCCACCAGAGATGGTGACATCATCTGCAAGATAAGCAGGGGCACTGGTCGTAATAGCTTTGTAAGTGATGAAGCTGGTTTTGAAGATGGTGCGGGCAAGCACGTGAAGCCAATGGCGTTCAATAATTATGAGGTGCTCAGGCTGTAGCATGTAGGATGCCCTTAAGGGTTACCAGTGTGGCATCTGGGAGGCCATAGAGTAGAGCATTACCACCCTCAAAAAGCGAGAGTAGGAGGGCTTGAACAGCAGACATACAGACATAGCTCTGTTCTTTTAACCGGGCTCATCAGACTGACGGGCAGAAACTGTGAGTCAAGACTTCAAACACCACAGATTACTGGTAAATACAAACACAGCCTGATGACAATATATCAATGTATGGAAGGAGTGGGCAAGTACTCTGTCAACAATAAATTATTGTAGTCCAAAGAAATTATTTTCTGTAATCCAAGAAATTTCTTCCAAAAAGATTCTTTTATTCTTTCAAATTATTTTCAAGTTGGTGCTCCAACACATTCTTAGAAGTCCAAACACAATCTTAGTTACATATAAACACAGCCAACGCATTTCGTCCCCCTTGGGACCTCATCAGGGCTCCTAAATAATGACACGACGGCTTTAAATACCAAGATTGGTATTTAAAGCCGTCGTGTCAATAAAATTCTTTGAGAGGCCGCTAAAAATACTGTTGCTGTAATACAGGCGAGGTAACACCACTGAGAGTAGTAATATAGCCTTTTCGAGGTAGGGAAGAAAGAAAAGAAAGTATGCACTGAAGTGTCGATAAGTGCTGAAATGTGTTTTTAGTGAATGAGTACACACATGATTTAAAGAAGACATTGTGTCAAAGGTGATACCATGATTGCAAACCTTCTAAAATGGCTTTGGAGGTGTATCAGGCCAGGAGAAAGGTAGAAGTGAAAAGTAGACTGGGCCCAAAAGCAAGACATTTGTTTTCGGAATAGTCAGGAAAACAAATTGTGGTTCATCCAGCTTTGGCCTTGCTTTTAGCACTTAGTAACCTGATACTGAAACCCAAACATTTGTATCTAAAGAGGGAACTGTATATCATCCACACACATGTGACAGTGATAGCAGACATTGTAGGAATCCAAAATGTGCAGTGGTGGAACCATGTATACGTTAAAGAGGAAAGGAGAGAGAGCAGAATCTTGCGATACCCCATTTGTGATGCGCTGAATCTAAGAGAGAATAGTGCCCAGCTTTACCTGGTGGGAATAATTTGGGAGTGACAACAACCACGATATGGCTATGCCTTCCATGGCTGCGTGTGTGTCTAACCAGTGGAGGAAATATTATGCTGTTGAATGCTACGAAGAGATCTCAAGTAATAAGGTGCAGGCTTGACCTACGTCCTTGTGGTGAGTAACTATTCTCTGTGTGATTTCTGTACAATGCGGTAGGCGTAAGTGACACAGGAAGTCGCCCAACAAGAAGTTAGATTAAAGCTTTAACTTTGAAGGGAGCAGCGGAGATAGGTCTTTATTTTGACATTACCTCTGGACCCACATTTCTGCTCTTTGAGAAGTGCCAAATATGTATGCGTGGTTGAGTATTTCAGGGATTTTTACCAGAGGATAGTTCAGCATTAATGAATTGAATGATAATTTGAGGTGGAGCTAAGATGCATAAGTCCACTACTTTAACATTGTAGATGTTGTTGGGTGGAGAAGATTTTTGAGGGACGCCAAGCTCTTCATAATGCCGGAATCCAGGACTGAGGAAACTATATGAAAGATGGTGAGGGACCGGAGATCGGAGGACTGGTTGTGGTAGTAGACGTAGATGTATCATGATTATTTCTGAGTGTGGAAAGAATTACATTAATTTATCACAAAGATGATTGAATGGCTCGTTAACTGGGCTATGGTGATAAAGGTTATTTAAAAATAAAATTCTGTGAGATTCAGATATTCAGCATGCTACACCATGTCGTGCACAACCACATATACTTATAGTAACACCGCTACTACAGCTCTGTGGGACTATTTTCGAACCCTCACATAGTCGTTCAGTAACGCACATCCACACAGCTCAGGTGCATGTGAAACCACACACTCCAGATACCCCAGAAAGCATGACTGAGCAATAAAGACACTCGGCAAGTTCAGTAACACAACATAACGTGAAAGATGTTTTTAACCTCTGATGCCGTAAAAGAACCTAAAGTATTGCCCTGTAAGGTAAATACGCATATCTGCAAGAGACATTCAAATTATCTGCTCGGTGAAGCAAAAAGGAGCGCTTCTCATCAGACCTCAAGATTTAAAAAAAAAAAACAGTTTTAAGCTCAGCCATAAACAAGAAGACTATTTAGACTTGCTTAGGATGGTCGTCCCAACCGTTTAGTTTAATCATGTTTGAGAACAGCATTGTGTCGCTGCTAATCTGGCACACATGAATGGAAGCATGAGCTGACATGGACCCCATCCATCTCTCAATACAGATAAAATTCAAGGATGCAGTTAGACAAAGCTACCACTTGGAACACCTTTGCTTCCACAGTAGCAAGTCCCAAGTCAATGGCATGGCCAAAGTCTACCATTTACCTTCTAGTAGGTGCTGATCCATAACGAGATAAAGGCACACTCCATCAAATTGCATACAGGACCAATTAAGACCCCTTATTAGTATGACATTACTGCTAATGCTAGGTTTGATTACTAGATAACTCAATTTTACTGTGAAACCCTTATCTCCATTCCTGGGCTTTTGTGTTACAACTCAGTGCCCTCGCAGAATAAGCAGTCTTATGTTTTACGACTGACCTGCACACCGGAAAACAATTATTTGTGAAAGGAAAGTCCAAGACTGGAAAAGTTATGCCCTTTAGACATGATGTCATTTGGTAACTTTTTATTGGAGCAACAATGGAAAAAATATATATTTTACTTTAGAACTACGTTTAACAATAGAAAAGACTCCAATGTGTAGAAGAAAGTAGTACTCTTTTGTCAAATAGATGAGGACAATCCAAATTTCTGGCAAAACCGAATCCTTATATCGCCACTGATTTCTTAATTGAATGCTAATTGTAGAGATTTAGCACATTTTCTGAAGATTATTTTGCATTTTCCACATTACCTAAAGATTTTCTATCTAAAAAACAAACTACATTGTTGGAGTCGCTCCTTTTGGCCTCATGAGCTTGGCTCCCCTTTTATTTAAAAAAAAAGCAGTTAAGAGCCTTGGCATACTTGTTGAAGACATCCAATATAAAGGGGGACCCCTTAGGAACGGATGAGTAGGCAGGAGGTCAGGGGAAGATTGAGACACACTAATACCAGCGAAACACCACCTGTCTAAAAAGTACAGATATAGATAAGCCCAAAAGTTTGGGTCAAGATTCAAAAAGTAGACACACACCGAGACTGACAAGGAGAAGATTATACAAAAGAAGAATAATGTACAAAATATAAATGTATTTAAGTACAAAATGTCAGGGTAATAATCAATAAGATACAGTTATTTCATCAGCTAAAACTACAAAATCCCATACTAAATCAAACATTCATACTAGCATTCATTCCCACAACATACTCAAAAATCCAACAAAACAATGGTCAACATATGTCAATTCATAAATAACTTGGGACAAATAGGTTTCCGGAAAAGATGGTTCCAAAGGGTAACAGTTCCAATAATCGTGTGCTCCCAATCGTGGGGGGAGGCAGGGTATCCGGATAAACACGGGACAGAGAAGCCAACGCACGTTTTGGTGTTGGGCCCACAGGGGGCTACACCCACGTCAGGGCCGAGGTTGATATAGTAGTAAGGGAGACAGAGAAGTACCTTGTTAGGGATACTTGGCCTAGCTCTCACCCTCTAAAGGTGGAGGGGTTCAGAGTGTCTAGAGATTCATGTGGATACATTTTGAAGCGATACCTAAGGATATGTGGCACGATAGATTCAGGGCTCATTCATCATATAGCGGTCCAGGCCATAAGTCGAGATTAAAAAGGGGGGCGCCCCAGCAAGAATTTCGGGACGAGGTTCCAAAGGGCGTATCACGAACGCCAATAGATGCAGGTATTGTTAGATTCCATTAATAGTTCAAGCGCGGTGGACAGGATACAGCCAGCCGGGTATCCGGGTAGGAGCCGAGTGATAGCCGCATAGACCAATTCGGATTTGTTGAAGACATCTCAATGAACCCCCGGATTGCAGCAGTGACTACCTCCTGCTTCTTTCAGCTTCTCAAAATAAAATAAATAAGGACATTTTTCACGACTGAGGCCATCGTCCAGTTTGTAATTGCACTTGTGATGTCCCGCATTGATTATGCCAACGCTCTTTACCTAGGTCTCCCTAAAGGTTTGAGCCAAAGACTGCAGCTTGTTCAAAATCAAGCAGCCAGATTGGTCTACCAACTACCAAGATACTGTCTCTCAAAACCCTTGTTAAAGAAACTGCATTGGCTCCCAGTCATACATAGAGCCCTGTTTAAGATGGGCTGTATAATTTAAAAAATCCGTCAGAGTAAAGGCCCCAAACTTCCTGTCTTCCAAAATACAGAACTATTTCCCCAAGCATAATCTCAGATCAGCTCACCTCACTCTACTAAAGGTTCCCAAATTCAATAGCAAAAGGCTAAGGGGAACTAGGTTTGCTGTGCTGTTTGGAACTCTCTCCCGGACAACATAAGAGCAATAACATCCTATGAGCAATTTAGAACCTTGTGAAAAACATGGCTTTTCAGACAAGCCCATGATTAACTGCATTCCTGTTCTGCTGCTAGTGCTCCTAGCGCCTTGAAACCACTTGGTGTACGAGCTCTTTAGAAGTTCCTTATAACATAACATCTCTGTCTATATTTCTAGGGAGATGAAAAGCGTGCCTGATTACCAGAAAGGAAGTAGGAATGACTGTGGTCAGGGAGGCAGAGCCACAGTGGCAGCCATTAACATATACTATCCACAATGCACATACTGACAGAGGTACTCATTATGTTTAACAGTTGTTCAGCTGAGTTGCAGGGTATGTACATTTGTATGGATGGTATGCCTCTTCAGTAGGCCCCCCTGCCCAAGTTGCTCAGTTACACAATGACTCATGTCCACTATTCTCGAATGCAGCAAGCAAGCGTGCAATCTTAGGTGCACAAATGTTCAAAGGTATGAATGAGGAAAGGTTTGTGAGGATGCAGCCACGCGGGCTTCAAGAACAGAGGAAGATGTGTGAGGGCGACAGAGACGTTGACATCAGAACTTCACAGATGGCATATGTTTCTTCGTTACGGAAATTAATTCTGCAAACCGCACCCTCCAGAAGCGCCAAGATTCCGATTTAGGGATCTGTCATCATTGTGAGGAAAACGGTGCTGGAACCGCTCCGAGGCGTGTGCAAGATCCGGCGCAATGCGGAGCTCCGATGTCAGGCGGCCATCTTAGGTCGCGGTGCGCACGACTCACAGACGGTATATGTTTCAATTAACTAGCTGTTGATCATAATGGAATATTGAAAATAAAGTGAATGCAGTTTGATGTGCTCTCCATTAATGTAAGAAATATTAATATGTGTTTCCACTTTCGTTCTTGCAGCTGTAATGTAATGCCGATTTGTAGAGTGCTGTTTGTCACCTATGAGAGTATCCAGGCGTTGAGTAGGTGTGTGCTGAGGCTAGGTCTGAATACGAGCAGTCTCAATGAACCTGCAAGAAGATTAGTTGAATAGCCAGGTCGTCAGCTTCTTGTGGAATTCAAGTAATGAGGAAGAGGTCCTGATAAGTTGGGAGAGGTCATTCCAGGATTTGGCAGCTTAGTAGCAGAATGATTGACCTCCCCTTCTGTTTCTGTGGATGCAGGATGTGTGTGTGAGTGAAAGTGATGCTGAGCAAAGTTGTCTGGAGAGTTGGTGGATGTGAAGCTGGTGATTGAGGTATGCAGGCCCATGTTTTGTAGTGACTTGAATGTGTCTGACAGAATTTTAAACTGGTGGTGCTTGTGGATGGGGAGCCAGTGGAGTTCTCAGAGGAGTGGTGTAGTGTGGTGTGGGTTCAATGCATGAGGTTGAGGATGAGTCTGGCGGCAGTGTTTTGGATGGTTTGAAGTCTGTGAAGGAGATGGGTAGGGATGCCTGCGTAGAGTGCATTGCCGTAGTCCAATCTTCTTGTGATTAAGGACTGCCTGGTGGTAAGTCTGGTGTCCAATTGGAGCCACGCAAAGATTTTACATAACATGTGGAGGATGTGGAAGCATGAGTAGTTGGCAGCGTTGACCTGGGACTTCATGGTGAGGATGATGTCCAGATGAGGTCTAGGTTCCCATCAGGGTCAGTTGGAGTGGGTGTGGGTCCAAGATCGGTGGATGATTAGGTGGAGTCCCAAGGTGAGCTTTTATTCCCCAAGAAGAGCACTTCAATATTGTCAGTGTTGAGGTTGAAGCAGTTTTCTTTCATCCAACTGGCTACACTGGTAACGCATTGTTTGAAGTTTGTCTTGGTGGTGATGGTGTCGTCTGAGAGGGAAAAAAAAGAGCTGGGTGTAGCCTGCACAGGAGAGGACGTTGATTTCATGGGATCTGATGATGTTTGCCAAAGGAGTTATGTATATGTTGAAAGGTGTGGGGCTGAGTGTTGATCCATGTGGACTCCACAGATGAAATCCTTGTGTTCTGATGTGAACGCTTGGAGTCTGTCTCATTGTGTTCTTCTGGAGAGGATGAAACTATCCATTTGAGAGCTGGTCCTTGTATTTCGCTGTATGTAGTCTGGTGATGAGTGTGTGGTCGGAGATAGTGTTGAAAGCGGAAGAGTGGTTGAGGAGGAAGAGGGCAGCGGCCTGTCCACATTCGAGGATGGTGCGCATGTTGTCTGTGGCAGCGATGAGGGCTGTTCCGGTGCTGTGGTTGTTTTAGAATCCTGATTGCAAGTTGTCCAGGAGTTTGTGGAATTCCAGGTGGTCCAAGAGTTGTCTGTGGATGGTCTTCTCAATGACTTTGCCTAGGAAGGGGAGCAGCGAGATGGGTTGGTAGTTGCTGAGTATTTTGGGGTTGACTGAGGGTTTTTTGAGGAGGACGGTGATTTCAGCGTGTTTCTAGCTATCTGGGTAGGTGGAGGGAGGTGTTGATGATGAAATTGAGTGCAGCGCTGATCGTGGCTCTGCTCAGGTTGTAGATATGGTGAGGGCAGGGGTCTGTGGAAGCCCCAGAGTGGTCTGCATTATTGCTGCAGTGTCCTCGATTGATAGACGGTTCCATGCTATTAGTTTTTAGTCTTTGGTTAATGAGGTTAGAAGGCTGGGAAGTTTGATGGGGTGGCTGGGGTTCTAAGTTGCTTTACTGTAGATCTTGTTAATTCTTTCATAGCATAAGTCAGAGAGGTTGTTGCAGAGTTCTTGTGTAGGGGTGATGGTTTGGGTTGTAGCTGTTGGCTTGGTGTATTCCTTGACGATGGCAGAAGGTTCCTTGCAGCTGTTGAAGCTAGATTCAATTCTCAGGATCAGGACCTTTCATTTGGTCTTTTTTACTTGATGGTGATAGTGTCTAAGTGCAGCATTGCAGGGGTTTCTTGCGGTGGTTCCTCAGGTGGTTCTCTATTTCCTTTTGAGTTGTTTGCAAATTTTCTTGGATTCTCTGAGGTCAGCGTTGTACCAGCTAGCTTGTTTGTTAGATCTTTTGGGTTTGGTGTTTTTCAGGGGTGCCAGGGTATTGGCATAGGTGGTGATCCAGTTGTTGACATTGTTTGTGTCATTGATAAGGTCGTTGGTGGGGTCTGGGTAGTGTAGTTGGAGGGAGTTGAGCCATTCTGTTTCTGTAACTTTATTCCAGCATCAGGTTGGGGTGTTGCTAGACTCCATTTGGGTGGATTGTGGCCCTGTTAGGTGGAAGTAGACGATGGAGTGGTCTGTTCATGTGAGTGGAGTGATGTGGCTGACTTTAACTTGTCGCTGGAGGAGAACATGGGGTCCAGGGTGTGTCTGGCGAGTTTCGAGCAAGTCTATGGAGTTGGACCCTTTGTGGTCTTCGAGAACGAAGTTGAGATCGCCTAGGAGTATGAATTCTGTGGTGTCCATGACAGGGGGTGCGGTGAGGTCAGTGTTGAGGTTTCTGAAGTGGGTGGAAAGTCATGGGCACCGGTAGGTGAGGGTGCCTTCAGTAGTGGTTTTACTGTCCGTCTAAAACTTGAGGTGCAGGTGTCCCATAAAAGTGGCTTCTGGGTCCGTTTGAGAGGTACACTTGATGGCGTCTCTGTAGATGATGTTGAGGCCTCCTTCTGGTTTATGGGGTCGGTCCTGGTGCAGGATTTTGTATCTAGCAGGGATGGCTGCAGCGATGTCCAGCGCCGATGTGTGGTTGA
This sequence comes from Triturus cristatus, assembly GCF_964204655.1. NCBI lineage: Eukaryota > Metazoa > Chordata > Amphibia > Caudata > Salamandridae > Triturus > Triturus cristatus. Next base: position 497,416,979 of record NC_140588.1, read on the forward strand.
GCCAGGTTTCGGTGAGGAAGAGGAGACCTGGTGCATTGGAGTCGATGAGGTCCCAAATCTCGACTGAGTGCTTATGAGTGAGCATGTGTAGAGGAGCATGGATCCATGTGAGTGTTATTGTGTAGGGAGGGTGTGTTGTGCTCTGTGAGTGTGGATCCTGAGTTCTTACTTGTTGAGGGGTGTGGTGTGTGTGCCCATGGAAGCTGGTATGTGGAGACAGGTGAAGTGGCAATGCGAGCAGGCACAGTTGCCCACGATGGACTGAGGTGCGGCTCAGCAACAGCGTTCATGGCGGTTCCACGGTTGAGCGGCTTTTACCTCTTTTTCTGCCCAGAGAAATTGGCAAGTATTTCTGCAGGTATTCATATAGCCTTGGACAGATTTCGACAGCTTGAAGTAGTGAGTCCTTCCCACAGCAGTCTGACACAAGGATCTAGAGGGTCACTTCCAACTCCACGATGTTATAATTCTATATTTTATCCCACTTCTAACCAATGCAAACAATGGTTAATAATTAAATGATAAACACCACCCATGGAATATTTCTCAAGCAAAGATGGCACCTGAAATCAACTGTGTGGTTGGTCCTGTTTTCCGGACAAAAAATAATCAGCACAATTTCCCAGGATTTGCTATGAGTAGGTGTGACTTAGTCTAGTGGTACTCCTGAAATTCAGGATTTCGGCAGAGGTATTCCTGGTTTACTTACTGCATAATCTTGATATTCAGTAGTAACCCAGAAGTACTATAATAGTAAACTACAGCAAAAGCTTTGTGAATTAGGCCCTAAGTGTTCTATCTTTGCACAAGTGAAAAGAGTTGTTTTCAACATTTGGGCAGTTAGTAGAGGCCATCTGTCATCAGCCTTTATTCACTAGCACCAGCAATGCACATCCGGCATGCCACCAAATATGTCTGCACCATAAACAGACAGGGCATCACTACAAACGAAAAGATAAACTGGCACATAAGAGCTTCAAAATCTTCTTTGTAGAACATATTTCACAGAAGGCCGGAAAACTAAATCTAAATTAATCCAGGCACACAAGTTCTTCATTTATCACAGTAGCTTGGCACGCATCTGAAAAGCAGCTTACCGCTCTAGCAGTCTGACCCAAGATAGACTAATGCTACGTGCTGAGGTTTCCATGTGTCCAGCGCACTTGGATAATGTTGGTCTTTCAGTTTATATTTCCAGCATGCTTAATCCACAGTATAGCTGCTCACTGCACGTAACACATCTCCCCTTTAGCTGCCCTGAAGTTTAGGCCCAAAAGGACTGAAATGATCAGATTTCTAATTCTACTCTACACTTGTCTAAGGTGTCATGCATCTCATAAAGAACAGACCCATATTCATTCGGTCTCTCCCATGGAAAAATATAAATTTATGATGAATAACCTACACAGAAAAAACGAAAAAATTGGAAGTCACCCTGGGACTACTACTGAATAGGGGATAAGCAGCTTGAAACTATAATACTGTTGCTAAAAGCTAAGTCCCCACAACTAGGAGCCATCAGCTTGGAATTTTATGTTGGATAATATAACATTTTCGAGTTCCTAATAGAAAAACATTTTTAATTATTTTTTGTGATATTGGACATGGAAACATAGTGTGTGAGTTACTAGCCCATATAGACTTAAGTGTATTTCTGTAATGTTTAATAATTAACATAAAGGATGGCACATTTAGTTATACACAAAATAAAGTACCCTCTGCAACTGATAAAGATATTGCACATCACTGAGGAGTTCTGTGACCATATACACATAGGAGGCTGAAAGCCCAGAGCCATGGAACTCCAATACCCTTTTAGAGTCTGGGAGGTTGTATGCTGTTTCTTATAATACATGGTGACATATTTACCCTTACGCCAAAACCCTTAATCTGTGGTCTTTGTCTCGTTCATCTGAACAAGGACGATTGCAAGTATGTAGAATAAACCAGAATTTGCAATACCAAATTCAACACACCGATTTGCAGCTAGTAATTTGTTGCAAAAACATTTTTTGCAGATTAATGTAATTTTTTTTTAAAGGGCTGTGGTTCTTAATGTGTGCTACAATCCCGAGATAATCCTGCTTACTTTCCTACAAAAATAAACACACTGCCATAAATGTCTCCTTTCTGCTAATGTCTTCATTCTAGGAAAACAGCTCAGATGAGTTGAAAGGCTACTTTTAGTTTTCATTGTTTAAACAGCAGGTGTAACTGTCTTCTGGCTCTGGTAGAGACATTGTGATTTCACTGGTCAATTGTAATATTTTATTACAGTTAAGCAGCAAAGTAATTTCCTTCTTACAGGTGACTGGTGATGTCACAATTAGACTTTAATAAGAAAATCAGAGATATGTTTTATATAGAGACATTGCAGACTTCTCAGAATTATAAATGCATTTCGGTGATGTCTTTTATTGTAATAAACTGGAGTTTCTGCCATATTTAGTTGTGCATGCCTTTTAGTTATAGTATGATATTTGATATTGCAACATAGACCTGTTAGCACATGGTGGTGTTATTGCCAAGCATATTTTGGTGCTATTAACATTTGTGTGACCAGTGACAGTGACTGTGGGAGGGGCTACGAACATAGTTAGTGCTCGAGTGGTCATTTTAATGCAAAAATAGAACTAAGGTATGAATATAACAACGACCGTGCTCATATATTTATAATATGTTCTTAAGAGGAATAGGGTTTGGAATTCTCTAAGAATCAGTATTAAACAACATGCTGAAGATATTATTATTTATACATAGCATACAAAATGCACATGTCAAACTGTCATAAAGAGGAAGCTAGCCAATATAATTGGATAGTACAACTTGATCCTTGACTAATTTCATCTTTGCAAATCGAAGTTTTGGTTGAATTGTGATCAATATTGCCCTGAATTAAGGTTTGAAAGTAGACGTCAACTCCTAACATTAATTAATTACTACAACACCAACTAAGCAGACCAACATAAAAGTTATTAATACAGCAAGGTGGATATGATGAAAGCCTAATTTGTATGAAGAAATATTACTAGAGAGCAAGAAACCTTCTGGAAAGGAGAAGTCGCATTACAAGTCTCTTCTTCAGCTGTTGGTGACTTGCTTGGTTCCCATACAGAGTGTGAATTAGCTACATAACAAAAGTTTTTTGATAAACTTTGCTCACTGCCTAGAAAAACAATGACTAAGACATTTACAGAGCGTTGTAAGATAAGGACAGTGACAGAAGAGGGCTGAGATTAAAAGATGCTAAACAATATCATGAAAAATATTTTTAAAAGATAATTCTATACCAACGCTAAAAATAGAATGAAATGAGTAACATATGTTGAAAGATTCAAAGAAATGTTGACAGTTAGATAACTAAGGGCTTTGGGAAAAGAACTGACATGGACATTTGAAATCTAACACTGGGGAAATTATATTATTTTTCTTTATGATAGGGTGAAAATGTGGGTAAACCATGGATGTATTAAAAAAACTTGATGAATAAAAGCGTATGGCCCCAATTGGATTCCAAACAAAGAGGCTTATTTAGAATCTGGCCAAAATATAGTGGGGGTCCAGTCCACTGTGTCATATGTTCTTTGAGATCAATGGCACTCTAACTACAGCGAATGCGACATCTGCCACTTTTGGCACATGTCATGCTCCACCAAACTCTAAATAAGGCCCAGAGTTCTTCAATCTAAACTTGTATAGTGAGTGATCTGTTGAACACATTCTGGCACATTATCTTGTCAGCTAAACTGTTACTGGTATAGAAGAGAAGAGGTAGGATTTGTCCCACAAATAACAATGAACCTATAAAAGTCACAGCTAATTTCAAGTTAACTGCCCTGTAGGATTCAGGGGAAATGTTCTGTCTGAACTGATTCTTACTAATTAGACGGATTTTCATTCCGAATCACGCATTGTGAAAAATATGTCTAAAAGGGGAAGGCTTGTACCTTTTGTGTGTTTACAGACTCTAAGGCTACAGTTGATGCAGTAAATAATGGGATGCTTTGAGATAAACTGATAGCAACTTTCTGCCTGGAAATCTGTTTATGCGCCTTGATAGCACTGGGTATCTCAGTGAAGAGCAGGGAATATAACGGACAAGGATGAATTTGGGTCCTTAAGTGGTTATGCAAAGGTCATTTATGAAGGAAAGCTTGTACCCCCAAACTGACACATTTCATAAATTTGGTACAATAGGATGATTAAACAGCATTCATAGATTAATATTGCCCTGAATTAACTCATGTCTTCCTACATATTAGAAACAAACTAATAATGTAGATTTCAGTTAAAATCACACAACTCACACAAAGTATGGTTTAAACCATATGGCTGCCTTTCTCTTTTTTAAGGGCTTTCATCATCCAATCATATATTGTTTTGTCATCGACATGCACCGCAGTATACCACAATAGTACCATGTTATACCACGGCCCAATATATAACTCATTTTTTTGCCCTTATTACTTAACAAATACTAAATCAATTTACTTCAAACAACAAAAAAGGACCCTTTCCACAATATAATCTATTTTCCGGCCAAATTTTTATCAAAATCCATTTAAGGTAGAAAAAGTAATAGGTCTACAAAGTTTTGTGGAGATTCGTCAAATGATGGCAAAGTTATTACCAAGCAAAAATCGAAGGAGTTCCTATCTCTGGAAATCCTAACTATAACTACAGAAATGCTACTGCCACTCTGTAATGTGATATATATTTATATAATCCCACATTTATTTTATTACAGTACAATATAAATCACATGGTACAACATTGTTTACTGTCTCAAAGAATGCATATTATAATGATATAAGAGGAAAGCAACTATATTAGCTATGAGGCAAATTCAAGTGATTTTCTCTGAAACATGAACTTAACTCTTTGGATTCTAACTCTTGTAAACTACTTATGTTTTAACTACTACTACACAACAAACTAGCAAAGCATAAACCATGTATGCAGATCCACTGAGTATAATATACTGTAGTAGTGGAGGGACCAACAGTACACACTATGACGGGTTAGGTTAAGTGTTTTATTGGGTATAGCACAAGGGTGTAAATTAAAGAAAAGACAATCAAGTTCACTAAGTCTCTCCATTGACTTGGCTGTAGGCGACTGGTCTCCCTTTTCTTCAGGACACGTCCCTTCTTCCAGTATGTCCCAGGGGTCTCAGGTTGAAGCAAAAAAAAATGAAAGAAAAAGAACCAAAGAAACAGGGTTTTAGAAATGGGTCTCTCTATCACACTTTTTAAAGAGTGCCACCTTCACCAGGCGAAGAGGAGTGTTTGTGCACGTGAGATGTAGTGGTTATCACACTGATCGTGAGGGTATTGCTTCTTTCTGTTCCCTTTTTGATACCACACGTGCCTCGGTGAGAGCAACCTTCCACCAAACACCTATTAACATGCCACTACTGCCCGGTGCCCCACCAGCTCATCCAGAAGCCCCGGGAGGTCTTTGGTACTTGCCTTGAACCACGACCCGTCTCCTGGGTCATGGTGTGGGCGGTAAGGACGCTCCTCTCCTCCTTGGGCGTCTCGAGGCTGTGACCGGAGAGACACGTCGTCCGCTCCTGTTCTCTTCCGCGCTGTCCTCGGATTCCGCCGGTTTCTCCTCTCGTTGACTGCTGCCTGTCTCTGCCGGTCTGCCACTTCTCGCTGCTCCGCTGTCGCCGTCCTTCGCCGCTTCCTCGTCCTGACGTCTGTCGGAAGGGGCCTCCCAGGGGAGGGACGACCCTTTCAATTGCGGCTCAGCGAGGGCTGGAACGTTCTCCATCGGTGGAATACGGCCCCAGCTGTCCACCATGGTGAAATCCCGCATCTCCTTATACTTACATATACTATTTATTTATTACCATTGGCGAGAGAAGGGAGGAGCAGCATGACACACTCAAGTCTACTCTTCTTGTGAGTCATTGCACCTCCCACCACTCAACATGGTAATAAAGAGCATATTACACTCTACAGAGGTTCAATATAAAGATAGAAATAGCTGGGACCAGTAGAGAACCATGTGGCATTCCATGCATCAAAGCAAACGAGTTAGAGATATAATGGTACATTTTTACCTGGTGTGACCAGTTAGTCAGATAGGAGGTAAACTGTTTGAGACTAGGCAAACAGTGTCCCTGCAATCCTGGAGAGTCCTAAAATGCTTAGAATGGTTGACTGTATCGAATGCAGAAGTTAGGTCAATAAGAAAATAATTACCCAAATGAAGACTACAAAGCAAAGTGTTTTTAGTATTGCAGCCCAGCCAAATGCAAACCTTTCAAGAGCAAACACTCAAATAATGCTTTAAGCTGTTTGGACGATCATCTGAAGGCCTGGGTGCTACACCCAGAGTAAAAGTTATAGTAAGATTAGTAGTGTGTGTATTAAGATTACCAGAAGCAACCTTCCAAGCAACACTAGCAGATAGACCACAGAGTGAATGACAACTGAACAATGTCCTCCAGTACAGGGTTCATTTACATAGATGGAGCATGTGATTAGCAGTGGTGATACTGACCATCAAATAACATGCTAGGCATTATTCCCTGGTTTGGCATTGTATGTCATAAAACCGATGGCAAAAATACTGACACTTCAACTTTTCCAGCAGTGCAGAGAGGTCAGCATGCTACACAGAAGTATGGAGGGCAAAGGGTGCTCAGTATATAACCACCTTTCAGCATTTACCTGGAAGCGAGCATCTGTAGGCACTCTGCCCACTTCACCATCCCACACTTAGACATGTAGTGTTAAGGAACCGATTGCTTATTGAAAAATGCTTATTGGGACTCTTGACAAAGTAATCGACACTCCTTTTACAAAGCGTGATCTATCATAGCCTTCATACAAGCAGGAAATACTTTAAGGGCCTGTGAAATTTTGTTTAGTTAGCTATGTAGATTAGTGTACAAAACAAGGTAAATCAATAAAATCCTGCTACTCAAGACCTGATTAACCAACCGTTCATGACCCGTTTTGTGACACTTATCCTCAGTCTAGACTTTGCACATTATCATACAAGAGCTAATGAGTTGCAAAGCCATAACATCAGAGTGTGAAACCCCTGGACGTTTTGCTGGCTAGTCTGTGAACACATCCAACCACAAACCAAGCTGAATTCAAAACCCCTGGAAGGATTCTGAATATGGTTGCATCCGTGGTGGGTGCTAGGCAGAGCTAATGGGTCTGGCCTTAGAAAGATGGTGACAAGGTTATTGCATGTATATGCCTCAAAAATAAAAAAATAAAACATGCCACCACCTAAACGTGGCAACCATATTCTTGCAATAAAAATGTAAAAAATGTAAAAGAAAAATAACCATAACATATGGTTTTAATAGACGAGTAAGGGAAGTTTCTAACATGCAGCTGTACTCAGAATAGCTATAGAAACCTGAGCATTACAGGCAAATATAATTCCCAATGGCGCAAAAAAGGTACCACTGAATGAATCTAATGTTAAGACATAATTTAAACCTACAAGGATGAATATTTTTAAAATATTCTAGCTCAGCACCAGTGAGGGGTACCGACGGAGAGAGCGGTGCCTCCTAACCTGAGCAGTTGCCAGGTGAGGCGAGGTGCACACCCAGAACGAATCGGGTAAACCATCTAAAACAACTCTCTATAGTTCTTCCTGGACTAACAACAAGGTTCAGGTTGTATAGTTACCGATTTTTCTTTGTTAGATTCACATAATATACATTCAACTTTTGCAGTAGCTTTTTGGTCCTGACGAAAGCTTGGATAGAAATTATCCGTTAGCTGATACATGTAGACCAGTTTTCTAACACAGTTATTTGTTTAAACTGTTAGAGCACTGTTTTTATCTTTTGGCATCAAGGTAGCACTTTATTAAACTACTTCTGTGCCTTGTTAGTCAATTGTAAATCACACTTTTCTTTATCATTTGCACTGCAAACATCACCTTGAACCATTACTAATGTTTGTCTCCTTCATTAAATAAATAATATACTGTTATATGCATCTGGGACATACACTGAACCAGTATCTACACAATTCAGGTAGAAGATTGTTCTCTGGTAAAGTTCCGGGTTCCCAGATAATGAAGCGAGCCACTTTGAGTGGGTGATGGGAATCCTTTTTCATATGCATGTACACACTTATTGATATACACACGTCAGCAGTCTGACTCGATTGAGCACTCATTTTGTAGCAGCGTTGAGGTTAAACACAGTACTTGACTCACAGTTTTCATTGTATATATGATATGTGGATTTGGGGATTGTAAACTGTTTGAGTCTTTAAACTATATCCCTTAGACCCCCACTCTTTTTTTAGATATCTTATTATTGCATGTATATGCCTCAAAAATAAAAAATAAAACATGCCACCACCTAAACGTGGCAACCATATTCTTGCAATAAAAATGTAAAAAATGTAAAACAAAAATAACCATAACATATGGTTTTAATAGACGAGTAAGGGAAGTTTCTAACATGCAGCTGTACTCAGAATAGCTATAGAAACCTGCGCATTACAGGCAAATATAATTCCCAATGGCGCAAAAAAGGTACCACTGAATGAATCTAATGTTAAGACACAATTTAAACATACAAGGATGAATATTTAAAAAAAAAAAAAAAAGGATAAAGGAAAGGCACAGGAAAGTGCATTATTGGGCCACCATCTGAAGTGCCCTTCTTTTTATGCATCAGATAGAAAGCTGTCAGGCACAGTGAAGAGAGCCCTATGTTGAATGGGAGGCCCCATTACCACCAAGCTGTATGATGCGGTGAGTGGAAGCAGAATGTGAATGGCATTTGGTTAGGCCAATGGATGAACAAGGCTGGCCTAAATCCCTTTATATATGCATGTATTTTGTATCTAAGATTTCTTTTATTACACGAGGCTGACGAGACAGATACACGTTCTTCTAGCTAGGACAGACCTAATTAGCTCACTTCTCTGTATGAACGCGCATGTACAGTTTCCTATGCTGAGTACGAGGTTGTGAAGGGTGCCCATCACCTACATGTGCTGCTCAGAAATAACAAGACTTAAAAGCTTCCTCTCCCATCATTTATAGCCTCACAACCCTCCTTGTAAGCAAGTTGCACAGCATGTTTTAGCAAGGTTTAATTGTACTTACTTCAAAAGAAGGAAACCAGAATCGACCTAATCGCAATTTGCAAGTAGAGAATCCTGTATTGACAGATTGGCAGGGACCTCCCCGGGGTAATTTAGCGAGCGCTGTCACAGCATGAAATACACTTTTAAAAGCACCTGGCTCTGATCGATGGGCTCCATCGATACAGCAAGCCTATTATGCTTCAGGTGAAACCCTCGTTGACACACAGCAGAGGCACCTAACATGATCTCTACTCCCACAGTGGAAAGAGGCCGGCTATAAATCTGCTTCTGATGTTCCAGGAAGGATCTGGCTTGAGTCCAGGGCCCTCTATTGACTGATCTAGATAGTTCTAGTGGGAAGTAACAACAGACACAGGTCAGCACACACCTGCTCTATTAGCTATCTAAGAACCAGTCACATTGCAATAAATAAATGAATAAATTGCTGGATGTAGTCATGTTTTTGCAGCCAAAGCCTACAGTTGCCAAGGCTACGGAACACGGAAAGGCAAGTTGCAGTGCCCTAGAGTTACACTGTGAGTGGGAAATGGTTTTCCAACTCGCTATGGCACTTTGTGACTCGTGTTTCTGAAAGGGACTGTGTGAAAGTGGTGTTCTCTTCCTCCATTTTAATCGCCATGCCATGTTGCAAAGCTTTGCGATAGCATTTGCGGTTGCAAATCGTTGCTTGGATACAGACACCTGAAAGGGATGGAGGCAGCCTTCCACTTTAAGAATATGGACAATTAGAATGGGGGAGCACTCAGTGGTCCAGTAGACCACCTTGTGCCTCCCCTAATGCCCTTTGCAGAAAGTCCATTTCATTTTTTTTTTTTATTGCTGTCTCAGTCTCTTTAAGGGACAGCAACCGGAAATAATGAAAAAACAGAGGCATTTAGCAAACGTAAATGCAAGGGTGGAAGTCAGCTGTCACCTAGAGGCCTCCATCCTGCATTCACAGCTCATTCTTCACAAACAGTTTTAGCGAATACGATATTAATAGAGCGGGATTGTGCCATTCGTAATGGAAGGCTAATTTTGCTCTGCAGCGCAGCAGTACATCCACTGCAGCACAAAATTAAAATGTGGTTCGTAAAGTAGCCCTTGTGCAAAAACACCAACTGGATGTATGACGATTCAACGCAAACAAACACAACGCACACCACTGCATCGCATTCATTACATCGCACACACCGTTACATCGCATGCATTCACCACGCAAACCACAACATCGCACAATGCCTTCACACGCATGCAAAAGACATTTACAACGCACACCAAGACCACGCATTCCAGCACTCTGCCCGACACTCACGGCAAAACAGTACCATACACTAACATAAGCCCTAAGCCCTAACCCTAAAGCCTAAAACACTAGCATATACGCCCCCTAACCCCAAGCCCTAACCCTAAAGCCTAAAACACTAGCATATACGCCCCTAACCCTAAGCCCTAACCCTAAAGCCTAAAACACTAGCATACACACCTCCTAACCCTAAGCCCTAACCCTAAAGCCTAAAACACTCCCATATACAACAATTAACCCTAAGCCCTAAAACCTAAACCCCCCCTCCACTGCACTACCCATAAACTACCCTAAACCATAAACCAGCGTCGACCTTACCTGGTTCCAACGTTGTCTCCCCTGCCGCCCGTGTACCCGCGCCTGCGTTCTAACAGTGCCTGCGATGCAATGGCACCCGCGATGGAACGTCGTGCGTAGTGAACGCACGCGGCGTAACGTCGCGTGCGTTGTGACGGCATGCGGTGTAAATGCATGCGATGCGACGCATGCGTTGCGATGGGTGTTTCCCACACCGACTGCTTTGCAACCCGACTATAAGAGCACCAGGCACTATGTCGCAATCCATTTCAGATACATACAGCTAGCTACATTTGAAAAACTAACCGTACAAATGTTGGGTTACAGTTAGTTTGTGATCTGTGATCATTTTTACAGAACGTTTTCAGTTCATTTGAATTTGTAGAAGTTACAAAGAGAAAAGAGAGAAAAGGCAACAGTTTTTTCTAAAAACGCATGAGCAAAGAACAAGCAAGCTGGCATTCTTCGTCACAGTAGAAGCAACAGGATCCAATCACTAACGTCTCACCTTACTTCCTGTCTTCAGTCCCTCCTTCTGCTGCCTCACAACAAACAAAGCCATTACAGCCCCTCTCCTCTGTGTCCTGTAGATAGGATATCTCATTCTTCAGCACTTTGTATTTTGTCTGTCTTCAATGAAAAGCAATGGAGTGGAATGCGGTCCAGAGTAATTACAAGTGTCTATGATTAATTCAAGAATTTCACCCATAACTATTTTGTTCTTCTAAGTAAGATACCCTAAGGGCCATGGGTATGCCCAGACATGCCTCCCTTGCTTACTGTGCCAACGGACACAACTGGCACCTGACTGACGAGCTGAGGGGTTACTTATATTCCTCTGGAAGTTAGCTGGCCTGGCAGCTAAACTGGACCGTTGCTACTTCAAGCGCGCAAAGACTGATCTGCGTATGGCTGATCGCTTGCAGGAGTGGTATTTTGGGCAAAAAGCAATGGACTGGAATGTGGTTAGAGTTGATGAAAATGATTCAAATGAGAAGTGATCACCTCATTGGAGGCTTTGCAGTATTTGCGTATGTTTTAGTGGGACAAATGTCTGGCACTGAAGACGGCAGTGGAACAGGGGTGGTTCAGGAGCCGGGGGTAGAGGGAGTGGAAATGGATAAAAAAAAATAATAATAAAAAAATAAACTTACCTTTACCTTTGCTGCTGCGCCGTCACTGCCTCTCCTCCGTCCTCTTCAGGTCTGCTACAGCACAGGTAGCACTCAGGCTTCCGGGCTCTCCCAGCCAAACACGACACTGGAGAAGCAGTATCCCGATTGGTCTGAGCATCCTGTTTGGATAACACAGCCCGATGGAGAACATGCCAAGTACGCATGACTGTTTGGCTGGCTCCAGAGGGCCGGCCAGACTGTCATGTGCACTTAGAGGAGTGTAAATCACTCCTTACTCTGCTTGGCATCACAGAGCCCCGCCCCCACCTGGCTCCAAGTGCCGCATAGAAAAATAAAATGATATTAACGTCCTGTTATTAGCATTTTCTTTTTCCTTTGTGACGCTGCTTAAATAGCAGTGAGGAGACGCTCCTCCGCCTTAGCGGAGGAGCCGCCACTGGAAGACCACCATCTCCAAGAAACACCAGCAAGGTCCCAAAAGACCTTCGACCTGCAAGATCCCAGTAGACCTCCTACAATCAGGGTAAAAGAATCGGGAGCGTGGGCCTTTTTGGTACAGACTGAAATCTGAACGAGTCCCCGTGAGAACAAGCGTGTCATGGGTTACACCTTTTTCTGGGCACCATTTGAGAATACCCAGCACGAACCACACAGGGTGGACATAAAAGAGACGAGGGGGGCAAGCTACCGCTGTGTTCTGTGGGAAACAGGCCCTTTGGATCAGCCAGACATTAGCTGAGGCTAGTTCCAGTCTGAGAAGCTCAGCAGAATGATTCCCATACCACTCATACATTCTTAGCGCAGTATCTCATCGAAAAGACAACTTTATGACCTTGCTTGCTCATATGAATTTTCTAAAAAACATGTCAGCATAGCTACTTGTATCAACAGATAATTACTTAAACAACCGGTGCTCTGTCGGGAAAAAAACAGCTATTTACAAAAAAGAAAAAAACTGTCACATAAATCACACACGATTGTAAGGCGGCCAAGAGGCGAATTTCTCCAGATGTCTGCTTATAAACAGGGCTTCCACGGCGCAGCTACCCTGCGCTGTTGGCAGCAGCAGCATCTCAGATGCAAGATGCTTCGTGTCGGTCACGGCATCGCTGAATCCGTGCCCGACAGGGAGGGGATCCGTCATTAATCGGGATGAACCAGGCCTGGAGGCGGCCAGGTGTGGGCAGCAGGTCCGCCTGGAGCAGGGCGTGACAGGAACGGGGCGCTCACTTCATGGGCGGGAATGTAAAGAAATTAGACTTCTCCTTGCTTCCCATTGACCTGCATTGTTCGAGCCCTGAAAAAAGTGAACTGAAGATGAACAAACCGGCCGGGGACACCGTATGACACCACCCACCAGGAGACTCCACAAACAGTGGTACTACAATGTATAATTATCTAAAGTGCACACAATTACACCATGGACAGAAAACACGCACAATGAGGCGCTGAGGTGAATTAAATGCACCTTTTACAAGCACTGTCATCGGTGTTAATTACATTGCTTTCTGATAAGAGCTGCTAAACTATTTAGCACCAGAATACAGGAAAATCTGACTCCACCAGGGAGTAATCGACCCTTTCTGAAAACTGACACATGCACAACATGTACTGAAATTTGCTTGGACAAATGATGAAACAAGCATTGGCATAGCCCACTGGTCTCGCCTCTGGGACCTATTGGTTTTGTAACCCTTTTAGCAGTGCTTAATTTGAGCCGGTGGTGCCAGTGGGGCCCACCGGCACTCATTATATGGACCGTAACTTATTTTTCCAAGCACAAGAGAGGGAAAAACAAAGAGGGGAAAGAAGGAATACGAGAAAGATGGAAAAACCATCACAAAATGAGAAAGCAGGAACCTGCAAGAGTGAGACAAAAGCAAAGGGGTTGTCCAATAGAGGATTAAAGAGGCATGAGGTGGATTCCACACTATGCAGCCTTGGTATTGAGGGCGCTGACATTTAATTGCGCAGGCCAAGTGCTTCTGAGCAGAGCTTTGGCCACCAACATTCATTCTGTAACAAATTAAGCACTGAATTTTAGCCACACAGCACAGCATTCCCAATGCATGTCTAAACACATTTTTTTTTAAAGCTGTTGATGCTGCAGGTCACTTTGTTTTGTAGGTGCGAGCACCAACAAAATAATGCAGCCACTTTTCATTTCGTTTTAGGTACCAATGGGATTTGGATCAATAAACAAAAAGGAAAAAAAAAGCAAAAGCAGTTTTTTAAAAGTGGGTGGAACATAACAGGGACACTGGTAGCCCAGTTTTTAAAGCCGGTGAAGGGAAGTAACACAAGGTGCAGATAAGAGGCAGAAACAACATGGCCGCATGTGGGCAAAAGTAACGTGGGGACATGGGTGGGTGATCAAATGGACGAAAGACAGCAACATGGAGCTGGAAGGAAGATAGCACCCAAGCAAGAGGAACACCTAGAAATAATAAGTTGCAATGGAAAGAAACATGCTAAAGGATTTCAATTAAATAAAAAAGTGAATTGATCTTCATGGACATTTCTTGTTTAGCCACAGGTTACCAAGTAGAATTTATCTGAGGTTAGGTATGACACCATTCACTGCTGAAGGTTTCGTTAAATAGTTTTCAAGAGTACATCGATAGTCCAGATCAATTATTTTATTTGTAATATTTTTGACACAACTATTTGTTATGCAGCAAGTATGATGAACCTTAAGTACATTAAACAATGTGTATACTAGTGCTGCTGTTTACTGACATCCTATATTAGTTTCTGTTACCAAGGGTGCACTCTTGCTTTTATTTTACAGGTTGTATCAGGTGAAGTCTGATTTCACTTTCTACGGTGGAAAAGGGTCATGTAACTGGAGATACAAGACAAAGGGAAACAGGAAAAAGAAGGCTTGAGTGTATAAAGAAAGGAATGAATGGACACAACTTAATGAAATGAAAATACTGAAATGGAACAAAAATAACATATCTGATGTTAATATAAATGGAAAATTGCTGCAATCAAAGACAAGAAATCAAAAAAATACAAACAAAAAAAAACAATAAAATGAAAGAAACATGGACTTGTAATTCAGTGCACTAAAGAAATGTGTCATGATTCACCTGAGAAAATTAATTCTTTGAAACTGGACCCCTCACAATAAGTTTGAACACCAGTGGTGGAATGTGGTGCATTGTAATGTGATTATATCGCAATCACAACCAGGGCCGGCTTTAGCGCTGGTGGCGCCAGGTGCGACAATCACTTTTGGCACCCCCACACCCCATGATAGCCTCCTCAGATTCTCTCACTACCACGGGCTAAAGTGCCCCTCATATGTTATTGCTAAACACTGCTCTCCCCCGTGATTTCAGCGCCCCCTCCACAGGTCATCGCCCAGTGCGGCCGCACCGGTTGCACTGCCCTAAAGCCGGCCCTGATCACAACTGGAGTATCATGAAAACAGCTACAGCGAGAAACCGAAGAATTGTGAACTCAATACATGGGGTGCTCCTCGGAAAGCAACTAAAAGAGGTAAAGTTTGTTTGAGAAATTTTACGGTGATATTAGAGTTGTTACTCAATGGAGAAACACATTAGACATTGACGCAGCACATCGTGAATGGTGAAACACAGAAGAGGAGTGGGGGGAACAGTGAAGCAACATAGGGGAAGGCGGGGGAGACGCCGAAGCAACACAGGAGGGAACGAGAAAGCAACAGTGGGTGAGGACTGGAGTGAGGATGGTGGTGAGAAGCAGTCAGGTCAATGAGAGAAACACGGGTTGCAGAGGGAGAGATGGATATTAGGGAGATGGCTCGAAAACCAACCCCACTACACACAAAAGAAAAAAGGTAATGCTTGATAAGCAAGCAGTAGAATCAGCGATGCCAGCCAATCAAGAGATTGTAAGGAGGCAGTGCTCCTTGGCAGGGATAAACACAAGATGGACAAGATGGGATATGAGTAAGAATCAGGTAAATAAGAGGCAGCAAGGAAAGTCAACCATCGGTAAGCAATGGGCAGGCTCCAAGCCCCTCCGTGGTCTCTGTAAATCACAATATACCTTGCAACAGACATCACATGCACTATCTAGTAGGTTCAAACTAAAAAGAAGCCAATTATCTTTATACTCAGCATACTAAGATCTGCAAAAGAGCTTTTAACCCAAGAGAGGGTGGAAAATGACTGGAGATGTAAACAAACTTGAGGTGAGGTCAAACAGGTGGTAGGTAGCAAAATCACCCAGTTGGACTAGAGCAATCTGGAGTGCACTGGAAGGGTTTCGCAAACGTAAGACTGAAACTGAAACAGAAATGAAACAGAGGAGGGATCTTATTCAATAATCCAGAAAGTAAGTATATGAGTGTGCAGAGCAGGATTATACTGGCGTACTAAGCAGAGGGTTTAAGAAGAATACATTAAGTTTTATTTGCACTGCTGAATCTACAGCGACACCTACTCTGGGCCCAGTTATAGATAAAGAAAAGCAGAACCAGTAAAGTGATAGCCACCACGATTGTGAACACACCAAAAGAGATAAGGTGAGTGATGCAAGGGCTTGAAACTGTATAGCTTGGAACAGAAAATGAATCAGCCATATTTATGGCCCAAAAGAGAAGGGAAGGCTACTTCTGAGGCAGTGTGGTCTAGAGCATGAGGGTATGATTTTTCTTGTTAGGATGATGCTTAAAAATTACAATGAACGTCTTTAGAGTAAGAGGCAAATGTGTGGCAACATCTCCCAGCAGTAGTGGTCAGGGGGAAGTTAGCAAAAAAAAGTACATTAATTAATTTTAAAACATCCATGGGACAAACATAAACAAATATTCCATGCATGAAAGCAAAACACAGAGCAGCAAATTCTGCAAAGTTGAAGATGGGCAGTGTAGATGTACCCTACTGTCAATGCCTATATATCCATACATTGTTAATATACCAACTATAGACACTTTGTACATCTAACACTCACAGGTTTGACAGCCTGGATCAACCTTTCAACCTTCCTAAGTCAATAAAACGAGCATCAACACTGAATGGATAATAGATATAGTGCAGAGTGTATACGTTCCGTTGCTTTCACGGCATCTCGATTAGTAAACTGTTCATAGAATTACTGCGCAAACCTTAAAACACGTGTTACAAAATTATTTAAATGTGGCGGGCATCAGAAACTACAAGGGAGTAAGATAGAGGAGAACTGAACAAACCATAGGATAAGAGTGAAAAGATTCCTATTTGTCCACCGAGGCCCTAACAGACCTTCCTTTTTAGTTGCCAAGCCTGAATCTCTAACTTGAGGTTGTTGTTTAGCAGTTGTGGCTCTGCCTGCCGCCCTGTCCAGCGCCAGGAAACCCTTCTGGGTAGCCGCGCACTTTATAAATCCCCAATAAAAAATCCCCCAATAATAATAATAGTAGCTAGGAGAGGAGAGGAGAGGGTCTAAGAAACAGCAGAGGAGGCCATGTCAAGTCCATGAGACTAAGGGAGTGAACAGGTACCAGGTTTGTATTAGGGTTATCATAGTACTCTGTCTCATCAGAAAGGCTCTCCTTACTTGCCCATATCATATGTAGAACACAGTCGCACTAGGGCTGATTTACAAGCTCGTAGGCTTACAAAAGACTTACATTCAGAGAACTAGAATTTTCAAGTGCATTTGACATTACCGAAGTGGAAAATTCCATCTACCTGGGAGGCATTTCTCCCAATGGAAGGGAAGATGGGAGAAAATGAGACTAGGCCGTGGAATATAGAGCAGGAAGTCTGTGTGACCAATAAAACCTTTCCACTCTGCAAACATTTGTAAATGAACACCAACAAAAAGCTATTGTGAGTGTGTTCAGGGGTGAGGAAAGCGAAGAGATCCTCACCACACCTAACAAGAGGGTAGGGAATTATGTTTAAAAATGCAGATCTTCCATAATAGAAAATCTACCAGCTATAGATCTTCCATAGCAGAAAATCTACCAGCTATAGGGTGAGGGTTTCCATTTGTTCATTTGGACATGTATAGGGCATTAGATTTCCAGGATATAAACCTGGATATAAAATAAAGATTTGAGACTAGACCCATTACTACTCGCCTCGATGTCCAACTTTCTCTATTGTTCGGAGCGACTGCCTCTTTTTTTACTATTTCCATTGCATTCATTTAGGCTCTCTCCTGGGAAACGGGCCTGACTTGTTCTGGAAGAGTAACACTCCTTAAAAATGTACTTGTTTATTTCCTATCATGATGGTTTTGGAAAGATTCATCACGTTAATAACATAACACAAGTAGCAGGCATGAAGTGTATAAACTAAAACGAGCAGGAAAATAAACAGTATGTCAGTTGGTTATGAATTGGTCTCAGCGGAGACACCTAAAGATATACAAAGTGATGAGATGTTTGCATTTTTAAAATTCCGTAAACAAGCCCGGTTATCTCAAAATCTTCTGCATTATTTATTTAAAACAGTCTCTGTATTGAATCACTAGTGCACAACAGAATGGGGTAAGGTCTATGAACATTTATACTAGCACAAACGCAAGATAAGTCTTGGTGGGTGGGTGGATGGATGGGTGTGGAGGAGTGGGTCTATGGGGTGGAGGGGTGGGTGGGTGGATGGGTAGATGGGTGGATGGACAGGGTGGGTAGGTGGATGGGTGGACAGGGTCGGTTGGTGGGGTGGCTCGGTGAGGAGGGTAGTGGTCGTGGGTGGGTTGGGGAGTGGATAGATTGAGGTGGATTTGGTGGATGGGCATGTGTACACACCCTGACCCACACCCTCCCCACGTGCTGAATGGCATTTGGTAAAAGATCACATATGGACACTCTTTTGGAAATTGCTGAAGGACACAACGAGGTAATGTTTGGAAAAGATCATGTTGAGGGCACATATATGAAAGTATGCGGCATTTCTACATTACAAACCTAGCCAAAGACAGTGGAGCGCTGTAAAGGGTCAAACATAATGATACTGTCAGCAAGTGATTTGAGAGGTAGCTGGCTTGTGAAGTGTTACTGCACCATGATGTAATGCTCAACCATCTACCACCATGATGTAAAGAACATTGATGCAACTTGTGGAACAAAGTGAGGGCACACTGAAGGTGCTGCAATATAAGCACACTGAACGCATGCCAGCAAACTCTACGGTCATGAAGGAAGAAGGTCTCATAGAGGGAACTGCTTTGCAAAATGCTGTACACTTCCTACATAGTGCACATTTGATGAATTAAGAGCACATTGAGGGCACTGAGCGATTGCACAAGGAGTTCAGAGTTGGAGAAAGAGGGTAATGAGCCCATTGAGTGCACTGTTGGAGGACAATCACACCAAATTAAGTGATGGAGGAAGCTCACACACATGGCATTGTTGAAGGGAACCAGCACAAAGTTCACTGGTGGTGGAAGTTCAAACGGAGAGACCTTCAGATAGCCTTCTAGGCAGTGGTATGGATTTTTTAGCCTTATCCAACAAGCCCAAATTGAGTTTGGGCTTCTGCCATACTGAGTCGTACAATAAGATTGTTTTATTAAAAGATCAGTGCCAGACAACGGGGGGCGGGGTAGCATTAACAACGCGGCCAGACGCACGCATGCCATTACAACGCAAGTGTTACCACACTTGCCTTTACCAAGCATATGCCTTTACCACACATATTCCTTTACCATGCATGCCTTTCCAACAACTTTTGTTGCAAAGGCGGTAAAGGTATATGCCTGGTAGAGGCAGTCAGAGCTCTAGATGTGGAGCAAATAGGCGGGGGTGGAAGGTGTTGGAGACTTTCTGCCCAGACTTCCTGCTTCCTTCCTGCCTGCAGCTTGGGGAGTAGTTGTTTGGGCAAAGTTGGGGTTGAGGTAGTTTTTAAGGCTGGGGGCTGGGTTTTAGGGTTCAGGGCGGGGGGTCTGTATAGTTTATAGGGCTGGGGCCGGGTTTTAGGGCTCAGGGCGGGGGGTCAGGGTAGTTTTTAGGGCAGGAGCCAGTTTTAGGGCTCATGGCGGGGGCTGGCATGTTTTTAAGGCTGGGGTCGAGGTGGTTTTTAGGGCTGGGGCAGTTTTAGGGCTCAGGGCAGTGGGCTGTGGTGTTTTAAAGGCTGGGGTTGGGGTAGTGTTCAGGGCTGAGGGCCGGGTTTTAAGGCTCACCACACATATGCTTTTGCTAATCATGCCTTTACAACGAAATTTGCTGTAAAGGCGCAGCCGTGGTAAGGACCGCATTGTTAAGGCATCAGAAGTAATCGCATGCATGGTTCCATCATATAACTGACAACAGGCACTGAAATGCCCACTAAATTATGTTTTATGAAGTAGACCCTTTTCCTCAAATTGATCAGAAAAGAGAATTAGTTTGTCTAAGATTATGTCAATTAAATGGCCACCCAGGAAGATAACAATTTACGATCACCAAACCTAGATTGCAGTTAAGAAATACTTTAAAGTTAAATGTAACAACCAACAAAATATTCAAGACACTTTCTGATGAGGACACACTCCACTTGAGAGTGTGGAAATAACCTGCAGCCATACGAACTTTTGGTTTGCCGCTAACAGAGGTTTCAAATGCAAAAACAACAATTGATGGACAGAATGCAGAACAATGTCATACATTCACCCCAGTACAGAGATCTGGGCCTAAATCCATCATTTTTTTGCTCACCATGCCATTCCAGTTTGAACCCAGCCATATGCAAATCAGTCTTGACCCTGTGCCCCATGGGACCAGTCCAGCCCGAACTGCCAAGCCAGGTCCTCCCTGGACTGGAAACAAGCATCCTAGGACCGGTTTCGGGCTTTCAGCCCTCGTCAGCCAGGATAGCTTGATTCCAGTGGCATGGAGAGCACGGGACTCACGTCTGAGCATACCCGTCCCACTCGGGGTGACAAATGCAAAAACAACAATTGATGGACAGAATGCAGAACAATGTCATACATTCACCCCAGTACAGAGATCTGGGCCTAAATCCATCATTTTTTTGCTCACCATGCCATTCCAGTTTGAACCCAGCCATATGCAAATCAGTCTTGACCCTGTGCCCCATGGGAACAGTCCAGCCCGAACTGCCAAGCCAGGTCCTCCCTGGACTGGAAACAAGCATCCTAGGACCGGTTTCGGGCTGATGACGGCTGATAGCCAGAAACCGGACCTAGGATGCTTGATTCCGGTCCAGGGAAGACATGGCTTGGCAGTTCAGGCTGGACTGTTCCCATGAGGCACAGGGTCAAGACTGATTTGCATATGGCCATGTCTAAACTGGGGTGGTGTAGTGGGCAAAAGAACGATGGATTTAACCCAGATCTCTTGACTGGGGGAGAATGTATGCATTGTCAGCATTCCGTCCATCATTTGTTTTTTGTAACGCTTTTCGCCCTAAGTGGGATGGGTATTCCCAGACGTGGGACCCGTGCTCACTACGCCACTGGAGTCAAGCTATCCTGGCTGATGACGGCTGATAGCCAGAAACCGGTCCTAGGATGCTTGATTCCGGTCCAGGGAAGACATGGCTTGGCAGTTCGGGCTGGACTGTTCCCATGAGGCACAGGGTCAAGACTGATTTGCATATGGCCATGTCTAAACTGGGGTGGTGTAGTGGGCAAAAGAACGATGGATTTAACCCAGATCTCTTGACTGGGGGAGAATGTATGCATTGTCAGCATTCCGTCCATCATTTGTTTTTTGTAACGCTAACAGAGGTTTCAGCAGCCATCTGGAGAAAGGTATAATTATTCACGATCAAATCATCAATGGACAAAAAATACAGGAGGATGAGATCAAATTTAGAGAAGAAATTTAAAACATCTGATTGGTCAATGTGTCACCTGAATCCAACTAGGTTACATAAAATTAGATTCACACAATCATTCTCCAGTAAATGAGTATCAATAGCTTCATTTATTGGCAATCAATTCTCATTTCAATTAAGATCACCAAAGAGCCAGGAGCAGTCATAGCTACAATACTCATTGTGAGTGATTAGCATACTCAAGAGGTGCTCATCATCTTCTTTGAAATAATCGCCATAGTATTCGAAAGAACTTTAAACAACGGCTGCTTGTTAGCAACAAGGAGGTGCGGCTGTTTATGTCTGAGCTCTGTTGTCACTGTAGTGCAGAGCATGGAGTTCTTGCTTTGTGACCTTTACAGTGAAATCCCAATCACAGTCGACTGGTCTGACCACCTCCAAATCCCTTCCTTACTTTTAACTTCAAAAAACATATTTGCAGGTTCTTGTGTAGGTAACACTAAACAAATAAAGTCCAAATGAGTCAGAGATGAACTCCTTTACAAAGAGACATTTGCCGACATGCTGGATAAGCTTGCTCTCCTGGACTAAAAAAGCCAAAGTATCTGCTCACCGGAACTCACAAGTCCTAAACAAGCAAAGGGAATCAATAAGAGTGCCAATGCCCCTCTAAAACAAATCTTGAAAAGTTACATACAGGCAGGAATGCCTACGGAAATCATATCTTTGATGCCAGATCCGCTTTGAGAAGACCCCAAATTAACTCTGCAAAAAATTGAGTCAGCTGGGTGGGACATTTTGAGGAAATGTATAACTTCCTATCCTCTGCAATCAGTGGGGGAACAGGTAGGATAGAAGGGAACGCTGCCATAAATGTTTATCAGAGGAGGTCAAGAAAGACATATTGGGGTTATCTAAGAACAAGGCCCCAAGCCCTGATGGGATTCCCCCCGACCTTTACGTACACAATGTGGAGGTTTGGGCCTCCATCCTGATCTCTCTTATTAACGCGGCTGTGGAGGCTGGCCCCACACAGTCATGGGCAAAGTCAATTATTGTACCGGTTTTTAAGTCGAGCCTGGGCAGCACATGTGCTGCTCTGTGAGGCATGCTGTATTAAGGTATGGACTTGACGCTCTGCCCACATTTTTCATTGGCATGTGTCATTTTCCTTTGTAAACTGTGGATTTTCATTGTTCAATAGGCTTAGTAGTCCATCCTTAGTACCGCCTTTTCTCATCTTGTAACCTCCCATAAGGACTGGCCCGCTTACGTGTGTTGTTACTCGTTAGGCTTTAATTACAGCCTATGGGCACTATTTCCTTGAATTGTTTTCACCTGCCTGATGTTGCAGGCAAGACACGATCTCTCCTAACACTTTATTATTTTTTTAAATAGCAGGACAAGCCATAGTGGCGGTCGTGCCATTGGTTTATTTGCGGCTATTTATTCACTATTTGGTTGTTGTTTTCAAGCGCCCCATGCAGCACTTTCACGTTATTAAAGGGGATCTTTTACAAAAAAAACAATTTTTTTTTGTGTCAACTTGATAAACAAATGCTTTTTTGGGTAAAAGCGCCCCATACCGCACTTTCACTTTAATAGTGGCCGCGGACTTTTTTTTTAGACACGGCTCGTCTAAAGAAAGGGGTATTGCCTCTATTAACTTGAAAGCTCGGCATGAGGTGCTTGTAAACAAAAAATATTTGCAATGCAATAGGTCTTGCATTTGCGAGAATTTAAGCAATTGTCATTTACAATGCCAATAGCTCAAACTCTCATGAATGCAAGACCTTGCAATGCTTGTTAAAATAAAATAACGACAGGGACAGTACCCATTGCTACAGGCCTATACCACTGCTTGACTCAGTGGTTATGGTGGTGGGGCGCATTCTCTTGAAAGGCTCTCTGAATGGGCAGAGACTAACAACGTTTTGTCAGAGGCACAGTATGGCTTCCGGTCCAGGAGGTCAACCGTGAATCAATGCCTGAACTTTTATCTAGTATGAAGTAAATATAATGTTGCAAGGACTGGCTCCATACATCTGGCATTTATGGATCTATCATCCGCATTTGACCGAGAAAATAGATCCAAACTCTGGCAGATTATGTCATCCTTGGGGGTAGATCGGGACATTGTTATATTTTTGAGGGACCTCCACAGGGACACGGTGGCAGTGGTACACCATTCGAAAGATTTAAAGGGATGCGGCAGGGCTGTATTTTGGCCTCATTGCTTTTTAACTTATACGTTAATAATTTGGAGCAGGTTCTATTTGATTCAAAAGTACGCAGTCCCCAGGTGGGGCCCCGGCATCTGCAGGTCTTATTATACGCAGATACGATACTTATAGCCAGAACCACCAGGGGCCTGCAGACCTTACTGGACTTGTTCGTTTATTTTATGGTGGAGTTGCATATATCGGTGAATGATAAAAAAAAATATTTCGTAATGGTCGCAGGCCTTGATCAACCAATTCAATTACTTTTAAAGTTGGCTATTCTCCGGTGCTAAAGACCAGGGAGTTTTCTTATCTGGGTTTGTTGTTCAACTCCTCCCTGAGCTGGCGTCCCCTGGTTAACAGGAAAAAAAGAGGACATTGGCAGGGCGAACGCCACTGTATTTAAATTTGCTACACGACTAGGCAGCAGACCCACTGGTGCTCTCCTACAGATTTAAATGGCTAAGTCCATCTCTAAAGCAGTTTATGGGAGTAAAATCTGGGGTTACACCAATCAGAAGGAGTTTCAAACTGTCGAAAAATGCTTTTTTGAGACGTTTTCTGTGTGTCCCTCAAAGTCCCCCAACCTTCTCAGTGCATGAAGAATTGGAATGGCTTATCTAACCGATATCACTGCCTTTTGGCCACTCTCCCTTTGGATAAATATCTGGACCAGGCCTTGGATCCAACTGAGCAAAGAGATTATCAAGGACTGTCTGGCCCTTGATCATTCCCTTCACATTTCCTGGTTTAAATATATCAGGGACTGTTTTTTTTAACTTAGGTAGTGAAGATTTATTTAAGAATCTGGATAGTATCTGCAAGCAGAACCACAAATGGGTAAGATAACACTTTTTAAGAAGGAGGCTGTTGGATAAGGATGGGGATGCTTTAATGAAGACCAGTGTTCGTCAATATGTCCTCTTGAAAACCGTGCCCTCTACCGAGCCCTACCTCTTGTAGGTCTGACGGCTTTTTACTCACTAGGTTCCTGCTGGACCTATTTCCCTTCTTGTTAGCCTATACACGCGGGGGCGAATGGGGGTATTAATTTTATGTTCTGCTGCTGTGACAGTAAGTTTCTGCAGGACACGCTACATTTTATGATGTTTTGTAGCTTCTATAAAGTACCTAGGAAACATTATATTCTCCCCGTACTGAAAAAGGCTAATTTTACTCAGGTTCGCTCTGCACTCATATACTTGCAAAAGCTTTTGGGAGATATTATTCTTGACATTCTTAGCTTTTTAAAAGTTGCTGAAGGTTGAGAAACAGCAGCGATTAAACCCCCTTGGAGTTTAGGACATTCGCCATCTTTTATATCTTTGTAGGACCTTTTTAACTGTGTATTTTCTTTTTTTTTTTTCAAAAACCTTTATTGAGAAAAATAACTGTATTTATTCTATGGATTTTTAAATTGTTGATATCGAGGATGATTTTGAAGTGTGTGTCAAGGCTTGCTTTACTTTTATATTTTTTATTCCAAAGACCGAATAACGTTTGTATTGATTAATTGATTCTGCAAAAAATGTAGTAAAAAAACTTTTCAAATTGTCAAACAATTGGCTTCCAGGATTGACAATCCCACAGCAAAAAGCGAGGAGTTTGCACACTTGCTTGAAGAGAAGAATAAAAACATTGGTTTCTTACTCACTCTTCCTAATGATGATTAGGAACAGATTCAACTAAACCCCAAATAAACTTGTTGTTGGTAGTCAATAATAGAGACTACCCACAACGTGCTAATTAACACCAGAACTAATATAAGACCCTTCTCCCATTATGCTGACCTTAATCTGGCCTCAAGATATCAGCCAATTCCTGGGCACTGGGTCCTAGCTCTCTCAAAACTGGCTAGGACAGGTTCCTTATGAAAAAAAGCTGCTGATCCAGGATACCTCAATTATTTCTGACAAGCGACAGGTTTACCCTTCCTTGAAAAAGTACTAGAAAGATGTAGAGTTAAACAACTTAAACAATTCCTTGATGAATTTAGCTTCTTTGATGACTTTCAATCAGACTTTAAGCGCAGTACATAGAGTATTATGCTCTAATTTGTCAATCACACTATTGTCCTAGTTGATAACGCTCACTCCTGTGTGTTCCTTCTTTTCCTTTTTTCATATTAAATTGTATTGCGTTTTCCAATACAGAACTAAACAGCAGACCTGTAAACATGAAAACTCTTCCCGCAGACTGTAAAGCAAGTCGGCTCTTTTCATGGCTAAGAGGTGTTCGTTATGTTCTCAGTATGAGTTAGAGTTTCACAATGAAATAAATGGCACAAAATGACACAAAACAGGAATAAGAAGAAAATGTAATGGAAAATAGTTTGTTGGTTAACATATCACAATTACCACTAACTTCCACTGAAATAAAGATTTTACAAAAAGGAAATTTTTTTGTACGAACATATCAAACCAATGAATTGGAAATGGAAGTCAGTGTCTGTTAAATGTGTGCGTACGTTGAGATTATGCCACGTTTTTTAAATGGAGCAATTATGTTTATTAACACGAGTTCTGCCATCACAATGCAAATACACAGCATGTCGCCTACAACCACGAGGGGCCGGCCGCAAGTAGATGTCAGATGCATAAATAATCATGAGACCACCTTCCGCCTTAAAACAGGGGTGGGAGCCGGCTGTTGGTAGTTAAGAAAAACAACCAAAGAGTGGACCTAAAGAACACCCCTCTCCCCCCAAATCTCCTTCCAGGTAAGAATTAAAGGTTAAAAAAGTGATCAGAATGTGAAGCCAAAATATGGATACAGTAAGAAGATGAGCGTCATATAAAAAATCCAAGTCTGGGTCGTGTCTGGGATCAAGAACAGGAGTCGTAGGTAAGTTGGGCATGACAGTTTATGGAACGAAGATGATAAGATCCGGATAAAGGGTGCCCATAGATTAGAGTAAGAGGTGCTTCCCAGGGCTGTCAACGGAGTCAGCTTCTCCATCCCCAGAACAAACCACAACTTGTACAGCCAAGAGGTGTGGTCTGGGACCCGGTCTGTGCCCTACAGAGAGAGTATAACTTGATGTGCAGCCCCCAAAGTGAGAGACATTGGTCTCCCCAGATAGAAGAGTCAAAAGCAGAGTCAATATTATCTAGAATTTGGTTCCAGTAGCGGGTGAGCTTCAGGCACTTCCAAAAGAGGTGAAGAAGGGATCCTGAGGCACCGCATCCTCGCCAGCTCTCCGCGGAACTCCCGACCTTCCACTTCTGGAGTCTTGATGGGGTTAGATACCAGTAAGAGGTAATTTTATAGGTAGTTTTGGTGCTAGCTATATTATGTGCTGAGTGGTGAACCCTGTAGAAAATAACCTCCTATTCTTTATCAGAGAGGGTTCTGTCCAGTTCCGCTTCCCATCTAAGCTGTCCTCTGGATTCTGGTAGCGGCATTGCTCCTCCCCGTAAGGAATAAAGTTCTGAAATAAGTTGCCTATCGTTAGTTTTGAGAAATATCTAATTCTCAAAGGGAGTTAACGGTCGCCTAGCATATTGCCGTATGTTATGTTATGTTATGTTAATTTATTTCTTCTATAGCGCACGGCTACTCCAAGGAGCATTCGGCGCTTTGCTGAAGAAAGATAACAGATAGAAATAACACATAGCAACCGCCAAAGAAAGATAGAGAGAAAGACACAAGTTATCCGAAAATACTTAATTAGAAAAGAGCCACGTTTTAAGCTCCTTCCTAAAAGCAAGAAGACTCGGGGCCTGTTTGAGAGAGAGTGGTAGTGCATTCCACTCCTTCGGGACTAGGTAGCGGAAAGATCTGCCACCCATCCTAGCACGCTTAATGGCCGGGACTGTCATTTTAAATAACAGAGATGATCTCAGGGCCCTGCCCGGTACATATCGGGACAGACGTTTCCTCACGTACTTGGGGCAAGGGCCATGTAAAGCCTTAAAGGCAAAAGTCAGGCACTTAAAACGAATTCTTTTAGTGATCGGCAGCCAATGTAAGTCTCTCAGAAGAGCCGTAGCACCGGCTCTTCTAGGGAGCCCGTAAATAGCACGGGCTGCCGAATTTTGGACCACTTGCAAACAGGTCAACAGATATTTTGGAAGGCCCAAAAAAAGGGCGTTTGCGTAGTCCAAACGCGATCCAACCAAGGCCTGAACAATAGTCTGAACAATAGTCTTCCTATGTTGAACAGACAAAAGAGTATCACTGCACCAGTAACCCAGTGCCGAAGCTGAAGATAAGATGTGTGATCTGAATTGGCCAGGGAGTAATCAGTCTTTAGTTGATCGATGGGGATACGTCCCTGGGTATCGAAAAGACATCCAATTCATTTACAGCTGTTATCTCCCCAAGAACAAAATGATTTGGGTTGCAACCCGGGGCAATATCAGGATTAGCAAAGATGGGGTTAATGGAGAGGGAAAGGGAAAGGTCATCAGGCCTGCTCTGACCACCACAGAGTCCCAAAGAGCTGGTTACCAGGAAAGAATAGGGTCCCCATGCCTTGTATTTAGGGGGAAGCCAAACTTCCTTCTAAATGTTGTTACCAGCCACCGCCTGGTCCATGAAGGACTGATGCTTCTCCAAAAGCAACCAACCCCACTCTACTATAAATCTAAGTTCGGCTGCTTAATAATAGCGGAGCAAATGTGGTACCGCCAGACTGCTGTCACGTTTTGGGCGGTATAGAAGGTGTTTGTGGAGGCGAGGTTTCTTACCATCCCGTATACATTTTTGATGTCTAGTTGGAGGGAAGGGAGTATCTGCGGCGAAGTGGACAAAGGTATGGTCTGAACCAAGTAAAGTATGAGAGGGAGAACAGATATCTTAACTGCCGCTTTGCGTCCTAGCCACGAGAGGCAAGGGAAACTCCAAATGGACAGGTCCTTCCGTGTTTGAGAAACGAGGGACGCGTAGTTAGTGGTCAATGTTCTGGAGATGGTCCGCGTCAAGGAAATGCCCAGGTAGGAGATGGTATCCGTCGACCAATCAAAAGGGAAAAGAGATCAAAAAGCGGTTTAATGAGAAGGAGTAGTAGCAGATTTAAAGTCTGAGATTTTCCCATATTCGCCTTGAATCCGGAGACCGCCCTGAAGCCTGGAGTTCAGCAATAATGGAGGAGACTGAGGTCATAGGGTCCCTGAGGGATAAAAAACCATTGTCTGCATACAAACTGACCAGATGTTGATCACCACCAATGGAAATCCCTGAGATATCAGGATTATCTCTCAGCCGTTGCGCCAAGGGCACCATATACAGCACAAAGAGAAGAAAGGATAAGGGGCAGCCCTGGCTTGTGCCGCATCGGATAGGGAATGGGAGGGATGAAACACCGTTGACCCTGACCGTAGCGTGAGAAGCACTGTAAATGCACCGGATCCAGTTGCAGAATCTATCGCCTATGCCAAACTTCTTCCGTAAGGCCAGTGTACACTTTTGAAGGCCTTTTCGACATCGATAGGAAGGAGTAAGGACTCCTTAAGGGACCTGTGTACCTTGTCCATAAGATGTAATAGGTGCTTGGTGTTGTGGCTACATTGGCCAGTAGAACTAAAACCTGCCTGGTCCAGATCAATCAGGCACGGCTTTAACTGATTAAGGCATTGCGCCAATATGCTAGTGAACACTTTTGTGTCGACATTAAGAAGATAAATGGGCCTGTATGACCCACAGAGGGCTGAATCTTTACCTGGTTTCAGAATTACCGAAATGACAGTCCCCCAACATAGAATTTGTAAGAGAGCCTGAATCGGCGAAAGAGTTATATAGCCTGCGAGTAAAGAGACTAATTCTTGACAAAAGTGTTTGTAAAATTGTGGGCTAAAGCCATCGGGCCCCGGGGACTTCTGTGGCTTCAAGCGTGATATGGCCGAGATTACCTCTTCTATACAAATAGGCTGCTCTAGAGCCATGACCTCCATCTCAGGAAGCGAGGTGAGAGTAACAGTTTGGAGGTAACTGGAAGAATCTCCAGTGGGGCCATCGGAGGTGTCATAGAGGGAGCCATAAATAGCTTGAAAGGCTGGTTTTCTTCCCTCGTCAGTGTTGGTCTCCATGGAGGACCCGGTGCGAATACTTTCAATCGATCCAGAAAAGATCTTGCTCCGCTGGTAATGTGCCAGCATGCGCCCACAGCAGTTGCTCCCAAAGTAAAATCTATGTTTAAGGCGGATTATAACATATTCCGCTATGACTAAATCTAAGCACTTAAGGTGGAGCCGGGCTTTCTCGAGCTCCCTCCAAATTCTAGGGCCTCCATTCATTCATAAATGGCCTTCAGTTTAAAAACTGTGCATACAAGACTTTGTCTTTTATCCCTACGTCGACAGTACTCAGTGTTGGAAGTGGCAGTTCACTCCCCACATACCACGAGCTTCAAAGTTTCCCACACAGATGCCAAGGAAACCTCACCCGTATCATTAGTTTGAAGATATGATGTAATAACTTTCAGAATGGAATCGACCTTTGTCGGAGAGTGGAGCAGGGAATCTCGTAAGTGCCAATGTGAATGCAGAGCTGGGGAAATTGGTGGGGCAATAAATGTATCAGAGACATGGGCCAATAGGGTCGGGTGGCTAAGAAGTGAGCAATGCCTGCATATGTTTAATGGTCGGCCGAATAATAGGTGTAATCGCTGGTTGATGGAGTTGGTGCCAGACGTCACGTAGGCCACAGTCCGCAAGACAGTTGTGACCAGCTGCGGTGAAGGCTCCTGCCTGAGTCGAGCGTTGACTAGAATGATCCAAGTACGAATCCATAAGTAAGTTCCTAACCCTACAAATCACTATAGCTGTGTCAGGGGTATGGAGCACAGAGGTCAGAGAGCTCATAAAGAAGGATTCCTGTCTATCATTGGGGCGTACACATTCACCAAAGTAAAGAGGTACACGCCTACCTTCAGTCGAAGTGCAAGCAGGCGCCCTTTAACCTCTGCTATAGTTGAGAGGATTTCCCTTTTAAAGCCCGGGAAAAGAGAACAGCCACCTCACCCCTCTTTGTGGGTCCAGAACACCAGAGATGGCATGGGAACCCGTGAGATTGCATTCTATGAATATCTTAAGTGAGCAGGTGTGACTCTTGAAGAAGATACATGCCATAGTGTTCAAGTAGGGAGAGGATGGCAGATCCTTTAATGGGATTGATAAGGCCCCTTACGTTGAGGCTAAGAATTTTAAGCTCTATGATCAGTGAGTGAGGGAGAAGAGTACTGTAAGGTCACCCATAGAAGTCTGAAAAGATAGTGAGCAGGGATACATTGTTCCCTCACTTTTCCATCACGTGACAGACAGAAAAATCAAGGCCTGACCACGCGAAAGGAAGGAGTAGAAACAACCCAACAATTCCCTCAAAAAAAAAAACAAAGAGGCAACTAACATTTAGTTGTAACAGTTCAACATTCGTGCACAGAGCAGGTAACGTGTAGTCCAGTCGGATATAGTTGGCTCCAAAGGAGGGTCCCTGGGGAAGAGACAGCTCATCTAGATAGAGATTACTAGGTCAGAGCAGTCACATCTCTGCCACCTACATTCCCATCTGCCGGAGAAGGGGCGAAGGAGAAAAGCATCAGTAGCATCAAGACGAGGCTGGTTTGTCAGTGTAACAGGAGAGTGTCTCTAGAAGTGATTTCCACTCCATTGCGTTAGTCACTGGGTCCAGGCTTAGACTTTCAGATAGATGTTCGACTTCTGAGGTCATGGGCTGGATGTCTGCCTTTCGGGTGAGGGGTCCTAGATGCCCTACACTTGGCAGGCCTCCACGTGGGATCATAACTGATCAAGTTTTTCCTAGAATTTGAAGATCATCTAGAAAGGATGGCCCCAGGAGTTGAAGATGCCTGCATTTAGCAGATGGGCAGTGAATGGAGGGAAGTCTTTCCGCTTCTGGAGGGTGATGGCTGCCAAATCTTGAAACAACTGAGGGGGTGTCCCTGAAATTGGAGCGGATGTGCCTTCCTGGCCTTGCGAAGAACGGGCCCTTTCAATTGAAAATCATGGACATACATCAATATATCCGCTGGGGAGCTGTTTGCTGCTCTAGGTGGACCCACGCAATGGAGCTGGTCAAGCTTCACCTCATCCTCTGCGGTGGCCCCCGAGATGTGGCGAAAGAGGGATCCAACTTATTTTCACAGGTCTGCTCCCTCAGCAGCCATAGGGACCCCTTGGATGCGAACATTATTTCACCTGGAGCGATTTTCTAGGTCTTTGGCATGTGCTTGAAAATCGATTTGTTGTTCTTTGAGGTGCAGTACCTCCAGTTGTAGTCATTCCTTATCCTCATCGGGTCCGCTCTCTTTATCTTCTAGTGCAGAGACCCTCTCCCCCACTTCATCTAGGTCTCGGCGTACTTCACATAGGTCAGAGGAGAGGTCCTTCTTGACCGGCAGTAGGTCATCGAGTAAAGAAGTGAATAAGGCTTACAGGAAAGAGCGAGTTACTGGGCTCTCTGTATCTTCAGAGGCAGGGGGGTGCTCCACAGGCCGTGTAAGCATGTCCCGGAGGGAGCAGTCCTTCTTGGTATGGGTGGAGGACATGACCACAGCGATGGTGCAGAGGATGCTGTTTGCGTCCCCTGTGGGGACCATGCAAGTCCAAAATATGAAGGGAGTCTAAGCATCTGTGGAGGCTGGATCAATTGAATATTCCTCCACCCCTGCACAGAGTAGTGTATTGTGTGGACCCCACGTTTGGCGCAGCAAAGAGGCAAAACAGGTAAGATCAGTGGGAGGGATATGGGGTAAATGCCTGAAGCTCGATGCAAAACGGGTTGGTCCTGGGTCCTCGCTTGCACAGAGCAGAGTTCGGGGTGTTTCTGATGTCCCACGAGGTGGCAAGGGACCGGGAGGAGGCCCTCAAGGTTAAAGGCCATAGCAGGCTCACCAGGCTATATGAATCTCCAGTAACCCCCAGTAGAAATGTCACAGGTATATATTTGAGGGAAACACAGCAGCTAGGACCATTGGTTTCAGGCGCTCAGCACAGACCCAGAGCCGGTCACCCTACAGATCTCACAACCAAGAGGACCTGGGCCTTGGTCTGCGTTAACGAGGAGCAAGTGTGGAGATCGGGGTGGGGGCCCAATTCGTACTGCAAGTATTGCCAGGGAGGCTCAGTGGGTATCTTTCAGGTCCCAGGGGAAGCTGGCTCCGTCGCCCAGCGGTGGGGGGGACAAAGCGAATGTATCTTAGTCGTCTGCCTTCTTGGCTACACCCCTTCAGCCATTTTTTTAAAAACATCATTGACGAACGATCAGATCATGAAGAAACCAGTTCTTCTAAGTTGAAATCTAAAAGTATGTTTCTAGCACCTTTGAGTGATAAAGTGTAAGCCATGGTGAATGTGGATATAAAGAACATTTGGACTTCAAACCCACAATGAAAGTAGCATCATTAAGAAACTTGCAAATGACAATGACTATCACCTTTTGCATGTCTGACAAAGGCAGCGCTTCGGTCATCATAGATACTGCATATTATGACACACACATCTCTGATAAAGGTACTTACATGAAAGCAGAAAAGAATCCCATCAAAGAATACTCAAGAATTTGAGGAATCTTTGGCGCTGGCGACCAACAAGGTGAGAGCTCAACAATTGGCAACACAGCATTGGCTCTATGAGACAAGGGATAGGGCAGGGAAACTGCTCGCGTGGCTAGGAAGGAAAGAATTGGAGACGGGATTGGTAATGTCCATTAAAGAACGCAATACTACACATACCACACCCGAAGCTATAGCAGGGGCCTTTGCAAGATACTATACTGATCTATTTGCAGCCAAACTTCAGACAGAGGAGACGCAAATACCCCAGTTCCTAAATACAATTGAGCTACCCTCACTTTCACAGGAGGAGAACAACAGTCTAGAGGGGGATTTCACGTTGGACGAAGTGACCAAGGCCATTGGCCGCCAAAAAGCGGGTTAAACTCCGGGTCCTAACAGTCTTCCGGGTGAATTTTTAAAACTAAATAGCACACTGTAAGCACCACACTTGCTCAATCTGTTCAAGGCGTCAAAGGAGCAAGGGATTCTGCCACAGGATCTCCGAATGGCCACTATAGTGGTCTTCCAAAAGACAGGGAAGCCCCCGGACGACTGTGGGTCTTATCGCCCCATATCCCTGCTTAATACTGAGACGAAAAGTCTGGCTACAGTACTTGCGATGCGTCTCCTGACTGTTATCACCCCCCTGATATATAGAGACCAGTCAGGTTTTATGCTGAAGCGTGCCACACGTTTTACCCTACGCCATCTGGCTAACTGGATGGACACGGTACAGAGCCGAGATAGCCCCCATCTTGACGACGAGAAGGTGTTTAATACAATTCATTGGCCCTTCATGAGATGCACCCTGGAAAAGTTGGGCTTTGACCCAGTATTCCGAGACTGGTTGGCACTGTTATACAATGCCCCCGAGGCTAAAGTCCGGGTCAATCTGTTTCTGTGAGTTGGCCGATCCAACGAGGCACTAGGCAGGGCTGTCCATATTGTTTGCCCTTATTTTGGAACCTTTGGCCTGTGTGGTTAGAACCCGCCAAGGACTAGGTGGCTTTGTGGACGAGTCCCGAATCTTGGAGGAGGAACGCATATCGTTATATGCGTATGACATTTTGCTCTATGTCACACACCCGGTCGAGTCACTACCCCAAATACTACAGATTTTTTAAGAGTATGACAGTCACGCTGGCTATAAGATTAACTGGAGTAAATCCACCCTATATCCACTGAGCAGGGTGGTGGAGCCCCTAATCTACCGGAACTGTTTACTACTGTCTACATAGGGGTTTACCTACTTGGGACTTTATATCACCACCGACCCAGTAGCTAGAATAGAACATAATATCAGACGAGTTCTTTCGACCTTTAAGGAGGATGTGAAGAGGTGGAGGAAACTCCCTCTGACCATTATGGGAAGGGCCGCTATGTATAAGATGGTGACGCTCCCCCAGCTCCTCTATATTTTGCCAAATACCTATTACAAACTACCGGAAACTGTATTCACCACCATTAACAGTTACATTTACTCCTGTGGGATGGAGCCCATCCACGAATAGCACTGCAAACATTACAACGAAATCAGTACATATGGGGGTGTTGGCCTTACCAGATATTAGAGCCTACTATAGAGCGGCCCATCTCATAGTAATCAATTAATGGAACCATGCGCCGGGAGACCATCCTACTTATAGACTGGAAAGATTACAATTCCGGAAACACACTCAACTGCACTACATATATGGAGGAGCAGGTAGTGCACGACTCCAACCGGCTACCCAACGAGTGCTGGAGGCCTGGAAAAGCAAATGAAATGGGATTGGAAGCCTACGCAGGAAACCCCTTTGTGGGAGGGTACTAGATTGCCCAAGATTAGAAACCTGTGGGCTTTAAGCAGTGGGATTTAATAGGGGTTTCCAAGATAGGAGATATACTGGAGGCGGGCTCCTTAGCTCCGTTCGCTTTGCTTCAGGCTACATAACAGCTTCGGGATTCCCAAGCTATTGCTTACCTCAGACTTAAACATGCCAGGCACGTGGAGGGGTTGAACACAGGGACACTGCCGGAGTATGCCCCGTTAGAAGGTAGGCTTCTACAAGAGGAGATTCTGACCCAAGCCATATCGTTGACATATAAAACGCAAATAAATAATATGCCTGACAAACTCGGTCCCCTTCAAGCAAAATGGGAACTTACCACCGGCCCACTAGATGACATTGATTGGGAAGCAGCCCTCATGCACCCACGTGAAGTAGCGATTAGACTGAGGCTACGGCTCATACAGTACAAGATTCTACACAGAACCTATTTTGATAGGGCACGCTTACACTCTATGGGGAGGGCAGATAACCCAGATTGCCTTAGATGCCACACGGAACGCGGTACATACACACCCTCTGTGAGTGCAGACGGATTCAATCTATTAGGAGAAGATAGTGAATGAACTAAATGATGTACCTGGGGCCCAACTTGGGTTAGATGCAAAGTTCCTCATATTAGGCATCCCTACGGAAGTCGATCTGCTGCGACACAAGCTCATGCTGGCAAACTTAGGGCTAGTGGTAGCTAAGAGAGACATAGCCAAATGTTGGGGGGCTCAACGACTTCCTACGCTCACGATAGAGGTCAAGTATGGATCTCTACATGGTTGCAGAGAAGGTGACCAACAATGCAAGAGGGTGCCCCCGGAAATTCCAAAAAATGTAGGCGCCATGGATAGAGTATTACGGCTTAGACCTAGACATGGAGGAAGGAGGAATGGACCTATCCCAGGGCAGGTCGAGCACCGGACCTTGATGATGGTGATATGTGACCTACTGCTGCCAGATGTACCTATATTAGAAATGAACCCATATATATGCATGTATCTAATGTTAGCCTCTGACCATGTGTTCTCTTTCAGAGAAACTGTTGCCTTGCATCACATCCTACTGCCCACTACTCAGCCCACATTGTGTATCAATGATCTTTTTGATTGTATGTTTCACTTGTTAAAAATCAATAAAAACATTTAAAAAAAGAAAAAGAAAATTGAGGCATCATCTTGAAGTAAGCCACAGATAGAGCGACTATTACAGAGAAGGAAAGAAGATTTTTAACGCAACCACACCTAAGGGTTCTGACAAAACTCATAGTGCCTAAAATTCACAAGAATGTGAATAAACCTCTGTTCAGGCCCATAGTATCCACCAGAGGCTCCATTCATGAACAAATAGGAAAATATTTAGATCAGCATCTACAACCAATCCAGCCAGGACTAGTGCGGGACTGGTATTTTGTTACATACCTAAGCTCAGTAGGAGACACCCCCTAGAAGACCATCAGAATGTTAAACGGATCAAGAATTCAGGACATACAGGAATGCGCGGATATTATTTATAACAAAACGACTCACCAACATAACACTTCTGCCTGCTACCAGTTACGCATAGCCCCGCAAAACTGAAGTATTTGTTATTCTGATTCCAACTAATCCCTTAAATCCTCTCATCCTCATTTGTACTCTAACTCAGCACTTGATGTATAATAAATTCCTTTTTCCGTAGAAGAGCTATCATTCTATACATAGTTCCAAAAATTCAATTTGTGATCCCAATCTTCCCTTGTTTCATTATTTATCCTGCAACATGTACTTTTTTTTTTTTTTTTCATTTTCTTCTTTGTTATTTCAGTGGTCCTGGTCTCTTGGTTTGTCATATGTAACGCTCAGACACCCACTGAGGTAAGAGGAGCACTAGACATAAACAAGCATTGGCAAAGCTATTAGATCTCACCTTTGGGACCTAATGGCCGTGCCAATGGTTTTAGCAAGATCTTATTGTATATTCACTGCATAGTTAAAATAAGACAAATACCTTTGAATTAGTTAATATTTGTAAACTCTCTTTGATTTAGTACAACTTTGTATTATATTTGACTTTATAAGTATTGACAAAGCCAAGAGGTTGCAGCTCTAAAAGCTAAGTTATTAGGTTTCCTAGTGCTCGTACGATACATGTGACCTCAGTCGCATTCAGAAGTCCGATTAAGACTGTGGGAGGGTTCTCGTGATGAGGTACTATTCAGAGCTCTGGAGTTGAGGTTGAAGGCAATGTGAGACAGTGAACCATAATCAGGTGCACCCAGTGCAGGTAAGAGCGGTAGGGAGTGGGTGTGGGGGGAGTTAACAGACGATGATGAAGGAAAATTACATTTAAAAAAAGCAAACCACTAACCTTGTGCTCGCCGCATTGCCAAGTCGGTGATGCAGTGAGCGCAAGGTAAGTGGTTTTCTCTTTTTTTTAAATTAAGTTTCCCTCATTGTCTCTAGACTCCATAAGCCCCACCCCGCCCCACCACTCTTACCTGCATGGGTCACGCCTGGCCATAACAGTGTTCAGATTATATGTTCATCAAACCTCTCTCCAGTGCACACATAGTGATGGTCAAACATCTATCATTTGCAATAACCAGTTCTAATTATTTACAACAAAATCATTGGGGTTACTTATTGTATTTCACTGCTCACAAGCACTCACAACGCCAAAATGTCTGACTTGTTTTAGGCATATGTTTGCTGCGTTATATGTCTGGATGCATTAGCCGAAATCCCACAACCAGGCACCTAAATGCTAGTCAGGCAGCATACTTTGTAAAGCTCAGGACAGTAGTTCACATGTTTAAGCCACGCCCATCGTTACTTAGGCCATGTCTCATTTAAGGAAACCACTCCCCACCTTTCTCATCCCACTTAAAGTACCGTGGACCAACATAGGCTTCTGTCTATAGACAGCTAAAATCTGTTGCACATGGTAGAACAAAAAATTATGATGTTGTAAAACTATGGAGTCGTTGGAGTCAATGTAAAACTTGTGGAGCAGAAACAAGGAGGGACTCTTTGTTCCTCTGTGGCACTCACTCTACGGCTTCTCTGAGAGAGCAGAAGCACAGCTGGTGTTATGTGCCAGAAGGGGGAGTTGTGCACTTCAGTGAAAGAAATCAGAGGGCCTGACCTCCTCGAATGAGATACCCTGGCCCGTGGTAGTAGGTCCCAGGGCTCTAAGTGGCACTATGTCTCTTTTGAAGTGGAGGTGCAATAATTATACCCCGGGTATGCATATCCATATGTTGTGCCCATCATTTGCTCCCTGGGGAATCCAAATATACTCAGCTTCTCTGGAAGTCAAGTGTAAAAGAAGAAACACAGGCGAGAACAGAAATGTGGAGCAGGGGGCAGAAGCAATACTGAAAGACTGGGTGGTGGAATCACAGAGGATGGGGTGGAGGAAGCCACAGAATGGCAGGGGGAGGCAACAGTGGGTGGGGGAAGCAAAAAAACCTGGAGAGAGGGGCATGGCTGGCGGCCGATGCGAATGGCGGTGCCTTAGTGATGCTCCTCAGCCCTCGCCGCAAAATCCAACATATATCCTGATAGACCCGAGTGCTTAGCCCGGAATTTAAGGTGGGAAGGTGCCTGCATCCCCGAGGCATCATCGGCGGCTTGGCGGTGATCGGAGGTGCCCTGCACACGCTTACAAACCCGGACGTGCAGTGGACGGTGATCTCAAAATGGCGGTAGCGCGGCGCTCTGCTGTGTGACGCCGGAGCCTCGGTGCAGACCGAGGTGCCTGTGGGACCCTGGACGCTGCGGCAGTGAGACTGCCTCAACCAATTTCAAGGAGAGGACGGCAGTGACGCAGAGCGGGTCCGACCCAGCGGAGCCTGCATCGGCTACGGAAGAGGCGGTGAGTGCGGAGCGGGAGTGCGGCGAGAGGAAACCCGGCCGGCCGGATTGATATTGAGGCCCCGGGTGGAGACTAAAGTGAGGCCATGCCGGGCGGTTGGCGCCCCTACCCCCTCCCCCTTTATAAGCGCCCATAACGGCACAGTGAGGCACAATCTGAGCACTTGATTAGAGTGGAAATAGTGGTGGAATCGGCGGGGAGGGCCGGTTCATGTGAAGCAGCCCAACCCCCACAGAACGGCTCCCATCAAAGCGGCAACGCATCGGGGGAAGCCTTTGGGACACGGCCGCGCCCAGAGAAGCAGAGGTGAGGGAAGAAGACCCTTGGGACACCCCGGTACAAGAGGGGGCCACACAGATGTCCAGCTGCAGTGAAGGGGTTACCAGGGGAAGTTAAGGCCTGAACCAGCACCTGGAGGGGACACTGAGCCACAGATCCTAGTAGACACCAACAGACGCTGCTCACAGTTCAGTGCCAGAAGCGAGTTAGTGGCCGCCTCCTGGGAAACCCGACAGGCCACCGAGGGAACAGCTTCCACCGGACAAGCGGCGGTGACTACCAGGGTAGGCCACAGGCGGTGAACAGGATCTCTAGCGGTAATGGCGAGTGGGAAAGGACCTAAAGCTTTGGCCCAAACCAGACTAGCCTAGTATGCTTGGAACAAGGCGGGAGGGGAAAGGGACACAGCACAAACGGAATCATCAGATGTACAACGCGGCCCCTCCCCACAGGTGTACCCCACACTCCACAACATCATGGAGGCCATCTCGGGGGTACGCAGATCCATGGACTTGGTGACGGTGGAAGTGTCCTTGCGCCGCGCGGATTTTTGCAAAATGGACGACAAAGTTAAAAATTTGGGAGACCCGACAGCTGCGTTGCAGGTGAACACATCTCCGCTCCAACAGCAAGTCAGTGGACTGCAAACGCAATAGGTCTTGATGGCTAAACAGCTGGATGACTATGAAGGGAGGGCACGGAGAAATAACATTCGAATTTTGGGGGTTACGAAGGGCCCACAGCAGACCTATATGTGGAGGAGTTGATCACCAAACATCTTCAACATAAGAGACAGTCAGGTTACTTCTCCATTGAAAGAGCGCATAGGGTGCCGGGAGGTCGTCCTAAGCCGGGGGCTCCACCACGCCCAATCATTGCGCGGGTCTTCAATTTCAGAGACAGGCACACAATCCTGCAAACGGCTAGCGCAAATCCCCCACTGAAGACAGATAACAGTGTGGTCACCTTTTTCCCAGATTATTCCTCGATGGTCCAGCCACAATGACTGAGTTTTCTGGAGGTCAAAAAAGAGCTGAGGCAGCGTGATGTGAAATATGCGATGTTATTTCCTGCGAAACTGCGGGTGGAATCGGAGGGGAAGACGTGGTTCTTCTCCACACCAGAGGAAGCCTGGGAATGGACGGAAGGGTGGAGAAGAGTCGAGGGCACGCGAAGAGGTCGCAATCGAGGAACCCGGACACCCAGCGGTGCACAACGGCAAGACAGGGAAGACGACGAACCTTCGGCCGAGAAGGGGGAGAGGACACGCAGTGGAACAGACTGAACCTCGAAGCGGGAAATACTGGTATCGATTGTTGACTACTGGTAGACAAAGACAGTGACATTGAGTGCAACATGCATGTTTATAATGCAGGGGTGAAAACAGGCACAGTGCATCACATAGTACAGCATGATCAATATGGCGAGGAGAGGGTGATAAGGCGGCCAGCCAACACCTAAGAGCACAATGGGGGGGGTTACGAGGCACTCTGCCTAGTTTGGGTGTGGGTAGTTTTAAATCCACGGGCAGGGGGGCAGGGAGGAGGGAGGAAGGGCATTTCTGGGGAGGGGGGCTGGGATGTTTGCGTTGCTTGAGTTCACGTGCCAAAGGTAACATTGGAGCATATTTCAAGATTGACCGAGCCGGTCGTATTACAGTGCAGAAGGATGTAATTGAAACGGTACATCATATGTGCATTGGGGTAGTCACAGGTGATCGCTAGGTTTTTTTTTCTCCGATCGATTGCAGTTCTCCGTATGGGGACGATGGGGTATGTAGGTTTGCACCCAGGGAACACAGATGGCGGGGGCTAAGAGGGACATATCACTATTAGTGATGACGTGGAATGTACATGGCATGGGGGACAAAATTAAGAGGGGAATAGTGCAGCAATACCTTAAAAGGCAAGCCCCTGACCTGGTGCTCCTCCAGGAGACGCATATGGTGGGCAATAAATGCAAGGCCATTATAAGATGGGGATACAAACTGTTGGTCCATGCGGAATTCACCTCAGGCTCCAGGGGAACAGGTATCCTGGTCAAAAAGAATGTGGCACTCACAGTGCAGCGGACATGGGCGGACCAGAGGGGCAGGTTTGCGGTAGCCGAGGTGCAGTGGGAGGGCAGGTCTTTAAATGTGGTCTCAGTGAACCTCCCTCCGGCAATGGGCAGGGAAGCGCTGGCGGATCTGGGGAAGGTAGTAGCAGATCTTCCATTGGGTACACTAATACTGGGTGGGGACTTCAATATGACGATGGATGACAGCAGGGACAGACATCCACCCAGACTATTGCCACGACCGCACACACATATGGAAGAGTTCGCTGGGGCCTTACGCCTAATGGACATTTGGCGTAAACTTCAGCCCGATGGGGTTCAATTTACATACTATTCCAATGCCCACAGAAGCTCCTCACGAATTGACTATTTCCTTACGCAATCAGGCTCTCTTGGCCAGTTTCAGAACCCCAGGGCTCTCCCACAGGGCATTTCAGACCACTCCCCAGTGACTGTAGAGCTTACAGTTTTTGAGCGCCAACCGCGCACCACCCTGACCATTAGCCCCTGGGTGCTGA
The DNA here is from genome assembly GCF_964204655.1 of Triturus cristatus. Lineage (NCBI taxonomy): Eukaryota > Metazoa > Chordata > Amphibia > Caudata > Salamandridae > Triturus > Triturus cristatus. The sequence continues at coordinate 497,458,774 of NC_140588.1, forward strand.
AGATCCCAGACATTAAAGAAGATCTAATTGAATGCACTCAGAACTACTTTAAAGAAAATGTAGACTCGGTAGACTCAGCGTAAACGGTGTGGGAGGCATTCAAGGCAGTGATCAAAGGGCAGGCCCTGGCTCTCAAGGTGGGTTACACTACACAACGGCAACACCATATAGTCCAGGTAGAAAGCGACCTCAAGAGACTGGAAGACGAACACAATATGGCCCCCTCCGATGACACTAGATACCGACTGCAGCACAAACAGGAGGAATACAAGTTCCTGACCAGAGAAAAGATACAGGCCAAACTCCTTCATACCGCACACACACTATACAAACTAGGGGACAGAGCTGGGAAATTACTGGCATGGCTGGAGAGGAAAGAGCAGGGGAGAGATGGGTGCCTCAGCTGACTCTTGGGGATTGGTCGAACGTCACACACCCACTAGATATAGCCAATGCCTTCGCCACTCACTTAGCACAAGTTTACACCCCGTCCACTTCATACACCTCTGAGGACTCCCGCCAACTCCTTGCAGACAGTGACATACCGGTATTGTCGGACAAAGAGAGAGAAGCATTGGAGGGGGATTTGACAAATGTGGAGATTCAACAGGCTATGAGCAAGATACAATCAGGCAAAGCGATGGGCCCCAATGGTATCCCTATATAATTTTTGAAAGTGGCTGCCACACAGGTGACACCTCATTTGCGGGCAGTGTTTGAAGAAAGTTATGAGAGGGGTCTCCTGCCGGCGGACCAATGACTAACGTCCATTGTAGTAATTAGGAAACCGGGTAAGCCTGCGGATGCTTGTGGCTCCTACCGCCCGATTTCCCTGATCAATGTGGAGGCAAAGATCTTAGCTAAAGTCCTAGCCTTACATCTAATAGCGGTCATTTCATCACTGGTTCACCTGGATCAGTCGGGCTTCATGCCCTGGGGGAACACAGCGTTGAACATTAGGCGCCTAATAATGTCATTGCCCGTCGAGAGTTTATCGAAGAAGATGCTTTGATCCTCTCCCTGGACGCTTCGATGGCATTTGATTCCATCGAATGGCCCTACTTATTCGAAGTCTTGAAGCATATGGGTTTTGCTCCTAAATTCGTGGGGTGGGTGAGACTACTATATACAGATATTCGGGGACAGGTATGGGTAAATAACCATACATCCAGGTCCTTCCCCCTAGGCAGGGGCACCAGACAGGGTTGCCCTCTATCCCCCCTGTTATTCGCTCTGATGCTGGAACCCCTCGCGGCATAGGTTAGGCGAGAAGCTATGGTACGGGGCCTGAAGTGGGCGGAGGGGCACGATGACAAAATATCACATTATGCAGATGATATTCTGCTTTACCTGGCATCCCCCTATAAATCCCAGCATGGGGTTTTGGATATATTCGCAAACTTCGGAAAATACTCGGGATATGCCATCAACTGGAGCAAATCAGTGCTGTTCATCTTGAAAGGTAAGGCCCCCCGATTGCCATTGGGCTGCACGGTGGAAATCACCTCGGTAGGCTTCCGATATTTGGGGATCTTTGTGACGCCGGACCCCCAACATTTCTACGATCATAATCTTGCGGCCCCCCTGATCCGGCTTCGAGCGGATGTCAAACACTCTCGCTCTCTGCCTCTATCTCTGGTGCGGCGAGCAGCCCTTTTCATGATGATGGCCCTTCCCCGGTTGTTGTACATCATTCAGAACTGCCCCCACAGGGTCCCAGATGCCTATTTCGCCAGAGTGGAGAGCGAAATCCGCACGCTGTTGTGGGACGGTGGATCCCCTCAAATAGCCATGTAAAAGCTGACTAAAGGGTGGTACGATGGGGGTATTGACCTCACCGACCTCTGTCTTTACTATTGGGCAACGCAGCTTGTGGTGGTGAACCACTGGATCAACAGATCTCCGGCAGATCCGGCATATATGCTGGATAGGTACCAGATGGGACGATCGGGATATCTGGAGGCACTATACTCAAAGACCCGAAAAGGTTGGTACGTTGACCCCACAGCTCACACGGTAATGATATGGCACCTGGAGAACTCTCGTCTGGGATGGGCAGGGACCCTCACCAAGGCCACGCCCCTCTGGTGCACTCAGAGACCGGGACTCCTAGGCAACCACCCCGGGTTTGATAAGTGGGACATTATCGGAATCTCAACAATAGGAGACTTGTTAAAAAGGGGGGCGCTTCTCAAATTTGAAGATCTACAGAGAACGTATGCTATGGCCAGAAGGGAGGTATTCAGATACCTACAGGTCAGACATGCCCTCACGACAGCTATCCTTGACATGGTGGACATCCCGACTCGTCCCCTTTGGAGGATGGGTTACTTGACGGTCCTCTGCCTACAAAGGCCATATCACTCACATATAAAAAACTATGTAATAATCTACCGGACACTTTTCATAAACTTCGAGAGAGATGGCAGGTGGACTTAGGAACAATGGATGACGATGAATGGCAGTCTGCATTGATGTCACCTCAGGAGGCAGCCATAATACAGCGACATAGAGTTATCCAACTAAAACTTTTACATAGATCCTACCTCACGGGAATGACCCTAGCAAAGATAGGCTCCAGACCTGATGCATTATGCCTTAGAGGATGTCAACAAGACGCATCCTTTTTCCACATGATATGGGAATGCTCGGGGTGAGACCCCTATGGGAGGGGGCCACTGAAAGTATCCTAGAAGCCCTGGGAAAAGAGCATACCCTTACACCTCGGCTGGGTATACGAAATATATGGGAGACGACTGACCTTACGGACGCTGAACAACAATTCATGACATTGGGTTACACATTGGTCAAGAGGGAGATATCGAGGAAATGGGGGGTGGCAGACAAACCCTCGCTCCGGATGTGGTCCAGGGAATATGACAAATGTATGATTGCGGAGAGGGAGGTGTTCAAAGTGAGAGGGTGCCCCAAAAAATGGGATAGAAAGTGGAGCAAATGGAATACATATCAAGGTGAACTGTGTGTGTCCCCAACAGTGGAACTAGAATTGCAATGTTCAAAATGAAGATCACGAGATGTCCCCTGACTATGCTTCAGGTGTTACATGGTGAACTGTTTTGTATGATGAAATATGCCAATTGTCTCTTGATTGCATACGTGATTTGTTTTTGTTTAACCTTAATAAAAAGATTTATTTTTTTAAAACATGGAGAGAGAGCAACGTGGAGTGGGAATGAAAAATAATTGAGCATGACAGCGATGAGTGGACAGGGGAAAAGCATATGTGCAGGAGAGAGAGAGTGCAACACAGAGGGGGAAGTGAAGCACAGTAGAGAGACAGGTGGAAAAAATGAATAAGGAGCAGTGGCAGAACACATGTAATGCATCCATGCTCCAAGGAAGAGACAAACACAAGAAGAGGAAGGAAAACCCACACATGGTAATGAATAAGAACCAGGCGAATAGGAGTGACAATGAAGCCAACCAATGGCAATGGACGGACTCTAAGCCCCCTGTAATCTACCAATATGTTTCACGAGAGACAGCACATACGCTGTATAGTAGGCGATACCTAATTATAATTAAATAAATAAATAAATACACCCGTCAGAGAAACAGCAAACATAGCTTATGATGAAAAGGATTCTCAATTCTTCTATATTCTAGTTGAATTGATTTCCACAGAAATTACAACAGACAAGGCAGCATTCTAAAGAAAATAAATACAAAACATTTAAAGAAAAGAAACTTGGTAACCAGGATCAATGTCAGTACATTGATGTAACAAATACAGATATAACAGCTGTATCAATTTTTCTAAAGACAATAACATTTTACTTAGGGTAATTTAGGCCAATTATTTTAACTAATGGTAAGTGTTTACTTAATATTGTTTCATACAATGTATAGGGTAAGGCTTGCGTTGTTAGATTTAATGCAAGAGCTAGAGCATGCGTAAGGACTAGGCAGCGGCGGTGTCTTCACTTGGGTGGGGGAGCACCGCTTCCCCACCCGCTGCGAGCTGCGCAGGAAAACATAAAATGGTAATGAATTGAATTGAATTGAAATAAGCTTTATTTCGATAAAAGCATATCTTAAAAAGCACATACAAATGTAACATACAGAATAAGCACAAACCGGAAAAGTACAGTAGCATCCATAGATCCCAGGTTATACAGCAGAGGTTTAAAAAAAAAAAAATACATATAAACACAATAAATAAGACAATTTAAAAATGATGGAGGATATACAGGAAGGGATCAGTCATCCAGCTTAGCTAGAGTCTGTGAGGGCTTTAGTTCTCAACAGCCAGGACCACCTCAAAAATTTTGCCAGAGCACAGGCATAAAGGGGTCGAGCATCTGATTTAAGGATACGCAAAGCTATGCGGTGGTCACGTGTTCCCAAAGTTTTACATAAGGGAGTGAGCCAATAGGATCTTGGGTTTCTGTATTTCGGGCATGCAAATAAAACATGCGCGATCGATTCAATTAAGGACTCACAGAAAGGGCAATATGGAGATGTCTGAGAAGGGGGTTTCCATCGTGCAGTCAACTCACGGACCGGAAGAGTGCCAATCCTGAACTTAATATAGAGGGATCAGTCATACGGCTTTTGTATTACGTCAAAGTAGGGTTCATAACACACTACATCTTTAATCGTGAGGAATTCAGTAATTCTACTGCCGCCAGAAGGATTAGAGTCTCTTTTTGCAAACACCCATCTCCAATAAAGCTTCTTGAGTTCAGCTTTTGGGGGGGAAGTTTTCTTGTCCCATGCTTCTTTAAGGCCAAGATCCATAAATAAAGTCTTGACTTCTTTCAACCACTTAATTTTATGCCAAGAAGGGATAGATAAAATATCAGATAGACCCTCTGCGTATTTGGCTAACTCAGGGGTCCGCCAAATCCGGGCCCATAGGAGTAAGGGGCGTACTTTTGCCAAGTCTTTGATTGAGTGGCACCCTAAGTCCATTAATAACGGAACCAAAGGTGTGCTCTGTGGGAGTGCCAGTAATTCTTTGAAGAAGCTGGATTCGGACTTGCCAAGCTCATCAATATTAGGTAATGAAAAGATTTCATTGTCATTTTATTTTTCCAATGTGTGCACTTGCAGCAGCGCCAGCCCCGAGACATGCGGACTCCTGGACAGGAGCAGTGGCAGGCTGGATGCTCCAAAGTGCACATGTTAGTTTGGCTGGCTGTTTTGCGCTCCACCTTTCTCTGCAACACTCCACACCACTGCACTTTACGCCACTGTACTCTGCACCAATCTACTCCACGGCACTCTATGCCATTGCAGCCTCTGGCACTCTACTCTGCACCACTTTATGCCTCTCTACTCTACTCTGCACCACTCTGCTCTATGCCACTGCACTCTGCTTTGCACCATGTGCTGTCTCTCCAAGACTTTTGTATACATACAGTGGGTTTACGGTCCCCCCATAACTTAACGTTGTTAGCTTCAGCGTTGCTCTCATTTGCTTCGCTCCCATTTGTCGCAGCATGCAGGCGTCATGTCCTCTTATGTTTGGCCCTTTCCTGGAGCATTGACTAAGTACTCTGTCCATCCACTGCTACGGTTTGTGGAGCCACTTTTATTTGTGTTCAAGCACTCATATACTTATATCTTGTGTTTTTCGCCCATCTCCCATTTCACCGTCAATGTAGTTTCCAATCTCTCTAACCCGCGCCCCCTCCATATTGCTCCTATTCCCTCCCACTCCCCTGCCCTCTACGTCATATGGGAAAGAGAATATACTTATCCTTGTACTGTAAAGTGTGGCTGTGATGCAGAATTACACCAATGTTTACACCACTGCACTCTACTGTACTCGGCACCACTCTATTCTACATCACTGCACTCTACGCCCTCTACTCCACTCTGCACCACTCTCCTCTATGCCACTTCACTCTAGTTTGTACCACTCTACTCTACGCCGCCCCACTCTACTCAATTGCACTCTGTGCCACTGCACTCAGCGCCAAAACTGTCATTTTCTTCGGAGTCAAGATGCTGCGGTGAAGGAGGTAACTAGAGGAAGGGATCCACATCGGAGACTGAAGAGAAGAAAAGTAAATGGGTGAGTATGCACCCCAACTTCTTAGTTTCCAACGACTCAAAGCAGGCAGTCCCACCGCCATGGTCGGCTCGTGGGAAAGCCAACTTGTAAGTAGGATGTTGGAAAAACTTCTCTGTATTGTCCTATGGCAGCTGCTTTCCCCTGATCGACGCCGTGGCGGTCGGGGAATGGCCATAGGTGTCAGCTGAGCTCTGGCGGTCTATAATTCAGAAATCCCACAACATCTTAATGCGGCAGTGAATCCAACGCCGACGCAAAAGCAGCAGTGGGACCGACAAACTAGTAATTAGGCCCTTAGTCTCACTCGGTGGGGCCCAAGGTGCACATATTCCATCATTATGGGAAACAAATGGGGCGGCCTCAAGGATTTAACGGCAGCAGGCGTTCCTTGAACTGAGGAGTGGTGGATACTGGAGATGGAGCATTTGGTGCTGTGCTGCCTCCCCTTGTGGATGGAAGAAAGCTGCCGTGGCCCAGGGAAGTCCAAGATCCCGAGGACCCTCCTTAACTTGTTGGTGAGCAAGAGAGAAAGGAGAGGCGTGCCCATGCTACTCCGAACGTATTGCCTGAGACACCTGAGGCCCGACAATTGTAGCTATGGAAGCTTAGCAATCAATGGAAGAAGTGGTGGGTAAGGAGTGAATTGCAATGCTTGCCAGATTGTGCTATGTGGTGCTCTGGCCTGGAATAGACCCTGCATTGTATGAACCCTGGAACTCCCCCACAACCGGGGGGTGCAGGCTGCACTGGGAGATAAGAGAAGGGATTTATGTCTGCCCATGGAGCCCTGCAACCTCTGCACCTTAATCTCCTTGAATGTGTATGACACCATTGACTAACAAAGGAAGTCATAGCTCTGCAAGCTGTCACATAACAGCCTGTAGGAGGCAAGGGCAAGTGTGTAGTGAGGCCTCCGCTTTACCAGCTTCAGCGGGAGCACCACTAGACAGATTAATTCATTTTTTTTGGCCCTTCTTAACTTTGATTTGGCACTCGAAGCAGTTTAGTAACACAGGCCCCCGCAGTCCCCGCGGTGTAGGGGGCCCCCTCAGCACAGTACTCTGGCCTGGGAGCTCCTGAATAAATTCAGTGCGGGGGCCCCTCCATGTACCTTGCGGGGGAGCCCCCTCGAGTTTAGTTACGCCACTGACTTGAAGGACACGAGACAAAAGCTGGACCTAATAAATGATACTGAAATTAAGAAGCCAGCATTCATTAGGGGAGGGGGCCAAAGATTGTCAAGGAACCAAACAAGGTTACAGAGACTAAGAGAAATAACAATTGCAAAGAAAAAAATAAGTGAGTGACAGTTGGAATAAGATTACTATAGAAAGAAGGAAACATGAATGCAAAGTTTGAACGAAAGTCTGGATGGAAAAAAGAAAGCCAGTTGGAAAGAAGGTTGGAAGGGACATTGAGAACAGAAGACTTTTGGGTAGCACATGCCTACATCGCCTTTCAGGAAAATATATAGAAGGTCCTGAAAGCCTCCATTAGCCAGACTGAGCAGGAGGACTACTTGACCAACCCATAAATCTTGAGGAAGTCACACTGTCTAAATTGATACACCCTGATGGTTTTGCACAGCAGTTTAATAAAACGTTACATCACAATCTCACCTCTGTTGATGAGGCTATACAACATTTTCTCAGAATCTGGAACTATGGCACCCTTTATGCTGAGAGCACAGTTAACAGTCATCCCTAAACAAGAAATTGGTGCAAAGTTTGTCAATGTCACTTTTGAATACAGATGCTAAGCTGTTTACTGGAATTCTGGCATCCTAACTGAGAGTAGTACTACCTGGATTGGTGGATCTGGACCAATTTTGATCTGTTCCCAGATGAAACTGTGGGGACAACACTAAAAGGATATTCCACCTGATTAACACCATTCAGAAAACACAAAAGATAGTGCTACTGTTGACTGTGAAAAAGTGCTTGATAGCATTAGATGGCGATATCTCTCTTGAAGACACTGTAGGCGTTTGGATTTGGGTAGAAATTTCGGAAATGGATTCACTGAGGATATACACATCCAAAAGCTCAAGTTAGAATAGACAAAGGCCTTTCTTCACTAATAGAGATACATAGAGGCACCAAACAGGAATGCCCCCTCTCTTGTTCACTTTAACAATGGATGCTTTAGCAATGACGTGCATGGGAATGGAGAACAAGGAGTTTCTATGGGCGGAGACATACATACCTTTATGATGTAAGCAGACAATTTTAAGTTAGGGGTGAAAAACCTGACAGGCTCCATCCCAGTGGTGTTCAAAGAACTGGAGGGATGCAAAGAGGTCTAGGGGCTTAAGATCAAGGTAACCAACTCTTGGATTCTGAATTTCTTTGTCTCCCCACCAAGCAGGCATATGGTTTGAAGCCATTCCAATGGGCAATAAAAGCTGTGGCATGTCTGAGACAGGAAGTTTATATGATGAACTGGGAGTGAGGTAGTTTGAATATTTCATACAAGCATGCAGTCTACTGGATTATAAACGATTTAGCTATCACTGGGTCTTGTGTGCTTCTGATAGACCACGTGTCAGTTGGAGACTGGCTCCATCTGAACACTGGCTCATTACAAACCAAGGAGATAAAAGACTAGTATCTGATAAATATAAATTCCTCTTAATTACAACTCAAGAGGGAGAACCTTGCAGCAGGAGAGATGTGTGTTGGTAATGGACCAAACACTTTTCGATAAAGAATGGGAGGAGACTTATTTTTTACAGAGCACACACAACCTCTAGGTGCATGGCATTCAGGAAGTAAATAATAAAAACAATGTTGTACTAGTACCAAACAACCATTCAACTGCATGCCTGGAATCCCTGCCGAACAGGTGCATACTTGTGGGTGAGTGGAGAAGTGGTAAATCTTATACATCTGCTCTTGCTCTGCCTGAGATTGCGCCTGTGTCAGTGGGAGATACAGGATGCAACAGACTCTATGTTCGGAGTCACCATCCCAAGATTACTAGAATGCATGCTACAGGACCAAGCTAATAAACAGACTTACCCACTGTATTACAGGGAGGGGCAAACTGGTATCGCTTGTGTTGTGTACAGCACAACAGACTTTTAACGGTGCTTTATGGGAAGACGCAACTTCTAGACTTTAGGGACCAGACATACGGATTGGGGACTTTTCTGGTGATTGAAAAGATTACTCTAACTCTAGAACAGAGGAGGGACGAATTTGGCGAGTTGTGTCTACCATTTCCGGCAAACTTGTCCCCGGAATACAGAGAACCCACCTGCCCGATTGTGCTTAGAGTACTGTAAATATTTCCTACGGAGAAGTAACAAGGGGTCAATGGATGGGAGATTGATGGACCCTATGGAAAACTGGATAAGGTCATCCCATGTAAGAGAACTAGAGCTCAACACATTATGGAGGGGATGGGAGTTGTTGATTGACACCCAGTTACTATAAAGCTGTAAGTCGCCACCAGTTCCTAGTTGTAGGCAAGCATTTCTTTGATCTTAACAGCAAAACTAAGAGTTGCTCATAAACAAAACACAGGTCTGTCAGAGGTACCACTACATAGCTCATGTTTGTACAAGTTCACTCGAGGGATATCTTGTCTGGGCTGATTGAAGCACCTAAATCTGCAACTGGGAAGGACTGAGAAGCGGTGCTGCTTTCTTGAGGTTCTTTGACTCGAAAGACTATTCTGTGGACCAATGAAGCAGGTCTTGTGTTGATCCTACAAGGAAAAACAGGAATCAGGGCTTTATCCAGAATTGCCAACTACTGTCGACTAGTTTTCCCAGTCCAAATGACAGAACCAACTTCAACATCCTGGGGAAACCATATGACCAGATGGAACAGAATTTCTGGTTGTCATCAAGCCTCTTGGACCTATGGCCTGATTCCAAAGGGACGTTTTTGAAGTTTGAAAACAATTTAGAAGCAAAAAAGATGATGTTCAACTTTTTCCAGAGTTGAGACTTAGGCATTTTTTCACAATTTGAGGACTATGACAGGATTCCACGTTTAACTGAATAGGCATGACCTGAGCCAAATCATGCAAACTAGGACGACCACAAAGGCCTCCGGTTTCTGTTCTACAATGTTAGTTTTCTAAATCTGCTTAAGTAACTGAGCAAGTGATCCAGAAAATCTAGTAACTAGGCAATAACCCAGTGTTGGATTAAACCCTGTGGAGGCCCCTAGGCAGTTGAAATTTCGGGGCACCCTTCGTAAATTATCTCCTAATACCCGATGCACCCTATTTTTTCACAAACCGACAGCTGCCAGAAGATGAGCTTTTCAGAGAGAAACTGTTATGTGGATCTGATGTCTCTGGTTCATGTACTTTGAGTTGTTAAAGAGTACATTACATTAATACGGTATTTTCTCTATGGAGTCTTTAATTTAAAGTTTTCATTTCTTTGAGCTAATATTTAAGAAAGCTTGATTGTCATTTTATCTCAAGATCAAATCAATATTAATTTGATCTGTTGCCGCAGGCCCCTAAAAGAAGTGAGGCTCAAAGGCCAGTTCCTACTTTGCCTATTTGGTAAGCCGGAACTGGCATAAACATTTTCCGCGAACATCAGGTCGGACAGTTCCACGTCACCACGAATCGAAATCATACTGTGGTGACTGGGATAGCCACAAAAAATGTAAATTCTTCGGGGTGTCGGGCAACGAATGCAAAAATGTGGTTAAGCTCATTGGTTGCATATTAACAATCACTATTGTCAACAATAAATGTGAAAAAGCAGCTATTTTGATAGATTTCCTTACTTTTGAGTATTTCTAAACAAAAAATATATTTAGGTTTTTGGACAGACATATGATTACCAATAGTTTTTGGAACTCTTAGCAGTGTCACCACATTTTGTAAACTTAAAAGGACACTGTTTTCAGGAATACTTATGCTTTAAAGAAAATGTTGCTATGAATGTGTTTTCTTCCATGCAGGACAATTTGTATTTCGTGCACTTGCATGCTTCTATCAGGGAAATTGAGCCTGGTAGCCAAGTCAGGGCAAGGGTGAGAGACTCGATTCTCTACAATCACATGTAATATTTCCTGTGTACTTTAAATAGTGTTTCTCTGAATAAGAACAGAAACAAAAAGGTAACACAACAGAAAATGGAAGGAACTGACCGATAAAAAAGACAATCTGAAATAGGTTGAGTTCAAGTTTTCCCATGGGAAATTGGAACGGTCATCACTCGAGCTTTGCAAGAGTAAGTAAAATGATTTGTATTTTTAAGTTTAGGAAAACCCCAAGCGTCAATAGTCCTTGCACGAGCACTGCAAGCCAGCAGCTTTCCAGCACTAAGCGGTTAGCTCATTCCAAATATGTTAGCATGTTGTTTTTCTCTGATGATGTTTTTGAGTAATTTTTCGTAACAAATATAAACAAAAAAATACTACTCCGATTTCATCTTAAATGGGCTGACCCAGTAAGACATTTACATAGGCACGCTTGCTTCTACTTTTGATGCAAATTTCTGACTTTCTTGAAATTCATATACAATTGAAAGAGTTCTTCTGTGAACCTGCAACGGTGGCTGCCTTCCGTAAGTACTTACATGCATAAACATTGGGAAAAGTAACTGATATACATTACCGAATGGGAAAACATAGAGCCTAAAAGTATTCATTTGTTCTCCAGAGGTCCCCATGGAGTATTTTTTCTTCCCTGGTAATATCGGGGTGCCCCCCCCCCCCCCCCCCCCTTTCCACCTGAAAACAATTAACTCCTGTCATTAATAGAAGTAAATCTGCAATTGTGTATTCACAAAGGTGTTGTGAATACTTACAAAATTGTGAGTTTTAGGGTGTTCATACGCTAGAATGCCGACAACGCCCACCCGTAAGGACATTCACATACCTGTAATATAAGACCTGACTGGTGTAATTGTACATGGCAATATTCCCACTTAAGAGTGAAAAATCGTGCTTTGTGAATAATGAAGTTGAATTTGGCTCATAACTGCTCCTATTTTAGCACCCTAGTGTTACTCATCTGCACAAATAGTTTGTGATTTGACGCCACAAATTTTAAAACAGTACAGAGCCTCATGTGTATTGTATGGGGTGGGCTGGGGGCACTGGCTCACTTTTTGACATGTGGACGTGGAGAACGCCAACTGTGCCCAACGTTTGTTGAGCGTGCCCAAGCAGCTCAGACAAACTATTCACTCCTGGCACATACAAAAGCGTATGACCTCAATGAACACTGCACATAAAAGTGCCAGCTCAGGGGCCTTGAGGAACTTCACGCTCTCCGTATCTGCCACTGCACACACAGATAATGGGCAGTAACTCTTAAACAGCCTGTGCCCTACTGCCCTTTCTCTGAGAGCCTCTGCCACAGAAAAAATGCACACGTAACCTTTTTAAGTCTCACGCAAAACAGCGTATGTGCTTTCGCTTGCGAAAGATATTGTATACAACAAGGTATTTGCAGCCTGCCCATTGCTTTATATTTGTTGTCTTCATTGTCACTATAATTGTCCAGCGTGTACTGGCTCCATTTCTTTTTGCTGGAGCATGAACCAAGTACTGATTGCTACAGCTTGGTTGCTGTCCTTACCCTGATTGCATTGTAATTGAGGCACTACTTTTATCTTTCCTTCTTCTCTGCCATCCATGTTGAATATCTTGCCATTTGTAGCTGTGGTTTACTATGCCACATGCCCTTTCTCCTTTGAAATGGATGTTTATTTACAACTCAACAGCTAAGCAAAATGTAAAAAAAAGCATTGACAAAGCCAAATGATTTCGCATAGGCGAAACCTACTGGCATTGGCAATGCTTGTTTATTCCAGAGGTCGGAGGCAGTTATAAATCCAGCAGAAGATGCTTAATTTCCCCTGGATACACATCTACCTTTCCACGAATTGAAAAAACGGGCCCAAATCTGCCCTACTCCAAAACAAATGTCTATAAGAGACAAAAACTGCAGAAGAATCCAACACAGAGCAGATATCTCATGTATAATATGGCAACAGGCTGACAACATCACTTTCCACTATGAGACAATCACATATTTGACAGAACACATCACACCCATCCAACACTGCACAGATATGACATATTGTGCCTGACCTACTAAGGCAGGGTCAGTTTTTTGCACATCAACTTTGTGACCCTCATCTTCATCTTGCACCACGCCTGATGTACTAATCAGTTGCACTGCAATAATGCTACTTGCCAGGATTCGCAAAAACCCCTCCCTCAATAATATAGATGAGTCGGGAGTTCTTTTATGACTTCCTGCAAATGGCGGCACATGCAAGGACGGAAGCCCATAAGAGACAGAAGCCCTCTGTCACTGCATTCACATTTACTAAATGCTGACTTTTTTTTAAAGCAAGCCCCTATGCCTCAAAGGGGCAACTGATATTACGGGTTACAAAGTGAATCAGAGTCAAAATCCTTAAAAACATAACGTGCCGTATCAGACTCGATATCACCGTAGGGACATGCGAACGGCAGAACACGCGCTATATGTATAAGTCTAACATAACATGTTAAACCATTACAACCACTATTATTGGTGCGTTCCCTGTTAAGGTCTTCCATGCTCATACCGTAAAGCACTTGTTTACACAAAATCCTTATTGCTTTGATGATACCTTATATTGTGCCTGGTCATAAAATATGAATTACTACGTGTGGAATTCTGCTTTACATTGACCTTACTGATTTGCCTAGAGTGCCTTCCACTTAATTTCTTAATGAATGATTTATCAGAGGCAATTGCATTCCTCAACATGAATGATTGCAAGACAGGTTCATCGTTGTTTTTTTACAAATGTGTTCTTTGTTCGAAATGAAAGGAAACAACATAGATACAAGAAGGGAATAATGAAGAGAAAAGGGTGTATTGTTAAGAGGAAAGGAGTTAACAAAGACGAGAAAAAGAGGAAACAGAAAGGGATAAAGGGAGCAGGAGAGGCAATGAGAAATCAAAAGGAAGGGGAGAGGGAAACAGAAAACAAAAGCAGGGAGATGGAATGCGGTGGCAGGAACAGAAGAAAGGTAATGAGAGGGCAGGAAAGGAAATCAGGGGACAAATGACAGCAACAAAGGAAATGAGAGTGCAATATTTACAGTGGATTGTATGAGGAGACAGTTGAGAGAAAATATGAGAAAAAGGAAAGGAAAAGATAGGACGGCATATAAAACGAAACAAGAGGGAATTTTGGAGCAGAAGAAGCAAAGAAAGGAACAGGAGAGCGAAAGGAGGAAACAAACTAAATAAAAGAGGGAAAGAGGTAAAAGAGATGGAATGAGTGAAGAAGAGACCGAATGAGTGAACAAGAAATGGAATGTGTGGAAGAGAGGGCAGGATAGTACAGAACAGAAAAGGAAAATGAATGAGCGGGCATGATTATATGTTAGTTATTTGCTGATTTGACATATCAATGCATCAGTGGACTCGGAGGGGTCAGGAAAGGATGATATATTAATAAATATGGGGGAATATTTACAATGAAATGGTGCAGCGTTACGCCGCAAGTAATTTTGCTGCGCTGAGCTGCATCATTTAAAAAAATGCAGGGATGTGTCATAGATACAAGAATATGGAGCACCCCTGTGCTCTCCCCTGCGCCGGCGCACAAACAGCAGCTGTGCGTCCATGCAGGCACCCTTGCACCATTGTGCAAGGGTGCCTGAGTTGCAGGGATGATTGCGTTTGCCCAGGAAGGGACACCTTCCTGTACAAAAACAATCATTTATGGCATTTTGGCTCCTTCTTCTATGTGTGCTGCAAAATGCAGCACACATGGAAAGAGCAAAAAACAAGGAGAAATAAAAGTATTTCTCCTCGTTGCACCACTTTAACACCTCCCCTGGAAAGGCATTAGTTTTTGGCACTGCCTCAGATTTACGAATCCTTGTAAATTTGGGGCAGTGTCAAAAAGCCATGGGTGTTGTGTGGGAACACCCACAGCAACACCAATGACACGCCCCTTTGATGCAGAGTACTGCGTGAAAGAGGGCCATCTTTACAAGGCTGTGTAAAGTCACGTAAAGTGCCTTGTAAATATGGGCCAGCACACAGCGCCACCTGAACATCAAAAAAACGTGATGCTCCGGTGGCACTAGGGGCTTGTAAATATGCCCCAGTGTTCCCTGTATATACTAGGCCTGGGCTAAAATTCCGTTCCGCTCGCGGAAATTGCGATAATTTGACATTTTCGCGTTCCGCAGGGAGCGCGAAAATGTCAAAATTCCCGCAATCCGCATTTGACCGGAAATTTTTTGCTTGCTCGCGCTGTAAAATAATACATTCTCGCGTGCGCGCGATCGCCTTACCTGAATCCCCGCGTTCGGCGACAAGTTTTCCCGATCCGTTCGCGTTCTCCACGAGATGTTGGATTGTTGGTAGCCATTTGCGCTGTCTCGCGACAGTTCGCGCCCGCAGTAACGTCATTCGTCACGCGATCATGTCTTTCTTCTCGCGATCATGTACCGCGAGACAAGTGAAAACAAGATGGCCGCGCCCGCGAGCAACCGCATGGGTAAGTTGGCGAGCCGCGACCACGCAGAAAATACCGCGAACGGGCGGGAAAAAAACTTCCGCATCTTCGCGATATTTCCGCATGTTTGCAGAGATTTTTAACATTTTCGCGATAATTTCCGAAAATGAATTTCGCAAATTCCGCCCACCCCTAGTATATACGGCTTGGACAATTGAATGAGATTCCAGCAATCTGGCATCGATGTATTACTGTATATCACAACCATTTGTACCAATACTCGACCAATTGTTATCGGAAACAAATTTGGCTGTGCTGACCCCGAGCTTACTAATAAAGAGGTTTTTCAGAAGTGGAATTGTATATTGCTGCGCCACCGGAAGCCCCCCGTCAGATTGGATCGCGGTCGGCGTACCGCACTGAAAACCACTGTTTCAAATAAATTACCAGAATACAACGCCGTCACGAAAGGAAACAGCATGCCTGGGCTTGAAAAGCTCGAAAAACGGGGCCAAAAATGAAAAGTTAAGGGATACTTTTCAAACCTCCACAGCTCTCTACACTTTCATGTACAGTAACAAACACTCTATCATATGTGGTAATGCAAAACACATGTAAAAACAAAACGTTAAAAAGGCCCTCAGAGGTATCATGTACCACACTATATTATGTGTGATGACATAAAAGGGGGTCTTAGAAGCGAGACTATTCAGAAAAAAGAAATTCAAACTTGGGTTTCCTTCGCTCGCTTGTTCTGAAAGCTTTCAAGGGTGCTGCACGTTCCAGGGCTCGCCACTGCTTTTGCAAATTATGCATGTCTTTCCTGTACGTGATGACAATCTTACGTACACCTCGACTGTGGCGGTGTGCTCAACATCCTCTCTAGCATGCTTTAGTTCACACAACCGAGACAAGAATCACTGGCATCGGCGCAAGGGGAAAACCGTAATTTAATCTCATAATATGGATGTTATTTTTGAACTCCATTTTACACTGTGCTTCAAGTCGACGGTCTGGCACTCAAGGGCGCATTCAAACACGTTCACTTGTTTAAAAAAAAAAGCGAGAACTAAATACCGGTAATGTGTTGAAAAAGGCCTGGGAGAAAAGGTTCTCAAACATTCGGACTGATTCTCAAAAACTTTTGTGGTCCAAAACTAGTCCCACACCAACAAAAAAAGGTGGTTTCAGGTCGTAAATCTGAAATCCTGAATCAGAAAAATCAAGGTTGGAGGATTTTTGCATCAGTGTGATAGATTTTCCCATCCTAATATGGAGTTAGAGGCTGGAACAGGTATATTTTCAAGGGAGGGGTCGAGAGCCTTTGGGAATGTGGTGAAGTACTAAAAAGTCATCATTTTGTTCATGTTAGGAAGGGAATGTCCCCTGCATGGAAAACCCTACCCTGAGTGCCTGACTGCGTATAAAACAGACTATTTTGTACCCCTATAACCACACTAATGTAGTATGCAGAGGCCTAACCCTGTATATGGTAACGAAAGGTACATAAACTGCTCTGTGACAAGGAGGAGAGCACCAAGTGTGTCCTCATAGGTGGCATAGGATTTCTATTCTTATCCTGGATTAGTCAAATAAAGTGGTGGTAGCAGTGCACACAGTTTTGTGAATCATTAGTTATGATCATACGTCTGTTGAGAACACGGTCTACTGACCCCACGTGCGTTATGTTCTACTTTTGTGCGAGTCCCAGACCCTTGCTCTGCCTTTCCACGTGTGTGTTGAGAGTCTGAGTACATGGACCTGTGGGTTCCATTTTGGATGGCCCCTGTTTTAGCATGGTACACGTTGGAGAGTGGGTACAGATTTCTCAGACAGTGGATGAGAATCTACTGCATTCCTGCGGTTGAAGGGTGGGGAGCCAGACAGGGAAGTGAAGGAGGGTAGAGACAGGGCTACCCTTAGAAGTTCAATGAGGTACTTGTTAGCAAGGAGCAGCTGATTTGTTCTTCCTAAGCACTACTATTCGGTAGTGGAATGGGTAAGCGATCGGACAGTAGTTTCTGCTATTCAAGGTGAGGAAGATTCTAGGTAAAGAATGTGCTTTGCCTGCCCCTGATTACTGCTTCAGAAAGGATGATGACAGCCAGGTGCAGAGATGTCATGCTGAATTGTCCCTCTGTTTGAAATACTTCTGCTTGGAGCCAGTATCTTTGCTGTCTGCTGTCAGAGCGTTCACTCTGCACAATGGCTGTGTCTGAGAAACAGCCAGAAAATGCCATTTGAAAGAGAACCAAGCCAAACAAGTTCCGAAGCCTTAGGAAATAGATCCACAGCCCCTGTCTGGAAAATTAGTAAAAAAAAATGTGATCCAAACGACCCCACTTTGTTCCAGTTTTTCCTTAAGTTAGGAAGAGGGTTCTCTGCAGAGTACTCAAAGGTCTTCTGTATGAAGAGGGCTGGTGTATCCTTGTCAGCCAGCCACCCAGAGGTGATTGACATCACTGGATGTTTTCAGTTCTTTCTGGAGGAGCTAAGGGCCTGCCAAGTGCTGGGGATGTGCCTACAATCTGGAGCCAAATGATTCCAACCATGCAGCATACAGCACATGTGCAAAGACACAGCGCATGAAGTACAAGCTATAAAAGATAATGTTGGCTACTGTGGTCTCTTTAGGGCAGTTTTCTTCTTTATGCTCCCGCTGCTCATCTGTACAGGATCACTTCAGCATCAGGGTTGAAAAATATGTGAAAGTTAATTTTACAGATTTAAGTAAATCCAACATGGAAGCTATTCGGAGAAGGGAACATTCAAGTTTTTGAGTGGAAGATAAAAGCATGACTTTTGCACAGATTTTTAGAAAATGTTTTCTCACACTCCTCTTTTGGAAAAAAGTATGGCTGACCATTCAGACGATTAAGCATCTAACTTCTTACTTTCATGTGCTCCATTTGTACTATATTGTGGTTGCACATTGACAAGCAAATGTTAGGTTTGCACCAAGCATACACACACCATGGAGGTCACTGAAATTAGGATGCTTACCCTGAGCTGGAAATTTAGTAGTCAAAATGCTTATTCCAGTAATAGATTTTTTTAATAGAGTCCCTACATGCTAATAACACCTGCAAGCACTCCAGATACATCTCCATTCTCTTTGAGAGCAGACCCTTCACATAGCACAAATAAGAAAGGTGTTGGATGTCTCTCAATGTGACCTGCAAGCCAATAGTAAGCAAAAGAAATATGAAAAATAAACGGTCAGCCTGAAGCACCACTGATTATTGGGTAGGCTGCAGTTTAAAAGCACTGTGGTGACAAATGGCAGAGAAAAATGCCTTTGCGTGTATGAAATGCCTGTGCTATATATTCATAAGTCATCACTAAAGTGTGCTTTGTAAGCCCTTAGGATAGAAGGGTTAAAGGTCCCTAACAATGAATTAAAACTCAAAAGCTATTTCACTTTTTAGGCCTGGCTAGACTTTTTTCCTAACAAGCTTCGGTGGGATTAAAATCTTTATTTTTCACCTCTGCCTAGGAAAGGGAGAGAAAAATGCTTCAAAGTTATCTTCTACCTAGTTTTCAAAATTCGACTTAAAGGTGAGATCAGAGTTTTGAGAACTTAGGCAGAAAAGCAAGTTTTTGAAAATGCACTTTAGCATGCCTGAGCTAGAAATGGCTTAGTACCAATTATGTCAATCATCACACCTCCAGAGCTTGTCTGGGAGAGTTAATGACTCTGGAACAATAGCTTGCCCAGGAAAGGTTAATGAGAGTTAACTGGTAACCATTTCTCCTAGGGAGGCCCGCATTACCCTTACAATTGGCTACAGCAGTGACACAATCCACTGCTAATTTCTTTACTGCAATAATGGTTGTATACCTTCACTTTAATATCCTAAAACAGGAGGAGGTATTTATTGTTTTACATGGTTTATGAAAGTCTTGTTGGGCAACAGATGTTTCTGTGGCAGAAAGTGTGGGAAGGGGGTTGTTGGGTTGTTCATAAGGTTCATTTCTGTTTCATATTATCGGTACAGCGTAATACTCATGTCATTCAAGATCAGATATCAAAGACCCCCAGGTTACTGAGATGGCTCATTGGGCTTTTTGTCATCATGCCTGAATGTCCCAGACAACATCAATTCCCTGATTTTGATCCTCCATGATGGCATTTGTAGCTATGTCCTGGAATGTAAAAGGTAGGAATTACTGTATAAAAAGGACTGCCGTCTTTCTTTACTCTAAAAGAACTAAGCCAGCTCTCCTTATGTTACAAGAATCCCATTTGCTGGGCAGGAGGTGTCTTTCTTGGGACGGTTTGGATTTGTGTCATTGGAACTAAGCTATACCTGGCTGATGAGCCCTAACTAGGGCAAAACTGGTCCTAGGTTGCTTGTGATCCAGTTCAGGGCAGGACCTAATGTGGCAGTTTGGCTAGACTGTTCTCATTGGAGCAGGGTCTTGACTGATTTGCATATGGCTGGGTCCATGGTGTGCAAACCAACAAAAGACATGGAAACTGCCAGAATAAATACCAATGGCTGAGATTAATTCAAGCATTCCCCCCATCACTTTCTGTATATTTTAGAATATCCTTCCTAGAGGCATCTCCCACCACCCCCTGGTCACTACTGAGTTAGGCTATCAGACTGGGGATCGCTGACCCATTTGGTGCCTGAACACCTGGCAACTTGTAGATGATGAATGCTTGAAATTCCTAACAACAGAGGTTCAGGCTTACTTTTACCTAAATCGGGGATCGGTAAACTCAGCAGGAACACTATGTGCAGCTGGGAAAGTCACAATAAGAGGAATTGCTACGACATACATTAGAATCAAGGAACGTGATAAACAAAAACAATCAATCAGTGACCTGAATTCTGACATTAGAATGCTGCTGTGTGAGGGACAAATCACTGACTCTCAGCCTCCAACTAGAGCTCAACAGGGCCTCACTATATCAACTCTCAGTTGATGACGCCTGACAACAGTGGAGGGCATTGTCTAAAAGAGTTCATGAATGAGAGGACAGAACTGGGAGTCTACTCTCCTGGCTGCCAACAGAGAGACTTCACTCAGGATAATCCCAGAAATCCTTGACTCGAATTGCCAAGGACGATGTGTATCGCATGAAATTGTGGAAACATAGCTGTATATCATTAAGCCCTCTATGCTAAGCAGCAGAGGTGCCTCCGAGAGCAAACTGCACCCCCTTCTGACAGAGATACCACTTCCATCCCTTTTGTCAACTCATAGGGAGGAATTGGATCAATCCCTCACATTGGAGGAGGTAGGGAACACCCCCCAGGAGATGAAGTTGATCAAGACGCCCAGGCTAGATGGCTTTCCCTTTAATACTAACACAAGTTCTGGGAGACCCTGCTACCTCCTTTGGTGTACCTATATGTTGAAGCTGAGATAAAAGGTGGATTTCCAACAGACTTGTAATTGGTCACTATTGTGGTTCTCCATAACTCTGGTCACCTACCGAATCAATGTACCTCATAAGGCTGATCTCTCTGATAAATATTAAGGTTAATATTTTTGCAAAGGTGTTACCGAACAGACTATTACAAGTCCTGTCCTCACTTATTCCAACGAATCAGTGAGGCTTTAAATGTAATCACAGTACTCTCACTGTATGTGCAGAACACAATTTGCTTTAGCCTGCCTTCAACAGATCAAAGACCCTTGCGTGCTCTTAGTTATCTACTTTGAAAAGGAGGTTGATTCTGTACACTGGTCCATTCTGGATCAGGTTCTGGTATATATGGGATTGGGATCAAGCTTTCGGGGATATGTCAAAGTTCTCTACTCAATGCCTTCTGCACCAGTGTGAGTTAATGGAGCTAATGAGAATTGTAATTGGCAGAACTCAACCCAATTAAACGTCTAAATTGTCAGTATTTCAGTATCAATATTTTGATGTAACCCAGACTGATATGGAGTTTTAATCTGACACCCTTACATGATACGGATGAAAAAAAAGACCTCCTAAGAAGGGCTAGATTCCCTCTTCGCATTAGTAGCAGAGTGTTTAAAAAAAAATGATGATCCATCCTAAGGGACTGTATGTATTGCAAAAATTCCCACTGGTGATCCTGTCTGATAGTTCTGAGATCTTGCAGCCACAATCTGTACTTTTATGTAGGCCGGCAGCCTTACATGGCATGGGAATGGCTGATATCCTCCTCTATTACTGGGCAACGGACATTCTGGTTATTAATTACTGGTTATGTGGCAGGTGGAATGATCTGCTTACAGCACAGAACGATCCCTACTTCTGCTAGACAACATTATGGGCATATTATATGGGTCTCTAGTCCCTCAATATCATCCAGAGATTACCAGTGTGGTGTTTCGAGGAACAACACTCTGGTAATCTCTGACGGTCCGCTTTCTGGTTGACAGACTGGAACCAAAACTGACACAACATACCCCGTTGTGGCATGAACAGACTGCTCAATTAGCTGGGTTTGGCTACTGGGACAAAATTGGCATTGCAAACTTGGGAGATGTTTGGCAAGGGCCATTTATGAAGTAATTTGTCATGAACTCGTGACATTTCAGAATATAGTCCATTAGAGGTTTGTGTCATGTTATGCCAACTGCGAAAAAGGGGGTATCTCACAGATTCATCGCTCTCTAGTCATTAATGCCCCTCACGACTTTCATGCCCTCACAGAGAAGTGGAAGAGATAGGCGGGCCCTCTAGATGACACAGATTGGAGAGAGGCTAAAATGGCCCATGGGAGATTGCAATTTTGTTTTGCCTGATCCAACTGAAATATTTACATATGACCTATTTTACACCTAGATGGCTGTGGCATGCTGACAACCTCCCGGGCCTATCAGCTTCCACTCACCAGACCCAGAAGCTGACTACTTCCACATGACTGGAAATTGAGAAATACTGGTGTGTGACTGACAACACCCTAACTCATGTTCTAGAACAGCTGATTGTGTTGCCGGTAGAGTAGCACTTTTAGGGGTCCTTGATGATCTGGAAGGTTCTTGGGGAGAGTGAGCATTGGTGTGACTGGCAACGATTATTGAGAAAACAGATATTGCATGCAAATGGAAAACACAGGCACCCCCCTCCTTGGTTAGGAGAGGAAACAATTCTGGTCCAGATGCCTCTGGGACCAGGAACAACCAATGTGTGATAACTGTTGATCACTCAGCAGGGATTAGCTATCTGGGACTGGACAGTAGGCAGAACAAAGGGCAGCTTTAGCATCCTTATTTCGACTTGGAGATGCCAAGCAGAGCTTCTCCTATTCACCATCAGAACTCTCCTAAACAGTCAGACTCCAGACACAGTAGGGGAGTGACTAAAAACGATGGAGACAGTCCTGCCTGGTGGCATCAGAATCCTGCCATCTTGAAATAGCGGCTTCTGGATAAATGTAAAATAAGTCAAAGAGGAAATGCTTCAAAATAAGGTGGGGGACTGCAAGAAAATTGTTAGGATTGGGGGCAACATTCTCCAGTCACTGGCTAGTGCACAGGATCAATCTGGCAACTGTACCACCACCTCCTTAAACATTCGTAGACCTGAAGAAGAAGGCCCTGCTGGAAATAGATTCCTGACATATAACTCCTGGCTACTGCTGCAAGAAGAAGATTCACACAAGGATTCAAGAGCCACTAAATCCTGTTGACATTCAGGGACTGGAACTGCTCTCCAAGGGTCAAGTGGTTGATCTGTTTACTTGGCCTGGACTGTTCCTATTGGAGCAGGGTCAAGACTGATTTTTATATAGCTGGGTCCAAACTGATATTACATGTTGAGCAAAAGAACAATGAATTGGGGTGCAGGGCAAGTGATTACAAGTGGCTACGTTGAATTCAAGCATTCCATCCATCACTGTTTTGTATATGTATTTTGTCGCCCTAAGTGGGACGGGTATGCCAAGATGCAGGTCCCGTGCACACTAGAACCAAGTTGTACCCGGGCTGATGAGCCCATAACTAGCATGAAACCGGTCCTAGGTCACTTGTGTTCTGGTTCAGGGAGTATCTGGCTGGACAGTTCTAGCTGGACTGTTCCTATTGGAGCAAGATCAAGACTGATTTGCATATAGCTGGGTCCAAACTGAGGTGGTATGATGTGCAAAATAGCGATGGATTGGGATGCGGTGCGAGTGATTACCAGTGGCTGAATCGAACTCAAGAATTCCATCCATCACTGTTTTGTATACTTATTGTGTCACCCAAAAGTAAACAGGCATTTACCAGCTAACACTTGAGTCAACATACAATGCTCAAAATCCAACTGAGATTTCACTAGAGGCACCAGAGCAAAAGACCACAGAAAGCCAGCTCTAGAGCGAACAAGCACAAAAAAACTGGTCCAGCCAAGAGAGTCATCACCTAAAAAGAAAGCACAGATTACCAAAGCAGTTGCATGTCATGCTAAACAAGTGCCAGTTCACACTTGCTTCCAATTGTGAAGCTGGCAACAACCAAACCAAACTATTAGAAATGACCAGACACTGTAAAATGAATTTAACAAATGCAAAATTAAAATATATAAATTATCTTCCCTTATACATTAAATGGTGCTTCTTTTGTTCCAAGACAAATTACATTAATTATGATGCCATAAATTGAACTGTGAGTTTTTTAATAAAGATAACAAATGAAATACAGTTTCTAGCTCATGTACCTGTATCACTAAAAACAAAAGTAATGTTACCACCTTAAAATGCACAAACGGGATGAAAATATACTCTTCGAATCAAACTACATATATATTTTGTATTCTAGCATTTATATTGGCACTAGAGTCATTCACGCTAATACAAGTGTCAGCATAGAGCCTAGGCCTGTTCTTGTCTATGTGAGGTCCTGGATCTGTCCTATGACATGGAGGGGTGCAGCAAGCAGAACCTCCTAATGGACACCAATCTCTGTTCTCAGTAGAGGATCTAAATAGGGTAGTGGCTTCACACTGTTTTGAAATTGATAGTGTAACCAGATATTTTTTTCTGGGTCCCTGAGAGTGTGGCCTACAAACCCCTTTGGTGAAACCATCCTTCTGGTATGTGAATGCCAGGAATCATGCACTGACATCCTCTGTGTGTGTTGACTGTGTGTGCATGTGGAGTATGCATGTAGCACTTGTACAGTAGTAGGACTATGTGCTTAAGTGAGTCTGAGTATTGAAGCCAGTGGGATTAATTTTGTATGCTACTGGTTTGGCATGGCACAAGACGGAGGATGAGGACAGCTTCAACAGACAATGGATGAGTATTGACTGCATTCTTGTAACTAGAGGGTAGAGATCCAGACAATAAAGTGAGCAGGAAGGGTGAGAAAAGGGTCTCAGATTAATTCTTCCAGGGCATCACCATTTGGATGATGGTATGGGTGGGACTGCAGTTTCAATTGTGCAAGTTGATGATGTTTCTAGGTGGGGAATGCCATTTTGTCTCTCTCTGATTACAGCTTCAGAGAGGCTGATGACAGACAGGTGTGGAACTTTCACACTTCATTATGCCCATGTAGTGGGTCCTCCAATTGGGCAGGAGCCCTATTGCTACCTGCTCTGAGAATTATCACTTTACACAAAGGCTGTGTCTGGAGAACAGCCTTAGAAGGAAACTTGAAAGAGAACCACCTCAAACTGGTTCTGAAGTTTAAAACCATAGACTGATATTGCCTGCCTAGAAAATGTGCATAAAAGAGGGAAACTAACCACCTACCTGTATTCCAGTTCTAAGTCCTTCATGAAGAAGGATGGGGGTACTCCACAAAGTACTTGGGGAGGACTGCTGTGTAACAAGGTTGGTGTCTGCTTGACAAAAAAGTCTCCCAAAGGTGAGAGTACATATTCTCAAAAGGTCCCCCAAATCTCAGAGGATGCTGGGTAGGAACCGGAAAAGGCTTATATGAAATTGCTGGGAGGTCAGCGCTACAACAGCCAAGGTGTTGGCCTTGGTTGGGGTTGCAATTGCTGTGGTTATAAAGTCAATCTGGTGAGGGCCTCACCTACCATGTTGGCTCATTTAGGCTGCAACTGCTGTGGTAATCGTGTTAGTCCAGTCGGGGTTTCAACTGCTGTGGTGATCGCCCCAGTATGGGTTGAATCTGTCTTTGTGAACATCTCAACACAGTCGGGATGCAGTTGATCTAGTGATTGTATCAGACCAATCAAGGTCTGGGCATGCTTTAGAGTAAATGAACAGCCCAAGCGGGGCTGCATCCTTGTCACCAGCTGGATGGGCCGCAGCAGCCAATCGGCACTGGACTGAACATAGGTGACCATATGAGAAGAAACGTGAATCACGCCTGGCCTCCTCAGTTAGTTCTGAGGACTGCCTTCAACTACTGTGTGCCTCTGCCTGCGGAGTGAAGTCTAAGCTGCTGAATCAGTGCTAGCAGAGTGCAAGAGACCTAGAGACTAACTTCTTATCCACTACACCACCAGGTGCTGAGTGTGCATTCAACATTTGGGGCACCAGAAAATACACCTGAGTCTGATTCAGGGCACATGCTCATCAATGGTCATGTGGATGACAGATGGCACGGGAGTGGAGGGACAGCAGGTGTAGCAACACACGGGACAAATGTGACAGGATCATTGCCCTGTGTGCTTGAACTGTGTAGTATAGTACAGTTGATGGATTAAAAAGTACTTTTCCTAACAAGCTAAACACTGGGATGGACACTGACAATATAGTGTCTGTTAATTTATCATTGAGTTCTGATCTCGTGCCTCCCACACTACCTCCCTGAGAAGCCTGTGACTGCCTGGCCTCGCTACCCTGAGAGTCAAGTGTGGAAAGGGTTTTTATTGGCCCAGCTGGTAAAGCCATAGAAGGATTGACCCCGGTAGCAAATTACTTCAACCAAAATGGTTGGGGCGCAGTAGCCTCCACTTGCCCAGTGGCCTCCAAAACTGATTCACTGTTATATCTGTTTAAAAAAGAAAATTATGAGTGCACATATTTGCAGTAGAAAAGCAAACAATTTCAGGCAAAACTATATATGTCTAATTCCAAAAAGATTTCTTTCCAGTTCAAACTAGAATGGCCAGGATTACTTGCTTATCGCTCATATGTAAGCGAAGCACTAACTTTCACCTGATACAAGGCAATCTCATGAGATGCAACCGTCAATTATTCACTTTGATGTTGTAGATGTAAGTGCTGGGTAAGCGCTCTTTGAAAGGCACAGCATGTGGCAGCTGCCTATTGTCACAGGGACGACAGTATGTCATTAAGATGGAGAATTAATATTGTGAAGTATACCCTTGCAGAAGATCAAGCTGTGTCTTTGAAGTTATTTACTTTCAATAATAGCTTTCATTTGCAGTTCTCTGCTTCTGTAATAAGTGCTTGAGTTTTAAAAGGCACTTTTCATCAAAACACAGTCAATGATCTATACACATCAATAGCATGTACTAAAGTGGACTCTGTTTCCAGTCCTGGGCTCTCCATTTACCAAACAGTGCATTCTAGAAGCTGAAGTATGGGTTAATTAATTTCCATTGAACTAATTGGACTCATAACCTGGCGACAAGTATTTGTGGTAGAAAAGCCCGGGGTTGGAAAGTGTGTTCACCTGGTAATATTGACGAAGAATCTTGCACTATCATTGCAGTTTTATCAAATTAGGTTACTACTGCTGGCAGTTTATGCCATTCAATCTACATTCCATTGAGAAGCTTGGGTTATATTATCTCATGGTCAGAGCTTAATTTGTAAAACATGAAGTACAGGTGCTCAAATGTTTATTGGAGGCCACACCCACTTTCGCCAGCTCCACCCACTTTCTCCACTGACTCCACCCAATTACTCTATTAGCTCCAACCACATCTTCAACTGGCACTGCTGAAAGTTAGATGTAATACTCAATCTGAATGTCAGCAAGGAAGCCTTCCACCAAGTAAGGTTTAGATAGGAGGTTCCCCTGCCCCGTCAAAATTTTGAAAAAGATGAAATCAAAAGCGCATTTACAACACAATTTCAGAATAAATTAGCTAAAATGACTAATGCATTGAAAAGGGTCACGTACTGGGGTATGTCATTTTTAACTGAGTCTAATTTTGTACCATGGGACAATTGTGGGCAAACATACACTGCAGGTTCTCAGGGTGCCACAAGCAATGTGTACCTGTTTTAGGGTTTAGAATATTCAGCAATTCTGTAGAGTAGATTTCCTTTAAGGGTCTAATCTTATCAGGAGCATCTCACACCACAGAATGCAGTCACAAAAAAGACATTGTTTTTTCTGATCTCTTTGAGTGTTCAGTTGTGTCTAATGTTAGAGTAAAAGTTGTGATGGGTAAGTAAGGCACAGGGCCCGATTAGTAGAGGGAAAACACAGTTCTTGTCATTTGGAAGTGCAGGACACTATTGTAGGCTTGGTACACTGCAATATTTCTGACTGGCATTGCTTGTCAATGAGAATCATGGCTCATGGAAAAGAAGCAAAACCCAGACTTCCAAATATACCATGACTGATGGTGAGCGGTTTCCTGTGGACACATTGCTCCTCATTAGTTCTCTGAAAGGATGTTGGTATTGTGGTGACTTTCCCTCTATTGGGATTCCTGTATTAGTTTGTAGGATACCAGTTGTGTAATTGGTATAGGGGAAGAGTCAGTGACACAGTGACATATCCTGCTAACTTCTGTCCCTCCATTACCAGGCTTTCGGTGTGATCAGGTGGTTGGCATTGATGAATATGAGTCAGAAAAGGTGGCATGGTGTACAATGAGTGATAGGAAATGGCAAGTGAAACTATGAGAGGAGGTTGAGAATATGGAGTGATCAAAGATAACCAGTTATGGGAGTACGTAGCAGTGATAGGAGAGGTGGGCAGTGATGGGAGAAGGTGACCTTGAGAGGAGAAGGATACAGAAAAGGAGAAGCGGACAGTGACAGAGGGGATGTGAATAATGGTGTAAGAGAGGTTGACTGTATTGAGATATTAGGGTCAGTGACTTGAAGAGGTGTTCAGTCCCAGTAAGAGCTGGAAAAAGGCACTGGAGAGGTAGATAGTGTTGGGAGAGGGACAGGTTTGGGAGATTTGGGGATGACATGGGGTGTAGCGGTTATATGCATTCAGTGGTACTCCATTATCAGGGAAAACAGTCCCTTAGGCAGTTGTTGAGTCTCCCCAATCAATCTTTCATGGTCTTTGCCCAAGGAGACGGGCCTCAAGATTTTTCAACACTTTACTATACTAGCCCTGTTGTTGCTGTGAGTATCTCTCTGTCTCTCTGTAGCAACGTTAAACTGACAAACCCTGTCTAAGTATCCTTATATGTATCCTTATATGTCTAGTAGTAACATAATTTAGTTAATTGTAAAACGGATGAATGCTCTGGTATAGGATCTGTTCTATCACACAAAAAGAGGGGGGGACCTAGGAGCCATTAAAGGTCCAGTGTCCATGCTCCTAATGCATACATTTTAAACCAACAAAAGGACACTGTTCCTAAAGCAGAGTGCAAAAAGTCACCCATGCTTGAGGGTGCAAAAAGTCACCCGTACATTTAAATAAGAAACATAAATAAGAACAAAGAGAGGAAAAGGAAAAACCTTAGGTAAAGAATACCCACAAGTGAGGGGAAAAGACAATTTTCGTCCTCTAATGCCCTCACACACCCCAAGGTGTGTCATGCTTCATCATTGGGCAGTTGCTCCTCGTAGGGCCGGCACTGCAATTCCCTACAGGCCCCCCATAGGGTCACTTTATTGGAGATCTTTTCAAGGACTGCCGCATGGTGTATGAGGGTGCGTGGGGAGTGGGTCCAATGAGGGTAAAAATGGGAAATGTGCGTGCAAGATAATAAATGAATTAAAAAAGGGTCAACATGCAGCCACAATGTAAATGTTGTACCCTTCGCAGTCCAAAAACCGCTAAATAAAACATTGCCCCAAAGGCACACTATGCTCGGGTGTCAAAGGTCATAGGTCAACATGTTTCGCACTTATCTCGCCCAAAAAGGGTCATTTGTGCTTCTTCAGGACCAAATTAGTTAAAACAAGTGAAGTGCATGTGATACAATGTCAAGCAAATTAAAACTAAAATACCCTCCATCTCAGTCTGGGCGGAACAGCAACCTGTATACCCTCAGTGTGGCAACAGCTGGTGGAAGCTGCTCCTGAAAGGGACCTAACCCTGCTGAGACAATCCCTCTAATGGCAAGCGCAATGGATGCCCGCAAGTGGCTGGGGAGTTAGTACGCGGGCTCCCTCCTCCGCACCTACCCCTTCATCGCATTTGCCAGTAAATTACCGTTTTTGGGCGAGATAAGCGCAAAACATGTTGACCTATGACCTTTGACACCCGAGCATAGTGTGCCTTTGGGGCAATGTTTTATTTAGCGGTTTTTGGACTGCGAAGGGTACAACATTTACATTGTCTCTGCATGTTGCCCCTTTTTAATTCATTTATTGTCTTGCATGCACATTTCCCTTTTTTACCCTCATTGGACCCACTCCCCACACACCCTCATGCACCATCCGGCAGTCCTTGAAAAGATCTCCGATAAAGCGACCCTATGGGGGGCCCGTAGGGAATTGCAGCGCCGGCCCTACGAGGATCAACTGCCCAATGATGAAGCATGACACCCCTTGGGGTGTGAGGGCATTAGAGGACGAAAATTGTCTTTTCCTCTCACCTGTGGGTATTCTTTACCTAAGGTTTTTCCTTTTTCCTCTCTTTGTTCTTATTTCTTTTTCTTGTTTAAATGTATGGGTGACTGTAGCGATCACTCGGAGGGCCACAGTTAGAAAGGCACTAGGTAGATACCCTTCAGGAAGCCGGTGGAGAAAAGGCCCGGGACACTACATGTCCCAGCATGCCAGGGACCGCCTCCAAAGGAAGTAGGGAACACCCTATATAAGCACCTCCTCCTCCAGAGGAACGTGCTTGACAATCGATGACCGAGAGGAGTTGGCGGAAGGTGTTCCCCGCCGGATTCCAGCAAGAAGCATTTGCTGCGTCGTTCCTGTCGTCGAAGCCAGCCGAGTCTGAGGAACCGCGGAGCTGCCCTAAGCGAAGTCAAGACCTAGGTATTTGTGGGACGGACTTGCTCTGTCTCCCTGCCAAAACCTTACGATAGCCGTGCCTGCCGTCTCTCCACAGAACGCTATGAACAGCGTCCTCACGCCGAGTTCAGCTCTTGGAAACCGCTTTAAGCGGACATACACTTTCCGGTACCCTTGCCGGTACCGGGGCCGATTTCAAGGGAAAAACAGAGAAGCGGTGACAGTAACCGCTTCGTTGATTCCCGACGCATGGTTCCTTCCCATGCCCAGCGAGCCTTAAAGGGACCATTACCAGTATATTAGGAAACCTTCCTTTTGGTGTAGAGATACGAGACTTTCTGCAGGAGCTTTCCGACCCTGAGAAAGGCTACTGCAGACATCGTTAATTTTCCTTTTACGAGACACTTACAGGTGAAATCAGACCTCTGCCTCCGAGGCGCTTGTCATAGAACCAAGAAATTGTGTCCTGGATGCAGGGGAATCCCGGTGAGTGGGACGAGCCACTTAGGGTGAGAGCACAAGGGGGCATAGCGTACGAAACGGTAGGAGAACTAGTAATCCTTGTTGTTTTGTTCCCACTCCAGAGTACTCCACTCACGGGAAGTCTGGTCCTCGCGAACAGCCCAGGGGGACGCTTCACCTGCCAGCACTACCCTTGTTGTTTTTCCCTTATTTTCCCCTTTTCCCCTGGGGGTCTCCTCATGCAGTCGAGTGTAATGTCGCTGTGAGGGGGGGCGCCTTTTGGGAGAAGGGGAGCACACGACTGCCATCGTTCCTGCTGAGTTCCGCAACGAAGGTTAGTGACTGTATATCCTTCAGGTCACTGACCTTGTACCTGACAGTGACTTTTTGCACCCTCAAGCATGGGTGACTTTTTGCACCCTGCTTTAGGAACAGTGTCCTTTTGTTGGTTTAAAATAGGATCTGTTCTTACAGCTCCCAGGGATATTTGGATGAATGGGGAACAGTTGGAAAAACAGGAATATGCAATATTAATTAGGAACCAATATAATCCTCTGAAGACAAGTACAGGGGTTGATCCTTATTTAAGATAAGTAAAAAGCCTTAATAATGTCACGTTTTAATAAGACTAAGATTGTGTATCATCCATCATATGGAATCATTTCCCAATGGTTGGCAATCGTGTCCTATTAGAAGGTTACAATGCAAACTTACATGCACTGTCTTCTTTTGAAATGTTACTTGCTCATGGATAAGCACTATAGTGTTCCTCTGTCAAGAGGTGTGAAATTTAGAAGCTGTAGTAGACATGAATTATGGTATCTTTTCTAGCTCAGACATCTACTGTTTATATGTGGCTATATGTTTGGTATTAGCAGTGACATATAGGAGCTCTTCCAGATGCAGTTACATAATGTGTTTTGAGTAAATGTCGAGCATAGTGGAATATGTAGATGAGGCAATTGTGTGCACAACTAATGAAATTTGAAAGTGAAATATCAGTTTTTCAGTTTTCCTGCCAAATTATGTTTTTTTTTGTAGCAAACCAAAAGAAAAATATCAGTTTATGCTTCTGTGACTTTTTTTTCATTGTGTTCAGTGATATTTTCTTTAGCCAACAAATGAATAGTTTTTGCAATCACATATAAAAAAAAAACTGATACACTGTAATAAAGATATCATTAATATCACAATTGGTAGTTTTGTAGTTGTGCCAGCAGCGATAGTGTGATTTATTTGTATTCCGCACCTATTTTACAGCTCTTATACATCAAATGTTTTCATAAGTACAAAACAGGATACAACATATTTTTTATCCGATGTGACATCCAACACGGGTGGAAGAGCTGGAATTCCTTCTGAAATATTGGCTTGTGTTTGCTTTGTGGTTAAAAGTACTGGACATAGAAATGAATGCACTTTTACTTGCAGGATGGGATAATCTTATAAACTGGCTTGATAACATAGTGCATTAAAACGTTCCCATAACATTTTGATGGTAAAAAAAACGTTTTGAAATAATGTTAATTTATGGTGTACTCAGTTGATTGTGATAATTCAATTAGACGAAGCATAATTTGGATTAAAAAAAGTCGATTGTTTAATGATTAAAAAACGGAAAAGAACAAAAGCGTAAAGCAGCATTGGTTGCGGGTACAGGGAGGGCTATTTCTCATGGAGGAGTGGGAGCTCCTAGAGATTTATTGCAGGTTCTAGGCCTACTATTGGATATCTACTTTACATCACTGGGCCCCTTCTTTAAAAGAAAGGAAGCGAAGATGAATGGTATCGTACCTTGCGCACATATTTGTTTTTCATTAAGTCTCATTAAGAAAGCGCGAAGCAGAATGGGTCTGATGTGTCCTCCTGTCCACTGTGGCACACTCAACAGGCAGGAGATGGTTGCAAAGATCACACTTTTACATGTGAGACATTGGGGAAGGGCCCGTCTCAGTTTATGTTGGTTTGTCCATACCCCCACAGCCACTGACATACTGATACCTGACACCTGAGCCATGAGGCTTGATGTAGGAAATTAATAAACTTGCATTTCAACACGTCATCCAAATACACAACTGCAGCACCCCGCATATTGCATACTGGAGATAACAGGTACTAAAATACCAAAACCGAAATTGATGAATCAGGGCCAGTTGAACAGGGAACAGAAAAACACCAATACTTCAGATGTAAGTAAGTCAAGTCAACAAATTGACAGAAAGGGTTAAGGGCAAGGCCCTGCCCTTCCAGCCTCCTGGGCCTGGGCATTGCACACGGTGCACAGCGTCGGAGGCATGATTGCTAGCTCGGAGCCTCGGACTCTGTTTACACCAAGTCTGTTGGTGAACACGCCCAAGAAATAGCAGCGTAGGTTTGTTACTTACTGGGTTACTTAGGCACTGGCACTTCCTTTACAGAAGAGGCCTGCTCCTGCACACTGCAGCACCACACGTTGGATGCGCCTGATTCAAATTATAGTGCCCTGGACGTCCTGCTGAACTGTAGGGCGGTGAGTTGTGCAGTATGTGTATGGCATGGAATTTTTTTTATTTTATGTAGTTTTATATAGCGCGAACTTGACCCGGTATCAGGTATCAGAGCGCTTTACATAGCACCAGTTGCATTACATGAGAACACACTCATTTTTGTTAGGCGCGGGGAGATTAAGTGATTTGCCCAGAATCACACCGTTGAGGAGATGGTTTCAAGGCAGGTAATTAAGCAAGACACTGAAACCATCAGCAGTTGTTCTGGGAGGCAAACGCTCCAGAAAGAAACTCTGGGCACACTCTAACGAGGCAACAGGGAACACACCAATGAAAACATGCACAGATCATAACCAGAAGTGACATAGTAGATTAGAATAACCATATATGGAATACGCACAGTTTTGGACTCCGCAATAGATCCATATTTCAAACGTTACTGACCTGTAACACAGATTGTACCACAGATTTTTTTGTACAGACCGTCATCAGGTTCAAAACTTGCATCTCCGACCATGTGGATTATCAGGTGCAGGAGAACAAACACGGCAGAGTGAACAGAAAGATATCGACATACCTGGAAACATGCTCCAATCTCAAGCGCGAAAGATAGATTGGGAAGAGGGGGTGCGGATGGAGTCTACAAACGCGCCTCCAGGCACAAGCCTAAGACTGGTTGGGTCAGCCCGTCAGGTCTTCGGCAGCCCGAGATTTTCGATCAAATGAAAGGCGCTCACGCTGCAGGTAACACGAAAATGAAGCATCGGAAAAGGGAAATATGAGAAGCATACAAGGCAGCGAAGACATGAGAGAAATGGAGAGGAAGAAAAGTAAGACAATAGGCTGAGGGAGGAAGGGGGATCAGGAATACTGACTAAAATGGAGGGGAAAATACGCAGGTGGGAAAACAGCACAGAGGGTGATATTACGGAGGAACGGGAGGCAACACGAGGGCGGGCAGTAAACACACAGGGGTGCGTGGTGAGGACCAAGACGGAGGGCGGGCAGTAAACACAGGGGTGCATGGCGAGAAGCAACACAGAGGGCGCAGGTGGAGGGGAGGCAAAACAGAGGTCACGGTGAGGAAAGCAAATAAGCATTACCCACGCGGCCGCAGCCCATACCCAAAAGAACCAAATCCAGCCCAATCACTTGCCCGCCCACTGGAAGGAATGAACTAATGGTAAACTGGCATGCATTTATGATCAGCTCAGCAGCACTCATCAATGGGGACTCGGGAGACAAAGTGCGTAGTTTAAACAACACTACTGTTGATTATACTTACTGCGACACACAAGGTGCAGTCAAGTCACTAATGTGAGTTGACAGTGGCACTTAGGTGTAGACCCGGCCCTGATAAATAAGTGCTGGTGATGGAAATGGAAAGAACAATGCTTGGCGCATATCAATCTCTCCTTCAAGCATATGATGTTTTAATCAAACAGGAAGTGAATCTTTGAGGAGATTTCAATCAAGGGCCCTCTGCCAATCAGCAGGTGAAAAGCTAAAAAACGAATCGAACACTTCTTTGCTTTACAGTCTTAAATGGCCAACGGGTTAAAGGGGTCAGAAAAATGTATGTGAATACAGTGCGTAATATGTAATAAAATATGAGCCAGGTCCCTCGTCAGTAGTCCACTGCAGCTTTAACCACCCATTGCCTTGCCAGCGCTGCCAACAATACCTATGCAACTACCAACCATAACTCTCATACAAGTGTGATTATTCAGACTATTCCAGGCCCCCAAAGCTCTAAGAATGGATGGGTGTCAGTAGGTAATCGTTTTAAATGTATATTGAATTAAAAGACAGCTGTTCTGCTCATCTCTAAAATACACAGACAGCGCCACCATGTAGCATACTGTAATAGTCGTGCAAGCAAGCACCTGAAAACACTGGCTCAAATTAAACGCTGTAATTACATTAAAAAATGAACCGTTCGTGAGTTTTACCAAGCATTCCAGGGGAAACCCGCCCTGCTGAGTCCACTTTCCGTCCATGTAATAGTATTTATCTATTTGTAAAAGTGTGTGGCAATATGATATTATACATGGGTAAATATTTAATAGTGCAAATTCACCCTTTGACACTTCTTTGCTCTTATTAATCCAGTCATATGCACGTGCAATTTTAGTTTAAATGCATAAATATTTTAATGACTCTGGCACCTATTACTAAACCACTGTTTCCTTAAAAAGAATAAACAAATAATACTTCATAAGTACTTTAATATTACATAATATGTTACATTTAAAAGTGTGAAATGGCGTGGCTTTTTGAAATTAAGGACACATTTAATTTGTTTCCTTGTTACTTCTTTAGTAGCAAACAACAAATTGAGAGAACTGGGCAATGCATTAAATAACAAATTCCAAAACTGTCATCTACTGAACCTGATAGACTATCAAAATGTAACCTTAATTTATGCTAAAATCCCTTTAAAAACATAATTCCACAAAGTCCTGCTGCAATGCATCCATGAGAAAATCCTCTTGAATAACAAATTTGCTGTGTTGCAAAAATATGCAAAAACCAAGGGTTTGGGGTACTAACAGCCCTGCTAGACTCAACCTACCGGCTTGACAAAAACCTGGAAAAACCACCCTAGTGCCAAACCTTCATGAACCACTGTAACAATATAATTTACAAATTGGTGGAGAGTACAAAAAAGAAAAACATAACACTTTTTAAATTAAAGACAAATTAAATGCATTTCTTGAACATATCAATACAATATTAATTTAATTCGTTCTTAATTTTCATTTTGCAAGTTTGTATCTTTACGTGCGCAACATTGCTTCCAAAATTCAGCATTACTTATTTAAATCACATTGATGTAGTACAGCCAAACAGTTTCAAATTTCAATAGAGTTACTTTCATAACAATTGCAATAATAGGTTTCTTTGATGTTGTACAGCCGGCACCTCAGATGGAAACCAATTATTTCCAAGCCAGACACCTATTTAGCAGGAGGCACACTAGTCCGTAATGTCCCCATAACATACATTTGAGGCTAGGAAAAAAACATTCTTAACTTCAGTAGAGACCTGAGGACCCATCTCTTTCACACAGCCTTTGACTAGCAGTACGCTGACCATTCTAAGTCATCTATTTACCTGTTGCATAGATTCGCTGACCATCTCAATACTATGCATCAACATCTAATCATACTTCCTAGACCAGCCTCATCTCCCTAAGCACCTGTTAGACTGGCACACTATGTTTCATAATTAAAATTATCTAGTCTTTGTCAAACTGTTATCTGTAAGACGTATCTCAGAATATCGTAATAGATGACTATCTCAATCGGTCTATTTCAGTCTCATCTGTGCAATGTTTTGCATCCAGTTGGTGACTCCACCTTTTACATCCTCAGTTCTGGAACTCCTGCTTGCCGTCAACTTGAGGCATCACACTTTATCTGGCCTGCTATAAAATGATCAAATGTGACTTTTTTCAGTGAAACCACTCTTTTTATTTGAATCCGCACACACTCTTTGGGCTTCTAGTTCCAAAGTAACCAATTAGTGACGTAGGCTACTGTAAATAGGTTATATAGATAAATAACTAAACAATCAGACTCTCAAATATTCTGTTGTATATAAATTCCGCTCGTAAGTAAAACAAGTTGCTCTCGGAAAACATGTTCCTTTTGTTAGGCCATGCTTTATTGAGGAAGTTTCACAATTACAGAGTCATATTTGTATTCAACATAGCTGAACAACTATTCCTAGACCCCAAATTCCAACACAACGCTCCTCTCTATGATCTGCACACTTAAAGCACGTGGGTCCATTATTTGTGCATGAGAAACAATTTCCAGTCTTACTTGTTACATAGCAGTGCCAGCCAAGGGTTCTTAGTTGTTCTGAGGTCATGACCACTCCCGTCAAACTCACAAAATGTGTAAAATATAAGAAAGGCAGCTGCTTTTAAGCTGTAGGATTGATTCTTCATTTCATCAATGTCACCATCATTTTCTATAGAGCTCAATGAAGTCTTTTCAGCTGTCATTTGTAGGGGAACCAGTACAGAAGCAGGATTCAATGCCGAGTAACTTCAGCACCTCTGGTATCCCATTTCAGCACTTTTGGTATCCCATTTCATTGAGGCCAGCCATTCATCCGGGAAAATCAGATGGCAGGTACTTGAAGTCGCACAAGCATCAGAGCATGGAGGAAATGTTGCCCTGGTCCTACAGGAACTGAAATGTAGATGGATAATGTGCTGTGAATCTATTGACAATGGTCTGAATACGTGTGAAGAATGGCGCAGACTTGTTTCCTTACTTCAGGATTGAACATAGGCACCTTAAAAAGTTTCACCTCACTGTGTATAGATTCTATGAACTTTGCTGATTATTATGCTCGTTATTATCTTTATTTGTATTTAATACTCACTGTCTTTGGTTTGTTTCCATCAAGGTACTGTTGGCTCACCTTAGGGATTGGAATTACAATACTTTATTTTGTGATTTTTGTTTTTAGCCTTTTTCCATTTATTTTTATTTTTAGCACCCTGTGTCTTTTCTGAACCCTGGAGGCTCCCTCTCATTAGGGGCCTTCGCAATGGCTGGAATGCATGTGCTGTCCAATACCCACTTTCACCCAAAATTTGCACATGTGCACGATTTAGACAGTGACGGTCCTCGCACTGAACTATGCTGCTTTCTGATCGGGCTGCCGCCGCATCCATGAGGCGTGTGGTACCGCTACATGAGGTCCTCATCAGACCTTACATTCTTGAATTGGTCTCTTCAGGGCTAAGTGGTTTCCCATATGCTCTTTTTGTGATTTCAATGCTAATTGAAAACACTTCAGTTGTACAATATCCTTTACAGGTTAGTTCGTGCTCTTGAGTAAGTAATCGTTTTACTTTCTCACCGTGATACTGTTTTCACTGATCCCCAGTGGCAGTTTGGTATCACATGTGCTTTGTATCTGCTAAGCCACTGAGCACTGATTACTCCTTCCCACAATTAGCATCAAATACAACTCAATTCTTGGCTAATCTATATATACACATGTATATCCGTTCTATTCCAGATGCTAGTAATATTGTTCTTGTCCTGATGAGCCCCGGTTACCTTTCTGGGTTGAAACGCATTGAACACTCAAACGAAAACAACAAATAACTTGATAGGCCTAATGGACTAAATTTCAAGAATCAATGTTGTTTATTATAAGAAATGCACATATACTTTTTGAATGAATATTTCTGTAGTTCTTAGCTCACTGTGCACATGTTTTCATTGACAATGATATGATCAAAATATTTCTTGTCATAAACCTTTTTGAATGTACTTGATAAAGACTACTATAACAATTATGGTGGTCCGAGACTTACATTTTTGATGATAGCATTAGATGCAGTGGGTTATTTAACCACTTATATCCTTTATTGCTGTTTTGAATTACACTTACGAGTGCCAATGTTTAGTTTTTGCATTTACTCCAAGGCCTCATGGTTTTATGAGCAGCTTTTGTAGCTGAGTACAAGAGAATCTGAGGCGGGCACCGGAAGCCTTTTTGGGATCTGCCCAGTCAGCAAGTCTTAATCGATAACGGTGTGACACTAGGGCAAGTGCAGATGCACGTGCGGCCCAACCATGGTGTTCTTTTACTGATGTGAGCCGATGGCAATCGTGTAGTTTCAGCTCTCATATTTGGCCGGTGCTAGTCATGCAGTTGCAGTCCTCATCTACGCCTACTACAAACAGATAGTTGTATCCCTGCAGCAAACATCTAGGTGCATCCTGACTGGACAGACCACAATCGCGTAGCTGCAGAACCTGAATGGGCCAATGAGAAGTGCAGTTCAACGGTTCCTCTATCCACTGAGATGGGACTGCAGACTAGTGCCCACAGGTAACAGTTTCTCACCTAGTTTGCTCTTGAGTAGTCCACTTTTCCTGCATGTCCCACAGCCATCAGGGACATACTGGGCCTTGCTTCTCCGAGACACTCTCTACTCCTGGAGGGCCAGACAGACACCTTCCCTCTCATCAAGCAAGCAGGCTTCTAGGCACTTCAGGGAAGGTACACAGCTTTCCCAGTAGTAAGTCCAGACGTTATGTGATGTCCCTTCACCTTTGGAAGACTATCTGGCAGATGCCTGTCCTAGTTGCTGATACTCCTATGAGTACTTGGTAGAGCACTCCCTTCCTTGGTCGTAAATGACTCTGAACTGGAACCAAGTGTGGTGGCTTGGGTACTGCTTGTATACACAACTTCTAGATAGGGAATATGGATCTACCGTCTCAGCGGTAGAACTGGTTTGGAATGGTTCTCTTTTTCAGTGTCCTCTCTAGCGTATTCTCCAGACATAACCTTTGTCAGAGTGATGCTTCTAACAGGAAGTAGCACTGGGACTGCCTCCATCTGGAGAACCAGAAACATAGGCACAAAGAGGTGCAACATTTCTGCACCTGGCTGTCATTCGGCCAACTTGAGGGAGAAATCAGGGAGAGAATCAGCAGCTCCTTGCTAACCAAAAGGAGGTCATCAACTTTATAAAGGCAGCCCTGTCTCCACTTTCCTCAGTTCAATGTCTGGTTGTACTCGCTCCAACTACAGGAATGCAGGCAATACATTTCCACTACCTGGAAGCAGTGTCCTCACTCTCCATCTTGTGCCAGTACTGGCCAGGGATATCCAACATATATTCTACTGGCCTCCATTACTCTGGTTCACTCGCACACCATGAATATAATAAACTTGCTGCAGACACTCATGAGCTTAACCTGAACTCTGGATGTCAACTCAAGGTTCTAGATATGCACAGAGAAGCTGAACTTTACATAGATGGGCTAATAGGCCACAAGCTCAGTGACATAAATAAAAACATCTGGTCAGACAATTGATCTCTCCTAACCATGGTATGCTGCCACTGCTGCTCTATGTGCTATGCCTACGACAGGGACAGTAGTGAACTGTCAGCAATGAAGGCACAGTTGTTTTGCCTCTTCAAGTCACAGGACAGGCCCAGTACTTCACATGTTCAGAGAAAGACTCTGCACATAGATTAATGTGACACTAAGACCAAAGTTAAAAAACCAAGCTACCAGATATACCCACAGTTGGACCAGCTTAGGCAAATATTCTCGTTTGCACTGCGGGGGACATTCCCATCCAAACAAGAAATTGCTTTCAATGGTACAATTTCTTCTAGAGAATGTGGTACCCTCCTCAAGGTAGATCAGCTTCTTAAATATTGTGTCTGCGTACATGATGAAGCAGAATTTCAATATGATGTGGGATTGTAGGAGAACCCAGTGAAATGCCATCAATATTGTGAGTTTGTCAAAGAGTATTGAAGTTGTTTTATGAGACATAGGTGAAGAACGTACAAGGTTGATTTGGGCAAGGGAAGAGTTCAGCAGGGTTATTGCTAGCTAGGACATTAATGGCATGATGAATGTGGAAAGGTGTTATTTGGTTTTCAGAGTAAAGGTAGTTAGAATGAGATGTTTTTGCAGCAATGTTTATTGAAAAACAAGTGTTTATCAATGTGAAAACCTAGGGTTATAAAGTGCGTAAATATT
The DNA here is from genome assembly GCF_964204655.1 of Triturus cristatus. Classification (NCBI taxonomy): domain Eukaryota; kingdom Metazoa; phylum Chordata; class Amphibia; order Caudata; family Salamandridae; genus Triturus; species Triturus cristatus. Next base: position 497,499,738 of record NC_140588.1, read on the forward strand.
GTATGGGCTTTCTGGAGAGTCATGTCTGGATACACTGGTGTACATTGTTATTAAACAGAATAAACTCTGTTCCATGGGCATCATTTAATGACCTCTTGCTTGCCCTTTGCAATACGTGGCCAAATGTGGCAACATTTGTGCCAGGAGCACAGAGACACTGTTTTGATCATTGGGCTTTGCTCTCCTTCTTTACTGTCCCTTTTTTATTAGACTAACAGGGAATAATAATGTATTATTCAATATTAGTGTCATAAAAATAGAGCACCAGGAGCTGGAACAAACATTTTGCTGGCAGCTAAGGTTAGTAGAAAACAGAAAGTTGTGTGCATGTTTGTGGGTGAGAGTTTGTGTGAAAGCACCATAGTCTGTATGTGTGAGCTTGCATATCTGTGTGGGTAAACATGTGTGTGTGTGATTGAAAGCGAGTCTGTAAGAGTCAGGGACAACGCCTGAATAAGAATGAATGAGATTAAGGCCCAGATTTAGATCTTGGTAGATCTGGTCCCACCGTCACTTTTTCGACTATTTCACCAACCGCTTCCTTGGCGGTCTGTGTGCTCTATTTAGATGTTAGCAGGTTCATGGATGAAAGACTGCCCGAGTGCCACTGACTCAGCCAGGAATTTTCACCTACATCGATGGCGTCATTGGCAAAAGCAGCTGTTGGAGTGCCAATCTCAGTGTGCCTTTCTAGCGACGAACTGTGGCAGGGATACCTCCTACTTTGAATTGGTGGAATCAAAGGAAATGAGGTAGAAACTTCCCTTTTTAGGTCTCGCGCCTACCATTGCAGTGCGCAGTACGGCTCGCGCAGTCAGAGACCTCTTGTACGGGGTTTGAAAACGGACCTAGCAATCGCACACGCTCATGCCTGTGCTTTTCCTTTTGGCCTACACTATTGGCCTTTGCGTGCATCTTTTTTTATCAACGACAGCACGCAATTGGCCAATAGGCGGGTGCATTGCTCCACCCATGGCCTATTGGTGTCTATTACGCGCACCGCTGCCATGTGGTTTCAATTATCGTGCCCAGACATGGGCGCGATAATTGAAACCACATGGATCACTGTGGCGTGCACGCGCGCACCACTCGCGAGCTTCTTCTTTTTTGGATCCATTTCACAGGAAAGCAACTAAGTGAAAGAAGAAAAGAGAGGTGGACTGCTCGCGCACACCACTCGTTTCCTTCGGCTGTAGGTAGGTTTTTAAACCGTCTACCGCAATATTCTTCTTTACAGTGAAACTGTTAAATTGTGTATACATCACACGAGGAAGCACGCGCAATTTCCTCTGCACAATTTTCAAATACATTTCCAGAAAGAACACAGGTCTGAAGGTGCACTGATGAGATATTTCAGCGACTGTGGTGAGCACGGGGATGGGGCTGCTCGTCAGTCTGTATCGGTGTTTCTCAGGGTCGAGCAGACCGTACCCCACTCTCTCCTAGGTGACTCACACGCCCCCTCGCTCCAAGACCTGAGAGCACCTTCCACGTGTGGAGCTTTCTGACTAACCTGATGCTCCAGATATCACAGAGAGGGGGAGTCAGCCGAGCCTGAGCAGGGGCAGACTGACTGCACTCCTCATTCCTGCTTCAGCCCACGGGCCCACCTTCCGCTCCCACGCGTCGCGTCTGCAGCTCTTTTCCTGACATTCACCCCTACGTGCAACCATCTTCATGGACATTTGTAGCCTATGCAAGGGTTACAGTGAAGGAGGATTTGTTTCTGAGTTAGGACGGCTCTGGCTCTGGGGCACTGTATGCGTTTAACCTCATAGGAACACAGGTCTGAAGGTGCACTGATGAGATATTCCAGCACCTCTGGAGCGCCCGGGGATGGGGCTGCTCGTCAGTCTGCATGGGTGTGGCTCAGGGTCGAGCAGACTGTACCCCGCTCTCTCAGAGGTGACTCACGCGCCCCCTCGCTCCAAAACCTGAGAGCACCTTCTATGCGTGGAGCTTTCTGACTAACCTGATGCTCCAGATATCACAGAGAGGGGAAGTCAGCCGAGCCCGAGCAGAGGCAGACCGTCGCGTCTGCAGCTCTTTTCCTGATATTCACCCTTACATGCAGCCATCTTCATGAACGTTTGCAGCCTATGCAAGGGTTATAGTGAAGGAGGATTTGTTTCCGAGTTAGGACGGCTCTGGCTCTGGGGCACTGTATGCATTTGACCTCGTAGGGGTAACAGCCTCCATAAGATGCCGTGTGTGGTGGAAAGCAGTCAACGCAGATGTTTGCAACTTGGATGCCAAGATGTGGCTCTTCCAGTCTATTTGCCGGACCAGGCGGGATCTGCTGCCAGGAGTGGCCATGCCAGGGCTGAGAGCAGCGTCGCGACTCTGTGCACAGAAACAGACTGTCCGCAGCAGACAGTGAGGGCCCTGTTAACACCCTGCCTCGCTGTGCACTCAGTGACGGGTGTTTGCTGTCCTATCTGCATGGCTATTTAAAGAGTGCGGACAGACTGCGCTTTTATGATGAGTCAGTGAGTGACTACTCATAGATAGCAGTCAGTAAGTGCTCAAGGCGCATACGCCCCCTACACTCACCGAGGGATGTTTGCTGCCCGCGAGGATTCTGCAGAGTGAGGGCTCGCGGGTAGCAGTCATTGAGGGCCCTAGGCACAGCCCGTGCACCTATGCACTCAATGAGGAACATTTGCTCCCTCAGAGTGACGGCTCACAGGGAGCAGTCAGTGAGGGCCCTAGGCACAGCCGCCCCCTGTACACTCACCGAGGGATGTTTTTGCTACCGTGAGGTCTCTGTAGAGTGCGCGTGAGCTGCGGACAGTCTGTTTCTACACCCAGTGTGTGAGTGTCACCCTGTGCTCCTATATACTCAGTGGCGGGTGTCTGCTGCCCGCGAGGGCTCAGTGCTGTGAGTGAGGGCTGCGAGCAGTCCGTGTTCCTCCCAATGCCTCTCCGTTCCTCCCTCAGCTTTCCCAGCTCTCGGCCCAGCCCACAGTTTCCACCCTCTGACTCCTGTCATTTGCAGCCCAAGGACCCAGCCTGTAAGACACATTCCTCTGGCGGCCTCTCCAGGCTTCTCGCCTCTCCCTTCTCCACTCCCCTCCATTCCTCAGTTTGGAAAAAGCAACATCTTTATGTGGGTAGTTTCCACGCAGCAGTCCCAGCTCTGCAGCCTGGCTGCATAGGTGGATGTGAGCTGAGAAGGGAGCAAGGACTGAGCACGCTCTGAGGACTGACCTTTGTTACTGTGTTTTGGCTTTTTCATCGGGAGAGTCAGCAATAGCTCATCCCAGGTGCTCTAAATTATAAGGCAACCTTAGTCACTTGACAGTCAGTTAAAGGGATGTGCCAAGATTTCACAGATTGGGATAATAGTTTACAAGATGAGGGCCGGTAACAATCAAACTGAAAGTAGATTACCACAGTACTCAGGCAAAATAAATTACACAAGTAGCACAATACCACTAATTCCAAATAGTCTGTTGTAGTGCATGATCCTGAAGCCAGCATATCAAATAGTGCAGTATCTTACCCAGCACCACTAGTTGCAATCATGGGCTCTATATTTTAGCAGTCTATTTTGTGATGCTGGTACAATCAGATAAATCAGATACACAGATCCCATAAACTGGAAAATGAACGTGAAGCTTGTTTTATATGCACTGCTTAAAGCCCAAACAGGCAACTAAAGAAGCAGTTACAAGTAAAGTCGCCTTTCACAACAAAACACATTATAAATAAATTGGTACAGCAAATGTAGTACCACCAACCTATATTTCTCATGCGTTCATTCCTACATAATATTACTATATTTTATCAAAATCCCAATCATAATACAAGCACACACAATCCCACTCTATAAACTTTCTTCCACTTTACTCAACTCAACACCACTCCACGCTAAACTACTCAACTCCACTACACTCTGTAATAATTACCTCTACTCTATACTACACCACTTCACTGTACCACACTACACTCTATAGGTCTACATTAACAAAATTAGAGCTAGTAATGTTGCATTAATATTTGCTACGCCAAAAACTCAAAACTTTTACTAATGCGAGACCTATTGCATTGCAAATGCTTGTTTCTGTTTCCCACTTCCATTTCCATCTTGAACCCCATTGTCCAGATCCCCCCTTTGCAGCCTGTACATGACCACGACGCTCATCAACTCCGTTGTCGCCGGTATCTAAGGTAAGCTTCTTTTACACTTGTCTTACTATAAATAGTGTGATGATAATTGTTTTAGTCCTGTGTATTTTTCCATTGCTCTTACATGCATTTTTTTCTGTCATTCGCATGAGTGTACATTTGACAACTTATCAAGGTAACACAAACACACCTGTATTGAAACTTTAAATACAATTATGTTGTTGTGGTGGTGGTGGTTTTGGGTGTTGTACTTGCAGTGCCTGTGGGTGTGCATTTAATAGTGTGTGTGTGTGTTGTTTGTGTGATATGCAATATGCAAGAAAAGGGGCATAACACATTACCTACATATATTTTAGAAGCAAACACAACTTGGATACTCCGCTGCGGAGGGACGATGGGAGCACTGCGAAGATCTAAATCAGGCCCTAAGTATCAGCAATTATGACTGAGTGAAAGTGAGTGAGTGAGAGTAAGAGTGTCTGCAAGTGAGTGAGATAGATGAAGGACAATGAACGAGTAAGAATGAGTGTGAGGGAGTGTTAGAGAGCAAGAATGTGTAACAATAGGAGAGTGTAATCGTGAGTGAGAATGAGTGAGAGTAACAGTGTGTGAATGTGATTGTTAGTAAGTCTCAAAATATCATTGAATGAGACCAAGAGTGAATGTGAGTGAGCTTGAATGAATGAGGGGGAATGAGTGAGTCCGGTTGAGAATAAGTGAGAGTGAGTGAGAATGAAGGAGTGAGCATATAAATGAGTATGAAGGAGACAGTTGGAGCAAAAATGAGTGACAATAAGTGGAAGTGAGCAAGAATGAGTGTGAGTTCAAGAGAGTTAGTGAGAATCCATGAGTGCAAGTGAGTGCAAATGGATGAGAGTGAGTGGGAAGAGTGTGAGTGAGTGAAGGTAAAGTCTGCCATTGGCCGTAGCATACTGAAGATTATCCTTGGTTTATATAGGCACACAACGTGAAATTCTGGCGCTGGAATGATGTAGGGAATTCTTAGCATGACAGGCCACCATCACAAAATACTGGCATGGCATACTGAAGGTAATCTTTTGCTTAATAGGCACTCATAATAAAATATTAGTACTGGCATACTAGAGGTAATTCTTAGAAAATGAGGCACCCGTGGCATAATGCTGGTGCTGGCCCATTGGAGGTAATTCCTGCCAGATGAGTGGGGGATGCCATGACAAAATGCTGGCCCTCACATACTATAGGCAACCTTTGGACATCAGGGTCACTCCTCACATATAGGTAGCACTAATGGAAAAATTCTGGCACAGGTATATTGAATGTCATTTTTGGCATAATGGGCACCAATGGCGAAATGCTAATCATGTTTTATTCATGGGGGCATCCACGCACATTTTGAAAAATAGGAGTAAATTCCTGAGTAGCGTCCGGTTCCAGTGGCTCGGCACACCATGGAAGGACCAGAATATTTAATGATAGCCCTTTCAGAGCATGTGTTTTTTTAGCAAATGTGTGTGAAAACTGCTTTAAATACACTACATGACCCCATTGTTTTCTAAATGTATTTAGGGGAGCTCACCCTTGACCCCTCCTAGAAAAGGTTTGGATCACTCGTTTGCTACACATCAGGGCCGGCATTACTCTCCTCCACTAACAAAGACCATGCCAATATAGAGGTGGTTCCTTAAACAGGTGTATTATATTATTCATGCAGTTTTTATGGATCTACAGCAATGTCAATTATTGTAGTGTCGTAAGTTAATATAACATCACTTTGTGGGAAAAGTCAGGCTTATAGCTCATATGATGTCACTTCCTGTGATGTCAATAAGGTCAAAGGCTGTGTGATGTCACTTCCACTATTCCTGGCATGTTGATGAATCAACGTCCATGGTCTTTCCTATGTATTTTGGCATGTTTTTAGGCACTGCTATGTGATGAATTGCCAGTTTGTAACACTAGCTTGCGTATATGGTTCAGGTAGGCGCTGGAAATCCAAGTTGTTAAGGGGTGCAACCCGAAATATTGCTAGATAAGACTTTGAGATCTGATACCACAATTTGCATACATATGAGAAGTTCTAAACTTGGTGTTACTCCAGTATGTTTAGTATTTGATCCCTTTATTGTGATCTTCTGTATGGCTCTGGACCTAATGGCCAGGCCTCATACACTACTGCTCCCTTTTTAAAATACTATTCCCTTCATTCCGAGCAAAGCCCCTGTTCACACAGACTTGTTAACAACATTCTTATTATCTTTACTTCATTTTTGGAAGAAAATATGAAGCTTAATTTCTGGTAGAAAATATTAAGCTTGACAGATCAGTGTTTGGATGCAATCCTAGATAATAGGTTTCATAAGAGGAGAAGGTTTGATATTTGATATTCTGGCCCTTTTTGGTCTCCAGTATTTGCATGTGCTGGTATGTGTTTGGTGCTGGTCAACAGATATTCTGATCTAGTCTGCTAGGGTTGCACATTGGGTTCACTGCTTTGGAATTAACTCAGCAAATCTTGAAAGTTATGCACATTGATAGCCACTGTAAATCTTGTAGTCGGGGTGAGCCAGTATTTTTTATCAGTTCCTTGATGAGGTGTGTTTCAAGGAGTGGAAAACCATTAAAACTACACAGACCTATACGTGTATGGGAGTCGAATTTCAAGAAAAAGTCTTTATTAATCCACACTTGCAATGTATGAAAAACAAAGCAGCCACACTAAAATCTGCCTACCAAAGATTTTTTTGAATCCTGATGGCCCCACAATTACTCCATTCCTGAAGGTAATCCAGACAAAATGTCCTAACATTGATAAGCCACATTTCTAAAAGCTTTTGCAGGAAAATTAACATTTGGATAAACTAGGAGCAGAACCACCTATTCAGAACCATTTTACTTCTCCTCCATTGACTAGCCAAGCTCAAATTTGCTTAGAGTTCAACTTATTAAACCAAAATCTTGCCACTAATGGAGCCTTGTTAAGGTACTGGTTTCAGCTGAAGCCATCTGAGGAAAAGTGCTTTAAAAACATTCTTCGCAAACAATTCGAACATTTGAGCCACTGTGGCAGTACCCTTGGGCATGATCCAATACATTCCATCTTACAAAAGCTAAACATTTCGCCACATAAGGAACTGGAATTGTCATACACATCCTTTAAGTCTCTATTAAGAAAGGAAATAATGAGAAACTAACCTGAAATCTTGTAGTAAAAGAGCCCACTCATTTAGATGCAAAAATGCTGTGTCAAGAACAGGGTTTGACCTCACAACAAACGTGCCATATCATGGTCTCTTCCACTACAATACCTTAGATTGAGATTTGACATATTTGACTTGGGGGAAATCAGACAATCATGGAAACATACAAAGCAGGGTGCAGCATGTTGTTTTGGTAACTACATCAAAGAGAATTTAGCACACGCCATCTATTGCTGTCTTATTTTTCCAACATGCCACAAAAGGCTGCTAGCACCAACACTGCAATCCCTGGGCATAGGAAACTGCAACAAAGCAGTACTATCTTATTTTAACAGCACAAAAGGCACTTTTATAAATAATTTTGTGAAGTACATTAACTACGTCCAAACAAGTTCTGTAGTTTTACAATCCGTTTATCTGTAGATGATGTTTTAAACCTATATATGCTATTGCAAGAAAAACAGGTACACCCACCAGGAACCATACAAGGCAGTAAGAACAAATTACTCCATAACACATGAATATTTAATAGGGAACGGCAATTAATTTTATGTAAACATTTCATTCTAAAAGCTATTATTTTTCGTTTGTGTACAAAGCTATTGTATTGTATTTTTTTTAACTAGCTAACATTAAAAGGGTTTGATGGATTGACTGATTGCATTGCAAATTGTGCTGAAAGTTACTCTTGCTCTGTAACTGATAAGAACAATATTGAGGAAAAACTTGTCATTTTTGCTATTGAATATTTTTGTTTTATATTTCACCCATTAGTGCTCAAATGGTTGAAAGCAGACCAATCTATCCAAGGACTATTTTCCCACTTTCTGATTTTCCCCTATTTCGTGGCAGTTAGCTCTCGTTTTTAATACAACTTTGCTAGAATATTTAAGTTCTTTATTTCAGTCAGGAGCAGTATTTGTGTTTAGTTGGTCTGGTACAAATCATACCTCAAGTATGCACATTTCTCTGTTGATGTACTTGCTGCTGACACCAACTTAAGAAAAATAAGCAAAGGATACCCTTAGTAAAAAAAAAACAATTGTGGGTCCTCACGTTTTAGCATTGTGGGTGCCAAGTCACAACTGACATCAATACTATGGCCTTTCTCCTTTGCGTATGTCCCCATGATTCCCACATAATTTCACAATGTTTATTACCATGAGTCAAGGAAATGATATAACAATGGTGTGTAAGGAGGTCCTACTTTTCACATGTGCCCCTTATACTCAGCAGTAAAGAGCTGTTAAACAGCACTGCATGTGTTTTTTCCTAAACATTTTATGTTAAATGAGCTTGTAAAGCACACATACAGCAAACGGTTTCATGACGCTGGAGTCCAGGGGATACTGCCGCTTGAGAGGTTTAGACATATGCCTGGCAGAAAAGCCAGGTCTTTAAATGTTTCCTAAACTGAGCATAGGAGGTCAGTGATCTAATCTCCAGAGGGAGAGAATTCCGGAATTGAGGGGCCAAGACCGCAAATCTTAGTTCCCCGTGTTTCTTACGTTTGAAAGAGGGGAGGACCTGAGTGCCCCGAGAAAGGACATAGCGCTGAATCTGAGAGGATATAAATGTCAGACTATTGCATAGAGAGCTTTGAAGATGATGCACCCCAGCTTAAATGCGCAACGTTTGGCTATTGGGAGCCAGTGTAATCTTTCCTTTAAAGGCGTAACATGGTGCCATTTGGGCTGGTGGTAAATTAATCTAGCTGCCTGATTTTGCACCAGCTGCAAATGTTTTAGTTGACTTGCCGGAAAACCAGCATGAAGTGAATTGGCATAATCTATGCGGGAGATGAGTAAGGCCAGGACAACTTGGGTCAGGGCTTCTGTGGTAAGAAATCTACTGATCTTCCTGATCATTCGCACCCGGAAGAAACAAGAGAAAACCACTATCCCAATCTGGGCTTTCATCGACAGATCACTGCTGATCATAATGCCCAGACGTTTGATTGAACATGCTGGGAGTGGGGGGTTTCCCAGTTCGGTTGGCCAGAAGTTGGAGTACCAGGGATTAGCTGGCCGGTCGATTAGGATCAGCTCCGTTTTATCGGGGTTCAATTTTAGATGGTTACTGTTCATCCACTCACTTATAAATCGCATTGTGGATTGGAAATCGAAGACAAAAGATGCCAATTGATGGATGTCAAATATCAGTTGGAGGTCGTCATCATAATTGAAGGTGCCAACCTTCCTTTCTCTGAGGGAACAAATCAGGGGCAGTAGGTACAGATTAAAAAGAAGCGGCGAAAGAAAAGAGCCCCGAGGCACCCTGCAGGCTAATTTAACTTTGGAGGAAGAGAAAGGAAGAGAAGTGAGCAAGGCAGACAGCTTGAAAGCAGTTTTTTAGAAAAGATAAGGGCCACTTAAGAGCCAGGCCCTGGATCTCGGCATTACTGACACGATCGGCCAGAAGATCATGGTCGACCATGTCAAAGGCTGCCGAAAGGTCCCGCAGTACCATGGCCTGGGTGATGCCCCTATCAGCCTCCCTCCTACCTTCATCCACGACCGTGAGGATGACAGTGTCTGTGGAACGAGCCGGTCGGAAGCCAGCCTGGTGAGGGTCAAGATAGTGGGAAAGTTTGATAAAGGAGCTAAGGCAAAAAGCCACATGTGCTTCCAGAACGTTAGCTAAATAGGGGAGCATGGAGCTAGGGTGATAGTTTGTAAAGGTTAGGGGGTATGACCCTGGTTTCTTTAAGACTGAGACAATGTACGCGTCTTTAAATGCATTTGGGACAATACCCTGCTTGAGGGAGTAATTCAGGAGTGCGACAGGAGGATCCGTGCAGGTGAGACAAACTTTCCTTAATATGTGCGAGGGCAACAGTCAGTAGGGGAGCCGGATCCAACCTTCATTAGAAGGCTAAAAAAGGCTTCCCTGGAAATAAGAGGGACCTGATCTAGCAGTAGAGGGTTCCTGCATATAGATTGTGGGGCTATAGGATGGGTACTGGTAGGAATGCTAGACTTAATGGTGGCAATTTTTTCAATAAAATAGGTGCTAAGGGAATCACATAAGGCTTGAGGAGGGGCAGATTTTGCTGTGACTCTGTCTGGCTTGGATAGTTCAGCCACAATAGCAAACACTTCCTTGGATTTATTAACAGAGCTAAATATCTTGTTAGAAAAATAGGCAGCCTTGGTTTGTAGAATGGCGTTTTTATATTCTTTAAACTGGGTTAGGAATATATTTTTTTGTCTGTGGAGTAATTTAGTCTCCAGTTGAGTTCTGCTTGACGCAGGAAAAGTTTCTTAAGTTTTAAGTCTTCAGAGAACCAGCACTGAGCATCAAGAGGTCTAACTATCTTGAATTTCTTAATGGGAGCAAAGCAGCCACTGCCAGATTCAAGCCAAAATATGATTTTTTCTGCTTGGTTGTCGATTAACTGCTGCTCTGATGGAGTGCAGAAGTCTCCTATGTTGGCGTGTCTCCAGTTCCTTGCCATCCGGATCACCTTCAAATGAGCCTTGGTTAAGTGAACATTGGAGAGGGCAAATATTATAAAATAGTGATCTGACCAGGTGCACGGAGAGATAATTAAATTAGAGACCATTAGGTTGGATTTCCAAACTTGGTCAAGAGTATGACCTTTAATGTGAGTCACAGCAGTCACATGCTGAGTGCAATTTAGCCCAGAGAGTAGATCTGTCAGTTCAGATACAACTAGTACCTTCCATAATATTGTTGGCCCAATAATTAAAGTCTCCAATTATAAAGAGTTTCGCGTAATTAATGGCTAAATGGGAGATCATTTCACCCAAGAGCTGGGGGGAAATGGCATATGATAAGGGGGTCTATAGATCAGTGCACAGATAAGGGGGGAATGAGGAGAATCAAGTTTTAAAATTAAGCTGTCGACTGATGGTAAACCCGCAACAGCTAACAATGTAAACTGTAATTTTTGATGTATTATGGCTACTACCCCTCTCCTGCTTTCCCCGCAGTCCTATTAGCCTGAAGGATGTAATAACTGTTAGGTGCCACTGCTAATATGTCAGGAGTAGACTCTTCAGTAAGCCAAGTTTCGGTAAGAAGGAGTATATCCGGTTTATCGGATTCCAAAAGCTGAAAATGTCTAATTGGTGTTTGACCAAAAAACGAGTGTTCGAATATGTGACTGAGTTTCATTTGCTCGTGACACTGGGGGATTGAGAGGTCAGGATTTGCAAAGAGCTTTTGCCTAATGTGGTACTCCTGGCAGGGAGGCTCAAAATTGATTTTGGAGAAAGACACTCTATGGTCAAGATACCAACGTTGTTGAGTTTGACGCATGTAGCAATATCAATCGTCGGTTTGTTGACTTGCAAAGATTTCAGCTCCATAGGGAAGTAGCACAGAATTTAGGCATGGTGTCTGGCCCCTCACCGCGGCTGGATGTGAACGAACGCAGACGGGTTTGCCTTTGGCACGCCATCGGCGCGCTTGCTGCACGCGTCCGCTGCGTTCCCGCGCTAGGGCCGTCATTTAATGGCCAAGTGCGGTGTTAAGCTCCTCCCCCCTCACGCAACGATTGGTAACCAGTAAAATGCTGAATTTCCAGGCCAAGAGCCTGGAAACCGGAAGGGAAACCGAGAGGCTCAGTGCAAATGCACGGTAAAGTGAGCGATACAGCAAATTCAACATGGTAACCGTTTTGGATGTATTAAATGGCATATTTAGCATGTCAGCCAAAAGGATGTACAAACCACACAGACAGCGTAAAAGTGAAACACCTAATGAGGGCAGAAGGAAGGTTTTTGCCACTCACATCTGTGCTAAACATTTAGCACATGCACTGACCAGCAGTCGTGTAGCGCTACAGGCCAGGTGTGAGTGTTGGTTCGGAATCTCAACCTGGCCATATTATTTAAGTTCTAAATTTGAAATTGGGTAAGTTTGCCTTCATTGTGGCTTGTAGCAGCAAGTTTCAGTTGAGTAATCCAGAAATGTTATAGTTATAAGATTACTGACTTAAATGTAGAAGAGGGTAATATAGGTTAAAGGACCGTATTACAAAAGAGGACACAGCAGTTTTACAATATTGATAAATCGGGGTAGTTTTAATAGTCTGCTACAAATCACAGAAACTGCATCACACTTGTTGAAAAAAGCCATTTAGAGACCGTACTGGAATTTTGATAGGATTTGTCCAGATAATTCATTCAATCACTAATGTCTTAGCTTTATAACAAACTGCACCTATCAACTCACAATCTGAGCGCTGCTGGAATCTGACATCAGAAGAAGTCTGCAGAGCAAAATTTCTGTCTGCTTGTGTAGGAACTTGGGACTGTTCCTGGTTCCTCTTGCATTGCTAACTCCAAAGGGTACCCTTAGGGTAAGGGCAACTAATCTCCTGAGGATCTACAGAATGAGAAGGGTCAGGACCTCTCTGGAAGAAGAACGAGCAAAACAAGTTGTCTTTGGAAGTGAAGAAAAGTCAGGTTTTTACTTCAACCAAAGGCCAGGTGTCCAAGTTGCACTCCCACAGTATTTGGAGTCTTTGGGCTGTTAGACCTGAAGAAATGAAGCTGTATAACTTTTCCTTCAAGTTCTAAAAGTAGAAACTTTGAAACATTTTCATCTCTGAAGGACGAGGACGAAAGGGCCAGCCACCAGACGAGGATACACCATCAGCCTGCAAGAAGTCCTGGTTTGTCTGCGCTGTATGCCAAAGAAGGAAAGCTTCAACTGAACACAAGCTAGATATCCAGGCTTGGTGAGCCCTGCCAATCAGCAGTTCCAAGACTTACTCTACTTACAGATGTTAACTTTGAAAAACACTTCTAAGTGCCATGCCAAAAGAGGGAAATAGCCAAAGAGCCAAATAAAGCACCCTCTGTGGCTGCAATTTGAAGGTTTCTCTGACTCAGAGCTTTCTGCTTTCTGCAGCATGACTCATAGCTTTAGCGGGACAGAAGACCAAGCATCTCCAAGCTCGTGGAACCCATCTCAGCCACAGCCTTTTCAATGGGTTGATTTTGACATCCAAGAAAAAGATGAAATCATAAGGGAAAACATTTGACCAGCGGAAAACTCAACCTCACTTCATTGCCAGATGACCACCGAGGGAGCCTAAGATCTGGTCTCGACATCATAGAGAATAATATTGACCTTTCAGATCCCCATTGTTATTCTACAGAGTTTTTCAGAATTCCATTACTCATGATCACGCATTCAAATTGCTGTCATTAAGGTATATTTTTAATCAATAAGGTTTACTCTTTTTAACTAAATTAATTTGGGAATGTTAAATCACTTATTTCTTAACTTTAACCAACTCCATGCTAAGCCATTGTTATGACATTTGGAGCAGTTCACAATTCAGCCACATTCATAACGTTTTTCACACTGCAAAAGACATCTCGACAAAAATGTGATTCCTTCTTTCCCCATATATTCGTGGTTTGCAATCTTTCCTGCAGGGGCCTGAAAAATATAGCATTTGATTTTTGTTTGCTAGATTACTGACTTCTGTATATAAACTGTGTAATACATACCAGTAACAGAAACCCTTTCAGTCTCCTGTTTTCGCTTTCTAGAATTCAAGCAATAAGTTGTTACTGGGTTTTTATAATAATACATTGATTGGTGGACTCCCCAAACTAGTTGAAGGGTATCCGACATATTGAATGAGTCCCATGGAACACGGTATACATATAACATATATGGAAGACATCATCATTGGAAACAGGAATGCAATTAGAGCTTTAAAGACTAGTTTTGACAGTTGTTAGATATCCCACCAATAGCTCACCTACATTGAAAACAGAACGATTTTGACCTGAGGATTGAGGGGTGTGGCCTGAAATCAGTACAGGACTGTCCCCCTTCCCACTGGATTGGGCAACAAGCATTTACAATGCAACGGTCTCTGCATTGTTAAAGTTAGAGCTATTGGCATTGCTCATGACATTATTTTTGTTTATGTTTTTTATGTTTTTGTTTTTAAAACATTTAAAGAAACAGCATTGTTATTTACAATGTCAATAGCTTAATCACTCTCAAATGCGAGACCTATTGCATTTGCAGCCACACACAGAGCCACACACACAAAGCCACCCACACACAGAGCCACCCACAGAGCCACTCACATAGAGCAACCACACACAAATAGAGCCACCCACAGAGCCACCTACACACACACACACACACACGCAGAAGCCCACTGACGTATTTACATTATGTGCACTTTGTGATCTGCATGGTACATGTTCTTTGCTGCAGGTACATTAACCCTATGTGCTACCTTTCCAGGAGTCAAAACTTCCACTAGACAAAACTCCGATCTCTCTCTAGGAAGAACATTAAACCCTAGAGTCATCATGACATTTTTATTGTTGCCGAAAATTGCTGGAGGCCAGGAAGGAGGCAGCAAGCGCTTTTAAAACCTTCATTTACTTGCAAACATAATGCTCCACCCAAAGTCAGCGCCCGGTCACACTGGTTGCATTGCCCTAGAGCTGGCCCTTCTCAAGGGTCCTATGACCTCAGTGACAGAGTCACTGTTGTTCTTGGCTGTGCTGCTTCATAGACCTGCTAGCAAGACTGGAGGTGAACTTCAGTATGGATTGTGGTGGACAAACCTTGAAGGTTAACCCAGACTTGCCAGCGCTAGGGTCCACCTGCTGGTGCTAAGACACCAGCGCTTCTAAGGTCTTGCGAAGCCTTCTAAGGTCTAGCATGGGATTGTGCTCTCACTGGAGAGTCGTCTGGTGGACTGGTTGTTAAGGCTGAACCTGGTTCCCCAGTTCCAAATTCAGCAGCTCTGGCCATAGTGCCACATCGTCTCCCCCACTGAACACCATACTGTCCCACTGAGAAAAACTCACACTGCCTTCAACTACAACCCACACTTTACAGTAAATTATTCTCTTTTTCCGCAAAAAATAATACGAGGTGAATTATAGCTGCATTTGAGGCTGCTGTGCGCCTGGATGTGGTGCTGATGTTAATACCTTGCTACAGTCGGGAAGATGTGCATAGGTGAACTGCAATGTGATGAATACACGAACAGCCACTTCATCCACTGCAGACACATATACTAAGTGTGCATTTGACCACTAACCTAACTTCCAAGCATTATGACGCCACATTTCAGATATCACTTGTTAAGATTTGGCGAGATGTGTGCTTTAGAGGAGTTTCTTATTCCCCTAGCGGTTGTGACTGTTGTGTGGTTGGGAGCTGGGGAGGCAGTGAAACAGGTCATTGTGTGCTTAATGCCCTATACCGGCAGCATTTCACAGGCGTCGGTGATTCATTCGGACAGGAAATGTGCACACGCCAGTTCCGGGTTCATTTCCCTACACAGCTCTCATATCCCCTCACTAACCCATATGTCAATTCTTACGGAGCAGCATGAAAAGTGCATTCACAAATTGCATGTGACGGAAGTGCTTGCCTGGTGTGCGGTGAGGGGATTTGAGCACGCACAGCACAGGCGTTTCCGGCAACGAAGCCCTCTCACCCTAAGCAGCTCTTGATGAGAGGGGCTGCACAAGATAATCAGCAGTGAATATTTATAACGTTTTTCTCTTTACTGTTTTGATGTATGTCATTCAAAATATTTAGTTTTGTTTTGGAAAGAACACTTGGATGCGAAGGTGTTCCGAAGCCAATTACATTTTACGCAGTTTTCTCGCCCCCCGCCTGTCTATTTATGTCCCACCGGCCGCCCCCACCTGGCTTTTTATGTGTTTGTTAATCTATATATGCGCGAAGTTGCTCGGAGAGCTTTACATTACATGAGAACCTTATAGTCTGTCTCTAGTTACTGCACGCTCCCCTCAAATCCTGCAACAACCACCAAACTGCCCCCTTCTACGCCCGGCTGTAACCTCCCACCTTCAGTGTATATAGATAGTACTACAGATATTTGGAAACAGGAAGTTTAGATGCAGTCTGCACTATATCCACCAACGGACCTCAAAACGACAGGCGCATGACTGCAAATCTCTGGGTGACCAGGCCCCCCTCCCCTGAGCGCCTTCATGAAACCACCCCCGGTGAGAAAAGACAGAACTCCCTGGGCTGGCACGGTTATAATTCTTACTGAGACAGAGGACGGGGCCGTCACTCGTCACTGCCCTCCTGGTGTGTGTCACACTCCCCATTGCCCTCCAGGCGTGTTTGTCACTCTCGTCAATGACAGCCTGATGTATGTGAGTCACACTCCTCACTGCCCTCCTGGTGTGTGTCATACTCCTCACTGCCCTCCTGATGTGTGTCACACTCCTCACTGCCCTCCTGGTGTGTGTCACACTCCTCACTGACCTCCTGGTGTGTGTGTCCAAGTCCTCACTGCCCGCCTGGTGTGTGTCACACTCCTCACAGCCCTCCTGGCGTGTTTGTCACTCTCGTCAATGACCACCTGATGTATGTGTGTCACACTCCTCGCTGCCCTCCTGGTGTGTGTCACACTCCCCACTGCCCTCCTGGCGTGTGTCACACTCGTCACTGCCCTCCTGGTGTGTGTCACACTCGTCACTGCCCTCCTGCCGTGTTTGTCACTCTCGTCAATGACAGCCTGATGTATGTGTGTCACACTCATCACTGCCCTCCTGGTGTGTGTCACACTCCCCACTGCCCTCCTGGTGTGTGTCACTCTTCACTGCCCTCCTGGTGTGTGTCACACTCCTCACTGACCCCTGATGAGTGCGTCACACTCCTCACTGCCCCGCACACTGCCCTCGCACACTGCCCTGTGCGCATCCCCTCACGTGAGGGCGAGCTTGTGACCCTAACAATGTTCTGTTTCCCTCTCACGTGCTGCGCCTGGACTGGTCTGCGACAGACCCAACAGTGCTAATAATCACAACAGTAACGGCAATGGTACATGCACACATCAGTATCTGCACACACAAGGACAGAACCACACATCCACCAACGGACAGATAGCGCCTACCCGACGAAGTAGGCAATGATGAGGAGCTGCACGGCCCTGTTGATGACGCCGATGGTCCAGCTTTTCACCACCACAGACTTGGTGGTCTCGTAGGTGAAGAAGTCCGCGATGCAGGTCATGGTGAGGGGTGTCCGGGGGGCAGGCTGTCTGGGGTCTCTGTACCTCACCGAGGCGGGTGTCCGAGAGAGTAGGCAGCCTGGGGTCTTTGTATCTCGCCGGGGAGAGGTCCGGGGGGCGCAGGAAGTCTGGGGTCTCTGTACCTCACCGAGGCTGGCAGGTAGAATAGGCAGACTGGAGTCCTTCTACCTCACTGAGGGGGGGGGAGGGGTGTCGGGGGAGCAGGCAGCCTGGGGTCCTTGTATTTCGCTGAGGTGGTGTCCTGGAGAACAGACAGATTGGCCTGAGGTCTTTCTACCTCCCAAAGTTGTGTCTGGACATGGGAGGTAGACGGAGGTCCTTGTACCCTACCGAGCGGGTGTCCCGCAGAACAGGCACACTGGGGTGTTTGTACCTCACTGAGATGTGTCGGGAGATAGGAGGCAGCCTGGGATCTTTGTACCTCACTGAGGTCTACCCGTGGTGAGAAGGCAGTCTGAGCTTTCTGTTCTTCACCCAGGGGGTGTCAGGGAGAGCAGACAACCTGGGGGCTTTCTACCTTACTGTTCCGTAAATGAGTGTCCAGCCATGAACACCGCCGCCTTTCTCCTAGGCGAAGCAGAAATGCCTCGGAGAAACGCTGCGGCGTTTTCGGATTCGGGGGCGTGTTTTTCTTTTTCTCTCCACTTGCCATTGGCTGGAGGAGAGAAAAACACACCCAGCGAAAAGCAACGAAAAAACACGCCCCCAAATCCGAAAAGGACAGGGCCTGTTTTGCGAGACAAGCCTCTTCTCCAATAGCTGGCCAGCATTTAAGAGGCCAGCCAATGGAGAAGAGGAGAGAAGAGGGGCGGGTTCAAGCCCCTCTTCTCCAAGTCATTAAATCTCAGAGCGAGACTGAGCAAGCGCAGCCCTCGAGCCGAGACCTAAAAAGTGGTACGCCCTCAAGCAGTGGGGCAAGTACATGCCCATGCAGAGTGAGTTGCCGCTCCCCGAGCCAAAATAAAAACAAATTTCCTGGTCTCTCTTGTTCTTTCTGCCCACCTGTCAAGCTCTACAGGCTTAAAGCCTCAAATATGCCCCCCGTGGGGCAGAAGAGCAAATCAATACTGGGTGACCCCAGCAAAATATAATAAAACAGAAAATATAATCCCTGATGTCTAATGGTGCTCTCTGTCCCCCTAGTGGGTGGAGTTTTAGTAAACGCCCCAGTTTTGCAACCAGGGAGGCAGAAAGGCTTTGTGGGACCCTGAGGTGAAGAGGTGAGACTCATTTCCCTTCACCCCTTTTCTTACATATAAATCTCTAGTGTCTATAGGTGCTGTCTGTCCTCACAGGGTTGAGAGATTGGGGGTCCTTGATGAACAGGGAGAATTTGCCATGTCTGTGGGGCTCTGCCCCCCTTACCACCATCCCTGGTGTCTATTGGGTGGATTCAGGTTTGAGATTTCTGTCCTGTGGAGATCTTCAAGCAGGAATCCCCTAGGCAAAAACATCAAGGTATGCCTTGATGCTTGTGCTAAGCTACTAGCATTTCATTAGACCTTGGGTTTAGTCTTATAACTCTCAGGATTGCAATAGACTGTTAGCCCTTCTGGATTCTTATTGCTTGAAAATAATGTTGTCTTGCTGGTATTTGATTATAATGCTTGTGATGAAACTGTCTTTGTGTAAAGTCACATTCACCTCCAGACAGTTTAGATTCAGGATACTGTAGAAAACTTATCAGGGGGTTATCTCATTTAATCAATTATGAAATTCCTGTAACTCCTCCATAACACTATTTCAGATCGCAAGCATATGGTCTACAGTCCTTTTGTAGTAGATCAGTTTATTATTCAATCTTGATTGTTTACGATGTGGTTTGCTTCAAAGGAATCCTTGTATGTATTGCCATAGGATGGGGCCACATGCAACTCCATCACTGTGCCCGTTATCTGTAGGTAGAACTTGTTGCAGTCACAAAAAAATGTATGTAGTACAAAAGTTGCATTGAACAAAAAAAAAAATTAACTCGCAGTTCATTCTTTTGGAGGAGTAGCCAATTTACACTGTTCATGCCTCCTTCGTGTAGGACTTATGCATACAGATTAACCCCTTCGATGCTGCGCAGATTCCGCCGCTGTGCTGACGGAATCTTGCGCGGGTGTGGTCATGACGGAATGGTTCCGTCATGAGCACAGCTCAACCGTGGGTCATGACGGAACCATTCCGTCATGAGCACCGAAGGGGTTAACATCCAATGTAAACAGTACATACGGGCCTAGTTCTATTTTATTGTATTGTAATTTTTTCTGAAAGTCCATCGTATCCAATATATACAAGGGAAATGTCTGTGTTAGAGACTGAATAAAGTAATCTACATAGAACACCAATGGCTGACAAAGGTTGTCAGTACCCACCAACATTGGTCTACCAGGTAAAGTTTTATGAATTGTGGATATTTGTTCAGTAAAAATGAACATGTGGTTTCTGAGATCTAACATTGGTCTTTTTCCTTCTCTAGAATCTTTTCCTAGACACTTGTATACTTGGATTATGAGGTAGCTGTGGTAGGACAATCATTTTCCACATTGGTAAAATACTGCTGTTCCAGATTGTCTACTTTTTAGGACAACAGATAGCTCAGACCTCTGGCAGAGACTGGTCTAAAATTTGCACTTTCATTGCTCCATTTATGTGATATGCCCCGATCTTTTGCAACCAAAGGGCTACTAAGTCAATCTGACAAGTAAGACCTCCACCAGATCGAAGCACTGAGGGACAACGAGTCCTGTCCCCCATTTGAATAGTAATGCTCCTACAACACCAGCTTTAGAGGAGGCTGAAATCTTCACTATTTCTACTTTCACACCGACAATCGTATGTTTACAGTACTTGAAGGTGGTCATCTGGTACATAGATCTAGTGGTTGAAAGGACACTTTCTTTTACAGGCTACTAAGCTAGGGGTTCTCTCTCTCCTCCCTGCGAACTTCATGATATGTTCAATTGATTGTTATAGGTCTGCCCTTCGGGCTGCCTTCTGCACACTACCGTTAGGCCTTTATATGATGAATACTAATAAGGGACTTTTCTCGAGCCAAATTTGGTGTCCACACATACAAGTTCTTAAGGTCTTGCAAGGCCAATAGAAGATGTATGAGAGTTGGGAAGATACATGTTTTTGAAACTCCTTTCGTGGAACAATAGCAGTGCTATGAATATTGGTGCATCTCCATTTTATCAGTCCTGCTCACTGATGGCACGGGACTGCCGGTGAGGGGATGGAATTTACTCCAGAGTTTAATGTCCGGCTTCCGCACCCTACTGGACCCCACATTCATGATCTCTGCTAACACAGTCCCACTCGCCCCTAGCCCTCTCAATACACTCCCTGTAACTGAGGTCTCCTCCAAGACTTATTCAAGTCGTAGTGTTACTCCTGTACTTGAAACTACCCCTTGGCCCTTATGCTACAGTGAGGTGATTCTAGCATTCTCTTCATTCGGCTACCATCCTCGAAAATCATCCATAGCCTCTCACTTTTGCTGTTGTTCCCTTATACACTATCTTAACAATGTACATGGCTATCAGCCATCACTCTCTACACCCTGTAAAGAAACACCAAAGGAGCTGCTATTGCCCTTGTTCGGGAGGCTCATCTACTCCCTTTGGAATCTGAAAAGAATAGAAGAGAATGGGTGGGTCATAGTAGCAACCATATATAATTATTTCAGTGGCTTTAAGAAATGCTGAATAGAAGTCCTCATCAGGAAAACGTTTCTGCAGAAACTTATTAAGTCGCGGACTGGATCATAAAGCTGATTTTCTTTTTTTAGATCTTGCCTTCAGGCATGCGCTGTCAACTTGGCGACGATCTATTGTGTCTAATAAAAAAAACTCTAAAAAGGGGCTTTTATACCGCCCATTACCTACGATTCCTTGGCATCAGTATCACTGTTCTTTGCTGCCTTCTAAGTCGGCAGCATGTGCGAGGCATCACTTCATTTTTTTGTGTGGAGCATTATTCAAATACAGATTGATTTAACATAAATGAGTGTCCGTCTGCTGCTTGCACTGTGATTGATGTACTATTTCCTTTTTTTTGCACGACCACAACCCAACCCGGAGGTATTGGAGTGCTATTCATGAGCACCAGTTACATTGTACAAGTTCACATCAATTTTCTGTAGGCATGGGAGATTAAGTGATTTGCTCAGGATCACAGGATGTCGAGGCTTGAATCGGGTTCCCCTTTTATAAAGTTGGCAGCTCTGGCCACAGTGCCCCATCCTTGTTCCCCTTCCCACCCTGTCCTTCTCCATTTAGCTTCTTAAGGCTGCTTGCATCTGGTTGGGAAACAAGCACTGCCAAAGCCAATAGGTCTGGTCTATGTGAGATCTATTGGCATTGGCAATGTTTTTTAGCCATGTTGTACAGCAGCCCACATGCTGTGCAGCATGGCTTAAAGCAGTAGGACGCAGTCAATGCTGGCCGCGTGATAGCACTTATTTCTTTACTTTGAAACCATGCTGCACAGCAGCCGTGCAGCTGTACACAATTTTAAGCCATGTTGCATGCTGTGTGGCTGTTGTGCAGCATTGTTGAAAGTTTTTTTTAAAAAGTCTTATGGCATGGAGAGTCTTGACTGGGTCATAGCACTATTTTTTTTTTTTTTTTACACTTTCAGCCATGCTGAACAGCAGGTGGGCTGCAGTACAACATGGCTAAAAACGCTGACAAAGCCAATAGATTGTGCATAGGTGAGCTCTATTGGTTTTGCCAATGTTTGTTTGACGTTGAAGGCTGTTCTCAATGCATGTTTGTTTTATGAATGATCAAAGTAGAACAGGATTATAAAAACTGTTGCCTAATGAATTATTATCCTAAGCTTTTTTAAGCTTTTGGTTTCCTTTCAAAATACAGCAGGCAACTTCATTTTGATTTTGCATGCATCATACTAAAATTAAATAGTTCTCTCAAAGAACTGTACACAGGTTCTGCGAGGGATTTAAATCTGGGTGTACAATTATTGCTTTTATTTTTGCAGTTGATGATCTACTGATTGAACATACTGTATATTTTTAACATGAACGGGGCACCTTCTTGGTCAGTTTGTCTAGCCCGTGTGTCACGTGTGTTACCAGCATGTGTTTTTTTTACAGCTTTATTTCTACAGAATTTTAATTTGATGCATGTTGCAAGTGAATCCATTATCTCATATGCCAGAACTTGCTTGGCAAGTGTCCTTTCAGACTGCTCTTCAGAACCAGACTTTATGTGGAGTGATGCCCTCACAGCAAGGTAGTTTTGGCTTGGAGCACCCACACAGAGGCACCAAGAGGTGTGAGGTTTCTGCATCTGGCTGTCATCAACCCAACTAAAAGTGTCTTCACTGAAGACAAAAGGCTGGGCCTGACCCAAAGAGTCCCCTTCACTTGCACAACAGAATCTATAGCCTCAAACCTCAACCATACCACCTGCCATAGGACAGTGCTTCGGGAAAAATAATTCGCTGCCCTTTTCAAACAAAGCCTTCACAAAATGTCTAAAGGGAGTCCAGTCACCATCTGCCTCACTTCAGTATCTGCACTCCCATCCACCAGTCACAACAAAATGTAGGCAAACACTTCCACCATCTAGGAAAGCTATCTTCATCCTCCACATTGTGCCTTGCCAATCCAGAGACATCCAAATACAACTCACTCTGTTTTTGTAATTAATACTGTGAGCCAAAACGGAGGATGATCTTGAGGTTAATGCTTCCTTTGAGCACAGTTCAAAGTTCTCGATTATGCTTTACTGTAAAACCCCCTCAGCTGTGAAGTTGACCTTGCTGGAGTGGTGATTTAGTGGTATCCTTTTAGAGTGCCTATCAAAAGTACCTAATATAGCACTATCTCACATGAAAACAAAGGTTCTTCCTACAGTTTTGCACCCTCAAATTGAATGCTGTCTCAAAAAGCATCCTTTATATTCCTAAAATCCTACATGAAACACTGACCTTAAAGCTTCTGATTGTTGTTTCTCCTTTTTTCTTCCAAATAACACTATCATTTTCCTTTCCTTCCTTCCTGCACAACCTACACTAATCACATGCATGTTTGCCCTCATCTCTATTATTGCAAATTGCCAAAAGTAAGATTGCAGCCTCTCCTTCTTTGAAAGTCATACCGCTGCAATGAAACAATGCCTCATCTCCCCCATCCGATCTATTAACCCCACCACCCATGTGCATGAACTCACACACACCTCCTCCCACTAATGATCAAACCTAACTCCTATTAATTTAATCTATGACAAAGAAACTTGTAAATGCATGCAACGGTCTGTTTGAGCACTCAAGAATTATACCAATAACTAAAAATAACTATTAACAATAGATTAACTTCGCTTCCGGAGCAGCATACTGCCCAGCATAAAGCACTCCAGTGCCTCGTCAGGGGTAGTAAGTGCTTTAGAAATGCAATTACAATACAGTACAATACTATTCAATAGTCTTGGGTGATCATGACCATCAACCTCACCCTTTATCTACTCCTTTAATTTCAATGCTATGGCCAGTTACTTATTCCCTGATTAGTGATTGCTCTTTTGTGCTTGTATTGGTTTTACCTAGAGCCATTAGACTTATGCAGCAGAGGAGAAGCAAATTATGCAGCAGTGTTGACTAAAATATGTGGCAAGAAAAGGCAAATTATGCGCAGTAATGTGGCACATTTGGTGATAGTATTGTTTCATTATTTTTTCATTTCTACACCTGGTAACACTGGCTAGAAAAAGATTTCACCTTATTAGTACCCAAATACAGTAATAAGCAACTGAAAGATGACCAGCTAACCTTTGAAAAGGGCCTTCCGCTGCCAAGGAGCATGAGTTGTCCTGTTTTAAGTACTTTTTGATCAGTATGAGGTAGAAACAAATTATTTTTGCTGCTGCCAATTTTGCAGCAGAGGGTGGATTATGTAGCTAATGGGGCAAATCCATAATCAGTCGAAAAATGCCACAGAATGCCACAGAATCGTACCAAGTCAGATGAGATTGTGCAGGTCATGACGCCCTAATAATCTAATTTATACACTGCCTCACTGGTTCAGGACACAGTGGCCTCAAACGCATATCTGAACACACTCCAAATTCTGTGGCAAGTCAACGTGCACCACTTGTACTTAGATGTTCCCTTCACAACAGAGTAAATAGTGCAGGTCAACCGGAGCATGCCTGGAGAAAGGGAGCAGGGGTTGGACGGGTTCAACACAGGCTTCTATAAGGAATATGGCCCACTCCTTGCTCCTCATCTCTTAGCAATGTATGATGACTCTTTGTCCTTGGGTTGGCTACCGCCCTCTCTGAGAGAAGCAAATATTGTATCCAGAAACCTGGCAAGCCAGCACATAGGTGTGACTCTAATAGGCCGTTGTCAGTGATGAATGTTGATATTAAGCTATTCGCCAAATTAATAGCCAACCGTCTTTTGACTCACCTGCCTGATATTGTCCGGCAGGACCAATCCAGATTTGTGCCGGATGGTCGACTGTGCACAACCTCCGCACAATGTTTGCACTCATGCACACCATGGACCCCCAACTTGAGGCTCTCGCAGTACTTTTGGACACCACTGCGGCACTTGATTCCTTAGAATTGCTGTGCCTCTTTCGCCTCCTCCCTCGCCTCAGCTTTAGCACGCGCTTCCTGCTTATGATTAGACTGTTATATTCCTCCCCTATGGCGTGGCAGCGTATTAATGGGAGAGTTTTTGCCTTGCTCTCTGTCACCAAGGGCACCAGGCAAGGGTGTCCTCTATCTCCTATTCTCTTTGCGATAGCAATGGAGCCTTTGGCTGCTTGGTTACGCCAGCATCACGCTGAAATAGGACTCCACTTCATTGCCAGAGGGATACTGGTGTTCATGTATGCAGATGATATAGCCTTGTACATCGGAGAACCCCGGTCCAACTGCTCTCCTATCATTCGAGAGGTGATCGACTTTGGTGGCCTCTCCGGAATCTTTATCAACTGGTTGAAGTCCACTATATTCCCCGGTTACCCCCTCCACCTGTTCATTTGAACCCAAGTACCTCCTGCAGTGGGCAACGGAACCGATTCGATATTTGGTATCTGGCTCAGTAGAGATGTTGTTGAGCTGTGGTGGGCAAACTATGGATGAGCCAGGAATTGGCTCGAGGAGCACATATCTGTTTGGACTCCACTGCCTCTATCTATGGTGGTATGATAGCTATAGTTAAAATGGATAATCCCAAATTTCTCTACCTATTTGTAAACATCCTGCTCCTAGCACACTTTTTCAAAAAGCTTCGTTCCAATCTAGAATCCCTGACTTGAGAGGGCTATCAGCTGAGGGTGACCAGGGAAACCCTGACATTGTCGTTTCAGCAAGGTGGCCTCAGTGCACCCGAGATGCGCTTCTACACTTACTGTGTAAAGGCCCAATTCATAAATTTTCGGCTTCAACCCACCTTATTCCAACAAAACACATCAGCTGGGACTAATCAGATGACCCCGTGCCCCCTGAGTACGGCACTGTACCAGCCATATATGCCTCTGCGTGTCGAGGTGGACATGGTTGCCTGTGCCCACTGGGCCTAGGATGGCCTGCGGAGGAGGACTTTTATTTCTTGCCTCTATGCACCCAGCATGCCACTGACCAAGAATCCTCTCTTCCCCATGCTGGCAGATGAGGGGGCCTGGCGGCGTGTCCACCAACTGAGACTCCTCACATTTGGTGATCTTTACTGCACTGAGCGTTTCCTCCCCGCTCCGGGTACTGACACTCACCTCCAGTCTGCTGCACTCGATGTCCTGTTATACCACCAGCTGAGTGCTACATGCCGTGCTCTGCATAACACAGTTCCATCTCCCCCCGTACTCCTTGCCCTAGAACACCTGTTTGTCAGTCCCTCCCCATGCAAGCTTATCACCCATTTATATACCATGATGCAGGAGAAGGCACTGTATGTGATCCTGGGGCTCGAACTGCTTGGGAGATGGATACAGACTCCCCATTACAGTGGAGCGATGGCACTATTGCTGTACCCAATTCAAGGCTCTTTTCCCGAACTACAGACTCCACCTTATCCACTTTATATTTATTCACAGACTCTATCGCACGCCAGCGCGACTGCACAGGATGGGACTTGCAGAAGATGCACGTTACTTGTTATGTGCTGCCTTGCAGTCCACCTTTCTGCACCTCGCCTAGAGCTACCCTGCGGTGGTTCGCTTCTGGTCAAGGGTGTACACTGAAGTGGTACAGATTACCAGCCCCCTCCACCAGCGAACACCGCTGGTGGCTCTACTGGGTTATGTGGAAAAATGTCCTCATGAACATCGGCGTCTTACCGCAATGCTGCTATTACTGGCGAAGAGTATATATTCATTGGAGACGGGTGACTGACTGCAGGACACCATATATTGCCGGGAAACATTGTCAAACTATTGAGAATCTCGGTCGGTGCGGGCAAGGCCCAAAGACATCTGGGCCCCACCTCGCTTTACACTTGAGGAAGCCAGATGAGGTGATGGATTCAGGAGATGTGGCGACACTGCCGGCCCCAGGCGATGCTTCCTGCTTGTGAACAGATCTTACTGGGGACAGGCATTGCACCAGAGAGAGTCCCTCTTCATTAAATCTATGCCCTCGCTTTTGATTATTTGTAAAGTATGTCTTCCCCCATTTTTCTCCCCCCTTTCACAATGTTTGTTGCTTGAAAATCTATAAATTCATTTAAAACAAGAAGTTAAATTGTAGAATAGCAAATCTTCATAAGTAATTTTCAAACAAATACGGACTACCATAAAAAGGGAAAAAAGACTATAAAGGTTCATATTATATTACATGAAAAGACCAAGCTGCTTCCATAGGGAAAAAGAAAAGCAATAAACATTTAGTTTTCGAAATCATCAACCAGATTACATTTTTAGTGTTGCCTAGGAAGCGCAGGCTTAGAGCTTCCTCCAAGGGAACCCTTGTTCAGTATCTTGGATTATCAGGCATAGCTTTCCTGGTGTCTCACCGTGTCTTTGCTATTCAATCATGCTACAATGTTGCTGCAGCAAGAAACCTTGCTTTGGATTTGTGATTTGCATTGGGAAAACTATTTCTTCCTTTGGTGTTTGTTAAAGAGCAAAGCTGAATAACAAAGACGAATTCTGGAAATGATGCTGTGTTAGAAAATGAACTTTGAACTAACATTAAACATTTGGCACTGGTAGTTAAAGACTTTACGACTTCTTTAATTTCTTTAACATTGTTTTTTCTTCATGAATGAACTGAAAGATTTCTTGCACCATGGTATACTTCATTATGGCACGTTAACATTAATGTTCGTAAAGGTACACATGCTATTATAGTAAATGGTGTGTATTGCTAAGAATTGGAGTGAAAGAATGTTAATGCATGTTAACTATTTTGCACTTTCATAAGAAACAAGACAGTATCTTATCCAATCAGAGTTAGAGGGCACATATGAGTGCAGCGTGGCAGAGTTATCTTGAACATAGGGAAGGAGGGTTGTGAGCACTTAAGAAGTCGCTTATAGCTTGTTATGCCTCAGCTCATACCAAGAATGGAGAGAGTTGTTATACAGAGATCTTTATGGCACACCCTTTTACTGTTAGACATAGATGCAGAACATTCCCAGCAAATAATTAAGCTATCTATTATTGCATTTCGAAACCCATTTCGCCCTCAGGTCATCATTGCCCAGCAGGGAGACAGGGCAAAGTGGGGATGTGCAATATCTTTGGTTTTTCTTTTATCCCATTATTCTTTTCCCGCTTCTACAATAGTCTGACCCATTGTGCTGTTTACAGAAAGGGATGCAAGATTGCATTGCTCCTGCAGGATAATAAACAGAAATTAGTGCTTCCTGACAATTTCTTTAAGGATCGCCTGGCTTAGTTTAGAGTGGGCACCCTGTCCATTTGGAAAAAGGTCTACTTTGGGAAATGCTGGAAAACGAGTCATATTCCCATATTCCTGATGGAGCCACAATGTCGATCAAAGCACGCTTAGCCATACGCTATGGCATTAGTTTCATGAATCACAGAAGCTCGATACCCTGCATACCTTTTTTGCAGGATACAGAATTGCATGCTAGCACTTCACTGCATGCATTTAGTGGTAATGCAAACCTTTGGTGCATACGGCCTCTAGTAGATGAAGGAGAAAGATATTGTGAAAGAGCAAGAGACAAAGAGAGAGAGAAATGCCTGCATATGCTTTAACAATAGAATAAATACAAGCTTTGGCAAAGCCAAAAGATTTGGCATTGTCCGGCAGCCTTTTGGCAATTCCTATTTTGTTTAGTTGCAGTTCATGAAAAAATGTATTGTTTGGGAAGCTGCTGGGTGTTTGTCAATCTACAGAAAAAATATTGACGAAAGGCAAAATTGTGCTTTGGCCTCAAAAAAGCACTCACTACCTTAGCACTCTCTGGCACGGGAGGGAACTACTTTGTGTGTGGATGTTCTCCTTGAGTGAGGGCAGCATGCTCTAACTCATTGAGAAGTCAGCCAATGGCTGAAGTGGGGTGACGCATTGCCCCTTCATGCTTGCATGAGTGGTTTGGAGAAAAATGTGAATGACACAACCACAGACAAATGAATGAAGTGTAGCTTAAAACCCCTACAAGTAGCTACATCATACACTTAATTCTAGTAAAATCAAAATGTCTTGGCTAACACAAAGCTAAAAAAGCCAATCATTCTGCCAATGACTGCAAGTCTTTTGCCTTAAAGAAAGAGAGAAGGAAAGAAAGAAAGAAAGAAAAGCCAGAAGGTATAAAGGAATGATGGCACAAAAGAAAGAAGCAAAGAATAGATAGACGGTAAGAAAGAAGGAAAAGAGAATAGAAAGATGGAAATGAAGAGGCAAAAAAGACAGAAAATAGAAAGTCAGAAAGAAGGAAAGCAAGAAAAAAGGAAAGAAAGCAAGGAAGTAGGAAGGAAGGAAAGAAGGAAAGAAGGAAAGAAGGAAAGAAAGAAAGAAAGAAAGAAAGAAAGAAAGAAAGAAAGAAAGAAAGAAAGAAAGAAAGAAAGAAAGAAAGAAAGAAAGAAAGAAAGAAAGAAAGAAAGAAGGAAGGAAATAAATGTAAAATTAAACATGATAAAGGGCAGTTTTTTCCCTGGGCAAAGTTTATTAAAGAACCATTGGTGGAACTGAGTCCACAATAAATGTGTTCTGAAGAATTTTCCGCTTATGAATTCACATGCATAATACTGAAGCATTAGAGTAGTTTCAAATAGACGCATTCTGTTATGCTGTGAAGTCACATAATCATAGGACACTTCAAAAGGAATTTACAACAACACTGGCAGAAGACAGGAACTGATAAAGGGTGCAATGTGGTCTGGGCTCTCATCTGGCATAAAGCACCCTGTTTTCACCTCGGGCTCTAAACAGAAAGGCAACACTAAAATATTTATAAAGGAAAAAAAAAAAGAAACACTGGCACTGAAGGGAACTACCTTATGTGCGGATGTGCTCATCGCGAGAGAGCAAAATGCAGTCACTCAAAGTGGCTGAAGTACAATGACCCATGGCCACATCTTGTATGCTGGAGTGGGTGGAAACAAAATGGTGACTGATACAACAGACCAATGGTTGAAGAGAGGTGTCTGAAAGCCCTTATAAATAAGTATATTATACATATAATTTTAGTAAGATCAAAAGGTCTTGGCTAATGCGAGACCTAATAAGCAAAATCTGTTGCAGAGTTACGAGTGCACTGTGGCATATGTCTAGGTGATCTTGACTGTATCGCATCTCCAATAATTCCTTATATTTTAACAATACTTCTAGAGTTAAAATGGCAGCACTTCAATGGCATATATACTGGACGAGTTCTCTGATATCACTTATATATATTATCCAAATCTATTTAATACGTACCCCTCACAATGAGATATTTAGACCACTATTTCTTTATAATACGTAGCTAAAATGTTAAAGTTTACATAATCGAAAGGAGGTTGCTTTTGGATAATTGACAGAATATGATAGTTTGGGCATGTCATTCTTACCAGAAATTCTGCAGTTAAAGCATGTGCAGATGTTGAGCTCCCATTTTAATTTCCCACAATTAAATGCCGAGGATTGCGTAAAGTGGGCCTGTGCTTTTTAAATTCAAGGAGGCCGCTCTTCGGCATTTACTCTTCCAAAGGCGGCAGTTGGCAGATTGGAAAGTAATACAATAGAGCACCAAGTATTTGCTCTCTGGAGAGGACTTGCTGGTCTGAGTTATTCTCATCTATAGGTTATATCAATGGTATGAATCATTTGTGACCACTTATGTGAAGGCATGATATTTTAAAATGTAATACTTCGGCCAACGAGAGCCGGTGATGAGGAGCTGTACACACAAGCGCTAATGTGTTGAAACCACTTGCACTTAGATGATGCAAGCATGAACTGTAATGCTGCAGACTCACACCACCACAAAAAGAGTCATAAAACCTTAAACGCATCTCATTTTCTTGGTAATTCATTATTCATACTTTCCCTCCCACTCAATTATTCATTTTTTAATGTTATTTTTTCATCCCCTTAGCTTTGCTACTCATCCCACCGACAATCAGCACAGTGACAGCAGGGCCCTAACAGGCTGCGAGGAAAGCTTTTCCACATTATTGATCTCCGGGAGCTTGCAGTTCTGTCAGCCTCATGCTTTTGCTTTGTCAGTGAGATTTACTGATAATAAAATCCCTAACAGCTCTGCATGAAATGGAAAACAGCTTCGTGTCAGATGACTAATTTGTGGGTTTAGAAGGGTATGAACTTATTGTAAAAGCACTTAAGATACAAACAGGTCACTGTATTGATTCACTGAAATATTAGAAAATGCATCTCTCTCTCAAGTTCAATGCAATTGTGATTCCAACACAAATTCTTCCACATAGGGAACAACAGCAGTACCTAATGAATTTCAAACACAAAGCTGTGGAGTAAAATAACATCACAATCTAGTTAAAAAAAAAACCTAACTGGGATGAGGGTGTGGCCTAAAGGCTAGAGTAGTTGACCTCGAAGCTGGGGAACCCGGTTCAAGTCTCAGCAGGGACGCTCAACATCCTGTGATTCTGGGCAAATCACTTAATCTCCAAATGCCTAACACAATGAATTTGTCCATCTGTAACGTAATTGGTGCTTATATATAACTCCCCCAAAAATAAATATTAATAATTGTTGATCCTGGCAGCAGTGGCCCTGGAAACAGGGGTGCGGGAGGTGCTGCGGCACCCCTAGAAAATCTGAAGGAGTTTTTGATGGAGAATGATCAACCAAGGGGTCCTTCAAAAGGTTTATCTTCTGGAATCGTTTTTTGTGTTTTCCAAGAGACACAGTCAAACATTTATGCTTGGACAGCACCCCCACACTAAAAATAGTTCTAGTACCAGTGCCAGTGCCTGGAAGAACCAACTCAATATGAACTCAACCACCTAAGAATGCCTTCGACCTTCTGTGAACCCCCACTTAATCTTTACTAGAATCCAGTGATCCCCAATGAGTCATAGTTGGATGCTGGGGACCCACAGGATACTCATTTTCAATGATCTGAATCTCAAACAAATACATAAAAATACAAAAGCAAATATACATCAATCAAAGGCTTATTTATTGAAATATTTTAATTAACCATCAAATAATAAACACGGTTTCACATTTTTTTCTCATTGGTATATTCTTCATACATTTAAATGTATTAATTTAAATATTATTTAATTTTGTAAAACAGCTGCGGACCCCCCGAGATCTTGGGGGCCTTAAACTACAGGTTCAGAACCACTGCCTTAGGCATAACTTTGTACAAACAACATAGCACATGCATTAAATATTGTTGGGTGTTAAACTGCTTGCAATGGAGCTTACTACTGAGGTCCCAAATTATGTGTCAGGAGTAACATAGGTGGAATTAGCAAGTAGGCAGAAATTCAACTTCTAGCTTCAATCTCCACAGATAATTCTATCACAATTTGGACCACATGAAATGAGAAATAACTGTGTGGGGCCAGATTTGTCGGGTGGAATTCTGCACAGAATTCCCAACTCTACGGGGGGTTAGCACAGGCATTTAATGCAACAGGTGGTAAATGTTTACAAGGTGCTGGTGTGGAGCAGGTGGGAAGTGAATTGAAGGTTATGAAGATGGGGAGAATGCATCCTGGCAAGGGAGTGCATGACATGCTCCTATGTACATGGCGGAGATTCGTTCGGGGGCCGAGAAGCAGCTGCACTGAAGCCATTTTGCAAAACAATTTTACCAGCTAGAATATCAAGCTGGTAAAATCGATGGGTACACCCTCAGAAAATCCAGGTGCGGGAACACCAGCCCACTTATAATTATGTGGTCTGGAATTCCACAAAGGTATTCTGCTCTGCACAATTTCCTAATCTGAGCCTTCACACAACATACACAAATTTCCAACATTGTGTTTTAGAAGGATCACCTCATACATTTCCAAAATGGCAGTATGTCAGAATACCAACAAGAGAACTATTGTCACAGTCCATGTATGAGTAGTTAAGAATATGAAAGTATGCTTTCTTTTGTTTAAAGTTCAGCAAGTGTGAGTGTTATGTGTGATAAATGAGAAAGGTGTAATCGCCTAGGTACAATTGGTCTGCTAACGGAAAAAACTTACATTCTCTCAGTTAAGAATAGTTCATCTAAACGTATCTATATATACTTACCTACATAGTACTGTAGTAGTCCATATTTCGGCCACAATAATCTGGCAGTGTGATATTAAAAACTTGATATTCTTGACATGCCTGTATTGCATTCATTTGAAAATGGTAAATAAAGTTTAAAAAAACTTGATATTCTGGTGCAATTCCATCCAACATGGTCCAGAAATAGTACTTACGTTGATGTCCCGCAACAGCATTTTTCCATATCATAACAACACAGCATCATACACTTCTAAAAAGGACTAACCAAATGCAGTGCAGATAAACCATCAAAGCCTGAGTGAGAGTGAGGTGCCACTGTTCCTGTTTTCACCACGGCAAACCCTAAACGAGGTGGCCTAGCTCACACTAGGCCTGTACGTCTGTTTACAAAAAGTGCAGTTTGCAGTGAGGGTGTAAATGTGAACAGTGCATTAGTGAAAGGCAGGACAACTATTTGAAGTCACAAGACAGCTTTTCACTATTAGTGGCAACCCAACCTCATTTTGAAAAGTGAGCAAGAATTTCCTCGCAGACGGATGCAGTGTGCGTGTGTGTGTACCCACCTTTGGGGATACATGAGGTGTCTTTTGTGCCCTTCAAAAGGGCAAATCTCAGTGGAGGCACTGGCTGTGTACCACCTCATATGTGTGCGCAATCAGTCTGCCTTCTGACAGCTTCCTAGCCCCTGCCTGTGCCATGTCTGTAATTTCTCATGTGCATTGGGCCACTTGCCCATGTTATCTGGAACCCGCACCACCATCCAATATCGCCATAGAAATCCCACACATAAGCGATCTGTTGAGCAATGTGAAAGCCAAATAAGCCAGTTAGCCCAGTTAGCATGTAAACTTTGGCTAGTCTTCCAACAATATGCTGAAAAAACCTTTTTAAAACAAACATCTTATTATCAACACCAAACCATCAAGTCACTTACTGCAGCTCCAAAACAACAGTAGAAACTGATCTACGATGGAATCATCAAAACTAAGTTGAGGAGGTATTGAACTTGATTGTGACTGCGAAGCCACATCAATAAAAGAATGAGTACAATATACATTAACATAACATAACATAAAATAATATGACCTACTACATGTGTGCCTGTTTAATGAAAGAACCACTTGTGTGATGCAGTTTTAGCACATCAACGCCACAACGAAGCTGCTTCTCTGTTTGCAAAAGATATATTGCATTATCACTAAAACACAGGCTGATGCTTTTTGCGTGACGATAAAGCAGGCACCACCCATGGTAAAAGTATTACATTATTGTCCCTGAACAACACTAAATAGAGAGGCAAAAGAGCTTAGTTCTGATCTTCTCTCAATACTTACAGCAGGGAAGAGCGGGAAACAACCTTTACAACCCAGTCATTACAACACACTACCTTTACAACGTAGTCATTACATCGCAACATCCTTTACATCGCATGCCATTACAACGCAGCCATTATAATGCATGTCACTACAATGCATGCCATTACAACACATGCCATTACAACGCATAGTTTTTACCCCAACACTATCCAACACTTACCCTACTGTTGCACTCTCTGGAGTGGGAATAGTAATTTTTACCCCTACACTATTCAACACTTACCCTCTGTTGCACTCACTGGAGTGGGAATAGTAATTTTAACCCCTACACTATCCAACACTTACACTACTGTTACCCCCTAAAATTATGCGATGTAATGGTATGCGTTGTAATGGCATGTGTTGTAAAAACATGCGTTGTAATGGATGTGGCGATGTAAAAACTGCGTTGCAAAGGCATGCGTTGTAAATGTTTGCGTTGTAACGTCATACATTCGGGAAGAGCAGCATCAGTATGAATATGTTTCCCACATATGTAGTGAGAGCAGAGGTGAGTTTTTTCCCACTACAACTATTGTTACTTTTGGGCCCAATATCAGTATGGATTCAAATGATGGTCCCATGAAGAGCATGTAAAAATAAAAATGTAAAAAGATACAAAAATAAATCTTACCAGAAAAATATGTCCCTATAATCAAGATGGCGTTGAAAGAGTAAGAGCTGAAAAGTAACTAAAAAGTTACTTTTGTCCTACTAATCATATGTGTAGAGTGGCAAGGGAAAAGCTATGGTACCTCAGTACTTGCAATTTATAGAATAAACAGGTAGGAATCTTTGAATTCAGGTTCTTTTGTATTTTTCTCATGAGAAAGCTGTACACCTGCTAATCGAGGTTTCGGTTTCTTCCTGATGTACCTCTTTCAAAGCACTGTATGTGTAAAACTTATGAAAAGTCATGCCAACTGGGCCGGAGTTAGCAATAGATGCACAATGATAAAGAACACGCTGCTGCTTTAATAATCTTGCCATTTTCTTATTGTATTGAACAGAAGCGGCTGCTACTTAACGTGGGTGGTGAGGCAGGAGGGACGGGGGATGAAAAAAAAAACCACTTACCTGCAGGCAGGCTGTCATCTCTCGGTCCTCTTTGGTCGTCGACTCCTAGAAGCAGGAAGCACACAGGCTCCCCTAGCCAATCACAATGCTGCTGTCACCAGCAAGACAGCAGCATTGTGGTTGGTCTGAGCACCGTGGTTTAATGCTCAGACAGGGACTGGGAGCCTTTGCATGTTTTCCACCTGGCTGTTCTGTACATGGTAAGTGCGCATGACTGTTTGGCCGGTCAAACTGCCATGCGCTCTTACAGAGTGCACGCCACTCCTCCCCCTGCTCTGGCTAGCCCCATCCCTTAGCAAGTATGGAAAAATAAAATGATAATAGCATTGCGTTATTATCATTTTATTTTTCCTTTTTGACCTGCTCACAGAGCAGTGGGGCAATGCTCCTCCGCCTTAGCGGGGGAGCCGCCGCTGGTATTGAATAAACTTGTACAGAATTCCAGAACGAGTGTATGAGTGGTTTATACTCTTATCCGAAAGGCGTAATACTCAATATATTGAAACCAAATAGTTACTTCGGAACTTTGAAGTATATCACCCGTGCAGGAATAATTCGTTCAGCCCAGGATTTTACTTTGCATTCTAGGGTGTGTTACTTTCTAAATCTGTATATGAAACTTCAAGTACTGAGATGCAACAGAAGTGCTACCGGGTCAGAGCAACAGGTAAACTCCATTATCTCACAAAGTAACTCTGTAGACCCACACTTTCAAAAGGTCTGGAGGACATTTTTAGGATTTTGGGAAAAGTTCTCTAGACCCACACTTTCAATAGGTCTGGAGGACATTTTTAGGATTTTGGGAAAAGTTCTCTATGTCAATATGCCTAGCTCTATGAAATAGTGCAAAAATAAACATGAACTTCAAATTCTGCATTCCAGCAAGCAGCTCTCTGTGTTCAGGCAACAAGTCTCTTCCCCACAAGGAGGGCTGACCCAGGCTTGGTTCTGAGTCTAATTCCCCCATTCCACGGTATTCCCCGCAACCTCAGATTCTGCTCTTACTCCACACATCATTCGGTTTCTTAAGAGGGGGGTCGAGCATCTTCTTTCTGCTTCTGTAGGAGATGCCAAAACAGCTGATTCCCTTCTTGGACTTCAGAATTAAACGTTCCTGTGAGTCGAATGGCGAGGTGAATGGAGCATTGCTGCACAAGTCCATCTGTAACCTACAAGTGAAGGTGTCAAATACTAGCACAGCCAGCTCTGTCGGTCATCCTTCAGGGGTCGACACGCCCATTGGCATCCAATTAGATGAAATATACTTCTCATATATCATTATCAAATGAACAGACAGTTGTAGTAAGGCGTGCTAAGCAATATACTAAAATCTGCCTCTTTTACACTTTTAAGTATGAAGTCCTGAAGATAGCTTTAATTTGCTGCCTTCATTTTGCTTCCCATCCACTTCTTTTTGGCTGTGTTTTGAACTGAAGAACAAACCCCCTCAAGCATCAATCAGGCCACCCTGTACATGCTCACCCACACTTCCCTAAGCGCATAACCATTTGCCCTGTGAAACCATCTAATTGTAGAATGTTAATTTGTCACTCATTATCACTTTAAATCCAATTCTTATTATGTTACATAGGTCCGACCGAGTTCATTGTTTTAAGAGCTTAAAAAAACATAAAACTTTACGGTGTTCTTCTAATAAATGAAAGAACGTGTCTAGCTAACGAGGCCGTATAAATACACAAATATTAATATTCACATATTTGTGGAAGAAAGTGACACAGCCATGAACGCATAACTGTGTTTTTTTTTGTTGCAAATATGTTGCTTTTCTAAACATGAAAAGTATTTTTGTACTTTTCTAATATCAAATGTGTGTAGCCATGAAACACATGCGTTTGGAAAGGGAGCCCAGGGACAGAAGACAATGGAGGGCGAGTGCTTTGACTGTGTAAGGGTTATGCAATGTCATTTTCTCCGAAAAGGTTGCAGTTTCCTCTTGGGGCTTAGAATATCTGTTGGCTGAGACCCCAAGATCTTGAGGGTAACGTGACACATGACCACATGTTTACATAAAAAATAACAGCTGAAAATTCTTATTAGATAGGGAACTCAGAATTACCTCCTGAAATCAGTAGTGTTCTCTACAAATAACATAAATCTCCTAAAGTTCTTAATCCCTCTAATCTGCGAAATGATTTAATTTTGGTTTGAACATGGTTATGAAAGTGCACATGAAGTCCAACCTCCTGAAAAATATTGCCAATATTTTTCTTTATTTACAAACCTTCAAAATTCGCAATTTCAAAAGAGGGGCATATTAACATCCTGCAAGATGCTATAAAAGTAAGAAAGTTTGGAAGCTCAAACTCTAGGGACTCCATTCACAAGACCACTTAGCTTTATGATCAAGACAATTCTACCTCAATTGACAACATATATAAAATACAAAGTTAATCAAACGTATTGCCCAGCTTACGCAAATGATTTCCATGTTCGATTTAGTGTCTCATCTTGTCAAAGATTGGCACCTAAATTCATGAACAATAGAACTCAAATTAGCTCCACTACCTACAAAGGTGAATGCCAACAGAATCACAGTAAATATGTATGCTTTCGGGCAGACCCAATCTCATCTTTGTCCCTTTTGCACACTGGAAATGGTGTAACTCCTCTTCTAGGGAATAGATAACCGACATATTTGGTCGGGGTGTAGAGAAATTGGCTTCTCCACATCCCAATATGTATTTCTCATAATAAAAATAATAAGAAAGGGTTACTTGCACAGGGGGAGTGTATTCCCCCCAGTGCTGTGTTCACTGCTCATTACAGGGGAACTAGGACAAAATGGAACAGTTCCGTGGTAGTCCCAGAAGTACACCTAGAAACCTGCGTCTGGCATAATTTTCCAGACATGCTTCTAAGTATGTTTATGAATACCAAAATGTAGTAGGTCTGCATATGAACATAAATCTGTGGGTGCAGATTTTGTACTTTTTTGGGAATGACCTCAATATTGCATTGCTTTACACCATTTATAAATCCTTTAAGCTTAATAAAGTTGTTTATGGTGAATTTAAAAAAAGAAATCCTCAGCAGATGAAAAAGAACCAGGAGCTCTGAGGTGTCTCCTTAGACATAAGAGATGTCTCCTTAGACAGGAGGCCCAGAGACATGAAAAGACTACCAGAAGAGCGATCGTCACTACATGGAATTCTGACACACAAATGTGGCATGAGTCCTCGTGACCAACTTGTACTGCTTGGAAAAGTGAGAAGTTCTGAAGTGCAAATAGCTCATTCATGCACCTGGCTAATGTTATTGCCACCAACAACGTAGTCTGCCATGGAAGAACCATTAGGTCACACAAGACAAAAGACTTAAATGATTTATAAATCGAAACCATGTTAAGGTCCTACAAGATCATGGGGCATCCCACAGAGAAGCAATCAATCAGATGACTTTTCATGGCTTTACTGGTGGTGGAAAATGCCTCCCATAGTCTTTTCTGACAGACACAAGTTAAGTCTTTCAGGTGTTCACTTCCTCACTGATACAGCCAGACGACGCAACAGAGCATAATCAAACAAACAAGGTTAAGCATGGTGAAGTCTTCTCTCAGCGCTCTCTCAAGTATAATCACAGCCAGTTCTTCATTTAATGAGCACTGGTGAAGGACTTCATAACAGCCACCAGGGCGTAAAAGTTCTTTGTGAAGAGCACTATGTGTACAAATATTAGTTATACAGAAACTATGGACTTGAGGTCAGCAGTGGTATGAAGATGACAGTGCTATTCTTCCCTCCACAGACAAGTTGTCTCTCCTCCGTGGGATAAGGATGCAGTCTTCTAAAGTAGATACAGCAGACTAGAGGAAAGAGCATGTCCAGGCTAAGGAGGAACAACTAGGATAACCAAATATTTCGGGTTACTGCAGATTTTCTGCAGGAGTCTCAGGCTTAAATGAGTAGGTAGTAGGCCCCTGACCAGTCAAACATCAGGACGGCTTCTAAAGAACTGGAATCTTGCCCACTTGGAATGTGAGATGATTGCAGCTGGTGTTCAGGTGAATGGGAATGCTGTCAATGGTTGGACAATGCCAAGGATGAAAACTAGGGGTTTAGGATCTCCTGCAGATTTTTTCACTTGTGTAGTGAGTGGAGACCCCTGCTCAGGCTGGTCGCTTTGGAGTTGTTCATCTTTACATTGGAAGACTAACAGGAATATGTTGTGCCGTAAATTTCCTGGGGTCAACTGCCACTCGAAGAAAGACTTTCTTTCTTTCAATGATTAAGTTTGTAAAAAATCTTATAGACTGATTTTCCTATAAGACATTCAGGTTTTCACACCCAAGGGAATCCTCCTCACCATTACTGTTGAGGAAGTGGTGACGGCAAAAAGCAGACATCGCAAGGGAATTCTAATAAAGGATGGGTATGTATGGTTGCTATTCTGAGGCTTAGACCAAGGATGGAAGAACCCACCAGTTTCTCCCAGTGTCCTATGATAAAGAGCTGCTGGTAATGTGTGAGGAATTTGGCATGGCGAGCCACTCATATGCATGGTATCTGTAGGCCAAGAAACCTCTGGAACCACCAGGCTGGAAAGGTCTTGTCCAGCAAGTGGTACAACAAATTGAACAGTGGCCATTACCCTGACTAGAGAAAGGAAGGCTTTTGGCAGACTGAAAATCAGGGTCAATCCTTTAAAATGATTCTATCTGGAGGGAACAAAGGAGGATTTGGAGATGTTTCTTGAGGAGCCAGGACTGCACAGGTCCTGAGAGTTTGGGATGGTATGAAATATGTCACTTCCGTTAATGTTGCTTTAATGAGTTTACAATAGGTTCTGTCGGGTGGAAAAATTACTTTGTATCATAGACAAACTAATCGAGGTATGTACTTTTCAAATTCAAAAATAACTACATTACATTGATTAATCAAAGACACATCAAATTTATGTTAGTTATTCAAAGACACACCAAACAATAGACCAAAATTCAGTTATAGGACTTTATATATCCATTGGTTGCTGCATGGAATATAAGGCTGTTGTACAGCGATTTGTCAAGGACAAAAAATATATTAATCACAAAATATTATAACGTGATGTGATAGTGCAACATATATATATACAAGTAACTACTACAAAAATGAAAGCAAACAAAGGGGTAATTATTTGAACTCTCCGTCCAAGTGTTAAAGTAATGTTTCAGCTAAACCCTGTGGTTTTATTCACATTAGTTCATTAGGGTGTAGTGATTCCGGACATGATGTTGATAGATGTCGACGTTTTGACCCTGGATGTAAGTGTCAATGATGAAACATCATGCGGGTCTTCCTCAGGACTGTGTGGTATGCTGTCAACAGTCGTAACAGATGCGAATAGTTTGATTCGGCGTGGTCTTGAGATCCTAGAGGACAACACTGCATGAGTTTGTGTCCCGAAAGTGTTCCAGAGGGTAACACTATTCCGTGTGATGCCTTTGTATTGTCCCGCTTTTGGTTAGGGGTTCCTTGAAAGAGATATACGGTCCTGGCTGGGTTTGCCGAGTGACCTTGTCAAAAGATGACAGCAAGCTGTGGACACCTGCATTTACTGCCGTCTTACTTACCAGTCTTTTTGTGGTGTCTTCATAGTGTTACTGTGTGTGTGTGTTTGCCAAATACTTTACACATTGCCTCTTAAGTTAAGCTTGCCTGCTCTGTGCCAAGCTACCAGAAGGTGAGCACAGGTTAATTTAAAGTGTGTATCTAGCTTACCCTGACTAAGATTGTGGTCTCTACTTCGAAAAAGTGCAAACCTCTACCAACTAGAGATCCAATTTCTAACAAGAATTATTAAGGCTGAAGCGCAAATTGCCCCAAACATCAAAAAAGTGTCAGCACTAGGAGAAAGGGCCTGATTGCCTGTTTATTTCATCAGGCATTTCCATGGTTGTCTGAAGCTTTTGGAGGCCAGTTTTGAAGGCAGGAAACCAATGCAAGCACGTCTGTCACTTTCTCTATCTCCCCCATATAATTCAGCAGACACAGCTAGTGAATTGGGAGAGAGAGAGGAAAGACAGGGAGGAAACAGAGTGAGGAGGAGTTAAAGACAAGAAAAGAGGACACGAGCAGGGATGGTCTGAATAATATTGCCTATATTGTTTTTTTTCCAGTTTGGCTCTGCTGAGAGAAAGGGGAAGCCTTGGCAATTAAGTTGTTTATGCATAAGTCTACCTTCGTGCATCAAGGGAAACTCCAGATCAAAAAGTATGAAAATCATTCAGCGCATGTTTGCTGAACATTTAAAGGTAGAAAAAATAGGCTAATCAGCAGACAAGCTGTATGTTTCTCTATGGTACATCCTTTCAGGTGCATTCGTGGCCCTGAAAACAATA
The DNA here is from genome assembly GCF_964204655.1 of Triturus cristatus. Taxonomy (NCBI): domain Eukaryota; kingdom Metazoa; phylum Chordata; class Amphibia; order Caudata; family Salamandridae; genus Triturus; species Triturus cristatus. Next base: position 497,541,485 of record NC_140588.1, read on the forward strand.
CAGGGTGCACTTAAATTCTGCTGTTTTACAAACTTTTGTAGTGGAAATGAGATTTTTGCTATTACACATTTTATTTTTAACTGTATACTTCAGAGCACAACTGAAAGCAAAATAACATTTTAAGAAAAAATCTTTGTTTATTTCTTGTATTAACAATACTATTACATTTGATAAAGAAAATAGGTACAAGACAGTTCTCTCGTTTGCTGAAATAAAATGACAAACTTTGCTCATTTGATAGTATTTCCCGTAATTGTGCTGACAGGTATGCTCCTCCTGCCCAAAACTTGAGTCTTCCAAAGGTACTGATCTGTAGCATTGATTGGGGTTGAGCAAGGAGATAACCTGGATATTCAAATGCCAAGGCGTGGGCTTATAGTTCCAGTGCTCAAAGAAACTGAGCAATTTTCTGAAAAGGGAGCAATGAATATTAGAAACAGTCCTGTGACTCTGGAGATTGCAAAGGCATTCCTAGAACCAAAACAAAAACAAAAAATGAGTGAGGCGGACAATGCAACAATATTTCTCTAAGAGAGGAGATGAGAGAGGGCTTAAAATCGAAAAGCCACCACCACCAAAAAAGTTTGAGAAATAAGACAAAATTCATTTTAAGGGCAGCAGGAAGGTCTAGATGTGAGAGGGGTGAAAAATAATATATGAGAGCTCCAGTCGACAGTAGTAATTCTTGTTCAATTATAACTGATGACAATGTATTCTTTCTTGATACCTTTAACTGAAATTACAGCGCCATTTTAGATGGCCTCCAGCTCATTACTGAACAAACTAAAGCAATTAGCAAAAAAAGTACACACTAAGGGGTCGATTACAATGTCGTTCGGCAAGCATTCCAACCGAATCAGTCTCGGAATGGTTTCCGACCGAATCGGATACCAGGAGTCCGACCAACAGATTACGATTCGGTCAGACTCCCATTGACTTCTATGGAAGCCTGTGTTCAAACAGAATACACAGGCTCCCACTGAAGAAAGGGATGGTTGGGGAAAATCATGCACCCTGTGGTGGGCACCCCTTGGTGCCTGCCACACTGTGCATGGTTGGAAAGAGGGGTCCCTTGGGTACCCCCACGGGACCGATTCGAAAGGCCCCGGGTGAAGGGGGGCCTACTACGGGCCCCCAAAATCAGAGTCTGACTGCCGATTGAGTCGAGAGAACCGATTTGGAAAGGCTGTCTGAATCTGACATCGTAATCGATCAGTTAGAAACGCAGTCCGTGGACCTGTACGAGTCGGCTCCGAATGACTCAGTTCCTCGGAATGCCATCCAGAACCGAGTCGGAAAGTCCGAACGCTTCAAGAACATCTTAATCGATCATTCGGAAACCTTTCTGAATTGGTCAGAAAGATGGGTTCCGAATCGGATTCCGAAGACCCGAATCCGATTCAGAGCCTTTCCGAACGGCTTTGTAATCGACCCCTGAGTCTTAAATTACTCAACGATTCAAGTTATCATGGAAAATGCCACTAACCTGTTAAGTCATACTCCCTGAAAAACATGGACTCCACTCAACTTCATTCCCAGCATAGAGGGGCGCTAGCTTTGTCCCAAGAGTGTCCTTCCACACTGATCTATAAACCCATGGAAAAATCTACTAATAATGCTGCTTGAGACAAATTTCTAGGCAGAGTTTATGTAATACAGGGGTTTTTGAGCTATTATAGATAAATTTGACATTACCTATTATGTCACTTCCCGGACAATAGTGCTTATGCAATGGATACACAAACGTCCAAGTGGAAGCCAGATAGAATTATTGAATGAGTGCCAAAAAGTAAGCAGCGAACTGGCAACATTATCTAAAGTGAACTAACACATATAGATAAATTATTGTTTTATAAACCATTAGGTAACACACACAGATATTATTATACACGCAGAAAGGACCCGGATTACTTCAGGAGTATTTGCAATGTAAACATTAGTCCAGTCAAAATTGTCAGTGGTTGGTATTGCTCTTTAGACATCCAAGGCAAGCAAGGACCTCATGATATTGGATATATTAATGTTTCTGTATCGAAATAGTGAAATGTCACCAAATTACCATCAGACAAGCAGATACTGTCCAGAGGCTGTATTACAAAAAGTGCCCCGGGGGTGCAACGGGCGTTTGCGCCCACTTTGTGAGCCCTCGGGGGACTCTGGTATTACAGAAGGGGCCACAGATGCTTGTGCGGCCCCTTCTGTAAAACCAATAGATCCGGCACACATAAAGCATGAGCGCTATCTTTAAGGGGGCGTTCCCTCATTTGCATCAGGGCATGCTCCATGCAAATGAGGGAATCCATTTGCCTCTGCACCCACGCCGTAATACCGATGCGGGCGCAGAGACACAAAAGCCCTCAGAAGCAGTCAGTGCGCCTCCTGAGAGCAGCACTCTGCAGGAAGTAATGGAGGTCGCATGGTACCCCCAGACATCCCCTTGCAGGTGGGTGCAGTCACTGACTGCACCCGCCTGCAAAGGGATTTCTATTCCCCTTTAAAAGTGCAGCGGGGTTGCCGCCTGCACAGTGAAACACGGAGTGGCTGTAAAGCAGCCGTTCTCTATTTCACGTCAATGCGCTGCCCACTGGGCAGCACAAGTTCGTGGTTGCCCTGGGGGTACCATATTCCCCATAATGTGGCGCATTTTCCTTCATTGTGATGGGCACACCTTTTTAAAGGTGCGCCGGGCACAAGACAGGAAAGTGCATTGCATTTGTAATGCGGCCCCAGATTTAATTTGAGACTAGTACAATACACTTGAGTATTATGTGTGTAACACACTGTCCTATTGAGATTGTTATAATCACATATAGTAAGGAATAATGCTTCAATAGCTGGACCTGCCTAGTCATCTGTTTAGGAGAACCGAAATATTCATACTAATGTACTTCTCTTCCTCCCTCATGTGGCTTAATAATGCTGACAAGATCATTTTAAAGCCACAGATAAGCCCTAGGCATGTTTTAGGGGAAAAATAAAATATCACAAACATTTCTTTTCATATGACTTAAATAACAATTCTAGTGTTTATTTCCACGTTGTAATAATATTGATGTAGTTTAACGAAAGAATTTGCGAGCTGGCTTTTCCTGCACTTTCAAATAAGCTAGCATTAAGAAATTCAGCTCGTTTAAATGTCCTGCATGCTAAAGAGTAGAAAGAAACACTTTCAACATGTTTCAAAATGCTAAAAACCTTCAGAACATTCGCTCTAACTTCCAACAATGGCTAAATACTCCATACCATTTGAACTCCTTTAATACAAGTGACAAACCTCAAAAACCTTTTTAAATGCTATCCAACTTAAAGAAATTAAAAAATAACACATTTAAAGTTTTTAGAAAACTCCAAAAGCTATGTGCAACTATTATATTTCTTGACTCTCACTAACCCACTGCAGCGTCATTTTTTGAACTTGTATTAACGATTTACAACAAAATGTTAAATTTACACTTTAATAATCCTCTAGGAATTTAACGCATCCTCCCTTGGCTTTGTCCCATATTGGAAATGCCCTTACTAAATCAAAACGTTTTGGCTGTCACCATCACCACTAGTCGCATTCAACAGCGTTTCAAAGCAATTGTGAATTTTTCAAATTTAAGGAATGGACCCAGATGGACGTGGCTAAGCCACAAAATATGGTGGACACTTAACTTTGGATCTCTCCACCTCGCCAAATGAATCAGCAATACATAATTGCTGCTGCATGGATCTAAACCAAGACATGGTGCGGGGGGACTCTACAGCGCCCCAATAGTTGCATGAGGAAGATATTACTGGTCTAATTAGCCCATGTATAGTGTTTGACAGACTCGATGCTCGGGCCCAAAAGGGTGGCCTACTGGAGTTGAGGGCACCAGACTTTCCCTGTAGCCTGTGTTGGGGTCGCAATGGGGCACCACTGTTTGGAAGCCAACCCTTGCCTGGAGCGGTGCATCCACGGGGGTGCCACAGAGAGCTGAGGAACTGGTGCATGGCTGCCTCGACTGGCTCAGATGGGAAATGGCAATTTGCCTTTGCCTGATATGTACAAAGGAGCAGAGGCGGATGTTGGCAAGAGGCCAGGAGTGTTGAGTCAAACACATTTCCCTTTCCCACCCCTGTGGCTACAATACTGGACTTTACGTGTGAGGGTCCTACTTAAACAGTGGCTGGTCAAAGTGGGGAGCCCAGCAACCAGCGAGCTAGCAATAGTCCCTTGAGATGAGGAGAAATGTGTGCGGTTTGTTTCCTGTGTCGCCTGTGGTAATTACAATATTGGATCGTGCCCTGAATAAGCCTCCCTGGACACTCAGCTGATCAGAGCTACAAGATCCGATCTGGCTTCAGGGGAGAAGGGCAGCGGGGGCAAAGAACGTGGATTTCCTTCACCCCTACTGCCACCATGTGGAGTTTATCCTCGGTATGGAAAGACAGAGGAACTGGTCTCACCGAGTAACCTGGGTGCACTAAATTTGTCTTCAATACAACAAGGAAGGATTGTGACTAGCAACATGGTGAAAAGCCCTCAAGATGAGGAACATCGTGTAGGGCCTGACTCCCCTATGCTACCCTGGTGATTACAATATTAAAATTCAGCCCCAAACTGGCCTCCCTGAACACTCAGCTGATTAGAGCACCAAGATCAGATAGGTCTTGAAGGTAGAGGGGCAGCATTGGAGCACCAATGTGGATTTCCTTTACACCTATTACCATAAGGTGGAGTTGATCCTGGGTGTTAGGGGGCACATGACCTGGCCTCAATCAGTGCACCACTGATCTACTACTGAAACTGCAACCACCTACTAACCACCTATTGATGGCTTACAGAGTGGATAAATTAATTAATAAAGTTATCATGCTTTCAGACAGGAATAAGGAGTTGTGCACCAGTAAGGTGTCAGCAAGCTAGTTTGGCTATACACCCTGTGGACATTGAGGCATTGAGCATGGGTAAGCTCACAGCAAAAACCCCAAATGCAGGCCCGGACAGATACAGCAATGCATCAGACAAACAGTTGGGTGGCCATGTGGGCGCGGGGTGCCTGATCTCAATGGACCCTGGACATCCATACTAGAAAAATCTAGCGAGATACTCAAAGCCATCCTCGAACCTTAATCCGAATAGCACTGAATGATGGGTTGCTTCGTGCGGATCACCGAAAGCTCTCAAACAGTGTGATGACGACTTAAAGGTCTCAAACAGGGTTGTAAGAAAAAGAGTCCACACTGGCCTGCCCAATATGCAGAAAGAGATACAGACCCTATAAGACAGGGCAGAAGACGATGAGCAAAGATACTGATGCAGTAACATTCTGGTAATAGGAGTTTCTGAGAAGACTGAGGGCCCCTCCACTGAACTGCATATAGAAGGCTGGCTCACAGATAAGGTGATGTCAGGCATGCATGCAGTTCTTCTCAGTAGAACAGGCACATAGGGTGCCATCGAGGCCTCTGCCCCCCCCTTCTGGTGCCCCACTGCGTCCCATGGTTGTGCACCTATTGAACTACAGCGATAAGAGACAACATCCACCAACTGAAAATCAAAAGATGCATATCGTTTTAGATGATACAAGTCTAGTTCAACTGAAACTGCAGAGTATTCTGGAGGTTATGCGAACACTGAAAATCCACTTTGGATCGCTCTTTCCAGCCAAGCTTAGAGTGGTTGCAAACAATAAGACTCATTTCTTTATTTCATTGGAAAAGGACTGAACATGGCTTGAGTCATGTGCCACATTATTGCCCAGATGTCAGACCAATCTGTGAGACCAGGAGCCAGGCGTAGACTACCCAGATGCTCAACGAAAACTCCCACTAAGAAGCAGGCTGGATTGGAGCATGCCGTGCTGGTCAAGGTTCCAAAGGTTTGGCGGTCACTGCCTTTTGCCCACCTTAGGCCAATCAAAATGGCAGAAGAATCATTCAGCTATCCTCCCGTCCTCCCTTAAATGCTCCTCTCAACATACCAGCAATAAAGGGGAAATAAACCCACTACACTTCATGTTCTTCAAACTGCCTTCAGACAGTTATCATAAACTGATACAGCTCCAAAGTACTAGCAGACAATATTTCCTGAACAATTATGCACTCCTAGTCAAAGGAAGTGGCCCAATTAGGGTCACCTGGGTCACTCGCGACCACCTCTCAGCCTTCCATACAAATGAAGAGTTGGTCAGACAGTAGAGAATACAAACCAAGTATATTTTATTCAGACAAACTCGAGCGGAGTCCAGGCTGACCAGCCTCCTTGGATTGCTGCAGAGAGACTGACTTCAGCAAACAGAGATACAACATGTACGATTTCTGAACCAAGAATGTCCCGCCCCTAATGGAAATCTACTAGCAGATGCAGCTAAAACAAAGGAGTACAGTAAGATGAGTTTTGACTCTGGGACCGGATATATGCTATCTCAGCACCCACTCTGCCTGCGCCCGCCACTCCAAGGGTGAGAACAGGCCTATCTAGTGAGAAAGGTATGCACTAATAAGAACGATGTATTCATTAATACAGCAAAGCTCAACCTTGAGGAAACAAAAATAAGCATTTACAATGCAACGGTCTCGGCATTGTGAAAGTTAGAGCTATTGGCATTGCTCTTGACATTATTTTTGTTTATGTTTTTGTTTTTAAAACATTTAAAGAAACGGCATTGTCATGAGCAATGCCAATAGCTCTAACTTTAACAATGCCGAGACCGTTGCATTGTAAATGCTTGTTCTACTCTCTAACAATCGGCACAGCTGTGGCCAAGCAAGCGCCCCCTCCCACGACATTTCCTTCAAAAGAAATGAAATCGCTGCCGTACTAATCCGGGGTGCTTTCGTTGAATTGCAAAGTAACAGACCTCTAGTACATTTTCAATATAGTTTCCTCCGGATACATAAAAATCCTTATCAGTCAAACTGATTGTCACCCAAACTTCAATAAAGTAATGTAACAAAAAAACAAACCAAAGTAATTTGTGAATCCAAGGCCGTTAAATCTTTCTTCCGTCCCCAGAAACTTTTTGCAGCCCGATTCTAATAGCCGATGGACACCGGATTTATTTATGTATACACTACAGATGTGTGTAGCACCCACACGGTGTATTGGAGAGTTTTAGGCACTACAAAGAAGCAACAATGCAAACAATATATATAGATTTAGTAATTTGAATGAAGGCCCACTATGATCTATTGACTGAGCTAACGTCAGGATTTTGTTTTTGAACTCGGGCAATTGCCCTGCATCCGGGCCGCTTCTAGGCACTGTACATGTGTAGAAAATGTAAAACAAACCACGAGCGCCAGGGAGACACAGCAAACAAACTAAAACTGCGGAATTCGAAGAGTACACAATTACACATGCCTTTGTGTCTTATATAGCGCCCACATGTCTGATTTAAGGCTGCTTCAGACTGCGCGCTTTTATAGATCTATATAAAGACAGAGACGTACCAATAGCGCAGTACATAACTTACAGACCAGGAGCGAGAACTGGAATGTAAGTGCGCCCTGTCAGGCATCGCACATTAATTTACTGCTTTATGTCAGCCCAAGCGCCCACTGACAAGCCTCATAACACCAAGGACTCTTTTAGAGCAGAAAACAAGCCCACGAAGTCACCATGACTGCCCCTCCCCCCACTCTCGGCTGAATACACTCTCCCTACTGCTCAACGACTACTTCAACATGCCCCCTAACCGTACTATGCAACCCCCAAGGACAGCACCCTCAACGCGTCATCTGGCTCGCGCGGCCTCTAGCGCTGTTACCTTAGTGCGGGATGTTCTATCCCTCCGTGGTTGTTTTGAATACCTCACTGCTGTATTGTTCTGTACTCTTTTGTTGACAGTTTTGACCCACATGAATCCTCGCACGTACTTCGAGTGAACCTCCTCACTGAACATGTAAAGCGCTCCGATACCCTCGGGTCTAGCTAGCGCTATTCAACATTGAATAACAATGTTAGGCAGGATAAAGATGGATACAAAACAAGTGAGGCTAAGACAAGGAGAGTGGCATCTGTAACAAGAGAATGGGGCTGCAAAGTACCTAGAAATGAGAAGCGCAAGGGACAGGCGCACAAAAGAAGGAGCTAAGGGCAGAAATAGAAGGAACTGGCTCAGAAACAAGAAAACGAAACAGGAAACAAAGGGGAGCGATTGTAGAAACAGAAAGAAACTAGGTCCTAATCGGAGAGAGGACTCTTTTAGAGCAGTATGGCACAGTGAGAGAGTAGTACAAGTACTGACAGCGACAGGGCACATACATAGAGCAACGCAACTACAGACAAAGGCAGTAGGGCACAAACACACAGCTGCACAGCTAAGACCTAGGAGTCCCGGTATCCGAATGGCCGAGGCATGTACTGATATAAGACAAAGGATACTGACATCAACACAGTGTGCAGCAGCACAGAGAGCAGTGCAAAGCAACCCCGTAGTAGGTGTCAGCATTCTTACCTTTTTACAATAACTTGCAGCTGCGATGATGTAACCCACAGAGTTTAAATCAGTGCTGTCACACAGTTTGAACCTAAACCCCCAAGCTGATACTATGGGCTGCCCCCAGAGCCGGCGCTGTACCCTGAGCCCCCTCTGGAAGTGGCGCTGGTGCATCCTGCAGAGGAGTGTGAGCCTCATGCAGTGATTTGTGTCTGTACCTGTGCTGTTCGTGTGCCTCTTGTAGTAATATGTGCATGCATGCCCCCAGAAGAGGGATGTGCGTGTGTGCAAGTGTGTGTCCTTGTAGGTTTGTGTGTGTGTGTGTCGGGGGGTGTGTGTGTGTGTGTGTGTGTTTGTGTGGTCTTCAACCACAGTGACGTGTTTTGTGTGTCTTCTGCTGTGAAGTGTGAGTGTATGTGTATGTATATGTGAACTGGAGGGAGTGGGCAGGTGTTATACGTATCTTGTCACTGCAGAGACAGCAAAGCTGGAGAGGGACAGTCCCACAGGCAAGACGATGTTGTGCATTGCAGAAGGGATGCACAGAAGTGCGTGGTAGAAGAGTGACGGGAAGCCGGAGGGGGCAGAGATTAAGAGAAGCTGACGATGGCCTACTCTGATCATTGATTTGGACGGAGGACGGCTGCAGGCCCGCAATTTACACGCTCATCAAGGGAAGCAGTGGCGATCAGACTATGGCGTCTCGCACACAGAGGTAGTTCGGGCTTTTACGACTGAAGTGCTGGTTGGCTTGTGCCTCTTTACGATAGATGCAGGAAAAGATGAGGGTGCGTCAGATACTGGTTGTGGCGAGCTTCAGTAATCGCACATTAATTTACTGCTTTATGTCAGCCCAAGCGCCCACTGACAAGCCTCATAACACCAAGGACTCTTTTAGAGCAGAAAACAAGCCCACGAAGTCACCATGACTGCCCCTCCCCCCACTCTCGGCTGAATACACTCTCCCTACTGTACACACGTCTGGGTTTAAAACAAGCCTGAGGGCACCGGAAGACACCACCGCCTTTCTCCGAGGCAGAGCAGTGCCTCGGAGAAACGCAGCGTCCTTTCACAGTGACGTGTTTTGTGTGTCTTCTGCTGTGAAGTGTGAGTGTATGTGTATGTATATGTGAACTGGAGGGAGTGGGCAGGTGTTATACGTATCTTGTCACTGCAGAGACAGCAAAGGTGGAGAGGGACAGTCCCACAGGCAAGACGATGTTGTGCATTGCAGAAGGGATGCACAGAAGTGCGTGGTAGAAGAGTGCCGGGAAGCCGGAGGGGGCAGAGATTAAGAGAAGCTGACGATGGCCTTACTCTGATCATTGATTTGGACGGAGGACGGCTGCAGGCCCGCAATTTACACGCTCGTCAAGGGAAGCAGAGAAACGCAGCGTCCTTTTCGGATCGGGGGCGTGTTTTGCTGTTGTCTCCTCCCTGAGACTTTTCGCAAAAAACACGCCCCCCGATCCGAAAAGGATGGGGCAGGATTGGAGTGACGGGACCTCTTCTCCAATGGCTGGCCAGCATTTACGAGGCCAGCCAATGGAGAACAGGGCAGAAGAGGGGCGGGTTCAAGCCCCTCTTCTCCCAAGTCATTAAATCTCCGGACTTCCGGTCTGCCGACCGGATGGTCCCGAGACCTAAAAACCTATCGCAGCTGCTTTCAGGTGAGTCTTAGAGACAGAAGTTAATTTCAATCATAACTCAAAATGGCGGCTGAATATATAATGGTGCTGCAAATGCTAACTTAACACATGCAATGCATTGACAGTACAGCTAGAACATTTTGATTCCAACATAGTGTTTGCATTAAAAATGTTTGCTTTGCATCAAAAGCAGGTGTGTCCTTATTTTGAAAGGGAATCTGGTTGCAGAAATACGCTTTGATGTATCATATAGTAAGGAATGGTATGAGAAATGAATATTCGGAGTAATGAAGATTACTGGTGAGTAACCAAGTCATTCTCACCCACCCTCTTTGTCATAATGTCTAACTCCAGCTCTCTTTTTGCCTCTGTCCTTGTGTGTGCAAATCGAACTGACTGTTTCAGTTCTTAATCTTAATTAAAGTCAAAGTCAGAGGATACCCAGGATCAACTCCACCTAATAGGAGTAAAGGAAATCCACATTGGTGCTCCAATGCTGCCCCTCTACCTTCAAGACCTATCTGATCTCAGTGCTCCAATCAGCTGAGTGTTTGGCTACTTACGGTAGACATAGCCCAAAATGTACATGCGTTTTACGCCACTACCAGAATCAGAAAAGGAAGTAAGTACCTTAGTCATGCGCTGAGACGTTAAAAAGGAATCAGTAACACATCCCCCAGAAACCCCCAGTGTGAGATCTGAAAAAGAGCAAGAATGTATTTAGGTGTGCCCATATCCAGCGGCAGTACAGGTAAGAGCGGTGAGTGGAGAGCGGGGGAACGACAGGGAAAATATATATATATTTTTTAAACACTTATCTTGCACTCGTTGCGTTCTGAGTCTGCAATGCGGAGAGCGCAAGGTAAGTGTTTTTCTTTTTTTAAATTGTATTTTCCCTCGTCATGGTCAGTGGACTTCCCAACACCCCTCCGCTTCACCGCTCTTACCTGTACCAGCCGCCACTGCCCATATCCAGTGCTTAATGTGAGCCGGCAGTTGCAGGTGGGGCACACTCTCAATCATTTTTGGGAACTGGCACTTATTTTTCTTGAACAGACTTTGATCCAGAACAAAAGAGAGAAAAACACAAAAAGGAAAATGGAAGAGAAAGACGAAAAAACAGTGTCAAAGAGAGAGATCAGGGGTGAAAAAGAACTTTGCAAGAGTGAGATAAACAGCCAGGGAGTCTCTTGTGGTGGATTAAAGAGGCATGAGGTGGAATAAAGAATACGCAGCCCTGGTATTCCTCACTCCGACCTTTAATAGCGCCGGCTGTGGGCTTCTGAGTACACTTTGGGCCCCGGCACTAATTCTTTTACAAATTACGCGCTGTCCGTGTCACATTTGACATCTCTCGAGCCAAGATTTCACAATTTCGATTAAGACTTTGAGAGGCTGTCAAGAACAAAGGGTGATTGTACAATAACAAATAATTACAACAAGGATACCATAACTGTACGAGTCAGGTGACTGAGGCAGTGGGTTACAACAATCTTTGTGGAATGTGAATCTACAGGTTAGAATAAAAACTGCTCTCATTTTGTGCCAAACCAATGCAGAATGATCCCCCACCCAACACTGCACACAGGCATCAGATAGTAGGAATGAAGAATGCTCGATTTGTGAAATTCAATCCATCTTGTTCTATGGTGTCACATTTTTTGTAAAGTTCAAGGTAATATAAGACATCAGTGCTACACGTGAGAGCGGGCAAAGCATGGGGTGTGATCACATTCTTGCACACCCCTCTAATCTTTCAAGACCCATGTAAAAGCATACCAAAGACAGCCACACTGTGATGAAATCTTATTTCCAACTGTATCACAAGCAGCAATATCCAGAAAAGAGTTCAAACAATATTTCATGGATAAAGAAGTTGATAGAATTAGAGGGTCTCCAAAATAATCTGGTGAGATTTATTTTCTTTACTTGAATCCAGGAAGCATGGTGTGCACACAAAATCCACCCGAGATTCCAGAAAATTATCACATGGCCAGGCGCAGCAAACGTCAACAAACAAGGCCGCAAGAACAACGCAACATCTGGCTTTGATAACCAGCGAGAAAGAGTTTTCTTGGCAACGCTCGGGGAAGTCTCCATTTTAGCTGCTGATAGAACTAACCATGATGGCCTGTCTGGTCTGCAGAAGGCGGAACGGGGTCGGAGATGTCAAGTTATAAGAGGGTGCCAAAGAGCGGATGCGAGGGAGCAGAATGGCTGAAGCCCATGACAGTCTACAGAAACGCAAGCTTATCCACCTGCAAGAGACATCTTGCCTTCCCCAACCAAACACACTTGTGACATGGAATGGATTGTTATCCAAGTGCAAATCACTGCTCAGAGGAAATCCACATGCTAGGTTCTGATAGGTGAAGCTGTAAACTAGCCTGTTTCCACACCAAGGATCTGCAGTAACCGGATGAAGGCATAACGTAATTTGATTGGTTCATGAGCTAAACCGTCCACTTTCAGAATAAAACCTGCCCCAGAATGATGTGCACCAGCTGTACTGCTGCTAAACTACATACTCGGCTACAACCACACTTCAGAACAGCACATTGATTAGGACTATTCTAAAGACGTTTATTGTGGCTCGTACTGCTAAACTTTATAATAAAGCAGCGCAGGAACTAAGCCAAATTGGAAGCAGTGTTTTTATACATTACAAAAACAAACCATAATCCAGAGCTCTGCTCCTTGGTTGGCAGCTGGGCAGGGTCTCTGGAAACAGTGGCTCATGGAATGCGGGGCACAAGGACGGACCAGGGTTCAACAGAAACATCCCAAGCAAGCATAGGACACATCCCTGCTTTGATCTTAAAAACCCCTACCCTTTCAATCAGGCCTTTATACATCCGCATTAACCAGAGCTCTGACATTGATACTGTGAACAGAGGAGTAACACAATGGAAAATAAGGGCCCAGGTCAAACAGTTCTTCTTAAAGGAGCACTGTAACTGTATAGCTCTACTATCCCCACTAGTTTTTTTGACTTTGCCCGGCGTGATCCCATACTTATTAATTTTGGCTATAGTTGAGCACCCCTAAACTACTGCTCTGATACGCTTTAGAGACACATTTGGCAAGCCTTCTATTCATCTCTCAAACCAGTATTATCTATAAGGTAGCCCCTTGCATTAATATATGTATATCAACATTCAAATGTGTATATTTGAGATGTAAATATGTATATTTCCAGAACTCATAAGATGATGTTTGGAGAATATTGGCAGAATTTCCAAAATATTATTAAACCTATTAATTGAGTGATTCATTGCAGCTATGTCTCTTATGTATTACCCACATTAAGACATTTCACATTGACAATACCTTTTTTATTTACCATTGGCAACAGTATGCTTAATGAACTGAGGTATTCACTACAAGCTATCGTGTATATGAAGGCCACTAACGTAATATTGTCTGTTATGGTCATCACTACAACACTAATGATACTAGTAGCTAGTGATGATTTTCATTCAACCTAAGTTGCTCTTGTTACAGAAAAGGTTGGAAACCCTGGTGTGGAGGGACACCCACGTAGCAGCTGAGCAAATGTTCATGACTGGCACACCGCACGCCAGCACAGTGGTAGCAGCCTTCGCTGCCCTGTAATGGTTAGCCCATAGAAGGTCTTGATGCATAGTACAATCCATTTTGAAATGGTCCTCTTTTGCACCACTTTGCCTTTCTTAGCCCCAGTAAAATCAATGGAAAGTTGGTCATCCTGTCGCTAATCTCTGATTCAGTCCACGTAGAAGCTAAGTGCCCATTTAGGGTCCAGGAGATAAGGCCGTTCTTCCTCCTTGGAGTTTTTGGGTAGTGCATAATAATCCGGCCAGGTGATGGATTGCCCTACCTATGCAACAGCGTGACTACCTTGGGCAGAAAAGCCGCTTTTGTCCCGAGGACTAATTAGTCTGGAAAAAAGATATATATGGGGGAGCCACAGGCAATATCTGGAATTCACTTACTAACCTGGCTGATGTTAAGGATAAGGAATGTTATCTTGATGTTACAAAGACGAAGATAGCAACTGAAGGGAGTGCGCATCAAGTAGGTGAGTACAAAATTAAGGTCCTACTGCGGCATGAGGAACAGAGTTTGTGGGACCATATGGACCATCCCCTTCAAAAGCGCATGACAGGTGACTTTGAGAGGGGTGGGTGGTCATGTAAAAGCAAGAAAACTGAAAGGACTGAGAGGTAACCATTAACTGTTACCACAGCAAACACTTTGCTGGGTCAATGACACACAAAACAGGAGAACATCCGATAACTGTGCTTTCAGGGGTTGTATTTCATGGAAAAAGCACTAAGACAACAAACTTTTCCTAGTGTCCTAGATATATCAATTTGATTGATGGATGCATGGCTGTCAAGACGATACCAACCACTTTGGGAGGAAGATCGAAAGCCCTCAACTGCTGCTGCTCAACCTCCGCGCATGGAGGTGTAGTTTGTGCAGGCTCAGGTGCAGGACCTAACCTTGCTGCAACAGGAGGTTCTCCCGAAGAGGCAGTAGGAAGGGAGGACGTTTGCCCATGGCCAGAATTTATGAGTATCACACTTTCGTCACCAAGTCCAGAGCCACTACAATTGATTGGGCCAGTCTCTCTTGATCTTTTTCAGTACTCTGGTCAAGAGAGAGAGGGGCAGCAAGGCATACAGGAGTGCTGAGCTCCAGTGTAGGTGGAAGGAATCTCCCAGAGAAGATTGTCTTGGGAACTCTAACATGTAAAAGCTTTGACATTGCATGTTCTCGCCGGTGGGAAATGGATCGAACCAGATGTCCTATGCCACCTCCGAGAGTAACTGCCATTTGTGATCCATGAGGCAACGGAGGCTGAGTTCATCTGCCCTGATGTTCAAAGACCCTGCTAGGTATTGTATGATCAGGGATATATCATGAGTGTTCAGTCACTTCCAGATACTTAGAGCCTCCTGGCACAGAGGCCACCATGCCACACCACCCTGTTTGTTGCAGTACTGCATGGCGGCCGTATTGTCTGTGAGCACCTGTACCCATTCCCCCTTAGGTGTTGGGAAGAATGCCTTCAGTGACAAAGGAATTACTCGCAACTCCAACAAGTTGATTTGGTGGAAGCTTCTGCCGGAGTTCGGAGTCCTGTGAGCACCATCTCTTGGTTGGGGTGCCTCCAGTCCAACTGTGGTTGAGCAGCCACCAATGGAGGTCTGTCACAGTCTCCTTCAACACACTGAAAGGAATCTTACAGATTGCCTTGGTGCTGAGTCCACTGAGATGTCTGATTCTACTCCAGAGCCCGCTGTGTGCCACCTGGTTTGGTCCACAACCAGGATACAGGAGGCCAAGAAACCTCAGGGCCGACCTAACTGAGACCCACGCTACACGTTGAAACATTGGGAAAATAGCCAATATGTCCTGAGCTCGTTGAGGCAGAAGGATGGTTCAGAAAAGCCATTGAATGAGGGCCATTGTGAAGGAGTAAGGTGTGACTTTGGCATTGTGATGGAAAACCTCAACAATGTCACATGTTGGACATTGTCTCGAGGTGATTTATGACTGTTTGAGGCGAGTCGGCCTTAAGCGGCCAGTCATCGAGATGTGCAAAGATTTGTATTCCCAACCGCTGTAGATGGTCTGCAAACACCACCATCACCTTTGTGAACACCCAAGGTGCCCTGGTAAGGCCAGAGGGGGGAGGGGGGGGGGGGGGGGGACGGTGAACTGAAACTGCTCTTGGCCTACCTGAAAGGGCAGGTAACATCTGCAGGACTGCAGGACAGAGATGTGAAAATGTACATCCTGCAAATCCAACGTTATCATCTAGTCTCCTGGATCCATGTCATTCAGAATTTGGGCTTGCGTGAGCATTTTGAACTTGTCCTTTCAAAAGAAGAAGCTCAGAGGGCAAAGGTCTAGGATAGAACGGTGGTCTCTGTCCTTCTTCAGCACCAGAACGTAACTGAAGTAACAACCAGTCCCGATTTCTGATGTCACCACCCTCTATATTGCTCCCTCGGTCAAGAGAGCTTGAATGTCTCCATGGGGTATGGACAAGTGGTTGTCCGGGAGGAGTTGTGATGTGGGTGGCCTATCTTGGGCATATAACAGAAAGGTTAGGATGTATTCAATTGGCATGATCAGGAGCATCCATTGATCAGACGTGATGCTGCTCCAGGAGGGGAGATTGAGGTGATGCAACCCCATACTTTCTGATTGCGTGCCACCGAGGACAAGTTAAAGCAGTTTTGCTGCAGCTGAGGGTGTAGGGGCTGGGATTTGGTTAACTCATTGCTCCTGGGAGCCAGGGCGCTGTTCGTCCAACTATTGGCCTAGGCCTCAACCTCAAAAGGAGTCAGAGGCTTGTTGCTCGGGAGACAGGTATTGTCTTTGCCTCTAAAGCTAACCCGTTCCTAAGTTTCGAAAGGGGAGCTGCTGATGAGGGAACTACCCATCGGAGCTTAACTCTGGCAGTGTTCTTTGTCTCTTTAAGCTTCTCAAGGCAAAAGTTTGCCTCTGCTCCAAGTAGCCTAGAGCCATCAAAGGGCATGTCCATAAGAAACCGTTGGACGTCCGAAGACGTCTGCTCCCTGGTGCCGACTTACCAACCCAGACAGTTGGTAGTATCCAGACCAGATTTGATAGAGTATTTCGCAGCAACCTATGCATTCAAGATCAAATTTGGCAAAGTACCATAATGTGTGTGACTATCTGCCCAGGAGGCATATGGTGTTTACTGACCTGAGGGCGAGGATGACTGAGGAGAACATCCATGTGGCAAATGTCCTTAATATTTTGTATTCCCTGTCAAGCTGGGTGTTAGGGAATGCTATGTTTCTTTCGGATGAGAAACTGTTAGATAGACGTCGGGACTCACTGATCCGAAGACAAGTACGAGGCTTCAACGCTCGTCACAGAGACATAAAAGAACCCCTTGATATACATAGGGCTCTAGATATGGTCAGTGGACTTACGGATTGAAGAACTCCACTCTTAACAGTTTCTCATACAAAAGAAACATAAAAGATATTCATCTTCTAACACATAAGTCCTAGATAATACAGGATCACATGCTGGCAGATCGACTGGCCAGTTTCTAAATACAGCCCTACGGAACGATTCCCGCTCTTTGACACGATTGTGCAAAGACTATATAGCATCTACAGAAGTGGATATGCTCCTCAATTTAACAGACTGAAAGCACATTCCATGGGAGATTTTAACGTTTTTCCTGAAGAAGGTGGTCTTTTATTACTGACTTCCACCGAAACGCGTCGACGCATGATTTAGAAGGCAGACTATAGATTGTGGTGACATCTGTTTTCCGAACAATCAAGTATTTGAACATATGTCAAGGAGAACAGTTGATCCGGATCTAATGTCTTCCTTTCTTAGCTGATAAGAAAGCAATTTTCTTACATGTTCTCCCTTTTTTGCAATTTGTGCATAGAATGAAAATTAGGTTTTTAACCTTTTTAACTTTGTTGCATATTTTTAATCCTTGTAAGTGTATGTGACTATTCATTGTTATTGTGATGATAAAATGTTTTGGTCAGATTGAAATAAATATCTATAATTCATGTGAACACTTGATCGGGTCCAGGTTTTGGTGTCTTGTTCTGGTGACTGATTGTTTTTGTTGTGAGCCACTGTGTGGAATTGTATACGTGCCGAAAGGGGGAAACTTTTTTGACTACTGTCTATTTGGTGCTCTACCTCCTTTGTGGTATAGGGCCCCTCTCTTTTATTTTGTGATGGTGGAGCTGAAGCCTGGAACAAAGTCAGCCTCAAGGCGAGGTTAAGGGATTCCGTCAACGTCAAGGACGGATCCGTCAACGGTAGACCGACTGGAGGCCCCTTCGGATGTGTGGGACCCGAAGGACTCCAGAAGTATCCAGTGCTGAACCAAAAATGTGGTCCATAGCTGCATTCAGTAGTTGGAACTGCTGTGGCATCGCTGTCCGTTTAAGGTGGGACCAGTTCCTCAGAGGGGGAAATAATCCTGTGGTCTAGAGGTGCTAGGAGCGTTGCATGACTCTGAGTGTTGGGAGTGGCAGGATGAAGGAGACCCATGGATAGATGTTTTTATGCTTCTTGTGGTACTTCCTCGACTTACCTAAGGCCAGTGACCTTGAAGATGACCAGTCATGAATGCGGCCTCAGGAATTGGAACACATCTGCGTCCTTGATTTGTAGCAGGACCACAGCGGCTTCGAACGTGAGCACTTTTCTGACTTCTGAAGTTCAGACGCTGCTAGTTGGGCCCCCTCAGAAATGGATGGGCTTTATGCTCATTTATGCGCAGCACAGATACAACACCAAGTTGTGTTTGGACTCAAGGCACCACTTTGTGGGTGTCCATCACAGACATACGCCAGTGGCAGTCACATCACGGTTTAAACCCTGGTGTTTTAGCAGGTGACATCTGCACACAGAAGAAATCTGAAGGAAAAAAATCTGTCAGGAGTGACAGGATTCAAGAGCTCCAGATCCGCATTGGTAGGTTCAGAAAGAAAGGAACTGACATCAGTGCGTGGATGTGGCACATAAACAGTGGCCCTGACATCATGTCTGGGGGTAGAACAGACCCGATGCGGAGCCTCACGACGCCACCTGATGACGCACAATGAACTGCCATTAAAGTTTCCGGATCCAGTCTGGCGCCTGGGGATATTACAAGGTGAGAAATTGCAATTAGAAGTCTCTATCAGATATATCAGCATTTTGGAAAAAGGTCTTTAGCACCACTGCTGAAAGTCTGATGGTGCTTCAGGAATGAAAAATGGATTTGTCCTCAGAACGATTCAGCCATCTCAGAGCTGCATGTATGGTTCTTTGATGGTAAAGGATAGGATTTTCCTTACTTTTCTGGGCGATGTCAATGCTAACAAAGCTGTTTTCCAAGATACACATTTCAAAACAGCCTTGTGAATAGGCTAAAAACAACTTTTCATTAATTGAAGCAAATTGTGTTAAGTTACATTGAGATTGGGGGGTTTCTAATAGGAGAATAGGCTCTGAATATGCCCTTGAGGAATTCTTAAATAATTCTATTCGACCATAACAAAAACTGGTGAGCTGACCTTCTGAATCATACAATTTCAGCTAAATAGACTTAGGTTAAAGCATGCAAGAAGCCTGAACATGCTAAGTTGTAAAAGTATGGAAGACGCTATTCAGGTAAGAAAGATATTAGATGGATGCTGCGATTGGAACACCTCAGACAAAAGTGTTTCCATTTGGCTCTGTATGTTTTATTTATTGATTGTGCTCTAGCTTTGGCAAGTATTACTGTGCAATTTTCCAGAATATTCAAGGGATGGTAGTCATTGTGTTCAGGAGCCAAGCTGATAAATTGAGAGATTTTGGGTTCAGGTGAAGAACATGGCCTCTTTGCAGAGTTAAAAGATTGGCTACTGACCTGATGGGAATGTGGTTCTGCTCTGAAAGAAGTAGCTCTGTTTACCAGCATTGTATGGGCGACAATTGGCAGGGCTGGAATTTTTGTGATTTCTAAGTCATCCTCAAAATCAGTTTAATATTGAAAGTTATCCTGAGATATTTATAAGACCGTGTTTCTCCATGATCCTTTCTCCAACTGACCAGGTGAAAGAGTTGCATTTTTTCCAATTGTCAGGGTTTTTGTTTTTTCCATATTAATTGTTAAATTGTTATCCTCAAAATATTTGTTAAAGGCAAGAAGTTTCCTTTGCAGCCTCATTAAGAGTCAGATCCAAAAACACCCAATCGTCCGCATATAATAAACAAGGTACTTGCCTGCCCACATCATCGGAGAAAATAAGTGTGTATTCTGTACAGTCCTTGCCATAAGTCATTCTCTACTGGGATGTTGCGGGTTAGTGTCCCGTTTTTATCCAACTCTATCTTTACCCATTTCTTGTGGTGTAATTCCTTCAGTATTACTAGTGCATTTCTTGGTAAACACATACCTCTTAAATTCTCCCAAAGGATTGTATGGTTGTATGGTTAACGAGGTCAAAGCCTGAACAGAAATTTACGAAGCAGCAAAAGAGGCTCCCTTGAGTTTCCATAGTCTTCTGACTCTTTGCCCAAAGGCTAAAGCAACGGTCAATCCTTGAATGCTCCTCTTTGAAGCCTCCTTGCTCCACTAGAACGAGATCATTATGACCTATGCAGTCTTTTATATGCACGAGTATTAGTTTTGCATAGATATTCGGGCCTATGTCTAATAAACTAATTAGAGGATAACTGTTAGGATCTGCTGGGTCATTTTTCTTCAAAATTGACTTAATTATTGCATCTTTCCAGCTTGAGGGAAGCAGCCAGTATTTCAGGGCAAAAAATTGAACCACCAATCAGCATTTGTTTTTAAGATAATTGCAGGAAATTATCAGAACCCGCCGCCCTTGATAAGCTGAGTGGAGATTTTACTTTTTTTATCTCATTTTTTGTCATGTATGCCAAGAATTCCTCATCTGGTCTATACCACTCTCTCTGGGGAAGCTCGTTCTTATCCGCATAGATCTCAGCTAAATAACTAACCTAATCTTCTTCTGGAACCATGCAACTTAAATGTACTCCTATTATTGTTTGTTCCTTTCCAATTTCCAGATTTCCTTTGATACTAATAAAAGTAAACATTTCAGCTCAACTTGATTAATAAAAGCACATCCTACTATAATGCATGCACAAACAATTATCAGCGCTGCAAAGTGGTCACAAGGTGACTTGTTGCCGGGTCACAAAACATAAAATTAAATAATGAATAAATAGTATGCCATTAAAGTATCAGCTCGGATATTGTATCCACCTAGTAGTCAGATCAGTTGAGATAGACAGTTCACGAAATTTCAAGTACAGCCTCTGCAGACTGATTATTCTTAGGAGAAGCAATAGAAACCCATATGCTAAATCGTGACAATGTCCATACAAGAATTTAATGTCATCCAACTCACCTATCCCGAACAGGTTTAAAAGAAGGTACGAAAATAGACAAAAATATCTCGTGGCTAACTTGTTTTCAAACTGTGATTTGTTTCACTAAATTGTCAAATATTTCAGATTGGTATTACCCACTTGCGAGATATTGGAAAACTTTAATGTGTCTAACCATCAACAATGTTTAAAGAGTCAGTTACTTCACAGTTTTCAAAGCAATGGGAGTCAGATGAGCAAACAGGTCAGTGTACTGCTGAAAGGCCTTGGACACCATTTTTGACAGATTTTCAATTTCAATATAAATGAGAAAACAAAAATGCACTAAACAAAAGCATTTTTTTTCAAGGCTTAGCTAATCATCACTTTCCTTATTTCTACACATAACAAGTATAAGCAGAGAATGTTATTGCAATAGTTCAGTTATTTTAGAAAACATCCCAATTAGTTTTGGCTAGGTCACTCTTAAGGACCACAATGAGAAAACTATTGCATTAGTATTAATGTAATGGGCTAAACATGGACAACAAGCGTTTACAATATTCATGTACAATAAGTAGTGAATCCATGCCACAATGCGTATCCATCTGTGAGGCAACATTTTCTATTGACCAAAAGCAGAAGCCCTATAGATCTCAATAATGAACAGAGCGAGGAAGGCAAGGCTGCCTTGACCTGAGAACGAAGGAGGGAGGGAAGGGCGAGTACAGAGGCTCTCTGTGCAAAATCGCATATTCTTCAAGAAATAGCCCCACATTCTATTAAAAGTTTCCAAAATTACACATTAAAAGAAAAATGTGGTTCACTGGTATTTTTTTCGTTTTTTGCACGAGTAAGCACTCAGCAAATAAGTTTCGAGAGATATCAGCAGGAGACGGGTTCAGGCAGAAAATGTCTCTTGGTATGACATGTTCTGCAAAAATGAGCCTCCAGCATGCAAAATAGTATGTTAAATTGAGTAATGGGAAATAAGAAATTGCACGAACTTAACAAAATGAAAAATTCATAAATTGAATGAATTTCACCAATCCAATTAAAAACACACCCACGCATATACACAGCACTAAAACGTGCAGGTTCTCTCTGACTCAATGGAGACAGTAGGCCTCTGCATATTTCCACAGTTATCTGTACTTTCTTGGATTTCATTTCCCCTTTGTTAGTTTTACGCGTGCTTTTCATTCATTACTGTTAATGTTCTTGACCACAATTCTGCAGTACGAATTCACTACCCTTTCAGTGGGCAAATGTCCTCTGTCGCCTGAACCCCTCTAGCCCCGCCGGCCCCTAAAATGTTTACATGGCGATATCCTTAATGGAGCCTTTTGCGTTATGTTTATTGCCTTCAAATTCTCCAAGCAGCAGTTACAATGGGAGTTGTTGTCAAACACAAAAATGCGTTATCATCATAAAACGAATCTGACAATATGTCCACGGGAATGTTTTAGACCCTTGAGTAAATTGTTAAAAATGTTGTGTGGGGCTGTTGTCTTGCAGTTCCCTGGAGAGCAGTTCAGTTTCTGTTTTAAAGTAAGTAAAAACTTGTGAAAAAAATACATATAATTACTAGTTTGTTTGTCCTTTTCTCCTCTTTTATTCATATATCAGATCAGATTTTCATCCCCTCATTCACCTCCTAAAATGTAGGGATTTTCTTTAAGAACTATGGGCCATATGTATCAAGACTTATCAAATCACAATTTGGAACTCACAATTTCTAATGTGTTAAAGTTTCAAGTTTAAATTAGCAAATCCTAGTGAGTCACAAATCGACCTATCTCATGTATTTTAATGAGGTAAGTCGCAGTTTGCAACCCACTAGGACTCATCACCCATCATAGGGGTGTTGGCCTGCTGGGGTCAGCAGACTACCATGTATGTCTGTGACTGCATTTTAATAAAGCAGCGTTTTTTTAAATGCTGCTCGTTTGCCTTAAAGGATATTGGACTGCGTTTAAAAAGAAAGGTTTTACTACCTTTTTGATTTGTTTGTTTAAGAAGACACAATGGTCACCTGGACCACTACCTCCACTTCAACAAACTATTTTGTTTCGTCCCAAAAGCCAAAGAGTTCCTGGGGGCACCGTTCCAGTTCGAATTGGGTACCACCACATGTTTGTAGTCAGTAAATTATTTATGTTTTGTGACCGGAAAACATTAATACATTCCATTCCGTTTCACTATTTAGAAGGGACACCCGTTCCAAATATCAATTTTGTATCAGATAAGTATTTGGTCACAGCCCAATTTGCGATTTGATAACTTGTTACGTAATCGTAGTTTGGGTTTCATACATGCAACATTCTTTTCTGTGGTCGCAAATGGCTGATTCTGTGATTCGGCCTATTTGCAAATGCAAAAAGCTTAATAAATCTGGGACAAAATGTGTACTCACTGAACTTTCTTACAGAACCAGTGATTAACAAGCCATAGCTCGCCTTGATTTTTTTCCTTCACTTATATATCACCCAGAGATCTTGATGCTTCTCCATCATACTTGCCTCTTCACCTTCCTTCCCTGCAGCTTGCCTCTCTGATCCCCCAAAACCATCAGTTTGTCAATGTGTTCCAGTGAGTAGATGCCATTGTTTTGTCTTATACAGTTTGTGGTCCCTTGCCTATGTCAGTGACTTTCCTGCCCTTGAGACTAGTGTCTGTGGCCTTATAACTGCTGTTTTTCTGCGTGCACTATACAAGACAACTGGGGGCTTTAAGTTACTGCTGGGTCAAGGAACCAGAACATCACAGTCCTTGTACTGTGGACCGATTTACCTCTGTATCTGAAGAATATTTGAGGGCTGTGCTGTCTCCCTACTTCCAGTCGTCAATGGGCGTCCAGCTACACACTGCCCTTCTGAAACTTTTTTGCATGATGCTTATAGTCTTGGCCCGCCCTAAATTGGATTTACTACTGGGACAGTGCCCTGGGCGGAAAGAAAATTTGGTGTTTGTTGTGGGGTTGGGGGGTCGCTGTGGTGTGACAACAGGAGGTGTGAGAAAGATGGGAGGAGGGCAGAGGGTTAATGGGGTGCTAACAATTATAGTGAGGTACATTAAGGGCTAGTTACAAAGGGGCTGAATATGATGTGGGTGGGTCTGACACAGACGTGCCCTCGGTGTCTAGCCCACCGACATCTACCCCTGCATTCCGCCCGCGGCAATACGATGCAGCTGGTGGAGGCATCAGGTGGAGGGACTGCCCGGAGCGCTTCTGACGGGCTCAAGGAGTACGTCGGTGCGTCAGAAAAGACAGCATAATCCCTTAATGACGGTGGATTCACCGTCAGGATTATGATCTCGATTTCTGTCAGCCATTCCATGTTGGGCTTTCCAAACTGAAAAGGCTGTCGGAAAGTAACATTGGGGGCCCCTAGCAGACCCCGCCCCGGACCTCCGCAATGAAGCCTGGTGCCCCCTATACATCCTTGCACTGTGTGGCAGGTACGGTGCAGAGATGTTTTAAACATCCATTTGACAATGGTAGCTTGTAATGCAAGCCATTCCCGCCCGCCGCGCAAGCTGCCATAATTAAATGGATGTTTCCGACCGCCCTATGGGTGGTCGCATCCAAATTGGGATGTAGGAACCGCTGGACCTATGGCCGGGTAGTTCCAGACCAATGCCCACATCATAATCAGGGTCAAAGACTTTTATGGGACGTGATTGAGACCAAGTGGGATGAACGAGCTGCTGTTTGCAAAACATTAAGACGGGAAGCTCCCTGCTGCGCACCTCAGAATACTAGCACTCCAGGCATGGGCCCTGCTCACTCATGCCCAAAGCCAGCCCTGCTCAAAGTAATGATACTGGACTGCAGAGCGAGTTAGGTGTGCCATAATCCTTCAACAAGTCAGCCGCTTAACCATGGTCCAAAAATGCTCTCTGCTTGCATTACAAGCTGTCTAAGTTTACACACATAGTGAAGGACTTTACATTCTAACATTGGTGTTGACTCGTATAAGCTCCTTTAAGGGGCATTCTTTAAGTATGTTAAATGTAGGCCGTCACCTAACGACGCAAACAACTTATCTTTGTTCAATGGCAGGAAACAGAAAGTAAACGCAAAATGGAAGTTATCATTCTTGCTGCAAATTCATCTAAAATGTGCCCTCTGCAAATAAGGTGCCAAATTAAATAACTTATTTTGAGGAAATCTCTCTTTTACTTAAGAGAACTGCAAAGAGCACCTAATTCACGCTTGATGGATTGAGATGGTGAGAAATAATCATTCGCCCATCCTGGTTTGTACACAATTGTTAATCAGGTGACAAGCAGCTAATCACAGCTTCAAGAATGCACACATACACAATCATTGTTAGGCCTAGTAAACAAAAAATGCAAACACAAGACATGTGACGCTCTTCAACCTAAACTTGGAAGTTGACCAGGGTATGGACGTCAATAAGGGCTGTGGGTACCCTTGGTTCCACGGTACACGAAGCCAGTGGCAGAAAAGAAAGAAAATTGTTTACTTTCTTCAGTTTTCACTCCTTCCCTACCCCTCAGCCTCCGCAACCCAGCATTGGCAGAGCCAACAAACCTCGCCTTTGGAACCCATTTATTTTGCCTATTGTATTTACCATTAACGATAATGGGGCAACCCAGTAACCCTCAGAACCTGGGTAAGATAGTGTGTGCAAAAAACAATGGTTCTGTCGGAAAATGAACAGGCTAACTTAATAGGTACTGAATACACGTTAGATTCTCAAGGACACACACAGACCAAAAGAAACAGGACAGAATCCAGGTCACTTGATAGAATGATGTTAAATAATGTATCAAAAACACCAAAAAAAATATTTACAGGGTAATCCAACCAACAAACACAGGATGTAGTGAAACAATTAGTGAAACGGTGATACTTAGCACAAAACACATCACATATAACGAATATGTACAATGAACAATACATAAAAATAATCAACAAACAAGGTCCTATTTACAATACATAAGCCACTTAAGGGTTCAAAGTCTCCTCGTTATCTAAGTGGATTTGCATGTGACGCATAGGACATGTAACGTCGACGTTTCGACCCTGGGATAATTGTGCCAATTATTACGCATCGGATTGGGTCTTCATCAGGACAGACGGGGTTGGGGACCTGTAAACGCAATATTGTATTGTATTTAGCCAACCTGTACAGCATCCTCAATGTTGTGCAGCATGGCTAAAGATTTTTTTTTGTAAGTTGGATCTTTAGCTAAAAAGAAAAAACATGGGAATTTTTTTTTCAAGTTCGTGGTAGGTGCAAAACAGGGGGGCAGAAGCAAAACAGGCGTTCGGGGGGTCATGGGGAGAAAGCAAAATGGTGCGCGGGAAGGAAAAGCAAGACAGGCAGGCGAGAGAAGCAACAAGAAATGTGCGGTGAGCGAAGGACAGACGACAAAGAGACCAAAGTGGAGTGATGGGGGAGCAAATGGGCGAAAGAGACAATGTGGAGCTTGTGGGAGAGAAGCACACAGGCGAGAAAACAACAGGGGAAGTACAAGAGGGTGAGCACAACATGGAAGGGGGCAGGGTGGAGCACACGAGTGACAGTGTGCAACACGAATTGTAGAGAAAGAGAAGTACATGAGGGAGACAGCTGGAAACCACTCGCACTCCTATGAAGTGATTAACACAAAAGCAAAAAGTAATGATTTAAAAGCAAGAGAGCAAGCACAGAAACCAACCAATTAAAAGAGATATGGATAATATGCCCCATGGGACGGACAAACAGAAGATTGACAGGCTTGGACACGAATAAGATGTAGGCAATAGACAGTGACAGGAAGTTCGACCAATGGTAAGAAATGGGTGAGCTTGAAGCCCCTGTAGGTCCTTGGCAAGCTCACAATAGGTCTTGCAATAGACAGCACATGTGCTGTCTAGTAGGCAACACCAAACAAGCATTGGCTAGCCAATAGGTCTCGCCTTTGGGACCTTATAAGTGTTTAGCCATGCAACAGTTGCATAACTAAATACTTATAAGGTCCCAAAAGCGAGACCTATTGGCTATGCCAAGCGGCCCTGCGGCCGCGAAAGTGATCGCAATCAAACATCAAAGAGGCCGTGTGGTCGCGAAAGTGAAAGTGAAAGTAATTGCGGTCAAGCGCGGCGTGCACGCCCGCGCCCATGCACTCGCACACATGCACTGTAGCTCTAGGCTGGCCTGGTAGCACTTTTTGAAGCCCTCTCAAAAAGTCTCACCAGACCAGCGCATGTGCTGGGTCAGGCGAGACCTAAAAATAGGAGGCTGATAAGGGGCCAAAGTTTGCACAAGAGGTTACCCCATACTTGCCATCCAGGTTAAAAGATGGCCCATGTCACTTGTGCTATTCTGCCATTTTATCAAGAAGCGTTTGTTCTTACCTGGCATGATGATTACTTGCTGTGCGTTGGAGTCAGCACTCAAAGAGAGGCGCCCGCCCTTAGCCAGTCTGTCACAAAACAGAGTGATGTGTTTCTTCAGTTTCGCCGTGTCTTTGGGCATGCTCAGTTGTGTGCTGAGGGTTAGTGCCTGCTCTTTTGAGCTCTTGGACAGGCATGTCTTCAGCAAATGTGATACGGCCGCATCCACATTTTCCTCCCAGCCCTAGGTCAAAAAGTGAGAAGTCTTACAGATTTCAAAAAAACATTAGAATATGTAACCTAGGGAAAAAAAACTGCATGCAAATCAAAAAGTACCAATAAATCCTGGTACAGACACAAAACTCGCATTATAAGATGTGTTTTATAGCTTGAAGAACACATGAGAACTCAAAGGTATTAAGAACATTCAGATAAAAAGGTAGAAACATTTGGAAACCAAATATAACTAATTTGAAAAATGTAGGAAGGACAGCTCCGCACAATCTGCTGTGATGAACTGAAAATGTTTTGTAAAATCTGATCCTAGATCCTGTGGTTCTATATTTCTTGCCAAACTGTAGCCCTTTCAACACTAGCGCACATATTTCATCTTAATCATCTAGCACGATGGTGATGCATGTAAAGAAAGCAATTTTACTCAAGTAAGAACAATGGGCAACCGAACACCCAATCCCAAGACAAGAACGGAGAAGAACTCTGGCCCACCCATGCATACACATAGGACTCTTCAAAGATTATAAAAAATTAATTTCACACCACCTACACACACTTTTCTAAACTAAACATTGAAACAAACTCTATACTAAGCTCATACAACCAAAATAATAAAAATACAAATAAACAATCTATTATTGGTACACCTAGACCCGCAAGAAAGAGCGCTGAGCATGAGTATGTGCTATAAAGCCTTAACTATACATGGACCAAACCTTTGATTATGCAGAGGTGGAAAGTAGGTATTTAAACCGTTGCAAAGTTCTTTATTGGAGTAGCTTTCATTGTTCAGGAATGATTGAAGCATTAAGGGCCGTATGCGGATCGCAACACAAAGTGTAAAAATAGATGCAAAGACTTTTAAACCAGTTTATGAGTTGCCAGAGAGTTGCCACGTATTTGAGTTGGGCCTAAAGTACACTCCTCTCTAATTCTGCACTTCCATTTACCACCAGATAAAAGCTTGACGTAAAATTGAGTGAAAAACTCTGAATCGTTCCCGCCTGCTATTCCCCATGAAGTGCAATAAACACTAAGCCAGGCAGTAAGATTGTGGTTTGTTACCAATCGATTTAGTATGCTAAATGGTGCCCTCAGACCCTCCGAAAATGTCGTGTTCTCTCCAACCGAGGTTAGGAGTTACTACCTGATAGCAAGAAACCCTCCCAGCTAACTCTCAATGATTAACATGAGTGATGGCCCTCTCCTGGGTGGCCATATTCTGCATTAAAATATACAGTGTGCAGGAGCTTGCTCCGCAGGTCTACAGGATTACTGCTGGGATTATTGAAATGGGATACAGTGCAAAAAAACAGACCATAAGAAAAGGGGGCTAACTGCCAAGTAAAAAAACCAATCCCAGCAATGTAGAAACTTGACCCTTCCGTTCCATGTGTCGCAGCTTGAGTACAGTAGCGGCAGTGGGACCCATCACCGCGACACGATGCCGGAGAGGATTATTGAACAAGAGAGGTTTACCAAACCTATGAAAGATGGTGTAACACAATACGTGTTCAATGTATCACACCGTTTGTGCGGGTCAACTGACAAACCTCGGGTGCACAAAGCAAGAGAACTAAAGGCCTCTCGAGTTTCAGGCGCTCTTTAACTCTGCCTGGGCTTATCAAGGTAACAATAATCTGAGGAAGTCTACAAGGTGGGCTGAAAAATAACAATAAGGCAGCAAATTCCAATGCTGGGTTCTCAGGACATCATAAACCAGGAGCGGGAAGGTGGTCGACAATGTCACCAGAAACCTCCTTGATGCAATTGCGACATTTACTTTGTAATTTGGGTGCGTTTCCACTCTGTATAAAACTGAAATGCAGGTTTTCTTGCTCAAAGGGGTTCAGTTTTTGCTATTCTATTTCAAGCGTATGATTTCACCTTCCGCGAGTTGTGTTATGACAAATATAGCAAAGGATACAGGCAATTAGTGGACCTTGTTATTCTATTTTGCAGTTGGATAAGTAATTCTGATAAACGTTCTCCTGTAAGTCTACATTACAACAATACTTCAGTATAAATGTACATTTGGTAACCTATTCAGTGACGTAGGATCTAATAATTTGTGACTGCAAATAAAAAATTAATTAAAAAACAGTTTTTGAGATGACAACTACTACACTTCACAGCTCCCAATTACAAGCCGGCAATTACATCTTCACCTATTCCAGTTTCAAGATTTCTGCCCAGCATAGTGTATGTTGCAAACCAGTTACCAGTGTCGGGGAAGGGCAGAAATAGAAACGTTTAAGCATTGACCTCAAATATGGGGACTTAATACTAGGGCATAATTGTTTTAGGCAGAAATAAGAAGACATGCTGCTAATGCACATCAAGGGGTTAATGTAATGCATGAAGACAATACATAGGTAACAACGACTTATTCACCATCAACTATGGATCCAACAGCCTTGAGGTTCATTAATTGCTATCAGTCTCAAAAGTTACTACCTGCCGATTTAGGGCTCAATGTACACACATAAGTAGACTATGTTATGGCTGCTCCAAGTTACAGCCTGTGCAGCAGTTGGATGTACACATTAAGGTAAATGCTCTTTGTAGATTTTTCAACATGCCCAGAACCATCCTGGATCCCAGTGAGCATTTGTTCTGTTTTGCTTCAGTTATTATGACAAGTACAGAGGTTGGTAAGGTATATATATTATGGGCTTTTTCAGCGTTCCTAAGACCAATATGAACGTTATTCTATTTATTTTGTAAATGTTATCAAATTCCACAGAGCCCTTTTTAGTGACTGTTTTGAAAAATGTAGGCATTAGACACTGTAGGCCGGGGTATGTTCACTTAACTATTCTGCAAAATTATGTAATTGGCTTGAGCATACGTTTTTAAAAAAAACAATTGATTAAATTATTAAATAAGTAAAAGTAATGTTGGTTGCAGTATCTGAGACTGAACCAGAATATTTTTAACTCTTGATGCACAAAGCATTAATTGTTATGTCAGTTTTATGACTTTTTATAATCGTATAACAAAGCAAAGATCTTATTTGACTGTTGCTTTGGAATCCGCTGTTAAGGGTCACTGCATTGCTGATCCTCTGCATCTGATGTGGTTGGCAAATGCTAATATATCAAACCTGATCCCAAACAATGGTCATCACTGATTGTGAGCACAAAGAGTAATCTAAAGAAGAGAATTCCGCAGAACAGATAGGTCAGCTCAGAGGATTATATACAGTTTGGTGCTTTGCGAATATAACCAAAGTAGACTAAGCAGCAACCTTAAAGATTTAAAGAATGCAAATCTTCCTGAGAAACATACAGTTGTTGATTTTGCCATGGTGAAAATAATCCAGATTCCTTTTCTCACAGAGCTGTTGTCTGCTTGATACATAGCCCAAACTCAACAAAATATCTTTTGTCAGAGAATGACTTCAATAAATGGCTAACACAAAAGGTAATGAACATATTATCATCAACTTATTTTGCTGCCACCACTTACTATCCCTGTTAGGAGAAGATTCATTTCATACATTCACAATGCTGTGTAGAAAATGGCAAAGAAATATAAATCTATGGGTGTCATCTTGCAAGTGGAATTATCGTTTGTATTCCGTGACTGGAGGGATCTCTCTCAAATGAAGATCTTTGTAAAGTAAGTCTAATTTTATTTAAATAATACAACTTCTAATTAATTAACTAAGCTTAATCCATTATACAATGCTGTGCCCAATGTTGTCATTTGATGGGTCTCTATTAAAGAACTGTTCATTTATTGCTGTTAATGTTACCAGATTTTGGCACAATGGAGAAAATATTTTTATTTCTTTGTCAGATTACTTGATTATGTAGATATTAGCACACACAGTCTGGCGTATGTTCTCGTTTTAAGTTTGGGGCTACGCTATTATCTCCATTCGTCTTTTCACATAACTAAATCTTCAGACACTACATTTCTTGCAATATTTTTACATGGAAAATATTGAATGTGAGGCATCCATGGGAGAGGAAATGTTGTTTTATTAATACATACATTAGCTCATACTCTTGAATTAACTGTTTATTCTAAATAGAGGGTGGCTTGATCATGAATGTTCTACAGCAAGGGCCGTCTTTAAGAAGGCTCTTAAAGCCCACTGCAGAGACCCTGTAGGGATTAAACAGTTGCTTAGCAATTATAAACAGGTCAGGGAAAAAAGAAACGCGGAGATAAGGGAAAATGCCTGGAATGACTTGGAGCAAGCTGGGAGTTCTGGAGAGGCATAAACGCCCCTTATTTTAAGGACTCTGAGGATCCCTCATTGACCTCCCATATAGATGAGGAGGATTGGGTGGCTCACTTTGAAAGCACCTTACCCCCACTTTCTGCTGACCCTGATGAAATGCCATCAGGTTGGCGGAAGTTTTCAGTAACAGAAGTTAGAAGAGGGTTGGAGTCTTGTCACCAGGGAAAGCCCCGGGCCCTGATGGGGTCCCGAGAGATCTCTTTCAGCAGAATTATGACTTGTGGGTGCCCCTATAAATAAACGTCTTTAATAGAATAGCAGTTAAGGGCCCTCCACCATCCTGGAACCAGAGTGTAATTGTCCCCATCCATAAGAAAGGGGATAGGAGCTCCCTAAAGAACTACCGCCCCATCTCCCTTCTGCACACCACTGCAAAGCTTATGGGACGGCTTTTATTGGCCAGATTGGAGAACTGGGTCAAAGAAAATAACATATTGATCGAAGCGCAATATGGGTTCCTGAAGGGAAAGGGGACTGTGGACAAATGTCTCAACTTGTCACTCTGCATTGATAAATTCGCAAAAGCGAAAGGGTGGAAGATCTATATGGTGTTTATGGACCTCTCGGCAGCCTATGTATGTACATCCCACCAGAAGCTGTGGCTTATGCTGGAAGAGATGGGGGTTGACACATGGATAATCCGCTTCATCTGCCAGTTATATGCCAATGCCTCTTCCTCTGTTCGGTAGGTGAAAATGGGGAATGTACAAGCCCATTTAAAATTGAGAGGGGAGTAAGGCAGGGCTGTGTCGCCGCCCCATTTCTTTTTTCTATCTATTCTAACAGGGTGGAGGCTGCCCTGACTCGTGCCCCCCTGGACATCTCTAGCTTTGGTAATAGGCCCCTTTCGATACTAGTGTACGCAGATGCAGTCCTGATTGACAGGACAGCGGTGGCCTTACAGTCTCTTATAACAGCATGTGCCTCATTTATGGCCTCATTAGATCTTAGAGTAAATGTGGCAAAAATATTTATTGTCATAGTAGGCGCCAGAAGAGGAGAAAAACACCCCCATTTCCAGTTGGCTTCAAAGAAACTTGAAGTGGTAGACTCCTTTTCCTGCCTGGGGGTCCTATTTGCTAAGAACCACTCCTGGAAAAACCTGGTTGTGGGAAGAACGTCTGATATGGAAAGGAAACTGTAGGCTATTAAGGGCTGTGCAAGAAAACTGGGTGCCAGCCCTTTGGACACGATTTAAAACATCTATCGTGCCAAAACAAAGGCAATAGCAACATATGAGGCAGGAGTCTGGGTGATGGCAGACGTTGACCATCTACCGAGAATGGAAGACACCTTCTTTAAAAATCGGGTATCCTAACCCCAATCACAATCAAACTATACTTTACACTAGGAATTGGGGTTACCTTACTTGCTTGATTCAATCACACTGGCCCCAATCCTGCTTTGGCTTTCGATCTTGTGCAGGTCCACGGTCAATATAACGCAACACATAATCACTAATTGCCTGAAGCTGGACTACTGCAACAAGATTGGCTGGCTCAGCTACGGAGAGGCTGAACTAATCGCAATTGGACAGGGTAATCTATTCAGTGACCCCTCACTGTGTAGAAAGGTCTCGAAGAAGCAAATCACCAAGCTGCATCTTCAAATGGCTAACTTCCTCAGGAGGGAAAAAAACACAAACAAAGGGCGTCAGTGGTATATGATCTTATTCCAGCAAGATTGGGTGATGGATTTTTGTATCTCTCGTGTATCAACTTCGCTCACCATAGATTTATTCTACTGCGTTTTCGCCTGAATTACATCCTTCTGATGTTAGCCCACCCAGTGAGGAAATTTAAACACTCAGACTTGCCCCCCTGCACCTGTGGCAATCATTCTCCCCAATCGGACTTACACATAGTGTTTTTCTGCAAGTTTTATTACACTGAAAGAATTTTTTTTATCTTCCCGATTTTAAGGCATCACAATTTTGTACAATGTAGGGTTGCACTGTATTTTATAAAGGCACTTCATGACCCCTTTGTGAGCTTCTCTGTAGCATGTCTTTTATGGGAATGCATGAGAAGGAGGAAGATCTTCTAAATCAAATCGCTGAAATAATTGGAAGAATTGATTGTACTTAAATGTTGGGGGCCGTAGTCACCGGAATTGTTTAATGTGCACGGTTGCCCCATACATGATTTTAAATAATATTTTTATTGGTAGAGCCTACTTTTGAAACCATTGTCTTGGAATTGATTTTAAATGTTTCAAATTGTGGTTTTACGTGGATCTTTTTATAATATTGTGCCATTATTTATTTGATGAATTTATGCTTTTATAATCTGTTTTTTTACAAGAGATCGAATAAAGAGATTGACTATGACTATGAACTGTTTATTCATTTATTTGTGGAAGTCTGATGGAAGCACTTAGCTGTGGATGCTGCCATATCTTCCCATGCTGACGATTTTTTGTACTTATAATACAGGGGATTTGAGAGAAATAGGCAAAATTTAATTATTTAGAACAGCCATGAAGCATCCCGTAAGCAGGATGAAAAGTCTGCATAAATTACTAGCATCACGATTCTGAAAAACTCAGGAAAGCAGGAACTTGTTAAGCACTTATGATGATAACCCTGTAGGAATTACATCCAGGTGGCAGAGATTATCAAGCATTTGCAATGGAATAGGTCTTGCAATTGCGAGATTTTGAACTATGGAATTGTAAATGACAATGACATTTATTTATGTGTTTTAAAAAACACCTGCAAAAATAAAAGGCATTGTCATTTACAATACCAATAGGTCAAAGTTTCTAAAATGCGAGACCTATTGTATTGCAAATGCTTGTTTTCTGTACTGCAGTGACAGCAGGCACATCGATGTGCGCGTACTCACACTGCTCACTTCTCACTAGTGGAGAAGATACGGCATGACGTCATGCCAGGTGAGCGTTGTAGGGGAAGCGAAATCCTTTAAAGAGAGTGATTTTCTCTCTGGAATTCCATTCTCTTTTTGAAACTCAGAAGCAGCAACATTGTCGTGGTGTCACCAGGGCTTTAAGTGGAAGTTTTTTCAATATTATATACAAGCCATAGTTGCTGCGTTTTCATCTTATGCAACTAACAACCATTGACAAAGACAATAGTCCTGAATTCTTGTAGGTTTGATGTTACTTGTTGTATCATATATCTGCATGCAATTACAGAAACAGCAAAATACAAGTCAGGCGGCACACTATGCTAAGTACAGATTTTTACCTTACATGTTTTAAGCCACGCCCTTAATTACATTGGCCACGTCACTTTGAAAGACCCTCCAGTTTTTTCATCCCACTTACACTTAAAGCCCTGACTAAGCTATTTGCGCTGAGGCCCTCTGTGTAGGTATACCAGGGTAGAAGAGGGTGTCTAGGGGTCGTGGAGGTCGTATCCCTTATACATGCACCTGCTTCAGCATCAGCACTAATGTGTGTTGGGCAACTAGCGCTTGCTCAAATTTTGCGAGGTGGTTAGCCCTAGTTTTATCTGGCGGTGGCTACAGCCATGTGTAACCAACACATAATGCATTTGGAAAGAAACAGGGTGTTATAGACGCAGTGTAAAATGATCACAAAACACACCTGATGCCAGGCACCTGATTTTACCCTGCCAGCTACTTTCAGATGTGACTCGCCCGTAGAACATTATAAAACACAATATCCACAGTCCACATTGATACACGTCAAGAACAATCCCAGAAATGCAAAAGCCAGGGAGGTAGCCATCAAGGGCTGCTAGTGCTGTGGCACCAGGGCCCACTGCACCTTAAATATAGTTGTTGCTTACTGCCAAACCAGAGGGTGAGGTTGTTTTCCTTGCATGCCTCAAGGTCCATGGCAGCCTTTCTACGCCACCGGTAAAGGGCACACAGACACCTAAGCACTCCTGAACCATAGAAATGGATAGAATGTATTATACAAACAGTTTTAGCATTTGTTGGAAGAGACAAGCTGCAACTATCTAGTAATCTCTATTTGGAAGACCGGAGTATCCTTGTTAGTGAAGAACATCAATGGCCGGTTAGCTGTTGCGCTGAGGGCCTTTCAAACTGAGAATCCGGGTGAGTTGGGTTATTACCAGTAAGCTTCATTACACTGAGCCCCATGTTTCCTCCTCTGGGTCTACTTCCCTCAGTAAGACAACCAAGAGAGTCCTGACAGCAATGGTCAGATTACTGGTTCGTAATCTGATTACATAGAGTCCTACTCCTTCTTGTCACAGTCATTACCACATAAGGAGAGCTGTGACGTGGAGGGAATGTAGTGGTAATGCATGCTAGAGCTCTCAAGGTTTCCCGAATCCATGCTTCACTAGCTGACCCAGACAGTTACTTCCCCGTTTACACACACACACCATCACCACCATTGGCACTACCAACAACTTGACACTAGCATGATCAAGTGAATCAGAGTATTTGGGGGACGGGAGGGGGCTCCCAAGAAGTTAGCGCTCAGAGGTCAGTCACTGCTTTGTTGTGTGACTGAACTGTGAACACACAATTAAGCCCATGCTGCATCATTTTATTCACCAGCTGTGGCTAAGGCGACAAATGTTTTTCCGCCCAGGGCGCAATAATCCCCCCCACCCACCCCCTCCCCTTCCCTGAACCCTCGTGATCTTACCCTGCCCTAGTATGTAACTTGGTGGCCAGACTTAGCAATTCCTGCGGCTGCTGATGGCCAGAGCCTTCCAGCTTCCAAGACAGTATAGCTGCGACGCCCCAGGCCAGCAGCAGCCCTGGGGTCCACTCAAAGAAGAGCAGCCCCAGGCTGCAAAGTGTGAGGACAGCGCCCCTCCACAGCATGCTGTCAGTGGACGGTGGTCTCAGTCCCTGCTTCGCTTGGCTTCGAAGCACTGTGAGGAGGATGAAGACGAGCTCGGCCGTAGGGTACAGTTTTATTTCCTGACCCCAAGGCAGCCTAAAGCATGAAAACCGCCACCTGTTGCTGCCAGTGAGACTGACTGCACCAC
Organism: Triturus cristatus; assembly: GCF_964204655.1. NCBI lineage: Eukaryota > Metazoa > Chordata > Amphibia > Caudata > Salamandridae > Triturus > Triturus cristatus. The sequence goes on from NC_140588.1 coordinate 497,578,227, forward strand.
GGCAACCGGGCAATCTTAAACCAGCACTTTCCAGGAAGACGGTGCGAGCTTCAGTTATATACGCCCCCACATCATCTGGGACATCTTCCGGGCGTCTGACCAGCGTTACACTGCTTTCAGACACTTTACTTTCACTTTTAACACTGCCAGGATGTTTAAAAAACAATCTGTCGCCATTGCTCAAAGGCAGCCGCTTGTTTATATTTGCATCTCGCTTACACTTTAACAATAGCTGCCGCTCCACACAGCACTCGCGGGGTGGGGGCAGCAGCTATTGTTAAAGTGAAAGTGCGATGCAAAAAATAAACAAGCAGCCGCCATTGTCAAAGCCGACTGAAAAAAAAAATAGTGCTTACTGACTAATGAAGGAGACCGTGTAACGCCGCAAGTAAAAGATCCAGTCGTTATGGGCGGTCACAAAAGGAGACAGGGCGGTAACAAGGAGGGACTAAGAAGCCTCATATTGAATTGGAAGCCAGCATTTACCAAGGACATTGACACCAGCCAATGAAAAATATGGGCGGAGGCTTTCACAGCACTTCTACAGCATACCCTACTACAGCATGCCTCGTAGAGCGAGCAGCGCATGCGCTGCAACACTAGGCGTGACCTAAAAAGGTACATTTTGCTCATTAGAAGTTTTTATATTGTGTGAAGAAATATTCTTCTGATAGTGAGCTGGGTACGTTTTTAAGGATTGTAACACACCCGCCCCCCTTCACAAGGAGGACATAGATCAAATGGAAGCAAATGTTTAGGTAGAGGATATTGAATGAGGGTACTACAAATAAGTTTCAGTAAAAAAAAAAACTGGGTTTGTGTAGCTTTAATGCATCTTCTTATCATAGGTTTCAGATTGTCCTGATTTTGTGTGAACATTTTAGGTACTGAGTTAGCAACCAACAAAAACCTTAATTTATGAAGGAAACAATCCTCATGTGAATCCCCATAACTTACTAATGGTCATGCTGTGTATGTAAAATATAGGCAATACGACTTGTAAATAAGACATTAAACTCCTGGCTAACAATATTGGCCCTTATATTGACTAGAGTGATTTAAAAAAAAGGAAGCACTGCAGTAGATAATTTAAGAAACTCAAAGATTTAAATAGTATTTATGTCAATAACAAAATAACCATTTTTGCAGTTTGCATTGAAACAAGTAATGTATTCCATAGGGAGCATATTTAAGTCTGTTTTTAAGTACATCAAAGCTCTGAACACAAGAGCCCTCACTGACGTACTAACCAATGGATTTAATATTTAATATTTGTATATGCGAAAAGGTATTCTCACTGGCTGCCACACTCTTCCAAGAATAGGACTCATTCCCATCTGAATCTGTTTCAAACATAGGTGCCTCATCCTCATGCAGCATCAGCACCACTTGGAACATTTATGAGAAGTTGTTCCTCGGTGTCTTAGGGTATCAGTATGACCTTGCTAACTCCCTATTATTAGGAGGAAATGAACATGGGTGGGCTTGAAATTTGGCACATGGAAACTTCAATTAGCCTAACCCTGCAGAGCAGAACGGAGGGGCTTCCAAGTAAAGGCACTAAGGAACACGTCCACTAATAGAGAGGAAATTGGATGAGGGAGATATGGGGTTTGCACCCAGCCACCATACACCATAAGAAGTGAAAATGTAGATCAAAGGAAGATACCCCTACGTAAAGCCTCCTCACGACATCTGTAGGAAGGGCTTGGTTTTTCGGACAACCATCTTTTGTCTTCCAGAAGAAATTGAGGTTGCTTCATATAGCAACCCTGGTAGATGGGTGTTTAGAGTAGGAGAAAGAGAAGACAGGGACACACTGGTGGTTTTCAGACAACCACATTCTCTCTTCCAGAGGCATTTCTGGACCAATACAGAGAAAAAGACTTGAGGCACAGGTCTACAAGGAATACTACTCTGATCTGTTGAACAAAGGAGCATATAATTTTGGATATTACACATATGAGAAACATATCTATCTGGATATGAAGTGATCTCCATATGATGCCATGCTCGACATTGTCTGTGAATAAATAGAAGATGTCCCTTCACGGGTCTTCGAGGATTTTGTCTCTGCAAGCCTGAAGGGTACGAGGTACAGTGGGCTGTCCTTTATCTCCACTTTTGTTTATATTTGGCAATGGAGTCTTTGGTGCTATTGATTAGATATTAATTAGCCACCATACTCATTTTCTAGCATCTGATGTGGAGAAGAGGAATTTATAAAGATAATAAATGCTTACAAAATGTTAATTTTGGTTTCAGATTAGGAGTTTACTGTGCCTTTTCTGAGTGGAATTATTACAGAATATGCACAAGTTTCGTGTATTGAGGTAGTTGGAGAAATGTGAAAATAATTTCACTGTCTTAGTGTTGCACCAAAAGCCATTTTGAGGCTTAAAATATCAAGTGGTTTAAAATATCAAGTGGACCAAAGAGGATTATAAGTACGTTGATATTGGTACCATAAGAGACACTGAGCCGCTTATGGACATTATTCTGAATAATCTATATACAAAGAATGTCTGTAGATGTTGAGACACCCGGATTTAAAAAAGAAAAATGTTTTGATGTGTTTATTAAGTTTTTCTCATAACATATAGACATCACAATCATCAGAGACAGTAAATCACGATGTAGCTATAAGCAACTCTGGAGGTGAACTCATGCTTCGCAATAGTGTAAAATGAGCAAATATATAGTGACATATCAGTTTGGGGCTAAAGGTTATGAAGTGAGGGCCATCCTCTTCCTGATTTCAATGGCTACATCACATTAATGTATTCAGACAATTTGTGTCGAACATTTTGTTCCAGAATGAAAGATTGTATCAGAATGGAATCAAACAGATTCAACGCATAACAGGTTAGAGGAAGGGGAGGTAAGTGTGTCACAACAACAAATAGCCTCAGTCTGCTTCTAGCAACCTATAATCACATTAAAGCATCAAGCAATATGGTATACAGCACATAGTATTTAACACGTATCTAAAAACTTCAGGTGGTGTGTGGATGTTCCTCCACAGGTGTTGGATGGTGGGTTGACGCCCACCTGTGACCCCGTAGTATTCTGAAAAGAGGTTCAGACGCCTATCAGGATGGCATCCCAGTTAGAGGAGATAGAATACCTGCGTCGGTCCAAGTTATCCTCCCTGTGTAGAGCCGCTCCCTTTGCCCTAGCCCAAATTATAATGGAGCGTGACCAGGCCTCCACCGACGGCGGGTCTCAGGACTTCCACCGTCGGATAACAAGACGTTTAGCTACCAATAACCCCAAGTCTAGAGAGCATGTGATTGCTTCGCCTTTTTTTTATCCCTAGGGTAAAGGCCTACCAGACAATTCTCCAGGTGCATGTAAGTGGCCCTCCCATGCACGTGTATAGATGATGGATTACACAGTGCCAATATTGCTGCAGTGAGGAGCATGACCACAACATATGGATAAGATCAGCATCAATCTGATGGCAGAGGGGGCAGGCAGCGTCTGTTCAATGACAATAGCAATTGATTTGATCAGATGTCAGGTACGCCCTGTATATAATGTACAACTGTATGAGCATGAATCTAAAGTTAGGAGGAATATAAGTGGGGACTGCCAAAATCATTTCCATTCTTTAATAGTGCAAAATTGAGCCAAATCTGTCTCCAAGCTTGGGCGCAATGATGTTAACAGTACAGTAGTATGCATGCGGAGCGAGTATGCAAACCAGCAGGTGGGGTGACCCCTGTACCCATGACATGAAGGTACTGGATTGTGAGATGTAATTGGGTCTCTTGTGAGATATCCCCCCAGATGCGGCACAGTGTGTCAACCAAGAATTGTAAGGAAGTGTCCCGGGGGCTGTCTTAAGAAAAGCCTTCACACAAGATCAAACGATATGGCTGTGCCTTCATGGACCTTATCCTAAGCTAAGTGCTGATTAGTGTGTTCACAAAAATAAATTCGTTTTCCCTAAAGAAACGTTTCATTTTTATGTGCAGAACTTTGACTCCAATTTTTTTTAACTGATTTTTATTAACTTTTTTCATTTTTGGGGTTTTAGTTTTTTAAATAGCCAACAGAAAATCTAACAGCCAAATACATAAAAACAATATGAACAACAATATCTCACATGAACATCAAAAGAAAATTGAAACCAGTAGGTGATAAGTAATCACACATTAAAGAAAAGTACATTGCACATTTAGCATAAATATATCTGGAAAGATGGATCCCTCTGCATTTGTAAGGGTTTTTTTTTGCCTTAAACTGTCTGCAAAGACATACACCGCTAACCTTGGCACACACACCAAGAGCACTTTTGATCAAAGGTTGGGTTCCAACTGTTAAAACCGTGCCTGCTTCATGTGTATATTTTTCTGAATTAATTTAGTCTGAAGAGTTGTACTTTATTGGACGACAAGTAATTGTACTTGTAAAACATGCACTTTTAAAACATCCATGAAGTTTAGGTCCAACGCTGCCGTAGTTTAGGGAACTTAATCAATGCGGATTGGATTCAATGCACCCTGCGGGGAAAGGACGAGACAGAGATATATGTTCAGTGAGATGAAAAGGGTTGCTCTGCACCGCAGACAAGAGATGCAGGGTCTTGTGTGAGCTCCTTACAAGTTAAGGACTACACTCCGAGGCCAAGATTGACTTTAGTGACGCATAGGGTGTTACGCACACAAAGCAGCACAAACTACAGCACTGATAAACTTTTACATGCTATGGGGATTTGTGTAGTAAGTTTACACATAGGAAGAGTTGAAAGAGCACTGCACTGCCTACTGAGAAACCCCTGATAATTTACGCGAACAGCACTGCACCGCCTATTGAAAAACCCCTGATAATTTACACGAACAGCACTGCACCGCCTACTGCGAAACCCCTGAAAAATTATGCAAACAGCACTGCACCACCTACTGCGAAAACCCTGACAATTTATGCAAATAGCACTGCACTGCCTACTGCGAAACACCTGATAATTTACGCAAACAGCACTGCACCGCCTACTGCGAAACCCCTGATAATTCACGCAAATAGCACTGCACCGCCTACTGCGAAACCCCGGATAATTCACGCAAATAGCACTGTACCGCCTACTGCGAAACCCCTGATAATTCACGCAAACAGCACTGCACCGCCTACTGCGAAACCCCATATAATTTACGCAAACAGCATTGCACCGCCTAGTGTGAAACCCCTGATAATTAACGCAAACAGCACTACACCGCCTACTGCGAAACCCCTGATAATTTACGCCAACAGCACTGCACCGCCCCTAATAATTTACGAAAAGATGACTTATTGGAGGGGAAGTGCAAACACCTTTAAGAGTTCATCCAAAGCCTGGTCAACTTAAGTAACGCTGGGCTTCGGTGGAAAAGAGGTGCCACATGGAAAAAGGGGATACACAAAAGACAAAAGTAAACTATGTAATCTTTTGAGTGCTCAGTACACGCGCACTTACCATCGCCAACTAAAAGTATTTAAACCGAGCTGCGGGGATACTTCGAGTTCCAGAGTTAGCGCTGATATTTTTTCATTAAAACGTGTTTTCTCTCTCTATTAAAAAAAACAGGTAAGTGTCCCTTTCAAAGAAGCTTTGATACACGAGGAATCAAGATGTACTGATTACCGTCTCGTGATAATACGCGTCCAGGAAGCTCGTCTCTTTGATCGAACACCTCTTTGTGCAGAGGTTTTATATGTAAAGCTTTGATGAAAACAAACTCTCTTTCTTCGTTTTAGAGATACGAATCTTCCATCTAGCTGTCTGCGCAGGAAACTTAGACTGCTTGTGCTAACCAGTCTCCAGGGAGCCTAGGTAGCTGTACATAGTTAGGATAAACAGAGGCATTGTTTTCTTACTTTGGAGTTATTGCTATGCTGTTCAGGAAGAGAAGATTTCAGCTCGGAGTGGACAGTCCCTTCCTGACCTAAAGCTTTCGGCCCACAAACTCCATGAAGCCTCTTGCTGTGTCTCTAACGCTATCGCCGTGGGTTGTTAGCCCGGGTCCAGAGAGCTTGTGACTGTCTTCTCAGTGTGCTCTCTGAAGAAGGTGATGAGCCCCCCCCCCCCCAAATCTTCAATATCTCATAGATATTCATTGACATTGGGTTGAATGGGTCCTCCTTGAAGAGTTGGGTGCCCCCTGGAGGGTTGGGGCCCCCCTGCAGGATGAAAAGGACCCTCCGCCCGAGCAGGCTTGGTTTATGGTCCCCTGAGAGCAAAGGCCCTAACTCTTGAGGGTCAGACACCCGTCTCTGGTGGCAGGCTGGCGAAAATTAGTCAGTCAGCATACCAGTAACTGATAGGTTTTCAGGCGGCACCTCTAAGGTGCATGTATTACTAAATCAGACAGTGGCATCAGTGTGGGTTTATTAAATATGAGATGTTTGATACCAAACATCCCTATTTTCAACTAAGCCATCATGTAGCTGGGGAACTCGTTTTCACCAGCGTCCAGCACATGCTTTTAAAATGGCGTCTCTGATCATTTGCACTGGCAGTACTGGGACTGACCAGTATGGGGGCATATTTGCTCATGTAGTTATGCCCTCACATGTAGTATAGTGCACTCTGCCTTAGGACAGTAAGGAATGCTGCAGGGGTGACTTATTTATACTGCATGCAGTGTCAGCAGGCAAGGCACATAAGCTGTGAGCCATGTCGTGTTTTCAATTTTAAGGGTTCTGTGAGGGGTTTAGTTGGAAAAGGAAAAATGGGCGCTCAAACCTATACACCAAAGGTACAGAACTGAGGAGTAAGTACGGTGCTGCGAGATCAGGGGAAAACCAAACCCTGGCAAGAAAAGAACCCCTGCGAGTGGGAGTGTAGGAGACACCCGCTACAAACTAGAAACAAGTTCTGCGCACACGTCAAAAGTATATACACAGTTTGGTGTCAGCATAGGATATAATCCGGAATGTACAATAGTAGTCGACACCAGAAATGTCTTTGTAGAATTTAATAGTGCGTTTCTTCAAGTGAATTGAAGGGACAAGAAAAACAACCAGCCGACACGTGTTTCGTCAACGGGAAACAACCCGTGACTCTTCAGGGCTGGGAAGGACACAAGGAAATAAAATAAGAGAACAGAAAAAACAAAATCGAACCAAAACAAAATCAAAATTAATGATAGTGGCGGGAGGAACAAGAGGCAAAAACAACCTCAGAGGTTCATGGAAGTGACACAATGCGAGGGCGCACATAACAGACACTAGTGGTATCAACGTAAAATGAGGACTGTAAAACAAGGTGGCATATAATGGAAAACATTGCACAATTATTAAGGAGGATCCAAGTCATAATCGTGACGCCATAGTGAAGTGGAATTGGAGCTGACAGTAATTTACAAGTAATTATGAAAGAAATCAATGAGCGCGAAGGTCAAAGACAGCCAAAACACTGGAGTAAAAGGAAGAAAATGGACGGTAAATGGTGACATAAGTGGACCCTACGGAAGAAACAGAAAGAAAAGGGGTGCCGGAAGAGGGGAGGTGGACAGAGTCAAAAGAAAAAGAAAAGGGGATGGTGTGTGTAGAAATCCAGAGTATGCAAAAGAGTCAAAAAACACGGCACAAGTAAGCAGGACCAAAAGCACCAGAGTAAAGGAGAATGAGACAGGAAGCGGTACACGTAGAAAAGAGAAATAAACAGACAGATAATAAGCCATGCAGGACAGGAACCACGAGGGTCAGGGGGCCACGGTGCAAAGAACGAGCAAACGAGGTGAGGATGTCCAAAGGGAAAACTACCTGAATGAAGTGAAGCTGTGGCAAGGAAAAAACGGACAAGGTGAAATCCGAAGGAGAGTGGGGAAAAACCGCCACTGCCACAGGAGGGGTGAACAATGAAGGTTCCGGGTAGTGGGGGCGATCTACGGACAAATAAGAAGCATAAAAATCACGGAGTGAGTGGAAGGCAGCGTAGAATGTAGCCCAAGGATAAGCGCTTACCGTAGTCTCCGAGAATAATCGGAACGTCTAGGAATCGGGTAAACCTTAATGGCGGGTAAATCGTAAGCAACTATTGTACATTCCGGATTATATCCTATGCTGACACCACACTGTGTATATACTTTTGACGTGTGCGCAGAACTTGTTTCGTGTTTTCAATTTTGTCTGCACCAAGACACGCAGGCTGCAGTGGCAGTTTGCACGAGGTCGGTGAGAAGTCCTTTAGGGTAGCACAATTCATACTGCAACTGGGGACCATCTTTAGGACCTCAGGCCCAGGGTACCATTTACTAGGGACATACTGATAATTCTAAAGGTATCGCCAATTTGGGGCAAACAATTGCAACATTTTGGGAAAGAGAGCTGGCACTGGAGACCTGGTTAGCAGGAACCCCGAGAACTTCCAGTCAAAATCACATCAAATACCAGGTAAAAAGTGGGGGTGACCATGTATAAAAGGGCACTTTCCTACAATAGGAAGGGAGTACTAATTTTTCAGAGCTGCAGAGGACATGATGGACTTTGCCGAATCTATCATTTCAGTCTCTGGAAGTTGTACCTCAATAGAGGTGGCCACTGGAATAAAGAATGAACGTAATGTAGTAATGTCAGAGTCAAACAAATAGTGATAGTCCAAGAACAAATAAAATTGGGATAGCATAAGAAGGACAGTGGTGCTGTTGTTGCATAGGGCAATTCTCAATGACTGAGTTCTTGTAGGAAACTTTATTCGGGTCATTGTGTTCTCGCACACTATGTCTGAATGCATGGGGGAATGGCTATGCTGATGTAGGAGTACAGCAGAATGCAGTAATTATGGAGTCAAAGCTCCAACACATCATTGTCTATGCAATTATAAGCATACCCTAACTGGCTGGGTAACCCTTCAGTGAACCAATTAGAGAGGGTCAAGTGGTGGGGTTCACAAAAAAATACCTTACCCCAACTGAATTCACCATCCGGTTTGTCAGGAAGTTTTCAGAGTTGAACTGGGTCTTTTGGGAGGAAAAGAGGTTAACTGGTGAAGGAAGGGAGGGAGAATAGCTGCGCTGCACCAACGCACCTTGTAGTATATATATGCTGTCCCAAAGAGTGGTTAAAGAACTCACCACCTGGCTCTCGGTCACAAATTAGGTTTAAAAACGGAGGCAGTTCAGCAATTAAACACACTAATTCAGAACATGAGAGACCTGAACAACTCTGTTAAGCTAAATTGGAAGCATAACTTGCACAGTATATGGTAACCATAGTCACTATGCAAGAGAGCCATCTTTAAACTGAGGACCACTCTGCTTTTGCTAGGAAATGCCTTTATTATGGAATGCGGGTACCATGGGTTTTCTTTTCATTCTTGTGGGGTCATAACACTAATAGTTAGTAGTGTAGGCTTTCGCATGTGTCAAGCGTTTACATGCTTCCCTGGTAGGTAGGTGACCTTACATGGGAGTACAGCAGATCACAAACTGACATTGAGTAATGTAAATGGAATTTGAGGAAGTAACAGTCAAACACTAAGAATTTTCTAGTTCACAATTACTCTATGCAAGAGGCTTCAACAGGCTCTGTTGCAATTTGAAGACCTACTTGAGATTCTTTATCCCTGGGCCAGCTACATCTCAACTGCTGAGAGCTTACTTTCCCCTCTGCAGTACACCAAGGATCATCCAGTTAGAAAGAGTAACTGTGGAGCTACTGCATACAAAACACAAGGCTGCCATTTTGAAAAAAACACTTTGTGACTGTTTGCCATTTCTTAGCCAACTCGTACTTGCAAAGGAAATGGACAGTCTGAAGGCACTGTTAAAAGCGCTGCATGACTGGATCCAGTGTTCCTCGAAGAGGCAGAAGATCATTCTATTCTTTGAAACCAGCACTCGCTCACTATTGGAGCTGGTAACATTATGTGGTGCACTTGACACACAACAGGTGTACATACATCACTCATCCTTATAGTTTAAAAAAGCAGGGTACTGAGGACTTTGAAATGACAGCTAACTGGAGGCGAGTCCACACTAAAAGGCTATGGGTTGGGATAGGAGGTCACAGAGGATAAGAGTATTCTGGAGAGATTAGAGTCATTACAAGGGTCCCGTTATACGATTGTGCGTATAGTTACTCCTTTTACCATACATACCGGAATTCTGAGTTTTGTGGCAAACAATGGACCCCTGGAATTTTTTCCAAACTAAAATTTGGCAGGTCTAATTTGCTGAAATTTACTGTAAGAAAAATGCTGGCAAATACCTCACCCAAATCTTCATTTAATGTCCCATTTTTGTGTGTAAAATTCGAAATAGGTGGTAATAATCACAGCTGACAAATTATGAACTACTCCAAGTCTGATTTTATTAGGTGCAAAAGATTGTTAAGCTCGACCAAAAGGTGACAGCAAGAAGCATGGGGAAACAGGAAAGGTGGGCAGGACTCTTTAGGGCCTTATTGGATCCACATAAGCACACACAATTATCACACACACCACGAAACAGAATGTGTGGCGTCACTATTGAATGAGCTATCTACTCAGAGTTCTCTACTCATCACAGAGTGCTGTATTCAGTGTAGAAGAATGCTCCTTTGGAGTTAATAAGGAAACATCTGGACCAAATGGAAAGCGACTACTGTACAAGGAAGTGATAAGAAAGGGAAGACTGCCTGAAGATACCAGGAAAGCACTCATTATTTTATTTCTTAAACTGGGTAAGCCCTCTGATAGCTGTGGGTCCTCCAGTATCTTTTACCTAAAAAACTTTGGCAAGAAAATCCAGTCAAAGTTACTCACAATTGATGGCACTTTTCATGCAGCCAGATCAGATGGGCTTCATTTCTGGCACGTTCACATCAAAGAAACTTAGTAGGGCATTGGGCGAATATGGAACCAGAGATGCACCTGGCCATGCTTGATGCTAAGAGAACCTTCAACTCCATCACATGGCCATTTACAATGGAAGTACTTTGAAGGATAGGGGTGGGTGGTCTTCCTCTACTTGGAAAAAGTATTGTGCACTGAACCAGTGGCATGGGTGCTCATAAATCCAAGTATATCTGAACTATTAGTAATGGCTTAGGATACTAGGCAGTAATGCCCAGTGTGCTATTTGCTGTTTGCCCTGTTCATCGAGCCAGAGGCCTCTGCCATGGCAACATCAGCTCACGAGTACATATTTCAAGGCCTGCCTGGTCCAGTTATTCATTATGCTGTCATCTGTTTACACACATAGACAGAGCTAGTGCTGGCCTCTCATGCCACAGTGGCAAACAAGAGACTTGTAAAGTGTCTGTTCTAGGAAAGAAATAAAAAGCTGGTGCACGGTTAGACACTCACTGAAAAGCTGGTGAGAGGAGTGGGAGTGAACTATCTATATTTCTCATCTATAGCCTGTGAAAATGTCTCTGGGTTCCAGTTACCTTTGATCCCATAAACTAATTCAGAAATTAAATTTGCATCAAATGGTAGCTCCTTTTGAGAACAACTATTGTATTCCACTCGAGCACTTTCAGGAAGAGAGGAGATCAGGGACCCCTGGATATCTTCCTGTAATTCAAGATTAAACATTAGCTACCTGCTAATCTGCCAGGATTCCCAATACAATCCTCTTCATTTGAAACCATAGACAAGACCAACTGTAAGAAAGGTAGGGGGAGATACATCAATCCTTCATAATACTGTGAACAGATCAAGTTAGGGTGCTAATTGTAAGAATAGGGTAAGATAGAATCCATCTCTCACTGATCAGTGTTTCTACATGTGCAGACAAACCAAACATATTATTTAACTATAGAGCCACTGAACATTTTTAGGTCTCGCCTGGCGAACGCAGCGCGAAGCGCTGCTGTGCCAGCGAGATCTATTGTTGCTGACTCGCGCTGGAAGTGGGACAGGAGATGGGCACGCGCAGGCTTTGGCGGATTTGAGTTGGTGTACGCGCACGTACAGCCACGCGGTGTGCACATCTCCTATCCTCTTCCATCCTGAGCAGCCTCATGCAATTTCGTTTTTTTTTTAAATGCGCACACGCGCTCCAAGCACTTACCGGCTCTTGTTGGGACTCTGCGCTGCTCCTCTGCTGTTCCTGCCGGTCACTGCAGCAACACGCGGGGCTCCGTTTTGCTCACAGGAGCCCCGAGCCGCAGAACACGCAAAAGTTACAGGTACCGCGCATGCGCGGGCAGCCCCTTCCCTCACAGGTCTCCTCCCCGGCCCGGACATGGAGCTGCTTTCTCTTTTGCTTGTTGCAGCTAGTGCTGGACGCCCTGACGCTGGGAAGGCAGCTGCCGCCTTTTAATGGGAGAAGAGGTATTTCGAACCCTTTTATTTAGTTTTACGACAGGGTACATACAGTGAAGGCTGGGTGTGATATCAGCCGGCACCCGGCAGAGAGAACTGCAGTTAATGGAAGTGATTCATTTGGAGGACTGTCAGTCGCGCGCTGCCCTGGAACACTGTGCAACATTATATAATTCTATTTTCTTCATTACAATTCAGCCATTAACTTTTTCCGGCACGCAGCTGGGGGGTTTAATGCACCCCTTGCAGAGATCTCAGTGCAACTACCATGAAAGGTTGCAAACCAATGAAGACAACTCGGATGCACCCTCTGAGGTTTGTGTGCACGTGCAGCAGGGGGTCCAGGTAAGATAGCTCAGTGGGTTAATGCTTCAGCTTCCGCGGAGCTCGTGTGCATGAAGCAGGGCAGCGGTTCCAACCCCAGTGACACAGCTCAATCTTTTAAAGACCTCTGTGCAAAGATGCAGATGCGCCAGTCAGGGCTTGGGTCCCTAATGGAGTGAGACAGCTCAGAGGAGTCATGCACCTGCTGCAGAACGTGCATGTGACCAGCAGTGTAGAGGTTCCGGTCCCAGGAAGGCAGCTCAACGGGTCCACGCTCTCTCCCCAGAGACCTAGCCACTGGGTGCAAAGCACGTGGGATAGCTCAGTGCGTTAGTGCAGCTTCTGCAGAGCTGAGGTTCCCAGTGAGACAGCTCAATGAACAATATGCCTGATACATAGATCCGGAATCCTGCAATATAACACGGCTCTGGGGGTTCGTGCTCTTGCTGTAGAGATCCTCCTGTGCAATCCGAGGCCGAGACTTTCACAGCCAAAGATGGCTCAGTGAGCTGAGTGGGTGTCTGAGGGCGAACGAGCGGGTTACAGGTGCCAATCACAGGCGTGCAGATCGAGGCGCTACCCAAAAGTCCTCTGAAACCCACAGTTGCTCCGCCGGCTGCAGAGATGCTTGCTCAGGGTGATCGTCACAGGCGCCGCTACGCCTTTTATCCGGGACGCTTGGTAAGAGGAATCCATCTGCCGACCCTGTCCAGCGCCGGGGGGTCTGCAGGTGGCACTAGAACTCTGGCTCCAGATGCAGTCTGGCCACTCTGCTCTCTGAAGGCACAGTGTGGAAAGGCTGTCTCTGCTGCCAGAGTGTCACACTGAGCCGCTCCGCCTTTTATCTGGGTCGCTTGGTAGAAGGAATCCAGCTGCAGACCCTGTGCACCTATATAGGCTGTGGTGCTTGGTGCGTAGGGACGTGGTGAGTTGCAGAGTTGAGCAGGTTACAATTGCGCAGACAAACGCTTGCTTGCTAGCTGGGGTTGGCATTGTTGGCTGCAGTCCAGAAGGCCTCAGTATGTTTGGGGCCAGAGGGTGTTTGGGCCACGTTTGTTGTGTCCTGGGGTTCCCAACCCTTTACTAGACATCAGTAGGCGGTGCTTAATTTGAGCCGGTGTTGCCGGTAATTGCCCACCGGAACTAATTTTTCTACATTGGATATTTACAGAGAGCAAGAGAAGGCACAGAAGACACATACATCAACAAGCATTTGCAATGCAATAGGTCTCGCAGTTACCCGACTTTAAGCTAATGGCATTGTAAATGACTGCCTTTTATTTAGGTTTTTAAAACAAAAATAAAAGCCTTTGTTATTTGCAATGTCAATAGCTCAAACTCACACAAATGCGAGACCTATTGCATTGCAAATGCTTGTTAGTACTTGCATCAAGGGCACTTTACTCTGAGGGATCTACATCAGTGCTTGCCAAACGTTTAAGAATCACAGCCCAATTTTTGGGATGACAAAGTTTCACAACCCACCTACCTTTAATGGACATGAGGTAAGCATTTTTTTAAATGTAACTAAAGCATTATGTGGTAGCACACTGTCATTCACAGAGAGCACATTTTCCATTAAAATGGCCACTAAACTTGAAAAGACATACAGTTTGACTGCAAAAACTATATTGAACACAAATGATGAAGTATGGAATCGGGTTTTAGTGAATATTTTTGGTCCATTTAAAATCTGTGTTGCTTTTTTTCGGTTTCCTAACTCCTGAATTTGTAGTAATTTACATTTTGCTGTGTGTTATAAAAAAAGGCATCCTACAACTTTTCCGTTTAACACTCCCTGTATCCAGCAAGAGTGTCACATAATTAACTTTTCTTTTATTTCTCTGACTACAAAGTGAGAGAAGTTTGTAAACACCAATTCCCATGTTGACAAAATAAGCAGCAATTTGTCAGAGGACATAGTCTGATATTTGACCTCTGTCTTTGAAGTGCAGCAAATGTGATAAGATAAATACATAATTTAAAGGCATCTTTATTCATTCCATGGACTTGCGCGATGCACCAGAAATCGGCTGGCGACTGACCGCCAGTTTGGGAAACACTGGTCTACATAATATGTATCTGGGAGCCTCCGAAAAACTGCACCGTTTTTAGGGAGAGAGTCATCATAACAGTTGAAACCATTGTTGGGTCATCAATACCATCAATTCCACAGCACTCACCTCCACAAGAAGATATCTCTGAATTTCCCTCCATCCATCTTAACAGGAAGTGACATCACTGCATTTCCCCAAAATTCATCATAGTGGACGTGACATCACTATTTTCCTGCCCATCTTTAAAAGAAGTCAGGCAAGTAGACATAATTTCCCAGCATCCATCTCAACAAGAAGACATCTCTGGATTTCCCTGGATCCATCTCAACAGGTAGTGACATCACTGCATTTGCCACCATCCATTTGTACAGTAAATGACATCACTGCATTGCCCCCATCTGCAGTTTTCAAAGTACTGCACTTCAGTTCGTCACTTGCCCAGGCTTCCTAACTAAAGGGTGGCCAAGTCAAGGGCATCAACTGTTTGGACATGTTTGGATATTAGGTCCTCTAATCAGAAACCCTGCTGCTGACATGAGTTATCTCTCAAACACCACAACACACACTAAAACCCCATAAACAACCTAGCCATGCTTGCACATCTAACACCAACAACCTCACCCACATACCACTCACTCTAATGAACAAGTTACTTACCTTCGGTAATGCATTATCTGGTAGAGGCAATATATAGCTGAGGATTCCTTACCTTTGAATTTGCCAGACATCAGACTGGATCAGGAAACATTTTGCTCGAGCAGCACCCCTGTGCGTCGTCCAGTGGCTCCGTCCAACTTTGCGTGACGTTGCTAACATCGTTGGTGTGGTTGTGACGTTGCCGTCACCTATATAGGTGCCACCCAGGCGCACAGCGTCAGTTCCACACCAGAAGTGCAGAGTCATGAAGTCAACTGACTATTGTGTGTCATAACAATGGCCATGCAAAGGGAGCAACCCTAGTCCTATACATGGGTTCGCAGAGCAGGGAGGCATGGGTGGGTCTGTATGGAATCTGCAGCTAGATATTGTCCCTACCAGATAATGCCTTACCTAAGGTCAGGAATCAAAGGCAAGGAAGCCGCAGATATGCATATGCAGATTTGCAACTTTCCACGAGTCCCCAAAAACTATTTTATTTCACAGATTTGTACAGGAAGGTATTTATGAATCAGGGTACTATTTTACTGTTGGGTTATAAAATATAGAAAAAAAGTTTGCAATGCTAGTGCACATTTTTACCGCACTTACTCCTGCTTTCTTGACATTCTAAAACTTTCAGAGATCTCCAAGATTATTCATTGGACATCAGAGAATTGCCAATAAATCAGAAATCCTAGAATAAACCTACAGTGCCTGGATTTCTAACTTTATAAAAATAAGGTTCAGAGTAGGGCCCTGACCAGTCACAGCAATACTGCGGTTGCAAGTTGCATCTTTTTTACTGACATGCAGTTATGTAGTATTTTGACGGAATATAATGAAAAAACAAACTTCGAAGCCGGTTCTAGGAAAATTCTAATGAAATGCTTTTCAGCAAAAGCTCCAAAACCTGGCCCGAAAATTCAGGCGACAGTGATTACACAAAATATGCACTTGCCTTGCAGTGGCAAGTGGCAACAGTACATGTCTGGAAGCACTCCAGCAAGCAAAGTGAAGCCTTGGGCCTAAAATGAAAGTTTACTTAGCCAAATACCACTAACCATAACGAAAATTGCTTTGGAAGTGTACTTTCCTTATTGGCAAGTGAGAAAGCTATTTCTTTAAAAGATCAAATTGCAGACAAAAGCGTAATTAAACTCGCAAACCTATAACTAAAGCTGTCATTGACTGGCTGGTAAATTCCTGGCCATGAGGAATAGGAATATGGGCGCTTAGATTTGCTAGCCTCTGCAGATCAGTAAAGAACAAGAAATGCACGTGCTGTTACCAGAGATCTTAAACTGGCACATACCTTTGGGGAGCATGTTATTTAGTACTGCTTTTTCCTTTCAACCAGGGTCTGGTTTTTAGCTATAAAGCAGCACGTTAAGACCAAAAAGCATGTACTGGGTTAGCTAATCAGACGGCATGGGACAGCTTGGCATCTCTATGTCGTTATCAAGGATGACTCAACTCAACATCCACCGTTCCTATATTTTACTGCAATGTCAAACTGGACTCCGCTGACTTTTATTAACCTATTGCACGCGATTAATGCATTCAGTCTAAAACAAAAATAAATAGTTCAACTTCATTATGTTCAACTACACCCTCTAAAACTATAGATGCTTTGTAACATTTCAAAAAGCATGTACAAGCTTCTTGACATCACTGTATGAAATAAATAGAAGGAAAGTTTCTGCATGGACAAATTAGTTCTTGCAAAGGAATATTTAATACAAGTGTGCATTTCTCCCCCACATTTATTTTGACTGCTGAAGGGGTAAATAACACCCCACTGTATTTCTTGTTTCTTTTTTCTATGTGGTTTAAATGTCTATATAACTATTTTTGCCACCTGTACTAAGACTGCATTTATGCCTGTATTGCTTGGTCCATTTGTACACTAGGGGGCCTATCGGTAACCACCGCCAGCCCTGTGGGGGCGATCCGCCCACCATCCTTCCATGATGGAACCCCCCGCCACATTAGGATGGCTGGGGGGTCCGCAGCGGACACATCGACCGGGCGGAAAACTGCCACAACATGGTGGTGGCGTCTGTAAGACACCGCCAACCATATGAGGATACCGGCGGAAAGCAGCCTTTCAATGGCGGCGTTGCCGCCATGTAAAGGCATTGGGTTTTCGCTGTTGATGTTGGGGGGATGTGAGGTACCTATGGTACCCCCCTGCATTTGCATGCACAAGGTGGCAGGCACCGCGAGGTGCCTGTCACGTTATGCATGCAAATGCACTACATGCATTTTTTTACATTGCGGCGGGTGCTGCTTACAGCACCGACCGCCGCAATGTAAACAATGCAGGATGCGCCCGCCAGTGTGGCAGGCGCATCCTAATTTGAATGGTGGGACCGCCGCACCTATGGCAGGCGTTCCCTTTTGCCGTTGCGGTGGCAGGTGGACTTTGCACTGAGTTCAGGGCAGACCCCTCCAGGATACAGCATAAACTTCCAAACGCTCAAACATTTTGGGGCAGTCACTACTAGCATAGTGTTTTATCAACACGGTTTGCCGTGCACAATGCGCCAATTTGGTTTTGGGCATAGAGTTTTTATAAATAATCTATGATACATAATGTCAGAAATGGGGGTCTGCGGTGCAGAGTGAGGCAGTGTGATGGTGCTGACAGGTCATGGTGCAAGTGACTGTGCTGGCTGATGGGAGAGGACGTTGGTCGGACCAGACGGTGGTGTGGGACAGGGTGGTGCATCGTGTGACTTACGAGTGGTGTTGGGGTCAGTGTGCAGCGACGTCATCAGTGTAACCAGGGCAGTGGAGTGAAGCGAAGCAGTGTGGAGTGCGGTGCCCACAGGTTGCGGTGCAAGCAGCGGCTCAGTGGTCTCGGCAGTCGTTGTCGGTGAGACCAGGGTTGTGATGCAAAGTGCGGCGGTGCCCTCTTTGGTGCCTTCAGGACACGGAGCCCGGGACGGTGTCGGTGTCAGCGTCAGCTGCTTTCCCCATCTGTGGCAACTGAAACCCTCGGTTCCAGAGGTGGTACACAGAGGTAAATGAAGTCTTTGCTGTCCCTGAGACTTCATGAACAGGAGGCAAGCTCTATTTCAAGCCCTTGAAGATACTCAGCGACGAGTGAAGAAAGTTCAGTCCAGTCATTGCACTGCCCAAGGCAGAAGCAGCAACTGCAGGCCAACCCAACAAACCAACGACATAGCAAAGGGGCAGTACTCCTCCTGGCATTTCTTTCAGCTCTTCTTCTTGGCAGGTTCCTTGTTTCAAGCGAGTTCTAAAGTTCTGGGGTCTGGACCCAAATATTTATACTCAGTTTCTCTTTGTTCTCTTGGGCAGACAGTGTCTGTGCTCAGTCCAAACTAGTTTGGTCCTCTCTGGTCCAGCTTCCCAGCAGGAGTTGGAGACAGAATTGTTAAAGGCAGACCAGGCCCATTCAGGCTCAAGGAAATCTCCTCCCACTACTCTAAATGTGGCCCAGGTCTATTCAGCTCAGCCCTGACCCCTTCCGGAAAGGCAGGGAACACCTCAATCCCCCCCCCACCCAGCTGCTGTCTGAAGAGAATGCACATCCCCAGCCCCTGTCACTCCAAAGCCAGACAGTCAATCCACAACGCAGCAGAGGCACACAGGATAGATAAGCAAGGAAATACTTACTTTCTAAAAGTGGCATTTTCAAACAGAGGACATAAAAATCCTCTTCACTAAAAGATGCATTTCTACATTCTGAGTTCAGGCATACTAAACTCCATTTCTCCATCTTGTCCCAATGGGAAGATAAACTCATAAAACGTTTACAAAGTATTCCCCATTCTTTCCTATGGGACAGATAGTCTTCCAACAATGAAAAACGAAATATAATGTATTTCACTATCAGGACATGTCACACACACCAGTACATGTCCTACCTCTGTCAAATACACTGCAATATGCCCATGGGGGCACCTTGGGCCTACCTTAGGGGCGAATCACAGTAATAAAAGGGAAGGTTAGGGCTTGGCAAGTGGGTGCACTTGTCACGTTGACATGGCAGTAAAAACTGCACGCAGACATTGCAGTGGCCAGTCTGAGAACCCTTTGAGTGGCTGCTCGTATTGGTAGCACAATCAGTGCTGCAGGCCCACAAGCAGCATTTGATTGACAGGCCCTGGCACTCTTGGTGACTTTACTAGGGACTTACCAAAAAATCAATTATGCCAATCATGGAAACAACAATCCATAACACAATCATGGGTACACCAGTGAGTAACACCTGGGGTCAGGAAAGAAAGTGTGGCGAACTGCCCCAACAATTGCGGAGAATCACTCTGCTGCTCTGGGGTCAGAGCAGGGGTGAGAATCACACCTTCCACTGGCACATCGTGCTCCTTGGTGGACAGGAGGTCAGGGAGAGGTTCACTCTCCTCTTCCACCCCATCATCTGTCACCAAGAGCATGCTCCCTTCAGACATCTCAAAGTGAGGCTTGAGGCAGTTCACATGAAGGACTCTCAAAGGGCTCCTGGGCATCTGCAAATTCACCAGGTAGGCTACATTACTTTTGTGCTCCACCTCCTCAAAAGGCCCAGTCCACTTGTCCTGCCAGGCACAAGGTTTGACTGTGGCCATGAGCCAGACTTTCTGGCCATGCTGAAACTCCCCCACAGTGGCATTCTGGTCACCAGCATCTCATCTCCTCCTGGCTTGCTTCCGGGTTCGCCTGACCGAGTTTCCTGAAGCGTGAAGTTTGGGTCCTGAAGGCCAGCATGTTGCTAAGTACATCCTGGGGAGTTTCCCTGGGAGATGTCTCCCAGCCTTCCTTGACCAAACTGAGAGGTCCTCTCACAAGGTGCCCATACAGAAGCTCAAAGGGACTGAACCCTAATGACTTCTGTGCTACCTCACTGTATGCAAAGAGAAGGCATGGTAAGAGGCGGTCCCACATATGCCTCATGGGTTCTGTTAGACCCTCGATCATGCCCTTTATGGTTTGGTTGAATCTTTCTACCAAACCATTACCTTGTGGGTGGTAAGAAGTGGTGAACTTGTATGTCACACCGCACTCCTCCCACAGGGATAACAGATACTTGGATATGAAATTGGTCCCGCGTTCAGATACCCCCTCTCTGGGGAAACCCACATGAGAAAAGATTCCCATTAACGCCCGGACCACCCCTGGTGCCATTGTTGTCCTGAGAGAGATAGCCCCCGGGTACCAGGTGACATGGTCCACCAAGACCAGGATGTACATCTCACCCATGGCTGTCTTGGGATCCAGTGGCCCCACAATGTCCATCTCAACCCTTTCAAAAGGGGTTCCTACAACTGGAAAAGGTTGGAGAGGAGCCTTACACTCCCTCCCACTCTTACCACTTGTCTGGCAAGTTTGGCAAGACACACAATGGGCATCTGACTGCCTCCACATTTGGGGTCAAAAGCAGAGGGTGACAAGCCTGTCAAAGATCTTGTACTGCCCCTAATGTTCTGCCAAGGCACGTCAGGAGCCAGACCCAGTAGGAAGGTCCTGAAGCACTGGGGTACCACCATCACGTGGGCTGACCCAGGATCAGCAACCTTAGGCTCACTGTATAGGAGACCATTCTACCAGTAGCTCAAGTGTGATCCAGACTGATCACCAGCTGCCTGGTTTGCAGCCAGCTGCCGCAAACCCTCCAGAGAAGGACATTCTTTTTTCTCCCTGCAGAATTCTTCCCTGGTGGGGAGGAATCCTGCCAATTTTGCTGCCAATGGGTCAACTCAGATAAGTCCCCCAGTTCAGCTACCTGCTCCCCTGTAGGTGCTGGGGCATTCCCCTCGAGGTCAGCCTCTTTCCAGACTGTGGGAACGTCAGGGTGGGTATCCCTGCCCCCTGCCCCCTGCCCTTTCTCTTGGCAGGAAGCTGGGCCACTGTTTCAGGCTCCAGGTTTTTCTGATCACCCTTACTGGCTGTGTCTACAAAGAGGAGGGGCTGGGAGCTGTATTTAAACAGGTCCTGCACACTAGCTCCAAGCGAGAACTGTGATACAAAAGTGTGTACAGTTCCTGAATCAAGAAGGTGCGGGGAAAGGGAGGTCTTTCTTTGTGATGCCCTCACACACCCCGAGGGATGTCATGCTTCATCATTGGGTTGTGCTCCTCGTCGGGCCGGTGTTGCAATGGCGGAGATCAGGTTAGTGGATTAAAATAAGTCTGGAGCAGTCCTATTCTGATATTCTTTATTTACTAAGGTAGCTCCGGCTTAATTAAAATAGTGTTAGAGCCCTAAGTGGATGCAATGTTCCTAAAGGGCTGTCACGGTGTAGTGGGTCAACATGTTTCGTGCCTGAGCTGCCCCTAACGGGTCATGTGGCACTTCATCAGGACCTTGAATAGTGAGTGGTGCACTACCATAAGTCTGGTTCCCTATATATGGTTTGATATCCAGATGTGGTAGAGTGGTACTCTAGTAGACATATACTGGGGTAGTGTAGACCTATAGGAAATGGGGAAAACAAAAAGGGGGGGGGAAGAAAGAACAACAATGGAGTGTTTAACCCCTTCCATGCTGCGCAAATTCCGCCGCTGTGCTGACGGAATCTTGCGCGGGCGTGGTCATGACGGAACGGTTCCGTCATGAGCACAGCTCAACCGTGGCTCATGACGGAACCGTTCCGTCATGAGCACCGAAGGGGTTAAAGGACATGTGGCGCAGTACTCTTAGGAACAGTCAAAACAGCTTCAGTGTAGCTGTCATGTGGCATGTGCATGCAGGTCTGGTGTCAGGATCTCAGGTGGCTCAATAAAGTATATGATGCCACAGGTTATTATGTCATAGAGCCACAGTACTACTATATGTGGCTGGTGAGTGACAAAGTTAAAAAGACCGCTACACAATAGTGTCAAAAGTGCAAGTGAAAGAACACCAATGCTAGTGGAAGTACACTAGCTTATACCTAGTAGATAACCATAATTATCACATTAGTGTGAGTGATCTCAGTGAGTGGAAAAACAAATGCTCATGGCTTTCACTGTGTTTCTTCCTCTTTCCGAAACAAGCATGAGCCGTCGTAGTGTTGTCGGTAACTTGCGTTCTGGGATTCCCATGTACGGAAAACACGCTAATGAAGAAACATGCTAGAAGTAGGAACCAGAGGCTAACGCGTATTCGGCAGTATCGTGATACTTGCGTTTTTTACAAGCCAATGCGTGCGGTGACCACCGATGAAAAGATGCCGCTAGAGGCGTGCCTCATACCGGAAGGTGGTCTAAACGGACTGGCTGAATTGCAGAAGTACCCACACATGATACATACACAATGTGTGGGCGATAACCATAGATTACAGCTGAAAGGTTGCCTGAATGGTCTGGCTATATTGCGCACATTTCAGAATAAAATACACGTGCTCTGTGAAAAATACGTCGCCTGGATATGATAAAGAATAGCGCCGCTATTACGTGACAGCATGTGTGGAGATAAGGCCACACATAGCTACTCACCCCCAGTATAGGAGTCTACAGCTTTACGGGGGAGGCAGAGCACGTCGTTGCTCTGAGGGGAAGGGTAGCAGGCAACTAGTGTTGTTCCTACCCTTGCTCCGGGCCCCATGCCGGCTTCTTCCGGGTCTGGTGCTTAAGTAAGCAAAATGTGCGTCAGAGGCGTCACAGGACTAGAGGGATAACCTTGGCGGCCATCTTGGGAGTATGGTTCTCAATGTAACTTTATTGATGTATGCTGACTATGTGCTCTCCGATTAGAAACGGTGCTATTCCAAACAGGGACTTGTAGCTTGTATTGAACCAGTATGAATAGGGGTTGCTAAGAAGTTATCTCAATGTAACTTTATTGATGTATGTTATCTAAGCGATCTCTGATTAAAATGCTATCTGTGTAAAAAAGGATCTTGTGGATGGTTGCCACATGTGATACAGCAGTGTGTGGTGGTATAGGTTGGCAAACTTTCTCTTGTGGAGGGAAACTGACTACACCCATGTAGTGTCATGTGGGATTCGTGTCAGTTAAAATAGCGGTTATTTGCTAAAATGTGTGGTTTCTGAGCAGAAGGACTACTTTGAAATGGAGGATAAATCATAGTGATGTCAATGAGTGCTACATAGCGTGGAGCCATATGCATGAAGCGCAAGACTAGTAGTAGTAGTAGATATTTATTTAGAGCGTATATCACCCTTAGGTCTCATAGCGCTTTGCCAACACAGGAAACTCAGAGAGAGAAAGAAGAGATTAAAATAACCATGTTTTAAGATCTTTCCGGACTTTTTTATGGTTAGTTTCCTGGCAAAGTCGTAGCGGCAGTGAATTCCATTGTTCCGGTGCAGTTTTAGAGAAGGATCTGTCCCCATTTTTTACAGTCCCGACCTTGGGAATCCTCAACAGGTATTTGTTTGATGAGCGGAGTGAGCGCCCTGACTGATATTTACCTAACATTTTGGCTAAATAGATTGGACCCTTGCTGTTCAGGGTTTTATGAGTCAGGCAACATAATTTAAAAGAGACCCTACTCCTTATTGGCAACCAATGGAAGGTTTTAAGGCTCGGAGCAGATGGGGACCGGGAAGGCAGATTCAGGACCAATCTGGCTGCCATGTTCTGCAGCACTTGTAGTTTCGACAGGAGTCTTTCATTTATGGATGCAAACAGCGCATTGCCATAATCTAGTCGATTTAAGATTAGGCCCTGTACAAGGGGCAATCTGGAACCAAGGGGAATCCATTTAAAGATTTTCTTTAAGGAGCGCATTATTCCGTAACTGGTATGGACCAAGGAGTTAACATGGTCGGTCATGGAGAGTTTGTTGTCCATGATAATACCCAGATTACGGACTGTTATTTTGGGCAGAGGGCATTGTCCCAGTGAAGGGGGCCACCAGGCCGTGGTCCAAGCATGTTGCGCATCTCCAAAGAGCATGATTTCAGTTTTGCTCGCATTTAGGAGTAGATGATTAGCTGACATCCATTCATTTATTGATAACATGCACTGTTTAAATCTGCGTTGTGTGTCCCTAGGATCTGAGTTGAGACTGATCAACAACTGTGTGTCGTCGGCGTAGAAGACTGTATCAAAACCATGGTCTCTAATAATTTTTGCCAAGGGCGACACGTAAAGGTTGAAAAATGTGGGACTTAAAATCGACCCCTGTGGGACGCCCTTGTCAATAGGTTGACTTTTAGAACAGAAGTCTCCTATTTGTACTTTTGTGGAATGTTCCGACAGGTAACTCTCAAGCCATTTCGTGGGGAGGAGCTTGCTCGCGACCAAGATGGCCGCTTGAGCCTATAGCTCCGTGCATCGTAACACAATCCGCAATAATATCCGACATTCCCACTGCACACTTTACCTATATAACGGCGGACCGTGTGCGGGTGCATCTCAGCTACCAGGCGGTCGTGCTCCAGTTATTCTACGACCGAGAGGAAAGCAGCTGCATCGATCGCGAATTGCCTGCCTCGCGAGGACCGGATCCCAGCGCTGCGGTGGGCATGCTGACGGAAGCTGTGACAGCAGGGTCCGCTGCCTGGACGAGTCGCGGTCCGCCGCACCGTGCGCGGAAGAAGACTGTTGCCTCGCGCCTTGCCCTGGCTGGGAAATACCGCGGAGCCCCGGGGGATTGAGCGGAAAGCCGTGCGCGCACCTGAGCGGTAGGGGGAGGAGGAGCGACCGCTTGGTCTGATCGGCTGACTCTGGGCTGAGTGCGCGGTGCGGTGAAAGCACTCACGAGCGGGTGGTTCTGACCTCCCCTGTTGTGCCGCTGAGAAACTACTGCACTGGTGCACGGTGCAAGTTAGGACTGGGGGTAGATCTTATCAGTGGCACTGTGGCAACGCTGCTGGGAGTGTTCCACCTCCCCCCCTCTCACAGAGATTGCCATCTTCGACCGCTTTGGGGAATTGGTGGTGTTCTGAAGGGGGGCCATGCTTGCTGGACGTCCAGTGTGCTTCCATATTCAGCAATTGTTTATTAGGGTGCAGCGGTGAGCATAAGGGTGCCTGCACCAGTCACTGGTGCAAGGGGAGTGTGGCCTCCATTTTGGACTGCTCAGGTTCACCGCATTTACTGCTAAAGTCTCTGGGGTGCGACAACATACGCCTTCGCCGACTGTAGTGCGAGCCTCTGGACTGCGACGCGGCAGCCTTCACGGCGTATGGGGAGGAACTCTCTATTGAACACGGCCGGGGGTTGGGTCTTGCTACCAGCAGTTGATCACCTTTGCTTAGGGGCCTGTCCTGTGCTCCACAGTTAAGACCTAGCTGCAGTTGTGGGCACAGTGCCTCGGAGTGCTTCCCCGTGTGTGGTGAGGACAACGCTGACAGCTGGTTCTCTTGGGTGCACTATTGAGTTCTGGCTGTTATCTGGAGTTACATGCCCCTAGGACGGAATACTGGTGCATCCTGCGTGGAACACTTTACCACAACATGGGCAGAGTAGACAGGGCCCAGCCCAAGCTATCCTTTGATCAGAAGCGCTCACAATCTCAGGATGCTTCCTCGGATGGGGCTGTCCGGCCTCAGACTGCCCCCAGGCCGGACGACTCTAGCTCGGATATTCGGAGGATGCTAGTCGCCATGAAAAGAAGCCTACAAAGTGGCATCGCAACACTGGGTACCAAGATGGACGCCCTCTCCTACCGGATGGACAGAATGGCGGAAAGGTTAGACAAGCTCGCGGAACGTCTAGATATGTCGGAACGAAGATTAACAGAAGTGGAAGAAGCGCATACCACATTGGACTCGGATCACAAACAATTGGAGAAGGTTCTGCGGGTGCTTCAAGACAAAACGGAGGATTTGGAAGCCCGCTCGCATCGCTATAACCTCAGAATTACTGGTTTGCCAGAATCCACCCCGACAGGTAACATGGAGCAATTCACAGAGAAACTGCTGCGCACGTTGCTCGGAGAGGGAGTCTTCTCGGCCATGTTCGTAGTGGAGAGAGCCCATTGCTCTCTGGGACCGCGTCCACCCCCAGGGGCGCCACCACACCCGATCATCGCGAAGCTGCTTAATTATAGGGACAGAGATGTTGCCCTGAAGCTGGCCAGGGAAAAGGGATCATTGAATTATGAAGGCTCGGAGATATCATTGTTTCCTGACTTTACAATTCGTGTACAAGAGGCTTGCCGCCAGTTTGTCCCTGCGAAGAAACAGCTGCGCAACATGGGCATTGATTATACCATGTTGTATCCGGCAAAGCTCAGAGTCAACAGGCAGGGCAAATCATACATTTTCACTGACCCCAAGGCTTTGCAGAAGGCAATGAAAGAATGGTCCAAGGAGCGGCGTCATACCCCAGATCGGCAGCTGCTTAATGAAGCAGCTGGGAGCTCTCTTGAGGATCAGGACTGACGAAGAACTTTGGCAGCTGTACGATAAGTATGGTTAACCTGCTTTGGTGCTGTTAGCGGGGGGTGATGCAATTCCTGGACAAGCAGACTTGAGCCTGGGGCTGTGAATATCTGGCTTAGGCAACATCTGAGGGGGCACTTGGGAGAGCCATGGTTTCCGGGTGCCATTGATGGGGCTATCAGGTTCGGAAGTGGCGGACTGGCGACAAAGATGGGCGGTTGTAGCTGGGCTGTACTGGGTCTTGTTGAAGAGCTGCCACAAAAGACCACTATTACTTCCAGGAATAGCTTGCACCGGGTATATGGAGAAATCAACTCAAATTAGGCCCTATCAGAGCTAGGATTAAATTATGTTTAGTGTGTGGGAATGTACCACTAGATTCTTACGGTGCACGGGGGTGGGCAACTTGTAGCTGTGTTATTCTTGTTATCCTTAGCGGAAGAGCAACATCCGCCCGCGAGTGTATCACACAAGTGGGAGGAGATTTAGGGGAATATTTGGGGGTGGTGAGGGGTGGGTATTTTTGCGGGTAGTTGGGGATGCGTCACAGCCGTGTTGGGGGTGGTCTGTTGTGGGTGGGGGGAGGTATGTTTAGAGGAATGGTTCAGAATATTCAGTTGTTTACAGCCTCACGTCCATGCGTTCTCATACTCTATAATGTCATTTTGTTGGTTAGGACTTGAAACATAACGAGCTACACTTTACAGGGCGATGGGTGATGGTGAGACACATTCGCTAGGGGCCTCATGTTCCTTGCGTGCAATCACATGGAATGTGCATGGTCTTAATGACCACCGTAAGCTACGTAAGGTGTTGAACTACCTCAACAGGCAGCATATAGATATAGCTCTGATTCAGGAGACACATTTACCATTGAATAGCGCATTACTGCGCAGTAGAGGGCTGCTGCATAACGTCGCCATTTCAGGATTCACCACGCATGCTAGAGGGGTGTTAACATGGGTTAATCCCCAGTCGGCCAGGTACAATTAGACACAGACAGGGACGGACGATTTGTGATCTACAGTTGCCGGGGGAAAGGAATGGATATCATAGTAGTTCATGTCTATGGTCCCAACTATGATTGTCCGGAATTCTATGATTCCCTTGCTAGTACTACTTCTAAATATCCAGAGTCCCGCTTCATTTGGGGAGGTGATTTCAATTTGGTCAGGAACCCGGAACTTGATAGATCGGGGGGCCCGCCTAGGCGGCCCTCCGCGGCAGCCAAAGCACTGGACTGTGTACTGCTAAACATGGATCTTTGTGATGCGTGGCGAGTTAGATGCCCGGAGAAGGGAGGGTACATGCACTACTCCGCATACCATAATCTACACACACGTATTGACTACTGGTTGATCTCTACATTGCTAGTGGAGCATATTAGGGATTGCCAAGTGCTTCCACGTACACTGTCGGATTATTCTCCTATATTGCTGGTGGTTGATGCTCCCGGGAGGTCAGTTCCGCCATTCACTTGGCGGTTCCCGCCGTACTCGCTGCTGGACTCAGCCTTTAGAGAGGACTTGGCAGAAGCTATTGAAACTTTCTTTGAACCTAACGTGAGTTCTGTGGACAGGTCGTCTGGGAGGCATTTAAGGTCTACATCAGGGGGGTGGCCATGGCCAAGCACTCGGGGGTTTTGCGTTCTATTCGGCAAAGATTGACCGAGCTGGAGCAGCGGCTGGGCGTCCTAGAGCAGCATCTGCAGGCTAACCCTGATGAGGCAATAACGAACTAAATAAAAACGCTACTAGGGGAATATCAGGAGGCGGCAGACAGTGAAGTTAAACATCTTGGCAAATACGCCATAGCGCGTGTATACGGAGAAGGAGATAGGCCGGGCTCGGTCTTAGCTCAGATACTGAAAGCGAAACGTGGGAAAACATTGGTCACTGAACTTAAGACAGCAGAGGGTGAAACACTCACCGATGAGGTGGACATTGCAGGCCGGTTTAAGCAATTCTATGCGGACTTGTACTCGTCGCGGTCGTTCAGCGCAGAGGAAGAAATCCTGAATTATTTGGAATATATTAAATTGCCCTTCCTTACTAACACACATAGGTAGTTTCTTATGCGACCTAAAGAAAAAGATGAAATAGTATTGGCACTGTCTGGTATGAAAGCCACAAGCGCTCCGGGGATAGACGGCCTGACAGTTGTTTTTTATAGAACTTTCCTTGATCTGCTGCTTCCGCACCTTTCTGAGCTTTTTGATGATATGTGTGTATCGGGCTCAATGCCGCCGTCAATGAGGGAGGCGGTCAGTGTTGCCATTCCAAAACCAGGCAGACCCCCCGATGAGTGCGGGTCCTATCACCTGCTCTCCCTACTCAATGTTGACACCAAGTTGTTTGCTAAGATATTGGCTAACCGGCTTGCGCCACTGACGTCACTATTGGTGGCTCCGGAGCAGGCGGGGTTTATCCCGGAAAGGAATATTACATACAACCTGCGTACCGTGTTTGGCACATTCCAACATACCAAACCAGACTCGAAGGCTGTCGCGGTCTTCCTGGATATGGAAAAGGCCTTCGACTCTGTCGAATGGCCCTTCATACGACAGGTCCTGACTAGGATGGGACTAGGTACAGTCTTTTTACAACTGATTGGGGTACTTTACGATTCTCCCACGGCGAGAATCAAACTAGGTGAGTTAGTGACTGAACCTATTAAGGTGTCCAGAGGTACAAGGCAGGGCTGCCCGCTGTCCCCTATTTTATACGCTCTAGTGGCAGAACCGTTGGCCTGCGCGCTGAGAGAATATCATGCACATAAGGGTGTCTGCTTTCC
The DNA here is from genome assembly GCF_964204655.1 of Triturus cristatus. Taxonomy (NCBI): domain Eukaryota; kingdom Metazoa; phylum Chordata; class Amphibia; order Caudata; family Salamandridae; genus Triturus; species Triturus cristatus. Next base: position 497,607,572 of record NC_140588.1, read on the forward strand.
CAATTATAAGATCATAGTGTCTACGTATGCTGATGACACACTATTATATGTACGTGAGCCGGAAGTCAATCTTTCCTCAGTGCTCCATGAGGTGGTGCACTTTGGTGCTTTGTCTGGACCGCGTGTTAACTGGTCCAAATCCATGATCTTTCCGATCACCCCAGCTACGCGGCCCTTTGAGTCGGATTACCCACTACAGTGGACTACTGACGCGATACGGTATCTCGGTGTCTGTCTGCACACGGACTCGGAGATTGTGTTCAGAGAAAACTATGGCACTGCGGTCAGTAGACTGGGGGATGAGGTAGAAACGTGGATCAGACTGCCACTGTCCCTACTCGGTAGAATCTCAGTAATGAAGATGGTGATGCTGCCGCGTTTTTTGTTCCTCTTTACGGACATACCTATTGTCTTGCCCCTTTCCTTTTTTCAGAGAGTCAACACGTTGCTGATCAAACTGGCATGGGCGGGCAAACAGGCGAGGGTGAATTGGCAGACGCTTACCCTGCCATATCATATGGGGGGTCTGTGTGCGCCAGATTTAAACTTGTATTATAGAGCGTCACAGGCGGCCCAAGCATATTATTGGATACATGGATCACTTGAGATTCCGTTTTTACGCATGGAATCTCTTTTTGCGGAGCCTCTCCCCCTACCGGCCATAATATTTGAGCCTGCAGATCACAGTACAGGGTTCTTAGACTCGCTAAATTCTACAAGGCATGCATGGCACAATATACTGCAAATGCAGGCTGGGGCGCTACTTTATTCGCCGACCATGCCGCTTACGTGGGCTCGCTGGCTAGCTCCATGCAAAGATAGGGGAGTCATATGGGCGTTAGAATTCATGAATATCTCAACGGCAGGGGATTTGTTTCAGGAGGGAATTGTTAAATCCTGGGAAGAAGTGGAAGACCTGGAGTCCCCAGGCAGCCTGTTACAAAGGTACCAATTTTACAGAGTGAGGAGAGCACTGCGGGACATTTTAGGAGACGACCTTCTGGAGCCCCCTGCAGTACCGGAACTCACTTACATAATAAAAGCTAAGTCGCCCCTAAAATGGTCACTAAAATCTATAAATTGGGTATGTCGCATAGAGCCAACCAATACACTAAGGCTAGACTAACCTGGCAACGTGATCTGCAACGTAACATAGATGATGCCATGTGGACCTACTGTTGCACTAACACCCGGCGTGTCTCCTTACACGGTAGACACAGGCTGATCCACTTTAAGTATATCAATAGAGTGTACTACACACCAGAGCAATTACATAGGTATGGGTTGTCAGAGACATCGGCCTGTGACAGATGCAGAGCACAAACTGCAGACTTTATTCATTTAGCGTGGCAGTGCCCTGGGGTGTATACATATTGGGAATCTATTTTTCGGGAGCTGGGGGGAATTATAGACATGGAACTGGCCCCGGATCCGACTTTGGCCCTTTTGGGATATACCAAACCGTTGGCCAAGTCGGTGCGCAGGTTGGTGGATTTGGGTCTCCCAATAGCAAAGCGGCGGGTTGCAATGTGCTGGTTGAAGGGTCCCTTGCCCACAATAACGCAGTGGTCGCAGGACATGCTATACTGTAGCACGCAAACGGAAAATGTCAGCGAATTGCTCCCTCCCAGGAGTAGACCTAAGAATTTCTGGGGACTCTACATGACATATTTGCTCTCCAAAACCTCGGACGCGGGAACCACGACACACGTTCACCCAGAAGACGTAACGCAAGTGATACTAGTTGATCACCCCAAGGCAATGCTCATCAGAGGGTGGCCTATTGAAGGGCAGTACTGGGACAGATATAGGTAGTTTCTTATACACTATCTAATATCATGGGAAGGCAGGGAATGAGGACCTGGCAGGCACTATTAGGTTTAACAAACGCCGTTCTTATAATATTTTCAGATACCTAGGCAACATTTTAAGGTTTTATTTCAGTACAGAGGGACAATGCGGGAAGACGTAGGATACATGAGTTTTGGGTTTTTTTTGTTATTGTTTATGCAGTTGTTGTTTTTTTTTTTTCTGCATAACTGAAGATTATTATAAGAGGAAAGCGCTGCCGGCCCTTGGGTTGTAGGCACAAAGCGGTGTATAAGAATATAATATGCAACCAAACTCTAAATAAAAATAGTGACAAAAAAAAAACCTCTCAAGCCATTTCAGGGCCGGGCCCTCGACACCAAGTTCCCATAGACGTTCCAAAAGGATGTCATGCGAAATGGTGTCGAAGGTCGCCTGACAGTGTCCACGAGTAGGGGGCAAGGGAACGCAAGAGGCTGATGGTTCGCTCTAGAGGTTCAGAGGTTCGTGGTTGAGCATCACCGTTAACGGTTTAGTTCAGCCCAAGGGATATCATCGTTAAGACCCCGGGTGTCGGAAGACAGTTTAAATACCCAGTTTTGTTGCTTCCTAAACAGTGCTTCGTTTGTGATGTTCTGGAAGGCTTCTAAGATGGTCCAGTGTTACCAAAGACTTCTCCCTGCAGGTTCTTCACCTTTTGTATAAATACCAAAGCAGTACATAAGGGAGGAAGACAGTGGGTGGACTCAAACTAGAAAGTCCTGCAGGACCAATCAAAGTGCCCTGCTCAGCGGATTTAGCTGTCCAGGCAATAGTGCTTTGTGAACATATGAAGTGACGCTCATGTAGCTGCCTGGCAGATGTCTAGGACAGGGACGCTGTGTGCTAACCAAGTTTGTGGCAGCTTTGGCCCAGGCAAAATGGGCATATATTGTACTTTAGTGTCTGCTTCTTTGCCAATGCATAACAGATCTTAAGGCAAAGGACTATCCAATGGGAAATGGTATGCTTTTGCGCAGCCTCTCTTTTTTTGCTCCGACAACCCCACAAACAGTTGATCATCCACCCAATGGTCTTTGGTGGGATTGATGTAGAAGCTTGGCGCTGTCTTAAGGTCAAGCGATGGAGCCTCTCCTCCTTTTTAGAGGAAAGCGATAGAGCATTGAACGCCAGCAGAGAGATGGATTGGCCAATGTAGAATGGCGTCTTAACATTTGGGAGAAAGGATGGCCTAGTAAGCATAACCAGCCTGTGGGGGAAGAAGGTGATATATGGAGGATGAACACAAAGCCTTAAGCTCACTCACACATCATGCTGAACTGATGGTGACTAGGAACATAGTTTTGATGATGAGAAGCCATTAAGGACTGTGGAGCCCAAGCCCCTGTAGGGCATCTGTCAGGGCCTTATTTAAAGGTAAAAGAGGCTTAGAAGCCATCTGGCCAGTCTGCAGGACTTCCGTCAAGATGTCATTTTTAACCTGTATAGTGGGAAGCTGGAGATCAAGGACCTTAACCGCTCTACTCATGACCATGGCGTAGGATGCCAATTCTTCTGTGGCCATGGCTTCATGGGGCACAAAGGTGCACCAGAGGAAGTCAGTAAAGAACTGTGTAGCCAGAGCAGGGCTGAGCAAAACACTGATTTGGCTGGGTGTGGCTGAAGGCCCCGGAAATTTGGGTTGTGCCAGAACATGCCGCAAAATCATCTCTGAAGTCAGCTGACTTTGGGAGCAGGAACAGGATCGTTGGTGTCGCCCACCCACTTCGTAAGGGCAGTGGTAATGGTGTGAAGGAGCAGAACTCCACGTCATCTTCTCATTTCTTATGCTTATCTGAGGGTTTGGAGCACGATGAAGACCAGCCTCGAGAGCTACTCTATCGACTCTGGAAATCGGAGTGGCACCAGGAACAAGCTTTCAACTTGGAGCGGTCCCAGCACTGTGTCTTTGTGTGCTTGGCGACTTAAAGTTTCGCATCTCATTCACTGATGGGCTTCAGGTTCATCAAAGCGCAGTCCTGCACACCTTCGAATCGTGGCCCGACCCCAGGCACCACAGGAAAACCTGGTTTGGATCTGTCACAGACATCTGCTTGCAACAATCCTTATAGGGATTAAAACCGATCACCGGAAGGGGAGATATCACTGTTAAAACATTTGAAAAACAAGATGCAAAAAGCGGTCTCTGAGAGAAGCTGTGGATCCGCTTCTAGAAGTGTGGAAAGAAAGGAAATTATGTCAGAGTGCGAGGGTGGCACGTTTATAAGCCCGCAAGTCATTCCTGGAGCAGAACCGCATCAGTGCGGCGCCACACGGCACCACCTTCCAGCGTGCAGAGGTACTACAAAATGTTTCTGAATCTTCGACTAGAAGTCTCTATCGGAAATAAGTTCTTGTGCCATTCCTATTGTGAATGTTACTTTCCAGTTCCAGCGTTAGTGTGGGGCTGCTTTCCTGAATTGCTCACTTGCTGTATGCTGGGCATTAGGAGAACACGCTACACAGGCAAACAAAACAGGTTCAGTAATGTTTCATGGATTCTAAAACTTAAAATTAACCTTTGCCACTTAACCAAAGATGATAAAGTATAGCTATGTCCTGTTAAATCCAGTCTGATTTTAGTGCATGCTGTCCGCTAAAGGACACAAGGCCCCTGCTTCACAGAGTTGAGGAGCTATAACTGCTCTTCTTGCTCTCTTTTATTTCGTAGTAATCCGAAAATGATTATATCTACAATGTTCAAAGGTATATTTTGTAATATGTTTATTAAATGAGTTGAAAAATGTCTTCCTTCTCTCCCTTTTGCGTTTTACATATGTGTGATTCCATTAATATATGTAATCCAAGATGGCCATCGTCTGTTTCATTAAACCCTAATGCATTTCCGACCCCAGTGAGTCCTTCATCAGGGGTAAAGTTTTACCATCTGTTAAAATAATAAATATATATTAACATCTGGTATACTGAGAAGACCTAGAAATTATCAAGCACAAAGTGCATCACGCTCATGAACTGAAACAGAACAAACCGGTGTAATTAAAATGCTCATGACACCGCCATCCCCGACCACGATGTAATTAGAGGAAGAAAAATCACATGATCTTTAACCCTGACCTGTCACCTGGGTACTTGAATTTCTTTAAAGAAACCTTTTTGAAAACGCCAAATAGCAGCATGCATGGACGTCAGTTAAAAATATCAGCTGTACACCTACTTTACCCTAGGGTCTGATCTCTGTGACCATAAACGAAGTAACAGGAGAAGAAAGGACCCTAGATTCTACTGGACAGGTTTACTTTCTGTAGTTTCTACTTGCCACTTCCATGGAAGCAGAAGGCATTAGAACACTGTGGTGGGAGCAGAGATTTTCCACGGGATATCATCGAGGTCAGAGGGTGTGTGATTTCTCTGCTGCTATCCATGGCCTTTTGTAAGGCAATGTGTAATCTTAATAAACAGAAATATTTAGCACTAACCCTCAGCCAACAACCAGGGATTGTTTACAGCACACCTTTCAGTTCAATTTGTTAAATTGCAAGAGTTGCAAAGCACTCCATGGAAGTTACAGGAAGAAAAATGGGGATAGCAACTGCTACCCTAAACCAGTGGTGGCTGGCAGGAAACGGAGGTGGCAGGGCAGGCAGGGGGAGAGGGAAGCGGGGAGAAAAGAAAACCATTAAACACGTACCTTTTGCTGACCGCCATCTCTCCCCTTCAGTCTCTTCACACGCCGGCTTCTCCTCTGCTTCGGTAGCGGAAGGAAGCTCGAAGCACACAGGCTCCCTCCCCTAAGCCAATCACAACGCTACAATGCAGCATTGTGATTGGTCTGAGCACCGTGGTTCAGCGCTCAGACGGGGAATGGAAGGCTGGGCATGTTCCTCCCCATTGACTGTTTGGCCTGACCAAGAGGGCCGGCCGAACAGTCATGCGCACTTGGAGTGAGCAAACCACTCCTCCACTTGTAACCCCAGCCCCACCCCGCACTAACCCAGCCCGTAGTGAAAAATATAATGATAAGAACGAGGTTATAATCATTTTATTTTCCCACTGCACTGCTCTTAAAGCACTGGGGCGACACTCCTCCGCCTTAGTGGAGGAGCCGCCACTGACCTAAACTATCCTTTAAATTATGTTTCAACTTCACATGGATGTGGGAAGTGCTTCGAGAAATATCCCAAAAAGAACAGAGCATGTCCCTGACCTCCACCTTGAAAAAACTAACACCCAAAAGAGACTTTGTGCATCCTTATTTTGCGTGTAGTCTGAGTACAATGTTCTTATTTGGCAGTTTCACATTTAAACACATGCCTGGGAATAGATGAGCATGTTTTATTTTGAAAATATTCCTGTGCTTGACGTCTCTCCTCATAAGGTCTCACTTTAAACGGGCGTGCTGTTATGATACTTTTGATGCTACAAAACAGGTCAGTTTTTACCAAAACAGCGCAGCCAAAGACTTAAATTACTGTACAGTGTTCAAGACTGATAGAGGTAAAGCAAGACTCACATGCGGAAAATAGAATGGCTTCACATTTTCAAGCAGATAGATAAAGTCATGTTGTGATGGATCAATCCCTTAGATTCCTGCTCGTCCCAAGAGGTTCTGAATGAAGCAATCTATGTCTTTGAACAGGTACCAACTTTAAGATATTTACTTTAAGAAAATATGTATTTATACAGCTTTATTTCAAATCTAATTTAAATGAAGCTATGTTATCATAAAATGATAGGAGTTTGATTTGTTCATAAATCCCTCAACTACATTTTAACTCTGATGGCACCTGCCTTAGGTATGTATACACTGTCTACATTAATTCCCTAGTGATCCGTCTACGATTCTTATGCAACTTTTACAGCTTAGCCCTTCTTAAGAGAGCTGGCTCTTACGAATCAGATGAATCGGGTGAAGTGTGGCGCAGCAGCCAGAGCGGCTGACTCCAGAGTGCGGGGCTCACAGTTCGATCCCCAGGGCCCGAGGCTGCTCAGCCCAGCACCATGTGTCTCTGTGCAATAGCTCACTTAATCTCCCTGCCGGCCCCCAGGGCCTTGAAACCTTAAGTGGTGATATGTGCATGCTTTACAAATATGGATTATTATTAATATTATTATCATAATCAGAGAACAATAATTTTGTACTAAACATTTCAGTAAAGCGGGCCCAACAACTACAAAAAAGCACAACACCCTCAATTTAGGAATTGGAGCCTTCACAACGGAAATCACAAAGGACTCCTCTCTAGGGCTCATCTAAGCAGCCTCTGATGTGTACTTGCATTACAGTATAGACATTGGAACCCTAATTTATGTGTCATTTATTAGGTTGAGCCTTGCGCAGCGCGCATGCGCTGCACTATGGGTGGCTTCTTGTAAGCACTCTAAACTTCTCTTGTTTGGGTCCGACTCCTCCCACACATGGGCGTGGCCTTTGCGTGTGTCTTTCAATAATGAAAGCATGCAAATGGTCAAAGGTGGGTGCATGTTCCACCTCCTTTCCAATGTGTCACTCCCACGGCGTTTTGCTCTTGGGAGCGAGCAGCGGCGCGCAGGGTGTCAGCTGCATTCCTGGTGGGTCAGGTTACACGCAAAGCGCCTAGCTTTCACTTTTGCTTGTTTTTCTTTGCTCTCCGATGAAGTTATTGCAGTACTTTTGCTCTGTATATTCCCATTCAATTCCTCCTCTCAAGGTCACAGTTGCAGAGTGATATTTGAAAACGGCCCCTTGATAGATTGCGTAGTTAGACGGCAGCGGTGACAAACAACCTAATCTTGCGCAAATTAGCTGGACTGCCAGCAAAAGTTTTATACAAAGATGTAAATTATGTTGTCAAAATCAGTCCCTTTCTAGCTTGCTGCTCAGCTAACAAGAAACCTCTTTGGATGATAGAGATGAACACGTAGCTTTCCCTCTCTGACAAATCTGCAGACTCAGTGTTCCTGGGGAGGCGTTGGCCTCCTCTTCCACCGCCACAGAAGGCCGTGCGCCAGCAGTGCCAGAGAGGCGCCACGAGCCGCCGCAACCGCGTGCGACGCACTAAGAATTTTACTGCCACCGCCAAGTTATTCAACGTCTTGTGGTATCTACTCGAGTGGCGATAATGACTCGAGATCCCCATAAACAGCGGCTCGCTGCGGTACTCTGCTCCGAGGCCATGGCAGGAAGAGATTCGGGGGTCAGACCATGAGTCGCACGTGGAGCTAAGAGGCACCTGGATGGGTGTCTGGACTGGAACAGGCAGGTGGAAGAAAGAGTACGTTTCCAAAAGTGTCACTTGAACTGCCAAAATGGTCAGTCGTTGTACTTCGAACTGTTATGAGTGATTAGCAAAACATGCCGTTGAACGGTCTAATACACCTGAAGCTCCCAAAACAATCTTATTACAATAAAAGACACATTCAGGCCGATGCTAAACAAGGAGTGTTTTTTCCAGGAAAGGGGTATTAAGTTCTCAGAGGACCGGGCCTCTGGATTGTTAAAGTACGTTAAAGAACTACTTGTATAATGTTATCTAAGCCGGACATCCACAAGACAATGACCTGTCAAAGAGGAGGGTTGAGCTAAGAAAAGTATATACCTTTTTCCTTTTATATATTTCACATTAAACTATAACCATACATCTTTACCCTTGGTATTGTATAAACTTGGCAAATGAAGTAAAAATTGAGTTTTCTTTGGAAACACGGAGGCTGCCATTTTCTGACCCCAGTACTTTGATGCATTCCGTTCAAGGAGATACATATAATCCACATTTGTAAAGCGTGAACAATCACCCGTAAGGGTCTCTAGGCGATGAGGGCCCTCGGGAAAATTAATCAAGCTATTGCCCAGAGTCACATGGTGCTGGGCTAATCTGCCGCCGACGCCGGGGATCGAACCGTGATCCCCAGATTTCGGAGTCAGTCGCCCTGGCCGCGGCGCCACACCTCTTCCACATATATACACATATCATGAAGCAGAAATAAGCAGGGTTATAGGATTCCTTTTTAAACTTACAGAAGCTCTTGAAAATAAAACAGAAGCAATGCTTTCATGTTTTGCAATGGGCAGAAATGAAGCCAGGCTCAATATTCTGAGGCAACTCAGATAGTGCGCCATAGAAATTCCTTTCTTTGGTGCACCATACAACACATCCGTCCTGTTTTAAAGCTCCTTCAAAACTGTGTACACCCTAGGTCTCCTAACACTGCATTTTGCCCCCATGTCCCTCTTCATCATCCCAGTCCGTACTATATCATTCAGGAATAAGCAGGGCTTTCAATGAGCCATGTTCTGCTAGTGCTCAGCACCAGCAGTTCTAAAAAACAGGTGCTGAGACGAGTCCCTATCCGGCTCTCCATTTTTGCTCCCACCATCAGGGTGATAAAAAATCGTAACTCTGCAGCTGTGCCACCCTTCACTGCCTTTGAGGTGATTTCAAAGAGACTTGCTATAGTACTCATCATTTCATAAATGTAGCATTTTCTATATTCTATACAACAAAGCCATAGTTGTTGCTTATTTATCTTCCACAACTAACAACCATCGGCAAAGCCAATAGCCCTGACTTGTTGTAGGTGTAATGTTACTTGTTGTATTATATATCTCTATGCAATAAATGATCAGCAAAATACCAGTGGGGCGGCACACCATGCTCAGCACAGATTTTTAGCTTGCATATTATTAAGCCATGCCTTTAATCCATTGGCCACTCCCCTTCACCCTCCGTGTTTTATGGCCCCCCATAACAACAAAAAAGCTATAACAAACAACCATTGGAACAGGCAGAAAGAAGCTGCCAGCATTGCAAGGACAAAAGAAAACTTAAGACATTTTTTTATTGTAAATACTTTTTTAATATGGTTATTCAGTTGAACATAATGTCTTCTTGTCATATATAAGGTTACAAAAATGTGTCTGACACTTTTTTATAATAACTTTTCAGTATGCTGCACAGCGGTCACACTTCTCTACAGCATAGCTTAAAGACATTGGCAAAGTCAGTATCCCTGGCTAAACACTTATAAGGTCCCAAAGAAAAGACCCATTGGCTATGCCAATGCTTGTATTGTATATTGCATATACTCACAAACAACTTCAGGTGACTGTGGCACTGAGAGCAGAACAACAAGATTTTTGTGAGGTTAGGCCTAAATGAATAGGGCAGTTTCTAAAGGGTTTGTGAACTTGTTACATTGCTGGGGTCAGGTATGAGAACCTTTCCGAAATTTCTTCCCATCTAATATTCAGTATGGAGCACCACAGAAGAAGAAAATAGGTATGCCAGAGACCGAGGGACACAACCAATTCACCAAGTTCAGGGCCCACAGGACCTGGCTGGGGGACAGCACCCTGAATTTGTCTTGCCAGATAAACAGGTTCAGAAGGTGATCTTGAATTGGTCTTGGGCCTCCTTTATTTCTGGGAAACAGGAAGTAAAGGGAATAAAATCCTGTTCCCCTATTTCCCGAACGCATTACTTCTCTGGTCCCTTTAATGGATGGGTGTCTGCCTCCAAGACCAAGGCATGAGTCGGTAAGCACGCTTTGAAGTGGGAGTAGTCTCATGGGGACGATAGGTAGGAGAGCAAAAAGTGTGGGTCACCTGGAGCTGACCCATAACATCTGGAAATGTACCTATGAACTGCAGGGCCCAAAAAGTCTTTCTCACAAGCAGCTATTAGAAGGTCTATGAGAGCAAGAGCACCAGAGAGACTGTGGAGGAATGTAAAAGTTTCCATCAGAAAGTACAATTTCACTTCCACAGAAGGCATAGTCAGTCCCAGGGGCTCCAGTACCTTTATAACTACTGCAGTGAAAGACAAAACCACCCCCAACATAGGGCCAGAGGAGTAGGAAATGTCCCCTTCTGGAGAAGTATCTATGTCACTGACATTTTGTAAAGCGAATAAAGGTTGGTATCAATACTGTAAGGAGGCTTAAGGTAATAAGCTTCAGAGTCATCCTCCTATGTGCATTGCAGTCCTTATCTGGCAAGATCAGCGAGATCTGAATCGGAATCAAAAATCTCCTCTGAACAGGGCAACCTTTCGGCCCTGGACAGAGGTTCTATAGTGGTTCATCTTTGTAGTTATCTCAGATTTTTCCCTAGCCACATGAATGACAACTTTTCCAATATACTTTGTGGCCGGTGACAGAGTTGGCTCTTTGAGCGGTGTCACCACTAAATTTAGGGTTTGTGTCAGGAGAGGCCCAAAATGACTAGGTTGCAGTGCCTTTGCCAGTTCTGACTTTGCCTTATAAGCCAGGGCCAAAGCCCTTGATGGTGCTGTCTCAAGAGTCATAGGGGTCAAAGCCTCTGGAGTTGCCAAGCCTCCAGGAATAGCCCTCCCTCTAGGGTTAGCCCAGAGTGTTGCAGGGCAATTCTGAAAAGATCCAGCACAGCTAGGCATAAGGTCTCAAACTGAGCAGGGTCAGCTGAATGACCCAGAAACTCTGGCCTCAGTTTCCGAAGTGCTGGGGGTCTCCCACCATCTGAGAGTTTAGGATGAGTGACACTGAGAGAGAGCTCTGGGCCACATTGATGATATGCAGTAAAATAGGAACTAACATCAGTGCCTTGGTTAGCACCTTCTTGTAACAAGAGAAAAGATAAATGAAGGAAAAATGTCAATGTCGTTTGTGTTTCAAAGCTGTGCCATGTCCTGAATGTGGAAGTAGATGGCCTAGGAAACCTGCATAGATCTAGAACTCACAGGATAGGGAAAAATCATAGACACTGTAATCGAGCTTGAACACTTCCTGCTCCATGAGGTGGTCCCTGTACGCAAGAAGAATTCTGCGTTCTGAGTATGAGAGGTGATGAGGAAAGTGGATGCACAATCCTGGTAATCCTCTGAGAGCAAGACACGCAAGACACTTTTTAAAAAAATAGCAGCAAAAAAGATGAACTCTCCTCATCAAGTCAACAGAATTCACAGGTTTCCAGATTTGATCCTCACAACAATCATAAGAATACAGACTATGCAAGCAATTAGGAGAGGCAATAAATGGTCACACGCCTCCGTCTGGAACTTGGCCAAATCAGACAAAATGTTGTTCTTCAATCAAACAGAGGTAGCAGAGGCATACATAGAGATACTCAAACGAGCAGGATACTGTGACCGGAAGCGCTGAAGAACAAGAAATGAAAAGTTGAGCTCAAACGTGTGTGTTGTGTCAACAATATCTGAGCCAGTCCTGCTGTACATTCTGGCAAGCGGTCGGATCGTGATGAAGCTCCCTTTAATGGAGGAAATGATGAGTGAGATACAGGTTTTGCACATTTTCTGTACAGAAGGTTGGCAAGAATTTGCTCTCTGGTGGAGATGTCTCACACAATGCACTCTGTCATATTGCCAATTCATCTGTGTCTTCTAGCCCACTTTATGGGCACGAGGGGGCATAAACAAAATTATGGAAGATTATGGTGCAGTGAATCTTTCACACAACATGCCAGGGACATCCCCATGGGGCTGCACCCTTCCATTACTACCCATATTCTATTTGCCCTCACCCACTAGAATCCTCCTCCTTCTTCTTCAAATCGTTGCTTTTTGCGCTACTCCCTCAGAAAACCTGGGGCACTCGCACTACCTAACAAAAGTACAGCTGTTTCATTACAACTATGTTTCCTTGGTGAAGGTCTAAGTAAGGACATTTTTTTTTTGTTTAATTGCTGCTGAGTAATGAACAACCCATGACCTGCATTTCTAGCAAACATTCGAGTGATGAGAATTAGTCCATGCATTTTTAAAGTACAAACATAGGCAGTAACATCTGCTAGATCAGCCTTTTATGTGTGTTAATATATACTTATGATGCATCTTAGATTAAAGAAAATCATTGCTGGTTGTTGATTTCTATGTAAAGTTCATAAGACAAATCATTTAAGCATCTGAGGATGGGGGGACTGGGCTTTTAAGTCTGAGTTGTATGTATGTATTTGTAAAGCACAAACCTAGCCAAGGAGCACTGTAGCACTACACCTTAATGGGGAGACAGGGATTTGGAAACAAAAGAAGATGGCGCATGTCACTCAGATTAACAACCTTGAATTACAAATTTTCATTTACTATGTTTACAACTGCATTTATATTTTTAGGTAAAGGAAAATCAAGGGTTTTGTCCATAATAACACAATTGTCATGGGCCGAGGCTAGGATCCAAACTCAGGTCCCCAGATTCCAGAGGCAGAAGTCCAGTCACTAGACCATATCTCCAGAAATTAGGATGGCTATTAATGGTCCATGATGGTCTGAGCTATGCCAGTATAACCACATGAGGTACATTTACGCACAGTGGGCTTTTTTCTCATTAGTAGTTGTGCCTTAATACTGCCAGTTCAAGAGTGAGTCATGTATTCACTTGCATCACTTTGCAAACCAGGTCCAATGAATTTAAATAAGAGGCAGTTCAATTGTCAGTGATTATCCTGACAACTCAGCATCAGTCGGCCATTCGTGGCTCAACTCTGCACAAATTGGGTTGGAAGAATAGCACTAGTCAGGAACCTTCAATTCTCAGACTTTAATGGTCGCTTTAATTACAATTCACCTTTGTAAGTAACTAACCTTTCCTCTAGTCATGTTCGGCATTAGAATTAGGATTTCAGATGAAAAAGCTTGCAGCACCTCGCCTACATCTCTAAAGTTTTAAGATAAATGAGAAAAGTGGCCATTTTATCTACTTCATTGACAGTCGAAGCTTCTGTATTTGATATTTTGATTATCTTCTCTATTGTAGGGTAACTACTTTAGATTGTCACAAAAATGCACTAAACATATATTAATATTTTTATGAAATGTTCAATTTGATGCTTACCAGTTCTTGAGTATCTTGGAGTAATGGTAAAAATGTAGCTTCCAAAATGGCAACTTGGTCCTTACTCAGCTTTTGCCATAGAGTAATCAGTAACATCACCACTTGTGTGGCACTTCTCAACTTTGTGAAAGCCTGAAACACCTTGCCTTGATTTTCCTCCGCAGCATCTGCCAGAGCAATTATCTGCAGAAGATACACATTTCTGTCACAATGCAACCTTCACACCTTTGATGCTAAAATTACAGCTGAGAAAACCAAACAGATCAGTGTTTTCCAAACAAACGAAACAGCAAATATTAGAACGTTTGTTTTTTGAAATGTCTTCAAATGTTTTTAGAAACAGCAATATTAATGATTGTTGTACAAATTCACGAAACTATTCCAGAATTCATATGCTTCTTCCTTTTTTGTACATTTACACTAATGTTTTTAATTCACAAACCACCCCCAGTATTCTCAAAAATCTATTAAAATTGTACATAAACAGGAATAAGCATGTTCCTTAAATCTTTTGATGTGGATTGCATCTTCTCTTATTTTTGCCTTCTTAGGCTTTAGCTGTCTCGCTGAACATTGTCCAAAATATGGATTCATATAATAAATACATAATATACATTCATTGATCAACGTTTGGACAGTTGGTTTCATCCATTGGTTTATTTAATGGTCATTCGCATGTTGTTTCTCCCAATCACAGCATACATCATGGGGCAATCAATGGGTCTGTTCACTTTGACTAACTGTACAAAGCATGGATACCCTCAAGGGTGACAAGCAGCGCTCTGCAAATCCACCTTACATTACATTATGTGCACATCCACCCAAAAAATGTTGCTTACTCATAAGTGACAAAGCTGATTCAAAGTGTACTAATTTTATTTTTTACATGCCTTTAAATATTGTCTATTTAATTTGTCTGCACATCAGGCGCCAAGTTAGATGGTGATTTTTTTTACATCCTTTTTAATTTCACTCATAGTGTGTTTAAATAACATTCTAATATTGTAGCTGGCTGTGATTTGAGTGCGTTGTTAGTTGGGCATATATTCTTGTCCCCTCCACGAATAATAATAAAATGCATGGCGCAACTGCAAGTTTTGTTGCTTAAAAAACACATTACTTGTAAAATAGCCACATAAGTGCTTTTTTTTTTCAATGAATTCAAATATTTTATTGTCAACATATAACTTTCAGGTTTAAATGGTGGCAACATTTCTGACTTTTTTTTTACTCTTTATTTGTGCACCATATGTCTGAATCAAAAAACATATAAAAAATAAGCATCGCATTAGCAAGCCAAGGAGAGACCTCATGGCTTTGGCCTTGCTTGTTTTTTCTTGTCATGAAAAAACGATGATGTTCTGTGCAGAACATGAAATGCACACTTACGCCATTATTTTTTAGGTTTCTTTATGTTTGCATTTAGAGTGGCATAATCTATTGTAAGTGCAGCTGAAATGTCCTTGTGAAAAACACAACTAAGAATTCCGATGGATCACTTATCTACAGCGACCGGGCCTATCGGAATTTTGAGGTCACTCACAATCAAAGCCATCAAGCTTCTCTCAAGTCCCTGAACTTTCACTTTATCCTCAATATTCAAGACTAAGGGCCTGATTTAGAATTCAGCGGATGTCTTACTCTGCCACAAATATGATGGATATCCCGTCCGTCTATTACAAGTTCATTATATCCAGTGGCACTTGTAATATGACGGACTGGATATCTGTCACGTGTGTGACGGAGGAAACCCTCCGCTCACTCTCTAAAAAAAAAAATGTTTTCTATTTTTCTTTTATCAGTGCATTATGTGGATTACCACAAATCAGTATATTATATCAGGGGTGTCCATACTTAAATTTAGTAGGGCCAGATCCTTACTTGATTTTCTGAACTTCCCCACAACAATACTGCACATACAATTAATCTAAATGGAATACATTTACATAGTCAAAGGTTAAGCTAAATATCTGTCATGGATCTGGAGATTCTCAAACTACAGTGGAGTCCTCATTTGCAGATTATTTAATGGGGCAGATATATAAAGGAGTTTTCGCTTGAAAAATGCTAAACACCACTGAAGACCTTGGAGAAGGCTAACCTCAAGTATGGACGACATGGAACAATGACAAGATTAAGAAAATGAGAGCATATATCTGCATACTACAACGCAACTGGAGAAAACTGTGGGATGCTAGAGGCAAGCCACTACCACATCATTATAACAAAGCACAAATCAGAACTACAAAAAGACAACACTACTCCACACACAGAATGCCCATCAAAAGAACTACATAAGATTCCAGAATAATTCCATAACTGTGCAACAATTCAGAAACAGCACGTTCTCAAGCCTTCTGTGAAAAAACTTCCAAAGAGCTCGTCTGAAATATTGAACTAAGAAAGGGTCATTCCTAGAAAAAACAATTTACACTCCACTTCCATAGAACAAGACCACCACAGAGATAGACACTTTGAAGTCACTCTTTGAATGACTTCTACAAACCTTTCAAGGCAAACAGGCCCTCACTCAGTATGGTCATCAAATTCTGCCCCTGCCACAAAATAATTTTTAAGGTATTCTGCTGAGGAAGTAGTTAGATGTTTGTTAAATAAACACTTACAACAAGGATCCTTCCCATCTGAGTTGAAGACCTTCTACATGAAACTACTTGCCTAAAAGAAGAATCATGACCCTTTCAACACGGCAAAATATCAACAGTTATAAACAGCCTAATACCCGGTAAATTGATTGAAAGAGTTGTTTTTTCTCATTTTCCAACTTCACTGAAGAAAATAAACTGCTGTCAGATCAACAGTCTGGATGAAACCAAGCATAGGCTCAGAATTATCTATTACATTCATATGGGATGTCCTTAAATTCACTGATGAAAAGAACGATGTAGCTGCACAACTACTACTCGACTCAACAGCAACAATCAACACCGTTCACCACCAAGTGGTGCTGCTCAGACTGTAAGATCTCAACCTATGCGACTACACTTCACCTTTTACATCGGCCCCTCACACCCCACCAATCCACCATATCTACTCTTTTAGTCAATCTACACATAATACCCTTGATGGATCTGAATAAGTCTTTCAACCTGACATGCTACAATTATGCGGATGACACACAAATCATCTTAACATTGGGCAATCTTAAAGACTAAATTTCAAAAGACAAATGATAGAGTGCACACCTTTCCTTTTCTGTTCAGTTTGTTTTTTAAATACATTTTTTCATATGACCATCTTTGTTGAAAACTGCTCAAAGACCAGTTCTTGACATGCAGGGCCTGACTCATGCTCCGTCCCAAGCAGTGATAAATGGGGTACAGAAGGTGCTTTTCATGGGTGGGTTTTCGTGAGGAGATTACAGGATTGTTTAATTATTTTCCAAAGGGGGTTGAACCTGTACATGGGTAAACTGCTAAACGCTTCGAAAAAGTTTAAGAACATTTAAATGCATACTGTCATAATGTTGGTAATGTTTCACTAAGCGCTGATGGTTTATTTTGACACTACAGCTACCCCTGACGAAGGGCAAGGGTCCCGAAATGCATTGGGTGAGAGTGAATATACTTATGGTTACCCTAGAATATTAAGTGAATTGTAAAGAGTCGCTGGAAAACGCCTGGATGGGCATTTCTTTTGTACTTAAATTTTGGAACCACTTGGCCTCCGTAGAAAAATTCGAGATTAACGTTGATCAATGGATTGAATAAAAATGGATTGAGATACAAAAATGGATTACAGTGGATTACTATGGTTCAGATGGAATTACATTATTTAACGCATATTCGTGTGGCTGTGCGGCTTGAGGCTGAGCGCGATGGTGCAACAGTTCAATCTTAAAGACCACCATGCGTCAAGCCTAGATGACTGCCTCTGCACCACTCATGCATGGATGAATAAACAACAACAACTAACACCATAAAAACAGAGATGAGAACATCTGGACAGTAGTACAAATATCATTCTACCACCATACAGACCAAATAAATTGATACTCAGTCATCCAAATCAAGAGAAGTGAGGAACCAACGGGGGACCATGTAGTCAGACTGTCCCTGATTTCACACGCCAACAAAGTAATTAGAAACACTTTTTACACAATGAAAACATTGAGCTATATCTTCCATACCTTAGATACCAACAAAAGCTACAATCTAAGCTCACATGTGTGTTCTGCAATGTAGACTATGTCAACAGCCTTTACCGAGGGACCATGTGCTTTCTTATATGCAATCTCAAATGAATCTAGAATGTTGCAGCTAGACTACTCATCCACTTACACTTCAAGGAAGACATGGCACCAGTCTTGCAAGCATCAACAGTCCTTCACCGCTGGAAGGTGTATCCCATATAGCACTCCACTCCACCTTTTTGCCTATCAATAAGCGTAGTCAAATTTGTATGTTCATAGGTAGCTGTTTATTCCAACAGTATGCAGTTTCATGAACAAATTCATTGAATCAAATCTTCAATTTCAGTTTTTGTGATTGAAATCATTTACGTAGTACGCTTTTGTGGGGTCACAGGGTTATTAAGCCCCAATGCATTTCGGGACTATCCCTTCTTCAGGGGGTTCTCCCTGTAAACTAAAATGCGGGCTCTTAATATCCTCAGAGCTAAAATGCGTCAGATCAAAAGTAAAAAATGACTGTCTAGTAAACATATTAACTCCAAAACTGCGGGCTCTTAATATCCTTAGAGCTAAAATGCGTCAGATCAAAAGTCAGATCAAAAGTAAAAAATGACTGTCTAGAAAACATATTAACTCCAAAACTGTGTGTTAGACATGCGATTAGTGAGCTTTTCAAGAATTGGTGCTCATTATATATTGCTAGCGTATCAAATTGTCTTTGAAGGAAATCGCATGTCTAACTTTGTAACAACCACTATGTCGGTTAGGTGAACTTCGTGGGTTATTCATGATATGAGTGAAATAAAACGGTATATTATACTGTCCCCTCCAGTTGTGCTTGCGTGCTCGAATATCATGGGATAAACGCACCTAGTTAAACCAATATCGGTGAGTGACTGAAGTGCAACCCTTAGAGAATAAGCCAACACGTGTTATACTAAGACCGTCCGAAATAGTACCAACAGTGCATTAGTAATACTTGCAAGCTCGAGTGTCATAAGAAAAACATGAGCGAACCAGTGTGAAAGACATAATGCCAAACTCAACGAGTGTCGATAAGTGCCTGGAGTGCCACCCTTAGAAAATACGCCAATGCGTGTTATGCTAAGACCATCCAAAATAGTACTAACAGTACATTCGTTGTACGGGTAATTCAATAATGGGCTGCGGCTATGCGTAGCCTTAAAATGGAAAGGAGACATTTCAAACGGTCGTACCTGTTTCCTCCCGCCAAACTCTAATCTGTATCTCGCGTACCATGTTTGGTCTTCAGTATCCCGGAAGTAGAGAAAAGCCAACCCGGAAGTGAATAAATAGCATTCGTGAGACCATGACATAAACACAAAAGAAGGACCCTAAAGTGAATACTAGGTTCTTACTGCAAGTGAATCACCGTACATCGAGAACAATAAAGATTTACAAGCAAACGATTCGGGGAACTACCAGCAAAAGCAAACACTCTGCAAAAGTATATGTTACTAACATAATAATTGCAACATTAAATAAAGCATTTAGAAAAACAAAACTTGTTTGTTGCATAATTGGGTAGATTTCATGTAGAAAAGAGAGCGAAATATATCTATCAACATACGTTTCATGTGGTATACATGACAGCACAAAGGTACGAAATAATGTAGGTACAAAAATAATATGCATTGTTATAGATAACAGTTAAATTCTACATGGTCATTCAGGCCTTTTGGATGTAACAAATCCAATTTATAAATCCAGAATAATTCTCTTTGTAATAGGAATTTCCTATTGTCTCTTCCTTCTTTAGGTTGGATTTGCTTCAAGATCAAAAAGCGAAGTTGACTGATATTGTGTTTTAGTTTATTAAAATGTGTTGCAATAACCGATTTGGGATTGTTTAATCTTATATTGCTTTTGTGTTCCGTTAATCGGGTTTTAATTTTACGTTCAGTTTTCCCCACATATGTGAGTCCACAAGGGCATTTTAATAAATATACCACAAAGTTGGTGTCACAAGTCGCCGTAACATGTAACTTAATAGGAATACCCTGTGTTGAATGCCTCAAGATAGTGCCTTTTATGATGTTATTGCAACTGCCACAGTTCAAACATGGGTTAGTGGCCTTATATGTGTCTTTCAAGTCTGAATTTTTGCGGTTCAATAATTGTTGCAGGTTCACTGTGCGTTGGTATGCAAATATTGGACACTGTTCAAAAATACCGTTAAAATCCGTTTCTGCCTGTAACATTGGCCAATATTTTTTGATTGTTTGTTTAATTTTTTGGCTTTTGGTCGAGTATTTTGACACAAATACACTCCGTTCTTGTTGTACATCTAAGTTCCTTCTAGGATTCAGTAATTCCTGTCTACTTTTTTTATTGGCTCTTTCGCTGGCTTGTTGTAAAATTGCATCCGGATATGCTCGTTGTTTGAATTTGGTCATCAACTTGTCTTTATTTTCCTGATACAATTCTTCAGTAGACGATATTCTTCTAATTCTGAGCAGTTGTGAATACGGTAGATGTTGCTTCAAACTCATTTGGTGGAAACTTGAGAAATGAAGGAAATTATTCCTGTCTGTGCTTTTGCTATACACTGAAGTGATGAGTCTCTGCTCCACAATCTTAATTTCTACATCTAGGAAAGCAATCTTGTGTTTATCCATGGTGTGCGTAAATTGAATGTGGTCATCAATGTGATTAAGCGCATGAATTGCTTCCAGTAACTCATTTTCTGAGCCTTTCCAAATTAAGAATATATCATCTATGTATCGTAGGACACAGGAGTGCGACCGACATTATAATTTACATTATCACCAGTCTTGCAAGCCCTTCATTGGCTACCTATAGTTAGGTAATCAGTGTTCAAAGCACTATGTATCATACACATAGCATCCAAAGGTAAAATGACTATCATATGTACAAGTGAAGTTTAAAAAACAATCACAAAACACAGGACTCTAAGTTTGAGATTAGGACTACCAATCATTATATCCCCCATGAAAAGAAATCCATAAGCAGTTCCACATTATCAGTCCAAGCGGCAATAATCTGAAACTCCTTGCCAAGCAAAATATGAAATGTATACAAAAGCACATGAAATTCAGAATAAAGGTGAAAACCTGGCTGTTTCTGAGATCAACCTTAGACTAGTGGTCCTATCAAACAGCCTGGAGCTACAACCAACCAACAGTATACACAGCCCTCAGCTATCAACACCCTTGGGCACCTGCTGACAAATTGACCACAGAAACAGATAACTAATCACCATACCTTCCTTTTACAACAGTTCACCTCTACTTATTATGCAATCATGATATTGCCCATGAGTGAGATGTAATCAAGCAGGCACCAGTTAAACAGGTAGGTAATGAATAAAGAGATCTGCTACACATTGCTAGGCACTGAATGACTAAAACAGTCCAAATCTGCAGGTCCCGAATACCCATATATTCTGACCATTACTTATAGTGTGAACCTATAAAAGCAATCATATAAAAGCAGAGGTAACCAAGTCAGGGGCGTCGTGAACTCCCACTTTAGCAGCTTAAACAGGGGGTGGAGTTCTGGATGGGCCTCTTCTGGCTGCTGCTCGGCAGACAAAGGCTCTTAAATATTATGAAAGGAGGGCGGTTGGTTGGTTGAGTGAGTGAAATGATAGGTGGATGGGTGGGTGAATGGGTGGATGCATGAATGAGTGAAGAGATGGATGTAAGGATGGATGAGTGCAAGAATGAATGGATAGGTGAAGTGGAGGGTGGAGAAATGGATACATGTGTGGATAGATGGATAAGTAAAAGAATCGATGGATGAATGAAAGAGTGGGTGGATGAATGAAAGGGTGAATGGATGGGTGAGTGAAAGGGTGGATGAATGATTAGAAAAGATGGAGCGATTAGTGAACGTGTGGATGGATGAGTGGAGTGAAAGGGTGGATAGATGGATGGAATGAAAGGGTGGATGGATAGATGGATGGATTAGAAAAAGAAGGGACACTGTGATCCTCTCAACTTTAGAAGCTACAGCAGGGTGAAGTTCTTGATGGTCCTCTCTTGGCAGACAAAGGGGAGTTATTGAGTGAAAAGATAGACAGATGGATGTGCGAGTGAACGAGTAGATGGATGGGTGAGTAAAAGGATGGATGGGTGAGTAAAAGGATAAGTGGATGGGTAGATGGGTAGAATAATTACTTAAAGGCTGTATGAGTGAAAGAAGGGTTAGATGAGTGAAAGAGTGGATGGATGAAAGATTGGATGAGTGAAAGAAAGGATTGATGAGTGAACGGGAGGGTGAATGGATTGATAGTTGAGATGAGTGAAAAGGAAGATGAACAGATGGGTGGAGCGAAAGAGTAGTCTGATGCATGGAGTGAAAAGGTGGATAGATGAGTGAAAGGATGGATGGATCAGTGAAAAGATTGATGGAGGAGTGAAAGGATTGATGGATGAGTGCAAGTGTGGATGAGTGCAAGTGTGGATGAGTGAAAGAATGGATAGGTGAGTGAAGGGGAGGGTGGATGGATGTGTGAAAGAATGGATGGATGAGTGAAAGGGAGGGTAGGTGGATGGACGGATGAGTGAAAGCATGGATGGGTGAGTGAAAGGGTAAATGGATTGATGGGTGTTTAGGTGGAAGGATGGGTGAAAGGATGGATGATTGAATGGCTGAGTGAAAGGATGGATAGATGAATGAGTGAAAGGGAGGATGGATGGATGGATTGATGGAGTGCAGGATGGCCCAAGTGTCACACTGCCTGTTATTGCAACGCTGACGCAGTTTGCTGCAACATATTGTACCATGTGATCCTTTCTTGCATAGTAAATACAGGCCTTGTGAGATAAGCTTGAAATTAATGCTTATCACTCAAAGTCTAAATACAGGAAAGTTACTAAACTCTTGCCCACGAATCCTCTGCGTCCTCCATTGCCAGAAGAATATTGAAGAGATGCATTCTATGAAACTACCAACCCTTCCAAGATGGAAAGATATCGATTACAAGGCTCATAAATTGGATAACTGATGCCTTCACTGAACTTCTTCTAGAAAATCACTGCAACGAAGGGGAAAGGTAACATGGTTCAACGGATTGTTAACAAATGTAATGGATGCTGAAGAAGGGTGGGTTTGGAATAGTAATAAAAGCACTTCTTTTAGCTTTGAAATAGACTAGGAAATAAATGTCAGTCTTTAAAAAATGTGTTGTGTGACACGCTCCCAAGCTTACAGACAGTTTCCAAAAGGTGTCTTCTGATTAGCAGAAGAAATGCTAGGTAACATGTTGAATCTGAGGTGAACAAACTTAAAAAGGAGGTGCAAATCCATGCGAAAAAACAGTAGAAATCAACAGAAAGGCACTGGAAGGTCCATTTGAAAAAAGGATGGTTTGCAGTGGAAATATCCTCTTTAGAGTTCCCATATTTACAGACTGAGCAGCCCACATGCCACAGAGAGAGGTATTGTCTGTGATAATCTAAGCTCGCAGACACGCCATCTGAGAGAT
This sequence comes from Triturus cristatus, assembly GCF_964204655.1. NCBI lineage: Eukaryota > Metazoa > Chordata > Amphibia > Caudata > Salamandridae > Triturus > Triturus cristatus. Next base: position 497,630,803 of record NC_140588.1, read on the forward strand.
TCCACGTTTCGAAAATTGTATACCACAGCCTGTGAACAGGAACAGAAAACAGGGACCAAAACGTTTCTTCTCTCCGGCTCAATTTTTCAAGGTGACTGAAATTTCTTAAGGCAGTTTACATGGTGCAATTCATCTTTAAGGAGCGAACACTCGGATAACTTAAGTAACCCCACTGGCATTCAGACTTTAAAAGAGGCAAACGCTCCGCTCAAAATATCCCAGGCCTACAAGCAAGGCCAAGCAGCTGTTAGCATTTGGGTCAAAAAGAATAATGTTAATGTGCAACACTGGCACAATCGAGGCCAGAGACCAGGGAATTCGAGGCATAGGAAACATCAGGAAGTGATCAACACAAAAGCTGTTTCAAGAGAAAAGTGTACCAGTCGAGGCATTTCTGGTTTAAAAATGCAAAATTGCTGACAATAAAAGCAACAAAGTTCAACTCTGTGCAAAACTCCTACTTTATGACTATCAGAAAGGTGAAGAAATTGTGTCTGTAGTTGTTAGCAACCACTGAACGATAAAATTCCAAGTAATAAAGCAATGAGACAATTATCAATGTTAAAGAGTCAGACACCTAAAAACAACCTTGAAATGAATCTAAAGTTTTTATTAATTTAATATTGTCGAAGTACGCAATAAAATTGGTAAATGGAAAAAAGGTATTCGTTGTACGTACGACAGAACTACCTTTCCTAACGCCACTCATGCTCAGTTCTCCTCGTAATACATAGTCCTCTGTAAGGCATGTAAAAATTAAGTTATATTATAAGAGCTTTTTAAAAGTAAATCTGTTTTAATATAAAAGTTTAACTCCAAATACACAGCAACTATACAGCATTTTCAGTTTACACCACCAGAAGCAGTCCTATAGAAATACGGAAAAACAAGTTAAAATTACATGTAAATGAAAGATAAGATTGTCTGGATACAGCACAGGAACCTCCAGGTACCTCAGCCACTTGTAAACTTTTGGTGGAAAAGTACGAAAGTTACACCTTTTACTCGCACTGGCACCCCTTGCACATTGTCTAAACCAAATGGAGTGACACTGTTACCTTAGAAGGGCTGAATCAATGCCAGACTTTCAGCATATCCATATGAGAAAGGTATATACAATTATTCTAACTAAGAAGCCCTGAATAGTAATGGTAATACTGAAATTATAACATCTATCCGACCATTCCAAGCCAATGGTTGATACGCCTTCTCTTAATACTAAAACAAAAAAACATTTGCTCTGAATGACTGCCTAGAACTGAAAAGCAATCATAAAAAACTTGAATGTCTACAACCACTATGGAAAAAAGGCATTGGCAACCCCACTTGGTCTGCCTTGCATTTCGAATCCTAAATATATATTTTTTGAACGTTTCTATAGTAAAAAATAAAATAGTGATTTATTTTTGTATACATCACATCCATGAGATAGCTAATTTAATATGTTTTAATTCAGTGTGATTAATAGTTCCTCATGCACTGCAATACAAGAACTCCACAAGAGGAGGAATGATACACCAAAATGAAATTGCATTTAGTGACCGAGTTATACTCCCAGGGGTGGAGCCAAAACTCACTTTAGGGAAGTGGATTATTAACTGGGGTGAATAAGTGTGCAAATGAGACAGGCAAGAAAGCTATTCAATCAAACGATGGAGCTAACCCAAAGACCACTATATGCATAGATTTTAATGTATTAGAGAAATTAACAAAGATCAGAATAATCTTCTCTCCAGCATCTACAGAGAATTCGACTCAGGTAGGAGCACAAGATTTGAATTTACTGCAACATGGAAATACATCAAGGATACATTGGGTTCTAACGGAGGAACAATACCTGTGTTATTGGAACTTCTGCCACCTTTGATACAGACCAGCATCTCAATCTGTTCTAAAGACTCCAATCTACAAGCATTCAAGGTAGTATCATTTGATAACAGATTCCTGCTTCTCACCTTTGTTAACCCTTTCCCTCGACTGCAGATGTCTCTCAGAGGTCCACCATCGCCCCAATAATCATTAACAATCAAGACCTTTCTCTTTCCCATGGCTTAATCACATCTCCTCTGGAAACTGCTTTTAGCGCCCGGACGCCCCTTCGTTGGGGCAGCTGTGCGCTCTATAAATGATTTTAACATAACATAACATAACAAACACACTAGACTACTATCCAGTGCTGGTCTCCTTTATCAACTTCAGCTGCTACCACTATGCAGATTACATAGAAATCGCACTAAAACGTCAAGGTCCATCAGAGTTATATTCCTGTTCCTTCAGCCAATGTCTCACAGAGGTGCAATACTTGATGTAAATCAATCACCTCAAACTAAACACCTCCAAAAGTGAGATATTAGCTGGTGGTAAACTGATTTCCTAAGACCCACTTATCATCTGGCCAAAATATTTTGGGCTACCTTGTTAGCAATCAGTCACTACAAGTACAAAATCTAGGTGTGACACACACCTCTAATTGATTTTGTAAATAAGTTAAGTTACGGAGGGACCCTTTAACCTGATGAGAAGGTATTGCCACCATCAACATTGTACTCTCTTTACTAGAATAAGCCAACAGTATATACCTCAGAGCAACTCCCATGTGGATTTGTAGTTACAGACAATGCTTTAAATGGGCCGGCACTCACCGGTACTGAGTACCGGCACTTTTTTATTTTCTCCCCTTGAGTACCGGGACCTTTCCTCGGAAAAGGAGAGTACCAGCACTCATAATGGCCTGGTTTTTATGCGGTTGGTGCTCCGGTCCTGAGCTCCATCCTTGGCAGCTCTGTTTGCACGGCCTGCAATTGGTTAAAGCGCCTTTCAAACGGAGCTGAAGCCTGGGCTGCGCTGGTTCCTAAGCACCAGCACAACATAGAATCAAGTTAGCAAGGAGCAGCTCATCTTCAGTAAAACACAGTGCTGCATGTGCCTCTCTGGAGTGAAAGGTGGAGTATCGCTGCAGGGTGTCTTTCAGAGGGGGTCGGAAGGTATCTATTAAAATCTAATAGGCGCGAGTGGGGGCCACATTGTTCCGGGCATGCAGCTTGTTAGCATACCCACTGTTTTAAACGCCCGCAAATCTTCGCCCATCAACAATTTAGATGAAAGGGATTTGCATGAAACAAAATCCCTGCCTTCTAGATTAAATCAATGCATTCATGCTTTTTTTAAAAAAAACAGCAGCACTAGTACTGATTCTTAAGTGTGGCATTTATTGATAAACATTTGTTTTATAACCATAAACTTAGGTAAGTACTATGTAAATGGTTAGACATTTTTACAATGCATGCATATTTTTTGCATACAAAGCTTAGAAAGATAAAAAACATAGCCCCGCCCCTTGCCCCGGCCCAAGCTCCACCCCAATCCACTGCTCATTTTTGGTGAGTACCTGCACTTATTTTTTTCCATTTAAAACACTGGTTACAGACAATCCAGAATGCAGCGGTGAGACAACTCAATAAGGTTGTGCATTTAACTTGCACTTCCTTCTCTACAATGGCTGTCAGTGGTTAGATTAGATGAATTACCTTCAAATGATTGTGCATTGTTCATCATGCCATTCAAAACTAAAATGTACAATTCCCTCAGAAAAAAACTACGACCAAACCAGAACCCTCTTACCTATGCTTGAACCACTCCTATCTTCCTCTTCCTTTAATAAATCTCATACAGAACCTGCATCTTAATCTAAGCTATGGACCTCACTACAAATAAAAATCAAATCAGGTGTTTGTTAAGCGCGACTACTCACGCGTAAGGGTCTCAAGGCGCTGGAGGGTGTGGGTGGGGTTCGCAGTTTCCAGTCCATCAAGGAGGGGGTCTGTCGAAGAGCCAGGTTTTGAGGTTTCTTGCGAAGATGGGGAGCGATGTTATCTGTCTGAGGTGGAGCGGAAGGTCGTTCCAGGCTCTGGCCGCGCGGAAGGAGAAGGCGCGGCCTCCCGATCTGGTCTTTCTGGTGCGGGGGACCACAGCGTAGGAGAGCTGGGCTGATCGTAGGGTCCTTTGGGGTGCGTGGAATTTGAGTCGGCTATTCAGGTATGCTGGTCCGGTGTCGTGGAGGGACTTGTGAGCGTGGGTTAGCATCTTGAAGGTGACTCTAGCTTCGATGAGGAGCCAGTGGAGTGTGCGCAGGTGCTGGGAGATGTGGCAGTGTCTTGGCAGTTTGAGGACCAGTCTTGCGGCAGCGTTTTGGATGTTCTGTAGCTTGCGGGTGAGGTTTTTGTTTATTCCGGCATAGAGTGCGTTGCTGTAGTCGAGCCTGCTGGTGACCAGGGCGTGAGTGACAGTCTTTCTGTGTTCGAGGGGGATCCATTTGAAGGTATATTATAAGAGCTTTTTAAAAGTAAATCTGTTTTAATATAAAAGTTTAACTCCAAATACACAGCAACTATACAGCATTTTCAGTTTACACCACCAGAAGCAGTCCTATAGAAATACGGAAAAACAAGTTAAAATTACATGTAAATGAAAGATAAGATTGTCTGGATACAGCACAGGAACCTCCAGGTACCTCAGCCACTTGTAAACTTTTGGTGGAAAAGTACGAAAGTTACACCTTTTACTCGCACTGGCACCCCTTGCACATTGTCTAAACCAAATGGAGTGACACTGTTACCTTAGAAGGGCTGAATCAATGCCAGACTTTCAGCATATCCATATGAGAAAGGTATATACAATTATTCTAACTAAGAAGCCCTGAATAGTAATGGTAATACTGAAATTATAACATCTATCCGACCATTCCAAGCCAATGGTTGATACGCCTTCTCTTAATACTAAAACAAAAAAACATTTGCTCTGAATGACTGCCTAGAACTGAAAAGCAATCATAAAAAACTTGAATGTCTACAACCACTATGGAAAAAAGGCATTGGCAACCCCACTTGGTCTGCCTTGCATTTCGAATCCTAAATATATATTTTTTGAACGTTTCTATAGTAAAAAATAAAATAGTGATTTATTTTTGTATACATCACATCCATGAGATAGCTAATTTAATATGTTTTAATTCAGTGTGATTAATAGTTCCTCATGCACTGCAATACAAGAACTCCACAAGAGGAGGAATGATACACCAAAATGAAATTGCATTTAGTGACCGAGTTATACTCCCAGGGGTGGAGCCAAAACTCACTTTAGGGAAGTGGATTATTAACTGGGGTGAATAAGTGTGCAAATGAGACAGGCAAGAAAGCTATTCAATCAAACGATGGAGCTAACCCAAAGACCACTATATGCATAGATTTTAATGTATTAGAGAAATTAACAAAGATCAGAATAATCTTCTCTCCAGCATCTACAGAGAATTCGACTCAGGTAGGAGCACAAGATTTGAATTTACTGCAACATGGAAATACATCAAGGATACATTGGGTTCTAACGGAGGAACAATACCTGTGTTATTGGAACTTCTGCCACCTTTGATACAGACCAGCATCTCAATCTGTTCTAAAGACTCCAATCTACAAGCATTCAAGGTAGTATCATTTGATAACAGATTCCTGCTTCTCACCTTTGTTAACCCTTTCCCTCGACTGCAGATGTCTCTCAGAGGTCCACCATCGCCCCAATAATCATTAACAATCAAGACCTTTCTCTTTCCCATGGCTTAATCACATCTCCTCTGGAAACTGCTTTTAGCGCCCGGACGCCCCTTCGTTGGGGCAGCTGTGCGCTCTATAAATGATTTTAACATAACATAACATAACAAACACACTAGACTACTATCCAGTGCTGGTCTCCTTTATCAACTTCAGCTGCTACCACTATGCAGATTACATAGAAATCGCACTAAAACGTCAAGGTCCATCAGAGTTATATTCCTGTTCCTTCAGCCAATGTCTCACAGAGGTGCAATACTTGATGTAAATCAATCACCTCAAACTAAACACCTCCAAAAGTGAGATATTAGCTGGTGGTAAACTGATTTCCTAAGACCCACTTATCATCTGGCCAAAATATTTTGGGCTACCTTGTTAGCAATCAGTCACTACAAGTACAAAATCTAGGTGTGACACACACCTCTAATTGATTTTGTAAATAAGTTAAGTTACGGAGGGACCCTTTAACCTGATGAGAAGGTATTGCCACCATCAACATTGTACTCTCTTTACTAGAATAAGCCAACAGTATATACCTCAGAGCAACTCCCATGTGGATTTGTAGTTACAGACAATGCTTTAAATGGGCCGGCACTCACCGGTACTGAGTACCGGCACTTTTTTATTTTCTCCCCTTGAGTACCGGGACCTTTCCTCGGAAAAGGAGAGTACCAGCACTCATAATGGCCTGGTTTTTATGCGGTTGGTGCTCCGGTCCTGAGCTCCATCCTTGGCAGCTCTGTTTGCACGGCCTGCAATTGGTTAAAGCGCCTTTCAAACGGAGCTGAAGCCTGGGCTGCGCTGGTTCCTAAGCACCAGCACAACATAGAATCAAGTTAGCAAGGAGCAGCTCATCTTCAGTAAAACACAGTGCTGCATGTGCCTCTCTGGAGTGAAAGGTGGAGTATCGCTGCAGGGTGTCTTTCAGAGGGGGTCGGAAGGTATCTATTAAAATCTAATAGGCGCGAGTGGGGGCCACATTGTTCCGGGCATGCAGCTTGTTAGCATACCCACTGTTTTAAACGCCCGCAAATCTTCGCCCATCAACAATTTAGATGAAAGGGATTTGCATGAAACAAAATCCCTGCCTTCTAGATTAAATCAATGCATTCATGCTTTTTTTAAAAAAAACAGCAGCACTAGTACTGATTCTTAAGTGTGGCATTTATTGATAAACATTTGTTTTATAACCATAAACTTAGGTAAGTACTATGTAAATGGTTAGACATTTTTACAATGCATGCATATTTTTTGCATACAAAGCTTAGAAAGATAAAAAACATAGCCCCGCCCCTTGCCCCGGCCCAAGCTCCACCCCAATCCACTGCTCATTTTTGGTGAGTACCTGCACTTATTTTTTTCCATTTAAAACACTGGTTACAGACAATCCAGAATGCAGCGGTGAGACAACTCAATAAGGTTGTGCATTTAACTTGCACTTCCTTCTCTACAATGGCTGTCAGTGGTTAGATTAGATGAATTACCTTCAAATGATTGTGCATTGTTCATCATGCCATTCAAAACTAAAATGTACAATTCCCTCAGAAAAAAACTACGACCAAACCAGAACCCTCTTACCTATGCTTGAACCACTCCTATCTTCCTCTTCCTTTAATAAATCTCATACAGAACCTGCATCTTAATCTAAGCTATGGACCTCACTACAAATAAAAATCAAATCAGGTGTTTGTTAAGCGCGACTACTCACGCGTAAGGGTCTCAAGGCGCTGGAGGGTGTGGGTGGGGTTCGCAGTTTCCAGTCCATCAAGGAGGGGGTCTGTCGAAGAGCCAGGTTTTGAGGTTTCTTGCGAAGATGGGGAGCGATGTTATCTGTCTGAGGTGGAGCGGAAGGTCGTTCCAGGCTCTGGCCGCGCGGAAGGAGAAGGCGCGGCCTCCCGATCTGGTCTTTCTGGTGCGGGGGACCACAGCGTAGGAGAGCTGGGCTGATCGTAGGGTCCTTTGGGGTGCGTGGAATTTGAGTCGGCTATTCAGGTATGCTGGTCCGGTGTCGTGGAGGGACTTGTGAGCGTGGGTTAGCATCTTGAAGGTGACTCTAGCTTCGATGAGGAGCCAGTGGAGTGTGCGCAGGTGCTGGGAGATGTGGCAGTGTCTTGGCAGTTTGAGGACCAGTCTTGCGGCAGCGTTTTGGATGTTCTGTAGCTTGCGGGTGAGGTTTTTGTTTATTCCGGCATAGAGTGCGTTGCTGTAGTCGAGCCTGCTGGTGACCAGGGCGTGAGTGACAGTCTTTCTGTGTTCGAGGGGGATCCATTTGAAGGTCTCACGTAGGAGGCGGAGGGTGTGGAAGCAGGAGGACGAGACGGAGTTGATCTGGCAGTCAATTTTGAGCTCTGAGTCCAGGATGATTCCCAGGTTGCGTGTGTGGTCCGTGGGGGTGGGCGGGCTTCCGAGGGCGGGGGGCCACCAGGTGTCGTTCCAGGCATCTGGGTTTGGGCCCATGATGAGTACTTCCGTTTTGTTGGTGTTTAGTTGTAGGCAGCAGTTTTTCATCCATTTGGCGACAACTTCCAAGCCTTCTCGAAAGTTGTGTCTGGCGGTGATGGGTTCGTTGAATAGGGAGAGGATGAGTTGGGTGTCGTCTGCGTATGACACAATGTTGAGTCCGTAGGTTCTGACGATGGGGGCGAGCGGAGCCATGTAGACGTTGAAGAGCGTAGGGCTGAGGGAGGACCCCTGGGGGACTCCGCAGGTGGTAGGTGTAGGGTTCGAGAGGAAAGGGGAGAGACTGACCCGCTGCGTTCTGCCGGAGAGAAAGGAGCGGATCCAGTCGAGGGCTTTGTCTTGGATCCCTGCGTCATGGAGTCTGCGTATTAGTGTGGTGAGAGACTATGTCGAACGCCGCTGAGAGGTCGAGGGGGATGAGGGCTGCTGTTTCTCCTTTGTCCAGTAAGGTACGGATGTCGTCTGTTACGGCGAGGAGGGCGGTTTCCGTACTGTGTTTTTTTCTGAAGCCGGATTGGGAGGAGTCGAGGATGTTGTGCTCTTCGATGAATGTGGCGAGTTGGCTGTTGATGGCTTTCTCGATTACGTTCGCTGGGAACGGGAGCAGGGAGATGGGTCTGTAGTTTTTGAGGTCGGTGGGGTCCGCCGAGGGTTTCTTCAGGAGGGGGTTGATCTCAGCGTGTTATAAGTCGTCAGGGAACGAGACGGTTGCCAGGGAGCGGTTGATGGTGTGGCAGAGCATGGGTGCAAATGGTTTTGGTGGCTCTGTTGAAAATGTGGTGGGGGCAGGGGTCTGTAGGGGCCCCAGAGTGAATTGACTTCATCGTCTTCAGTGTGTCTTCGGTGGTGAGGGCGGTCCAGTTGTCGATCGCTGGCTTCAGGGTGTCGGGGGTGGTTGGTGAGAGTTTAGTTTGTTGGTTGTCTTCATCGAAGTTGTCGTAGATGCTCTTGATTTTGTGGTGGAAAAATGTGCTGAGTTTGTCGCAGAGGTCTTGTGAGGGAGGGATGTCGGTGGACTCGCTGGTGGGTTGGGCGAACTCCTTGATGATGTTGAAGATTTCTTTGATGTTTGATTTTAGGTCTGACTGCTAAAAGTACAATAAGAAGTCCAGAGAGAGAGGGCTGGGCTTTGGGTCTGCTCGCTTCAAGCATTTGTATGCGTCTTTCATTGTTTCTCATTGCTTGGATGTGCTGTGCATCAAAGCAATCAAGGCAAAGGAATTTTGAGTATGGTTTCATTTTCCCCTTTGTGTTCTCTTTAGGTTTTGGTGGTGGAGACTCTAGAAGACTATAGCTAATGCGTGCTCTTTCATGTATTGACTGTATTGATAACACAGTGAAATTTTGATTGCTGGCTTTTGTATTTTTTTTATTTTCGAAGTATATACTATTTCAGTGCATTAGCCTGTTATAAGAGCATGTGCTGAGTTTGTCGCAGAGGTCTTGTGAGGGAGGGATGTCGGTGGACTCGCTGGTGGGTTGGGCGAACTCCTTGATGATGTTGAAGATTTCTTTGATGTTGTGTGCATGAGTGGAGATTCTGTCCTCAATCGCTTTTTTCCTCTTTTGGTGGGTGTTGGTGGCGGCTCTGAAGTTGTTGTGGGCTTCTGTGGATTTGGTGTTCCTCCAGGCCTTTTCGAGGCGGCGGCAAGCGCGTCTGGACTCTCGAAGTTCGGTGGTGAACCATCTAGCTTTCTTGGCGTGAGTGTTGTTGTTTTTCTTGAGGGGAGCTATGGTGTTGGTGCTGTCGGAGATCCATCTGTGCATGGTTCGGGCTGCGGTGTTGGCGTCGTCTTTTTCCACGCTGGTTGGGGTAGAGTTGCTGAGTGATGAGGTTAGCTGGTCGTCGGTGATTCATCTTTAATTCCGGAGAGCACTAAAAACCTGCCTTTTTCCACATTTATAACTACTATGTTATAATTAAGTCACGTGATTATGTATCTATATGTGGAAATGCGTCTTTCTTACACAGTTCCTCGACATCTGGGGGAAGATTTACATGAAAGCCATTTGGCTGCGCCGTACTGAGTCACTTTCAAAGCACAGGGATGCGACTTATTTACAACAATATGTTGCATCTCTGTGCTTCCCCCTGCGCTGGCGCACAAACTGCTGCCATGCGCCGGCGCAGTCACCCTTGCACCATGAGCACTCACCGACTATCATGTTGAGGGTCGCATGGGAAGCCCCAGGGTCCCCGCGGCCTCAGCCAGCTCCCCGCATGGTGTGGGAGCCAGCAATTTTCAAGCCTGGAGAGACCAGCTATGTTAGGCTTGCTCCCTCCAGGTGGGAGCAATATGTGCTCTGTTACCTTGCCTAGAAGAGAAGTCTGCTCCCAGCCAGTGGGAGCATGTTTAAATCTCCCACCTCTGGGAACACACTTGAATGTTTGCTCAAATCTGGGGGGGGAGATTAAAAAAATGCTCCTGCCAGGTGGGAACAAGCATATGTTCCCCTGCCCATGCTTTTGCGGGCAGGGAAACTACTGGGTCTGGGAAGTGGGCTCCCTGGGACACTAACTGAACTGACTCTGGGGGATGGGGTCCCCAGGGCCTTTTTAAGGCTGGTGGAGGGGAGTTGAGGGGTCCACTCTGGCCTTTTATTTACATTTCAGCCCCAGCAGATGGGGTCCCCGGAGCATAATTAGGCTTGGAGAGTAGGGGTGTGTGCCCCTCTCCCTTCATTTAAGTACTTGGCCCTGGGGAATGGGGTCCACCAGGGCCTAATTAGGCCCTGGGAGGGGAGGGGCATCCATCCCTCTATTTTTGTGATCGCGGCCCCAGGGGATGAGGTCCCTGGGGCCTCTCAGAGGCTCAGTGTGGGGGGGGGGGGTACACACCTCCCCAAAATATAAAGTTAACATCACCCTTTGGGCCCAGACACACCTGGATTTAAAAAACAAAAAGAGAAAAAAAAAAAGAATTGGGGCACGATCCTACACGAATGCACAGCAAACTATTTCTAAAAATAGGTTTTTGGCCCCAGGCGGAGTCCCTCTGGGGTCCCACCAGAAGGCCTAGGGGGTCAGGGTATCTGTACCCTACCTCCTTACGTCTATTCTTTGCTTTTTTCTTAGGACTAAGGACTGAGACCCGAGTACAAGAATGGTTGCCATCATTACCTGGTTGATGATATAGCAAGAGATCTGTTGGATTCACGGAGGGTTTGTGCCCCTAGAATATACAAAGTTTTTAAGCATTAATTACTACTACCACTATTACCACTAAACGGATTCACACCAAATCACAAAAGCACTCCTTCTGGGCCAAGATCTAGCTTTCTGCTACATTCGGTGTAAATCCGTTTAGCGGTTTGGACAGTAGCTTTGGCTCAAGTCCCTATGAGAAAGTGCATGGGGAAAACGTGCTCTGAGACCCCCCTTTTTAGGTCGAGCCTAGAGCAGTGCGCATGCGCTGCTTGCTCGACTTTTAGTAATGGGCTTTAGAAAGCTCACCACACGCTTGTGCTCTCCCCTTATACGTTCTCCCTGGCCTTTTCAGTGATATCACCAACTCGCTAAAATCCCTTCCCCTTTTACATCCTTCCTTTTCTCACCACCATTACATATTTATTTGTATTCGCAGTTTCCCAGTGGCGTAACACAGGTCCCCGCAGCCCCCACAATGTGGGGGGCACCCCAAGCTGCAGGGGGCCCCCTCAGCACAATACTCTGGCCAGAGAGCCCCTCATTAAGTCCGCAGGGGGCCCCTCCATGTACTTTGCTGGGGATCCAACTCAAGTTTCATTACGCCACTAAGCTACCCACTATCCTGCCCACTCCATCTTGTTATAAACACCTACTCCCCTCTTGCTGTCTCCGGCTCACTCTAGCTGCACCCACCCGTACCAGTTGCCTATCCCGTCCTCATTGCAGAGCACTCTACAGCATAATTTCTGCGTGTTCTATCTCTGCCCACACTAATTACTGTGCAGCTAGAAATACTTTTTCTTGCTGTCCACCCTCTGTGGTAGGTGTCAGGTGTGGCGTCTCTTCCGGCAGGTGGGGCACGCATGGGTTATTCTTCACTCGTGGCCAGTGAGAAGTGTGGCTCAATGATTAGAGCGGCAGACCCTGATGCAGAGGTCTAGCCCGGGACCAGGGTTCAATTCCCCGCCTCGGCGGGTCTTGGGCTCAAAAATTCCACGGACCTGATAATTCTCGCCTTGGTGCCTATTCCAATCATGGAGTCCCACTCTGCAACTCTGGGCAATAGCTTGCTTAATCTCCACAACGGCCCCCACAACGCTAAGGATGCCTGGCCTCCACCTTGGGGGTGCCCAGGAGTGGACGCCTCACAGGGAAAGCCAGGATGGGTTCCACAGCGGTATTCGTACAAGCGCCTTGAGACCCTTGCGGGTGAGTAGTGCGCTATACAAGTATCAAATTTACATTTTACATTTACATACCGATAGATACTTTCCGGTTGGGGGGAAAGCTCTACAGTTTCTGGCATATTTGTAGTGTTTTTTGTGAGTAGACTAATGTGCAAGTGGGCCTCCATCCACCACTCGCGCATAACAATGGTGTACCATCACTGCATGTGTGCCAGTCTATGCAGTGGGCATCATCAAACAAATTGTGCCAATCTATGCAACAGGGCACCATAACTGCATGTGTGCCAATCTATAAAAGGGATACTGTGACTGCATGACTTAACCCTGGTAAAGTCCCAAAGGGGAGACCTATTGGCAATGCCAATGCTTGTTGTCTTGGCCCTCACTTGACGAATCACCCCAAATTTTCCAGACAGCAGCTGAAGTGATCGGCATTTTGAAAACTGCCTATGACCTCACATATGTCATCACTCATGACATGTTCTATGACATCATTTATGACTTCTAAAATGACAATTATTACATCACTGATGACATCATTGATGATATCATCCAATGAATCAGTGATTTCATAAATGATGTAATTGAACATTTCATGTGTAAGGTCATAAGCAGCGCATGGCGGAGGCTCAAGTTATAGTTAGCACTGCTAACTATAGTTGGTAAATTTCTTTTATTTTTTTTTGTTCAAAACATTAATGTTGTCACTGACAAATTCACCTAACTATAACGTTTATATATATATCACTTTTGATGACATAGAGTGAACTGCCAATTTTATGAGTTTATGAGTTACGATCAAATCATGATTGATGGGAGTAATTACCCATTTGAAATCAACAAGCAGTTTATGTGGGGTTTTACCATTATGCCATACAATCACCGGTAACAAAAAGCATAAGAGGATCTGTGTTGGAAAGAAACCGTTCAACTCTCTGGAGTACTTAAAAAATGCCTTTTTCTATTGCCTGTTTTAATCTGATTGATGTAACACTATTGCTGGGAACCACATGGTTGAACCTTCTGCTTATCCAGGAAAGCAGAAGCCAACAGGACAGGATTTGAAACCATAAACCGATACCATCTAAAATGACACAGCCTTTCAGGTCAAGAATAACTTTATTCGGTTCACAAAGTACCATAAAAGCATGACAAATGTACTAAATAAATAAACTTTACATATACAATTTTACAATGATATGTCACTTGATTCAAATACCCAACAGTTTAAAAACAAGTTAAATACAAATTTCTAAACAGAAGAGCACCCATTTCATTTACATTTCATACCATTTCCTTATTATAAGTGCAGTTTTGATAAAATGTAATACTGCAGCACAAGTAGCTTCGGTGACCAAGGAGCGTAAGAAATTAAAACAATCCTGGTGATTACAGGGGCGAATTTCTCTTAAGAGTGGTATGAGGAACTGTGACCTTGGCTCTTTGTAAAGTGCACAGAAGAGAGTAAAGTGTAGCGTGCTTTGACGTGATGAACTATCACAAGGGCATTGAATGAGGGTATTGCACCACAGCCTTTCATTAAAGATGAGTTGTGTGATAATGTTTGCTAAGTGCCTACAAGTGTTCCACGTGCTTTTCTTTCCTTTTTGTCTACATTCTCATTTTCTGAGGAATTGGCTCTAACACTTGTGACCCATGTGCTCTGTGGCCCTCTGCATTTCCTGGCAATCTGTAGGATTTGCCTGTTCATGTTGTCTAGATAGCAGTTGTTTACCTTGATATTTGCGTTGTGCTTGTAGATGGGCCTCTGTAAATCAGCCCTGTTCTTGTTTCCAGACATGGGCGTCCGCAGGGGGGGGCAAAGGGGGCACTTGCCCCCCCCTGGATCGCTGGTGCAGGCCCAGTCAGGGCCGGCGCTAGTCATGGGCAGTGTGGGCAGCTGGACCTCGCGGCTGTCTAACTAGAATGGGCCCCCCACGAGTCCATCATGCTTTTGAAATTGTGCCATTGTAGTTACAGGTGGGCAACCCCCTCCCTTTGTTTCGCAGATTTGGTGAACTGTGAAAGACACAAGGCGGGGTGGGGGGGTGAGGGGGGAGCCCTCTCCTGGGCCTGGCTGCCATGGGCTGAAATGGCAACATGACACCGCATCCCTTTGAGGTGCTGCAGACTGGGCAGGGCAGGGTTTGTGGCCGTGATTAGCTTTCCCTTTATCTCTTTCTTTTAGCTTAATCGCTGCATCTGCATGATAACAGCATTAGGCAGACACTTGAACAGGGGTGAGGTGTGAAGTGAGCCCTGCCCCTGCATGAATGAAACGCAGAGCATCCTGCAGGGCTCACAACAAAAAAACAGAGTGACCTCACATAACAATGGGCTCTGCTCACTTCCAAAGAAGGGAAAGGGAGAAGAGCAGAAAACGGAGAGAGAGAGGTGGTTATAGATTTTTTTTTAAATGTATTTAATACTTGTGCTCAATCATGTCGGAGGACTGTGATGAAGTAAAAAGTTTGCCCCCCCCTGGAAACATTTCTGCGGACGCCCATGTTTCCAGAGGCCACCTTGGTGTGCAAATGTGGGGCATGAAGGGATATTCAGCTGATTCCCTTTGGGCAGGAATCCGCGTAGGTTCTCTGTCTAGCTGGGTTTCGAAGAAGGGTGTGTACTTCCAAGAGTTTGTTACAATGACTTCTAGAGGTGAAAGGATCACCGCACACGAAATAACACAGGAAGCTCCTTTTCATCAAAGAGGGAATTGATATTGCAAGTTGCGTTTAAAGTAATTCTTTGGCCCCATAAGGGCCCGATGCTGTGCACCTCACCTCTTTGCACCCAGACCCTTGTGTCTGAATTGCTTTCTATCTACACAGATTGCAAGATTAACTAAACACAGTTCATATGAGGACAAAAAAAAACACCAACATTTTACGAATCGGAAAACGGAAAAACCGTGGGCTGCTGCAAAGGAATTCTCTGTCATTAAACAAAATGCAATTTTACAGAAATTCGACATTTGCACCAGCATTAAGAAACTCTTCTAAATGCACATTAAAAGGCATACAAGCGACTGCCTCAGCCTACAAGATCTTAGTGCCAAGGCCGTCATGGTCTTCTCTTCTTGCCCCTTTCTCTTATTTATTTTTTAATTTAATCACACTATCATACGTGCACGAAGTTCTGGACTAAATGGTTTTCTTCTATTATCACAATCCACAATTTATATTTTAATGTCACATGCAAACCATTGCCTAACTTGATCACTCATCTACTCATACCTTACTCCATATCTAACCCTAGTTGAAAAGCAGTCGTAGTGTAGAACCCTCAGACGGACCATGGGAACATATGAAGTTCTAGGAGTAAGCAGGAACCTCAGAGTTAAATCCCCTGAAGTAACATGATGGCAACACGGGAAACAACCTTTACAACGCAGTCATTACATCGCACTACCTTTACAAAGCAGTCATTACAATGCAACATCGCATGCCATTACAACGCAGCCATTACATCGCATGTCATTACAACGCATGTCATTACATCGCACTACCTTTACAACGCAGTCCTTAGAACGCAACATCCCTTACATCGCATGCCATTACAACGCAGCCATTACATCGCATGTCACTACAATGCATGACATTACAACACATGTCACTACAACGCATACCATTACATCACATAGTTTTTACCCTTACACTATCCAACACTTACCCTACTGTTGCACTCACTGGAGTGGGAATAGTAATTTTCACCCCTACACTATCCAACACTTACCTTAAATGCAATGTAATGGTATGCATTGTAATGGTATAATGCGATGTAATGGAATGCATTGTAAATGTAGTTTCTAAAAATGCGTTGTGATGGCATGCGATGTAAATTCATGCGTTATAAT
Source organism: Triturus cristatus (assembly GCF_964204655.1). Classification (NCBI taxonomy): domain Eukaryota; kingdom Metazoa; phylum Chordata; class Amphibia; order Caudata; family Salamandridae; genus Triturus; species Triturus cristatus. Next base: position 497,647,054 of record NC_140588.1, read on the forward strand.
GGATGTTGGGATGTAAAAACTGTGTTGTAAAGGCATGGGTTGTAAATGTTTGCGTTGTAGTGTTATACATTCCGGCAACACATTTTCAACACCCAAGTACAGCTATATGAGGACATCTAAATAAAGCGAAACTTAATAGCCACAGTTTAGCAAGGATGACCACACATACAAATCACTCTACTGAAAATTAGGGAAGAATTACTTGGCAACGGGAAATTCGTGTACCTGAATAAATATTCATGATATCTTCATAATCACATATTGCTTTCGCAGGCAGTCAGGATTAACAGATGGCACAATAAAAGGTTGGATCAGTAGCTTGCCACACATGACTGCAACACAGGATCCCTAATAGGACCCAGCACCTGGCCTCCAGTCAGGATACATTTCTCATGGCTAAGGAAGTAATAAAATAGTTTTGCTGGTGTTTCTGGGTATAAAGCTAGCATAACAATACTGACATAATTGTGCAACACCACAGGATGAGTGGTTAGCTTTTGCTGTGGTTGATGGCGAGCATCGCCGGCACATATTTCAGGAGGCCAGTACTCTTTGCCACCTCATGCACTGTCCTGGTCCCAGTCTGAGCATTGAGACACACAAATCAGTCCTATCTTTATTTTTAACAAACACAAAAATAGAGGAATGATAACCAATACAGTGATTCTTCATCATTTTATTGCACTGCCAGGCCTTCTACTAATACCATGAACAACAGCCAGAATAAAAGTAGAACCACACTGCTCTTCCACCAGAGGTGTGCATGCTGCTCACCAACCAGACTCACTGTACAGCCAATAGACTTGTGGAAATGGTTAGAGCCTTCGGGCAGTAGGCGAGCTGCAACTGCAGCTAAATCTCTAAAACATTTTGGGACCGGAACCTATTATTAAAAGTTTTATTATTTCTACGTTACTTTTTTTTTAAGCACTGTAGCATGGGTTAAGGTGCAATGCTGTCAAGAATCCGGAACCCCATCACCTGTGCATTTAGCCAATATAAAAATATTATATGGTTGTATGACATTACAACACATGCCTCTACCAACATTGTTAGTATATTTACGGTAAGTAAGACCTCTATGTGAGTGTGTGTATGTATATATATATTACCTACTGGCAGACACCAGTAGGTAGTTATAGTTAGGACCTAGTTTCCATAGGAAGAGCAGTTTTGTTTTGCCAATAACTTTACCATTGTTTGATGAATCTTTGCGAAATTTCAAAACGAATTTTCAAAACGAATCCAACACTAACTTCAGCTGCTGTCTAGAATGTTGTGTGGTGATCTGTCAAGTGGGGGGCCAAGAAGCAGGGGGGGGGGGGGTTCCAAAATGCATTTTCCCCATGTTCATTTGCATTGGAACTTTAGACACATCTACAGTCCGAACTGCTGAAGGTTGCACAAAAGTTGGCAGAAAAATAGATATTGGTCCAGAGAAGTGCCTTTTTCTGATTTGGTGTAAATCTATTCAGTAATTTTAAAGGTAGTACCGAAATACAAATTTGTATATGTAGGGATGCGGAACCTCCTCAGATCCTCCCTGGATTCGCAAATCCACGCGCCAGCAGCAATGCAGCGATAGGCTGGCCGCAACCTGAGAGAAAGTTGCGGCTGCCATTTTGTTCATCAGGACTCGTTTCCCTGTGGGGAAAATTACATTAAAAAATGATGGAAGGGGTTAGGATAGAGATACCCTGATCCCAATGGACTAATGGAGAGGACTTTGAGGGACCCCTTGTGTGTAAGAAATTGATCAAAAACCTTTTTTTATTTACCACGCCAGGAGTTGCGGATCCTCCCAGGATCCTTATGAATTTGTGTGCATTTGGGGAGGATCTGGGGGATCCAGACGCCATTTAAAAAAACACCCACACCCACTTACCCACAAACCAACTCACACACCCACTCAGACACTAACACAACAATTATCTCTCTAAACCTGACCTCTTGATAAACTAATCTCATTTAAAACTGTTATCCTTACTTTAAATTCAACTCTACTCCATTTTAGGTCTGACTGCTAAAAGTACAATAAGAAGTCCAGAGAGAGAGGGCTGGGCTTTAGGTCTGCTCGCATCAAGCATTTGTATGCGTCTTTCATTGTTTCTCATTGCTTGGATGTGCTGTGCATCAAAGCAATCAAGGCAAAGGAATTTTGAGTATGGTTTCATTTTCCCCTTTGTGTTCTCTTTAGGTTTTGGTGATGGAGACTCTAGAAGACTATAGCTAATGCGTGCTCTTTCATGTATTGACTGTATTGATAACACAGTGAAATTTTGATTGCTGGCTTTTGTATTTTTTTTATTTTCGAAGTATATACTATTTCAGTGCATTAGCCTGTTATAAGAGCATGTGCTGAGTTTTTGTCGCAGAGGTCTTGTGAGGGAGGGATGTCGGTGGACTCGCTGGTGGGTTGGGCGAACTCCTTGATGATGTTGAAGATTTCTTTGATGTTGTGTGCATGAGTGGAGATTCTGTCCTCAATCGCTTTTTTCCTCTTTTGGTGGGTGTTGGTGGCGGCTCTGAAGTTGTTGTGGGCTGCTGTGGATTTGGTGTTCCTCCAGGCCTTTTCGAGGTGGCGGCAAGCGCGTCTGGACTCTCGAAGTTTGGTGGTGAACCATCTAGCTTTCTTGGCGTGAGTGTTGTTTTTCTTGAGGGGAGCTATGGTGTTGGTGCTGTCGGAGATCCATCTGTGCATGGTTCGGGCTGCGGTGTTGGCGTCGTCGTTTTCCACGCTGGTTGGGGTAGAGTTGCTGAGTGATGAGGTTAGCTGGTCGTCGGTGATTCATCTTTAATTCCGGAGAGCACTAAAAACCTGCCTTTTTCCACATTTATAACTACTATGTTATAATTAAGTCTAACGTGATTATGTATCTATATGTGGAAATGTGTCTTTCTTACACAGTTCCTCGACATCTGGGGGAAGATTTACATGAAAGCCATTTGGCTGCGCCGTACTGAGTCACTTTCAAAGCACAGGGATGCGACTTATTTACAACAATATGTTGCATCTCTGTGCTTCCCCCTGCGCTGGCGCACAAACTGCTGCCATGCGCCGGCGCAGGCACCCTTGCACCATGAGCACTCACCGACTATCATGTTGAGGGTCGCATGGGAAGCCCCAGGGTCCCCGCGGCCTCAGCCAGCTCCCCGCATGGTGTGGGAGCCAGCAATTTTCAAGCCTGGAGAGACCAGCTATGTTCTGCTTGCTCCCTCCAGGTGGGAGCAATATGTGCTCTGTTACCTTGCCTAGAAGAGAAGTCTGCTCCCAGCCAGTGGGAGCATGTTTAAATCTCCCACCTCTGGGAACACACTTGAATGTTTGCTCAAATCTGGGGGGGGAGATTAAAAACATGCTCCTGCCAGGTGGGAACAAGCATATGTTCCCCTGCCCATGCTTTTGCGGGCAGGGAAACTACTGGGTCTGGGAAGTGGGCTCCCTGGGACACTAACTGAACTGACTCTGGGGGATGGGGTCCCCAGGGCCTTTTTAAGGCTGGTGGAGGGGAGTTGAGGGGTCCACTCTGGCCTTTTATTTACATTTCAGCCCCAGCAGATGGGGTCCCCGGAGCATAATTAGGCTTGGAGAGTAGGGGTGTGTGCCCCTCTCCCTTCATTTAAGTACTTGGCCCTGGGGAATGGGGTCCACCAGGGCCTAATTAGGCCCTGGGAGGGGAGGGGCATTCATCCCTCTATTTTTGTGATCGCGGCCCCAGGGGATGAGGTCCCTGGGGCCTCTCAGAGGCTCAGTGTGGGGGGGGGGGGTACACACCTCCCCAAAATATAAAGTTAACATCACCCTTTGGGCCCAGACACACCTGGATTTAAAAAACAAAAAGAGAAAAAAAAAAAGAATTGGGGCACGATCCTACACGAATGCACAGCAAACTATTTCTAAAAATAGGTTTTTGGCCCCAGGCGGAGTCCCTCTGGGGTCCCACCAGAAGGCCTAGGGGGTCAGGGTATCTGTACCCTACCTCCTTACGTCTATTCTTTGCTTTTTTCTTAGGACTAGGGACTGAGACCCGAGTACAAGAATGGTTGCCATCATTACCTGGTTGATGATATAGCAAGAGATCTGTTGGATTCACGGAGGGTTTGTGCCCCTAGAATATACAAAGTTTTTAAGCATTAATTACTACTACCACTATTACCACTAAACGGATTCACACCAAATCACAAAAGCACTCCTTCTGGGCCAAGATCTAGCTTTCTGCTACATTCGGTGTAAATCCGTTTAGCGGTTTGGACAGTAGCTTTGGCTCAAGGCCCTATGAGAAAGTGCATGGGGAAAACGTGCTCTGAGACCCCCCTTTTTAGGTCGAGCCTAGAGCAGTGCGCATGCGCTGCTTGCTCGACTTTTAGTAATGGGCTTTAGAAAGCTCACCACACGCTTGTGCTCTCCCCTTATACGTTCTCCCTGGCCTTTTCAGTGATATCACCAACTCGCTAAAATCCCTTCCCCTTTTACATCCTTCCTTTTCTCACCACCATTACATATTTATTTGTATTCGCAGTTTCCCAGTGGCGTAACACAGGTCCCCGCAGCCCCCACAATGTGGGGGGCACCCCAAGCTGCAGGGGGCCCCCTCAGCACAATACTCTGGCCAGAGAGCCCCTCATTAAGTCCGCAGGGGGCCCCTCCATGTACTTTGCTGGGGGTCCAACTCAAGTTTCATTACGCCACTAAGCTACCCACTATCCTGCCCACTCCATCTTGTTATGAACACCTACTCCCCTCTTGCTGTCTCCGGCTCACTCTAGCTGCACCCACCCGTACCAGTTGCCTATCCCGTCCTCATTGCAGAGCACTCTACAGCATAATTTCTGCGTGTTCTATCTCTGCCCACACTAATTACTGTGCAGCTAGAAATACTTTTTCTTGCTGTCCACCCTCTGTGGTAGGTGTCAGGTGTGGCGTCTCTTCCGGCAGGTGGGGCACGCATGGGTTATTCTTCACTCGTGGCCAGTGAGAAGTGTGGCTCAATGATTAGAGCGGCAGACCCTGATGCAGAGGTCTAGCCCGGGACCAGGGTTCAATTCCCCGCCTCGGCGGGTCTTGGGCTCAAAAATTCCACGGACCTGATAATTCTCGCCTTGGTGCCTATTCCAATCATGGAGTCCCACTCTGCAACTCTGGGCAATAGCTTGCTTAATCTCCACAACCGCCCCCACAACGCTAAGGATGCCTGGCCTCCACCTTGGGGGTGCCCAGGAGTGGACGCCTCACAGGGAAAGCCAGGATGGGTTCCACAGCGGTATTCGTACAAGCGCCTTGAAACCCTTGCGGGTGAGTAGTGCGCTATACAAGTATCAAATTTACATTTTACATTTACATACCGATAGATACTTTCCGGTTGGGGGGAAAGCTCTACAGTTTCTGGCATATTTGTAGTGTTTTTTGTGAGTAGACTAATGTGCAAGTGGGCCTCCATCCACCACTCGCGCATAACAATGGTGTACCATCACTGCATGTGTGCCAGTCTATGCAGTGGGCATCATCAAACAAATTGTGCCAATCTATGCAACAGGGCACCATAACTGCATGTGTGCCAATCTATAAAAGGGATACTCTGACTGCATGACTTAACACTGGTAAAGTCCCAAAGGGGAGACCTATTGGCAATGCCAATGCTTGTTGTCTTGGCCCTCACTTGACGAATCACCCCAAATTTTCCAGACAGCAGCTGAAGTGATCGGCATTTTGAAAACTGCCTATGACCTCACATATGTCATCACTCATGACATGTTCTATGACATCATTTATGACTTCTAAAATGACAATTATTACATCACTGATGACATCATTGATGATATCATCCAATGAATCAGTGATTTCATAAATGATGTCATTGAACATTTCATGTGTAAGGTCATAAGCAGCGCATGGCGGAGGCTCAAGTTATAGTTAGCACTGCTAACTATAGTTGGTAAATTTCTTTTTTTTTTTTTTGTTCAAAACATTAATGTTGTCACTGACAAATTCACCTAACTATAACGTTTATATATATATCACTTTTGATGACATAGAGTGAACTGCCAATTTTATGAGTTTATGAGTTACGATCAAATCATGATTGATGGGAGTAATTACCCATTTGAAATCAACAAGCAGTTTATGTGGGGTTTTACCATTATGCCATACAATCACCGGTAACAAAAAGCATAAGAGGATCTGTGTTGGAAAGAAACCGTTCAACTCTCTGGAGTACTTAAAAAATGCCTTTTCTATTGCCTGTTTTAATCTGATTGATGTAACACTATTGCTGGGAACCACATGGTTGAACCTTCTGCTTATCCAGGAAAGCAGAAGCCAACGGGACAGGATTTGAAACCATAAACCGATACCATCTAAAATGACACAGCCTTTCAGGTCAAGAATAACTTTATTCGGTTCACAAAGTACCATAAAAGCATGACAAATGTACTAAATAAATAAACTTTACATATACAATTTTACAATGATATGTCACTTGATTCAAATACTCAACAGTTTAAAAATAAGTTAAATACAAATTTCTAAACAGAAGAGCACCCATTTCATTTACATTTCATACCATTTCCTTATTATAAGTGCAGTTTTGATAAAATGTAATACTGCAGCACAAGTAGCTTCGGTGACCAAGGAGCGTAAGAAATTAAAACAATCCTGGTGATTACAGGGGCGAATTTCTCTTAAGAGTGGTATGAGGAACTGTGACCTTGGCTCTTTGTAAAGTGCACAGAAGAGAGTAAAGTGTAGCGTGCTTTGACGTGATGAACTATCACAAGGGCATTGAATGAGGGTATTGCACCACAGCCTTTCATTAAAGATGAGTTGTGTGATAATGTTTGCTAAGTGCCTACAAGTGTTCCACGTGCTTTTCTTTCCTTTTTGTCTACATTCTCATTTTCTGAGGAATTGGCTCTAACACTTGTGACCCATGTGCTCTGTGGCCCTCTGCATTTCCTGGCAATCTGTAGGATTTGCCTGTTCATGTTGTCTAGATAGCAGTTGTTTACCTTGATATTTGCGTTGTGCTTGTAGATGGGCCTCTGTAAATCAGCCCTGTTCTTGTTTCCAGAGGCCACCTTGGTGTGCAAATGTGGGGCATGAAGGGGTATACAGCAGTTTCCCTTTGGGCAGGAATCCGCGTAGGTTCTCTGTCTAGCTGGGTTTCGAAGAAGGGTGTGTTCTTCCAAGAGTTTGTTACAATGACTTCTAGAGGTGAAAGGATCACCGCACACGAAATAACACAGGAAGCTCCTTTTCATCAAAGAGGGAATTGATATTGCAAGTTGCGTTTAAAGTAATTCTTTGGCCCCATAAGGGCCCGATGCTGTGCACCTCACCTCTTTGCACCCAGACCCTTGTGTCTGAATTGCTTTCTATCTACGCAGATTGCAAGATTAACTAAACACAGTTCATAGGAGGACAAAAAAAAAACACCAACATTTTACAAATCGGAAAACGGAAAAACCGTGGGCTGCTGCAAAGGAATTCTCTGTCATTAAACAAAATGCAAATTTACAGAAATTCGACATTTGCACCAGCATTAAGAAACTCTTCTAAATGCACATTAAAAGGCATACAAGCGACTGCCTCAGCCTACAAGATCTTAGTGCCAAGGCCGTCATGGTCTTCTCTTCTTGCCCCTTTCTCTTATTTATTTTTTAATTTAATCACACTATCATACGTGCACGAAGTTCTGGACTAAATGGTTTTCTTCTATTATCCCAATCCACAATTTATATTTTAATGTCGCATCCAAACCATTGCCTAACTTGATCACTCATCTACTCATACCTTACTCCATATCTAACCCTAGTTGAAAAGCAGTCGTAGTGTAGTACCCTCAGACGGACCATGGGAACATATGAAGTTCTAGGAGTAAGCAGGAACCTCAGAGTTAAATCCCCTGAAGTAACATGATGGCAACACGGGAAACAACCTTTACAACGCAGTCATTACATCGCACTACCTTTACAAAGCAGTCATTACAATGCAACATCGCATGCCATTACAACGCAGCCATTACATCGCATGTCACTACAACGCATGTCATTACATCGCACTACCTTTACAACGCAGTCCTTAGAACGCAACATCCCTTACATCGCATGCCATTACAACGCAGCCATTACATCGCATGTCACTACAATGCATGACATTACAACACATGTCACTACAACGCATACCATTACATCACATAGTTTTTACCCTTACACTATCCAACACTTACCCTACTGTTGCACTCACTGGAGTGGGAATAGTAATTTTCACCCCTACACTATCCAACACTTACCTTAAATGCAATGTAATGGTATGCATTGTAATGGTATAATGCGATGTAATGGAATGCATTGTAAATGTAGTTTCTAAAAATGCGTTGTGATGGCATGCGATGTAAATTCATGCGTTATAATGGATGTTGGGATGTAAAAACTGTGTTGTAAAGGCATGGGTTGTAAATGTTTGCGTTGTAGTGTTATACATTCCGGCAACACATTTTCAACACCCAAGTACAGCTATATGAGGACATCTAAATAAAGCGAAACTTAATAGCCACAGTTTAGCAAGGATGACCACACATACAAATCACTCTACTGAAAATTAGGGAAGAATTACTTGGCAACGGGAAAGTCGTGTACCTGAATAAATATTCATGATATCTTCATAATCACATATTGCTTTCGCAGGCAGTCAGGATTAACAGATGGCACAATAAAAGGTTGGATCAGTAGCTTGCCACACATGACTGCAACACAGGATCCCTAATAGGACCCAGCACCTGGCCTCCAGTCAGGATACATTTCTCATGGCTAAGGAAGTAATAAAATAGTTTTGCTGGTGTTTCTGGGTATAAAGCTAGCATAAAAATACTGACATAATTGTGCAACACCACAAGATGAGTGGTTAGCTTTTGCTGTGGTTGATGGCTAGCATCGCCGGCACATATTTCAGGAGGCCAGTACTCTTTGCCACCTCATGCACTGTCCTGGTCCCAGTCTGAGCATTGAGACACACAAATCAGTCCTATCTTTATTTTTAACAAACACAAAAATAGAGGAATGATAACCAATACAGTGATTCTTCATCATTTTATTGCACTGCCAGGCCTTCTACTAATACCATGAACAACAGCCAGAATAAAAGTAGAACCACACTGCTCTTCCACCAGAGGTGTGCATGCTGCTCACCAACCAGACTCACTGTACAGCCAATAGACTTGTGGAAATGGTTAGAGCCTTCGGGCAGTAGGCGAGCTGCAACTGCAGCTAAATCTCTAAAACATTTTGGGACCGGAACCTATTATTAAAAGTTTTATTATTTCTACGTTACTTTTTTTTTAAGCACTGCAGCATGGGTTAAGGTGCAATGCTGTCAAGAATCCGGAACCCCATCACCTGTGCATTTAGCCAATATAAAAATATTATATGGTTGTATGACATTACAACACATGCCTCTACCAACATTGTTAGTATATTTACGGTAAGTAAGACCTCTATGTGAGTGTGTGTATGTATATATATATTACCTACTGGCAGACACCAGTAGGTAGTTATAGTTAGGACCTAGTTTCCATAGGAAGAGCAGTTTTGTTTTGCCAATAACTTTACCATTGTTTGATGAATCTTTGCGAAATTTCAAAACGAATTTTCAAAACGAATCCAACACTAACTTCAGCAGCTGTCTAGAATGTTTTGTGGTGATCTGTCAAGTGGGGGGCCAAAAAGCAGGGGGGGGGGTTCCAAAATGCATTTTCCCCATGTTCATTTGCATTGGAACTTTAGACACATCTACAGTCCGAACTGCTGAACGTTGCACAAAAGTTGGCAGAAAAATAGATATTGGTCCAGAGAAGTGCCTTTTTCTGATTTGGTGTAAATCTATTCAGTAATTTTAAAGGTAGTACCGAAATACAAATTTGTATATGTAGGGATGCGGAACCTCCTCAGATCCTCCCTGGATTCGCAAATCCACGCGCCAGCAGCAATGCAGCGATAGGCTGGCCGCAACCTGAGAGAAAGTTGCGGCTGCCATTTTGTTCATCAGGACTCGTTTCCCTGTGGGGAAAATTACATTAAAAAATGATGGAAGGGGTTAGGATAGAGATACCCTGATCCCATGGGACTAATGGAGAGGTCTTTGAGGGACCCCTTGTGTGTAAGAAATTGATCAAAAAACCTTTTTTTATTTACCACGCCAGGAGTTGCGGATCCTCCCAGGATCCTTATGAATTTGTGTGCATTTGGGGAGGATCTGGGGGATCCAGACGCCATTTAAAAAAACACCCACACCCACTTACCCACAAACCAACTCACACACCCACTCAGACACTAACACAACAATTATCTCTCTAAACATGACCTCTTGATAAACTAATCTCATTTAAAACTGTCATCCTTACTTTAAATTCAACTCTACTCCATTTTAGGTCTGACTGCTAAAAGTACAATAAGAATTCCAGAGAGAGAGGGCTGGGCTTTAGGTCTGCTCGCATCAAGCATTTGTATGCGTCTTTCATTGTTTCTCATTGCTTGGATGTGCTGTGCATCAAAGCAGTCAAGGCAAAGGAATTTTGTGTATGGTTTCATTTTCCCCTTTGTGTTCTCTTTAGGTTTTGGTGATGGAGACTCTAGAAGACTATAGCTAATGCGTGCTCTTTCATGTATTGACTGTATTGATAACACAGTGATATTTTGATTGCTGGTTTTTGTATTTTTTTTATTTTCGAAGTATATACTATTTCAGTGCATTAGCCTGTTATAAGAGCATAATACCACTCAATAATCACCACTGCTCGGTAATTTGTTTTAATTTCCAGTCATGCTAACATGTGACAGGATTTGAAGCTTTTTTTTGCTCATAATGTAAAGTCGTGTGAACAAAGACTTGAATTTTTAGAGATGCAATGCAATGAAAATGCTGTCTTGTTGTCCAAAATATCTACCGCATTGGAGCCCCATTGGTGTAGCCCAAGATCTTGCATCATTATGGGATTATCTTTCTAGGGCAGCTCGGGGCAACACACATACATTTATGCAACTATTGCCTGGCTCTCCCCCTAACAAAAAGCCAGACCTATAGGCTTAGCCTGTGTTTGTTAACAAACCTGTTAAAAAAAAAATTACAAAATTATATTGTTCTGTCTTTTTCCCCAATTATAATCTACAAAAAATGTATTTATTTTCACACTGTTGTCATTTTGGATTCCTCAATTATGATATTTCATTATTCTGATTTCTTACCTATAAATCAAGTGCTAAAAGGATACTTGCAGACGAAACATGTGGCGGGCACCTCTCTGGTAGATAGCCTTGCACACTGTGCTTGCACAGTTGAAACTGCCCAGTTGTTCTGCTGAGTTACATGTATTCATGTTTTGGCATTTGTCAAGATACTGTAATAACTGTATCCCAGGTGAAAGGTCAAGTAGATAAAACGTATGAGCTGTTTAGATTTAATTCACTTCCTCTCTAAGATTGAATTGCTTTAATTCCTCCCAAATGGCAAACATTTTTAGGAAGCCCAAAAGCCATTTCAGAAAATGAAGCGAACCACCATAGGTGAATAATATATAGAGGACATCGTCAATGTCTACACCTACATCAGCAGCATGTCTATCAATACAGCTGCAGTGTATAGGGGCCCAGAGCTGTGAGGGGACCAGAGCTGTGAGGGGCCCACAGAACCCCAATCATGGCTGTTTTTGCTGTCTAACTAGGCGTTTAAGGGCCTATTTACTTTGTTTGGTTCAAGACCCAAGCAGCAACCGACTTTCAAGAGCTTTTATTCTCCCTCATCTCTGTCTGAAATCATTAAATCTGCATGCCTCCCTCTTCATCTCCTTTCTCTTCTTCACTGTCTTACTATTCTGTCCTTCTCCATGTACTTCCTTGGGTCATCTCCCTTCACCATCCTCTCTCTCTCATACACTCGCTTTCTCTCGCCCTCTCCCGCCATGTAAACACAGCATTTGCCTTTCATTTGGCACTGTCAGTGTTTCAACAGCTGTGCATAACTCCTTCACACACTTTCCCATAGAACGGTAATTACAATTGACACATATGGGACCACTGCTCTTTGCACTGAGGTTTACTTCAGGCGCAGTTCCAGATGTTCCAATCATGGTTTGTCACGACCAACTATCGACAACCTGAATTCACGGAGACATCTAGGAGACAACTCACTTCAGAGTTTGCACTAGGTAAGAGCCATTTGTTGCATGAAAAACAAAGGTACAGAAACACATCTGGAAAAATACTGATACTCTTGGGAAAGGTAAGATGAAAAGTAAAAGCGGACTACATAGCTGAATTGGATAACCTTAACGTTTTTACCAGCACTTTCCAGAAACTGACCAGTGGTTTTGTCTGTAAAGCTAAAGACATGACAATAGGGCAGGTTTCAATTACTGCTGGTGATGAACACTGGCAGGACTGGCCCATTTAAAAGCCCTACAGATACTTCCTCCCCAGTGAAAGCATTTACTGCTTGCCCTCTTCCCATGGTTGCCTCTCCCCAGAAGTGCTCACACTCTAAATTTTCATAAACTGTTAATGTAAATCTACCTTTTCCCTGTGCATGCCTACATGGAAACGTGGCCCCAGCCCAACTGCTTAGTAGTGCACACTCTTGCCCACTACCATTTATTCCGCATGAGTCCTTTCTCTTCTTTCACTACACTACTCTCCTCTTTTTATCGCATTATTTCTTCCTTGATGATGGCTCAGTCCCCTATTTACATGTTTTAAGTAGATACTTAGTGGCCTGGAACCACCTTCTTAGGGATAGACCGCCATAACCCCTGCACTCTCTTTACCTCCAAGACAGGGACTCCCACACCAAGCACCCTCCTCCATTGATGCTAAAGAGATCTAAACCACAATGGCGTGGGAAATTTTCACCTTTAAGCAGAGGCCACCTCAACTGGCCCCATCTCAATGCCCATTTGGAGGAAATTTCCAGCAACACCTAATATCGAGTAGCGGTGGCACCAAGAGCCTGAGACCTATAGTCATTAACTGGGGTGTCACAGTGAAGGAGGTTAGGCCCTCATCTTTCTTTCACTGAAGTGCACACCTCCCCCTTTGACACGTAACACCAGCTATGTTGTGTTCCTGCCATCCCCGAGGTGCTGCAGACTGAATTAAGCAGCGGAGCAAAGCTCTCACTCCTTCTTTTTGCTCCACTAGTTTTAGATTTATCTCCACGGACTCCACAGATTTGCAACATTGCAATTTTTATGTCTCGCCTATAAGACAGCTTTTAGCTATCTGAAGGCAAAAGCCTATTGTGGACCACGGTGCTTTAAGTGAGATGAAAAAGGTGGGAATGGGGATCTCTGAAAGTAATTAAGTAATTAAGGGTGTGGCTTAAAACATGTGAACTACAATCTGGGCTTCACACAGCATACAGCCTGGCCCGCATTTAGGTCCCTCTTTGTGAGTTTTCTGTAATTGCATCCAGACATATCACACAACAACAAAAATCTGCCCAACACAAGCCAGACCTATTGGCTTTGTGAGTGTGTGGTAGCATTTTGATATAAATGAATAGAAACGAGATTTACTTATAAATCATTAGAACTGTTACATATGTGACCATCACTATGTGAGCACTGGGGAGAGGCTAAGGAGTGGATGGACATGTAATCTGAACTCTCTTATGGCCCACTGACTCGCACTGCTTTCAGCCTTCGCTCAACAGCTCTGAATTGTACCCCATTAAACCCTCCCCCCACCACGCATCTAGAACTCACTGGGACACCCAACTGTGACTCAGCCCACATGTACCACACGAGCATTGAAAAACCCAATAGCTTAGTCCTTTAGAGCCAAGACCTCTTGACTTTGCCAATATTTAGTAAAGTAAATTCCAATTTCAGTACAAAATTGCACTAAAGCAAAAAGTGTTCAAAAATGCTAACAAATTCAAAGTCTTTAGCTTCTTAAAATATGCAATATATATGCAGTAACATATTTTTAAAACTATTGACATCCAGTAGGTACCAAACGTAAAACCCACTGGCTTTGCTAATGCTTGTTTACTGGGTACTTAATACCATTTCAGGCTGGTTTATTCCATTCACACATTTCAACATTTGGCATTGTTAAAACTGGTTGTGGGTACAACATTATACACATTGTTCAGTCATGCTAACCTTTTTAAATAGTTTATTTTATTAGACGCCTAGAAATATGAATTTTGATATTGCAGGCAGCGCCGAAATAAAATGTCTTTCTTGAGTATAATTACGTCATTTAAGTGCAATAGGTTGTTTCCAATTCGGATTATTCTTCTGCATTTTTTCTATTTTTGTTTTTTTTTAAGCTCGGGCAATGCATAGTTGTTTCGTGGCTTCAATTTAACATTGCACTTCTGGAATCTGTAGGCCTAAATTTGATTCTTGAGAGTTACACAATGTATACTTACCTTAGGCGTCACAATATTTAAGGTATTTTCCAAGAAATGCATTTGCTCCATTGTGAAGTGGAAAAGTTGAGGAAAAAGTGGAGAGGGCATGTATTTGCTGCCAACTATTCCAATTGTTTCAACGAGTACTGACGTGGATTGTGGTTGGAGTTCCCTTCAAGGTACAAGATGTAGTAACGGACCTGCAGGGCAAATATTTTATTGTGTTTGGTGTAACGGATGGAACTGAGACCTGCCTGGTAAGCACATATGCCCCAAATACTGATGAGGTTTTCTTTGAGAATGTAATCCGAGCAGCTTTCTCTTACCTGGGCACAAGATTCATTTGGGCAGGAGACCATAACTGTGTCTTGAACTTACAATTAGATAAATCCCCTCCCCCACCACCCAGGCCTGGAATGAAACCAGGCAAGGAGACTGCTTTAGTAATCTTAAGGACAGAATAGTACTTAATTTGATGTGTGGAGGGATCAACACACGAATGATGAAGTCTATTCATACTTCTCCCATGCCCACAACACCCACAGTAGACTTTATTATGTACTGGGAAGAAAAGAGGAGACAGCAAACTTTGGAGAATCAACTTACTTGAATAGATTCATCTCTAGGCACTCTACATTGACCTTACTGGAACACAAATGCATGTCAGACCTCAAATATCACTCTGGGGTCTCAGAACTGAAGTACCGACTGACTGGGCCTTCATTTCACACAAGCACTCCAAAACTAGGGGTTTGGCTCAATAGGAACTGCACAAGAGCACGCAAGGTGCTCCTAGAAATTCTAAAAAAAATCTACGAGATAGCCATGAGGTGCAACGACATAATGTCATATGTAGAGAAGCCCTGAAAAATAGGAAACTTGAGCTGAAAAAAGAGTTGTGGGAAAACCTTCAAACAGCTAGTGGTTTGAAGGATAGTGTCATGTTCTGGAGCAGAGCTTTCCAAACTCTGTGTCCCGACACGGTACTGTGTCGTCTGCAAATGGTGGGTGTGTCGCGGGATGACGCCGGTACTGCGCCGTTCGTACACCAGACATACGTGTAGAAAGGAGAGGGAGACTGTTAGCCGAGCGCCGGCAGGACGCGGCCCACTTAAAGCTCTCTGTAAGAGTGATGCATCTCCTCGAGCGCCTGTGTGGCGGGGTGGAGATTGGGAGGGAGATGCAACACCAGCGCCTGTGAGAACTGTAGTGGCTGCACAGCTCTCTAGGCACCTGTACGAATAATGCAGCTCAGTCAGGACGTGTAAGGACAGGTCCGTAAGAGGAATGCAGCTTGTGCTTATAAGAACCTCGGAAGCGTCGAAGGCCTCTGTAGATCACCGCTTGCGATAGTAACCAGTGTCTAACTCGCGGAGCCATTCCTCCCCTCTCGTTTGCAGTGAGTCTGGCATGAGCCTCTCAGACGCGACATACTGAACACAGCCGGCTCAGCCTGTGCTCGTCTCTTGTGTGATCTGTTGTGTTCCTCTTGGGTGTGAGACATAAAATGTAGCCCCGCCTTTGCTGCTCTGAGGTGTGAGATATTATAGTGACTCAGCTCGCGCTCTGCTCCTCTCAGGTGCGAGTTAATAAACACAACCCATCTTTTACTCATCTCAGGTTTGTGACTGTTGACACAGACCACCCTATCCCCTCTGACAGGACACGCTCAACTCCCTGCGCCCTGTGGTGCCCCAGACGGCCTCCTGTGATTCCGGGCAACCGCTGCCGCATCCCGTCCATCCGGCGCCCTGGGCGTGTGCTGCCGCATCCCGTCCTTACGCCTCAGACTGCCCTGTTGATTATTTGAACTTACTCTGGTTTATTTACATCCGTCGCGGAAATGTGGCTGCAGGTGCGTGCTGTGTGCACTGCTGGCGCTGCCCATGCACAGAAGCACCCTTTGCAGCTACTCCTCAAACGCTGTCCTTCTTGGTACCCGGCAGGTGCCCTTATCTGTCCCCAGCTGTAGTGCACTCTTTCTGCTGCAGTCAGCCCTTGTACACTGTCATTTAAGTTTCAACCAGTCCTGGTACAGACTGTTACTTCTGGTGTGCTCTGTCCTCGTCTGCTGTCAGCCCTTGTACACTCCTTTTAGCTGCAGTCATATATAACTGCAGACATATATATGTACAAGGGCTGACAGCAGATAAGGACAGATATATACATATGTCTTTATTTGCTGTCATCCCTTGTACACCGTCTTTTTAGCTGCAGCCAGTTCTGGTGCCCCCTTTTTATCTGCAGTTAGTTCTGGTGCACACCGTCCTTATATGTTAGTGTACTGTAGTTAGTCACTGTGCGCTCTCCTTATCTGCCCCCAGTCATACTGCACTTCCTCCTTCTGTGGTGTTCCCTTGTGTGCTCTGTCCTTATCTGTGGCCAGCTCTTGCACACTGTCTGCTTAGCTGCAGCCAGTGCAGCTTGGTGCACTCTCTCCTTATCTGCAGTTTTGTGCACTCTCTCTCCTTATCTGCAGCCTGGTGCACTCTCTCCTTATCTGCAGCCTGGTGCACTCTCTCCTCACCTGCAACCTGGTGCACTCTCACCTCATCTGCAGCCTAGTGCACATCAAATGTCAGACTGTCTTCCCACAATTGCTGCTTGTTTGAAAATTGGTGTTTACTTTTATTTCTCTGACTGCAAAGTGAGAGTATTTTGTAAAAGATTAAGTAAAGTGTACAAATCTATAACTACACTGTTAATGTCGCCGCTGGTGGGGGTTTCTGTGATGGAAAACAAAAATAAACACAGCTTTTTGCTGGCATACTCTACCATAGATGTGCTCTACCAAATGTTAAATGTAAAAGGTCAAGTTGAAAGTGTCCCGAAAAGAAATGACTGTTTGATTGTTGTAGTGTTCTATGATTGTCACATTTGGTTTACGTCTGTGATGCCAAAGTAGGCATGGTTTATTATAGTGTGCAGAAGTCTGTAAAAATGACACTTGTTGATGTTCTGTGACCTCACGGTTGATGGGTTCCACATCTTCACAGTTGTCTCGGTCCCATTATTAATGACATGACAGTTCATTGTGTCTGTCTTCATAGTTGGCTTTGTCCTGTAATTCACCAAATTACACTTGATGGGGCTCCACGTCTTCACAATTGTCTCAGTTCATGACATCACAGTTGATGGGTTCCATATCTTTACAGTTTTCATCGTCCCTTGATTTATGGCATAAAACTTTTTATAAACCTATTTTATCAATTTCCGAGCAAATACCCATTTTTGGTTCTCAACATATAGCACCCCAAATTTTACCATGTTACAACGCCTTGTACAGTTCAACATAAGATTTTACCTCATAGTGCTGAATGGAAAAATATTTTCTGTTGGCTTTTGGCGCGCTGCACTGAGGAGAGCGGTCCCACCTGAGTTCAATGCACAGAGACCGACTGATAAGTTGCATGATTGTTTTACCACTCACAATTCCCCCTTCCTGAACGGATTTTTGCATAACTCATATTCAGCAAGGCAGAAGGCGGACTTTGTGCATGGTTGAAAGGGTTGGCAGTGCGAGCACCTGCCCTTTTTGTGCCGTAAATCACTGGGGCATGTGTCAATGTGTGCATGATTATATTCTAATTTCAGGCACAAATCTAACCTTACACCCAGTTTTGCCAGTCACTGTCTTTGTTAGAACACATTCACAATTGCTTTATTTTCCTTCCTGCTTTCTCAAATTTTCTTCGAAAATGCACCATTTCCCACTTTTTTTCCAAATTTTTCTCGGGGGAGAACACACCCGAACCCCCCTTAGGTGTTTCGGGCACGCTCGCTACGCTTGCTTGCTATACTGGATTACCGTGTTGCAAAATGATGCATGTCTAAAAAGTGTGTCACCAACATGAAAAGTTTGGAAAGCTGTGTTCTGGAGGATCATAGACAATCCACTTTTTATAATGAAACAGGTAACCAACCAGACAACAATTGTCCCTGCTCCCGGGATCGGGTTAATTACTTTACCACCTTATACCATGGCGAGGACTTAGAATCGACCAACCCAGTTGCAGCTGTGGGTGCCAAGTTGAAATTTCACTGGGAAGAGGTAAGAAATGCAATCTTGTCCTTCACCCGAGGTAAGGCTCCAGGCGTGAATGGGTTCAGATGGACTTGCTTAAGTCCCTAGTGGACCTATAGGCCCCTCTTCTCACCCTTCATATTAATGTATCCATTAGTAGCTCTTTACCAGAGGCCTGGCGTCAATCGGTGATAGTGTCTGTTTTTAACAAGGAGAACAGGAAGGACCCAGCGTGTTATAGACCTATTTTGTTAATGGACACAGAGGAAAAAATCATTGGTCAAACTATCTTGAAGAGACTCACACTTTGGACAAATTAGCACATTATACTGTCTGACCTCCAGCGTAGGTTTAGGCCTTGCAGAGGAACAATGGAACAGAACTTTAACCTGCATCTTTTAGTTAACAAATACACCTGGATTAAAAAGGGGTCAATACATCTTGCTTTCATGGAACTCAGCTCTGCTTTTTGATAGGGTTAACAGAGATAAGCTTTGGGAAGAGCTCGGGTACATGGGGTGGAACCCATGCTGGTTGCCTTTGTACAGGACCTGCACTGTGGTTTCACAGGCTCAGTTAGATTTGGAAATATTAGAGAATGCACCAAGCACTTTAATCTAAGCATGGGTGTCTATCAGGGATGTGTTTTGCTGCCCTTCCTGTTTATTATGTAGATTAATCGTTTAGAGGAGGTTTTTTCCACCCAGGATGTAGATGTCTCAAGAGGAGGGAGATTGATCGCGCAAATTATGTGGTTTTGATTGTACGCATCGCCGGATGCCTCCAGCGGCTTCTAGACCTTTTTATTGATTTTACCGATACCTTGGACCTTTGAACCAATTTTAAGAAATCGCGTTTTTTGGTTATGGGCCTCAAAAGCCCTAAAACGTATAGCTTTTTGGCGCAGGGTCAGGTTTTAAGGTGGATACTTTTACTTACACATTTTAATAGATTCTAGTCTTAACAGGCAGCCCTTAATGGAAAAAAAATGTTTTGATTTTTATTCCCGATTAGGACAAAAGCCAGTCCAAAACTTTATTAGAAGTTTATGAAGCTAAGTGCATCCCCCTGTCTACCTCTGGTTGTGATATTTGGGGTTGAGCCAACATTGACTCAATCTTAGTAGAGGAAAATACATTTCAGAGTGGGCTCTTAGATGTATTCTTCTGTGCCCAATTTCACTGTGGTGTGCAATTTTAAGGAGGAGTTAAGAGTCTTAATAGGCTGGTCAATAGAGACTGTTTGAAACTGGACAATATGTCACGTATACCCTGGCTGCACATTCTGAGAGAAAATGTTAAAGCTCTTGGACGATTAGATTTATTTTTTGACCCCACGAGCATCGTGAAAAATGACATGGTTGGGTTAAAGCAGGCCTTTCATCTTAGGGTGGCAGCCGAGAGGGAGGCCTCTGCTCTTTCAAAACAAATGATTCAACAGTATGTTTTGGTAAAGTCTGTGATGGGGACAGAACCATATCTTCTTTTAGAGATGTCTAATCATCAACGTCTTTGCTGACATTTTTTCGGCTGGGTTTCTCCCATCAGTTGCTGTTTACAAAAGGCACCGCAAGTACAGATCAAGGCATATGCCTGTGGGAGTGCGGTGCGACAGTGTGCCTATGTGAGCAGAACATTGTGAATTTGGGATCCCTGCATGGTGTGTCTGTGTGCATGCACTTTATAAGAATCAAATGTATTGCAGTTGTTAATGCTTTTTAGGGATGTTGCTTTGACTTGCAAAAACAGTGCAGAGAATGCAAATAAAATAGACTCTGTTGAAGGAGGTGGAGGAATGCTAGGGGCAGCTGACAGACTGAGATGCCGCCCTAGTGAGGGGGGAATACAATTCTTGCACTAGGGCCCATGGCAACCTAGCTACGTCAGTGCCTACCTAGAGTTGAAAACTCTAAAGTCGCTGCTTGCTGACCTGCCTTCTTCCAGTCACTGCGGAAGGATGCCAGGTGCACAAGACTCTGTCAGGCCTAAGCCTTTCCTCCCATGCACCCTGCCTGTTTCCTGCCTAGAGCCAGGCACTTCTATATCCCTGCTTGCCTGACCTGCCTTCTTCCCCCGTCACTGCAGAGTGCAGCCAGCTGCACAACACTCTGTCAGGCTAAAGCCTCTCCTCCCATGCACCCTGCCTGTTTCCTGCCTAGAGGCAGAAACTCTTATGTCCCTTCTTGCCTGACCTGCGTCACTGCACAGTGCCAGACAACACTGTGTCAGGCCTAAGCCTCTCCTCCCATGCACCCTGCCTGTTTCATGCCTAGAGCCAGGCACTTCTATATCCCTGCTTGCCTGACCTGCCTTCTCCCCCCGTCACTGCAGAGTGCAGGCAGCTGCACAATACTATGTCAGGCCTATGGCTCTCCTCCCATGCACCCTGCCTACAGCCAGGACTCTCATGTCCCTGCTTGCCTGACCTGGCTGCCAGCAGAGTCGAGTCAGAATTTTAAGTCCCAGTGGTATCCTGATGAGGCGACATGATACCCCCAAGGGAATTTGGCTACAATTAACTCTTCACACACAAGTGATCCCAACAGTGAATTATTTAAGTTTACTTTATGAATATATTGTACTGTAAAGAGGGCTCAATCCATCTGCATGGAATGATAGATTTTTGTGATACAATAATTCAGAAATTGGTCACACTAAACAGCTGTGATTATTTAGCACAAAACTTGGTTGGGTCTGGGGTTGGAAAACGGATGCCCACATTTTACAATCAACATGTGTTTAAGCAGAGAGTGGACAATCTCTGGAGGAGAATTACTGTGTGAAAATTCATTGGTTTATTGCACATCGGAAGCACATGCCGTTACTTCTCTGTTCCTTCTTTTGCCGTCTATTAAGTGTGCATTTGAAAGAAAATCCTGGTTCTCTTGCAGTTAATAATGCTAGATTACTCCTACAATTATACGAATAACACATAGAAATACACATTTGTATATCATATACAGCTATGTTCTAAACAAGATATGCAATGTAAGAATGTGTTGCAACTAATACATTTTTCAGTTATATATGAGAAAATCCTCAAACATCTCAGTCTTAGTGAAAGTTATCTGATCTGAGAAACAAGCATATTTTAATCATGCCTGTAAGAAGCTCAGTCACTAGAGCATTTTGGAAAGTGGCGAATAAAAGTTAAAAGTCGAAGGAGGTAAAATATACCTAGGGATTCTATGGAAAAGCAAAACGTTTAAATCAAGTTAAAGTTTGGAGAAGTGGGTATGAAATCCTCAACAAAGGAAAGGAATGGGGCATTTGGTAGGCACAATCAAATGAATGTAGACTGGCGGAGCGTGTCCATCATCTTGGGCTCATAATTAGACAACAGGAATGTGCTCAAGCCCTCTACCACTTCCAAAGGTTGGAGAAGGAAATAGTCCATCCGACCTTATGAAGTCCTTTTTAGAGCAGTAAAATTAAACAGTAAATTGTTTTGTTTACCTATTATGCTATGCTTAAGTGTGAAGAAAATAGTGCACTAATTGTTCTCCAGCTTAGCTGGATGGCTAGAAAAAACCAAAAGGAAACCCCATTTGAAATCTACGAGCCAAAGGGTTATTATGTTTAGACTGTAAAAACCCCAAAGGAATGGATCTCTTACCTCGACTGCGAGGGCCACTTCAGTCGTCTGTGGATAAATATTGTGGTTGCCCTATGCTTAATAGTTGGCAAAAACAGGAATAATAAGCAGCAAGGCTACAGGAAAAGGAGATATCGAGATAAGTGAACAAATACTGATCTCCGATGTAGAGGAAACCATCAAACTCACAACCCAGAGCGATTGCCAGTGGTTAGACCTATTGCAAGAATATCTAATTAGCGTTCATGTGTTGAGGTAATGCCCAGAGTGGCCAAGGTTATGCCCAGACGTGGGTCCCTTGCTCACTGTTTCAGTGCAGGCAAACTGCACCTGATTGGCCAGCCGCAATCAGGGCGAAACCGGTCTTGTGTTGCTTGTGTTCTGATTAAAAGAGGACCTGGGACATGGACTGGTGTATGGTGAGAGAGAAAACAGTTTATGTAGCTCGGGGATGTCCTAAAAAATGGATGGCAATATGGACTAAATGGAATGTATATCGGGGGAACTGTGCGAACCCCCATCTATCCCATCACCCGATGATCATTGTATGGTGTAAATCTCACTGCATGTACTGTAAATCTGCACGCTAGGACGACAGTAATGTACTGATGCCTCTAAAGACTTGCTACTATGGTACTATACGACACACTTCTCTGTACCGCATGACTCTTGTTTTTAAGTTCAATAAACAGAAATAAAAAATAAAAAAAAGAGGACCTGGCTTGGCACTTCGACCTGGACTGTTCCCATTGGAGCAGGACCAAGACTAATTTGTATAATCTGACATGGCGGGAAAAAGAATTATTGAGCAGTAGTGAATACGACGGTTGTACGCTCGTGGTGCCGCCAATATTTTCCGTAGGAGATAGCCAACTAATCCCAATGCAATTTTATCTATTCTGTTTGGCGCACACTTTAAGTTAATATCAAAAGGCTATAATGCTCACCTGTTGCAACGTGATGATGATTGTAAGATAGTCACCCAAGTGATTTTAAGTAGACATTCAAAAGTATTACTTATAGCAGGGTCCTTCAAAGTTGGTCCTGGAGGGCCGGATCCATGGCAGATTTTTTAAAGATAACTACATTTACCGAAGTGAGGATATGCTAAAAATCTGGCATTGATCCAGCCCTCCAGGACCGACTTTGGAGAACCCTGACTTATAGCATGAAATCATTTGAGGAGAATGGATCTTAAACATTGGTAAGTTGGTTTTCCCTACCACAACAATTATTACTGTACTATTTTCTTCACACATTTGGAAGTATAAAAGATACAAAAAACATGACTAGGTTAAACGAAAAGTTTGCACTTTACTCTTTCATATTTACTGATCTGAAAATAATTTACAAAAATGTACGGATTTTTTAAGGTGTTGACCATAAATATGGCAGCTGTGCAACAAAAAAATGATTACTTTTAATGTGTTGGAACCCCCTTTGCCAATCACCATCTGAATATCTAATTAAGTCTGGGAAGACATCAGGCTGGGCTTATCTGCAGCTGTGTTTTTCTGGCACATTTCTATCTACCTGCAGCATTTTGATAGTCCCGAGCCCAACCTATCCACTTACTTTCAAGTGCCGAACTTAGAAAGAGTACGTCATCCCCTAAGGAACTCCACCACTCTGATCAGGAGTTTATGAAAATTGCACTGTCTCCCTTTGTGGGCCATACACGGTACTCTCTGAAGTTCAATGCCTGTTCTTTACTGTTTTAGCTGCAGCAAATCTTTAGGAAATGGTGTAGTAACAAAAAATGGGAGTCCTCAACATTGTGTTAATGGGTTTAATCATTTTTGGTGGATAGGATTGGTGATCTGTTGAAAAGACTACGTGAGAGTGGACTTGGCCTCAAACATGAGCTGAGACTGTTCTGAGAACAGATGCTAGTGCTAAGGGTTTTAGGTGTGGTTTTGGAAACGGTCATTGAAGGCAACTCCCACTTAGTCTTTTCAACACATCACCAATCCTAGCATCATGCTCATCAGAAGTCTTCCCATACACCATCACATCGTCCTGGTAAACCTTCACACCGCTGAATGCCCCTCTCCGCTAAACATTCTTCCATCCTCTTAGATGTCAGCTGAACTCCACTGTCAGACAGCAAGGAAACTGGAAACTTCTCTCTATCAAATAACTCTTCTAAGAACACACTTACACCACAAGTCTCCACTGAGTTCACCACTACAAAGACCCGTGAACAACAGTCGGCTATTGTGCTCATAACACCAGGCACATGTTTTTGTTCTTAGAAGAGTTATTTGATAGAGTGAAGGTTCCAGTTTCCTTGCTGATTGACAATGGGTTCAGCTGATGGAAGAATTTTTAGCGGAGAGGGGCATTCAGCATAGAAAGACAGTTCTGTATCATTTCGAGGGAAAGGTATGATGGAGTGCTTCAACAAAGCAGTCGAGGATTGTTTCCAGCAAGCATTGGCGAACTAACTCAATTAGGTGGATGAATTAAGGAGAAAAGTTAGTATGTATCACTTAACCCCTCTTTTGTCTTTGGGGGATACTCCTTTCCTATTGTTCAGAAAAAGATTTTCCAACAATATGTTAAGTCTTGCAAGGGCGAACAAGTTTAAGAACAAAAGTGCAAAAGGGGCACTGGATGAGAGAGTGAAACTTGAAAGTGATGGGTGCATAGAGAGAGAAAAAAAGATTTTGTGTGAAAGGAAAAAACGTTTTGATGAAGAATGGCTATGAAGAGCCCTGAAATTGAAATGGGTGATTGGGTCAAGATTAAAAACCCGAGGATAGCTGGGTTGCTGGATAAGTTCAGTCAGTCCATAATGCTGTAAAGATAGAGGATCATCGCATTTGGTATCTAAGTAGGGTTGCATTGTGGAAGAAATCTTCCAGATGCGGGAAGAGTGCTGGGGCAGCTAGGGATAATGCTGTAACCGGCAAGGCTGATACACAACTTGAAACAAAAAGGGGCTTTTCCTCTGAGAAAACCACTATGGAGTTCCATAATAATGCTATGGTGGGCAAGGACATTATGCAGATATTTTAAAAAAAAGTTACCACCCATATTAGATAATGAGGATAATTTTTCCTCAAAGAGGAAGAGTGGAAGTGTGAGTAGAAGACCAGCCCATTTACAAGATTTTGTGTGAATTTATTGTATATTGGTCATGTAATGTACATATTGCTTTATTTTGGGGGCAAAACATGT
This sequence comes from Triturus cristatus, assembly GCF_964204655.1. Taxonomy (NCBI): domain Eukaryota; kingdom Metazoa; phylum Chordata; class Amphibia; order Caudata; family Salamandridae; genus Triturus; species Triturus cristatus. The sequence continues at coordinate 497,672,259 of NC_140588.1, forward strand.
TGGGGGTTGATCCTGTTTTTTCACTTATGTGGAGAAGATGTGTGGCATGTGCATTTAATAGAGTTAGAATGGTAGGCAGGGAACACTCCATGTGTATGCTCAGACACTTGAGCTGTTGGCTAAAAGCTGGAGCTGGCAGACTGCTGGTGGATGGGGTCTCTGTAACGTACAATTTAATAAAGGATTTACCTTCATCTACAACTGGAGTTACTGTGCTTCTTCACACATGTCTAAGAAAGAGATATTGAGAAGAAGCTGTGGCTTTAAAGACAAGAAGTAAAAACAAACCATTGATTCTTTTGAAAATTCTCAAAGAGAAGTCATAGGCATATTTCAATAAACTCTTCAAATGACATTGGCAAAGAGCAGCATAAATGTGTTGTTTAGATTGTCAAGGTGTTGCATAAATGTTCTGTTTACCTCACTTGTGCAATATGTTATGCCACAACTCACCTGAAATTAAGGTAGCACATTCTTGAGAAAAAGAGAGTAGATTTGTAGCAGCATAGTTAAAAAAGAGTGGATATGTAGCATAGCAGCAAAGACGGTTGCTGGTATTGAACAATCACTTTGTGTTTTATATGGAGTAATAATATTTTGTAACCCAGTTGATTGATAGTTGAATTTGATTACATGCAAGTGAGTATTTTAAAGCACAATTCTCCTTTTATATCTGTATTTTATGTCTATTTATATTCCTTTCACATACATTTCAAATTGAAACTTGTGTAGGATAACGTTAAATGAGCTTTAGCAACTTCTTTTTTAATATCAAAATGATTAATAAAACACATGCTGAGTTTGGCACATTTTGTTCGCACCTCGTCACTTTTGCATCATATTTTTCAAGACACAGCTGTAAGCTTCTTAGCCGCAGAGAGTGGTGGTTTACAGACAATACCTTTCTTTGTGAAATGTATATATGCAGCTGCGTTATGCTTAACTCTGATATGTGTGTGTTATTGTCTAATCGGAACAAACCAACTTGGAAAACGTATCTTGAGGCTTTTGTTTCACATTCATGATGACACACCTGCACTGTATTTTGATATATTTACCTATTACTTTTCGTAACTAATTTGAAGTTTCTTAATTTTATATCCATTTACGCATCAACTTTGTGTGCTGGTTTATCCACTCCAGTTGCAAGAGCTTAATTTCCTGTCACTATTCAAGTTTCTTTTTAAACTTCGAATGAATAAGTCCCCTTGTGCGGAGGAGTGGCTACCCCAAGTCTGAGTGCTTCGTCCTCCTGTTTGATGAAGAAGGCCTTAGATGGCATTGGCATTGGCATTGGCTTGACTGTAATGATGTGTCTTGTACAAGCAAATTACTGTGATACTGCGCAGTTTGTGATGTATTGCACTGCTCCAACAATTCAAACATCTCACACCCTTCTTACACGGGGAACAGCATTACAAGTTACAACAACATGTTTACCATGCAATGCCTTTACCACGCAGATGTCTTTACCATGCTTGGTAAGTATAGATAAGTTAAGTGAATAACTGATAGAAAAATACCAAAAAAAAAGTTAAAGGGACGTTATGGTCAGGGCCACAGGAATTATACAGCAGGGGAGGGTCAAATTATGCAGCAGGGTTCTGTAAATTATGCTGCAAGAAAAGACAAATTATGCTGCACATTTTGTGACAGTATTACTTCATTATTTTGCTATTGCTGGAAAACGTGGCAGCATCTGTGAGGACTGCACAAATAACGTGACTACATTTGTCCTTCACTGGGAACCAAACACCCAATTGTAGCGCCTGACTCTCAGAGGGTAGCGTTGCAGAGCAGTCTGAGGCTTACTCAAGGGAGGTGGTGTGGGCTAGTAATCGCCATTTGCAGGTGCACAAAAATAACACTCAATAATTGATTGTCCAGTCTGTACTTTGCTTTATAAAAGTAAGAGTACATTTATTAAACACACACACTACTCAATACTATGCACCAATTTACAAATATACATAAGCTGTTGGAATTACTTTGTGACATTGCATAACATCTCCACCCCTCCCGCCAAGGGGGGGTGGAGTCTAGTACCACCACTCCCATGTATGCACCTCAACTTGCCCCCAATGCAGATAGTTGAACATAACCTGGAGCGAGGGCCCTGTGCACTGGCACCATCCCAGTGGCGACCCACCCCATTACCTCAACAAGCATTAAAAAGGGGTAAACCTGCCTTGGTGACACATGACCCTGACTGAGCATCTCCTACTGACCATAAAGTATGCACCTCTATATCTTAAGGGCTAGCAGTCTGGGGACTTCACCTAAGCGCAGCAGCAAGAATCCATGTTTACGCACACTTTAGAATGACAGTACTCATCACCTTGGTTGATCATTTGAATGCATTGCAATTAAAGCCCCTAAAGGCATCACAGATGAAATCACAGGATTGCGCATATACAGCTAGACACCCTGGCAGGACTGTCTGGCAACATAGCCCCACTTGGCTTATGATATCTCCTTACACATGTGACTTACAGTCCCTTCAAAAGAAGTACTCCTGGCAACTACACTTCTCCTGCAGTGCGCCTCTTCACTTTAAAAGGAATCACAGGTAAAAGCATGGGATTACGTAAATACAGCCAGACCCCCTAGCAGGAAGGTCCAGCAACATAACTCCATTTAGCTTAACATCACCTTACACAGGTACTTCACTTTACACATGTGATTTTCAGTCCACCTAAAAAGAAATAACCAATAGTAAAAGCATTTCGGTGCAATTACACCACTTCACCTCCAGGAGATGCCCTTCTCCAGACATCCCCAACTCAGCCCTTCACTCCATGGTGCACTTCATAGTACACCCTCAGCTGTGGAACATAAGTTCCAGCTTAGAAGGTGTTAAAGGCTGGCTGAGCCCTTGAGGAGTTATTCTTTCAGATGCCCGGTGAAACTTATGGGTGGACTCTTCTTTATGCTGGGGGAGGCTGCGGTGCTCCTGCAGCCCCCCTGCACCCCTTTTCACACATGAGGGTGACCCCCTCCTCTGGGGGCCACCAGGCACCAAAATGGCAGATTTCTTCGTGCTGGGGGGGGGGGGGGGGGGGGGGGGGGGGGTAAGACTGCGCTTCTCCAGCAGCTCCCCCAACACCTTTTCACAAGTGAGGGTGACCCCCCTCCTCTGGGGGCCACAAAGCACCAAAACGGCTCCTATTTACCAGCCCCAGCCACTGGGAACACTCTCCTCCGCCCTCCGGGTCCCTGATTCAGCAGGGTGCTGTCTTCACTGGTTCCCTGCGCCAGCCTTTCGCCTGGCTCTCCTCCGTGGCCTCTCTTCTCCCTGCGCAGAGGCCACTGCTCCTGCGCACCGGTCCTGGGCTCTTCTTCTGGTGCTGTTAGGGTCCTGGGGGCAGTCAGGGGGGTCTCTCCTTCCAACTGCCCATTGCGCCAGGCTCCAGCACCTTCAGCCTCAGCAGACCACAGCCCAGAGAGAGCTTCTCTTCCTGTGCAAGCACTTTTTAAAAGTTGAGTAGGGGGCTGGCAGGAAGTCCCTGTTGGTCCTATCAAACAGCGACACATCACTTTCCTGCCCCCTCCTTCTTGTCCAGCCTCTGGGTTTGTTAAAAATTGCGTCGTCCAGTGTCTCTGGCCACATGGCCTCTGAAACCCAACTCCTTCCCTCCTTGGTGCAGCCTGGTGCCTGGCACCTAGTGATGGATGAGTCTGTAGCCCCACCCATCATCTCTTCATGGAGAGGAGGCCCTCGCTTGTGGAAGAAAGATTATCAATCCATCCAGCTGAGGTCAGCCCTCAGCCTAGGTCTGGTCATGGCTGGCTCAGAGAAATATGACAGTTCTGGATGACCCAAAAGCATTACAAATATGACTTTGGACTCTGCAGAATACTTATTTTCACATTCGCTACATTGGACTTAAGTGCGTGTCTGGAATCTGTAGGCCTAACGGAAGTTAATCTAGCCATGGGCCCCACATCCCCATAGGGGAATAATGAAGAGAAAACACAGTAAAACACACTGACGTTCCCTGGCATGTTTCTTTTCAGTGTATAAAGCCTATTCCATGTCACCACCCAATACTGCATAAGTCCTGCCACACCATTCACTTTGTAGCTGCTCCTGGACTGCGCACGCTAGAAATCTCCCCTGCGCAGCCCGTACACGTGTGCACACACATGTACACATGTGTCTGCATGTAACCAGCCCGGTGTCCCTTACTCCAGCTGCTGCGCAGTGGCCTGGTCAAGCCAGTGGAACACCAGTAAAATCCCCATGCAGTCTCTTACATTCTGAGTTCACTGTGGGTGAGTCCCATCTTATGAGGCTCCCCCACAGTAAAAGCTCAACAATTAGGTGCTCAAAAAGCGAAAAATCCGGGAGGACCATTGTGTCAGAACCACCTTCTAACAGCCATGTTTTAAATTTGTTGACAATGTCTGCAATTAGTTGTACCTCATTAGTACCAATTTAACACCCAAATTTAGAATCAGCGTACATAAAGGTGACCACTCAGGCTCTGTAAATGGCCTTCCACAGCGTAGCAATACATGTCACTGAGTTTTTACTAACTTCTAAACTGTTTGAGCTAGAAAACAATGTTTTTGTTGTTAAAATCTGCAGATTATGCTGCAGATGATGGATAATGTGGCAAATACGGCAACTCTACAATTATGCAAAAAAATTGCAGCGTCCACAAAATCGTATAATTCAAGTGGCCCTCTTTATAGTTAAGTGAAAATGTCAGTTAAAACATACCATTTTAAATTAACAAAACCACTGAAATTCACTAGTTATAGGTATCTCAGATAACTATAACAGGTACCTTAAGGTAACTATAACTTGCACACACACCTGTCATAGTTTTTTCATCAATGATTTTATTGCAAATGTTGCAGTGATATTATCAATGATGTCATATAACATGCCATTAGTGATGTGATATGTGGAGTAATTCGCAGTGCATGGTGGGGGCGCGAGTTATAGTTGTCTTAAGGCACAAGTTACTTGAGTTAAATATAACTGGTGGTTTTCAGTGTTTGTTTTTAACTTTAAAATGGCATGTTTTAGCTGACATTTTCACCTAACTATAACGTCTGTTTAAACCTTGGATTTTTCAGTGAATTTCTAATTTCTAAGGTTTTCATTTATGCAAAGTGAGACATTATTACCATGCATAACTATAATGCCAATTTAGCCTTTGTTTTTTTCACTGAGTTTTTAAGTTTTTTTAACGTACAGTAATATGTTATTACCATATGTGATACCAGCCCTGCGCTGCAGCAATAAATTGAAGTCAAGCTCCACCATCGAGTCTTTGCACCAATGGATGTGATTTTATTTACTCACCACATTGAGCTGAATCAAGGAATAAAGTACAAAACAATACATATTTAGATATTTCAAAAAGCTGGTGCACATAGGGTGAAGTAATAGGTGCATGGGAGGGATTGTCAGAGAGGACAGTAGTGTGCATAGATACATCAATCAACACTTCTTTATTTTATTGTCAAACATATATGACAGAGAATGTATATCTGCAATTATGTTATGATTTGACATTTAATGTATTTGGCAGGAATCTGTCTGGATAGTTTGTTATTTATTTATTTGCTGATGTATATATGCCCATTACTGTCCTCTCTCACAATCTCTCCCATGCACCTATCACGTCACCCTATGTGCACCTGCGTTTTGAAATATCTAAATATGAATAGGTGTCATTTGACGCAAGGCAGACCTGACTTTGTCAAAGGTCAGAACACCAAAATATTAAAAGTGGGCCTATTGGCTTTATAAAGGGGTCAAGCTATCAATATATAAAGCACAGATATGGTCTTTATAAAAGGACCAATAAAGACAACAACAAAAAATCATGAATTCACAAAGTGCAAAGTTTATTAAAAGTAATTGTCATAAAAGAATGTAATAAAGGTTTATTTTTATTAAAAAACATCAACATGCCTGAGGTTAAAAAAATAAAAAATTCAAGTAACAAAATGCAGCCATAACATCCTACACAAGGTGGCTCTGGACTCCAGCTGAAGAGCATAGAGCTCCAGCAAGGAGTGCTTTAAAAAAAGATACAGTAAGCTCTCCTGTATTTAATGACCCAGGCAACTTTCTGTTTTTTTTATGTTGCTGGGGGTGTGAAGGCGCTGCTCTCTCTACAGCCCCCCCCCCCCCCAACTTTAAAAAAAAGTTGTGCGGTGCCCCTGCCTCCTCTAGGGGCACCACTAGTAACAAAATATAATTTTTAGACACACCTTGGTAGGAGCAGTGAATAATAAATAAGCAGCTCTGGCTGGATGAATGATGCAAAACAAGAAGAAAGGAACTCTGGGTACTACTAATCCTGTTCTTAAATACTTTGCTGTAAAAATGGCAAAAGGCTTTGTGTGGATGGCACTGTGCTAATCTTCAAAAAGTAACACACACATTTGAGGTGAGCAGATGCAGAGTGTTGGTAGTGTTGTAAAGTGCTCCAAATAAAGGAGCTGCTCTCCGCCTAGACTTGGGAGCTACCCAGAGTTCCTTACTTCCTATTTTGCATAATTGATGCTGCACTCTAAGCCTGAAAAGGTATTGTCTTGACTTATACTGGGTACTCACTTGTGTCTAGGCAAAATTATACCTTTCTGTCGACCTCTAACTAGAGTGAAACCTGTGTCAGGGGTTGCTTTTATTCAAAGTCAAAACATACGTTATTTGTTTTTTAATTTAAAAAACATAAAAGTTCATGAAACATAACACTTCCATAAAATATCCACATAAAATTGTGATATTTAGATTCATATACTACAGAAGAACAAGCTTTAATCAATAAACAATCATTCAAAACAGCTTACCCACCCAACTGTTTACGTCTTGTAATAACCCGCTAGAAAATTGTTGGACACAGCAAAACAGACTTCATTGGAATGCTGTTGTTGCAGAAAAGCAGCACTGGTCCCCACTGTCTAAAATTACAGTTCTGCAATAGCAGCTTTAAAATTTGCAGTCTAGGACTTTCATAATATTTACAGAACAGAGTAAATTGCAATGTACATTGTTCCATCAAACGGGCAATTGACCAATATAGCCGAACAATTAATTACTCGAGGAAAAGAGATAAAACGGTGAATAATATTAAATCTAAAACGTGTTAGCGCAAATCTATGCTGGGGGTTTTCCACATGCTGCAGATAAATTTGGATATAATTATTTGTACGCAGCACGTTATAATGTACAAAACTAGGATTTCCACATTCCTTATTAAATCTATCCTCCTCTAATATGTTCAATGCTAGGAATTTAATTTCGACCTTAGAAACACCTAGCAGGGAGGATGAATCGTTAAAAAAAGTTGATCTTTCCAGTCTATGAAAAAAGGCTGTGACATATTTAAACCATGGAATTCTCAAGGCATAATCCTGAGACAATCTGTAATTTTCAGCCTATTTAAAACTTACTCAGGTTGTGACCAAATTCTACGCCACAATAAAACAGGATGTATCCTAGTAAGATCTTCTAAAAAAGGAAAGTCATAACTCTTTATGACGGACATAAGTGGCTACGCTCTGAAGGACCCCAAGATACATTCTTAGACAGGCATTTTCCGCAAGTTGTAACTTCTTTAAATTAGCATGACCCCATACACCATCCCCATATTGGGCGAGAGGTACATTTTGCTTTATAAATGGTGCACAGCTCTTTAAGTGGCCTCCCCCTCAATCTGGCTGCTGTTTAGAGAAAAATCACATGTACAAAAGATAAATGCAAAGATATATATAGAAAAAATATAGTTAGTGCCTCACGAAAGCAACCACCATCGAGCCAATTGATAGGTTTACACCAATTTGCTCACTTTGTCACCCTCACCAACTTTCTGTAGAACTAAAACTGGCCGGTGTAGGCATAGGATTTTGAATACCAGCCAGGTAATAAGTATTGCCTTCCATTTGAAAACCCCCTATAAAATGGTGACATTTTTTTTTCCTGTTAGCAGCGAAAGTATGAACAAATGAGACATAACTACGGGATTATATTGGAGTCCCCCAGTATATGACCCCGCCCCCACACAAAACCCTCACTACCCATGCATTATAGAATTTTCAATCCTCACAAATAATAAATTTCCTTTGATATATTCAGTTTAGACCCTATTATAGGAAATTCCTCTAGGGCAGGACCGGTTGCCATATAAACTTTACACAGGTTTAAGATGGCGTCATATTACAGAATTCTCAAGTTTTGCAAATACTTTCTCTTTGTAATATCCAGGTAAGATATCACTATAGGAAAAAAATCCCTCCAGGGCAGCACAGGTTGTAGTATATTCTTTAAAAGCATGCAAATATTGGTATATGGACATAAGTACACCGGTTTAAGATGGTGCCGGCGTTCTGAGATGCCATAGCGAGCACAACTGTAGATGGCAACCAAAATTCAAGCTGTAGAGCAGGCAGGGAAGCCATAGAATTCAAATTACAAATTTGGCGCCATAGGTGCCACTCACCTATCTCGAAAAAAGATCAATGCAAGAAGTCCATCACTTCACACGCATAACTTAGTGTGGGCAGAATTTAAGTCTTACTAACCAATATGACATGTGCAAAGAGCCTTTGCCCACAACCCTTATACAATCTGTGGATAGCAGAGGTCTGGGACAACGCCTTCATTTTAAATTGTTTATATGATCTTTTTTCAAGCAATTGCTTGAGAAGATTCTACCAAGGTAAGAATAAAACTGCATTACTTCCATCTTGACACTTCCCAAAAACCAGTTAAGGTTTTGCCTGATTCTGACCCCCTTCGTTCTAAAGATCATGACTTTACTCTTAGATATGTTTATTTTTTTAAAGTGTTCCTCCACATATATTTCCAAAGCACAATGGTGTCTTTGAAGGCCTATTGGGGTTAGAGTCAACACAATAACAGTGTCTGCATAAAGAATACACACAACGTTCATTAGACTAAGTTTAGTTAGGGGGATCCGCCTTTACAAGACCAACTCTGCAAGGTAAATCATGAGTATAAATCGAGAAGAGAAGAGGTGCAAGCAGTCACCACTCTTCTTGACAAACCTTGGTTCTCTCACATCAAAACCTGAGTCCAGGTGAAGGAGTGCAGGGCAATTTTAGACTCAGAAGATGAGCAGGAATCCCTAGCACTGTCAGTTTTCTCCACGGCGTCCCTGGGTCAACCATGTTGAATGCTGTGGAGAAATCAATATAAGCAGAATACATGGGCATAATCTTTAACTGAGGATACTTTTCTATTAAGGTTTGTAGGGCCGTAATGTTATCAAGAGTACCACAGTTCTTATGAAAACCCGTCTGCTCAGCGGTTATGAGATTATTCGCAAACGCCCATTCTTGAAGATAAAGTAGTATGCTTTTGCCAAATAGTTTGGCTATCGCATCCAGAAGGGCAATTTGCCTTTAACTGGTGGGGGAGGCCTTCGGTCCTTTTTTTATAAGGGTGCAATGATGCCTCCCTACCAGGAAGATGGAATTTCACCAGACAAGTAGCAGTGCTGGAACACTGGGTATAAAAAAGTAGCCTATAAAAAAGCCTCTTATTTATGCTATGGGGAATTCATCAGGGCCCACAGCACCCAAAGTTCTAGCCCCTTTGATGAATCCCTCGATCTACTTGTCAGAAGGCGAACCATATTATTCCATAGAATATACTTCAACACTTAAACTGAACTGGTCACTTCCACTTGAATTACAGGCATATAATTGAGAAATATACTGTGTCCACACATCACCCAATATCGGGATTACCTGGGCTATGACTCTAGAGTCGCAGTATTAGGCTATTAGAGCCCAATATTTACGAGGATTAAACAAAGTTGCGGCTTCCCTCAGATTGATCCATTTCCTATCCTCCTCTTTTCTACGTTCTGCCACCTTCAATCTTGTTCTTGTACGCTTAAGGCAATTGATTTCTCTCTGTCTCATGATCGAAGAGAATTTAAATTGCTTCCTAATGAGGTAGTTTATTTCATGATTTACCTTTTTACAGCCCAAAAAATCTTAATAAGAGATTTGGGTCTTTTGGCTCTATCTTTACTCCCAAAGGATTGGAGGATGGTCACCCGATTTTCAAACCAGGAAATGGGATCATCTGATGACAAATCGAGAGGGCCCAAGCTTGCTATTTTAAGACTTTGGTCTAAAGTCTGTATGTTATCACATGACCGATAGTGCGCCCATTAGGTTTATTATAGACAACATTGTCCTTCCCGAAGTCCCAGGGATCAAGAGCCTTAAGCTCTAGTTCAACAGGAACAGAAAGAATATTATGAACACTTAAACTAGTCCCCAAAATCTCCAGCTGTGAGCAAACACTAAACATTTGATGGGACACTCCCATATAGTCAATTAAGGATTGACCACGAGGGGAATGAAACGTATAGGAAGCAGGAGAGTCTTCGGGGAATCTGCAATTCAGGAATACAAAGTCATATAGTCTCAGACTTTCCAAGAAACAGGAATACAAAGTCATATAGTCTCTGACTTTCCAAGGAACATAAGCCCCGCCTACCTAATCTAACTTTTTCTGGTAAAACAACATCAGGGATACACCAAAGCTCATCCATTGCGATATTACAATAGGTCATAAAGGCTGAGTCTGATACTTTCGCATTAAAATTCCGTGTGACTGTAACCAAGGAACATTCCTCCCGAAGACTGATATTACGAACAAATGAGAGCATGGAGTTAACTAAGATATCCTGAGACTTACCAGGGGGGATACATAAGTTTACAAGCAAAAAGATGACCACCTCCACTCTCATTAGACATTGCCAACTTTAAAAAAAGGCAAAGATTTGAGGGATGAACAAATACCTTTCGATTCTAATTGATGTTATTTTTTTTTGGGTAAAATAGCAATTCCTTCACTGGTATGGCGTGTTACAGAAAACTTTGCTACACAGAATAAAACAAAATAATTTTCATATGTAAAAATCAGTAAAGACTCATGTTTCCTGCAGGCATGCAATCAATAGCTTAAGGCATGCTAAAAGGTTCAGTTTCCAATTGATTGACCTATGCGCGCCGTATCCCAGGATACTAGTTTACCCATAGGTTTACCTCCCCAGGACCTGAAGCTTTGCGGTGTTTCTGGTCCCATTCAGTGTGCCAGCTACACAAATCCAATTAGATAGCTCATCTCCACTTTAAGGTTCCCAAGCACTCAATTCCTCAATTTCAGCAACAGTTATAACTCTCCTCCCCATACCTCTACCTGCAGAAATAGTGATGTCCTTTAAATTAACAGATCCCCCCCTCCGGATCGGGTCATGTTATTTACCCTGAGAATTCAGCACTAAACTATCAAAATTAAATTCTGTTATAGGCTCTAAGTGAAATGCATCAATTCCTCTTGTCCGGAAATAATCCACATTCTCTAAAATCAGCATTGCAACAATCTTAGAGTTGATTGTTACCACTGAGCTCGGGAAAGTAGCCGAAGAGTTTATAAAAATAATATCAATGTCTTTACTTGTTACCAATCTCAGGGCCTCAATTTCCAATAATGAGTGTAAAATTAAGTGGCTATTGAAAGGGCCTAATTCACGATCGAACAGGGAGACAAAGTCCAACATATCTGAAATTGAAGCAATTTCCGGACCCTTCAAGCCCTCTATAGAATTATCAGACTTTGTCTCGGTCCCATAGTGAGGATTCTGTAACAATGGAAAAAATGGAATATGCCTCTTTATTACGCTTGCTATCACCATGCATGTTGTTACAACGACTGTGTTGTAACAACGCATACCATTACCCCGCAAGTCGTAACAACGACTTGCAGAGGGGGCCGCTGGATGTTGGAATAGTATAATTTACTATTCCAACTCCAGTCGTAGGGAAGGTGTTGGATTTTGAATCCAAAACCTTCTCCCCCCTCCGCAAGTAGTTATTACGCCTTGCGGGGTAATGGTATGCGTTGTTACAATGCAGTCATTGTAACGACCGCGTTGTAATTGCATGCGGGGTGATGGATTCGTAGTAAGGGCTGTTTACCAAACAATGGTTGAGCCTCCCAATTTAGGGGTCTATATAGCCTCAGTTCATGCAGTGAAACTAATGATGGCAACTCTGAATTCCACCCCACCGCTTGGGAACCTGAGTCCTACTTCAGCCCTTACAACGACATGATTTTTCACCCCTCTACCACAACCAACATCTTGACAAACCTCATCCGTGCCATCATACGTCTCATAAGTTATTTCCCCATTAGTGGGAACGAGACCCTTTTCCTGACAAGAGATATTGTAACCTAACATCTCTGATATTTTAGATAGAGGTAGGATGGAAGTTACTGAAAGACCAGGCACCAAACCTGGGTGTAAAGGAATATAATTCAACATTTCAGTATTTGTAAAAGGATCAGGAGATACAGACTCAACAGGAATACTTGCAAACCTTAGATTTGTTTGACTTACATTTCATAATACAACATTTCTTTTTCCTCTTCTCCTAGGCGGTTTTACCCTGCAACTCCCTGAGGTAACCCCTCACCCCCTGTGGGGCCCCATTAGAGAGCACTGTAGGAGAATTAACAAAAGGTCAAACAAGGGGGAAAGAGAACCACCCAGAACAGTTACCCCTTTATTAAAGATTGGAAAGCCGGGTAAGGTTTTTTCCGTCAACTGAGCCTCCGGTTCATCCTGGTTACACCACTGAAATAAATATTTTAATTAATACCACATTGTCCTCCACCTAGTTTGCTTTAGATTTTACCTTCGAGGGAGGGTCCCCTGACTTGCAGGACTTTCTCACTTGGAAATTAATTACTTTTGACCCACCAATGACCATATTATTGACTTGAGTGGCATGCGCTTTCAACTCATTTACCTTTTGCCCCTGCATTTGACATAACCCAGAGGAGGTAAGGTGTTGAACCCTCAAGAGAATTGGAGAAAACACCTCCAACACAAGATCAGAATTGGATACTGATCATCCTAACAAAGATAAAATAGAAGATAAAACTATCTCAATACAAAACATAATTTCAGATTAAGCATTTACCCCATCTTCCGCTTCCAGGTTAGATGGATGAATGTTCCATTATGCCGTTGAGGACGCAATTGATTTACAATTCATTGAGTTCATTGACTTTAGTGAGGCTAACGAGGTCCTCAGGAAAGGTGTGCTAGTATACAATGCAGGCAGAGGTGGGTGGCTAGGTGAAGATTGCAAGGCCTGGTCCAAATGCACCCACCTAAAGCGGTGGATGATTTCAGACATGCCTCCAGCAGCTGATTCTTATCATTAAAAACACTTATTCATTAAAAACACCTATGTCTGGAAGAGTGAAGTCCTGCAACACAAAGGGCCCCTCGCCGTGCACCTCACTGTAAGACCCAATAACATTTCCCCTGTGAGACGTGTTTTTTAAAACTGGAAAGACATCTTTATTAACCATCGTAGGACCCTGGTACAGGCTTTGGTCACCAGCCGTTTGGATTACGGCAATGCCCTGATGGCAGAAGTAGGTGAGACCCTCCTAGCCAAACTACAGGTAGTTCAGAATACTGCTGCAAGGATGATCTTAAATCGCCCTGCAGGAACTCCTTCTCTACCATTACTTAGAGAACTCCATTGGCTTACGTTGAAAAAGAGATCCTTTTTTAAGATCTGCTGCTTCACCTACATCGCCTATAACAACAGAGGGCCTCTCTATCTTTAAAAAAAATTGTTTAAATATTCTCCCTCAAGGAACCTTAGATCTAGCTCTCATGGACTACTGCTAGTTCCCCGTTTCCGTCTCTTCCGAACGGGAGGTAGATCTTTCTCATATCTGGCCCCAAAATACTGGAATCAGCTTCCCTATGCTTTACGATCCATCCCCAGATATGAGCTGTTTAAGCAAAAACTGAAAGCCTTTCTGTTCTGAACCTTTCTTTAGCCCTCTTTTCTGGTTCTCTGTTTTGGATTGTTAGTCTATTATGCAGCGCCGAGATGCCCCTGGGTGATTTGAGCGCTTTACAAATAAAATAACATAACATAACATACCATCTTGTCCAAACTTGAGCAGGACTTAAGTTTATCCCCTGGTTGCCAGGTGGGTCACTTGCAGAGTTCGATTTATTATAGCTGCTTGGAACAGAACCCTGCACTGCAGCCTTCAGCTCCACAGAGCCTAACTCAAGATCACTAGGTGAGCCTATTTACGCACACCATGCACACTGAAACTGGGGGAGGAGGGAGAAGAGTTATTTGCGGCTGTATATGCTGTACTAATATTGGACAAGAGTAAAAAACTCACTTGCAACTGTGCTCGTCGATAACTGGGCACTACTCACTCAACAGAGCTATCAATGAATAAGCAATGACAATACCTCCCCTTGTAAAAGTGCCAGCAGACAGCCACCCTTTGACTTTCAATCTCTGACTCCTGGAAGATCACTAGCAGAAATGAGCCTTCAAGGCAGAACAAAATTACAAGGAGAAAGGACAGAGTAGGAGGGCATCAGGCAACCTCACAAGCTGCACCAAGATTTAGCTGGGCCGCCACTGCGAGGCTCGGGCTCTCTATTGATACAAGTGCTGGTGCCGGTTGCTAAAGCTGTTTGGAAAGTACCAGGGTTGCTACATCCAAGACACCAACTTCAAGCCAGCCACTTCAAACACCAGAATGCCCCCCACAAGCCCCACCTGGACAGGCAGTTGACCGCTCAAGCAAAGTTCAACTACTTCTCTCCTCCGTATAAAAGCACGCACCGTCTGCTGCTGTCTGTAACTCACTCAACCCAGTGACCTCCCCTGCAGCAACCCAACTCACCTCCCTTCCACGTCATGAGAGGAGGGTGCTGCGGCTGATGGGTCAAACGGCTGGAGGAGTCCTGCACAATGGCAACAATAAGAGAGAAGGCGAGAATGCCACGCAGATTGAGACATGTGCACCTGGACTGCTTCCACGGACCCCTACAGGCTCTCACTTCAGACCTCACTCAACCATTGCTATTCGCCACCAACAACAGGCTCCTCTGGCAGCCGGTGGTGAGGCTTTCAGCTGCTTTGCGGCATATGCAGTAGCCGGGTGAGGGGAGGTCAGCTCTTCCAGGATTGCTTCTTCCCTGCACATATAGTATCTCCCTGTCAACAGTAGGTGGATGTCATGGCGAAGTTAGAGAATGTGCTGACTATGTGGCAGGTGAGACATCCAAAGGAATGGTAGGCTGATGCAGTGCTGTGCCGGCCATATTGTCACTCTAGCATTCCCTTGGAAGTATGCAGGCTTGGAATTGTTTTCAGAGGAAGATGGGCTGCCATGAACCGAAAATTCCTCCATGAACCTATTCTATTGTTGGCCTTTTGTGGAGCAGAGCCGGTGGGAACATTTTTTCCAAGGCAGGGTTTGGTTTCCATTCCAGCCTCGCTTGGATTGAACACCGCATGTAATTTAGCCCTGTTTTTAATTCACGTAGGTTAGCATATTCAAAATGTACGCTGATTATATAACTCTGTATAACCAATTACTCCAAACCATATTGTCACTGGTTCAATCCTTTGCTTCAAGCGTCAGTCTGAATGTAAAATTCCAACTTGAGGAAAGAAGGGTGCCTCCCACGTAGAACTACATTCCTAAATGAGTGGATATTATTTTGCTTTATTTCTCTAGATCATAGTGTTATTCTCATTTTTTTCAAAACGATTTTTATTGATTTTTATAGAGTGCAGAGAAAGCATGACATTGAAATAATAAACATTCAAGAATCCACGTATGAATGAGTTGGCCTTATACAAGTAATGATAACTGTGCAGGTCGTACAAGAACAGAAAAGCTAAAACAGTAACAACGTTATAATATTAATCTTGATTATTTTTAGGTCTCACCCATAGACAGCTTTGAAAAACAAAAATGTGGCCTTGTACAATGTAATCCGATGGTCATGTAAAGCACTCTATTGCATTTGGGCCATGTTTGCACAATATAACATTGCAAAAAGGTACTGGTGTTAAAAATACCTACAAGGAACAATACAAAAACTTAAAGTGGGCTTTGGGCCAGCCAATTGCTTATCTATGCACAAAGGAGTCTTGTTATACAAAATCGAGAAAATCCCATGGATTCCCTACATCTATTTAATGAAAAAGTCAATTTTTCAAACCCTGATTGCCATAAGAACTATTTCTTATGTTCAAAAGAACATCAATTGTCGAGAGTGATTTAGCAGGTATCCCTTTCGCCCTATTCTGTGATCATCACCAAAAACAAAATGGGGAAGGAGCTCCTCACAAGCCCTGGTGAGTCAAGGTTGAAGCTTCTAATAGTAAGTTGCACTCTGTCAGGGACTGTTCAGGACTATGTGGGAAACACAGTCAGGGACTTGGGCAAGGACAGGGAACTGGGTAGAAAACATACACAGAAAGAGGAGTACAGCGCTGCCCAGGATCATCCAGGGAGTCAGAGGAGAAAAAGGGATCCAAAGGGGAAGCCTGTACAAGTGAACAACATGGGTAAGACTCAGAAAGGAAGGACACTCATGAGGCAATTTAGCATTCAGAATAACTACACCCAGGACGAATGTGCAGACATATATATGAAACAACATTAACAATAAAGGGGAGTGTGCAGTAAAGCACTCAGGGGCTCCACACGGTAAGACTGAAGCTCAGTATGTTTCTCACCCACAATTGCTGTTACAGATACTGACTGCAAATACCCACTTGTAGGATATGCATGCAAAGGCAGGGTCTGTGGAGCTTATACCTATGGTGATGTTATGAATGCAACTCAAAGACAATACTCACAGTGAACAAGAAACACCACCTAGGTAGTCAGCTGTGCCCACAGATCCTGGCGATCAAACAGGAACACGCAAGGCAGTAACAGCAAGGGGGTGGAACTAAACACAAGCACAATAGACAAGGAGCTAGCAAGGAGGAGTGCTTAACAGGAAAGGAAGGAAAGCACAGGGCACACTTGGCAGAAAGCAGGTAACAAACATACAAGGCAACAGAAGCAAGACAGCAAAATAGAAAGACAGCAAACTAGGAACTGGAACCAAGGAAATGGGAAGAAAGGCAGGGACTGGAAAAGGATATACAGAAGGGGAGGCTACAAGGGTATACTAGAATAGTGCAGGTTCAGGAATCAAGAAAACAAAGTAGCATAGAAGGCAGTGCTGGGGCAGGAACAAGAATTGCTCAAGCTTCAGGAGTTAAGGTAGCACTGCAGATAGTGCTAGTTCAGGAACAGGGAATTACTAAAGCTTAGGAGTCAAGGTAGCACCGCAGGCAGTGCTAGTTCAAGGAACAGGGAATTACTAAAGCTTTAGGAGTCAAGGTAGCACTGCAGGCAGCGCTAGTTCAAGGAAACAGGAAATAGCTACAGCTCAGGAAACAAGGAGTCACAAGAGCAGTGCAAGCAGTGCAAATCAGGAACACGAAATAGCTGAATCCCACGAACAGGATCAAAGAATAACTATAGCTCAGGAACTCAGGAAACAAGGTAGCACTGCAGGCAGTGCTCGTTCTGGAATAGGGAAATTACTAAAACTCAAGAGTCAAGGTAGCACTGCATGTAGTGCTAGTTCAGGAGAAGGGAAACTGCTGCAGGTCAGGAACAAGGAATGATAAGGCTCAGGAGTCAAGGAAGGTAGCACTGCAGGCAGTGCTAATTCAGGAATAAGGAAAACAACAGCAGCTCAGGAACAAGGAATAACTAAAGCTCAGGATACTGGCAGCAAGGGTATCAAGAGCTCAGGAAACACTGGGGACAAGGATCAGTCTCACCGGTATACAGCGACAATGACCCACCATGGCCTGAAGGGAGCTGGGGCTTAAAAGAGCTCACAGTAATCATATGCATCAGGTGTGAGCAGGCTAGCAGCAGCCAGCCACAGGTGAGCTGATTTCCTCCACCCATCCTTGGCCTGCAGGGGTGGAGACGAAGCAGAGAGCAGGAAATTCTAGGTAATAGAGTTTACAGCATGAGAAGACTGGCTTCCACAAAACCCAGCATGGATTGGGAATTGATGTCAATTCCTAAATGATGTCCAAATGCCTGGAAGTCGGGATATGCATACAGGGGAGTGTCTGGAGGCATATTAGAACACTTGAAAGCCCCACAATTTGTCCCTCTGGTGGTGGGCATGAGAGCACAGGGAGTGAATCGTGACACTCACCCCAGGGCCCAGTGTCATCATTGTCACATTTCCCTCCACTGTGATGTACAGCCACCCGGCTGTTAACACTGCAAAGTGCAACAAGGATGGATCTCTATTGCTTCTGCAACCACCAGCTCTAAAGTATGTGAGTCACTATCTAGTTCCAATCATACTAGTATTTCAGCCTGATACTATTTCCATAATAGTGCTGACCCTCACAAAAAGGCAAATGTTATGTACCTAAAACAGACTCTCTATAATTTAGAAAGCCACTCAGTTATTTATTGTGGTACTCAAATTTCACTCACTTTAGCAAAGTGAAATAATTGATCATTGTTTCTGTGAATGTTTCCCTGCGCAACATGCAACGACTAGCAAAATTTAAGTCATGGGTGAGTTAAAGAACATGGTAAGTTCGCATTCATACACAAATGGCATCATGCACAAAATATTTTGCATGGACTCCCACTCTTTATCTAAAAAAGTTGCCATCTGCTTTTTCAATATACCACTTTAGTAGAGCATTTGCAAGTCTTATTCTAGTATTTGGCGACATGTAAAACTCATCACATGAGTAGATCATCACAGTCACGTGGTGCTTAAAGGTAGTCTGTTTGTTTTGCTTGCCTTGTATTGCCACATCATGTAAAGAAAACACAAAGTTTCATCACGATCACGTAGCACACAGGAGTAGTCTGTGGAAATGAAACTGTTGAGGAAATGTGGGTCACGTTGGAATGATCAATTGAGAAGAAGGGGCATTTTTGTTATTCAAAGATACACGACGGTCAGATTTCAAAAGTATGAGGTCATAGTTAACAAGGACAAATACTTACAATTCTTGTACCTACTGTTCAACAAAGTATCTTAAAATTCACTTGTCGTTTTCACCTATTGAGGAGACGGTATGTCATGAATTAGTGAATGTGTAATTTCATTTGGTAAATGATCCAAAGGCACATGAAATATATTTGGATGCCCTAGGTTGAGGGGTTAATATTGGTCCCACAGGCACATAGGCCAAAATCGTTCTGAATGCCTGGTCAGAAAAGTTCCTCTAGTTCAGTTTTATCATTTAACCCCATAATGTGGGTTTTACGTGAGAAAATCCACTTTTCTTCTTTTCACCATGGAGCCAAAGATATCATCTTTAGAGACAAACCACTAAGAGAAACACTTCAATTCATATGGAAAATGGTGTTTTTTATAAAAGATGTGGGACAAGTTTAGTAGTACATTTTGTTTGTTAGATTATGCTTCTCTGTTCCTGAATGCTTAGTGTCACTATCCTGATCATATGTGACATTTTTAGACTCAAGGTTTATGTGCTGCCTAACTTTTCAGGGTCCTGAGAACAAGTATTGATTTGGTAACTACAGTGAATTGTTAAATATTATATTTTCCACAGGGATATGGCAGTGGATAAGTCCCACAGTGAGTCTGTATTAAATTTGCGCAATATAGTGTGTACCAACTGATCTCTTAAGTTGCCACCTAGCTGACACCTGGGTTGTGTCATAACGAGTCTCCAACATTTAAGACTTTTCAGTTCCTCCATAATATTGATATAATCTCGTTGAACACATTTATTTATGTAGTGACTTAAATCACACCCTCTGTTTTGTCTTTCACATGTTACTTTAATAATGCCTCCCTTTTGTTATTGGAGGCTCTTTAGTATACTTTACATACAATTTGTTTAATGTTTATGGGAGTCCTGTGTTCCAAGTCTGTTCTGGAAATTGAAATGAAATTTTATTGATAGATTTAGACCTCATCTGAGATCCACAATATAGCAAAATAATATATACAAGTTTCCAATTCTGTTCTGGAGGTATTGTGTCTTAATAATGTACTAATCTGCAGTACTGTAATTTCTCTTATATTTCTCTATATGGGGAATGTCTCTGGCAAAGACCTTGGATGTAACGGTTTGTATGACAGTAGACCATTTTTATCTGTTGGTGTTCAAAATAGAATTGTTGCCAAACTCCCATTGATGGACATAATCTGTAAATCCTGGAAAGCCACTTCTTCCCTACTATGTGACGAGGTGATGGCTATCTTGGAGGTTGTTCCAAGTCAACAATCCCTTCAGATCAGAATGTGTCCTGGTCCAGATACACAGGACATCATCTACAAACCATTTCTACAATTTCAATCTTTTCCCTCACGGGTTTGTGCCACTGTGGGGGCAGGCTTCTACACACTAGGCAACATAAATATTCACCAGACTAGGTGCATGAAGGCTGTGCCTATAAAAGTATCTCCCACTTGCCAACAGAAGCGGCTTTCAAAATTCTTTGCTAGAACCAGTGTGATACATTGCATGACAATGCGGATTGGGACATTCAATCTTTTGTAAAGCTCTCTCCACAGCTAACAGAGTGACTCACTGTGGAATGTTTGTGTAGAGAACCTCAATGTCCAATGCTACAAGGATTTAATTCTCAGACTCAAATTGCACGGCCATGATGATATTTAATATCGGTATGGTGTGTCTATCATAAGACGGCTTGTTAAATACTATCTCCCTGAGAAAGAAGTCACTATATTTTCATGGCGGTTCCATCAACCAAAGACCTCAGACTGTAGTGTGTCATGGTGGGAGTATTTTATTTTTACGTAGTTTAGATAGAATGTTAAATCTCGGTGTTGGTGGGTTTTGTTCCATTAAGAAACCTGCTTCCTTTGAGATCATCCATTCACTGGCTTTTGCACTCTCAACTTGGGATCATTAGGACTTCTTCTTCCAGTTCATTGATTGGATTTCTTGTCAACCTAATTTTTTTGCTTCTTATTTGGTCACTTTCCTCCTCTTCTTGTGTTTCTCTCTCCCCTAGAGTATGGTTCTCCTTACGATCCTTGTGACTGGATGACGTATCCTTCCACTGTTCACAATTAGGGAAATAAGTTCTTCTTTTAGCACTCCACCGGAGTGCATGTGTGCTCTCGTCCTCTTACCCATGTGTTGCTTCCCCTCAAATAGCCACTCCACATGCTCTCCGTTGCTACCTCCTCCAGCTCGTCATTATTTTGCTTTTTCACTTTTTCCCTCTCCCTACTCAAGCTTTTCCGTCGCTCCCCCACCCACTGCATATTGCGTTAGCACTCCTTCAGCATTGACTGCTCTTCCATTAATCCTCCTTCACTCTCACCATGGTATTTTTTTTTGTGAAGTTTACTTTAACATTTTTGGAGGGCTCAGAAACTGCCATTTGCTACCAGGCCACTGCCTTTTAAAATGTGCTTTAGAGAACGTTTAAATTATAATTCTTTGTTTGCTGCTCTAAGACTGGCATCTACCATCTTCAATAATAGCAAAAAATGTTCCTATAGTTCCTCAGAGAAGAAGGAGACAGAGTAGTGTAAACGCAAGAGGCTTTAGGAGGATAAAACACACCGTACAGTCAGTGTGGAAAATCCTTATGTCGGATATAAATGCCCTCACACACCCTTGCAGGTGTCATGCTTCATCATTTGGGCTGCTCCTCGTCGGGCCGGCGGTGCAATGCCCGACGGGCTCCCTAAAAAGGGGCTCTTTGGCGGAGATCTTCAATCCGACTGCCGTATAGATGAAGTGCGGGTATGGGGCCAAATGAATGTAGATAAAGATAAGTGATATTAAAATAGGGTAAGGAATGCCTATTTGAGGTAAATTTTATTCAGATGGCTTCCTACCTTAGTTAAAAACGTGTATACAGAGCACTTGTGTGAGTGTAATGTCTCCTATTCAAGTGGTATGTATATTGCAATACTGGGTCAACATGTTTCTCGCAATGAGTAAGTTATACTCGCGATTCTTCAGGACCTAGGCGGGTATGTTAACTATAAACTATCTACATTACACAACCTGGTTGGTTGGGGTTAATGATCAATCTATGTATTGAATACCTGTTGGTACCGGGAGCTACCCTAGTCAGTCAATATCCAGGTATCAACAGTACTCGGTGGGTTGTACACGAATGTGACTTCCTCTAGATTAAGAGGGCGTCTTCCTTTCGAGTACCATGTCACGACCTACCCTCTCCACCGAGTCCGGAAGGACTGGCATCTACCATCTTCAAACGGTGAAAACATAATTTTTTTTTAAATAGCAGGCACATAATGCCCTAAGTATGTATGCACACATGGTGGCTCTTGTGCGTACAGTCGTAAATACATTATCACACTAGGCTGCCGTAACATTATGGCACGCATGTATGCTATGAAGCATACACCACACGTACAAGTCATCTCAATTTATTTTGTAGATGCAGCTAAAAGCATTTCATTTTGCCTATGCTGAATAGTATTGGCAAAAAGCACTGTCAATGTCAATAGGTAGAAAAGGTGAGGCCAATACTTGTATGAAATGAGGGCTTGCATGTACCTGCTGTTCACAATAGCACGCATAACACAAAAGGAGCTTCCATGGGAATACTTGCTTGTGGATAAATCTTGGGACAAAACTCGCCTTTACGGCGTCTGCATCTGCTGCTCCTCAAGGCTTGCAATTCTTCAGCTATTTTGCTTTAACAGTAATGATAACATGGTTACCACTTGAATACAGACTACTCGTCAATAATGCAATATCCATCATTGAATAAGGAGTAGTGATTTATGAATAGGCAATGTGGAAAGCCATGGATCTGGGGCTGGATCGCGAAGAGACCCTCACAGCTCAGGATTTCTGAGTTCTGCTGCCTTTTAAGAACCTTCTCAAACACCACTCAGCAGTGGGATCGTGGTTCCAGGAGCAATACCGTGAATACCAAGACATGGTCCTGATGCATCGTTATTTTAGAGTCTAGCAGCAAAGGCAAACTTGTCAAAAGAACCTTTAGTGGCAGTATGGACCTGAGAAAGAACTGAAGTATAAATCACCTCATGTAAACCCACGACCAACCTCTCAAAGAACCGCTGGAGCTCGTAAAGCAGAGTGAACACTGGTTCTTGGCGGAGAACTGACAAATGCCTGCCAAGGCGGTACAAGATCATTAAAAAAACCCTACCTGGAGCAAAGCCACACAGGATACAGTGGAAACAGCAAAAGGAGCCTGGTTCGCAGCAAGAATTTAAGGAGGCTCGAACACAGAAAACCAGTTTACGCGTAACATGAGCAAGGTTGGAACTGGAAAAGCAGAAAAACGGAGGCAAGTCACTGAAAAGCAGACGTGAATCTTCTTTGGGGTTGAGGTGTGACATGGAGTGGGAGGCAGAGGAAGTGGATGGCGTGTGAGGCGCTTTCATGATGTGCAGCTCCAGGATCAGTTGGCAGGCCAGGTGTCTCCCTCGGGCACTACCTGTTCGGGACCTCCTGGAGTGGGTTTCAGGGTGACGAGGAAGGCGCTGGCAGACCTTTGCGGATTGTTCTCGGTTCTTTCAATGATGGTGCTGTTGCTTTGGAGGTGGCCCAGGCACCAATCTATTAAACATCCCATTTTAATGTAAAATGTAATGGCAAATATGACTTAAATGCTGTCACAGACCACAACATGTTGGCTTTATATTATTGCTATGCATTGTACAGAACTCGGGGAACTCTCAAGGTTAGTTTGCGCTACATAAGATCATAAATAAATAAATAAAGCTATATTTCCTATATCCAGACTGGGAACTGAGGCAGGTGATACCACAAATGGAGTGGTGCCATCACAATAATTCCCATGTTACCCCTACAGGTTGCACACTGTGTATGTCATATAGTACCAATGTAATATAACCATCATATTTATCAAGAGCCAGGCTGTCTTTCTGCACAAATATATTGAAGGTATTTGGATTGAATACACTAATCTAAAAATAATAATGAGATACAAGTCTAAATAAACAATTATAAACTATCTGCACAGCTACGATGTCAAGATACTACTGATGTAGTGACTGTGATGTAATGACTCCTGCTATACTTGTCTGCGATGTAATGACCTACAACCATTATGAGATGATTCTCACTGACAGTGGTTATTCCCATCTAGTGAGTGTCAGAGGTGTTCCCTCTATAGTATAATTCTTACCATCAGTAACTATAAACAAGAATTGACATGGATTAGCCTATGAAGCGGGCTCTGGTTTTTTACTGCAGTATGTGTCTGGCAGAGAGTCCAAGGGACTGAGTGCCCAATGTACAACACGTGTGGCTATCCTTTACTACACAGATTGTCCTTGCTTGCATTAGGGCCCTTGGCACCTTTGGCATCCACTGACTTTCTACATTGCCCATGTGTGTAAGACACCATTGCCAGGCCAGAAGCTGTATTACGAGGCTACTTCTACCACCACCGTCTTGTTAGAAACCCAAGCACCAGTGTCATGTCAGAAAACACACTGCACAGGAACGAGCAGCACCTTTTTCATGCCACAGCCAAAATTGTCCCCGTATGTAAAGCACCACTGCAAAACACACACCCACATTGCACTGCTTTACACTGCACAATTGGCCACCACTCCAGAACCTCAATTATCCAGGTACGTACAGCACCTTTGTCTAGCTAGAATCCATCTTGCATGGATATGAACTGCACCACTGCCATGCCAGAGGCCACGTTACTGTGTTAGTAAAGCCCTGTTTCACTACAAGAATCATATCCAACATGTTTAAATTTCCAACTTCAATCCCCTCGCCTCACCGCGCCTTTTTACTTAGATGTCCAGAAATGGCTGGCTCTGGACTGCGCACACATGGGAACTGACATTTAAAAAAAAGCATTTTAAAATATTTATTTATCATTTCCCAATTTTAACAAAATGCTACATAACATTCCATTCACCGTTTACCACTATTATCCTTTCCTATCTGTATGTAACACACCCAAATGACTCAGATTGCGCCTTGCTACCTCGATAATGAGGGGCGTCTGATACCTTTCTGTTCTTCTACAGTGGTCGATCATCTCCTGGTTCGACTAATAACATCATGTCAGTCCATATGCCCAGATCTTCTGCCGCCCTGCCATGTGTCCTGACCACCCCATCTGTATCTCTTCAACCAGGGCTCATTCCAAACCCCCCCTCTACCAAACTTCCTCAGCAGGGTCCCTCGGGAAGAGCCAACGAATAGCTGAGCCATTTTGCCAGCAACAATCCCAATGCTGCGAACCTGTGCTGAATGCCTCCCTTTTTAAGTCCGAGTATAGTGTTTTATAGTGTTTAATCAGTACTTCGATGTTGATGCCTGTTGTCAATCATAGCCTTGCCATTTCATGTTCTCAATATTCTGTTATGGTCCCACAGGTTCTTGTAATATGTATAAATACGGTCTCAGTGGTGCTCCCCAAATGCGCAGAATAAATTCTCCTAACCTTCAAGGCGGCAGGGAAGGAAAGCGTAGGAAACTAAAGGGTGTTCATTTAAATTTCTCCAGTACCTGGTCACATGTTTTCAACCATCCTCCGCCTGTTAATGGCACCTAACTGCAGAGGTTATTCCCCAATGGTTGACACAAGGGCAGTTACTTGAGAGCCTGCTGCAGCAATAGGAGGGAGCGTGTGCTTCTGTACGTCAGCTTCCATTCCAGCTGGGAGGTAGAGTAGATTGTTCCATCTCCTTTCCTGCTCCATTCTCATTGGACACCATATGGACCGTCGTGCATGTATGATGTTGCACCATTTTATAAGCTGTTTGTTTTCCAGCCTGGAATAAAAATCTAGCCTTTAAAAGGGTTCTGCTTAGAGTCAGGTGAGCAAGTAGGCCATTCAACAGGGTGCTGTCACTAACACGGGGTTCTAGATGGTTCTAGAACTCCATGGTCTAGAACCGGATTCAGACTGGATCAAGCTGCCCTGACAGCAGCTCTTAGGTCCTCAAAGCAGCTCCCAGGCATGCAGCCTAGCATGGAACTACTAGAGTGCCCGTGTGGCCAGTCTGGCTGTGCTAAGGACTTCTAGGAAGACAAAGATTCGAACAGGAGACAGTACGCTGTGAAAAAACCTGTTGAAGCTCATAATTTGATGCAAAATTCAATAAGGTGTACGTTATAGAAAAAATGATATTTCTCCAGTTCCAACCTATCATTTCTTCGAGAGAACCATGTCTGCAACCTCTTTCTGCATTATAATGAAAATGAAGCAGCATATGCAATAGAAAAGGACTGTATATACAGCATTATATTACTACACGGCACTACCACTGGGGTAAACATTACTAGTTCAGAAATCTTTCAGGAGTTTCAACAAATTTCACCCAAAACAATGTTCCTTGCTAGCTCAAGAGCTGTCATCTCTATTTTTTTAAAGTTCAGATACACAGCGCATAAGGAATTTTATGGCAAATGTCTGAAATCTAAACCATGAATCTAAAGGTCTTTTTTCTAAAATTTGTTTACTATCTCTGTAGAAGAACACGAACAGAGAGAGAGGTGGCAGCGTCTAACTTCCTGTACCTATATAAGGCATTCTGAAAGGAAGCCCTCAATGGAAGAGACAATGGACATCACAATTAGGTCTGTACATATTTCTTCCATAGGTCCAGTAAAAAGGTCACCTGATTTTACAAATAATTTAGATTTTCAATGAGCTGACTTACCTATTACACCAAACTGAAACATAATGATATAAAAAAAAAGGTTTCTTCATATAAAACAATGGCCACCAAAAACAATGAGATGTTATAAGATTTCCTGGCAGGGATCTCTAAGCTCTCAGAGGAATTCATGGTGCTGCAATGGAGCTGAAAACAATCAAGAAAAAAAAGGGGGGGGGCAAATAGTAACACAGGGACCCTGGTAGAACAATGATTAATAACACAATTCAATCAATCATTTGTAAAGCGCAGCACTGTCACCCTAGGGGTATCTGGGTACTGAGGATGCTGTGTCTCCGTCGAAACCAGGTCTTGAGTCCCTTTCTGAAGTCTGCCAGAGAAGGTTCTGTTTGGAGGTGGAGGGGCAAGTTGTTTCAGGTCTTGGCGGTGATGTAAGAGAAGGGACGGCCCACGCTATGGCTGCGGAAAATGCAGGGGTGAGGGCGAGGGAGGAGGAATTAAGGTGTCTGGAGGGTTAATGGAAATTCAGTCGATGGTTGATGTAGGATCGTCTTTTATCTAGGAGGGCTTTGTAGACGTGCATGAGGACCTTGAGCTGGCATCTGTTCTGGATGGGGAGCCAATGGAAGTCTCTGAGATGGGGGGTGATGTACGATTGTTTGGGGAGTTCCAGGATGAGTCTGGCTGCAGCGTTCTGTATGGTCTCGAGTCTTCTGAGGAGCTGGGTGGAGATGCCATCGTAGAGAGCATTGCCGTAGTCAAGGAGGCTGATGACGAGGGCCTAAGCGAAAGTCTTTCTTGGGTTGGTTGGGATCCATCTGAAGATTCTGCGGACCATAGTAAGAGTGTGGAAGTAGAAGGAGGGGACTGCACTGATCTGTCATTTCATGGTTAGTTGGCTGTCGAGGATGTTCCCCAGGTTGCGCATGTGGTCTGTTGCAGTAGCTGCTTGTGGAGGGAGTGCCGCGTGGCGGTGGGGCTGGGCGGGGGAGGGGCAAGGTGGGGAGTAGTAAACTCCGGCTCACGGCCGACTGGAGTAATGTAAATAAATACATTTTAAAAACTAATTTCATTGCGTGCGCTGAAACGCATTTGGCGTTCCAGCGCACACAATGAAATTAGTTTTATTTATTTATTTATTTACTACGGTCCGCCCTGAGCAGCAGTTTACTACCCCCACCCTGCTCCTCCCCGGCCACGGCACTCCCTCTAAGAGCAGCTATTGGTATGTTGCTGTAGGGGTTGGTCCAAGTTCATCTGGCCACCAGCTGTCATCCCAAGCGGAGGAGTAGTTCCCGCAAAAATAAGTACTTCTGTCTTGTCAGAGTTTAGTTAGAGGCAGTTGTCTTTCATCCAGTTGGCTATGTTGCTCATGGCACTGGAGATATTGTGTTTGGCTTTGCTGGGGTCTCTGATGAGCGAGAGGATGAGTTGAGTGTCATCTGCGTAGCAGATTATTTTGAGGCCGCGGGCTCTGATGATGTCTGTGAGGGGGGTCATGTAAGTGTTGAATAAGGTGGGGCTGAGTGATGATTCTTGTGGTACGCAGCAGATGATGGCCTTGGGTGCGGAGGTGAAGGGAGAGAGGTAGGTGCTCTATGTGAATCCTATATGGAAGGAAGCTAACCATTTGAGGGCGTTGTGCTGTATGCCGATGTTGTGGAGTCTGTTGATGAGGGTGTTGTGGAAGACGGTGTCAAATGCAGCAGAGAGGTCGAGGAGAATCAGGGCCACAGTTTCTCTGCAGTCAACAAGAGTTCTGATGTTGCCTGTGGCCACCATCAGCGTGGTCTCAGTGCCGTGGTTGGCCCAGAATCCAGATTGTGAGATGTCCAGTAGGTGTTTGTGTTCCTAGAATTCAGTGGGTTGGTGGCTTTCTCAAGTACTTTGGCCGGGTATGGGAGCAGGGAAATTAGTCGGTAATTTTTTAGGTTGCTGGGGGTCAGCGGAGGGTTCCTTTAGGAGGGTCTGACTTCTACGTGTTTCTATCTGTCCAGGAAGGTTGCTGTGTAGATGGAGGTGTTGAGGATGTTGGTGAGTTCTGTGCTGATGAGGGTCGCCCAGATGTTGAAGAGGTGGTTGTAGCCGGGATCTGTTGGCATTTCGGAGTTGATAGAAGACATGATGGCTGTGGTGGTCTGGCTGGTGAGTTGTAACCAAACAGTGAGTGGATGGCTGGAGTTCGATGGTTGGTTGAGGGTGGTGGTTTTGGGGGCCAAAGTTGTGGTAGATGGTGGCAATTTTGCTGTGGAAGTAGTCTGAGAGGGTGTCGCAGAGTTCTTGGGATGGGTGGATTGTGTACCCTGTGGCTGTGGGGTTAGACAATTTTTTGATTATGCTAAAGAGTTCCTAGGTGTGTTTGGCCGCGGTATTGATTCGGGCAGTGATGGCTGCTTTCTTGATGTGCTGGTGGTAGTAGCACAGGACTGTTTTGTGAGTGGCTCTGTTGGTGGGGTTCTTTGTGATGTGCCACAACATCTCCAGTTGGTGGCAGTTGTGCCTGGTGGTCTGGGTTCTGGGGTGTACTACCTGGCATATTTTGAGGTTTTGTTGGTTTCAGTGGGGCGACGGATTGGTTGAGGTCTGCTGAGGCTTCGGGTTGAGTGATGGTGAGGGCCTGAGTTCACTGGGTTTCGGTGACCCTGCTCCAGCTGCAGTGGGAGGATTTATGATGTTTAGTAATGGTGTGTGGGGCGTCTGCAATGGTGAAGTGCACAATGGCGTGGTCAGTCCAGGAGAGTTCAGTGGTGTGGCTGAATTTGATTCAGTCACTGGAGGTGAAGATGGGGTTGAGTGTGTGTCGTCCTTGTGCGTGGGTCCGGTGAGCAGCTGGGCGAGGTCATTGTTGTGCAGGTTCTCTAGGAGGGCAACAGAGTTGTCGTCGTTGTGATCTTTGATGTGGAAGTTGAGGTCGCTAAGTAGGACAAATGGTCCTTAAGGGGGAAGTGTAGCCATTGACTTCCACGGCAATAGTTTCTTAAGGAAGCCTTCTTACAAGTAAAGTTTGTTTATTCGTTTATTTATTTTTTTCATTTCGAACAAATTATTGTTCAAACAATATAGACAACATTTTGGTAATATCAAATATCAATCTAAGGTGCTCCTATTTGGTGATGGTGCAGTGAAAAGTGATAAACGGAACGCGTTCGGACACAGAATACTGATCCTTGCGACTGCATTATCTGACCTTGGTTTAAACATCAATAGTCTAGCGCATTGTAAACTCAACTCACTCCTGTTCCTTGACCTTTTTCAGCCAGATCCTTACCTTTTTGCTTGTCATCTTTTGGAACAACCAGGATGAGATACCCATTGAGTTAGATACTCCCTAGGATTGTAGGATTATTGACGCAAATCTTCTGGTGTCTCCTTCAATCTTCTGTCGTGATGATGACCCTTTTCTGATTCATTTGGCACTGCGGGTCGAAATGTGGACAATTTTCAAATGTGGACTGCTTTTAATTTGATTCTGTATCGCGACAATCGTAGTACGAATGTCATAAATACCATCACATTATCCCTGTCAGTCACTTGTATATAATATCGTATATAGCACCAGCGCAATATTTATTCACTGAATCACTTTTCACTGCTCCATCTCCAAATAGGAGCACCTTAGCTCGGTATTTGATATTACCGAAATGTTGTCTTTATTTTTTAAACAATCCTTTGTTTGAAAATACATTAAATGCATAAACAAACCTTACTTGTAAAAAGGGATCCTTCTGAAACTATTGATGTGGAGCTCAAGGGCTACACTTCCCTCATAAGGATCATTTGTATTATTAATCTTGGCCCTGAAAACAGTCTACTGCTGACCAGAATCCATGTTGGTTTGGCCCTGGTTGGCACTGTGGCTTTTTTTTATTTTTCAACAACAAACTCCTAAAGCGGGAAATTGTGTCTTAAAAAAAGAAAAATTAATGATCCTGACTCACAGGAAGTTTTTTTCACCCCTGTAGCTAAAAGGCCATCAGATTAAAGGTTTCCAGATGGACCCAGCTGTCTATGCTGCCAGGAACTCTGCAATTACCCCTCCTCTCAATGGGGCAGCAAACCAGGATTTAGATAGATGGGGCATTCGCATTTTTCAGGCAGATGTCCTGCACCCGATAAATTCTAAATGTATCTAGAATGGGCCCACTGGATTTCTAGATACCTTTGATGTGCCTGGCAAGATAACATATCCCTTCATTCCTCTGCCTCATCACGCATCATCCTTAAAACATGACAGCATTCTCTCATCTTAAATTAAAAAGCAGAAAATAACCTTTCTTAAATCCTTCCCCATATTGGATGAAGTATAAGAGGTCACTTTCTCATTATACTGCTCTGTCTTCTATCTTTCGGGGAAGCAAAGGCGACTGGTACTGGTAGGTTCCAATCTTCTAATCTGTATTTTCTGTGCCTTTTAGGTTTCTTTCTAATTTTATTTACTGTTTATTGCAGTTCCTTTTCACTGACTTATGGTGATCCTGGGCATGGCAGTAACTAAATGTAAAGCTGCTATTTTCCTGGCACTGTGCTGTCTTCTCATCATTAGTGGAAGAAGGCCTAACTATCCTCTTTTAGGACATGATGCACCAGTGGAATTACAAAGCTCAGTCACCAGTATGAAGATGCGGGACAGAAATGTCCCACTGCACTGAAATATAATCTACTCTGTGCCGCTCTCATGTCCATTTCTGGTTGCCAGTCCAACTCGATCACTCTCCATCAACCTGTGCCCTTTGGACCTGCATTCTCATTTACAGGTTCTTGTCCCTATCATCCATAAGGAAATTATAGGTCGCTTTTTTGGGAGTAAAGTTTGCAGCAACGCTTGTACTAATGATTCCTAGAAGGGACGCTGCACCTTATTGTACTTCCTATGAGTTGAGCTGTGACGGATGAATTCATGAATCTTCCTTGATGGCATATGAGGTTTGCAGGGCACAGGTGGAATTTTCGCCCTAATAAGAGGTGGTCCATCCTAGGGAGATTCCTTCAGCTACTACACCGAGTGACATCTAATCTGGCTACTCTTCATTTCCACTCTCAGGCAATGGGTCCTGTAGACATGAGAAGGAACAATGGTCCGGATTTAGAGTACAGTGGAAAGGATGCTCCGTCGCAAAGGTGTCAGAGTTTTCTTTCTGTGTACTGAAGGTCCGCAGGCCTCTGAGTCGGGCGGATCTCCAGTATACCAGCAACGGAAACTACTCTGTGGCTGCCGCTGACACACACATCCGACTGCCCAGAGGAGTAAGGGCCATCAGAGGTTTGGCCATTTTGCCACTCGCCCAAAGTGAGTCTAATGGCTAGTTTTCACTGTCTGTTCTCACCAGGAAGGGGCAGTAAAAACTTGTAAATTGCCTCCAAGCCAAGGTAGACAATCGCACGGTGGGAGAGGTAAAAAAATGTTCCTCCTCAAAAATACAATCCTGCTTTGGGATCTTCTCCCTGCTCTTCTAGTTGCCTTGCCCCCCAAAGCTCGTCCATTGCTGCAAGCCCCTCCTAGTCCCGCTGGGACGTTTTTTTATTTTAATTTAAACATTCTCACCTCCCAGCTCATCCATTGCGCTCAACTGCTTACTTCCTCATGCCACTCCACTGTTGCTCTCCCACACCCGTCCCCGTTGTGTTTTTTTTCTCGTTACTTTACTATTTTTTGAGTGTCAGGCACAAGTATATTGCTGTGGGTCTGTTCTCTTCTTGAAAATAATGATTTTTTTGTGTTTTTTTTAAATATACCACTACTGTTGGCCGCCTGCCAACTTGGAATGGTAAATTAAAATACAATCAAAATGGCCACTGCATCATGATGCCTACAGGCGAGCGTCATTTCACTGAGGAATGATGATGCATGCATGCGAGACTTGATAATGGATGCACCTTTGTCATCAACCTTTTTTTTTTTGCCCAGTGCTCTTTCGCATTAGATTGCAAATATTTTTTTTCTCTTGGCCAATGCAGAACAGCATCTGCAAAACATTGGCACACCCAATAAGTGGGGTGACATCGTTGACAGGTGAGACCTATTGGCTTTGCTAAATGCTTGTTGCGCAAAGGTGATTGTCACGTATCCGCGTAGATAGTGGTTGGGGACACGTTAGGCATGAGTGTATGCGAGCGTGAGTAATTGCTTCCTTCCAGTAGCACTACATCTCCCATAATTCTAAGGGTCAAATCACGTGGCTTGTGACCTGGATGTATACTTAAGCACAGCCCATACGCTGCCCGGTGCTTGTCAATCGAGTTTTTCCGAGAACGCCGAACCTGCGTTCTGTTTCATCACATTGGAGGATTCTTGGTGCTCCTCCGTCTAGTGGACATTTCGCCCGGCGTGACCCACACGCCGCATGCACTAGTTAACCAGCTCGAACTCCGGGGTGTGGACTCGCTATGCCTGAACCTTGTTATACGAGCGAACGCTCGTCGGCGAGCCGACTGAAAGGCTCGTATCCCGGCGTAGCTTACTTTTCTTTTGACATGTAGAGCGTGTCGAAAACGCCTGCATCAGGAGTAACGGATTGCCTCACGGAGACGCGTTACCAGACTCGTCTCTCTTCGTCAGCTTGGGCACTTCCACTTGGGGACATCGTGCAGGAGCACTCTCAAAGCCGCAACACCACAGCTAAGTACTCGTTGTTTTATGCTCAATCCTGAACTGACAGGCTTGCAGGATAACGCACTGGCGTGAGACTTTATATCCTTGATATTGGTTTCCTTCTATTCTTTTTTGTTGTTTGTTTGCCTTAAGGTTTCAGGGATGGTTTACCTTGGTAGCGTGCAGCAAAGCCATTAAGTGAGTGCCATCTCATAATACATATATATATATATGTCCCTTTGCCAGTGACCGCTGTGTAGTATACATGTGTGTTGTGTTTCTTTCTCACTGCAGGGAACACGGGGGTTAGACAGCTGGAATCCCCGAAGTGATCTGAGGTCCACGCCTACTTACCTTCCCCCGGAGCGTGATTTCGCATCTGCACCTT
Organism: Triturus cristatus; assembly: GCF_964204655.1. Lineage (NCBI taxonomy): Eukaryota > Metazoa > Chordata > Amphibia > Caudata > Salamandridae > Triturus > Triturus cristatus. The sequence continues at coordinate 497,705,779 of NC_140588.1, forward strand.
TTTCTTGTTTCCTTTGTCCCCTTTTTCCCTTTCCCCTGTTATGGAGTCGTCCATTGAATGATACACGTACACTCATGGGCTACTCCATGGTGGGGACAGGGTAATCTGGTATCATCCATCGCTCCCGCTGTATCCGGCTTGGCAGGTTAGTGGTTTCCTGTCCACGATCTGACAGTGATGCAATCTAAAGGGGTTACAATAGCTGAAAGATTGTTTTGAGAAGTTGTGATGTAATCTGACATGCACTTGAATGCTGTTTCTGGAGGAACGTAAGTGGATGGGTTAAATGGATTATTCACTGAATGACAGTTGGTGAGTCGGTGGAAGATAATGAACACAGTCGACGAAAATGGGAGGACAGAGACAGGGCAATAGTTCGAATGAGTGAGAGGACTGGTACCTTTCCTTTTAAAACGAGGAAGAACACGGCTATTTTAACGCAGGGAATATAGGTGTCAAGGGGAGAGGGGCTGGGTAAAAGTTGGAAAAGGTGGTGGGTGGAGGGGGTGTTCAGGGGTTTATAACCTAGAGGGGCAAGGGATCAAATGGAGCAACAGGAGTTTAGTGGATTTAAACAGGTAGGTCATGCATTCATACGCTGTGTAATAAAAAGTAGATAAGGGGGCAAACTAGTGTACTAAGAGGTGGTTGAAAAGAGGAAAAATGGGAGGCAAGTGAAGTAATGACTAAATCCTTCGTATTTTGGGAATTCGTTCACCAAGTACAAAATAAGTGATGGGTAAATAAAAATTGGCCAAAAGGGGTGTAGCACTTGGCATAATTGGGGAAAGTAAAGTGGTATTTCTATTATAAAATAACCAATACTGTAATGTATAAATCTTCACACACGTTAGTTCTGCAATAGAAGACTTCCCCAAGCCCTTACAGTCACAATGACAGCGTTGCAGAGTATAATACTATAACGCTTTGTTTTTGCAGAGCTCGAACAGCCAAGAAAGTGGTGAAGCACAGAGAAACCACATGAGTTTTTAATTCCTAACGGAAGCAATCTTCAGTATATTTGGGTTTGGATTCAAAATCCAAACAATTCTACAGTTAAACAATTCTGGTCTGCAGTAAATTAAAAATTTACCCAAGAATTACTGGTAGGAATATGTTCTTTTCCACGGCACCCAGACTGCCTAACTTGCATTCCACATACATACACCACATTGTGACACATCAAAGGATAGCCACATAAGCAATAAGTAGTGTGGATTTACAAATTCGAAGTCTTCCTCTCAAGAAATCATCAACAGGTCAAACACAGCTACTAGGATTCCAATCAAAATGCCTTTGCGGTATGGAAACGTCGAGAGATATTAAGAGTTTCATTTTTAAAGACACCAGTTAAAATAAACAGTAAAGGGGTCATTTTCACTTTCCTGTCAGGGAGAACTAAAAGGCACTGACCAGGGGCAGTAAGTTTATTCTCTATAGAAACAGAAGAGAGTCTCCAGTTGAGGAGACAATCCAAAGGATACTCTAAGTCTGTGCATCAGTATTCCCCTGGGGACATTAAATCCAAAAACATCACCATATGTCTCATTGCTTGATGTGCTCGATTCCTTTTATAAAGTACACAAAGACCACTCTTTCATCCTTAACATACAGTTTTTCATATTGATAAAGCGTGTGACGAATTCACATGTCAAGGTCACTTTGAGGAAGCTTTTACCTTTATAAAACAAGCTTGCAGTGCCTCAAATGGCCTTGGACACGTGAAAGTGTCATTCTCTATATCAGTCTTATTTCCTCACCCGCAAGCTTAGTGGAATAAAAGCAAGGCACGGGCTTAGGAGGCACAGAAAGAGACAGGATGCACACAGAAATGGTATGTGTACACCTGTATTTGCTATTGTTTTGACAATGCTTGTTCTCCATATGTGAGGTCTCTAGATCTTCCCATTTCCATCTCTGATTTAGCATATGGAAGCTGCCTTAAGGGGTAAGAGCTAAAAGGGAATGAAGATGTGGCCTGCCCAATTCAATTTTCAGGAGTTAGAGATTTGTATGTGGGATTTCTTTTTGAAAATTATGGCCAGGTGGGAGCCTTTGTTGTTGGTAGGTAAGGTGCTATGTAAGAAGTGGCTGCTTCCTAAAGAAATTATTTGAGGAGGGATGTTTTATGAATTTGTCTCCCAGGAGAAGTGCTATAATCAAGGAGAGCATCAATAACACTGATTTTGCTGGCCAGGTGGGGTGGAATAAGATGTTCAGTCTCAGTGGTTTAAGCGTTGTGTTGTAATCTCCATAGTGAGGCACAGTAACGAAGGTGAGTGTATTGAGACAATCAGGTTGCATTTAAGGGACTCCTACCTCCACAATTCATTTCGGTGGAGAATATTGTATCCAACTGGTATGATAACAGTATGAAGGATCTGCAAAACCAGGTTTCTCTAAGTGCAACAGTGTCAAGTCTTAGATGGGGCAGTGATTGAAATTGCATTAAAACTCACAACCCTATATGTTAGGAGAGTAGTAAGTGATATTTATAGGATCAGTTACTCAGTTGAAAGAAGGCAAGTCTTCTGAGGTTGCATGGCAGATTGGTATTTGATTGGATTTAGTACGTCCATTTCTCAAGACTGTGGTAAAAAGATATATTGTAGAATCTGTGATAAATGAGCATTCAGGTGTGAGAGATGTATTAAGGTTATGCACCAGGACTAATCTAACAAAATGTTGGTGGTGGCTCTTCAGGAGTAGTGGTGTCAAGTGAGGTGTATTTGGGGAGGGTGATACTGAGGTGGAGGGTGTGATTTACAGACTCTGTGTCATCTCATGCAGGTAATCCACCCTGTGATTCATGCCCATTTGTGAATGAATCCTGTGGATAATCACTCAGTGAGCTATTGTTTTGATTTAGCTGGACAGAAACAGGAGGTTGGTTTACACAGTTGGGCTTTATCAACGGGGGAGGTGGGAAGTTTGAGGGTTGTGAGGTTTGATCCTTGACATTATTTCATTCTGTGTCAATGTAGAAGTAGTTTGTCTCACATAGCTGTCCCAACTATCTTAATTTATAATGGCATTACCCAGTCTGTTTTAGTTATTTGGGGGCTGAGTAAGTAAAAATAAGAAGTTAGGATAGTGAAAGAGGGTGACTTAGTGGTGGTGCTGTCTGCGTCGCTGCTAGATATGCTATCAGTTGTAATATCCTTAGCCATTATAGAAGATTTGAAGGCCTTGAATGTAGGGAAGCAGAGGAGTCTGATTTATGAGGACTGGATCATGACCTTCTTATTTTCATACAAGGTAATGTGCAGGTAACATTTCTAGCTATAGTATCCTGAGAGAGAAAGTATTTCCACCACCCCCCCCATAAGGGATTATTTTTTATTTCGCACTAAGAAGAAAAAGCTTACTATTGTGGTCCTGGAAGGTTTGTCCTCAGTGAGGCGGTCAGTTTTAATTAAGCCCCATCTGAGACTATGGCATTTTTCACTGATTAAGGTTTCTGGGTTGGCCGTCAGGGATTAGTGTTTGCGATATCGGAGAGTAGTTTTTCATGGCCACGGGGGGAATACGTTCTCTGGAGTATAGTTAGAAGCCTTCTAGGAATGAAGTTATATGAAGCTCTCCTTGTTTTAAACTTGGCAACCAAAATTGCATCTACAAAAATTGTATATACTATTGCTATTGAGGAAAACTAATATGGGACAGCCACAATATACAGTTACGGGGTATGCAGTGGCGTAGCAAGACAGTTTGCCGCCCGTGGCGGTCTATGCCTTTACACTAAGAACTGGGGGGTGCAGGATGCTGGCGATTCCTGCATTTGCCGCCCCACGGCAAACGCATGTAGGGGGAGGCCGCCGCCCCCAAAACTCGTGCCCCCCCTTGCTACAACACCGGGGTATGCATCAACACAAAAAACATTTTTGGTAGTAAGATATCAAGTAAGGTGTAAAAGGTATACATCAGTAGGAACGCATATTTGGTTGACAACATACAGAGGTGCATATTCATACTAGGTGCAGCATCACCATCAGTCTTGAAACCTCTAGAAGCGCAACACAAATACATGTGCAAAGTGCAATTTACATGCAAAAATCACTTTTAAATGTAAAGTAAGCAGTAATGGAATATCACATTTATGTACAAAATCAACCTTGGTGGAGAATCTAAAGCAGTGTGAAAATATTTTTAGGAGCAGAAATTCCATGTAGGCGCAAAATCAGACATAAGTTAAACAAGCATTGGCATAGCCAATAGGTCTCGCCTTTGGGACCTTATAAGTGTTTAGCCATGCAACAGTTGCATAACTAAATACTTATAAGGTCCCAAAAGCGAGATCTACCGACTATGCCAAGCGGCCCTGCAGCCGCGAAAGTGATCGCAATCGCGATCAAACATCAAAGCGGCCGTGTGGCCGCGAAAGTGAAAGTAATCACGGTAAAGCGCAGCGCGCGCGCTCGCGCACATGCACATGCACTGTAGCTCTAGGCTGGCCTGGTAGCACTTTTTGGAGCCCTCTCAATAAGTCTCGCAGACCAGCGCATGCGCTTGGTCAGGCGAGACCTAAAAATACCAGAGGAATATCAGCGAGCGTGCGGAAACACTAAGATGCAAAAATCTTATTTAGGTGTAAAATCACCCAGAACCGAAAAACATTGTGGTGATAAGATGTCACATTATATGATGCTAAAAGTCTAGGCATATAATACATGATAACTGGAAAGATGCAAAATGGTAAAAGGATGGATGGATGGATGGATGGATGGATGGATGGATGGATGGATGGATGGATGGATGGATGGATGGATGGATGGATGGATGGATGGATGGATGGATGGATGGATGGGTGGGTGGGTGGGTGGGTGGGTGGGTGGGTGGATCAAGTTTTGCGACACACGGAATTTATTACAAAATAGAAATTAAGTTATGAACAGCCAGTTCCATTCTCCATGCGCCCTTGTTTACTTCTTGAAGTCCATGAGTGAAGCCAGTTGATCTGTCCTGGTAGACACTCTGTTGTGCCACCCAACAAGGTGCTCTCTCCTCACCAAGAGAGGTCCGGTTTGTAACACCGGTTATGGCAGCAGAAGCACGTGGCCCTGGAAGGTATATCGGCTGAAGAGGGCACTTGTACATACACGCACTTGTACGAACCCAAAGAAAGGCTTGACTACAAAGAGGTGAAGCCCTTCATAACATAATGATTTCAAGATGCATCGCCCTTCAGACTATGCCGGTGACCACAAGGGTTTACAGCCAGGCTACAAGCGCCTGATTGGCTGAATCACCATATTCCATGCAAGTAGGAGAACCCGACTGGCCATTCTAGCAATTTACCAACAGGTTACGAGGCTGCTTCAAAAGCCGGGTGTGCTTTCATGAAAGCACCCATGGCTCTATTCTAATTGCAGTCTCCTAAAATGTGGGGGCTGGTTTGAACATTTTTTCTAGTGCCAAGATTTTGGTTTCCTGTCAGCCTGGGGCAAGAAGATAGATCAAACTCAAAATAGAGGTCTCCAACAGCATCCATTAACTGTTATAGAAAATATGCGCTCTGTATAGACACACAGGCCTCCCTGCATTACAGGGAAATAACACAAACAACGTCCTGCTGTAAAAACAGACACCTAGGAATTCCTAATTAACCTATCACAGACAGTAGATTTTAAATGCTGGTGTTTACAAAATCCATAGCAACGTAGTAATAGACTTTACACAATCATTAATTGAGAGAGTGAAAATATGTGTCTTTGTTCATAACTTCGAACAGAATGAAATCTACTTATCCTTTCACTCTACGTAAAAATGGTGAAGTTTATCCCAAAACAAAACCACTCTTCTTTCATGCTCCTAATAAAACATTTGAGCCATCTAAAACTGAATCGTGAATAGCAAGGCGACTGTCTTTACAAAGTAGGCACTCAGCATTGAATAGGTATACAAGAACCAAGGTAAGCTGTTGTGAGCTAAACTGATTAGGAAAACAATCTTTAGGTATCAAAGTGGGTCTACTTACATAGATTAGGTTACATTAAACATTTTGTAAAGCATGGTATTACAGCGCGTGCGTTAAGAGCAAAAAAGACAAAGTTAGATGCTAGAGACTAGCATATTGCTTTGTCTTCTAAAAATTAAAAAAATAATTTAGAAAAACTCCATCCTTCCCACTACAAATTCGATGTTTCTAATTTTTGAATGTAATACTTCATCATTTGTGGATGTGTTTCATGTATATTTGAGTCTGTATTTTTATTTATTGTTTTGGGTTTCAAACTTAGGGATTGCTGAGGCCGGAGTCCCTGGCTTCCATCAATGAATCAGTGGAGATCCTCCGATTACATTAACCGTTCGGTGGGAGTCCATAGAATCCAGTAAGGATTCAGTGGGTGTCCCCTGTAGTCAAAAGGTAATGAACCGCTGATCTAGACGAAACTATAACCCGTGTCTCTATTAACTCCTGAAGATGTTTTGAGCAGGTGTTCTATAAGATAGACAGGTTGGAACTCGATTAAGTGTAAACTCAGAGAAACCGTGAGTCCTGTTCTAGCACAATCCCCCAATAACTTGCAACCGCTCTTCACTCACGTGAAGAAGGCGAACACCTAGGATACATCCCATACTTTCTAAGGACATGGAATGTACAGCCGCTGATTTTTATTAGTCAATTTGAAGCTGGAGGCAAAGTCTATGTTTTTAGCACATTGGGGGCTCTGAGAATTCCTCCAAAGCGGGCGCTCCCACAGGGCGAGTGGACAGGAGGAGCATTTCAGAAACAGTTCTTAAATTGGGGTGGTCCGGAAACAGCTAGCGGGTGCGCTAGGGAACACAACTGGTACACGTGTCTCAGTCAGGGACTGTGGCCAGCGTTGTTCTGCACAAGTGAAGGTACCTTACCTGAGAAGCATTCATTATACAAAAAAGTCACATAGCCTCTCTCTGGATTGACAGACCATAGTGACCAATGTGTGGGGTGGAGAAGCCACGAGTTTCAAAGGCTCTAACATTGCTGAGGAGCCAAACCTGCTGAGGAACAAACCATCTGTGCAGCAACTGCATCGTCTCCGGGTGCCTTACTCACGCCCCCCCCTGGATTCTCATGCTGCCGCTATATTTACTGAATATAAATGTTGCACTATTGACTGCCAGGGAGGGCTGCCAAGGATCTTTTTATTGTGCATTAAAAAACACAACGACTAACTCTTGATTTAAGTTCACCGAGGCGATCCATACAGGACATCTTCAGTGTAGCATTTCAGTTTGGGGAAAAAAACATTTATTAACGTCTGGTGTGGAGGTGGATGAAGAAGGCGATCGGAAACAAGCCTTTGTCGGTTTCCGTTGTGTCAATAAGCCATGAAATAATGTGTTTTTACTAGTTTTAGAATAATAACACTCAGCTGCATGACTTATTGTCCTCCAACTGTTTTCACATAAAAAAAATATCAGCATGTAACCAGAAAACCGTGAAGGGACATGGAACCAAATCCATATTTACCCTAGAAAATGCAGCCAGATGTTAACAATGAAATCTCTAGAAAGCCGATGCTTGCGCCATAAACTCGGCGGCTCTTCTGAGATGGATGCAAATAATAAAATGCACTCTGAAAAGAGATTCAATTAAGAGCTCATAATGTCCTCGTACAGTGAAAAATAGGATTTGTCCACACTTAACATGTACCATACGTCTGCTGTGGAGCGTTAACTGCTGCTCCAGGTCGGAACCGACCGCTATTACCAGTGCATAGCAAGAAGCAGATAAAATACGAACCCTACTTACGGTACAACTGAACTAGTGGCAGAGGATGCCAGTAAAGTCGACTGACGCAAATGGGTTTTCAAAGTATATGATGATTGTTAAGTGTTGCCACCTCCACATTTAAATATGTGTGACTCAAAAGCATCTCAGGAGCGGCCCGTGCAGGTAATAGCGGATGGGCGGGGTGGGGGAGACTCGACAGACGACGAGTGAAAATTAATTTTGTAATTCATTTCCCCTCGTCGTCTGTCGAGTTCCCCCACCCCCTCCACCTCGGCCCCACCGCTTTACCGCTCTTACCTGCAAGGGCCGCTCCCGTCTGCTTCAAATCTGCTTCCTAGTGCCAGAGATCTATGGGCAGCAGATGCAGAGTTTGAGAAAAAGGCCCTTAACTCAGCCTCCTCGGATTTAGGCAACATACCGTTACATAAGCGAAGGCAACAACGCAGCACTCCGAAGGATGCTGGTATTGCACTACCACTTGCAACTCGGTGAAAATGTGACCAGCTGATAACAAATTTAACACTGATCTGATCTACTTGCACAATTTGGGAGAAGATAGACCCCTCTCATTCACTGGCTCATTACAAAGCCATAAGTTACAGTTTACATTTTAGAACAGAGACAAATATTCTAATCAAGTCTCTGCCTGCATGGATCTCAAGCGGTCAACATTTTGAATACAAAACTTTAACATTTTTAAGAAATAATTGCCCACATTTTGTGATTGCATTACTTTTGGGTAAGCACGAAAGGTGGGAGTTCATTCTACTGCTGGTTATTCATTCATAGTGCCCCTTGTAGGGCCATGGACCTCTTGCTAACAGTAGGGTCTGCTTAAGTCACCAGCAGTAACCTCCTTGAAATTAAAGCCCCAAGTCTCATTTGTGAAGAAAGACACTGAAAACCTAAGAGCACTACTTTTCTTGCTATCAGTTCTAAAATTGTGTAGTATTGTGCTCAGGACACATAATGGATTACGGTGTATTAAGAATCAATATTCCCTCAAGGGGTTACATGACAATGCAAGTCAAATGGAATTCAAACATCACCAGAACATCAAGGTGGTGATCTAGAAATATAATAAATGTTGGATACTGTTTCGTATTTTGTATTACATGCTAAATGAAGTTAATTTGGAAATACATTTTTAAATTAGATTTCATAAAAAAGAAAATGGCGAATTGTTTACCAGTACACTGTTTGGAATGGCTAATAAGTTGCATTTTGGGTTTAAACATTCATGAGTTAAAAGCTTTCCTGATGCACACTATGCATTGTGATCCAACTCTGTATTTAATGTGCAGCTTACACCAGCGGCTATGTACTGCTGTTGTGAATCTAGGCAGACGTCGAAAAGCGTAGTCCTTTACATAGTGAACCTCAGTTATTAAAACAGGACCTCTTCTGGTCGATTAGACTTTTTAAATGCCATAAAATATTAAGAGTGAAACATTGTTGGAAAGTTGTGGCATATGGGTTATTAGTTCCACCAACTCCTATGTTTAGCCCCAAAAACTAAAGTATGAGTCAGTAGCACCCCTGCATGATGGTTCAGTGACTGGTTAAGTTAAAAGAAAACTGTGCATCTCCATTGTGTGAACAGAGTTTCTGTAGACTACATGTTCACAAAGCCTGTTCACTGTCAATAAATCACAAAATCCAATAAACTGTTGTATAACAGTTGCAGTAATGAGGTGGAAATTCATGTTAGTCACTGTACATCTTTGATACTTTCCTAAATTATCATTTTTATCTAACCAGTTACTGTAAATGAAAGAAGCTGAAAATCAATGACAAGAAAAAGTTCTTATAGTGGGAAAACGATATGCTGTGAAAAATCAAGCAGATTAAATAATTCCAAACATGAACTAGCACCTCAATTTAATTACCTGGGTCTTCGATCTAAATGCGAAAGTACTTGGTCATCTCAGGTGGTAAAGACCCCTCGACATAGGCCAATACAGCTTTTAATTTTTGTTTGATGCAGGCCCTCGATCAGCACGTCTTAATGTTTTTCAGAATAAAGAACAAGTTACTTACCTTCAGTAACACCTTATCTGGTAAAGGCTATCTAGACATAGATTCCTTACCTTAGAATATTCCCCAAGTGTCAGCCTGGATACGTATTTAATTTTTTTAGCAGTCCCTTTGTGCACTGGTAGGACGAGTCGTTTGGGTCTGCGTGGTGTCATTTGCCCCGGAAGTGATGTGCACAGTACCACCCCAGTGTGCTGACCTTAGTATCATGTTTATTCTTTTGCGCCAGGAGCACTGAGCCATACAGAGGTTTAAAACCAGTGTGCCGGAGTGAGGTCCTCAAGGACCTCTTGAAGAAGAAGTGCCAGTTCACAGAACAGGTAGGACAAGAGGATCGGTAAGGAAACTGAATCTAGGTAGAGTCTCTACCAGATAAGGCGTTACCAAAGGTAAATAACTTGCTTTTTTGATAGCGACTTCTAGCTGTACATTCCTTACCTTAGAACAGATACCAAAGCAATCTCTCCCTGGAGGATGGTATGCAAACAATTTACACTAAAAACAACCTGGAGGACCGAATGGGCGAAATGCCCATCACGTCAGCCCAGACTGTCTATGCAGTAGTGTTTGGCTAACTCAGTGGTCGCAGCCTTGGCTCTGGTAGAATGAGCCTAAAACCTTCAGGAGGTTCTTTTTGTCCAGTGTACAGCAGATTTTAATGCAGAGTACAATCCATCTGGAGATGGTTCTCTTGTGCACTGCTTTGCCTTGCCTGGCTCCAACGAAACCCACAAAGGGTTGATCATCCACCCGGAGGTCTTTAGAATGATCACTGTAGAACAAGAATGCTCCTTTTGATCCAGGCAGTAGAGTCTCTCATCTTCTTTGGAAGAGTGAGGTTGAGCAAAAAATGTCATCAGCATGATGTTCTGCCCGAAGTGAAAAGGTGTCATTGTATCTGAGGACCAGTAAGTCTGGAAAGAAGATAGAATACAGAGGGCTGACTGAGAGCGCCGACAACTTCTGTTAGATGCAACAGCCAAGAGAAAGACTGTTTGATGGTGAGCATCCAAAGACAGCAGCTGTGCAAAGGCTCAAAAGGTGAGCACATCAGAAACCTAACTTAAGGTCCCATTGGGGCATAATGAAAGGTATGGATGTAAACATCTGTTGTAGTAACCTTTTAGGCCGTTAACTTTTCATGTCACAATGGGTCACTTGAAAAGGGAGGATTGATCCGGCAACCCCAAGAAAGCTGAGATGGCCAAAAGATACCCCTCAACGGTGCCAAAAGCAAGGCCTTGCCAGGCTAACGACAGCACAAACAAAACTTCAGATATGGGTGGACACTGAGGGCCAACTTGTTTTGCAAAACACCAAACCACAAATTGTTCACATCGGCAGGCGTATACAGTTTTCATTGTGGGAAACTTGGCTGCCAAGATGACATCAAACACTTTGGGAGGGAGGTTGAACACTCTCAATTGTCTCTGCTCAATCTCCACACATGTAGGTGGAGAGTTTGCAGGTTCGGTGGAAAACCCCGCCAGCTGAGTTTGTTCGCCCCGATGTTTAAGGAGTCTGCCAGCTGCTGCATGACCAGGAAGATGCCCTGGCATTCTAGCAACGCCTAGAGGCGCTGAGCTTCCTGGCACAGGATCCAGGACGCAACTCCACACTGCTTATTCTAGTACTACAAGGCAGTGGTGTTGTCTGTAAAAACCTAAACCAGCCTTCCCTTGATGGAGGGAAGAAAAGCTTTCAATGCCAAGCGTATCGCTCTCAGCTCCAACAAATTTGTGTGGAGCTCAGACTCCACCAGAGACTACAGTCCGGAGACCACAGTCTTCTGATCGCCACCTCTCCCACACAGACACCCCAAAGCACAAGAGACGCATTTCTCATCACTGTGAGCTCTGGGTCAGGAAGGGCGAGGGGTCTGGGCTGACCCAATCGGGGTTCGCCAGCTACCACTGCAGGTCTTTTGCAGTTCCCTCCAATATCTGGACCAGGTCGGGGAGATTCCCCTGATATTGACTGCCTGAGGTGAGCCGGCCTTCAACAACCAGTTGTTGAGGTAGGGGAAGACTGGAATCCCCATTCTCCGCAGATGGCTGTGACCACCGCCATCACCTTTGAGAACACCAGAGGGGCGCTGGTAAGACCAAATGGGAGCACCGCAAATTGGAAATGCTCCCGATCTACCATGAACCGCAGGTGATGTCTGCGGCTGGCAGGACGGGAATACGGAAGTTTGCGTCCTGCAAGTCCAGCCTTACCATATAGTCTCCGGGATCCAGGGCAGACAGACCCTGAGCCACAGTGAGCATTTTGAACCTTTTCTTTTTCAGTAAGCATTCACGAGAGTGCAAGTCTAGAATAGGACAGAGGCCTCCATTCTTTTTCGGCACCAGAAAGTAGCAGGTATAGCAACCATGACCTACTTCTGATGGAGGCACCCTTTTGATGGCTCCTTTGACCAGAAGAGCCTGGACTTCCTGTCTCAAGAGTGAAAGGTGGTCGTCGGTCAATCCGAGGATGGCGGCAAAGTTGGTGGGAATTGTTGGAAAGGTAGAGTATGACCCGCTGGATAATCTGAAGCACCATCTGTCCAGAGTTATCATCCACCGTTGGGGCAGGTGGTGCCTTATCCTGCCGTCAACTGGTTACCCATGATGTTGTGAGGGCATATTAACGGGGCTTTAAGGCTGTGACTGCCCTGGGGGGGAGCGGATTGGGTAAACCTCTGGCCTTGCTTCCCACAAGGCTTGTGAGAGTTGCATCCGAGGACACAAAATGACTGAGGTGTCTGTTGACCATGACGGCTACCGATCTAAAGATGTGATTGATAGCTCCTACCATAGCCAAGGAAGGCAACTGTGGTTGTCATGGGGCCATGGTGAGCCCCAGTGACCTAGCGGTGGCCCCGCTATCTTTAAAAACGCTCAAGTGCCGAATCTGCCTTGCTACCAAAAAGGTGAGTGCCATCAAAAGGCATGTCCATAAGGGATGCCTGGACATCCCCAGCAAAGCCAGTTGTTCTCAGCTAGGTGTGATGTCTAAACGCCACCGAAGAAGCAATGGCTCTGCCCAGTGAGTCGGTGGTATCCAATCCACAGCCAATGGTGAACTTTGCTGTATCTCTACCATCACCAATAACTTAGGAAGGTAGGACTCGGGCCACCTCCGAGATCACAGGCAGCACTTGTGCAACCGAACCCCAAACAGTATGGTAATATCAGCCCAATAAGCATGCAGTGTTCACAAATCGCATTGCAAGGCTGGTGGAAGAAAAACATATCTTGCCAAATGTATCCAGTCTCTTGGATTCCCTATCCGGTGGTGTGGTAGGGAAAGCACTAGGGTTGCTTCAGGAGGTAGAGGTCTGGACCACCAGGCTCTCAAGGGTAGGATGCAGGGTAAGAAAGTTTGGATCCTTAGGAGTGGGGCGATGGCAGCGGGATGTGGTCCTGCGCACAGGAGTGTCTATAGAAGGCTTGACCCAGGCCGAGGGCAGGAAATCAGTTAGGGCTTCACTAAAGGGGAGTAGGGCTTCTGAGGAGTATAACCTGGGTTGAACAACCTCTGTCAAAAAGCTAGTTTTGACTTCCACCGTGGGCAGCATCAGGTTCAAGACCTTAGCCACTCTTCGGACCACCATCGTAAAGGAGGCCCCTTCCTCCCTAGCCACGGAGAGAGGGGACCCGTGTCTATTAAGGTATCCAGACCACTGGCATCAGCCAGTTACTCATACTAGTCATCTTCAGCCATGAACTCTTCTAAGGGATCAGAATAGCTGTAGGGATCTTCAGTTGCCCTCTATTCATGCACCTCACAGGGCCTTTCAGGAAAAGAAGGTTCTGTCTCCAATTCAAACCGCCTTGGTACGGTCAGCACCAGTGCCGGCATCATGCAATGCCAGTCCAGCTCCACATCGGAGTAAGGAATCATGATGGGGCTGGTGCTGCTAATGGGCCTCAGTGGCACTGGGAACAGAATAATTGGAACAGCCCCAAAGGAGGTTGCAAAGTCGAGGTTAGGGCAGATCCGGATCCACTAACAGATCCTGAGGGCCCGACTGTTGTCAAGTGTGAACCAGCCAGTGGAAATCCAGTCGGAGTCCCTTTCAGAAACCATGGGGCCCGAAGGCACTCAAGTGGGAGAATCCAGCCACCCAACAATGAGGTCTCATAGAATTTGCAAAGTTGGGCAGGGGTGGCATTGGCTTCGAGAAATTCAGGGAAGTGCACAGCAGACCCAGGCTCAACGGGGATGATGTGGTAGCGGGGTCTAGAAATGTGACGTGATTCCTGAACCTCGTCCAATGATTTCAACAGACATGGAGAAGTGCAAGAATGCTTCGACTTCTTGGACTTCTACTTGTGTGACTTACCTGAAGAAGACCGAATCACTGCCATGACCAGGTCGAGTGACTCCGCAAGCGGTCCTAGGACCTCCCTCGCAACCGGGAACTGCAGCGGTGCAAAGTCGCATGTCGAGCAGCTCAGAGCTTCATGACTCACTTGTGGATGACTTTCAGGTGCATAGTCTTGCACTCCGAGCAGGTCTTGGAGACATGGTCCAGTTCCAAGCACCAAAGGCCCACCAAGTGGGGGTCTGTTATAGACATTTGCCTCCAACAGGCACCACATAACTGAAAACCAGTTGGTTTTATAGTCCAAAAGGTGCGATTCTGGAACGAGGTTGGAGAAAGCAAGGTGAAATTACAGTTTTCCCATGTGGGCACTCCATCATGAAATCAGATGGCAAATCTTTTAAGCCAAAAGAATATCAGAACTATAAGTTAAGTGCTCCTGAAAGAGAACATTGATTTATCTAGGTATGTCCCCCTCCAATTGGAGTTGTATTTCGTATAAACGATTAGGAACACTTAACCTAGTATCAGGGGTTTCCACAGTGATATGATCATTCAGAGCTACTTTCACCAGACAATCCATCAGGTTCCGGCGAACTATTGTGACTTGTGCCGTGCTGTCTAGCATTGTCACTGCCCACTCCCCGCACAGAAACAGAGTCCTCAATATCCGGGGCACGCCTGATGTTTAGTCTGGCTCCCTTCTTCTTTTTGAATTTAGGTTTGGAAGTTTTCTGTTTACCATCCTGTTTTATTATGTAGGCGGATGAGCGTCGTGGGTCGTTGTTTGGTTTCACGTGCTCCTCTGATCTGCGCTCTGAACATCCACCACTCTCCAAACATTTGTTGGATCACTCCTGATAGGAACGAGACAAATGTGCATCAGTATCTTGATATCTGTAAGGAGGTATAATATTATCATGGTTTCGGAGACTATATTGTTTTTCAGTGGCTTCTTGTTGAGGAGACCCAACTCGTGATTTTGTCTAATATTTTTTTTTTTGTTTATCATCCCACTTCTTCTTTGTTGAAGAGTCGGGTGCTTGCTTAGAGTTATTCTTTTCAAAATTACTCTTTAGTTGTAGTTCACCAGGTCTGGCTCCTAAATTATCTCTATCTAGCGTAGCATTAGTTTCTTTGATAATTTTAGATAATTCATGCTCCTGCTGGTCAGGAGTCAGATCCCTTAGGTGTTGATGCATGGCCAACACTACTGCTTTTTCCTTCATGTTACTCAACATAATTATGGCTACTGCGGGGTCCTGCCCCATACTCATTCTAAAGCTGTTTCAGCATTTCTGGCAAAACAACCAAGGAAGGGGTACCATGCATTCTGGTATATACTGCAGCAAAGACTATACCAGAGGTGGTGCAGTCTTCCAAAGGGGGAGCCATCCCCAACGACAAGCAAATAGTTAATATTTTGTGTTTTTCTGCCGACCCGTATAGGGAAATACTGCTTCAAGCTGACTTGTTTTTTGTGCAATCCAGAATGGAATCTCCTCCCGCCTGACAGGAACTTTCCCATGACTGCATTTAACGTATGTGGGCTGATGCCTGGGGTGACCAGTTGTGGTTGTGCAACTTGAATATTCCACACAGCGTTAAGTATCAATGTTCACATAACGAACTGTGTAAGACGTCTGCATATTTTTACTAAGTCTTTGTATAGTATTCGCACCTCTGCTGCTGTTAAATTATTAACATTAGGATGCGGTGTGTATCTGGCTAAGACTGGCCATGTCGCTCCATCATTGCTGAGTGGACCGAGTCATACGCTTTCAGTTGTGTGTGAGAGGGTGCCTTTAAAACAATGTATGTGTTCTTGGTAAGTGAGAGGAACTTCTATTACCTCATTAGAAGTGTAGACATCGGTATTTTTTCCTCAGTGTAGGTAATTAAATAATTGTGCAGTGTTGTCTGCAGCCAGGAATGTAACCCAAGAATAGAACACCTCTGCCCTAAATGCTTTGTGTGCCTCAACCATTAAGGTAACATCTCCACCAATGGCAGAGAGACCATGGTTTAATAGTTTCAGATTAAACACATGTCTGCAGTTCTCTGCAATGTTTAAAGCCTGGAGACCTTTGTATTCAGACATGGTAGGGTATGAATTACCGAGTGGGTATACACACTGGGAGTAAATCCTTTAAAAGTTCATGCTTGAACAGCCTACAGCCAATAAATAAGGGTTACCTACACAGGTGAGGAGGATGTTCCCTACCACCACGCTCGTCTCTGGTTTGGAGATAAGTAGGGTTCACTGAGAAGGCACAAATAAACTACTCAGGCGATCCATAAAAATAAGTTCAGTACCTAACCTACGTTGGCGGTGCCATGTCATGTAGTTTCCACCCAATGGAGGAACAGTGCGTTTGTGGATGGCATAACCGTTGGGATGGTGCCAGACGGATTCTATGCAGCCCCTCAGGATTTGTTGTCTTTTAGACCAGCTAGCTCACAGTGCCACCTTGAGTACCCCTAAACCTAGGAGGGTAGCAAATGGTTGTGACAACCACTGAACATGACAACCCTGATCCACCAGTAATCATGGTATCAGATATAGAACCCTTTTGCTGAGTCACGCATGTTCTCTTACTCTCAGAGCAATATACAAGGAATACACAGAGGGAAGTTTTCAATGTTTATTGGATCAACGTGATTCTTGTATAGAAAATATGTGCTGCAATGATCAATAGACCGAAGCAGATGAAAGATATTAGAAGTACCAGGACAGTGAACAGAATAAAAAGCTCCACTATTGTGATCAGATAACATATATATGCAAGCATATAAAAACAATATAGAAAATTGGATGTACTCTTACTATGCAGCCCCTAACCTAAATGTCTAGGGCATGTGTGAATGTGTTTTTCCAAGAACCCCTGTACTGGATGATCCAACCCCAGTTACCTGAAGGGAAAGAATGTAACT
The DNA here is from genome assembly GCF_964204655.1 of Triturus cristatus. Lineage (NCBI taxonomy): Eukaryota > Metazoa > Chordata > Amphibia > Caudata > Salamandridae > Triturus > Triturus cristatus. Next base: position 497,722,785 of record NC_140588.1, read on the forward strand.
CCCCCATCTTGGTCTTGAGCTGTACACCCTTGCAGAGTTATCAGCAAGCTACTGGGCCAAAACTTCAGCTTGGAAAGACCCTGTCAATGTCAGCACAGCGCTCCACTAACTAAATCTGGAAATACTTGTTTATTTATAATGAAAAGCCTCCTTGCAACTCCTGTGCAAGCCAATATTGTTTTGGTGTATAGCTAGATAGCCATATTGCCCGTTGATGAAAAATAGAACAACATTTGTGCAATGTGTCTTGTGGCTTTGTACATGGTGTTCAAGGAATCATGATAATGTTCAGCTAAGTGGAATTTGCAAGTGAAGCAGTTTCAGAGAAACTAACCCAACATTGTAATGCACGCAATGTGTGTAAAAGGTTATTGTGTGAAAGGGAAGGTTACTTAAGAAACGTGTTCATGATGAAAGATGGCATAGTTTCTATGTGGGTCAAATACACATTACAGGATATGCTGGGTGGCACTGAGCTACACAATTGAAGTTAAGAAGGAACAGTATACTGTGGAGATGCTGGTAATATCACATTTAAATAAATCTATTTTGGAGCAAATTGGAAAAGCCAGACCCTTTGGTGATGTGGCCTTTTCTGATAAAAGAGGGAATACTCCTGTGCTGCTGGAACCCTACTTCTGCCTGACATACCATATGGAGGGTACATCACATGCACGGCTGGATTTTGTGTCTACTGATAACATGTTAGTACTTTTAAGTGTGGAGAGGGTTTTAACAGCCTCTCTTGAGAGTGAGGGCCTACACAAGACATAGAAGGGGTCGAAAATAAGATGCCATCGGTTGGGAGTAGAGAGGAATGTATTGCCACAAAAACTGCTGGTATTGAATAGACCATTTAGAGTTTGAAAAAGCAACATGCGGGGGGAGGAGCCTAGCGCGTAACCAAGATGGCCGCGTAGGCTCAAGGCTCCCGAGGGCCTCCGCAACCTCCCACGTCTATCCTGAATTAATCCTGGTTTTGTCGACTGGCTTTTGTTGCTGAACTTGAGCTGAGGTGCCATCCGTTCTCCAAATTCAAATCGGGCTTGGGAAACCGGAATGGTCTGAAGTTTACGGCCTGCTCCTGCCTTGGTCCGGAACTCGAGTTGGTGAGGTGCCCGGGTACGAAGTGAACAACAGCGGCATGCAGCGCCTGGCCTGTCACGTACCCCGCACTTTCACTTTCGTTTTCGCACCTGTTTGCTGACATCGGCTGAGGGACCTTGATGTTCCAGAGGAGCGTGGATGGTGGAGTGTTTGGCCTGGATCTCGGACTATACACAGGCTACAGTCCGTGACGACTGTGGTCCCCTGAATTAGCTATCTAGTCTCTACTCCTGTGCTGGCAGGTGCCGATCTCAGTGGTCACCAGACGATGGCGGCGAGGCTGGACGGAGACAAGCAGAAACCCAAGAATATCCGGCGGGGAGTTTACACCCAGGCTAATAACATGGACCGCTATGCGCAGACAAAGGGATCCCCTGGTGGGTCGCATAAATCGCCGGAAAGGTCCAAGGATGTCTCGGGCCTATCTGCTGACTTGACTTTGATAGACGTCATGGGCGCCATTGAGGAGATGAAGGCTGCAGTGGGTCAGCAGTTTGATACCCTGGCTCGTAAATTGGATGCGGTCCTGATCGATGTAAATCTGGTCAGGGCGGATCTGTCTAAAACGAATGAGCGGGTCAATGCTTTGAACCACACAGCGTCAAATCTAACTGTGGACGTGGCCGCCCTGCAAATGGAGGTTCGTAGGTTACGGCTGGCCAATGACCTAACTGATCGTCGACTTGAGGATTCCGAAAGCAGGGCCAGGCGGAACAATGTTCGCATAATTGGGGTACCGGAACGATCTGAGAACCCTGCTGCTGACCTTTTTGTGGAGGATCTGGTGGTCAACCATCTCGCACCCAAGGGGCTGAGCAAATTCTTTGCGGTGGAACGGGCTCACAGGATTCCGGGTGGTGCGCCGAAAGTGGGTGCTCCCCCGCGGCCTATAATTGCCCGACTTTTTAATTTTCGGGACAGAGATGCTATCCTTCAGGCGTCGAGGGTGACTGGGCCGCTGAAGTTTGACAACTCCAACGTCAGCTTCTATCCGGACTTTACGCAAGCGGTCCAAAAACAACGACTGGGATTCTTGGGCGTCAAACGGCGCTTGAGGGATATGGAGCTGAAATATGCGATGCTATTTCCGGCCAGGTTGCGGGTTGAATTCGAGGATCGCTCGCACTTCTTCGACCGGCCGGAGGCGGTTGGAGACTGGTTGGATACCCTGCCCCGGAGTCGAGGTCGGGATGGTCAGACGGCGGAGAGTGGCGAGGGTTCGGCGGAACAGGACTAGAACTTTGGTTCCCGGTGATGGACTAGGCTGGTGGCGTTTTGTGCCTTAGCTCTATGGGACTCAAGTTTGGTGTAATATGCCCTTCAAATGCTTGGGGGTTGTGGAGAGCATATTGGGGCCCTTTCCTCCTTCAGGGGTTCTTTTCGTGGTTCAGTATATGTTAGGGCGACAGGCACACTGCAAGTTGGGGGGGCTGTTCGGGCTCAAGCAGGGGTGCAGGGAGGGGGGAGTTGTGGTTTGGATATTGTGGGGGAGGGGGGGTGTTGGGGACTGTTTGTTTGTTTCACAAGGCAATGTGAGGTTAGCTGCTGATTTGTCCTGGTTGTGTTCTCCGGGATGTGGGCGTCATGCACGGGAGCGGGGTGGGGGGTAAGGGATTGAGAATACTTTCGTGGAATGTGAACGGACTAGGGGATAGGATCAAGCGCGGGGTGGTGTTGCAGTTTTTGAAACGGATCTCGCCCGACATAGTTTTCCTGCAGGAGACACATCTGATTGGGAACTCCTTCCATGCCCTGAATAGACGGGGCTATCGCCTTGCTGTTCACTCTGGTTTCACTTCTGGCTCTAGGGGAGTGGGTATCTTGGTCAGGGCCTCTCTCCCGTTGGAGGTGGACGAGGTGCTCCACGATGATAGAGGGCGATATGCAGCATTGGTGGGGAGATGGGAGGGTAGAACTGTTTCGCTCGTTGCGGTTTATGTGCCACCGGGATTGCAGACGGCTACATTTGCTGATTTGGGCGTTTGGTCCTGGGACTCCCTGGGGGGGTTCTGGTGTTAGGGGGTGATTTTAACGCTGTTGTATCCGGTATAGAGGACCGTCACCCCCCCAGGGATCTCCCTAGAGCCCAGGCCTGGCTGGGTGGCTTTCTAGATACTTTAGGACTTATAGATTGCTGGAGATTGATGCACCCGGGGCAGGCACAATACACCTTCCACTCGGGGGCCCACGGGAGTCTCTCGAGACTTGATTATATACTTATGCCGGCGTTCCAGGCTGGAATGATCGGGGCGGTGCGTCATCTGGCCCGAGGTATTTCTGACCATTCCCCTCTATTGTTGCAGATGGAGGTTGTTTCTGGGGCAGAGGGAAGAGTAGCGCCAATTAACCCCTGGTATTTACGTAACCCTAATATTCGTGCGGAACTGGTTAAGTCCATTGATCATTACTTTGACGATAATGTAGGGTCAGTGTCGTCTGCTGTCTCCCTATGGGAAGGTTATAAAACGGTGATCCGGGGGCATGCCTTGTCTCTTATTTCCCATGCTAGGAGGTGCGGGAGGGAAGAGGTGGTCCGCCTGGAAACTGACATAGCTGAGATGGAGGGGGATTTGGAGCGGGGTGTTACGGATGAGAAAGTGCACGTTCTCAGCCTTAAACAGTCAGATTATAGAGCGCTGGTCACGGATGCTGCTAAAAGGATGAGTAGAGAGCAACAAGGACGACTGTATGACGTGGGAGATAAGGCTGGAAAGTTGATTGCTTGGTTGGACAAGAAGGAGAGAGCGAGTAGAGTGGTGCCGGTTGTGGAGAGAGTGGATGGCGTGTGTGTGACTGACCCGGTAGAAATTGTTAACTGCTTCGCGGATTACTTCCGTGGGGTATACTCTCCGGTCTCTGGGCGTTCGGAGGAGGACTCTCGTCTGTTGCTTAGAGATATTGCATTGCCGTCCCTCTCAGAGGCTGATAGCATGTTGATGGAGGCGAAGTTGTCGCCGGATGAGATTGCTTTGGCCATTCGCTCGATCGCTTCTGGTAAGGCCATGGGTCCCAATGGTCTCCCCATTGAACTATATAAGTTGCGTCCAGATAAGATAGCACCGTATCTCCGTGACATGTTCCTCGCTGCGCGGGCGGCGGGCTCCCTCCCCCTTGACCAACGTCTTGCCACCATAGTTGAGATACATAAAGAGGGGAAGCCGCGAGACCGCTGTGCCTCCTACAGGCCTATCTCGTTGTTGAACGCGGAACCCAAAATCCTGGCTAAGGTATTGGCCAATCGTCTGGTTCGGGTCGTGGGCGACTTGATTCATCAGGACCAGTCCGGTTTTATACCTTATCGTAATACCGCCCTGAACCTGAGGCGGTTGCATGGCGTGCTTGCTAGAGCGGAGTTTATGCGTGAGCCGGCCATCTTGGCGTCTTTGGACGCTACCATGGCGTTCGATACTTTAGAGTGGCCGTATATTTGGGCTGCATTAGCGAAATTCGGGTTTGGCCCTGAATTCATTGGGTGGGTAAAATTACTATACGCTGACCCATTGGCGCAGGTGGTGGTGAACGGTAGGGTGTCGACTCCCTTCGCGCTGGGGAGAGGTACGCGACAGGGCTGTCCGTTGTCGCCCCTTCTCTTTGCACTTTCTTTAGAACCTCTCGCTGCCTGGTTGCGTTGGGAGCCGTCGTTGCGGGGCATTAGATGGACGCCGGAATTTGAGGACCGTGTTTCCCTTTATGCGGATGACATCCTTTTGTATCTCACCTCTCCTCGACAGTCCCTAACTGTATTGGTGGACGTATTGAATTCCTTCGGTCGTAATTCTGGCCTGGTTATCAACTGGGGCAAGTCATGTGTTTACGTCCTCTCGGGCGAGGCCCCCCTCCTGCCGCGGGGGTGCCCTATTCAGATTGCTACATTGGGGTTCAAATATTTGGGAATCTTCATATCACTGGACCCCGCGGTCCGCTATGAGCGAAACCTTCTCCCTCCACTCCAGCGATTGAAGGCCGACGTCGCGCGGTGGCGACGGCTTCCGCTCTCGCCGCTCGGACGGGCGGCACTGTTTAAAATGATGTCGCTGCCTCGCTTCTTGTACGCTCTACAAAATACGCTAGATGTCGTGCCGGCCTGTTACTTCCGTGAGGTGGAGGGTCTTCAGCGCCAACTGTTTTGGGACGGGCGACCGAGGATCGCCCTCGCCAAGTTGACACTCCCTTGGTATGATGGGGGTGTTGCCCTCCCCGATATTAAAAGATACTATTGGGCCTCTCAGTTGGCGGCGGTGAACCACGGGATATACGGTCCTGCTTTGAATCCGGCCTTCGAGATGGATAAGTTATTACTTCCGGGCGGGGATTACAATAGGGCACTGTATTCGGCGACTCCGGATGCACGGTTGACGGGACCAACGCAAGTTGCGGTACGCGTGTGGCAGGCGGCGAACGCTGCGATGGGGTGGAGGGATCGCTTGACTCGAGCGACGCCGTTGTATGCCTCCCAGCGCTTGGGTTGTCTGTGGAAAACGAAAGGCTTCGAGAAATGGGATATGATTGGTATAAGTAAGGTGGGTGACCTCTGGACGAAAGGGTCCTTTAAAACGTTTGACATGCTCAAAACTGAATACAAATTAAATGATAGGGAGTACTTCCGATATGCACAGGTCTACCATGCGCTGTGTTCGGTTTTTCCGGATGTTGCTGCTATCCCAGAATATTCCCCGTTGGAAGATAGAGTGTTAGATGGCTATGTGCCCCACAGCACTATTTCTCTGATATATAAAAAACTTATTAATGATCGTACGGACTTGCTGACCCATCTGCGGGAGGCGTGGACGGCCGACGGATTGGAACTGGACGATGAGGATTGGGTATCGGCGGTGGCCTCCCCGAAAGAGGTGGCGATCCCGGCCCGCCTTAGATTTGTGCAGTTGAAGATACTCCATAGAGTGTATGTCACAGGGCCTGGCTTGATACGTATGGGTTATTCGAGGGATGGAATGTGTAAGCGTGGCTGTGGCTTGTTGGGTACCTTTCTTCATATCCTATGGGAATGTTCGGAGGTCGTGCGATTTTGGAACGGAGTACATACTGTAATGGAGGAGGTCACGCATGTCGCTTTGTTACCAGAGGCCAGGAGATGTTTGCTGAATGTCTGGGAACCAAATGACTATAATGCGGCGCAGACGCAGTGGGTGACTTTGGGGTACATGGTGGCTAAGCGCAATATCGCACAGTTGTGGGGTTCCCCGAGGCCGCCTACGGTTTCGGTATGGAAGGAGAATATGGATTGGTGTATGTTCAGGGAGAAGACGGTGTATGTGGCGAGAGGCAAGCCTGGGAGGTGGACTAAGGTGTGGGGTCCATGGAATTCCTATTGGGGAAATATCTGCGCTCCGCCTCTGCCGCGAGAGGTCGACGTCGCTTTGTCCCCCTAGCCGCGCATTCTACGTAATTGTGTATGCTTTGTCCTCTTCTCCGCTGCCCCCCACTGCCACCTCCTGTCAAGAGTTATTCCAGATACTGTGGATCTTCCCCCGTCCTGGGGAGCGCACGCTGCTATTTCGGACTCTCATTGCCTTGTTTGTGTGTTATTGTTTGTTTTTTTCTTCTATTAAAAAATATGAAACCGTCTTTTTTGATCGCCCTTGGACTGTGGCCGCGGCCTGTTATATGTGCTTACGAACTACCGGGAGCTTTTGCTTCTGGCTCATTTGAATGTATGGCGCTGCCTTGCTGGCTCCCGAGCTTTCTAGTGGCCGGCCCTTGTGGTTGTAGGCCCTTGTTTATATCCTTTTTAATGTGTAATAAAGGTTTCTTATAAAAAAAAAATAAAAAAAGAAAAAGCAACATGCATGTTGCTGAGACCTTGGGAATCACTCAACAGGGAATTAATGATTGACCCTGGGCGGCCAACTACGCTACAATCGCGTAGTTTGTGCTACTTCGCGCTACGCGAATTGCACGTAGCACAGTGCAAAAACGCGTAGCGGGCATTTTTTGCTCGCTCGCGGTCCTCAACGTCAAGTTGGCGACCGCGAGCGAGCAAAATGAGCTTTCGGCAAGACTTTTTTCCTCGTTCGCGATCAGCAACATCAAGTTGGCGATCACGAGCGTGGAAAATAAAACTCCTGGTGAGATTCTCAACGCGGGGAGGTCAGGTTTCTCATTGCGAGTGGTCGCGTATGATCGCGACCACTAGCGATGAGAAACCACCAGTCCGCGTTGAGAAAGCTGCCGCTGGAGTAAAAATCTACTCGAGCGGCAGAAAACGACAGCTCGCACTGTGCGAGATGCCGTTTTCAATGATTGCACAGTGCGGACAAGCATCCGGCACTGTGCAATCATCCCGAACAGCTCACTACGCAGTTCGCTTAGCGCTACGTGCATCTCGCGTAGTGCGAAGTGCACTTCGCGTAGCTACGCGTAGCACTACTACGCAAACTACGCCCAGGGTTATTAATGATACCGTTTCCTATTTCTACAGGTGCGTAGTTAACTTCATTGCAAATGTGGAGATCAGGTTGGAGTTGCTAGATAACGTCAGGGGGCAGTGAAAAACCCGCTTGTTGGTTGAGAGGGGTCAGATGACCCTCTTCCTCAAGCAACTGTGAGCACCAGCTGTGCCCATGGGAGTTATACTCCGACAGACTGACACCCATCCAGCTTGGCCCACCTGTAAGCCCAGGGGCACCACTTCAGCAGCACCACTGATTGGTATGACCCTGGCTAAATGTCATTATATAAATAAAGTGTCAAAGGCACTGTGTACCTATCAAGGGAAAGAAGGTGCGATGCTCCTCGGAGGCTGACTTGCTGAAAAGTACTTATTCTCAAATTTAATGTAACTTATTCATGTCATCCAATTTCAAAAGAGCATATAACCACTCGAATTAAATGCCAAAGCAGTCTTGCGTGGCATCCATCTTGGTTTCAGGGCCCACACAGAAATAGTTGGTATGTGATTAAGTTCACATTTTCACATGGAGGTTCTTTCATATTAATTTAAAGCTTTGCATTTTCCAAAGAAATGTCACAATAACAATGACCACTGGCAGAGGTTAGTGGCACATCAAATGCACTCCAGGACACACTCACGGGACACAGAAACAATGCTCATGGTATTCTACTTGATGCCAGACCAGACACAGTTTAAGCTGCAGTACAAGGATATACGGGGAGTTGGGCGTGGAGATCACCTGGCCTGGATGAAGCCTAACAAAGATGCACCTACTAGGCTCAGTTGCCACTCCTGGATGAGTGTTCTTCGCCATCTGTGAGGACAGGACACTTTAGTTAAAGCTGGACTTTATCCTGTTGAGTAGTTCCAATTGTGACTGTGGTAGTCAGTTAATCTGACAGCTCCACAGGTTCTAGTTCTAGGAGGTCCAGGCAAGTGTTGTGTCCTTTTCTGTGCAGGAATCATTTAAAAGTATATTCCCTGGGACACTTGTTCTGTTACGTTTGGGAGAGCTTGCTTCCACCACTGGCAGTCCCAATGTTACCCGGCTCTGCAAAGCATTAATCGTTGCATTTCCTGTCAACCAACCCGCCCCAGGAAGTGGTGTCCACTCTCCAGCTGGCCAGGGGGAGTGTTCCCAAGCTCCTAATGTCCCCCGCTCCCTTCAGGATGAACACAGACATAAAATCAAGATGATACTGTGTTGACTCTCTCCTTTTGCTGAGGACATGCAGGGTAGCAGACAGATAGGCTGTTCAAGATCAGTGTCTAGGAGGGAGGTTGGTCCTAGCTGGAAACATTTCCAAGAGTTGAATACCGATTTATGGCTTGTATTACATTATTCCAGCTAGGAAATTGCACTATTATGTAAATGGCAGTGCATTAGGAGTCACAGATTGATATTGGGCTCATGCAAAAAGAAGTGTTAAAGCAATCCCTCGCTGAGGGATTATTCTCCTAAAGGCAAGTGGAGATATGGTACATACCTGACAACAACATTGTATACATTGGACTGTGCAAATAAAAGTTTTTCAAACAGCTTTCCTAGCTGGAAAGAAGCAGAAACCATAAGGGTCCTAGGGATGACTGAAAGTACTTGTAAGGGACATTTCTTAGGAGGAGCTGGATGGCTCTCAATCGAATGAAGCGTGCATAGGTACTGGAAACAAGGGTGCTGTATGCTGCAGCACCCCTAAAATAACAATGCTGGAATTTAAAAAGTAAATGACCATTAAAAATGCATTTGCATTTTCTTTTTATCGTGTCACATTTGCAATGCATTCAAAGACAGGGGTCAAATGTCAGGCTATGTCTTCTGACAAATTGCTGCTAATTCTTTTAAAGGCATATTTGTGTTTAACTTTTTTTCCTCTGACTGCAATGTGAGAGAATATTGTAAAGTGAACCATGTGACAATCTAGCTGCAGTAAAGAGTAAAAGCAAATGTAACAGGATGTGATTTATTGCTAACACACAATATTTAAATACCTGTAAATTAGCTGTACAAACATTTAAAAATAGATCTGCTGCAATGAAAACACAAATGAGACACGTTTTTAATTCTTAAGTGTGATGAAATCAAAGATTTTAACAATATGAAAACGAATTAAGGCACTTTATTTAGTGATTTGTGTGCTATATAGTTTTATCACTAAAGCTCTATGTCTGTGTGAATGTATTGGGCATTTCAACAGAAAATATGCTGTCAGTAAATGACAATATGCTATCGCCCCATGCTTTAGTAATATATTTGCAACAGTGTGCTACAAAATTCATCACCCGAACACATTCTACACCATTGCCGCTCTACTGCTGAATAGGCATCGCTCATTTCATACCTTTGTTCTTAGACTGAGGCTTGGAGTTTTCACAATCCCTATGACTTCAGTGATGTAACATTGATGGCAGCACCCCAACACTGAAAATTGTTCCAGTACCTGAGAACACTATTGAAATTGCAAAGTCTCTGGTTACCCAGAAATAAAGGAACCATTTCATGCTTGTTTTAGATCAGGCAAGAGTGTGCCGAGCTTTGTTTCCTCAGTACTTTATAAGCTGAGAATGAAGGTGACTGGCACAGCCTGTGTATGAAGGTTTCAATATTCCAGCAGCACGTGACACTTGACTGTTTAATACTGCTGCAGCACCTATCATGGCTAGCTCTCCTGGTGCCTTAGCTGATGATTTTTTTAGACTCATTTCTACCAGAGGTCGAAGCATAATTTGAGTCTTCACACAGACTCATCAGGTCAGATGTGTGTGTTAGAGATCAGCTTTCTGGGGGGAGCGTGGCCTGACGCAGAGGAAAATGGCCGCCTGAGTGCGAGCTCTGTTCCCGCGAGACCTGTAATTTGTTTTTCCACCCACTCCCAGTAAAGGCCTGCTTATGCTGCACACCACAACTTTCACCGGAATTCTTTGGCCATAAATTGAGATTGCCCTGTCATCACATAAAAATGCTCTGACTGGAGCACAGGAGCGATCAGAACTTTCGGATTATTGACTTTCCCACCCGAGTGCTTAACAGGGCAGTGAGTTATGAACCATTGGGATCGCATCCTCTTTTTTGCTCATAGCGCTTATACAAAGTATGCTGCCACTCATCTGCCTCATCCCTTACACTTCTGAAGCATGAAACAATGGATTTCAGAACTCTGGGTTATCTCTGCAATGTCTTGTAAGTGGAAGCGCCGGACTCTGATCAAACTGTGATGCACTTTCTTTCCTCCATCCAGCAGACCCGTGCTACATGTTTTGCCTGCTTCTCCTCTCTAATGGGCTATGGAAGAAATCGTTTCATGGAATTCAATTTTTATGCCAGTGGTGGGGCTTCAAGTTAATGTTGGTTCTTATTCTATCTATGCACCAATTCGGATCTATATACCACTTACTGCTCACTCCAAGATCGTAATACACCACAATGTAAGCTTATGACTTACCATAACTGGTTCACGGAAAGTCGCCTCGCAATGTCATGGTTGTGACTGAAGGTTTGATACTTCTACCCGGGGTGGCTTAATTGCTCAATTAGAACTGCACCTTTTATCTCTCAAGCATTTGTTCAGCGCCCATCTTCAGGCACTCAAACTTGTTCTGTGCTAGTGGGACTGGCCTGCACCTATATCTTGGATGCTGTAGGTGGACTCATGAATTTTCATTTCTATGGCAAGGCTGGTTTCAATTGCTCTTATTCAGTTCTGATCTGTGCACACGGATTCTCAACCACAACTCTACTTTTGCATCTTGAAACCTCTGTGCCATAAACAACAAAATGGCTGAGAAAGATACTAAACCGGGAACAAAAAGAACAAAGCCAGAACCACCACTGCCAGATTCTCCTATCAAAGGTAAAACGGAGCTGAAAGAAATGACAGACACTAACCTTAAAAAGCCATCGGATGTGCTGCAACTAGCCCAGACAACGAAAATCAGCATGGACAATATGCAGCAGGATCTAATATCAAACAAACTGCAGACAAATCGGCTTAACAGCGTATCAGTGATCTTGAGGATACTTCTTCCATGAAGAAATACTTCAGCTCAATACACAAACTGTCTTCAGCTCAATACACAAACTATCAAAAACCATGCAACAAGACATTACTGATCTCAAAGACAGGAATAGGTGAGGGAAATATTAGATATTTTGGCTTTCTTGAAGGCAGCGAAGGGAAACACAGCTCTTGCATCACCTTTTTGGACTATACAGGGAACCACAGCAGAAACAATAATTTAACTGATTCCTATGGAAGGGAAGGACCACAGCCAACCTAAAAATGACAGGCCAATTTCTCTTATTAAACTAAATTGTAAATTAGATGCAAAAGCCTAGCCAAACAATTTGAAGAAATTCTACCATCCTTCATTGGTCCCTACCAAGTGGGTTTTCTCAAGGGTAGGCTTTCAAACTTCAATATTAGACTATTGGGACATGTTTTACAAATAGCTAAGACCAGGTTCGCCCCAGTACCCACAATACTACTCAATGCTGAAAAAGCATTCAACATGGTTGCCTGCCCTTTTTTAATGTCTACCATGTCATGCTTTAACTTGGGTGACTCCTTTAGAATCAGAAGTAATGGATTCTTGTCAGAGTTGTTTCCACTTAAGCAAGGCTCCAGACAGGGATGGCCACTATCTCCTTCCCTGTTCCTCTTGGCCAGTGAACCACTGCTATTATCAATTAATGAGCGTTCCAATTCAATAGGGTTAAAATTGGGAATTGACTTCTTCAAGACAGCAGCTTTTGCTGACGACATACTGATTGTAACCGACCATGCGCAGGTAGCCATCCACGAAATCATGACCAAAATCGGAGATTATTCTCTTGTGTCAGGATACACCCTTATAGCGACAAATCGTAGGTCTATCCTCTTAATCGGGCCTGTACCAAAGCGGTTGTAGATTCCTCTAGTCTGTCATGGTAGCCCAACTTTCTCAAGTACCTGGGTCTGGAGTTCAATGATAATTTATTCGGATCTGTCAGACATAATGAATCTCTGATTATAGAAAACGTTGAAAACATTTTTGATTGATGGTCACCTAAATTCCTAACATGGTGGGGCAAACTGGAGTCCATCAAAATGGTTATCATCCTGATCATCAATTATCTTCTAAATATGGTCCCAATTCTCTGCTCAGTTGAATTTTTTACCAGTATAGACCGGCTACTAAATACATATTCATGGATTTCTAAAAAAAGTAATATTCTTGAAAAAACTCAGAATGCCTAAAGACAAAGGAGGTGCTAATCTAGTGGACTTTAAGAAATATCAAATGGCTTTTTTAGCGACTCAGGGTGCGAAATGGCTTAATGAGGCATCTGATTTTATTCCTCTGTGGCTATCCCTCGAGAATCTGCTTATTGAGGATCTCTCTGTTCGCTCTCTTCTAACGATAACCAAACATCATCCCATTCTCAAACATCCGACTCTGAACCATACTAGGAACATTCTATTACAGTTAGAGTCCCGTTTCTTTGAAGTAAAGTTTCGTCATTCTCTTAGTGCTTGAATTTGGCAAAACAAGGTCATTAAATTGGATCTTAGTCTTTCCCTAGGGAGTTCCTGGAGTGCAAAAGGCATATATGTCGTAGGCGATCTTGGTTCCAGACAATATCCTCTCCCGTTTTTGGGAGTCAAATGGAGATATAACGTAGATGCCACTGATTTTTATTATTGCCTTAAACTAACAGCAGTCATAGCCAATCACGCTCCATTTCCATTTAAAGAGGGCTCCTTTATTACGTTACTTGCAGCAGCTATCAAGAAAGGGGACATTTTGCTTCCAAAATATATTTAAAACTGTACCCTTAAAATCTAAACTTTGTAATTCCATGCAACAGAAATGGGGACTGACTGGATTCACAATGGGAACCCCGATATGTCATCTATTGACTGGAAGAAGTTATGGTCATCTTGATTTCAGAAAAACATTACACCCAATTTGTCCTATACAAAGTTGCACATTTTACACAGAACGTTTTGGGCTACTCATAGATCAGCCTCTTCGGGGTTGCTAGATGATTGTCCCTGTTGGAGCTGTAAAGCTGAGAATGTCGACATATACTGTATGAATGTTCTTCATTAGCCACTTTTTGAGGGAACATACATGATATTATTGACATCATCTTTCACTTACAGTTGCCAAAGAACTTCTCGTTCCCCATTTGTGGTCACTTCAGCCCTACGTATACTCCAACTCTGCAGAAAGAGGAACGTTTACTTCTAGATCTAATGTTTACACTTGCTCGCAAGACCATTTTGTAAAACTGGAAGTCTCTGGGTAATGCCTCGAGCAATATGTGGTGGGAATGGCTACGTTACATCAGAGGTGCACAGACTATCAAGTCTTCACAATACCCATGGATTTCATCTAACAAATCGCTTTGGAATAGTTTGTATCTTTCCTTAGAGTTTGTTCAGCCTCCATAGATCCTCTTCTGCTGCTCTACGTGAGACTAATAACTTTCTTTTACAGCTTTATTACTTTGTAGTCATTATATTTGATATTAGAGTATGTGATTGTGACTTTACCTTCACTTGCTTGAGCTCAAAACTTATTACAAACGTTTATGTATGATCTAGCCATGTTTCTTTAGCAACTTTGTCTTACTATGCCTCTTTTTTTTGCTGTTGGCTTGACAATGTTTCAGATATCATATTGTGTGATCTGTACTATGCTCATTATGTAATTACTTTGTGTCACACTTATTGATACTATCAATACAGAAGATCTTTTTTCCTTTTACTGTGTTTAAACTTTGCCTTCTGCTCCCTTTTGTTTAAAACGTAATAAAAACATATGAATTAAAAAAGAGATCAACTACCTAAGTTGCTTGTTTAATTATTATGTGAGGCATTTGGACCCTTTGCTACACAAATATGAACTAAGGTTCATTATACTTGCCACTGACACGCACTTGTTTTAAGAATAAAAACAAGCAAAGGGGCTAGAGAGATCAACATCTGGCCTGTATTGGACTAAATCCAGTGATGGATGTTCAAGGACGCCTTACTACTAAAGACAACCAAGTTTGATATTCTGCTGACTCCAGCTGAATCAATACAGTGCAATTTTTACTTCAAGGACTTTACTCCTCATTGTGTTCTTGCTTTGGGTGCTGCCCCTGGAGACATTCCATATAACCAGTAGCGGCTGCTACCGAACATGGGGGGTGAGGTGGGGGGCAGAGGGAGGGGTTGGAAATAATAAAATAAAAAAATAGCACTTACCTTTCTATCGCAGACCGCCGCCTCTTCTTCCTCCGTCCTCCAGTCTGCACTCAGCAGGAACACAGCCTCCCAGAATCCCCCAACCAATCACAACCCTGCCATACAGCAGCAGAGTGATTGGTCTGAGCGCTGTGGTTCTGCGCTGAGACAGGCACTGGCAGACTGTGCATGCTCTCCACCCAGGGTGTAAAGCAGCCTGGGTGGAGAACATGCAGAGTGTGCATGACATGTTGGCCGGCCCGAAGCGGCTGGCTAAACCATCATGCACACTTTTGGTGCTACCACCACTCCTCCCCCTGTGACGCAGGGAGCCCAGCACTGCACGCCTGGTTTCAGCTGCAAGCTGAATACAAAAAAACAAAATGATAATAATAAACATTATCATTTTATTTTTTGTATTCAGATTGCAGTTGAAGATTTGGGGCGACGTTCCTTCGCCTTAGCGAAGGAGCCGCCACTGCTCATTACAACCTGGTGTGAGACCATCACCTGAAGACAAAAACTGAGTCTGTTCTGGACAGGGGGATATAAAATCTGAGTGAACTGCCCTAAACAAGTTCCAAAACAGTGGCAGAGAAATCACCATTTACTGTGTGCACTGTTCTAGAACAGAGAGCTTAAAACGTCCTCAAATGGTTTCTGGATTTCTCGTTGCCAAAAGAGGTAATACTCTGCAGAGTGTCAGGAAAATCCTTAAAATTCCAGGCTGGTTTTGCTGAAAACCAGTCTCCCGAGCTAAGGGGACATCACCTGAAAGTCTGTAACTACTGGTTGGAAGAGAGCCGTGGGTCTGCATTAGAAACAAATTTGCCTGGCTGCTGGAAGAGAGAGGTGGAGCGCCCCTGTTCAAGAGAAAATATGTCCAGCAGAAAAGTCTACGGTGACCTCGAAAATTGAACTACCTGGAACAACAGATCAGCTTAAGGGACGTTGAAGGAGTTGATCCGAATGCTGGAGTTGGTCTCACTGTATCCACCCACCCCTGCCAAAGATTCCAATAGTGACTGCAGTCTGGGATGACCCCTGACCAGGACGGATCTTGTACTAGCTGATCCAAGTGTATCTCGGATCTACTTGGTCTACTTGCATTTCTTTGAGCATAGCATGCTGCAAGTAAGATTACGAATGTGACCACTGCTCGTGGTCACAGTTCACCAAGAGGTACTTCGCAGGAGTCAATCTCAGTGCTGCAGTAGGTCTCCCTGCATCCCCCTATTTGAGTAAGCTACACTGCACCAATGATTCCAAGTGTGACTGGTGCCTGTATGGCATATCATATGTGTAGGGCAAACAAAATATTTTGCATATAATTACGTGTTGCCCAAGGGGCATCTTTTGTATTTTTGGTATGTTTGTTACCCCAGCCCCTTGTGATATTTTAAAGGGTCACCCTATTTTGTTGTTAAAATTCCAGAGACACAAGGGGTTTAGAACCGAGATTGTGGGCCTAATTTACAGCTGCTTAGGAACCAGGTGGCATTAGGAGACTGACTGAAAGGCCATAGAAACAGTAACTGTGAGCCCACACCTGCACCTCGTTAGATCCCTGTTTTCCCTTGCATAATCTATTTGTGTTATATTATGTAGTAGGTTTAATAAAGTGTTTTTCTATTTTTGTAAAGCTAAAATACTGGGCTGGACAGTCACTACAGATTTATTCTATATGATCGTTGAGTTCTGAGTTTACCCCACACAACTGCCCTGGATTGCTCGCTTAGCTACCCTCAAAGGGTGCAATTAGTAGTGGCCAGTTTTCAGAACCAGAGTCGACCAGACATCAGTGGCAAAAGGCCTGAACCACCGCGGCCATTGCCGAGTAACCCCTGTGTGCCATGTGACCTCCAAAAAGTTTGTAGAAGCTGCCACTCACATTACACTAGGAGCTCAACCATCTTTGAAACATAAAACACTAGGAGCATGCCTCCTAAAAGACAGTCTTGAAGTGTTCTTTCTCGATAGCGCTAGGAGTCCCGGGAGAGCCTTCCGGTTCCTACAGCTGTTTAAAGAGTACTCGTTATACTGGTACCACCCTGTTCTTGATAAAACTATCAGCTGTCATCAGCCTCTGGTCTTAAACACAAAACAATGGGTAATGCGTTGCTTGGTTTGACTAGTAGCTTGCTACGCTGCCCACCACTGTGTACCCCTGTTCAATGTAAGAGGAGCCACAAGGCCAATTCAATGCTTGATTCAGTGCTAATATTACTGCCAGGTTTACACACCTAAATCTATGCACGCACCATGCATACATAAGAAGTACAAGCATATGAGAAGTCAGTCCTGTTAGTTTGCCCATGTTTGTTAGAGCTGTCCCGGACTGCTGTGCAAGGCAGAGACTCTCACGGCTCATGCTTTCCTGGATATATCAGTGGATTGGAAACAGCTGTGAGAACTCAAAATATATCTTGGCAGTGTCCGCCTAGGAAATGTGGAGTATATTGCAAAGAGAGGCCCTGTTCAGATATCAGACATACCACTCATGAGGTTGAGGTCAACAGACGGCGTACACGCCCATTTAACACAAAACAATGAAACGCATTATTTAAAAATTATTTCCGCTTAGATTCAAACATTATGTTGGACATGGTCATATGCCACAAAGCAAGATGCGCTCTTATCAGGACCTGCACTTTCTTTAGAGGCATGTATTCTTAAAAATCTCTGTTTGCTCAGAAATGGAAAGGATACTCTTCTTAAATTCCATAATGTAAAGATATTAATACAATTTTATTCAGTAAATAAATGTTCAATGTAAAGCAAAGAAACAAGCCCTGTTGTATTAAGCTATGTAATGTCACAAACGTAAAGAAGTGCACTTTTTAGTCCTGTAAAAGGAAGGCGTGAGCATTGGTTTATACAGTACTGGGAAGAAATGTGCAATACTTTGTTAAAAATGTGAAAAAGAGTAACAAAAAAAGCGACTAAAAGGAACTTGCAGGGTTTATTCAGTAACTTAAAAGAATGTGCAGAGTTGTCCGAGTAGGGAAAAGGAGTGTGCACTGAAGAACTAGCAACAGAGGCTGCCCCCGACTCTCACAGATGCGCGTGCATCTTTCTTCAATTGCTTTTAATTTTATTGGGGTAGGAGGAACATGCACCCAGCCTAAAGGCATGGTCCCTCAACAATTCTATTTCTTTAACACAAAAATCAGGTGTTGGTAGCGGTTGGTCGTCATCATTACATTTAATGGTTTTGGGGTGATGCTCTTGACATTTTCACTGAGATGTGCAGTTGTCAAAAATAGTTATTTGAAGAGAGCGCTCCAGAATCCTGCACGTTTTCTTTTTTGCAATTTTTTTAATTGCAGGTATGAAAAGCAATTATACTATAACACAGAATCTCAACCATTGAAGAGCATCGCATCAGAATCATATAGTCGCAGAATTCCATCAAGACCAGTTCCTCTCCCCGTCCCCCTACCCCTTACCTGCAGCGGTGCATCAGACCACATCGCCAATAGGCTGTGCCAAATGCAAAATATCAGATTCACCGGGAGCAGTCGGGGTACATAGTCCACATCAGAAGTCGTTCCATTTCCCCCATATTGTGGTTTCTTGGACAGCCCCTCCCATCATAGACTGCCCTCTACGCCAAAATGCACCAATCCATTATCTTTTTCCAGTCACTCCACTCACCTGCAATGTTTCACTTAGCTACCATCAACCCCAATGTCATATATCTGGTGTAAGTGGGGGAAAGTCCGTAGGCTCCCAGACATTAAGTAGGCACCACTTTGCGGAGGCCACCACGTTGCCCCCGCACAGTTCATTTAGGCATGCTACCACTGTACTTCTGTACTGCTGAATGGCAGGGAATGCCCAGATCATGTAGAGAAATGTACCCTCTTGGCTATACAACTTCTGTGACACACTGGAGTTGCTGTCCTACCCATTTTGCCATGGTGATGCATGCATAATAGCAGCAGTGTAGAATTTTTAATTGTACGAGGCGAAACCAGGCTCTAATAGTCACTTTTCGGGGGGATGCCAATGACTCCAACCATTCATCGTCCTCTAATCCCTCTAGATCTTTAGCCCACTGTTCGTGTAGCCTAACTCGGGTGTCGGGCGAATTGTTAAGCAATTTACGGTAAGTGAGGGAAATTACCTTTTTAGGCATATGCTCATCAAGGAGTCAACGAGCCGGGAGGACTCAGAGAGCACTTACCTCTTGGCAATACTGTCTGGAGTGCATGGCGGATTTGCAATTATCTATATGTCTCTGTGGGGGCCATTTGAAACTTTTGCTGTAGATCTGCAAATGGGATGACTCCTACCTGCCTTCATAGGTCGCCCACTTCAGAGAGACCAATGAGGCCCCATTTATCAAATCCCTGTTGTGTGCCTAGTATCCCAAGCTGTACGTTGCCCCATAGGGCAGTAGCCAATGTAAGTTTATCCTGCCAGCCTAAAGCATGAAGTGCAGTATGCCAAAGGATAAGCATGACTACTGAGGGGGTGAGGAGGGACTTAGGGCCCGCACTGCTGTAGATAGCCTTTAGGTCCCCCCTGGGTGCATGGCCTGTCTGTCCATATGATTAATTGCAATGAGCTGTGCTGCTCAGTACTACTTTTGTATTTCAGGGAGGGCAATGCCGCCATTGTACCATCCCCTTGTCAGTTTTTTTAGGGCAATGTGTGTGGGTACCCAATCTAAAAGTAGTGTATGGATTTCCATGTCTACAGCTTGGAAGTTGGATGGAGAGACCGCGTAAGGTGCGTTGTGGAGTGCATATAGAAGGCAGGGCAGTGCCATCATTTTAAACGGGGCAGCTTTCCCTAGGAGCAACACAGGTAGGGTCCTCCAATGCAGAATATCTCCTTAGAAGTGCACAAGAGGCGGCTCCAGGTTACATGTGAAAAAGGTGTCCGGATCCACTGTAATGTAGATCTCGAGATAGAGGAACCCCACTTCAGTGGCCCTGGCTGTGCAGTCTCAGGGCAGTCATGTGGCTTCTGCATGAATGAGATAAATAAGGGATTATCCCAATTTATGCTATATCCTGAATAACGGCAGAACAGGGTAAGCATGTGCATTATCCTGTCAAGGGTAGGGATCGGATCACAAACATACAGCAGGATGTCATCTGTTTCAGAAGAGATTCAATCCTCCCAGTCCTCTGTCCATTTTAGTCCTTGGATCAAGGGGCCGTGCCTGATCCGGGCCACTGGCGGTTCCAGGACCATGGAAAATATGAGAGGGGAGAGTGGGCACCCCTGTCTTGTGCCGCACCGTAAATGGAACACTGAGGATGTACCACAGTTAACCGTCACCTGGGCTAGAGGAGCAGTATATAGGAGTTGTACCTATGCCAAAAAGAACGGGCCAAAGCCCAGCTTGGCTAAGGCCTCAAACATATATGGCAATTCAACTGTGAAGCCCCGAGGGTGACCCCGGGAGGCTGGGGGCCCCTGTCCATCCCCTCATCCAGATCTTTTGGGCAAAGATGTTTGTATGAAGTGCCTCTTAAGAAATGCGCCGGGTTCCAAAATGGTGCCTGCAGTAAATTGGCACCTGGGGTCTTAGCAACACATTAAAGGAATCCCCCCGTTTTGCATCTACGGCATAAATGCCACATAATAGAACGGAAATTGTATCTACTGTCCAGACCTAGAAGGATGACCCAGATTTGCTCCCTGACTATGCGAGAATGACTCTGGAGGCATCACTCACCCCTTCTGAAGACATGCGGACACTGGCCCTGTCCTCCTGCCGCCTCACTGCATTGATTGCACCCCCTATGCTTTTGAGTCATTGAGGGACCGACTGAACTTAACACCAAGGCAAAACCACCCTGCCTGACCTCAAGATGGCCGCCTCAGTTGGTCTCTCCATGATGCTCCACCACTCCTGGACAATAGAACTGGTCATCGACCTGATCTTATCCACATCCCTCACCTGACCTTGAATCTTCTCTCCCGCTAGGACATGTACTCTTCGAACTTTCCTTCGACCGTGGAGACCTTGCCATTTGACCGCTGCCCGGTGGAGCTACCTGTTAGCTGAAGAGGAGATGGACTGTGGGTCCCCCCTTGGCAGTCACCTACCCAGCCGGACTTAGGGTAGACGTTCCTTCGTCTCTCTGTCATATCTCCCTCCTACCCCTTCACCCTACCCCCTTCCCCCTCTACCCTCCCTTCTTCCTGCATTCTATCCCTTTAATGTTTTTCTGTTGAAACTTAGCTATTTGACTGATGCCCGGTGGAGCTACCTGATAGCTGAAGAGGAGATGGGCTGCCGATTCCCCCTCGGCCGTCACTTAACAAGCCAGACCTTGGCCAGACTTTCCCTTGGTCTCTCCATCATATCTATACCCTACCCCTTTTTCCCCTTACCCCCTTACCCTTCTCACTCCACTTTCCTTTTCTTCTATGCTCCTTAAATGTTTTTACTGGTATCATTGGTAACTTGTAACTGATGTAAGTTTGCAACTGTGTGGAACCTAATGTAAAGCGCTCTGATACCTTCGGGTCTAGCCAGCGCTGTATAAAACTCTTTAAATAAATAAAATAAACTGTGTCAAAGTCCAAATGCAAGTCAGGCGACAGTACGAGAGCTTCCTCCCTGACCCCCCTTCCCGATGTGCCCAAAATGCAATTGAGGCGGCACAGGTTAAGAGAGGTGTTGCGCCCCAGAATAAAACTGGACTGATCAGTGGATTAACAACATGGTCACCCGGAGCAACCTAGTTGCCAGCAGTTTTGTTAATATTTTTACTTCACCGTTTAATAACGAAATATGCTTGTATGAGTCACAATCTTCTGGAGGCTTACCCTCCCTTTGGTGTAAGATGCCCAAATCTCTGCTTTCCTTATACATTTGTAGTAGATGAGGTGCAACCATTGCGGCCTTGAGCTTATATAGTTTTATAGGCAGACCGTTGGAGCAAAGAGCTTTGCCCAGGGTTACATCCTGCATCACCTGGGTTACTTCATGCTCCGTAATTTCCTGCTCCAAGACTGCCCTATCTGCTAGCGCCAGCCCAGGTAACTGAATGTCAGCTAATAGTTCATGCGACTCCTCGGTGGTGGCAGTGAGCGCTGGTGAGTAAAGGCGCACGTAATAGGCCACAAAGGCATTCACCACTTCTTGTCGGTCTCTAACCCATTCTCCCCCATCAGTTTGTATAGTAAACACCCACCAATTTATCTTTTCTTTCTTATCGAGCCAGGCTAGGAGTTTCCCTGCTCTGTCACCCACTTCACAGAGATGCTGTTGGGTTGTGCATAGCTGGCTCTGGCAGTCTCTGCTGCAGTGTCTCTACACTCCTTTTGTTTGGCGCACAGAGTCACGGTTCGTGTGATCGGAGTCAACCAGCCTGGCCTCCAGGTCTTGAATTTCACACTCCAACATCTCCATATGCGCCATCTTTTCTTTGCTCTACCATCAGTGAGAGGCCCTGACCGTTTATGACTGTCATGTACGCCTCCCATAGGATCTGCGCCGAGTCCACAGAGCCCTCATCTTGCCAAAGTATCTCTCCGTGGCCTTGCAAAGGCCCTGCGTATATGGGGCACTTAAACGTACCAAAGGCTGAGTATAATTAGTTTATGGTAGTGGTGGGGAGGCTGTCCATAGCCGGCCACATGAAGGAGTGACCAGAAATATCTCTGGCCAGGTGTCGGGTGCCAGACCTCTGTGAAGCATGGGAGCTGCGATGCAAGAGTGAGAATGTAATCAATGTGCAAGAGACTGCCATGCACCCAGAGTGAAATGTGCATTGTTACATCGCTGGATTATGGATGCGCCAGGTGTCGATCAGTCCCAGGGCCATCAGGAAATCGACAAGCGGTCTGTGGGAGGTTACTTCCATCATGGGGGGCCATCGGTTCCTACAGTCGTCTAAGACCAGGACTGATGATCAATCCGCCTTCAGAGAGGCAGAGTAAAAGAGCACCCAGGTCAAGGAACATTGCTTTATGTAGTCTCAGGGGATATAGACTGAGAGAACATTGACCACTTTTCGCTGCCAACTGCCTGACAGCGCAACATATCTACCGTGTTTGTCTGGCCAGGTACACTGTATGGCAAGCGGTAGGGATTTGTGTAGTAAGATGCCCACCCCTTTTGAGCCGGACGTGTATCTCGCATGGACCACCTTTTTGTATCCCCATCTGTCTAAATCATTAATGGTGTTCCCATGGCGACAAGTCTCCTGAAGGAGTAAAACATCTGGGGCATTTCTTTTAAGGTACTGGAGTACTACTCCTCTTGATAGAGTGCTACTGAAAGTAGAACAAGACAAAACAATAGGAAATAGAACAAACCAACCCCCCAATTTGTCCCCCCTACCTGCCTCAATGCATGGCAGGCCTAGAATCGCCTAACCCCTCAACTTTGCAGAGCACCTGTCGCCCTAACTAAATATACTTCCACATTTGTAAAGCACAAACTTATCACCCCATAGAAGGTGATGGAGGCCAAAAGAGAGGACCCCCCCCCATAGCAAACACAGAGAGGAATGTTATCAATGATACCAAAGGAGTACATGTTACAGCTGAGTCATTCGGTTGGTGATTGTGGCTGCTACTTCTGTCAAAGCCAGCCAATTAATGTGTGCTGTCTGGTGAGACGTGCTTACAGTCTAAACCAAGAAAGTCAATTAGTTACGGGACTATCTGTCCCGCGCTAATGAGAGTTACAGAATTTCAACCAGATGGGTGTTCACTATGCCAGTTCTTTGATGAGGTCAGTATCTTGCTGGTGATTACTGACAATGTTTTGCTGCTCCGAGGCCCCAGCCCCTCGCTCCTGGCCTCCAGATCGTGGTCTCCCAACTATTCTCCAGACAGTCCCATGTCTCTACGAGGGTTGAAAAGTGCCAGATCCTGCCCTCAACCATAACACGTACTGCCGCTGGAAAGATCATTGAGTACTTGATCTCCTGGTCTCTGAGCACTCTTTTCTCTTCGAGAAAGCTGCAACGCATTTTCTGAACCTGAACAGTAAAGTCAAGGAAGAAAGTGATGGTGGTATTTTTATACTTAAGTGGAGGAGTGCTGCGGGCCTTTTGACGGATGACATCACGGTCGCGATAATTAAATATTCTGGCTACGATAGGGTGGGCGGGGTCCCCTGTTTTGGCTGGGTATCCAGGACATGATGGGCTCACTCCACTCAAAAGTAGTTGGAGAGGCCACGGGACTGGAGCATCTTCAATTCAAGGTACTCTACAAAAAAATCAACCTCCAGCCCCTCTGCGCGCTCGGGTACCCCAATTATACGGATGTTATTGCGCCTGAGTAGCCTTAATGATGCTCCAGCTTGGCTTCGAGGGTTTTGGTAGTGGCACACAATTCTCAGACTTGAGCATGTAATGCAGATGTGTCTGTCTTGAGTCCTCCACTTCCTTCATGCGTGCTCCCATGTTGCGGAAACCTGCTCTCACCAGCGAGACGTCTCTAGTCACATTCTTGCTTCCAAGGAGCTTCTTACACCCTGAATTGCTGTCATTATGTCTTGTAGTGTGAGCAACTCAGATTCCAGGGATGCAGAGGCAGTTGGTGCCAGTGCATCCACAGGGCCAACCGCAGTTGGTGCCTCCTTGGGGAGTGCATATCTGTCTAGTTTGTTTTGCTTTGTTCCCCGGAGTCCTTTACCCCTGTAATTTTCAGGAAGTTCTTGTGCCAGAAGAGGCACCTGCTCGCAATTGGTTCATGTGTGAGGAAAAGGGGGGCAAGGAGGTCCGCAGCAGCACCCATGTTGCCTGCCTGGGGGCAATTAATAAGCGTCCGGCGGTCTGTTGGATTTCCTATGGCATGCTCCCCCTCCCCTCTCAGATGGTACCCCTACAGTCTCAGGTGTTCAGTGGAGGAGAGTGTCTTTGTCTACCAGGAGGAGCCACCCACAAAGTGGCGCTCAGGAGTGTGCCGAGTCCAGGGGGGCTGGCCCCAAGGAGATCAAGGCAGTCAGCGAATGGGCTTAAAGTAGGAGACTTCCACAGGGTTCCCGCCGGACAGTGCACATGCAGCAGGCCACCCCTTGCCCCCTCCTCGCACATCAGGACCAACCTCAAAGCCGGGGGAGCAGGGAGGAAACTACTGCAGCTCCAATGCGAACCCATGGGGTCAAAGTGTCAAGCAGGGTTGACCTCGCCACATGTTGAGTGTCCACATGCCTTGTTCATGGGGAGCCCATTGCTGCCGACGGTAAGTTGCATCCAGGTGTCTTCCTACACCCTGGTATCTAAGTGTCACGGGCCTGCACCCTCCTCAGGAACTTAGCGGTTGCCTCACAGGATCTTTAGGGCAATGTATACTGTCCCAGGCCAACTGTTAGGTTATGTTTATGACCCTGGAGGAGTCACCGCAGATCTGTCATGTCTGCACCCACCTCCGACACTGGCCCCTCTGACACCAAAACAACTGTGCCGCCCTCTCCCGGCACCACCGTTGCAGTCGGAGACTCACCAGTCCCTTCTGGTAAAGGAGCCCGCCTCCGACCCCCCAAGGCAGCATTGTCAGAGGGTACCAAGCTCAGGCTCAGGGCACGGTAGTATTTCACCGGCTCCAGAGTGGCCATAAATTTAGGCCAGGGCTCGCCGCTCTGTGTAGGCCGAAGCATGATTTAGGCCCTCGGATCAGGGCAACGGGCAAATAAACGTATTATTGGTATCCTCTCGGTGAGCAGATCATGTAGTGGAGACCACTCGTCGCGGAGAACGGATGATGTCCGGATTGATGGTGGATAAGTTTGATGAGTTGATGTAGCTGCTCTAGAAAGCGGCCACCTTCCTCGACGGCTGGCCACGCCCCAGAATCCTGCACGTTTTCAGTCTTCAAAATGAGAGATATCCATCTGAGTATCCTCGTGAGCTAAACACATGCTGCTGACAAATGTGGTGACCTGGAGGTTACAAGGTCTAATTCTGGCAAGGAAGTCTATCCTTCCAAGGTGGCTAAATTTAGTACCATAAACTGGGTAATAGTAACATCTGTTACAGCGCTGCTTAAGAATGGAATTCAGTGGTATATTTAAAAATAATTACATGAAAAAGTCATACTTTTAGCATCAATATGTCAGACCCTCCACACACTCAGTTGATTTTTACAACTATGATTATATAGTAGATTTTGAGTAACAGCACTGTAATTTCCAATGTAAAATGGTGCATAGCTTGACATAAACAGTACAGCTCAGAGAAGCCCTCACACATTTTGTTTTAGAACCAGGGGCCAGATGTAGGAAGGGTTTTGGCATTCATAAACCTTATAATTAAGAAAATCATAGGGTTGGCGAATGCGAAAACTCTTTTTCCAATATATTAAACCCATTTATTAATGTGGAAAAGCTTTTCCAAATAGGTAATGGGTTTAGAAATAGATAGTGAATAGTAATTCGGGAGTGGGTTATTTAGGGCGTCTCTTCCAAATTGGTATTCTGTATTAATGGATTGTGACCGAAATTCCGGTCTTAACCCATTAATAAGCTGCCGACTCCCAGGTTGATGTGGTAACTCATTCACAAGAGGGAAGAAATTCCCGCTGGAGCCCTTCTCCTTTGAAAATTGGGTTGGCAGCTCCAGGGGGAGTAAACATTATTTTCAAAAGAGAAAACTTTTTTCTTAAAGAGGCCCCGTTTCCTTTAAGGAAATTGACCTGCTTTAAATATCATAAAATCTCACTTTTGAAGTACAAAGAAAATGGTAATCTGCTGTTAATTGCACGTGACCATCCCTATCTTTGCAGCCAATTGTTGTGGGTAATTATTAACCATTAGTCAGGTTTGTCTTCGCCTCACGATTCCCTATTTTGTGACCTGACCTACTAGTACATAGGTCAGTTCGCAAAATCAGATTGGAGTCGCAAAAGTTGGTGTGCAATTTGCGAGAGATTTTTGCTAATTCAGTCTAGTACATTTAGCCCCAGGTCGTTTATTTGCTTTATTGTGACACTAAGAACAAGGGAGACTGATGTACTTCTGCCAATATATTCAGATACCTATCAATGCATATTTCATCTTCCCTAGACACATACCGTTTTGAAGTCTGATCTCCACACCGAACAAGTTAGAAGCACAGTAGAACCTAACCATAGATAGCAAAATCAAAAAAGACAACATATGTATTTATTTATTCTAAGTTTTTGTAGAGCACTGTGCGTCTTCCTGAAAACAAGCACACATAATTATTCCCCATATCCACCGAAATAATAACACAAATATTGTTGAAATGCTGATAAATGTTGAAAGGGCTATTCTAGTGTAAAATATACTGACTATTTATTACCATTACTTCGTAAAATAACCTCTTTCCCGGTTGCCCCGTCAGATAAAGCCCTTATAAACATTTGTTTCGCATAATTCACTATGGGCCATATGTATCATTCCAAATTGCGATCGCAAATGCCGAAATTCGCAGAATTTTGGCGTTTGCGATTGCAATTGGGCTCAGTGGTATGTATTAAAGAAAAACTGCTTTGCAAAATAAAGAATCGCAAAATTTGCGAATCCTTATTTTGCGATTGCATTTAAGGAATCGCAAATTGCTATTCCTTAAATGCAATGTAAGAAGCACAGAAAAAGTGCAATTTGGCCTTAAGGAATCGCAAATTACCACCAACTTCAAGATGGTGGTAATTTGCGATTTCTCAGAAAAATGCACTTTTTTGCATTTTTCAAAGTGCCATGCGGCGCAGATACATGCCCTTAGGGCATGAATGTGTGCCACATGTGCACACATGCACATTTTAGGGGTGCAACAGGGTGTCCTGTTGACACCCTGGCACCCTTGAAATTGCATTCTCAGTTTGCGATTCTCTAATTGAGAATCGCAAATTGAGACTGTCTTCCCATTCATTCCTATGGGCCTCTAGGCCCATAGGAATGAATGGGGAGGTATTCCTTACTTGCGAATCGCAATTTGCAATTCGCAATTAAGGAATATGTAGGAGTCGCAAAATTATTTGCAAATCCTACATACATAGCGTATGGCAATTCTCAAATAGCGATTCGCAAAAAATCGCTAATTGAGAATCGCAAAACAACATTGTGATACATATGGCCCAATGTTACACATATAGCGAATAATATGAATGTTTGCCCTCTACATTAGAGGGCAACATACAGGACCATTACAAACGAGTGTTAAACTATGAAACTGATGTATTAATAGCTATTCATGAGGCTCCTTACGTGAGTGTATGCCAAGAAATATAACTCTATTTTGAGGCATTGGTCTTTTCTATTGCCCAGACGTGTCGACCCAATCTATTTAATATTCATACAGTATGTATGTGTTTTACATTTTCATCGAGAAAACTCCTCATAAACATCTTATCAGTCTTATGGTAGATATTTTAAAACAGGCCCAGGCAGTAGCTGTGTGGCAAGGGTAGTGGCAGTTAGTGGTGTGGCTTAATACTTTCCATGAATGGCACTTGCTTAGAAAGCCCAACTTTTTACTGGTGGGTTTGGAGCGCAGGGGTGGGGTGATGGTGCAGCAATAAAGAGCCTACTGCTTTTCAGGGAGTTGACACCAATTATTTTCAAAATGTGCTATCTTACCCCTCCTTATATGTTAAGACTTTCTGTCTAGTGTGACACTGCCAGCATTTGTCATGGGTGCCTCGCGTAAGCCACAGGTATCCTACGCCCCTGATGCTAAGAATTGTATACAATATGACAGTGCCAGAATTTCGCCTTTGGTGCCACAAATATAGGATACACGCTTCATATGTCAAAAAATACCCCCAATATGTCAGGGCCAGAATTGTCTCATGGGTGCTTCCCCTCCCTAAATTTGACATGGCTGCCGTTAGACAAAACATTGCCTCCAATATACCGGCATTATTTGTGCCCCAATATGCCAAGAATTTCCTCTAGTATGCCAGGGCCTTTATTTTGCCTTGAAGGCTCTCCCATATGACAAGAATTGTGTTCAATATGGCAGCACCAGAATGTTGCCTTGGGTGCTCCAATAGCCAAGATTTACTTGGAGTATTCCATGGCCAGGAGCATACTGGGAAGTATTTCACACTCTCTCTTTGTCACACACTCCCCCTTGCTGACTCATTCTAACTCACACACATTCACACTCACTCATTTACTATCGGTCACACACATACTCACTGGCTTACATTTACTCACTAATTTTAAGTCATTTAGACTCACTCTTTGGTATACGCACACACACACACTCTCTTTCTGGTTCTCACTCATTCACAGACAAAGACACTCACAAACACACTCACACTTGCACAGAACAACACAAAGAATGTTTTGCACTTTTCTTGATTGCTCTGCTGGTGACTCCTCCCTGGCAGCAGCGAAGCAGGAATCCCACCCATGCTGCACTGCGTGGATCCACATTGTTAACTGTGATCCACCCCAAATGTAATGCGATCTAGCTATATATGGTGCACTGGCTACAGTCCTTTCTATGGTTTCAAGGCCTTCTCTGCCCTGCTGAGGCATGCAGAAAGGAAATGAGAGAGCTTTTATATCAACAACAGAAGTCCGGTTGCATTCCTTTAAATAGTCCCTGGCACTAAGTTACCCAAGCCAACTTTTTCTTCTGATGGATACATCTTCCTGGGTTTTCCTTTTCTTATGAATGAGTCCTAAAGTAATAACCTCCAGAAGGTAGGATAAAGTACTGCTGGTTAACCAAGGAAGTCATGTAACAGAACCCAGGCAAAAGTACCCATCACTATGTGGCGGAACAATAAGACAGTAATGCTTTGCAAACGTGTGCACTGTAGATCAAGTCTCTTCCTAGCAAATATCGGCCGCGGGAACACCCCTTCTGAGGGCAGTTGAAGCTGTTGTGGCCCTTATGGAGTGTGCAAGAATACCAGCCAGAGGATCATATTTTGGCCACAGCACATCGTTATACACAACATGAAATAGTGGTTTGGTGAACATCTGACCTTTCTTGGGTCCAGCTAAGCCCAGAAAGAGATGGCCGTCCACTCTGTCTTGTCTTGAGCAGTTGACAATACAGACCAGCTGGGGTTTGATCTATGTAATCTCTCCTCTTCCATGGTGGGGTGGGGAGGAGGCACGAGGGATGGAAGAGATAAAGACTGGCTCATGTGGAAGGCAGGCATGACCTTCTGTAAGAAGTAAGGACAGGGGCAAACTCCCAGCTTGCACGGATACAAGAAAGTAAAAGGTGGCTGGTTCGAGACGGTGAGTAATTTGCCGATCCTATGGGCCGAAGTTATTGACACCAAGAATACATTCTTCTAAATGGCAGATTATCTGGATTGAATATCTGGGGCATGTATGGAGGGGGCAAGAAATGATGAGCATTGCGGATCTAAAAGAGGAATACCAAATGTCCGATAAGGACTTCCTCAGGTATCTACAACGTAAACATGCCCTAAAGAGACATGTCCCGGATGAGGAGCAACTGGCAGAATACACCCCACTTGAGGATAGACTGCTTATGGACCCATTGTTAGACAAAGCTGTCTCACTGGTGTTTAAAAATAACGAACAATTCCCCTGACTCCCTCATAGCACTTAGAGAAGCTTGGACAAAAGACCTAGAGACACTGGATGACAAAGATTGGACGGAAGCGATACAGAGCCCGAGGACACGATTCCGGCGAGTACAGCTATGCATCCTCCATAGGTCATACATTTCTAAAGTGTTTTTACACCGGATAGGGCGTGGGTAAATTCTTTCACATCTTATGGCCATGCCCAAAGGTACAACAATTTTGAAGAAAAATGACACAGGTCATGTCAGAGATAATAGATCAGGAGGTGCCTTGCGAGGCTAAATGGCACATTACTTGTATATCGGGGGAGGAAAAATGGCCAAGATACTCCAACATATAGCTCATGACAGCGGCCATAATAGCAAAAGAATGGGAGGCGAACCAGCCACCGAGTGTTGGGAAATGGAAAGACGACCTAAACTGGTGTTGCAGTGCCGAAAAGGTGGTGTACCAGGGTAGGGGTTGCCCTAAGAAATGGGATAAAATATGGGGGAGATGGATTCAATATGGAGGACTTTAAAACAATGGCTGGACACAAGAGTAAAGAAGCAAAACAGGGAAATATATACAGTACCGTTTTGTGATGTTCTTGAGGCTGGATTTAAGGCTATGCCTTGTAAGCTATGCAGTGAGATACTTGATTGTAAAGACAATAGCAATGTAAATGTATGGTAAATGTTAATGAATGGCCGCACTGTCACGACCTATTTATTTATCTAATAAAAAGAATTTTAAAAAAAAAAGAATACATGCTTCAAGGTAAGCAAGCAAAAGAACTTCCTGTGCATTTGTTTGAATGCAAAACCATATAGAAGGATAATACTAAATTCAAATCCTGCTGCAAAACAATAAAAGGTGCAACATAAACAAAGGTTGCTCAGGAAGAAACATTTAGCTGGACAAGGCAGCCAGGTATCACTTCACAGTAGTGACTACCAGGCCCTAGAGGCCAAGAAAAAGCTCTGACACAAAGTCCCTAATGTCTGTCTACACTTCAGTCAGGCCCCCAACTCCATCGTGGACAATACTCCTCCCGAATTCTGTCAACCCACTGTCATATCTGTTATAAACAATAAGAACATGAATGTCTCCGCCTTTTCATTTGCAGAACTGAAAGAGTGTCAAGTTATTCTGATAATGACCCAGATATAATACCCGATGAGACACCCAGTCTGGAAGAAGTATTCCCTTATCAATATTTCAGGACCATCAAGAAACATCCTTAGATAATTCATCAGGGAGGTGTATTTCGAATTGAAGTTCCCTTGGCTCCCATCTTCCTAACGATATGTCTTGGACCCTTTCTTTGGCACCCGTAATCTGTGTACCACCTTCATAAAATTATGTTAAAGGTTTTCATCCCTGATAATGTTTAGTATTTAAGGACCATCACTCGACCCTTAGGTTGCGATGTCCTTGGCCCCAGATTATCCTGCAAGATGCTGTACGAAGCAAATCTTGGTCATAGCTGGCATTCAAAGAATATGATGCATCTTGCCTGACACTGATAAAAGCCGAGTACCTGAGGGAGGCTGCTACAGCAGAGCATGTTTGCCTTTCACTGGTAT
Organism: Triturus cristatus; assembly: GCF_964204655.1. NCBI lineage: Eukaryota > Metazoa > Chordata > Amphibia > Caudata > Salamandridae > Triturus > Triturus cristatus. The sequence goes on from NC_140588.1 coordinate 497,754,554, forward strand.
TATTTACTTAATGGCTCTTCCGATAACGACAGCCTGAGCTGTCAACAAGGTGTGCAGTTTGCCGCGTCTCTCTAAGAAACTCTAGATTACAAGTTGCTCCACTACATGCTTTCCTAGGATAGCGCATAAAAGTATGTTTAAAAGGATATAAAAGAATAAAATGATATATAATAAATCAATATAAATAAATAAATATAAATAATAATAATAAATAAATATAATAATTAATAAATAAATAATATATAAATATATATAAATGTTTAAAATGATATAAAAGGATGCGTACAGCTGGAGCGTCAGAAGGGTGGGGTGAAGGACACGACCATTGTGTAGTGAAAGCGGGCCTACTCTATTTAGAAGAAGAAAAGGGAGGGGAATGTTGAGTTCAAACAGACTGATGTACTAAATCCTTCCCCAATCTACTGCAATCAGTTGTGATGAATCTTCCCAACCCTTCTGCAGGACCGCTGAAAGAAAAATGATTGCATGAAATGTAAAGCAGAACCCTTGACCCGTTGAACCCACTGAACCTGAAGACATAATCCAGAGGACTATTCGGAGGGAAGTGTATGGCACAAAACAGAGCACATTTATTGATCAGGGCCATAGTGGAGAGATTTACACATAGAAATCCCAACCCTAAGAAGATCATATTTGTTACTTTGGGGTGAAGATGCTTTTGTAGTCCTCTAGTGAGAGGTGACTCAGTACATCCACCCTTACATGAAGGCTGTCCTCAAGGTATGCCGCTAGTAGGAGCCCGCCCTGCTACAGGCACAGGGCCTCCCCAACACCAAATCCAAGACCCCACTCCGTCTTATCCACATCCGGGTCTACTTTTAATTTTAAAACTTCTCTTGAACTTTGTAGGTCCATATTTGGTCTAAGTAAATATATTACAAGAAAACCAGTGTGATCTAGAAATTAAGAAACATATTTAAATCTGGTGTGGTTTGGAAACAAACACAGTTCCTTTCTGCGAAACTTGTGTCACTGAGTGTCACAGGAAAATAATATTCCTAAACTGTAAAACTTCAGAAAATTAAGTAATGTTAGCAAATCATCTTGAGGCTAGTCCAAGCTTCCCTTGATTTGCTGGCCATCTGACCTCAGGGGCATGGTCAATATGTAGAGCACAATGGATTGATAACCTGCCAGTACCTTCAGTTGGCCGAAAGTGCAACTTTGCAAGAAAAGCAAAAATGCTGCTTATTCATCAGCTGGGACAGGGCCAGACTGGAAACAGAAAACCAAACCTGGAAATATTGTTCAAACTAGCCTCACACAGGAGGTGGTTGGAACCAGAGAAGGGCCGTGGAGGTTTTAACAGTGGGTTCATAGCAGCATAACCTGCTCTTCAAGAAAGCCCCTAGCCTGCACCAGGAAAAAACCTAGCGGCACAACAGCAAGTCTGGCCCAGGTGGGGAGGAGCACATGAGCGGCCAAGAAATTGTACAAAATAAAAGGTCCAGAAGGATTATCATGTCTCCCCTTTTCTTTTTTTAAAGGTGAAGAATGCAGATTATCACAATTGTTGTTGCAGTAGTGAGAGGTAATTTGGGACAACCTGATCATACCTTAAATTATGAAGATGCTGATAACCTATGCACTGCCAGATAATTGTACCCAGAGTATTGAATTTCAGTTGTGATCTACTGAGGAGTACCATCCACAGAGTGCTTTTCCTTCGTCCAGACGGATCCCTAGAGATAGACCGTACTATGGGACAATGTGCAGTGTGCATGGATGATCCCTGCACTAAATCAGGGCCATATTCAGGCTGCAGTCTCCAGAGCCTTCCTCGTGCACCATCACTACCTGAGCCATAGAAGTATTAAATACTTCTGGGGCCATATTACTGTAACTGCATTGGTGAAGGAAAAAAGACATGGCAAATCCAGTGGGGCCAGTTTTACTAATTGTATAATAGGGAATGAAGAAGCCGCGATGTGCACCAAGGCAGGACGTGGAATAAACTGATTTCACAAAATGTTGATGCTTTTTTAAATATAAAGTCTAGACAATATATTGCTTCCAATTTTTTAATACAGGAGATGGGACAAATTTAAAACAGAAAAGTGTTACTGGTGCGCTGCAATTTCTTTGTTAATATCTATATAACACATAGTCATTGATTTACAAACAATAAATAAGTTTAGTAGTGGTTCCACAATGTATTACCACAATGTGTGCCCTGGTGCAAAAGTATTTCTGTAATATGAACTGATACAAATGGTGTTTGCACTAATCCATCTTGTAGAACCATCAAAACAGTTGGAGGAAGGTAGGATCCTTCTAGCATGGTTACCCGCACTTTTTGCCTGGTGTCAGTATGTTTTGGACTAGTCTGACTGGGATCTTGCTAATCCAGGCCACAATAACTGTGCTTTCTCCCTAAATTGGACTATGGTAAGTACTTTGGTACCTTCCTAATTGGCTGCTGGTGTACACTTTTAAGTCCAGAGTATATGGTACTAAGGGACCTAGAGCATAGGTACACCAGGGGTCTACCATGGGCTGCAGCATGTATTATGCCACCCATGAGAGACCACTCAAACTGTGACTACAGGCCTGCCATTGCAGCCTGTGTGAGCTGGTTCTAGCACCACTCACAACAGATATATGTTGCCTTATATTTGAGGTCACTGCACTTAAAGCCTATAAGTCAACCCTAAGGCAGCCCTTTCAATCCTGATGGCTGGGTGCTTGGTTATAAGTGTGAGGGTGCCCTGCATAAGCAGGACACCCCATACAAACCCAGGAGTCGATTCTCTAGGCTTTCTAAGTGTAGTAAGCCATTTTATACATATAGTGGACATCAAGTCAATTACAAGATGTCTAACTATATATTGGCTGCACCAAAACTGGTCACGTTTGGTATCAAACATGTTGGAATCCTACCCAAACATCAATTCCAGAGTTGGATGTAGGATTCCGTGTACTGGGGGCTCCGCTAGGGAGGCCCCTGTATTCCAGGTACCAGCCTTTCAGGGTCGAACAGCAAGCTAGTGCTGCTGCCAACCACAGACACAATTCTGTCCTCCTCCTGCTGAGCCAGGCTCGAGCAGGGGAAGGTAGAACAATATGTTTCCTGTCACAGGGAGTTGTGACCACCTTCCAGACAGGACTTAGTGTATTGGGCTGGGATGAGGGCACTTGCCAGCGCCACCAGACTGCTTTGAAGGGCATATTAGGTGCCCTCCTTGCATACTCCAGTTGGAACCAGTTCAGGAAGCCGCTGGCCAAAGAACATGGAAGTATCCTCTGGGAGGGACCCCTGAATTGTCCCAACCCTTTCCTTTGGGTACTTAAGGCTTACCTGTGGGTGGCTATTCAGATTCATCATGGGACAAGATTCAGATCCCAAACCACTTCATCTTCAACCGTCTGGGCACGTTGGACTTCGGTGGACTTCTCTTTGGGAACTGAGACTGCTTCTGGAAGACTCCTGATGCTCCTGGTCTCGTCATCCTGCCAGTCTTCTGCGTCGTCTGTGCCTGTGCTCCACCCAGGTTCTTCTCCAGGCCTGTGGGCATCAAAGACACCTGAAGGAATCTCCCTTAGAGTTAAGGAGTCACTCCCCTGCATCTGCAGGCAATCACAACTAAGCTGACTGGTCTTCTGCTCCTGATGTCCTACGGACTCCGAAAGGCTCAGCAACACAGGTAGTGGTTCTGCAACTCCCTTGAAGGTCTGCAGTGTCTTCCCAGCAAGTTTGAAGCCAGTATCCCACGTCTGAACCGATGGAGCAGTACCCCTGTGCACCGCATCGACTTGCCATTGCCAAGGCTTGTTGACTCTCTTCTCCAGAGATCTTCGGGCTCCAAGAAGCCCCAGCCTCCAGCATGAGCTGCTCGAGGTCCTCTTGAGATTCCTGTGCCTTCGGCCTGTGGGTCCTCTTGAGGGTCTTCTTTGCTCCAGTGGGCTCCCCTGCTTGCTCGGGGCTGCAGCGACGCTCCTGCACGTGGTGAGTCCCTTGGACCTTGCTGGTCCCAACACTGCACCTTCTTCATTTTACTCATCTGTTGCTGCTGCCAAGGCATGTTGGTACTCCTGCCAGACACCGACCGGCTGGTTCTCGACTGCTGACGTGGAACAGCTTGTGAACGGCTTCTGGTCTTCCACAGCATCGCCTGGTCCTCACAGCTGCAGCGACTAGTTCACCGTCAGCCCTCCTGCATCTTCCGTCTTTGGTGTTATGTTATGTTATGTTATTTATTCTTTTGTATAGCGCAACGGTTACTCAAAAAGAGTGTCCCGGCGCTTTTAGGTAAGGGGAACAGATTTCAGAATAAAACAACACAGCTAAAAGAGGTTAAAAGATAAACAAAAAGAAAGCAAAACTACTGGCAGACCTATTGGGAAAACAGCCAGATTTTGAGACCTCTTCTAAAATCAAGGAGAGTAGACGCCCCCCGCAAAGGGAGCGGTAGTGCATTCCACATCTGTGGGGCCAACAGACTGAAAGAGCGGCCCCCAAGGCGAGCCCTCTTCACACGCGGAACAGCCGCCAAAAGTAGAGATTCTGACCTCAACGAGCGAGTTGGATGGTAAAAGGTCAGTCTCTTTTGGAGATGTTTAGCTCCCACAGCATGGAGCGCTTTGTAGGCCAAGGTCAGAGCCTTAAAGGCAATCCGTTTGCGGATGGGTAGCCAGTGTAACGTCACCAACAACCCAGAGGCGCTGGCCCGTCTACTTAGGCCAAAGATGGCCCTGGCTGCCGCGTTCTGTGCAACTTGAAGCCTTTGTAGCAGATACTCTGGCAGGCCCAGGTAAAGAATGTTGGCATAATCCAACCTGGAGCCTATCAGAGCCTGCACCGTCAGCCTCCTGTGCTCCACGGACAAGAGAGGCAAGAACCTCCGCAGCATTTTTAACAGGCCGAAGCAAGTGCCGGTTACCCCCAAGATCTGGGCTTTCATCGTCAGCCCCTTGTCCATCTTAACCCCCAAGTTTTTAGCCATGGGAGAAGAGCCGGACGGAGGGAACATGTCGATGGGCCACCAGGCCTGCCAGCTAGGCTCCGTATCGCACCCGAAGAAGAGTACCTCCGATTTGTCGGAATTGCACTTGAGGCTGTTCAGTTGGAACCATGCGAACACAGCCCCAAGGCAATTCTGGATACTCTCCCCGTCAAAGTCAGCCCCTCTCTCGCAAGAGAAGAGGAGCTGGGTGTCGTCGGCATACGACACGATCCAGGCACCAAATGACTCCGCCACCGCCGCCAAAGGGGTCATGAAGATGTTAAAAAGGGTCGGGCTCAATATAGAGCCCTGAGGGACCCCGACTCCCAGAGGCGGCATTACGGCGGTGTCAGATGATGTCCAGATCGTTTGCCGGCGGCCGGCCAAAAAGGAAGAAAACCATTTGAGCACCGTCCCCCGCAGACCAATCTCAAAGAGTCTTGCGAGCAGGCCCTCATGGGGGACGGTGTCAAAAGCCGCCGACAAGTCCAACAACACCAGCATGACTTTGCCCCCGGTATCCAACACCCCTTTAATGGTTTCAGAAACCTCAAGGAGCGCGGTCTCGGTGCTGCGATGTGAACGGAAGCCCGACTGGGAGTCATGTAAGATCTCATGGGACTCCAGAAAATTGGAGAGCACCGACTGAACGTGCTTCTCCAGAATTTTTACAAGAGCCGGCAGCAACGAAATTGGCCTGTAATTGGCTGGGGCTTTCGGGTCAAGTCCCGGCTTTTTAAGCAACGGGATGACCATTGCCTGCTTCCATACTGGCGGCACCTCTCCCAGACTCAACGAGAGGTTGAGAAGAGGGTGCGCCAGCGGATTAACCACCTCCGCCAGTTTACCCAGGAGCTTAGCAGGGCAGGGGTCAAGCGGAGACCCAGATTTTAAATTGCCCATAAGCGCTAGAGAAGCTGAGGCTGGCAGAGATGGAAACTCAGCCAATAAGGCGCCCTGCGCAACTGGGGGAGGCGAGCCCGCCTCGGGCATCGGCAATGTAACCGGTTCACTCGATAGAAAGGAGTCCTGGATGAGTTTGATCTTGCCTGTAAAAAAACACGCAAGATCCGCCGCCCAAGATTCTACAGGCCCCTCTTCCGAAGCAGTAGTCCGAGGGGAGATGAATTCTCGAACGATGGTAAAGATCTCCTTACTGGAGTTCGAAGCTGCTTCGATTCTCCCCGCAAGATAGGCTTTCTTTTCGAGGCGGATGTCTCGGTGGTAAGCTTTAACCACAGCCTTGTAGGCAGACCTGTCCTTGCTGTCATAATGTGCCCGCCAGGCCCTTTCGGCTACCTTGCACTGCTGCCGCGTAGCCCACAGAGCAGGGGTAAACCAAGGGGCCGAGACCCGCTTAGATGTCGGGCGGGGGGGCGGGACTGGGGCCAGGTCATTCAGCCTCTCCGTCAGCCATTCTTGCAGGGACTCCAGGTCTCTCTCTAGCTCGCCAGACAGAGGGCAAGGGTGCGTCGCCATTGGTCTTCCGTTCCTCCAGGTCACTCCTGAGTGGCATAGACTCTGTCCCCTCTGCTTGCAGGTACTCCGCTTCAAGAATCCACCCTTGGATTTCAACAGACTCTTTCACCTTCTTCACCTGCAGCATTTTCACTGAAGTCCTCCATTGTGGTCTACGGCAGTTTCCGACGTCACTTCGCATCTATGCACTCAGCTTCCCTGGTGTAGGTATCCAGATTCCTGGGGTATCCACGGGTGGGGTGACTCTTCAACCATCTACTGCATCAAAACAAGCAGTTGAGATTTGAATCACATAGTATTTGTAGCTGAGCACGTTGCAAACTGACCCAGCAGCAACATGGAAGCAGGTTAAAGGTTTGCTTTTATGGAGGCAAAGCTCTACTCAAAGTTCTCCCCAACACCATCTGCTTCCTCTCGAAGGCATTCTGCCTGCCACAGGCGATCTCAACAAGAGCTGGAAAAACAAGCATTTGCAATGCAATCGGTCTCGCCTTTGGGACCTTATATGTATTTAGCTATACAGCACATTAGCCTGGGTGCTGAAACATCTACGGTTCTTTAACATGGAGGGAAAGTTAGCATCAAACTGTGTGAACACATGGAGAGAAATATTGCCTTTCAGCAGGAAATGGTATAGTCCAAAGCTCTGTTTTTAATATAAAACCAGGGCCTTCGGTGGTCATAGCACTGAAAATACAAGATTTGAAAAAAATATTATTGACTACGGGTGCTCCTGGAAGACAATTTCTATGGACTGGAATTTAGAGAATCCTAAAATGATGCTGGTATTTTACTGACCTCTGCTGGTCGTTTTCTATCAAGAAAGTTAAATAGAAGTAGTTGCCAGAAAAATTAAAAGAAGAAAGTCCCTCAGCAGAAAGCAATTCTGGTATTTTACTGACCTCTACTGGTCGTTTTCTATCAAGACAGTTAAATAGAGGCAGTTGAACAGAAAGAAAAGTCCCTAAGCTGAAGCAGACAAGTCCTAGGGCTGATCTCCAGAGCCCACAAAGTACATACACATATAAGTATATACCAAAGTATATACAAGAGGTCTTCAATGCTCGGCATAAAATCATGAGCACATGACCCCAATACTGAAGGAATTACACTGCTCTGCACCTTCTTCAGAATCAGGAGCATTACAAGAAATATCACCCTGACATATCTAGTAAAAAACCTAACCACCTCTGACAGACAGTGCAATACAAGGAGCCACAACGTCCACTGACTGCAAACAAAAATGTGCAAAAAATAAAGAACAATCCAAAGGGAGGCCTTCATTTATGTTCTTACGATTTGGACCACCAACCGCATCAACATCTGACAAAATCCACCATCCAGCAAATCAGAAAGAGGCTCAGGACCCATCTCTTCAATGCACACTAAACCCCACACATTAGGAACACTACCTTCTTTTAACAATCCTGGTTGCACCCCTGAGCTTCACCCACTGTCCCACGCTCCACTGCTTCCGATCTACAGTGTGGGCTATACAGGTACCTTGCTAATATGCATAGTAAGGGGTATACAGGATCAATATTTCAGAGCATTTTATGCAACAGCGCTGTACCTCGAACTATCACCTACAAAACATTTGCCCTCAATCTTCCAGAACTTAAGTGCAATGCCATCCCACATCACACCTTGCACAGCTCCAAATGCCACCCGACCCACACTCACCGCACTCCTTTTCTCAGTGTACGTGTACACTCAAGTCAGACAACCACAGGTATGTAATTATCAGGGTCTAACTCTTGTACGACACAGACAAAACGATAAGTCCTTGTGGGTCGGACCCAGTGTAACTTGCAGGAGAGTAAATAGCTTCCTCCTGCAAACCATGTCTATATTAGCAGCAGAACAAGGACATACAAAGATTGTGTAACCCACTAAATTGACATCACTATAATACAAAAACAGTTTTGCAGAAATGAACTAGTTATAAGGTAACATAGGTAGTGACTACCTAAAAGTAGCCATCTATACATAGCATCTTTGGGACGATATAAAAGTTCAAATAAACAACAAGAAATAAGAAGAAATGAAGTCTGATGCACAATTGTTTTTATGCACAAGCCCAATTTAGCTGAGCAACCCAAGAGCATAAAGTCCCTATCCTGATTGCCACTTTAGGATTGGTTGATATTTTCCATGGTAACAATAAGACAGAACACATCCATATTATATGTCAAGAGGGTTCTCCATGAGGGATCAGCTGATTGCCCCTTGGGGGTTCGGAACGTACAAGCATTGCGGGGGCTGTGCTGGGAATGTTGTCGCTTTTCGTTGTGTATTACGCCATCTATTCACAATAGCTACCCTGACTGTTTGCCCTGTCATCAGGTTGTCTGCGCTGATAGAACTTGTGAAGTATGCAACTCGCCTGTGGTTAACATGCCATTATACACTGTATGGGTGTTGAAAAAAAAAATAGAGGCTTCTACATGAGGAAAAACATTTTCCCTTTTACGATACAAACAAATAAACGTGCAAGCCTATTACTGCGTCACATCTACGCATGCAGAAATGTCAAATTGACAGAAATTCCGCGTCCATAAATTTCCCAGAGTGAAGTATTTAAGGAAGCCCAAGCTATTACTAAATCACTGGAGTACTCAAGATAACGTGCAAAATTCCTCTATTATGTGGCTCTCAAGAAAAAGTGCTCGAAATGTAAGAGCAGTTTAAATGGATAACATTTTCGACTTTTAATGCAGAGCTTTGTGAATCAGGCCGACCAGATCTACAATCGTTCGCCTGCTGTGCAGCTTCCAATTTGTTAATTGCTCCAGCAATCCCGCTTTTGCTATCTGAGCCCTGCTGGATACTCAAGCACACACATATCGCTGGTTGTTGTTCTCTGCGAAAACTGCATTATTTAAATAAGTTCTTAGTTAAGCATTTACAATGACTCTAAACCCGGCCGCCCCTCACTTTAGGGCACTTGTTAGCACGCAGAGTCTTAATAAGAAAGCGGCGACTTTACACCTTTTTAATTGGTTTGGCCTGGATGTTGCAAATCAGGCAAGGTTTATTGAATATTTGAACAAGTGCTGCTCTTAAAGTCTACACCTTTATTGAGAGGTGATGTTAACAAGCACTCGCACACAAAAGAGTGGCCTGCTTCTTCCCCACAAAGGCCCTGCCCTTCGAGGCACTCCAGGGTTAAGTAGCAGTTTAATTAAGATGGGACAACTGGCTGCCAATCACATTTAAAATGCCGCGCTTCAGCAGCCAGACTGAAAGGGCTGAAGAGGTTCTGCAATCCAATCCTTTTTACTGCCAGCAATACCCACTCCAACACAAAAGGCGCTAAAAGTATTGACATAATATCTTCAGGAGAGAAAGGAAGAGGGGAAATGTTCACAGCGTCCATTTAATCACTCTTCCATGGGCCCCACAAAGCTTTGCTGTGGTGCCCCCCTGTGGGCAAACACCTGTTCAGGCACAAGGACATGTCATTCAAAGAGCCTCCATCTGGTCTCTGTCCCCAGACTAATCTTTGTGTATAGTCAGTTATGTTGAGTTTTAAAGTAAGAAGCAGAAACTTTGAGTTTGACCTTAAGGGAAGGTGAGTAGATTTTAAAAACCAGAAACTGGGACATTGCACAAAATAGAAGAAGGACTACAGACTTGCATCGACCAACAGGCACAGAATGACTCAATTGACAGTGCTTACCAACAAAGAAAACAGAGACAATGAGGCATTAAAGGAAGTTATATGCAACTTTAATTTTTTTGATCATTTGCGTTAGCTGAATCGCTTTCTGTTACGGGTTGATAATTAATACCTAATCCTGTACTGAAACACATGAAAACTTGCCTTTGTGTGTGTTTGGTCGACCCTCTCCGAAAACCAGACATGTGTTAACTTTACTGAAATTTGCTGAGAAGGATTTGCCAGGATGGGTAGTTTTAAAATGAGACTGCTCTAGCAAATCCAGGAAACCTGATCACCGTATTTTATGGAAATATAGTGGCATTTTTAATAGATCACTGCACTACTACTGTACAAAAAGTGTAAAAAAGATAAATGACGTGGGTCCCTTGTTCACTTTGCCACTGGATTCATGCTAGCCTGGCTGATGAAGGGTGTTACCCAGAAACCGGTCCCAGGATGCTTGTTTCCGGTTCACGGAAGACCTGGCTTGGCAGTTCGGGCTGGACTGTTCCCATGAGGCACAGGGTCAAGGCTGATTTGCATATAGTTAAGTCTGAACTGAGGTGGCGAAATGAGCTAAAGAATGATGATGGATTCAACCCAGATCTGTGACTGGGGGTGAGTGTCTGAAAAGTTTCAGCACTCCGTCCATCATCTCCTTGTGTTTGCTTATTTGTATAACTCATAATGTCATCATAAGACTGCCTCACAGCAGCGAAGAAGGGAGAGATATGTGGATAGAGAAGAGAGAATGAGATGAAAATGGGTGTCACAAAATAGTGTAATGAGGAAGGGCCCTTGTGGATGGAGCAGTTCTTCTCGAAAGCATTAGTATTTCACCAGACAGAGCAAAGGTGCTTTATATATTTAATCAAATTTACCAACACTTATAGAGAGAAGACAAAGGACAAAGAAGTGCCAGGAGCAATCAGAAGAGTGAAAGGGAGAACGGTAACACTGATAAGGATCATGGCATGATAGTGAGTTATAGCTCACAGTATGGCTTCATTGAAACAGGCTTTATCCGCCAAAGACGAGAGCTTTTTGGAATATAATTAGTACTAGTGTAGAGATGGGAAGCAGGCCATAGAGTATAATATAGCAGCTGATAGCTGGAAAGAACATTTCCAGGCCCTATACTCGCTGCAGGAGGCTGTGGCCAACACCGTGGCACCAGTGTTGAAGCCACCACAAAACTCCTATACACAGGACCCAGTGCTGACTTTGTCTGAAGTAACCAGAACAACAGACAAAAGAGCCCCCTGTAAAGCCCCCAGATTGGACAAGGTACCAGGGGACCTGTTTCGAGTGAGTCAAAAATCTTTGGGCTATATTTATGGGTGGTATTTAACGCCATACTGCAAGAGATGGCAATCCCCGCAACATGGGCTGGAGCTGAGATTTTTCTTGTGTATAAAAAAGGGACCCCACTTTTGCCCATCAATTATAGACCTATCAGTCTAATTGATGTAACCCAAAAAACGTTTGCTCGGGTAATGTTGGACCGCCTGCAGATATGGATGGAAGAACAAACAATTATGAGCTCATTCCAAGCTGGTTTCAGGAGAAAAAAAAAAACACTATTGACCAAACTTTTAGGCTCCAACTCCTCTATTGGAAAACAGTGTATTTGGAGGGTGGTAGTCTTTATTTGGTCTTTGTGGATCCAAAAAACGCTTTCACCCTGGTGCCAAGGGATGTACTTTGGGTGGTTCTAAGTGATCTTGGAGTTCCCCACTATCTTCTGAAAATGCGAAAAAGGTTACATGAACAGAACGACGCCCAAATTAGATATGGGAAGCGTGGGGAACTGCCTGCACCAATCCCATTCAATAGAGGAGTCAGGCATGATTGTGTGCTAGCCCCTACTGTTTAGACATCAACGCATTGGTTGATGTATTGAATGGGATTAAAGATATAGAACCCCCCAAAGCTAGCCCTCAGAAAAATGCTGGCATTAATGTTTGCCAATGACACTCTTCTGCTTTCTAAATCTCCGATGGGTTATCAGTGGGTTCTTGACGGCATTGGAACCTTTTGTAGAAACCGGGGACTGGAGATCAATATACAGAAGACAAAGTACATGACCTTCAATCCGGCTAGTTCGTCCCATTCCAACCCGTATATGAATGGTGTCCAACTGGAGAGGGTATTGGTCTTTGATTATTTAGGTCTTACCCTAACTGAAAAAATGGACTGGTGGTCTCAAATAGATAAATCTAGTCTTAAGCTTATGCAGACAACAGGTAGGATGGCCAAGCTATCCAGGAATTAATTTCACAAGCCTGTAGGACCAGTCATGGAGGTTAATAAAACCCAACTAAGGGGTGCTGTTATGTATGGGGCTGAATTGTGGGGTAACTGTCATTAAAAAAACATCACTAAGGCAGAAACAACTTTTTCAGGCCACTTTTCAGCCTCCCATTGAGCTCTTCACTCACCCCACTGCGCTTGTACCTAGGGGTAAGACCGATTGCGGAGGAAATTGGTTGTAGACCCTTAATATTTTGGCAGCGACTGTGGGCGACCCCAAAACTGGCCGAATTCAGGACAGAGTTAAAAGCTTCTGGGACTTCCGGGTATAGGAAAAGTGGCATGGTTTGCACACATTAAGGAAGGCTTTCGTAGTATAGGTAGAGAGAGCCTATGGAGCAACCCAGAGGTAGCCTGCCCTGTAATATCCCATAATCAACTAATCAGGAGTTATGGGGGGGGGTGAGCTTGCCCAATTGCATGAGAGCCCAGCCACCGGCTCACTAACAGTTAACTACCTACAAATAAAGGATAACTACAACCTGGAGGCCTGCCTGGATGAAATACAACCAGCAGTAGCCAGGAAATTAATAATGCAGTTTGGGCATGGGTCTCTTCCTTTGTGTGCATTTTCGAATAAATGGACTGGTAGTTCCATTTTACGGTGTCCTGCATGCAGTAGTGAAGAGGAGACTATGCTCCATGTTTTTTTTCCTGCTCTGGATACAAAAAAGCTAGGCAAAGATGGCTGGTACAACTGTGTAGGAAGTTAGGCTCAAGGTGCTGTGAAGAGGCTTATAGACTACTGAAATATAACACCTAAACCCCAATTGTATTTGCTGTCTCGCGCTTTTTAACCTGGTGGTGGGCACACAAGCTGTTTTCAGAAATCAATAATGGACCTAATATTGATCTACTCTTTTATTTTGTTTTGTCCCACACAAATGTTATATGTTTTTAGATGTTTTTTTAGACCTTTTTTTTTTTACATGTTTTATGTATGGTATGTATATTGCACATGCAGTTTTATGGTCCACGGACCGAAAATAAAGTATACTAGGTATGCCTTTCGAGAAATGTAAGACAGACCAGAGAGCCCAGTGGAGGCTGCACACTGACCACCTGCTTAACAATGTCTAACATCAGAGGTCTCATGAGCATTCCCCAAATATTTACATGTAGCTGGGTGCCCAGTGCAGAACAGGGAGGGTGTGCATAGAGAGGACATCAGGACTAAAAATCTTTAACCCCTTTGCTGCGGCGCGAATTCCGCCGCGGCGCTGGGGGGGTTCGGGGTGAGCGTGGCACCGCCATGCTCGTGACGGAACCACGCCGTCATGAGTCACGGGCGAGCTATGCTCATGACGGCGTGGTTCCGTCACGACTCCGCCCACTCAGTATTTTGCCCGCAAAGGCGGGGAATTAGTGCCGCGTGGGCGGAGCGGCCGCAGCATGACGGAACCACGCCGTCATGAGCACACGTCGCCCGTGGCTCATGACGGCGTGGTTCCGTCATGCGCGTGGAAGGGGTTAACAACACCATTGTGTATGGAAAGGAGAGGAGAGAACCAGGTTAGCAGCAGGGACAGAACTTGAAATGGAAAATACTACGTGCAGATATTTACTGTCTTGAGGCAACTGCTTCTTACTCAGCTGAGGCAGTATTCTACTCTGAAAATCATTGGAGTTTCGAATTAGGATTTTAAGGCTGTGAATTGAGCACAATTTTATGTCTGCTTGCTGCAATAGGGGACACAAGTATGTTTATACCTTCATATTTTTCTCACAGAATGTTAATTCCTGTTTTTTAAAACCTTTTTCTACCTGTTCTTATAGAGCACCATTACTCCTAGTAGAAGCCAGTTTCATGTAGTTACAATTCTTTCTGGAGGTACTTTATAATGGTACTACTGAGCATCCACCAGGGTTTCTAATTGAGGTTATCTAGTGCCACAGAGTAATTCCGCTCAGATATATTACAAACCAGCTCTTAAAATACATTAACAAGTTTCAAAGACTTAAATTGGAGCTCAGTTATTCTTCATTGCACTGTAGGTAAATATTTTTACAATGGTAATAGTAATAAATAGTCGCAGGGATGGAACATGTGGCATGAAAAAGCACTGGATCACCAATGGCATTGTACAGTCACCCCTTGTTTCATCTTTGGCCTCTCATTAGCCTCCTATTTGATGTTCGGGTCTAGGCGGAGGCAAAGGAGTATGGACTAGAGAAAGAAAGCTGAGCTTTTAGGGCTGGGCTTACTTTCTGGTCCTGCTACTGCCTTCAATACGCCTGAGACCAGGGTTAACGAGAGCAGTGCCAAGAATAACAAATGACAAGCCAGTTGTGGTCACTGCCACCACTGGTTACCTCTAACTGATGTCCAAGAGTGCTGGGGGGTCACCTTGGTGGAAAATCACAATTTGCACTCGGTATTCCCATTGCTTTTATTGCCCAAATCTTTCAAAACATAGGTTTGGAGATACCTGTACATATCAAAATCAAGAGCAGTTCAGTGACTTGGGATAAGTGCTCATGCTACACCATATGCCATCACTGGGAAATGTTCTCTTGGGAAGGATGCCCAAATATCTGGTAAAATGTTCTTAAAGTCCTGTTAGGTTAAGACCTAATCAATTGCAAATGCCCAGTGTGCTTTAGATTCCACCATTTGTCACTGATAGTCCCTAAAATTAGAATGTGTGTTAAAATGCAGCATTTTCCATCCATTCTGCTTTCAAAAACTATTAGCCCCCATAAACAATATTAAGCAATGTTATTAGCCCAGATTGCTTAAAAAAGCACAACTGTGCCGGTCATGCGATATACCACAACAGTGAAGGAAACATAATTTTGTACTAAGGCTCTGAATATGGCTCCTCTCTCATTTGCCCCCCCCCCCACCTCTGGATATTTGGTTGTAGTTGCACCTCTGGTTGACACACTAGCTAATTTGTGTCCCAACTACACCAATGGCCTGGAGGGCAGCCCCCATGTAAAATTATTGTTTTTGAAGTGCTTTTGTATCATTTTAAAGATATAAGGCCACTGAAATCGTCAAACAAGCAGGACACCTCATATTCAAATGAAAAACCCAGCAGCAACGATACAAGCATTAGCAAAGATGATATATCTCCTTTTGGACCTCTTGGCTTACCCAATGCTGTTTGGTGGCCAGCGAGGGTGGGTTTGGGTTGTTACGTGAGAGAAAGCAGAACAGATCTTAAGGGTCAGGAGGTACAGGGGGTGGGGAAGCACACAAGCAGGAGAGCAACAAGGAGAACAGGGTTTGCATGGAGGAAAGAATGTAAAAGAAAGAGCAACACAGAAGGGCGTGGAAGCACAAGTAGGAGAAAGCAACACAGAGTGCGGGGTAGGTGGTTTTCACTGGAGAAGTACCGGGCAGAGAGAGCAACACAAAACACAAAGAGTTTCCAGGGGGAAGCACACAACATAGAGCGTGTGGGTATTCTGCGGAGACGAAGCATGTGATTGAAAGAGCAACATGGAATACTGGGCGTGGTCGTTTAAGGGGAGAAAAGCACACGAAAGACAAAGCAACACCGAGCATGAGGGTTGGGTGGAAGCACATGAGGGAGAAAGCAACATGGAGTTCAGGGCAGGGAGTATGGCTGGAGAAAACCATACAATGGACAGAGCTGGAAAACACTTAAAGAGGTAAATGAGCAATGGAATGATAAAAGTCTGCCATGAAAAAGTATGGTAAAGAGGCTATAATAATAATAATACTTGGATTTGTATAGCACGGCTAATCAACAGTGAGATTCTCTAGGCTATGCTTCAAGGGAGGGACAAACACAAGTTGGAAAAGATGGACTAAGGAGAGTCACTGAATAAGAAGTAAGCAAATAAGAGTTATTGTAAAGCCAACCAATGGTAACCAATGAGCAGACCATAAGCCTGCTGTAATGGCTTGGTAAGCTGAAAATAGGTCTTTTGCAAGCTTGTGTTGTGTGGTGTGGTAGACAAGACCTAAAAAGCTCCAGTAGCTACTCATACAAGGAAGAATCATGTTCAAGGTACTATGTTTTGCCTCAAATGCCTATATGAATATGCAGACATCATACTCCATGCCAACATCGAAAATTAAAATCATTTCTGCGTCCACTACCCTCTATTGGAAATAACCAACTAGTCACACCCAGAACCTTACACAAGACAAAGATGCATTACAGTAATGGCTTCCCTCCTCTGGAAAAACCTACCTGCGGACATTCACAAAACACACACCATCTTACTCTGCAGAGGCAAATTTATAATCCAACTTCTCTAGTACCAAGCGCTAGCCACGACTGGAAGGGTGAAACAGGAATGGAGGAATGGAATGGTGAATCTGACAGTGAGACAGAAGGCTAGGGCAGGGAATCTTAAAGCAGTACAGAAACCTGTGACATAAGACAAGAAATTATAGCACAGATAAGGAACTGGAATCTGTGAATTGCACTAGAGAGTGGCTGAGAATGCCAAAAAGGTGAATTATTAGATATTGGCAAGCACTAAGAGTTAAAGAGGGGATTATATAAGAATATGGAAGCAGGACCATAATGTAAGACTGCATGGTGGGAATAGTGGAATAGGGATGGGAAGGTGGGAAGCCTTGAAGACTTTTTTCACCATGGCCAGCTCAGTCCGTTACACTGTCAGTTGAGATCAGCATATTGGCTTAAAGGGCAATGCTTGCCAGATAATTACCATTAACCACAGCACAAACCACAATTTTAATGTTGAGTGCTCATACCAGGTTTTACTACTACCAGCACAACTTGAAAACCTCCCACATGAGTTGGGTGTAGGTAATATCTACAAGGTTTCCAACAAAGCCATGCTAAGCCAATGTTGTGTGTATTTGTAAAGCACACTATCACCTATGAGGGTATCGTGGCACTGAGCAGATGAATGTGCTTAGCCCCGCCTTTGGTTGTTGGTTAATTGAAAAGCCAGGTCTTCCGCTTCTTGTGCAATTCGAGAAGAGAGGAGGAGGCTTTGAAGTTGAGTGGGAAGCCACTTCATGCTTTTGGAGCGACTTAAGAGACTGCCCGTCCACCTGATCTTGTTCTGTGTATGAGTGAGATGTGTGTGATTAGGAGTCATGCAGAGTGGACATGCCTGGATGGTTGGTGGGAGCATAGAGAGTGTTACCATAGTCCAACATGCTGGTAAAAAGGGCACGAGTGACAGTTTTTCTAGTTTTGCATGGGAGCCATTTGAAGATATTCCTCTGCATCTTCAGGGTGTGGAAGCAGGATGCATCGACGGCGTTGACTTGTGTGGTCATGACCAATTTGCTGTTGATGATTATTCTGAGGTTCCTGGAAAGGGTTCTGAGTGTGAGTCCAAGATTGAACGGCCACCAATTGGACTACCATGGCGACGTGTTCTTTCCAAAGATCACTACTTCTGTCTTGTCAGTGTTGCGCTTGAGACAGTTGCCATTCATCCTGTTAGCAACTTCGGTCATGCAGGCCGTGAACTTGTTTCTTCTGTTGGAGGTCTTGTCCGACAGGGAGAGTGTGAGTTGCGTCATCAAGGTAGGAAAGGATGTTCATGTGTGTGGATGACGTTGGCCAGAGGGCTCATGTATGCGTTGAAAAGGGTGGGAATGAGCGAACCTTGAGGCATGCCACAGATGAATTTGTGGGCTTCCGAGGAGCAGGGTGGCAGGCTGACAGCTTGTGTTCTATCTGTTAAGAAGGAGAAAATCCAGCGGAGAGCAGATCCTTGCATGCCAATCTCGTGCAAGCGCCTGATGAGGTTGGGGTGTGAGACTGTCAAATGCTGCAGGCAGGTCCATGAGAATGAGGGCTGCCATATCTCCTCTGTCAAGGATCATGTGGATGTAGTCTGTGGTGGGGATGAATGCTGTTTCTGTACTGTGGTTGGGCCTGAATCCGCACTGTGTGGTGTTGAGGAGCTGGTGGTTGCTGAGGTGGTCGGTGAGTTTAGTTTCTCTAAGACTTTTTATAGGTATGCCTGGAGAGAGGTGGGTCTGTAGTTGAAAGCGTGTCTTGTCAGCAGATGGTTTCTTGAACAGGGGCATGATGATGGCATGTTTCCAGGTGTCTGGAAATGTGACAAAGTCGATGAAAGGTTTGAAGATGGATGTTAGTGCTCCGTTGATCTGTCAGAGTCTTTTTCCCAGGGCTGGTGCAGGCAGGGGTCAGATAGAGCTCCTGAATGGATGGTCTTCGTGGTAGCAGCGATTTTGATGGTGGTGATGGCAGGCCATGAGGTCAGGGTTCGTTCTTCGGCAGTGATGGTAGGTTGAGTTGCGAGGGTGACAGGGTCTAATTGAGGGTCAAAGTTGCTGTATATGAGGTGATTTTGATACAGAAGAATTCTGAGAGCTTGCTGCAAAGGTCTTGTGAGGGGGTGATGTTGGTGGAAGCATCAGGAAGCGCAGTGAAATCTTTGATGATGACAAAGATATTCTTGCTGCTGTTAGAGTACTGGTGTAGATGCGATCTGCAAGAGCTGTGAGCTTGGTGTTCTGTATCTGCTGGTGGCAGCGCCTTAGGACTGATTTGAAGATATCTTTATCTGTGGTGTCTTGACTTGTTCTCCAATCGCGCTCCAGTTGCTTGCAGTGGCATTTCATCAGCCTGAGTTCCTCGGAGTACAAACTGGCCTGTCGCCGGGCTCTTATCGTTAGGTTGTACTTGAAAGAAGCAAAAACCAAAGGAAATGATGGACGGAGTGTTGAACATTGCAAGCACTCACCCCCAGTCAACTGATCTGGGTTTAATCCATCACCGTTCTTTAGCCCACTCTGCCACCCCAGTTAAGACATGGCCATATGCAAATCAGTCTGACCCTGTGCCTCATGGGAACAGTCCAGCCTGAACTGCCAAGCCATGTCTTCCCTGGACCGGAAACAAGCTTCCTAGGACCGGTTTCTGGCATTTCAGCCGTCTTCAGCCAGGCTTGCTTGAATCCAGTGGCTAAGTGAGCAAGGGACTCACGTCTGAGCATACCCTGCCAACTTATGGCGAACAAAGCAAAAACCAAAGGAAATGATGGACGGAGTGTTGAACATTGCAAGCACTCACCCCCAGTCAACTGATATGGGTTTAATCCATCACCGTTCTTTAGCCCACTCTGCCACCCCAGTTCAGACATGGCCATATGCAAATCAGTCTGACCCTGTGCCTCATGGGACTCACGTCTGAGCATGCCAGAAACCGGTCCTAGGAAGCTTGTTTCCGGTCCAGGGAAGACGTGGCTTGGCAGTTCGGGCTGGACTGTTCCCATGAGGCACAGGGTCAGACTGATTTGCATATGGCTATGTCTGAACTGGGGTGGCAGAGTGGGCCAAAGAACGGTGATGGATTAAACCCAGATCAGTTGACTGGGGGTGAGTGCTTGCAATGTTCAACACTCCGTCCATCATTTCCTTTGGTTTTTGCTTTGTTCGCCATAAGTTGGCAGGGTATGCTCAAACGTGAGTCCCTTGCTCACTTTGCCACTGGATTTAAGCAAGCCTGGCTGAAGACGGCTGAAATGCCAGAAACCGGTCCTAGGAAGCTTGTTTCCGGTCCAGGGAAGGCATGGCTTGGCAGTTCGGGCTGGACTGTTCCCATGAGGCACAGGGTCAGACTGATTTGAATATGGCTATGTCTGTACTGGCGTGGCAGAGTGGGCTAAAGAACTGTGATGGATTAAACCCAGATCAGTTGACTGGGGGTGAGTGCTTGCAATGTTCAACACTCCATCCATCATTTCCTTTGGTTTTTGCTTTGTTCGCCATAAGTTGGCAGGGTATGCTCAGACGTGAGTCCCTTGCTCACTTTGCCACTGGATTCAAGCAAGTCTGGCTGAAGACGGCTGAAATGCCAGAAACCGGTCCTAGGAAGCTTGTTTCCGGTCCAGGGAAGACATGGCTTGGCAGTTCGGGCTGAACTGTTCCCATGAGGCACAGGGTCAGACTGATTTGCATATGGCTATGTTTGAACTGGGGTGGCAGAGTGGGCTAAAGAACGGTGATGGATTAAACCCAGATCAGTTGACTGGGGGTGAGTGCTTGCAATGTTCAACACTCCGTCCATCATTTCCTTTGGTTGTTGTTTTGCACTTGAAAGAAGCCAGGGTTTCTGCACATGTGGTGATCAAGTTGTTGAGGTTCTTGATGGCTTTCAGCAAGTTGTTGGTGTGCTTGGGCCAGTGTATGGAGAGGATGGAGGCCCACTCCTCTTCTGTGATGCTTTTACAGCTGCAGCAGGCGGTTCCAATAGTGGTAGCTCTGTGGTGGTGCGGGGGGTATGCTTAAACTGCTGGAGTGGTCTGTCCAGGTCATGGTTTCTGGCTTATCAACTGTGATTTTGCTGATCAAGGAGAAAATCTGTTCCAATAGGTGTCTGGCTATGTGGGTTGGGCCTGAAATGTGCTGTGTGAGGCCACGTATTCAACGTTTTCTAGAAGGGCCGTAGAGTTTTGGTTGGTGAGGTTTTCTAGGAAAAAGTTAAGGTCTCTGTGGCGGCAGAAGGTGCTGATGTTGATGATGAGGGCTGCAACGAAATCTGTGATGTACCTGGTGAAACTGATGCAGGGTACTGGTGGTCTGTATACAAGAGCTCAGCCCACAGATCAGTCGGCTGTAAATGGCATCTTAAATGTGAGGTGCTCCATGTAGTTGCTTGGGGTGTCTGTGTAGGTGGTGCAGCTGATGGCGTCTTTGAATTTGATGACAACACTACCTCCAGGCTTGTGCTGACAGTCTTGACTGACTCTCTTGTACGTGGCGGGGATAGCTGTAGCATTGTCTGGTTCAGAGGTTGGGTTTAGCCATGTTTCCGCGAGGAAGAGCAGGGCTGGAGAGAGGCCGTGCAGGAGATCCCATATCTATGTGGGGTGTAGGTGAGCAAGGTGTTATTGAGGAGCATGCATGTGAGTGTGGCATGTTGTGTGGGTGGTGTTTGGTCTGTGTTAGAGTGAGCAGGAGACTGGCTTGTGTGAGCAAGTAGGTTGCTGCCAGTGCAGGAGAGGCGGGTGTAGGGTGTTGGAGATTCCATGGAAACTTGCAGGAGGGGTAAGTAAATGCTCCTTCCATGTTGTGTGGTGTTGTGTGGCAGCAGTGAAGAGAGTGGCGGCCGGGGTTGAGAGCACAGGGGAGAGCAGCAGGGTAGCGGTGGCCAGGGGGAAATACCAGGGTTCTTGGCACTGGGCACGGTCCAGGCACGGACGGGTGCAGATGGGCTTGCCCTCAGAGGGGCCGCTGCGCATCAATGCTGCAGTCGCCATTAAGTAGGTCCTGAGAGGGGTGAGGAACTCAGAGTGCTGTGGGCGGAATTCCAGTGATGACACTTCCGGTGCAGATGGGTGATGGGAAAAGAAGGTCTCCTGCCTGTCTTTTTCTTTTAAAGACAGTTTTGACAGGAAACTAGAGATGTCATGCTCTGTGCAGATGGATGATGGGAAATCCACTGACATCACTTCCAGCTGCAGATGAACGAGAGTGATGGGAAATGAAGTCTTCTTTCTTGACTTCTTCTTTTAAAAACAGTTTGGCGAGAAACCAAAGATCTCACTTTCTATACAGATGGATGATTGGAAATCCAGTGATGTCACTTCCTGTGCAGATGGATGAGGGAATTCTAGTGATGGCACTTCCTGTGCAGATTGGTGATGGGAAATAAGTGGAAGCCATTAAGTCCATTTATATCTCAACATCTCTTGCATCCCACAAGGGGGCTGAATCTGATGTTCCCTGGTGTGTTCTCCAACATAACTGTACTTTGAATCTATTAACTGAAAGCCACAGATTTTGTTGACAGTAGAAGGTTAAGAGGCCTTGTCAACTCGCTGGTATTCGGACATTCAGTTACATAGAGATCTCTATAGGAGGTGGACAAATCTACTGGCCACAGAACTGTATTTAGCAAACGATTTAACTCACACATACCTTTTCAAGTAACCACCTTTTGGTGGAATACAGTACTACGTAAACTAATATAACAACACAATAGCGCTATATTTTATGCTATAAAAGACATTGGTGGGATTTCTTTTACAGTTTCAGGCAGCACTGCAGAAACTACATTTGGGTTTGAACGCTATGCAGTTTCCCATGATTTGGTACAAGGCTGTAAATCATATAATCCCTTCTAAAAGACAACTAGACAGAAAAGCCCATTCAATACATCTCATTTTGACATGTCCAAATAAAAAAAACATTGCATTCTCGCCAAAGTTGTCAAAGCTGAATTTACAATTGGCTTTCGTGGCTACACAGCTGCATTTTAATCACACAGTGCTCAGCAGTGGGGTGTCTGGAACGTAAAATTTGTGGTAAAGCAGAGGCGTAATTTATCCACTGGTACTGCCCACGCTGGTACGACCAGAGCAGTTTAACTAGATGAGCAGAGGAATTGTTGCGAAGGTTTGGGGAACCGAGGGGCACGAAGGGGATGCTAGCTATTGATAGCCATGACCTGCTCCCACTCACAGACGTGCTCAGATCTTGCCTCGCCGTTTGCGTCATCCTCGCAGCTTCGAGAATCAATTTCATGAACTTGCATTTATAATCTACTAATCATAACTTTTGCTTTCACGCAGCACTCGCTACTGCATGTTTTAATCAAGTTTTCGACGCCTCGTCGGGGTACTAAGTGCTATATAAATGCAATTACAATTTAGCATTACTGCACATAACAAACAAGTGTTGTCAGTGTTTCTCAATTTGTTAACTTCAGAAGAATGTAAGGCAGAGGCTGCCCTGCTGTGACTCAAATTTGTAACCCAGAGCATACGTGGTGATTTCTGCTGAATCAAGCATGTTTACCCAGTAAGCTCTTTGACCACTCAGTGGCAATCCCACAGAGAAGACCTTGCAACGATATTCCACAGCCATGCAACCAACCCAAACACGCGGACACAATGCGTGAATGCGTGACATAGCATACGACATATGCAGACCAAGTGAAACAGGAGACGGGATACACGTGTGCTGTCCGCAAGGAGGCTGGACCACGCTCTCATCAGGAGGGGCAGGCCTTCTGGTCCCCCATCAGGGAAGTGATGTGACCAGGAAGTAGGGTTAGCGAGCCCAAATCAGCGTGATTCCCAGTATACTGCAGCCCCGCCTCTTGCTGCACCCTGGTCTACGGGGGAGGGAGGGGCAGTGAAGGCATTCCTGGCATGGAACTGCAGTGTTAAACTGCTCTATACCAACTAGCTCTCACTGCCACATTCCTTAAATAGCTTCCCTTTGTCTTATAACAGATTACACAGTAGGTGCACCCATATTTGGATTGTTTTGGACCAAACCTACTCTTGTTCTAGGAACTAAATCTAACCATCTCCCTCCCAAGCAAATAATTAACCCTCTTTCGTCTTCCAAACACTGCTGCAGGGGTGTATATTGCAGCAAAAAATAAATAATATAACACTACAACTGCAGTTCTAATTGGAGATATTATGGACAATAGGTCAACGTGTGTATCTGCAGAAAGCACAAAGGGTTAAACCCAACAAGATGGGGGTGTTTCGCGTTTCGTCCTTTGAAGGCGCCGAACAAAACCCCTTCAGATACTTGGAACCACCTACGAACAGTCCCTTAACGTTAAGTACAAGTTGGCATGTCATTCTAAAACGAGGAGTATGTCCTACGCCCAGCTGAACTTTTACACACCCAAGAGGAAGGGTGTAAATGTCAGTGGAGAAACAGGCGTGGAAACTGAGTAGCATACATGACAGTTTACACCGATTGAGTGTTTTGAATTCCTGGGGCAGTGGCGAACGAGGAAAAAAGTAATGAGGTATAATTAGTGGATGGGTTTAACCCATTAATCCCAGGCAGACACGCCCAGCATCTAGCGCAGTGCCATTGTTTAACGCCTCAAACACGGGTAAATCACTTCTAAACAAAGGTAAAGAGAGGTTACAAGTTTCTGTCACAGAGGCCGTTACTAATTACAGCAATGCAGCAGCTAATGAAGACGCCGGGCCAGCAGGTAAACAAACGAGCGCAGCCTCGCGGCATGATTCAGCTCCGCGTGCAGATTGGTGTCCCACTGAGACATTACTGTTTCGGCTCTTACCCACAGCGTCAGCATGCTACCAGTCGAGTCTGGCAGGCAGCCGCCACCAGCACAAGCAGCGCGGAGCTGAGCACATATCATGCGAGTGCGCTTTGTGGGCCTTTTGGGAAGCGAAACACATCCTCTCATGCCGTAGGAGGTTAACTAACAGCAGAGCCTACGCTAGCACCACTGTTGGCAACAGCTCTGACCGCTTAAAGTCCCACATTCAAATCCTATTTACGGACACTCCGGCATTTTAGAAGCAATTGCCTTGGACACACAGAAAAGAACAAGCATTTGCAGTGCAACAGGTCTCGCATTTACGCAAGTTTGAGCTATTGGTATTTTAAATGACAATGCCTTTTATTTATGTTTTGGTTTTTGAAACATAAATAAAAGGCATTGTCATTTACCATGCCAATAGCTCAAACTCGCGTAAATGCGAGACCTATTGCCTTGCAAATGCTTGTTGTGAATGGATGACACAGAGCAATTTTACAACTTTGTGAGTATTCATAAATATTTTCAATGCTAGCTCCTGCACTAAATATGCACTTACTTTTATTATCAGAGTAATTGCGTGTTTAGCCTGAAAATGTGCCCAAAAGATCCTACGTGTTTTTAAGGTACAGGAGAAGGGATTTTTCCACAAGAAAAAATGTATACAAGTAGAAAAAATAATTAAAAAGGGGAAACAAGTAGTAAAATGCACATTTCCCTAAGCCCTAAAAAGCAGTTGTATGGGGGGCAAATATATAACTGGACATCTGAGCATTCTATTGGTGATTTTGAGTAAGTCCCCCAAAAATTAATAGTGCTGCAGATTTTTTTTCCCCACATTTCAAATAAATATAACACATGTATTGACACTAGCTAAATATTTATTTTCATGTCAAATATTTTTAGTTCTTTTACTTTTTCCTGTACCATACAGTGCTTAATTTGAGCCAGTACTAGCAGGTTAGGCCCAACGGCACTTATTTTGGGGACCAGCACTTGTTTTTCTTTATCACACTTTTACCCAGACAATAGAATGAAAAACACACAAGGGAAATAGAAGGACGAAGAGAAAGATAGGAAAGCCTTGAAAAAGGGATGAAAAGGAACCTTGAAACAGTGAGATAAAGAACGAGGGAGTGCCTGGTGGTGGATTAAGGAGGCATGGGATCGAATCAAGGCTATGCAGCCTTAATATTTGGCATCCTGACCTTTGATAGCGCCCGCTGCAGGCTTCTAAACAAAGTTTGGACACCAGCGCTTATTGTATTACAAATTAAGTACTGCTGTAGGGAGACTCTACAGATGGGGTTGAGACCTCCCCTTGGTAAATTAGAGGGGAAAATAAAAAGTGGTTTTAACTCAAAAATAAATATAAAAAGTATTTTTATGCTATATATCACAATACATTTAAAAAAAATGCATTTTATACATTTATTTTGAATGTAGAACAAAATTCAAAAAACGACAGCATGATTTTTTAAATTCTGAACCCAGTAGTAAAGTGAGCACAGGACCCACGTCTGGGCAAACCCTGTCAACTTTAGGGCGAACAAAGCAAACACAAGGAGATGATGGATGGAACGCTGAAACATTTCAAACACTGCTGGGGTAATCGGATGCTGATGTACAGTGAATGTGTGATGCTTGGTAAATCCAAGGATGCTTTACTGTGAATGTGTGACGTAGGGGAAATCCGAGGCTGCTGCACAGTGAATGTTATATGCAGGGGTAATCCGAGGCTGCTGCACAGTGACTGTGTAACAAAGGGGTAATCTAAAGCTGCTGCACAATGAGTGACTGTGCAATGCACAGATTTTCTGGGGTTGCTGCACAATGACTATATGGTGCACAATTAATCTGAGGTTGCTGAAGCAACTGTATGTGCAGTCGCTGTGTGGCGGCACACTGTGTGATGGTAATTTAAGGCAGCATACAGTGCTGTGATTTGTGGCTGCTGCACGCTGGCAATGTAACACAGAGGTGATTCGAGGCCTCATCATAGTGACTGTCTGAGCCAGGGAGACTCCAGTGAATGAGCGTTATTCAAAGGTGTTCTAAGGCAGCAGCACACTTACTGTGAAAGAACTCACTGGATGCTGCAGTACAGTGACTTGTCACACATAAGTTAATTAGTCCTTAATATGAGTAATTGAAGCTGCGTGTGCGATAAGGGTGTTTTCCGCTGTGAAATAAGTGTATGCAGACTGCTAGATATAACGGGAGGCGCTTCACATGTGACTACACAGGGTGGCGCAAACTAAAGGTGTGTTTAATACTTGTTTTGTAGTCCATATTGGACTCTTGTTGATACGTTTTTGATCTTCACGCCCTACCCTTGAACCTTCGCGATGCCTGTCCCGGGGCGCGCAGGGGTGGGGGTGTTCTGCCATTGACTGCTGGGGGAGGGCGGGACACATGGGAGCTGCCTGGTGCTTCAAGTCAGAGGCCACCACGTGGAGTCTGGAATCTGTGCACAGGGAGTGCAAGGAACACTGAGGTCTGCCCGAGCTTAAATGCGGCTATAGGCTCCCAGTCAGAGTGTAGGGCCGGACAAAATGGATACCAGGGCTGGTGGGGGAAGCACACCGTGGATGCCTGGATCAGTCCCATGGGGGCAGCGCACAGGGGTTGCTTTGTGCTAGGCAGCTTGCGATAGAGGCGTTGGGCAGAACAGGCCGACTGCCTGTGTAAAACATGTGGGGCAGGAAACAGGGGCTTCTCGGGTTAGAGGTCCCAAGTGGGGGGCAGCACACAGTGGCTGCCTCCAAGAGAGGAGTAGAGTGGTACATGGGGCCTGCCTGTCTTGGGGTGAGAGTGGGATGAACATAGTGGCTGCCTCTCTGCAAGGTGTAGGGGGTGCCTGTCTCAACGGGCAGCACACATTGGCTGTCTGTCAGTACTGGGGACAATACACACTATGGCTGCCAGAGTTGGATGTGTGAGGCTGCCTGTGTCAATACTGGGGGCACCACACAGGGGCTGACGGTACGGGGCAGCACACTGCACTAACGGGGTTCACACTCTATGCACGCAGAGTGGGGCTGCTGGGGTCCCGTGGAGGCCAGGGTTCCCTGTACTTACCGTAGCAGTGGGCGGTAGTAGCAGCTCAGCTCCAGTCCCTATGTGCCGGACACAGAGCAGCAGCAGGAAGCAGAGCCAGGGGCTGTAGCTCGTGGTCCTGGTCGCAGCCATGCCCACAGCCCCCGTGCCCGGGCTCCAGCAGCAGCGAGCCCCCTGCGCCCTCGAGCTCCCGCCTCTTGTGCAGATTCAGCAGCAAAGCCCGGCGCACACTGCCTTCTATCCGCTGCAAACATGCATTTTTCACACGCTCCTATCACCCGCTTTGACGGAGGTTTGTGGAGAGGAGGAAAACGAGATCTTGGCGCCCGGGCCACAGATCAACTGGCCCTCGCAGACCTCCTGCGGCACCTCCCAGGCCACCCCATCGTTCGGCCACCGCCACAGAGACTTCACAGTCACCAAGCGCACGTCCTTGGCCGCTACGAGCTGCGAGACAACAGAAAGCGGGAGGAGGGCGGGAACAAAAGGAACGCAGACAACAGGAGGGGGCGGGAACAGGAAACAAAAAAAATTACAAATACGATGTAACAACCAAGTAAAGGGGCCTGTAGCCATGGGCGGTTACAAATGACGACATGGCCATACTAGGGTGGGACTAAGAAGCCTATTAAGGAATCAAACTGCAGCATTTACAAAGGACAAAGACACAAGCCAATGAAAAATATGGGTGGAGAAGTGGGCGGGGCTTCTCTCCTGTACTGAACTACCACAGATCTTCGCAGAGCAGCGTTTGCGCGCTGGCTCAGGCTCGACCTAAAAAAATGTGGTAATTCCATATCACTTTCATTTGCGTTGTATTCCTTCACTAGTCACAATCTAACTTTTCAGCTGCCTAAGAAAGCTCTCATTTTGCTTGTGATTTTGCTTCTCACTGTTTCTGTGGCGAGTCGGCAATCCTTCAACGGGAGTGAAAATTACAATCTTGACTTTGCGAATAAAAAGTTTACTTACCTGCAACTACCGACCCCAAGTGCGTGCTCTATACAACAGAGTGCTGTCCGACGTAGAGAGTTGTTGCTAGACTGGCACATGGCCCCTCTGAGAAGTTGCAATTGAATGCTCCATTACTTAAAAAACAAGCATTTGCAATGCAATAGGTCTCGCATTTACGAGAGTTTGAGCTATTGACATTGTAAATGACAATGCCTTTTATTTCTGTGTTGTTTTAAAACAGATAAATAAAAGGCATTGTCATTTACAATGCCAATAGCTTAAACTCTCGCAAACGCGCAACCTATCACATTGCAAAATGCATTCGGCGCCCGTGCTATAAAAATCTAAAAAAAAAAAACGTTAAGAGAGAGCATGTCCTGCCTGCAATAGCAGGCAGGACAAAGTTATTTGAGAAAATAGTGCTTGAAGGCTGTAATTAAGGCCTACAGAGTAACAACACACGTAACAGGGGGTGTCACCATGGAAGGTTATAAAATGAGACAAGGCAGTACTAAGGAGGGACTACTAAGCCTATTGACCAATCAACAGCCACAGTTTACAGTGGAAAATGGCAAAAGCCAATGAAAAATATGGGTGGAGAGTGGGCACAGCTTCAAGTCCCTACCTGAATACAGCATGCGTCGCAGAGCAGCGCATGCACTGCCCAGGTGCGACCTAAACATCCTAGTGTCTTCCCCCTTTAACAGGCTACCTATTCCCATGTGCAATACTGATGATTGTAGGCACTGGTGGGTAAGCAAGCTGTGGCTTTTCGATCCTAAATCTAGTGGTGCAGCCCTTTGACTTAGTATTCACTCAGTTTGCTGAAGCTTCTACAAAGACAAGCGTATGGTTAGAATACCAAGGATAAAAAAAATCAAACTGACGAATATCGTAGTCAAAATATCGACTTCCACACTATCTTGAAAATAAGTAAATATCTACTCCAAATAGACGATCCAATATCTAAAAATGTATAGGGAACTATTCATGTGAATGATGCATCTCAGAACACTCCACAAACTCTCAACTTCTGAAGTGTCGACACACTCAGTCTATTCCAGTATGCTGTATACACTATGTCAGACACTAAATGGCAGAAAGCAGGTATTACATTATTAACTCTTTCATTTTTGTAACTTTTTTTGTCACTTTTAATTAAAAAGAAAATAACTTTGTGATGGTATCATTAGTCGTGTAACCAATAAAAAAGATTTTAAAAAAAAAACTGTAGCTAAAAGAATTATGGCCCTGTTTAGTACAACCTTATAATCAGGTGAAAGCAACAGCAACAATATAATAGTTTGGTGACCTAAGCACAAATGCTCTTTGAGCTGGAAAACTGATTCTGTTTTTTCAATACTTATTGAAAAATCTGGTGAAAAGCGTACACAAAGACTTTTGTCTATGCCTTAACAAATCTTGATCATTTATGTCAGATGGGAACGGATTTCGAATTTTGCATCTGAATTAAAATTTTCATTACAGACACTATCAGGAAGGCCTTCTCTTTCATAGCAAACATATCTGTTTGTACCGTTTTCACTTCAAAAGAGATCTTCCATCTCACACGCAGGGCATCAAAATTAATCATCTGGTGAAGTCTGAACCAACCGGGTCAGACTTTCTTTATACAGTAATATTATGCACTAATCTTAGGCATCCCAGGAACATCCATTGAACCAAATGAAACTATTATCAGCCGCGGTCCGTGCAGGTAAGAGCAGTGGGGCCGGGTAGGGATTTTGACGGGCGATGACGAGGGAAAATTAATGAATTCTTTCATTTTCCCTCATCATTGTCTGTCGAAATCCTCCGCCAACCCGGCCCCACCGCTCTTACTTGCACTGGCCGCAGCTGACTATTATGCTGGCGTGAAACCAAAAAGATTCTCTTCAAATGGATAACTCAAAAGATCTGGAATTCTGTCCATCTAAAGGCTGGAGCTGCACAGAGTGTGTAATTATTTGCACCAGATTCAAGCTTGACCATAAACATACTGCTTTTCCTTTTTAGTTCCCACTTTATTCTCATTCAGTATTTATTATCAGTCTTCTTTTGGGAACAGTAGCAATATTACTCTTCAATAGTGGTGACAAAAAAAATTAATATAGCTTTAAAATCTCTAAATTATCTCTACATTTCATGCATCTTACTTTTCAAAAAGTATTGTGCTCTATCACCTTAACAACTTGTTAGCAGTGGGAAGACCTGGGGATCCGTGAAGAGAGCTTACAATGTGTACGTCAGGCTAGGAGTAGTCCGCTGGAGCAACTGTCCACCTATTCATGTGATCTGATGAGATGGAGCTACTGTCGTATTTTGCTGGAACACCCTTAGTTAAAGGAATAACAATGAGCCTAACAATGGTTAGGGCAAGCATCACTGTGCATATTGTGAAGTACATGTTTTTGCAGGTATACATGATGATCTTGGTGTATGTGCCCTTACAGATCAATCAATCAGGGAATTGTAAGTGTGCTACACACATGAGGGTCTCAAGGCGCTGAGTGGTGGGGGGGTGGTGTCCGCAGATCTGTTTAGCCGAAGAGCCAGATCTTAAGGGTCTTCCTTAAGGTGTTCAGGGAGGGGGCACGTCAGATGTCTGCCGGTAGCTCGTTCCAGGTCTTGGCTGCAATGTGAGTGAAGCATCTTCCGCCTGCTCTGGCTCTGTGGATGCGCGGGGTTTCGGCCAGTGGGAGGTTGGAAGATGAGAGGTTTCTTTTGAGTACATAGAAGTTGATTCTGTCACTGAGGTATTTGGGTCTGTTGTTGTGTAGGCATTTGTAGGCGTGAGTAATGATTTTGAAAGTGACTCTTTTCTCCACGGGTGAGCCAGTGGAGACTTCGTAGGTGTTGGCTGATCTGTTCGTGTCGGGGGATGCCGAGGACGAGTCTGGCGGCGGTGTTCTGTATTGTTTGGAGTTTGCGGAGTAGGGACGTGTTGATGCCGGCGTAGAGTGCGTTTTCATAGTCCAGTCTGCTGGTGATGACTCTGTTCCTTGACTCAGGGGGATCCACTTGAAGGTCTTGCGGAGGATGGGGAGGGTGTTGAAGCAGCTGGAGGTGACAGCGTTGACCTGTCGGTTCTGTTATGTGCAGATTTAGATTCCGTATATAGGTTTCCCGATTTATGCCCATATAAAGGTACAATTCACATTGCCCATAGAAATCCGGCCCTTATTTAGACATTGTCTGTACAAACCAAATACAGACATAGCCACCTACATCCGTCCATCCACGTCACAACGAATTCTTGAAAAACCAGACCCTTAAGCCTTTAGGAATTTCCCTCAGCTTGAATATTGATTTCTCCAAGAACTCATTAAGTTTGCATGAACATCTATTCCTTAGGGGTTCATTCATGACGTTCCTCTGCCCGACTTTTACGTCAATACTGGCATTCCTAGACACCTTCAAGGTATACATATACCAGCACTTGCCTTGGCAAATTGCGGTTCCCGGAGGATTCGATCCAACCCAGACTACGCGGTTCGCCGTGGCAAGTTCGGAAGGAGATCGAGTTCCAGCCTGATGCACTGACCTGACGCTGCCATCCTCCTCGCAGAGAATCCAGATCCAGTGCTCTCTGACTTCCCTTGTGGGGGGTTAGACTACAGAGTCCAGAAAAGAGATTCCAACCCCTCTCATTCTAAGGTAGGGTGCTAAGAATTTAGAGAAACTTTTGGCAACTCTTGGCTAAATTAAAATATAGCTACCTATACTTTAGAAATGGCACCTACTTCAAACCTCATACTGCACTTAGGTTAGGTACACTGGGGTAGAACAATTTAGAAGCATAAGATGAGAATCACATTTTAGCTTATGTTATTTATGTATGTATTTTGATTAATATATGTCATAGCTACAAACCATGCTATTGCAGTATTATTTTATTTTACTGCCAACC
Organism: Triturus cristatus; assembly: GCF_964204655.1. Lineage (NCBI taxonomy): Eukaryota > Metazoa > Chordata > Amphibia > Caudata > Salamandridae > Triturus > Triturus cristatus. The sequence continues at coordinate 497,786,876 of NC_140588.1, forward strand.
TCGTACATATTGTTCTTTGCAGTCTGTCTTACGATTGTAGCAATTAATATCTCTTGCATGAGAAATAAGACTGTTCAATAAACCCTTTTATTGAAACGCCCGTCTCTCTATTTCTGTGCAGCTCTGTAGAAACGAAGCATGCACGATTGACTGAGTGAAACTGTTATCTATTGTTTTCACGATTCTGAGACTGTTCCGATTCTAAAAGGAAACAAAGTTGTCATGTTTATGCGGTTGTCAGAGACTAATCCCTTCTTGAATATACGAGAAGTTTCTAGTGACCTCTGAGTTAGCTGGCACACACAAGTAATTAAGTTTAATATACTTGATAGAGACATACTGACCTTAGTCCTATGTCAGATCTATAGTGTATGTTATTCCAATGCGCAGAGCCTATCAGGGATATAGGAACTACACTAAAGTTCATGGTGAGTGATGAGTCGAGTACGATGCCGAGGTTCTTGGCGTGGTCTGAGGGAGTAGGTGGGCTTCCGGGGGCAGTCGGCCACCAGGTGCTGTCCCATGCAGAAGGGTTGGTACCGAGGACGAGGACTTCCGTCTTCTCGGCGTTGAGCTTCAGGCAGCTGTTGGTCATCCAGACTGCGACGTCGACGTGGAAGTTGAGTTTTGCAGAGGTAGGGTCTTTGGTGAGGGACAGGATGAGCTGCGTGTGTCGTCGGCATAGGATAAGATGTTGAGGCCGTGTTGTCGGACGATGGCTGAGAGGGGGGCCTTGTAGATGTTGAAGAGGGTGGGGCTCAGTGATGAACCCTGTAGGACTCCGCAGGTGATTTTCGTGGGGTCGGAGAGGAAGGGTGGGAGTCTGATCCTTTGGCTTCTTCTGGTGAGTAATGATCGGTTCCAGTCCAGGGCTGTTCCTTGTATGCCTGCGTCGTGTAGTCTGGCGACTAGTGTGCAGTGGGAGACGGTGTCGAAGGCCGCTGATAGGTCGAGTAGGATGAGGGCTGCGGAGTGGCCTTGGTCCAGAAGGGTGCGGATGTCGTCTGTGGCGGCAAGTAGGGTGGTCTCTGTGCTGCTGTTGCTTCGGAACTTGAATTGGGACGGATCGAGGATGGCGTTCTCTTCAATGAATCGTGTCAGTTTCCTGTTGACTGTTTTCTCTGCAACTTTGGCTGCGAAGGGGAGGAGCGAGACGGGCCGATAGTTCTTGAGGTCAGTGGGGTCCGCTGTGGGCTTTTTGAGCAGGGGTCTGACTTCTGCGCGCTTCCTGTCGTCTGGGAAGGTGCCTGTTTTGAAGTTAGTGTTGATGGTGTGTTGTAGTTCGGGTGCGATGGCGGCGTGGCTCTGTGGTAGATGTGAGGGGGCAGGGGTCGGTGGGGGCCCCCGATGGGATGCTTTTAATGGTCGAGGCGGTGTCTTCAGCCGCGATCGGTGTCCAGTTGGAGATGGTGGTCTGGCTGGTGATTTTGGGGGGCGGAGGGGGCCCTCTGTGGCGCCTGGTTGATGCTCAATGAAGTTGTCGTAGAGGTTTTTGATCTTGGGGTGGAAATAGGTTCCAAGCTTTTCGCAGAGGTCTTGGGATGGGCTGATGTTTGGGATTTCGCTGCATGGGTTGGTGAATTGTTGAATGACAATGATACTGAAAAGTTCCTTGGAGTTAGTGGAGTTGGCCAGGATTTTGTTGTGGATGAAGTTCCTCTTGGTGGCTCTGACCTGGTTGTGGTAGTCCGTCATGGCGTCCTTGTAGGTGGTGTAGTTTTCAGTTGTCTTGGTGTTTCTCCTGTTCTTTCGCCAGGCCTCTGCAGGTGCGTCTGGCTTCTTGGGAGAGCGGTGGTGAACTAGGTGGCTTTCCTGGGGTGTTGTCTGTCGGGGTTGCATAGCGGGGCGAGCTCGACTGCGCAGTTGGAGATCCAGGTGTGGAGTTCTCTGGCTGCGTCGTTTGCGTCGGGTGCCCAGGTGTGGTTGACTCGGGCGAGTGTGGAGCTAAGTTGCTCGTCAGTAACCTTGCTCCAGTTCCTTCGTGGTGGGCATGGGGCTGGTTTGGGTGCCTTGGGTTTGTTGATGGCGAAGTGTACGCAGTGGTGGTCGGTCCACGGCGGCTGCGTTGTGTGGCTGAATCAGACGCTGTTTCCTGCCACGAAGATGAGGTCGACGGTGTGTCCTGCTCTGTGGGTCGGTGTGTTGAGTTGTTTAAGTCCGATTCTGGCGAGGCTGTCACGAAGGATAGTGGAGTTGGGGTCGCTGAGGTTGTCGAGGTGGAAGTTCAGGTCTCCAATGAGTATGTAGTTTGTTGAAGCGATGGCGTGGGGTGCTATGAAGTCGGTGATGGTGGTGGCGAAGGGTGTTCGGGGTCCGGGGTATCTGTAGACGAGGGTTCCTCGGAGTGTGGCTTTGGGGGTGGTCTGGATATGGAAGTGCAGGTGTTCGGCAGAGTGGAAGGTTTTGCTGCAGTTGGTGAGGCGGGGGGTGCTCTTGTGGGCGATGGCGAGGCCCCCTCCTGGGTGGTCTTTCCTCTGTATTTTGTATCTGTCTGAGATGGCGGTGCTGATGTCGGGGGTGGAGGATGCGTTGGTCCAGGTCTCTGTGAAGAAGGTGATGTCGGGTGAGATAGAGTCGAGTAGGTTCCAGATTTCCATGGCGTGTTTGTGTACGGAGCGTACGTTGAGGAAGATGCATTTTAGGGTGTCGGTGGTGTTGGAGGCGGGGGTGGCGGTGAGGGTCTGGCGGCAGTGGAGGCAGGATAACTGGCCGTGGGTCGTGTTCAGCGAGGCCTGTTGGCATTCTCCAAGTCTTCCAGGGTTCAGTGCGAGGAAGGTGTTGGTGTCGTAGCGATGGGTAGTGGGAGGTCCAGGGTTCCTTGTGCTGGCTGAGGTCGGATCGCAGACGGGCTTGCCTTTGGCACGCCAGAGGCACGTCCGCTGCGCGCGGCCATCATTATGTAGCAGAGATGGGAGGGAGGAGAGGCTGGGAGGCGGGAGCGGGGGAATTCCGGGGGGAGGGGCCGCAGGGGCAGCAGCGGCGTAAGGAACAGGCAAGCAAGAGAAAATAAAAACAGTGGTGGAATTAGAGCAAGACACAGATGGGCACAATAACAGTGGCACAACAGGGAAAAAATTATGAAAAAAAGCGGCTGAGAAAGGTTACGGTGGTTGCAGGCAGTCTGGTCCCAGTTGGAGCGGGCAGCAGGCGCAGGAGCGGGCAGCAGCCTCGAACCTCCCGAGGTCTGGAGACAAGAGAACGGCACAGCGGAACTGCGGGGAGAGAGTGGACGTAGACCGAGGGTCGAAGGTCTTACTCCATGATGATCTTGGTGTATGTGCCCTTACAAATGGGTGGTAAGTTTCCTAAAAGTGAATCAGGTTAGTTCTTAAACACTCTTTTGAAGCTGGACTTTATAGCCGGATTTAACCAAGCTCTAAGGTTGGCGTTTTTATTTATAAAGATTTCCGTAATGTCATCACATAACCATATTTATCGGGACACAGTGATTCTGAGAGTGAGCAGCTAAATGATGATTTTTTTTTTTAAAACATGTTTTTATTGCATAATTATGAACAAAGCATCCATTAAGTCAACCTGTACACGCGTGTTGTCTCAAATCACATCCAGCGTTATAACAATGCACACAGCCATTCAGCCCACATCCCGGGGGCCGGGCGGCATACTAGGACAGTGGCTCAGAGTATCATGGCGATCACCTCATAGAGATGCCAGGTCCACAACCTATTATAGTATCTGCATTTATACCCATCAAACACCCTCCCCCCCCCAAAAAAAAAAACAAAAACACCAGACAGAATCCAACCACTCAGAGTGGTTGGCACTAATATTGTCCGTGTCCACAGCCTCCGTCCACCCCAACGCCCTCCCATAATAGCAGTGCCTAAGGCCTATCAGTCATCACCTTCTAGGTGCCCAAGGAGAGCTGCCCAGGAGCCCCGTTCCCCAATGGTCAGCAATCATAGATCCTTCCTGCCTGCACTCGTCTCAACACTACAACAATGCCCCAGTAACTCCCCTCCCCCCTACCCACCCCCCAACTGCTGCTGATGTGAGCCATAATTGTGGGTTCTAACGCTAATGTTTGCCATTCATCGGGGTTTGCATGTAGTCTCCCCAGCCTCAAGGAACCCCGCTCTCCGAACGTTCGTGCTCCGCACGCTCCAGCCGGTAGTCCTGCAGAGCTTGTACTATCATCTCCCAGGCCCTCGCCCACTCCAAACCCTTCTCGTTATCTGCTTTGGTGGCCTGTCGCCTTCTAAGCGCACTCTCACATCTAGACCATTTCAACAGTTCAGTCATCCATCTCCCAACTGATGGGCCCTCCCGGGATTTCCAGTGCCATGTCATTTCTCTCTGGGCCAACATGAGACCTAGGTCAATGAATTTGCTCGCCACTTTCGTCTTTGCCGTGTGAGGGAATCAGAGCAGTATACATGCCGCCATGTCGAACTCCACCTCCCGGTCAGTGACTGCATTCAAAAGCTCTCCCACCTCAGCCCAATACGTCCCTAGCTTCGGGCACCCCCACAGTAGGTGGTCTAGCTCGGCCCCAAGCGCTAAGCATCTCGGGCATGCCGCATCCTGCACCTTAAAGTATCGTCTAATTTTTCCCGGGGTCAGATAGGCCCTATGGAGGACGAAGAAATGTACCTGCTGAAAACGGGCATTCCCACTACCCTTCCACGTCCTCCGCAGGATGTGGCTCCAGACCGTGTCCGGAATGGGTTTGCCTATGCTTTCCTCCCATCTCTCCTTTAATGCTGTAAGCGGCTCCAGTCCCTCCTGTAACAGTCTAGAATGGAGGCAGGTCACCGCCTTAATCGTTCCCGCCGCCATCACCACGTACTGGCAGGTCAGGGTTGCGGTAGGTTCCACCAGCCCTTCCCTCCAATGCTTTTGTATCGCCGCACTCACCGCCGCATGCAGGAGGTAACTCCCATCCGGGAGGCCAAACTGCTCCTGCAAAACCCCGAAGGGGGCCAGCGCCCCGTCGACATAGAGGTCCCCCACCATCTGCAGCCTCAGCTCTTCCCACTCCGCCAACGGGGACCAGTCGCCTCCATGCGGCAACGCTGTCAGCATCCCCAGAGGGATCTCCGGTGCATATGGTCGCGCTGCTTTCGCTCTCTTCATACTCCTGTGCCAGCACAGCCGAAGAGTTCTCTCCTCTACGGATAAGCCTCTCAGGTCTAGTTTCTGTTGCATAACTATGTAAGATAAAATGTGCCTTTGGATGCCGGTCCCCCGCTCTTGTTCCGGGCCTCTAAATACTTTAGCAACGTTCTGCGTTAACACTTGTAGCTGTGCCGCCAGGTAGTATAATTCAAAATCAGGGACCGCCAGTCCTCCCTCGATTTTAGGCCGCATCAGAGTAGTCAAGGCCACCCTCCGCCGTCCGGTCCCCCACAGGAAGCCTATAACCAGCGTCCTCAGATCTTTGAAAATCCGCTGTGGGATCCAGATTGGCAGGGTGCGGAAGTAATAGAGCAGCCGGGGCAGAGCCACCATCTTTAATAGCGCAACCCGGCCCAGCACCGACAACGGGAGGGAGGCCCAGAAGGTCATGCCCCCTTCAGGGCCCTTATACAACGCCCTATATTACCTTCCAACAGGTTCACGATGTTGTGGTATATTCGGACCCCCAGGTAGGTGAAGCTCGTAGCCTCCCAGACCACATCCACAGTGGGAGGGGAATATGGCGTATCCGCCCGCAGCGGGAAAATACAAGTTTTAGTCCAATTTACCTTGAGGCCCGATAGCCTGCTAAAGCCCGACAACATCCCCATAGCCCCTACCAGAGCGTCGTCGGTATTTTCTAGGTACAACAAGAGGTCATCAGCGTACAGTGAGATATGATGTGTCGCCTCACCACAACTAACCCCGCCGTACAACGTCCCTGTCCTCGCTTGTGCCGCCAGAGGTTCCATCGCCAAGGCGAACAACAGGGGAGACAGCGAGCAACCTTGTCTCGTCCCCCTGCGCACCGGATAATCTGAGGATATGACCGCTCCCAGCCGTACCCTGGCCGTAGCAGAGGAGTAGAGGACCCTCGTCCAACGCCCAAAACCATCTCCCAGGCCGAACTTCACTAGCACATCATCGAGGTACCCCCATTCGAGGCTGTCGAAAGCCTTCTCGATATCCACGGATAATACTGCTGGTTTCTGATCAGGGTCCCAAACACTGTCTATTATGCGGACCAGGCGGCGAATATTTATGGCTGTGCTCCTGGTGGGGATAAATCCGGCTTGGTCCTCATGAACCAGCTTGGTCATATGTGGCAGTAATCTAGTGGCTAGAATGCGACTCAGTATTTTATAATCGACCGTCAACATAGACAAAGGTCTATACGACGTCACATCGGAAGCGTCCCTGCCGGGCTTCAGCAGCGGCACCACTAATGCTTCCCTCATCGACTGGGGTAGATGCCCCAACGTCATGGCTTCAGCATAGACCAGCAAGAGCCTGGGCGCCAAGACATCCACATACTGCGCATAGAATTCGATCGGCAGGCCATCCACCCCTGGTGTTTTGTTTCTAGCCATCTGCTTGACGGCCACCCGGATCTCCGATAGCGTGACGGGCCCGCCCAGTTCTTTCGCGGTTTTGACATCCAACCTCGGGAGATAAATAGTCTCCAGATAGTCGGCTATTGTAGAGACCTCCACCCCCAATTGGCTCTCGTAGAGGCCCGTATAATACGACTGGAATCGCTTCAGTACTGCCCTTTGCGAATAGACCACCTCCCCTGTCTCTGTTCGAATGCTCATGACCGGGCAACCTCGGGGTTCTGGGTTAGCTAGCCTAGCTAGTAGCGTTCCTACCTTGTCCCTTTCCGCATGCACTCTGGTGACATACAACTTATAATCAAAACACCGCAGCCGCTCTGTTTCAGTCGCAACCAGCTCCTTCGCCTCAAGCAGCTTGTCCTGTAAGTCTGGTCGCTCGGGCCTACGCCGCTCTAGATCCCGCAGCACACCCTCCGCCTTCCCCAGATCAGCCAGGACTGTCGTCCGTACATTCGAAAATCTGCCCATGCAAATGCCTCTGGTCACCACCTTCATTGCATCCCATTCTATCGATCTCGTGGTAGTTGAGCCCTCATTCTCCCTAAAGTAGTGCTCGATGCCCCGTAGGACCGCATCAATAAACACCAGATCTTCCAATACATCAGGTCGCAGCCTCCATGTTGGGACCGCTGACCTCGGCCGCTGCCACTGCACCGTCAGCAGCAACGGGTTATGGTCTGAGATAGTTCTAGTTAGATACTCCGTGTGGGCCATCACGGGAGCCAGGGATCCGCTGCACAGAATGGAGTCTATCCTAACATGCAGCGCGTGCAACGCGAAGAAGAAGGAATAGTCCCTAACTCCTGGATGTTGCTCCCTCCACACGTCTATAAGGCCCCACCTCTCCTGCCAGTCTGCCCTGTGCGCCGCTAACCGGCGCACAGGGGAGTCGGCCAATGGCGGATGCGACCTATCCAGTGCCACATCAGTGATCGAATTGAAGTCCCCTCCTATCAATATAGGGCCCGCTAGGAAGTGTGCCAGTGAGCCCGTCAGGCTAGCAAAGAAGCGGGCCTGGTCTGTATTGGGAGCATGTATACTGCACAAGACTACTTCCTGACCATAGAGCCTCCCCTCCACCGCCACAAATCGACCTTCTGGGTCCACCAGCTGATTCGTGGCCTGGAATGGGACCCTCGCTCTCACCCACACCAACACCCCCCTGGCAAACGCTGAGTACGTGGTACCAAACACCTGGCTACGCCATCTCCTCTGCAGCGCAGTGTATTCCTGCTTAGTTAAGTGAGTCTCTTGTAGGAGTGCAATTTGGATGCCGCGCCTCACCAGGTGGGCGTGTACCTTATATCTTCTAGTCATAGTTCGGAGTCCACGGACATTCCACGTGAGGCATTTCAAATTAGGTAATGTCCCCATTGCAGCCAGTACCCCACCATTGCACCAGGAACCAAGGACCACCCACAGCAGTGCAGTAGAACCCCCTAACCAAAACACCCCAACAAACTCCCCCCCCGCTCCCCAGAACAGGACCCAATACTGCAATATCAGCCCCCATCCAAACCTGCAACCCTCCAAACATTCCCTACTCTGTGGTCGTCACCACAGAAGGCCTTAAGGGCAACAAGAGGGTGATTCAGAGCCGACCCAGGGCAGGCCAAGCCCCCGCCCCGAGCCCACGATCCCCTGTGTGTCTCAACACAATACCTGCGAGTCCGCAGAGCACCAGGACACCCAGCTAGACCAGGAGTTGTGAATATGGCCTTACTACCAGTGTCATTCGTTAAATAGGCCATCAGCCGTCTGTGGGGTGACCGCCGGCCTCCCGGAACTCTCAGCATCCGAGACAGCTCCGTCGGACCGTCCGCCCTCCTCACCAGAGTCCGAGCCCACCGACATCCTCTCCTGTTGTGAGCCCGTGATGATCGCCGTTGCAGCCAGCGCTCCCCGTCTTTCGTCCGCCATCTGGTCGTCCCGCACCGCTCTCTGGAGTTTATTACGTTTGCGGATGCGTTGGGATTTCCGCACCTGGACCGGTTTCTGTCGCTCCTTCTCACATTTCCCTTTGCGGTCCGTTCCAGCGCGATACGACTCAAGCCACGACCACACCTCATCAGGGGTCTGGAAGAAGTGGGTCGTTCCACCCAAGATCACTCGGAGCTTCGCTGGAAAAAGCAAGGAATATTGTAAGCCCTCGTTCCTCAGTTCTTTTTTCACAGCCAGAAAAGAAGCCCTGTTCTTCTGGACCTCCTGCGTATAGTCGGGGAACACCGTGACTGGGCTATTTTCCACCTGAAAGGGGCCCTCCGAGCGTGCCCTCTGTATCAATAGATCTCTGTCCCTGTAATGCAATAGTCTGACCACCATCGGTCTGGGAGGGCGGCCCTGCGCGGGCGGTCGAGCCGGGACCCTATGCGCTCGCTCCAGGGAAAAAAAGGGGGAGAGACCCTCCGGGGCCACAATCGTTTTAAACCAGTTCTCCATATAGGCCACAGCATCATCCCCTTCAACGTTTTCCGGTAGACCCACTACCCTCACGTTGTTCCTCCTATTGCGACTTTCGGCATCCTCCGCCCGTTTCTCCAGCGTCGCCAGGCGGCCAAGGATATCAGCGAGTTTGCGTTCTGCAGTCACCGCTGCCGGTTTGAGCTCCTGTAGCAGTAACTCATTGTCCTTCACTCTATCCGAAAGTTTGGCATGATCTGCCCTCAAGAGGCCCAGTCCAGTGGCGACCTGCGCTATGTCTTGCTGCAAGGCCTCCTTGGTCGCGGTGATCGCCTCCAGTATTCCATCCAGCCGTTTATTCAGGCGACGTTCCTGCGCCGAGCCTTCCGAGTCACTTTGGACCCCACCAGCCGCGGCCGGCACCGCCGCCTGGCCGTGCCCAGGAGTCAAGTGCGGTGCAATGCCTTCAGCGGCCATCCCGCCCCACACGAGTGCCAGATCAGGGTCACCTCTGGAGGACGAGCCGGTTCCAATGTCCATCCACCCCGGGAGAGAGGGTCCCGAGCCCGTTTCCCACACAATGAGGTCGATGTCCTCTTCGAAGGCCGGCCGCCACCCTCGGGGCCCGATGTATTGGCAGTCCGTATGCCCCCCTCTCGTGGCTAGCAGGCTGTCCCCCAGCCAACACCTCCCGTCCCAGGCGCTGGCAGCACTCGCCTCCTTCTACATGCCAATGAACGCCCCGCGGGTCAAGGGCCTCTCGCTATACTGCGCAGCGTCACCAGCAGTGCGGGCTCACCTCGTCTTCAAGCCAACGCCGAGGAAGACCCAGCTCGACACACTCGGCGGGGCCAATAGTGTACCTCGGGGGGCGCCACTCCGCAGCAGTCCGGCGCGCCTGCTCTCAGTGCTCCTCGATCAGAGTACATCCGGCCCCCCAGCGGGCCACCAACGTCCGCTTACAACCCCTGGGTGCCGCTCTCTCGGTCCCACTGCCAGCTCTCAGGTCGCGCCTGGGCCTTTTCCCCCCGCAGCTCAGCAACCACTCCGGACAGCCATGACCCTGCGCAGGGAGCCGCGCCTCAGCGGGGTCGGCGGTGGGGGCAGTGAATCAGCCCCGAGGTTGGCCGCGGGATCCGCCTCTCTCCTCTCCCGCGCCGTCTCCGCTGTGCGCCTCTGTGTGCGGCGCCCTGACCTGACGCCGCCCGTGTCCTGGCAGCCGCTGGTGTTCCGGGCCACAATCCAGGAGCGGGGCCCGCCTCGCAAGGCCGCTACGCTCGGCGATGGGGGAGGGGCGGCGCAATCCCTCACCGCTGCCGCGGCGGAAAGACTCCCTCACTGAAGCCGGGTCCTTGGAATCGTGGAAGGTGGGGAACCGGCTCCGCCCAGTCCAGCAGGGGGCTAGCCACCCCTCACCCCAGCCGCAATCCGCCGTCTGTTGCTAGTTAGGCTCCGTCGCTCGGGGCCGCCGCCATCTTGTCATCAGATCGCCGCACGTCCCAGCCCCGAGATCGGGCTTCAGCACCTCCCCTGGCCTCTTGTGGTCCTGTTGTCGCTGTCCACTGCAGCCCCGGTGCTCCGCGCAACAAGCCCGCGCCGCCAGCGGTGCTTTTTGGCGAGTAGACAGAATAATTATCGGGGATCAGGCACGGAGCTGCAGGCTCACGCCGCCATCCCGATCGGCGTCCAAACCACGCCTCTTCGTGAGCAGCTAAATGATGATGTACACAAAAGAAGTTTATGTGTGAGTTGCAACAATGTATGCATAACAAAAGGTGTTTTTTGATTGAAGAAACTAGATTTTGAAGACACAGATATGATTAAAGCATATGCTGATAGTGGGTTGCCCACTTATGTATTGAAGTTATGTAGTAGAAAGAAGAATTCTAAGGTTAACATCTTGTGCTGTGCTTGGCCCAAAACGCCCTTCGGAAGAATAAAATTGATTTATTTGGCAAACGATATAGAATGACTCAAGTGAATCTGGAGGCTGGATCAATGATGTGTGTTACAAGTAAGTTTTCAAATGAATTGAAAGAAGCCTTCAGTTTTTTGCCAATGGTAGTTGACTGATATTCTTCCTCCATGCTCAATGACCATGTCACAATTCTTGAAAAGAAGGTTTCGTCAAGCCAAGAAGATGTTTGAGAGTGTGTAAGCGCAGTCTCATCGTCAACCAAGGTCTCAGTGAGAGCAAATAGTTGGAAAACATGGTCTTTGGTAATTGTGTAGATATCTGCAACATGTTTGCTGGCTAAAGGATGGACAATTACAACTTTCTCTTCCTCTAAATTAATGATTGCATTATTGGGTTAATACAAAAATATTTTGAACAAGGACCTCTGCTTGCCTGATAAGTCCTTAAAGCTGTTCGAGTTGGGAAGTCTAGGGAAGCCTGATCCTGCAGAAACAATGTCCAAGAGTGATGGCTAATGTAGCTGATTGAGATGTGAAATCTGAACTTAGACCAGATTCAACTTGAAGTTCTGAAATTACTTAAGTCTTTTCTCTGAAAAAGAAGAAATTCATACATTTTAGTGCGAAAAGTAAAGAAATTATGTTAAAGGAATGGATAGTGGGGTGACTCTCTCCAAAAAGATGGAGAATGCATATAGGGGTTCAAAAATCTTTTGAGACACTTGAAGTGCAGCACAACTATTTTAGCATAAGGCATGCTCTACTTGATCTTAGTAGATGTGATGCGGGAAAAACAAAACTCCATTTGAGGTAGTCAGACATTTTATATTCTAGTACAAAATACAGGTATAAAGCATCACATGTATAAGTCTCTTTTTCCTTTGACTTGTACCTTGTTCGAGGCAGGAAAACAACAGTGCTCTTTTGAGCTGTACAAAACGTGGAGGTAGGTTATCTAGACAGCCCATACTCACAAAATGGTATTGTTTCCGGAACAATGCAGAGCACTTGACCTTTCGATACACCTTCTATCTGGCAGAGGATCTAATTTTGTAGGTTCTAGTTTAATCTAGCACCCCGAACAGCAAGATGCGCTGTCGCCTAGTACTGCCTCCTCCAAGAGGGAGCCCTGAAAAATGTAGCTATATCTGATTCTGGAAGGAGCCGTTCGTATAACACTACAGCGTACTAACTCAGCTGGAATGATGCACCCGCTGCTCTAACATATTCCAGATGTTCTGAGAACCCACAACAAGGAAAATGTGACCGCCTCTCACATACAATGCTATAAACAGTGCAAGTGTTTATGTTTCTTTAACGTTTTCACTGCAGCACCGGATGAAACATGCACGTCTGTCATTTTCCATTCCAAGCTACTGCATGTTTCTTCTGGCTACAAGCTAACCAGCGTACAAGAATGAGTTGCCATGGATACACGTGATGATGATAATAATTATTATTATTATACAGTATAAAAGCCATACTTCTGCGCTTCTAAGTGTTGAAAAATAAAATACTATTATCAAATGCATGGAACTCAATTTGCCCACCTCATAAGGATTGAAGGCGGAATCTGCCTCCGGGGAATTCAAACTCACAAGGTCCAGAACAAAACAAGATTCCATTTTAAAACAAACGCATAACAGATAGCCAAATCATCAATGTCATTTTTCATCTGAAACACTGGAGAAGAGTTTACAAAATGAAATATCAGCTTTAAATTTTCACTAGGGTTCAATTAAGAGTCATTCTCAACATCAACTTGCCATTTTGATTATGCATTCATATATGCAAGTGCTTTCATGGACATACATTGTCTCATATGCCTTTGTTTTACCATCGCATGTCTGCTGTGGTCACCATCATGCCAAGGATGCCCACAGGAGACTATTATGCCAGGGAGTGAAAACTGGCAGCGACAGAGGAGAGACGGTTCCATTGTGTATGAGACAATCTATGGAAACCTCAAATGATAGCATTCTAAATACAGCATTGCCTTTCTTTCATAGTGTGTTTAATTCCAATATTCAAACAGTTGTTATTAGATTTTGAAGTTGCAATGGTCACAGCTAGTCATGGGGCAAAAAGGTTTGCACTTTATGCGCCCAACAATGGGCACTAGCCAAGGGCAGGGCAGACACGTGGGCAGCTGATGTGTTTCCCTCAGTTGCCAGTGTCTTTCTGAAAGTGCCAGCATGGTCTGCCACACGTTTGGTGCTCGTCTTTGGCTCTATCCATTCTCTCAACTAAAGACACAGTTGAAGAGGAGTGCTAAGCAGGGCCAGCTTTTGGCATGGGTGGCTGGACCCAGGCCCAGGGCGCCAATCTTCAGAGGGGCACACAGGGCTGTCTGCATTAAAGCCCTGCAGACAGCAGCGTCCCTCTTACTCGACTCCAATTGTTTACACTAAATGTCTTTTAATCATTTTTACTTGCCGCAAGTGCCACGTTGATGTGTGACCAGTGGTCGAAGTGGGCAGGATCTGAGGAGCAAGATGTGCTCATACTTTTTTAATTTAAGCAAAACAGTTCCCCTACTTTATGAGAAAAGACAATCGTCCAGGGACTGTTAATTCCGAGAGTTTAAATGTGGCAGCTGAAGTGTAAGGCAGGGGTCTCCTGCTCTGTTAAACCAAGGAAGGGGCAGACAGCTAAACACACCATCGGGCAGACAGCTAAACACACCTTTGTGCAAGGGTGCTTGCTTCCCTAAAATAAAAGTAAATGTGCGCAACTGGTCAATCTGCAAATGTAGAGTGCCGGAAAGCGGTAATGGCTTTAATTGATTGAATCCCTTGGAGCTTCCTGTCTACACAGATTTATTCTTTTTGAGTGGTAGTGCAAGAGAGTTATCAGCTGAGCTGTGGGCGTTTAAAAGAGAGTTATAAAAAAATGGCACCACTTAAAATCTAGAAATTACTAAAATTTATATTTTTGAAGCACTTTTTATCTAAAAGTCGTTTTGTGCATTTTGTGGCAGCCTATCTTATACTGTGTGTAAGGAAAGTTTCAAATAATGACTTACATATTCACAGTGCTTTCTACCACAGACTGGGACCTCATAGCACTAAACATATACGTCACTATTCTCCACTGCACCAACCAGGATTCCTACTGATTAACTTACCTTGTATTTATTTTTCATTTAAGCTGTGTGTCATTGTATATGTAGTTACCTGAAGGTGAAAGACCAAAAAAAGTTACACATTATTTTGGTTTTGTTAGCCACGCTCTTGACCCCACCCCAATGCTCACTCACCTTGCCCCCATTGCACGCAGCATCACATTACCTTCCTCCTCCATCTTCCTCGTCACAGTCACCCAGGAGCACCCTGTGTTCCAGGCACAGCATTCACCCATAAAAAAAGTCCCCATCCAATATGGTGGCTTGACAGGAAGTACATGTCACCTGACCTATAAGGGTGGGGCAAACACAGGACACATCCTGTTTTTTTCACTGGAACACCCATTGCTCATGAGGCCGTCCCCTGCTGTTGCGGTGAGTTCTTTTTTTACTTTATTTTTTCTTGCGGGGTCTGCTATAGCGTCCCCTTTTGTGAGCAGCCGCCGCTCCCCTGGGTGCGGCGTTTTGCTTCTGGAGCCGCTCCTGCGCTAAGCGATGGGGAGCGGCTGCCTGTTCGCTTTTCTGCCCTGGGATCTCGCACTGCCGCTCCCGTGCTGGCCGACTGGGGAGCAGCAATGATGGGTAGTAGCATTTTCCGCTCCTGCACTTTAGCGGTCAGGTGCGGCTGGGGTTTCCTGCCTTTTTGGGTGCTGGTGCCTCATTTGTGCAGGGCGCCTGGCTTACCTTGGTTTCCTGCGGATTTCGGTCCACGTGGGGCGGTTCCTGGGGTCATTTTATGGTCTCTAGATGACCGTCTTCGGTGTACTGCATCAGGGGGGCGGGGCCGGATGCTTGGCAGCGGTGTCTCTCGCCCCCTTTTTTAAGGTTCTTCCTCCTTCATGGCAATTGTGTTTTTCGACATGGAGGGTACACACTCGGTGAAACATCCACGCCGGTGTTCTGGGTCGGATTCTGATCCTGCTTCCTCCCAGCTCCCTGTGGGCATGGATCTTGATATCCTGCAGGCTTTGATTAATAAGGCGGTGGATTCTGCCTTTGCGGGGCGGGAAGGGCTGGTGCCTCAGGTCCCTAGGGGTTCTTTCCAGCCTGACTCTGAAGGTTCAGATGAGGAGCAGCGTGGGCGCTTTGTTAAGGGCATTGAATTGAGGAAGGTCCTGACGCACTTGAAGGACAATTTGGCCTTTCCAGCTGTTGTTCCTCTGGAGGAGGAGGAGGAGGATTTTTTCTCCCAGTACAGTCGGAAGGAGCCTGACGCCCTTCCCATTCATAAGACCATCCGTGGTCTTCTGTCCAGGCAATGGGCTGATGTGGAGAAGGCTGGGTTCCCGCAGTTCCTTGCTAAGAAGTACCCTCTTCAGGACTTTCTGACTGAGTTTCACCCTCAGGTGAAAGTGGACTCTCTCATGGTGGGTCTGGCCTCCAGTGGTTCCATTATCTCTGAGGACGCCTCTCCTAGCGATCCTGTGGATAAAACAGTGGACAGTGCTGCTAAATGGGCTTACTCCGCTGCTAACTTTTCCATCAGGGCGGGGGCTTATGCCTCGTATATGGTCCAGTCTCTTCTGCATGGTTTTCAAGTCTTGTCTGAGGCCCTCCAGCTGGGGGAGGACGTTAATTCTCGCCTGTCCCTTATGGAACTGCAGGTTTGCTTTTTGTTGGACATTACCTTTGACTCTCTGTATGCTGCTGCTGAAATTTCTGGTTCCATTGTTTCTGCTAGTCGTAACATCTGGTTGAGGTCTTGGAAGGCGGAGGCCTCCCAGAAATCCCTTCTTTCACGCTTGCCCTTTGATGGTGCTAAGTTATTTGGGCCTCGGCTTGAGGATCTCCTGAGGAAGTCGGTGGAGGATCGTAAGCTCCTGATGCCTCTGTGGCCTGCTCTGAGGGGAATCCACCCTCTGCGGACGTGGTTCCTCCCAGCCCTTTCGGGGAAGGGATCGTGGTTGTGGCACCCCCTTCTCTACAAAATCCCGGCAACAGCCTGCAGGTGCTGCCCTCACCAATGCCTCTCCCAAGTCCTGACTATCTCAAGGTGGGTGGCCGCATTGGACAGTTTTCTTCCACTTGGGCTCACAACGTCACTGATTCCTGGGTTCTTCGCCTGGTGGTCAAAGGTTATTCTATTGACTTCTCTTCTTGTCCGCCAGATCTTTTTGTTCCCACCCCCACTCCTCGGAATCCTCTGAAGCTGCAGGGGTTGAAGCGGGGGATCTGGGATCTTCTCCAGAAGGGTGCCATCGTTTCTGTTCCAGGGACCGAGTTGGGACAGGGTTGCTACTCTCTGATGTTCCTGGTGCAGAAGGCGATGGGGGGTTTCCGCCCTGTTCTGGATCTCAAGACCGTGAACTCCTATGTGCCTTACCAGAGGTTCAAGATGGTGAGTTTGCAGAAGATCCTGTCCCTTGTTTCCTCTAGGAGCTTTCTGTCATCCTTGGACCTTTTTGATACTTACTGCCATATTCCTGTGCATCCTCTCTTCCAGAGGTATTTACGGTTCTTTGCTCTGGGACAGCACTTCAAATTTTGTGTCCTCCCCTTTGGCTTGGCCTTTGCCCCTCGGGTGTTTACTAAGGTCCTTATTTCCTGGGTGGGTCTGTTGCATGCTCAGGGGGTGCTTTTGTTTCCCTACCTTTATGACTGGTTATTTTCTTCCTCGTCTTTCCTGAAGGCCCAGGAGGATGTGACGTTATTGTGGCATTGCCTGGAGTCCCATGGGTGCCTTGTGAATCTCAGCGAGTCCCACCTCATCCCGTCTCAAGAACTTCAGTTCATCTGCGCTCCCTTCAATACCCGGTTGGGAATGGTGTTTCTTCCTCCGGCTCACCAGCTCCGGCTCTGGTCTCGTCTGGAGTCCCTCCTGTCTGCCTTGTCCGCCTCCGAAAGGGACTGGTTGCGGGTTCAGGGGGACATGTCTGCTTCTCTATTTCTGGTTCCTTGGACTCGCAGACACCTCTTCCATCTGGTGTATCATCTTCTATCTCACAGGGATCCGGGGTCCCAGGACTACAATGCCTCTGTTCCAGTGACTTCCGCCATTTCTCTCCAGCTGCGTTGGTGGCTGGTTCCGGTCAACCTTGCAAGAGGGGTGCCCCTGGACCCTCCTCTTCCCTGTACCCTGACTAACGATGCCAGCCCTTGGGGTTGGGGTGCCACCCTCAGGGTTCTTTCTGCTCAGGGTCCTTGGTCCCCAGCAGAGAGCTGAATGTCCTCAAATTGGAAGGAGCTGGCTGCTTTGTTCAAGGCTCTCCTGCACTTTGCCCGTCATCTGAAGGACGTGTGAATTTAGGTCCGGACAGACAATCAGGTGGCCTGTGCCTAGTTGAATCATTTGGGGGGCACTCGCTCTCCTCCTTTGGCTCTCCTGGCGGATCAGATTGGGTCATGGGCGGAAGCAAATCTGCTGGGTCTGACGGCTATCTATCTGCCGGGGAGGGAGAATGGGCGTGCGGATCTGCTGAGTCACCTTTTTCCTTCTTCGGTTTTGCTGTCCCGGTCTCCTCTGGTCTTTCGGGAGCTGTCGGGGCAGTTCGGGAGGCCCTGATTGGATCTCTTTGCCTCCCCTCAGGATGCTCTTCTGCCGAGGTTTTGCACCCTCCTTCCTTGCGGGGAGGCGTGGGGGGTGGATGCTCTGAGTATCCCTTGGCCTCAGGGTCTTCTCTATGCCTTTCCTCCCTTTCCCCTTCTCAGCAGGGTTTTGGCGAAGATCAGGGCGGAAGGTGTGGTGGTGCTAGTGGTGGTCCTCTTTTGGCCTCACAAGCCTTGGTATCCCCTCCTTCGTTTGGCGCTGGCTCCCCAATGGAGGTTCCCGCTCTCAGCCAGTTGGCGTTGGGGGTTTGGAAGTTGAAAGGCGATGTCTAGTATCTTTGGGTTGCTCCTCTGCGGTGGCCCTGTCAACACAGAATTCTCGCAAGGGCTGTACCCTTAAGGTCTACGAACATCACTGGAGGAATTTCTCTGCTTGGTGTTCTTCGCAGGGGTTTCTCCCTAATACCTGTAAGGGGGGTCCTGTGCTTGATTTCCTCCGGGATGGGTTTTTGCTTGGGCTGTCGGTCTCTACTCTCCGCAGCCAGTGGTCCGCCATTAAGGCTATCCGGAGGGCCTCTCTCGTCTCCTTTGAGTCCTTGGCTTCTCACCTTCTGTGCAGTTTTGTTCTTTGACGGCCTGTTGTTGCTTCTCCTGTTCCCCCCTGGGATCTTCCTTTGGTCCTTCATGCCTTGCAGCTTTCCCAGTTTGAGCCTTGACTTCTGTGCCTCTGGAGTTTCTCACCCTGAAGGTTTGTTTTCTGGTGGCCATTGCCTCCAGGCAACGTTTGGGGGAGCTTGGCGCTTTGCTTTGCCATCCTCCCTTCTTACGTTTCTTCCCAGACAAAGTGGTCCTTCTTCCTGACCCGGCCTTTCTTCCCAAAATGTCCTCCGCTTTCCATTTGTCCCAGGATATTGTTCTTCCAGGATTTTTTCCTGCCCCTTCTACAGAGGAGGAGATCCGGTTCCGTTCCCTGGATTTGACTAGGGCTCTGGAGATCTACCTTGAGAGTACCCTCCCTTCGCAAGGTGGATTTTTTGTTTGTCACCTTCGGGGTTGCCTGGCAGGAACATCGGCCTACCACGGCTACTCTTTCACATTGGGGTTGGTCCGCTATCTCCTTAGCCTACCTGCATTCGGGGGTCTCTCTTCCCCCGGTCATTCAGGGTGGTTCCACCTGGGGTGTGGCTTCATCCTGGGCTTCTTTTAAGGGGGCCTCCTTGAAGGATCTTTGTGCTCCGGTGACTTGGTCCTCCCCACATACCTTCATCTCCCATTATATGTTGCGGATGGGTGAGGGTTTTTCTGAGGATTTTGGTTCCGCTGTCCTTGCTGCTGTTCACGGATTGTGTGTGCTTGTCTGCAATAAAGGTTCCTTGGCATCTTTGGTGTCTGTCTCTTTTGTTCGTCGGGCGCTTGGGTATACGGTCCTGGGTGACTGTGACGAGGAAGATGGAGGAGGAAGGTAATGACTCGGTTACTTACTCCGAGTCATAGTCTTCCTCGTCACAGTCATATTCCCTCCCGCCGCCCTTGGTTTTGGGGGGACGAACAAAATGTTTTGATTCCTTTGTTTTTTTTCTCTGCTTGTGCATTTCAGGATGTTTCCTGTGTCTGCCTCACCCTCATAGGTCAGGTGACAGGTACTTCCTGTCAGGCCACCATATTGGGTGGAGACTTTTTTTATGGGTGAATGCTGTGCCTGTAACACGGGGTGCTCCTGGGTGACTGTGAAGACTATGACTCGGAGAAATGAAGATTACAGTATGTAACCGAGTCAGTTCTCATACTTGTTTTAAATACACTTTGACCGCTGTGTGTGGCTTACCCGTGAACACAAAATTGACCCCCCACCACCTAATTTTATTCACCTGCTTCAGCGAAGGTGCCAACTCTCTTTTGCCAAGGGTGTCATATGCACAAGGGCTCTGGTGCTAAGGCAAGGCCAAAAATTCACTTTGGAAGAAGCTGGCATATACCAACTTGTGTTTTTAGAACACGCTATGGCAGACAAATCTCAAAAAATCAATTACACATTTTCTCTTTTCCTAAATCATCTAGGAATGAAAGATTATAAACATTCACACAGTGACATGTTTTGATGACAGCCCAGTGCTGTGGCCCTGCCTTTGCTGAGCACGGGCATCCCTTGAATCACTCTGGCATGTGCCTCCCTGATTTCATTCTGATGTTTTGTGTCCTGGAGTTGAGAGACGACTACCGTCATTTAGCGGCGCCCTAACTTGCTTTTAGGCGGGAAAACGGATGTCATTTGGGTCGCTCGTGTTGGGGGGAGTAGAAATTGAAATGCAACAGATGGCAGAAGAACACAGCCAGTTTAAGCAGAGAATCCGATATGGGTTTGGCCAGGCAGGTCAGAGGAGATAATGACTTTCACAAAGGAACACTCAGCAAAGCCATCTGCTCATGACCTTTAAGGGCTAACTCATGCCCGAGGCCCATTTCAACAACAGGTTCATTACAAGGATATGACCACCCGTAAACCCTGCTGGAAGGAAGCATACAAAAGGCGCAGCCTGCTGAGGTGAACTGAAGATGCAAACACCGCGCCGCGTGACAGGCTTCTAGATGAAGTTTTATTGCCTGAAGGTAAAAGGAACACCAATCTCTTAATGCATTTATAAGCAGCAGAGCAGAATGTGATAATCCACTGGGTTTACAACTGATTACTTTTCTGAGTGTCCTGTAATTGTGAGACATCGCTCTCACCTTGCAAAATCTTTATGCAAACAAGGTCTTAAAGCTCACTGGAGTCATTTCAAAAGCACAGTGCTTTCACGCAGAGCCTCGCTGCCTCTCTTTGCCAGGTTAACTAACAAGTGGTGAGAGAAGTGACAGACCAAATCCGAGCGTTATATGAAAAGGCTGCACACACTGATGCGCCGTACGGGGCAGTGCAGACTTGAAACCGGTGAGGAAACGAGAAGAGAGGAAACGAGAAGAGAGGAGGCGAGAAGAGAGGAAACGAGAAGAGAGGAAACGAGAAGAGAGGAGGCGAGAAGAGAGGAGGCGAGAAGACAGGAAGCGAGAAGACAGGACGCGAGACGAGAGGAGACGTGGGCCATCAATAATGATGGCCAAGAAAGAGCTCTATGAAAGGGAGTCACCACAAGATTGGGTTTTATGTGAGAATGTGACGTGTGAGTAAAGAGGACAAGAATTAAGAAAGAGCAATAGAGCAATAGCATTTATGAGTGGAACTGGGATAGGGTGACCATATTTTGAAAAACACAAAGGAGTACTTCTCACAAACAGAGAAGTAGGACAATCCTTATTTTTTAGCTACAGCAGGGCACAGAGTGACTTGACTGACCGCATGAGCTGGAGTGCTGACACCTGAAGAAGGTACAGAGAGTAACCACGGTACACCTGAAGAGAAAAATAATACGGAATCCACTTTAGAATACGAGTAATGGAGGGAGAACTGGCTGAGTGAGACTGTGAGCAAATGTAAGAGGAAACCCAGGGCATTAGGTTACGGTAGAAGCTGGAGAGGTTCTGCCAAGAGGACCACGGTAGAAGCTGGAGAGGTTCTGCCAAGAGGACCGATGCCCTGGAGCTCACCCATGATGTGAAATCAGAGGTGGCATGGGAGAGGGACAATAGTGGTACAGGGGATAGACATGGTTCTGGTTCTTGAGAAAGTGACATATGAACAGCCAGGGGATACTCCTGTAAACATTGGAAATTCTTTGGGAAATGGCACAGATATTTCAAGGTGGAATGAAGCACAAGACTACATGTCTCTAATGACACATGGGTTAGGAGTGTAGGAACAAACTGACAGCTATTCTTGCATGTCTTTGTTGAAATATGACTAACCTAACATAGATGTCGAACAGCAAGCCGAAATGCCTGTTTGGAGTACAAGGAAGTGTGCCGTGTGCTGAAACTGAAAATAAAAATATGTACACCAAATACCTGCCACAGGACATGGACGAATCAGAAACATCAGTAGGACATCAAAGTGGAATTATAAATGCCCTGTTAGGAAGAATAAATGGCAGAGGGGTTTGGGAACACTGTGAGACATTTTCATTGGATGCATATTGATGCCTTTCCTGAATCTTTTAGTATTTGGCTTATTTATTTAATTTACAGCCTGAATCAATTCGACTTGATTTTGAAATATGGTCTCGCTATCACACATCTTTATCTTTTTGACCACAACATTTGGAGTTAACACTCTGCACTCATTTTAATTTCACGTCAGAAAATGTATCACTTTTGCATAATTTTAAAACGTACAAAATCCATTTATATATTATGATGAGGGCTCCCGGTTTTATGGTATTTATTTTTTGGACATTTCCATCTGTATTTATCCATATTTATTTTTTGCAAATGTTATCTGTATTTATCCATATGTATTTGGGATTTTATAGAAAAATTAAATTAGTATATTTCCACATTTATTTAACCGGTAAATATGCACACATGCTTTATAATGCCTACCAGATTTCAATGCTGTAACACCCACAGAAAATAAATCAATGCACTTATAAGAAAATGTGCACATTTTAGTATCACCCTTGCACTTATCTACTGCTGTTAAAGCCTCTTTACTAAAAAACCTTTCTTTTTTCGCTCTCTCACCTATCAATCCACACAGCTATTGGCCTGGCAGTCATGGCAGACAGTACTTAAAATTACTCAAAAATGCAACCCAATTTCCGTTTTTATCCACATTTAAAAATCAATACAGACAAGAAAATATATGATTTTTTCTGTATTTATCTGTAAAAATCAGTAAAAACGGAAAACAGGGAGCCTTAATTATGATTATTACCACACTCTCGTACAATTATAAAAACTATCTACCTTTTAGAATCCAGGCAGTGAGCTCATTCACAGTAAAATTGATGGTCTTCTAAATAAGGGGCACTGTACAAAACTCATTTTTAACTTTTTCACTTGTATGGTGGACCTCCATTGATTAACTACTAGGAGCTGGGGATCTGGCTTAAGCAATTTCTCCCATTTGATCCTCAAAAAATACACACAAAAAACAAAAACAAGTTTACCTAAAATATACACTAATTATTAAATATTTAATTTAATTCTAGAACAGAAAATATACAAAAAAGGACATTTTACTTTTAATGAGAAGTTTGAAGCTCTTCATACTTTGGTTTCATTTCTAAAACAAAAAGCGATATGCTAGACTTTAGCAATTCACTTTGTTTTTTGCGCTTCCAATGCATGGTCTCCTTTTGTCGGTGCACATTAGAGTATCAGGTGATGCCACCAATCACCTATACTAAATATTTACTGTACTTGTGATGCTTCTACAAATTTAGCTACGGTTACCAACTTAGCTTTAGCCTCCAAATTCCTTAACATTTACAGAGCATTTTCAAATCTCCAATTTTACATTTTGATTACTTTATGTGTATACATTTTATTAATCTTCTAATATAATTTTTTTTTTTTCTGAACTGTTGCAGTCGCCTGAATATGCGCCCGAGACCACAGGTTATGAACCGCTGTTCTAGACATATATGAAGGACACCATCATAATAGTATGGGCACTTGTGAAATGAATGAAATGACCGACTGGCATCATGTCGGAGACGGGACCGCCTGACGTCGCCGGCCCGCTTCCCTAATTATTATTCTATATTTTTGGGGGGAGTTTTATACAGCGCGCACCTGACCCGAAGGTATTAGAGAGCTTTACATAAGCACCAGTTGCATTACAGACGGACACAATCATTTTGTTAGGCATAGGGAGATGAAGTGATTTGCTCAGAATCACAGGATGATGAGCATCCCTGCCGAGACTCAAACCCGGTTCCTCAGCTTCGAGATCGACCACTCTAACCGTTAAGCCACATCCTTACACCACCTTCATGGGGGTCGGAATGGACATATTTCCTATGTGCTGTGGGCTGCAGCACAAGCCTCAATAGGAAAATTATGGCTGTGCCTGCTACACGATGCAAAGATGTATGGGGGCACCACAGGTGCCTACAGGCCTCATAGCGGAAGCCGCAGGGGGATGGGAGCCCTGCTAGGGAGCCCGAAAGTCCTTTTCCGTGGTCAGACCGCCATAGAAAGGCTGTCGGAAACGTGCATCGTAACACCTACGCTGGTGCCTGAGCAGGCACTGCCTCCATTCTGGGGATTACAATCTGCCCTCCTCCTGACGGGCTCCTTGAGCCTGTCGGAAGCAGAGCAGATTACCCCCACAGGCATCGGTCGGACCGCCTATATCCAAATACGGCGGTCGGATGGATGCCTCAGTTGACAGGCGGAACGCCACCGACAAGCTGTCAGATGGCCTTCCGCCCGACATCGTAATGGGGCCCTCAGTCTCTTTATCAAAGTTATGGGTCCCTCTATCCTTAAACATGGGCTACCAATGGAGAATGGACTCTCGTTCTTTAAAAACTGTTAACAAAAATATGTTATGCTTTAACTGTAGCCCAAATATAATATATTCTGAGAAAAGCAAAAATTATTAGAGTAGCCAAAACTTTGTTTATACGTCAATGAAAAAATATCAAACGAATCGCCATGATGTAAGCTGCCTATTAGGGATTAATTGAGTTTTGCTGTAAATGCAATTGATGCCAAGATTATTATAAACAGTTTTTTTAATAATTGTTTGAGGGTGTACTAGCAATTGAAATATATAATTGGATTTTGTAAATGAATAATTTTTTTATTCAAATGAAGGAAAACAAAAAGTATTTTTGACTTATTAAAATGAGTTTAAACAACTATTTACTCGAAACATCATGGTCAAAAAGATAAAACTGTTTGATAGAAACATTACATTTCAAAAGAAAGAGAAATTGGATCTACCTATAGATTAAAACATTGTCAAATGCAACGAAATACATAAAATATACCAACATATCTAATGAGCTAAATACTCACCATGAAAGGCCAAACCGATAATTGACAGCTGCATGTCAGGACTGGAAGAGAGCCTATAAGAATATACCAGGGGCCGACTGGAACCCAGACACTGCATTATAGTCAAGAGGGCAGATCCATGGCACAGGAACAAGCAGATACACCAAAAGAGTTACACATGTGCAGGCAGCATTTACAGCAATTGTAGAGCAGCAGAATACAGACAGAACCAGCTCAACTGCAGAGCAAGCAATAAAAACAAGGGAATTTATATGCATCCCTCCACTTCCATGTTTGCCTGACTCCCCCTCATGCCCACCACTGTAAGCCAACGCAACCTGAACAGCGACAATATTGTGCCCCAGATGTTGCATAGCCTTGGGTGAAATATTAATTTTTGTTTATTTATGAGTCAGCAAAGATCCTTTCAACTTGTGTGCACTAACTAACATGCTCCCCCAATAAGGTTAATTTGAAAGGATTCAGGATTTGCGCATACTGCTTAACTCCTTTTCTACTTTTGAGCACTCGCTCTGTTTCAGGCCAGCAAGGAGGATCTCATGTAGCACCTTTTCTGAGTTGATGGTTGTGTGCTCCCAGGTTGAATCTGTCACTCATTTTCTCAATCCATGAAGTCAATACCTAACTGCTAACCTTCAGGACAATAAACTTGTTGGATGTATGGCCAAGTATGTCCAATGAAAGGGCAGTAGGGGCTACTGTTCAGAGAATTTGAGAATACACAAACACTCTGAATTCAATGGCATACCGGGATCACGGGTCAATCGTGGCTTTCTGTTTCCTGCCCTGGTATCACCTCCTGTCCTTGCCCCAAGTCTTACCAGTCTCTAGTATTGCTCTTGCGTGTCTGTCCTGAGAACATGCACTCAAACAAGAGACATAGTTAAATGCAGTTGTGATGCTGTTTGTCATGTAACATGGGTTAGTGCAGGGCATACAGAGTGGGAGAAAAAGAGGTTTCCTGGATGTTAATTCCCTTGATTTCCCTCCCATCTCCACACTCTTATTTGGTAAACGAAACAATGGCATTTAGCATCTCTGGTACGAGCTGGGGTGGCTCCTCCACTAGGGCAGACGAGCGTCACCCCACTGCTTTCTCTATTACCATTTTATGTTTGCTTTATGCATTGTAGGAGGGCAGGTGGACATGGCTGCTCTGCTCTTTGACCAGGGCAGGGGGGAGTGGTTTGCCCACTCCTGAGTGCGCAAAGTCTGTTTGATCCGCCCTCTCGGGCCGCCCAAACCAGTCATGCGCACGCTGGCCTTCTCCATGCAGGCTGCATTCCAGCCTGCATGGAGAATATGCCCACCCCACTAGCCCCTGGCTTGGCGCCGTCCCAACCAATCACAACGCTGCATGGCTTAAGGAAGGGAGCCTGGCTGCCTGCTTCCTGTTATTCTCGGCGGCAGGTGAGCAGGAGCAGAGAAGACGCGGGACCCAGCGGAAAGGTAATTTAGAATTTTTTTATTTTTTATTTCCCCGTGACACCCCGCAAATCCCCCCCCCCCCCCCACCGTGATTCCTCGCATCTGCCCCCCCACCCACGAGCCATGCCAGCCGCTACTGGTACGATGACCCCTGCTGCTTGGTATCTTCTCATTTCCATCCCTCAGGTCACTCAGCACGTCAGTTGCTAACATTACTGCACATCAGAGTGGGTGACGCGAACACAATCAATTAACTGGGCCACTACAACAGATGCTGAATCCACCCCTTACCAGCAACACAAGCACACTCATGAGAGTGGACATACAACTCTACTTTTAACAAGGTTAAGTGGAATATCTAGCACAATGTGTGTTCTCCTTGTGATCTATAACCTCCATAATCAGTAGCTTTTGTTTTAAACACAAAAGGGTCTAGTGAAAAAGGAACTGTAACATAGCTCCAACATTTCTGGCAAGCACAACATAAAAGTTCACAGTATATACAATTCAGCACAGGCTCCCAGATGAAAAGCACACGGTCAGAAAAACTTGAGTAGATCATACACGATACATGTTTTTTTCTTTGCTCCAGGCTCCCACGGACTTGTAGGTCTGAAGGGAAATCAGTAACACAGGTGCAATGGAAAAAACCCATTTGTTTCAACCAAGATCTCGAGTCAAAAATGCTAAACTTTCACCCTGAGTCCTGTCACAGGGGTATGAAGCTGAGGTGCTGGCACTGATCCCAGAATATACAACATGCTTTTCAATTTCGCAAATAACCTGCTAAACTGAGGCCTTGGTTCATTTCTTTATTCAGTAAAGTAAGGGGGCTACGTCGTCCCTTTTACTTAGTGACCCATGTAAATCTTTTCAAGGGCTTTTGTCCAAAACAATTCCATGAAAACTTGTTTGGAAAAACAAAATAGTACAGTATTTAAAAGGGCCGATCACTTTCCGCAGCGCAGCATGTAAGGGTGAAGATACTTCACCCATATTTAGAGTTTTTCTGTCCTTATATGTTTATGCATTATTACCAACGTGCAGAATGTGGATTTACCCTTCATTCTACAAATATACACTCAAATAGTGCTGTTACATTGGAAAGAAAATTCCTTTAACGTATAGAAGTGTATTTTTCTAACTGTTAACTAGACCTCAATTTAGGTCCAGTTACTTTCTTTTTCAAAATGAATATCTGGAATGCCTTTCCCCCCGCACGTTTCACTGTTCATTATTTCTGCAGCACACAGTAAAGCAGAGCCATGTTTGTTAATTTCCATTGACATATGGCCCGGTATTTGCGAGTCCCCGCCCCACGAGACACCCCCATTCCATCTCTCTCGATTCCCAAGCTGAGTCCGTTCGCATCTGGCTCGCTTCTTCTTGCGATCTAGTCGCACCGCTCAGAAAAGTAAAAAAGGTTCGTCCCTTTGACGCTCATAAATGGTTCTCTCCTGAGCTTAAAACGCTCAAACTTGATCTCAGGCGGTCGGAACGCCTCTGGAGACGTAACTACAGTCCATCTCGGCGCGTCAAATACAAAACACTTCTTTCAGATTACAAAAAAGCGATCCTCGCAGCAAAAACTTCCTACTTCACTGGAAGAGTGGCTTCAGCTGTCAATAAACCTCGGGAAATTTTTTCCCTGGTTCATGCCCTAGCCACCTCCGATCGCTCCACTTCCGGCCCCGTTCCCTCACAAACCCTTTGCTCCTCACTCAATGATTTCTTCATTGATAAAATCATGAAGATCAAAGCCAATATTCCCTCTGTCTCTCAACCTCGCCTTGTTTCTCCCTTCCCCCCTCCTCTTCCCTCCTTTGCCTCCTTTCCTCCCATATCTTTGGAACTATTTTCTAAACTCCTGGCCAAAGTCAGGTCAGGTTCTCCTGCCGACTGTGCGCCAGCCCGTATCCTTAAAACTCTATTCACCAGCTGTTCTGCCCCCCCTCTTGCTCTTCTCAACTCTTCTTTGACTTTGGGCTCTGTTCCCTCTTCTTTTAAATCTGCTATTGTTCTTCCCATTCTGAAAAAAACTGGCATGGATCCTTCTCTTCCCTCCAACTTTCGTCCTATTTCCCTACTTCCATATCTTGGCAAAATTCTTGAGGCACATGTCGCCTCTTGCCTCTCCTCGTATGTTGAGCAGAATGGCCTTTTGGCATCTCATCAGGCCGGCTTCCGCCGGGTCATTCCACGGAGGGAGTGGTCCTTGCGGTTCTGGATGAGCTCAAGGGGAAAGCCGATCTCAACCTCCCCCAAGCCCTGGTCCTCCTCGATCTGTCCGCTGCATTTGACACGGTCGACCACTCCATCTTGCTCGACCGTGTCAGATCAGCTGGTATTCGGGGGGTGGCCTTTTCCTGGA
Source organism: Triturus cristatus (assembly GCF_964204655.1). Taxonomy (NCBI): domain Eukaryota; kingdom Metazoa; phylum Chordata; class Amphibia; order Caudata; family Salamandridae; genus Triturus; species Triturus cristatus. Next base: position 497,815,038 of record NC_140588.1, read on the forward strand.
TAGCATCCTTTCTTCGGGATAGGTCCCAGGCGGTTCATCTTTCTGGCTTTGCGGCCCCCTCCCGCCCGGTCACCTGTGGCGTTCCCCACGGCTCCTCTCTTTACCCCTTACTCTTTAATCTTTATATCCAACCCCTTATCACTTCCCTTCTTGAGCTTGGAGTCTCTGTTTATAACTATGCCGATGACCTACAGCTCATTTTTGATTTATCCTCTTCTCCTGTTTCTCTTCCTAAATTTTGTTCCACTTTAGTTTTTATTTCTGAGTGGATGAGCGCTAACCATCTGAAACTCAATCCTGATAAGACGGAACTTGTCCTCACTGGTGGTCCCTCTAACCCTTGGTCCCCTGCACACTGGCCCCTTTCTTTTGGCCCCCCTCCCTCACCTGTCCCTTCGGTCCGTACCCTTGGCATCAAAGTCAGTCATGATCTTTCGATGCATAGTCAGATTAGCTCGGTCGTCTCTACTTGTTTTTTGTCCCTTCGTCTTATCCGGAAGATCTCTCGGTTTTTTTCTACGGATGCCCTTAAAACCATAGTCCTGGCCCTTGTCATCTCCCGCATTGACTATGGCAATGGCCTGTACGTAGGCATTCCCGCCTTTCAATCTCGCAGACTTCAGGCCATTCAAAACCAAGCTGCTCGCCTCATTCTTTCCCTTCCCAAATCCTCTCACATCACTCCTGCCCTTAAAACCCTTCATTGGCTTCCTGTTCACTTCCGTTCTTTTTTCAAACTGGCCTGCCTAGCCTTTCAGGCCCATTCCCGCTCTGCCCCCTCCTTTATCTCCTCTCTCATCTCTCCCTATGCACCTTGCCGCACTCTTCGCTCTTCTTCTCTCTCTCTCTTACACATTCCTCGTACCCGCAAATCCAGGACCGGAGGCACTCGCTTCTCGGTTTTGGCTCCTCAGCTCTGGCACAGTCTTCCCCTCTCTATTCGCTCCATCCCCATTTACTCCCATTTTCGTAAAGCTTTAAAAACCTTTTTTTTCTCTCAGGCTTTTTCTTCCTAGTCCTTCGGCCCGATTGATGTGAGTCCTGATCAGGTTTCAGCGCCAGGAAGCCGCTTGGCCGCAGTGCGCTTTATCAAATACTTTTTTCATTTCATTTCATAAGGGTCTCGTGGGTAGCCCCTCACTTCCCCCTTCCGAGGCTTAGATCAGACAAAACGGAACTTTACATTTGGAGTAAGGGTCGTAATAACCCCAGCCATATTTTATTAAAAGACAACATATTAAAAGATTCTCATATATCGATACGCAGAATCCCACCCTAATAATCGGGCCAGTATTCATACAGCAAAACGTATGTACAATGTTGTGGATGGCTAACCTTAAAAAGATTCTAATACATAGCCATTCCTCATCCGAAACAAAAAAATATATACAGTACTTTTGTCTCTGCGTATCCCGAATTGAGTCTATGGGCAAGGTTATGACTGGTCCAACTACGTGCTAGCCCATCTCCCCTCCACCTCCCCCACGGAGACCTTGCGCAGGAGGCCTATCTCCCCAGAAAGCTTACCTACCTTGGGCACCCCCTATGCCTTCAAATACTACCCCCAAGGGGCTACGCTGTTATGCTAACTTGGGGCTCATGCATCCGTGCAGGGACTGGCCGCAAGGGCCTACTGAACACGTGCACTTCCTTACCCCCCGCACTCTCTACCCTACTGGCCGTAAGCACCCCCTGGAGTTCCATGAGAGACCGCTGTCCCCCGGGTATCCCCATTAACGATGATGATGCCTACTAACGACCGTAAATGCCCCACCAATCATGACCTTACCGCAAACTAAGGATGCCATACCATAAAATACGACAATAGGCTGCCCTGCAAAAGAAAATTGTTTGGATACACAATGCAGCCATCGATAGACAGGAAATAATTCGCAACCTGTAGAAGAAGAACGAAAACCTGGACCAAGTGAAAAACAACAAATCACTCAATCTACTGCCTTGGGGATGGTGGGTGGGCAAAAAACGTGGAACAGGAGCTCTTCTGTGCCCCTGCGCAACGAGAGGCAGCCAGTAGGGTGCAGTGGCAGTGGTAGGTCAGGAGCAGCGAGGAAAAGAGCATCCTGCCGCTCCAAGGCCCCTTCTAAAAGGGGCCTGTGAAACCTGCATGAACCGGCTGAGTCTTCACCTCTTGCACCGCAGTCAGCCAATTACAGCACGAGGTTGGGGCTGGTGCCGGTGACATCATTGCACCGTCAGTAGCCATGCCCTCCCTTCCTGGCGAGGACTGGCACAACCGCCATAGTTGTGGCGTGCCCGAATCCGTGCGCCACCTTCGCCATTGTTCTTGCTGTTCTCAATGAATGCAACATTTCAAGGATCTTCTGCTTGCTCAATGTGCCCTATTCATTCATAATAGTTTGCAGTTAATCATGTAACCTGTTTGCCCTGCCATATCCAGATTAGCATAGTGTGGGTAGAATCAATATTCATGTAGTGTGATAGTGCAAAGGCAATAGGATGTTTAGTAAAACTGTGCTCTGATTTTGCACAAATCTGTAAAGCACTATTTGCTGACAGCCTCTATGGCTGACTCTGTATCGTATCTTTGTTGATCTAGAACTTAATTTTTGTGTGAGACCTCACTTAATATACTGGATTTTTGATGCGTTCAAAAGTGCCTCACCACAGGAACACACTGCCTCATGAACACCGACTCCGATTCATCAATCCGTGGGAAAGTCATTGAGGTACATTTTGGGGAATTCAAATTAAGGGCTTCCCTGTGCCCACACTCACACACTTCTATAAGACTTGAGATGCCGCGAAGGCCCTAGAGAAACGAGTTTGTCAATTTTAGTTTTGGGACTGTCAACACAGCTTTATTTTCTTGGGGATGAGATGTCGGGCATGGATTTAAAAGTTGGGTAGTAGTCTAGTCTAAGAATAGGGAGGAGGAGTCCTAAAGATGTGGATGCTGTTTTCCGTTTTACCTTTTTTTATTATTCTCTATGTGATAGTGATTTGTAAAATGCTGAATCTTGGGCCAGATGTACAATGCATTGTTCTGATTGCAAATGTCTCGATTCACTGTATTAGGCTAATAGCGAGCAGAATTTTTTTTTAAAGGTAAAAAATGCAAAATACAATTCGGTAACTTATTACAAAACCATATTTTGCATTTGCGATTCGGTATTAGGAAGAGGCGTGTTTAGGGCGTCCCTTCCTAATACTGATTCGCAGTGGTATGTGTGAATGCTTCGCGACCAAAATGTGGACGCAAAACATTTGCATTTTACCACCTACTTCAAGTAGGTGGTAAGTACCCCATTAGCAAATAGAGTGAATGTTTGGCAAAAACATTTTTTGTGAGTGTTTATAAAGACATTTTTTGTGAATGTTTGTAAAGAAATGTTTTACGAGCAGGTAGTGTACCACGGACCACTGCCTACTCTTAAAAAATGAAAAGAAAGCTTTTCATTTTTCTTTTTGAAATGCATCTACGGGCTGCATTACCAAAAATTGCTTTATTGAAAAGGAATCACAGACATAGTTTGCATTTCCCAGTGGGTTGCAAACCAAGACCTACCTCATGAATATTAATTAGGTAGGTCTATTAGCGACCCAGAAGGAGTCGCAAAATGTGTTAAACACACATTTGTACGAGCTGCTCACTATTTGGTAATCGCACACACTTACCTTAGTACATCTGGCCCCTAGCCCCTTGTTCTGTTTTCTTAACAGAAACCGTTGTGCTTTTTGCGAATGCCATTTTCCTGCCATATTTTTTTTTTTTTTTTTTTTAAAGAAAGAAACGTACTATTTCGACGGGGTAAACTAAGTGCACCAGTATTACAAATGTTCTGACTGCTCAGGGGAATGGCGAGTGATTAGAAAATAAATGTGCAAAGAGGAGCAATGAAAAACCTTAGTAAAATACAGCACTTCCAAATCAAATGCCTGTTCTACACCAGAGACAGAAAGCTAACAGAAATAATTCTCACTGAATATTTTTAGTTTAGAATGCGTTAATGATGTTTACATTAGAAGTCTCAAGCTAAACTATGTCAGGAATGAGTAGAGCTTGTGCTTTGCCTTCTTGTTCTTGCAGTTATGGACTAGTATAGAGAGTACAATTACTAGTACCAGCCAGTAAGGAAAAAATCAGGATGGGACAAACCTGATGAGGAATAACTTGAGATCTCTGGCTTATAAAAGTAGGATCCGCATCTACTGAGTTCAACACAATGCTCTCACTGCAGATACACTCGTAGTCTGTATAGGTTGTACATCCACATTGTGTGGAGGGATAGTGGTCACTGGCACAGCTGCCGGGAAATGTACATAAGTGCAGATGTACTGTTCCCGTTCGTCCCTGAGTACCAGCCACCTGGGCTTCGCCTTTAGTCTGTTCCAGCTGATCCCCAAATGGATCAATATTAAAGGCCAGAGAATGGCCGAGGTGGGTGGGCCGTTTAAAGGGAGGTGGGCAGCTAAAAAGACAGGTACTGGAGTTCCTGTTGTGAGTAACCTTGTACACATTTGATCTCATGCCCACCACTCAGTGGCGTAACAGAACTTGAGGGGCCCACCCTGCAAAGTACATGGTGCCCCCCAATCCATGCTCTGGGCCCAGTCAGGAGCTCTCAGGCCAAAGGGCAGCCGTCCGTGCACAGTGCCAGAAGGGGACCCTGGAGGTGGTGGGTGCTCCCACACTGCGGGGGCTAATGTTACACCACTGCCACCACTTCCTTCTACAAATAGTATGATTTCAAAGCATTAAAAAAGCACTGGAGGGTTGTGAACTTATACCAAGCATCAGCCACCTCAATCAAATGTTTCTATGCAAAGCAAGTGACCATTAAAGTCAGGAGCAGTCATCCAACAAATTGTGTTTACCAAAAGGGTTAGGCGTGACCCAGGAGATGCTAACATTGATGCTGAAAAAAGCACCTGAAAACACTGTACTTTTAAAAAGCATTGAACCCAACATAGGTTATTGTAAGACCTTGCACTGAATCAAATTGTACGATTTTTTACATATTCTTGCTAGTCACAGCTGCTTTAGAGAAATGCTTTGAAGAAGCTAGAGCCACCATAAGCCGGAAAAAAGACAGGAGCAAAAATAACCTATGTGCTCCAACCATGACCTAAAAGTCCTCCTCACAGACAGATTATGGAGGATCAGCTATACTTCCAATGACGTTTTCTAACAACTGGAAGGAAGGAGTTTTGTTTCTTGCAGAAATCAGAAAAAACATAGGCAAGAAAAGAAGGGTGGATTCTGATGTCTCCTTCAATCTGTTTGGAAATAAAAAGTAGTCAGGACCACTTTCAAAAAGTGGCCCCAAGCAACAGTATCTAAGAATCCAACTTGCATGTGTTTAGTAGCTATGGTTTCGAAAGATTTACTACCAAACACAAAGAATAATATTTCCAAGATAGCAGTTCCACAAATGATGGTATCTCCGTCCTAGTGAAAGTGCCCATCAACCCGATGTGTACACCTTTGTTTTGATGGGAACAACATTCATTCTCAGAGTACCTCTAGACACATGACATCCGTCCAAGGCAACTTAAATGACAGAACTGACCAACTGCAAAAGGCAACATATTATCTAGGAAACATATGTGAAGATTAAAGTGCACTATAGGAGCCAAGTCTCAAATCCTGAGGAAATTGCTTCTTTTGGGAGTTTACAAGGCTGGTCTATTGGACACCTTGAGGATACTAGTGTTTTCTTTGGACAGCTCTAGATGACCCATGCTGCCAGGTTCTGTTAACTGTGGGACGGGTTAAACATCAGACCCAGCTGCTGGGACAGAAAGTTCTCCTCAGTGGGAGAAAATGTGTTCTTTCTCTAACATGTGACTGGGCCAGAAGGGAATCACCACAACCTTCTAAAACAAAAAACTTGATGATCATCCTGAAGATTACAATTGGGGAGGGGAAGTACCAGAGGATAAGATAAAAGCATGTTCAAGAGAACATGGGTCTCTCTTTATCCCGAATGGATGGATGTGCGGGATGCACACATGTACACACACCTGCATTTCAGAGTCCACCAGAGATAGAACCAATGAGGTTGAGAATCCTTTTTTAGAGTAGCATAATTCCACGCCATCTACTTGTTACCAAGAAGATTCATCATTGCAGCAAAGTAAGCAAGGTAAGAGGCAGATGGGTAAATACCACTTCCAGCATCTACAATCATAGCCAGTTTGCAATACAGGCAGGAATGAACACCCCCTGAAACTTTACTATAGATTTGTCCGTCTACAGCAGTTATCTACTTTTCTTTACCAGAGAAATACATCATATGAGGAAGAGGAGGTCCACCTTTAGTTCCAAAATATTTATAAACAGAACTTTGCCATCTGTTGATGAAACTACCAATAAATTGCATCCTCTTAGATGTCACTAGAGAGGTTATGAAGTTCATTAACAGTTCCAGGTCAGGAAAGATGGCAGTTTAACAGATCCTGTTTAATGCATTTTTTTTAACATTGTTTTTTATTGATTTGTTAGCCTCAGAAAACCATAATCCTTTCATAAATGACAGGTAACTAGGGCACTCATATTATATCCACATCCTACTATATTACTACCTCTATGAGGTGGATCATCACTGTGAATATCACTTAGAACAGTAACATTCTGACTGACCGAAAAGTCATGGGCCCCAGATCCTCTGGCTCTCCTTCATTTATAAACCAGCCTTTCTGCAGCATGACCTGATCCATTATACCAGTCTCTTAGTGCTACTTTGCCAACATCGTGCAATATCCCTCCTAGCCACCAAAAAACACAACCCCGCCAATGCTCTTTGCAACCTCCTGTCTGCCCGGCAGTCCATTATCCCTGATGTCAACACCTTGGTTTCTGGGTCAATAGGTATGCCCAAGACAACCGCTAATGAATCATGTATTCTCTGCCAGTGTCTCTGGATGAGCAAACACTCCCATATCACATGATAAAAGATGCCTTTTGCCTCCCTACAGCAAACACAGGTCAAGCTACTTGCTCAGACCATCTGCCAAATCCTCTCTGGACTGTAATTGATCTGATTAAAGCAATTAAATTGTTACCATTCTCAGGTTGGAGTGGATTGCCTGTACCCACCATTATAGAGTCTTGCCATTCTTCATCCTCCAAATCTCTCACGTCTTGTTCCCAGGCTGCATGCGTTTCTATAAGGACGTCTGGGGTGTTAAGGATTAGGGATCTATGCAGTAAAGATATTCCATTACAACCCAACAAGTTGAGGTGCAGCTTAGCTTTTAGTAGTTTAAAATTAGTGACCACTCTTAGTTCTTCTTTATATATGGCCAAGGCATGACAGAGGTGCAGGTCTCTAACGAACTTTACTTTGTGCCGCTCAAACTCTGCTGCCAGGAGCTCAAAGAACTAAATGTGTTACCCAAACATCCCCTAGAAGTAAAATCATTAGAAGATCCCATGGTCTGAACCTGGGCAATTGAGATAATTGCTCTACCCTGGTTCCGGTCCTCTAACCATTTAATATGCTTTGGGGAATCACGCCAGAAGAGCGTTGGGACTCTTCTCATGTGTGGAGGTGCAAGCTGTGTTGACTACCATAGAGCAGGTGCTGTGTCCTTATTTTATCCAGGATTGGTAATTCAAGCCTCCAAGTTGAGTCCTCTCTGTCTCTAGATAACCAATACACTATCGGGACCATCTAGGCCACCCAGCAATAAAGTCTATGGTCAGACACCCCAAACCACCATTGTACACTGATAGAAAACACTTTTGAAAAATAAACTCTGGGGAGCTTTCCGACGGATATGAATTTAGTGATTAAGGGGTGCCCCAGGCTGTCATGAGCTTTCTTTTTTTGTAACAATTTTTATTAAAGGTGAAAGCACAGAGTCATCGTTGCAATATCATATTACATTTCAACTACAGTGAAATACAATGCATCAACATTCACATACTACATAAATTAAGCGGTTGGGAGTTTACTGTTCCGGTCTTCTCCGTATCGCCATATCCTATGTTGGTGACGTACAAATACCCCCCTAAAGGCGCTCCACCCCCCCCCCAATTCTTGGGGCAACCCCGTAGTTTGTAAACCTCCTCCTCTGCTATCATGCATCTATCCATCTCCGCCACCCATCCGATCGCCAACGTGTTTAATGCATTATTAAAGCAGGAGTCCGGTCACATACTGGGGAAGCAGCGTGTGCATAAGAACCTAGGATTTAAGTCTATATCATTGACACTGAGCCACGGTTGCTCACTGAATGTATGCTCTATTAACACATCGTGTGTATTATTTCACCGCCTAAGAAGTAAACTCTGCACATCTGCCAAGATGTCAAGATATAGGAAGACAGATGACGCCAATAACTGTGTACTATTATAGAATGTGCAAAGGAAAGAGGATATTCCTTTCTAAGGGAGAAAGAGTGGTCAGGGACAGCATAGCTGCTATTTGTGATCTCAAAGAATTTGAAGGTCATTTTCACTTCACTTCACTGGCACGTTTGTCAATGTGGCATCCAAAGATTTAGAAAACGATTCATAAGAAGTAGATTTCAATATATTGTTTCTAAAATACCTTACAGAGACATTTTCCCTTTTGTAATTAATTTGGTCACAACAAGGACATAATTATTCTCTTATTAGACTAACTGATTCCTAGCATCCTTGTGATGATGATAGTTCAACTAAGGGACCAGATGCAGGCCTTAAAGAGGGCCATGTGATGTTGCCGTCAATCAATAACAGGTCTCGAGATGGCCCTTTATTTCTTGTTTCCACTTCTTCTGTTTTGAAAAAAGACAGTCAGTGAAGATTAGTGGGAGGTTATGGCAAATTCTTGTGCAAGAGGATGCCAGGATTGCAAATGGCAATAACCCATACATGATGAAAACCTAGAAAGCAATAGACTAGTACAGCACTGATGCTGTTTAAAACAGTCCTGGAGCCCTCGCCCCCCCTAGTTCTTGATTACTACACTAAATCAGCTGACAGGAAGCATACTGCAGTGACCCACTATGCCAGCCTTTAAAACCCAGGACCCAGACTCTTGAAGGCAAGGAAGATAAGGGGCGACCTGCGAAGACAATGTTGGGGCCAGGCCTGTACAACCCCGCTGACCCCATAAAATGGCACAGCAACTGCCACCAGAGGAGGGCCAGAACAGATGCACATAGTTGGTGCAGATCCGGTTTTGGTTCCTGCCCTCATCCTCTGGAAGGCAGACTTAGAACCATCATAAATCCACCTGCAGTGGAGGCAGCTAGTGCCTTTCACCCCCTGCTCACAACTTTTTCCCATCTCCAATATGTCTGAGAGATTGTTCTGAAAGCACTGCTACACATGGGATACAGTACTGGACCGACGCCTGCTCCAATACCACATGCAGCAGAGAATGGCAAGAAGAGGAAAGAAGCACAGGTAGAACAAAGCATCAGCAGAGGCTTGGGCAGACATCAAGTAGGAAGCAGAGAATGGCAAGAAGAGGAAAGAAGCACAGGTAGAACAAAGCATCAGCAGAGGCTTGGGCAGACATCAAGTAGGAGTACAGACACATATACAAGTGCAGGATGAGACTGACAGAGAGATGCGCAGGGGGGACAGAGGAACGGACAAAGACACAGGCAAATTCAGAGGAACAAGCAGAGACAGAAGCAGAAGCACAGAGCAGAGGTGTAGCCAAAGGAAGGCAGGCACATGGTCAAAGAAACAGTCAGGTATAGAGGCTGAGCTGCAGGCAGAGATACTTCTTTGGGCTGTGGCACAAACATAGGATCATATTGAGGTAAAGAAATAAGTATAGCCACAAGTACACAGGTGACTGTGACAAAGCTGCAAAAGGCGATGGTTGTGAGGAGCGAGTGTTGCTGGGGTGAATATGATGTTAAAGATTAGAGAAGAGGCGGTCCAGAGTGTGTAGGCAGATGCCCCGGACTGATCCACCTGCAGACTGCTTGTGCCATGCACAATGCCCACAAGCATCAGCTGATGCTTGGCCCATAAACCTTGCAACCATTCCTTAAAGTGAAGTCATACTGTAATCTTGTCCTTTCCCGTGAGGACCTTTTATTAATTTATGTGCCTTTTCTAAATTGTGTAATCCTCTTATTTGTCTATCTGGCACTTAAAACATTTGTGCTATTAGTCATACAGACTCCTTACATGTAAGTTCGGGTGTGATTCAAGGCTCTCAAACATGATTACTTCACAGTCTACGAATGTGGGCTGGGACCCTCCATATCTAAGCATTGAGCTCATTCAAATTACATTAAGTGGATTCAGCAAAGATTCCTACATATAAAAATCACAGCATTTTTTCATTTTGTAAATGTATTTCTATGACAATATGTATATCTCTCTATGTAAAAATATTTACAACCCACACAAGTGCCACGTGCAGTTTTTTAAATGAGGGATTTGACAGTGTGTAGCAAAAGTAGGCTGAAAACAAGGTAAGAGTCCTTGTTTCTGTGGCAGGAGTACAATTCTCACTGAATAGTCAGAGCTCACCATCAAGCAAATATCTGCAGGAAAAAAATGGGGATTCCTGTGAATTGGCACACGGGGTCCACATATGAACTGAAACATCCTTAAGAAACTGATCAGTATTTACATCACTGTCTCTAATATAGCAATTTCAATGACTGGTGCAAAACTCTAAACTGGCTTTGTTACCGATTCCATCTTTGCTATTATACTAAGGTCGACCACCTGTTTATGCCAGACTTTTGTGAATTGTCACTAATTTTCCCTCTCTCATTGCTAATAAGAGCTGCTTACAGGTGTTTGCTCCTCACTCTTATAATAAACTCTAAGTTCCTGGAGACAGCTCATCCTATGAAGGGCACACAAAAATATGCGCTGAGATACCCTTGTAGATTTTGGTTACTATCTCAGTAATGGAAGATTCTCTTCTATTTATCAAGCAGCGGATTCTTGCCCATGTATTAGGCCACACCCCCATTTGCATAGGTCGTGCCTTTAGTGCAGGTTGCTTAGTTAATCTTCTATGATTCTACTATTTTAGACAACCCACAATTGCTTCATTCCACTTAATAGGGTCATGGCAATTATTAGTGCAGTAGCACCATAGCTAAGCGATCTGAGGCACCCAATGCACCCAGTTTACGATTATATTCTACTGTACAACCAACCAGGAGGCAAAGGGATCCATTTTCCTTGCCAACATTAGGGCCCATGGCACTCTTGCTATGCCACTTAAGTCACTAACCCCTCATTCTGTGTTGGACATACTGACATTATAAGGCTACAAACACCTGAAAGATAAAGATATACAAAATGCAAGGAAAAGTACAAAATGTTCTAAAAATAAAAATTGCAAAAAAGAATGCTCTTGGGTTTTAACTTTATTTCTCAGTTTCTGGATGTAATACACAATTTAGCACCTTTCTACTTTTATCTGACAATGGTAGTTAACTAGCAAATGTTTAAACCCCTGCCCGAGAACAAGCTCTCTCTATAAAGAGGGGCGCATTTAACGAAGTGTAATTAGCCCAGCCAAGGGGAGAGGTTACTTATTACAGACATCACCAGATTGTAGCTCTTAAATGTAGGCTTTGGATGAAACGTCAAAGAACAATAGCACGACGCAAAATGCAATTCTGGCGGAATGCAGAACAAATTAACTTCTTAGCATTATAGTGCTACCCAACTGTGTAATAGGATTGTGCTTCAGTGTCAGGGAGAAGAACATAAAATGAACGCTGCTGCGGGGTATGGTTGTTAGCCACTTGAAATTACAGGCACCGTGGGACTGCCAGCAGCTCTGAAGAGACACAATGTAACTTGAAAGACTCAGCGGTCAAACCCTTGTCAATTTTCATAAAGACTACAGCGAATTATAGCAGTAAACACGATAAAGCGGCCCAATGAAGCACTCCTTTCAAACATTCTCATCAAGGCTTACTTTCAAAGGGAAAGAAAAAAAAATCATTATTTTTCTTTAACAAAAAAGACCTTGACATGCCCTGCCTTATGAGTCTTGGGAGAAAATAAACGTCAGCAATAGCTGGACAGGAGAGCGTTTTGTGTAGCCCAATGAACCAGAAAGGACAGAGTCGCCACTACAGACACCCCCACAGCTAACTGCTGCCTCCCGAGCTGTCGCGGCCATTTTTATAAAAATCCTAACGAAATTGTAGTGTGTGTGCAGACAACATTTTGGTAAGGATACAGTTTTGATAGGTCTTATGGTAAAACAGAGAGACGACAGCCAGAAAAAAACCACCTAGTAGCAACTAGCATGGAGAGAAATGAGGAAAACAAAAATGTGCAAACCATGGTGGACAAAACAGCATAGCTGTAGTAAGAAATACAGGTATACATGCGAATGGACAAAATTTGAACAAATCATTCCACAGTTTGGCTTAACCAAAGACCAATCAATCAGAAGGGTTGGGGAACAAGTGGAAGAAGCCATTGTGTAGTCAAGTATATGAAATCATTTCAAAAGAGCAGGTTTTAATGTTGGCTCCACAGACACAAGTTCCACAAATATCTTCAGGTAAGATAAGAAACTGTCAAGGAACTGCGAAACACAAAGAGAATGACTGATATAGTTCTCAGAGTGCCTGATCAGGGAGGCACCACGAAAGGGTGGAATACTAGTATGCATGTCACAAATCTTATGGCCATACATATAAAGTATGGAAACGCTGAGAAAAACAATGGAAAAGAAGCTGAAGGACAGTAAAATGAGATGTGGAAAAGGACAGCAGAAACAGGTGTTAATATAACATAAGCTCAAACGCCATACCCACTGCATCTAGGAAGGCAGTTGATACATGCTAGAAATTTGAGCTGGAAGGTAGAGACTTCCACCACAACGTGGGCATGTAGGGTAACGAGAAACATATGGAAGTAAATTCTGGATAAAATCCGTAGATAATGTCAGACGGAATCAGTGATGGGTAGCAAATGGGTGGGAGAAGATGTCGCTGATTGCTGGCACATCATATCTTAGAGCAATGCATCTGAGATTGTCTATCAGTAGAACAAGCATTGGCAAAGACAATAGTTCTGAGTGTAATGTGCACATACACACCAGCAGGAGACACAGGAATGAATACAAAGACTTCATGGGCAACATCAGTTCAAAGTAAGTCCATCCGCCAGTCTATAGGGTAAATGATTCCCATACCTGTCCAGAATATACACTACATTATACTTCATACACAGGCACATCTGACATCACACCATTCTACATTAATTCATCACATTCAAACGACACAGAATAATGCCAAACATCTTCCCACTTAATAAAACACAATAGTCACATAACACAGGCACATCTTAAACCATTTATGGAATAATCTCACACCCCCGAAAATTCAATTAGTTCTAATCAAAAACCATGTGACATGGGAATCTCTTTATCCTCCAAGGACTCTGTAAGTCACCACATATTTTTCTCTATAAATGGCCAAATTCAGACCACTTTCCACGCACCCACACACATCTCAGCTAATACATTGCATTCCTCCAAATCAACACTTACCATAGCCAAGTTTTGTGGCCCCATAACATAAGACCATAGTCCAGTTCTACACCTGAGTGATCTTCCTATACTGTACAACTGCTGAGACCAATTTCAAACCTGCCCATCTGTCACCTGCACTGCACTTCGCCATAACTTTACAACCTCCTGAAATTCTCACCACAAAGCACTGCTATACCAGTCAACATGTGGGTTTCTTGTACATACTCAGATTTGAAAATTTGGGACTAATTCACAAACTGCTATTTGTACTATGTAAAGTAGTACTACAGGAGTATTATTAACTAAAAAAATCAATCCACAACCCGACAAGTGTAAATCTTCACCTCCGCGCCTCCTAAAGTTTCTTTGGGGAGATCCTCACACATGTAAGTTTACTACTAAGGGCTCGATTCCGATCTCGGTCGGAAGGGCTCCTGACGAGATCCGGAACATCCAAATCTTAATTTGGAGCCACTGTTTCTATCTGAATCGTCCCCCATTCCGAACGACCTAGTACAATGCGAAGATCTCTTCTGCGCTGACTGAATCGTTTCTGAACCCGAACCTGTCCGTCCGACTCGTCTGGAGCCGAATCGTGCCACTCAATAGACACGGCTTCCGAACGAGCGAGTACGATGCACGATTCAGCCATATCAATTCGGTCTCAGCAAAACGAAACGGCTGTCGGATTCGGACTTTGGGAGGCCAGAACAGGCCCCCCTTCCCCGCAGTCCTCCGAATCGGTCGCAGGGGGGTGCGCATAGGTCCCCCGATCTAAGCATGCACAGTGTGCCGGGCAACATGGGTTGCCCGCCACAGGGTGTACGCTTTTTCTCACCCACCCCCTTTTTGCAATGGGAGCCTATGTATGCGTCGGTATACAGGGTCCCATAGAGTTCAATAGAAGTCCGAGCAAAACGAGTCCATCAGCATACGGCTGCATCATACACGTTCGGTCGGACTCGCACATCGCGATTCGCTAGGAGAGCCCTCTGGACGGAGGGCTTTTTTAGCGAGATCAGAATCGGGCCCTTAGTAGTAAACGTGGGAGGGAGCAGGGAGTGGTTGGAGAAAGGGATATACTTACTACTAAATGGGAGGGGTTAGGGGAAGAGGAAAAATAAGGGGTTTGGGAATGACATACAGCCACCCACAAAAGAGTGAGCCCATTGCGGTTTTCAAATTGTACTTCTAAACTTACTACAGCCAAAAAGGATGCATTGCCTAATGGGACCTGCGTGGGGACTCTTTGCCAGAGTTCTTTTTCAAATAGCCTAGGATTCCGAAATGCCAGACCCACACCCTCAAAGTCCAGCACCACACATGGCCAATCACTGATTCTACAACACACTTCCACAGAAAAGTATGGCTGTAGGGACTTAAAATAAAACCCCATAGGAAATAATGATACAATAAATTAAATTAAATGAATGAATGTAATTTAATGTCTAAAATGTATCGAAAAGTAAAATATATTTATTATTTTAGTTTAAAATAATGTAATAACTTTTTACATTTAAAAATTAATGTAACAGTTTTGAATAAACTATAACTAAATTACTTTGAATTAATTCTATACAGCATTATTAATAATAGTAATACATAATACAATTTAAAAATATATATAAAGAATTAATTTACATTAATACTTAATAAACATATTTGTAAACATTTTTTTCAAGTTTAATTCACTTTTTTACTTTTCGCTTTAATTTACTATTTGGAGTCTCCTCCATCAGGGATCTAGGCTGATGGTGGAGATCTCCCTATGGTAAATAATAGGGAAAAGTAAAAAAGTTGATTCATCTTGAAAAAAATAGTAAAAACCTTTTTATGTGAAATAATAATGTAAATTAATGTTATATATTTATTTTAAATGTACAACAAAATAGCACAAATGATAAATTATTTTAAATGTAGAACGAAATAAAATGAATGTAACAGTACTTTGAACTTTATTTTGAATTCAACATTTAATTAATTTCAATATATCAAAATAAATCAACATTATTTTCCTATGATTTTTTACAAAAAATATAAATTTCACTTCAAATAAAATGTTTGTATATGTTAATCATGCATTAAAATTACAAAACATTCTTTATAGAATTTATTTAAAATAACTTAATTTCTTTAAAACATCACAATGTTTTTAAGACTAAAAACAAGATATTAAAATATTTATTCTTAAAACATATTTTTTTAAACTATGTTTACATTTTTAACTAATTCCTGTAGTGTGCTCAGCGTACGCAGCCCCTCCCAGTGAGTCTGTCGGACATTAGTCGACTTTAGGGAGGGTTTTAAATGAAACCTCCGGAGCTTCCATCTTGCTGGGCTCCTAGTCACGCTGGTACTGCATTGCCTAATGGGACCTGCGTGGGGACTCTTTGCCAGAGTTCTTTTTCAAATAGCCTAGGATTCCGTAATGCCAGACCCACACCCTCAAGAATCTTGGAGGAAATAGGTGTATGTGCAAAGTAGATTGACCAAAAAAGTGAAAGTGAAGGATTAAAATGAACTAAGAAACTCCAAAGAAACCTTTATATTCAGGGAGCCTTTGTTAATACTAAAAACAGTGAGGACATATTTGAGAGTAATGTTCCTAGAGATCAATTAAAAAATTGGTCAACATGTTCCCTACCTAATCTTGTCCCCTACATGATCTATGTCAATTCGTCAGGACAACAGTGCAGGGCGTGTCAGGCATTGCAGTGCCAGTCCAACGAGGAGCACAGCTCGATGATGAAGCATGCCACAAATTGGTGGGTGAAGTTGCCTTTGATGACCTCACTTTAGCCAAGCTACCAAAATAGATAGCTTGGACAAGCATTTTGGAACTGCACGCTCATTTATGGCATCATTATAAGAGGGAGGACGTGTGATGTACAGGTAACTGTCTCTTCTGCTCCTCATACATTTACGACCCCTTTGAGCCCCATATATATTTATAATAAAAGTGTTTTTTCCACTGGGGCAGCATGATCGAGCCCCCATAGGAAATAAATAAATAATTTAAAAAAAAGGGAAATGGGGGGGGGGGCGGGGGGGGGAGTCGGCCATCGTGGCATACAGGAATAATATTTTTGTGAAATGTGTTTTTTCCACAGGGGCCCAATAGTGCCCCCATGAGAAAACACATTTAAAAAATAAAAATATTAGGGTTTTTTTGTATTCAGGCATCTTCATCCAATGGTCTTGTTGAATCCATTGGTCTGCTGTGTCATTCACATTATTCTTCCACACACTGCAGCATGGGGCAATGGGTCAGGCTACTTCTGTTGTTGGCTAACTTCACTGTGAGTGATAGCATTGTGAATTCTCACAAGGAGCATGTACAAAGTAGGAGTCTTCAGTTGCAGGGGCTACTATGTGAACGTGTGCTTCTGGAGATCAAAGCTAGATTTTTGCCTTCAGGAAATTATTTTTATACTAGCAATGGCCCAACAGCTCCCCAACAATAAAGTTTTTCATATGCCATGACAAAACAAATACTGACAAAAGTCTGGAAGCGATCGCATGGCCTACTGGCTTTGCAACTGATTGTTTAGTTATATTATTTGCTAATGGGGAACACTTATTGTCATGCCGGAGCCTAGTTTTTGGCCCTGTCTGAATCAGTTATATTTTTTATTTGTCTCCCACCCAAAATTGTCTGTGCTGCATGTCAGTGCCATAATAAATTAACAGTGGCTGGAATGGGCTCATGCCTTGTCCCTAGAAGTATGCTGTGGTATTGCGTATGTGGCAAGGTCAAGTAATATATATATTTTTTGTTGTCTTTTTTTAGTGTCTTTGGAGAAGTTGCAGCTACATCTGTGCAGCAGTGAGACAGCAGCTTGGCAGACGAGCCTAGAGAGCATGCATGTGGGACGGTAAGCACAGACAGAGTGCTCTCTTGGCAGCCCCCCCCCCCTCAATTTAGTGCAGCTTCAAATATCCCAGTTCTCTGCAGATCTTAAATATTAAGTCGATACAGCAAATGTTTTGCCTATTGACTACATCCATCTTTTTTCGGATGTTGACTTCCTTGGGGAAATTGTGCACCAAACAAATTTGCATGACAAACAGTTTCTGATGGAAACAAGGAGGCACTCTTCGGCCTCATTCTAGGTTACACCTTTTACTCCCACTTCACTTGGGGGAGTCCTAGGATGCTTGTTTCCAGTCCAAGGAGGACCTGGCTTGGCAGTTCACGGTGGACTGTGCCCATGAGGCACAGGGTCAAGACTGATTTGCATATGGCTGGGTTCAAACTGGAATGGCATAGTGAGCAAAAAAATGATGGATTTAGGCCCAGATCTCTGTACTGGGGTGAATGTATGACAAACACTCCTAGGCAATGTCAATAAAGTAAACAAATTACACAATATCTATGACAATAAGAAGACCAAGGAAGACGGAAAAAATATGTTCAAAGTTGTTGCTATTTTAATAATTTCTTCTCATATTATTTAAACAAATGATATTTATACAAAACATTTAAAAAATGAAACACAATATTTAACACATTACATTTAATCAATATGTATAAATAAAAGGATAAAAAATGTATTTATACATATTGATTAAATGTAATGTGTTAAATATTGTGTTTCATTTTTTAAATGTTTTGTATAAATATCATTTGTTTAAATAATATGAGAAGAAATTATTAAAATAGCAACAACTTTGAACATATTTTTTCCGTCTTCCTTGGTCTTCTTATTGTCATAGATATTGTGTAATTTGTTTACTGTATTGACATTGTCTAGGAGTTTTTGTCATTACTATTCAAGTCCCTGTCCTAGAAATTGAACTATCCATTGTTCAGGGGGTCCTTGTTTTTTCTCAAATGGGGTGAATGTATGACATTGTTCTGTATTCTCTCCATCAACAGTTGTTTTTTCATTAACCACCGAACATTCTCATATCCCCACATAAAAGCGGAACTCAATTTTGCTGGGTGGGCCTAGCCCCCGTGATAAGACGGAACATGGACACATCAAATTTTTCCACTGAAAACCACCCTGTATTTTTTCGCAATGTGGCTAGCTGTGGATGTTGGGGCTAGTCTGTGCCACCATCCAGGGAAACTTACTAAACCTGCACATTTCTGACAACTAGACAACCAGGGGAGTCAACAGTGGCGTGACTTACGTGGATCTCACAACGTTTTGTTACCCAGAAACCCTTGTAAAGCTCAAACCTTGGCTATATCACTCTAATTTTCCTCACATTTCTGTGCAGGAAGGTGCAGTAATCTGTGGGATCCACAAATTTCATACCACCCAGAGTTCCCATATGTCTCCCGGTAACAACGGTACCCCACATGTGTGGGTAGGCTAAGACACATTGACACAAAGGCCCTAAAGTGCTACGTTGAGAGATCAGCGATAGGGACAGCTGTGGTATTTTGTGCGCAGTGCTTGACAGCCACCCAAGTCCCACAATGTTTTCTTACATACAATGACCTGCAAACTTCAAACTTTTGCCTAAAATCATGAATTTTTCTTACATTTCTGTGATGGAAACTTCAGAAATCAGCAGGATTCTATGCGTTGTGGCACACCAGATGCAGATTTTAAGCATTTGGCCTGGACATGCGATAAAGTGCACCACTTCTGGACACAGGTAGCCCAGACCTTATCGGATATAGTGATGGAGCTGGTGGGCTGCACTCCACACCTTTGTCTTCTAGAACTTGTCAACGCAATACAACCCCACAATCGTAAATTAGTGGTAATGACTCTGTTACTGACAAAGAGGAGGGTATCACTGAATTGGGGGAAAATGGCGCTTAAATTTGACCAATGGCTAGTGATGTGGCGTATTGTAGGGACCAATTACACATATATGCAGAAGAATTGCTTGTAGCATTTCGACCTAAGAATATATGGGTACTGTTTACAACGTATCTTATAGTAAACTCATCAGTAGGCTAACTGGAGTTACCCTGCATTGGGGCTCTCGTGCATATCTAAGTCAATATCCACTTATCCAGAACAAAAAATTCCCACTTGTCCAGATAAAAATGCTGCTCCACTTGAGTGGCTGGGCCTAGTGCCTGCAACAGGAATGTATCACAACCAAGGTCAATGAAGTTGTGCAGGACAACAACTGTCCTTCCTTCGTGAACACATCTCCAAAATATGTAACCCTTTCAAAGTAATTTCATCCCACCATTCCGATACCCTTGTACAGTTTCAAAGTCTGATCTTGCTTGCAACACCACTGTTTAGGTGGCCACTTTGAACCAAGAACTCATTGGTAATTGTACCAATGTGCAAAGCACCATAACATTTGGCAAATTATGACTTGTTTTTTCACTCCTCACATTAACAAACCTTTAGCTCAGTTTTAGCGTCCATCTCAGGCAACTTCCTCTTCACCTTCGTCTTTTCTAACCTTGCTCCCGACTCTCCGGTTCCCCCCCCCACACAACCTGATTACTTAGCAACACTCTCCCCTTTCCACTTCCTTCTTCCTCCCACATCCTCTTTGTAAGAAATTGGGTTGCTGGTTGACTGGGGTGTGAGCCCTGGTCAAGCAGCAACTACCGTTCTTGTCAGGGTGGGGCAGAAGCCAAACCTAAATTAACCTGTGCTCAACCCTCTGGTAGCTAGGCACAGAGTACTCCAGCTTAACTTAGAGGCAATGCGCAAAGTATTTGTGCAACACTTCAAACAATAATAAAGTTAAAAACACCATACAAAAAGGACCCCACACCAAGTTAGGAAAATAGAACTTTCTTTAATAAATATAACAAGACAAAAACAACAAAAATCCCATCAGTAGAACCGGAGATAGTAAAATATAATGATTTTAGGGAAAATAGTGCCAAAAAGCACACAGCGCCAACTGTGGATATCTAGATGCACCGAATCGGGACAAAGCAACAAGCTCAGGCTGACTGCAATGGAGCGTAGGCTCGCTACAAGGACCCCCTTAGGTCCGCTGAACAAAGTACCTCAAATCCTGGTTTGGTGAACATTTCGAGAATACGTGCAGAAGATGCGTCACGCGGACGAAGCAATGTGTTGGTTCCAAGGTGTAGAGATGCAAGAGCTTGCGTCGTCGTGGATCCCATCGACGGGGCTTGTGATACGAAGTCTAGTGTCGAGGATGTGGCACGCAGTCGGGCGATGGGTCAGGTTCGAGGAATTGCAGCAGCGGTTCTACTGGAGCTGAGAAGGCAATGTGGGTCTTTGCAATGGGTCAAAACTACACAGCGATGTGCTGATTCTGCGCCACAGCAGAAAGGATGCCTCGGTTCTGCTGGATCCGAAGACTGGCAGAGCACCTTAAGCCAACTTCCAAGGGTCCAGGACTGAGGTGGCACCACTTGGCAGAGTAGACTCAAATATGGCAGAGTACAGGTGTAAGGTTGTTGTAAGCCTGTTGTGTTATGTTATGTTATGTTAGCCAGATTTATATAGCGCACAGCTGCCCCAGCAAAGGGGCGTCCCGGCGCTTTTGAACAAGAAATCGGCACACAAACAACCCAGTGAACAGGCCATAGCTATGCTAAGCGTCCAAGGAAAACAGGAAGGTCTGTTGTGTCCCTGAGGCTTCAAATCAGGTGGCCAGCCAAAAAGCCCTTGGAGTCACTCTGGGTTCCAGGATCAAGAGATGCAGGTCCAGTCCTCCTAGCCCATGCAAGAGGGGCACAGGTCAGCTCAGCAGGGCAGTAGTCTGTCAGAGCAGCAGTCCAGCAGGGTGGCAGTCCTTTCATCAGCACAGCAGTCCTTCTTCATGGCAGAGTATCCACAGGTCCAGAAGTGTACTGATGATTTGGTGTCTGAGGTCCAATAGTTATATCCAGTTGTGCCTTTGAAGTGCGTTAGAAGCTTCTGGAGGCATGCCTCTGAAGTGCACAGGTGCTCTGTCTTCCTGGCTCCAGACTAATTACAGGGGGTATGCAGTCCTTTTTGTGGAGACAGGGCACAGCCTATTCAAGTGTAAGCGGGGCTGGGCCCAGCGCCTCCTTCCATCCTATCAGTGATGGCCCATCTAGTCAAATCTAAGTTCCCCATTGTGTGTGGTTGTCTAGGAGGGATACACAAAGCCCAGCTGTGAACTACACCCATACATGTGACACAGAGAAAGGCTGCAGGTGTAGGCAAGGAAATGCCACTTTTCTATTAGTGGCATTTTCAAAATTGTAATTTAAAATCCGTCTTCACCATAAGTCAGGATTTCTCATTAAAATTCTAGAGAAAACAAATATGAACTGGTACCTGTTCCCATTTGGAAATTACACGTATACAATATAATAAGGTAGCTCCAATGTTATTCTATGTGAGAGGTAGGACTTGCAGGAGTGAAAAACAAATTTAAGAGTTTTTCCACTACCAGGAAAGGTAAAACTTAAAAGTACATGTCCTACTTTTTGAATACTTTGCATTGTGCCCCCTGGATTGCCCAGGGCCTACCCTAAGGATGACATATATATTAAAATGGAAGGTTTAGGCCTGGTAAAAGGTATATTTTGCCAGGTCGACATGGCAGTTTAAAACTGAACACACAGGCTGCAATGGCAGGCCTCAGCCATGCTTAAAGTGCTACTTAAGTGGGTGGCACAATCAGTGCTGCAGGCCCACTACTAGCATTTAATTTACAGGCCCAGGGCTCAGGTAGTGCCACTTATCTAGGGACTTGCAAGTAAATTAAATATGCCAGTGGGGTGTAATTCAATTCTACCATGTTTTAAGGACAGAGCACAAGCGATTCACCATTGGTTGGCAGAGGTAAAGTGAGCAGAGTCCTAAGGCCAGCAAACACGTAATCAGCAGGAGAGTTGAAGGCAAAAAGCTAGGGGGAAACACCACACCAAGAATGCCAGGTCTTACTCACTTATTCCTTCTCTATCGCAGATGCTTATAATACCCCAGATTCTATGTCAGGACCGGAGGCTTCGGATTATGCTTATATCTCTCTTCGCTTTATTACTACAGAAACTCGTATCAGTCAGAAAGATCTTCAAACAAATCAATAAACATTACAAAAAACTACAACTCCCTACAACCAAGAAGGAATCCAAATACATGGTCCTTCATCTGTTTCCATTGTCCTCGGTACATAGTCCCATGTTTGTTTCTTCCCGTCCTCTTTCTTCGCTGCTTCGCAGCCAGTTAAGTCGTTTTCCACTCTTTCTTGATTCATGATATCTAATTGTTTCCTAATTATAGGCGCTGTTTTAAAGTTGTTGTGTGCGCGTTTACCAGCTTTGCAGGCTTTCTCTGAATTTCCTTTTCAGATCTCCAAGCCGGCCGCGGGAACGTTTTCCGCTCCTTACGCGGCCAGCCCCCTGCTGGTGCGTCGCTGTTTCAGGCCGCTAGAGGGACTAGCTCGTCTCGTTACTCTCGTGTCGCGGCTCCTCAGATGAGGAGCCGTGCTGCGGGAGAGTACCGAGCCTTGTTCCCTTCTACCGCATCTTTTAATGGGGTGTATTCCCCGCATTTTTCTATAATAATGCCCCGGCGGGGTCCGTATTGCGGGTTTACCCATGGTGAACGCGCGAACCCCCGCTGTATTTGCACAGTTGGACAGGGCCGTTTAGCGAGTTTACTCACGGCCAAACGCGAACGCACGCAGTTGTGGGCACACATTGGAAAGTTTTTCTAACGCGCAAGGAGGCAGTAGCCCGGTCAGGTTTTCCTGAGGGCGATAGCGCGTTTTGGTTGGTGCAAACATGCCTGTGGCCCTTGGGGCTACCCATATCTGCGCAGCCTTTCAGCCTGCCCCTACTTGGTTTGTTTATCAGACTGGTTGCTTGCAGGGCGCAGCACTTTTGAAAAGGGAGTATTTCTTAATTTACACTGCTACTCACCTTCCCTTGGCAATATGGATAGCCAGACTGAGTACTATGAGGAGGAGGTCCAGGAGTACATGCCCTGGGATGATGATTTTTACGAGGCTGTGGACTCATTTACCGGGTGGTTAACGGGGTAGTTGGCCCTATGGAGCAGCGTTTTTCTGATAGAATAGTGCAGGAGTGCAATTGATTGGCCGCGGTGCGCGCAGATCCACCTGCGCCCTCCGGTTAGTAAAACTGGAGAGGGCCCCCCACCGTCCAAAAAACAACACCCAGAAGGGCTGGACGTGGATGCCTTTGCACGTCTTAAGACTGCGTTTCTGCCCCCGCTCTTCCACCGGCGGAAGCCCCTCAGGATATTCCGGACCCTCCTTCCCCCGGGACGGATAATGATGACACCCAAGGGGACACAGACGAGGAGGTGGGATCCTCACAACCTTGGAGCCCGACCACTACTCCCTCCACTTCGACGGCGCCAGAGTAGGACTCTGACAGGCTTAATCCCGATGACATCATGCATCCCCGGTCTGCGGCCTGGGTTCCCGGCGACAAGGTAGCCAGATTTGTCATGGGTCGACTCCGCAAGCCTCTCGAGAAGGAGGCTCAGGGTTGCTTGTGAGCGGAGTGCCCGAGAACCTCCTTGTCCGTCAAAATTGCTTTCACGCCGGAGTTGGACCCCAAAATGGCTAAATTTCTAGCTAAGTACATGAAAGACCCTCAATCAATCAATCAATCAAAACACTTGTATAGCGCGCTACTCACCCGGAAGGGTCTCAAGGCGCTTAGGGGAAGGGGGCCGCTACTGCTCGAACAGCCAGGTCTTAAGTTGTCTCCTGAAGGCGAGGTGGTCCTGGGTCAGCCGAAGGTGGATGGGGAGGGAGTTCCATGTCTTGGCCGCCAGGTAGGAGAAGGATCTGCCTCCGGCGGTGGCTCTTCGGATGCGTGGTACGGCGGCGAGGGCGAGGCTAGCGGACCGTAGCTGGTGGGTGGGCGTGTGGAAGGTCAGGCGATCGTTGAGGTACTTGGGGCCCAGGTTGTGGAGAGACTTGTGTGCGTGGGTGAGGAGCCTGAACGTGATCCTCTTGTTGACGGGGAGCCAGTGCAGGTTCCTCAGGTGGCCGGAGATGTGGCTGCGTCGAGGGATGTCCAGGATGAGTCGGGCGGCGGCGTTCTGGATGCGTTGTAGTCTTTTCTGTAGTTTGGCTGTGGTTCCGGCGTAGAGGGTGTTTCCGTAGTCCAGCCGGCTGGTGACGAGGGCCTGGGTGACCGTCTTCCTGGTTTCGATCGGGATCCATCGGAAGATCTTGCGGAGCATGCGGAGGGTGTGGAAGCATGAGGAGGAGACGGCATTGACTTGTCTGGTCATCGAGAGGGAGGAGTCTAGGATGAAGCCCAGGTTGCGTGTGTGGTCTGTCGGCTTGGGGGCGGTGCCCAGGGCTGGGGGCCACCAGGAGTCGTTCCAGGCGGAGGGTGATGGTCCGAGGATGAGGACTTCCGTCTTGTCTGAGTTCAGTTTCAGGCGGCTGTTCTTCATCCACTCGGCGACATCTTTCATCCCTTCGTGGAGGCTGGTTCTGGCGGTGTCGGGGTCTCTGGTGAGGGAGAGGATCAGCTGGGTGTCGTCGGCGTAGGAGATGATGTTGAGGTTGTGTTGGTGTGCGATGGTTGCGAGGGGTCTCATTCGGTGGCCTCGGCGCGAAACGGGGGACGGCGGACTCTTTGTGTTCTTCCAGTGAGGAACGAGGTGATGCACTTCAATGCCTTCTCTTGGACGCCGGTGTTGCTGAGGCGTTGGACTAGGGTGCGGTGGCAGACAGTGTCGAACGCGACGGAGAGGTCCAGGAGGAGGAGTGCCGCTGTTTCCCCGTTGTCCAGAAGGGCTCGGATGTCGTCGGTGGCTGCGATGAGGGCGGTCTCGGTGCTGTGGTTGGCTCTGATACCGGACTGCAAGGGGTCGAGGGATCCATTCGTCTCGAGGAAGGCGGCAAGCTGTCTGTTGGCGATCTTCTCGATGACTTTGGCAGGAAAAGGGAGGAGCGAGATGGGGCGGAAGTTTTTGAGGTCGGTGGGGTCCGCTGTTGGTTTCTTCAGTAGGGCGCTGAGCTCGGCATGCTTCCAGCTCTCCGGGAAGGTGGCGGTGTCGAAGGAGGTGTTGATGACGTCTCGGAGATGGGGTGCGATGGTGGAGTCGGCCTTGTTGAAGACGTAGTGGAAGGGTATAGAAAGATCCGAGCGGTCCAAGCTCCTCGACGCTATTGGACCAATGACGAAGATCTTGGACATGGCAGGGGAGGACAAGGTTTCTGGATATCCCATTTCCACAGAGGCCCTTTCCAATTGGGCCCAGCGAGCTATTATCTTCATGGGCAACACTAATTGCGCCCTTTCAACGGAGTGTCGTCGCTCGCTGTTGATTAAGTTTGATCCTAAACTTGGGGATCTGGCCTCCTCGGAGGCAGGAGCAGTGGCCCAGGGGGGCCTTTTCGGCGATTCTTTCATTAAGGAATTAGGTAAATTTGTCTCAACATTTACTTCGCTGGACAAGACCCAGTCCAATATTAAAAGAGTTTTCAACCAGCGGGTTTTCCGCGGGGCCGGTCGAGGCAGGGGCCGCTTGCCCGGCCGCGGTTTCCAACAAAATTCCTCAAGGGGACAAGGCTCTGGTCGCGGGCAGTATAATTCAGCCGCGAACTACACGAACTTCTGCCCAACGCGAGGACAGCGTTTCAGAGGCCGCAGAGGTTTCAAGGCCAATTGCGGCGGCGGAAATTCCAGCGGTAAGTGTCCTTCCAGCATCACAGGTTCGCATCGGGGGTCGACTAGCGTGGGCGGAAATAACTTCCGATGCATGGGTACTTCAGACTGTTCAAGGCTTTCATATAGAATTTTACGAAAACCCTCGGCAGGAGGCTTGGCCTCAACCATTGGCATTCAATTCCCAAGAAGCACAGTTGATCGACGAGGCGGTCTTCGAGTTGCTTCGCAAAGGAGCTATTTGTTGATCAACTTTGCACCCTCACGGTTTTCTCAGCAATATTTTTGTGGTGGACAAGGTCGACGGAGGTCGGCGGCAGGTTATCAACCTCAAGGAATTCAACGGATGGTTGGTATACCGCCATTTCAAGATGGAGGGAATCCACCTGCTCCGCGACATCCTTCTGCCTTCCGATTGGATGGCACGGTTGGACTTGAAGGATGCCTACCTGGTAGTTCCCATACACCCGCCCCATTGACGATTCCTACAATTTTGTTGGAAAGATCTGGTGTATGAATTCACCGCCCTTCCAGTCGGTCTTTCCTCAGCCCCTTGGTGCTTCACCAAGGTGCTTCACCACGCAGCGCAGTTCCTCCAAGCGAAGGGCATTCACATGATCGTGTATTTAGATGATCTTCTTATGGCATAATGTCCTCAGACCCTATCGAGCCATCTTCAACAGATGGGGACTCTTTTGCAGAATCTAGGGTTCATCATCAACGAGACCAAGTCGGTTCTCAGACCTTCTCAATCTGTAACGTTTCTCAGGTTCGTGGTGGACTCCGTCCACGCGACTTTAAGTCTCCTGTTGCGGAAGATGGCGAAAATTCACCACGAATTACAGCAAACAGTTTCCAGACCTTACACCTCTCTACGACACCTGGACAGACTGGTGGGTCTTCTGTCGTCATCGATCCAGGCAATCTTTCCAGGGCCCCTACATTATTGGGCTCTCCAACGCCTCAAGGCGTATCATCTGAGGAGAGGGCGGTCGTACGACCATTCAGTTCCCCTCTCGGCAGAGGCCAAGGAAGAGATTGCATGATGGTTGTCCCATATGGAGGCATGGAACGGACGCGCGATTTTCGGCTCGGTTCCAGACCTTGTCATAGAATCCGAAGCCAGCAGGTCAGGCTGGGGCACTCGGTGCGGGGATTTTTCCACCGGAGGGGTTTGGTCCTTGGACAAGCAGGACCTTCATATCAACTGTTTGGAGCTTCTAGCGGGCTCTTTTGCGGTACAATGTTGGACCAAGGACAGAGTGCAATCCTGCGTCCTTTTGAAAATGGACAACATCTCCGCGGCACGGCATGTCAATCGATTGGGAGGTACACGATCCCGGGCGTTGGCGAATCTGGCAAAAGAATTTTGGGGTTTCTGCCTGGATCATCATATTTTGGTCACGGCGGAATACCTTTCAAGCCAGAACAATCAAGTTGCAGACTGGCACGCGAGACATCTCTACGATTCCAACCTTTGGAAGCTGGACTCTCAAATCTTCCAGTGGTTGAGCGATCTATGGGGGCCTTTTTCAGTGGATCTCTTTGCTTCTTGGCTGGACCATCGGGTCCCTCAGTTCTTCAGTTGGACACCGGATCCGTTGGCTCTGGCAACGGACGCCTTCCTTCAGGATTGGAGCGCAGAACGGGGCTATGCGTTTCCACCTTTTTCAATGATAACGAGGACGGCGGCTTAGATCCGCCGGAAAGAGGCGGAAGTGACCTTGGTGACACCTTTATGGAGGTCTCAAGTTTGGTTTCCAGTTCTTCTGGAACGTTACTGGGATTTTCCAATACTACTCCCCCGGTGTCCTCGCCTGCTTCTGAACCCGGACGGAGTTCCTCATCACCTAGTCACACAGGGGACGCTCCGCCTCATGGTGCATCGACTTTCAGGCAACAGTGGTTGCTGCCGGGCCTTTCGGGACAGGCTGAGACCCTCTTGTCAAAGGCTTGGGCAGATAGCACCACAAAACGTTACCGGTCCGCCTGGACGAGATGGGTTCGTTGGTGTCTTCGAGGGAGCTTGGATCCCATGGTCGCAGGTTTCGTTCCCATCCTGAATTTCTTAGCATACTTGGCGTCAGAAGGGTTGGAGTATCGTTTCATAAACGTGATCAGGTCGGCAATTTAGGCGGGACATGCTCCGCTAGACGATTCTCCAGTACGGGAACATCTGTTGGTCTGCAAACTTCTGCCTGGTATCCGGTTGTCGTTGCCTCCGGAACCTCGTTATTCCGTCCTGTGGGACGCCAATCTCGTTTTGAATCTGTTTTTATCTTGGCAACCGAATAAATATCGTTCTTTAAAGGAAATGTCTTCTAAGCTGGCTATGCTTCTGTGCTTAATCTCCTGCAGGAGAGTTTCAGACGTCCGGGCATTGGACATCTTGGCACTGACTTTTTCCAGACGGGGTAGTTTCCACGGTAGGTCGACGTACTAAGTCTCACACCCGATCTGTTTCGTATCTGGCTTTTAGAGCCACCCCTAAATTATGTGTGATGGACTGTCTGCAGGCATAGGAGGACTTGACGCAAGAACTCCGCCCTCCGGGCAAACAACAACTCTTGATAGCTCTCAAGAAGCCGCACAAAGCTGTTTCTTCCCCCTCAATAGCTAGGTGGGTGCGTTGGGTCATGCAAGAAGCAGGTATTGATACGAAGCAGTTTGGTGCCCATTCATCTAGGGGCGCTACGACCTCTAAAGCTTTGCGCTGGGAGCGAGTCTGGAAGATTTAATGCGTGCAGCTGACTGGTCTTCGGACTCTACATTCAAAAGGTTCTATTTTAAACCGGTGCTGGATGTGGCGCAGTTAGTAGTAAGTAAGCTTTGAACTAGCATAATCCGAAGCCTCCAGTCCTGACATAGGATCGGAATTTGCCTAGCATCGTAACGGTAAGTTCCAACTCAATTAAGGACACGGAGGCGAGGATTATCCCTCTCAGGGCACAGTGGTGCAAACCCACCCGTATGGTAGTAAGTAATCAATTTATTCTTTCATTGTGATATTGGAAAAGTGTTTAACTTTCTTCATGGTAAATTTTTTGTAAGATGTTCCGCATTGTACGTTACATATGGCATTGGAATTTTTCCACGACCTTGCATTGTCTTTGTTTTTCCAGAAAACAATGGTTCAAAACAGGACCAGGGATGAGTTGGCGTGACTTGCGCGAAGAAAGAGGAAGGGAGGAGACAAATATGGGACTATGTACTGAGGACAATGTAAACAGATGAAGGACTATGTATTTGGATTCCTCCCTGATTGTAGGGAGTTGTCGTTTTTTGTAATGTTTATTGATTTCTTTGAAGATCTTTCTGGCTGCTACGAGTTTCTGTAGTAATAAAGCAAAGAGAGATATAAGCATAATCCTCGACTCCGTGTCCTTAATAGAATTGGAACTTATCGTTAAGATGCTAGGCAAATTCCGATTATCTCTCGCTAATTTCGATAGCTCACGGCCATTCACCCTACCCTCTCTAACATCCACTATCTTTTCTCTTGGCTCTGCCATTTAACTACAGCCTAGTTGCTCCCAGATTAAATCTACAGAGGAAAAGTTGAAAGTACGGGAAAGGCAATATGAAGCGCGACCCTCACCTAACACTCTGGCAGAAATAGGAGTACAGATCACTGAATATAACGACACTGCTGCGCAAGATGTAAAACACATGTCCAGGTGCTGGGTAGCAAGGTCATATGGGGAAGGTGGTAGACCAGGCTGCCTAGCTACTAAAATAAAAGAACTAAGGGGACAGACCTATATTGTTGGAATAGAGTCCCGTGAGGGACTGTTGTATCATGACATCCAGACATCACAACACAATTTATGAAGTACTACTATTACTTATATGGGCCACGAGAAACTGCAAATGATGCAGAAACTGCCTCATACCTTGACGAGATAGCAATGGGATGGCTTTCCCTGGGCAAGAGGGAATTCTTAGTACAACCAATCACACTAGAAGAAGTACGGGAAGCCATATCTTTACTGCCGAATAAAAAGGCATCAGGTAGTGATGGGATTTCTAGTGATTTTTATAAGGAGTACGCAGATTTATCGGCCTTGCATCTCCACGCGATGAATACAGAGGCCTATGATTTTAAACCATTACGCTATCGCTGCTAATAATGAAACACTGCTGCTCGTTAGTTTAACTTTCTAGCTTGTTAGAGCATTTTTCGCTTTTTTAACATTTCGATTGGATTGTATTGTATTTGTGCAATTTTATCCTCTCCATCCCCCCCATGTCCACACTGCTCGCACTTTAAAAATTAACCCCACAAGACTCACCATTTGGGTGTGTTACACGCGGTTTCTGCTCCCGACTGCCATCTTGGGTGTGTGTTGTTGACGCTCCCAGGACGCCTCTGGGGTTAGCGTTCTAGTGGCTACTCGAGTTACCTGGCAAACTCTATTTAGGGGACCATATGTTTGCGCAGGGTCTACAGAGAGGACCATTACGCTATCGCTGCTAATAATGAAACACTGCTGCTCGTTATTTTAACTTTCTAGCTTGTTAGAGCATTTTTCGCTTTTTTAACATTTCGATTGGATTGTATTGTATTTGTGCAATTTTATCCTCTCCATCCCCCCCCATGTCCGCACTGCTCGCACTTTAAAAATTAACCCCACAAGACTCACCATTTGGGTGTGTTACACGCGGTTTCTGCTCCCGACCGCCATCTTGGGTGTGTGTTGTTGACGCTCCCAGGACGCCTCTGGGGTTAGCGTTCTAGTGGCTACTCGAGTTACCTGCCACACACTATTTAGGGAACAGTATGCAAGCGCGCAGCGTCGCGCCGGAGGAGCGCCAGAGGAAAGCCCGTCTGGGCCCGTCCGGGCCAAGACGGGCCTAGGGCCGGTCATTATGCCCGTTATTCCATCCGTGCAGGGTAGCCTCATTAGGTATACCACGACTGACCTCTTGGCATTGCGACCACCGAAATCGGATACATGTGGGTACACGGCGAAGGACGGGCAACCATTCGTAAGTTGCAAGGTGTGTAGCCTAAGGCTTGGGGCCCATAAGGCCAGAAAAAAGTTAGATTTTGGTCTGTTGAATTGTAGGTCACTTCCCTGTCACTCCACGGAAATCAACTCATTAATTCTGGACTATGATCTTGATATTTTATTTCTAACGGAGACATGGATCACGCCCACTTCCGGCCCTGATATGGTCCGAGCCCTCCCGCCGGGATTTGTGATTTTTCATGTCGACAGACCCATAGGGCGGGGAGGGGGTATGGCTATACTGTACAGGGATACGCTCAGTTGTAAAGCACAGGAGACAGGGGTTAAGGACTGCGAAAGTTGTCAATTCTCCCTCCGGCTGTCCCCTACGGTCGCTATCTCAGGGCTCCTTGTCTATCGCCCCCCCGGGGGCAGTGGCCGGTTTCATTGATTCATTAATGGAATCTGTTACCTGTCTAGCCTCCTCTTCTACGAATTTTATCGTGTTAGGAGATTTGAACCTTCATTTTGAGGACTCAATGGACTTGCCGGCTACTGACCTGCAGTCTGACTTGGGAGCTATGAAGATGAGACGAATTAACTCAGGTGCGACCCATGTAAAGGGCCACCTGCTTGATCCAATTTTTTCAAATATGGAGCAGCTAACCGCACTACCTCCCCTTGCCCTACCGTGGACAGACCATTTTATGGTCTTAGCCAGTTGGGCTCCGGCGGGTTGGGAGTTCCCCACACCCAGGACCTTTAGGACAGATAGAGCTTGGTCGAGGCCTCCCCATGGATAAATGGGTGGCCCATTTGGAGTCAACATGCCCCCAAGGGGGGTCTGACCCGGTGGATTCGGACGCCAGCTTGGAGAGCTGGTTGAGTAGCTCCTTAGACGTCATTCTTCCAAAGAAAAAGATGCTCATCAGGGATAAGAGAGCGGGCTCGGCCCCATGGTATTCTCCTGAGCTAAGGGAACTGAGAAAGAGCTGCAAAAGGTTAGAACGGGGGTGGAGGAAGGACTGGGGGATAACAAGTAGGAACAAGTATCGCTTAGCCATGAGATTGTATAAGAACGCGATAAGGGAGGCCAAGATCAAATACTTCGACGAGAGAATTTGTAAAGCCACCTGCTCCTCGAGAGAGTCCTTCAAAGTGATGAAAGAATTGCTAAAAACCCCCGACCCACCGGTTATTCATGACAACGCCCAAGAGAAATGCCTGGTGCTGGCTACTTACTTCATTTCCAAAATTGAGACCATCTTACGCTCACTCCCCCAGCTAATCGCAGTGGCAGAGCCAACTGTTCAGTACAGGGTAGGAGCAGTGGAGTTGGACCTTTTTTGCCCTGTGACGGCGGAGGAAGTACTGAGTGTGCTTGGTAAATTGAAGAGTGGCTCCCCTAGGGACCCTGTCCCGATGCGATATTTAAAACAGGTTGCGACGACCATAGTGGCCCCAGTGACCGAGTTGATCAACCTGTCGCTATCGCAGGGAGTGGTGCCACCGGGATGGAAAGGAGCGGTCGTTAAGGCCCTCCTGAAGAAACCGAGCCTTGACCCCACTGACCTGGCTAATTTTAGGCCGATTTCTCTGCTCCCCGGCGTGAGTAAGATAGCTGAAAGACTGGTCAACTATCAACTATCGAATTTCTTGGAGGCCAATGGCCGGTTACGGGACTCCCAGATGGGATTCCGTCCTTGGCAGGGCACAGACACCGCCCTTCTTGCCGTGGTGGAGGAAGCCAGGTGCATTCTGGATTCAGGAGGGTCAGTGGCAGTGATCCTCCTGGACCTGAGTGCGGCTTTTGACACCGTAAACCATCAGGTATTACTCCGGAGGCTGGAAGGGCTAGGTGTCATAGGGATGGCTCTGAGATGGCTTGCCTCCTTTTTAGGAGGACGGTCATTTGAAGTTTAGGAAGGAAAGGAGAAATCTCCCCCCTTTGCCCTCCAGTGTGGGGTTCCTCAGGGCTCGTCGTTGAGCCCTACTTTATTTAATGTATATATGGCCCCCCTGGAGGATGTGGTGTCTCCGTTCGGCTTTAACATCATTAGCTACGCGGATGATACGCAGATGGTGGTGGGGCTCTCTCAGTTAGAGAAGCAACCAGTGGTGCTCCATTCCTGTCTGGAGGAAGTGTTTAGGTGGATGTCGAACTCATCCCTTAAACTGAGTGGCTCAAAGACCGAGCTTATGATCTTGGGTCAATCCTCCTTCTCTCTGTCCCCTAGCAGCTGGCCTGACTGCATGGGAGATCTTCCCAGCCCGAAGAAGGAGATTAAGAGCCTGGGGGTGTGGCTGGAGCAGGACCTGACGTTTAGAACACACGCCAAAAAGGTCGCGGGTGTATGTTTTGGTATGCTCCGGTCTGCCCGCAGGATTCTGTCACTCCTCCCTGAGACATCCGGTAAGCTGCTTATACAGGAGCTCATTATTTCGAGGCTGGATTACAGCAATGCACTCTTTTTGGGCGCGCCGGAATCTACTTTCAAGAAGTTGCAGCAGGTGCAAAACGCAGCGGCCAGACTGTTGACCAATGTCCCCAGAAGGCAGTCCGCCAAACCGGCACTGAAGGCGCTTCACTGGCTTCCGGTGCGGGAAAGAGTAACCTTCAAAGCACTCTGCATGGCACAGAAGAGTCTGCAGGGGAAGGGTCCAGCGATCCTGAGGAATATGATCCAACCCTATAAAGCAGCAAGAGCCCTTCGCTCGGATCATAAATTCCTCCTCCAGGCTCCTAGAGTAAGGCGAGCCCGCACCGGAGGGAGAAGGTTCTCAGTGAATACAGCCTCCGCTTGGAACTCGCTCCCGCTCGTGCTTCGGGCAGAGATCAGCACTCTGTGTTTTCGCAAACTATTAAAAACTCATCTTTTCCCAGTCTAGTGGCTCATGTGTTGGCGGCGGTTGATCTATGGACAGCGCTGGGATGCTCAAGGGTAACCGTGCGCTATATGAAACTCCATATATTATATAATATAATAATAAAGCCAGGAAAGAATGCAGTACAATGCGAATCATATCGACCGATATCATTACTAAATATTGACACTAAAATACTGGTGGAAATTATTGCCCTTAGACTACAACCACTACTCCCAGCAATGGTACTGCCGGACCAATCGGGTTTTGTTCCGGATCAATCCACCTCACACAATCTGCAAATGCTATTCGCAGATCTACATCAATTGAACCACTTGATTAAGGCAGCAGCAGTTCTGTTAGATGCTGCTAAACCCATTGATTCTATACAGTGGGAATATATGTTCACTGTGCTGCACCGAATGGGGATACGCAGAGCTATTTCACAGTGGATAGGCCTGCTGTATACAGACCCAGTGGCTAGATTGTATGTCAATGGCAATACATCGTCTTTGTTGAAGATCTGCAGAGGAAAGCTAAAAGGATGCCCACTGTCATCGATCCTATTCACTATAGCATTAGAACCCTTAGTATGTAGTATACATCAAAAACATGCAGAAGTGGCACAGGTATTTCACTGACGCCACTTGCTATCTCCCTTTAAGCACACAAAATGGTGTTGTATGTCCATGACCCGGCCACCAAATGAACTCCCTTCATATGCGAATATATAAAATATGAGCGATTCTCAGATCTGAATATAAATTGTGACAAATCAACAATATTTCCCCTCACACAATATGCTGTACGACAGGCACTGGCCTTCCCCCTTGAGTGGAGCACAGAACCGGTCAAATATCTTGGAGTATGGAGCCATAGGGATCCCGATATCATCATTAGACAGAACTATGGTCAGGCACTCTCAAGGCTTGAAAACCAGGTGGCAACATGGGTAAGAATCCCTAAGTCACTAGCTGATAGAGTAGCAGTTATGAAAATAGTTGTACTGTCTTGTTTCCGATATTTATTCATAAACATCCCTATCATCTTACCCAAAGCCTTTTTAAAACATTGAGATCCCATTTTATAAGACTTGCCTGGGCAGGAGAATAGACCCGGTGTTGGGAACTGCTCACCAGGCCCTATGAACAAGGAGCCTTTGGCGCCCCAGATATGCACTTCTACTATTAATGCGCACAGGCACATTTTGCCCACTATTGGTACTCTCCCCCCACATACTTGCCACACATAGCCATAGAAAATGGCACATAGCCAATACCACTTAAAGCCATATTACCATATGCACGGCCGCAAGACCCCAGAATAGAAATTAACATGATAAACAGTACTACAAAGGCCTGGCAGAAACTGAACATAAGGGTAGGAAAATCACCGCTACATGCACTGGCAATGCCATTATTATACCACCTAGCCATCTCCATCACACAGGAACCTAGGGCACTTGACATATTAGCAGAAGCAAGATTGGTGACGATGGGGGATGTCTTCCCAGAGGGAAAGTTTATATCGCTGGACACTGTTTTGCTAACACAACGTAGCACTCCACTCATAGTGTTTACCTATCACCGGCTCTAATATGATTTGAATGCCTTATATCCGCAATTCCTAGAAGCACCACCCACATTGGGGCTGCTACAAAATATAATTACTTGCAGCTCACAAAAACGATTAATAACTAGGTTGTATATCTCTGCACAAAAAAGACGCGTCCTCCAATCAGATCAGACTTTTAGATAAGTGGAATACTGTGCTAGATACCCCGCTATATCTGGAGGGCTGGAAATTTTACTGCACCCTCACTGGCCATCTAACAGCCAACTGTAATTTAAGAATTATACACTTCAAATACTTACAGCAGCTATATTACATTCCACTACAATTATATAAATATGGACTGGGTTAATCCGCCCAGTGTAGGCGCTGTGGCGCACCTGACGCAGATGTTATGCATTTGCCCTGGACATGCGATGAGGTGCACCAATTCTGCACACAGGTAGGCCAGGCCTTATCGGAGATAGTGATGGAGCTGGTGGACTCCACACCTTTGCCTTCTAGAACTTGTCAACTCTATACAACCCCATAATCGTAAATTAGTGGCGATGACTCTGTGACTGGCAAACAGGAGGGTATCACTGAATTGGGGGAAAAAATGATGCTTAAATTTGACCAATGGCTAGTTGATGTGGCGTATTGTAGGGGCCAATTAGACATATATGCAGAAGAATTACTGGTGACATCATGACCTAAGAATATATGGGCACCGTTTACAAAGTATCTAATAGCAAATTCATCCGCGGACTAACTGGAGTGACCCAGCATTGTGGCTATCCTGCATATCTAAGTCAATGACACTGAATGTGAAGAGCCTTTGACATATGTGTTAAATATATTATCTACAAGATGTGATGACACTGTGTTCAAAATGTTATGTATTTTGTACTGGAAAACCATGAATAAATACAACTTTAAAAAAAACTACAGCCTAGTCTCTTTCTCCTCGATTTCAGAGCCTTAGGTTGACCTCTGACACATCAGTCTCTTCCTCTGGGATCCCCCTCTACCACAGCCTAACCTCTCCCTCAGCTACCCTTCCCCTCTTCATCTTCACTGCACCCACCACCACAGTCTCTTGCCTTTCTTTGAAAGTGAAAATTGCCAATGGTTAGACTCAACCAGTGGCAGGTTTAAAGTAAGATTGACAGACAGCCATGTGTGTTGATGGGGTCTGGATAGGAATAAGAGTGGGAAGCGCTTGTGATCGTGGGAGCAGGGTTGGTGTACTTATCTTTTTTAAACTAGGCCTCCGCTGATATACACGTCTCACTGCCAGAGCACTGTTGGGAGTGTGCTATTTCCAACGCACTAAAACCTGTGAAGAAAACAAGTTACTTACCTGTAACTGTAGTTCTCCAGTATTGGACCTTTCATAGATTCACATGCCTGAATCATTCCCCGTCGTCGAGACGGGAGTCTCCGGTACATAAAAAAGCATTGCTTAGTAGTATAGCAAACTGAAAAAAGGCCTAGGCCCATTTTCCTTTGCAACCCATAACCTTCGTTATGTAAAAAAGGACTAAACTTGTCCCTGAACCAATCAGAGCCTCTCACCCTCTAGAACACTCCTGAGAGAACATTCTGCCCCTCAGATTTTCGTGCACTTGTGCAATAACACTCTTTGTGCCAAATCCGAGGTGAGGCTCTCAGGGGAGGAGGGTGGGTTGCATGTGAATCTATGAAAGGTCCAATTCTGGAGAACTACAGTTACAGGTAAGTAACTTGTTTTCTTACTCCAGTATTGGAGCTTTCATAGACTCGCATGCCTGAATCAGAATAGCGAGCAGTACATAAATGCACATTTTTTGTTACCCAGAACCTGAAACTAGGGAACATATATAGCGTGATAAAGATGGTATCTGTAAAACCAAATTCCATATATCCAAAATCCCTTGCAAATGGCATCCAATACAATAAACAACAATAAAATGTGCAAAAGTAGACAATAAAGGAAGGAGGGATGGTAGAGAAGGCTCACCGTTACTGGATAAGGTTCCTCAGCACCGCTTCTCCCACCGCCACATCTCTCCCTGTGGCCGCATCCAAGCAGTAATGCCTGGTAAATATGTGCGTACTTGTCCAGGTCGCCGCCCTGCAGATATCCTGGATCGGTACTCCTGCAAATAGAGCAGTAGAGGTGGAGACTGCGCTTGTCGAATGTGCACGGACTCGTGCATTCAGAGGTCGACCAGCTGCCTGATGACAATACTCTATGGCACTGGAAATCCATCCGGCAATACCCCTTTTTGACAAAGGGAAACCCTTCCTGGGTGCGCTAAAGGCAACAAAAAGTTGTGAAGACTTGCGGAAAGGCTTAGTTTTCTGCAAATAGAACTTCAAACAACGCTGGACATCCAGTGAGTGGAGAGCTCTTTCCGCCGCTGTTGATGGTTGTGGAAAAAACCGTTTGAGAAATAATGGTTCGTTCAGATGAAAGTCAGTTGGAACTTTTGGAATAAATCTTGGATTAGTCCCGAGTATTATTCTGTCCTCTTTGAATTGCAAGAAAGGCTCCTGGACCGTGAGAGCCTGAATCTCTCCCACTCTCCTGGCTGAAGTGAGCGCAATGAGAAGCGCAACTTTCCACGATAGAAATTTCAGCTCTGCCCTTTGAATAGGCTCAAAGGGCTGTTTCATTAACTGGGAAAGAACAACGTTCAATTGCCAGGGAGGGGGTGGAGGTCTTATTGGAGGGAAAACTCGGAACAGTCCTTTCATAAATTGTTTGATGACTCTAGCAGACCACAGAGACGGACCAGAGGCAGTTCTTCTGAAGCGTGAAATTGCAGCCAGGTGTACCTTTATAGATGCATGAGCTAAACCTGACTTAACCAAAAGCAAGATGTATGGAATAATCTCGTGAGCTTCCGAAAGCAACGGATGAATGTTAGACCTCTTACACCATAAACAGAACCTCTTCCACTTCATCCGATATGTTTTGTTTGTACTGTCCGCTCTGGCTCTAGATAGAATCTCCCTGCACTCTGTAGGGATGTTCAGATGT
Organism: Triturus cristatus; assembly: GCF_964204655.1. Taxonomy (NCBI): domain Eukaryota; kingdom Metazoa; phylum Chordata; class Amphibia; order Caudata; family Salamandridae; genus Triturus; species Triturus cristatus. The sequence continues at coordinate 497,853,444 of NC_140588.1, forward strand.
TGAAATTCGCAGTATTCAGGAGCCAGGCTGCTAAATGCAGAGATTTTGGATCCGGATGAAGAACTTCCCCCTGGCACATCGTCAGAAGAGACGGTATCGGCTGCAGGCAAATCGGGCGCTCCTCTGACAGTAGAAGAAGCTCCGCAAACCAATGCTATCTGGGCCACCACGGAGCTATCAGGATTATTCTGCATGGTTCTTTCTTGATCTTCATAAGAACCTGCGGCGGGATGGGAATTGGAGGAAAGGCGTAGGCAAAGATGCCTGACCATGCCATCAAAAACGCATTCTCCCAAGATCCCCGTTGGGGAAGCCAGCTTGCGAAGAACTGGCATTTCTTGTTCTCCCTTGTCGCGAAGAGGTCTACTGTCGGAGTTCCCCAGTTCTGGAAGATGTTGCTCAAAATCTCGTTGTCGATCTCCCATTCGTGACAGACAGACTTTACTCTGCTTGGTGTTCTGGTCCCCTGGAAGATGTTCCGCTGTAATGGATACTTCGTGTCGTAGAGCCCATTCCCATATCAACTGGGCTTCTCGAGACAGGGAGAGTGATCTTGTTCCTCCCTGTTTGTTCAAATAGTGCATTGCTGTTGTGTTGTCTGTTCTTACCAACACAGCTGCACCTTGAATCCTTGGCAGGAACGCCAACAATGCTAAGCGGACGGCTCTGAGCTCCAAGAGGTTGATATGCAATTGCTGTTCTTTCAATTTCCAGCGACCGCTGACCTGCAGATCCTGAAGGAATGCTCCCCAGCCTTCCAAGGATGCATCTTTCATAACCACTAAAGGAGCTGGATGAGTCAGGAAAGAAAGACCCTGCGAGATGTTTCGATTCCGGGTCCACCATGTTGCCGCGTGGGTCATGATCGGCGTCACTTTGAGTATATCTTCGAAGGATCCTGTCGCTTGATGCCAATGAAGATCCAGCTGCTCTTGTAACGGACGCATCCGTAGTCTGCAGAAAGGTACGAGGGGAATGCAAGATGACATCGTTCCCAGCAATGACTTGTACTGAAAGAGACTTTCTTTTTATAAACGGCTGGGATAGAGATATTATTCCCCGCTGTCTTTCCTCGGAGGGGAATGCTCTGTTTACCTCCGTATCCAGAATTGCTCCCAAGAAAGTGATATTTCTTGACGGTTGCAGAGTTGACTTCTCCTCGTTTAGAGTGAGGCCTAATCTGGCAAATAGTTCTACGCAAGCCCCTGTTGACAACCGGGCTGACGCTGCCGATGGAGCCTTGACTAGCCAGTCGTCGAGGTAAGGAAATACTTGGTGTTTCTGTCTCCTTAGAACCGCTGCCACTGGAGCCAGGCATTTTGTAAAAATCCTCGGGCTGATTTCAGACCAAAAGGAAGCACCTTGAATTGGTAATGATCTTCGGCCACCACGAACCAAAGGTACTGCCTGTGTGAAGGATAGATTGGGATATGAAAATACGCATCTCGTAAGTCCAGTTTGGTCATATAATCCCCTGGGTTTAATAGCAGCAGAATATCCTGGAGGGAGATCATTCTGAAGGATTGATCCTTGAGGTAAATATTTAGGGATCTGAGATCCAAAATGGGGCGCCATTGAAGAACGTTTTTCTAGATCAGAAAAAAACGGGAATAAAACCCCCTTCCTCTCTGGGAATTCGGTACCGGTTCTATTGCGCCCTTTCGGAGCATTGTCCGAATTTCTTGACGCATCTGATGTAAATACTTGACCTCTTGATATCTTGGTGGTGTACAAGGAGGGATTTCCAGAAACTCTAGAGTATGACCGAATTGTATTATGTTGAGGACCCATTGGTCCGTCGTTATTTGCTGCCAATTTTGAAGATGATAGGAAATTCTTCCACCCAGGGGAATATGCGACATATGAGGAATAGGTGTCACCAGACTGTCATTGCCTCCGGGTGGTGTCTTTCCCTTGGCGACCTCCTCGACCTCTAGGAGTAGATTTTGTGAAACCTCCTGTTTGTCTCTGGGAATATTGTTGATATGGCTGAGATGAGTGGAGTAGGAAGAATACCGGCCTTGTTGATAACCCCCTCTATAAGAGGTTTGGCCGCTACCTCTTGAGCCACGAAAAGGACCTTTTCTATATTGTAATGTTCCCAGAGATTTCGCTGTTTCCGTATCCTTCTTGATACTCTGTAAGGCCTCATCAACATGCTTCCCAAACAGATCTTCTCCGTTGAACGGAAGATCCAAGATCTTATTCTGGACTTCAGGCCTAAAAGATGTTGCTCTCAACCATCCTTGTCTGCGCAAAACAGCTGCTCCTCCCAAACATCTGAAGGCCGTGGTCGCAATGTCCATTGCGCAATCTATGACTTCAGCCGAAGTCCTTTCACCTTCTTGGAGGATTTTCCTGGCTTCTTGTCTGTCAGCCTCAGGTATGCTGTCTATGTATGGTGATAGGTCGCACCACATTTGCCTATCATACCTGCCCAGGATGGCTAGGGCATTTGCCACCTTGACCAGAAGGGCAGACATGGACGAAAACCTCTTCCCTGCATCATCCAAGCGCCTAACCTCTCTGTCCGGTGGCGCTGAAATTGGAGCGGACGGATTCCTTCATTATTGTTGCGCCGCTTGAGTTATAACGGAGTCTGGTTTGGGGTGACCTAATAAACAAGCCGGAGCATCCGAAGGAGCTTTGTATTTTTTGTCCAGTCTAGCAAGCACCGGAGTAACCGTTGCCGGCGTCTCCATAACTTTGAGACCTTCTTCCCATAGATGACTCACAATTGGAAGAGATCTAACCGTCTTGCGAAATGGCTCTTTGAAATCATATAAAAAGCATTCTGCTTTATCCGATGACATATTGAGCGCAAATCTCTGCGCGGCTCTCTCCATCAGATTATGGAACCCTCCAATGTCCTCCGGAGGAGAATCCACAGGCCTCGGTGAAGGAGATGAAGGGGACGGAATCAGATAATCATCCCATTCCTTACTAGGTTCTGTTATCTCCCCCTTCTCCTGCTCCTCATCGTCAGATGTGTCTAGAACTGGTTGCGGTAATGGTGATATTGGCACAGGAACCGGTACCTCTTGTCTTCGCACCAGTGTACACGGAACAGAGTGCGACGTAGCCACTGGAATCCTTTGGGTAGAATGAGGTAAAGGATGCCTCCTCTTATAGTCGTCCAATATGAACTGCAAATCCGTCAGTAGAGAAGCTGGAACACTCACCATCTCTTCCTGATCATGTTGTCGGGGGCGGTCCTGATAACCCCCATAATCATCCTCCCAGTCATCTTCCTGACATTTAACGTGTAACTGAGAGGGGCTACTTGCATAACCAAAAGGACTCTCATTATCATCCTCCCGCGAGTCCTCCTCCTCCAACAAGTGGGATGGAACCAGAGGCGTTACCTTACTAGGAGATGTAATGTCCGGGGTAATCCTTCTTTTCCTGGCAAAATCCCGTTTTTCTGGGGGTTTTCCCTTGTCGACGAGCCCATCGACGAGATTGCCATAGTAACCGCCGACGACACCGTCGTCGCCGATGCAGCCGTCGACGCTGTAGTCATCGTTGCCGTTTTCGTCGTTGACGATGCAGTTGTCACTGGACGTAGTTGTGGTCGTCGTCACTGTCGTCGTCGACGCTCTCGTCGTCGACACTGACGAGGGTACAGGTTTAATAATGACCTTTATTTCACTTTTCTTCGTCGACGACGCTACTTTCTTCGTCGACGATCCCGTCGACGATGCAGATTTTTCTAATTTCTCTTCAGGCGAAGTAGAAGCTGGTTTTTTAAGCGTATGTTTAATTTTAAGGGGTGATTTTGAAGGTTCTGAACTTGTCTTCTTTGAATGCTTTATCCCTGAAGCATGACCCTTACTCTCCTTTTCCTTAATTTGAGGAGATCTTGAGGGACTGCGCTCTGAAGACCCAGATGTGATCTTTTTGAGAGCCTTCTCAGGTTTCTCCCCTGAGGTATGAGCCTGAGGAGATCTACCTCTCTTCTGAGACCTCCTTGAAACAGTTGACGCCTCATCACTGTCACTGGACACGACGTCCTTCCTGGTCTTAAGTTTTTGGAGCCAAATTAACAGTCTGCCTTCACGATCCCTCAGTCTTATTAGAAAAGGTATGACATACCTTACACTCCTTCGCCTGGTGGTTTGGGTAAAGGCAGTATATACAATCTTTATGAGGATCGTCAGTATATAACCTCTTCTTTGAACAGGTGGCACAGGCTCTAAACAAGCCCTTCTTCTCCTTATCCGCCATTCTCCAAAAGATGATGTAGAAAAATCAGTTGAAAAATCTCCTCAATCTAGAACCAACTGTAAATTTTGAGCAGAGCTCAAAGGAGACTCCCTAGCACAACGTGCAGTAGAGAATCTGAGGGGCGGAAGGTTCTCTCAGGAGTGTTCTAGAGGGTGAGAGGCTCTGATTGGTTCAGGGACAAGTTTAGTCCTTTTTTACATAACGAAAGTTATGGGTTGCAAAGGAAAATGGGCCTAGGCCTTTTTTCAGTTTGCTATACTACTAAGCAATGCTGTTTTATGTACCGGAGACTCCCGTCTCGACGACGGGGAATGATTCAGGCATGTGAATCTATGAAAGCTCCAATACTGGAGTAAATATAGTTTTCACACAGGTCACTGCAATAGGTGAATTAAACCACTGTTCTATCTCCGTATGTCTGAAACTTGTGACCAATACATTATACACACTTCTCTGCAGTGGGTGCATTAACCCACTGAGCTTTCTCAGTGAGATTCAAATCAGTAACCTGCAGGGTAATTCTAACATTAAAAATAACCTGTTTTATATATATAGCTAATTATAGTGCACTGCTGAATTTTATAACTGCTGCAAATAACAGGTGCTACTACTGTACTGACCACAGGGGATGGAAGACTAAAATGGCCTTCCCGGAATTTAAACTCCGGAACTGCAGATCACCGCTTCTTTAGCTATAAGTGTTTAACTCAATGATTCATCATGCCGGCTCACAATTGGAGACTTGTAGAGTAAACATGTAACTCTACATTAGCTGCATTAACGCCATGTGATATTTCTCTCTCATTTGACCCTGCAACGCACAAAAACAGTACATTTTTTGGAAGTTTAAAAATAGTTTCATTCCATTCTCCTTTCCCTACACTCCTCCTCTTTCCCTGGTTTCAAGATCATAATCCTTTGTGTCTGTAGTGTTACCTTTCGGCACTTTTCCATTATTTTTTCTCATCCCTCTCTTTATTATTCTTCTTCAAGTATGTCATTCTGCATTCTACTTATCTAGCTCTGCAAGCTTTATTTCAAGATCCATTTCTCCTTCCATCTCTCAACCTTTTGTCTGTTTTTGCTATCTCTTTCCGTGTGGGTTTCCCCCTTTCTCTCTTTTTCTATCTCTCTTTTCTACCATGCTTTCTTTCCGTTTCTTTTATCCTTGCTCTTTCATTTCTATCTCTCTATCATATTCTGTCGGAGTCTTCCATCCTTTCCCCCTAATTTCCTCCCTTCCCTTGTATTTCTGCCCCCTCAAGTGCATTAATAAGTGATGGGTGTTGTATAATGATCTTGGAAGAGAAGCTGTTTTTAAACTCAGAGACCTCTTTGCAGACGACACAGGGCTGTAGTAGCACATGAGAGGCTGAGCGTAGACACAGATGATAGGGGTCTGATAGACAAGCCTGGCTTGGCTGTAAGCCCGTGCCAATGACAGTTCGTCTATGGACCCAACACTGCTAACAATCAGGAAGAGGTGACCGAAAGATGGACCAATAACAGCAGGGCTACCTAATGTGTCAGTGAGGCGCTCTCTGCTGTATGCCACGTGGATGGGGTGTTTTGGCGTGCTGTCATTCCGCGCTAGCAATTAGCCGACTGGCTCAGCTTTGATTGGCTGGTATATATGTGGGAGCATCCTTCTTGGATAGCTGCCCTGGGCCCACCTATTAGCCTCTTGTGGAGGGCACGGCACCAAGACTCAGAAGCAGTCTACACGTGACCCAGAGAGCTCCAACTTTATGCTTAATAGGAGCGTTCCCATCATATGATCTAACAATAATTATCCATAATGTACCAAGCTACAGTAGGTTACAGATCAATTGGACCTTTCTGAGAAAAAAAACACTTTTAGTCAAATGTGTGTACTTTCTTTCCTTGACCTGCACTTTCAGATGTTTGCATAACTGAAGTTACTACCTCCCAGAAGGGGAACCTCGGATGTGTGGTCACTCTCCCAAATTAGATTGTTTTTATGAAAAGTAAAGTTCTGCTGATGCAGCAGCAGCTAAAAGTGGCATAAACCACAAACCAATCCTTATACAAATAGGAAAAACGATTATTTGACTTTTCCCTTTTTTAGCTAGCTTAGTAAGTCTTACAGGCTTTGCTCAAGTTTTTAGCCAGACAAAAACTTCCCTCACTGAAAGTAGTGTATGATTTAAGACTGCAGAATAAAGATTTTAATTATTGAAGTGTAAATGATAATCATGACAATAAGAAAAATACATGGTAACCTTAAGAAACCATTGGACATCTTAATCGATATTGCATTCTTTGAATTATTCCTGACACCAGAACTCTATTACTGTGAATGCACAGTGAACTACAACAAACATCTTTACGTTATATGGAAATTTGTCATAGAATGATCTTTATTTAAACGAGATAGTAGATATAATCCCTTTATATTTCAGTGCTTAAGGCAAAGCATCTACAAGTGGTAAAATATGATGTGGTGATATAATGCCAATGCAAATGATGTTATGAGTGTTCACTCAGGGCCCAATTCCTCGAGATTTTGTGGGAAAAAGCTACAAATCTACTCACTTGTTATTTTTCTCATGTTTGGCGTAATTTTCCATGGTGTAGTAGCAGAAAATTATGGTTTGAATATCGTATTGCCAGAATATTGGATAATGAATAATATCTGGAGTTAAAATATTGTTAGAAAGTATTTTTTTTCTTGGGTATGTAACACTGTCAAGTAGAACAGTTTGATTTAGTATTGTGGGAAATAACATTGTTTTATTGACTGTTTTTGTGTGTTTTGTGTTAGATGTATGCAGTATTTATAGTTAGTTTAGCGTTATGGTTATTTTTGGAGGGAGTATACATTTGGCGGCTGCGGGTTAAATTAGGGCTTTGGGTGAGTATTGTGGTTGTTGTTGGAATTGTTTTTGAAGTTCAAGTTTTTCACTTTCATCTTTATTTTTCGGGGTCCAGGTAATTTTTGGGTTGTGCGGTTGTAGTAGAGATTTGGGAGGATGTTGTGGTTATTGTTGAGATTATGTCTGGGTTTCAGGAATACTTTCCATGTTCAGGTAATTTTTTTGGGGTGTCTGGGTTATACTAGCATCATTGGTATGATGTGGGTGCTGGTGTAAGTTTCTGGTGTCATTTTCGTAAGCAGTTGGTGGTGCTTTTTAGGTCTCGCCTACACAGCGCGCATGTGCTGCATAGGAAAAAGACCTTTAGTAATCGGCACAGGTTTTCGTCCAAAAACGTGCACGCGTTGCATTGCCTCCAATGGCAACGCGTGCACGTATGGCGATTCCCTTGCAGGAGCGAGCTTTTTCGCCATGTGTTATCAATTATCTCTCCTGGCGCCGCTCGCTGCCGCAAGGGAATCGCTTTCACTTTTGCCGCGGCGGCATTAAGCTGATTTTATTTATAAATGTTCGCTTTTACTTTTCCCGCGGCTTTAAGTTGACTTTGTTTATAAATGTTCACTTTCACTTTTCCCGCGTCTTTCAGTTGACTTTGTTTATAAATGTTCGCTTTCACTTTTGCCGCATAAATGTTGAAAGCGAGTTTCCCCTTCTTCAGAATCCTGCTTTTCTTTCCATTTTGCTGCGCACTTGTTTGTAATGCTACGGCTTTAAGCGCAGGTTGGCAATGGGAAAGCAGATTAAATCCTTCAATCGAGATGGCTTAGTTTTCAATGTCGGCAGGAGCTTGAACCTTTCCGATCAATTGTGCTCCTGTTCCTCTAACATAAGGAGATCTCATTTTCAGACTCATTGCTTTACTCGGCTGCTCTCTGCCTGAACACGTTTACAAGCACCCAGCACGCTGTCTGCATATGAAGTGTTCATATGACCATCTGGTTTTGTAAGCTTTCTACCAAGATCCCCGGTAGTGGAAGCTGAGGTGTGTATGAAGATGTTTCACCAACACCAATTAAGCACTGTGTCCAGAGCTCGCGCACATTCTAAATTCCCCCCCAAAAAAACTGCGCATTTTGTCATTCACTCCCCTGCTTCCTGCACTCTCGCTAACTTTAGTGCATATCTGTGACACTTCTCAATAAAACACAGGCTGATACTGGTAAAATGTGCCCCAAACCTAGCTCCTCTGTATCCAGCAACAGGCCACGCAAAATGGAACACTTACTTGCACCATGGCACACAGTGTTTTAGAAGTGCATGGAGCTCGCGCTCAATATGTATTACCCTCTGTTTCTTTGTAAAATACGTTGCCATAGAAGCGCATGGAGCTCGCGCACATGTTAACTCAAACAAAAATAAACCCACAGCGCATCTTTTCGTTCACTCTCCTGCCTCCTGCAGTGTCGCGGACTCGAGTGCACATGCTGAACATCTCTTAGCAAAACACAGGCTGATATTGGCAAAAAGTGCCCCAAAACCCACTCCGTTGTAGCCAGCAACAGGGCCCACAAAATGGAACATTTACTTGAACCATGTTACACAGTGTTTTGAAGCCGGTGGATCGCGGTGCTTAGCACTGGCATTTAATAACAGAGGTTGCTTTTATTTACACCGAGGATGGCATGATGCAGCGTCCGCCTCAGAAGCCCTTCCATTCCAGGCGGATTTACTTCGCTCGGACAGCCTGGGCAGATCGATTGGGAATATTCACCTGCCCATTAAGTTGGGGCAAATGGAACACTTACTTGCACCATGGCACAGAATGTTTTAAAGCGCCTAAAGTGCGCGCACAACATATAATACCAGCGTTTAATTGGAGCCGGTGGTTCACGGTGCTTAGCAGCGGTATTTAATAATTAACACTAGTGTTGCTACGGCTTTAATCGCAGGTTCGCAATGGGAAAGCAGATTAAATCCTTCAATTGAGATGGCTTAGTTTTCAATGTCTGCAGGACCTTGAACCTTTCCGATCAATTGTGCTCCTATTCCTCTAACATAAGGAGGTTCCATTTTCAGAGTCATTGCTTTACTCGACTGCTCTCTGCCTGAACACTTTTCCTAGCACCCAGCACGAAGTGATGAAGTGTGCATATGACCATCTGGTTTTGTAAGCTTTCTACCTTTCTCATTATATCTTTAGCTCAATAAATGCATCTCTAACTCTATCACTCCCTATGAATAAATACCTCTATCTCACTAGCTAACTCTCTCTTAAAAAATACCTCTCTCACTAACTAACTGACTTAAACTCACACACTTATAAACAAACTGCCCCTCACTAACTCACTCACACTAAATCACTATATATCTCAATAACTCGCTCGCTTATCGATAGTCACTAACAAATAAAAAAAACTCTCTAACAATAACTCTCAATTTCTAACTGTCTTCCAACACTAAATATATAAAAATATCTCTAACACACTAGCTCTCACAACACAACATCTGTAATAATCCATCTAACATTAAGTACCCCTCTACTACCACTCTTCAACCTCTCTACTAGCCCTCTTTTACCCCTCTACTACCCCTATAATACCCCACTTCTACCCATCTTCTAACCCTCTACTCATTAACTACCCCTTTACCACTCTATCACTCCTCTACCCCTCAAATATCGCTCTACCCCTCTTCTACCCCTCTTCTACCATTCGACCCCTATACCCATCTACTACCCCTCTACCTCTTTACTACCCCTCTACCCCTCTACTACCCCTCTACTAGCCCTCTATCCCTCTACCCCTCCACTATCCCTCTTCTACCCCTCTACTAACACTAACCCTCTACCCTTCTACCCTCTTCTACCCCTCTACTACCCCTATACCCCTCTACCACAACCAGATCATTACATAACACATAGAAATAAAACAATAAATACAGCATACACCCCACATAATACCACTCACTGTAACAAAATTACTTCTAAAAAATCACTTAAGGTCCCAAAAGCGAGACCTATTGGCTATGCCAATGCTCGTTAAATATGGTATTGGTAACCATGTGCACTGGAATTTTTTTAACAATATTGTTTCAGTATTTTTCTGGTTGCCTTGGTAGATGTATGGCTTTGGATTTTATTTCTTAACTAATTTCTGAGATAGGCTGTGGTTGGCTGTATTCTCTGGTTTTCTCTATAGTTTGTTTAATGGTTGCTGAGCTACAACAACATTTAAAGGAAGAATATTTTACATATTTCCGCAGTTTCATGTTGTTGTAAGAGTTTTTTTTCAAATGTGCATCCATTGAAGGTGGGCACTATTTTCACCTTTGTGTGAGGTTATTTGGGTAGCCATGTGTTTTTCTTTTATCTGAAAAGAATAAGGGTGGATATGTATTATTTATTTGAGGTAATGATATTATAATTTTATTTGGTGCTTAGTCCAAGGGTTTATGAAGGTCAAAGTTATATTTTTACCTCCGATACCTTGAATCTTCTTTTAAGTTATGCTTTGCTGCAGGTTAGTTACTCCAAACACAATGGCCCTCATTACAATGTCAGGCGGACTGTTGCAGGGAAGGAATCGTCCGACCATAGGTCAGCGGTTCCAACACCCTAATTTGGATGCAACCGCTGAAAACGCCCGAAGCACAAGCTTCCACTGAAAAACGGAGTTGGTAAACACTCCTGCACCCAGTGGCCTCCCACACGGTGTAGGGATGTTGAGAGGGCAGGCCAATATGGGGAAGGCCAGGAAAGTCAGTTTCCGACAGCCAATACGTGTTGGAAAGGCCGACATGGATTGATTGTCTGAAAGTGACATTGTAATCCCGATGACGGAGCTCAGCCTGGCTCTGCCATCATTGAAGGGACTACTATTCCGCTCCTCATCCGACGGGCTCACATATACTGTCGTCAGAGGAGCGGAATCCCCTTGCGGTTTTCCCTCAGACTGCTGTAATCAGGAAAACCTCAGGACATTTAATTCGGGCCCAGTGTGTTTTACTTCTAGATCTCCTCATTGTTCCCAGACATTAAGAAGGTAGTTTGAGATTTCTGAAGGAGGAAAGAAAGAGAGAAAGAGTGCTATGTTGTTAAGTTATTTAATTATGAGTTTATTTAGTATTGGTAGTCTGTAGTGTTTTACCCTATTTTGACATTTAAAAAATAGACTGTATTGTCGATAAGTGGCAGGGCTGTTTAATTCTTGGAATAGCAAAATCAGTTTGCTCCCTTTCCTTCAAAATGTGCTTTATAGAGCAAGGAAGAAATTATATTTCTCAAATTATGTTTTTTGATTGTTAACATAGTTATTTTTTAAATTTTTTTGTAACTATGTTCAGTTTTGTACGTGGTACTTTTCTCTGTATAGTGTGATTTTTTTTGATTGGTTGTAAAGTTTTGCATTTTTTATTAGTTAGTGTAGAAATTAAAGAAATATGTTGTGCTGGTTGGAAATCGTGCATGTCTGTTTTTTCATAGTGGTATTACAATATTTCTATGAATAATATGTTGGTTCTCAATATTTTGATTCTCTAGACACGATTTAAGAAATTCGAAATGTTATGCTCGATGGTTTGGATGTAACTGCTGCATGACTTTGTTATTCTCAATATTGTGTCATACAAGTGATTTCCAACTTTTTGGTGCATTGCAAACATCTCAAAGAGTGTTCTCACTCAGTTCTACAAGTAGCCGTCCTCTTTCGTACTAACTGAGCAGGTTTTACTGTTCTGAAAATGTGCATTTATCATCTTTCGGGCAGTCCTATTAAAGATAATCATGGGTATTTAACACATTCTACTTCTGTGGGATTTTGTTGATTTATTTTATTTGAACTGGTTTTATTAAACCCAAACTCAATCTGGGCCTCAGATTGCTGTACAATTTGTAAAGAAAATAAAAAGGTCATTATTAAGGTGCAAAAGCACAATTGAATATATTATATTAATTTGAGTATACTCAAACATTACAGCTTGAATCGGTGTTTAGAGACAGCAACAGAGAGAAAGCATTATAGAGTGAAAAGTTCAAGATTATAGGTCGTGTATTTTAACATACATTAAATGTAGGCATTGTGCATACACATATGGAACATTTATGAAGTAAACCCTGAGCAATATAAAAAAAGAAACATTTTCAGACAATGGGGAAGTAGACAACCGAATAAGGAGAGAAATCAAGGGGCTGTATGGAGAGGAAGTCATGGGGGAGCAAGGCTGTTTTGGGGAGTTCAGTAAGGAGAGCTCATTCATAACCACAACAGGAGATAAATATGGCCTGATTTTGGTAAGCTAAATCTTGCTGAATTGACCATGGCCTAAATTTGGAGATTTTCATCCACTGGCGCCTAAGACTGTATCCACAATTGCTGTTTTGGAGCAATTGTGGTTTTTGAAGTAATACTAGCAGCTTTTCGGGCATTTGCTCAGAAATGTTTCGTGGCATTGGAATTTGTTGGGATTAGGGCTGAAGAGGAAAAAATACATTTTAAGGGAGGTCAATTTCAAGATTTCCCCTTCATCCGTTTTTGTATGTGATTCATACATGATTGATGTTTTACAGAATCCTGAGTAAATCTTTAGATATACATGGGTATCATCAGATATCTCTGCAAATGATCACCTAGTTCCTCGAGTAGTTCTGCCATCATTTGAACATGAAGTATGAAAAGGATGGGTGGATCGGGGTGGCAAGGGTGTTCATTAATCCTTTTGGGAGGTCCATGCCTCAGGAATGGGAAAGAAATAGTCACATTGAGGTTCTAGACACCCACGCGGCCAGTCAACAAAAAACATTTATATTCAGATGATAGTTACTCAGTTCATCTTTGTTTACATACGTTAGGTAATGGGCAGGATAGGTACTCGGAACCAAGAAGAAGGGTAGCTCACTTACACACCAAGACATAGGTTCCGGAAAAGAGTGGTTTTTTAGGTCTCGCCTGAGACAGCGCTTTAGCGCTGCCCTGGCGAGACTTATAGTAAGCACTTTTGGAAGTGCAAACGAGTGCTTTCAGGCCGCCAACTACTGTGCATGTGTGCCGGGCGCGCGCACCATTTGGCAGCCTGAAAGCACTCGTCTTTCACTTTCGCCTGTCACACAGCCTTTGAAGTGTGATCGCGATTGCGATCACTTACATTTCGAGGGCGCTTTGATGTTTTCAGTGAGCCGCGCGGCCACTGAGGACATCAAAGCGCCCGTGAACACCATTTGCCACCCCCACCTCTTCAGCCAACTTACTCGCCATGTCTGCTCTGGATTCTTGTGCCTCTTTTTGTAACTCAGGAGCAGTAACATTGTCGTGGTGTCACTAGGGCTTCAAGTGGATGCTTTTTCAATAATATATACAAGCCACAGTTACTGCTAATTTATCTTATGCAACTAACAACGATTGACAAAGCCAATAGTCCTAACTTGTTGTAGGTATCATGTTACTTGTTGTGTGTAGCTGTAAACACGTAGCTACAGCCGCCCACCTAGTGCTTAATTTGTAACAAATAAGTGCTGGTGTTTTAATGAGGCAGAAGCTTTACACTTTATACTTTTTTTTTATTTTGCGTAACACAGAGGACATCAACTGAAATTTAATAGTGGCTTGGCTACAGCCACTTTCCCAGTGCTTAATTTGTAACAGAAGAGGTGCCGGGGCTCTGATTAGGTGGCAACTTTACACAGCATGTTGTTTTGTTTAGCCTGCCTAACACAGAGCACACAAACCGGAAAAATGGGGAGGGGATGTTCTTTAAAGTCCACTACTGCTAACCTACGAGTTTTGAAACCAGGTTTTAATGTCTGAATATGCTTAATAGCCTGTGATTGTGGACAAATTAGTTGATATTTCTATAGACACAAACATAAATATGACCTAAAGTGGAGCTACGTTATTATTTTATTTGTGTGTAGCTGCAAACACGTAGCTACAGCCACCCTCCTAGTGCTTAATTTGTAACAAAGGAAGTGCCGGTGTTTTGATGAGGCAGCAGCTTTACACTGTATATGTCTTTATTTAGTTTGCGTAACACAGAGCATATAAACAAAAATTCAATAGTGTCTTGGCTACAGCCACTTTCCTAGTGCTTAATTTGTAACCAAAGAGGTGCCGGGGCTTTTATCATGTTGAAGCTTTACAGAGCATGTTTGAATGGTTAGCCTGCCTAACACAGAGCACAGAAACCCTACAAATGGGGAGGACATGTTGTTTAAAGGCCAAAACTGCTACATGCCACACACTGATGCACGCCACACACTGCTGCACGCCACACACTGTTGCATGCCGCTGCACACCACACACTGCTGCACGCCACACACTGCTACACGCCACACACTGCTGCACGCCACACACTGCTGCACGCCACACACTACTGCATGCCACACACTGCTGCACGCCACACACTGCTGCACGCCACACACTGCTGCACGCCACACACTGCTGCACGCCACACACTGCTGCATGCCGCCACACACTGCTGCATGCCGCCACACACTGCTGCACGCCGCACACTGCTGCACACCGCACACTGCTGCAACCGTGACACTGCTACATGCCACACACTGCTGCACGCCACACACTGCTGCACAAATGGGGAGGACATGTTGTTTAAAGGCCAAAACTGCTACATGCCACACACTGATGCACGCCACACACTGCTGCACGCCACACACTGTTGCATGCCGCTGCACACCACACACTGCTGCACGCCACACACTGCTGCACGCGTAACACTGCTACACGCCACACACTGCTGCACGACACACTGCTGCACGCCACACACTACTGCATGCCACACACTGCTGCACGCCACACTGCTGCACGCCACACACTGCTGCACGCCACACACTGCTGCACGCCGCCACACACTGCTGCACGCCACACACTGCTGCACGCCACACACTGCTGCACGCCACACACTGCTGCACACCGCGACACTGCTACATGCCACACACTGCTGCACGCCACACACTGCTGCACGCCATACACTGCTGCACGCCACACACTGCTGCACGCCACACACTACTGCATGCCACACACTGCTGCATGCCACACACTGCTGCACGCCACACACTGCTGCACGCCACACACTGCTGCACGCCACACACTGCTGCATGCCGCCACACACTGCTGCACGCCACACACTGCTGCACGCCACACACTGCTGCACGCCACACACTGCTGCACGCCACACACTGCTGCACACCGCACACTGCTGCAACCGTGACACTGCTACATGCCACACACTGATGCACGCCACACACTGCTGCACGCCATACTTTTTTTTTATTGTGCGTAACACAGAGGACATAAACTGTAATTTAATAGTGGCTTGGCTACAGCCACTTTCCCAGTGCTTAATTTGTAACAGAGGAGGTGCCGGGGCTCTGATTAGGTGGCAACTTTACACAGCATGTTGTTTTGTTTAGCCTGCCTTACACAGAGCACACAAACCGGAAAAATGGGGAGGGGATGTTCTTTAAAGTCCACTACTGCTAACCTACGAGTTTTGAAACCAGGTTTTAATGTCTGAATATGCTTAATAGCCTGTGATTGTGGACAAATTAGTTGATATTTCTATAGACACAAACATAAATATGACCTAAAGTGGAGCTACGTTATTATTTTTATTTGTGTGTAGCTGCAAACACGTAGCTACAGCCACCCTCCTAGTGCTTAATTTGTAACAAAGGAAGTGCCGGTGTTTTGATGAGGCAGCAGCTTTACCCTGTATATGTCTTTATTTAGTTTGCGTAACACAGAGCATATAAACTAAAATTCAATAGTGTCTTGGCTACAGCCACTTTCCTAGTGCTTAATTTGTAACCAAAGAGGTGCCGGGGCTTTTATCATGTTGAAGCTTTACAGAGCAGGTTTGAATGGTTAGCCTGCCTAACACAGAGCACAGAAACCCTACAAATGGGGAGGACATGTTGTTTAAAGGCCAAAACTGCTACATGCCACACACTGATGCACGCCACACACTGCTGCATGCCGCTGCACACCACACACTGCTGCACGCCACACACTGATGCACGCGTAACACTGCTACACGCCACACACTGCTGCACGCCACACACTGCTGCACGCCAAACACTGCTGCACGCCACACACTGCTGCACGCCACACAATGCTGCATGCCACACACTGCTGCATGCCGCCACACACTGCTGCATGCCACACACTGCTGCATGCCGCCACACACTGCTGCATGCCGCCACACACTGCTGCATGCCGCCACACACTGCTGCATGCCACCACACACTGCTGCACGCCACACACTGCTGCACGCCACACACTGCTGCACGCCACACACTGCTGCATGCCACATACTGCTGCACGCCGCACACTGCTGCAACCGTGACACTGCTACATGCCACACACTGATGCACGCCACACACTGCTGCATGCCACACACTGCTGCACGCCACACACTGCTGCATGCCGCTGCACGCCACACACTGCTGCACGCCACACACTGCTGCACGCCACACACTGCTGCACGCCACACACTGCTGCACGCCACACACTGCTGCACGCCACACACTTCTGCACGCCACACACTGCTGCATGCCGCTGCACCTCACACACTGCTGCATGCCACACACTGCTGCACGCCGCACACTGCTGCATGCCGCACAATGCTGCACACCGCACACTGCTACACGAAACACTGCTGCAGGCCACACACTGCAGCACGCCACACACTGCTGCACGCCACACACTGCTGCATGCCGCTGCACGTCTCACACTGCTGCACGTCTCACACTGCTGCACGCCGCACACTGCTGCACGCCGCACACTGCTGCACGCCGCACACTACTGCACGCCGCTGCACGCCACACACTGCAGCACGCCACACACTGCAGCACGCCACACACTGCTGCAAGCCACACACTGCTGCATGACGCTGCACGCCACACACTGCTGCCCGCCGCACACTGCTGCCCGCCGCACACTGCTGCCCGCCGCACACTGCTGCACGCCGCACACTGCCCACATCTGCTGCACGCCGCACAATGCTGCACGCCGCACACTGCTGCACTCCCCACACTGCTTTTATGCGAGTTTATGCTACTGACATTGTAAATGACAATGCCTTTTGTTTGTTTTAAGACCAAAACATAAATAAAAGGAATTGTAATTTTACAATGCCAATAGCTCAAACTCTTATAATTGCGAGACCTATTGCATTGCAAATGCTTGTTTGGTTTGGGGACAGAAGTGTGTGGACGGTAAAGTTAGAGGAGTACTTAGCTGCTGAAGTTCTAAAGTTGGTAGTTCTTGTACATGTCGACACATTGACACAGGGACACTCTTTGATCCAAAGACAAAGGACACTCTTTGAGCCAAAGACAAACATTGTCAGCAATAGCCCATTCCCAGGAGCTCAAGTATGCTGCAGAGACGCAGAGGAGCGATGCAGGGTAAGACCTCATCCATGGCACAGAATACACCACACATAGCAAATCCCAAATGCAAAATAATATCCTTGAGTGCAAATAGCCTTAATGCAAAGAGGGGAGACGAATTTTAATATGATTGGTGACACTCCACTATCATTTGTATTCTGCCAGAAACACATTGTGTGGCTACTCATTGTGACTTTCTAGGAAAATATAGATTCATCAGAGTATTTCATGATGGATTCAGCAAGGGTTCTTGGGTGTGGACTTCTTGCTCCACAGGACATTCCCAAGAGTGTGCAGTGGCAAGCTGGGAGGACTTGTCTTAGTATCTGGTCTCCTGGAGGGTTCGTCTTAGTCCCTGGTGAGTGCCTATGCTCTATCTCCTCCTACACAGGAAACACTGGGGCCACTAGATACACTGCTCTCAGATGTGCCCACAGGGATGACAATAATAGCTGGGGAAAATTAACGCTACTATGGACAGTACAATAAATAAATGTTATACACATCCCACACAGACATATAGACGTCTACTATAGGCTACCTGGAGTAGCTCCTTGGGGTCTTGTGATGTATGGAGGAAATGGCACCCTAATGATAGAGCCTTTTTCTATTTACTCAGCATCACATCATTCTCCTTAATGCATTGATTATATTTTCTCCCTGCCAAAAAAACTGCAAGGGTCACAGGAGTTTGTATTCTTCCCAGAGGCATCTAAGACTACTATCCAATGGAGATGTACTTAAGACATACACAATCAGGGAATTAGGATATTTGGTAAATAATCGTATGATGGTATTCAGATGGCAATTATTTTAACCTTATTTCATAAAGAGACGATGTCCTATTTTGAATTAAATAATTGTTTGGTCTCTACACAGTGCAACCTTGGGAGGAGTACAAAGCAGTAATTCGCAGAAGAGCTAAGGAATATGTAAGAGGCATGGAGTGAAATAAAGAACCTGCCTTGGTGGAACTTGAAGGCAAGGCCATGGAACTAAAAAGCACATACGTCTTGATTAGGGAGACTCCTGCACTGGGAATCAGTCACCCTCAAACTTAAAAACGTAGACTGGATGCTTTGCACACAGCTCGGATTGCATAGAGGGTTTTTTACGAATTTGGAGATAAATTGAGAAAATTATTGTGCTGGCCAACCGTGACATGGTCATCAGGACAACAGCCTGTCTCAGAAATTAATTCGGGACAAAATAACTGATACACCTGCCATTATTACAACCTTTACTGATTTCTACAGACTCTTCTGTCGTGTTACACCCCCAAGACCGGAAGTGGGATCGTGCCCCTGTGTCCCGAACAGACCGATATTTCCCTGCTGCTCCTCTAACAAAGAATGAGGCATTGAGGAGGCCTTGATTAACTTACATACTAGTAAAATGCCTAGACCAATAGGGCTCCCTGCAGAGTTATTTTAACAATCCGGTCTCCATTTTGGTCCTGCACCTCATGGCACTACTCATAGAGGTGGCAGAGAAAATCTCATCCTCAGATGACCTCTGTGAGGCCACAACTTCAGTTATGTTAAAACTAGGATGATCCAGAGACCTATGCACATCATACTGTTATATTCCTCTAAATAATGTAGAACTCAAAATCCTATTGAAAGTCCTACCAAACAGACTAACGAGGGTGGTGACAATGCTGGTTTACTTGGACCACAATGGCTGCATGTCCGGTCAAACCACAAAACAATATATAAGGCAAGTAAACATCGCCCTCACTTGCAGGCATGATCTCACTGGCCCGTGTGCACTGATGCTCATCAATTTTAAGAAAGCCTTTGATTCTCTGAGGTGGGACTTCCTCTGACAGGTGATAGACAGGACGAAATTTGTCCGCAACTTGTTGGCCTATGTCTGTGCCTTATATAATGGACCATGGTTGCAGATGCGAGTAAAATGTGGCGAATGTGACCATTTTCCAAGTGAGAGGGACAACAGGCAGGGATGTCTGCTCTCATTACTACATTTTGCCCTAGCGATGTGGAGAAGATCTCCCTGTATGCAGACAATATGTTACTCTTCTTTCGCTACTATCCATGTTGAATGGGTGAGAAATTACGGACAATTTTCTACCTATCTTAGACGGCCTCTGCATTGTACGTGAATTGGTATAAGCCCACTACGGTACTGATCCAGGAAGGGACCGCGGTGCCATCAGAGCTCCATATAGAGCTACTGAGCTCAAAATACTTTGAGATACATATTTCTATTGACCAGAAAAAGATGTTGGGATCTTAATATGACTCCCTAATTGAAGACTCTGCACCCGGATCTCCTTGAATGGGATGCCAGGTCGGTTGCCTTGTCTAAGATGGTTACACTTTCAAAATGACTACATGTCCTTCAGAATTTTCTGGTCAATGTTCCAAAACATTTTGTTGCAAAAATTAAACTGCAGCATGCTCCTTCTATGATTTGGTGTGGAAAATCCCAGAGAATCTCCTGAGACAAATACATCCAATCAACAAACGATGGAGGCCTGAGTGTTTATATTATTGAAGTACCCAGCTGCCAGTAATAAATGATTTGCTCTTTGGTTTCAGGGCGAATCAAGTGATCCGTCTGGAACTGTATTTATTCGAGGGCTCTGTGATGATAGGCATTTATACGACTCACATATTCCAGACACTCTTCCAACCCCCACTTCAATGGTCTTGCCTAGCTGGGTGGAGGCACAGAGCTCGATCAGCTGGAAAGGAAATCTGAAATGCCATAGTGGAAAGGAAGGCGACAAACAGCAGCGTTAGATCCTTTAGAAAATGAGACCTTGTCAGTATCTTCAAGCTAGACGGCGTTTGAGGTCAGGGACACCTTAAATCCTTTGACACAGTGTCAGAGGAATTCGGGCTTCATTGAATCTCCCGAGACAAAGACATTCAATCAACATATGATGGAGTCCTGGGTGTTTATGGTGTTGGGCCACCCAGCTTCCAGCCATAAATGATTGGCACTTTGGTTTCAGGGACAATTCAGTGATCCGTCTGGAATTAGATTTGTTCGAGGGCTCTGTGCTGTTGAAAAATCCAGGAAAATTAGTGATGCTCCTCGAATTTAGCTCACCAGAATCTAAGATTACACTAGAATCTCTAGGTAAAAGTGGAATATTATGATTTTACCCTTCGTTAATAGCAAATGTACCAGACCTGTTGGTAGCCTTGGGAACCTGATGTGAGAAGGATAGCATACCCTACAAGATTTATTTATTTATTTATTGCGCGATTTTTATTGCGCAAACAAATACCCGAAGGTGTCTCGGCGCATGTGACAAAAACGAGAGACCAAGCCGCAGGATTACTGATTGAACAGCCATGTCTTTAAGAGCCTACGAAAGCTTATCAAATTGGGGGCAGTTTTTATGGTGAGTGGCAAAAGGTTCCAGAGTTTAGGTGTGGCAACCAGGAAGCGCCTGTCTCCCCAGGTTGCCGTTCTGGTGCGAGGTAACGGAAGCAGGCAGGAGTTGGCGGATCTCAGCTGTCTCTTGGGGCTATACAACTGGAATGCTTCAATCAGAAACTTTGGACCGACGCCATGCACTGCCTTATAGGCAATGCAGAGGGCCTTGAATTTAATGCGGCCCTCTACTCTTAGCCAATGCAGGTGACGAATGGCTGGAGTAGTTGGCTGGCGGCGGGGGATGTCAAGAAGAATTCTTGCAGCAGCATTTTGTATGGACTGCAACTTAGATAGAACGAGTTTCTGAGTATTAAGGAAGAGGGCGTTCCCATAATCGATTTTAGAAAACACTAGGGTAGAGACCAGGGTCTTCCCAGCTGAGGTGAGAAGGTAAGGCAGTATTTTCCTAATTTTCTTTAAAATAAAGAACGCAGATGACACAAACTTGTTGACATGAAGGTTGAATGACAGCTTGCTGTCAAAAATGACTCCCAGGTTTCTGGCCTTATCAACTGGGACAGGAGGAGAGCCCAGCTGGTCAGGCCACCAGGCAGAAGACCAAACCGGGGAGAGATTACCAAAGGTCATGACCTCGGTTTTGTCCGAGTTAAGCCTCAGACAGTTGGAGGACATCCAGGTACTGACAGCAAGCATGGCGCTTTGGAAATTAGCTGCCACCGCTGGGCCGTCCTTGTGTATTGCCAGAACCAGTTGGGTGTCATCTGCGTAGGATGTAAGTCGCAGCCCATGGGCCTTTATTACCCTCGCTAAGTCTGCTACATAGATATTAAATAGCGTTGGACTTAGCGAGGAGCCCTGTGGGACTCCACAGGGGAGTGCAGAGACAGGAGAATAGAAATTACCCAACTTCACTGTCTGGGTACGGTAGGCAAGAAAAGATGAAATGAGATTTCTAGCCATACCGTTTATCCCCAGGGCTGTGACACGGTCGACCAGAATATCATGGTCGACCGTGTCAAAGGCTGCGGACAAATCCAGCAGAATCAGGACAGCCGCACCTCCCTGGTCCATAATGGCTCTAATCTCATCTGAAGCTTTTATTAAAGCGGTCTCAGTTCCATGACCTTTCCTAAAGCCAAACTGCGTTTCGTCGAGAAGTTGGTGAGTATCGATGAACTCTGAGAGTTGTTTATTCATCAGAGATTAGCATATTTTGGCAGGAAAGGGGAGACACGCTATTGGTCTATAGCTGGCCAGAGCTGTGGGGTCCAGGGAGGGTTTCTTCAGGAGAGGTTTGATCACGGCCTTCTTCCAAAGCTCTGGATAGTGACCAGTTTGAAATGCGGTGTCACAGATTTTCATAAATGGATAAGAGATCACCTCGCTAAGGTTAGCCATCACTGAAGGAGGGCAGGGGTCTAGGGGGAGCCATACTTGGTAGTAAAGATAAGTCTGCTAATTTGATCTTGCGTAATGGGAGCAAAGGAAGAGAAGGGATCATGATCGGTGGCAGGTTCTACACCACTGCAGACTCTGGATCTTGTCTCTGCGTTCCCTGCAAAGGATGAGTATATATCTGCTACCTTAGTGGTGAAAAAGCTGGACAGAGCATCACAGAGAGACTGAGAGGGTTCGACCCCAGGTCCCGTAGAGGGGGTGGACAGGGTGGTGACCACTGAAAACAGCTCTCTAGCAGAGTTGCTGGCATTCTCGATTTGAGCCGAGAAAAATGCACTTTTTCGGGCAATGATAGCCTTTTTGTATATTGTCAGGGCGTCTTTGTCGGAATGCTTGGCTATGGGGCAAAAAAATTTCCTCCAGCGCCTTTCTAAGTTCCTGCAATGTTGTCGGTGGAGCCTAAGCTCTTCGGTATACCAAACCGCCGAAGGGGATAATCTGTTAGGTCGCGTAAACTTCTCCGGCGCCACCTGATCAGCAGCATTCCGAATCCAGTCTTGGAAGTCGGAGGCTGAGAAGACAGGATTGGCTATCCCCATAGGAAAGGATAGTGTCAGGATATCTGCCATCTGATGGATATCCGCATTTTTCCAAGCACGGGTCCCTAACCTAGTTGGTGGCCTGGAAGGGGGAGGGTTAGCGTGCCGGGTATGGATCCCAAAAATAATGGCCCTGTGATCTGACCACGTAAGAGGAAGAATATCCAGTACAGAGATGTCTGAGTTGTTGGTAAACAGACCATCTAGTATGTGCCCCGCCTGGTGTGTAATTCCCTTCACCAATTGTTGAAGTCCTAAGGCTAGGAGATCCTCAGTGAGTTGAGTGGTTTCGTGGTTGCCCTGTTCTTCCAGAGGGAAGTTAAAATCTCCTAAGATCATGTATTCCGGCGAACTTATGATAAGATCATTAAAATCCGAGAGTGTGGCAAGGAAAGAATTTCGGGGCCCAGGAGGTCGGTATAGCAAAATTCCCTTGAGGGCTTGTTTGTGATTAATATTAATAGCAAAGGTGGCTGCTTCACAGTTAATGGACTGTATGGGATCGAGTGTAGTGCGATAGAGATTCTTGTAAATGATAGCAAGTCCGCCACCTCTTCCTATATGTCTATCATGCCTAGCGACACTATAGCCCTCAGGGGTTGCCAGACAAAAGTCCGGTCCTGAACCAGCATCTCCCCAGGTTTCAGTGGCAAAAAGGAAGTCAAGATCATGGGCGAGAATAAACTCGCTGATCTGTAAGCTGTGACAGGGAAGGGAGCGCGTATTAATGAGCGCTGCTCGATAACCTGGGGCTGAGTGATATGCAATTCATGAAAAGGTATATTGCTAGGGGGGTCTAAGGCTGAGGAGCCAGGAAGACGAGGTTGCGGAAGTTGGTATTGACACCCAGGGCACGGGGTGAGGGTAACGCCCACTGCAGTGGAGAGAGGCCGAGTAATGCAATGTCGGTCGGAAAGGCCAGGGTTCAACTGTCTTAGTTGCAGGGAAGAATAGCATAGTGGGGGGCCAAAAGTTATGGCCCTGGGCCGAGTCCGGCCGCGGACGGGCGCAGACGGGCGCAGACGGGCGCAGACGGGCTTGCCTCTGGCGCGCCTCCGGCGCGCCTGCGGCGCGCCCGCTGCGCGCGCGCGCTGCGCGCTTGCATGACTCTGTGTTTTATAGTCTCCCCGTCTGAGAGCGTAAATGCACGTTGCAAGATGGCGCTCAAAGTTTAGGATCTAGACCGATCCAAGATGGCGCTCAAAGTTTAGGATCTAGACCGATCCAAGATGGCGCTTGTGACTAGGAAGAGAGAGAGAGGAAGATCCTGCTCAAGCGGCAGGTGAGTGAATTCTGATTTTAAATGAGGGTATGCGGTTCAGAGTGCAGATAAAAACACAGTAAACACAGTAAAAGACACAATAAACACAGTAAAAGACCGAAATCCAGTCAGTGAACTAGCAGCAACGAAGAAAATATTAGTATCAGCAAATGTCCCTGAGTAGGCAGCAGCAAGTACCCATGGAACAGGTAGTGGCCCCATTACAACTGACTCCTGCGGCTGAGGCTAAGCGTAATGTCAAAAACAAGATGACGAAGAATGGACAGAGACTAAAATGGCTCCTCGTGAACTTGCTTATCTCAGTAACCCTCCACTTTATCCGGTTTAATTACCTGCACAGGTACTATTACAAACCCATTCTGATGACAATGGGAAAGACCCGGGCATCCCCTGCCTCAGATGCAAGGCAGGTTAGTGAGGCTTCTTCAATGTAATATGGAGCTGTTCGGAGATTAACCGTTATTGAAGGTCAATAGAATGAACATTTGCACAAATATTAGGTTACTTTGTGGAGTTATCCTCACGCTGAAATTCATGTGAAATGGGAAGGCACACACTATGCATGTTTACTACTAGGTGAAAGATTTCTTCTGGCTAAGAGACACATTGCATAACATTGGCGTAATGACAAAGCCCCACCATACACAGAATTGACCTGTGGAATGGGCAGATGTACATATACATTGAAAAGAGAATAGAACAGGCAAGGGGCTGTTATAAAAATCTCTTAAAGATTTGGGGTCCCTGGTGGGAATCCTTTAATTTTGAGATGACTTGGCTGGATTGTGATAGTGAAATATAACTGTATTCTCTCTATAGCCAGACACCCGCTGTACTGATTAGTAACAACTGCTATTAGAATCTTGTAATGTTGGGAGCTCCATTGAAGACAATGGTGTAGCTCTAGGCTTATAATGGTTAGTAGAAGCCTTCTACTTTAACATTCCAATGTTTGTCTTCCTGTTTCTTCCTTTCTAATTTAGAACTTTCTACCCTCAGTGGATGGAAGAACCTAGTAGCCTTATAACCCTTCTGCCTTGGGCTATATCGTTGGTAAAGGCCCTCTCCCTCGTTATAGGCCTTCGCCTGCATCTCAGGCTTGTTTTGCGTGGCTCGGGTGGCTCCGTCTGGAATCGCGAGCAATCACCGGCGTCATTTATGACGTTGCGGTCACTAATATAGGCACCACCCAGGCGCACAGTGTCAGTTCCTTTTCACTTTTTCCACGCCAGAAGCGCAGAGCCAGGAAGTGAACTGACTATTGTGTGTCTTAACTCGGGCCCTGTAAAGGGGAACAACCCTAACCCTATAAATGAGTTCACAGAGCGGGGAAGCAGGAGTGGGTCTGTAAGGAATCTGAAGCTAGCTATTGTCTCTACCAGATAATGCATTACCAAAGGTAAGTAATTTGTTTATCTGATAGAGACTTCTAGCTGCAGATTTCTTACCTTTGAATAGATACCCAAGCCATACTTCCTGGCGGTGGGCTGCAGACAGATTTTCTAGACTAAAAAGTCTACACAAAGAGACAAAGAGACACAAAGAGTAGGCTGTACACCCAGAACTCTTTTGTGCAGTCAAGGTAGGACGACAATGCTCTTTTTGGGTCCAGACAATGGAGATGCTCCTCTACCTTAGAAGGATGTGGGGGACCAAAAAAAGGTGGGCAACGTGACTGACCCCGATGGAGTGGGGTCGCCACTTTTGGAAGGAATGAGGCACGGGTGCGAAGCACCACCTTATCCAAGAATGTCATAAGGTAAAGAGGCTTGGATAACAAAGCCTGCAACTCACTCACCCTCCAGGAAGATGTTATCACCACCAGAAAGACTGTCTTGATGGTAAACAGCCAGAGGGGACAATTATGTAAAGGCTCAAAGGTAGCACACATGAGATATGTGAGAACCAGATTGAGATCCCACTGTGGTATGATACAGGGCATAGATGGAAACATATGTACAAGCTCTTTTAAAAACCTGGTTACAATAGGGGATTTGAATAAGGAGGGCAGCCACAAGAAAGCGAACAGAGCAGAAAGATAACCCTTGAGAGTACCCAATGCAGAGCTCTGCTGGGCAAAGGTAAGAATAAAAAGAATATTATATAGAAAAGCAGAAAGAGGGTCAATATACCGTTCTGTACAATAATTTCAAAACTTTCGCCAATGGCACGCATATACTATCTTAGTGGAGGGCCGCCTTGCAGCCAAGATAACATTACATACTTCAGGAGGAAGGTCGAAAGCTATGAACTGTCACTACTCAATCTCCATGCAAGGAGGGGAGAGTTGACAGGTTCGGGTGGAGGACCCTTCCCTGCTGCTGTGAGAGAAGATCCTCCCAAAGGGGCAGCCTGATCAAAGGATCGATGCTCATTCGAAGAAGCTCTGGATATCAAACTCTTGGTGCCCAGTCGGAAGC
Organism: Triturus cristatus; assembly: GCF_964204655.1. Taxonomy (NCBI): domain Eukaryota; kingdom Metazoa; phylum Chordata; class Amphibia; order Caudata; family Salamandridae; genus Triturus; species Triturus cristatus. Next base: position 497,879,984 of record NC_140588.1, read on the forward strand.
CATAAGAATTACTTGAGCCCAGTCATTCTTGATCTTCTTCAGAACTCTGCGCAGAAGTGGTATGGGCAGAAAGGCATACAGGAGGCCTGAGCTCCACTGGCAATGAGAAGCCTCGCTGAGCGATAGCCGCCTTGGAAACTCCAGCATGCAAAACTGCAGACATTGCGCATTCTCTTCAGAGGCGAAAATAACAGCAAGCCTGTGCACACTTAAACAGTATCTATAACTCAATTTTCTATGTTGCATCTGGTCACAAAGTAAATATACAATCACACATGAATAAGATGACAACAAAGACGAATAATCATAAGTTGTATTTTTCTTTCTTTTATTCCAGAACAGTTGCCCACCAAAAAACACGTCTTCGTCTGGGGAGGTACTCCACGACTTCTTCAGGGTTTCTGGCAAAGCAAGATTAGTTAGAAATCTCTCTGCCGGTTGTGATTCCGTCCCGGCTGGCGTGAAGAAAGTGGATATTCTTAAAGTTGCAGTCCTGGTAAGGGACATCGACTGGAGCTAGAAGTAGTAGCTTCTGTTGAATGTGGCCCTGTGTATAATCAACGCGGTGTACCAAGTATAGAGCCAGAGTGTTGCCCGGAGAGTCAGATATCAAGTCAGGGTATCCGTTACAGCAGGTACGCTGTGTACGCCATTCCACGGTTCTCTGGTGACCGGGAGGCGAACAGACCTAACCAAGGCTCTCCCCACTGCTGAAAGAGACTTTGCACCACCTCCAAATGGAATAAACATTTGTGATCCGCTAGGCATCAACGTCTGAGTTTGTCCGGCAAGGCGTTCAGAGATCCTGCCAGGTGTTGAACCACCAGGATCGTGCCCTGCTGTTCCAGCCATGTCCAGAGGTGTAGAGCCTCTTGACAAAGGGTCCAGGACCCCACCATGCCCTACTTGTTGCAGTACTACGTGGAGGTCGTGTTCTCCTTGAACACCTGCACCAACTTCCCTTTGACAAAGGGAAGAATTGTTTTCAATGCTAGCCGGATTGCCCGAAGCTTCAACAAGTTGGTGTGGAGCTCCAACTCCGCCAGAGACCAGTGTCTCCTGATCTCCACCTCTCCCAGATGGCCGCCCCATCCCAGGCGTGATGCATCTGTCACTACTATGAGATCTAGTTAAGGAAGGGAGAGGGGTCTGCCTCTGACCCAATCACAGTTCGTCAACCACTAATGCAGGCCTTTTGCAGTTCCCTCCGAGATCTGAACCATGTCGGAGAGACTCACCTGATGCTGTGCACACTGGAACTTCAGGTCCCACTGCAGAGCCTGCATACACCATCTGGCATGATTTATCAACAGGATGCAGGAGCCCACAAGTCCCAGCAGCCTCAGAGTCATTCTCACTGAAATCCAGTATATAGGCTGAAATATCGGTATCATAACCTGAATATCCTGGTCTCGCTGTTCGGGAGGATAATCCTGAAACTGCACTGTGTCCAGAACTGCTTCGATGAAAGGGAGTGTCTTGGAAGGAGTCAGGTGTGACTTTGGCACATTTATTGAGAACCCCAGCGAAAGGAGGAGGTCTGCCGTAGTCTGGAAGCGGGAGACAACAACCTGGGGCGCAGACGCCTTCAAAGGCCAGTTGTTGAGGTAGGGAAAGAATGATACCCCTAACCTGCGCAGATGAGCTGGAACCACCGCCATCACCTTGGTGAACACCCGAGGGGTGCTGGTAAGGCCAAAGGGGAGCACGGTGAACTGAAAGTGCTCGTGGCCTACCTTGAACCGCAGGTAATGCGTATGGGCCGGCAGAATGGGGAAGTGAAAATACACATCTTGCAACGCTACCAGCCAGTTTCCTTAGTCTAAGGCAGACAAGACCTGAGCCAACGTGAGCATCTTGAACTTCTTCTTTTTGAGGAAGAGATTGAGGGTCTGGAGGTCCAGAATTTGACATAGCCCTTTGTTCTTTTTCGGTAAAGTAGCGGGAGTAACAACCACTGCCTACTTTTGAAATTGGAAGCTTCTCTACATCTCCCTTGGCCAGGAGAGCTGAAACTTCCTCTAGGAGTAATAGAAGAAGATCCTCCACCAGCCGTTCTTGAGTTGGTGGCAAAGAGGAGAAAAAGAAAGAAGGGGAAGAGAATAGCCATCTTGAATGATCTGCAAGAACCACTTGTCCGGTGTTATGGACCTCCAGCGGAGGAGATGATGTTGAATTCTCCCTCTAACTCGAGTGGCATGGTCTTGCAAAACCAAACTAGGAATGCTTGGAGGCGGCAGCTGCCGGGGGCTGGGTGGCAGACGACTTCTGGCTACCATTCACGTAAGGTCGGAATGTACCGCTTCCACTTACTCTCACAACTTGGGGAGTCTGTGCAGGACGGTGCCTGGGATATGGCTGACGCAGTTGATAACCCCTTCGCTTGCCACAAAAAGGGCGAAAGGTAGACTGGCCACAAGGTGTAACCAAGAGGCCCAAGGATCTGGCCGTAGCACGAGAATCCTTGAAGCGCTCCAAAGCCGAGTCTGCCTTTTCACCAAAGAGATGAGTCCTGTCAAAGGGCATGTCCACGAGGTTTGCCTGGACATCACCCAATAAGTCAGATGTTCTCAGCCAGGCGTGGCGCCGTAAGGCCACCGTCGACAAAACGGCTCTACCCAGCGAGTCAGTCGTATCTAATTCACAACTAATGGTGAATTTTGCTGCATCTCTCCCATCCTTTACCGCCTGGGAGAGGGCATCCGGGTCTCCTCCGCGACCTGTGCCAGCACTTGCACAACAGTTTCCCAACGGGTGTGGGAGAAACGGCCCAATAAGCATGCAGTATTCACTGACCGCAATGCAAAGCTGGTGGAAGAAAACATCTTTTCCCCAAGTGCGTCCAGCCTCATGGATTCCCTATCGGGGGGAGAGTAAGGGAATGTGCCATAGGAAGTTGAAGCCTGAACCACCAAGGGCGAGGTGCTGGCTGAGGAAACTTGGATCACCAGGTGCAGGGCAATAACGGCATGCTATTGTCCTGTTCACAGGCGCCCCGTGCTAGGCTTGGACCACGTGCCTGGAAGGCCATCCATCAGTGCTTCATTAAAGGACAAAAGGGGTTCAGACGAGGTAGAGATTAGTCTTGGCCTGCACCGAGGATAGCTCTAGGTCAAGGACTTCTGATGCCCTCCTCACCACTATGGCGAAAAATTCCAACTCCTCCATAGCCACATTAGGTGGAGAGAGCATGTCAGTATCTGGAGATGTGTCCAGTACACTGGCTTCTCCAAGGTCCTCATATCAGTCCAAAATGCTGACAAAGGGCATCCAACTGGTGATCCAAAGGGTTCAAGGACCCTCCCATTCTTCTCCCAAGACTGAATCCTCTTCAAAATAAACAGGAAATGACGTAGAACCTTAGGGCTCCATCGGCGCTGGAAATCGACGTCGACCAATGTTGATCCGTCTCTGAATAGTCGGTATCAGAATGGGGCTGGCGCCAGAGACATCGACTTTGGGGCCGGCACCGGCCCGGATCCGAATCGAATCCATGAGACCCCCACTGAGGCTGGAGCAGTCGGCGTAGAGCCTGGTGGGGACTCTCCTGACCCCTTTGGGCCCTAAGGCACACTAGAGGGGTTGGCCTAATCAAATTTGGCAGCATATGGCCTCTTAGAATTCTTTCACTTGAGCGGGCCACGCTGGCTCCCAGAAATGGGGGGAGGCAGGGAGTCAAACCCAGCAACAATTCCGTGGAACTGTGCCTAGAGCGTCAATGCTCCTTAACTGTCTCGTCAACGGATAGACGATCTGAAGTCAAAGTCCATTTGGGATTTTCCTTCTTGTTATGCCTCTTCTCCGAGTGTCTCGAGGACCTTGAGTGTGAAGAAGAGGACTTGGGACTTCTGGAGCGGTCCCACGACCTTCTCAAACTCGTTTGGGCCAGGGACCTCTGAGGAGTCACGCTCGATGGTGTTGACTGCCAGGCCACAAGGAGCTCCATGGACAGCTCCTGCAAGGCCTTCGCCACCATGGCCTGGCAGTCCAAGCACAATTTCTAGTCGTGGTCATGCTCGAAACATAACAAACAAACCAGGTGGGGGTTGGTTACCAGCATGGTGCGGTGACAGGCGACACACTGCTTTAAACCTACCCGTCTAGAGGTCATTCCTCGGCACGCAAGACAAAATCTCTCGCCAAAATGTAAAACAAAAATCTGTCAAAAAGAGACAGAGGGGTAGCTCTTCTCCGGATGAGCACTTAACTGGCGCAGAAAGAAAAAAACTGATGCCATGCACTTGGGTGGCACCTATATAGGTGACCGTGACGTCACAACCGACGCCAAAAACGCCGGCGATGTCACGCAGGGCCGAGGCACCCGACGGTGCGCAGGGGTACTGCTCATGCAAAAGGTTTCTGGATCCAGTCTGATGCCTTGGAAGAATCTGTATCTAGAAGTCTCTATTAGATATCACTGGTTGTCAGCCACCTTTAAACTAGCATAATCTGAGCCTCCGATACTGACATAGAATATAAAATTTCCTAGCTAACGTGAAGGAAAGTTTCAATTCTATTAAGGACACCGAGGAGAGGATTATCCCTCCCACTCATTCTCATTCAGAGGACCCTCCCTCATTACTATGAAGCGTCTGACGCGGGGATAAGTATCTTTACTCATGGTATGATGCTATAATACTGTTTGGTGTTTTCACCGTTATGTGTTGCTGTTTACAGTACTTAGTTTGTTTTGTAATTGTACATGATGTCAGAGCTTATTAAATTGTGTTTTTCTTTTTTTGGGGGGATCGGAACAGAAAACAGGATTTTGATCAAATTGGCTACTATCAAACGAAGAAAGAGGAAATGCTTTTCCTTGGTAGAGGAATATATTGGACTTACTCGCTAGTTTTGGATGCTATGAGTTCAGCCCTAAAGCCTCAAGGGAAATGTAGTCTTCGGTTAAAGTTTCTTATGTTTTACTACTGTTTGCTATGGCTACTGAGTGAATAAAAAGGAAAGAGAAAATTAACAATCCTTGCCTCCGTTTCCTTAATAGAATTGAAACTTTCCTTCATGTTAGCTAGGAAATGTTATATTATTAATTAAGATTCATAACATACAATATAGATAAGTAAGAAAAACACTTGACATTTCCAGACAGTGATTATCAATCCAGATGTAAGTCGTTTTTAAATATCTGTGAGAGATCACATTACTTTCAACCAAGAGCTCAAGGTCATTGATAGTCGAAATATCAGTACAGCATCATCTGCATACAACAGATATGGTAGAATATTCACACATATTTTTGTGAGATGCTCTGCACCTGTACTACTTCTGTAAGCAGTTTATAAAATGCATTAAGAGGAAATGAGCCAGTACTGAGCCCAATCACACTACACTGGTCAAACTAAAAGGTTCAGAACGTTCACTTTTGCATCCATACATTACTATGGAACGAACTGCAACAGGGTCACCAGTTCCTCCTCCACAACTGTCCTCTTACAAATGCTTTCAAGCTTGGGCCTGTCTATCGAATCAAATGTAGAGGACAGATCGATGAGCACCAAATGGACCGTCCTCTCTCTGGCACTAATGCACTATTTGACGATCAAGTAGCGCTTAAGGCACTACTCCTGTGGTGCAAACCAGATGTGAAGCAGATGTAGATCTGCAAAAGAACAGGGGTAGCAACAGTCGCTGTCATGCTCACTAATATTGTGGAATGGAATCCTGTTGTCCCAAGTAGGCACCAGTTGCTATAGGTGCGTCCTGGTGCAAGTAGCACAAAGATTTGTACTGAGTAAATGGACATCTATTTCCCAGTTCAAAGTGAACAGGATTTTGCTAGCACTGGCATCTTGTATTTGGGGCTACGTAACTGGGCACCAACTGTCTGATAGCCCTGTGCTGCATATCAAACCCACAAACTGGATTTTTATCACAAGCGAATGGGAATTAGTCTTCATCCAATCAACAGCGGAAAAAAAATTCAAAAGAAGAGAAGAAGCATGAATAGAAAGACACACATTCACCCATAATGCACCTCGAACTAGGACATAGATTTTAGGAAGCAGGTCTGCTGAAAGAAATGAGTGCCTAAAGAGTCCTAAAACAACTGTTACTTCACATGACGCATGATTCCGTCTTTCTTACACCAAATGTGTATGGGATGTAAAGGCACCACGTTCTGCTCAGCTGACCCCCTCCAATAGCAAGAAATCCGAGCGATAACATCATAAAATGTTATTTCGCCAAACCCCTTTGTTTGCTCAGTTTTGAAGAAAGTTTTCTTTCTGACAAAAATATTCTTTCAGAATGACAGCTAATACCACGCTGCGCTGCGATAGGTATTTCGATAAAAAAACATAACGCCCTGGACACTGAAATGCACAAAACTCTGCTCAGTGCTCAGACAATTGCCCAGCATTTTCCCGGTAACCTCATCGGAAAAGGGCATTTTGACTTTTGTTGCAAGATAAGAATATATAACAACCCGACTGAAGTTCTTGCATCCCCAATGTCCCGAGTAGGGAGTGTGTTGTGTAGCTGCAACAATCATTACTTTTCCACCCGGCTTGCTGCCCAGCACATTTATAAATAGTAATGCAGCAAAATAATTGCACGAGTAAGTAAATCAAAGGACAGAAAAAGTTACCGAAAGAGAACATTTGGCAATTACAGGTCATTTAATTCAGGTGAGTAGCCTGCACCGTACCCTCCTCAAGTAGGTAATAATCATATTTACTTATAACAAGCCTGAACTATTTTCCCCGCTCACATCCGAAGTAGGTGTGTGCTACAGAAACATATTGCAGGCGTCCACAGGCAGTGTTAAAAGTTGTTTCATGATTACGGCTACATCATTTAAAAAAATGCAATATTCAAAGCGCACTTACGAAATGGACAATTACTAAGAGGCAAAAGCAGCGACTGCTGAAAACAGTCCTGCGTAGAGGATAGCTAAAATGAAGGGCCATCACAACACTTTCTAGGGTCCACGCTTCTTCAGCTACTATGGCATGTTACTAGATTCTTAAATGAAAGCAAGAGGCAAATGATGTGCCCATACATCTAGACAGCGCAAGGAACATGTTACTTCTTTCCCTGGAGTTCTTTTTCTAATACCTAGAAAAAGGTTCTTCTGGCACCTAGCAAAAACGTGAGAAAAGCATTCAGAGGGTCAACATTACGTTTTTGGCCCAATCTCACACAAACGTCTGGTTTACAGGGTATTTATTTACACCAGAATTGAAAAGTTAGTGGTGAATTTTAGTCGGCGCTTAGAAGCACACATACTGTCCCATAATATTGGGAAACAACCTTTACAATGCAGTCATTACAACGCACTACCTTTACAATGCAGTCATTACAACGCAACATCCTTTACATCGCATGCCATTACAACGCGGCCATTAGAATGTATGTCACTACAACGCATGTCATTATAACGCATGTCACTACAACGCATGCCATTACAACGCGTTATAAGGTAAGTAATGGGGGAATAGTAATTTTTAACCCTACACTCTCCAACACTTACCCTACTGTTGCACTCACTGGAGTGGGAATAGTAATGTTTAACCCTACACTATCCAACACTTACCCTACTGTTGCACTCACTGGAGTGGGAATCATATTTTTTACGCCTACACTATCCAACACTTACCCTACTGTTGCCCTAAAAGTAATATGCGTAGTAATGGTATGCATTGTAATGGAATGCGTTGTAAGTGCAGTTTCTAAAAATGCGTTGTGATGGCATGCGCTGAAAAATCATGCATTGTAATGGATGTTGTGATGTAAAAACTGCGTTGTAAAGGCGTGCATTGTAAATGTTTGTGCTGTAACGTCATACAACCCATAATATTACTGCCCTATGTAATATATTAACTACATACACAGACAGGGCTCGATTTTCAATCACATTTATCTGGTTGGTGTGCCACACATCAATATAGAAAGGTACAATTCTCATCTAACTCACATAATAACCAGGCATTTATTATTTCTGATTTCTGATCTTAAGCACAGCAAAGTGTGCAATTTCATAAGCTTAGAGTTAGGAAAATAGTGACATTTCACAGGTTTATTTGCTTTTTTTCATTTTACGAGAAAATAGCTTTCATTGTATTTTCTGTGGTTCACTTCGCCACACTCGCTGTGCAGTTTATTACATATGTATACATGTGAGTATTGAACAAATTACTTACCTTCAGTAATGCTCCTTGTGGTGGATACTCTCTCTAACTGTGGATTGATTACTCACCTTATGAATATCACCCCAGGTGTCAGACTAGATCCGGAAACGCAAAATCAGTACTCCAGCTCAATGGTAGGTGGGCTTGTGTGGCTTCACATCAGGGCTGGTCTGCTCCAGAACTGACAAACACAGGCGTCTATCAGTGCCACCTAGGCAAGTTAATATCAGTTTTTTTTCTGAGATTTGTCCATGCCTCAGATGCAGAGCCCATCAACAAACTGGCATGAGCAGTGAGTAGAGCTCTAGGCTGGGACCATTTAAGATGAAGAAAGAGTCCATTCCACAGAACACGGAGGTGGGAGGTGTCAGTGAGGAATCTGTTGCTATATAGAGTATCCACCAGAAAGAGCGATGCAGAAGGTAAGTAACTTGTTCTTCGGTTGGACACCTCTAACCGCAGATTGTTCGCCTTGTGAATAGATAACAAAGCAGTACGTCCCCCGCTGGAGGGTCTGTGGAATGTCTCAAACCAAAAGGTCCTGCAGGACCGAACAGGTAAAATGCCCATCTCGAAAACTTGGCTGTCAAAGCCAAAAGTGATTACTGAAAATATACACCGATGCCCACATAGCAGCCTAAAAGATAAGCTGGATTGTCATTCTGTGTACTAGCGGACTCATAGCAGCCTTGGCTCAAGAAGAATGAGCCCACAATCCTCCAGGCAGCTGCTTCTTAGCTAGCATGCAGCAGATGTTTATGCAGAGGAACATCCACCTAAAGACAGTTCTTTTCTGCACTGCCTTGCCTTTCTTTGCTCCAGAGAAGCCCACAGAGAGTTAATTGTTCACCTGTTGGTTCTTGGTAATGATCTACGCAGAGGGGGAGGCAGAAAAAAGAAAGTCAGAAAAGTGATAGCCTGCCCGATGTGGAAAGAGGTTACTAACTTCACTAGAAATGTAGCTGGAGTTCTCAACAACAGCTTGTCTGGAAAGAAAGTCATATATGGCGCTGGACCAAGAGGGCCAGCAGCTCACTCATGCGATGAGGTCATGTGACCGCTTTCAGTGCCAAGAGAGATAGAAGGTAGCTGTGCATTGTCTCAAATGGGGGACGTACATGTTAGAAAAGTAAGACCCAAATTTAAATCCCATAGTGGCATCACAAAGAACTTTAAGAAACAAATACTGTAATCCTTTAGGAAATCTCATCACAACAGGTGATTTAAACAAGGAAGGCTGATCTGGCAACCTCAAAAAAGCAAAAACAGCTGACAAATAACCTTTAACATTTCCAATGCAAGTCCTTGCTGGGCCAATGACAAAACAAACAACAATACTTCAGGCAGCTTAGCTTGTAGGAGGTCAATCAAATGGATGCCGCACCAAGCAACAAACTTGCCCCAGCACCTGGCCTACATTGATTTCGTAGATGGATTCCCGGCAGCCGGAATCACATCAACAACTTCGGGAAGAAGATCGAAGGAAGCGAGCTGCCACCACTCAATCTCCATGCATGGAGATGCAGAGTGCAGAGGTCTAGATGCAGTAGCCTGCCTGTTTCTGTGGCAGTAGAGTTTCCCAAAACAGCAGCTTGATCAAAGGACAGATGCTCATGCCCAGGAGTTCAGGATACACCTTCCTCGCCCAGTCCGGAGCCACCAGGCTTACTTGGGGCAAATCAGCCTTCATCTTCTTCTTGGAGCAAAGGAGGGTTGAGGCAGAAAGGCATTCAGGAGTCCCGAGCTCCACTCTAGGCAGAATTGTGTCTCTGAGAAAGACCCTTCTTGGGAACTCTAGCATGCAAAAATGCTCATATTGCACATTCTCTGCAGTGGCGAAAAAATCACACTTGGGTTCTCCCCATTTCTGGAAAATGCAATGTGTGTCATCTTTGGGTTTAGCTGCCGTTAATGATTGGTTAGATGTTGACAACTGATTTCATCTCCCTTAGCATTTAAAAATCCTATCAGGTGGTTCGAGACTAGAGAAAGCCCTGACAAGTCAACTACATTCAGAGGCGCAGAACCACCTGGCACGGGACCCAACTCCTCCCTACTCCCTGTTATTTGCAGTGCAACATGGCCATAGGGTAAAGTATTGTCTGTGAGAACTTGTATTAGCCTCCTGTTGATTGATGGTATGAAGGATTTCTATGATAAGTTTACCTCTCACAGCTACAGCAAATTAATGTGGAGGAGGGTTTCTGTCGGAAACCACAGTTCTTTGATCTCTACCTCTCCCAGATGGCCTCTCCAGCCCAGTAGTGATGCATAAGTGATCATTGTCAGCCCTGAGTGGGACAAGGAGAGGGATCTGGCACTGGTTCAATTCCCGCATAGCAGCCATGTTGCAGATCTTTTGCAGTCTCTTCTGAAACCTGGATGTTCCCCTGGTGCGGTGCCCACTGGAACTACCGATCCCACTGCACAGCCCACATGTGACATCTGGTGTGGCCGACTAGTAGGACGCAGGAGACCAAGAGTCCCGGCAGCCTCAAAGCCATATTGACTGAGACCCAGGACAGAGGCTAAAATATCAGGATCATAGCCTGAATGTCCTAGACCCTCCGCTCTAGCGGGAAGGCATGAAACTGCACCATAATCAGGATAGCTCTAAAGAATGAGATCATCTGCGAAGGAGTCAGGTATGGCCTTGGCATTTTGATGGTGAACCTCAATGATGATCGCTGGTTTGTCGTCATCTTGAGGGGCTTTATGACTGCCTGAGGCAAGCTTGCCTTCAACAGCCAGAAATCGAAGTACAGAAAAACTGGTTCATCTGACCTCCGAAAATGAGACCACCACCATCACTTTCGTGAACACTCGAGGGGCACTTGAGAGGCCAAAGGGGAGCATTGTAAGCTGGAAATGCTCTTGGTCCACTGTGAACTGCATATAATGCCTCTGGACCTGCAGGAAAGGAATATGGGAATACACATCGGGCAGGTCCAACTCTACCATCCAGTCTCCGAGGCAGACAAGCTCTGGGCCAGCATGAGCATCTCAAATGTATCCTTCTGCAGGTGGGCATTGAGAGGGCGGAGACCTAAATAGGATAAATGCCTCAATCGTTCTTGGGGAGAAGGAAGTAGTGGAAGTAACACCCAGTTCCTACTTCCAAGGCTGGAATCGTCTCTTTGGCTCATTTGGCCAAAAGCGCCTGCACTTTCTGCTGCAAAACAAACGTGTTCCAGGGTAAGTCACCTTGATGAGGGTGGCAGGTGCAGCAGTAGAATGAAATGGGAGGGAGAAAATGTGTGATTCTGCCTCAGGTGGGTGTCGGAAAGGACAAACAAAAGTGGTTTTATGTTTGTGGTTGCCGAAGGAGCGGTGACTGAGTGTGCATGACGTCCCTGATGCCCTGAATCCTGTTTCTGGAATCTTATTTCTGGGTGCCATGGTCTTGGGCTTGAAATGTCTTAACAGGCTGTTGTGCCGGCAGTAAAGTCTGGCATTGACGGAATTGGAAACCTTTAGCACAATTCTAAAGGTTTGAGAGTGGCTAGAAGAGGCCAATTACTGCTTCAACTTGTTATGCTTCTTTATAGACTTACCCAAAGACTTCAACAGTGATGAGGACCTGCTGCAGGAACGACTTCGGGAACTGGCCCTTTCATTCAACTTCAACCAGTCACAGCACAGAGTCTTCCAATGTTTGGCAACATAGAGTTCTGGACTGTTGTCCTAAAATGCCTGTGGGTTCATCTAGGCACTGTTGTCGCAGACCCTGGAGTAATGTGCTGACCCCAGGCATAAAAGGCATAACTTGAAAGGATCTGTCACAAATAGTTGTTTGAGACAGTCTCTACAAGGATTAAAGTCAGACATTTTGGCTGGTGACGTATTTCCCTTGCACTCTAGTAAAAAGAAGAATTTTGTAAAACAGAGTAGTGCTCCAGATTCACATCAGAAGGGGCAGAAAGAAAGGAACTGGCATCAGCATGCCTGGGTGGCATTTATATGCAGCCCTGCTCGTCACTTCTGTGGCTGAATGACGTTGGTGTGGAGCGACATGACACCACCTACTGGCATGCAGGAGTATTGCTTTTGAGGTTCCAGAGCCAGTCTGACACATGGCAGTATTTTCACAATGTAGGGAATCTGCAGTTACAACTTACAAGTAGCCATTAGAAAGTATTAATTTTATAGATTAAACCTAGCTGACTAGCAATAAAACTAGAAACTTTGCTAATTCTCATCACAAAGACTTACCTTTGCTGCACGACAATAAAGAGTTCTTTAACATTTCGATTCTGTCAAAAGTACACGTTCATACAAAAAAGAACAAGCATTGGCATAGCCAATAGGTCTCGCTTTTGGGACCTTCTAAGTATTTAGTTATGCAGCACAATATCCTTGGTGCAACCACATCAACTGTTGTGTGGCTAAACACTTATAAGGTCCCAAAGGCAAGACCTATTGGCTATGCCAATGCTTGGTGTGGTTGTGTGTGTGGTTGTGTGTGTGGTTGTGTGTAGTTGTGTGTGTTTGTGTGTGTGGTTTTGTGTGTGGTTGTGTGTGTGGTTGTGGTTGTGTGTGTGTGTGGTTGTGTGTGTATGGTTGTGTGTGTGGTGGTGTGGTTGTGGGTGTGGGTGCGGTTGTGGGTGTGTGTGTGGATGTGTGGTTGGGGGTGGTTGTGGGTGTGGTTGTGGTTGTGTGTGTCTGTGTGTGTGGTTCTGTGTGTGTGTGGTTGTGTGTGTGTGTGTGTGGTTGTGTGTGTGGTTGTGTGTGTGTGGTTGTGGGTGTATGTGTGGATGTGTGGTTGGGTGTGGTTGTGTGTGTGGTTGTGTGTGTGTGGTTGTGTGTGAGAGGTTGTGTGTGTGTGTGTGGTTGTGTGTGTGTTTGTGTGTGTGTTTATGTGTGTGGTTGTGGTTGTGTGTGTGTGGTTGTGTGTGTGGTTGTGTGCATGTGGTTGTGTGTAGTTGTGTGCGGGGTTGTGTGTGTGGTTGTGTGTGTGTGGTTGTGTGTGTGTGGTGTGTGTGTAGTTGTGTGTGGTTGTGTGTGGTTGTGTGTGGTGTTGTGTGTGTGGTTGTGTGTGTGTGGTTGTGTTTGTGGTTGTGTGTGTGTGGTTGTGTGTGTGGTTGTGTGTGTGTAGTTGTGTGTGTGGTTGTGTGTAGTTCTGTGTGGTTGTGTGTGTGGTTGTGTGTGTGGTTGTGTGTGTGTGGTTGTGTGTGTGGTTGTGTGTGTGGTTGTGTGTGTGGTTGTGTGTGTGTGGTTGTGTGTGTGTGGTTGTATGTGTGGTTGTGTGTGTGGTTGTGTGTGTGGTTGTGGTTGTGTGTGGTTCTGTGTGTGGTTGTGGTTGTGTGTGTGTGTGGTTGTGAGACCGGCCTCGTGGCGTGGGCCCTCCCGACCAGCAAGTTACCCTACAACCACGCCGAACCTCGTGGACACGGCCTTCCAGCTCCCGTGGGCCGACCAGATCCCCAACACGCATGCCCGGCCGAGGGAGAGCGAAACCCCCCAAACCAGACCGAGAGGCACCGACCCTGTCACACCTCTGGTCTCTCCCCCGAGGGAGGTTTCGATCGCCCACCAGGCCCCCGGTGAGCGGGCGCCTCGCCTGCTGGGTGTCTGGAGTCCCTCCCGGACCCACCTGAACAGATCAAAGGGCCGAGCGACAGGAAACCCCGTCACACCGCCCCCCAGGCACCAGACCCCTCTCCGCGAGGACTCCGGACTTCAAAGAGGAGGGGGAGTATAACAAGGGGTGCGGACGGGACGGGAGCAGAGAAGACCTGGACTGACGAGAGCCTGCTGACTTGGTCGCGGCTCGATCGCTCCCCGAACAGAAGAACGCTCTCCGAACTCTGAACCATCTGAGCCCTGCTGACGCTGTCGCGGCTCCCCGAACTCTGAACCATCTGAGCCCTGCGGACGCTGTCGCGGCTCCCCGAACTCTGAACCATCTGAGCCCTGCTGACGCTGTCGCGGCTCCCCGAATTCTGAACCATCTGATCCCTGCTGACGCCGTCGCGTCTCCCTGAACTACGACCCTCCGGTGCCTGCTGAGTGACTCGCGGCCCGCTCCTCCAAGAGAATCGGCAGAGATTGCCGAGAGAAGCAATATCCCCTCAGCTCGAGGATTGAGAGCTGTGCGCCGGATACCTCGCAGAGACACTGATTCAAAGACTGTCCCGCTACCCCTTTTCCCCTCATCACGAGATCGCTGCCGCTTGTGGCATTAATTCTGCACCTGCCTGCCGGATCATAAAGATCCCTTACAACCCCGATAAAAGCATATTATCTTGCAACAAATTACTGTGTGGTGTCCCTCCATCCAAAGAAGAGAGTAAGCGCAGCGTGTGCGATCCTAGGTATGAGACCCTTCCAGGAAGGGCCTCCCTGCTCTTGCTCGGCCTAACTCTGGGTAAGGTGGGGCTCCGGGTGGTCGGGAACGCACTCCGCAGCCTCCCCGGAGAACGCCTTCCAACATTTGGTGGCAGGCGACGGGATCCGAGCCAACACCTAGAGATCATGCAGTAGACGGCTTACGCACTACCAAGAAGAAATGGAAGGAGAAACTTGCCTAGGTGCCGCAGGCACCAACCCGAGCACGGCATTCCAAAAGGACCAGTTAGAATCTTATACGCACCGAGAACTGAAACAATTTTGCAAAGACTTTGGAATCGCTACCACCGGACTAAGCACGAAAGAGGACTTCCAGGGGGCATTAAAAACCTGGGGCGAGGCGGAAACTCACCGGACGCAAACAGAAAGAGAGCCTCCCAACGAACCACGAAGCACCCCGGGGAGGAACGGCGCCCCCGAGGGGGTCCTATCCCCAGAGGAACTAGCGGACCGAGAAAGAGGTCGCAACCACGAACTAGAACCAGCAAAATTAAAAATCGAAGGAGAGCTAAAACTGGCTGAAAAAAAACTGGCGGTGGAACAGTTACGCCTACAAGGAGAACTAGAGGAAAAGAAACGACAGAGAGAACACGAAGAGAAAAAACTCCAACTAGAGCACGAACGTAGCCTAAAAGAAATCGAGCTCAAGGCTAAGAAGGCGGAGGCCCGACCCTCGGAAACCCAACCCATCTCCTCCACCGTGGAACCAAAGGTCCACATCCCCAAAGATGTGGTGAAAGAATACTATAAGAACGACGATATTCAGCAATGGTTCAAGGCCTACGAAGTCGCCATGACCTCCCACCGAGTCCCGCAGAAAGACTGGGGGGCTGGGCTGTGGGGCCGGTTCCTGAGCGAGGGGAGAGATACCCTGCTGGACCTGCCCTCCACGGTGATGAACTCCTACAGTCACATGAAAGAGGCCCTGGTAGCCAGATATGGGCTCACCCCTGAAATGTACCGGCAACGGTTTAGAGACTGCAAAAAGATACCCGGTACCACCTGGGTGGAATACGTGAACTTTTACAGCCGGGCCTTGGACGGATGGATCAAGGGCAGCAAGGTCTCCACCTTTGAGGAGCTGTTCGACCTAATCGCATGGGAACACTTGTCCGCTAATTGCTTCGTAGAGCTGCGCCAGCACCTCCTGGACAGCAAACTCACGGACCCTCGAAAACTGGCCGTCGAGGCTGACCGGTGGGTGAACACCCGGGCCTCCCGGGGCCCCGTGGGAGACTACGGTCGCCACAGTCAGGGACCCCCCCGCCAGAGGGGCGGAGGGAATCAAGGCCGGCAAAGGGAGCTCCCGGGGGGATCCCCGCTCAGCCCTCCCAGAGGACAATCTCCCCCCTTTCCAGCTCCACCTCCGGCCAGCACCGGGCCACCAGGGAGGCCGGGGCCCCGAGTGAGGATCACCTGTTTCCGCTGCCAACAGACCGGACACTATGCCAGTGACCCTCAATGTCCCATGTACCAGCGAACCACAACAACCACCCCGCCGGCTCGACAAATGGCCTCCGTAGCCCTGGGGGAAGAGATGGAAGACTCCGAAGAATGGGAACCAGCCACCATGGCCTTGGTCTCCCTGGGGGACCGGGAGGTGGTCCCCGGAACGCTCCTACCCGCCAACACGAAGAAGTACCGACAGCAGGTGACGGTCAACGGTCACCGCGTCGAGGGCCTCCGGGACACGGGGGCGAGTGTCACGGCGGTTCATTGTCACCTGGTCTCCGAAGATCAAATCCTGCCCGGCGCCTTTTGCCCCGTCATATCATCAGACAATTCCGAGAGCCTCTGCCGGATGGCCCTAGTCCCTTTCGAATGGGGGGGAGTCACTGGCAAGTTAAAGGTGGCGGTCCGAACCTCCCAGCCCGTGGACTGCCTCCTGGGCAACGACCTTGAGAACTCCCCGTGGGGACAAGTGGAACGAAGAGCCCACCTCGAGATGATGGGCCTACCCGAGTGGGTATGCGCCACCACGCGCTCAATGACTCTCAGGGCGCCTTCCTCCGAGGGGGGAGAGGCCATGCCGCTAAACACCGCCACCATCCCCGAGATCCAGAATACACCACCAGCAGCCAACGACCCCCTTCTGGACGAGCCGACCGCTCCCGACGAAGGGTCAGTGCCTTCCGACCCCGAAACCCTGACCAAACTCGGGGACTTGCCAGAACTGGCCCAGTGGCCCTGCGAAGGGGGCCCCTCCCGTGAAGAGTTCTGCCAAGAACAATCCACCTGCCCGTCCCTCATTGGACCCCGACAACAGGCCGAGGCCCAAGCAGCAGGCGACCAGACTGGCACCCACTGGGTATACTGGGAGAACGGCCTCCTGTACAGCGAACAGAAGTCGGCCGAGTTGGGATCGGCCCGGGTACTAGTGGTACCCCTACGCTTCCGAAGTCTCCTCCTGGGCCTGGCCCATGATGTACCCCTGGCCGGACACTTAGGCCAAGATAAGACCTACCAACGACTCGTCACCCACTTCTATTGGCCCAAGATGCGAGCAAATGTGGAGGCCCACTGCAAGTCCTGCCCCACGTGCCAGGCCAGCGGAAAGAGTGGGGGCAAGCGCAAGGCTCCGCTACAGCCCTTCCCCGTCGTCAGTACCCCTTTTGAGCGGGTAGGAATCGACATTGTGGGACCGCTGGACCCCAAGACCGCCCAGGGCCACCGGTTCATCCTCGTCCTGGTGGATCATGCCACCCGTTACCCCAAAGCCATCCCCCTCCGCACCGTGACGGCCCCCGTGGTAGGCCGGGCCTTGATGGGGATCTTCTCCCGCATGGGGTTCCCCCGCGAAGTCGTGAGTGACCGGGGTACGAACTTTATCTCCCGATATATGAAGGCCCTCTGGCAGCAGTGCGGAGTATCGTACAAATTTACCACCCCGTACCACCCCCAAGGAAACGGCCTAGTCGACCGCTTTAACAAAACACTGAAAGGAATGATCATGGGCCTCGAGGAACCCCTACGCCGGAGGTGGGACGTCCTCCTCACATGTCTCCTGTTCGCCTACCCGGAGGTTCCCCAAAAATCCCTGGGATTCAGCCCATTCGAACTACTATATGGACACCCCGTCCGAGGACCCCTGAGCCTGGTCAAGGAGGGGTGGGAAACAACCCCCCGGGGGACCCCTCCGGATGTGTTCCGATACATCTTGGCGCTCTGCAACCAGACCCGGAAATTCAGAGAACTCGCAGAAGCGAACCTCGAGGCTAGCCAGGAAGAAATGAAGCGCTGGTATGACCAGAATGCTACGCTGGTCGAGTTTCAGCCGGGCCAACAGGTCTGGGTCATGGCCCCGGTGAGACCCTGCGCTCTCCAAGATAAATGGACTGGACCCTTCAAGGTGATCGAGCGGAAGAGCCAAGTCACCTATCTCGTCGATGTGCAGTCCCCGCGGAACCCCCTCCGGGTTCTCCACGTGAACCGCCTCAAACCTCACTTTGTACGGACCGAATTGAGTTTACTCCTGGCCACCGACGATGGGGCTGAAGAAGACACCGAGCCCCTTCCAGACCCCCTGGGGGCGAAAGAGACCGATGGGTCCGTGGAGGGAGTGAGACTGTCAACCGCCCTCACAGCCCAACAGTCCGACGACTGCCGCCAGCTACTAGGGCAGTTCGCAGACCTCTTCTCCCTGACCCCTGGGGTCACCAACTGGTGTGTTCACGACGTGAACACCGGCGACAGCCCGCCAGTGAGACATCGGGCCTACCGGGTCCCTGATCGGGTCCGAACCTGCATCCAGACCGAGGTGGCGAAGATGCTAGACCTCGGGGTGATTGAACCCTCCGACAGCCCCTGGGCCAGCCCGGTAGTCCTGGTTCCGAAAGCGACTACCCCGGGTGTTGCCCCCGAGCTGAGGTTTTGCGTGGACTACCGAGGACTCAATGTGGTCACCCGAGCGGACGCTCACCCTATCCCCCGTGCCGACGAGCTCATTGACCGCCTTGGGGCCGCTCGCTACCTCAGCACCTTCGACCTGACTAGTGGATACTGGCAGATTGCCCTCACCGAGGGAGCCAAGGAGCGCTCCGCCTTCTCCACCCCGGATGGGCACTACCGCTTTAGGGTGATGCCGTTTGGAATGAAGAATGCCCCGGCCACCTTCCAGCGGCTGGTGAACAGGGTCCTGTCCGGACTAGAGGGGTTCAGCGCAGCATACCTCGAAGACATAGCGGTCTTCAGCTCCCAATGGACCGAGCACCTCCAGCACCTCCGTCAAGTCCTGCTGGCTCTGCGCCGGGCCGGCCTCACCATCAAAGCCAGCAAATGTCAAATTGGGCACGGCTCCGTAACCTATCTGGGACACCAGGTCGGAAGTGGGCAGGTCGCCCCCCTCCAGCCGAAGATCGACGCCATCTTGTCCTGGGAACCCCCCGCAACCCAAACGGAAGTCCGGGCCTTCCTGGGCCTCACCGGCTACTACCGAAGGTTTATTAAGAACTATGGCAGCATCGCAGGCCCCCTCACAGAACTAACCTCCAAAAGACACCCCAAGAAAGTACACTGGACTCCCGCCTGCCAGAAGGCGTTCGACACCCTAAAGGCCGCCATGTGCGCGGCTCCAGTGCTCAAAGCACCCGACTACGCCCAGGAGTTTGTGGTCCAGACAGACGCCTCGGAACACGGCATCGGGGCAGTCCTCTCACAGTACGACGACAAGGGCATAGATCGGCCCATAGCCTTCATCAGCCGAAGGTTGCTGCCCCGGGAACAGCGGTGGAGCACAATTGAAAGAGAGACCTTCGCAGTAGTCTGGGCCCTCAAAAAGCTACGGCCCTACCTGTTCGGAACACACTTCCGAGTACAAACAGATCATCGACCCCTGCGGTGGTTGATGCAGATGCGAGGGGAAAACCCCAAGCTGCTACGCTGGTCCATCTCCCTCCAAGGGATGGATTTCACTGTGGAACATCGCCCCGGGACGGACCACGCCAACGCGGACGGCCTGTCCCGATTCTTCCGCTTCAGCGAGGAGAACCCCCAAGTGGATGGGTAGTTCTCCCCGCCTTTCAGCTGGGGGGGGCACGTGTGAGACCGGCCTCGTGGCGTGGGCCCTCCCGACCAGCAAGTTACCCTACAACCACGCCGAACCTCGTGGACACGGCCTTCCAGCTCCCGTGGGCCAACATCCCGAGGGCCGACCAGATCCCCAACACGCATGCCCGGCCGAGGGAGAGCGAAACCCCCCAAACCAGACCG
Source organism: Triturus cristatus (assembly GCF_964204655.1). Lineage (NCBI taxonomy): Eukaryota > Metazoa > Chordata > Amphibia > Caudata > Salamandridae > Triturus > Triturus cristatus. The sequence continues at coordinate 497,899,684 of NC_140588.1, forward strand.
AGAGGCGCCGACCCTGTCACACCTCTGGCCTCTCCCCCGGGGGAGGTTTCGATCGCCCACCAGGCCCCCGGTGAGCGGGCGCCTCGCCTACTGGGTGTCTGGAGTCCCTCCCGGACCCACCTAAACAGATCAAAGGGCCGAGCGACAGGAAACCCCGTCACACCGCCCCCCAGGCACCAGTCCCCTCTCCGCGAGGACTCCGGACTTCAAAGAGGAGGGGGAGTATAACAAGGGGTGCGGACGGGACGGGAGCAGAGAAGACCTGGACTGACGAGAGCCTGCTGACTTGGTCGCGGCTCGATCGCTCCCCGAACAGAAGAACGCTCTCCGAACTCTGAACCATCTGAGCCCTGCTGATGCTGTCGCGGCTCCCCGAACTCTGAACCATCTGAGCCCTGCGGACGCTGTCGCGGCTCCCCGAACTCTGAACCATCTGAGCCCTGCTGACGCTGTCGCGGCTCCCCGAATTCTGAACCATCTGATCCCTGCTGACGCCGTCGCGGCTCCCTGAACTACGACCCTCCGGTGCCTGCTGAGTGACTCGCGGCCCGCTCCTCCAAGAGAATCGGCAGAGATTGCCGAGAGAAGCAACATCCCCTCAGCTCGAGGATTGAGAGCTGTGCGCCCGATACCTCGCAGAGACACTGATTCAAAGACTGTCCCGCTACCCCTTTTCCCCTCATCACGAGATCGCTGCCGCTTGTGGCATTAATTCTGCACCTGCCTGCCGGATCATAAAGATCCCTTACAACCCCGATAAAAGCATATTATCTTGCAACGAATTACTGTGTGGTGTCCCTCCATCCAAAGAAGAGAGTAAGCGCAGTGCGATCCTAGGTACGAGACCCTTCCAGGAAGGGCCTCCCTGCTCTTGCTCGGCCTAACTCTGGGTAAGGTGGGCCTCCGGGTGGTCGGGAACGCACTCTGCAGCCTCCCCGGAGAACGCCTTCCAACAGTGGTTGTGTGTGTTGTGTGTGTGGGTGTGTGTGGGTGGTTGTGTGTATGGTTGTGGTTGTGTGTGTGTGTGTTTGCGTGTGTGGTTGTGTGTGTGGCTGTGGTTGTTTGTGTGGTTGTGTGTGTGGTTGTGGTTGTGGGTGTGGTTGTGGTTGTGTGTGGGTGTGGTTGTGGGTGTGGATGTGTGGTTGGGTGTGGTTGGTTGTGGTTGTGTGTGTGGTTGTGTGTGTGATTGTGTGTGTGTGGTTGTGTGTGTGTGTGTGTGGTTGTGTGCTTGTGTGTGTGTGTGTGGTTGTGTGTGTTTGTGGGTGTGGTTGGGTGTGGTTGTGTGTGGTTGTGTGTGTGGTTGTGGGTGTGGTTGTGGTTGTGGGTGTGGTTGTGTGTGTGGTTGGGTGTGTGGTTGTGTGTGGTTGTGTGTGTGTGGTTGTGTGTGTGTGGTTGTGTGTGTGTGGTTGTGTGTATGGTTGTGTGTGGTACTATGTGTGGTTGTGTGTGTGGTTGTGTGTGTGTGTGGTTGTGTGTGGTTGTGTGTGTGGTTGTGTGTGTGGTTGTGTGTGTGGTTGTGGTTCTGTGTATCGTGTGTGTGGTTGTGTGTGTGTGGTTGTGTGTGTGGTTGTGTGTGTGTGGTTGTGTGTGTGTGGTTGTGTGTGTGTGTGGTTGTGTGTGTGTGTGTGGTTGTGTGTGTGTGTGGTTGTGGGTGTGGGTGTGGGTGTGTGGTTGTGGGTGTGGTTGTGGTTTTGTGTGTGGTTGTGTGTGTGTGGTTGTGTGTGTGGTTGGGTATGTGGCTGTGGTTGTATGTGTGTGGCTGTGTCTATGTGGTTTGTGTGTGTGATTGGGTGTGTGGTTGTGTGTGTTGTGTGTCTGGTTGTGTGTATGTGGTTGTGTGTGTATGTGTGTGGTTGTGTGTATGTGTGGCTGTGGGTGTGGTTGTGTGTGTATGGGTGTTTGTGTGGTTGTGTGTGTGTGGTTGTGGTTGTGTGTGTGGTTGGGTGTGTGTGTGGTTGTGTGTGTTTGTGGGTGTGGTTGTGTGTGCTTGTGTGTGTGTGTGGTTGTGTGTGTGTGTGGTTATGATTGTGGGTGTGGTTGTGTGTGTGGTTGTGTGTGTGGTTGGGTGTGGTTGTGTGTGTGTGGTTGTGTGTGTGGTTGTGTGTGTGGTTGGGTGTGGTTGTGTGTGTGTGGTTGTGTGTGTGTTTGGGTGTGTTTTTGTGTGTGTGGTTGTGGTTGTGTGTGTGGTTGTGTGTGTGGTTGTGTGCATGTGGTTGTGTGTAGTTGTGTGTGGGGTTGTGTGTGTGGTTGTGTGTGTGGTTGTGTGTGTGTGGTTGTGTGGGTGTGGTTGTGTGTAGTTGTGTGTGGTTGTGTGTGGGGTTGTGTGTGTGGTTGTGTGTGTGTGGTTGTGTTTGTGTGTGTGTGGTTGTGTGTGTGGTTGTGTGTGTGTGGTTGTGTGTGTGGTTGTGTGCGTGGTTGTGTGTGTGGTTGTGTGTGTGGTTGTGTGTGTGGTTGTGTGTGTGGTTGTGTGTGGTTGTGTGTGTGGTTCTGTGTGTGGTTGTGTGGTTGTGTGTGTGTGGTTGTGTGTGTTGTGTGTGTGTGTGGGTGGGTGGTTGTGTGTATGGTTGTGGTTGTGTGTGTGTGTGTTTGTGTGTGTGGTTGTGTGTGTGGCTGTGGTTGTTTGTGTGGTTGTGTGTGTGGTTGTGGGTGTGGTTGTGGCTGTGTGTGGTTGTGGTTGTGTGTGGGTGTGGGTGTGGATGTGTGGTTGGGTGTGGTTGGTTGTGGTTGTGTGTGTGATTGTGTGTGTGTGGTTGTGTGTGTGTGTGTGGTTGTGTGCTTGTGTGTGCGTGTGTGTGTGGTTGTGTGTGTTTGTGGGTGTGGTTGTGTGTGGTTGTGTGTGGTTGTGTGTGTGGTTGTGGTTGTGTGTGTGGTTGTGGTTGTGGGTGTGGTTGTGTGTGTGGTTGGGTGTTTGTGTTTGTGGTTGTGTGTGTGTGGTTGTGTGTGTGTGGTTGTGTGTGTGTGGTTGTGTGTATGGTTGTGTGTGGTACTATGTGTGGTTGTGTGTGTGGTTGTGTGTGTGGTTGCGTGTGTGGTTGTGGTTCTGTGTATCGTGTGTGTGGTTGTGTGTGTGTGGTTGTGTGTGGTTGTGGTTGTGTGTGGTTGTGTGTGTGGTTGTGTGTGTGTGTGTGTTGTGTGTGTGTGTGTGTGTGTGTGGTTGTGTGTGTGGTTGTGTGTGTGTGTGGTTGTGTGTGTGTGGTTGTGTGTGTTTGTGGTTGTGGGTGTGGTTGTGTGGGTGTGGGTGTGGGTGTGGTTTTGTGTGTGGTTGTGTGTGTGTGGTTGTGTGTGTGGTTGGATATGTGGCTGTGGTTGTGTGTGTGTGGCTGTGTGTATGTGGTTGTGTGTGTGTGTGGTTGGGTGTGTGGTTGTGTGTGTTGTGTGTGTGGTTGTGTGTGTGTGTGGTTGTGTGTATGTGTGTGGTTGTGGGTGTGGTTGTGGGTGTGGTTGTGTGTGGTTGTGAGTGTGTGTGGCTGTGGTTGTGTGTGTATGGGTGTTTGTGTGGTTGTGTGTGTGGTTGTGGTTAAGTGTGTGGTTGTGTGTGTTTGTGGGTGTGGTTGTGTGTGGTTGTGTGTGTGTATGTGTGTTTGTGTGTGTTTGTGGGTGTGGTTGTGTGTGTGTGGTTGTGTGTGTGTGGTTGTGTGTGTGTGGTTATGATTGTGGGTGTGGTTGTGTGTGTGGTTGTGTGTGGTTGTGTGTGTGTGGTTGTGCGTGTGTGGTTGTGTGTGTGGTTGTGTGTGTGGTTGAGTGTGGGGTTGTGTGTGGTTGTGTGTGTGGTTGTGTGTGTGTGTGGTTGTGTGGTTGGTGTGTGTATGTGTGTTTGTGTGTGTGTGGTTGTGTGTGTGGTTGTGTGTATGTGTGTGGTTGTGTGTGGTTATATGTATGGTTGTGTGTGTGGTTGTGTGTGTGCGTTTGTGGTTGTGTGTGTGGTTGTGTGTGTGACAGTAATACTAAAAGCATATCAAAATAAAGGAACACAAACATAGAGTTTGTGGAAAGAGAAAGCACATTGTAAGTCAAACGGGCGCAGCAAAGCATTAACACAACAACATGTTGTTTGATGTTTGATGTTCTTTGAGCAGTAAATCTCCCCCGTGTAATTTTTAAAATTGCTAAATCTCTTTTTATTCCTCCTTCCCCCCCTATTATTATTAAGAATATTAACCTACGATGTAATTAAATTGCCAATTTTTTTTACGACAAAATACAATCTATTTATAAATCGTTCCCCGCAGCACCTGATTCACAGACAGGACCCCCCATATGCTCTGATGCTTATCAGCTAGAATTTATTCCCCTTTTGAATTTGGTCACCCTCCAGAAGACTCTTAGTCAATTGAAATCTGGAGCTCCGTCTGATGTTGCCCCTCCTACTATTTTAAATCGAGTCTCCGAGACTGTAGCCTCGGTGATTCTTGAAGTAATTAATGCTTCCGTAGAAAAGGGTATAGTACCTCCCTTATGGAACAGGCTATGGTCAGTGCTCTGTTAAAAAAAGCCCATCTTGACCCAGAGATACTATCCAATTATCGCCCTATTTCGTTACTTCCTGGTATAGGGAAACTGGCAGAGAAATATGTTAACACCACTATTTCTACATTTCTAGAAAATAATAACTATTTTCACCCCACTCAAACCAGATTCAGAGCTCAACGGAGTACTGAGACCGCTCTTTTGGTAGTGGTGGAAAGTCTTAGGAAAATTATGGATAGCGGGGGCTGCGCTGCATTAATCCTGCTTGATCTCAGCCTAGCCTTTGATACGGATAACCACCAGCTTCTGATTCAAAGGCTTAGGGAGGTCGGAATTACCGGTTTGGCACTGAAATGGCTGCAATCTTTCCTTGAAGACCGCTCTTTTGTAGTCTTCGAAGAAAATGTTGCTTCTGAGCCAATGCCCCTTGGATGTGGGGTTCCCCAGGGCTCGTCTCTGAGCCCCACTCTTTTTAATGTGTATATGAGCTCCTTGGCGGAACTAGTAATTCCTTATGGCATCCAGATTGTCACGTATGCGGATGACACCCAGCTCGTGGTTTCACTTAGTCAAGAGGACAATTCAGCTCCTAATCTGGCTTTATGCCTGCAAAAAGTCTCCAGATGGATGGATAATTCTTATTTAAAGCTCAATGGGGACAAGACAGAACTTATGTTTTTAGGAAACTACTCCCCTTGTACAATAGCCTCTTCCTGGCCTAACTGTCTTGGTCTCCCGCCCACTCCCAAAGCGGAAATCAAGAGTCTGGGAGTGTGGGTAGACCATAACCTGGACTTTAAGAAGCAGGCTAGCAAGGTAGCCGCTGGCTGCTATGGAATACTTAGAATGCTTAGAAAGATCCTCCCCCTGCTCCCACTACCTGTAAGAAGAGTATTGGTCCAGGCACTTATTCTTTCTCGCCTGGACTATGCCAATACACTCTATTTAGGAGCTCCCCTGTCAGCTATTAAAAGGCTCCAGGTCATTCAAAATTGTGCAGCACGGTTACTTACTAACTCTTCTAAGCGCATCTCAGCTAAACCGTCGCTTTCAGCACTTCATTGGCTGCCGATCTCCCAAAAAATTCATTTTAGGCATTGTGTATCACTCATAAAGCCCTTTTTGACAAAGGTCCCCTTATCATCAGATCTCTTATTCAGCCCTATCGCCCGGCCAGGTCGCTTAGATCTGATAAAAAGCAGCTAGCTATAGTCCCGATTATAAAGAGAACACGCAGCGGAGGACGCCGTTTTGGGTACAATGCTGCGAAACTGTGGAACAACTTGCCACTGTCGATCCGTTGTGAATCAAACTATCTTGCATTTCGCAAGCTTTTAAAGACCTTTTTGTTCCCGTAAGTTCTCTACCTGCTTTAAGGGCTGCTGTAGCGCTGGGATGCTTTCGGGTAGCCATGCGCTTTAGAAATGCCTTTTCAATTCAATTGAACGAGAACATCAAAGGGGCTCTGCGAAAGTGATCGCGGGGAAAAGTGAAAGTGATCGCGGGTGCTTAATGAGCATGATGAGGTTTGCCATATGGTGCCTCTGCTCCTAAGCGTGCGCCCGCGCACATGCACTGTAGCTCTAGGCTGGCCATGGTAGCATTTTTTGAGCCCTCACTAAAAGTCTCGCCAGACCAGCGCATGCGCTGGGTCAGGCGAGACCTAAAAAGTGGGTTTGGGTCAGAGTGCTAATAAAGGCAGCAAATCCCCTCTACAGTAGCTGGGCTATGAGAGAAAATGCCTCCTATTGTCAGTTCGTGACACTAGTAATTGGCAAACTCACTGAATAAAGATTTAAAACCAGAAGCTTGAATACAAATAGCAGTTACTTAAAAAAGTTCATGTATATGTTAAAATTTAATTTTAATCATATTTTTAATTTTCATAAAAATTCTTGTTTTAGATCTTTTTCAAGAAAAATTTAGCCTAAACCACGTAGCTTTTAACTTTTAGAGGTTGGGGAAGTGTTGTCAATATTATATTGCAAAGGTGTATACATTGCAGCGTTGATCAATTCCTTGGTGTCTTAATGTTGTTAGGAGTCTTTTAATGCAAAGTATCGTCTGTGGGTTGTGGGTTTTCCCATTGGAGGAGACTCTAAGGGAAGGCAGGTCTTGAGATCTTCGCATGGTCATATGAGCAAGATCAATGCTGTTTGAGGCGTTGAGTTTTTCCTGCATTAAGGCGCTGTAGGAGGACAGAAGAAGAGTCTTAGATCATTTAATTAAACTGTGCACAAATGATCATGTCGCCTACAGGTTGCGTAATTTGTATGCTGAGGTGTTTTGTTGCATCCCTCCACCTAGCACGTGACTATAAGTTAGAGTGTTTACAACTCCAGATTCAGTGTATCTTTATCTACTCTATAACAATTTATGGTTGAGTGGGGATGCTACAGCAAGCACCAGTCGGAGTGGAAGGAAGCAATATGGCTGCACCTCAGATGCGTGAAGGCCACAAATTCACAGCAGCAGGAAACCAAAAAATATACTTGCACATACCACATATTACCCGCCTCAGAGATTTGGGCCTAAGCAGAATACCAATTTCTCAAGTATGACTGATACCAAGAAGCCCACAAACTCAAATATATACATATAGATACCAACTGATCATCAGTTACCAAAAATGAAGGGACACACTGGGTGAATGTATGACATTGTTCTGCATTCTGTCCATCAACTGTTGTTTTTGCAGGGACGCAAAAACACAAACTGCATTGTAAGGGAGGCGGTCTTTTGCACAGCCAATCAGGAGCCGAGAGGACCTTCAGGCACCAATCTTTTGCACAGCACAGGAAGGATAACAAATATTTATTTTGATTACAACATTGTTATGGTTACTTTTCGAAGAAAATTAAGGCTGGGGACTGCACCCTATACAAACACAGGTTATAAGTGGTGCTATGTTGAGCCAGAAACCAGAATGAAAATGTCTAGTTTTACTCGGGACCTAGTAGAATAAACATACCAGCCCATCTGACCTGCTAACATTATCCTCCAAGGAGGAAAGCTAAACAGGGTTACCAGCGTGTGGAATTGGCATAAAAAGACAGGAACCACATTTCCAGGCAATCCTTGCTAGCCAAAAATGAGTCCGGAGGTCTACCACAAATCAATGGATTATTAGCGTGGTCAGAATCAGAATATATATACACGTTGCCTAAGTTAGTCTATGATTCAATGTTTTATCCCTGATGCCACATAAACCGTATTCACCAACCTTTCTAAAGTAACTTGCCACTTACGTTTTGGTGGTGATATGCACTGAACTCCTTTGAAGAGCGATATATTTCTGGCATCTCTACACTCAGGAGAACTAGAGAAAAAAACACCAAATTCCATCTTACCAACTGATGTTTTTGTGTGTCTGTGTGTGTGTGTGTAAGGCAGAAAATAGTATTTTCAGAAATGTCATGCAAAACTTAAAAAGGCCACGCATGCAACATTTTCAGGCCAGACAATCGGGATCCGTGAGCCGTGGAACTCACCAAAAGACGCAGTTAGTTATGCCAAATCTAAAATCATATGGATTCGTGTGTTTCTATTTAGTTCTAGGGTTAAAATCAACCAGTAATCCAAATATGCACTAAGGAACAAAGGTCCTTGCCTTGCTGGAAGCTGTGCCCACGCGCCTATTTTTTGCTTTTCCAGACTGATGTGCGACTGGTCCCCCACGGAGCTCAGCATCCGCAAATTTAAAAAGGCTGCGCCGTAGCTTTGCGTTCCTTCTCTAGCACAGCCCATGGTTATGGTTGGCAGAGGGTAGGCACAAGGAACCGCCACACAAATGGTGGGGGAGGCTGCTGCTCCCTTACTAGGCTATGTGAATAAGGATGGTTGGTTGCAGCCGAGATCCGAGTAAATACATGGGAAAAGGCTTGTTTACTTGTTCTTCTTACAGAGGGCCTGCCATATCCATGCAGCCCCCATGCAGCTTCCGGTAACATCTCGGACATGGCGTACATGATCTGCTGAAGCTCCGCACACAGGCATGAAACTCGCCCGCCACATCGCGCCGCAACTCGTCAAAATCCGGTGCCCCAGTGCATGAATATGGAGAGAACCTGGTGGTAAAGGCTGAGCCCTGTTCTGGTGTGGGATTTCAAGAAAATTACCTCCATCTGACACCGGCCCCAGAAACAAGATGGCGACCGTCTGCCACCGGAGCCTGCACCCGATCGGCGGAGCCCGCAACTGATCGCGAGGCTCCTGCAGCACAACCTACGGGGCGGAGGACTCACATTTGAAGAGCGGTGAGGCAGCAGACGTACTGTCGGCACCTGCGGAGCACGCCGTAATGCCCGTGGGGATGCGCAGGACCGGACCGGGGACTGACCCTTCTCCCACCGACGCAACAATGATGCCGTCAAGGATCCGGACCCGCAATGGCCGAAGGCGCAGCAATGAGGAGCGACCCGCCACCTCCCACCTGAGGTCAGCGGGCGAGAGGCTCTCGTACTACGGCCCCAACCTGAATCCCGGTAACACTAGTCCTTCGGTGGTGCCTGGTTCTAAAATGGCGCCCGTCGGACTTAGCCGCTGACTCTGGGACCCATCCCAATCTGGATTCCACAGCACCGAATCAGTCCTCATTGCCGCCACCGACGACATCAGGGCTATGATGGACAACGGCCCTCATCCTCCTGGACCTTACGGCCGCCTTCGACACCGTCTGCCACCACACCCTCCGCACACGCCTCCACAACGTAGGGATCCGCGACAAAGAACTGGACTGGACCACCTCCTTCCTCACCGACAGAACCCAGAGTGTCCGCCTGCCCCCATTCCGCATTAAAGACACCAAGATCATCTGCGGCGTACCCCAAGGATCGTCCCTCAGCCCGACACTCTTCAACGTCTACATGGCACCGCTCACCAACATCGTTCGATCACACGACCTCAACATCATCTCATACGCCGACGACACCCAGCTGATCCTCTCCCTCACCAAGGCCCCCACCACCGCCAAATCCAACCTCCACGAAGGAATGAAGACCATCGCCGAATGGATGATGAACAGCCGCCTGAAACTGAACTCGGACAAGACGGAGGTCCTCATCATCGGATCCACCCCCTCCGTCTGGGCCGACTCATGGTGGCCGGCCACACTAGGAGCTGCACCAACGCCCAGTGACCACGCACGCAACCTGGGAGTCATCCTGGACTCTGCATTGTCAATGACCCAGCAATTAAATGCCGTCTCCTCCTCCTGCTTCAACACGCTCCGCAACATCTACAGATGGATCCCCACCGGAACCAGAAGGACGGTCACCCAGGCCCTCATCAGCAGCAGACTGGACTACGGCAATGCTCTCTACGCAGGAAACTCAGCCAAACTCCAGAAACGACTACAACACATACAGAACGCCTCTGCACGCCTCATCCTCGACCTTCTCCGCCACAGCCACATCACAGCCCACCTGAAAGAACTGCACCGTCTACACCCCAAACCGCCAGTTTCGCTCCACTGACCTCGCCCTCGCCACCATCCCCCGCATCCGTCGAGCGACCGCCGGCGGAAGATCGTTCTCCCACCTCGCCGCAAAAACCTGGAACACCCTCCCCATCCGCCTATGTCAGATCCAGGACCTGCTGGCCTTCAGGAGACTCCTCAAGACCAGGCTGTATGAGCAGTAGCAGCACCACGGGTAAGTAGTGTGCTCTACAAATGAACTGATTGATTGATTGATTGATTGATTGATTGATTGATTGATTGGGAGAAAGGAGAGTTGCAGCCCAACACTGGAGCATTCTGTCCACTGTGAAGAGGTAGGCTGCCGCGCCCCGAGACGACCGCTGGCCCTGCGCCAAGTTACTGCATTGACTCTGGAATATGCCTGGCCTTCAAATGGCGGCCGCATGCCTGCGTACGATCTGCGCACTGGAAGCCTCCCCCTCCCAGAAGCCACTGGCGGGGATATTATCTAAAACAGCAGGGATCGGAGGGGGGAGAGCATCGGCCGTCCCCTTGTTCACCTTTGCGGACTCTGCCTACTTGGTGTGGCCCAGCAGAACCTGTACCCAGCATGCTGCTTCCCTCACCACCATCCGGCCTTCTACCCCTATGGACATCTCCAACTCGGTGGATCCCTCCAGACCCAAGACCACCACCCTTGAATGCAACACCGCCTGAACACCTGGCTGAACGATGGCAAGAATTTCCTGCTCTGTAAATATGTAATATATAATTATCCTAGCCTAATCGCTGTTAAAATGTAAACATGAGTGAATTTGTATATATTTATATCTCTAACCACAAGTATATGTAGTAGACCTTTGTACTTACTACCATTCCTATGTGATTTTAGAGTTTATGTTTGTATCTCTTCCTTGAGTGAGTTTACAACTTGTACATTTGCAATTTTTCCCCTCCTTTCACTCCACTTGTATATATCATTCTAACCACTAGTATATGTAGTAGACCTTTGTACCTACTACCATTCCTATGTGATTTTAGAGTTTATCTGTTTGTATCTCTTCCTTGAGTGACTTTACAACTTGTACATTTGCAATATTTTCCTCCTTTCGCTCCAGTAGTACATTTGCAATTTTGTTCTTTTTCCTGTTTATAACTTTTATGTAACTCATGTAATTCAAAGTCCGTATGTAACGCAACTGGTTCGCTGTAAAGCGCTCTGACACCTTCAGGTAATGTTCGCGCTATATAAAATCGCATTAAATAAATAAAAATAAATAAATAACCGGGGTCCTTCGTTTCAACTGCTAATGTGGTGGGTGATGACATTTGGTATTAGCGTGGCGCTTGATTTACTTTGTGTTACGTGCCGGGGGTACACATGACCACTACGAAGACACAGTAAACACCAGCACAAGGCACGGGGTGCTTCTTGGATGTGACACCGATCATTTGGCTATCACTTGCTGAGCTCTGTGGACAGCCTTTGAACGTTAGGAGAATCCATATTCATATCCCGCCCGGCAAGAGGTATGCTAAAGAACAAACGACTAACCAGGACCGTCTCGGCTGCCTAGGATCCTCTGCCTCCTGTTCTGTCAAGCAACAAACTACTCCTGCTTGGGGTATCTCCATATGGCTTGCTGAATATATGAAGCCTCTGAGTTATCAATATAGGGCGTTATGCATCTGCCCTGGGTATGAAAAGCTGGTTTGTGACCTTCATTGGGTCATGCATACAGCTCTGGTTGTCCCTGACCTTGCGGTGCACAGAAAGGTTAGCTGCACCTCACTGATGAGGCTCATTGAAAGAGAGATGTGTTTTGGGTTAGTTTTAATTAAGCGAAAGGAGGACATGGCCTAGCAGTCTGGCACTGACCATTCCTATAGGAGTAAGAACAGAGTGATGTGCATAAGGGTGATCCTCCCTCCGACAGAGATCTGTAGAGCACCAAAGAATAGCCTACCATGAAGTTGCAATGGTGTAAACACAACACTGTATACTTACTGAAAGAAACTATGGTGTTGAATATCCTTCCCAGTGCCCCCCTTTGCCCTGCTCTGTGAGCTGTATCGACTTCGGAGAGCCAGCTCATGCTGTCTGCAATGTCTCATGGGAATGCACATTTTTATGAGCAATCAGTGCCTGCTCTCTTCTCCTCAGTAAGGGTGAAGAGCTGTGCATTAAATTGGCTAGAGGTATTTTGAAAGTGGCACTCTTCGGAGTCAGCCCTGGCTTCCCTCTAGGCCACCAGTTTCTCATTGAATATTTGGCCAGCCGAACCAGTATTTCGTATTCATCTGGACTTCGAAAGAAGTTTGCAGTACCTTTAGAGAACGATGCCTGAGCATTATCAAGGTACTGCAGTGATGCTGATTCCCCAACAAAGGCAAGGACTATACCAATGATCTGTAGAACCCTACTGCTTCTCTCTGCTAGGATGGCTGGAGCTATACTGCTCTGCACAGGGAGACCCAGTTGACTGAAGCTGGTCTAGAGGGCACTAGGCTGTAATAGACGGCTGTGAAGCCACACGGTCCTTGCAGCCAAGCTGCGTTCCTGAGGATAAACACCTGACTTTCTGAGAGCAAGTATCTTACAGTGTCTGTTCCTAGAGATACACAAGATTTATTTTCCTATTACCCGTATTGGGCGTCAACTGGCAGAGGCTTGCAGCTGTGATTCCAGAGCCTTTCTGGAGGCAGTAAGACAATAATTCTAAATCCTTCTTTAATTGAAGATTGAGAAGCAGTGGGTCCGGGGGCTACCCCTGAATCCGCGGGTACCCTGGCAATGGAAATAGTCTGAACACAAGAGCCATTTTGAAACCCAGGCCTAAAAGTCAGTACCTTGAGAGGGCCTAGTTTTGGTGCTAAGTCAATTCCCAGCATTCCTTTAGCCTCATCTCTCCCTAATCTGTCTCTGTGGCTTGCTGTCATTAAAACACAAGAACCTCTGTGGCCCAAGTTAACTGGAATCTTGACTTTGGGATCAGAGTCTCTCAACAGCATTAAATCTCACTTTTTCGGGGAATGCGAAGCGATGTTCACCTTCCAGTGGTGAGTTGCTGGGATCTAAGTATTTTTTAGCTGATGCACTTTCGCTTTTGCTTCAACTCACTGTGTTGATGCTCTCCCTCACTGCCAGGGCAGCTGTAAAACTGACAAAGGCCAGTCACATCAGTAATACTTGATACTTTTGTAAAGTTCTTTCTGGCACCTTTAGTGATTGAGAACATTGTCCATTGGAAGGAAATGAGATCCAAAGTTTTTCAGGAAATGCCAAACACCTGCAGTCTCTGACCCATGTCATAACTTTGTATAAAAATCTGTGTTTGGATTATAGCACTTTATTATGCAAGTACTATGAAACTGTTTGTAAACATATCTTGGTATTCGTATATTCTATCTTTTAATTTTTGTATTTGTGTATCTTTAACGGTAAAAATGAGAAATATTGTTTCTTAATCCCGACGTGTGATGTGAATAGTGCAAAATAAAATCGATGGACGACTGCACTGAAATGCAATTCATCGCACATGGCACCACAGTGGAGCACTGTAGAGTAGGAAGGGTGCAAATTAGATTATTTCTGGGTGATGGTAAAGTGAAATATGTAGCTAAGGAGTCTGTACCTCCTTTAATATGGATAACAGGACATACAAATCTTTGTCTCAACCTACTTTTCAATTTGTGCAATTCTCTCTCTATGATGGATGCATGGGGACTTTGTGAACAACAACAGAAAGAAGGAGGTGATGTAAAGAAGAAAGTCCACCAGAAAACAGTGCTCACTCTCCTTAAATCCCTGTTGTATGCCATAGGGCATGTGGTTGTAAGGGATTACTTCCCTGCACACATTCTTGAGATAAATATACAGAAATGACCTAGTTATGAGAAATATGTATAGAAAATGGTGGCATTCAGGCTGAGCGAGTAATTGCTGAATAACATTAGAATTTTTTTTATGATGTGGTGGATCTTATGGTAAATTAATCGGATGAAAATTATGAATCTGTAGCATACGTTCTTTAATGTATATTTTTGAATAATGTTGTATATGATAAAACATGGTTGATTAATAGATGGCATTGTGGAAGAGGTTAACCGCCAGACAAGAGGTGATGTGAATAAATTGAGGGAGGTTTGAGAAATGATATGTGTGAGAAATTGCGTTTTTGGTTGAGAGGAGGAAGACTTTCTCAAGCAAGGACCGAAATCCTTGTTAGGATGAATGACAAAAAGCCACTAAATTAACCTGTGTTTAATCCTCTGTTAGCTTGGCACAAAAGCAGTCAGGCTTAACTTAGCGGCAATGTGTAAAGTATTTATATAGCACACAAACAGTAATAAAGTGAAAACGCAATGCATGAAAATTCCCAAGCCAATTTAGAAAAATTGATTGTGATTTAATAAATATTTTGAGAACAAAACAAAAATACAAATGAACTGGGGATATTGAATTTTAAAGGTTTAGCGAAAAGTAGCTGCAAAAGTCACAAATTGCCAAGTGAAGGTACCTGGTCGTGCTGGACCGGGTTAAAGTCACAAGTTAAGGCTGACCGCGATTGAGCACAGGCCAGCCACAGGACCAAGCTTGGCCTTCTTCGTCCAGCTTGCCCATCTGTCTTTGCTGCCCGGTCTCCATGGTGTTGCTTTACGAGACTTTGCGTCATCTGATGTCCGTTCGATGAAGATGTGCGATGACGCTGTGTAGCGAGGCTTTGAGGGACTTTGTGCCGCTCCACGTCAGTACCAATGAAGCTTTCGCTCAGTGGCAAGGCTTTGTGGGGCTTTGCGTCACTCAGCATCAGTTCTAATGAAGCTGGCTGCTGTGCAACAAGGCTTTGCATGGTTTACACTGGTTATGATAGACCCTTTAATTAGGACAGGAGGAGCTTTCTCTGATGCCAGCCAATGGTCCAGGACCTGGGGAGGCACCTCTTGGGGATCAATTACTCACTCCAGCAAAGGCCAGTAGGGCTCAGGCAGGTCCATTTGTAGGTCCAGTGCAGCAGGTCAGCTTGGCAGTTGCAGGGACGCTTTTGGATCTTGTTGTGTCTCTGTAGCTCAGAATAGGAGGTCAGCCAGCTGACCCATAGAGTCACTCAGCCTGAAATGAAGGTAACATGTCCAGTCTTCCTTCTCAGAGGGCAGGTAAAGGCCTAGAGCAGCAGGGCAGTCGTCTAGCGCCAAGGCAGTCCTTCTTCTGTAGTGTCCACAGGCATAGGAGTGTACTGAAGAGCTGGTGTGTGGGCCCAGTATTTACACCTAGTGCTGTATTTGAAGTTGGAAAAACGTCTTGCCTTCACTCACATCTGGTTATGGAATTTCCTTCCTTCTTCTGACCAGGCTCCATGACGTCTGAGGTGAAAATAGGCTGGTGTCAAGTTCTTTGTGTGTGCTGGAGACAGCCCCTTTGAAATGCAATTGGGACAGGGTACAGCTCCGCCCCTCCCATCCTGGCAGGATGGCTAACCCAGTCAACACCTAGTCCCCTTTTGTCCAACTGTCTGCAAGAATACAAAAAGGCCAACTGCCAATTACACCCAGACATGTGACCCGGAATACAGGCTGCAGACACCAAATGGTTAGGACAAGAAAATGTCAGCTTTCTAAAAGTTGCATTTTCAGAACTGTGACTTAAAATTAGACACTATCAGGACATGTACATTTTCCTTTTCCTTTTAAATACAATACACTCTACAAAAGGCAGGCTTAGTACTGGCAAAAGGCTTATTTTGCCAGGTCGAAACAGCAGTTTGAAAATGAACACAGGCTGCAATGCAAGGCTTGAGTTGTGTTTTAAAGAACAAGTTACTTACCTTCGGTAACAATATATCTGTAAGAAACATTAGTTAGTTATAGATTCCTTACCTTAGAATTACCCCCAGGCATCAGACTGGATCTGGAAAGTTTTTCGTCAGCAGTACCTCTGCGCGTCGGAAGGTGGCGTCGGTCGGCCGCGCGTTCGTCGTTGGCATCGTGTTGCCGGGAAGAAGCTGAGGCAGCTACTTAAGGCGCCGCCCTCGCGCGCTGACATCAGTTCTATACACAACTTTCCATGCCAGAAACGCAGAGCCATGCAAGACACTGACCACTGGTGCACAAAACTAGGGCCCTGAAAGGATAACCTTAACCCTAGAAATCAGTTCACAGAACGGAGAGGATGGGTGGGGTGGTAAGGAATCTATAACTAACTAATGTTTCTTACAGATATATCGTTACCGAAGGTAAGTTACTTGTTCATCTGAAAGAAACATGTTAGTTATAGATTCATTACCTTAGAATAGATACAGCAGCAATACCAATCCCGGAGGTGGGTCTGCGAACCAAGATCACACCAGAAAGTTCTGGAGAACAGAACGGCCAAAGAAGCCATCTCTCTAGACTTGACTGTCAAGACAGTAGTGCTTCGTAAAAGTGTGCAACGAAGCCCACGTAGCTGCCTGACAGATGTCATGCAGAGGAACGCCTCGTCCCAGAGCAGTGGTTGACGTCGTCGCCCTGGTGGAATGGGCGCTCAGCGCCACTGGAGGCTCCTTCTTTGCCAAAGAATAGCAGACTTTGATACAGATAACGACCCGACCAGGCCCAATGACTTGGGCCCGGTCGCACCTGATCCTCTTCAGCACTCTGGGCAGAACTGGTATAGGCGGAAAGGCGTACAACAAACCGCAACTCCACTTGCGACGAAAAGCGTCGCCTAGCGAGTGCCACCTTGGAAATTCCAACGTGCAGAATTGCTGACATTGCGCGTTCTCTTCAGTGGCAAATAGATCTAACCAAGGCTCTCCCCATTGTTGAAAGAGACCTTGCACCACCTCTGAGTGAAGACGCCATTCGTGATCCATCATGCACCTGTGGCTGAGTTCGTCGGCTCTGGCGTTCAGTGAATCTGCCAGGTGTTGAACCACCAGGGGTATGCCCTGATGTCCCAGCCATGTCCAGAGGCAGAGTCCTGACATAGTGTCCACGACCCCACTCCGCCTTGTTTGTTGCAGTAACACACGGCGGTGGTGATGTCCGTGAATACCTGCACAACTCTTTCCCGGACAGAGGGAAGGAATGCTTTGAGTGCAAGACGAATCGCCCGAAGCTCCAGAAGGTTGATGTGGAGCTCGGACTCCGCCGGAGACCAGAGGCCTCTGATCGCCGCATCTCCCATGTGGCCGCCCCATCCCAGAAGGGACTCGCCCATCACCACTGTGTGGTCTGGTTGTGGAAGGGAGAGGGAACTGCCGTTGACCCAATCCTGGTTTGTGAGCCACCACTGCATTTGTCGTGCAGTGCCCTCCAAGATCTGAATGCAATCGGACAGATTACCCTGATGCTGCAACCACTGGAACTTCAGGGCCCACTTCAGAGCCCGAATATGCCACCTGGCAGGATTGACCAGCAGGATGCAGGAGGCCAAGAGGCCCAGCAGACTCAGGGTCATTCTGACTGAAACCCAGTATAGAGGATGAAAGTTCGGAATCATAGCCTGAATATGCCGGACTCGCTGTTCGGGAGGATAGACCCGAAACCGCGTCGTGTCCAGAACCTCTCAGATGAATGGGAGCTTCTGAGAGGGAATCAGGTGTGACTTCGGCACATTAATGGAGAACCCCAGCGAATGCAGGAGGTCGGCCATAGTCTGGAGATGGGAGACGACTGCCTGGGGCAAGCCCGCCTTCAACAGCCAGTCGCTGAGATAGGGGAAGACTGAAACCCCTGATCTGCGCAGATGAGCTGCGACCACCGCCATCACTTTCGTGAACACCCGAGGGGTTCTGGTAAGGCCAAAAGGGTCCGACGTGATGGTGCGCTAGTGGGGGAGGTGATGGAGAATCCTGCTGCCCACTGGCGTTTGATGGGCCTGAAATGTCAGACTAGGAAGTTTTGGAGGCTGCTGCAGAGGGGCGGTTGGTGGATTGGCCCACCCGCTGGCCCCCTGAACCACAACGGTTGTTCCCATGTCCCCGGACGCGCAAAAGTTGGGTAACTTGCTGCAACATGTGGCTCTGGGCGGGACCTAGCGGGGCACCCCTTCCGTAGCCACAAAAGAGGCAAAAAGCAGACTGCGCCGGGCGGGTGGAGAGGCCCAAGGACTTGGCCGTAGCCCATGAGTACTTGAAACACTCTAGGGCATGTCCATCAAGGTGTTCTGGACATCCCCCAAAAAACCAGTCAATCTCATCCAGGCATAGCGACGAAGCGCTACTGATGTTGAAATGGCCCTACCCAGAGAGTCGGCGGTGTCCAGCCCACAACGTATGGTAAACTTCGCCACATCCCTCCCGGCAGCAACAGCCTGGGAGAGCACTGTCCGGGCCTCCCCTGGCCACTGAGGCAGCACCTGTGCAACCGTATCCCACACAGAGTGGGAATAACGGCACAAGAGACATGCGGTGTTTACCGACTGCAGTCCTAAGCTGGTGGAAGAGAAAATCTTCTTCCCAAGATGGTCCAGCTTCTTGGATTCCCTTTCCGGTGGAGCGGTAGGTAACGCACTCCTGGAAGTGGAGGCTTGGACCACCAAGCTCTCTGGGGTGGGGAGTTGGGAGAGGAAAGTGAGGTCGCCTGGAGCCGGGCGGTGGCATCAGGCGATCATCCTGGCCACGGGAGCCCTCGTGTTGGGCCTGGACCACGTGCCCAAAAGGACGTCAGTGAGAGCCTCATTAAACGGCAGCAGGAGCTCCAAAGAGGTTGCAGCCGGTTGGAGCACCTCTGTCAGGAGGTTCTTCCTGACCGCCACCGTAGAAAGCTCGAGGTTGAGAGCCTCGGTCACCCCTATGCTACACCACTTCGTACAACGCTCCCTCCTCCGTAGCCACGGTAGGAGAAGACAAAATGCCAAGGTCAGGGGAGGTGTCAAGACCACTGGCATCCCCCAGTTCCTCTCTCCAGTCCTGCTTAGATTCCATCTCATCAGTTAAAGGGTCTCCTGACCCCTCCCTGTCCTCCTCCTCATCCTCTGGGCGTCAATCTGGCTGAAAAGGGACCTCAGGAGTGACCAGGGGTACAAAAACTCCTCTCGGCGCTGGCATCGGCCAACGCCGGTCCGGCTCCAGGTCCACGTCGGGATAGAGGAGAGTGTCGACACCGGCCCGGGGGCCAACCGGTGTCAAATGCGGTAATGGTGCCGGAGGAAGCGGCGCCGGTGGAGGCGTAATCAGATCAACCGGCGCCGATCTGGATCCAGGCCTAGATCCAAGGGGGGCCTGCAGGGCCAGGGCCGGAGCCATCAGCGTAAAAGGTCTAGGCCCCCCAACCAGTTCTGCAGGGCCGGAAGGCCAGCCGGCGGGTCCGGGCCACCGCTTAAATGGCATGCGTCGCCTCGTAGAACGTACAAAGCTGGGCGGGAGTTGCTCCGGGTCCCGGGAAGGGAGGGAAACTCGGAGTCAACTCTTCGGGCTCCGCACGTGGAGCCGTGGGAGGGGCACCACCCGCATC
The DNA here is from genome assembly GCF_964204655.1 of Triturus cristatus. Classification (NCBI taxonomy): domain Eukaryota; kingdom Metazoa; phylum Chordata; class Amphibia; order Caudata; family Salamandridae; genus Triturus; species Triturus cristatus. Next base: position 497,919,008 of record NC_140588.1, read on the forward strand.
CCTCGTCAGATCGGCCGACCGACAAGGAGAAGTCGAAGAGTAATGATGCTTCTTCGACTTCTTCTTATGCTTCGACTTACCCGACCCCGAAGACTTCCATGACTTGGACAAATGGTGGTGGCTTCGCGGCCGGTCCCTCGACCTCCCTTGCGACGGGGACGTCGAACGGCGCAGAGCCGACTGTCGGTGCTCAAGCAGTTTTCAGGACCGCTCCCGCAAAGCCTTCAGCACCATCGGCCAGCAGTCGGAGCACAACTTGGGATCGTGGTCGTGCTCCAGGCAAAAGAGAGACACGCGGTGCTGATCCGTCACCAACATTAGTCGGTTACAGGCACCGCATGCCTTGAAGCCGGGCATTCTTCGTGCACCAGGAGTCGATGGGCTCAAAAAAGAAGTCAAGAAAAGTCGATAAAAAGTCAGTCAAAAAGTGACTGGAGGTACCGCTCTTCCCAGATCTGCGCTGGCTGGCACGGAAAAAGAAAGAACTGACATCAGCGTGCGAGTGCGGCGTCTAAGTAGCTGCCCCGACGTCATCCCGGGGACACGACGCCAACGATGAACTCGGAGCCGAAAAACGCCACCTTCCGACGCGCAGAGGTACTGCTGATGAAAAACTTTCCGGATCCAGTCTAACGCCTGGGGGTAATTCTAAGGTAAGGAATTTATAACTAACTGTTTCTTTTCTTTCAGCTTGGCTAATTAAGTGGGTGGCACAATAAATACTGCAGGGTCACTAGTAGTATTTAATTTACAGGCTCTAGGTACGTGTAGTACCACTTAATAAGGTACTTAGAAGTCAATTAAATGTGCCAATTTGGTCTAAGACAACTTTACCATATTTAGAGGAGAGAGAACAAAGACCTTTAGCACTGGTGAGCCGTGAAACAGTACACAAAGACCAAATAAGCCAAGAAAAATGTGTAAAAAAAAACAGGAAGGGTGAAGGCAAAAAGTTTGGGGGTAACCCTGCAGAGATGGCTAAGTCCAAAAGTATGGTATGGTTACCCTAAAATGAGCATTTGTTTCTGGTATATTTAGGTATTCTACCATATAGGATCACGTAAATAACAAAGCAGTCATTTTGTAATTTGTACAGTCTTGGTACCCAGTGCCACACCCACCAAGCTTCTAAGCATCAAGATCAGCAGGGCTGACATGCGTTACAACCCACAAACTGTTACACTACTTACTGGGTGACACCATATCATAGATTAGTTACATGGCAGCATCATTGATAGTTCTGGCAGACAGGGTATAGGAGATTGGTTCTGCAATTAGGGGAGGGACTAATCTACAGCAAGAATTAAACACCTCTGAGTACTTACAAATTCAAGACAAGCATGCCTCAGCACTTTCAAGGCACCATAGAGAGTAGCAGTGTAAAAGCTAGGGCTCCTCTCAGTAGACTGTGCCTAGCAGTAGCAGTTAGACAGCCAGTCTTGCGCTTAACTTTTTTGCAACATTGACTTTATTGTCATCCTTACTTCTTGGGTCCTTTGTGGTTATTTCTTTCATTGTAGGGTGTAATGCCTACATATTTGCACCTCTCTGAATAAATACACTTTTTAAAACTGAAAATCTCATGTGTGCTAGCCTTAACATTAAAATTCTATATCCATTATGAATATGCTCCTCTGCTCAATGTCATCAACAGCAAATGCATGATGGTAAAAGGTGAAATTGCCATTTTATGTATTCAAGGTTATTCTCTCATGACAAATAAAAAAAGACATAGAATTTAAGTACCACGCACCCTGTCAGTCGCCACCACCAACCCTAATAAGGACAGTACAACCACTCCATTCGTTAAAACGTTGGTAGTTCTGGAACCAAGCCAGAAGAGGCGCACACTGCTCACTGTGACAAATATCCCTAGACAAGGCAGAGTTATAAAATACAAACAAGCGTATCTTGGAAATTCCAACCATTACAAGACTAAGGAAACAATCTGCAGAGTTTGAACAATAGACTCCCAACCTAAGTTCAAGAGAAACCTATTGTGGCAAAACATGTGACAATGTGTGCCAAAAATATGTTACATTCTGAGATGGGCATTGCTAGTAATTGGGTTAACTGGTTTAGGGGAGTATGAGCCCTGGTCAAGCAGCAACCATAATCCTAGAAAGGTAAGAGGCAAGTAAACCCTAAATTAACTTGCGATCACCCTCTGGCAGCTTGGCACAGAGCAGTCAGGCTTAACTTAGAGGCAGTGTGTTAAGTATTTGTGCAATGCTTCAAACAGTAGAACAGTGAAAACACCTAACAAAAAGATCCCACACCAATTTAAAAACTAGATATGACTTTAATAAATAAAACAAGACCAAAATGACAAAAATCGAATTAGTGGAACCGGAGACAATTGATTTTTAAAGTTTATGGTGAAACATAGCGGCAAGAAGCACAAAGCGCTATTGGGGCTATCCGGTTGTGTCGGACCAAGACAAAGTCACAAGTTCAGGCCGACCGTGATGGAGCGCAGGCCGGCTGAACAGAGTACCTTAAAATGCTGGTTGCGGAGCGTTGCGTGGATCCATGTCAAAGATTGCGTTGCGCAGCCGAGACGATGCATCGGTTCTAAGATGCAGCGAGGCTGCAGTGTGAGGGCCTGGTATCATTCAGGATCTCAGAAAATCTTACAGGAAGACCAGATAGGTAACACAGCACCAATCTGAACCATCCCTCGAAGCATATCATATGAGCACAGCTAACCCCAGAATATAAAGGGACTTCAAAGTCCATACGAACATTACGAAAAAATAGGGTGACTCAAATAGCATGCCCATAGAATGAAAGAACTCCAGTCATGCACCAACTATAGGAGGATATCAGATTGTCTGGTAGCAAATTCCAGAGATAGGATATCTATATCTCAAATGATTTCTCTCTCTAGAGTAGCATCTTTTTTCAGGGGGCAGAGATACTATTTTCCCTGTGAATGCCGAAGCCCAGTGACCACATAATCTTTCCAGCATGTTGGTCATTTCCCCTATCATCCTGGGGTGAAGTGGGAAGTGACATTGTGAATCTGTTCCCACGTTGCCGAACTGTGTTCTTAAACATCACCCGTCCGGACACTTAAATATACTGTGTAATCTAGGGAAAATCCTTTTATTATCGGTCGGCACCTAATCCTTCGGCGATTTTACAGTAAAAAGGGTTCTACCGCTTGTTCCTGCACTTGACCACAATGTCTGATTCTAACCAACGTTATTTCCTTTCACTTCTGTTCCATTAGCTGAAAAACAGAAAGCAGTTTGAATGAGGCAAAATAATGTTTAATTGGGCAGTTTTAAGAGTCACAGCTATGTTGCACGTAGTATATCATTCACAAAGGCATATGCACGCCTAAGAAAACACGTTCTTGACTCAGAGAATCAGGATCTGAGCTCCTGAAAACAATGCGCTGCCAGCGTGAGTAAATCTTTCCTCTGGGACGGGCTGTTGATGTTTCAGGAAAGCAATACCAGCAAATGGGGTTAACATCCGCAAACTTGCGAGACCAAGTTAGCAAATAGTTTTCTGTCTGAAAGCAGTCGCCGATTTAATCCTGTAAAAAGCAGTAGTAAACCTCTGATCAAGAAGGAAAAACGGAAGGAACGCCCCAAAGTCGGTGAGGGTGAAGGGGAAAATATTTCTCGACTGAGAAAAATATTTCTTACCAGGAAATAAAGGTGCACATATACTCTAAATGTATGCATATGAAAATGTAGTATTGCTCCATTTCCATATGTCTAAATTGCTGCAAACTCTTTAAAAAAAATCTACGGGTGCCACAGATTTTCAGGAATTCTTCGTTAATTAATAGAAAGTTGGAAATTTTACCCAACGTTGCTTTTTTGGAACATAGCAGGTTTATCCCCAAAAATTGAAAATGGCCAGGGCCCTACTCTTTTTGAAAATTCAAATATTATCTGCCTACAGGAGACCTGGACTACAGATGCAATACATATTGTAGGCTACAAAACCTACTTTTCATCTGCTGTCTCTACATCCTCTGGCAGAGCAAAGGGCGGTTTAATCATCTATATCACTAACTTGCTAGGAAATGTCCAAATTATTCCAGTTATTCTAGATGTCCATTTTCAAATACTGAGCATTCGCCTCGCTAAAGGAGAACTGGTTCTCCTTGTTAATTTTTACAACAACTTAAAGGACTATGAATTACGGGTAGTTCTCCGACAGATCTCCTCTCCTCTCCTCTCCTCTCGATCTCTTAACCCACTCCTGAGGCGGAAGCCGGGAGGAGGCGGTACGATTTCTTGTTTTTCTCTGAATTTTAAAACTGTATTTGGTGTCACATTATTTTGCTTATTTTATATTGCGCACTGACAAAGATTCTTACCGCCCTCATCACTCTGGTTCTGCTAGCAACCACTCGCTCCCTCCTCACACGCACAGCCGATTGAACGCTGTAGCGTTTGTTGACTTCCTCGAGCGGCCGCCATTCCCATAGGCGTGCTCGCCCCCTTCAATTGAATATGTGCATGCATAGGAAGCGCAGCGGACGAGCGCAGCGGGCGCGCCTTTTGCGCGCCGAAGGCGCGCCACAGGCAAGCCCGTCTGGGCCCGTCCGGGCCCAGACGGCCTTAGGCCCAGGCACTATGCCCAATCCGCAAAACCGCATCTCATATTCCAGAGGTTCACTGCTTGCATGGAACCTGGAAAAACATCCCCAGTGCAAATACGTCCACAAGGAAGATACCCCCTTTGTGGGCTGCACCCTCTGCAACAGACCCGAGGAAACTGAACGCCAGCAAGGTCTCCGGCTCGGCCTTCTGAATTGCAGATCCTTAGTTAAACATGCCCACGAAATCAACATCCTCGTCCAGGATTCTATGCTGGATTTACTGTTTCTGACGGAAACTTGGTTGACCCCGCACAGTGACTTCGATGTGGCTAATGCAACACCCCCTGGTTACCAAATATGTTGCTTAAATAGACCAATCGGCAGAGGTGGCGGATTAGCCATACTCTACAAAAATCACCTCAAATGCAGAATCGAGTCAGGAACTGTCAAAGATTGTGAAAACTGCCACTTCACAATCCAGATCTCACCATCTTCCTCCCTTTCGGGGTTGTTGGTGTACCGGCCACCAGGCACTCTAAGCGAATTCACCAATACTTTGATGGACCACATCTTACTCAAGACTATCTCAGTCTCTAACTTCCTCCTCTTAGGGGACCTTAACATGCACTTTCTGGACCCCACGGACAATGCCGCAGCAAACCTGCTCGCTGACCTCGCCACAGCTGACCTCCATCTGCAAAACCCCAAAGCCACCCATGAGAAAGGACAACTCCTGGACCCCATATTCTCCAACATCGGGAACCTATACGCCCATGACCCCACTCCCCTACCTTGGACAGACCATATGCTGATCCTCATGCACTGGTCACTCGAAATGACACCAGCGCTCAAACATAAAACAAGGATACAAGCCAGACGATGGCACAAGTTACTACCTGAGGAATGGGAGACTAAATTACGCGATACCATCGCCCCCTTGTCCACGGACCCTAACACCGCGAACAGAGAATTCATGGACTGGCTAGTCCGACCCCTAGATAGCTCCATTCCATTGACCAGCACTTTCAAACACGTCAAAAGACTTTGCCCCGCTCCCTGGTACACACCCGCCCTTACCGCCCTGAAAAAACAATGCAAAAAGTCAGAACGCACGTGGAGAAAAAGCAAATCAACTGAAGAGAAAAGTGCGTACCACTACTCCATGAAAGCATACAAACGAGCCCTACAAGACGCCAAAAGGACTTACTATGAGGAAAGAATAAAAGACTCCTCCTGTTCATCCAAGGAGACCTTTTCAATTCTCAAAGAACTCCTCCATGTCCCGGACCCCCCTCAGAAACCTATGGACCCCAAAGCCGCTGAGGAAAAATGTGTGAAGCTGGCCACCTTCTTTAACGATAAAATTAAAAAAATTCTCTCCTCCCTCCCACCCGCCAACTCTGACTCCTTAGAGAGAGTCAAGGAGCCGATGCCTCCCGCCAACAAACCCTTTTTGGAGTCATTTGGCCCAGCTACAGAACAAGAAGTAAGGGCCATACTCACCTCAACCAAGAGCGGAGCCCCTAGCGACCCTGTCCCCATACGTTTCGCTAAAAACATCATGCAGACCATAGTTCCCCAACTGACAGCCCTGATTAATATCTCGTTGGAACAGGGAGAGGTCCCTTCCAACTGGAAGGAAGCTGTCGTCAAAGCGCTCCTCAAGAAACCGTCGCTCGACCCCACAGACCTGTCCAACTACAGACCTATCTCACTCCTCCCGTGGATAGGTAAAGTCGCCGAGAAACTCGCGAACAAAAAGCTGTCCCACTACCTCGAGTCAAACCATCTCCTCAACGACTCACAAACAGGCTTTAGACCAGGCCAGGGCACGGACACTGCGCTCCTCGTAGCCATAGAAAGAACTAGGGAAATCATCGACACAGGAGGATCAGTGGCAGTGGTCCTCCTAGACCTAAGTGCGGCCTTTGACACGGTCAGTCACCAGGTCCTAACCCACCGTCTCGAGAACATTGGGGTCAAGGGTAGAGCACTGAAGTGGCTATCGTCTTTTCTCTCCCGACGCTCCTACCAAGTATGGGAAGGCGAAAGCCGCTCCTCCTCCATCCCCCTCCAGTGCGGTGTGCCTCAGGGCTCTTCCCTGAGCCCTACGTTGTTTAACGTTTACATGGCCCCACTGGAGGATCTCATCTCACCCTTTGGAGTCACTATCGTCAGCTATGCTGACGATACACAACTGGTGGTGACACTCTCCCACCCCAAGCTTGAGCCCTCCAACCTCCACGATTGCCTCTCCAGCGTACATAAGTGGATGAACGACTCCGCTTTGAAGCTAAACGGCTCCAAAACGGAGATCCTGCTCCTAGGACAAAAAACTATGAGCCTCCCCTCTAACATCTGGCCCGCCTGCATGGGGGAACCCCCCACCCCCAAGAAGGAGGTAAAAAGTCTCGGAGTGTGGCTTGAGACTGACCTTACCTTTGGGACCCAGGCAAGAAAGACGGCCGGCATATGCTACGGTCTACTTAAATCTTGCAGGAAGGTAATTCCACTACTACCTTTCCAGTCGCGTCTCATGCTGATCCAGGGCCTAATTTTATCCAGGCTGGATTACAGCAATGCCATCTACCTGGGCGCCCCTGAATCCACCCTTCAAACCCTGCAAAAAGCCCAAAACGCCGCAGCCCGACTCCTAACAAACACCCCAGCCAGATCATCTGCCAAGCCTTCACTTAGGAAGCTGCACTGGCTCCCTATTAGGGAAAGGGTCGCTTTTAAGGCCTTCTGTCTTGCCCACAAGGTTCTCCACAATACCGGCCCGCCCATACTTAACAACTGGATCAGTCCCTACAGACCCACGAGAGCGCTTCGCTCGGAGCATGGAAACCTCATCACGATCCCTAAGGTGAAAAAGGCCCGCATAGGTGGCCGCCGCTTCTCGGTTAACACTGGCAAGAAGTGGAATGCTCTCCCTTTGAGCCTCAGAACAGAACCCAACCTCCTTCGGTTCAGAAAAGCACTCAAAACTCTACTCTTTCCCTAATTCTGGCATTCCCCTGACTACACCCCTCAGTGAGTAACAAGGATCAGCGCTGGGATACCCACTGGGTGACTACGCGCTCTACAAAACTATAAATAAATTTAACAACACTGATCAAAGCATCCCACATGGGCGCAACCATTATCTGGGGAGGTTATTTTAATTTACATTTGTGTAAAATTAACAAAGGTATATTGTGTGGGCTAACAGATGAACAAGAGGAACCAACTCTCCATTTCTCGCATACCGGCGCAGGTCCTACTTTAAATGAAATATTAATCGATATGGACCTCGTAATTGCTAATAGTAGGAATCCCGAAACTGATTGGCCGGAGTCGGCCTTTATAGGTAGAGAAAGTCACTCTATTATTGACTTTATTTTAATTTCGAATTCAGTGGGAAACCGGATGAAGGATTTTGACACACATATCACTGTAATAAGTGACCACTGTGCCTTGACCATAACATTTTTTCCATTATATGGATCCCGAATTCAAACCTTATCCAGTATATTGAGACAAAATTCCCTTTACTTGGATAAGCTTAACGGTTATGCTCTGAAATGGGAAAAGGAGGACCCAGTATAAATATTAAGCAGAATAAGGGAAGAGGTCTCTAATGACATTGTAAAATGTCTAGATTTGCATACCACGGAACCTGAACTTTTGGCCCACTTTGGGGAAATCCTGAAAGCAACTAATAACGCTTTGTTTGTGAAATCCAAAAAACCAACCCATCTGAAAAAACTAGGTTGGTTTAACCACAGATGCACAATTGCCCATTCCAAACTTTAAAAAGCTTTGCAAAAAAAAGATAGGGTACCCCAGGAAATAATAATCTTGAGAAGAGAATATAATTCAGCCCTAAAAGATAGAAAATCTGAACTCAAGTCGGATCTATGGGCGCAACTTCAGAAAAGCATTAAAAATAAAAATAGTTCTGTCTTCTGGACCATAGTCAAATCCCCTTTTTTTAGTAACAATAACGATTCTCCAACTATTGAAGTGGCAATTGATGCGGGGGCATGGGTAGAGCACTTCTCAAAGATCTTTGCAAATAACTCCATGGAAGGGGACCCTCAAGACCAGGTAGTCTTAACATCTTCAGGAATATCCTATCCCCTAAATATTGATATAACCATGGAAGAAGTGATATTAGCACTAAAAACAAGCAAAAATGGAAAGACCCCGGGCCCGGACTGGGTCCCGATAGACCTATTTAAATCAAATCTAGAACTCTGGGCCCCAATCCTAACAAGGGTCCTTAATGCGGCATGCGGGGTTGGTTTACCAGGTTCATGGTCTAAATCAATCATGATCCCTATTTTTAAGAAGGGAGATCGTCAAGATGTCACTTGTTACCGACCAATTTCACTATTAGATTCGGTGGGCAAAATGGTGGGGAGGATTATATTAGAACGCCTCCAAGACTGGGCCGAGGATTAAAAACTTCTATCGGATATTCAGTTCGGGTTCCGGGAGGGGCTAGGGACAGTTGACCAGGCCCTAAACCTGTCATTATTACTGGGAAAATATATATCTGCTAAAGGAGGCAATGTCTATATGGTCTACGTAGACTTGTCTGCGGCCTTCGATTGTGTCAGTCACTCGAAATTATGGTCCACATTACGGGATATGGGAGTAGACATAGCACTACTAAATTTTTTAAGCGAACTGTATTCTAATGATTCAGCTAGGGTAAGGTTTGGGGTTAATGGAGAACTAACCGCCTCATTCAGCGTGGAGAGAGGAGTGAGACAGGGGTGTGTCCTGGCCCCCTTTCTTTTTACCCTCTATACTAATGGCTTGGAGAGAGCCATGTTGAAGGGGAGTCAGGACCTCCCACGTGTCAAGGATCGTCAGATTCCGGCCTTACTATACACCGATGATGCGGTGATCTTGGCAAGAACCCCAATCGAGTTACAAAAGGCTCTGAATAGATACTCTGATTTTATGGGTTCCTTAGAATTACGAATAAATATAAAAAAAAACTTTTGTTATGTCCTCTGGCCCCAGCAAAAAAATCAAGAAGTACATTTATTTGAACCAAGAGAAAATTGCCACTACAGCTCAATATCCCTATCTGGGAATTATCATTGACCGTAAATTACAATGGAAAGCAGCACTTGAATCCAGAAAGCTTCAGCTCGTACGAACCACTAAGGCCATTGTAAATTTTGCCCAAAAATTGGGCAAGAGACCTCCCGTGGAACTACTAAAAATATACATTGCTAAATGTCAATCTGTAGCACTATATGGGGCAGGTCTGTGGGGCTGCGTAGATACACATTCACTCCAAGTGATCGAGAATGCCTTTCTGAAATACCTTTTATCTCTTCCCACGAGTGCATCGACCTTTGTATGTCACATGGAACTAGGCATTCCTCACATCTCAGATTTAGCCAGAATTCAACCCCTCTTACTCTGGCACCGCATCTGGTCGTCGGATAAGAATTCTTTCACACAATTAATAATCCGAGACTGCATGGAGCTGGACTCCGTAACTAAAATTCAATGGCTAACTTACATAAGATGCTTTTTAACTGATTTAGGTATGGAAAAGTACTATCTAGTTCCAACCTCAATCAGAGCGGTATCTAGAAAATCATTGAAAAAGGAGTCTCTTAGCCATCTCAAAGAACTTCGGATTGCTAATGAAGGGTTAAAATCAACTGTACAACAAAGCATGGCCCTTCAAATTACTCCTAATATTCAGCCTTACTTAATTTTTGATTTTACCACCTTTGAAAGATTTCTTTTGGTCAGATTTAGGCTGAATTTGTTTCATCGTGTGGTTGCCTTCCCAACAAATAATAATTGGGATAAGGTTTTACCATGTTGTCCGTGCGACAATATTTCCAAACAGGCAACAATTCATACTGTTTTCTTTTGCCAATTCTACAGAGAGCACAGGAAAAAATGGCTAATACCGCTTTTAAGACTCATCGGAATTAGAAGATGCTGTCCAGCATTACTGGCTTTACAGCAACTGGATGAGGAATGGATAGCAAGGTCAATAGTGAAGTTTCTGAAATATATCTTTCGACATCGAAAGAATTTATAATATCTACACGATGTTTCAGTTTCATAGAAGTTTCGTTCTTTTAACTTAATTTTACCTTTTTAAATGTCTTTTATGAAATTGCTGATATATTTGTATAGATAAGTGATGTATTTTTATGTGACTGCTTTTATGGTTTTTTACAATGACAAAAGCCGAATAAAGTAATTTCATTCATTCATTCAGTCTGTCATGGGCCAGTGTGACATCCACAACTTAGTGGCAAATCAGCATGTTCAATAATCGTTTCGAATTTATACTCTAAAATACATTACAAAAAGAATTTCAATGTTAATATGCTTAAAATCCTGCACAAATGCCCCAGAACCTTATATACTGGTCTGAAGCCAGTCTGTGCTGTGACATGTTGTTTAATCATGCGGTCCAACTCAGCCACCATGATCGTGTCATGCATTTATAAACCCCTGCCTGTAACACAAATCCAAAAGAAAATTATACCAACGTGCGTCTAGTTGACCAGCTAAAGTCTATGTACGCAGAAATAGCTGTTTGGTTGGCCTACCACAATCTGTCTTTGCCCTTCTAGACAATCTAATTAATTTGGCAAATTGCTCCTTGTTCAATCATTTCACTAAGTCACTGAACCTCTGCCTCTTACTTAAACAGTGATGGAATGTTATTCTTCTTCCAGACATCTGTAGTCAAGAAATCAAACAGCAATAACATTTAGATCTATCACCTCCTAGAACTCCTTCATTGGCACTCGTCCGACAACATCTTATCCAGCAAACTACAGGCCATGCCTAAGAAAAATGTTTGAGGAAGCAGAGTTTGTGTAACTCTCTAACTTGACTGAACATTATGGCTTACTGTCAGACAAACAGTCCGGTTTCAGACCAGGCAGAGGCACAGAGTCAGCCATCATACCCATCTTGGATGATCCAAAGCTCACAGTGGAGAAAAAACGAAGTCGCTACCTTATTATTTAGGGATTTATCAGCTGCATTTGACACTCTTCACCACCGCATTCTACTGCAAAGCCTTCACAATATCGGAATCCTAGAAAATGTTTTCAAATGGATTGCTTCTTATCTCACAGACAGACAAAGTGTAGTCTATCTACCCACTTTCACATTACCTACTCATACACAACACTGTGTCGTTCCTCAGGGGTCCATAATATATCCTCTATTATTGACCATCTACCTAACCCTCTTCCCAAATCTGAATAAATCAAACAACCTCACCTGTTACAACTATGCAGATGACACCCCCTTCATTTAAAAAAATGGATAACCTCTCTACTATTCAAAACGCATTGACTGCCTTCATGCCATTTACACATGGAGGATGAATAACCATCGAAAGCTCTTTTCCACAAACACAAAGATTATGACATGCGGAAAATAGCAAAAGTACCCGCCTACAGCTAGATTGCCTAAGGAAGTTGAAGCCCCTCCAACAACATCAAGGGAAGTTGGAATCCTAGGAGTAACCATAGATTCAGGCCTATCCGTTATACCGCAGGCTAACAACGTCACAAAGTGTGTCACCTACACAATGAAAACACTACGCAGCTTCCCAAACCTTGCATAACAACTTAAACTGTAAAATATCCTCAGACTAGCAATCTCCAAGCTTAACTATGCTATTGGCCTATACATTAGCACACCAGCATCCAATATACGAAAAATGCAACTCATTCAAAATGCTGCCGCATGGCTTCTTCTCCCCCTTCACCCAAGAAAAGAATGATTCCAGTCCTGCAATTGCTCCACTGGCTACCTATAACTAGAAGGGCAATGTTTAAGGAACGCTGCATTCTCTATAGAGTCTCCAAAGAAAAAAGACCGCTATAACTACAATTTAAATTCAAGCACTACAAACCAAACAGAACATTTTGCTCCAGATTTGCACCACTTATCATCATGCCACCTTATCATAAGAAATACATAGGAGTCACTGCTTTTTCAGTACAAGCTGGAGCTCACTACCAGCCAGTATTAGAAGCCCCCAGGAGCATAAACACTTCTTCAGGCAGTTGAAAACTTGGCTACATCTTAGATAACTGCACCACCTGCATCCTGGCAACAAGTCACAGAAAACAGTTGCACCTTCAAGTGCAATCCTCAGCTTGCAACCTATTAATTTCAAACAACTCAACCGGAAACTGCTTCCATTATGCAGGTAAGCAAAACAAAAGGCTGACCTACAGTTCTCTGTAGCATTATGTAGTTAAGTACTTCAGCGGTCTGTGACAAATTGTAATGTCCATCACCAGCATTGTACAGCCAAACATCACCAAATGAACAGGTATGGAATAACTGAGGAGATATGTCACACATTACTGAAAAATGTTGGTCCATTCACTGCAGGTCCCATATATCTATACAATTCGAAAGCTTCTTTACATCTCACATAAGCAGTCAGATATTGGATGCTAATAAAAAATGCCCATCCCAACAGATCTCTTAACTTCTTTCTTGCTCCAGTCATCCCAGCTCAGGACCACAACTGTACACAAAATCTCAGAGTGGACAATCCAGTTCAGTAACCAGAGCAGCACACTCTATCATATGAAATATCATAAGGGGACATGCAGAGGTTTTCAAAGCTACCAAGGTGCTAAAAAACCATAAAACTGTGCATCTGTCTCTTACACTTCATCATCCAACACACTGCTATGCTCTGAGTAGCATAACACGATAACCACATCATGGTGATCATCACACACAACATGGAACACTTCCAAACACAAACAACATCCTTCTGGCCACACATCCTACATGGTGTAGCATGTGCGTTGGTCCCCCACATAGGGGCAGTAAGTACTATATATATGCTCCAATACAATACAACACAACGTAAGAGCATTCCACAAAGTTCCTATTTCTAAAATGACTCTGAAAGCTCATCTACTACAGTCTGAGCCTAAGATCATACTTACCACCTGAATCATCAATCCCATCACTCTCTGTAATTATCATCTAATGTAACACTTTAAACACCACCCAAAGGCCTAGATTGTAGCGACTCATCAGGAACACATCATTTTGTGACTTTTATTTGCAATGTACTTAAAACATGTTGTGTGAACACAGGGGTGACCCAATGAAAGTGGAACCAGGGAATATATCAAGGTTCTATGAAACACAACTGTTTCCTAATCATCTATTGTGTTATTTATTGGTTTTCAAGGAGCTAGAACCTGGATTGCTCCCAATGATCTTTTAGTATTTTTGTTTTATTTAGTAGCCATCCTAATTTTCATTTTCATTAGTATGAAGTGCAACAAATATACACAAAGCACATTTTCAATCAACAATGAAGGTGAAAAGATATAGGCACTGCAAATAACCCAGTCCTGACAGTCACCTCAAATTCAGACATATAATTCAGGAGCTCCAAGGCTGTATATACACCATAAAAAAGACATCTTTGTTCTACAAAATAACTAAAGTTCTTAACTTCTTTTTCAATATCTCTCGTAACACAATATGAGAAAATAAAACAGACAGTAAATCTTAGCCACTGACCCACTAACATTATACTTTCAAACAGACAATCATAAAGCAAAACCTACACAACTGCAATGTTTCTTAATGTACATATTTGATGTTTCATAAAGTCTAACATCTTATGAAATCCAAAAGCGAAAACAATAAGGTGTTGTGTCCACATGAAATATTTTTTCTAGGGATGGAGTGTGAGTAGGTAATTCAATTAAGCGTGACATATTTTGCTCAACTTGGGTTATCTGGATCCTTCAAGAACAAGGCTGACGACATTGTTTCAGTCGTTTAGGCAAAGTGGCAATGACCTTCATCAAGACAATCTTAGTCTGTGGCACAGGTCTCTTAGATCAATCCATGAACGATACAGGAATGGGCGAAAATATATGAGGTAATAAATACGCATCTAACCAATCTACTGCATACATCAAATTTTACTAACATGTTCTTGAGTATAGCATTCCTGTTAATATATTATTAATCAACTAACACAAATATTTGATATTAGGAAAATACATTAAAGAGGCTTCTGCAACTGCATTTTTTGATACATGTTGGTGAAGGACAGACAATTTCAGCAAGTAAACATGTATTTCTCACGCCACGTCAGGAGTAAAGTGAAGAAATAGACACAGTTTGACAATGAGCTGAAAGTAGAAATGGGTGGATGTGTGTCTGAAGCAACTGGGTGAGGTTGCGAATGTATGTATATAATTAACAAGGGTAAGATCCCACAGAACAATAACAACACTTGCACAAAATAAACAACAGGTAAGTTTTAGTGAGTTGTGTGGTATTGCTCCTTGAAAAGATGTGTTTTCATGTTCTTCCTGAATTGCAGGAATGTCAGTAAAGCTTTGATGTCAACAAGGATATTGTTCCAGATTCTGAGAGCTCAGATGAAGGTGGACTACCTTCTTGTTTTTTTCTACTTACACGTTTTTATCTAATATCTGGTGGCGTTCTAGCTTCTAGTGTGGCACAGTTTGACAGAGGCCGTTAGATTTGGAGCCAGGTAATGTTGGATAATGTTGGGAATGTGAAAGAATGTAGTGTTGTATCACAAAGTGGGCTCAGGGACAAAGGTGATGTGTTCAAAGTTGTATGCGTGTCTTATTGGGTGTGCAACACCTAAAGTATTACCATGCTTGGATAAGGCATATGGAAGGAAAACTCTATTTCTGGTGTTTGGCATTAATGTTTTTGTGGGGATGGTCTGGTTGGATCATTCCGTTTAGAATTAAAGACGGAGGGCAGCAATGCCTTCACATAAAATGACAGCTCATGTGAATGCATTGTACCTAGCTGTCTAATGATATATATGTTAAGTCTTAATATTCTTATTGCATCACAATCAAATGTTAAGAAAGGGCAAAATGGACCTGTTGGCACCTCGAGTTACTGTCACTGTGTACTGTTGTCATGTGTCTTAGACGCGGGGAGAAATGCTGCCATTTTACCATGTACACGTTTCCTAATGTGCCTTCTCTTTCACACAATGTCTTTTGACACACATTTTCTGTGTGGCAATGCAGGATTAGTTTCTCTGAAACTACATGGCTTACAAATCCTATTTAGTAAGAACATTATCACAACCCCTTGAACATCACGTACAAGACCTCGACACACATTGTGCAAATGTCGTTATT
Source organism: Triturus cristatus (assembly GCF_964204655.1). NCBI lineage: Eukaryota > Metazoa > Chordata > Amphibia > Caudata > Salamandridae > Triturus > Triturus cristatus. Next base: position 497,934,758 of record NC_140588.1, read on the forward strand.
GGTTTTCATCCAAAAGGCGAAGTAGCTATCAATAGATCAGAAAAATGTCGGCCTGACTAAGGCCTCAGTGTGAGAACAAGGATGCTTTTTGTGATAAATAAACGAGCCTTTCCAGGTTTAGGCAGAGGAGCATTTGCTGTCATTGCGAGATCACTACACGCTGAAACCTCAGCCCGACTGCTTGCTGATCCCTCTGCGAGGAGGGATGTCCAATCTGTGACCACAACTGGGTTCTACATTCTTTCCCTTCTGGTAACAGGGCTGGATCATCCACTAGGGGATTCCTGGAAGAACACATACATACATCCCTAGGCATCTAGGTTAGGCAACACTTAGCAGGAGTAAGAAATGATAAATCTATATATATATATAGATATATATATATATATATATATATATATATATTCACTAAAAAAATAGGTTTGAGGCACGTTATAGTTAGAAATTAGCATTTAAAAAACCTTAGAAATTCACTGAAAAAACCATAGGTTCCTTTTGGAGGGGGAGGCTGTGTGGTCCCCCCTTCCCTTAATTATTTTTGGGCCCTGGGGACCCCAGAGCCAGAGCATTTTATTACTTAAAAAAAAAAAAAACGGGATGGAGGCCACTTGGCCCCCCTTCCCTGGGCCACTATTGGCCATGGGGACCCCAGCCCCAGGGCCTGGCCTCATTTAAAAGAAAAAAAAAGTATTAGGATTTGCGAGGAGAGGAGCCGCATGGCCCCCCTCCCCATGGCCATTTCTGACCCCCGTACCCCATCCCCCGGGGCTTGGCCTCATTTTTTTTTGCCAGAGGGCCCCTCCACTGGGCCACTTCTGGACCCCATCCCCGGGGCCTGGCCAGAAACACTTTTTTTTTAATATAGGGGGGCCGCGTGGCACCCCTCCTGAGGCTTTTATCTGGCCCGGGGACCCCATCCCCCGGAGCATTGCTTTTTTCTTTTTTTTTTTTATCGCGGGAGGGGGGCCGCGTGGCCTCCCTCCTGTCCTCACTGTTGGGGACCGTGGAGGGGAGCCCCAATGCCCCCACGGTCCCAGCCAGCTCTCCGCGTGCATTGCTTTTGCACAAGGGGAGCTGCTAACATGCAGCTCCTTTTCTGCAAAAGCAATTCTGCTTCGATTTTTGGAAGCAAGAGCAGGTTTCCTGCTTTCTTTCCTGCTCTCGCTTCCAAAAACCGAAGCAAACAGCAATGTCCTGGAGGTGGGCACCCCGGTACATTGCAGGAGCCGGCCCTGGGGGGTGGCGATCCCCAGGGCCATCAAGGGCTCCAGGAGGGGGGTCGTGCGGCCCCCGTCCCAGCATTTTCAAAGACCGGGGGAGCTGGTGGTCTCCGGGGCCCAGGGGTCTGCTACGGACCCCCATATTATTATAATCAATGCCCCGGGGAGGTGGTGGTCCCTGGGGAAGTGTGGGGGGGCTTGAGCTCCCCCCACACTAATTACTTTCAAAGCCCTGGGGAGGTGGCGGTCCCCGGGGCTTGGGGGGGCCGCGAGGCCCCCCCCACCCTTATTGCTTTATGCCCCGGGGAGGTGGCAGTCCCTGGGTCTGCAGGGAGGCCGCGTGCACCCTGCACATCATACAAGTAGCCACGGGGAGGTGACAGTCCCCGGGGCCCCCACTATATAATTTGGGATTGCCCCAGGACCTAGGGGGTCAGGGTGTTCGTACCCTGCCCCCTTTTCTTGTTTGTCACCTTTTTTTAAACACTTTTCTTGTGACTCGGTTACCGAGTCAACAAGATGGCTGCCAAAACATTCCTTTTTGGAGTGTTGACAGCCAATCAGAGTGAAGCTCGTGCCCGGGAGGGTTCGCGAACCCTTCTCGGTCCTCAGATATCGATATTTTTATTTTTTTAATTTCTCAGGAACTACTGAATGGATTTACACCATTTTAAAAAAAGGTCTCTTTCTGAACCAAGGGCTACCGTTCAGCATTTCGGGCTGTAGCCTTGTCTAAAATTTCCTATGGAAATTAACATGGGGAAAACCTGTTTTGGGATCTTTTTTCTTGGCTCCCGCTTGACGAATCACCCCGATACTTTCAAGACAGGAGCTGACTGGAGCGCCCCATTAGTTTGATATTTTCGTGAAGATTCATCAAACGACACCAAAGAGATATTGGCAAAAGAAAAAACGCTTTTTGAATAGAAACGAGGTCCTAACTATAACTACCTACTGGCGACTGCCAGTAGGTAAAATATATATATATATATATATATATATATATATATATATATATATATATATATATATATATATATATATATATATATATATATATATATATATATATATATATATATATATATATATATATATATATATATATATATATATATATATATATATATATATATATGTAGAGAGAGAGTGAGAAAGAGATATATATATATATACATATATATTATATATATATATCCAGCTCCCCACAAAGTAGAATTGACCAGCACTCACGTTACTAAAATCTTTTTATAGATTTATTGGCGAAATAGATTCAACAAAAAAACGTGTTTCGGCAAACCTGCCTTTGTCAATGTCGGTGGGCACCATTGTCATGGCGACATTTAAACACATGATTCTGTCGTCATTTAGAAAACTGACAAACAAATTATAACATTCTTATGGGCGCCATCTTGGGACATGTTATGGGAAATGGTTAGTACTCTCTTTAAAAAAAGCAATTCATATGCATTACTTATCAAACAGATAACGTTTCAAATGAAATCAAAAGAAAGTTGATTATAACGCATCCTATGCACATTATTTACAGTATTTACATATACAGCTTCATAGTTCTCTCTCTCTCTCTCTCTCTCTCTCTCTCTCTATATATATATATATATATATACACACACACATATATATATATATATATATATTTCGTTTGTATATAGTTGCCATACGGTGCGCGTTTGGTTGCTCCCATTAGCACTACTTTTTATGATCCTCATCAACAGACTGACCTATTATCTTAATATAGCCCTGGATGGGCATATGTATGTCTGTTGTTATCAAAATTGCGCTCCCAAGTCTCATATTGACCACGCTGTATAGTATTACTAATTCTTGCCCTGGATGGGCATACAATTATCCCATAGGATGTTATACCCTTTTCAGTCCCTTCAATAAGTCCTCGATTGGCCCAGATAGTGCCTGTAGAGCTATCAGTTCCCTAAGTGAACAGCAAGTTCCTCCCCGCTGTTCAATCCAACTGGAAATTTGCACTGGAGGTCTATAAAGAATCTTGACTCTAGCCTCCTGAGTCTCTTATCCCTGCCCCTTCTCTGACATCTCTGGGAACATGGTCGAGGCAATAGTACTGCAGCAGCGTTTTATCGCTTCTGTGATGGCTTGCAAAATGCTGCGCAACCGGATAGTTCGTATCGTTGCTGTTCTAGAATCCTTATTTTCACCTGATTAATTGCGCTCCCCACGTATTGGAGGTTGCACGGACAGATCAATCAATATACCACAAATGTGGTACTACATGTCATAAATTTGGTAATCTTCCTTGATGTTTTTATCCCAGGCACTTCATATGAGGTGACCCTCTTGCTGGTGGCACATGCCCTACATTTACCACAGGGAAAGGATCCATGTAGGTCCCCCAAACCCTGTTCTTGCTTGACTGCCCCCAAGTGACTCTCCACTAGGTGATCTTTTATGGACCTAGACCTTCTGAATGTAATGCCTGGTCTCTCTGGTAGGTCTCTCCCAAAGATTGCATCTGATTTAACAATGTGCCAGTTCCTATTCATGATTGCCCTTACATCGCTTGCTGCCTTGGAGTATTTTGTGATCATCCTAAAATTGTTAGTCTCCACATTCTTTTTGCGTTTACCTGCACCCTGTATCAAATCAGTCCTGTTCTTACTCTGTGCCTTGAGTTGCGCTGCCTGTAACGTTTTCTGTGGGTAGCCCCTCACTTTAAAGCGACCAAGACTCTGCTCTGCTGCTTCTAGGTAATCTTCTGGCCTTGAACTGTTTCTCTTGATCCTTAAGAGTTCCCCATAGGGGATACTCTCGAACAAACTATGTGGGTGACTGCTGGTCCCATGTAGGACTGAGTTGCCTGCTGTCTCCTTCCTATATAGGGCTGTGTGCAATTTGTTCTCACTCACAAAGACTTTCAAGTCTAAGAAGGTGACTTGTGTGGTGCTCACCTCTCCTGTAAACTCAAGGTTCAAATTATTCTCATTAAGACTGGAGACATATTGTTTGGCAGATTCCATTGACCCTCTCCAAATTATGAAGAGGTTGTCAATGTACCGCTCCAACACAAAATACAGTCCACCCACTCTTCTACCGTATCGGCCCAGGCCACCTGCTTCTCCCACTAGCCAATGAACAGATTTGCATAACTAGGGGCGAAGCAGGTGTCAATCGCCGTGCCCTGCATTTGTTTATATCTTTGGTCTTTGAAAAGAAAGATGTTATTATTTAAATAAAAATAAATAAATTCTTCCAACATTCTACTGTGTTCCAAGAACTTGAGGGGCCTTCCCTTAAAGAAGAATCTTACTGCTTCCAGACCATAAGTGTGTCTTATACTGGTATACAAACTTGACACATCAAGAGTGACCATCACAAAATCAGGTTCCCATTCGATCCCCTCTATCTGCCTTACAAAACCTTTTGTGTCCGGTGTATACGAAGACAACTGTAGGACAAAGAGGAATAAAAAATGGTCCACATGTCTCGACAAATTCTCTGTTAAGCCTCTTACTGAGGAAACTATTGGACGTCCTGGTGGTCTAGTTGCTTTTTTGTGGATTTTTGGTAGGTGGTGGAATGTCAGGATTCTAAGGTGTTTATTCTGTAAGAACCGGTATTCCTCTGTTGACAAGATCCCCTTCCGAAACCACTTCTCAATCATACTTTCAAATGATTGTATACTCATTGTATAGTCCATCTCAGTCACAGTAGTATATTTCTCTTCATCCTTTCGCTGTCTCAAAGCCTTGTTACAGTAGTTCTCCCTCGTTTGCAGGACTATATTGCCCCCCTTATCTGATGGTTTCACTACAATCATTCTGTCATTATTTAAGTCTTGTATAGCTTTCCTCTGATTGTATGATAAATTCCATTTGCATGGTGACCTTCCCTTTATTCTCAGTCCCAGTAAATCTCTATTCACATTATCTGAGAAGATGTCTATTGCATCTACAGATGTCAGTGGGTAAAAGTTTGAAACGGGTTTGAAGGGGCTAGGAGCGCCCACCTGTGATATTCCAAACGCCTCCGGTCCCTCTTGGATGTTATCAGTTCCCATGTTGCCCAAGATAGATATATATATATATATATATCTTGTCTCTTGTTTTTATATGCTTGCATATATACATTGTTTTAGCACGTGGTGGAACTGTTTATTCTGTTCGCTGTCCTTATATTGCTGTCCTTATATTGCTAGTCACTTTCATCTGCTTCTATTGATCATTGCAGCACATATATTCTACAAGAATCACAATGGTTCAATAAATATTGAACAATACCCCTCTGTGTATTGCTTGTTGTATGTTTCTCTGAGAGAAAGAGAGTACAAGTGACTGAGCAAAAGGGTTCTAGATCTGTTACCACGATCCCTGGAGAGGCCCATGGTTGTTATGTTCTGTGGTTGCCAAAACCATTTGCTACCTGTCTTGGCTCAGGGGTGCATATGGTGGCACTGTGAGCTAGCTGGTCTCTAGGACAACATATCCTGCGGGGGTACACAGATTCAGTCTGGCATCATCCCTACGTTTATGTTACCCAACAAATGCACAGTTCCCACTGGACAGTGGGGAAGTACACAGCACTGTCCTTGTATGAAAATGTGATCACTTAAAGGGCTGATGTAGTGCCAACCAATGATTAGAATACTTAGTCACAGCGGAGGATATGGTGTAGGCTGGATTACAAACCCTAGCAGAGGCAGGGATTAGGCATTTATGCATTTATATAAACAATTGATGGCAATAGTTCCAGAAACACATGTTATCAAATATTAAATATTCTGAAAAAATGTCCAAGAAAAGGAAAGCTTGGGAAGAAACCTTTCCCGCTTGCAAATAGAGGAACTAAAGTCAACATTATGCTAATTTAGTATAACATGTTCACCCTTGCCTACACCTCCGGAATTGGAGACTCTGAAATAAACACTACTAAATAATTATGAGAATAAAAATAAGTATATGCCAACGCAGTTCTTTGTAAAGGTCAGATTCTACTGTCTACACATGACTTTGTTAACTCTAAGTTACAAGGAGACTCTCATTGTAGAAAACAAGACACTAAAAAATACCAAAGTAATCCATTCCACTTGTAGTATATTCCTGCATCAGAACTGTCCCAGCTGTTACCAAGGGTTGTTTCCTTTGGTCGAGCAGATACAGGCACCAACTGACATCAAAAGAGAGATTAGAACGGGTGCATGGTGATGCACTGTATAATAAACAGGTCACAAGATAAAACTTTACAACGCAAAAGTAAAAAAACACCTACATTCTATTTTTCACCATTCTAAATGTGTTCCATAAAATAGAACATAAAATGGGTCCACAGTGCTAACTTGTTTTGAAGAACACGTTTGTGCTCGGGTATGAAAGGGATGCTTTACTGGGTACCTGCGGAAGAGCAGGGACCGGGTAACAAACATGTGCCATCCCAGGATCGGACTAGAGAGAGAAAACCTAAGCCAGACAACTATGAATGTAAGAAACAGAGATGGCAAATCTGACCCTGCAGCTCCCAGGGCTCCAGTGATGAAAGGTGTGGGATGCTTTGTAACATTTGCTAGATTCTTTATATAGTATTTGTCTTGGTAGTGTCTTGCAAGGAGTCCTCACTAATTGATTATTGGGAAGATAAAGTGACTACAGACACTATATCATAGTTAGGATTAGAATCCTCAATATCCTGAAAGGCCACAGCTCCTACAGAGGACAAAAACATAAGATGAGTTTATCTTTTGAAGCCCGATGGTCTGTTAGACCTTACTCGATATGGGTTTGGTGACATTGAAGCATCTAACTGCCAGCCTTGTGCTTCCTAAACTGGACAAATCAGATACGTTAGGTGGGGTCCATTTTCTTTAACCTTTTTGGGAATGAATCATGTGTATATAAATGTATTTTTCTAACGGACCAAACAGTGGCCAAGGTCGAGAAGTATCATACATCTTTAAAAAGTACATTCAAATCCACAAGAAAAAACAAAATCACATTCCCGACACAGCAAAAAGGAAGAGTAAGACAAATATAGTGCTGACAAAGTGAAAACCCAAAGTGTGCACTTATTTCGAAAACAAAGCCAAAAGTACAAATTTCAGGGCGAAAGAAGGATATAATTACGAGGTGTGTGTTATACCTCACCCTCTTACCAAAGCCACTCACCACAAAAAGGGTTTCATGAGCCAAATATTGGGCGTGAATTACACTTTTTAATAGAAATCCACATTATGATATATCAATTCATACACGAACATTCACAAAGAGTATCACTGGATTAAAATAGTCACCTGATACGTTAGTTTAGAGCAGTACCCAGGATCAAGTACACTGGAAAGCTAATGCTGCATCACAAATATCCTCCAAGCTTTTCTTAATGTGCTTTGGGACCAAAAGTCTAAGAAAATGTGTCTGTTTTAATTATTCCTAGCAACACAGCAAAAGTAGACATACCTGTTACCCCAGTGTTATGTCCAGGGTGTTTTATATCAATTGATAACCAATGTGGGCCCAATGCCTACCTGCTCAAGTAGGAAGTGATGGTCACATCTCTCGTGCACCTAAGCCCAGCGTGGAACCGTAACAAAGACGCCATTAATGACTGTCCTGATCAGGATTCTTTTAGTCATGCACTGGTTGAGTCCATGCAGTCGATTTAAGATGTTATGCATTCCTTGTCAACAACTGTATAAGTCAATGCATTGCCATAGAGTTAATATTGAAAGTTTCTCAATGCATTAAAACCGCTTGTGTCAGTCATCGCCAAATGGGCAGTGTTGCAACTCAATCTCTCTCCTAATGGTGGATTAATGCTTCAAATTATTCTACTGTAATAAATCCAGTGCAGAATATCATGACATAGGACCTACACCCACAAGCAATCCCTCCCTATTTAGCCGACAGGATGTAAATCGTTCACAGAGGTAGGTAATGAGGCATTCTATTGAACCCAAAAAAAGCCTGGTTCTGCAAGGGCAGAAAAAGAGGAGCTTTTAAGAAACGAGTTGAAGGCAAGAGTGGAAGTCTTTTTGAGGATAAAACTCAGTGGTACAATTAAGGAGGGTAACAAAAAGATGAAATATGTTTCATGTGCAGGTGTTGCATATCCTAAGTTCTGTCCCAAACTAGTACAACTACAGTCTAAAGGGAGAAATCTCATTGGTCATGAAGACCATTATGACCCCTGATCAGATCTGCCAGGATCCATTCAGCCGAATTAAGGACAAAGAGGAGGAGGCTTCATTTATGGTAGCTCAGCATATTTATGCAGCTCATCAATTGTCAAACATAATGTACCAAAATATTTTCATTTTCAGAACAAAACATGATAAGTAGTGGGGTGAAGTGGAGTTTAATCTTAGTAGGTCAAAGTTACTGTATGTATTGACACAGATTTCAGAACTGCAGGTTCGAAATCGAGAGTCTTACACAGTATCTGGAGACGCTAAGGGGGGAATTCAATAAAAGGTGTTCAAAGTCATCTTTCACCTTGTTCTTGTTAAACCCCAAAAGGCAATACTTGACTTTCGAACTGAGGTGAGGGAAGAATGTTTTCATCACTTGTGTATATCATCCAATACTGTTTTTGATCCCTTTCCTCTCCGCTCTGTCACCTCACATAACATCCACTAGCTTAATTTTAATTCTTTTACATCAGAGTCATTTACTTCTAAGATGGAGGTTGCAGCTTGTGACAATGACAACGAAACCAGCATATTGGTCAACCAAACTTTCTCGGGTGACAGCCTAGGAATTGGAAGATCCCCTGTAGGAGTCAATGAGGGACAATGAAGGCCTTTGGGTACTTTCCTCGAGCACTGCTGGATCCTCTTTAAACCATCAGATTAACCACGTAGGCCCTGAATGCATAAATATAACCTTAATGAAACAAATCATCACATGGTGGTCTGCCATGCTGTCGAGGTTATTCAATGAGTGCCTGCTCTCAGGCGCGATACGCTTGATCTAAAAGGGTAGTACCATGATATACCTTCAATGAAGAGACCCTTTTGACAATCATGCTTCTTCAGATAGGTTGAATGATGTCATAGATAGTGCAGGTAAAATGTTTGATAAACTACTGTTGTGATATCTGGAGAGCTGGGCTACTAGAAATAGTATAATCAATAAAGACCAAATCAGATTTACAACTTATGGCTCCTGTCAAAATGCTGGCTTAGCGGTGACTCGCATGGTGTTATGATACACTTTAAACAAACATCAGAATATGTCTGTTTGTTGTGTTCACTCAGAGCCAATGTACACGAGCAAGGATAGATCATAACGAGTACTGAAATCACATTGCATTCACGGCAAAGCCTCACTAGTTCCCATTATGAGATCCTTTCAGATGAAGGAGGCCCCAGAAGCCTTCTATGGAGTAAGTCCAGAAGGAAACACAGGAAAGAACCTCATTAGTTACAGAGAGTAGATCAATAGGTTGCATGACAGATTCTAGCACTTGGCCTTACACCTAGGAAAAAGTACCCTTATTTCAGCTATTCACTGTGAACTTGGCCTAGGGAGTCTTAACAGTAGGGCCGTATATGCAGCTATGAGAGTTTCATCGCGAACTCGTGGCTCACTACTTACCATGATTATCCTATGACACAGAGAAATAGGTGTCCTTTAATAAAAGGTCCTTTTTATATTTGTTCCAGTGAGAACCCCATCAATAATACCAACAACGTTCATATAGGAGGGACACAATGCATCGGAAATTACGTTCCCCAAATGCACTACAACAGTACGTTTGCACAGTGTTATAATATTCACATATTCAGAATATATAGTCCCCTTTAGAGATGTCTAGAACGACCACCAACCCACATTAACTCCTAACAAATAATAATACATCCATGATCGAGCAATTTATGGTGCCAGGTAAAGCTTAAGGCGATTGCAGGTAATCGGGCTGTGGAATTTAGAAAGAGGGAGCGTGATCTGACGCTGTGAGGTGAGGACAATGTGGAGAAAAGTGCCTGTCATGTAATACTTAGCAATGTATGTAGTAGACACGAGTTTGCTTCCTGGCAGGGGTACTGCGACCAGAAAATGGCACTGGGCAAGACAATTGGGAGGGCTAACCAATGGACTGTTTTCTGGTATTTACTGAATGTGATTTTAAGAGAGCATACGATGTTCGTACAGTGGTGAATGTTTACATTTTGCTCTATTATGTTTTACATTTTGTATGTATTTTGTACTACATATTAAGTGTTCTTCGAGCTTATGTTGTGTGTAATTAAAATAAATGAACAGATATACGTTGTTAATGATTAATTCTGATAAAGCAATAATCTAGTGCACCTGTCTAGGATCTTCCCCCCACCCAGAAGAAAAATGTTTCAGTCGGTAATCTCCTGCTTCCACATGTGGGTTAATGAGTTATTGTATTTGGATTTTAAAACTACAATGGTTGTCAATGACAATTGTGAGCGTTAAACCCGCTTCATGGCAGTCGTTGGTGAGTGAAATGTTTCGTAAATATCAATTAGTGCGCTAACCTTTATTCCATTACCATCAATCAAAGACGAGGTCAGTCTTTTGTATTACTGTACCTCTTTACATACTGCTTAAATATATTTGTTTTCATTTAACTGAAAGCATTCTTTTTAAAACTGAGGGAAAAACAACATCTACCAAGCAAAGCAACAGAAAAATGTCAAATACTTAGTGACCATGCACAACTCAATGTACAGGGTCGGACGACTTAAGTGAAAATTAACATGGAAGAAACTTTCAAAATGTAGTTATTTTACCTGCTATAAACGAGCTACGAGATATATACTGGAAATTATATGTCACTGCAATGTAGAAAGTACTACTAACAACTCCACCTGGTTGGGACCATGGCTCCGTTTGTCTGATAAAATTCGTACACCAATTCTGTTGTAGAGAAAATTACTCAACACCCCAAATTCCAAAACCATCATCTGGATCACCTCTCAGACTTTAGTGGGAGGATTGCATAACATTTCGACACGTAGGAAGCAAAGCACTGCTGACCTGTCTGTAGGTTGCATCTAACAAGGTATCCAGGTTCTGGAGCGGGGCAGGAGTCTTGTCTTTGAAGCGGGTGAGAAGGCGCCGCTCAATGGCTCGGAACTGTACAGCCGTTTCAGAAAGCAGCTGATCCAATTTTTCACCATTCAAGCGTAGCTGCAATGGAGAGGGTAGAGAAACTTTTGGTTATTACTCTGAGACCATATGAGTTCAAAGCAAGGCAGCAAAGACAATAACACACCTATACTTGTTGACCGACTTTATCCATAAGGATCATATGAACCCGTGTTCTTTTAAAGTGTTCAATTTTTTTGTAAAACCAGTCAGCGTATGATAGGAAAATTTGCGCCCAAATAAAAATACTTGATATTAGACACTTAAGCCCCAAGTGTAGTGAGGCACAGCAACATTTAAATGGAAGAAAAACAAATGCATAACCAAAATGAAACAGAAAAAAATGTAATCAAGAACAGAACAACATAAGCAAAAAAGGTCCAGTACGGGTTTTAAAAGCACTACGAGCTAAGGGCTGAGACAATAGCAAGGACAGCAGGACTTACATGCTCTAGAGTTTGTGTAGAAAAGTAGTGAGATGACAACTTGGAGCATTAGACCCACGGAATAGTCATTTGACAACTAACTTCTGAGTAGCTCTGAGAACCCAAGAGATCTGTAGCTTCAAAGTCAATGGGTTATACAATGAATGTTGAAAAGACTGACACTGAATAGGCATCATGCGAAGAAGAACTAGAAAAGGAATATTATGGTAAACCTCTGCACCACTAAAATCATGCTTGTAGCTCCATGTAGGATACAATTCTGGAGAACTAAAGATGAACCAGACACATCCACCAAATTGTCATTTGCACTGACCAGTCTTGAGGGACAAGTGCCGGTACAGCAGCTGGAAAGGTGGAACAAGAGACAAAAATTTAAGAACACATTTAGATGAGGACGGTAACTAGACTTCAACAAAACATTAGCTGAGGATCTATCTGCCTCCCTGTATCCAACTTAGAAGGTTGGGAAAAGCAGCAGACCCTGATGGTGGGCAAATTAAAACTTTAGGATATGGTGCTCAATCAGGCAGTGGTGATGCCTTCGAAAATTGGTGCCGCTTAGCTGCTGATTGAGGTTGACAGCTTTATGTCATTTCTTGGTGTGATTACATCTGCTCAAGGTCATTATGCCAGCATTTTAGGGAAACTATGAGAATTATCGCTGATGCACTTGCAGCATTCATCAGGGGTATTTTAAAAGCGCCCACTAGAGATGTACCCTTCAAGAATCCCTCGTGTGGGGCGGTACTTTCAAATGTGGGCATTGGAAAAGTACTCCCACTTTACCAACATTCAGTCTGGGAGGCGGCAGCAAAAAACAAGTTGGTTTTGTGAGCTATAGTCAGAAAAGCAGGATATAAGGACAGAGTCACAAGACAAAAGTCATTGTGGGGTGATAAAGTGGGATAACTAACTGCTCCCAAAGTTTTTTTTACCCATGTAGCGTTCACCAGACAGACAAGAGGGACTACAGGTGAAACACAGAAGCCAACAAGGCAGTAGTGACTAACTGCAGCAGACAAGCTATCACTAGTGTGGAGGAGGTATTTTCTCCATCACTGATACTTCAGCAGTCCAATTACAAAATCATGAATCAGGCACTTAGTCGCCAATTACAGGTTGCACGGTTCTGGTGGGGTGCAAACTTCACATCTGTAATTACTGGGATTATGTGGCAACACCCAACCGATACAGCACAATTATGCATTAGTTCCCTGAGAATGGGGGATAACTGTTTGAGCACAGAATTACTTTGTAGAATTCAGCCCAATATTCTTTATTGGGCTGGAAGGAGTGGGATTGAGAGAGTACAGGAGGTAAGGGAGGAAATGATGGGGGGTTCGAAGGCAGGGGGGAGAAATGTATGTCCCCCCTTTCCTTAGGAGGGTTGGGTAAGGACAGGGCAAGAGGCATGGATGCTGTTGCAGTCCAAGCCTCAAACGATTTTACTGAGTGAAATGTCTGGCAGGTATAATTGGATCTAGTGTTCCCACACCCAGGAGAACAAGGTGCAGGAACACCGGGCCAGTCGTGATTGGGTAAAGCGGAATTCCACATTGTAATTCCACTCTGCCTAGCTCGTTATCAGAGCCTTAAGCTTTCGGAGTAAATGTTTTTTTTTTTAAAGCAAGACTGGGAAAAGGCATAGATGAAAGTTTTCAAGTTAAGATTAGAATCCAGAACAAGCATAAAGAGTTTAACTAGAGATACCATTTAACAAGAGAAACACAAGATTGATAGAGCTGAGAACGAGCTCTGTACCATAGAAAATATGGAATGTGAGGAAACAAGGCAGAACTCAGTCTTAGCAGGAATTAGTTACGGAAAGCCTTTAATGGATCCAAGAGAATGTCAAAGGTATTGGGTGATGTCTGCGTTTGGGGAGAAGGAGATGCTAAAACCAGGTGCCACGGACCCCAATACAGTGACACATAAGGTAAAAAGTGGAGGAGACAGGGCCGACAACTGGGGCGCCACAAGACATGATACGGATCTGGTGGTAACCATTTCATAACAACAGGGGCCTCCCTCAAATAGCAGGAAAACCACTTTAAGAACTCGGCCTCCAAAATGCATGCAAATTGAAAATATATCAGAATATTAACCAATAGCAACTGGCAGACAATATCATTAATAATGAACGCAACTAAAACAAAACACAGCCAAGTAATATGTTGGAAGCAAACAAGATCAGGAGGATCTAAAAGGGATGTTTTCGGAAGAAAATGATTATTTACAGAGCTTGGATGTCTGTTTGCGCAGCCCAATGGATATGACACCACCAGAGAAGCTCGTCAAACCTGAGTCAAAACAGTTGGCATAGCAGACAAGACGACGAAACAGGCCAGCAAAGACAGAGAGCTCCAAGACTTTTGAGGCAGTGCAAGGCAGCAAGAGTCTCAGAGTCCGCACTAGGTCTCTTAGAATGACTGGATGTCTGAGAGCGCCTGTGATGGTCATAGCGGTGTAGCAGGGATGAGGTTAGTAGAGGAAGCCACACAGAAGGCATGGAAGGGACATTTCTCTGCATTTACACTATCCAAAACCATCTGCATATTGGAAAATCTTTGAAATCCTTTTTATTTTGCTTATTTGTTTACCTTCTTGATATTTCAAGTACCACAGGCACATTTCCTGACCTTTAGCACTAAGATGACACCCACCACAGAGATGGACACTGCTCTTGGGAAATAATAAAGCACATCAACCAAAATGCATGGTTATTCAAGTTTGATTAAGGAACGAGAATCATCAGTATATGAGCTGACCGTCTAGAGTGGAAGAGAAGTGAGGAAATCATTCCCTAAACTGAATATTGCATCCTTCCAGTGGGAGACATATCTACCCTCTATAGATCATGGCAGTGGGGAAATGGCATGTACGCTATATCTACAGTGGCAGAGTGAGGATCTGGCAAAATGGAAGTGTAAAAAACAGTAAAGTCATAAACTTTCACAAAAAAATAAAACTATCCAACAACTGGTCATGAAGGCTGAAAGTGAGCTGACTTTTACACATCAGGAAGTGTACCCTGTGGCTATGAACAATCAAACACCAGGGATCCTTTCAGACCACATTCGAGGGCAAGAGTGTTTGGGTAAGAACAGGGCAGAGAGAGGCTACTGAGCCCCAACAGTGCTGTTTGAGGTCATTTGTTGCTAGTGCCTCGGGGTTCATTCTACTAAAGTTCTGCAAACAGGGGCGATTTCAACTCTTTCTGCATTTGAATCTCAGAGTAGTAGGGGAAAGTAGTCGCATGATTCTCAGGGGGTGAATGTGGGGGATGAAGCGCTCAGAATTCAACAGTCAAAAACAGACACAAAAAAGTATCTTTTATCATATAGT
This sequence comes from Triturus cristatus, assembly GCF_964204655.1. Classification (NCBI taxonomy): domain Eukaryota; kingdom Metazoa; phylum Chordata; class Amphibia; order Caudata; family Salamandridae; genus Triturus; species Triturus cristatus. The sequence goes on from NC_140588.1 coordinate 497,949,872, forward strand.
GTTACTAAATACTACACATTCCATAGAGGGTTCAGATACAAAGGCAGATATCCATATGGAGCCTGCTTGAACCCCCTTTCTCGCTTGCGTGTCTCAGGCAAACATATGGGTAGAGGTATGCCTAGGCACAGGTACAGTGACTACACCAAGGACTGGCCTGCTGATCAGTTCAATTGTCTTTTGGTCCAAGAAGTCCATATTGGCAAAGGTTAGTGCTACCAGCAACTGTTTCCTTTTGCTCATTCATTCAGCATCTCTAAGCTCAAGCAGACAAAGTTCTGCATTACCCTGCTCGTGATGCTGGTGATTCTCACGCACTGGCTGGTGCTATCAGTGTTTCCACACTGAGGAGCTTTGGTGCCAGGGCAAGAGACCACGAATGGCAGTCTAGCCCCCTTCAGGATCAAAGGAGCTTGACAATGCACTTGGCATGTTTGCTGGTGGTCGCACCAATAGGGAAGAGGTGTGGCGCAGCGGCCAGGGTGACTGACGCCAGAGGCTGGGGATCACGGTTCGATCCCTGGCACCCGAGGCAGGTCAGCCCAGCACCATGTAAAATGTAAATTGATACTTGTATAGCGCACTACTCACCCACAAGGGTTTCAAGGCGCTTGTACGAATACCGCTGTGGAACCCATCCTGGCTTTCCCTGTGAGGCGTCCACTCCTGGGCACCCCCAAGGTGGAGGCCAGGCATCCTTAGCGTTGTGGGGGCCGTTGTGGAGATTAAGCAAGCTATTGCCCAGAGTTGCAGAGTGGGACTCCATGATTGGAATAGGCACCGAGGCGAGAATTATCTTATCTTATAAAAATATCACCATGTGACTCTGGGCAATAGCTCGCTTAATCTTCCCGACGGCCCCCAGCGCCGGGATGCCTTCGGGTAGCTGTGCGCTTTACAAATACTGGATTTTACCAATAGGGCCAACACATGCAGGAAATTGTCTTCGCCAGGTGTGACCCTTGGGGCTGGTACAGGTAGACCCTCTTTTATGGCAGTTGCGGCACTGGAAGCTGATATAAGCAGATGCTCATCTTTGGTAGCTGCAACGTTGGACACTAATGCTGCAGCTCCTCTTGGATGAGCACTTCGGGTAGCAGCTGCAGTGCAAGGCTATCAGGTTTGATGGCTGGAACGTCGGGCCACACAATGGCAACTTGGTGCATACTTTTTTTTTTTTACACAGATCATGGTGGAAGCTGCAGTGGTAGACCATGGGACCCCAAAGACTGGGTAAGGACTGGCTTCATTACCTAGTAGTAGTCAGCTACTTCTGGGTGCCCCACATCCAAGAACACACCTGGCGCCTCCTCCTGGTCACTTGCTCCCATGCAAGGCCAGGCACTTTTTCCACTCTCTGAGCAGGCAGGCTTTTGGGTGATTAGGTAGCTATTGAGCTTCTTCAGCAATATGCAGGCTTCACATGATTTCGCCTCACGTCTGGAATACTGGATGTCATGTAGACACCTGTCCATTCACACAGCAGTCCTCTGAGTATTCTAAGGAGCTCTCGCTTCATTGGTCATGAAGGGCTTGCAGCTGGAACAAAGTGGGGTGGTTTGTTGTTTAAATCTCTTTATTGAAATTTCAAACATATAGCATCATACAAAATGAAAGGAGGGGAAACAGGGAACCTTGGGTTGAGACACTATGCCATTGATATCGTTAAGTATATGTCCTGGAAGTGTCAGGCGAAATCCGCCGGTACAGCTGCGGGTGCTTGAGAGGGCAGGGAAACCTATCGAAATTAAAAGGAAAATGACAACAATACAAAACATAACAAACCCCCTTCAATCCATCCCCCCCCCCCTCCCCCCCCTGTTCCCTGTCCACCGCAGGAGTTATTGAGACGCAACTAGGCTCGGTCAACGCTTCCCCGGTTGTGTGTCAGAAAGGCGTAATAAACGGCGGTATCGGGGACAGGTAACTTCCCGAAACTCAGAGGCTAGTAGGGATAGAAAGGGCTGCCACAACGCACTGTATTTGGATCCCTCCCCTGCAATCGTTAATGTCAGTCTCTCCATACCCAGCACATGCCAAAGGCGATATAACCACCCCGTGAATGTCGGAATGTGTGGAGTACGCCAATGAGTGAGCAGATTTTGTATCGCTGAGCCCAATGCAATAGCTATGAGTCGGCCCCTCCGGGAGCCCAGTGGGTAAGTCAGGTGGGTTCAGGAGGCCCAAGAGAACATATGCTGGAAAACGTGGAATTTCTGTCTCAAAGTGTTCGTCCACTTCATCTAACACTTGTTTCCAATAAGGCTGTATAAGGTCACATTCCCATAATAAATGTACCAGAGTTCCCACTTGATTGCAGCCTCGCCAGCACGTAGCCTCCCTAGTATGATCCATGAAGTGAAGGGGTTCTGGGGTGTAATACCAGTAAGTCACAACTTTTGTGAGGGTTTCAGTGAGCCCCATGTGGTACGTTGAGTGGCGGGCCCTATAATAGATCCCCTCCCATTCTTTATGACTGAGCGTTCGACCTAAATCTTTTTCCCAACGCGCTCGCCCTGAGCTGTAAGTGTGTGTGGGCCTGTAGCACCCAGTATAGGTCTGATATAAGCTTTTTATCAGACGTGCGGGTAATAAGCCACCTCTCGTAAGGAAGAAGATGTCTGTCAGCTGCGGAGCGGACTTGGTCATGGAGCGCCAGTGGCGGACCTGCATATATGGAAGTCTCTCCACCTCAGGCAACCCGTAATCCTGCTTGAATTGGTGAAACGGAATAACTCCCTCCTCGGCGTACATTTGGTGGAGGACTCGGCACCCAGATGGTCGCCATCTAGCAAAGGCTACCCCATCCATACCCGGGGTAAATTCGGGATTATCTATCAATGGGGTGAGCGGCGACGGGAAGGTCGTGAAGTCGTGTTTAAAATTTGTTTGGTCCCATTTCTCCAGGGGTACCCGCGTTATGTAGGACGCGTATAAATTAGGGGGTCTGTGGCACTTGCGGAGGAAGGGGATTTCCTGCAGTGGTCTGGCAGCTACCGCCTGGTACTGGAACAACCAATGTTTCTCGGACTCCCAGTGGCTCCACTCGACCAGATAGCGCAGCTGGGCCGCCTGGAAGTATAGCTGCAGATCGGGGAGCCCGAGTCCGCCACTCTCCGGAGGGAGCGTCGCCAACCTATGCTTCATTCGTGGCTTTCGACCGTTCCAGATAAATTTAGCAAGATCTGATTGCATCTGTCTTATCCAACCCGGAGGCGGTCATAGGGGGATGGTGAGAAATAAATAGAGAATTTGGGGGAGAATGGTCATTTTGACCGCCGCTATTTTACCTAGCCACGATAAGGTATAGTGCTTCCAACATCCCAACTCCCGTCGAATTTTCTGTCGCAAACGCGAATAATTAATGGCAACTGTTCCCGAAAGGGAGGGGGCCAGCTGAATTCCCAGGTACGGGACCGAGTCTGTCGCCCATTGAAGTGGATGCAGCTCTTGTAGGTAGGCACGCGTAGATCGGGACAGGGAGAGGCCCAAAGCGATCGATTTCTCCATATTCACCTTAAACCCTGCAACCCGTGTAAATAGGTCCAAATCCGCTAGACACGCTGGGAGCGCATCTCGTGGGTGAGATAAGAAAAGCCACACGTCATCAGCGTACAAGCTGATCGTGTGAGTGTAACCGCCAAATTTGATCCCGGTGATGGGATTGTGCCGCATCCTTTGGGTCAAGGGCTCCATATAGAGAGCGAAGAGAAGGGGCGACAGAGGGCATCCCTGTCTCGTACCTCTTTCAATGGTAAATTGGGAGGACGTGTGTCCATTCACGCAGACTGTGGCAGTCGGGAATCGATAGCAATTAAGGATGTATGTGCGGAACTTCTCGCCTATTCCTGCTCGCTCAAGAACTTCAATAGCGAGCATCATATATTCCCCTTGTGTCCGCGTGGCTTTCTCGATGAGATGTAGGGCCCGTTTCGTATTGTCTGAGGTTTGGCGTTCCGGAATAAAACCGGCCTGATCCGGATCTATAAGACCAGGCATACAGGGTGCAAGGCGGGCCGCTAGGATCCCCGTGTACATCTTAAGATCTATATTCAACAAGGAAATAGGGTGGTATGCACCACACCTTGTCTTGTTTGAGGATCACTGCAATGGAGGCTTCCAGGAGATCTCGCAGGATCGCACCGGGCTCGGCAAAGGAATTAAAAAGGTGGGTGAGGAGCAATTTGGCTACAGGACGTTTTATAAAAGGTGGCAGAGAAGCCATCCGGCCCAGGGGCTTTCGCCGGTTTGAGACGGGCGATGGTGGCTATAACTTCTTCTGGGCGAATGTCCTTATCGAAGGAGTCAGCTTGAGCTTTGGTCAGAGCTGGCAAGGTGATGGAGTCTAGAAAGTCCACCTCGTCCGAGCTCTCCACAGTAGAGCTAGCATAGAGATCGGCATAAAATTTGCGAAAGACCTCCGCAATATCTCCATCCTCTGTAGCCCGTCCACCATCACCTCGCTGAATTTCCTGCACTCTCTGTTTTTGCCTGGTCTCGCGTAGCTTATGGGCGAGAAGGCGTCCGCATCTATCCCTCCCCGTGTAATAGGCGAGATGCAGTCGCAGTGCCGCATATTCCGCCCTGTCGAGATCAAGCGCTGCAAGTTGTTGGCGCACCGCCTTAAGTTGTCTCCACACCCGGGGGGCTCCGGTTCTCTGGTGTATTCTCTCCAACTCCCTTGTTTGTTGGGCGAGTTCTTCTCGCTTGCATCTACGGTCTACATTATCCGCAGCTGAGATAGCTATTAACTCCCCCCGAATGACCGCCTTCAGTGCTGCTCACTGTGTTGCGAAGGTAGTGTCCATATTAGCATTGTGTGAAAGATAGTCAGTGATGGATCGCCGTATCCGGTTGACCACTTCTTCGCGATGCAGTAGAGTATCCCGGAGGCGCCAGGTCCTGGATGGTGGATGCATGGGTGGAAGAGTGAGGACAGCCGCTACAGGTGCGTGATCGGAAAGGGAAGCAACTCCTATTTCTACCTCCGTGGTTAATGCGTGGACTGGTGTGGATGTCAAAAGATAATCTAACCGGGCATACGTCTTGTGTGCACTCGAGTAGTATGAATATTCGCGGCTATGGGGGTGAAAGCTGCGCCATAAGTCAATGAGGCCTAAGTCGCGCAGGCGAGTAAGCCCCTCCGCGGACAGGAGGCCAGCCTGGTGTGTGCGTTGACAAGATCTATCAAGTGAGTTATCAAGTACCAGGTTCAGGTCCTCCCCAGGAGAATGTGGCGATCCACTGTGGCTGTTATGTCGGTGAGGACAGAATGCAAGAACCGTTCTTGTCCATCGTTCGGGGCATAGACGGAGCCGATGGAGAATGTAAATTGACCCAAGGCAAATCTATAAGCCAACAACCTACCCCGTATTTCAGCCTCTTTGTGAAGGACCTCCCCCCGAAACTGCTGGGCTACTAGAATGGCTACCCTGGCTGTTTTAGTTGGGCTGGAGGAAAAAAATTGAGTGGGGAATTTCTGGGAACGCAGGCGGTGACAGTGTTTAGTTAAGAGGTGCGTTTCCTGCAGTAGGCAAATATCTGCATAGGCCTGCTCCAAACATGACAACACCGCTGCGCGCTTCACTGGATTGTTAAGACCCCTCACATTGAGGGTAAGTATCCTAAGCTTGTGAGCTGGCATTCAGAGAGACAATAAGACCAAGTGCAATGGCGACGTGGCAGTGCAGAGACTACTGAGGTACGGGGTGGTCTCCGGCAACAAGAAACCTCGATATCGGGAAGCTGTGCTGGGCCAAAAGAGAAGGTGGACTAGGAACAATGAAACCCTCCCCCCAAAACCTCTCCCCAAGAAAGAAAGTAAGAAATAAGAGAGCAAGAACAAATCGTCCATCATCCACAGATGATCGGTAATGTTGCGAAAGGGTTAGTTGACCAAGGATCAGTATGCCCCCTCCCGCCAACGGCCCTGGGCAAAAATCAGGTTATCAGTCGGCCATGTGATATCGCAGGATTCAGCTGGATGGAGACCTGGCCAGGTCCGCCGAGGCCGCAGCAATAGCAGACTGTTGGCCTTGTGCGATTTCCGCAGCGGGAGGCTTTTTAGTGTGGCGTCTTCTGCCCTGCTGGAGCCACCGGGGCCTGGAGTCCTCCCCATCAGTTTTATGGGCATCCTCGTTATCTCCCTCTGCTGGGAGATCTATGCCCAGTAAACGACAGGCCTCCGACAGGGATTGCAACTGGTACAGTGTATTGTCAATGCGGAACACCAAGCGGAACGGATGACCCCATCTATAAGGAATGTTGCACTGCTGTAGATGCGTCGTGATGGGACGGAAGGATCTGCGTTTCTGCAGGGTGAGGGCTGATAAGTCCTGATAGAGAAGCAGCGACTGGTCGCGGAATGTCAGGGGGTGTAACTGGCGCGCCCGCTGCAAGATTTCTTCTTTGGTACGATAATCTTGAACGCAGACCAGGATATCAGATGGCGGAGCCCCGGGGCCCAAAGGGGGCCCACCCTGTGCACCCGGTCTAGTCGTAACTCCGTCTCTAAAGCCCTGCCCAAGATGTGATTGAAAAGCTCCCTCATGTACGTGAATAGGTCTTTCGTGTCCTCAACCGATTGTACCCCTCGGATGCGGATATTGTGGCGCCGGGAGTGATTTTCTAGGTCATCAAGATGGGCCTGGAGCTCGACCTGCTGGTCATGGATTCTAATCACCTCCTGCTGCAGCGCAGCCAGCTCCGTATCCCTGCCGTCACTTTTCTCTTCTAGATCGGCAACGCGCTCGCCGTCCACGTCTCTGCGGACCTCTCGGATCTCTGCAGTGAATTCCTGCTTGAAGGTTTGGATATCCTCTCTCAGCGCTGCAAACATAGACTCCAAGAACGCTTTTGTAATGGATTCCGCTCCTTCCTCTCGCCCAGGTGCAGGCCGAGTAGTGCTCGTCGCCATGGCCTCAGTCTGTTGGACAGTCTGCACCCTGGCAAACAACTCTTTTAAGTTCTTGTCCTTGCCCCGACTAGAAGATGACATAACGCACCGCCAACCAGGTCACACGAGAGCGTAGCACCATCTGCGTTCCTCGGGAGTACCTCTGACAGGTCACTAGGAGCTGTAAAGTGTCGAGCCGTCACTCCGTCCGTGATGCTTGTGTGTCTCAGGGCTCAAAAACGGATGGGCTGAAGTGAGGGACGACCCCGTGCCTCATAGCCGGAAGTGTAACAGCTCCCTCCTGCAGGGCGCCCCCAGAAGGCCCAGCCCCCAGTCCCCGCATCACCGTGCTGCCCCCTCCGTTCGTGACCCAGTATCCGTGAGGGGTGCCCCCCCGCGCCGGTCTATCCCGACTGAAACTCACGCACCCAGAATGTCACTTGCCTGAGGCCGTCGTGAGACACCACCGCTCCGTCCGATGGTCCGCCGGGTGGCCAGATCACACTCCGCCAGTCACCAAAGCCACAATATCCAGGACAGGGCTTACCGCAGACTCTCGGGACCTCCCTGCACCAGAAGACGCCACACCAATCCAGATGCCATAAGTCTGCCATTATGAGGATCTGCAAGTCTCCCGCAAGGCCTCCTCCACCGGCACCAACACCGCAGCCAGCAAAATGGGCCGCCCTTGGTCCGTATCTCAAGGTGACCACAGCCAGACCAGACAGCCCAATGCCTGCGGGGCCACCGCCGCTCAGCAGATCCCGCGCCGTGTCCTCTGGCCCCGCAACGACATCAGTGATCAGTCCTCCTCACGAAGCTCACAGGGCAATTGATGCAAGGCAGCTTCGTCGCAAAGGCCCCCCTCAAGCGTGCGCTCCAGACCGGCCCTGCTGCTCCGACCAGGGCCTCATAGACGCTGTCCCGGTGGGCTCACATCCACCCCCGCAGTTCTCCTCTGGCCTTGCCGCTTCAAGCAATAAGGGTCCCTGGGCGCCCCCGCCGTAAAGCCACCACGAGTGGGCACAGATTCCACTACCGGGCCCTCAGTCGAATCTTCAATTAGCTCTGCCGCCTGGGCCCACTCGCAAAATGGCGGCGCAGCTCACCTCCGACGCCGCTGCTGGGTTGGCGCCGGCTCACTCTGTGGGCGCCGCCGTTTCCTCCGCCATCTCACCTGCGCGGCCCCTGCAGCCACGACCGCCGCCTCTGCCAAGAGCTTCAGGCCGCCAGCGCTCTTCCGAAGCCGCGTCGGACCGCACCGCCCAGCGCGGGCCCCACCTCGCGGCTCCAGGTGAAGGGCGCGTACACAGCAAGGCGCCGCTTGCGCCCTCCGCTGCGTTCGCCGGTGCCCCGTCCGGCACGAAAGCCCCATCCGCAAGGCTTGCGACCCCGGCGGTCCAAATGCCACGGTGAGGTGGTGCTGGTATGGCCGCCGTTGGTGCTATATTTAGCCGTCGGTGGGAGCGGAGAAGCAAGACGTCCGCTTACTCCGCCATCTTGGCCATGCCCCCAAAGTGGGGTGGTTTGGATCCCACCTTTAGATACATCTTCCAAGCAGGGAATGTGGGTCCATTAAGATTTCAGAACTAGTTTAATTCTGTTCCCAAGCTGCTCCCCAGACACAGTCTGTGTACAAAGTGATGGTTGTCACAGCAGGTATCAAGGAGGCATAACCCAAGCAGGGGTATCAAAAACATGGGCACAATGCAATGTGAGTCCTCTGCAACCGTCTGCCATCGACTTTCTAAAGCAATAAGCAGAAACAGACAAAAAAGCCGATCCTGCGTAGAAACTCCCTCACCTTGACTAGCAGAAAGTGCAGGACAGAGGCTCCCCATGTACCTTCCATTAAATAGCGTTGCTCAGAAAGTACAAATCTGCAGAGCTTTGCTAACAAGGACTTAATGGAATTTCTAACGGAAGCCCCTGTCTCTATCTTCTACTCTTCAGTGTCTGGGTCTCCACCCACCAGCTATTGGAATGCAATCAATACACTTCAACTTTCTGGAAAAGCTACCCTCAACCTCCATCCTTGCCATGCTAAATCAGGATCATCGAAAAATGGTTCACGAGCCTCTGTATACAGACTCATACAACATACAGAGTGCTACTACCAAAAACATGCTACATACGCACTGCACGTAAAAACACACACAGAATACCAGTGCAAGGTTCTAGGTATCACATAAGAGCAGATTTTTACAAAAGAAGGATCAGTACACTGCGCTCTTACAGACACAGAAAAAAGGTCTGGTCACACTATAAACTCACAAAACATGGTACGCTGCTCCTACTGCTTTATGTGATGTACTCAGGGCAAGGACAGTAGTCCACTGCTTAATATGAGGGGATGCTTGCTGAGCCCTTTCTATTCTATTCACCAGTTTTATAAACCACATGTCTATCCGAACATCAGGCTTTCCCGCGCTATCGGACTGGTTGGAGCGAGTACGTTAAAATGACTAAAAGAAGGATTAGGGAAAAAGATAGGCCTTTAGTTTTTTCCTGAAATGCATGAAATTGTCCTCCATTTTAAGGCTTGTAGGCAGAGTGTTCCAAAACTTGGGTGCGAAATAGGTAAAAGGCCGACCTCCACTCCTAGCTCTCTTGGTTCTGTGGACAAGAAGCAGCTCAAGGTTGTTTGACCTCACGTTCCTATTGGCGCACTAAGAGGTGGCAAAGTGCTGAAGAACAAATGGACCTGTGTTGGGCTTTGTCCGATGTAAAATGCATAGTGCCTTAAATTGTACTCTGCAACTTATGGGCAGCCAGTGAAGAGTTTTGAGCGCAATACCTGCTGACTGTATTTTCAGAATACCTAACAGTATTCGGGCGGCAGGGTTCTGAATGATTTGGAGTTTATTTGTGACTGACTTTGGACTGCCTGAGTAAAAAAAATTACCATAATCAAGGCGGGAAAGGATCAGACCTTGAATCACGATTCTTTGTGACTCCACCGGGAGTCATTTCAGAACCTTTCTCAGGCCTCTCAGGATGCCGAAAAATGCTGCCAGCCACTTTTCTTGATCGGAAGGCCATGGTTAGCTGTTTGTCCAAGACCATCCCTAGGCTCTTTACTTCCATTTTGGGGGATGGACATTCTCCCTGGGAGGGTGGCCAGATGATGTGATCCCTGGGCATTGGATTGTTACCTAGAACCAGGACCTCAGTTTTTTCACCATTCAACTTCAGGCAGCTGGCTGCCATTCACTCAGACATCTTCTCTAGGAAACTACTGAGTCTTAGTGAAGTGGAGTCTATATCTGGCAGCAGCATGACAATCAGCTGGTTATCGTTTGCGTAGGATACCATTATAAAGCCAAATCAGCAGACGATTTCTGATAGAGGTCGGTCATAAATGTTAAAAAGCGTGGAGCTCAGGGACAAGCCGCGTGGAACTCCACTAATCAGCTGATGGCTGGATGAAAGGAAAGGCCCCTCGCTAACCTGAAAGCTACGTTTATCCGGTATGGAAGCAAGCCACCTTAGGGCCTTCCCGTAAGGCCTACTTCTTCAAGTTGATGAAGAAGAATGTACCTATTGATTATTTTCTCTAGAATTGTACTGAGTCAAGGCTGTAGGGAAATGGGTCTATAGTTTCCTATCAACTCAGGATCTAAGTTAGGCTTCTTTAGTATCGGACAGATGATGTCATATTTCCATTCCTCCAGAATGCTACAGTTTTTCAGGGAAAGATTATACAGATCAGTCATTGTGGAGAGCATCACATTGCCCCCCTCAATTGAATATCAATTGGAGCAGGGTCAAGCAATGAGCCTGACTTCACTGAAGTTGCCATAATCTCCTCTTTGGTCAGTTGTGGGAAAGTAGAGAGTACTGATTTTCTGTTATTGGTTCTTGATCTGCTGTCTATATTATCAATATAGTCTGTTGAGCCTGAAAGGGCATCATAAATGTCCCTCATTTCCCCCCTAAAAAAATGGTTCGCAAGAGATTCACATAGTTCTATTGAAACAGTGGGCCCGGTTTCTGGTGTGTCAGGCTTTAGAAAGGAATTTAATATATTTGAAATCTCTCTTGATGAGTTGAAGGATTGCTTTATCCTCCCTGCAAGATCATTCATGTGGGCTCTCTGAATGGTGCAATGATACTTTTTCAGAGATGCTTTGTAGGTCGGCAACTCTCCATTTCCTTTCATATTTTTGAATTTCTTTTTTTAGTTGCCTTAACTCCTGTGAGAACCAAGGGTCCCCCCCCCCCCTCCCCTGAGGTGCCATTTTTAGGTCTCGACCTTGCTATCGCGTAAGCGATCGCAAAGCGAGACTATAGAAAGCGGGTTTGAAAAGTGCTCCCAAAAAGCGGATTGCATGGCTAGCACGCGCACAATCACGCGCATCGTGCCGGTATGCAATCCGCCTTTTGGAAGCACTTCAAAGGGTCCGCTCCCCCGGCCCCAAGCATGCGCGCGCAACGCTCCGCCGGGCCTGTTTTCAAAGCATGTCTTAGAGACACGTGAAAACAGCTGGCTTCCTGGGCATGATGGATGATGAAGCAGTCATTTAACAACTAACAGCAGGACGAAAAGACTTTTCCGAAGCACCTTGTTGATCAAAGGAAAAGCGCGCACCCTAATGAGGCGATTAGGAGCTAAACGGTGAGAGCAAAATGAGGCTTGAGAAGACGTCGCTTTCTCCCCTGAAGTACGCTCTGTCCCTTGGGAAATAAAACATATTACAAGGAGCATGCACGTCGCAGTCTTCTTTAAATCTATGCGTTCCTGATTCCTTCCTTATTTGATAGTATTTACATTCATCTTAATAAACTCAGCACTTGTTTTAGTTCCTTCGCATTGCTGAATGACTTCTTCTGACACTGGTGGCGGTAAACTTTGAACGTGATGGGGGCATATATCCAGGCTGAACACACTGAGCATATTCTTACACAACAAGACCAACCCATTTGCCTATGCGAAACTAGGTGTATAATTACATTAGAAAACAGTGGTTCTCATGGATATCATTTATTTAGCTCTATCTGCCTTTCGTAGCTATCACGCGTATCTTGTGCTCTCTCTCTCGCATCTCAAACACACACACATTTACTCTTAGCCTCCGTGGCACTCTCGCTCTCCCTTTTGCACGCACATTTTTCGCTGTCAGCTTCCACGACTCTCTACTGCTCCCCTTCTTTTACTCTTTCTCTTTCATTCACTCTTTCCGCAGCCTATCTGTCTCCATGGCTGTCTCTGTTTCTCTCTCATATTATGCCCCTCTCTCTCTCTCGCTCTGTTTTTCTCTCTCAAACACACACACATACACGCTCAGAAAGATGCTTGTAAGCACACATGTAATTGCAGCTCGGACAATGAAAAACATTTGAGTGTGTCCAGACTACGTAAACTTTGTACAAGTGCAGTGAATTTTGCCTGGGCTTTTTTTGCACCAACTTTGTAAGTGTAAATATGATGTTTTTACCGATGGATGGCTGCACAAAACGGGCTTCTGCAGCAATCGGTGCAAATGTGTTTGCAGTGATCATTCTGTGCAGATTTTGGTGCAAGCATTGCGATGCACGAGTGCCATGGTACTATGTCGATTGTTCAAGGGTAGATGGGTTCAGATCTTCATTTCGGTCTGCTCTTTAGTTTTCACAACAAAGCTAAGACAACCCTGAAAATGTCCATGAAGCATAAAACATCTTAATGTAAATTGTCTGGCAAATTCCCACTGCAGATCTGGATAGGGAAACCCCCTTGCTTGGATGCTAGCTAATAGGTCTCGCCTTTGGGACCTTATAAGTGTTTAATCATGCAACAGTCAATGTTGCTGCACCAAGGATGCTGCATAACTAAATACTTATAAGGTACCAAAGGCGAGACCTATTGGCTATGCAGATCTACAGGGGGCGACACCCCTGCATTTTTCTCTCTTTCCTCACACATGCTATTCCCTCTGTATTTGTCTCTCTTCCCTCACATGTACTCTTCCCTCTGCATTTTTTCTCTATGCTCTCACATGTGCTCTTCGCTCAGTATTTTTTTCTCTGCCCTCGCAAGTGTTCTTCTCTCTATATTTTTCTCTCTGCTCTCACATGCTCTCTTCCCTCTATGTTTTTATCTCCGGTCTAACATGCGCCCTACCCTCTGTATTTTTCGCTTTGCTCTCACATGAGCTCTTCCCTCTCTATTTTTCTCTCCTCCCTCACATGGACTCTTCCCTCTGTATTTTTCTCTCTGCCCTCACGTGCTTTTCCCTCTGTATTTTTCTTTCTGCCCTCACATACTCTTCCCTGTATGTTTTCCTCTTTGCCCTCAAGTGCACTCTTCCCTCTGATCACATGCATACACAAATATGCAAACATACAAACACACACATGCATTTACACACACATATGAACATATACAAACACACACAGACATGCATAAACATATGCATATACATGCACTCCAACACACCAACCCCACATACACATATAAACAAGCACGCACACCAACATACTCAAACACGTATACATACACACAAACATGCATACACAGACATAGGTATACACACAAACATATGTGTACACATCCATGAAGACAAATGAACACAATGACACACCCATACTTGCACACCAACACACATGCATACACAAACATATACACATACAAACACACACACATGCATACACACACAGATATATACATATAGACACACACACTATGCACACACACGCATCTCCCGTACTGTCTCAGGGGAAGAGTCGGTGTCAGCTGTCTCCTAGAGGGAGATCTCGCATAAGACAGTAAGACTCAGAGACATGTGGTGGTGGGGAGAGACAGACATGCCTCCCTTTAATTGTGTTGTTGCAAGATGGTGACTATCTTCTGCCACTGGTGCATTCAGATAAGCGGCAGGAAGTTCGTCGGACACATGCACTGGTTTCAATTTCGAGAAAGTGGGGTGAACGTTTCACAGATCGGGAGTGTGTGTCAACACGTGTTTCTCCTTCACGGCAAGGCCAATCAGTACGTTTTGTTTAACCGTGTGGTCATGAATCCTTTAATTGCATAAGCGAGCGGGTATGGATGTAAACAAAAATGTAACACTAATACCACATTTTCTGTCACTCTTGTGAACAGGTTTGCTGTGAATGTATGAATGAGAATGGCGTTTTAGAATACGTTGCATGGAAAAGGGTCAACATGGTGTATACGTGTTTTTGGGTGTTTTTTTTTATTTATTTTTTATTGCATGGTTAACGTCATGATATACCTGATTCGGATGCTTCATTGTAGATCAGTTGTTTGGCCCGTGGTTATTTACGAGTTTGGAAAATACTTTTGTATTGTTTTGATTCTTTTTGTCTCTGCCCTATCTCTTGGCTGCGTCCTTACTCTCTCCCATCTTCTCTCTCCACCTCTTTGCTACATGTTCTCTCGTAATGTTTTCATTTTCCCCAACTCTCCTCTTTACTCTCTCTAATTCTTTTGTTGCTCCTTTTCTGTCTCTGTCCCTTCTCTCCTCTTTCTCTCCCCACCTGTCCCTTCTCTAACCCCACTCCTCTTCCTCTGCCCGCCCTCCCATCCCTCTCTCTCGCAGTACTGCAGCCTAGGCAGCACCAGGTCTCTGATGCCTTCTCAGTGTTGGCCCTGGGGGTGGAGGAGGTAAGTCAGCCCCCCAAGTGAATCCCATTATCAACAGATAGTGAACCTCTATTTACCAACAAGTACGGAGCGGTCTCGGGTGACGGCTAATGCGAACAGTGATCTGCTCTCGGCCCCGGCAGGGCCTGTGGGGTGGGGGCGTTACCTTACACTAGGAGAGGAAGTAAAAGTGATATCCTCCCCTCCCCCCCACTCCACCACTGTCTCTCCTCACCCTCCACCTCTCTCTCCTCCACTTCTGATTCCCTTTCAACTCGGTCTCTCCTTACCCTCCACCTCGGTCTCTCCTTACCCTCCACCTCGGTCTCTCCTTACCCTCCACCTCGGTCTCTCCTCACCCTCCACCTCGGTCTCTCCTCACTCTCCACCTCGGTCTCTCCTCACCCTCCACCTCCGTCTCTCCTCACTCTTCACCTCGGTCTCTCCTCACCCTCCACCTCGGTCTCTCCTCACCCTCCACCTCCGTCTCTCCTCACCCTCCACCTCCGTCTCTCCTCACCCTCCACCTCCGTCTCTCCTCACCCTCCACCTCACCCTCCATGTGTCTCTCCTCACCCTCCACCTCACCCTCCTCACCCTCCCCGTGTCTCTCCTCACCCTCCACGTCTCTCCTCACCCTCCACGTGTCTCTCCTCACCCTCCACACGTGTCTCTCCTCACCCTCCACGTGTCTCTCCTCACCCTCCACGTGTCTCTCCTCACCCTCCACATGTCTCTCCTCACCCTCCACACGTGTCTCTCCTCACCCTCCACACGTGTCTCTCCTCACCCTCCACACGTGTCTCTCCTCACCCTCCACACGTGTCTCTGCTCACCCTCCACACGTCTCTCCTCACCCTCCACACGTCTCTCCTCACCCTCCACACGTCTCTCCTCACCCTCCACACGTCTCTCTCCTCACCCTCCACCTCACCCTCCACACGTGTCTCTCCTCACCCTCCATGTCTCTCCTCACCCTCCACGTGTCTCTCCTCACCCTCCACGTGTCTCTCCTCACCCTCCACGTCTCTCCTCACCCTCCACACGTCTCTCCTCACCCTCCACACGTCTCTCTCCTCACCCTCCACCTCACCCTCCACACGTGTCTCTCCTCACCCTCCGTGTCTCTCCTCACCCTCCGTGTCTCTCCTCACCCTCCACGTGTCTCTCCTCACCCTCCATGTGTCTCTCCTCACCCTCCACGTGTCTCTCCTCACCCTCCATGTGTCTCTCCTCACCCTCCACGTGTCTCTCCTCACCCTCCACGTGTCTCTCCTCACCCTCCACGAGTCTCCTCACCCTCCACGTGTCTCCTCACCCTCCACGTGTCTCTCCTCACCCTCCACACGTCTCTCCTCACCCTCCACATGTGTCTCTCCCCACCCTCCACACGTGTCTCTCCTCACCCTCCACACGTCTTTCCTCACCCTCCACGTCTCTCCTCACCCTCCACACGTGTCTCTCCTCACCCTCCACACGTGTTTCTCCTCACCCTCCACACGTCTCTCCTCACCCTCCACACGTGTCTCTCCTCACCCTCCACACGTGTCTCCTCACCCTCCGACCTCACCCTCCACATGTGTCTCCTCCTCACCCTCCACAGGTGTCTCCTCCTCACGCTCCACATGTGTCTCTCCTCACCCTCCACACGTGTCTCTCCTCACCCTCCACGTGTCTCTGCTGCACGCCTCACACTGCTGCACGCCACACACTGCTGCACGCCTCACACTGCTGCACGCCTCACACTGCTGCATGCCGCTGCACGCCACACACTGCTGCACGCCTCACACTGCTGCACGCCACACACTGCCACACACTGCTGCACGCCACACACTGCTGCACGCCGCACACTGCTGCATGCCACACACTGCTGCACGCCACACACTGCTACATGAAACATTGCTGCACGCCACACACTGCTGCACGGCACACACTGATGCAACCGGCACACTGCTGCACGCCACACACTGCTGCACACTGCTGCATTACTCACTGCTGCATGCTGCACGACACTGCTGCACACAGCACACTGCTGCACGCAGCACACTGCTGCACGCAGCACACTGCTGCACGCCGCACACTGCTGCACGCCACAGTGCTGCATGCCTCACACTGCTACACGAAACACTGCTGCACGCCGCACACTGCTGCACGTCGCTGCACGTCACAGTGCTGCATGCCTCACACTGCTACACGAAACACTGCTGCACGCCGCACACTGCTGCATGCCGCACACTGCTGCATGCCGCACACTGCTGCACGTCACACACTGCTGCACGCCTCACACTGCTGCACGCAGCACACTGCTGCACGCAGCACACTGCTGCAAGCCGCACACTGCTGCACTCCACACACTGCTTTTATGCGAGTTTATGCTACTGACATTGTAAATGACAATGCCTTTTATTTGTTTTAAAACCAAAACATAAATAAAAGGCATTGTAATTTTACAATGCCAATAGCTCAAACTCTTATAAATGCGAGACCTATTGCATTGCAAATGCTTGTTTTTGCTTGTTTTGAATGCAATTAGGTCTTCGCGTTCTTTGTAACCCAGGTTTAAGTCCTGCATATGATATCCAGAACTCTGCATCTCCAGTTAGTCTTGGGCTGATTTGCATAATGCTTGCTCCCATCTGGCAGTGTCCAATTTGAACCGTTGTCGGGAGGTCTTGGAACATGTGGCTCTGGGCGTGTGCAACTAATACCCCCAGTACACTTAACGCCTGCCGTAATCAGGATGGCTGTAAGCCGCCCTAAGCATAACAGCTAAAAAACGGAGGTGCTGGAGGTGGGGAAAAACCCTTTGAGATGGATGGAACTTAATTGGCCTTCTTGATTTGGTATAAACTCACCTCCAAAATCAGAAGTCAAAAGCCTTGGCTTTTGGATTGATTATAAATTGACAATGGAGACACAAGCCAAAAAAGTAGCATCCACCTGTTTTGGTAGATTAAGAGCCCTTAGGAATTTGCTTACATGGCTACCAGAGACATCACGTAGACTAATAATAAAAGGCTTAGTCATCTCCAGACTTGATTATGGGAATTCTTTGTATCTAGGCAGCCCGAAGTCTGTTTTTAAAAGACTTCAAGTCATTCAGAACGCCGCAGCGCGAATACTATTGAAGATTCCCAAGTGTCAATCCACCACTAATGCCCTAGCAAGCCTTCGTTGGCTGCCAGTACTTAAGAGGATACACTTAAAGGTATTGGGTATGGCTCATACAGAGATACATAAAAGTGGTCCTATACTGATTCAAAATCTTCTCACTCCATATAACTCTGCAAGAGTTTTACGGTCCAACACTCAAGATCTTCTTGCAGTCCCTGGGATAAAGAGAACCAGGAGTGGTGGTAGGTCCTTCGCCTTTTTAGCTCAAACTGTGGCATGCACTCCCTCTGAACTTCTAATCGCACCAGAACTAGCTCTCAGGAATATGCTAAAAACGTTTCTGTTCTAGTTATAGATTAATTTGAGGATATCTGGCTGTTATCGCGCTGGGAAGCCTTGTTTGGTAGCCATGTGCTTTAGAAATCCCTGTGAATAGAATAGAATAGAATTTTTGCTTCTTTTGCTCCCCTCTCTTGCTCTCATAAATGTCTGATGCACAAAAATAGGTGCTGGTCCTCAAAAATGACTGCTAGTGGCTCCCACCGTCTCAAATTAAGTACTGGCCAACAGGTCATAACTTAGACTTTGAGCCAGACCTTTGCAAAAGGGTTATAACTGTCGCTTTATTGGAAGAAGGGTTTACCAAACCAAAAAATGCCCTTCGACATTGAGGATAAGTAGATTATTTTTGTTCAAATAATTGACTTTAGTTCTTTTAAGAAGCGCCGTGTTTTTAGACATGTTTTGGTACCTATCTTGTCCATTACTACAGCAGCTCCTATGGGTTATGCCAAAGTGTGTAAAAGGCCGAAACACGTGGTAGATTTGGTTTATTTGAGAAATGTTTGCAGACGGGTTGCTGGATCAGAAGAAATCGCATAGAATAAAATGAACTTTAAACGTCATGAATGAATGATTCGAAGTTCCTCAGATTCTCAGAACAGATATGCAAATTATGCCAGACTGTTCAGATAAAATTCACTTGAAAACCACTTTCTGCGCATAGGGTGTTGTTGTCCATATGAACACAAATCCCATTTTTACAGGTTCGACGCTATTGTGGAACGCTCCGCTTCCGTTTTGCAGTGTGGCTTCTCAAATATCATTTCACCATCGGCAGTGAAGTTGATGATTAGACTGAAAACAAACGTCTACTTTTGATGTAGCCCAGCTGTATATAACAGGCGAAAGGACCAGCAAATATTACTTCAGTTAGCAACGCTGTTGCAGCAGAGTGTTCGGAAAAGGCAACTAAAATATTACCAAATACTACAAATAAAGTTTTAATTAGATGAATGTCATTAACAGTAGATGACTGTAAAATAATAATTGGAGACGGAATATATATCATGCGTTGTTTTTCATGAAGGGTTGTATTTACCAATTAAGGTAATAATTAATTTAGTCTTTTTACGGAAAAGCAGAAAAAAAATAACTTTTCATTCTAATTTCTTTACTTTTTTTATGGCAGCTCCACCCAAAGCAGCTCGCACATTCTATAGCACTGAACAGACACACGTATATATTTGATAAAAGTTGGCTGATCATCAAGGAGAAATATCATGATGATACTGGCCAGTAAACTGACATTAATGAGACAAGAACCACTTCCAGGACAGGTTCACTAGGAAAGTATGTGCTTGAATAAAGTCAATATTTTAAAATACATTCCATCCGTAAGAAATCAAATCTAGGATTATGCTTTGTAAAACGCCGATAAAGATCCTCTCCAAGCCCCCAGCTCCCCGACACACAGAGTTGCAAACTATGATAAATATTATATCTGGAGGATGTTCTGAAGAACAAGGACATTCCTTATCAATGCTATCATATTTTCCCCCGGTACCAGATGGACAAACATCCCATAGGAAAAAAAAGGTGAACAATTACTTGCTAAGAAGCTTGCAGGAACATTTCCAAGGCTAGAGACTAAAAAACAAAACTTTATCTACTTTTGGATTGCGGTGTATATTGAACCACGCATCTCCACATAACTAGCTTGATGATAGAGTTCAATAAATGAAGTTGACTGAGACAGGATGCATTATGATTAGGCTCTGAGGTGTGATTCAATCTAATTAATTTTCCTATAGAAGATTCAAAGCTCGTGAGTATCGACAGCGAAGGGGCCCAAAATAGCAATGGAAAGCCACTTTTTTTCTAATAGTGATGGACTCATGAAGTGTCCAATCAAGAGTGCAAAACAGGGTAAAAAATTATTCGGAAAGATAATTTTTCTTTGGAAACACGTATTTTGACTACTCTCTTGTTTCTGGAATTGTAAGTAATCTATTAAATGTCCATAGTATCAGAGCTCTTTTTAGCATGCATAAAATACAGGTGACAGTGTTACAAGATATTACCAATATGTTAGATTATGTAGCGGGTGGCGAGCATGCACGTCTGTAGCGGATAGTTCACAGACGTTACAAAGCACAAATGTGGTGTTACAGAAGGGTATATTTGGCAGAATGGCGACAATTTTGCTGTGGAAGAAGAGAGGACTGTTCCACTTGGGATCATGCTTTTCTTCAGGAATACAGGGGCTGATTCACAAAAATACTTTAAAAGGTGGAAATGTACTTATCATATTGGAATTCTAACATTTTAATAGCTTTCCACCATTTTGATGATTCATAAAAATAGGGTCAGACTGATTTGCATATGGCCATGTCTGAACTGGGGTGGCAGAGTGGGCTAAAGAACGGTGATGGATCAAACCCAGATCTGTTGACTGGGTGTGAGTGTTTGATTGGTTCTGATGCTCCGCCCATCACCACCCCCTTTTGTACTGATTCATAAAAATACCCAGGAATACTCCTGGAAAGTCATGTGGATCAACATTTCCATGACTACCCCTTATCTGCAAAGCTTACTCATGCATACTGTCTACTCAGTGGACATTTCCCAAGAGCAGGCTTTGTTAAATGTGCATTGACAGAGTTTATGAATTGGGATCTATTACTAATGTCAAGAGATTGCGTGTTTTGCATACAAAAGTTCAAATTAGGTGTGCATAAAAACACATGAATCAGGCCCACTATCAATGCCTATATTAAAGCTAATTCTTAAATGTAAGAAGACTGGGTTGTACAAATTACAATATATGTTGGTGATGTTCCTCATCTGGGCATCTAGCATAACTCAGCCTTATAGTGTGGAAAGGACGAATCTGAAATGCTGTACTGACTAGTCTGAGAAGTATGAAACAGGATTTGATAGGTGATCAACTGATTTGGAGATTAAAATGAATCCTGCATTCCTGGGAGATCATTGGGTAGTGTGGAAATGTGAATTTATTATGCTAAATTGGTTAACTTGCTAGTGATGAGTAGAATTACATTAAAAGGAGTGTGTGTGGACCCTGGAAAATGTAGCAAATGGTGAAACCTTATCTGCGTGTATGTATGTGCATGACAGTTCTTTAATGTGAACCTAGCTGAGGAGAGCAGAGCACTGTGTGTATCCTAGGAAAACAAATTCAATGAGTAAGAATAAAGGAACCTGGGCTGTGGATGGTTAATGCATTAGGATGTAATGTTTTTAAAGAGGTGAGTCTTCAACTCTTTTCTAAATCTGAGCAGCATTTAGGAGGTCCTGATGGATATAAGGACGTTAGTCCAGATCCTGGTATTATAGATGGAAATGGTCTGCGGTCTTGTTTTTTTTCTTTTGAACACTTCTTTTTTTTTTTTTTTTTGAAACTCTGTTTATTTAACATATGAGAACCGTGGTCATGATCTACAATTCTTTACATCATATATGTCACTTGCATCTTTTTCACACGTAGCAGTACATATAGTCCAATGCATCGGGTATGGTTACAGTACATACAGTCAAATTCACACTCTAATGTGCTCTTCTGGGGATGAGACAATCGGTGGTTCACACAGCCCCCCCCCCCCCTGTACACATTCCATTTCGACCAAATTGCTAACCATTTTTTGGGACATCCCCGTGCTATGTAGACAGTTTTCTCGCGAACCATGCACCAGTCCATATCTTCTTTCCATTTTTTCAACTTAGGCGACGCAGCTGCGCCCCACAATTGCGCTATGTTGCGCTTGGCAATCGTCTGCCCGAGTGTGACCCATAACCTCCCTTTCACGCTTTTTTGAACACTTCTTAGTATGCAGTGTGATGGTGTCCATGGTGTAGGTGTGCTGAGATCCATCAGGAATGGTGATCTTTTCTGCAAGATAAGAGGGGTGATTGTCATTATAGCTTTGCAAATGATGCAGCTAGTTTTGAACACGTTATGGACAACGATTGGAGCCAATGATGAGGGTGATGTGATCATATTTCTTCAGGCCCTGGATAAGACATGCTAAAGCATGTAGGATGCCCCTAAGGGGTGCCAGTGTGGAATCTAGGAGCCCAAGGAGTAGAGCATTACCACCAACCAGATATGCGAGTACAAGAACTTGAACAGCAGTTATGAAGTCACTTTCTCGAGTAAATGGCTTGACTTTATTTTGACGAGAGAGCTGGTAGCAGGCTGTTGTTTTTTGCCAGTTTGTTCCCTGAGGGTGAGGCTGGTGTCCAGGATAAATCCAAGTGACTTGGCATTAGATGAAAGTTGGGGTTCAAAGCCAGCAAGGTTCATGTCATTGGGCCAGGTTTGTACTATACCATGTTTATTGTTCTTTGTAAATCACTAGAATTCTATTTTGGCTGGATTGAGCTTCAAGTAGGGTCTGGATATTCAGGTCTGGATGATGTGCAAGCTGCGTATGAGGTATTGGATGTATGAATCTGAAGAGACTTTTTAAGTAGAGGTGTGTCTCGTTGGCATATTGGTGAATCTTGATGCTGTTATCTGTGAGTTGAAAACCAAGTGGCTTCATGTATAGGTTGAAGATGACAGAAGACCGTATGGAGCCCTGGTGCACTTCACAGGTTATTGGGATCTTTCGTGACCTGGACGTACCTATGTGAACAAATATGGTTTGGCTGGAAAGGTAGGAGGAGAACCAGTGAAGAACATTGCTGGTAAATCCCATTTGAGACTCCAGGATGCGTATGAGGGTGGGATGGTCGACTGTGTTGAAGGCAGCTAAGAGGTCCAACAATATCAGAAGGCAGAGGTCCTCTTCATCAGTGGTCAAGAGGGCTTCACTGACAATGTGTAAGGCAGCGGCTTCCATGCTACAGTGTAATCTGAACCCAGACTGGGAGTCGTGCAAGAGATGGTTAGCATGCCACTGCTCTGCCCCAAGTGTGCCCACTTTTTAAATCTCTTTTTTGGATTAAAAAAGTATTTGATTAATATGTAGGTCATAAATTGACCTTTTAAATTCTTTTTACAACTTATAAAGTGGTACTGAAGGGAAATAGAGTCCTGTACAAAATGATGTAACTAACATCAAATACTGAAATAAAAATATCATGAAAAATGAACCAGGAGATAAAAATGATTTAGAAATCATGCAGAAATTGCAAACAGGGAATATAGAAAATTCAACTAATATTAATAAGTTGCATATAACTTGAAAAGCATGTTTTCCAATCAACAAAAGACATGGATTTAATTAAAGTTTCGAGGCAGAGAAATCCCAGAGGCATTAGACTGCTGATTAAAAGGCTACAATGTAAGGCTTTGTCCTTTAAAAAAAATGATATTGCCAAATATGCTGAATTCTACCATCTTGTAACACCTATGGACCAATCGGAAATCTTTAGCTTGTTAGTTAAATACATGGGCTAGTCCAGGAGATTGGCTTTAAAAGTCAAGTCACATATTTTAGTGTTCAAATCTTTTTATTAAACTTGTCAATATATCGCAGACCATTACATATTATTACTCCACAACAATACAACACTGCATAATCCAGTCTCCCAAGTAAAGGACTCCGGAAATAAACATCACAGCATTTTAGCTATTACGGACATTTATATAAGAGCGCTGTAGGACAGGACAGGCAGTACCGGGCATTGGACATTACCCCAGGAGGTTGGAAGGGTAGGGAGCGATTTTGAAGTGGGGGTGGACGGTTTTGTTACTTGGGGGCTGTTTTTGCAGTGGTGCTGCAATATCGGCCCCCAGCAACAAAAGCGCAAGCAAGCTGTTCCAGCCTCCCGGAGACAGGCAGTGCTTCCTAAGGGGCTGGTTCGGGAAAATTGCCAGGGCTTTTTTAGGTTTGCAGTCCAGTCCCGGAGCTCTGTCAATAACACTATTGACCCATGTTATGAACCCGGGAGGAATGGATGGATGGGACAAAAAAAAGGGGAAAGCCCCAAATATTAATTTTAAAAATGAAAGTTCCAGCTACAGAGTCTTCGATGCAGTGTTCTGAAGCCCCTCATTTAAGAACTCCTCTTCACCTTATAACTGGAAAGTTCCATACGAGGCTATAATCTAAAAGCACACTGTTAAAAACATAGGATAGTCAAAAACCACCCTAGTGCTTTACTCCTGCAGTGGTGTGAACTCTTGGATTAAACTTATTCACTAAGAGCTTCGGCAACAGTAAAGATATACATCTTCTATCCATCACTGTCACCGAGTCTTACATGAAGTCACAAAGAGTATTGCATCCCAATGCCAATCAATGGACTTGATGACTTTTAAACCCTGCCTATGCCTCAGGGTGACAAGGTGGAATTCTGGAAAGATGTATGGCCTAACTCTATTCACCAGCATTCCACTTATCTTGGTAACTGCCTTACTTACCAGTTCTTGATGGTCAGTGTTGTCCAATTCAACCAACACTGTAGGTAGGCTCAGATCTATTAACCCCTGTATATATATTCAGTGTTTGAGAAGCTATCAACACTGCAAACTCTGTGTTCTCCCAGAGGATCAATGACCTCAGAAAATACTGTATCCCTGCTTTCAAGTCACTCCCAGACTCCAAGAGGAATCCAGTATGTGTATTTTTGTGACCTCGGCTTAATTCTCGGTATCCAATTCCAGATTACCAATGGAAGCAAACACGCGTCTTAAACTGATTAGCCTTGCCTTTTCAGAGTTGATTTGGTTGCTTAATATGTTGTGTCAAAGCTTCTACGTCTCGCTATCAATGTAATATGGCCCTTCATCTCTTCTATAGTTCACTCTAATGAGACCATCCTCCTTATTATGCGATGTGCAGTACCTTGCATGTCTATCAGAACATTCCTAATGAATGTCTCACCTCCAATGAGTTCAGCTTCTGAATGCTAAGGTAGTTTACAATTTCGCTCAGGTGAGGCCTTAGTGGACTGGGCTCTCTGGGCAAAAAAGTAATTCTTTGCTGACCTCTGGAAGTACTGTTTTGGTATAATTAGGGGGGGGTGTTATGTTCTGAAAGCAGAATCAAATCAACCTATACCTTCAATATAAATACATACACATATTTACACACAATTACACATATAAATATATATAAAAATATTTTTATTGTTATGATCTTAAACCTATTTATTCATCTACTTATGGTTATTTATTTGATATATTTTAGTATTTATTATGCTATTTATTTCAAATATAAGTACTGTATGCAGGAGTTTGCACATTGTGGCATAACCCGTGATCCATCCTTCGAATAACATATGTTGGCCTCCAATCCATGGGGTATTGTGATCATAAAAACAAATCCAAAAAACTGAGGATAGCTTTTTTTTAAAAATACCCCCTTATTCTGTTTAGCCTTACTCTGTTTCCATTTATATGTATTATTAACGCAGGATCGCACAATTTGATTTCTGAAATACTTAATCTCATGCGATATGTGTTATTTTAAAAGATACTATGTTTCACTTTTTATTATGCACTTTAACACTTTTTTTATTCATGATGAGGAACGGACATTTGATTATAAGGCATTTAGCATATGCATCCAGACTCTGATATTGATCAACAGTTAGTCGAGCTATTATTGGACTTCTGTGAGTTGAATTATTCTTTCAAAAAAAGTCTTTTTGAATTAAGCATTTATGCTTTGATTGAATAACATACAGTGCACTTTACATTTATATTTATATGTATAGAATGTACACCAATTGTGACCTTATAACAGTATGATATATCTATTTCATTTATGCATAACTGTGGGTTACTCGAGGACTCGATACCATTGAGCCCTGGATGCATGATGCAGTATTTCTTCAATCTCTACGAATGTGTTCCCCACGTGATTTTGAGTGAACTGGCACTGTCACTTTAAAAGCTACGCTCAATGTAGGTTACGTTGTCATGTGAACAAGGCTCGGAGGAGCCGAAACGTTATGGCTGTTGCTTTTGGCAATAAAGTATAATTGGCACTTTACCAAGGTCCGTGTACCTAGTTTTGCTGATGTCCGGAGGATTGCCGAAAACCACAATACGGTAATGAGGAGATATATATATATATATATATATATATATACATACATACACACATATATACACACATGAATATACATATATATATACATATATATTCACTGAAAAAACCATAGGTTTCAGGGACGTTATAGTTAGTTGGACATTTCACTCGAACAAAACCAGAGAAATTCCGCCGTTGTAGTTAGTTCAGCTAACTATAACTCGCGCCCCCGCAATGCATTGCTGATGACGTCACATATTACATCATTCATGACATGGTCAGTGACATCACTAATGACATCATCCAGTGACTGTGTGTTTCTGTAAAAAGTTTAAATATGTTTTATATATATGCCAAGGTGTATTGAAGAATGAGTGGGTGTATAAGTGTGTGGCTAGAGGATTTAGTAGGTCAGTGACTGACTGTATAAGTGAGTGATTAAATGTGTCTTACTGAATGCATGAGTTAGTGACTAAACTGAGAAAATGTCTGTATCAGTCTGTCTGTTGTTGTGTAAGCTGCTGCATGGGTTGGTCAATAGCTACATGAGTGTTTATATGGATTATTGATTGGTTGCCTGAGTATTTGTATGGGAGACTGAGTGTGTGTGGGTGGGGGGGAGGTGTCTGACTGGGCATAGATGTGTGAGTGGTTGATACACTGGGTGTATGGGTTCAAGAGTGCATGTGGAAACAGCTGTATGGGTGGGTGAGTGTGTGTATGGGTGTGTTGGTGAGTGAATGGATGTCTCAGTGGTACATGTCCAAGTAACTACATATGTAAAAGGCAGTGTATGTGAGAGTTGGAGTATATAAATGACTATACGCGAAAGTCAGTGATTGTTAGAGTGGCCGTATGGATGAGTGTGTACTTGTATCAGTGATTATAAAGAGAGTAAGTATGCGTTAGTATCTGTATGAATAAGTGAGGTGGTGTGTGTGTGTGTAACTGTATAGGTGAGTAAATGGGAGTGTGATTGATTCTTTGCATGACTGACTAGGTGTGTGAGTAACTCCAGGGATGAGTGGCAGTGTGTGAGTGTCTGTATAGGTGTATGAGTGCATATGATAGTGTTGTATTGATGAGTGACTGCATGTATGAGTGATTGTATGGGTGAATGAGTGGTTGTGTGTGTAGACCTAGGAATCAGTGAGTGCGTATGTAGTAACTGGTATTGGTGTGTCAATGGTTTCAAAAATGGTAGTCTGTATTTTACAGTGGGTGTATCAAAGGTTGCATTACGAGTGTGAGGAGGTGCATCAGATTTTCACGTGGATGATGTCATCAGTGATGTCATTTGAGATGTCATCAGTGATGTCACTGACCATGTCATGAATGATGTAATATGTGACGTCATCAGCAGTGCATTGCGGGGACGCGAGTTATAATTAGCTGAACTAACTATAACGGCGGAATTTCTCTGGTTTTGTACGAGTGAAATCTCCAACTAACTATAACGTCCTTGAAACCTATGTTTTTTTCAGTGAATTTCTAAGGTTTTTTAAATGCTCATTTCTAACTATAACGTCCCTGAAACCTATGGTTTTTTCAGTGATTTTCAAAGGTTTTTTAAATGCTAATTTCTAACTATAACATACCAGTCGCGTTTCCAGAGTGGTGGAGAAAGGTGAGTGTGGCCTCCGAAACACCTCTTAGCAATCCCACTGTGTGGGATTTACTGGAGGTAACAGGAGTAGTTATCCCCCAACGTCAACCTTGGGGGCCAACTATCCCTTTTATTACCACCAGTAAGTCCCACACAGCAGGATTGCTAACTTCTTATATCAGGCCCCGCCTCCTCCCTGCACCACTGTGAAAACGTGCCCCCTAGCATGTTGTAAGTTGGGGGATTAAGTCCCCTTGAATCCTGAGGGTCCCTGGGGGCCAACTAACCCACCAGGTACCTCCAGTAAGCGGCACAGAGCTGCTTTGCAGAGAGGTGGTCCAAGGCCACGCCCCTTTTTACACCTCTCTGCAACACAGCTCTGTGGGGCTTACTGGAGGTACCTGGCGGGCTAGTTGGCCCCCAGGGACCCTCAGGATTCAAGCAGACTTAATCCACCACCTTACAACACACCAGAGTGGCACGTTTTAAGTTGGGGATTAAGTCCCCTTGAATCCTGAGGGTCCCTGGGGACCAACAAGCCCACCAGGTACCTCCAGTAAGCGCCACAGAGCTGCGTTGCAGAGAGGGGGTCTGAGGCCAGGCCCCTTTTTACACCTCTCTGCAACGCAACGCTACTGATGAGAATGCTAAATATTGAACAACCTATGGACGTTTGAAAGAAATCTCATTTTGCTTATCAGGAACATCTGCATCCAAATCACCAATTTTCATTAACTCTTTCCTTTGCATGGAGTTTTTTTTAAACCTTTTATTAGAAATTCATCATACCCATATTTTCTGAAGAAATCAGCATTCCCCAGAATAATATCAGGCACAAGACTGGACCAAAAACATCAATCTACTATAAGATGAATCATTTTTCACAGGGCAGAGCACTTTGAAATAAGGGATTTTAATTGCGGATTTAATAATTTCAGAATATTGGCTCTATTCAAAGCTCCCATTTTCCCGGGAACAAAGACCAAAAATGGATTATGAGAGAAGATTCATCCTTTATATTTGTATGACTTAAGGGCTCGGCACAGAGCCCTACTTATGGAGCCATATGCCCTTGAAAAATCTGAGGCAAAAGGTCCTCAGTTCCTCTAGGGGATTTAAAAAGTACTGCTACCAGATTCAAATTATTGCCAGTGTGGCCTTCTGTAGCGTTTGTTCTAGCATAAACTGTTGGCACCACAGGCCTTTCTATCACAGAAGACATGCTGGATCCTTCAGTGCAAGAAGACTCAGGAACAGAATTGTTGTTAAGATTTTCACTAGTGGGGCTGAGGTAGCAGCCGCGCCCACTCCCCCACCCTCCCCTGACGTCAGACGCCAGCAGCAGCGAGGCTCGAGCAAGGAGCTGCGAATGACGGCCGGACGTTCAGAAGCGGGTGAAGCCGCGATTTGAGTGATCTGAAGTCTTTGAAGTGTTCTTTACCCGGCGCCTACGGAAGCTGGCTCCTGTTGGATCTTGTATATGGCAGGCTGCCCTTTCGCAAGAGAGGGGAAGGGAAGGCGAATACTTTCTGCTGGCTTTTGCGCGGTATGGTGAGCTTGCCAGGTGGAAGTGCTTAATCTTCGTGGCTGCCTGCAGTGGCCCTCTGGATAAATGGACTTTCTACAGGGGCTCCAGGTTTCTCTCCAAAAAAGGTGGTAAGTGAAAACTTTTCCTTGCCCATTTTGGTTGAGGGTCACTGGGAAAGATCCCTCTTTTTTATTTTGCATTTAGTGGCTGGCGGAGGACTTTGTAAGTGAGACACTATGAGAAAACCTATCAAAGGAGCAAAGGGGAATACTCAGGTAGAGTCTCCGACTTTAGGTCCAAAAGTTAAAAAATGTGCTGTCCAGGCTATGGCGCGGTCTAACCACGCAGCTGCTTTTCCTCATCCACTAGATTCTGTTGAATTCTCGGATGCTGACGCAGCTAACCACGACCATCATGAGGTAGCACTGGCAGACTCAGACTCCTCCACCAGTCCTAGTGAGATGGTGTTGCTAAGGGCAGACCCACCAATCTCCGCTGCCACAGCCAAAGAGATTTTAACCGGGGAAGCAAGGGAATGTTTAGAGACTAGGAAGTACCCTATCTTCTTTAAATCTAAACAGGGTGGGCCTTTAACCGGAGTAGAGCCAGAGCAGGAGCAGGGGATGGAAGGCAATAACCTTTTAATAGCTGGGAATCTTTCTGACTCAGGCCCAGAAACATTAAGCTTAGAGTCGAGCAATCACCCTTCCGTTTTTTCCCCTCCCTCGTCAGGTTTACCAAGTCCACCAATCGGGGGGGGGGGGCCCA
This sequence comes from Triturus cristatus, assembly GCF_964204655.1. NCBI lineage: Eukaryota > Metazoa > Chordata > Amphibia > Caudata > Salamandridae > Triturus > Triturus cristatus. Next base: position 497,979,659 of record NC_140588.1, read on the forward strand.
TACTGCATTCTATGCCGGCGGTCCTAGAGGCCTCTATGCCAGCTTTACTAGAGGTCCCTGCTCTGACCAATCAAGAGGGTCCCCAGACTGATGACAGGCCCAATGTAAATCAGATTGTTCCTCCGCTTAGCACTGGCCCTATCTCTATGCAATGGGATGTTAAAACCCTCCTCAATCTGATTCTGGAAGAAATTCGCGATTTGAAAACTTCTCAATTGGCTGAGATCGCCGCAATTAATGCTCGCTTGACCAAGATAGAGGAAATCGTGGCTCAGATCCCGACACGGCTCTTAGAAGCTGAAACTAGGATATCCGAACTGGAAGATCAAATGTCATCCTTGAATCGTAAAGTCGCCACTTCCCAGTCTCAGAGATCTGCGCTGGATCTTAAATTGGAGGAGTTAGAGAACCACTCTAGACGCTCAAATCTCCGCATTTTGGGTATTCCGGAGGGCATCGAGGGACAGCAGACATTACATTGGATCGATTCCTTCTTAAAGAAAAATGTCCTCCCAGAATTTAATGGGGATCTAACAATAATGAGAGTGCATCGGGTTCCAGCACACCTCCCCCCCCAATGCCAAGTTTCCACGGACAATTTTGGTTAATTTTGGAGACTTTACGGTCAAGGAACAGATTTTGTCAAGAGCTATTAAACAAAGACAGTTTTCCTCCGCAGAAGTGCCATTATGTCATAATTTTTCAGATATGTCGGCTTCCGCAGCAAAAAGGAGAAAGGAATTTGTTAAAATGCCACATTTGTTTAAGGCACAAGGGGCGCAAGCAATGATCGCCCAGCAGAGCAAGCTGAAGGTGCTAGTCAAAGGCAAATTTCATATTTTCTGCAATGTTTCAGAGGCACAGGAATTATTGCATCAGATCTCGACTGATAAATCTTAATGGTTATGTAATGAGTTAGAAAACTCTTTTCTTTCTTTCTTTCTTTCTTTAGAGTTTACTTATGCTGTATTTTATGATTGATTTTTTTTTTTCTTTATAGAGATGTTCATTGCAGGTTAAAATTGTTAAATCACTGTTGGTGTTATTTTGGAAAGGGGAGGTGGGGGAACGGGTGGGGCTAATCAGCTGCACTAGGCACCAAGTCATTGTGCCTGTAGAAAAGTGGGTGGGGGGGACAGGTTGTTGGACTCTGAGCAAGGGCGGCCATCTGCTCGCGCAACAATAGGTCAATGGAGGAGACATTGGGGGGATAGGGAGCATTGAGGGAAAAGATGAAAACCATATGTTAAAATTTTTATACATCCGTTTATCATTACTTAGAAAGGAAGAAGGGGGGGGCGGGCACGTCGCTGGTCGTTAGGTGTACACTAGGTGTTAAACTGGGAACTCTATTATTAATATATTGTCTTAAATGTAAATGGCAAGATGTGAACATGAGAAATGGGAGATAAGTCAGCTTTAAAGGTGGTTTCCTTCAATGTTAACGGCCTAAATAATAAGAGAAAAATGAGAGCCATCGAAACGTGGATTAAGACGGAGAACCCGTCAGTAATCCTGTTACAGGAGACCCATATACCAGCAGGGAAAATAGCTGACTTTTCAATGTTTAAATCGTGGGCGGCATATAGGGGCTTTTCTTCATCCTCTGTAGCTCACAGAGGAACAGCAATCTTCCTTAATAAAAAATTCCAGGCTGAGGTAGTCAATTCAGCGAGTGATCAAAGTGGTAGGTGGTGTTGGGTCACCTGTAAATCAGGTAATAGATTACTGACTCTCGCCAGTTTATACGCCCCGGTAGAGGATAATCCCACCCCATATGAGGAATTCTTTCAATCTATAATTCAGGTTTCAGGGGACCTAATAGTGGGAGGGGATTTTAATCTGCTGATGAATCCGAAATTAGACTTTTCATCTAAGGTGAAAAAACAATTAAAGCAAAAATCCTTTAAAGTGGTTCAAAGTTACAGCTCAATGTTGGATATAGTTGATCCTTAGCGGGTGGCATTCCCCACTAAAACTTCTTATACCTGTTTTTCAGGTAGATTTCATACTTTTTCACGCATTGATTTTTTTTTGGTTTCTAGAAGTTTGGTTTTTAACTCTCAAAAAACTCTGCAGAACGGGCTTTCGGATCACGCACTGATAGTTTTAGAATTGGAATTGGGTGAATGTAAGAAAGTTACTAAAAAATGGCAGCTGAATCGACAATATTTAGTAGATGAGAACTGGGTATCTAGTATTAAAACTGAGATTAGTAAGTTCTTTGAGCGTAATTTTTGCTCTGCCCCATTAGATGTTGTTTGGGATTCATTTAAAGCGTTTTTTCGAGGTCTTGCCATAGCTAAAGACGCGGGGAATTCAAGGGCCAGGAAGGAAGAAAAACATTTATTGGAGCAAAAAGTGAAAAGGACCCTTGATAGATTCCTCTCTAGCCCCTCTGTGGCAAACCGTCAACTGCTCGATCAGGCTAAACGGGACCTGCCTAATAATTACTATCTTAAAAGTGATTTCTTATTTCAGCAGACCAGGCAAAAAGTTTATGAGGAGAGTAATTATACTGGTCGATTTTTGGCATGGCAGGCAAGAGAGCGGGCGGCTAAGAATCAAATACTCGCACTGAAATGTCCCATTTCGGGTTCTCGATTGGAGGATATAGATGCTGTCGGAAATATTATGGTTCAACATTATGAGAGGATATATGGCCAACTTCACTCCATCGATAGGTCATCTTTGGGGGAGTTCCTTCACGCAAATGAATTACCTTCATTAGCAGAATTAGATAAAAGGAGTATGGCAAGACCATTTACAAAAGAAGAGTTAGGGGAAGTTATTAAAAACCTTCCAACTGGGAAAGCCTGTGGGCCTGATGGCCTTCCAGCGGAGTTTTTTAAGACGTTTATGAGTGAAATTGAGGATTTTTTTCTTTTATTGGCAAATTCAATTCTTGAAGGAGGATCTATACCTCTCTCTTTCAGAAAAGGGAATGTAGTCAGTTTTTAAAAAAAAGGTAAAAATAGTGAAGACCCTACTTCATATCGCCCGATAACGCTTTTAAATTCTGACTACAAATTAATTACCAAACTTTTAGCCAATCGTTTTAATAGGATAGCTTCACATTTCATACATTCTGATCCGAATGGTTTTATTGCTGGGAGGCAGCTTGGAACCAATACACATTTCTTAGTGGAAGCACTAGACTATTTTGAGACCCGGAAAATTCCAGCATTAGTATTATTTTTAGACGCCGAAAAGGCATTCGATTTGGTTATCTGGGAAACTTTATTTTGCATTTTATCGAAATTTGGCATACCCTCTAAAATTACTGGGCTGATTGAGAGGCTATATATGAATGCAGAGGCCAATATTATTATCAATGCCGCTCAGGTGGGCCAAGTAAAAGTTAAAAGGGGAACCCAGCAGGGATGCCCGCTTTCCCCCGTGTTATTTGCTTTTTTTATTGAGCCTCTCGCGATCGCAATTCGGAACAACAGAGACATTCGTCCTCCACTTTTAAATATGAGCAAAATTAAATTATATGCAGATGACATTATGCTCATTTTAAAACCAGAAGAGGAAGTCCAGGTTAGAGCTTTCCAGATCTTTGATCTTTATGAGTCATTCGGCGGCTATAAAATTAATAAAAGAAAAACAGAGATAATTTTATGTGGCTGCGCATCTAGGGTTGTGCATCCAGACATTATCCCGTGCCTTAATTCTAACCCCAAGAGATATCTGGGGATTTATTTTTCGCCACATATTTCAGAATTATATGAGTTGAATTTTGTTCCATTGTTACGAAAAATTCAGGATTTATTTGCACGATGGAGCTCTCTCCCTTTAACCATTCTTGGTCGGGTTGCCTTGATCAAAATGTCGGTGCTTCCACGGTTTAATTTTCTTTCTTCAACAATTCCTTGTGTGTTAGTTAATTCTTTCTTTTTGAAAATAGAGTCATTGTTTACATCATTCCTTTGGGATAAAAAATCCCTCGTATTGCACTTAGCACTTTATATGAAAATTTGGAAGATGGTGGCCTTGCCCTCCCCAATCTGAAGGAATATTATTTTGCGTATTTTGCACAATATATGTTGAGATTTAAGCAGAGTTTACAGTCGGGTCTTTTTTATTAATTTCTTTATAAATTTAATGTGTAAGGAAAATCAGATTCACTGTCCATTATCAATATTTAGATCCCCGAAATTAGTCAGATATAAGTGTGTGGACTGGTTTTTTCACAAGCGTCAGGCATTTTTTAGACGGTATTCTATTCCTATAATCAATGCCATAACCCCAATAGCAGATCTTTTTATTTCAGTAGGCATTAGAGATTCGCTTTTGTCTATACAAAACTGGACAAAGGCTGGGTTTCATAAACTTTGTGATTTTCTGCGAAATGATAGATGGTTGACTATAAGGGAGATGTCGCAATCAGTTCCCGGCAACTTCCTTCTCCTAGGTTCTTATAATATTATCATAACATTTTTTAGCAAGCTAGATCTCCGTCAGATTATTGGTCAGAAACAGCTAGTAATAGACCTGCTGGAAGAGAGGGTAGTTAAAAAGCCGGGGGACTGGAAAAAATGCCTAGCCGTAATTAAAGGGGCACACTTGGCAGATAAGGCCGCAACAAAGTGGGGTAAACATGAGGACTTGGAAATCTCAGTTAACACATGGACCACAATTAATAAACTAAATTTCAGTGCAGTTAGAGGGGCCAACTGGAGGAGGATGCTATATTTTAGCAAGTGGTTATTATATAGAACCCCTTGTTTTGTAGCTAAAATCTATCCCAATCAATCGGGACATTGTTTTCGGTGCCATACTCACCTTGCAGCCAATTGGACCCACATAATTTTACATTGCCCCAGGATCCAGAAGTTTTGGAACAACATTTTTGAATATCTGGCTATAGAATGCTCAATGTCTATTGGATTTAATGATCGACTAATAGTTTGGGGCTACGATTCAGATCTAGGGCTTCCCATGAAGGTGATTAAATTGTTATATATTTGTATGGCAGTTGCTCGATCACTCCTTCTTCAAAGGTGGCGGACTGATTTAATACCAACTAAGATCGATTGGGTTCGGAAAATGAGACAGGTTAAAAGAAGTGAACGAATTTATGCTTCACGGATAGGAGGACTGAAGCAATTTGACAAGATCTGGCAATGGTATTTTGATTTGGATTTTTAAGTCAGTATTTTATTGTTTGTATGTCATGGACTGTAAAGGATGTATATTTGTATTTCATGCTATTTGATATCGGTTTTCAATAAAAAAAAATAAAAAAAAAATAAAAATAAAAAAAAAAGATTTTCACTAGTGCTACCAGATTCTTCACAAGGAAATTTGGCCCGTCTTCTATTCTTTTTCATAAACCATCAATTTTAAAATGTTTCTCCTATTCTTTTTAGGTCTCGCCTACGCAGCGCGCATGCACTGCATAGGCAAAAAGACCTTTTCCGATCGCTTTGGATTTTCAGCCAAAAACGTGCACGCGTTCCATTGCCTTCAATGGCAACGCGTGCACGTCTGTAGATTCACTTGCGGGAGCGTGCGGCGCCATATGGTAGCAATTATGGCTCCTGGCGTTGCACGCTCCCGCAAGTGAAACGCTTTCACTCGCCCCCTCCTCTCGCCCCTCCCCCTGCTGCCTCCTTTTAGCGCGAGGAACACGCTTGTTCCATATCTTCTGAAAACATTAGAGGCGCTTAGAAACAGGCGAACCACAGCAAGAAAGCGCTATACAGAAAATGCCGATTTAATGCAAAGAGAGCAATGCGTCCCTGCCAGAAGTCTTCAAGAAAGTTATTAGAAAGCAACCGCCTCCAGAATAAACATGAGGAGGCCTTTAGCAAACAGCGAGTGCACGTTCATTTGCTGGCAGGAAAGGTGAGGTACGAGTCGGCCTTGTGCCCAAGCAGCAGTGACAGCTGTGCGGCTTAGACTGGGGGAAAAGGCAAGGTGCCAGGAGATGTATACAGACAAGCCAAATAATGGCAAAGCAAAACACGCTTTGAACTCTAGTGAGATTGAGGTGTGTAATGCACTGTACTGTAGTTCACTCAAAAAAGCGCTTCAGCCACCCCGCCCCCCCGAAGGTGCCAAAGCGCATGCGTTTATTAAGCACTTGGTGAACAGCAGTAGGCAGTATATAGACATAATTAAATGGGTTTTTCATATGAGAATACTCATGTTATAGCACTTACCATAAACTGAATTTTCTAGTAGTGCTGAAATACCACTTGTTACCACCCAATTCAAAACACTCTTTCTATCTGCCTCTGGAAGATCAAAGGCTGTGTCATACTGGCATCTTGTAGCTTACTGGTCCTTACAAAACAAAATCATTTTTTTTAAAACGCACCTACAGGATCGATCCCTGTAGGAAAGGATGCAGATGTCACATCCAGATTCAAATGTGTGATCTGCATGAACCTCACCCCCTCGTACCTCTCCATGGCCCCTCTGTCCCCCCTTTGCTCTCACTTACCACTATGCTGCTCCCGTCTGTAGATACGTTACGTACTATTGAGCAGTATATGGCGTTGTGTAGGGTCTGAGCAGAGAACACTACACACAAATTTCCACTTTGATCCATGACTCTCTCGGAGATGGAGATGTAGTCACCTACGTGAGGATCAGCTGTTGGTGTTTTTTTGTGTGCTTTTTTAAAAGGTCAAGCCTAGAGCTGCGCGTGCGCTGCTTCTCGACTTTTAGTAAGGGGTAAAAAAAAGTGCTACCAGATGCTGCCATGGCCAGCCTAGAGCTTGAGTGCATGTGCGCGGGCGCTCGCTTGAACACTTCTCGCCCTTTCCTGGCTGTTTTCTGTTCATCGCTCATTCTGTCAATTACTCCTTCCTTCTTATTCCTTCTTTGCTGCTTTTCTGTGCATTTCTCATTTCAGAAAGTTTATGTACACACTGCCGGTGGAGTTTCCTGACACTGAAGCTATTTTCTTGTGTAATTTGCTTTTTAAATGAGAACACGAACAATAAATTAAGACCGCAAAGCTGCGAGGGTCTGTGCCTACTATCGGTGCTAGGTACAGCCCCCCTCTTTAAATTCCTCCCCTGCTCTGTCTCTGGCACGTATGGCATCTCTGCTAGGAAACACCCCTGATGGATTTTCACACAGGCCCCATGTGAGGAGTCCCAGCTGCTGGCTGCCAAGCGAGTAAGGAAGAGAACCGACTGCCAGCAGCCTCCCCTCCCACCTACTGTCAGCGTCTCCACCCTTTGTGCTCATCTGTACACACTTAGACACTACGTGCACGACTCCTGATAGCACGAGCCTGTGGATGTAAACACGTGCACCACTGAGGGCAAACCTGCACGGGAGGCTGAGAGTGCACCTCTCAGGCGCGCGCACAGTGTGGCGTCATCACAGTGGGCCCAACAACCCCTTGCAGGGTTTCTTTACAATCCTTTGCTCATCTCCGCTTGCTGCTTTCAGCCCTGGGCTTTCTTTTACCCATCATTATCATGTGTGTGGGCCCAAAGGGTTCAAGTAAGTAAACTAAGACTACAGCTCCCAGAATGCAGTGTTTTCTGACGTGAAAACTCAGCACTATAAACATCGTGACGTAGGTGGTGCCCACCCCAGAGTCAGCCATCTTAACATCCGTGCTGGGTACGTTCTCCATTGCCAGCAGGCAGCCAAACTGTCAAGAGTGAGCCAGTCGGGCCTTTTTAGTCAGCAGGGGTTTGCAAGCTGGGCTTCTTAGTACATATGCACAGTGTTAAAAGTCAGTCAACAAGTCCCAGAATTAGCACCTCATCCCCTGCAAACTACGGTTTTCTTCCTCCCTCCACAACCAACAAAAAACAAACAAAAGAAAAAACAAAACTAGATTGGAGTTGAAGTCATCTCTGGTACCCAGGACCATTGCCATGGGGGGGGGGGGAGAGAACAGTGGGTTCTTTGCTCAGGGCCTGCTGTGTCACCTCAGCATATATTTATATAAATGAAAGCACATCAGGCCTGGTCAGGTAATGTATCGTGAGGAAGCTATGGCAGTTGCACCGCTAGGTGGTGCCAGATTCCAGAGTTGCCTGTTAAAGGGACGTGTCTTACTCTCTCTGCTTCTTCTACTGTGAGGCTTGTCACCAGGCCTTGTAAAACACCGACAATGTGTGATTGTCAGAAACAATGCACAAGAACCTCTTTGTCACAAACCAAAACTCCCCTCAAAAGTCCTCTCCATCAATAAAAGTGTCTTGTCATACTTCTCTCCAATTGGCTTGTATCCCACAAAACAGTGACATGGGTGTATGCTTCTCAGAATATTGTGCCAAAGCTAAGCATACCAGATATTGTACCAGAGGCGGATTCAAAGCAAGCACATATGAGTGGCCCATACCATCATGAACATACTTCCTAACGTTGCCATATTGTTCCATGCCAGCATGGCACCATGTTTCATGTCCTTATGTTTAATTTATTTTGAAGTTTTATATATAAAGCAGGAACTCGACCCAAAGGTATTAGAGGCTTTACATGAGCACCAGTTACATTCATTTTTGGTAAGCACCGGGAGACTCAGTGATTTGCCCAGAATCACAGGATGTTGAGCCGCCAAGATTCGAACCTGGTTCCCCAGATCTAAAGTCGGCAGATCTGGCTGTTAGGCCAATCTTCTCCTTTTTATAAATAATAAATCATTGTTGCCAGGTATTTTAGTCCAATTGATTCAATTTAAAGCAAATTGAGAACACAACTTACAAAATGCACTGATTTGTGAAATAAAAGTCTACTACTACAAACATGGTACCTCATTGACATGAAGCGATCTGGCAACCAATGCAATCAATGACCACATGTACGAAGCAATGTTCCGGTTGCAAACGGCCCAATTCGCAGAATCGGGCCACTTGCGACAGGCAAAACGTATTTTGGGATGTACAAAGCCCAAATTGTGATTTGGTAACTTGTTAACGAATTGCAATTTGGGTTTTACCATTCGGTAGGGGTGTGTTTAGGGCGTCACTCCATAATACCGAATCACAAGGGTATGTATGAATGTTTTGCGACCTGAAAAGGGTTGCAAAACATTCGCTTTTTACCACCAAATTCAATTAGGTGGTAGGATAGGTGTTGGCAGTGTTGTCTGCTCTGTGTCCTCTCCCCATGCCTGGTCCTGTGTCTGTGCTGCCTCCTCGGCTTCGGTGTTGTCACCTTGACTTTCTGGTTCAACTGCAAATACAAAAGCACTACTTAGTGTGTGTCCTACTTTCCATTGTTCACTGAATATTCTGTTTGCATTTAGGTTACCTAAGTGCTGTGTTACATTTGTGGCTTTACTCTTTTGTGTCAACTGCTGATTCATTGCTGTGTGTCATTGCACAACTGTGTTATGTGTGTGATGACATCTCCCATGATGCATTGCTGGGTGGGCTGGAAAATGTGGAATGGAGTTGCATTGTTACTTCGTGAATGGGGCATTCCTGAGTGTGTTATTAGGTTGGTATTGGGTCAGGGCAGATTTAGCATGCATCTTACCTTGTCTGGTGCTGGGCGTGTCGGAGCTGTCGATGTCTGCAACCCTGCTGATGCTTTCAGGCTGTAGGGTGGACTCCACCAACTCCTCAAGGGGTATGGATTCAGGCTCTGTGGATGTACCCCCACCAGTTTTCTTCGCCTCCGCAAGCCTGGTGGCAACCTTGTCCTTCGACCGTGAGTGCATGTTATACCGGCGCTTGCGTAGTTCACCAATGGAGCGCTATGTGACACCTATGGCATTTACCTTTGCCTGTATGTCCAGCCATATTTTGTGCTTTTGATACTCAGGGACATGCAGGGATTTCTTGACAAAAAAGTACCTCATGGCTCTGAACCGTCTTCTCAATGAGTACCTCCTGCTCCTCACTGAATTTGTGTTTTCTTTTCCTGCCAGCTGCATCCATATCCTTCTCTTGTGGATCCATTGTGTATTGGTGGTGTTGCATTTCAGAGTGGTGTGCTGCTCCTCCCAGCATCTGACACAGCCTCAGGCAATCAGGAACAGCATGGGAAGTCACACTTCCTGGGTGTGATGTCATCAAGCTGCACCTGAATTGCAGATTCGCAAAATTTGCGATTTCTTAATAGCAAATTCGCTAATAAGAAATAGCTGTTTTGGAAATCACTATTTAATTTCGCGATTTTTAAGGAATCGCTATATTTTTGCAAAAAGATATTTACATCGCGTTTTGCGATTCTTAATTAGTGATTCTTAGAAAATTGCTATTTGAGAATCGCGAATCACTTTTTTGATACATATGCCCCGTAGTTCTCACCGTAGCGAGCAATAGACTGTTGTAAATGCTACCTCGTCGCCTTTCTGACAATAAAATAGTGAAAAATTATAATTGCTCTTAAGCAAAACTATTTAAACAGATATAGTGTCTACAGATATAATGTTCACAGACTTCAGGACTAGTAGGGCAATAACCAAAGCAGTCAGGCAAACAACTATTCATGCCTGTCGAGCCCGCCAGATTCATCTCAGATATACAAGACCCTCAAAACTTTTGCAGATTTCGCCTTCGATTCTCACTCTGACTCCCACTCAACTACATCTCAGGAGGCCGCAGGCCAGACTGCAGGCCGCCTTCTCACTGGAAAAGACACCCTTGGTCAAAATCTCCCGAGTTTCACCTTTAGCCTTCGGTTTATGACCCTGTGCCACCCGCCGCTCTCACCGCTAAACCTTCACTGGTGGCGATCTGACAGGCTGTGAGGATAATCGTTGTAGGAACACAGAGTTCGGGGCAGCCAGCAGGCGCTTCTGCCATTCTGGCAGGAGAGGAGACTGTCCGTGGCATAACATTAGCCCTCACAGCCCCTGCAGTGCTGGGGGGACTGAGCTCCAGGGGGTCTCCTTCTGTTACTCTGCACGGGTAGGTGGCCCCTGGCCTGAGAGCTCCTGATTGGGTGGTGGGGAGGGGCTTTCCATGTACTTTACAGGGGGGCCCCCTCAAGTAAAGTTATGCCACTGGAGACTGTGGGAGACCAGTGAGGCACAAGCACATCCCAGCTGCTTCTGCAGGCACTGGCTTCAGCTGAAACCCTTCAGAATGATCACGCATCAGTACAAACTCACACGCTGGGGAAGCAGCAACAGAATCGGCACAGAGTGCGAAACAGATGATCTTCTGACTTCTGCCACTGATGACTAAATAACATTATTAAGAGGGTAGGGCTGAATCAAAAGACAAATTAATGGGACCACATTTTCGATCTAGACCCATGTTATAATGTATACAAGAAATGAAGGGTAATATGGAAAAAAAGGTATTATGGGTAATATAGTCTTTAATGTTTTAAAGACTAGATTCAATACACATGCAGATTGTGAATATGCTAATTGAGCAGCCCATCAGAGTAGGAACAGAAAAAGAGTAAACATTTTGGAAAAAGGTTTCTTAGGACTGCAATGTTACTTCAAAAAAAAAAAAAAAAAGACTACCACGCCTTCAGCACTGAAATGTAAGTGTGTGTTTGGTGTAAACAGGCACACACCAAAAGAATAAAAGAATGCAAGGCACTCCCTCATTCTAGAGCATGGACTATGGTGGTTGGATGACTCCTGGGTCTAGATCACTGATACTCATAAGTATGGACTGGGGGCTGTATGCGGCCCTGCTGAACTTTTCATGCGGCCCACCCTGGTGTACAGCAGCACTCCGCTGCTGTTTACTAGAGAGTAGTAACAATAAAAAAGATGAAAAATAAACAGGAAAGCATTTATTTAAAGGTTAAGTGGTGTTAAAGAAAGGAAATAACTATTGAGTCATGCACCACTTAACATTAGGAGCACCTTCATTTTTAAAGTCATCTTGCAGACAAAAGGTAAAAATATCGGGACTCTTCAAAATTCAAAAAGTGTATTTAATTGACATGCAGAACCTTTTCACTTTAGTACATCAAATAATAGTACATTGAGCAGTATTATTTTAGGAGGCTTTGTATAGTACGCATACTAAAGTAATGTATTTTGAGGTCCTTGTATATGTGATAATGAAGAAAAACGCGGTAAAGTGAAAACAAACTATTGCCTAGGATCACACAATTTTGTAAAGTGGAGAAGCCTGGATTAATCCCAATTCACTAAGTAGATGTATATGCTGTGCTTCCCCTATACCCACCTTACTGCCAATGCACCCCCCAAACCCCCAACCCGGTACAACCGCATGCCAGAGGCATCAATGCAGCACCCGGTCACTTCACAGACCACCACACCTTTTGAACCCTGTGAAAATGTTTGTGTGTACCCATGGTCTAGATAAAAAAAGAATCCGCATTAACTACAGCACCGCCCTAGAAAGGGTAACCTGGAAGCAGATGTCCCACGGTCAGGGCCTATGAAAGTGTGGCAACAGAACGAATATTATCATTAGATTTTTAGAATAAATACATTAGTTAGGTTCTCTAACGTCGATGTATAATTAGAAATCAAACTGGCTACAACGAATTTGTCACACTTTTGAAGAAAGCTTTTTCGATTGCCCAGGTGTTCATGTCGTTTTTGGGACTAAAAGTTCATATTTTTGCCTTGAAGGCCTTAATGAAAGGTTATGTGTCCTGATGCACAGGGAGCGCGTAGCCAGCTGGCACTGTCGACCAACAGCTGTCCTGTCCAACAGGAATGTGTCATCGACATACATCAGAACAGGATCCAGGGGGAAAATATCAAAATCCAGAAAAAGCAAGAAGGAAAAAAACTGGAGGCAGTTTGTGAAGGCGCGGTGCCAAGACACGGCTCTGGCTGACTCGCAGCGCAGCCTAGAAGAATGGTGAATTGTTTCCATGCTGGTTCAGCGCACTCATCCTCAGGAGTCCCACCGAGGGCCCGCTATCCATTTGTGCAGGCCTTTCAGGCCGAATCCAAGAACATCTCCTTAAACGCTACCAATTTACCTGTCATGTATCGTTATTGTTGAATTCATGATCCCTTCAGTGTCTTTACACTCACAATCCAAATACAATCCTACAACACACAAAGGTACTGTCACTAAACAAAGAAGGGAGCAAAGTAGTAGAGAGGGAAGGAGGGAGCGAGGGAAAAGAAGGGGAGAGAGAGAGAACAGGGAAGGAAGAAAACTAGAGAAGGAAAAATGGAAGTAAAGAAGGGGAGAGTGAGGGAGGGGAAGGGTGGAGGGTAGAGAGGGTGAGTGGAGCAGTGAATGGGTAGGGAGAAAGGATCCTGGGGTTGCACTATTTTTATTTTGGTGAGAACGCTAGTGAAAGAAATGTTGCTCAAGAAGATTTACATCCACCGATAAACTGTCCACAGGCACCTGAAATCTACAAAAAAGTGAGGGGGTCTCATGAAAAGAAAAAAAAAATGGTTCAGAATCTTACTTAATATTAGATGCGAGATAGATCAGGATTCATCATCACGTATTAATTGCCAAATAACGTGAATCCTCACTCACGCATACAAGGACTCCACAACAATGGACGAGCATACCTGAACAACCGCCTCTCCTTCCACGCACCCAATAGAAGCCTTCGATCAGCTGACCTCTCTCTGGCCACCTTCCAACGCATCTACAGGAGCAGATGGGAGGAAAGTCCTTCTCCTACCTCGCAGCCAAAGCCTAGAATGACCTCCCCCTTCACCTCTGGCAAGTCCCCACGCTGCTCCAGTTCAGGAAGGACCTCAAGACCAGGCTTTTTGGATGACCACAGCATTGAACAGACCACCCCACCAGTGCCTTCAGACCCTTGAGGGTGAGTAGCTGCGCTTTACCAACCCCTGATTGATTGATTGACGTGAATATTTGAAAAGTGCTGATATAGCGCTACCGTGGGCGTTATCTTGAAATAACTGCCTGCTAGCAGAGTTAGTGGTCCCTTGACAAAAGAGTGGGAGCCTGATGTGTGGGAAGAGCATTTATCTTCTCTATAATCCAAAGTGAAATAGCGCCAATTTTAGGACTGGATATGTGACCTTACAAAGCACTCCAGCGAACCCCTGTATTTAAAGAACAAAGCTGATGATTCTCGAAAGAGGCGAACAGCTCTGCGACAGCGACTACTGATAAAACACCCAATAAGAATGTGTAATGAAATACATTTGGAAAACGCTCAGCAGAAAAATTCTCTATGGCACGCAGATTACAGAGGAACTGAGGGAAGCTGCGGTGAGAAGTGGGGGGTTTAAGGAAAGGACACGTGGGGGCGAGTGTCACTAGTAATGCGGTCAGCACAAGTCCAACAGGGCCCCCTAGTGTAACATCTCAATTGTGCTCTGTGTCAAGGATTGGATTCAGGGAACAAACGTCAATCAGCTCGAGAAGGAGATATTACAGCAGAGAATGGCGTTACTCCACCCTACCAAAGCAGACACTTTGCTGCAAGGCAGGGCCTTGAATTGTGCCCCATTAAACATTAACAGCCAAACTGCATACCTGGAAATGCTGATCAATTAATTCGAAGTACTCCTGCAGCGGGAGTGGCCCAGAGAAAGAGCAGGCGAAGTCACTGCTCCCTTGCTTTCGGAAATGTTCTTCGAATCGAAGGAGGAGCTCTTTCAGCAGCAGCCACAGTTCTTCAAATTCTTCACTCTGGATTCTGTACCGCTCTTTGCAGAAAGAAATACAAGCAGGGTCATTACAAATGTTGCATGGCAGGGACAAAAAGCCTCTTGACTCTACGAACACGCTTCTCTTGACATATTTTATTCCATTTGTTTATAGTTTCCAGTGTAGCAGGAATGGCTAATATTTTCAAAATCACGGACAACACTATACCTCCAAATTCACTTTTAGTTATGCTCAGGAAAGAAATGGTGAGAACCAATCAGTTCATTACACACCTAAATATTGTTTAGGTGTGGCAAAAAAATGGATTTGAAGGCATAAAATACAGATCTTTATTGGCAGATTTAGAATTCGCATTTTCTTTACATGCACATTTGCTTAATTCACTTGTTTCATTAACATCATAATAACACAACATTTAAGAAACACAGAAATAGTAGAAGCGTTATAGAAACAAAAAAACATACTTAAAAATTGTACAAGACTGATTAACTCACTTTCAAATGTATTTGTATGTCGGAGTAGAGTCGGCAAAAGGGGAGGAAGGAGCTATTATGGGGGATGACTATGCAAGCCATTAGTCATAAGTCACTATGCAAGCCCCTGTGACCACTCTCAAAGTAACAACTTCGTCAAAATTCCTGTTTCCCATGCAATTTATTACATTGGTAGAATATGTTAAAATTATGCCTGCAAGAAGCAGGAGTAGATCTGCTTGTATAATGTAATGTCCAACTAGTTACTACAGAATATGAAATACGTTTATTCAAGTCACGTGTACACTATAAAAAACAATAAACACAATAGAAAATTGAAGATGACTTTTCAAAATGACAGCTTATTCCTTTAATTTTTTAATTTTTATAAAAAAAAAGTAGTATCTGTTACTTTAATGAACACAGGCTGCTTTAAAACAATTTTTACCATTTGGGAAACAAATGCAGGCGTAGAGGTCAGCTGTCCCTTAAAAGCCTCCATCCCTGCATTGCCATACAATCAACAAGCATTTGCAATGCAATCGGTCTCGCCTTTGAGACCTTATATGTATTTAGCTATGCAGCACGTTAGCCTGGGTGCCGAAACATCTAATGTTCTTTAACATGGAGGGGAAGTAAGCAACAAACTGCGTGACACGCCAGGTATGGGAACACATGGAGAGAAATATTGCCTTTCAGCGGGAAATGGTATAGTCCAAAGCTCTGTTTTTAATATAAAATCAGGGCTTTCGGTGGTCATATCACTGAAAATACAAGATTTAAAAAAAATATTATTGCCTACGGGTGCTTGTGGAAGACGATTTCTATGGACTGGAATCTAGAGAATGCTAAAGTTATTCTGGTATTTTACTGACCTCTGCTGGTCGTTTTCTATCAAGACAGTTAAATAGAGGCAGTTGAACAGAAAAAAAGTCCCTAAGCGGAAGCAGACATGTCCTAGGGATGATCTCCAGAGCCCACAAACTACATATACATATAAGTTTATATAAGTATATACTAAAGTATATACAAGAGGTCTCGAATGCTCGACCTAAAATGGGTAGCTAATTAAGCAGGTTGACTTGCAACACTCTGCAAAAGGACAATTTGTGATGCAACATATTGGAACACAGGCCGTGTTGCAAGTTCTATCCTCATTCACAAAACATTTAGTTTCCAAAGAGCACATCTCTGGTTTGAGAAATATTATTGAAACCCTAAAGGCACTCCCAACATTAACTTCAATCATTGATTAATCTGCTTTTAATTTCTTTATGTGCATGTGAGGGATCATCCTACTGGTCCTATGACTACTTGTTCATATAGAAAAATGCACGCATCAACGAGTGGTTTGTGTCACCTTCCTCACTAACTGCTATACAGACGGGTCTTTTGCTCTCTTGCAGAATCAGATTCCTCACTCTTACAACTCCTTAGTTGAAATATTGATCAAAACCTTGAGAAAATGGAGTGTTTACCATATCCACACAAAGGGCATAATTTAGAACTCGGTGGATGGGTTATTCCGTCGTAATGGTGATGGCTATCCCATCAGCCAAAATATAAATCCCATTACATCCTTTGGGATTTATATTTTGGTGGACCGGATATCCATTACTGTTGTAACGGAGTAACCCGTCTGCCAAGTTCTTAATCAGCCACAAAATCTTTCCGGGTATAATAAATCAGTGTAACTTTTGTTTCAACAATTATCCTTCAACTTTTATCATTTCATCGGTATTCCCTGCAGCCAAAATGCATTTTGGGCTAGATGCCCTTATTCAGGGACCAGGTTGTGGGTGTTGTGTCCAATTCCAGAGGAAAACCTGGTCATTTTCCAAGGCATCTTCTTCCCCTGGTGAGAGATGAGAGGAGATGGAATGAAGGCCGGCAGACGAAAGCAGGCATCCAGATCATGTTCGAAAGATACAAACAACTACTCTACCTGTCAGAGACTAAGTTATATGCAGCAGTGCGATCAGGTCTCCAACACTGGATCTGAGTAATTAATATTTATTAGGCAAGTCGTTCAACAACCCTCTTTGAATGGTTATTTTGCAACGCCACCTACACAAGTCCCTTCTCAAAATCAGAGACTCTTCGCAAAAAGTCAGTACGCAATTTGCAACTACTTTTGCAAACGGACTCTTAGTAAATCTGGCCAAAGGGTTCTAAAACAAAATGTCAAACAGTTTTATCCTAAGGCTCCATTACCTGCTTAATACTCCTCCAGCACCCCACACGCTCTCACCAAATCCCTCATGAACCTGAACAACTTCATACAGCAAGAATTTAGCATGAAAAGCTAAAACAGAAAACAGGCCAATGCAGTCTCTTTTCATCGAAGGAAACTCAAGAACCTTCTCCATTACATCCCTTTTCGATCAATCAATCAATCAATCAATCAAGTGACTTGTAAAGCATGACTACTCACCACTAAGGGTCTCAAGGTGCAGGGGTTGGGGTCTGCTGATCCGAAGGCACTGTGGTTCAGTCGAAGAGTCAGGGCATGATGTCTTTCCGAATTGAGGCAGTGATGGTGATTGCCTGAGGTGGAGAGGCAGGGCGTTCCAGGCCTTTGCTGAGAGGTAGGAGAAGGATCTTTTTCCAGCTGTGGTCTTGCCATGGTATTGAACTTGAGGGCACAACTGAGGGCTCTGCTATACATCTCAAATTAGCCTGCATCAAAGACATTTACGCTGTGCACCCCAATTATCAGACTGTATGATCGCAGGAGGTCAAATATGTGGTATACTAAACAAAAGGATCCACCTGTAGATTGGTTTCTTTCAGTGAGAATGCTCTCTTTGTCAAAGGTGTATTTCCTACCATGGTAGGAAGCACACAGTGTTTGCTTAAATACCCCTCACACACCAAAAGAGCCCTTGGTGTCATGCTTCATCATGGAGGTCTTCCCGTCCCGCTGCGGGACGGGGCGTGCTACAACCTGCGACTACGTGGGAGCACTGATCTTCAGTACTATGTGTGGTGTAGAAGTTGAGAGAGGAAGGGTTTGGGGTGAGTAAGACAGGTGAAATTTAAAAAGTACCTGGCCCCTGTGGACTAAGAAACTTTAATATTCCCTGGAGCTTGTCCTGTTAAAAGCAGTGGGTCGGAGGTTACCTACGTGTAATGTGCAGATACTGCTAACAAAGTCAACAAGCTCTGGGGCTTCTTCGTCAGGACTACAACTGTTCCCTTCTGTACTCACTATGTTACCGTACTAAGTATCGATAAAGTGAAACTAGTGATATGTACAAGTAAGTGAAAAAAATGCAAATAATCATGCACTGTATACAGTACCCATTTGGTATTCTAATAGTTAATTTAATTGTTTGCGAGACAATGCTCCATGAGCCTCAAGCTTTGTCACTATAAAAACTCTGCGACAAATTTTCCGTCATTTGGGATTTCTGCACAAGGCCCAAGCTACTATCTCTCTTGTTCTGTCCAAACTCGATTACGCCAATAGCCTCTACCACGGATCACCTTTAACGACCATGAAAAGACTACAACGGATTCAGAACTCGGCTGTCAGACTACTCTTGCATATCAAACCGCGAGACCAAATCTCACCTGCCTTGAAAGCCTTGCATTGGTTACCGGTTGCCAGAAGATCCCCATTCAAGCTGCTTTGTATCACCCACAAAGCAATACATGGAATGGGACCGCTCTTCATCAGAAATAAAATGACCAAACACCAGGGCCAGACTGGCCGTAGCGGGCACCGGGCATTTCCCCGGTGGGCCGCCAGGGTTGGGGGCCGGTTTTGGGCCCCTGGGGGCTGATTCTGTTACAGGGCCGTTTTTGCAGCATAGCTGCAATATCGGCCACTGTAACAAAGTCGTCTGAAACCGGCCGTGGCAAACAGCTCAGCTGCACCCCCAACCTCCCGGGGGGCCGGCCGAGCACTTTACCAGGGCTGGTTTTGGTTCCCAGTTCGGCACTGCCAAACACATTCAACAAAGGAACCTCCGCTCTAAAATGGCATCTCGCCTCAAAATCCCATGATACAAGAAAAAAAACCATGGGTGCCACATCCTTCTCTGTTCAGGCAGCCAAACTATGGAACTCTTTACCCCCCAACATAAGATCCACGGACAGCCACCTTATCTTCAGAAAACTGCTCAAGAATTGGCCCTTACCCACATAAGTACCATACGCAAACAGAAATTTACAGCATATACCTCTCTATATAATAATTTATTTTTACTATAAATATGTACCTATCTTTGTGTATTGCTTTGTATAAACATGTAGAATAATTATGTTAAAAAAAATATGTATATTAAAGTACAATAAAACACAAAAATCGGAGTTTATCTGCTGCATCTTTGGTCAACATGTACTTCTTCCATTGTGCATCTATGTACCTTCCATGTACTTGGATCTGTGTGTTTGTTGCTTTACTCCTGAAAAGCATATCCAATGCACTACCCTATTTCTCATTCTGTACCTCTATCAATATCTTTAATCTACATATACCTACCCCTTTATGCATCTATATACTTTCAAAGTACTTATAGATCTATATATTTATTACTTTCTTCTAATTTAGCATATCCAATGTACTACCCTATTCCTCACCCTATACTTCTCTCAATAAATCTTCTAACCCAACTTTCTGACTCATCTCAAACTTGTTTCTACTACTCTTTCCAATGCACTACCCTATTTCTCACTCTATACATCTATCAATATATCCTCTACACCCACTCTCTCATTTTTCCCAGACCCCATACCACTATTATGATCCCCAAAATAACCCTTTATAGAATCTCCCTTACTCTACCCATCCTTGCATCATCTGACACCTCTTTTACTATTCCGATCCCCAAAACAAACCTTTCTAATCTCTTCCCTCTGACTCTTCCCATCCACAACCCCTTTTTACTCATCCAAAAGCCTCCTCTTACTGCTATGACCTCCCCCCAAAAAATAATCAAAATCCTTCACTCTCCTATCACCCCACTATCCTTTTTATTCAGAAATAACAGACTAACATGTTCACTTCTCAAATTTCATATTCCACTATACTAATTCACCACTAATCCTGTATGGGTCCCAGAGAAGTGTGCTACTCACCAAAAAAGTGCTTCAACACCTCATCAGAGGTAAGCAAGCATTATATAAATGCAAACCTTTCTCCCTCTTCTATCCCTCCGCTACCTTTCTCTATCCAACTGAATAGCACATCCACCTCTCAAACTACTTTCATATTTCACTATACTAATTTTCAACACTAATCCTTTATGGGTTCTGGAGTAGTGTGCTACTCGCCAATAAAGCGCTTTAACACCCCATCAGGGATACAAGCGCTATATAAATGCAAACCTTTCCCCTTTTCTACCCGTCTCCAAACCTTCTCAATCCAAATAACTGACTAACCTATCCACCACTCAAATTACTTTCATATTTCACTACAATAATTCAACACTAACCCTTTTTGGGTTCCAAAGTAGCGTGCTACTCACCAAAAAAACAAAAAGGTGCTTCAAACCCCATCAGGGGTAGCAAGCACTATATAAATACAAACCTCTTTCCCTCTTCTATCCTGCCGCTACCCTTCTCTATCCAAATAACTGAATAACTTTTCCACCACTCAAATCACTTCATATTTCACTATACTAATTTTCAACACTCTTCCTTTTATGGGTTCTGGTGTAGCGTGCTACTCGCCAGAAAAGCGCTTCAACACCCCCTCAGGGGTAACAAGCGCTATATGAATGCAAACCTTTCTCCCCCTTCTATCCTTCCACTATCCTTCTCACTCCAAATAACTGACAAATATCCATCACTCAAATTACTTTCATATTTCACCATACTAATTCACCACTAATCCTTTATGGTTTTCTGGAGTAGCGTGCTACTGCCCCCCCCCCTACAAAAAAGGCGCTTCAACACCCCATTAGGGGTAACAAGCGCTCTATAAATACAAACCTTTTTTCCTCTTCTATCCTTCCGCTATCCTTCCGAATCCAAATTACTGACTAGCCTATATACCACTTTAATTACTTTCATATTTCACTATACTAATTTAACACTAATCCTTTATGTGTCACGGAGTAGCGTGCTACTCGCCAAAAAAGCGATTTGACGCCTCGTCAGGGGTAGTAAGTGCTATATAAATGCAATTACAATACAATTACAATGTTGTCTTAACACGATGGTGGAACTTTTTGTTCTGTTCACTGTCCTGACTCTTATTATAACCTTCGTCTGCTTCTGTCTATTGATCATTGCAGCACATATTTTCTGTTCAAGAATCATTTCCGTTCAATAAACAATGAAAACATCCCTTTGTGTATTCTTTGTATATATATCTCCGAGCAAGAGAGAGCACGAGTGTATGAGTGAAAGGTTCTAGGTATGTCACCTTAGTTCCTGAGGAAACAGGGTTGTCATGTTCAGTGGTTGCCAGAACTGTTCAGTGACTGTCTAGGTTTAGGGGGGATTATGATTTGAGCTAGCTGGTCTAAGGGACAACATATCCTGTGGGGGTGCACGGAATCAGTCTGGCAAAATCCAAAAGTCTATGTCGTCCACAAACGTCCAGTTTCTACTGATTAGTGGAAACTACACGACATGGTGCCACCAACATTGGTTGGGGTCCTATTTTGTATGGATCAACTGAGTAGTTCAATCATGCCTTCTCGGAGATCCCTACACACCTTTTAAATCAGAGAAGGCTGTGGTGGTAGGGTATATCCTCCTTAGCGGAGTAGGTATACTCTATGTATTGGCTATTGGCAATTTAGGCTTGAAAGAATCTTATTCCAACTGTGTTAGCCTACTCTGTAATTCATGTCTTGCATATATGGCAGAAAACATCTCTGAGAACTGCAGATATGCAGTCACTCAGAAACTACTACAAAATGGTCTCACACTAGATGGTGGGGACGTTTCCTTCATGATAGAAACTCATGAAGCATATAGAACAGAGGTGTTTTATTCTTGGGTACATTCCCAGCTGCAGATGATGTAACATGAGTAGTTCACAAATACACTGAGGACTGTAATACCAGATGAATACACTCCATATGAGGCAACAGAAGTTCCTCTCACTTACCAAGAACATGTTAATTGGTTTAAAGGCGCCCTCCCACACATCATAGAAAACGTGAGACTGGGCCCATTGGACAATGAGGGGGCGACATGACCAGTCCTAGCCAAACACACTCTGCATTCCGGTATTAACAATTTGACCACAGGGTAGCTGTATGAATTATACAATAATCTAGTAATAATATACAGATGCATTAAACAGTTCATGATGCGAACATTAATATTTACTCCTACACAAGCTGTTTAAGCTGCACCACTGCAATTGGTCACACTGGGCATTAGCCCACAAACACTGAATGCAGTTATGGGAAAGGTTCTCACCAAGATGGAAGAAACTCAGTTTTGGATTGCAAAAAAAACAAATCAGCTAGAAGCAGTGTTTCCCCATACAGACCAGTAGGAAAAACACAGAATATTGACAATGTGCTTGCCAATGGTGATGGATCCTCCTGCAGAGGACCGTGCTACTTGGGGTAGTCTTTGCTGCAGTACACACAAGAACACAAGGTACCCCTTCAGTGGCGTTCTAACTGAAGCATTGAAACAGGTCCAGAATGAGCACGGGGCAGCACCGGCCCTGGACTTAGGGATGAAATTGATGGGCAACTTTGCCGCAGTATCAGCCATAATGTTGAGCAACATTAAAGGGGAAGCAACAGCATTAGCTACATGCCAACACCTGAGGGATTTGACTCCTGCACAGCAGGAGCGTGAATTACCCAAAATTATCGAATAAACCTATGCTATGCTTGGTAAAGATTATTTGGGAGCCAGACCTAGGAAACCACAGTGGAAGAGTAGTTCTGGAAAGGATAACTCTAAGCAAGCACAAGACTCTTCGACAAAGAAGAAGCGGGACAATAAGAAAAACAAGGATAAAACAAAATCACGGGGTGTGTCTTCTCACAGTAAACCACTCAGAAACGTTATAATTAATGGAACAGTGATAATGTTAAACCGCCTGACAGGTATCAGGATACTGATACACGTTCCTCTTGTTCTTTCCAGGATTCATCCAATAAATGTTCGGAGTGAGGAAGACAGTCAGACAGCAGATCAGAGGAGCATAGGAAACTAAGGAAGGACTCACAACACTTGTCAAACTACATTATTAAGCAAGAAGAAAACCCTAAAACATCTAAACCTCAATTCAAAAAGAAGAAGGTAGCCGGACTTAAAGTCAGGCATGCCACAGATATTGAGGACTTTGCATTTGAATGGGGAATGGGTATTGACAATGTTGGACAGTGCGGCAGAAGTCACAATAGTTTGCCAGAACCTGATGGATTATCTAGCAGGAGTAGCGCTGAGAGAGTTTATCATGGTGGGAACACCAGACTCCAGGGTAAGCATTCCACATTGTTTATACGAAGTCCAATTACGGCTTGAGGGAGATGTGCCCAGGTTTATTAAGGCTCTTTTTTGAGAGGACTTACTCAAGGAAACAAAACTCTTCTGGCTAAAAAGGATTGGCCACCTGATTTCGTAATGGATTGCCCAAAGGGGGAAACAGTGTTTTACCAGCCTTTTCTGACCTTGTTCCAGAATCAGTTATACATTCATACGCCAAGGAGAGGGCTCTAGCGCTAGCTCCTGCGTTATATACTGCAACCATGTGGGGTGGGATGACAGTTCACCTAATCATGACATTCCATTAAGGACAACCCCACAACCTCAAAGACAATATCCAATAAAAAACTAAGAAAAACAGCAAGTTAGGGAAATCCTAGAACAACTTGAATTCCAAGGTGTAATAGAATGCTGCACTTCTTCAATTAATAATCCTTTGTTTTCGGTAATTAAACCAGATCATTCATATGATCTAGTATTAGATTACAGACATTTAAATGCAACTATCCACACATTTGCAGTACAAAACACACACAGTGCGGCAGTAATGAATAACATTGTGTGGAAGAAATACAAAAAAACACTAGATATCTTGAATGGATTTTTCTGCCAAAATATAGAGCCTGGAATCTGATATTGGACAGCCTTCACCACGCTATGTCATCATAAACAATTCTGCCATTTATTTCAAGGGTATAAGAATAGCTGTGGGCTGTTCTCAGCCAGACTTCTAGAACTACTTCAACATTTTGATGATCAGGCATTGTCTTATGTCGATTACATATATTTGGCGGACGCTGACCTTATGGAAAACTTGACCAGAGGGGACCGCATAATTCTGGGGTTTGCTCACATGGCCTATAGATTTAATTTTAAAAAATCAAAAATTGTCTCTCAGTGTTTTATTTCTGGGATACCAGTTGTCAAGCGAGTGCAAAAGCCCGGCAACCCATTTTTTTAGAAAAATGTGTGTTGCTCCAACCACGAACAACTCTAAAAGACTACAATCAATATTAGGATTCCTACATTTTGGCAGAACATATATTCCAGATTATGCAGAACAGATAAAACCATTCTATGACTTGATACGTCCAGACTTTTCAAGTAGCTTCCAAACACTTATACACACATGTAAACACAAAAAACTAGGTATCAATGCTGAAATGTGTTTTGCATCTGCTAAAAAAATACTAACAGCAGTACAGACTGCTGCTGCAGCGAGAGAGCATTACTGTAGTGACTCCGGTACCAACCTTAGTAGCAGATACCAGAGCAAGTGTTCCAAATGCTGAAGCTCTACATCCAAGATAGATACTATGGGCAAACTCACCCACTATAACAGATGTAGATTACACATTTTATTCTACACTACAAACATAAGCATTCCTTCAGTACGAACAAGAATATCCTCTGCTTAATGAAATCATGCCTCTAGATCACTATGACTATATCATTTGCACTGATGGTTCTGCTCAGCCTGCTGTAGGGACAAAACACCAATACTTAGCCGCATGCACAGTTATAGGTGATTTCACAGTGCAGCAGGCAGAATTAAAGGCTCTAGTACTGGTGCTACAGAATACGGATGCTGGATTTCCCACACTAATAGTGAGACTCGTATTATTGTGCACAGTCATATACTGAGTACCTACATTATTGGAGCCAGAATTAATTCAGAGACTAAAAAGGCGGCACAGTAAAGCATGAGCTGCTTTAGGAACAGGTGGTGAAGCTGAAAGAATGCTTGCCACGGGCTCATCTCATTCTCATACTGAGCCGTCAACATGTTGGCGTTCATGTTGTAGGAAATTCATTGGCTGATAAAGCCGCAAAGGTGACAGTTCACACTGCTGTGGTTGCTGCAATCAATCGTTCTAGTGCAAGGATTGACAGAGACATCATGATGACTGTCAATGCTGTTCGCAATGACAAGTTAGATGCGCAAAACAAACCTTATGCTCAGACTCCAGGAGTGGGGGACAGAGTAATACCAAACAGTGACCGCAGACTGGGATTAACTCTAGCTGCACATGAGGGTCTGGCTTCTGCACATGCAGGGGTGGCTGCTACAATTTCACTATTGCAGCAACGCTATTGGTGGCCAGGTCTTCACATAAAGACCAAGAACTTTGTTCTCAGGTGCAACATCTGCCAGCAAATTAAGGATTCCACTGTGCCGTGTCCACCTCAAATGCCTCTGCTAATTTCAAACAAGCCATTGGCTTGTGTTTACTTGGACCACTGTGGCCCCCCTATCGTTAGATGGGGCTTACAAGTATATCATGGTGGCAGTGGATTCCTGCACTCGATTCCTTTGGGTCTGGCCACAGCGATCAGCTGATGCCCGAAATGTTGTAAAGGCTCTGCGAGTCTTCACAGGGACATACGCAGTTGGCACATTACATTCTGACCAGGGCCCGGCGTTTAGCTCTCGGGCTTACAAAGAGGCCAAGGGAAGTTTGGGTGTGACCCTGCGTTTCTTGTCTCCATACCATCCCGAGGGAAATGCGGTAGTGGAGAGGAAAAACCATGACTTAAAGCAGTCCTTGGCAGTAAGGGTCTTAGGCGCTGGTCGCA
Source organism: Triturus cristatus (assembly GCF_964204655.1). Taxonomy (NCBI): domain Eukaryota; kingdom Metazoa; phylum Chordata; class Amphibia; order Caudata; family Salamandridae; genus Triturus; species Triturus cristatus. Next base: position 498,005,616 of record NC_140588.1, read on the forward strand.
GTTGTGTCCATCACCTATATGGGGCCAGAAGGCTTTAAATAACATGCTAAGAAAGTCCCTGGGAGGTCAGACTCCCTATGAGATCCTTTTGGGGGTTCAAGATGTTGGTCCCATACCTCGACAATAGCAAATTTTAGGTAATCACTATCTCAGAAATGCAAAATGGTATGTAAGAAAATAGTGATTACCTATCAGCGATTCTTAACCCCTTCGCCACGGCAGGAATTCCGCCGCGGCGCTGGGGGGGGGGGTTTGGGGGCTGCGCGGTGGCGCTGTGCTCGTGACGGAACCACTCCGTCACGAGCCACGGTTGAGCTGTGCTCATGACGGAGTGGTTCCGTAACGTCTCCGCCCACTGCGCTAATCGCCCGCACAGGCGGGGAATTAGCGCCGCGTGGGCAGAGCGGCCGCCAACGGCCGTAGCATGACGGAAACACTCCGTCATGAGCACAGCGCAACCGTGGCTCATGACGGAGTGGTTCCGTCATGAGCGGGGAAGGGGTTAAAGATTCGCAATGTGAGGGGCATGAGTGCGCTACATGGCACTTTGAAAATTTTATTTTTTGTGCATTTTCAAAATTGGCTATTTTGCACGTGCAATCAGTTGAATTTAGCAATTTGCATTGTTTGCAAATGCAAAATGATGGCCCTGAATGACTTCCGGGATGAACAAAGCAACGTCCAAGTAAAACGCACTGCCACTGGAGAAGGGAAGGGAAGGTAGTTTCGGCGAGGCCCGGCTGGATCCTGAAAGTCAGGGATTTGGTCAGAGAAAAGATTGTGGACAAAAAGGAATTTGGGTCATCGTATAGAGCGCCTGTGCCTGTCCTGCTGTTGAAGGTACACAAGCTGTACTTTTACCGCCCCTTACCAGCCGTTGTGACAAAAGGTTTGTCTCCATTGATCCGATCAAACCACACAATTTGGCAGATTCTCCACAGTAAGCTCTGTGGACTCCTGGGTAACTATCAGTTTCCTCTCGCTACCATACAGGAGGTTCAGATGGAAGCTTTAATTACGGATAAAGCTGGCTCTCTTCAACAAGAGACAGCACTAAACAACAACCACAACAACTATACAGTCAACAAGTACAGAAACACAAATTGCAATTCAGAATCCTGAAAAGAACAAGGTCTATGTCAATGTACTACAGATCGAGTCTCCAACAAGTTCAACACAACCTGCTGAGCTGCTAAGGTGAGACTGGATGGCTTCTGGTTACTGCATCGACTTTGATGACTTCTCCTCCGACACATCGGAGCAACCTCCACCCCACCGCCCCTGTCTATTATCTTTGGCTGAAAAAAACATACTTGGTTTCTCGATGGTCACACCTTTGGATTTCAATTGCATTACTTTTCCTGGTCTTTTGGATTGGTTTGTGGCAGTGTTCTTTCTGCTTCTGAAAGGACATTTTATCCCAGAATGCTCTGCAGTAAACATGGTAAACTTGGTCCTGAAACAACACGCATCATCACACCTTGAACATAGACTTGTCCCTCGTGAACATTTCAGCTGTTCCAGTTCCGGAAAGGGATTGTATGGGATATGGTATCATTTGATGTGTATGGTCCCACTTAACTTTTACAAATTCTACATTTGTTTAAAATTTCTTTAACTGACCTTACTACCCCTAGTACTGTTTCTGATGATTGGGACATTGATGTGGTGTATGAAATGCCTGAAGATCTAGAATATTCAACTGTGTTTTCTTCTGATGAGTTATATGATGGTACAGCGAACTTTGATGAGATGTTTTGTTTTCAACATTACGGACATCAATTCTTACACAAAGCTAGTATTCCTCATGAGGTTTTCAACTTTACACAATGGGAACATTGCCCTAAACCTTCAAGGGGTAGTTCAAAAGCATTTGCACTGAAGTTTGATTATTTTTCTGGGTATGACATCTCTGACCCGTCCTCTTTGTATTATAGGCTTCCACTGTCACCTGCAAAGAAATTTTTTTAACAGACGTTAAGCTGAATTACTCTGCTTCTTTCCTTTCCCAAATCTCTGAACAAGGTTTCGACTTACGGAGGGACACAGTAGATGTGAAATCTGTTTGGGAGACTAAAGATTGACAGGTTCAGAGAACTGAAGCTTTATTTAGAGTATGTTTAATACCACAATAAATGGTTTTCCTGAACAAAACTGTGCAACACACAACATACCTTGGCCTTGCCAAAATGAAAGATTTGAACACACCACACGTTCCCACTTTTACACAGTTTGAGAACTGGCAGCATTTAACACCATACATTGAGGGTACTATAGACAACACTTTGCGTAGGAAGGAGTAAGCATAACTCATCAGACCCCAACTGGAAGGGATAATTAATCTGGCCATTAGACACAAACTAATGACAGGTTCGATTCCTAGGCAACAGCAAGGGATTTAATGCAAATAGGCCTGACATGCAAACGGAACATTATGAGTTAGTAACAACTTACAGTGTTGGAAGTTTTGTCTTGATTGGCTAAATACCTCAACACTGTCTCAGGCACAACAGCACTTGTCCCTTTTATCTGATGACTTGGACTTACAGGACTTTTTAATGGGTTCTCAAAAACCACATCACAAACGCTTTTACTATGCCGTCTATTATGAGATATAGAAAATATCTCAACAGGAGGCTGTTGAAAGCCTGCATGAGATTGATAGGGCCATCTTAGAACAGGTTCTTGAAGTAGCGAACAATGGTATGACTACCTTATCCTCTATTCCTTGGGTAACATGAATCATCAACTATAGCTGTCATACAACAAGACATGTCTGCATTACAACACGGACAGTCCCAACTTCGGTCCATCTTATTGTTGAGCTGGACATTACAGACACTACGTTCTGGCCACGTGCCGTGGCGACACATTAACATCACACATTTATTTTCACCTTTCAGAACAACAGATAGCTTTAGTACGGAAGGATAAAAAATACACTATGTTACTATAACATAGAGAAATTTCCTTTTACAGTTGCTGAGATAGCATCCTCGGATTGGATAATCCATGGATACATTAGAGTATCAATCTCAACTTTCCAATTTCAGTACTGTCTACAACACCATCAAGTAGGCAGATTTGAAGCAAAAGGTGAAGGGTACATACATGAACATTGGGAGCATTCTTTCAAATTCCAGTGTCGAAATAAGGATACTGAAGTTTTTCTCAACGGTTCTGATTGCGAGAATACCTTGCGTGGGTCCGTAGTATGCAAATATGTTTTGTTGCATGGAGCATCTAATGTGTCCGTGGTGAACTTGTCTTGCTACTTGAAAGGCACTCCGGCAGCTGTGATATGTCCGACTTTCAGATTACTCTTGAATGGAAGTTACCTGATGTTGAACAATCAAGGGTGCTGTGGGATGAAACCAGGGGTTGCCTATGTGGTGACCATGTCTTCCATTCTTACTTGTTGTACACAAGTCCTGTTTCCGCCTGCCCGTACAGTTAGGGAGGATACGCTATGGCCTTCAATTAATCTTACTATTGTGTGTTTTGAAGCCCTGAGCAAACTGAAAGCTTTATTATTTCAAAAAGATGTGGCCTTAACTTTGGCCAAGAAGACCTTTGATCTTCAGGTGGCGCGTTCCTCTTCAGAGATACAGCTACTACTCTGCACCAACTTCCCACCACATTTACAGGAACCGGTACAACATATTTTTAACATGTCTTGTACGTCTGGTCTGGAATAGCTGGGTTTTTCAGAAGCATGTGCTCTGGGTTGGTCAGCACCTTCCAGACCATGTTTGGAGGTATTCCATCCTTTATCCACTCTGCCCTCAGAAACATCTTTGGCGGTCTTCCGCTGGTCCTGCTCCTAATTGCAGGGTGTGGAGCTTGGAGACAAGAATGATGGGGAGAGGTAGCGGTTCAAGGGTTTTCATTTTTGGTAATCAAAAAATCTCATAAGGAACGGGGGAGGGGAGGTGAGGAGTCTGCTTCCGCTCTCGTCAGGGCACGGGTCCAGGAGTCGTTGCGTCCTCTTCGGATCTTCACGCTCTGAGGTTTTGGGGAGTAAAACAAAACAGAGAAGGAAACCTAAGGTTGGGTCCTGTAAGGGAAAACACTTCGCAGAGGGGAGGGAGTGGGGGACGTAAGACCAGAGTACCACCACCAGTGCTTAGTACGCCATGCTTATCAATCCTAACTAATCGGACTGAGTGTTGGCACGTTCTCTTTGCTTGTCGTTAGGTACCGGCTCGCCTCCCCTGCCCTTAAGCCAAAAGGAAGAGACACGTCACGTACCTCTTGAAGCCACGCTCCTCCAGGAACGTGGCTGGCATGGTGGCAGCGCCGAATTGGGTTCGGCTCCCTCTTTCCACTAGAGTACTTCTGCACCGTACCAAGTGGGTTCTCTGTTACTCCTCCTGCAGCATCAGGTGAGAGGTTCCTCTGCTCCAAAGACGCACTTGCTGTCTCGATTCCGCTTCCTTTCACTTCCGCCTGTGAACGCTCCCAGTCGCTGATAGGTGCATGTGACCAGGTCACATGTGGTAGCTCTGGAGTGTGGTGTTCCAGATCACTAAAGGCAAAGTGCATGTCCCGATGTCCGACAGCAGCAGGAGACTGGAAACAGAGGAGAGGGGAAACATGAGGGGGAAACAGGTCCGAATTGTCCCCACTCTGTAGGCCATGGGCAGTCCCCTCGTCACACCCCCCCACCCCAGCCTGTTCCCGATCAGGGGACAGAGGAATCCGAGAAAGGAAGTCCGCATTCCCGTTAACGGCACCCCGGCGGTGGTGGACCTCAAAAGAGAAGGGTTGCAAAGAGAGGAACCACCGCAATATCCTGGGATTGTTCCCCTTATTACGGCTCATCCAGAGCAAAGGAGCGTGGTCGTTGTAGAGAAGGAAATGGGAGCCCTCCATATAGTATTGGAGCTTCTCCACGGCCCACTTGATGGCAAGACACTCCTTCTTGATGATCGGGTACCGGCGCTCCCGGGGGAACAGCTTACGGCTGATAAACAGTACCTGATGCTCAACCTCATCACCAGACTCCTGGGACAATACAGCCCCCAGTCCGTTGTCAGAGGCATCCGTTTGGAGAATGAAACGAGCTGAAAAGTCTGGGGATCGGAGGATAGGACCAGAGTTAATGGTGGCCTTTAGATCCAGAAAAGCCTGTTTGGCCAGAGGGGAAGGATTCAAGAGGTCCCGGTGCTTCACCTGATTCCGAAGGAGGTCTGTCAAGGGGCTGGCAATTTCTGAATATCTGGTGACAAACCGCCTATAGTAGCCCAGTAACCCAAGGAAGGCCCTGACCTTTTTTATTGTGGAGGGGAAGGGTATGTTGACGATTGCCTTGATCTTTTCCTCTCGTAGCTCAATAACCCCATTTCCCAAGAGGTAGCCTAGGAATCTGACCTTTCGGAAGCCCACCCGTGATTTTTTTGCGTTGATGAGAAGCCCCGTCAGCTCCAACGCCAGCAAAACCTGTTGACAATGGTGTACATGAAGGTTCCAATTGGGACTATAGATGATAATGTCATCCAGGTAAGCGGATGAATAATCCTGGTGGTCTGCTAGCACTTTATTCACGAGTCTCTGGAAGGTAGCAGGTGCCCCATGGAGACAAAAGGGTAAGACGGTAAATTCGTAGAGACCCGTGGGGGTAGAAAAGGCCGTCTTCTCTTGGTCTTGGACTTTGAGGGGCACCTGCCAATAACCCTTAGTGAGATCGAGGGTGGTTATGTATTGGGCATCTCCGAGCTTCTCAATTAGCTCGTCAACTCGTGGTAATGGGTACGAGTCAAACTTAGAGATGCTGTTAACAGCCCTAAAGTCTATACAAAACCGGACAGAACCGTCCGGTTTTGGTACAAGGACTATCGGTGATGACCATTCACTTTGGGAGGGTTTTATCACCCCCATCTCCGGCATACCCTCAACCTCCTTTTTGATGGCGTCCCTCCAGGCTGCGGGTATTCGGTAGGGCCTTTGTTTAACGGTCTTCCCGGGGAGAGTGGGAATAACGTGTTCTACCAAGGTCGTTTTCCCAGGAAGATCGGAAAACAAAGAGGAAAAGGGTAACAAAGCAGTGTGTAAGGACTTCTTTTGAGTACTAGATAAGGCATCGCTTGCAATCAGTTGTCCTAAGGTGCAGTTGTTTTCTTCAGGGGGGACGCTGACCTGAACATTCCGAGGAATGGGTCCCAACCATTTCTCTAAAAGGTTTATGTGATACATCTGAGACCTTTTTGTGGTGAACTGGATCATATAAGTGGTCAATCCGATTTTCTTTACAATGCGGAAAGGACCCTTCCATACGGAACGAACTTTGGACAGACTGGATGGCAGGAGGACTATTACCCAGTCACCTACGGCGAGCTGTTTCCATTTCTTTCCCTTATTGTAAAGCAATTGTTGTTTAGTTTGGGCTCTTTCCAGGTTAGCTTCAGCAAAGTTTCTCAGCTTATGGATGCGGGTACGTAAAGCCATGGTGTTATCTAGAAAAGACCGGGTTTCCTCTTGCTTCCCCTGTTCCCAGGCCTCTTTGGTGATTTCCAATAGGTTGCGAGGCCGCCTCCCATTAAGTAGCTCGAATGGTGAACAGCCTAAACTAGATTGCACCTGGCTTCGTACTACAAAAAGGGCTAGGGGAAGGAGCATGTCCCATTCGTGGCCCTCCACACTAAGCATTTTCTTAAGGGAAGGCTTCAGGGTGGCATTATAGCGCTCGCAAAGACCATCGGTCTGAGGGTGATACACCGAGGTCCTGATGTGGGTGATGTTAAGTGATTTACAAATTTGGTTCATTAAGCGTGAAACAAAAGGGATCCCTTGGTCTGTTAAAATTTTTTTAGGGAACCCCATACGTGTGAACAGTTCTATGAGTTTATCACTTATGTTGGTGGTTGTGGGGGAGCGCAAAGGGAATGACTCGGGATATCGGGTGGCATAGTCCACTATGACTAGGGCATATTGATTGGCCTTTTTTGTGCGAGGGAAGGGGCTTATAAAGTACATTCCTATGCGCTCAAGAGGTCTTCCAATGATTGGAATAGGCTGCAGGGGAACAGCAGGAGGTCTGTAGGGGTTTCTTACATTGAGAGACCTCACATTCCTGACAGTATTTCGTGATACTGGAATAGATGCCTGGCCAATAAAAGTGTTGCAACACCATCTCTGTAGTTTTCTCTGCCCCTCGGTGTCCTGCAAGCAAGTGTGTGTGGGCAAAAAACAGGATATGGTCTCTGAACGTTTGGGGTACTAGGAGTTGAGGTGAGTCCCCTGGTTTCCCTGTCCTGTATAATAGGTCCTTTTCTATATGGAAAAGAGGAAAGACTGGTTGGGATGACAAGGCTGACTGACGGGCGTGAGACCAAGCAACTTGGAGGGTTGGGTCATGTTCTTGGTTGTATTTAAAGCTGCGGTCAGAGAGCCAGGGGGCGTGGGTGAGGAAGAAAGGCCGTTCTTTTGATGGAGGTATATAGGGCTGTACGGTTACCCTCAGGAGTTGTAAAAACAAAGGGTTATCTAATCCTAAGATTAACTGTTCTGGAAGGTTGGGTAACACCCCTAGTCTGGCCTGGATAACCCTACCACTCTGGAGGGAAATGGGGAGGGATGCTACTGGATAGGTGCGGACATCCCCATGGACACACCGTATCGGTACCCATTCGTCTGTCAGGAGAGCAGAGGAGCTTATCAGGGACTTTAGAATAACCGATTGTCGGCAACCGGTATCCAACAGTGCTCTTACCTCTCTCCCTTCTACTCTGACACTTACGTAGAAGCAAGGCCCCATCTCCTCGGTAAAATAGACAGCAGACGGAATACAACTAACGTCCATGGGCTCATCTGGTTGTTTCTTGTGGGGGCAGAAGCGGGCGATGTGGCCCCACTCCCCGCAATCAAAACACTGGGGTCCTTTGTAAGAAAGAGGATCAGGCCGGAACCGTGATCGAGATGACTCGGCTGACTGTTTTATCGGTTTTCTTTCAGTCTTATGCGGAGTTATGGGGGTTTTAGTGGGGTTGCTATCTCCCGGTAAAGTACGGGGTTGGGCTCTCGCAAATGTCGTGGCCATATTCATGGCTTCCTCAACAGGCGGGGATGCTGTTTCAACCAGCATTGCGTGGGATAAGGTAACGCCTCCAAGTATTGCTCGAGGTAAATGAGCACCATTATTTCCTCTTTGGTGTGTTCTAGAGGCTTGAGCCATTTATCTGCAGCTGCTTTTAACCTGAAATACAGGGTTTTTGGGTTTTCTCCCGGTGCTCCTCGTTCTTTTCTAAAACGTAGCCGATAGGCTTCTGGATCCATTCCAAGATGGTCTAGAATTACATGTTTTATTACTACGTAGGGGGTGTTTCCGGTGGGGTTGGCCGCTTGGTTCGCAGCCTGCGCTTCTCCTGTTAGGAGGGGTGCCAAGAAGAAAGGCCACTTGTCTTCTGGCTAAGCACAGGCACGTGGCGCCCTTTCAAAGTTCATAAGAAAGGCATCCGGATCTTCACCAGGAAGGAGCTTCTGTAGCACCACGTTAGGACCGCTGGACAGGGCCCCACGGCTTGGCATTGCCTGATCAGTGGCCACCTTCTGGATACAGTCAACCTGCTGGCTTATGGTGTCTCTAAACATGTCACGGTCGGCCTGGGCCGACGTAATCTGTCTCTCCAGCGCCCATTCCAGTGTCTGCTGACCTGCTATCAATTGTTGAATTAAGTTCTCCATATTTGTCCTATGGAGCAATTATGCCCGCATTCTCCACCATATGTGGCGCTTGGAGACAAGAATGACGGGGAGAGGTTGCGGTTCAAGGGTTTTTATTTTTGGTAATCAAAAAATCTCATAAAGAACGGGGGAGGGGAGGTGAGGCATCTGCTCTCGTCAGGGCACGGGTCCAGGAGTCGTTGCGTCCTCTTCGGATCTTCACGCTTCGAGGTTTTGGGGAGTAAAACAAAACAGAGAAGGAAATGTAAAGTTGGGTCCCGTAAGGGAAAACACTTTGCAGAGGGGAGGGAGTGGGGGACTAAGACCAGAGTACCACCACCAGTGCTTAGTACGCCATGCTTATCAATCCTAACTAATCGGACTGAGTGTTGGCACGTTCTCTTTGCTTGTCGTTAGTTACCGGCTCGCCTCCCCTGCCCTTAAGCCAAAAGGAAGAGACACGGTCACGTACCTCTTGAAGCCATGCTCCTCCAGGAACGTGGCTGGCGTGGTCGGAGCGCCGAATTGGGTTTGGCTCCCTCTTTCCACTGGATTACTCCTGCATTGTACCGAGTGGGTTCTCCGTTACTACTCCTGCAGCGTCAGGTGAGAGGTTCCTCTGCTCTGAAGACGCACTCGCTGTCTCGATTCCGCTTCCTTTCACTTCCGCCTGTGAATGCTTCCAGTCGCTGACAGGTGCATGTGACCAGGTCACATGTGGTAGTTCCGGAGTGTGGTGTTCCAGATCGTTAAAGGCACAGTGCACGTCCCGATGTCCAACAGCAGCAGGAGACTGGAAACAGAGGAGAGAGTACACATGAGGGGGAAACAGGTCCGAATCGTCCCCACTCTGTAGGCCATGGGCAGACCCCTTGTCACACAGGGATACTGCTTTTAATCTTTTTGCTTCACAGTGGATGTCCCACTTCGAGATCAAATGGAGCTGGCACTGCTTCACATCTGTTGTGCCATGAACGTATGGTGTATTGCTTTGACACACCTTTACTTCGGGAACTGGATGAGCATTGGTTCTTTTCCTTTCAGCCTGTATGTCTTCATTGCGTGCAGCCTGTGTTCTGCTGTCTCTTGTGCACTTACTACTGTGCCCTGGACTTGTGCTTGGGGTCACAATTGGTTGAGCCTTCGGACATATACGTACTGATGGACCTGCTGAAGGCCTATTTGTATAGCTGTCCTTGAGAATGACATTACTCCTGGCCGCGTTCTACAAGCCTCCCTGGCTGGCCTCTGCACCTGGTGGTTTGGATCTTGGCTATGTCTCAACAGAACACCAAATGGCTGTTTTTACTCCTGCAGCAGCTGCTGTGGGGGGTGGATGGGAACATACTTGCCTTATCAACTTACTCCGAGGTGTGCCTATGGGATCATCGTCTGTGGACACTGGCAACAGAAATGTTACATCTACCACTTGGAACACACAAACATTTGGCTCTTCCGAATGGTGGGAACTTTATTTTTTGCCCTGGTTTTATCTTCCAAATTTCTATTAAATTGCCCTACAGTTTACAGCTTTTATATTTTTATAAGACAATTTGGCTTTCTTTAAGCTTTGGGACTCCACATAGAATGAGAACCTGTTTTTAAGAGCTTTTTATCATTGTTTTGACATTTCATTTTTAGAAATTTCCTTTACATATGCTGTTGCATTTTTAGTAAAGGGATTTTTTTTATTTAGATTCCTTCTTTGTCGACTTATGTCCTAGGAGTGGGTGTCATGAGTCCCAGTTAGGCCTAGTAGGAAACGTTGCCATTTTTACATGTACTTGAATCTTTCCTAATGTTGCCTTCGCTTTCCACATTGACTTTTGACACACATTTCCATTCGTGACACTTTGGGTTAGTGTCCTGGCAACACCAACCTTGCTTACACAAATCAACTTTGCAAGAATACTATCGTATTGCCTTGGCATTGTGTACAAGGCCTACAAGTACATTGTGCAAATGTGTTTGTTATTTACGACCATATGGTGATACAGCTATCTGTAGAATACAAACAATGGCACCTTGTTCACAATCTCGGCCCAATGCAAGGATGCCTTATACTATATATAAACATCTGTTTCCGGGTATAGTCAGAGGAGAAACTTCTGACTCTACATTCTGAAGCTATCACCCAGAAGCTGACTGACATCTCCGTGACGGGTGTCCAGTTTGTGACCAAGACGGGATCCTACATTCTTACCCACCAGGTAATGGTGCTGGATCATCCAGTAAGAGGTTTCTTGGCAGAACATACACATACACCCCAGACACACAGGTTAGTGTCTGCATAGTAGGAGTACGACAGATTGTTATTTTATTTCATATGCTTGCATATATATGATGTTGGAACTTTTTGTTCTGTTCACTGTCCTGACACTTATTATAACTTTCATCTGCATCTGCCGATTGATCATTGCAACACATATTTTCTATACAAAAATCACTTCAGTTCATTACACATTGAAAACATTCCTTTGTGTATTCTTTCTATATTTCTCTGAACAAGAGAGTACACAAGTGTATGAGTGAAAGGTTCTAGTTCTGTCACCATAGCTCCGGAGGGGACAGGGTTGTCATGTTCAGTGGTTGCCAGAACTGTTCACTCCCTGTCTAGGTTTAAGGGGGCTTTTGGTGGCACTGTGAGCTAGCTGGTCTAAGGGACAACGTATCCAGCGGGTGTGCAAAGAATCAGTCTGGCATCATACCAAAGTCTATGTTGTCCACAAAAACGCAGTTGCTACTGATTTGTGGAAACTACATGACAGCAGCCGAGAAGCAAACTGCAACCCGACAAGTGCGGCCCGCAGCATCTCTGCCCTGGAGGCTGAAGAGTCATGGGCATGAAGCAACTGCTCCAACAACGGGAGACCATGCGGTTGACCCAGAGACCCGCTGAGTGCGGCCTTCTGCATCTCTGCTCCGGAGGATACGGAGGCAGTGCCTCCAGGGAAAATAGCAGAGCTTGTGATGCTGTGAGATTGGTTGGGGTGCAATAAAGAGACAGTGCAAAAGACTGATATGCAATATAACGCCTGATAAACTACAAATATAGCAATGCGATCCTTACAGCATTAGCATACCGCCCAACTTAAAAAGAAAAGAGTAAACAGGTTGCAAGTCTTGCTTGTGACTCTTCCCGGGAGTAAAATAGAGGTTGAAGGTGGGGTCTCAACAGTGTCCCAGTGGCAGACCTGCAGAGAATAAAAATCCCAAATGACACATGGCAGTTCCATGATGAGGACAAACACTTGAAAAAAAAAAATTGGGACATGCAGTCACAACTGCACTGCTCCTGGCATAGCTAAAGTGTACAAACATGATGCTACTGACCTGAAAGAAAAGGAAAGTAAGAACAAATATACTAGCTAAACTCCTCTACAAGGCACTGGGACATTGAAATAATCAGAGCACCACTGGCAGTGAACATGAGCAAAAATGGCAACAGGGAGGCTAAACTCACTTTGAAACTCAAAAGGGTAGACAAGGGTTTGATGGCAGCTGGCAGTGAAGCAAATGCAGAGCAACAGGAGGATCCTGAGATCATATAGTTCTTCTTAAAATGATGCAATGTACACTATCCTCCGTAGACAAGGTCCACTCTCTCATTAACAGGATGGATCTCATGAACTCTAATATTGATAGGCTGGAACAATGCCTATCGGATGCGAAACAGCGAATATCAGTTGTTGAAGGTGCCCACTGAGGGCGGAGCATGCAGTTAATCAAATAAATCAGAACTCCCCATGACAGTGTCATTTCATGAGCGACCTTTGAAAAGGTCTTAACATTGTTACCAGGGAACAACGAGCCAAGTTCGTTCCTTTGAAAATATACCAGATGGTACAATTTGCTCAGTGTGCGCCCCTGAAACCTTGGGCGTTTGGTGGAAGATATATATAAATATACACATATATATATACACACATATATATACATTGCATAGAGATTCTCCCCCTTAATCCAAGGAAAGAAGACGAGCCACTCCGTTGTTTGCAGGAAGGTGTAAAGTTTATTCACACCAAACGACGACGCGTTTCGGCTGACAAGCAGCCTTGGTCATATATATACATATACACACATATTATCTACTGGCGGTCGCCAATAGATAGTTATAGTTAGGACCGTGTTTCCATAGGAAATCTGCAACATTCTATTTGGAATAACTTTGGCGCCGGTTGATGAATCCTCGCCAAATTTGCAAAATAGGTGGGGCGCTCCGCTCCACTCCTTCCCTGAAAGTCTCGGGGGGATTCGTCAAGCGGGGGCTGAGAAAAAGGGGGGGTCCCAAAACGCGTTTTCCCCATGCATTTTTCCATAGGACCTTTAGTCCAAGCTACAGCCCAAACGGCTGAACAGAATTACTTGAAATTTGGCAGAGAGGTAGTCCTCAGGTCTGGTGTAAATCTGTTCAGTATTTCCTGAGAAAATAGCATTTAAATCAATATATATATCTATAAGCGCGCTCCGTGCGCGTATGGTAAAACTTACCGTACGCGCACGCTGCCGTGCGCGAGCGCGATTCTGATTGGTTTTTAGATCTTAGTAAACATTCAAATCGGTCGAAACCAGGAAGTGTCAGCCGCCATTTTGTCTCTCGCAGTCTGAGGGGGTGAAAAACAAAGGTGGAGAACGTGAAAAGGGGGCAGGGTGGACAGTTCCTGACCCCCTAGCCTTTGTCAGGGGGTCCCAGAAGGACCCCCAAGGGCCAAAATTGATTTGAATTTTTTTACGAAAAATCGCGGAGTACGCGTAGCGTGCGCGTACGGTAGAAACGGAAAAATTCCGCGAACAGCGTAACGTGGGTGCGCGGTGCGCGAAGCGCACCGTGCGCTCACAGTGCGCGCACGGTGCGCTCACAGTGCGCGCACGGTGCGCGAAGTGCACGGTGCGCGTACGGTGCGCGTACGGTGAAAAACCTTAAAAATAAATAAATACATAACTTAGCATTTAAAAAAACGTACAAATTCACTGAAAAAACCATAATGTTTCACACACGTTATAGTTAGGAATTAGCATTTAAAAAACCTTGCAAATTCACTTAAAAAACCATAGGTTTCACACATGTTATAGTTAGCTGGACATTTCACTCGTGAAAAACCATTGAAATTCCCCCGTTATAGTTAGTGCAGGCAACTATAACTCACGCGACCGCAATCCTCTGCTGATGACGTCAGATATTACATCACTGATGACATATGAGTCTTTCTGAAAAAAAAAATATTTGTAATATATGTATAGCTAAAAATTAATGGAAGAAGACATGGGTAAATAAGTGTCTAAATACAGTGATGAAATATCTGACGTCATCAGCAGAGGATTGCGGTCGCGTGAGTTATAGTTGCCTGCACTAACTATAACGGGGAAATTTCAATGGTTTTTCACGAGTGAAATGTCCAGCTAACTATAACATGTGTGAAACCTATGGTTTTTTAAATGAATATATATATAAATATATATACACATATACACACATATGTAACCAATATTGTCAAAGCAAAACGCCCAGAAGCTTGAGGCTGCACAATACTGCAGGTGAGTAACAAACTCTATTTAAACCAAGCAGGCAGCTTAACATCCCTTTGAAGTCCATGGCCTGACGCGTTTCGATGCCTCTATTTGCATCTCCTCAGAGGCCGTGTCAGCGAAGGTGATTTATGGCTACCGCATTTCCCCTGCGTGTTTCCGTAATTGGGGGCTTTCAGTGCTCCTCCCTTGGTGGAAGTTCATTTTCAAATGTACGCTGGGATCTGAGGTCTCATTTTGCCAATTGACGCCTTCTAGTGGGATACCTCCGCTGCAGCCAATTATGGACAATTATTCTCGGCCCTACATTGAGCCTTGGATGAGACCCTGCCGGCTTCATTAAAGGTACCCTGCAGCTTCGGAAAGAGGAATCTTCCTCTCTCCTAATCCCATTGGTTGCGGGCAGTGCAATCGTTCTGTGGCCCGGAACCGCTGCATAATATGTAACCAATATTGCCGAAGCAAAACGCCCAGAAGCTTGAGGCCGCACAATACTGCAGGTGAGTAACAAACTCTATTTAAACCAAGCAGTCAGCTTAACATCCCTTTGAAGTCCATGGCCTGACGCGTTTCGATGCCACTGTTTGCATCTCCTCAGAGGTCTTGTCAGCGGAGGTGATTTATGGCTACCGCATTTCCCCAGCGTGTTTCCGTAATTGGGGGCTTTCAGTGCTCCTCCCTTGGTGGAAGTTCATTTTCAAATACACGCTGGGATCTGAGGTCTCATTCTGCCAATTGACGCCCTCTAGAGGGTTACCTCCGCCGCAGCTAATTATGGACAATTATTCTCGGCCCTCCATTGAGCTTTAGATGAGACTCTGCCGACACATATATATGTGTGTATATATATATATATATATATATATATATATATATATATGTATATATATATATATATATTATTCACTGAAAAAACCATAGGTTTCACACATGTTATAGTTAGCTGGACATTTTACTGATAAAAAACCAATGAAATTCCCCCGTTATAGTTAGTGCAGGCAACTATAACTCACGCAACCGCAATCCTCTGCTGATGCTAATACTGTATTTAGACACTTATTTGCCCATGTCTTCTTCCATTAAATTTTAGCTATACATATATTACAAATATTTTTTTTTTCATAAAGACACATATGTCATCAGCAGAGGATTGCGGTTGCGTGAGTTATAGTTGCCTGCACTAACTATAACGGGGGAATTTCATTGGTTTTTTATCAGTAAAATGTCCAGCTAACTATAACATGTGTGAAACCTATGGTTTTTTCAGTGAATTTGCAAGGTTTTTTAAATGCTAATTCCTAACTATAACGTGTGTGAAACCTATGGTTTTTTCAGTGAATTTGTACGTTTTTTTAAATGCTAAGTTACTTTACGCCATTCGTGGCGTGCGCGCCCAGTTAACGCAGTTCGTTCCGTGCGCGCACAGTGAGCACGCGGTGCGCCCACTTTACGCAGTTAGTGCCGTGCACGCACGGTGGTCACGCGGTGCGCTGCGCGCACCGCTTGCCCACGTTACGCGGGATGGCCCATGTACGCACGATGCGCTTCGCGCACCGTGCGCACATGGAGGACATATTTTGCGCTTCGTTGTGAAAGGTAATCTTTCATATTTTCGGGATACTATTATATGCAATGCACAAATGGTGCCCTTCGGGCACCATTTGCACACGGGGTGGGGAAAGTGTGGATAGTTTTTTTTTTTTTATTAATTTTTACCGTACGCGTACGGTAAGCGTAATCGGCGATTTTTCGAAAAAAAATAAAATTGTATTTTTGGCCTTGGGGGTTCTTTGGGGACATCTACATCGATGCTAGGTGGTTAGGAACTGAATACACTGCCCCTTTAGATGTTTTTTGCCTTTGTTTTTGCTGACCCACTCAGAGTGCGAGCGAGAAAATGGCAGCCGCCGCTTCCTGGTTTCGACCGATTCGAATGTTTACTTAGATCTAACAGCCAATCAGAATCGCGCTCGCGCACGGCACCGTACGCGTACGGTAAGCTTACCGTAAGCGAACGGTAAGCGCACCGTAAGCTGGTTCAGATATATATATTGATTTAAATGCTATTTTCTCAGGATCTACTGAACAGATTTACACCAAACCTACAAAAGGCACTTCCTTGACCTGAGGACTACCTCTCTGCCAAATTTCAAGTAACTCTGTTCAGCCGTTCGGGCTGTAGCTGTGTCTAAAGGTCCTATGGAAAAATGCATGGGAAAAACGCGTTTTGGGACCCCCCTTTTTTCTCAGCCCCCGCTTGACGAATCCCCCCGAGACTTTCAGGGTAGGAGCGGAGCGTAGCGCCCCACCTATTTTGAAAATTTCACGAGGATTCGTCGACCGGCGCCAAAGTTATTCCAAATAGAATGTTGCGGATTTCCGATGGAAACAGGGTCCTAACTATAACTATCTACTGGCGACCGCCAGTAGATAATATATATATACATATATATATATACACACATATACACGCATATACACACATATATACACACATACATATACACATATATGCACATATACACACACACATATATACACACACACATATATACATATACACACACATATACACACACACACACAGCTATATATATATATGTTTTCCAAAGGCTCTGCAGCAAGGACGCACTCCTGAACAGATGGTTTCAAAAGACCTTTATTTCTTCAACCGGCAAATGCATGCCCAGTAATGGCGAAACAGTACAGCCCCCCATTGTCATAGGTCCACTGGTGAGGCGGTAGGGAGCGATTGGGGATACCTCCGCCCATTAGGGCTTGGAGGGGTGCCCCTGGGGTTGGAGGGGGGGGGGCGGGGGGGCGGACTGGGGGTGGGAGCACACCAAACACGTCAATATACACGCTGCCTTTGTTATGGGTTCTTTCCTTTGTATTGCATGTAACCTTTTTGATTATATCGACGCCTCAGTTGCATAGGCGAGTTTAGTTTTCCTATACGGCTCCATGGCTGGTGGGCGGTGGGGTTGGCCCCTTCTTACGAGATGACATCTGAACTCCTAAGGATGAAGGGACTGGGCCTCAGGAGGGCGGTGGTGGGCGCGCTAGCAGACACCAGGCTGTCCCCCCCCCTCCCCCCCCGACAGTTGGCATGATTTACCAGTATGTATAAATTTCTGACTTGATGTCTGTGAAATGTGATGCCGTATGATATGCCCATGTAGTATGATCTAAAAACGTAATAAAATAGATTTGATAAAAAAAAATGCATGCTCAGTAATATCATAGCCTGACGCGTTTCGAAGCATTTCAGCTTCTTTCTCGAAGGCAGTGCTGGAAAATTCACGGTGTTGCTGGCGTGATGCTTTTCAAGTTTTTTCAAGTTCATGCCTCTTCACTGATTGGTCTGTAGTAGTGTCCTTTGGTAGGTAAGTCATCAGTGCATTGTGGGCTATGTAGTACACGACAGTTTTACATTATTCCTCTTAGTGAGTTCCGTGAATCTTCTGACATTAATGCATATTATTCATGTTATTCAGCCCTTAGTGGGCCCCAGGGTAGCATTCCGGTTGCTTGTGACGAAATCTGTTCTGCTTACGAGATGCTGTAAAGTTCCCAGCTCCTCTGGCCCCTTCATTCTTGGGTGGTGCAGTCCTTCACGGCCGAGGCCGCCGTGTTTAATTTGTTTTCCAAAGGCTCTGCAGCAAGGACGCACTCCTGAACAGATGGTTTCAAAAGACCTTTATTTCTTCAACCGGCAAATGCATGCCCAGTAATTTCATAGCCTGACGCGTTTCGAAGCATTTCAGCTTCTTTCTCGAAGGCAGTGCTGGAAAATTCACGGTGTTGCTGGCGTGATGCTTCTCAAGTTTTTTCAAGTTCATGCCTCTTCACTGATTGGTCTGTAGTAGTGTCCTTTGGTAGGTAAGTCATCAGTGCATTGTGGGCTATGTAGTACACGACAGTTTTACATTATTCCTCTTAGTGAGTTCCGTGAATCTTCTGACATTAATGCATATTATTCATGTTATTCAGCCCTTAGTGGGCCCCAGGGTAGCATTCCGGTTGCTTGTGACGAAATCTGTTCTGCTTACGAAGATGCTTTAAAGTTCCCAGCTCCTCTGGCCCCTTCATTCTTGGGTGGTGCAGTCCTTCACGGCCGAGGCCGCCGTGTTTAATTTGTTTTCCAAAGGCTCTGCAGCAAGGACGCACTCCTGAACAGATGGTTTCAAAAGACCTTTATTTCTTCAACCGGCAAATGCATGCCCAGTAATTTCATAGCCTGACGCGTTTCGAAGCATTTCAGCTTCTTTCTCGAAGGCAGTGCTGGAAAATTCACGGTGTTGCTGGCGTGATGCTTCTCAAGTTTTTTCAAGTTCATGCCTCTTCACTGATTGGTCTGTAGTAGTGTCCTTTGGTAGGTAAGTCATCAGTGCATTGTGGGCTATGTAGTACACAACAGTTTTACATTATTCCTCTTAGTGAGTTCCGTGAATCTTCTGACATTAATGCATATTATTCATGTTATTCAGCCCTTAGTGGGCCCCAGGGTAGCATTCCGGTTGCTTGTGACGAAATCTGTTCTGCTTACGAGATGCTGTAAAGTTCCCAGCTCCTCTGGCCCCTTCATTCTTGGGTGGTGCAGTCCTTCACGGCCGAGGCCGCCGTGTTTAATTTGTTTTCCAAAGGCTCTGCAGCAAGGACGCACTCCTGAACAGATGGTTTCAAAAGACCTTTATTTCTTCAACCGGCAAATGCATGCCCAGTAATTTCATAGCCTGACGCGTTTCGAAGCATTTCAGCTTCTTTCTCGAAGGCAGTGCTGGAAAATTCACGGTGTTGCTGGCGTGATGCTTTTCAAGTTTTTTCAAGTTCATGCCTCTTCACTGATTGGTCTGTAGTAGTGTCCTTTGGTAGGTAAGTCATCAGTGCATTGTGGGCTATGTAGTACACGACAGTTTTACATTATTCCTCTTAGTGAGTTCCGTGAATCTTCTGACATTAATGCATATTATTCATGTTATTCAGCCCTTAGTGTGCCCCAGGGTAGCATTCCGGTTGCTTGTGACGAAATCTGTTCTGCTTACGAGATGCTGTAAAGTTCCCAGCTCCTCTGGCCCCTTCATTCTTGGGTGGTGCAGTCCTTATAAAATAACTAAACACACGTGGGACAGCTTCAATATTACTGCATTGCCAGACATGCCCAGGAGGAAGAAGCGTACAGCTTCGAAACGCGTTGGCATTTTAAAGAGGGATGAAATGCTGCTTTCATTTGCAATAAATAAGCTTTGAACTTACCTGCTGTGGGGTGCGTTCTTGCTGCAGGGCACATTGTTTTCAATAAATATCACGGCGGTTCCGGCCGTGAAGGATTGCACCGCCCAGGAAAAGATGGGACCTCTGGATATGGAACTATTCCGAGTCCGATGGCGCAGCAGAGCATTACAATGAGAAAGCAGGAATTTTCAAACCGGGGCCCACTGAAGGGCTTACACCACTAAGGATTGAATTTTGTGGCAAGTATGCGGAGCTCACTATGGGTAATAAACTACATGTCCCAGGGTGCGTTAGGAGGATAAGGCAAACGGCAGACACACCTGAGGTCTATAAAATAACTAAACACACGTGGGACAGCTTCAATATTACTGCATTGCCAGACATGCCCAGGAGGAAGAAGCGTACAGCTTCGAAACGCGTTGGCATTTTAAAGAGGGATGAAATGCTGCTTTCATTTGCAATAAATAAGCTTTGAACTTACCTGCTGTGGAGTGCGTCCTTGCTGCAGGGCACATTGTTTTCAATATATATATATATATATATATATTTAACAGGTAAGGTTTTTGTTTGATTGGTAGATATAATATTTCTTGTCTTTCTTTGGTCCTGATGGGGCTGCAATCTAATATGGACGAAATGCGTGTGTTATGTCTCGTGTTTGTGATTACCTCCAGGTGGTTCTTGGACTAGAACAAGTGTAGTACCACCTATAATGCACAGTAAATCCTCGAGGGACAAGGAATGGATGAATTTCTTTGAAATGTTATATATTATGTATGTTTGTTACATATGTAAATGTCAATATCTACATGTCTCCAAATATTTTGTAATTATTTCACAGATAAGAGTGTAATGTTCACAGTATATTTTGATGGTAGCATGAATACATTATGTTGCTATGATATGTGACTGGGTCACATTGGCAATGTGAATTTATGTTTGTTGCAATCAAGTCAATCAATCAATCAATCAATCAATCAATCAATCAGGATCTGTAAAGCGCAGCTAATCACCCAATAGGGTATCCAGGCGCTTGCAGGTCCTGGAGGCTTATTCGAACAGCCAGGTCTTGAGGGCCCTTCGGAATTACGGAAGTTAGATGATGGTCTGGAGTTGTGTGGGAGGCTGTTCCAGGTCTTTGCTGCTATGCTGGGGAAGGAGTGACCTCCACTTCCACTTAGGTAGATGCGGAGAGTGTGGGCAAGAGAAATAGAGGTGGAGCGCAGTCTTTTCGACAGTTGGTGGTTAATGTAGGTGGGTCATTGGTTCTGTAGAGCTTTGTGTTTATGGGTCAGCAGCTTATATTCACATCTCTACTGTACGGTAAATCAGTTGAGTTTCCTGAGGAGGGGTGTAATGTGGGGTTTTCAGGGAAGGTTGAGTCAGGCTGATGCATTCTGTATGGCTTGAAGTCTCTAAAGAAGGTGTGCGGTGATTCCTATGTAGAGAGTGTTGCCGCAGTCCATTTGGCTGATGATGAGGGCCTGAATTACGGGGTGTCTTGTGTGCAGGGTTAGCCACTTGAAGACCTCATGTGGCATGTGCAGAGTGAGGAAGTAGGTGGACGAGACAGTGTTGATCTATGATTTCATGGTGAGCTTGTTGTCAATGATGATTCCAAGAATCCTGGTGTGGTCGGAGGGAGAGGGTGCGGGTCCCAAGTCTGATGGCCACCAGTAGTCATTCCATGTGTTGCTGTTATTGCCGTAGATCAGTACTTACATCGTGTCCGTGTTCATATGCAGGCAGTTTTTCTTCATCCAGTCGGCTTAG
This sequence comes from Triturus cristatus, assembly GCF_964204655.1. NCBI lineage: Eukaryota > Metazoa > Chordata > Amphibia > Caudata > Salamandridae > Triturus > Triturus cristatus. The sequence continues at coordinate 498,026,811 of NC_140588.1, forward strand.
CTTGTCATGCATCTGTGGAAGTTGGTCCCAGTGGTGGTGGGGTCGTGGGTGAATGAGAGGATGGGTTGGTGTCGTCTGCGTAGGAAATTATGTTGAGACTGTGGGATCTGACGATGTTGGCCAACGGGGTCATATGTTCATTGAAGAGCATGGGGCTGAGGAATGAGCCCTGGGGGACACTGCAGGCGTTATTCTTGGGTTCGGAGATTAAAGGAGGGAGGTCGATCCTCTGGGTTATTCCAGTAAGGAAGTAGGTGATCCTTCTGAGCGTGTCCCATTGGATGCCGATGTGTTGGAGTCTGCTGAGAGGTTAAGGAGGATCACAGCTGCTGTTTCTCCTGGGTCGAGGAGGATTCGGATGTCGTCGGTAGCTGTTATCAGAGTGGTCTCGATACTGTGATCGTTGCGATAAATTACCATTGGTGTATAATTTATTCCCACTATTGACCTCCTTTTCTTTTGTCCATAGACTCAACCTTTGTTATGTGGGGTTATATGGGCAGTCTTCCCCTCCCTCCCTCCCTTCGTTCTGATGCAGCAATTATGTATACCGCACTAGGGATTTTACTATAAATGAATAGATCCATTATAATCAATAACATTTGCAGACAAAATTTATTTGCAATAGGAATAACGCACACACTCAGTGCTTATAACCTAAAAACAGCTTTGTTTTAGCGTTTACTTGGTCTGACATCTGTTTACTCCACTGGATTGCATCTAATCCTTTAAATAACCGACATCATGCACTTTTTTCATTGGCATGCCTAGAGCAATTCAATGTCCTTCTGGCCGCAAATGTACAAAATATGTCATGATGAGACTACCCCAGTTATGTCTGGGATCTCGGGGAAGGTTCACACAGACACCAGAAAGGAAGGATATTTCTCATTCATCAAGAAAATGAACTAGACATTCTTGGTACATTACTGGAATTTGATGCGGATTACAAATCCAACATTCTTTGACGATCTTATTGGCGCAACTCCCAGAACGCTGTATGCATTTCAATAAAAGCAGAATGACATATATTTTACAATTTAAAAGGAAAGATGAGATTCATTTAAAAGTTGTCTGCTGAAAACAAAGAAGATAACCATCTGTTCAGTCTGAACTAAATTAATATTTTTTTTTACATAAAAATGCATTGCTCAATTGTGGTGTATACACACATAAAGCACAACAAATCACGAAGCAGTAACAGTCTACTCCTGCTCCCAGAACCCAGCAAACTTTCCCACCACTTACCGACTGTTCCTTTTTTCCCTTGACCCTCTACAGGGCTCCCCTGCGTTTTGGATAAGTTTGCACTCTACAAATAACACATATACACATAGTGCTGCAGTACAGTGCATAATAGGACTCTGGTCCAAGGATGCTAACAGTATAGATACAGTTAATACTGTGGAGCAGTGCTTCCCAAACTGTGTGTCGTTGCGAGCGGAATTTTGGTGGACCACGATAGTTCAAGCAATAAATAAATATGATTAATGAATAAGATGCCTTTAAATTCAGCATTTATCACATTTGCTACTTCAAATACAGAGGTCAAATGTCAGGCTTCTTCTGACAAATTGCTGCTTATTTTTTAAACATGGGGATTCGTGTTTACAAACTCCTATCTCTTCTAAGTTAGGCAGAGAAAGAAAGCTAAGTGAATTATGAAATAATCTTGCTGGGGCGTGGGATGTGTGAAAGGAAATGCTGTAAGTTGTCATGTTTATGTAACACACAACAAAATGCAAATACCTGTAAATGAACTGTACACATTTAGCAGTTAGGAAGGCAGAAATGAGGCACATATTTTTGTAATTCTGAAGTGTGATGGAAACAAACATTTTAATAGGATCAAAACAAATTCTGACACTTGAGTTGGTGATGCTCAAATATTGAATATTCACTGAAAATCAATTTCCTGATATCATTTGTTTGCAATATAGCCTTAACAGTAAGACTGTACATCTGTGATCATTTCAAGGAAAAATGTGCTGTCTGTAAATGAGAGTGTGCTACCCAGTGGCCGAAGTGGGCGGGATCGGCAGGGCACGCGTGCCCCTACATCTTTAATTCTATACATTCCGTCGCCTACTTTTTATGTCTCGCCTGACCCAGCGCATGCGCTGGTCTGGCGAGACTTTTAGTGAGGGCTCAAAAAATGCTACCATGGCCAGCCTAGAGCTACAGTGCATGTGCGCGGGCGCGCGCTCAGGAGCAGAGGGTTGATGTGCCTGCTGCAAAGAAAATGTACCATGCCCATCACAAAGTGCACATATTGTAAATAGGTCAGTGGGTTACTGCTTTTGTCAGTAAGATCCTTTTGCTACTTGCAGTTTATAAGTTAAAACCCTAACAAAGAACAGTGAGCTATTAACTTTCATCTAAAAGCTGCATGCAAACTGCAAGGTATAAACTAGAGCTTTATGTTTTTTTTCCCTAAGCCTTTGATTATCCTAATATTACAAAAAGTGTTCATTTGGATAAAAATCAATAATGATTATTAAAGAGAACCCCCAATCATGATATTAAGTTTTAAATTCTGAGTTTGTGTTTCTCCAGATCAATCACTATTAAACTATACTGCCTACTAATATGGCTGTCATGTGACTCCTACACCTTGTAGTCCTTTGTCTTATGTAACATTTCCTATACAGTGATTTACACATGTAAAATTGATTGTCTCTGTGTATATTGCTGACGACAGAAACTCCATGGCTCGGAAACAAATGGCTTGTGCTTCCACTTTTAAGCATATTTGGGACATTCTGTGATTAGATACATATCCCACTTTGTGAATTTATTTTAATGTCAATAACTCATATTAATCGTTAAATAATCATGTGTATCCATTATTTGAATTACATAACAAAATAAGCTGTAACTGGTCAGTGAAATGCCAAACAAATACTAAAGATTGGGATGTTTTGCCAATCCTGGCCACACCTCTAACTCCGCCCACTGATCCAATCCTCAGGTTATTCCCGCCCTCTGATTCCCCGCCCACAGTTCCCCTACTTTTTTCCCCCCACTTCGACCAATGGTGCTACCACATAATGCTTTAATTACATTAAAAAATCGCCGCCCCATGTTCATTAGAGCTAGCTGGGCTGCAAATGTTTTTCGTTCTAAAAATTGGGTCATGGTTCTAAAACGTTTGGAAAGCACTGCTGCAGAGGTATGGGCTATGGATCCCAATAATCTTAAAGAGGACAACCCATTAAATGGTCAACTGTAAAAAAAAAATTATTATGACGTTGGGCCAATGAGACAAGGGTAATGGAATGTTGGCAGGGCGTGGAGGTATCGGGCTCAGACAGGAGGACCAATGGCAGAATTAATAAAGGGGCAACAGGGGCACAGCTCCCCGGGCTCACTATGGGGATCCGTAGGTTTCCCTTGCCTGGTGCTCAGTAAATTCTAAATAATCACTTGCATTGTACAAATGAAATGCAAGAATGTTTTTATGCCACCTCTAAAGGCAGTAATGCAGTCCAGAATACAACACAATGTTTAAGATATGGAGCAGAGGCATTTACTGGTAAGCACATATGTTAGAGATCCTACTGTTTGTCATGTTTTTTACGCGTTCCTTCTTGCTACATATTTCTTAATGGTGCAAACGTATTATTATTACTATTTGCACAGGAGATTAAAGTTAAGGGCTGCAGGCATTGCTGTGTGGTTCAGAGATGGCAGCCTTTTTTCAGAGCTCTGCTAGTAGGACCTGTACCAGGGAAACAGTGAGGTAGCAGCCAGGCAAGCACTATCGGGCTTCCAACCAGGAGAAGATAACGACCAATTGAGGATGGGGGTGCTTTAACCTCTTGAGTGCCCATGACGAGATGGTCTCGTCATGGGCCGCGGTTGCACTGTGCCCATGACGAGACTATCTCGTCATGAACCCCGCCCGCTAATGAAAGGGCCGGCACAGGGCGGGGAAAGGGCGGGGCACTCAAGGGGTTAATGCCCATCCTGATTGACTATGAGAATGCAGAATGCTAGATTTCACCATGTGAAGTAAACTAGTAAAAAACAAATTTGTCAGATTTTTATGGATATCAGCCGATTGGAATGGCCATCTCCCCTGGTGTGGTAATGCAGGGGGTTTTATCAAAGGTGTTATTGTAAGACAAGATGTGCATGACTCGTGAAGGCTAGTGTCCTGTGGACTGGGAATACTATGCCTCCATCATTTGTTCACAATCACTATGGTTATCCTTTGAACCACTGCAGCCAAGCCTTCCACAAGTTTGTACCTAGCCCCTTTAGCTGTGCAGTTTGGGATTTACCAGGGGTCCATGCCTCCGGGCAGGCCCTGAGCTCACTGCAGGCTGCCAACCGTTGCTGCTCATAGGCTTTGTTCACAGGGTTCAATGCAGGGCCTTGCCTCCGGCCAGCCACTGAGCCCGGCTGTCCACGGGTAGATAACACCTGCAGCGCACTGCCATCAGCTGTGAGCCATTGTGGGTTGAAAGTCACTTTGCCCCCCGATAGTGCGCACAACCTACAGTCATATGCAGTGTGACCGACTGCTTGGCGTTGCTCCAGGCCAGTCAGTACACCTTACTCTCTGCCAGCAGACAGCTTACCCCGTGCACGCATTTGGGGATGTGCAGCGAGGGGCTGGCCACAAGGCCTGGACTGCAGCCAGGCCCTTCTACCACCCCAATGTGTACAGCAACCCCAACTTGTGGACACTGGCCAAACTCAAAATTAGCTGTCTAAATACTTTTTTTCCAGACTTCACAATTCTTATGCTGGATAGAGGCCCAGGGGGGGTCGCCGGGATCTGCAGTAGGTCTGAGATCAGCAGATCCATCAATGGAATTTTTTAAGTTTTATTTTCATATCGGAGACAGAGGATCCTTTAAAGCATCTTTTATGGGCATTTTGGTCTGTGTAGGTTTACCTCGCCCCTTTAAGCCCTTCTTCTTTTTACTTTTCCCAACACGGAACTCATTGCACAGTGTTGGGTAAAGGAAGACGCAACATAAATGTTTCTGTGACGACCAGACATTTAAAATCCAGCAGATTTGCAAATGTGCATTGCACTAAGGGAGAAAAAGCTCCTTTACTATATATATTTTTTTAAAGAAGTCGCTGCTCTCCGTGGATTCGTAAATCCTCAGAAGATGCGCAAATTAATGTTCCAGATATTTCTAGCACGTAACGTCTTCTTGCCTAACCTGAGCTCCTTTTACATGTTAATTTCTCAAAAACTACTGAACTGATTTATACCAGATCAACAATTGACCAATCTTTTTATCACCGCCAGAACAGCATATGCCAAGGTCAATAAATAAATGTGGGCTCAACCCCTGGTAGCTATGGAACGACACAGACATATCTAACTTAAGGAATATACATGTTAGGTATTTAGCAGTACCAAAACAATAAGTCAAAACACAGCACAATAAATACCCCATAACCAATTTACAAACATGAAGACAATTTTAGGTAGAAAAGTGTCACAAACATGATTAAAATCCAATAAGGGGATACAGACATATAAACTTTTAAGACAACAAGCAGCAAGAAAAAGTAAAGCACAAACCAGAAAGGCCCTGTTCACTGATCACTGTTCCTGTTGACAGGGACTTATGTATTAATTCAGACCGATGTGAACGAGCGCAGGTCGGATACACAAAGAAGGTCATCCTTGTCAAAGTTTTTTCCAGCGAACTCACTCCTTTTAAATGGAAATCAATATCCTCTAGCAAGCCAGGGTCGAAGCCTGTATCTGGCAAAATCCTCTCAAAGTCAGATAGCAGTGGGCTGAGGTCCTGCTGAAACTATTGGATTTTTTGCATCTTTCGTCAAGATTTCTACCTACAGACGTAGCTTCTTTTTCGTAGCTCAAAATACTCCAGCGGGATAGCCTGAACATCCATCTAGCAAAGACTTCTCATTGTCAGATACCTTTGCCACAAGGTCCCGTTGAAGCTCCGGAGGTCTTGGAGGTACAAATTATCAGCCTTTCAGGAGCAGTTCCTCTTGGAAACCGATAAGGCTTTGAGGACCTCAAGGAAACTACCTAATGAATGAGAAAAAGGTTCCCATGGGCAAACCTTCCACCTTTTGCAGCACATCCTGTTTGCCTTATTGCAAACTATCCCAGTGCACAGCCTAAGTGAAATCCAACATAGCAGAACTCTTCTGCCCCTGGAGGAGGCTGGTGACCTAGCCAGGGATCTGTCCAGGGTAAGGAATAGACCCTCTCCTCCACAAACATATCAAATAGGTCCTGAGACCAGTTCCCCTTCACAATGGGACGGTGCCAAGATGGCTACATTGGCCCCTGGGATCAAAAGGCCTCTTTTCCCCAGGTCTCACTTTACATGTAACAATGAATGGGCTGGCTTCACGCTGGTTCCTTTCAAGTTAATTAAGTCCTTGAACACTCCCCAAATGCCCTTCCTAAGAGAGAATGAGCCACATACCTCCTACCCAGGCATTTCTGTTAAAAGGCCTATGCCATTGCTTTTGCTCAGGGAACATTTTTCACTTCCCATTAAGGCTAGTGCACTGACAAGGGGCGGCTCCTGGCAAGCTAATGCAAATTAGCCCACTGGGGATTCAGGCAGGCAAAGTCCACATTTTTAAAATTACTTTTCCTGTATATCTATGAAAAATTCAAATTCACCACTGAATTGCATTATAATGAATATCAAAACAGTAGTTGGGATCATTTATGTGCATTAACTCAAACCAAAGTCAGCAAAAATAGTATTTCAATTGCACTTTAGTTTTTATCATAGGAGCAGCTACAACCATGTATAGGAAAAATAGTTTTTGGTGGCTAGTCACTGTAGGCAGTTGCCAACATGAAATTCTTACATGTTCTACTTTTAAATATTAGGCACCAAACATTGTGTGCTACAATGTCTACTTAGAGTCGAGTTACTTAATATTTAAAAGTAGGGCTTGCTAATGTCAAAAAGGGATATTTTGGAAGGTTTGCATGCAGGTTTAAAAGCAGCAGTAGTAAGGATGCACAAGCAGGACTGAAGTCATGTTTTCCCTTGTCAGTTTAGTGTATACCACAATATGTGCAGCAGTTCACAGGCAACATTTAACTTTCTATGGCACTAGTGAATTTTCCTGCATCATGTATTATGGCCATACCTGAAAGTTAAATACGCCATTTGGGGATTGTTTCCACATTGTGGGAGTCACATCCCATACACTGGGCACTGGACAAATGTACCCCAGTGGGAAAAGTAAAAAAAACAGCAAAACTAGCGAGCAAAAAAAAATGGGGGACTACGCTAAAAGAGGCATTTTCTAAAGATAGATAGATAGATAGATAGATAGATAGATAGATAGATAGATAGATAGATAGATAGATAGATAGATAGATAGAAAGACAAATAGATATATCTTCAAGGTATATAGATGTGGATTTAATAATGGTAAAGTTATACTTACCTAAAAATGCTCACCTTCACGATATTGTGGCACTTAATTTGGCTACAATATTTCTGCAGCTCAATATTTAAAATACAGTAATCTGGTAGTAAGCCTATTGATCAAGGAAAACTAGAAATATTTTGTGCGAAAGTGGCCTCAAGGATAACTCATCATCTGGCCCCCTTAATTTATGGCACACCTTATGTGAATCCTCTGAAAGTGACCCTGTCATTTAAGAATCTGATTTAACCAAATCCAAAAACAGCAGTAAGTTGTTGACATGTTCAAATGATGCTCTCACAAACGTACATGCTTTGAATGGGCAACAGAGATGAACATAATGCAAAGTGTATTTTCAAAGGATGCAAAGCCTTAAATGATTCTTTGGATGCACTTGGTCAAATGTCAATATAGTGAATAAAAACAACATTGCCAATAAAGTTTTAGCTGGTGGCGGGCAGGGGTGGGATGGGGGTGCCAAAGAGTAGGGCAACAAAATGAGTGCACCATTGTGAGACTCTGCCGGTCGGGACAACCAGACAATATTTATTCTTAGAAAAGAATCATACTTTGGAGCTTGAAATGCACAGTTTAGACACTGGAAGGTGATGAGCGGAGTATGAGGGTGCTTACTATAGTGACTATGGAGTGCACTCTGGAGCTCTCTCTGAGGCCTGGCCTGTCCAAGCCTTGACACTAGGTATGTTGCAGTACCATACACAGGCGAGACATCCTGTGATAGAAGTCAGCTGAGGATCCTGGTGCGCTGGGGGAGTTTGACTGTGTGTCTCAGATGGGGCTTAGTTTCGCCGCGTGGCCTCAAGGCAGGATGCCGGGCACACTTCCCCATAAAGGGCTGTCTGAGTGTGGTTGACTCAGTCTACTGAGTTTCGGCAGCTGTCGGCTGCACCACACCCTACCAACCTTCTAAGTCACTTTCCTCTCAAACCTGACTGTTGACTAACTGGTTATACCTAGCCCTCATGTTGTGAGTGCTGCACTGCTCTTAATGCAGCACCTCAAATCTCCTGGTGCCCTCTGCACCAGTCTCTGCCCCACACCCCTATCAATTATGTATGGCTGGATGAAAGTAAAAAGGCCTGCTTGATCGCTGAAGGTCAAAAAGTCAGCATAGAGTGCTGACTACTGCCTGGACTCTGCTGGCACTCTCATGGAGACTACCTGCACCACATACATGAGCAAACAGGACCACATGCAGCCAAAGCTAGCATTTGAGAACAAACATTCTGCCAGATATACCAGTCAGGAGGCACAAAATGAAGATGACCAAGCCGACAAAGACACATGCTCGGATCAGACACTTTAAACCACTCAATGCTCTGCTACTTGACATGAAGCAGAGATTTGTGATTATTTACTCCAAGATTGTCAATATAACCAACCACCTAAATAGAATGACAAACATGATGATTACATTGACCATTTGAAGCAGTATGTATCAGATTCTCAAGATTCATCTGGCAGTAGAGACAAGAAAAATCCCCTACTGAAAATAATTGGTGGCAAACCAGGCATAAAATGAAGGTCTTGAGGCCCATTTATGCCACAACTTGTGCATATTGGGAGTCCCTCAAAAAAACTGCCATGAATAGAGTTGAGGACTACATACAGTGCCTACTGAAAACTGTATTTAATAATGCTGCATTTTCCCCTATATTCTCAACTGGGAGAGCGTACAGATCTCCAGGGCCGCATCCCCCACCTGGTGAACTGCTCGCTCAGTATTTGCCCGGCTGCTCAATTTCAAGGACTGTGACTTAGTTCTTCGTCTGTCTCATGAAACGAGAGATCTTCAGTATCAGCGGAATCATATTTCTATCTATCCTGATATTACTGCAGTAGACCATGCAGCTAGGCCTGAATACCTCTCCATCAAAAGATCCCTTCAAAATGCTCATGTACACTCCACTGTATCCATCTAAGTGAGGGTCACAGTCAAAGGCAAGCATCAGTGCTCAATGTTCACCAGCCCCAAGCAGGCCACTGAATTCCTAGACATTAATCTTTGGCACTCACTTTGCCGCCATAGTGAGGACCTACCCACCTGAGTGGCTAGTGCGCCTGCAATATTTGACTTGGCATCAGTGAATGCCTCTACCAAGTAGAAACTTATCTGGCACCCAATGTGCCCATGCTAAATCCTGTTTCTTCCTTAGCACATCGTCATTGATTGTAATCCCAGCCTCCTGCTCTCTCCAGAATGGGTTAAACCTGTTCTTCATAACCACAGGGATTATATTGTTTATTTTTTGGGTATTGCTGCACTGGTTAATTAGGATTATTTTGCACTTTGATAACTATATATGTTCTTAACTTGTCTGTGGTTTGGGAGAGGGATGGGAGGGACTGTGTACTATCTATGATGATTTGGGTTTATCGGAGTGGGTGAGGAGATGCAATTCGTTTGACACCAACAGCGCTAGTTGCCTTAAGGTTGATATTACCATAAAGTCGAAATTGCATGTCCCATGCATACCCCAGACCAACCTGGCTGCCATGAACACACTACCAGTCCCATGCTAGATACACACCCCCTTAAGCTATTAACTTGGAATTTATGTGGTATGAATGAGCCCTGCAAAGCTCGCCCTGTGTTAGCTTACTTAAATAGGAACAGGGTTGACACTTGTCTCCTCCAAGAGACCCAGCTGAATAACTTCACGACTTCACAACTTCAAACGAGATAGCTTAGTGTCAAACCAGATGGCTCTTGTGTTTGTATGCCAGAAGGTTTGCTATTACTATAGGAAAAAATGTATACCTACTTCTGCACAAATTTAGATGTGATCCTGAAGACAGGTTCATTATATTACATGATAGTATGAGATGCAGGCTTCTCATGATCATCTGCATTTACATTTGAAATGCTGATTGCCCCAAATTCTCCAGAAACTTATGGGTGACTATGGTGCAATTCAACCTTGGGGTGATCATTTTGGGGGATTTTAATGTTGTTATAGACTCCTTCCTTGATAGGACAGAGGTGGTACAGTGCCCTCACCCTAAAGCTGCATCCCATCAAAGTGTCATTATGACTAAGGATGCACTAGTTGACATTTGGCACATTAGGCATCCCAAGGCTCTGGAAGGTACTTGCATATCCTCTGCACATAATTCTTAGTCACGGCTTGACCACTGGTTGGTCATTAAAGATGCTGAAGCTTATGCTACACAGGTACTACATATGCTTTTGACAATATCGTATTATGCCCCGTTTCTACTTAAAATGCCCGTCCCTGAAGCGCAACATCAGGCATTGAATTGGAGGCTGCCCCCTAAGGCTTTATTAGAGCCCATATTTAAGGATGGAATTTGTTCAGCCATACAAGACTATTTCGCACTCAACAAAAACTCTGTCATTAGTCTACATGTACATTTTGACAAAAGAAAATAAGCAGTATTTACCTGTCTCCACACCACCATGGCCTCACTACATCAGAGCTCCACCACCACAACACCACCAGCACAACAGGAACATCTAAATCAGCTTGGTGTAATCCCACCAGCATGACAGTGACGGAGTACTGTTAGCCAACAGAGAAGACCACAGCAGCAGCAGTCTCCTGTCTATTGCCGCAACATCTAAATATGGCGGGCGGACCTCTGTCAGCTTGACAGAGTACTTGGGACTGCTGCCACGGCAGTATGGCGGTAGTGCCACCAAGATCTAAATCAGGCCTTCAGTCTGAGCTCAAAGAATACAGGGAGGTTGTGAACAGGAAGGTTACAGACAGGGAACTCTGCTCCCTTAGCAAGGAAGCCACAACTAGGGAGAGAGACCAAGCAGTTCACTTCCTCGTCTACTCAACAAACCCAAAGCCAGCTCAGATATTCAAATAAATTACCATATATGAAACGGGTGCCATTCTACATATTTATATCTTTTTACTCTGACACATCCATCTAAAACATCTCCTTGTAGTACAGACAACTCGTCATTCCTTGATACAATTGAACCCGCTTGGCTAAGACAAGTGAGAAAATTATCCGCAGCCTGCCAAGTGTTAAAGCCCCTAGGGCAGATGAGCTACCAGCTGAGTTCACCCTGATACTTGTTCTTGACCTACATGCCTTGTATGAAGAGTTCAGACTAAACAGGTACCCTTCCTCCCTTGCTCTGTGAGGCTTTAATTGTCACCATCCTGAAACTAGGGAAACCAGTTGAGCTTTTCAACTTCTACCTTATGCTCACGATGCTAAACATTGATAACAAAATACTTACTAAACTAATAGCAAATAGAATATTGCCTTTTTTCTCAAATCTGATAGGACCAGATCATTTGGGATTCATATCCAGGCACTCAGCTAGATCCCAAACTGAATGCTGCAGCTGTTTTCCTAGATGCCACTAAGTGATTTGATTCACAGGAGTGGCTGTATCTTTCTGTATTATTACAGCAACTCTGATCTAGTGACAATTTCATTAGTTGGTCAAAGTATTGTATAATAAATCCGCAGACTATATGAGATAGAATAGATTAAATCTCAGACTTTATTTCTATATTCAGGGGTCCCAGAAAGGATGCCAACTCTACCTTATATTATTTGCAGTTGCAATTGAACGTTGGGCTGCCAGATTACAGCGACATGACATCAGTTTCATAGCCTGGCGACTCACTGTATCTTTGTAAGTCGATGATGTCACTGAGATCTTGTAAATAACATCTCACTAATTATTCCAGAGTTTCTTAGATTTTAGTATCTGTCCAGCTTATCGTTCAACTGGACGAAAACAGTTATTTTCCCTGTCACACTGTCTTTACCTGTGTGCTCCCTTTAATACCTTTTGAACTGGTGTGATGTGTCAGTCTAATATCTCAGAATCTAATTTAGTAGAGATATTGAAATGGTACTGTGGGGAGACCTATGGAACCGCTGTTGAAAAGCTGGAGGATCAGATTGCCGGTTGGATAAAGCTGCCCCCAGTCCCTGGCTGGTAGACTGCCAAGATGCTTGTCTTCCACGATATTTGTATTTATTCATGAATATCCCTATATCTCTTGTCCAGCACTTCTTCAAAAGATATATGTCCTGCATGATCAAATCTGCTCGGGCAGTCAAGCAACCATATTTACCTTGGGAAATACTGACACTCACTTTGATCAGAGGGACCTAGTGGTTTCAGGTCCCGAATTTAATTATTTATACCCTCAGGCTCACTTAGCACTCTTTTTTATCACCACACATGATTCAGCCACACACTTCTATTGAGGCTGATGTAGTATCTCTCACTCCACTACGTACTGCTCTTTCCAACAAGTGCTTGAACTGGACCTGCTTTTATGCCGGGCCCATGTTGATCAGTTATACGTTTCTGGAAAGTCACCCATCGAAAATCTCCATCTTCCCTTGTTCTAGGACACTTGCATCTGGTTGATGGCTTTCTCCCATTGTCTGCTATCCAAGAGAGACCTTACCACAATCCACAATATGTTTTTGCTCTTTAGACTTCATGAATCTTGTAGAATCTCCAAATCCCTCCTACCTTTCCTTCTCGCACACTGTTATCCTTGCAACACTGCATCACCCCGTAGCTTAGTATCCCAGCTGTATAGCTCATCACAGACGGAAGCTGCACTTTACATCCCTACAGCAAAGGAGAAGTGATCCACAGAACTCGTAGAGCCGATAAAAGATTAGCAATGGAAATTCTGCTTAATGACTGGGGCTCTCTCCTCGAACAACAGGCTCAGACTGATATACATTAAATTCTTACATAGGATATATCACACTCCTACAATGTTATATAAATTGGGCCTCACGGGCAAATCTGACTATAGCAGATGCAAGGCTTGTTAATGCAGACTTCTTACATTTGGCACAGCGGTGCTCACAAATCATTGATTATTGGACTAAGGTATTCAGGGCTCTAACCGACATGATTGATGATTCTGTGCAGAATACCCATGTTTTAGCTCTCCTCGGATATGTTAAAGGCTTTGCTGTTATTGTTAAGAAGTACACTGCCCTGGCCTTATTGTGGGCAAAGAGACTTATGGTAATCCATTGAAGACATGGCTTCCCCCCACCACCCCCCTAGCCAGCATCCCCTCCTCCACCCCCACCACGACAGCAAAGATTTGAGGACTGGCAGAAAGATATAATGTATTGCAATGAACAAGTTGATGATTACTGGAAACGAATGTCTGCTCAATCCATGCACAAGGATATCTGGGTCCTCATCCAGGCGTATCTTTTTCTGCGTTCAGACTCAGCTCTTGAGACTGAAGGCCCTGCCTTGTGTACCTGACTCTGTCTGACGTTATCTGGTTCTGAGTATATCTGTGCTGCTGAGTGCTGACAACACTATTGACGGGGTTGTCTGGGTGTACCCGGACAACTGTTGATATCTGTGGCTGATTGCAGGTTAGGTTTACTATCAGCAATGAGCTTGATAGTTGTGCTCTCTGCATTGGGTGGTTATTCTTCTGTTTTGTTCAATAATTTCAATAAATAAATTGTTTTCGCTGGTGAGTCCTCGGAGGAGTTCAAGTCACTGTGTGACAGTGATAGGATAATGATACTCACATGGAAGTGATCGAACAAAAAGAGCTTAAGACATCCCAGGAGAAGTTTTGGACACATCAATAGTGTGCAATGATCACTGGACCATACTGGGTACAAGCATTAATCCTGGGAGAATCGCAAGTTTTAAACCAGAATATGACTGCAGAACATGAAACCCTTTATACATTTGCATAAGTGTCCATGTCCGAAAACATGAAGACACATTAGGATTCAGATCCACTAGCATATCAAAGTATTCACGTTGCCATCCAGAAAAGAGGAGATGATGTCATGAAGAGAAGCCAAAATAATGGCGCTCGTGAAGGCCTCAGAGGTCTTAGTGTTTGCCATGGTGACTGCAAAATTCGCTCTGAATACTGGTAGACATGCCCCCTTGTTTAAGGCTGGCATTCCTCAGCCCATTTGCTACATTTCCCTTTGTCCATTTGGGCCGGGTGCCCCTTCTCTCCTACCCTTGCCTATTTGCCTTTTGATGATACTAATTCGGCTTGTTGGCAGATCCTACCACACACCCTGCTAACTTACTAGATGCAGCTGGTTTCGTATTAGATGTATGTTCACAAAGCCTGAGGAAGTGCCCTGAGTTTGGACTCCGCATCACGTACAAATTCCCTGCTACTCAGGGGTCACCTCCTAACCTTTAGTGTACCATATGGCCAAATCTGATGAAGCAGAATACCACTTGTTGCAGAGCACGGGTTACAAATCTTTCTGTTTTTTAAGCACTGAAATGTATTGATAGGAGAGCTAGCACTGTTTTGGATCCTATTCCTCCAAATGGCAAACAGGGCTAAAATTAGACTAGCTATGGTTTAAGCCATCCCGGTCACAATGAACACCTCTATCTGAGAGAAACAAATCTATCTAAGACAGAATATATCTTGCCTAATGGCTGCTGAGTCAACATCATTGGAAGTAAGATGCATACATACAGGTTGTGCCTTTAACAATTTCAAGATGTACAAAATATGGAATTTCAATGAGAAACAAACATGTGTCAGGATGGTAATGTTTTAGGAATCAACAGGTGTTGATCTAATTCTTGGGGTAAGTGATTCTCTAATTGATCGAAGCTGTGTATTCAAAAAGGGGGAGAAGATGAAGAGTTATTCCTGTTACCATTAAGTCTGGAGGGAGTAATTTGGTAAAGTCTTTTTTTTGGGATTTTCTGATCATTCCTCTTTGAAAGATCTATCTTAGCAGGCTCAATTATAAAACTATCTTGTTGAAGAGAGGCCTATGGCTATGGTGGAAAATCTTTGTGTTTCTCTCTTCACTGATGCAGGCCGCAAACCTTGAACATCCATGTTGTCGAAGGTCAAATGGTTGTTCTAATTGGTCCCAGAAGCTGTGTTCACTCCATTCAATATCCAACAAATCTATCCCCTTGACGTACAACACTAAGTGTGTGACTTAACCAAGGGCTAGGTGCCCAAAACCTCGGAAGCATGAGTACTGCCCGACATACCTAGGGTATTACAAGCTTGCATTACTGATCGGTCATTTGCCACAGTCACCTAATGTTTGTTGAAAGTTTCTCTGTAAATTGCAAAATAAAGGACTGGGAAGCTGGGCAAGAAAGGGAAAACGAGCATGGAATTCCACCAAGCCTGGAGAAACCTTCCAACTGAATTTTTACATATTCCCATAATCCCTACTCAGCTTTTTGATATCAAAAGGGACCTCAAGAGTCTGAATAGAATGTAAATATTGCTCAGCTTTAAGGATTTTTTTTTTATTGCACCTGCCTGTTTCCATGAGATTGCCCTGTGGGAAAAACTGCTCCAAGGAAGAAGCAACAATTTCCTCCCGTTATAACGAGCACAAAACTAAGATCTTCTACTCATTAATGAGTGGGAAAACATAAGTATTTTTGTCTCCACTTTCTCTCACTCCCAAAAGGCTAGTGGCATTAGGACCTCACGGCCTTAATAAAGGTGTTGCAAAGAGAATGACACTACTTGTCTGTCCTGCATCATTGTCTCATGCATATCTAATAGTGTATTTAATTTGTTCATTATGAGCGAGCGAGCATCTCTGAAAACATTAATTACTGCAAACCTTTCACTTAAATTATTCTGATTATTTTTATGGAAGCTAATGGATGGGCCATGCATTCTGAGACAGTCACTTGATATTCCAATTTTACAGAATGGAGTTGTAAGGCATTAACTGTGTTGTCTAATATTCTGCATATAGCACCCATCGTGACCAATATTGGTTAGGCTAGAGATGTAAATGGAATATTTGTTAGTCTGTGGGATCAAACCTACCCAAATCCAGGGATTTTGAGAGAAATTGATCATCAAAAGGGAAAATTCAGACTCCTCCTATGTAGGTATGGATCATAATTCTACATCTGATAGACCATTAATAAGGAACTAATTAATTGCATTACATCTCATTCATTCCATCCCAAGCCAAGCTCGCTTCTGAAGGGCACTCTATGGATCCAACATTAATTCCTTGAATTGACTAATCAACTGGCCACATATTGTCTCCCACAGCTTTGGATAAACAGAGATTAACAAATATAACATCCTATTATGTCCCTGAATACACTTTTTCTCCACTCTGTAGTTAATCAGCTTTGTCTCACTATGTCTGCTGTGTGTACCTAGCACGTACTGGTCACACGATCGCGAGGCAGGCTGGCTCTGACAACTCCTGCAAGCAGAAGCTGCCTTCAAAGCATGCATTGCCGTATGCTTCAATAACCCGTGATGGTGAGTAAGTTCTCTGTTTCTCGTACCTTGATGACGTGATCGTTATTTCTTGCTTCATCTGAATAATCGCTCTGTATTAGGGCATGGCACAGCTTCTCTGTCGACCACCTAATCTGCGGTTTTGGCGAGCTTTTTGAATATGTTCCTCTGCAGGGCCTTCGGTCTCTTCTGCGGCTGTGTACGGGATGGAGCAGGACTTTGACTCCACATGTGCCAGTCACAGAGGGCGCGGACGGCAGATGATGAAGCATGACACCAGGTGGTGTGTGAGGCCAGTCCTTCACTTTTTGTGTGATGTCCACACACACACTCACAACTGAACCTTGAGAACCTTCGGTCACAATACCGGGAGCGGCCCCATTTGTGTTTAACAGTTTACTAGTCACAGACCACTCTGCATCAATTCTTGGTGCACGCAGCACGCACTAGCAGTTTGCCGTGCTGTTGCAAATTCGCAGGGAAAGCTGACTTGTCTTTTCGGGCACGTATACCCTACTCATCACCAGCTGTAGTATCTTCCCCAGTCCAGAAGCATGCAGATGAATTATGCAGCAAGGAAGCTGCAGTCAAGCATTACTTCATTCTTCAGCACACACTCACACTCTGCGCATTACATCATACTTCACCTTAACCACATTCTAACACCTCCCCGAATATTACATACTTCCTGTTCAGAGTCTGCCCAGAACAATAAGTGTCCTAGTGTGCATAATATCAATATGCTACAAATGCAAAAAGGTCTATTTGGGCGGGCAGGTAGACCTGTCTCCGGGATGTAAAAACTGTGACAAGGAAGGCGGATGAGGTTGTAGCTGTCATTTACTGGCAGATAGGGAGAGAGAGTAAGCTTAGGATTTTATTTCCTTGAGGTGCCTAAGCATTAGACAATGATAAGCGGAAATTTATATTAGAATATTAAACTGGCTCCGCCTACATATGTTGAATTAGATTTGATGACTTAATAGTAAAACAAAATGCATTATAAGAGAGTTGGGATACTCGCCTTTCACAGAAAGCTATTAAATGTCAGTTTCTAGTGTCCAGAATATTCATAAAACCCACATTTCCAGGGAGAAGAAGATGTCAACAATACAACGAGGAGTAAACAAGCATTTACCATTTTTAAAAGGTTCCAATTCATATTTAGCAGCATTTATTTCCCCTTGATTATCTGATTAATTGCTTCACCGTGTGTGTAGTCTAGGGATTCAATATAACTTATAGGTTTTCGAACAGATCACTTAGCAAAAGTACTATTGATTTTACTTACGCGATGTTTTCGAAGCAAGAAGAGTGACTTTACCACCAGCAAGGAAGTGGAATCCTAGTACATTAACCTGGTCATCGTCAGATTGATCTGCAAAATCTACAGGGAGGGTGAAAGATAATACACAGCTTAGAATTTCACATTTCATTTAGAAAAAGAAGTACTTAAGCCACAAATCAGGTTACCTTTAGCAGATATGATCTGCTCGTATTTATCAAAGTGGTTACTTGAATGTTTGGCAGTGTGCTGGCCAACATCACAGGGCACAAGGCTATGGTGTAGCATGCAGGACCTCTCAGGTTACTTTCTAAGTACCTGCAAGCACTGCCTGCTGGCTGCCTAGACGCACCAGTCTGAGAAGCCAAGGATAGAATGGCAGCAGAGAGAGAGAAAGGATAGGCAGAGGGAGAGGGAGAGGGAGAGGATGTGGAGTAACAGGCCAGAGCTACCTACTTTGGCACTGGGGAACCAAGTTATAGTCTCGGCATCGGCTCAACATCCTGTGATTCTGGACAAATCACACAATCACCCCGTGCCTACCCAAAAAATTGTGTCCTTGTGGAATGTAACTGGTGCTCAAGTAAAGCTCCAATTACCTTTGTCGATGCTGCTCTATATAAAACCTGAAGAACAATCTCGGGTTTTGGCTATATGGCAGCAAGGCCAAGCCTCATATTATCCAAAATACAAGAACGGTGCCAATGCTGCACTTAACTCTATTAGAGATTGGACCATGAACTGAATGAAACAGTTTCACTAACAACCACTTTTTCCGTTGGGTTTAATCCAAAATATTTCCATACATGTGGAGAGGTGTGGCTCACTGGTTAGAGGCGGCAGATCCGCAAGCAGAGAATCGGCCAGGGACCAGGGTTCAATTCCCGACGCGGCAGGGTCGTGGACCAGGGTCAAAACGGACTCGATAATTCTCGCCTCGGTACCTACTCTAACCAGGAACACACTCGGCAACTCTGGGCATTAGCTTGCCTCATCTCCACAACGGCCCCCCACATTCGCCGGGGATGCCTGGTTTCACCTTGGAGATACCCAGGAGGGACCATCTCACAGGGATAGCCAGGACGGGTTCCCCAGCGGTCTACAGCGCCACGACGCCTCAGGGCAGCAGTGCGCTTTACAAGACACATACATTTACATTTACATTACATTTATCTTTTCTCTGTTAACAAAACATGATTTCGGCATAATGATTTTGACTTATCAAAAGAGAGGAAAAAAAACATTACAACATTAATATCCACATTTATATAAACTGATTTTTTAACATTAGCGCGACACCACCACTTACATACAACAGTCACCCATATATACTCATCAAACACACTCATCAAACGTGCTCAGTAGACATTGTTTATGACAGAGAAAATAATTAAATGCAGTAAATGGACATAGGGCCATCAAAAAGCATAAATTAACACAGTTATGATACACTGCATTCTATTGTGTAGAAATGATTGGCCAGAAGCGAAAAGGTCTACGCGTTTCGAATCCCTTCACATGTGGGGATTCTCATCAGGACCAACACTTGCTGCAGCTGAATGTTTGCAAGAGAAACTTTCAAAGTCCGGACAGACCTGAACTCCATTCCAACCATAATGGCACCGTACACCCGGAATGAGGAGTTATGATTTATCATGATCTTCTCGAGAGCCCACATAAATAATTACAAAGGTCAAACCTTGCACCAAAGGCTCGGTCATTGCTGGACTAGTAACACAGCAGTTCAAAGACTTTTCAGACTCTGACGCCATAGGAAGAAACCAGTATTTCGACATCACAACAGCTTGACAAGTCATTTGACGGTTTTAGAAATAACTTTGAAAGTTTCTCTTGCAAACATTCAGCTGCAGCAAGTGTTGGACCTTTTCGATTCTGGCCAATCATTTCTACACAATACAATGCAGTGTATCATAACTGTGTTAATTTATGCTTTTTGATGGCCCTATGTCCATTTACTGCATTTAATTATTTTCTCTGTCATAAACAATGTCTACTGAGCACGTTTGATGAGTGTGTTTGATGAGTATATATGGGTGACTGTTGTATGTAAGTGGTGGTGTCGCGCTAATGTTCAAGAATCAGTATATATAAATGTGGATATTAATGTTGTAATGTTTTTTTTTCCTCTCTTTTGATATGTCAAAATCATTATGCCGAAATCATGTTTTGTTAACAGAGAAAAGATAAATGTAATGTATGAAAATATTTTGGATTAAACCCAACGGAAAAAGTGGTTGTTAGTGAAACTGTTTCATTCAGTTCATGGTCCAATCTCTAATAGAGTTAAGAGCAGCATTGGCACCGTTCTTGCTCTATATAAAACAGCAAAAAAAGAGGGAACATTAGACCCATTACCGTCATGGTAATTCATAGTCATTGTATTGTATTGTATTGTAATTGCATTTATATAGTGTTTACTACCCCTGACGAGGTGTCGAAGTGCTTTTTCGGTGAGTAGCATGCTACTCCGGAACCCATAAAGGATTAGTGTTGAATTAGTATAGTGAAATATGAAAGTAATTTGAGTGGTGGGTATGTAAGTCAGTTATTTCGATTCAGAAGGATAGTGGAGGGATAGAATAGGGAAAAAAGTTTGCATCTATATAGTGCTTGTTACCCCTGATGGAGTGTTGAAATACTGCTTTGGCGAGTAGTTACTACTCCAGAACCCATCAAGGATTAGTGGTGAATTAGTATAGTGAAATATGAAAGTAATTTGAGGTGTGGATATTAGTCAGGTATTTGGATTGAGAAGGATAGCGGAGAGATAGAAGATGGAAAAAGGTTTTCATCTTATTGCGCTTGTTACCCCCGATGAGGTGTTGAAGCGCTTTTTCCGCGAGTAGCACTCTACTCTGGAACCTATAAAGGATTAGTATAGTGAAACATGAGTGGACATGTTAGTCTATTATTTGAATTGAAAAAGATAGTGGATAGATAGAAAAACGAAGGATTTAGACTTTTATTTTTCTATATTTTCTTTTGTTTGTTTTGGAGGCCATAGCAATAGGAAGAGGTGTGGGATGAGTAAAAGGGATGTGGAGGGGAAGAGTCAGAGGGAATGGTTTGGAAAGACTTGTTTTGGGGGATCAGTATAGCAAAAGAGGTAGGAGATGATGCAATGAGGGGTAGAGTAGGGAAGAGTCAAGAAAGGGTTATTTAGGTGTTCATAATAGTTGTATGGGGTTTGGGATGAATAAGAGAGTGGAGGCTGAGGATATATTGATAGAGGTATAGGGTGAGAAATAGGGTAGTGCATTGGATATGCTGAATTAGAAGAAAAGTAATACATATATAGATCCATAAGTCTATGTAAAATATATAGATGCATAAAGGAAGTAAGTATATGTAGATTAAAGGTATTGATAGAGTTATAGGGTGAGAAATAGGGTTGTGCATTGGTAAGAGTAGTAGAGAGAGGTTTGAGATAAGTCAGAGAGTATAGGTAGAAGATATATTGAGAGCGGAATAGGGTGAGAAATAGGGAAGTGCATTGGATATCCTGAATTAGCAGAAAAGTAATAAATATATAGATTCATGTACATGGCATTGAGATGAGTCAGAGAGTTGAGGTAGAGGATATATTGAGAGAGGTATCGGGTGTGAAATAGGGAAGTGCATTGGATATGCTGAATGAGCAGAAAAGTAATACATACATAGATCCAAGTACATGGAAGGTATGTAGATGCATAAAGCAACTAAGTATATATAGATTAAAAATGCATTAAATAAATTCCTGCATTCAAATGTTGCTGTACTTAAAAACATTGCACTCTCCGTTTAACAAGGAGATGGATGTAATGATGTTCAGCTGGCTTGACTCGATGAATAAAAAGGGTCAGAACATGATGTTGCATTTCCCCAGGTTTTAACATGGCAGTCCAGAAAACAAGTTGATTATTAAATGAGGTTGGCTGAAGTGAGTCAAAGTGGCTCAAGAGATGCTAGTTCAAGCCAGATTAAAAGTGGTACCATGACAAAACTCATTTTGTCACAGACCAAAGGGGCCAGTGCCTAAAGCAGTGGAAAGATTTTGAGAATGGAGTGCCACTCTTGCTCTTACTGCTGGTAGCCATTTACTTCTCCAGCAATGTAAGGAACAGGGTTATTGGTTGAGGGCAGTGGAAGCCCCACTCAGGCAACAATCACAATCCTTGTCAGGGTGAACCACAATTCTCACTTAAATAACCTGTGCTTAACTCTCTGGTAGCTTGGCACAAAACTAGTCATTTGTGTAAAGTATTTCTGCAGCACACAAACAGTAATAAAGTGAAAACACAACACAAGAAAAATCCCAACCCAGTTAAAAAACAGAGTAAATTATAATGACTAAAACAACACCAGAATGACAAACATCCTATCAGTAGAACCAGAGATATTCAGTCTAAAGATTTAGGTTGATAGAGCCTAAGAGCTAAAAGTGCCACTCGTGGTCATCTGGGGCCGTTTTTATAGAAAGTGCCCCGGGAGTGCAACTGGCATGTACATCCACTATGCGTTCCTCAGGGCACTTTGGCATTACTTAAGGGGCCACATAAGCTTGCGCACATGTAGCGCCAGAGCAATCGAGAAAGGGCGTTCCCTCATTTGCATGGGGGCGTGGCACCATGCAAATGAGGGAATAATTTTGCTTCTGCGCCCATGCTTTATTTACCGGTGTGAGAGCAGAGGCAAACATGCCCTTAGAAGGCGCACTGAATTGTGCCACAATAAAGTCATTGCATCACCTGAGGGCAGCCCTCTCGAGAGGTGAAAGTCACTCACTGCACCCACCTGCAAGGTGATCTCAAATCCCTTTTGAAAAGTGCAGGCACGGAGAAACACAGAGCAGCTTTTAAGAAGCTGTTCCGTTTTTCACTGGGGACAACGCAAGCTTGCGGCTGCCCTGAGGGCAGCGCATCTTTCATAATAGGGCTAACTTTCCCTGTTTGCACCCGTCGCACCTGCTTAAAGATGCATGGTGATGCAAACAGGAGAAGTGTGCCCTTTTAGTAATACAGGCCCTGGTCGAGTTAGCCTGAGGGAAAGTCACAAGTTTATGCCGACCAAGATGAAACATGGTCCAGATGGACGGGGCGGAAGGGCTGGGCATTAAGCTTAATCTTACCTCATACTGCCTGATAGTGATAGTGGTGTACCGCCCCCCCAACCTTCACCTTTGTTTAATGATTTATTCTTTGAAATTATGAGTGATCTCCGGACCAGATATCAACATATCTTGGTTCTCGGAGATTTTAATTATCACTGGGATGTATTGCCAAGGTGCGGCCAGCAGACTGGACGATGATTTGTCGTCCTTAGGACTGCAGCAAGTTGTGAAATCCCCCACACATGAGAAGGGCCACATCTTAGATCTGATTTGGACTACGTCGGTGGCCGATTTGCGGGCCGATTGTACTCCCTGCAGCTGGTCCGATCATCTATTGGTCAGCCTTCTGCTCCCTTTTGAGAACCGCCCTAAGCTAGCGCCAGTGGGGTGGAAGTCATTTTGGAACTGGAAGGCTTTAGATCCTACCACCTTAGAAGACGCCCTGAGGATGACGTCAGCACTCAGGCCAGGGTCTACAGACGCAGATTTGGCATCGGCAGAGTTCTCTACCTGGCTGACGACAGCCATAGACGCAGTCATCCACATCCAGAGTACCAAGTCTCTTTACAAAACTGCTAGAGTCCCATTGTACACTTGTGAGCTTAAATGAGAAAAACAGGTCCTCCGTCGGGCGGAACGACTTTGGAGGAAATCACTAGCCCCAGGCGATAAGGAGAGTTTTAAATCCAAATTAGCCCATTATAAGGACTCCCTTATCAGAACTAAATCAGCTTTTTATGAAGACAGGATTTGTAAGGCTAGTAATACGCAAAAAGAGCCCTTCATTATTCTTAAAGAATTGAGTAGGTTGCCCGAACAGAAACCAACTTCCACTCAAGCCGACTGTGACAAAATCCAGAACTATTTCTTAACTAAAGTTGAAGATATTATTTTGGCTGTTAAAAACACATGTGTCGCTCCGTGCCCATTACCAGTGGTGGAGGTGCCCTTCGATCCACCAAAGACCCCTTTCGCTCAGCTCCCGCTGCTTGAACCAGGGGCCCTTGCCCGGATAGTGTCTAAGGTGAAGTCAGGGTCCCCGGAAGACTTCTGCCCCCCTAGAGTGTTCAAAACGCTTTTCCCCCTGGTCGAGACCGAGGTCCTAGCCGTTTTGAACCTATCCCTTAGTTCCGGACTGGTTCCCCGGAAGTTCAAGAGAGCTATAGTACTCCCACTGCTGAAGAAAGCAGGTGCTGACGCAAAAAATCTGAAGAACTTTCGCCCCATTTCTCAACCTCCGTTCCTGGCTAAAGTCCTTGAACAGCATGTGCTCAGAGCTCTGACATCGTATACCGAGCAACACAACCTATTGCATCATTGGCAAGCAGGGTTCCGTGCACATAACAGCACCGAGCTGGTTATGCTTTCAGTTTTGGACGACCTGCGGCTTGCAGCTGACCGAAGGGCATACTCTGCTCTGATCCTGCTTGATCTCTCAGCCGCCTTTGATACGGTGAATCATGGGCGACTACTTTCCTGTATGCAGCGGCTGGGAGTTACAGGTACGGCTCTCCAGTGGTTTTCTTCCTTTCTGGAAGACCGCCAGCAGAAGGTCCAGCTAGGGGCTCTTACGTCCAAGCAGGGCTCCTTGCCTCGGCGCTGTCCCCCCTGCTTTTCAACATCTATCTCCAACCCTTGATTGAGTCCCTGGCTAGGTTAGACTGTCAGGTGTTTAATTATGCGGACGATACTCAGTTAATAGTTCGCATCAACCACTCTTGTGATTCACAACAGAATGTTCAGAACGTCCTCAGGTACACCATGAATTGGATGACTCTGAACTCGTTAAAAGTAAACCCTGACAAAACTGAAGTCTTGGTACTCTTCCCAGACTCCTCCCCTTGGTCTGATCTGTTCTGGCCTCAAGAGCTGGGCCCTACCCCCACTCCAGTACCTACCGTGAAGAGCCTAGGGATTATATTAGATTCCGGTGTGACAATGAAGAACCAGGTTTCCGCTGTGGTGGGAAGCTGTGTCGGATTACTGCGTCAGCTCCGGAAATTATCGGCCCTTTTATCATTCACTACCATGCAAACGGTGGTAACTGCCTTGGTATTGTCTCGGCTTGATTATGGAAATACAGTCTATATTGGGCTCCCTGGATCACTTCTGAGGAAACTCCAGGTAGTCATGAACGACACGGCTAGATTGATTTTTAAGCTGCCTCGCAAAACACATGCCACCCCTTTGCTGCAGCAGTTGCACTGGCTCCCTATTAAACAAAGGGTATGCTTCAAGGGCTTGTGTATTGCTCATAAGTCCCTATTCGGCGAAGCCCCTAATTATATCAAAGACCGTCTGAAGCCCTACATCCCCGGTCGCCACCTTCGTTCTTCGCAGGCCAGTCTTCTTACTTGCCCCCGCTTCAACTTATCGACACTTGGGGGTCGTGCCTTTTCTGTCTGTGTCCCGCAGCTGTGGAACAAACTCCCTGAGGTGCTTCGAAAGGACACACATCTACTCTCATTTCGGAGGAGGCTGAAGACCATGCTATTCTCGGAGGCCTTTGCGTAGGCTTACGGGATGGGGCCATGTTCAGAGTGTTACCTTGATTGTCTGTTGTCTAAAGTAAGCGCTTAGTGACCTTGGGTGATTAGCGCTATGTAAATTACAACAAACATAAACATAAACATACAGGGACTGAGTTAATCAACTGAAAAAAGTAACCTTCTCAAAGTTTGGCATTAAGAGTTCCGTTGGTGATTGAGAGGCCACGAGGAGCAGGGTCGCTGCTGTAGCCAGAAGAGCAGATCTGGAGTCTTGAATGGTCATTACTGTAGCACGAACAACCAGTCAGACGTTGCAGATGGTCATTGATGGATCTTCACGTTGGCAGTCCTTGCAGGCTGTCTTGCTGTAGTGTGAAGTGAGTTCTCACACTGCGAGTTGTCGCTGGTGGTCACCGTAGTGAGAAGAGTTGGGTTCACAGAAGCTTCGTGTTGGCGATCATCGCGGGTGGCAACGTCTTGGCATGAACGGGTCCGTTCGCGATTGCCAAGAGTCCAAAACTTCAGGATTTCTCACTTCCTAGAAGAGGAGTGCACTCTGATGCCAGCCAAGGGTCCAGGACCTGGGGAGGCACGTCTTGGGGATCAGGGTCACACTCTACCAGAGGCCAGCAGGGCTCAAGCAACTCCAGCTACTGGTCATCAAGACAGGTGCAGTGCAGCAAGTCAGCTAGGTAGTTGCAGGGAAGTCTCTGGAACATGTTGTGTCCCTGTAGCTCAAAACAGGTCAGTAAACTGACCGTTGGAGTCACTCAGCAAGCCTGAGAAGATGGGAGTAGGACCAGTCTTCCTTCTCAGAGATCAGGGCAGGCCTCAAGAAGCAGTACATTCTTCTGGGGCAACAAGGCAGACCTCAAGCAGCAGGGCAGTACTCTGGGGAACAACGCAGTCTTTCCTTTGTAATGTCCACAGGTTCAGAAGTGTGCTGAAGAGTTGTTCTGAAGCTCTAATATTTATACCTGGTGGCAACCTTTGGAGTGGGGGAATCTTCTACAATACCCCCATATCTGGTTCTGGAAAGTTCTTCCATTCCACTATCAAGGATCCAAGAAGTCTGGAATGACAAACAATTAGTGTAGAGTTCCTTTGTGTGTGTGCTGGAGGGAGCCCTTAGACATGCAAGTGCGGCAGGGCACAGCTCCACCTCTAGCACTCCAGGCAGGACAGCCCATCCCGACTACTCTCAGTCCTCTTTGTCTCACTGTCTGGCAGAAATACACAAACCCCAACAGTAGTGCTATTCACAGTCATGTGACCCATGACACTGGCAGCAGGCACCAAACCGTTAGGGCTAGAAAATACCAACCCTCTAAAAGTTGCATTATCAGAATTTGTGCCTTAAAATCTGACTCTCCCATTAAAGACTATTTATTTTAAACTACAACTCATTTGAGTCCAAGCCTGATATTTCAACCTGCTCCCAATAAAATTTTGCAGCACGTATTAAATGTAATAAGGTAACCCAATGTTATCTATCAAATGGGAGCGGTAAGTCATACAGCAGAGAAAAACAAATGTAGGAGTTTTCCACTATTGGGACATGTAAACTTGAAAACACATGTCCTACATTTTAAATACAATGCATCCTGTCCTATGGGCTGTTCAGGGCCTACCTTAGGGGTGACTTTTACATATTAAAAAGGAAGGTTTAAGCCTGGCACAAGGTTTATTTTTCCAGGTCAAAATGGCAGCTTAAAACTGCACTACAAGCTGCAGTGGCAGGCCAGAGACAGGTTTTGAAGTGCTACTAAGTGGATGGCACAATGAGTGCTGCAGGACCACTAATAGCATTTAGTGTCCAGGCCCTGGGTTCCACACGTATTACCATATACCAGGGACTTATAAGTAAATTAAATGTGCAATCAGATGTAGGCCAATTTTACCGCATTTTAGGGAGAGAGCACAAGAACATTAGCACTGGTTAGCAGTTATAAAAGGCACAGAGACCTAATGGCAATAAAAAAGAATTCAAAGAATAAGAGGGGTAAAGGCAACACATTTGGGGATGATCATGCAGGTCAGGCCAAGTCCAACAAGCAAGAATTGTGAATCTAAGCAGCTCTGCATGTATAAGAATACACTGTAGATTTCAAGGAAATGTATGCTGTTATATGTCAAAGCTTTGGCCAGGTGTGGCAGGCTGTCCCAATGTCAACTGACTGTTTCTGAGGGGAGAGGTATCTAGAGGTGGGAGAAGGAATAATACCCCTTGTTCTATATTGTTTCTCTTTTTTTTATTTCAAATTGTTTTAATTGATTTTACAAAAAGAATAACACAAAATAAATATACAGTGAAAGTGACCTAAATAACAACAATATCATTAACATATGATGAGATCAAGGAAAAATTACAAAAGGAGAAAAAGACAGCAAATAATACAGGTGTGTTGTAATAGGAAACGCAGCTATGTTCGAAAGGCATCAGAAGGCTATGAATATCACAGACTCCAAATTAGTTATAATAAATTACAGGTAACCCCTGGAGGGCTATGAATAACATAATCTACGTATAATCCGTGATACATTACAGGCGTACGAGAGAGGACATAGTAAATTCACAGCGAAACCCTACATTATGTTAAAGTCGAAGAACATTCAATAAAATATGGTTAAAGCTCGAAAGCATAGGTTGTCAAGTACGTTCTATATTAATGATTAATGAGAACGGGCTGTGGGATTTCACTTTGAGGGGTGAGTGGAAGAAAGGGATGTTATAAAGAACAAGCCTGCTTCAGTTAAGCAGTGGTGGATGATGGGAAGGCATGAATGCCATAGACAGTGCAATGGTAAACCTTATAGTTTGGATGGGATTTGGCATTGTATCTGAAATAATAGCTCATAATAATACAATAGCCTTGAGGTGTGTATTCCTATTCTGGAATTAAAGTGGAATACTTAAAGTTTTATAGGCTAACTTGACAAAGTAGAAATTGGCTTTAACGAAAATCACACAGAATAAAACTCACGCACAGTGTCATCTTCTACAGTACACACTGCATTAGAAGCCTTAAATGAGGGGGCTGACAGGGAGGTAAACAGTGCTTAATTTGAGCCAATGGTTTCTGGTGCTCAGCACCGGCACTTAATCATCAACACCTGTGCTTTTCATGAGCACCAGTTAAGGATACATACATTTGTGGTAGGTAGGGGGAGGTTATGTGATTTGCCCAGAATCACAGGATATTGAGCCGACACTGAGCCGCGTACCTGGTTCCCCAGCTCGAAAGTCGGCAGCGCTAGCCAGTACACCACATCCTCTACCTACTTTCATCATTAGTAATTGGTTCTGCTTTAGGCAGCGCTAACAGAAGAAATGGGATGCTGCAAGCTGCCTCCTGACGAGCGCCCCAGCACTTATGTTTTTACAAATTAACTACTGGAGGTAAAGATTGTTCATGGTCTACTTTAAACACAAAAGTCCAGGGTTATCTAAGACCAGGGACATCGCCAACTTTCCTTGTGAACTGGGAGTGGAATATTAACAAGTTATTTTACATGAGATGGGTCCGGGGACTCCTCATTTTTGATATGATTCATTTTAACACCAAATGCCTGGCATTCGACACTGATGTTTAGTGGATTCTAGTCTATCGCTATTTTCTTTCTTGCAACCTTTGTTAAATCAGTTGTCTGAGGGAGAAGGGAATACAGAGTCAGGCAGGAAACAGTTACAAGTACACTGAATAAACAATGCAGCAGACATGTTTTAAACAGTACAAAAATTTCCCCTATATATGATGGAAGGAAAAAAAACAGGGAGGGTGTGGAAAAAAAGTGGGGTAGAGATTATTGGGAATAATGAGATGCAGTGAGTAAGATAAGGCAACAGTCCCTAGCCTTCTAGCAAAAAACGGATTACATCTCTATTAATCGACCAGATAGAAACTATGTGCACTTCAATAACTAATAGGACCATTGCCATAAGGTGATTTTAACAACTATTTCTTTCAAATCCAGAAAACAATGATAAAGACACCGTTGACTCCATCTACTCAATCCTTTAACCTATTTTTAAAACAAGAAAGCAAACCTGGCATGGTAAACAGATTGCACAACACTCCAAGGTCCTGACTTTTGACATCTCAATGGTAGACAGGCAAGCGATAAACCCGCACAATGTATTTTTGTTGGTACAGATAAAAAATATATCATTGACTTTACTCTTCTAAACATCACTGAATTTGTCAAACTACTGGTTTTAAAATTGCAAACAGAACTGAAACCAATCATTACCATCATCTGATTATATTGCATCATAAAACCTAGGTTTTGAGAACAGATAATAGAGGATAGAATTACAGTGGTAAAAGGCAAACTAATAGTGTGGAATGCCTCATTTAACAAGAAACCATTAAAACTATGAAATCGACAATTCATTATGAAATTTATTCATTTCACTAACAGCGGGACTATTGATTGTAGTTTGTACTCTATGTTTTAAACAGATATAGAAGTTCCTTTCTGGTAAATCGTATTCCCTCCGTACCGACATGAAAATACAGAAAGTCAGTTTCTGTATTTTCCTATTGGTACGGATGGAATTAGATAAGATAATATCCAGTACTATTTAAACCCTTAAAAAAGGCCTTTAGGAGAAAAAAAAACTTAAAAAGGTTTAAAAAGGGAAATTGCTAAAACTTAAATTTACAAATAAGGTCTTCATGTGGATGGAAATAGACATCTATAATTATAAGAAATACACGCAAAGTTTGGTCTATAATCGGCCTAGGTGTAAACTCAAATAAAAAGTTGTGAATATCATACATAATCTGGAAAGTTTACCTATCCAATTTGTATGGCAGTAATAGTTCAACTTCATTAACTCTGCATTTAACTTCTGAAAGTGACAGTGAGATGTTTGACTTCAGAACAAGCAACCAAACATCTCATTTTAGAAATCAATACTACTCCTGCACCCAGTAAGAATGAATTGTCAACAGCTATCATAAAGCTAAATGCTGAGCGCTTGTGCCTCCCGTTGGCCCCCATTTTATAATACGGAACTAAAACTTTGCCAGCTTTTACCATCATGAAAAGACTATATGTTAGCTAATTTTTAAAGGAGAAATTAAAGATATACCAGGCAGCTGCAGGTTGTTTGTCTTACTTGACGCATATCTGAGCATTTTTGCTAAACATCTCCACTCATATCTGGAAGACTAGGTAGAAAGAGCTTTACATCTTAACTGTCCATCAGATGGGCCTCAGACCTTTGATAATACTGTTATTTTCTCCATTTTGGCTCAAAAAGAAAACGTATCTAAATCTAGGAATCTCTTTAACTGAGTTATAGATTTTCCGACAGCAATTGAGAAGGTCACCAACTTGGTTAAAAAAAACTCTGAATGAATACTGTCTGACCAAAACTTAAGTACA
The DNA here is from genome assembly GCF_964204655.1 of Triturus cristatus. NCBI lineage: Eukaryota > Metazoa > Chordata > Amphibia > Caudata > Salamandridae > Triturus > Triturus cristatus. The sequence continues at coordinate 498,057,750 of NC_140588.1, forward strand.
CTCCTATTAAGTGTTAATATTCCAACTCTGAGAGATTTACCAAAAATGAAAAGAATGGATCAAACTGTTTTAAACAAGAAGACAATCACTAATATAAAAAACAGTAACTATATGGCAGGTACCTAAGCTATGCAATGTCAACCATACTTCGGGTTTAATACTACTACTAAAGTAAAGAAAACCTTTTAACAGTTTAGAACACTTTACATTCCTTCCACTCAATTTGAAGATTCTTGGAACTGATTGTCTCAAGATAATACATCCCGTTGTCTATGTAATACCGCCTTGGCACCAATTGAGCACATATTCTGCTCATGCCCAGAACTATTCGATACACTTAGGAAATCCTTTAGGTCGATCTTTCGTGCTGAAGGAATTAGAACAATTTCAGAAGCTATTGTATTTTGTTTTAGAAGTACAGCTCCTAAAAACATTAGACACATAAAAACATTTATAGATATGGTTTTAAAGTATATTGAGTTACATCGTTCAACTATTCTCTTTTTAGAGAATTAAGTTTTATATACTTTTTTTCTGTATTTATTGCATTCAGTTTTAATGAAAACTTAAATAATTAAACAATGTAATTACCAGTTCCTAGTTGTGGATGGATGGGTCAGGTCGGACACATGCCCACAGACTCTGCTGGGCCATATATATGGGAGAGAGCAGCTAGATAAGATTCTAGTCTATATCGATGACAGAGGTGAGGGAAAGACTCAGGAGATATCCTCTGTAGGAGCTTTTTAAAGCATGCATTAATCACAGGGAGAGTTGGTTAATTTAGTTATTTATATCTGCTAATAAATGGCACTGATGGATTTAAAAAGTGATTGTGCTTGTTTTAGATTAGAGAATCACACTTATAATTTTTTGTGTTGCTAATATAAGGATTGTGATGGTACTCCATCTCTCAAAAACCATAGGTGCTGCCTACTTATGATGCCCAAAAACCTCTTTACCACAAAAATGCTTGTATGTACACAGCACCTACGCATAAGCTCCTTAGGACTGTTCAGGCAAATATGGCGCGTCGACTGGACACAGTCTCTATTGTTTTGAAGATCAAGTTTACGCCATTTAGTATTGACGAAACTTAGTAAACATGTGATTACAGATTATTGATGACCATATACAACAGCAGTAACATACAAAGCCATTGCTACGTTGCTCCCATAGTTCTTTTCTGAAATTCTACTAAGAGATCCGGTTGAAGTCACCATCTTTCATGTGCCAAGTAGCTCAGAGAATAGGATACGTCCCTGGTTTGACACCTCACATTAATCAAGAATAACTGGCAGCAACTAAATGTAATTTTCTTTTATTATTAGAAGACCTGTGTATAACTCAAGATTATCCTTTGTTTTTTATTAATTTATACTTTTTTTTTTAACATAAGTTAATATCTTGCTACCTTACTTGCGTATTACTTCACTTTAACGTTTTTTTTCCAGTGAATTTCTTTAGTTTTTTTAACATAAAGTAATATCTTAGCGCAATACATGTGTGGCAAACCTACCACTGTGCACAGCCTTCGACCATACACAGCGAGGGTTTGGCTGCAGGGGCTCACCTGCAGGCAGGCCCAGAGCCGCACCCCACACAAGTGGCCCATTAGTGGTCAACCACCCAAGAAACCCCACCAGACATACTTCCTTGTGTTTTTTTTTAATTGTTTTCCGGATCCGACAGGACTCCTGTGGGAGTCATGGGCTGCGCTGGTTCCTGTAGCACTTCCGCAGGATCCAAAAAGGCACCCTGACTACTGCAGGAATCCCGTGAGATTGCAGCACCCCATAAAATGTTTTTTTTTTTCATCTGACCCCTGGAGACACTCTCCACAAGGTCCAAGGGGTCAGGGTAATACGGCTCTGCTCACCTATTCTTTTTTTTGATAATTTGCAGGACATGATGACAAAGTCCTTGAGTTATGTAATGACGGCTGCAAACATTTTCTCCAGGTTGCGGTCAGTCAATCACAGCACAAGCTCCATATGGCCCATTTCGCTCCTGCAGGAAAAAAACACCCTCTCAGCCCATCGTAACGCTTTTTTCATTTAATTTGAGGTCCAAAGGACCCACCGTTCAGATATCTCTATTTTGTAATCTTAATTTTTCAAACACTACTGGACAGATTTACCCCAAATTATAAAGATCTAAGTAAACATCACGCTTTCTGCCAAATTTTGTGCAATTCTGTTCAATCATTTTCTCTGTATCTTTCTTTAATTATTCCTATCAAACGAACTGCATGGGGACAACTCCTTTTTCTCGGCCACCTCCTGATGAATCACCCTGAAATTTTCCGGTAAGGAGCCGAGGAGATGGATAAACCATTTTGGGGGGAAAGTTTCATGAAGATTTGTCACGCGGTGCCAAAGTTATTTGTAAAACAAAAACTTTCTTCCTATGGAAACTCTGTCTCACATATAGCTACGACGTGGCTACCACCACTGCGTAATATTATATTTTATATATATATATATATATATTATATCAAAACAATACCCTTTCAGACAGAGTGCCGAATAAATTATGCACAAAAGAAGGTGAGAACTCTGGGTAGTTCCCAAGTTTCGGTGGAGAGCAGCTACTGTATAGGGCACCCTACCACACCAGAAACACTCACCTCAAATGTCCGCTTTTCTAAAAAAGTTTTTAAGGATAGGACTAGCAGAGTGCCATCCACGCCAAGCTGTAAAATGACAAAAACCTTTTACCACTCCAGGCAAAGTATTACAGCTTTAGTTTGGTAAAATACCTTCCAAGCCATTCTGGAATGAATAAAAGCAACCCCTGACACGTGTTTCGCTATCAATATAGCTCTTCAGAGAGGTTTAGCTTTGTCTGGACACACAGGAACATCCAGTATTAGACAAAACAATATTCTTTCAAGCATAGAGTGCCACATAAATTATGCAATAAAGGAGAGAACTCTGGGTAGTTCCCAGGTTTAGGTGGAGTCCAGCTCGTGTATAGAGCGCCCTACAAAACCAGCGACACTTTGAATTTACTCACATCAATTGCTCGCTTTTCCTTCAACGTTTTTAAGCATAGAATTTGTACATTGCCATCCAATCCTAGAAATGTACAAAGTCTTTTGTCATTCCTATAAGAAAGTCTTTATGCAAAGGATGAGCAAGGTGCCATCCATGACAGACTGTAAAATGACAAAAGCCTTTTACCACTCCAGGCACAGTATTAGAGCTTTGGACTGGTAAAAATACCATCCAAGCCAGCCTGGAATGAACAAAAGCAACCCCTGACACATGTTTCGCTATCAATATAGCTCTTCAGAGGGGTTTAGCTTTGTGCAGACACAAGAAAGTGCCCAGTATAAGTCAAAACAAAACCTTTTCAGGCATAGAGTGCTGCATAAATTATTCAAAAAATAAGGAGCGAACTCTGGGTAGTTCCTAGGTTTAGGTGGAGAGCAGCGCCTTTATAGAGCACCCTATAGCATCAGTGACACTCTGAATTTACTCACCTCAAATGTCTGCTTTTCTATCAAAGTTTTTAAGCATCGAATTAGCAAATGGCCATCCATGCCGAGATAGAAATGGACAAAGTCTTTTGCCATTCCTACAGAAAAGGGTAGGGTGCTCTATACAGGAGCTGCTATCCACCTAAACGTGGGAACAACCCAGAGTATGTATGTATGTATATGTAGGATATATATATTGAAAGGCCCCTTCCTAATAGTGTTAGTATATTGCAAAAGCCATTTTAGCGGTGCAAACGGCCCGATTCGCCATTTGCGACCGCTAAAAACGGTTGTACATCTGGCCCCTTGTGCCTTTGTTTTTAAAGGGGACGGGCCCACCTTCCCAAACCTTTAAAAGACCCTGGGGACCCCATCACAAGGGGCTGTGTTTTAAAGTTATTATTATGAAGGGGCAGGGGGCCCCATTCACGAGCATCTTTGGCACCCAGGGCACCAACCATACACAACAGTGAGGCCTGCGTGGGGAGCCCCAAAGCCCCATGGACTCCCCGCGTGATGTAGGAGCTGACATTACTCCTGCCCAGAGGGAGCAGCTATTTATGCTGCTCCCTCTGGTCGGGAGTAATCTGTTGATCTGTTTCCCTGCCCGCATCATTGTTAAAGCTTCCCCCGCTGCAAGCAGACTTAGTGTTTGGTCCCGTTTGGCGAGAGTTCTAAAAATGCTCCCGCCAGGCGAGAGCAAACACAAGTTTCCCTGCCCACGCTGGTGCGATCAGGGCAACTGCTGTGTTCCGAGGGTGGGCTCACCGGGGCACAGCAAATGAGCTGACTGCGAGGGATAAGGGCCTCTTGGGCCATTAATGGCTCAGGGAGGGGGGCTGCGTGGTCCCCTTCACTTTCTGCTAAGAGTAATGGCCCTGGGAGATGGGGACCCCTGGTCCTTCTGAAGGCTAAAGGAGGGGTGCCGTACATCTCCCTCCCTTTTTTATATGCTTCAGCCCCAGGGGTGAGATCCTCAGGACCTATAATTGTTTGGGGAGGGGGGCCCGAGGCCCCTCTTGCCTTTCCTTTAAAAAATTGGCCCTGAGGGTGGGGGCCCTGGGACCTTTGAAGGCTTGAGTGGGGCTCCCTCTGGCCCCCCCATAGAGCTAATGGGGGCAGGGTATCGCTACCCTCCCCCTTATATCTTTTTTTTCTTTCATACTTCAGGAAAGAGGACTGAGTCCCACAGTCCTGGAATGACTTCCAGCAATATTTTTCGGATGTTGTTGGCAGCCAGTCAGAGCGCTCGCTCCCGCTGGAATCTAACTCCGACTGGAGCGAATTGGCCCAAGGGAAATAAAGCTCCCTGAGCAAATCAGAACACTCAATTTTTGAATTGGCGCTCCCATGATCTCTCGCAGACACAGACGTCCAGATGTACAAATATTTTTTAATCTTAATTTCTCAAAAACTTCTGAATGGATTTACACCACATCAGAAAAATTGCAATCTGTGGACCAAGGTCTAGATTCCTGCCATGGTTGTTTAGAATTTCATTCAGCAGTTTTGCTGTAGCCCTGCTAAAGAAGTCCATGGAAAATGCATGGGGATTTTGCGTTTTGGGACCCCCTTTTGCCTCGGCCCCTGCTTGACGGATCACCCCGAAACATTCCATGCACAAACTAGTCACTAAGTAGCACCTTTTTGGAAAGTTTGGTGGAGATTCATCAAACAGTGCCAAAGTTATTAGCAACACAAAAAAACGCTTTTTGTATAGATCAGCTGACCGAACTATAACCAACCAGTGCCGATTGCCACTTGGAAGTGTATGTATGTATGTATGTATGTATGTATGTATGTATGTATATGTGTGTGTGTGTGTGTGTGTGTATATATATATATATATATATATATATTTTTTGCCTTTAAAGTCTTCCCCAATATTTTCGGAAGAAAAACGAAGCCTTGTGTGGTTGAGCAAATCTTTATTCCTCAATCAGCCGCTCGCCAAACGCGTTTCGAGTGCGTTGCACCCTTGTTCACTGACGTAGAGATACATTTTTTGCGGCCATTTAACTTTACTGCACATGTGACTTCTGAACTACAGATTGAGGGTATGAGAAAACAGACTCGTAGTTTTACATGTCTGTGCAATTGTACGCTGTTGGCAACAATGGAAATCATAATCTTAGTCATATATTTCATTACACTTAAATAGGAAATAAAGATCTAAATGATTTCACATTTATAATTAATTACTCGCAAAAATTGCTGTTTTTCCAATTATTTGCCTATAATAATGCCCAAGTGGGCATTCTTAATTAACCTTGTCATTCTAGCCCTAGTGGGCGATTGCCAATATAATGCATCAATTCATACCAAGTCTCAAAACTGTATAATAAAACATTTCTTATAAAAGCAATTACAAGAACTGATTTCCCAGGATGCGTGTACATGTCCTCTTCAATATTTAAACCATCTGGCTGTTTTGAATTCAATTCAATTGTGTAGCGTGACTCCAGTCTCCTCAGTTGCTTCTCTCTGTTGCCTCCCCTTGGGCTAGAATGACAAGGTTAATTGGCACCCCATGGCAAACATCTTATAAGATGATAACGATGGACGGTGTGTCCCTATACACAAACATTGACCATGAAATTGGAATCTCAGCCTGCAAATTTTTCTTAGGAGAAAGAAATATCCATTACAACAAACATAACATCATGTTGGAAGAAATGATCAGAATGTGCCTAACACAAAACGTATTTTACTTTGGGGAAGACATCTTTAACCAAAGAAAAGGCACCGCGATGGGTTTTTCTTTTAGTCCCAGTTTTGCCTGCCTCACAATGGGCTGGTGGGAACAAAAATGGGCTTGGTTTCTAAACAAAATAATCCTTTGGTTACGCTTCATCGATGATCTCCTGATCATTTGGGATGGAACGGATCAGGAGTTCAAAGAATATTTTGCAATTCTCAATACAACACCAGCAAACTTCAAATTCACATATGATTTAAGCCCAACAAGAGTAACTTTTCTGGACACTGAAATCTATATCTCAGAAAATCAGTTTCAAACAACTTTACACAGAAAAACCACTGCAACAAATGCAACGTTACACGCAAGCAGTTTTCATCAACAGTGTTTGTTTCAAAATATTCCATACGGCGAGTTTCTAAGACTGCGAAGAATTTGCTCTGAAAACAAAGAATGGATAAAACAGAGCAACTCAACATCCAAAAGATTTGAAAAAAGAGGTTACCCCAAAAAACAAATCCAAAATGGTTGGGAAAGGGCAAATGCATTGGAAAGGAAACATTTATTGCAAACAAAAAAAAGTGAAAGAAAAGCAATTCCTGAGGAAGAACCAATAAGATTCATTACAACCTTTTCAAAAGAATCTAAACAGATAAGAGATATTATCAAGAGAAATTGGAAGATTCTACAGCTAGATACCACGGTTGGAAAAATAATGGGGAAAACACCAAGTATAACCTACCAAAGAGCTACAAATCTGAAAGATCGTTAAACACACAGCCACTACAGGAAGGAAAAAAGGAAAACATGGCTTCAAAGCAAAGGCTTCAAGAAATGTCACAATTGCAAAGTATGTTCAATTGCAAAAAATATTCAAGACGTAAAAATGGCCGATGGAAAAAACTGGAACATACAGGAACTCATTACGTGCAAAAGCCAGTATGTGGTCTACGTAATAGAATGCCCGTGTCAACTAAGATATGTTGGAAGCACAATATGTGAACTGAAAAAAAGAATATTGGAACATGTCCGAGCCACTATACACAAAGACAGAAGCAATGCAGTGGCAAAGCATATGGAAGCGAACCATAACAGCAATTGGAAACTGTTAACCTTTTTTGGTATTGAAACTGTAAAAAAGCAGGAAAGAGGAGGGGATAGAGAGAAAAAATTAAGACAAAAAGAATCATGCCACATTCTGAACTTACGATCTCTCACCCCACATGGGCTCAATCAAAGTGAGGAACTGTATACACATCTGTAAAAGAACCAATAGAAACCAAGGATGGATTGGTATAATGTATAAATTCTATTGCACCTCGATATGTATATATATAAAAATCCCCTTTTTAATGATAATGTTCCTTACCTATCAAATGTGTTAACTATAATTGAGAAATCTCAATCAAGATTTGAGCAGCGCTAAGATTTGGTTTATCAAGATATGAATTATAAGAAGTCATTCCCCACTGGAGGAGTTTAAACATATCATTTTGAATTTGTTTTGGAAAATGAATTTACAATTATGTATGTTAAATGAATTTGTAAGTATCGCCAAACCCATTGAGAAAAGGTGCTGATGTTAAAAACCCTTTATTTCATTTAAATCAATTTTGTCACATTGTGATTATATCACCAAATAAGGTTCATTTGAATTAATTTAAGCAAGAAAAACATTTGTTTACTACAACTCCCAGAATGCCCCTTCTCAAATAACAGGAAATGATGTGATGAGAAAGAGAGGTTTATAACATGTGACCCATAGAGGGGCGTTACCGTGAGCAAGGTCTCGGTGGAGACCGAAACGCGTTGGTTTGGGTTTGTTATGGAGTGAAATCACAAAGATTAAAAATCATCAAAGGAAAAACCAGACCGGAGTGCAACCCATTTCTTTCAATGTAAGAAAGAGTGCGAGATATATATATATATATATATATATATATATAGTTAGGCTCGTATGGGAACAGGGAAGTTATAGTTAGCTGAGCTAACTATAACTCGCGTCCCCGCAATGCACTGCGGACCCCCTTCATTATTGTATTTGTGCCCCGGAGAGGTGGTGGCCCAGAGCCCCCTAAGCATTATTATTTATGCTAGCCCCGTGGAGGTGACGGTTCCCGAGGCTGCAGGGTAGGCGGTAGGGCTTCCCTCACATTGTTTTAAAAATAATTATTTAATGTATGGGCCCGGGGGGAAACCAGGCCCCTTCATATTTTTATACAACAGTGCCCCGGGAAGGTGGAGTTCACTGATGCAGCGGAGGAGCCACAAGGCTCGCCCGCATTTAATTAGGTTACTGACCCCAGGAGGTGACGGTCCCTGGGGCTGCGGGGGAAACCAAAGGGCCTTCCTCACATTATTTTTATATTGCGTTTGTGCCCCTGGGAGGTGGCGGTCCCCAGGGGAGTAGCGAGCCTCCCCTGCATATATTAATGATACTGCCCCGGGGAGGTGGTGGTCCCTACATTTCCACAATGCCCCACGACCTGGCCCACCGGGGGGTTATTCCAAAGCAAGGCTGGGAGCCCGTGCGTGCTTTTAAAAAAAAATATTGTTGCGGATTCATGAATCCATCCACAAGTCCGCGTCAAAATGTTAAAAAAAGCTCTTTCCCAGAGGGACCCCCCACCATATCTAGGAGGTCAGGGAATTTCTACCCTGCCCCCTTTTCATTTTTTACTTTTTTTCTGGGACTCGGCTTCAAGCTGAATCCCAAGATGTCTGCCAACACTTTCTGGTTGAAGTGTTGACAGCCAATCAAATTTTAGTAGAATTTATGAGTCCACTGCATGAACTTGCGTCCCCCAGATATCTATATTTTCTAAGGATAGATATCTCAAAAACTTATGGAACGGATCTACACCAAATCACAAAAAGCACAGTTTCTGGCCCAACATCTGGCTTTCTGCCAAATTTGGTGTAATTCCATTGTGAATTTTGCGTTATAGTCGTGTTAAAAAAATGAAAAATCCCCATAAACGTAACATGGGGAAAACAGGATTTAGGACCCCACCTTTTTTTTCGGCACCCGTTTGATGGATTACCCCAAAACTTTCAACACAGCAGCTGAACCAACAAAGGGAAGTTCTGTGAAGATTTTGTGGAGATTTGTCAAGCATCACCAAAGTTATTGGCAAAACAAAAAATGCTTTTTCTATGGAAACTTTGGTCCTAACTATAACAACCTTTTGGATATTTTATATATATATATATATAAATATATATATATATATATATATATTACCTACTGGCGGTCGCCAGTAGGTAGTTATAGTTAGGACCCTGTTTCCATAGGAAATCCGCAACATTCTATTTGGAATAACTTTGGCGCCGGTCGACGAATCCTCGCGAAAGTTTCAAAATAGGTGGGGCGCTACGCTCCGCTCCTACCCTGAAAGTCTCGGGGGGATTCGTCAAGCAGGGGCCGAGAAAAAAGGGGGGTCCCAAAACGCGTTTTCCCCATGCATTTTTCCATAGGACCTTTAGACACAGCTACAGCCCGAACGGCTGAACAGAATTACTTGAAATTTGGCAGAGAGGTAGCCATAAGGTCAAGGAAGTGCCTTTTGCAGGTCTGGTGTAAATCTGTTCAGTATTTCCTGAGAAAATAGCATTTAAAAGCATATATATATGTGGGCGGAGCCTAACCACACATCTCATCCTGAGATCTGATTGGCTGTCAGCACTTCATCCAAGAAGTGTTGGCAGCCATCTTGGGACCAATATACATGATAGCACCTCATTAAAAAGCATTGCAGTTAATAGAAGGTTTTAAGACTTTAGTTACATTATAAATCATTTGTTGATGGTACCATACTCATTTTAGGAATTGTGGTATGTTCTAAGGTGATTTCACCATGTGAAAAAACCTTCTGCTGGGATATCATGATTGAGAGAAAAATATTTTCTCATGCTTTTACCACAGAGGTTTGGAAGGTGATCTATAGGCTAAACTGAGAGCTTATTTTCTGTAAATTCACATTATCTTTCTCAGTCATGTGAGAATGAAGTCTGACATTCTCAGTAAAACATGTACATCCAACAAGGGCAGAGACTGTCAGTTGATTCCTTTGTGTTCTACTGCAGCTTCCCAGAGTGTTCCAAAGAACTACTAGAGCGCTAACAGTCCTACTTATGATAAACGTATGGCACACCTGAAGCCATCTTGCTTGGATTAAAGTGGTAACTCTTAAAACATTTAATTTAAAAAGGAACAAAATGAGGGGGTTCATTTTTCCATAAAAAGTATGATTAGTGCTGCAGAAAGAAAAATTAGGGCACATTTTGAGTGACTTCTCAAATCCTCTTCTATTTCATTAAAAAATTCTGACATGCAGACTGAAACATGCACTTTCAATACCAGCAGCAGTTTTCCCTGGTGAGCAGTAGCTTTACTACAGTGATCTAATGAGCAAAAAGAGTGCTAACATTCTGAATTTATGGCAAATGTGTGACACATCTGAATGCCTTCTTGATGGAATCAAAGTAAAAAACTGAAAGTATTTCCTACTGAGGAGACTGCAGTAAATGAGGAAATTAGGAAACTTCATAACAAATAAGTCTCCCAAGATGGCCACCAGAGACAAAAGAGCCCAAATGTAGCCCAAATATCACCCAGATGTAGCCCAAGTATAGCCCAATGACAGAATGTCCCAGAATGTTCTTAAAAACAACTAGAGCGCTTACTGTCTTCATTATGACAAAAGTATGGCACACCTGAAGCCATCTTGATTGGAATAAACTGGTAACACTTAAAACATTTAATTTAAAAAGGAACACAATGAGGAGGTTCATTTTGCCATAGAAATTATGATTAATGCTGAAGAAAGAAAATGAGGGCACATTTTGAGTGACTTCTCAAATCCTCTTCTATTTCATTAAAAAATTCTGACATGCAGACTGAAACATGCACTTTTAATACCAGGAGCAGACTTCCATGGTGCAGTAGATTTACTACAGTGATCTAATGAGCAACTAGAGTGCTAACATTCAGAATTTATGGCAAATGTGTGACATATCTGAATACCTTCATGATGGAATCAAAGTAAAAAACTGAAAGCATTTCCTACTGAGGAGACTGCAGTACATGAGGAAATTAGGAAACTTCATAACAAATAAATCTCCCAAGATGGCCACCGGAGACAAAAGAGCCCAAATGTAGCCCAAAATCACCCAGATGTAGCCCAAATATAGCCCAATGACAGAAGTGTGCAAAACACTTATTATTTTGTGTTTTTGCAGTGTTATATAGTGCAGACTTGTCAGGTATTGGAGTGCTTTACATGAGCATTGGTTACATCACACAAGAACAAATTCATTTTGGTTGTAGACATGGGGAGACTAAGTGATTTGACCAGAATCACAGAATGTCGAGCTGAAGCAGAAACTGCAACCTGGTTCCCCAGTTGCAAAGTCTGCAGTTCTGGAAGTAACACCACATCCTCTCCCCTAAGTGCAACATTTAATCAAGTGGTCAACTGGATAAAAAAACATAAAGATAACAAATAATTTAAAAGTGCTTTGTCGCTATTTGAAAACTCAGAAAATATGTCCTTATTTTAGTCTTTTAGAGCACTACCCATAATTTTGATGCCAATAAGACCCTCTCATATATGTAATTTCTAAAGGAAATGCTCTAGGTATTACAGTTTTGATTACATCAAGATGATGTCAGGCGTTCCACACTTTTGTAATAAATATAGAATGTTAGCAATCTAGTTGTTCATTAGGATACTGTTGAGAGGCAGAGGCCAGGGGCACGGACTCTGAAAATTGAAGGCAGGTAGGAGGGTGCAAAGGCAACAATTTAACCACACTGAGCAGGCAGGAAGGGCCGTGGAAGCACAACAGACTATGGAGGGCAGTGGAAAGGGGGGCAGGGGCAACAAACCAACAATACAGGACTTGCAAGAGAGGCTGTTGGAGGGAAGATCTATTACGGGTCAAGGAAGCTAGGGGCGGTCCCCAGATCCCCGGGAGCCACCACAGAACTGAGCAGGAGAGTGAGTCAGGGACAAAAGGGGCACCTTAATTTGAGCCGGGGTGCCTAGGAATGCTTGCTCCAAAAATGAAGAAAACAGACATATGAGACATGGAATTGGAGGCAGAATACAATGGCAGTTTAATGAGAAGATGCAACTTCAAAGAAACCGCAGAATAGAGACATAAAGTACAAAATACAGAATCCAGATAATCATACAGCTGTCATAATATTCTCTGTATCTCAATTAATGTACTGACAGAGAGAGAGAGAAAACACATCTATAAATGCATCATGAGAAACAAGTTACACCAAGGAAAATGTTACCTAGGAACACTCACGTTTACTCTTAGAGCAAGCATTCCTGCAATTACAATACAAAATCTTTTAAATGCAAAAGTAAAGAGAACAATGGTTAAACATAACATGACATTTCATATAGGTAAAATAGAATAAGATACTTCAAGCAAAGCAGAGCAAGACATTTTAAGCAAAGGAAGACAAGAGCTCCCAGCTCTTGGGGAAAACCTGCACTGCCTGTTAACCTACATACAGACGGCGAGGTAGTCCGTCGATATCTGTGGGTGCTCCCTTTTTATATCATTTTGTGGGCTCCTTTGCACGCTACATCTACCTACGTATGCTACCCAAAAGCTTCGTCTGCAGATTTTACCAGACATTTCGTCATTTACCCACTTAATGCTGACAATGGACTGGGTGAAAAGGTCAGTCTCTCAGGCCAATCGCTTATCGTATTATCGTAAGTTCCATAGAGCAAGCAGAAAATAATGGGTATTGTACGGGAATTCAATATATTCATGTATAAAATCTCCTCAGTTCTCCTAACTTGACGCTCTGCGGTTGCCACTTCCTTAAAAGCGGGAAACCTGCCCAGGAAGCAAGTACCAGTCCAGGATGCAGCCTACTGTATGTCGACAGCTTCAGGGGGATGTTGAACTTTGATACCGAGCACGGAGCACTCGGGTAGGGTGGGGGCTACTAGTTTGGATCAGAAGGCCTCGCAGACCTGCCTTCAGACTGCTATACACTAAAATTGCAGAGCTATGGTCAATTTAACAAAGAGGCCTACATATTGAACAGAAGGGCCTACACAGGGGTTTTATGCTGGCTGAGTGGTAAGGATGTCTCAGGATAATTATATAGCAACACAGGACCCGCTGGTCAATTTAATACGGCCTACAAATGCAGCTGGCAGGGCAAGGACAAGGGTCTCATACTTCAGGTGTGGACAGAACGGGCCAGGGGCCCCCTGTGATACAAAATCTACCCTCCTTCAAGGCTGTGGCAATGTAATAGACCATTGTGGGCAGAAGGAAGAGGCAATGGTAGTACAACCATACATGCCAACAGACCCGATTCAGCCAGGAAACGTCCAATGTTTTTAAGCTCAAATGGGCTTTATTTGATCTGTCTCCTGTCTACAATATCCTCTTTTTCAATGTAACTCAAAGGGGAAAATCAATACCCCAGTTTTTTTTCAAAATCTCCCTCTTACCAAGTTCAAAATGTTCGCAAGTATGGTACATTGGATCATGGAAGGAAATGGGATAGGGACATGGACTTGGATAACAGAGGACAGGAGGGACATGGAGAGGTGCACCAAACTGACCCTGCAGGGCAGGCATCAGGGTTTGCAGCAGCACAATACACCACACAGGGCATGCAGGATGGGAGTGCAGCACAACAATCCATAGAAAGCAAGAGGGAGGGGACAGGACCATGCACATGGACAACAGAGAACAGAGGGGCAAGAGGCAATGGTAGCTAGCTGACCATAATGGACAGACAGGAGAGAAAGCTGCAGCATAACAGACCATAAAGGGCAGGAGGGACGGATCAGGGGCATTACAATGGAACAGACAAGCCAGGAGGGAGGGAGTAGGGCTGGGGGCAATGGGGCAGGGCAGGAGCAGCAAGATAGCCATGGAGGTCAGGCAGGATGGGCACTAGAAGCAAGACACACCATGAAGAGCAACAGTGAGACTGTGATGGCATACACACAGACCATGGAGGGAAGGTGGGAGGGGGTCAGGGGCAGCTAACTGACCACACAGGGAAGGTGGGAGGGGCCATGGCAGCACAGAAGACCATGCATGGCAAGTGGGAGGGTTAGTGGCAGCACAATGGCTATGATGGGCAAGAAGGAGGGTGGAGGGGCATGCACAAAGGACGATGGAGGATAGAAGGGAGGGTCAGGACCTGTGCACAGACAAGAAAGTTCAGGGGAAGGGACCTCACAACAGACCACACGGGGCAGGCAGGAGGAGCAGTTGCAGCACAACAGACCAGGGAGGGCAGAAGGGTGTGGCAGTACAATGGACCATGTAGGACAGGAGGAAGAGGATAGGGGCATGGCATGTGGACAGGCAGGGTGGAGGTGGCAGGGACAGGTTACAGTCATCTGACAATGCTAGGCAGGTGGGAGGGGAGTGGCAGCTCAACAGAACAATCAGAGTAGATAGGAGTGGCAGGTCCATGGGACATGGTGGGCAAAAAGGATGGAGCAGGGGCATGCACAAAGACATCGGAGGGCAGGGGGAAGGAGAATAGGGGCAGCAAGCTAAGCACAGAGTTTAAGCAGGAGGTCAATGATGGGGCATAGAATTGGGCAATGGAGGGCAGGAGGAGTGGACTGGTACATCATACTAAATTGAGGGCAGTGGCAGCACATCAGACCATGCATGGCAGGAGGGAGGAGGCTAGTCCATGGATTCACACAACAGAGGATAGGGAGGAAGGGGATGGGGCAGCAAGCTAACTGTTCAGAGAAGGCGGGTATTAGGAACTTTATTGTTTTTAAAACATTGTGTCTGTGCGAACTACTTAAAATATGAACAAGTATGCAGCATAATCTCACTTTTATTCAGGAAGAAGAGGACGTTTGTGACTGTGACTCCGGGCTCACTTGGCAGAAACACCCCCTGACCCTCCACCCCCTATCGCAAAATGTAATGCCCGTGAAAAGGGTAGGTGAACACAGTGTTATATAGAACATAGTCCTGAGAGCACGATTGAAAATGAAAACTAGATATAGTGTATGGTATAAACTATGCACCAAAAAGTGTGATATAAGATGAACCGGGCGTGAAATATAATATGCAATACATTGTGCGCAATGACAGATTCATTGGAGAGCGCGAGATAGCACAGGCACTAGCGCGTGCTATGCGATATGCGCCTTGGAGTGTAATATGCACAGGGCAGTGTTGTGTAACCTAACTAGTCTCTAAAGTTGTAATATAAAATATGTGCTGGGGAGTGTAACGTTGCATATGCACTGTGACAAAGATATGGATCCCAGATTGTAATATGTATGGCATAGCACTGTGCGTTATAACATAGGCATCGAGAAAGGCACGTTAGAATGTGGAAATGTGGATTTTCCTGATCAGTTATGTCCCCTATCTTGGACCCCAACGGTTCTATGTGCATGTCACAAGTACATGTATGTTCCCTCCAGTTCCAGTTTCCAAACGCAAACATATGTGCGTCCACCGCCAACATGTTCTCTGTCAGATCCGCCATCAATGGGCTGGATATTCGATTCCTAAGTATGAAAGGCCACCGACTTTATATGGCTAAGTTACTCCATTTTTACAGTTCAGGCAAGTAGGCCCGATTCTGTCCTCAAAGCCTTCCCTGCTCTCTGTCTCTGACAGCTTCAGCTTGAGCTCGCATCTGTATCCATGAACTTTGTCCTACTCCCTGTGCAGCTAACGGTGCCTGCCTCGGCCAGTTTTGCCTGCCTGCCAAGAAGCTGTATTTCACCTTCGAATTATCTACTTTGCTCTTCAGCCGATGCATTCCTGTCTAGTGATTTAGGTAAACATTTCCTTTAGCTCACAAGCAAAGGACTCGGCCTTTCCGTCCTCCTGCAAGTAATTCATAGCCCTGTTGCCATGGAAAGTTTTCTGCCCCTCGCATCTCATATAGACACTTAGACGCTTGTACACGCACACAGTCAGTATAGAATAGATTCTGTCCGAGAGTCTTTTCTTGTGGATAACATAGTTCTCTAAACATAGGATGTTAGATATGATTTGGGATTAGGTTGACTTGACCCCCCAGACTTCTCGTCTCCACATGTAGAGCTAAATGTCAAGTCCCCTTCACCTCCTAGTTGCACGTCAATCACACGTCATGCTGCTGCGCGCGCATCTATGTTAAGTATTATCTTATAGATCCACCTATGCATGATAATCAGAGCCAATCATGTTTCTTTCTGCTCCTTATTACGCCTAGTTTCGATTACGTACCACTATGTCATTTCTCTTATCAATTGTTACGCCTTTTGCATTCGTTTCATTGTAATGTATGACCTATAAAAGTTACTTCTTGTCAATAAAGTATTGTACTTCACTTCCTGAACCCTCGTGGTGACGGAACCTGAAGGCCGCCACTCGAGTCGGCCATTTTGGAATAAAGCCCATTCAGAAATCTCTTATACCACGGATTCTGCCTCTTGTTATTCTGAGCTATTTTACTTTATTTTAGATTCCGTATGAAATTCAGTCAAGGTAAAAAGAATATTTACCACATAATGGCGCCCGAACAGGGACACTTTCTCATCTCACGCGCCGGCGGTGCGTTGCAGGCCCGGTCTCCTGCCACAGCTGGACGGACCATAAACGCGTACCAGCAGGATTTCCTGTAAGCTCCCTCCGGTCAAGCGGGGGCGACTGAGGCTGCGATCAACCCAGACGAGGCGGTGAGAAGTGCGAAGTATCCCGACCAGAGCCTAGCTGAGAGAGCAAGATCCGAGGTATACAGAGGCCCACCAGGTTTTCGAAATCCCGATGTCCAGAGGGTCCGCTGTCCGCAGTCATCGAGTCCCGTTCATTCTCTGAGGCCTTCCGTTTCAAGGAGCTACTCGGTGAGTACCATCGCCGGGGAGGCGTGTTGACAGCACATAGGTTGTGCCGGTCAAGACGGATTTGGGTACACAAATCCGGTCTGCACTGTTTAGCAGTGTATATGTACTGTTTAGCAGTATATCAAGTATTCCGAAGTATTCAGTTATTGTCAAGAATTCAGCTTGGTGATTAGTTATGCAGACTGTCATCATCGTCGGTCATTTTTAAAATGTTTAATGTTTAATGTTTAAAGTGTTCAAATGTCTTGCATATTGTGGTATGAATGATTGTTCATTGTTCACCGTTCATTATTGTGTTTTTCGTATTAAGTGAATTCAAGAGTAAGTATCAGATCAGTTGTCAAGATGCCGCTCTTCTCGAAGTTAAGACAGATTACTACCAGAAAAGGGGTGCTTGAAGAAGCAGTTCCTATTCCTCCTAGGGACACTCCAGGGCATTTTATGTATCACAAGCATGGCTTAGATGCCATATTGTTTCTTGATCTATGGGTAGATTATACCAAGGGATTGCCGGAAAGTCAAAGGTGGCCCGCAGCGGGAACCTGGGATGCAGAGTGCATCATGAAAGTGGAGGAAGAGTTATGGAAAAGAAAAGTCAGACAGTCACAGAAAGACGCTGTTGAGTTATGGCGTAAAGAATCTCATAGACGTACAGAAAAAGCACGTAGACAAAAAGAGAGGAGTAAAGAGAGTTCAAAGGAAGTCCAAGAAAATATATTAATTGAGGAAGGTATCCGAGTGAAATCAGAACAAGTAGATAGACAAAGAAACGCTCTTATGAGTGGTATGTATCCCCTCCTAGCCGAAGGACTACCTAAGGCTGTTCCAGAGATGCCAAAAGACTTGCCACCCCCATTATTTCCAATTAAGGTACATCCAAAAGGGCATCCCAGAACCGCAGAAGATGTTTTTCTTTCCTCATATCTAGATGACGCAGCTCCCGAGTATGCTAACCCCACACCACATAGACCGTCTGGCGGAGGGGTTCAACGTCAGGATCAGGTATCTGTCCCCGTGCAACAGCAAGTCCCGACACGAGCTCCGGCAAGCACATCTGTTTCCGCATCTGTCCCCGCAATCGATTCTACAGTGGTATCGACACCTATAGTTGCTGTATCACGTTCGACGAATCCATTCACACCCGACGCCCCTGAAGGGGCCACGGGAGGTGCAAGCAATACTTTTACGCCACCTAGAATAAATAAACTTGTTTTTCAAGAATCAGCGCATTCACGTACACCCAAATTCGTAAGTGAACGTACGCTTAAGGAACTCCTTATAGATTGTAGATATGACCCGGTGGTCGGTAAAGAGGACGAAATGGTCCTGGCATCCTTACGTATCAGACGAGCTGCAGAGTATTTAGCGAGGTTACCAGGAATGATTACGCATCTAGATAAAATATATCATTTTGTCCAAACAGGGCGAGACCCAGAATGTATTAACAGAGCTATGGAATTCCAGAAAGTAGAGATACAGGGGGAACTGTTACGTTTCCTCATAAACTGTGTGATCAGAAATCAAGACCGACCGGGGGTAGACCCGAATACAATGCTTATTCTTACAAGATGGAGCCAGAATATATCAGAAGGGAGACACGATAAGAAAAACTGTATAATAGCCATGTGCCGAAAAATCCGTAGAGAAATAGAACGTATTCACGAAGAAAGATTGGAAACAGACGAGTTCGAGCAAGATGAAGTATCCGAATCAGGGAATTCCGCAAGACAGTCAGAAACCATAGCATACGTAGGCAGAGGAAGATCCTGTAATAATACTAGATGCTTTTCTGATCCCATACACTCAGAATGTCCAAATAATAGCAGAACGTATCCGACGCCTGTAATAAATTTAAAGTCTCCTGAACATTTGTTCCAAGCCGCAGATAAAATACTACGAGAACGAAGGGGTTACCATCTCCTCGATTCCATGGATGAGCAAGAATTAGCCAGATCAGCCGTTCACTGGATTGACAGTCCTGAAAAATACGGTGATGAGACCGTAGCACACACGTTTTTTAACCTTAGTGCAGATGAACAACGTTTAGCTGGAATCTATATGATTCAGCAACTCCTTATACTATATAAGAGCCAACATGCTGACCCTGGTCCTTTACCTGATATATTAACGGAACTACTCACGAACAGATGGAGAGGTTCTAGTAACAAGTTAATTAAGGAAATATTAGTGTCACGTAAACAGTATGTCCTTTTTGTAAGTCCGGATTCTTTCTCGCTGCCCCGCAGAGAAAGAACGCCGTATTATATGGATAGACAAAATCCCTTACGAGAAGTGCACCCAATAAAAGGCGAAGACAATGAGTTTCACCGTGTATTTGTATACACACCCATATCAAAAATTGAATTGTTAGAAATGAAGAAAGTAGTACCAAGTCATGACAAAGACCCAGCGGGTTTCCACCGAGAAATTAAGGACATGTTGCTGATGGGAGAGTATACCTATCCTGATATTATGACGATATTAAAGGTGCTCTTACCTGCTGGCATTTATGAAAAACTGAAAGAAAAAGAGTGGGAAGTGGGAGACCAAAAGATAGATTGGACAGCATTAGAAACGGAAGAAAAGGCCCGAGCTGCAGGTTCAGGGCTCGGGGATAAAGTCAAAGCATTACCAGGTTTACTAGTACAAGTACTGCCACGTTTATTAACTACGAAAAAGGAAGATTGGGGTGCAGTCACGGCCTGTAAACAAAAGCATGATGAAGACACAAGTGACTATTATGCCCGATTTGAAAAATGTTTTGGAATAAATAGTGGTATAAAAACAAGTAGTGAGTCGTATCCACATTTATTTGTGACAAAGTTAGTAGAAAATGCTTTACCTCCAGTAAAGAATAGAATATTGAAATTCGAGAGTACCTGGCAAAGTAACACTCCGTCACAAATGCTACAAATGTTACAGTATCATCACAATAGAATTAGAGATGAACAAGAACACGAACAAAGACGTATGAAAGATACAAAAATGAAAATGCTAGTGTCTCAGACAGTACCGGCTGAAGGACATAAAAAGGGTATGACACAGTCCGATTCAGCAGGACCGGTAAAAGGGACATGCAATTATTGCAAAAAGCCAGGTCATTACGTACACGATTGTCCAGTTTTAAAACATAATATCGCCATAGGTAAAACACAAGAAAGATCACGGCCACACAGACAAGATCAGAATGAACAAGGAGCTATGCCGCATTCCCAGGCCATGCCAGCCGCACAACAGCCAATACAGTTTGTGCCAGCTGCACCACCGTTGCCTGTTACTGCCACACAAACCACAACACGACAAATGTATCAGACTGCACAGTATGAATATCCTGAGTATCAGCGTTACGCATGAACCAGCCTAGAGAGGGAAGTTGACTTACCGCTTATCGAGATTCCTGTAGATCAAGAAGGACCTTATGTACATAGTGAATTATTAGGTCAAGATAGAAAATTCTTACTCGATACAGGGGCAAGTCGAACAACTATAAAACGTAGTGAAGTTCCAGGGGCACCCCTCTCAGGCTCTCAAAATGTTTCCCTTGGTTTTTCAGGAAAACCTATTGTTAATGAAGTATCGCAGCCTCTTCCACTTACGATAGGACCTTTGACACGAACTACAGATTTATTGCTTACTAAATCATGCCCAGAAAATCTGTTAGGAATTAAGACTCTGAAAGCCCTAGGAGCCATAATATGTTGTTCTCCGGGAGGAATAAGGTTGTTTTTACGTGATTTTAAAGGTCACTATGTGTCTAGAGACATGGATCCCCGACTACAGACTTTACCAGCGCATCTATGGGCACAAGGCCCTACTGATGTTGGTTACATGAACATTACACCATACCGAGTTACACTCAAGGCAGGAGTGGTATTACCACGAATGCGACAATACAAGTTACCGCAAGATGCTGTAGTGGCTTTGTTGAAAATCATTGATGAGCTAATTGCCCAAGGAGTAGTTGTAGAAACAGACTCCAATGTATGTAATTCGCCGATAATTCCGATTCTTAAACGAACTGACCCTACTGCTCCGCCAGTATACCGATTGGTTATTGATTTGCGTGAACTAAACAAGTGCATTGTGCCACAATTTCCTGTGGTCCCCGATATATCATCATTATTGACAGCAATTGATTCCGAAGCAACATTCTTTACTGTAATTGATCTCAAGAATGCCTTTTTCAGCGTCCCAATAGATCCGAAAAGCCAATATTTGTTCGGATTCAGTTTAAATGGGCGCAGCTTTAAATTCTCACGCGCTCCCCAAGGATTCACAGAAAGCCCCAGCATCTACAGCCAAGCACTGAAACGAGAACTTGACAGTATCCACATGCCAGTTAACACTGCACTGCTTCAATATGTCGATGATCTGCTGATCACCGCGAGAAGCGAACCTGAATGTGAAAAGGCTTCTCTGACAGTTCTACATTTTCTAGCCGACAAGGGGCACAAGGTGTCTCCTTCTAAGCTGCAATTCTGTGTCCAGCGAGTTATTTATCTTGGTCACTCGCTGTCCAAGGAGGGAAGGCAGCTCACACCAGATCGCATCCAGTTAATTGCTAACATGTCAATACCCCAGACACAAAAGGAGGTGCGGGCTTTCATAGGCCTCACTTCATATTGTAGGCAGTGGATCCCTCAGTACGCATTTCTAGCAAAACCACTCATTCAGTTAACCACACAGGAGGCAGCCACATCGACTGTTCTCCCTTGGACTCAGGAACATACACAAGCTTTTGAAAGCCTAAAGGAAGCTTTATGCCAAGCACCTGTTTTAGCAACACCATGTTATAGCAAACATTTTACACTCTTTGTTACAGAACGCGAAGGTACTGCTTTGTCAGTACTCACTCAGGATCAAGCAGGATCACGCAAGCCATGTGCTTATTTTTCCAGTACATTAGATCCCGTAGCTCAGGCTTTGCCCGCGTGCCTGAAATCAGTGGCAGCAACAGCTTTAGCAATCAGACAAAGCGATGCCATAGTGTTAGGACATCCATTGACAGTACAAGTACCACATGCAGTAGAAGTTCTTGTGAACCGAACACAAACACAACACTTGACCATAGCAAGACTTACCGGTTATGAACTGACATTGTTTCAGCCACACATAGAGATCCGACGGTGTAATACATTGAATCCTGCTACACTATTACCTGTAATTGGAACAGACCCACTAGCTCATGATTGTGTTGAAATTATTGAAATAAAGACGAAACCTAGACAAGACTTGACAGACGTTCCATTGTTAGATCCAGACCTGACGTTGTATGTAGACGGATCGTGCATAAGAGCAAGTACAGGAGACTTAGTGGCCGCGTATGCAGTCACAACAGACACTGAAGTTATTGAGACAAATTGTATAGATACTTTGTCAGCCCAAGCAGCAGAACTTATTGCTCTAACACAAGCCTGTATTCAAGCCACAAATAAGAAAGTTAATGTATACACTGACTCACGTTATGCATTCGGAGTTGTACACGACTTCGGCGTGCTGTGGCGAGAGAGAGGTTATTTAACCTCCCATGGTGCCCACATTCAGCACGGAACCCTCATTCATGCCTTGTTAGACGCAATACATCTACCAACTGCCATATCGATTATGAAATGTAAAGCACACACGAAGGTTACTGATATCATTTCTCAAGGCAATGATTTAGCTGACAGAACAGCTAAACAGACTGCTCAGAATCGCACATTAGACATGACAAAGCCAATAGTTCAGACACCAACACAGTGTATGACAATTAAGGATCCCGCACTTGACGTAATTGACATACAGACACATGCTACTGCAGAAGAATTAAAGAAATGGACTGAACTAGGAGGGATCCAGACAGATCAGGGATGGATGACGAAGGAGAAATCTGTATGGTTTCTTCCTGACTCTATGGTCCAAGCCATTATAGCTACAATTCACAGCCCAGCGCATTTAGGAGAGAAAGCTATGCTAGATAGCATTCAACACATTTGGTTCAACAAACATTTACGAGCAGCAGCTAAACAAAAAGTCCGTACCTGTATGATATGTTGTCAGTTCAACCCAGGAAAAAGTGTTCCCGTAGAACAGGGTGGATTCCAGACTCCTGATCATCCTTTTGAAGTGCTCCAAATGGATTATATCCAGATGGAACGATGTCGAGGATTCAAATATGTTCTGGTAGTTGTCTGCGCTCTCTCCCGATGGACTGAGGCGTACCCAGTATCAGATTACACGGCCCCGACTACTGCCAAACGGTTAGTTCGAGAATTCTTCCCGCGGTACGGTTTACCACGTGTTGTATATTCAGATAACGGCCAGCCTTTCTCATCCGAATTAATGAAACATGTCTCACTTTTGTTGGGATATCAGTGGAAATTCCACTGTGTCCGACACCCCGAGGCAGCAGGTCTCGTGGAACGACATAATCAAATTTTGAAAATCAGATTGTCTAAAATATGTAAGGAGAAAGGTGTTGACTGGATAGTAGCATTACCAGTTGCACTATTTTACATAAGAATGGTAGCACACTCTCGAACAGGGCTATCCCCGTATGAGGTGATCTTCGGAAGGCCACCAAATATGTGGGGGACGCCTATACCTCGTAAAATAACTGATGTTAATTGTAATATGCTGACAGATTACTTGGCTTCCTTGATGTCTGCACTACAATCTTGTCGTTCACAGGTAGCTGCAGCTTTTCCTGACAACACTGAGGTGAAACCCCATGACGTTGCTCCGGGGGATCTGGTGTTTGTAAGAAATTTTGATCGGAAGACCCAGTTGGAGCCCAGGTGGAAAGCACCGAAGCTAGTCCTGCTGACCACAAGAACAGCCGTGAAAGTTGAGGGCCGCAAGGGCTGGATACATTCCAGCCACATTAAGAAATTTCATGGACTATCCTCGGATATAGACACTGTGCCCTGCACTCCCTCACAGACTGATTCAAAACTTCCTTTTGTTGAACAGAATGACTCTCAGTGCTATAAATCAAAGCTTAGGCCCAAACAGTCGAGCAATTTGATTGTTTAAGTCCTCTCCAAGGTGAAGCGGTTGAATTGTCTCCGACATGTATCCCTTGGACCTGAGTAGAGAAAATACCCGAGAAATGTTGAAACGACAGGCGTATTGTAAATCACTGCGTAGCTACTGTATGAGGACATTATTAATTTTGTTTTTATTGAGTGTTTTAATAATTATTACGAGTGTGATTTTGCACATATGTCATCCTATTTCTAGACATGTTTATAATGTTGCTGCTGAACATTCTTTTAGTGACCTACCGCCACATGAATTATCTTATAGACTTGCGCTGCGCAATAACACCTTCATTAGTATGTTACATCATTCCCATCAGACTAGTAATGCCACCAATTGTTGGGTGTGTGGCCGACTCCCTCCCTATCAGAATAACAAAGGAGTTCTGCCTTTCTTTCCACATCCGTTCACACACAATGGCTCCTGTGGAGCATGGTTTAGTTTACTAAATTCCATAGACCCAGACACAGCAGTTTATCAACAACATTGGATATGGGGAAATCTGAATCTAGTTTTATTCAAAGTCTGTCATCCTAATAAGGAGGGTCGCCCCAGTAGAACAGGAACTGATCTAGAAAATGAAGTGTATAAATTAGGTAATTTTACACCTAATCTTATGATTCTGAATGTCAAATCCGAAGTTGAACTAATTCTGCCCACTATGTCAGTATTTCCAGTTAAGGGTGAATTATGTGTAAGAAAAGTTGGTTCCATACATATGGGCCATAGCCAATGCGTTACTACAGTAGAATATAGTGATCAAGGTAAATCTTCATTTAGAGCTTCTCGCCATTCTTACTTTATATGTGGTCAGACGGCATATATGCGTCTGCCTCTAGATTGGGATGGTACCTGTTACATAGCATTCCTTCTGCCACCTGTTTTCCTAGCTCCCCCTGATTATTATCGGAATGTTCATTTAGTACACAATAGAGAGCGAAGAGATCTCCCAGTTGTCGATTATACTGAGACGGCATGGGACAAGTATGTAGATTTCAATAAAGGTATCTTTCCCTATATAGGTACAATATCAAATAGTAAGCTGATACGTAGACTAACCAAGACTCTCGAAGCTGTAGTAAACGAGACTATAGCTGCCCTAGGCAATCTGACAGAGGAACAATCAGTGATGAGAATTGTTGTTCTCCAGAATCGTCTTGTCCTTGACGTCATCCTGGCCGATAGGGGCGGAGCTTCCAGGGTCATCGGATCCAGCTGCTGCATATTCATACCAGAAAATTCGCCATCTGTATATAAAGCTATAACACGCCTTCATAAGATTGTGAGCCAGATACACGAGAATCCAGGCACTTGGACGTGGTCCGGGTGGTTTTGGAGTGTAATATCAGCCTGGGGATGGAGAGTTCTATCGTTCCTAGGTATTGGCCTTCTTATGCTCTTCAGTTGTTGTTTATGCCTGCAATGTGGACCAGCGATTTGTGGTCTGTGTGCCACATCATGCATTCCATATCAAAGTTCTCGTTCAGAATGCCGGAAGAAGAAGGAAGAAGAAATGATGCTCCATGAGCAAATCGATGGAATGATGAAGATTGATATCTCTTGAAGGGCAAGTAGGGGACAAGGAGGGAATGTGGAAATGTGGATTTTCCTGATCAGTTATGTCCCCTATCTTGGACCCCAACGGTTCTATGTGCATGTCACAAGTACATGTATGTTCCCTCCAGTTCCAGTTTCCAAACGCAAACATATGTGCGTCCACCGCCAACATGTTCTCTGTCAGATCCGCCATCAATGGGCTGGATATTCGATTCCTAAGTATGAAAGGCCACCGACTTTATATGGCTAAGTTACTCCATTTTTACAGTTCAGGCAAGTAGGCCCGATTCTGTCCTCAAAGCCTTCCCTGCTCTCTGTCTCTGACAGCTTCAGCTTGAGCTCGCATCTGTATCCATGAACTTTGTCCTACTCCCTGTGCAGCTAACGGTGCCTGCCTCGGCCAGTTTTGCCTGCCTGCCAAGAAGCTGTATTTCACCTTCGAATTATCTACTTTGCTCTTCAGCCGATGCATTCCTGTCTAGTGATTTAGGTAAACATTTCCTTTAGCTCACAAGCAAAGGACTCGGCCTTTCCGTCCTCCTGCAAGTAATTCATAGCCCTGTTGCCATGGAAAGTTTTCTGCCCCTCGCATCTCATATAGACACTTAGACGCTTGTACACGCACACAGTCAGTATAGAATAGATTCTGTCCGAGAGTCTTTTCTTGTGGATAACATAGTTCTCTAAACATAGGATGTTAGATATGATTTGGGATTAGGTTGACTTGACCCCCCAGACTTCTCGTCTCCACATGTAGAGCTAAATGTCAAGTCCCCTTCACCTCCTAGTTGCACGTCAATCACACGTCATGCTGCTGCGCGCGCATCTATGTTAAGTATTATCTTATAGATCCACCTATGCATGATAATCAGAGCCAATCATGTTTCTTTCTGCTCCTTATTACGCCTAGTTTCGATTACGTACCACTATGTCATTTCTCTTATCAATTGTTACGCCTTTTGCATTCGTTTCATTGTAATGTATGACCTATAAAAGTTACTTCTTGTCAATAAAGTATTGTACTTCACTTCCTGAACCCTCGTGGTGACGGAACCTGAAGGCCGCCACTCGAGTCGGCCATTTTGGAATAAAGCCCATTCAGAAAATCTCTTATACCACGGATTCTGCCTCTTGTTATTCTGAGCTATTTTACTTTATTTTAGATTCCGTATGAAATTCAGTCAAGGTAAAAAGAATATTTACCACAAGATGGGGCAATATAACCCGTGCGAAGACAAGTGTGGCATGACATATTCACGGGGTGGTGTTACAGTGCACATGGGCTAGAGAGTGTCATAGCATATGCACTAGCTAGTGGAATACAACACAGAGGTGTGTGGCACTCGGCAGGCAATGGTGGGTGTAACACAGCATTGGGCTCTGTCAGGAGCACGCTGTGACTCTCAAGTGATGTTCGTCCCCTTTCTAGAGAGTAAAATAAAAAGTATTACACATCCGGCAGTGGATGTGTGTTTTATTAACCGTGAGGGGGGTTTCTTGCATAGTTTTGGTCGAATTTTTGTCGAATCCCCTTTGAATGGCTTGGTGTGCATGTGTATTAAATGTGCCCGTCAATAGCTACCCATGTTTGTATAAATAAACGACAAGGGTGTCTACCAGGATTAGGCACGGTAGGGCATCAGACATGTCAGA
This sequence comes from Triturus cristatus, assembly GCF_964204655.1. Taxonomy (NCBI): domain Eukaryota; kingdom Metazoa; phylum Chordata; class Amphibia; order Caudata; family Salamandridae; genus Triturus; species Triturus cristatus. The sequence continues at coordinate 498,085,036 of NC_140588.1, forward strand.
GCTTCACTAGTGGTGTAAATACATTCCACGTGGATTCATTGCATGCATAGTCGCCTTTTAATGAATATCACGCAAATCGTCATGGTGATAGGTACGTACGGTTTGTCCAGCATGTCCTAGGTGTGTCTATGAATATATATTTTTTAAAAATAATAAAAAACAGTGGCCGGCCCTGGGGATTGGGGTCAAAAAAATATAATTAGGAGACTGGCCCTGGGGGATGGGGTCATCAGGGCCAATAAATTAGAATAAGAAGGGGAACCAAACAGCCCCCCTTCTTAAAAAACTAAAATAAATAAAAGACTGGCATCGTGCCGAAGGCCATGCCCCCTCCGTGCAGCACTCTGCAAACGCGCCCCCAACAGGCATCTCCAGTATGCGCCAGGGAGCTGCGCTGCAGCCAGGTGTTCTGAGGCCAAGCCCCTTTTTACACCTCTCTGCAACGCAGCTCTGTGGCGCTTACTGGAGGTACCTAGTGGTCTAGTTTGACCCTAGGGACCCTTAGGATTCAAGGGGACTTAATCTCTCAACTTAGAACAGCCACAGGGCGCGTTTACACAGTGGTGAAGGGAGGGGACGGGGCCTGAGGTGACGTGTGCAAACACGCACTATGGCACGTTTTAAATTGGGGATATAATTTCCCTTCAATACTGAGGGCCCCTGGGGGCTAACTAGCCCACCAAGTGCTTCCAGTAAGCGCCACTGAGCTGCATTGCAGAGAGGTGGTCCAGGCCGTGCCACTTTTTACACCTCTCTGCAACGCAGCTCTGTGGCACTTACTGGAGGTACCTAGTGGGCTAGTTGGACCCTAGGGACCCTCAGGATTCAAATGAACTTAATCTCCCAACTAAAAATGGACACAGGGCGTGTTTACACAGTGGTGAATGGAGGGGACGGGGCCTGAGTTAACGTGTGCAAAAACGCCCTGTGGCCTGTTTTAAGAGGTAGTTTTAATCCCCATGCCCTATTATATACTAGGGGCTTACAGAGGAGGTCATGCTAATCACAGGGGGACCCCAACGCATAATGTTCCCTAGTGTATGTAGGTGTTTTCACTGTATTCTAAGTGTCTTTTAACATAGCACTGGCTCTAGGACTGGTTAGTCAGACTCAGTTACCACCAGTATCCGTCTGAAAAAGTTGAGGGTACAGGATGATTTTGCAACAAGGCTTCTTTCTGCTCTTCTTTTTGTTCTTTCTGCACGTTATCCTTCTTCCTGCACTTATCTTCGTATTTGAGGACTTCTGTTGCTTCTGTCTGCACTTCTTTTGTTTCTTTCTGTGCATTTTTTCTTCTTTCTTCACATGTCCTATCTCTGTAGGCATAGTTAGAAATTAGCATTTAAAAAACCTTTGAAATTCACAGAAAAAACCATAGGTTTCAGGCACGTTATAGTTAGGAATTAGCATTTAAAAATCCTCAGAAATTCACTGAAAAAACCATAGGTTTCAGGGGTGTTATAGTTAGCTGGACTTTTCACTTGTACAAAACCATTGAAATTCCCCCGTTATAGTTAGTTCAGCTAACTATAACTCGCGCGCCCGCAATGCACTGCTGATGACGTCACATATTACATCACTCATGACATGGTCAGTGACATCACTCATGACATCACTGATGACATCTCAAATGACATCACTGATGACATCACTGATGACATCATCCAGTGAATGTGTGTTTTTCTGAAAATTAAATATGTTTTATATATGTATATCTCAAGGTCGATGGAAGAATAAATGGGTATATAAGTGTCTAAATGGATGATTTGTTTTTGAAAAATTGATTGTGTAACTGACTGATTAAGTGTATCATAGTGAATACATGGCTTAGTGAGTAATGTTTAAATATGTAAATATCTGTATCAGTCTCTCACTTTGTGTATAAGTGGCTGCATGGGTTGGTGAGTAGCTACATGGGTGTCTATATAGGTTATTAGTTGGTTTTTTGAGTATCAGTCTGAGTGTCTGCATGGTTCGGTGGGGGGTATTACGTAGTGCATAGGTGCATGAATGAGTGACTCACTGTTTGTATGGGTTGAACACAGCATGTGTGCAGGACTGTATGGGTGGATGAGTGTGTGTATGGGTGTGTTAGTGAGTGAATGACTGTCTCAATAGTGTCTTTATGAGTAACTACATATGTTTTAAACTAGTATATGTGACTATTGGTGTATATATGTGAGTATATGTGAGAGTGAGAGATTGAAAGAGTTCCTGTATGAATAAGTATGTGTTTCTATAAGTGATTGTTTAAAAGACTAAGTATGTGTAAGTTTCCGTAGAAGTAAGTATGGTGGTGTGTGTATAACTGTATATGCAAGTTAATGTATGTTTGATTCTTTATTAGCATGAGTGACTATGTGTGTGAGTAACTCTATGGATGAGTGGCATTGTGTAACAGGATGTATAGGTGTATGAGTACATATGATGAGTGAGTACATGTATGAGTGACTGTATAGGACTGTTGGTGAATGAGTGGATGTGTATGTGGATCTTAGAATTACTGAAGAGGTTGTTGTAACTGGTATTGGTATGTCCATTGTTTTGAAAATTTTAGTCTCTATTTTTGAATGTGTGTATCAAAGGTTATATTAGGGTGAGAGGAGGTCTGCCACTCTATCACAAGGATGATGTCATCAGTGATGTCATCAGTGATGTCATTTGAGATGTCATCAGTGATGTCATGAGTGATGTCACTGACCATGTCATGAGTGATGTAATATGTGACGTCATCAGCAGTGCATTGCGAGCGCGCGAGTTATAGTTAGCTGAACTAACTATAACGGGGGAATTTCAATGGTTTTGTACAAGTGAAAAGTCCAGCTAACTATAACACCCCTGAAACCTATGGTTTTTTCAGTGAATATATATATATATACATACATACATACACATATATATATATATATATAGAGAGAGAGAGAGAGAGAGATATGGAGATATATAGATATAGATAGCGAGTTGCAGTGGCATGTATTAATGTTTTAGAACCAGAATGCAGTCGCAAAACATTCATATTTTACCGGCTCCTGGGAGGAGGTGGTAACACATTCCCCTTTGTGAATGTGGGCGCCAACATTTTTTAAGAGCAGACAGTGGTCCCACACACCACTGACTGCTCCTAAAAAAGGAAAAGGAAACTTTCTGTATTTAAAAAGCAATCACAGACATGGTGGCCACCTGACCCCAGGAGGCCACCATCCTGTGATTTACAGGCCATTCCGAAAGGGTCACCAATTGCGCCTTACCTCATGAATATTAATGAGGTAGGTCATTTGCGACCCCATTGGCAATCGCTAAATGTGTCTGAGACACATTAATACATTTCATTTTGTGACTCGCTATATGCGAGTCGCTAAAAATCAAAATTTGCAAGTTGCAAAATGAAATGGTCGTACATCTAGACACAAATCACCTACAACCTCCACCCGTTTGGCCCCACCCCTTCCGCGTTAGTGGTATGCAACTGTGTTCCCACCATTTTCCGGGTTCATAGACGTGTGTTTTCTCTACAACTGCACGTTGAAAAACGATCTGGAATACTTCATGTAGGTGAATGCATTGTTGATTCATTGTTGAGTACAATCTCTTCTGTAGTGCCTGTCTAAGACAAACTGGTTCTTTCTTGCCATCTCCTGGTCTGAGAGCAGAGCCCATGATTCTCCCTTTTAATAGCTGCTAAGCATGCAAAGGTGCCAAATCACCTAACAAGCCCTGCCCATTTGACACCACCCATTCAACGTTAGTAGTATGCAGCGGCATTCCCACCGTATTCCAGGCTGATGGACAATGTGTTTTCTAAAACGATCTGAAATCCATGATGGAGCTGAATGCATTGTTGATTTATTGTCATCAGTGATGTCATCAATGAAATAATTTTAGATGTCATCAGTAGTGTCATAAATGTCATAGAACGTGTCATGTGTGATGTAATATGTGAGGTCATAGACAGTGCTTGGTGGGGCGTAAGTTCTGATGAATTCCTGTGTTTTCTTTTAGTTCAAAACATCAAAAGTTGTCAATGACATACTCACCTAACAATAATGTTACTTTAAGCTTTGTTTTTTTCAGTGAAACTCAATTTAAAAAAATATATATATATATTTTAACAAAAACAGATCTCTTTATCAAACCTAACTATAACTTTACTTTGACCTTTGTTTGTTCCCCCGATGGATATATATATAAAATGTCATGTAGATTTGTCAAAAGGCGCCAAAGTTATTTGCAAAATAAAAATGCTTTTCCAATTGAAACTAGGTCCTAACTATACCTACCTACTGGTGACCCCAATAGGATATCTATCCATCTATCTATATCTATATATATCCTCATGACATTTTCAAAACTAGTATGACAGTTGGTTCAGCTTGTGTTTTGAAAGTTTTGGTGTGATTCGCCAAGTGGGGGCAGAAAAAATGGGGCCGTCCCAAAACTCGTTTTCCCAATGCAATTTCCTACAGGGATTTTAGACACAGCTACCGCCCGAACCGCAGAACGGAATTACACAAAATGTAGGCAAAAAGGTAGCTGTTGATCCAGAAAGCGATCTTTTTGTAAATTGGTGCAAATCTGTACTGTAGTTTTGGAAATATTAAGGGAAATCCTAATTTGTATATATAGAGACACGGATCCTCTGAGGATTCGAAAGTCCTTGTGCTCAAATCTGACTGGCTGCCAAGACTTCAACCAGGAAGTGTTGGTAGCCATTTTGGGACTCGGCTTCAGCCATTTAAAAGAAAGAAAAGGGGGCAGAATAGGAATACGCTGACCCCAAAGCCTTGGTCTTGAGGTCCCAGAGGGACTCCACCATGCACTGAAGGCACTTTTAAAAAAAGAATTGTCACAGAAACGCAACTGAGCCGCAGATCCACAGCAAAAAGAAAAAAGAAAAACACGTATGGTCTCCCAGGCTTGTTTTTAATAAAGCCGCTGGGTGACCAGGTCCCAGGGGCATGCCGATATTTCTAAAAGATGTTGGGCACGCACAAGGCCCCCATCGAAGGAGATATTTATGCTCCGGGGAACTTCTCCAGGGCTTTTTTAAAAAACAAAAAAAAGGATTTGGGCTGCATGGACCACCCCTCCTAGGGCTTTTAGAATACCCGGGGAGCAACACCTTTCCAGGGCTAAATAAACAAAATGAAGGGGGTCCGTGTGGACCCCCAGCCTCGGGGACCGCCACCTCCCCGGGCCATATTCAAAATGTACACATTGACGGGGTGCTGTGCGGCCCCCCTCCTGTGCTACATATGGCCCCGGGCCAACTATCTCCCAGGGCCCAGCCCGTGCAGATCAAAGGAGAGGGTCCACGTGGCCCCCTCCTGGAGCCATACATGACTCTGGGGACAGACACCCCCCCCCCCCGCAGGGCCAGCTCCTGCTATGGCCCAGGGTGCCACCCCTGGGACAAAGCTGTTTGATTTCATTTGGCAGGAGCTGTGACAGCTTCCTCAAAGCACTCCCATTCCAGCAGGCAGGAGCTGTCGAAGTGCTCCCGCCAGCTGGAAGCAGAGGTTTAATCTCTTTCTATGCCCGCAGTTCATGAAGGCAGGGAAAGAGATGAAACAGATAGCTCCTGCATGGAGGGAACTGCCTTTCCAGCAGCTCCCTTCGTGTAGCAGACATGTCAGCTCCGGCAAGAGGCGGGGAGCTAGCTGGGACCATGGGGGCCTTGAGGCTCCGCCCACAGTCCTGTGGAAAAATAAAGGTCAGGAACAACCAGAAAAAGGCAAGATAAAGATGAGAAGCGAGCAAAAAGAGGCAAGATAAAGATGATTAACAAGCAGAGTAGGGCAAAATAAAGGTCAGCAATGAGTTATAAGAGGCAAGATAAAGGTGAGAACCAAGCAGAAAGAGGCAAATTAGAGATCAGAAACGAGCAGAAAGAGGCAAAATAAATGCCAGCAATGAGCAGAAAGAGGCAAAATGGAGATCAGAAACTAGCAGAGAGGGGCACAATAAAGGTCAGAAACAAGCAGAAAGAGGCAAAATAGAGATCAGAAACGAGCAGAAAGAGGCAAAATAAATGCCAGCAATGAGCAGAAACAGGCAAAATGGAGATCAGAAACTAGCAGAGAGAGGCACAATAAAGGTCAGAAACAAGCAGAAAGAGGCAAAATAGAGATCAGAAACTACCAAAAAGAGGCAAAACAAAGCTCAGAAATGAGAAGATAGAGGCAAAATAGAGGTCAGAAACGAGCAGAAAGAGGCCCCCCAACGACCCTCAGCAGCCAAGGGGACTTCATCCCCCAGTAGTGCACGAGGAGTTGCGTTTGCAGAGTGGTTGAGAAAGGGGTCAGGGCTTACGACACGGTCTTAGCAATTCTGCTGTTGGGGACTTACTTGTGGTAACAATGTGGGTTCCCCGACAAACCATCAACAGCCAATGGGACTTAATCCTACAACCTGTAGTGCATGAGAAGGTGCATTTGAAGTGTGGTTGAGAAAGGGGGCAGAGCTCCTGACGAGATCTGAACCATCCCGCTGTGGGAGACTTACTAGTGGCAACAAAACAGGTTCTTGGCCCCCAAGTGCCTTCAACAGCCAAGGGGACTTTATCCCCCAACCAGTAGTGCGCCAGGAGAGGCATTTTCAGAATGGTTGAGAAAGGTGGTGGGGCCTCCCACAAGATCTCAGCAATCCCACTACGGGGGACATACTGGTGGTTATAGGAGGGGTTCTTGGCCCCAAACTACTCTCAACATCCAAGGGGACTTAATTTGGGGTGGCGGAGCAATACTCCGCACACACACACGGAACTCCGCAGAGTTTTTCGGTAACTCCGTGTAATTCCACAGAGTGGAACTCCGCGAGCTCCACCCAGACCTAGCAGAAAGAGGAAAAACAAAGGTCAGCAACGTGCAGAAAGAGACAAAATAAAGGTCATAAGTGAGCATATAAAAGGCAGGAAACTAGCAGGAAACCAGCATAACCCACTCAGGCACCCACTCACAGAGCCACTCCCATACCCACTCAGACATCCACTCAGACACTCACATACCCACTCAGACACTCACGCACCTACTCACATACCCACTCAGACACTCACACACCCACTCAGTCACTCACACACCCACTCACACACCCAGTGAGACACTCGTGCACTTACTCACACTTTCACCGTCAACGGTTACAGGATACAGTTAGGAAATAATATTAAAAATTAAAAAATAAGGTTAAAAATCCCTGTAACAAAGGTTATAGGGATGCTATAGTTGGGAATTAGAATTTCAAAAATCTTAGAAATTCACTGAAAAAAAGAAAGGTTACAGGGAGGCTATAGTTAGGAAATCGATTTTTTTTTTTAACTTAGAAATTCACTGAAAAAAACAAAGGTTCCAGAGACGTTATAGTTTAGCTCAGATGTAACATATACAAAACCATAGAAATTCAGCAGTTATAGCTATCTGAACTAACTATATCTTACGCCTTCTGAATACACTGCTTATGACCTCACATATTACATCACTTATGGCATGGGCAGTGACATCACTGATGACATCACCAAGAAGCACATACTGAAACACAGCAGCAAAGGGAGCAGGAGCAGAGGGCAACTGCAGCAGAGATGCATCAGAGCAGGGGACCAAGGAAGCTCCCTGGAGAAGCAGAGCCATCAGCAGGTGTGCCGATATCTGTTGGAGGCGTTAACATAGCGCTATGGAACCAGCCCCATCCTTCTATATACAGAACTCTATAGAGGAGCTCTGCTTTGGTTTAGAGCGGCCAGCCAGCAGCCAGTTTTCCCTCAGGATGTACCCTTGTCACCCTATTATTGATGTTGTTTAGCGCCCTGACGAAGGTGTGACCACCAAGATTGTGGGTCTCTACTGACTGATTTCACTCATACAAAACCTTAGAAATTCAGCAGTTATAGCTACCTGAACTAACTTTAAATTAAGCCTTCTTAATACACTGCTTATGACCTCACATATTACATCACTCATGACATGGTCAGTGACAACACTGATGACATCTCAAATGACATCACTGATGATATAATCTACAGAATCACTCACACACCCATTCACACCCCCATGCAACATCTCATACACCTACTCACACACCCACATAACCACTTACATACCCATTTACAAACCCACACAAATATACATGCACCCACTCACTCATGCATAGAGCTACTCACACGCCCACTCACTCACTTGTACAGGCACTCACACAACCAGTCACTCACCCATACAGATACTCACACGCCCACTTACTTGCTCATACAGATACTAACACATACTCAGTCACCTAAAGTCACTGAGACAACCACATAGTCTCCCAAACAGCCTCTCTCACAATCACTTACTCACCTGTGCAGGCAGTCACACACCCACTCACTCACCCATACAGCCACTCACACACCCACTCACTCACTCGTCCATACCCCCACTTACACACCCATTCACGCACCCATACAGCCACTCATGTACCCTCACACTCACCTATACAGGCACCACCACTGCTTACTCACCCATACAGCACACTCATGCACTCTCTCATTCACCATTTACAGCCACTCACACACACACACTCACCTATACAGCCACTTGCACAGACACTCACCAATGGCACACCCACTCGCTCACCCATATAAAAACAACTCACACAACCACTCACTTGTCTATACAGTCTCTCTCATACCCTCTCACTCATCCATATACCACTTACAAACCCACTCACTCACCTATACAGACACTCACATAGCCACTTGCACCCCCATACAGCTACTCACACACCCAGTTATTCACACATACAGCCACACACACATCCACTCACACACAGAGATACACAGTTACAAAGACACTCACAACATCTGTTTTAAAATAGAATCCTCAATAGTAGCACACAAAGTAAAATAATTTAGCTTTTGTGATACCTTAGTGCATATGTTTAACACTCAGAAACTTAAAAATAAAACTCACAATCACTGGATGATGTTATTAGTGATGTTATCAATGATGTCATGAGTGATATCACTGACCATGTCATGAGTGATGTAATATGTGAGGTCATAAGCAGTGCATTACGAGGGCACAAGTTTTAGTTCGCTCAGGTAACTATAACTGGTCAATTTCTATGATTTTGTAGAAGTGAAATGAGAGCCTACCTATAATGTCCCTGTAACCTTTGGTGTTTTCAGTGCATTTCAAAGTATTTTTTTTAAAATGTATAATTCCTAACTATAACGTCTCTTTAACCTTATATATATTTAACCTAGTGGCAGTTGCCAGTAGGTAGTTATAGCTAGGACGTTTCCATAAAAAAAAGTTTTTGACTTGCAGATATGTTTGGCGCGGTTTGCTGCATCGTCACGAAATTTTTTAACAACAGTGTTCTGGGAATTTTAGCTGTGTATGGAAAGTTTCAGGATGATTGGTAAAGCGGGGCCGAGGAAAAGTGGGGGGGGTTAAAAAGAAAGTGCGTTTCCCATGTTAATTCCCATAGGAGCTATAGAAACGACTAAAGCCCAAACCGCTGGACAGAATTACACCATATTTGTCAGCTAGCTTTTGGGCTGCAGATCGTACTTTTTGTTATTTGGCGTAAATCCGTTCAGTATTGTTGAGAAATTGAAGGAAAATCAAATAAAGATATCTGTGGCTGTGGCTAATTTGTGATTAATCGCGAATGCGTGCACCAATGGGAATGCCACGATTGGCTGGCCACAACCTGAGCAGAGAGTTGCGGCTGCCATTGTACCTTATCGGAACAGTCCCCGGTGCAGAAAATTAAAATCAAAATTGGTATAAAGGTTTGGGGTAGAGGTACCCCAAACCTATGTCTGGCATATAGGGGTCTTTGAGGGAGCCCTGATGTGTATAATATGCCGAGAAACCGGGTTTTAATTCCCATGCTCGATATTCGTGAATTTGTCGCCAGCGCGCTCCCCAATGTAACATCGCGGTGAATTTCTAAAATCAGCACAAAAAACTTTTTTTAAATAAAAAATTCACAGACCCACTTTGACAATGATGCAGGCACTCAGAGGCACACTCAGATAGTAATATACCTAGTCACAAACCCAGTCACAGACTAATGCACCCACTCATAGAATTATGTACCCACTCATAGACCCACATTGGCACTGATGTACCTAGTGATAGACGCACTCAGACACTGATGCACCCACTCACAGACCCACTCATGCACACACTCACAAACTGACTGAAACACTCATGGGGTACTTGCAAACTGACTCATACACTCTCATGCCCACTCACAGAACCACACAGAGACTCATGTACCCACTCACAGACCCACTCATGCCCTCACTAATATACCCAGAGAGACGCTCTCGCACACACTCACACACCAACTAAGACACTCATGCCCTCAATGATTACAGGTTACAGTTAGTAAATAACATTTAAAAAAGTAGAAATTAGCGAAAAAACAAAGGTTACAGGGACATTACACTCACACACCCAGTGAGACACTCATGCACTTACTCACACTCACTCTCAAAGGTTGCAGATTACAGTTAGGAAATAACATTAAAACCCTAGAAATTCCCTTAAAAAAATCAAAAGTTACAGGGGCATTATAGTTAGGAAATAGAACTAAATAAACCCTTAGAAATTCACGGAGATAACAAAGGTTACAGGGAAATTATAGTTAAGCTCACATTTCACCCGTACAAAACCATAGAAATTCAACAGTTCTAGTTACCTGGGCTAACTATAACTTACATCCCTGCAATGCACTGCTTATGACCTCACATTTTACATCACTCATGACATGGTCAGTGACTGATGACATTCACTCATGACATCATCTACAGAACCGCTCACACACCCACTCACACCCTATACAACCTCTGATACACCTACTCAAACACCCACACAACAACTCACATACAAATTCACAGACCCATACCGGTACTCACACAACCACTCACTCATCTATAGAGCCACTCACACACTTTCTTACACACTCGCACAGGCACTCACACAACTATTCACTCACTAATGCAAATACTCCCTACATTCGCTCACTTACTCATACAGATACTAACACGTGTCCTCAGTCACCTAAACTGTGACTGAGACAACCACATACTCTCCCATAGACCCTGTCTCACACTCACTTAGTCACCCATACAGCCAGTCACATACCTGTCACTCATCCATAGAGCTACTCACACCCACTCACTCACTCATACAGCAACTCACACAACTACTCACTCACCCATACAGCTATTCAGTTGTCCTCACACAAGTCTATATAGATACTCATGCAACTGCTTACTCACTTACAAAGCCACTTACATACCCATTGACACATCCATACAACCACTCACACACACACTCATTCACTCATACACCCACTCCCATATAGTCATTCACTCTCCAATACAGCCACTGAACCCATTCACTTACCTACACACACACACAAACAACTACACAGTAACCTATGCAGCTACTCATACACTCACTCCCTTACCCATACAGCCACTCACACAGCCACAAATTCACCCATACAGTTACACACCCACTTACACACCCATGCACTCACCATGTTTTGACCAGTGTGAAGAATCTAAAGGGACTGTTTCGACGAAGAGGCCAGGTCATAGTGTGGAGAGGATGGGAAGGTCTGTTAGGAATCTGCAGTTAGAAAGAATCTCTACCAAAAAAGACATTACCGAAAGTAAGCAATTTGTTCTAACCACAATTTCCTCACCTTAGAATAGATACACAAGCAATACATTCCTGGAGATGGGTCTGCAAACTGGATTACACCTAGAGGACCAAACAGGCGAAATATCCATCAAAATGGACCTTTACAAGCAGTAGTGCTTTGTGCATGTGTGGAGGGACGTCCATGTGGGCAGCTTGACAGATGGCCTGGACAGGTACTTGGTCCTGGTGGACTGAGCCTGCCAGCCCTTAGGGGTTGCTTCTTCACCAATTCATAGCAGATTTTTATGCAGAGTACTATCCATTGGGAAATGGTCTGTTTTTGTAAAGTCTTGCACTTCTTCATTCCGTTGAACCCAATGAAGAGTTAGTCATCCACCCAATGTTTTTTTGGTCCGATCAATATAGAAGGACAGTGTTCTCCGAGTCCAAAGGATGGAGTTTATCCTCCTCCTTGGCGGGATGAGGTTCTTAAATGTTTCTAAAGATTTACAGGACCTAAGCGATGCAGGCAAAGAATTCCACAGTTTGTCGCCCAGATAAGAGAATGAGTGACCACTTTGCCTCGCCTTGAAAAACCTAGGGACATCCACAAAATTCAGGTTGCTAGAGTGGAGAGACAGATTGGGCCAATATGTCGACACCAGTGACCTAAGGTAAAGTGGTCCTAAGCGAGGTAAAGTGGTCCTAAGCGAGATAAAGCTTTAAACATGTAGCATAATGCCTTAAATTGGACTCACTTGCCCATTGGGAGCCCATGGAGGTTCCAAAGAAGATAAGCGACTGAGAAAAGCTTAGGAAGATGATAAAGCCACCAAGCTTCCACATTCTGGACCACTTGTAGTCACCAGAGTGCAGCTTTCGATGCCCCAGGATAAAGAATATTACCGTAATAAAGCCTAGAAATGATCAGTGTCTGTACCACCGTCCTCTGGGCTGAAACAGGAGGGAGTTAACGAATTTTTCTTAGCCACCTCAGGATGCCGAAACAGGAGGAGGCTGCCTTGGTGATTTGATGGTCCATCATGAGCTTATCGTCTAACCAGAAGCCCAAATTCTTAACTGCCCGAGCAGGGATAAGGGCAGCCCCCACATCATTAGGCCAACAGTATGGGCCTCAGAGATGTGGTTGTTTACTGACCAGTAGGATTTCTGATTTGTTCCCATTTAACTTTAGGGAATTACTATTCATCCAGGTTGCTGCCTTAGTAAGGCAGGAGTTAAGAGTGGCTGACCTTCAATCTTCATTGGGGTATAGGGATATAATGATTTGGGTATCATCCACATAAGAAAACAATGTAAGACCACAACCTTGCACTATGTCTGCCAAAGGCCGCATTTAGATGAAAAAACAAGGTGGGGCTCATGGCAGAGCCCTGAGGCATCCCAGAGAATAACGTGTGGGAGCTGGAGTTATGTGATTTAGCACAGACTTGGAAGGAGCAGTCTTGCAGAAAGGAATGTAGCCAGGCCAGCGCCAGGCCTTGGATACCCAAATCCTCTGGGAAAGGCATACAGGAGTCTTAAATTCCACTTGAGGCGGAACGCGCTTCTGAGCGAGAACCACTGTGGAAACTCCAGCATGCAGAAGTGCTGACATTCTCAGCGGTTGCATACACATGGAGCCAAGGTTCTACCCAGTCACGGAAGAGAGCTTGCACCACCTCCGGATGTAGACAGCATTCCTGATCATCAAGGCATTGACAGCTGAGTTTCCCTGCCCTGGTGTTCAGGGGGCCTGCCAAGTGCTGCTCAACTAGGAAGATATCCTGGTGCAGGTTCCATGACCCCACCCTGTTTGTTGCAATAACGCAAGGCAGATATGTTGTCCATGAACTCCTGAACCAGCCTTCCCTTGATGGATGAAAGGTAGGCTTTCAATACCACAAAACTAGCCCTCAACTGTAACAAATTGATGTGGAGATGAGACTTCACAGGAGACCAAAGTCCTCTGATCTCCACCTCTCACTGATGGCCACCTCAACCCATGAGTAATGCATCTGTCATCACTGTGAACTTTGGGTGGGAAAAGGAGAGGGGTCAGCCACCATTGCAGATCTTTTGAACTTCCTTCTGGTAACTGGACCAGGTCAGATAAATTTCCATGATGTTGTACGCTGTGAGACATCAGATCGCACTGCAGAGCCCACGTCATAGGGCATGTTTTATCAGCAGGAGGCCATGAGTCCCAGCAGCCTGAGAGTCTGTCTCACCGAATTCCAGGACAGACTCCGCTACATGAGAACTAAAGCCTGAATATACAGGACTCGCTGCTCCGGAGGATAGACATGGAATATGCACTGTGTCCAGAATGGCTCCAGTGAATTTGAGCACCTAAGAAGGGCTCAGGTGTGACTTCGGCGTGCTGATAACGAACCTCAGTGAATGCAGAGGATTTGCTGTAGTCTGGAGGTGGGCAAAGAATGCATAGGGTGAGCCCACCATCAACAGACTGTTGTCGAGGTAGGAGAAGGCTGGAACCCCTGACCTATGCATATGTGCTGCAACCACCGCCATCACTTTTGTGAACACTAGATAGACACTTGTGAGGCAAAGGAGAGACAAGCGAACTGGAAATGTTTGTAATCCACCATGAACCGGAGGTAGCACCTGTGGGTTGACAGGACGGCGTTGTGGAAATACGTGACTCACAGATCCAGCACCACCATATGAGCCAATGTGAGCCTCTTGAATTTCTCTTTTCTTAAAAAGAAGTTGAAAGGGCACAGATTTAGCATAGAGTGGAGGTCTCCGTCCTTTTTTGGCACCCAAAAGTAATGAGAATAATAACAACGCCCTATTTCTGGTGTGGACACCCTTTCGATGGCTCCTTTGGCCAAAAGTGCCTGCATTTCCTGATGGAGTGAGGAGAGATACTCCTCCGTCAGTCGTTCTTGGGATAATAAGAGAGGCTGAGGTGTTTCCGCAAATGTTAGGGTGTACCTTTTCTGTACGATCTGAAGCATCCACTTGTTGTGTGTAATCGCCGGCCAATGAGGCAGGTGGTGCCTGATTCTGTCATCAATGGAATGTCTGTACAGGATGAAGGGCACGCTAAAGCGGCTTGAAGGCTGTGGTAGCTGGAGGGGCGGGAGACTGGGCAGCATGCTGGGACTCATTCCCATGATCTTTTTGGGCTCCGCTGCCTCATCCTCAAAAGGGCTTTGTAGTAACTGGACGCATCCTTTGTTACTTTTCTCTTCTTGTTATTTCTAGTTCAAAGTACACCAACAGTAACCTCCAGCAGATTCAAGCAGAATGCCAATATTACAACCAGCTTAGAATCTGCACATCTCCTCATTCCTTCAGCATCCTCCCCTACATCAAGGCATGTTCTATAATCTAACATATTTCCAAACACACACCCCTTTTCATATACATGACTAAAGAAAAACCTAATATAAACATTTCCTACTATAAAGGCATAAAACCTTATACAGAGCACAAGTCAAAAGCAGGGAAGAAATATGAACAGTGCAACAGGAATACAAAGAAAATATAACAGTACAGTGCATTTGGAATACAGAGATAATTTTTAGATCAAGAGAAATAAGTCCTCATCCCACAATTCTTGGACCACTGACCTTACATAGATTCTCAAACCTCCACTCTCTCCCATCATCTAACCTCTCAATTGACCCCTTCACTTGTATCACCTTCTGGGGTTGGAAAATCTTGTTATACCCTTTTCTTACAAAACCTGTTTTCCCTACCACTACTCAATCTCCACTCTTCACATCCAAATCCTTCACCCCTTTCCAGTTAACAAGTTAGCTTTGTTATACTTCACTTATACACTATAGACCTCATATTCTCATGATCCACCCACATCTGATCTTACCCTTGTAACCACATGGCTCCCTGCCCTTCAGAGCTAGGAACGGAGATACAATAGTCACAAAATGAGGCATCACCCTATGAGCCCATACCATCTTTTCCAATTCATCTCTCAATACAGACCCATTTGCCAAAAATAATTGAATGTTCTCCATAATGATACTGTTCACTCTTTCCACTAAACCACTGGCCTGTGGCTGGAAAAATGTCACACGGTCATGCCTGATACCTACCTTTGCAAAAAACTCATTCTTTGCTGTGGAACCCAACTGTGCTCCATTATCCATGACCAGCACTTTAGGTATACCTTCTTCCAAGAATACTTCTTTTAGGATCCTAATGACATTACTAGTAGTAATCTGTTACATGGATCTAATCACCAACCACTTGCTGTGGTTATCCACCAAAACAGCAATAAAACAATCTTTTCTCCCTAACTTTTCTTTAGGTCCCAAAAAATCCACAGCCAGTTTCTCCCATGGCTGAGTCGGAAGTTCTATACACACCAAAGGTGGTTGCCTAACCATTTTACTCTTGTCACTATTTCTGCAAGCATAGCAATCACTCACTTTATCCATTCCTTCCCACCAGAAGAATTGCCTCAACCTCCTTTTGGAGTTCCTCGCTAGGTGCCCTTCATGCACGATCCTAACCAATCTCGCCATCAACGCACTGGGCGGAACAATGCAATCTGTCCTCAGTATCTTATCTCTCTGAATGCTGAGCTTGTCCTTCATCAACATAGATTGTTTCACACTCCCATTCAACAGACCAGATTGTTGCCAACCACATCCTATAAGCCTTGATAGTTCCCCATACTCTTTGTCATTCGCTATAGCTTCTCTCCACTCCTGACCAAGACCAAATTCCCCTTCCACACAAACCACTTGAGTTTCTGTCTCCTGTGTAAAAAAAAAACATTCTTATTTCCTCTCACATATTCTATTACAAAGTTGTAATCCATCACAGACACCAACTATCTTGAAATACTGGGTGTTACACTCCCTTCTAAAGCCCGACCACACATGAAAATGTGCACCAAGGGTTTGTGGTCACTTTTGAGCACAAATGGCAATCCTCACAAAATAATACCTGAAGTGGTATATTTCCCAACAAGAGGCTAAAGCCTCTTCCTCAATTGCAGATTAGCATTGTTCCGCATCTTGTAATTGCCAGGATTCAAATCCTATAATCCTATCCCCCTCTTCTGCCTTCTGGGTCAACACCGCCCCAGACCTACATTACCAGCAATTGTCTATTTGCGAATGTCAAACTGACCCAATGTTAGTGCATGAGCAAGAGATTGTTTTATATTGACAAATGCAGCCTCACACTCCACATTCCATTCAAAAACACTTCATTTCTTTAACATAACCCTCAATGGTTCCACCACATCCCCAAAATTGGAAACAAATTTCAAGCAATATTCCTAAAATCTCACAAAAGATTTTAATTGCTCCTTGTTAGTGGGTTGCAGAGCCTCCTCAATAGCCATCACAATGCTCTTTTGGGGTCTTATTCCATTCACAGACACTTCATATCCCAAATAACTTACTTGCTCCTTCCTCAACTGGTATTTTTGTTTTTTTATGGTAGGTACAATAACTTCCAATTTTTCCTATGCCTTCCCCAAAAACACATCATGTTCAGCAAATAATTTTCCCACCACCATAATGTCATCCTGAAAACATAATACACTTTGGATACCCTGAAAAATATTTTGCATGATCCTCTGAAAGACAGCAAAGGCAGATGTCACGCCAAATGGCATCCTGAAATATCGGTACGCCCTTAGAGGTGTAATAAAAGAAGTCAAAGGGCGAGATTCCGGATGTAGATTCACCTGGTGGTACGCTGGCGACACATCCAAAACACTAAATACCTTGCCCCACCCATCCTGTTCAGCATCTCCCCGATGTTGGGCAATGGCTGCCTGTCCCCCAATATATTTTTATTGAGGCCCCTCAAGGTAATACATAAGCAGATTTTATTTCCATCCCCGGGGCCACCACATTGGGGGCTAACCATTTAGACAACTCAATCAGCTCAATGATCTTTTCTTCCAGTAGTATGCTCAATTCTTGTTGAGGTGGTTCCCCCATTAAATATGATATGGACCTTACTTTGTGCATAGCAGGTGTAGCATTCTTCTTGAGAATTATCCGATGAGTGAACTTATTCAGTACACCCGACTTGTCAGAAAACACTTGCAGAAATCTCTACATTAAATTCTTGCCCCACTCGTTATCCACATCATGTTTCACAATTTCACTTTCATTTACTGGTTCTATCACCATGACTGGTTCTTTGGCATTGGGCTCAAGTACTATGTTAAAATCCTTTTGGTGGCGCCATCAAAATAAATTCGAACCCTCACTTGTTAGGTAGACTCTCTCATGCACCCCACTTTGTTTGAAAAATATGTTCATCCATTGAATTCCTATTATATTAATCCTCTTACCACCATACTCTACAACTTTCACATCAGATTGCTGCAAATCTTTAATGTCTGCACTCAGCTGTTTTTCATGC
Organism: Triturus cristatus; assembly: GCF_964204655.1. Classification (NCBI taxonomy): domain Eukaryota; kingdom Metazoa; phylum Chordata; class Amphibia; order Caudata; family Salamandridae; genus Triturus; species Triturus cristatus. The sequence goes on from NC_140588.1 coordinate 498,103,056, forward strand.
ATACCCTGTGAAATCAAAGTGAATAGACTTCTAAAATCAGCCAATACTTTAACCTTCCCAGTCCCTAATGTGATTTTAAAAAGAGGCTTCTCTAATTTCCCCGAATTCTCATTTCTTATATTCCCGTTGTTAACACAGCTGTCCCGTTGCTGAGCATCATCTTCTATTTTATTTATGGTCAATATTATTTCTTCTTTATCGACCCTCTGGTCTTCAACAATCTTGACACTAGCATTCTGTACTTTTCCTTTTTATCTACAAACCTTCGCTAAGTGTCCTCTTCTCCCACATGATCTACACGTTACATTTCTTGCCCCGCAAGCAAAACTGGAGTGAATGTGTCCTTCTCTGTGCTTCTTATATTGGTTTTATCCCCATGTTGATTTCTCTCATCCACACAGCAGTGTGCTCCTAGCCATCTGTATGGATTCTTCCAAAGTGGGATCTTTAGTTAGCAGTTTGTCCTTTACCTTTTTATTGTTCATGCACCTAACAATCTGTTAACGTATCAACAAGTTGATTAGGTTCTGGAAGTCACAGGTCACCGCCAAACCATGCAAAGTGGCAACATAACTCATAATGTCTCATTCCTGCCCCTGTACCCTACAAAAGAACTTATGTCTCCCAAAGACTACATTTACTTTTGGCGTGAAGTGCTTCTCTAAAATTTGTAGTGACATGTCATACAGATTAATTGGCTGGCCAGTCCCCATCCCTAAGAAAATCTCTGTAAGATCATCATAAATTCTTCTGCCTTCCACAACAATATGGTCAAAGAGAATGGCTTGTTTCCGTGCAAGACCACATTTATCTCCACCTATAGCTAACATATAGGTAAAGAAAATATTCTTCCATCTTTTCCACAGAATTGTGGGCTCCCCAGGCCCTGGCAAGAAATTAGGAGGTGCCGCCATACCTGCAAAAATGTAAATTAACAAACTAGCATAAAATACTAAAATAGCAAACCAATATAATAAACTGAAATAACTAACTAAAATAATGATCTACAACAATTATCTAAAATAATAGTGGTCATTCCAGTTGTCAAATTCTTCTCGCTAAGTTTGTTTTTCCACATTTATGATCTGTATAGTCTTTCTTCTTATTTCGACTGGTTTGTTAGAGAGAGTCTCTTTTCTATTTCCTCTTCCCCTTTTTTCTTCAGAATCAGGGAATTGCCGACATGAGTCAGCATGCACGTGTGAGATGTAAGTAGAGCTTTATTTATGACCTCTAATATTTATCCTTGTTTAGTATTGCCTCGTTATTGTTTCAACGTTATTATTCGTGACCAGTGACTGGCACAGGCTTTTCAATGCGCACTGCTGGATGCAGTAGCACATGACCCACCGTAAAACGTGGCCAGAGATAAAGCTGATGCGCACTGCAGGAGGCGGTAGAGCGTGATCAGCTGCTGCACACTTGCTAAGTATACTGACAACACAGCCTTCGAGATGCGCTACCACAATGGCAGTATCAAGCGCATTGCTAAGCAACCGAGTGTCGGGCCTAGCTATGCGCCTCTTGTAAGCGGAGATGATTTTGAAAACATCGCATTGCATGTCCTGCTCTTACACAGTCTCTAGTAAGAAACTCTCAATTCACCCCTATTAGGGCTTCTAATGTCTCGTGCTCCACTAGTCCAGCCTTCAGTTCTCGCATTTAACATGACCTTGTAGCGTTATTCCCCCATCTAGTAAACAGCGCTTTTCCAGAGGTAGAGATTACTTTATAGATCTCTGCTCTCTGCACAGAGCTACTCGTCACCAAAATTAGTAGTAACTGGACGCACTCCTCGTTACTTTTCTCTTCTCTTTATTTCCAGTTCAAAGTACACCATCAGTAACATCCAGCAGATTCAAGCAGAATGCCACTATGACAACCAGCTTAGAATCTACACATCTCCCCATTACATCAGCATTATCCCCTACATCACGGCATGTTCCATTTTCTAAAGTATCTCCACAGACTGGCAGGCTGCTGGACCGGGTATGGTTGGTGCTGCGGATGCCCAAAACTGCCCCTTTCAAGTCTGCAAATGGGGTGGAAGGACTGCTGTTGCAGCCAGGTCGATAAAGCAATCCCAAGAGATCTGCCAGAGACCCTGCTCTTGCGGAAGCACTCAAGCGCCTCTTCTGCCTTGTTGCCAAACAGGCAAGAGCCATCGAAGGGAATGTTGATTTAGATTAGCGATGATTGGACATCCCTGGAAAACCCAGCACTACGCCACCAGGCATGGCGACACAGCATCACCATAAAAGCCATGGCTCTACCGAGGTAGGTTGTGGTGACAGTTCACACCAGATAGCTAACTGTGCCATCCAGCAAAGCTTGGTTGAGGATGGCGCAGCCCTCCTCAGGCAGCATGGGTAGCCGTTACGCAACCGAGTCCCACATTGCATTGGAATATCAGCCCAAAGGACGCGTGGTATTCACTGACCACAAGGCCATGCTGGTAGAAGAGAATATGCTCTTCCCAAAGGTGTTGTGACTCTTGGATTCCCTCTCCGTTGGAGTGGCAGGGAATCCGCTTGGGTTGCCTACACCACGAGGCTCACAGGGGAGGGGTGCTTGCAGAGGAAGGTTGTGTCTCACGGGGTGATACTGATGGGCAATCATTCGATGCACAGGAGCCCCTGTGCACGGTTATCCCCCATGCCCCCAGGAGCAGGTCAGTGAGGGCTTCATTAAAGAGGAGCATGGGCTCAGGTGAGCCATTCCCAGCTTGAAACATCTCTGTAAAAACATTGGACTTGACCTCAACAGCAGGCAGCTGGAGATCGTGGACCTCTGCCGTATTGCGCATCACTGTGGCAAAAGATGCACCTTCCTCCAAATCCTGGGCAGGAAGGGAGAGCATGCTAGAGTTTAGGGAGGTATTCAAGCCAATGGCATCACCATCTCCTCGTATCAGTTTTCCTCTTGAGCGTCCTCCTCACGGAGACCATACACTTCCTCAAGCCCCCTTCAAGGAGGTAGAGCCTGTCAACGGGTGGAAAGTCCAGGGGATGGCAGGGCCTGGACGAAAATGCCAGCATAGATATCAAGCATTGCTGGGGTGGCACGGGGTCGCCGTTGGAGATTATGATCGGAGTGGGAGCCGGGGTGGATGGAGGCGCCCGTGGCAGCATTAGTCCGGATTCTGAGGGCCTGGTTGGCGTCGTGGGCAATCTCACCGACAGTAACCCAGTGGGGGGACCTTTTGGCTACATGGGGCCCGGAGGCACACCAAAAGGAGTCAGTGGGCCAAAGATGGCATGCATGGCATCATAGATTTCCTTTATCTAGGCGGGTGTCGGTTCAGTGCTGGGAAATTCAGGGTAGCATGGAGTGCGGAAGCGGGGCTTAGATGCACGACGTCAAGAGGTTGAAACCAAAGAACGCTTCGACTTCTTCTTGTGCTTCTATAATTTACCCTGCTTCGACAAGGAGGTCTTGGATTAGGAAGACAGTCGTCCTCAGGAACGGGTCCAGGAGCGACCCCAAGATCTTCTGCGGGGACGGGGACACCGTGGAGCCTTCTTTTGCTGCACCACCAGGAGCTTCTGATGGATGTAACGGTATATAACTTTTGCAGATTGGCCAATGGGACACAAAATATCTGATGAAAACTTGTTTAACTTTTTCAAACCTTTCCTAATTACCTTCATTCGTTTTTTAATTCTATGATTAGTTGCTTTGAGAAAGTCATGAGCAATCTACACAAATAATGCCTTGCTGTATTCAGAATTCTGACTACACTTCAGAAATGTACAGGATTCTGGGATCACCCATAGATTTTACACCTCGTTTCCCCCCACAAAAAGTAGTTATAAAACGCAAAAATTAAAAATATTGACTTACGCTTCGAAAACTACAAAACTGAGTTGAATTTTCTTTTTTTTACCATTCTGCATGCTGGGAAGAGGGTGATCTCAGCAAAGGAAACCTTTTGTTAAAATAATTTTTAGAAAAAAACCACTTTCTTGCACAGTACTTCTTCCCTCCACCCCCCCAAATTTTTTTACATTTTGTCTGTTTTCTCGGTTACTTCCAGGGGAATGCACAAACCCAGTGTACCGTTATAATCCCAAACATGAGGGGGGGAAAAGGAGGAACTTGTGTGGAAAAAAGTAATGAAAACTCAAAAGAAGACTCAGGGATGGGGAGCAAAGTCGCAGCACTTAAGGAGTTAGAGGCCATATAAATGGCTTTATGGCACCACTGGAGTACACCTGAACTTAGTGACATCATTTCACTATCTTGAGTGTCACAGATTCTGGGGATTATGGTCATAATAACTGTCAGACATGATAACACAACTGCCCATCGTACGCAACCTCACCCGGCATCAGTCAGATAGTTTAACTCTCACCACTACCTTCCTGCTCCCTTCTCCTAACATCAACTTTCACCTTCTACATGGAGAGGCAGGCTTCCAAATGCGAAGATAGAATCTAAGCATGCATCTAATGTAAAGGACACTATGACACCTGTGAGAAATGGGGGTCTCTAGTTGGCAGAGGTAGGTACCTTTGACCAAGTAGGGGCCCTTGCTTCTAGTCAGGGAAAGGGAGGTACACTCCTGGATAACCCCTGCTCACCCTCTTGGTAGCTTGGCACGAGCAGACAGGCTTATCTTGGAGGCAGTGTGTAAAGCATTTGTGAACACATACAGTAATACAGTAAAAACACTACAAATAGACACTACACCAGTTTAGAAAATTAAGTAAGCTTTACTAGACTTGACAGAAGATCAAACGACAAAAATCCACAATACTGTAATAAAAATATGACTTTAAAATGGTAGAAATAGCTTAGTTCAATGTGGATGGTAAATGCGACACTTTACTCTCAAAGTATGCGTCACGCAATACAAACAAAAGGGTCGCAGGGAAGTTGATGCGCCATTCCTTACACTCAGGGGAGTGGATGCGTTGGTTCCTTACTGCAGCGCAGGGGAGGTGATGCGCTGCTTCCTTACTGTGTGGGGAGTTGTTGCGTCGTTTCTTACGGCAGCCCAGTGACGATGCGACAAGATGGCGCCTCGATGCGATGTGATGATCCGGTGCAATGCGACAAAATGGCGTCTTTGATGCGATGCGACAACGTGGATGCGATGTGTGCACACCCAACGGCCGTGCGGGGACTCGGTGAACTCTGGAACTCTGGAGCCGCTGTGACACGCTTCTCCGGTGATGCAACGGCGACCTCTGCTGCGGCGACACGCTTCTCCGGTGATGTGACACGCTTCGTCGGTGAAATGCGACACGCTTCTACGGCGATGCAATGGCAACTGCTGCTGCGGCGACACGCTTCGTCCTCGGTGTGTCGCGCTTCCAGCTCACAACGACACACAGTCTTGAGAGGGCCCAAAACAATAGCAGGCACCTCACTGCAGGTAGAATTCCCAGCAAGGAAATTCAGGGGTAGCTGGTGGTGAAATTTTTGTGAACCTGAGACTTCTGAACAGGAGGCAAGCTCAGCTTCAAGCCCTTGGAGATCTTCCTCAAGATGATAAAGTAAACAAAGTTCCTTTTTCCTTTTCTTGGAAATAAGTAACCACTGTATGCCAACCCCAAACAGCAACTAGCACTGGGGCAGTCTCCTCCTTCAGCTTCCTTGGTTTCTCTCCCTGACAAAGGTATTTCTTGATTCCCAGAAGTGATCTAAAGTTCTGGGGTCTGGGCCCCAATATTTATACTGCACAATTATTTGTCCTCTGAAGGCAGAGGGTGTCTGTGCCCAGTCAAAATCAGTTCTGTCCTCCTGGGTGTAGCTTCCTGGCAGGAGGTGGAGACAGCATTGTTTGATAGCAGACCTGGCCCAGGTAGCTGAAAGGAAATCTCCTCACCCTACTCTCTATTCTATGAGGGCTCAGGTCAGTGAAAGGAAATCTCTGCCCCCTACTCTCTATTCAATGCAGGTCTTATTCAGCCCAGCCCTGAGTAATCAGACTGCTGGAGCCAAAACCCTCTCCAGCCCCCATCTCTCACAAACCTGACATGGAATACACAAACCTAGCAGAGGCATGCTGGATGGTTAGCCAAGATAATACCTACTTTCTAAAAGTGGTATTTTCAAACACAGAATGTAAAAATCACCCACACTAAAAGATGTATTTTAACATTCTGAGTTCAGACATACTAAACTTAATTTTCCTTTCCTGTTCCCTAGGTCAGTTATGATTATAAGATGTTATAATCAAACTGCCCATTCTGGCCTATGGAAACAGATAGCCTTGCAATAGTGAAAAACGAAATTGGCTGTAATTCACTATCAGGACATGCCACACACATCAGGGCATGTCCTACCTTTTACATACAATGTACCCTGCCCTCGGGCCTACCTTAGAGATGACGTATATGTAGAAAAGGGAAGGTTTAGGGACTGGCAAGTGGGTGCAGTTGCCAAGTCGACATGGCAGTCACAGACTGCACACAGGCTCTGTAATGGCAGGCCTGAGCCATACTTTACAAGCTGCTTCAGTGGGTGGCACAACCAGTGCTGCAAGCTCACCAGCAGCATTTGATTTACAGGCCCTGGGCACACATGTGCACTGTACTAGGGTCTGACAAGTAAATCAAATAAGACAATCATGGAGTCACTAATCCAATACAACAATTTCCAATAGGAAGCACTTGCACTTTGGCACCGAATAGCAGTGGCAAAGTGCCCAAAGCATCTAGACAAGCAAAAACATAGCAAAACATAGGAGGCATCAGTGAAAAAAATGGAAGGGAGACCCACGCCAATGGTGCCAGGTCTAACACTCCCCACATCCACATGTTAGTGAAACCTTGACTAAAGGATGATTGGAAACAAACATCCTAGATCTCCTCTGTGATGGTTACAGCATACTCCTAAAAGTACTTGAGCTCAGGAACACATTGTGGAAAAACACATGCAAAGAGCTAGCTGGCTTATACTTGCTACCATTTCTAGCAGGTTTCATGGACCTGGCTCAGCACTTTGTTATCATCTGGAGGCAATCCAATCTTCTGGGTGAGAACAATATGTGAGCTGATGCCCCTCAAAGTTCTTACAATGATGGTTGATTGAGGAGATGGGAAACCGAGGATTCTGTCTCCAATTAAATACCCCCACATCAGAAGTCCGAGACAGCCTTGATCTAAACTTCTTGCAGGTATCAAACACATTTGATGAGCCAATAAGTCATACATCAATTAAAAAAACCTAGAGGAACTCAGCTCAAAAGTGTTCCTACATTCAAAATGGTCAAATGCTTTTTTTTCCGTACATTTGAATTCCTGTCATCATGGACAGCAACCACTGCATTTGATCCGCTGGCTTTTCTGATCAAGTAGATACGCAAACAGGCAAACTTCCCTAGCATTAAATGGTTTTTGATGAAACTTTGCAGATGCTTTTGAACAGCACTGAAAAGACACAGGCATTCGCTATGAGGACTACATACACAACAGTATATTCTCCCAAACCAAAAAGAGCTATCTATCAAATCTGCAACACGAAGGACCATCTCCGCCTTATTCATATCAAGCCACCAAACTTATGAAAAACCCCTCTAACACATCACAGTGGAGAAAAAAAGAAAAGCAACACTTTTATGTGCTAATGCCAAATTACACCAGTGTAAGTACAGAGGAGTACAGCCCAAGAAATCTTAAGGGATTGGTAGATTTCCATGACTGTAAATCGGTAATCTGCAAAGGCCCATGAATTCAAAATCATTATGTAAACAGATAACGTGTAAACTTACAAATTTCTTTAAAGTATGTGAAGCAGCCCCCATACTAATACTAACAACACTTGATGGCAGAATATTAATACTCAGTTGATATAAATATTTTTATTAGAGTACTCAAAATGGCAACATGTTTGCATGATAATTGCCTCATGAAATACCTCTTATTGCTGAACCACAAGGGGTGCATTATGAATTCCAAACACTGGATGCGCCAGCCACATTGTTAAAAGCAGTCTTACCTGGGAAGAGGTCGGCAAGATTGACGGGAGGTTTGTTGGTATCAATGGTTAATTTGTGGTTTGCATTTTTCGAAGGCTGTACAGGAAAGCAAACCAACTTTAGCGGGAGACGAAATTTACACTGGATCACCCGAGGCACACCTGAAAAGAAAACATAGGTGTCATTATTTGATTCTATCAATGGGAGTCTGTTCAAACTCCGTGACATACAAAGAGGCTGTCTAGGATAAAGTAATTGTCTACAGAGACAAAGATGAATTCATAGCCGCAAAACAGAGGTTGAAAAGGAAAGTGGGCCAGTAGCCCTGAGATGCTACTAAACAATTCTATCACTGTAGACACCAACTATTTTTATACCGACAAAGACAAGGAAAATCACACCAATGACAAAGCCACAATTTTTAAAAAAGTGATATGTTCACACACAGCAAAATGATGTAGAAACCGTTACATATACTAACGATTATTTGTTTTTTATCATCTGCTATCACCTTAACTGTAAACAACATCTGCAAACGAGACAAACAATTTTGGCATGACACTCACTACGCGTTAAACTCAATAACTGCTTCATGACTAAATTTTAACTACACTTGGCAGGTAGATGGTAGATAGGCATGTCTTAATTTTTCTACTGGCACATAGCTACTGCCGTCAAATTAATTATATAAAATACTGCTGCTAATAATAAAAAATATATTTTAGTAGTTGACAGCAGTGATTAATTTCTGCCTTGTCATGTACACAGGCCGTTTGCAATATTTTCTGATTTAAATTCTAGCAACAAATTCAACACATTTAGGAAGACAGAATTAGCACGGTGTGCACATAACTAGGTGAATGTGGCGCCTTGGTTTAAACCTTGGCTGGTCTGTCAATCCATGCTAAAATTATAGCCATTTTAGGTCAACTTTTGAAGGTTGAAAAAAAATCTAAATTAACTGCAGGGATCCTCGTCAGAAAGCAGTAGCAACGCAAATTAGGGAGAGATGTCAAATGTGCTGCTATTCTCAGCAGATAGTGTTTCTGTTTAACTAATAATATACGTTAACTTAAATTAAACATAATACCACGATTCTAGAGATTTCCGTCTGGCCAGTCTTAAAGTGGCCTCAAAGCAACTGCAAAACGTAAATTCAAAGAAAAAATACAGCCCTGCAGTGAACTTATGCTGTTTTTCAAGTCATGTAAAGCAATTTACGTACATTTCCTGTAAGCAACATTTAACCAAAATGGAATCTCAAATCCCGGCAAGTCATAATTTCAAATGCAGGAATTGGTTTGTATAACATGGTTGTTATCCTAAACGTTTTCTAAACTTGAAATTATGGCGTCCTGGGTTCGGCCTATGCCTACTTCCTTACAGGTTGTAAACGCTTTAGTGTATACTCTTCAAAATATCACATGGACACAGTAAAATGGAAATTAACTTGTACATCAAATACTACTTGGCATTTGGATGAACAAATATACTTCTTTGGAAACGTCCTAAAGCACAACAAACGTGTTTCTTCGCTTCTAAATACCTTTTTAATACCCTGCCTCAACACGAGGGCATTTTAAAGCCAAAAGCTCCCTCTATGTCAGCTTCGAATCATACACTTGACTCAACAACACCCACAACAGCAAGGAACTCTTCAGCATCGTCAAAGAGCTCTCCAACCCCGACGCCAGAAACAATGACATCACTCCCTCGCAAGACCTCTGCGACTCCCTCGCAGCCTTCTTCCACGACAAGATCGCCAACATTCACAACAGCTTCGGCCCACCAACCACGAACCCCACCACCGAACCGATGCCCCCCACCGCCACCCTCCGCACCTGGACCCCAGTCAGCACCGAAGACACAACACGCACAATGAACACCATCCACTCCGGATCCCCTATGGACCCCTGCCCACACACCACATTTTCAACACGGCCGACCACATCATCGCACCCCACCTCCGCGACATCATCAACGCCTCCTTCAACACCGCCACCTTCCTGGAGTGCTGGAAACACGCCGAGATCAGTGCCCTGCTGAAGAAACCAACTGCAGACCCCTCCGACCTCAAGAACTACCACCCCATCTCGCTTCTCCCGTTTCCTGCCAAAGTCATCGAGAAGACCGTCAACAGACAGCTAGCCGCCTTCCTCGAGACCAACGGATCCCTCGACCACTCGCAATCCGGCTTCCGAGCCAACCACAGCACGGAGACCGCCCTCATCGCAGCCACAGACGACATCAGATCCCTAATGGACAACGGGGAAACTGCGGCCCTCATCCTCCTGGACCTCTCCGCAGCGTTCGACACTGTCTGCCACCGCACCCTGGTACAGCGCCTGAACAACACCAGCATCCAGGAGAAGGCCCTGGAGTGGATCACCTCATTCCTCGCCGGAAGAACCCAGAGAGTCCGCCTCCCCCCGTTCCGGTCAGCGGCCACCGAAGTCATCTGCGGTGTTCCACAAGGGTCATCGCTCAGCCCCACCCTCTTCAACGTCTACATGAGCCCCCTCGCAACCATCGCACGTCAACACAACCTCAAGATCATCACCTACGCTGACGACACCCAGCTGATCCTCTCCCTCACCAGCGACCCGGACGCCGCCAGCCTACAGGAAGGGATGAAAGACGTCGCCGAATGGATGGAACAGCCGCCTGAAACTGAACTCAGACAAGACGGAGGTCCTCATCCTGGGATCATCACCCTCCGCCTGGGACGACTCCTGGTGGCCCCCCGCCCTGGGAGCCACCCCCAAGCCAACGGACCACGCACGCAACCTAGGCTTCATCCTGGACTCCTCCCTCTCGATGACCAGACAAGTCAACGCCGTCTCGTCTTCATGCTTCAACACCCTGCGCATGCTTCGAAAGATCTTCCGATGGATCCCCACCGAGACCAGGAAGACGGTCACCCAGGCCCTCGTCACCAGTCGGCTGGACTACGGGAACGCCCTCTACACCGGCACCGCCGCCAAACTCCAGAAGAAACTCCAACGGATCCAGAACGCCTCAGCACGACTCATCCTGGACATCCCCCGACACAGCCACATCTCCGGACACCTGAGAGACCTGCACTGGCTCCCCGTCAACAAAAGAATCACGTTCCGACTCCTCACCCACGCACACAAGGCCCTCCACGACCTGGGCCCCAAGTTCCTCAACAGCCGCCTGACCTTCCACAAGCCCACCCGCCAGCTCCGCTCCGCCAGCCTCACTCTCGCCACCGTCCCCCGTTTCCGCAGAGCCACCGCCGGAGGAAGATCCTTCTCCTACCTGGCAGCCAAGACATGGAACTCCCTCCCCATCCACCTCCGGACAACGCAAGACCATCTCGCCTTCAGGAAGCAACTCAAGACCTGGCTGTTCGAGCAGTAGCGCTCCCCCCTCCCCCCCCCCCCCCAGTGCCTTGAGACCCTCCGGGTGAGCAGTGCGCTATACAAATGCCTATGATTGATTGATTGATTGACTCAAGCAGGACTCACAAATGACACCTTGCGTGAGCCTGTAAAGTCCACACAAGCAGTAGCTCCTTACCGAAGTTAGGGGAATGTATCAGCCATTCAGGCTTTCATCGCCTGAACACGACAGTCATCCTTATACAGAACATTCACATCATAGCCACCCTTTGGTAAATGCACTCGATGTTCAGAAAGCGCACATATTTTCTAAAGTAGACTCTCCTGCAGGTCGTTTTCCCAGACATCATTTTAGTAGTGACTGAGTTCCGCAGACCCAGTACTGGCCAAAGCAGAATCATGGGGGAATGATACAGTAGGTGAGAGAGTCCAGCAGAAGAAAGGGACTCCTACTATGGAGGGGAGATGCGGCTAGCGAGTAGTGGTGCTGATTTTAGAACTCGGAACTGAGGTTCAATTCCTGGCATTGATTTAACGTCCTATGATTCTGGGCAAATTACTTAATCTTCCTGTGCTTAAAAAGCTACAAAAAAGGTGTAACATCTCCTGCTTCCTTTGTAAACCGCTGCCATGCCCTTAGGAGAGGTTCAACCTATACAAAAACTGCAAAAAGAAAGTCTGTTTCTTCCAGTCGACATGAGGGTGATTACATTGCCTAAAGAGCAATGTATATTTCTCGCCAGGGAGCTGCTCATGCATAACGATGTGTGGTTAAGATAAGTCAGGACGGATGAGATGTAAACTTCAAGTAGCTGCTTGTCTATTTTGTGTAGTTCTTTCACCGTGTATTCTATGTTCTGATCCCTACAAAGGTCGAAGGACCTTAGGATAGTAACTAACTAATCAATAATACTAGTATGTGTGAATCTCTCTATAAATATCACCCGTTAAATAAACTACTTGGTCAAGAATTGAGGTCTGAGTATCCCGCGAGCCGTACGCGTGCACATCTCCTGTCCTCCGTACGCGTGCACATCTCCTGTCCCCCTTCCGAAAAGAAATCGACAACAATAGATCTCGCCAAGCGAGCAGCGCATGCGCTGCATCGATAGGCGAGACCTAAAAAGAAGTAGGATAGTGTGAGTGGGCGCCAGACTTAGGAAAGTCACTGTAAATCCTGTATTCTCAGGCATTAAAGGAAGAAGCAAAGAATACTGTAACGAGGTAACACCTCAAGTATTAGTTGAGTCATGAAATCCCTCACCTCTATGGGTTCTGATTTCTCTGCCACTGATTCTTATGGCAGTAGAAATGTTTTTTCCCTAGTAGTCAAGCTTGTATAGTTGCCGTCACAATCTCTAGTCAGACTCTTCACCTGTATCTGAGCTTGAACTGTATAGCCTTTGTGTTGCGCATTCATCTCTCTCACCTTGTGTGACCCTGTCAGCAGTGTTTCCCAGTTTTCCCCCAAGGCTGGTAAGTTGCACAGACATATTATCCATCTTGTGTGTGAGAGTTTTGTAGGTAAACTATACGCAAACAATAACAGTAATAAACTCTATTCAATATGAGAGGTAGATGGGTATCCATTGTTGCTACGTGGTTCAGGACATGAGAATGGCTCAATGGTTTAGGATCCACCTTTCCTGTTTTTCTTCCCTTGTAGGTGAATTTTACAGCATTGACTGAGGCATTATTTTGTCCCACCTGTCCATGAGAGAAAGTTGGTATCCAGGGGCACACTGCACATGTATTAATTAAGGTACATGTCCTTGACTTCAGCATGTGCACTGCCAGTGTTGCAGCCTTATTTTGGCAGTATTGGTCACATCTACAGGGTCAGGAATATCAGTGTGAGTGAGGCAGCTGCAGATAGGGGAGTGACTGTGCATGCAAAACAAGAGGCCACTTCTATAGCAAACGTTAGTGTCAGCAGCCAACATAAAACTTCTGCAGTCATTGGGGTAGAGGAGACAAGATGAGACATCTGCCCCAGTGAAAGAGAGAGGCACAGGGTCTCCCCTTACCACAGTTGTATAGATGACCAGGGCTCTGCAAGTTAAGTGTGAAGAGAAGGAAGTAGTGCACTTGTTTGCAAAAGCACTTGATCAGCCCGCCTGTAGGCCCAATGAAGGGTCAGTGTCTGCCAACTGCACAGGGTCAGGTCATCTCCACCTCATTACGCTTTCAGTCACGAATCATATAGCTTACATGTTGTCAAACGAGGGTGTCACCAACAATTATGCCATACAAAAGGTTCACAAGGAAAGAATGGTAGGTAATGCTCACTGTTTCTCTATATGAATGATCTTGATTCTGGTTTTATCACAGGATTGATTCACCAGGCACACAGCAGGTAAAGGTACATGGTGCCCAACTGAAAGCTGCGAGTCCACTCGCTATTTTACATAGGATATAACTCTTAATGCTGCACCAACCAGAGACACAGGCCAAGGTGAAGGAGGAAGAGGGTGGATCAGTTCCAGACAACAGAGCCTTAGTGGGAGGTTGATTGGTGTTGAAAGCCTGAAAGCAACAGCATCACAGTTGCTGTAAATTAAATAGATGGAGGACAGCCTCTCCCCAATGGAAATCATGCAGATGTGTCTCAGATACCCCACCCCTACAACGTCCATAGCCTCTCCCTTAGGTGCCACAGTCTGACTCCTAGGCAGGTCTTGTACAATGACTCATCAATGCGACAAGCCTGATGCCACCCATGATACTTGGAGACAGATGGGGCTTCGTCAGAGACCCACCAAGGAGCGGAGTAACCCAACTTCAATGGCATATCAGTCATGGCTTCATATGGCTCCAGCAGCTCTCCTCCACACACCCCAACTATCAGCACAGTGTGTACTCAGTCATCGCGTCACCACAGCTACCGAATACCGAAGGAGGGCAGCAGTCCACTAGTCAGTCGACTGTCAGGCTCGCCAAAGAACTCAGGAACCAGCACTCCATCACCTCCTGCAAGGCACCTGCTGTGCCAGACAACACACCAGAACAGGAAAGAATCATACCCCAGCAGAACTCTACCAACCTACACACTCATTCTGCAGCACACTAGAGCATGGGGAGGATGCAGCCAATGCTCAGCGATGTTGGCTTCATATGTAGGATTATCCAAACCCACCAACAACCACAGGGGACCAGACATTATGAGGGTGGCCGGATCCACGGACGATAAAGCCCCAAGAGGATCATAAAGCTCAGTCATATGGTCATCTTCCTTTTATTGGACACCAGCAAGAAAATGTAACCTTCCACTCTACAAATTTGCTATTACAATGAACCTACAGACGGTGTTTCCTGTCATCCACCGATACCACTTTTCACTTAAAGGGCTGAAAGCAGTTCACAAGATGGAGCAAAGTCTAAGTCAGTGCTTAATTTGTAAAATAATAAGTGCCGGGGCTCACGTAATAAGGCCACTGCAGCTTGCACCACACATTGCACCAGCCGTCATGCCAATGATGGTGGTAACACAACTACTAACCATCCATCAAACTCCTACAAATGTGTAGCAGGCGGGTTTAAGTGTTTTATTTAGTATTCTTTCAGAGCATAGACACCTGCTTCAATGCGCTGGCAGCTCAGAATTATGTGCTGTTCACCATACATAGTCAAGCAGAAGATAAAACATTTGTGTAAGTAACAATATGTTATCTTGGTAAAATAAAATATATCCTTTATTGAATGACTGCTAACGAAGAGCCTGGAGTGTCTAGCCCTTTGGATAGAGCACGGTGTAAACGTTTCAATTACAAAATAGTAATCTATTGCTTTTTACACACACTTGTGTAAAATATCTATATTTAGTGTAAACAGTTAAAGGTTAAGGTGAAGTTATGGTTAACTTTGCTTTTTAAAAAAAGGCCCCTAAAACAACCACCGTTAAAGCGCACTCACACAATAGCTATGCGGAACCATAACTCGAACACCAAATGAAATACTCATGAATTCACCCGTAAAGAAAGATGCAATTACTAACGTAAATCATCTTAAATATCACACTAGCCATTACCACTTGAACAGAGACGACTATGAATACAGTGTCATTCATTGGTTTGATTATGTTCTTCTGTTTAATTACATTTTAGGTGTTGTTAATTAGGCTTCCTGTAATGGCAGTTACAACATTTCTTTCTCTATGTTGTGGCCATCAATAGAGAAACTTTCAATTTTGGAGACTTGACACCGGGATCCGTGAACCCAAAATGAGAGACAGGAGACAAAACTATCTTGTCCAATCAGATCCCCTTTTTTTTATTTATTTTTTTTATTTTGGAGCTGTGGAGGTCCGATCTCAGTGAAATTCTAAGGATTTTCTTTTTTTTTAAAATACAAAAATAGATCTTTTTATCAAACCTAACTATAATGGTACTTAAACCTTTGGTTTTTTTCAGTGAATTTCTAGGGTTTTTTTCAAGGTAAAATAATATTTTATAACAAAACGTAAAGCCAACCCCCTGCAGGCAACCAACCCCGCTCTGCGTACGGCTTTCAGATGGGCAAAGCAGGGAATTGGCAACAGGGCCTGTGGCCAACACAGCCGGAGGCAACCAACCCCACCCTGAGAATGGCTTTCCATTGTGTGTGGTGTGGGGTTGGCCATGGGGAATGGTTTGCAGCCAGGCCCTGCATTCAACGCCTCACAGACAGCCTCCCGGACGCATCTAACTCCACGCCCCACAGCGGAGGATTGGCCACAGGACTTGACCTGCTGCCAGGCCCTGTGCCCAAACGCCCAGCAGGCTGCCAACCCCATGTCGTGCTCAGTCTTTGGTGTGTGAAGTGTAGGCTGTCCTTTGGGCCCCGTGGACCCAATACACTGGGACAAAAACATATATATTAGGGAGAGGAGGCATGCACCCCCCTACTCCAAGTCTTCTTGTTCCCCGGGGACCCCATTCCTCTCGGCCAAATTCTAAGGGAAACCCATCTCTCAGGGCCAAATTCTAAAGCGAAGACGGCCTTTAGCCCCTCTTCCACGAGCCTTAATAGGCCCTGAGGACCCCTCCCCCGTTGGGACAAATGCAATGAAAATGGGAAGGGGGCCCCCCTCCCTGTACCTATCAGGCCTGGGGCCACCATTTCCCAGAGCCAAATATAATAAATAAGTGGAGGGGGCCCCGTCCCAAAGCCTATTTTGATACCAGGGACCCCATCCACCGGGGCCTGAATTAATTATAGGCGGATAGTTTGAGGGGGCTCCCGTTGCACCAGCCGGCTCCCCGCATGATGCGCGAGCTGACATTACTCCTGCATGAGGGAGTAGCTTTTTTTTAGCATGCTCCATCCGGGCGGGAGCAAAGTTGTGTTCTGTTTACCTGCCTGCAGGACTGCGCAGGGAAACAGGACACAACTTTGCTCCCAGCTGGCAGGTGCATGTTTAAATCTCCCGCCGGCAGGGAGCGGACTTCTAGGTTTGCTCCCACCTGGTGGGAGACTTAAAAATGCTCCCACCCGACGAGAGCAAGCACATTTCGGTGTCCGCGCTGGGGCAGGCAGGGGTGGGCTTCCGGGACACAGTAAGTGAGCCTGCCCTGGGGGAGGGGGTCCCTGGGGCCTATAAAGGGTCAGGGAGAGGGTCACGAGGTCTCACTCCCTTTAAGCTTTATCTCGGCCCAGGGGGGCATGGCCAGGCCGAGCACCAAGGTCAGGGGCACTAACGTTAAAATGTATGATGTGGAATGTCAGGAGGCTATCTAATCCATGAAAGGGGCGACAGGTCTTGTCCTATCTTACCTGATACGCCGTCCAAGTGGCATTTTTGCATGAGACCCATTATGCCGCAAACTCTACCAATTGGTTTGCATTGCACTATGGGGACAATTGTTACTTTCCAAATTATAGTACCTTCTCCAGAGAGGTATGTATCCTGATCCACAAAGCAGTCCCGTTACATGTGCGGGAGGTGGTCTTTGATCCAGAAGGACGTTATCTCTTGGTTGCCTGCTCCCTGGGGGCTGAAACCCTCCTCCTGATCGATGTGTATGCCCCAAATGTAGACTTCTCAGAGTTCTTCCCTAGCTTATCTACACATATCTTCCAACTAGCAGCGGACACTATACTAATGGGGGGTCATCTTAACCTTATACTCGATCCATCTTTAGACTCGATGGGCACTGAACAGATCACTAAGCCACATTTGTTGCGGTCACTTACCTCCCTTTTGCAGACCTTCTACCTCCAGGATGCTTGGCGAGCTCAATCCTCCCTCAATAGGGGATATTCAGCTCCACACGGGTCCTGGTCGCGCATAGACCATTGGTATCTTTCCCCCAAGATTATGCTAGCTGTTACTGCGGTCGAACACCTCTCGTGCACCCTATCGGACCATTCACCATTACTGTTGACCTTTTGCATGCCCAATATTGCACGATCACATGCTCTTTGGCGCAACCCTGCAGACATGCTACTGGACGATGTGTTTCGAAGTGAGTTCAGAGACGTCATAGTTGAGTACTTTCAGCTCAATACCAGTACAGTATCACGTCATGCTACACTTTGGTGCGGGTTTTAAAACTTATATCAGAGGGATATGTCTCGCCAAACAGGCTGTACTGCTCTTCCCCATATGCCAGGAGCTCGAGACTATTGAAAATGCGCTGAAGGACCTTGATGCGCGAGCTCTGACTGACGACCCCCCCACAAGCTGCACCGACGAGCGACACTCCTCTCAGACT
Source organism: Triturus cristatus (assembly GCF_964204655.1). NCBI lineage: Eukaryota > Metazoa > Chordata > Amphibia > Caudata > Salamandridae > Triturus > Triturus cristatus. The sequence goes on from NC_140588.1 coordinate 498,121,040, forward strand.
TTCAGGACCTTGCGGCACGTGAGGTAAACTATCTCAGGAAGTTTGCACGAGCTTGGGTGTATGGCGAGGGTGAGAGACCTGGTTGAACACTAACTAGGCTACTTCACCCCCAATACCAATTCTCCTTTATTACACATCTCCAACTAGACGATGGCACCTCGATCACGCGCACCGAGGATATTACTGCTGCTTTTCTCTATTTTAAACTTGCTTATATACCACTCAATGCCCCCCTGCCGATGACGCACTTACTGATTACCTTGCCAAGGTGGCTATGGCCTTGCTTGATGGAGGGCACCAGCAGTTCCTTACCTCACCCATTACTGCTGAAGAAATCTCACAGGCCATTGATGACCTGAGTGTTACCCGAGCCCCAGGCTCGCACCGATTATCTGGCATATTTTATAAAACTTATAAGTCCTTATTGGTTCCCCATTTATTGGAAGTAAACACCCATCTGCGCTCTGTAGCCGCCCTAGCTGAAGGACATGATGTGTCTTATATGGACAGGTTCATTCTACATAGACTATGAAATTCCATTTGCGCTATACTTCCATCTTCCCCAGCAGAACTGGCAGATTTTCACCCACTCACTTTAGTCATCACTTCATCTAGTGGTGCTCACTTGGTCTCCTGACTATATCACACTTATCTTTAACACTTCGGCCAGAGGTCGGGATCGGGGCTCGGGAAGCGTGGGAGAGGGATCTGGGCCAACCCCTGCCAGACATGGCTTTATTGCAGTGAGCAAACTCGGTTCATATCTAGCAATCACCTGCATAAATTATTACATTTTAAATATTTACACAGGGCATATACTATGCCACACTTGCTAGCGAAAATGGACCCCACCAAACCACATTGTTGTTCGAGATGCACAGCAGAGCATGCCGACTTTTCACATCTGGAGTGGACCTGTGCACCAATACTGGTATATTGGGGGGACATTTTTTGCCATCTCTCTCGGATGATTGAATCTCAACTCTGCCCGACCCCGATGCTGGCACTGTTAGGCTATGTTAAGCCGCTACCTGCAGGAGTTTGGCGATACACTTCTGTTGCTCTACTTCTTGCTAAGAGACAGGTCTCTCTAAACTGGGGGATCCACTGTCCCAACGGTGAAAGCTTGGATTTGGAACTTAATTTATTGTGACACTACTAGTGACACGTATGCTACACTGCAGCCACCTATCTCCAGACCCAAAATTATATGGCAGCCATTGCGTAGGTATTTATTGCTTTATCTGGAGGAGATGGAGGGATTGGACTTAACTTAAGCTATGCTCCACTCGGCTACACATGAGCACGCAAGAACTAACCCTTATTTATGCAATTGTACCCCCATGCACCCTTCCAGTGCATTTATTGTTGCCCTTCTCTTCATGGTGGACCAACATTACTGCGGCTTGCCCTTCCCCATAGTCTGCATCTCCGGACCCCTATTCATTTCCCCCTATTGTCATTCCTAATATAACTGGCACTGTATGATTCTTCTCTGTATGTGCAGACATGTCCTTTACCAAACATTATGTATTTTTATCATTGATGATGCATATGCGGACGCTTTTACTGTGGCATTTCTGACTAGCCTGTATATACACTTGTTTCCCTTACTTTTTATTCTGTTGGTCTCTTTTTGTTGGAAAACTCAATAAATATATATATCTTTTTTTAAACCTTTCTCCCGGCCCCTGGGGATGGGCTCCCCGGGGCCTACATTGGCTTGGGGAGAAGAAATCGCCCTGAGGGATGGGGGTCTCTGGGTCCTCAACAGGCATGGGAGGGTGGCCATGTGGTCCCCTTTCCTTTTTTTATGATTTTGGTTCCAGGGGATGGGGTCCCCGGGGCCTAACAACAGTCGGGAGGGAGTCGTCTTGATCCCAGTCAAGTTATAACATTTGGAAAAGGCTGCATGTTGCTGAATGAATCAGGCCTTGGTTTTAATAAATCAAAGATTTATGCACCAAACTTCTGATCTTTACTCTCTGTCAATATCAAAGAAAAAGTGAGCTTTGATGGTGATGAGACATCTGGGGCAAGCAGAATGCAGACCAAGAGTCACAATGCTGAGTAACTTGCAATTACAACTGTGTTCAACTCCCCTTCTTCTAGATTAATTGGAATATTCCACAGAATGGCCCGAAGGATATGAGTTGACAAAACGACGCAACCAATTTCAACCAATTAATATACTCAAACCTGGGGATGGGGTCTCTGGAGCCCAAAACGGACTTGGAAAGGGAGGCCCTACTTACCCCCCCCCCCACCATATATTTAAAAATGAAACTGGCTGGGGTTTTTTGCTATGCTTTTGCCGCAATCTCACGGGAATCCAGCGGGATCGCAGGAAAAAAACTCTGATTTTGTTTTTATTTAGCCATAGGGAGGGCCCCTGTCTCCTTATATATATTTTTTTTTTCAAACTTCAGGACAGGAGACTAGGCCACCGAGTTCTGTAATGGATGCGAGCAACAATTTTCTCATGTTGCTGGCAGTCGATCAGAGCCCTGCTCCCGCTGGAGTCAGATTCCTGCAGGAGAAATTTGGCCCAAGGAGAAAATGCTCCCGCCAATCAGAAGACATAATATTTTTTAAAAGGTTTCGAGACCTTCAAACCCAAAAGTCCAGATATACAAAAATATTTGAACCTTCATTTCTCAGAAACAACTGAACGGATTTACACCAAATCACAAAAGGCACCATCTGCGAACAGAGATCTAGCTTCCTACCAAATTTGTTGTAATTCTGTTCAGCAGTTTCTGCGGTAGCCCAAAAATGCATAGGTATTTTACATTTTGGGACTCCCTTTTTAAAATATATATATGTATATGTCCTTTGGAGCTTTAATTTAACCACATAGATTATTCCGTTTTGTTTGTTGGAGGCGCCCACCATGAGTTAGGCAGCACTTGTGAGTGTGGAGCAGAAAAATATTAAAGAGCTGCCAGAACCACCCCTGATAGACTGAACCATCGACCAAGGAAAGGTTGTGAACTATTTGAATTCATGGTAATCAGTAATTTGACTGACTACCACAGCGTCATCCTAGTTTTACATCCAGCGGCAGGCAAGTGGTTTTTAACACGTAGTGCCATGGAAGTTTTAAATACAGCGAAATAAATACTATGTAAACAACGTGGCAAGTTGAATCTATGAGGACTTTTTAACTTACCTATGGAAGTGAGCACATTGTGGCAATAAGCCGCAACAACAGCATAATGTCTGCTTTAATTGCTCAATAAGAACATGACTGCCGTGATGTTGAGAAAATCATTGGTCCTTCTCTGAGTCACATGAGTGTGAACCTACGGATGGGGGTCCCTATATTTAAATAATCCCAGCATGCTGTGTGTGCAGAACTGTATATTTCAATATTAGAAAAGGCGATCTTTCGCCAAATCGCATCTGCTAATAAATATATGGCATCAAATTAACCACGTGAGTGCCCTGCAGTGTTCTTTGGACCTTTAATTTAATCATGTGAATTTCACTGTTACGTTTGTTGGAGGCACCCGCCATGAGTGTATAAGTGTGTGTATATTATATGTGTGTGCATATATATATATATATATATATATATATTTATATATATATATTATCTACTGGCGGTCGCCAATAGATAGTTATAGTTAGGACCGTGTTTCCACAGGAAATCTGAAAATTCTATTTTGAATAACTTTGGCGCCGGTTGACGAATCCTCGCGAAATTTTCAAAACTAATGGGGCGCTCCGCTCAGCTCCTACCCTGAAAGTCTCGGGGTGATTCGTCAAGCAGGGGCCGAGAAAAAAGGGGGGTCCCAAAACGCGTTTTCCCCATGCATTTTCCCATAGGACCTTTAGCCGAAGATACAGCCCGAACGGCTGAACAGAATTACTTGAAATTTGGCAGAGAGGTAGTCCTCAGGTCAGGCATGTGCCTTTTGCATGTATGGAGTCAATCTGTACAGTAGTTCCTGAGAAAATTGCAGTTAAAAGTACATCAATATCTATAGGCGCGCACCGTGCGCGCAACGTGCGCGAGCGTAATTCTGATTGGTGGTTACATGTCAGTCAACGTTCAAATCGGTCGAAATCAGGAAATGTCGGCCGCCATTTTGTTTGTTTTGGGTGCGAGAGTGAAAAAGAGAGGTGGCGAACGTGAAAAGGGGGCAGGGTAGAGTGTTCCTGACCCCCTAGCGTTTGTCAGGGGGTCCCTAAAGGACCCCGAAGGGTGAAAAAACATTTTTTGTTTTTTTTTAAAAATCGCAGGGTGCGCGCACGGTGCGCGCACGGAGAAAAACCTTAAAAACAGAAAAAAAATAAAACATACGTAACTTAGCATTTAAAAAAACCGTACAAATTCACTTAAAAAACCATAGGTTTCACACACGTTATAGTTAGGAATTAGCATTTAAAAAATCTTGCAAATTCACTTAAAAAACCATAGGTTTCACACATGTTATAGTAGGTGGACATTTCACTCGTAAAAAACCAATGAAATTACCCCGTTATAGTTAGTTCAGATAACTATAACTCGCGCGACCGCCACTCTAGCACAAGGATGATGTCATTAGTGATGTCATGAGTGATGCCACTGACCATGTCATGAGTGATGTAATATGTGACGTCATGAGCAGTGGATTGCGGGCGCGCGAGTTATAGTTATCTGAACTAACTATAACGGGGGAATTTCATTGGTTTTTTACGAGTGAAATGTCCACCTAACTATAACATGTGTGAAACCTATGGTTTTTTAAGTGAATTTATATATATATATATATATATATATATACATCACAGCTTCAAAGTCCCACCAAATCCGCTGAACTCCAAGGGCGGGTGCTCTTGTTGGACGAGGTTGAGGTCTTGCATTCAATATATATATCCTCAACGAAAATGCACTACCAAAAGGCTTACTTTTATTAGGAACACAGCGCAAGCAAGAACTTCCATTGCCTTAAAATCCCATCAACCTAACGGGTTTCAGATATAGCAGTCCTTGATCACAGCCAAAGCACAGAGAGGCAGTAGCGTGATTGCAGGCACCTAAATACCTTTTAAATAGAGTCCCGCCCGATGGGTCATCATGTGACTATGCTAGTGCATGCTGGTAAAAGTAGTCCCACACAATGCCTTCTAACCCCAGCGGATCTGCCAACTCTGTGCAATAAGTGAAAAAAAGTTTTAAAACCCTCCAGTGAGCTAAAACAATGTCCCATTCCTTGCGGTGCTGAAATTAACCTACAAGTCGATTGATCCAAAAGTGACTAACAGTTAAAGTCAATAGTCCCCGCTGGTTTCCGCAGTGGTGCGCCTCTATGGCTGGACTGGCCGTAATATTTGCAAAGAAAGAGGTGCCCTCGACGAAAACGCATTCCCAAAAGGCTTACTAATATTAAGGCAATGGAAGTTCTTGCTTGAGCTGTGTTCCTAATAGAAGTAAGCCTTTTGGGAGTGCGTTTTTGTTATATATATCACTGACTATGTCATGAGTGATGTCATATGTGAGGTCGTAAGCAGTGCATTGCGGGGGTGCAAGTCATAGTTAACTCAGGTAACTATAACAACTGAATTTCTCTGGTTTTGTATGAGTAAATCTGACCCTTCCAGAGGAAAAGCGTTTTATTGATTTGCCAATAACTTTGGCGCCGTTTGACGAATCTTCGCGAAATTTTCAAAACTAATTGGGCAGTCAAGTTAGTTGCTGTCTTGAATGTTTCACTGCTTATGGCCTCACATATTGCATCACTCATGACATGGTCAGTAACATCACTTATGACATCTCAAATGACATCACTGATGACAAGTTTATGAGTGTTAGATATATATACTAAGGTGTATTTCTGAATCAGTGGGTGTATGAGTGTCTGCATGGATGTCTCAGTAGGTGCATTACTGTCTGTATAAGTGGGTGATTAGGTGTCTCAGTGAATGTATAGGTGAGTGACTGGTTGTGTAAATGAGTGTATCTGTCGGTCAGTTGATGTTTAAGTGGGTTTATGAGTGTGTTAGTGGGTACATGAATGGCTATATGGGTGATTGGTTGTCCGACTACCTCTATGTTTGTCTGGGTGTCTGTGTGTGTGGGACAGGAAGTGTGTGACTGCTTGTATGGATGAGTGAGTGGGAGGGTGAGTGAGTCAGTGGCTGTATGGGGTACTGCGTGCATGTCTCAGAAGCTGTATGGGTGAGTGAGTGCATGGCTGTGTTGATGATTGAATGCATGTGTCAGTATGGGTGAGTAACTGGGTATGTGAAAAGCAGTATAGGTAAGTGACGGGGTATATGGGTGACTGTATGCTTGAGTGAGTGAATACGAGAGTGGATATATGGATGAGTGTGTGCCTCTGGCATTAACTGTATAGGTCAGTGAGTATGTGTCACTATTTGTATGAGTAAGTAAGTGGGTGTGTGTGTAACTGGGTGAGTAAGTGGCTGTGTGATTATATGGGTGAGTGTCTAGGTGTGTGAGTAGTTCTGTGGCTGACTCACTCAGTGTGTGAGTGCATGTATGGGTGTATGAGTGGATATGTTAATGGCTGTATTAGTAAGTGAGTTGGCATATGAGTGGCAGTATGGGTGAGCGAGTGGATGTGTGTGTGGGTCTATGAATCAGTGAGTGGGTGTGTAAGTACTGGTATGGCTCTGTGAATGGGTTTGTGAATGGATGTGTGGGAGTGGCAGTAGGTGTATAAAAGATTCTATAGGGAAGTGAGTGGGTGCATCAGAGATACTGAGGATGATGTCATTACTGATGTCATGAGTGGTCATCAGTGATGCCACTGACCATGTCATGAGTGATGTAATATGTGAGGTCATAAGCAGTGCACTGCGGGGGTGCGAGTTATAGTTAACTCAGGCTAACTATAGGCTGAATTTCTCTAGTTTTGTAGGAGTAAAATCTGACCCTAACTATAACGTCCTAGTAACCTTTGTTTTTTTAGTATATATATATATATATATATATATATATATATATATATATATATATATATATATATATATATATATCACTTTAACACTCTTCCACCACTTCTCCTTTTTCTCGGATACTGGATACAAAGAGCACGGACCACAAAATCCTTTAAAATTCCGCTCGGTTTATTTAACGCATCTCACAAACAGAGACGGCAGCCATTACGTATACATATATATATAATATTAGGTAACTCTGAGTAGTTCTCAAGTTTTAGGCGGAGAGCAGCTCCTTTATATGGAACACTCTACACCACCACCGACATCATAAAACTGCTTACCTCAAATGTTTCTTTTCCTAGCAAAGTTTTTAAGCATAGGGTTAGCTAGTGCCGTCCATGCCGAGCTAGGAAATGTCTGTTTTTATATATATATATATATATATATATATATATATATATATATATATATATATATATATATATATATATATATATATATATATATATATATACACGTAGATAGACTGATAGACAGACAGACAGACAGACAGATATTTCGACAATTAATACTACAACAAAACTATGAGTTCAACAAAGCAATGGCTCTACAATACATGAATTAACGATTTAGTTACTGTACACTAGGGAAAAATACATTCTTCAGAACGTAAAACTAACTGTTCAGTTTCCATTATTGTAAACAAAATATACTACTATAAAATCAGACGGAAAATATTGTACTTAGACTGTAAATTCCATGTATTATGTAAGTTAACATACAGATCAAATCAAAATCATCGTAGCACAAACTCTTACGTGTTAACTTCAGTTGTAACTGTGCTTTCCTACATTTTCTCTAAAATGTACAATTTATGGTTCTGTTTTATTACCTGGCCATAAAACATCTCATTCATGATGATAAAATAATGCCAAGCCTTAAGAGAAGGCCTCAGCCTGTCAAGGCACACTGTATCACATGCTACAGGTCTGAACTGGTTACAGGTGCTCCATAATTCAACAGGGGCAGCAGGGATGGAGGCTGCTCTGGCACTGCAGGTGGGTTTTGATTTGCCCATAACCTTTCACAAAGCATTGCCAAGAAAATGAAATATGTAGTGGCAGATACTGCCACAAGGCCTATGAAACGCCTTGTTTTTAGGAGCCGGTTATTTGAACTTTTTATCATTCACCGACTATTATTTCATTATTGCCATATGGTTCCTGCAGTGACCTGACGTTTGTACCTTGTTAACTACACATAAAAATGCATGTACTGCGAGACTTACAGTAGGAAAGCACTGAAAAGCATCTTTAAAAAGTTAAAGAGAACCTCACTCTCTGGGAAACAAAAAACTATCTCGTTTGGCAAAGCAGGAACCTAACAACGCTACAACTATGTCGCTGAATCACGCAAGGAAATGAAGAAGTACAGCTTCAATGCATATTCCAAACACATAGGTCAAACATACACACGCCTTTCTAAGAGTAACATCTTGTTCAGCGAATGCAATTCAGAAAGAAGAAACCGCAAGCAGGGTGAGGTCTGGACACCAGACTTTCCTGCTATGTCTGACTGCACGGCTTTAAAGTTTAGGGGTCATGCTACCTTGACGAAGTCATAACATGGAATACATCCTAAGTGATAAAATAAAACAAGGAATTTTTTTAGTGTCCCGTTTTACATACAAAAGTAAAAATTGGCGATTAAAAAAAAAGATCAGGCAGAAGAGATCGCTGAGATTGCTCGGTCAGTTGGTTCGACGCCGAGATAGTGAAAGCCCACACTGCGCATTCAGATCGAGTCCCACTGAGGTCAACTCGAGGCTGGGGGCAAACCAAAGGTGCAAACAATTGTTTACACCCGCGATGCGGGTGTAAACAATTGTTTGCACCCAAATCGTGAGCCCGAGTTTTGCAGTAATTACTGCACCAACAGGTGTATTCTCTCATGATTTTGCCAGGTGAAACAAGGCAGACGTCACGCCGGCACAAAGCAGACACCCCGAGCTTGCCCGACACAGAATAGGGGCAAACACGTGGTACTGCCAGTTGTCCCCCATTTGCGAGCTGTGCATCAAGCAGGGAATGAGGGGTTGATAGCGCGCCCGGTGAATACTGAACTCCAGGTATGATATCACTGCACACAATTCCGAGGGGGGGGGGGGGGGCTCGTACTGGTCCCTTGCCCCTAATTCGGGTGTGCAGTTTCTTGCACCGTACTCTACTCTTCTTTGACTTGCTATAGACACCGTCTGGCATTATTAGCCAGTCTGTATGCTTATTTGACAGGCCGATAAGAAATATTTATGTCTAATTTATGAAACGTTAAGACCTCCGAGGTCTTATTGACTCACACCACAAATAACAGAGCCCGTGTACATTAATACCTATATATAATTTAGTTAGATGCAAAGAACATGCTGGAGCTCGGAGGTTAAGCACTCGCTGTTCGAAAAATAGCTCCACTAAGATTATTTTCTGGCAAACTCCCGGTAGATTTCAATACCATCCAACGCTGCTGAGCGCATATCATTAAAAGAGCGTTCCCAGGGAGCGTTTCCTACGGTCTTAAAATTAGAGTCACTAGAACAGGCAGTTAATGATGCCTGAACATACTGGAGAGAGGTGGGATTCCGTTTCTCGTCCCGATCCCAGTCAGGTTAAAACATTTGGGAGTGGCTGCATGTTGATGAACCGATCAGGTCTTGGCTTTAATGAATCAAAGATTTATGCACCAAACTCCTGGTCTTTACTCTCTGCCACTACCAAAGAATAAGTGAGCTTTGATGGAGGTGAGACATCTGGGGCAAGGAGAACGCAGACCAAGAGTCACAACGCTGAGTAACTTGCAAATTCAACTCCCCTTCTTCTACAGTAATGGGAATATTCCAAAGAATGGTCCAGAAGGGTATGTCTAGACCAAACGAAGCACCAATTTCAAGCTCACATCCAACAAACACCACTTCCAAAAAGCATGGGGGGGGATAGAAGAGGCTGCTCCACTGATGACATGCAACACAGGATCTCACTGGAAAGCGACTTGGGCAATGTCCAAGTGTGCACTGCTGACTTTTGAATGGGATGAAAAGCACTCCAGGACCATATTACACATAGGGCACGCTGCCCGGTCTGTGCCGATACGCCCCTAAAACTGGACACACTGGGCGCAGATAGGGCCAGTTTGCCCCATCACAATGAACAAACTGTACCCAGCGCAGGCAGGAACTCGAGCCAACCCTGGCAGGTAGCTCATTAGTGAACGGCAGACCAGCTGTTTGAAGCTGCTAGTCCGCCTTTCACTATACAGATGGCAACTTGGCCTGTTTTTGGAAGGGGGACACAGATATGCCTGCGAGAGGGTGCAATGTGGGACTGAAAGAGGGCATTAGGTGGGTCCATTGGACCCCTTCTTCCTCCTTTCAATGGGCGCCCTCACTGTGCATCACCTCAATGTGGCACAACATCAGTGCACCCCATGAGAGCTATTTTGCCTCTGTATCCGAGTCCCCTTTCCCTATGTACTCGGCTTGGGCGCTGAGGGAAACTGATTCCTCATTTACATGGGGCTATACCTCCATGGAAATGAGGGAACACCCCCTTAAGATCATGCAACACTACATATTCTCTGTGCAATCCGCAAGTGTCTACTGCCCAATACTTGTGTAATACCAAAGTGACCTGAACACACCTGTTCAATCCAGGGGCCCTTTTGATAATAAGGCCACAGCACTCAGTCAATTACCCAAAATTCTATAGAATCCTTGAAAGCTTGCTTGCAACAAGAGGCCTACGGGACACTGTGCTGCCATTTGTGTGGATCAAATAAAACAGGAACGCTTTTAAATGCCTGGGTCTTTTTAACCCCATTTACCAATCAGACTATAAGTCAAGCACAATTTGCTAGTTTATAGAAACCGCGGGAGACGGCGACATGCCAACCTAACTATCATTCTGCATAACGTATGCAGGTTAAAAAAAGTTTTTCTGGACTTTTAATTAATTCTGTGAGGAGCTGGTAAAATATTTTTTTATTTGATCATCAAAGGAGACTTAATTCTCGTGTGCCCGACAGAATCTTAGCTGAGAGAGCATTGCGTTGTTATGTGAAAAGACTTAGGGCCCTGTTAGAACTGGGGGTCTCTAGCTGGCAATGGTATGCACCTTTGTCCAAACAGGGACCCTTGCTTCTAAGTCAGGGAAAGGGGATTACACTCCTGGATACCCCTGCTCACCCCCTTAGTAGCTTGGCACGAGCAGTCAGGCTTATCTCAGAAGCATTTGTGAACACATACAGTAATACAGTGAAAACACTACAGATGGACACCACACAGGTTTTATAAAAATACGTTTTCTTTATACAGACTTAACACAAGACCACAAACGACAAAAATCCACAACACTGTAATCAAAAAGAATACTTCAAGATGGTAGAGGTAGCTCCAAAAATAGGTTATTTACTTAAAAGCAGTCTTTAGCAACAGATAACTCCAACTGGACTTATCACGACGTCAAGGTCAAAGAAATCCCAAAGGACAGCGTCGACCGCTAGGTGTGCTGCATCGGGCCCGGAGTCAAAACAGACCCACACAAAACAGCACCTTGGGGAAGCGAAAACAAAGACAGCTCACGGCGTCGGGGAGATGCAGCGTTGTTGTCGCTGTGCGGCATCGGTTTCTTGCTTCGGGGGGCGATGCGTCGGGTCCTCGATGCTTGCGCAAAGCAGGGGAGGCGTCAGTTCCTTACCGGAGAGGAGGTGATGTCACGATGGCACCGAAACCACGGTTCCGTACGGTGTCATGATGTCGAAGGATTCTTGACCACCCATGTCGAAGATCGGCTCCGCGATGATGTCGGCTTCGGAGTCGATGCGGCACAGCAGCAGGTGTCGGGCTTACATTGCAAGTCGGAGCAGCGCTCACGGCTTATGGCAGGTTACGATGTCGCTCGCTGGCGTCGATGTGGCACGGCGGCCGGCATCGGGTCTACGTTGTAAGTCAGAGCAGCACTCTCGGCTTCAATGCAGAGTACGGCGTCCGCTCGCCGGCGTCGGTGTTGCAATTTCCTTCTGGAGCAGCTAGAACAGCAAGTTCCAGATGCAGGCAAACAGAAGGGGTGAAGTCTTTTGTATCCCTGAGACGTCAGACAGGAGGCAAGCTCAAATTCAAGCCCTTGGGGAAATATTCTGCAAGATGATGAAAGTTCCTTAAAAGTTCCTTCTTCTTTCCTTAGCAATTAAGAAATTAAGAAACCACTGCAGGCCAACTCAGCAAACAGCACACTGGCAGAGGGGCAGTCCAAACTCCAGCAGCTTCCTTGGTTCTTCTCCTTGGCAAAGGTTTGTCTTGATTTTCCAGAAGTGATCTAAAGTCTTGGGGTCTGGGCCCCAATATTTATACCAGCAAATCCTTTGTCTGTGAAGGCAGAGAGTGTCTGCGCCTAGTCCAAACCAGTTCTGGGTGCATTTTGCCAGTGCACACCTTCTTCCTTTGTAAGTGTGGGCCAGGGTCATCAGACACACCACAGAAGGTAGAGCCAGCATTGTGGAAGGCAGGCACAGCCCTATTCAGGCCCAGGTGCTACTCCCCCCACCACTCCCAATGCAGATAGGTCTAATCAGCCTAGTGCTGGCTCACCCTGTCTCCTGGAGCCCCCGCCCCCCAGCCCCTGTCACTCACAAACAATACACAACCTAGCAGAGGCAGCCTAGATTGTTAGGCAAGAAAATGCCCACTTTCTAAAAGGGGTATTTTAAAACACAGAATGTTAAAACCAACTTCACTAAAAGATGTATTTTATCATTCCGAGTTCAGGCATACTAAACTCGAATTTCTACCATGTTCCCTGGGTCAGTTACAATTACAAGATGTTATAATCAAACTGCCCATTCTGGCCTATGGGGACAGGTAGCCTTGTAGTAGAGAAAAACGAAATAGGCTGTAATTCACTATCAGGTCATGCCACACACATCAGGGCATGACCTACCTTTTACATACAATGCACCCTGCCCTAGGGCCTACCTTAGGGGTGTCTGATATGTAGAAAAGGGAAGGTTTAGGGACTGGCAAGTGGGTGCACTTGCCAAGTCGACATGGCAGTACTAGACTGCACACAGGCTCTGCAATGGCAGGCCTGAGACACACTTTACAAGCTAATTCTGTGGGTGGCACAACCAGTGCTGCAAGCCCACTAGCAGCGTTTGATCTACAGGCCCTGGGCACACATGGTGCACTGTAATAGGGTCTGGCAAGTAAATCAAATAATCCAATCATGGAGTCACTAATCAATACATTAATTTACAATAAGGAGCACTTGCACGGTGGCACTGAATAGAAGTGGCACAGTGCCCAAAGCATCTAACCAGAAAAAACATATCAAAAACAGAGGAGACAATCAGTGAAAAATGGAAGGTAGACTCACGCCAATGGTACCAGGTCTAACAGGCCTTATTACGACTTTGGCGGTCTTCGGCTGGGACCGCCACCAACAAGGTCCCAGAAAAACCACCAAAGCCGTAGTAAGCCCAGCTGCCAGATTACGAGTGTACTCCTGGGTGGGCGAATGGTGCTGCAGCGGTCTCACCGCAGTGGTATGTTAGGCTCATAGGAGAGAACATACAGCATACTGCTGCCGTGACAGCACCGAATGTTTGTCCGTGCACAGGGTGGCATGCAACATGTCGTATATGCCACACAGTGCAAGCACGACCATGTACTTGTGGGGGGGCACATCATGTGCCCCCTTCACCCACACACTTGGGCAGATCTGCCCGGGGCCCTGTTGGGGGACCCCTCCTTGCCCTTCCACCAGCTTTTTCATGGTGGGAGCATCGTCATAAAAATGCTTGCGGAAGGGCAAGTCGTAATATGGACGGCAGTGCCGGAATCGGTGGTGTTGTAGAGGGCTGCTGGCGGTCCGACCACCGCTCTCTTAATATGGCGGGTGAACTGCGATGGTCGGACCACCACAGCGAGTATGGCGGACCGAGATCAGATAAATTCTGCTTGTCTTGAGGACCAATATGGTGGTCTAGTTGTGAGTGATTGTTAAGGGCAAAACTGGTCTTGGTTTGTGTTCAGGTTCGGAGAGGACCTGGCTTGCCAGTTCGGGCTTGACTACTACTGGAGCAGGGTTTAGACTAATTTGCATATGGCTAAGCCTAACCCGAGGTGGCATGGTAGGCAAAAGAACAATTGATTGAAATGCTACCCCGAGCAATTGCCAGTAGCTAGACTTATTGCAAACATCCTCCCATCACCTTTTGTGTGTCTTATGTACTGCCCTAAGCCTTGGCCAGATGTGGGTCTCTTACTCACTTTGCCTCTGGAACCAAGCTATACCTGATTGAAGAGCTCCAATCTGGGCAAAAACAGTCTTGGATTGCTTGTGTTCAGGTTCAAAGAAGACCTGGCTTGGCAGCTCGGCTGGACTGCTCCTATTGGAGCATTGTCAAGACTGACTTTGTATATGGCTGAGTCTAATCTGAGGTGGCATGGTGGGCAAAAGAACGATTGGTTGGCATGATACCCCAATCGCCCTTTGAATGTTTAGCAACTGTTAAGCTTTCATAGGAAAGATATATTTTGATTTGAAAGTTCTCCAGGTCAAATTGACTGATCCAACGAGATCAGTGTTACATGTACTCGTGTCACAGACGGTAAAGGGTTGTCCTAAGCATTGCTCTAACATTTTAAAGCACATTTAAGTGCTTTCACTTCTGACAACATTAATAATATTGCGCAAGGTAACCCGAATGTACATTTGGATGTCTTTTCTGATTCCACACAAGCAAAATGGAAAGAATCCCTGGATCAGTTTTACTTTAACATTACTGACGTTTTTTCAATACATAGATAATGTCATGAGCTTGATATTGTATTTAGTGACAATGACCTGTGTACGAGTATGCCGGCTTTCGCTGTACCATGGACGACCACTTTTCCTGCTAATTGGTTGGGTTCTGAATGCACTGCATTTTAGTCAACTAAACTGCACTGGCTTCCAGTTAACCAAAGAGTAAGGTTTATGTTTTTCTGCCTCGTCCATAAATCGTTCCATGATCCTGCCCAAACCCTTATCAGAAAGATTTTCTTTCTATAAACGTAAGTGCAGTTGGAGGTCAGTAAGAGCATCCTTTCTTAATGTTTTGGCGTATTACATTAGGCGGCAAGCTTTTTCCATGGCTGCAGCAAGATTGTGAAATAATTCACAGCATGCCTCTGAAACTGCAAAGGGATTCATCATTGCTGAAGCTTGTTAAACTGCTGAAGACTTAGTTATTAGCCTATCTCTTAGGTTTCCATATTGATATCCAGCCCTATATTTCTCAGATAGCCATCATGGATTTATTAGAGCCAATATGCCTAGGGGTGATAGTTCGTGCTTATCAAATAGCTAATAAATACAATTATACACATTCCCACATTTGTGGTAATTTAGTATCAGAAGGAGGATTCTGAAAAAAGTGGGAAGAATTTAATTGAATTTCTCAATTTATATGCAAGTCCAAAAAGATCTCTGAAAAAATTAAGAAAGTCTCAAAATGACGTATCATGGCCTTGTGGAACACTTTACATGGTCCTTTGGTAGACAGTGAGGTAATGTACTAATCCTCAGAAGGAGCCGTGATGGAGAAAGTGGTCCTATGTGCCACCAGTGTGATATCAATGGATGCTCTAGAATCAAGTCTCATGCAACTAGAACTGATAATACAACATTTAAAACTAAACTGGATGGGGTCGCAAAACTGGGAGATGTAGGTTGGGAAGAATGGACATCAACTGGGGGTCAGCAGCGGTAGAAAATGGTAGCTTTGTGGTCAGCTGACAATCAATCACTATTTCCTACTTCTGTTCACCGTGTTAAAAAAGTTGTGAAAGTGCTACTACTAACCCACGGTCTGAGGTCTGCTCTCTCCCCAGCAGCTCTGCTCTGCCGCAGATTCCGGATCTCCTCCCAGGTAGGGTTCGAAACCGCTCTGTGCCCTGTGTCCATTTCTTGTTTGCTATTGTGCTTGTCCCCTCTTGTCTGTAATTCGTTTCTAGCATTGTGCCATTACTGTATTTTGTTTTTTGCATTGTGCCCATCTCTTGTCTCGCTATTGTGCGTGCCCCCTCTTGTCTGTAATTTGTTTCTTGCATTGTGCCATTATAGTATTTCATTTCTTGCATTGTGCCATTACTGTATTTAGTTTCTCGCTCTGTGCCATTTTTCTTGTCATTCGTTTTAGTGTTCTTGTGCCCTACGATTTTGTTTCGTTGCCTTTTTCCCGCCGCCGCCTCTGCCCCCTGACCGCCCCAGTGCTACCGCCTTCCAGCTGCGCGTCCCTCCCCCTTCCCTACTTAATGGCGACCGCTGCGGGGGAGCGCGAGCATGACCTCTCACCCACGATCTGAGGCCTGCTCTCTCCCCAGCAGCTCCACTGTGCTCTGCTCCACCGCAGATCCTGGACCTCCTCCCGGGTAGGGTTTGAGACCGCTCTGTGCCCATCTCTTGTTTCGTTATTGTGCTTGGCCCCTCTTGTCTGTAATTCGTTTCTTGCATTGTGCCATTACAGTATTTCGTTTTTTTGCATTGTGCCCATCTCTTGTATCGCTATTGTGCTTTCCCCCTCTTGTCTGTAATTCGTTTCTTGCATTGTGCCATTATTGTATTTCGTTTCTTGCATGGTGCCATTACTGTATTTCGTTTCTCACTCTGGGCCATTTTTTCTTGTCATTCATTTTAGTGTTCTTGTGCCCTTCACTTTTGTTTTGTTGCCTTTCTCCCGCCGCCGCTTCTGCCCCCTGATCGCTCACGCCTCCCAGCTGCACGTCCCTTTCCCTTCTCCTACTCAATGGCGGCCTCTGTACGGTCGCGCCGAAAGCACGCCTAAGGCAAGCCCGTCTGCGGCCCGAACGCGGCCAGCGCCAGGAATCCTGGATCTCCGACCATCCATCGCTACAACACTACCACCCTCCTCGCACTCCCACCTCGCACTCAACCCCGGAAGACTCAGTGACTTCCAACAGGCCTCGCCGCACACAACCCACGGCCAGTTCTCTTGCCTCCACTGCCGCCAGACCTTCACCACCGCCCCGGCCTCCAACACCCCCGACGCAAGCACTGACGACACCCTTAGATGCATCCTCCTCAATCTGCACCGCGTACACAAACACGCCATGGAGATCTGGAACCTACTCGACTCCCTCTCGCCCGACATCGCCTTCTTCAAGGAGAACTGGACCATCGCTTCCTCCGCCGCCAACATCAACACCGCCATCCCGGATGGATACAAGAACCAGGGGAAGGACTGCCCCAACCACCCGGGAGGGGGCCTCGCCATCGCCCACAAGAGCACCCCCTGCCTCACCACCTCCAGCAAAACCTTCCCCTCCGCCGAATACCTGCACTTCCAGATCCAGGCCAGCCCCAATGCCACACTCCAAGGGACCCTCGTCTACAGACCCCCCGGCCACCCTTCGCCACCACCATCACCGACTTCATCGCACCCCACGCCATTGCCTCAATGAACTACATACTCATTGGAGACCTGAACTTCCACCTCAACAACTCCAGCGACCCCAACTCCACCATCCTTTGTGACAACCTCGCCGACATTGGACTTAAACAACTTGTCACCACACCAACCCACAGAACAAGACACACCCTCAACCCCATCTACCCGGCAGGAAACAACGTCCACTTGAGCCACACAACGCAACCGCCATGGACCGACCACCACTGCGTACACTTCGCAATCGACAAAACCAAGGCACCCAAACCAGCCCCACACCCACCACGAAGGCACTGGAGGTAGGTTACTGACAAGCAACTTAACTCCACCCTCACCCGAGACAACCACACCTGGACATCCGACACAAACACCGCAGCCAGAGGACTCCACACTTGGATCTCCAACTGCGGAGACGAGCTCGCCCGCTACGCAACCCGGCAAATAGCGGCCCAGGAAAGCCGTCTGGTTCACCACCGATCTCCAAGAAGCCAGGCGCACCTGGAGAAGAACTGGAGAAACACTAAGACAACTGAAAACTACTCCACCTACAAGGACGCTGTTGGACTTGGCCCTTCTGGCAGGTTCACCCCCAAGACTTTTTGCTTTTTATTGGTGACTTGGTGTAATGGTTTTTGGTTTCTGCGCACTTTACCGCTGTGTCCCAGGGTAAAGTGTGTGCGTGTTGTGAGGTTGGCCTGCCCTCCCATAGGAATGCATGGGGGAATGTATGTGTCCTGGTAGTTCCTGATGCGTGGGGTGTGCAGGCCCGAGTTTGGTATGTGCGGACTCGTGTGAGTGAATGCTGCGCGATGATGTGTGCGGCGTGCATGTACCTAGTGTGGAAGTGCCACTTCTAGAAGTGGGCACTTCGGTGTGCAGTATGAAATGTGTGGCTTGTCTGGCGATTGGCTGGTGGAGGTCATGTGACGGACAAGGGAAATCCCCAGGGACAGGAGGAGTCACCCAGTGGTGAATGGGAGTTTAGCATACTGATGGCTGGGGAGGAGTATACCTGGGTCCTGAATAGGACAGGGCTTTCCCCACACACTGCTGGCTCCGGCCCCTGTGGTGCGTCTGATGACCCTGGCCTGCCAGTGAATAGGGAGAGGGGCTGAGCAAAACAAAGTGCTCAGGGACCTGTTGGAACTGGTTCGCCCCTTCCCTGCACCTTCAGACAAAGACTTTTACTGTATAAAAAGGGGCTGTGTCCTCTTACAATTTGTTCTCTTGCAGGATCATCTGGAGGGGGCCTGCTGCTGCTGGGCGTCAGGAAAGACCGCCACTGGGGACTGCCTCCCTGCTGGAGGGCCCTGTGTGCTGGCTTTGGGCCCAGCCTTTGCCCCCCTGCTCTTGGAAGACTTTGGCTGGACTTTATTTGTGCCCTAAAGCGCTGGGAGCGCTTTATTTGTAGCCCTAAGCGCCTGGAAGCGCTTTTATCCACCTTTAGCGCTCGGGAGCGCTGCCTTGCTGCAAGCCGGTGCCCACCCGGCGTTTGCCCTGTCCTTGCCGTTGGCGGGTGCCACCCCGCTTATTTGTGGTATATCGCGGCGGGTGCCCACCCCGCCGTTTAGCTCCTATGACGAGGGAGCCTACCCCTCTTATTGCTGAAGTTTTATAGCACCGCTGCAGCCCGGTCCGGGGAAGCCCGGAAGTCAGGCAGCCTTCGTTGGGACGGGGGCGGGACTTTGAGGCAGGAAGCTACGGGAGCCTACCCCGCGCTCCTGCCCTCGCCGGAGAAGAGAAGGGTCCCTGAGGTACTGGCTGCCCGAGCGGGGCTCTTGTAAGGAAGAGGAGAGCCCCGCCGCCTTTGAAGACGTCAGCGCCGCCTCTGCCAGAATCCCGGTGAGTGGGGGCAGCAGTGTGGGGTGCAGAGCGCCGTGCGCTCCATCGAGGGGGGGGGGCAGTGCTTCTTGAGCCTGTCGGGCTCCAACGCGGGCCGCGGTGTGGCCACGAGTCCCCCGAGTGGGACTCCAACATAGGGGGCATTTCTTGAGGGACAGAGCGCGAATACGCTCCGACGGTCCAGGGGCATTTCTCCAGCGATCGAGTGGCCCCAGATGGCAGCGGGCCACTCCCCCCTTGCCCACAGTAACGTTTAGGGCCCTGAAAGGCCCTTGGGGACATATTGATTTCAGAGCCGGTTGAGGCTCCAACGAGGGGCATTATATTTCCTCAGAGTCCAGTGTGACTCCGAACACGGGGGCAGTGTTTCCGAGCCCCGAGAGGCTCCTACGAGGCCCGCATTAGTTGCCCAGAGCGCCCTGAGCGCTCCAACGAAGGGGAGCGTTCTTGTGCAGAGCCACGAAGGCTCTAGGGGGCATTTTGTATGGACAGAGCCCAGAGAGGGCTCCAGAGGCACGCCGGTGCCTGAGTTCGTCCCACAGCTGCCCAGCACTTAGTGGGCAGCTGCCACGTTTAGGTTGTGGCACTCTGAGTTTTGGCCTGTGCCTCCTGCGCAGTCTTGCCCCTGACTTTGCTGAACACAGGGCGTCCTAGCCCCTACCAGGCCAGTTGGCCTAAGGGCTGCCACAGGTGGTGGCATATGAGTTATTGCGCAATTGTTCCTTTCCTTGCACCTCTGAATGTGTTTTTATGCGTCATGTGCCATTGCTTTACACCTCTGAATGTGTTTTTATGCATCATGTGTTTTCCTTCCCTACACCTCTGAATGTGATGCATCATGTGTAACGTTCTATTACCCCTACAGGTATTGTGATACTTAGGTGGTTGTTTGCTTTCTCCTAGTGCAGGTGGTGCTAGTGAGGTTCTAGTTCCCTGCGTGACAGTCTCCTAAGGTGGTTAGGGTTGCGTAGGTGGTACTTACCTGATACCAGTAAGTACTGGTTGTGTGCTATACATATTATTTTTGTGCTACAGTAATTTTATATATTTTTGTGCTAACTTCTAAAAAGTGCTAATCCTTGACAGTGGCCCAAGTGGCCCTGTCCCCTGTATATATAATCCCTTGTAAATTCTGCCCGTGCCTGTTGGCACATTGTAAAGTGTGTGTTTTTATCTAATGTGTTGTGTATAATACAAAGGCTATTTTTATAGAATACCTTGTGTGGAGTTTCCTTTGTGGTGGGCCTTGGGTGTTGTTGCTGGGTGCGCGCGCAAACGCTTTACACATCGCCTCAGAGATAAGCCTGACTGCTCGTGCCAAGCTACCAAGGGGGTGAGCAGGGGTTGTCTTTGGCGTGTAACTTCCTTGCCCTGACTAGAGTGGTGGTTTCTGCCTGGCTTTGGCGCAAGCCCTAGCCAACCAGAAATCCCAGTTCTAACAGACGCCATGACAGACTACCACAACCAAATCAGAACCACTAAGAGGAACTTCATCCACAGCAAAATTCTCGCCAACTCCAAGGAACTCTTCAGTGTCATTCAGAAATTCACCAACCCTCGCAGCGAAGTCACAGACATCACCTTGTCCCAAGACCTATGCGACAAGCTTGGAACCTACTTCCACCTCAAGATCAAAAACCTCTATGACAACTTCGTCGACCACCCACCAGATGCCATAGCCAGCCCCCGCCCCCCAGAGACACCAGCCAGACCACCATCTCCAACTGGACACCGAATACGACTGAAGACACCACCTCGACCATGAAAGGCATCTATTCGGGGGCCTCCACCGACCCCTGCCCCCCTCACATCTACCACAGAGCCGCGGCCGTCATCGCACCCGAACTACTAAGCACCATTAACACCACCTTCAAAACAGGCACCTTCCCAGATAACTGGAAGCATGCAGAAGTCAGGCCCCTGCTCAAGAAGCCCACAGCTGACCCCACCGACCTCAAGAACTACCGGCACATCTCACTCCTCCCCTTCGTAGCCAATGTTGCAGAGAAAACAGTCAACAGGGAAATGACACGATTCATCAAAGAGATCGCCGCCCTCCACCCATCCCAATCCAGATTCCGAAGCAACCACAGCACCAACACCACCCTACTCGCCGCCACAGACGACATCCGCACCCTCCTGGACCAAGGCTACTCTGCAGCTCTCATCCTACTCGACCTATCAGCGGCCTTCGACACCGTCTCCCACCGGACACTAGTCGCCAGACTACACGACGCTGGCATACAAGGAAGAGCCCTGGACTGGATCCGATCATTCCTCATCGGAAGAAGCCAAAGGATCAGACTGCCACCCTTCCTCTCCGATCTCATGAAAATTACCTGCGGAGTCCCACAGGGGTCATCACTGAGCCCGACCCTCTTCAACATCCACATGGCCCCCCTCGCATCCATTGTCCGACAACACCGCCTCAACATCGTATCCTACGCTAACGACACCCAGTTCATCCTCTCTCTCACCAAAGACCCCACCAATGCCAAACTCAACTTCCAGAAAGGAATGCAAGACGTCGCACTGTGGATGACCAGCAGCTGCCTGAAGCTCAACGCGGAGAAAACAGAAGTCCTCGTCCTTGGACCCACCCCTTCAGCATGGGACAACACCTGGTCGCCGAACACTCTCGGAAGCCAACCCACCACCTCAGACCACGCCAAAAACCTTGGCATCGTACTCGACTCATCACTCACCATGAACCGACAGGTCAACGCCTTCCCCTCCAGCTGCTTCAACACCCACCGCATTCTCCACAAGATCTTAAAATGGATCCCCCCTGAGTCAAGGAAGACAGTCACCCACGCACGGCATCCCCCCGGCACGAACACATCAGCCAAAACCTACGAAATCGCCACTGGTTCCCCGTGGAGAAAAGAGTCACCTTCAAAATCCTCACTCAAGCCTACAAATGCCTACACAACAACGGACCCAAATACCTCAATGACAGAATCAACTTCCAAGTACCCAAAAGAAACCTCCGACCTCCCAACCTCGCACTGGCCGAAACCCCGCGCATCCACAGCGCCAGAGCAGGTGGAATATCCTTCTCTCACATTGCAGCCAAGACCTGGAACGAACTACCGGAAGACATCAGATGCGCCCCCTCCCTGAACACCTTCAAGAAGACCCTCAAGACCTGGATCTTCGGCTAAACAGATCTGCGAACCCCCCCCCCCCTCCCCCCCCCAGCGCCTTGAGACCCTCACGGTGGGTAGCGCGCTTACAATTCCCCTGATTGATTGATTGACTGAGTAACTTAAAGCTGGTATTTATTGTGTGATTAGTCTTATAAACCAAACTGGAAGCAGCCCTGAACAGTATTGCCACACAGGATATGTAGTTTTTTATTCACTGATTAAATGTCTAAAGCGGTACCTGTAATCAACAATGTACAAAACAGTATTACAGTATCAGGAAAACACAATGTAAAGTTTTGCTAGCAACACTTCAACGTGGTCAGAGTAGTGTAGAAATAATGTCTCCGCTATTTCGAAAATTCTGATTCACTGTTTTGTTTTTAGTGATCTGTATTGCTAGATTTGTGTAGGTATTAATTATTTTGTAAGTTAAAAAACACTAAAATACTTAGAATAATATTTCTCAAATGCTTGCCTTTAATCCACGCATGTTCAGTGAATATTGAAAAGGTAACCAGGAAAGAAATTTCATTCAGTCACTGGGTCACCATGTCCCAAATGCCATGTTCTTTCTAATTTGTTGATATATTCAAATGCTTATCCAGACTGCACATTAATACGTATGGAGAAACAAGAAAGGTGAGAACTCCAAGGAGGTAAAATGAATGGCATACAAACAACAAATATTTGGAGAATTTGTCCACCCTTTTGTATATGTCAAAAACACAAATCCTAAAGTAGTAAACTTACCCAAAAGTGCAAATTACTCAAAACCGTAAGGTACCATTGTTAATCATTCCTTTTGTTTTCCCAATGACTGTGGATCATCTTGAATGATAGAGGAATAAGAATGAGAAACGCATTTCCAATTTCCTTTCAGGATGTGAATGAATTACGTTCAGACCACAGGGAGGTGACGAGATCTACATAGTTCCCAACATTCTTTAGAGAAAAAACACTACCTTTCAGTGCAGCATTTTTGCTCTGCTTTAAATGACTGCCTATATGTTCTAATTTCCAGCAAGCTTATACTAGAGAACTAGATTTTCTATGGAAAGGTCCACTTCAAATGTTCCACTGCAAAATATGGCTATAAGTCTGGAAATGTCGACAGTTCCTCCAACGCTACCCTCTCCCCCTCGGAACTATACACTGTGAACCCTCACACCCATATTTGGAGGCGTCAGAGTGGTGAACATCTTGAAGTCTGCCTCTATAAAGAACAATATGAAGTAGGGAATTGCAATCAACATATTCATAGAAGATAGAAGAGTGATGTCAATTGCCATATCTTGAACTTAATGAACACGTTACTTACCTTCGGTAATGCATTATCTGGTAGAGACAGGATCTAGCCACAGATTCCTTACTTTAATATCCTCCACAGGCGCAAGACTGGATCCGGAATCTTTTTCCCATAGCACATCCGCGCATCAGTAGAGGCCAATGTGCGACGTCAACGTCGTCCACTGGATGTGTAACTCCCTCGCCAATGTCAGTTCCTTCTTTTCCGTGCTTGCAAAGTGGATCCGAAGCAGTTAGAGGGCTGATTTTTTGGCCCATTAAGACATTTTGTCGAGGAAAGAGTGCTTTTTGTGATGTCTTTGGGGTTTAAACCCTGTGGATCTTGTGACTGACAGATGTCGATTACAGATCCTCAGACCGTCTGTTTGAGGTACCTTGGAGAACATCATGACTCCAAGTAGTGTTGAGAAAGCACCATATGAAATGTCTAGCGGCGCGACTATCTGAGGCACTGTGGTGTCGCCAGTCTTTGTGGAAGTCCAGAGACCGGTCGAGGAGCGTTCGGGTGAGGGGCCGTCTCTGTGGAAGTCGAAGAAGTTTCTTGAAGCACCAGTGGTCGAAACGTAAGTTAGTTTCTGACCCCCATTTCCCAACCTTCAGTTGTGGAGCAGTCACAGGAATCCACCTGTGTCTGCCTTAATACCCTGGATGACTTTAGCCCAAATATGGGAATACATTTCCCTGCATTAACCCTATGAGCCCCCCCTCTGGTGCGCCTTCAAGTTCCAAGGAGGGGTGAGGTGCACTGACTGCATCCTCGTCGGCGGGTAAAACCTTGGTGACAGTTGGGCCCTCTGAATCAGTTATCGGATTCGAGGCAGTGCCAGTGCACAGCCCTTTGGGGTTCACACCTTCGGGTCGGGGCAGCCAATGATGTCAGCAGCGTTGATCGAAGCCAAAGCTATTACTCTATCCGACGTCGATACGATGCCGCAACAACATTGGATACAGCCCCGATGGAGCCATCTGTTTAAGGCAAATCTCCATATGCCCTTATGCAAATATTTTCTGCTTATCCTACGGGAAAGCTCAGTTTTGCAGGTGAAGGGAAGAATATAGGGTGTCAAAACCCTTTGGACAATGCAGTCTAGACTCCTTTGGAGAATATTGGCTGACTGAACTGGGTGAGGCTAGTAGACTTGAGCCCTCCAGTTTCAGATTTACTTTCTCCACCTGGTATGGCAACAGAGGGGAGTTCCTCTTAAGTCGCGGTATTGCGGAGGGCAGCTGTAATTTTAGGTGGCCAGCTTCACTTGGTGGAACTGTCCATGGGCTCTTTGGTGGATGTTCTTCACCAAGATGAGATGCAGTGGAGCCCTTACTCCCTTATAATGAGTCTCTATATGACCTTGTGTTAGGAGCTTGTGTGAAACCAGTTCCAGGAGGTCCAGTTGATAGGGCTATAGCCCATAGGCATCGACACGCCCCTAGGGATCCAGTTTGACTTGCGCAACATCCCATCACAGAAGGGCTGGTGGTATAGGTTGCTACGGTTTCGCCAGACACTAGTGTCCTTCCCTTGGTTCCAACAAATGCAAAAAAAGAGTCCAAATGGCTAGACCATTGTGGGAGGAATATATTCTCTTCTATTCGTTTTGCATTGAGGTTGTTAAACACTGCATGTATTTTGGGCAGATTTTCTCATGCTTTGTGGGACTCTGTGACGCATTGGCAGCCTTCTCTTTCAGAGGAGGCCAGAAGTAATCCTACAGGTGGTACAAGATGTCCGGGTAGTAGCGAAATTCATCATAAATTGTGGTGTGGACACTACCGATTCTGTCGGAGGAACTATGGCTCAGTCAGTTGCACAGACTTGCATGGCTGCATCAGCTGGGGTTTTCAGAGCCTGTCTAGGATAACCTGAAAAATATATTGTTTGATGGTGTACATTTATTTGGTGAACATGCTGATTCGGCTTTAAGGCGTTTAAAAGCTGGTCGGTGTGGCCAACCCACGTAGACAGGTCTTTGAATGTTCTAGTGGATTCTTTTTTTCTGACTTGTGCGGAAAGAAGTGTTTATACATAACTGAATTGTAATATGTATTTATCTGGTGACAACCAGTGTGGCGTTTCTACTTAATACAGAGGTTTATGGTTGTTTAGATAATCTGGCGATTCTTTACATGTTTGCCCTTAATTCTGGGAATTTAGGCTGCAGAATTCTTTTCAGTGAAGATATATTCTTTAAACTATATTTCACCATAAGTGTCTTCCTTGATTATTATTTACTGCTTGGTGCAGAAGTCGTGAATTTCTACTTCAGCTCTGTTAATGACAGTTTTTAAGCTGTCCATTTTTTGTTGGTTTAGTTGAAACCTGATATACAGGTCTATATATATATATTATCTACTGGCGGTCGCCAGTAGATAGTTATAGTTAGGACCGTGTTTCCATAGGAAATCTGAAAATTCTATTTTGAATAACTTTGGCGCCGGTTGACGAATCCTCGCGAAATTTTCAAAACTAATGGGGCGCTCCGCTCAGCTCCTACGCTGAAAGTCTCGGGGTGATTAGTCAAGCAGGGGCCGAGAAAAAAGGGGGGTCCCAAAACGCGTTTTCCCCATGCATTTTTCCACAGGGACCTTTAGTCCAAGGTACAGCCCGAACGGCTGAACAGAATTACTTGAAATTTGGCAGAGAGGTAGTCCTCAGGTCAGGGATGTGCCTTTTGAATATCTGGAGTTAATCTGTTCAGTAGTTCCTGAGAAAATTTCAGTTAAAAGTACATACATATCTATAATCGCGCACCGTGCTCGTACGGTGCGCGCACGGTGACATGCGTGAGCGCAATTCTGATTGGTTGTTAGATGTCAGTAAACATTCGAATCGGTCGAAATCAGGAAGTGTCGGCTGCCATTTTGTCTCTCGCAGTCTGAGGCAGTGAAAAACAAAGGTGGAGAACGTGAAAAGGGGGCAGGGTGGACAGTTCCTGACCCCCTAGCCTTTGTCAGGGGGTCACTGATGGACCCCCAAGGGCGAAAAAAACATGAATTTTTTTGTTGAAAAAGCGCGGGGAGCACCGTGCGCGCACGGTGAAAAACCTGAAAAAAAATAAATATTAATAAATACATAACTTAGCATTTAAAAAACCGTACAAATTCACTTAAAAAACCATAGGTTTCACACACGTTATAGTTAGGAATTAGCATTTAAAAAACCTTGCAAATTCACTTAAAAAACCATAGGTTTCACACATGTTATAGTTAGCTGGACATTTGCCTCGTAAAAAACCAATGAAATTCCCCCGTTATAGTTAGTGCAGGCAACTATAACTCACGCGACCGCAATCCTCTGCTGATGACGTCAGATATTACATCACTGATTACATATGTGTCTTTCTGAAAAATAAATATTTGTAATATATGTATAGCTAAAGATTAATGGAAGAAGACATGGGTAAATAGGTGTCTAAATACAGTGATGTAATATCTGACAACATCAGCAGAGGATTGCGGTCGCGTGAGTTATAGTTGCCTGCACTAACTATAACGGGGGAATTTCATTGGTTTTTTACAAGGGAAATGTCCAGCTAACTATAACATGTGTGAAACCTATTGTTTTTTAAGTGAATATATATATATATTCACTGAAAAAACCATAGGTTTCACACACGTTATAGTTAGGAATTAGCATTTAAAAAACCTTGCAAATTCACTGAAAAAACCATAGGTTTCACACATGTTATAGTTAGTGGAAATTTTACTGATAAAAAACCAATGAAATTCCCCCGTTATAGTTAGTGCAGGCAACTATAACTCACGCGACCGCAATCCTCTGCTGATGCTAATACTGTATTTAGACACTTATTTGCCCAGGTCTTCTTCCATACATTTTTAGCTATACATATATTACAAATATTTTTTTTTCATAAAGACACATATGTCATCAGCAGAAGATTGCGGTCGCGTGAGTTATAGTTGCCTGCACTAACTATAACGGGGGAATTTCATTGGTTTTTTATCAGTAAAATTTCCACTAACTATAACATGTGTGAAACCTATGGTTTTTTCAGTGAATTTGCAAGGTTTTTTAAATGCTAATTCCTAACTATAACGTGTGTGAAACCTATGGTTTTTTCAGTGAATTTGTACGGTTTTTTAAATGCTAAGTTACTTTACGCCATTCGTGGCATGCGCGCCCACTTAACGCAGTTCGTTCCGTGCGCGCACGGTGCGCTTCGCGCACCGTGCGCGCACAGTGAGCACGCGGTGCGCTTCGCGCACCGCGCGCCCACTTTACGCAGTTAGTGCCGTGCACGCACGGTGGGCACGCGGTGCGATGACAAAGCAAGAAAGCACGTCAACAAATCTGTTTCTGCTTTCCTCCGTGACTATGGTATGGGTGCCATTTACCACAACAACTTGCGTTATGACATGCAAGACATTTATAGAGGAGATGGTGTGCACTTCAATAATGAAGGGAACAGAGTCTTCCTCTTGAACCTTAGACTCTGCATCGGTACTTACTTGTAGGTACCACTAAAAAATCATTTCATAAACACAACGGCTCTTTTTAGAGCCCCCTAATATCTAAACACTTAAATCTGATTTTCATTTATTTTTTTTTTTTTTCTACCGTACGCTTACCGTAAGCTTACCGTACGCGTACCCCGTGATTTTTTTTAAAATCAATAAATGTTTTCTTTGTACTTTACAGTCCTTCTTTGACCCCCTCACAAATGTAAGGGGGTCTGTAACTCTCCTCATTGCCCCCTTTTCTTGTTTTCACTCTTTTTTTTCCTGAGTGAAATACACAAAATGGCGGCCGCCGCTTCCTGGTTTCTGCCGATTCGAATGTTTACTAAGATCTAAGAGCCAATCAGAATCGCGCTCGCGCACGCCACCGTACGCTTACGGTAAGCGTACGGTAAGCGTACCGTAAGCGGGCTCAGATATATATATTGATTTAAAGGCTATTTTCTCAGAATCTACTGAACAGATTTACACCAAACCTACAAAAGGCACTTCCTTGACCTAGGGACTACCTCTCTGCCAAATTTCGAGTAATTCTGTTCAGCCGTTCGGGCTGTAGCTCGTTCTAAAGGTCCTATGGAAAAATGCATGGGGAAAACGCGTTTTGGGACCCCCCTTTTATCTCAGCCCCCGCTTGACGGATTCCCCCGAGACTTTCAGGGTAGGAGCGGAGCGTAGCGCCCCACCTATTTTGAGAAATTCGCGAGGATTTATCGACCGGCGCCAAAGTTATTCAAAATAGAATGTTGAGGTTTTCCTATGGAAAAGGGGTCCTAACTATAACTACCTACTGGCGACCGCCAGTAGGTAATATATAACTACACATATATATATATGCCGAGCTGGGATTGCTAAGCTTGTGTGCTATTAGACCCTCATTTGAGGGTGCAGAGTTCTACCCTCTGTGTCAAGTTATTTCTCTGACGTACAATATTATACATTCATGTAGATGGTACCCCTTATTAGGTACTTGTGGTATTTATACCTCCGTGGGAGTCTCAGTATGTATGTTCTGCTGTTTGATACGAGTGTTTAATTTTAATGATCCTCTCATTAGACTCTTGGTTAATATGATGAAGCATCTCTTATACTTTTATATGGTATTTGTGTGACCATGTGCTTCAATTATGGACCTTTGTCAATAGACTGATGTGCCGTTAATGGGATAGTACAGCACATAGGGTGTTTATCCCTAGAAAGAGCTTCAAACTGACTGCAACAGTAAACTTCTTTTATGGAATGGAAAACTGAATGTCTCATGTGGAGACTTCACAGCCAACTGGTAACATTGTTTCACCATCAAGGAAATTCAACAGAAAAAGCCTGATTTCGAACAGCACAACCCATTATTAGGCCCTGGAAGGATACAAATAGGTTATCACCATGTCGAAAACAACTTGATAAATGTATGCAGCAAATCAATGCTCTCTAACACTCTAGCCTGTAAGCCTCTTTTCATTTTTTAAGGAATAAGGAGAAGTAAATAACACCATAAGATAAATGGTTTTAAAATGATGAAACTCTGTATCACTTTGGTAACAAAGAAAAAGAAGGGTTTATTGTAGAATCACCTCATCCAATATTATAAAAGAATAAGAAGCAGACAGAGTGTGAAGCTCACTTACCCTTCAAGCTTTGACAGTCATTAAGAAACACACCTTTCAAAAAAGAAACTACAGAGGGAAAGAATGTGTTGGTTCAAATGTAGCCTCCATCAAGGCCATCATAGGAAATGGCTTCAGAGGAAACAAACTCTGTAAGCAGAAACCTATTAATCAATGAAAGGCTAAGCATACAACCCTGCTTTGGCTAAAAGAAGCCTAAATAGTGGTTGAAAGAAGTTAATTGTACCAATGTTAACAACATTTTGCGCCAGGAAAACAAACAAATTGTATAATCTAATCTGCCTGAGTCTGCAAAGGATAAGTAGGATGCTCAGAAACCAAGCTGCTAAGGCAGACAATCTACTTCAAATGTGCTGGTAGGTGGTCTATAAGCAGCCAAAAGAACACTTAATGGTCCTTTTGTGGGAAGCAATAAGAAGAAATGCTAACTTCTCAAGTTCCAAACTCAAAGACTAAAAACCTTGAGATCTCGGTGGAATAATGTCCCTCCATTCTGAATCTGTAGGGCCTCCCTCTGGGGGAATACAACTGAGAAGTATACGGTCCGCATATCATGGTCGACAAACCCAATCAGAGCAACAAAACTCATGTGAGAGGAGTGATATTCTTGTGAATTACCTTATGCATTGGAGATAGTGGTGGAAAGGCATAATGAAGTGTGAAATCTCATTTCAAACACACATTACCTCTTAGACTTTCCCATGGGTACTTCCATGTGCCAAATTAAAGAAAAAGTCTGTTGTTCATTATGGTGAAAACGCCAATCTTTGGAAATCTCCAGTCCTGAAATATTATGTAAGCCACCTCGGAAAAAGGACACCATGTATTTGTCATCAAGGATAGCCTGGTCAGGAAGGTGGTTGTCCTGTCTCCTTCACCACCATAGTAGTTGCTTACAGAGTAATTCCTCTGGCTATGACTGTCTACCAGAAACCTAAAGTTCTATACACAGGAAATGAAACACATTTCCATCTGCTGTTTAGATACCACATTGCAGAGGTGCTTTCCTTTAGTACTTGCACTTGTCTACCCTACAGCCTTAAAGCCAGCCTGATCACTCTAAACTCCAAAATCTTGATCTGAAGTTCCTCTACTGCATACATAATAATGCATTGAAAACTAGGCCATGAGCGTCATCAGTGAGTATTGTTAATAATATTGCATAAGAAGGACGGCCTCAGTTTCTATTCAAAAGGGGATCTGCACACTTCCACCATTGTACATTCCTTATCACTTCAGAGCTGAGATAGACTTTGTCCTTCAGGTGTCCATAAAATTAGTAGCATTGAAGATGCAGAGCCAATGTAAGTAGTTACATTCTCAAAGGCTTAACTGATAGAGCTTGAAGCATTAGCCACAAGTATTTCACTCAGGTAATTTAGCTTCTGTGTTTTCTCAAGGTGTCAAATATAAAATGTGGTCTGATTACTGCATGAATTGAAATTACATAGTGTTATGATTCGCAATGTACCCCAATATAGGTCTGGGTAGTCTCCTAACCTTTCACCTGCATTTACCTTGCCACTGTACTACATAACAGGTTTGGTGATGGCCTTTTACCTAGATTAGGTGCTGCATAAATGTCATGGGGTTTTCTCTGAAAACTAGCCTTATAGATTATGCATGAGAATTCTCAGAATCACAGCAAGATTACCATCTTCTGCATAATCCTATGTATAAAGTTCATCACTACGGTCATCCTTGGCCAACATGACACAGCAAGGTAAAACCCCTGAGGGTAACTTTTGAGTATATAAGCACCATATCTATGCTGAGGCAGGCAGAGGAGAAATACTCCCAAGCTGACACACTGACGCAAGACACTAAGGTTCCTGCACGCAGATACTCAAGCATGCAGTGATCTGACATCCCTTGCGGGGAGTCCTTTCGAGACCAAGACGGGGTCCTTCATTCTCTCACACCAGGTAATGGGGTTGTTTTTTTCCTAGGGGGATTCTTGTCTATACACCTACATAAATGCTAGGTACATTTAGGTACATCTAGTTAAGGTTAGGATCGTAGGAGAATGTATTTTTACTGTCATGAATCAGTATCCCGGCATTTATCAATTGTTTTAGCACTATGGTAGAAATCTACCATCCATTTACTCTCTTGGTGCTTACAATCGTTATATCTGTTTCTGTCTCATGGTTGTTGCAGCACACATATTTTAAACTAGAATGACGATGGCTCAATAAATGCTTATTGAAAACATCCCCATTGTTTATTCTGTGTATCTCTCCGAGACAAAGTGAGCACGAGTGACAGGCGAAAAGTACTGTACTGTTTCCACGATCCCTGAGAGGTCAGGGTTGTCATGTTCGATAGCTGCCCGAAACTATTTTCTCCTTGGTAAGAGGAGTTCATAGTGGCATGGTGAGCTAGCTGGTATACAGGCAAAAATATCAGGTGGTGGCGTCTGGGATCAGTCTGGTCACTGATCGCACAGTTTATGTTGTCTAAAGGCGCAGATCCTATCGAAATTTATAGGAACTACACAACAATATTAACTGGTGTCAAACGCTGGCCTCTTGGGACTTTACAGTGACCGATATGCCATTGTGATATTTAATCTATTATTTGGGGCACATCTATGCCCCCCCTACTGTACAAATCTCACAGGCTAAACTACATGAGTTAAATATGTGTCTACTGATGTTTCATGATACATCAATAACAAATAGAGCATTTTGTATCGCTGTTGGTTCTGTCTTTCAAACCAACTGCATTTTCAATTTAGATTCTTCCTCATTAACTTTTCTGTATCAGCCTGGTATGAACTGCACAATTTAGACCGGACAAAATGGAAGGCTGTGGGACCAAGATCGAATTAGCAACTAGTCCAAAGCCACTAGCATTGCAACTGCACTGTATGATGCCACAATCACCATTAAGTCCTCGATGTGTGACAGAGGAGAAGCGTGAATATGCAACATAGGCTTTTTAAAGCTACTATCGGCTCTGCAGAGGGACCAGGCATTAGAAGCTTATCTAAGAAGAGAGGCTGCAAAGCTGGAAGTGGCTCCAACAGGGAAGCTGAAGATTTTTGTTTCTCTAAACTCCTGCCATGGGGAGATAAGTAGTGTTATCTAGTCTGACTGTTATGTCTCTGCTCAGTTATGAGAGACCTGAATCTTGAGCGAGATCTAGACCTAGATCTGAATCACAAAGGAATTTTCCTCTTATGGAAGCCATGAAGAAGTTTGCTTCTTTCTCTGTGTATGCCTTTGGATGCATCCAATGGCATGAGTCACATGACACAGGGTCATTGACTTTGCCAAGGCACCAGATGGGCGTGATAGGTCAGTAACTGAAATATGTCACCTAGAAATCTTTGCATAGCTTCAAGCCAGAAATCTTGGGGGGTGACACAAATCCTCAATTTTAAAATTTGGTGACTAAAGATGAAAATATTAAAGGAAATAGCTGAAAAGTTCAATGTCTCTCAATGCTGGAAAAAAAGCACTTGACGCACAAGTTACTACTTGTGTAACGATATATCTGTAAGAGACATTAGTTAGTGATAGATTCCTTACCTTAGAATATCCCCAGGCGTCAGACTGGATCCAGAAAGTTTTTCGTCAGCGGTATCCCTGCGCGTCGGTAGGTGGCGTCGTGCGGCTCTGCGTCCGTCGCTGGCGTCGTATGCGCCAAGATAACAACACGGAAACTACTTAGGCGCCACCCATGCGCGCTGACATCAGTTCTGTACACGACTTACCCCGCCAGGAACGCAGAGCCATGCAAGAAACTGACCACTAGTGCCATGAAACTAGGGCCCTGAAAGGGATGACCTTAACCCTAGAAATCAGTTCGCAGAACGGGAAGGATGAGTGGGGCGGTAAGGAATCTATCACTAACTAATGTCTCTTACAGATCTATCGTTACACAAGTAGTAACTTGTGCATCTGAAAGAGACACGTTAGTGGTAGATTCCTTACCTTAATAAATACCCCAGCAATACCAACCCCGGTGGTGGGTTTGCGAATAAGATTACACCAGAAAGTCATGGAGAACAGAACGGCCAAAGAAGCCATCTCTCCGGACTTGACTGTCAAGACAGTAATGCTTGGTAAACATGTGCAGCGAAGTCCACGTAGCTGCCTGACAAATGTCCTGCAAGGGAACGCCGCGTCCCAAGGCAGTAGTGGCCGCCGTCGCCCTGGTAGAATGGGCACGCAGCCCCACAGGAGGCTCCTTCTTAGTCAACAAGTAACACGCTTTGATGCACAGAACGACCCATTGAGAGATGGTTCTTTTGTGCACGGCCCAACCTTTTTTGGCACCCACGTAGCCAACAAATCCGGAACTGTTGTGTGCGCTTCAGATAGAACGAGAGCACACGTTTTGGGTCCAGACGGTGGAGCCTCTCTTCCTCTTTTGAAGGACGCGGAGGCAGAAAGAAGGTGGGCAAAGTGATGGTCCGCCCGATGTAGAAGGGTGTGACAACCTTTGGCACGAAGGAAGGACGGGTCCTTAAACCCACCTTGTCCGGATGAACAGCAAGAAAAGGAGGTTTAGAAGAAAGAGCCTGGAGCTCACTCACTCTTCTGGCAGAGGTGATAGCTACCAGGAAAGCCTTTTTTAGAGTGAGAAGACGTAAAGGACAGTTATGAAGGGGCTCAAAGGGAGCGCACATCAGATAAGTCAAGACAAGATTTAAGTCTCATTGATGCATTATGAAAGGCACGGGAGGAAACGTGTGTGAAATGCCTCTGAAAAAACGGTTAACAACGGGGGACTTAAAAAGAGAATGCTGATCTGGAAGCCGTAGAAACGCGGAGATGGACGACAGATAACCTGTGATAGTGCCCAGAGCAGAGCCCTGCTGGGCTAAGGATAGAAGGAACAGAAGGACCTCAGAAAGAGGCACAGAAAGGGGATCCACAGCCTTTGCTGTGCACCATGCCACAAATTTGTTCCACCTGCAGGTGTATACCGTTTTAGTGGAGGGACGCCTGGCTGCCAGAATTACATCACAGACTTCGGGAGGAAGATCGAAAGCTGTCAACTGTCGCCGCTCAATCTCCACGCATGGAGGTGGAGGCTGGACAGGTTCGGGTGGAGGCCCGTCCCCTGCTGCTGCGACAGAAGATCCTTCCGAAGAGGCAGTCGGATCGGGGGATCAATCGTCATGTTGAGTAGCTCAGGATACCAGTAGCTTCGTGCCCAATCCGGAGCCACAAGGATGACTTGGGGCCCGGTCACGCCGAATCTTCTTCAGCACTCTGGGCAGAAGTGGTATAGGCAGAAAGGCGTACAACAGACCGCAATTCCATTCGCGACGAAAAGCGTCATCGAGCGAGTGCCACTTTGGAAATTCCAACGCGCAGAACTGATGACATTGCACGTTCTCTTCGGTGGCGAATAGATCTAACCAAGGCTCTCCCCACTGCAGAAGAGACCTTGCGCCACGTCCGAGTGCAGACGCCATTCGTGATCCATCAAGCACTGGGGACTGAGTTCGTCCGCCCTGGCTTTCAGAGAACCTGCCAGGTGTTGAACCACCAAAGTAATGCCTTGATGTTCCGGCCATGTCCAGAGGCGCAGAGCC
The DNA here is from genome assembly GCF_964204655.1 of Triturus cristatus. Taxonomy (NCBI): domain Eukaryota; kingdom Metazoa; phylum Chordata; class Amphibia; order Caudata; family Salamandridae; genus Triturus; species Triturus cristatus. Next base: position 498,156,376 of record NC_140588.1, read on the forward strand.
TCCTGACATAGGGTTCACAACCCCACCCCGCCCTGTTTGTTGCAATACCACATGGCGGTGGTGTTGTCCGTGAACACCTGCACTACACTACCCCGGACAGAGGGAAGGAATGCCTTCAGTGCAAGACAGATCGCCCGAAGCTCCAAAAGGTTGATATGGAGCCGGGACTCTGCCGGAGACCAGAGGCCTCTGATTTCCGCCTCTCCCAAGTGGCCGTCCCAACCTAGGAGGGACGCATCCGTCACCACTGTGTGCTCCAGTTGGGGAAGGGAGAGGGATCTGCCATTGACCCAATCACGATTCGTGAGCCACCACTACAAATGTCGTGCAGTGCCCTCCAAGATCTGGACATGATCGGACAGGATACCCTTATGTTGTGCCTACTGGAACTTCAGGTCCCACTGCAGAGCCTGCATATGCCATCTGGCATGTTGCACTAGCAGGATGCAGGAGGCCATCAGGCCCAGGAGCCGGAAGGTCATCCTGACTGAAACCCGGGATAGAGGCTGAAAGCTTGAAATCTTAGCCTGAATATCCCGGACTTGCTGCTCGGGAGGATAAACCCGAAACTGCGTTGAATCCAGAACCGCTCCGATGAAGGGGAGCTTCTGAGAGGGACTCAGGTCTGACTTTGGCACGTTGATGGAGAACCCCAGCAAATGCAGGAGGTCGGCCGTAGTTTGAAGGTGGGTGATGACTGTATGGGGCGAGCCCGCCTTCAACAACCAGTCGTCGAGGTAGGGAAAGACTGACACCCCTGCCCTGCGCAGATGAGCTGCGACCACCACCATCACTTTTGTGAACACCCGAGGGGCGCTGGTAAGGCCGAAGGGGAGCACAGCAAGCTGAAAATGCTCCTGGCCTATCGTGAACTGCAGGTAACGCCGGAGGGCCGGCAGGACGGGAATGTGAAAATATGCTTCCTGCAAGTCCAATGCTACCATCCAGTCTCCAGGGTCGAGGGCAGCCAAAACCTGAGCCAGAGTCAACATCTTGAACTTCTGCTTCCGGAGGAAGCGATTGACGTTCCTGAGGTCTAAGATGGGGCGCAGGCCCCCTTTGTCCTTCTTGGGGACCAGAAAGTAGTGGGAATAACAACCATGTCCTACTTCCGGCCCAGGAACGTGCTCGATGGCTCCTTGGCCAAGAGGGCCGTGACTTCCTGTTGGAGAAGCGCAAAGTGATCTTCCGGCATGCGGTGGAACTGAGGTGGCATGGTTGTGGGGGTAGACTCGAAGGGGAGGGAGTAACCCCTCTGGACGATTTGCAGCACCCACTTGTCTGAAGTGACAGAACGCCAGTGGTGGGGGGTGATGTTGGATCCTGCCGCCCACTGGCATGGGGTGCACCCCAAAGCTCGGACTAGGAAGGCTTTGAGGCGGATGCTGTGGGAGCAGAGGTGGACTGACCCACACGCTGGCCCCCTGTGCCGCCACGGCGGCCTCCACATCCACGGCTGTGCTGAGTTTGGTTCTGAGCAGCCTTCTGGCTGAACGAACGTGCAGGGGTGCCCCTTCCGTGGCCACAAAAGGAACGAAAGTTAGACGTGGCCGAGCGTGTGGTGGAGAGACCCAAGGACTTGGCCGTAGCCTGAGAGTCCTTTAAACGCTCCAGTGCACTGTCTGCCTTATCGCCAAACAGGCGAGTACCATCAAAAGGCATGTCCACGAGGGAACTCTGGATGTCCACTTAAAACCCAGTGGACCACAGCCAGGCATGGCGACGCAGGGCCACTGTTGTGGAGATCGCTCTCCCTAAAGAATCCGCGGTGTCCAGCCCACACCGAAAGGTGAACTTCGCGGCATCCTTCCCCTCCGCAACAGCTTGGGAAAGTATAGCCCGAACCTCTTCGGGGCACTGGGGCAGTGTCTGCACCACTATGTTCCACACAGCGTAAGAGTAGCGGCCCAAGAGGCATGCGGTGTTGACTGACCGCAGCCCCAAGCTGGCAGAGGAAAATAACTTCTTGCCAAACTGCTCCAGCTTTTTCGATTCCTTATCCGGCGGGGCGGTAGGGAATGCACTTTGGGAAGTGGAGGCCTGAATGACCAGGCTCTCTGGAGTCGGGTGATTTGTCAAAAAGGCCGGGTCACCCGGTGCCGGGCGATGACGCCTGGCCACGTTCTTATCCACAGGAACCCCTGAGGCTGGCCTAGACCAGGTGCTCATCAAATCATCTGTCAAGGCCTCATTAAACGGAAGCAGAGGTTCCATAGAACTAGCCACCAGCTGAAGCACTTCAGTAAGGAGATTCGTCTTTTGAGTGACAGTAGGCAGATCAAGGTCAAGAGCCTCAGCTGCTCTACGGAGCACCACAGAATATGTGGTGCCCTCCTCCATGACAGCGGGAGGAAACAAAAATCCAGGCTCAGAGGAGAGGTCAAGGCCACCTGCATCCTCCGAGTCCTCCGCCCACTCATGTTCAGACACGCACTGCCATGCAAGAGGGTCCTCTGACCCCTCCCAGTCATCCCCCTCCTCCACGGCCCGAGGCACGGGCGGCAGCAGTAGGGGAGGCACAGGGTAAAACAAATGCTCCATCTCCATGTCCCAATTAGGGTCACAAGCCGGAGCAAAATTGCCCGGAAACTCGGGCAAGGGCGGAGGTAGGACGTACAGAACCCATGGCGGTGCCAGGAACGGATCCGCAGGGGGGGCCGGAGCTGCTATCGGAGGACCTTGCGGCGCCGGAGCAGACGGCGGAGCCGGTGGCAAGCAAGGGCCCTCAATAGGGACCGGGGAGCCTGATGGCGCACCGGCGGGAGCCCTAGGCCTGAAAAGGCGGTCCATGGCGGCAAGAAACTATTGCACTTGGGTCGGAGTCGCAGACGGACCCGGATAGGGCGGGTAGGCCGCGGGACTCCTAGGCTCCAACGGAGCCACAGGGGAAGGACCCCTGGCCCCCTTGTCCGAGTCCAGAGACCGAAAGGGGGACGTTGGAGAGCGAACACGCTTCTTCGACTTTTTCTTGTGACGTCTCTTACCCGATTCCGAGGGTGAAGACTTTGACCCCGAGGAGCGATGATGATGGCAACGCGGTCAGTCCCTCGAGCGACCCCTGGACCTCGAACGGCGCGGAGATGACTGCCTGGCCTCCAGCAGCTTTCGGGACCGCTAACGCAAAGCCTTAGGAGCCATGGCCAGACAGTCGGAACATGACCAGGAGTCATGGTCGCGCTCCAGACAGTAGAGACAGACACCATGGGGGTCGGCCACCGACATCGTATGGCGACAGTCCTTGCAGGATTTAAACCCAGGCATCCCTAAGCGGCACCAGGAGTCAAGACTCAAGGGAAGTAGAGACAAAAGTCTCAAAAAGCCAGTCAAAAAGTGACTAGGGTACGTGCTCTAACCGGATCTGTGATTGCTGGCGCGGAAAAGGAAAGAACTGACGTCAGCGCGCATGGGTGGCGCCTAAGTAGTCTCTGTGACGTCATCTCGGCGCATACGACACCAGCCATGGAGGCGGAGCCGCAAGACGTCACCTACCGATGCGCAGGGGTACTGCTGGCGAAAAACTTTCCGGATCCAGTCTGACGCCCGGGGATATTCTAAGGTAAGGAATCTATCACTAACGTGTCTCTTTCAGATATTATCTACAGGGGCGGCTCCTCCGTAATGGTAGATGGGGCATCAAGCACAGTCCGTGCCAGCAGACAATAATTAAAATGATAATAACACAATGTTATTATCATTTTATTTTTGCTGTTGAACTTTAACTGCACGTCACACCTGACCACCCGTAATAAGTATGGGGCGGGGCATTCAGGGAGGAGTAGTTTGTACTTATAAGGGCGCATGTGTGTTTGGCCGGCAGTCCTAAGCCAGCCAAACATACATGCCCACTTCTGTGTCTCCAACCCGGCTGTATTACACAGTTGGTTTGGGGAAAAGGCACAAGCTCCAATGAACTGTCTGAGCGGAAAACGAGGCCGCTCAGACCAATACTGGCACTGCTCTCATGTGAGAGCAGCGTCTCAATTGGGTGTGGAGCCTGTGCCCTGAGGGCCCATCCCTTTCCGGCGGACGAGAAAAGCAGCGAGGCAGGCAGGAGTGGAGAGAAGCGGAGCAGAGCAGAATTTCTTTTTTTTTTAATTATTTATATTTTATTTTTCCAGCCTCCCCAATCCTCCGCTCTCTCCACCTATGACCACCTTACCACTTTATGTAGGTGACAGCCGCCACTGATCATCTATGGACATGCATGGAACCCTATAAATGGAGGTCAACACATCATTTTCAGTAGAACCGCTGTTGTCGACTCCAAACAGTGCCACCTTACACTGGTGATGGAGAACAGCAAAGGACAAGTTTGCCATATCCAGTCTGGCATCAAAGAAATAGTTCAAGGAATCTGTGGACTTTTATCAGGATTTATAATTTTGAATGATTATTTTATTATTTTTAGCAAAGCACATGAAAAATAATGTTTAACAAAAGAATGTTTCTAAAATTAGGTTCTGAAATACAGGATCTCTGGTCACTTAGAAATTAGGATTTTTTTATTACCAGTGTTTTTGGGCTTCGTGAATATCTGAAGTTTCAACTCTCATAAGTGTAACTTGAATTGAACCTAATTTGCATTTTGCCTCGTTATTTTGAGGAATCTATGTGATGTATTTATCAGAAAGTAATAAGAAATAGTAGTAAGCACTGTAAGGTCTATTTAGTATGCAATTGACTTCTTAATCTTGACACAGATACCCCTGAACTATTACCAGCTTTACTGTAACATCTGTATCTTTGTCTATGGTGCCTGACCACTAAATGATTGCCTTCATGTACACCTACCACTTCGTCTAAGCCAATTAGACAACTTGGGGGATTAATATACCTTCTGCAGAGACCCCTACAGAACCAGCAAAGTCATACGTTTGAGGACTTGATCAGACTTTCTTAGCATTGCATGCTTGTGAAGTAACACAAGTATGAAGCTTGTTAAGGAACAAGAGGCGCCTGGTGGAAGTACTTTCTGCTTCACAGATAAAGGCAGTATCGATGCTGGTATGTACCCATAGTTCTTTAAAATCCCTTTCTGGGAAACATATTTTCCATTTCTCTTTGTAATTTAATGAACAATGTGCCAGTTTGTCTGCTTGATCAACCCTACTTAACACAATGTTAACAGCCATGGTAACTTTCATCTAACATTCATATAAGTGGAATGTTTCATAAAATACATATCCCTGCAATAGTTTCTAATGTCTTAAAAAGAACATTGGATTTGTTTTCTTTCATTCTTGTCCATATTTTTAACACTCTTGGTGATAGTATAAAAAGTGCTGCCCTTCTTGGACCTCAGAACAACTCCAGTACTAAACTCTTACATAAGAACACATTTGTCTAGAGACTGACAGCACTATCCTGCACCAATTTTGGTGAAACACTTCAGCAAGAACTCAAGTAGGCATTTAAAATGAACTGCATTTACCATAATGCTAAGGGGTGAACTGTGCTGGGAGGCGAAGCACTGAGCTCCCATCCCCCTTCTGTTTGAAAAGGCTCCCTTAAGCCATTGAGCTGATGAGCTCTTGGAGATGCACCTGTGAGAGGTACTGAGACCTGAAAGGATTATGGCAGATAATTTTTGTTTTTCATCTCTATTGATGAAGGATAATATCCAGAAAGACATGTGTCTAGAGATTGTCAGCACTAACCTGCATCAACTTAGGTGAAACACTTCAGCAAAAACTCAAGTAAGCATTTAAAATGAACTGCATTTACCATAATGCTAAGGGGTGAACTGTGCTGGGAGGTGAAGCAGTGTGCTCACATCCCCGTTCTCTTACATAAGTTTAATCCCGCAACTGCATGGACTGGTACATTTCTTGCCATATCAAAGAATGAAAATCATACTGCGAAAGCCAGGCCTAAACATAGAATGTAAGCTATGCTCCTTAAAGCCAAACCACACTCGATCGGTCACCACAAAAGTAACAAAAATATTTTACTCAACGTTAAGCCACATATACCATTTTCTTCAGTCCCCTAGCAAACTTAATTCACTACATACCAGAGCCCCACTTAGGGTGAGATAGGGAATTCCTATTCACATGTAAGTCACACTGATCTTGTTAGACCCGGCTTCCTGGGCATTAGGGCACTCACAGGTTACTGCGTTCCAATCGCATCAACAGAAGTGTTCCCCACTGATGTCCTGGGGCCTCAGTACTAGTGGACCCAAAACTGAATAACCAAGTACTCCTCTCCAGAACTTAACTCTATCAGGGTAGCAAGACAGAGCAGTCCAAGGCTTACTCAAGGAGGTGAGGTGGGGTTAGACATTCAGAATACAGTGCACACCGTACTACCAGCTAATACACTCAATGTCCAGCTAGTGCTTTACTTTTTATAAAAGAAAAGTACTTTAATACACACAAGATAATCATCAAACTAGGATAAACAGTGAAAACCAGATGTCTCTACAACCCTCTGGGCCAGAGTTCTGACCCCAAACAGTATTATAGCGCCTAGACACCAAGCACTATAAAAACACAGTTAAAATGAAAACACACAATTAGCATTGCATAATACAGACTATGTTTCACAGGGCTGCTCTCATTCGCTAGAGCCTTGATACCAATCTTTGGATTGAAAGGATATAGTTTCAGCATATGCTGTGAAGTCAAAGGTTCTTGATCAGCCTCATAACCCCCAACCAAAGCAACAGAAGTGCCCTCCCGTCCTGAGTGAGGACACTGCTCTAGTGGTGTCAGGGATCTGACCACAGGTGCCTGATGTTTTGGTACAGTTTACTGGAGTCCCACTAGTCCAGTAGCCACTGGCTAGCTGTAGGAGGGTAGTGGCTGGACAGATTGCCACTTCACCCTGATACCCCCAGAGATCACAAAAAAGAAAGGTGGGGGCCTGTTTCACTGGCCGTTATTCCCAACTACTGCTTGTACAGGCTCCCACAGTGCAGGGGAGGAGCTTAGAGGGGATTTGATCTCACCTTCAAGGACTAGAATCAAGCTCCCCTCTCTGGCTCCCTTGATGTACTGCAAGCTTCCTTTCCACACCAGCTTCCTTGATGTGCCACAAGCTTCCTTCCCACACCAGCTTTCTTGATGTGCCGCAAGCTTCCTTTCCACACCAACTCCCTTGATGTGCTGAAAGCTTCCTTTCCACACCAACTCCCTTGATGTGCTGTAAGCTTCCTTTCTACACCCTGGGCAGTTGTCTGCAATTTCCTTGCTCGAAAGCGCACGCTCCATAAGTCTCACAGAAACAGCTGGTCTTCTCCCATGCTGCTGATGCCCTGGATTCTCATTGAACTCTTGGCAGCAGACTCCATCCGTCATAGAGAAAACTTCCTTAAGTTCCAGATGCAGCGAGCAAGTGTCTTATCTCTGGCCTTCACACTGTGGGTCGCGGCTGGCTTCCCATGGACAGATCTGGTGTGGCCGCCTCTTCAGTCATAAAACCAGTCTTGAACAACAGCTGACCACTCAGTCCAGACTTTTATCACCTCTGGTTGATAGGCTCATCCAATCAGAGGCTCTGCTACTTTTGTATCCTGAATACATCTCCAATCGCAAACCATTCATGGCATGTTCAATGCATGACTAAAGCATGCAAAGATGACCTACAGTCTTCCCTGGTACCAGCCTGTGAAATTCCCTAAAGAGGAATTTTAATTAACTCCAGACCAGGAGGCACTGATCAGTGGGGGGAGGGTCCTCTTAGCAGAGTTAGTGCAGCGAAACCCAGTCTACCCCAGCCCACCAGGCCTCTCCAAGGAAATGGGGAGGGGCACGGGGTAGCTGGGATGTCCAGCAGAACAGCTCGCATTCCACACACTGGCTGAACTCACCATTTGTCCCCAGTGCACCCACAGGCTCTCAGCCACACGTCAGATAGAAGGCAACAGGACCACAGGCATGGCAGACTGCACAGACTTGATCAGGAGGGTGGCTAGTGACTCACCCCTCCTGACTATAGATTTATTTTCTGCCACCACTGTCAGTCTACCACAGCTTGGGTAGAGAGGGCAGCAGCCACTCTCTGAAAAATAGGGGTGCACTAGGCATGCCCCCTCGACCTCAGAGTCAAGCTCTAGGGTCTCAATCCATGTAAACAGGGAGACCCTCAGTGGACATGTATGATTGTCGTGCTCACTGAGGTAGGGATCTAGAAACCATACAGTAGCTTTTCAGTGACTTGCCTGGAGATTAGCATGAGGCAGGGGAAGCACTGTCTCCAGAGACATGCAGGAGACTTCCCGTTCCAACAGATCTGCCAAAGCAGCTTCTACCATTCAAACAATTCAAGATAAGTCAGACTCTTTTTAAAGGTTGTAACAGGTGAAAGTTTAGGGACTGCTCACTTCTTTAATAGTGGTTCCATTATTATACACAGTAGGTCAAAATAATATGGAAAGAGTCTGCGTGATCTGTACAGCTGTATTTTTTCAGGTATGGATCCACCCTCACAGTAACATCTCAGTGCTAGTGATTGAAGCAGGTGTCCCATTACTCTTCAGAGATCCTACGGATACCTTTGTCCAATATAGGAATTGTCATTAACATCTATATAATGGAGATGAAGCCTCAGTCAATGGCAATATCTTCAGGCCCTTTCATATGGGAGCCTTTTTAATAAGTATGACAAACAGTCCCATACATCTATGAAGAAAATCATTTAAAAGTAATACCTTTGAAGGGGTCCCCTTAAAAGAGCCTCTTTAACTTCATTAACATTCCGTTATAACAGACAAGCGAGTCTCTTATAACCCATTCTGTCATGGAGACCAAGTATTTGACTTGTTACCACCAATCTACCCATAACGCTAACCCTGATCCTTGAACTAATCGTGGTCCTAACCCAAATGGTTACTTTGCCCTAATCTCTAATCCCAAATGTTTTCCACAGCACACAGAGTAACTTGTAATCATGAGTGTAATCCCTAACAGTTACCATAAACCTAACACTTGATCTTAACCTTCCCTAATGGTAGCCCTCTTTCATCCACCATGTGACTTGCATATTTTAACTGTAAGCCCCATCCTAGTACTCATCGTGAACCATTTTAAAATACATACAATTTTGTTTACAATAGCAGTAAAATATTAACTACTTTATTTCAGGGTTCCTGCAATGCCGACCAAAATTAATATTTTTCATAGGCACGTTTCCGCAATAAATTTTTATGATTAAGGATTTCTACATTAAAAAATATTCATAACTACACAATTCCACGACAGAGAGCATTACTGAGGTGTGCTTGAAAAAAAAGAGGACCAACGAGTAATAATATGGTTCAATTGCTCTTTATGTGAAGCTACAATCATTTCCAATTGTGTGGCCTGTTCTCTCTTTTTTATAACTTACCTTCAGGGTTGAATTCTGCAGGCAAAGGCAGCAGAAAAGAGAAGAAAAAAAGCAAATAATATCAATAGCAGTAAAGTAATATTTTATAAAGAAAACTGGCAGCTTGACTACTATGTTTCACTAAGTTAATTTCAAAATAAGTGTATAAAATATTGCCCTAGGCCATCATGGAAGTCTACTAAGCAAAGACAAATGCACACAACCTGCCTGCTAGTCCCAATTAAAAAAATAAAGAGTACTTTTCCATTAGGAGCTCGCTTGCCTGCTAAGGCTAACAAACTCGCTTTCAGGGTAAGGCTAACTAGAATACAGAGACTATAGGCTAATGTTTGATAAATCTGCGTCATCTTAACCTCTGCATGGGCTAATTCGGAACAGCCTTAATGGATCCAATCGTCTAATGCTATTAAAAGAAATCTGCGGACAAGATGACTGAATTCACTCGGTGTTGTGCTTTTTTGTACATACATTTACAGATAATATTGACTGCCCTGGCGCATGGACAATTTTGTAACAATATTCGAACCAATTGACAAGTGTACGAAATCGAATAGCAGTTCGCATCAGTCTGCTCAAATGTTATTTTAACAATGACACCGATGTTAAGGCGCGTTCACCACCCTTCGGTGTAGGCTAGGTGGAATCAAATGGGCTGTATCCCTCAAGAAATGGATGACTTAGAAGGAAGCAGCTGGTGGTACCATCACGTATCTGCTTGCACCAAATGAGTGCTCTATTGCAACACACAGATGGCAAAGCATCAAGATAGAAAACCAGAAGCACATTGATCAATATTATGTCATAGATGCTACACCATTTTTTAATGCCATTTCTCAATTGTCAAACGCAGGCCATGTATATAACCATTGCCAATTTGTCTTTTGTCTTTTGAGGGCTTGTGTGGTGTGGGATGGCAGAAGTGATGTTCAGAGAGGAGGCAACAAGTACACATTAAAGATGGATTCAGTGTTCTGCTCTTCTGACTCCTACAAGGGGAAACCACCGCTTACCCCTCAATCTCTTATCAAGATGCCACTTTGCCACCCATGGATCCTTCCTGCTTGATGGCATGCCCTCCAGGACACCTCCAAAATGTTGCTGTGTTCCATCTTCGAATTGTCAGGGTTTCAACTGCCCAGGCACTAAGCTAACAAAACCAAGCTTCTAGTGGGACTCCGACTCAAGCACCTAGTTTCCTCGCTTTTGTACTTATCTATTTGCAAATAAACTTTTCCATATGTGTACCTACCTGCTAGCCTCCAGTCACCAATACCGCCAACCATTTGCTGACTTGCTAACATTAGTCAAGGGGATGGTGCCCCATACTTGTTTTTAGCCCAATAGGATCAAGAGGAGCAAGATACGCAGTAGGATGTAAGAGGGTTAGACTTTGATGTTTGTATTCAGATCATTCAACAATATGTAAGGCATAATTTGGGGGGTGGAGTTACGTGAGTCACTTGAATGCAGTGGACGACCGGTTGACATCCACCGCGTTACCTCTGAAGTGTGGTGGACATCCACGGGTTGCCTGCCATTTTCAAGAAGAAAATGCCTCAGGTGCAAGCACCCGAAACACTTTTTAAAAAAGCATAGGCAAGGCCAATAAGTGCCGCCTATGCAAAATCTGTTGGCTTGGCAGTGCTTTTTTCATTACATGTTGCACAGCTGTGCGAGCTGCTATGCAACATGGCTAAAAGTAAAAAGAAAAAGCGCCAGCATTGACTGCATCATAGCACTTTTTAGGTCTCGCCTGACCCAGCGCAAGCGCTGGTCTGGTGAGACTTATTGAGAGGGCTCCAAAAAGTGCTACCAGGCCGGCCTAGAGCTACAGTGCAGGTGCGCGGGCGCGCGCGCCCTGCTTGACCGCGATTACTTTCACTTTTGTGGCCTTGCGGCCGCTTGGCATAGCCAATAGGTCTCGCTTTTGGGACCTTATAAGTATTTAGTTATGCAACTGTTGCATGGCTAAACACTTATAAGGTCCCAAAGGCGAGACCTATTGGCTATGCCAATGCTTGTTTTCCTTTACAGCCATGTTGCACAGCATCCTGGCCTTCTGTGCAACATGTAAAATAAACAGCGTGGGGGTGTTGAGGGAAGTCAAGCAACACAAGGAAGGGGGCAGCAGGTTAAACAATGGCAGCCAGGTGGGTAAGATCAGAAAGCGGGAGTAATGAGGAATGACGGTGAGCGGGAAAAGGAGCGGGGTGTAGAAAAACGACTAGCAGGAGGAGGCTCAAAACGGACGGGGTGGGGGAAAACAGATAGTTGAGGGAAACTGCGGGTGAGAGGCACAGTGGTAAACGGCCAGTTGGAGGTGGCGAGACTGCGCAGTGCCATGCACTCTTATAGAGTGTTTGGCCAAAACAAAAAACAAAATAGTACCTGGGGCAGCACGCGTCCACTGGAAAGACACTGGCCGTAAAAAGAAAGCTGTGGTGGGTCCATTGGCTGATGAAGGGTGAAATCCCGAAACCGGTGCTAGGATGCTTGTTTCCAGTCCAGGGAGGACCCGGCTTGGCAGTTCGGGCTGGACTGTTCCCATGAGGCACAGGGTCAAGAGTGATTTGCATATGTCTGAGGCCAAACTGGAAAGGCATGGGGATCAAAAAAACGATGGATTTAGGCCCAAATCTCTGTACTGGGGTGAATGTATGACAATGTTATGCATTCTGTCCATCAATTGTTCTTTTTGCATGCTTCATGGCATAGACATAAGCCCAAGGAAGCCTGCAGGAGAAGGTCAACAGCCGTCAGAAGGCATTACCAGTAGGAAGCAAGGAACCGAAAGTGAAGTGGACGCCAACCAATGGTAAGTGTCAGTTCTAGAATGGGCGAGCTCTAAGGCCGTTTTCATGGGTGTGTTTTATTAACAATAGCTTTCGCTGACTGCATGCACGCTATAGCTGAAACCTGACGAAATTCAGGATGTAAGGGAGTAGCTTCTCGCTTGTTCAATGTTCTAGTTCTTTTTTGTTTGCTTTAAGGTGAAGCGTGTATAGTGTGCTGACATCACACCAATCAGGGATAACAGACCACATTCTGCTTTCACTTTTATCTGTGCTCTGTTATCATAACTCTGTTCCCTGAGCACCCATCTGTGAAAAAGTATTGCTTGAAAGGTGAAAATGTCCCCTTTTTGCCGGTACCCCTAAAAATGCATTATGCTTGGGCAACTGACAAACATGTGAGTATCATCTGCTTGTAGCGTTTCACATGTGTGGCAATGAGCCTATCGCTGCTGCTGTTTTTGAGGAGCCCAATAGAGTCTGATTATAGTCAAGAACGTATTCTTCCTTCAAGCAGCAGCTTTAACAGTCGAAAAAATATGTTTAAATACATTTGCCTAAAGTCTTCAGGCGCCACCGTAGGCAAGTGTCCTTCCCACACTCTGTAAGACGAGTTCATGTTGCATCTGATGCTTCGCAGGATCCACGCTACAACCTGGAACGCTCCTTATTGCTAAGAGTTGTGCTTTATAAGTCCAATTCCATTTCACTCCAATCTTCGGCATTCCACTTTTTGTGTTGAAATCCATGATTTTGAGAACCATCAGACAATCGATGTAAGCCTCATTCCAGAGCTGGCCTGTGCTCAGATAGCACCCTGGGCAAAACACCGTTTGGCGCCCCTCTCCCACTCGTCATCTTTAATTGTCATTGTGTAGGGAAAATGGGAGGGATATGTGGAAAGTGAGGGGAAGCACAGCCTTCTTAACAATAGTTGACACACTTTTCTTTAGAGCCAGGTTGGAGGGAGACTGCTGCAGACTGCTGCAGGCTGCTCCGGCGCCCCTCTGAATGTTGGCGCCCTGGGCGTGGGCCTAGCTCACCCAAGCTAAAAGCCAGCTCTGGGCCCATTACTATTCTCTTTGGGATAGCCGAGTCAGACACGTTGTTTCAACAAGCTGATCATAATTGCTATTTCACCTAAGGCTTCTTGCAAGATACGAAATATGTGAAAAGTGGGCTCCCTCATCCCCACCTTCTATGCTAGAATAGCTCACAACAGTAACATACATCTTTTTAATTGATAAAAAAAATGCTCTACAGCAAAGAAAGCACATTTTTGGCAAAGTTATGAGACCTGGTGGGAAAGTTAGAACGATGGCAAGGAAAAATGGAGAAAACAAAAGCAATTCAGTCTTCAATTGTGGCATTTGTTTTTAATGAATCGTGTTCCAACTAAGCATGTTTAATTAGAAATGTTATCCTGCGGAACTCAGTTTCTTTTAATGTTAATTACCAGTCTTTCACATGAGCTAGACTGGGCTCCCCGTTTTAATTCATAATTGTCATTATTCTGAGACCGCCAGGGGTCCCCTAATTATCTAAATGCTCAGATATAATTTCCGAATACTCATGTTTCTCAAGTAAATCGGCTGCTTTTGGCACTATATCTTCTTCTCCTAATGATCCTGCCATGATAAAACTTCAAATATACAAGATTTTACTCCATATAGCAGAAACCAAGTAATAGGGAACGTTAAAACATGTGCTGTTCTTCCAAAATCCAAAATGCCGATTGAAAGCACCCACCAAGTGTGCCTCACAAAAAACATAACATTTTCATATAAAAAATCAATGTTTGCCACCTCTTTATACAAGTCCAAGTTACGCACTGATTCTCCCTGAGGACCACGGGTGGGAGATGTAGGGCTGTGGCGCCCCCTCTTCAATTGGGTTTATGGCTACATGCTTATGACTTTTTTAGGAAACTGGAAGGAAGTTAAGGCATACTCCTTGGAAGCTGTGAATGTCACAACTTTCAAGGAGTGCTGGCACATATGTAAAAGACGCACAAGCGTAATGCACAAGTACATTTGTACTTGATAACATTCTTTTTTTTAGGGGGGGGGGGGGGAGGGAACAATTCTTCCAGAGGAAAAAGGAAGACATTTCTAAGTGAAGATGCGCCTCCCTCTTCTCCCTTAACAATTTTGGAGGGGTACCCCTCCCCCCCTTATTTCCCACCTAGACAGAAATGACTGATGATAGGTGTACATCTCCAGCCGTAACCTGGATGGGAATGATCTTGACAAACGTTTGTGAACAACCACAAACTCACAAGTCTGTGCGTCTTCTCTTACTGAATTGGTCACAGTAGCAACAATTTTTCAAAAAAATTAATAAATAGAAAACCACATTCACAAGACCAATGTATCATTGTCTGCAGTGAATGCAATTTATTTTCAAAGCATTGTGCACTTAAGTTACGGCAACACAGTTGCTCTTCCATCTACAGTTTAATAAAGTTTTCTAAGAAAGGTGCTCTAGTGTTGGGGATGGGAAGGTCAAGAAGTATGGGATCAAAGTGAATGAGTGAGGATAGTGGACAAGGTAAAGGTGATGTGACATATATACATCAAATTCACATATTGAGACCAATCCGGCCTATCACAGGTCAATTGTTCCAATTATAACACATAGCATTAACAACTTCTTGAGGGTTGGAGCAGCGAGTATTCATTCGAAGATTCATTCTGCCACTGCGAGGGATCGTTTTGACCCAAAGCTGTTACCTAGAAGCCCGTGCGTGCATTTGAGGCCATATTTTTCCTTAATTACAGAGCTCTGTAGAGCCACTCTTCTTGATCGTCCAGCCTGATTGTACACGCTGGTGGAATATTTAGGGCTCCCTGTTCACACAGTCCTGATGAAGACCCCACTCTAAGGCCTGATTCACCTTGAACTTCTTAGGGGTCGAAACGTTGACTACTACCACCACACAAGCCCCGACGTCTGAAATTCATTATCAGTTTCATGTTAATGCTATGTGTTATAATTGGAACAATTGACCTGTGATAGGCAGGATTGGTCTCAATATGTGAATTTGATGTACATATGTCACATTACCTTTACCTTGTCTGCCACCCTCACTCATTCACTTTGATCCTATACTTCTTAACCTTCCCTTCCCCAACACTAAAGCACCTGTCTTAGAAAACTTTATTAAACTGTAGATGGAAGAGCAACTGCGTTGCCGCAACTTAAGTGCATAATGCTTTGAAAATAAATTGCATTCACTGCAGACTATGATACATTGGTATTGCGAATGCTGTTTTCTATTTTTTTAGTTTTTTTGGAAAATTGTTCCTACTGTGACTAATTGTGTAGTGCACTGCAATTTCGACCCGGATCTGGTAGCCTTTCGGGTAACCCCATTGATACTTGTCTTCTCTTACTGAGGCAGGTATTTCAGCGCTGTAACATGCGCCTCCGAGACGTGCTCACACATGAAATTACTGGGCTAATTTTACATATGAGCAAATCAATTTACTAGTGCAAAAGATGCGTGTATACAATCAATCGAGCCAGCACACCTTAGAGGGGCTAAAAAACATGAACCAAGCACAATAAGACTAAATGGGATTTTACCACTGGAATACACGAAGAATAGCACTAACAACACTTCAAGATGTGCAAAGCAAGTTACTTAATTTAACTCAGAGACAGGTTGAGAGAAATGCAAATTGCCTTCTTGTGCAGACTTGCATACCAAAGACATTTCGATCAAGGTGCGACAAATGTTTCTATGGAAAATGGTAGTGTCCTATCAAAACTTCTTGATTGCTTTCACCAAATTCTCCGTGGCCAAACACAAAACATATAGCCAAAACATTTCTGATTGCAATTTAGTTTGCAGAGTAAGTGACAAGTCAGATATTTGATCTACAACCAGAAGCATCCATTTAATGTCGAATGCACCTAATTTTCATTTCATTTCAATTGTGAAATCGTTAAGATTACCCTCATACATACATTTTTTCTCCAGTCAAAAAAGTCAATATCTGGAAAGAGACCTGTGAAAGGCCAAATGCACGAATAAGATTATACATGCAACCACAGCGCTTTAAAAAAGTAGTTCCCTCTAACAATGTAGTTAGTGTCAACTAAACGCGACTCCAGATGATAAAGCAGGGATGTGCACCATAGAAAACACTGTGGCAACAGCATCCATGTAAAATAGAAAATAAAAGCCTGGGCTGGTACTCAGCAGACTCATGCAGCATTGCAAGGGTCTGTTTTAGACTTCATGCCGTAAGTTTGATTCTCCACCGATCCTCTCGGCCTCTCATCTTCGGGGGAGGGGGTTCACTAAAATGAGTACCATTGAGTTGGGTAACCATAAACATCTGTTATTCAGCGTCAAGATACCCAGGGGTGAACATGCTCTTTACATATACACGTATCTAGTTACAAATGAGGTGCATAAGCAATGGAGTTGAGCATAGAAGTAAATATTAGCACACCTTCCCTGCAGTTACAGAAGAGGACACAAATTAGAGTGCAAATTTGCCCTCTGAGTGCATGATATAACTAGAATTGATTTCTTTTTTTAAAAAGTCTTAACACAGAAAGGCTTCATTCAACCATTCTTCTGCTTCCTTCCTTTTGATTCTCCAGACACCAGAAGTGGAGCAGAGGTCTTCACATTAGATGGAACCTTCCTTGCCCAGCTCACCAATCACTGTGTCAAACACTCCTTGACTCCTGCATTAGAGAAGCTGCTGCGTGACTGATATATTGAAGACTGTATTTGGCTTGGCCCAGGCCAGATCATTTATTTTGGAACTGATAGGGGTGAAGTTCAACGTTACTTTCTTCAGCACCACCTTCACTCCTTAGCATAACAGTGGCGTACAATAGCACATATACATAAAATTCATCTGTGTAAGTGCTGTTGCCATAAAATATTATTAACAAAATAGATTTTGATTGCAATCACTCTATTCATCATCGAGCATGCCCAAAAAACTTTGACACACATCAGTGCTTAAATTTGATTCATGTCTTTGACCCATATCGAGTAACAACTTCATAACAGACAGACTGTTCACCGTTATGAAGGTCTGCGTTTCCACATGCTTGTTCTTTCACGTTCCACGTGATGTCAGGTGCAGTTCCTGCACAAAATCTGCTCTATGCGGGCTTAACAAGAGGATTCCGCCATTCCAGAAATGCATTTTTTGTAAAAATGTTCGAAAGAACTTTATTCTGTTTTCAAAAAAGCCTAGAAACGTGTTTAACGATGTCTAACCACAGCGATGACAGTTTTGTTGATGGGCAATTATCCCACGTTAATAAACCCGTCATAATGCTGTAATTAAGGCTTCACTTTCATGTATTTACATGAAGGCGATGTTAACGTTTAAGTTATTATCATATCTGGGGTCAATTAGTTACATTGAACCAGTGATCAAGCAGTTTTGTACTGATGATCATGTAAAGCTGGGCAAAATGACACTTACAGTGCCAAACCATTGCAGGATGGGAATTTGCACTGAATAAAATATCATTCTGGGTGGGTCGTGGATAAGATGGGGAGTGAGTAAAACGTGCCTGAGATCTCGCCGTGCTGGCCGGTGATTTTGGATCTCGGTTTCCCTGAGTGACCCCCGTACTTGGTCTCACAGCTGTCTGAGGGAAAATAGAATATCCAGTGGAGACTGCACCCTCAGACCGGCACTCACGCTTAAAGACTGACATGGATTCCCCAGCTACCTTGGACCCTCAAACCCTAAGTCAGCAGGCGCTTGCCATAGGAAATAAAGGCAGTCTGGAGGGAAGGTCTGGGAGGCTGACAGGTCCCCTGGTGGACAGTTTTTTTTTTTATCTGTGGCCGGGATAGGATAACTGAAACTTACAACACAATTAGTGGGCTTTCAAAGTGCCTGCGAGGTCCCTTTAGGAACATGCAGAAGGCATTGGGCATGGAGCGGAAAAGGGCCATCTGAAGATTGTTGCACTGGAGATTCCAGCAAGGTGGCAGTGGACCAGGTGTCTGGATTAGTCACCAGGAAGAGTAAGGGAGGCCGATGAGTGGCAACCCGGAGCTCTGGAGTGTGATGGCGAATCTCTATGTTACTGGCTGAGGCATGCGACAGGCCCAACAACAAGAAACATGGATGAGGCACTGTGGTGAGTGGAGCTGACAGTGAGCTCCCTGGGGATTACTTCCTCAAGCACTTTGACGACAGTGGACTCCTTGGGCTGGGGGGCTCTGGGACATTGGGGATTTTGAGTGCTTGAGGTGACAATTAAGGTACTGGTGGGTGTGCCAAGGTCTGGCGCCACAATTGATTCTGGGCCCATCAAACTTCAATGAGCGTCAGAGAGGGCAGCTGAACCTTAGGGGAAGGTGAAGTGTACGCTGTGGGTGTTGGAGCCGCATGCAATGGACACTGGACTGATATGCCTCATAATTTGATAAAGTGAGCGAAAAGGTACACAGTGAAGGCACAGGAGCCCCCTAACCATCTGATTCATGCCTCATGTTCTCCCCACCCCCCAACCCCCAACCTGGATGTCAGCAAGTGACAGTTTGAGCCCCCTGGCTTAACCAACACAATTGGTTCGGTGCACACTGTCCCTGTTGCTGCACTCTACGAGGTTGAGCATGAGAGTGTCAGCTGGCACCCCGGATGCACACTAACCTCAGAAGCCGGATACAGCGGGAGCGATCCACGACGCTAGAGTCCTCTCTTCCCCAAGAACGGTATTACCTACGAGGACTCCAGAAACCCTCTATAAGCAACACCACCCCGGGGGAAAGGAGGGAAGAAGGATAACAGGGGAAGGGCTGCGGCGACTACGTGGAACCTGCACTCACGACACCCACTCCTGTAGAGAGAGAGAAGGGACAGTTGAGTCACCGGATCCCCTACCTCAGGGAGAACACAAGTACAGTGGGGGTGAAGTTCCCAGCACACACACTCAAACGGTTGTCCGTATCGCCCAAGCAGTCTCACACAGTACTCACGACTCAGCTGGTGCAGGAGAGGACGTGGAAGGAGTCCATTCCAGTCGTAGTCACCACGGGACAGGAGGCGGGCCGCTCTCCGAGCCTTTCAAGCGGCTCCAAGCGCAGGATCAACACACAGGACGGGCTCACGGCTGCAGCGTTGTCCAGGCGCTCTCCGAGCCTTTCAAACGGCTCCAAGCGGGAGGGGGTAAAAGGGTCTTGAGGGAGATAAGCAGCTCCCGAGGTGGAGAGACTCTGGTCAGGCCTCTAGTCACGGCGGGGCCCCTCGGGTAGAGCGCGCTTCAGTGATGCCCGGGAATGAAGCGTCGCGGCGTACCCCTCGGCGTCACGGGTCCAAGCGGAGCGCCTACGAGCGCTAAGGCCGTCCGTGCCGGGAATCAGGGGGATAGAGATAGGTCCCTGCTCTGGAAGCAGGGAAGCAGGGAAACTCGGGAGATAAGGAACTGCGAAGTCCGTTACCTCGCGGAACGCCAGGTGGAACTTGATTGACAAGCCCCCGGCCTTCCGTGTACGAGGCTTTTGTACTGCCTCCGGAAGTGCGCTCGCGCGGTCGCTAGGGGTGATGGGTATTGTAGTTCCATACCTCTCCGCCCCCTAGCGCCGCTCGGAGCGTCGCGGGTTCCGCTCAACGGCGAAGTCTGACAGAGAGCTATCAAGAAGAGACTGGGACAGGTCCATCTCAGACAAAAGCCATACAATAATCTGGTAGTGAACTACTTGATCCACAGAGGGATTATCCGGAATATGGCCATCAAAAAAGGTGGTAAAGATACCACTATAAAGGATTAGTTTGCCAAGAAACCCTCTCAATACATGAAGAAGCATGCCAGTGGAGGGTTTGGTGGGTCCCACATGAGCTCTCTGACCTTTTGGGAACCCAAGGATCTTAGTCCTCAATCACAACACAATTTGAGAATGACCTGTTTAAACAACTTCCGAAAGACGTAAACACTTTTAATATGGAAATGGCAAAGGAAGTCCAAGGTATTTAAAAAAAAAAAGGACACCACCTCACTTGGAGAGAGGGTCTACTCCATTGAGCAGGTAGGGGAAAACAGGTTGAAGTACGAAGAATTTCTTAAACAAGGGTTTATTTCCATACAATGGCCGAACATCACTCTCAATGAAATGCTTGAGTACTTGAAAATTGATACAGCTGAAATAATATATAAAGAAACTTCGCGAGACGTATATGAGAGCAACATCGAAGGATAAGTATCTAATATATTACCTTAACTCAGGTCAGAAAAGTTTTGGGGGAGATACAACAGCAAAAATATTGATGGATTCTCAAGATGTCCTTATAGGAGAAGACGTAAAATTAGTAATCGATGTGATCCAGGATAGGTCAGCCCAGACAGTTTGTTAGACAGGGCAGCTAATGAAATATGGCGTAAAGTGCCATCAACAGATAGGCCTGGAAGACATTTGCACTCTTAGCCCCCAACTGACTCATAGCTCCTTTCTACACCACTCCCCACTATAAATATAGCAGCCTCAGTCACTTCTTGATTTTGATCTTTTATGTCGCACAGCACTTGGCCACATTTCACTTTCAGATCACACTCCGATCAAACTATCACTTTGGATCACCCAATGCACAGCCCACTACTTGAAGGATAATGACAATGGAGAGGTTAGAAATAATAATCTATAGGATGCCCTGAAGATAGTGGTAAGAGAATGTTTTCCCTCACTTTCATCGAGGCTAACGGAACAGCTAGAAGCTCAGGAAAAGGAGAGTGAAAGGATACAAAAACGAATGAACGCCACAAAAAAAGGCACAAAATGGTAAGCACAAGGGCAAGTCAGAATACCAGACATTGACAACGCTTAATATGCCTTACAATGAGTGAAGCATAAATATTATAACGGAGGCAAAAGAAGCCTGCAAATTATCATCTGGAAGCTTGGGGCCAGACTAGCCCTTGAAAAGTGGAAATAATTAACATCCAGGCTGCCCTATGACATACAGATGATTGGGGTATAGCTAAAGCGTTTCACAAGTACTGACGGGGCATTGTACTCTGCAGATACAGTCCACCCATCTGAAAGAGTAGGTGCCTAGAGATGGTTCAGAAACTCATAGATGAACATAGGCAAGATTCAGACATTGCCGACACAAGTACAGAAAATGATTACAGGCCCGTCTAGGCTTAAAGCTGGGGAGTCGCATGGCCCAGACAGTCCTGCTATTGTTTTATAAGTCCTTCTGTGAACTTTTCATCCCTCTGCTGATTCGCCTGTTAAAACTGTTAATGAAAACGACAAGAATAACTACTTCGATGTCACATGTACTGAACTTGGTCATCAATAAACCACAGAAATGTAAGATAGTTTGTTGGTTGTGTAGGCTAATATATATACTGAATATGGGCGCCAAAACGTACACTGGCGTCTAAGTAGAGTGAGCATAATCTTGCCAGGATTATTAGAACCGGACTAGGCTGGCTTAATGGCAGGCTGAGAGTGTGGGGACAGTATGAAAATGTTATTTCATCATATGGATAACCTACATAGGAAGCACAAAGTAGCACTTATGGTCTTGTTAGATGACCTAAAGTAATTTGACAGGGTGCATTGGTGATTCCTAGATCAGACGTAGACTCTTTCGGCAGCAGCCACAGATTTAAGAGCTGGGTACCTAACAGCTACTTAAGGTCCACAGCCACACTGTGAGAGTGAATAGCTACACACCAGAGCTGACTGTGGCAGAGAGGGGGATTAGACAGGGCTGCCCTCTCTCCAACCCTACTATTTGCACTCTGTAGAATGTCTAATTGGGAAACAGGTGGGATCCCTGACATAAAAGGCACGCATTTAGGGGAAGATAACTATAAATTGGCAATGTTTCTGGATGACATAATAGTTGGATTTTCAACCTCACAGGAGTAGTTACCCGTGCTCATAACAGAGCTGTCGAACTAGGGTAAGGTCTCAGGCTTTAAAGTCAACCTTACAAAGTCACTGATATTGAATATATCTATTCCAGCAGAGTAAATAGCAGCTCTCAAATAGCAGTCCCCATTTAATTGGATGGATGACTCCATTCCCTATTTGGGTATTTGGCTAACGCGAACCCTGGCAAGAACCCTGCACACAAATTAGACCTTACTGATAAGAACACTTAAACTCAACCTACAATCTTGACACAAGGGGGTTTATCCTTGCGAGCCACACAAATTACGTATATTTTTACTCCTTGCTGGTATGTCGTTGTAAGCAAGTGCATGAATATTAGATTGACATAAAAACAGGCTAACCATAAAAAGTAATTCTGCCTTGGTTGGTGCAAACTTGTGCCCACATAGGTGCATAATTGCTCATTCATTGATGCTATGCATGTAATTCACTGAACGGTGACTTCGACTAGAATGTCTTTCAAATTATCCATATCGATTACAAAGGATAAATATATCTACACAATTAATGTTTACATTTTCAAAAATACTTATACTGCATTTCAAAGACTGGACAATCGTTGGGAACAGCAGTAGTTGTTCTCCTCTTGTCGCTCAAAATCTAACTTTTTAAATAGAGGAAGCACAATGGCCCACTTAAAAGAAGGGAAATAGACCTCAGGAAGTAATTAAGATAGTGGGAGATGGGGGGGGAGGAGCCAAGATGGCGACCGGGACGGCAGCGTAGACTCCCGGCTCCGTGAACCTCCGCATCCCGCACGGATATCCTGCACGAGATCCTTAACCTGTGCTACGCGGTCGTGTTTCTGAAGGAGAGAGGCACCCGACTGTGTGACTCCGAGGTTTCTGGCTGCGGTATCGCCGGAGAAATGTGCATTTGAACTTTGCGGCCTGTGCGGCCCTGGAGCCGGGACCTCGAGTGGACGCCGTGGCCGGGTGGCAGTTCAACAACAGCGGCCTGTTGTGACTGGGTGGAGTCGGTCCACCGGAGCGGTGCCAAACTCGGCCTACATTTCGTCGTGGTCGTCTCTACTGTCATGCGTAGCGGACCGAGTGCATGCCCGGGGGTGCAATTCTCAGACCCTCCGGTGGCTGCCCCTTCCTTTGATGGTGAGCTGCCCGGCCGCCGCCCGTATCCTGCCCTGATCATTGCGGGCCGCCCCCGAATTTTTACGGGAGCTGGTCCGTAGTGGGGACGACTGTTGCCCGTGACCACGCAACGGATAACTTTTCGCCTGCCCCCGGAACCCGGTCACCAGCGACGTGGACATCGAGACGCTTGTCCCAGGGTCCCGGCCCCGGTGAGGGTCGGGCATACTTGGCGGCCATCTTGTTGCAATGAAGCCTACCATCCTGTCCGCTGGGCCGCAGCGGGATTGTGAGAGTGCGACTTTCGGGAGTGTGGCGGCGCGATCGCAGAGAGCTGTGCTGGGGTACGGCGACCTCCTCGAGGCCCTTGGTGCTCTTCACTCCTCCTTGATTCATGGTGTCGGGGTCTTGGGGAGTAAGCTCGACGGTGTGGCGTCGGCGTTGGGGCAGTGGCGGCCCGCCTGTCCGCACGTACACAGGGACTACCCACACTGCGCACAGGAGGACACTTTGGCGGCCACCCCTGAGGTTAGTGCACAGCTGGACACTCCGGCCAGTATGCTACAGTGTGTTCGTCCAGCTGAGGACCTGATCTGCCCCGGAGGCACTAGACCTGAGTGGGATGTGGTAGCCTCGTCCCGTACGTGCCCTCCTGCGACCCAGAGACAACTCCAGCAACTATTGTCTGCTTTGGCTGCTTCTGCCTTCCTGGACCTGGAGTGCAGTGCATATCCTTGTGCAGCACTGGGAAGCCTGTTTCTCCACGCTGCGGACTGTGTTGATGCTCAGAGACTTCCACCCCACCTGTGTGCGTCGCTTCTCGGACGTTTTTGGACAATCCTCTACCTTGGAACATCGGATATGGTGCTGGGTCGAGGGGTAGGCATGGGCAGACTCCCAAAGAGTGGTCAGGGATGAGGCTGATCCTTCAGGGGTGGTCATCTAGTGGACGGGCGGGCTCAGGGGTTGCGTGCTCTCCTGGCATAGCTAACAGCATAATAGGTGCATAATGCTCCCCATTTTTCTTTGAGAAGATAGATTTTGTGCCGTTTATTGTTCACTTTGGGGGAAACTTACCGTGCGGGAGGGAGAAGCCGGGGGTATGTTTTGAAGGCCCTCCTCCAGTTTATTAATACTTTCTCTACCCCCCCCGTCTGGTGGGGTTCTTTTCCTACTTCTTTTTCCCTATTCTCCTATATTTCGGGTCTGGTTCCAGGGCGACAGGCACACTGCTGGGGGGGGGGCCGTACTCATCTGCAGAGGTGCAGGGTGGGCGGTTGGGGGAGGGGATTCTTTAGTCTTTTATCTCTTTTTCCATGGCCTCCTTTTTCTTCTCTGATTCTTTTTGTTTTTCTTTTCTGGGATCAGCGTGATACACCTCCTTTGCTATGACTCGTTGCCGCTCCGTGTGTACCGCAATTTCCGGGGCGCTCTCCGGGAGTTCTGGCGTAGGACTGCAGGCGCAACTGCTTATGATATTTTTCCCCATCCTGATGTTCTTGTGTTTGCGCCATTGACCTAATGGATTGCTGTAAATCGCTTACGTTTATTACTCTGCATATCTGTAATTGCTGTTTGAAAATTGTTTGGCACCTGATCCTTCTGCCTTGTTTCATTATAAAATGAAAACCTTTTTCTCCTGGTGCCCTACCTACTTTGTTCACGGTAGTAGCATTACGATTCTGCTCCCCGAAGTGCTGCCTGTGTTTACACTTGCCTGTTTTTGCTCTGATTGCTTAGCGGCCGGCCCCGGGGGGTTGTAGGCCCATACTTGTTCTTGATAGAACTGTCAATAAAGGTTTTCAAAAAAAAAAAAAAAAAAAAAAAAAGATAGTGGGAGATGGTGTGGTATACAACCTTTGTCACTTTCTCGAGATAAAGAGTTGAGAGGAGAACCCAAATTGATAGCAGACATAATGAAAATAACTACTTCAGTTACTGAGGTAAAATCTTAGGATAGGTGTGGACATAATAGGCCTAAGTGCTGGTAAAAGTGGTTATGAATAGACTTTGCCAGAAGACTGCTGTCCTTACTCAACCATATCAATTTGACTTTTTTGTAAACAGGTCCACAGGCTAAAAGTAGGAAGGAAAGAGGCGATATTAGATTTGGTGAAAGACTTGTCCCACTGGATATAGTACCTGTTGACACACCAAAGATCTTTGACTCCTTAGAAGGGACTTTTGTTTTAGTACTTTTGAAAAAGCGAGCACAGGTCTTGATCTCATATGATACTTGCGAAGGCCTATCAAGTTTCCTTCTTGAATAGCCAAGGAAAAGTGGTGGCTCCTCCCCGTAACTGCAGTGCCATCCTGCACTCAACAGTACATGTGAAAGGTGCAAAGTGTTTCCTTAGGAAGGTCCCATTTAGGAAGAAAACCAATCACAAGGGCAAAAGACCTCCGAAAATCTTGTAGCTTTTAACTGAAGATAAAGATTATTGCAGAAGTAAATAGGCAAGATACTAAACTCTCCCTGATAGCAGGACAAAGAAAGCAGCCAAGCCAGGGGGGGTGTGGTCAACCATCATGGAAGCACAGACGTGATGCGTACAAACTCCCCAAAATTTATTTTAAAACGCGAGATAACAGGCGTCTTTTGAGAGTCCTTTGTCCGACGGCTGTCCCGGAGGTCGTGGGGAGAGGGGGGTGCTGAGAATGGAGAAAGGTTGCCGCGGTACGAGTGAGATGGCCCGACGAGACACAGAGTCATGTTGTGCCTCATTTCTACTACCGCAGCAGCAACTTGTTGGAACCCAGGTTGCCGGGAGCGCAGTAGGCTCGGACTTAACAGAGGAAGGTGGTGCCCCTCCCCGGCAGATCTCAGCTCTCACCGCACGATTGAGCTGCCGCCCCATGACCCAGACCACCGCAGACTCAGTGTGCCTCAGCCATGAGGCCTAAACACGACGAGGCAGCAGAGCGTTGGAATGGGAGAGCAGCGTGCCCCTTGAGGAGACTCTCCCTGCCGCAAATACATAGTGCTCAAATCTTCCCACAGTAAGTGCCGACTTGCCCACCCCCATACCTTCATCTGCACCTGGAGCCGCAGGGGCAAGTGGAGAACCAAGATGCGAGCAGCGAGATAGTTTGATAGCGGCTGCCGATTTCTCTATTCCACACCCACCTGGCCCTAGCTCCTGAAACGGCCGGGGGGCAGATGGATGGGCCCGGGGCATTCCTCTTGGTGTCTAATACCGGCCTTGGAGAGCAGTGACTGGGCATGCTGCACATCCACAAAATGGCATCCGCACCATGAATCCTTCGGACTGAGAAACCTCCTGCTATATGACACCACCATATCACATACAAGGGATAGGGGCCAGTGGCTGGCACGTTGCTCCGTTATTCTCGAGTAATGCCCTGTTGGATGACAATGACCACCCTGTATTGCCCTTTTTATTAGACATGCCTCATAACTCCTTCATGCCTTTCTGCTGAACAGTTTCATCTGCCGCACTTTTGGGGGCCACTAAGTCGTCTTCAGAGTCATGGGCCCACGGGGGCTTGTTGCACCTATATGAAATGTTGAACAGGCATTTGTTGGAATACGGGGCACACACCAGAGGTTTTTGTGTCTGAAGAACTGGGGGGGGGGGGGGAGACACACACCCATCTGGCTTCTGACCCCCTTATGCTAGCATTCTGCTCCTCTAGCCATTGTCACCTGCAGTTTCTACAACAACTATGGAGGTAATCAATTAACAGCTCCCTTTCGGACCAGGCCCCTCTATAAATTTTGCGGGAACACAGTAGCTAACTGCTAACCTCCTGGCTGCTCTCTGGGGCACACGCTGTAGCTAGGGGAACCTGGACTTTTGGACAGACCCACTGCGAGCCAACCAAAAAGCCTTAACAGTGTTGCTTCACAATCTATACCTACCTTTTGTAGCCACACTCTACATGCCTCCCAAAAAACCTCAGACGACTAGAGTCTCCAGTTATTTTCAGGCCACAGATTCACGGAACTCTCGCCCATCTCCCCATAGAGAAGAAAATATGGCTTTGACTAAGATTGACCTCATGTCCTTCCTTCGAGATTTTCAAAAGGAACTACATGAAGATCTCAAGACTGACCCAACCTTCTTAATGGCCAATTGCGTTGCTTAATTAAGATGTAAAACTCTACACTAATATTTTTGCCACAAGATTAGAAGATATCATGCACAAATTAATCCACCCCAACCAATAAAGCTTCAGCCGAGGGAGGCAGAAACATGATCATTTGAGGAAGATAATCCACCAGTTAAAAAAAAAGCCATTAAGAAATAGATTCCGGCTATCCTTTAAGCATCAGATGCAGTAAAGGCCTTTGACCGGGTAGATTAGTGCTTTCTGTTTCACGTCCTCCACAAAATTGGCTTTCATGAGCAATTCATCGCCATGGTCCAAGCAAATTACGCAAATCCTCTCTCAAGAGTCATGGTTAACGGAGTGAGCTCAGACTTCTAAGTCGGGGTACCCGACAAGGGTGCCCACTTTCCCCACTTTTATTCATGCTTAGTATATAACCCCTTATTTCTAAAATTAGAGCTGTGCCCACAATTTACAGCATCCCCTTTGGTTCAATAGACTTTTTGCAGATTATGTGTTGCTCCTGATCTCATATGATACTTGCGAAGGCCTATCAAGTTTCCTTCTTGAATAGCCAAGGAAATGGTAGCTCATCCAGTAACTGCAGTGCCATCCTGCACTCAACAGTACATGTGAAAGGTGTAAAGTGTTTCCTTAAGAAGGTCCCAGTTAGGAGGAAAAAAGTCACAATGGCAAAAGACCTCTGGCAATCTTGTAGCTTTAACTGAGCGCGAATTGAACTACTAAGAAATGGTGGGGGGTAGCGTATAAATCTCCATAATTCCTTCCTCCTTAATCTGACCCTCTCCTCACACGAAATGGTAACACTAGCACCCACGACTCCCTTTCAAAGGGTAAAAAAAAGACATCACTTATTTAGGAATTACCATTACCCACCAAGTTTACAGGTCTTTATAGAGCTAATTTACCCCCCACTGCTCCGTCGATTGAAACTAGATTTTAAATATGTACTTATCATGGCTAGGACACATTAACATAGTTAAAATGACAGTTCTGCTGCGCATCTTGAACCTCTTTCAAGGTCTCCCAATTGATGTGCCCCGGGACTGTTTTTTTACAGAGCTACACTCCCTTGTGATACGTTTCATTTGGCAGGACCGCAGGGCCCAGCTTCCCTACAAACTGTTTGGGCTCCCAAAGAAAGCAGGAGGACTAGCCCTGCCAGACTTCCACCTATATTATAAAACCACACAATTGAGAGTCATTGCTGAATGGGCCCAGAGAGAATCATATGAACATTGGCTCCATATGGACAGAGAAATGCTGGGCCGATATGTGTGGGATGTTCTTTGGAAGCCGAAATCTGACTGACCTCCTAACAAGTACCTGAGAACACCTACCCAAACCACGCTGAAGGTATGGGATACAGTTACTTGACCTGGACCTCTTTCCCTCTCCATATACCCCTATTCACGTTAATCCTGCTTTCCCTCAGCCCTAACAACAGGACCCTTTGACCTCTGGAGAGAAGGCAGCTGCCTCGTAGTCCCTGATTTCTTTTATGGGTGGAACATCATTACTTTCTAATACTGTCGGCGGGATTTTGGGATACCTAATTCCGTAAGATACCATTACACTCAACCTGACGTGCTTAGCAGCCACTCGGGACCTTACCCAATTGAAAAATTTGAACGACATGCTAGTGGTGCCAAGGGAGCAATCTCCAAGGTGCAGTGGTGTATAGGGAGACCTGGCATCCTTTGTGTGGTTTTGCTCCTATGTTTTTGCCTTCAGACCTCCCGTTTTTGCCGACTTTGTTTCTGCTGGCCTTAGGACTCTGCACACTTTACCACTGCTATCCAGTGCTAAAGTGCTTGTGTCTCTCTTCTTAAAACATGTTCGATTGGCTTTTATCCAACTGGCATATTTAATTTACTTGTAAGTCCTTAGTAAAGTGGCACTACCTGAAACCAGGGCCTGTAAATTAAATGCTACTAGTGGGCATGCAACACTGATTGCACCCCCCACTTAAGTAGCACTGTAAACATGTCTCAGGCCTGCAGATGCAATGTATATAAAAAGTGGGGCACATACTTTTATCTTTTACATGACATGGTAGTGAAACATTCTTACATTTGTTTTTCACTACTGCAAGGCCTACCTCTCCCATAGGATAACATTGGAATTACCATATTACATTTTATAAGTGTAATTTCTAAATAGCACCAGGAAACCAGTAATGTTTGGTGTCTTTGGAATTGTAATTTGAAATCTTAATTTATGGTGAAGACGGATTTTAAATTACAATTTTTAAAATACTACTTTTAAAAAGTTGGCATTTTTTGCCTTAGCCATTTGGTGCCTGCAGCCTGTCTCTGGGTCACATGACAATGTAGTCGACTGCTGGGCTTTGTGTATGCCTCCTAGACAGCCACACACAATGGGGAGCTTAGGTGTGATTGGATGAGCCATCACTGGCAGGGTGGGAAGGAAGAGCTGTGCCCAGCCCTACTTACACTTGAATAGGCGGTGCCCTAACTCCACACAAAGGGCTGCATCCCCCTTGTAGTTAGTCTGGACCCGGGAAGGCAGGTCACCTGTGCACTTCAAAGCCATGCCTCTAGTGGCTCTCCCCAATTCAAAGGCACAACTGTGTATAAATAGTGGACCTCAGACACCAACTCTACAGTACACTTCTGGACCTGTGGATACTCTGCCAGGAAGAAGGACTGCTGTTCTGCTGAAAGGATTGTCACTCTTCTGGACTACTGCTCTGAAGGAACTACTGCCTGTTGTTCTCTTGCCTGGGTTAGAAGAGAATTGGACCTGCAATTTCACCCTTGAACCTAGGACACCATAGCAAGTCTGCAGGCCTCCTATTCTGAGCCTCACGGACATAAAGGATCCCCAACATCCTGCACCAGTTACTAAACCCAGCTGAACTGAGTAGAAAAACCCTGAGTGTTGCCCCTCAGGACCTGGACTCTTGGTGTGGCTCAGCGAGCAGTATATTTAGGTTTTTGGGCTCCTCGCAACTGTAAACTGGCCCGTTCAGACCAAGACCGCGCTGCTCGTACAGTGATTCAAAGTGAAGCTCCGGCAGCCGTCTCTTTGCACTTCAGCATCGGCACTAGCGGGGACCGCCAACGCGAAGCTCCAGCGATGCCCCTCCGCAATGCCTCACGCAGTGCTTTCCCTGCTCCTCACGGCCCCCTCCACCGCGAACGGGACTCTTGGCACAGATTTGAGAAGGGTAACGTTTAGCGGGTCTAACCTGGTGACGTTAACCGACCTGCACTCATTCGCGGCCAGCCAGAAAGTGTGATTTTTACCCAGTTCAGCACAACCAAATATCCTGAGTTGGCACTTTGTGCTTTTTGGTGCCATTTTCAATAAAATCTTTAAAAATTCATAACTCCAGTTCTACTGATTGGATTTTAGTTGTTTTGGTCTTGTTTTATTTATTAAATTCTACTCTATGTTTCTAAACTGGTGTGGGATCCATTTGTGGTGTGTTTTTACTGTGTTCCTGTTAGAAGTGTTGCACAAATAATTTACACATTGCCTCCAAGTTAAGCCTGGCTGTACTGTGCCAAGTTACCAGGGGGTTGAGCACAGGTTAAATTGGGGTTTGCTTGTGCCTTACCCTGACAAGGATTGTGATTGCAGCTTGACTAGGGCTCACACCGCAGTCAACCAACAAGCCAATTTCTCACAGGAGAAAGGTGTACTAGCTATTCACAGATGACAATATAGTGTATGTCGGAAAGCCAATTTGACAATAACAAAAGTTGTTGATACGATTAATGAATCTGGCACACATTCAAGGGCTCATTTAGAGTATAACACGCAGAGATCAGTAAGGTGAGGGATCTCTTTACTTTCAGTCAGTATGCACCTGATATAGCTCCATTGAAGGTTGCCAAGCAGGAGACATGTTTGATGCTCCCACTTGGAAAAGTGTTTTGCTTTCTGAAAATAAAAAAGCAATGACTCGAGACTGTGAGTTTTCTACCTGTGTGTGGTAGCCATTGTGTCTTTTCCCTACCCGGCAGGGAAAAAGAGGGACAGGCGGAGAGTGATATTGTGACCTTGAAAGTCCAGTTGTGGATTGGCGGCCAGGTCAAACGTTCATGTCTGTGGAGCCTGCTGGGACTCTGCTGTTATCAAGCAGAGCTTCCACTGATTCTAAACAGTAGGTGGAAACATAAGTTTGGTACGGTGGGAGTGCTGCCGATTTACAGAGATGCTCCCACTCTGCCAAACTCTGAATTACCCCCTTAGGCTTCTAATTTAACAATGTAAATCACAAGAAATGACTTCAGTATCTTGCACGAATGATTATTGGAAGATTGGAAACCATTAGGGAATAAACAAGCATTGGCAAAGCCAATAGGTCTCGCCTCTGAAATGTGAGTGCCAAACTAATGACTTTGCCAATACTATAGTATAAAGCCTTGCTTAAAAATGATAAAGTTAAACAAAATCCAAGGGAAAATAATCTGCATTCCTTTTTCCTGTAAACGCTCTCACTTTGAAGTCCTCCGAAAGCAAAATACAACACCAGGCTCCCTTGAAGACTCAGCCTGACATCTGACCTCGGTGTTTGTAAGCACAGTAAATGTGACAAGATAAGAACAAGATTTCAGATAGGGAGCTCTCTGAAGTATACAGCTAAATAAGGTTTAGGAATGGAAGGGACGTATTGAACCTACAGAGCCTAAACCAGCCAAATAAAAAGCCATAAAATGTGACTTACATACGACAAAGCCAATGGCATGCAACGGTCGGAATGATTCCCAGGTCAACTTTCTGAAACTCCGCACACCAGACACTGCATCTAAAAATTGCTTCTGACAGGGCAAGCTGGAAGCAGACCTAAATCTTTTGCACACATATTCTGCTATCTCTACTGGGTAGTGCAGCACCATTTACTATGATTTCACTGTTAAGGTTATTTACAAAGTACTACAAAGTATTCCATATGTGGTATAGAATGTTATATTCGAGAGAACTTAATGGGAGATACTCAAGCTACTGTGGGAAAGATGTGATCCATAGAATAGTCCTTACAACTCAATTGCAGGTAAACCTACAATGGGAAATTGGGTTGCCTTGAATCAGGAACTACTTTCAAACAGATAAAGGTGGTAAATAGTACAATTTAGAAATCACTCAGATGCCCCTGAGTCAAAGTAGGAAGGCCACTGACAGGGGAGAAAACCCCACTTTACATTACATACGTAGTAGTGGATGGATGCAGTTAGAGTATGCCAAATGACCCTGAGCATGATGGGCTGAAAAGAGATGCAACCCAATGGGTGGGTGCACATCTCAGGGATTGTACCAGATGCAAAAGTTTAAAAAAAATGGGACTTCATCAGGATCCACATGTTAAACAATTACTCATTCTTCAAATATGTCACACACTTGATAGCTGTAACTAGGCCCAGCAGGAATGGAAGTGGGAGCTAGAAAAAAAATCTCTGAAAAATAAATGAGGTGATAATGTACCATACCCCAAACAATTGTAATCTAACTAGTTCAGTTGAGAAAGGCCATTAAAGTGCTTCTCTTCATGTAGTTCGTAGGACTTCCTCACTGATTTGCAGCAGATTCGTTTATGTCACCTTTTAAATGTGACATACAGTATAAATTAAATAAAGAAATGTTTTCGTGATTACCCATTTATTGCAGGAGTCAAGCAAAGGCACATGGATAAGGCTGCCATTTCTAGATCAGTTGTACACACCCAATTCACGGTGTACATGATGGCATGCCCAAAGCCAGTGTTAACCTGTGGAGTACCGCATAACTGTGGCTTTCATCCTCCCCTGAACTGAACGTACAATGCAAATAAGTAAGAACGTGAAGCAAATTAGCTTACAATAGGATGCATCCTTGTGCAAATTCAAGAATGGCGGCATCGTTGGAACAGCAGATCTTCCTTGCATTGCATATGTCTGTATCCACCACTGTGGCCCTTGTCTGCCACAGGCACCGGGCTCCGGGTCACGGTGGAACAAAAGTGCATCATAAGGTCAAGGTCAGTGCTTCTATAGTGATCTCTGGCTTCACTTCACTTTCTACAAAGCACTGTAAGAATGCACCTAAGCCTGTCTGTGACTCACAAAGTTGATGGTATCTGCCCTTGGATCTGTTCGTCACCTCTGTTTCTTGCCTTTTTTGCACCCTTCGTGAGTGGTTTCAGCACCTGAGAGTGAGAATCATCGGCCAGGGTGTGTGTTGTGGTGGCAGCTCAAGTGGGCCGGGGTTCCGTATTTTTAAGCTCCCAGGTCTGTCAATGCGCCACAGGCTCCAGTGCGCATGCCAATGTATTTCAGGCATGTGCACTCACGTCCATGTCTTTTTAACGGCCCAGATCGTAAGGCAAGGATCACAAACAAGCACTTTCCCCCACATGTTGGAGGCCTGTAAATAAAAATACTAAATCACCCCCCTCCTGGAATATCTGGGTGTATTTTTGTGCCTGCCACTCCTGAGAGTTTCAGCTGAAGCATCGAAATAAAGGAACTTCCAGGAGGCATGGACAGACGGGGAACTTGGATGGATATAACAACGGAACTCCAGACTCTGCCAGGATCGTGAATGAAATGTAACGCAGCAAAACTCGTTCCCAGAGCAATTACAGAAAGATGCAGAAATGTCGGAATTGGAAATGGCCCAAAAAAAATCATAACTACCTCGGGAATCAAGTGGAGGAAAAACGATTCCCATGGAAATCCCCCACGTCTCAGGGGCTGTTCGGCGCAGCTCAGAAAAAGTTCAGAGCCTATTCACAAAGGCATTTTGGAGTCCGTAAAGTAGTGCCGCCTGCGGACTCTTACATGCCCTTTGTGAATTGGCCCAAATTGAAATATTCATATACAACTATTTTAAAAAAGAACAGAAACGACTGTGCTTTCTTTGCACTTTTATTATTAGGGAGTGGGCTTTTTGGCTCAGGTTTATAAAGGAATGTAAGAGCACATAAAAGAGTACTCCTGTAGTATTAGGACCCACACTCAAATGCTTTTGTGAATCATCTCCACAATATTTCCGCATTTTGGAATTACTGATACCCACATTGTTGTTTCCGAGTCACCTGTAACAAAAGCTAAAATGATGAACTTTGGTAGTATTGTGTTGTGATTCCCATTAAAAAGAGCTTTCTGCCTATGGCGAGGCGCTGAAGTGCTTTAAGTTAAGTAGCACACTACTCTAAAACTCAAGGTTTTGAGATTGGAAAGACCCCTAGATGGGGATGGACGTGCACACCTGTCATGAACGTCCCAGCTGCATTGATATCTATTCTGGATACTTGGTACTTATTTTGGTCATGCAAGAATAAGGATCACGCATGTGCTTTATGACATAGGTCTGTCTTACAGATTTCAGTCTTCTTAGACTGGGAGGGGCAGCTAAAGTGCAGCCCTCATAGTGGTAAATGGCTAATGCCTTTACCATAGAGTTTAGTAGCACGAGCTCAGTGGGGACAACATACCGTGTTTTCGTAATAATGTTCAGTATCGTTAACAGGCCTTTTTACCTGTGCCACTGGTGTTTTGCCTATTGGCCCACTCATATAAAATCCAATTGTTGTCAGCTCAACTTGCCCTTGGCATACATCAGGTTAGCATGTAGCTCTGTGCAGCATGTATGTGTAAGCACAAGTGGGCTGTGATGTATATGTGCCTATGAGTGGTACACTACATGGTGGCCTGTTGGTTCATATTGGGAATCCAGGGCTTTCACAGGTCGACCTCACAGACGGATGTGTGGATAACCACATTCCTGAGAGCAGGCTGGGACTCCCACTGGAGAAAGGGAGAGTGAGGCTCTCTTGTGCACTTCAAAAAGTCTTTCATTCTGGAAAGGTTCAGTGGGGGCCTTGGCACATCTCAGGAAGAGCATGGGGCTGATAAGTGAAACACTGAAGAGACAGGGAATCATAAAAAGCCGGATTTTGTAACCTTTTGTTAGGTGTATATCAGTTAGGCTGAAATTCAGGTGTGATCCACGAGGCACTCCCATGGCCTTTGTCGTGGGGCTATCAAGGTTGGAGTTGCTCTTGTTGTGATTGACTGCTTCCTAGATAAAGGACAGAACAGAGGAGTGGGCACTTCAAAGGAAACAACACCAACCACAAGTTTCTTTCAAAAGAAGGACACTAAATCACATATGAGTCTGAAAATGGATTACAAGGGGAGTTTTAGATTTCCAAATTGTTAACCGTCAAGCAGTCAGCTGTAGTTGTACACCGACATGGAGAAGCTCAGTCGGACTTCTGCCTTAACTGACCAGTACTGGAGACCATGGTCTGCTGGTGTTCCTGATGAATGAGTGGACATCACCCAGGAGAAATAAGACCATTTGCTCTGAAGCCTAGAGTGCCAGGATAATGAAAACCTGCCGAGACCAGAGGACCCTGTCAGGAGGAGAAGGCAAGTGCCTGGAGGGAGCAAGGTTCAGTGGGGGATCCTGTTGAGTGGACCCCTAAAGCGCAGTGTGAGATTTATGGTCCAGAGGGATTGCTATACCGATTGGGCTGTCTGCACATGTGTTGCCAAAATCGTAACCCCGCAGGCCAGAGATGGCCTCCAAGAAGAGAAGTGTTTTTGCACCGATAGGGCTTTCTGCCCTTGTGCTACGTAAGTCAGTGAACCCATCTGAAAAGCGAGGGTTACCGTAAAGATAGGTGTTTCCATACCAATCGAGTCATCCACCCTTGTGCTACCCCAGTCAGCAACCTCATTTGCTAGAGAGGGCTGCCGTGAAGTCAGAGCATCACTACATCGATCAGGCCATTTGCCCATGTGCCACCTAAATCAGCGACCCTGTATGCCAGGAGGGGCTGCTGTGAAGAGCAAGGGCCATCGCCCTGGTGCACTGTTGCAAAGAGTGAGGGCTGTCTCCCAGGTGCAGTATGTGACTGTGAAGAGCCACAGGTTCTGACCTGTACACCCAGAGCATTGACTTGAACATCAGAGCACAAGTAATTGTCCAAGACCGTCATTTAGGATCAGAGGAACTTACAGCATCATCGCAAGAGGTGCCGTGGATGACCAGCCGCTTTGCCGAAAGTAACGAGACTACAGTACTTCACTGGCACCCGTCAGACAGCTGAATGCTCGGGGGTCTACCATATTGGAACATCAACGGGAGCGGGAAAGACTGATCACTGGGCAGCAGAGCCCTGGGGATCTAGCTCTGACTAATAGCACTATGGGGCTGGGACACTTTGAATTCTAAAAAGACATTGTGGAATTTGTGAGACTCATATTCATTAGCAGGCCTAATCTGAATGTTGCCTCACATAAATGGTGAATGAGTGGAACACAGGACCTTACCAGGGCAGGGCTAGAGTGTTGTCCTTATGAAAGCAGTGCATGGTTTGTATATGTCGTATTTCACTTTGTGTTCATATATAAATACAACTTTTGTCATAAAAACGAATATCTGGAAGGACATTCCTTTATTGTTTTTTTTTTAATGTATTTTAGGTCTTGTATCCATGTACATCTTGCACTTCTCCCCCACGCCCGAGAAGCCTAGGACTACTCGACCAACACTGCCACTGAGAGTCAAGTGCTTAAGGGGATTATCAGGCCCAGTTACCCAGAACCCGTAGAAAGATGGCTGATGAACATCAGGAGTAAAAGTCTTCAGCCCTCTGAAAGGGGTTCTGACACAAAGTTACTGGATAATCGGGTGGTAATTAGTTGCTAGGTTTAGTTGTGTGCTCCAATCCATGCATCTAACCAAGTTTGTTTGTGCTGGAGGTTAATTATATTAATTAAAGAATAAATGAACAGGGATTTGATATTACTGCTCGTTTGCCTTGGTACACACTGGATTCTCAGTTTATGTATATTAATCGTTCAGTTGCTTCAGTGTGCCCTTTCACAGTACCCTGGCTCCGCGCGCAGTTTTCAGGGTACCAGAACACTGTTAGTAATAAACAATGCTGCGGGCCAAAGGGGCCTGAGGCCAGACGTCAAGTACGTCTGCTCCCACAGCTCAGCCCTGACCAGAGGGCCGCGCCGACTCCCACTTGCAAACTCTGTGTTTGGTAGGAGGACGCATCGGGTGAACTCGCGGATGTTTTCTCCATATTGCAGAACTATGTATAGCTTTTAGAGGATTGATTTCCTCTCCTCGTGTCTTCTGCGTCCACTGGAGCGTCGGTTTTATATTCTGCTATTCAAGCTTCATCCCGGTTTTCCATTTCGGAGAGGCTATAACTCAGTGACATGTCATTAGTGAAGTGACATAGGACGCCAGGCTGAAGTAGGCCCGTTCTAAGTGCTCTCAGCGTCTTTATCCGGAGCGTGGAAGTTCAACAATTTACCTTCAACAATTCATGTAAATACCTTTGAAGGCAGTGGAAAAAGTGACCGCGCGGCTGGCAGCAGCGCTGCTACAGAAACACACCATTAACTGCTGTCAGGGATATGCGTAGTTTCCGTAGGGGCCAACGATATCCGCTTGAGTTATGCGTCTGTGTGCCTCTGTGTTTACATGCAGGGCACGGCGTGGGCGAGCCTTGTTTGCAGATAAGGAATAATAAAAAGCCACGCTACAAGAGGCTCTAAGCTAAGGGCATGTGGATGAGGATACAGATACTTGGCGGTGAATCTGTGAGTCAGTCCATGGACGTTTTCCCGTTTATCAGCACGTGGGCCTTGACAATGTTCTATAGATGCTTACATCAGAATTGCACCCGGACTACGTACATATCTGTGCAACCTCATCTTAGTACATATGCACATCCCTGCCAATTTCCTTCAGTATGAAAAAGAAGCCAATCTGTGGGATATTTTAGATAGGTGACAGCGAGTAGTGCCATTTCGAGGGCTTTGGGGCTCTGGGCAAGACACTTTAAGGGCCACTGTACGGAACACATTTCAATTTGATTGCCCATTTCCTTCTAAATCAAACTAACATGAGTCCAAACCATACTAAATGTATTTGTTAAACTTTAACAATGTCACACAAACAGATGAAATCTGTTTTGGCGGGACCTTAAAAATTCTCTTCAGAGAGAGAGAGGGGGAGGGGTAGAGGTAGGAAGATTTAGACAGAGAAACAGAATAAACACAGGCCAGAATCCATCAGATAGAAAGTTCACGTTCTCACGGAGCCCCTTGAAAGGCGGGGGCCGTGGGCAATTACCTACGACTTAAACGTCTCTGGCAGTGACATCAGCGGGAGAGCATTGTTACTGCAAAAGAACCTGCTGAGTAAGAACTTATCTAGGAGTGACCCACTGCAGTGGGCTTTAATTCCACACACTCGGAGTTAACGATACCGAGGGTCTTATTAAACCCACAGGTGCAGATGTAACTGTCACTCCTTAGAACAAGAGTCAATGGAGCAGCGGCACGTTCAACTGGTCTCGCACCAGTAGCGTAACGTGAAATGATGAGGCTCCTGTGCAGAATGTGGCGCGAGCCACCTAAGCCCCCCATACTTCTCAGAAATGCATAGAGGTATGCTGAATGCCCCCTCGCCCCCCGCATCACAGGGGCTTCAGGGGCCTGCGTTACGCTTCTGCCTGCACATTTCAAGAGGAAGACACCAAGTTGTTGATTTCCATGCGTGGTGCGGGACCCAGGGGAAGCATGGCACGAGCCGGTCTCCCCCAGGGTGTTTCCCCACGATAGAATAGACCACGTATAGGCCACGTATTAGGATAGGTGTAGGTAGGTAATGTGGACGGAGCCTAGTAGTAGGTTATATAGGGCCGTTTTTCGGTGGGAAGGCACTCCCCGTGGCAGTGCCTAGGGTTTCAGAGTAATTTAGGTGACAGGAATTCACTTTAGTCAGGTAAGGTTTAGGTTGTGTAGCTCAGTATCCTTACTGGGGTTATGATGTCAGGGAATGAAGTTATTCGTAACGCGTTAAGGGTTTCATGTGAGCCAGACAGGCAGGACCTACTGAAGCCAGGCTTACCAGGGGAGGCTTGGGTTGGTTTGGAACGCCCTAAGAAGAAAGCGGCTCTTGGAGTTGGGGCAGCTGTAGCTGCCTGTTTGCTGGTACCAGGTAAAGCTAAAGTTTCCAGAGAAGCCATGGAGTAGCCATGGAGACCACGTTCGGCTTGGATCCAAGTCGTACTGGATATTTTCCACTATAGCTGTGAGCTCTTAATTTAACTTATCGACTTTACATTACTCTACTTCCATGGTTATCATGCCTTTGGCTCTCGGACACCACGCTATACACATTTTTAGATATTGGATATTTGCATAGCTCTATATCGTTTTCTTTTAGATTACCTGTAAAATACTATGAACAGATACCACTTGGTTGTAATAGTCTTCTGTACAAGACATCACTAATTGCAATTGGACAACAACAGATCTGATTGTTCTGTGGCTGATCTTTCGCTTTGCCATGTAGAAGTCCTATGTCTAGAGGACGAAACGCGCTGGCTGATGACCTTTGGTTAAAATGGAATTAAAAAAGAATAAAACAAGACGACTTTGCATTAGCAGTGATTTTCTGTATCAAATTAGTTTTCTTGAATAATTATGTACACATTTGTTTACGGACTTTATTGTTGACAAATTGTGGTGCAGAGGCAATCCAGTGGTTCTTTGTCTTGTGTCCCCTTCAGTGGGGAGGTGCTCAGGGACAGTTGCCACATTTGGCTTTCGGCACACAATATTGTCTTTGGTTTATATTATATGGGTGATTGACGGTACAGGTGCTGAACTTCGTATATGGTCCACTGTCCATTATCTGTTTGGCTGCATCCAAACTACTTTGG
The DNA here is from genome assembly GCF_964204655.1 of Triturus cristatus. Taxonomy (NCBI): domain Eukaryota; kingdom Metazoa; phylum Chordata; class Amphibia; order Caudata; family Salamandridae; genus Triturus; species Triturus cristatus. The sequence goes on from NC_140588.1 coordinate 498,196,291, forward strand.
GTTTCAAAGATGGGTTTTTCAGACAGAAGCGTTGGTCAGATAATCTGAAAGCGGCTCTGGAGCTTCCACATGTAGTACAACAAAAGTTACACTCAGAACTAAAAGCAGACAGAATAGCTGGTCCTTTTTTACAGTGCCCACTTGATATCTTGATTGTTTCCCCTTTAGTTGCAGAGCTCAAGAAGGCATCTGGTGAATACAGACTAATGAACAAGTTACTTATCTTCGGTAACGATATATCTGTAAGAAACATAGGTTAGTTATAGATTCCTTACCTTAGAATTACCCCCAGGCATCAGACTGAATCCGGATTTTTTTCGTCCGTCGAAAGGTGGCGTTGTTCAGCTCCGGGTTTGTTGTTGGCGTTGTGGTCGCCGGGATGATGTCGCGGTAGCTACTTAGACGCCACCGTCACGCGCTGATGTCAGTTCTGTACACGACTTTCCACGCCAGAAGCGCAGAGCCATGCAAGACACTGACCACTGGTGCACAAAACTAGGGCCCTGAAAGGAAGTCCTTAACCCTAGAAATCAGTTTGCAAAACGGGGAGGATGGGTGAGGCGGTAAGGAATCTATAATTAACCTATGTTTCTTACAGAAGGTAAGTAACTTGTTCATCTGAAAGAAACAGTTAGTTATAGATTCCTTACCTTAGAATAGATACCCCAGCAATTCCAACCCTGAAGGTGGGTCTGCGAACCAAGTTCACACCAGAAAGTCCTGGAGAACAGAACGGCCAAAGAAGCAGTCTCTCTGGACTTGGCTGTCTAAGCAGTAGTGTCCCCTGAACGTGTGCAGCGATGCCCACGTAGCTGCCTGACAGATGTCATTAAGGGGGACTTCACATCCTAAAGCAGTGGTTGCTGCCATCGCCCTGGGGGGATGGGCGTGCAACCCCACTGGCGGCTGCGTCTTTGCTAAGGAATAACACGCTTTGATGCACAAAACAACCCATCTAGAAATGGTCCATTTGTGCACGGTCTGACCTTTTTTGGTGCCCAAGTAGCCCACAAAGAGCTGGTCATCCACCTGGAATTGTTTCGGGCGATCCAAGTAAAAATAAAGCATACGCTTTGGATCCAGACGGTGGAGCCTCTCTTCTTCTTTGGAAGGATGCGGAGGCGGAAAGAAGGTTGACAAAGTGATGGTCTAGCCAATATGGAAAGGTGTAACTACTTTGGGAAGGAAGGAAGGACGAGTTCTAAGGACAACATTGTCCGGATGAACAGTCAGAAAAGGAGGTTTAGAAGAAAGAGCTTGGAGGTCACTCACCCTGCGCGCAGAGGTGAAGGCCACCAGAAAGGCAGTTTTCAAAGTCAGAAGCCTGAGAGCACGGTTTTGTAGCGGCTCAAAGGGAGCGCACATAAGGCAAGTAAGAACCAAGTTCAAGTCCCACTGAGGCATTATGAATGGAACAGGATGAAAAAGATGAGTAATGCCATTAAGGAAGCGATTTACAACAGAGGACCTGAAAAGAGAAGGCTGATCAGTAAGCCTAAGAAAGGCTGAAATGGCCGAGAGGTAGCCCTTAAGAGTGCCCAGAGCAGAGCCCTGCTGGGCCAAAGAATGAAGGAACAAGAGAACCTCAGAAAGAGGGGCAGAAAGGAGATCCACAGCCTTTGCTGCGCACCATGCCACAAATTTGTTCCATATTTGATTTGATTTGATTTGATGATGTACTTGTAGAGCGCAACTATCACCCTACGGGCATCTTGGCGCTTTAGACTGAAGAAACCATACCAAAAAGACAAAAAAAGGACAGGGAGAGTGGATCCAGGTTACAGGCGTATACCATCTTAGTGGAGGGACGCCTAGCTGCCACGATAATATCACAGATTTCCGGAGGCAGGTCAAACAATGTCAGCTGCCGCCGCTCAATCTCCACGCAAGGAGGTGGAGGCTGGACAGGTTCGGGTGGAGGACCGCCCCTGCTGCTGCGATAGAAGATCCATGGCCATGTGCAGCAGCTCAGGATACCAGACTCTTCGTGCCCAATCCGGAGCCACAAGAATGACTTGGACCCGGTCACGCTTGATCTTCTTCAGCACTCTGGGCAGAAGTGGTTTAGGTGGAAAGGTGTATAGAAGACCACAACTCCACACATGACTTGCAGATGAGCTGCGACCATTGCCATCACTTTCGTGAACACCCGAGGGATGCTGGTAAGGCCAAAGGGGAGCATGGTAAACTGAAAGTGCTTCTGGCCTACCGTGAACCATAGTTAACGCCGGTGGGCCGGAAGGACGGGGATGTGAAAATAAGCGTCCTGCAAGTCCAACGCTACCATCCAGTCTACAGGGTTGAGGGCAGACAGGACTTGAGCCAGCATCAATATTTTGAACTTCTCCTTCCGGAGAAAGCGGTTGACGTTCCTGAGATCCAAGATAGGACGCAGGCCTTTGTCCTTCTTGGGCACCAAAAAGTAGTGGGAATAGCAATCACAAACTACTTCTGGGACAGGATCTCGCTCGATGGCTCCCTTGGCCAAGAGTGCCGAAACAACCTGTTGGAGAAGGGCCAGATGATCCTCCGACATGCAATGGTACTGAGGTGGCATGGATGGAGGGGTAGTCTCGAAGGGGAGGGAGTGGCCTCTTTGGACTATTTGCAAAACCCACCTGTCTAACGTGATGTTGCGCCAGTGGGGGAGGTGATGACTAATCCTGCCGCCCACTGGCAATTGGGGGCCCTGAAAGGTCAGACTAAGAGGGTTTGGAGGCTTCAGCAGAGGGGCCTGTGGTGGACTGGCCCGCACGCTGGCCCCCAGAACCATGGCGGCGGTTCCCACATCCCCAGCCATGCAGGGGCTGAACAGCTTGCGCTGGACTGTGGCTCTGGGCGGGACGTGGCAGAGCACCCCTTCTGTAGCCATGAAAGGGGCGAAAAGCAGACTGTGCAGGGCGGGTGGTGGAGAGGCCAAGGACCTGGCTATAGCCCGAGAGTCCTTAAAGTGCTCCAGCGCGTTGTCTGCCTTGTCTCCGAATAGGTGATGGCCATCAAAGGGCATGTCCATAAGAGTGGATTGGACATCCCCAGAAAAACCAGTCGACCTCAACCAGGCGTAGCGTCGAAGGGCTACCGATGTGGCAATCGTCCTGCCTAGTGAGTCGGAGGTATCCAACCCACAACAGATGATAAACTTTGCTGCGTCTCTCCCTTCGGCAACTGCACAGGAGAGTATGGCCCGGGCCTCCTCCGGGCAATGATGCAGCACTTGCGCCACCGTATCCCACACGGAGTGGGTGTAACGGCCCAACAGACATGCGGTGTTTACCGACCACGGTCCCAAGCTGGAGGAAGAAAACATATTCTTCCCAAGATGGTCCAGCATTTTGGATTCCCTATCAGGTGGTGCGTTAGGGAATGAGCCTTTGGAGGTGGAGACTTGGACCACCAAGCTCTCAGGGGTCGGGTGTTGGGAGAGGAAAGTGGGGTCGCCCGGGGCAGTCTTCAATCATCCTATCCACAGGAGCCCCTGTGTTGGGCCCGGACCAGGTGTCCAAAAGGATGTCAGTGAGGGCTTCATTAAACGGGAGTTGGGGCTCCGAAGAGCTCGCTGCTGGTTGAAGCACCACTGTCAGGGGGTTAGTCCTGAATGTCACCGTAGGTAGCTCGAGGTTGAGAGCCTCGGCTGCCCTACGCAACACCACGGCGTAATACGCTCCCTCCTCCATAGCCACAGTAGGAGGAGACAACATGCCAAGGTCTAGTGAGGTATCCAGACCACTGGCTTCCCCCAGTTTCTCTCTCCAGTCCGGTTCGTAGCCAAACTGTTCAGTTAATGGGTCCACAGACCCCTCGCAGTCCTCCTCACCCTCTTCTGGCTGCCTATCTGGTCTAAAAGAGCCAGGGTAGAACAAGGGCACAAAAGTACCCGTCGGCACCGGGTCTAGCGTCGGTCACCACCGGTCCGGCTCAGTGACTACATCGAGGTGTAATCGGCATCGGGGGAAGGTATAACTAGGTCCACCGGTTCCGATCCGGATCCAGGCCTGAATCCAAGGGGACCCTGCGGCGCCGGGGCCGAAGCCGCCGGCATCGAAGGCCCAGGGCTCCCAGCCACTTCCGCGTGCCCCAAGGCACGCCGACAGAGTCGGGCTGCCCAAAGATGGCATGCATCGCTTCGTAAAATTGGTGAAGCTGGGCAGGGGTCGCTCCAGGTCCCGGGAAGGGAGGGAAGCCCGGAGTCGACCCTTTGGGCTCCGCACACGGAGCTGCGGGAGGGGCACCGCCCGCATTCCTCATCGCGTCAGCCGACGGACGGGGAGAAGTCAAAGAGCGACGATGCTTCTTCGACTTCTTCTTGTGCTTCAACTTACCTGACCCCAAGTGCAAAGACTTGGAAGAAGACTGATGATGACTCTGCGAGCGGTCTCTCGACCTCCCACGCGACCGGGACATTGAACGGCCTCAAGAAGCTTTCGGGACCGCTCCCGCAAAGACTTCGGATTCATGATCCGGCAGTCGGAGCACAACTTGGGGTCATGGTCGCGCTCCAGGCAGAACAGGTACACATGGTGCGGATCCGTCACTGACATCAGTCGGCTACAGGAACTGCAAGCCTTCAAGATGGACATCCCTGACGTGCACCAGGAGTCGAAGACTCCAAAATGATGTCGACACAAAGTCGCAAAAAGTCAGTCAAAAAGTGACTGGAGGTACCGCTCACTCCGGATGTGCACTGGCTGGCGCAAAAAAAGAAATAACTAAGGTCAGCGCGCGAGGGCGGCGTCTAAGTAGCTACGGCGACGTCATCCTGGCGACCACGATGCCAACGGCGAACGCAAAGCCGACCGACGCCACCTTTCGACGTGCAGGGGTACTGCTGATGAAAAACATTTCGGATCCAGTCTGATGCCTGGGGGTAATTCTAAGGTAAGGAATCTGTAACTAACTGCTTCTTTCAGATACACCATTTATCGTGGCCAGAGGGTCAATCAGTAAATTACTTTATTTCTCAAACAGATTCTAGTGTGTCTTATGATGCTTTGAAATTGGTTCCATCAGCAGGGAAATCAGCAAAACTTGATAAAAGTGATATTCACTCAGCATTTAGACTCTTACCTATACATCCCTCTGATTTTGAATTTCTTGGCACGTATTTCAATGGCACATTTTATGTGGATAAGGTCCCTCCTGTGGGTTGTTCAATATCTTGTGCCCTATTTGAGAATTTTAGCACTTTTTTACAATGGGTTTTCACAGAGTTTAGTGGCCACAACCTGGTTTGTCATTATCTAGATGACTTCATGTTTATCAGTGCAAGGAACACAGATTAGTGTGGGAACGTGGTGCAAAAATGTCAGGCTATGGCAAAAGAACTTGACGTACCATTGGCTCCAGAAAAAACTGAGGGTCCAAGCACAAGGTTGACATTCCTCGGCATTGAAATAGATACGGTGGAAATGTTAGCCAGGATACCTGCTGAAAAAGTTCAAGAGATAAGGTCCTTTTTGCTGTCAGTAATATATGAAAGAAAATTGGAACTCAGGAAGGTCACGAAATTATCGGGCTACCTAAATATTGCATGTAGATTGGTCGGGGCAGGCAGGACTTTTTGTAGGTGTTTCGGTATGTCCATGTCTGGTGCCTAGCTCCCTCATCACAGAATAAGGATATCCGTGGCCATCAGGCTGATCTGCACATTTGGTTGAAGTTTCTTGTTGACTTTAATGGAGTTTCGCTGTATTTTGTTGAGGAAAACATGATCTTGCAGATCAAAATCTTTTCTGATGCATCAAGTGCTAAAGGTTTTGGCTTATTTTGGGAAGGTCGTTGGTGCGCTGAGAGTTGGCCTGAACACCGGTTGAAGCCTTTTTGGAGTTGTTTTCGCTGATTGTTGCATTGTTTGTTTGGGGGAAGGAATTCAGAAATAGATCAGTTCTTTTCAATGTGGACAACAAAGCTTTTGTTGAATTGGTAAACAAGCAAAAGACGAAAGACCTGAGAGTTTTGCGATTTTTAAGAGCCTTTATGTTGAAATGTTTACAACTTTATATTATCTTTAAGGCTAGGCATGTTCCTGGAACAAGAAATAATATAGCAGACGCTCTGTCTCGATTTCATTGGCAGAAGTTGTGCAATTTGGCACCGGGTGCAGACACCAACAAGACACAGATCCCACAGAACGTTTGAGCTTGGGGGGACTGAAGATAGTCGAACTTGTAGAAAATTAATTAGCTGCATCTACAAGAACAAGTTATCAACAAGCTTGGAGAGAATTTTGAAGTTATGGTAACATTGATTCTTGGTTTGGGAATGTGGCAAAAAAGGGGCAGTTCATATTAGGTTTCGTACTGCACTTGATACAAAAAGGCTTGTCACACACAACTATTGCAGGGAAATTAGCAGGGATTTCTTTTTATGGTCAGCTATGGTGGGATAATGATCCGGTTGAGGGAGTATTGGTGAGTACATTTTTAAAAGGGTTAAGTAGGGAGCAGAGTAATAAAAAATTGCTAAGAGAACCCTTAACATTTGACTTATTACATCAACTGTTATTACAGTTGCCTTTCTGTTGTTATGATGAGTTTGAAAGTTTAGATTGTGTATGCTGTGCTTATTGTTTGGCGCTTTTCGTGCGTCAGAGTTGTTGGGTTTGAGAGGACAGGTGGGCATTCAAAGTGATGAGATATTTTTGCAGCATCAAAAAAATAAGGATTTGGCTAAGAACATTTAAAACAGATCAGTTGGGTAGAGGAAAATGGGTATCTTTAAACAAGAGTGGGGTGGAGGGTTGTTGCCCAGTGGAAGAATGGCAAATTTTTCAAATCTTGTTGGGGTACAAAATAGGAGAAATATTTTGCCATGCAAACGGCAGCAGGATTACTATTGCAAACCTATTAGCGGTATCAAGAAAGGCTTTAAACAGGCTGGAGAAAGACCCTATGAGATATGCTAATTCTTTTCGAACTGGGGCAGCTACTGAAACTGCAAGACTGGGTTGGTCATGGTCAGACATACGCAGAATTGGGAGATGGAAATCAAAATGTTGTGAAAGAAACATTAGAAAATAATTTTTATTTTTCTGTTTTTCTTTTGCTAATGTTTTTCTTTTCTATTTAGGTTGTGTGCAGGGTCCATTATCGGGAAAAATGAACACTTGGATAGTGGGACCTTCCTTAAAAAAATGGGCAGCTCTATGCTGAGCAACATATTTATGGTAGATCTCTTGGACTCCCAAGTATCAGGCATGAGGTGGCATGGTAAGAAAAAAGTGGGATGCGTTGGGGGAGCGTATTGAATACCTTATCTGAACTTTGCTCTATCAGAGGATGCCTGGATATGTTAGTCATTCATTTAGGAGAAAATTACTTATTTCATTTATCAAGTTTGTCATAAATAAAGCAAATGAAATTGGGCTATAAAGAATAACAGGGGTGGTACATGCTTAATTTGGACTGAATTTATAACTCAGAAATATTGGAGAGGGGTAAGGAGTCATGCAGAAGTGGAAAAAGCAAGACGTAAACTCAACAGGGCAATGAGGGTTTTCTGTTCCAATATGGGCATTATAGTGCTGTCTCGTGGGAATATAAAAGGAACTGAGAATCATATGTTTCGTGATGATGGTGTACATTTATCCAAACTGGAGGAACCTTATTATTTGCTGGAAATGAGAGAATTAGTTGCAACACAATGGAAAGAAAAGTTATGGTGCTCTAACAAAATTCTATAATTACCACATTTTTTCAACAACTTTTGGTGGGGCCAGGAAAAATCTTCGGTTTTCCTGGGTGGCGATTTTTTGGGGGGGTGGACAGTCTGGAGCGGCCTTATCCATTAATAGGGGACAAGGACAGACCAAGGGGAGGGGAAGAGTAAATGATGGGGCTTTGAACAACACTAGAGCAAATCGCATGAGGATGCTTGATGACGGGAGAACATTTTATTGGGGTATACAAGGGGAAGGAAGGAAGAATGGGAAAAGGTGGAAGAGCATGGGATTTTTTCTTGAAGCTATGCTGAGCTAATTGGGGAGTTTAAGGGTGTGGGAACGGTTAGATATTTTCATGTATTAGTGAGGTTGCGTTGTTTACAATGTTTGTATACATGAAGTTTATGAAATACACCTGTCTTAATAAAGTGGCCTTTTTTGCTAATAAAGAAGTAGAGGGTTGTGACTTATTGTGCGATGCGGGACCCTGGGGGAGCATGGCACGAGCCTGTCTCCCTCATGGGTGTTTTCGCACGATGGAACGGGCCACATATTGGGATAGATGTAGGTAGGTAATGTGGGCGGGGCTTAGTAGTAGGTTATATAGGGTCATTTTTGAGCTGGAAGGCACTTGCTGTGGCAGTGCCTAGGGTGTCAGCGTAATTTAGATGACCTACCCCTTTTTTGTTTTTATAATGATGCACCTGTATAAGCATTATTTAAGGGTTGCTGAAAGAAAGTCAAGTGGCCACTATAAGACAGGTCATCGTTTTTGAGTTTAGTTAGGCAGTTTTTTGGGGGGGGTGGACAGTCTGGAGCAGGCTTATCCATCACTCGGGGGGGGGGGAGAGAACACAGGGGAGGGGAAGAGTAAATGATGGGGCTTTGAACAACACTAGAGCAGATCGCTTGAGGATGCTTGATGAGGGGAGATCGTGAGATTAGGGTATGCAAGGAGAAGGCGGGGAAGGAAGGAAGAATGAGAAAAGGTGGGAGAGCGTGGGGTTTTTTCTTGAAGCTATGTTGAGCTAGTTGGGGAGTTTAAGGGTGGGGAGAACGGTTAGATATTTTCATGTATTAGTGAGGTTGAGTTGTTTACAATGTTTGTATACATGAAGTTTATGAAATACACCTGTCTTAATAAAGTGGCCTTTTTTGCTAATAAAGAAGTAGTGGGTTGTGACTTATTTTGCAATGTGCAATGAGGAGCTTTGGTCGACAGCACTCGGCCAGCTCCAGTTTCTCTGTGCACGGAGAGCTGCTTAGCAAGATGTTCTGCTTGTGATGTGGAGTGCTGGGTAGCTGGCACGAAGGATGTCTAACCTGCGTTTTTTCTTTCTTTGCCTGTCACAATTTGGAAAAAACATTCTCCAGAAAGAGTAGGAGTGTCTACCCTTTATATCTATGACTATGCAAAATCAACACATTTCCAGTGCTTAATTCCTAAAATTCCCAATACAAAACGGTGATTTCCTATGATGTAATTTCCTGATTACAGCATTTATAAGGACGCGTTTGCCATAAAAGGATGAGTAATAATGCAATTCGTTTCCCTATTTTTCATCACATCTTTCACCCATTCTATTACCATTTTGTCCCTGATTTTATTTTCTATTTTTCATGAATCAATTTGGCTTCTTTCTTCTAGAAGCGCTTATGTCAGCATTTTTCTCAATACCGTGTTAGGGTGGTAAATTAAAATCAAGAATTACTTGTATTGTGAAGAAGCTTTTTATGCCCTTTGTGGCTTTTGCCTTCTAACTGAAACCCTCATATGGAGACACTTAACACCTTTCACAGGTATTTTAAGTGTATCGTGACAACTAGGAGTCGACCTTTCATTTGATGATCACAAAAGAAACTAGAGAGACCTTCACTCTGTCCAGTCCTTGGTACTAACAGGGATTAGAGGCTGAACCCTTAGAAATACGAATTTACAAGAGGAAATCGGTAATCAAGGTACTATTCTCCTGATAATTCCTTACTCTCCCATACAGTTTCCCTCAGAGACTCCAACAGCTTTCAGCAGCCAATATTTACAGGAGAAAGATGACAAGTGGAGGGTGCTTTTGTGGTCCTTGTAATCCCCTTTGTGGAGGAAAATAGAGTTCCCATCCCCACAAGGAAATCTGGGGCACTTGCAATCAGGCCCTAAGGGTGATGGACTCATCATAAAGGTGATGATACCCTGCTCTTATGTCCTGGCTCTTTCTTGTTTTAAGCCTATGAGAAGAATGCACAGCAACTCAGAATGAGCAAGGGGGAAGGAAAAAGAAGGCAGCAACTGTTCAGGTGGAAGCCTATGGAGATTTGTGTGGGCAGAATGCATGTACTGTAGCTGTAGTAGCCGCTCAACAAACGAATGTGAAAGGCTAATGCTGCTTAGAGAAAGTCACCAATGGCATCAAAACACATATAGTGCAATGCCAAGGCATGGGCTCCAAGCACAGTGGTGCCATGACTGATGCATGAGGTCAGTCATCTAGCAATGGTGGATTCAGTAGCCACTTTGCTGCTGTATTGTCCCCCTAAGATCACAAATAGTCGGTCTGACAAACGTAGATCCTTAGCTCAAGTTAGAAAGAAGTACAAAGCATGTTTTAAGTCCAAGTTATTCAGGAAGGACTCAACTTTCTTTTTCACCTGTAGATGTGACAATACTAAAGAAATTAACTAATGCCCATAAGACTATGAGCAATCAGGAAAGGTTCTGAAGTACATAGGACCTAAAGCTTGTTTGTGTGCTGGGCTGATGATATGGCCAAGTAGGTGGTCATCTTCTATCAAAAGAGTTTTACGCAACAGGATGCAAATGGCTTGAAAGACTTGTGTAACAGCTTGGGGACAACCACATTAAAGTTCCTTGAGGTGGCAACACATCACAGGAGAGAATGAGAGCTTCTGGCCGTGAGATGGCTCTTGGAGGTTTCGTTGGCTGTAGAGGAGGTCACTCCAGGCCTGTTCCCATTGTCCTTTACATCCATATAGTAGGTTTTTCAGGTATCCACCGGCACACCTGACTAAGCCAGGTGGTGTAAAATAGAAATTAAATCAGTGATGCCTCATTATAGGAGATTGATATTCTTAGTTAAGAACCAATGGCAGAAAGTCAGGCATTTGCTTCTGGTCTGGGCACTAGTAAAGCAATTTCTGGCAGCTACCAGTATCTATAGGTTACGCAAAAGAAAGGCCTAGGCATTGAAAGGCTGGGCTCCAAGCACAGTACAGCCATGAGTTGAGCCAGTAAGGAAGGGTTTTGCACTTTCTACTCCTCCTTGGTCAGGATGTCCCTGGTGCGTGAAGTTTGTCTCTCTGCAGGTGCTGAAGTCAATCAGAGTTGAAGCAAGCACTTAAAGGCTGGGTCAACCAAGATAATCACACTACACAAGTTTTACCTCATCGTAGAAGTACCTCTGTATTCAGAAGCACTCACTGACACTTTGGGCAGAGGAACCATGGAGGTCTTTTTGGGATTTAATTTGGCACTGAGAGCATGCAGGAAAGTATCCAGGCAATATTGAAGCACATCTTGCAGCTGCATCCACAGAGAGGCTGCTTCTGGTCCAATCGCTCAAGCAAGTGTGACCAATAAGGATTGAATGCACACCCCCAAGAAAGGGACAGCAAAGGGAGTCTCTAATTGGAAATGAGTTCTCAAGAGCTGGGCTGTGGGAACCAGGATAGATTCTTAAGAGCATGACTGCTTTGCTCAGATTCTAAATTTAATTGAACCTTCAGTGCAGACATTGCTTATCCCTTTACATGGTGCCTCTCTGGTATTGGGGCAAAGTCCCAAGAGGACCTTTGCAGTGGGTTAACCAGGGAAGGTCAGAAAACGGTGAGAAACTGATGCAAAGTCATTAAAGCCCGTCTCCATCTTGAGCAGGTTGAGACACCATTTTATTTATTTTTGTCTAATCATTCATATGTCTACCTTTGACGCAGATGTCGCCTGTCCTTATCTTTCCAAGAATTTGTGAAAGTGTCAAGTCATTCAGGCAATGACATTGATATGACACCTAATGCGCAGATAATGACCTTGATAAGACCCTTGTTGCGACATCAGTCTGGAACAAGTGCCTTGTTATCTCTATCTCAAGGTCAGATAATCATAACAACATAAACAGTGTTCTGTGCTGAATTAAGCTTATTTGTTTAAAAGAATGCTTCTACGACTAGCATATTGATGCACATGTCAAATATTCCTAAGGTTATGTAAAACATTCCTATCTCAGGGAATATATAGTATAAAAGGCCAGCCAATCAACCATTTGTCAGGAGAGGTTCTTCGCCCCAGATTATTGCACAAGATACTGCTAGAAGATCTTCAAACTGCTGTGATGCTGCAGCATCCCATTATGCACTGAAAGCTGATACTGAGCCAAGTCCAAAGCTGCTGCCGGTGTTTTCCTTTCAAGGGAACACTTGCTCCAAACTGCTGATAACTGCAGCTATTTGCTGTAAACAGATATGCAGTGCGTTGATTCTCCCTATGAAACTCTAAATGAAAGTTATGCTACTCCATGCTCTCATAGCATAGCGCAGAAAAATAGTTTTCAGGTTGCTAGATTACATATTAACTATGGTAGAAATTTTCATTTTATTCTCGTTGTTTGCTTCATGCCTTAGTGCTGCTTCAATTATATTTTGGGTTGTTATTTCAGATGTGCTAAGCAACAGAATTAGATTGTTGAAACACTTTCAAGCATATAGCATAAAGCGTCATATTCTTAGTGCAGTGTGTGCGTGATATTGGGAATAACAAAACTGGGTTTTTCAAATTTCCATTGCGTCCAAGGATCCCTGTTTAGGGATTGTTAGTAACCTATAAAATAAACACGGACACCATTTCAACTGTGTATTGAACAGGGTTGTGTGGGGCTTAAACACTTGCTTCTTCACATTCAATTGCTGGTGCATTGAAATAAGTTCACTCATGTCCCCAGTGAGTGTGAAAACAAACCTTGTAAACCTAAGCCAGAATTTTTGTTTATGCAAAAGACAGAGTACAAGAGCAACAGATTTAACCCAGAACTCTTGACTGGGGGTAAATGCTTGATTTATTCAGCATTCCATCCATCATTTGTTTCTGCAGCAGTTTTCACCCTATGTGGGATAGGTATGCCCAGACGTGGGTCCATTGCTTGCTGTGCCACTGGATTCAAGCTAGCTAGCCTGATGAGGGGGTGCTACACTGTACCCGGACCCAGGATGCTTGTTTCCGGTCCAGGGAGGACCCAGGTTGGCAGTTTGGGCTGGACTGTTCCCATAGGGAGCAGGGTCAAGACTGATATGCATATGGCTTGGTCAAAACTGGGATGGCGTAGTGAGCAAAAGAATGATGGATTTAACCCAGATCTCTTGACTGGGGGTGAATGCTTGATTTATTCAGCATTCCGTCCATCATTTGTTGCTGCAGCATAAAGATAGTGTATGCCTTGAATTGTAAATGTCTCCTGGACAACTTCCCATTACATCAGCTGAAGACAGGAGGACCCAGCATTTTGGGAGCTGCAAATGTGCTCTGAACATTATGCTCAAAGCTGGAGACATCAAGGAAGACACATTTGCGCTATTAAGTTTCAGATCAACCAATACATATAAAGGGCTCGAAGGGATGAGGTGTTTCCGATAGTAAGCCTTATTGATAATAACTTTAAGCATTTAAAAAGGTATACCTAGATGTCCTGGCCGAATATTAAAGAATCAATTGTCAGGTGAGATGCCTTTTTTGTTCATTCTTTTTGATCTAAAGAATGAACAAATAAATACGTGTTCACTTGAATGGAATGTTTTATTTCAATTGGCAAACTTGCACAGACATTAGGAGCTAATGTAAAGCAGGCAAATTTACGAACAATTAGATGATTACCTTCAAAGTCTATCAGATTTCTGAGCTATGCTGATATTTAGATAGAGAATATAATGGGGTTTGTGAAACAAAGCAGAAATTTGCAAATAATGGTCGCTTTCATTCAACAATTACATATTGGCATTGATAATGAGACCTCGTGTGTGAACTAATTTGTTTACAGCTGGAGAAAGGAGGCCCTACTTCAACAATTTCTGTTGGCATGTTTCCGGTAAGGTCTTTGGTAGTTAGTCTTTCATTCTGCTTTGCTATGGCCACTATCTCCATCGAGTTTTCTGCTGCAAGTGCTGCTAAAGCAGCTGCTGTGTTGGAGGTAGGTGATTGTGATGGACCACGGGTGTCACACAGCCACCATTGTTTGAGATTCAAGTCTGGATGCAGAGTGTCCATCTATACTGCATTGCCTACATAGAGAACCAAAGCGATATAAATTGAGGGACAATCAACATTTTTCAGTTTCCACTGCGAGCTCAGGAGGCTAGCATAATGCATTATATCTTTTATTTACTAGCCCCAGGCAGAAAACATTTCAAAGTTCCATTAAAAGAACATTGTATGACTTATAAAATGTACTAGAACATTCAGTCCATAACGCCCCACAATATTCCATCTTCTCCCTCTCTTTTAGTTGCAGCTTCTGAGCAAATTAGTATATCTACGTTTATTTGATGGATTAGTGCATCGATATGAGATTATAAGTATGTGATGTGAGGTTACAATCCAATTAATGAATTGTTTTATTAGAGAGAAGAACTGATTTTTGTTTAGGTAGTTAATTTCTATTAGATTAAGCATTCTCAATATGTTTCATTACTGTTGTACATGTGTAAGGAAGAGTTCCGCACATAAACAGATAGTAATTGGGGACAAAATACCATGAGAGAGGATTTTTAAGGAAAATCTTTCTGTTAGCCTTCAGTTGAAGTGTGGCGATTGAAAAGCACGACTCGCGATTCAAAGTACATGCATTAGGTAAGGGCAATTCTGACCTCATGTTCTTCAAGCATTTTCTTTACAAAGGGTGGCCATCTTTGATTGGGGCACCCTTCATGATGAAGTCTAGTTTTAGAGGAAATTGGGCATGCAAAAGGCGTGTCCCAAAACATTAGAGAAAAGAACCTTATAAGTGGTTGTTCATATTGGGAGCTTAATCGTGAGGTGTTTGGCCTCAGTTTTTCAGTTAGGAGTGAAATCAAAGACAGTGTGCTTTTCTGATAACAAAATGGATAAGTAGAAGTAAATAAAAAATAAATAAATAGGGGAAACTAAGTCAGTGTTGGTCTTAGAGGACAGTATGGCAGAGGAGCTGGAAGTACATGAGGATGACAGAGTAAGGGAAATTGTAAGGAATACATTGTAAAGGATGCAGTTCAGGACACTTAAATCTTTTTAAAAGATGGCAGAAAGAGAAAAGCTTTGAATAATGAGGAGGAGGAACTTTGGTTTCTGTCAGATGAAGAGGTCAGTATTAATAGAAGTCCAGAGGGTAAATGTCTAAGAACGAAAAGACATATGTTGGTGGAGGAAGCATCTGAAAGTTCTGGTTATTGAGTCCAAAGCAGCTCACAGAGGAAAGGTGCCCATAGCGGCACTGGAAAAAGGCAAGAAGTCCCTCCAAATTAATGGATATCAGCACATATCATTTCAGGAGAACAACTTGAAAAATAGGAGGAGTATATTTTTGATCTGGATACCGACAATTACTCAGGTAATGAATTTGGCGATGTTGAGGAAGTTCAGGTAGTATGGGCCAGATGTAAGAAAGGAAACTGCATTTCTTAATGAACCAAATCGCAATTTCGGTCCGTTAAGAAATGCAATTCTGCCTTTCAACATGTAGAAAGACCTAAACACTGTCACAAAATGCGATTCCTACCCAGCAGAAATCTCATTTTGTGATTCGTTAAATAGGAAATCGCAAATAGGAGTTCCTAATTGCAATTCCCTAAGCATGTGTACAAAGCATTTCCAAATGCGAAATGGGCATTTTGGAAATGCTATTACTATTGACTTAAAGTCGATGGTAACCATGGGCAATATAAAAAAATGCATCCAAAATGCATTTTTTTAAGTGCCATGTAGTGTGCACATGCCCCTAGGGCATTTGTGCGCTTTACATGTGAGCACTTTTTTGGGGGTTGTATCAAGGGGGGGACTTAGGCCCTTAGGCACACTTGGTTTTGCATTTTCTAATTTGCTATTTCCTATTAGGAAACTGCAAAATTAGGAAATGCAAAACCATTTGAACCTATGGGCCCATAGGAACGAATGGTTTAGCATTTCCAAATTTTGTGATTTCCTAATAGTGATTCCGGCACATCCCTATTTTTGGACATTCCATTTGCATTTCCTTAATACAGATTTCTTATGATTCGCTATTTAGGAAATGCAAAGTGGAATTTTTTTACATCTGGTCCTTAGTGAGAAATCACTTTAGGACACATTAGGTCAAAAACTGCTTGACTCAAAGGAGGTAGGTACGACTTCTGAGAAGATCGGATTGGAAGCCACTGAAACATGTGGCAGATTATATTAAGCAGAGAATCAGAAAGGCTCCATACAGAGAGGAAAGAAATGTAATGAGAGCGGAATGTTCCAGACCAGTTGTGGGATAAAAGGAGACTATGACTCAGAGTTTAGACCCAGAACCTATTGCCATCTTGTTCAACCTAGGAAGAAATCATAGAAAAGTTTTAGAGCAAATTGCTGGATGTTTTGGGTTTGTTGGCAAGACATTTTGATTTAGTGGTGAAAGCTTAATATTAAAGGAAGTTACATAAACATGGAGCTTCTCAAAGTTTGGAGCCAGAGGGCTATTTGCTTTCTAGGAAACACAAATGTGAGTCTTATTGCCGAAAGGAGAAAGGCAGTATTCATGCGAATAAGCCCAAAACTGGGCAATCTAGCACGAAAAGAGTCCTCTGAAGAGGGAAATAGACTATTGTTTGGTGAAGGGATGGTGAGATCCCTTCATAAATATGTCTCCACATTTAATGCTTTGGATAAGGCACAGAATTTAGTGAGGAAGCTATACAGCTGGAATGCTTTATATTGAAGGACTGGAAGGAGTGGGCAAACTTCCAGTCGTGGATCTATAAGGTCCAGTATAATGAAGGGAAAGGATCCTCGAGAGGGTATTATTCTGGAGGGGGATTTTATCCCCAGAGAGGTAGAGGCAAAAGAACATGAGCCTCCAGAGGAAGAGGACAACAGTCCTCTCCATTAAAAGGTGAGTATGAACAATTGTACTGGTTTTACCCATGTAAAGGTTAGAGGCAGATTAAGACACTTTGCAAAAGAATGGTGTTAATAACTCAGGGTCCATGGGTGATCACAGCAGTCGAAGTATATGTTACCGAATTTGAAGATGGACCATATCAGAGAAGAGAACCAAGAGAATTGGTTTTCAATGAAGATCAGTAAAGAGTAGTGGCAGAAGAGATCCAAATGATATTAGACAAAGAAGCCATTATAAAGATAGATGAGGGAGAGAAAAGGTCTGTAAGTATGGTATTTCTAGTAAAGAAAAAAGACAAGTAATACATCTGAGGTCTTGAAATCATATTGATCAATATTTCTAAATGGAGGGTGTACACGTTTTGACAGACATTCTGCAGGAGTTGGACTGAATGGTAAAGTTGGTCCAAAGGATTCCTATTTTAATGTTCCCATAGATTACACAGAGAGAGTCAGAGATATCTTCAGTTCAGGTGGCAGGGACAGTTATGTCAGTGCCAGTGTCTTCCTTTTGGACTTTCTGCGTGTACCATGGTGTTTCACAAAAGTGTTAAAACCGGTTGTAGGTTTCTTAAGGGAACAAGGTGCAAGAATGATTGTATATTTAGATGACCTTCTTCTCATGAGTCAGACAGAGGAGGTTTTGAAGAATCATCTGTTTATAGTAAAGGAGCTTTTGGAGAGATTGCGTTTCATTGTCAATCAAGAGAAGTCGATATTTCAGCCTACTCAGTCAGTGGAGTATTTGGGTTTCAATAAGACACAGTGAAGGTCCAGCTTCAGTTACCAGACAATAAAGAGAGAAGTATGTTATTTGAAGGGAAGGAAGTGACTTTGAGAGAGCTTGCATGTGATATTAGTCTCCCGTCGTCATCAATTCAGAATGTCTTTCCAGGGCTTTTACATTTACAGGGCTTTGCAAGACATCCGGTTTCTCGAAGAGTTTTTGGTATGGAAACGAGCTGGATATGAAAGAGGAATTGAAGGAGGAGTTAACCTGGTGGGTGGAAAATCTTGAGGAATGGAATAGTCGAGCAGTTTTTGGTACTTTGCCGAATTTTGTTGTAGAGTCAGATGCGAGCACCTACAGATGGGGAGCAATGTGTTTAGGTCAAGAAACTGGAGGAAGATGGAATTGGGAAGAAAAGGAGCAGCAGATAAATTCATTGGAGATGGCTGCAGGTCTGTTTGCTCTTCGCAGTTTCAAGAGTAAGTTGAAAGAGGGTTCAGTGTTACTAAGGATAGACAATATAACAGCAGTTACTTATATAAACAGGTTAGGGGAGAGCAGGACAAAGAAACTGTCAGAGATTGCGAAAGAGTTAATGGTGTTTTGTCAGGAGCACAAGATGAATGAAACAGTCCAATATTTGCCGGGACAGGAGACTCTAGTAGCGTTTTAGAAATCTCACAATCAGAGAGTGGAAGTTAGGAGAAGATTTTTATCGAAAGCTAGAGTCATGTCTGGGTGCAATAGGGTGGATTAATTTGCTTCCTGTCTAATTTGTCAGAAGGAGAAATATTTTAGATCCGGGAGTTGTGAAAGTGGATGCTGTCACTCAAAGTTGTATGGGCCTGAGAGATTATGCATTCCCTCCTTTTGCGAAGATTGAGAAGGTGACGGTCCAGGTGAGGTAGAGATGTCAACTGGTATTGGTGGAGCCTTGTTGGGTGATGCAGATTTGGTATCTGTCAGTGATGGAGTTGGCTGTGGAAATTCCTTTTTTGATGTAGTCTTGCGAAGGGATGTTGGTAGGTACAGAAGGACAGAGGCATCCTTTGGTGAAATTGGGTATGCTTAATCTTCTAGTTTGGTAGATATCAGGAATTCCAGAAGATTTGTTGGTTGTTCAGGAGTAGTTTCGGAGTGTCTCAATGAATCAAGGGCCCTGGGAACTAGGATGAGATACAAAGGGGCATGGAATGTTTGGGTTTGTTGGTGCTTGGAAAGGGAATTGGATCCCATGGAGGCTGATGAAGTAGCGGTTGTAAATGTTTTAGCTGGCTTATCGTCAAAGGGTTTTTCCTATAGGACGATTCATTTATATTGATCAATAATTGCAGCAGGTCAATTCTTTGTTGAATGGGTTGTCTATTGGGAAAAGTCCTTTGATCTGTAGAGTTATTAAAGGAATTGTTTGAGGAGGCCTCCAAAGTCACATTATGAGAATGTCAGTATGGTTTTAAATTTGTCTGAAACTTGGCCAAGAAATAAGCATTTACCTATAAAGGAGATGATACGGAAGTTAGCAACTTTGCTCTGTTTAATTACTTTTAGGAGGGTGACTGATGTTCAGGCCTTAGACATTACCAGAAGGGTTTATCAACGGTTTGGAGTGTTTTTTGAGGAATGGAGAAGGACCAAGTCTGTGACAGAATCCATATTTTATCCAAAATTTGAAAGTTATCCAAAATTTTGTGTGGTTGGTTCCATGAAGGAGTATGAATCAAGGGTGCAAGAATTCAGGATTGAAGGTGTGAGTCAGGTAATCATTTCTTATGTAACCCTGCATAACGGGGTTTCAGTAGTTTCTATTGTTAGATGGGTGAACAAACTTATGAAGGAGTCTGGTGTGGTCATTGACACATTTGGTGTGAGGAGCAATGGCTTCAAGTGGTTTTGCAGCAGGAGCACGGTTGGAGTGGTTTATGAAGGTGGCAATGCTGATGTTTTCAGGAAATTCTGTTTTAAACCTGTGGAGCATATTTGAGGTTTCACTTTTAGAGGCTTTGAACATGCATAATGATAGCCTCCTGTCTTGACATAAAATGTATATTCTCATAGCGTTGGTGAATGGAGAATCTTGATTTTATTAAAGACAAGGAGGCTAGTATTCACAGGGGTGTGAGAGGATGTACTGAAGTGGGAAAGGGAGGTCACATAATGATTTTAATGATGAAAAATATATCACCAGGGTCGGCGGAGTAAAAGTTCTCCCAGAACCCCGGCGGTGCCTTCTCAATATATGGGAACCTACTGATCTCGACCACGCAGCGCAGACATGGGCAACCCTGGGGATCACTCTGGCAAAATGGAATATTGCACAACACTGGGGGGGCGCCTACTGCCCCTCTACACCATCATTGGTGTCAAGACTTAGATAGGGCAATGGTAGCGGAGAAAATGGTATTCATCCACAGAGGTTGTCCCCGTAAATGGACACGTGTATGGGGCAGATGGAATGCATTCCGAGGCAACATATGCTCCCCTCCAGCGGTGGCCTCTGACCCTGACCTAAGTGACTAACCTCCCCAACATGCTGTGGGTCCGCATAGAAGGCATGGAAGTGATATGTGTTAATTTGATGCTACAAAGATAAGGGCGTATCGCAAACGTGCATTTAATATTCAACGTTACAATGCCTTGTCAATTGTAGAATGTGAGACTGCTAATAACATCTAATGTCAGCAAATCTGTTTTGTTAATCAATAAAAAAATTGCCAAAAAAATTATGAAAAATATAACGGTTTGTATGGGATGACAGAAATAGTGTTATTTGTAGAAGATGGAAGATGTTAGTGTTGAAAATTGTTGGGATTGAACAGTTTTCCTACTAGAGGATGAGTTTGTTATTGTGGATATGATACCTTGTTTTATTTTGCAGAAAATCAATGAGCAGCTGAGGAAGCACCAGAGATAGGAACTGGCTGGATAACTGAGAGTGTGTCCCAAAAGAGGCAGAAGATGGAATATTGTGGGGTTTTATGGACTGAATGTTATGGTTCACTTTATGAGTCATACAATGTACTTTTAATGGAACCTTGAAGTGTTTGCTGCTTGGAGTAGTAAATAATACATGTAATACATAATGCTACCCTCCTTGTCTTTAATTAAATCACAATTCTCCATTTACTAAATATTTGAGAATCAGAATTTCCTCTGATAGCTGTTTATCGAGTTTACTCAGGTTAAACCTATTTCCAGAAAAAACAGTTATATATATTGTACCCAGTCTCAATAATCACACCACTGCCAATGAAATAGGCCTTAACTGATCGGCCAAGGTACCACGAAGAGTCATGGTTAATAGGAACAGAAGCACTTCCAATATAACCTTTAATTTTACCAGGTAGTACCTGTGACAGAAGAGATCATGGAGAAAACCTGACATCCGGCATACCAAATCAGAGGCAGTTGCCACACTCCACTAGGGTGGGGATATACCCTGGGTGCATCCCAGCTCAACATACACTTCTGTTATGCTGCTGGAGCAATCACACACAATAATACCTCATGAACACTTTAAAAGTTTGTTATCTGTATAGAAACACAGAGTTAGCATTATTTACACATTTAATGATTGCTAGTTTTTTTTTACATTTTATTTTATGAAGCATCATTGCTTTGTGCTTTGGATTTAAATATGCCTGTCTTTTTACAATATACAATTCAAACCAAAGACAATGTCCCAAACACTTAACTAGGTATGTCCTATGTTCAACCGTAGTAACACCAGACAAAGATTTTATAAATTGTCTGTAGAAGCTGCCATGACATGAAGGCAAGGGAGACAGACAAAATTACGTTTGAAAATATTAAGATGGGAAAGATTTATACGGTATATGTTGAAATACGTATTGAAAACAGAGTGAAATAATTAACAGGTGCTACAAGCGCACAAAATAAATATAAACACATGAAACAATTTTGTAAATAAATCTAAAAGCATTGTGACGGGCAAACATGATTCTCATTTTCGGCTTTAGGTCACGCACCTGTGGGTGTGCTATATGAAACAACAGCACTTCCTTCTAGCTCTGCTGGGGGGCAATTATCCTTGAGGAAAACTGACACGTTGACACTTTTAGAAATACCTGGTTCTGAAATAAAGCAGACAAAATACATTGGTAACTCATGCTGACGTACAAAACAGAACACATTGCAATATGAAAGTGCAAACTTTATTTCTTAGGCAAGCATCATCCTTTTGCCCATAAGATCCTAAAAGGGAAGAATGTGAAAGCAGAGACTGCAAAAATATCTCCGTAGAAACATAGACTCCAATGTAAGTTAAGAAATGCTCAACCATATTGAAGAACAAGTTAATTATCTTTGGTAACACCTTATCTGGTAGAAACATAGTCTAACCGCAGATTCCTTACCTTAGAATTCTCTCCAGGCACCAGAGTGGATCTGAAATCTTTTTAAGCAGTACCCCTGTGCATCGCTAGAGGGTGCCGCGCGACTCCATACCAACGTCGTCCACGTATGAGACATTACCGGATTCCATATATGCCCCTTCCCAATGCCCTGACGTCAGTTTCTTCTGTCTATTTACAGGCCAAAACCAGGAGCCATCATAGAAACTGGTTGTGGAAACAGTGTGCCAAAAAAGATAAATATCTCTTTGAATTAACAATTACTATGTCGAAATGCAGGGTATGAGAATACCAAGAAAGGGATCTTTTAGGTAAGATGGAAACAGTTTGCATAACGGGGAGAACAGGTGGGTCGGTAAGGAATCTGAGGCTAGACTTTTGTCTCTATCAGATAAGTCGTTACCGAAGGTAAGTAACTTGTTCATCTGGTAGAGACGACTAGCAGCAGATTCCTTACCTTAGAATAGATACCCAAGCAATTGCATCCCCGAAAGAGGGTCTGCGAACTGATCGTACAAAAAAATCCCGGAATAGAACCAGCGGGTCTAATAAGACAGATGAAGTCAGATACTCTTAGCAACTTAGGTAAGCAAGAGCATACACTTCACAATAAGAACTGTGGCAAGAACCACAGGCAAGTAAAGTCATAAAGACGGTGAAAAGATGGGACTAGAGCTACCCATGGCAGAGAACAGAAGTGTGTCCATTGACAATATTCAATATAAATACAATACTAGGTCGCTCCCAAGGTGTGATCTGACCCATGGTTGGCTGTGACATGGGAACCCAAAGGCAACAGCCAATGCCACTCAGCTATAGGGCCTTGACTTAGAAAACCATTAAGTCAGTCAAACATGCTATGCAAAACACAGAGAAAATGGGCCCAAGAGCCGAACCCATGGGCAGCTGGGGTACGAGGGCCAGAGGCAATAGCGAATGCATTAGAGGCTAACCTGTCCTGAGAGACACTGACAAAGGAGCCTTAAAATAGATTCACAGTGCAGGACCATGGATTACTGCAACCACCGAACAAATGGCAAAGACCAGAACAACACGTATTGACAAGCGCAACTCTTGTGTTAATAAAAAAGTCCCAGAGACAGAACGACACTGATGGGATCATTCAACGCATAGAACCCATAGAGGTTGAAACATAGGCACGAAGTGGAGAAGAGACTGCAAGATAAGAACGATGGGTACATACACGTAAGCTATACGTAGGCCCTTGTTACGAAATGTAGCGTAACACATATATAAAGATATACACAATATATATACACTGCTATATACATAGATAATAAACTCCATGTATACAAACATATCGATGATACAAGAAGCTATCACCTCCCTGAAGCTGAGAAACATAAGTAGTATTGACTGAGTGATCAACAACATAGTACCAACCAGGCGAGAGAGAGAGAAAAACAAGAGCATAACTCAACCAACCAGGCGAGAGAGAGAGAAAAACAAGAGCATAACTCAGGCAAGAAGCAGGCCACGGTGAGAGAGGCTAACTCATGGAGGTCTAGAAAAGGGTATTGAGCCATATCATCCAACGGTAAGGCATATCTGACAGAGCAGAAGCCGAATGAAGATTGGACGAAAGTAAAAACACAAGTCTCATAGGGACTAAATACCCACAAGGGGAACAGTTCAAAATCTGAACCAAGCAAGGAAAGCTAAGCAACAGAGGAGATGCAAGTAAAAGACGAACAACAATTGTTGATTAAAGGAACAAATGTCCTACTGGAAAGGAGGGGTGGTGGGGGGACATTAACATTACCTAAAGTGTAAGGGCAACACTCCTACAGTTCTGATTATACCAAGGTACATGGGCGAAGAAAAATCTGAATTGGGTTAAAAAGTGAAATACACAATAGAGGGAGATATTCTTTATAAAAACGATACCCTAGCAATAAATGATAATGCATAGGTGTAATGACTAACCCCTAAGGGTAGGATATTAGGCACCGTACAGAACAAAATGAAAGAGTAGTTCACAGAGAGAGTTCCCGGAGGGGACAAGCAAGCCAACATGGAAACTAAGTCCAAGAGGACGAAACCCTAATGTCCTAGGCAAAGTTTCAAGTAACAAGGAATCCACCAAAAGGTGGATGAGCCATTATCACACAGAAAGAGACCACATATTGACTTTGGAAGGATACAAATGTAGACTTCTTGATGCCACACATGTGTATGAACTCCAAAAAGGAAGGTGTTCATGGCAATAAGGGAAAAAGATTTGCCTGTAGGCAATAAGTGAGTATGGCAGATGTCGTGACAGAATGTGCAGGAAACCACAAACAAGATGATCAACAGGACTGAGGGAGAAAACACACTTTAAAAAAAAAGGCACACTCGTGAAAATCAAAAGAAGTGAATGAAACGTGTGCACCAGAGTAGTCCATTGAAAGTGCACCCTGCTGATGGAGAGTGAGAAGCTCGATAAAGAAATAAAGGACACATAGAGAAAAGAATGTCCTAGTGGGAAATAATGTCCAGGCCAGTAACGTGGACAACAGAGTAGAGATTGTGGCATGTGTCCTACTGCTCCTGTGGAAACTTAGAGCCTGTGATGAAACAGAATGACATCAGAAGGGTAGCAGAAAGAGTGCTCCCAGTATAGATGAAGGATAAATGAGAGATGCACGAGAAAGGGATCTCATTGAGCAAGCTATATAGAAACAGGGCGAGAAAAGGGTAAGCTCCCTATAAGGGATACTAAACATTATTTAGCAACGTTAAGTGCTGGGGTAAAAAGTGCCAGCAGTTAGGATGCTGGGCAAAGCTTGTAAACTTTAGACCAGAAGTGGCTCTCATAAGTAGTGCGGAACCATAACCTTTCATCGACAGTGTAAGAAGGATAAGACTAATACCTGCAGGAAGCAGGAAAACCACACTGAGTGTCAACAGTAGGTGGAATAGATAACCAAGAACACTGCCATGGAATACTCAATCGAGAAAGCAATGAAGGACCAACATCCCCCATACAAACTGAAATTGGTGGATGTAGGGAGACAGACAGGAGCAAGAGTAGAGATAAGTTTCTGTTTCACTCTAACTTTCGCAAAAGTGCCGCAAAGCAGAGTTGGCATAAGCACCGAAAAGGCAGGTTCTATGAAAAGGAATGTCAAGCAAAGTGGTCTGAACAGCCTCTGAAAAAGCAGAAGTGCGTAGCCAGGCTCAATGATGTAGTGCCACTGAAGAAGCCATGGCCCAACCTACCGAAGCAGTCGTATCCATCCCACATCCAATGATTAATTTAGCCGTCTGTTGCCCAACTTGGATCATCTGGTTAAGTTTGCTCCGGGTGTCGTCCAGATAGACCTGTCAAGGTAGCCCACAATGTATGGGAAAAGGGTCCAAAACTGCAAGATGTATTAATGGAACGTAGAAACAGAACTTTTGGAGGAGAAGATACACCTGCCACAAGCGTCCTGTCTCTTGGGTTCTGTCTGACCGAACATGAGGAAGACAGTCAATATCATACGAGGCCGAAGCAGCTGGCGCCATCAAACTAGAGGAGTAGGATACCAGAGGAGACAGGTGAGAACACCAGAGGCCGTACAGTGTCTGTGAAATATAAATCAGTTTACCATGGCCCCCATTTCGGGTTTAGCCCAGCTCCTGGCGAAATGTCACATAGGGCGGCACTATATGAAAGCACAGGCTCCACCCCTGCTTAGTCCAGATGGAAAATGGCAATTAGAGGATCAGTACGTTTTTCTTCAGAAGGAAGAGTTAAATACAAAATCAGAGTAACTCACCAGAGCATAACATCTAAAGAGGAGCACGCCTATGTAGCAAGACCAGGAGGGGAAAAAGGGCTGAGACTGGGGAAGACTCTAATCCACTAGCTTCACCCAGTTCAGTTAACTAGCTATCCTCCACAATAGGCTGAGCAGCATCAGATATGGGGTGCTGAAACCCATATTCATCCCCATCACCTCCTGAACAGTGTTCCTCAGAAGGAAAACACTGGAGGGCTCCAAAGAAAGCGGGAGAAGGTGTCCGAGATAGGAGGCACTATTTGCTCCATTCTCGGCGTCGAGCAGCGCCAAGTTGGCGATGCCTTGAAGTTGGAAAGGGGAAGTTGCACAGTGTCTATCAGCACTGCCAATTTAGTAAGAATCAGCTGATTGGGTACAAGTGCCAAGTGTGGGAACCCCAAAGGGCTGTGCAACAGCGACGAGACGGAGTCAACCATCGATTCGAGGGACTAACTGAAGCCAAAGGCGAACCCGTCAGCGTGGACTAAGTCGAGGCGTCTCTCACCTCCTTAGGGCCCAAAGGCACTCCAGGGGGAGGTGAAGACCCAAAGATGGCATGCAGAGAGCAATATGCCCCGGCTCCAGGGTATGCAAGGATGAGCAGGGCATACTTGTACACAGAGTTCTCAATTGTCAATCGGGAGGAGACGTGAAAGTTGGAATCTCTGTGCGGTTAAGTCAGGGGAAGCTGCGACGTTTACCACCTGCGTCGAGACTCACCGAGGAACAATGTTAGAGAGCTACAACCACGGGAACGGCTCCTGGGTCAGGCCCATGAACGGGCTCTGCAGTGACTGCGAGAGCCGCACTGACAGGGACTTCATCCGACGTTCCAGCAGCATCTTTGGTTTAAGTAGACAACAGGAGTTGCACTCTTTGGGGGTCATGGTGCTCTCCCCAGCACCACATATGCATGGAGGACATTTGCAGTCCACAAGACCAACAAGGTTTGAACAGAAAAGCACATTGATTTAATGAGGAAAACGTAGAAATAGGACAAAAACGGCCTAAGGTAAACACTTCTCTGGATCCGCGTTGCAGCGCAGAAAAGAAGAAACTGACGTCAGCACATTAGGGAGGGGCTTATATGGAATCTAGAGAAGTCACATAAGCGGACGACATCCGAACTGAGTCGCATGGCACCCTCTACCGACATGCAGGGGTACTGCTGAAAATGTTTCCAGATCCAGTCTGGCGCCCGAGGAGAATTCTAAGGTAAGGAATCTTTGGCTTGACATCTCTATCAGATACATAGATTACCAAACTATTAGCCTTACAGAAATATCTCTTTATAAAATGTTCAGTCTGTGTCTCAACCTACTGTCAAAGACTTTTCCCCAAACTGAAGGCATAATATTAAATTAACCAAACCCTTAAACATTTGAAAAGTAAATCAGGCTGGATTAGCAGGGAGATATTAAGAGGTATAAGAAAAGAATCCTGGACACTCTTATGATTGTGTTATTTTACAAGTTAACCCGTATCTGACCTTGTTCAAGTCCTCACCACGCCCCAACAGTAGATAAATCTATCCTCATGTGACAAATAAAACATACACATTTCACAATGGCATAATTTATTAAACAAAAAAAAACGAGCCAACAGAATTAGGGGAGGTTTAGGTGTCCCTTGAACTAAAGCATAGACAAAATAATTGTAGGGTTACCTTCATCAGATTTCCATTAGAAAATATTTTTTACCAAGAACATTATGACCACAAATAATGAACCCAATGGACTAATAGTCTACAATATTCTCTTTTATCACTAACCATTCAGCATTCTCCTATCTCCCATAATAATCTGTTGTAGCCTTCCTTAGTTAAACAAAACACTTCCAAGGTTGACAGCATTTAAATCTTTGTGCTTAAGGACACTAGCCAGGAATTCCTTCTATTGTTGTAAAAATCTCGAAAGCCTCTTTCAGTCCAAAACGACATCCCCCTGAGGTGCCAACAGCCCTTTAATGTTGAATCCATAAACAAATAGTCACTCCAAAGTCACCAAAAATAGACTGAGTCTCTTTGGTTGTTGGAGGCATTACAATCTGACATTCAACCAAGTCACAGGGCCAGGGATCCCAATACTCATAACATGGGGGGAGTGTTTCTGGATGACGGATTTGGGTACTCTCTCTGTGTCTTCTTAACCTCTATTCAGTCTTTGCACTGTACTCTTGCAGATTCTTTATCTATTTGCAAAGGTTTTAAGTAACTGTATGATCGAAAGATATTGCGGTTGGGAGCGCAGCGCCTGGAAGCGGAGGTGGCGCTACATAAGGGGTGTTGTCCAAGCCATTCCCCCACCTGAATGCTAATAAATGGAAATAAAATCCTGACTTGAGAGCGCAACTCGATTTATGTACTGGTAACAGTATCGCTGTCCTTGGATTTTAATGGCGGGGTCCTGCCGTTCTCGTACCCACACCACCAAGTGGTAAAGTACAGCGAAGCAGCATATATATGATACACTTGGTGCGGCTGTAGCTCGATAATATATGTATTTACATAGATATATATCTATATATTATCTACTGGCGGTCGCCAGTAGATAGTTATAGTTACAACCTAGTTTCCATAGGAAATCTCAAAATTCTATTTTGAATAACTTTGGCGCCGGTTGACGAATCCTCGCGAAATTTTCAAAACAAATGGGGTGCTCCGTTCAGCTCCTACCCTGAAAGTCTCGGGGTGATTCGTCAAGCGGGGGCCGAGAAAAAGGGGGTGTCCCAAAACGCGTTTTCCCCATGCATTTTTCCATAGGACCTTTAGTCGCAGCTACAGCCCGAACGGCTGAACAGAATTACGTGAAATTTGGCAGAGAGGTAGCCATAAGGTCAAGGAAGTGCCTTTTGCAGGTCTGGTGTAAATCTGTTCCGTATTTCCTGAGAAAATAGCATTTAAAAGCATATCAATATGCGCGCACGGTGAAAAACCTGAAAAAAAATAATTAATAAATACATAACTTAGCATTTAAAAAACCGTACAAATTTGCTGAAAAAAACCATAGGTTTCACACACGTTATAGTTACGAATTAGCATTTAAAAAACCTTGCAAATTCACTTAAAAAACCATAGGTTTCACACATGTTATAGTTAGCTGGACATTTCACTCGTAAAAAACCAATGAAATTCCCCCGTTATAGTTAGTGCAGGCAACTATAACTCACGCGACCGCAATCCTCTGCTGATGACATCAGATATTACATCACTGATGACATATGTGTCTTTATGAAAAATAAATATTTGTAATATATGTATAGCTAAAGATTAATGGAAGAAGACATGGGTAAATAAGTGTCTAAATACAGTGATGTAATATCTGACGTCATCAGCAGAGGATTGCGGTCGCGTGAGTTATAGTTGCCTGCACTAACTATAACGGGGGAATTTCATTGGTTTTTTACGAGTGAAATGTCCAGCTAACTATAACATGTGTGAAACCTATGGTTTTTGAAGTGAATATATATATATATATATATATATATATGTATAGATATTCCACCATTCCTTGTGACGCTCCTCATGCGGCGATAAAGAACACCAGTGCCATGGCCACAGTTTTGCTAAAGTGTGTTTATTTAGGCAACAATAAACACACGACGCGTTTCGGAGTTAGACTCACTCCTTTCTCACGGGTAAGGTTACACAGTGTTGCTTCTCATTTAAAGGTATATACAAACTCATAAAGTGCACGTGATCATAGACATAGACAACATTCTTCATGTTGTAACTTTGTTACTGGTATTATTTAAATAAAGTTTTTGGAGAGCAAGCACAACCATGAAATAACCTGAACTTATTGCTTTTACATGTTTGCAAAGGGAAATAATATTATTTCGCTTAAATGCAATCGTTACTTTGCGCAGAATGAATGTGCGCCTAAAATATAAACGAGATCCCTCGATCTCTGACACTCTAAATTTGTCATCTGACAATCGTACAAAGCCTTGATAAGTTCATGTTATTTCATGGTTGTGCTTGCACTCCAAAAACTTGATTTAAATAATAACAGTAACAAAGTTACAACATGAAGAATGTTGTCTATGTCTATGATCACGTGCGCGTTATGAGTTTGTATATACCTTTAAATGAGAAGCAACACTGTGTAACCTTACCCGTGAGAAAGGAGTGAGTCTAACTCCGAAACGCGTCGGGTGTTTATTGTTGCCTAAATAAACACACTCTAGCAAACCTGTGGCCATGGCACTGGTGTTCTTTCTCGCCACATGAGGAGCATCGCCAGGAATTGTGGAATATTGGGGGTGGCTACCCTGCCGAGTGCCTGCCGGGGAAAGTGACTCAGACTCCAAAGTACCTACTGCCTTGATCACACAATGGACACCATTTAGTACCATGTCAGTCACATGGTTTTACAAACTATAAACATGGAAAACATACACTTTAGGCAAATATGTTAAAACCCAAATGTTAATCACAATTTGTCTATTTTACAATTTCTTTCACCATTTCCTTTTACCTCAATGTTACTTTATTTTATGTTTTACTTTTTATTTTTGTATTTTCATTTTTGCCTGTTTTATGTTACTTTTTTATTATTCACAATATTCTACTTCATTTTTTAATTTTTTAACCACCTCTCTGATATGACCACACTCTTATTGTGCCAGTCATTAACTGGCTTCTAAATAAAGTGCTTGTGCATAGATCAAGTGCCACAGGATTTACTATAAATATTCAAATACAATATAGTATAACAATTCATTGTAGTAAAGTGCAAGTGCATTAGGTAAACTTACTTTCTCAAAGTGCAAGTGCAAAAAATCCATGTTTGTCACATTGGACATGTTGCTAGTGCAAATATTCACATGAAAGAGAGAAATACCTTGCAAGTGCCTGATCTCTATATATTTAACAGACCTTCAGCTATTGTATCTGTATACTACTTAATATGCTGCAGTTTCTTCTAATACTCTCTCCCTAGTTTGTTACAAACACAACTTGACCATGCCACTACATATGATTCAATAAAGTACAGATGCTCATATCTAAAGTACCTTTTCTTTTCAATTCATTCTTATTATCGGAAGTGTAATTAGGTCTTACAAAATGTATTCAAACTTATTCCATTTCATGTAACTTCATCTGGCAACTCAAAAGAGATATGGAGGTTTAACTTTTATATGTGTACATGCATGTCTTCATCCCAATTAAGGCCATTGGGAATCCTAGTATTGAGCATTAAGATGTACCTTGATTCTAGCTGCCGTAGTTTTATTTCTCAATTGCCACCTCTTCTATTCTTCGTAACCGAATCAATCACATAATAAAAAAAGCTCTTTTGCATTCCCTCCATGTACCTCATTAGTATGTCTTGCGACGGGATAGCTTTTATCACAGTTCTTCACCGCTCTTAGGTGTTGGAGGATTCTTACGAGTTTCATATGGATAGTGCTTCCTACATAAAGTTTGGGACAGGAGCATTGAAGGATATAAACTACAAATTCACTTCTGTAGTAGTAATATTTGTGAATTTTCCATGGGTTCTTCAGTAAAGGGGAGTTGATCTCTTTCTTATTAAGACCATGTTTACAGGCCTTACATTTCTAGCACTTGGAAAAGCCTGGACTATCCCTTAACCACCCTTCCTTATCCATCACCTCTGGACTGATCACCACCAAATCACGTCTCATGGATTTTGCCCTCCTGAATGTCAAAAGAGGTCTGTGAGGTGTAATCTACCTAGAATAGAATCACTCTTTACTAGGTGCCAATGTCTATTCATGGATTCTCTCACTTTCGCATGATAGACATTGTTTCCTTAGAGAATAAAAGCAACTCTCTCGTAATGCTCTCTACCTTATCCTCAGCTTAATTTAGAACTTGCATACTTAACTCTCTGTCAGTTGAGTCTGCGCTTCCCTCAAGTAGGCAGGCTCATTGCACTTTCCTTTCATCCTTAGATGTTCTGCATATGGAATACTTTGCATAGGTTTCAGTGGATGAAAACTATCAGAGTGCAAAATAGAGTACCCTGCTGTAGGTTTCCTATGTGTTCTTGTATGTATTTTGTTGTCACTGAAGAATACCTCAAGCTCCAAGAAACCAACTTTGGAATTACTGATGGTGCTGGTAAAATGTAGGTTTAATGGATTATCATTTAGTGTCAACACAAACGATCTTACCGATTACTGAGAACCTTTCCACAGGAAAAACAAGTCATCTATAAATCTCATCCAGAAAATGACATTCTCTGACCACTCCCTGGCATGTTTGACTCCCACCAACCCATGTGAAGGTTGGCATAACTAGTGACAAAGCAGGTGCCAATAGCCATGCCCCTAATCTGTCTAAATGTGTCTTTGCCAAACATGAACAAATTATTAACTAAGCACCATATGGCTTTTCAATTAGCATCTCTGAATGTTGGTATAGACCAGGGTTACCCATAGTACGGCCCGCGGGCCGCCAGCGGCCCGGCAAGCCTTCCTCGGCGGCCCGCGGACCTTGCAGACATCCTATATGGGTTTTTAAAAATAAATTAAATAGTGTTAGCAGCCCGGACTCTGAGACTCTGCTCTGTGGGGGCCGTGGGATTCCAGTGATTGTCAAAGTGGAGATGCAGGGGCTAAAAGGTGAAATACAACAAAGCTTTATTAACATGTAAATGGTCTATTAAAGACCTGTGAAGTACTCGGGTGCGGGCTGTGTGTGAGTGCTGGGAAGCTGTCTCAGTGCGGCTGTGTGAGTGCGCGATGGGAAGCTGTCTCAGCCCGGGCTGAGGGCTGACACACGGGGTGAGATGACAGAGGGTGACGGAGGGAGGGAGAGGGAGGGATAGAGAGGTTGACAGAGGGTGACAGAGAGAGGGAGTCAGAGAGGCGCAGTCTGGGGGAGACGGAAGGTGATGGAGGGAGAGGAAGGGAGACAGAGAGAGGCAGAGAGGGAGACAGAGAGGGAGACAGAGGGAGGGAGACGGAGGGTGACAGAGGGAGGGAGGGAGAGGGAGACAGAGAGAGAGAGACAGGGAGAGAGACAGAGGGAGAGGGAGGGAGACAGGGAGGGAGACGGAGGGTCACAGAGAGAGGGAGGGAGACAGAGGGAGGGAAAGGGAGGGAGACAGAGGGAGAGAGACATAGGGAAAGAGACAGAGGGAGACGGAGGGAGAGAGACAGAGGGAGAGGGAGGGAGACGGAGGGAGACAGAGGGAGGGAGGGAGAGGGAGGGAGGGAGACGGTGGGAGACAGGGAGACAGGGAGACGGAGGGAGACAGAGGGAGGGAGGGAGACAGAGGGAGGGTGGGAGACAGAGGGAGGGAGGGAGACGGAGGGAGACAGGGAGACGGAGGGAGGGAGAGGGAGGGAGAGGGAGACAGAGGGAGGGAGACAGAGGGAAGGAGACAGAGGGAAGGAGACAGAGGGAGGGAGACAGAGGGGGAGACAGAGAGGGAGACAGAGAGGGAGACAGAGGGAGGAGGGTGACAGAGGGAGGGCGACAGAGGGAGGGTGACAGAGAGGGAGGAGGGAGACAGAGGGAGGAGGGAGACAGAAGGAGGAGGGAGATGGAGGGAGGGAGACAGGGAGAGAGACAGGGGGAGAGAGACCGGGGGAGAGAGACAGGGAGAGAGACGGGGAGAGAGACAGGGAGAGAGAGGGAGAGAGGGAGGGGGGGAGGGAGAGGGAGGGAGGGGGAGAGAGGGAGGGAGAGGGGTAGGAAGGGGGGAGAGAGGGGGAGGGAGGGGAGAGGGAGAGAGATCTGTGTATGCTGGGTCTGGTGGCTCAGTGGACGAAGGCATCTGCTGCAGGGACCTGTGTTCAACCTCATGGTCACAATTTTTATTTGATTTAGCCCCGCCCCTCCCCCTCTGACCCCGCCCCCACCGGTGCAGCCCTCGGCCGCAAACCACGCTGTAAATTTGGGCCCCGAGAGAAAGTTTGTGAGTACCCATGGTATAGACCAACTGGTCTTAAATTTTATAACTTGGTGGTACAGGTACTCCAATGGCAGGACCATGCTATCTTCAATTGGGACAACCCATTTCCCATCACCCACGTGTCTAAATACTGTCCGTCTTCTAATGTGTGCCACATAGTTTCAACAACTAGACTGCAACCTCTACATTATCTCTGTCTCCATTTCCGCACCATGACAGTGACAACCCTTTTAGTTCAATGATACAGTATATAAATGATTGTTTTTTTCAAATGAATACAGATTACATATTTCTCAAGTTGCTTAAGCCAGTTTCCGTCCCACATTATTGCTCATGATGCACTCACATTGTATCTCCTCAAGGGCCAGATCCCATAGCTGTTAGTATCAAAGTTGATTTCCTCGACTACCTTGCACATTACATACTAGCTACATTTCAGTTCACATGTTTAAATAGCTGTTAATCATTTTCAAGTCATATAAAGTGTTGATGTGCCAGTACATCTTGGATACCATAATATATACATAGGTGCATTTCAGTACAGCCATTAAACACATTCAGATTGTATAAAGTGTTGTTATGCAAGAACATCTTTGAACACTGTAGTATATACCTAGGTGCATTTCAATGCGGTTGACATTAATAGCAGCATCACATTATATATATCAAATCTTCTTTCTCACAATATAAAGCAGCCCTTAAATTATGTAAAGTGCCTTGGTGCCAGATATGTTTGCGTCACAGTGACCACGGTATTTCAACGTTTGCAGGACATAATGAAGTGTCCTTATGCAATACAAATCCAGCCACATAGCCATCTACCTGTTTTCATAGCTACATCTAAATTCTTATAGGGTGAGACGTAAACCGATCACATTGATAGCAATGTTTATAAATATAATTTGATCTGAGTAAGTACGGAAAATGTGCTAGTGCAATGTCATCTCTTCCTAGCAATATCGAGCAATCAGTCAATTATGTAAGGTGCTGTTGTGCCAGATATGTTCGGGTCACATAGACTACAGTATTTCAAGCATAGTCCAATTTTCAACATGTAGTAAAATGCCCTTGTGCACTGTAAACTCATTCAAATATTTTTTTTTATTTTATTTTTTTTAAACTTTATTGTGCAGAAAGCAACAGTACAAACGTGGGCCTACAACCACCAGGGCCGGCCGCTAGCACATGCATGCCAATTACGTGACGTCACAAAGCAGCGACCGATCCCCAGAGGCGCAGCAGGATTACAAAGTTATGCTCGGCAACGCAGAAGTTAGGCAGAATACTGATATTTTAAATTTTGAAAAAAGGAAAACGAACAAAAAGGAAAAACAAAACTCAAGGCGAGAAACAGTCTAGACAGTGTCAAGCGCCGACGACTCATTCAAATATTAATTCATCTATTTTCATAGCCACAAAGGATTTGCTGTTTGTTAGTCTGTCACAATGGACATTAGTGGAACCTGAATTATAAGTAGACTCATAGTGCGAGTGTACACTAGATGGTTACAAATAATACACCATCTGTATCATATTAAAGTGCTATAGTGCAATAACATTCTAAGTGACTCTGGTATAACTACAATCCATGGCATTGGGAAATGTCTCAGTGCAACGGAATCCCAATCATGTATACTGCGAAGTACTCCTACCTGTGGACAGTATGGTGACCCATGTGGCTAGGTAGGATCTACTTTGTTTTTTATATGGATTCTCATTATGTTTATAGATGACAATGACCCTGTCATGTTATGAGCTATTATGTTCTTCTACATGAGATGGTGCATATAGTCACAGTGTGAGTCCAACAAGAGACAATTCTTTCTCTAGTAGATACACTGTCTTATTATCAAACTTATATTTTTTAAACATACTCTTTTTAAAGTGTCATGGTACACTAAATAGTTCAATTCTAAATGGTAGGAATCATACACTGTCAACTGTGTCCCATGTTCAAGTTTATTTCACATGTTTATAGGTCTGTGGTCAAGATGGTGGCAGTACCAATATATAAACGAGAGTGTTCGACCCACCAGGCCAAGTAACTAAAACTCGTTGGTGGGGTGTTCCACCGGTATCTCTGCTGTTGATATGCATACCTCCACTCAATGTTACATGGCCAATCGATTGCATATCCCCTATGGAGGTCATTTTAGAACTTTCTCTGTCCTAGCGGTTCCATACTATATACAGGGCATCACTGGTTGCAGTTATATATGTATGTGGAGTTCTACATCTAAATTATGACCCCAGGGTTTCTCAGAACCCCAAAAAATGCTCATCCTGGATTCACATCTCAACTGCTCTAGCACACGGTCTCCATTCAGGATGTGCCCTAATGTGTTTGCTTCCAAAAATGCTTGGCCACTGGGTAGCCTCTGTCTTAATTCCGGATAGCTCTCATGTGTGGTAAGGTGCAAATTTGTTGATGGTGCTCCCTGCGTATATATAAAAGCTTTGGGCTGATAAAATGCAAAACACCTAATATATAATATTTACTGCTCTCTGTGAGGTTTTTTTTTCTATTTGAATGCCATAAGAGACCCTTTCTACACTTCAGTCTATCAGTACACCAGTTCAGTCTTACGCCTGTGATACCTAACTTCTCTGAAGCCACTACAACAGTTCACAGATTAAGCAAATAACTTCATTATTAGTTGCAGCACCATGTAATACAGTTTTCCTGTAGAGCAGCAGAGCTCAGTTGACAGCTTTGAAGAACCATAAATATTCTAACTTATAATGTACCAAAAACACTTGTTTCCTTTTTACAAGGATTATGTAAACATGACCCAGTAGACCTTTCATGGTTCTTTGCCAAGCACTGGTCTGCACCAACTTGACAAATTTAGGTTGAAGGGACAGACAGATTATGAGCCATGCATTTCTCTCAACTTACCTGCCCCTTAAAAAATACAGCCAGAAAGGATTTTCACTTTTTAGAGTAACCAATAATTTACCTGGAAGTTTTAAGAAGGAATAAGTGTATTGATTTTATTGAGAAGATGGAACATATGTACTGTATGGAACTATATTTTAATTGATATAATCAAGAAGGTTTATATGTACTGTATGGTATTACAATGTCATTAATATTCTACATGTAACATTGTTAAGTTTTAATTAACCAAACAATAAAGCTTACTTACATTACTCGCAACCTACCGGGAGATAATGCATATCAGGCATTTAACAATGCAGAGACTGTCTGGCATATTTATTAATTATTGTCGCTAGTTCTTGCACTCTGGTAGCCTTATACAAAGACTGTGCAGGCACAAGAAATCTACAGGTATTTTTATAAGGCTTTATTGCAAGCCAAGTGTAATGCAGAATAAATGAAACAAAATACCTGCAAGCCGTAAAATCATAGCAATAGCGTAAGCATAAACGAAAATCGGCAACATATTTCATGAGGTACGTTTTAAAGAATTCCTACATGTCAAATACCTATGCATCAAAAGTTTTGCCTTCATGGGTGCTATGCATTTCAATAGGATCAGTATATTTGTACCTATACTTCATAAATATTTCCAATGTCTTAGCCTGTTTGTAAAATAAGGCTACTATCTCTTTGGCGGAGAATAATATGAGACATGCAGCTTTAATGGTCTTGGAGGCTCAACTGGGATCCACGCTGCTCTACTTTCTGGAATGTGAAGTCCAATCTCTCCCAGGGAGGGCTTTGAACAGCTTCTATATAGCATTCAAAGCATTTATTTTGAGACAAACTAACCTTGTGAATCTCAAATAAGGTAAGGGAACATGATAGTTCCCT
Source organism: Triturus cristatus (assembly GCF_964204655.1). Taxonomy (NCBI): domain Eukaryota; kingdom Metazoa; phylum Chordata; class Amphibia; order Caudata; family Salamandridae; genus Triturus; species Triturus cristatus. The sequence goes on from NC_140588.1 coordinate 498,233,597, forward strand.
TCCACGCTCGTGCTAAAGTCTAACGATATTCTGCATTCACTTTAACACCTTCAATTCAAATGAATAGGCGAATATGTGAGCTAGAAGCATACTATCAAAATAAATGATAAATGTTATTCATGTTATGTACATTGTTATGCAATACTGAAAGCAAGGGAATTCATCAGCTACTGCAAATGAATACCAACTTGAAATGGCCAATGAAACTGAGCAAATGCACAATACAGAGGGGACCCAGAAGACATATAATGCAAAATATATGACACACATCAGTCACAAGTTTAACCTTCTTCTTCAAGGCATGCCATAAAAACATCTTTAAGCTTAACCCCTGCTTTGTATAAAAAAAAAACTGTCAAGATCAGGCACGTGGCACTTGTATCAAGCTAGAATAGAAATCTATTTTCATCAGCAATACAAGTTTTAATATTCACAACGTTTCTTTCACTCATACCATAGCCTATCCAAAGCGCTGAAGATCAACGCCACATTAACATTAGGGAAACGGAACACCACACTCTGCTGCTTGTTCCAAAAGAGGACATATGTCCACTTTTTAGTAGTCAATGGTACCCTCGCTGTTGAAGAGGAATTAGGTGAAAAGGTGGGCTAACAATCGCGGGAGGTAGCTAGTTGTGGTATTTTGGTCTTATACTGATCAAACCACTTTTTAGATGAATTTGGGAGGAACACGTGCAATGAGGATTTTTCACTCCCAAAAAGTCTATTTGCCAGTGTCTGTTTGGCAAAGTTCAATAGTGGTATCTTTTGAAACTTGCGTCTTGCACCTTCTTTGTGAAATTGATGGGAAGCACTTCACCGAGAGTCATATGCATAAGAGATGGCATCTCGTAGAGAAGGAGATTTTTTTTACCCTCCTGTAGGAATAAGGCACGGTACCCATCTATGTTATGCAAAATCTTAAGGGTAAACGTTTTACCTCAGGGTACAAATAGTACAAAATTAGCAAATATCTGTTTTTGGTCAAATGCATGACAGGCCTTGAAGAGAGACTTTTCTCCTGGAGAGAAGTGTCAGCCATGGTAAAGAGAAAACAAAGGAAAAAGAGAGAACAAACTGGAAACAAGTCACTCCAAGGAAAAAACATGAAGAAGCAGGTAGATAAGAGCTCTATCTGAGACTCCTTTTCCCCCGACATTCAGTAAAAATCTGTGCTATGGTGAACGATTAGAGGAGCAGAGCGCTCAAAAATTTCACCTCTGTGCCAATTTCCAATGAAGTGACTAAATAAAATTCCAGAATATCCCAATATCTTTATACAAGGCCTTTTTTACCACACTCCGCTCTAAGTTAATTCGTCTGGTGTGGGGTTGCAAACAACCAAGAATTCATTCATTTCATTTCATAAGGCTTTATTCAGAGCTTAAGCACAAAGTCCATAAAAGCACATACATTTTCACTACAAATACAACAATCATAAAATACAATACAAATTACAAAGTCTAAAAAGCAATAGAATAGCTACTAGACCTTTCATTAATAGCTTGAAAAGGAAAGGTAACGGTCCATAGGGGCATATACCTTTATACTACAAAGACAACAGTCATAAAAAAATACAGTTCAAATTGCAAAGTTTAAAAGACAATTAAAAAAGCATACTAGGCCTTGCTATGATAGCTTGAAGAAGAAAGGTGGCGGTAAAGAAACATACATCCGAGGGGGGATTAAAAAACAGCTTCATAGAGTCATGTACATTTCTAACTCCATACTTCCTAAAAATAGGTTTTAAAACCAAGAATCAGTTAGGACACCTTGACACTTCCTTATGAAAGGGGTGGGTTTGGCATTCCGATCTTTCACGTTTATTATCTGGTTTCTCAGTGCAGCTTTTCTAGACACTGGTTTCATGTTGATGTACGGGTTCCAAACTTGCGCCTTGAGGCACATTTGTGTCATCCTTTTGTCGGCACTACTACCAGTCAGTCTAAAGCGAAACCCACTGGACATACGAACACTGTCAACGACCAGCTGGGCCTGGATGCAACTCGTTCGGGCGACGGGAACACAACAGCTGTACTCATCAGCGCTCCCTCTTGTGGGGAACATTTGGGTGCCCATCACACTGGAAGTGACAGTGCAGCGAACCTTAAATACATTTTATTTCTCAACAATTGGGGACGCGTTCCTAGGGGGGCACATATTTTCCCGAGATGAGGATACCCGGTTTCAGGAAGCTGCGTTAATGAACCAGTTTAATTTGTGCAGGTTGCAAAGAGCGTTCAGATCGCTGGTTCCGAGCTACCCTTTGGAACCACCGGACTTTCCTCCGCTGACATTGCTTATCAAAGATATTGGTGGAGAACATCTTATGTCTAGGATGTACAGGGCTACAGTTACAATGCTTCCAGTTAGGGACGTAGGGATACAAGCGGCATGGGAACGGGACTTGGGCCACCCTGTCACAGATGCACAGTGGTGTGCATGTTGTGAGCAAACACATAAAATTTCGTACAAGCACAAGATACTACATTTAAAATTTCTATGGCAAGCTTACGTCTCTCCCGCCAAGGTTCATCGCATTGACCCCTTGCGAGCACATACCTGCCCCAGATGGGGCGCCCTGATGGCAGACTTTGCTCATATGGCTTGGACTTGCAACAAGGTAGCGCAGTACTGGCTCCAGGTTTTTAATGAACTATCAAAAATGACTGGGTTGGGCCTCTCTCCTACACCTATGCAAGCATTATTAGGATATGTACAAGAGATTGCTAAACCGTGCAGACATTATTAAGATATGTACAAGTGATTGCTAAACCGTATAAGCGTTTTACAACAATAGCTTTGTTGTTAGCCAAAAGAGAGATCACAGTATATTGAGGAAGTAAATTCTCGCCAACATTGAAGGGTTGGATGCTCAGCATGTCATACTGTAATACCACTAGTGAGCTATATGCCCAATTACAACATCCGGTGTCTAGGCCGCTTGATATCTGGAAACCCTACCGGTCATATTTGTTGAAACAGACTTCAATAAGTTTGCAGACTGAGCACGGTGCTGGCCCGTAGGGAGGCGCGGGCAACTGAGTACCCCCAGATGGCGGGGCTAATGGGAGTAAAGGGGGCAGAGGAGCAGGACGCATGTTTTAGAGCTGCGAGGGAGGAGTGAGCCACGGCACAGTGGGCATCAGGGTCATTCTCCAGGGCCTCTCGGAGGAGTAGTGGGGGTCTGAAGACTCAGAGTACCGGCTGCCAGTGTCTTCCAGGGCTTACCGACTGATTGAAGTCTGACGCAGGGTATGGAGGCAGGGATCCTGCCAGTGGTGGCTGGTGACATTTGAAAGTGGTGGGCGTAAAAAAAGGGTCTAAATGTGTTTTGTGTCATAGCGAGCCTGATTGACTAAAGGGGAACTGCAGGACCCTCACGCCAAGGAAATTTTGAAGAACAAAAAAAAAAGGCCCAAAGGATGCAGGTTAAACCACATTTCAGAAAGCAAGAATATTTATAAAAGTAGGTAGGATATGTAGACTTGAAATAATTAAACACATTTAAAACTGTCCCATATCGTGCTTCATTCCTGCTTGCACCCGTGCCATCCATTTAGCCTGACTGCATTATTTTAAAAGAAAAGGGAACATTGGCGTTAGCCGCCTGACCTTATTGCCAAAGAAAGATGAACTATATGTCACCTCAGGTCTCCATTAGGGCCAAAGATTGGGTGGCGAAAACAGTGACCAAGTCTCCATAACCACACTCTCTCAGATGCATTGAATTAGTTATATAGCGCCACTCATACCAGTGCAGGGTGTCTGCGCACTTTGCATCACATGCATATTACACACAGACATTCAATCATACATGTGTAAATCACTGTGTAGGAAATGTTACGTAAGCCAAAGGACTAAAAGTGTAGGAGTCACATCATGTCATCCATACTGGTAGGCAGCATAGTTTAAGAGTGCTTGGTGTGGAGAAGCACAAACTCAGAGTCGAAAAAGAAACAGCATAGTTGGGAGTTTTCTTTAATAATAAGAATCGATTTCTAGCCAAATTAACCCTTTTTGCAACATTGATCCATGTTCTGTACTTTGCAGCGTGTATGCAGTTCTAGGATGAAAGTTAATACCTCACTATTCTATATTAGGACTAAGGACTTTAAATTATACATTGCAAGTAACCTGCTGATCTGTTTACATCTGTAATCTACATGGTACACGTTCTCTGCAGCAGGCATATTAACCCTCTGCACTAACTTCACCTAAGTCAAAACCACAACTATACAAAATGCTGATCTCTCTCTCCAGGAAGATAATTAATCACACGATATTCTCAGAGAAGAAAAGGTCTATTGGTGTGTGTATGAGGTGACGTAGACGCCTTCACGCGCGCACCGCTCCTCGGCTGCAGCCTTTTCCATCCGCCAATACAAGCGACACAACTTCCACACAGAGCTGAAATTCTGAGAAATGAACCTTTGTTTCCATCAGAAGAACGCGCCATCACTCTGGCAGTTTTTTCCAAAAAGCTTCCATTTACAATTCTTTGTTATCGAAACGGAATGGCTTGATGAGAATTAGAAGCAATGGCGGCACGAGTTATCTTGACATTTATGTGAGGCCTGGTAATTGCGGGGTGAAAGAAACGCTGCAGCAGGTGCTTCAAAGGCATAATAAACTTTCAAACACGGCGCCCCCAGGATTCCAGCACCCGGTGCGGTGGCACCGATCGCACCGCCCTAAAGCCGGCCCTGACTGGCATTGATACGGCACCGGAGGGTCTAAAATAGTAATGAATGTACATAACTATTTTAGGCCTAAGGAGGGCCTAAAATAGTTTTGTACATTCATAACTTCACAGTAACGGCCGGCATGATGGGGGTGGGGGTCGTCACGGGGGGTGGAGGCGGGTGGGAAAGAATATTATAAAACTTACCATCCTCGTCCTCCTGCAACATCTTCTGGATGCGTTCCAACTCCCGCTCCGTCCTGCAACACCGCAGCTTCTGGATGCGTCCAAACTGCCGCTCCCGCCGTCCTGAAGCTCTCGTCGTCATGTCGTCATGAATGAAAGGCAGCCTCCCTCCCTCCGCTCTGCCAATCACAACGCTGAGGCGCAGTAGAGAGCGCCCCAGCCGGGACCATTTTCGCTATGTAGAGTGGGCGCCGTGGGCGGTGCTGCTCGAGGGCATGGGGGGAGTGGCTTGCCCAGTGTTGTGCATACGGACTGTTTGATCGGCCCCAGGGCCGGCCAAACAGTCCCTATGCACAACACTGGGCAAGCCACTCCCCCCTGCCCTCAAGCAGGACCGCCCACCCCCGATCAGGCACTTCTGCTTTCTCGCAGTGCGAGAAGGCAGAAACATAAATGGTAGTTATTACCATTTATGTTTCTGCCTTCTCGCACTGCGAGAAAGCAGGGGGGCGGCGCCCAAACGCCCGTATGGAGGAGCCGCCACTGGATCCTGCAGTACTGGGTGGCACCCCCCACATCTGGGCGGCAGCCCTGGGCCTGTTAACGCATCGCTTGGCAGAGCTTCTGTGGAGCATGAGGAGGTACCCCAGCGGAAGATGAGGACGCTGCACGTGCTTTGGTGGCCCCCGGAGTGCCGAGTTTGATGATGACGCCTGCAGTCTATCCTAGGCGGTGAGGAGTGCTGAGCCTTGGGAGAGTTGGCAGGGGCTGCATGTGCAGCCCAATCACGGGGCTGGCGGGCTCTGTCGACTGGGATCTTTCTGCTCTCACTTCTCCTTACTGACACGGGGCAGCCCTCTCCTGTTTGCCTGCCCTTGGACTGGACCTGGCCCCTGGACTTGAGCAGGGGGCCTGTGGGCACGGAGATTGCAACCTGGAGGGCCCTCGGACATATTGGCCCTGAGGGAGTCAGCGTGGGTTGTGGGGGCTGTGCGTGCTGCCCAATCAATCCCAGGTCTGCCGGGTCCTGTTGCCTGGGATCTCTCTGCTCTCTCCCCTCCTCGCTGGCTCAGGGGTGGAGAGTGGCCCCCACCTATTTGCCCACGTTTGGACAGGATCTGGGCCCTGAGTTCTGATAGGGGGCCTGTGAGGCATGGGGCCCCAGACATATTAGCACCAGAGAGAGTCAGGGCCAGTGGTGGAGCTACGTGTTCTGCCCACTCTCGAGCTGGTTGGCCCTGTTGCCCGGACAATTCTGTTCTCTGGCTCAGGGGATCATGGCTCGGGCCAGGGAGATGCCCCTCCTGATTTCCTGATTTCAAGCACCTGGACCAGACCTGGGTCCTGGACTTCATCGTGGGGCCTTTGAAGCACAGGAATTGCGACCCGGAGCGCCTCAGGGCATATTGACCCAAAGAGAGTGAGTGCAGGTGAGTGGGGTGCATAGTGCAGTGGCTCCCAGGGTCTTTGGACTCTCCGCACTGCCGCCGTCCCTCACCAGGGGCGAGTGGGTGCGGCTGTATTCCAGCTGGAATAGGGGCTGCGTGTGACTCCTGGTTGGGCAGCACAGGCAACAGATCTCCCTGGGGCCCCCTTTCTCCCCCCGCCGCTCTGTAGCGGACGTGCATACCCGCAATGAAGGTGAGACTTTAGACCCCTGCCTCACCGTCCTGTTTAGGATGATGAGAGATAAAACCGTGGCCACGTCCAGGCAGGTTATGCTAGACAAATTGACAAGGGTGCTGTCACAAGGGGCCAGTGAGGATGGCGTGGTGCTTTGTGACGGGGGGGGGGGGGGAAAGAGTATTGGAGTTCCTGCTGTGGAAAGAGGAGCACGGAATTCCACAGATGTCATAATAAAAGAGATACTGGACACTAGATAGGCCCTGGAGTCACAAGCCCAGCCCTGTTTCCACAAGCCGGATACACCGCTTCATCTAATGACCAATTAAATGTCTGTGTTAGGTAAGGACACAGTGTCGCTGCTACACGAGAGCAAATAATGTGCGGACAAGAGTCCAGAGGGGATCCAGATTTTACCTCTCATTAATTTCTCAACTTGTTCTTCTATGATAGACTAAAAAAATCCTAGAAAAGAGGTTGCGCCTGGTTGAGGTCCTAGAGATTCCCAATTTTTCTCCTCTAACGCTGATTCTGTTTTACATGTTGAATACATTTTTGAGATTTTTTCGTTAAAGAAGTCACTAACTTTCTCACAGTGGACTTTAGAGGGGGTAAGTGATTGTGAGAGACCAGTCGGGTTGGAAAGTTTTTTCACTATTCTAAAAACCTCCTTAGATGAGCTACTGTTTTCCTCGATCCTTTTTACAAATAAGCTTTCTTCGTTTGTTTGAGCACTTTGTGATAATTATGTAGCTCCTCATTATATAGTAGCCTAGCGTATGCATTTTTGGATTGTCTCCACCTATGTTCCAAGCATTTACACTTTCTCTTCAATGTTGTGAACTCAGACGAGCACCATAATTCTGAACGTGGATCTCTGGTTGGCTTAATCATTTTCCGAGTGGTACAATGGTCTAAAAGATTTGTAATTGCTATGTTTAAATTATGTACAATATTGGTAAGTGACCTCTCTTGCGCATGAACTGGTGGCAGGAAATTATTTACAAATGAGTCTGGATTTCAAAGGCTCCATGATCTTTGTATGCTCATTGAGGCTTGGAAGAGCTATTTTTCCCTTCTGGGAGGTTAAAAGAGAACGTAATCAAAAAGCAATCCGTCCATGTTAAAGGGTCAATCCCTAAGATGGTAATGGATTCAATATTAGAAAAAGATCAAGGGTGTGCCCCACAATGCGGGTGGATCCCCTGACCCACTGCTTGAGGTTCAAGATCTGCATATCATTTTCTAGTAGTTTGCACAGGGGTCCTCTGTATTTTCAAAGTGAACATTAAAATCACCAATGACTAAAAAGTAATTGTGTTTCAAGCATAGGGAAAAGAGCTGTGAGAGTAGTCTGGCGCTGAATTGGGGCTGATACGCTGCAGGTTTGTAAATCACCGCTCCCTCAAAAATTCTCTGCTTTTTGATAGAGACCTGATAAGCAAGTATCTCATTATCATCTAGCGGAACAGCATATTTTATAGACCATGTATAAGATTTTTAAAAAGAATGGCTGTCCCTTCTCCCGTACGGTCAGTCCTGTCACATTTTAACATTTTATAAACCATAGGTAATGTGACTCAGATGTCTGATTGAGTAGTGTTATTTAACCAGGTTCCTGTTATCAGGTTTAGTCTCTGAAATGATGTACCAAATTTCCAAACAATGCTTGGGTAGGGATCTTACATTGAAGTAGATACATTTTAATGGCAGTCCTAACGAGCGGCATTCTTCTGCTATATGCGGCTCCTTCACTGCCCAGCTTCCCACTTATAGTTAATGCACAAGAATGGTCCGTCAGTGCTGCTTGGTAGACCCAAAGCAGTACAAAGCAGTGCGTCATAATATCTTTTACAGGATGCATCACAAGATAACAAACAAGGAGAAAGAAAATGTTACTTACCTAGTAGCTATCTATTCGTAGCTTGTAGTACTGTAAATTCATATGCTCTAAAAACTCCTGCATCTAGTGTTGGGCCCAGATGTTTGCAAGTTCTTGTTCTAAAACGAAATTTTTGGTCCGGAGATTTCAGGCGAAATCTTCCTGAACCCACCAATGCACTACGCCAAAGACTCTATCTCAGGTTTTGTTTCTCCCCTCAATAGGATTAGTGGCATGGGACATTTGGGGCAATGGTGAGAAAAATCCACCCACTTTTATTGGAAGGGGCAAGGGCAGTACTATTGATTTTGTTCTTATTTCTAGGGACTTGGCATGCAACCATATCCATTATGGGGTAAATTCCCACCCCCACAGCGACCATAACCCTACTATAGTAAGCCTTCGTGTCTCCTCTTGTTATGACACACATGGTAAGATCATGCCCGCAGTTAACAATCAACCAAATAAGGAGGTTTGTCTAAATTGAGGGTCAATAGATCCACATAACTTTTTTAACACCTTGGTTGTGGAAGCTTCTAATCAGATCACCAGTTGTCTCTCCACAGTGGATGATGTGCCCAAAATTCGAATTTATGAAAACCTGTGAAATTATATCCTGCAGGCTTGTATCGATTAAATCCCTCAAAGAGCAATCCGTGCATCCATGGTTTAGTTCTGAATGCACCAGAGCACTTAAAGCCCTAAAACAGGCCACTAATAAAATGCCACATAAGAGAAGCACAACATAAATATAAGCTAGCCCTGCAACAAAGGAAACAGGACATCCGAGCTAAAGCCTGGGAGAATCTAAATGAAGCAGCCGATTTGAAAGATACCACACTCTTTCTGGCATGTAGTCAACCAACCTTTTTTGTCGAACAACCAAGCTTCTAGCTTTGAGTGCCATGTCCCTGAGGCCGACTGGATCGCTCACTTTCCTTCTATTTTAATCCATTTGGTAGGAGCTCAAATGAAAATACACCTGATCGCCACCCCATCGAGGAGTGTAGCTAATCGATCTTGTAGACTTAGCCGAAGTCAAAAAAGCTATTATGAGTGCTGCAAGTGGAAAATCCCCTGGTCAAGACGGGGTTCCAATTGATATTTTTAAAAATATTGTGGAATTCTAGGCTCTACTTTTCCCAAACGTATTGAGGGTTGCAGTGAAAGGCGGCCTTATAGATTCAAGGAGTAAAGCCATCATTGTACCCATCTGTAAGTAAGGGGATCGCAACTGCCCAGCATGTTATCGCCCAATCTCGTTGATCGATTCCACGGTAAAGATCCTCGGGAGGGTAATCCTGGGCAAATTAGAAGACTAGGCAGAGGCTACCTCTTTTTTCTGCCCTGCCCAGTATGGCTTTCGACAAGATTTAAAACATATGTTAAACTAACTCTCATCATAGGTAAATATGTCAAAGCCAGGAGAGGGGCCATACAAATGGCACTCATGGACCACTCCTGTGATTTTGACCTTGCAGATAGGGGCATATTATGGGACCTAATAGAGCAGGCTGGTATTGATCCCCCTCCTGTGTATCTGGTACAACGCTTACATTGGGACTCCACAATGAGGGTGTGCTTTACAAGGAATGGGGACTGTACAGCCCCAATAAAGATGACTAGAGGGGAGAGACAGGGTTGCATATTGGCGCCTTTTCTTTTATTATTAAACATTAATTCCATAGACACCACTGTAAGGGCTTGCAATGATTATGTCCCTAGGACTGGTATGCAGGCAGTCCCAGTGCTGCTCTATACGGATGACGCTGTTCTCTTAGGGCTGACCGCAAATGCCCTCTAAAAGCTTCTGAATGAGTTTAACGATTTTATGCTGAGATGAAAACTTAAGGTAAATCAGTCAAAATCTTCTATTATGACCTGTGGTCCAAAACACACCAAGTCAAAAACATTTTATATAGGAGGGACACAAATTGAAAACGTTCCCTTTTTAAGTTTCCTTTGCATCTTGTTGTCGGCAAATGGATTGTAGGACAGGCTTTCTACTTAAAGGGCACAAAAGATATGCGAAGCAGAAGATACAATATTCAGATTTGCAAAAAGGCTAGGCCACAACCCTGTCCATAAAATGGTCTAACTTTATAAAAGCAAGTGCCTATCAGTGGGCACTATGGAGCCGGAGTCTGTGGCTGTACTGCCTGCACAAAACTTCAAGTAGTCGAAAGTAGGTTTGTGTTCAGGCTTCTGGCCATTCCTAAATCCTTCTCAAGTCTTTATGCACATCTGGAATTGGATATAGGGTTCACTGAGGACTGGATCTCTATGGCACCTCTTTTATTATGGATAAAGCTATGGAGCTCCCTGAATCCAGACATTTTGAGATGGGTATTGCTAGATTGTCTAAAATTAGACAACATGACTGCAATGCCATGGTTGGCTTATGTGCGAAACACCTTTCATAGCCTGGGGTACAGTCATCTTTTTGAGTCACAGCACAGAATAACCCCTGATCTTAAAATGGAAGTCAAATGGAGCTATAAAACTTACAAAGAGGGAATTAGACAAGAAAAATCCCTTGATATGCCTACAGTTACAAGTTATATGCAGATATTTACATCATCTGATATGGAGCCTTACCTGAATTGGATAGCAAATCCAGAGTATAGATTTTATCTCACTAGATTGAGACTAAACACAGTTCATTTCTTTGTGTCTTTCCCACTTGTAGGCTCCTGGTTTCCTTCCCTCCATGTCGCCCCAGTGACTGTGTTACTACCCTATCCACCGCACATTTTATGCTCTTTTGTACTTCACATTACTCTTTTAGATTGCGCTTTTTACGTCCCGCTCTACTGCATAAGCACCTTAATTCTAATAAAGAATCTGATCTATCTGCAAAGGTTACAATCATGTGATGTTTGCACTGCTATTCTTAGCTATATCATTGCTGCTATCAAATTGAGAAGAACCAATGCACTTTAAAGGGTATTTGTTTTATGATGCTTTTTAAGTGTTATTTATATTTCTGAAGATATACATGTTTTATTCTGTGCTTTTATGATCCAACAATGACCGAATAAAGATGATTTTGATTTGGGTAAGTGGAGTAAGCAAAGTACGACAGCAACTCTGTGCGGGTACATTGCAATGGAGTATATAAGTTGAAAGAAAAACATCTAAAGCATGAGTTCACATTCGGAAAGGGGGTAGGGCACCTGTAAATCTATGCAACTTCATTCTACAAACTAATAGTTATGGCAGAAGAAACATTTTCCGTTTGTATCATGTGCTGCTGTAGATCACATGCTCTACATAAACTATAAAGCAACCAACTTTCCCAAGACGCTGACTAGTGGGTAGATGAGGTAGATGTTTGAAATAAGGTTGTAAGTATAGTTTGCCCAACTTCACCTACCAGGCTTGAATTTCCACGCAATAATGCCTATTGAAAGTGTGTTATGTTGACCTAAGTATCAGCTCCACATATATTCGCTAATGGCATGGTACCTAGAAAGGTCACTGTAGCTCCTTTTTTGTAGAATGTGCTCTCAGCACAAATGCATTTCCTTTTGCCTCTGCATTACATACATGAATGCATTTAACTATCCATCTCGAGGTCCGACTTAGAAAACAGAATTTCCCAGGTGGGGTTTTGCAAATGCAACGAAACATAGCTTTGTCTTGCAAACTAATTTTGTTCTGTCATTTTAAAACATCAGAGCTCTTAACATTGAATGCATGCAGTGATCTTTCTGCCACTGTTAGTCGGTGTAGGAAAACGATTGGCAACTCAATGGACTGATTTACATGAAAAGGAGATGCAACTTTTTGAAGGATTCATGTGTTTGTCCTCAATATAACTCTAGCCCTGAACCTGGATGACAGGTTCCTGTATTGGTAATGCCTACAATTCACTACCCTCCACAAGGAAGTGATTGAAGCAAGGAAAGCTACTTTCCTGAAAGCTATTACATAGCACAAGAGCGTAGTTGCTTCAACGGAGGTCCCATGACTCCTAGTGAACATGACATTGAGGTGCCATGTGAGAGTCTGTGATGTTCTTGAAGGAATTGCTAATTTAAGTTCCTCCATTAATGCTTAAATGACTGGAATCTTAATCTTGAATGCAACCAGCTACTGCTGCTAAATGTAGGCCAACAGATGTGTATGCTATACTAACAATGCCTTCTGAAGTTGCAGCAAATAACAAATGCTGTCTAGCACTAATTTCTTAAATGGCTTAATTTGTTTGTTTATGCAGTAATGAACAAAACATGTAAGAGAATTCTGACACTTTACTGTATAAAATGAACATGTGGTAGGCCTGCGCGCTTCATGCAGGATTATTGAACACTGCTCTAGTAGTTTACAGTACCCAATGCCCATGAGCTCAGATGTCAAATCGCTAGGTTTATCACCTTGAGTATGGGATGCCTTAGTTGAACTTAATGCTGAAATGAAGATTTGGCCTGATGGGCAGCTTTTTGTGTGGGTGAACAGAAATTTCCAGAAGCACAGTAAACCAGAACTGTCTTGCCCATGTTGGTGCTGTTAGAGTAAGAATAATTGATGTTAGATTACGTTTATACACTGCATATGGAAGCAGAGTTAGAGGATTAAAACTGTTAGCAAATATCCATGACTAACTCACCATAGTGGATTGCCCAGGGACTGCGGATGCCGTTATCAAGAGGCATTGCTTAGACCCTATGCATTTTCTGCAGTGGTGAGCAGGTCAACTGTGGCTGTCCCTATTTTTTTGAAGTAATGTTGAAGTACTTGGGGGGGTCATCTCCCATTTGTGTACTTATTGATTCGTGCTGCTTGGTAGGTCCTCAAAGTTGTTGTCCAACCCTGGCAGATGACCCATTAAGAGCTGGATCTGACAGCAAAGAACAAGTAACTTGCATTGGGCAATACTCTTTGTAGCAATACTATTTCTGGTGGATACGCTATCTAATCGCAGATTACTCATATTGTGAATATTTCCTGGGTGTCAGAATGAATCCAGAAAACTTAAAATAAGTTCTCCTGTGCGCTGATAGGTAGCATTGTGCAGCCCCACGTTGATGTTGCGTAGCTTAGTCGGTGTTAGGGGGTGTGAATCTCACATTTCCCAACTAAAAAAGTGGAAAACACCAACAAACACATAGCAGACCCAACTCTGGGTCCCTAGACCCAACTACCAAGTCAGGAACACATTTATTTGGGGGAGGGTGTCAAATCGCAACCACCCTCCCAGAAGCTACGACCCTGTCCACTCTGGCAGTGACGATGGAGTCATGTATAAGCACCACTCATATGGGCTGACATCAGTTTCTTCGATAGACATGTCCTCAGTCCTCAAACAAAGAGCCCATCAGCAAATTGGTATGATCAGAGTGTATATATGTAGATAGGGGCTTTTCAGATGGAAAATAGTCTATTCCGCAATAGTGCTTCATGAATGTGTGTACTATGCCCATGTAGTAGCCTGACAGATATCCAGGCCAGGCACTCTGAGTGCCACCACAGTAGTAGCAGCTTTGACTCATGTGGAATGAGCCCTTAATCGTTCAGGTGGCTGCTTCTTAGCTAGCGTGTAGCAGAGTTTAATGCAGAGAACTATCCACCTGGAGATGGTTCTTTTCTACACTGCCTTACCTTTCCTTGCTCGTCCACCGATGGCCTTTGGTACGGTCAATGTAGAAACTGAGGGCTCTCTTGGGTTACCAAGCGATGGAGTCTCTCCTCTTTTGAGAGGTGAGGTAGGGCAAAGAAAGCCAGAAGGGCAACAGCCTGCCTGACATGAAAAGGTGTTACTACTTTCAGCAGGAATGCAGCTTAAGTCCTCAGCAACAGTTTGTCTGAGAAAAGGGTTGTACAAGGCAGATGGACCAAAAGGACCTGCAGCTCGGTTATGCGATGATCTGAAGTTATCGGCGCCAAAACAATCATTTTGGTGGTCAAAAGGCATGGTGGGAAACTGTGAATTGGCTCAGAGAAGGGGTGGAAATCAAAAAAGTGAGAGAGAACCAGATTCAAGTCGTACTGAGGCATTACAAAGTGCTTTGATGGGAACATATGTTTTAAATCTTTAGGAAACCTCGTCACAATCAAAGCTGATCCAGCAATTGTAAAATATTTTTAAAAAAGGCTGAAACTGCTGACAAATAGCCTTTAACAGTGGCCAGTGCAAGTCTTTGGTGGCCAAAAGTTAAAACAAAGAACAAACTACAGTTTGGCCTGTAATGGGTCCATCTGGCGGTTGCAACACTAAGCTGTAAACATGTACCAGCACACACCGACTTCATGGAATGGCACCCAGTCGCTGGGAAGGAGGAAGGAGGAAGGAGGCAGGAGGAAGGAGAGAGAGAGAGATAGAGATAGAGATAGAGATAGAGAGAGAGAGAGAGAGAGAGAGAGAGAGAGAGAGAGAGAGAGAGAGAGAGAGAGAGAGAGAGAGAGAGAGAGATCAATGGAATCATGTGGCACCGTTTGATCTCCACTCACACACTGAGGTACAGATCGCACAGACACAGGTGCAACACCTTGCCCTGCTGCTGCAATAGAAGAATCCTCCTGAAGCAGCAGTTTGATCCAGGATCAAATGCTCATGCCCAGGAGTTCTGGGTACCACACTCTCCTGGCCCAGTCCAGAGCCACAAGAATGACTTGGGCTCAGCCAGTCCTGAACTTTTTGAGAAGTCAAGCCAGGAGGGGCAGGAGCGGAAAGGCATATAGGAGACTCAAACTCCACTCTAGACAGAATGCGTCTCCAAGAGGACACTTTCTTGGGAACTCCAGCACGCAAACTGTTATCAGCGCCAAAACAATCATTTTGATGGTCAAAAGGCATGGTGGGAAACTATGAATTGGCTCAGAGAAGGGGTGGATATCAAAATGTGAGAGAGAACCAGATTCAAATTGTACTGAGGCATTACAAAGTGCTTTGATGGGAACATATGTTTTAAATCTTTAGGAAACCTCGTCACTATCAAAGCTGATCCAGCAATTGTAAAAACATTTAAAAAGAGGCTGAAAGTGCTGACAAATAGCCTTTAACAGTGGCAAGGGCAAGTCTTTGGTGGCCAAAAGTTAAAACAAGAACAAACTACAGTATGGCATGTAATGGGTCCATCTGGGGGTTGCAACACCAAGCTGTAAACATGTCCCAGCACACACCGACTTCATGGAATGGCACCCAACCACTGGTATGACATCAACAACTGAGAGAGAGAGAGAGAGAGAGATCAAAGGAATCATGTGCCACCGTTTGATCTCCACTCACGAATTGAAGTACAGATTGCACAGACCCAGGTGCAACACCTTGCCCTGCTGCTGCAATAGAAGATCCTCCTGAAGCAGCAGTTCAGGATCAGATGCTCATGCCCAGGAGTTCTGGGTACCACACTCTCCTGGCCCAGTCCAGAGCCATGAGGATGACTTGGGCTCAGCCAGTCCTGAACTATTTGAGAAGTCAAGCCAGGAGAGGCAGAAGCGAAAAGGCATAAAGGAGACTCAAACTCCACTCTAGGCGGAATGCGTCTCCAAGAGGACACTTTCTTGGGAACTGTTGATATTGCGCATTCTCCGCAATGCCAAAAAGAGATTGAACCAAGGTTCTCCCCATTGCTGAAAGACACCCTGCACCACCTCTGGATGTAGCTGGCTTTTGTGATAAGCTAAGCAGCAGCAGCCGCTGAGTTTGTCCATGCAGGCATTTATAGATCTCACCAGATGGTGCACACCCAGAGAAATGCCCTGCTGCCAAGTCAGCCATTTTCGGAGGCACAAAGCTTCCTGGCACAGGACCGAAGACCCCACCTTGCTTGTTGCAGCACAACATGGAAGTGATGTTGTCTGTGAAAACCAGTACTAGATTCCCTTTGACAATTGGCAGGAAAGTCTATAAGGCCAACAGGATCACCCTCAACTCAAATATACTGATGTAAAGTCAGGTTTATGCCAGAGAGGAGTGTTCCCTGATCTCCACCTCTCCAACATGGCTTCCCAAATGCAGCAGTGATGCATCATCAAAACTATCAGCTCTCAATAGGGTAAAGAGAGCAGTCTGCTGTTGTCCCAATCGAGATCAAACAGCCACCACTGCAGATCTCATTAGCATCCTCATCCAACACCTGGATAAAATTTGATAGGTTCTCCTGTTCCTGCGCCACTAGGACTTTAGACCCCATTGAAGAGCTGGTATGTGCCACCTGGCATGTGGATCAGCAGGATGCAGGAGGTCTAGAGTCCTAGTAGCCTCAATCATTCTCACTGAAATCCAAGACAGAGGCTGAAACAGCTAGATCACATCCAGAATGTCCTGGACTAGCCGCTCAGGGGTAACGGCATGAAAATGTACCATATCCAGGATAGCTATGGTGATTGGGAGCATCCGTGAAGGAGATGGGTGTGACATCAGCATGTTGATAGTGAACCCTAATGGTGTTAGAAGGTTTGCCTTCATCTGAAGGTGCTCCACGAATGCCTGGGATGAGCATTCCTTTAAACAGCCAGTTGTAGAGGTAGGAAAAACTAGAACCCTGACCTCTGAAGATGTGCTGCAATTACTGCCATCACTTTCGTGAACACCCAAGGAGCACCGCTGAGGTCAAAAGGGAGGACCAGAAACTTAAAACAATCCTGGCATACTGTGAACCATGGGTAACACCTAATGGTCTGCAAGACAGGAATGTGGAAATATGCGTCCTACAGGTCCAATGCTACGATCCAGTCTCCAAGATCCAAGGCAGACAAAACGTGGATAAATGTAAGCATCTTCAACTTGTCCTTTCGCAGAAAGGTGTTGAGAGGGCAGAGGTCCAAGGTAGGACAGAGGCCTCTGTCCTTCTTCGGTATACGGAAGTAGCAGGAGTAACACCCTGTTCCTGCTTCCAAATCTGAAAACCTCTCTATGGCTCTTTAAAGCAAAAATAGTGTACTGACTGGATGTTACGTTAATATATTCCTGTAAAGCATTCATCCACCAAAAAGGCGTCTTGGCACTGGGTCTAAGGGAGTGTCACATCCCAGGCGAAGAATAGAAACCTAATCAAAGGACAACAGAGAATAACCAGGTTTCTAGGAGCTTTCTGAAGCTGAGCAGGTTAGTCTGCGCTCTCAGGTTGTCAAGTATTGTAGGAAAAGATTTTTCCTCCCCAGCGAGCTGTCTTCATCCTGGGAACCACAACCTTGCATTGAAGGTTGTGCGAAGGAATGTACCAATTGAACTTCGACTGAAGGGAGAGAGGGGCATCCTTGTGGAGGTTCTTATTTGGCAAGCACAGAGCTTTAAATTGTATCCACACTCTAATGGGTAGCCAATGGGGACTGCAAATGCTCTGAGAGATGGGGCTAAACTTAGGGAGATTCAATAGGATACGGCCAGCTGCAATTTGCAGCATTTGGAGTTTTTTAAGAATATTCTGGTGTGAGCTCACATATAATATGTTACGGTAATCCAACCTTGAGATAACTAGGGCCAAGAATACTGTTTTCTTAAACTCCAGAGGAAGAAATAGGAGGATTTTAAAAAAAAACTTTTAAGGTAAAAAAGCAGGCAGAGGCAACCTGATTTACATGGTCAGAGAGAACCAACTTGGTGTTAAAAATGACTCCTAGATTCCTGACTTTGTGGACTGGTACTGGGGGGGGGGGAAGTCCAGCTGTGAGGGCCCATAAGCTGAACTCCAACAGGAAGTATCATTGCCTAAAAGCATTACCTTTCAGAATTTATTTTTAGGCAGTTATTCTGCATCCATTCTATCACGTTCCTTGTGCAAAGATTAAATCTACAGGCAACTATCTCAGGGTTCAAAGAGAGAGACCATGATCTGGGTCTCATTTACATAAGAGAGGACTGCAAAGCCATGGGATCTAATCAGCACAATGAGGGATGTGATGCAAATATTAAAGAGGGTTGGACTTAGCGAGGACCCTTGGGGACCCCACACGGCAGTGTAAATGGATCAGAGGAAAAGTGACCAAGAGTCACCACCTAGTCTCGATTAGACACAAATGACTTTAGTAGGTTTAGGGCTTGGTCTGAAAAACAAATCTGTGTGAGACAGTTGACCAAAAAAACGTGATCAAAGATGTCGAAGGCAGCCGAAAGCTCTATCAAAATTAAGGTTGCTTTTCCACAGTTGTCAACAATGGCCCTGATTTCCTCTGTCGCCTCAAGCAGAGCCGATTCTGTGAAGTAGTTTGATCTGAAGCAGTGTTGCACTGGATCAAGAATAGTTCTTGAATCCATAAAGGTAATTTTCTCCAAATGTAGGCATTTTCCAGGACCTTTGATGGAAGTGGAAGCCGGGAGATTTGCCTATAGTTTTTTACCTCAAGAGGGTCAGGAAGCACTTTTTGAAGAATGGGTAATATGGATGCTTTCTTCCAAGCTAAGGGAAAGCAGCCTGAGTCAAGAAGTTTGTTTAAAAGAGTTGTAATCTGTGCTGTTATGGTATTAACAACAGGGCGCCAGACCCAAGGAGGACATGGGTCTGATGGGGCAGCAACTTGGCTTTTTGAATCAATTTGGTTACGCTATCCTCTGACAGAGGTGTAAAAGTGGTAAACAAAGCCGGTCCTTGCACTGTTATAGTGGGGACGAACCCTCAGATGACTTTTTAAATAATAGCTAAGACAACAAATTAGCTGAAGATGTTTAGATAAAACAAATCAGCTAATTTATCACAGAATGGTTGATCAAGGGTCGTAGTAATTTTAGAGCTGAACAAATGGTGTAGGTACTTTGTGAGCATAAGGTTTGATTCTTGGAGTATTTAAAACAAAAGTGATCGCCGGTGATCAGTGCAGGCAAGAGAGATAATCTCCTTTATGGCTAAAATAGGATCATTGGTAAAACTACAGTCACGCGTATAGCCCACTTTGTAAGTACATGATTTAACCAGTTGATTCATCTCTAGCATAAATTGCACAACACCACGAACAGGTTAAGCTGTGTTTTTCTCAATCCTAGTCTTATCATTGAATGGTGATCCCATCCAGCACATCCAAAGTTTCCCAGCTCAGTCATGCTTGCCCAGTCTTGTTCTCAGTAAGAACAAAATGCAGCAGAAGGATATAAAGGAGGCCACATTTACTTGGAAATGAATGATCAGTGAAGGCTTTCAAAGAAGAGCCACAATGTGTTTGGAAGCAACAGGGTGAAGGGAAAATCTCACTACCAACTTCTACCAACGTGTGTCATTCATTCCTGGTATATGAGGGGAAACAGAGGGGAAACAGAGAAGAAATAGTGGAATAATCTGGGGAAAATGCAGACATGTTTTAAAGAGATACTGAAATAGGACAGTGTGTGGGAAAGGTAGCTGGTCAGTTAAACTGAATGTGAGGAAATACAGGTGGATTAACCAGGTTCTAATGCTGTTGAGAATATCCTAATGATGTAATAGAACTGAGTACAGCACTTAATAATGTAGTACTGGTAACAGCTGCAAGGTGTAGATATGCTTCAAACCTTGATGACAGTTCCACAGGTTTCGAGCCTGTACTCCTCCCACTGTCTCAGCTGACTCTTCTGACACATTATGCCACTACTTGGCCTACATTCCGCCCAGTTTTAACTAACATACTAATGCCAAACTTCCTGAGGCTATATTACCAAAGTACCCCAGTGGCGCAACGGGCGCTTGCTCCTGCTTTGCACCTGCCAGGGGCACTTTGGTATTACAGAAGGGGCTGCAGACGTTTGTGCTTCTCCTTCTGTAATACCAATACCTTTGGTGCACATAAAGAGCTAGCGCTATCATCAGAGGGTGTCCTCTCATTTGCATGGGGGCGTGATCCCATGCAAATGAGGGAATACCTTTGCCTGGGCAACCGCGCCGTATTATAGGTGTGGGCGCAGAAGCAAAGAAGCTGTCAGGATGCGCAATGTCTGCGTGCCACCTGATTGGAGCCGCTGGAGGATGGACCCTCCTGACATCCGCTTGCAGGCCGGTGCAGTCACTCACTGCACCCGTCTGCAAGGGGATCTCTAATCCCCTTTAAAAGTGCAGGCGGGTTCCCACCTGCACTGTGAAACAGGGAGCAGCTTCAAAGCAGCCTCTCTATTTTTCTCATGAATGCGCAGCCCTGGGGGCAGCGGATTCATCTTAATACGGCGCATTTTCCTTGATCGCGCCCGGCACACCTTTTAAAAGATGCGCCTACTGCAATCAAGGAAAATGCGCCGTATGTATAATACAGCCCCTGGGGGTGTAGCCCTGCCTATTTGGGATGATGATGTGCCCTTGAGGCGGGTGCTTTGAAGCTAGCTCTAGGTCCTTGATGGGCATCGGTCACAAGTTCCTCAGTGGAGACGAGGAGGGAACACCTGCATGGGTAATATCAGCTATCTGGAAAATTCGGTGTTTGGTAAGAGCAAAGGCAAGGCAGTGTGTGTCACAATGATGAACATTTATATATATGCACATCATCATATTCAGGTGAATGCTTATGCCTAGGAGGGCAGACATAGCTCGTCCACAAGAAACCTAAGAAATCTTTGGTGCAGGAAGAGGGCCCTTCACAAATGTCCTCTTCAACATAGGTCTTCATTGTTCCTGGTTATTCCTGTGGAGATCTCAGAACCCTATTACCGTCGAATGTTGTAGATTAGAATATTTTGTCCAGACTACTGCACCTGAACACTGCAGCTTCCCCCACTGCTCCTCCTAGCTACCTTTTGCCTTTGAAGACAGTCTCCTGTGAATCACAATAATTGCTTCGTCCTCAACTCTCTTCACCTGGAATTCCTTATATTTGGCCTCCTTCAACATCATTGTTTTTCCTAACTGCACAATTGAGCCTGGAATCTGTTGTTACATATACTAAACAGGATTATTCTCTGTTCAATATCAAACGGCAATGAGGCCTGGAAAGTGGTTCTTTAATTCCACAATACTCAGCATCGTTACTACATCCCTGAAACCCAGCCCGGATACTTAAATATGTTTAAAATTTTGAACATATCAAACTTCAAGTTAACAATGCTTTACCAAGAAAGAATGTACGAATGGAGGAGAGGACTGAGGCCGGACTTGGGTGCTGGGGCACTATTCCTTGAGGAGTGTAGGGAGGGGGGGCGAAGACGGTACCACAAAATAGAGAGAAGGACAAAAAGCTCACATTAACCACTACCCATTTAAAAAAAGGTTATGGCAAAGTGGGTGTAGAAGTAAAGCTCCTGGAAAATATGCCACGGAACACTCCCTAGAGCCTCAATCATTCATTGTGAAGTTCAAGTGAAGATAATTAATTTGAAGACCATTATTTCTACATTCTGATTTGTAACCTGCCCAACTCGCCAAGATTAAAATGGAGTTGGTGCGTTGTTCTCACCTTTCAGATTTACTCTGTTGACATTCCAACCCTCAAGGTGGTCTCTCTACTTACAAATTGGTGTGGTAAGTCTATGCACCACTGCTAATACTCTTCCAGTTTAATCTCATAATTGGAGATTTTTGTACATTTTTCCATGCCTCGAATTCTAATCTACCTTCTAACACTCACCCTTGGTGTGGGAGTGTTTAGCTTCATTTGGAATTGGCTCTCCTCCATTGTTGTCTGCTCGTCCTGAGGAAGACCTGCTGTGACGCTTCCCTAATTGCGCATATTCAGGGTCAAAAGGTCGGCGTTTATTTTCAGCCTATGTCCATCAGGTCTCCTAGACCCAAGAATTAGAAAGTTCAAATAGGGGTCACTCGAGATCATGTGTTAAAATTGGAAAGGACAGACTCCCCCTAGCTGTAATTTTTATATATTGTGTACATATTTGTATGTTTTATTTCACTAGGTCACATATGTCACCTTGCTTCACTTTATTCACTTCATTTTCATGTCTCTAATGTCATTTGATGTTATTGACAGCCATACATGATATAAAGAGTCAAAACGAGTTTCATACCAAGAATCAATTTCATCTGTGTGTTCCATCCGAAGACTATAAAGAAATGTATTAGACTATCTTGCCTGATTAATATTTTATAGGCTCAAAGCATTTGTTCTATCCCAAAAAAAGCACTTGTAGATTACATTATGAATGCCCAGGTTCTAAGGACATAGAGTTACCCCATTGAATCTTCTAGACTACTTTGAAAACACTGCATCACTGGTAAGTGCCATCACTGTCGATAAGGCCATTGCTGAAAGCATCAATATAGAAGGCAATGCTATACCTACTTGGATGCAAGGGCCAAGGTGATGTGGAGAACAACGTACCCATGATCATTTGGTGTGATTACCTCAGTTTCTACCTTGAGTGTGGAGACTTATCACAAGTACAAGAAATCACCAAACGCACTAGATGTCAATGTACAGCAGAGCAAACATCCATGACTGCTAAAGAATTTAAAGAGTAAAAGCAAACTCTTGAAGGTAATAATCTTAAAACAGTGTAATTTCATGCCTTCACCACACTAGGGCGCAAACTCCACATTCCCCATCCCTTACATTGCCTCATTGATTGACTCGTTAAAATAAAATTCCATTAGCAACTACTGCAGCATGTAGGTTTTGGGTGGTGTGCTAAGCACGGTCCCCCCAAAAAAACAATGGACGTTCTTCTACTTAAGTAACACAACTTAACACCTTCACACACCAAAGGCCAGTTCCAAGATGCAACTGTAATCCACTGGAAAATGTGTCTGTGGTAGTTCAATTTATGTTACAAAACCGGTCAAATGGAATTCATCATCTTCAACTTGTAGAGCCTGACTGCTCATTAGAACTCAACAATACCATTCATCTCCCTAGAAAGCGGTTCAATATCCCATAATATAATTCCATACAATACAATATTTAACAGTTAGAAGTATTTGCTGAAGAGGTTTTTAAATTCCACCAACCAAGTGCATCCGATTTAAATCTGTAGGCATCCTGGGCAAGAAAATAAAGCATATTAAATAAAAGTAGCAAATATTTTGAATGCACTAATTGAGTTTAAAAATCTGCAAAGTACATAACAAATACGAAATTTAATATTTTTCAGGGTAGAATTATACAGAATAAGGGATTCAAAAGCATAAATATTCAATGAAATCATATAAACCACTTTAACTTACCAAGTGCTTCAAATATAAACTGGCTACGGGTTAGTGCTAACGGAGGTTGCACACAAATTGTTAAGAGGGTTCTCTGAACGGCCAATCTACTCCTAACAGTCACCTGTGGAAAGTGGAAAACAGTAAATTAACTTGGGTCCAAAAAAGACATAGAGAAGAGTGCATGAGTTGCGAAAAGAACACAATGTAACTCAAGCGCTTAATTGAAAGTAGGACTCGTTACAACACATCAATGAAGCACACAAATATGACCGGCCTAAGGCCCCCGAGAAGCCAGCAGTAATCCTGAAGAACAAGTTGCTTTGCTTCAGTAATGTTTTTTTGGTGGATTCTTTAGCTCACTACAGATTCCGCACCTTTAAAATACCCCAAGGTGCCAGACTGGCTCAGGAAACTTTTACACAGCAGTGTCCCCACTTTCTGATAGATGCACTGTGTGGCTCCACTTTGACTTTATTGAGTCCAGAAGGGGTAAAGGGATCTGTAATCCACCCCTGCGCACTGACATCTTTCTTGACTCTCTCAGTGCCCTTGGACGCAGAGCCGAAAATTGAGGAATCTGCAGTTAGATAGACTATCCACAGGAAGAGCTGTATCAAACATAAGTAACTTGTTCCTCTGACGGATATATCTAAGCACAGATTGCTCACTTTTAGACTAAGTGCCAAAGCAGTACCTCTCAAAGGGGAAGTCTCTGGGTGGGCTCAGACTAAAAAGTATTGCAACACAGAATGGACAACATGTCCTTCTGATTTTGTGGAGGGAAGCCTCATTGCCAAAATGACTTGAATGACCTCGGGATTCGGCTCAAAGAAGGTCCACAGTTGCAATCAATCTCCTAGCATGGAGATGCAAAGTGTGCGGGCCCAGTTGCAACATCCTGCCCTGCTGCTAAAACACAAGATCCTCTAGAAGCAGCAGCTTGTTGAGAGGAAAGGAGTTCCTGTTACAACACTCCGCTGGCCCAAAGCAGTGCCACTAGGATAATTTGGGCCTGGACTTTCCTGATCTTCTTGAGAACTTGGGGCAGAAGAGGTAGTTGTCAGGAAATCGATAGCCAGCACCCTGAACTACTCACCCAGACAGAGTAGACTACATTTTTCCCTGCATCCCCGCTGGTTGTTCGAACGGTTGCATTCTAGGTTGTTCCTCCAAAGGCTAATGCACAGACGACTCTCTTGTACAGGACTTCCTACCTCTCAAGATGGCAGCCGCCATGTGGACCAGGGTCAGCGTTCTAGTCTTCCGCATAGCCCATGCACTTGGTGTTTTTCTCCTGCGCGTGTGCCTTTCACACCGTGCACTTCAACGATCAAGGACTCACCTTCTAGTGCCAAAATATTCCACAGGAGCAGATGATGGTTCCCAAATTCCTGCCTGCGTTTGTCTGCACAGTCCTCAAAAAGATCTGCACCAAACACCCACATGGGGGAAAGGGGAATGGAAGAAAAAGCGAGACTGCCAGGAATCCTGCCTGCACCTCCTTCACGAATCTTGAATGAAATGGTGAAATGTTCGTGTTGTTTTGGTAGTACCGCAAGCAACCTGCAGTCAAATAAATAATCGCTTATTGATATTATAGAAAAACTCTACCAAATCATTTAGAATATTCATCATGCTTGAAAACCTGCTCTTATAAAATATCGAAGAAATTCTCATGGAATGCTAGAGTTAAGTTCTTGTTATACTTGAAAACTTGCTCTTATAAATGTTGAAGAAATTCTAAGCTTTGAGTAACACAAAGAATTCTTATTTCGGATATAAGAATTGAACTGTTCATGAATTTGGCTTTTATTAAGTTGCGAGAGTTAAATACATCAAACTCTCTTTTTTCCAGGAATTCGAGATTATAGGATTTCTGAATACTAGGGTGAAGTATGTAAGCAGAGGAAACTTAAAAAGCTCAATAGAATTTAATTCTTACTGTCGTTTTCTTGGAAAGATGAGAGAGAAGACATCCAATCTCAGGAATCCGTTGAAAGACTGATCCGAGGCTCAGAATGCTATGAGACACTAGTCTCCAATAAAGGGTGGATCTCCCTTGGTGTGCACACCACTCACCAAAAAGGGCGGGCCCAAAAACTAAGATACAAATTCTCCTCAGAGCAAGTGCGACGCTGGAACGCTGTTCTCTCGTTCAAGAGTTCAGTTGAAGTATGCGGTTTGAAAGGCACAAGCGCAGGAGAAAAAACACCAAGCGCGAGGGCAATGAGGGAAGACTAGAGCGCTGACTCTGGTCCACATGGTGGCTGCCATCTTGAGAGGTAGGAAGTCCTGTATAAGAGAGTCTGTGCATTAGATTTTGGAGGAACAACCTAGAATGCAAACATTGGAACAACCAGCGGGTATACAGGGAAAAATGTTGTCTCCTCTATCTGGGCGAGTAGTTCAGGATGCTGGCTATCGATTTCCTGACAGTAGTGGCCGGAAGGCATACAGGAGTCCTGAGCTCCATTCAATGCTGACGGCCTCTCCGAACAAGAGCTGCTTTGGAAATTCCAGCAAACAGAAGTGCTGATATTCTTCGGTCCTGGTAGAGGTGAAAAGTTCTAGTCAGGGTTCATCCCACTCCTGTTAGAAAGCCGGCTGAGTTAATCCACCATAGAATTTAAATATCCCACCAAGTGGTTCACCACCAGAGAAATCCCTTGGCAGTTCAGCCACTTCCAGAGGTGAAAAGCCTCCTGGCACAAGGCCTCAGACTCCACCCTGCTTTTTGTAGTACCACAAGGTGGTGTCCTTGAGCATCTGCATCAGCTTCCCTCTGCTGGCGGGCAGGTAGACCCTCAAATGAATCACCCTAAAACTCAACAAGTTGATGTGGAGTTGAGTCTCCACCAGAGACCTCTAATCACCACCTCTCTCAGATGGCCTTCCAACACAGCTGTAATGCATTTGTGACCACCATCAGCTCTGGATAGGGTAATGAGAGGCCCCTGCCACTGACTCTATTGCAGTCCAGAAGCCACCTCAGCAGTCTCCTCCAAAATCTGGATACAATCGGACAGATCTCCTGATGTTGTGTCCACTGGTAGTTTAGGTTCTACTGCAGAGCTTGTATGTGCCATATGGCATGCGTCACTAACAGGATACAGGAGCCCAACAATCCCAGTAGCCTAAGAGTCATCTGCAATGAGTACCAGGACAGAGGCTGAAACATCTGAATCATAGCCCAAAAGTCCAAATGTTCCTGGGGAAAGGTATGAAACTACCCTGGCTTCAGAATGGCTGTAATAAAAGGGAGCATCTTAGAAGGAGTCAGTTGTGACTTTGGCTCGTTGAAAATGAACCTCAACAATGTTAGGAGGTTAAACATTTTCTGGAGGTAGTTGTTGACTGCCTGCGTGCCTTCAACAACCAGTCGTTAATGTAGGGGAAGACTGGTACCCCCGACCTAAATAGATGTGTCTGTACCACCAGACTTTCCTGAGATGGATGCTGGTTAGGAAGGCAGGATCGGCAAGTGCAAAATAATGGCAACAGGCAGTTTGTCTATTAATGAGCAGCCCTGAACAGGGCTTAGTCCAAGTACTTAGAGGTGTGCCCATAAATGCCTCATTAAATAGTAGCAGGGGCTCAGGAGAGCCTGGCCAGGTTGTAGAACATCCGTCAATATGTTAGTTTTCGATTCCATGGTTGGCAATTGCAGATCTAACACCTCAGCTCAACTGCCCTTCACATCACTACAGCAAAAGAGAAGCTTTCTTCTGTAGTAGGTCCCAGGGAAGATACAAGGCCTGTATGAGGGGAAGAATCAGTCCCACTGGAATCTAAAGCTCTTCACACCAATTGTCTTCATCATAACATAATCATCCTTAACATTACAGTGGTCATTCTCAGAACCAGTGCCAAAAATAAGTACATAAAGTTTGGGCCCTATCATGTGTTAAGGGCAAGGTATTAGAATCAGAGGTGTTGCCAAGAGATTAGACAGAAATTGTGATTTAGGGTGAGGTAGTGGAAGTTCAATTCAGAATTAGATGATGTAATAGGCTGTATATCCTCATCCGGTGTTGACATTGGCATTAATGCAAGTGGAAACTGTGTAGCGATGGAGCTTGACTGAAATGAGCACCATCATCAGAACTGAATGCGATACAAGTCCAAGGTGCACAGTGCCGATGGTGGACACACTGGCAGAATTCCAACTGAAGCACCTATGGATCCTGTGTTTGGTGACATGGAGTTTGACCTTGCTTTCCCGTATGGCCTTCTGGTTCACCTGGGTGCAGTCACCTCAGGCTTTGCAGTCATGGTCTGAGCCCAGGTACCACAAAAAGTCCTTATGAGGGTTAGTCAAAGACATCTGTTTGTGAAAATCCCAGCACGGTTTGAACCCTGTGGTTTTAGGGGTTGACCAAGGAGAATCTCCAGATCAACGTTTGAAAGCATGAAAAGAAAGGAACACCAGGACGAAAAGAAAGGACACCAGCGTGCATCAGTGGTGCTAACATATGGTTCCTCTCATTACTTCCAGAGCAGAACAACATTGGTGCAGAGCTGCATGACGTGACCTATGGCATGCAGGAGATCTGTTCTGAAGGTTTCTGGATCCAGTGTGATGCATGGGATTATTTACAAAGTGAGGAATCTGTCGTTAGAAGAATTCATCGGAAGATCCTCCCAAAGTGGAAGCCTGATTGGGGGGCAGGTGCTCATGGATACCATACTCTCCTGGCCCAATTTAGAGCTACTATGATGACTTGGGCTTAGTCGTTCCTGATGTTGATTAGAACTCTGGACAGGAGTGGTGGGAGTGGAAACGTGTATGGGATTCTTATGCTCCAGTCTAGACAGAATTCATCTTCCGGAGAAAGCCTTCTTCTGCGTTGCCACTGTGTGTTCTCCACAATGGCAAAAATATCCTGCCAGAGTGCTCTACACTGTTGGAAGATACCCTGTGCCACCTTAGGGTGCACCTCCATTTGTGATCTGCCAGGCACCATCATCTGAATTCATCTGCACTAATGTTCAAAAACCCCACCAGTTGGTTTAAGACCAGGGAAATGTCCCTTATCAGAGCCAGCTCCAGAGGCGAAAAGCTCTCTGCACAAAATCCAGAGCTCCACACCGCTCTGCTTGTTGCAGTAGCACATGGCAGTGGGGGGGTCTGTGAGAACCTGTACCAGCCTCCTCTTGATGGACGGTAGAAAGACCTTCAGCACTAGGTGAATGGCCCGTAATTCCAGCAGGTTGATGTGGAGACTGGTTTCTACCAGAGACCAGAGTTCTACAATCTCAGCCTCTCTCAGATAACTTCCCTAACCAAGAAGCAATACATTCATCACCACTATCAGCTCTGGATGGGGAAGTAAGAGTGGTCTGCCGCTGGTCCAATTGCAGTTTAGCAGGCACCACTCCAGATGTTTTGCAGTCTCCACTGAAACCTGGATTGAATCTCCCTGTTTGCCTTGGTGCTGGGCCCACTTGGACTTCATGTTCCCCTGCTAAGCCTGCATATGCCATCTAGCATAGTGCAAGAGCAGGATGCAGGAAGCCAAGATGAGAAGAAGCCTCAGAGACCTCACAAGACCCAGGACCGAGGCTGAAACATCAGGATCATAGCCTTAATGTCCAGGACTCGGCGTGATGGCACCAATGAAAATGAGCCTCAGTAAAGGAGTCAGGTGAGACTTTGGCATGTTGACTGTGAACCTCAATGAGGTCAGGAGATTCCCCCAAATCCAGAACTGGTCTGCGACTGACGGGGAGTCTACCTTCAACAGTCAGCCATTGAGATAGGGTGAAAATTGGTATCCCCAAACACCGAAAGTATGCCCCAACCACCACCACCACTTTCATGAACACTGAAGAGATACTTGTTAGGCTGGACGGGGAGCGCCACAAATTGAAAATGTGCCAGGTCTACCTTGAACCGCAGGTAACATCTGTGGGACTGAAGGACTGGTATTTGGAAAAGACCTCCTCATGTCCAGGTCTACCATCCAGTTGCTCAGCTCCAGGGCAGATGGAATCTGGGTCAATGTGAGCTCCTTTATTCTCTTCTTCTGCAGGAAGGCATGCAGAGGGCAGATATCTTAAAAAGGATGAAGACCTCTGTTCTTCTTCGCACAAGGAATTAGTGTGAATAACAAACATTCCTTATTTCCGAGGCCAGAACTCTTTCTATGGTCGCTTCGGACACGAAGCCTGCTCCTCCTGCATTAAAATGGCCAGGTGCTCTTCAGAAAGCTGTTCTGATGTGGGTGGAAGATGCAGCGAGTGGGAAAGTAATGACAGGATACCATATCACTGAATAATCTGGAGGACCTATCTGTCGGACGTGATCCTTTAGAACCTACGGGGTGGTTATTTTTCAATAGGGGCAAATTAAAGCGGTTTGGAGGCTGATGCCACAGGGTTGGAGGACTAGGATGAGCACTGTCCCTGGTGAGATGTACGTTTGTCTGCCTGAATGCCATCCCAACCACAAAGGACTGGGGTGGCTGATGCACAGGGCAGGAAGGTCTGGCGCAGCCTGTGCAACTCTGGAGTATCCTTGAACGGAACACAATTGCTGGGGAAACTGCCTGGCAGGCATCCAAAGGTCCAAAGAATGAGCCGTGGCTCAACTTTTCTTAAAGCGCTCCAGGGCTGCATCTGCCTTTTCACCAAACAAGTAAGGCCCATCAAAAGGCATATCCAAAAGGCAAGCCTGCATATCCCCAGAGAAGCTCATAGATCTCATCCAAGCATGATGACGGAGCACAACACTGGTGCCGATTTCCTGACCCAAAGCAATCAGTAACATCCAGGCAAGACCTAATTACATATTTGGCTGCAACGTCACCATCCTGAATAGTTTGAGCCAGGGAGGCCCGCAAGCCTCCGGCACTGCTGTCAAGATCTTGCTGACCATGTCCCAGAGGGAGAATATTGGCCAAGCAGGCAACTGGCATTGACTGACTTCAAAGCAAGGCTGGTCAATATCTTTTTCCCCAAATGCCTTAATTTTATATGATTCTTTGTCCACGAGGTGTCCTGGGAAATGCAGCTTGAACCACCATACTCTCAGGAGTCAGATGTTGAGTCAGAAAATCTGGGTTACCTGGTGACGCTCTATGGCACCTGTCATCCTGTCTGTTCACTGGAGAAAAAGGTTATAGCCCAAGTGCCAATTAATGTGTTAGGAAGGACTTTGTTGAATGGTAACAAAGGCTCAGAGGTAGTCTGCCCAGGTTGTAACACCTTTGTGAGTACATTAGTTTTTACCTCCACAGAAGAGGGTTGTAGGTCCAAAACCTCAGTTGTACATCTAATCACCAAAGAATAGGAAGCACTTTCATCTGTTGGTGATCCAGGGTGGGGGTGAATCAATCAAGTACCATAGAAAGTATCCAGCCCAGTGGACTACTGTAAGTCAATGTAGAAACTTTCATAGTCATAATGATGGGACAAGTCATCCCTATCATTTCCACGGTCATCTATAAAATCTGCCTGACTGTGATCAAAGTCGGAGCCAAAAGGTTGGTCGAACACCTGAGGGCAGCTTTGCGGCAGGGGCAGTGTTCTATCAGAATCTGCTTGTATGGGGACTGGGTACATTAAAGTGATTTCAGGACACAACCTCGGTGCTGGCCAAGATGACCACTGTTAGAAGTCTGACACCAGTATCAGTAGTGGGTCCGCCTCCAGTACTGATGGTGAAGTCGAAGGGACTGGTGCAGATTTTGCCATATGAATGGAAGTTGGCACCGAAGCCAGTGGAAAACCCTAATTGGGTTTGAGAGGCACAGACAGTGCCGAGGACAGATCTGTCGGTAGTAACCTGACTGGAGGTCTCTGCAGATCCTTGGGGCCTGAAGGCCTGCAAGGAGGAACTGGAAGAATGTCAAAGATGTGCAACATGGCCTCCCTAAAGGCCTTGACTTATTACAGAGTCATCGATGACCCAGAAAGCTAGGGGTACATCGGAATCAGTTGTGGAATTGGCTCAGTGGTGGATCAGGAGTGAGACCAAGTGGCACGTTGCTGCCCTCGCAACTTCTTTGGAGGTAGAGATTGGCAGGTTGGTGAGGAGTCCTGCTTGGCTTTCTTGCGTTTCCTCTTCAATTTAGGACCTGTCACAGGAACGGGTCTGTGTTCTCACCTTTGACCTGGGGCAGGTCTTGCACTTTTTTCCTCTGGAGTTTGTTGACTTACAACTTCGGTTCACATTCCTGGATAGCCTTCAGATTTATGAGGGCGCATTCCTCACATGAGTTGGAGTCATGGCCCGAGCCAAAGCACAAAAGGCATATTTCATGCAGGCCTGTCACTAACATTTGTTTTGCAACCAGTAGCAATCGCTGGTATTGTGAAGTGGTGTGGCGGAGGCAGGGGAATCCAAAGTAAACAAAAAAGAATTATAAATATTAAAATGACACTTACCTGCTCCGACGGCTGTTGCCTTGCTCCCGATCCTCGCATCCTTGCCAGGAGCCTGTTGCACACTGCGCAGGCTCCCAGCTCTCAATCCCAGCACTGCTGACATGCTGGGAATTGGTCTGAGTGCCTCAATTCGGCACTCAGACATGGACCAGGAGCCTGTGTTGGTTTCTCCATCAAGCTGTACAACACAGCTATGTGAGAAAGGATAAATGCCCTCTGGGGCCGGCCAAACCCTCATGCGCACTTAGCAGTGCCCACCACTTCACCCTCCTCCCTGTTGCAGCAGCTGCAGTGTCAGGATGAATGGCCCCGCCTCTCCCTCGGCTCGCAGCCAGTAGGACAACAAATGAAATGATAATAAAAATGTTTTATTATCATTTTATTTTTGGTGGTTGCCTTTCAGAAATGGAGGTCGACGCTCCTTCGCTAGACCAGAGGAGCCACCCATGTTTGCAAAAGTCCTGGCATGGTTTGAATCTATTGTTTTTGGAGGAGACATAGTTCCCTTGCATACTGGTTGGAAATGTTTGGAGAAAAGATCTTGTCAACTGATAAAGGAAAAAAAGGAATCAAAACTCTCATATGGGCAGAAAAAAATAAACTAATGTCAATGCACAGGGGTGCCACTTATATGCGGTTCCGTTTGACACTTCTAGACGGAGCAACACCAACAAAGAGCCACCTACCAACATGTGGGAGCACTACTGTGTAAAGTTTCTGTATCTAGTCTGGAGCCTGGGGTGTTCTAAAGGTGAAGAATCTGCGGGCAGAAGTACCCATTAGAATTACCTTCTGCCTAATGCATGAGAGTAGCAGGACGCATTTTAGGTGCCAACACTAATTTACTGTTAATTAAAAGGTATGCAGCAGAAGCAACACCAATGGAATCCCAGTTATGAAGAAGGGAGACAGAGACAGCAGGTTCCAGTCGCGGCCGGCATTAATCGCGGGTGGGGGGGGGAGCGTGTGAGGGGAATGTAATAATACATTTTAAAAACATACCTGTCCGCCAGCCAGCCGGGTCCCACGTTTTCTTGGCTCATGCTCCTGTTTTCCTGCCTTCAGCAGGAACAGGAAGCAGGCAGCCTCCCTCCCCTCCTCTAAGCCAATCACAACACTGCCAATCACCAGACGCCTATGGGGAGGCTATTTTCTCTATGTAGGCTGCAGTGGCGTAACGAAACATGAGGGGGCCCCCCTGCAGGGTAAGTGGAGGGCCCCCCCCGAGCTCAATCAGGAGCTCTCCGGATGGACTAATGTGCTGAGGGGGCCCCCTGAAGCTTGGGGGCCCCCCCGCACCGCGGGGGCCTGTGTTACGCCCCTGGTAGGCTGCATTGCAGCCTGCTTGGAGAAACGGCAGAGTGCAGAGGACTGGTTTGTGCGGCCCCAAAGGGCTGACCCAACCAGTCATGCTCACTCAGGAGTGCACACACCTCTCCTCCCCTGCCCAGCCCTGCTCAGGGAGCAGCCCTGCCGACCTGCCCGCCCGCCCCGCAACTAAACACTTCTTCTTTTTCGCAGTGCGAGAAGCAGAAACAAAATGGTAGTTTTATCATTTCATGTTTCTGCTTGGGTCAAACATTACCCCTGGATATTTGTATTTTGAGTCGCAAGTAAGTTTGCTTCCATTGTTGTAACAAGAGCCATGTGGAATTTGGTTTCTTACTGAACTTCACGACTTTAGTTTTCTTGGTGTTCATTTCTAGTTTGACCTAAGGCACGGAGGGCGTGTAAAAGACGTTGCAGCCCAACTGGTGTCCTGCCCATTAAAAGATGATCGTCGGTGTACAGAATATGGCTTAGAATACGGCCCTCTAGTTTTGGAGCATGGGCGCTTAAAGTGTGTTAATCCTTGGACAGAGTGGATATGTATACATTGACAGCAGTGGGGGGCGAGTACACACCCCTGCTTAAAGCCGGTTGTGGTGTATATTTTCCTGGACAGTTTTGTGACATCTCCTAATTACACACGGACTCATGTATTACAGAACCAGAGTTGAATAGCTTTTCAATAGTTCATTTATTAATTTCTGCCACATAAGTTCACTAGTTCCCTATGGAAGGCTGCCTTGAAGTCTGTGAAGCAAGTGAATAAAATGGTTTTTGAGCTAAAGGCCTTTCCCATGCTGATTGCAAGGGCAACTAAATTCAATGACGTGCTCTACTATACACCAAGAGATTAGGCCCAAGCTATCAGAGCAGACTGACAATTCTTGTAATACCTAATACTTAGCTTCGTCATTTAGGAGGGCAATACGTCTATAGCCGCCTGGTTTACTCCTGTCGCAACCTTTAAAGACTATGAATTATAGAACCCAGGCAAGATTCTGGTACGGCCTGCTGTAAACTGACCGTATTGTACAGCACTTAGTTTTTATTGCCCAATATTCTGTGATGGTCCTGAAGAGCATGTGCGGTAAATGATTTGGGCCAAGTCCCCATCTGATCTCCTTTCTCTTATAACATTTTCAATTAGGCTTTGTTTGTTGGTAGCCACTATGAGGCTCCAGCCAAGTCGAATTGGATGTTTCCAATGAATGATTTTTATTGGGCATATAAGGATTACGTACCTGGTAGTTTTCACTTGTAGTTAAACTTACTAATGACTGATTTTTCTCGTCTGCTGGAGTGATTTTTAATTTACACAGTGAACGTTGGCAGGTGTTTCCTTTTGGCAGTAGCACTATGCAAGGAGATCTTATTCCTACCATGTTTTTCCATTACTATCTCACGGTATTGCTCCCTGTTAGTAATCGCATTCTGCGATGTTAGTCGGTGATCATCTAGTATGGTAATGCAATTTTGAAATATAGTATCCTAAGTTTTCGTTTACCAGCACAATCTCTTCAGATTGTGTGTGGTTGGTTCTGATATTAGCACATTGGCTGGTTCACGTAGGCATTGCCCAACATTTTAAATTATTTTCTGTGGACTGTTGTCACTTTTTCGTGTTCTTCAATCATATAGACCCCAATATATTTAAAGAGTGGCTATGTAGGTGCTGTGTAATCTTTGGTAGTCGTGGTCTTTAAATTGCAACATATGTGTCCAAGCTGGAGGCTTGTCCCCTGGAAATCTTCCATGTACTATACACAACGTAGAAACTGTCAGTAGGGTCACGAGGCCTATGCCTGCACTGTCCTTTCTAGTTGGTGCTACAGTCACCTGAGTTGGAATATTCCAGATTTAATCTTGTGCCAATATGATTTCTTCTGGTTTATATGATGCATATTTTAGTCCTTCAATAGATTTTTTAACACCCTTTCCAGTTTCCCCACACCAATCATGTTTCCTTAAACACTGGGTTAATATATACAGTAGATAGGATCAATGGTAGTGCTAGGTACACTTACCAGTTTTCAATTCTCATGGCCTGAAGTCAGCTGTCTGTATAGAGTAGCTCTTTAACAGTTGTTTTTAGTTGAACGGTAATATATACTGTGAGGCCACCTTTTGGTCTGCCCTTAAAGCTTGTTCGTTGGGCTTTTTTATCGTATTCTAAATACACCATCAGCGGGACAGAGTTTTCCGTCCAGGTCTCTTGTAATAGAATGATGTGAAATTTCCGCAGGGACTCAACAGTTTCTGTATCCATAATTTATTTCCAGGAACCTGAGATATTCCATGAGCAGTCATGAATAGGCCCTTGCGGATTGGTTGCCTCAGTTGCTTTTGTTGCCTGTGTAGAAGATCTGCGTGATGACGTCACGATCTCTAGTTATAAATGACTTTTCTCTGTCAGTACTGAAGGGAGCCTGGACCAATCTCCCTTTTTCCAAGTTGTAATGCTATGAGGCTCACCCACATTAGTGATTGATGTCAGTGGAGATGGGCTATGTTTATTATGCCTATAGGATTCCACAGAATTGAAAATGGTGGCTCATTTGACATCTTCTTTGCCAATTGCAAATCTTGACTTATTGTTCTTTGAATTCGCTCATCTGCGAGGGGATATCATATGACATGGGTCTGCCTCTGCAAGCTTGTCCTTGAATTTTGCCAGCTGATAAGTCAATCCAGAGGCTTTAAAGGGAGCTGGATAACAATGTTCATAATGAGGCACAAATTTGATTCCCCAATCCACATATCTCTCTCTCATATACACTTTTGAGCAAATTCAGTTGAGCAAAACTTATCAATGATAGTTCTTTAACTTGTGTTCCTAATGGTTTTAAAAACGCTACAGATAAGATATCTGAAGGGCACACGTTATCTAAATTCTTAATGTAATTTAATAATTGGATTAGGAGGAGCCTAGCGCGCAACCAAGATGGCCGCGTAGGTGCGAGGCTCCCGAGGACCTCCGTGACCTCCTACATAAATCCTGAAAATATCCTGTACTAGATGAGGGGACTGTGTTGGTGAGCCCGAGCTGAGGTGTCACCCGTTTTCCGTTTCCAAATTGGACCTCGGACACCGGCGGGAGCACCGATTGAGGTTTGCGGCCTCCTCCACGCCGGCCCCCCGGATTGGAGTTGCGGGGCGATCCGGAGACAAAGTGATCAACAGCGGCGGGCAGGGCTGGGCGACTCGCGTACCCCGCACTTTCACTTTCGCTTTTGCACCCTCCTTGCTGCTCGGGCGAGGTTGGGTTGCAGGGCGGTGTGCGGTGGTGTGGCCTCGTTGGGGTGCCCTGCTGGCCCGCCGGCTGTGATCCGTCCTGCGGATTTGTGGTGGCCCCCCCCCGGAGCCCGTGAATTGGTTTGTCGGCCTTTTCCGAGGTGATTGGCACGATTTGGGGACTGAAACCATGTCCACAAAGCAAGATGGCGACCGGGCAAAGGTGAAATCGACCCGCCGTGGCGCGGCCCATCAGTCCAACAGCATGGACCGCTACACCCTCCAGAAGGGATCTCCCGAGGTGCCGCATCGGTCCCCTGAGGGCCCGACTGATGCTCCTACACTGCCCGCGGATCTGACCCTGCGAGATGTTATGGGCGCTATCGCCGAGATGAAGGCCTCGGTGGACCAGCGCTTTGACACACTGGCGCAAAAGATTGACTCGGTCCACGTGGATGTTGGCCTGGTGAGGGCCGATTTATCCAAGACCAATGACCGGGTCGATTCTTTGGCCCACACCACTTCGGGCCTTACGGCGGACGTGGCGGCCCTCCAAAAGGAGGTGCGCCGGCTCGGCCAGGCGAGCGCCCTGATGGATCGTCGACTGGAGGATTCCGAGGGTCGGGCCCGGAGGAACAATGTCCGCATTGTCGGGGTGCCGGAGGGACGTGAGGAGGCGGCGGCGGACCTGTTTGTGGAGGATCTGATTCTCACCCATCTCCAGCCCCGGGGGCTGAGTAAATTCTTTGCGGTGGAACGTGCCCACAGGGTTCCCGGAGGAAGACCTAGGGCCGGAGCCCCTCCGCGGCCTCTCATTGCCCGGATTTTCAACTTTCGGGACAGAGACGCTATCCTTCAGACTTCTAGGCAGCAAGGACCGGTCAGACTTGACAATATGGATGTGAATTTCTATCCTGATTTCACCCCAGCGGTCCAGAAGCAGAGACTGAGCTTTCTCGGAGTCAAACGTCGTCTACGGGACCTGAACCTCAAGTATGCGATGCTTTTTCCAGCTAAGTTGCGGGTGGAGGTGGATGGCCGCACGCACTTTTTTAATCGTCCCGAGGCAGCCGGGGACTGGTTGGACTCCTTGCCCGGGGATCGGGGCCGGGGGGGTGGGGGGGGCGCGGTTGGAGGGGAGGGCTCGCCGGATCAGGACTGAGGGATTAATAGTAGGCCTTGCTCTGGACAACATTGTCGTCATTTTTGACTGTTCGTTAAGTCTCCCTCCTGTGGAGGTGGTGCGGGGTCTCTTGGGGGCTCTCCCTCCTCCTCTGGGGGACTAGTTAGTTTAATCATTCATGGGGCGACAGGCACACTGCACTTTGGGGGGGCTATTTGGGCTCATGCAGGGGTGCAGGGAGGGGGGAGTTTTGTTGGGATGGGTGGGTTGGGGTGGGGTGTTGTTTGTTTTTACCGCAAGGCAAACCCTTTATTGTATTTGTGTGTTTAAGGTGCTCTCGGGGGGACGAATGATGGCTTCTGTATGTGATGGGGGGTAGGGACCTGACTTTATTGTCCTGGAACGTTAACGGACTGGGGGATAGGATTAAGCGAGGTGTGGTCCTGCAGTATTTGAAACGACTTTCGCCAGATGTGGTCTTTCTGCAGGAGACACACCTTATTGGTAATTCCTTTTGTGCCATGAATCGGCGTGGCTATCGTTTGGTGGCCCACTCGGGCTTCACGTCGGGCTCGCGGGGGGTGGGCATCATGGTGAAGAACTCGCTCCCGTTGGAAATAGACGAGGTGCGCCATGATGAGAGGGGACGCTACACTGTCTTAGTGGGGAGAATGGAGGGTAAAGTAGTTGTCTTTGTATCAGTGTACGTCCCACCGGGGTTACAGTCCACGACTTTTGCAGACCTAGGGCGCCTCCTCCTTGACCTTCCGGGGGGGCTTCTGGTGGTTGGGGGGGACTTCAATGCGGTGGTTTCTGAGACCGTGGATCCTCACCCCCCTAGGGACCTCCCCCGGGCGTAGGCGTGGCAGTCCGGCTTCTTAGATACACTGGGATTGGTGGACTGCTGGCGCTTAAAACATCCCACGCAGCTGCAGTACACTTTCCACTCGGGTGCCCATGGTAGCCTCTCACGGCTTGATTATGTCCTTGTCCCTGCGGCCTATGTTGGGAGGGTAGGAGAGGTGCGCCATTTGGCGCGGGGTATTTCAGATCACTCCCCGCTCCTGTTGCACGTTGATGTCTTCCCGAGGGGGGAGGGCAGAGTAGCTCCAATCAATGCCTGGTACCTGCGCGACCCCACCATTCGCGCTGATTTGATTAAATCCTTGCAGCGGTATTTCGATGAGAATGTGGGGTCCGTCCCTTCGGCTATCTCCCTGTGGGAAGCTTTCAAAACAGTTCTTAGAGGGGAGGCCCTCTCCTTTATTTCCCATGCCCGGAGGCGCGAGCAGGAGGAGGTGACCCGGGTGGAGGCCGAAATCGCTGAATTGGAGGGTGATCTAGAGGGTGGGGTGACGGATGCTGCACTACATGTCCTACAACTTAAGCAGGCGGCCTACAGGGCCCTCGTCACGGAGGCGGCCAGGGGCCTCTATAGAGAGCAACAGGGGCGACTGTATGATGTGGGTGATAAGGCTGGTAAACTGCTTGCATGGTTGGATAAAAAGGAGAGAGCGAGTCGTGTGGTCCCGCTGATTGAGAGGATGGATGGTGTGCGTGCCACCGAGCCAGAAGACATCGTCTCTTGTTTCGCGGATTATTTTCGCGAGGTGTATTCCCCGGTTTCTCCCTGCTCGGAGGATGATTCCCACGCCCTGCTTAGGGATATCGCGCTGCCTTCCCTTTCGGTGGAGGATAGGGTGTCGTTAGATGCCGCTCCTACCGCCGACGAAATTGCCCTTGCCATACGCTCGGTCGCATCCGGCAAGGCCATGGGCCCGAACGGCATCCCTATCGAGTTGTATAAGCTGCGACCGGATGTACTGGCACCCCACCTCCGTGCGATGTTCCTGGCGGCCCACTCGCTGGGCTCCCTCCCGCCGGACCAACGTCTGGCTACAATCGTGGTGATCCACAAGGAGGGGAGACCTCGAGACCGGGTTACATCCTACCGGCCTATTTCGCTCTTGAATGCGGAGCCCAAAATCCTCGCCAAGGTGCTAGCCAACCGGCTGGTCGGCGTGGTGGGCGATCTGGTCCACCAAGACCAGTCCGGCTTTATTCCCCATCGCAACACGGCCCTTAATCTGCGGCGCTTGCACGGGGTGCTCGCGCGTGTCCCGTTTGTGCGGGAGCCGGCCATATTGGCGTCCTTAGACGCCACCATGGCGTTTGACAGGCTCGAGTGGCCATACCTCTGGGCCATGCTGGCGAAGTTTGGATTTGGCCCGGGGTTCATCAGCTGGGTCAAATTGTTGTATTCAGGCCCATTGGCGCAGGTGGTGGTGAATGGAAGAGTATCGGTCCCATTCGAGCTGGGACGGGGCACACGACAGGGCTGTCCCTTGTCGCCGCTCCTGTTCGCGCTGGCCTTGGAACCCCTGGCGGAGTGGCTGCGGTGGCACCCTTCCATCCGTGGTCTCCGTTGGACCCCCGAATATGAGGACCGCGTGTCCCTCTACGCTGACGATATCCTTTTGTACCTAGCCTCCCCGCGTAAATCATTGATTGTCCTGGTTGATGTTCTGCGCTCATTCGGCCGCAATTCAGGCCTTGTCATCAACTGGGCTAAATCATGTGTTTATGTGCTTTCCGGGGAGGCTCCCGTCCTCCCGCGGGGCTGTCCGATCCAGATTGCCTCACAGGGGTTTCGGTACCTGGGGATTTACATTACTCTGGACCCGGAGGCCCGCTACGAGCGGAATTTGCTTCCCCCCCTCCAGCGCTTGAAGGAGGACGTCGCGCGCTGGCGGCGCCTGCCGCTTTCGCCGCTCGGCCGGGCGGCATTGTTTAAGATGATGTCGTTGCCACGCTTCCTGTACGCTCTCCAGAATACTATGGATTTAGTCCCGGCGCGCTACTTCCGTGAGGTGGAGAGTCTACAGCGCCGCCTGTTCTGGGACGGGAGGCCGCGTATTGCCCTGGCGAAGTTGACGCTCCCATGGTACGACGGGGGGATTGCCCTCCCGGATATTAAACGGTATTACTGGGCCTCCCAGCTGGCTGCAATTAATCATGGCCTTTACGGGCCCGCCTTAAACCCGGCATTTGAAATGGACAAGATGCTCCTGCCTGGTGGCGATTATAATCGTGCGCTCTACTCTGGCGCGCCCGGCCCCCGCCTGACGGGACCTACGCGTGTCATGGTACGAGTATGGCACGCGGCTAACGCAGCTATGGGGTGGAAGGACCGTTTGACCCGGGCATCACCGTTGTACGCGTCTGAGAGATTGGGCTCCCTGTGGACCTCGAAGGGCTTCGAGAAGTGGGACACGATCGGCATCAGTAAAGTGGGGGACCTCTGGACGAGAGGGGGATTTAAAACATTCGAGACGCTGCAGACGGAGTTTCAGCTGCAGGGCAGTGAATACTTTCGGTACTTGCAGGTCCGTCATGCGCTGGGCTCAGTCTTCCCAGACGTCGCCTCCATCCCGGAGTCTTCCCCCCTGGAGGATAGAGTGCTGGATGGCCACGTTCCGGATAGCACGATCTCCCTTATTTACAAAAAATTGATTAATGACCGCTCGGGCCTGCTGACTGGCCTCCGCGAGGCTTGGGTTGCCGACGGGCTGGAGTTGGACGACGAAGACTGGATCTCCGCGGTGGCCTCTCCGAAGGAGGTGGCCATACCGGCTCGCCTTCGCTTCGTCCAGCTTAAGATACTCCACCGGGTTTACATGACGGGGCCAAGGCTTCTGCGTATGGGCTATGCTGAGGATGGGTTGTGTAAGCGTGGGTGTGGTGCTTTGGCGACTTTTTTGCATATTTTGTGGGAATGCCCGAAGGTGGAGCGATTCTGGCGTGGTGTGCATGAGGTCCTGCGAGTTGTTACGCATGTCGCGCTGCTGCCTGAAGCGAGGAGATGCCTGCTGAATGTGTGGGAACCAACTGACTACTCGGTTCCACAGACGCGATGGGTGACTCTGGGATATATGATAGCTAAGCGTGACATTGCTCAACTGTGGGGATCCCAGAGGCCCCCGGCGGTGTCGGCCTGGAAAGAACACATGGATTGGTGCATGTTCCGAGAAAAGGTGGTGTATGTGGCGAGGGGTAAGCCTGGGGCATGGGTGAAGGTATGGGGCCCCTGGAACGCCTACCGCGGGGGTATCTGCGCGCCACCATTGCTGCCTGCGGCCTCACCAGCCCCGTCCCCTTAGTTGACTCCTTTCCTAGCCCCGAGCACGGAATTCCCCCAGTCCTCGATTTGTTCCCCTTCCCCTCTTTAGACTCCTGTGGATGGCTGGGGTCCCCCATTTGGGGAGCACGTGCTGTTACTGTCGATTGCAGGTTGCCTTGCGGGTGTGGTTTTTTGTGTTGTTTGTTTAAAATGAAACCGTATTGTGGGGTCAGAGTGATGTGGCCCACGACGCTGATACCTCCTGATTTTGCTCCTCCGCAACGCCAAGTGTTTTGGAATGTATGTCTATGCTCCTGTCATTCTAGCGGCCGGCCGGAAGGTTGTAGGCCCATACCTGTATATTCTTGAGATTGCAATAAACGGTTTCAAAAAAAAATAAATAAAAAATAAATAAATAAATAATTGGATTAAACTTCTGTGGTTTAAAACATCATGCCGACCCTTGGCTATGTATTGAGGGATGAACTAAAGTTTATTTGATATTGTTACACTTGCTGTTGTATAATGTGATGTTTTTTGAAAATCAGTCTGTTCTATATGGGTTAGGTTGTTAGTTGATGTGCGGTCTTAATTAGGTTGCGTAAGACTGTTCGACATGACCCCTAACAATATGCTGAATGTGGAGGTCATGATTTATTCATTTGATTCCTTTTGTACTTTCTTTTGTTAATTAATTTTTTGGGGTAAAGTTCATTTATAAAAGGTCTATGTTGTTAGTTCATGTGTGGTCCTGATTAGATTGCGTACCATTATGTTCGAAATTACCCCTAACAGTTTGCTGCATTGGCAAGGCACTTTTGGAGACCCCTTGAAGAAATTCTTGGCTTCCTGCCAGCTCTGAGACGGACGCAAGAATACTAATGTATGTAATTGTAATACATGTCCCCTTCCCAGCTATTTTCCTATGGTGCCCATGGGGCTGTTTGTATGGCTTTTTCGGAAAACCAATAAAAGTTTGTTTAAAAAAAAAAAAAACAGTATGCTGCATGTGGGGGTCATGATTTATTAATTTTATATTTTCTTTTGTTAAGTCTGTTTTTTTATTGTGCCACTTTCATGTCTCCTGGTTTGGTTGGCTATTTTGGCTGCTTAGACGAACTATCGTCAGATCCTGAATGATCTGGTGGGGCTTGAGGTTCAATTATCCGCATGCATTCCTTCTGATGTTTTAAGACGGTTATAGTCTCTGACGATCCTAGGTCATCCCCCTGAGCCTTGTTCTTAATGAATATTGGGAATAATTGCCTTTTAGGTAGCTCCATTACTTTGGCATTGATTCTAGTTTCTTCTTTTCTCCTCTTGCGGAACCATTTTCATTCTCTCTTAGATATATACCTTTGTGACATCACTGAGTTTTCAGTTGTGTTCTGCACATCATTTACCTGGTTTGTTGCTTCCCCTTATTTGTGATCCCGTGTATGTTTGTTTCTGGGTAGTGATGCTCCTGATTTTCTTTACATTATGGTCTGATGTTGATCTTGAAGAATACAGCTGTCCGCATTATTCTGATGTGAGAGTTCCCCTTTTAATGGGGGCTGGTGAGGTCCTTCTTGGGCATGCTCTTGTTCTGATGAAATTGTTGCTTTTATCGTGACCTCCAAGGATTTTAGATTTGTAGGGGGAGTACTTCTTACAGCATGTGATATCATTTCTGCATCTGTTGGCTTATATCATGACCTGGAGGTTGTTGCCAGAAGCTACAAGCCCCCTATCGTCGAGATCTACGGCAGTGTTTGTGATGATCCTAATGCTTTTATTGTGGGTTGATGTGACCTCCAGCTTTCTTCAGCTTTTCTGTTTTTTCTTCCACCAAGCTATTTAATACATTTGGTAGTGTTAGACCTGGCCCCTTGGCATGGATCTCCCTTCCATTTTTTTGCTGTTGCCTCTATAGCCACATGAAGGAAGCATTGATGTCCAGATATGGGTTGACTACTGAATTGTATAGATAGAGGTTTAGAAATTGCAAGAAGGTGAAGTCAAGCACCTGGGTAGAGTATGTAACTTTCTTTTGCAGAGCATTGGATGGTTGGGTGAAGGGTAGCAAAGTGAATGATTTTGAGGGGCTCTTTTATTTAATTGCATGGGAGCACCTGTCAAATAATTGTTTTCCAGAGCTACGCCAGCACCGGATTGATAGCAGGCTGACTAACCCTAAGAAGCTTGCTGAGGAGGCGGACCGCTGGGTGAGCACCCGGGTCCACAAGGGTCACATGAGAGACTCAACCAAGAGTGGACAAGGGTAAACAGAGGGAGTTCCAGAGAGGGCCCCAAAGTAATTCCCAAGGGAACCAAGGGAAAGGTTCCCAGCCTCCCCCTGAGAAGAAGCACGGGCCGACAGGTAACCCTGTTCCTAGAGGACGCCTGAAGTGCTACAAGTGTGGAGAAATGGGCTATAAGTCTTATGATCCCCGGTGCCCACAGTTTGGAAAGACAGCACCCACTGGTGCTCCACCCCGGTAGATGGCGAGTGTAGCCCTGGGGGAGGAGAGGGGTGTCCCAGGTGGGTGGGGTCCCGCAGAGATGTCCCGTGTCTCTTAAGGAGACTGTGAGGTGGTCCCCGGGACCCAACTGCCTGATAACACAAAGAAGTACAGGCAGTGGGTGACCCTCAATGGCCATAGAGTGGAGGCTCTTAGAGACACAGGAGCCAGCGTGACAGCTGTCAAGTGTCAACAAACAATACAGTTCAAAATGGGGGGTCTAAGGGAAAATTTTAATGACCACAACAAGATTTTTTTCCCCATGACATATATGAAAAACCAGTATGAAATCTTGGGGTCAATAAACAAACTATGAAAAAGTGTGTGCAGGTACTTCTTCAAATTGTGACAACCTAACAGATATAAGCCGATGACTATACCTCACAGCATAAAACTGTGGGCATATCCCTTTGAAGGACGAATTCCCTCACTCACCGTAGGTGACATGCTTCATCATTTGGGAATCTCCTCCCAGAGGAAAAACCTAGTTCCTCCGGGGGCTACAACCTCCTCTCTACGAGGAAGGAGCTCAGGGATGTTTTATCTTTTTTAAATGTAGGTGGAGTATACTAAATCCACAGATGATGAGCCTGGTGTATGTGAGGATGAACGCAGCACAAAGAATAACAAAATGTGCAGGAAGTGCAATTAAAACTAGTTAGAGAATGTAAATCGGACACTTTATTCTAATACATCCCTACTAGAATTAAGAAAAACAGTGCACCAGCAGTATAGATTTAAACTGCTTTG
Source organism: Triturus cristatus (assembly GCF_964204655.1). NCBI lineage: Eukaryota > Metazoa > Chordata > Amphibia > Caudata > Salamandridae > Triturus > Triturus cristatus. The sequence goes on from NC_140588.1 coordinate 498,278,410, forward strand.
GTGGAATAGAAAATAGTGGTCGACATGTTTCAGCCTAACGCCCCATGGTGGGCAAAGCTTTCATCAGGACCTATTAGTGGTGCTGCTCCTCTCCAGCCATTCCCTGTGGTCAGCACCCCCTTTGAATTGGTGGGTATTGACATTGTGGGGCCACTGGACCCCAAGACAGCCATGGGCAACAGGTTCAACCTGGTCTTGGTGGACCATACCACCCGGTACCTGGAAGCCATACTTCTAAGGACAGTGACGGCCCCCGTGGTTGGACAGGCACTGATGGGAATTTTCTCCCAAGTGGGATTCCCTGGAGAGGTCGTGTCTGACCGAGAAACAAACTTCATTTCCAAGTATATGAAGTCCCTGTGGCAGGAGTGTGGGGTAACCTATAATTTTGCCACTCATTACCACCCCCAAGGAAATAGGTTGGTTGAAAGATTCAACCGAACCCTAAAAGGCATGATTATGGGTCATGAGGAACCTATGAGGTATAAGTGTGACGTCCTGTTACCCTGCCTGCTGTTTGCATACCGTGAGGTGCCACAGAAATCTCTAGGGTTCAGTCCCTTTGAGTTTCTATATGATCACCCAGTGAGAGGACCTCTGAGTCTGGTCAAGGAAGGCTGGGAGCAATCTCCCAGGAAACCTCCCCAGGATGTATATAGCTACATGCTGGCCTTCAGGAACCAGACTAGGCGTTTCAGACAACTCGCTGAGGCGAATCTGGAAGCCAGCCAGCCAGGAGGAGATGAAGCGGTGGTACGACCAGAATGCCACTCTGGTAGAGCTTCAGCCTGGTCAGAAAGTGTGTGTCATGGCCCAAGTGGAGCCTTGTGCACTCCAGGATAAGTGGACCGGACCATTTGAGGTGGTGGAGCGCAAAAGTCCTGTTACCTACTTGGTGGACTTGCGGTCTCCCAGGAATCCCTTGCGGGTCCTGCATGTCAACCGCCTGAAGCCCTACTTGGAGAGATCCGAAGTGGGCATGCTCTTAGCGACAGATGCTGGAATGGAGGAGGAGACTGAGCCTCTTCCTGACCTACTGTCGGCGACAGAGCGAGATGGGTCAGTGGATGGTGTAAACCTCTCTTCCACCCTAACCCCTGAGCAACAGAATGACTGTCACCAGTTGCTGGGACAGTTTTCTGATCTGTGATTTGGACTGACACCTGTCAGAAAGCTTTTGAGGCCTTGAAGACTGCTATGTGCACGGCACCCTTACTCCTGGTACCCAACTTCTCCAGAGAATTTATCGTTCAGACAGACGCTTCAGAGCATGGTGTGGAGGCTGTTTTGTCACTGATGAATGAGGAAGGCCTAGATCAACCCACAGCCTTCATCAGTAGGAGGTTACTTCCACGGGAACAGAGGTGGAGTGCGATTGAGTGTGAGGCATTTGCTGTGGTCTGGGCACAAAAGAAACTGAGACCATACCTGTTTGGGACTCACTTCCGGGTTCAGACAGACCACAGGCCCCTCAGATGGTTGATGCAGATGAAGGGTAAGAATCCAAAGCTGTTGAGGTGGTCCATTTCCCTACAGGGGATGGATTTCACGGTGGAACACCGCCCTGGTACAGAGCACACCAATGCTGATGGTCTGTCCAGAGTTTTCCGCCTTAGTGATGAGAACTCCCAGGAGATAGGGTACTTCTCCCCACATTTCAGCTGGAGGGGACACGTGTTAGACCTGGCACCTTGACGTGGGTCTCCCTTCCATTCTTTTGCTGTTGCCTCATGTGTTTTTGCTGGTTTTAGATGCTTTGGGCACTGTGCCAATGCTGTCCAGTGCCACAGTGCAAGTGCTCCCTTGGGTAAATTGATGTATGGATTAGTGATTCCATGATTGGCTGGTTTGGTTTACTTGTCAGACCCTAGTACAGTGCACTGAGTGTGCCCAGGGCTTGTAAACCAAATACTGCTGGTGAGCTTGCAGCACTGGTTGTGCCACCCAAAGAAGCAGCCTGTACATGTGTGTTTCAGGTCTGCCATTGCAGAGCCTGTGTGCAGTCTGGTACTGCCATACTGACTGGGCAAGTGCACCCACTTGCCAGTCCCTAAACCTTCCCTATTTCTGCATATTAGTCACCCCTATGGTAGGCCCAAGGGCAGGGTGCATTGTAGGTAAAAGGTAGGACATGCCCTGGTGTGTGTGGCATGTCCTAATAGTGAATTACAGCCATTTTCGTTTTTCACTATTGCAAGGCTACCTGTTCCCCATAGGCCAGAATGGGCAATTTGATTATTACAACTTATAATCCTAACTGACTCAGGGAACTAGGTAGAAATTTGAGTTTAGCATGCCTGAACTCAGAATGATAAAATGCATCTTTTAGTAAAGTTGGTTTTAACCTTCTGTGTTTGAAAATACCACTTTTAGAAAGTAGGTATTTTCTTGTCTAACCATGCCAGCCTGCCTCTGCTAGGTTGTGTATTCCTTGTCTGGAGTTTGAGTGACAGGGGCTGGGGGATTCCAGGAGACAGGGTGAGTCAGCACAGGGCTGAAAGAGAGATCTGCATGTAGATGGGTGGGAGGAGTTGCACCTGGGACCTAAATAGGGATGTGCCTTCCCTCCACAATGCTGGCTCCACCTCCTGTGGTGCGTCTGATGTCCCTGGCCTACACTGTGAAAGGAAAGAAGGAGTCATATAAACAGAGTGCTCCAGAACTGGTTTGGACTAGACAAAGGGAAAATGAGTATAAAAGGGGGGACCCAGATCCCAGAACTTTATATCACTTTTGGGAAACAAGAAGAAACCTTTGCTGAGGAGAGGAACCAGAGAGACTGAGGAGAGACTATCCCTAAGCTTGAGGGATTGGACTGCAGTGGTTGCCTGACTGCCAAAGAGAAGAGAAAGGAACTTTTGTGTGTACTTTATTCAACTTGTGAAGTATCTCCAAGGGCTTGAGAAAGAGCTTGCCTCCTGCTGAAGTCTCAGGGACAACAGACTTCAACCACCAGCTCCTCAAGAGTTCTTTGGAAGTGCCTGCAGTTGTGTTGGGCTTTCTGAGGGACTGCGTGTCGCAAAGAGCTGGAAGCGCGACTCACGAAGAAGCATGTCGTCGCCGCAGCCGCTGTCGTCGCATCACTGAAGAAGGGTGTCACCGCTGCAGCTGTCGCATCGCATCGCAGAAGCATCTCGCATCACCGAGAAGCGTGGCACCGCCGCAGCCGCTGTCACCGCATCACTGAAGAAGAGTGTCGCCGCTGCAGCTGTCGCATCGCCGAAGTGTCTCGCATCACCGGAGAAGCGTGTCGCAGGGCCTGTCGCAGCTCAAAAGAATTGTTGAGTCGCCACACGGCCGTCGGGTGTGCACGCATCGTGTCGCATCAAGCAGAAGACACCATCTTTGTTTCATCGCACCGGATCTTCATCACATCACGGCGTTGCGGGTCGCACCGCCACAGAAGCGCAGTAAGAAATCGACGCATCACCGTTCCTGCGTGTAAGGAACAGACGCATCACCTTCCCTGCAACACTTTCGTTGTATAGCATTACGCATCCAACTCAAAGTGTCGCATTTTTAACATCTAAAGAGAACTAAGCTAATTCTACCATTTTGTTTTGTATTGTGGATTTTTGTCGTTTATGGTCTTGTGATAAGTCTATATAAAGAATACTTATTGTTATACTACAACTTGTGTGGTGTCCACTTGTAGTGCTGTCACTGGCTTACTGTATGTGTTCACACATACTTTACACACTGCCTCTGAGATAAGCCTATCTGCTTGTGCCAAGCTACCAAGGGGGTGAGCAGGGTTTATTTTAGGAGTGTACCCCATTACCCTGACTGGAAGCAAGGGTCCCTATTTGGTCAAAGGTACCTACCTCTGCCAACTAGAGACCCCCAAATCTAACAGGTAGTATACTCAATTTCTCATGATCTCTCTGCACCCTGGATATCAGGCTGTTTAAGGTATACAACTTATAATCAATTTCTGATATGTACAATGCATTGGTATTTAGGAGATCAACTTGTAGGTCTAATTTAGTTGAGCGAAGGTTCACTGCCTCCACTGTTGCCTGTAAGGTGCTTAAACGTGTGGTCCAACAATTGAAATGACTTGTCTGATCTGATGTTTCAGGGCTTGCGTGAGAGCTAGCTGCCAACTTACAGACTGGTTCCTCGCATGTAAGGCCACAGTTGCTCATTAGACGCATATTTAAACGACGCACCACATGGATTGATAAGAATGGCAAGTTGGTTAAGGCATTTTCCTGGTGCAGAAGATAGTTATTGCAATTTTTGGAAATGGAGTTGATATTTGTATGGAGCTTCTCTTGCTGTTTATTTTCATATAGATGCTGGGTCTCTTGAGTGGGAAACCCTGTGCTTCCAAGTGGGCTGTCACGACAGCTATGGCAAACCGAGCTTTATGAACTTGATGGGCTTTGCAGAATTTTCAGAATGGAGGTGCCAATGATCACTTTCTGTGATTAATTTATCATGCATCACACAATGACCCCTATCAGAGTGAACTAGCGGTAAACATGAGACTTGATGTGCTATTTTATTTGTGAGTTGCTGTACTTCCTTTATTTGAAATCCACATTTTGTATTTATATTGCCTCTTGGTTTGGTCTCTTTTGTATGCTCTGCTTCTGCCCAACCTGCTTGCCTAAGGTGCCCTGTTAGGCGCGGAGGTCCTGATACAATTGTTGGGGCAAATGAGCCTTACAGAGCTAACAGTTATATCTATTAGAGTGTCTGAGGGAGTAACTTGGCTTCCGTTAGCTTCATCATCAGCAAGTCCTCTTAGGAGTTTTTGGGGAGCTAGGTTCTCTTCTTTTGTACATTTGAAGAAATTAAATAAGGTAGGTGTTGACTGACTCTTCATGTGGATATAAATCGGCGTATAGGCAGCATGTCTAACAGGCGTTTGTTAAGCGCGACTACTCACCCGTAAGTGTCTCAAGGCGCTGGGGGGGGGGGGGGGGGGGGGGGGTTAGCAGGTACTGACTTACAGGCTTTGTTGCAGCTTACTAATCTTCTTCATCTTATCTGTGCCCTTGTTGGGGCTGATCTTATTCCCCCAAATCTCATCTATAATCCCTTGTATTGCCTTTTTAAATCCCTTATTGACCTTTAAATTGCTTGCTAAATGTTTTTTCCTCTTGCGTTTCTCTATGCCCTGTGGAAGACCAGACACCTTCTGCAGTCCTTTATGATCCTTTCAGATCCTTTCAGATCCTTTTGCCTCTACTTAAGCGCCTGCTTACTTTTTTCTAGACTTTGGTTTCTTTTTTCCTTCATTTCCAATTGGAGTGGGGGCATAAGACCTACTGTGATGACTAATACCAGAACACTGTATATTATTTGTGCCGCTTGCAGAGGCCTCCTTATCCAGTCCTGTTGCGTTCTACTGTGCACTTCCTAATTTACAATGTTCCCTTCTTTATGCCCTCTAACTCCTAGTGATGTTTCTCTTATGTGCATTATGTCTTCAAACTGCGCTAGAACGCCCTCAATTGTGTTCACACTAGGAGTTTTCCCGAGCTAACCATGCGTGGCTGTGAGGGCAACCAGCAGGCCCAGCTCTGACAGAAGTGACAACTCTGACAAAAGTGACGGCGGTGTGCGGGGAGATCGGCGCTAGAAGCAGCGGGAAGCGGCAAACCTAAGCAGGCGAGGGGCGAAGCAGAGCGGGCACTGTAAGGCGGACAAAACCCACATCAGCTGCTACACTAGCCACCTCCATGTTATGCAACACACTGCCCCTTCGCTCGGGACATATTGCACCGAGCTCCCTGTCCTCATCATTGTCTACCTGCCACCACCTCACCGCCTCCGCCTTAGCCTCATGGTCCATGGCTTCTCATCGCCTTTGTCTCTCTGGAGGGGATAGAGTCACTGACTGGGTTATCAGTCACTGGAAGCTTCTCCCCACCACACACCGCAGCACACGGCTCACCTCCCGTGCTCATACATCACATGCCACCCTGCAAACTGGATGTCTGTCAGAAATGCCATCAGTTTTGTTCTCGAGAGTACGGGCAGGGATGTGCTTCATGGAGGAGAGAAGTATTCTTTTAGAAAATACGTACTCTACAAGTACCACATAACAGATCTCGTGGGTCGCAATTAGGCTGAGGGCTTGCTTGTTAATTTGCTGTCCACTCTGATGACTGCAGAAAGCACATGATGGGCAGTAACACCTGGTAACCAAGTGACTTAGCTGCTGGGAAGCTGCAGCCGCTCTTCAGGAATGTCAAGTAGTGGCAATGATGCTGTTTCTAGTGGACTCCTTTTCCAAAATAGGTCCAGAGCACACATATAAGAGCAGTCTGTTTAAGGCTTCAATAAAGGTACACATTTAGAAATGAGGGGCCAGAGGTGCAATTGAGTTTTTTGGTCGCAAACCCTCCAATTCGGAGTTGTGACCAACATACTAAATTTAGCAAAGTACTAAATACACTTTAGCTGAGACTTTTTACTGACTCCTAAAATGGGCCTATAAAATTATAAGGAATTGCTATTTGGAAGGGGCGTGTTGTAGGCGTTACTTCCAATTAGTAATTTCTATCCATTTGAATCAATGGTTTAGGTCAAAACAGTGGGCGTAAACCATTGAAAAGTTAAAAATCCCCATGTTAGGATGATAATCCATTTGCAGAAAGGAAGGGATCCTTTTGAGGACCTCTTCACCTTTGTGAAGGTTAAAGTTGGTTTGGGAATTGTCAGTGGTCTACAGGACCACTGCAGAACTCGCCAAAAAAAAGTCAAACGAACCACAGGATCCTTTACAAAAAGCAGGCTGCAACTAAAAAAAAAGGTTGACTTTACTGAAATGCGATCACAGAGATGGTGGTCAGCTGACCCCAGCAGGCCACCATCCCTGTGATGGCAACCAATCATATTAAGTTGCAATTTGCAACCTACCTCATTAATATTCATAACTTAGGTTGGATTTGACTGGCTACGATTCAGATTTTTAAAAACCGACCTATTAGTGCACAAGTCGGTTCTTAAAAATCTTTACTGGTTACAAATTGCTAACAGTATTTCGCAACCAGTAAATAGTATATCTGGCCCAACTCCCTTATTGCAATTACAAAATTAGCTGACAGAGGCATAGCCCAGTGGAGTTACACTCTGTCTGAGAGATCTTGGGTAATAACAATATCAATCAAATACTAATACTAACAATGATGGCAAAAACAACAACATTAATACAAATAAAAATAATTGATGCAACTGCCCGATTTAGGGCTCGGTGAGTCTTAATTATGTCGGCAACTGAGCCTACTCTGGTTCTGTTGCTGTACGAGCAATCTGACTGTTCACCCAACTTAAAGTGGGCAGTCATTTTTTCTTTCTGTCTGTCACTGCCAGGTAAAACCTGGTGGTGAGGGACAGTAAAATAAAAAAAAAATGGCCATCACACCATTTGAGAAATCTCGCATGGAGTGGGGGTCAGTTGTTAGTTTTACTTTTTTCAGAAACAAACTCCCAAATTGGGACTTTGCTTTTGAAAAATGTAAAACTATGTAAAGGTTTGACAGACGCTCATACTGTTTAATGGAAAGATGCTGTGCAGGTTCCTGCCAATGAAAAGAGATGTCCATCAGGGAGACAGAATTAGTTACTCCGTTGCCCTTAAGGGCATACAACCGTCCTCCAAACTCTATATTTTGCCCTGAATTGGCTTGGCTGGTATTTGATCTTGTGAATTCACAGCAGTTGCAAGGAGCGATTGCTTTGACTCCCTTACTGAATACCATGCGATACATCAGAGAGGAGCTCTTGACCTTGTGAACATGATACTTACTCGCTATAAATATGTGCCAGTCCGTCCACAGAAGAAGGCTTCCCGATGAGTGGGTACAAGTTCTGTGCTTCACAACCACGTGACTTGAAAGATCTGCTAGGAGGCCTGAACCCGGCAGACGTGGATGCAGTAGCTGACCTGAAGGCCCTAATGTTTTACTGCAGATAAACTCAACAATTTGACTAACAGTCCTAACATTATTTGAGAGAAACTCTCCAATGTAAGTTAAGGTGTGTAGATCTTGAGCGGAGGGTATCTGGGCTGGACACGAAATAAACTTTTAGAACAACTGCAGAGTCTCTGCTGCGCCAGTCTCATTGCCTGGAAAAGAGATCTACAGAAATGGGCCAAGGCAGAGCACAGTGTGCTCAAGTCCCAGTGTCTGACAAAGAACTTTCTGAACATGACGATAGGCCGTCATAGATTATCCCCACTGTTTTAAATTGCCTACAGATTAACGGATGTTGAAGTTGCTTTAATGACCTTTTAAAGTTGAGACACGTCTTCTTCTCTTTTTCCCCTATTTCAATGAAATATTGATTATTTCCGGTTAACACACAACATGAATTAATACTCCTATTGTCTCTACTCTGGGAACTTGATGAACCGCTTTCTACTGTACAACAATGCAGAGAAATTGTAGTAATTTGTGTATCTGATCCATAATTCATGTGTTTGTTCATTGTTAAATTGCTAATATGCACTCGTACAGTAGTAGGGACATACACATAATCTATCTTCGAGTAAGGGTTTTATGAATCTGCTTTGTATTCATGTTTTCTGACAAATTCTAATTAAAATATTGCAAAGAAAAAAAGTAATATTAATCTCAGAGGTTGTTTCACAATATAGATACACCAGTGGAAGTAGCGAAACAAAGAAGACAAGTCACACAGCAACAATGTACGTTTGATTGGGAAGGTAGAGGGTTCTGAAAAAGGAAAGACAAAGAGGTACATCAGATTAGTGGTGAAACAACTAGTTTCAGTGAGGTATAAATTAGAATCACGAGTATTAGACAACTAGACCTAACCTAAGATTTTAGAGCACCTGCACCCAGAGAGATGGCAAAGTGAAAGATTAAGGAGAAAGCTTACCAATTTCTAGCGATCTCACTAGGGGTGGCCCAAAATTCCGCTCTGCTGGTGGAGTTTGTGGAGTTTTGCACACTATGCGTTCTGCTTGGAGCCCAGAGTTCTGGCAAAACTCCACCAACTGCAACGTGGTGGAGATTTTTCTCGCACATGACTCGCCAACGTTAGGTTGACAAGCACAAATGAGAATATGCGTCCCCTAGCGTGATCATTCGGCACTAGAACATCTCCCAGCGACATTTCTCAATGCTGGCGGTCGCAGCACGTTGCGACTGTTTGCATTTAGAAAGCTGTAGCGAGAGTAAAAATTATACACGAGCAGCAGAAAGAAGCAATGCCCTCTGATGCGCTGCATGGTGCCATTTGCGCTGATTTTACAGCATGGAACAAGCTCCTGGAGGTTAAAATCAGTGCAAGCAGCGTGACGTGCCAAATTATCCGCTCACAGAACTCCACGGAATTTTGTGCAGTTTTTATGTAAGCCCGTGGATCTCTGCGGAGTGAAACTCCACAAGTTCAGCCCACCCACACTTCTCACTTGATAATAGGAGGGTGCATAAAGGATAACACTAGTAGAAGAAAACACTTTGAGATTTCTCATATGCCATTTTGAACAAGGGATTCAGGGGATTAGATTTTGAAAAGGATCTACTTTTTTTCATTACCCTGTGCAGGTTACAGATATATATAACTGGCTGTAGAGCAGGAGCGGCTCCTCCGTTTGAACGAAGGAGCATCGCCTCGCCTGCGTTGAGCACAGCAGGCACACATGAATAAGGAAAATGGGATGTCAATGCCATTTTACTTAAACACTGCAGTGAGATGGCAAGGGGCAGGGCTGAATCCTGCAGTGCGCATGTCGGATTGACTGGCTCTATTGCTACGGCCAGCCCGACATTGTTCAGTGAGCACCCAACAATCCCATGGCTGTGAAACGGCTCAGGGATTGCCGGCAGAGGACCCCAGCCTCAAATTAAACTCTGGTTTAGCCTGCTCCCACCTATCCTGGAGCTGCTGTCAGCATGAGAGCAGCTCCAGGATTGGGTGTATTGGTGTTCACTGAGCAGGAAGGAAATCCTTCCTTTTCCAGCTCATTAACGCTGATTGGGGAGATAGGTGTGAACTTGAGGGAGCAGTATATGGTGATTTTGGCCAATTTTTTTATAGTTGTAGCCGCCACTGCTGTAAAGTGAATGGGGTGGTCAAGAAAAGGAGCGAAAGTGGCAAGTATTATTACGAGGTTGAAATTGTGCATAAAAATCAGAGGAGGCGAGTTGGTGAAAAGGGGTTTAGAACAAAGATCAGTCTGGTGCATTGTTATTAGTGTTTTAACTGTTGGGAATCTGTTAACTTGGGAAGGAAGTACTTGGATGATATCATTTGCTTCTTAAACCTCTTCAGTGTGGGATGTCTGTATTTTGATATCCAAATATTTTCTTCTCGTAGTTGATATCAATGTCTGAGATGAATGAGGAAGGGGTGTGTTGCTCTGAGGACAACTATATAGCACCTGCATACATGCCATATCTGTGTATGGTCTGAATTTCAATGACCTAGACATTTTTCCCACACACCTGTAACAAACATTACTGACTTTTTAGAGAGACTTCCTGTTGTACATGGCTATTTCAAAGGTATGTTAGAAGGAGTTAACAAAATGTTCTGGCACTTGTAGCGAGAACCGTGTTGACAGGATGAGAACAGACAAAATGAAGTGTTGAATAAGACTTGATTACAGTCCCACAACTCGCATCCCAGAGAAACTCATCACAGACCCGCTGGCCTTAAAACTCCCTTGCCATACATTAGTTCTGCAGCCATCCATTGCGACAATAGAGGAGACAAGTGAGGAGGCCCTGAGATGACACCAGCTATACATCCAGTATTCCACACGGAAGGAAAAGGGACTGATACAGTTACGTCCAGATGGGGTTACTGTGCATGCAGGAAAACACGTAAAAAGCGCAGGCGCGGAGCAGGGGCCAGGACATAGGAGCGACTGAAGCATGGCCACAATATAAAGTGATAGCAACAACAGGAAATGACGCAGGAGCCACAGCGAAGGAGGACATGTCGAAATCAATTTATATGGAGCTTCCCAACTTCGAAATCTTACGAAGGGATTGTGGTATTTCAGTATTTGGGAGATATAATATTTCCCTCTGCCTTGGCTGATTCAGTCTGGTGGTAGGCAATGTATCCTTGCTTTACCCTTGTAAGCCATGTATTAGTTTCTTCCATCATATCATTTATTTATTAAACAGTAAACCTCCATGCCACCTGGCTAAGTGTTTCCAGTGGAATATGAAATTTATTTTTGACACTTTACTGGCAAGGCTTGTGAACTCCTAACACATCGGTGAGGAATACGCTTCCTTTAGTCTGCAGCCCGATCACACTTTAGTAAAGTCTCAACCGATTGTTGATCGATGTGCTGAAGTGCACTGCAAAGTGATGTGAGATCCGTGGACTGTGATTCATCACACAGGTCATTCAGTAGCTCTGATGTCCATTTCGGGTCCAATCCACTGGTTTTCTTAAACTTTCTGCAGTCTGTCTTTCAGCCATTATTTTCTTTCTCTTGGCCAAAGAGGTACAGCTGTGGCAGTCTCTCCAAAATCCCTTCGTGTTTTCATTGCTTTTAGTCGTGGCCCCGCTGACCAGTTGGCAGTAAATTTTGTTTCCTAACACCAGGTCCAAATGTTATGACGTCTGAAAAAATATGTATATGTCCATGCAATGGAACTGTTCAAAAGCCTGAGGTTCACCCAGCTCCACAGATGGTAGAAATTTGTCATAATGTTCTCATGTCATCATGGAATTTTACTGCACACACACACTTCTTAACTAAGCTTCACCCGGCGAATAATAACATTACTAAAAATCCACTTCTAAACGGAGCATTTGATGGCACCAATTGTGCGATGGCTGGCATATTCCCAAAGCAATTAGTAATAATCATATTCTAAATCATAATAACAATTATAATATTAATCATGGTTGTTATACTCTGATAATAATTTAGTATACTATTTTAATTCAGTGCCTTAAATTCAATGGGGGGTTTGGCGGGATAAATGAATAGTTACCTGTCAATCTAGATTATTAAAAAGCACATTACGCTCTGAACTTAAAAAAAGAAATACAATTCCAGGCTCTCTGCTCATTAACTCTGAGTGAGGAGGTTGAGCTATGACTGCTCTTGAAATATGAGCAGGGCCCCTGGAAATATATACCAGGGGACCACCAATTTATGTTCAGGATTGACCAAATTATGCAGCAATGAAAGGCAAAGTATGCAGCATAATACTGCACAATTTTTGATATTGTGAGACTGTTTTAAATGTATATTTTTGTGCAGTAATAATGTGTGCAATTTTACACATGATCGTGCATAAACAGATTGAATTAATATACCCACAATTGAAACAAATTTCATATGATGTATAGTAGTGACGTTATTAATGTATTTTAGTTAGGCCACATGCCTGTATAAATCTCCATTTTGAACAAGATGGATGCCACCTACGTTTGCCCACTATGCACACATCCTATCCCCACAGACTTTGCAGGACAGGGTAAACTGATAACATAACAGTTTATTTTCACTGTAGTAACTGCCTTGCTAGTGTTGCACATGCAATGGCGCTGATGTAAGATTGCAACAAGTATCTATCTCATTGGTTTCTTTACTGGTCCCATTCATTGGGAGAAGGTTGTATTGTCTGAATGTTTCATATTTGTTTGAACATGTCCACATAAGATTAGTATAGAGGGTGCTGAATAAGTGTTTTTAGAAATGGGATAGTGTTTATGTATTTAGGTGATGACGTGTATTATTCTTGTGTTTTGATTTGCTAAAGAAATGATATTTCTGCTAACATCACGATGATTCTGCAGCTTTTCTAATTTACTATGCAAGAAATGTGTATAAAAAACCCTTGATTTTGGGGGCGAGGCAGAAGCCTTTCCTATTCTACTAGGGATGCTGCCCAATTTCTTATGATTTTGCTGCCCATTGAGACTTGGAAAATGTTCAGATTTTTAAATACTCTGTATAACTTTGCATCCAACAGCCTTCATCATGGCATTGGCTCTGTCTGACTCGTTCTGAATTTTTGTAATAAAATCCTTGTAACTTTTAATTGATCTAGAACTAAATTGTAGAGTGGGCCCAATTAATTAATTAACTGTTTGATGTTTGGAACGATGCATTAATGTGGGGACACTGTCTCATAAAATTGAGGGTTAACACCCTATCTGATCCAGTAAAATGTGCTACAGCTGAATGAGGTACATTTTCAGGTGTATGAATTTTGGGGAACAGCTTTGTTCCCACAGAATTATTACTTAATCCTTTTTACATATGGTGATACTGTCTGAGCAAAGATTTCACATCATTAGTGCCAGTTTAAGAACCAACTAAAGAAATAAGCAACTGAAAGATGACCAGTTAATCTTTGTGAAGGGTCTGCCTCTACGCAAACACATTGTGCCATGTTTTTAGTAACGTTTGATCTGTTTGAGCTAGAAACAATTGTTTGTGTTAAAATTTGCAGATTATGGAGCAGATGATACAGTATGTGGCAAATGCAGCAAATACTTAATTATGTGAAAAAAGAAGTGGCCGCAGAATCGCATAATTCCAGTGGCCCTGAATATGAGACATGAAAGACCAGGAACACAGTGCTGCTTCTGCTCTGTCACTATGAGTAAAAGCAACACTATCCAAATGTTAAACACTTTAGGAAAAGAAAAAAATGATAGCATGCTTTTCATTTTTTTAAAGGGAAAAACATTTTGTACACCAATAATGCAATAATAATACGTTTTTGCACATAGTGCTTGGTAATGCAAATTTGCCTTTTTAATAAGGTTGTATATTGGCAGGCGTTACTAATACCCAACTCAGGGCCATATGTAGGTAAATTACATTTACCGATTCTTAAATACCGAATTTTACCGATTCGGTATTTATGAATCGGTAAATGTAATGTAGGTAAATAATTACCGATTCGGTAAATATCGGTATTTAAGAATCGGTATTTACCGAATCGGTAATGGCAACTGGCTTCCCATTCATTCCTATGGGCCTGGAGGCCCATAGGAATGAATGGGAAGCCAGTTGCCATTACCGATTCGGTAAATACCGAATCGGTAATTGGGGAGGCAGTATCATGGGTGGCAGGGTGTCACATTGACACCCTGTTGCACCCCTGATTCGTCCATGTGTGCACATGTGGCGCATATACATGCCCTAAGGGCATGTATGTCTGCCACATTGCACACTTCAAATTGCACAATAATGCTTTTTTACAGGTATTCGTCATTTACCATCAACTTTTAGTTGGTGGTAAATAACGAATCCACACACCAACGAGACACTCCCCCTACATATCATTTCAGGATTCGGTATTTACCGAATCGGTAAAATTACCGATTCGGTAATTTTACCGATTCGGTAAATTACCGAATCCTGAAATATGCCCCCTACATAGCAAAAGCCTAAATACCGGTCGGTAACGGGATATTTACAGAAAATCGTCCGTTACCGACCGGTATTTGGCTTCCTACATATGGCCCTCAGTTATACTCTTAGTTGACCATGAATGATTAAAAGACTGACTTGGCTGAACAACAGGTCCTGCAGTTTTCCCAAAGATCTCAACTGCTGTAACTGGGCCATTGTGGTTTGACCAGGGGTATTATAAGCTACCTCTTCAGCTAATTTGGTGCGGACCGAGCGCCATTAACCGTCACTCTTGCCAGCGGCCTCTCATATAGTAGTTCAACCTGTTATCTACATTGGGCCATGAATTCCATCCTCTTCAAGACCTAAGGCCATTCCTGGGTGTCAAAGGCCTTCACTGCCTCTAGCGATAGGACTCCTTTTAGTTCTAGCACCCTCTTCATGTATTCCATACAGCTATATAGTCACCATTTGGTAAATCTAGTATGTCTGTGGGACATGAATCCCGATCCATCAGGGTGTGCCAAGGTGGTGATCACCTTGCTGAACAAGGTTAACACTACTTTTACCAAGACCATGACCGCCACAGTAACTATAAAAATAGGCCTGCAAGAGGCACAGTCATCTGGCAGCCAACCTTTCTTAAGTATTGCCACAATCATGGTCAGGCACAAACACACAATCCCACAAATTACAATAATAGGTATAGTAGATAAGGGGTTTGGAGTTGGTCACCGACTCTGACAAAACCAGGAAACAGAAGTTCACTGTGCTGATTCTTGTTAGGCCCTATTGAAAGGAGGTGGATATTGTTTTATCAACTGTAATTTAGTACAATTTTGTAATTTTACAGCTATATGCATGATGATTGCTAGTTTATGCACACTTCAGTAGGCATATGTTGCATATAGTGTCGAGCCATTTGCACAGGCTACGGGCCTTATGGGTGGATTGGGAAACGTTATGTCAGATTTCTTAGGCGTGATCTGTTTATAACAAAAAGAGATAACAAAGCAATTAGATCTTACTTACTTATTTAGAAGAGCATGTGTTAAAGGCAAAAGGCTTTTAGGGGTAATTGTTATTACACTGTGCTAAAGCCTAGAGAAAGGTATGTATCTTGTTACATGGAATGTCACAGATAAGCTTATTAGGTAAGGGTGTTGGTGCTGGTGACCCACCCGAACAAACTATGGGGGTAGACAATTTGCACTATGATAATCCTTATTAGGCTCTATCAATAAGTGCTTTATATTTTTTTGAGAAATCCATTTTGAACAGATTTGTAATTGTATTATGGTATACCTGATGCTTGCCTTGTGGGAAGACTTATAACCAACATAGTAGGTCTGAGATGGCTATGGTCACAAGCCAATGATAACAGCTAGAGGCCTGATAGGTTCAATAGGATAAACTATTTCTGATGCCATAGATCTGATCTGTTTATTATGAAAAATTATGATAAACGCTGTAGGCCTGACATGTTGATTGTGAAATGCATGTGTTAAGGTAAAGGATTAAACCTGCATATAGGTATTTTGTTAAATGAAATGTCACAAATGACCTTTGTAGGGCAGGAATTTGATGTTAGTTGCAGCTTCTGACAAACCCGGCCACATGCTTGCTGCTGATTTCACCTGCAATGCGGTTCATCCCACGTGATCAATTCCTCTAAACAAGACCAGAGGCCGTATCACACAAAGTGCCCCGGAGGCGAAACAGGCATTTGTGCACACTTTGCACTCCTGGGGAACGCTGATATTACAGAAGGGCCCGCAGATGCTTGTGCAGCCCCTTCCGTAATACTGAAAGCACTGGCATACATACAGCACCAGCGCTTTCCTAAGATGGCGTTCACCAATTTGAATGGGGGCCTGGCCCCATGCAAATGAGGGAATCCCTTTGCCTCTGTGTCCGTGCAGTATTATGGATGTGGGAGCAGAGGCAAAGAAGCTGTCAGGGGACGCACTGACAGGGCACCACCGAAAAGGTGGTGCGACTGTCAGTGTGTCCCCTGATAGCAGATCTCAGGAGAACTATGGACCCTCCAGACATCCCCTTGCAGGCGTGTGCAGTCACTCACTGCAGCCACCTGCAAGGGGATCTCTAATTCCCTTTAATGTGCAGGCTGGGTTGCCGCCTACACAGTGAAACACAGAGCGGCTGCTTCAAAGCCGCTTAGGTTTTCAACTGAATGTCCTATCCCCAGGGCAGTGAGAGTTTGCGCTTGCCCTGGGGGCAGCACATTCTATGTAACAGGGCGCACTTTCCCTGTTTCCACTGACACACCTGTTTTAAGGTGTCTCAGGCGCAAACAGGGAAAGTGCGCCCTATTCATAATAGGGCTAGAGGGTGGAAGGCTGTTGTATATAGCGTATTATTGTTTTACCATTCCAAGAAGACCAACACTTTGGTTCTATACGTGGCGGCCATGCTGGAACTTTAAAGCCATTATAGACTACTTACAAAACTTCTGCCAGACGGCCACCCACTGCTATGTTCAGTTTCGTTATTGCAAGTATATGCCAGCCGTGTTTAGACATCAGCAGAATTTCTTTTTTCTACTTGTATTGTTTTATTGTATTGTGCATATGTGGTAGAATGTGCGTGTATTTTATTTTGATTGTGTCAGTGGGTGAATGCAAGAATGAATCTATGGATGGATGAATGGATGCATGAGTGCAAACATGAGAAACAGAGTAGATGTATGATGACCTACTGAGTCACTTTCATTGATAAGCGAGACCTATTGGTATGCTTGTTAAATCATCTATATCTTGTTCATGATTATGCACATCTTCTAGCTGCAGATAATGTGAAATTATTGTGGAATATACAATGAGAAAAACAGACAAATTTGCAGCTTGAAATGTTCTCCAAACTCCTATTCTAACCACTCTAATTCAAGCGTCCATCAAAGCTAGTCTTGTGCTTTAGAATGAGTGGCTACATACACATAGATTGCTTGTCTAGTTTTGGCCTCTGGCAGTGCAATGAAAACATTGCATCATATGGCTTATCAGCCTCTAACTGTAGAGTTTCAGAATAGATAATTCAGTAAAAGAGGAATCGAAAGGATAATCTTCCCCATACGCTGGGTCTAACAGCATGCACTGTGAAGTCACCACTTAACTGTAGAAAATAACCATCAGTAGTGTAGTGATATAAATTTCTTATTACAAGTGAGTATCAGTGCTAAAAAACCTATTGCCCGCCTTAGTCAATGTGAAAAGTAAACCACTGAGCAGAATTACCACTGAACATTATTAATAGACATCCACATTTATTAGATGATAAGGAAGCATTTTTTGGTAGCAAAGTTTATTGTACTCCTCAAGGTTTTTACACAAAATCAGGAATATTATCTACAGGATGTAGTGATGCAATATAGAATGTGGTCATAACCACATATAGAATGTTACTGTCTGAATTCATGTTCAGTTGCAGGGAACAGAGCTGAGGGCAAGGCGTTGAGGGTGTCAAAGTATATTCAATAAATGTATTTGGCACTACAAGATTGTCTCTGTGTCATCACACAGAGAACCACACATTCTGAAAATTACTGATGATAAACTGTTTTGCTTAAATGTTTACAATGAAATACAACATGCATATTAGCCAGTTTATTTGCACAGGGCATAAGGAGTAATCTACCAAGAATCAAAAAGAAGATCACTGGGAGGGTGATAGAGTGTGTGGCTGTGTATTATTACATAAATAAATACAAATACTCCTTAATGTTAAGTAAAAGGATATTGTAGGTCACCCCAGAGTTCTGTGATCCATTAATGAAGTCGGCCTCTGACTTGAGGCTGTCTGTGATCCTAGTAAGCATCTGTTACTTCCAATATCCTTATAAAATATGTCGGTCTCATAAATTGGACCAATCAAAGATGAGCCTACGATAATAATAAAAACCCAATGAAGGGATTAGGTTTGCGTGGATTCTATTTATATTTAGTGGGAGTGGAAGCATTTATAGAAATATACCAGCCCGATCATCTCGAAAACAAAACTTTGCAAAACCAAAATTGACTGCTAAATTATTGCTTTTCCTATTTCCGTAAGCTTTTTCTACGAAGTACTAATTTGTTATAGAGAACATAGAATTGTGCGGAATGCATTTTAGATCTTGGAATTAAACTATTGTTATTTTATTAATTTTGCGGTATTCTATGTAAAATAGCCAGACACCAAGGATCATAACAATGCTAAACATACAGGAGGCAGAAAGCATCTCTCAAATTCATTCAAAAAATTGCATTCCCAAGCTAAAGACTTTAACCCAATAAAAATCTAATGACATTACCCAACAAGAACAAATAAACCTTTATAGAAATGAGTCGCCATTATACCAAAAACAAATCCTATACTACATCAGTTAATTTTAAGCTATAAATAATGTTAAGTGTTATGCAGATAATAGGGACAATGTGAGTATTTGATAAAGGAAAGCTTGCGTACTTATTTGCAGTTTCATATAGTGTGTACTAGACACGGGTGTGTCAGAGTACTTTACATTCTTTCCTAGGAAAGTTACTACATTAAGTGTATAAGGGAAGTTATAGCTTAAGATAAAAGTTCAGTCTTCACAAAGCAAAGAGGTATAAATGGACTTAATCTAGGAGATATTTGAATCATTAAGGGGTATAAGTTGAGCTTACATATAAAGTAATGAAGCATGAATGTGTCTAATTAAGTAGGTATTTCTGAATCAATAGGCATTTTAACAGTGGCCGCTCCTCCGCTAAGGCAGAGGAGCGTCGCCCCACTGCTGCAAAGCAGTGAAAGAAAGAACAAATACAATAATAACTTGAGGTTATTGACATTGTATTTGTTCCTGCTGTATAGCTTTGCAGGGCGGGCGGGGCTACACTGCTCTCAAAGCAGGGGAGGAGTGGTTTGCCCACTCCAAGTGCGCAATGACTGTTTAGCCGGACCTCTGGGGCCGTCAAAACAGTCATGCGTACTTCGCATGTTCTCCATGTAGTCTGCATTATAGCCTGCGTGGAGAACATGCCCAGGCCCCCATTCCCTTACTGAGCGCCGATCCATGGCGCTCAAACCACTCTCAATGCTGCATTGCAGCGTTGTGATTGGCTTAGGGGAGGGAGCCTGGCTGCTTCCTGTTACGGCCTCGGAGAGGAGAGACTGAGATTGCGATTCCCTATTTTGCGAATGCCTTTTGGGATGATACATCCCAATAGGCTTTTTACTGTTCGCAGAATCAGCCAGTTTGTGACCGGTAAAAGGCTTGATACATCTGGCCCTGTGCGTGATGCAGGCAACTTACACTCTCCCTTCAATAGGGATCCAGTTGAGGGTGAGGAGTATTGAAGTGATGGACTCAAAGCGTTTGACTCCTGTGATCTGTTTGGCTGCAGCAGTGAGAGGTGCCTTCATTGGGGCTACATATATTTTAGGGATTCCAGTGTGCAAGGCATTGCCATAATAGAGTCTCAATATGACTGCAACGTGTTTTACATTTTGTAAATCTGGTTCTAGAATGAAAACTGTAATGTTTCTGAGGTTTTTGAGTTTGGTTATAATCATTCTTTGTTGTGGCAATTATATGCGCTCAGAGGTTAACATTATTGTTGAGATGTTGTGCAATCAATGGTTTTGACTTTGTATTTAGTACATTAAGACTGGTCCAACCAATCTCGGATCCAAGTTGAACTGTGAGGAGGAAGACGAAGAGGAATTCTGTTTTCAATGGGTTAAGCTTTAGGTGGTTGAACAATTCCCAGGCTTGTATGTTCTTTAGAGTTTGGTCTAGGAAATGTGTGTCTTTTCTGAGATGAAACTTTTAGCTCTAGCTAGGTTTCATCAGCATAAAGATAATAGGAGAGGTTTAAGTGTTTAAGGAGTGTGGTCAAAGGTTCAAGTACAGGTGGAAAAGAACTGGGGATTTCATTGATCCTTGTGGTGTCCTTTGGATACCCTCTGAAAGAGACTTTGTCAGTTGAATTAGTTGAATGCAATAATTCAGGCAAGAGTTAAACCAACTTATGACTGGACCATTTATCCTCATTCTTT
The DNA here is from genome assembly GCF_964204655.1 of Triturus cristatus. Lineage (NCBI taxonomy): Eukaryota > Metazoa > Chordata > Amphibia > Caudata > Salamandridae > Triturus > Triturus cristatus. Next base: position 498,298,778 of record NC_140588.1, read on the forward strand.
CCTTGAGACTGTTTAGTAGAATAATATGGTTGACCTGTCGAACACCATGAACAGATCTAGGAGTATGAGAAGGCAGGAATAGCCCTCTGTCCAGGAGTCGAAAAGCATTGTCTGTGATCTTTAGAATGGCTGTGTCTGCACTGCAGCTATCTCTGAAGCATGATTGGAAACGGTCTAGCTAATGGTGGTCGCTGATGTATTGACAAAATTGTTCAGAATTTTTGTTTTGCTAGGAGTGGGAGATTTAAAATAAAAATAAAGTGTAGTAAGCTGCCTTATTTTGAGACAGTTTGGAACTTCGCCTTGGACTTGCATGGGGTTGATCAGCTGAATCAAGTGACGGCTAATCTATTTAATAATTGTACCGGACATAGGGTCCGCAAAGTGTGGGTGCTATTGAATTACCCATTATCTTGATGATCTCACTCTGGTTTACTTTTTTTAAATGCACTCTATTAATCACTGGTCTTTGAGGGTGGGGAATGAGGGATTGGCAGTCTACTGAGTTTCTTGGTAACAAAGGTTCTACCTTTATTATCTTCACAGCAAAGAACGCAGATACTTCCTCACACCTTTCATTCTGAAGTACAGGAATAGATCCAGAATTGTGTCTCCCTAACACCTTGAATGCCAACAGTGATATGAATTGACCTTCCCTGTATAAATGGCACAATTTAAAAAGCCTTAGTTTATTAAACTTTGAAATTCCTTTGAACCCAAAGGACAGGGGAATCATAGGACAGCTGAATCTCGGGTGAGTATAATAAAGGGAGTGACAAAATAGTGTGATAATTTATGTAATGCCAAAACTGTACAGGCCATTGGGCTCATCTGTCTCACAGGTCTAATATTATCTCCCACAATCCTGGTAGTTAGTGGACATGGGTCTGCTATTGCTCTCTAAATCATCACAGGTGGAGACTCAAGTGTATTTCTAAACCAATACCTGCTGTATTGTGCCTGAGCAATATCAATAACTGGGACCGACAGGCCTCCCTTCTTGTAATGCAAAGTGAGTGTTTTACAACTAACCCCGCTGCCCACCCAAATTAGTCTGGACACTGTTGATTTGAAATGATTATGGGGATTTGTGTGCAATGGAAGGGGAATATTACAGAAAAGGTACAGCAATCTTGGTAGTACTATCATTTTAATTAGTTTGATCCAAGCTACCGGGAAGCAGTATCCATCTAGCTATATCATTTTGTATTATGGAGAATGTTTCCTGAAATGTTCACGTACTGCTGCTTCGGGGTCCCTATGCACTATGATCCCCTGCTATCTGATGAGGTTTTCTCTTCAAACCAGCGGATAGTCAAGAGATGATTCTTGTGGGCCTGCTGTCAGAGAGAAGATTTTGGACTTGTTTTAGTTTACATTTAAACCACACATACTGAGATAGATCACTATTTCTCTGAGCACTGGGTGCAGGTTAACATCAGGTTATTCGATACACAATAGGATGTCATTTGCATAGAGAGAAATCAACGTATTGCGGCTGCCCTTATAAATACCTCTTTCTGTATGATATTCAGAGATAATGGAAGCTAGGGAATCCATAACTATCAAAAACAATAGCGGTGTATGTATCTCCTCAGATAAGAAACAGCATAATCCATTGGACAAAGCTGACCCCAACCTCCAGCTGTTCTATTGTTTTCAACATGAAGTCACAAGACAGTAAATCAAAAGCCTTTTCAGCGTCTTGAAAGGTGGCAGCGGCAGGCAAATCGGTGGTCCATTTGGTGCTTTACACTAAATACCAGTCACAGATTTAGGCTCCATGACCTCCCCGTCACTGATCAGCCCGACATAATGGCAGTAGTAATTTAACTAGAATTTTGGCCTAGATTTTCACATCTCGATTAATCAGAGACAATGGTATATATGAGAAGCACTGCGAGGGTGGCCGCCCGGACTTGAGCAATGGTATTTTCAGAGCCTCACAATGAGTACGGGGCATCATGCCTCCGACCTTTGCTTCTTTGCACATTTTTAACACATGGGGCACTAAAAGGTACCTATTTTATTTATATAATGTGTTACACAAGCCGTTTAGTATGCACAAAAGGTGTCTAATATTTAACCATCTGCACACACTGTTGTGCCCACATCCATGGCTACTTTGATAATGCTGTTTGATGCCCATTGGGGCCTGATCAATAAGGTTAGTGTTGTGCCAGGCCAATCTCCCTCCTCATAGAATCTTTAAACTACATATTTCCTCAAACGGCACCAGCCGGACGTAGTGCTCATGCAAGAAACACACTTGATGGGGAATGTCTGTCAGGCCCTCAATAGATGTGGCTACACCCTAGCAGCACACTCAGGTTTCACCTCGGGATCGAGGGGGGTGGGGATACTCCTGCGTCGCTCGCTGCCCCTCCACATCGACCTCACCAAAACGGACCCGCAGGGCCGCTTCACGGCTGTATCTGGACGTTGGGAGGGCCGCACGCTTAATTTACTATCCGCATACGTCCCGCCTGGCCTGGGCACGTTTCTCCTTTCCCTTCCCGAGGGTCAGCTGGTGCTGGGAGGGGACTTTAACGCAGTGGTGTCGGGAACCTGAGATAGGCAGCCCCCCAGAGACCTGCCCCAGGGGCAAGGGTGGTTGGCGGACTTTCTTGAGGCCTTCGGGCTTACGGACGTCTGGCGCCTGCTCCACCCCACTGATAGCCAATTTACTTTCTTTTCGGGGGCGCATCATTCCTTTTCAAGACTTGACTACATCCTTACCCTGCTGCAACACGATATGGTGGTGCTGGAGGCAGAGCTCCTGCCTAGAGGCATTTCCGACCACTCGCCGATCCGTACACACATAACCTTTGGGAATAGCCGGGAGGGCTGCATAGCACCAATAAACGCCTGGCACCTCAAACATGAGGACACCAGGAAGCATATCTCTGACTCCATCTCGCACTACTTCGCTGAGAATGCTAGATCGGTTGCATCCCCCGTCACGCTGTGGGAGGCATTCAAGCCCGTGATAAGGGGGGAGGCGCTGTCGGCCATAGCGGCGAGACGGCGAGAGCGAGGCCGTCAGGTCACGGCACTGGAGGCGGAATTGGAGGTACTGGAGAGGGAGGCGCCGGACAGTGGGGACCAGGAGGTCAGGCACACACTGCAGTTAAAGGCGGCGGAGTACAAAGCACTGGTGACCCAAGAAGCTCAGACCGTGGCTCGTCACAGGCTTGGTAGAATATACGATCAAGGCGACAAAGCCGGGAAACTTATCGCCTGGCTTGAGAGGAAGCAACAGGCCGGCAAGGTGGTGCCGGAGTTGCGCACCGAGTCGGGGATCATAATTACAGAGCCCCGGGAAATAGTCGAACAGTTTGCTAGTCATTACCAGCAGGTCTACAGGCGTGAGTCAGACCGGCCGGAGGAGGACTCCATGAATCTCCTCACCGATATCCGCCTGCCCACCCTATCGGAGGCAGACCAGGTGGCTCTGGACAGCCCGATCACCGAGACCGAGCTGCAGCGAGCGATAGCAGACCTCCGCCCTGGTAAGGCGCTTGGTCCCAATGGCATCCCAATAGAGATTTATAAGCTCCAGCCGGACGTCACTAGTAAGCACCTGAAACTCATGTTCGACCGTAGCAGGGAAATGGGGGTGCTGCCCCGGGACCAACGGATAGCGACCATTTTGGCAATACCAAAAGAGGGGAAACCCAAAGAATCCTGTGCGTCCTACAGACCAATTTCGCTTTTAAACGCGGAGCCCAAAATTCTGGCGAAGACGCTGGCCAACAGGCTTAAGTCGGTGCTCCCCTCATTGGTCCACCCCGACCAGTCGGGGTTCATGCCCCACCGCAACACGGCCCTTAACATCAGGAGACTGAATGGTGTACTAGGGCAGTGCCACAGACTACAGGAGGACGCGGTGGTGGTCTCCTTGGATGCCACCATGGCCTTCGACACCTTGGAGTGGCCGTATATGTTCGCGGTCCTGCGCAAACTGGGCTTTGGACCTCACTTCATCGCTTGGGTGCGCCTACTGTATGCTGAACCCCTTGTGCAGGTGCTGGTAAACAATAAGCTGTCGGAGGTTTTTACGCTGGAAAGAGGGACTAGGCAGGGCTGCCCCCTCTCCCCCCTTCTCTTCGTCCTCTCCCTGGAACAACTTGCGGCCTGGATTCGGCAGACGGTCACTTTGAAGGGCATAGCATGGGCGGAGGGGTGGGAGGATAGAATATCCCTCTACGCAGATGACATACTCCTTTATCTTTGTCAGCCGCGAAGGTCGATAATTGTGGCACTCGACATCTTTGCTAGTTTCGGTCGCAATTCTGGATACCGGGTTAACTGAGCCAAATCACACCTATACGTCCTGCATGGGGACCCTCCGAGGCTCCCAGACACTTGTCCTATCAGGGTTGCAGAGGACGGGTTTAAATACCTGGGAGTGTACATCACCGCTAATAAGGCTCTGTTGTACGAGCACAACCTCAAGCCGCCGTTGCTTCGGCTCCAGAGGGAGGCCAAATCCTGGCAGCACCTACCACTGTCCTTACTGGGCCGGGCAGCCCTATTTAAGATGCTAGCGCTCCCACGGTTTCTCTATGCGCTGCAAAATTACCCGGACTTGGTTCCGAACAGCTACTTCGTAGCTATCGAGGCCGCGCTGCGCGACCTCCTCTGGGCTGGGTCAGCCCGAATCTCACTGGCCAAGCTCACGCTGGGGTGGTACGATGGCGGTATAGCCCTCCCCGACATCCGCAAATATTATTGGGCAGCCCACCTATCCGCGATCAATCAAGGGACTTACGGAGACGGGAACGATCCAGCCTACGGTATGGACAGATGGCTGCTTCACGGGGGGAACTATGAAATAGCACTTTACTCTAGGCGAGGTATACGCCGGCTCACCGGACCTACACTCCACTCGGTACAGATATGGCGCGTCGCTCAGAGGAAGCTCGGCTGGTCAGGAGTCCTCACTATGGCCACGCCACTTTGGGCCTCCGAAACATTGGGCAATCTGGGACACACCAAGGGGTTCCGCAACTGGGACCTGATCGGCATCTCCCAAATCAAGGACATCTGGGGCCCTACAGGGATCGGCACGTTTGCCCAATTGCAAGACGCGTATGAGCTGGCGCAAACCGAATACTTTCGATACTTGCAAGTGCCTCACTCCCTACAGGCTAATATCCCTCCGGAGACCAAACTTCCACAAGCCTCCCCGCTCGAAGATAGGTTGCTGGATGGCCACCTCACAGAACGCGCCATATCCCTCACCTACAAAAAACTTATCAATAACCCCCCCGATATGCTCCTTCCCCTCAGGAACAAATGGATTGCCGAAGGGGCTGGAGATAGACGATGAGGAGTGGCTTTATGCCTTGGCCTCCCCGCGTGAGGTCGCGATATCAGCCCGACTGCGACTTATCCAACTGAAGATCTTACATAGAGTCTATATCTCCTGTACGAGGCTCCACATGATGGGGAGGGCGGACACAGTGCTCTGTAGGAGGGGCTGTGGCGGTACGGGTACCTTCTTTCATGTGTTGTGGGATTGCCCGAAGATTCAGCGGTACTGGAGACGGGTGGTGCGGTGTATGGAGGAGGTATGGGAGGCGGGACTCCGCGTGGAGGCGAAGAGGTGCCTCCTCATTATATGGGAGCCAACGGACCTGCCACCAAAAGGGAGACTTTGCGTGACGCTCGGGCAAGTGGTAGCGAAGAGGAACATAGCCAGGCTTTGGGGAAGTCCTATTCCACCCAAACTCTAAGATTGGCACAGAGATATGGACTGGCGCATGCTGCAGGAAAAGACTGTTTATGAGTCGAGAGCGTGCCCCCGAAAGTGGATCGAAGTCTGGTCCAAGTGGAATGATTTCAGGGGGGCATTTGTGAGCCTCCTTCCGTTGCACAGGAAGACCCCCGGGGTTTGTAAAACTCCACCGCTCTGGTGCTCCGTGTGCTAAAGAGAGGGATGCGGAGGTCGCATCACCTGGACGTGACACACATACGGTGTCTAACGTGTTGACCGTAGTTACGGGGGGTGGGGGGAGGGCAGTTTCATCGTTTGGCGCCTTTACGCCTGTTGGGGCACTATGTTTATGATGTATGGATGTATTAAAGGAAAATGAGACCTGCCAGATCCTTCGCTGCACTATGAAACGTTCGCATTGTTTAACGCCGCCGTACCCCCGGGTTGACGGCATAGGGCTGTGTGCTTTTGACGAATTGTAGAAGTATTTCCTCTGCGGCCGGCCCAATGGGTTGTAGGCTGTAAGCTGTGTAATGTGGAATCTGGAATAAAGGTCTTTAAAATAAATAAATAAATAAATAAATAAACTACATATTTCCCTAAATTCTTCACACCTCCTTGTCAGCTGTTGCATTATATTTCTTAACAAGCTCTCAGATTTCTTTGAGTATACCATTGCTCCCTAAAAGTGTGAACTAAATTTCCCTGGAACATATTTCCTTTTCAAATTTATCCATAGTGCCTCGTAGGGCCATAAAAACCTTGACTTATTTAGATATATGTATCCTTCTTACGTATGCCTTAAACGCATCCCAAACAGTCCCCAGGCTCTGCACTGAGTTTTTGTTAAGTTACCCTAGCTCTCAAGGTGGACATAGTGTATGTGGGGCCATAGCCAGATAGCACTCGTGGATATCCAAAGCAGCATTTTCCACCCATGAGCAAACTTCCATAGAAAGAAGCCAGTAGTCAAGTTGGGAGACGTCTTGGACCGATGAATTGTAGGTATAATCCATAATGTCTGGATTTCTGATCCTACAAACATCTACAAACCCGTATTGATGTACTAGTTAATACAACATTTTGGTGGAGGAATTGTGTGTGTATCTGCTGGATTTGAATGGTCCCTCAGCATCTCCAGGACTGTGTTAAAGTTTCTATGCAGAACACTGCTGGTGTCATAGGATTCTTTCCAGGTTGGCAGGAGATCACCTTGGACAGGTGGGTGCTGCAAATAGTTCACAGAGGAATGCTCTCAAATTCGTTTCCTCCCCACTGCACCTTCTGCAGTCTCCAATGACCAATAGCAGACCATGGGATGTCAAGAGGATGCTGGCGCTAGACGAAGGGCGAGACTGTTATTCCCGCTACTTTCTGGTGCCCAAAAAGGAGGAAGGCCTTCGGCCTATATTAGACATGCAACTTCTTAATGCCTTCCTATCGAAGGAAAATTCAAGATGCTCACCCATGTCTGGTTCGTAATGGGACAGGAGCATTCTCAGTATTTTGTACTTTCCTTTAGTCTCATCAGTTTGCTTTGTGTGTTCGCGAAAGTGATGGCGGTTGTGGCTGCTCATCTTGAGAGGGCTGTGGTGCCAGTCTTCCCCTACCTCAGACAGTCATCGGCCACCTCCAGACTATGGCGAATCTCCTGTCATCTTTAGGGTTCACTATCAACATGCCGAAGTCACAGCAGGATTTATTGGGCCGGCTGTTCGAGGACACAAGCGCGTGGTGGAAATTGCAGATTTAAAGAATAAATAAAAATCGGGAAGGAGGATTTTAAAAGATCGGATATTCTAGAAGAATAAGTCTATTAGTAGAAGTTTTCAAGAAGATTAAGGGTCGCAAAATCTATGTAAAGGCCACGCTGAACTCTAAACATAATGAGGAAGAGAGATTAAGTGAGGAATAGAAAATACAACTAAAAATGGATAACTACGACAAACTAGAAATTTGACATTTTGATGAGCTAAGAACAGCTAGATAAAGGGATCTCACAGCGTTAAAAGATTTAAAGAGTACAGAATCTGAATTTAGCCCTGATGACGTCCAGCAAAGGGACTAAACGCGTAGGCTGTCAAGATCATTGTATAGTGAACATGAAAATACGTTGTTGAATATACTGGAATTAAAGTGAAATACGTCACATTTGGAACATGGCCTGTTGATTGTTCTTTGGACTTATGTAATTTATGCACTGATATAGTGTGTAACACTGAGAAGACGTGCCTTTCTCTTTTATCATTACTAAGATTTCTAAAGTGTCTGGGCTCATAGAATAGCTTTTTTCCCTCGTAAAGAATGGACCGTTCTCTCATGCCTAGTTTAGTCAGTAACTGCAGTAATTTTGTTTGCCCCAGCCCTGTCACCACCACCCGCTTCTAATTAGGTGTGCCAGGGACAGGAAAGGGAGGCCTCTTTGGCTCAGTTTCACTAAATCAGATTGTACAGTGGATATGCATATACGTATGTGTTATTTGTACAGGGTGAACATAGCCAAAAGACAGCAGAGCACTGTACAAAGGCAAATGTACAGTCAACAAATGACTGGAAAAGTAGCTAGATTCTGTGACCAGAATTGAATTGCTGCTGATCATGATATTGTGTTCTTTAAAGATGTGTTCTTTTTCTTCCCAAAATTCAAGTCTGAAGGTGCTATTTAGGAACTAACATTAATGTTTCATTAGCTGGGATTATGAGCCCATCACAAATTGGTGGAGATATCCCTTCCTGCGTACATGACGGTGAATTCTGTCATCACCATTAGGTGGAGCCTCAGTTTGGCAACCCACAACCAAATGATCTGTGCTTCACTGGACAAGTTCCATAAGCAAATACTGCCCTTTTTGAGAAAGAGTAGCATGTCTGTGATCACCAAGAATATTATCCTCTCAAAATGTGGTAAGAATGCCTGGAGGAAATGCTTGATCACCCTTAGTTCTAGGACACTGATGTGCAGCAATCATTTGTAAATGGACTACAGATCGCTGGTCAAGATGCAACCCAACCTTCCAATGATTTGTCCATGATCCCAGAGAACTTCAAAATCTGTGGGCAGAAGGGGATACTTACAATCTGGTGTGGGTGACCCAGGGAGGCTTTCCTGCAGTCCATCACACCTGTGTCCACTGCCTGTGAAGTTCATCTTGCAGTGTGCCCCATCTGGGCAGATGGGCTGCAACTGGTGCCAAACATTCTGTGAAGTCTCTGGGCATAGAGCCTAGATTGAATGCAGCAGCCCAATCTGCCAGAGCCATGTTTTGATACTTGCCCATCATACATTGATGTGATACAAATGTGAATTGGAGGAACCTCCACAGTTGCCTGTGGGTGGGTTTTGAAGTAGGCATCTTTGAGTTCTATGAGTGCCCCGTGGCTGAAGGATTTCCAACCTAACATGGTGGACAATTCAAACAGCATTTGAAATTATAAAAGATTGCACGCTGGAGAAATGGTGTGTAGTGCTCAGTGCATAATGTGATGTGTTCTCTGCCCATGTGTACAGACTGCAATGTGACGTAGGTGGCTGATCTTAAAACTCACATGAAAATTAAGGTATCTTTTGAGCAGAATTTGGGCCATAATACTGAAAAGAAAACACCCTCTATTCTGAATGACTTCAAGGAAAAGCCAGGGATGGAACTGTAACATATAACTGTATCTCAGATTGTACACTGCAATTTTTTAATGCAGAGGCAACTGTTAACCCTCTCTATGTTAGACAGGAGTATATAAGGCAAAAACTAGTGTCAGAAAATATAGTGCGCCAATGTACTATGAGAATAAAGCTAAAATTAGCACGTATGATACGTATGATACTTTAATATCCACTTAAGATGTGTATATTATTAGGCAACAGGCAAATTAGAAATTACTAACCAGGTTTTGCAGTTTGGATTTTATTTGAAGGCACGTACAGGAAGAAAACTCCGTAAAAAGTGAGAACAATTGCATATATATACAGAACATATTGCTTATCGAACTATGATGCTTTAAAATGGTATTTAATAATGGAACGGATTTGTAAATATTTTTAATTTCTAAAGGTGTGCATAAAAACCTTTAGTGTCTTAATGGACATAATATTATGAAATATTCATAAGGGGGTAAGGTTCGTGGTCTTAATTCACACTCTGTGGTCCAAATTACAAGTGGGCCGGATGGGAGTGAGTGGGCATACCTCACTGCACCTGGAAATTTCCATTATCTCAGGATCAGGTATTTTCTGGGCGTAACGTACTAAATACTTTCCATCCTACCGTTCTTTTTTTTTTTTATTGGAAAAAAGCAATAATGAAAAATTGTTTTTTAGTGCATCAAATATTTTGCCTTATTACCAGACCTGTTCTCTTGACAAATTTTAGCAGGATTGTCCTGTCACAATTTGTCAGGGTAAAGGAACAGAGGGAGGGGGCGCAACAGTTAGCAAACAACTTCTAAATCCAATCACTTCCCAAAGAGGCGCTTGTGGTTTGTGTAGGGATCAGAATGTAACTCTATAATTGGATTCATGGTCTGTGTCTTTGCAAAGACAGCAATGAAGCTAATAAATACAGTGATCCTTTGGAAAAATATGACATGTTGTATCAGCATATTATGATGAACAGTCTATCCTGCTCGTTTAATCCAACATCATGTTGCCTTTGCCATCGACTTGCAGTATCTACAGAACTCCTGACGGTGAGTCTATGGAAATAGCTGCACAACAGCAGCTTTTAAGCGAACAAGTAACCTCATGTGAAGTTTTCTTTTAGCCTATATTGCTATTTAAAGATCAGCACCATCCAAAATATTGCAGAATGGCCGTAAATTTTTATCATATCTACAAATAAATATACATGTATAATTGCCTTTTTTCCAAACCTGTGACGAATAGAAATATAAAATAAGAAAGCATATCTCTTCGTTTTTTGGTTACGTTTAGCTGGAAATGTTATCCTGGCACTGAGAGACTGACATTCAGCCTTCCAGGGCATCATTTGTGACGACTGAACATTTTGTATAACTGGCTAAATCCAATTGGCGTATTTCACTTTTAAGTAGTAAGGCAAGAAATGGTGCAAGAAATGCACTCACTAGTGGTATAAAAGTGAAATGCAGTCTCTGAGTTGCAGTGTAATTTACACCACCTCAAGTATGATTATTTTAAAAACTGGCTTCAGGCCTAGCACCGCATGAAATGTTACTTTTAAACATTAGGTAAGCCACCCTAAGGGGTGCATTGTAGTCCACAAGGTTGGGTGCTTAATGTTTTAAAGGAGATATACTAAATATAAAAATGCTAGATCACTACAGTGAATAGCTATACAATTCACTGTGTAGATGTCGCTGCTGCATTTCCTGTGATGAGACATACTTGTGATTATAAGTCACCTTTTCACAGTTCGCCCTAGAGAAATGTTATGTTTATTCAAAGTTCCTTCTAAATATTTGTAAAAATATGTAGTTCAGTGGTGAAGATCGATTTGTACTAAATATAGTGTCAATGTAAATGTATCTCCTTTATGCTCCCTGAAAGCTTTAACAGTAAATGATTCAGTTCTGCTGGTTGTTTCTCCAGACATTGAAAAGCTCTTTGATGAGGTATGAACTGCTAGCAGGAACACTGGGGGAAGCCATCACTGGCTACATATCCTGGCATGTGGGAGCTGGGAGTGAACAGGAACACAGAAGGCATCACAAAGGACCAGGCTGGGCCTGTCCCTTCTCACAGGAAAGCAAATAGGAACTGCAGAAGAAGTAGGGAGGGTGAAGTGTGATTATTTTCGAATTGGGTTAGAGGTTGTCACCAATCATTAGCTAGTCAACCAATTAACTAGCCACCACCAGCCATTCGGAACATAATTGGAGAGGGCAAAGAAACAGAACATATACCTGGACCTGCCTGAAAGGAGGACTAAGGCGTAAGGGAGAAGTGAGGAATGGAAGTGCTCTCCAAAGGTCAGCTGGCTAAGCCCCTGTAACCTAAGGGACGGAAAAGGACATCATCTGTGAGAATGGACCAGATGCCAATGGGCACTAAATTCTGTTTTCTGACTTTAAAACGTTTTGGAGCGGCTTTAATAAGCTCAGTTCAGTTCGATAACTTTATTTCGGTTCAAAGAACCATAAAAATACACACTAAAGGAAATGCACAGCGCCTTACAATACATCTCAGTAATATAATAAAACACACATCTTTTAAAATAGCATTATTTAATAAAGAACAAATGCCTCTCCACCATAAAACAGATCAAATGAGAATATATAAAACCTATTGCAATACTTAGCTAATTTAAACACTATTGCCTCTTTTAGTAGTGGAACACTTGTTGCCTATCACCCCGTAAGACAGATTCCAAAAGAACCTATAACTAAGAAGGATCCGCTATGCCACCATATTGTCTAGGAATGAGGACTAATTCCTAGAACACCCGAATGTTATCTAATTTTGCTTTATCTAAAGTGTGCAGTGCTTAAAATACCAACATATTAAAATCACTAAACCGTAAAAGCAATATTTCATAAAAGTGGGGAGTGTACAAGTAATATAGACCCTACTGTCCTGCAATTCTCAGGACCGTCTATCAGCTGCCAAACACTAGGGCCCAGTTTCATCCCCACCAAGCAGAACATGACATCACAGAAACTTTTTTCGCACACCAGACTGAAAACAGATATCTAACAACTGCAAAAACAATAGGCTGTTGAGTATCAGTTTTCAAAATTCTAAAGGCCTCGTGACACTGTGATGTTCCTAAGTTTCTGCAGAGTTCAATTAGCCATTTGGACCTAAATATCTTATAGGCTGGGCAACAAAAAGAAGGCATGGCCCTCTGTTACCTCGTCTCTGCCACAGGAAGGGCATTTCAGCGATTAATCATACCCCCCTCCCTCCCCCTCACCACCAATGATTGGTGAATGTGCGCATTTCTTCGAGGGAACACCTGCTGCTTTAGGCCATTGTAACCAGGGTTAAGACTAGGCTTACCATTGAAACTGTGTATTGACACAGCAAGATGTTGTATCAGTAAACTGGTGCGGTTCCTCCTCGCAAATTATTAACTTGAATCCAAAATCTCACATTTACAGACAATCTTTACTACAGTCATCTTTTGATAGGAGACTTAAAATAATGCCTTACGGGCATACTGTAAAACGGAAGCAGTCACAGGCCTGGGCAACGGGAGAGCACTTTACCAGATTGGCTGACGTGTGTGCTACTGTGTGAGAGTTACAGTTTAAATGGTGTACAATACCTTCACTGTGACTGAAGGAACAGCTTCCGCCTCCATCAAATAGTCAATGGCTTGCTGTGAAAGACCAAACGAAGAGAGAGTGAAACATTATCCACATGAACAACTGGGCACAAAATCACTTTTCATCAGCAAATGAACGCACAGTCAATTACCTACATCTACGGAATGTCTTGGGTGAAAACTCAGAAAACACTAGATACATGTTCATACTACATTCCTTTAAATGGACAGGATTTATGAAACAATTCACACTGTGATAAGCTAGTAGTATGGCAGGTCATATTACTGCACACAATCTGCTTCAGATCGTGAAAAAGAACCGTAGATACAATACAGAACTCTGCTTTAGGACATCAGATGTGTACATTGTGTGTATATTGTCCTCGGGAGGTTTCAGCTGCCTGGGTGGTTCCTAAAACCGTGTAATTCTAAATTCGCTGATTAATATGCTTTGTATGCTAAACAGCGCTACCATGTTTCATCTGTTCACAATATCATACATTTACTCATTACACTGCAGCCACGTGCAAATGACCAGCTTTTCACACTGAAAGCAAACGTATCATTTCATTTCAGCAGCGTGCAGGCATTGGAGCTTGCCCGTGTGGATCCTGGCCATGTGTTATCTGCCTCTGATCAAAGATAATCAATTTCAGCACCCTTGTATCAGACCAAAAAAAGTTAAATTTCCCAGTTCTGCATTAGACGAACAGGTAAAAGGTCTCCCTTAAGACTGGAGAAACTAAAATTCAGGGAGAACAAAACCCAACATGAATCCTTCATGGGCGTGGTCACTTCAACTTGGAGTTGCTCATCAGTTGCACTTCGCCCGCCATGGTCACTAATCGCCTTCTTGTAGACCTAAAATCCACCTGTTACGTTGTTTTCCGTTGATTTCAGTCTTATATCTTTTCGTTGTGGTTACAGTTACTGCATTCTTACAAAGAATGTTGCTAATCTATATCACTTCTGGGAGTTTTGTATGTTCTCTGGCAATACCTGTTAAAATTTACAGATACCCTTTGGCATACTCTCACTTTATTAAAATGTAAGTAGTTATTCATACCTACTTTTAAAGGAGCCCAATAAAATAGATAAGAGAGGAAAAAAATTGGAGAATATGGACTAATATCTTTACAAAATAAGAGTGGCCAAAGTCACAATCACTCTTACAACAAGCATTTGCAATGCAATAGGTCTCGCATTTACGTGAGTTTGAGTTGTTGGCATTGTAAATGACAATGCCTTTTATTTATGTTTTGATTTTGGAACATAAATAAAACACATTGTCATTTATAATGCCAATAGCTTAAACTCGAGTAAATGCGAGACCTATTGCATTGCAAATGCTTGTTTTACATTTCACCACTCCTTCGGGCCCGTCCTTTCCGTGGAGCGGATGGGCTCTCAGGCGCTACAATAGAATCTCCGAAAAGAGAACATTCTAACCAATGGGCAGTAAAAAGGAAAGAAAAGCACATCCCCTTGGGTGGAGGGGGTGGGGCAGTGTTGCACTGACTGATTACGTAGTGCCAAAAACACGAAAGATTGACTATTTGTGAAGAAGTAATTGTTATTACAACTAAACCCAAAGACATCATTTCTGACGCATTGCAACCAAGATTTGAGATCGTCTTTCACGCGCTACTTTGCAGATTTCATAAACATCTGATCAGTGAACGCTCAACCCAATGAGCTATAGAGCCTTTTATTTATTCCGTCCCACGGCATCAAAACGATCTTCGGCAATCCCTCTTATATTGGCAGGCAACCATACAAATGTCCACTATTACTCGAAGATTTCTGAAGGAAACCAAGTATAACATGCACATGTTTTCTTGATGCTACAGTGCTTCGAACTGCTAGCCCAGATCAGAGGTTCGCGAATACTCACGACTCCCCGTTATAAAACCCTTCACAGCAATTAATTCCAGGGGTGAATGGGGGGGGGGGGGGGGGGGGGGACTGGCTAAAGCCCTTTGAGCCCAATGGGCGTTGCGCGCCTTGGTTTGGGATGTCCACTGCTGCCGAGTAGCTGCTGAGCAGGGAGGCAAATAGATGGGAGAGTTTGGAGCAAACTTCCAGGCTTACAATGCGACGGGGAGCAAATTCCTTAGGCCTATGCGGAGCATGGTGAGACCACCAAAGGACTGTCTCCTGCTGCGTTTGTGTTCAGCTGGCCACAAGAAAACAAAGCCAAATCACACTGTGATTATGGTAAACGCTTGGAAGTCATACTGTGCACTATATAATGGCGCCGCGATGCTTTACTAATAGCAGTGTGGGCGATTTACAGGTGCTAATTAATCAGAACATATCCTTAAATTATTCCTCACTCACATTGCACGTATGACAAAGACCGTGTAAGTGCCTGTAACAAGATAAACTTCTCACAAAGACCACACAAATACTGAAGAGCCCCTCCCACCTTTTGGAAGACAGGGCAGCACATTGTGCATTGCCTGTTGTCCAGCCCCCACCCCCCCAACCACAACGCGTGGCCTGGACACGGCAGGCAGCAGCGCCCAGGGTCACTCCTTCCTTATTGGCACCTGTGCGTTATGTGGTCACTGCATCTAAACATCCTGTTATCCAATGCATACACCGAGGTACGTCAGCTACAGGGAGCATGGGAGAGTGATGGCTGTACGAGTGTAGGAAATGCGTAAAAGATGCAGCGAGCAAGAGAAAGTGAGTAAAAGAGAAAAACAACGCAAGGCAGATTTAAAGTAAAGGGAAGGAAAGAGAGCCAGGCGATGGAGTTTAGGAAGGCAAGGCTAAGGAGCGAAAGAAACGACAAGACCAGAGAGGTGAAAGAAAAGAAAGGGACTTAGAGAAGTAAGGTTTGAAAGTAAAAGTAAGACAGAAGGGGAGATAGAAAGTTACGGCAAAGTCAGACAGTAACAGACAACAAAAGCCAGGAAATGGCAGAGAAGCTAAGCGAGGAGAGAAAGAGAGGCGAGAAGTGAATGAAGATAGTGCGAGAATATGGAATTAGCAACTGCATGAAGACAAGGCCTGGTAAGGAAGTGGGATAAGGGAGGGGGTGGCAAATGGTGTGCACTTTCGCGGGTGCTTTGATGTTCTCAGTGGCCGCGCGGCTCACTGAGAACATCAAAGCGCCCGCGAAATGTAAATGCAGGCTGCCAAATGGTGCGCGTGCCTGGCGCACATGCACTGTAGTTGGGGGCCTGGAAAGCACTGTTTGCACTTCCACATCCCCGTTTTCAATAGCTCTCGCCAGAGCAGCGCTAAAGCGCTGGCTCAGGCGAGACCTAAAAAGGTGAATGCAATCCACCTGTTCCGCCACGAGAATGACAGTCTCACCGTCAGTTTTACAAACGGTAACTCCTACAACGGAGTGTCATCCTCCAAATCCAGACATTGCTCAGATGACCCTTATCTCCAATCGTTCTCATCGATGTACATCAGCACTGAATTCCATTCTCAGGAGTGGTCTCCCCTTTGAACTTACGGATACTTCTGACTTTTTCAATTCTAAGTTTGAACAGCATATAAACTACATACATTTTCTCAGACAAATCAGATTTTTTATTTCTTCAAAGACAATGATTATTATGGCTAAGCTGGTATTAGAAGCTTTGAGCCTGCAACATGCTTCAGTTCTCCTCATACCTGACCACGTTTGGGAGAATTGCATGAAAGAAGCAGCTGCACACAATCAGCAGGAAAAATATGGTTCAACGTAAGTAGGCTAGAGAGAGACACCCATACTGGTCTAAACAATAACTGCAATCGTACCAAAAAACCTGCTCCCACTGGCGGCAGGAATTGTTATTGTGAATATCATTGACTATAGGAGTGAGAGAATTTACAATCCTAAAACATATACAAAAACTTCTTTGTAATCAGACTTCAGAAAAGGCAGCCTTAATCACACAGATGTGTGTTAAGTCAAAATGAATACCAGTCCTTGAAAGAATATTCAGTTAAGACCACTGTAACATATATTCTCCATAGGGTCAATTACAATCTTGAACATCCTCCAGGATTCTCAAAAGATTCTAGTTGTACCTCCATTTCACACTCATCTAATATATGTGTAGGCTTCTCCATGACCCTGGGCCTGTTCAGTGACCTGGAGGAGTGAATCAAGTAAATCCTCATTATGGGCAGACGACTAATGTCTCTGTCCTGTGTACAGCACGTAACACAGTGGAGGCAGCATACCATTTCTGGAAGATTAATAGCGTCCCAACACCATTTCATCTGTCACAGGGAATTAGACCTTCCAGCCCCGCCTGTGCAAAATTCTACTATTATGTGTGTTTCCAGAGCCTTACTCTGGCATCTTGTGTCTGTATCAAGTGCACGTGCATGTCATGTGTGTGTGGAGCACGTGTAAAGTGATAATGCTATATGTGTGAATGAGCCTAAGAACTGAGGCCAGTAGAATCCATTTTAAATGCGCCTGGCCTGGCGCAGCACAAGATGGAGGGTGGGGATACATCTCCCTGCACTGTCTGCATTCCTGTGGTTGAAGGGAGAAGATCCAGACATGGAAGTGAAGAGGATGGAAACAGGGTTACTGTTATAAATACCAAGAGGCCTTTATTATCAAGGGGCTGCTGTTAAGTTCTTGAGGAGCACTGCCATTTGGTGATGGTAGGAGTGAGTGGTGAATGACTGTTTCTATTGTGTAAGGTGAGGTAGTGTCTACATCAGGCCTGCCCTTTTGTCCACTAGATTACTGCATCCGCTGGGATGATGATTGCCAGCTGCAAAACCCTCACACTTCATAGTGCCAATACTGCAGGAGCTTCGACCTGGAGACAACCCCAGTACTACCTGCTGTGAGAAGTATCACTCCATACAACCGCTGTGTCAAGAGAACAGCCTGAGGAGGATACCTGAAAGGAGAAACACCTCAAACCAGTTCTGCAGTTTAAGACAGTCCATCTGCTTTCCATGTCCACAAAATTTGTATAAAAAACAGCCCAAACCACCTCTTTGTTTCAGTTTCAAGTTCTTCATGACCAGCAGTGGGAGTAGTCCGCAACCAGGGCTAATGTCTGGCTGACAGTCAGTCACCAGGAGTAAATGGGCATCAACAGAAAAAAGTGTTTCTGCTGGAGGAGCTGATGATCTGTTTTAAGTGCCTAGCAGTCTCCTCACCTGCTGAGAGAGAGAAGGAGTTTTCCCAGCTCCGCAGGAGGAGAGAATGTGCTGGAAGAGAATGGTCACCTAGAAAGACCTGACTGTGTGAGAGGTAGAAGCTACCACTGCTACAGTGTCTCCCTGTCACTTACAATTAGTTCCTCATGGGAACCACTTCAAGTACCTGTGCCATCAGCCCGATCTGGGCTGTAACTGCCATTGGCCTGGTCGGCTTTGCATCTGCAGTGATTTGTGCACTGGCCAGATTGGGGCTGCAACTGCTGTTGGCCTGGCTTAAGCAACCTCCGCCATGATCATCGCCTCGGCCCAATCGGGTTTATTTTGCCATCAGCCCAATCGAGGCTTCAACTACCTAAATAGGCTGGTTGGTAATTGGAACCTACTTTGTGCCTGAGGAAGCTATTGAAGCCGGGAGCGCACCCGCGCCATGGTCACTGAACCACAGGACTTAGCCGGACAGGCACGTAGATCGAGTCGTGGCCTACACCCTGCCTACCCTCAGCCTTGGACTAGCTTCACTCTTTATTGCCTATCATAAACCCACTACACCACCGTGGGGTAAGATCTAAGAAAACTGTGTCTGAGCGCACAATTGACTTGTGGGTGGAAACGTAAGACTCCAGCTGAGCCCGATTCATG
Source organism: Triturus cristatus (assembly GCF_964204655.1). NCBI lineage: Eukaryota > Metazoa > Chordata > Amphibia > Caudata > Salamandridae > Triturus > Triturus cristatus. The sequence goes on from NC_140588.1 coordinate 498,317,519, forward strand.
CTTCTTTCTATCTGACTACTACAGGGGGGAACAAGCTTAGGAAGGGACACCCAGGAGAGACCTAGTATGGGAAGGTGTTGGATATATCTCCAAATGGGCGAATCATACCCAAGGTCACAAATCTGAATACCAAGTTGGATTATGTTCTATTAATTATTGCTGTGTGATTAAGGGTATTTTCTTTTTTGTTAAAAGACAAGCATTGGTATGAACATTGTAGTTACTGTGTCTATTAGTTTATTTTTGAGTGCTGAGCTTACAGTACCTCAGTGAAAAGCCTGTGGCTGCTCACCCTCACTACCCTGAAAGACAAGGGTGGTACTTGGCTTTGTGTGCAGAGTCATAGTAGGAAGGACACCGGGGACAAACGGTCGATCAGTTTTGACCCATCACTTTGATACACACCCCATCCTTTGCAGAGTCTTACAGATTTTCATCATTCACCTCCTAAAGGTTACTGGGACTAAGAATTTCTTCTCATTTCTGAACAGCCAGTATCTTCAAGTAAAAGGAGTGGCAATGGTCACCAACTTTGCCCAAACCTAGGAAAGTTCTATATTAAGCACATTGCTGCTTAGGAGGTATGCCATGTTGTGTGCTAAAAATATCTTTGAATATTTATGCATTTTAGTGAGAATTGTTCAAGAAATAATTTAATTGGCTGAATATACAGAGGTTACATGCATTACAATATTGGAATCCCTGTCTTTTTATATAAGTTGAGGGTAGATGCAAGTAATTGAGGAGATTATTTTGTCCTTCTTTGGCTTTGATAGATAAGGGCAGTGATGATAAAATAATTGAGGGAGCGCTTTTATGAATAGCCACAAGTTTAATGTCTTGAGGGCTTAGCCAAATATTATAAATATATAAATAATAATGTTGTCTTTTTCCTCCTAGTATCAAAGAGTACTGGAAAAAACACCGGACTGTGCAGCTATATGAGTATATAGATACGTTTTGGGTGCTGATATGACTTTGAAATTGAAAGTTTAAAAATTCAAAGTTTCACAATGCAAGACCTATAGGCTTTGCCAAGGCTTGTTTTTACAGAGCGTTTACTTTGTATTGTAAGTAGCAGCAACTTCCATCTTTAGTAAAACAAGAGGAACGCAATATTATTTAGATTTTCGTCCACAACATATTAATGCCCTACACATGAAACACATCACAGATCCCAAGTGAACAAGAAAAAGGTCCCCCGGATTGAAAAGAGCAGAAGCACAACGTAACAGTCGAAATTCCAGGAAGAATACTGGTTGATGACACTTTCAGTGTTTATGTTGACTCTTAATTGCTGCTTTTACATTTACATACCGATACGGAATCCAGCTCAGAGGAGACTATCGCCATCACTGCTAAATCATCATCTTTCTCTGTCTTGGGCATAATATCTGTAATAAAAAAGTAAGAGCAAGACACAGTTCAAAATATGTTTGGCCATGCATAGTACAGCAAGAGCAGTGAGGCAATAAGGGGCAATTTTTAAGAGTTTTAAAGAAGAGGGTGTGGCAGCAGCAGATATGCATATGGAGCAAAAACTCAGCAATGAGGTAAACATAAATGAAATGTAAGTTATGTCAACTGGGAATTCTTTTTTGGGTGGGAAAAGAAAGAAAAATTGCATTTGACAGAAAACGACTACAAAGTCATTCAGCCACCAAATGTACTTGCCCACTCAACCCCACACAAGGTCTCCAGTTTTACCCTTAGACCATAATTCCATGTTTTTCTGTTTTCCAACACCTGTGTGAATCCCTGTTTGCACAGGGGTAGAGATTGGGTAGCATTTACTGCAACCACCAAATAACTGGTGCGTTATATACCTACCCATTCATTACATTTTCAGCATGCCAAACTGGCCTGAATTTAACAGGAAAAACAATACGGTATTTACCATGAATTGAACATTTTGGAGCGCTAAACACTAAAATTTGCATGATATTCCCCAAAAACTCAGAACTGGTGCCTATTTATGGCACCCAATAAATTCTGAATCCAGGGAGTCAGATTTTATCGGGTGCGATGAAGAGCGCCTGCTACTTCAACCAACAAAGAATTAGGGCTTACTTGTTTTTTGTACTATTAATACTGGCCCATTAATATACCTGCATAAAAAAATTGTTGTTCGGAGATTTCCATTTTTGATTTGTATTTTTGTATCATTAGAGAAATAATTTAGCTTGGGTAGACATTGCTAATCGGGGACTGATTTTTCCGGAAAACATTTTTAAAATTGCAGATGTGTTGCACTGATGAAAACATAGGTTTTGGGGGTCAAGTGGTCTTTAGAGGCAGAAAATAATTACTTAGAGGAACCCTTCCACCATTTTCCAAAATGGCGGCTCTATAATGATGTGTTTTAGCCATCATATTGGTAATTTATTTTAATATTGTTTTTGTTTCAGGTTTCTGTTGATTCAAATTTGAAAACATGAGCGAAGCAGGTGGTAGCAGAGGATCTTTACCTACTGACAGAGTGCTGCTAACTACAACATCTAAGGACTCCTTCAACGAAGAAAAATGTGTCATATGCTAAGTTAATCCAAAAGAAAGGCTAACATCAACTGCGGCTGGACAGAAGAGAGTTTAAGATGCTGCAGAAATACAGCAAGGCGAAGTTCACAAAAGATTGAAATTGATGGGTGGAGAGGATCAAATATTTTACCATTGTAACAACAACTGCTACAAGGTGTATACAATGAAAAAAGCCTGGGGAAAAAATGTAAAAAAATAGCAGAAACCAGTGAACCACAACAAGAATCCGAGTCTTCTGAGAAAGCGACAACAACCAAACCCAATGCCCATCCACTTAGATCATGGGTACTCACAAACTTTCTCTCGGGGGCCAAATTTACAGTGTGGTTTCTGGCCGAGGGCCGCACTGGTGGGGGCGGGGTCATTGGGGGCGGGGTCAGTGGGGCGGGGCTATAGGGGGGAAAAAAAATCACTGCCGTTTCAAAACATTACTAGACGATGCTGCATTTCCAAAGCAGATGTAACTACATGGAGCACATGTTTATAATGTTTTTTTATTAGCAGACAATAGCAATCTTGAGTGGGATTGCATGGCAATTTGCACTAACCGGATATTCAGCACATGCCCAGTGCAGCACAGGCTTCAGAGTCCCAAAAATAGATATGTTAAAGACAAACACTACGAACTTATTTTACATTTCAGGTCACCGATTAGTTTTCTGTAATCGGGTACCAAGTTGGAACCGGCAAGCCTTAAAAGCTGCTCCAGATGTATGTCTGTAAGTTTATTTCTGAGTTTGCTCTTCAACAGTCCCATTGTGGAAAATGAACATTCGCAAGCATATGTTGACCCAAACATACAAATTACCTTCTGGGCCACTGTAAAAAGAAGAGGAAACTTGTCAGGGGGCACAATTTTCCAGAATTCTTCGGGTGCTTGCCCCAAAAAAGATGCTTAGAGGGCTGAATTGTGCTGCATGTCAATGAGCTCTATTTCTGGCGGCCCGCGGGCCGTACTATGAGTACCCGTGTTCTAACCTATACCCAGGGCCACTGGAATTATGCAATTGTGCGGACGCCATGTTTAACGCATGAATATAGATTTGACACATCTGCCCGTAATCCATCATCTGCTGCACAATCTGCAGATTTTACCAACGAAAAAAATTGTTTCTAGATGAAATGCTTGAAAAGTTACTAAAAATGCAGCAACGTGTGTTGCCGCGCAGTGGAAGGCTCTTTGCCAAGGTTAACTGGTCGCCTTTCGGTTGCTTATTGCTATTTTGGGGTAATAAAATGGTACTAATGGTACTAATGGAGGTGCAACCAATGTCCTGATACTTAACACATTTAAAAATTACAAAATAATGAAGTAATACTGTTATAAAATGTGTCACATTAAGCCCACAATGTGCCTTATCTTGCAGCATAATTTACTCATGGCCCTGGGTAATGCAGTATTCTCCTGGGTGATATCATTCGAGAGTTAAGCCGATGATGTGGTCCACATCCCCCTCACACAAAACCGTCATGACAACACAGAACCAACTAGTGAGCACTGTCAAAAGAGAAACCAATAAGGACTGACTATGGCATCTGCTTTATTTTCTTTCTTTCACGAGATCCTTCCTATTAAGGGGACTTTATTTTGTCATGTGTGCTTTTGTCAGACTGTGTGCCTCATATTGTGGCAGCACACAGTTTGCCGTTTTTAAGGACACTTTGTAACGGGTTATTATCACACAATGTAATGGTACACCAATAATCGACTTTAAAAGGATGAAATGCTGCATTGGCCCTGCCAGGGTTCAAACGCAGATGTCACTAATCAATCATGCTTGCACTCTTGATGCCCTTCATAGCCCGCACTTGCCGCTGCTCCTTCACCACATGGCACACCTGTAACCTTAGCGGGCGCTGATTGGAGGAGGGGACAGTATCCTGTCGGCAGAAGCACCCTTGAGCTGGGTCAGTGCTACCCTGGAAACAGAGCTGGTTCTCAGCCCTGGTACAAGCATGGCGACCACAGCCATCTCGAGCAGTCTATCTCAATTAAACAAAAGCAGGCAATCCCGCTACATTCACCAGCAAGCAGAACTGATTGTTATTTGATTGAACTAATTGGGTGTGATTAAGCACACTGCAGTGCTGTGGTTGTGATTCTCATGATGTATTATTGTATTCCTGTTGAAGGCTGTGCTGTGGCTACCGCTGGAGGTTGTTTCGTGAGAATTCACCCTAATTGAATATTTGTTCCCTTTTGTGTGTGTATTATGCCCATTGAATCTTGCTTGACTAGTTTCATGGATTTTCACACGTTTTCTTTCTGACTCTGCTGACTTTGGAAAGTAACAATTTACATTGTATTCAAGCAGCTTGCATGCAAACCCTCCGCTCTCTAACCGGGCATTAATGTGAGCCTTGCTCTAAAATCCGGTCACTATTACAGCATCGCAGCCCAGGCAATCAAACCATTGACGGCGCTGATCAGCAGAGAATTGGCAGCTCGTACACTTTAGGAATTAATGGATGTTACTGACAGACCTGACCACTGAGGAGTTGGCAGCACTGATCATGCGAGGAGGTCGACGTCGACGTCGCCACGGACACTGGAAGCTTCTTCAAAGGTCCTTTAAAAGTCAGCTGTAAAAGCGCTAGTTACAGCTGACTTTTAAAGGGCTTGTGCTTCGCGCCGGGTGCCGTGTGTGACGTCACGTCACGTCTCAGCGGCCCAGGCCAATCAGAGGCGAGAAAAGCAGAGAAGATGGTCGCAGGAGCAAACGTTGTGAATACGTATTGAATACGTATTCACTACGTATGCTCCTGCGGCCATCTTCTCTGTTTACAGGAAGGAATTTGCATACTGTATGGATGTGTATCCAAGGGTCCGAGGGCCGCCGATGAAGGCTGGGCGGGCCGCAAGCGGCACGCGGGCCGTACTATGAGTACCCGTGACTTAGATGATCGATGGCTACCCCTTGTCCATCTACATCAACTGATCGGAAAGCAGATGATCTTTAATGTGTTATCTGTGGTTTAGCCAGAACAAGGGCCAAAGGGACTGACAAATGAACTAAGTACAGAGTATGTGAGTCTCAAAGGGCAAACATGTTTTTATCTGTAGCTGGTTTCTTCCAAGATGAAGTTTTCAGCAGAATAGCTGTTCTAAACAGCGAGATTAATGTATTTGCAGCGAATTTGTATGCTCGCCCGAACTGCATGCATGCATTCATTTGAAAATAATAATGTACAATGAGCACCCAGCAGCAATGTAACCACCAACCTTCAGTTAAGTTTGCACTCTTTGAATAAGAAAATGTAGTTTTAAAGCCACTCTTGAGGGCTGGCTACAGGTTCACAGTCAGTGAGATCAGAGAAACAATGGTCAACATTGATGAAACTGTAATGATCCATATAGTGAAATTAAGATCTTTCTCTTGAGAATGTACAATGACAGAATTCATTTTTGTCAGTCTAAAGAAAAGAATGAGCTATTTATGGTGTCCTCAACTGATTTGACTCCTGAAGTTCTTGCTGCCAAAATAAGATCACAGAAGGCAGTAAAACCAGCAGGAACACATTACAATTACAATACAATACAATACAATTACAATGCAATACAACCATTTTAAGAACCGTCCTGAAAGATTTAGATTTTGGACTTAATGACAAATTTAGTGATGCCCCAGAGCTCTGCAAATCATGGGACTCAACAAGAATGCCTCATGTTGTCTTAAGATTTTTTACCTAATTGTTTAATATCAGCAAATCAAAACTATTACAAACGTTGGTTTTTGAGTTCGGAACAGAAGCCGACAACATTGGTGATGGCTTTGAAGATATCAGCAAAGAAGTGGAAGACAACCCCATTACGGTGCAAATGAAATGTCTTTTCCAAATCATGTTTTATGAACTACATCACAGGAAAAAGAAAATTCCACTACACATTATGACTGCCCACTTCAATAAATAGGATTGGTGTTTCAACAAGTTATAATTACATAGTACGGAGCAGGAACTTGTTAGCATCTCATGCTGTAAAATCTTGTAAATCCAACAGCACACCACTTCCAAGTCACTTTACCAGGAAAGGATTTACAATTGCTGCTCTTGATAATTTTGATTTTGAATACAGATCTTCCTTTCCTTGTCTGGAACACTCAGTTCACATGATACTGCCATGGTGCTTTTCAAAGACTGTACCAATGAAGTAGCTGCTGGAAAAAAAGCTGTGTCAGCTGTAGGCATTGACAAACAACGTTGCAAACTTATAACCAAACTGCCTTGCCAACTTGTGCAAATTCACTACAAGCCACCAACACGTCCCAGTCTACCAGAAAGTTTCAAAGTGGCTGAGGACATGGATCTTCTTCTACCTTATACTGTGGTCCGCAAAGCTGATATAACTAAATTTGTCATATCGCTTATTCGGTGTGGACTGAAGGATGAAGAAAAGCTAGTTCCTCTGTGGGCTGGAATTTATGCTCTGATCTCCCAGAATACCATTCCACGGAAGATGATTGGGTTTTTACCAGTAATACCATCTCCAGTCACAAACTACGCAGCAGTATACACAGCTCTAACCAATTTCCAAAATGTGCATGCTCAGCTTGAATGCCAGCCTATCCTGCAATTTTCTGTGATGAAGGTGTTTTCCGTTTGGTAGCTGACATTTTCATAAGCAATCCAGTAGAATTTGATGATCTTTATCCAGCGATGGGTGTTTTCGACATGACAAAAGTTGAGTTGCGGTGTGCAGGAATTTATCTCAGTGGATATGAAATACATGATGCACTCATTGAGGCTGAAGTCTTTGAAAGCAAAACTGTCCAGCCAGTATTGAGCAGAACTCATTATGTTCATTCATTACAAGGTATGCTCATCATATCTGATGCTATAGAAGCACTGCATTGGATTGTCTTCTGGAACAAGAATGACAAATTAGGTATTGCATATCTTATCTCAGAAGTGAACAAGGCATTCAAAAGACATAATGCAAAGCCAGGCAATGTTCAATACACTCAGTTCAAAATCAGAAAACCAAGTTCGTAGAGTTTGTCAAAGAATGTGAAGAAAAATCAGAACTTTGTGAGTACTGGGGAAATGTTTTAAATATGATAGCTCAAGTACATGCTGATCGGGAAGGTTATTGGGAGTTGAACATGAAGACTGCAGAGTCACTGATTACTGTGTTTCGCAAATTCGATTGCATAAACTACCAATGATATGAGTCCTGGAATTTGGAAAGACTGAACAAGCTAGAGGGGGAAAAACCATAACTCCACATAAAATTCACCCAAAGACATTTTGTGGTGAAAGACAGAGAGGGAAAGTTCAATGCTGTGGCTCCAGATATGAAACTGCAACAGACTATCCAGAGATCACAGAAAAGCTCCAAGGGAATTGTTGGTCAGACACGTAGAAGTGAATATGTTTCGCAATGGCCGCTAGTTTTCTATGAAGTCCTATCTATTTGCAATGTTTTCAGAGAGATGACAAATTCGAAATTAATGGACCATCGTGAAACTGTTCCTCATCACAAACTTGTGGGAAAGAGAGGGGAACGTTATAACAAACATGTTGACAGCCTTCTTCATTTCATACAGCAGAATGAAACCCCTTTGAAATGACTGAGTCTGTGTGTCTACACAACTTTGTGACCAAACAGCATGTGGATAACAATATGAAGACACGTCTACTAGATGTCCTGGAACATGGATCGAAACTATACGCAGAACGAAGCAGGAGAGATTTGTATTTAAAGAGAAAAAGCTGTTTGACATAATCACTGAAGCTAAACTTCCATACTTTAATTGTGATAGTAAGAGTTTTGTCCAACCAGCCACTACAAAACAAGTTGTAAAAAACTACTTTCACAAGCAGATAGAGAGATGGATGTAGCAAAAGAAAGGGGTTAATTTATCAAAGACATTCTGTCACATGATCGTCTTTCAACAAATCCATTATTTGATGGAGATTCTGCAACCAAACCAGTGACGTACAAACTCGTACAAGAGCTCGAAGAAAAACCTTTCACCTGAAGAATTTCATTTAGAAAAGGTGTCCTCATTGAAAACTGCTGTTGGTGTGGACTATATGTCACAATTGCTAATGGTCAAGATTTCATCCATGCAAAACTTCGGAGAGGTTGTTTAGACTGTTCTTTAGATATCAATGTCAGTGTGCACCAAAAAAGAACTGCACATTTTCATTGACAGCTATCTTGAACTATCTGTCAAAGAATGTGAGAGAATGAGACGCATATCTACAAGTGGAACAATTGACTTGCATCAAAAATTCGACACCTATACCTGTGTAACTTATTCAGTTCGGGTCATCAATATCGAACAAGATGAACTTGGAGATGTTAACTTGCCAAAACATTGATGATGCTTCAATGAACAATGAATTTCCAATTATTGCAAGTGTAATGATTGTCAATGAGGAGTTGGCTCCTGCAGAGATATTTTCAAAAGGTACGAGCCACATTGTTCAAGAACCTATGGGCAAATTGGAGGAAGCTGACTTTTTGTTGTGCCCCATGTTAAGTGGGCTGTTCAAAATGGTTCCAATCGAGTCACTGTACTGTTAAATGATGCAGGTGTTATTATTTTGCATTTAGATTTGTTCATAAGTAAAGGATTATCAGAATTATAGATACGTTATGGAAAAAGCTAGAAAAGAAATGTAATCCCGCCATATATTCTGTACAAGAAACTTGGGCCAGAGATGCCCACTGTTCTTATCAAGGCACACATTTTTACAAATGATGACACTATGAGCAAAATCGTAACAAAGCTTGGAGCTTTAACTGCTGAACCTGTGAAGTTTCTAAAAGGATTTGCTGCGACAGAAGACAAATGCGACTTTAAAGACGTAGAAAAATATCTTGTAACTGTGTGGAAAACAAGTTCTGACCTTCACACATTTGACGATATTTGATATAGCGAATTCATGAGATCAGTCCCTCAAAGTGACCTTCCACCAACATCATATTCTGTGTGTGGACACATTAATAGAGCATTCTACTTGATGACAAGATGTGTACATTTTTTGGATCATGCATTTGTAGAGAAAGATGCGTGCAAATTTGGTTGAGAAGATATTGATGGGGTGCTAAAGCTTATGAAATTTCTAAAGCCTCTACCTACAGAAGTTAAACGTACAATTACTTGCAAAACCTGGTCTACAAAAAGATGTCGATATGCTCTTCCCAAATGTTCAATTTTCTGCAAATGTATCAGGAGTGATTGCTGTAACAAATAAATAAAATTAACTATGAAAATGTGTCTAAAACAGGAGATAAACATTACTTGTTTCCATATTCAGATCATAAACATTGTTTAGTGTATACATAAAATGATTAAAAACATTATTATTTGATTCATTTCTATATAGGTCTCTTCTTCCTCTATTGACGCCAAAATGAAGTATACAGGTCTCATGGTTCCTGAATTATTGCATCATCACTTCAACACATCTGCCATTTTTTAAAATATCATCCAGAAAAAAAAGGCCTGGATAAGCAATGTCTATCCAAGCTAAATTACTTCTCTAATGATCCAAAAATCACAAATCAAAAATATAAATCTCTGGACAACAATTTCTTTATTGAGGTATATCAAGGGGCTGGTATTATATTGGCAAGGTCAATTTTTTTGCCCAGACTTCAACCCTAGGGGCTCGCGTAGATCTGGATTGACTGACAGCCATCTGACTCCCATTGGTTCATGCTTAAAATACAAGACCCATCGTTTCTCTCATTGGGCCCCGAACATAAGTCTCTGAGGCGCAGAACGGTTTCACTTTCTATTTTCTGGTGTTGTGTGAAAACGGTCGACACCCGTGCCTCATAGATAAAAGGAGATTTGATTCATGCTCCGTTTTGTTGCTATTAAGAGGAGGCCAGTTCAGGGGTGAGAGAAATACCGAAAATAAAATGTCAAATGAAGAAAGAAAGGGCACTCTCGATACTTTGAAAAGTATGGAAAAAGCAAAGGAATAAGTAGGTTAAACAAAGTGTATGGAATAAGTAGGTTAAACAAAGTGAAATAAGCAGAATGAGAAGAGGATGAAAGATGGAAAGAAATGCAGGAAGGACATGGATAAAGAAATCTATAAAGGCCAAAGGGATCAACAAGAGGTAGAGAAAGAGAAAAGTGAGGGAAAAGAAAAGCTCACAAGAAAGACAATGTTTTGGCTCTTTTTCAAAATAATTCAATAGCTTACATGCCTTCATTGCGCAGACATTGTAGGAGTAGAAAGAGTATTGTATGGCAACATTTATATTGCACTTACTCCCTCTATGTTGGTGTAGGGAATGACCATCTTTTGCATAGTGTACTCCCCGATTTTTGCCTTGACTTTTTTTACTGACTGTACAACTCTGTGCACTTCACTCCTGCTAACCAGTGGTATAGTGCCTGTGCTCCGCTCTTTAACATGTAGCAATTGGCATACGTCTAATTGACATATTTAACCTACCCAGCAGGCCCTAGTATGTGCTAAAAAGTGTACCTAGGGCCTGTAATTTAAATGTCACTAGTGGACTGCAGCACCCATTGTGCACTCCACTATACCAACACTGCAAACAGGACTGCAGGTCAACCCTTTGTAGCTTGGCTGTACAGTTTTAAATTGCAAATTCGACCGGTCAAAATAAACCATTTTGACAGGTAAAAACTTTCCTTTTAAATACTTATAAATTTCAACTATGTAGACCCTATTGTCCATAAGGCAGGGTTTATGGTATTTTAAAAATAAGACATGTTAAACACTGTTGTTAAAAAAAAAGTAAGACATGTAAATGTTTAATGTTAAACATGTCCTAAACCTCTTCGGTGCATCGGACGGCCCCCGGCCATCTGACGTCACAGTGGGCGTGTGCAGAGACGGCTGGGGGCCGTCCGTTTTCCGCATGCGTGGAATTTTCCCACACAGCGGGAGTATTCGCGCCGCAGCGAAGCGGTTAAAGTGGAAAAGCCCCAAAAGCTAATTTCAATGCAACAAGGCTGACTGCTCTATAGGAAAACACTGGATTATATAATTACACTAAATAATGCTAAATTAGGATAGGAAACATGATTGAAAGACCCTGTTTGATAGTTAAGCAAAATTCAATGTAATACTAAAATCAAATTGAAACAAATATTAAGGGAACGGTACTGTTAGAAAGTTACCTTTTCCATGCCTAAAGCCTCAGGTAACTCATTTGCACGGGCTCCAACTGTTACCTTGCAGCTACATAGTTGCCTTGATGAGGTGTGAAAACTGCTCCCAGGCCAGGATAAATTCCTTGGGTAAGGGCTCTCCCCTTGACTTGATGGCCAGTGGGCTGTGTCCAGGAATTTGAGTACTTTCAAAGACGTCCACCATGTCACAGGAAAATGTTAGCTGCCATCTGGGCCAGCCCTTTCTGTGTCTCCCCCAGTAAGGTAGGGATCTATTGCAGATGGAGAGGGGCTGCCCCAGTACTGATTTAGAGGGATAACAGAGGAGGAGTTACTCATTACCATGGTCACACCTGTAGGTTGAGCACACAAGCACTACAAAGAGGAAGAAAGGTTCTACCAACTTGGTATTAGGTACAGAATGGCACTGTGGGATTGTTTGCAGTAGGACAGACAGAAAATGTAAAAATAAATAGGGTAAACCCTGGGAACCTTTACCCCACTGATTAGAGAGGAGCAAGGAGTCACCCCACCACAATCTAGTGCCAGGCATAATTGTGGTACCCACAATACCCTCCTCAGAACACTACTGAACCTTTGGAAGATCAGAAGAGGAATGAACCTGCTGTCTTAGTCCTGAAAAGAGCCTAGAAAACTGGACCTGCTCTCCCTCTTGTACCCAGAACAAAGAGGTGGACTCCAAGGGTCCAGCTGACTGGTCCCATCTGGACCTGGCCTGGAACTTGCTGTTGGCCTCAGCTGGACTGAGTCTTTACCCCATGTGCTTCCCCCAAGGTCCTGGACAAATGGCTGGGTAAAAGGTGTACTCCTCCTAATATCTTCGCAATCCTAGGACTTGGAACCTTTTTGGCTTCAAAGGCCTCTGGAGGACTGAGATCAACCTGCCAAGTCGATCCAACAAGGGTGTGTTGCCAGTAGGCTGACGATTGAGGTTGCTACTGCTCAGAGCTTTTCCGAAACAAGCAAATTTAGCGGGACCCTGTGGAGAAGGTATCTGGCTTCATGTACTCCTATTCAGCTGTAGCTTACAGCCTTTCCCCGTTGGAAGAATTTGAACTCCAGAAAAGTGATTAAGTCCGAACTTAGAAATCTTCACCGGACGAAGACACCTAAAAGTACCAGGCCGGCAAGGGACAATCCTTGGGGAGAAATTCAAATCAACACAAGTCAAAGGCTTCCCTGAGGCCATGTCTCTTCGGCTAAAGCCTGCTACCTTGCCCTGCTGCCTTGCCCTGCTGAGGAACTTCAACTTCAATTTCAGAGGCTAAGTCAAAAGGTAAAACCTCTGACCAGGAGACACCTGGTTTCTGAATCTGACCTCTGCTCCATTACGGTAGGCTTTAACTCGCACCTAGGTACCACTCAAGCGAACCAGACTTACGCACAACACATTTTGCTGCTGTTTCGAACTCTAAACTTTCAAAATTCATATATCTGGTTCCCGTCATTTGATTTTTGTCATTCTTTATATTAAAAGTTACTCTGTCTGAATTGGTTTGGGATTATTATTGCGTTTGTGATTCGACTTTATTACTGTTTTGGTACTGCTTAAATGCTTTACACACTGCCTTCAAGTTAAACCTTTCTGCTCTGTGCCATAGCTACCGGGGGGAGCGCAGGTTAATTAGTGATGTTAGTGATTCACCCTAAAAAAGGTTGTGGTCATTACTTAAATTGAGACACCTCCTCTCCATCAACTAATATCCTTAATTTCTTACAGTGGGGCACAGAGGCGCTTGCCTACATAGGGAGCACTCTACATCGTGTAGGGTGTGTGGTTGGAAGTATGTTGCCTTTGTTCTGATCTTGTGTGGGAAGTGTTTCCATGTTGAGCATGATAAGCACCGAGGTGAGATTATCATGCTATGGGATGTAGCGCCTAGCACTGTGATGGATAAAGAAGTGTTTGTGACAGGCACACGGTTTAAGGTTTTCAGCATGCTACCAGCTTTGAGCAGTTCTGCAGGTCCTTTTGTGGGAATTCGTATGTCCATGGTCCACTTAGCTAGTTACTTCACTGATTTCTCCATTTTAAGATATTGTAATTAAAGTTTATGGTCCTGAGAAGGCAAGGATAAAGGGAGAAATGGTGGAGAGATCTGCTAGGATGTACTTTGTCAACATAATCCCATATCTGATTGTCGTTGTGAAATGTCAAGAAGCGGTCGTAGTATGTGACTTGTGTGGACCTGCTGTGGTGGATAAAATAAGGATCTTCAGCTGGCCAGTAGAATGCAGCAGAGCTCTTCAGTTATTCCATGCTTGTTCAGTTGGAGAAGGGTGTTTTACTTGCTGTGGGCTGGTATAGTACTGGGCGATGGACATGACCCTTAGCAGTTTTGTCTTGTGTAATAGTACCAAGCAGCAAAGGGGAATTATTATGCAGCCTTGACCTGCCATCCACTGGATAACCACTGGGTGCTATGGTACTGGTATTAGTGTGGGTTATACATAGTACTGTATTGTAACTGAACGCATAATTAGCTTGTCCAGTTGTCAGTGTTTATTTTTTGTGTATTTCAGTGGTGATTTTTCAGTGCTTTCCAAACCTTTTGAAATCAGTGCTTATCAGTGTTTATTCAGCTGCTTACTCCCCAACATAGAAAAAAAACTGTTTTCAAATATTTACAAAACAAGTTGTTTTTTGCAGGGAATATATAAAGCACACATTTAATTAAAACGAGAAGTATATGCAGGGTATGTAGTTCCTTTCCACTGGCAATGTATCCAATGGATTTATGTAAGACTGTTTTAAGCATAGAAAGTCTGTGCATTGCACTCTCACTTACACTGACATTTCATTAGCCTCTCCCACATCCCATTGCCTCTCATACTCAATCTATCAGGACTCGTTCTGGTTTACAGGACTATGAATGGATTAAAAAAGTAACACTAATATATTCAAATGTTTTAATAACTAAATTCTAGCATACAGTTGGTGACTATTCATCAATCCTTACTGAATATTATGTCTTTGTAGGGGTAGCCAACCATGCCAACAGCATAGTACCTTGTAAAACCTTTAAAATGTTGAATTACACCAGATTCATTTGTAGCCCTGCATTCTAACACACTTGAAACTGACGCTTTAAGCATGCTTGCCACTGCATTTCTGCACTCTTTGACTGACTACATTAAGATGGTGCCGCTTGATGTTGTGTGGACATTCATAGTCAGTCCTGACCTTTTAACAGAAATCATATTGTATTCCAAAACTTGAAATGGTGCTGTTAACATTCTAGCTATGGGCTAAAAAAAACAGCAATAAGGTGCAGTTGGGTAAAAAGCCAGGATTAGCTGAAGGTATCATATATAACAATGGGACACCATGCAGCTGTGAATTTGGAAAGTTTTGTGTCATGTTTTCACCACTATCCCATATGCATGGTGGCAGCTCTCGTTTACAGCTGCCAGCACTGAATGTTTAAAGCCTGTGATCTTTGTCTGGGGACCAGCTGTCAATACTGACATGTTAGAATAGAGGTTTGGCTTATCATAGGGTTTTATCCATTGTAGGTCTGCTGAAAATTGTGATAGTACATACTGGTCACAATTCTTCTCAGCCAGTCATTTCGCCAGTCACTGAAAGAATTAAACACTATCAAAAGATCACATATGATTTTAATATTCCCCAGTTCTCTATAATGCATAAAATAATTAGATCAGACCTAAGATATGCTTCTGAACCCTGCACGTTTAGTTCAAGCACACAAAACTGGAGGAAACAATATTTTAGTGACATACCTAAGGAACAAAAGTCAAGCAGAATAATCTTAGACAAGTCTTTCTAGCTGCTACCTTGTATAACAAAGTTATATTTTCTTGGCGCCTTCAGAAAGAAATTAAATGTATTCAATCTCTCTCATTTGTCTTTATTCAAATTATATATATATAGTTTGAGGTTTTGCAGGTGCATATTAATGTGTATGTGTTTACACTGATGGGGGTTGTTTCTCTTTCAGTGGGGTTTCATCAGTTGTAGTAAGTTTAAACCTAAAACAGGATACCCTACTTATATTGCACCTACTACCGGTGTTCTTTTTTTTAAATTTTTTTTTTTTTTAAATATTTTATGCAATTTTGAGAATACAAAATAAAATGCCATAGCTTGATTCTACAGTGCATTAGTCAAGGAGGATAAGATAAAACTTTGTTTAGATGGCTGGGTGTCCAATACACATATAAACGAGGCATATCAGACAATAAATACAGAAGCTTTACAATGGAAAAAAAAGCAGAGTAACCAGCGAGACAAGTACCAATTCCTAGAAAGATACATTGACATCCACAGCGTCACCATGGGCTAGATTGTCAATAAGCGCAGGCTGTTCCTGTGATAAGGTGTTATCACCAACCCCCAGTGTCATAAGATAGGTCTGAAACGGAAGCCATATATCCACAGGCCTGGACGCCGGGGGCTGTAATTGTGCATATGTGTCACTAGTGGTGTTGCAATACGTCATGCTGTGCAACCAAGTTTGAAGTGTAGGGGGGGAGCGCATGGCCATCTGATAGCAATCTCGTGTTTGGCAAGCAGAAGCGCGATGACGACAAAACGGCGCCTAGCCTTAGGGAGATCAGACACGTACCCCAACAGTGCAAGCATAGGTGATGGAGCAATCCCTATCTCTACCATCGAAGAAATTTCCCTACAGACTGACTTCCAATAGCGTTCTAACCTACTAAAAGTCCAAGTCATATGTGCAAAGTATGCCTCCGTGGAATGGCATCTCGGGCAGGCGCTAGACCGGGAGGGGTCAATGCGGTGCAGCTTGCTAGGCGTTGCATATGCTCTCCATAAAAACTTAAAATGTAATAGCTTATGTCGGTGATTAGGAGACACCCTACGCATCTGCACACAGCATCGACTCCACTGCGCATCCGTTAATGGATAGCCGAGATCGTGCTCCCAAGCCGCACGCACCGCCGTTTCATGACTCGGAAGCAACGCCATTGCCGCCTTGTACATCCGAGCCATGAGATGGCTCCCATCCCCACCTTTGATGACCCCGGTGAGTAGTGGGAATTCTGTGGGTTCCAGGGGGTAGCTACTCAAGCATGCACGCAATGCCCTCTTAAATCTAAGCAACACAAACTGATCCTTAATGGTGGTGTTTCCAAAACGGGGATCCTCCGTACGAGAGAAAATATGCCCGCCCGGGAACAAATCTGCAAATGTGGTAAGATGGTACTTAGCCAGAGTGCGCTTCACTAAGGCCTCCTGGAGGATTGGCCCCCAACCGTTGCCCACCAGGGGGAGCACAGAAGAATACAGTGCACTAGAACCCGTAACTCTTAGTAATTTGTGCCATGGCCAACTGGTTGTTGATAACGTCTGTATGTCCTGTGGATCACGGGGTAGCTGACTAGAAGAAGGGGGTGGAGAGGCGCCGGAAGCGCCAAGTCCGCCTTTGGTCTGTGATATGGGATCCCGGTGTCAGTGTGATACCAGTGGCGGGCAAAGCTGGCCTGTGCCACCAGATAATAAATCTGCAAGTTCGGTACCCCAAACCCTCCCCTCTCATATGGTAGCACCAAGGTTTCCCAATGGACACGGGGCAGCTTGCCACCCCACACCAGCCGTATCAGCAATGTACGCAAGGTGCCAAAGAAGCTATTGCAAAGTGGAATGGGAATGTTTTGGAAGAGGTACAAGAATTGGCTGCAATACCACCATTTTGATTAGGGCTATTCTCCCAGCCATGGACAGGGGCAGTTTAAGCCAGCGCTCTACGTTACTTTTCAACAGCTTGATCACGGGGCCGTAATTCAACTGTAGGACAAAGTTAGGTGTGATCTTTATAGGGAGAGGGGGGATATATGAATTCATCTATTGGTTGGGGTATTAATAGATGAGTTACAAGAGATTAAGTATTTTTAGTGCAGGCATATAACTTTTAAAGGAGAAGTGATCTTTGAAATGAGGTGTGGCAAATTAGCGAAATACAGTAATAGAGATAAAGACAAACAAGCAAGTGACTTAAGAGTAGGCTGTTCTCAGGGCGAGGAGGCATGCAGAGGACGGAAAAGATGAAGAGAGCAATTTGGAGAAAAAAAGAAAAGTCAACAATAAGATGTTTTTAATAAAGGTCAGTATCATGCAGGGTTTTTAAGAATATTGTGGAGGCTTTCTGAGATAGCATTCAACACTATAAAAAGAAACAGCATTATTTACATGTGTTCCAACATCACTGTACGAATTTATAGAGGTAGGGATACACTCCATTCTTATACAATGTTCTTCCATATTTGTCCATCTTGAAAATAAATGCATGCAGTTTGGCTGGTGCCTACGCCCAAACGGCACCTGGATGAATAACAATTACAACTCGGGGCCACCATCTCCCCCGGCCAAACGCACAGCCAAAATCGCCTGTTAGGTCATCATCTGGTCATTCAAACGTTTCCATGTAATCCATAGTGATCCAAATAATCAACTTTTTTAATTCATCTTGATTTCAATCTTGTTCATCCACACGCGGAGTGATTTTGCCAATTTTCAAAGTTTCTAATGTTTAAGCTGGGCCATCCGAACCTCTTACAAAAAACACGAAAAATGCAAGTTCATCTTAGGCAGTGCTGTTTTATTTTGAAACCCAATGCATTTCGGGCTGCTGGTGCCCTTCGTCAGGGGTCACTACAATGACAAGTGAAGTGGAACAACTATTAGTATTTGAACAAATGTCATAATCACTTTTTCTTAAATGGTATGCATTTAAAAAAGGTATTGCATACAACGTGGCATATTTACTCATGGGACCCTTTTACAAAATATAGCTACCAGAATTCTCAACCATTACGCAAATATATTCTGTTATCCTCCCACGTGCTACCCCAAAAAAACAATTGTTTGTCACTCTCCTTTCTCAATATAACCGCATTCTCAGTGTGGCTTGTTTTGATGTTTAGTCAACCTGTCATGCAAGTCTCTCACTTTCTCTCCCCTTTACCCTAACACAAACCAAATCCCTTTTAACCCCCAAAAAACCATCCACACCCTATCACATCTCCCTGTATCTATCGCATGCAATCTCCCGCAATCACCTCACCTTTTAACCCTTTTAACTTTTTAACCCTCACTCCGTGCTCGCCTACCCATAATCTCCTGTTGTACCATTCATCCTCATCCTCTATCACGCTCTATGTTAAAACATCCACCATTCCTCTAGTTTCACTCATGCATGCCCCCCCACGCTTTCATATATTCCCCCGTGAATCTAAACTAAATGTAAACTTCCCTCTCATACACCAACAATCAACTTGTACACTCACCGCACCTCGTAAAACACTGCTAGCATCCTCTCTCGTACCAATGCGTTATTAGCATATTTCCCCGTACGTACATTCACTTGCACGTAAGTCAAAAGTCGACAATGTTATTATTTTTGCACTGCATTATTAACAGTCCATACCTGCCACAGCCGTTGCAGAACAACCGGCTTCGTATCCTCAATCAAACAAACATGTAACCCCTCCCTGTTTCCACCTCTTATTTAAATATAACATCCCTTCCCTATTGGTTGAAAATGCTTAGCTTATCCCGTCAGCGGTGTTACATCACGTGATGCTTTTCCATTTCATGGACTGTATCACCCACGACCCATTGCCGTTATCAAAAATTCCATTCGAGTTTTGTAATCACATAGTTTAAAAAAAACCTACAAGTGATTATTCATCAAGTCCACAAATAACGATATCATTCAGTGCTCATATTAGTTCACCATTTCGTATCTTGACAACACAGTCTCTTTAGATGAATCACGATGTTTCGCCTGCCGCGTGGAGTCAAAGTACGTAATCTTTCTTAGTATCTCCTTATTTATGTGTGCGGGTGCAATCCCTAGGTAGGGCATCAATTTCGACAAGAATTTATAGAGGTAGGGATGCACTCCATTCTTATACAATGTTCTTCCATATTTTTCCATCTTGAAAATAAATGCGTGCAGTTTGGATGGTGCCTACGCCCAAACGGCACCTGGATGAATAACAATTACAACTCGGGGCCACCATCTCCCCCGGCCAAACGCACAGCCAAAATCGCCTGTTAGGTCATCATCTGGTCATTCAAACTTTTCCATGTAATCCATAGTAATCCAAATAATCATCTTAGGCAGTGCTGTTTTATTTTGAAACCCAATGCATTTCGGGCCGCTGGTGCCCTTCGTCAGGGGTCACTACAATGACAAGTGAAGTGGAACAACTATTAGTATTTGAACAAATGTCATAATCACTTTTTCTTAAATGGTAATGCATTTAAAAAAGATATTGCATACAACTTTTAAAAGGGATTTGGTTTGTGTTAGGGTAGAGGGGAGAGAAAGTGAGAGAGTTGCATGACAGGTTGACTAAACATCAAAACAAGCCACACTGAGAATACGGTTATATTGAGAAAGGAGAGTGACAAACAATGTTTTTTTTGGGGTAGCACGTGGGAGGCTAACAGAATATATTTGCGTAATGGTTGAGAATTCTGGTAGCTATATTTTGTAAAAGGGTCCCATGAGTAAATATGCCACGTTGTATGCAATATCTTTTTTAAATGCATTACCATTTAAGAAAAAGTGATTATGACATTTGTTCAAATACTAATAGTTGTTCCACTTCACTTGTCATTGTAGTGACCCCTGACGAAGGGCACCAGCGGCCCGAAATGCATTGGGTTTCAAAATAAAACAGCACTGCCTAAGATGAACTTGCATTTTTCGTGTTTTTTGCAAGAGGTTCGGATGGCCCAGCTTAAACATTAGAAACTTTGAAAATTGGCAAAATCACTCCGTGTGTGGATGAACAAGATTGAAATCAAGATGAATTAAAAAAGTTGATTATTTGGATAACTATGGATTACATGGAAAAGTTTGAATGA
This sequence comes from Triturus cristatus, assembly GCF_964204655.1. NCBI lineage: Eukaryota > Metazoa > Chordata > Amphibia > Caudata > Salamandridae > Triturus > Triturus cristatus. Next base: position 498,338,051 of record NC_140588.1, read on the forward strand.
CCAGATGATGACCTAACAGGCGATTTTGGCTGTTCGTTTGGCCGGGGGAGATGGTGGCCCCGAGTTGTAATTGTCCAACATCACTGTAGCCATGTGAACACCAGAGCACATACATCACCATCACCCAGGGGTAAAAAGATTTAAAAGAAACGCAATTTAATTTTCCCATAAAATCTGATGGAAGGAAAACCCAAAACAAGAACGTTGTATTTGAAATGCTTGTGCTACAAATGCTTGTGAGGAGATCCCCGCGGAAGAACACGAGCGTAGCGTATCCAATATGGCGAAGGATGCAGCCTAACCAGGAAGTAAAGGAGGTGGTCTAGATCACCAGTCATGTCATGAGCACGTGACCGCAATCAACGAGGGACAAGAGGGAACTGCGGAAAAGGATGTGCTGGTTCTTTGGCAGACGGAGACTGGAGAAGCTGAGGAACCACAGCGGACGGAGAGTGAAGAAGATGAGGAATCACAGTGAGAGAGGCACCGAGGAGCAGACGAGGACGCGAGGTCCAGAGGTGGAGAGGACAAGTCCCTGATGCCATTGGAGGGTTCAACGGAGCAGGAAGAGACCCCATGAAGACGTGAGACGCTCCCAGAGCACTACTCTCGAGACTGGTACTCCAAAGGGGAACAAGGTGGCTGGATCTCCCCATGGACTCAGGTTTGAATCATCCCTGCTGAGAATCGCACTCAAGAAAGAGGCAAACGCAGCAAGAGGAGAGAATATGCCACCTATGTTTGTTCAGAGACTGCCCTAAATTCATGGGAATCTGTTTCCAAGTTGGAAAAAGGAATTGTCTCCCTACGTTGGTGATAAACAATGCCTAAATAAAAGATAAAAATCCTTAAAGTGGCCTATAGCTATTTGTGTTCGAGGGAAGGTTCAAGGACACCCCGAAGGGCTTACGCGAGGACAATGCTCTTCCCCAGTTCTTGTGATGACCAAGACAGAGAGGTCGAAGGAGAATAGAGTCTGTTTTAGTGAATTTGTGTAAAGTAGTACTTCTTAGGGCAGAGAGCACTGAGGATGTCCCCAATATGGAGCACCCACAACATAGGCACAAATTAGTGTATTTTGCTTCTGGCTGGCTTTCAACCTTACTGTAGCAGTGATCAGACATAATTGGTACTTTAGTGTGGAAACCCATTCCAAATCACCTTAGCTGCTTAAGTAGTGGTGAAAGCAAAGGTTAGTATGAGGTTCATTCTATACCCTCTCTACATAGGAACCACAGCGGTCTTGTCAAGTAGACCAGAGCTTAATTGTACATCTGTAAACTCGTCTCCTTTGCATAAGGATTGTCACATATGGATCAAAGGCTGCCAATCTGATCTCTCCTCTCCCGCTAGCAATCAGTCATCATCATCATCCTGCCTTGACAACTTTGTTGCTGATCTCAACTTTATGTTTTGTTTCTTCCTAGTCCCAGGTGACATTATTTTTTACTTGCTAAGGATAATTTACAACCCCAAGTGTTGAAATCTTTTCTTCGTATCTACAGGTGCTATCTTTAACTTTCTTGAGAAGTTGACTTCTGGTTGTTAGACTCACCTTGCATCACCCTACCATTCTGTGTAGCGGGTGACTTCAAAGCGGGAGAAGGATGCCTACTTGTGGTTTAACGAGGATCTTAAGACCATCAAACTAGCGGTACGCCGAGCCGAGCGTGCCTGGAGGAGGAATTATTCTCCCTTACTCAGATCTGAGTTCACCACTCTCCTGGCTCAATATAAGAAGCCCATTTTGGCTGCAAAAACGGCCTACTTTTCCTCAAAGATTCTTGCAGCTGAGAATCAACCAAGGGAAATTTTCTCGATTGTCCACAATTTGGCATTCTCCGATAGGACATCTCTCAAGCCCTCCCCTTCCCAGGACCTTTGTCACTCTTTAAATAATTTATTTATCGAGAAGATTGCTATTATTAAAGCCAACATTCCCTCACCCCCCCCCCCCCCGATTTTTGTTGACCCTCAGTGCCCTCCATCTAATGGACAACTCGATGCCTTTCCCCTCCTGACTAAGGAATCCCTGACCTCGATAATTCCCCTTGTTAAATCCGGCTCCCCATTGGACACTTGTCCCGCGCACATCCTTCGCCACATTTATACAACTTGTCCAGATCCCCCTCTTCACTTCCTTAACAGTTCCCTTTCCCAGGGGGTTGTAGCCAATCCACTGAAAACAGCTGTTATTGTTTCAATCTTAAAGAAGCCTGGCGCAGACCCTTCGGTCCCCGCCAATTATCGCCCCATCTCCCTCCTACCATTTTTGGCTAAAGTGCTCGAACGCCATGTTACCAGGTCTTTGAGCACTTTTGTGGAGGAGTATGGGGTCTTGGCTTCCCGCCAGGCCGGCTTCCGCCCCGCACACTCTACGGAGTCCGTAGTACTCTCGGTCCTTGACAACCTCAGGGAGGGAATGGATACCAACCAGCCCCAGGCTTTGGTTCTCCTCGATCTCTCAGCCGCCTTTGACACGGTTGACCATACCATCTTACTTTCCCGTGTCGGGGCGGCGGGGATCGGGGGTACCGCCCTGGTTTGGTTATCCTCCTTCCTGAGGGACCGCACCCAGGCTGTTCGCCTGGGTGACTTTTCTGCGGACTTCCGGAAAGTTCAGTGCGGGGTCCCCCAAGGTTCCTCCCTTTCACCTCTTTTGTTTAACCTTTATATTGCCCCCCTTATTTTTTCATTGCAGCAAATGGAGGTCAGCGTATACAATTGTGCGGATGACCTCCAACTTGTGTTCAATCTGTCTTCTTCCTCTGCTTCCATCTCAAACTTCCAGTCTATTATGATTTTTATCCAGGACTGGATAAACTACAACCACTTGAAACTTAACCCGGATAAGACCGAGCTGGTGTTGACGGGTGGTTGCTCCAGTCCCTGGTCTTCACTTTTTTGGCCCCCTTCCCTAGGTTCTCCCCCGGTCCCTTCTACCTCAGTTAAAACTTTAGGTATCAAACTTAATTCTCAGCTCACTCTTCACTCCCAGGTTAGTTCTGTGGTGTCCTCTTCTTTCCTGTCACTACGCACCATCCGCAAGGTATCCCGCTTTTTTTCCTTCGATGCCTTGAAATTGATCATCTTGGCGATGGTTATTTCCCGCCTGGATTATGGCAACGCCCTATATGCAGGTATACCTGCATATAGTTTAAGGCGTTTGCAGCTGATCCAGAACCAGGAGGCACGGTTGGTGTTCAATCTTCCAAAATCCTACCACGTAACCCCCCTTCTCAAATCCTTACACTGGCTCCCTGTCCGTGAACCCGTCCAGTTTAAGCTTGCTTCTATCATCTTTCAAGCACGACTGGGCGCGGCTCCGGCTTTTATAACATCTGAGATCGTTCCCTATGTTCCAACTAGGGAACTACGCTCATCCACGCAATCCCTGTTGTCAGTCTCCCGTTTCCGGAGGAAGAAATGGGGAGGATCAAAGTTTGCGACCCTTGCCCCAATCCTGTGGAATTCCCTGCCTTTGGAGCTTGGATCTCTAACTCTTTACCCTCAATTCCGGAAAAAACTTAAAGCCTATTTATTTGCTAAATCTTTTAATTAGATCACTTGTTGTTTTTTGTCTCTTTCCTATTATGTTTTGTTACTCCTACTCTGGAGATCTGTCTGTTGCAGCGCCATGAAACCGCTGGTGAAAGTGCGCTATATAAATATTTTTAAACTCAAACTCAAACTGTCTGCTCTTATCATACATTGTCTTTTTATGTTATCTTTACCTGGTTTAGAGAAACTAGTGTGGGTAAGGAATTTGCCTATGGAAAATATAGTGAGGTTACTATCAAACGATTCTTTGGTGTCTGAACACATTTGTGTGACAGAGAAGTTATGAAGATTTTTCCATCGGTTTTGAGGTACACGCTTCCTTTAACAACACCTAAGAACTACACAACTGCAAAGTCACCTCCATTTATATGTGGCTAATTCATTCATGGTTTCATTTTTAACCAACAGCAAGTTGCATACTTCGACTTGTGGTTTGTCTTTCTGCACTGAAAGCCAGAGGTCAATTTGCAGTAAGCAAAGTTTTGCTGCCTAAACACCAGGTTTAGCTGGAGGTGTCGAGCATGACATGGAGCTACTTGGCAGGCATGGGTGCAGTATGGACATTAGGTGTGCAGGATTCCCTCAGTCACACTTGATCGATGTGTGAAAGCAGGTAACAGTGCAAACACCGCTTATGCACAGAACAATTACTGTCATGGGTGCGAGTTACAGCCTATGGCAAACAAAGCATATGCATAGGAAGCCAAGCAAAGTCATACAAATTTCAAGGGGAAACATAAAATAAGAAATATATTTTTATAAAGTCCTCTGCTTACATTATATAAAGAAACGTCATCCTGTGTCATCTTGGGGTCAAGGGATGCACAAAATCACTTTCTCTACTTCCGAATTTGAAGAATTAATGCGTGACTGGCATGAAGTACGGGTGTGAATCTTCAAATAGCATATTATGTTTCCCTTTCATTTTGTAAGCACGTGTCTGGTATTTGTATTGTGTGCCCCTAGCCGAATGGCAGTGTCACACTGTGCAGGGCAAAAGGCAAATACAATTAGTGAGTGCCTGGAGGAGAATTTGGATTCTGAGAGTTCTGATTGAGACAGGCATAACATTCTAGATCATGGGTGCAACTTTGGAGAATATCTTTTGCCTTGTTTTCACTTTGTTGCACTTCTTTGTCCCCAGTCTGATGGTTTCTTGACTGGGGATATGCTGAGCCAGCGTAGACAGTGTGCTTGTCAGCCAAAGAGGCAAAGGTGCTGGACGTGATGACTTAGTAGATGATGCAACTGGATCTGACGATCGTGCCGGCTGGCCGGGGGAGATAGTGAAGTTTCTTCAGGGGGAAAGAAGGGAGAGGGTGGGGGTCATACTTCTTCAGGCACTTGATAAGATATGTTGCTCAGTAAAGAAAGCTGGTACCGACCATCTAAGTTTTCTTCAAGATGTGTGCCTTGAGGGTGAGTCCTTAAATCTCTGTGTACAGGCTGAAGATGATGGGTGACAAGATGGAACCCTGGGTTCTATAGAGTGTTTGCGACGCAAATGTGCAAATGGGTAAGAACTGAAATTTACTGGATAGGAAGAGAAACATACGTACAAGTTAGGGGTCGCACAGAAATGAATGTGAAAAGGTTAGTGTTTACAGCAGCCTTGACCTGGCAATACCATGGAGATGATCTCTCTTCTAATCCTTTTTTCCCTTCTCTATGGAAGTCCTGCCTTCCCAGGACTTTGATTTCTCTAGTTTATCGCTGTCTCTGTTGCAAAGGCACTGGCAAAGAGGAGCCCTGAAGACAACATATGTTGTTAAGTGCAGGTATATTTAAATTAAGCGGTTCTTTTACGGTCAGAGGCATGCTCTGGTGTTAATGTAATATAGGAGCATTGTTCTCTGTATCCTGAGTGCGATCTAAGCATTGCCTACACTCTGGGTATGGAAGGTCTCCAAATGTCAGTTTGCTTCCCTTTTCCACATGACTCCCACTACTGGCTGTCCAGAGCTTGTTTGATGAAAAAGCTTCAACCTATAACTGCCTACCCTTGGCAGTTCCTATATCAGGGGTAAGACCATAATCCTGGACTGCAAATGCTGGGACTCTAAGGAGCTCTCAGGTACCATGAAACAGCCAGCTATTACTTTGCATCTAAAACATACATGATCATTAGTGGTTACCACAACTGACACATTACCAAAACCTTTCTGCAGGGATACATTTTCTGGGAGAGTGAGTGAGTTATTTCTATAATCTATTTTAATCGAGCTCAGTTAGGTCTTTATATTGCATAAGCTTAGTTAGTACTGCCATCATCGGCATCAAATCAAACAATGACGTTACATTCAGTAGGGAAAAATGAACTAGCACATACAAGTCTACTCACAATAGAGGAGAGATGGATCCGAGGCCCGCTAAGTAGGGATACCAGAATCTTTCTGTCACCAGGCAACTCAACAAAAGCTGAGCTTTCTTTTATGATTTATTGTTTTCCAGTAAATTTGTCCATTGGTTTGATTGGTGTAAACCATGAATACAACCCAAGTAATCCACAAGGCTATTAAACAGTTGACCGGACTAGCAGACATTGATTATTAGTCAAGAGAGCATGAGTTGAAGTCATAGTAGGTGTGTGATCAGCCATTGGGGTTCAAAACGCATCAGAGTATGACTCGGGGTTACACTGCATAAGCAGCACACTGGAGTACAGTGCCGCGTGGATGTGATGACAAAAACAAGTGGAGTGACTTTGGAGGAGAAATTCAGGCAGAGTACTCTTTGTAAAGGTCGTGACATACTAGTGTCAGATCTTAGGGCTGCCCTGTGAATCGTAACTTTCATGACTTGGGTCCACCTGATTGCTGCCTGAGGCCCATCTGATTGCTGTCTGAGGTCGAGCTGATTGTATCACAAGGTCCTCCTGGTAGGTCGTGTGTGTAACCTGGGTGTGCTGTGTTCCTTTTAGTAAGTTATGAGGGTAGATAATAGGACCAGGAGTCTGGTTGATGGGTTCTGAAGGCCAGCCTGTGGAATTAGAGGGCAGACTGGTTTTAAGGAGTCCCAGGTGACTGGTCATTAGGGCCTGCTCGCTGTTCCCTGGTCCACCTAATTGGCAAAAACTCAAGCAGTTTGCTCTGAGGCCTGGCCTGTGAGCCATGAAGCTTTAATGTTTTCTTGGGCAGCATTTATTGCTATGCTAGTTTACGACCTGCTCAGGGCTTATTGGAAGGGTTGGCTACAGCTGCACACCAATAATGGATGTTTACAACCATCCCACAGTAATTTAAACCCCACCCTTGCATATGCCCTTTTCCCAATAAATAGCACACCTGCCTATGCTTGGTTATTGCTACCTCTAGGAAAGCAGGCCCAAGCAATGCTTGGTTACTGCTGCCAAGGGCATTACTGCCATTCTGCCAAGATTGCTACTGATACTCTATCACAGCACCTACTGTTATGACCCTAGGGTAGCATGACTGTTATGGCTGGTGACTCCTGCATACAACGCAGCATCCACTGCTATTACTAGAAATGCTACCCTCGGATAGCCGATACTTATACTGTCGGTGGCTGCTGCCTCCAGGGCAGAGCACACCCGCTTGGATAGGTTATTACTGTCACAAGGACAGCACGCACTACGATAACTGGTGACCACTGTTCCCATGGCAGCTTCATCTGTAATACCTGGCTGCTGTTGCTCCACTGGAATTCACACCACTGTGACAGTTTACTAATAACCCAGGGAAAACAATTTGCTATCATTGCTCGTGTCCAAACTCTCAGGCCAGCACACACCACTATAGTGGGCTATTGCTGGCCCAAAGGGAGTACAACCAGTATTGCTTGTGACTGCTGCCCTCCAGGTAGCATGATAAGGTTGTTAGCTGCTATCACCATGGTAGCAAATACTGTAATTGTTGCTGCCTACAGGCTCATGCAAAACTGCAGTTTAGTATATAGCTGCCCCAGTGGCAGCATTCGCAAATTGAAATGGTGTCTGGAACTGCCATGGCAGCATTAGCCCAGAGCAAAATGTGTGTATTTTCTTCTGGTGAAATTACACATATTTTGCAAACAATTACACAAAATGCCTTTTTTTAGCATGAAATGCACCCTCGCGTCAGATTTGCGTTCAAGGACACGCTTTGTGCTTAAAATGCAAGTGATGTGAACAACAGCCACTCATGTTCAAGTCATTCACGTTGTTCCCATACTACTGTGATAAGATTTTTACTGGTAGGACATCTCAATTAATGCAGTGTGACTTAAGGGTGTAATCTATTCTATTATATTCTATGTCTCTTGTAGAGTGCATGGCTACTCATGGGACTCCCAGCGCTAGGCATTTAGCGTGACAAGTATAACACAAAATACCAGAAATTATGCAAGATTACACCACTGTAATAGATATTTCACCTGGGTCTAGGCAGCACATAAGACACTATCTCCATCATGAACTTGTGCACTCTAGGGCACCCACAGACCCCTGATCCCACCTCGTCTTCAACCTCGGAAGCAAGGCGTTCATCGACAAGGTCAAGAAGGTCCTGAAAACCTCCATCACCGCGGCCTCCTTTCTCGAGAACATACTGAAGTGAGGCCCCTTCTGAAAACACCATCTGCCGACTCTGCCGATTTGAAGAACTACTGGCCCATCTCACTGTTCCCCTACCCAGTAAAAGTCCTCGAGAAAGCAATCAACCAGCCACTCACCAAACACCTGGAAGATCATAACCTTCTCCACCCCTCCCGATCCGGATTTTGAGCTAACCACGTCACAGAAACAGCCCTGATTGCAGCCACTGACAACATCCGAGTCCTCCTGGACTGCGGACAACCCTTGGTTACTTACGCACTGTCTACTGTATTCCAGATATCACTTGTTCAGAATCAGGCGGAGGGGACCTGGGAACAGAGGAGCTAACTACTGAGACTTGGCGCGCATAGGGTGGAAAACAGGTACCTCCTTTGAGGTGCCAGCTCGCTCTACTAAATACAGAGAAATAGGGCTGTGTCCAAGATGACGCCCGTATAGCTGTGTACCAGCAGGGCTTTGCCACCTGTTCTCAACAAGTGTAGGCCCCAACAGCTAAACAGCATCACCAGCACAGGAATTTAGTGGGGGAGGCTCCCAGAGGTCTCAGGGAGCACTCCGCACTGCTCTCCTTCCTGGTGAGAAGTAGGAAAGCTCTTGGGCGACTTGCAGCCCGCGGCCGCAATACAAAATGGTGGCCGCACCAGATCATGCAGCCTAGTGGAGCATCCCCAGTGCCGGGACTTGGTCTCAGATGCCTCTGGAGGTAACAAGGTGCACCCCACACCACTCTCCCCTTCCGGAAACGGCATGGGTCGGCTCAGTGGCGACTCACGGCTTGTAGCCACAACTCATGAAGGAGGCTGCCCCAGAGCCCACAGCCAAGAAGACCCACCTGGGGCTGCCCCTGCGGGAGGCTGCATAACCACCACACTGGCGAGGAGATAAAGTGTCTGGAGGCGCAGCGAGGGGTCTGCTGCGGACCCCCATTAGAGACCCCAGGCAGGATTCCTCCACAGTTGAGGGGCGCACCCATGACGGCAGCCACTAGCAGAGAACTTGCCCAGCCCAGGGAGCCACGGGAGATGTTGCATAGCGAGGCACACGCCGAAGGCGTGCCTAAGGCAAGCCCGTCTGCGCCTGTCCGCGCCAGCGCCAGAACCCCTGGCCCCCGCACCGACGACCGCCGCCACTACGACACCAGCACTCTGCACGCTCTCAACTCCGGACGGACCCATACTTGCTTCAAGGCCACCCCGAAATGCACACATGGTCCCTTCACCTGCCGGAACGGCAGCTACACCAGCCTCAGAGCCGACGAAACAACCGCCAAGAGAGACCCCAACCACCTCCGATGCATACTACTTAACACCCGCTCCGCACGCAAACACGCCGTCGAGCTCAGGGACCTGCTCGACACAACATCCCCGGAAGTTGCCTTCCTGACAGACACCTGGCCGAACGACTCCTCCACACCCGACATCGCCATAGCCATCCCAGATGGCTACAAGATCACCCGCAGAGACCGCACCAACGCAGTCAGAGGAGGAATCGCCATCGTCCACAAGAACAGCATCAGGGTCTCGACTAGCACCGACGACGCGTTCAGCACCGCTGAACACATGCACTTCCAGATCCACAGAGACCCTAACTCCACCCTCAGAGGCACCCTCTCCTACCGACCCCCCAGACCCCGTCCCCAGTTCAGCGACTCCATCGCCAACTTCATCAGCACGCACGCCCTGACTTCCACTGACCACATCCTCCTTGGAGACCTGAACTTTCACCTTGAGAACAACAACGACAACAAATCCACAACCCTGATCGATAACCTCGCCAACCTCGGACTGAAGCAACTCGTCACAACGCCCACCCACTCCGCCGGCCACACACTCGACCCAGTCTTCTCCTCAAGCCCGCACGTCTCCGTCAGCCACACCACCGAACTCCTCTGGACCGACCACCGCTGCATCCACTTTGCCTTCCAGAAACCCACCACACACCACCGCACCCAACAGATCCCCCGCCGCTGCTGAAGCAAAATCACCGAAGACCAACTACATGCAAACCTCGCTCTCAGCCCACCCACCGAACCCTCCAACACCGACGACGCTGCCCACAGCCTCAGACGCTGGATCGAGGACTGCGCCAACACCCTCGCCCCGCTGAAGAAACCCCCTCACAGAGACACCAGCAAGAGGGCCAGCTGGTTCACCCCAGAACTCCTTGCCTCCAAGCAAGCCTGCCAGAAACTAGAGAAGGAATGGCACAGAGAACAAACTCTGGACAGCCACGCAGCACAGAAGGACGCCATCCGCAACCACCACCACCTCATCAGGGCGGCCAAGAGGACCTCCTTCAAAGACCGCCTCTACAACAACACACACAATAGCAAGGAGCTCTTCAACATCGTGAAGGAACTCTCCAACCCCAGCTCCAACACCAACGACATCCCACCGTCGCAAGCCCTGTGCAACTCCCTCGCAACCTTCTTCCACCGCAAGACAGCAGACATCTACGACAGCTTCAACAACCAGACAGCCCCAACAGACAGCAACACAACAGATCCTCCGCACACCAGCCTGGGCCAGCGTGAGCATCGATGACACGATCAAGACCATGAGCACAATCCATTCCGGCTCTCCGTCAGAACCATTCCCGCACCACATCTTCAACAAAGCAAGCAGCTCCAGCGCACCCCACCTGCGCAACGTCATCAACCTCTCCCTCGAGACGGCGACCTTCCCAGAGAGCTGGAAACACGCCGAGATAAACGCCCTACTCAAAAAACCTAAGGCAGACCCAAGAGAAGTCAAGAACTTCCGGCCCATCTCTCTGCTGCCCTTCCCAGCCAAGGTCATCAAGAAAATCGTCAACAGACAGCTAACCCGATACCTCGAAGAAAACAGAATCCTGGACCCTTCCCAGTCAGGGTTCCGCAGCAAACACAGCACCGAGACTGCCCTCATCACCGCCACCAACGACATCAGGACCCTGTTGGACGACGGTGAGACCACAGCACTCATCCTCCTAAACCTCTCTGCCGCCTTCAACACCGTCTGCCACCACTCACTAAGCGCACGCCTCACGCCGGAGGGATCAGAGACAAGGCTCTGGAAAGGACCACCTCCTTCATCTCCGGCAGAACCCAGAGCATCCCCCCATTCCGTTCCAAAGCCTCCGAGATCATCTGCGGTGTACCCCAGGGATCCTCCCTCAGCCCGACACTGTTCAACATTTACATTGCCCCGCTCGCACACGTCGCCTGACAGCACGACCTCAACATAATCTCCTACGCCGACGACACTCAACTGATCCTCTGCCTCACCAAGGACCCCATCACCGCCAAAGCCAACCTCCACGAAGGAAGGGGAAGTTGACTTTCCTGTTAAATCCCAGTTCTTCAGTATCCACCCAACCAGAGGGCCTAATTCTTAGCCTGCTCACACCTTGGAAAACAGGGATACTATGGCATCGGCCGGGAGTCATGCAGATGGGCCTTTCCCCATCCCACAGCAAGGCCAGGCCCATTCACCTATGACCGCATAACTAAAATAATGAGCTTAAATGTCCAAGGCCTCAATGCCCCAGTGAAGTGGCTTGCACTTCTTAATATGCTTCGCAACTCACAATGTGGCATTTGCCTCCTACAGGACACCCACCATCTCAAAAAGGATTGGAAACATATGCAATTCCACTGGTTTGCTGGGCAGTATTTCTCATCGGGTCCAGGCAAAAAGGCGGGAGTGGGTATCTTACTCACCACAACCTTTCTGAGGCAGGTCCTCCAGAGACAGGCAGAGATAACAAGCAGGTCCTTTCGTTACAAATCAAACTACACGCACACACCTTTACATTGGCCATGGTCTATCCCCCTTCTGAGCATCAAGAACAATTCATCCTCAATGCTCTGGAAAGAATAACAGCGTCCGTAAACGCCGAATGACTGATAAGTGGTGGTTTTAACCTAGTCCCAGACACATTACTTGACCGCTCTACGCATAGATCTTGGCAAACAGGGGCTTTCACCGCAGAGGGTCTGCGATTGCTCCAGGATGCAGGCCTGATTGACATGAAGTGAACTCGCAACCCCACCAGCAAAGACTATACTTTCTTTCCGCTGCGCACCAGACTTACACCTGAATGGATTATTTCTTGATATCCTCTCAGCTACTGGCAATCACCACCCAAGTCGAACTAGCAGTCGCAGCACTCTCTGATCATTCCCCTATCTTACTTTCTTTCATCACCCTGGGCCATAAACATTGCTCCGATGGTGGCGCCTCAATCCCAACTTACTAACCTATAACTCCACTGCAAAAGAAATCACAGAAGTGATTACTAGCTTCCTCAGCACCAATGACACCCCAAACACTTCTCTATCCCTATTATTGGATACCTTAAAATCGGGACTCAGAGGCTCTTTTATAGCCATTTCCAAGAGCCTTAATAGGTGTAGAAAGAACAAACACACCACTCTAGAAAGCCAGGTAAGGGGCTTGGAAGAAGCACACAAACGTTTGGGCTCACATAAGGCGAAATGGCAACTCATGGAAGCCAGAAAGCAACTTAAAGCACTAGATGTGGATAAAGCCCACCGACTAAGGGTCCAAATACACAGAAATAAAACAGGAGACATCCACAGGCCACCGGGTCGAATTTTGAACACTGACTCAGACATAGCACAGGCATTCAAGCAATTCTATGCATACCTATACACCGAAGACAGGCTAGGCCCTGTGAAGCCACTGCCTACCTGTCCTCGGCAAGCGCTGGCCGCCTGCCTGAGGTACAGGCATTTTTACTAGAACAAAATATTTCAGAGAGTGAAGTCTTTACAACCTTAACCCGACTACAACCGGGCAAAGCGTCAGGATGGGTTCCCACCCGTCTTCTCCAAGATCTTTGTTATGCAGCTGGTGCCCCTCCTCACCCACCTTTACAACTCGTTTGGGGACACAGGAACCTTCACAGATACCATGAGGGAGGCGACCATCACTGTGATTCCAAAACCTGGGAAAGACCTCACTTTGTGCTCCTCCTACCAACCCATCTCCTTGTTAAATGAAGACGCTAAACTCTTTACAGGCATACTCGCTGCACGCCTCAACCCATACAAGCAGGGCTTGATTAATCCGAGCAAAGCTGGATTCCTACCAGAAAGGGACTTTTGCGACAATACCAAAAGATCAACACACCTCAAAGATGAAGTGTCCCGCTCCCAGACACTTGCTCTGCTCATGTCAATTGACGCAGCAAAGGTGTAAACCCCGTACACTGGCCCTTCCTCCAACAAGTGCTAGCTAACCTGGGTCTGGGTGCCCGGTTTTAGAAATGGGTATGGAGCAATTACACAAAACCTACAGCCCACATGCAAGTTAATAGGCTGACCTCAGATGCATTTCACGTAACCAGGAATACAGAAATGCCTGCTGTTATTTGTCCTCTATATAGCGTGATTGGCGTAATGGATACAAGCACATACACAAATCAGGGGCATGCCCTTTGGCCGCCAAGAACACAAATTAGCACTATACACAGACAATGTGACTGTCACACCACAACCAACCCCGCACATCACCGCCACCACTTCTAAAAGAGCTGGAGGCCTTTCGTAGAGTATCTGGGTTCAAAGCTAGTCTACTGAAAGTGCAGGTTCTTAACTTTTCAATCCCTCCTGACAAAAAAGCCAATGTATAGCGGCTCTTTCCCTTCTCATGAGCAACCCAGTGGGTATCGAATTGGGGCTTAAAAATCTGCCCCTCCCTAGAAAAAACTGTGGAGTGCAATTACACAGACCAACTAGCTATGGCCCCACCGGCTTTTACAACTAGAGAGATGGTAGCATTTCCTGGTGGGGTAGAAAGGCAGTGATCCAAATGACCCTCCAGCCTGAGATCCTTTATGTGATGCACACCCTCCCATTACAAGCCCCTCGTCATCTGTTAGGGAAACTGAGGCAGCTCACTGAGGCTTACAGTTGGTAGGGCAAGAAAGCATGTTTGACCAGGAAACTGGCCTATATATCTGTGTCAGAAGGAGGCTTGGGTATGCCTCACTTAATCCACTACTACAAAGGAGCCCAAATGTACTATATGATGGAATGGGACAGACCCCTCACCGACAAAAATTGTGTTTTATTCACTAAGCCATCACAGGAATCCACATATGGAAAATCCCCTTGCTCCCCAAAAAGCATAACCCATCAGGGGGTTCTATAGCTCGCTGGTTACAAAGGCGAAAGTAGGAACCTGGGACAGGGTCAAACTTGCAAAACAGGTGTTCACACACATCTCTCCATACAGTCCCATCATACGAAACTCTGACCTCCCTCACCCCCGCAGTAAAGGGCACCACATTCCTCTCATGGCAGGAAGCCAACTGCAAGCAAGTGGTGGACCTCACTGACCACATAGGCCTCACAGACTTTGCACAAATCCAAGCTAACTAAGGCATATCAGCCAGTGAATACTGGCACTACATCGCAATTAAACAATGTGTCACCCACCATCTAATACGCACATGCTAGTCGACCCCTTACCACCTTCGAGAAATAGCACCTTAACCACACTCCTGATAAAGACCTTCTCTCAGACATGTATGCCCTCTTGAACAAACCCTTTAACTCAAACATATCCCAGGTAGAGGAACAGTGGGTAAGTGAGTTAGAGTGTTCTTTTACCTCAGAGAATGGGCCAATATTCTCCACAGAACCCACACTTCTGCCTTCAGCGCAGCAAGAAAGGAAATGATGCTTAAACTAACCCACTACTGGTACTATATGCCAGCTAGGATAGTTAAGTGGAAGCAAAAGCACAAGAGTGGGGGGACTGGGAGCAAGCGGAAAAAGGTCCAGTACCTGTGCTCCCAAAGTCAGACGTGTCTATCACTGGAGGGTAACTGTTCCTAATAAAGTAGCTTGCCCATTTGGCCGCCTAAAGTGTAGGTGAAAGGAGACCTGACTCCTTTATGGGTTAATGGTTGGATCTGAAGAGAAGAGGGGGGGAATTCATCCTGATTAAAGAAGTGCCCTCACACACCCATAAGTGTCATGCTTCATCATTGGGCGTTGCTCCTCACGGGGGTGGTGCTGCTGTCCCCCATGGGCCCTGCGAGAGGGCGCTTTGGCGGAGATCTTTTCAGAGGAACACCGCAGTGGTGAGTGTGGGTGTGTGGGGAATAGTGCGAGTGAGTTAAAAATATCGTACTGGTAAACTAAGAGAATTTTATTCTGGGGTCCGTGCGATATGGTTAAAATAAAGCAAAGAGTGGTGCTTGTGACCTGGTTGTCAGAGTTGGGAGTTTTTTCCTCTGCAAATCTCAGTGCAAGTGGTGATAATAAACAAACTGGTTGTTAAATGGTGAAAATGGTCATTTCAGGTCGACATGTTACACGCCTATTGTGGTCCCTAATGGATCCAATGGTGATTCTTCAGGACCGTGCAAATATTAAAAAGAGATAAATAGTGATACAGGGGTTTAAGAAGGTGACACTCAATACACCCTGTATATATACCCAGATTCAAGTGTGTGGTCAGGGCGGCTCTGCACCTATACTAACTCGACCACCTTAGTATCAGTATCCAACCTGAGAAATGGTGAAATAAGCAAAATGTATAGGTCTGAATAAGGGGTGTTAATCCTGTAACAATAGGTCTAAACGCTGCAAATGCGTAGATAAGACATGCCTGAACAAACATGGCATACACGCCGGAATCTGGCGTTAAGGTGATACACACACTGCTCATCTGTGCGCACACATAATTTAATGGCAGTGAGTGGATCAAACACACCAGAGCACTCGAGGTGTGGACATGCCTGAAAAAGCATGGCTTACAAGCTGTGGTCCGGCTGTGAAGTAATAAATACACTGCTCATCTGAGCGCAATCGTGACATAAAGACAGTGAATCAGTGAAACACACGAAAACACACAACACAGAAATATATATGCCCTACCCCAAAAAATTGTTCCGGATAGCCTCAACAGCGTGGGAAGTGGCTCGAGAAGTTACCTAGAGATTACATATTGGGAATTAAGTGCTAGCTGCGGATACTCCTAAAAACGGAGTATGAACTCACAGCTACAACAAAGAATGCCAACGACAATTGCCCAACACCCGATACTACCTTCCCATTGAGAATGACCCTAACCATCAAGATCAGAAGACTTGTCTCAGAGGCTGAGACGGAAGGATGGATCACCACACAAGAGGCAGAATTCCTGAATAATGATCAACCCCGGATTCCATATTTCTACACCCTCCCTAAAATTCATAAAGGAGTCAACCCCCCTCCGGGCCGTTCGATTGTCTTGAGTCACTCCTCGGCATGATTTAGTGTTTTTCATCTCCAGTGGCTTCAATTTTTTTGTCAAATGAATCAAAATATTCTGAGTCCTTTGATCCTTTTCCTCAATTTCATTTAGTTGAGCATCCAGAAGTTAACTTTTCATAGTTCATATCTATTTTCGGCAGTTATCACTGAGGTCTCGTAGAGTTCTTTCTCTGTGACTCCACAGCGTGTAGCATTTCAGTAATTGGTAGTGCAGGTTTATCGGGGTGCCCTCTGTTTCCCTTTGAGATATGAACACAGGGGTAGAGGTGGGCAGAACATCAGTCGGATTTTCATTGCTTCCAGTGAAGTTTTTCAAGTTGTTAATGGGAAAATTCTGCACTCCCTTAAACCTTCAGCTGTAGAATACGGGATCTGAAGATACAATGTTAAGCAGAGCTGAGATTGTCCTTCAATCTCTTTTTACATCTTCTGCCTCCTTTTGCTCTGGGGTTTTCATAGTCATGTTTTTGTTATTTTCTCAGGTTTCTCTGAATCGTCCTGGAGGCTGTGCCCGTGCTAGCTATTTCAATTTAAGTTTTAATATGAGTCTTTTGGAACCCTGCCTTCCAGCTAGCATTTGCATAATATTTCTTTAAAAAGGTTTATGGCAGCGGTAATCTTCGCCATAGATATTGGCCTACGTGTTAGTACAGATACCCCTTTAGGGATTGTGGTTATGGAGAAACTGTCAAAGAGGCCTAAACTATTTGGACCCCCTTCCCCCCCGTGAAAAGAATTGAAAATAATTTCCTTTTTTCTGTTGGGTATGTGATGCGAAATTCGGAATTGTGAGGCACTGGTTTACGCATGCATGAGATGGCCACAGTATGAAAAAAAAACTGCCCCTCAGTCCTGTTTTTTTATTTTATTACAGTTGATCATCCCATGGTATTTGATAACCCGCTCCGCACTCTCTTCCTGTTTTCTGAAGGGAGTTGGGCTTCTTATTTTGTCTGCAGCGCTTTAGTATCCCAAGTCAGAGTCAGGAGTTTATCACACAAAGGGAAGATAGAGAGCAAGATTTTCAAGCCAACGCCCAAAGCAAAATTGAGCAGTGTTAATACATGATGAGAAAATATAAAACATAGACACTTCAGCTGGAGACACCTCAAAGGCATTGAACGACCTTACATCGTAGGCCAGATACCTTCTGGCCTGAATCTCTTGGCTAGATTTCAACCAGCTCAAATCTCAATACCCAAAGAAAGACTTTCATTAGATCGAGAGAAATTGTTGCTGAATAAATTACCACGCAGGGGCCGGGCATAGTTGATTCAGGAGCTCACCTCAGTAAATGTCTCATGAACACATTTAGTACCTAAGAATTTTATAGTTAACACAGACTACGTGTTGGGGAGTTTATTTGTCAAGTCAAGTATCAAGTGAGATACAAAATCATTTACTTAGTGGAATAACCCTCTGCTTCCACAGAAAGCAAAACCACGAGCCAAAGAATGTAAGCATCCAATTTATGAGGCACCAGCAGAGCACGGAGTAAGAGGGAGTGCTGTTCTGAAACCCATCCACGCGGTTACTTTAAGGTGATCTAACAGAAAAGCCAGTAAAATTCCTCCCGTCTCTATTATGTTGTTAAAAAAACGCTTTCTGCGTGTTACTGATTGTACTGGACAGCACACTTTTAATTGTACATGCATTAGATCTGCTGCCTTTTATATATTTAACTTCTGCACGTTGAAGTCAGTTTTAAAGTACTGCATGATTCGGGATCTACCCTTTTAGATCTCTTTCTTAAATGTATAGAATCTGATGCTTGAAAGCATATGTATTCAAAATGACCTGGTAGCCTTTAAAAGGAAAATTTGCTTACCTTCAGTAATGCTCTTTCTGGTGGCTACTCTATCTAACCTCAGATTCTTCATCTTTAGAATATTCCCCAGGCGCCCAGATTGGATCTGGAAACATTGTATAGCTTTGCCCCCCACTCGCTGCTAAGTGGTGCAGCACAGCTCTATGCAGGCTTAGTGCAGCTGTGGAAGAGAGCAGCATATTAGTACCACATTTGTGCACCAATGTCAATTTCTTAATTGACTCTTGCTTGATTTGTGCTCCGCGCTCTCTGACACAGCACAAAAAATTGTCAATACCAATGTGCAGATCTCTAATTTGAGATCTTTTTAGATGGCAAAACGAGGAGGTTGGAGGGCAGTGTGGACTCTGAAGTTAAATAAGATTATCCACCAGAAAGAGAGTTACTGAAAGTAAATATCCTGTTCTTCTCATGGATACTTCTCATCTCAGAATCCTCATTGATAGAATAGATACCAAAACAGAATCTCCCAAAGGTGAAAGGGTCTGTGGAGTGGGCTCGAGTGTTGCAAGATTTTCTGGTCTAACGGGCGAAATGCCCTTTCCGTCAGACTTATTGTCAAGGCAGTAGTGCTTTGCGAAAGTGCAAACCGACATCTACTTTGCGGCCTGACAGATGTCAAAGACAGGAACTTTGCACGCCGAAGCAGTGGTTGTAGTCTTAGAACTGTGGAATGGGCTCTCAGATCTTCTGGAAGCTGTTTTTTGTCCAGTTCATAGCAGATCTTAACATAGAGGATTATCCACCTCGACAACGTCCTTTCCTTTCTTCGCCCCAGAGAATGCCACAAAAAGCTGATCATCCACTTGAATATCCTTCACACAATCAATGTGTAAGCTTCATGCTTTTTGAGATCCAAACAATGGAGCATTTCCTCCTCTTTCAAGGGGTGAGCCAGGGCAAAGAATGCTGGGAGAGTGATGGATTGCCCAACGTAAAAAGGAGTCAGGACTTTCGGAATGCCTGGCAGCAAGGATGTCTTCCACAACCTCAAGTGGTAGATCAAACGCAGTCAACCTTCACCTCTTAATCTGCATAGATTGCTCAGATTTGGGTGCAGCATACTTTCCAGCTGCT
Source organism: Triturus cristatus (assembly GCF_964204655.1). Taxonomy (NCBI): domain Eukaryota; kingdom Metazoa; phylum Chordata; class Amphibia; order Caudata; family Salamandridae; genus Triturus; species Triturus cristatus. Next base: position 498,357,341 of record NC_140588.1, read on the forward strand.
AAAACAGAATACCTTCCCAAATTGAAACCTGATAGGGAACAGATGCTAATGCCCAGAAGCCCTGGGTACAATACACACTCTCCTGGCCCAATGCAGAGCCACTTGGATGACTTGTACCTGGTTGCTCCTGACCTTCTTCAGAACTCATGGCAGGGAGACACGGGTGGGAAGGCGTACAGGAGTCCCATGCTCCACTCCAGCTGAAATGCATCTCTGAGCGAGTGTTTTCCTGGAAAGTTCAATGTGCAAAGGTTGTGACACTACGCATTGTTGATGTTGGCAAAAAGATTTAGCCAGCCCCCCCACTATCAGAAGATGCCCTGTGCCACCTCAGGCTAACTCGTGACTCGCAAGGCGCTGCCTGCTGATCTTACCCACCCTGATGTTCAAAGATCCCGCCAGGTGGTTCGTTATCAGGGATATGCTCCGATGATCCAGCCAAATCAAAGAGGTGCAGGGCATCTTGACGCAGGATACCGCGCTGCCCTGCTTGTTGCAGTACCACATGGTGGTGGTGTTGTCCATTAGGACCTGTACAAGTCTCTCCTTGATGGACAGCAGAAAGGCCTTCAGTGCCAGATGAATGCCTGCAACTTCAACACGCTGATATGGAGTCGGGTTCCTGCCAGAGACCAGAGTCCTCTGATCTCCACATTTCCCAGGTGACCTCCTGAGCCCAGCAGTGACATAGCCATCACCACTATCAGCTTTGGATGGGGAAGGGAAAGGAGTCTGCAGCTACACCAACAGTGGTAAAGAAGACACCACTGCAGATCACCTCAAAACCTTGATAGCATCTAAAAGTGCGGAGCCTGCATATGCTACATGTCATAGTCAACATAGAGGATACAGTTAACAGGCCAAGAAGCCTCAGAGCTGCTCTCACAGAGATCTAGGACCGAGGCTGAAGCATCGTGATCAAAGCCTGAATGTACGGGACTAATTGCAACAGAGGCATGGCCATGACCTGCGCTGTGTCCAACAAAACTTGTATAAAAGGAAGCCTCTGTAAAGGAGTCACGTGGCTCATTGATGGAGAACCCCAATGATGTCAGGAGGTTTACCGTTGTCTGTAGGTTGTCCCTGGTTGATTGAGGCAAGACAGCTTTCAAAAGACTGCCATGAAAATAGGGGAAAAACTGGTATCACCAACCTCTGCCATCATGTTCATGAACATTCAAAGGACACTGGTGAGGCTGAAGGTGAGCAAAACAAATAAAAAATGCTTGTGATCTAGCTTGAACAGCAGAGAAAGTCTGTAGAACTGCAAGACATGTGTATGAAGATAAGAGTCCTGCAGGTCCTTGGCTACTTGCCAGTTGCCTGGATCTAGGACAGACAGAACTTGGGCCAGCATGAGCATTTTGAATCTGTCCTTCTGAACGAAGGCATTCAAGGACGAACATCTGAGATAGACCAAAATCCTCCATCCTTCTTCAGCACAAAGAAACAGCAACAGTAACAACCCGCCTCAGCTTCCAAGTCTGGTACCCTCTCAATGGCTTCTTTAGAGAGTAAAGCTCACACTTCTTGCATGAGAATGACAGGTGCGTCTCTGAGAGCCACTTTGATGTGGGAGGAAGGTGCAGCGAGGCTTAAAGAAATGGTAGGGCAAAGCCATGCTGAACGATTTGAAGGGTCCATCTGTTGGATCTGATGAATCGCCACCCTAGAAGAAAGTAATGGATCCTTCTTTACAGTGGGGGGCTCTGCATTACTAACAGCAAGCTAAAGCAGCTTGGAGACTGTTTCCACAGGAGAAGGAGACTGGGAGGACTAATACCCTTGATGATCTGCACATTGACTGCCCGATCCACGTCTCTGGCCACGAAAGGACTGAGGTGACTGCAGAGGGGGCTGGTGGGACTGGCATTACCTGTACGCCTTAGAATCTATAGAACAGGTGAGTAAACTGTTTGGAAGGGATAGAAAGACCCTGCGACCGTGATGGGGCCCTACTCTCTCTACATCGGTCTCAAGTAGAATCCGCTTTTTCACCAAAAAGATATGATTCATTGAAAGACATCCATAAGGGAGGCCTGAATGTCTCCTGAGAAACCTGTTGATGAAATGAAATGAAATGAAAGAGTATTTATAGAGCGCATGGTTACCCGGAGGCATCCCCGCGCTAGCTATTGCGACAGAGCACCACACTGGTGCCAAACCACTTGCCACAGACAAGCAGTAAAATTAAGGTCAGCACGAACCACATAATTGGCCACATCTTGATTATGTAGAATAGTCTGGGCCAAGGGGTTTAAGTTCTGGGACCGCAGGCAAGATCATGTTTGCCATGTCCCAGAGGGAGTGCGCATGCCAGTAAAAACAGCACTAACTGAACTCAGTGCTGGGCTAAATGAAGAGAATATTTGTTTTCCGAATGCCTCAATTCATTTCGACTCCCTGTACAGGAGCAAGGGGTGGGGGGAGGGAGCCTCATAGTGATTGAATTAAGGTCTACTTTGCTGATGGATGCCTGGACCACTCTTTGAAGTAGGAATCTTTGTATCAAAATGAGTGTTGGCAGGAGCCAGTCTATGGTATCTGGCCAACTGCCCACTCATACGACAAGAACAGGGCTTGGACCAAGTGCTTAAAATGTCAGTAAGGCTTCACTCAAAGGAAGGAAGGGCTTAGATGAGGCTGCCCAAGTTGCAAAAAGTCTGGAAGGACATTTATCTTGAGTTCAAATTAAGGCAGTTGTAGGATCAGAGCCTCAGCCACATGTCAAATTACTTCAGAAAAGGAAGCATTTTCTTAGGTTGGGGGCCCAGGAGGCGAGATCAACCCTGTATCAGGAGAAGTATCAAACCCACTGTCTATGTAAAGGCTGTCATTCTCATAATGGTAGCTAAATCATCCCCATCTCTTCCATTGTTATCACTGGGTGGTAGCAAGCTCCGGTCAGAGACTGAGCCAAAAAGGCAATGGAGCCTCTGATGGCAACTCTGCTATAGTGGAAGCATAGAAGCATGGAATTAGACTCAGATTGTATACTGAGCAGGTGTGCTGTAGAAGATACGGAGAACAAAGTCGGTCATGGCCGAACAACACTGCTTCGGGGCTGAACACCAGAGTTAGTATCTGATTCTCCTCTGGTTTCAGCATTGGTGTTGATAAAGAAGGGACTAATGTGGCTCTCAGAGCCAGGGTGGAAGTCTACACCGGAGTTCAATGTTCAACCTGTGACAGGTCCAAGGGGTTCCGATGGTGCAGAGGACGGATCTGTCGGTTGTAATCTGACTGAGAGACCTTGTGGATCCTTAGGGCCCAAAGGCACACCAGAGGGAGCTGAAAGAGTACCAAAGATACGCACTATGACCTCCTTAAAGGTCTTGATCTGCTACAGCATCGCCAATGGCCTGATGAATTCAGGGAGCATTGGGATTGGTTTCTTAATTGCAGATCGGAAGCGAGAGCAATTGGTACCTTTACACCTTTGCGCCCTCACTTTTGATAGAGAGTACCACAATGGGGTCAACTACCACTTTGCTTTCTTATGCTTTGCTTGGACTTTGACTTACTCTAGGACTTCAACCACGAAGAAGACTTATCACCGGAGTGGTCTTGGGAGCGGGTCCATGTCCTCAACATAGGCGACACCTGTGATTTCTTCCTGCATTTGGCAACTTACACCTTTGTAGTCCTGGATCGCCGTCTTGTGAACTAGGGCGCACTCATCACACAACCTGGAGTCGTGCCGAGCCCAAACATCATAGACACACCTTGTGCAGCACAAAGACTGATACCTGGTTTCTGCAGTCACAGCATGGTTTGAAGCCTGTAGTTTTAGGAGGGAACATCATTCCCTTGCACACTGGATTTACTTTTGGGGGTCCTCAAAAGACAGATGAAAGTGGGAGCGGCGCTCCAGGCCCACATGCGAAGGTACGGAAAGAAGGAACTGACATCGGCGCACAGCGGTGGCACTTACATACAGCTTTGATCCATCATTTTTGGGTGAAACAAGCTTACACAGAGCACAGAAGTACTGCTAATAAAAGTGTACAGACCAATCACAACACTCAGAGTAGAAAAACTGAAAATAATATTCACTAACTTACGGAACATTTTTGCTCAAAAGAATAGGAGTCGGCCACCCAGAGGATTTAAAGGGAGAGTTAGCAATGAGCCAAAGTTCTTTCTTGTCCATAAGAGCAAATGTATGAGCAAAGATATCAAAATAAATTGCCATGTAACTCACACAGCAGATTAATTTGTATGATGTCCTTAGTTACTTCCTGCCGGGATACCTTTCTAATACAGTCTGGGTGGGACGTGTTTGCAGTGACCTGTACAGGCAAATATATTGCTCTGTAGTGTTAGGTTGGTTAAATGTTAGGTAGTGAATATGCCTACAGGTACCTAAAAGAGTTTGAAATTCATCATTAAATCTCAGTGCCTCCAAATGGTTCATCTGTACAGGATCAGGAAAGAATGACTAACGAATCCTGAAGAGAGAAACATCCTGTTCCTGACAGAAGTCTTAGTTTTCCTGTGGACCTGAGGCACCCCCACACTGCTGGGATATCCGTCAAGTTTGCTCAAAGTATCCTATCCGCCAAACTCTAAATCAGGCTCTAAGTCCCTGTGAGACATATCATTATTCCCTAATATCTCCACCTTTGTTGCAGGTCGAAATCACTCACTTAAATAGCAGTTCTTCGTTCTAAACTCAGCTATTCTCCTGCAGTTGCTTAATCCGACAGTCGATCAGAAGCACTCACACTCAAGCTTGGCGAAATATTCTACAAGCACCGCCTTCAAGCCAAGAAATGTCCCTCCCTCCTAGGTATATTAGCTGTGGCACCCTTGTATGGTCTGAAGGAGCAATGCACTTAATCATGCACAGACCTAAATCATAGTTGGATGCTTAAGGAACATTTTGTGATTTCAAGAGAAAGTGATAAATCCGGAAGAGAATATACTATTGGAATTGTCTCCATCAGAGGATTCTTTTCTGATTTAGCATCACTTCCAGAAATCACAGTAGCACATGTAAGGAAATGGGCTTTACACGTAAATTATAGAAGTGGAATAATATTAGTGGTACTAAATAGATAGCATGCAGAATATGATTTTTAAAGATGGAATATTTTACTTTTTTTCAATTTATTAGTTTTTCTAGGCAGAACTGATCACCTTACTGCATAGTTGGGGAGTTTAGTCTTCATGCTCATTCAGTCTTTGCCCTCCCACTGGATTTACCGCCTTTCTAAGTCATAGGGAAGTGGATACTGATGTTCATTTAGTCCTTTATCGCTTCATAGAGAGGTTTTGCATATCTTTTTGAGCCTTAGCTTCAGTGGATAGGGTTACATGACATGTATGTGCATCTACATCTTCAAAACAATAGCCAGGCAGCCACAGGCCAAGACAGCTCTCACAAAAACCTATTCACACTGCCCTATCTTTCAAAACAGCCACATTTTCAGAAGTACAAACACACTATAATTCCCTGTACGTACAACAGCCACAACTGCAAACTGACTATGGCTACAGGACTGAACAGAAAGCTAACAAATCTTTTTCTGACATCTACTCTGCCATGAACTGCTGAGTAGCTTTGTATGGAGATTTAGACGAAACAGGAACACTATCTACTAATTTATTGGGAATGGAACACAACCATTGTCCCCTTGGTCATGTCTTTCACAGAATTCAATCATTAAATCCTTAGCTGCAACAAATTAGTGGAAGAGGAAGATTGGCCCTTTACCTACAAGATTATATACACAAATTCACTTGCGACCTTGTTGTATTTCTCACCATAACCTGACAAACAGGGATGGTGAGAGAATGTAGTCTCAGGTTTGAAGTTCTGACGTAGTGCTGCCGGTGGAGTTAACCAAAATTAAATATTTAGGATCAGAGTGCATAAGGATCAGCAAGATGTGCTGCAGGGCAACCTTGGACGGTCACTGATGTTTCCAAAGCCCTTAATACACTTCCGGTGCAAACTATCATCATCGGTAATGGGTCAGGTAGCCCTTGATAAGATGGTGTTCTTGCCAGACTCCGGTCACAACTTAATCAGCATTTCTTTCAAGATCTTTCTTTGTTGCTGACAGAATTGGTATTGGGGGATACATAGGAAGAAGGGCATTGGACATCTTATATCATCCTCTGGATGGCGGACAGGGTCCCTGATTTCAAATCTTACTATTTAGCGGCACAGCTTTAAAGTGTGGCTGGATGGTTAAGCACCAGGGTACCTTTAGAGTTCATGTATTTATAGAACGAACTGGCACATATTGACGTTTGGGATATGTCCTTTACAAGAAGAAATTATTTTGCTTAAGAGGCTAAGCAGATTCCCGTATGCCCCAGGAACCTCATTATGGGTGCTCCCAACATTTGCTCACCTGGCTAAGAAAGTAAATAGGTCTTTCAGGTCTTGAGTAGGGATAGCATCACCAGGACCTTTATGACTCTGGCTTCCTCATGCCTTTTGAGAACTTGGAGCAGGCTTATAGGTTGTCATTCTGACTCATGCAGCATTGACCAAGGTTACCCACCTTACTTGAGACAGCAGTGGGACAGAACCAAAAACTGGGTACACTGGGAAATGTCCGTCACATCAATACATTGGCATCTAGGGCTAACAGGGCTGTTAGAGCTCAAGCTTTGACATAAATCAGAGGAAAATGGGAAGTGAACTTGGTGAAACACTCACAGACCCTGAATGGAGCAGTGCCTTGCAAAAGGTATGCCAGATCTCAATAAACATCTGCCTCAAACTTATACAATTTAACTACATTCACAGGACATATCTTACACTGGCTCGGCTGCAGGTTATGTATCTGTGAACACCTCTTGTAATACCAAGATGTACTCAAGATGTGTCCAGGTGGGAGAAACCTTCAGCAACAGGGTCTGGTCATGTCAAGCCTTGAGGACATGGTGGGAAGATGTCCCTGGCTGCCTCAAAGAATGGACCGGGAAAAGGAACCTGTGTTCACCCAAGTTATGTTTGTTGGGGTTATTGCCCAGGTCCAAAGCCAGCAGATTTAACACCAAATTTCTGTACCTGGCATTTGCCCTTGCAAAACAGCACGTAGGTATGAACTGGAGGTCACTGGCGGAGCCTAATCTCAAAAGATGAAAAGTAGACCTATAGAGATTTGACAAAGCCAAATTGGATGCAAATTAATTTCCGATTGGAGGTTTGTCCAGGCTCGGGCAGGTGTTAGACTGGGAACTGATTCTTAGGGCTATAAACCCCAAATCTGAAAATAAACCACACCAGATAGAAATCGGGCCAGATACTTATGATAAAGATGGGCAGTTGCATATTTAACCAGCTTACCAGTGATATTTTGAACTTGTTTTGTACCAACTGTTTTATAACCATGTTATAATATACCAACAGTGCGGGCTGGATGGCGCGGAGTGGACAAGCATCTTAGTGGGTGGATAACTTGAGGGATGTTAATTCTTACAGGCGTATGAATTTTAGATGATACCGCCATAAGACATTTTGGCAGGATGATCTGTCCAGTTAAATGGCTTTTTTTTATTTTTATTTTTTATTTGAGTTTTATATAGACCCGGAGGTATCAGAGCGCTTTACATAAGGTTCCACAAAATTACAAAATTACATCACTTACAAGTTACATCAGTTACAAGAAAACATTTCAAGAGCGTCAGAAGACGAATTAAATGGAGCTTAGAAGGGAAAGGGGGTGGGGTAAAGGTGTAGGAGGGAGAAAGGATGGAGATAGGATGGATGGAGAGATGAAGGAGAGTCTGCCCAAAGTCCGGCTGGGTAGGTGACGGCCCGAGGGGGAAGGCCACAGCCCATCTCCTCTATAGCTATCAGGTAGCTCCACCGGGCATCAGTCAAGCGGCTAGGTCTCAATGAGAAAACAATTAAAGAGCAAAGAGGAGGGACAAATGGAGCATAAAGGAGAAAGTGGTTTCATGTTGGTGATAAGGGCACCATTTACAGTATTGACTGAGTGGGAGATAAATAGGGTCTGAGAGGGGAGTTCTTCATTTGCTACTCTCCTTACAAAGCATGTCTTCTCTGCATTTCTCAGTAATAACATTCTCTTGGATTTTGTGTGAACAGGCATTGATGAGAAATCTGATTACTTTTCTATGAAGGAGGTTGTGTTTGTTTCTCTCACAGCATTTAACCTACCTTACAGCAAAACAGAAACCACTGAGCTTAAGATCTCTTTTCCTCTGCACTTACATAACTGTGCCTTAAAAACATATTTTTCTACTCTTCCATGGCCAAGGGAGACAGGTTACATGTGGTTAATGCATAATAAGCACTAAACGTGCATTAAAAGCTTACTGTGATAAACAGACTAATGCTCCCGACCGGTTGTTCCACAAACTGTCAGGGACCTTGGAACTCCTTGTAAGTGAAATAAAATGAAATAAGGTTTGAAAAGCACACTGAATCCAAAGGTATTAAAGTTCTAAAGCCATTCTAGAAACCTATAACATCCATTGCGGGAAAGAGAAACCAAATTCTTTGAAAAAAAGGAGGCTAAGAAGAGGAAAGCTAAGTTTTAAGATTTTTGCGATAAGCAATCAGTGACTCACTTCCTGAAACATGGATCGGAAGAGTGTTCCAGAGTTTTGCAGCAGCAACAGAAAAGGAGTGTCCTCCCCATCTAGCTTTGCAGAACCTCGGCACTACCACCTTCTTACTAAGAGCCGATATGAATGGCCGGCTAGGCACGTACCACTGACAAGATGACCTAATGAGCCAGGGTACCTTGTGATGAAGTGCATGAAAAACTGTACTGAGGGTTTTATATCACTCGCTTCCTCACTGGGAGCCAGTGAAGGGCCAGAAGGCATTCTCTTGGCAGAGAGCTGTTTGGGAGTGTTCAAAATGAGACGCACTGCTGCATTTTGGATGACCTGATCTTGTTAAGTGGAGAACTATTGATGTTCAAATATAGTACATTACAATAATCTAAGCGAGATGTGACCAAAGCCATTACCACAGATATGAGTAGCTCTTCAGGAATTAATGGAAACATTTTGTTTAAGGTTCTGATGATATAGAAACAGATACTTGTCACATGGTTGACCTTTAGATTGACAATCTAGAAGATTGAAGACCTGTAGATTGAAGTGCAGAGAATTGTCAAAAAGAACTCTGAAACCTTAAAGGGTGTCATATGTTTTATAGGATAAACAAACTTGGGAGATAGGCATATTGGTTCTCACAATGCCTATCTGATAGACTGTACCACAGTTGACATAAGGTCAATTATGCATATTGTACCATGGAAAATGACTTCAACATAAAGGTAAAACTGACGAAAAACATACCAGGTATACTAGCAGAGTGCGGGCTAATCTATGAGTGGAGTATGGCCCTATTTGTTTTTATTTATCTCTAAAAAATTGCATATTCCACAAGAAGCCTACAGCCAACCAGAATCAACTGAGCCACTTTCGACCCATCATCCTGCTCCCTTATCCAGCCAAAGTGATTGAGAAGGCCATCAACAACTCCCAACCCACCTCAAAGTTCACTATATTCTACACCACACTCAATCAGGATTTAGAAAGAACAACAGCACCGAAACAACACGCATTGAGGCCACCAAAGACATTCGAATCATCTTGGAACAAGGAGAAACAACTGCCCTAGTCCTGCTCGACCTCTCCGTGGCCTTCAACAATGTCTTCCACAACACCCTCATCAGAAGGCACCATGTGAATGGCATGCAAGGATCCACTCTCAAATGGATCTGTTCTTTCCTCACAGGAAGAACCTAAAAGGTCAGGCTGCCACCCTTTACATCAGAGATCAAGAAAATGATATGCGGAGTCCCTCAGGTATTGCCCCTCAGCCCCACCCTTTTCAACATATACATGACACCACTCGCCAAAATCATCCGATCACAAGACATCACCATCATCTCCTACGCCAATGACACCCAACTCATCCTCTCCGTGACAGACAAGACAACCACCACCAGAACCAACTTCACTAACTGCATGACCATGGTAGCAGACTGGATGCGAACCAACTGCATAAAACTCAACTTCAACAAAACGGAAGTACTTTCTTTGGCAACAAGACCTCCCCATGGGACTCTACCTGGTGGCCAATGGAGCTGGGACCAACACCCACACCCACAGACCACACAAGAAATCTAGGGATCATCCTAGATGACAAGCTCAACATGATGGCTCAAGTAAACATAATAGGCTTCCACATCCTATGCATGCTGCAAAAGATCTTCAAATATTTGTTTCACAACACCAGATGGACCATCACGCAAGCACTCTTCACCAGCAAGCTGGATCCCCTAAAACAACTCCTACACAGACTACAGAACACTGCTGCAAGACTCATAATCAAACTCCAGTTGCACCCACATCACACCACATTGCAGGAAGCTTCACTGGCTCCCAATTCACAAGTGCAGCCAGTTAAAACTTCTCACACACACATACAGAGCCCTATACAATAAAGGACCACATAACATAGGACTGTCCCACGTAAGACCTAGAGTGACCTCCCTCAACACATCAAAGCCTCCTCCTTCCTTTTTAGTTCCGCAAGAAGCAGAATAACTGGCGCTTCGTATAAGCACCTTGGTGACAACACACCTGCCAAAGCACCTGGACATCCTCTCGGGTGATTAGTGCGCTATACAAATCAATATAACATAACCTAACAAATACTATAAAATCTTAAATAAATAAATAAAACCAATTACAAAATGTATAAAGGAGATAAACACTGACTGAGTCTGGTAGATAAAAACAAAACCATTAAATCTGAACAAGTTAAGATTGTATATTGCTATCACACAAAAATTCATCCGGTACAAACAAAGAGAACATACACCAGATCTTGAAGAGTATAGGAACAAAGAAGGCACAGCCTTGCAAAAGAGGACAAAAGATTGGTCTGCTTATTGTCAGTAATATGTAAACTACCAGTTTTAAAACTAAGATCAAAATGACAACCATACATGTCGAAATTCTCTTTAAGATAAAGTTGCATGGGGGGGCGTGGCCAGCCGCGGAAGATGGCGGATGCCTGATTTAGGAGGTCCCGGGCCATGGCCGTTTACACTCCCACATCCCCCACCAAAGCACACATACGTGCAAAATCTTTGTGTGGCTGCTGCACGGAGGGGGTCAGCTACATGGAGCGACTCCCTTCAGGCTGACAAACGACAACGCTGAACTGGCAGACGGGGCATGACCTGCAGCAGCGCCTCGAACTACGCGAGGTTGCCGGTCTGGGCCAAGCAATGCCAGCGTATGTGGAGGGCCTCTGGTTGCGGCAAAACCACATGTACCCCTGGGCGGCGCTCAACTGTGGCCGGTGAAGCAACCCTTGTTGTCCGTAGATGAGCAAGGCAGCGTGCGCGAGAACTACCTGTGACGGCAACGGAGGTACTCTGGTATCGGAGGCATACAGTGCATCCGAGCCCTGATAAGGAAGGCGAGGCCTAACCGCACACCGCAGTTGACTGAGGCGGCGGGCGTGCAAACCACGCGAGGACAATGGAGGTGGTCGGGCATCAGAGGCATACAGGGCAGCCGTACCCTGCTAAGGAAGGTGAGGCCTAGCCGCGCAGAGCGACCGGGAGTGTGGGACGGAGACCTGGCGGCGCTAAATGAGGTGGTACTGGGACGAGTGGTACTCCGACGGATCACTGAAGGCCTGTATGGACCTTGGGGAAGCTAGACGCTCAGACATCTAAAGGGGCCTGGGAAGATAACGTCAAGTTGCATAAGTGCGCCACGGCCCTATGGGACTGAAAAACCAGAAATACGGGACGCAAAGATTGTATACCTGCGCAGCACATGGCCCACCACGGTACATAAACCTTGAGAGCAGCGACTCATAATTGCTGCGGGGGTTAGCGCATTGGGTTCCCACCACGTTACAAGTACAGAATATCTCAGCCGCCATTTTGAGGGCCGAGTGGGACTACAATGGGAAGGCCAAAAGGGAAACAAGTGGAGCAGGGCCCAGTTGGGGACCATCGTACCAACTCCTCAAGAGACTCGCCGCTATCACAGGAAGAGATCCCAGACACTCCTGCACAAGCAGATCCACCACCAGATAAATTGGACATTATATTGAAAGAAATATGTGAATCTAGGGCAGTGCTGGAACAGCAACTGGGTACACTCAAAACCGATGTAAGCTTTCTCCGGACGGACCACAAAAAACTGGCTAAGAGAGTTCAGACACACTCAACCACCCTGTACGACAGCGCACCATGGCGCAAGGTGCAAACAGAAACCATTACACAGCTACAGAGGCAGGTGAAAGACCTTCAAGATAGGGTGGATGATGCAGAAGGATGGGCATGCAGAAGCAATATACGTATAGTAGGTATGCCCGAAAAAAGTGAGAGGCGGGATCCAACGCAATTTATTGAGCACTAGCTGCGTACTGAGGTGGCAACGGAAGCCCTGTCGGACATGTTCGGCGTGGAGAGGGCCCACAGAGTACCCATGGGGAATTGTGCACCCGGACTGCCACCAAGGCCAATAGTGGCAAAAATCCTGAATTACAAAAACAGGGACACATTCCTCCACAAAGCAAGAGAGAAGACACCCCTACTCTATGAAAATACGAGGATCTCTCTGTTCCCGGATTACACTGTGCAGGCTCAGAGACAAAGAGAAGCATTCTTTGGGGTAAAAAAACATCTACAGCAGCTGAATCTGCGATACGCATTCATTGATATTTCCAGCCAAGCTCATGATTATACATGATAACGCCAGTCATTTTTTCGAGGATGTGGAGACAGCTTGGTTGTGAATAGAAGTCAATTTCCCAGACTTGGCGATATTGGAGGAACACGGATGGCCCCGGAAGTTAAGTCAACATCGTAGGCGCACTGAGCAACGGGCCACTGGAAGACAGAGAGAGCGCCTACTATCAAGCAAAAAAAAAAAAAGAGTAGGAGAGCAGCATTGCAATCTGCTGCGGCACTAAGGACAGCAGGAGAAGCCAGCAGACGAGATTCGTCCTCGGACGGGATGCCAGCAACTGACTCGGAGAGTAGCCAACCTTTAGTCCCATCGTTGACACCATAAAACAGCCCGGGACTTGCTGGAATAAATAGAGGTAAAGCACCGGACAAATGTAATCGCAGTACAGTACAGGACTCATGCAAACAACATTATGCTGTGAAAAAATGAGACGCCTACACTGCCTTGAATTGGAAAAGGACATGTATGAACACAAGCAAATCGGCCCAGGCGAGGAAAATAGCCACTGTCAGTATATGTGTTGGGGCAGATGTCATTCCTGCAAAAACAATTTTTATTGCTTTACACAGTAACACTTGCCTTCGGTAGTCACCATCATACCAACAGACAATCCCCATTTCTCGATTCCAAGAAATAACATAATCTAAACCACCACCATCTAGCAATTCGTTGTCCATCCAACTCCCGTAAGTACATAGGCCCTCCCCCGTGTCAGTGTGCCGTAATACAGGGTATAAGGATAGTTCTCGCCATTTAAGTTGCTGTGTTATTGGTTGCGGACCACCCCTCACCCCCAGAGTCAGGGTCAAAACTGTAAGGAGAGGTGAATTACTCTTGCCAGCGCGTGTGTTCTACCAGGTATCTCCCTAAATCTGCGCTTCCGCAGGCTGCTCCAGAGTTTCATCATCCTCGACCACATCCTGTCCCCACCCCTGGAGCTCAACCACTAGTGCCTCCCAAGCACCCGCCATGTCCCGCGCCTTATCATCGTTCCCCCGCAACGCTAACTGTAGCCGGAGCGTACCCTCACTATCCGCCCATTTGGTAAAAGTCGCTTTCCATCTCTTGAAGCTGGCGCCAGCCCTCGATTTCCAGTGCAGGGTGATTTCTCTTTTGGCCACAACTAACCCGAGATCACAAAACCTGCTTGTGACTTTCGTGCGAGGAGTGTGGGGGAACCACAACAGCAGACAAACTCCCAGCTCCACCCCCAGATCCCGCCCCGTTACTTGGGACAAGCAATCAGTAACCTCTTCCCAATAGCGCCTTATTGCCTCGCAGGACGGGGCAGATGTCATTCCTATGGTCAAAGTACAATTTTGCGGGATGCTGGGGGAGGCAGACCCCGGTCCCGGGTGCAAGGCCTCTTCTTCCCTTTTTCTCCCCTTTCCCTATTCTATTAAGTTTTCTCTCTTACTTTTTTCTCTCTTTCGCCTATTCCACTGAGGGTGCATTACAATGCTGCTCTTAAACGCAGCACAAGAGAGCTGTTCTGAGGTGAGATGGTCTGTGCTAGTGCGCCCCCCCTTCCCTTGCGACTTCAAGTAGTATGTTCAAGTTGATGCCGTCATCGGCAACTGATTGGTCGAGCACATGTTTGAGGTTGGACCGAAGTATTGGGGTTGTTTGGATTCAACTAGTATGAAGTTACAAGGGCGACATTTAGGCACAATGCTAAACTTGCTAACAGAGGGAAAATGCGAGGGCAGATATTAGAATGCACACACACACCACAAATGATAACAATATCATCATATAAGTTCCTCTAATGGAACATGCGGGGCATGGGCTCTATACATAAGAGGTATTGTATTCATGAGCAACTGACTAGGCGTAAGGCGCAAATAGTATTTATACAAGAAAAGCATTTAAATGCAGCTGAGGTTGGTAAACTCCGGAAATGGAGGGGCCAATTGTACAACACAACATACTCTGCGTTTGCAAGGGGTGCAGCAGTGTGGGTTAGGGCGGGAGCTTCTTTCAACCTCCTGGAGCAGCAAATAGATGGAGAAGGCAGATATGTGCTGCTAAAAGGGGAACTTGATGGGCAGGTGTTAGTGATGGGTAGTATATACGCCCCAAATACAGAATAAGAAGTGTTCCTGAAGAAAGTAAGTGCTGCCCTGGCGGATTGGGTACAACACCCAAGGATCCTGGGGGTCGGGGGGGGGGGACTACAATGCAGTACTGAGCATACAACTACATATATCCCACCCACACTCAGAGGAGCAACAGCACAGCAGGCCAAGATACTAGAAGCATGGGTACGAGGGTGGGAATTAGTAGATGTGTGGCGCAGCAGGAAAGCAGAAACATATTACTCTGCGAATAGATCGCATCTTATGCACCCCCGCCCTGCTTCCGAAAGTGCTAGACACCGGGTATTCAGGGAAAACGCTCTCAGGCCACAGCTCACTAGAGCTAACAATCAAATGGGGTTGGGTCTCTACCCTGGTCCCGATGTGCAAATTCAACCCGCAACTACTAGAGGACGGCGCCTTTAAAGCGCAAATATTGGGTGCCATAAATAATTACTTCTCCCAAAACACTGGTACTGCCTCTTCCCCATTGATAGAGTGGGAGGCGTTTAAAGTAGTGATGAGGGGCACATCAAATGGTGCAACAATAGCGGCAAGACAAACAATTGCACGAAGCCTTGCCGATATAGAATCACAGCTTGGGCCTCTAGAGAAAGGGGCGGTAGAGTCCCCGGACAGCGCAGTTATGTTACAAAAGGTGCATATAGAATAGGCAGAGCTACTTGAAAGGCTGCGCATGGTGGACTATAAGACGTACGTTCAAAGAGCCCATACAGAAGCGGGCGTAGCAGACACTCAAATAAGAATAAATGAGGCATTCCTGGAATACTATGAGCACCTTTACAGAGCCCCTGCACAGACACATACACAGGAGGTTTGCGGTTTCCCCGGGGAGTGCGAATACCCACCTTGGAGGAAACAGACAGGGAGGAGCTGAAATTACCTATCACGGCGGCTGAAATTCAAGGGGCAATCAGGGACCTTCCGAGAATGAAAACCCTGGGATTGGATGGTCTTCCCATAGAATTTTATGCAACATATGCAAAAGAGCAGCACCCTATGTCAGGAATCGCGCATCGCGCAACACCCCCCCCATCGTAGCAACGCGCCTACCTGGCCTACAATACCCATGAGGCCACACAAAAGGGGTGGAGCCGTGTCCTTTATAGAACGCGATGCACGCGGGCCGGCGTGCGTAATTCCTTGAGCGAGTCCGCCCTCGCTGTTTATACCTTGCTGGCGTCTTGGATTATCTCCCGTACAGAACCCGCCTGGAAGTCTTAAGGACCGTGCCTTGCCCCGTGGGACGATAGCGCCCTCCGGCCGTTGCATTTTTTCCTCCAACCTTCACCCTGCTATTACCTGGGACCGGGATAAACGCGGACCGCGTCATCACTCGTTTCCAGGACCCGACTGTCTTCCAGTCAACAAGAGACCGGACCGGGTGAGTCGCATCCAACTCTGCCCTGCCTGGGGTGCTTGAGAGGCAGAGGAGTTAAGTAGAGCCCCGGAGGGATCCTGGAGGAAAACACTACCTTACTCAGGAAGTTCCCCGTATCCAGAACCAGGCCTGTGTCAGGGGGGGTAACGCTGCTCCCACAGCTTGTGAGACAAATTCCTAGGGACTCACTCTGAGGGGCATTAGGTGGGGGATAAAAGGGGGACCTGTTAGCTCTGGAGCAAGAGTTTGTGGTCTACAGACAGTTCTCTCTCACCCTACGAACCCTGCAATAGAGAGGTAATGAGTTAAGAGACTTCCTTTGTGTGTTTCCAGGACATTACCGAATCCACGTATTCATTTCGGGACAGAAAATCAATAGTAGAAACCAGTTAGATTCTGGATCGGGAGACTAGAGTGCTCCTCTTGAGCAGCAATGACCTCAGAGTCCGATTAGGGGGTTCTCTGGTATCCAGCCTATTGTACTGCTGAATTTTCCTTTGGGTTTGAGTGTGTGTGGTATGACGGAATACCCCCCAGTGGTCGGTCAGAAGTGATGCTTGATCTTGGGGCACTCTGCCTGAGGTGGTTTTCTTCATAGCGAGAATTGACGAGAGTAGTGTTACCTGTTTCTGTTTGTATTGTGACGCTGTTTTTTCTTTCAGGTTCTAATCCCCGCTGTTCCCTTCCTACCCTTCCCTCACTTGATCGCTCTAATCCTCCGTGCAGTAATTGCTGGAGTTGGGGATATCAAGAGGTGGATACCCTATTGCATCGCTCGGATCCTGAGGAGTGCCAGACCTAAGGGCAGAATCGCAACACCCTAATTGGAAAAGCTGTATGCGGCGGCGCTAGACAAGGGTGCATTACCCCAGACTACAAACCAAGCACTAGTGGTCTCTCTGCCCAAACCTGGAAGGGATAGCACCGACATCACAGCATATAGACCTATATCGCTGTTAAATACTGAGTACAAAATACTTAGCAAGATTTTAGCATCCCGACTACTACCATATCTCAAGAAGTTGGTACATGCAGACCAGTGTGCATTTGTACCATGCAGGAGTACAGAACATATTGTGAGGAGGTTATACCAGGTGATGTGGACCCCCCTGGATCACCTCGCGTATGCGGGTTGCCTCTCCCTGGATCGCCGGCAAGCGTTTGATACACTGAGCTGGGAGTATATGCTGGCTGTGTTGGTTAAGTACGGTATTCCCTTGGAGTAACTGAACTGGGTCAAACTACTGTACGCTGCACCAACGGCTCGTGTAAGAATGGGTACTTATATTTCCAGGAAGTATGCGATTCACAGGGGCACCAGGCAGGGTTACCCACTCTCTCCCATGCTTTTTATATTAGCATTGGAACCACTGGCTCAAACAATACGCATGTCTGCACAGGAATGGGGCATACTTGTTGGGCCGACGGTCTACTCTATATTGTTATATGCAGACGATATAATACTATACACTAGAGATCAGAGTGGTGGGTTCCCGGCAATGGTGTCACTCTTTATTGAATTTGGCAAGATGTCGGGGCTATATATAAATTTTGATAAATCTGTATCATTTCCTTTCATTGAAGCCAATGCGCCCCACACAATCAGCTTCGGGGGCGCTAATGTAAAGATAGCTCCAACCACATTCAATACTTGGGAGTAAGGATGTATAGAACGCAACAGGATACACTGGATGGCAATGTCCAGAGTACAATTGCCGCGTCACGGCCTCAAATAGCATTCTGTACAACACTCCCATTGTCTGTCACAAGCCGCCTAGCCATAGCAAAAATGGTTATGCTGCCACGAGTGCTGTATTATTTTACTACGCTCCCAATACTAATTCCCCCGAAAGTATTCCGATTATTAGACTCCTTGCTGATGGAATTAATATGGGATAATGGAAGGCGCAGAGTCAGCCTGAAAAAGCTACAACTGTTGACTGCTGCTCTGGGTATGGGAGCCCCAGATTTCAGAGCTTACTGCATGGCAAGCCAGTTGCCATGGCTTTCGTACTGGCTAGCGGGCAGCAACCTGCAGGAAATTGCCTTTACGCCCATATTGCTGGCACAAGAGAAACTGCATTCCTTTCTGCATTGTACGCACCCAATTGATAACATGGGATCGCCTCTACTGCAGGGAGCCCTGTGATACTGGAAACAAGGACTGAGGTACACAAAGCCACGACTACCATACACGCTGAATACACCACTCCTGAGACTCCCCATACCAACGGGAACAATTACACATGCCAACTGGCAGGGTGGGAAGACGGAGGGATAACCACTCTGGGGGCACTATTCAGCGATAAAACTTTATTGTCACATGCAGACTTTACACATACCCATTGTCTACCTGATACCCTGCTTTTGCAACATGCTGGGGTGGTTCATTACGCCAAACAGGTGTGGGCCTCGGACGGACAAGAGCCACCAACGCATGAGCTAGTATACATGTTGCATTTAAAGGGTAATGGTAGGCACCTGACGAAGTGACTGTATACCAGCATAAAGGAGACACAGTCTTAACCACTAGCGGCTCTGTGAGCCAAATGGAATACAGATTTGGAGGAGGAACTAATGGACAGAGAATGGGCATCTCTCTTAGCTTATCCTAAAGCGGTCTAGCACAATAAGCGCTTCAAGTTTATTCAATACACAATCACACAGCGGGCATACCTAACACCACACAGGCGCCACAAGATGTTCCCTACAGCTACTGCACATTGTCCTAGAAGCACAGAGACAGATGCAGTCTTCGCTCATATGTTATGGGTCTGCCCGGCATTGGCTAATTACTGGGCACAAATAGCACAAGCATTGGCTGACGTTGTGGGAGGGCAGACATAGAACACAGCTAAAAGATGTGTGCTTGGGCTCTACCAACATTCAACGGTTTACAAAGTGCAGGCGCGCTTTGCGGACATAGCATTAATACTTGCCAAAAGACTTATAATGAGGAGGTGGAAAGCAACAAGACCGCCAAAGATAGATGTATGGAAAGAGGAGGTAAAGAAATGGAGTCTGGCTGAGAGCGCGGCACTGCATAGCGAGGGCAGCGTAAAATACCTATAGCAATGGCATGGGATATGCTGCGGGAATCCTTCAAGTCATGGGACGGGAATACGCAGACAACTGTAGTGGCTGCAGACACTCCCACATAGATAGTCGTGCAAGTAAACTACGCCACCAATATGCCATAGTACTCTTACTGTATTGCCCTATACCACAGAAATAAGAAAGAAAAGTCCAATACGCATTGTGGTCTATATTTTAGATGTGCAAAATAGAAACGTGCTCCTTGTAAATGTTTCCTTTCTGCAAGTAATTGTATGTTTCTTTTCCTCAAACCAGTGCAGATACCAATTGCGATGCCCAGTTAGTTAACGTTTGGGGGGGTGGGGGATAACCAGAATTGTTTTAGTATATGTATTAGGAATATTGAACTCCTGTGATAATTGCTGAATATAGTAGATCAGTAGTGGGAATAAATGCAATAAGTGAAGTCAACTTATGAGACTGTACGATTATACCAGGATGCAGCAACTATAGAGCAGTATTGTAACTGTACTACTAGCACTGCAGTATTTATACACAGGTACTCTTGTCATGGGATAAATACTAATTGTATCGGCGAAGACTACTTACAAAACTCAATAAAGTTTGTTAAAAAAAAAAAAGATAAAGTTGCATAGAATGACTAAGCAGGAATCTACGTAATAATCACGGTCTTATTACATAGATTCCTGCCTAGTCATCCTATGCATTTTTATTAATCCTCAAACAGTGATTAAGATCATATACATGGCTATTAACATTTATAGTTTCTATATATTTTCTCAATAATATTTTCGACATTTTGTAATCAAACTAATCTACATCTATTGCTAAGTTACTAGCAACATTCGTAACACCAAAGTAAAAAGTAGGTTTGAGTTGTAGCAAAATTAATGCATCAGATAAAACACTCTCTAGGGAAAGTAAGTCTAAAGCCACTTCCGAATAATTTGACCATATCTCTGCAGCAATATACCAACCTTATCTAACTCTAGCCTTAGTGCTTCCACTGATCAGCTGTTTCTAAACATAAAGTGGTGTTTCCAAAGATACTTAGAAACTTGGCAGTATAAACTTTCAAAAGTGCATCAATTTTTTCTCTGCCCATCGAACTAAAAACACTGAGTAAGCTATTACCTAGACTTTTAACTTTGATGACTGAATGTTTGCAAATTCCTTTGAACAAGGCAAAGCAGTTTTCTTCTGGGCTGGCCTTTCCCTCCATTCTATACTGCACTCGGTGGTCGGGACGCTGACCAGATGCATTCACCGACCCCACTCCGTAGGTGGTTGCTTGCAGTCACTGTAGGCAGGAGAGAAGTTCAGCAGAGTGCAAGCGCAATTTGTCTACCAACAGACTTGGAAATCAGCCCACACATAACATTCCCTGCTCTCCTTAGTGGAATAGGCAAGGCACAAGAGTTTAGACTTCCCCTGCCACAAATGGCTGGAAAGGGATTCTCTCCTAGATCTCATGACTTCCTGGTCCCGCTGAGTGTGTGTTTATGTAGGTGACCATAGTTCTTGGGGTGAGTGCGGAATAGACTATGCTCTCAATCAACACCACCATCTTACCTGATAAACGTCGGTTGCAAGGCATAGCTATTTTCACTTCGAAAACCTAGGCAAAGATTTGGCGCATTTGATGATTGCTTTATTGTGGAACGAGACGGGTATGAAGAAGAACTGTGCATGTTCTTTCTAAGCATTAATTTGTCTTAAGCTGAGCAATTCTCTCAAGGGTGTTGTTGCACAGTGGGGCAAGAACATTTCAGTGCCATTAATAATCTGATTCAGGGGTATGGTTAAGTGACAAGCTTAACGCTACATCTTTTTCTGAATACACCATACACAGAGAGAGCTGAAGGGCTTGATTTACGATTTAGCAGGCACCCGGCATCCATCAGGGTGGAGGAGGGTATTATATAGGCAAATCTGACAGACTACACCCTGCCAAAGGTCTAGATCCCCACCAGCCCAGCAGTAACTGTAGTAAGGTGGAATCTGACTACATGGTTGCCCCCATTTTTTTTCTGGTGTTTTGATGGTTTTGGACTTAGTTTGGCAGGGAACCTGCTATTCAGGTCCCCAGCCTATCTGCTTTCTCTTATAAATTGATTCCCTGTACTTTAGGTACACCACAGATTGGATACTGAGGTACACTTGTGAGTCTCTAGTATATGGTATACTATGTACCCAGGGCATAGGTACCCCAGAGGCCTACCAGGGGCTGAAGCATGTATTATGCCACCCCTGGAAAGCCACCCAAAATGACACCACAGGTTTGCTACTGCAGCCTGGGTAAGGTGGTGCATGCACCCCTTACTGAGGTATAGGTTCACTATACCTCACCTATCACTGCACATACAAACCTATCAGTCACTCCTATGGCAGGCCTTAACAATCCTGAAGGCAGAGTGCTTGGTTATATGTGAGAGGGTGCCTAGGCATGAGCTGAGCCCCTCTGCAGCCTTCGGAATCTCTCCTCTGGGGTTGTCAGTGGTGCAGCCTGACCATATACTCTTAAGTGCATTATATCTTAAACGGTTAATGCTAACTTTGGACTGGCTGCACGGAAACATGTCATGTTTGGTGTCAAACACCTTGGAATCATACCCCACACCAGTAACTGGTGTGGGTGTATGATACCACCCTTCTAGCGGGAGAGACATGACAGCACTGGTATACCCGGTAGAAACTTAACAGAGCCCTGGCATCACAAAATGGATGCTGCAGCCACAGACACAGGTCTGGCCTCCTGCTGCTGACCGAAACTCCGGCAGGGGAGGCCTGGACAATAGGTTTCCTGTCACAGGGAGGTGTAAACACCTCCCAGACATGCTTATGTGTATTGGGGCTGGTTGGGAGCACTCTCTGAGTGCTTTGAAGTCCTGCACTGGGGGCACATTTGGTGTCCCTGTGCATAGTCCAGCTCAAACCGGTTCAGGGACTTCCAGCCCCTGCTCTGGTGCGAAACTGGACAAAGAAAATGGGTGTAGCCACCCCTCTTTCCAAACCCTCCCATAGGTGGGTCCCCAGACCACTTCCTTAGGTATAAGTAAGGAACCTCTGTAACCAGAACTTTAGATATCCCTGGACGAAACTCTGAAGCTGAATCCTGGAACTTCGACGCTCTACTAAATACTAGAGGACTAAAGAAATCTCCCTTGGGGTCAAGGAGTGACTCCCCTGCTTGGCAGTCAGAAACGAAGCAATTTGCCGGTCTGTATTTCTGAAGCTCCCGCCGGACTTCGAAGTATTTGCAGCCCAGGAAGAGGATTTACAGACATCTAAGAGGCCGACCCGAGTCCCCAGCAAAGCTGAGACCCGCAGCCTTTGTGAGTAGCGTGGAACCGGAACTCCTGGTCACTGTGTACTTTTGTAAGTGCATTGACTTCTCGACATCTCTTGAAGGCGTGCTTGGGGTTACTTGTAGCCCCCACCTCGAGCAGAAGATCCACCGAAGATTGTCAGCCTAGTCGCCCCGAGTGACTCATGGGCCGCCATTTTGTGTTTCCTCTCGAGGTCCCTTCGCGATCCCTGGTCCGTCGACTGGTGGGTCCCTGAGAAGTAACTTTGGTTTTCCTTGGGCTTCTCTGGTTGCTCCAGACGTGCCCTGACTCCCAACCAAGTGGTGAGTCCCTCAGACCTTGCTGGTCTGCACCGAAGCATCTTTCTCCTTTCTGCGTGGGTTGCTGTTGCCAAGGCTTGTTGTGTCCAATCCGGACACCGACACTGCAGCACTCGACATCCTTCGTGGGACAGCTCGAATCCAGCACCTGGTCATCCTCGACGCCTCCTGGTCCTCGTGGCTGGAGTCAAGCTTCACCTTCTTCACCTGAAACACCCGACATCGGTGGGCATCCGTCTATCGTCTTCCTGGTCTCTGGAAAGTGACCCAGACTCTGTCCCCTCTGCTTTCAGGTTCTTCTCATCTTCGAACCAGGCTTAGATCTCTTCGGACACTTCACATCTTCCCGACAGCAGTACTTCTTCGCTAGCTCCCATTGAAGTCAATGACGCGACCCGACACCATTTGACCCCTATGCACCCGGCTTCCCTGGGTGAGGTAACACAAGTACTCTGATGCTCCTGTGGGTGTTGACCCTAGAACTTCCTAAATCTCAAAGGGTTCGGTCCTAGTTCGTTTCTAAGTGTCCCTAATCTTTAAAAATCTAACCGCAACTTTCCCCATAGAAGCTAACGGGAGCACGCGGCTGTGTTCTCACACTGCACACGGCCCCCGTGGGTCCCCTCTGTCACTACCTTGGGTGGTTCCTTGGGGTCCCAGCAATTCTACAGGCTCTAGGCCTTGTGTCTAGTTAAGTCGTGGTTCTTATACCACTATTTTAGTATATGGTTTGGCTCGCCTATGGGCCTGACGTGTATTTGTGCTTATTACTGTCATACTTGCAGTGTAACTTATGTGTTTTGACCTCTAGACTCATAAAGAGACTAGGAGGGTGTGTTTAGAAATAAATACATATATTTTATATATATACCTGGTGTTATTGTCTTTCATTTAGCCATTCAAGAGATTATAGACTGGTAAAACAAGCTGCTTTACATTCCTTCAAGACTTAGCCTGAAGGCTGCTCTCCATAGCTACCACTAGGATAGCTTTCAATAAAGGTTGTCTTTAACCTATAACCAATAAGGGGTTGTTTGGACTGGTACAAGGTGCCCACTATAACTAGTGGACAGCATATACTAGGCCAACTTCTCACATTGGTGTGCAGCGTGTGGGATTCCAGCTTGCTATTGTTGGACCAGATAATCTCAATTGAGTGACTAACTGAAAACCACTAAAGGTACTGTAGGTACATATAATACAAGCTTTAGAATACAGTAAGTTCTACTGAACTTAGAGTTGTGTGTTAAGGGCTTAGCACACCCTTTCTACAACTCAAGAGAGTTTAGTAGACCACACTAGAGTAGGTAGTGCAATACACCACACCTCACTAGTAATGTCTTCAAGGCCAGGAACCAGTGGGTCACTGCCAGAAGCCAATGGGCTTCTAGTTTCCAAGTATGATAACCTCCCATTCATGGAACTGAGAGCATTATGCACAGCCAGGAAACTGAGGACAGGCAAAGGTCCAACCACCCAGCATCTCATAGAGGTACTCAGGCTGGATGATCTCAGAAGACCTATAGGGTCTGAAGGGGTTAGCAGTGTGGGTGGGACAGCACATGAGGAAGGGCCTAGGGGTGAAATTCCACATGACCTGACCTCTAATGCTGACCATGAAGATGACAATGATCTTGACCTGGAAAATCCAGCTCCCCTGGAAGATGAGGGGGAGGGCCACAATGGCCCCCTCTTTGTCCCTCCAGGAAGAGTTGGTGGTGGGCCTAGAAGGTCTAGATCTCCCTCAGTGGAGTCTAACCATTCTGGTTCATCTATAGCACGGTTACTCACAGTACGGCCAGCGGCCCGGCAAGCCTTCCTTGGCGGCCCGCGGACCTTGCAGACATCCTACCTGTGTTTTAAAAAAATAATGTAAATAGTGTTAGCAAACACTGCCGGTTGCAGCAGCCCAGACTCTGAGACTCTGCTCTGTTGGGGCCGGGGGAGTCCAGTGATTGTCAAAGTGGAGATGCAGGGGCCTAAGAGGTGAAATACAACAAAGCTTTAATAACATGTAAATGATCTTTTAAAGACCTGTGAAGTACTCGGGTGCGGCTGTGTGTGCGCGCTGGAAAGCTGTCTCAGCCCGGGCTGAGGGCTGACACACACACAGGGTGAGATGACAGAGGGTGACGGAGGGAGGGAGAGGGAGACAGAGGGAGGGAGAGAGAGGTTGACAGAGGGTGACAGAGTGAGGGAGACAGAGAGGCGCAGTCTGGGGGAGACAGAGGGCGAGAGGGAGACGGAGGGAGGGAGGGAGGGAGACGGAGGGAGACGGAGGGAGACAGAGGGAGGAAGGGAGACGGAGACAGAGGGAGACGGAGGGAGAGGGAGGGAGAGAGACAGAGGGAGAGGGAGGAAGACAGGGAGGGAGACGGAGGGTGACCGAGGGAGGCAGGGAGACAGAGGAAGACATGGAGGGAGACAAAGGGAGAGAGATAGAGGGAGGAAGAGAGACACGGAGAGAGACAGGAAGAGATAGAGGGATGGAGACAGAAAGAGAGAGAGAGACGGAGGGAGGGAGACAGAGGGAGACAGACAGAGGGAGGGAGACAGAGGGAGACAGAGAGGGAGACAGAGAGGGAGAGAGAGGGAGGAGGGCGACAGAGGGAGGGTGACAGGGAGGGTGACAGAGAGGGAGGAGGGAGACAGAGGGAGGAGGGAGAGAGAGGGAGAGGAAGGAGGGAGACAGAGGGAGGAGGGCGACGGAGGGAGGGCGACGGAGGGAGGGCGACAGGCGGAGAGAGACAGGGGGAGAGAGAGACAGGGAGAGAGAGACAGGGAGAGAGGGAGAGGGAGGGAGTGGGAGGGAGAGGGAGGGAGGGGGAGGGAGGGAGGGAGGGGTAGGGGTAGGGGTAGGGAGTGGGAGAGGGAGAGAGAGAGGTGTGTATGCCGGGTCTGGTGGCTCAGTGGACGAAGGCGTCTGCTGCAGGGACCTGTGTTCAACCTCATGGTCACCATTTTATTTTGCTTTAGCCCTGCCCCCCCCCCCCCCCCCTCTGACCCCGCCCCCACCGGTGCGGCCCTTGGCCACAGACCACACTGTAAATTTGGCCCCCGAGGGAATGTTTGTGAGTACCCATGATCTATAGGGACCTCTATTTCCTCTCATAGGAGGGAGACCTCTCAGGAGAGGAGGGAGAGACTGCTTAAATATGAGGAAGCTCAGCTTGAAATCTGAAGGAAGCAGGTAGGCTTAGATAAGGAGGCCCTAGAGCTCTACAGAGCTAGAAAAAAGTTGAGCCTAGAGTCCCATGGTGGCAGCAACATCCCTAGAGATAGGGAGAGGTCTTATGACCATAGAAACCTGAATAAGATTGTCCCTCCCTACCAGAGTGGGGATGACATCCACAAATGGATAACTGCACTGGAAAGGGCCTGTAAAGTTCAAAGGGTCCCCCAGGAGCAGTGGGCAGCAATATTATGGCTCTCCTTTGCAGACAATGGTAGAGATAAGCTCCTCACTGTTAGAGAGGAGGAGACAGATGATTGCAACAGTCTGAGGAGTGCCTTTATTGAAGAGTTTGGCCTAACCACTGAGCAATACAGGTTCAAGTTCAAGGATACCCAATAGGCACAGAATCAAGACTGGGTAGACTTTGTAGATTGTGCTACTAAGGCTCTGGAAGGTTGGATACATGGCAGCAAAGTGCATGACTTTCAAGGATTGTACAATTTGATTATGAGGGAGCAGATCCTTAATAATTGTCAAAACCAGCTTTTACACCAGTACCTGGTGGACTCTGATCTGACCTCTCCCCAAGAATTGGGAAAGAAGGCAGACAAATGGGTCAGAACCAGGGTAAGGCCTAAAAATCAGGGTGGTGACCAGAAGAAAGATTCTACCAAGTCCCAAGAGAAAGGTGGGGCTGAATCTAAAGATAAGTCTGCTACAGGGCCCCAAAAGTCCTCCCCTGGGGGTGGGTCCCAAACTCGTCCCTCTCCTGAAAAAAAAACATATTGCCATGTTTGTAAAAAGCCTGGCCACTGGAAAACTGATCCCAGTTGCCCCAGGATTGGCAATAAAGAAACTGTTCCTCCAACTAATACTACCACTCCTCCTGGTACCTCCAGGCGGTAGTATTGAACCCAAAAAGTTAGGTGCATTCTCACGGGGGACAAAGGTGGGCCCTAGTTTAGACAGGTCCCCCTCACAAACATCCTCAGTCTGTGATGGTGGTATGGGATTTGCCACTATTACCATGGGTCCCAACCCTTTGGACAAATACAGACAGGAGCCCTTGATCAATGGTCAAAAAGCTTTGGCATCAGATCATCCCATGGCCATAGTCAATCTAAGCTGGGGAGGGGTCACTGGCCCAAAGAGAGTGGCAGTGTCCCCAAATTTGCCTGTAGATTGCCTGTTGGGCAATGATCTGGAAATTTCAGCCTGGGCTGAAGTTGAGATACAGGCCCATTTAAGAATGTTAGGCCTCCCTGAGAAGGTTGATGGGGCTGTGGTGGCCACAGTCCAACCCCAGGGAAATTTTGGAGTAATGGAGCCTGAAAGAATGGCCCACTCTCCTCAACAAGAGATCACAGGGGTGGAAGAAAAGTCTTCATCCCCCCCAGACTTTAGGTAAGGGTCAGCCTCCTCAGGGAACTGATCCTACCCCTAGTGAAGGAACTGCCCCAGAGGTAGTCAGGCCTGTTCTGGCAACACTTCTGATGGCAGGGGACCCTTCCAAGGCGGTACCCAGTCTGGAGCAGGTAAACTGCCTCTCTCTACCCTGCCTCAGTCAGCCCAGGGCTGCAGAGGTCAGTGGACCCCACAGGGCCCCCTGTCCAGAGAAACCCCCCATCAGCAGATATGGGGCACCCAGTCTAGTAGCCTGAGCCAGGTGAAAATTCCTCAACAATCTGAGGGATCTCCCATACCTTTGTGTAAGGACCTCCCCCAGAAGGACTCTGTTGGGCAAGGGCAAACCTGGGACCAAAAGGTTCCGAACCTGCCCTGTCCCTCCAGTGTTCCACCCAAAGGGACCCAGCCCCCAGCTGTAGGCATCCAAAGGTTGACCCTTAGAGAAAAGTGCAACTCAGTCATGGAAAGAGAGGCATACATGGTGACCAGTGATCTGAGGAAGCTGAGACCAACTTTATTAGGGCCTCACTTCCCTACTCAGACCCCTCACCAGCCTTTTACTTTACCAAAACACACCACAGGTAGTAGTTGCCCATGGTGGAGACCCTCTGATACTCCTAGGGTAAGGGATAGCCTAGTGGACCATAAGACAGGGGGTAACCATGCTAGTGCAGGTACTTCCTTATATGGTCACTTAGTCAATAAAGGCTCAACTGGGCAAGGTTAGCCTTATCGCCTTTCGTTTGGCGGGGTGGTTATGTAGGAAGGTGGAATCTGACTACATGGTTGCCCCCACTTTTTTCCTGGTGTTTTGATGGTTTTTGACTTAGTTTGTCTGGGAACCTGCTATTCAGGTCCCCATCCTATCTGCTTTCTCTTATAAATTGATTCCCTGTACTTTAGGTACACCACAGATTGGATCCTGAGGTACCCTTGTGAGTCCCTAGTATATGGTATACTATGTACCCAGGGCATAGGTACCCCAGAGGCCTACCAGGGGCTGAAGCATGTATTATGTGACCCCTGGAAAGCCACCCAAAATGACACCACAGGTCTGCTACTACAGCCTGGGTAAGGTGGTGCATGCACCCATTACTGAGGTACAGATTCACTATACCTCACCTATCACTGCACATACAAACCGATCAGTCACTCCTATGGCAGGCCTTAACAATCCTGAAGGCAGAGAGCTTGGCTATATGTGAGAGGGTGCCTAGGCATGAGCTGAGCCCCTCTGCAGCCTTCAGAATCTCTCCTCTGGGGTTGTCAGTGGTGCAGCCTGACCATATACTTTTAAGTGCATTATATCTTAAACGGTTAATGCTAACTTTGGACTGGCTGCACGGAAACATGTTGTGTTTGGTGTCAAACACCTTGGAATCATACCCCCACACCAGTAACTGGTGTGGGAGTATGATCCCACCCTTCTAGAGGGAGAGACATGACAGCACTGGTATACCCGGTAGAAACTTAACAGAGCCTTGGCATCACAAAATGGATGCTGCAGCCACAGACACGGGTCTGGCCTCCTGCTGCTGACCGAAACTCCGTCAGGGGAGGCTTGGACAATAGGTGTCCTGTTACAGGGAGGTGTAAGCACCTCCCAGACAGGCTTATGTGTATTGGGGCTGGGTGGGAGCACTCTCTGAGTGCTTTGAAGTCCTGCACTGGGGGCACATTTAGTGTCCCTGTGCATAGTCCAGCTCAAACTGGTTCAGGGGCTTCCAGCCCCTGCTCTGGCGCGAAACTGGACAAAGGAAATGGGTGTAGCCACCCCCCTTTCCAAACCCTCCCATAGGTGGGTCCCCAGAGCTAGTCCAACCCCTTCCTTAAGGAACCTCTGTAACCAGAACTTTAGATATCCCTGGACACTCTGAAGCTGAATCCTGGAACTTCGACGCTCTACTAAAGACTAGAGGACTGAAGAAATCTCCCTTGGGGTCAAGGAGTGACTCCCTTGCTTGGCAGGCACCAACGAAGCAATTTGCCGGTCTGCATTTCCGAAGCTCCCGCTGGACTCCGAAGTATTTGCAGAGTCCCCAGCAAAGCTGATACCCGCAGCCCTAGTGACTAGCATGGAACAGGAACTCCTGGTCACGGTGCACTTTTGCAAGTGCATCGACTTCTCAACTTCTCTTGAAGTCATGCTTGGGGTTACTTGTAGCAGAAGATCCACCGAAGATTGCCGGCCTAGTCCCCCCCGAGTGACCCGTGGGCCGCCATTTTGTGTTTCCTCTCGAGGTCCCTTCGCGATCCCTAGTCCGTCAACTGGTGGGTTCCTGAGGGGGTAACTTTGATTTTCCTTGGGCTTCCCTGGTTGCTCCAGACGTGTCCTGACTCCCAACAAAGTGGTGAGTCCCCCAGACCTTGCTGGTCTGCAACGAAGCATCTTTCTCCTTTCTGCGTGGGTTGCTGTTGCCAAGGCTTGTTGTGTCCAATCTGGGCACCGACGCTGCAGAACTCGACATCCTTCGTGGGAGAGCTCGAATACTGCTCCTGGTCATCCTCGACGCCTCCTGGTCCTTGCGCCTCCTGGTCCTTGTGGCTGAAGAGTCAAGCTTCACCTTCTTCACCTGAAACACCCGACATCGGTGGGCATCCCCCTACCATCTTCCTGGTCACTGGCAAGTGACCCAGACTCTGTCCCCTCTGCTCTCAGGTTCTTCTCATCTTCGATCCAGGCTTGGATCTCTTTGGACACTTCGCATCTTCCCGGCAGCAGCACTTCTGCACCAGCTCCCATTGAAATCGACAACGCGACCTGACACCCTTTGACACCTATGCACCCGGCTTCCCTGGATGAGGTAACACGAGTACTCCGGTGCTCCCGTGGGTGTTGACCCTAGAACTTCCTAAGTCCCAAAGGGTTCGGTCCTAGTTCATTTCTAAGTGTCCCTAATCTTAAAAAATCTAACCGCAATTTTCCCCATAGAAGCTAACGGGAGCTCGTGGCTGTGTTCTCACTCTGCACACGGCCCCCGTGGGTCCCATGTGTCACTACCTTGGGTGGTTCCTTGGGGTCCCAGCAATTCTACAGGCTCTAGGCCTTGTGTCTAGTAAAGTTGTGGTTCTTACACCACTATTTTAGTATATGGTTTGGCTCGCCTATGGGCCTGACGTGTATTTGTGCTTATTACTGTCATACTTGAAGTGTAACTTATGTGTTTTGACCTCTAGCCTCATAAAGAGACTAGGAGGGTGTGTTTAGAAATAAATACATATATTTTATATATATATACCTGGTGTGATTGTCTTTCATTTAGCCATTCAAGAGATTATAGACTGGTAAAACAAGCTGCTTTACATTCCTTCAAGACTTAGCCTGAAGGCTTCTCTCCACAGCTACCACTGGGATAGCTTTCAATAAAGGTTGTCTTTAACCTATAACCAATAGGAGGTTGTTCGGACTGGTGCAAGGTGCCCACTATAACTAGTGGACAGCATATACCAGGCCAACTTCTCACAGTAACCTCTGTACCTGCAAAGGAACCACTATCACAGCAGTTCCTTTGAAGGAACTAAATGTTTGGTGGACGGTCACCCACCAAACCTTTTCTTTTTCTAAAACAAATACTTGATGACAGGTTGACCCCATGCCCTGGGAGTTCTTTCCCTTGATGTGGAGGTCATTATTAGTTTTGTTTTTCTGTTCGTCTCCATCAGGTTTTCCCTGCCGATGACTGGGAAAAAGGGTATCGGGCAGTCCGCCCTTAAGGCGTGCAGCGTGATCCATAACTCTGCCAGCCAGCACTCCATTGGCCATCGAGGAAGCTTTCCGTCAGAGGGTCAAAGGAGACACTGTTGAGGAAAAGCTCCACCCAGTCCGTTCGCTTCTAAATGGAGCGGGCGGACAGAATTTGGCAGACAAGGCGCTCCATCAAATTTGTGACTGAGAACCCTGTCTGCCAAACTCCAAACCTGCCCCTCAGTGTCTTTGTGCAGTGGTTCAGCCTGCCGGGCACACAATGGCGGCTTCATACGCACGCGGCTGGAGTTGAGGATGCCACCGCTTCGTGGCTCTAGGCTCTGGACGGCGTCCAGGCGGGATGTAATCTCCTTTGTACAAGATTTCTATAACATGTTAGGTTTTAAAAGCTGAGGAATTTATTTGGCGTGAACAATAACCATTGTTGCCTCTGTTCCCTTCAGATGCAATAAAGCGCGGTTCTTGGGTGTACTCACGTTGCCTTGCCTGCGGCAGGTTTTCAAGCGCCGCGGCATTTCTGTCTTTATGTACATATGTTCTCCCTGCAACTGTCACTTGTACGGACTGCGGCATTCAGTGCTGACGCCGAAGTTTGACTATCGGTGACCATGCGGATCCAGGCTATACTGCCTTAGCTTCCTTTCCAGTGCAAGCTTTTGTCTGTGGTTGTGCGGATTAAACCACACAGATGAGAAGCATTTTCTTCCAATAATGTAGACCCCGCAGTGTGCTCACTCCAGATTCCGATATGCATGTCTATAACCCAAGGAAGTTGAGTTTAAACTGAAACTGTCGGCCATCGAGGGGAGACCACTTCGTCATGAGGGGGAGCTGCAACACTTGTGGTTGAATTTAATTCACAGCGCGAGCAGGACACTTTAAATATTTGTCTGGAAACCCTTTCCTTCTCCCCTAAGCCAATACCTAATTTAACAGAGCCATCCCTGAACTTGTGCAACTGGTTTGGTTGTCTTGTAAAGTGTGTTACTGGCTCCATCGCAGCCTTTAGATGTGCTGATTGGTTAACACATACTTACGTCTCTTCCAGCTATCCTGCACCCCGGAGAGGTATGGCTCTTCTTTAGCTGTCTGTCTGTCTGTCTGTCCCTTCTCTGTCTTCACCGGCAGAAGACTCCCAGGCTTTCGACTTCAGCCTGAGACAACTCAGGTCGGCATAACGCACGCAGGAATGAATGCATAAGAACAGCACGGTAACTCTTTCGGTAAAATAAAAAGCTTGGGGACATCGTTCCCAATTGATCCTACCCACTTCAACCCCAGGTGAGTGGAATGTCTTTATTAGAACAGCCTGAACAGTCTGCCGTAGAAATGTCGCTTGAAGGGAGTCTCTGCAGGACTGCTAGGTGAGCACTGTGCCGTGTGCGCGCAGGGGGTTTTATGCCGGTGTCGGTGCAGGTGAGGGGTTTCTGTATAAGTATAAAGTGAGAAGCAGGGCACAAGTCTTAAGGAAGAGGGGGGACTAACCTAATTAATCAGTATGCAAGTAGCATCATGGCGCGTGACATCGCGGCGCGTGACATCACAGCGCGTAATATCACAGCGCTGTGACATTATAGGAAGTGGCATCACAAGAAGTGACATCAGATCTTAAGCCCTGACATATATGTTTAGCAGGTCTATTATGAGTACATTTGAGCACATTTCGAGTATACTTGCAAACCCTCCTGATTTAGGCAGAAGCTTCACACTTTTGTAACCTTCACATAAACCAAAGTTGCCCTTTGTCAGCGTAAAGCTTCCTCTACCCATAGCGCTTTAAAATAAAAAATAGTGATATTTAAATTATTACAAAGCCTCCTCAGGGGTAGTAAGCGCTATGTAAATGCTATTTATTTTGTGCAAATACTAGGAAAGATCAACACATCTGGCGTTCTTTCAGGCATGCATATCTTCTAAACAGAGTCTGAACAAAGTGAAAAGCTGCCGCTATTAAGTATGTGTGAAGTGCTAACAAGTTGTGAGCCTTTGTTTCCCTTTGCTGCATTTGCTTCTGGGTGTGAAGCTCCTGTCTGCTGCCAGCCAGGAGACTTTAACAAAAGGAGGCCTGATGACCCCTCAGATTCGGTCTTGTTATGGGCCCAGCAGGAGTCAGAAATAAGAGAGCAAGTCCCGCCTGCACATTGTTGCACACTAAAAACAGATAATGTGCAGGTGCTGCTGAAAGTGTCCCGGTGTTTGGAAATTACACCAGGACGAATTCAGCATCTTGAAAGGCGGGCACGGACTCGGGCACACCGCCAGTATGGCGGTATTGCCGGTCCCCCGCATCCGTGGGAGGCTGGGGCGCACCGTGCACAATAGTGACGTAACGCCCCGGCCTCCCCTAGACCGCTGGTGATTGACTGGTGCCTTGCGTGAACCGGAAGCACTAACTAGTGCTTCCAGTTAACGCGATAGGGCAACGTCGGGCAAGCTGGTCGGAACTGGTTTGCCCGCCATCAAGCATATAAGAGGTTTGGGAGCAGGCAGACGGTCTCTCTTTTTCGTCGCTCCCCAGCCTGCAATTACGAACGACAGGTCAGGGCCTCAGTCGGAGACCCCAACGATTTCATTACAAGATCGGAGGCTACCATTATGCATATAACTTTTAATGCGTATCCAAGCAGCCGCAAACATCATAAAGATAAGTGTTCCAGAATAGAATATTCAAAACAAGTAAAAGGCATGAGCTCCTAAGAAACAGCCTCTTTTGAATGTGGCTCCAAGCAGATAAGTTCATTGCCTTTCTTCTCATTTGAAAATACAATGTTTTGCTCTTTAGAAGTCTTTATTATTGAGATTGCCTATTTCTACAGTTTAATTATTCACTGATTATCCTTTGTTGTTGTCCTATATTTAACGATTTGCTAATGTTTTTTCAACATGCGCTTTTTATTTAATTTCGTACCTTTGCCTGACCGGCCCCTCTCCGTCACTCGCGGCGCCCCGCGTTCCGCGTTTTGTTTGGACTTTGTCTACTGGTCTCCAATTTACGGAGACCGGCGCTGACTCCCTCTCCCCCGAAGCGCATTCTCGCGCACTGAGCCTCGCTGAGCGTTCAGCCATATTAGAGGGAGATTCCCTGGCAACGCGCGCGTCACGCAGACGCGTTGCCAGGAACCTTTCCTCAAACTCAATTAATCTCCCCATTTAACCAGCTGATCCGACGCTCAAGCCCTCTGTCGGTTGCTCGCATCTCAGGATCAGCTGGTAACTCTCCCAATTACCGCCCCTTTTTACCAAATACATTTCCTCATCATTTTAACTCTCCCAATTACCGCCCCTTTTACCAAATATATCATTTTAAACCTTACTGGCAAATACATCATTTTAAACTTTACTGGCATTTTCATTTTAATCTCTCTCCATAAATTAAAAAAAAAAAAAGGGGGGGGGGGGGTAATTGCACCATCTTAAATAATTATTAAGAAAAAAAAAATCTTTCTAAAAGGAATTATTGATTCATCACCAAAAATATACATATAATAAAAAAAAAGAAAAGGGAGACAAAGAGAGTTAACATTGGGTGTCATTCCTTTACCTTAAAAGGTGATGCTGCTCTTTATTCACTTACTTAAAGCTAAGTTATGTCTGACTTAGACTCCGACGATGCTAGCGCACCTATTCCCAGTATGGATAACCAGGCCTTTAAGAGCATCATCCATAATGAGATGAGATCCTGCATGCTGGAAACCTTATCTAAGGTTATACCACACAAAAGATCACTTCCTATTTTGGTGGACGACTCCAGCGAAAACCCAACTAACCTTTCTGACGATCTCATTGAAATAAGGGGGAAAAGACTAAAAAAAGAATAAAAATATCGATCATACTACCCCCAAGAGCACTTCAGGAGTTAAAAACTCCTCTAATTTAATGGGAGGTCACCGCACCTCAATTTCATCGGGTGTCCCTAGCGGCACAACTTATAAAGGTGTCCTCAGCGGCACACAATTTATGGGTGTCCATAGCGGCACAAACTATCCTAGTGCTCAACATAAATTCATACAAGATGATGATGACTCACTACACGATGATGGCTCTGAGCCTTTTGATGAATACGTCTTGGACCTAGACAGAGATGACGAAGACTTTTACGATCATTCTTTAGATGAAGATCTTCCATCCACATTCAAAGACGTTATTCTAGACCCCTCAGGAGAAGAGATGTTCTCTCCCTTCAATATAAAACACCCTTGTAGCTCTGAATGGTATCCACAAGACCATGTCAGCCAATTCATTAAGAAATGGATTAGAAACAATTTGGAGAGAGATACCCGCAACCTACTCAGAGCAGAATGCTCTAAACCCTGCATAGATGATAAAGTTTGTCAAACCCCCAATCTCGACCCAGAACTTATTAAATACCTTTTTAAACTCGAGAGGGATCCCAGAAAAGGAATGGAAAGGTCCCTTAAAGGTTGTCAGGACAGCGTGCTCGATATTCTGGGTCCTCTGGCAAGGATCATTGACTCAGCAGAAGAGAGTCATATCAACAGCACACCCCTAGACACCGAAGCAATTAGAGGTTGGTCCCAGAGGGCATTAATCCTATTGGGCAACGCCAATGCAAGCTTGAACTCTAAGAGTCGTCATCACTAAAATCAGTCCTAAATTGGGCGACCTCACTGACAAAGAACCCTCCGTCAATCCTAAAGGCTTGCTTTTCGGAGAGGATCTCATCAAGACGCTCGGAAGGTACGTCATGACATTTACAGCCTTGGACAAGGCACACCAAAATATGAGAAGGGTCTTCAACAACAACCTTTTTGGCAGGGCCGGAAGAAGGGGCCTCTCTTCCGGCCGCTTCAACCGCAGGCCCTATCCAATGACAACAACTCCCAGAGTGAGTACAACTTTACCTTTCCCCCCCCCCCTCTCTTTCCCACAAGGTCGGGGGCAGGCTAAAATTTTTCTATTAGAACTGGGAACTGATTACTCGAGACCCTTGGGTCCTAAATAATGTGAAAGGGTTTACAATAGATTTTATTCAGACCCCGTTTCAATCTTCTTTCCCCAGAGATATTCCCCTCTCCCTAGAACAGGAGAAAATAATAGAAGAAGAGATTCACTCTATGCTCCAGAAGGGTGCAATTCTAGAAGTTCCCATGGAAACGCTAACCATTTTAAGCACTCTCTTCCTCATCAATAAAAAGGACAAGGGTTGGAGACCTGTTATAAATTTAAGGGAACTCAACAAGTTTCTTGTCTACAGATATTTCAAGATGGAGGGTATCCATCTTCTCAGAGACCTTCTTCTGAAAGACTACTGGCTAGTCAAGTTAGACCTAAAAGACGCTTACTTCACCATCCCTATGGCCAAAGATCAATAACCCTTTCTCCAATTTATGTGGAAGAACCACCTTTTCCAGTTCCAAGCACTCCCTTTCGGTCTCTCCTCAGCCCCATGGTGCTTCACCAAGGTAATGAGATCAATTGCTTTCTCAATAAGAGAAAAGGGCATTCGTTTAATCATATATCTGGGCGACATTCTCATCCTTTCCCAGGAGCAGTCTCAACTCATTCGAGACTTGAAATTTGTAAAGACCTTCTCGAGAACCTAGGCTTCATTGTAAACAGAGAGAAATAAATCTTAACTCCCTCCAGATCCCTGGAGTTTCTAGGTTTCACCATAGATACCACAAACTGTCTTCTTCTCCTCCCACCGAAGAAAATCTCCAAAATCAGGAAGGAGATAAGACACATCTTGAAACAAGACAGTGTTTCCCTAAGAGAGCTCGCCAGACTTCTCGGTCTCCTTTCCTCTTCTATTCAAGCTATCTTCCCGGACCCTCTGAATTACCGAGCCCTTCGAAGAGTAAGAGCGAAAGCCTTAAGATCAGGGCTTTGGTACGGAGATCTCATTTCTCTCAACCAAGAAGCCAGATCGGAACTCACCTGGTGGCTAGAAAACCTGAACGCCTGGAATGGCAGAGCAATCTTTGGTTCTGCACAAGAATTCATTCTGGAATCAGACGCGAGCCTTCATGGTTGGGGAGCATGTCTCCTAGACCAGAATACTGGCGGTGTTTGGTCTCAAGAAGAATCCTTTCACAATATAAATTACCTAGAACTCACAGCCGGACTCTATGCTCTCATGAGCTCCAAACATTCTCTTCAAGGCAGATCAGTAATTCTAAAGATGGACAATATGTCCGCAGTCGCTTATATAAATCGTCTGGGAGGCACGAAATCTGCGGATCTCTCAAATTTAGCCAAAAAGCTTTGGAGGTTCTGCCTGGAACACAAGATCACCCTCAAAGCCGAATATCTTCCAGGGAAAACAAATATTTCTGCAGATTGGAATTCGAGATTCCTCTTAGACCGCAGCGACAGGAAACTAAATGATTCAGTATTCAATTCCCTCAACAATATTTGGGGTCCTTTTCATTTAGATCTCTTTTCCAGCAGACTAACTTACCAATTGAAGAACTACTTCAGCTGGATGCCCGACACGGGTGCTCTAGTGGTCAACGCCTTCCTTCAGTGTTGGAAGGGGAGCAACGCATATGCCTTTCCCCCCTTCTCAATGATCCAGAGAGTTCTTCAGAAGGTGAGACATCAACAATGCTCCATAGTCATAATTATCCCCCTCTGGCCATCTCAAGCATGGTTCGCCACTGCCTTGGAACCTAGCTTACGACCTCCCCTTCCTAATTCCTTCCCTACCTTCTTACAGACACAGACGGTCTAATTCACCCACTAGTTCAGACAGGAACTTTGAGCCTTCTTGCCTGGAGAGTGTCAGGAGATCCAACCTACTCTCGAAACTTTCGTCATCTGCTGCAACTCTCCTCGGAGAATCTTGGGCCCCCGGCACACATTACAGATATAACAGCATTTGGAAACCATGGTCACGTCGGTGCATGGAATGGAACCTGGATCCCGTGGAAGCACCTATCACTGACATAGTTAACTTTCTTGTCGAACAATTCGATCGAGGCCTCAGCTATAGATCTATTAATTGTTACAGGTCCGCTATCTCCGCAGGTCATTCTCTTGTCAATGGTAAGATGGTTGCTAAGAACCCCATTATCTGTAGAGTCCTCAAAAGCATCAGAATCAGGAATCCTCCAAAACCCAGATACCAGTCTCTCTGGGACGTTAATCTAATACTTGATCTCTTTTCAAGCCGGCCAGATAACATTCACCTTAATAGGAAAAACCTCTCTATCAAGCTAGCCACTCTACTTTGCCTAATTTCCTGTCGGAGAGTTTCTGACGTTAAAGCCCTTGAAATCTCATTTAGATCCTATAACCTGTTTAGAGTCAAGTTCAAACTCTTTAAAAGAACTAAGACTATGTCCGACTCCATTGTCTATCCACGCTTCGATTCAGGCAAAAAGCTTTGCATAGTCGACTGTATGAAAGAATATGACCGCAGAATGAATCTCTTCGCCCTCCAGGTACTAACCAACTACTTATCTGTTTTGTTAAAACACACAAAGCCATTTCCTCTACTTCTATCTCTAGATGGGTCAAAATAGCTATGAGGCTAGCTGGCACTGACCTGAAGTTGTTCCAAGCTCATTCTATCAGAGGCGCTATGGCCAGCAAATCCTTTTGGTCTGGAGATAAGTTGGAAGATATTCTAAAGGCCGCAGACTGGTCTAATGCTAGTACTTTTGCTCAACATTACTGTAAACCAATTGGTCATATGTCTGATGTTGTGTTACATGGCTACCAACATGCATAATGGTAGCCTCCGATCTTGTAATGAAATTGCGATTCTCCTATTAACATGACCAGAGAATCTGGATTTCATTAAAGACTCGGAGGGTAACATTATCCCTCCCACCCTTTACCCCAAGGGTTTATTCATTACTTTCAGTTCACTTTAATGTTATACTTATATCCATTACTGAATCTGATTCTTATCATATTTTAAGACTATTCATCATTTACCTTTGACTGTCTTGCTTTTACCATTGTACCTAACTCACATATTTGTTCTCTCCTTACAGGAACATCTTCGCTAAATTACACTGTTTATCTTGTCGCCTTCCTGTTTGACAGAATGTATTTACTTACCCTTCTCGTTTCCCTTTTTTTCAGCTAATCACTAATCATCTGTTGCCTTCTTCGATCGTTCTCTCACATCTTCATATTCTTCGTTTGCGGATAATTTAACTGACTGTTTGGAGTTTATTTACTGTTATAAAACGCTTCATCTTTTCAAGGCACTTCCTGTTTTATGCCACATTCAAAAGAGGCTGTTTCTTAGGAGCTCATGCCTATTGTTTTGAATATTCTATTCTGGAACACTTATCTTTATGATGTTTGCGGCTGCTTGGAGACACATTAAAAGTTATATGCATAATGTTAGCCTCCGAGTCTTTAATGAAATCTAGATTCTCTGGTCATGTTAATAGGAGAATCGCAATTCTTTTTCAGAGTTTTTCGTGGATTCGGCGGCGCCTGGTGCGGCCGTGGAGCCATGCCTGCCGCTGATTGCCAGGCCTCCGCTGCTGTGGCTGGGGAGCTGCGACCCGCTGCTGCTCGCTGGTGGTGAGTGCGTTACAGCCTGGGGAATGGGGTGGTGTTGAGACGTGGTGTCGCCTTCTGGCACTCGCAGGAATTTTCGCGCGGGATCTGAGCTGGGAGGGGGGGGGGGAGCCCCTCAATTTTTGTGCTTTACAAGGCCAAAAGCCAGGAAGCGTGTGTCAAACTGCGGTGTGTCTCGCGCCGATTGTTGAGGCCCTCAGATGCACGCACTTGCATGGCCTGTACACACGTGGCACTCGGCTGTGGCTGGTTCTCGATGCTTTGGGTCATGGCTCATGGGCAGTTCGTGTGCCTGCATTCTGTGTGGGCATGCGTTTTTTCGATCGCTCTGTGCCTGTTCTGTTTACGCGCGTGGGTGGTGCGAGGCGGGGTCCTCACGCTGGAGAGGCAAATAAACACGTGTGTCAAAGTGCGGTGTGTCTCGCACAGATTGCTGTGGCCTTCAGTTGCGCGTACTTGCTTGGCCTGTACACATGTGGCACTCGGCTGTGGCTGGTTCTCGATGCTTTGGGGAATGGCTCATGGGCAGTTCATGCGCCTGCATTCTATGTGTGCATGTGTTTTTCGATCCGTCTGTGCCTGTTCTGTTTGTGCGCGTGTGTGGTGCGAGACGGGTTCCTCACGCTGGAGGTGCTGTGGTAGACCGTGGAGGTTGGTCTCGTCGTGATGCAGTGCTGTTGCGGTGGGCACAGGGGTGGGCAGGGGCTCCTTGTTTGGAAGCACATGGTGTCACTTCCCTGTGTGTGGTGCATGGATTGACAGTGCTGTCTGCTTGCGGGGGCTCTGTTTCCCCGTGCCGGTCGCTCACGCTTGGTGTATGGTTGATACAATGGCAAGTAATGATTATTGTAACAGTTTGTATATGTGCAGCTGGCTACTCATATTGAACAGGCACAGCTAACTTTCTCTGGGCTCAAACACTCCTTAGGCTCAGTCTGCACATGTGCTAATCACTTATACATCGTGTGCATGCATAGTTTGTGTGGCGGTACACAAGCGTAGATCTCATGAGCAGGTCCTTTGGTAATGCTTCACCTGTGTCTTGTGTACCCGCTACCCCTACATTAACTCCTATTGGATTGCGTTCAAATGTACTCTCTGTGTCTACAGGCTGCTAGGGGTGATTCTTTGGGTCTAAAAATACAGGCAGCTTGTGAAAGTCTGTGTATTCACAGGTAATATATATAATGTACGCTGCAGACATTTAATTTGTGCGTATCAAGTATGTTTACACACAGGTAATATGAATAGTGTACACTGCAGACATTTATGTTGTAGTATATGCACGTCGTGATAGACTGCCCCTTTTTAGTGCGGACATATAGGATTTATTTTCATCTGTATATAGTAAACAGACCGTCCCTAGTCTTATCATTTTCATGCATCTCTGCCCCCGCTGGGGCTTCTTATTTACACGGGGAGAGTGATAAGGAAGTCCAGAGGGCTTAAAGAACCTCTCATATCCCTGAGTCACAGTCACAAAAATGGACTGAATTGTTAAAAACACAGGTTCAGCCAGTAGGAAACATCCGGTGAGAGCTGTTGTTTGGCATGTTCCTAAAGTTTACAGCTGAGGCTCTGCTGCATTTTTTCTGTTGCGTTTCGCACTTCAAAATGAGTGTCCTACTTCATTGACAATTGTGGGTTTGCATCAGACACCAAACAGTGTTACGTTCCAGGTCTGTTGTAAATGCACAAGTCCCACTTTACGGAAATGTAGTGAACATTTCAGGCAGAGAACTTTTGTCAAGATTACTAGTACCGGTTACATATTTAGAACTTGTCTGGCATAGATTCGAGTTTTCCCTTCCCCTCATTCTGTTTTCTTTACGAAAGTAGCCGATTGGGTGCCCCACTGCTATTCGACAGGTGGTTCATGGCCATACTGCCACATAACATGGTGTCCGCAGCAAAGCCATGCAAAGGGTGGAGCTGCTGTTGGCGAAGGGCTGGATGACGGAGAGGGAATAGGAAGGTGGACGTCAGACATGCTTAGCAATTTTATTTTAGAGCAATATCCAGGGGGAATACACCGGGGGGGGGGGCACACCATGCAATCTCAAATGAAACTTTACAGCTACATCGACAGGTTACGCAATACGAAAGGGGGGCTACGGGGACCGGCATGGCCACAGTAGAGGTCGGCTTATAACCATCGGGTGGAGTATGGTTGCTAAGGTTTCACTCTGGGGGGGTCCATGAAACCCTACACTGCCCCTAACATGGGGGTGCGGGCTCGGTGCTCACAGTGTCTGTGGATGCTATGCCATGAGGCGGGATAATGTATCACCAGATGGCCTGTTGGGGTCGCTGTTTGGTCACGAATAACTGGGCCCGTCCAGTCTCATGTTTCTCACATAGGTGGGCAGTTAGATCGACGGGGCCCGCTACCGGGATCAGCGCATATCCGAAGGGCTGGTATAATCAAGATGCAACATTGCACATGAACTGCAGGGTAACTCCCAGCCTCCAGTTAGCTTTTTTATACCGGCACACCATTGCTTGCGCTAGGTGCCACACCACCGGATAGGAGTATCACCTCCCTTTCACTGTTATTAGCCTTCTAAATAAGAATAGGGCTTGAGTTGGTGTGGGTTATAAGGGGAGTACAGTCTCATGATGTAGACAATGGGGCTGGCATGTGAACTCTATCGCTTTCAAAATACTAAGAGCACTAATCATCTGTGTTTGTGTTTATTTATTTATGACTGGATCTACGACTGTGATACCTGGGGGTGATACACACCGCAATGACGGTAAGATGTTTACAAGAAGTTGGACCGGAAGATCCGGAACGGGTGTGGCAAGCAGATGCATCAAGTGTGATGAGCGATCAAGGAAAGCTCCGAGGTGCCAGCATGCATGGGTGAGATGCTGCGGCTCATGCACTGTCTTTGGTTGGGTATAGATATAGACAACCAGAATTTGTCATCAGCAGGGGTATTTAGCAGTCCACTGCGATACAAGAGTACATGTCTTGCCAGCATGACCAAACTCAGGGTCCACGTACAGCTGCAGCACATCAGCAGCCTTTTTTGAACTGGTATTCTGCTATTAAGCAATGTCTTACTGCGCTTGTACACGCAAGTGCCAACTTGGCGGGTACTGCGCGGTGTTGGGATGCTCCGTGGTATGGGTTTTCCTCTCCTAGGGATCTGGAAGCAGGGAAGCAAGCAGGTAGTTATAAGGGGGAAAGTTTCACTTGGAGCCTATCCCCAAATCTATTGGCCTGGCATGCAGCTTTCACATTCCATGGCTATGTTTATGGGAGATCTTGTGGGGCACCCCCCTTTTCTAGTCTCCCAATTTTTCATTTTTCCAGGATCAGCCGTCTATTTCGGTATGGCACCAACCCTATTGAGGTTAGTGCAGTTACACTAGCAATGA
This sequence comes from Triturus cristatus, assembly GCF_964204655.1. Taxonomy (NCBI): domain Eukaryota; kingdom Metazoa; phylum Chordata; class Amphibia; order Caudata; family Salamandridae; genus Triturus; species Triturus cristatus. Next base: position 498,400,415 of record NC_140588.1, read on the forward strand.
GTCTCCTGTCTGGCGCAACTTGCCTCTATCAATAGAAGTCATTTATTGGCTCCCAGATAGTATGTTAATCAACTTTTAATTCAGCACAAGTTTAAGTGGATGGGTGTACAGCTGGTATAGAAGTCCCATAAGGTAGCCAAGTTCTGCCCTCCCAAAAAACAGGCAGTATGCCTGTAACTGGTATTTGATAAGAGGCACCCTGGGCAGGTTACGGAACATAGTTTGTTACAGGAACATCGACCACCGTGGTTGGGGTGCGAGAGGATATTACCCTTTTTGGGGAATGTTTTCGGCGATAGACTGCCTTGGGCATGGCACATGTCAGGTATATCTGAGTTATTCTGCGTAGGGTGGAGGGTGGAATGTGCCAGGCAACATTTGGTACCAGCCAGTTGAAAAGAAAGTACAGTGGCTCCGACGGGTTTTGCAATGCTTCCGGGGCAGCATTTTTCTACTTCAGCCATTTCAAGCTCGGGTTTCCCCTCTACACCATCGCCAGTGTACCTTCAAGTATCTACGGACCTTGCCATGCTAGAGGTTTGCGCCAGGCGACCCTGTTTGCCAGAAGTGTCCTGGGTGGTGCATGCCATAGAGCACCCAGAACAGCGGTAGGGTCGGGTTTATTACAAGTAATTTCGGCCATGCCTTCCTGCCAGTGACAAGAATGACTATTTCTGCATAAAGTAATCCGGCACAGAAAGTGCATAGTTAAGTCTCACTGGGCCTGGCATCTTAGCGATAAGCTCTACTCTTCTGGGGGAGCCTAGAAATGCTGTTGCCAATGGCATGGTCAAATATTCCCAAAAGAAAGACGAGGGAAGGTGTTGCGAGCCGCAATGCTTCGCACAGGGACAGGTGCCCGAACAACAAGCTACTTATGGCTACCTAGGGGGTAACGAGACTTGGGTAGGAAAGTCGTAGTGGAGACACTACGTACAGAGGGTAGGTGGTTGGCAAAGGATGCCCTGAGGCGCCAATAGTAGGGCCGCATATGGGTCCAAGATTCCACGGAAAAGGGAAGATTCCACTGAAAAGGGTTGGAGTCGGTGTGGGCCCTAAAATCACCCAGTGGAAAGAATTATCAACCGGTGGGTAAAAAATTATTCGGGACCCCGAAATTGCGGACAATAGGCAATGGGAGCACCCGGTGTGAGCCTTCTTTCCCTGCAAGTTGGCATACACCGCTATAGACTCGTTAATTAAGTGTTTTCTGGAAAAGCTACTGGCATGGTTTAATGGGGCAAGGACCAAAGCATGACCTTGCTAGAAGGCAGAGGCCAGATAGTCTGTCAACTATACTGGCCTGTGGCGGTAAGGTCATGATTGGTGAGCATAGTTTTCGGTCCTTACCGGGCATAACCATGGTCAAAATGGGGATGCCCGAGGGGGAGATAGAGGGTCTCTCATGGAACTCCAGGGGCAGTTACAGCCGGTAGGCTGGAAAGGTGCGTGGGGGAAGGAAAGTCACGCTTCCAGTAGGCTGGTTGGCCAATCCCCGCACGCGCATGTGCTCAAGAGCGCAAGGATGCAAAACTGCAGCGACCCCTTTTATGGAGTTGAATTTTGAGGGCGTAGGGAGGGCCCGGTGGCGGTATCTATCTGGTAAGCTGGACCCCGTGCGCAAGGTCACTTCGGTAGGAGGTTGGGACCTAGGTTGATCTGGATCTGGGGCCATCAGTCATTGACCTTGCCGTAGGCTTTAACAGGGATACGCAGAAAGAGAATATCTTCATTGCTTAGCTTACGATAGGAACGGATATGTATTAGAAGCATGTTAAGATTAGCCAATTGACATCTTGTACCTATCAATGTATTGGACTTTCTGCGTATTGTGTGCATAATGTAAATAATATTCATTTTAATGTTTGCTTATCTTATGTAATAAAATACGGCTGGGGTTTACGACCCCTAATCCAAACAGTGTGGTGTTTGAATTGTTTGCCTTGGGGGAAAAGGGGGGGTGAGCCCATGGTAGCCGGGAGGGTTCCCACCCCAAGGGTTCTTGGTGAGGAGGGGGATTTTAGGCAGTACCAGACCATATTTTTCAGAGGGGCCTAACTTCTTGGCAGGGTGGATGGCGTCCACCCTGTGAAAACAGTGGGTGGACGCCGTCCACCTGCGTGTACCCCCGACTCGTGCCTTGCTGAGAAGCGTACCTGTGCGAGTGAACAATGAGCAGTGTAAGTGTGCATTGGTCTGTTTGTATGAGTACTAGAGTAAGTTGTGCCTGTGTACAGTAAGCAGTGTGCCTGGGTGAGTGCATGGGGAGGCTTCTGTATGAATACTAAAGTGAGCTGTGCCTGTTTACAGTGAGCAATGTACCTGGGTGAGTGCACGGGTTGACTTCTATTGAGTGCTGTGAGCTGTGCCTCTGTACAGTGAGCAGTATGCCTGGGTGAGTGAATGGGGAGGCTTCTGTATGAGTACTAGAGTGAGCTGTGCCTGTGTACAGTGAGCAGTGTGCCTGAGTGAGGGCACGGGGAGGCTTCTGTATGAGTCCTGTGAGCTGTGACTGTGCACAGTAAGCAGTGTACCTGGGTGAGTGCATTGGTGAGGCTTTTGTATGAGTCCTGTGAGCTGTGCCTGTGTACAGTGAGCAGTGTGCCTGGGTGAGTGCATGGGGAGGCTTCTGTACGAGTCCTGTGAGCTGTGCCTGTGTACAGTAAGCAGTTTGCCTGGGTGAGTGCATGGGGAGGCTTTTGTACGAGTCCTGTGAGCTGTGCCTGTGTACAGTGAGCAGTGTGCCTAGGTGAGTGCATAGGGAGGCTTCTGTATCAGGACAGTGAAGTGTGCCTGTGTACAGTAAGCAGTGTGCCTGGGTGAGTGCATGGAGAGGCTTCTGTATGAGTCCTCCGGGCTGTGCCTGTGTACAGTGAGCAGTGTGCATGGGTGAGTGCATGGAGAGGCTTCTGAATGAGTCCTTCGGGCTGTGCCTGTGTACAGTGAGCAGCACTCACCCAGCCACACTGCTCACTGTACACAGGCACAGCCCCAGAGGACTCATGCAGAAGCCTCTCCATGCACTCACCCAGGCACACTGCTAACTGTACTCAGGCACACTTCACTGTCCTGATACAGAAGCCTCCCCTTGCCCTCACACAGGCATTCTGCTTACTGTACACTCACACAGAGGCACAGCTCGCAAGACTCATACAGAAGTCTCTCCATGCACTTACCCAGGCACACTGCTGATTTTACACAGGCAGAGTCCAGAGGACTCATACAGAAGCCTCCCCAATGCACTCACCCAGGTACACTGCTTACTGTACACAGGCACAGCTCACTCTACTCATACAGAAGCCTCCCCAATGCACTCACCCAGGCACACTGCTTACTGTACATAGGCACAGCTCACTCTACTCATACAGAAGTCTCCCCATGCACTCACCCAGGCACACTGCTCACTGTACACAAGCACAGCCCTGAGGACTCATACAGAAGCCTCCCCATGCCCTCAAACAGGCACACTGCTTACGGTACACTCACACAGGCATAACTCACTCTAGTACTCATACAGAAGCCTCCCCATGCACTCACCCAGGCACACTGATCACTGTACACAGGCACAGCCTAGGGGATTCATACAGAAGCCTCCCATGCACTCACCCAGGCACACTCCTCACTGTACACAGGCACAGCCCAGAGGACTCACGCAGAAGCCTCCCCATGCACTTACCCAGGCACACTGCTCACTGTACACAAGCACAGCCCAGAGGACACATACAGAAGCCTCCCCATTCACTCACCTAGACACACTGCTCACTGTACGCAGGCACAGCTCACAGGACTCATTCAGAAGCCTCCCCATGCACCCACCAAGGTACACTGCTCACTGTACACGAGCACAGCCCTGAGGACTCATGAAGAAGCCTCCCTATGCCCTCACACAGGCACACTGCTACTGTACACTCACACAGGCACAGCTCACAGGACTCATACAGGAGCCTCCATATGCACTCATCTAGGCTCATTGAGCACTTTACACAGGCACAGCTCACAGAACTCATACAGAAGCGTCCCCATGCACTCACCCAGGTACACTGCTTACTGTACACAGGCACAGCTCACTCTACTCATACTGAAGCCTCCCCATGCCCTCCCACAGGCACACTGCTACCTGTTCACTCACACAGGCACAGCTCACAGGACTCGTACAGAAGTCTCCCAATGCTCTCACCCAGGCACACTGCGTACTGTATACACGTACAGCTCACTGTCCTGATACGGAAGTCTCCCCATACCATCAAACAGGCTTCCTGCTTACTGTACACTCACACAGGCACTGCTCACAGGACTCATACAGAAGCCTCCCATGCACTCACCCAGGCACACTGCTCACTGTACACAGGCACAGCCCAGAGGACTCATACAGAAGCCTCTGTATGCACTCACCCAGGCACATTGCTCACTGTACACAGGCACAGCTCACAGGGCCATTCAGAAGCCTCCCCATGCACTCACCCAGGTACACTGCTTACTGTACACAGGCACAGCTCACTCTACTCATACAGAAGTATACCCATGCACTCACCCAGGCACACTGCTCACTGTACACAAGTACAGCCCTGAGGACTTATACAGAAGCCACCCCATGCACTCACCCAGGTACACTGCTCACTGTACACAAGTACAGCCCTTCGGACTCATACAGAAGCCTCCCCAAGCCCTCTCACAGGCACACTGCTTACTGTACACTCACACAGGCACAACTCACTCTAGTACTCATACAGGAGCATCCCCATGCACTTACCCAGGCACACTGCTCACTGTACACAGGCACAGCCCAGAGGACTCATACAGAAGCCTCTGTATGCACTCACCCAGGCACACTGCTCACTGCACACAGGCACAGCACACAGGCTCATACAGAAGCCTCCCCATGCACTCACCCTGGAACACTGCTCACTGTACACAAGCACAGCCCTGCGGACTCATACAGAAGCCTCCCCAAGCCCTCTCACAGGCACACTGCTTACTGTACACTCACACAGGCATAACTCACTCTAGTACTCATACAGGAGCATCCCCATGCACTTACCCAGGCACACTGCTCACTGTACACAGGCACAGCCCAGAGGACTCATACGGAAGCCTCCGTATGCACTCACCCAGGCACACTGCTCACTGCACACAGGCACAGCACACAGGCCCATACAGAAGCCTCCCCATGTACTCACCCTGGCACACTGCTCACTGTACACAGGCACAGCCCAGGACTCATACAGAAGCCTCCCATGCAATCACCCGTGTACACTGCTTACTGTACACAGGCACAGCTCACTCTACTCATACAGAAGTCTCCTCATGCACTCACCCAGGTACACTGCTCACTGTACACAAGCACAGCCCTGAGGACTCATACAGAAGCCTCCTAATGCCCTCACCTAGACACAATGCTCACTGTACACTCACGCAGGCACAGCTCACTCAAGTACTCATACAGAAGCCTCCTCATGCACTCACCCAGGCACACTGCTTACTGTACACAGGCACACTTCACTGTCCTGATACAGAAGCCTCCCTATGCACACACCCAGGCACACTGCTCACTGTACACAGGCACAGCTCACAGGACTCATACAGAAGCCTCCCCATGCACTCACCCCGGCACACTGCTTACTGTACACAGGCACAGCTCACAGGACTCATACAGAAGCCTCCCCATGCCCTCACACAGGCACAGCAGTTGTCGTTTCGGGTGTCGGTGGCCTAGTTGCCTGCAGAAGCACTGCCTTCCCCCTTTCTTCCTAACCCCGTTCCTCCTTACACAGTTCCCCTAGCTTTATGCAGTGCAATCAAGTAGAAACGTTTCCTTTGGAGCTGCCTCTGGAACAAACTTCTCATAAAGAAGAACACTCTCACATCGCCCTCTTCATTGGTCTTCAGGTTAGTTATATTTCTCTGGGGCTGGTGAGATGCAGACCTTTCTGACCCTTTCCGCGGCGTATAGCCGTTTTGATTTGTACAATTTATTCCTGCACAGAAGTAATCCTGGGTGAACCATTACCATCATTTGTACAGTCTCTAGCGTCCTGAATTTGGCGAGTTTGAGATTTTGCATTGTTCTCAGAGCAAGTCCTGGAGCCTGCCCCCTGTTGCCTGCCTGGTTTTGCTTCCCTGCTACTGTTGTTGGTTTACCTGTCTATACCTCATATTGCTTGGTTTTATCACATAATTTGCGCCAAATTCTTTTGTTATTTGTTGTTTTTGCTGTCAATTGTTGACTTTGCCGCTGGTCCCCGCCCCCCACACCTGCCAGCTCTCTTATCGCAGTATTGGTTTGATTTTGTGTCATTTTGTGCTGCTTTTACCTGATTACTTTATTTGCTTTATCTGCTGTTATTTTTTGTCTTTGCTATTTTTTGGCGCCCCACCTTAGTTCCGCAGTTTTTAAATCCTATTCAATCCAACTAACAGACTCTCATGTCTACGGCGTGCTACTCGCCATAAAGTGCTTCAACGCCTCATCAAGGGTAGTAAGCACTATGCTAATACAATTACAATACAATACAATCAAAATAGGTTGCTTGGCTTTCTTGTCTGTCTTAATCTATCCACTCACTCATTCCAACAGGATTCAACCATTTCTATCCCTTACACTCCATAACTCTGCAGATTTATACTGGTCGTATTACAGATCATCTTTACTTCCGAATGAGCCTTGAAATAAATAAAGGACCACACAAACAGTCAAGGCACCCACATACAAGTAAACATTTTTATTATATGGTAGCATGATGAGAGCTTACAAAAATGCACAAAAAAGTTTTGTTTAAACAAAAGGAAAATCCAAAGTATAAATTGTCAAACTGTAAAAATGCGTATTACCTTGAGTTTTTGTAGTTTCCTTGATGATTTTTTGTAGCTCTTTCATTTCAACATCAAGCTCTTCATAGTTTATCTCTCTGGATTCAACTTTAGGGGCTTGGAACAGAGAAGGATCTGTGCCAAGGTAGGAGCACTGAAGGTAGCCATTGTCACTTAGAGTAACAATAACTCCTTTTAAGTCCCTGGATCAAGAGAGGGGAAAAAGGTATTTACTTTTAATATAAATAATGTTTATTAAAACTTGGTGAAACAGTGCAGTTACTTTCAACAGAGCCGTTAACTGAGAAGAGTTAATACCTATGCTTTCACTGTAAATTATTACAGCACTTAACATCGAGGATAAAAACATATGGGTCTAAAATTAATATCTGCAGGTCTTTAGGTTTTCTATCATGTTCTGTCTCTAATAAACACCTTACAAAGTAGAAACCTTGGGTCAACAAGGACTGGCAAAGCCAATACGTCTAGCCAATACAAGAGCTACTGGCTTTGCCAATATGTTTTTAGCCACCAGCATGGCTGCTATTTAGCATGGCTAAAAGTTATTGACGTAAAGAGGAGTAGCATAGAGTGGCACAGAGTGATGTAGAGTGGAGCAGAGGTGAACTGCATGGAGTGGGGTAGTGCTGTGGAGTATCAAGGAGGGAGTAGAGTGTTTCAGAGTGGACGGGTGTAGAGTGGAGTAGAATGGTGTAGAGTTGAGAGGCAAAGAGGAGTCAAGTGTTGTAGAGTGGAGTGGCACAGTGTCGTGAAGGGGAGTGGGATAGAGCACAGAGGAGTGTCAATGGAAGGATGTTGCATAGAGCAGAGTAGATTATCATAGAGTAGAGTAGTGTAGCAGAGTGCAATGGCCTAGAGTGTTGTAGAGGGAAGTGGTGTAGAGTGGCATAGAGCGGAGTGGTGTAGAGCGGAGTGGTGAGTCACTGAATAGAGTGGAGTAAAGTAGCATGGCGTTGCTTAGAGGGAGTTGTGTAAAGATTTGTAGAGTGGGGCAGTGCCATTCGGTGGTATAGAGTGGAGCAAAGTGTTGTGGAGTGGCATAGAATGGAGCAGTGTTACAGAGTAGAGTTTAATGGAGTAGAGCGTCTTAGAGTGGAATGGAGTGTCGTAGATTGAAATAGAGTGGTCTAGAGTGAAGAGTCGTAAAGAGAGAGTAATGGCGTAGAGTAGAGTGTTGTAGAGTATAGTGACAGAGTGCAGTGGTGCAGCGTAGTTGGCGTAGAATGCAGTAGCGTAGAGTGCACTGGTTTTGAGTAAAGTGGTGTGGAATACATTGTCGAAGTGTGCCATGGTTCAGAGTAGAGGGGTGTAGAGTGCAGAGGTGTAGAGTAGCATGTTGCAAAGTAAAGTAGAGTGGAGGAGCGTAGAGTGCAGTGGCATAGCGTGGAATGGTGCAGAGTCGGTAGAGTGGCATAGAGTGCATGGGTGTAGAGTAGACTGTTGCACAGTAGAGTGAAGTGGCGTGGCATGTAGTGGTGCAGTGTGTTGTGGAGTGGTGCAGGGTAAAGTGTATTGCTGCAGGGTAAAGTGTTGCAGATTAGAGTGGCATAGAGGGTAGTGTCGTAGAGTAGAATGGAGTGGCCTAGACTGGTGTGGGATAAAGTGCAGTTGCGAGGAGTGCACTGATTCATAGTATAGTGGACTAGGGTAGAGTGCATTGGCATAGATTAGAGTGGTGCAGAGTAGAAAGGCGTAGAGTGGTGCAGGGTGGATTGCAGTGCATTAATTGCAGTGGCACAGAGTAGAGTGGCTTGAAGTTCAGTGGCAGAGAGTGCAGCGTTGCAGAGTAGAGTGTCATAGAGTGCAGTGGTGTAGAGCGGTGCAGAGTAAAGTGGTGTAGAGAGCAGTGGCATGGAGTACAGTGGTACAGAGTAGAATAGAATGGCGTAAAGTGCAGGAACGTAAAGTACAATGGTTTAGAGTGAAGTAAAGTGAAGTGATGTACAGCAGAGTGTTGCACAGTAGAGTATAGTGGCATGGGCTGCAGTGGTGCTGAGTAGTTGGCATAGAGTGCAGTAGTGTAGAGTGCATTAGCAAGGAGCACAATAGGGTTGAGTGCAGAGGTTAGATTAAAGTGCAGTGGCATACGGTAGAGTGGTGTAGAGCCGAGTGGAGCAGAGTAGAGTTGTGCGGAGTGGAGTGGTGCAGTGTAGTTTGCAGTGGCATAGAGTGAAGTGGGGCAGAGCAGATTGTTATGAGTAGAGTGAAGTGGCATGGAGTGGTGCAGGGTAGAGTGTAATAGCACAGATTGCAGTGTGCAGAGTGGATTAGAGCAGCCGCGGTCGGTAGTAGGAGTAACTGCAGGGCGGTGACGTGGGGAGGAGGAGGGGCAGGGTGGGGGTAGTAAACTATGGATTCCGGAGGTTTACAGGTAAGTTAACATATAAATTAATAAAACAAATTTGGTTGCGTGCACTGCATCCCCAAATGCGATGCTGTGCACGCAACGAAATTCGTTTTATTAATTTATATGTTAACTTACCTGTAAACCTCCGGAATCCATAGTTTACTAACCCCCCACCCTGCCCCTCCCCACGTCACCGCCCTGCAGTTACTCCTACTACCGACCGCGGCTGGATTAGAGTGTCGTATAGTGGATCGGCAGAGAACGCCCTGGCGTAGAGTGGAGTGGAACAAAGTAGAGTGTATTGATGTAGCGAGCAATGTTGCAGAGTAGAGTGGCATAGAGTGGAGTGGTACGAGTAGAATGCAGTGGCATAGACTGGAGTGCTGTAGAGTGCAGAGGTGGCATGGAGTGGTGCATAGTAGAGGAGAGTGGAGTAGAATGCATTGGCATAGAGTGGTGTAGAGCAGAAAAGGCATAGAGCAAAGTGGTGTAGAGGTAAGTGGTGCAGAGTGTAGTGATGCAATGTGGAGGGACAGAGTGGAGTAGCATAGTGTGGAATGATGCAGAGTAGAGTGGAGTGGTGTGGAGTGGTGCATACCAGAGTGATGCGTGGTAAAGTGGAGTATGAATGGTGTGGTAGCACACTGTCACTACAGACAACACATCTCCAATTGAAATGTTCATTACATTTGCACAGACATATAGTTTAACTGATAAAAAGTATACAGCCCACAAACGATAGTGTTTGGAACTGTCATCATCTATTGTATTGATTTTTTATTGTGTTTTATAAAAATTATTTATTGGTCATCGAATTTACATAAATTCAACAAGAATTGTAAAAGAAATAAAAACAGAATAAAATAAAAGTATTAAAAAACATAAGAACAATAATAGCAATACATAAGGTCCTAAGCAAGCAACCACATACCACCCAACCTTTTCGATCTTCCACCTCCCTGGTACCCCATTTTCTCACCTCATAAATTCCATCTCATTTTACACCACGCTCGTCAGTTCTTTCATCATGCAGTTCGATACATTTTTACGCAGATCCTAATCGTATGTCGAGCCTCACCCGTGCGTTTATTTTTCAATATTGAACAGGTCGTAATTCTCTGACTTATTTCACACTATACTACTCGTCAACTCCCGCAGTTCTAACTATCTAAAAAAAAATTTTTACGCAAATCCTAATCGCATGCCAATTCTCACCCGCGCGTTTACCATTCACCAGAACCTTTAACTTTATTCCACTCTCCTGTTACATTTTCGTTACGTTCCACTCTCATTTCATTTTTCAACATTACTCTCATGCAGCCGAACTACGAGTCTTTTTTCTCTGTACTTCAACACAAGCTCGCCCAGAACACCGTCATCACTTCCGGGTCACAGGTGGGTTCTTATTTTCGAGTTCCGTTAACGCTACTCAACACACATTACCCGGACGACACCCGCCAGATGACACTACGCGCATCAACTCCAAGTAAGTCACTTTTACCTCAGGATTATCCTGTGGCGAATTCACGATACAATCGGTTGAAATCTCACGTTATACCATTCCGTTTTTCTAGATATTTGTGACTTTTTAATTCTTCAACGTGCATTCTTTTGGCGCGTTTTGTAGGTATGGTACAGCCTATACCCGTTTCATACAGCATGGTTAATTAAGTAGACACCAGTCACATTTCACAACACTGGCATTTTCCGTAACAACACGCGAGTTTTCAAACACCGACGGTTACCACACTGACACAGCACGCCCTTGCACGGTACACTAACCGAACCGTTATTGGTCACCACGCACACAGTCGCTACGGACCCATTTACCACAGCACCTTTTCTGTTACCCCCGAGTGACAACCATACGGTAACAGCCAATGGTTTTAAATTTCTGCACCAGCTAATACTTTGGTTTACCGTTTTACTGATCGCACCACACGCACTAGAAAATTATGTATCCACATATGGTGCACTTGTCTAACTTCTTTATTTATACCTCAAGTTCTTGCATTTGCTGACACCCTGTTCCCTCTTTTACAGCATATTAGTCCCTGATGAAGGGCTTCTAGGCCCTAAATGCATTGGGCACTGGATACTTTGAATGAACATTAATTCAAAGGACTTATAAGCGCGTCTTAATGAAAAAATTGATAATGGATTAACCTCATGAATAATAAAAAGACATTCAAACCTAACAGCATCTGAAGAATCGTTTACGGTCACAAAAATCATTTAACCCATTCTCTGAGTGCAAAAGGGAGACACTCTCTAAGTTTTAGGGAGTGCGACCACATTTTACTCAAGATGTTATCATATTAAAATATTTGTTTCCACCACACTTCAGAAGTACCAAAAAATGTGCTTCATTTGTGCTTCCCTATTTCGGATATATTATGAAATAGCTACACCGTTCATTTACAGACACTTAAATTTTGTTGTGTGCTAGAAATAAATAACATTATACAGCCTTCATTTCAGCATACCCCCCCCCCCAATAGCCAGCATGTTTGTCACATAATTTCTCTCACTTTGAAGTCAGAGAAAGAAAAGTAAACACCAACCTCCCTCGGAAAGCAGAGCATGATATTTGGCTTCTGTCTTTGAATGCAGAGCAAATATGACACGATAAGAACAAGATTGAAAAGCCTGTTTACAGAAAGCGAGTTTGTGGAAGAATACAGTAAACTGAGTAAGCTCTACAGAATGGACTTACTCAAGCTTGACAGCCTAAAACAAATAAAGCCAACAAACAGAAAGCAAGCAAATGTGAGCTACAAAACACAGAATGGTAAGCAGTTCGTGAAATGTATTCCCAGGGATGATTTCTGAATGTCCCCAAGATGTTGTTAGCTGCGCTGCCTGGTTGGATTCGACCTAAAAAGGGACATGCCAAAAACACTGGACAACGTTTTGTTAACTGTCTGCCACTGGACTCAAAATGCGAATAATGAATAAAAAGAATGTACCTAACCTATCACTTCTGAAACGGTACTTACCAATAATGGCCCATTTCATAATAAGAGGCTATCAACTTGTAGACAGCCAGGCCAGCACTCACTAACGGCGTGCAGTACTTGCTGATTCCATCGACCTTGAACACAGGTTTAAACTTTTAAGACTCTCCCCATTCAAGGCACCACAAAGTTGGTACGCTTACTTATTACTTACTTATGCCAACTACCCCTTTTGGGGTTGCCTACAAAAACCTGCTGACCTCATTGAGTTCTCAACTGCCATTTCAACAGCACCGATTACCTCAAACACACGTGCTATCTATGGGAGTATTCAGGCATCTTTTAGGTGAAGAACTGTTCGTTCCCAAAACCTGGCCCGGCCATAGGCGACCACTCAGCAAGCACTCAAGGACAGACGTGATAGAGAGTGGAGGTGGGAAGGGTTAGTGAAGCGAACGCTGACGTTTAAAGGCAATATATGTAAAGAAAATGTGCAATTCCACCAGGGACCAGTGGAACAGGATTTTTGGTTAAAGCGTTGCTCCAATACCACATATGTAGCCAATGAAGTGCTAAAGTGATATATGTCTGATGAAGAAAGAAGAGGCAGTTTACTATTTATACAGCAGTGAAATCATTCACTTACTACAAGCTTGACAGACAATGAATCACACATGATAAGAAAAACGAGCAATTATTTACTAGAATGGCCGCTGATTGCACCCTTAAGAATCCTTAAAATTCAATGGAAACACAATCCAAAGGGGCAAGAAAGATGTCTTTCTGGTGTGCTGCTTTGTCTGAGGCCACCAAAAATTTGGAAGGAGGGCAGTCTTTATATTACATCAGGCATGTGCACGTGGTTGGACTGCAATAAGGAAACCGAGGCTGTGTAAAAGAACTAAACACTTGATGAGGAGCTTGACAAAGACATAGGAAAACAAGGACTCAACTAAGTACACTGCACGAGCCTGTCTCATAAGAAAGCAGTACCCTGAAGAACAGTAGATTGTCACACATCTGCCTTGTGTTAGCAAACTTTTTCAATTTGTAAAATTTTTCATGGGTTTCATTTTGTTATGTGCTGTATATCGAAGGAGCAACGTGTATATTTACCATCTGGTACAGACAAGATTAAAGAAACCAATATTGGGCAGGGGGGTTGGGGTTGTGTATGTAATTCGAACCGTACAACACAGCAACACTGTCCAGTTGTTTTTGTGCATATTAACACAGCCCTGCTAAGTACCACACATCAGGATTTACACTAACGCATTTTAGTGTGGTGGTCTGCATCACCTCACTAAAATGCAAAGTAATGCATTTATAGCGCCTGCCTCCTAGACACCACCGCTGGTGCAGAGCAGACAGACAAGCGGGAGCAAAAGCACCACCCTGGCCCAAATACTCATCCTGGTCGTCGCCCAGCAACATGATCAGGTGTAATCACTTTGATATAAAGAAACTGAGGTGAGCACGCTTCCAAAGCAAGCACTTTCTGCCCCACGGGGTACCAGACAGGGCTGCCCACTGTCACACCTACTATTCATCTTAGCTTTAGAACCTCTCTTGCATAAACTGCGCACTGTAGCGGGACATAAGGGGATTGTACTGGGGTCCAGCACACATATTGTCTCTGCATATGCAGATGATTTAATATTATATTTCAAGAACCTAGACGAGGAATATGAATCTATACCTTCCACCTTTGACACGTTCCAGAGGCTTTCCGGGCTCTCGATTAATGAGAACAAGTCCTATGTTTATTTCTTTGCTGACACAACACGTAATGCAACTCGAGACTTTGGGAACTGGACGTTTCACATAGCACCTACTACCTTCAAATATCTAGGAATACATATATATAGGGACACAACAGATCTTCTAGATGGCAACTTACGTCGCGCTATAACTACCCTCAAGACCCAAATAAAGTTCTGGACTTCCCTGCCTGTATCGGTGGCAGGCAAGGTGGCAATCGCCAAAATGGTGATGCTTCCTAGATTGCTATACCATTTCACTAATTTGCCCATTATGGTCCCGGCACAGATATTTAAATTATTGTCATCCCTCCTGATTGAATTAATCTGGGGCATAGGTCGGAGGCGCATAGGGATCGCAAAATTACAATTAGATACTAAACAGGGAGGATTGGGAGTCCTGGACCTTACTGCTACACGAGTCAGTTACAATGGCTGGTGTATTGGTTGGTGGGGCGTAACCTACAGGAGATTGGCATGTCTCAACTAGCTTGGCAGAGAGGTGATTTACATACACTCCTGTTACTCAACAGCAAAATTCCCCTGACGGCGACCATTTGCTGAGAGTTGCGTAATTGTATTGGAGGAATGCTATAAGGTACACCAAAACAGTGACTCCATACGCCCTCACCATCCCTCTTCTGGGGATCCCCACACAGTCGGGCACGGTTACAAATAGGAGAATGTTGGTATGGGGGGATGCAGGAGTGCAAAGAGTGGGTGCGTTCTTTATGGACGGTACCCTGATGCCTCACGATGTCTTTGTTCAAGAACATGGAGTGCCGAACACGCTGTTTCTCCTACACGCCAGTATTTCTTGCTACATACGTACCACTTGGGCCCCAGGGGGGGATAGAACCGGCAACGCACGCACTACCTAATATGCAATATTTGATGGGGAATGGGCGCCATTTAACAAGGTGGTTATACAAGGGGATCCGCACAAAAGCAGTGGTACCACTCCAACTCCTCCGTAACAAATGGGATGCAGATGTGGGCCGAGCACTCACTGACAGAGAATGGGGTGCTATTTTGTAGTATCCTAGGAAGGTATCGAGGAACCCTAAATTTAAGTTTCTACAACTCATGCTTCTACATAGGGCCTACCTGACCCCGCATAGGCTGAGATCTATGTTCCCGGACGCAGTGGATGTGTGCCCGCGCTGTCAATCCTCGGAAGCGGGTCTGATACATATGTTGTGGAGCTGCCCACAACTGCGACACTATCGGGTATCAATTTGTGCGATACTCAAATACATTGCCCTGGTGCGAAATAATGACCTGTTGGAGTACTGCCTGCTGGGGCTGGGCTCAAAAGGCAAGAAGGGTAACCCCGTTAACAAATGCAGTAACCTTGCCTTAACATTAGCTAAACGTAACATTACCATGAAATAGAAAACTGCCAGACCGCCATCGCTACAGGAATGGCACAATGAGATGGTGAGATGGGGAAGGGCAGAGAGTGTTGAGCTGAAGAGGGAGGAACAAAGGGGGTTGTGCTAGAAGCCCATTTCGATGGAATGGAATATGTTGTTAGAAGAGTTTATTGCTGTAGATCTGCAAACGTACTGACGGATTCTTTGTGCGCCCCCCCTTGTGATTTCTGGGCAAATGAGGTAGCTAATTAGAGCTACAGTACATCCTTATAATACAATGAAAGATGTTGTCACGGTGTGCATTGTTAAATTTCTATGATTATGTTACACTGGGATGGAGCGACTAACTGTTTGAATTTATGCTGAGTCTACGGGTATGGGAGGGGGGTGGGTGTGTAATTTGATTTAGGTTCAATTTTTCTTTATCATAGCATGTAATTGGTAGAAATGTGGTCCTCAAAAACTGTTACCCTGACTAGGATTATAACGTTACGAAATCGAATAAGCAGGGATCATACCGAACAGCACTTGAAGAGTAATGTACAGCTGTGGTTAACTCCATATGTTATATGTCAGCTATTGTATGGTTATAAACTCAGAGTACCACTCGGGGATACGCTCCCAATGCTGCGTCCTATGCAACCCTTAATGATACAGTATGACTGTACTGACCAATGTCTCTTGATTTGTTGTTTGATGACTATATTTAATGAAAATCTGTCCTGCTCTCACAAACGCACACAATGAAAACAATCCGGGCCTGCACACCAAAGCTCTGCAACGTCACCAGGTAACATGCCACGTCACATGGACCCAGCGCCGCTCATTCTTCAGAAGCCGCCTTCTCACGGAGGAGCCGGGGGAGGGTCTGCGATTCGCAGCTAGGGGGAGCTGCGGAGATCCAAGCCCTCATAGCTGCCAAGGTTTCAGACTGCTTAGGTGTGACATTTTCATAATTTCATTGTAATTATGAGTGACATTCGACGACTGTGAGTGACACCTTCTCGCGAGCGAAATCAAGCAATGAAGACCAGGGAAGCATATAAATATCAGAAATTACACCCATTTGAGCAAGAAGAAACTCTAATGAGATCTTAAAAACTGCTGCAAAGCACCAGTAATGGAAGGACACTAAGGAACCAAACAGGATGTGAGAGGCCTCAGCCAGGGCTGGCAAGTTTTCAGTTTACACATGTATGGCATATCTACATTTGAGATGTGCTTATGTGTAAATATTTCATGACGTGTGACATATCGAGTGACATTTTATAGCTGGTAGTTAAACGTCCCTGATTGTTTTTGCATACATCTCACGTGTATCTAAGAACAATTAATACATGACAGCACCTCACCCTCTTCATATTCCCAACATCCCTCATAGCGACCTCTTTAATGGTCTAAGTTCCAAGAACTTTAAGAGTCAGGCCCACCCACACATACGGAGTATATTCCTCTCAAGAGACATGTGGGAATGCAGAATGGCAAAACTTTTGTCACTGGCTGGAACTGCCAAAGATTTCTGACAAATAAATGTTGGGAACAGTGTGTTTTTTGGCCCACACTAACGTTTATAGAGCATTTTAGGTAAGAAAATATTATTGAAACCACAAAAGCCAAACCACCCTTTCTCCCCGAGTTTCTATTTTTTTAATTTTTAAGAAATGACCAGGGTTAGGAGGGTTCCCTTGGTGCCAGCCCAACCCAGGTCCGCATTCTTGAGTGTCGGGAAGAGCCATTAATAAGAGAGAGGAAGCCTTGAGTGTCTCATGATGCACCTTCCTTCCCTCTACAATGGTAAAAAAAAGTATACTACTGTCTGCACATATGGTTTATGCCTTGCTGAATTCATGTGTCCGTGTGTGTCTTTGTGTGAGCGCGCACACACACAATATCTATCCTCTGGCAAAAAGTCTCAATTTTTGGGACACTTGAATATTTTTTTAATTTCCTACAACATTTGGGATTCAATGTGTATCAATAGGTACGTATCAATACAATGTCACAAAATATTTATTTTAATCACTTTAAAAGTCACATCATTTGACTTTCACTTGAAAATTATTTCAATTCACCCTATGAAACAGCACGTCCCTGAAATTCTTCATGTTCAGGCAGCCGCAGTCAGTGGTGAGTTAGATAACAAGATAATCATTTTCCTACCATAGTGTAACTGAGGCCACTGCCCCATCGTATTCTACGTACTTAGGGAGCGCTCAGCTGTTCATGCTGCATCAGGTAATGATGCAGTTGTCTGGTTCAACAGGAGACAACAAGCTGTACGTCACTGGTCTGTGCTTCCTGAGACAGATCCTGTGAGCTGGCTCCTCACAGAAGAGTCGGCAAAGGAGCCTACCGCCCCCTTTAACACGCTGCGGAGCAGACAGCACTATGCGCCACAATTAGCCACGGACTGCTGCCCTGCTCAGGGCTCGCAAAGCCTATACCCTCCCTCAGGCCGTCAGTCTCCCAGGGTGCGCTAGGTCGGTAAAGGTCTTACCTTGTAGGGAGATAAACCACTTCAACGGTTTAGGGTTCTCATCCTGCACCTGAATCAGAGACCTAAGCTGTTTGTGCTCTGTGTGAACTTGGAAATGAGCCCCAAGCAAGCCTGGTCTCAGCTTTGTCAGGGATAAGACCACAGCAAGTCTCTCTCTCAATGGTACTACACTGCCTGCTGTTTCTTGGGTGGTAGCAGTCAGCTGATGAACACTGTAGGTTGGTCCTGTTTGTCAACATTTATATGGGATGCTACTACCAGTCTTAGGTGTCACAACTGTCAGCCTCAATCCACATGTGTATTCATACTCCTGGCTTATTTGTGGCAGGAGAGAAACAAGTAGACCACAGTAAATAGATCAGCCTTTACTTGTCAGCTATCAATGTATAAGTGTATTCACTTAACTGACTCTAATCTTAAAAATGCATATAGCCTTCTGGCTGGGATATAATCGACCCCAAATATCCCCACTGATACCTTGTTACATCTTGATCAGGGTGTCACGCGGCAAACCTGCAATGTGCGGGTGGTACTTATCATTCACCAGAACCATTCCCATATCCGCCTACCATCCACTCCTGGACCACGACTTTGGACAATAACTGAGGGACATTAGGTATTTTCCAAATAATGATCCTGTTGATTTGGAACTATCCAGAAGCATGTGGGACTGAGAAGTTACAAAACAAAGTGACAGAACGCTACACAAATTTATTAAAAAACGGGAGCTGGAAACCAAAATAAGGGTGCCACGCGGCAAACCTGCAATGTGCGGGTGGTACTTATCATTCACCAGAACAATTCCAATATCCATAGTCGTAAGCTGTATATCAAGTAGGCGTCGTGTCTTCTACCACCTGTTAGTTTTAGTTCTAGGTAAGTGATCTCCCTTTCTAGCTCACCGTGCTTAATTGACTGTTCCTTGTTTGTAACCCCGATAATCGCTTTGGCGTGCTCCAGCAGAACTGCCTTAAAGACCTCCCACAGAGTACACACCGAGTCCACTGATCCCCCAGGTCTCCTGAAAATACAGGTCCGTCCGATTGCAGAGTTTGTCCTGGAGTTTCATATCATTGAAATACCAAGAGGGTAGCTGCAAGGGCAACACAGATCCCTGACCGGGGCCGCAAGGGAGACCTTCATAGGGGAGTGGTCAGGGATCCCTCGTGGCAAATCACATATGTCATGAAACTGTCCTGCGCTCATGTGGTGGGAAACAACATAGTCCAGCTTCCATGCCGGGTCGACAAGTGGGTGTACTGTGTCAGGGTTGGATTGTGTGCCCGCCAAATGTCCACCAGCACGACCGCATCTACAAATGCATGAACTGGGGTCATGCCTACCTCTCCCCTCCTATTGGTAAGTCTGTCGACCCCCGGTCCATTACATCATTCATGTCTCCCGCTAGCACCATAGTACCCTTGGGCAAGTCTAGCAATGAGGCACTAAATGCCTGCAGGGTAGGACCCTGTAATGTGGGTGGAGCATAAACAGAGCCGAGATTGAGTGTTCGACCCTCCCAAACTCTCTTCTGCAGCACAAATCTACCTAGCGGGTCATGCCAGGTTTGGCCTGAAGTGTATGGTGTCGATGATTTGAGCAATATGCCTGTGCAACTGGAGTTGGAAGGAAACCCCGTGTGAGCTACAAGGGAATAACCCCATTGGTCAAGGGCTCTATAATAGTTGCCTTTTAGGTGAGTCTCCTATAATAGAATTAGGTCCGGGGCATGCCTGCGGAAAATTTCAATACCAAGGTTCGTTTAATTTTGCCTCCCAGGCCATGTGCATTCCAAGACATAATTTTCAGCTTTGAGGAAACTCGTGTCCCCATCCTAAGTGTCGGTGTTGTGTCTAGCTACTTGGCGTGCACGCAACTTCCTCGCCCTCCATCCTCCTCCCACGAGCATCGTATGGTTGGCCATGCGTATTGTGCAAAACTTCAAATCTGAATATTAGTGAAATACCCCTCAACATTTCCGGATTCCCTGCAACCCTGCACTGTGGGCTCAGCACCGCCCCACCACAATTTACAGTGCGCCT
This sequence comes from Triturus cristatus, assembly GCF_964204655.1. Taxonomy (NCBI): domain Eukaryota; kingdom Metazoa; phylum Chordata; class Amphibia; order Caudata; family Salamandridae; genus Triturus; species Triturus cristatus. The sequence continues at coordinate 498,420,222 of NC_140588.1, forward strand.
GTCGCCCTGTTTTGAACTTCTAACAATTTAGGGGTTGGCTGGCCCCCTTAAAGGTTCGAACAAACGTTCATTGAGAACCGTGGTTGACCCCCTACAGCAAAAAATATTGGTCACCCCATGCCTGTCAACTAGCATGGTGCACAACAATAGTTCTCAGAGTTCAACTACACTGCGGACAGGAGGTGACTAGTCTGCAAACCCTCGAGAGACCTCCTCTTCCTTGCCTCTGGCCGCCTGCTGGAACCGAGGCTCAGTCAGATCCTTCCCACACCGAACCACGTGGCGAACGTTCTTTTCCTCCTGTGGGGACCGTTGCCCTGATGCGCGCCAACCTTTCAACCAATCCCAGGCCTCTGCCGGGGTTTGGAAGAACCAGGATTTGCCCTCAACCAGCACTCGCAGCATAGCTGGGAAAAGCATCATACACTTCTGTTCTTTGGCTCTGAGCGCTTTTTTGACCCCCTCGAAGCCTCTGCGCTGGCGCTGCACTTGCAGCGTGAAGTCAGGAAAGAACAACACTGTGGCATTTTCGTACGCTAAGTCTCCATGGGAGCCGGCTGCCTGGAGTATGGCATCTCTGTCCCATTGATTGAACATCCTGGGGATGATCGTGCGCGGAGGGACCTTGGTTTAGGAAGTGATATCGGCGCCCTGTGCAGCCGTTCTACAGAGAAAAAGTTGGAGAGAAGCTTTGGGCGGAGGTGATTGGCGATCAAGTCCTCCAAGAATAAGTCTACTGATTGCCCCTTTGCACCCTCTGATACCCCCACCACTCTGGTATTGTTGCGTCGGGCCCTGCTCTCCTGGTCCTCGAGGTGGGCCACCATGATTTCCTGTTGTTTCATCAAGTTGTGTACCCGGTCTTCAAGCGTTCTGGATGTGAATTTCAGGGAATGGATGTCGGCTTCAGCAGTTGTGAATTTTTCTGACATTTTCCTGAAGTCTGCCCTCAGGAGATTAACATCCACTGTCACAGTATCGATTTTATGTTCAAGTGATGTCTTCAGGTCTTGTATTGCAGCCATAATGGCCCCCAAGCAGGGTTCTGCCGCCTCCGACCATGCCGTGTCTGGGCAAGCACACTCCGCCAACTGTTTGGGGAAGGTATATTTGTCCATTTTATTGGATTGCCTCTGAGTTTGACTCTTCGGCTTCACCATGCCCCAACAGAATTGCCCAGGCCGTCCTCCGACACCAGGAAGAAGTACGTCCCCCCACGGACACGCTGGGCCCCAATTGTCCGCCTCAGTTTCCAAAGCCAGGAAGGGCCCCCCGCTGAAGTTGCCTCCACCACGCTGATCCCTGAGGGCAGAGACATGCACCAGCACTCGGGTATGCACTCACTGTCCACAGCTGTCTGGATGAGGGCCGCCAGCCGACGCAGTCGGGGAAGTCCGCCCAACCAAGGACTCAGCCTCTGCCTGACTACACTCACTTTGATAAAAGAGGTACTATGTACAGCTACAGAAGGAATGGGCCTCAATTAAAATGGTCTGGGATCCATCCTGAAAAAGTTTAGCTGATCTAGTGGGTCTCACACTAACCAACTATGAGGGGTGTCTGCAAGACCACATTCTACCTTCTCAGGTTATTGCATCCTTTGAGAATATATGCATAACAATCGATCGTTTACTCAAAAAAACAAAAAGGTAAACCACCCCCTCCAAGAGGTTGGTTTGATAACAAGTGTAGACAAGCCCCAGATAATGTTCGCCTCATCTTAAAGTCGACGCCAAAACAAATAGGTCGAATATGTGAAGCAAGATCAACTCATAAGAAAGTATTAAAAGATAGAAAATTGGCTTTTAGGCAAGAAGCTTGGGATAACCTCATAAAAGCTAATGCAACCAATAATAACTTTGGGCCTGATTACAATGTCAGGGGGACTGCCACAGACAGGCCATCGGTGCCGGTCTGCCCGACATCTAGGGCATCCGACCTGATCTGCCCGACATCAGGTCGGAGCACACTGGGTGGGGAGAAAGACCGCCACCGACGACAGGCTCAAGGAGCCCGTCGGGAAAGCGGTCACAGCCTAATCCCCACAATGGAGGCTGTGCCTGCAGAGGCACGCCATAGGGATTAAGATGTCAGGTTCAGACAGCCTTTTGATGGCGAAAGGCTATTGGAAACGGACTTTGGGTGCCCCTAGCAGAGCCCATGTAGGCCTCCGCGATGTGACCTGGGAGCAAATGTGGTGCCCCCCCTAAACATCTAAGCCTTGTGAGCCAGGCACCACATAGTTCCTGGCACACAGTGCGTAGATGTTTAAAAACATGCCATTTCCTACTGCGGCTTGTGCTGCAGCCCTTTTAAAGGCTGCACCACAAGCCGCAATAGAAAACGGGATGTTTCCAACCGCCTGCCTGGCAGTCGTATACTAATCTGGTGGATGGGACCTCCGACTTCCCACTTCCGCTTCGACTTGACTGCCATCCTAATGAGACCCATAATATTTTGGCAAGTTATCAACTCTCCCTTTTCGAAGGACACTTTAGATACTAAACTTAGTTCAGGGGTTAGAGAAGCTGAATGGATAACTAATTTTTCTGCAATTTTTAATAAGGAAAACCCCCAAGAACCGTCAATAGAAGGGGTGCATCTCATGAGCCAGCCTGTAAGTAGTATATAGTGTTAAAACTGAGGAAGAGACCTCTAGCAAAGGCAGCAGGCCCAGATGGGGTCCCCTTAGATATATAAAAAAGAAACTTTGATCTATGAGCACCGCAGTTAACCAACGTTTTAAATTCAGCAAGAACGGGCCTGTTTCCACAAACCTAGTCAGAGTCGATCATAGTACCAATTTTTAAAAGGTGAATAGGGACTATCCTCTTTCCTACCGCCCAATCTCCTTACTTGATTCATCAGTTAAGATACTGTGGAGGGTCTTACTATAGAAACTTGAAGAATGGGCAGATAAAAAAGCCGCTCTTTCGTATATCCAATATGGGTTTAGAAAAAAGGTAGGCACAGAGGAGCAGAGCCTAAACCTAGAGTTGATAATTGGAAAATACACCAAGCCTAAGAAGGGCTTTCTCTACCTGGGGTTCATGGACCTGAGCAGTGCTTTTGACAGTGTTGCCCACTCTAAGCTCTGGAACATCATGATATCTATGGGTGTGGATAATTCTATAATCACTCTGTTACGCCACAGTTATACCAACATGCTTTTGCCCAAGTGCGTTTTACCTCAAATTAAAAATGTTCAAAGCCCTTCAAGATGAGAAGGGGGGGTCCGACAGAAATAGATCCTGGACCCTTTCTTATTTGATTTATATATCAATGGACACTTTTGTTTATTTTATGGCGAACTGCCACTTGAAAACCAATATATCTTTACAATCAATCGTGTTACAATACTTAAGGTGGACACGTTTTCCTATTTAAGTGTTCAATCGTTTGGGTAATTGGAAACACCGTACTATTCGTAAAGAACAACTTATGAAAAAGAACAATGAAGACATTTTTGGGTTCACTACTAAGTTAGGCACTAAACCAATTAGGAAATGTGTGCAATTTATAGAAGCAAACGTGTCTCATTAGCAATTTTTTGAAACTGGTGTTTGGGGATATACAGAGCCTCAAAACCTTCAGCCAACCGAAAACTGCTTTGCCGAGAGGTTGATAGGGGTCCCCAAGAGCACCTTCACCACTTGAGTTCATAAAAAATTATCTTTGCCATACGTGAAGGGTATGATTAAAATACACCCTCTTCTCCTATAACCTTAGCGCCCGATGTAGCGGGCTCTACCAGCCATTAAACGCCCGCTCCAGCAATAAAGGCCTGAGCCGAAGGCGGGGGCCTTTAACAAGGGAGCGGGCCCGTTAATGGCCGGTAGAGCCCGCTACGGAGGGCTCTAAGGCTATTGTAACATTCCGCCCCTAGAAGGCAGAATGTTCTAATTAGTAAAAACAAAGGCCTCCTGGAGCCCAAAGGGGTTTAAATCCCCTCAGGCTCCGAGAGGCATTTGTTCACAGCAACAGCTGTGAATGAAAAAAACATTGCAATGTTGCTCTCCGGGCTTCTACCGGCCAGTAGAAGCCCGGAGCACTCCATTGTCTTCAATGGGGTGCTGATCATTCCAATGTTCTGATATGGCATAAGATCTTGGAATATACCTGAACCAAAGTTATAAAAAGGACATTAATTGCTGATTGCCTCGCTCTTGATAAAATGCCATGAAGATTCCTTGGTTGGCCTATATTATGCTCAAGCGCATAGGTGTATCATTAAATACAACGATCCACGAAGATTCTTCTAATATTCTCAAAATTGATATGAAAATGAAATTAAGATTGGTTTTGCAATTGGAGAGAGACTGTATTGAGTGTGGAAAAGCCACTGTCCTTTACCATGAACCGTTGACTATAACTTCAGATATACAACCTTACCTCGTAGCTGTGACTAATTCATATGATCGTTTCCAATTGACTAGGTTTCGTCTGAATATGATACACCAGTTAGTAGCATTTTCGAGAATGGGTCAAAAGTCAAAAGACCCTGAGGTCTGTCCTTGTGACAATATTTCTTTACTAAATACTAAGCACTTATTTTCTTCTGTAAATTTTACAATCGCCTGCGATCCATTTGTGTGAAGACTCCAGTACAGAATTTAATGCATTGAAGTCCTGCTTTGGTTTTCTTACAAAAATTAGAATCTTCATTCTAATGTGTGGCCTTAATCGATTTTTTAAAGAAATCCCTTCGATTAAGGAAATTGATGAGCTTGGAATTTTTATATGTGTGACAGGATAATATTATTATTTTTAAAACATGGTAAATTCCACGCAATATACATGAAATCAGGTGTTGATAATTTATGCACTTTTTACATAATTTTATTTATGCTTCTATCAATTTTTTATTTGGGAACCAAATAAAGATACATAGAAAGAAAGAATCAAACCAACCTGGGATAGAAAATAAGGAGGGAAAGCAGAGCTGTTCCTGCAAACATATAGAAACAATAAGAAATGCATTCTTTACTGGATGAGTGGTAACATCATGTGCCTTTTACTTCCCTTCCTGTACAAGGGTAACAGTTTGTGATGCTATTTAAACGCTCGATCATCTTTCAAAAATCATGTTTGCTGATAGCTGCAATAATTGTATCTGTTACTAACCAGAATGGAACACTGCAATCCATTTTAAAAAGGGTAAATCTATTTGGAAATGGATACTGTGGTTTACCAAGTGCTAAGTAAGGGATTCACTTAGCTACCAGAGAAGCTCTATGTGTCAGTTTTACTTACAAAATCGTGCAAATATTCAAAATAAACAAATACAGGCAAAGCAGTTACTTGGAACTCCACCCAAGAATCCACCGACCTGCCGTCCGAGTAATATGTCCATACCAGTAACTTCAGCAGTGACCTGCCACAAGAACTTATCCTGTCATCTGTCTACTTGCACCACTCCCCACCCCTGCCTCACCGCACACCGCTCTTACCTGTGTGAGCCGCCACTGCCATTTCAGTGTACAGGTAAATCCTCCATTCTCCACCCTAACAGCTTTCACATGCTTTGCCCATCAGATACTAACCTAAATATTTATCAACTATCCATGGCAATCTAACCCCCAACCCAAGAGTAGATATTCAATTCCTACTTTTCAACATAGGCTCATCACAGTTTTAGAAAATGATTCTTAAAAATTGTTTGGTTGACTTGTGTTTTAAAGGAAATACTTCGGTGGCAGGCATTCAAATACCAAAAAAGTAAATTAATGCAATGGACAAAAAAACTGTTTACTTCTAGCCTGCCCTCGAGTGTGAGCCAAGAGGCTGCTGCTGATCATTTTACATAACTCTAAAACCGGGCCCTATGCCCATAGCATCCACAGATGCATGGATGAAGGAAAATAATAATTTTACAGAAAATGAGGTGCTTCTGAACCCTTTCATTTGATTTTTTTGTGGTGGAAATCTAGCAATTTGAACATTTCTAAGAAGCTAATTTTTAGGGTGACTCCACCAGACACTCACTCAGATTGATTCCAATTAGATTCTTCCTGATAAAAAGCTGGACACAATCAGGTAAACGTCACTAGGGAGAGATGACTCTTTCAAAACACAAGAATGTTTCTGTTGTGACCATCGGGGAAACATCTAATCCACTGCACATCAAAGATCAATCAAACAGTGCCATTTTCACACATCTAAAGAATATCCTTGTTCAGCAAGGGAAAGTTTCTCCGCACACTTTTCAAATTTGATATGCCCAACTGAGTCACGTTGGTGGTCACCTGGCAGGAAGGAGAATCTATGACAGAGTTTTGTGTTGCAACAATTGCTGTTAGACTGTTTCATTAGAATTCTTTTTAACAAATGCATAGCTCATTTGAAATAGGACTTATTACCTCATTCCCATTGCCATGAAAATCCCAACTTGGACAGAAAAAACTGATACAACTCATGAATGCAAACGCTGCACATTGTGAGTTTGTGAATGGAAGACAACATATGGTATTACAATGTTATCCCCATTCCAAGGTCCAAAACTCAGAATGGTGTGGTACTTGTGCACTACTGGACTTGGACCTCTGCGCAGGGTTGCCTCAAACCTTTTGCCTCAACCCCCTCCTGTTTTCTGAACCCATTTTTGTTGGCTTTTGGGACTCTGTGCACGTTACTACTGCTAACCAATGCTAAAGTGCTAGTACTCACACATTAAATATGGTAAAGCTGGCTTACACCTAAATGGCACGTTTAATTTACTTATATGTCCCTAGTATAGTGGTACTATATGTACCCAGGGCCTGTAAATTAAATGCTACTAGTGAGGCTGCAGACCTTATTGTGCCATCCATTTAAGTAGCCCTTTAAAAAATTTCTCAGACCTGCCATTGCAGCCAGTGTGCTGTTTTAAACTGTCACTTGGACCTGGCAAAATAAACCTTTTGCCAGGCCCAAACCTTCTTTTTTAATACATATATGTCACCCCACTGTGGGCCCTAAACAGCTAACGGGGCAGGTTGCTTTGTATTTAAAGGATAGGAAATATGGTTTTAAGTTTTACAGGCCCTGGTAGTGAAAGCGCCTAAATTAGTTCTTCACTACTATAAGGCTAGCTCTCCCATAGAATAACATTGAGTAACCTTATTACATCTAATAAGTGCTAACCTTTGATTAGGAACAGGTATATATATATATATATATTCACTGAAAAAACCATAGGTTTCACACACGTTATAGTTACGAATTAGCATTTAAAAAACCTTGCAAATTCACTTAAAAAACCATAGGTTTCACACATGTTATAGTTAGCTGGACATTTCACTCGTAAAAAACCAATGAAATTCCCCCGTTATAGTTACTGCAGGCAACTATAACTCACGCGACCGCAATCCTCTGCATATGACGTCAGATATTACATCACTGTATTTAGACACTTATTTACCCATGTCTTCTTCCATTAATCTTTAGCTATACATATATTACAAATATTTATTTTTCATAAAGACACATATGTCATCAGTGATGTAATATCTGACATCATCAGCAGAGGATTGCGGTCGCGTGAGTTATAGTTGCCTGCAGTAACTATAAGGGGAATTTCATTGGTTTTTTACGAGTGAAATGTCCAGCTAACTATAACATGTGTGAAACCTATGGTTTTTTAAGTGAATTTGCAAGGTTTTTTAAATGCTAATTCGTAACTATAACGTGTGTGAAACCTATGTTTTTTTCAGTGAATTTGTACGGTTTTTTAAATGCTAAGTTACGTATTTATTATTTTTTATTTTTTTCAGGTTTCTCACCGTGCGCGCACCGTGAATTTATTTATTTTTATTTTAAATCGCGAGGTGCGCGCACCCTGCGCGTACGGTGCGCTTTGCGCACCCTGCGCGCGCTGTGGGCGCTCGGTGCACTTTGCGCACCGAGCACCCACGGTACGCAGTGCGTGCCGTGCGCGCAGGGAGCGCGCACCTCGCGATTTAAAAAAATAAATAAAAATTGTTTTTTACTCCCATGGGGGTCCTTCTGTGACCCCCTGACCAAGGCTAGGGAGTCAGGAACTGTCCACTCTGCCCCCTTTTCACGTTCTCCACCTTTTTTTCACCCCCTCAGACTGCGAGAGACAAAATGGCGGCCGACACTTCCTGGTTTCGACCGATTCGAATGTTTACCGACATCTAACAACCAATCAGAATTGCGCTCGCGCACGGCAGGGTGCGCGCACGGTGCGCGCGTATAGATATTGATATGCTTTTAAATGCTATTTTCTCAGGAAATACTGAACAGATTTACACCAGACCTGCAAAAGGCACTTCCTTGACCTTATGGCTACCTCTCTGCCAAATTTCAAGTAATTCTGTTCGGCCGTTCGGGCAGTAGCTGTGTCTAAAGGTCCTATGGAAAAATGCATGGGGCAAACGCGTTTTGGGACCCCCCTTTTTTCTCGGCCCCCGCTTGACGAATCCCCCCAAGACTTTCAGGGTAGGAGCTATATATATATATTATCTACTGGCGGTCGCCAGTAGATAGTTATAGTTACAACCTAGTTTCCATAGGAAATCTCAAAATTCTATTTTGAATAACTTTGGCGCCGGTTGACGAAACCTCGCGAAATTTTCAAAACTAATGGGGCGCTCCGCTCAGCTCCTACCCTGAAAGTCTTGGTGGGATTCGTCAAGCGGGGGCCGAGAAAAAAGGGGGGTCCCAAAACGCGTTTTCCCCATGCATTTTCCCATAGGACCTTTAGTCGAAGGTACAGCCCGAACGGCTGAACAGAATTACTTGAAATTTGGCAGAGAGTTAGTCCTCAGGTCAGGGATGTGCCTTTTGCATATATGGAGTCAATCTGTTCAGTAGTTCCTGAGAAAATTGCAGTTAAAAGCACATACATATCTATAGCCGCGCACCGCGCGCGCACCCTAACGTGCGCGAGCGTAATTCTGATTGGTTGTTACATGTCAGTCAACGTTCGAATCGGTCGAAATCAGGAAGTGTAGGCCGCCATTTTGTTTGTTTTCAGTGCGAGAGTGGAAAAGGAAGGTTGGCGAACGTGAAAAGGGGGCAGGGTAGAGAGTTCCTGACCCCCTAGCCTTTGTCAGGTGGTCCCTTAAGGACCCCGAAGGCAGAAAAAAACCTTTAAAAAAAATTTTTTTTAAATCGCGGGGGTGCGCACACGGTGAAAAACCATAAAAAAAAAATCAAAAATTTTAATACGTAGTTTATTGAAAAATAAATATATAAAAAAAAAATATTACATACATAACTTAGCATTTCAAAAACCGTACAAATTCACTGAAAAAACCATAGGTTTCACACACGTTATAGTTAGGAATTAGCATTTAAAAAACCTTGCAAATTCACTTAAAAAACCATAGGTTTCACACATGTTATAGTTAGGTGGATATTTCACTCGTAAAAAACCAATGAAATTCCCCCGTTATAGTTAGTTCAGATAACTATAACTCGCGCGACCGCCACTCTATCACAAGGATGATGTCATCAGTGATGTCAAGAGTGATGCCACTGACCATGTCATGAGTGATGTAATATGTGACGTCATGAGCAGAGGATTGCGGGCGCGCGAGTTATAGTTATCTGAACTAACTATAACGGGGGAATTTCATTGTTTTTTTTACGAGTGAAATATCCACCTAACTATAACATGTGTGAAACCTATGGTTTTTTAAGTGAATTTGCAAGGTTTTTTAAATGCTAATTCCTAACTATAACGTGTGTGAAACCTATGGTTTTTTCAGTGATATATATATATATATATATATATATATAATGTTTGGGCTCAAATGTATTGTAATTTAAATAACCTGTAATGGTATTTTTTTAAATACTTTATTACATTTCTTGAAAACAAAACCTATTAAAAAAACAGGACATTGACACGTCATGCTGCAAGACAGGCAAATCGTAAAGAGCTTGCGATGTCCCTCTCCTTTTGACAGGGTCGCTACGAGCAGAAATCCTCTTGAATGATAAAGTCGGATTTTAGATTACAATTCAGACAAAACACTTTTAGAAAGTTGCCATTTTACTGCCTTGAACTTTCTGAGGTCTTCTATGAGTTTCCAGCTGCCTGGCCTGTTAATTGCTCCCCCATCAGGAAGAAGTATTGGGCCCAGACAATGAACAATAGGTCATGGGTGTAGCTGACAGAGGGCCATCCTGCTATGATGTGACGGCTGAAGCTATTCCCTGTCCCACTTATATTTCAAAACAGCTGCCTCAACAAGCTCAAAATAAACTTGACACCAGGCTTTTGTCACCCCATACCATCTGTGGGGGTATAACTCCAGAAATTTCTGCCACTTCAAAGCTGGTACCAGGTATAAATAGTGGACCCTCAGACCAACTCTTCAGTGCACTCCTGGATCTGCGGAAGAGTACAGAAGTACTGCCTTGTACTCCAGAGGACTGCCATGCTTCTTGAGGCCTACCTTTTTTTTCTCAAAGGACTGCCCTGCTGCTACTAGAGGACTGCCCTGCTGCTTGAGACTTGCCTTGTTTTTCAGAGGGCTGCCCTGCTGCTTAAGGACCGCCATTCTGCTTGAAGGAGAAAGGACCATCTCTATGAACTCACAACTATCAGTGATTTCAAGGGTCCGTTGGCTGACATCCTGTTTTGAACCACAGGGACACAACAAGCTACAGAGGCATCCATGTAACTGCCCAGATGACATGCTGCAACTGGCCCTGCCTGGACCTGCAACTAGACCTGCCTGAACTACCAACTGGACCTGTCTAAGCCCTGCTGACCTCTGCTGGAGTGAATTCCTGATCCCCAAGATGAGGTCTCCAGGTCCTGGACCTTTCTTCGCTGGCATAAGTTGAGCTCCTCCTGTGAAAGTCCGACAGCTTTAACTCTGCACGCCAGACTTTGAGAAGTTAACTTTTTCAGCAGGACTAACCCGTCCCTATATTAGCCCGCATTCTATCTCAGTCAGCCTGGACTTTTGACTTTGTCCTGGTCTAGTGCGACCAGATACCAAGAGTTAGCACCTTCTGCTTCTTGGCACTATTTTTACTCAAACCCTTAAAATTGCATATCTCTATTTGGAACGATTGGATGTTTGCCCTTTTGGTCTCACTGTATTTATTACATTTTATATTACTTTTCTAAACTGGTTTGGGATTTTTATTCTGTTTATGTGGTGCATAAATACTTAACACAGTGTGTCTAAGTTAAGCCTGACTGCTTTTATGCCAAGTTACTAGAGGGATAGGCACAGGTTAATTTAGTGACTTTTGTGGGTCACCCTGACAAGGATTGTGGTTGTTGCTTGAGAAGGGTTTTCACTCCCCTCAATCAAAAACCCAATTTCTCACAAGCACCAAGTACTATCTTTATTTAGAGGATGCACAGTTGCCTTCAGAGTTTGCACAACAGTCAACATGAGGTCTTTAGATGTTTACGCATAATGAGGGCCACTGGTAACAAAATTATTTTTTGGCAGGGATGTTTTCTATCTAAATTTAAATTTGCCATCCTACCCACATACTTCCCTATCTGCTGCAAATTTAACAAAAAAACATTGTTTCTAGCTAAACAGATCAAAAGTTATAAAAACTGTTGCACACAGGGAACAAAGACATGCCTGACACTATATAAAACTTCATAACACACAAAAAAAGAAGAGGGGGGAGAGGTTACATTCCCACCCTGGCCTTCCCAGTCACAATCCATATCACAAAATAAAGAGGTAGAAAAGCTACTTCCAGTGGTGGCACGTGATCAGTGAGTAAAAACTGCCCTCACTCACAAGTTTGTGACATGATTCATCATCAGGCTTGCTAACTGACACCCCTGCGCAGATCAACGCCTGGGGTGGAGCAAAAGGGAGGGGAAGACAATACAAACATAAAGTTGTGGGATTACCAAAGTGAAGTGCAGTTTGTGAAAGTTAATACTAGCTCGAGTGTGTCCCTAATTCTAAATGTATTCCTGGGCCACCTGGTCAAGGTTAAAAACGTAAAGGATGGTGGTGATGGGAACAAATTAGGATACCTTGACCCCTCTTTACTGCGAAGGTGTCGACATGTTTCTGCTGTTTCAATTGCGCCCACAGTTTTGGGTCACTCCAGAATTCATCAGGACCTTCAGGATACCAGAACACAGGACCCTGTCATCCTTAGTTAGGATCCTTCCAAACTCGGGTTATTATAAATCACACTCTTGTTCAAAATCTGTAAAGAGTGGGGAACTTCAATCAGATACACTTGCTCTAAAAAGGTACATTTGTAAGGGCAAGGACCATTCCATGGTAGTACATCTCCTTATATCTCACTCAACAGGCGTGCAACAACACTGTGTCGAGCCCCATGTTATTTCACTTTTGAGCTCTTATTATCCATATCTGAAAATGTAATTATGGGGTAATTTCCATTACATTCAACAGCAGGTGTCCATCACTTTTATTCCTAAAGCGCGTGCAAACCACGTGTCTATTAAGGCAGGGAAAAAAACTCTTGCACTCACTGAGTTCCATTAAACGTTATGCTTGAACGAGCAAGGGAGTGGGAGTGGCTCCCTGTAGTCACACACTACACAGAGATAATAACATGTACATGTTTGGTTAGGTAGTGGGCAGCCCCACACTCGTTTTTTCAAGGATTTCAATAACGATTGTAATACCATTTACCGTAATGTTTATATTCTTAGAACTGTAGGACCAAGAGCTGATTTAGGGCAGTCTCTTCCTACTATTATAGCTAGCGTCATGCCCCTGTGAGCATGTCCCGTGTTAGCGTCATATGCACAACCCCCCTCGAGGCACTCATACATTTTATGGAGCCCCAGTGTTTAAATCCTCAGTGGTTCATTATAGGTGTATTCTGTATTCCTCGATGTGTTCAGCACCACGTAAATAACGCGATTTGCTTGACTATCCTGATGCATGTTTAACACATGGGTACGATACTAATGGACAGTGCGTTCATGGTATACATGAACCACAGTTTGTTTGGGGGATTGTTCTAGTTGTCTTTTATTCTTTTTTTTCTTTTCATTTATGTTACCTTCCTACGCTCGAGGTGTAGTTGAAACAAAGTCCTGCTCCACCCCAGGCGTTGGTCTGCGCAGGGGTGTCAGTTAGCAAGCCCGATGATGAAGAATGACACACACTTGTGAGTGAGGGCAGTTTTTACTCACTGAGCATGTGCCACCATCGGAAGTAGCTTTCCTACCTCTTTATTGTGTGATATACTTTATAAAATTTAACAAGTCACCTTCAGCTGCTGACTCCTGTAACCAGTGATAATACTGCTCGGATGCAATAATCATACCCATTTGTTTGACTAAAGCAAGAACCTCTGTTTGAGGCAGGAAAATAAAGCTTTAAATCCTAGTTCACATCTCAGACTAGGTTGTCAACAATTTTGTATGTCCCATGACTTGAAACCTGAAGTGCCTCCTAGTGAAACACATACATAATACCAAATTTTCTGCAAAGATGTATATTTATGGAAGTAGGTGCAACATAATAGCCATATAAATTGCCTTTGCAATTTCCATAATATAGTCTGCTGCATAATTTAACCCTCATGGTTACTTTTTACAGTAGGGCTTGTGTATAAACACGCATTACCACTCGATTAGTATAAACAGCAATCTGGTTGGCTTAATTTCACTATAAAAGTGACACTCAAACTAATCCTCAGCTGTTCCTGAAGGGTACCTTTCACTACAGTGTAATGTAGGCAAACGTGTGTAAACCTTGACTTCAGATCAGGGCAGTCTTACTGCCTACTTCAACAATCACTGGCAAAGCCAATGGGCCTAGTTTTTGGGACCTATTGGCTTTGCCAATGCATTTTATTCAAGCTCCACAGCATCAGACGGCAAAAAGTAAAAAATAAATTAAAAGGCACAATGACGTTGCTTCATTAGATGGAAAACAGTCCCGTTCAGAGAAAGCAGAGGTGGGAGGGTCGGTGAGGAATCTGTAGGTAGACATAAAACCACTAGGTAGATCGTTCCCAAAGGTATGTAACTTGTTTTTCTGATGGATGCTTCTAACCTCAGATTCCTCACCTTGTAAGTAGATACCATCAGAGTATCTCCTGAGAACAGAGAAGGCAAGATGCCCCTCTCGACAGACCTGACTGTCAAAGCAGCAGTGCTTCTTGAAGTATGTACAGACAGCCATGTAGCTCCCTTGACAAATTCTAGGACAGGCACTCTGTGTGCCAGAACAGTGGAAGCAGCTTTGGCTCTGGTGGAACGAGCCAGTAAATGTTCTGGAGTTTGCATATTAGCTACTGCATTGCAGATCTAAATGCAAAGAACAATCCATGAGAAGATGGTCCGTTTTTGCAATGCCTTGCACTTCTTCACCCATGACAACCCCACAAAGAACTGATCATCCATCCAATGTTTGTTGGTGCCACCTACATAAAGGTTTAGTGCTCTCTTAGGGTCCATATTATGGAATCTCTCTTCCGCCTTAGAGGGATGAGGTTGAGCAAGGAATGCCGAAAGGGTAATAGCCTGCCCGACATGAAACAGAGTGACCTCTTGCAGCTGAAAGAAGGTTTGGGTCCTTAACACCAACTTATCTGGGAAGAATGTATATAGGGGTGATTGACGGAAAGAGCCTGCAGCCCGCTCACATACATAGCTGATATTATGGCAATGAAAAAGTCAGTTTTGAAAAGTCAAATGTATTAATGGACAAACTTGCAGAGGCTCAAAAGGGGTGCACATAAAAAAGTGAGAACTCAATTCAAACCCAATTATCACAAAGGGTTTTGACGGAAATACATTTTGCAAACCTTTAAAAAATCTCATCACAACAGGTAACTAAATAAAGAGGGATGATCCGGCAACCGCAAATAAGCCAAAAGACCCAGGAAATAGTCATCAACAGTGCTCAAAGCAAGTCCTTGCTGGCCAAGAACAAAATAAACAAAACTTCAGACAATTTGGTTTGCAGTTTATCAATGTGTGTGTACAACATTGTTGTAGATGGACCCCTCACCTCCAAGATGACTTCAACAACTTCAGAAGAAAAGTAAAAGGAGGACAACTACTACAGCTTAATCTACAAGCAGGAAGATGCAGACAATGCAGGCCCAGGTGCAGCACCCTGCCCTCCTGCTGCAGCAGAACATTATCCCGAAGTGGCAGCTTGATTATAGGACATATGCTCATGCCAGGAGTTCAAAGTACCACAAACTTCTGACCTAATCCACTGCCATTAGGATAACTTGGGCCCAGTCATTCCAGATCTTCCTTACAGCTCATGACAGGAGAGGCAGCAGTGAGAAGGCATAAAGGATTACCGAGCTCCACTCTAGGCGGACTGCTTCTCTGAGAGACAGCCTTCTTGGAAACTCCAACGCACAACAGTGCTGACATTGTACGTGCTTGGTGGTGGTGAAAATATCAAGCCAGGGTTCTCTCCACTGATGGAAGATGCACTGCACTTCTCTGGGTGTAACTACCATTCGTGACCTGTTAAGCATTCATGGCTGAGTTTGTCCACCCTTGCGTTTAAAGATCCCGCCAGGTGGTTCACCAGAAGAGAAATTCCCTGGTGGTCCAGTCACTTCTAGATGTTTAGAGCTTCCTGCCACAAAACCGAAGACCTTCTCTGCCCTGCATGGTGCAGTGCCACATAGCCTTCAGCTTCCTCCAAAGACCAGAGGCCTCTGACATTTGCCTCTGCCAGATGGCCTCCCCAATCCAGAAGTGGTGCATCAGTCACCACTGTCAAATCTGGGTAGGGTAAGGGGAGGGGTCTGCCACTGACCCAATCACAACCCAGCAGCTACCAGAATGCAGGAGGCCAATAATCCCAGTAGCCTCAGAGAAATCCAAAGTCAGATCCAGACAAAGGCTGAAACATCAGAATATCCAAATTTCCTGGGCTCTCTGCTACGGGGAGAGGAACAAAACATTAGCGTATCCAGTATGGCTCCGATAAATTGGGCATCTGTGAAGGAGTGTGATTTTGGCACATTGACAGTTAACTGCAATGATATGAGGAAGTTCGCCATCGTCTGGTGGTGGTTGATGAGGGCCTGGGACGAGCCCTCCTTCAACAGCCAGTCATCAAGGTAGGGGAAGACTGGTAGCTGCAACCTCCAAAGGCGTGCTGCACCCACCACCATTACTTTTGTCAACACCCGACGGGCACTAGTAAGGCCAAAATAAAGCACTGCAAACCAAAATTGCTCCTGGTCCTCTATGAACTACAGATAGCGCCAGTGGGTTGCATGCTGGGGATGTGGAAATAAGCATCCTACAGTTCCAAACCTCCAGCCACTCTCCAGGCAGACTGCCATGAGCATCTTGAATTTGTCATTAATCAGGAGGGATTTGAGAGGGTGGAGATCCTTACACTGGTTAAGGGCTGAATCAGCTTTTTGCTAAAAACGCAGGCCAGCGAACTGCATGTTCATTAAAGATGCCTGGACATCCCCTGAGAAGCCCATAGACTTCTTCAGGAATAGAACCAAAGTGACACACTTGTTCGAGTAGCCCGACCTAAACAGTCAGTTGTGTTCAAGTTACAGAGAATGATGAGATTTGCTGGGTTACATCCATTCTAAAAAGCCTGGTTGAGGGACACCTCCAAGTTGTCCATGACAGCTGACAACATTCAGGCCACTGTGTCCCATAAGGCATGCGAATAGCGACCTAAGAGGGAGCTGGTGTTGACAGATCTTAATACAAGGCTTGCAAACAAGAACATATGTTTCCCAAAGGTTTTGATGCGTTTTGACTAACAATTAGGTGGAGTGGTGGGGAAGGCGTTGGGATCAACCTTACTTGCGGATGCCTGTACCACCGAGCTCTCAGGTGTAAGGTTTTTGTGTAGGTCAGGGGTTTCCTGGTGTTGGCCTATAGCAACAAGAAATGTGTCTGTTTACCGGAGATCCAGAGCAGGGTTTTGCCCATATGTCCAAAAGAGTGTCTGTGAGGGCCTCTGAGGGGAAAGAGAGGTTCTGTAGGTTCCTGGACTGGAGGAAGAACCTCTTTGAGGACATTAGTCTTCACTTCCAGGGTGATGCTGTTGTGAAATGTTTTCTGATTCTAAGGAAGATAATTATCTATTTTAGTCCTGAAGAAGGTGAGTTTTATTAGATCTTCTCTACCGAAATGCGTTGACAAAATATTTCTAACATTATTTATGGCCACTGACCACTTTTACATGCGAATTAAGTTTCAGACATGCTCTTGTTGGGCCTGCTCCCCTCTCTGAAATGTGTCAGGGGCAAGCTGGCGAGGGTGGCACTGCTTATTGCCAAGCGCAGAGTGGCGATGGTGTGGGGCGGCGGGCAGAGTCCTACAGTTGAACAATGGCTCAGGGATCTGACGTACTGTAGGGAGAATTTAGTGTTATACGCAGAGGAGCTGCCAGTGACTCCCCGGCCGAATGAGATATGGGAACCTTTATTGACCTAACTGCTTTCCGCTGCGCAGCCGGTTACCCATGACATCGAGGCTGTGTAAATACCACTTAGTACAAGTGAATGAGGAGTGAGACATATGTGACTGTACTGTTAAGACCAGGATCTACCTTTTATGTATGTACCTTCCAGCCACGATTTGCTTGATGGTAATGTCTTTGTTTCACATTTACATAATTTGCAAATTCTACAGTTGTATACTGTATGAGTCATTATGAAACTCAATTTAAAAAAAAAGTTTCAGACATGCTCAGAGACATAAAGTAGATGTGTACACATTAAAAGACACATTGATGGTCTGATTCGATTCTTCCTATTCGTGTTATGCTTTCTATGTAATTATTTGGTTGCATGTACCAAGTTTTGTCCATTATTATATGTATTATCTTTCTATCGGAATGAAGTCATATATATTTTTCTAGCACTTTGGCATTCATATTTGCTATTCTTCTGATTAGGAGTATTATTGTGTGAGTCAGGGTGACTGAGCGTATGAGTATTTGTGATCTTGGTTTTGATCCTGCACTGAGGAGAGCTGACTGTGGTCAGGTTTGGATAACCCTGGCCTCTGCCGTGAGGGAAGAGCAAGGTATCTTAATCAGAGAGGTTGCAGAATGGATGCCCCCGAGACGAGGCCTAAGTTGAGCTTGAGACAAGTTTGAGTCGGAGAGCAGAATGGGAAGAGCCTCCTTCGGTACCAGCAGCATCAGCATCAGTGTTGATTCAAAAGGAACAGGAGCAGGGGATGCAGCAGGACCGAAGTCAACACTGGGGTCAATTCAGAACATGAAGCAGGTTCAGAGGTCACTGGTGGTGCTGAGGGTAGAACCAAAGGATGAAGCCATACTGGAGGTCCTTCAGGTCCAGAGGTAATAGGTAAAGTACTGAAGATATGCAGCATGGCTTCAAGATAGGTCCGACAGACCCACAAATGTGGGGTGCACTAGAAAAACTTTTACCAAAGTAGAAGGGGTAGCTCCGGATCTGCAGATGAAGGTGCAGAAAGAAAGGGAATGACGTCAGCGTGCATGGGTGGGGCTTATATGCAGATTTGCTCTGACAGTTTTCCACTGTATTTTGGTTGTTTCTCTGTTGTCCCCCCTTCTGCTGTTTTCCTGATCCTGCCCTCCCGCTTCGTGCCTCCCTGCCAGCCCCTCCTACCTCCCAGGACCACTTATGGTGGCTGCAGGGCAGCTACAGTGAGCAGCCCTGGACGTCTTGGGTCAGCATTCTGCTCCCATGCTGCTGCCATAGCTCGTTTGTATTTGTGACTCTACCATAGTCCTCAATTTCAATATACTGCAGCTGCTGTTCTGTTTACTTCATTACTTGTTTTCTGCTTCATTGTTTTTGTTTGTTTTCTGCTGCATTGTATTTTATTTTCCGCTGTATTTTGGTTGTTTCTCTGCTGTTTTCGCTGCCCTGCTGTTTTTCCGCAGCTTGCCTCCCTGTCAGCCCCTCCGATCTCCCAGGGCTACTTATAGAGGCCGTAGCATGGACGCGCGCAGCAGACGTACTGAGAGCGTGCCCAAGGCAAGCCAGTCTGCGCCTGCTCGCTTCTGGGCTGCGTTCATATGCAGGAACCCTGGTTCATCCACCATACTCAGATACACCACAGCAGACCTCCGAGCCCTGGATTCTGGGCACATCGACAACTGCTGCCACACATCTCCACACCACCAGAGGACCATTCTCCACCACCACTGCCACTCCACCTGCAATACCGAAGCAAAAAGCAACGCCGGACACACCGCAAACACAACTGTGCCCACTACACCGACCATGACCAACACTGCACAAATCCAGTGCACTCCACTCAATGCACGATCGCTAGGCAAACAGGCCACCGAGATCTGGGACACAAGCTCATCAC
Organism: Triturus cristatus; assembly: GCF_964204655.1. Lineage (NCBI taxonomy): Eukaryota > Metazoa > Chordata > Amphibia > Caudata > Salamandridae > Triturus > Triturus cristatus. Next base: position 498,439,477 of record NC_140588.1, read on the forward strand.
TCAACCCAGGCGGCATCTTCCTCATAGAGACCTGGCTGAACCCTGCCTCCACACCGGACATTGCCATCGCCACCCCAATGAATACAATTTAACACACAGGGTCCAAACCAACAAACAGGGAGGTGGAATTGACATCATCTACAAGGACACCATCTGCGGCATGACCTCCTCAGACGACTCAACATTGAAGATGGAGCATCTCAACTTCCAACTTCACATGCACGGAAAAAGAACCATCAGAGGCACCCTCGCCTACAGATCACCAGGACCATGCCCCAGCTTCTGCAATGCCATCCCTGACCGCATCGCCCCAATCACCAACCACTCCCAGTACTACATCTTCTTAGGGGATCTTAACTTCCACCTCCGACCCCAGCGACACCAACATAACTGACCTGGAAAGCATGAGCAATATCAGCCTCAAGCAATTTGTCACTGACCCTACACAGATCGCAGGATACACGCTTGACCACAGTGACAGAGTCAAGTACAACCATGTCTCACAGCTTACCTGGACCGACCACTACATCACCCACTTCACCATCTCCGGATCTACCAACACAGGCACCATACCTCCATCTCCACACGTAGAAACTGGAAAAAGATTTCAGAAGACTAGTGGAACAACTCTCTCAACTCCCACCTCCCAGACACAACATCCAACCCAGAACCGGTCGCAAAGAACTTCTCCCAGCGGATGACAAAATGCACCAACACAATTGCCGCGGCCAAGCCAGTCAAATCCTAAGGACCTGCGAGAAGAGCCAGCTGGTTCACCAAGGAGCTGAAATCCACCAAATGCAACTGTTGGCAACTAGAGAAGTGGCACACCAGGAAAAAGACAGGATACCATACCACCTTCAAGACAGCACTCAACCATCACCACCACCTCCTGAAAGAAACTAAGAAAAACACCCATGCAGACTGCATAGAAGCCAGCACAAACCTCAGCAAAGAGGTCTTCATCATCGTGAAGAAGTTCTCCAACCCCGCAGCTGCTGAAAACGACATCACTTCCTCTCAAGAATTGTGCGACAACCTGGCAGACTTCTTCCATGACAAGATCGCAGCCATCTACAAATACTTCAAACAACAACCCCCCCTGCCGACAGCATCAGCCTGCTAACACCCATGAACACAAACCCGAACACCTGCTCACCCACTGGGACCCTCTCACAACTCAAGCCACAACATCCACCATGAACTCCTTGCATTCTGGAGTACTCACGAACCCCTGACCCCACCACATCTTCAACCTCAGGAACAAGACGATTGGGGACGAGCTCAAGAAAGTCCTGAACACCTCCATCACCTCGGCCTCCTACCCGAGGACTGGAAACACGCTGAAGTGAGGTCCCTCCTGAAGAAACTTTCTACCGACCCAGCAGAACCATAGAACTACAGACCTATCTCCTTGCTCCTCTTCCCAGCGAAGGTTCTCGCGAAGCTATTCAACCAGCAACTCAATGAAAACCAGGAACAAAACAACCTCCTGGATCCCAATCAATCCAGATTACAAGCCAACCACAGCACCGAGACAGCCCTGATCGCAGCCACCGACGACATCAGGGCCCACCTGGCCCATGGCGAAACGGCAGCCCTCATCTTTCTAGGCCTGTCAATTGCCTTCAACACCTTCTCCCATCACATCTTGATCAACAGACTCCACCACATTGGAATCCAGGGAGACGCCCTTGAATGGATCGTCCCATACCTCACAGGAAGAACCCAGAAAATCCATCTCTCACCGTTAACCTCGAAACCCAAGAAGATCATCTGGGGCATCCCCCAAGGATCATCCCTCAGCCCCACCCTCTTCAACATGTACATGCCCCCCTCCCCCGGCCAACACCATCAGATCGTAAGGACTCAACATAATCTCTTACGCCGACGACACCCAGCTTATCCCTTTTGCTGTCAGAAGACCCCTCCACCACCAAAGCCAACTTCCACAGATGTATGTTGAACATCGTCAACTGAATGAAGGACAACTGTCGCAATCTGACACAGACAAGACAGAAGTCCTCAACGATGCTGGTGGGCTGCTGAACTTAGCCCATCCACCGCCTGACAGATCATGCCCACAACCGCTGCATCTTCTTGGACAGCAAGCTATCTATGAAGAAACATGTAAATGCTGTCTCATCTGCCTGCTTCCACACACTACGCATGCTCCACAAGATCTGCAGGTGGCTCCCAGTCAGCACCAAAAATACCATCATGCAGGCCCTATTTCCAGAAGGCTGGATGAAGGGAACATACTCTACGTAAGAATCACCACACGCCTCCTGAAGAGACTAGAGAAAATATCAAACTCAGCAGCAAGACTCATCCTCGACCTTCAAAGAGCAAGAAACTCCAGCGCCTTTTTACTATCAGAGGTGGTTTGCTGCATTTTATAAATGCTTGAATGATTGACTTCTGGTGCTGAAAGACATTGGCATGAAGCCGCACAATGCCACCTATGGTGTGCAGGAGAAATGCTTTAAAGTTTCCAGATCTAGCCTGACGACTGTGGACTATTCACAAGGTGAGTTATCTGCTGTTAGAAGTATCCATCAGAATTGAGAATTTCTTACAGATGGGTTAGGAAAGAGCATCATTTCTTTTATGGTATTTCATGAGCCCAAATAATCATAAGTCAGATCTACTGACTACTCTTTCAAATAAGTGTGATCCTGACTCAATATTTCCAAATAGAGTTCTTATTGTTTTAGATGCTGGATACATATCCTTACTAGAGACCTCAAGAATAAACAGAAGACAGGTATTGCAAAGTTTAGTCAAATCATAGTTCTTAATATTTAAAAGGAAATTAAGTATCTGCCATTTAGCAATTAGATCCCAAGAGCATACTTACTGCTCTACGCTAATAACATGTAAAACTGTTAAACCAGGGAGGGATAGGGCTTTTTTCATTACTATACTTTTTATTTCAGAGTACTTTTATCACCCATCCAACATTAAATCATCTAATAACATTTGTACAATTTGACCAGCTATTACTTTCAAATGTAAACTAGATGTAAAACACCTATACATTTTGACAAACCAAGATAATGCTACCAAGGTGTTGTAGATCTTTGTCTTTCCTTCAAAGTGACTTCCAGGAAACACTGGAGGTGAAAGTTATCAGCATATATTGCTATTCCTTAATAACCCACAATGTCATACCTGCTAGCCATGTAGAGAATTTATTAACTTCTTGGTCAACACAGATCTCTTATTTTATCATGGTTTATTTGCCAGCTATTAATGTCACAATATGCTTTCATGCATTCATTTTCCACTGTAGTCTATTTGATTTTGATCCCATAAAACAACATCATCAGCAAATAAAAGGAAACCAATGGGAACTCCCAGCTTTTAGAGAAGATTTCCCCAATATTGCTGGCAAATCGGCCAAAAATACAAACAAAGCAGAAAAGGGACAGGGCATAGCCTTCTTTCTACCTGTATCTAATTGGTATTTCATCAGTTACTTTCACTTTTAACAAACTTTCCATTTGTCTGAATCTTACAATTGTGTGATTGCTAAAAGCCCGGATGAATGTCCCAACATAGAAGTTTGGACCATAGTTGTAATTGATCTATAGGACCAAAAGCTGTATTGAAGACTACAAGACAGCACTATGGGGGTTTCATGGCCACAATGAATGCCTGAGTTATAGTCCATAATACAAAACAAAAGTCCATTCTGGATGTACCAAATTGAAAGTGAGCTTGTTCCAAAGAGATCAAACATTTTTTAGTGGGCCAGTTATTTAACCCCACCCCCTGGGAAAAAAAAGACATTTATCATTTTTGGGCCATATTTATTAAAGACATGCAGCAATGACATGCTTGATGTTATTTAGTAACATTTTTGTAAAAGGTGTCATTATTGCATCTTTCTAGGAATCGGGAAATATTCTATACAGACAATTCATCTGTAGGTGGAGACATGTTGTGCTCACCACTCTGATTTTCTCCTAAAAACACATGCAGGGAGACGATCAGGGCTAGATGCTGTACAGAGGTTCATTAAACTAAGTGTTTTAATGATCACTTCCATGGTTATCGCCTTCGGAGCTCCTTGTCAAAGCTATGAGGAACTGTCTGCCTAGGGGACTCCAGGGTCCCATAAACCGACAGAAGGTATTCCGAACAAGACGATTCGGACACAATAACGATTGAAACAATGATATTTAATTTACACCAGAATTGACGAGGGTCCCCTGACTGAATAATGTTTAGCACCTCTTCCTGTTTTTGCAGTAGAAGCCACTTTTTGTTCATTTATCATATGACAATAATGCTTGGTTTTCTCCTTGAAAGGTCTTGGAATGTGTCCAAAATATATAAGAAAACTGGCCTTTAATTTAAGGAGCAACAATCATATTGCTTCAGGGTTCACCTCACCGCAGTGGTTACCAGTGAATATGTGCATTAGCTTTAATTTTAGTTAGCAGGTTCAAATGTATACAAGGACTGCCCCTGTATATTCACAGGACAAAAATCATATATGTACTCTAATTAGGATCAAGCAATTGAGGCCTTCCAAAAGTTCAATCAACCAAACTTCGATGGAATGGAGATTGTGGATTTCCTGTCATAGTCCAAGTATGTAGAACTCTTTGCCCATAAACATCAGGAAAAAACATGTTATTGGCCTCCACAAAAGATTAGAAACCAAACCCACACTTTCACAGCATGAATGTCCCATCTTATTTTTGTCAAGGTACCTCACCTGAGGCTACTTAATCTTTACTGATTAAGCTTCTAGACACACGTAAGTTTCTGGTATGTCTCTAATAAATAAAGGATAACTAAGTAAAACAAATAGGCACTAAACAACGGGGGTGAGGGAGTGGATCCAAGTAAAACACCACAGGTCTCAGTTTGCTTTGAGGAGTTTTTCTCAGAGTCTGCCAAAGATATGCAGCATGGTCTCAAGAAAGGTCTCAACCTGCAGCGACAGACCCACAAATTTGGGGCGCATTGGAAACAAGCATTGGCATAGCCAACAAGTCTCGCCTTTGGGAGCTTATAAGTATTTAATTATGCAACACAATATTCTTGGTGCAACATCAACAGTTGCATGGCTAAACACATAAGGTCCCAAAGGCGAGACCTATTGGCTATGCCAATGCTTGTTTAGGCAAGGTGGCATGGTGACTGTATCACTGCTTAAAAGCTTCTGAGAAGCAGCTGTGTTTGCATGAGTAGGCAGGAGGGGTAAGGGTTTGAAACTCTGCAAACAGGGGCCCTATGCAGTTTTATTGTGCTCACTGTCACACAGGGGTCAGGGTTTGGTGCTTGATGTCGAGAGAAGAACCAGCAGAAAAAGCAACATCGTTAGGGGCAGAAAAAAAAATAGTGTGATTGCTTAGACACCGAACCCTGGAGTGTGCAAGAGCTCTTCTAACTCGACTAATATTGTATGTAAATATGCAATCTAAGAAAAAATATGTTGCTAAATCTAGCATACTTTAGTTCATTACGATAAAATCCATAATGCAATTGTTTCTCTTCATGTTATTTTATTATGTCTTTTCAACTCACGGCATATACTACAGACTATTTCCTCTTTTGAGTTACCTAAGAAAATTAAACGCATTGCAGAAAAAAAAAAAATTAACTCTAAATTCAGTCTGACGACAGCCCTACTTAAAGTGATGTATTAAAAAAGAAATACTTTGTATGAGTAAAAAAGAAAAAAGTGGGGCTGTTCAAATGTTAATTTGGGCATAAAAGCGTGGAATGCCAAGATTCTAAAAAGAGCCAACTGAAAGCGCCTTTTAAACATGAAGAAAAACAAGCACGAAAGTGAAAGCTCATTGAGGCACGCAAGGCCTAATGAGCCTTGACAGAAACCCACATGGCGGCTGTGTGCGTGCACGCTTGCGTGAACGCAAGCGCTAGGCCACCAAAAGCCTGTGGCAGCACTTTGATAACCCACACACTAAATTTCTCGCAGAGCAGCGCATGCGCTGGCTCAGCGAGACCTAAAATCTTCTTTACATCGGCCAAACAACACAGTTGGTAAAACAACGGATTTTTCAACATCAAAGCCGCATACGATGTAATGTTGAAACTGCACCTCTTGTTGGACATTACAAAGAACAAAACCACTCAGAAACCGATTTGATTTGGCAAGTAATTGATCATCCAACACTCCCACTACGAGGGGGTAATCTTCAACTCTTGCTGAACAAATGCGAATGCCGATGGATCGCACGCTGTGACTCAGTCAATCATGGATTGAACACTTTAGATGAATGGAATACAGTCACCAATACATCTTAACTCTCTCCTGCTGAATCTGAATCTGGTTTATAATGTTTGATTCTTTCATGTTGTCATTCTCCCTTCCTTGTGTTCCCATCCCTTGCCCCTTTTTCCCCCCTCCTTCCCATCCCTACTCCCCTTGTGTTTCCATCCCTTGCCCCCTCTTTTCCTCCCTCCTTCCCATAATCCCCCGCAACCCCCACCCCCCCCCCCTTCCCACTGCCCTTCCCCCCCCTCTTCGTCCTCCTCCCCACACCCCACCCCCCCCCCGCCCCTTCCCTTCTCCTTGTCTCTCTTTTTATATCTAATTGATATAATCTTGAGTCCTCTTGGGTACACATGTTATAAGCATATATTATCCTGTTGCCCACTATTATTTTAATTTGGTCTTTTTGCTTTAATTGTAATCCAATTGTTCTCCCCTCCTATTTTCTTTCTCCATTATATAGTTGTCTTTGATTACTGCGTATATGACGTTATTCAATATGATCTTTAATTTATATTTGTATTGTCGTATAATATGGTTGTTGTGTATGTTATTATGTTATACTGTCCAATCCTTGCCCTGTTTTTAGCATGTTTTACACTCGATTTTCATTCCTTTTGTAACCCAACACACCTCCCCCCCCCTACCCCTCCCCTCTTGCTGTCTACCCACTCCTCTCCACCACTCCTTCTCCCTCTTCCTCCCTTCCCCCCCCCCCTTACCCCCCTCCCCCCCCCCCTTTCCTTTTTTACCCCACCTCAGTTAATTTTGATTCTGATGTATTACTAAACAATATTTATTATCCTCCATTGTGGTTTACTCTAGTTTCGAACCGTCCACTCTCGGTGTTTTTCACTTCCGTTTTCACTCCGCTTTCCTTCTAACTTGTTCCCCCGGGGCACCGTTCTACCCATGCTAGTCACAGGTCTAGTCCTTTCTCTGGTTTGTCCCGATCACATGACACGTTACTCATAACGATGTTCCATAGCGGTTGCCGCTACCGGCATGGACGTTTGACTCGTCCGTCCAGAGGATTTGTTCCTGCCCTTCGAGCCATGCGATCCCCAGCGATTTAGCCCTCTGTTATTCCACCCGAGGTAAGATCAGGCCACATAGAAGACGCCCCTTGATTCCGCTTTGGCCTTAATTTTTTATTTTTAATTTATAATTCCTCTCCCTAATTTCTCCCTCTCCTCCCTTCCCCAGGCTTTTTGAATTGATGCCCACGCCAGGCTCCCGAATTCCGGTTTTTCTGGCTACATACCTCCTTGATGCTGATCCTTCATTGACACATTGGTAATTACTTGTTCGTCCCTCCTCCCCCCTCTACCCCTTTGAGATTACATGGTCAATAATTCGGACCCCTTTGTCCCTCCTTTCCTCCTTTAGAATTTACGTTGATTCACAACCGGGTCAACCCCTACCCTTGGAATTCTTGCACTGAATTTTAACGCCCAGGTAATTAGCTCCCTTCCTTTTCATCTTTTCTTGGGCTATGCTTTTAGGGCCTTTCTCTTTTAGACAACTCAAAACCCCCCCTTTTTCGCCTCTCTCTCCACAGCACACGTTTATTTATGACCATTGTCCTGATGATGGCCTGGAATCAATCAGGCTGAAACGCCGTCGACAACCCTCAGCAAAGAACTTTGGCTTTTTCTGTGGTCACTTATAAATTCGTTCAAATTTGATTGTACATAATCATAGCTTGACCATATTGTCATTATCATTTTATCGCCGTTCACGCTGTCTTCACCTATTGTGCTCACTGCGCCGTTCACTATCACTAGCACGCCCAGTGCTCACTTGTGTGTTTTTGGTCATTTGTACCTTTATTGTACCGTAGTGCTGTTATAACTACCTACAATATATACCTTTTTTCTACTCTCATGGTGGTCTCCCGTCCTTTCCCTTGTGATTTCATTATTGTTTTGAAATTTGCCTTTGAATGATATCCAGTTGAGACATTGTTGTTTTGTTAAACATTATTGCCCGGTCTCTGCTGGGATAACGGGTACACTCCTGTTGTTTGTTTCTTTCTAAAAACGGAAGGGGCAGCTCCAGAACTGTTAAATCCATTTGAGGAAGAAAGAAGCAATCCAGTCTAGCACCTTAGTTTATTTATTCAGTCAATTATGTGGAATACTGAGATCCACGGTGTTAGAGGCTTCGGACAGGGTGAGCAGGACCAACCAACGGAACCTGCCTTCATTCAGGGGAGTAAGGAGATCTTCTCTCATTTTAACAAGTGCTGCTTCTATTCCTTGCTGTATGGGGCTTAAATCTGATAGAAGGTCTGGGTCTGAAATCAGATTGAAGGTCATGTAAAATATAGACAATCCCTACTTGAAGTTTGTTAACAACTTTTTTCTCCTGGATTTAGTTGTGAGGTAGGATAAACATTGGTTGGCAGCGTGACAGGATATGAGGGACTGTCACTAGTTTTTATTGGGAGGAGAAGCTGATTGAGCATTTCATTGGGCTGGAGGCAATAAATGTAGACAGGGATGCATGTAACACATTATTAATGTCAGTCATTTGTAATAAGAGGAAATGTCATAAACATCTCAGGGCAAGTGTCTGCTGCAATGTTCAATGCCTTGAATGTATGATCGAGACTTGACATCTGACCCACAACTATTGGTTTAAAGACTGCCAAAAAGCACTGCAGATAGAGTGAGATAGTGTGGTGGTGTGGTAAAACGATGTGCTTGAATGAGATGGAATTCTGGATTTTGGAGACTTTGGTCTCAAAGAGATTCAAGAGATTCTTGCACTGCTGCTTGGGTCATGACATGGTATTTGGCATGGGTTAGTGATTTATTTGCATGTTACGATTTCCTTAGTTTGGTGCTCTTTTATCAATGGAGGCGTTTTAGCCACTTCGAAGGCTCTAAGATGACCCCTCATTGTGTATCCTGTATAGGATAAAGTTCTCGATATTATCACCACTGTCATTCTAAGCAGTAGCACTCTTTTTTATTTTTACTGCCAAGTTTGTCTTTAAACCATATTTTAGTGGATTTGGACCCATTGTTTACTTTTTTCTCATATATGCCAAAGGATTTAGTCATGGTCGAGCGTAGATTTGCCAACAGACACTCCAGACTGCAGTCTGCATTTATTAAAATGAGTGTTTTGCCTGTGTTATATTAAATATTTCCTCACATGCCACTAATTTCTATTCGGAATGACATTTTTTTGGCTTATTGTGAGGAACATGCCTATAAAACAATCTTAAAAGTAGGTCTATAATTAATGGATGCTGTTTGTATCAACAGATTTGTTCTGCAGATATTGTGAGTGAATACTAAGTGTAATAGCTGGCCTTCGGATGATGCTACACTAATGACCGTCTGTCTAAAGGCCAGAGATCTGAGACTGGTTTTAATTCAGGCCGGTCGACCCACAGATTGAGCTGACCTAGTTGCAGGTTTTTCTGGACTAGGATTTGCAGGGATGAGGCCAAAAGAAAGATTTCACTTAAGAAGTGGCGGTCTTAGCTCAGTGGTTGATATATCGCTGCTCTCGTACAGGAGCACTTTGGCTTTATGATCAGGAGTGCTGATATGCACTCAAATGAGGAGTACAGGATATTTGTTTGAGGACAAGCTCACTCCCTGGAAGCTTCTTGCACTACTCGTTCTCTTCTCTGAGTTTTTAGTCTTGCATAATAGTATGAATCCTGGTGGGGTTACTTTGTTAAAGATGGTAATCCAGTTTTCTTTAAACCATATTTTATTAAAGCTGACCAAAGAATAGTCATTTTTGATTATGAGCTTGTGTTGCCATTGAACATTTGTAGGCTCAATGTGTGTCAGAATGCTGATTTTTAGCAATTGCCAATCCTCATTCAGTAGTGGGGGTCTTCTGGATGTTCCTGTTCTGTGTTACCATTGAAGTGCTACTATCCGAGGGGTTTGGCTTAGTGATCAGCTGTGTGGAACTGACCAGGGTTGGCTTCCAACTGAAGTCTTATATCATATTTCTGGCTTATCTGCAATGTGAAAAGTTAACTGTATGCCACTTTAAGTGCCACTAAGATACAGATCAGAAAACAAGAAAATGTACATTTGATACTTTTATTCATCTTTAAAATGATTTCTAAGATTGATATGCTATAAAAACAACATTCCATCCTGTTAAATACAGCGACTTACATAAATGCTCCACTAGATTATTTTTACAACGACTTTGACTTGATCATTTAATGTTTGTCTGCTACAACGGCAGAAGGCACTCATTCCATTAGGATAGCGGCACTGGATTCAAGATAGCGTCTGAACACAAATATCTATCATACAATATTACAGGTTTAGGTATTTTTCGCAGGGCACCACAAGAAGTTCAATCTTAAATCTTTGCCTCAGAAGAATTATTATTCACACTGTTGGCAGGAAATGTGTGTACAATATGTCAAAGATTGTTTATGCAACCAGTGGAAAAATTATGGGAGATAGGATTAAGACGGGTCATATTTTCTTTCTACTTTTCATAAAGCATGGGCAGGTAGATCAGGACTGCTTTGATACTACTATCATACTGCTCTAGATTGTTTCTGTCATCAACCAGATAACATCTGACACCCGCCCCCTCTTTCTCAGATATTACTGTTAATGTCCCACTCTTAAAGAAAACTAGACTAGATCGTGATGACCTCGCCAGCTACTGCACCATCACTCGTCTCCCATTCATGGGCAGAATCATTGAAAAAGCAGTCTATGTTCAACTCTAAAATCACATTAATGCCAACAATCTCCTGGACAAGTACCAGTCAGTCTTCAGATCACACTGCAGCCGGGAGACTTCTACAATATACATTACAGACACTGCCCTCCTGAACACTGACAAAGATGGATTCTGCCTCCTGATATTGCTGGATCTTTCAGCTGCCTTCAACATAGTCGACCAACCCACCCTAATACGCACAATGGAGTTTCAAATGGGGCTCATAGGCAATGTCCTTCACTGGCACTCCTCCTACCTTTCCAGCTAACACCTGTTTGTTTACGTGGGCACCTCCAGGTCACAAAATAATCCTAACACCTAAGGAGTTCCTTAGTATTCCATACTATACCCTGTCATCTTCAGCCTCTATATGAGCCACTTGGTGCTATACTCTCAGATAACAACATCAAGATTCACCAATACACCAGTGATCACAACCCTACTTGAAAGCCTTCTCTGCTTCGGACATATAACACCTAAAACACTGCCTGCACATCATCCAGACGTGGATGTCAAGTGCCTACCTGAAGCTCAACCCAATCCAGACAAAATTCCTTTCATTTGCTAAGAACAGCAAAGAAAAAACTGTACAAATCTGACTCAATAACATAAACCTTAAAGGTTTCAAACCCTAACTTTCACCAAATGCCAAGTCACTTGGATTCACTGTGGACAAGGGTCTCGCCTTCAAGGAGCACATTGCCAAAAAAACAAAGCTATTGCTCTCTCTTCAAAAGCTAGTGAAGCTGTGTCTTCCAGAAAATGACTTCAGAACTGCTGTTCAAGCCCTCGTACTCTCGCATTTGGATGGCGGTAACACTCTGCTCCATATCTTTCCAAACTCAACACTGGCACTTCTTCAGGGAACATCCTAAAGGCCACAGAATATCTCATCCAGAGCCTGAAGAACTATGGTCACATGAAACCCCACCCTGATGGAACTCCATTGGCTTCCCTTGGCGGGCCGCACCATCTTCAAAACCAGCTGCATCATTTACAAGGCCATCACAAACAGCACTTCCACTCATCTTACAGACAAGTTCCCCATCTCTAGAGGTTCTGGGCACACCTGCAGCCATTACCTCATCAGACTGCAGACTAATAAGAACAAAAAAAAAAAAAGGTGAAAAAGCAGGCCTTTTCCCATCTATGCACCCAGGATCTGGAACAAATAACCCTGTATACTTCTGGATCACCCCAACATTGCTCCAATTTAAGAAAGACTCTGGGCCCCGTGTGAGGGTAGGATCAAAGCAAATCGCTCTGTAGACCTGCCATTCCCGTCAGCCTTTAACCCTACATAGCTGGGGTCTTTCACCTCGGGATCTTCTGACCCAGGGCGCTTTACCGCATCTGGTTACCGACTGGTAATTCCCAACCAGTATTGCCATAGTACCTATTTTTTTCCCTGGTCCTGATGAAGTGCCACCTGACCCGTTAGGGGCTACCAGGCACGAAACATGTCGACCTATGCACCACATTAGCCCTATAGGACCATCATATCCAGTTAGGGCCCAGTCTTTTAGTGAGGCTAGTGTCCCTTGATAATAAATACAATACGTTAGGGCAACCCTAGACCTTTTTTATCCTTTACACTCACTGCACTACCTAGCCCACACACCCGCACTCACCTTACAGAATCATCACCAAATGATCTCCGCCAAAGAGCCCATTTGCGGATGCCCGTCGGGCATTGCAGTGCCGGCCCGACGAGGAGCAGGCCCAATGATGAAGCATGACATCCTTCGGGGTGTGTAAGGGCATACCGTTAAAGGTCTTTCCTTCCCCCTTCTCTTCCCTAAGGAACTGCACTCCCTTGTGATTATATGGTGCTGGTCTGTGCCATAATTCACGTGTAAGAATATAAGGACTAGAATAACAGTTATAAAGTCACTTTCTAGGTTTCACTTTCTTTAGTGGGGAGAACTGCTACTAGGCTGTCTTTCTTGGCAATATGTTCCTTGAGGGTGAGCTGCTCTCACAATAGTAAAAAGTAAACTAGTTACTGTACTAGTACTCTACTTCTCCCTAGAGTTGGGTCTACGGTATATGAAATAGTTACACTAAAATGTTCTGCTGGATCGTCCATCATATAATTTGTGATTGGTTCAATTTCAGCATTACACTCTGGACTCCTCTAGTTGGATTTTTCACAAAATGTTGTAAAGTTCATTTTTTTCCATGTGTGGTGTTTCCTTAAAGCACAACCACAATCAGAGTCAGATAAAGGGTGGGAGCCACGAGACCAGACCTTTGACCATTAACCAACCATTATCTGCTGGGAAAGGCCATCTCCATCAGAAGGTGCTGCTACGAAAGGCTGAAAGGTCATTTTAGAAATGCTTCATGGTTACGTTTCTAATCGAAAAGGCACTGGAAATGTCCCTGAGTGTTCCATTCCCAAGAGATATCAGCCACTCAAGGAAGGTCACACCAAGGAGCTGGGAGCACCGTTCCTATTGTCTCAAGAAATCTCAATGGAAAAAAGAGAATATCTTCATGCCACAGCTATTTACTCTTCAATAAAGTCCACAATGGTTTCAGTTTTAAAGCAATAAAGCACTGTTTCCTCCACATATGATACCTACTATGTATGGAAAACCACAAACAAAGCATGCATCCTCGGGGGAAAAAACACTACTTTGCTCTCTACTGCATAGGACAGGGCAGGGTCCAGGACCCTGACAGATGCTGTATCTGGTATCCGCGTGCACGTTAACAATGCATCTATTCCAAGACGCGCACTTGGTCGGAGACAGAGGCCGTCCTTCCAGCCGAACAATGTAAGATGAGCCGCTGCATGCGGAGGGGGCGCGTGAGGGTCGACCTTCCGGAAGCTGAAGGTGCTTTGGTTGCTATTTAGACACTAACCCAAGTCAGAAGCCAAGACAGGGGAAATAGAAATTCCATTTCCTCACATCTCCATTAGCCTCCAGAGTGGCATTAGAAGTATATCGATCTCCGGCGCTCACTCTTTCCTCCCCGCACACGTACATTTTCACCTTCAGCTTCCCAGAGGCCCACCGCTCGCAAACGCAATAACGCTTCATGAATTCTTTCACGCGCTGCCGACACTCTCGGCCCAACTGGAACTCGGTCAGCAAACATTTCAAGACGAGCTGGCATCCGCCTGCGGTCCATTATTCGAGGTCAAAATATGATTTAATGTGACAAGCGCGAGTACAAAAATGAAAGGAAAGTAGGTGTGATGATTTACAACATAGTTTCACACCCTTTTCTTGATGCATTCACAACTGCAATAAATATATGAAGGCATCTCAAGGGAGTGAGACAATAATAGCACTTTGAAGCGCTTCAGGTCCAGCTATAAGTAAACTTATGAGGTAAAATTATGACTTACTCATCGATATAAAAATCATGTAGCCATCGCGTTCAGCGTAAATAGATTTAAAGACCAGATTGCGCACTTTTAGAGCTAATAATGAAAACCTGCAGTTAACGCTGGTCACTTTGGATATGGTTTTAGATACTTTATCATAAAGACGAAAACATTCACAGCCCTTGAGCATCGTATCGTATTTTTCGATAAGTCAAAGCTAAATCTGTGCTTGCACGATTAGGCACAAGAAGTTCAAGCGTTACCGAACTAACCTATGAGTAGTAAGGCCTGAGCAACATTTTCAAAGGTTTATGTTAAGAAGTATTTCACATTCTGAGTTTTTCTGTGCATGGTACATCTGTTCTTACTGTTTAACACACTTTGGCCCCCATTACGAGAGGCCCAGAGTGGTAGCACTACTCTGGGCTACTCTTGTCTGGGGGGGATGTCTGCGGACATAGAATTTTCGAGCCCGATAATTCTGGGCCCAGAACCAGTGGACCAAAAGAATGAATGAATGGAGTGATTTCTAAGGCACACAGCTACTCCAAGGAGTGTCACGGCGCTGCAAGGAAAATAAGACAGCTTTGTGTTAGGACAGGCACAGCCCTATGTGAGTGACAACTCCCCCCTCCACTCTAGCTCAGGCAAGCCCATCAGGATATGCAAGGCACACCTGAGCTCCCATTGAATGACTGTCTAGAGTGAATGCACAAGAGCCCAACTGTCACCCTAACCCAGACATGGATTCTACAGACAGGCAGATGCACAGAATGGTTAAGCAAGAAAACGCCCACTTCCTAAAAATGGCATCTTCAAACATGCAATTTAAAAACCAACTTCACCAAAACGTGTACTTTTAAATTGTGAGTTCAGAGACCACAAACTCCAAATCTCTATCTGCTGCCAAGGGGAAATTACAATTAAAAGATATTTCAAAGCAATCCCCAAGTTACTCTATGGGAGAGATAGTACTTACAATAGTGAAACAAGAAATTAGCAGCATTTCACTACCAGGACATGTAAAACACACCAGTACATGTCCTACCTTTTAAATACACTGCACCCTGCCCATGGGGCTGCCTTTGGTCAACCTTAGATGTGTCAAACATGTAATAAAATGGAAGGTTTGGGCCTGCCAGTTGGATGCACTTACTTGCCAGATAGAAATGGCAGTTTAAAACTGCACATACAGACACTGCAGTGGCATGTCTGACACATGTTTGAAGGGTTATTCATGTGGGTGGCACCATCAGTGCTGCAGGCCCACTCCTAACATTTGATTTACAGGCCCTGGGCACACCTAGTGCACTTTATTAGGGATTTACTAGTGAATCAAATATGCCAATCATGGATAAACCAATCACCAATACAATTTACACAGGGAGCATTTACACTTTAACACTGGTCAGTAGTGATAAAGTGCCCACAGTTCTAAAACCAACAAAAACAAATGTAGCGCACAGTTAAAAACAGGAGATCTGAAGCAAAAAGACGGGAAATCACACCAAAAGATGCCACCAGGTCTAACAAAGACAAAATACAATGATGTAATAAAAGACAAGATGTTCAGCACCCATAATCATAGTAATCAGGAGAACACTAATACTATATAAGGAAAATAGTGGGCAGGTCATCAGGAGGAACGCACGAGGAGCACAGCAAAAGAAAGGTTCCAGACAGGAGGCAAAACGTTTCCAGAGTATTTATCAACACCGATTAGACCATTATCATACCATCTCCTATCTTTGAGAGTGTACAGGGTAACCTGCTCCGTTCAATAGAAGGAATTAATCCCAACATAGAAAGGCTGTCAGCAGCAAGCAGAGGCTGGAGGCTTTCTAAACCCCTGGATACTTTCTCTGGCAGTCTGTGGCTTTATTCACAATCTATAAATTAATGTTTTGAAAGGCTTGTCACAGGACATGCCCATCCTACAGTGCACATTGTTAGTGGCCCCATAATCCGGATCATGCTACCAGCCGTGGCCCATCCATAGGGGCCACACACCCTCACCTTTTGCCTCCCAAGAAGAGTGTCTGTCAGGCTGAGCAAAGATCAGCCTGACAGAAACTCTTCATTTTCAGATCAGGCAGCCAGGAGGAAGACATGCGCTAAATGAGCGGGCTCCTGGATGCCTGAGCTGAACTTTGCTGGGCTGAGGAGGTCACAGCTCCTGTGGGCATCACCTCCTCAGCTGAGCAAAAGTCCTCGAGGCCCTCCCCCTTGTGACGAGAGGGGGCGTCACTTATTGGCCTGGACCTGGGCACTTCAGTTTTAAGACCTGAAGTGCCCGGGGCTGAGTGTCAATCAGTGACACCTCTTCACAGAGTGGGGTGGTGTTGGCAGTTTCACTGACCACATCCCACTCCAACGAAGTTGGGACTGCTGCCTTCCCTCACTGGATGACCTATATTCACCCAATGAGGGAAGGCAGCAGTCTCAACCCTCCTGGGACCTCCGCGGCTTGGGACTGCTGCCTTCCCTCATTGGCTGACCTAAGGTCAACTGGTGAGGGAAGACAGCAGTCCTAGCCCTCCTGGGACCTCCTAGGCAGAGCTGCAGTTAAATGTGATTCTTTTTTTATATTAATGTTTGGCGCGTGTATGTTTGAATATTTGGTCATGAGTGCTGTTAATAGATGTGTGTGTGCGTGCGTGCATGTGTGTGTGAATGTATGGTGTGAGTGTGTATGTGTGTCCTGTCTACCCCCCTCCTAAAATGACAGCTGTACACTACACGCTACACTGTCACAAGAGGTTTAGCATATGCAGGTCTGTCGAGTCCTTTACTTAATTATATAATGCATCCCACTGCAAAACGTTATCTAGCAAAGCACTAAGTATAATTTACTGACATGGGTGATTTTTGTACAGCGAGGTCTTCATCCCACGCATCCCAAGTCCAAAGGGATCAACGACATAGTCCAAAATGAGAGATGCTCGCTTTGTGGTGAGGAGCTAGAGCATTCTCAATAGCCATTGTTAACCACCCTGTCATAAGTGTGCCACCCAGTCAAAAGTAAAATCCCTACGTTGTAAAAACAGGTTATGTTCCAAAAGTTATTGAAGAGTCATTCAAGATGCTCCATGTAAATGAAATGAGAGCAGATGATCACCCTGATGGTCGATAACAGGCAGTAAGCATAGTGTGTGCAACCGGAGTTGGTCATGTTTCACTAAATATGTGGGCTGAGGATCTTGCGATTCTCACACGAATAAACCAACACACAAAAACAAGTAAAATGCGAACACAGAAAACAATAGGATAACTTACCTTGCAGGTCCCCAGGAATAGTCTCATGATGGTTAATCAGGTGTACATAGATTCTGACCAGATTTTGAAAAGAAAATATTGGTACCATAGGAGGGTTTTCAACAAGAAAAGCCTGAGTAGGAAGATTCGACAGCTCTCATTATCTTGCAGGTCATTGACCAGAATTAATATGTTTCCTTGACAGCCAGAGATGATTTCTCTACGGATGGTCATCTGGATAAAGTCATAACTGAGCCGGAGATGGTGGATACTGAGCTGATACACTCACAGACTGCCACCTGGAGCATTCTGGTGGGGAAGACGTAATAACAGACTTTTCTTTAGACTCATGCAAACTGCAGACATGCCCTGGCCCTGCTGAGCCTATCTGGGAGTCCAGACAGCTTCAAAACCCGCAAGGTGCAAACTCTGATGGACACCCAGGTAGCAGTGTCTGAAAGACCTCCCTAAATGACAAGACATGCAGAAGAATGCAAATCCTGAAAGAACAGAGTTGATATGGGCCCCACAACAGAGTCCCACACGGCTGGGTCTGCACATTCAAACACAAATACAGGCTAATAGAGGTGCAGCCAAGTGCTTCAAAGTCTTTTTGAGCTGCTGAATAGTTGCATGATGAGCCATCCCACCTTGAACCCAGGAATGGCGGAAGGTGTGGTGGTGCCAGAGTGTCAAAGGAAGTGTGTCTTCACCCTGGTAGCTGTAGTCCCTCCAGCACTGAACGTAGAAGTAAAATGAACTATGGAAACGCTTTCTCCGTGTCAGCCCATACAGCAATTTGAAAAAAGTAATGGTTTGTCCCTTCACTCATGATATATAAATTAATTGATTGGAAAGATTAGTATATAATGTGTTAATAGTGATAATATAATATCTAGGAAAAGACATTGCAATCTAGAACATGATGCACGAAAAGTTATTTAATTAAATTCAGCTATCGTAATAAACACCAGTTATTGGAGGATTTCCAATGTATTGATTCCGATCAGGCACGTCAGCAGAAACTATGCATGCTCGCTGATGCATGGGTGTTAGACCTGGCATTTCTTGGCGGACTTTTTGCCTCTACCTCCTCTATTTTTGATGCTGTGATGGATTTCGTTTGACTGGCTTAGATGCTTTGGGCACTAAGACACCGCTGATCAGTGTCAAAGTGCAAGTGCTCCCTGTGTAAAGTGTAATGGTAATTGGTTGTCCATGATTGGTATGTTTGCTTTACTAGTAAAGTCCCTAGTAAAGTGCACTATGTGTACCAGGGCTGGTAATGCAAATGCTACTAGCGAGCCTGCAGCACTAATTGTGCCACTCACACAAGTAGCCCTAAAGAGATAACTCAGGCCTGCCACTGCAGTGCCTGCACGCAGTTTGTTAAACTGCCTTGTTGTCCTGACAAGCGCACCCAAGTTGCCTGGCCTTACCCTTCC
The DNA here is from genome assembly GCF_964204655.1 of Triturus cristatus. Classification (NCBI taxonomy): domain Eukaryota; kingdom Metazoa; phylum Chordata; class Amphibia; order Caudata; family Salamandridae; genus Triturus; species Triturus cristatus. The sequence goes on from NC_140588.1 coordinate 498,458,498, forward strand.
CTTTTCATGCACATCGGACACCCCTATGGTAGGACCAAGGTAGCCCCCTGGGCAGGGTGCAGTGTATGTGAAAGGTAAGGACATGTACTGAGGCGTGTACCATGTCCTGACAGTGAAATACTCTCCATTTCGTTTTTCACTGTTGCAAAGCCATCTTGCCAATAGGACCGAATGCGGAATTCTGTGTAATATGTTTCCAGCCTATCTTCCCATAGGATTAAGATGAAGAGGTGAAGTTTAGTGTGCCTGAACTCACAATTTAATAACACATCTTTTTGTGAAGGTGGTTTTTGCATTTTATGTTTAGGAACCACACTTTTAGAAGTGGCTGTTTTTCTGTGGGTTTCTAACAATTCTGTGTGTCTCTGCCTGGTTGTGGATTGACTGTCTGGATTTGAAAGCGATAGGATCTGGGGATTGTCTTGAACCAGGGGAGGAGATAGGACAGCAACAGGCTGACCTGCATCTTGAGTGCAGGGGAGAGGAGGAGCCCCTGGAGGCCTGGGCTGCCGCCATAAAAATATGGCTCCATCTCCTGCTGAGTGATTGAGGATCCAGACCCCCACTATCAAAGGAAGAAGGTGTCACTGGCAGGGAGACACCCAGAACTGCTTTGGACAGGGGTCAGTGCCCAACTGAACACAAAGACTTCAAAGACATTGAGGGGTATAACTATGAGAGCTGAAACCCCTGAATTTTGGACTGATCAAGACTGTAAAGGATTGAAACTACTTCGTTGTCAAAAGGAACCTCTGCCAAGGAAGAAACAGTTGAAGAGACTGAAGGAAAGGACTGACCCTTGCTGTGCGTTCTGGGGCTGTCCTGCAGTTTGCTGATTTAACCAAGAAGAGGCTAAGGGACTTTACTGTGTCCCCCTGCTTGAAAGGACTTTGCTGTGTGCTGTGTCCTGAAGTAACTTGTCCCCAAGTGCCCGAGGAGAGCTGGCTCCCTGTTGTGGAAACTCAGGAACATCAAAGTTTCCAAGGGTGTCTCAGTGACGCTGTGTGTGTGCTTTTTGCAGCCTGAGACCTGCGTAAGAACTGCCCCGTGATCGTGTGCACCCGGAGTCCAAGTGAGTCTCAGCGACGCTGTGTGCGTGTGCTTCGTGCAGCCTGAGACCTTCGTGAGGATTGTCCTGTGATCGTGTGCACCCGAAGTCCAAGTGAGTCTAAGCGATGCTGTGTGCATGTGCTTTGTGCAGCCTGAGACCTTCGTGAGGATCGCCCTGTGATCGTGCGCACCAAGAGCTCAAGTGGAGTCTCAGCGACGCTTTGTGCGTGTGCCCTGTGGCAGCCTGAGACCTTCGTGAGAAATTGCCCCGTGACTGGGTGTCCCGGAGCAGTCTGGTTATCTACTTCGATCAACAGCGTGACCAGAAGTGCTGCGATTGTCATTGCCATTGGCTCGGACCGGCATCCCCAAAGGAGCAGTGAGGATTCACCGCCGCCAGCCCGAGCCTGCCTTTGCCAAGGAGAGACCTCAAACCATCAATGTCGGGGGTCCGTGTTCCACTGCCCAAGATCAACGAAGTTGCATCGGAGGCCCAAGCCGCGAGGAGAGGAGAGTGAGATCGTACCCCCAGGTAACGCTCAGCGAGCGTGCGTGTGTCGTCGCCTGGGACAGGGTGCGGGCTATGAGAAAAACACTCTCAGCCTTTCCCATCTTTGCAGCGCGAGCCTCGCTCAAGTTCGTATCGCAGCCCGTACTTGCCGAGGAATGGCAGTACCGGGGCAGGAGTGTGGAGCTGCACTTTGTTTTCCACCATACCCGTGTTGGGGGCATATTTTGGCAGAAGCTGACTGCAAGTCAGTAAGAGTGGCATAGAGACCGTCCAGAGCACCACGATCGGTGCCGGAGTACATTATTGTTGGCATTACAAACTGCCTGATTGTTGCATTACGCATTGTGTTATTTTGCATTACGAACTGCCTGATTGTTGCATTATGCATTGCACTCTTTTTGCATTGTGAACTGCCTGATTGTTGCATAACGAACTGCATTATTTTTACATGACGAAGTGCCTGATTTCATTACGAACTGCATAGCATTGCATTAGGACTGCATTGGATCATCGAGAATTGCTCAATAATACTGCAAGAACCTACAAGGGCTTGCTGGACTAATAACCGGCCAGGTGAAATATTACAAATACGCATATGTTGGATTCTTATCGGGTGGTCTCATCGTATATATATTTTTTTTAAACACATAATTGTTTTTTTACGAAACTCGTGTGGAGTCCATTTGTGGTGTTATCATTGGGTTACTGAGAGCGTGGTTGCAAATACTTTACACATTTGCCTTGGAGATAAGCCTAGCTGCTCGTGCCAAGCTACCGAGGAGGTGAGCAGGGGCTATCTCAGAAGGTGTCCTTCCTTTCCCTGACTTAGAAGCAAGGTTCCCTATTTGACCTAAGGTACCTACCTCAGCCAACTAGAGACTACCAGTTCTAACAATCGGTAAAAACATTAAGATTGTTAATATGTTCTAGCCCTCCATAAAGTTCAAAGAAACCTATTTGAGAAGAATAGAAGGGGAAGATAAGTGAACAGGTGAAAAGGAAAATATCACACTATAAATTTCAGGAACACAGGAGTCCCAAATCCCCTCTTCTCTCTATCTCCTATTTCCTTCTCCTAAGCCTGGCTCCCTACTCAACATCCACAACATTTTGAAACCCATCCATCAGCTCCCACTTCTCTTAATGTAGTTTATATATCCCTGTCACCCCCTTCTGTCTCTTTCCCATCTCATAACCTAAACCAAGTCCCTTTATCCTCACCATTCTACCTCTCTTCCCTCCTACTATTCCATCCATTCACCCACAATTAAGGAGCCATGCTACCAGCTCACCTTCTTCTAACTCCCCAACCATATTTCCATTGTCTAGGCACTAACTCTCGCAAACATTATACCAGTTCAACTACCACCTCTCCTCTACCTCTAACCAACACCCACCTTCACACCATCCACTAACCAAGTCGTTCAACCACTCTATGAGCTCACATGCTAGCTCTGATATGTACTCCCACCTCCTTCAAGAACTCCCTACAACACCCCTCCTTATTTTGACGAGCCCCTCTTTCTTCAATATTCCCCCAGTTTCTACTACCACTGACAGTATTTCACCAGTGTCCACTACCTTTCTTTTTTCCCTATCACCTAGTCAACCTTAACCATGAAACCCGATCCTCCCGCATTCCCCACTTCATACCCTTCCGCTCCCCAGCCTTCTTGCCTCATCACACCATCTTGAACTGCCACATACGCACAGTTCCTTCTTTACTCTGTCCCTTAAAACTTCTTCCATGACCAAACATGCCACAAGCCCCCAGTGCCTCTACCACACCACCGTCCCTCACACCCTACGATATTCTGCTTAGGTTAAAAAAAAGAAAACACTCAGTGTTTGTCATTCTTGTGTCAAAATGACTTGGAATTTGGACATGTACATTGTAACACGCTATACCTGATCACTTAAGAGCACAACGTAATATCACACCATACTGCGCCTTACTTGCCTCCCTTGCTTCTAACACCTCACCTAAACACATAACACATGCCTGTTACACACATTTCTCCTACCTACACAAACAACAGGCATATGACTCCTCCACCACACACAATTACTACTTCAAACACACAACACCCCATTACACACACAACATGTGTAAAATACTACAAACTAAAACCACTCGGCACAATGAGTTCAAGTCATCTCATGAATAAAACATTTCTACACATAACATCTCTCAGCATTCAGCACTGGTGCCATATTCTCTCTACCTGCTGGAACTGGCCCTTTTTGCAGGGTTATTCCCAAACCTTTTGGTCTCCTCTACCTATTTTTCTGACCTTTTTGTTGGCTTTAGTACGCCGGGCGCTTTATCACTGCTAACCAGTGCTAAAGTGCATGTGCTCTCTCCTCTAAACATGGTATGATTGGTTTACATCTACTTGGCATTTTGATTAACATTGTAAGACCCTTGTAAAATGGTATACCATATACCCAGGGCCTGTAAATTAAATGCTCCCAGTGGGCCTGCAGCACTGATTGTGCCACCCACAGAAGTAGCCTTTCAAACCTGTCTCAGGCCTGCCACCGCAGTGCCTGTGTGTGCAGTTTACTGCCACTTCAACTTGCCAATCCTTAAACGTACCTTTTATTACACATAGATCACCCCTAAGGTAGGCCCTAGGAAGTCCTATGGGCAGAGTGCTGTGTAAGTAAAAGGTAGGACATGTCATTATGTTTTGCATGTCCTGGTAGTGACAAACACCCTATTTCATTTTACACTGCTGCGAGGCCTGCACCTCTCTTAGGCTAGCATTGGGAATTCCATTATATACTTTTAAGTGGTAATTCCTGATCAGAAAGGAGTGGCCTTATCATGTTTGGTATGTTTAGAATTGTAGTGATAAATCCAACTTACTGGTGAAGCTGGATTTTACAGTACTATTTTAGAAATGCCACTCTTAGAACGTGAAAGTTCAAAAACCCAGATATGTATCCAGGAATGCCAAGTGCACTACATACAAGTCACTACGTAAGTGTACACAAAGTTTTCAAAAATTATTCATGCTATTATGAAAAATATTGACCATTTTTGAAGTAGTAAACCAAACAATAATCGATGCATCCAATGTTTCAAAGAAAATCGTCAAACATGAAGCATGGTTCAATCTGCTTTATTCTTGATGGTCGCAGATGAAAAATGGTTTATGAAGAAAAACAACTATGCTTGAAATCAGCGGAAGAGTTAACAACGTAAGGTTTCCCAATGCATTTAGGGCTGCAATGTAAGACCGTCATCAGGAGAATCTAAAATACATTAATGAACTAAATGACTGTTTCTAGTGACTACTGCTCAAACTTATCGAAAAATTATATAAAAGGACTAAAAACATCAGGGCTCTTTAGAGGACAGGACATTGTAAAAATAGAAAGGATTTCAATGGTCAACCACATGCTGTACCCTGTGAGTGAAATGAAATTAAGCAAAAGGAGTGTGTGAGATCACAAGACACGCCATCTGAAATACTCAAAATTAAAGTAGAACGTGTGTGAACGTGTGGTCATGATGAACAGGCACAAGCAAAACAAAGCTGGCTTAATAACAGACATGCCCAAGTGAAACTGAACTAAAACACGTGTGCTCGAAAGACTGTGCCCGGAACCGTACTTCATTAATGAGAAAAGGCATACCTAAAACACTAGAGTTTAAGAACTCAACACAAGGTGCTGAAGCCAAAAAAACACTGAAAAATAATCAATGATAAACTAATAAGCTTACTGGTCTCCAAAATGGTATTTACTGAAGGAGATATATACTGAAACAAAACAACTCTTACCTAAGCGTGCAGTCTAAGAGTGTGAATCTAGAAATGACCTTCCAAATAGTCTGGGTGAGTACAAAAGTGAGAACGACTTCGGTGAGTCATCGACACCCTGTAATAACGAATCTTAAGTGAGCTGCCAGAGTTATACTTCAGATACTGATACTAAACGAAGGACCGTGGTATATATTCAAACAAGCATTTACAATGCAATGGTCTCGGCATTGGTAAAGTTAGAGCTATTGGCATTGCTTATGGCATTATTTTTGTTTATGTTTTCAAAACATTTAAATAAACGGCATTGTTAAAAACAAAAACAAACAAAAATAATGTCATGAGCAATACCAATAGCTCTAACTTTAACAATGCCGAGACCGTTGCATTGTAAATGCTTGTTTAAGGGGGCCTCGAATGGGTCTCCATCGGGCTCTGTTTTGTGCCCTGGCATAGGCGGTCCGTTTTTTTTCCGGACTGCAGTGACAGCAGGCACATCGATGTGCACGTGGTGAGGGTTGTAGGGGAAGGGAAATCATTTCAAGAGAGTCCTTTTCTCTCTGGATTTCCCTTCTGTTTTTGAATCTCAGGAGCAGCAACATTTTCGTGGTGTCACCTGGGCTGTAAGTGGAAGCGTTTTCAAAATTATACACAAGCCATAGTTGCTGCTTATTTATCTTATGCAACTAACAACTATTGACAAAGCCAATAGTCCTGACTTGTTGTAGGTATGATGTGGCTTGTATGATATATCTGGACACAATGAGAGGAACAGCAAAATAAAAGTCGGGCGGTACACTGTGCTACACACAGATTTTCAGCTTACGTATTTTTAAGCCACCCCCTTAATTACACTGACCACACCCCCTTGAGAGACCCCCCCCCCCCCGTTTTTTCATCTCACTTAAAGCCCTGCCAACGAGTATGTGATGGTACCTCGGAAAACGATAGAACTGTATGACTCGTATATTAGTCCTAGTTTAGGACACAGCCTTTAAGAGGGCGGTTTTAAAGAAACACGGATATCAGCATGGCCAGCCACTAGCTACAGTCGCTTGCTTCCAGGGCAGGGCCACCTTCTGTGCCTTTCCTACGCGGCATCTAAAGTGCAATTTTCGGGAGGCTTAAGAGATCTCCTCTTGAAAATTGCGACATTTATACAAATCTTTACACAATGTATTCCCGGTTTGGCAGCTCCCATGTGCAATCAATTCGCTTTAAGTACGTTTGTGATCACTTGCCTCAGCAAAGACCTGTAACGGGTCCCCAAAGCTGATCTGGAGCACGTTTCTCAAGAAGGGTAGCGAGACGGGCCCTGGGGGTCGCCGGTGCAAGAGATACCATAGCCTCCGGAGCTTCAGCAGCAGCAGAAGGCCAGCTCCGCCCAGCAGCAACGATAACCAGGCCGGACAGTTGCCCAGGTGAGAGAGACCGGTGTTCGCATGTGGGCGCTGACGGGCTCCTGGGTGCAGAAGAAACGGCAGCCTGGCTGCTCCTCTCCAACCCCTCCAGCCCCAGCCTCTCCCCAGCTCCGCCGTTCACTGATTGACACAGGACACCTCGCGCTCCCGTCACTACAGGGCGCGGGGAGGGGACAGGTATGTAGATGGGAGGTCAGGAACTGCTGGGTGAGAGAGAGCCTTCAGAGGCAGAGGTGTGCTCGCGTCTTGTCCAGAGCTCTGAACGGGAGCCCACAGGGCGGACAGCCTGTCACTGTGTTTCACTGAAGGTGTTCGGGGGTCTGGTGTAAGGGTGCAGGGGTTATCGACACTTCATCAGAGAGTTAGTTCCATGCCATAGCAATTACTTGTATAAAGATAAAAGAGTAAGAGAGGGAAATTGTAGAGGTGGTGAAAGAAAGAGGCGTGAGGCGGAATCAACACTAGGGCCCTGATTATAGGGCGACCAGAATTTTAAAGCCCCAAAACGGGTCATTTGACAGAAATAGAAGAAGGATGACAATTGTATTTAAATCAAGCGCATAGAATGAAAGCGCTCTTCAGCAAAGAATTTCAGAAGAGGCAAATAAATACAATTAACATTTTAAAGCCAGTATCATGCCTACTGATTACATTGCTTACTTATAACAAGTTAACTCTTCCTGCATATGAAGGCACGAGCGAAAAGCAAAACAAGCCGAGGGCACCGGAAGACACCACCGCCTTTCTCCGAGGCAGAGCAGAAATGCCTCGGAGAAACGCAGCGTCCTTTTCGGATTCGGGGCGTGTTTTGCTGTTATCTCTTCCTTGAGACTTCTTGCAAAAAACACGCCCCCCCGATCCGAAAAGGACGGGGCCTGATCTGAATGACTGACCTCTTCTCCAATGGCTGGCCAGAATTCAAGAGGCCAGCCAATGGAGAACAGGGGAGAAGAGGGGCGGGTTCAAGCCCCTCTTCTCCAAGTCATTAAATCTCGGAGCTAGACTGCGCAAGCGCAGCCTTCGCAGCCGAGACCTAAAAAACAAGGCAGAGCAAAAGGCACACCACCGCCTTTCTCCGAGTCAGAGCAGAAATGCCTCGGAGAAACGCAGCGTCCTTTTCGGATTCGGGGGCGTGTTTGTCTTTTCTCTCCTCCAGCCATTGGCTGGAGGAGAGAATGAGACTTCTTGCAAAAAACATGCCCCCCGATCCAAAAAGGACGGGGCCTGATCGGAATGACTGACCTCTTCTCCAATGGCTGGCCAGCATTCAAGAGGCCAGCCAATGGAGAACAGGGGAGAAGAGGGGCGGGTTCAAGCCCCTCTTCTCCAAGTCATTAAATCTCTCGACTTCCGGTCCTGCCTTCGGCAGACCGGATGGTCCCGAGACCTAAAAAGGAAAGTATTCGTGCTCCTGCGCGTTGAAATGAACTCCCCAGTATCAAGCAGCATCTGAAGCATCATCAGCTTCCCGACTCCGGCAGTGTGCGAACGCAGCCCTCTTCTCCTTCGCTTTTCTATTCGGACCAAACCCTGTATTCAAAATGGTGCAATTGAAATCCCATTTTAAGATAATTTAAAAACACACTTGGCTAAGTTAGCAGATAATCGACGGAGTGTGTACATTTGAGGAAGCCAGTGTGGAGCGAGACTGACTAGCTGAGGCTTGTTTAGATAATTCACTGATGTAATCGGGTAGGGAATACAGGGTGATAGGTTTTTGTTTTCGAAAATCCGCAAGTAACAGTAAACAGTAATATTTGAAATACGAAGAGAGTAGGACACGTGATTTTAAACTCATCGGCACCGTGTGGTTAAGTAAAGTATCAAAATGATGCATCTAATACCCACGCGCAAGAAAGAGTAAGTGGGATTTTATAAACTATAGGGAGGGTTAGAACTGGGAGTGAGCCATGAAAGCGACAACTATAGGCCACTTTGGTCACATTGCATGCTCAAAGCGACCTACAGTGTTGGGCTAGATGTGCAATGGACGAGGTCGCGTGTCATAAAACATATGTCATCCGCAGAACCCCCTACTCAATACTTTTCCATCCTCGTTAATGACTAGCTCTGCTCATCCCAGACTGCGGTCTGTCCTGAGACTAACTTTCCCTTCACAAATCATGGCCCTGATGCTGCACCTCTGTGATGTCACTAACGTAGTCACTATTATTGGGGCCGTGCTGTGTGTGGCGGAAGGGTACAAGCAGCCAAGACACTCAGTAATCACAGAGAGGGCCAGACTCCGCACCAGCTAAGTAAGGTCGAATGTAATCTCATGTTTGCAAATTACAATTTTTCGGTGTTTTCAAAGGAAATTAAAGCCCGTCAAAGCACGGGTGTGCTTCTTCTCAGGGGTGAAGCGGGGACTTTCAGACTGCAAACTTAACCCGTGCACTTCTAAATACGCCCTCCCACAACAGCACCCCCTGTCCCCCTCCGCCCCCCACCACTCCCCCAGCGGCAGACCACACCACCCCACCCACTGGCATATAAACACCTCCTGTCATTACCGAGCCGCCCTGCCACTTTTCTCGCTGGCGCAGCGCCATTACTCTAAGGACTCCAGTTTGCGCAGGGATCAGATCACGTCCTGATTCTGGGTTTAGGGCTGAATGTACACATTTAAGTTTACATGGTGTATGATGATGTGCAGTGCTTTAAATTGGACAGGTACTTACTGTCAGGTTCAGCGTACGTACCCACACTTTAATTTGACAGGGCACCTGCACTTCTCAGCAATGGTGCAATATTTTTATCAGAGAGTACCAGCACTTCAGAGGCAAGCAGGGACTCTGGAGCAGTGGGTACTTGCGCTTTTAGATCTCCATTTAAAGCAGTGATGATGTAGTAATTTTCAAAACTTAATCAACTTTCAGGTTCAACAGCTTTCGGACCACACTGTCTATGTGTGTGGCCCCTGTATGCCACTAGGGGGCGCAATGCGTGCCTTTCACTCTCTGGTTCTAGGGTTTCTGTGCTGCTGATTCTGCTTCGTCCCTGTGCTGTGAGAGTGCAGCTGTGTTACTCATAAAATTGTCTTGTGTTTTTTTATGCGGCTGTCATGTAGTCCCGTCATTCCATGCGCCTTCAGTTGTAGTTTCGCGCTCACAAAAGGGAAAGTAAAACTACGCAGCTCAGCATGCACTAAAAAACACCCCACCCGACAGCTCTAGTTAATCGACACAATGTTGGGCGCACAGAACCACCCTAAGCTGGCAGTTGTGGGTGTGTGTATGGATGGCAAGCGACATCTTTTGACACTCACCGATGCGGCTTAAGCTCTCCGACAAAGTTCTCCCCAACTTTTTCATGCTGCTGTTGTGGGGCGCGGTCTGCGGGAGAAGGTTCAGGTCGCACATCTAGAGCCGGCGCTGATGCGGGGCCGCAGTGGTCCGGTGACTGGCGCTTGCGACTCATAAACGCTGACTTCGTCACCTCGGACACGCAGCTACAAATAACTGAGCGGCGGGTTAGCTCCATGAAGGGAATGTTATCAGTCTCGAGCGCTCAGTTTGCGCAGTTGCCGGATTGCTTTTGTGGCGGGGTGACTGGCCGGGGGATTAAGGAAAGCTTCTGGAGTGTGCCGGAGATTACCGCGAACGAGGAGCAACCCTCGCCACGAGGACAGACACTACGACTTGGAGCGTTTTGGAAATAATTGATTGAGGAGAGGCATCGTCTTTTCATTGACGTCACGCGCATTGCAAATAGTTACTGTATTAACAGGCAACCAGGAAATATCACTCCAGGTTAAAAAAACAAGGCAGAGCAAAAGGCACACCACCGCCTTTCTCCGAGGCAGAGCAGAAATGCCTCGGAGAAACGCAGCGTCCTTTTCGGATTCGGGGGCGTGTTTGTCTTTTCTCTCCTCCAGCCATTGGCTGGAGGAGAGAATGAGACTTCTTGCAAAAACACGCCCCCCGATCCGAAAAGGACGGGGCCTGATCGGAATGACTGACCTCTTCTCCAATGGGAGAACAGGGGAGAAGAGGGGCGGGTTCAAGCCCCTCTTCTCCAAGTCATTAAATCTCTCGACTTCCGGTTCTGCCTTTGGCAGACCGGATGGTCCCGAGACCTAAAAAGCTTACCGGTGCAAGCAAACCTTCCACATGGATTCCAACGCTCTGATGCTGAAGAAGCAAAGGCCGACACCATCTGATTCACAAGAGCGTCATGCTGAGACGTGCAAGGCGTCCACGATAGTCATAGAAATGTGACTGATGCCAGTAGCGTGACAACAAAGGACTAAATAAAGTGAACTCAATTGGAAAACGCCGAAACAATGCCCACTAACCAAGTGATCCAGAAATGCAAAGAAGAAGCAAGTGAGCCCACCCTGTGAGAAATATAATGATGGAAAGAAAGTGCAGTAGAAGAGCTTAGGAATCTGCATGCACACGAGGCAATGGAAATACAATGTTATTAAACAGTAAAACGTGTACATAAAAACACACATTTTTGTCATGACGCCAAAACGAACTTGAAAAGTGTGATGAAAATTGTATGCGCATGTGACACTAAAATATCTGTAATATAATTCTCTGAACATGACCACAAAACCACACATAATTCATGACAACAAGTATGTGTAACACGCTTAAAGAATATACAGGAAATTATGAGGATCAGGTGCAAAAAATCGATCCATACAGATGACCGGATACCTCGGTTGACAATTATAGTGTGCTTCTAATGCAAAGTGTCAAAATTCTCTGATTTAATACATAAACGAACCTTGCTAATATAAAACAAAATAAACAAGTGAACAGAGCAACACAAATAAGGTGGGAATTAACAAATTACACCCTTAGTAATAAACAGGACTGTGGTCAAATATACATGAAATGTACATTGCAGGAATGATTCACAAAAAACAGGACAGTTCAAATTTGTCGTTTAAACCTTTCAAAGAGGGGGAGGAGCCAAGATGGCGGAGTGATCAGACGTACTGCTCTCGAGCTCCCACCGACGATCTGCATAGCACCGGCCTGCACCGGAAGCGGGAGAGGTCCCGGTGCTGGTGGAGTCCACCTGGGGCGGAAACGTTGCCTGCGTCTGCCACAGCTTGATTACCGACCTTGCGGTGAGCGGCCGCGCTGGTGTGCCGGGAGCTACAGGCGAGACAGCGAGAGCCTGAGATGTCAGGAGATGGGACCATATACTTCCCGGGGAGGACGGCGGCCATGGCGGGGCCACCGATACAGCGACCGCTGCTGAAACGGTGAGTGGACGGCTGCAGAAGACCGACGCGGAGCCGCGGGAAGTGGCGGTCCGCCATTTTGGGAGAGCGGTGCAAAGGAACTGGGGCCTGTGCAGTGGCGGCTGCGGTCCCGCTGAGTGTGCTTCGCGCCCCCACCCTCCTCACCGGGACATACGTTAGCGACCCGGCGTTGCCCTCATGGGGGGATTTGGCTGTCTGGTGTGCAGAGGGGCAGCAGCTGGGCACACGAAACAGCGGCAACTGGATCGGGGCCCGTCTCCCCCACCCCCGGTCGGAGCTTGACAGGCAGTGGGGGCCCGGAGGGGACCGAGCTTCGCAATACCCAGGCGCGGGGCGAACATCGGAATGTGAGACCTGCTGCCACTGTTGGAGGTGAGGCTGCCAGCTGGCTGTCTACAGTGATTGGAGGGGGGCCTGATCCCCGAACGGCTGCGGGACGGTGTAGGGGGCCAATGCGGTGGTCCTCGTAGGGACACAGCGACGGGGCTGGCTGTTAGCCCACACTTCGAGATATCAGCTTGAGCAGTGCTAGAGGCAGCCCCCACCTGAGAGGGCAGGACTGACGCGCCAGCGGGGTCCTCAGGGAGGATCCACGGCATAAGGAGCCGGGCCTACCACTTTGGGGTGGCGAATTGGCCGGCACTGGACCCGCGCGTCGGGGCGATTGTTCCGGCGGAGTAGCTGACGCCCTCCGGTGGTGGGACACTTGTGTGGGCCCCTTGGCGCGCCTGGTTTGGCGGGAACCGTGGCAGGAGTGCACAGGACTGTCAAGCAACGGTGAGGTGGAGACTGGTGAGCAGCCGCTAGACTCCTTTTTGTTGCCCCGCTTTCGGGCCTGGCCGGGACAGGTGTTGCCCATGGGTGCTGTGACAGAGCTCGCCGCTAGAGGAGCTATTTGAGGCCGTTAGCGGCGGAGCTGAGCTGACGCGGACCCCTTTCACAGTGGTGGCGCTCCCTGGAGGTGGAGAAAGCGTAGAGGAAGGTCACGGGGAAAGGTGTTTCAGCATCGGCACAAAGGAACTGGCATTGACACTTTCGGCGTGGTAGACCCCGGGAGGCGCTGGCGGTAGAGAGGGTTGCGCAGTACATAACAACCTTCCGGCTCCCTCTGATGCCCTGCGTCTCTCGCCCTGTGCTGGGGGCACTAGTAGGCACTATCCTCTGAAGAAGATTTGGAGGCGGTGGCACTGAGACCCACGCATAGATCCTTGGGCCCATTCGGAGAGGGCTATGTCCACCTCGAGGAAACGACAGGACAGGACCCTTAAGGACCTATTTGCCAAGGCACCAGCTGGACAAATGGCTTCCAGCACAGACGCAGGTGCCTCTGGGGGGGCGTCGGCAGGGGATGGGGGCGTGGAGCCCATCACCAAGGCATTCCTCGAATCTATGTTTGTTGCGCTGAGGTAAAACATTCACACACTCAAGCAGGAGTTCACTTCGGAGATAAAAGAGGTCCGGCGCGACATGGACTGCATTGGAGAACGGGTCGCTGACCTGGAAGGTAAGAGCGACGGGAGGAACACAGAGATAGCGGCGCTACAGCAGGAGATCCCCAGGCTCCATGATCAACAGGTTGACCTTAAAACCCACCTTGAAGACCTGGAAAGCCGCTCCCATCGCCATAATATCCGGATCAGAGGTGTAAAAGTGGATGACGCCTCGAAAGACCTTTTCACCTACATGAGGGAACTCTTCAATCACATCCTGGGCAGGCCTCTGGAGACAGAGTTGCGTGTAGACTGTGCGCATAGAGTGGGCCCTCCTAGAGCGCCAACGGCTCCTCCATCGGACATTTTAGTTTGTGTCCAGGACTATCGCACCAAAGAAGCTATTCTCCAAAAAGCGCGTCAAATGCATCCCCTGAAGTTTCGTGACCAGACGCCAGTGCTGTATCAGGACTTATCCGCTCCCACACTGCAAAAAAGACGAATCTTCAAGCCTATCACTATGCACCTCTAGCAGCACAATATTCCCTACAGCTGGGGCCATCCATTTAGATTGGTGTTTCGCAAAGATAACAAACTGTACCAACTACGCTCATTGTCCGGGGCATGCAAACTACTGGGTGTGGACCTCCCGGAGGCGGAGAGTGGAGAGGAGGATCTCAAAGCAGAGACTGATGACTCCAGGCCCCGCTGGGCCCAAGAAAGGGCTGCAGGCGCCGGCCCAGAAAGCCCCCGGCTGTGGAAATCACGAAAGGCCAGAGGTCGGCTCTGGAGGCTGTCTTCACAGAACTATCTAGCTCCAACCTTGGATGACTTTAGACGCTATTTGTAGCCGACTGACTGCTTTACTAATGTCCAGATCGTTGGCGGTAGGGGGGCTTCTTCTTCACCGTTGGTGGACCTACCCCAATGCCTTTTCACCGATCGCCCACGAGTGATGGACTATGGGTTCTTAGTTATTGCTGTAGATTGTTCTTTATTCTGGGTTTCTTTGGGGATGTTTTGGGGGGAATTCGGTGCTCCACGCCCACTTTTCCTCTAGAGTTAGAATGACCCCTTGCGCCCACGCGAACCTTGGTCGGCTGACCACCATGCACGCTGGCGACGCCATATATGTCACCTCTTCGACGCACCAGATCCTACCAGATATCAAACATGCCTCCCACCACACTTAGGATCCTAACCCTTAATGTACGGGGTCTCAATAACCCAGTGAAGCGCAGGGCAGTTCTGTCATGTCTAGAAAACTCACAAGCAGATCTCTGCCTTCTACAAGAAACCCACCTTCTGGCAAGAGTCTTCCACCGTCATCGGTCCCGAAAATTTCCCACTCAATTCTTCTCCTCTGGCCCTACTAAAACAGCTGGGGTGGCGATCTTGGTGGCTCAGAAGATTCGGGGGGAGGTCCTGCATAAGGTGGCCGAGATTAAGGGGAGGCTCTTGACATACCGCTTCGCCTTGGGAGGACTGACATTCACTATTGGCTCCCTGTACGCCCCGAATGGAGGCCAGGAACGGTTCTTAAACTCTGCTCTCACCGAAGCCACAGCCACAGCCACATCAGATCACAATATCATTCTAGGGGGCGACCTGAACCTGGTCTTCGATAACATTAAGGACAGATCCAGCCAGCGCACTCACCAATCGGGGGCACTCTCAGCCGAGGGGCTTACGCGTTTACATGACCTGGGGCTATGCGACCTCTGGCGTAGCTTTCATCCTCTTGATAGGGAATACTCCTTTTACTCCAATGCACACAAGACCTATGCTAGACTGGACCATTTCTTAGTATCTGCTCCAGTGCATGTACTCACGACAGCTGTCGACATAGGGGTGGCCTCCCTGTCGGATCACGCTCCAGTACTCGCCACCCTCACCCTTCCACTCATACCGCGGCCGGCCAGGGTATGGCGTCTTAGGGACACTCTTCTACACCGAGAGGACATTGTTAAGCGCATACAACACTCCATCGGCGACTACCTTTCACATAACACAAACCCGGACACCACACTTGCTACGCAATGGGCGGCATTGAAAGCAGTCATTAGGGGGGAGTTCATCGCGGTCTCGGTGGCTGACAATAGGGAGCGCGGGCGCAAAAGGGATGAGCTCACACAACAGACCCGAGAGCTGGAGCAGATGCACCAGAGGACGGGAGCCCCGAGGGTGTGGCGACAGCTTAAAGCCGCGCGACACCAACTAGCGGCGCTTGATCGAGATAGAGCGGAATTTGCGACGCTGCGACTGAGGCATGCATACTATGCCGGGAGGGACAGATGCGGACGATGGCGCTATAGCGGAAACATTTCGCGACTTTTACGCCATTCTTTACGCGGGGGCCTCGTTAGAAAGTTCTGAGGGGATGGCCTTCCTGGATTCTGTAACCTTGCCAGCTCTGACTAAGGCCCAGGCTGACCACCTTGACAGACATTCAGACAGAGGAGGTCATAGCCACTATATATCGTCTCAAGCTGGGAAAAGCCCCCGGTCCGGACGGCTTCTCCGCTATTTTTTACAAGAAGTTTTGCACCTTGCTCGCCCCGATTCTCACCCGGTTGTTTAACTCTTTTGCTGACCAGGGGGCGATACCGAGTGATCTCTTAGAGGCCTCTATAGCGGTGATCCCCAAACCTGGGAAGAATAGATCTCGCTACGGAGCATATAGCCCAATATCCCTCCTTAATATAGATTTTAAATTGTACACAGGGATTCTTGCCGCTCGTCTTGGCCCCCATATGCCCGGCCTCATCGACCCGGACCAAGCGGGGTTCATCCCTGAATGCCAAACATCGGAAAATACCAAACGGATTTTACACGTTATCGAGAAGGCTACCCGGGTCCCGGGGAATACATGATGCTAGCCATCAATGCTGAAAAGGCATTCGACCGCGTGCACTGGCCCTACTTGGAGCAGGTGTTAGAAAGAGTGGGGATGGGGAAACGATTTCGCATGTATGTACTTAATTGCTATAAGTTTCCCACAGCTACGGTCCGAGTGAATGGCTACACATCCTCCCAATTCCATATTGAAAGAGGCACGAGACAGGGGTGCCCACTGTTGCCCCTTCTCTTCGCCCTTTACATGGAGCCTCTAGTTCAGAGAATGCGGCCGAATCCTGAGATCAGGGGGATCAAATTTGGGGGCTATGTCCACACGATTAGCGTATACGTGGATGACGTGTTAATATCACTTGCTGACCCGAGGAGCGCACTGCCGGCTTGCTTAGCAGAGCTGGACGCTTTTGCCCGAGCTGCTGGATTCAAGGTGAATGCAGATAAATCCATGGCCCTAGACCTATCTTTGTCACGTCCCACCCGGGAATATTTGCAAACCCTGCTTCCCATCCGATGGGCGACGGACACAATCCCATACCTGGGGATTCAGCTGGCTCCCTCCCTCCCTGCAGTGGTTAATACTAATTATGCGCTACAGCGCGGGAAAATCCGCCGAGAGTTTGGCCAGTGGAAACACTACCCCCCCTCATGGCTAGGCAAAATTGCAGCGGTCAAAATGACCATTCTACCACAGATCCTCTATTTTTTTCGCACCATACCTCTCCAGCCGCCTGCCGGGTGGATTCGGCAGATGCAATCCGACTTAGCCCAGTTTATCTGGAGCGGTCGGGAACCTCGAATGCGACGGACACTAGTGACGCTTGCCCCGGAAGACGGAGGGCTTGGAGTCCCTGATCTCTAGCTCTACTTCCAGGCGGCTCAATTGCGGTACCTGGTGGAATGGAGCAGATGGGAATCTGAGAAACACTGGTTGGTTCAGGACCAGGCTGTGGCGGCGCGGCCCTTGCAGGAAATTCCCTTCCTGTGCAAGCCCCATAGGCCCCCTAATCTATATGTCTCGTATATTACACGGGTCCCCCTGGAAGTGTGGGATGCCACTAACATCAAGCACGAACTCACAACCTTCCCGTCTCCGCTCACCCCGTTGGTCGACAACCCTGATTTCAACCTTGGTATGGATAAGGCTGCTTTTGCAGGTTGGAGGTCAGCTGGTTGCCGTTTTCTGTATTATGTCTATGGCGCTGAGGGGTCAACTCGTTCGCTCAGTTGAGGCAGGAATTTGGGCTCTCGGAGACAGAGAGACTAAGATATCTACAAGTAAGGCATTGGGCGCTTCAACCACAGGTCCGCTCCGAGGCAGACAGATGCCTTTCCCCTTACGAAAGATGGCTCATCACCCGCACATCAGATAAAAAACTCATCTCCGATCTCTACAAGCAGTTGCAGATCAAACACACATACACGCACAATCCTAGCAGAGAGCGGTGGGAGCGGGAGTTGGGCAGGACACTCAGCCACAAAGAGTGGGATGGAATATATTACAGGGCCAGGCATTCTGCGTATCACATGGGGCTTACGGAGACACTTACGAAGATTGTGACATATTGGTACTATACTCCAGAACACTTGCATGCAATGGACCGCTCCCGAGAGGCGACGTGCTGGAGGGGCTGCGGCCAGGTGGGCAACCTAGTACATTTACTATGGGCGTGTGAACACGTTCAACCTTACTGGACCCAGGTGCTGGATGAAGTAGACAAGCACTTTGAGACTGAGGTACCACGCTTTCCAGCCTATGTACTACTAGGTCTCCCCAATTCTCTGACATACCCATTAAGATCTCGCAGAGGCGGACAGATGGCTATTGCACTAGGGTCGGCGACACAAAACATACTTACACATTGGCGCACCCCCAACACCCCAACTTTTACAGGCTGGCTACACTGTCTGTGGCATGTCCTTGGTATGGAGAAATTGGCACTTACCATGGCGGGGGAGGGAGCCAAATATGACGAGTTGTGGCAACCAAATCTGTCGCTATTAGCTACCGAATTACGAGAATCACATGCCCCCGATATCTCCGGTTGTTGCGCCTTACAGATGCGTGACGGGCGGACTGCTGAGAGGGTCGGTGGGGGTTTAGCATAGCTTGGGTGATGGACGTGGAGCATGAAAGGGGGGGTGGGTGGAGGTAAGGGGAGGGGGTATCCGGGGTTTTCCTTTTTTTTTCTTTCTTTTTTCTTCGCTTAATTGTTATTCCATGTACGTGCTATTAACCAGCTAAACGCACACTGTTGAGGTTGCGCTCTAGAATCACTTGGACCAGTGGTAACACCACAGCATTATGTGATGATAGCTATGTGTACGTGGTTCTGTTTGTGAACTGCAAAATCAATAAAAACAAAACCATAAACCTTTCGGAGACATCGTTTTCATAAACTAGATCCAATGAGTCTCACGTTGAGATAGTACTCTAGATATGTCTCTATCAGGATAAGTATGTACCACTTCTAGTACACAAAATCTTAATTGTGCAATTGTGTGGTGATGAGATTACCAGTGTTGAGCTAGTGGAGAACTCATGGTTTTTGTCCTGATTCTGCTCTTGTGCTCAGTGATACGAGTCCGAAGGGCCCTCTCAGTTTTACCAACATAGTGTAAGTCGCAGGGACATTTAATCACATATGTGACCATGAGTTCTCCACTGGTCATGTCATCACCACACGATTGCACAATTAAGATTTTGTCTAATTAAAGTGGTAGATGGTAGATGGTGGTTCAACTTTCCCCGCTCCGTGCCTCAAACGTCCAGAGGTCAATCCCCAAAGGGAATTTCTGTCCCTCAACAGGGTTCACAGAAATTACTGCATACCATCTAATAGGCGGGCAGGTGCTCCTGTACCCTATGTTCTCTAAATACATTTTTGATCAGCATACTTGAAGAGCTTATAAAATTAAATGTATACATGTGATTCATGTCGTTAGCAACATATAAGACTTTTCTTAAATCTGAGAGAGAGAGAGAGAGAGAGAGAGAGAGAGGTTTTTTTTTTTGCTTTACACTATGCCTCTGTAGATAAGCCTGCCTGCTCTGCGCAAGCTACCAGAGGGTGAGCACAGCTTATTTTGGTGTGTATCTGACTTGCCACGACTAGAGCGGTGGGTTCTGTCTGGCTTGGGTGCATACTTTAGCCAACCGGAAACCACATTAATAACACTACCCATCAAACTACTCTACATCCTACAGTTTTCAAATCCATGTCCACCAAGCACTGAATAATGTACACAACATGCACAATATCATGCACAGCATTCACAAAACAGACTGCAAATAAATGCACAAGGCTTCATCAAGACCACTACACTTCACCATACAAAACTCCATCTGCAACATTAAGTGCACCACACCAATGAGAATCCTTAACGCCTCTTGTTAACACTGATCCAACTCATATCTAAACCCACACACCTACCAGCAGCAACAACCCTGACCATCACAGTCCTAAGGGATAAAGGGTAACCAGCTATGATAACCAGCACCTTCACACATAACTCCTCTCAAACCTCAATCAATTACACAAACTCAATGCGTTACATAGATTGTAGTACTCCCCTACCATTAATAGTAGCTCAACAGCAGACTGCTCATCAGACTTCCACATGTACCCCATTCCCTCCCATTCGTACAACAAACTGCCTGCTGATTCATCTCAGAGCACATTACAAGAGAAGCAAGCCCACGCCCAGATTTGACTGAGAAAACACAACATAAACCACATATGTAAAATCTAAATATACCAACAAATTCCTGCGATTGGGCATCCAGGATAACAGGGGGAAACAGGAAAGCTGTGTGATGTAAATTACCAATAATTGTTTTTTTATCAATGCCATCTGCAAAGAGTCATTCAGCCAAGAGTGACCAAGAAAATAACCTATTCCCATGGTCTAAATTAAACAGCCCACCAAGATAACCAACCACAAACACTCCACCCAATAATTGGTGCACAAACCTGACAAAGACCTAGGAAAGTACAGCAATACCCTTTGCTATATGAGATCCTAAAGGACTCAAAATCTATAAAGTTGACCACACAGCTGACATAGGTTAGGTGAAGGGTCAAAGAACTTCACACACTCTCTGAGGTGTGTTCTGGAGATAAACTGCTAGGACTCCTCACCCTAATGCTGTTTTCAATGACATTTTACAGTACCACCATGTCTTAGAATATAGCCTTAGAGAAGTCCCAATGTACCACACAACACTGAATGCTTTACTTAGAATGAAGTCTGTCCTTGAATAGCCACTTGGTGGATCCTCTGTGAGCAAATCCCAACCACAGGCATAGACATCTGTATTGAAGAACTTAAGGGGCCAAGTAATTGGCGAATGTGTCCTCCATAACAAACAATACAATATAACATAACACCATGGGAATGTGGTGGAGGGAGGGACAACATATACATAATGGTATATTGGAATGTGACATCAGATACAAATGGCATAAAACATTTGGGTTCAAATCGGTGGGGGCTATGCAATTCCAATATCAGGTATTGATGATAAAGGGAAAAAACCATGCGACCATAAGGTAAGGGATTCCCCAATAAAAGCATCGTAACGCTTGAAACTGAAACTGGAAAAAATACATACAGTGGGACTAACAGAACCCATAAAATCATCTGAGTGGCTCTACCTAGCCCTTATGGCCCATAAACTATATGTTAATCGAAGAAGTTTCAATGATACAAATGAGGTGAATAGAAACATTTAGGTTGAGACACCCTTTTCCAATACTGGTGGCACACAATTGACTCTAAGGTGATGTTGCATCCAACATCTCACTGAGGAAAATAAACAGGTGATGGGTGGATTCCCTGAGATAATCTCAGCCACTGGTAATTATTTAGAGCCGCAAACCAGTCCATCATTTTTTATGCCCATCTTGCCACCCTAGACGGGAAACTGCCATAAGCAAATCAGCCTTGGTCCTCCTCCTAAAGGAACTGTAAAGTCTGAACTGCCAGGCCGTCTCCCCACTGATCAAGAACGTAAGGAACCTCAGACCAATTTCGGCCTGTTTGGGCCTCGTCAGAAGGGTGCAGCTCGAGTCCCATAGCACAGTGAGCAAGGGACCCACATCTGAGCACACCCATCGCACTTAGGACCCATCGCACTGAGGAAAACAAAAAGGTGATCGGTGGATTGCTTGAATTAATCTCAGGTACTATACATTTCTCTGAGTAGCAATGTAGCCCATCGTTCTTTTGTCAACCTTGTCACTTCCATATTCAACAAAGCCTTGGTCCTGCTCCAACTGGAACAGTCCAGCCTGAAGTGCCAGGTCAGGTCACCTCTGAGCAGAAACAAAAGCAACCCCAGACGAGAGGCTGACATTAATGCAGGGCATTCACCCATCACGTTTTTGTTTTGTTTTCCTCAATGCAGACATTCAGCAATTTACATTATTTTTTATGTCACATTTGATATTTTTTTCACCAACATATTTGGATTTCTATGTTAAATAAAAAAAAACACTTGTTTTTTTCTATCTTCATGCACTCCCGCGCCAACTCCTTTGACCAAAAACTACCAAATTTTGCTTGAAGGAATTGTGAATTTTGTGCTGTGTTTTTCTAAAATTTGGTGCAAATTGGTTAAGTGGAAAAATGTATAACACTGCAAAAATGGGTTTTCATGTAGAGCGATGTGTTAACCAGAAGAACACAAGGGGTATCTGAGCACTTTCAGCGAAGAAATAGCCAGCACAAGAGAATTTGCAAGACCTATGCGATCAAAGGTAAGCTTAAATATGCAGGCAGCCCAGTGGCAGTGCCTCCATAAGGTCGGAAGAGCGTCGCCGTCCCTGCTGCCAGCGCAGCAAACTTGAAATATAAAATGGTAATAAAATTATTTTTATTACCATTTTATTTTTCAGTGCAGCCGGCCAGCCGGAGCCAAGTGCTGGTGCAGGGCCAGCCCTGCAGACTGGCACAGGGGAGAGGAATAGTGCACACCTAAAGTTTAAAGTGTGCATGCCACTTTGGCCGACTGTCTTGCGACGGCCAGCATGACATGCCCACTTTAAACCACTCCCCCCAAGCTGTCTTAGACAGTTGGGTAGAGAGCAGTCATAGGCCTCCAGTGCCTGTGGGAGTGCAGAGCCAGCCTGCTCCAACCAATCCTGGCACTTTTCTCATGCTGTTTGCATCTGGATTGATTAAGAGAGTTGGCTCAGTGACCCCTTGCTCCCCTTTCTACGGACTGCAGGACCAGAGAGAGGAGTAGCTAAGTACGTTTAGTTACATTTTATGTACTGTATTTATTTCTTTTCATACCCTGCCAGGCAGTTTGTGCAGCTGAGAGGTCGAGGAGCGAGTGTACCTGCAGCTGAGAGATCGAGGAGAGGATCCCTGCACCTGGGAGGTGGAGGAGAGGGTTCCTGCAGCTGAGATGTTCCTGCGATGTGCACTGGAGTCCTGCAGAAGTGGGTTTCTACAGTGCAGTGTAGGCTTCTGCAGAGTAGGGGGTTATTTTAGTGAGACTTGGGAGGGGCCTGCTTCTTCACCACAAGTCTGTGAGTACTGTAAAATCTCTTGCATCCCAGGAGTGCCACGAGGTGCTCTCTCCGTGCTGGCACATATGAGCAGGAGTGCTGCCAGCAGACAGATGCCCCTTACACACCAGTATGGTGGCACCAAAGGTAGCGTGCTCAAACACACCCAGTCTATTCACGAATTCTGCTCTGGGCAGAATTCCTTTAGTCTCAAGGTGGCAGTGGCACGAGATTTGCCGTGCATGGCGAGAAGTACAGTACAGATCTGTGCACGTTCAATACTGAGAGCTGTAGGGCTCAGTCCGGGAGCTTTCTTTGACAATGGGACTCCGGGGGCGAGAAGACATGGAAACACGTCGATACAAAATACTCAGCCAACAGTTTAAACAAAACAAAGACTGAGGTAGGGGACATCTTAAAAAATCAATTTGACCTGGTGTAATGTAATCTGGTGCTCATGTAAAGCTCTCTGATGTGTTTGGGCCAAGGTCGCGCTATACAACACTGCAAAAAAGTCGCATGAAGCAACTGACCACATACATAATGCTAACACAAAAGTATGCAGAAGCCTGAGAGCGGCGAACGTGCAAAGAAAATGTTAAATCATTCAAGATATAACTTGCACAGTATTTTCATAGTATATACCCATCTCCCTGAGGGTAAGAACCAATGAGAGCAAGGGAGAGGACATTACAGAGAATGCAAGAATCGCCCCACCACTTTCTAAAGCAGTCAGTTGCCACTGGCCAAGTACCACACATCAGGCGTTAGACTGACGCATTTTAATGTGGTGGTCCGCATCACCGCATTAAAATGCATTAATCACGCATTTTTAGCACCTTGACCACCTGTGCGCTGTGAGGTATGAAGCAGGGTGGCAGCGACTGTCAGAGCTGCATTTAATTTTAACGGCCAGGTGTCCCAGTGTTGAATGAGTGGCAATGTGCCTTAGAGGGGCTACACAGCCAGCTCCTGCAACAAGCCTACTCTCAAGGGATGAGACAGGGGCATTGCGAGCCCTGGAGTCAACCCCCGGAGCCGACCTGCTCTGATTCATGCCCACACTGTTCCCGCGGAGGGGGCCTCCGGCCTTCACCCAGTGCCGCAATTACAGGGATTATAATAGAGAGGAGCGAAGGAAGCCGGTGACCTGATCTCTCATGATCACACGCATCCACATCACGGCGGGCTTACAGCCTGCCATCAGTCCCCTCCGCTGCTTTGTTTGCCTGCCTCACTCTAGAGAAAGTGCTGCAAGGTAATTACTGGGCATGAGTCAGGTCTGAACTCACTGTTTGTAACTAATAAAATACATACAAGGGTACAGCGTTGTATCTAAGGAGGCAGCATGCACTGTCAGTAGCGCTGAGCTGCCAGAGGAGAGCCTACTGTGTCATATAGAACGGTGGGGCCGGCATCGGCCACGCCAAAAGGTATGGTGGTCGAGCCGGCCCCCTCCGCGACAGTGGGGGGAAGGGGGGGGGGCGTGCCTTTCGCGCACGCTTGTGACGCTATGGCCGCCCCCCCTCTCCCTCATTGGTCTCGGGGTTGGGCGTGACCCGGAAGCGATTCGGATCGCTTCCGGGTCGCGCAAAGGGGCGAACAAGTCTCGCAGGGCTATAAAGGGGCTGGGGAGCCCAGGAAGCCTCCTCTTGGTTCCTGGCTCCCCAGCTTGCCCCCCCCCCCACGCCTCGCTAGGAGGCGGTAATATTTGTTTTATTTTTATTGCAGATTCCCTTTGAAGAGGACGGGCACCGGACGTTTGAGCAGATGCTCGTCGAACGCCGGAGAAGGGGGAAGATGTTGCGTGGCGACTACGGGCGTCTGAGGCCGGGAGGAGGAGCCGTCGTTTGCTGCCGGGAGATCGGCCGGAGCAAGGGGACATCGTCGAGCGCGGAGGTCGAGCGGAGGTCGAGGCAGGAGCATCTCGGTGGAGGTACCCGGTTGGGGTTGCAGAAAGCCGGTATCGGCGCTCACCCCTCCGGTTGTCAAAACGCTGTGTGGTGCATCGTGGTTCGTTTTTTAAGCGCTCCGAATCGCGCGTGCGTGCATATACTGTGAGGGTATGTCTGGTTGATGGGTTAAGGCATTGCCCTCTTGCACGAAGTCAGGTGTTTTAATCCATGATATAGTTGCAATCTCAATCAGTAAAAAGTATAGGCGGTGTCTGCCATTGGTTTAGAAGTACCGCTGTATAGTCTGGCATTGGTTGAGTAGTACTGCTGCATTTAGTGGGTCAGCGGTTTCGGGGGCTGCTAATACCATCTTTTCCCGCGAGCCCTCATTGAAATAGCGCCAGAACGGTGCAACATTAGACGGAACCACAAACGATAACAATTGTGTTGTGTTTGCTTTGATAACTGTAGGCTGTGTTCGAAAGGAAAGTTTGTGCAAATTCATGCTCATTGGCGCTGGGGCATTAGTGTAAGTAGTTGGGTGAGCGTTTTGTGGGGGCAGATTGACCAGTTGTTCGCTGAAAATCTGCGAGGGCGACCCTGCGTAGGCATTAGAGCGGCTACATTGAGCTCAATTTAAGCTAATTGTGGGCGTTGGGTTGTTTTTTGGGGTGGTTTTGCATCATGGCAGGGAAGGCTAAGAGAGGGGAGCAGGGCTCTCGTATGGAGAGGCTGATGGAAGAGATGATGCGGAAGGTGACAGAGATGGGGCAGGATCTTGCTAACCTCAGGGAGAAGGTTGACGGACAGGGGGGTGAGAGGCCTAGGCACCCACATGTGCCCCCCAAGGCTGCTTTTCCAGCAATCCCCAAAAGGGTGAGAACCAAGAAGGGCGCGACGGGAATATCTCCACCCATCCCACAGACCCCTGGGGGCAATGATCAGGTGCCACCTACCCTTGTCCCAGCTCCAGGCCTAGGGAGCCCGTTGGTACCGTTGGTATCATCACCACTGGTACCTTTACCCCCAGTGGAGCCACTAGCCCCACCTCTGCTTCCAGGGTCGTCAGCGGTTCCAGTGGGCCCAGTGCCACAACCCACCCCCCTAGGGGTCCCAGTTCCTCCTACCCGAGTCCCGTCCCAGTACCAACACCTTTGGGGGGGGGGGGCGATACCGTTGGGAGGGGAGGTCCCTCAACATGTAGTGTCACATCTGGCGGCAATTCTGCCTTGGTTGGGGAAGGCAGGCATTTTAGCACCTGCGGTGGGAGTGAAAGACTTGGGTACCGATGCGCTAGCAGAAGCAACGCAAATTGTGTGCGAGTTCAATGCAGGGCGCAAGGCGCAGAGCATTTCTGGCCCTGTGGCTTCGTTACCTGTCGTTTCAGGGGGGATACCGCCACTATCGAGCACAAAGGGGTGTCAGTCGCCGGTACGACAACTGGGATTCCACCGGAGGCGCCGGGGACAACGGTAACAGGTAAACTGCCTACATTGCCAATGTTGGGTGTGGGCGAGATCAGCTCTGAGCGTGAGTTCTTGGGCAGGCATGTGTCGCAGGAATTAAAAAACAGAATTTGGGCTGGTGAATATATTAACATCTTTTCGCTACTGATCTGCGAGAGGGAATGGGAAGAGTCTAGGAAGAACAAGGATTACATGCTTCCAAGGGAATGGGCTAGTGAGATGCAGAAATTTAGGGTGGAAGAGAACTTACTTAATTGGATTAGAGCCTTTTCCATATTCATGGCAGTCACAGCTGAGCGTTTTCCAAACTTGCAGGCGCAGATGGCTTGTTACCAGAACAGAATAGTGTTGGCCCACGATAAATTCGCGGGCGGGGGTTGGTTGGTGTATGACAAAAATTTCAGGGTGGCTAAGGCATCTGACCCAACCCTGTCATGGGATCGAATTTACACGGTGTCTTGGTTAGATCTATTTCTGGGCGAGGGCATAAAGAGTCAGTCCTTTCAGCCAGCCCAGCCTTTGCAGCCCTTTCGGTCACAGGGTACCACAAGCTACACCACGAATGCAACCAATAATAGTGGAAGGAAAGGGACGTGCTGGGATTTCAACAGGCGGACTTGCACCAGACCACAGGGTCAGTGCAGGTTCAAGCACGCGTGTTCCATTTGCGCCAATCCATCCCACCCTGAATCCAAATGTCTTAAAAGATCAAAAGATAAGGGCAGAAAGAAGCAGGAGTGAGGTGGGTTTCCCGCTTAAAGCGCGCTCACCCATCGACGTCACGGCACTGACTCCATGGCTCAACAAGTATCCATGTCATCTGACAGCCAGAGTTTTGTTGGAGGGTTTCAGGGATGTGTTTAGGATACCAGCTCCAAATTATGTGGGGGCATCTGAATGCCAGAACCAACTCTCCGCCCGGACCAATCCAGGCATAGTCTCCACAAAGATTGCCAAGGAGCTGCGCCTGGGTAGGGTGGCTGGCCCTTTCAAGTCTGTGCCAGTTAAGAACTTTGTGTGCTCCCCTTTGGGCGTAGTCCCCATAAAGGTATAAGGGGAATTCAGACTCATACACAACTTGTCCGCTCCCAGGGGTAACTCTTTGAATGATGCTATCAACGATGAGTTCTGCAGTGTTAAATATGCTTCATTTGATCAAGCAGTGGAGATTGTCAGAGGGTTGGGCCCAGGAGCGCTGATGGCGAAATCCGACATTGAATCGGCCTTTTGGTTACTCCCGGTGCACCCAGACGATTATCATCTGCTTGGTTTTAAATTTCAGGGTAATTTTTACATGGATATGTGTATGCCTATGGGATGCTCTGTTTCATGTGCATACTTTGAGAAATTCAGTTCATTCTTGGAATGGGTTTTCAGACAGAAGTCAGGGCACCAGTGGGTCATGCATTACCTTGATGACTTTCTTATCCTGGGGTCACGGGGCTCCCCGGAATGTGGGTGGGCGCTGCAAGAATTTTGCGCGCTTATGCAGGCTCTGGGGGTTCCTTTGGCCCCGGGGAAGACGGTTGGCCCTGCATCGACTATAGAGTTCCTGGGCATTGAGCTGGATTCTGTCCAGAAGTGTTTTAGGTTACCCTTAGACAAGGTCAACAAATTCAGGGCATGTTTGCAGCTATGCTTGAGCAAGCAGAAGGTCACACTACATCAGTTGCAGCAGACAGTAGGGCAACTCAATTTCGCCCTGCGGGTCATTCCAATGGCCAGACCCTTCTCCAGATCCATCTCCCAAGCCATGACTGGCCTCAAAGAAAAACACCACCACACAAGACTGTCAGCTGAGGTCCAGCAGGACATGCGGATTTGGATGGCATTCCTGCAGGATTTTAATGGCAGGGTAGTATGGCCGTGTCCGCCCATTGCATCCGCGGAGTTGGGTTTAATGACTGACGCCGCGGGCAGTGAGGAATTTGGCGCCATACTCGGTACCGAGTGGGTCGCTAAACGCTGGCCAGCGTGGTGGGAGGAGAGCGGTTTGACAGGGAACATTGGCTTCCTTGAGCTATTCCCCATCTGGGTGGCATTGATTGTATGGCCGGAACAATTGTGTAATCAGTCAGTGATTTTCTGGTCAGATAATATGACCGTTGTTGAGTGCATCAATCAGCAGGCAGCCCGATGTAAGATGATTCTCCGCCTCTTGAAAGAGATTGCTCTCACCTGTATGAAATTGAATGTACAATTTAGAGCAAAACATGTGCCTGGTGTACTTAATCATGCGGCTGACGCGCTTTCACGCTTTAAGATGCAGGTTTTCAGGGCTCATCTCCCAACAGCGGCAGAGCAGGCAACCCTCTTCCCAGAACGACTTTGGCAGATTGGTGCCCCCGCTTACCAGACCTCGTGGCAGCGAGTCTAGCACCCAGGACCAGGAAAGCATACGAAGAGGCGTTCTGGCAGTATTGTTCTTTCTTGGGTGAGGAGTGGGTGGAGCGTTGGCACGACACAGGGGCACTCATTTCATACTTGGGTTGGCTAAGGGCCAACGGGCGCTCGGCGGCCGCAGCTAGGAAACAGGTGGCGGCAATTTCCTTCTTCGCTCAGATCAGGGACAGGGGTGACCCCACTAACAGTTTCACAGTAAGAAAGGCTCTGAAAGGGTGGCGACACCTCCAGGGGTCGGCCCCAGACACGAGGCAGCCAATTGGGGTGCAGCTTCTCACGTCAATACTAGCAGCCCTCCCCGCAATTTGCAACACCTCAAGTGAGGTCAGGTTATTCACTGCTGCCTTTTCATTAGCATTTTATGGTGCTTTCCGTATTGGGGAGTTGGTGGCCCCAAACAAACTGGACATGCAAGGCGGCCTGCAGTTTGAATGCCTGAAAATCAGGGCAGATGCCCTATTAATATCCATCAGGAAGTCCAAGACTGATCAGGAGGCCCGGGGTGATGGGGTGGTTCTCCACCGGGCACAGGGGAACCCATGCTGTCCGGTAGCACACGTTGAGAGCTACTTGCAGGTTAGACCATTTAACGTAGGGGGCCTTTCTTGATCCATGAAGATGGGGTCCCACTGACACGCTTCCAATTTAAAAGGGTATTGGACATGGCAATTCTGAAGGTAGGTCAGAACCCAGAGTGTTTCGGCACCCACTCCTTTAGGATAGGGGCCGCCACTGAAGCAACGGCCAGGGGCCTATCAACTGGCGACGTACAGAAGATAGGGAGATGGGTGTCCAATTGTTACAAACGTTATGTGCGCCTACACATGCTGTGACTAAGGGAGGCACACAACGCTGATGCATGGTTTTATTCTGCTTTCTTTAGAGGTTCTCGAGCCTGTCACGCAGGGGAGAAACTCAAGACACTACACCAGCAACAATCGGCAGAACAGATACCATCACCACAAAAGCAAACTTTTCAGACAGTGTGGATCATAGGCCATTCGTGTGTAAGGCATCTGTCGAACCTTTTTTCTACAGGTGATTACAGGGAAAGAGCGCGGCAGGCAGGGTTTGAGATAGCATGCCATGGAAAAGGGGGGCTGTGTTTTGATCGGTTCCGGGATATCATTCTGGACCTGTTAAGGAAATGGGGTCCGCCCCCGGATATAATCATCCTGCACTTTGGGGGGGAACGATTTAGCAAAACTGGGAAGGAGAGCGTTGGTGGAAACTATAGTCACTGAAATAGGCTGGTTAGCGAAGACTTGTCAGGGCTGCACTATTGGGTGGTCCCAGAGGATACCCCGGTTCCAATGGAGAGGGGGGGAGTCTGTAAAAGCGTTGAATCATTCTGCAAGGAGAATAAACAATAAGCTCGAGCGACTTTTCAGGGCTCCCCACTTACAGACCATCGCCCATGGATGCATCAGGGGTGAGCCATGCTTCTTAAAAGATGGCGTTCACTTATCCCAGGTAGGCAACGAGGTGTTCCTGGAGAATATGTTGGCATGGCTGAAGGGCCTTAGGCGCAGGGAATGACCTTTCTAGTGAGCACAGGGGGGGGCTAGATAGTCGGTCAACTATGCTAGCCTGTGGCGGTAAGGTCATAATTGGGGAGCAGTAAATTTAAGGTCCTTAGGGGGCGGCGCCATTCCCGAATGGTGTCGCCCAAGTGGGAGGGACAAGTGGTCTCTCCTAGAACTCCAGGGGCAGTTGGGTGCGGGGGAGGAGGGAGTCACGCTTTCTCTAGGCTGATGGGCCATGCCGCACGTGCACAGCGGCTGCAAGGGCCCCTTTATGGAGATCAGGTATAGAGCGTACGGGGGTAACCGGGGGGGGGGGGAAGTACCCTCACGGTGAATGGGCCCTCTGCGCATGCGCAATCCAGCTGGTGGGCGTGGTTACAATTTGATAAGGTTCTGACACCAGTTAGTGACCTTGCCGTAGGCCCATTTTTAGTAACGCAGAAAATAAAGTTTGTAAAGATTGATAATGATATGTTTAGATATGGATAGGAAACCTTTGTATTAGAGTTATGTTAAGGTTAGTCACTTGATATCTGTAAACTTATTATTTGTAATCGGTGTAAAGTATATTTTCTGCTATGTGTTTTTAAAATGTAATTTTTAATGTTTATTAATTTCGTATATTAAATACGGCCGGGGGGTGTCACGCCCCCTGCCTCCAAAGACTTCTCCCCTGTCACGGGTTTTCATTGTGGGGAGGAGGGGGTGTAGGGAGTACCTGGCCATATAGAACGGCGGGGCCGGCAACGGCCACGCCATAGGGTATGGTGGTCGAGCCGGCCCCCTCCGCGACGGGGGGGGGGAAGGGGGGGGGCGTGACTTTCGCGCACGCTTGTGACGCGGCGGCCCCCCCCTCTCCCTCATTGGTCTTGGGCTTGGGCGTGACCCGGAAGCGATTCGAATCGCTTCCGGGTCGCGCTAAGGGGCGAACAAGTCTCGCAGGGCTATAAAGGGGCTGGGGAGCCCAGGAAGCCTCCTCTTGGTTCCTGGCTCCCCAGCTTGCCCCCCCCACGCCTCGCTAGGAGGCGGTAATATTTGTTTTCCCACCCACCATCCCCTAGAAGCTAATAGGTTGTAATGGTTAGGTTTGTGCTTGGAATTATCAGAATAATGGTGAAAAACAGTGTCTGTAATGCTAATTTGGTTTTTCCACAGGTCAGCTATCGTCGTATTTATGATGTAATTTTGGTCAGGCGGTAAGGTCATGATTGGTGAGCAGTAAATTTAAGGTCCTTAGAGGGCGGCGCCATTCCCGAATGGTGTCGCCCAAGTGGGAGGGATAAGTGGTCTCTCCTAGAACTCCAGGGGCAGTTGGGTGCGGGGGAGGAGGGAGTCACGCTTTCTCTAGGCTGATGGACCATCCCGCACAGCGGCTGCAAGGGCCCCTTTATGGAGATCAGGTATAGAGCGTACGGGGGTAACCGGGGGGGGGGGGGGGGGGGAAGTACCCTCACGGTGAATGGGCCCTCTGCGCATGCGCAATGCGGCTGGAGGGCGTGGTTACAATTTGATAAGGATCTGACACCAGTTAGTGACCTTGCCGTAGGCCCATTTTTAGTAACGCAGAAAATAAAGTTTGCAAGATTGATAATGATATGTTTAGATATGGATAGGAAACCTTTGTATTAGAGTTATGTTAAGGTTAGCCACTTGTTATCTGTAAACTTATTATTTGTAATTGGTGTAAAGTATATTTTCTGCTATGTGGTTTTAAAATGTAATTTTTAATGTTTATTAATTTCGTATAATAAATACGGCCGGGGGGTGTCACGCCCCCTGCCTCCAAAGACTTCTCCCCTGTCACGGGTTTTCATTGTGGGGAGGAGGGGGTGTAGGGAGTACCTGGCCACATGAGACTGGCGTCTCTGTTGTTTTAGAGAGTAATTGATGATCTAGCGCTAGTTATTACACCTAAGGTATCACACAGGCCAGGGCACACTTCAATCAAGCTGAGCCGGCCTCTAAGTGCCTCATTAGCATGTGGTCTTGCAGCACATTATGACTGGTCAGGGTGATATAAAAATTAAGCACACTCACTGCAGTGTTTGATCGGGGTTTATTGGCGGCCTCAAGCAGTCAGTTTGTATTTCTTTGTCGCACCCGCGGCTGCCAGAGCACACAAGGGGCACCATTGCACCAACCTCGCCAATGCCTGACCCCTCGGTGCTGATGGGCCTGTTGAGCGGATCACGCTCTAAGACAGTGGAAGATCCATGTCAACAGCGGCTGTCCAGTCACGAGCTGCTCGCTGCAGACTAGCAAGTGTCACTAGGACCCTCTCCAGTCCTTATTTAATTTACTTTAAGCACCTTACGATCATGAGCCCAAGTAAACTTGGCACTAGGTTAGTGCCCTTCCATTTCTGTTGCTTTGCAGCAGTTTTAAGATCTTCTTAGAGTTTATCATTGCCCAAATGGGGATTTCTGATATGTATGTGTTTCCCTATTCTTCATTGCTTGATTTTACTTGCGATTAAGTGTCACTCATAGTCGTTGAATGTCACTCAAAATTACATTGAAATTATGAAAATGTCACACATAAGGAATCTGAAACCCTGACAGCGATGCACAGGTTTGTGTGCGTAGGCATGAGAGCAGTGGGGAAAAACGAAATATTCATTAGCATAAAGACTCCATGAAATATGAACCGTACATCTGATGCTCCAAGCAAAATTAAACACATGGCTTCAAAACATTAGATGTTGCCTAAAAATCTGGGTATTTTCATTTTGTGTCTATTTCCAGTGAGTTTATGGGAATTCTCTCTCTTCCACTTTAAAATAAACAGGTGTACACCACTGATCCGACAACAGATCCTTAGCCTCACTAACTGTCGCCTATCAGACAAAACGGTGCTTTTGTAAAGTGAACGCACGTAATTGTAAACATCGCAAATAAAATTCGGTTTTATGTTATAAGATTTAACCAGAGGCTGGGAGAGGTCATGAGCTGGTTTTAAACTTCCCTTTGGCTAAGCAACTACCACATCTGGAACATTACTCCCAAAAACATGTAATACAACAAAGATTTTTTATACGTCAAACTATGTTGCTTTGATTGTAATCTTATTGCAATGCTATAAAACAAAGCAACACAAATGGAAAGAAACTTTATATAAAATAAAACAGAACACATCTGTTAATTCTAAGGAGTAACTGTGTGAGAACTGAAGTGATGGTACGCCCATCTCAGACATTATGGAAGTGAATCACGAAATGTAGTAATTCTCAAAAAGAAATTCTCAACTAAACAGTGTGTGGCATATGTGCAAAATGCATTGCGCAAAATCAGGGCTTCTCGGGTGCAACGCTTCCCTCATTCACAAAAAAAGCTCCTGAGATCTGTGCGTGGTAAATCTCCCATCCCCACCCAGCAGTCCCGAACTAGCAGTACAGGGTTGCTACGGGGTAAGGCCCAATAAAGACGGAATACAAGAGCTCCTTGCCTGTACTATAGGCAGTGTGTTCCACCTATCATGAAACGCATGAGTGCAGACACTTCTACCCCCAAAGCTCGGGTAGGAACGTAAATCAATGCAATGACATGGAGCGAACATATAAGGCTGTACCCTTCCAATGTACGACGCAGCAAAAGGAGTGGAGCAAATTCATCTTCATTACCCAACAACTTCAAACCTTCACAGATTCAGTCATTGCTCTCCAGCTTCAACCTAATGGCTTCACATCCCAATTGAAATAGAGGCCCAAATTCCTCAGATTCACCCTCAACTCGAACCCTTTCACTCAAACAACGCATTTCCATGAAGACCAAAACAGTCTGTTTCCTACACTCTCTTCTAGGAGAAGACTTCAGAATGACAGTTAAAACCCAAGTCCTCTCCCACAGTCGCGGCCAGCATAACTCACAGGTGGGGGTCGCGTGGGTGGGGTCGCATGGGTGGGGTTAGGGTTGCGCAGTTGGGTGGGCAGGTGGGGGTGGAGGGTGGGTTCTACAACAAAAAATATATACTTACCTTCCTGCCGGCCGGGTCCTGCGTCGTCTTTGCTCCTCTCCTGCTCTCCTGCCTCCTTTAGGAACAGAAAGCAGGCAGCCAGGCTCCCAGTCCCACCCCTAAGCCAACCACAACACTGCAAGCAGCGCTGTGATTGGTCGAGACACCGCCCAGCCAAGAGGTAATGGCCCAGCCATGTTCTCCATGTAGGCTGCATTGCAGCCAGCATGGAGAAGGGCTGAGTACGCATGACTGGTTTGCTCGGCCCCAGAGGGCTGACCAAACCAGTAATGTGCACTCAAGTGTAGGCACACCACTCCTCTCATACCCAGCCCTGCTCGCAGAGCAGCCCCGCCCACCCGCAACTAAACCCTTTTGCTTTCTTGCAGTGCGAGAAGCAGAAACATAAAATGGTAGTTATTACCGTTTTATGTTTCTGCTGTTCGCACTGCAAGAAAGCAGTAGGGCCACGCTCCTACTGGAGGAGCAACCCCTGCTCTCCCAGCTAAATGGAGGCAACGTCCTGGCTAGCGGAGTCCTAGAGACTACCCTCTTTTCTCTGAAAAGCATTGTTTACAGCTCATCAAGGGGATGAAGATATTACGACCAATGTATGGTATAGCTTGTAACGGGACGGGAAGTGACATGTCTGGTGGGTAGGGGGGATGCGGGGGGAGTTCTTATAACATTGACATTATGGCTATGCGTACAACAATGTTAGTTAAATGATAACCTTTTGGGTGGTGGGTGGAAGGTCTTTCCACTGTGTCTTCAGTTATTATATTTGTATCGCTCATATTAATAACACAGTACATCGCACTGTATGTATCCTAAAAGCGAATCTATTTGCAAACTATTTTTGATTGAATTTGCAAAAGTCAATAAAGTTTGTTTAAAAAAAAAACATCAAGGGGCTGAAGATATCCATCCATATCACCTTCACACTATAGTATGCACTGGCTCCACCTGCAAGCCCATTCATGATCATCTACTCAATTACAAGGCTCCCTACACTAAGACACCTATCTACCTACCTAACAAACTAACAATCTCTGTAGGTCAACGTCAGACGAGGAGCTCCAACATCAACGAACTACAGACTAACCACACCACGAAGAAGAAAAGAAGAAAACAAGCCATCTCACCAAAGGTTTCCAGGATCTGGAACAACATCTCCTTTGGCATTAGAACAGTACCATCCCTCCTTCAATTCAGGAAGAAACTGTAAAATCACCTCTTCAAGGAACACTACCTCCGATAGGGTGGAACTCACCCCATCCACTAGGTCTACCTCCTCACTTTTTTCCTCCCCCTATGCCTTCCCACTGGGGTTGATCCCTTTACAGGTGCTAGCCACCTAGGTTTGTGCTTTAGAAGAAGAAGTAACTTACCTTCAGAAAAGCTCTTGCTGGCGGATACTTTATTTACAGCTTCCCCACCTTGTGAATACCCACCATGTACCAGATTGGATCTGGAGAGTTTTTTCAACAATTGCCTCACGTGCCGCGTCGGTAGGTAGCATAGTGTGACTCCATGTTGACTCCATCCCATCCCGGAAATAATGTCAGAGCCATATGTAATTGCCTCCTGTATGCAATGAAGTCAGTTTCTTTCTGAATTCTGTTTTAGCCATCTGATGCAGAGCCTTTAATTAATCATATCTGACAGTGTGCAGATCACAACACTGAGGCCTTTTTTTAAACTTTGAGAACAGAGTCCATTCTACAGAATGGTAAGGTGGGAGGGTTGTGAGGGAGGGTTGTGAGGAATCTGCGGTTAGATAGAGTCTCCACCAGAAAGAGCAGCACCGAAGAAAAGCAACTTGTTCTACTGATGGGTACTTCTAACCACAGGTTTCTCACCTTATGAATAGATGCCAAAGCAGTATCTCACCAGGTTGTGGATCTGTTGAATGGTTGAAACCAAATAGTCCAGCCGGACCGAACAGGCAAAGTGTCCCTCCCGCCGGACCTGGCTCTCAAGGCAGTAGTGGTTTGTGAAAGTGTGAACTGACGCCCATGTTACAGCCTGACATATGTCCAAGACAGGCACTCTGCATGCCAGCACAGTGGTGGTAACCTTGGCCCTTGTGGAATAGGTCCACAAGTGTACTGGAGTCTGCTTCTTCACCAATGTGTAACAAATTTAGAGGCAGAGAACTATCCACATTTAAATGGTTCTCTTCTGCACAGCCTGCACAGTTCTTTGACCCTGTGAACCCCACAAAGAGCTGATCATGCATCAGAAGGTACGTGGGATCCAACCAATGGAGTGTTTCTTACTCTTTCGAGTGATGGGGGGAAACAAAGAACATCTGAAGGGTTATGAGGTGTCTGGCATGGAAGGGTGTCAGAACCTTAGGCAGAAACGGTTCACTAGTCCGAAGCACCGGCTTTGCCCTGAAAAAAGGAGATGTATGGTTGTTGTACGGATGGTGCTTGCAACTCACTTATGCAATGAGCTGATGTTATCACTGTAAAGAACACTGTTTTTAGAGTCACAAGACACAGAAAATAACTAAGCATCGTTCAAATGGAGTGCACATCAAATAAGTGCGAACAAGTTGAGATCATACTGGGTATGGTTCACATATGGAATAGATGGACACTGTTATATCTGTCAACAGGTACTCAAATGACAAACTTTGCCCAGCGCCCTGCACAAATGGTTTTGGTGGATGGTGCATGTCAACATGACATCCACTACTTTGGCTCGGAAGACCCAGGCAGTCAACTGTCGCTGCTCAATCTCCATGCATGAAGGTATACGTTGTGCACAAGCACTCCCTTGATAGACGAGGGGAAGGCTCTCATTGCTAGGCGAATTGCCCACAACTCCATCAAATTGATGTGGAGGTGGGTCTCCGTCTAGGGCCAGAATCCTCTGCTCTCCACCTCTCCCGATGACCATCCCAACCCAGGTAGGAGGCATCGCTCATTTACGTCAGCTCTGGGTGGGGTAGGGAAACGGGTCTGCTATCAGTCCAATTGCGGTCTAACAGTCACTACTACATATCTTTTGCAGTATTCTCCAATACCTGGATGGAATCGAAGATGTTCCATTCATGCTGAGCCCAATGAGGTTTCAGATTCCACTGCAAAGCCTGAATGTGCATCTGGTGTAGTCCACTACCAGGATGCAGAAGGTCACTCTCACTGTGACCCAGGACGGAGGTTGAAACATCTGAATCATAGCCTGAATGTACCGAACTCGCTGAGCTCGAGTGAAGACTTGAAATTGCACTTTATCCAGAATGGCTCTGATGAACAAGAGCCTCTGCAAAGTAAGGTGTGACTTTGCACATTGATCGATGTTAGAAATGGGAGTCTCTATTTGGCAAGGGCCTGCACCTTTGTCCAAATAGGGACTCTTCTTCCTAGTCAGGATAAGGGAGTTACATTCCTAAAATAACCCCTGCTGAGGCCCTTGGTAGCTTGGCACGAACAGGCAGGCTTATCTTAGAGGCAGTGTGTAAAGCATTGGCACATAACCAACATTAATACAGAGTGAGCACTACAAATGGATACCACACCAGTATAGAAAAATATCCAATATTTTTATATACTCAAGACAAGACCAAAACGATAAAAATCCACAATACAGTACTTCAAAATCTTTAGATATCAAAATAACCTTGTAAAACAGTTCCTTGATGTCGATAGCTCCGTCCGGGGCTATCACGGCATCGTGAGCATACAAATCCAAACAGTTCTGGCTGACCGCAGCATCACAGGCCAGCTGCGGTGTCAGGAAGACTTGCAAACAGTACCTTTCAGAAATGCAGGGCGTCGATGACCTCTCGTTGAGCTTCCGAACACACGGCGTCCACAGGCGTCGGTTCCGGAGGTCGGTGCAGGAGTCGTCGGGGCCCTTGAAGTCACACATGTTGCAGATCGAACTCCTCTTTGTTGAAGTCAGGAGCGCTGGCGTCGGCAGGCGTCGGGTGCTGCGGTGCGAAGTGGAGCGGTGCGGCGTGCAGTGCCCTCAGGTCGCGGTGCGAGCAGCGGCTCGGTGGCGGTGTCAGATGGCGTCGTCGGTGAGACCAGGGTCAAGGTGTGAGATGAAGGCAGTGCTCGTCATGGTACTGGCAGGTCACGGTGCAAGCAACGGCGTCGTCGTTGCTGGAGCGCTGTCGCCGGCTGACGAACTGGAGTCAATGGCACCGGCGTCGGTAGGCCAAGGCTGCGGTGCAGGATGAGGGCAGAGCATCGTTTAACTTTACGAGTGGTGCCCTCGAACCACAGTGCAAGCAACGGCGTCAATTCCGACATGGAGCGGCATCATCAGGGATACCAAGGAAACGTGACGTTAGGCGGTGCGGAGTGCGGTGCCCACAGGTCGCGGTGCGAGCAAGGGCTCAGCGTCAGCAGGCGTCGTCGGTGGGACCAGGGTCGCGGTGCAGCATTGCGGCAGTGCCCTCTGCGGTGCCTTCAGGACACGGAGTCAGCAGCGGCGTTGTAGACGGCATCAAGCTTGAAGTTTTTGCTGTTCCTGAGACTTCTTGAACACAGGGCAAGCTCTACCTCAAGCCCTTGGAGAAACTCACAAAAGTAGATTGCGGAAAGTTCAGTCCAGTCCTTTCACTGCCCAAGACACAAGCAGCCACTGCAGGCCAACAAAGCAAAGCACACAGCAAAGTGGTAGTTCCTCCTCACAGCTTCTCCAGCTCTTCTTCTTGGCAGTCTTCTTGATCCAAAAGAGTTCTGAAATCCTGGGGTCTAGGCCCCATTATTTATACTAGCAAATCATTTGTCCTCTGTAGGCAGAGGGTCCTGTACCTAGTTTAAACCAGTTCTGGGAGCATTCTGCCAGTGTGCACCTTCTTCCTTTGTCGTGGGGGGCCGGGGTCCTCAGACGCACCACAGTCGGTGGAGCCAGCATTGTGGAAGGCAGGCACAGCCCTATTCAGACACAGGTGCTACTACTCCCACCCATCTACATGCAGATAGGTCTATTCAGCCCTGTGCTGATTCACCCTGTCTCCTAGAGTCTCCCCCAGCCCCTGTCACTCACAAACCAGACAGACAATACACAACCTGGCAGATGCAGGCTGGATGGTTAGGCAAGATACCTACTTCCTAAAAGTGATATTTTCAAACACAGAATGTTAAAACCAACTTCACTAAAAGGTGTATTTTATCATACTGAGTTCAGGCATACTAAACTCGAATTTCTACCATGTTCCCTGGGTCAGTTAGGATTATAGGATGCTATAATCAAACTGCCCATTCTGGCCTATAACAGGTAGCCTTGCAATAGTGAAAAACGAAATTGGCTGTAATTCACTATCAGGACATGCCACACACACACCATGGCATGTGCTACCTTTCACATACAATGCACCCTGCCCACAGGGGTACCTTGGGCCTACCTTAGGGGTGACAAACATGTAGAAAAGGGAAGGTTTAGGGACTAGCAAGTGGGTGCACTTGCCAAGTCGACATAGCAGCCCCAGGCTGCACACAGGCTCTGCAATGGCAGGCCAGAGTTACACTTCATGGGCTGTTTGCGTGAGTGTCACAATCCAGTGCTGCAGCCCACCAACAGCATTTGATATATGAGCCCTGGCACTCAGAGTGCACTTTACCAGGGACTGACACATACATCAAATAGGCCAATCAGGGAAACACCAATCCATAACACAGTTTACATAGAGAGCATATGTACTTTAGCACTGATTGGCAGGGGTAAAGTGCCCAGAGTCCTAAAACTAACACAAACAGGTCAGGAAAAAATAGGAGGAAGAAGCAAAATGTTCAGGGATAACTCAGCAAAAAAGGCAATCTCCAACAATCAAAAACCCCAACGATCTGAGGTTTGTTGTCGTCTGAAGGTGGGCAATGGCTGCCTAAGGCGTGGACCCCTACCGCAACTAGTCGTGGGGGTATGGGGAACTGGTATTGGCAACCTTAAAAGATGTGCTGCAATCACCTCTATCTCATACTTATATGAACACCTATGGGGCACTGGTGAGGCCGAAGGGGAGCACAAAGAAAAAGAAATGCTGGTAGCTCACATGGAACCGGAGGACGGGGATGTGGACATAAGCATCCTGCAAATCTAGTGGCACCACCCAGTCACCTGAATACAGCGAGTAGTTTGGCAGGGTGAGCATCTTGAACTTTCCCTTTTTTTTCTTTAGAAACAAGTTCAGTGGGTGAAGATCTTCAGTAGGATGTACCTTTTGTCCTTTCTCATCACCAAGAAATGACAAGAAGAGAATCAAGTCACTATTTCTGATGCTGCAATCGTCTCCCTGGCCCCTCTTGTTCAATAGAGCCCGAAGTTCTTCTGTAGGATGCACTAGTAGTCCTCCAGAAGTCACCGTGGTGTAGGTGGTATGTGCACACACCCTACTGGCATCCGGAAGGTCCAGAAATAAGTTTTCCTCCTCCCAGTATTGAGAATCGTCATCTCCATCATCTACCTTCATTGTGGTGCTTTGAACCTGAAGACAAATGCATTTGTCTAGATAAAGGTAGCATGGCATCTGACTCCGAATGAGGCTGAATCGGTTGTGTTTGAGATTGAGTTGGACGTGACTTAGGACAAGGTCCTGGCGGATTCGCCTCTCGTTCGAAGTTGGGGTGGGTATAGGCTCAAGAGTGGAGGTGGCCCCATAATGGGTTCAGAGGACACAGACGGCATTGGGGACATATGTGCCAACTGTAACCCAACTAGGTCCCCTAGGTGAGCCGTAAGGGGACCAATTATGCACAACATCTAATTTTTTAAGGCTTCAACCTATTGCGGCATTGCTGATGGACCCAGAAATTCAGACTAGATCGGGACAAGCAAAGGGATCAGTTCTGTAGTGGGCGACCGGGAGTGGGAGGCACCGTGACGTCCATGCAACTTCTCACGAGACTGTAGGGATGAGGGGGACTCATGTTTCAAATTCTTGTGTTTTTTAGTTGGATTTCAACTTACCTGTACATTTGGACCCAAAGAGGACCTCTCTAAAGAACAGCCTTGAGAGTCAGAAAGCATACAGATCCTTGACTTCGAGCAAGGCCGACCCTTGTGCACCTACAATGTTCCGCGGCATAGAGATTGGCCTTGCAGTTTTGAATAATCTTCGGGTTCATCCTAGTGCAGTCTCTGCACGATTTGAATTCGGGTGACAAACCTCGACACCAGAGACAGATTTGCTGAGGGGCTGTCACAGACATTTGTTTGCTGGGCTAAAATCCTGTAGTTTTATGGAGAGATATATCTCTTGCACACTGTAAAAAAGTTACTGTCAGCGACAGAAAAAAAGGAAACCATCTCCGGATCTCTATGACTCATGTCGTGGAAAGAAAGGAATGGATATAAGCCCACACAGGTGGCGGTTGTTAATGCCTCCGGCGTCATTTCCAAGGCGGGACGGAGTCTACTTAGAGCTGTATGATGCAACCTATAAGGAAGCAAGGGAATTGCTGAGAAAATTCTCTGGATCCAGTCTGGCACCCGGATGATATTTACAAAACAAGGAATATGGGGTTTGAAGTATCCATCAGAAATATCAAATCATACATACATACAAATATTTGGCAATGCCCACCCTACTCATATCTTCTCAGGACTTTGATAAATACATCCATAAAGAACAAGTTAATTGCCTTTGGTGACTCTCTTTCTTGTGAAAAATCTAACTGCAAACTCCCTACCTTTAGACTATCTCCAAATGCCAGACTGGATCCGGAAATTTTTAGACAGCAGCGCTCCAGTGGGCCAGTATGTGGCATTGTGCAGCTCCACTTTGATTTTCTTAAGCATCACCCCTGAACACTGATCTCAATTTCTTACTTGACCCTGTCCGCACCCTCGGACAGAAAGCCTAAAAACCAGTCAGAGCACCAGTGTCCAAATCTCTAGCTTGGTACCGTTTTAGGTGGAAAAAGAGACTGTTCCACAGAATGGGGAGGTGGGAGGGCAGTGAGGAATATGTGGGTAGATAGAGTATCCACGAGAAAAAGTGTTTCCAAAGGTAAGTACATTTTTCTTTTAATGGTTACTTCTAACCGAAGATTCTGCACTTTTAGAAAAGATAAAAAAGCAGCACCTCCCAAGGTGGAGGGCTCAGACCAAAAAATCCTGCAGGATCAAATGAGCAAAATGTCCTTCCCGTCGGACCTCGCTTCATGAATGTGCATACTTATGCCCATGTCATGGCCTAACAAATGTAGCGAACCAGCACTCTGTAGGCTAATGCAGTGGCAGCAAAATTGTCTCTGTTGGAATGAGACTTCCGCTCTTCTGGAGGCTGTTTTTTGGCCAGTGCGCAGCAGATCTTGATGCAGAAGACTATCCACCTTGACAATGTCCTTTTCTGCACCACCTTGCCTTTCTTTTCTGCAGGAGAGCCCACAAAAAGAAAATCGCCCATGTAATGGCCTTTGGTGCAATCAATGTAAAAGCCAAGGGCACAATTGGGGTCCAGCCGATGGAGTATTTCCTCCTTCGTAGCTGAGGCAAAGCAAAAAAAAATGGAGGGTGAGGGATTTCCCAACGTGAAAAGGAATCATGACTTTCAGCAAAAAAAAAAAACACCTTGGTCCTCAAACCCAGGTTGTCTGGGGAAAAGTTGGTGACACACTCATGCTATAATCTGAAGTAATCACAACAAGGAACCCAGTCTTCAGAGTCAGAAGATGCAATGAGCAGCAGTGCAGCAGCTGGAAGGGAGTACATAAGAAGAAAGTCAGGACTAAACTGTTATCTGACTGTGGCATCATAAACGGTTTACAGAGGAGCATATCTTAATCCTTCGAGAAACCTTGTCACAACTGTTGAATTAAAAAAGGAAGGCTGGTGTGGTAAAAGCAAACAGGCTGAAATGACAGACAAATAACCTATATTGGTGCCCACTACACATCTTCGCTGGGCCAAAGACAAACAAACAATAAGACATCCAACAGTTCGGCTTGTAACAGGTCTCTGTTGTGGGCAGCACACCAGACGTAATTGGACTTAGTAAGAAGATCAAACCACCTCTCAATCTTAATGCAAAGAGGTATAGATTAGGCAGGAAAAATCTAGCTGCACCACCTAGTTGCCTGAATACAATGAAGAGAATAGTTGGGACAGGGTGAGCATCTTGAACTTGCCCCTGTTTTTTTTAATTTAATTTTTAGAAAAAAGGTTAGAGGGTTAAGATCTAAGGTAGGATGTATCCCCAGTCCTTTCTCGTCCCCAGGAAATAACAAAATTAGCATCAAGCAACTATTACTGGGACCCTCTCCCTTGCCCCCCCCCCTTGTACAAGAGAGCCTGAAGTTCTTCTGTAGAGTGGACTAGTGGGCCTCCAGAAGTTGCTGGGATGTAGGTGGTATGTGTACATAGAGTGCAGAACACTGCCCTGTTGCTATGAAAGAAGATCCTCCTGAAGCAGAAGTCTGATCATGGGACAGATGTTCATGACCAGAAGTTCCAGGTACCACATTCTCCTGGCCCAATCCAGAACCACTAGGATGACTGAGACCTGGTAGTTCCTAATCTTCTTCAAAACTTTGGGCAGGAGAGGTGGAAAGGTGTACAGGAAACCCAAATTCCACTCTACCTGAATGCATCTCTTAGAGAGAGTGTTACCTGGGACTCCAAAGTGCAGAAATGTGGACGCTGCACATTCTTGATAGCAAAGAAAATATCCAACAAGGGTTCTCCCCACTTTTGGAAGATGCCCTGTCCACCTCAGGTGTGACTTCGGCACGTTGATTGTGAACCCCAACAATGTCAGGAGGTTCACCTCCGTACTTCGGCACGTGGAAATAGCGGGAGTAACAATTAGTCCCTATTTCCAAGGCCAGTACCCTCTCTACGGCTCCTTTGGATAAGACAGCCTGCATCTCCTGCAACACAATGACATGTTGCTCCTCTGAAAGCCAGTCTGATATGGGTGGAAGATGCAGTGAGTCGGAAAGGCATGGAAGGGCATAGCCATGTTGAACGATCTGGAGGACCAACCTGTTAGACATGATGCTTTGTCACAACTTAAGAAAAGGTTGGATTCAGCATCCTACATAATGGCTGTGTACCACTCAGGGTGAACTAGAGTGGCTTGGAAGCTGATGCCACAGGGTTGGCAGGCTGGGATGATCACTGTCCCTGGTTACCTTCACATTTTGTGGCCGAACCTCAGCCCCACCCTGAAAAGATTGAGTTAATTGTTGTGGGCGTGAGGGGGGGCTAGCACTACCTATACACAAGCCCTTCGGAGTAACCTCAAAAAGTATGAAATTGCTGGGGAAACTATCCACAAAGCCCGAACCCTCTCACCACGCAAGCCACAATAACCATCTCTTCCTCGCAGCATCCCTCCTAGATCCACCAAAGCAAGTCGAGGAGGCGCCTTCTCTCACTTGGCGGCCAAGACCTGGAACAACCTTTCCTTACACCTGAGGACTACCTCATCATTCCAGGAATTCAGGTAGGGGCTCAAGATCGGACTGTTCGATTGAACTGAGTACCGTGAAGCAACCAGAAACTCTAGCGCCTCGAAACCTTCACAGGTGATTTGCCACGCTTTATAAGGGCTGATTGATTGATCCAGAAGGGATACCTGGACATCTTTAGAATACCCAGCATATTTCATCCAAGCATGGCAAAGGAGCACCACACTGCGGTCGACTACCCGAACCAAGACGTCAGTAGCATGCAGGCCAGACCTAATTATGTATTTGGCCAACTTCTGACCATCGGTTGACAGACCTTAAAGCAATACTGGTCGAAAGAGTTCTCTTTCACTCCCTGGTGGGGGATGAGAGGGGGCAGTGTCATGAGGAATTAACTGGGGTTCACATTGTTTGTGGAAGCTTGAACCACAAGACCGTCTGAGGTCGGATGATCAGTTAGAAAATAGGGGTCGCTTGGTGCTGTTCTATGGTGCCTGTACCGGGGTGCAGGAAAAAATATTCGCCAAATTGTCCAGCAGTGTG
Organism: Triturus cristatus; assembly: GCF_964204655.1. Classification (NCBI taxonomy): domain Eukaryota; kingdom Metazoa; phylum Chordata; class Amphibia; order Caudata; family Salamandridae; genus Triturus; species Triturus cristatus. Next base: position 498,503,435 of record NC_140588.1, read on the forward strand.
TCAGTAAGGACTTTGAAGAATGGTAGCGATGGCTCAGAAGAAGCGTGCCTGGGCTGCAACAACCCTGTGAGGACATTAGTCTTTACCTTCACAGAAGGGAGGCAGGTCAAAAACCTTAGGTGCACGTCTAATCACTACAGCAAAGGAAGCACTTTCCCGTGGTCCAGGAAGAGAAATCATTCTATCAGGAGAAGTATCCAGCATACTGGTCTCCTGCAAGTCCATGTCATCATCATAAGTAATGGCTAATGATCTGAATCATCTCCATTGTCATCTCCAAAGGCTGTCTGACTCCATTCAGAATCTGAAACAAAAGGTTAGTGGAGCACTTCAAGGTGGCTCTGTGGCAGATGCAGTGTTTTATCTGATTCAGACTGAATGGGGACTAGTTGTATCAAAGTGGATTCTGGACGTGACCTCAGTCAAGGCCAAAAGGGAAACAAAAAGTTGGTGGAGCACCTCAGGTTGGCTCTGATTCAGACTGAATGGGGACTAGTTGTATCAAAGTGGATTCTGGACGTGACCTCAGTCAAGGCCAAAAGGGAAACAAAAAGTTGGTGGAGCACCTCAGGGTGGCTCTGATTCTGACTGAATGGGGACTGGGTGTATCAAAGTGGATTCGGGACGTGACCTCAATCAAGGCTTAAAGGAATTTGGCTGAGAGTCAGACACCAGTATTGATAGAGGGTCTTCCTCCGGAACCGTAAGTGATGGTGTCAAAGTCTAAGGGGCTGGTGCAGATTTTGACATTGGAGTGGAAGTCAGTACTGAATCTGGTGCAGAAGCCAAAGCAGGTTCTAGAGCCAAAGATAGCGCAGAGGACAGATCCACCAACAGTGACCAGACTGGAGGCCCCTGCGGATCCTTGGGGCCCAAAGATGCATCAGAGATAACCGGAAGAGTGCAAAAGATGCGGAACATGGCCTCCGTAAAGTCTTTGATTTGTTGTGAGGTCTCCATTGACCCTGGGAACTCAGTGTGCATTTAGACCAATAGTGCAATCAGCTCATCGGTGGTTCAGGAGCGAGAGCGAATAACATGATGAAACCCTCCCGACTTCTCTGGAGGGATGGGGCGAGTCCTGTTTAACTTTCCTGTGTTTCCTCTTCGACTTCAATTTGGACTTACCCGAAGACTTCGACCACAACAAGCACTTGTCACAGGAAGACCTTGGGTCAGAGAGCGGGTCATTGCACTCGACTTTGAACAGGTGCGGGACTTGCGCAGTTTCATCTGGTATTTGGCAACATGCAGCTTCGCTCCACGTTTTCAGATCGCCTTCAGATTTATAAGAGTGCATTCCTGACACAACTTGGAGTAGTGTCCTGAGTACAAACACCATAGGCATACATTATAAGCCTGTCACAAACATTTATTTGTGACAGTCCCTGCAAGGCTGGAATCCTGTAGTTTTAGTAGGGGACATACTTGTCTTGTACAATGTGTTGTAAAGTGAAACAACGATGTGATTAAGCATTTACTAAAGACATTAATTCCCCTCTTATAGATCATGTTTTCTCTGTTATGTTGACCGAAGTTCGGACTCCATTTTGTATTGTCATACTTCCACGTGTTCCCCACGAGAAGAGTCCAACCTCTGTGTTAGTTGCTCTTGTAATCTGCCTAGTAACAGTCTATAAATAGCTCCTTTGTCCATCTGGCACATGCCCAGACTTGACCGCATCTGTTATCAGTTAGCCTTGCTTGACCATGTTTTCGCGGGCTCAAGGAGTGTGTTAGCTCCGCCCACATATTGATTCAGTATCGAAAATGACCGTAAATGGTAATGTTCTTCAGCCTCATGTTGTATCCACCCACTTATGAGCCCCTCTGTTGTGTATAAAAGGGGACTGTGTACGCAAGTTCTTTGTGCTACTCTATGCAATACTGAAGAGTGTTGTGTGGATTGTAGGACCACCCTTAAGGGTTAATAAATGCTGTCTTTGTACTTTGCAGTTTCCGTGCCAACTTCCTTATAGATTCCATTACAGGAGAGCGAACCCTTGTGTCCTGCGGGCCTAGCTGGGGCCTGTATTCATCAATTGGCGCCCGTCACGTGGGGCTCATCGGCGACTCGGATGCCCGAAGGACTGGTCGCGACGAAGGTGAGGAATTTGACCGGGGACGTGATCACTGCCCGCGGCGTCTTAGCCCTGGCATCCCGAGGTTTTTCTTCCTTCCCTTCCGAGCTGACCGTCTGGGTGGCGCCGGTCCTCGACTGAGACCTCTTCTGTCGGTCTTGCCGTGAAAGCCGTTTGGGCGATTGTGGAGCTTGGCAGTTGGAATCTGGACTCTTGATTGGTAAGAACCGGTGTACGGTACTTGCTCCGAGTTTTTGAAGCCTGATCTGGCTATTTGAGTTTGATTTGTGATGACTAGTCATATTTTGAATTTGTCTTTGTGAATATATATGCGTTGCAACACATATAGGCAGGTAATGTGGAGAGATTTCTCCGGAGCTGTGTAACTTTGAACGGCGCAACGATTAAGTGCCATTTTTCTATAATATTGCATATTTTGCATTATTTCTGAGCATGCCTGCTTTCAGCGCACTCCGTAAGTGGTGCTGCTGTTTCGGAAACCGGTTGAACCTCGAGGAATCTGCTCCAGCTCCCGCAGAGGGGACTCCTAATAGGGATATGTATGTGAAGCATGGTCTTTCTTCCATAATGTACAGCACAGTATGGAGGAAATATACAAAAAAAGATCCTGAGTTACGATGGCCTTTGTATGGATCGTTTGATATACGTAAGATTGAGTATGTGGAACAGTGTATGTGTAAGCGGCGTGCTCGTCAGGATATGTTTGAGTGTGTGCGGTTGTGGGTGAAGGAGGTGCGTGAGCGAGAGAAGCGTGAGAAAGCGCTGTTTGATAAAGAACAACGGAAGAATGATCATGTGCGAGCACAGGAAGCGAAGCGTCGGGAGGACAGAGTGCAGACGGACAGGCAAGAGAAGGAGCGTAGGCTACAAGTTTCGGGTCAATACGCTGTTCGGCAGCCACTTTATCCTGTCCTTAATAATCTTGATGATGATTTTTATTTACTAGATCGCTCTCCGCCCCCTTATGTTGGCGCATCTGCTCCGAGGCCACAAGATTCTGTCCCGGGTACGGGTAAGGTAGATACGCGGTCCATGTTATCAGCCGAGCAAATGGCTCAGCTTCGGCAAATTTCCTTCCGTGCACTTAACGGCAAGATATCCATAGAGGAATTATTCCATACTTGGGGGCCGTGGCAGGAGAGAGATAAATTGTATTTTCTGGGTCATTTTGCGGAGGAAGTGATTGATGCTTTCCGGAAACGTTCTGGTGTTTTTGAGCCCGACGAAGTGTCATCGGATGCTAAAGCATTGCGTAATGGTGTTTTCTCTTTTTCTAAGGCTCCAGATATGGCTCGGCGGCTGTTCGCCTTGCGGGACGAGGTGCTGGTCTTTAAAGAGAAAGCGCGCCAGCGAGCAGGGGAGGAGAAGCAATCGGATTCGTGCACAACAGAGGGCCACTCATCCACCTCTCAATCAGATAAGAGCGATCTAGTGCATGTCAAACCAATGCGAGAGGCGGCGCCTTTGTATGTTCCTCCTAAAGGAGCGGGGACTAGCTCGGACATTACCTCCGCCGATGCTAAGGGATATTTTGTGTATAATTGGGTTTACACTCCATGGCATAGGGCTGATGTTATGGCATTGAAGAATGCGCTGCCCGACCCCCGCAAGAATCCAGCGGCCTTCTATGAAGAAGTCGAGGGGGCCTTGAATTCTTGCGTCATGACTTTAGCAGACATAGATTTGTTCTTTGGGCTTATTCTACCACCAGACATGTGGCGATCTGTGCGGAAGGTAGATGATGTTGCCACTTTTAAGGCTCGATGGTCTGAATTGGAAGATGAGGATAGGGAGAGGAAGCCCGCGCAGAAACCGCCCCAGAATATCTTAGATCTCCCTGCTGCTATTGTGACTAAGTTGAAGACAATTATCCCCCCTAAAAAGATTGACTGGAATATGTTAGCTGCATGTAAACAGAAAGTTGACGAGTCAGTTGCGGACTTTTTTACGCGCTTTGAGGAGACGTTTCATGATTTTAGTGGCCAGTCGCTTACTGACGATACGGGTCGCCACCTTTTTGCGGATAAATATGTGGCTAATCTGCTGCCGGCAGTTGCGGCCCGTCTAAAAGCGAGCGAGAGTTCTTGGTCCTCCGCTACACCGACGGCCCTCCTGACTATCGCCCAGTATTATGAGCGTCAGGAGCAAGAAGCAAAGGGCCAGGAGGAAAAGAAATCGAAAGATTTGAAAACAAAGGTGATGTTGGCACAAGTCTATGGCCCGCCCCGACGGGGTAGTAATAGAGGTAGGGGAGGATCTTATGGTCCTCCCTTGGGCCGATCTGATTTAAATAGGAACCAATGTGCGTATTGTAAGCAATCGGGTCATTGGGCTAGGGACTGCCCGGTGTTGCATGCATCGCGTCAGGGGCATACCTCTGGTGGCCCGCGAGGTAGAGGGAGTTTCTCGAACTTTCGAGGGAATTCTAACGAACAGGCTCGTTTTGACTCTGCTGGGCAGCACCGAGATAGATCAAATGTTTTCGATCGCCAGCATCAGTATCAAGCATCAGGAATTGACCGGTCGGGGTACCATGACTCTCAGCATGCATAGGATTGCGTTGGATGGGGGTTAGAATCAGTTGAGGTGCCGGTCGATCAGAAGGGCCCTTATGTATCGGCTGAGGTTTTGGGCTCTACTGATCAGTTCCTAGTGGATACAGGAGCGACACGTAGTGCGCTATCTAAGCAATTGGTTCCGGGGGCTCCCCCATCCGGCTTAATGGTCACATCGGTAGGGTTCGATGGTACACTCTCCCGAAGCCCTCTTTCACAGCCCCTCATGTTTAAGGTTGATTCTTTTTCTGCACCCTGTCCGTTTCTGCTTGCCCCGTACACACCGGACAACATTATGGGTCTTGATATGTTAAAGCATTTTAGGGCTACGATCCGTTGCTCCCCTGCTGGTGTACGGGTAATATTGAATGACAATTACCCCCGATCAGAACGAATGTGTACGATGTCAGAGGATGCGCTGTTAGCTACCCTCCCTCGTGCTTTGTGGGCAACTTCGGATACTGATGTAGGACAAATGGTGATTCCACCGGTCCACATCAGCGTCCGGGAGGGGGCGGTGTTACCTCGCCTCCCACAGTACCGTATTTCCCAGGAGGGTGAGGAGGCTCTCATACAGATAGTGCAGGATTTGATAACGGTTGGGGTAGTCGAGGAAGTCCCCTACAACATTTGTAACAGTCCGATTCTTCCTATACTGAAAAAGGATACGGATGCCAGAGTTTATCGGTTCATAATTGATTTGAGAGAAGTGAACAAGATCGTGATACCTCAATACCCCGTGGTTTCTGATATTACGACGTTGCTTACTTTGGTCCCGCCTACGGCGACCATGTTCTCAGTGATTGATTTGAAGAATGCCTTCTTTTCCATTCCCATTCACCCTGATAGCCGATATCTTTTTGGGTTTACATTGAATAATAGATCTTATCGTTTCTGTAGGATTCCCCAGGGCTATACAGAAAGCCCTAGCATTTACAGTCAGGCTTTGAAACGACAATTGGATTCTTTTGCTCTGCTCGAGGGGGTCGCCCTCATTCAATATGTCGATGACATCTTGCTGGCGGCTGACACCCTGGAGTTGTGTGAAAAAAGTACGGTATCCTTACTTTCCTTTTTAGCGTCCCACAATCATAAGGTATCTAGGAAGAAATTGCAATTCTGTAGACCAAAGGTGACTTATTTGGGTCACCTTTTGTCTAAGGAGGGACGTGCACTCACACCGGATCGTATCCAAGTAATTTTGGAAACACCGACACCATCCACACAGAAGGATGTGCGTGCATTTTTGGGCCTCGTTTCTTTTTGCAGACAGTGGATATTGGGGTTTTCGCACATAGCTAAGCCATTGTTAGCCCTTTTGACAAAGGACACGCCTATCCCAATCCCTTGGTCAGATGAGTGTGATACTGCTTTTCAGCAACTACGACAGGCCCTTTGTTCAGCACCAGTGTTAGGAACCCCTGATTATGCAAAACCCTTTTCGTTGTATGTGCATGAGAAAGATGGATGTGCATTGTCAGTTTTAGTGCAGATGCACGGCGATAAGCAGCGCTCATGTGCATATTTTTCGGCTGTACTTGATCCTGTTGCCCGAGCATTACCAGGGTGTTTTCGCTCGGTTGCGGCGACAGCTGTGTCAATACGCCAAAGTGAGGGAATTGTGTTATCTCATAAGTTGTTGGTATTAGTCCCCCATGCTGTCGATGCCCTACTCAATCAAACGAAGACGCAGCATTTGACCAGCGCCCGTTTAACAGGATATGAGTTGACACTTTTGGCTCCTCATATTACGTTGAAAAGGTGCGTAACGTTAAACCCGGCAACATTGTTGCCGTACCCCGAAACCCAGCCTGAGGCGCGGAAAGCGCATGATTGTATTCTCGTGACTGAGGAACAAACAAAGGGTCGTATTGATCTCCAGGATACGCCCTTTCCAGATGTAGATGGGGAACTGTGGGTGGATGGATCCTGTCTGAAGCTACCAGATGGTACGGCTTCAGCAGCATATGCAATTACCACATTACAAACGATAGTGGAGACAGCACGCATACCACAGAAATCAGCCCAAGCAGCGGAACTGATAGCATTAACACGAGCATGTGAGCTCAGTACAGGACTATGTGTGAATGTTTATACAGATAGCCGCTATGCCTTCGGAGTAGCGCATGACTTCGGCCTACTCTGGAAGGAGAGAGGGTTTTTAACGTCACATGGAGTACAGATAATGCATGGAGAGTTAGTTCACAATCTTTTAACCGCATTGACATACCCAAAGAAAATTGCTATCGTTAAGTGTAGCGCCCATAGGAAAGTAGTTGACAAAGTTGGAGAAGGGAATGCGTTGGCAGATCGAGTAGCACGGGAAACTGCGATGCAGCCCGGTACTACTGCCGTGTATGTAGTGAAGTCACAGGTGGAAAGATGGCATGATGCGAAGGAGGAAGTGCGAGAAATGCAAAGGACCGCTTCTGACAAAGAGCGGGAACAATGGGCTACTGAGGGAGAATTGGATGATGAGGGTTGCTGGAGAAATAAGCAGATGGATAGATGGAAATTACCTACGGCTTTTGTACAGCCTATGGTTCAGATGGCACATGGGCTAGCACATGTTGGAGCTTCCGCAATTGTGAAATTGCTTACCCAAGTCTGGGAGCATCCAGAGATTGCTAGCACAGCGAAGAGGGTGGTGCAGACCTGTATGATCTGCCTGAGGTACAACCCAGGAAAGGGTACTCGAACTCCAGCAGGAGGATTTGTGACACCCACTGCACCCTTTGAGGTTCTGCAGATGGATTACATCCAGCTTGAGCGCTGTAATAATCTGAAGTATGTTCTAGTAGTGGTCTGCGCTTTCAGCAAATGGGTTGAAGCGTACCCTACGAAAGACAATACTGCGATGACTACTGCGAAGCTGCTGCTGAAGGAGTTTTTCCCCCGATATGGTGTTTGTAGACTTCTGTGGAGCGATAATGGCCCTCACTTTGTAGCGGACGTTATAAAGTATGTCTTGAAGGGTCTAGGCATCACTCAGAAGTTCCACGCCGTGTTTCACCCTCAGTCTGCAGGCCTAGTTGAGAAGTATAATGGTACACTGAAGCTTAAGATCGCCAAAATTCAAGCTTCGACGTCTTTGACTTGGCCAGACGCTCTGCCACTGGCGTTATTGTCAATTAGATCGGTACCACACTCTCGAACTGGCCTTACACCTTACGAAATTGTTTTTGGACGCCCAATGAATATTTGGGGTCCACCAAAACCTAAGGCTGTGTATGATGTACCTTGTGTAATGATGAACGATTATCTGGCACAGTTAACGGATAACTTGGTTTCTATTCATCAACAGGTCCGAGAGGCGCTCCCTGATCGGTCTACCGGTGAAGGACATGGTCTCCGGCCTGGTGACCATGTCATGGTGAAAGTTTTCGACAGGACGAACAGCTTGGAACCGAGATGGGTGGGCCCTGAGCAGGTCCTCCTCGCAACGAGGACGGCTGTGTGAGTCTCCAACCGAAAGAATTGGATCCACTCTCTGCACTGTAGGAAGGTGCCGCCCGGATTGGTGGAACCTGCCGTGCTGACCGATCAACGAGAAATTTTGGCTGCAGAGACAGGCCGTGCTGCGGAGCCCAACGCCACTGAGGAGCTCTTTCCGGACCACGCGACTCCTGGAGGAAGGCGATATCATCTTCGACCAAGGAAGTGAGTTTTCCAGTACCGGGACATACTGTCAGAACGGCCCTTGGGTTAGTGAAACGGAGAGCCGATGAGGCAAGGGGGGGGGGATCAGCCCTGCATTAGTGTAGCGACACCCGTCTTGGCCCGCTGGTGAAGAAATCAACCGCTGCCCAAGGGGAAGAGTTCTGACAGACTTCTAGTTTCAGGAAGATATTGGGTTTATTTTTGCTTTGATATGGAGAAAAAGAAAATACTTTGCGCATTAGGGTTCATGTTGACAGTAGCCATTGTTGGGATAACCACATGGTTCGTGGAGGATGTAACTCCCGCTCGGAAGATTCTTGTGTTGACAACTCCGGTGCCTGAGGAGCACTACTTTTATACATTACCGTATCAAGAATTGAAGCATCGACAATCTTACTTGAATAACACTTTCATCCAGATGCTGCATCATACCCACGTTGCTACGAATGCTACGAACTGTTGGATATGTGGGATGATGCCAGCTCATCAGAAGAAAGGAGGAACGCCATTTATACCACTTCCTTTCTCTCATAATGGCTCTTGTAGAGCATGGTATACCTTGCTTTTTGCTACTCGGAAACCAACAGTGGGACGATTGCTCTTCAGACTCAATAAAGAATGCCATCAAGACAAAAATGGGTATCCACAAGCGAATGGGACAATTTGGGAGTGGGAAGAGTACCGACCAGACAATGAATCCATTCCCTACATCTTTACGAACACAAGAGACACTGTGGGAAGGGACAAGTTTGTAATTCAAGTAGCACAAGCTCAAGCGGACCTGTGTGTCCAGAGTGTGGGTTTTATTCCTGTTGGTGTTAGTGATTGCATTACTGTTTTGAATATTGATGGGTTGAACAATAGTACCTTCTTAGCCTCCCATAATACGTACTTTGTGTGTGGAAATAAAGGTTATTACCGTCTGCCGGCTGGGTGGTCTGGGGTATGCTATGTATCATTTCTATTACCTCCAGTATTCCTAGCTCCCGCATCTTATCATAAGGATTTGAAATTATTAAATAATGTGACTGTAAATAGGTATAAACGTACTTTATCAATTGATGATGTAGATCAGACTGACACCAGTCTGCAACAGTATATTGATTTTAACTTGGGACTGTTTTTCTTTGTTGGAGCTGCCCTGAACAGTAGGAAGATCCGAAGATTAACAAGAGTGGTAGAAGCTGTGACAAATCAGACTGCTGCTGCTCTTGGGAATCTTACGGAGGAATTACAGATTACTAGAATTGTTGCATTGCAGAATCGTATGGTATTAGACGTTATGCTAGCTGACAGAGGAGGAGCATGTAAAGTTATTGGAAGTAGCTGTTGTGTGTTTATTCCTGATCATACGCCATCAGTTTATAATGCCATCAATAAACTGCATAAGATTGCAGCTGAGATCCATACGGAAAACGGCACTTGGTCCTTTTCTGGATGGTTTTGGGCGTTAATTACTACCTGGGGATGGAAGGTTCTAACTGGTCTCTGCATTATTGTAGCGGTTCTGTTTTCATGCTGTATCTGCGTTCAGTGTGGTCCTTTACTCTGCTCATTATGTGTATCATTTTGTATCCCCGATAAGAAAGCTATTGCCAATGTCACTTATCAGAAACGTTTAGCTAAGGAAGTAGAAGAGATGATGATAATTGATATATATGATGATTATTCTAACAAGCCGGATGTCTTCAGTAAATGCTGAAAGGGTCGTCTGTTGTAAAGTGAAACAACGATGTGATTAAGCATTTACTAAAGACATTAATTCCCCTCTTATAGATCATGTTTTCTCTGTTATGTTGACCGAAGTTCGGACTCCATTTTGTATTGTCATGCTTCCACGTGTTCCCCACGAGAAGAGTCCAACCTCTGTGTTAGTTGCTCTTGTAATCTGCCTAGTAACAGTCTATAAATAGCTCCTTTGTCCATCTGGCACATGCCCAGACTTGACCGCATCTGTTATCAGTTAGCCTTGCTTGACCATGTTTTCGCGGGCTCAAGGAGTGTGTTAGCTCCGCCCACATATTGATTCAGTATCGAAAATGACCGTAAATGGTAATGTTCTTCAGCCTCATGTTGTATCCACCCACTTATGAGCCCCTCTGTTGTGTATAAAAGGGGACTGTGTACGCAAGTTCTTTGTGCTACTCTATGCAATACTGAAGAGTGTTGTGTGGATTGTAGGACCACCCTTAAGGGTTAATAAATGCTGTCTTTGTACTTTGCAGTTTCCGTGCCAACTTCCTTATAGATTCCATTACAGGAGAGCGAACCCTTGTGTCCTGCGGGCCTAGCTGGGGCCTGTATTCATCAAATGGATGGTATATTTTAAGAAAGAATATTGTTAGCTTATGAGGATAAAAAAATAGAGAGGAGCGGAGCTCCAGATCTTCATTCAAAGGCACGGAAAAAACGAGCAGAGGTGAGCATGCAGGACTGTTGCTTAAAATCAGGCCCACTCCTCACTTCCTAATGGAACAAAGTAAACCAGTAGCTGTATGGAGTCACCTACCTGCGCTGCTGTATAACAGTTTCCAGATCCAGTTCATTGTCCGTAGGTGTTCTAATGCTTTAGAATCACTAGAAGTTTTAATCAGAAAATGTTTGTACATAAAGCAATCTGATTGATCAAACAGTTATGTGACGATTCACAAATAGATACGCTGCTTTTCTTATAATACTGCGAGCTTAAATCATAACCCTGTAATGGGTCTACATGACAAGGTGGAGGGGTGAGAGAGGGTTATTTTTAGGACATCATTTTTATGTCAGACAGTATTTCTGTCGACAATATTCTGAAAAAAACAACTACAAGCAACTGACAATGTAGCTCAGCAAGAGGACGTGTTAGACCTGGCATCTTTTGGCATGTTTCCCCTGTCTTTTTGCTTTCTGACCTCATGTTTTTGATGATATACTGGACTTAGTTTTTGCTGGTTTAGTGTCTCTGCAGACTTTTTCACTGCTATTTAGTGCTAAGGAGCAAGTGCTTCCTACTGCAAATTGTGTTATGAATGGTTTTCCATGATTGGCATATTTGATTTACTTGTGTGTCCCTAATAAAGTGCAGTGCGCATGCCCAGGGCCTGTAAATCAAATGCTACTAGTGGGCATGCAGCACTGATTGTGCCGCCCACACAAGTAGCCTTTCAAAGGGGTCTCAGACCTCCCACTGCAGTGTCTGCGTGCGCAGTTTTAAACTGCCATGCTGACCTGGCAAGTGCACCAACTTGCCAGGCCTAACTCTTACCTTTTATTATATATAAGTCACCCATAAGGTAGGACCAAGGGGGACCAAAGGCCAAGGTGCAGTGTATGTGAAAGGTAGCACATGTGCTGGTGTGTTCTACATGTCCTGATAGTGAAATACTATGCATTTAGTTTTTCACTATTGAAAGGCTGTCTTTCTCATAGGTGATCATTGGAGCTGCCTTGTAACATTTTACAAGTGTAACTTTCAAATGGGAAAAGATAGAGAAATGGAGTTGTGGTAAACAAAAATCTTCTTTACCGGACTGAATTTCATACGGGATCTTGAAATAAAATAAAATAGCTCAGAATAACAAGAGGCAGAATCCGTGGTATAAGAGTTTCTAAATGGGCTTTATTCCATCAAAAAATGGCCGACTCGAGTCGCGGCCTTCAGGTTCCGTCACCACGAGGGTTCAGGAAGTGAAGTACAATACTTTATTGACAGACATGCATTTTTATAATAAGTACATTACAATGAAACGAATGTAGAAGGCGTAACATTTGATAAGAAAAGTGACAAAACAGGTACGTAATCGAAACTAGGCGTAATAAGGAATAAAAGAAACATGATTGGTTAGGATTATCAGACATAGGTGGATCTATAAGATAATACTTGGCATAGATGCGCGCGCAGCAGCATGACGTGTGATTGACGTGCAACTAGGGGGTGAAGGGGACTTGACATTTAGCTCTACATGTGGAGACGAGAAGTCTGGGGGGTCAAGTCAACCTAATCCCAAATCATATCTAACATCCTATGTTTAAAGAACTATGTTATCCACAAGGAAGGACTCTCGGACAGAATCTAGTCTATACTGACTGTGTGCGTGCACAAACGCCTAAGTGTCTATATGAGATGCGAGGGGCAGAAAACTTTCCATGGCAGCAGGGCTATGAATCACTTGCAGGAGGACGGAAAGGCTGAGTCCTTTGCTTGTGAGCTAAAGGAAATGTTTACCTAAATCACTAGACAGGAATGCATCGGCTGAAGAGCAAAATAGATAATTCGAAGGTGAAATACAGCTTCTTGGCAGGCAGGCGAAAACTGCACAGGGAGTAGGGCAAAGTTCATGGATACAGATGCGAGCTCAAGCTGAAGCTGTCAAAGACAGAGAGCAGGGAAAGGCTTTGAGGACAGAATCGGGCCTACTTGCCTGAACTGTAAAAATGGAGTAACTTAGCCATATAAAGTCGGTGGCCTTTCATACTTAGGAATCGAATATCCAGCCCATCGATGGCGGATCTGACAGAGAACATGTCGACGGTAGACACACATATGTTTGCGTCTTAGAAACTGGAACTAGAGGGAACATACATGTACTTGTAACATGCATATAGAACCGTTGGGGTCCAAGATAGGGGACATAACTGATCAGGAAAATCCACATTTCCACATTCCCTCCTTGTCCCCTACTTGCCCTTCAAGAGATATCAATCTTCATCATTCCATCGATTTGCTCATGGAGCATCATTTCTTCTTCCTTCTTCTTCCGGCATTTTGAACGAGAACTGTGATATGGAATGCATGATGTGGCACACAGACCACAAATCGCTGGTCCACATTGTAGGCATAAACAACAACTGAAGAGCATAAGAAGGCCAATACCTAGGAAGGATAGAACTCTCCATCCCCAGGCTGATATCACACTCCAAAACCACCCGGACCACGTCCAAGTGCCTGGATTTTCGTGTATCTGGCTTACAATCTTATGAAGGCGTGTTATAGCTTTATATACAGATGGCGAATTTTCTGGTATGAATATGCAGCAGCTGGATCCGATGACCCTGCAAGCTCCGCCCCTATCGGCCAGGATGACGTCAAGGACAAGACGATTCTGGAGAACAACAATTCTCATCACTGATTGTTCCTCTGTCAGATTGCCTAGGGCGGCTATAGTCTCATTTACTACAGCTTCAAGAGTCTTGGTGAGTCTACGTATCAGCTTACTATTTGATATTGTACCTATATAGGGAAAGATACCTTTATTGAAATCTGCATACTTGTCCCATGCCGTCTCAGTATAATCGACAACTGGGAGATCTCTTCGCTCTCTATTGTGTACTAAATGAACATTTCGATAATAATCAGGGGGAGCTAGAAAAACAGGTGGCAGAAGGAAAGCTATGTAACAGGTACCATCCCAATCTAGAGGCAAACGCATATATGCAGTCTGACCACATATAAAGTAAGAATGGCGAGAAGCTCTAAATGAAGATTTACCTTGATCACTATATTCTACTGTAGTAACGCATTGGCTATGGCCCATGTGTATGGAACCAACTTTTCTCACACATAATTCACCCTTAACTGGAAATACTGACATAGTGGGCAGAATTAGTTCAACTTCGGATTTGACATTCAAAATCATAAGATTAGGCGTAAAATTACCTAATTTATACACTTCATTTTCTAAATCAGTTCCTGTTCTACTGGGGTGACCCTCCTTATTAGGGTGACAGACTTTGAATAAAACTAGATTCAGATTTCCCCATATCCAATGTTGTTGATAAACTGCTGTGTCTGGGTCTATGGAATTTAATAAACTAAACCATGCTCCACAGGAGCCATTGTGTGTGAACGGATGTGGAAAGAAAGGCAGAACTCCTTTGTTATTCTGATAGGGAGGGAGTCGGCCACACACCCAACAATTGGTGGCATTACTAGTCTGATGGGAATGATGTAACATACTAATGAATGTGTTATTGCGCAGCGCAAGTCTATAGGACAACTCATGTGGGGGGAATTCACTAAAAGAATGTTCATCAGTTATATTGAAAGCACGTTTAGAAACAGGATAATACATATGCAACAATATACTTGCAGTAACTAAAAAACTCAAGAAAAACAAAATTAATAAAGTCACAATACAGTGGTTACGCAGTAATTTACAATAAGCATGTCGTTTCATTATGATTCTGGACTCTACATGATTCAGACCTAAGGGATACATGTCGGGACAGATTCAACCGCTTCACCTTGGAGAGGACTTAAACAATCAAATCGTCCGACAGTTTAGATCTGGACCTGAGTTTCTGCTTGTAAAGTTCGGTGCTACTGGCCTCAGCCAAAGGTAGCTTTGAGTCAATGGGGGAAGACCCACGGGGAGTACTGTTTGTGTCAGGAGGAAGTCCATGAAATTTCTTTATATGGCTGGAATGCACCCAGCCTTTTCTCCCTTCGATCTTCACAGCTGTTCTGGTCGTCAGCAGGACCAACTTAGGACGCCTCCACCTTGGCTCCAGTTGGGTTTTCCGATCAAAATTCCTGACGAGAACATAATCGCCGGGAATTACATCATGAGGTTTCACCTCGGTGTTGTCGGGAAAAGCTGCGACTACCTGTGAACGACAAGATTGTAGTGCAGACATCAAGGAAGCCAGGTAATCTGTCAGCATATTACAATCAACATCAGTTATTTTACGGGGTATAGGCGTCCCCCACATATTCGGTGGTCTACCAAAGATCACCTCATAAGGGGATAGCCCCGTTCGAGAGTGTGCTACCATCCTCATGTAAAATAGCGCAACTGGTAAAGCTACTATCCAGTCCACACCTTTCTCCTGACATATTTTAGACAGTCTGATTTTTAAAAGTTGATTATGTCGTTCCACGAGACCTGCTGCCTCGGGGTGTCGGACACAGTGGAATTTCCACTGATATCCCAACAAAAGTGAGACATGTTTCATTAATTCGGATGAGAAAGGCTGGCCGTTATCTGAATATACAACACGTGGTAAACCGTACCGTGGGAAGAATTCTCGAACTAGCTGCTTGGCAGTAGTCGGGGCAGTGTAATCTGATACGGGATACGCCTCTGTCCAACGGGAGAGAGCGCAGACAACTACGAGAACATATTTGAATCCTCGACAACGTTCCATCTGAATATAATCCATCTGGAGGACTTCAAAAGGATGGTCAGGAGGCTGAAATCCACCCTGCTCTACGGGAACACTCTTTCCTGGATTAAACTGACAACATATCATACAGGTACGAACCTTTTGTTTAGCTGCTGCTCGTAAATGTTTGTTGAACCAAATGTGCTGAATGCTGTCTAGCATAGCCTTCTCTCCTAAATGTGCTGGACTGTGAACTGTAGCTATAATGGCTTGAACCATGGAATCAGGGAGAAACCATACAGATTTCTCCTTCGTCATCCATCCTTGATCTGTCTGGATCCCTCCTAGTTCAGTCCACTTCTTTATTTCTTCTGCTGTGGCATGTGTCTGTATATCAATTACGTCAAGTGCGGGATCCTTAATTGTCATACACTGTGTTAGTGTCTGAACTATTGGCTTTGTCATGTCTAATGTGCGATTCTGAGCAGTCTGTTTAGCTGTTCTGTCAGCTAAATCATTGCCTTGAGAAATGATATCAGTAACCTTCGTGTGTGCTTTACATTTCATAATCGATATAGCAGTAGGTAGATGTATTGCGTTTAACAAAGCATGAATGAGGGGTCCGTGCTGAATGTGGGCACCATGGGAAGTTAAATAACCTCTCTCTCGCCACAACACGCCGAAGTCGTGTACAACTCCGAATGCATAACGTGAGTCAGTGTATACATTAACTTTCTTATTTGTGGCTTGAATACAGGCTTGTGTTAGAGCAATAAGTTCTGCTGCTTGGGCGGACAAAGTATCTATACAATTTGTCTCAATAACTTCAGTGTCTGTTGTGACTGCATACGCGGCCACTAAATCTCCTGTACTTGTTCTCATGCACGATCCGTCTACATACAACGTCAGGTCTGGATCTAACAACGGAACGTCTGTCAAGTCTTGTCTAGGTTTCGTCTTTATTTCAATGATTTCAACACAATCATGAGCTAGTGGGTCTGTTCCAATTACAGGTAATAGTGTAGCAGGATTCAATGTATTACACCGTCGGATCTCTATGTGTGGTTGAAACAATGTCAATTCATAACCGGTAAGTCTTGCTATGGTCAAGTGTTGTGTTTGTGTTCGGTTCACAAGAACCTCTACTGCATGTGGTACTTGTACTGTCAATGGATGTCCTAATACTATGGCATCGCTTTGTCTGATTGCTAAAGCTGTCGCTGCCACTGATTTCAGACATGCAGGCAAAGCCTGAGCTACGGGATCTAATGTACTGGAAAAATAAGCACATGGCTTGCGTGATCCTGCTTGATCCTGAGTGAGTACTGACAAGGCAGTACCTTCGCGTTCTGTAACAAAGAGTATAAAATGTTTGCTATAACATGGTGTTGCTAAAACAGGTGCTTGACATAAAGCTTTCTTTAAGCTTTCAAAAGCTTGTGTATGTTCCTGAGTCCAAGGGAGAACAGTCGATGTGGCTGCCTCCTGTGTGGTTAACTGAATGAGTGGTTTTGCTAGAAAAGCGTACTGAGGGATCCACTGCCTACAATATGAAGTGAGGCCTATGAAAGCTCGCACCTCCTTTTGTGTCTGGGGTATTGACATGTTAGCAATTAACTGGATGCGATCTGGTGTAAGCTGCCTTCCCTCCTTGGACAGCGAGTGACCAAGATAAATAACTCGCTGGACACAGAATTGCAGCTTAGAAGGAGACACCTTGTGCCCCTTGTCGGCTAGGAAATGTAAAACTGTCAGGGAAGCTTTTTCACATTCTGGCTCGCTTCTCGCTGTGATCAGCAGATCATCGACATATTGAAGCAGTGCAGTATTGACTGGCATGTGGATACTGTCAAGTTCTCTCTTCAGTGCTTGGCTGTAGATGCTGGGGCTTTCTGTGAATCCTTGGGGAGCGCGTGAGAATTTAAAGCTGCGCCCATTTAAACTGAATCCGAACAAATATTGGCTTTCCGGATCTATTGGGACGCTGAAAAAGGCATTCTTGAGATCGATTACAGTAAAGAATGTTGCTTCGGAATCAATTGCTGTCAACAATGATGATATATCAGGGACCACAGGGAATTGTGGTACAATGCACTTGTTTAGTTCACGCAAATCAATAACCAATCGGTACACTGGTGGGGCAGTAGGATCAGTTCGTTTAAGAATCGGAATTATCGGTGAATTACATACATTGGAGTCTGTTTCTACAACTACTCCCTGGACAATCAGCTCATCAATGATTTTCAGCAAAGCCACTACAGCATCATGCGGTAACTTGTATTGTCGCATTCGTGGTAGTACCACTCCTGCTTTCAGGGTGACTCGATAGGGTGTAATGTTCATGCAGCCAACATCCGTAGGGCCTTGTGCCCATAGATGTACTGGTAAAGTCTGTAGTCGGGGATCCATGTCTCTAGACACATAGTGACCTTTAAAATCACGTAAAAACAACCTTACTCCTTCCGGAGAACAACATATTATGGCTCCTAGTGCTTTCAGAGTTTTAATTCCTAACAGATTTTCTGGGCATGATTTAGTAAGCAATAAATCTGTAGTTCGTGTCAAAGGTCCTATCGTAAGTGGTAGATGCTGTGATACTTCATTAACAATAGGTTTTCCTGAAAAACCAAGGGAAATATTTTGAGAGCCTGAGAGGGGTGCCCCCGGAACTTCACTACTTTTTATCGTTGTTCGACTTGCCCCTGTATCGAGTAAGAATTTTCTATCTTGACCTAATAATTCACTATGTACATAAGGTCCTTCTTGATCTACAGGAATCTCGATAAGCGGTAAGTCAACTTCCCTCTCTAGGCTTGTTCATGCGTAACGCTGATACTCAGGGTATTCATACTGTGCAGTCTGATACATTTGTCGTGTTGTGGTTTGTGTGGCAGTAGCAGGCAACGGCGGTGCAGCTGGCACAAACTGTATGGGTTGCTGTGAGGCTGGCATGGACTGTTGTTGAACTGGCATGGACTGTCCATGCTGCATAGCTCCTTGTTCATTCTGATCTTGTCTAACTAATCGTGGTCTCTCCTTTGCAATACCTGTAGCTATATTACGTTTCAGGACTGGACAATCGTGTACATAATGGCCCAGTTGTTTACAGTAATTGCAGCTTCCTTTTACAGGAACTGCAGAATCACCAGAATGTGTCACACCCTTTTTGTGACCATCTGCTGGTACTGTCTGAGAAACTAGCATTTTCATTTTTGTATCCTTCATGCGTCTATGCTCGTGTTCTTGTTCATCCCTAATTCTATTGTGATGATACTGTAACATTTGTAGCATTTGTGACGGAGTGTTACTTTGCCAGGTACTCTCGAATTTCAATATTCTATTCTTTACTGGAGGCAATGCATTTTCCACTAATTTTGTCACAAATAAATGTGGATATGAGTCACTACTTGCTTTTATACCACTATTTATACCAAAACATTTTTCAAATCGAGCATAATAATCGCTTGTGTCTTCATCTTGCTTTTGTTTGCAGGCTGTGATTGCACCCCAATCTTCCTTTTTTGTAGTTAATAAACGTGGCAGTACCTGTACTAGTAAACCTGGTAACAGTTTAACTTTATCCCCGAGCCCTGAACCTGCAGTTCGGCCCCTTTCTTCCTCTGCTAATGCTGTCCAGTCTATCTTTTGGTCACCCACTTCCCACTCTTTTTCTTTCAGTTTTTCATAAATGCCGGCAGGCAAAAGCACCTTTAATATCGTCATAATATCAGGAAAGGTGTACTCTCCCATTAGTAACATGTCTTTAATTTCTCGGTGGAAACCCGCTGGGTCTTTGTCATGACTAGGTACTACTTTCTTCATTTCCAATAATTCCATTTTTGATATGGGTGTGTAAACAAATACACGGTGAAACTCATTGTCTTCGCCTTTTATTGGGTGCACTTCTCGTAGGGGATTTTGTCTATCCATATAGTACGGCGCTCTTTCTCTGCGGGGCAGCGAGAGAGAATCCGGACTTACAAAAAGGACATACTGCTTACGTGACACTAATATCTCTTTAATTAGCTTGTTACTAGAACCTCTCCATCTGTTTGTGAGTAGTTCCGTTAATATATCAGGTAAAGGACCAGGGTCAGCATGTTGGCTCTTATATAATATGAGGAGTTGCTGAATCATATAGATTCCAGCTAAACGTTGTTCATCTGTACTGAGATTAAAAAACGTGTGTGCTACGGTCTCATCACCGTATTTTTCAGGACTGTCAATCCAGTGAACGGCTGATCTGGCTAACTCTTGCTCATCCATGGAATCGAGGAAGTGGTAACCCCTTCGTTCTCGTAATATTTTATCTGCGGCTTGAAACGAATGTTCAGGAGACTTCAGATTTATTATAGGCGTCGGATACGTTCTGCTATTATTTGGGCATACTGAGTGTATGGGATCAGAAAAACATCTAGTATTTTCACAGGATCTTCCTCTGCCTACATAAGCTATGGTCTCTGACTGTCTTGCGGAATTCCCTGATTCGGACATTTCATCTTGCTCAAACTCGTCTGTTCCCAATCTCTCTTCATGAATACGCTCTATTTCTTTACGGATTTTTCGGCACATGGCTATTATACAATTTTGCTTATCGTGTCTCCCTTCTGATATATTCTGACTCCATTTTGTAAGAATAAGCATTGCATTCGGGTCTACCCCCGGGCGGTCTTGATTTCTGATCACACAGTTTATGAGGAAACGTAACAGTTCCCCCTGTATTTCTACTTTCTGGAATTCCATAGCTCTGTTAATACATCCTGGATCTCGTCCTGTTTGAACAAAATGATATATGTTATCTAGATGCGTAGTCATTCCTGGTAACCTTGCTAAATACTCTGCGGCTCGCCTGATACGTAATGATGCCAGGACCATTTCGTCCTCTTTACCAACCACTGGGTCATATCTACAGTTTACAAGGAGTTCCTTAAGCGTACGTTCACTTACGAATTTAGGTGTACGTGAATGTGCTGACTCTTGAAAAACAAGTTTATTTATTCTGGGTGGTGTAAAGGTAATGCTAGCACCTCCCGTGGCCCCATCTGGGGCGTCGGGTGTGAATGGGTTCGTTGAACGTGACACAGCAACTATGGGTGTCGATACCCCTGTAGAATCGACTGCGGAGACAGATGCGGAAACAGATGTGCTTGCTGACGCTTGCGTCGGGACTTGCTGTTGCACGGGGACAGATACCTGATCCTGACGTTGAACCCCTACACCAGACGGTCTATGTGGTGCGGCGTTAGCATATTCGGGAGCTGCGTCGTCTAGATATGAGGAAAGAAAAACATCTTCTGCGGTTCTGGGATGCCCTTTTGGATGTACCTTAATTGGAAATAATGGGGGTGGCAAGTCTTTTGGCATTTCTGGAGCAGCCTTAGGTAGTCCTTCGGCTAGAAGGGGATACATACCATTCATAAGAGCATTTCTTTGTCTATTTACTTGTTCTGATTTCACTCGGATACCTTCCTCAATTAATAGACTTTCTTGAGCTTTATTTGAACTTTCTTTACTCCTCTCTTCTTGTCTACGTGCTTTTTCTGTTCGTCTATGAGATTCTTTACGCCATAACTCAACAGCGTCTTTCTGTGACTGTCTGACCTTTCTTTTCCATAACTCTTCCTCCACTTTCATGATGCACTCTGCATCCCAGGTTCCCGCTACGGGCCACCTTTGACTTTCCGGCAATCCCTTGGTATAGTCTACCCATAGATCAAGAAACAATATGGCATCTAAGCCATGCTTATGGTACATAAAATGCCCTGGAGTGTCCCTAGGAGGAATAGGAACTGCTTCTTCAAGCACCCCTTTTCTGGTAGTAATCTGTCTTAACTTCGAGAAGAGCGGCATATTGACAACTGATCTGATACTTACTCTTGAACTCACTTAATACGAAAAACACAATAATGAACAGTGAACAATGAACACTCATTCATACCACAATATTTGAACACTTTAAACATTAAACATTTTAACAACGACCGACAATGATGACAGTCTGCCTAACTAATCACCACGCTGAATTCTTGACAATAACTGCATACTTCGGAATACTTGATATACTGCTAAACAGTACATATACACTGCTAAACAGTGCAGACCGGATTTGTGTACCCAAATCCGTCTTGACCGGCACAACCTATGTGCGCGTCAACACGCCTCCCCGGCGATGGTACTCACCGAGTAGCTCCTTGAAACGGAAGGCCTCAGAGAATGGACAGGACTCGATGACTGCGGACAGCGGACCCTCTGGACATCGGGGTTTCGAAATAACTGGTGGGCCTCTGTATACCTCGGATCTTGCTCTCTCAGCTAGGCTCTGGTCGGGATACTTCGCACTTCTCACCGCCTCGTCTGGGTTGATCGCAGCCTCAGTCGCCCCCGCTTGACCGGAGGGAGCTTACAGGAAATCCTGCTGGTACGCGTTTATGGTCCGTCCAGCTGTGGCAGGAGACCGGGCCTGCAACGCACCGCCGGCGCGTGAGATGAGAAAGTGTCCCTATTCGGGCGCCATTGTGTGGTAAACAAAAATCTTCTTTACCGGACTGAATTTCATACGGGATCTTGAAATAAAATAAAATAGCTCAGAATAACAAGAGGCAGAATCCGTGGTATAAGAGTTTCTAAATGGGCTTTATTCCATCAAAAAATGGCCGACTCGAGTCGCGGCCTTCAGGTTCCGTCACCACGAGGGTTCAGGAAGTGAAGTACAATACTTTATTGACAGACATGCATTTTTATAATAAGTACATTACAATGAAACGAATGTAGAAGGCGTAACATTTGATAAGAAAAGTGACAAAACAGGTACGTAATCGAAACTAGGCGTAATAAGGAATAAAAGAAACATGATTGGTTAGGATTATCAGACATAGGTGGATCTATAAGATAATACTTGGCATAGATGCGCGCGCAGCAGCATGACGTGTGATTGACGTGCAACTAGGGGGTGAAGGGGACTTGACATTTAGCTCTACATGTGGAGACGAGAAGTCTGGGGGGTCAAGTCAACCTAATCCCAAATCATATCTAACATCCTATGTTTAAAGAACTATGTTATCCACAAGGAAGGACTCTCGGACAGAATCTAGTCTATACTGACTGTGTGCGTGCACAAACGCCTAAGTGTCTATATGAGATGCGAGGGGCAGAAAACTTTCCATGGCAGCAGGGCTATGAATCACTTGCAGGAGGACGGAAAGGCTGAGTCCTTTGCTTGTGAGCTAAAGGAAATGTTTACCTAAATCACTAGACAGGAATGCATCGGCTGAAGAGCAAAATAGATAATTCGAAGGTGAAATACAGCTTCTTGGCAGGCAGGCGAAAACTGCACAGGGAGTAGGGCAAAGTTCATGGATACAGATGCGAGCTCAAGCTGAAGCTGTCAAAGACAGAGAGCAGGGAAAGGCTTTGAGGACAGAATCGGGCCTACTTGCCTGAACTGTAAAAATGGAGTAACTTAGCCATATAAAGTCGGTGGCCTTTCATACTTAGGAATCGAATATCCAGCCCATCGATGGCGGATCTGACAGAGAACATGTCGACGGTAGACACACATATGTTTGCGTCTTAGAAACTGGAACTAGAGGGAACATACATGTACTTGTAACATGCATATAGAACCGTTGGGGTCCAAGATAGGGGACATAACTGATCAGGAAAATCCACATTTCCACAGAGTTTAGGTTCACTGAGCTCAGAATTTAATAACACATCTTTTAGTAAAGTTGTTTTTAAAATTGTATGTTTGAAAATGCCACTTTTGGGAAGTTTAACCATCCTGTGCCTCTGCCTGACTGTGGCTGTGGAATCACATCTGGTTTTAGATTCACTGGGGCTAGTTTGGGCATTTACTCAAGACACACACATAGGGCCCTGCATATGCTGATGAGCCATCCTGGGCTAGAGTGGTGGGAGGACTTGTCATTAACACCTGAATAAGCTGTGGTTGCCCTCCACAATGCTGTCTCCACCCCTGCAGTGTGGCTGGGCCAGGAAGGAAATAACTGGTTTTGCTGAGCAAGAGACACTTTCTGAACAAAGACTTCCAAGGGGAAAAGGGGCATAAGTGTTTGACCTAAAACCCCTGAACTTTAGACATCTTTTGGACTAGAGGACTTGCCAAGAAGAAGAGCTGCCAGGAGGAGTACTGCCCCTTTGCTGTGTGTTACTTTGTTGGGTTGGCCTGTAGTTGCTGCTTCTGTCTTGGACAGTGAAAGGACTCGACTGAACTTTCTGCAACTTATTGCCTGAGTTTCTCCAAGTGCTTAAAGTAGAGCTTGCCTCCTATTGGAAGTCTCCGGAACATCAACGACTTCACCTGCCAACAACACTGTGAGCTGAGTGCTTTGTGCTGCAACAGAAAGAAAATCACTATGACGCCGTCAACGACGTCGCGGACAGCTCCGTGACCTAAAGGTATCGCAGAGAGCATCGCCCTACTTCACACTGCAATCCTGGTCTCCCCGATGTCGCCGCCTGAAGCCATCATCGAGCCGCTGCTTGCACTGTGACATGTGGGCACTGCACTTCGCATCAACTCGCTTCAAATTACCGCCTTGGTATCACCGACAACGCCGCAACACGCTGATAATGATGCCGCTGCCTGCACCGTGACCTGTGGACATCACTTCTGAGGTACAAGAAGCATCGCCCCGTCCCACACCACAGCACTGGTTCACCGACGTCAGCGCCATCGATTCCAGCCTCGTCAACCAACGCAGCTACTTGTACCGCGACCTGTGGTCACCGCACGAAGAATCACATTGCAACCTTAGGTCTTTCAAACAGCGCTTTAGCAACAACAATGCCGCTACCTGTACCATGACCTGTAAACGCTGCACGTCGCATTGCCCCACTTCACACTGCAGCCCTGGTCTCACCGATGCCACTGGATGCTGCCACCGCGCCGCTGCCCGCACCGTGATCTGTAGGCACCGCACATCACATCATCCCACTTCACATCGCAGCCCCGACGCCATTGACACCAGCGCTTCCGACTACAACCTCACAGAGCTTGATCTGCAATGCATAGGAGTTCAAGAGCCCGACAACTCCTGCACTGACCTCCAGGACCGACGCCTGCTGATGCCGGCGACGCTGCTTCTTTAGAGCTCATCACAAGGTCCCGAAGGCCCTGCATTTCCAAGGTACTGTTTACAGGTCTTCCTGACACCGTAGCTGGCCTGCGACCTTGCAGTGGCCTGAACTGTTGGATTTGTTGTTCTCGATGCCTTGATAGCCCTGGACAGAGCTATCACCTTCAAGGAACTGTATTTTAAGTCTATTTTTGCAATATTCATATTTTGATTACTGTATGTTGGACTTTTATCGTTTTGGTCTTGTTTTAAACAGATAAATATTGGCTATTTTTCTAAAACTGGTGTGGTGTTCTTTTGTAGTGTTTTCACTGTATTTCTGTGTGTTATGTGCAAATGTATTACACATTGCCTCTGAGATAGAAGCTACCAAAGGGGTGAGCAGGGGTTATTTTAGAACTCTAACTCCGTTATTTTGACCAGAATGAAGGGTCCCTACTTGGACAGAGTACAAACATGCAAACTAGAGACCCCCAATTCTAACAGCGTCCCAAATAAGACAACCACTCTCCAACATCCTTTGTTCTTTACTAAATATGGAATGGCTCAGTAAGAACCCATCAGTAGCATACAAAATGTTGAGGAACATCTGAATGAAGCACCACTCAAGAGTTGTTCTATGCCGGTCTACTGCAGTAATTTTAAAACACAATATTTTATGCTTTGTGTGCAAATGTTACTTTTGGCTAAGCAGGTCTTCTGTTAGCCATTTGAATTACTAAAAACTAATAATGGAACACCTCACAAAATGTTGTGCTGCCCTAAGTTCAGCTTAGGTGAAGAAAAATGCGATGCTAGTAAAAATGAAATATCTTGATTCAGCCATGTGAAGACATTTACATCTGCAGGTGGATCCTGCGACTTCGAAAAATCAATAAACATAGCAGATCTTTTGCAGCTCGAGATTTAGGGTTTGGGGTGTTCCCAGGGAAGAAACACAAGGTGGCTGTTGATAGCAACAGGTCAATCCATAGTCACACCCTTGTGAGTATTCATGAACATTCCCACCAGGTTTCACAACCAATTTGCACACTTCATTTTAGAGTGAAAAAAGTTACATTAACTCTGAAACTTTCTGTGGGCTGCGGAAAATAAATTTGTCTACCTGGAAAATCATTTTCCAGCTGTAAAAAAAATAAAAATAAACAAATACTAAAATGTGTCTTCAGGCTTGAACCATAATCGTATAATAGAAAATTAATAATAAGTACACAGAAAGCAACAGTTTTTGTACATTTTTTTGTAAAAGATGTCTTTATTGATAAGAAAACACAAAAAGAAACCACCGGCGACAGTCCCGCACAACTTCCCTCGCAGGGGGACGCATATGAGGAGGGGAGGCCTTTTTGTACATTTTAATGTACATATTTCTTGTACGTGCGATCATATGATTTATAACATTACAATTTTGTATGCGTCTGCTTCTGAGTGAGCACAAAGATTGGCAGGCTGTTATCAAGGGTGTTGCACCAAAATCTAGGCACAAAGCAGGGGATGAGAGTATCCATAGAATACCCATTATTGCCCATGTGAAAAGCTGGTTCGAGCCTGGCCATTTTCAATTGATGCCAAATATAATCAATTTCTGTGTGAAACTCAGTTTGTCAAGCACTTAACATTAGAAGCCAGATTCAGTAGCATCTGTTTTTTACGTCAATTGTTATCATTTTGTTTTGTAATGCACGTTAATTTTTGGTTTATACAAGACAAACCTTTGGCTTCCTTAACAATCAACCCTGCATGTTTGATTGTATTTTAAGCCCAAAATTTACTATCTATTGAACCAGTGGCAATTCGTAAACTTGCAAACTGTTGTGGCATAAATCCACACTGAAAGTTGTTTGCAGAGATGTCGCTGGCACGACCAATGAATACGCTGGAATGAAAGAGAACAGGGTGAATTCTACAATCGTGGAAAGATCTGGAGCAAAAGGTTGGAATTCTTGACAATAAGACCAGAATAGTTATCCAATCGGTCCTCGGAAATACTCTTGGTTTTACAGGGTAATCAAGTACCACGAAGTGCTAATACAAAAAGCCACTACGGAAACAGAAGGCAAAAATATTAAAGTTTTCAGATTGCTTACCAAGAAACCTATTGGCAAAGCAAAAGGACGTGGAACAGTCATAACTGAGCTGAGGGAGTTCAGCAGCAGAAAAACGGACCTATTGTTTTGGGAAAATCTCCAGGTTAAGAGGTAGGGAGCCCAAGTCAATATTTTTTCCAGTGTGGGCTTCTGGCCCAAAGATGGTCTGCACTTCTGATGTTCAGATTCTGCCAGAGGGTTTTAAAAACGTAATGTGCTTGTGACCAGCTCTATAAAAACTTTGTTGGGATAACATTATCTTCCCCTTTAGATGCACTACAAAGAGTCTCGGATCATTGTTCCCCTCTATACACCCACGGCCCCCTGCTCTCATCGTTAATGGGGTTAATAGCGATTACAAATAATGGTTTTACCTAAGATACTGTTGGCCATCCAGAACCTTGCTTCATATTCCCCGTCCATCTTTCGTAAAACTGACTCACACCTTCGGGAGTGTGGGGAAGGCCTTATGCACTGCTATGGCCAACAGTTTCAAGTCTCAGTATGATGGGTGCCTGAGTCTAATAGACATGCTCTTTTATTACGAGCACACCCACCTAATAGTTACAAATGAATATATATTTGGAACTAGTGTTGATTCTGCCTACGCTACCAAAAGTTGGTTCATGGGAAACACCCACCTTACACTATTTCTACAGTGGCAGAAATCCCAAACTTCCCCGTATTGCCATCAGCAACAAGGTAGTCGTGGAGGTTTGGCATGTCACCTTTCAGGTCATTAAATGAGACACAAAGCTGATGGGCGAAACTCCCCTTTGCAGATAAAACTGATTTATAAAATGGGACTGGATAGAGAATTCCCAATTAAAAGACAGTCTTTCAGTTTGAGCTTTGGGCCTTTTCACCGGCAGCAAGAATTTGCTCGTCATATATCGCAATGTTAATGCTATCTATAAATTAGGTATGCCACATCCCTCCATCAGACACAATATACCAGGATCGCTGACCTCCATCCCTTGGAGGCTTAACTGACAACTAGTACTTTGGGAGCCTAAGGGAATTGTAAACATTATAAAACACTAATCATTAACTACCATGACTCTTTCCTGGGAGTCAAATATGGGTGAGTCACCAGAAGATAGGAGCTATGTCCTCATGTCTCCCACAGAGGTGGCGAAGCTGTCTGGTTACCATCTGATCCAGTTCTTATACTCACATAGACTTTATCACAACAGAGAAAGACTTTGGAAAATGGGCATGGAATCGCCTGAATCCATGGCCATATCGATAAGATGCCATATCGAAATTGACTCCCTCTTTCATACAGTTTGGGAATGGCCAAATATCCGGATATACTGGGGTAAGGTTTTTGATTCCCTCTCAAAGGTTGCTGGTTTGACAATAACATCCTCCATTCAAGATCGCCTTATTGCACATTATGGATGACCTCTACACCAACTGCGACATGAAAGCTTTACTGCACCTTGGGTTAGAACGCTAAAATAGAGCGATATCACCCAATATAGGAGGGGGTAGTAGTTCACCCCATACAGAGTGGTGGCGGGGAATGAATAGATGCCTCTTCTTAATTCGACCCATCTTTTAAACTCAAGACGTCCCCTAAATCACTGTGAGATCTCGGAGTCATGCAGGGACACTATCAACCAAAAAGGGGGGATTCCAAGAGGTAATCCGATAAACATTTGTCCCCGTCCCAGAAAGGTTTATTGGACTGTAAAATATCTTTGGATGTCAATTGAATATTTTGTACTGATTTTTAATGCTTGGATTGTTTATTAAATGTCAATAGAAACGTAATTAAGAAAAATAAATACTGTCCTAAAAGGCTTGGCAAAGACAGAACACAAACAGTATGCAGGCCATAATTCACTTTCCTGCGGACTACCTCTTGTTCTCCTATCTTTCAGTAGCTCCACTCACAAAGCACCCAGTTTATTTGGTAGGTGTTGGTACTTTGAATGCCTGTCTTCATCAAGCTTCTTTGGAAGGGCTTAGATAAGTAAAAAAAACAGTAAAAAGGCGCAAATGTTGATATCAAGAGATGCAAAATGTTGTGAAGAATGGTTGCTATTTATCTTGAGAGTTACCCCCTGAAACTAACAAAAATTGATCTACAAAAAACAAGCTTTTAGCGCAAGACTTCCCACGAAGTACAATATTATAAAATATATGTGTGGGTTATTTGCTATAAAAAATAATTATATATATATATATATATATATATATATATATATATATATATATATATATATATATATATATATATATATATATATATATAAAACCATTCACTTGATTACGAAAGCAGAAGCACGTTTAATAACCATTAGAAATATTACCAATCATGGGGCAACAGAAAGAACTTTGTGTGATCAGTGTTGAGTAGGGAGCAAACAGATTTCTTTAGAGCGTTTGACAGCGTGAAACTATGCTTCAGTGGTAGAGGCTCAGCTGTGATATTTGACATTTCAGGTTGTCAAGATTATGTGCTAAACAAAGACCTCTTGTAACTAATCCATTGGGTGGATAGGTCGCATGTTAACCTATTTTCAAGATACAAGGTCAGTTCCATGAGTTTTCTCTCACTCCACACTTCCATTTGGTACAGTGAACTTATTTTGACAGGAGTGGTCAAAACTGCTAGAGTGACTTTTTTCTATTTACACTGTCTAGGTGTGGTAATGCCTTGTGGAAGAAGATCCCTACTATGATCTTTATGAAGAAAGAATACTTTAGCGAGAAATATTGAAGATCTCTTGTGAAAGACAGATCACAGTTTTTTTGTTCTTTGTTGCGGTTACCATTTGAGGGCTGACTAAAGCAGGGGAGACACGCGTTGGGACAAAGATAGCATATTTAAACCACAATGTTGTAGCCATGGATGTTTTCTTGTTTCAGTAGCTTCTCGTGCTCACTCTTTGGTGTTTAGAGTGCTGGTGACTCTGTTACTCTTTAAGCTCCTTTCCATGATCAACCTGTGGGTAGCTCTGTAGAAAATGGGTTGGAAACAACTTTAATAGCGGTTATGAATAGAGACGTGTGTTGGTACTGGGTACACAAAACGTCCAAAAAAAAGTGCCATCTCTACTACAAGTCAACAAATTATTCACAGTACAAGCACTCTAAGTCTAAATGCATCAGTCATTGTACTAATTACATTTGTTTTAGTGAAATGCATGACATTATTAAAACTCCCACGTGGTTCTTCCATATGGTATGGGGATTCCCAGACTTGTCCCGGTATTAGGGGAGAACACGGATTTCCTGGAGAATGGACGTGCTTACACCAGGGGGATGCTCCCTGGGCCTATTCTCACGCAGTAAACTGAATAAGGCACCCAATTTGTTACTGCATTCAGCATTACAAGCAGCAAAAAGAGCCATCGCCATGGTGTAGAAATTAACCAAGCACGCCCCTATCCACCGCTGTGAAGCGCAGTTGGAGCATGCACTAGAAGCGAAAGGGTTGATTTACACTGGGAAGAAAAGAGAAACTGGCGTAGGGACTCAGTTCGCTCACTGTGGCAAAAATACTGGAGAGCTTCGCAACTTGGAGCAGAACCCCCAGAAGAGGGCCAAGACTGACAACAACCTGGGATCCAGTCTTCTGGTTGGTTCACGAGGGCCATTACACATACACTAGTTGAGTAACCCTGGGACCAGACACTACACCCACATAGAAAAGGAACCGGAACAGCGTACAGCAGAGATACATGACTCCTGTCCCCCTATGCCACTCCAAAAAACACTACTCCCTATATGCGGAAACACAGTTTCAGTTAACCCTTGACCCCAGTGAATGACGCCTACTTACCCTGTTAACAAAAGAATCCAAGGGCGAGGTTAATTGCGCAGTTATTAACTTAATGCTACTTTACTGTTGCAATGATTAGGGTTCATACGATATAAACCTACTTAGCATACTAAGAGATCTGTTACACTAAGTATGCGACTGGTAATACTGTAATGTAAGTGCTACTTTATAAGGTTATATGAAAACAATTAAAACAGCGGCATCCTATCACGCCTCACAGACTATGCAACTGTCATTTAGTGGTGCCTGTTGTGAAGCTGTGTCACAGCAATACACTGACCTGCAGCTACCATGAATGAGCTGTGTTTGCTCATTCTGAAGGCATGCAGTTAGTTCGGTGCAGTAGGAGGCAGATATTGTCTAAATGCTACGCCTCAGTTAAATTTAAAACCAATAAAATATATATTAAAAAGATTTGTAATTGTATTTTTATTCATTTGCAAGCTCTACAAATGTATTTTTACAGCACTAATACAGAGAGGAGGAAACGGAAAAGCCACAGGACATCAATGGGGCGGGTGCTGCGTGAAGAAGGCGTTGATAAAGGAACAACAGTACATCGTGGAGGGGAAGGCTGAAAGGAGAAGGACTAGAAAAAGACATCTTCACTGTGATCTTTAGAATATCCGTGTTTGTGCGTGTTTGGGGTAGATGGATCCACAGGGCAGATCCAGCCAATCCATTCTTTTAAGTTGTCCTTTGGTGGTCAGTGGTGGTCAATTTGGGGGGGGGGTAGTTTTTCTTTGTTAAGGACTGACAAAGAGGTGTGTGATGTAATTAGGACCTTGGTGATGAATGGACTTCCAGATGATACTACAAGCGTTCATCTTCACTTGTGTTCCTGCAGATAGCCCGTTCGGTTTGGAGAGATCTGCTCTATGTACATTTTTGTTTGCTTCTGGGATGCATTGGGGTGAACTTTGGAGCAGGACAATTCTTTGTAGACTAGGGTAGCCCGGGTGAAGAGGCTTCTGTGAAAGATACCTAGCATTGGGCACGATTTAGATAGATTGCATAGGCAACAGTGCTGCTTAGATTTGCAGAGAAAACAAGAGATTAGAATAAACCCAGCCTCTAAGTTAACAAGCTGTTTTAACAGGTGCTGGAGGAGGATCAAGATACAGCTGTCATTCAAAAAGGATCTCCGAGGGACTCGATGTTTGAAAAGTCAAGATCTCAGCTTTTTGTGTTGAGAAAGATAAAGTTCCTCATCAGCCATTCCTTTACGGCTCACCGAAATGGCGAGATGGCTGAGGGTGACTGGGCAGTCTTAATGTATGTTCGGTACGATTAGGAAATGATTGGCATACACCGAAAATCTGAGGTTGTAAGGTGCAACTTAGTTTGCCACATGGCATCCACAGACAGTACTTAATTTGAGCCGGCAGTTGCAGGTGGGGCCCATCAGCAATCAATTTTAGGGACTTGCACTTTTTTTTCCTCATCAGACTTTGACTCAGAGCAAGTGAGTGAAAAACACATCAGGAATGATGAAGGAGGAAGCAAAAGACAGACAAAAACGTGACAAAGAGGTGAAAAAGAACCTGTATGAGTGAGATAAAGGAACAGAGAGTGGTGGGGGTGAATTAAAGAATCATGAGGTGTAATCAAGACAACACAGCCTTGGTATTCGCCACACTGACATTCAGTATCATCAACAGCAAACATCTGAGCAAAACAGGGCACAGGACTTATTAATTTACAATTTAAGCATTACCTATGATCCTGAAGGACAGGGGCAAGAATGCTAATCCTTGGTGCACTTGGCTATCTTGTAAATGTGAACTTTACAAGAATGACACGTTGTTTCGTTTTAGACGGAAAAGAACACATCTAATTAAATCATGCTCTGATTTTGATCTTAGCAGGCGGGTAGCCAATCACGATTTATGGTGTTAAGGGCAGCAGATAATTTTTGCAGGATCAATGTAGCCTTTTGATCTCTGTTTCAGATGTTGCATAGATGTTCTGAGATATGACTGATAGCAGGTTGGGTAAAGAGGTTGGGTCTAAAGCCAGATTGGAAGTTTGAAATCATCATTTTTTGTTTGAGGAAGTTTTATAGTTGCAAAGTAACCAGCTGCAGTTTCTTTATGGGGGTGTCACCCCTCTGTTTGTTTGTCATGATACTGAAAATGTTTAATAATAAAGATTACATCATTTTTTTTTGCGGCAGTGCGAGCCTTGACCCGGGCAAAAAAGTTACATGGGGGTGCCTCCGCTCCGAGCCAGCTTGTTGATTGGCAGATGCAGGGCCTTCTTGGGGTGAAGTGCGCATGTTGGTTTGGACGGGTATCTTGCTCCGACCAGCCTGACATGCGCACTTGAACCCTCGCCAGGCCCTGCAATATAGTAGTCCTGGGGATTGTTGCAGCAGCCCCCAAGGCTATAAATAACTGTTGGCAGCCCCTGACCCAGCAAATCCTCGCACTGCTGGTGTCGTGGGGTTGGGACCTGGTCTGGGAGGTGAGGTCATTGATAACTTGCTTGCGGCACGCACGACTGGGGAAGAGTCTAAGATAAACTCATTGTGTTCGGTGAGCAGGGCAGATGGTGAGTGTGATTGGCCTAAATATAATTACATATATATAAAATTCAATTAGAGTATTATTGAGGAAAACCAAGTGTAAAGCTGAAAAAATAGCTGATGACACCCAAGTACCTAAGTCTTATGCGTAGGAATGACATTCAATTTGTCGACTCGGATCATCATGCAGTGTTTGTGAATAGATTTAGTCATGGTGGCATAGTGGAAAACACGATTGTTATAAATTTCAATTCCTCGTTTTACCTGAGCTGCAGTTGTTTGTGGATTGCTCAAAATTGGCATCTTATTGTTAACAAATCTGCATCTTTTGTCTAACTTTCATGTTAGGCGTTAATGAACTTTCAATTCAGAATGTGATGTCAACACACAACATCCTGACTTGCTGTGGTGCGCAGTAAAACAATTGGATTGGAATGAAACCTCACTCACACCCATCTTGCTATGAATTATAAGTAATGCTAAGAGGTGATAGAATGCTTGATTGGTCAGGTGTTTACTATGTTCAAGCTTGAATGTCTTGCACCAGTGTTCACCGCCCTGGTTGGTGTGGGTGCTGTGACCCGCGTTCAAGCAGTCCAAGACCTGATCCTTGCTGATACACACAACTAGCAGGTTGATTTTTTAAATAAGAACTTATATTGGTTTTGCAGAGTCCCCCTGCAAACCATTTCCATTGTGTACTTTTGCAATAGACAAGTGTGAGTTGTGAGTTGTACTCAAAGTTGTCCTTTTACTGTGTATATAACGCAACAGTTGGGCTGAGATAGCCCAACAGCCACAGGGGCATCTGACATGCACATAACCACTTCCACTGTTCAATGGGCCTGACGTAGGCAGAAGGCATTGTTCATAATGCCAGGCACTAATACTGGCATTCGTGACTGAGGGTACAGAGAGCAAAGCCGGAATCTGGCGAAAGTGACACCACATCAACAATGAGCGTGACTTTAAGGAACAACCCTTTGTGACACTTGAACCTATTCAAGTAACTTGTATTAAACCAAAGACTTACAATTGAAATCCTTATATTGTATTCGGAAGAAATTTGTTGGATTTGCCAAGACTTATTTTAGCACGATATGGGGAAATGTTCATAAACTGAACTTTAAACTATTTGTTTCGCCGTTTTAACTCAAGACGCCAAACATATAGAGATTGTAGCAATAGTTTCAGTCTAGCAGCACAAAATAAAGACATACACGTTAATACTGACATGATATAGGCCAATGTACACACATTTGAATATCTTCCTGTAAGCCAAAGTCTTGTTTTCCTACTGAGTAAACGCACCACTGAGGCCCTCACTACTATTATTAGAGATTTACCACCAGGCAGTAAAATCGACAGAGGAAAACCGTTACCACACTTATTTGTCATCACATAACGATTTTACCGGCCCGCTCTAAGCTTCCAAGCATTGAAGGGGAGAGAAAATGGAGGGCTCGAAGTTCCCGCTCTCAATACGCGTAGTTACACCACTTGCGTTGATGCCCTTTAGAGAGGTATTAATCCACAGCGACTCCTCACCATTTAAGTGGGATGTAAAACAGTAACACTTTGGCAGTTAAGAATCCTTTGTTTCGACACAAATATTCAAAACGAGTTAGTGTATGTGATTGATGTATTAATTACTTACATTTACTAAAAAGTGAAGACCTCATATGAGTTACCAGATGTGCTGAACGTCGGGATAATAACAGTATAATCTACTCTCCTATCACTCTGGTGAAATTAAAGGGGCGAAAACCAATATATTTATAATGATGGTAAAAAGGCCATTTTTACACATTTCATAGGTGATGTGGGAAGCAAACCTCGTCTTCATTCTCCACGAGAAAGTGTATGAGGATTTGGTAGCAATCATTTAATAGTACCCACCATAACTCTTGGAGAAAAGCTTTTTAATGTGATTTGTTTAGCAAGCAGAGCATGCCCGCTGGGCATTGGATTTCAGATTATTATCGTGAGCAGCTCCTATGGCCGGCTGCTAAAAGGTTCGGCTGCATTAAGAGAAGTGAGAGTGGAGATGCAGCTGATAAGAAACCTCGAGGACTTTCAACAAGAGCTGGGGGTTTAGCGCTACAGGATGAAAAAAATATGAAAAAAGTGTGCTTGACGTGGCTCAATCTTAACATAACGGTCAGTACAGGGCTGGTGCACCTCCTCCGAAATAAAAGCAAGCGCAGCGTGACACGGACTAAAGCAGGCCCTACGGCGCAAATAGGAAACATTCTACCAAAAGAAGAAAAAAGAAGGCAGACGTTTCTCTTCAACATACATAGACGTACAGAAAGGACGTCTCGACGTTGTGTTTTTAGTTGCAATTTGGCTGGCAGGAATTTGTGAACGATGTAAGCTGATGAACTGGCAAACACTCCACTCCACTGAAGGGTTTTAGACGAACACAAAAGCCCCATTTAGCTGGTGATGACAGATCAGCTCTTTAAAGGTAAGGAATATTGTGTTCAAAAGTAAATAAAAGCCTTGGGAAAGAGGCCAACGGATGCGCGGGGAAGCAGAACGTGGAAACCGCGCGCAGGCGGCCCGAGGTGTCTAGGGAGGAGCACGGTCCTGAACGGTATCCGTTACAGCCGATGGTAAGGAGGAGGAAACCATAAACGCGAACTCTGAGCTTACCCGAATATTCACAACTTGGACGCTTTCCAGTGCTACCAAAACCAGGTGAAATAACCTGCACATTCATAGCATCTCAACTACCAGACTCCACTGAGGCGGCGTTTAGATCCCTCACAAACCAAAGGCACCAAACATACAACATGCGCTCTCACTTCATTAATATATGTAGAGAAGGAAAGTAACTGTAGACCATCGACGCTAAAGGGCCTGCAGGACGAGCCACTGTTTGCAGGTCTTTTTCTTACCATCCCGCGATAGGGCGCGCAATCATCTCAGACTTCCTCCTGCATTGTCCCATTTCACCAATGGTGTCCATAGTCACTTATGACCACCACAATGAGGAGAAATATGAAGCCAAAGCTGCATAAAGCATATCAGAGTGGCTAAGCATAAACAGGTAACTTTGCAAAGGAGCAAAGATGTGCAGGTACATGCCATTGTCTTTATTATCTCATTCACCTTACGCAGTTTTTCAATTCTCATTGGAAGTGCTAGTGTATGTGGTGGCAGCCGAGTTTAGATTAGGACAAGGGTTATAAAGTATAAATCTGTCAATACTTTAACGTGACGTTCTGTCTGAATGTATACAATGGAGCTATGTGAAAGTGCAGGCCTTCAAATGAGGCACTTATTGACAAGGTCAAGGGTTGGCTGCTAACCCTTGTGGCAAGGCCCTGACTCCGCAGAGGCTGGGTCACTAGAAGCCTCTTAGAGATCTACTTGTAACCTGGATGCCAGAGATCAAGAATCTAAAATTAAGCAAAAGTGGACAAATGTAAAGCATTCCAAAAGGGCAGGACAGAGCAAAGGGAGACAGCAGGGTGATGTGGTAAAAGGGACCACGAAGAAAGGCTAGCACCTTGCGCCCTTGATTACCTTGCAGAAATCTTTGAAAGACGTGCAAACCAAATTCAAACCAAGCTGGATGAAAATATGAAGCACTGAATTGCCTGATGTACTTCTGAATAACCTTGCACTCACTAAAGAAGAATCAGGTGGTTAAGGATCCAGTGAAAGCAATAATGCCTAGAATTAGAGTGAGCGCTGTTAAATTGATGATGCAATTTAATGCGATAACATCAATGTCTCCTACCCTGAGACATCTGTAGGACAGCAACATGACGCTTAATTTTGACATGGAAAGGATGCCAGAGGGAGATGGAGGTTAAATGTCAATACATCGAGGGCTCCCTCAAGGAGTAGTACTCTTGGGGGTAGAGGGTCCCTCTATCTGTAGTTCAAATCCAGAAAGAGAGTGATGAGCCCACGACATCTGGTTTCAACTCCAACGTTGCTCCTGTGCTGTATACTTCATTGAGGGGTCTCTCTTCATGTCATCAATTTGATTACGATCAGGTCCTATTTAGTGACTGATGCACTTGAGCCATTCCTATTTTTGAGGCAGTGGAGGGTCACACTCTCAGCATCTGCCAACTTTGCTAATCCTTTATGCCAAGAAGAGATCTTGGAGGGAGGGATTTGGTTATGGGACTCCCAACACATTGCAA
The DNA here is from genome assembly GCF_964204655.1 of Triturus cristatus. Taxonomy (NCBI): domain Eukaryota; kingdom Metazoa; phylum Chordata; class Amphibia; order Caudata; family Salamandridae; genus Triturus; species Triturus cristatus. The sequence continues at coordinate 498,540,512 of NC_140588.1, forward strand.
TGCTTCTTTTTAGCAGTACAAAAGTTAGGTCTGTAAACCTACAAGTAGCCTAATGTATTTTAGGCCATGATATCAAGCAAAGGAGGCAATCTTTAGGTCTACAGTAACCCATAACTACAAGCAGTTTTATCCCCGATTGGGCACCAATATCCTTGTAAGAAGGGACAGAACCAAAATATACACAAAGTTGACCTCAATGGAGTTGCATCTCAGATTTAAACCATCATATTAAGATAGAACTCAGTTGACATGACCTGAAGTATGACTGAAGGCTAAGTGACAGCCAGGACCTGATGATGTGGCTTACTATGTAGAAACATTTTAACCACAGGGCTCTTCACAGTTTATTGCTACGTATGCCTATTAAGCACCTTTTGACCTGGCATGTGGCGTTTTAAGCACATAGCTTGGCCCCTCCTGAGTTTTAAGCATGTGGCATGATCTCCTTCATCAGGGCTATTCACACTATGTCACTATGCATTCCTACTAATCACTTTATGATCAAGGACGTGGCACTTTAAACAAAAGCTTCTCCCCCAAGAACGGGTATGATAAGGTATGGCCTGACACCCTGGTATCAGCATGGGCACATTGCACGTTATTGCCGTGCACACTTACAAGGTGGTTTACCATTATGCAGCACCTCTTCTGAACTGTTTGGTTGCACACGGTCTCGCCGATGCACAGCTTTTAGAACTGGGCCTTGTGTACCCAGTAAAATCTGGCCTGGAATGTGTCATGGCCCGTGCATTAGGGCATTCCACACCTCATTTTATGCATGCACAAAGCGCGCACTTGCATGTTCAATAAAATTACACTTGATAAATGTGATTACTCCTGGGTTTTAAATTCCTGTGCGGCAATTTTTTTAAATGTGATATGTACAACTTTTTAAATTCCTTAATGTCATTGTATCAGCAACTTTGGGTCATTGTCTCATTGGCTTTTTTTTTTTTTTTTTTTTAAATATGCTTGTAATGACTTGAAGTAATTATACAATAAAGATTACTGACTGATATAGTTTGTTAACTTAATCAATTCGATCCTCCAGTTTGTTTTAAACCATAGGACAATAATCCAGGACACTTGTCCTCTAGTCAATCTATTATAGCTACCCAATCTTCTGGCTCATGATTCCTGGATGGATCCAGTACAACCTAGTCATTGTTTGTAGAGTACAATAAAGTCCTGTGATGACTTTTCTCAGCGTAACAGGAGTGAATCATGAGTGAGGATTAAATTGCTCTTACAACAACTGCATGTTATGGGAACTGTCCTTAATTATCCACAAGGAATCGGGTATGATTTACTCACATTATAGAAGCTTCACGTTTTCAAAACGGTCACCCACTAATATAGCACCTGCATCCGTCCATTTAGGTAAGTCACTGTTTTTCTCATTTCCCTGAACCTAGGGCAGCATCACATTAGCAGGCCTGGTGCATATGCCATCTTAGGTGCTTGTTCGCTTGAGAGCTCGCTGCCAACAGTATTTTGTGGTGTATATCAGTGTTGGATAGGTTTGGCTCCTTCTTTTAAATAAAGCCTCTTTAAGAGATGTGCCTGAGAGGGCTCATTTTAGATATTTTATTTATTCTGTAGTCAAGCCTCCAAGCCACCCAGACACTCAATGGAACAGTGAGGACACGTTGTTAAATTCATAATCTGGGGTATTCGGTTCACCGTCAGTTTTTGGGTAAGTTGTAGTTTCTGGAGTGCAGTCCTGTGCCGGGTTTTCAGGTCTAATAACAGCAAGGTTATGGTTTCAGATATTTGCATCAGTAGATTAACAGGGATATTTGTGAAATAATTATAAAAACCTGGTAGGACCACCATCTTGGAGAGTGCTATTCTGTTTAGTGCAGGGTGAGTTTCTTCCAAATTGTGACAGACTGTCTGATTACATCCAGTGCCTTAGGTATATTCCCATTTGTAACTGTTGTCTAATTGTGCTGTTTGAATGGGCTAGTGGCCTAAGGGGGAACAGAAGAACGTACTTGTGTTTACTTGTGTGTCACATAATTAACCGAAATAATCTCTGACATCATCTGAGTTAGGTCAGTAGATGCATCTCTAACATAAATCAGCTCCTTATCTCCATATAGCAAGATATTGTCTACATAATCATGTAGAAATATTCCTCAGGCTAACAGCTCACTTTTTGAGAAACTGTATGGCTAGCGGTTTCTTTGCTAGAGTGAATAGTAGGGTTGGTGAAGGGCATCCTTGTCGGGCCCTCTACGTACTGTCCATGAATCAGAGCTAATCAGTCCACTTTTAACCAGCACACTGGGTTAAGTATAGAGGAAGCTAACTCAATGTTTTATGTGTTCACCAAATCCCATTTCCCTTAAAACAAAGAATACATAATCCCAGAGCAAACTGCCAAATGCTTTCTCCATGTAAATGGAGACTACAGCTGGAGAAGGAACTGATATTTGCAAGTTGTTCAGTAAATTACATAGTATTCTAATATTTGGTGAAGTGCTTCTACATGGAATAAATCCCGATTGATCAGAATGAATTAGACATGGAAGTATTCTGTTCACCAGCACTTTGTTGACAATATTATATCATAGGCTGTTATGGACACAGAGTAGCATATCTTCAAATACAGTGGTCTTATTAAGTTTCAAGAGTGCAACCACTATTGCATCTCTTGTGGTGGAGGGAATGAAGTTCACCTTTTTAACAGCACTATACACATTTAGCAAGCTAATACGTTTTGAAATGTGGCATACAATTCAGTTGATGAATCATCCCCCCTCCCCCCCCATGTCTCAGCTCTTGCCATGGACTCAATTGCAGTCTCAAGCTTGGAAAGGGCATGTGGGGTTTCCCCTACAAGCACCGAAAAAATACTAATTTATAGAATAGTAGGTATTTTGGGTGCTTGTGAGGAAGTTGTGGATGAAGTTGATCTATTGTGTTAAACCACTTCTTAACAGGGCGATTACTTTTCTGGAAGACACCGTTGAAAATAGGGAGGTGGAAAGTCATCGGTGAGAGATGGCATGACGGGAGTGACTGTCACAAATGCTTCAAACTCTGAGAAAATAGACTGTCTAGTACTCTTCGACTATTACAAATAAATAGCAAAACAACACAGTGAGGACGCCACAGTTGGTCGCGTTTTAGCTTGGTTCATAAAAGCTGTACACCTAGTCCTGTGCATGGCCCCACCCCAAACGTGGGCGTTTCCCCAGCAGACTAAGCTGAAAAGGCTTAATCCATTGTAGGTTAAGGAAGTTGAAACTCCACGTGCCCTTTCCAAGCTTGAGACTGCAATTGACTCCATGGCAAGAGCTGAGACATGGGGGGGGGGGAGGATGATGATTTATCAACTGAATTGTATGCCACATTTCAAAACTTATTAGCACACTGCTTGCTAAATGTGTATAGGGTGTTAGAAAGGTCAACTTCATTCCCTCCACCACAAGAGATGCAATAGTGGTTGCACTCTTGAAACTTAATAAAGACCACTGGATGTGAGGACAGACATGCTGCTCTCTATACATAAACAGCCTATAATATAATATTCTCAACAGATGTTAGTTACACTTTTGTATTAGGGATGGGGGAATTATCTATCTACATGTTTTGCTGGGAAAGCAATTGAATTCCAGTCTCCATATCATCAGAGATCATATCAAGTTTGCGAGTTATATATTCAGGAATTCCGTCTATGAGGAGTTGGGTCATAGATGCATACTATTAGCAGTGGGTCCCTGTTCAAACAACCATCCCCCAACATGTATCCGCCCTCTGGATTGATATATTCTTAGTTAATCTCTGGTTTAAAGTCTTTATTTCGATTTTTACATCATAAAAGACAATTGAAAACAATAAAAATTAGACATACAGAAGATAGGTAATTTAAAACCATCACAATTACAATTTCATAAATTTAAAAAAACATTCAGCGTTAAAAATAGAATTAAACAGTATGATAAAGACCTAATACATGAAAAAAACCAGTTGAGAAGTTAAAAAACGGGGGCAAGATCAAGGTGCCTGCAGATATCTTGCTCTAATCACCCATGCCCACCCCAGGAATTTGGCTACGCCCACAACTACCACCTCAGAGGTATTGGTACGAAGCACCCATATAGCCTCAGCACTCCCTCTGACTTTAAGATGGCGGCAAATGGGTCTAATCCATTTGCTTCTTGGAGCATAATAAGCTGGACATGCAAATAGGAGATGGCCATCACTCTCCTTATGACCAATGCACCAGGGGCAGAAATCCCTCGCTCGGTTAGACCAGTTCTTGGTGAAGGATCTTAAGGGCAGAGACCCTACTCGGAACTGGTGGTAGAGCTTTTTGTCAAGTGTCTTAGTTATAACATCCCAGTAATTCTCCAGGAAAGGGTCCAATTTGTGGGACAAGAACCTTCCTGTTAAGCTAGTAGAATCCGAGGCGATAACTAATGCTTGGCGAACAGAAGCCCAGTAAAGTGCTTTAAATTCCTGTTTTGAAGGAAAGGTGGTTGAACCCGGGGAAACCCACAGCTGATTAAGACCCATATCATCCAAGATCAATTTCACTTCACGAAGCCAGGGTATGCTACTGGACCCCCAAATGGATCTTACTTCCTCAAGTTCCCTAGCAAAGAGGCTTAAGTCTGAGGAAGTCCAGACACGTCTCCACAGGGCTACTAGCCTGTATCGAGCCATTTCGTTAATTGGGTTGCAGCCCATATCCAGACATAGTGGTTTGATTGGTGCTGATTGGGGGAGTCCTACCAGTTTCCGCAAGAATTTATTTTGAACTGTCACCAGGGTTGATAGGTCCATATGCCCCCAGAGGTCTGCCCCGTACAGTATCGCGGAGCTTACCTTGGTGGCATAGATCTTAAGTGCAGGTTTGACACGTTTAGTTGAGGACCTTTTTTGCTTCTGCAGAACACTACCAGTAAGGCGAGCAAATTTTAGGTGTAATATGTCAACCTGTGGTTTCCAGCGGAGACGGTAGTCCAAGGTTACTCCTAAATAGGTCATAACCTCAACTTGTTCCAATCCGACTCCATTCATGCTCACTGAGCTCTTAATAGGGCGACTTTTAGTTAGAACCATAAATTTAGTTTTGCTCACATTGATTTTTAAATCGTTGACATTACAAAACTCCTCAAATCGGGTCAATGCAATTTGCAGACCCCTACGAGTCTTTGAGAGAAGTAAGGTGTCATCGGCAAAAATGAGCATAGGGAACTTGGTCCCGCCCAAAGAGGGTGCATCAGTGGGGGTCTTAGCAAAGAACTTGACCACCTGGTCAATGAACAACAAAAAGAGTGTAGGTGCCAGAACGCAACCCTGACGGACGCCATGTGTTACGGGGAAGCAATCCGTCACCTGCCCTTGGCCTCCCCACCTCACCCTAGCAAAATTTCCCTCGTGTAATCTTACAATCATGTCCAATATTTCTAACGGCAGTCCCAAATTTCTAAGAACGGTGCAGAGTTTAGCCCTTGGCACAAGATCAAAGGCCGATTTCAGATCTATAAAGGCTGCGTAGATGGACCCGCCGCCCAACAGCACCACCATCCAGTAGATCAGACAAAATCTGAAGACCTGGTCAATGGTGCTGGTACCTGATCTGAAACCGGCCTGTAGGGGGGACAGGATACCCTCCAACTCCATCCACACCTGAACTCTGGCAAGGACCATCCTTGCGATGACCTTTTGAAGTGAATCAATTAAACTTATGGGACAGTAGTTTCCCGGGACTGAACGGTCCCCTTTTTTAAAAATGGGGAGAATCTCCGCCCCCTTCCAGGACACGGGGATCCGGGCCCCCTTGGCGATAGCATTCGCTACCGCAGTTATATAAGGAACCCAGAGTTGGGGATTGATTTTGAATAAATCAGCCGGGATGGAGTCCATCCCTGGCGCCTTCCCCCTTTGGACCAGGCGGAGCGCAGACTCAGTTTCCAGTGGCGTGAAGTTTAACTCTTGATTGGGAGTAAGGGTCATTTCCTACTTGGTTCGTTCAATGTCTATTTCTAAATCAGGATCCATGAACTGGCCAGAATAGAAATCAACCCATGCTTCTGCAGACACATGATTAACTGGGGTTTGGGAATCGGGGTTTCTGCCCCACTTAACAATTTCCCAAAACTTGATCTGGTTGCCAGAAGTACAGGCATCCAATAGGTCAGACCAATGTAGGTCATCCCACTCCTTTTTCGCTTCCCACTGAATTTTTTTGTACATTGAACGTGCCTCTTTTATATCGCTGGAAATCCTAGATTTCACTGCTTTGGCTAAACGACTATGTGCCTCCCTGCAATTTTTATTGTACCATTTCTCACGGGATCCATATGCCTTTGCTTTGCCTTGTGTGGGTGGAAGGGTTAAGAGGGCCTTAAGATTAGCAAAGCACCGTTCATGAAGATCACAAATCTGATCACTAACATCCATGGTGGGGGCGAGAATCGAAATATCGCTCAAAGTCGACGAGACTGCCTTCATTATGCTATCTAAAAGGGTCGGATCCTCCACCACCTTGGACCATCTGAGCCTTCTCCTATCGTTTGTCAAGATAGCATCACCTGTTAGATGAGCAGCAGTTATAGACCTGCCGAATCCACCTGGGAGTCTCATGCTTATTGACAAAGGGTTGTGGTCACTTTCAGGACGGGACACAACTTCCATATCATCCAAGAGTGACCAATATTCCATTTTTAACACAATGTAATCTATTCTACTTTTCCTCACCCCATTGTCAAAAGTGGGTTTGCCATCCTTATCAGAGGCCGTACGACCATTGGTTGCCCTCAAACCCCAGTCCAGACACAAGCCCAACCAGTGTAAAGCTGCCTCAGAGCCTCTTTTAATATTATTCAAAGACAGCATCGGGATATTCCAGACAGAGTCCTCCTCAAACCCCAGGTCCTCCCCCGCATTATAAAGAGGCTCAAAGGTGCAGTTGAGGTCCCCTGCTAGGACGAGTAACTTGTCTCTCCCTATCCCTTCAAGGTAAGAGTCTAACACATCTAGGATACTAGGACAGCGCCCTCCAGGTTGACCACGTGCATAGATGTTAATGACTACAATGTCCAGGCAGTTATCCTTACTTAATCTAATTCCCAAGAGGTCCGGGTTACCCAGAACAATTTCCATTGGTCGATAGCCAATGGACTGTTTAACCCAGGTCACTAACCCCCCCGATGCTCGACCTTTATTGCCCCTTATTGCTGGTTTAAAAAAATTTAGGAACCCGGCCCTATGAATTGGATCAGGGGCCCAGCTCTCCTGGAACAGTAGGATCTCAAAAGTATCAATAAAATCCAGCCAGTCCTCTGAGGCCATACGCCCCTTCAGCCCTGCTACATTCCATGATGCTAATTTGAGTGTCACGACCTGACTGGGTGTTGTTGTGCTATGCATGCTACAATGATCCACTCCCAAAGATGAGACTATATTAAATTGGGACCCCTCCACCATGTTGTCATCTTGATAATGATATGCAGATTCCGCCACCTTCTCCTTCTCCATGATGACACCCCCCTGGATCGATACCTCAGTACAGACTCTGTCAGCCCCACCCACTTGGTTACCCAGAACACTCCCGCTGCCAGCTACCGGGTGAAGTCAATCGATACACTCCAGGCCAGAGAGGGGTTCGTAGCGATTAGACAATAAAGGGTACTGCGGGATGTAAGGTGTTCTATCAGCAAGATATCTCCTAACAGGTCTTCTAGGGAAGGTATGACTAGAGGGGAACTCGCAGGATCGTTTGGGATAAAAATACCCAAGGCCCAGGGTCTGCATATCACCCAACCTCCCAAACCTTGCTTCCCTACGCAAGAAATCTACCACCCAGAGATCCTTGAAGGATATAATGATGCAGTCCCCCTCTAGGTCCTTGGTACAGTGGCCCACCCATTTAACTCTTCTCACAAACAATATTTCAGTCGAGGAGGAGGGGGGAAGAGGGCGGTTTTTATTTAGCCAGAATACAACTTTGTTTCTGAGGTCCCCATGTGATTCATTTGAACCCTTCCTAAGTGGGGCAACACCTGTTAGAACTATCGTGTATGGGTTGGCTTCTAAAGGTAGGTCTGGACAGGGGGGTGCCCGTTTATTTGCTTTCACAAGGGGAATAGGAGGGTTTATGGATCTGCTCCCCTTTACTCCATTACTTATTTTGGGCTGTGATGATGTACTCGGGACACCACTCACATTATCTTGTACCCGAGTAGCCACAGGAGGTGTAGGGATGTACGGCTGGCATTGTTGGTTAAATTTAAAAGAAGCCTTCTTAGGCACCTGTGGCAAAGTGGCTGGTACAGGCGTACAATCATTATTCCCAGAGCTCCCCCCTGCCACTGAGCCCTTGTTTTTGTTAAGATCAGGCTTAGTGGATACTGGTCTAGCAGATGCTAAGGATGGAAGTTTACCTATGGTTACGTTTCTCTGACCTTTGGAATTACTCGAAGAACTAGGATTCCCCAAGGCATTTTGAGGGTTAACTATCTTTTTTAAAAAGCCAGTATTGGTGTTTACAAGAGTCTCAAGTGCGTCCAATTTTACGGTCATCAAACGTGTTCTTTCAAGTACCGGAAGTAGGAGAGTTTTAAACAAAGCTTCCATTTTGGCCAGCAGGCTATCATCACTACTATAACAGGTAGGACATGGGTCCGAGGGCCCAAAGGGGATATGGGGAGGGCACAGGGGATCATTTAAAACCAAGACAAGGTGTGAGGTGGGGATGACTTCGGGGATTATGATGGTGGGCTGAGCTGGGGCATTGGGTCTTTGGATCTTAATAACACCCCCCCTCTGGTGGCCCTTGCATCTTTTCCTTTTGCGGGGTACATTTCTCAGAGAGTCCTCATCCATGGTTGAGTCCGACTGAGATTGACTGGCCAGGAGCACACTGCCCTCATCCCCACTGCCTTGTGTGTCGTCAGGGTTTGAATCACTCTCTGAAGAAATCAAAGATAGACCTTCCCCCTCCACCTCACGGTGCACATCCACCGCGGCTTTGACCAAGTGGTTGCTCGAACTCGAGGCCAGTGCGTCAGGGCTGGGTATTGTGGCCAATATTCCTAAAGAAAACCGTTTCCCGCTAACCAGATCTAATGAAAGCCGTTTTTCGACCATGGCTATCTCTTTTTCAAGTATACCTGTAGCCCTGGTGATAAAGGCGTCTAAGGGGCCAGAGACTACCCCCTTGGTAGTCTGCAGCTGTACAGTGCGTTCCTTTCCAGAACGTAAAGGCATGGTTACAACAACAGGGTGATGTTGACACAACGATATGACCAAAAAAAATAAAAGAAAGAAAAGGGGGGGGGGGGGGTGGCCCAACCCAACCACGACCGACCACGGACGGCCACAGACGGTCCCGCCCTTGTCCCGGGCTTCTCCAGCGCAGCGAAAGCAAGCGCAACCAAAATAAGGGGTATGTGACGCACGGGGGGCGGTGTTGGCAGGGAGAGCGGGCCAGGTGGTGCTAGTTGGCCAGGCAGGGACTCCTGGGAAATGGAGTCCCTGCAAAAAACGCTTGCAGCCCTGCAACAATGCCCCAGCACTCCTCACTCGTCGCTGTCCCTACACAAGACCCCCACCAACTGTTCGTGCGATGCGGGACCCGCGAAGCGGGTCCGGCGAGCAGTTCTCAGCAACCAGCAGCAACCCAGCACGGGATTCCAGGGAGTGAAGGTCCGTGAATCAAAAGGTCCTTCCAGCAAAGGGTCCCCTTAGTTAGGGTTCTTAGTTAATCACATACAGTATTCCCAGGACTGATCCATATTAGTTTTACCATGGCACATGAGGAGACTAAACTGTCTATTAGTTGATCCCTCCAGTATTTCTTGATCCTAGACCCTTCTTCTTCGACTAAATGAGTTTCTTGAAGCACAGCCGCATCTACTCCATCGTGTGGTAAGAAGCTATATATTTTGTAGCATTTTGACTGGTTACTTATCCCATTAGCACTGAACAAAAGAAACCTACACCGTGTTAGACAGTCCTTCTATACGACATCCAGCTATACGTGCACGTCTTTCAGGTAAAAAGAATCTCTCTGTGAGCTATTGTTGTGCTCTGCAAATATCATGACTTTGAACAGTGGTACCCAGAGAGGCTTATGTGCATCTCTGTGGAATTCTATTTAAGTCGTTTCTGCATACTGTGCATATAACTTGTTTTGATAGTACCCTGTTTAACACCACCGGGATCGCAGGACAGGCACAGGACTTATTCCATACAACATAAACAATAAACCTGTTGTAGCCTACAGCCTTGTTAGTCCCGCACATATAACAAAGGCATATGCAGATGGGCTTGTCTATTCTCTTTCCTGTTTGATGAGATGTAGGTATCAACAATTTATGTTGCACAACATGTGATAAGCAATTAATAACTACAGCTACGATCAATAATAGATGAGACTTTATTTAATAAAGAGCAGGTGCAGTGTCTCTTCCCAACACTTTAAACAGCAGGATCTAGAAATTCTTCCCTTTTCGAAGTAAGGTTGATGTGGAATCTCTGACAGCCATGCAACGTTAACCTACCCCAGTACTCCTGACTTTTGGGGCATATTCAGCTACATCAGATGTCACCTGTGATGTAATGGTTGCACAGCCTGTCTTCTAATACAGGCCTCATCCACCGCTGAAAGTTCCTCCTCAGATATTTGATCAGAAGTGAGTTTAGCCATGACAGCTTATCTTCTTTCACATAATTTGTTGCTATTCCAGAGGTAAGTAACAAGCCTCATTTGGCTCAGCGAATAAATCAGTTTGGCCTACAGTGAAATCCTTAAGCTTATCAGTAAAATTCAAAATATATTTAATATTTATCGGTCTAAGTCTTCTTTTGACTTCTCAGCAGTAGCAATGTTGGGAATGGAGTAATGCCACTTGATCAGGAAAGATTGAGATCTTGTTCTTGGACACCTGAATCTGCATTTTACCATTGTAACAGGATGTCACGATCTCCGTAATTTAGTTTCAAGGTTACTGCTAGTCTGAAGTGTGCTGCTGGAAGGGTAGCAGTAGTTGGGATGATTCTATGAACTCTTTCTACCATGTAGAATGTAGAAAGTTTTGTTGCACCAGTCTTGTTCCATGCTTGCACCTTAAACTTGTCTGGTAGGCCAATATTGCAACCATTATTTCTTGCATAGTGATCTGCTGATTGTTCCACCATATAGCCTAGGAAGAGACTCCTCTCTTGGAAATCTGTAACCTACTTTTGCCTATTCAGCATCATGGGCCCCATAGAGTCAAGAGGTTTCCATTTCTGTGATAATATGTTTTATTACCACTCACAAGGTTCAGGGCAAGGGATTCTCTATCAATTTTACTTTCTGTGGCAATCAGGGTTCAGGGAAGTTTATCTCAGTGAAGGTCCTGAGAAAATTCCAGTTTCAGGGCCCGATGTGGTTGCTTCGCTCCAAGATTACAGCAGCGTTTTAAGTTTGGCTCTCACTCTCTCCACTCATATGTGTAATGGTTCTAACAGTGCTGAGGGTTTGATCCTTATAAAAACAAGTAAACTCTGTGATCCTAATTATGAGGCACTTATAAGTGCGATGGATGAATTGTATCCCTCCGAACAGTTAAATGTAGTTTGCAATGGTGCAGCACTACAGGTGGGGGACCACGTTCAGGCCAGTAAACCCAGCCCCCCTCCAAAGGCATCAGACTGCCCCCTTAATAACCACTATGCGAGCCTAAAAAATGACCAGAGTCACACTGCTTTTCTTGGGTTAGACCATATGATCCATTCTCAGCCCGTATTTATTAAACACTTTGAACACAACGCATCAATGAAAAACCATTTTAAGTAAAACCATTTTCAAACTCATTTACAACATGTACAGCATTATACAGTTGATGATTTGATTCAACTAATACGTTGAAATCTCCTACCCACATTCTCAAATTTCTTAAGCCCTGTCAGAGTCATGATTGGTCACCCCTTAGGTCCCCTGTGCCATCACCTAATTGACTTGGGCCTGGGGAGAAAGCCCGCTCACGGAGCCCACCATCAGAAGTCCATTACAAGGCAAACCCAACAGCTCTCTCAAGATAGAGGGAGCATGGGCCAGCATTAAAGCTGGTCCCCCAAAACAACTATGGGATCTAGTGGTCCGAAGGTTTCATACACAGTGGAAATAATAAAATAAAATGAAAAATGGTATATATATAATTCAATTACCCAGGGAGTCTTACTGGGGTATCCGTGAGAAAAAGTTGCTGAGAAAATACAGATAAGTTTGCATTCTTCTTTGGTTCTCTTTATGAGGGAGATTCTTTTATCCTCATAATGGTATCCTCATAATGCAGGCAACATCGAGATACCAATTAATGAGGAGGGAAACTGTCTCCTCTAACTCTAGGAGTCCTTTAATAGTAGAGGGGAAAGGATCTTTTCTGGTCCAGACTTCTTAGTGAACGATTGAGTGAAAATAAAGGTCCATGGGAATTGACACAGAAAAGAAAAAAAACTCCCAATATCCACACCCAGCTGTGAGCAACCTCCTGCGTTCTCTAGCTACCCAAATACTGGTACGATATTATCCCAACCCCTTCTAGGTACATGTATCAGTGTCTGCCCCAACTCTCCTGAGTTGCAGCCACTTGTCAGCTTCCTATATCGGGGACCACCGCTCCACGCATCCAGATCTTTGTTCAAATCGGGGTCCTCCTCCTTTTCTTCTTGTGTCCATGTAACGTGGTCTTCCAGTAGGCTGCTTCCAGGTTTCGTGATCCTCTCTCCTTGCGCTGCATTTTCCGACGGTCCAATTCCAAGTCTCTGGCTTCTCTCCCCTTGCGCCACGCCTTCCTGGTTGATGACGTTCTCTCCTATGATGTGGTCGTTTTCCACGTCAAAGCAGCGCTAGATTGGTTGGGAAGGTTTTGGACTCCTCCCTTCTGTTGGGAAAAATAGTAGTCCTTCCTTAATGTCAGTGCTCCTTTTTCCCTCTGAGTCGCTCTTTTATGGTTATAGGTCAGGGATGGTAAATGGGAAGAGGACAGGGAAGATGTCGAAGGAATATAAGGTTAGTAGGAGTGTTATGCTGGGTCAGGAGGACGTTTTTTACAGGGCGATACCCTGAAACCGGTCCCAGGATGCTTGTTTCCGGTCCAGGGAGGGCCTGGCCTGGCAGTTAGGGCTGGACTGGTCCCATGTGGAGCAAGGCAAGGATGATTTGCATATGGTTGGGTCTAAACTGGAAGGGCATGGTGTGCAAAAGAACTAAGGATTTGGGCCCAGATCTTTGTACTGACATTGTTTCAGCATTCCGTCCATCAATTGTCCTTTTTGCATCTAATTTTATAATGCCTGATTGTTTAGACCCGAATATATTCCCCTCAGTGCTTATAAGGGACAGATGTCTATATTTGTATGCAATATACGACCATCTTTCAGTAAAAGATACTGCATTGCTTTAAAAAAAGTACCTTCTGCTTTCTTTTCTGAGCAAAAATAAGTTCACAAATCAGGAAGTTTGGGGCACATGAAGTTGGAAAATATAGAGAAAACGTAATAGTGACACCACCTTCTATTGTGGAGTGACCCGTTTTCAACACCGGTATTGCCTTCGTAGCCTCATATAAAGTTCTACAGTGTTCAAAAGGAGGCAAATGAACATTTGTGGGAGGTACTGTTAACTGAAAACAAATATTCATTTATGTCTTCATCATTAGGAACATTTTCTGATCGCTAGAGGCTCTTGTAAAATTTTACAGAGACATTCAAAATATCTAAATCAATAGATTTTTCTGCCTTCATCATCTCGCAGAGATTCAGCTCAAGTATTTTGTGACTTGCAGATAAGTAATTTAGCAGCCATATTTATCTTCTATAGATCTCTTAATTTGTTCTAAAAAGAAAAACACTACCAAATCTTCCTATGAAGTATTGGAACATGTAATGCAGTGGATGTGCTCCAATTTTTTATACTCTCCAAAATATTCACTGGTTGTTTTTCAGCAATTATTTAATTCCTTTAAAAAAATGAAAATCCATAGTTAATGTTTTGAATAAAACCCAAATTATGTCAAAGAAAACTATATCTGGTAGTATCAAACACAAAAGATTCCTTCTAGATATTTTGGGAATGTGGTATATAAAACAGAATATTTCAGTTGTGAATTATTACCTCTCCTTATGGCAGAGTCAGCACTTATAAAATCTCGATAACAGCTTACTTATTTAACTTATAGGTTGAATCCTTAGCTTATACCATGAATAATAGTAATACATTTGCCAAGATGCCTGCAGACTTTACTGCTTTTTACAAGCAATTATATTTCAGCAAACAGCACAAATTAAGGAATGATAGATTGCATTAAGAAGCTATGAACTATTTTACAGTTAATAGTTATACTTCAAACTCTTTTTGAGAGCACGAATACATAAAAAAAGAAGTCTGAGACAGTATATGAGATTTGTGATCATTTTTCGTTTTTATTATTGTTCTGGAGCAGCCTTCTGGCTGAGTACTATGTAAACACAAATACAACATTTATTTTTATGAATTTCAATGTGAAAATCGCACGTAGTTATTTTTGCCCACTATGAATTGCATGCATTACTTTCACCTGTACACATGCAACTGAGCTCAGATACCACACAAAGAAAAACATTTTACAAGAGACAGTACTTTACCTTGATTAGAACATCTAAGCCATGCACTATTCACCCACAGTAGTGCTTACATTTTTAGGTCGAGCCCAGGCAGAATATGCGCTGCTCTGCGAGTCATGCTGTATTTGGAATATGGGCTTCAAGAACCTCCCATATTTTCTATTGACTCTTCTTACTCTCCTTCGTAAATGCTGGCTTTTGATTGGCGAAATCCCATAATAGTCACTCCGTTTGCACTTTTGTAACCTCCCATAAGGACTGCCCCCTTTACATGTGCTCTTACTCTTCATCGTTATTTACGATACTTTCAGGGCACGCTTTTTTTGTTGGCCTGCCTCTGCTCATGTAGTCAGAAGTGTTTGTGTTTACTTCATGCACCGGCTTGTTTTGTTTATGATTGCAATGCCAATGCTTCATCTTTAACAATGGCACGACCAACTCTAAATACTTTTCGGCAACGTTCTGTGTTTTTTTTGGGCAGGGCAGCACTCCATGCTTCATCTTTAACAATGACGATCACACAGCTTTTTTTTGTTCTAGGCGGCTCACCTAACTTTATTTACTTTTGGCAACATTCTGGGGTTTTACTGGCCAGTGTGGCACGCTGAACTTCATCTTTAACAATTACGCCCACGCATCTTTCTTTTGTTCTGTGCGGCTCACCCAACTCTATTTACTTTACCCAACATTCTATGGTTTTGGTCAGTGCTTCATCTTTGCTATTACCATCTTTTGTTCAACGCAGCTCGCCCACTTCTTTATTTAGCGCGTCTCAATCCTACGGCCGTGAATTCAGCCTGATACCCACAGTAGATCTTTTAACAATGTCATCTGTCCGTGATTTTAGCACTTCAGGCTCACATAACAACAGATCCCTCTGCAAAACAAATACTGGGGATTGTCTAGGAGTAGGATGGTTCATAATGTGCAAGCAGATCGAGGACTGGAACACTGGTGGTACTTCAACCAATCCCAGTTTGTCGCACAGAATTTCATAGTGTTGATTGGCTGCAGAGTTACTGTCTGAGTGGTCCTCCAGGCTCCACCAGTTCAATCTGTGCTGCCCAGAAATGCAGAAAGTTCGGTGTTTTCTGGAGGTGAGGGACTAGGGGAATGTCATAGACAGGGCGATAGCAGTGTATGTCGACTTCGGTAGGCAAGTATGCTGCTGCCCACTGTTTTGGACAACAAAAGGGAATGATAAAAAAGAGGGACGGAAGTGCAAAGAAGGACTGATGTGGGGTGGTTATATTGAGCCATGGTTGGACTAGGTCAATGGGCCCCATTGGGTGCTGGTATGTCTGTGCACACCCAGGACCCACCCACTCGTGTCCAAGCAGCAGGTTGCTGCACAGATTGCAGGGTCTCAAGCTATGCTGATGGCTTTACAACTGAGTGCTTGCAGCATACGGGATGGCATTTTGCTAATGCATAATTGGTATTTTTATGGACAATGAGTGTTTTGTTAATTTGACACTGGTTGCTCTCATGAAGGTCAACATGACACTGATATACAGGTCGCATTCTGCATAGAATTAATGTCCCCGAGGATTTCGAGTTTCAACTCAGGGAAATACTTACTTGCCTTCTCAACAAGAAGCTTTAACTTCAGAAGAGTTACTTACATTTTTTATGTAGTGCAACGTGGAACACGTGTTTGTGCTTTTTCATCGAGATTTTTGGTCAATATGGCGGACACAAACACCCCTCATTTAGTTCAGACCACTTTCATGTTTTACCATGCAGCGCGTACTCAGAAGCTTTAGCAGACTATTTAGTGCATTCGTGTGCCCATACTATTTAGAGGAATGCCTGTACATCCTCATCGCCAAGACGCTTTAGCAGAACTGTTCACGTTTTCATTAAGATACACACAGTGAAACTCTGAACGCACTCTTGTGCCTCTTCACTGAAAAGTGTCATCTGCTTAGATTTTTTTTATCTTGTGAAATGCCTATTAATCGACTCTGCCTCAGCGTAGGAAGCCTTTCCAAGCCTCTGGCATGTTGTGTCATCTTCTAGTGTTCGCAGCTAAATCATTTTTAGGGAAGCAATATTAACGAATGGTTGCACTTCTCAATCATAACTTTAAAAAAATGTTTAAACAATATTAAAAAACGGAGTTTGATCTCATCAAAAAACATTCACTCCCACCTATTCCTGTACATTTTAATGAAAGGATAGGTTCGACTGGCTGCTTCTGCTCACAACGCTTTATGCGGCAGGGTTGAGTAAATTATGTAGCAAGATCAGGAAAATTTGCAATATTGAAAGTACAATCAGTGGTCCGCTCAAGTGCTTTGTTACAAATTTAGCAACCAGTCTCATTGCACACACATATGACCATAATTGTGTCATGACAAGTACTTCTCAAAGCAGTGCTATTAGTGTCAAACCTTCCATGTTGAAGAACAGTAGATGTTTCAGCACCCAGGATAATATGCTGCGTGGCTAAATACTTATAAAGTCCCAAAGGCAAGACCGATTGCATTTCAAATGCTTGTTTAAGACTAACTGGTGATAATACTCATGTAAGAGCGAGGAATGGCTATGAATCACAGCCATCAGCCATTCAAATCACCATTGTATGATCTTTCTGTAACAACAAGCATCCCGACAATAGTGCGTCAAGGCAGGTGAAAGGAACTCCTACGATGAAGGATTTTGCTGCGAAGGGGCCAGGAGTCCTGTGAATGCTGAGGAACATTACCTAAAGCCTGGTCTGAAGTATCAGAGAGAAGAACTATTTGAAAGATGTCATTTCGTGTGCTTTCAGGTGTTTAAAAGAAGGATTCCTGACCCTAGCTAATGTCTCTAGTGCCCTACCATACATTGCTGGTCATCTCAGGCACAAAGAAATGTCCGAGAACACTTTAGCCGAAGTAATATTTCCCTTGTTTTTTAAAATTCAAGGATTGTCAATGAGAAAGTGCAGAGTGGGTTACAAAAGGCTGGCAGCTAATCAGAACTAATAATTAGAGGCCACGGGGAAACTCCAGAGAACTTCCACAAACCTATCGAGGGATTATGACTGTAGCATGAGAAAACGACGAATGACACTGTACCCTACATCCAGACACTGTAGGGACCTTTATATCTTAATTTCTGTATCTTAATTTATGGGCATGTATAAGCAAAACCCTGGTAGTTTAACGTTTTAGCGCAGGTGTGCGGCCTGTATCTCTTGGTATTAATAACAGGTTGAGCTTTGGCTGTAATTTCTGTCCCATATACCAGCTATAAAACAAAGAAAAAGGATCCTTAATGCAAAGATCAGTGGGTGAAATATACTGAGTAATCAGAGCACATTTAGATGAATGTTGTCAAATCACCAAAGAGCTCGGATAATAAACCCCAGAGGCAGTGGAGAGTTGATGTTTTCAATTCCTCTGCGTGTTAGGCTACTAAGAAGGACATGTTTCACTTTGTGCGATGTGCTATAGCGCATCGAAGAACTATTAGCGTACAAACAGAGAAAATGATATAGTGAAAAATGCGAAAAGTATGGGAACAAAGCTGAGAATTTGTAAGAGAGGAATTTAAAGCATCTTCACATCTACTATAATGATCAGGTCTGTACTCGAGAATGGAGACACGCGGCGCAGGGTTTGAACTACAGGCCTCCAGAGGCGGGACTTCCACTCACCCCTTCTGATCGCTGGATTAAATAATCACCGCTTGATAACTTTAACATTCATCTATCCTATAATACAAACGCCATTGATATTGGCCCTTCCTGAAAGGAGTGAGGTTGTTACCGGGCATTACTAGAGGGGCAGACAAGGGCCGCTCAGAGATGTGGAAGAATCCTTTAAAACATAAATCCGAGGCGCTCTGTGCAGGCAGATTATGAGGATGAGGATTCTGTTGTAAATATCATTTATTTTAAACGACCGCTGAGAAAAACATTCATTCTAGCAATTCATTTGAAAGAATCGCGCCTTTCCAACAGCACCGGAGGCAGAACGCTGTGAATGGAACACTTATAATATCACAGACCCTGCCATGTGACGTCACAAGGCCTATGGTACGTGCCCAGAAGAGGCCTCCACTGCAGCAGGAAGAAAAGGAGAGGCCACTGTGGATCGAGTTTGCGGGATTGCATAGGATTTTTATTCAGGTTCATGGCAGAATCATTTCTATGGTGACTAAATAGTTGGATTTTCTCAATAACTTTGTTAATACCCGTGCTTTGCCTGCGCCCCCTGCTGACCTGGAACACATGGCATCGTCCAGAAAGTGCTGCTATATGACGACAGGTAGAAAAGTCTCTACTGTGACGTGTCCATGGTATAAAAGGCTGGTAACCAGGGAGTGGCAGCACTGCGCATAAGGACTCTGGACGAGGAGGACCCCTGCTTGCAGTAAGAGGCCGAAGCTGTGGCGGCTGAGCTGGCTCCAAAAAGGAAGGGGGCAAGGGGAGGGAGTGTCAAGGGGACAAGGTGAGTGAATATTCCAAAATAAAAAAAACTTAAAACCGACCTGAAAACTAAACGTGAAACCATATTAAAAATCGACTTGAAATTCCTATTTACCATAATCCTTAATTTCTTTAGCCCCCCCCCCACCCCGCATTCTTGAAACTGTTAGCCCATTCAATCATTAGATTCCCTTCCGAACCTTATATTTCACATTTGCAAACCAAACAATTTCTCTCCTTAACCCTTCCACTTACAACTGCGTCCCTTCCTTCTTCACTCCTTCCCTGATCTCTCCTTGCCTTCACCATGTTCCTACTCCCCCTACTATCCAATTCCTTTTCTACCACTTCTCTCCCTTTGCTTTACTTATATTCCCTTCCCTCTTCCCCTTACCCCTACTTCCCGAAGACTACGATACCCAATCTGCCCATTCCTCTCTACCCAGCACTTTTCCAGTCCCTTCCGTGCCCAACAGTTACCTTACCCTATACATTCTTTTTCTTTCCAGCCCCACACTTCCATTTACATACCCATTCAAACCGTAGCTTTGCTTCCAACCTTATATTTCACATTTGCAAACCAATCCATTTATTTCCATAACCCTTCCTTTCCACCCTTCCACTTGCTTCTCTTCCTTCTCCATCCATACCACTACCCTGATCTCTCCTTACCTTCACCATGTTCCTACTCCCCCCTACTATCAAATTCCTTTTCTACCACTTCTCTCCTTTTGCTTGACTTAGGTTCCCTTCCCTCTTTCCCTTACCAACTACTTCCTGAAGACTTTCAATACCCAATCCGTCCATTCCTCTCTACCCAGCACCTTTCCAGTCCCTTCCGTGCCCAGCAGTTCCCTTACCCTAGACCAGAGGTCTTCAAACTTTTGTAGGTTGAGCCCCCCAGCTGAATTCTTTTTTAATGTTGGGCCCCCCCACCACCGGACAGAAATTTCTGGAATCTGGTACACTACATAATCGACCGCCACACGCATATCACTGGCCATATCCGGCAAATAATGTTCAACACAATAAGAGTGCTACGTAAAATGCAGGTTTGTGAGTGGGTGTGGTGAAATGACAGAGGCTTATTACACAACTCAAAACACAATTTTCCAAGATAAAATGTGTGCAAATTGTTTTAACTAGGATGCTTTGTTTTACACATGACATAGATTAATAATAACACCACGCACATAAATGTGACGGGGTGACGGTTTTCAGCCACCTAGACTGTCAATCTGTGGCTGGATTTTGCTACTGCCATCCTCCGGTTGTGCGCCACATCCAGTCTTGACAGTACTTAGTCTTTAATACTGCAAGTGCTGAGAACCCAATCGCACATGAATAGGATGAACGGAAAGGCAAGATAGTTTTGGTAGCAGTTTCTCTCAAAGCTGAATATTCTGCAGACATTTTCAGCCAAAACAGTGACTGTAAGGGAGACAGTGTTATCAGATTTTTCAAGCACTCCCTAGCTCAGAGTTGGTACACGAGAAACAATTCTTCTCTAGAAACCATTAGCAAACGTTTTAGGCAGCATTATAATGGGATAATTGCCCACCAACCAGTTATGGATCCGAAGACAAAGGTGAAAGCCCACAGAGAGGTCGCTGACCGAACACCTAATTGAGAATTCCTTAGTGGTACGATAAGTTGCTTGCCAGAAGCAGTGGGTGTTTAGGACATGTTGGGCTTAGGTTTAAAAAAAAATAGAACTGATAATAAATGAATGATGTTGCCTATTTTACTTCAGAGCAATGTTGTCTGACAGACTTTGTGGTGGCAGGGACATGTTAAGGATTTTGGGTGCCCTGGGCCAATACTATTTTGGGGGCCCCTGTTCAGAACAGCTTTGAGATTAAATGATTCACTTTCAGCTCTGCCATACCCTCTTTAGCCAGGCTACTGACGGTGCACAGGCGCTATGGTCGAAATTCTCAAAGTGTTTACATCTAATATTCAGAGATAGTGATGTGTGTTTTCACTGTTGTAACAAAGCAGCAGTCCACAAATTTTACAGCGAATAATATCTGTGATGTCCTCCAATTTCTCATATGTGAGGACCCGTTTTGATCTAAAATAAACTTTTTTATGGTTGTTGCATAAAACAAAAACATTTCTCTGCAAAAAGTAATAGACTCTCTCACATCAATCACATTAAACAGAAATGAAACAAAACGGTATTTACAAGAATCTGTTTAGGAGTTATTCCAGTCCATCAGGGCAAAAACAGAGCTGCCTCTATCAAGGGGCCCCCTGAAAGGCTGGATTGCAGTGCATGTAAATGTGTCCTTTTGTAATTTAAGAAGAAAACCTTGATGGGGCACGACATGCCCATACTTGTGTACAGGGGCGCAACTAGACCTAAACTTCGGGTGGGGGCGAACACTCCCAGCCAGGGCTGGCCCTAGCACTGGTCGCACACAGTGGAACGGTCTGTTTTGGCGCCCCCTCCCCATTTCCTCCTCCTCCATGAATTTCCTCACTACCACTCCCCAACAATGCACCTCATCCCTCTATAGCACCTTTCTTTGGCAAACATTTCATTTTTTATAGCACTACTTATTGTTTACTCACACTCAGTTCTTTTATCTGCATGGTACACGTTCTTTGCAGCAAGCACATTAAACCTCTGCGCTGTGTGGGTGGCAGGACTACCCATGTGAGTGCACGGTGAGTGATGCAACACAGAGTAGGGTAAGAGGTGTGACTGCAGGGTGAGTGAGGTGACCATATGAATTTGGGTGCGGATGTAAGTGCAGAGTGGGACGAATGAATGTATGGTTAGAGATGGTCTTATTTGAGTGACATTGCAGATTGAGCAGAGAGGGGGACAGGTGAATGAAGTGTCACATGAGTGCAGGGTGAGTAGTGTGCTCGTGTGACTGCAGGGTGAGGTACAGGGCGAACAGCGCAAATGCATTGTGAGTGCAGAGTAATCACTGTGAGTACAGGGTAAGCAGGTGAATGGTGTGAGTGCATCGGGATCAGTGTGAGGGCATTGTGATCGCTGTGAGTGCAGGATGAGCGTGAAAGTGAAGGGCGAGAATGAGGAACGAGTTGTCTGAATGCAGGGTGCATTCCCAGACACTTGAAGTAACTCAGCATGTTATTGACGGTGGCCTAGGGTTTAAGACATAAGTTAAACTATTGCTAATATGGCATTAAGCAGGGATCAGGGTGGAGGAAATAAATGTGCTGATATTACAACAAACTTCCAGTTTTATGATTAGGGATGCCAGCTCATTATTTTGATGTCCCAAGCAGTACAAAAAAAATAATACCAGTCACCTAAAGCTGTATTGTTAGCACTTGTGTGTGCATACCTTGAACAGAAAATATAAATAGAAGCACGTTTAATTGTGTTCTAGGGCTGCCTGAATGATCCATGACTGATAATAAAATGGAACAAAGACATGAAAGTCACATATATATACTTCTTTATAAACATATTTAGTGTCAAGACAATCAATCTGCAGGCTGTTTTAACTACACATGGCTGTCTGGCATTTTTCTTTTGGCAACTTGAAGCCCTTTGGGTTTGCACGCCTGCCTGTGTAAATTTAAAAGAAACGTTGTCTCCTTTTGATAAGAGCTAATCCTCCCAGGACGGGGTTAAACTTGTAGAGTTGAAATGCTGCAGCTGCAGTGCAAGGCAGGATGTCTCTTCTGCTAAACTGAAAGCAAGTGACCGACAGTCATTTCAGCTGCAGTGGGAGGCAAGGAGTCTCATCTGCTATGAAATCAAATGTGAAGGAACAGGACTGTCTGTTCCTTTGCTTTCGTTTTTAGCAGGAGACCCCTGCCCCCACTGCAGCTGAAGCATTTCAGCTCTAAGAATTAACCCCCTCCTGGGACAGTTAATTCAGCTCTTTACGTGACAAAAGCAGGGCCCCTCATGCCTTATCTATTTCCCCTCCCTCCACCCTCCAACCCTCTGTTACTGGAGCTCTACAATGAAAAAATTCCCATTTGAAATGGGTGAAGACTTGCGACACGGGACAGTAAAAGACCAACAAAGGGAAGATATTAGTGTGGAGTGCGCGCCCCCCCTGAGATGGTGTCGTGCCCCCCGGCGCGCCCCACAGATTGAAGAACTCTGCCCTAGACATTCTTTTTCTTTCCAGCCCCACACCACCATTTACATACCCATTCAACCTTCCAAACTTTTCTCATTCTTCCCCTCCTCCATTCCCCATTCCATGTCCCTTTCCACCCACAAGCTTCGCCCACCCACCCCCTTTCTTATACTGTACACCCTCCCTTTACTTTCCTTCTCAGTTGCTTTGGAGCTCAACCCTTGCCCCCTCACCTGCCGCAATGGTTCTTTAGCATCCCTTTCACATATCATACCTTCAACTTCTCTAACCCTTTCATCCACTTCCTTTAAGTTTCCTAACCTTCCTTTCTCTTCATGCTCCCTTCATATTCCCTTCCATTTCATTCACTTGCAACTTCCTTCATCACCCCAGTTCTCTTCTGGTCTCTTCTCTTTTTTTTCTATCCACTCTTCACTTCCGTTTCCTTACCTTCCTTTTCTTCTCCCTTCACTTCTTTATCTCTCCTCCCTCTCCTCTCCCCTATCAATTTTATCATCTGCCTTTACATCCCCTCCGTTTCCTTTCCAGTGCCTTCCCTAGCCTCTCCTTGCCTCTCCTCTTCTCTTCTCTTCTCTTCCTTCCCTATACCTGCCAGCGCACCATCCTTCCCCTCCCTTCCCTTCCCCTCCCCTCACCTCACCTCCCCTTCTTGTTCTTATTTCAATATCTCCCCTCCTATCCTCTCCCCTCCTCTTTCCATACCTTCCCTCCTTTCCCCTCCACTCCTCCTGGTCCTATCCCCATTACTGCTCTCCTCTCCCTTTCCCTTCACTATCTCTCCTGAAGTCTTCCCTTCCCATCACTCCCTTCCTCTCGTCTCCTCTACCTCGTCTAGTCTCCCCTTCAGTCTTCGTTGTAGAGGCACCGGACCTGTGCCCTTTAATGCCTTGAACACAATGCACATGGTTTAAATACAATCCTCTGTTTTAGAGGCAGCCAGTGCAGTTCCTTCAAGGCATTAGATGCTGAAGATCTGCAAGGTTTGTTTAAGGCCAGTTTAGCTGCTGCCACTTGAGCTCTATATAATCTGTTAAGCAGATAGCCAGGAGCCCCAAATAGCAAGGCATTACAGTAGTCCAATCTACTGAGTATGACGCTACGCACTACAAGCGATTTAGCTTGAGTAGGCAGCAGTGGTAGCACCTTCCTGAGACTACGTAAAAGTGCAAAACATGGGCTTGCCACTTTTGTGACATGGTTCTCCAATGATAACTTGTTATCGAAGGTGACCCCCAAGTTACGGACTGTGTCTGATTGTAGTAGGCCATCTCCAGGTGAGAGGGGCCAGAAGTTAGAGGGGAGAGTCATGGGAACCTTGCTTGCCGAGCAGCACAGACATTTTGTTTTCCCTCATTTAGTTTTAATGAATTTACATTCATCCAACTGACAAAATCCAGCATGCCTTTGTGAAATGTTGTTACTGCCTCCTCTTGATTATTATTAAGGGACAAAATCAGCTAGGTGTCATTGGCATAGTTGACCAAACTAATGTCATGCTCCTTTATCAAGGTACTAAGTGGCCTCATAAAAATGTTGAATAGGACAGGGCGGAAAGCTTAGCCCTGGGGTACTCACTGTTGCAGTTTTTTTTTTTTTTATTCAGAGCGGTATGGGGGCACGGAGACAGCCTGACATCTGTCTGACGTCCACTTTAATGCTGTGGCTCCGATTCTGATTGAGTTTAACCTGGACAAGAGGACTTTGTGGTCAACCGTGTCAAAACCGACAAACAAGTCAAGTATGATCAGGACTGTTGACTGCCCGCTATCAACCTGCACCCGTAACTCGTCTAAGGCAACAAGTAGGGATGACTTCAAACCATGTCCAGGTCGAAAGCTAAGTTGCTCATCCTCAAGGAGAGAGTAAGATTACAGATTGAGACAAACTTCAATTTACATATTGTTGCAGAATCTTCACTCGGAAGGGGAGGAGAAAGATTGGCTATAGTTACTCAGAACTGCGGGATCAGCTAGACATGGGGGTTGACAATTGCTTTCTTCAAGGCTTGAGATTCCATACCCATCTTCAAATATTGGTTGCAGACCTGCAGTGTAGGGAGAGTGAGCTAATCTCCCAGCTCTTTCCATATCCTCGGAGGTTTGGGGATCCAAAGGAAATCCCCAGGCAGTGGCCCTGGTGATATCTAAGAAGGGCTCCTCCAAGACAGCATTGAAGGTGCTAAGCCTGCCATCATGGCTGTCACCAGACTCCGTGACCCTTAGGGTCATAGTGGCACTTAGCACTGATAGTTCAATAAAGCTCTGGTCACCAGTTGCTCCGAACAGTGTCTCTGGATTATCTACAATATTCAGATCAGTGGCTGCTGTCTGAACAGATATAATAATTTCCTTCAAAATCTTGCTGATAATTTTTATCAAAGAAATCAGCCAGTTCACCACAGAGTTCCTGGGAAGGTGTAACTTCTTGCTTTGCGCAATCCAAGTCTGTAGTCCCCAAAGAATTTCAAAAATCTTTTTTGCCTCATTGATGGCTGCAAGAATACTATTAGCATAAAAATCAGCCTTGGCTTTACCAACCTCTCTTTTATAATCACCTACCAAACTCTTAAGACACTTTTTATCTGCTTCGGAAAAAACCACTAGGCCATTTGCCAATAAGCATCATCAAATGCCTACATGCGTTACAACTCCGTGTCTAGTGGGGTGGAGGGCTCAGCCTCCTAGTGGAGGCCTGAACATTTAAACTTTCTGGTGTTGGGTGTTACAGGAGAAAGAATGGGTCCCCTGGGGCTGGCCTATGTCTTCTGGCTATTTGTTTATTAACTGGAGGGCAAGATCATGGCTTTGCCCAGGTACTAGTAGTGTGTTGATCAGTGTTTTATTAAAGGGCAAGAAAGGCTCTTGGGATCTCTGCCATGGTTGCAGTACCATTGTTAGCACATTTACTTTTACTTTGTTAGATGGAAGTTGAAGATCTAGAACTTCTGCTGCTCACCTTATCACCAGGGCACAAAAGGGAAATTCCTCAGTGGAAGGACCATGAATAGGAGAACTGAGGTCTGCGTCTATCAAAACGCTGGCCTTCTGTAGGTCCACTAAAAGGTTCTCATCATCACATAACTGAAAGTTGTCATAGGCATCATCATGTAGCTCTGGGTGAGAAAATCTTCAATGTGGGGGAAGATTGTCTGAATCCGAATGAGGTTGAGGTGAAGGGGCATGACTTCGAATGAGATCACTGCTGATTCGCTTCAGTGTCTGAAAGGAATATCTGTTCTTCTTCTGGCATCGTAGGAGGGCTTGAAACAGGTTCCTTGCACACTGGCAAAAGATGTTTTTAAAATTGAAACGTTTTGCCTGTCAGGCATGACTGAAATCAAGGGAGTGAGTTCCAGATCCGTGCCATGGTAAGAAAGGAACTAATGTCAGTGCATGAAGGTGGCAGTTATGTAGGGGCCCAACATCACTTTCAGGATGGGACGGACCTGACACGGAGTCGCACGATGCCACCTATCAACGTGCAAGGGATTTGCTGAGAAAAAAATAATCTGGATCCAGTCTGGTACTGGGGAGCATTCACAGGGTGAAGAATCTGCAGTTACAATCATGAATATGGTGAAGCTCACAGATGAAAGAGATTCAGTTTTTCACAAGTGTCTAACAAACCATTATCACCATCAACAAGGCTTTCAAACTGACAGGGCCTTGTGAAGATTATAACAAAAACTCTGAACATTTGAACATGTCACTGAAGGACTGCCTATAAATGAGTTGTGGAAAGGCTAGACTACCAAACACCCTATGGGCTAACAAAGACTAGAAGGAAATCCTTCAACTCTCAAGATGATTTTAGACCCTCCATTTACAAACCACAGTGGATAAGAGGAAAATATCAGATGGGTTAGGAAAATAAATTCCATGCTTCAATCATACTTCTCATTTCCCGTGAACTATCACTCGGGCGATTTCGATAAAAAAGGCACCTTAAAACATCAACCACAGAAAGATCAATAAGTTACATTCAATGAAGCACTCCATCATCCCCCCTTTCCTTTTCAGCTGCCAATGTCTTTTACAGACCCCCCCAAAAATGTTGTTCCCTTGCCTCATCATATAAATCCCCTAGAAAATGAAAAAACCTTTACAAGAATCAATCTGCATTTTCAGATCAAAACAGGGGTCTACATAAATCTTACCTTCCCTAACGGAAGCCCAATCCTTTAGAAACAGCATTTTAGTTTTATATCATTGTTTTTCCATATTTTATCATTTGTGTTTTTGCTCTGTTTTGTGTACTTTTATGTGATTCTGTGCAACATATGCTTGTAACTCGAAGCATGCTTAGAATAGATCTTTAAAACTTGGATAGAAATGCCTAATTAATGGCTGTGGTGTCATTTATATCACCTCCCCAGCTGCATGGAGGTATTTCTATTCTCTCTACGTCACTCATTATGCCATCTCTATATGATACATGATAACTCATTGTATAGTGCCTTACTTACTATTTGTACTACTTCTGAGAGCAGGCCCTTTTCAGGTCTAACCATTTTTGGCTGGGTGCATACTGTTATAACACAATGATAGTGACAATGAAGTACATTCTTACAGAAACTATATGTGCAGCAAGTGTATCACCAGAGTAATAATGCTTGTGATTCAAACTGAATCCTGTTAGAACTCTTCAGCGTGTAGTTAGACTGCTACCCTACCTAGCAACAAATTACTAAGCAACTAAGCACAAGTAACAGGTTACTAGTTAATTTAACCAATCAACAGGTTATGAAGTAACTATGCTCCAACAACACTGGGCAAGTACCTTATGCGGGTCCAAAGGCTGTATCAGTCTGTGTCTCTGAGTGAGAGAGAGAAGACCATCTACACTCCTGCGATTTATACCCATCGCAAGGAGCTTCCAATTAATAACTCAGTGGCACAGTCACTTAGGTCACATCAAATTATGCAGAGAACTTTAAAATAGCTCAGTAGATCTGAGACCAAATGTAGGGAAGGATTCTGAATTAAAACTATACGCCATCAACAAAGACTCATTTTGCACTCTTGTCTAAATTCGCAATTCTCTGGATGTGTCCGAAAAAGAATATGAAATAAATATAAATGCAGTAATTAAATATGTCAAAATGGTCTGCTCTGCAAATGGAGGTCCTTGAAAAGTACAACGTAAAGCCAATGCCACTCATAAATATGAAATGGGATTCCTCCTGTGTAGAAATATATATAACACCCAACAGAAATATTTCAATGAAACTACATATTTTACAAACAAGCCACTATTACCTAAGAAAAAGGCACTGTCAAGGTGAAAACATAACAACTTCAACTAAGTCCAAACACCACAAGCCGCATAACCAACCCTTGATCAATTCCCCACCACAGCCACCAAACACGACATGTTAGGAATACTACTACTTCATACCCAACATCTGACAGTTTCAATACAATGAACATAACTCACATTTTCTAGAAATACTCCAATGCCTAACAACAGCTGCCTCATAACTGTTTGCTCACAAAATTATGGAGAAAACTGATACAGCCCAACACAAAAAACACCTTCACATTTACCAATACACAGACCACAGCCATTGATCCCAGACATGGAAAGGAAAACCACTTCAAAAGGTCGGGGATGACACATTTGAGAACGCACATACAAAAAAGACTCCCCACTAACGGCTACATGTACAAATCTTTTTGCCCGTCACAAACGGCCCGATCCACAGAGTCGGCCATTTCTGAACGCAAAAAGACTTTTTCGCATGCACAAAGCCAGAATAGAGATTCGGTACCTTGTTAGCGAATTGCAATTTGGGTTTTGCAATTCGGTGTTAAGGGGCATCCCTTCCTAATAGCGACTCGCTGTGAGGTGTTCGAATGTTTTGCAACCAAAATGTGGTCGCAAAAATTTGCTTTTTACCACCAAATTCAATTTTGTGGTAACCCATCCGCAAATGGGAAGGAGTCCCCAGGAGATCTCTTACCCCTTTATGAAAGCATGCAAAAACGTTTTTAAGAGCAGGCAATGGTCCAATG
Organism: Triturus cristatus; assembly: GCF_964204655.1. Taxonomy (NCBI): domain Eukaryota; kingdom Metazoa; phylum Chordata; class Amphibia; order Caudata; family Salamandridae; genus Triturus; species Triturus cristatus. The sequence continues at coordinate 498,569,656 of NC_140588.1, forward strand.
CCTACTCTTTAAAAAAAAAATGAAACTGAAATATTATATTTTTAGGTCGAGCTGAGACAGTGCCCATGCACTGTCTCTCGACATGCTGTAATCAGTCTGTGGGCTTAATGCCCACCCACAGGCTTTTGATTCACTAGTTCCTTTGTCACTCTTGTAATCTTTGTTTCTATTTGTTTCTGGCATGCAATTGTCATGCCCCCTTTCGTGTTTATCTCTCCCCGAGCGTAGCGACCAAGTGCGACCTTCTTCCACTGCTTCTCTTTATTATGTATTTGTGGGACTTTTTTTGTGTTTGCAGTCGCTGCGACCATTGATGAATAGCTTTTTTCATGAAATCAAGCATCTTTTTAGGTCGAGCCTAGGCAACGTGCATGCACTGCTTGGAGACATTCCTTTCATTTTTTCCGCACAACTTGCTTGTTTTAACTTTTGTCCCCACACTTTGAAGATATCGGAGTGCTGGCTCGAACCCGGTTCCCCAGTTTCAAAGTTGGCCACTCTAGCCATTAGGCCATATCCTTTTCATTGCCCCATTCTGCCTGCTCCCACCCTCCCCCTTCGCACCAGTCACCGGATGATGAGCCTCCCGTCAGACTCGAACCCTATATTCCCCAGCTTCAACGCCCTCCCCAGCTTCATTATTTTTATATTTCCTCGCTCACCCTTGTTCTTTTGAAACCCACTCCGTGGCCTCCGTTATTTTTTTTAAAAATGTACTCCCGCTTTCTGTTATTTTTAATCCGCCCACCCTCAGGCGTTGGTTTTGATCCTCTTGCAGGCCACCTTTGTTTCCCACCCTCCTCCCTCTTGTTTACTGAGCGACTCCGAGTTGCACAAACTTCGGGCACGATGAGTCTGTATGAGGGAGTCAGAGCCCAGGGCTGAGGACCGCCGTAATTTCTACGAATGGCATCCATGCTGGTGAGTAAGGTAACGTGGGCGGATTTTGGCTTGGTTGAACTCAACCACACTAGATCCTCTGCTGCCCCACCCAGGCTGTACCTTTGTCAAGTGTGCATCATGTGCTTATCTCCCTACAGTTGGTCAGTCCTCCGCCCGGTCCCAGGCCATCTCACACTCGGAGACCCAGAGCACTCTGCAGCTGCCCACGAGAGCCATGTTTACAAAACTGCTGGTGAGGCCCAGGTCATAAGAGCAGCTTCAATGAGCCCAGTCCGGTGCACGGCCTATGCCTCCGATACTGCAAGGGAATGAATGCAAGAAAGCACCCCCTGAAGTCAGTGTGTATATATTTCCATGGGTGTACCAGTAGTGCAAACACTTAATGAGTGCCACGGTAGATTGTTTGTGCACACACAGAAAGGACTAAGTCCATATAGTTAAGTGTCTAAGTAATGTATACACTGAAAACTAAGAGTACGTAAATGTATTAAAGCAGCCTTTTCTGTGTAGTTTGGCAGCCATAGTATTTCATTTTCGAATCTCAAGCAAAAGACACAATATTTGCAGTAATATTTTGTCATGGTGGCGTAGCAAAATACACTGTGATCTGCGAGTCTCAAAGATGTGAAGTTGAAAACGTAAAACTATATATGTTTTTGAAGAAATCTGCGTTGATAATAGTATATAAATCGTGCTAGCCCACCATTTTTTAATATTGTTTACTCAGGATCCCAGGAAAAACAAAAAACCTCCTCTCTTTGTAGATAGCATGTGCAAGTTAATGTCTGCTTAGTTTGTTATCGCTGCCTCACATACCCATCATTTAACTTCTCCGCAGCAAAGCAATAGCCTCATTACGCAGTTTGATCAATCCCTCCAGCCCAGTCTGCAACAGGCTGCTGTCCCTGCCGCTTGATGGAGTACAGCGAGGAGCCCCTAATGGCAGCAGCGCTAATTTGCGCAGGGCTCCCGCGCTGATCAGCAACAAATAATTCAGCGATCTGCCCAAGTTAGTTTGCGGGCGCAATTCTTGCCTTGAGCCTGCATCTTGGCTGGTTTATTTTTCCAAGCTACAAACTGGGTCATCTTTAAAAAAAAAAAAAACATAGTCCTTGAGATTACTTTCATCCTTCCAACATGGCCAATAAGAGTAACGTTCTAGTTGTTGCAATGCACTTAGTTCCCTTTTCCAGGATACATACAGAGACTCTAATGCAACGAGTTCAGTTGCACTTCACTGAAGTCATGATTGTATCATTGTATTCAGCCGCATAATGATGCGAGTTGACTACCTGATTGTTTAACCCCCGATTAAGCTGTTATATAGGTGAATGCATTCCTTAAATCCTGATTACAATTCACCAATAAATAACGAGCCAGTCCGCCAATTAACTTTACCTTAACACATTCGTATTCCTAGCTCATTTATTCAGTTTATTTCCAACAAGGCTATTTACATTACTCAATGTGAGTACTATTTTCTTTATCCTTTGAGGTTTAATCTAATTAAGGCTTTTGCTTCACAAATTAAGATTTACAAATGCTACTTAGATTGTATGATTCACTCCTAGTTTTTAGGTCTCACAGAGCCAGAGCATGCGCTGTCTCTTTGAGACATGCTGCATCTCATCTATGGGCTTCAAACACGCCCACCATTTTTTATTGTTTTTTTTTTTTCTGCCGTTTGGGAATCCCTGCTTTTTAGTAGGGCATTGGCTTTATTTGTCCCTCGTGTTTGGTTCCCTCCCATTGGCTCCTTCCCTGCTGTCTATTTAAGTTGGTTTTGGCAAACTGTTTTTTTCCTGGTCTCAGCTCTTACTTTCAAAATGTTGTGTTTTTTCGCTAACTTAACGGTATTTTAAATTTTTCGCTTTCCGATCCCTAGGTCTCCAGCACTCCAAACTTGCAGCACAGTTAACATCAACCCCTCCTGCTTCAATGCTTCTTGCTTATTCAAACGTGTTCAGCGGACAGACCGTTTTTCAACACATCAAAAGTTGCATTTTTATATATTTTCTGAACATCGTGGGCGGGTGAATTCACATTTTTTTCTGGTGTTTTTTGTATCCTGCAGCATGACACACAATCTCACTAGCAACCAATCAATGAGAGAGGGGACTAGGAGCGAATTAGAAAGGTCCTGTACCAGTGCTCCTGAAGGTCATATATTTATTCCATGGGTGGTTTACAGTTCCTATATAAAGAAAGGGATAGTAATAGCCAAAGTATAGGCTGTAGAGAGTAAGGGATGTCTCCAAGGTCAAAGTGAGTGTGTAGAGTGAGGAGAGGATACTCCTTGTTGTGATACTGAGTGCCCTCACACACCCTTGCGGATGTTTGGCATCATCATTGGGCACAATTGCTCCTCGTGGGGGTGGCGCTGCAGTCCCTCACGGGCCCTTGGTTAGGGGCTCTCTGTTGGAGTTCTTTTAGGAGTTGCCGCATTTGTGAGTGTGGGTGTGTGGGTAGGGGTGTGCTAGTGAGTGCAGGTATTAAAATTGAGACAGGGTCCAAAAAAAGTTTAATTGGGAGATCCCTGGTTCAAATTAAAAACTTGGCGGGGATGGAGATGCACGGTAGTGCTTATAATGAGAGGGGAAACTAAACCAAATAATGTCCCACTTCTCTCAACCCGTATAGTGTAATAACAAAAAGTGCTGTAAGAAAGGTTAGGTCGGGGAGGAGCCAAGATGGCGACCGGGACGGCAGCGTAGGCTCCCGGCTCCGTGAACCTCCACATCCCGCACAGATATCCTGCATGTGATCCTCAGCCTGCGCTACATGCCCGTGTTGGTGATTGAGAGCGGCAACCGATCGTGTGATCCTGAAGTTTCTGGCGGCGGTACCGCCTGAGAAATGTTCATTTGAAGTTTGCGGCCTGTGCAGCCCTGGAGCCGGGACCTCGGGTGGACAACGTGGCCGGGCGGCAGTTCAACAACAGCGGCCATTGGTGACCGGGTGGAGTCGGAATACCGAAGCGGAGCGAATATTGGCCTAAATCTCGCTGTGGTCGCTCCTACCATCGAGCGTGGCGTAGTGGGTGCATACCCGGGGTGACGATTCCAGGGTCTTTCGGCGATTGCCTGGGCCCTCGCCGGTGAACTGATCGGACGCGGCCTGTGGCTCGTCCCGATTTGCGCGGGCTGCTCCCGGTTCTCGCGGGCACTGGCCCAGGAGGAGAACGACTGTTACCTGTGACCACACACTGGATGCATATTTTGCCTGCCTCCGGAACCCTGTTTGCAGTGCCATGGAACTTGATGCGCTTGTGCCTGAGTCCCGGTTCCCATCTGGGGTGGCCCTGCCCTGCGGCCATCTTGATGGGATGGACTCTATCATCCTGTGTACATTGGGTCACAGCAAGATTGGGAGTGTGTGGCGCAGAGGAGCGTAGCGGAGCGAGCGCAGGGGGCTGTGCTGGGGTACGGTGACCTTCTCGACGCTCTCGGAGCCCTTCATTCCGCCCTGGTTCACGGCGCCCGGGTATTGGGGAGGAAGCTGGATGGTATTGCGTCAGCGTCGGAACAGTTGAGGTCTGCCTGTCCCCAGGTACACAAGGATCTGCTTCACCCTACACAGGAGGAAAGTAACGTGACCGCCTCTGTGAATAAGGGACAGCTGGAAATTTCGGACACTGTGGCAGCGGGTGGTCGGCTGGCTGTGGGGTCGGCCTGTTCCGGAGATTTTGGACTTGAGCAGAAGGTGGTGACTTTGTCCCATGCGCGGCCTCCGGCGACCCGGGCGATCTTCCCGCAGCGGTCGCTTGCTCTGGCTGATTCCTCCTTCCTGGACCTTGTGTGCGGCGCAGGCCCTGGGGCAGTACTGGGAAAGGTGATCTTCCATGACGATGACTGTGTTGGTGTTCAGAGACATCCTCCCTACATGTGTGTGTCCCTTCCTGGTCTTCTTTGGACGCTCCTCTTCCTTGTAACTTTGGACATGATAATGGGTCGCTGGGTATGCATTGGTGGATTCGCAAAGCGTGGCCAAGGATAAGGCTGATCCTTCAGAGGTTGTCATTTAATAGGCGGGCGGGCTTGGGGGTTGTGTGCTCTCACGGCATAACTAATCGTGTAGTCTGTGAATAATGCTCCCCATTTCTCTTAGACATGGTCGAATTTTGGTTGTTTACTGTTTGTTTTGGGGAGGAATATATTGTGCGGGAGGGAGAAGCCAGGGGCATGATTGAAGGCCCTCCTCCAGTTTATTACTACTCTCTCCCCTTCTCTGTTAGGGGGGGTTTCCTCTCTTTCCCCTTTTTCTCTGTTTCTTCTATATTTCGGGTCTGGTTCTGGGGCGACAGGCACACTGCGGGGGGGGGGCCGTAGTCATCTGCAGAGGTGCAGGGTGGGGGGTTGGGGGAGGGGCTTCTTTAGTCCTTTACTTTGTTCCTATGGCCTCCTTTTTCTTCTCTTATTCTTCTTTGTCTTTCTTTTCTGGGGTCAGTACGGTAGGTTTCCTTCGTTGCCAATCATTGTTTTTTATTTGTGCATCAATTTCCGTGATGTCTTCTGGGTCCTAGGGCAGGGGACTGCAGGCGCAAACGGCTCGTGACATTCCTCCACATCCTGAACCTCCTGTTTCAGCGCCAGTGACTTGATAGATTGCTGTTCATTGTTGACGTTCACTACTCTGCCTGCCATTTTTCGCTGCTGAGAACTTGATTGGCACCTGATCCTTCTATCCCTTATTGTAAAATGAAAACCTTTTATATCCTGGTTTCCCCTTTGGGCTGTTCACTGGACTAGAGTATACTAGCATGGAGAATCTGCTTCCCGAGGTGCTGCGTGTGATTAAGATTTGCTTGCTGTTACTTTAACTGCTTAGCGGCCGGCCCCGAGGGTTGTAGGCCCATACTTGTCTTTGGTTGCAATGTCAATAAAGGTTTTTCAAAAAAAAAAAAAAAAAAAAGAAAGGTTAGGTCAACATGTTTCGCGCCTTTAGGTGGTCCCTATTGGATCCAGGAGCGCTTCGTCAGGACCAAGAGAAGAAAATATCAAGGATGGGTTCGGGAAGAGACAGCCCGTAATCCCATCCGTTACCTAGGTCTGGTACGCTTGACAATTCGTGTTCAGAATCCGTTATTATACGAAATTCATGTTCACAGCCTAAGAGGAGACATAACAAAAGAGGGGGGGGTTTGGGGGGGGGGGGGGGGGGGGAAGGTAAAAAAACAGGGATGAGAGGGAAAAAAAACAAAAGTAGTGATATATCAAGGCTATTGATATAACTCAGACACTAGTGCACAGTCAGTGCTATGGTGCCCAGTGCATGAAACCCACCGAGAAATTAATACAGTGGTCATGCTAATTAGGTGGCCGGGATACTACCCAGTTTAAACGGACATAAGGTCCAGGGGTGAAGGTGCTATCAAGAAATGGAGTGCGACACACGAGGTAATGGTAACACATTGAAATTCAACACTGAAATGGTGCTTAATAGGTAAAGGTGTGCAGCAATCTCATCAAGATTGCTGGAACGATGCTAAGTACACGAATAGTGGATCAGGCAGAGAGGTATGAATAGAAATATCCACTATTCGTGTACTTAGCAGCCAGGCCACACCGCGCCAGTTACCTCACTGGAGTTCTCTCCATAGTCACTGCATACGACCGGCATGTGCACCACTTCGTGAGATCTGAGCCACTCTCCCCTCTACCCTCTGCGGAAACTTAGTTCTCGTTACCGGACTGATCCCCTATTACCAGGTGATGCTCAGGCGCCGCAGCATCGTACCAGCAATCTTGATGAGATTGCTGCACACCTTTACCTATTAAGCACCATTTCAGTGTTGAATTTCAATGTGTTACCATTACCTCGTGTGGCCTGTGTTCGACATCATGGTCACAGATTCAAATCCCAGCGGGTCCACTCAGCCTTTCAATCCTTCTGAGGTCGATAAAATGAGTATCATTGAGTTGGGTCACAATAAACATCTGTTATTCAGCGCCAAGATACCCTTTGGGTGTATGTGCACTTTACAAATACATGTTATGTTCTGATGAACTATAGACAAAATATTTTACCACTTACTTTAGACCAGCGCACAAAACACCTCAAAATTCCTCAGCCGCCAAACATTTTCACTGTGTACATATAAACGCTGATGCATATTAAAAGGCACATCCAGTCTTTATTGTAGGTATGTGGATGACACACGTATTTATCACTGTCTTGATTCTACAAATGTGTGGGTTTCTTTTACTGATTTATGGTTTTGTAAATTGAGGACTCTATTTCTATTCCTTTGTGTATAATGGCCCTGATACCTGAAAGCAGTGCAACACACTAGGTATCCACAGACTAAGCCTGTGGACTCAATTATGTCCAACTTTAAAGAAATAGTACAGGATCCCAGACAGAACCCAAGTGATCACAACAGTTAATGCACCCTCTATAGGGACAAACAAATGCCACTGAATCCAAACCCTTCAGAAATATTCTCAAGGCTCGTACGTTCAACTAGTTACTGCTCGCTCCATACTTCTCTTTCAGAAATAACCTGTAGGAATTCAGTTAGCGGTGCTGTGCTTTACAACCTGCCTCTGCCCCATATGTAACATTACAAATTTGTTACGGAAGAAAGCTACTGGGAGAGAAGTGACGCATGAAACGCTTCAATAAAACAAGCGCCGGAAAAGTCAATCTCACCTTTTTTTGATGATGCTGCGCAGCATGGCCAAAAGAAAAAAAAGGTGCGATGACACAGTCATGTCATTTTGTAGGCGTGTGCATGCATAATGACATGTGCGTGCATGCTTTATTACGCATTTGTCATTACACATGCACGTCTGCAAAATTATGATGGCGCAATTTTTTTTTTACATTTACTGATCCAAGAGGGGTCAGAAATTTTAAAAAAACATGAAAAAGAAGCAGCTGCTTTGAGGCAAAAAGGTTAGCAGCAATTTGCTGCCCGTTCCTTCCCAGCTCCCACTTACCCCCAAAATAATTAAATAATGAAAAAAAAGATTCACCAAAAAAAAATAGATTGTGGGTATGGGGGTAGCAGTGGAGCGAGTGGGGGAAGCATCGTGGAGTGGGTAGGAGGAGGGGGAAGCAGCATACGAGAGAGAGAGAAACACGGGAGTACGGAAGAAGACCAGCGAGAAACAAAAATGGAGGGCTGGGGATAGAGGGAGTTTGGTGGAGAAAGAAGCACAGGATATAAAGCTTGCAATACGAGGAAGACACACAGAGAGCACCGGAGGGACAGGTGTTTGAGGGGGGACGTGGAGGGAAGCACATGTGGGAGAGAGCTGGAAAACCTATTCACTCTCATGGAGTGCTTAAGCAAAAAGAAAAAGGTAGTTCCCTATAAGTGAGCAATGGAAGGATAGAAGCCAGGCATTCAGAGATGACAGAGAGGGTATTCTCCAGGAAAGAGATAGATGTAAAATGGACAAGCAGGAGCATGGAAAGCCATTAAATTACAAGCTTTGCCAAAGCCAACAGGTCTCAACTATGGGGCCTACTGGATTTGCCATTGGCTTTTAGCGATGCTGTGCAGCATAGCTAAAAAATCATTTTTTACAAATCCTAGGACATGGCTTCCCAGGTCATTCCGTAAGCATGCGCACCATGCACCATCTTGCCTACAAAATGGTATTGATGTTCTTATTTTTATTCACTCATCCATGTTGGATCGTTAAATAAAAAGGACACAAAAACAGTTTTTTCGAAAGAAGGAGGAGAAAGCAACATGGGGGGGGGGGGGGGGTTAAGCCACTTGGATGCCGGGGGAGGGGGAGGGAGGAGAAGCAACACAAGAGGCATGGGTGGGGCTGGAAAAAAACAAACTGGTGAGAGAGAGTAACATGGAGTGCGGTGGGAGAAAAGTCAAAAGATGAGAGAGCAACGTGGAATTGGGTGTAGAAGCACATGGGTGAGAAAACACAGGTGAGTCAAGCACATGAGTACAAGCCTATCACGGGGGAGGCAGGGAGAAGCACACACATAGGAGACGGTAACACAGGGGAAAAGAGAAACACTCTAGGGAGACAGCTGGAAAACATAGGAATTCTCATGAAGAGCTCAAAAGTGAGCAACGGAAGGACACAAGTAAATTTGCAATGCTCCAGAGGAGGGACAAACACAAGGTGGGCAAGGCAAGCTATTTAATAAGAAGCAAGCAAACAAGTGTCAGTAAAGAAAACCAATGTTAACGAATTGATGGGCTGCAGCCCCTCTATGTTCTTAGTAAGCCCGCAATAAGTCATTTGCCACCAGACAGGTTTTCAGCATTGCATGCTCAATAAAAAAAGCAAGTGAATGAGAGTGACAATAAAGTCAACCAATGGTAAACAATGGGCGGGCGAGCTGTCAGCCCCTGTAATTTCTTGGTAAGCCCAAAATAGGCTTCTTGTACCCAGACAGTTTGGGCTGACTGGTAGGCTCAACCTAAACATACTGAATTAGTGGACAGTGTGAAACATTCTCAATCCTGGTGCAACTCAGCTCGGAATTCCAGTAAAGATGTGGTGACTATAGATATATTAGATTTATGTGCAGTTTGCTCATACATGAGGCCTTTCTCAGTCTGATCCATTAGTTTTTACTTAACAGCAGCATTTACTAGCAATTAAGCGAAACCAAAGGGGATGATGGACGGAGCATTTGAGCAAATCAAACACTCACCCACAGACAACTGATCTGGGTTTAATCCAGCATCATTCTTTAGCTCACTCCACCACCCCAGTTCAGACACGGCCTTATGCAAATCAGTCTGACCCTGTGCCTCATGGTAACAGTCCAGCCCGAACTGCCAAGCCATGTCTTCCCTGGACCTGAAACAAGCATCCTGGGACCGGTTTCCGGTTTATAACGAGTATGCCCAGACGTGGGTCCCGTGCTCTCCATGCCATTGGAATCAAGCTATCCTGGCTGAAGAGGTGTGAAACCACGAAACCGGTCCTAGGATGCTTGTTTCCAGTCCAGGGAGGACCTGGCTTGGCAGTTCGGGCTGGACTGTTCCCATGAGGCACAGGGTCAAGACTGATTTGCATATGGCTAGGTCCAAACTGGAATGACATGGTGAGCAAAAAAACGATGGATTTAGGCCCAGATCTCTGTACTGGGGTGAATGTATGACATTGTTCTGCATTCTGTCCATCAACTGTTGTTTTTGCATTTATCACCCAGAGTGGGACGGGTATGCCCAGACGTGGGTCCTGTGCTCTCTATGCCATTGGAATCAAGCTATCCTGGCTGAAGAGGGGTGAAACCCCGAAACCGGTCCTAGGATGCTTGTTTCCTGTCCAGGGAGGACCTGGCTTGGCAGTTCGGGCTGGACTGTTCCCATGAGGCACAGGGTCAGGACTGATTTGCATATGGCTGGGTCCAAACTGGAATGACATGGTGAGCAAAAAAAAGATGGATTTAGGCCCAGATCTCTGTACTGGGGTGAATGTATGACATTGTTCTGCATTCTGTCCATCAACTGTTGTTTTTGCATTTATCACCCTGAGTGGGACGGGTATGCCCAGACGTGGGTCCTGTGCTCTCCATGCCATTGGAATCAAGCTATCCTGGCTGAAGAGGGGTGAAACCCTGAAACCGGTCCTAGGATGCTTGTTTCCTGTCCAGGGAGGACCTGGCTTGGCAGTTCGGGCTGGACTGTTCCCATGAGGCACAGGGTCAGGACTGATTTGCATATGGCTGGGTCCAAACTGGAATGACATGGTGAGCAAGAAAAAGATGGATTTAGGCCCAGATCTCTGTACTGGGGTGAATGTATGACATTGTTCTGCATTCTGTCCATCAACTGTTGTTTTTGCATTTACTAGCAATTAGACACATTGTGAAAGGAGTATATATATTTGTGTGCAAGTTGTAGGCTTATTTTACACAAGGTGTTCATAGATACACAAGTTAGATGTTACTTTTGTGTGAAATTCAGAAATCACCAATTCATATAACAGCATTTTCAAATTGCGTATGCTGCAAAGTAACGAAGACAATTGAGAGAGCAGACCAAAAACGATACCTGCCGCCTTAAATTATCTTATCACCAACACATATTAATACTAGAACATCATCTAACAAAATATACAATAAATTATATTAAAACAGCTTACTGGAAACTGCCAAGTTTGACTGCAACAGGGATGTGCTGGAGCTGAGCTGCCCACTTCAGGGTCACATCCTGGTAAACTAGCAGCATGTTATTGTGGTTTCCCACCAGAGTGTTCACGGTTCCTTCAGACACTGTGGGATACATACAATAAAAATAGTAATATTTAAAAAGTAGTACAGGAAAAAACTCCCTAATTTTTATGAGATGCATTATTTAGAATGTACATTTATTTTACAAGACACAATACTAAGGAAAATACATTCATTTGAAGGCACATAGTAACTGACAGGTGATTTTAGTTCTCACCACACAAAACCAGCCTTTGAAAACTTCTAATAACACAGAGCATATTGGAACTTGAAAAAAAAAAGCTAAAACGTCAAGTCTGTCCCCACTTTGGTTTGCAATGTAACGTCACTAGTAAGCCTATAGCACATGTAGTGGGAATTTTTGCCAACATTTATCCAACAGATACTTCTGCATGTGCCTTTCTATGCCGGTCTCATGCCAATCACACTATCTATTAGACTCAATAACACTCGCTCTCTGATCCCCCTTCTCGACAATGCTTCAGATGAATAACAAAAGATCTGATCTGCTGTCAGAGATGGACAGAATGGCTTGAGAGCTGGATGGACTGCTGTGAGCTCCTTGATGGCAGTGAGCACCCCATCCCATGAGGCATCTGCTACAATCTTCTGGGTACAATAATCATTGAAAACAACCGCCTTGCAATAGGTTGTTGCTTTGCCCCACCAGGCTAAATATTGTCTTGCTGTTGGAGACAATTTGAGTTTGTCATCCCCGTTGTTTTTCTGTGGAGCCCAGTGATTCCCCTAAACACTGTTTTATTGGCCTTATATTAAGTTGTTCATGTGCTACACTCACAATCCATGATGCCATTAAATCCGACAGCGATGAAATCTGATGGGCTGTCACTTTTGGAAACCTCTTGAAAAGTTTACACTTTTTCCAGATGGATGATATTCAGTCCTCCGAAGGAAACACTCTTCCTTGCTTTGAGTCTAGAGTCACTCCCAAGTAAATCAGGGACTGTATCAGAGTTAGTGTTGGTCTCTGGTCATAGATTAATTGGCTGCATCGATGAAGGAGTCAGATTGTGCTTTGGAGATATTCTTTTAGTCTGATTGCATTGCCTGCTTCCAGAAGCTAATCTTCATGGTATGGTTACATGTTGATATTCTGGTGACGTATGAGGGCTGCTGCTAGAACCATATATTTGCAGAAGGTCCAAGAAACGGCTTTGGACCGAAAGAAAGGACAGCATACTGGGGGTGCATCTTTTCTCACCAAAGAAAACTAAGAAACTTTCTGTGCTTCTTTATGATTGGGGTGTGGATACATGCATCCTAAAAATCGATCACACACATCCAGTCTTCGGTCCACAGGTGAGTAAAAATGTAATGTAATGCTAATATACTGAATTTCTCCTATCTGATTCATTTATTAACTAGGCATAGGTGTTGGATAGGTCTTAAGTCCCTCTTTCTGATCTATCTTGATTAGATGCATTTCCCCCTTTAGAGATAAGGGACCAATTCTATTGCTTTCTTTTTCAGGAACAGCTATCTCTTTGCCCAAAGTGGCTTGTTGGTGTAGACTGCAATGCTGTGGTCAGTGGTGGTGCTTTGAAACGAAGTGGATATCCCACCTGGACAATGATTTAAGAACCATTTGTTGCTTGTTATTCTTCACCACTCTTTCTTTGTGAGATAAAACCCTCCAAAGGAGTTCAGCACTGAGGGGGGGGGGGGGAGTTGGACCAGTCATGGTCTGTGTTTGATGGAAGCTAGCCATACAAATTGGCCAATTCCAGCTGGTTGGATGATATTTATGTGGAAACTTACTTGTGATGATAGGGAAACCTCTGCTGAGGTAGCTGTTACTGCTAATGGAACAGGTAGGGTCATTGAGGGTATTGAACCATCTGCTGATGATGAAATCTGCAGTCTTTTTCTTTTTACACTGAGACCTGTAGCACTTCTTCCTGACCTCAAACCCCACTGTTTTCAAGGTCTCTGCTTCAGTCTTCATGCAGACCATATCCTCTTCTGTATGTTGTTCAAATAGCAAGGACCCAGAGAATGGAAGATTAAGGAATTTCACATTTTGCATCTGGTTTCAGAAATGTGAGCCATAAACAGGATGTTCTTCTTAGAGTAATCCCATGTCAGTACTCCGATATCCCCAGATCAGCAGAGTCCATAGAAGCACTTTCGATCGGATCTGAAATCGGTTGGCCTTCATGTATCGCAGTAGTACAATCCAGCAGTCTTCCTCCAGAGCAATCTTTGGCAAAATTGTGATACATTTCCCATAGTTCCCATTCGTATGTTCATAAGACGGACATAACACTGCCAGCTTTCGAGCAATAGCAGCAGTACCATAGACTTATTTCCTGCAATTTCCAGTCTCTTGCTTTCCTTGTAAAGGGAGCAGGTGTTTCTGGAGCTGAGTAGTGGAGTTTCTTGACTGCTGACACCATGACTGAGTCAGGCTTTGGATCAAGCTGAAGTAATATTGGATTCTGTTCTGAAGGCCAGTAGTTTTTCAACAGGCAAGGTGGCGCAGCCTTAGTAGTAATCTGTGGTAAAATGTTTCCTCTGCTAACTCCAAGCAACAAGGAACTAGAGGAGAAGTTATGGTCTAAGCATTAAATGAGGCTGGAAGGTCCCCATAATAACAGACACAGCCAAAGGGGAAGCTTCCAGAGGAATATTCAGCTTCACAGCACCTCTAGCTACGACATCCATAAATGTCTTGATGTCATCCATGGGAGAAACTCAATCTGGTGATCAAGCCTAGGATGTGGGAGTATAAGAAGTCACAGAAGTTGCACACACATTGCAGAATACCATTCACAAGATTAACTTCCTATGAAAAATACATTGCCTTATCTTAACTGGGAATGTACCTATTACAGTATTACAGCCATGAGGAAATCAAACATTATACATTGACAAATCACATGTTGGCTGGCTGGAACCTGAATATTTGGAGCAATTAACAAAGCAGTAATTAATTACAGTGGGAACTTGACATTCTTTGATTGAGTGAGTGATTGGTGTTCTGACAGTTGGATTAACTGGTAATTGGTGACACTAGTCTCTGGACTGATAGGCAATAGAATGGGTGCCTTTCCTGCAGAGCACTCACAGAAATTGTACATAAATATTTGGAAGTATAGGTGAGTGCCAAAAGCTCTTTTACTTCCCCAAAGTTTGTTGACTATATATGTCTGTGTGCCACTGAGGCAATCTAGAAAGAAACCCTGAAGTTGACTTTTCATGTCTTGACGTTTGATAGTCCTGCGGAAGAATATCTTGCAGAAGTAGGGTTGGACATGGTGTCTTGTGTGATGGACAACCCCTAGGTGACTTCATCAATCCTCAAATGATTCAAAGTTGATACATATCATGGTGGTGAAACGTGTCTCGACATTGAGTGGTATGATGTTGATCAAGAAGGTGATGCCAGATAATGAGCGCACTTCGATGCCCAAGTCTTTTCCGATGCTAAATGGTGGTGTCACTTTGGCGCCGATCAAGATCTAACCCTGACGGTGAACACGTCAGTGCCATACCTTTAGTTGAGGTCTAGCTGGATCAACCAGCACCAGAATGGTAGGAATAGCGAGTCATTTTTTTCTTCCCGTTTAGATCTTTTGTTGATGGAACTCCAGGTGTCCTTCGTGACCGATGGCTTAGGGCTTAGAAACAGTAGAGGAAGATCCCATTATACAGGCCATTTTTGATTTTTCCTTCTCTTTCGCCCTCAAGTCTTCAAGGCTTTTCTCTTAGGCTGAAGTCTTCACACTGTCCTTTTAGACATTTTATAACAAAATTCATATTTAGCAGTAGAATGAACTTGGGAGGCAGACCACACAGACTTGTATGGGGTACAAAGCTGCCATTTTCCTGCCACATGAAGGTTACTTTACAGACAGTGCAGGCATTGTGATGGGGAAGATGTTGCTGGAAAAGCCAAAATAAGCTTGAAAACTTTCTCTGGCGATGAAAAACATTCAATGATGGTGCATAAATATAAGTTGTGGCTGAAAAGGCTCTGGAATTTGGGTAGCTAGGTTCCGTGGTCATGAGACGGAAAAAAGAACGGGCTCTGAGAGGCAATTGCAAGTACAGTGCATCCTGGGATTCAAAACAACAAGGCTTATTAAAGATATAGGCAGTCTTTGTTCCTACTACAGTCATGTAATGCCTGTCAGACCTCCTTTTACACTCATTCACAAACCTTTTGGCAGCAGTTTAGGACTAGGATGCAGTATTGTACTTTTGTTATGCTAACGTTTATGACAATGAACATCTGCATCTGCCATTACTGCAGGTCTAAGAACACTTTTAGCCTGTCCAGAGAGCGGATTTCCAGACTACTCTTAGTTTTCAGGCTACAAAGGTCTACAACGAAACCCACAGTTGTCTTGGTTGTGAGACATTGTTAATTTTTGAGTATTGTCTGAGAAGCTGGTTGTGAGACCCATGGGTGTACACAGTTAAACTCGCGTGTGCAGCTTTTTAGTGTGGGACATTGATTTAGGTTTGTGGGGGAGTCAGCTGGAATGGTCGTGTTATTTCTTAGGGTAATGGAGTGCTTCATTCTTAGAGAAGTATGTGCTTGTATCGAGGGTGGATGAGAGATCAGACCGATTCAGATAAGAGACTCTCAATTATTTGAGCTCAAAATGGCTTTGTTTTTGGTGTCCCTGCCTAAAATCTGTTCTTCTTCAACATAGGTCAATGAGGAAAACCAATTACCCCAATATATTTTTTTCCAAAATCTTCTTACCCGGTGCAAAAAGCTGGTATGTAGGAGAGGTGCACCTGGTGACTTCATAGTTTGGCTTCATGTTGCTGGACACTGCCCAGTGGTTATGTTAAGATGTGGATACGGTTTACCATGCTAGGGTGTGTGTTACGGTGCATTGTCTGTTGTTGTGAAATACTGTGGTTGTGTTTCTTAATTTGTAGCATTTGTGTTGCGTTTATGTGAAAGTTTGATTGGGACGGTTTGAGAGGAAAGCAAGGCTTGGACTGAGACAAAAAGTGGCTAAAAAAGAGGAACACATTTGGAAGTTGGGACGGTTTTGAACTTGAAAGACAAGATGTATATGTGTTTTGTTAAGACACGGGTGACTGCATGTATTTCAGCTTGCTGCAGGCAATGTTTGTGGTAATACCAGATAAACAAACCAGCCCACATTACAGACCCACAAACAGCTACAGATACAGCTCACCATCTCTCTAGCTTACATACAGTGAATGGATGTCTAGTGTAGGAATGGCAGATACTGATTGCACTAATGGCTATTGTAGTGTGACTTTGTTGTGTGTGTTATGCTTTTGAACTGTGCTGTAGATGTGGTTATTTATTTGTGGCTTATGTTGCTGAAGAGCATCAACGTTGCTGGAGAGCATCAACAACTGGCAATGTTGATGCTTTGGTGCTGTGTTGGATGCTCAAGAGAATAGGATGGTCTGTCGAGTGCTGACTGACTCAGAAATTATGTTATTCTGCTGTGAGAACTACGTTTGTATTTGCAGCACTAGTTGCTAAGCTATTGGTCAGTGTTGTGTTTCTAATGTGGAGGGATTTTTATTGCGCTAAGAAGTGGGTAGAGCACCATATTGTAATTTGTGCAGTTTTTGGTATTGTGTTGATAGTATGATATTGTGACATGACGTGTACAGTGGGTTATGGACCAAGGCTCTTAGTGGATATGTGATTTGTGAAGTGTGCTCCTTTAACAATGGCAGGACTGGGTCTAATCAGTAACAATAAAAAGTGTAAAAAATAAAGTAATAGTAACTGATTATTTACAACTGTTAGGGACTTTAAAGAGAGCAGTATATAAAAATAAGTTGTGATCATTATTGGGGTCACGGTTTTACTCGCGGTCGGTGATTTGAAGACCTGCATTCCTCCTCTACTGTCATGAGTGGCTACGCGAGAGAAGAGAATGGCTATGTCCGAAGGGCATGGTTATGTTCTACTGCGTCATTTCAGAAGATCGATCACGGTGCAAGAGTTGGACTATTCTGAATGTGCTAACTGGTAATGGAGGACGACTCCTGGCTTCTGTGTGATGCGTGGTGTTATGTTGTTTGCACAGCTCAATGGCGGTTGTGAACATGGGTGGTGGGTATACTGGGCAGTGCAGCTGTACCTTGTGCATTCTGGGATAAGGAATGATCTTTGTGATTAATTCTATTGGACAGCAGCTATAGGGCATTCTCTTGTAGGCCCTATAGATGAACGTTTGTTACTTAACAATTCGTTTGTTTTTTAATATAACTGCGACTCAGAAAAATTTGATATAAAAAGCCTGCAATCCATGGTCAAAAGCCAAGTTAAGTCGCTTCCTGTATTGACATTCCTAATGAATGCCAATGGAGCGATAGTCTTAATAGTAGTTGATTTTTATACTACAATTCCAAACACACTTCTGCCATTTCTAGGCACTGCAATGAACAGATGCTACTATTCCCCAATCGGTTGGATGGAAGGCTGAGTCTACGTTGCGGGGATTCCTACTCGTGCCCTTTATAACACTGCAGATGTCAGTGGTGAGTGTCATCTTGCTGTCTTACTCTATTCCTGTGTTCCCTGTGGATCACACCATTTGTGTAGTGCAGAGGGATATTTCATGCTAAGAGAGTAAAACTGCCAAATATGATCTTTCCTACATCAACTGGTCTTCCCCACAAATAAAGGAATGTCTCATTTTCCACTAGCTTTGTGTTTGGTTTAGGTAATGAGGCATACGACGATTAAGCAACACTGTACAAACCTGAACAGTATGGAAGGAAGCTGCTAGGACTGTAGTCAAGTTTCTTCATGAATCGGATTTGGCCATTCTCCTTCAGGCAAAAGAAGTTTCTCTCGCCGAGCACAAAGACAGAGGATGGCGCCTGACTGAAGGAGACGATGCTTATATCCAAGGCTTGCTCGCCGATATTTAAAGTCCAGTCCGCCTTCAAAGAAAGCAAAGAACACACAAAAACCATCAGGTTAGCAAACATATGAGCAGCAAACTGAAACGACGTGAACCAGCAGAGAGCATCTGCACAACAAACTAAATAATTCTCTTTAGGACAACATTATCTCACAAGAAAAATAATCAAGGTCTTCTACACACTGACATATTTTCTCCTGAATCAAATACATGTCTTTCCAAGGTTTGGTTACATTTCTTTGCATGACAGATCGAACTGCCATGAATGCACTTTATTGATATGTTCAGTTTAAAATTCCGTTTAAATCACTGAATTGACTATAGACCACCTCATACCACAGTCTACTACCTGAAGAGGATTTCCAGTGGTACGGGTCCCTTAAGAGCTCGCCTCCAGTTGAAAAGTAGCAATAGAGACAATCAACATTTCTCGCCTTTGATCCTAGGGACCATTTCTGTAACTACCTAATTTTCTAGCTGATATTTTAATTAGCGCTTCATTAACTTTAAGCCAGATGCACAGGGGGTTTATTGCATGTCCACACCTTCATTTGAAAGTGTACCCCTGAAATCCCCTGAGGGATACAGGGCAATTTCTCTTTCTATATAAAAAGATTAAGCATCGATTTATTTAGAATGCATACGATCCACGTTTGCTAGAACTGGGATAGGAGGCACGTTACATTTAACCTTCATTGTAGTAAGAAAACCTATCCCATTAGGCCACGCAAGATTGAGAAAGACTAGCTAGATATGACATGACCTAATGGCTGCCAACTCTCTTAATCTTTTAACCGGCACAAGAACATCTGATCTATTAAGGGCCAACTGGGCATCACCTACCATGTCATAACTTAAAACTGGCTATACATGCGAATCCTAAAGAAATAGGGACTAAACCCCAAGGACCCAACAAAGTACACACCAATATCAAATGGGTCATTCCTGTTTCAACGAATTGAAAAAGCAGCATTCGCAGAATTATCAGACTTTCTTGATAAAAAACAAGCTCCTTTCTGACCAGCTGATAGGTGTCCTATTTGACAGAGGCACTGAATTCGCTTCAAATGCAACCTGAGATGACCTTATGTAAACAGTTTATTCTTACAGAGTTGCCGTACTCCTGCTACTCGATCTCTCAGCTATTTGTGATACGATAGAGCACAATCTCCTACTCAAACAATCAAAAGAAACACAAATAAAAAGCACAGCTCTAAAATGGGTAAAGTCCTACCTCTCACACAGAACACCAGTGTGTCCCTAAACAACACCTATCAGCACCATTCCCGGAATATTCAGGAGTGCCACAGGTTCAACGACTGCACCATTAATATTGAACATATACCTTGCTCCACTCCCAAAGCTTATATATGCCTTTAAACTTTACCTGTTACGACTATGTGGATGACAACCAGATTATTCCTAAACTAGAAAAACCATTAGACACCTATAGTCACAAAAGGCCTAGAAGTAGATAACAAATGGATGCTACAAAATCACCTAAAATTAAATTCTTCTAAAAGAGAGCTCCTAACATGCGGAACATGGAAAGATAAAAACCCAATGTAGGAAAGTGCCCTATTTTTGACATGGTCAGCCCTACTTTTTGCCTGGTATTTGATGAGATTTCGACTGGAAGAGCTCTAGATCCCTGCTAACCAGGTCCCCAGTGCCAGATCTCTTTCCCAACAACTGTACCATTGTACCCCAATTAGCAATACCTTTGGCACTCCCTGTAAGTCACTAGTAAGTGTTACCCCTGTACCTAAGGTAAGGAGACCAAAGAGGTTCCTTAAGGGCTGCAGCACGAATTGTGTCAACCTAAAGGACCCCTCACTAAACACCTACAGACTGCCACTGCATGCTGTTTTTCTTGGTGCAGACAAAAGTGAAAACACTGCATGTCAAACAGCCAATTGTGCCATGCCCACAGACACTGCATGGAATAGAGAATAGCCCCCCCCCTACTGCAGGCCTTAAAGTCCTAATGCAGGGTGCACTATACTACATGTGAGGGCATAACTGCATGAGCAGATATGCCCCTGTGCTGGTCAGCCCTATTGCTGCTAGTACAAGTGAACAGGGAAGCCATTTTGAGTACATATTCTGGACATTAGTGAAAACGAGTTCCCCAGCTACATGATAGCTTCACTGAATATAAAGATGTTTGATATCAAACATCTCGTATTAATGAACCCCTGCTGATTCCACTGTTGGGTTTATTAATACATGCACACAGAGGGCACCTTAGAGGTGACCCCTGAAAACCTGCCAGCCTCTGGTGTGTTGACTGACTGGTTCTTGCCAGCCTGTTGCAAGAGACGAGTTTCTGACCACCAAGGGTGAGGGCCTTTGCTTTCAAGAGGTCAAAAACAAAGCCTGCTCGGGAAGAGGGTGTTCCCACCCCCTCCCACAGGATGACCTGCCAATTAGCATAACTAGGCAAGGGAGCTTTAAAGAAGCCACCGCCTTTGAAATGCGAATCTGGCTCCCCTCACACAAGAGGAAGCCTATTCCCTTTGTCCAGAGCCCTTTGGCACCTGGACAGGTAGAAAAATGAGCAAGTCAGGGAGGCGTGCCCACCCTCAGGCTAGTACTACATCTAAGGTAGGCTACCTTAAGTGGACACAACTTTTCAGAGTTGGCCATCTTTAAGATGGCAAACGTAGGAATTCTCGGACAGGGTTATGCCCACTTACCACAGGAAGTGGTCAAATAAGGGGCGTAATGAACACAAGGGTAAGTAGTCCATTGGCAACTACCCTACACTCACCCTAACGCCCCTAAAATCTGTATTTAGAGTAGCCCCTGGCACCAGAGAACCAGATCCTGCCAGCCTGAAAGAAGAAGATGGATGTGAAGAGTTGCAAAGAGCAAGAACAGAAGATCCAGCAACTGACTTGGCAATAAACCCGGACGGCTTGCCTGCTGACCTCAACAATTGCACCAAAAGATGACTTGTCCTGCAGCTGCTGTGTCTCAAAAGCCTGGGAGGCCTGCCAGTACTTCACCCAGGAACCAATAATTCATGTGGGACAGAAAACCTGTTCCCCTGCATCCTGCAGATACCAAAGACTGAGCTGTAAGGCTCCAAGACAGTAGAACCCGACACCGTAAAGCATCTCTGCATCGAGCCTCCTAACTCAAGCTGATGTAGGCCAACAGTGCCAATGCGGTCTCCAGCCCTCCAACTCGAAACCCACCTTGAGTTTCCCCACTGTGGATTTCTCAACGACGCCTGCAGCCTCTGTTCGTAGGCCCCCTCTACTGCGACTGCTCAAAACCTGATGCCTAAGGGCACCTCTGCATCTGTTGCCCCTGGGTCATGGAGAAGAGGACCAAAGGTGTCCCAACAACCCTGAGCATCGTGAGATCTGAGCACCCCCAGCTGGTTCACACTGACTGCCCCCCAGTCAAAGCCTGAAGCCTCTTTTTGCAAAGATCAATCCCCATTAATTCCCATTGGGCACCCAATGCTCTTTTGCACCCCTGCACCCGGCTACCCTAGTGCCGCTGATGGGTGTCTGACTGGTGAAGCCTTGGACCCTGCCCTCCACTCACCTTAAGTCCCTGAGAATGGTCTCATAAGTCGCTGTAATGTACCTGTCTGCCATGCTTGTTTTTCCTCCCATTAGACAACGTAGCAGCTTCTGAAAAATGCACCAAGTGTCGACTTCTTAAATACAAAAGTATTTCTATTGAAAAATGTACTTACCTGATCGTATTGATTCTGGTGCATAAATATATATATATAAAGATACGTGTAATTTTCATAAATTGGTGTGATTCTCCTTTTTGAGTCGTGTGCATAATTTATTGACTTGTGTGTATTTACAGATGTCTAACACTCTGATAAGCCTAAGGCTGCTCGACTACACTACCCTCTAGAAAAGCGCTTGAGCAAACCCCTGTCCACTCAAAAGGGAACTGCTGGACTCCTTGCACGATATATCTCATTTTGATATATCATATAAGGAGCCAGCTCCCTACACCCAACTACAAAAATCCAATAAAGATTGGACCTCTTCCCATTACATTGTCAGACGTAAAAGGTTCAGGAGTGACCATGGACACCAAACTGTTTCTTGAGAAAGATATAAACCAGGTAAAAAAGCACCTTCAACATCATGAGAACATAACAGCAGAGCTTCTCTTACCTAGATCACATTCATATAGTCCAAGCATAAGGAACCCTAGTTCTATGATGCCTAGATAATGCCAATGCACTCTACATGGAACTCACAAAATGCTATTCGATAAACTGCAATGAATCCAGAATGCTGTTGTCAGACAATCACTGAACTTGAGCAGAAGCAATGGCAACCCCCTGCCCTGGCGGCCATACACTGGTCACTTGCAAGAAAAATATCCTTCCAAACGCTCCGTATTACCAACAACACGGCAGTATACTAGTCTTTCTCCAATCAAACTTCACACATAAAAGTGGAACCTTAGATAGACTGCCACCACTACTAACTATCCCTCAGTACAGCAAAAACAATAGCCAATAGATTGTCATTCTTGATACACACCTGGAAACTGTAGAACACTGTTCCGAAGAAACTAAGGATGATTAAAAACTACTTGGAATTCAGGAAAGCAAGAAAAGCTTGGCTGTTCCCCCAAAACACACCTTAAGACTATTAAGTATTTCAGTCCAAGTGGGTCTAAAAAGGGAAGAAGGCTGATCAAATGCTTAAAGTGCTAAGCCCATGTTTCTACTAAAAATACCAGAAACCATTGAGGGGCCATCGTTGACATATGCATACCTATCCAGATCATCACAAAGCACCCCCACACAATGCCATATACACAAAACATCGACGTATATATGGAGAGAAGCTTAATGTGAGACTGCACCTATTTATCACACTTTTCTGGATCTCCATCCACACCTAACCTGTTTGAAACCCCACTTGTGACATCCAGCTTTCCCACACACAGAACATCTACAATCATGGAACTCCCAACCATGCACCGAAAGGGTGCTCAACACTCTTGTGGTCCTACCCAGAGCTTGCCATCACTGTAAAAATAATACATAGAGGGCCTGATTCACAAAGGTAAAAATACACTTTTGTGTAAGTTTACTATTTCTTTGGTATTAACAAAAAACAAGTTTAATTTTACTAATAGTTATTTTACGACGGCTGAGACTCCGCAGTCGGGGAGGTGGACTCTGCCCATAAAAATATTGGACAGGCCTATCGTTTTATGTACGGAGTCTCTGCCACAAGTGCAGAGTCTCTGCAGACGTAAAATTAGGCCTGGGCGAAAATTTCGTTCCGTTCGTGGAAATTGCGATAATTTGACATTTTCGCGTTCCGCGGAGAGCGCGAAAATGTCAACATTTCCGCTTTCCGCAGCTTGGCGATAATTTGTTTCTTGCTTGCGCTGTAAAATAATACATTCTCGCGCGATCGCCTTACCTGAATCCCTGCATTCGCCGACAAGTTTTCTTGATACGGTCGCGTTCTCCATGAGATGTTGTATTGTTTTCAGCTATTTGCGCTGTCTCGCGACAGTTCGCGCCCGCAGTGACGTCATGCGTCGCGCGATCACGTCTTTCTTCTCGCGATCATGCACCGTGAGACAACTCAAAACAAGATGGCCGCGCCCGCGAGCAACCACATGGGTAAGTTGGCGACCCGCAACCATGCAGAAAATCTCGCGAACATGCGGGAAAAAAACTTCTGCATCTTCGCGATATTTCCGCTTGTTTGCGATAATTTTAAACATTTTCACGATAATTTGCGGAAGTGGATTTCGCAAATTCCGCACACCCCTACGTAAAATTACTATCAGTAAAATTTAACTTGAAGTTTGTGAATACCCCAAAATTATAAACATACATAAAAGTGTATGTTTACCTTTGTGAATCATGTCCAGTGAGTAGCAACTTACTCAAGTCACAAGAACGAACTTTAGACCTCACAAGAGGTATGGAAAAATGTTACATAGGTACCAATTCCATCCATCTTGTATATGTGAAAATTTTATTTGTAAGTTTAATCCACATTAAAATACCAGTATCACGTCTAGGCAAGACCACTGACTCATTGTCAGTGAAATTGCTCTCCCCCCTTCGCAGCTCCACCATCAAGTGAGGCTTTCCCCCGAGCCCCTGCACTCTCAAGTGCTGGTGTTCGAGGCCCTTCGCCACCTGCAGGTTTTACCTGCGCCTCATCCCTGGTGGTCCAGTGGACCTCTGTCTCCTTTCTCTTGCTCCGCTCTTTCTCTCCATTTTCATTTGTTTTTCACTGATTTCAATCTCCCCCTTTTACTCTCCTTCTGTGTCTCTCCTCCATTTTCACTCGTTTTTCACTGATTTCAATCTCCCCCTTTCACTCCTCCTCTGTGTATTTCCTCTGTTTTCATCGTTTTTACTGATTTCAATCTCCCCCTTTCACTCCCCCTCTGTCTTTCCTCTGTTTTCACTCGTTTTTCACTGATTTAATCTTCCCCTCTCACTCTCCTTCTGTGTCTTTCCCCCACTTTTCTTGCACCTTTCCCTGCCATCTTTCCTCTCTTTTTGCCTTTTCTGCCCGTTTTTCCCTGCCGCTGCTGCCCCCGCAGCCCCTCCCCCCAAGCAGGGCCAACGCAACCAGCCCAATCCAGCTCCCCTCCCCGCTCCCACCTCCCAGCTGTCCAGCCCTCCCCGATCCCTACTTAATGGCTGCCCCTGCGGGGACAGTCGAGCAAGACCACTGACTCATTGTCTGTGAAATTGCTCTCCCCCCCTCGCAGCTCCACCATCAAGTGAGGCCTTCCCCCGAGCCCCTGCACTCTCAAGTGCTGGTGTTCGAGGCCCTCCTCCAACCGCAGGTTTTACCTGTGCCTCATCCCTGGTGGTCCAGTGGACCTCTGTGTCCTTTCTCTCGCTCCGCAGACGCAGGCAGCGTGTGCACAGCTGGCGCACAGAAGCGAAAGGCAAGCCCGTCTGCCTCCATCCGTGACCCAACTGCGACCAGTGCCAGGAACCCTGGACCTCCTCAACGCCAACGCTACGACCCAGCGGCACTCCACGCTCTCAACCCAGGACGCAACAACAACTGCAAGCTACCATCACCAGCCGACACCCACGGACCCTTCAGCTCTCACAGTTGCCGGCACACCTGCAGCACCGCCAAGACCATGGACCCGGCGCAACCTGCCCGCAAGACCACAACCCAACTGAAGACCTTGCAATGCATCCTCCTCAATGTCCAATCCCTCCACAAACACGCCACCGAAATCTGGGACCTCCTCGACAACACCACCCCGGACGAAGCGTACTTCACCGAAACATGGACCAACACCACCTCGGGACCGGACATCGCCATTGCCATCGCCATTCCCAAGGGATACAAAATCTCCAGGAAGGACTGCTCCACCCGCCCAGGAGGAGGAATCACCATCGTTCACAAATCCAACCTCCACCTGAGCACACTCCCTGACAAGCCCACAGACCTGATGGAACACCTTCACTTCAAGATACTGGCCAGACCTACCACCACCCTCCGAGGAACCCTCATCTACCGACCCCCTGGACCCCACGGACTTTTCGCCAACTCCATCACGGACATCATCTCCCCGCATGCCATCGCATTCACCAACTACACCCTACTGGGAGACCTTAACTTCCCCCTCGACAACCAACTAGACCCCAGCACCACATCCCTCCTGGACAACCTCCACAACATTGGACTCCGCCAGATCGTGACCGAACCCACGCACTCAGCAGGACGCACCCTCAACCCCCTCTTCACAACAGGTAACTCCATCACCTTCAGCCACACCACGAACTTCGATGGACTGACCATCGATGCGTCCACTTCACCCTCAGAACACCCACCATCCACAGACACCTGCACCTGCTCCCAGGAAGAAACTGGACCAGAATCACCGACGACCAGCTAACCTCATCACTCAGCAACTCCACCCCAACCATCACGGAAAAAGACGACCCCAACACCACAGCCCGAACCCTGCACAGATGGATCTCAGACAGCGCAAACACCATAGCCCCCATCAAGAAAAACAACAACACCCACGCCAAGAAAGCCAGATGGTTTACCGCCGAACTTCGAGAGTCCAAACGCACTTGACGCCGCCTCGAAAAGGCCTGGAGGAACACCACAGATGCCTACAACAACTTCAGAGCCGCCACCAAAGCCCACCACCAACTCATCAGTAAAACAAGAAAAAAAGCAATTGAAGACAGAATCTCCACTCACGCACACAACAGCAAAGAACTCTTCAACATCATCAAGGAGTTCGCCCAACCCACCAGCGAGTCCACCAACATCCCTCCCTCACAAGACCTCTGCGACAAACTCCGCACCTTTTTCCACCACAAAATCAAGAGCATCCACAACAACTTCGACGAAGACAACCAACACACTGAACCCTCACCAACCACCCCCGACACCCTGAAGCCAGCGATCAACAACTGGACAGCCCTCACCACCGAAGAGACACTGAAGACAATGAAGTCAATCCACTCCGGGGCCCCTACGGACCCCTGCCCCGACCACATTTTCAACAAAGTCGCTGACACCATCGCACCCATGCTCTGCCACACCATCAACCGCTCCCTGGCAACCGCCACGTTCCCCGACGACTGGAAACACGCCGAGGTCAACCCCCTCCTGAAGAAACCCTCGGCGGACCCCACCGACCTCAGAAACTTCAGACCCATCTCCCTGCTCCCATTCCCAGCGAAAGTCATCAAGAAAGCCATCAACAACTAACTCGCCACATTCACCGAAGAGTACAACATCCTCGACTCCTCCCAATCCGGCTTCAGAAAAAACCACAGTACGGAAACCGCCCTCCTCGCTGCAACATACGACATCCGCACCCTACTGGACAAAGGAGAAACAGCAGCCCTCATCCTCCTTGACCTCTCAGCGGCGTTCGACACAGTCTCTCACCGCACCCTAATACGCAGACTCCACAACGCAGCGATCCAAGACAAGGCCCTCAACTGGATCTGCTCCTTCCTCTCTGGCAAAACGCAGCGGGTCAGACTCCCCCCTTTCCTCTCCGACCCTACACCTACAACCTGCGAAGTCCCCCAGGGGTCCTCCCTCTACATGGCTCCGCTCGCCCCTATCGTCAGAACCTACGGACTCAACATTGTGTCATACGCAGACGACACCCAACTCATCCTCTGCCTATCCAACGAACCCAATACCGCCAGACACAATTTTCGAGAAGGCATGGAAGCCGTCGCCAAATGGATGAAAAACAGCTGCCTACAACTAAATACCAACAAAACAGAAGGATTCATCATGGGCCCAAACCCCGACGCATGGAACAACACCTTGTGGCCACCCCACCCTCGGAAGCCCGCCCACCCCCACGGACCACGCACGCAACGTGAGAATCATCCTGGACTCCGAGCTCAAAATAGACCACCAGATCAACTCCGTCTCGTCCTCCTGCTTCCACACCCTCCGCTTCCTATGTAAGACCTTCAAATGGATCCCCCTCGAACACAGAAAGACCGTCACTCACGCCCTGGTCACCAGCAGACTCGACTACGGCAACGCACTTTACGCCGGAATAAACAAAAACCTCACCCGCAAGCTACAGAACATCCAGAATGCCGCCGCAAGACTGATCCTCGACCAGCCAAGACACTGCCACATCTCCCAGCACCTGCGCACACTCCACTGGCTCCCCATCGAAGCTAGAGTCACCTTCAAGATGCTCACCCATGCCCACATGGCCCCCCACGACACAGGACCAGCATACCTGAACAGCCGACTCAAATTCCACGCACCCCAGAGGACCCTACGATCTGCCCAGCTCTCCTACGCTGTGGTCCCCTGCACCAGAAAGACCAGATCGGGAGGCTGCTCCTTCTCCTTCCTCGCAGCTCGAGTCTGGAACGCCCTGCCGCTCCACCTCAGACAGACAACATCGCTCCCCATCTTCGCAAGAAACCTCAAAACCTGGCTCTTCGGCAGACCCCCCCCCTTGATGGACTGGAGCCTGCTAACCCCCCCCCCCCTTCTATCCCCCAGCACCTTGAGACCCTTACAGGTGAGTAGTCGCGCTTAACAAACGCCTGATTGATTGATTGAGGCCATTCTTACAGTTTTGGTGGCACAGAATAATTCACATTGTTGGAGTGCGTTGGTTGGCTGGTAACGGCGGCACTGTATTTAGCAGCACCCTCAGGAAGTGTTAGGTTCAGTGGCCTCCCTTGAAATACATTGGAACCAGGCACTTATTTATCTATTAGAAATTAAGCACTGCGTCAGATAGCCCCACTGGACCTGCTGTGTGCCTTCAGTCTTGCTGGCACTGTTTGGATTTTTTCTTCACAAATGTGCAAGTTCTTTTTAATGATACAGCTCTCAAGCTGTGCTCTAGAGTGTCTGTTTTAAGACTAAAGAGTAAGGCTTCCTTTTTCCATGCAAGTGTGTATTTAAATTCTGGGCTAATGTTGAAAAGCTCCTTCCACGCTTTGTTGATTTCTGATTTACTTCCTATGTTTCAACACATTGTTATGGACAGAGGCATTTGGCATCTATTTAAGATAACGCTGTAGCCAACATTGGATTCCAGTGAGAAAGCTTAGTAGGAGCATGAGGAGTGTTTTTCAGAACTTACCTTCACGTGGTCCGATTTTAGCTGCACTTTTGTCCAGGCCCAAAAGTTGTGCCCTATAGGCAATTTGGCTTCTCACTTTTTCCCATAATACGTTGTTAATTGGCTAGAACAATCTATTCCCAAATGAGCAAACAAAGGGGAGCGTTCAGTATTGTCCCTGATTTTTCAGTTCCTTCTTAATGTGTGCTTCACAGTTCATGTTGCTGGAAGGGTTAAGGAAAGCTTCCTAAAGCGCTCTACCCCTGATTTTAAAAACTCTACCCATGCGTCAATTTTTCTAAAAGACCTTTATCTTTGTCTTCTGGGAATTTATTTTTGGATATTTGTTGTAAAGTGTTTTTCTGTGACTGTCAGCTGTGCTTGAAGACCTTATGGAGTAGGAGGGATGAGGATGGTATCTAAAAGCCCTCTATGGCGGGCACATCTTGAGAGGCTTGCAAGACCTCTGCAGACGTCATTCATGTAAAGCGAGAAACGAAGCAGGGCAAGCCAGAGGCCTTGCATTACTCCACCCCTTGTCAACTCTGGATGCACCCTCCATGGTCACAAATAACGGGTCTAGTTTAAACACCAGAGCACGGGTCGCTAAACAGTGAGACGAGAACAAGATGAGAGTACCACCGGCTAAACGGAGGCGGGCGTTGGCATCCAAAAAACGAAAGGCATAAAGGGTCCCCGATCCGCTAACCATGTAACTAATCATGTAACAACACTAACTAATTTTGTTAGCACACCGACTGATGTTGTTTTTTCATCAGCAAGGAATGATACCATTGGGGACGCTGCTCTTGCCACTGCTGTGGAGCCTGCTCTGGAAACCGCACTAGCCCATATTAAAGAACTGATCGACAGGAATTTTACCCTTCTTTGGGAAAAAGTTGGAACGTGTGGACACTGCTATGGACAATTTAAGTGGTAGTGGTAGTAAAGCGATTTCATATCCTGATGCCAATGCGGGGGAGGGCTCACTAATGCCAGTAGATGCTAATTTAAGATATAATTTACTGATTCCAAGCCCCACCTTGCATAAAGAGTCCGTATCTGCTAATTTTTGTACAACATGCCGCAAATCAAAAGAACCTCTTGTGCTGAAACCTAGCCCTGAGCAGGGGAATATACAGGATGCTTCTCGGGAGCTTAACACGAAGACCTTGGGTCCATGTAGCAGTCACCCTGAAAGCTTAGATTCTGGCGCCACATCAAGTGACCGGAGCAGGACCACAATAGACAGCACAAGGAGTAACTGCCTGAGACCTAACACCGATGTTTTGAGCCTACCTCCAGCCACCTGTCCTTATGTATTAGTTCTGGCCGGTGTTCCCACTCTTTTTTTTTTTTTAAAAAAAAACCTTTATTACAATTTCGAAAAGATACAAGTATGGGCCTACAACCAACAGGCCGGCCGCTAAACGCAGTCTAAACCTAGGCACGACTTAACATGCACATCAATGAAGCAGCAAAAGAGTTACTAAAGTGCTAATTATCGCAGTCAGCCACAGCCGCAGTCCATAAACAAACAGGAAAGGTTTCAGATTTTTGAAAAACAGAAAACATCAAACTCACAAGGCAGAGGAGGTTAATGGCAGAAACATGTGCTCCTCGTATCGAGGGAGTAAACCAACCCGGGTACACAGGGGGGGGGGCGGGGAGGGGGGCAAGGCAGAAGCGACGAAGTCGCGTGTCGCAGGAGCATACAGGAATGCGAGGGCTAGGGAGACAGAGCGGCATCCATCTCACGCGTCTGGGGCGGGGCGCAAATACCTCCACGATAGGAGTTCCAGGGACCCCACACCTTAATCCACTTCCCAGGCTTGCCTCTCGCCACATACACCGTTTTCTCTCTAAACATACACCAGTCCATGTGTTTCTTCCACTCGGAGACCGTTGGCGGCCTCTGGGAGCCCCACAATTGTGCGATGTCACGCTTCGCTATCATATAGCCTAGAGTCACCCATTGCGTCTGCGTCACATTGTAATCAGTCGGCTCCCAGACATTCAGCAAGCATCTACGTGCCTCCGGCAACAAGGCAACATGCGTGACTTCTTCTAACACCGCATGCACTCTGCACCAAAACCGAGTCACCTCCGGACACTCCCACAAGATATGGAGAAAAGTCCCCAGTAGCCCACAGCCTCGCTTACACAGACCATCCACCGAATACCCCATACGTATCAGGCCAGGCCCCGTGACGTACACTCTATGCAGTATCTTAAGCTGGACGAACCGCAATCGGGCCGGGATAGCCACCTCTTTCGGGGAGGCCACCGCTGACACCCAATCCTCGTCGTCCAGTTCTATACCGTCTGCAATCCATGTCTCCCGCAATGAGGCCAGCAAACCCATACGATCATTGATAAGCTTTTTATAAATCAACGAAATGGTGCTATCCGGCACATAGCCGTCCAATACTCTGTCTTCCAACGGGGAATGCTCCGGAATAGCCGCCACGTCTGAAAACACGGAACACAAGGCATGATGAACTTGAACATACCGATAGTATTCCCTATCATTCAACTGGTATTCCGTTTTCAGCATGTCGAACGTCTTAAATTTCCCTTTCGTCCAGAGATCCCCTACCGTGCTGATACCAATCGTATCCCACTTCTCGAAGCCTTTCGTAGTATACAGACAACCCAAACGCTGGGACGCGTACAATGGCGTAGCCCGAGTCAAGCGATCCCTCCACCCCATCGCCGCATTTGCTGCATGCCACACCTGCACCGCGACCCGCGTCGGGCCCGTCAACCGCGCATCAAGGGACCCCGAGTATAGTGCTCGATTATAGTCTCCGCCTGGCAGTAGCAATTTGTCCATCTCAAAAGCTGGGTTCAAAGCAGGGCCATACATCCCGTGATTGACGGCAGCCAACTGGGAGGCCCAGTAATATCGCTTAATGTCAGGGAGGGCGACCCCCCCGTCATACCACGGTAGGGTCAGTTTAGCAAGAGCAATCCGCGGCCGCCCATCCCAAAATAATCGACGCTGGAGACACTCCACCTCCCGAAAATAACGGGCCGGCACTACGTCCATAGTGTTCTGCAGGGCGTACAAAAAGCGTGGTAGCGACATCATTTTGAACAATGCTGCCCGGCCGAGCTGCGAGAGCGGCAGCCGCCGCCAACCCGCCACATCCGCCCTTAGGCGCTGAAGGGGGGGGAGAAGATTCCGTTCATACCGGGCCACCGGATCCAGGGTTATAAAGATACCCAAATACGTGAACCCCGACTCCGCAATCTGGATAGGGCACCCCCGCGGAAGGGGCGGGGCCTCCCCGGAGAGAACGTATACACAAGACTTAGCCCAGTTAATTACCAATCCGGAGTTGCGACCAAAGGAGCTCAACACATCCACCAATACAATGAGCGATTTACGCGGAGATGCAGGATACAAGAGGATATCGTCCGCATATAGGGAAACACGATCCTCGTATTCCGGCGTCCATCTAAGGCCACGTATCGAGGGGTGCCACCGCAACCATTCCGCAAGGGGCTCCAAGCAAAGCGCAAAGAGAAGAGGCGACAAAGGACATCCCTGTCGGGTGCCCCTACCCAAAACAAAGGGAGCCGACACCCGTCCGTTGACCACTACCTGTGCCAGTGGGTTGTCATGAAGCAATTTCACCCAACCGATAAAACCCGGGCCAAACCCAAACTTCGCCAACGCCGCCCAGATGTATGGCCATTCCAAGGTGTCGAACGCCATGGTAGCGTCCAAGGACGCCAAGATGGCCGGCTCACGAATGAATGGGGCGCGAGCAAGGACGCCATGCAGTCGCCGCAGGTTCAAAGCGGTATTGCAATGGGGTATAAAACCGGATTGATCCTGATGAATCAGGTCGCCCACAACCCGGATCAGACGATTGGCCAGTACCTTGGCGAGGATTTTGGGCTCCGCGTTTAACAAAGAGATAGGCCTGTAAGAAGTACACCGATCCCGCGGCTTCCCTTCCTTATGGATAACAACAATAGTAGCAAGACGTTGGTCAGAAGGGAGGGAGCCCGCCGCCTGAGCCTCAAGGAACATGTCCCGGAGATACGGGGCAATCGCATCTGGGCGCAGCTTATACAATTCGATGGGAAGTCCATTAGGACCCATGGCCTTACCTGAGGCAATGGAGCGAATGGCCAAAGCGATCTCATCTGGCGATAGGGCCGCATCCATCAATACTTTATCCTCATCAGATAGGGAGGGCAGAGTAATATCTCGAAGCAGCAGTCGAGAGTCTTCCTCCGATCGCTCTGAGACCGGAGAGTAGACCCCGTGAAAATACTCCGCAAAGCAATCAACAATGTCACCGGGGTCCGTCACACGCACACCATCCACCCTCTCAATCTCCGGCACCACTCGACTCGCTCTCTCCTTCTTATCCAACCAGGCAATCAACTTCCCTGCCTTATCACCCATATCGTACAATCGCCCCAGTTGCTCCCTGCTCATACTCCTAGCAGATTCAGTAACCAGCGCCTTATAGTCGGCCTGCTTAAGCTCCAGCACATGCAATCTGTCATCCGTAACACCTTGCTCCAAATCACTCTCCAACTCGGTGATCTCATTTTCTAGCCGAACAACCTCCTGCGCCTCGCATTTTTTGGTGTGGGAAATGAGAGATAGGGCCTGGCCCCGGAGCACCGTCTTAAAGGCCTCCCAAAGGGAGACGGCGGAAGACACCGACCCCACGTTATCATTAAAATAGTGTTCCAAAGACTTAACCAGGTCTGCACGAATCGTGGGGTTCCGGAGGTACCAGGGGTTGATCGGTGCCACCCTCCCCTCCGCCCCCAGGGCGATATCGAGGTGCAGCAAAAGGGGGGAGTGATCAGATATACCGCGCGCCAAGTGTCGCACCTCTCCGATCATCCCCGCCTGGGCCGCAGGCACTAACATATAGTCAAGCCTCGAAAGACTACCATGGGCCCCGGAGTGGAAGGTATATTGCGCGTGTCCAGGGTGTTTCAACCGCCAGCAATCTATCAGTCCTAGGGTATCCACAAAGCCCCCCAGCCAGTTCTGGGCCCGAGGGAGGTCCCTAGGAGGGTATCGATCCTCAACACCGGAAACCACCGCATTAAAGTCCCCCCCCAGTACCAACACCCCCCCCCGGGAGCCTAAGCAGCAGGCGCCCCAAATCAGCGTAGGTGGCCGTCTGCAGGCCCGGCGGCACGTAGACCGCGACCAGCGAAATCAATCTACCCTCCCACCTCCCCACCAGCGCAGTGTAGCGCCCTCTGTCGTCGTGGAGCACCTCATCCACCACCAGCGGGAGAGAGGTCCTGACTAAGATGCCCACTCCCCTCGAGCCAGAGGTGAAACCAGAATGGGCCAGGAGGCGATATCCTCGTCTGTTCATGGCATGAAAAGAGTTCCCTATGAGGTGCGTTTCCTGCAAGAACACAATGTCAGGCGAAATACGTTTCAAGAACTGCAGGACTACCCCCCGCTTTATCCTGTCCCCCAGCCCATTCACATTCCAGGAAAGAAGTCTCAGTCCCCTACCCCCCATCCCTCCCAGCACAAAATATCCCCCTCCCGGGGAGCACAATCATAATAGCACAGCAAAAAATATTACCCCGCCTTGTGAAACAAACAAACAAACCCCAACCCCCCCCCCATCAACCCCAACAAAACTCCCCCCTCCCTGCACCCCTGCGTGAGCCCAAACAGCCCCCCCAACATGCAGTGTGCCTGTCGCCCCAATATGAAGAAAGGACAAGAAAAAACCCCAGAAGGAGGAAAGGGCCTCAGCAAGCCCCCCGCAACCTCCAAATACCACGGGGCAAAGCGTTACAAACTGGAGTCCAGTGCAGCCACAGGTGCAAAACGTTACCAATACAGTCCATCACCAGGATCACAGTTCCATTCCTACTCCGTCAAACCCTCTCCGCTCTCCGTCATCCGACCCTCCCGATCCCGACTCTTGGGCAGGGCATCCAGCCACTCTCCCACCGCCTCCGGCCGGTCGAAGAAGTGGGAGCGACCATCCAACTCGACCCGCAGCCTAGCCGGGAACAGCATTGCATACTTAAACTCCATGTCTCTCAAGCGCCGTTTGATGGCCGAGAATCCCATCCGTTGCTTTTGAACCGCTTGTGTAAAGTCTGGGTAAAAGCTAACATTAGAGTTCTCAAATCGTAATGGCCCAGCCACCCTCGACGCCTGCAGGATAGCGTCTCTATCCCGAAAATTAAAAAGTCGGGCAATGATAGGCCGCGGGGGGGCACCCACCTTGGGCGCACCCCCCGGGATCCTGTGGGCCCGTTCCACAGCGAAGAACTTGCTCAGCCCTTTGGGTGCTAGATGAGTCACCACTAGATCCTCCACAAAAAGATCCACAGCAGACTCCTCCGACCGTTCGGGCACGCCGATAATGCGGACGTTGTTCCGTCTGGCCCTGCCTTCGGAGTCCTCAAGGCGACGCTCGGTCAGGTCACTGGCGAGCTGCAACCTCCGCACCGTCGTCTGCAAGGCGGCCACATCTACCGTTAGGCTCGACGCTGCTTGGGTCAATGAGTCGACCCGGTCATTGGTTTTCGACAGGTCCGCTCTGACCAAGGTGACATCAATCAGCACCGAGTCCAATTTGTTAGCCAGAGTATCCAATTGCTGGTTCACAGTCACCTTCATCTCCTCAATGGCCCCCATGACATCCAACAGGGTCAATTCGGATGATGCGCCCGAGGCCTCCTTGGGCGGCTCAGGCGATTTACGCGATCCACTAGGCGATCCCTTTGGCTGTGCATAACGGTCCATATTGTTGGCCTGGGAATAGGCTCCCCTCCGGGTAGATTTGGGTTTCAGTTTGTCGCCGCCCACTCTCGTCGTCATCGTCAGTGATCAGCAAGGTCAGCACCCTCCAGCACCCGGAGGAAGGCCAGGAGATCCGGGCCGCCAACTGAAAGAGGCCCGTTTACAGTTCAAGACTAGGCCTTGCACTCCGTACTCTGCGCAGCTCTCCCAATGTCCCATGCATCAGTCTCGGTAGCTCAACTCGAAACCGAAAGTGAAAGCACGGGGTCCGGGGCAGGCCCAGCCTGGCATGCCGCTGTTGTTCAATTCGCAGCCGGGCACCTCACCAACCCGAGTTCGGCACCAAGGCCGGAGAAGGCCGCAAACTTCAGATCGCCAAAAAACACGTTCCCGGAGTCCAATTTCGATTTGGAAAACGAGTGGCACCTTAGCGCAAGATCATAAACAAAAGCCCATCGAAAAAATCAGGATTATGACAGAATAGACGTGGGAGGTTGCGGAGGCCCTCGGGAGCCACAAGCCTACGCGGCCATCTTGGTTGCGCGCTAGGCTCCTCCCCCGTTCCCACTCTTATAGGAGACCAGAGGGAGTCTTGGGTTGACCTACGCAATAAGACTGTAGATTGGTTAAACAAGCACAAAAGGTTTCACTCATCCAACATGAATGAGATCCTTATGGTCCACAGAGTTGGGTGGGTTGGTCAATCCACTAAAAACATCGATGGTGACTGTATTGTGATCAACTTTCGCAGGCCCCACATAGTTCGCTTCATATTAATATTCTGTGAGCAAACATTTATCGAAAACTCCAGTATTTGTGCACTCCCCCTGGGTTATTTTTATAAACCGCAATTTAGGCTCACTGCAAATATGTCTGCCCCTCTCCCTGTATCCAATAGGTTTCAGGTCTTATCAGATCTGTACACACAGGATTGACAACCATCCCTACTGGAATATCGACCATACCCCTCGGAACATTTGCAGGTTTTTGTATCCCCCCCTCTCACTGATCTGTTAAATGACCAGCTAGCCATATTTAAGGCCAAGTTTGATACAGATTTGAGTATTTTGAACTGGAATGTAGCAGGCCTCCAGTCGAGGCTTGGCGACGCGGACTGGCTACGTTTAATAAAGGAACAGGACATAGTTATGTTCCAAGAGACTTGGGCTACCCAAGAACTACATATTAATGGGTTTCATTGCTATAATATTGTAGCCCCTACTCCTAAATTTGGTCGCCCCTCGGGGGGTTTATTTATTAGGATTAACATTGCTGCTGGTGGCGGCATCAAGGTTCTACCAACCAACAGCCGTAACTTCCAAGTTTTACTGTATAAATCGAGAGTCTCTTTTTATTGGATTAATTTTTATAATAATGATTTCTACTCCATCTCTAATGGGAATTTCATTAAGCTCTTTGATTTTATTTCTAATCTAGATTGCCAGCAAGAATCAGCTAAAACTATTGGTATCCTTTTGGGTGGTGACTTTAATGCGAAATTAACAGATACACCACATAGCACAGGGTCTCATAATTCCAGCCCCACCTGTCGCAGGGGCGCAGAGTTGGCTATGTTCCGGAGTATGCTTAACCTCACCAATGCCATGGACACTGTGGCCGCTTCACACGCAAATAAGTATCCTGTGCCAACATTCAGAGAAAGGGGGTGTTCTTCCACTATAGATTTTGTCTTTATTTCCACCCTCCTTGTAGATCACCTAATGGAAGTAGAAGTTATCGCTATGAGTCAAGGGGACCATAACCCAATCAAAACAGTGTTGAGTTTAGCCCCCCAGCCCATGTTTACTTCCGAATGCGGGGCCAGGAATTTAACGCCCTCCACCAACAATTTTAGACTGATATGGAGGGGCATTGATTATAATGATTTGTTTCAGACAGTGGTGAAAGCCAATATGCACCTCATAAATTCATGTTCATCAGCCCAAGATCCATACCCTGAGGCTGTCCATGATTTTATTAAACTCTGCCTAGCAATTAAAACCCTCTTGTCAAAACCCATCTCTCTTATGAAACAAGGACCTAGATGGTTCGATCATGAGTGCTCTGAGGCAAACAGACAATTGCGCAGAGCCCTATCATCTAATCCAAGGTGTAATCTAGAAGTGAAATTGGCCAGGCTATGGTATAAAACTGTGATTTCTAATCGGAAAGGGGAAATTCTAAACAAATCGCTGGGAAGCACTAGCCAAAGCCGCAAATATAGAAAATGGCGATCCATTCTGGACAGCTGTGAGGGATTTGCGATCCATGGGGCAGCTTCTAACTCCTATTAACTGCACCATTGTGAGTGAGTCGTGGGAAAACCACTTCACAAAGATTTATGCTGCACCCGCACAATAGGCGGACTACTTTGAGCCTAGGCCATTAACTAGAATACAGATAACCATGTTTGAGGTAGAAGAAGCCATCCAACAGAGTGTGGGCAACAAAGCCCCTGGCCCAGATGGGCTACCCATTGACCTTATTAAATGCAAACCAGACTTTTGGGCGCCTCTTCTTTTAAAAGTTTTTAATAATTTAATGTACACTCCGCTACCCAGTTCCTGGTCCTCGAGCATTATTGCCCGATTTTTTAAAAGGGGAATTGTTCCCAACCCAATTGTTATAGGCCCATCTCCCTAATTGATAATACCTTAAAAATTTTGGGTAGAGTCCAATATAACAAGATATTAGAGTGGTCTGAGGAAAACAGTATTTTAGAGCCCTGTCAATTAGGTTTTCGAAGCAAGGTCGGCACCAATGAACAATGCCAAAATCTTAATCTAATCATGGGCAAATACACCATTGCACAGGCTTCACCAATCTATTTGGCCTTTATGGATTTGACCTCTGCTTTCGACCTTGTCAATAGGTCAAAGCTCTGGTCTATCCTCTTGGCCTATGGATTGGATGAGATCCTGGTGCATTTTTTGGCACACCTTCATAAAGACCTTGAGGCCCGGGTCAGGATCAGTTGCGGGGGCGAGGTCACGGAAGCTATTATGGTAGGCAGGGGGGTTAGACAGGGTTGTGTTCTAGCCCCCCTCCTTTTTATCATCTATATTAACAGACTGCATAAAGCATTAAAATCAATGACTCAAGCTGTCCCAAAAATCAATGGAAAAACACTTCCTGTACTACTCTATGCGGATGATGCGGTCCTTATGGGCCGCACTCCGAATTCCTTACGCATTTTGGTGCAGGGTTTTGTTAACCACATGGACAGTTTGGACTTATGCACTAACTTTTAAAAGTTTTTTATAATGTTGTGTGGTCCTAGGAAGCGCCAACTTAGTTTTATATCTGTGGGTAATCAGAAGTTGACGAGCACTAGCACTTTTCCTTATCTTGGGGTGGTCTTTGCTGCGAACAGTTCCTATACTGAGCATATGGCTCACTCCAGAAGCAAGCTTTCAAAGGCCACCAACTCAATTCTTAGCCTTCCACGCCCAGAGAGAACAGGTGCCATTTTAGCTATTTTAATTTTTTTTAAATCTCAATACGTGCCAACAGCCACGTACGGCACTGAGGTCTGGGGCATCGTCAAGAGTCCCTGTATCTAACAGGAAGAAAACAGATTCTGTAGGAAGTTATTAGGCGTCCCAAACTCCACATCTCAATATATCTGCCATAGGGAACTCAAAATAATTGTTATAGAAGATTCTGGTTATCCGTCTGGAAAAACCCGGCCGCATCCTTAACGAGAGAGATCATTAGCGATTGTATTGGCTTTTAACCCGTATTTTAAAAAGTTTATGTCCATCAGTCTGGAAAATGCTTACCTGAGGTTACTTACTCTGGATGACGAAGAGCTGGTTTTTCGCACAGGCAACTTTTTGAGAATTGCTGTTCGAGCACGTCAGATGATGTCTAATCCTTTAGCCTTCACATTATTTATATATGAATTTTTGTACAAATCTGACAGACTATTGTATATTGTATGTTGCTAATGGATTTTATTATGACTCTCTATATATTTTTTTATTTGTTTTGTTGCTATGCTTTTATGGATACGATGTTATCTGAATAAAGTGTCTTTGAACCTTGATAAGTGACAGGAGAGCGGATTGCAGGCCCATGTTCACCAGTTTATTCCATAATCTGCCCCTGGCTAGCAGGTCAAAAGCTGATGTTAAGTCCAAAAAAGCTAAATGTTTGACCGTGCTTTATTTATACACTTTGTGAGAAAATTCAAAACATGGTCTTCCGTGGAAAGCCCTTGTCTTATTCTGGCTTGGATTAGATTTAATATGTTCTGTTCTTCTATGCATTCTTCCACAGTGGCTATGAATAGTTAGAGGCATAATTTGCAGTCTATATCAGCAAATCTGAAGGATCTGCCTGGATAGCACCTGGATACCCTGTCGGGTGATTAGCCGCTCTTTATAAATTCTAATTGACTGGTCTGTAAGATTTTGGGTCATTCTTGAGGACCCTCTTGTAAAAGGAAATAATTATGCTGTTCAGCCATGAAACAGGGCAGGCCTGATAAACTGAGATATATACACAATAAGGAGCTATAGAGGGGAAAAAGAACCTAGGCCGCCCTCCTCTCAACCAATATCTATCAACAAAGGCCTAGGGCTTGGAAGGTAGAATGCTTTCTTCTTAGCTGTGGATTAAATCCTATTACTTTAGGTATGTGATACTCCCCACTATTTTGAAAAAGGGGTAGTCATCCACTAAGCTAGTCACCTACAATTTTAAAATGCGATTTTTTACCTGTGGCAATCCCCTGGACAAACCTCAAGGTGCATGAATACACATAGACTACACCAAGTGTTATTTCAAATACAATTAGTAAAAGAAATAAGAAAAAATGTGAAAGAGACGAGATGGCACCTCACGTGCGCAACACCAATTGAGCCTGCTGATTGGTACTCATCAGCTCTGCCCACTTTTATCATCATTGGTTACCATCACGTTCCAAAAAATAATAGTCAAGTAAGTGTCCAAAAATAAACCAAAGCTGTTAAGGTACGTGGTGAAGCAATCACATACCAAAAACGACTGAATAGTGAAAGTAAAAGGTTGAGGAGGATACACCCTCAATAGGTTCAAACTTTATTACTCCTTTGATGTGCACCCAAATCAACAATTAAAAAGGTTGCTTAATACGCATACCATTAAATAGTGCCAACATGTTTCATCGCCCAATCATTTTTTGGCGATTTCGTCAGGGCTGCTCCAGTCGCTTGGCACAAACACAGGACACTGTTAGAGTTTTCTCTCTTGGGGACTGCCAAAGGTAAAAGAGAATAAAAACACACACAACTTTCAGCTCATTCCACTAACCCTAATATATCTACAAGTCTCTGCATTTCATTTGAATATATCCATTACCCTCAGTGAGCCATGGCCTCGCGTACCAGCTCACTCCAATAGGTCTTGTGCGGGCTCCTTAAGTGAGTCCTCGCAGTGATGCCGCACTCAGCTGTAATGCGAATCTATAATGAAAATATTTTGATATATTCAAATCCCAATCATGTCTTGGATGTAAAAACACACACTCTTGTGTCAGATGTGAAAGCCAACTAAAAACCATGACCCCCTTATTTGATGTCTCTTTTTAAGGAGACCCAGCTGCATACTCGTCACTATTACAATTTCACCTTGGAGACCAAATACATGTTCTATATTCAAATTCGCTGTATTTTCTCCAATGGCACAAACCAGCACATACAGAACACACGGGGACTCTGCTTTTAGCGATGTCTCGGCTGCTTGTGAATCGCTGTTGGTCTCATATATATATATATACCGAGGTGGTAACCCTTACTTCTATTACCCTAAGTGTACCGTTGGACTCACTACAGCCTTCACCTTCCTATTGTTCATAAATGGAAGATAATTAGTTCAAACTAACACCATGGAGTCCTAACACCACCCGGAGTGCAGCCTCACGTCTCTGTCCCCACTCCCTCTCAGTAACGCCTCCTTACCACCCAAAGCCTCACGGAGCTCCTTCTCTCCGCCGGTCACACGTGGGCTCATCCCCAAGCTCCTTTTATACAGAAACCAGCTGCTCACTTGCGCGTCAATAATACGCGCCATCTTGGAATGGGGAGGTTCTTTATTTTCGATCTATTTGTAATTAATGAACAAATGCGCGTCTATTCGTAATTTTTGTATCAATGACGCCTGTTTATAAGAATAGTGTAAGAAGAACTTCACAGGTGGAATCATAAGTACCCTGATTATATATATACCCCCTTCGTTTTGAAGCATAACTTTGGGAGCCATCTTAGATAGGGTTTTGAGCGATGTTCTTAATTTTCGATCTAGTTGTAACTGATACACAACTAAGCATCTATTCATAATTTATTGTCTAAGTGACGCCTGTTTGTGAGAATCATGAAGGACCTCACAGGTGGAGTCATAGGTCTCCTGTTTACATATATCCAACTCCTGCATTGTGGAGCATAGCATTGGGCGCCATCTTAGATAGGGTTAGTATTCATCCTGGAATATACTCAAAATAGTACTATCCCCTTCAAGCGTTCTTATATCATTGATGTCATTTCAGAAAAAGTAGTGTGGGCACAGAAGTGGTTCATAATGGATTTATGTTCCTGCAGATTTCTATCCCAGTCTAATAACACTATGAGCGTCATCTCAGTGTGGGTATCAGGAAGATGGTGTCTATTTCAAAAGATAGTGTTTATTACGAAAGGCTCAGGTCTTATAGATACCTAATGATAGTTTTCCTTTTCTTTTTCGATGTGGTTCTATTTGTAGTATGATGGAAAGTTATCCTAGCCTATGAGTATATATTATGTTATAATCTACTTATATCCCCCATAGCCAAGTGGAGATGCGTTCCTATGTTGCACTGGGTTCATAGATAGAGCTAAATTGGGGGGTTATGTATACGACCCAAAATAACTGACCACAGGAGACAAGCATCATACCAAAGAAACTCTGTTACAGTTAGAGCCCACAATGTTCTTCAATTGCAGAATGTCCACAACCACTTTAGAATCTTGCCCTTCCCCACTCAATTTGGTCATTCAGTCCAAATTGGTCAGATTTCTCCTGAAAAATCCATTTGGCTTCTTTTGAGGCCAATATATCCTCAATATTTTGTGATGTGTCCATTATTCTCTCAAGGACTACCCATGTGAAGGCGTGTTTGGTTTCATGGCAGTGTTGAACAAGCTTGGTCGTAAGTTTACCGGCTCTGATCGTACTGAGATGCTCTTGCATTCTCACCTTTACCTTCCTTGTTGTGAGCCCTCAGTCGTTTTTGGTATGTGATTGCTTCACCACGTACCTTAACAGCTTTGGTTTATTTTTGGACACTTACTTGACTATTATTTTTTGGAACGTGATGGTAACCAATGATGATAAAAGTGGGCAGAGCTGATGAGTACCAATCAGCAGGCTCAATTGGTGTTGCGCACGTGAGGTGCCATCTCGTCTCTTTCACATTTTTTCTTATTTCTTTTACTAATTGTATTTGAAATAACACTTGGTGTAGTCTATGTGTATTCATGCACCTTGAGGTTTGTCCAGGGGATTGCCACAGGTAAAAAATCGCATTTTAAAATTGTAGGTGACTAGCTTAGTGGATGACTACCCCTTTTTCAAAATAGTGGGGAGTATCACATACCTAAAGTAATAGGATTTAATCCACAGCTAAGAAGAAAGCATTCTACCTTCCAAGCCTGATAAACTGAGATCCCTAAGACAAATAGTGCCAGTACTGATACCTGCCATTCCAGCTGATGTTTATGGACCACTGGTGGAATCATATTCAGTCCTGGCTTTTTGGTTTGTACAGTCACAGACTGCCTTCTTTACTTTCTCCTCCGTGAAGAAATATGCATATTTTTCTCTTATCCCACATTCTTCACCTGTACTCGTGTTCTTTGAAGAAGTTGATGGTACAATACTATTCTCTGTTTCACTGCTTACAAAGTTTGCTGTGTAAAAAACTTCTGTGAAGGAGATTATCCAGTTGTATTCGGTCATATTTGCCTCCAAAGTGTTCTTTGCAGCATCTTGTGCTGTCCCCATTTTTCTCCAGAAGGTTTGTGTGTCTTTATCCAGTGCAGCTTTTTCGAGGGCTTTAGGTTTCTACTGCACGGACTCTGATTTCTTTCTCTAAATCAAGTTTGTGTAAATCCTTCTAGCCATCTTGATTTTCTCTATGACTGCACAGGTTTGGACTAATCACTTAAGGAATTCCTATATTTGTTTGCAGTCCTCATCGAACCATGCTGCATCCTCATTGCAGAACACATACTTGACAGGTGATCAGTTCTCCAGTGAGTCATCTTTGGAAGCGTACACCGCTACCTACGTATGGGCAGAAGCTGCATTGAGTGCAAGTATTAGGTGTAATTTTTCCCCTATATAAGCTTATGAGTAACCTATTAAATGTTAGTGTTGTGCTTCTCACCAAGGTATTTGAAAGAGTCGCCAGGCACCACTAGCAAATAAAGCTCCTAGCTACAAGTTGCTAAATACGCCCTAAGCGTTTAGTTTTGAGGATTGCTGTTACTCTCAATTAGCATTGGTATAACCCTCAAAGTGTGGTTGTTAAGTGTAGTCTCTGTCAAAACATCTGTGTATAACTCCGAAGTTGAGGATTGTGCCTGGCTTTCTCACCATATGTCGTTATATAAACTGGATGTGAACATAATGCTTTCTTCCCTCTATATGTGTGTGCATGTGTTCCCTTGAAAGAAAGCATCCTGCATACCTTCACTGCATTGTGTGTGACACAGAATGTGACAACTGTGTTGCACTGCTCCCAGTATACCTATATATAACCCAATCATCACTATATCGGAACATGAGAATTTTGAGGTGGTCCACAGTTAACCAAAATGTAATATTGTACACATACCAGCAACTTCTGTTGCCCCTTGGGTGTGAGAAATGTTAATTCGAATTATGTAGAACTGTGTTGCTTTGATTGTCTTCTCTGCCATGATCTGTAACTAGAACCATGACATGGTTCTGGTTCTCTGGAAACAGGTCCATCTCAGTACCTGAGCACTGCTCCTTGTCCTGTATCTGACCTTCTGAATGGACTATAGTCTCTGTGCTGAATCTTTCTGGTACTCCGTCCTCAGCCACAAAGTGCTGCCTAATCGTTGTGCCAGTAAAGTATTTCTATCACTAAGTACCATTTTAATCTTATCCTATACATCTTTTTTCTCATGTTTTTGTTTTAAATATTTTATAGAATCATCGTAACTCCACTGAACCATTTTTATCATGACCTTTGGATTTAAACAACACTCAAGTATTTATACATCAGGTTGTTAGTTAAAAATGACTTCTCATTTACAAATTCCATCATGTTTACCCATTCTGTTTTGCATTACATGAAATATTGAGTGAAATATAAAAAAAAAACATTGTTATAAAAATATACAAATAAATTAGCTCAAGTACAACAATACTTGAAAGTCTGAGTTTATACAATACAACTTTAAATCTCGATATATTATGTTCCTTATACATGTATACCCTTTCTACGTTGTTATGTATCTATTTATTACTTTACTACTACTGTAGAAAAAAAAAACTTGACTCTCTTCAATGCACTACTCTGTCTCACCCTATAGCTCTCTCAATATATCCTCTACCTCCACTCTCTGACTCATCC
This sequence comes from Triturus cristatus, assembly GCF_964204655.1. Taxonomy (NCBI): domain Eukaryota; kingdom Metazoa; phylum Chordata; class Amphibia; order Caudata; family Salamandridae; genus Triturus; species Triturus cristatus. The sequence continues at coordinate 498,614,597 of NC_140588.1, forward strand.
CAAACTTCATTCTACTACTATGAACTCCAAAATAATCCTTTCTAGACTCTTCCCTCTTGTATCCCTCATTAGCTCACCCAAACTGTATCTTAATACTATGATCTCTCAAACAACCCTTTCTAAATTCTTTCCTCACGTATACCTCCTTTGATCCATGCCAAACATCATTTTACTAGTATGATCTACCTAATCCCTTTCTAGAGACTCTTCCCTTCCTTCCTTCCTCCATCTCTCTTTTTACTCATCCCAAACTTCATCTTACTACTATTATCTCCCAAATAACTCCTAGACTCTTCCCTTTTCTATTCTTTCATTATCCTATTCAATCTAACAAATAGACTTGCATGTCCACCCCTCAAATGAACACATATATCCCTATACTAATTCACCACTATCCTTTTTGGGTTCCGGAGTAGCATGCTACTCGCCAAAAATTGCTTTGAAGCCTCGTCAGGAGAAGTAAGCGTTATATAAATACAATTACAACATTGGCCCACTTTCTTTAAGCTACTTAAAAAGTTAACAGATTGTCGTAATTTGTCAATAAAGTTCCTTGGTGAGCCTATTTCGGTTGCATTTATGCAAGAAGTGCCATACAGTTGCGATGTGAGGTCTTCTGTTTCTCTCTCGATCAATTTTTAAAACTTGAATTTCAATACTTGATTCCACTGAACACTTAGGTAGTGAACTCCAGAAAGTTATTCAGCTGATGCACTTCCAAGGCCCAGTTTATTATGTTTCCTTTGATGCCTAAGCGTAGAGCACTGTGGTCGCTCTACAGCCGGCAGGTTAGTCTGCTTTTTTCCGTACTCATGCCAATCTGCTGTCATGTAATTGATTACTGCCAAGGCACCACTTGCATTGTAGGTCATAAGAATTACTAGCTGCGTCCAAACCTTCTCCCCTCCAAACAAATTTAAGACATTTTCCTCTTGTATCTTTTTCATCTAAGTTACAGTACAGGGAGGGGATGTTTAGTGTGTGTTTCAGTACAGGTGTTGGCTTGTAATCATGTCCCCATTCACCCATCATACTTTGTAAGTTGCCACACATAAGGATGAAAGGATTTGACATCGCTGTTTTTTTTAGGTCAAAGTGTACCAGGCTAGTGAGCTTGAGATCGCCCCTTTCCTTGCCCTGTAATCAGGCCTTTAAATCTTGTTCTTATCTGGTCACATTTGCTGTGCATTCTAAGACAGAGGTCAAATGTCAGACTCCGTCTTCCTGGGAGCTAGGTAATTACTTTACTTTCTCTGACTTCAAACTGAGAGGATTTATGTGACAATCATGCTGGCTACTGGGTGTGTGCTGTACAATGTTATATTTTTTTGCAGATATTTCAGAATATGGAAAGCACAAATGAAGCATATTTTTGGTAATTCTGAAGTGTGATGACATTTCCACACATTAGCGTTTGTGCGCTGTGTAATTTAAGCAGTGAAACTGTATGTCTGGGAATATGTAATGGCCATTTCAATTGAAGATGTGTTGTCTGTAATAGCAATGCGCTACCACACCATGCATACTCCACTTTACCCCATTCCACTCTACTCTGCACCGCTCCATAACATTGCACTCTGCTCTGCACCCCCCCAGGCTGTGCCACTCCACACTGCGTCACTGTACCCTACTCTGCACCCTCCACTCTACACCACTTAATTAGACGCCTCTCTACTCTACACCACTCGACTCTATGCTAATGCAGTCTACCACACACAAGTCTACAATACACCACTGTACTCTTCGCCACTGCACTCTACGCCACTCCACCCTAAGCCACTCAAATCTACTCTGCACTACTACACTCTATGACACTGCTCTTTGCCTCTACACTCTATGCCACTTTACTATACTCTAAAACAATCTTATGTATGCCCCTGCACTCTACATCATTTCACTCTATGCCACTGCAGTCTTCCCTGCACCACTCCACTCCACTCCACTGCACTATATGCCACTTTACTCTGCACCACAGTACTGTACGCCACTATACTCTACTCTGCAACACTTTACTCTATGCCACTGCACTCTAAACCCCTCTACTCTACACCATTGCACTCTGTCACTTTACTCTGCACCACTCGATGCCACTGTGCACTCTACACTAATGCACTCTATGCCCCTCTACTCTACACAACTGCACTCTACCCCAAGTGAGTCGCGGGGTGTGTTTGCGCCGTCTGCCAGTGGGAATGAGATTTGTTTTTACCGCTATAAGCGTGCTTCTATACTTTAACATTGAGGTTTCGAAGTCGTAGCCCTGCACTGACTGGATGGGAGGGGGGCCACGTCTCTAGATGTGATAGCCTCATTAACACTATTCACGTTCTCTGTGTTTTCATAGCGCATATTGAAATGTGCGTTATGGGTATCGAATATTGAACAATGAGTGCAGGTTGCTAAAAATTCGTATAATTTCGAATGTGCCGGTGCATATCATGCATCCGAATAAAAAGATGAAAGCACAATGAAGTGATCTAATAAGAGTGATTTAAAAAATCTTAGCAAGCGGATGCACTTATATCTGTGTTTTGTTTTCATTTGGTCGTTTTAGGTATATTATATTTCCAAACATCAATAAATGTTTGGTTCTGACTGTGGAACTATCTGATATAATCTCTGTGTGGATACAAGACTATTGCCCTAATGCTGCGATGAAATAAGTGCAGCAATACCACTTGGATACTCAGCGGCAGATAGAACATAGATGCCAAAAGCGATAGAAGGTAGGCCAGATATAATGTGTGGTTTGGCGATTCACTAGTGATGTTTGAAAGTACGTTGGTTAAACATGGTTGTTGCAAAGTCATCCTGTGCCCTGGGCACCCCCCAACTTTTTGCTGACAGGAACTGGTGGTAACTGACTCTGACTGACCCTGGGCTCTGCCTAACCAGGCCCAGTGCCAGTGCCAAGCTGAAAGGAACACATTAGATGTATATAATATGGCAGGGGATTGAAACTACCTAGAGGTCCCCAGTATCCTGGGGCATGGCAGTTTAGAGGCCAGCAGCTTTTCTGCACTTGCATGTGTGCTCTGCCGAAGCCTGGGGTCAGTTTAAAACCAGCCCTGGTTGCCAGGACTGCTTTTAAAAAGTAAAGAGCTGCTCAAATTCGACTTTGATGCTAGAAAGCCTGGTTAAGGAAGATCTGCAATATTTCTGCAGATTCAGAACCCCTAAAGTCTCCCTTAGTTGCACAGGGGGTGGGGGTCCTGTAGAGATTAGGGAAATACGTATAAAATATGTTTTTATAAGCCCTGGTGCTAGAAAACTGACCAAAGTCATTTTCCCAATTGCAAACCCCATGGCCCATAGGTTAACATGGTAGGAAGTTAAAGATTAATAAATATTGAAAGGAGACGACTAGCCGGACCATTCAAAGACTTCCCAGAATGGTAGTAGTAAATCCAACAATATTATATTGTTGAATTTCTCCTAAAGTGTACATACAAGAAGTTATAAGACTTTCTTGTTTGTAGTCCAAATTCAGCCTTCCAGTGGTCTGCCCTGATTGGTCAGAGTTAAGTGGATTAGCCAGGCTTCTTTGAAGAGGTGATAAAGAACCACTCTGCTGGGAGGGCAGTGTGCTGGTCTATAGGTATGCCAGGCCAGGAGGTGGAGTCGTAAACTATGCTCTTCAAAGGCAGAGGGGAGGCCTGGGTTTCAGTTTCACTTTGACACTCTTGACCCAGAGTCAGGGCTAGGCTTAAGGAAGGTATGTGCAGATGGTAGGGGGAGAGTCCATGGAAATAAGCCATCCCAGGGGGTGTGTTTAGCCAGCTCTTACCTCCTTGCTGGAAAATCAGCCATTATGGATTTGGAAGGAAGATGCACTCTGGGACAACATAATGCCACACTCTGCCGGATGTGGTCATAACAATGAGGAGTTACCCTGCTTTCATTGGTCAGAAGTGACCTGTGGCTTGACCCAGAGAATTTTGAATAAGTATCTGAGAGGGGCAAAGCCCTCCAGATCTGCTGCTTGAAACTTACTTGAAGCAAGACGTGCCCTGCTGCGAAGTTCTGCTGTGCAAAGACTTCTAAGGCCTGACCTCTGAAAACTGCGCCATCTGAAAACTGCAGCCCGGTGGATTACCTTGCTACAAAAGGACTAAGAAGTAGACTCCCTGCAGGCTACAGGTTAACAGAGCTCACCCGGACATCCCCACAAAGAATCCCCAGCCTGGAGAACCGGTGGATTTGAAAGGGTTTTGTTCAAGTGGATTGCGGAATTGAAGTTTCACACTTTCAAGGACCCTCTTGGAGATTCCAGAACCTTGGGCTGTGTGTTGGATACTTTGGGAACCGCAAGCAGAACTTCAGGAAGGAGTTCTAACTGGACCCGCCTGCTGGAGAAGGCGGTACTACACAGTGGTGAGACATTCTCCAGAACCGTTTCTAAAGGTGTGTGTGTCCCTGTCAGAGAAAACGAAATGACTAAAAGGGGCACTGTTGGTTTCTAAGCACTAGAAAGTGACTAATCTTTAAAAAATCATAACTCTGGTTCCCTACAGTGGATTTTTTTCGTTTTGGTGTCATTTAAAAGATAAAAAATATTACATATTTTTATAAATTGGTGTTGGATTTTTATTTTGTGTTGTGTCTTAATTATTTACTGAAATGGTGTTTTTGAATGCTTTACATACCTGTCTTTGAAGTTAAGCCTGTCTGCTCGCAGCCACGTTACCAAGGGTTGAGCATAGGAATAATTTTCTAAGACCTATGCTGGGTCCTATTATGTGTTGGTGGCCTTATTGCCAGTTGCAGACCGACATTTGCCCCTACCAATAACCCACCTTCCAACAATGGTGTTGACCTAAGTGGGTCTTTTTTCTCTTCTCCTTCTTTGGTTGTCATCTTGTGCTCATTGCCTATGGAGATTTGTGAGTACCATCTCAAGAGAAACAATCTTTTGACGTATAACTGTCATTGGATCTAATATAAGAAGTATCTACAATTGGTATGTCCCCCTTCATTGCTCAGTCTTTTTGCCTCAATTCTCTGTGGTGTATATATATTTATACCTTTTCACTTTTTCCGCTTGGTGTAACCGGACCTCAGAGAAATCGAATCCTTGTTTTCTGCTTCATTCGGAGTTTTTAGGATGAATATAAATACAATTGTATCATCCAACAAGACATGTACTTAAGTTTGTATGCCATAATTTTTGGTATCCCATGACGATGTATTGTTAATTGCAATACTATTTAGAATAATTGGAGAAATAGCTGTTTGTATTTTGTGATCTATGGATTATCAATCATTGTATAATGACATGACAATTGCAGGCACTAACCATTGGATATTAACCTTTTGGATTTAGTTCCCATAAGGTCAGATTCGGGTTAGGTTTGATAAATTTTCCGTAGATAAAGTTGATGTATGTGTTCAGATCAAATGAATTGGCTAGTAAGTTTTTTGGAGATGCATGTTTGCAATTTCGTGTTGTTGTACACATGCACACCAGGATATATGATGTATATATTTGAGCTTTTATACATGAAAGTATTTTGATGAGTATATTTTTATATGTTTTTTTGATTACAGCCCTGAAGAATTTCTGTCTAAGAACGAAACGCGTTGGCTGTGGCTTGTGACAGATTAAAATAGAAAAGAGATTCCTTTATTTTTTCAACACGAACTGAATATTTTGAATTGTATAAAAAATTGGGATAAGTGGTGCAGCGTTGATTTTGTTTTATTACAACACTCTACTCTGCAACACTGCACTCTCTGCCACTGATCTCTGCTCCACTCTTCTCTATGCTTCTGCACTCTACTCTGCACACCTCTACGCCACTTTAATCTACTGTGCCTTACTGCACTCTATAACACTGCACTTTACACCACTTGACTCTATGCCTCTCTACTCTACATCACATTACTCTATGCCAGTACACTCTACCCCACTCTACTATGCACCACAGCACCACTGTACTCTATGCCAATGCACTCTACACCAATGCACTCTACTCCGCACCCCTCTACTCTGTGCCAATGCATTGAAGGCCACTGCAGTCTACTCTGCACCACACAACTCTACAACACTCTACTGCACTCTCTGCCAATCCACTGTACGCCACTAAACTCTACGCCACTTTATCCTGCACCAATCCCCTCTAATCTATTCTGCACCACTGCACTCTATGCCACTCTACTCAACACCTCTGCAATCTACCCTGCACCACTCCACTCTACGACACTCCATTCTATGACACTCCACTTTACCACACTCCACCTTACCACACTCCACCTTACCACACTCCACTGTATGACACTCCACTGTACGACCCTCAACTGTACGACACTCTGATGCTCTGCTCTATTAAACTCTACTCCACTCTATGCCACCCAACTGTACAACACTCTACTCCACTCCATGCCACTCTACGACGCTCGACACAACTCCCTCTATGCCACTCTATGCCACTACACTCCATTCAACTCTACGGCACATTATTCCACTCTTCTCCCTCCATGACTCTCCACAACACTCTACACCATTCCATGACACTCCACCTAACTCGACTCTACGCCACTCCACACCACCCTTCGACCTCTATGCCACTCCATAACACCCCACTCTACTCCACTTTACAACACTCCACTTCCCTCACCTTTACCCCGTAACTTTTAGCCATGCTGAACAGCAGCCACGCTGGTGTACAACATGGCTAAAACATATTGGCAAAACCGAAAGCTCTTGCATAGGCTAGACCTATAGGCTTTTCCAATGCTTGTTTCCACTGCGTCTCCAATGGCGTCTAGAAGTTCGATATATCCCTCTTTCCTTCTCTGCTCGGCATTTACATTATTAACGCGCAGAATGGAGTGGTCGATCAGGGAGTGCTTTTGTAGCTGACTACTAGTCAGTCCGCCCCTACATTTGTGGTCTGAACCTTTCTAGGCATGGTGCTGTTCTACTTTAAGGACTCCTGGCACTAACTTGTCCTTTGTTTTGTAACTATATGCTTTGTCTGAGGTATATCTTATTTGCTGCCGCCTGAACGCTTATAGACCCGCCACAGTACTCTTCCAGTCTTACTCAGACTATGAGGCGGCAGTGGAGTGAGTGTCAGTTCGAGCTCAGCCTAATCTTTATAGTCGCGTCCCTTTCTTTTTGGGTCATCACATCTATGTCTCCTCATCAGTATGCGAGGAGCCGTCAAGTTTACGCAGGTTTTGGTGGATGTTGAATGGAATCATGATGTAGCTGTTCCTCTAGGGCACTCATTGGTGCTACTTTGATGATACTAAAGCACAGTCTGAGTCTGGTGCTCCATAATGCGCACTGGTACTCAGGTACGCTTGCAACACGCTTCAGACGTGAGATGTGTTCGGGGGGGCAAGTGTTGTGAATTCGCACTTGTATTGTCGCAGATGTCGCCAGCCATTTCAAGTCATCACAAGCTCTTGCAAGCCACAAATCCACAAAGGTATGATGGGTCAGCACATCAGAATACTTACCATGGCAGTAAAACACTGCGGAACCGTCTCAGGAGTGTGAAGCGCAAAAGAAATGCAACAATCAATACAAAACAATGCGGTTAAGAGAAAATACAGGCTCCATATTAGTGTTATTCCAACCACATAAGGGTCACATTTAGTCTGCATTGTATGAAACAGTACGATCTATTTTATCCGAAAGAACAAAAGGCCCATGACCTGATTAATAAAGGTAGGAGAGGGTGTTGATGTGACCATGTGTCACATGCTATCCTCCTCCATGTTCCTCACTTCACTTCCGCCTTAATATGGCCACAGAACTGGTTAGGGGCTGGCAATATCCTTGTAAAGCAGACGTTACTTTATTCCATATATTCTTACTCTTATAACCATTATTACTGGTCGTAGTATTATTGTGAGCAGCGTTCTTGCCATGCGTTCTATTAATACTTTAAAAAACAGATATAATTGTTTAATAATTCTATTACGTAAATGACGAGTAGTTGAGCGGGACTGTGGCTGGATCCCGAGCAGGGATGAGGCCTGTGGTGATATCGCAGGGGTGAGTGTTGGTAATGAAGCATCCTTCTCTCAACAGGCTAAATTGAATTCCAAGCACCATTACACAGGCTGTGTATACAAAACAGTGACCTTTCGCCCTCCGTGCTCAGGTCAGCGGCGCTGCTGAATGAAGCTGATGGTCCCAGAGTAAGAGTGAAACCGGGGAGGGCCTCTTAGGAAGGGAGCTGGGCCACCAGTAGCTAGACCAAAACAACCGGCCTTGGACGCCAGGCCGCTCCTCGGCTCCTGCTGCCTGCCGCGCAGATGGCGTTTAAGAGCAACACCAGTGTCAGTAGGAGAAAGTAGGCGGCAGGGACTTGTAAGAAACGCCCAGGGCGAACTGACATACACAGTGAGCCATCCACAACATATGGAGCTATATATTTTTAACATTTTGATTGTTTGTTCAAGAATGGCAGTGGTTCTGTGACCCTCACTTTCATATGTTTAACGTACAGCTGCTTTGAGGCAATTTGGGAAGAACTGTGCAATGCCAACGGGACTATTCAGGCTACTTCTGAGTGGCTACACATAATATTGCTTTATCCTGCACGTTTGCCGTGTTTGAGAGCAGTAATACTACCAAATGTAAGGCTACTCAATTGATCACCATTACTGGAATTCTAACTTGTGATCTGCAGTTTACAGCCCACACAAGCGGTGGTTGTTAACTCTCTGAACCATCTTGGCCACATGGTTTCCTTTAGAATATATAAGTCCCTCTTGTAACCTACCTCAGCCATAATCTGAAAAAAATAGAGAACATGGGGTGCCCTATCTAACTAGAGAAAAGTAGTGGTGACCTCATGGTGCAAGAGAGTAGTATACAACTTCTAGGAACTGAAGGATTGATGAAATATATAAAGTTATGTTTACAGTGTCTCTGTTACTCTCCTGCCCCAGGGGAGATCCCACCTCATCACAGGTGCCTCAGATTTTCCACCTACGGGATCACTAGGTGTGGGAACACTGGGTCCAATTTTACCTAAAGAAGTTGTTGAAAAGGAGCAGAAAAGAGGCCAACAGTCAGCCCAGAGTATCAATCAATGTGGTTTTTGACCTGGTAAAACCAAGCCCGCATGTTATTCCCAATTCTGCTCAACATCACTTGCAACTGTAGAAAGCCCTAAGTCTATTGATTCTAGCCTATTACTGACCTGTCCGCAGGGGCGGCTGGTGAACTTTGAAAGTGGCGGGGCACAGAATGTACCACATATTCAGTATGAACGTGAGTGTAGGCAACAAGCATACCCAGCTTGCCCTCTCTCGCCTATCAACTGGAAGGATCATGGAAACCTTTTTTAAAAATGGGCAAACGGTGCATTTTCTAGCACATGTTCCAGTGTAACAGGCCGATTTCTAGTTTTTGTCAAGAGACCCTGACCCTTCGGTGGTCACCAAGCACTGAGACATGGCAGAGTGCAAAGAGTAATAAGGGGAAAACATGGCGAAGAGAGGTCAGAGAGTAAGTTATGCAAAAAAAGAAGAGATCGGAGACAGGAAGAAAACAGCAGAGTGTGAGACATCAGTAAGAGAATGGCGAACTGGAGAGTGTCACAGAGAAGAAATTGAGGTGGAATACAGAAAACTGAAAGTAGGATGTAGTATATAGAAGTGAGGGCAGAATGTGTCACGTTAATAATAGTAGGACTCCAGGCAGGTAAGAAAGTTGGCAGTGGATAGAAGTGGCAGAAATTTGAGGGTTGGCGAATTGGGAGCCAAGGAGGAGACAAGTGGTGCATGGAGAAGAGGGTGAGAGGTATGAAGTCGGGGACAAGAGTACAGTAAGGGTAATAGTACATGGGTAAAGGAGAGAGGGCAGAGTGTCGTAGTAATAAGAGGGAGGACTAGAAGCTAGAAAGTGACAGAGCTTAAGGGGAGGAGGTGGTAAGATGGGAGGCACGGGGGAACGAGAGGAGCGACGAAACATGAAGTAGATTACAAAAGTTATTCTGCTGAAAAAAAGCATAGACAGTGAAAAGAGGTTAAGAGTGAAACAAATAGAGCGGAAGCACTGCGAGAAGTGTGGGAGAGGGCAAAGGGAGAAAGGAAAGCCAAGGGGAGAAGTTGTAGTGAGAAGGGGAGATACTGCCGTGTCTCTCCAAGTAATCAGTTTACACCACATTACAATCCAGAATCTGCCAACCCCACTGAGGCTTCTCCAGCACCATATCTGTTTATAGTTTCTTGTTTTGCTAGTCATTTTATATGAGAATCTTTTGATGCAATGCCTCTTATCTATATTTCCCCAAAAACAACTGTGAAAAATTTGGGTGGGAACAGCATCCGCAGCGTCAGCTGCACGTTTACCTTGGTCTTGTTCGAAAAATGTAACATAAGCAGACAATCCTAGAACCTGGTTTTATCGGCAGTATTGGGCTGACACGGGAAAAGTCTTCTCTTTTCCACGTTTGTCTTGTTTATCACGCAAGAAACATGCACCCCCCCACCTTTAAAAATACATCTGTGTCTTGCCCTGGATGTAAGCGAAACAGGGAAGATAGTACCATTTAGCTGTCCCCTGGGATCCGCTCAATGCAAATTATTTGACCTTGTAAGTAATCTGCAGCAAGCTTTCATTTTCTAGAAAGCATAAAAATAAATACCGATCATGATTTGACTTAGTTTAAATAAAGAGTTGGTGAAGAAGTACAACAGTGATCCATATGTAATTGTAGAAGAGTTTCTTTATTAAAGTAGTTCAGGATACATAGAAACGTCCCATCCATAAGGAGTCCAGCGAGCAACAGACTCGATTGAGTTCTGGTACAAACAGCACGCTAACATGTTCACATTATAAGAACCTACAAGGTTGCTACAGGATACCACACATCTTCCCCCAAACAAACATTTAAGATTGTATATTACAGACAAGGGGCCAACACCCTATAACAGAACAATACACTATATCATATAATAATAATAAACAAGAATAATTGTAAATCTGTGCACCAAATAACATAAAATCAAGATTCACTTTAGTCCATGGCATAATTGCGCAAAGCTTTAGGAGCTTTACATTTGCGTGTGCTTCTTTGCAAGGGTGACTGTAAATCTGAGCTTTCCGCAAGTGACTCTCTTGGTTTGTACCCCTGGGCGAATCACCACAATCCTACCAAGATTCCAGATGCGACTATCATCAAGTTTGACGGCATTCTGAAACAATTGTACTATCTTGAAAGCTGGAGAATACCTAGAAGCTAAAAAGTTCTGTGGGTATCTCACTCTCACACTGTCACCCACCTGTACATCAGTTTTTGAAGTAGAATGTCTTACGTCAAAATTGTTCTTCCACTTGATGACCTTTAAGTCTTGTGCAACTCTCCACGATTCTGCCCTAGAATCATCAACACTCTTCTCCTTATCTCTCATCCAAGACTGACACATAAGTGTGTTGGGCCTTCTGCCCCTGAACAATTCAAAGGGCATTTTCCCTGTGACCGAGTGAGGTGTCAGTCGATATACCTTCACCCTCTCCAAAATCTCAATTTTCCAATCCTTGCACTGAGACTTTGCAATTTGGATAGATTCCTTTAGCACTCTATTGAATCTCTCCACCACGCCAATAGTCTCAGGATAATAAAGAGAGCAACGCTTGTGTTTGATCCCTCTCTTCAGCAAAAATTCTTCCATCTCTTTTAAGACCAGTTGAACACTGTTGTCCATTAACAAGCACTCAAGTAGTCTCTCTCTGCTGAAAACACCATCTATAATCTTTATGACATCCTTTGTCTCGATGCTCTGTGTAACCTGCATCTCCGGCCACCTAGAGAACATATCCATCAAAACAATAACGTATGACTGACTTGTTCTGCAGGTGAACGGCCCCATTATGTCTAGTGCCACTTCCTGTCAACTCCTTTTGGGAACTTCTCTTATTACCATAGGTTGCACTCTGGTCTTGCACACTTCATCACACACATGGCATTCCATGCAATCTCTCACCACATGCTCTACTTGGACATCTATACCCAGCCACCTGAAATGTAACCTGATTCTCTCCTAGGTTTTCGATATACCTTGGTGACCTTGGTGTCCTAACTGGATTATTTTCGTTCTGACTGATACTGGGGAATGAGCTTAGTACCTCTCCGAAGCATGCCCCCACTCACAGACAACTCATTCCACACATTACAGTATTTGCGAAGTACGTCATTTACGTCTTTTACCCCACAGTCACCATTTTACAAACGTCACAAATTTCGACATCAGACTTCATTAAAGTCCTCCATTCATCTTCACTGACAGCCTCCTCCGTGACTTCACAGACCTTATAGTTATCATCAGCTCACGACTTCTCATGGTCATTGATCCCGGTACCAGACTGGCCAGTAACCAGGCGAGAAACAAAAAAAAACTCACTGCAGTGGATACCAAGTTCATAGCCTTCTTTCATCCAGTTCATCCATCTGTAACGTGTAGCAGAATTGGTTGCTGTCCAATTTGCCTGAAACACAGATCGCCAAGTCACGCCGCGTTTCACTGTGCCGAAAGAAGCAATGCATGCACACAAGTCGGACATTGTCAGGAGAACCAGGAAATAGGTTGTGCCTGACTTCAAGATTTGCTGTGCCGTGACTAACGTAGGACGCGACATCCAGCGTCAGACGCTCTTCTTTTTGGAGTAAACACAGAGTTCGGACGTGCGTGCGCTGCTGGGTCCTTGTGATGCGGCGATAAACGCTCTTGACTGCATGCACTCGCGGCCCACAGTAAGTAGTGTTAAATCTAAACAGGAGCCCAAACAAACATGTTCTTCCAGAATTACAGAGCAAAGCACTCTGGGCCTCATAAATACGAAGACATGTACCTTGTAAGGACACGTAGCTCTAAGTATATATTGGGATGTTTCATAAAGTCCGTAACAGCTTCTTCTCTCTACAAGTGTAAGATGGGGGTCCTTGTTCAAAATCCTCCAGCTCGTCGCCAGTGTGAAGAAGCACAAAGGTGATCCATATGTAATTGTAGAAGAGTTTCTTTATTAGAGTAGTTCAGGATAGTTCAGGATAAATAGAAACGTCCCATCCATTAGGAGTCCATCGAGCAACTGACGCGATGGAGTTCTGGTAAGAACAGCACTCTAACATGTTAACATTATAAGAATCTACAAGGTTGCTACAGGATACCACAGGATTTTCCTTCAGTGAAGCACCAAGAGAGCTGCGGACCACATTGATGACGCACACAAAAACAGGAACTGATGTCAGGTCACAGATTGGAGCTTATTATATGCTGGTGTCATCAAGTCTGGTGGGCTTAGTCATGGTTGAAGCCACATTGTGCAAACTGGATGTCCAGGAGTGGTACTGCTAATAAAAACGTTTTTCGAAGCAGTTGGGCACAAGTGGGTATTCCTAAATTGAGGAATTGGAATAAAGATGTATCCATCAGAAAAAGGTTTATCCGGACCTCTTGGCCACATAGGATGAAGCATCAAGAGTACTGTGATTGCTAAATGCTCACATAACTATCCTACAGATATCTCCAAATGGAAACAGCTGTGGAGAATGCCACTGACTGTGCCTTGACCGTTAGGCATGGCGCTGTTTTAACCATAAGAAGACAGATCAGGAGTACAACCTTTTCTATAGCAAGAGCAACTCCTGCTACTTCTGATCAAAGAAAATCATCCAGAGCAACTAAAACGCTTAACAGTGATGCAATAGTGACCACATCAGTCAAGATTACATTAGTGGCCACCCCATGCAGGCTGCGTAGTAGTATCCAGGCAGGAGTTACCAAAAGTTTTACAAATATGAAATGTCTCTAAATGAATAACTGAATCCCAGTCACAGCAGCAGGTGCCATTTGGCACCACAAGATTACCTTTACATTTAGGTCTCCCAGGCCTAGCATTCGTTGCCATTCTATATGCCTTACACATTCTGGGCATGAAATTATTTTGTCCCCAACAACATCAGTTTATGAGTTTTTGAAAATCTGCACATTTCACTATCAAAAACAGGCTTTTTACTTATGGGGAACCTGTTTAATTAAAAAAACACACTGTATCTGCCCAAAATACCGGTTTTCATTCATGCTAAATATGCATGTGGCACCCAAACAACAGTTTAATTTTCATCAAGGACTCACACATGCAACTGTCTCAGATGGACAAAATCTGCTCGTATGCCCCAGAGCTGCCATCACATGGCGGGTGGTCATGATTATGTCAGGCATGTATGGTACATGCTAGAATGGCCTGCATAAGGAGTAAGGGAAGAGATTGTGAAATGTACTCCCCATACTGCAACACTTTCCCAGGTGTCAATGTAATTTGTGCAGGCAGACACAAAATCAAATTAGTAACTCTTTGGATTTGATTCTACAGACCACATGGAAACAAAGAGCGCTCACTACTTGTAATAATACTACGGAGGTAAGTATATTGAAGCACTTGCTGTTGTCAAATGTTATATGTCGGAATGACAACTACACAAGTGAAAATCAGGATATAAGAACTTCGAGTGCAATAAGACGGTGGATCTTGATGGCCACATTGGTAATCTATTTTAAAGAGAAAAGCCATACTGCAGACTGTTTTAATAGATAGTGGTACAAAAGGTGAAATATGCAAGAACCCCACCTCTGATTAGAACAAATGATTTTTAGATTACATACCGATTTGGAGGTATGAAATGATTCAGATGAATTGTTGAGCTTGGTACCATATCTATGAAAAATGAAAGTGACTCACTTTTCATGCCTCACCTTTAACGCGGGTATTTAACGAGTGCACCCCATTTCTAAACCCGTGTTTATGAATTCTTATTCAAAGTACGGTGATTTAATATACTGTTTCTCCACCACATGGTAGTGCACCCTCGATTGTCAAATGAAACATTTGTAGCAGCTTTTTTATTTTTAAATTACAGCATACATGGATGGTGTGAAATAAATACATTGTCACTGCTCAAACATAGGGTTTGTTGACAAAATATTTGGCCTTAGCTTTGCATGGTAGAGGATTAATATGATAGTATGATACAAATGAGGTTAGCCATCAGGATTCATATTTAGCAAACATGCTGGCTGCAGCGTGCACCGCGTTAATAATGATGTAACGATGGAACGCCTACACATTTCTATCAGCGTAGAAAGGTTTTTTTCTCCATCTCCGAACATGAAAATGGTAAGTAGCTGGAAAGAAGACAATAGGAAACAGGACACACAGCTTTGCTGATGGTGCGTAATGACGGAAGAAGGGTGCGCTGACGTAACAGCACCATACAAGGTCGTTACTTGCGTTATACAAACAGGTGACAGGAAACAGGACCCAACGCTTTGTTGATGCTGCGTTATGACAAAAGAAGGATGCGCCGACGTAGCAAGTAAAACTTGCTTTTTCAAGTGTACCTTTCAGGCACTTATATGTTCATAGCAGAAGATATAATTCAGCATCTTGACACCCCCATCACCCTCCTCCCTGGCCTGCGTGATAGAAGGTATATAACTTCTGGGGTAATTTATGGCTATAGATAAGCCTTGAACTATGTGCTTCTGGCCGGTTTATTGATATTTTACGAGTTCGTCATCAAAAACGGCTGTGAATGGCATTCATGGGTTCTTAAGTCACTGCCTACCAACCGAAGCCCAATTGGGAATGTCTGCGTATGTTTTTTCAACATGTATTTATATACCAAATATGGTTATTAAAAAAAGTCATGTTAGCATATATTTGAAAACACAAGAACAGTAAAGATTCAGCAAATTAGACTAAGGTGATTTAATTAGTTGATAAAATCATGTTTTCAATTTTACTATAACATCGAAATGTGTTGTCTCTGCCCTCTGATGTTGTCAATAATGTTTTTGTATTTTTAGCTAAAATAAAAATGTGTCTTCACTTTGACTGTCGGTGACAAATTCTTTGTATTACAACTACTCTCAAAGTGCTGGTGCCTGATCTTTGAGGGCACTGTGTATGTATGTGGTATATATGCGTTTCCCAGACAGTCGAAACAATATTTGAAATATACCTTGCACAAACGCCTGCAAACGTATTTGAATATAATTGAAATTCAGGCAAAGAGCAACTGTGAGTGAGCAGGCAAGGCAATAGAAGTTTTACTAATTTTCTTAATTTACTTTTACCAAAAACCATCTGAAAATCATTATCTCCGAGCCTTAAACCATGGTGGGGTGTAGAAAGAGACAGCGGCTGATGAAAGACGGTGAATTAAACCATTGTGTCTTGAACCGGTTGCTGGGTAGCAATTTGCATATTATCAGGGGTGGCTCCTCCACTAGGGCGGAGGAGCGTCGCCCCACTGCTTTCTCGCAGTGCGATATGTAGAAACATAAAATGGTAATAACAACCATTTTATGTTTCTGCTTCTCACACTGCGAGAAAGCAGAAGGGTTTGGTTGCGGGTGGGCGGGCTGCTCTTCAAGCAGGGCTGGGCAGGGGAGTCGTGGTGTGCCCAGTCCTGAGTGCGCATGACTTGTTTGGTCAGCCCTCTGGGGTCGACCAAACCAGTCATGGGCACTCTGCCCTTCTCCATGCAGGCTGCAATGCAGCCTTCATGGAGAACATGACCGGGCCATTAGCCCCTGGCTGGGCGGCGTCCCGACCAATCACAATGCTGCTTGCAGCGTTGTGATTGGCTTAGGGGTGGGAGCCTGGCTGCCTGCTTCCTGTTCCTGCCTGAGGCAGGAGAGGAGCAGAGACGACACGGGGCCCGGCAGGAAGGTAAGTTTTAATTTTTTTAAATTATTAAATTAACCCCCCCCCCGCTTCCCGCGAGACACCAGTGTCCCCACCCGCGAGTCAAGCCGGCCGCGACTGCATATTATTATTCATAAATGAGGAATCATTCGTTTCTCTAGTTACTGCAGTAAATAATTGCCACTGCTGCTTTGATTCAATATAGTTATTGGAACTGTATAGCACAAAAAGAAACGACTGACATTGATGCTGAAATGCTTTCTACTTCATGCTGCACTAGGGTTCCTGGCATAAATCTCAAAAACGACAACAACGAATATGAAGTTTAGTATCTCATTCCAGGAAGTGATAGAAAATGTGTAGTTTTGTAAATAAATATTTTACACATTTTAAAATTTTGCTAGGTGCAAAAAAAGGCTAAGAAGCACTCACCACTAGCCTCTTTCCAGAGCCAAGTTTTTGTTGCTCTACCTCCCGCCGCGTATCAGCATCCGCAGCAACAGCCAGGACTTGGTACCTGTTAAATAAAACCAGCTAGTGAGAAATTCATGGTGCACATGTATTTACACCCTGCGTACCATCTTCTTCGATATACCACAACTCCGTTAAATAGGGAGAGAACATGTATCACCAAATTCAATGGAAGACGCAGAGAAGGCAATTGAGTGACTGTGTCTGTCTTTAAATTCTGTGACGCAACTACCCGAAAACTACCAAATGAGATATCATTTTTGTTTTTTAAAGGTATATGGGAGAAGTGGTTATGTACTGTTTTATTACATTTATATTTTATATAGAGCGTCTGCTTCTTCTCGCACTATACCTCTTCCAGTAGCAACACAATCACTTCCTTCTGCTTTTCCTATCATATCTAATAAGAGAACACCCAAATCTTTCTTTAATTTTCTGCTTCCACTCTCAACCTCCTGACACAGATCTCCAACTGCCTAATAGCGATGAACCACTAGAAGGCGGTCTGCTGTCTTATGCTGAATTTTTCAAACATAGACAATCATTTTCTTGCCATTTCTGCACTGGCCACCCCTTCCCTTAGCAGCCATTTCCCCCAGGACACCTCAACACCTTGAGCAGAAACCTTCCTTGCACATGGAAACATTCATTCTCATCAGCCACACTTATCTGTGAATACACAACACATGGCGCCAGATGTATGAAATTCTTATTTTGCATTTCCCAAATAGCGATTCCATAGGAATGCAAATGCAAAATGGTATGTACAAAATTTGCGATTTTCTAATAGCTATTAGGAATCGCTATTAGGAAATCGCAAACAGGAAATGCTATTGCATTCCCTCTTATGGGCCAAACAGGAAATGGTTTGCATTTCCTAAATTGCAATTTCCTAATCAGAAATAGCAATTTAGGAAATTCAAACCCACTGGGCTTAAGGCCCCCCTGGAGGCACCCCAAAATTTGTAGTGCGCATATGCCCTAGGGGAATATTTGCACTTCATGTCACATTAAAAATTGTATTTTTAAATACATTTTTTAATTTTGCACATGATTTTATCAACTCTGAGTCGATGGTAATAGCATTTCCTAAATGCCCAAATTGCATTTAGAAAATGCTCTGTACATTTGCTTTAAGAATCGCAAATACGTAATCCCTATTTGCGTTTCCTAAATTGTGGGCGCAATTTGCGGTTTCTACCGTGTAGAAATCGCAAATTGCAACCGTTTTTTGCCCTTTGTACAAATTAAAAGGCTGTTTTGCATTTCTTAACTGGCCAAAATTGCGATTTGACCTGTTAAGAAATGCCAAAAGCTTTTGTACATCTGGCCCATAGGCTCTAGAATTTCTTTCCATACACCCAAAACTCGACTCTCCTGTAACGCTCCACCAGGAGCTCTAATCCTATATTCTTTTCCCCTTTAGATCCATTTCTAAATAGTGCTATAAGGACTTTCTACAATCTACACAGAGATCACTCCTACCACACAGTATTGTCACAAAGCCACATGGTGGTCAGCTAAAAAGAGGGCTCTACACAAGTTACTAATCCTGGAACTTCAGATCATAAGTAGTTTCTCCCAGAACTACCTCTGTGAAGCCCTTGAGAAATTGCTTTTTTTTTGCCAACCTATGCTTGACAACAAAAACTTCTTAGCAACTTCCAAACCTTCTAAAGAAAAAAAAAAAAGAAAAAAAAAAAAAAACCTTCTAAACCTTCAGGTGCTGCATGGAGATGCCGTTGTTTCAGTTACGGTGGCCGATACACTGGAACCCTTTTGCAGTGGGAATTTGATCAGTCTAAAGCTTTCTCAAGGAGAACCTCGTTCAACAGTAACAGTTTTAACAAATCCCATCCTAGCCCTAATCTAATACTGCAAGTCTGTATCTAGGTATATATGATACATTTGTGTATTATCCTGCCATTTTTTAACACTCACCATCCACCCAATCCCATTGTTTCTACGTACCTCACCCAAAACGGCTCATGCCAACATGTAATTCGTGACACTATTACTTTGTATAGTGTTTCTTGTTGAAATTGTTTACGTGCCAATAAATAAGAAAATACAAATATTTGCAATAAAAGATTACATTTCAAAAAACCACTAGAGACAGTTTCTCGTCCACACAGAACATCACTCAAGCATAACTAGAAGGCTTGATTTATGAGTTGCTTTCCCTAAAACATGCAATAGAGAACCTCTCCCCCCCTCAACAAAAGTAAGGCAGTTGTAAACTACTCTAGTTTGGATCGGTCATATTTGTGAGTTGTTACGTTCTCTTTAGATTGTACAGAGTAAAAAAACATTTTTTCTGAACCATATCACACGAACCCAATGAACATAGCAAAAATATTAGTATTAAATGAGCTTTCACTATGAGGCATTGTGACCATATTTAATCTGCCACAACGTTAATAATGATTTAGTTAACAGATGGGCGGCCAGGGAAGGAACAAATGAGTTTCCGAAAGATCGATTTTATCGTTTACGAAATGCCGCACATAGCCACTATAAGCCATATGTGTAATGTTCTCCATACAAAAGTAAAAGACTGTCACTGTAGAATGACTGATACATTTCAAATTTGCTAAAGTCATCAATAAAGTTTGTTAAAAAAAAAAGAGTTTCCGAAAGACCAGTAACAACAGGTCAGAAGACAGCTGAAGTTGAACAACCCGGTTTCAGGTTTGTTAGCAGAAACAGCTAAAATGTTAGCATTTTTACCCTCACAGTGTCCGATCCAAAAGATCCTTGCGTAAAATAAAAAGAGAGAGACTGGGCCTTATGAGACCAGTATTCAAGGCAGTGCAATGTAATAGACTTGAAATCAATATAGATGAGTGGGTAACAATTGACTCTGTGGTGGATCATTTCATAATAAATAGTCACCGCCCCTGGGAACACAATGCCTCAAGTCCTTTAGGGAACCCAAGCGCCACAGTCAGTAAGACTTAGGGCCTGTTTTGTAGGTTGACAGACGTAACACTCCTGTCACGGTGGTGGAGGACATTTCGTCTGCCACACTGGCTGGCTACCATCCATCAGATTCAGAGATCACCACCTGCCCAGCAGTCATCTCTGTGCATTGAAAAGAATTGCCGAAAAAATGTTTGGTGGACTGCTGTTAACCAAACTTTATTTATTTATTAAGCAAACTTCCAAAGTGGGATTTTATTTCTGAAAAACAAAAATCTATTGAGCCTCGCACCGTGGACATTTTCTCCCAAGGCACGGGGGTTATTATTTATGTTCTGTCTCTCACCACCAGATATTTCCTGGCACGGAGAGAAAGGAAAAAAATACATTATAACATCCACTCAAGATGTAGCAGACAGTGTAATCTCCTTCTTCTGACGGGCCCCACTTTCTCAAGCCATTGGAGAAAGTTAAGGTCAGCCCATGTCCACATTAGGGAGTGAGCTTGGTTTGGCATACAGAGTACCCTGTCCATCAAACTCCACGTCAGGCCTTTAGCTAGGATCTAATAGCCACCTAATCTACACCAGGTTGACACCTCAGAGCCACCCAAGAAAACCTGCTTCCTAACAGACCAACGTAACTTGATTGTTGGCAAGGGAAAGGGAGTTTACCAAGCAAGAAGAAATAGAGGAGGGAACCCTTTTCAGATGTTCTTGGACATAACTGCTTCCATTGTGTTGAAGAAAAAAGAGAACCGGGTACATGTCAGCATGCACTGAGCATCTTATGAATATATATATTTATATATATATATTTGTGTGTGTGTGTGTGTGTGTGTGTGTGTATATATATATATATATATATATATATATATATATATATATATAGAGAGAGAGAGAGAGAGAGAGAGAGAGAGAGAGATAGATATCTAGATAGATAGATTCACTGGAAAAAAAACAAAGGTTACAGGGATGTTAAAGTTTGGAAGTAGAATTTAAAAAACTCAGAAATTAACTGAAAAATCCAAAGGTTACAGGAACGCTATGGTTAGGCATACATTTGACTTGTGCAAAACCAGAGAAATTCAGCAGTTATAGTTACCTGAGCTAACTATAACTTACACCCTGCAATGCACTGCTTATGACCTCACATATTACATCACTCATGACATGGTCAGTGATATCAACCATCTTTGCTGTAATA
The DNA here is from genome assembly GCF_964204655.1 of Triturus cristatus. NCBI lineage: Eukaryota > Metazoa > Chordata > Amphibia > Caudata > Salamandridae > Triturus > Triturus cristatus. Next base: position 498,635,871 of record NC_140588.1, read on the forward strand.
CCGATAAAACAGAAATCCTTCCTATTGGTAAAAATAATTTGTTCCAACCCAAAGACTGGTGGCCAGATGATACTGTAGCCCCTCCTTCAACTGTTGAGGTCGCAAAAAATCTGGGAGTATTGTTTGACTCTTCCCTTTCATTTAAACCCCATGTCTCAAAATTAACAGGGACTTGTTTCGGCTTTATTAAAACATTGAAAAAATTCTTCAATCTCATCCCGCTTGCAGCTAGGAAAACGGTAACTGCAGCTCTTATATTATCACGGTTAGACTACTGTAATAGCCTCCTTGCAGGGATGAATAAGGTTTCCCTGAGGAAACTCCAAGTAGTTCAGCATGCAGCGGCCAGATTGGTCCTAGGGCTTCCTCGTAGAGCGTCTGCCTCTGCCGCATTGAGGACCCTACACTGGCTCCCGATTCATAAAATAATCTTGTTCAAATTGCTGTTGACAACCTTCAGAGCATCTCGCGGTTTGGGCCCTGCTTATCTCTCCACTAGATTTAGATCATATACGACAACAAGGATACTCAGATCTAGCTCTGCAAATTTACTTGCAATAGCTAGGTTTAAATTGTCAACTAAAGGAGAGAAATCAGCCACGGTCTTGGGCGCAAAAGCGTGGAATAGCTTGCCAAAGGAACTGAGAGCGATCCAACGGGAAGACCTGTTTAGAAGAGCCCATAAGACTTGGATCTTCGGCTTAACAGATCTCTGCTCTCTGGCCATGATTTAGCCTATACTGTTACAGTCGGTTCTACTTATCTGCAGCGCCAGGAGACTCCGTCAGGAGTGACAGTTGCGCTATATAAACTTCACTTTTCATTTCATCACTGAGACATCTCAAATGCCAACACTGTTTGACTTACTTGTAGCTCTCAACTTGTCTGCAAGATGAGACCGTAATAAACGAATCTGTCCTTGAGTTGTAACTTAGAGGACCAGGTAGAAGAAACCCAGGGAGAAATCGCCCAAAAGCATAGCCTTCTTGTTCGAAGAACATAAGCATTCCATCCATGGACTGGATACAAATGAAATCTCGACCTGGGGATAAGCAAATTGAGAAAATTATGTAATTTGTTGTTCAAAACCTGGCAAAATTTCAAACGCTTAAAGGCAAATAAAATGCAAATAACATTTTGGGAATTAAGAGATGAAAAATATTTTGTTCCCACAATTTTTAGACTTTTAAAAAATACTTTTTTTTAAAAAAAAGGGCCATAAATTATACAACAATAACAGTGTAATGTGAACATGTGCAGGGACAAGGGAATGTAGCAAAATGGGCCGGTCACTGTTATTGCTTTATCCGTTGTTTCATCAGTTCATAGGCCCAATATGACGGAGCTAGAAGAGCTCCTGCAGAGCATCATAACTGGTTCCTATGCACGCAAATATGTCTATCTGTACCTCTGCATAATGTGCAACGATGACTGAAAGGCAAATGATGTAATAGCTTTCTCAATGGGAAACTGTTAAGGTATAATAGATATACATGCTACGAACGGTATAACTGATACTAAGGTCTGTGCGGCAGTAGTGGATAGCAGTTATGCATGCACCATCCAATATGCATTTATTGTTGCATAAAGCATTACATACAATTGTCACCTTTCATGAAACTGTATAAAATCAATCAAACAGATTTAAACAAAACAAAAAAAATATACAACCTTAAGCCACCAATAGGTGGAATACGACCGTGCTGCCCTAAATGGTATGGATCCACATATCACATTAGACCTTAGATACCCACGAAAATCCCAATTGTCCCAAAAATATACAAAATCCCTGGATGCAGAGACATGTTTCTGCATTGCAGTGATTTGTGTCTAAAGCTGGGTGCACTATTCAGTCAGACGTCTACAAACACACACACACAAATAACCTAATTTAAGAATGCAAAACCACTTTTCCAAAAACTTGATTTCAGATTCATAAATGGTATGCTTTGCTGATGCCTAAAAGAGAGTTGTCATTTTGTTATAATTCAATATATATTCTTCCAATTGCTTATCTACACATCCCTAGAAAATGATGAGCTACCCGTTAACCATCCCTTAATGTAAGAAATCACAACAGAAGCCCACAAAGTACCGCTATCAGAAATTACTTTGTAAACGTTTAGCTAAGCATTCACTCCTCACATTTTCATTGATTGACTGTGTAGATAATAAGCAATAAGGTATTTTAGACCATTAGAATGTAGAGCGCTCCATTGAAAACAATGGAGTGCTCTGGGCTTCTAATGGCCCATAGAAGCCAGAGGCATCAACATTCCAGTGTTTAACAAAGGCCTCACGGAATCCGAGGGGATTTCAACCCCCTCGGGCTCCGTGAGGCCTTTGTTTTACAAATTACAACATTCTGCCCTCTAGGGCAAGTGCAACGCTGGAGCTGGCCTTTAATGGCCGGTAAAAGCTATGTTAATGTACATCTCAGAGAGGAAGTTTCTAGCATAATATCACTTGCCAGAAGAAGATAACCTTTCAAGAGTTAGTGGCAAGGTCCAGCCGCTGCCCCAGTCAGACAAGAGGAGTGCATTTGACATCAATGTCACATGCAAGATGTAGAGCATAAAACAGTGTATGTATGTATTCATGAACCCAACCATAGGGTGCACCAGTTGGAATCCCTGATGAGGGGATCGCGCCCTCTCTGAGGTCTGAGGAACTGGACTGACAGAAAACCAGCCAGACAGCAAGCAATCTAGGAGTAAGTTTGACATTAAACATCTCTTTCAAGTCTCCAGTCACGGAGTTAGCTCTAAAGCATCCAACCGACCACAGATGCTAGACAAGATTCTGTTCCTAATGTGTTTCAGATACAAAGCAGGCTTGGTACACATGTTGTTGCTGTCAAAATTGGATTATTACAATGCTTGGCACATCAGCATGTCTGGAAGAAATCGAGAACAAACTACAGCATCAAGTAGTTTGCATCGTTATATCGACCTGGAGCACTGACTTGCTGTGGGTTTTTCGGAGCAGTGAGGAGAAGAACAATTTCAAAGCAAAATCATGTTTGGATGACTTGCTGGTCTCAAAATGACCGAGTGGAGTGTAAGGCAGAGCACTCACGGACTGACCCGGCGTCTAGGAACTGTTGCTTCTTGTCCAACAGCTCTTAGTGAATCTAAAATGTGCATTTATTGGTCATGGCTGCTTCACCAATACAGGCCACTAAGAGGGCATAACTTTATCGTACTATTGCTGCTTTGTGTTTCATAGATTTAAGCAGTGGAGAAATATTTCAAGTGTAACATGGCAGTAAAGAGGCGATCACGCTGTTAAACGGGCCCTAGAACGACCCATAAGGTTATAAACAAGAGTAGAAAAAATAGCAAGTTCAGGGATAATTGTTCTTTCCCAGAATCCACTGCCTTGTATGGGTGATGTATTGCCCACCTAGCTGCCCTTAATAAATGAAACACCAACTACACCAACAATACTTTCAAAATAAAAAATGTGGGCATTGTAGTGCAGGTGACAGGTTTACTTTTGAAAAAAATACCACGAGTAACGATAAAATAGATGGGTCTGATTCACAAACATTTTACTATTGGTAAGTGTGAAAATATATATATCAATCAGTTCAATCGTATCCCTGGCAGGGCTGCCTCCACGTAGCCTCTGTTCAGATAATACAAACACGGACCAACTTCTCAGTGCAAAGATTTTAATCGCTATCTAGATAGATAGATATAGTTCCAAATGTGTTTAGGGTTTATTTTCTGCTCTGCAATACACTGAGATATACCCATCCCAGTGTATTGCAGTGTAGACAATAGAGCCTAACCACAATTGGGCCTGAACTTCTGCATTCCCAGAACTTTAACTATATATCTGTGTGTTCTCAAACTGTCCACTTTATCTGTGACTTAATTTATGCCTGTTATCTACTATCTGAATGATTGGGGACACTTGACTGTTTTGTTCTAGAAGCCACTAATTGTGCGAGCACACACACACACACAAACACCTACCCACCCACCCCAGTTCAAGTTCAGGACAACTTTCCATTGAAAAGGACCTTTTTGATTTGCCTTTAACTCTAGACCCCATAGAAAAATCTGGACAAAATTTGCCACTTGCTTATCAAATGCAACTCGAATTCCAGTATTTTAGGTTTTCACAAAATTCACACATTTTTAATATAATAAAAGGTAGGTCAATCAAGGTTACGGTTAAGTGAAGACCCTGTTGCCCCAACAAGGTGGACTCTGAGGCCAACCCAAAGGCTGTGGGATGTGCCAGGTAAATGCAGTAAATCATTACAAAACACTGAAATTCGCAAAAAAAAAAAAATGCTAACCCCAAAACAATGCAAATTGGACATATGGTATGGAGCACACATCAGTTTCGCTATTGGTAAATAGTCTTTTTTTATTTAACGCATGTCTACTACAAAGGGGTGTATTGTGCATGGCATGGGCTATGAGTTATGATGTGTGTGCGTTGTCCGTTACATACCATAACTGCTTTCATTGGGTTTCTTTAGGTTTTGAGTTCACTGAACCATAACTTGCCTTTAACTGAGTTTTTTCAGTGAATACGTGTGTACGCCCTATAGTTCTCGCTCATAATTCAACAACAAATAATTAGAAATTACTTGTTTAGAGAAAACATATTTGTGTTTATTATTTTAAAAAGCGATTCTTTGACAACACATAAGTAAATGACTCAAGAAGTCAGCACACTTTTTTCAGCTTTAGACAAAATACACCACAAAGTTTGCACATTTTGGAGCACAACTTAGAGGAGCAAGTGTACTAAATATATCACAAATGGAAATACCCAGTTATATCTTTACAAGACATACGCCAGTGCACGGGAACAGCATGGTAAACAGTACTGTTTATGATTATGCAGCGACATCTAGTGGTAGAAAGTAGCATTTATATAATTCATCATATAAATATTGGATTGAAAACTGGTTGGCTCCTGCGTTTGCAGTAAATGTTCCAAACTCAAGTATGCGTTTATACTCAATACTATGAATGTAGACGCTACTTTTTATGGATCATAGGATACTTTTATTAGCTATCAAAGACTTGTGATGGCCACTTGCACTGATCATGCACTTTGAGTCCTGCTATTTGTGCACTGATTTTAAGCAATTTGTATTCTAAGCATAGAACTGTGGCTCAACCGCAGTGCAGAGTATGCAGCAACTTGTGAGAAAAGTGAAAGTTTCTGGGATGTTTTTTTTGCATAGTAAATCACCCCTGTCGTGTTCTCACTAGCTCTGGAGAACAAAAACGGCCACGCCACAAACGGAGCTCTGTAACACACGTCTTTATTCTTCAGCATGCAACCGTTAACTGAATGCATTACGTCCAACTTTATTGACCATACCCAGTACCTCCTAACTGATTATGTAACTTTGTAAGGAGTCTGCAGAGGACCACAAGGGTCCTACTGCACATGATCACATGACACTACATCTCCCCCTTTGTTAAATAAAAAGTACGGACAACATATATACATTAGAGTTCCGCAATGAGTCATCGAGGTGCTCGCACCAATATTCCACATCGAGTTATGCGAGGTGAAGGAGTTGCCCTGCCAGCTGGCATCGTGGATGTAGACTCAGATGCTTGACTTGGGCACTCAGATGGACTTGTCTCACTCGTGATGTCTAAAGGCAATAAACATCGAGGCAGATGCTTGAAATGTGACATGTCTCTCATAATGGACTCTCCAGGACATTGATCAGTCACAATATCAGTAGTTATAAGTATTTATTGTCTGATTAATACAAATTATCAGAAAATGATGTTTTACAATACACATATAAAAACAAATTACAAACCTAAATACATAAGGTAACTCCAATGGTCATGAGAGTTAATTTATCCTAAAAAGAATCAAAACAGGATCCATAAAAAGGACCAAATAATGAAAACAGGGAGCACGACTATTCATAAATTCCCTATTCAGAGACAATCAGTTACATTAAAATGATTGCCACTGGTGGAAGACTGAACAAACGTTAAACTGCAGCGTGCTTATTTGGTCAGTGTAAGATACCACAAAATTACTTTTTGCAATGTTTCAAAGTGTCACGTGCTTAGGGACAAATAGTCTACTTAATCTTGGGTCAACAACAAGACACAAATTGGCATTTTGCAGTACTTATGAAATAACATACAAGATAAACTTAAAACTACAACATTATACATATGAATACATTAAACATAATGAAAAGGTGCCATGTGCCTTGGTACAATATGGAGCTGTAAATATCCTATCATATAATTTGTTCAGGCTGTAGCCAAGAAAATGTCAAGTGCTTAAACCTGTATGTAGAAAAGAAGTTTAAGTCACATTGTAAGACAATAATCACTCAATGTTATAAAAAACAGAAGAATTAACAGTGTTTAAACTGCTAATGGAAGCATTCTTTCTGCGATGATCAAAAACTTTATAAACTGGCAGGATAACGAGATTGAAGCACCAGATAAACACAGAATAAGAGCCTAACTGGTGGATCTCACCCATACATTAAGAAAAGAGGGTTTCAAAAGAATAAAGCATGCATTAAGTAGGTTTGGGCAAACACAAACAATGTGCAATAAAGTTTTGTGTGAAAGTCCACATAGTCAACAATCATTAGTTGTCCTTTGTGAATCCATTACGGAGTGCTGTCTTTAGTGGGATACCGGCCAAGTCGTACTTTTAGATAAACCATATGTCCTTTACTTGTCACGACTCTCAATGGATCAGCATCAAACCAAGCGTCAGTCTTGCGATACCATTTTTATTTGACTAGGACCAAGTCTCCTTTTCGGAAAACCGTGTCCCAAGAGCATCTGCACTCTTCTGCGTAGGTCTTCATTTTGCTTTTGTGAGATGTGTCAGAGACACGAATCTCATCAGTGTCTATTACTCGCCTCATTGTCCATTGCGGTAGATTTTCCCAATGGCTACCCCAAACAGCAAGGTGGTACTTTCACATGTTGTAGAATGGGGAGTTGACTGATAGGCACGAAGGGCTGGACATAAGACTGACTTGAGATTGATTACTTCTAGCTTAGCGCGCTGAATCACTTTCTTCAGGGTGCCCATAAATCGTTCAACGACGCAATTTGCCTGTGGCCAGAGAGGTGTGCTTTTCTAATGCTTGACATTCAAGCGACCAAGAAAGTCCTTAAACTCTCTGCAATTGAAAGGTGGAGCGTTGTCAGATTTAAGAATGGAGGGAACACCCCACGCTGCAAAGATATCATCCATCCTCTCGATGACCTTGTCATGGGTGGATGTTGATAAATCTTACACTTAGGGAAAACATGAGTACTCATCAATAACTACCATGAGATGATGTCCATTGTTTACAGGTCCAAAGGAATCAACTGCAATTTTCTCCCACGCTTGTTTTGCAAGGTCAGACATATTAAGTGGATGCTGTGTTGTCTTGGGAGGTAAGCAGTTACACAGGTGACATGCTTTCAGTTGCTTCTCAACTCGTTCAAGGCAAGGAAACCACACTCGGCACCTGAGGGCTCTCGTAGTGGATACAATGCCATGATATCCTTTCTGTGCCAGATTAATGACTTGTTGCTTCAAGCTCTCGGGTATGACAATTCTTGAACATCTTAGTACAATACCTCTTCAGTGTCGGAAAGTTCTTCCTGTACATTTTTACATTTTTTATATTTAACGTTGTCTGTAAGAAGTCGGGTATGTTTTCTCCATGATTACATTTCACTGATATCCTTGAGTGTGAACATGTCTTTGTTGGTAGAAACAAAGATCTGCTCAATGGATAGAGCTGCAAGGGTGCTGGACTTTACTATGAAATTGATTTACTCTTCAGCTGCTTTAGACATTCAACTGTGATGCTGTAACTGCATTTGTGAGAAGTAATCTGCTGGGTATTGATCCTTCCCCAGCTTATGCACAATAGTGTAATCATGCTCTTGCACCCTCAACCCCCACCTCTCGATGTAAGGGGGAATCTTAGCTTTCATACTTTCGAAAATGGTGAGCACCGCCTAGTGGTCAGTGACAAAGGTGAAATGCTTTCCAAACAGAAACACATAAAAATGTTGATAAGCCCACACTACAGCCAAGCTCTCTTTTTCTGGCTGAGAATAGGCACATTTATTCTGAGATAGACATCTGCTAGCATAAGCCACAGTGTGTCTCTGAGCATTTGAATGTCCATTGTGTTGAGCAAGGATGGCACCCAACCCCACCATGCTTGTATCTACTATAATCTCAGTATGCAACTTTGGATGAAAATAAGCCATTTCAGTTGCATCTTAAATTATGTGTTTGATTTTCTTGAAACTTCAGTCACATTAAGAAGACCACTGGAAGGGACCCACCATGGTAAAGTCATGAATGTATCTGGAGCAATACCTGGCCATGCATTAAAAGGATCACACAGCATGGTTACATCTTGTGGGGGACAAGTGGATGACAATGCTTGTACCTTTTCAGGGTCAGGAGTCATTCCCTCTTCAGAGAAAATAATTTTCAAAGAATTAGATTTTGGCTTTGTGAAATTCATACTTTTCTGCATTTAAAGTGAGACCTGCATTAGGTAACAGACGGCATAATTGTATAACAGCTTTGTCATGCTCCGTTCGTGTGGCCCCAGATACTAGTATATCATCACTGTAGTAAAAAGCATGTGATGGGTTGACTTGCTCAGCGAATGGCATCCTGAAAGATTTCTGCAGCTGACGAAACACCAAACTGGTGTCTTTTGCATCTGAACAAACCAACATGAGTTGAAAAAGTAGTAATGTACCTACTGTTCTCTAACAGCTCGAATTGATTGTATCTTTGTTCATGTCAAGATGTGAGAAGATTTTGGCACCATTTAGCTGTGCAGTCATTTCTGCTATGTGTGGACCTGGATGGCTTTCTCTCTCGATTGTTTTGCTTGCCTGGCGCATATCTTCAAATGCACACTGCACCTCCACTCTCCTTTTTTGGCACTACCACTATGGGTGAAACCCCTGACATCAGACCAGTAGAGCGCTCTATGACGTCATGCTTAAATAACGTTTCCAGTTCTTTCTCAACAGTCTCCTGTAAATGAAAAGCAATCCGACAACAGCAGTAGATACTCACTAACAAAGTACCTTGGGGGACATGAAGTGATGCTTGTACTGTCGTTTTCATATGCCTCATGGTCGCAACAAATGACCCTTGACTTTGTAATAGCGTAGAAGCCGCCCTGTGTACACCTTTGTCTTAGAAGGCGTCAGACATGGTATCGGAGACAGTTCCTCACATTTTTCTGCCGGCCTGATATTGATTGATGCACTACTGTCTATAATAAAAGTTGTAGGACAGCCATTCAACTTCAGCACAATCTTGGAGCACTGGCTATATGAATTTGATCACTTCACATGGCGCTCTCTCTTTGACTTGTGTTCTTCTTTGCAAGCAGCCCATTCTACATGTGCACGTCGTTCTGCGGTTGACATCACCATTGCACAACTAACTTCTTCACTGTTGCTCGATGATGATGTTGAAGAGCTTTTGATAGATTAAGTTGATGACAATCGACTCCGTTTAGTCTCTACTTGCCTTAATTGATGTTTCCGCTTGGCTTTGTTGGCGTGACTAGAATGCTTCTGGAACTTTCTGGTGCCCATTTTCTCTTCACGGCGTGACACACTTAGTTTCTCTTCCGCTTTGCAGACTGTTATGATTTTCTTTCCCACAGCCTTTGCATATCTGTCCAATAGCGGGATATTTACCTTCATTTGGAAATGAGAATCCTCACTGGAAACGCAATTTGGTTTTCTTCAGAGACATCGTCTTATGGTCCTCCACTTTGTGTTCCAGCTCACTTTTCATGATCAACACTGATTCATTCTGGGCTGTTCCAGCGTTCATATCAGCAGCCTGTTGATCTGTACATTCCTCAGTTCTCGCATCCATGAGTACCTTTTGTAGAATGAGTGTCTCTGTCAGCATGTGTCATATGAACGAACCAGAGAGGCAACTATTGATGACTCTGCTTCGTCATTGAATTCAATAAACATGCAGTGCTTGATGAGGGTATTAAGTCTTTTGACACAATCATCCATCGTTCCACCAGCTTGCTGTCTTGCCTGGATGAAAATGTACCTTTCATAGTCTACATTCAGCATTGTATTGAACTTGGCTTCTAACATTTCTTTGATTTGACGGTACGAAACTTTATTAGCATGTGATATTTTCTTTAGCACTTCTTTCACTTCTTCACCTGCAGGCACGTATGACGTAATCAAGTGTTTCAATACATGCAGTCCACCAGGCACCAATATTCTGTATTTTGGCGCCATCGAAGGGAAGAGGTGATTTCAGAAAGGCAGCTGCACCGTATTTGGCTCTCCTTTCTACCACCATAAAAAAATTTCACTATTCAGACTGGCTTTTCATCAGATTGGATGCCACCGGCTACTTAAACTGGCCTCCGACCATGCCCGATACAAGGTTGGGTGGCATTACCTTCATTTGCGCTGGTAAGTGCACTTGCAATCTCTGTACCTGGTTTTCGCTGCCTTTAGCATTTCCCTGCGCCTGGTTGGCTCTGCTTTTAGTGCTTTCTTGCACCTGGATGTCGCTGCTTTTAGAGATTCTTCGTACCTGGTTGTCGCTGCCTTTAGCGTTTTTGCTTTGTTTGGATGATGGCTTTTTGTTTACGCTGTGGTGCATGATCTCTTCTTTCACCTTACCAGTAGCCTTCTGGCGGGTTTTATGACTGTGCTCCTCTGTAGGGCCTCCACCTTCTTCGAGGGCCTTGTAAAAGCTAGAGCGGCGCTTCAACTACACATATGCCAACCGTAGACTGCTTCTTGGGGTGCGCATGGCACACACGAGCACTTTGCTGGACCTCTGCAAACTCTCTGGAGAGCAGTTTTGTTCCTTCAGGCACGTAATCTCACCTTTGTCGCCAGTTGTCACATCCTCCCTATCTCTGGAGCACATAAATGACCACACCACACATGAAGCTCTGTAGTAGACGCCTTTATTCTTCAACATGCATCTGTTAACTGAACACACTACATCATAAACTATATTGACCACACCCAGATACCTCCCAACTGATTATGTAAATTTGTAGGGAGTCTGACAAGGACCACAAGGGTCCTACTGCACATGATCGCTTAACAATCCAACCCCTACCCTCAAGTCCCTACTCACCCACCCACAATCACTTCTGTTTGATGAATCACGATACTGTTGGGACGTACAGTATTGTTGAAGTGCTCTGTCGAGGATGAATAAATAAATACATTAGGTTTAAATCTTTTATTAAAGGTTTTCATCAAAGAACCAATAGCGTCAAGCCATTACACTTTCCCGTCCAAGGCGGGAGCAGCTGCAGCTAAGGTCTCCCCCCCCCACCACAGGTGGATGGGAAACCGAAGAAGCACTTCCAGGCCCTTACAGTCGCTATCAGTTACACCCCCCCCCCCTGAACCCATCCCCCCCGAAACACCCCTCCCGCCGTAACTCCCCAACCCCCCCCCCAACCTACCATCAAGAGAGACAAAGAAAGAGAAGAAAGAGGGAGAAATGAAAGAGTAAAGACCCTGCCCCGGGAACGAAGGGACCAAGAAGGCTAATGCACCGCCCTGCCCCAAAGCTGGTGGCCAAACAAGGCGGCTATGTGGCTTCCCCATCTTCCGGGTCATCGCTAAGCCGTAGGAGGCGTAGGTATCGGGGACACGTCAGCTCCCTGAAGTCCTGCGCTAGCAAGGACCTGAACGGCTGCCACAGTTCCGGGAAAGCGTCGCCCTTCCCCGCCAGTGTCAGAGAGATGCGTTCCATCCCCAAGATATGCCAGAGGCGATGCAGCCATTCTAGATGCGTGGGTACGCGGGGTGTTCTCCAACAAGCCAGGAGGCACTGCGTGGCCGCCCCCAGCGCCAAGGCTATCTGTTTCCCCCGGCGGGATTTCAAAGGGTAAGTAAGGGCATTGGGGACCCCCAGGATGATGTATGCAGGGAATCTGGGCAGCTCCGTGTCAAAGTATTTGTCCACCTCATCCAGAATTTGACGCCAGTAGGGAGATAACAAGGGGCAATCCCAAAGAATGTGTGCTAAAGTGCCCAGTTGACCGCACCCTCTCCAACAGACCCCGCTATGTGAGTTATCCATGCGGTGTAGACGCTCCGGTGTGTAGTACCAATACGTCACCAGTTTAGTAAATGTCTCAGTGAGCCCTGTGTGTGTAGCCGTGTGACGGGCCCTATATCAACAGCCCTCCCATTCCTTCGCCAGCAGGTCCCTTCCCAAGTCCCTCTCCCATCGTGCCCTCCCTGCGTGATATGAGTGGTAGTGTGTCGACAGGAGCATCTTGTATAGATCCGATGTCAGTTTCTTGTCAGTCTGGCGAGTGATCAGCCAGCGCTCGAACGGGGTGAGCCGGCGCTGCGCTGCAAGTTTCTCCCTCGGCCGAGTGGCCCAGTGTTTAACCTGCAGGTACCCGATCCGGTCCGTGGCCGGAATGCCATAGTCGGCTGCCAACTGTGCTAGGGGGATAAACCCCCCGGCGTCGTAGAGGACCCCCAGCGCTCTGCAGCCGGAGTAGCGCCAACCCGGGAACGCGGACTCTGGAAGCCCCGGCGGGAAGTCGGAATTACCAAACAAAGGGGTGAGAGGCGAGGGGAAGGACGTCAGCTCCTGTCTCTCACCAGTCTGGTCCCAGATCCGCACCGTTGCCTGGGTCACCCACGAGGCATACAGATTTGGTGGCCGTTGGTCCCGCCGAAGAAACGGGACCGCGGCCAGGGCCCTCCCCGCCACCGCCCGGTCCTGGAACAGCCAATGCTTCTCGGACACGGGCTTCATCCATTCGGCCAGGTACCGTAGCTGAGCGGCCTGGAAGTAGAGCAATAGATCCGGGACGCCAACGCCCCCGTGCTCCGGCGGGAGCGCGCCAGTCTGGCGTTTGAGTCGCGGCTTCCTGCCCTGCCAAATGAATTGTGCCAGGTCGGATTGGACCCGCTTGATCCATCCTTTCGGTGGATATATGGGGAGCGTGTGGAACATGTACAGGATTTTAGGCAATATCGCCATTTTAATGGCCGCGATCCGCCCAAGCCACGAGATCGGCAGGCGGCGCCAGCGATGTAGGTCCGCCTTGACGGCGGAGGAAAGACGGTCGTAGTTCATGGTCCTAATGCTTGGGATCGTGGGCGCCAGCTGCACCCCGAGGTAAGGGACAGGGCCCGTCGCCCAGTGGACCGGATATTTCGTGCGGAGGTCCGCCGCCGTGCCCGGCGCGAGAGAGAGGGAGAGCGCCACTGACTTAGCGATGTTAACTTTGAAGCCTGATATATCCCCGAACACCGAAAGCTCCTGCAAGATCGCTCCCAGGGACGTCAAGGGCTCCCTGAAGGTCAATAGGACATCGTCGGCATAAAGGCAGATCTTGTAGGTGTCCCCCCCGAACCGGACGCCGGCGATCTGGCCGTTTTGGCGTATGTGCTGCGCTAGGGGCTCCATATACATGGCGAAGAGCAGCGGGGAGAGGGGACAGCCCTGCCTAGTGCCCCGGGAGATCCGAAAAAGCGACGACGTGTGGCCGTTAACGCGGACCGATGCGTGGGGATCGCGGTAGCAATTGAGTATCCGTGCCCTCATTTTGTCCCGGAAGCCGAACCGGCACAGGACCGCTTCGAGATAGGGCCAGTGCACCCGGTCGAATGCGTTCTCGGCATCGACCGCCAACAGGGCGTAGTCGGCCGGGAAGCGGGAGGCCTTCTCTATAAGATGCAGGACCCGTTTCGTGTGGTCGCTCGTTTGGCGGCCTGGGATAAAGCCCGCCTGGTCCGGGTCTATGAGGTTCGGCAAGTGGGGCGCAATACGAGCCGCCAAGATCCCCGTGTACAGCTTGAGATCCACGTTGAGGGGGGAAATAGGCCGGTAGGAACCGCACTGCTTGCCGTCCTTCCCAGGCTTGGGGATCACCACGATTGCCGCATCCAGTAGGGATGGGGGCAGCTCCCCGAGCGTGTCAAACGAGTTAAAAAGGCGCGTGAGGAGTGGAGTGACCAGTGAGCAATATTGTTTATAAAACATGGCCGAGAAGCCGTCCGGGCCTGGGGACTTGCCCACCTTGAGCCTCGCGATGGCCGAAGTCACATCCTCCGGCCGGATCGGCGATTCCAGCAGCTCAGCCTGGGGTAAGGACAGGCCTTCCACCCGCGCATGTTCCAGATACGCGTCCATCCCGCCACCGTCGAGGGGCTGCGCGTCATAGAGCCGGGCGTAAAAATCCCGAAACGTCGCGGCAATCTCCCCATCGTCTGTATGCAGGGCCCCATGGGAGTCCTCTATCTCCTTGACGCCCTCTCGCTGTCGACGCTCCCGCAGGCAGTGGGCCAGAAGGCCACCACATTTATCACCTCCCACATAATAGCTGTGCCGGAGGCGCAGTGCTGCATACTCCGCCTTGTCGCGGTCTAGCGCTTCTAGCTGTGCTCTCTGCGTTTTTAACAGCCGCCAGACTCTCGGAGCCCCCGTTCGGCTATGCATACGTTCCAATTCCCTGACTTTCTGCGAGAGCTCCGCACGCTTCGCCTGTCGTTCTTTGTTTTCCGCCGCAGAGAGGGCTATAATGGCACCCCGGACCACCGCCTTCAGGGCAAGCCAGCACGTGGCGAGGGCTGTGGCTCCATTGTCATTGAACCAAAGGTATTCCTCGATGACCCGCAACCGCCACTGGCGCATCCTCCCGCCCGTAGGCGGGAGCGTCAGCGTCATAACCACCGCCGCATGGTCGGAGAGGGACGCCGCCAATATCTCCACCCCCGAGGCCTCCCGAACGAGCGCACGGGTGGCCAGAAAATAATCCAGGCGTGCATATGTACCGTGCGCACCCGACGTATGTGTGTATTCCCGGGCCGTGGGGTTATGTAGTCGCCAGATGTCCACCATGTCTAATTCCTGCAGCGCCGTGTGTCCCGACGGAGACAAGGCCCCCACCTGCCCCGTGCGATGGGCCGACCGGTCCATCATGTTGTCGAAGACCAGGTTTAGGTCACCCCCAAGCAACAAACTCCGGTCCGATGAGGCCGATAAGTTCGTCAGTGCCGTCTGGAGGAACCGCTCCGGTCCATCATTGGGCGCATAAATCGTACCAGCTGTGAATGTGTAGTCTCCCATGAGGAATTGATAGACCAGCAGCCTGCCCTTAATCTCCGCCACCTTACACACTGAGAGCGCTCTAAATCTTGGTGCGAGAAGGATCGCCACTCCCGCCCGCTTCGAGGAGAGTCACAGGAGAAAAACTGCACGGGGAATGACCTGGACTGCATCCTATGTGTATCTCGCGTGAGTAAATGTGTTTCTTGGAGGAGGCATATCTCCGCCCCTGACTGTGCAAGAAGGGAAATGATGGAATGGCGCTTAATTGGGTTGTTCAGGCCCCGGACATTGAGCGTAAGGATCTTAAGTGTCACTGGAGGCATTCCCATCAATCAGCGAGCACCCACTTGCGATGCGCATCCCCGTGCCCGCCCGAGTGCGTCCCCGGCATCCAACCACCGCCCCCCCGACCCGACACAGGAAAGAGAAGGAAAAGAAGGAAAGGAAATAGAGAAACAGAAAACCCCAAATAACCCCGTACAGCCCCCCTCCCCCACCCCAAAACCATGAAGCGTACCAAAAGTCCATCTTCCAAGGAAGATCAGGAAGTCCAGAGTCAAAGGGGGTAACGCGGCGTACCAAAGTGTCCCCTCCCTCCCCCGCCCGGCCGCCCTCATGTCCGCCAGCCAAGCCCCAATGAGAGCGGAGGCACAGGCAATGGAGAAAAAACAACCTTGCTACTGACCCCAGTTAGTTACCCTCAGGGGACCTCGCCCTTCGGTGCCAGCGTTCCAGCCACTGAAGATATGGCATCCTGACGGCCCTGGGCAATCTCCTCGGGGGGCGGCCTCCGTCGTCTAGAGCCCCTGCGTCGCTGCTTCAATAGGCTCCAGCCCACGCCGGGGCCGCCGGTTCTCTGAGAGCTCGGTGCCTGGCCGTCCCCCTCCTCCTTCGGGCAATCAATGTCCAGCAGCTGGCACGCCTCCGCCAGAGATCGAAGCTGGTACAGCCGATCCTCATGACGGAAAATAAGACGAAACAGATGGCCCCAAGAGTATTTAATGCCCCGTTGACGGAGGGCCTCCGTGACAGGGCGGAAGGTTCTGCGTTTCTGCAGTGTCAGGGCGGACAGGTCCTGATAGAGCACAGGGTGCTGACCCCGAAAGGTGATGGGGTGTTGTGTTCGGGCCGCACGGAGGATCTCCTCCTTAGTGGTGTAGTCCTGGACACAGACCAGAATGTCGGCAGGAAGGGCATTGTCCGGGCGCGGGGGGCCCACCCGATGGGCCCTGTTCAAAGTGAGCGCCGTATCCGCCGACTTGCCCAGGATCTGATTGAAGAGTGAAGATGTCTCCCGCCTCGGCGTCCCGTTTCACCCCCCGAATGCGGATGTTGTGCCTCCTTGACCGATTCTCCAGGTCCTCCAGGTGGGTTTGGATGTCCACCTGTTGGTCGTGTAGCCGGAGAAGATCCTGGTGGACCAGGGAGAGTTCCGTGTCTTGTGCGTCCGCCCTGTCTTCCACCGCTTGCACCCTCTCCCCCAGGCCATCCAGGTCCCTCCGGACCTCCCGCAGCTCTGCCGCCAGCTCCTGCCGCATGCCTTTAAGTTCCTCCTTCTGTTCCGCGAATAGCGACAGCAGGAGGGCCTTGGTAATCGGTTCCGCTCCGTCATCTCCGGACCCCTTCGACGGCGTCGCCTCAGCCGTGGTCGACCGCGTATCGGGAGCCACCGTCAGCGCCCCCCCTTGGGTCTTGGCTAACAGCTCCTGCAGCGACTTGCCCTGGGCCTTGTCCTTGCCCTTACTCCTCTGTGTCGCCATCGTGCTGGTAGGCTCGCCTCAGCAGTGGCCCTCCAAGTGGGGCCCCAGGAATCGCGGCCCTCCCGGGCCAGGCAGGTCCCCGGGGCTTGCCCTCCGCGGCTCCGCGGGTCGCTGCGCCTCCCACCTACGCTGCTTCCGACGGGGGGGGTGGGCATTATCCGCGACCGCTCTCCGCGTCTCAGGGCTCTCCCCCACCGACCGTGGGGCGACTTGTCTGCAGCCCTCTCCTCCTCCACCCCCACCACCGCTTCAGAAGGGCCAGTCCGCACCTGTTCCCGCCCGCCGGGCTCCTCGCTGTGCTCCACACTCCTGGGGTCGTGGGTCCCCCCTTCTCACCTCTGGGGACCTGGAGGCCTCCTGACGGCACCGCCTTCCTCTATGTGCGCTTCAGCGCCGGGTCCCAAATCGCACCTCGCTGTCCGATGTGGGCGGGCGGGCGATCCCCAGCCCGTCAAGCCCCCTGCATCTGCGCGGTCGCGCGGCCTCCGCCTCCGTCCCCGAACTCCACCGAGGGCTCCGCGTCGGGCCGATCCTGCGCCGCGTCCCGCTAGGCCACGGGCCCTCCTGGGTGCCAGCCACCTCCTTGACCTGCAGGTCTGCGCTGCCGCAGCAACCGGCTCGGCGCTGTGTCCGCTAGGGTGCAGCCCCGGGTCCTCCCGGCCGCTACCGCACTGCCGTGGGCGCCGTCCCCCTCGCTGGGCCCTCCGCACCTGAGGCCGGGGCAGTGTCGCTCGCCGCTAGGCCGCAAGCGGCCTCGATGTCTTCCGCCGGCGGGCGAGCCCAACCGCTCACAGGGACGTTGGCTGGGTATCCACAGGTGCGCCCCGCTCTCGGGCTTCGCCGGCGGTGCTGTGTGCCGGAAACGGGAGGAGAAATCAGTCCCGCTCCGGCTCTATTCTCGGGCGCGCGAGGGAGAGACAGAGAGATGCGTCTCACCTTGCCGCCATCTTGGCCACGCCCCCTAAATAAATACATTAACAAAGAAGGGAGCCAAAGTGATATATCATATTAAGTACTAAACACCAATGCTCAAAACTACACCTGTATTAGCACAATTGTGCTCTAATGGTGAATGGCTACGTGCCGCACCCCCTCAAAATGTTTCTACGTTCTAGTGGTCACAATCCTTTCGCAATATCATCACCATTGTTGCCCACAGCAGAGAACTGACTGGCGGAGATCCTTGGAATAATATACAAAATAAAAAGAACAACCATTCCTAAGCACTGTAAGTAACAGATACCCAATTAAACAGTAGTCAGTTTATCGACCTCCCAAAGTGCATAATGTTGAGATGGCCCTGCTTGGATTCGAACTCGTGACCTGGCGATCACTGCTTGTTCAGTGGAGTATTCACCACACTGAGCCACACTGCTATGCTGTGGGCACAGGAATGATTCACGATTTGTCTTAAATAAAATATCTGTTTCATAAAACTTAACATATAATAACAAAATTACAGAAGACCTCTAGCGACATTTACTCTTTTCGCTCATGGACTTGATTAAAAGGGAATGCAGCCATCTTCACACTGATGAACACATTTTAATGCTCACGCGTCCGATGGAAACACTAACTGACCAGGTACAATCACTTGTACTCAATTTAGTTGATATATATGATTTTGTGGATATTAAGCTGCATGTGACCAACAGAAAAAGCATAAAGTCAATGTCTGAGAGTTAAAAAAACATGCCTATTGCAATATGAATGTACATAATTTTTTTGTCAGCTCAGTGACAAGCAGCATCTTCATCATCCTGACTGCGATTAGGACAGGAGTTGAATAGTCTCTGCAATGAAGTTATAAAATACCATTTTCTCCTCAGATTAAGTTTCAGACATGTCTTGATTTTCAAGGTGCACTTTCTCACGAAAGGAACAGTTACCAAAGCTCTATCTGCAGAAGCCGGACTGCTCCCCTATGATAACTAATATGTTTGGAGCAAATGTTTAACTTTTGTAGAAACTCAAAAAGACTCACAGGAATTCTCTTTGAAATCTATGGACAAACCTGAAATACTCCAATAAGTCAAACGCAAAAATGTAGAATTTCCACCTTTTGAAAAATTATACATATGTAAATAATTAACATTTCTCCATGGAGAAACATTGACGATCCCTCCCATCACACATGTCACACACTACTGTACTACACCGCAACCTTTCACTTGGCTTAATATGTGCCCCACTCCAAACCACCTATCTTGCAGAGACAAAACCTAGCCGTCATGTTTGATAGAGTCCTCTTTCACACCACAGACTAAAGCGGTCATTAAGGATGCACTCTTCCACCTACGAAAACTACCTTGTCGAATATGTCCTCGGCTGTTACTTCCTCATAAGATTATCTTGGTTTTCTCATGGTTTCTATCCAACTGGACTACTACATCTACTTAAAAAGCCTTTCCAAACTCCAAAGGGTATAAAACCTGGCAGCCTGCCCTATTTTCAACCCGAGAGGTCATGGTTGGATCACATCCACCCTCAACACCCTACAATGTCTTCCTGTCAGAATAAGATCAGTTGGGGGGCGTGGCTAGGCGCCCGAGAGAGATGGCGGCGCCGGCGTAGGGGCTCCGTCCACGCCAGGGTTTCTCGGCGGTTCGCGCTCTTTAGGCGAACGATGGAAGGCAGCGTTGCTCGTCTGAACGCTTCAGGCATGCCCTGAATTCTTTCTTTCTGCCGCGGCGGACCTCCTTTATCTCTGTTCTTGCTCCCGCTCCCGGTCGCGGCTCTGCATCGGCCGCGACCGCCATTTTGTTCATCTGTGCCAGGATTCCTTCAGCAGCGCGTTTTATCGCGCTTTGTACCTCCGGCTGCCACATGGATCCTGAAATCTCTTCAGCTCCGCCAACAACATGGTTCTACACTGCTAGGTGACTTTTTCTTATTTTTTTTCATTACTTGCACGGCTGTTCACAAGCTTAAAACGTATTTTTTGTTTACCTCAACTTTGGCAGCCATTTTGTGCATTCACCTCCTTCGCCTGGCTCTGTGGTATTCAGATTCCTCTGACATTTTACTTTTTTCTTTTTGTTATTCTTTTTTTTTTTTTTTTTTTTTCTCTTTTTCTCCAACTTTTTTATTGCTCCTTCTCATTGGAACCAGCAAACTGTTTGTTTTTGCCTCTAGTTTGACAGGGCCACCCTGTACCTTACTAGTACGTTGATGGCTGAAAGCTCTGGCAAGGCTCAAAGGCGCAACTACATTAAAAATTCCAAGCTCTTCACGGAGTTGGCTCACTTAGAAGCGTCTCAGCCTTTTTGTGTCAGTGAGACGTCGCCAAATATGGAAACCTCTTCACAAGCTTCAGCAAAAATGACGCCCAAGAGATTAAAAAAGGACCCACCTTCGCCTCCTAAATCTTCTTCGACCATCTCAATGGAGCTAATTCTCGAAGAGATAAGGGCCCTGCGCCCTTTCATGGAGGAAACAAATGCTAATCTTCAAGTTCTCACGGACAATTGGGCTTCAATGGATGAAAGAGTGTCCTCGGTGGAACGAGACGTTTCTTCTCTTCAAGATTCTGCAGCTAAGGTCACCCACTTGCACACGCAGATCTCCTCTCTCCAGAAGCAGGTGGAGGACTTGGAAAATCGAAACAGGCGCAACAATCTTCGCCTTTATGGCCTGGTGGAAGGCTGTGAGGGAAATGATCCTATTGCTTTCTTCAAGTCTTTTCTCCCCAAGCTTCTACACTTGCCTGAGGACATTTCGCTTAATATCCAGCGTGCCCACAGACTTGGCCGAGCCTCCTCCTCTCCCTCCACACCAGCGAAGCCTAGAGCTGTAATAATGTACTTTTTGGAATATACTGACCTGCTGAAAGTCCTTTCTGCGGCCAGGGCCTCTCCTCGTCTCACTTGGTCAGGTTCCACCTTGTTCTTTGCGCAGGATTATGCTAGAGCCACCGCGAATCGTCGTAAGGCCTTCTTGGACATGAGACCTGATCTCCGCTCTATTGGTGCCAGATATGGTCTTTTCCATCCTTGCTTATTCAAAGTCACCTACAACAATAAGACTACCACATATGAGGAGCCTACGCGTCTTCGGAGTTTCCTGAATTCCTGTGGTCAAGCTGAGATGGAGCTCTCTGGCCCTTCCTCATCTCGTCCACCATGACTTTCTTTTGAAGTTTTACCATGATGCTCTAGTTGCTTTTGTTTGTTGCTTTCTCCAATTCAATTGGCCCTAATTGTGCATGTTCTCAAGTTCAATGTTGTTTCCATTGTAGTATTTGCTTACTGATGTTGAAATTCATTAGTTTGTTCTACTCCTTACGTGTTTTTGTCTTTGCCGTCCGCCGTCGCCTAACTCTGTTGCCTTTCTCTTCTTGCAGATCATTGTTGTGTGTTCCGTTCTGTTTCTCTGGTTGGACGTCCCATTGACCCCGAGTGTCCTGCCTTCCTCAGTTGGTCCTACCTCCCTCTCCCTACTTCCACGCACGTCCTTGCTTGTCCTTGTTCCTGATCGTACTCCT
Source organism: Triturus cristatus (assembly GCF_964204655.1). Classification (NCBI taxonomy): domain Eukaryota; kingdom Metazoa; phylum Chordata; class Amphibia; order Caudata; family Salamandridae; genus Triturus; species Triturus cristatus. Next base: position 498,657,219 of record NC_140588.1, read on the forward strand.
GTTGAGCTACCCCTTGTCAGATCCCATTATCCCTTCTTCCACAGGTACGTTCCTATTTTGTCTCTCCCTACTTTGTTATTTTTCTTTATTTTTTCAGGTTTATTGGTGTCAATATTCTTTATGCGCTCACTTTTTTCTTCCTTCTTTTTCTTCTTCTTTACTTTTGTCGCTTACTCGTTCCCTTGGCCATGCTTTTTTCTCTTTTCACATTTTATCACCCTGCTATATCATCTTTCCCATGACTTATATTTGCATTCCCTTTCCTCTAAGCTTCTTTGGTGTTCTATCTATTCAATGATCTTTGCGTGCTCTTTCTTTTTGCTGTTTCACTTAACTTTACTTATTACCATCACTGATTTTCATTTTACCTCTTTTTCGCTCTCAGCAACACCTTGGCTTTTTTCTACCTTTATGTTACTTCTTGCTTCCCCTTTCTTCTTCTCTCATTTGCTCACTATGTTTCTTCTCTACTCTTACTTTTTTCCTCTTCTTCCTATGTTCTCTTTTTTCTCTGAGGCAGTCTTTCAATGGTTCAATCTGTCTTTATATCACTCATTTACTAATTTCTAATGTCTGTGCGTATTGTTTCTTGGAACGTTAAAGGTCTCCACTCTCCAATTAAGAGGCAAAAAATTCTTTCTCATTTAGCTAAGTTAAATGTTGACATTGCCTTCTTGCAAGAAACCCATTTGTCTGATATCGAAGCTGCTAAGCTCAAGAGGGGCTGGGTGGGCGATGTGTTTTCTGCTCCTGGCGATGGCAAGAGAAATGGTGTGGCTGTCTTAATTCGCAAATCCTTACCTCACTTGCTCTTGTCTACTGAGTCGGATCCTGAGGGTAGATGGTTGTACGTCAAACTTTCCTCGAATGGTATTCCCATCTCCCTTCTCAACATTTACGCACCTACTGGTGGTGACCCTGCCTTCTGGCGCTCAATGGCCTCTCGTATTTCTGAATTTGCTGATGACAATTTTATTATGGGAGGAGATTGCAACCTACCCTTTGATCCCTTTTTAGATCGGCAATCCAAAGCATCTTTCATTCCTAATAAGTCTCACAAATTGTTTACTCAAGCAATTTCCCAGCACAAACTCATTGACGCCTGGCGTTTATGCAATCCCACTACTAAAGAGTTTACCTTTTACTCCCCTTCCCACCATTCACAATCCCGCATTGATTACATCTTCCTTTCACATTTCCCAATCCCTCACTTATGCCGATATTGGTCCCATATTATTCTCTGATCATGCTCCTGTTCTGGTTAACATCGACATCCTACCCAAATCCACTGGACCAAAACGTTGGCGATTCAACAATGCTCTGTTGCTCGACCCCAAATTCACCACTTCTTTTGTTGAGTTTACTGAAAAAATTTACTCCACTAATGATACACCCACTTTACCCAAGCATGCTATTTGGGACGCTTTTAAGGCTACAGCCAGGGGGTTCATCATTGAGTATATAGCCAGAAAGCGCAAAGCTGCCCGCATGCAAGCAAACGATCTCCTCCTTACCATTAAAAAACTGGAACACTCCTTCTACACCTCTCATTCGCAGGAACGTTTGACCTCTCTTATTAAGGCTAAGATGTTATTTAACAAACAATCTACTGATGATGCATCGCTGTATTTGCTGAAATCTAGTTCAAAATGTTATGGGGGTAAGAACAGAGCGGGGAAAATTTTAGCCAATTATTTAAAAGTTAAGCAACATAAATTGAATATTGTGTCTATATATGATGTTAATTCTGTTTTAAAGCACACAGATGCCGATATTTTAGAGGAATTTTCCCGCTTTTACTCCACGTTATACTCCTCTGAAACTCACCCTACTGCCCAATCTCTTGCCACCTTCTTTTCTACAATTAAGACACCTTCCAATTTTCCTGTTGACTTGTCCTCTCTTGAATTGCCTATTTCTAGCTCAGAACTACAGACTGCACTTCAATCACTCAAGAAGGATAAGGCCCCGGGTCCGGATGGACTTACCGTCGAATTTTATCTACATTTTTCCAAATTACTATTACCCAGATTACACTCTCTTATTGATTCTTTTATACTCAGTGGCACTTCTTCTGGTACTTTTTCAGATGCTCACATATGTATTATACCCAAAGAAGGTAAAGATGTTCAATATTGCATAAATTATAGACCAATCTCCTTGGTCAATATTGATTACAAGTTATATGCTAAGTCTCTTGCCATAAGATTAGACCCCTTTCTCCCTGATTTGTTAGGTCCAGAACAATCTGGATTCGTTAAAGGCCGTTTCATCACAGATAATACGCGGCTTTTGTTTAATGTCCTGTCCAGATCCTCACGTTTTACGGACTCACTAGCGGCAATTGCTTTGGACGCCGAAAAAGCATTTGATAGGGTAGAGTGGACCTTCCTTTTTGCTGCTCTCAGATGGTTTGGGTTCGGTCCTAATTTTATCTCTTTCGTTTCTTTTTTGTATTCTAGTCCCAGGGCGGCGGTTTGTGCTAATGGTTTAGTATCATCTTTCTTCAGCTTAGGTAGAGGTGTCCGCCAAGGTTGTCCCCTCTCCCCTTTCCTCTTCAACCTAGCCTTAGAACCCTTTCTTTCAAAACTTCGCCAAAACACTCATTTGCACGGTTTCCAACTCTCACAGACCAACATCAAACTTGCCGCTTATGCGGATGATATCCTACTCTTTGTATCCAACCCTGCCATTTCTATTCCCACATTTCTATCTGAAGTTCATGATTACTCCCAAATTTCTGGATATAAGTTGAATAATGACAAGTGTGAAATCTTGCCCCTTACTAAATTCACCTTTAAACCTGACTTCGCTGCATCTAACTTTACCTGGAGTCCTTCGCATATTAAATACCTTGGTTTGTATATTACCCCTTCTCTTCCTGACACTGTCTCATTATGTCTTAATAAGTGCATCCAGAAATTGTCTGATCTTACCTCCAGATGGCACCCGCTTTACCTTTCTTGGTGGAGTCGTCTTGACACGATTAAAATGATGCTCTCCCCAATAGTTCTGTATGCTATTTCCAACATTCCAGTGCCTATTCCAGCTAAGTTTTTTAGGAAAATTAATACCGTTCTCTCTTCCTTCCTCTGGTCCGCCAAAAAAGCGCGCATGTCCTTGTGCAGGCTACGACTTCCCAAATCAGAGGGTGGGGTCGACTTTCCTGATTTCCCCACTTATCACAAAGCGTTTCTTCTGCGTCAAGCCTCTCTTTGGTTGCAGGATCCTGCTGAATCCTCCCCCTTATGGCTTGCTATTGAGCACCTTTTGTTATCCCCCTTCACTTTTGCTGAGTACCTCTCGTTTTCTCGTAAGCCCCAGGTCATTTCCACTCCCATACATAAATTTACTACCAAACTTCTTCTCTCCGCTTCCCCAAGTTCCCCTTCTTCTGTCGCTGAATTTCTCAACACCACCATTTGGTATAATAATAATATTCTCATTAATCACAAATCCTTCTATTGGAAATCTTGGAGGCAGAAAGGCTTAATTTGGGTGTCCCATCTCTTTTCTGGTTCCGATTTCTTACCTTTCCCTGCTCTTAGCCAAAAGTTTGGTCTTCCTCACTCCTTCTTCCGTAAGTACCTCGTACTCAAGACTGCAGTTCTGTCCGCTTATACCCAATTTTCTACCTTTCCTACTCATTCTGACCCTTCCAGCCCTACTCTGCGCTTACATTCCTTGTTACGTACACGTCCCACTGCCTCCTCAATCTACCACTCGTTTCACAAAACTCTTGCACCTAGATCAAAATCCAAGGTAGAGGAACAATGGGAGTCTGATTTTGACGTCTCCTGGCCCACTTCTCTTTGGGATAAAGTTTGGACCAAACTTCGGAAGTCGTCTAGGGCTGCTTCTCTCACACAAACCCTCTTTTTCATCTACAACAGACTCCTCTTTTCTCCTCAAATGTTGAATAAGAGGTTTCCTCTAACACCTGACCTTTGCTGGTCTTGTTCGGCACCCAAGGCTTCCCTCTTTCACATGCTCTTTTCCTGTACTGCCACGCATGACTTTTGGAAACAAGTCTGGGTCCAAATCAATGCCATATTTCATACTGCATTCCCCTTCTCCTTTGTTAATATCTTCCTAGGCAGTCTCTCTCCCTGTTGGGCTAACACTGATTTTAATCTGCAAATTGTTGACCTATTGCTAGCTGTTGCATTTCAGCAAATCACTGTTAGTTGGAAGAACTTTGCTAATATCTCTTTTAGAGCATGGTGGTACAATGTATGTCATAATCACAGACTAGATACTGTCCTTGTTTACCCCCTGAACTTGGCCAAGAAGCGACAGGAACTTTGGCTTCCTGTAACCCTGTACCTTGATGTTTGTGCCAAACGTTTGTTTCATTTGCCTCCCTCTCAGCAGGAGGTCTCTAAGCCTCCTTGAGTGACCTGCTTGTTCCTTTACACTTTTTATAATTCATTTACTACGCGTTACCTTCAATATTGCTTTTTGTTATTTAGCCTCAATTATCTGCTGTTTTTTTTTAGTCTCATGTTTATTTTTGCAGTCATGTTCTACTGTGTAGCTCATATCGCTGTTATGCTTTAGGTTTTCTTCTGTATTGACACCTTTAGTTTGTCTAATAAAATTCTTTGAAACTTAGAATAAGATCAGTTCAAAACTCTGCACTGTCCACAAGTTTGATAGTGTCACATGCTGAGATATCCATCCAAGAGCTTTCAGACTTAAGAGTCCTCCAAGAGCTGAAGGTCATCTAACCACAAAGCTCTTGCCATTCATCCCTACAGATGCTAACTAGATGTGAGGCAGATCACTACATATGCAAGGGAATCTCTATATGTAACAATCTGCCTACACACGTAAATAAGAGTTCTTAAAGTTCCTGAGACGTCTGAAGAGACCTACCTCTTCTGCGCCATCCATGAACATAATTTCACCTCCTACCCTCCAAGCCTACTCTTGGCACCTCAGTCTGGTGAGATGCTTATGGTTGGCCCCATCATGATGTAATCCAAGGCCAGGCATGTCTTACTTCATCTTTCACTAGGCATTTACTTCATGCCCTCAATGGTTGCTTGGAGTATCACTGTCAAAAGGTATTAAGCCACATTCCTGTCCTACCCTTAGAACTATTTCTTGTATCTGCAATCTTCTCAACACCCCATCAAAAGTGCAGTGAGGTGTAAACTACCTGCATAATACATTCGACATTTAAAAAATAAATAGCAGTGTTACCTCCATTTCCCCCCTAGATAAACATTTACTCCATTCTCGGACAGGAGTATATGTGCATGCATGTTCAAACTTGAATATAACTGCAAAATGATCTTAACTAACAACAAACTAAGTTTTGGAGGGCTGTACACTTTACAACGCTGAGCGCCTTCATCCCTCACCCTAAAATTGCAAATGTAGTAACTTTCCCATGCTGGCAGTTTGAGAAAAAAAAAAGTAAGTCAGGAAGTAAAACTCCACCAATCCGGATTCTCTATCAGGAGCTACAATTTATTGGCTAGATGTACGAATACATTTCTTGTCATAAACCCTGCAGGTAAATCGCAAGGTTTGCGACAAGAAAACATGATTTTCGAATGTACTAACCCCATTTAGCGATTCGGTAACATGTTACCAAATCACTAAATGGGTTTAGGAAATCATTAAGAATCACTATTTGGAAGGGGCTTGATAAGGGTATCCCTTCCAAGTAGCAATTCCTTAAGGTATGTATTAATACTCTGCGACCAAAATGCTGTGGTTAAACATTAATAATTAACCAACACTTCAAAGGAGGTGGTAACACCTTCCCCTTTGTGAATGGTCAAAACAAGTTTTTTAGGTGTAGGCATTGGCTCACTGGATCACTGCCTACTCTTAAAAAATAGTTTTACAAGTTGTTCCTCTTTTTTTTCTAAACACATCATGTTTTCCTGCATAAAAAAAAATCTTAATTTAAATGCAATCACAGACATGGTGACCTGCTGCCCCTAGTAGGCCAACATCCCTGTGACAACAGTAAATCGTAGTGGGTCACAATTTGCGACCTACCTCATTAGTATTCATGAGGTAGGTCGAATTGCGACCCACTGCTATTCAGTACTTTGTGAACTGACCTACAAGTACAAAGGTCGGTTCGTAATATACCGTTGAATTTGCTAAAAGTTGTTATGCAAAACTTTGATTGGCCAACTGTAATTGTCCTCTCATTCTCCCAGTTGTTGTTCTTGGGAAATGTAGCTTGTCTATGTTGATTAGATGATAGCCTTCTCTCTAGAAGACCATATTTAATGCACATTTATAGTTTAAACTATTTGTTAACATTAAAGTAAAAATAATGCCCTCAAGTTCTGTTTTGCTCAAAACATCCTTAATATTCAAATGTATTCTATACAGTTTTAAGTGGACAGACTGTGCCAAGGCAATGCTATGATATCACATCTCTGTTAACAAATTACTGCAAGTAACAAAAGCCATTGGACTGAACTTCTTCAAGGGCAAACACTGTTAGATCTTGTAATGATGTAATAGCCTTGCAGTAAGTCTTTAATCCTTTCAGCAGTTATAAATGAGTTTATAACACCTCATATTATTTTTCCTGCGGCGGCCCATGTCATTACCTGACTCACAGCTCCAGCGAAGCCCTTGGACTGCTGCATGCTCTACACTGAAGCAATGTGTAAGCAAATATGGATGGCCCCAGTGAAATATACGTTAAAAAACAACTCCCCACATCGTATGTATATTTCTTTGAAGTACGTTTGGCAATTTCAACTAATTCTTTCACTCCTCTGGGAGATTACAGGAGGAATTATGTCACAAGTTTCTTCAGAGATACTTCATGGACCAATCAAATTCACTATGTGTTAGGTGATTTTTGAACTTTTTGCCAACATGGCAGCGGTTCAGTAAGCGAAGGGTAATAAATACAGAACTGCCTGAGACCTTAAAAAATAATAACCTAAAACTTACTTTTTTATACTAAATTCATGCAGTGCAAGTGATGTTGCTCAAAAGTATGAATTTTTGTTTAACTAACTGGTGCAGAAAAATAATTTTCCTTTTGAAGTCTTAACGAACTGTAGTGAACATAGTTCGATTAGTGTATTTTAGTAGGTGTCTTTCTTAGGGTTATATTAAGTTATTAGGTCACCCGTCGCTGCCCCCCGGGGTTGAAAGTTGTTTCTACTTCAGCTAAGGTTTGCATGCAATTTCTTTCGTGTGACTATTTTATTTCAGAAAATAAGAACAAATGTACGCTAACACTTGACTCTACAAATACAGTTTCTTAGCACACAATGCTATGTGGCTTGTTCTCCTACACCTACAAATTCTTTACCAATAAATTGATAAGAGGCACATAAGTCTAGCGCGATGAAGCAAATTCAGCCTACTAGACAAGCTCCAATGGCACGATTCATGTGTCATTGCATATTTGTCATATAAAGCCTTTCATAGCTCAAGGCCTGAGATTTTGTTTCTTCTTTTTAAAGCATTTTCTTGAAGGAGCACACCCTGTTTAGGATGTAAATCAACAACGCTTTCACATTTGATAAATTGTCCCAGGTAGAAACATTTGATCTGGGATGTAAACTGCTTAGAGAAGGTAGCTGTTTAAGTTGTTGAGAGAAAGGGGCTATTGAAGCTGTTATTATTGAGATTTAAAGCACTTGAGGCCTGATTTGCAAACATTTTTTTAACGTGGATTTAACTCATTTATCCAAGAACAGCCAATTTAGAGACATAGGTCCAGATGTATGTACATTGGATTTCATAAATTTGGTGGCAATTTGCATAACAACTTTTAGCAAATTCAACGGTATATTACGAACCGACCTTTGTACTTGTAGGTCAGTTCACAAAGTACTGAATAGCAGTGGGTCGCAATTCGACCTACCTCATGAATACTAATGAGGTAGGTCGCAAATTGTGACCCACTACGATTTACTGTTGTCACAGGGATGTTGGCCTACTAGGGGCAGCAGGTCACCATGTCTGTGATTGCATTTAAATTAAGATTTTTTTTTATGCAGGAAAACATGATGTGTTTAGAAAAAAAAGAGGAACAACTTGTAAAACTATTTTTTAAGAGTAGGCAGTGATCCAGTGAGCCAATGCCTACACCTAAAAAACTTGTTTTGACCATTCACAAAGGGGAAGGTGTTACCACCTCCTTTGAAGTGTTGGTTAATTATTAATGTTTAACCACAGCATTTTGGTCGCAGAGTATTAATACATACCTTAAGGAATTGCTACTTGGAAGGGATACCCTTATCAAGCCCCTTCCAAATAGTGATTCTTAATGATTTCCTAAACCCATTTAGTGATTTGGTAACATGTTACCGAATCGCTAAATGGGGTTAGTACATTCGAAAATCATGTTTTCTTGTCGCAAACCTTGCGATTTACCTGCAGGGTTTATGACAAGAAATGTATTCGTACATCTAGCCAATAAATTGTAGCTCCTGATAGAGAATCCGGATTGGTGGAGTTTTACTTCCTGACTTACTTTTTTTTTTCTCAAACTGCCAGCATGGGAAAGTTACTACATTTGCAATTTTAGGGTGAGGGATGAAGGCGCTCAGCGTTGTAAAGTGTACAGCCCTCCAAAACTTAGTTTGTTGTTAGTTAAGATCATTTTGCAGTTATATTCAAGTTTGAACATGCATGCACATATACTCCTGTCCGAGAATGGAGTAAATGTTTATCTAGGGGGGAAATGGAGGTAACACTGCTATTTATTTTTTAAATGTCGAATGTATTATGCAGGTAGTTTACACCTCACTGCACTTTTGATGGGGTGTTGAGAAGATTGCAGATACAAGAAATAGTTCTAAGGGTAGGACAGGAATGTGGCTTAATACCTTTTGACAGTGATACTCCAAGCAACCATTGAGGGCATGAAGTAAATGCCTAGTGAAAGATGAAGTAAGACATGCCTGGCCTTGGATTACATCATGATGGGGCCAACCATAAGCATCTCACCAGACTGAGGTGCCAAGAGTAGGCTTGGAGGGTAGGAGGTGAAATTATGTTCATGGATGGCGCAGAAGAGGTAGGTCTCTTCAGACGTCTCAGGAACTTTAAGAACTCTTATTTACGTGTGTAGGCAGATTGTTACATATAGAGATTCCCTTGCATATGTAGTGATCTGCCTCACATCTAGTTAGCATCTGTAGGGATGAATGGCAAGAGCTTTGTGGTTAGATGACCTTCAGCTCTTGGAGGACTCTTAAGTCTGAAAGCTCTTGGATGGATATCTCAGCATGTGACACTATCAAACTTGTGGACAGTGCAGAGTTTTGAACTGATCTTATTCTAAGTTTCAAAGAATTTTATTAGACAAACTAAAGGTGTCAATACAGAAGAAAACCTAAAGCATAACAGCGATATGAGCTACACAGTAGAACATGACTGCAAAAATAAACATGAGACTAAAAAAAAACAGCAGATAATTGAGGCTAAATAACAAAAAGCAATATTGAAGGTAACGCGTAGTAAATGAATTATAAAAAGTGTAAAGGAACAAGCAGGTCACTCAAGGAGGCTTAGAGACCTCCTGCTGAGAGGGAGGCAAATGAAACAAACGTTTGGCACAAACATCAAGGTACAGGGTTACAGGAAGCCAAAGTTCCTGTCGCTTCTTGGCCAAGTTCAGGGGGTAAACAAGGACAGTATCTAGTCTGTGATTATGACATACATTGTACCACCATGCTCTAAAAGAGATATTAGCAAAGTTCTTCCAACTAACAGTGATTTGCTGAAATGCAACAGCTAGCAATAGGTCAACAATTTGCAGATTAAAATCAGTGTTAGCCCAACAGGGAGAGAGACTGCCTAGGAAGATATTAACAAAGGAGAAGGGGAATGCAGTATGAAATATGGCATTGATTTGGACCCAGACTTGTTTCCAAAAGTCATGCGTGGCAGTACAGGAAAAGAGCATGTGAAAGAGGGAAGCCTTGGGTGCCGAACAAGACCAGCAAAGGTCAGGTGTTAGAGGAAACCTCTTATTCAACATTTGAGGAGAAAAGAGGAGTCTGTTGTAGATGAAAAAGAGGGTTTGTGTGAGAGAAGCAGCCCTAGACGACTTCCGAAGTTTGGTCCAAACTTTATCCCAAAGAGAAGTGGGCCAGGAGACGTCAAAATCAGACTCCCATTGTTCCTCTACCTTGGATTTTGATCTAGGTGCAAGAGTTTTGTGAAACGAGTGGTAGATTGAGGAGGCAGTGGGACGTGTACGTAACAAGGAATGTAAGCGCAGAGTAGGGCTGGAAGGGTCAGAATGAGTAGGAAAGGTAGAAAATTGGGTATAAGCGGACAGAACTGCAGTCTTGAGTACGAGGTACTTACGGAAGAAGGAGTGAGGAAGACCAAACTTTTGGCTAAGAGCAGGGAAAGGTAAGAAATCGGAACCAGAAAAGAGATGGGACACCCAAATTAAGCCTTTCTGCCTCCAAGATTTCCAATAGAAGGATTTGTGATTAATGAGAATATTATTATTATACCAAATGGTGGTGTTGAGAAATTCAGCGACAGAAGAAGGGGAACTTGGGGAAGCGGAGAGAAGAAGTTTGGTAGTAAATTTATGTATGGGAGTGGAAATGACCTGGGGCTTACGAGAAAACGAGAGGTACTCAGCAAAAGTGAAGGGGGATAACAAAAGGTGCTCAATAGCAAGCCATAAGGGGGAGGATTCAGCAGGATCCTGCAACCAAAGAGAGGCTTGACGCAGAAGAAACGCTTTGTGATAAGTGGGGAAATCAGGAAAGTCGACCCCACCCTCTGATTTGGGAAGTCGTAGCCTGCACAAGGACATGCGCGCTTTTTTGGCGGACCAGAGGAAGGAAGAGAGAACGGTATTAATTTTCCTAAAAAACTTAGCTGGAATAGGCACTGGAATGTTGGAAATAGCATACAGAACTATTGGGGAGAGCATCATTTTAATCGTGTCAAGACGACTCCACCAGGGTGTGCTCCTTCAAGAAAATGCTTTAAAAAGAAGAAACAAAATCTCAGGCCTTGAGCTATGAAAGGCTTTATATGACAAATATGCAATGACACATGAATCGTGCCATTGGAGCTTGTCTAGTAGGCTGAATTTGCTTCATCGCGCTAGACTTATGTGCCTCTTATCAATTTATTGGTAAAGAATTTGTAGGTGTAGGAGAACAAGCCACATAGCATTGTGTGCTAAGAAACTGTATTTGTAGAGTCAAGTGTTAGCGTACATTTGTTCTTATTTTCTGAAATAAAATAGTCACACGAAAGAAATTGCATGCAAACCTTAGCTGAAGTAGAAACAACTTTCAACCCCGGGGGGCAGCGACGGGTGACCTAATAACTTAATATAACCCTAAGAAAGACACCTACTAAAATACACTAATCGAACTATGTTCACTACAGTTCGTTAAGACTTCAAAAGGAAAATTATTTTTCTGCACCAGTTAGTTAAACAAAAATTCATACTTTTGAGCAACATCACTTGCACTGCATGAATTTAGTATAAAAAAGTAAGTTTTAGGTTATTATTTTTTAAGGTCTCAGGCAGTTCTGTATTTATTACCCTTCGCTTACTGAACCGCTGCCATGTTGGCAAAAAGTTCAAAAATCACCTAACACATAGTGAATTTGATTGGTCCATGAAGTATCTCTGAAGAAACTTGTGACATAATTCCTCCTGTAATCTCCCAGAGGAGTGAAAGAATTAGTTGAAATTGCCAAACGTACTTCAAAGAAATATACATACGATGTGGGGAGTTGTTTTTTAACGTATATTTCACTGGGGCCATCCATATTTGCTTACACATTGCTTCAGTGTAGAGCATGCAGCAGTCCAAGGGCTTCGCTGGAGCTGTGAGTCAGGTAATGACATGGGCCGCCGCAGGAAAAATAATATGAGGTGTTATAAACTCATTTATAACTGCTGAAAGGATTAAAGACTTACTGCAAGGCTATTACATCATTACAAGATCTAACAGTGTTTGCCCTTGAAGAAGTTCAGTCCAATGGCTTTTGTTACTTGCAGTAATTTGTTAACAGAGATGTGATATCATAGCATTGCCTTGGCACAGTCTGTCCACTTAAAACTGTATAGAATACATTTGAATATTAAGGATGTTTTGAGCAAAACAGAACTTGAGGGCATTATTTTTACTTTAATGTTAACAAATAGTTTAAACTATAAATGTGCATTAAATATGGTCTTCTAGAGAGAAGGCTATCATCTAATCAACATAGACAAGCTACATTTCCCAAGAACAACAACTGGGAGAATGAGAGGACAATTACAGTTGGCCAATCAAAGTTGCTTAATGTTCAATGCATCACAAACAAACTTCAGAGGGCATGGCCAAGATGGCAACCGGATGAGTTGTACAGCCTTGTGCTCCAGAAGTCCAGCCCATCGCCAATGATCTTTAATCCACTTTATCCCCACAGAAGCGCTGTACCAGCTGTCCTCAAGCTTGTGACACCCCGGTGGCGACAATGTGGGTGACCAGAGGGCACCGGGCAGGTGCACATTTGGAGGCCCGATTGCTTAGTGGCCTGCGCACACCTCCCGAGCTCGGTGTTTGGTTGAGGAAGCCCCGAGGTGCGTCCTAGCTCATCAGCATGCTTCCCATTAATGGCTAGGAGCTGCTCGCTGTCTCCCTACCCTGCACAGGGGTGAGCGTGGCAGAAGGAGGAGGCACCCCCCCCTACAGGTGCTGGAGGAAACCACCCCCCTCATGAGGGAACACCGTGGCATATCAAAGAGCCGTCCAGCACTGGATGCAGCCCTCTTATTACAAATTTGGCAAGCGGCCTGGCTGCACAGAAGTTGGTTGCGTCTGCCAGACCAGATCATTCTTGTGCAACCTTGATGCCCCCCTTCCCACCGGCCACTTACACGGCACTGCCATGTAAATGTAATACTACTATTTGTTATATGTTGTATGTCACGTGGTGTCTCTTTTTCACTAGTGCTTTTAACTATAATTTACATAACCACTTATCTTCACAAAGACATTGTGTGTGATAGATTTCTTCCAACAGAGATGATCGCACAAAGTAGCTGATAAGTACACCCACCATAGGCGAGTACATTGTTCGAGTTACGACGTTGCATATATAAAGGGCCTGCAAACTTGCCTGGTAGGCAGGCGATTCTTAATTTTCCTTTTGCTTTATTTCCTACAGCTACGTGTCAGTGTACAACCGTATGTATTAAGTAACAGGTGTACACTCCTACTCACAGAATATTTTAGGAGTGGTACGCACGGGGCTGGCCCTCATGTGGTCCTGAACGAGAGCTTTAGGGGACAGCTCGAAACATGTCGACCCAGTACTAGGGACACCATACTCATTACAGTTAGGTCTTTCCCTAGTATTAACCCCTGATTTTAAGACATACCGACTAGGAGCATAAATAAAATATTAGCTCACTAGCTAGGTATTTCTAACCCATCTTTTCCCAATCCACCACACATATTTTCTTAAAACGAAGTGCTCCTACGTAGTTCGCAAGTCGCAGCACGCCTCAATCTGCAGCGGATTTAGAGGACCCCAATGATGAAGCATGCCACCTAGGGGTAACCCTGGTGGGTGAGGGGACTCTACAAAATAATTTTTCTCTCTAGAAAGAGGGTTTTTCACACATGTTCAGGGGAATCCCTGTTCTTCCTATGGTTAGGTTTCTTATTCCGGTATTCTGGATTTTGTGGAACCACGTATTTCACCGTGCCCAGACCCTCGGATTATATTGTGCAGATAAGACCCCAGAAAGTTCTTGCCAGCAGGTGTACCTGCCCCTACGGTTTCCACCATGGTTCGCCCCAAGTACGATAAGCTCACAGTGCACACATCTGAGGCAGTGGACTAGAGGGGAGACTTTTGTGTCCTCTGGATGCCACGCTGGAACACACGATCTCTGGCCACTCACGGAAATTTGAAGAAATCTTGCAGGCGGTGCTTCATATTAAATCCGCCCTGGAACCTAAGATTGATGCCCTCGGGATAGATATGGGTCTCCTGTGCGAAGATCATAAGAAACTCAAAGCTTGGGTAGAGGACTCAGAATCTACGCTGGCGGCTAACTGGCCCGTGGTTGAAGTGGACTCTCGCATTAAGGCCCTATAAGAAGAAGAACGATACCTCAAGAAACGAGTTCAAGACCACAGGGGTCATTCCCATCACAACAACTTAAGGCTCCTGGGGATGCTTGAACAAGCAGAAGGCTCCTGCATGGCGCTCTGCCTCAAGGACTGGCTGGGGCAAACAGTGCTAGGGGGCAAACAATCAACCTTTTTCTCTGTGGAGCACGCACATAGGGTCCTGAGCGGGCCACCCCCTCCAGGGGAATCTCCAAGACCGCTGGTTGCTCGTCTTGTTAACTACAGGGATTGGGACCATATATTGCAGGTGGCACGAGCAAAGAGGCCTTGGCTTATTAACAACTCTTAAGTGAATAACTTTCTGGACTACACGTCCTACGTGTAAAGATATCCTACCTTGTTCCTAGAAGTGAAAGGGCAACTTTGTGCTCTGGAGATGAAATATACCCTGCGGTTCCCGCCACACTAAAGCTCATGCATGACAGCCATACCATTTTATGTGCCAACCATGCTTAGGCTTGGGCCTAGCTAAAAGGCCTTGGGGTTAATTCACCTTCTGCAGAGGTAGGGGACACCAGGCGATAGCAGGAGAGGTGACGACAGTGACCATGAGACAGGGGCAGAGGAGGGGACTGTACGAAGGAACAGGCAGCCAGAGAGAGGGCCCAGGCAGTGGCAGGCTGGCACAGTGCATCGCATTCCCTTTGCAGATGGAGGTGGAGCGACAGTATCCTCCCACATTGGACACTGATTTGGTCCTGGCGGATATCTTGTCGGGAGGGGGGCTCTTTTTTACTCCTATGTCATCAGAGGACTTGCTTTGAGCTGCATGTGCTGGGGGCCACTGGGTTGCCCACCCTGAGCTTTGGTGTTGGCCCCCTCTCCCTTAGGGGAGCGCTCACTGGGGACAATGTAAGTACTTATGATTTCTTCCTGGAATAGCTGTGGAGATCTATGGCAAGCAATGGACTGGCTGCGTGGGGCTTGCTCCCTTGAAGGACAAAATCCAGCTATGCCACATTATGACCCCCATTGTATTACAGATATGATTCCTGCTATTCAGTGATTTTGTTTCATTGCATCTTAGAGCTGCTGGCCGAATGCCCATTGGCACATTGGATTCGGAGGGGTTGTTGGGAAGTTGAGACTGTTCTCCATTGGCATTTGTTTTTCCTTGGTTTTTCTTTATGGTGTGCAAGGGGTTGGGTGTGAGGGTGGTCCGGCGGGGCAGGATGGGGGGAGCTGGGAGCCCCAATGTTCACTTTCAAACATGCCGGTAGATGACCATCAAGCTGGGGCACAGTACAAACTTATGAATTGGAATGTCCTGGGTATGGCCGGTCATGTTAAGAGGTATCTCATCTATCCGTATCTACAGATGTGTGGGGTGCATATAGGCCTCTTAGTGGAGATGCATCTATCTCATTCGACCCTGGAGGGGTTAGGCAGACGCTGGCGAAGAACAGTGGTGGGCACTGCGTACTCCAGTGTTTTGATATGGGTTGCCCCGGGGGTACCCCTATCAGTGTTCCATGCTAAGACCTACCATGAAGGGAGGTATGTTGTGGTGGAGGGATTACTGAATGGATTCCCCTTCTACCAAATATCAATATACGCCCCAAACTCAAATCAAGTACCCTTCTTTAATTTGTTAACCCCTGCCTTACTGACTAACACACTGGCTCCATGCTACTGGGGAGGCCATTATTACTGCATCCCTGATGTACAGCTTACGGTTCCACTTACCGGTTCCTGGTGAGCAATCCATATCCTTGACGAAACACCTACAGCAGTGGGCATCCCACACCCAGATGAGGGAGGCCTGGCATTGCCTACACCCAAATAGTATTTCTGGGGGCAATTTCCGATTCTTTATTATTCGGGAGTCCAGTTTAGTCTAGTGTTCTTTCATGGATCGATTATTACAGTTGAATTTATGTGAGCATTATGGCAAAAACCAGATGAGAACTACAATATTCCTGCCCGAGTCATCATCAGCCTGAAAGGTTCTGATCACATCACTTTAGCTCACAGTTCTCCAAAGTTGGTCCTGGAGGGCCGGATCCATGTCAGACTTTAACATATCCCGATTTAGATAAATGTAGTTATCTTAAAAATCTGGCATGGATCCAGCCCTCCTGGACCGACTTAGGAGAACCCTTATTTAGATCTACCAACCCTCTGCTGGCAGTAAATCAAATAAAATGATAGAATTCAAAACCTTCTGAATGGTACATAATGCATTGCATGTCACAGACCCAGATTACCTTTCTAAATTATTCACATTTTACAGCATAACCAGATGCCTAAGGTTATACTCAACACCATTCACAATGTTCACAGGAAAAGGCAAATGGTACGGAACAAGTCTCTGCACGTTTAAGGCATCACCCCCTAGAACTCTTTTCATCTGTACCTTTGTCATGAGATTAATATCAGACCATTTCATAAGAAGTCGAAAGCCTATCGCTTCCAATTCTAGTCCTGAACAACTTTGCTATGTTACTTGTAGTCTTTCCTCCCCCTTTTCCTTTTCTATTTAGTGTACTGTAGCATTCCATGGCCAGCTAAGTGTATCATAAAACTAATAAATGAAATAAATAATAAATTAAGCAATGCCTACATTCGATAAGGGGGCATGAGATCAATGACAGAGTGGCTCAATGGACGAGGCTCACACACAAAACAATGATTAAAAATGTAACACCTCTGAGATATAATCCGTGTCATAGTAGGGATTCGAGCGTGCATGCTAAATTGCTTAACTAAATTTAGAGCTAAACAGGCCAGCATGGATAATCCACTCGATCAAATGAATACAATACTGGAGAATTGAAAACCTTGATAAAAGTGAGAAAATCATTAACGAGGCGATCGACATGCAGAATAAGCAACAAGATATCATCAAAAGTATCGCCCAACAAGATAAGAATGAAAATGAAAGACACTTTAGGGCACTCATGGGTGATGGTGTCATGCTGGTTAATGAAACAGATACAGCCGCCATAGAAATGATATGCCTCAACATCAAGCTGGAGAATATAAGATCGTATATGTTTAGTGGACCTTAAGTAAAGGAGAACCAGGTTTTACAGCTATTCCACCAGAATACTGTAACCAAAATATCGTGCTCTAAAACTATCTTAGCCAAAATATTGACTACCACAAGGCAGGTACATATATAGCTAAGTATATATTTACCACACTTAACTCAACATAGATGTACTCTGATGATATCTACAGCTTCAAGGTAGACAGATAAGAGTTAAGAACAGTAAATCCATATTTATCTCTATAGACTTACCTGCACAATATTGCGGTAGTCGACATTTTGGCTACGATATTTTTGTAGCATGATATTTTTGCCTCAATATTATGACATACAGTTGTTCTGAATGCATAGTTGCATGCCTTTGTTGTGAAATATTTACATAAGCCCAGAAACACTAACCTAATCATTGAAAGGGCACATCAAACAACCAGTTAAAGACACACCATGTATCATACCACTGTGGGTCCCCAACTTGAACCATTAAGCAAGATCAAAATCAAGGAGAGGCCACTAAGATTGTCCAACTATTCTTCAATGAATATTGACTGGACCTACCCTATGTGCCCTGCTTTCTGGCAATCTTAGTCTACAACATGGGAGCAAATGAATACATTTTGAATCCCCTCAAGAAGTAATAACATGTGAAGACTCGACATTTTGCCAGATGACAAACAGCCATATCTGAAAAATGTTGTGCACTGGGAGGACAGGCATGAGGTTTCACAGCATTGACCACAACGGGAGGACAGTCATGCGCATTCACAGCATTGACCACAATCGGGAGGACAGTCATGAAGATTCACAGCATTGACCACAATCGGGAGGACAGTCATGAGGATTCACATCATTGACCACGACGGGAGAACAGTCATGCAGATTCACAGCATTGACCACAATCGGGAGGACAGTCATGAGGATTCACAGCATTGACCACAACGGGAGAACAGTCATGCAGATTCACAGCATTGACCACAATCGGGAGGACAGTCATGAGGATTCACAGCATTGACCACAATCGGGAGGACAGTCATGAGGATTCACAGCATTGACCACAATCGGGAGGTCAGTCATGAGGATTCACAGCATTGACTCCAATGTTCCAGGATACAATCTTAACACCATAGTAAAACCAAATGTCATCCGTACCATACTCCACCCCAACATAATGGTGGTAATCCCCGGAAAGCATCTAACCATGATTGTCGTCCACTACGGGTCTAGCCAGCGCTATATAAAACTCTTAAAATAAATAAATAAATAAATAAATAAGAAATCTCTAACACCTCTGAAGACGACTACTAGCAAGCTGCCTAAATAAAAGGATGAAACACTGTGTTTTAATGAGGAATAACTGTTTTAACGTTTACTTGTTTATATACTTGATCACATATTTGTTTAAGAGGTGGGAACAGAACAGGGCAAAGCAGAAGTCCACATAGCAACCAGGAAATCCTTCTAAACGGTTCCATCAGAGCTTTGGAAGTAAATTTGGTAGTAACCAAATTTGAGCTCAACAACCGTAAGGGTACTTGATGCGGCAGAAATTATTTCTCTGATGAGCCGTTTGTAAACCACACACATAGGAGGTTTTACTGCTGCATTTAAATGATCGGCCAGGGTTAATAATTTTTCTGCCTAGCTAACAAGTAGGGTGCCATATGTAATTTAATCGGAGGGTGACAAGTGTAAAGCGCTAACGATAACGTTTTTAATCAGTGACCTACTGTTTTCTAGGATTTCATGAGTTAATTATATAACATTAAGATATTGCACATTGCTTATTTGAGGGAAAGCTTCAATTACAATTGAAATTCCACCACTTCCAACATTGCCGAGGGGCAACATGCACAACCATCTTGGTGTGTACTGGATTGGAAAATTACCTCTTACTGGGCAACATCTTAAACAGGAACTTCTGGGGGGTATGACACAACAGACTCACTGCCATTAAGAGCAGATGCTCCACTGAGATGAACCTTTTCTAATGAATTTAGATAGCAAATAAGGTCACTGTAAAGGTGTTACATTAAATATTAGGGGACATATTTAAGAAATCTTCAGGCTGATGTGGGGATATTACAGGAGATACGTACCGGTTTGTCAGTGATGCAGCTAAGCATCAGAGCTGATGGGTGGGAAGAAGCATTTAACCATTTTGCTTGCTAAACACTTCTCCTTCAGCACCATAAAACATGCACGCCACTTCAACCGAGAAGACCTGGCTACATATGTGACTTCCGAATAATATGGTAGGTTCGTTTAATTCAGGATCTTGCCATGTCTATCTCATTTTCTTTAACTAATGCAAGGTGCACAAACCATACAGACACTGCTTTATGTAGCAAACACTGAAGATGTAGTAGACCCTATACTGCAGAACTGTTGATTCATGGAAGAACAGGAACTACCCTGGAAACCACCCAGGCACCCTGGCAGTATCTTCTGGTTGACAGTAGTGCACTGTGATGTAAGTTCTGAGAATTTTTAATACATCCAAAGCTAATACGTTGCACCATCCAACAGAACCCGAACAATGAAGGTAAGATGATTTCAAAACAATAATAATAACCATGCAGAAAAGGGATTCAATTTAGAAATGATTGCACGTAGGTTGGTTGCTCCGTGCTCTTGTAACTGCTCACGCAGTAAGACGATTAGAAAACAGAACAAATACGTGGGCAAAGAAATCGGGACTTTCCTTGTCTAAGGTAGATCTGCTGGCACAATGTGCCCTTTTCACAATGCCACTTTCTGTTTTGGATGGTCTTTTCATGTGAGCACACGCGCAAGGAGCACCCTGCATGCAACAATGTCTACATATGCTGCACAGTGGGAAACAAATGTTCATTTCATCCATAAATGGGAATGCAATCTAACTGTCATTCACCTGATTGAGGAACACAGTGCTCACCAGTATCTGAAGAACAGATCTAATCTAGCCCCGTTTACAGCCACTCCAGTTGCAATTAGGCGTCCATAGTTGCCAACATTTAAAAAGACAATCCCTGGACACGTTGCAGCTCAGGGCTGCTGCAGATAGGACGTCCTTGTTTGCGTAGCTGTGTGTAATAAAGAGGAACAGTTTCTAGTTTCTACAACATTATCCGGGACAGTCTCAAATGTGCCGGGACTGTCCCTGCAAAAACGGGTCAGTTGGCAACTATGGCGCGTCCCACTTTTTCTGAGTCTAGAGACACAAGAAGTCAATTGCTGGAACTTAAAGCGTCAGCCCTGGGAAGCAACCGAATGTTGCAATTCAACCCAGACAGTTAACCTTTAGAGTCAGATGCCATATAAATATACTGGCGTTTATGAGACGCGCCAAGGGCAGGTAAACCTACCTAACCTTTAAATAAATGACTTAACTTCGTGACTAAATCAGGCATTCTTGCATAAACGTGCAAATGAAGGCAAAGTTTATTCTAAAATCCCTGCAGTAGTGGCAGACAAAACAAGGTAGATGTTTATTTTACACTTGCTAGGAACATTTCTAATGCGATTATAATGTTAATTAGTCATACCATGCAAGATGTTATTTATTATAACATAAGGAAAGGGAAGTGCACCGAGAGAAAATGACTGTAGAGCGTTTCCGTTTACATTCTAGATTGTGGAGTATGTTATGGAGCTCTTAATGCAACTTTAATTACCTTTTTAACTGTTTAATCTCCATTTGGCATATGGGCTTGTTTATTTGATGAGTAATAGTCTCAGCCCTTTTTCAGAACTACTAATGACGTGAGAATGGTGGAAAACATAATTTCATATAGAAAAGTAGATGGGCAGATAGCATCATCTGGCTCAGTTACCACTGAGGACATTGCAAGTAACGTAAACAGCGAGACTGACGCTAAAGTTCATAAAATATATATATATATATATATTTTTAAAAAACCTCTTCGTATCTCCACATATAAAATGAAATTTAATCCATGCCCTCGTGTGTTTTCCCCTAAACTGATCTTATGGATGAGCTGTAGGGGGCGACAGAAGTTATGTAGGAATAATACATATGTTTCTCCTCAAAAACTGTGTTCAATTAACACTCTTCACAGTGCCCTTTACATCTGGACCCTAGTCAAATATATTTAACATAATAAAAAAAAGTATTCTGGCATTCTCACCTTTTCCCATAAGGCCTACCCTCTTTTCTTGAAACTCAAAACAAATCTGCTGTCCCGTTCCCACCCTCTTCAACTTATCTCAGAAGTTCTCAGTCCTTCAGTATATACCTAAAATGTATGTACCTATCTGTGGCTTTTTCACCCCCTCCTTACTCCTCCCTGCTTTGCTATCAGAGGCACCATGTTTGGCGCCAAACCTCTGCCTCGCACAGCAGAGATCCACTGTGCCCAGCATGTATTATCTAACAGCAGAATTCAGGAGGGTGATAGGTGACAACGACAGAGTATGACCCACCATTCCGCTGCTTCACTCTGGACTATAGCAACCTAGATGGGTCAGCAAATCAGCATCCGCCCTTCCACTGCACCCTTCCCAGTGTTATATCACACCATTGAAAACCGAGTCTAGTTTGCATCAGCCCCTTGGATAAATGGTATCCACTGCTACAGCAATGGTTCATTGGTCGTAATGCAAGCAAGGAAAATGGCCCCCTAAACCTCCAAATTGGAAGAAAAAAAACAAAATTGGGGTATAATGGGCCCCACACACCTCTGACCCAGGTGACACTGCCCCTGCTGCCTTTTTAGGTCAAGCCTAGGCAGCGCGCATGCACTGACTGCAAGACCCGTTATCTTCTCTATCAGCTTTTGGCATACCCATGAATTGCCATTTGTTCGTTGTTGTGCCATTTAGAAATCCGGGGGTTGATTGGTGCATTGGGTCTGATCCTCCTGCATTTGCGTGCTTGGGTCACGCCCAGGCAATTTCACTCATTGTTTGAGCGCGTTGGCCATCCCAGTACCTCCACGGTTCCTCCTGGTCATTATGATCTGCCCTTTTATTCTGTAGGCTATCAACATCGTTTTAGGCTTTCAGGCCATTTAACGGAGTAATGCTCTGTTTGGCACCTGCAAAGTGGCAATTTCTGTCTGGTAGCTGTTGAGCAATGCCAATAACTCTAACAAAAAGAATTGCGAGACCTACTGCATTTCTAATGCTTGTTTATAGCTACAGCCCTAATGGGAACAGTAAACGTGCTCTCATCTACTCTGATGTCAGCGAAATTGAGAAGCATTGTATTCATCTGTTTTCTACACAAGTGTACATATTCTTTCTCCTCACAACTGACTCTTATTGCTCTCTCGCTCAGCAGTAGCAGATTCTGCCATCACTATGTCATAATTAAAGTTCTCAAATGTCAAGTTTTATTTCATTCAGCACAAGTGCGTTTGTAAGAAAATAAAGTGACAACATTGTTAAAGTAACACTATGGGAGTAAGGTGATTATTAACAACAAGTAACAAATATTTAGGTAAAAACTTCTAGATGAAGAATAAAACTCAGCTCTGAGGATCGTGAACATCTTACAAGAGTACAACCGGTTTTCTGAGATGGAGAATACAAATGGATGGGAAAAGGGAAGTCTGTTGCCTGGTGACACACAGTGGACTAAACTAAAAAATACAGACTCTGGTCCTGTGGAGGTTGATCAAGTAACATTAGCCCTTGACTTTAACAGTGCAAACAACTTCAACTAATGAGAGAGATTTTACTCTACTAGGCTAGACAGCTAGATGATGGGACCTACGGTGTTGTCACTCTCTTCAATAGCTGCAGCGACAGTTCAGGTGCAGGAGAGTTAACAGGCTCTCCCTACATAATCTGGAAAGAAGGTCTCTTCAAGACACTTTAGTGCTATTTGCAGTACTCAATAGATCATGGATATGATGAGACAGCATTTACCTTGTTGGGCATGGATTGCTAGACGTGTGATCGGATCTTCGGAGGTGCCTTCTAAGGTAGGCCATCAACCTGGACTCTGGTTTACCACCACCTCCCCCAGAACTTGCAGCTCCCTGCAGAAAACGTCAGGTTCTTCTGTCGGGCAGATGGTATGCCATCCGTTTCAGGTGAGTTTGGCTTTTGGATGTCAGCTGCAGATGGAGAACGGCACTGGACTCCGAGCATGTCCTCAGACAGGTTTTCAACCAAGCAAACTGACAGCTCTATGATGAATTGATGTTTGGATTGTTGGCCAAAAAGTTAAGAGAAGTGCCACTAGGCGATGATTCCAAACCAAGATGAGTCGTATCCATTAAGCCTTCATCTTCTCTTTTTGGCCCTATTTCCTGTATTTTTCTTGTGTCGCCAAGGTGAACAGTACTATCAGATGCACTATTACTGTGCAAGATAAGGCAATTGGGCTTGGGAAATAGGCACAATCACAAATCAGTCCCCAGGCCTGTGGTGCAGCGAAATTTTGCACAACCGTTACACGTCACAAATATGTCACAACTTCATAACAGATAAATGATATGAATGTGCTAATTTAGCACATATTTCTTCTATGGTCTAACGATGTTAAAATATGTGTTGCACTTTATGTTTTTACTAAAGTACATTTAATGTGGGACTAGTGAATTTACTCAGAGTTTAACTGTATTAAAAGAGAAATTAATAAACCATCCTTACTTAGTAGGCATGTACTTACCATAAAGATGACCTTCGACTTTCATAAAGTGTGCTTTGATACATTTCATGACATTTACTGTTTAGAAGACTGAATAGAAACCATCCTCATATATGTAGAATGTGATTACTCTTGAAATGACAAATAATGTATGTAATGTGTGCACTAATGTTTCATATATTGCATTAAAACATAGTTCTTAGACATACTGGCACATATACATTTAAGATTTTACTGTATGCTCAATGTAATTTAAACTTAATGTACTGACCCTTCATATGAATTTGTATTTAAATGTGCACACACATATTAAATGTGCAACACTGAGTTAATACTTTAAGTTATCTTTAATAGGCCTAATAAATGTTATGCATAAAATATAGTTTTCCATTTCTGATAACATGACATTTCTTGCAGGTATTCACACACACATTGATAGTTGAAGAAAAGATACATTACTGTACTAGTGATAGAGAGTGAGAGTCTGAAAAGAAGACCTTGAGAGAACGTGGAGGGCCAGAGAGTTAACTGAAAGGCCTATTTAGCAATGTTACAACCTGGCCTGCGCGTAAGAAGACTAGATCATTGCCATGTCCAGTGTGGGATACTGTGCGAATGTTTTACTCTACAACGTGAGAAGTCGAGAAAGACGACAGACCCCTCAGGATGCAAACAGAGGGGTGTTACCTGAATGATTTTGGTGTTAATAATTGGAGTCTGCACTGTCTGAGGTTACCGCTCATTTCCCTGGACTTTCAGAGCTTAAAACTGCTGTGATTTCTTTGGTTCTTGGCTGAGTGTGGCTCAGGCTAACACTTACATCCCTGACCCAAGAAGACTCTTGACCGAGCTTCTGAAATGCTGACACCTTCCTACTTATTTTCCTGCCTAGTTCTATATTCCTTTATGAAATTACCAGATTTTTTTAGATCCTTCAGAACCATTCTTTTAGCTTGGACTTTACTTTAGGTGAGTCCAATTTACCCATGTATAGACAAGAAAACCCGAGACACTTCTCTGAGCATCAAATACTTTTATTAATCTTTTATATTGCTGGGAGGCGCTAGGTGGCGCCGCGCAAGATGGCCGCACGAATGTGAGGCTCCTGCCGCCCGGCGCTTTCATCCGCAATTTATCCTGCCCACAGGAGCTGCAGAGGGCTGCCTGCGTCTGTGCCCACAACCTGGCACTGCGTGCATTGCTGGAAGGAATATTGGATGGCTGGAGGGCTCCCGCCGAAGCGAAAGGGCTGCTGGCGCCGAGCCGCTGAATCCGTGTAATCGCAGACCAAGTGGGACCCGGCGTGCGGACCTACGCGAGCCCGCGGCCGCACACGAGGCGGCTGGGCCTCGGAGTCGGGAGGCGGTGAAGAAAGCGGATTTGGACTGACGCGGGCCGGCGACTGCTCCAGGTGAGGGTCTGGGCTCCGGCTGGGGCTGCCTGGGGACGAGTGATCGGCGGGGGAGAGCAGGGGCAACAGATGCTACACATACCCCGAGGGCCTGACTCAGATCCACCCGGCCCGCTGATTGGGGCGGAGGCGACGGAGGACCTCCTCTGATGCCCCATACTTCTGGCGGCTGGTTTCGCCCCCTGGGGTGGCTGTGAGGGCCGCGGCGGCCTACATCGGCGCTAAAGTCAACCCATTTTGAACCCGGCACGTCTGCCTCCCGGGTTGGGCGCACCTGTGGCCTCCAGGCGTTGGGACGGAGTGCGGCTCAAGCGGATGGTGCCCCGGGAGGCGTCCCCCTGACCTCCCCGGCCGCAAAAAGGACAGAGACAGGCACGGGTGGTTGCCCCCCAGTGAGAGGAGACTAAAAGGGTGGTCTGTCGGTGGGGCCAGTTTGTGGATCCGTCAGGCCAGCTGTGCGGAGGCGGGCGGCTGCATTCACCGTCGCCGCATCCCGGGGGATTGAACCCACAGTGACTTGCACAGTCTCCCAACTGGAGCCAGAGATGGGGAAGGCTGACGCCAGACAGTCTCGCCACACGTTCGAGGCGAAAAAGATAAATCGCGCCCCACAAGAACAGCGTGCTGCATCGGAGGATCCGGGTCTCACTGACGACCCGGCCGAGAGGGCAGGGGAGCTGACATCGATCCTCCAAGAAGTCAGGCAGGGCTTTGCGACTATGGCTGATAAAATGGATGGCATGTCCACGCGCATGGATGCCCTTGTGCATAAATTGGACAATCACGAAGACCGGCTCCGGGAGGCGGAACGTCGTATCTCGGATACTGAGGATACCTCCACCCGAGTCTCCATGCAGGTAGCGCAAATGGACAAACTACTGAAAATTATAGCCGCCAAGAACGAGGATTTGGAAGCAAGGAGTCAGCGCAATAATATCCACGTTCTTGGTGTGCCGGAGACCACCAACACTGGCAGAATGGAGGAGTACGTGGAGAAACTGTTGATCTCAGTCATCGGAGAGGAACACCTATCCCCTCAGTTCATCGTGGAGCGCGCCCATCGATCCCTGGGGCCTCGCCCGCCACCGGGGAGAACGCCTCGCCCCATAATCGCTAGGCTTCTCAACTACAGGGACCGCGATGCTGTACTTCGCGTGGCTAGAAGCAAACAGCAACTCAACTATGAGGGAGTCACCTGTTCCATTTATCCTGATTTTACAGCCGCAGTGCAGGAAGACAGGCGTAAATTCATGGCAGTAAAAAATAAGTTGCGACAGGCGCAGATAGACTACGCTTTGCTATACCCGGCACACCTCAGGATTACCCACCAGGGCAAGCAACGGTTTTTTACTAATCCGCAGCAGGTGGAAGACTTCCTAAAACATCTCAAACGCGCAGGTGGCGGCTCCGGCTCGCCATCCACTTCGCGGCGTTCCACCTCGCCAGTCTGATGTACATCACCACCGACTAAGCCCTGAATGGGGGACAGAGAGAAGAAGCGATGGACAAGAGTGGTGGGCTGCTGGTGGAATCTGCAGTGCTAGATATGGGTGGCCTGTCACTGCATTTGGTTTTGAATAGGGCGTACCAGTGGGCCTGGAATTCAGGGCTGCGCTGGGCACCCCCCCTAATCCCATACAGGGCTCGACTACTCCATCACCCATGGGCTCTGGGGGAGGGGTGGTTCCGGATCGCCACCTAGGGTTTCCCCCCAGCGGGCAACCCCCTTTGGTTCTAGGTTGCATGTTCAGAAATGCATTTACGAAGTTGTTGGTCGGAGGTAGGGTGTGATTCTGGCAAGTTGGGGCTGCTTCAGTGGGAGGAGGGGGGTCATCACAGGGTTTTTTCACAGGTTGGGGGGCACACGACACAGCAACGCGTCTTGAGGGACAGGAACACACTAGACGTCGAGAGCATGTTCATAACACAGGCAGATATCCCAGAGAGGACTCTTCCAGCCCTCGGCCCAGCAGCTACGGAGGGGGCACTCATTTTTTCTTTAGCCCACCACACATAGGGGACACGAAAGCTAGGTTAACCACGTCCCAACTAGGGGTCATATCATGGAATGTTCGTGGCCTGGGGGACCCTAGGAAGAAGCGGCAGGTGTTGGCATACTTGGATCGTCACCAGATTAATATTGCTATGTTGCAGGAGACGCATATCAATCCCACACTCTCCAATGCGTTTGCTGTCAAATGGGCGGCGCATAGGCTGTTCCCCTCATACTCCTCCTATGCGCGGGGCGTGGAGCTATTAATAAAGAAACAAATGCCATTTGCTTTGGCAGGGTCTGTAGTAGACTCACAGGGGCGTTTTGTAATTGCATGGGGAAGATTGGGAGCAGACTTCGTTACACTGGTTTGCTGTTATGGCCCTAACTCGGACACACCTGACTTTTTCACCTCACTTTGGGGTAAGATCATGGACATAGGATCTACTCATATCATATGGGGGGAGACTTCAATGCCGTAATTAACCCTGCACTGGACAGGTCTAATCCTAGTTCCCACCATTACAGCCGCACCCAGGGGGTACTACAGGATATTTTGGAGGAGGGAGGTCTGGTGGATGCCTGGCGTCATTTTCACCCTCAGGCCAAGGAAGGCACACACTTCACGACACATGCGGCCACCTGGGCCAGAATAGATTACATTCTCCTCACAAGGGGGCTGGGCCGACGCTAAGCGCAGCGACGCAGCCTGCTAGAACGCTCTCGGACCACTGCCCAGTGAGGATAACACTTCACCTGCCGGGCTATGACAAACCCAGGCCTAGTTGGCGATTGCAACCCACAGCGCTGTTCGACTCAGTGTTTCAGCACGAGTTGGGGAAAGAGATACAAGACTTCTTTCAACGGAATAAAGGCTCTGTGGATAGCGTGGAAACGATCTGGGAGGCCTTTAAAGTAACAATAAGGGGGTTCTGCATCTCCAAAAGTTTCGGAGTGCTCCGGGATATACAAGGGACGTTAAAGACCCTTGAGAAAACCCTTAAGGCATTGGAACACCGAATGGAACTGGGCGAAAGGGGAAAGGTGCAGGCTGACTTTCGGGCATCTCTGTCAGAGTATGAGGAAACTGCGCAGCGCGAGTCAAGATTCCGGGGGCGGTACTGGGAGGCCCGCAGGTATGGTGAGGGAGAGAGGCCGGGGAGGGCCCTGGCTGAGGTGATCGGGCGACCCCGGTTCTCCAATTACATTTTGGAGATTCTGGGCCCTGCGGCGATGAGACACAGAGACACTGCACGCATACTAGATACGTTTACCACGCACTTCACCAGCCTGTACACTACAAAATGCAGTGGCTCGCTGGATCTTGAAGATTTTGTGGGAGATGTTGCGTTGGGCTGGCTCTCCGATACACATCGCGGCTTTCTTTGCTTACCGTTCGAACTCGACGAAATACGAGAGGCAATTATGAAAACGCAATCAGGTAAGGCGCCGGGCCTAGATGGCATCCCTATTGAATTCTATAAAACATACATAGACATAATGGCTCCGGTACTCAAGGAAGTATACGAAGAATCGCTGGAGGTTGGGGAGCTGCCCCGATCAATGCGGGAAGCACTAATAATCTCACTTCTGAAGCCGGGCAAACCTAACGACTCTTGCGACTCATGCAGACCGTTATCCCTTATCAACTGCGACATGAAAATGTTGGCAAAAGTCATTGCCAACAGGGTGTCGCTGCTACTGGATAGGCTCATTCTTCCCGACCAGTCGGGGTTTGTGCCGGGACGCGACACCTCTCACAACCTGCGTACCTTCTTCTCCCCGTTACAAAATGTTGATCCGGAGCTACCACTGGCTGCGGTGTTCCTGGATGCTACGAAAGCATTTGACTCCGTGGAATGGGACTATCTGTTCGGGATACTGGGACGGATGGGGTTCCCCCCTCTCTTCATATCTTGGATTCGGCAGTTGTATCACAAACCTACAGCAAGGGTGTTAATCAATGGGCATCTCTCTGAGGCCTTCCCCATAACCAGGGGTACGCACCAGGGGTGCCCGCTTTCCCCCCTGCTGTTTGCCATAGCACTGGAGCCATTAGCATCCAGGCTGCGGCAGCACCATGGGAAAAAAGCGTTCCGATGTATCCAGCGTCAGATACAGGTGTCCCTGTACGCAGATGACATTACATTGTATGTGAGAGACCCTCAGCAGAATATCAATCCACTGCTCCGTGAATTTATCACTTTTGGTAGACTATCCGGGGTCCATATTAATTGGGGGAAATCGCAGGTCTTCCCGCTGACGGCGACAACCACCAAGTTTGAT
This sequence comes from Triturus cristatus, assembly GCF_964204655.1. Classification (NCBI taxonomy): domain Eukaryota; kingdom Metazoa; phylum Chordata; class Amphibia; order Caudata; family Salamandridae; genus Triturus; species Triturus cristatus. The sequence goes on from NC_140588.1 coordinate 498,686,619, forward strand.
TTAGACTACCCGCTGGCTTGGTGCGATTCGGATCTTCGGTACCTCGGGATACAGCTCTCTAGGGATCGCGACGAGTTGATTCATCTTAATTATGGCACCGCGGTGCAACGTCTCTCTGATGCTATCACCCGATGGATCTCGTTGCCCCTCTCGTTTGCTGGACGGGCGTCCTTGATAAAAATGATGGTGCTTCTGCGATTCCTGTATTTGTTCTTGAATATACCATATCACCCTGGGAGACATTTCTTTAAGACTCTCCGGTCGGAACACATTCAGTTGCTCTGGGGTGGCAAATGGTCCATACTAACCAAACCTTATGCTCAGGGAGGATTCGAAATTCCAGATTTCGAAATATATTACCTTAGTGCGCAAGCACATTATGCATATTACTGGATTCGTCCCCCTCCGTACATACCACAGGTGGCTGCAGAACACTGGTTGGCGGACCCTATCCCACTGGACGGAATGATACAGGCCCCAAGGCGCACCCGCGACATCCCTCCCAACACTGTAACATGCACAGTAGACGCGTGGCGTAACATAGTCGGACTATGTGGGTCCCCATTCCTATACTCCCCGAAGCTTCAGCTCTCCTATCATCCCTGTATGCCGCTGTTACAGGAACGGGTCTTTCATCATATGTGAACACGGGTGCAGATAGTCACTTGGGGAGATCTCTTTCGGAGCGGTAGGTTTTGCACGCTTACACAAATATTTGGCGAGGCCTCTCCCTCGGCCCTAGATACATTTCTATACATCCGGCTACGGCAGGGCCTTCGCACTATCCTTCCAGAGTTTCCGCAGGAGCCCAAGATCTTTGCACCATTGCACCAGATGCTGGGGTCCGCTGATGGCAGGCACCTAGTATCCCGACTTTACCATAATATACTCACACATTATTTGGGACCCTGTTGCACGGCGAGGACCCAGTGGAGCGAGGAGCTGGGAAGAGAAGTGACTGAAGAGCAGTGGGAATATTGCTGCCTCCAAACTGCAAGGGTGTCTGCTAGTAGCAGATTGCGAGTAATTCATTACAAGTTCTTACAGTGCCTTTACTACACGCCTGCTAAAAAGTTTCGATTCGCGCTGGCGGATAATGATAGGTGTGAGAGATGTCGCCGGCCAGGAGCAGGTTTTTTACACTTAGCATGGGAATGCCCGAGAATACAGGATTTCTGGACACAAGTTTTCCAGGCTCTAGGGAGGATGGTGAATGCATCAGTGGAGAGGGACCCCGCGTTGGCACTACTAGGCTACACTGTACACATCCCTCAGGCGCATCGTAAATTCACTGGTATGGTTTTGCTGTTGGCCAGGCGCAGGGTGGCTTGCAGGTGGGGTAGGGGGAGGGCTCCTAAATTCAAAGATTGGATTGATGACCTGACCTATTGCCAGAGACAGTTGGCCACATATGCCGAGACCCTTCCGTCAATGTCTAGACCAAAAGATATTTGGGGGCCCCTTCAAACGTATCTTTTATTGACTGCCGCAGAGGTGGCAGACTCCCCCGCATAAGAGCAGGATACGGGGGTCTAAAGGAGAGACTTGTTTCCTCTGGGCTATTGCTGACACACAGACTGTTCAGTGCGGGGGCGCTAGGAGTCTGTTCCCTTGCAGCGTAGACTATCCTCGGTGGAGGTCCATAACACCCCTGGTGCTTGTCTTTGGCACCTGTGTATAATGAGAGGGGGTTGGAGTGGTCTCTCAGAGACGCGAAGGTAGAGTGTATAGTCCGCATGATGTATGCTTTCTTTGTGCCGCACATAATATATCAAGTTATCACAATGTAGGAGGCCCATGGGACAGGGTGGGATATGTATAATCTGTAACACTGGATGGGTGCGGAGTTCCCCTACGGAAATGTGTGGCCAGATGGTGCTGTGACCAGTGTTTACTTGCTTGATGTCTTCGTCTTTTGATTTACTCATGCTGTGTCGTGGGAAGGCTGTAATGTGCAAAAACGTTAAATAAAGTAAAAAAAATAAATCTTTAATATTGCTGTGACTGAACTTCTTGTTTGCCTAACATTTGCCTGCCTCAATTTCTTCCGGAGGTTGGGCCTTCCCGTTGTAACTTCATAGCACGGTGTTAAGAGCCGTGTATCTTAACTTGATTCTTAATTTGTAATAACCCCAGCTATTGATTCTTGGTCCTTATTGTGTAGCCGAATGTGTTACACTGTTGAATGAAATTGATAGGGGTCGCACTGATTGCCGGTCAGCACCTTTTGCCATCACTGCCAAGGGGGACTTCTAGTCCCAGGTTCCTTTACTCCCTCGAGGGAGGAGACTGCCGCTGACGCACTCAAATAGCACCAACATCTACCGCAGCGGAGTCCATCATCGGCAGGAAGAGGCAGGGCAGGGCCACCTCCCTTGGCTTGCTGCTCTCCGAGGATATAGTGGAACCCTCTGAGACTTGTGGACTTGCGGAAAGTACCTGCTCATAAACTGTGAGTTAAATGCGCACAAACACTGAATAGTTGGTATTATTGTATATCTGCCCACGGAAAGCTGGTCATATTGGGCAAACGATGACCTTTCTCAACCTCTGACCCAATAGTTACCTGTTGATATGGGGAAAAGGAAAACAATTGCGAGCGACAACAAGGAGGGTGGGTCACCAAAATTGCACGCAAATCGGCAGCCCAAAACTGTGTCTTGGATCGTATAGATGATCTATTGGTAGAATGTCAAGACATCTTAGCTCCACCATCTAGCACTCCTATTAATACACCTATGTTACGGGAACAGCACTCTACCATTGAACCTGACTCACAGCCCAACCACGCTAGCAAAATTAATTGCATCCATAGTCACTAAGCGCACTACACAAAGCACTGTCCCGAAGGTTCGTGGGTATAATACCGACAGGCAGTGCGCATCTGAGAAGCGAGATAGGGAAGTAGGAGCCTTTCCCTCTTCCACTCTAGGGGCAGGTAATAACGCCATCAATAGTAAGAATGAGTCATATATAACCACTAATATCGCCCTATCTAACCGATTTTCGCTACTACAAGATCAGTCAGAATTAACGGTGGATCTGCAGGAAGAAGCGCCGGGAGATACTCCACAGTCCAGCCTAGGTGTTGTATGTATGAATAGCCAGAATGAGATCCTTGGGAGAGGAGGGAGAGGGGGGAGGTTTTCCCCAGTACAGCATTCAACTAAAGAGAGTAACACCTGTAAGCTCATTGCTGAATCAAGAGATGAAGTTAATTCGTTGAAATCACTAATTTTAGTGCTCTCAAACCAAGTGAAGCTTCTTGTAACAAATGAGCAATTGAGAGTAAACCCTAGCAACCTGCCCACTAGTGCTCTATCAAATCATGTTCCAGCCACAGATAGTAACTTGCTTTTCCCGCCGCTGCCTCCCTGCGGCCCCGCCCACGTGTCCTCCCATTCGCCGCCCCGCTCCCGCCACCCAGCTGACCCTCCCTCCCGGCTCCTTACTTAGGGGACCGCAGTCGCCCACAGAGTGTGACCGCTCAGCCTTCCTGGGCTCTGTCGCTCCACTCCCTGCTGCTGCCATTGCCTGCTCGCTGCCCTGCTGACTCCGCCGCCTCCTGCCTGCATTTTCTGCCCCGCTCGCCGCTGCCCAGCTGATCTTGCTTTTCCCGCCGCTGCCTCCCTGCGGCCCCGCCCACGTGTCCTCCCATTCGCCGCCCCGCTCCTGCCACCCAGCTGACCCTCCCTCCCCGCTCCTTACTTATGACGCCCCCAGAGCGACTGCGCAGCGGACGCGCGCAGCGGACGTGCGCAGTGTGAGCACCGAATGAGCGCCGAAGGTGCGCCAAAGGTAAGCCCGTCTGCGCCCGTCCGCGCCTGGACCGCGCCCAGCGCCAGACCCCTTGGCCCCCGCCGCTGCAAACCCACCGGACGGACCTACAACGCCGCGGCCCTCAACGCACTCAACGCCGGCCGGAACCCCACCTGCTGCCGGGCCGCCCCGAGATGCGTTCACGGACCGTTCACCTGCACTACCTGCAAATTCACCTGCCTCCGTCCCTGCACCACGCCCGCCAAGCCAAACTCCAGCAGCGACCTCAAGTGCATCCTGCTCAACACCCGCTCCGTCCACAGACACGCCGTGGAACTCTGGAACCTCCTCGACACAACATCACCAGACATCGCCTTCCTCACCGAAACATGGTTGAACGCCTCCTCAGCCCCCGACATCGCCATCGCCATCCCGGATGGATACAAGATCATCAGGAGGGACCGCGTCAACCAGACCGGAGGAGGCATCGCCATCGTCCACAAGAACACCATCCGCATCGCGACCGACGCTGACGACACCTTCACCACCGCCGAACACCTCCACTTCCAGATTCACACCGACCCAAAGACGACCCTCAGAGGCACCCTCATCTACAGACCCCCGGGACCACGCACGCAATTCAGCGAAGACATCACGGACTTCATCAGCCCACACGCCCTCCCCTCCGCTGAATACATCCTCCTAGGGGACCTCAACTTCCACCTGGAGAACAACAAGGACCGCAACACCGCCACCCTGCTGGACAACCTCGCCAACCTCGGACTCAAGCAACTGGTCAACACCCCCACCCACTACGCCGGCCACACGCTTGATCCCGTCTTCTCATCCAGCAAGCACATCACCTTCAGCCACTCCACCGGACTCCACTGGACCGACCACAGCTGCGTCCACTTCGACTTCAGAAAAACCACAACCCACCACCATCCGCATCAGGTTCCTCACAGGAGCTGGAGCAAGATCACCGCCGACCAGCTCACCACCGCCCTCAACCAGAACCCACCTGCCAGCACATCGGACCCCAACGAAGCAGCCCACAACTTCACGCAGTGGCTGACCGCCTGCGCAGATGACCTCGCACCACTGAAGAACCCTCCCAGCAGACCCAGAAGCATGAAAGCCCCCTGGTTCACCGACGAACTCAAGGACTCCAAGAAGACCTGCCGCACCCTCGAGAAAACCTGGCTCCTCAACCAGACCACTGACAACATGACCGCCCTCAAACACGCCACCCGCAAGCACCACCAGCTCATCCGCACCACCAAGAAGAAATCACTGAAGGAGCGACTGGACAACAACGCCCATGACAGCAAGGAACTCTTCAGCATCGTCAAGGAGTTCTCCAACCCCAGCACCGGCACCCCGTCTCAAGATCTCTGCGACTCCCTCGCCTTGTTCTTCCACCGCAAGATTGCCGACATCCAGAACAGTTTTGGCGCACCATCCTCGCACCCAACCACCGAACCAACGCACCTCACCGCCACCCTCCGCACCTGGACCACGGTGACCACCGAAGACACAGCCCGCACGATGAACACCATCCACTCCGGCTCTCCAACCGACCCCTGCCCCCACCACGTCTTCAACAAGGCCGACTCCACCATCGCACCCCAACTCCGGGACGTCATCAACACCTCCTTCAACACTGCCACCTTCCCAGAGAGCTGGAAGCATGCCGAGCTCAGCGCCCTACTGAAGAAACCAACAGCGGACCCCACCGACCTCAAAAACTTCCGCCCCATCTCGCTCCTCCCTTTTCCTGCCAAAGTCATTGAGAAGATCGCCAACAGTCAGCTTGCCGCCTTCCTCGAGACGAACGGATCCCTCGACCCGTCGCAGTCCGGTTTCAGAGCCAACCACAGCACCAAGACCGCCCTCATCGCAGCCACCGACGACATCCGAGCCCTGCTCGACAACGGGGAAACAGCTGCACTCATCCTCCTGGACCTCTCCGCAGCATTCGACACTGTCTGCCACCGCACCCTAGTCCAACGCCTCAGCAACACCGGCGTCCAAGAGAAGGCACTGAAGTGGATCACCTCGTTCCTCGCCGGCAGAACACAGAGAGTCCACCTCCCCCCGTTTCGTTCTGAGGCCACCGAAGTCATTTGCGGCGTCCCGCAAGGATCATCACTCAGCCCCACCCTCTTCAACGTCCACATGAGACCTCTTGCAGCCATCGCACGCCAGCACAACCTCAACATTATCTCCTACGCCGACGACACCCAACTGATCCTCTCCCTCACCAGAGACCCCGCCACCGCCAGAACGAGCCTACACGAAGGGATGAAAGACGTCGCCGAGTGGATGAAGAACAGCCGCCTGAAACTGAACTCAGACAAGACGGAAGTCCTCATCCTGGGACCATCACCCTCCGCCTGGGACGACTCCTGGTGGCCCCCAGCCCTGGGCACCGCCCCCAAGCCAACAGACCACACACGCAACCTGGGCTTCATCCTGGACTCCTCCCTCTCGATGACCAGACAAGTCAACGCCGTCTCCTCCTCTTGCTTCCACACCCTCCGCATGCTTCGCAAGATCTTCCGTTGGATCCCGACCGAAACCAGGAAGACGGTCACCCAGGCCCTCGTCACCAGCCGTCTGGACTACGGAAACACTCTCTACACCGGAACCACAGCCAAGCTACAGAAAAGACTCCAACGCATCCAAAACGCCTCCGCCCGACTCATCCTGGACATCCCCCGACGCAGCCACATCTCCGGCCACCTGAGGGACCTGCACTGGCTCCCCGTCAACAAGAGGATCACGTTCAGGCTCCTCACCCACGCACACAAGTCTCTCCACGACCTGGGCCCCAAGTACCTCAACGACCGCCTGACCTTCTACACGCCCACCCGCCAGCTACGGTCCACCAGCCTCGCCCTCGCCACCGTACCACGCATCCGAAGAACCACCGCCGGAGGCAGATCCTTCTCCTACCTGGCAGCCAAGACATGGAACTCCCTCCCCATCCACCTTCGGCGGACCCAGGACCACCTCGCCTTCAGGAGACAACTAAAGACCTGGCTATTCGAGCAGTAGCAGACCCCTCCCCCAAAGCACCTTGAGACCCTTCCGGGTGAGTAGCGCGCTATACAAGTGCTATGATTGATTGATTGATTGATTAACTGCTCAGCAAGGCCTATAAGAAATCCAGTTCCCCTAATGTCCATCCAAACATGTCGCCCATTAGAACGTAGAAATACTAGTCCTCCCAGATTAACACGGATGGTGAATAGAGGCCACCGTACTCAATGGCAGACCCAAGATCATGGTCCTAACAAGAGTTCTAAGAGTATTTTTATGATTAATGTGCCTAAAGTTCTAGCGGTAGGCAGACAAGAGGATCGCCATTCATTACTCAACAAATCAATCCACTGAATTCGAAAATAAGGGGGTGTAGATCCATTATTAGGGACGATATTATCTGGGCTAAACAAATTTCATATGGTGCCTCCCTTACAGATTCCATCGAACTCCATCTAAGAGATGAAAACTTAGTCTACAATTTAATTGCTCTAGAGGCAAGAACCTGCTCCCCGACAACCACCAATATCCAGTTGAAATATAGTCCTTCTGTCTCAGTACAGCCACAAGTACACAGAAGTGTTAGTGCCTTGATGGGGTCTGATTCATCTTTAGCTCAGAATGACTGACTGAGGTGTCACAATTACGACACAAACATCAATTGGGCTCTGAAGATACTCCAACTTGGAACCCCTACAACTGACCTGACTACAATGCTGCCTTCTTCTTCTGAGCTCCTTGATCCATTGCATTCTAGTGATGGAACTCAAATAATGGCAAGGCCAGATCAGCAAACTATTCCCGAGCTCCACAGAAGTGCAATGCTTCAGAGAGATGTCATCATACCATCCCTCAAGGATTAGAAGAAATTAATTCAACGTTTCGTGTACTGACGTGGAATGTGGCTGGAATAAGATCTAAGATGGTACACCCCCACTGGATCGAATATATTGAACAATTTGATGTCTGTATTTTACAAGAAACCTGGGCAATCACACCGGTCTACATCCCCGGGTATGTTACTTTCTGTCTACCGGCTGTCACTGGTAGACCAGGAAGACCAGCAGGGGGGCTATTGACCTGGATTAGGATAGTTCTGCTATGCACAATTAGAGAGACTAAAATCAATAACCCCAATATACTTGCAATTAGCCTCAGGGGTGGAAATGGTAGGATGGTGGACATATTCAATGTTTACGCTCGTGGGACCAAGGCAGGCACATGTTCTCCAACCCTCCAAGCGCTAGAAAATACTCTTGAGGAGAGGGCGATATCAATACCTCTGATAGTTGTAGGAGATTTTATTTGTACATATGAACCATTATGCACAATGGATGTATCTGACAGCGACCAGGTATAGGCATATTGGCATGTTCCCCCCCTCGATTTACCACCAATCAGAAACTGGACACAAACTGCCCTGCAGCTCCAGGCCATAACTCTTGGTTACGGGCTTAGGGCAGCAAATGGCCGTACCAACTCTAATAAGATGGGAGCCAATACTTTTAATAGGACATCTAATATGAGCCGAATTGATTATGTTCTGATAGACATTAGGTTGTGGACAGAAGTACTGGATATGGTGGTTGGGGAAACAGCTGATAGTGATTATAACCCGCTCGAGCTCTCTAGGACCCCAATCTGGAGTAAAACCAGTGACATTTTAGAGATAATGCTCTTGTCTAAGGATTTATATCCCACGAACGATAATAGATGATTAGAGTGGGCACAGGTAGCGATCGAAGTTTATATGAAGAAAAATACTCTACCTATATATTTCAAAATGTACAGTGTATCATTTAATTAATGTACTGACACTTAAACTAAGCCTAAACATGACAATTCAAACACTTTCAATACATAGCCAAAGGGGAACTCATAAATGTTTTTATTTTTCACTGTAATCAATTTTAGAGAAATAAATACAATGCATTGGCTTGTTCATAATTTTGTAAGAAAGACATCAAATGACAAAACCCAAAAATCGAAAGGTCCCAGACATAATCAACTACACACAGACTCACAAACTCATACCGGTATCACACCACACTATGAAAACAAACATCATACATTCATGAATAGAAAAGTCAAAATGACCAAAAGGGAAGCCCAACCAGCCACAGTAATCAATATATAGATGGTATCATACTGGACAATCAGTACTGTGCTGAATGATACATGTTCGAATTTAAGGAAATGGGGCTTGGTTGGACCTCATGGAAGCGCCGACGCGTGTTTCGGTGCACGCACTGAAATGTGGGTGCCACCTTCCTCAGGGCAAAAAAAGAGTAATATTTTAAGTATTTTGCTGGGACCTAGCAAAAAATGAAATAACAAGTCAGATTTCAGTCCCAATGTAAGTCAATAACAAAAAACCATCATTTGTCTTAAAAAACATGACATGCGAAGGTCATTAGTCATAAGTGTCAGAAACAGACGTAATAAAGACAATATATCAAAAAATTGTTAAAATACGAAAACACTGGAAAGTTCTATTTGGCCACTAGGATAACCTCAAACAAAAATAATAAAGACTAAAGAGTCAGGGCTGAAAATATAGGCCAGATAATGAACAGGTTTCTCTCGCAAAATGTGTACACAGGGGAAAAGAAAAAGAAAAAGAAAAAGAAAAAAGATGGAGTAGAGGAAAGGGGAAAAAAAGGAAAAAGGAAAAACGGGAGGAGGGGAAGGGGGGAGGGGGAGAGAAGAGGAAGAAAAGAAAAAAGAAAAAATAAGAAAGGGAGAGAGTGCAGCGTCTTGTAGATGCTCCAAGATCGCAGAGCGCGCAAGCGATAGAAACGTTCCCGCTCACCTTTAAGAGCTATAAACGTAGCACTCAAGTCAAACTGACGACATAGGCGAGATCGCTCTGGACTCAAAGTGAAGGTCGGAACGTTATTCGACTATAATCTGCTGAGTAAACACACATGTATGGCTAAGGATAGCAATTCAAAATAAAAGTTTAAACCGTGACGGCCTAGTATCAGGCACAGGGAATTGGAGGATCGATATCTCCAAAGGACAAAGGCTGACTAATCAATACAGAACCGTTGTATAGCAGAAAAGAGTAACGGAAAAAGATAAACACAATACAAAGGCAGTTTAAAAATATTTAAGTGCAAGCATGAGTTTAAAGAAAGTCGTAACTCAATGCGATATATGGGCACATGTTAGACAGCAAGGCTTATATCATATCATGTAGCTCTTAGCGAAAGCCATGACTGGAGGCAGTATAAGAGCACAAGAAGGACTGTATGGCATATGGCTCATTTCATGGCGCTTGAAAACCGCTAAGGGGAATGCTAATGAGGAGACTTCACCTGTTAAAGATGTGGACAGGCTCGGAGTCTTGACTAGAATTCTTGGCAACAGAGGATCAAAGAAGTGATGATTGGATTGGGGTCCTAGAAGGCCAAGAAACAAATAATGAAAATAATAAAAGAACCCGGTAAAATAGATTCAATAGATCATGCTAGGTAGGCAAGGGTAAGCGAAAACTAACCGTACCTGGAAAAGAGGGGTTTTATGTGTCGATGAAAATGCAGAGGCACCGTCGGGACATCCGTTAAGGTGCTTGGTGTCACAGTAATTAGCAAAACTGAAAAAAATAATAAATAGATATGAAAATGGAGCGAACTGATAAGAAATATATATGCCATTAACTAGGATACACAAGATGAAGTGTGCTAAACGCTAAGCTAAGTACCTGATAGAAAGCGGGCCAGACGCAGACGCCGCCAGTCAACGGATCTCCGAAAGAGGAATGTCCTCGGGCGAATAGATAAGAGTAATCGTAGCCGACTGGTCCGGAGAACACACTGACGTGGTCCAGGGCCGTTTAAATACGCCAGTGACCGATCAGGTCATTGAACAAAGAGTCGTGTCTAAGGTTTAAGGGCCAGCGAGAGGGGCCGGTCCGTAACTTTAAAAAAAAAGAATTCTAAAGGTCCCATTGTCAGAAACATGGCAACATAGTATCCAATCAAGAATATTTACATCGAAAGGGGCTAACCTAATGCAAAGGGAATATTATGAGAGAAAGGGCTGTAACTTTGTGTCCTTTCGAAAAAACACAAAAGAAGAACCTAATCTGATGCGAAAAACAGCGTTATAGAAATTATGTCTGCAAGGGGTATTTAGCATGTCGACTATCCAAGGCCTTCTGATGCCAAGTCATGCCAAATAGTAAGATGAAAAGGTCTTAAAGTGAAATCTCCATATTGCTTAAAATATGGAGAGAAAGGATGAAGGGAAAGTAACAACATATTACGGGCCACCAGCAGGGGATCTCTAGCGCTCAATCATAATCACAAAGACTAAAAAAGCTGGGAGTTAAAGTATGGCGTTTTTCCACGGAAGGCATTCATTCAATCCCTTGTCCTTTGCTCTGAGAACAAAAATCCAGTATACTTCTCGCTTCTTGCGTATGTTGTTACTGTCAAATCCTCTTTGTTGGCGAATCTTTTCTAAGATGGTCCAACGAAGGTCAGCTTCCGAGTGTCCCATTTCAATCCAATGATCTACTAAGGGGGCTCCATGTTTACAGCGTCTAATATTTGACTTATGCTCACCCAGGTAGCGATCGACACCGTTAAGACTGAAGCTATAAATCAAACCCTTCAAGAAAGCATTAATATGCTTCACAATAGAGTTGAACAACAATATGAGCTCAAAACGGTCACAGACATACACTCGACCTTTTTTATACAGTTAGCTTCCCACTTTACTTGCTCGAGACCTCATCGTAAGAAGACATTAGTCAACTCACAACATTCTTGGTTTAACCAATAATGTGAGAAAGCACTGTCAAATTTGGCAGCTGAGATTAAAGCCAAGAATCCTAATAATATAAGATCGGCGAGAGGAGTATACAAGAAAACTCAGAGGGAAGCTAAAAAGGAGTGGGGGGAGGATGGCTGGTCACAGATCAATGTCGCTTGCAAACAGAAGGCTCAAAGACAATTTTGGCTACTTGTAACAAGGGGAGATGCTGAAAGATCTAGATCACCCACTAACAATATCACAGGGGCCGCATGGTTTGACCATTTTTCCTGTATTTATTCTGGACCAGGTGTGACCATCACTGGAGGCTCAACCCTAGAATTAACCAATTTGCAGCCAAATGTTGATCTTTTTACTGTAGCTGATATCACAGAAAGTATTAACTCTATACTTAAAAACAAAGCATCAGGTCCAGATGGAATACCTGGAGACGTCTTTCTAGCTGATATTCCCAAATGGTCTAATTATATGTGGTTACTAGCCAATGGCATTGCTGCCGGGGCCCCTATACCTCCTTCTTGGAAGGGAGCGGAGGTCATCCCGGTCTACAAGAAGGGGGACCGATCGCTGCCCTCAAATTACAGGCCGATAAGCTTAATAGATGGGGTGCAGAAAGATTTCTCCCGTGCCCTGCTTATCAAAATCACTGATTGGATGGAAGAGAATAATATATTAACTCCCTTCCAAGCAGGGTTCAGGAAAAAAGTTAGCACTATCGACCAAGTCTTCTGCTTCACCCTATTGGCCTGGAAGTCTGTGATACTAGAGCAGGGCAGTCTTTACACTGTTTTTATTGATTTGAAGTCAGCTTTTGATCTTATCCCAAGGGCCACACTTTGGCAAGCCACTACTAATATGACTCCACGAGGGAAAGTATGCTAAAGTAAGATGGGGAGATCAAATGCAACTGACCGACTCAATAAGGGTTGTAAGAGGGGTAAAGCAGGGCAGCGTTCTAGCTCCCACCTTATTTTTGCTTTTTATAAATGGGGTGGTGAAACATCTAGCGGAAGTCCACACAGATGCTCCCTCATTGGGGAGTGTCAAAATAACTACTTTGCTGTTTGCGGATGATACGATATTAGTCTCTAAAACCCCGAGTGGCCTTCAACTGCTATTAGATCGCTTCATGTGAGATGAGAGGTTTAGAAGTCAACACCTCAAAATCAAAACTCCTGCTAATGAATCCCCACAAATCTTTCAAAGGGAAATTCACATTGGGGGGGATCTCATTGGAAAGGGTGTATTCCATTGTATATCTTGCTGTAACTCACAGAAAAAATTGCATGGAAACAACATATTTCGAAGCAAATCCTACAGCAGAGGAAGACTTCTGGGGCCCTAATTTTAGAACATAGGACATCACAAACTAGACCAATTTCAGCTCCACTTCAGATATACGACCAGAGGGTGGTTGGCTCGGCCCTGTATGGGGCTGAAATCTGGGGATTTCATAAACTGGAGGGCCTGCTTCTTACTGATAATAAATTCATAAGATCACTCTGCTCCCTCCCCCAGAGTACCCCACTCACTCCCTTAAGGTTAGATTTGGGTAGAACTACAATAGTGGATAAAGCGAGGCTTTGCCCGCTTCTCTTTTGGCTCTGCATGAAAAAAACACCTGAGCATCACCACTATGCGATTGCTACTGAAGAGGTTCACAAGCTGGATCGTTTCAGAAAAACTGTCTGGTTTTGTAACATCAAAACTTTGCTTTATGAATTAGGTCTGGGAAACCTTTGGGAAGAAACAGATTCCAGCTTATTGCCCAGTAGAGAGTGAGTTAAGTCTTATTATTGGAAATTGGTGGCAGAGAGAACTGTCACATATGCAATAGGAGGTCGCCTCACAATAGCATTAATGGAGTTTAAGGTGCTTAGTGTGTATGAACAATATATGGATTTCATTACTGTCCCGCAAGAGAGGAAGTTATTTATCCAATTTAGATTTCGTTATCTCCCCTTGAACTCTTTCACTGCGTCATGGAACCGGGGCTCCTTAGACACACTTTGCCACAGTCCATGTTGCTTTTAGACAGAGGAAACAATCCAGCATATTCTCTTTGTATGCCCTCTGTATAAAAACCCAAGATCTAAATAGTTAGCCCCTGCCTGTAGACAACTAGGAACCCATAGCCATTTAGAGGCACTACGTATCCTCAGAACAGATACAAGGCCACTAATAGTATGTGCAGTGGTCAAATTCCTGGGGAGAATGTGGTTTATCAGGATGCAGACGCACAAAAATTAATTAAGCACACCTTTTATTAATCTTCATTTAGTATCTAATCTACATCAAATACTTTGTGTACATATTAATATATGGTTCATGTCAAAATTACTGAGAATTTGTGCAATAGTGTACTCTTGCACGTTATACATTAGCACTTTATGTATATTTACGGCTCCATATTTATTTTTTAAGTGTTTTTAGCTTGTCCCGGTTTTACCTTGTTGCAGCTGTTTTTATTGACCTGTTCCTCGTTTTTAATGGCATGGTTTTATTATGTTTTGTTTTTGTATAAATAACGTCATCCATCTTGACCCACAATACCCAACATGAAAATCATTCTCTTATCAATATACTGTATTGTACGCCTATATATTTGATGGTCGGAATGCCCGAATAAAGTATGATGATGATGATGAAATTGATTGTGTAAAAGTTAATTTCCATCACCTCTCCAGCGGGAAATAAAAGATCCATTGGAGGATCAGATGGTAAGGAAGTGGTCCCAGACAACGATGAATCAAACCTAGGAGCACGTCGGACAGTTGTCCACTGACGTTAGGGAGTTAGGGTGTTCTACGTAGAAATTGCCCAGCCCAATCCAAACCCCAAGTGCCCATGGTTCAGCTGATGGATTTATGGAGCTCCAGCGGTTCGGGAACTAATTGTAGCAGCAGAGGAGTGTGAGTATTAATAGGGCTGCGTGCTGCAATTGCTATGCTTAGATTGCAGTATCTTGCAGAGGCTGTGTGGTGTTCTGCAGAGATTAATTAAATTGATATGTGAATGTGGTGCTTAATGCAGAGATGTTGATGTGGATACCGGATCCGTCATGGCCTAAGTTCCTGGAATACATACCTACATGGTAGGAGTTTCAGTCTAGAAGAGATAGGGTGTAGCTGTCTGCTGTGTTGTTGTGCTGATTGTGAGATGTCGTCAACAGCATTATTGAGATAGGGACTTTGGGCCAGATGTACGACCCTGTTTGCGCATGCAAAATGGCCCAGGGCCATGTACATTTCCTAAATAGCGAGTCGCAATTTGTTTGAGACTCGCTATTTAGGAATTACGAGTCACAATTAGGAAGGGGCGTTCCCTTCCTAATTGTGTCTGCAAATCAATGTATGAATGTTTTGTGACCGCAATTGCAGTTGCAAAACACTCGCAAATTACCTCCCTCTTCAAGAGGGAGGTAATGCTGTCGCAATTTGGGGACCCCTTCCTCTTTGTGACTGCCTCTAAAAATATTTTTTAAGGGCAGGGAGTGGTCCCAAGTAATTTGTTTTTTCTCCAGTATTGAATCTTTCATAGATTCACATGCTTGTATCAGAATAGAGAGCAGTACACATACAAGGAAGCGTTTCCAGGATAGAACCTTTTTTTCCTAAGGCTTTGCTTCCTCATTGCGAGGCTAATATTCCCTCTAGAAGATAGAGTGGGTTGTGTATCTCAGCATGTACCATATTATAACACATTATACAAAAAGCAAAGATGTATTAGTGAGTACTATGCAATGTAACATTTAAGAAAACATTAACACGAAAAAACAGAATTTTTTATAAATTGTAAGGAAATACCTTAATGAAACAGATGACGTAGTACGGCTTGTCCCACTGCTAAATCCGCTTTCCAAGCTGTGTCCAGACAGTAGTGCCTGGTAAACGTGTGGATATTTGTCCACGTTGCCGCTCTGCAAATATTCGGGAGTGATACTCCTGCAAACAGTGCGTCCGAAGTCGCCATTTTTCTGGTTGAGTGAGCTCGAACAGTCGAGTGTAAAGGACTTCCGGCTTTCTCGTGGCATAAAGTAATGGCTGAGGTTATCCATCTGGATAAGCTAGTCCTTGACAGAGCCAAACCTTTCCTGGGGCCAGCAAACGCTATTAACAAATGATTTGTCTTTCTAAATGACTTTGTTCTGTCAAAATAACATTTAAACACCTCTTGATATCCAATGTGTGCAAAGATTTTTCTGCTGCAGAAGATGGGTCTTTAAAATATGTGGGCAGAACAATAGGTCCATTGAGGTGAAAATCTGAAGGGACTTTCGGAATGAATTTAGGATTTGTTCTTAGGATCACCTTGTCTGTTTTGAACTGAAGAAACGGCTCTGTGATGGTAAAAGCCTGAATCTCACTGACCTTTCTGGCTGACGTCAGAGCCAGGAGTGAAGCCACCTTCCAAGATACAAACTGCAGCTCAGCTTTGTGAATTGGCTTGAAAGGTAGTTTCATGAGCGGTGCCAGGACTGTGTAAAGTTGCCATGGCACTGACGGATGTTTAATTGGAGGGAAAACTCAGAATAATCCTTTAAAAAATTCCTTTATCACTCTCTGAGACCAAAAAGATTGATGATTTGGTCTTCTGCGATATCTTGAAATGGCAGCAAAATACACTTTGACAGATGCGTGAGAAAGACCTGCCTTGGCTAAATGCAATAGGTAAGGAAGAACTTGCTCCGGAGAAGAGTGCAAGGGATGAAGAGAATGTGTCAAACACCATTGGCAAAATCTTTTCCACTTCGCCACATACAAGAGGATATCTCGGCATTCTTTGAGAATAATTAAGGACTGAAATTCGTGCTCATGAGGTTCCATGCGGACAATCTCAGCGAGGCCAACTGGGGATGAAGAACTTGCCCCCTGTTCATGGAAATTAGATTTGGAATTAGAGGAAACTGCACTCTGGGAGTCACTGACAAGTGAAGGAGCTCCGAGAACCAGAATTGTCTCGGCCATGCTGGGGCTATCAGAATCAAGTGACACTGTTCCGATCTAATTTTCCTGAGCACCTTTGGGATCAGCGGAAATGGGGGAAATGCATATGCGAACATTTCTGTCCAACGGAGCTGAAGAGCATTCCCCCAAGATCCTGGCTGAGGGAATCTGCTTGCAAACTATTTGCATTTTTTTGTTGAATCGATTGGCAAACAGATCCAGAGCTGGAGTGCCCCATAAGTGAAATACTCAACTGAGTTGATCCTGATACAGTTCCCATTCGTGACAAACGTCTCCTGATCTGCTTGGCGAATCTGCTCTTGTGTTGTGAATTCCGGTGACATGTTGAACTTGAAAAGAGATATTGTGCACTAGAAGCCATTTCCAAATTTCTAGAGCTTGGGCCGAAAGGGGCTTTGATCTTGTTCCCCTTGTTTTATTGGATAAAACGTTGTTGTGCTGTCTGTTCTTACCTGGGGAGAAATGCCTGAAGACCCAAGAACACCGCTTTGAGCTCCAATAAGTTGATGTGCAATTGATCCTCCTGTTTGGTCCAATGTCCTTGGATTTCCAGGTCTTGGAGGTGAGCTCCCCATCCTTGCAGGGAGGCGTCTGTTGTCATTATAAAACTGGAAGATTAGGGCTCGAAGAGCAGACCTTCCGATAAGTTTTCTCTTATTCCCCACCATGACAATGCTTTCTTTATCTGAGGATTGATGAGGATCCAATCCTCGAAGGAACCTTGATGTTGTACCCATTGAAGGTTGAGAAGTTCTTGAAGAGGCCGCATGTGAAGCCGGCAATTCGGAACTAAGGTTAAGCAGGATGACATCATCCCCAACAATGATTTGAATATCCTTACTGAAGTGGACTTTCTTTTCTTTAGTTGTGAAGCAAGCTTCAAAATCTTTTGGATGCGTTCCTCTCAAGGGTACGCTTTTGCTTCACTTGTTCGTAATAAGACTTCTAGAAATTGAAGAGACTGGGATGGAATTAGAGAAGATTTGTTCATGTTTATTCGTAAACCCAGAGAGCGAAAGAGATTCATGCAACATTCCAAGGATTCTTGAGTGTCTCGATACGATGCGCCCTTTATCAACCAATCGTCCACATATGGATATATCTGATGACCTTGCTGCCTCAGATACACTGCTACCGGCGCCATGCATTTTGTGAACACTCTTGGCGCGGATCGGAGACCGAAGGGTAAAACTCTGAATTGGTAGTGGCGCCCTGCCACCGCGAATCTGAGATACAGTCTGTGTTTGACGTGGATTGGAATATGGAAGTATGCATCTAATAGATCTAAAGATGTCATATATCCCCTTCTGCTCAGCATCATCAGAATTTCTTGAAGAGATAGCATACGGAAAGATTGTTTCCTGATTAATTTGTTTAAGCCTCTGAGATCCATTACCTGCCTCCATTTGGTCGATTGCTTTTTCCGTATCAGGAAAAAATGCGAGTAGAATCCTTTCCTTTGTTGTTGAAGAGGGACCTCGCCTATTGCTCCTTTCACAAGGAGAGACAGAATTTCCGCATTGAGGGCTGAGAGATGTGGCTGTTTTCTGTGAATGGGAGGACGGTCCGGTGGTTTGTAGAGGAACTCTAGGGTGTGACCCTGATGAATTATGTCTAGCACCCATCTGTCCGATGTTATAGACAGCCATTGGTGGTAACAGGGAGAGAGATAATGGGTCTGATGGTGGTCGTGAAAATACAAGGCTGTTGGCGCCTTGTAATTGTCACTGTCTCCGATTGGAGTCCTGTAATTTTCCTCTTGCAGATGGCTTCCGCCTGGGCTGTTGTTGATAAGAAATATTTGAGGACCGAAATTGCTGAGAGTTTGAAAATTGTCGGTACCCTTGATTTATTTAGAAATCTGTTTATTGAGTTTGCAGGTGGAATCACATATTACATCATATATAATCAGTGAGCATCATTACATATATCACTTGGCTAAATGTCAGCGCACAACGCATGTAGTCCGGCTGCGTTACATTAACTGAAAAGTAAACAGCAGTGCCCAAATTTACAACCTGCGAGGTTCTGAGCAAATCTCTCGCCATGCGTGATGCTGTGGCCATAGCCCTCATGGAGAGCATCCGCTCACCATCTCCTGTATCAGTTACGTGCTAATCCCGGTGCATCCCCAAACAGTTATGCAAACAGTGCTAAACTCCCCGCTCAGTGACCGTGTAGCTGTATCCTCAACAGCCTAGCAACGAAAACAACTTCCAACAGCAGCTCGCAAGTTCTATTCTAAACGGCCCCTCCCTTCTGATCCCCTTCCCCGTCAGATTCCAAACTCCCCAGCCCCCGCCGTCAGGACCAATTCAAGCACTAAGATTCAGTCCGCGACATGCACTGGCCTCACTTTTAAGCCTGCCACACCCGCCAGTGCAGCATCTCCACCAGGCTGATTGCGCCCCCTCGCCTAGCTCAGCTCCGACAGCGCGTCCCTGCCACCACCCGGGGTCACCCCTTCCGATTGCAGCAGAGCCTGCAGCATCTCCCCCCATTGGGATGCGATGGGTGTCACTCTAAGGCCCAGCGTCTCCTCCCGCCGAAGTGCCACCTCCTCCGCCTTCGCCCACACCAGTAAATAACTACGCCATGCTTGCACATGTGGCGCCACGTCTGCCTTCCAGCGTTTGGTGATAAGTCGCTTAGCCACTACGATCCCCAGATCGAGAAAACGAGAGGCCACCTTAGCCGGGGGCGGCCGGTGAAAGAGATGTAGTAAATAGGTGGGCCACTCAGATGGAATTTCCCGGCCCGTACACCTGCGGAGCTCCCCATGTATCGCCTGCCAGTACATTTGTAGTGCTGGGCAGCCCCACAGCATGTGGAGTAGGTCGGCGTCAACCACTGCGCAGCGGGGGCAGCATGCGTCTACGCGATGAAAATACTTATTAATGGCAGCCGGCGTAAGGTAGGCCCTGTGCAGGATAAAAAACTGTATTTGACGAAATCTCATGTTTCGAGGTATCCTCCTCGGCCCCTGCAGCACCCTCTCCCACTCTTTATCTACCATAGGGCGAACAAGATCCCCCTCCCATTTCTCGCGCAGTGCCCCTAGGCTCGGCGCCGCGTGTATCCGCAAGGCCGCAGCAAACCATTTGATTAGATGCCCCCCTCGGCCCATGACATGGAGGTATTGCAGCACTAAGTGTTGCTCCGGCTCTTCCCGTAAGTCCCCCCAATGACCCGTCAGTGTCTCTACCAGAGCCCGGTGTCGGAGAAACTGGCCCTGCGCCAGCCCCGTCTCCTCCGCCAGGGTCGCGAACGGCAGGAGGCCCCCTTCATGGTATAAGTCCGCCAGTGTGTGGATATCCGCCGCGTGCCAATCCCTAAGTTCTGCAGCACCAAGCGTGCCTCGCCCGCAAGGGGAACCCTCCAGAGGAATGGCCGGGGCGTATGGGATCCCGGCCCGTGTCAGCCGGAGACATCGACGGTAGCATTTATACGCCACCACTAGCAACAACGGTTCGGGCTTGTGCGCGCTAGTCGTCGGGTGAAAGATTCTGAGGAGCTCCGTCAATGCCAGCGGCGGGTTCACCACCGTCGCCGTGTCCTCGCGGCATCTGTCAGCTAGCCATCGGGCCACCCATTGCAGCTGCGCTGCCAGATAGTAGTGCTCAAGACACGGCATCCCTAGCCCGCCCTGGCCCACAGGAAGACACAGTTTCGGCAGCGCGACCCTGTGGCGCGCCGTTCCCCATATGAAGTCACAGAGGGAGCGCGTGAAGGGCGTGAAGAAAGACACCGGTATGTATACCAGGAGGTTGGCAAAATAATACAGCAGCCGGGGCAGTACTACCATTTTAACTAGCGCTATTCGGCCGGTCACGAAAGGGCAAGCGTGCTCCAGAACGCCATCTGGGTCCGGACCGCTGTCACAGCGCGCCCCAGGTTACCCTCCACCAGATCCGCCGGGAGGCGATATATCTGGACACCCAGATAGCGAAAGGTGTCCGGCTGCCATTGGACCCGCACTCCACCAAGGTGGTAGTCTGGGTCTTGGACGTCGTCCTGGAAGGCGAACAGACAGGATTTAGTGGCGTTGACTCGGAGGCCCGAGAGCTGCTCAAAAGAGTGTAGGATGCAGCCCAGCCTCGCCGGGATAGTAGACACGTCCCTGACATAGACCAGCAGGTCGTCCGCGTAAAGGGACACCTGGTGAGTTGCATCCCCCAGCGGGATGCCATCCGCTAGCTCCCTGCGGAGCGTCGCCGCTAACGGTTCCATTGCAAGCGCAAACAGGAGTGGCGACAACGGACACCCCTGCCTGGTACCTCGGCCGATTTTGATGGGGTCCGAGACATATGGGCCAGTGCGCACGCGCACCGTCGGTCCTTTGTACAGTAGAGCCGCTAGCTGAAGAAAGCCCAGCCCCAAACCGAAGTGCGAGAGCGTCGACACCAGGTATCCCCATTCCAGGCAATCAAAGGCTTTCTCCAGTTCCAAGACCAGGCAGCCCGCCCTGGGCCATTGTCGGGTGCTCTCCTCCATCACCCGAAAAAAACGCCGCAGATTAAGCGAAGTGCTGCGTTTGGGCACAAAGCCATTTTGATCGCTGTGCACCAGCGAGGGCACCACCGGCGCCAGTCTCTCTGCCAGTATCTTCGCTAATATTTTATAGTCTGTGTTGAGCAGGGCGAGCGGGCGATATGACCCCAGCTGAGTGGCGTCCCGGCCCGGTTTCAGCAGGGAAATCAAATAGGCTTCTTTCAACGATGCTGGCAATGTGCCCTCCTCTAGTGCCGTCAGGTAGAGGCTGTGAAGCCTCGGGATCAGGGACTCACGGCAGGTTTTGTAGTATTCTGCCGGAAGTCCGTCCGGCCCCGGCGCCTTCCCCGAAGCCAGAGAGGAGATAGCCTCCCCTATCTCGTCAACTGTAGGGGGGCACTCCAGGGCCGCATGGTGTTCCTTCGGAACCCTGGGCAATCCCACCGCTTCTAAGAACTCATCCAGGTCGCTCGCACTCCTCCGCCCCGTTGACCGGTACAGAGAGGCGTAGTGTGCCGTGAACACCTGATGGATTTCCCACTGTGTGTGGACCAGTGCCCCATCAGGTCCAGCGATTGTACCTACTGGGATACGTGCCGTCTCCTGCCTAATGAGCCAGGCCAGGAGTCGTCCCGCCCTGTCCGACGTAGCATGTACCCGGGCTGAGTGGGCCGCATAGTTGAGGCAACGAAGCCGTTCAAGGAGGTCGGCATGGCGTGCCCGGAGATCCAGCAAGCGACTCGAGTCTGTGCCCCCTCCCTCACCATGCAATTCGCACGAGAGGAGGCGGGCCTCCAAGGCGGCGAGAGCACGTGCCAACTGCTTGCGAATATTCCAGGTCGCGCCCAGACAGTGCCCCCTAATATATACCTTATGGGCATCCCATTCTGTCAGCTCGCTATCTGTGGAGCCCTCGTTAAGATCAAAATACTGTTCGATCGTAGTGCCCAAGGAGGCCCGGAATTCTGGGTCCTCCAGTGCTGCTGTCTGGAGGCGCCATGTCGGCACCGGGGGCCGATCGGGCCGCCATCGAAGCCCCAATATGAGGGGATTGTGGTCCGAATGCGTCCGACCCATGTATTCCGCGCGGGTCACCCACGGAAGTACCGATGGGGTGCTCACCACTCTGTCCAACCGGACATGGAGGCCGTGAACCGCAGAGTAGTACGAATAGACGCGCTCGTCCGGGTGGACATTCCGCCACGGGTCAGTGAGAGTCCAATGTGACAGCCAGGCGGAAAAGGTTCTGGCGTTCGACCCCACCTGCGTGCCCCGCAGGGGCGGGAACGACCGGTCCATGTGGATATCTAGCACGGAGTTAAAGTCTCCTCCCAAGAGCCTGGGGAGGCCAGCAAACGGCGCTAGTACCGACGACAGGGTGGCCAGGTAGGACGACTGCTCGACATTCGGCGCATAAAGGGACCCCAGCAGCACCTGCTGACCATCTATCCTTCCGTGTACTAAGGTGTACCTCCCACCAGGATCCACCAGCGCCTGCAGACAGACAAACGGGGTACCCGCCCTCACCCATATTAGCGTGCCTCTAGCGTGTGCCGAGCATGTAGTGCCATATACCCATCCAGCGCGCGCGCAGCCTGCCCAACTCCCCAGCCGTCATGTGCGTCTCCTGCAGGAGTGCTATTGCCACTGCATGTCGCCGCATGTATGCGTAGACGGAGTATCTCTGCGCCGGCGTGTGCATGCCCCTAACATTCCATGTAACTACATTTGTTGCAGTCATGCGTAAGTCTTAAGGGTAAGTCTGTGGCGGGGGGTCTAAGGGCGGCCCTCCAGGGCGGGGAGCAGCAGGCCTTCACCTGACCATGTAGAGAGCTGCGACATAAACCCTTCAACACAACAACGCACAAACATAGTACCGTGTGCAAGAACAAGCCAAACTGGCCAACTGAACTGCCAGGGCGAAACCCTCTACGGGTATTCGTCCAAACCATGAAACAATGCTCACAAAGCGTAACTAAGCCCGATTGTGGCTAGGGGGCAGGTTAGCGAGAATCCCTACGCGCGGGCGCACCTCCACAAAGGTGCCTGTGTACATGTGAAGCTAAGGGACCCCCAGGGTCAAAGCGCGGCGCCTATCCGGGAGATGCAGAGTCCCCCCCCTCTCCCCACATCATGCAAGGGCGGATGAGTCTCACCCCAGGTGGCCGCCCCGCTGCGGTGGGGCAGGAGCCCGGCACCCACCCCAGCTCACCTGTCCCGTCAGCCCCCAGAGTTCCAGCAACAAGTCCTCTCCTGTTTGCCTCTCACCGTTCTGACCACCGTTCGGGCGGGAGCCGCAAGGTGTCAATCTGTTGGTTACAGGACCCATCTCCAAGGGGTACCCCTGGGGATGACCCCCGATGCCCTTCGCGTTCTCGTACTATATCACAAGATCTGCCGTTTGCGGGGTGACCAGCGGCAACAGCTGGTCTGCGGAGATCATGGTAGATGGGGAAGATGAGCCGCTGGTCAACACATCACCCCGGTCCTGGGCATTCTCTCCACTCCCGCCGTCCGGTGATCCGAGGGTGGCCACCGTTGCCAGCGCATCCTGGCGTTCCAGCCTGCTCCTCTCCGGGCTGGGAGCCACCCCCAGGCCTCGTCCCTCTGCGCGCCGCTGCCTCCTCCCTCTACGCTGGCGGGATCTTCTACCACGTTCCGTGGCGGCCTCCTGGCTCCGCGGTCGCCGGCCATCACTTCGCCCCGTGTCCTCCAGCCAGTCCCAGACCTCAGATGGCGTGTTAAAGAAGTGAGCACCATCTGTAGTGATCACCCGCAAGCGGGAGGGGAACAGGAGAGCATACGTTATGTCCAGCTCACGCAGGCGGCGCTTCACCGCCAGATAGTTGCTGCGGCGCTTCTGCACCAGAGCGGTGTAGTCCGGGAAAAAGTGTACTTGTCCGCCCCCAACAGTGATGTCGCCTATCCGCCTGGTCTCACGGAGCACCATATCTCTGTCCCGGTAGTTAAGGAGTTTGAACAGGAAGGGCCGCGGTCGGGACCCCGGGCTGGGTCTCTGTGCGGGGACCCTGTGCGCGCGTTCCACCACAAATTGCGGAGAGAGCTTCTCAGATCCGATCAGGTTGCGCAGCCACTCCTCCACATATTGCTCCGGCTGCCTCCCCTCCTCGCCTTCCGGCAGGCCAACCACGCGTACATTGTTGCGCCGAGAGCGCCCTTCTGCATCGTCCACGCGGTCCTCCAAAGTATGGACACGGTCGATGAGGTCCTGAAGGGCAGCCGTGTGTGTGGATACTACCGGCCTCACCTCCTGGAGAGTTTGCTCCTGCTGTGTCACCCTGTCCGCCAACTTGCGGTGGTCCGCGTGGAGCAGCGTGAAGTCAACCGTGACCTTATCAATGCGGGCTTCCAGCGATGACCTTGTCTGTTCAAGAGAGGAGCCGATCCGCTCCACCGCAGCCAGCACCGAATCCAGCTTAGCGGCCAACAGCTCAGTGTGCGGGGCCGCGCCAGCTTCTCCAGGCACTGCGACGGGACCCGGCCCGGCCGTCGGCGTCCGGCCGTCTCTCTGTGCATTGCGCAGCCGGCCCATGACCAGTTGTTGAGCAGTGGGCATCCGCCCGCAGTCCGGTCGGCCAGCAGGCAGGAACGGCTCAGTCCCAGTAAGCCTCTCCGCCACCGAATTAGCCGCCGCAGCAGGGCCCCACCACACTCACGTGTCCACCGCGCCGAAGGAGGAGGAAGCGGAACGGGGGGGAAGGTAGAAGATGGCCCAGAGCGACAGGGGGGCCGGGCGACCCCGGAGCAAGTGACGCACCCCACAGCTCTCTCTGGGTGCGGGATCGCCGCGGCCCCCAGAGACCGCCCACCAGGCGCCGTCGAGGTCTCCCTCCGATCCGCCTCTCCGCGTCCGGGTCTTCTCGCCTAGCAGCCCAGGCCCGGTCGGCACCACTCCACACCGCAAGGCGGGCCCCAGTCACGGCCCAGCAGACTCCGTCGCAGTCGCAGCCCGCCGGCCTCACGCGAACGTCGAGTGCCCCGGTTCCTCCTCTGCAGGCCCCTCAGGGGGCCGGGTCTCTTGGGCTGTAGGCCCCACCGGGGTCGCGCCACACCCCTCGTCCGTCGTCTCCTCCCCGGGCCAGTAACTCAAGTGCCGCGTTCCTTCACCTGTCCCCTCCGGGCAATCGGGCACCAGCGGGCTCTGGACCACAGAGTCCTCCCAGTCTAGTCTCTGGGCGCGTCTCGCCCCAACGGTGTCCAGCCCGAGGGCCCCCCGCCCAGGGGCCGGCCGCCTCCAGTGTCCGTACCTTGGGCCTCGGCAAGCCAGCCGCCGATGCCCCCCCGCAGGCACTCACGGGGCGGGTCGCCGCTGAACGTGCGCTGTTCCTCCGAGGTCCGACCTCCTCTGTGGCTCCAGGCCGCCAAATCCAACGCTCCGGCAGTCGCGGCCCAGGGATCTCTCGTCAAGCCGCGGGGCACAGTAGTGCGTGTGGCCGGTCGCGGAGCTCCAGCGCCTCCGCCCGCCGCCGGTCTCACCCCTCAGGCGGTCCCGAGCCGCCGCTCGAGACCCTCGCTCGCCGCTCGGCCCAGCTATGTTGCGGTGGGTGAAGGGGCTACCTCCGCCCTGGCTCCCGACGTCAGAAGGGGGTCCCTCACAGGAGATATGCCAGGATTGGGGCACCGATGTGCCGGAGCTCTACAGGCTTGCGGCCATCGCGGTCGCGCGCCAAGCCACGCCCCCCATTGTCGGTACCCTTGATGATGGTACGGCTGATAGCTATTACATTGATAGGAAGATCTCTGCTGATATTGTCCTTTTGATCCTCTGCCTCTAAAGGACTGAAATCTGCTCTGCTGCTGAGAACCTAACGCCCTTGCCGTATCTGTATCCGACTTAATGCCCTACAGGGCATCGTCAACGTGCTTGCCGAATAGATTTTCTCCATCGAAGGGCATGTCGACTATCTTGGCCTGCACTTCCGGCCTGAACGAGGTAGCTTTTAGCCATCCCTGCCTGCGAAGCGCTACGGCTCCTGCCATTTGTCTGAAAGCCACTTATGATATATCCATGGCTATGTCTATGGATTCTGATGGTGCTCTGGCCCCGTTCTGTAGTATTAGTGTAGCCTCTTCCTTCTTGTCCTCCGGCAGATGTGATATTTGAGGAGCTATATCCGACCACATTTGCCTGCTGTAGCGGCTTATTATGGCGAGCTTTAATAGACGCTGCTGCCATGACCGCAAAGCATTTTCCTGCTCCATCCAGTTTTCTCCCTTCTTTGTCGGGAGAAGCTGTACATGTAGACACCGGATTTTTCAATTATCTTTGCGCTGCCTGCATCACCACAGATTCTGGTCGTGGTTAACCAATAAGGCATGCCAGAAAAGATTCGAGAGCTCAATACTTCTATATTCTGGGCACCGAGGCTGCAACGGAGGATGGGTTCTTCATAATTTTCAATCCTGCCTACCATTAATATAATTTACCATGGAGATTGTTCTTATTGATTTTCTAGAAGATTCTTTGAAATCATATAGGAAACAATCTGTTTCCTTAACTGGAAGAGGAAGTTCGAACCTCTTAGATGCTCTTTCCATGAGCTCGTGGAATCCCCAGATGTCTTCAGGTGGAGATATTGCCAGAGAGGGTGACGGCGATGGAGAAGATGGGAGAATGTATCGGTCCCATTCGTCGCCCACAGGTTCGTCCTGAATCAGTTCTCCTTCCTCAGGTTGGTCTTCAACCTCGCTGTCAACTAAGTCATACCTGATGGTAATGACCTTTGTAGAGTGCACCTTTTGCACTGGAGGCGGAGGTTGCAAAATCGGAGCCTGTATGACAGGTTGCGGCTTATTTGAAGTGTCCAAGGAAGAAACATTAGCTTCAGGGAAGCAACGATCGTAATCGGTGAGCATGTGCCTGAGATCCGATACTAGTGAGAGTGGCATGGACACAGGTTCTTCTCTGACACTGGGGGTGTTATCCTCTTCCTCCTCGTAGTCGTAAGACTGCTGAAAAGATTTGTATCTTTTTGAACTGGATAGAGGGCAATCTTTAAAAGAGAAATCCTCCTGGACTTCCTGATATTCCTCCTCGCCTGTGTCCTGACTCTTGATTTTCAGCTGTGAGGGACTCTATGGGACCCCATATGGGCTTTCCTCTTCTGACTCCTGCATCTCAAGAAGATTTGACGGAGGAAGCGGAGAAATTTTCATTCAGGAAGTAAATTCTGAATTGCCTGTTCTTTCCGTCGACAAGCCCGTCGATGGTCGAAACCTCTTAAAAGAGATCGTCATCAGTGATCTTGAACTTGGTGACTTAAAAGTTGTCGTCAATGAAGCGCCCGTCGACGAAACCGACTACGGTGGCAATTGAATAGTCGTCGACGGTGTCGTCTCCGTACCCGTCGTCGACAGTATCGTCGGCGGCCCAACCGTCGTTGGCGTCGTCTTAGTAATCGCTGTCGACGAGGCTGTCGTCGTTGTAACGGTCGTCGTCGATGACACTGTCGTCGAAGTCGTCGACGCCTTCGTAGGCGTAATAGTCGTAGACACTTTAATCTTTGTCGATGGATCCAACGACGGAGCCCTCGTTTCTGAGGACTTTTTGAGGGGAGTATGAGGCACTGACGAGGAAGAGGACTCCTTGCTCTTAGATTTACTGATTTTTTGTTTTTTCAAATCAGATTTTGCATCAGAAGGTTCTCTTTTGCATTTTGAAGAGGAGTGAGCCTTAGAATCATCCTCAGAGTCAGATTCTGAAGTGGCCTTTTTCTTTTGGAGCCACAACAACAAATGTGCCTCTCTATCTTTAAGTGTCTTTGCCGAAAATGTTCTACAATGTTTGTACTCCGTAGGGACGTGCTTGGGATGAAGGCAGTATAAACAATCTTTGTCGGGGTCCTCAGAGAAGAGCCTGGCCTTCCCACAAGATCTGCAAGGTCTGAACAGCCTCTTCTTAGAGCTTTCAGATATTTTGAAATAAACTGATGAAAAGACAATACCTTAGTTCCAGAAAGAAATGCTTTGAAAGTCAGGTCAAAAGTTCACCAGGGAAACAAACTGAGCAAAGCTCAGGGAGACTCCTTCTCACACGACGGCAGTTGGAAATCTGAGGTATGATGGCTCTGCTGGGGATTGTGATCTCAAGGCTGGCGTCTCATTGGCTGGCATTTGGTCCACATAATGATGGTACTGGGCTACCAAAGTCTATACTTATCTATGGTTGCTATGCAGTCTTTTCTTCTTACTGCTATTTATTTCCTTTACCGTGAGACTCCCACCATGACGACGGGGAAAATACAAGCATGTGAATCTATGAAAGATTCAATACTGGAGAACTATTGTTCCTGTATAAGGATATTACCAGACATGCAGGACAGGCACATGAAAGATTAACTGAATTGGTTCACAGATATGGAATTGGTTTGCAGAAATCTAAAGCCTTGCAAAGAAGTTACCAGTTAAGCTTTAGTGACAGAGAACTCGCAAGCATGAGACCGTCAGGAATAAAATTACAGAACTAGGAATTAATTACCTATGTTCGAGAGTGGAGTGAGTTAGATAAATGGGAAAGTAGATGGTCAAAGAAAATGGAATCGAAGAAAGTCAGGTTACAAATACCTCTGTCTGGAACAGGGGAGGAAGACGAGGATAACACATGCTTCCAATGAAAGAAGTGCCTGGTGGAGGGCTTGTCAATAGGCCTTGGAGCAGGACTGATCTTGCGTCGTTCACAAATGATTTTCCGTAACTGAGAGCAAACCCAGTGGAATGGCACAGACAGGTTGATTGTTTTGTAAAAATATCAAAAGTTCTACGGGATGATCTGAATACCTTATTCGACACTGTGGTTCCAGGTGATTTGTGGGCTCAATGCAAAGGTGCTGTAGATTTGCCCAAAGTGGAGCCAACAAGACATCCTGTATCAGATGCTCCGTCACCACTGGTAATAAAGAAGCATAATCAGGTGATTACATTTCTCACATTGAAAATCTCTTCTAAAGTGATTGGGTCAAGATTGACAGAACAACCCAAGAGTCCAAAGAGTCAGTACACGCTTACTATGAAAGACTGTTATAGGCGTTTAACAGTTCAGTGGGACAGAGACTATTGAGGCAAAGGATATGGGACATTTTGTTTACAGATTTGTGTAAAGATTGAAATCTGAGGTTAGTTCCATGATTCAGCAGCATTTGATTTGTTGGCAGAGTAGGCCCATTGACGAGATACGCCAAGTATTGCAGGGACGAATTGGAAATGAAACTCAAGAAATTTAAGGAAAAGTAAATGTTAGCACAAATGAATGCGCACAGCGAGATAAGAATCAACAGCAAGGTAGAGGACTTGGTGTCCCGATTGATCAAGGTATAGGTGCTCATGTGCCGACTTTGAAGAAGACAAATTGCTGCCACGTCTGTGGTAGCCTAAGGAGCAAGGAAGATGTCACAAGAAAGAATCACGGTGATTCTGAAAATGAATCCACCAACCACCCAGGAAGAAGTCAGAATGTTCTTGGGAATGGTGTGCTACTGTTGACAGTGGACTCCCAACTTTCCACTAATGGCCAAGTCTTTCCAGAGGCTGACACACAAAAATGTGTCACATCCGACACCATGGGATGAAAGCTGCATGAGTGCCTTCTCAGAGCTGAGAGAATGTCTCTGCCGTGCCTCGGCACTGGGAATGCCGGATTAAAATGAATGTTTTGCTTTGGTTTTCCAGTGAGAGAGAGGGCTGCACTCTCTCTGTGCTAACCAGATGCATGGGAATGCTTGCAGACCCGTTGCATACGTTTCTGCCAACTTGATCTTGTAGCTGCTGCTTTGCCTGACTGTCTCAAAGCTGTGGACTCAACAGGTGTTAGCATAGAGCAGTGTGAAAGCATTGTCATGGGTCATCCGTTGTCCATTTTTGTCCACCATTCTGTAGAGGTCCTGTTGACTCGTACTAGAACACAGTATTTAACAAATAGTCGTCTTACCAAGTACGAGCAGGTTATACTTGGTGCAGATAACATCCCATTGAGGAGCTATACTGAACTAAATCCTGCAACCCTTTTGCCCATCACTGGAAATGAATCTGTTGAAAGTGAAGTTGAGCATGGCTGTTTTGATGTTACTGAACTATGCACCAAGCCAAGACCTGACATACAAGATGTGCCACTGCCTGAATCAGATTATGTGCTGTTTGTTGATGGCTCCTGCTTATGAGACCATGATGGAAACCAGAGCACTGCCTACACAGTGTGTACTGTCTCAGGTGTGGTCAAAGAATCCTGATTTCAAGGAGTATTTTCAGCACAAGTGGCCTAATTGATTGCTCTTACTAGAGTATGCTGTGTTTCAGACCAGCTAAGAGTGAACATTTTCACTGATAGTCAGTATGACTTTGGTATCGTTGACAACTTTGGACAGTTATGGTCCCAACATGGGTTTATGACCTCTTCAGGGTTGCTCATAAGGAATGTTGAGTGTGTTCATAACCTCTTGCAGGCTTTTGAGTTACCTGCCCAGATTGCAATTGTGAAATGTGCTGCACTTCGTAACGGCACTGACTATGTGACTGTGGGCAATAGGTACGATGATGAAACAGTGAGAATACTTTCACATTTATTGGGGTGTACCACATTGAAAAATCAGACGCCACAAATTGCAATCTGTTGTTAACGGCAGTTGATACTTGGGAGGAGATTTAGAGATACGGGAAGAAGTGTCAGAAGCGGAACCACAAGGTTGGATTGAAGCAGGTTGTCTCAAAAGAGATGAGGATGACATTTGGGTTTCAGGAAATGGAAGACCTGTGTTGCCAGATAGCTTGTTACCTCCAATGGCGAGACGTTATCATGGATCTGCGCATGTAGGAAGAGATGCCATGGTGCGCTTGTGTAGGCAAACATGGTTTAACTAAAGATTTAGATTGAATGCTGAAAGATTTAGTGACAGATGGGTTGTATGCCAACAACAGAATGTAGGCAGGAGACCAGCAGTCATACTGAGTCACATAGGGAGATCAGGAGGTCCCTTTAACAGGGTGTAACTGGTCTTTATCGAGATGCATGTGTGTAATGGGTTGAAATATGTCCCAGTGACTGTGCATCTTCTCACATTAGGATGAAGCTTACCCGACCAGGAGAAATGATAGTATCACAGTGGCTAAGTTGCTGTTAAGGGAGTTAATATCAGGGTTCGGTTTCCCGACTTCTCTGGAGTCAGACTGAGGAACTAATTTTAATAATAAGGTCCTGAAGATGTTGTGCACAGCACTGAAAGTCGGACAGAGGCACCACTGCAGTTACCGGCCAGAGGTTTCTGGAATTGTGGAGCAAGTCAATGGCACTTTAAAAAAAAGCGTGTGCTTGGATGTCCCTGAAATGGCCTGATGCTTTGCCTCTTGTGTTGATGAGTCTACATAGTACACCAGATAGGAGGACAGGATTGTCACCGTGAGATCATCATAGTTAGGGCCATGAGACTGACAGCTGCAAATGCGCTTGTGAATATTACAGATTACATGATTCTTGATTACTGCAAAGAACTGGCTGGTGTGGTGCATTCTGTGCCTCACCAGGTTGGAGAGGCTACAGCCTCGCCCCAACAGGAACAGTGTCATGACCTCAGTCCCGGGTATTGAGTTATGGTAAAGAAGCATGAGCGCAAGTCATGCTTGGAGTCTCGGTGGTGTGGCCCCTACCAAGTGATTCTGGTCATCACAACAGCTGTGAAGTGCGGAGGTCTCCCTAGCTGGGTACACACTGCTCATACACGCAGAGTCCCTGGTAGCCTTGATGATATAACAGCACCGATTCCTGATGTGCCGGTGGTTACAGTGAGACAGTGGGAGCAAGTTTTCAAGATGTTGGGGATCTGCAAGAAGCTGGGACAGCACTTGTTCAACCTGAGGGGTGTCTGAGAGAGTCAACACTTGAAGTCGGTACAGAACAATCCCATCCAGGAGGGTTAACTGCGCCAGATTCAGACCCTGGCGAAGGGCCTGGTGCAGTAGAAACACAAATTATACCTGGAGACCGTTGGCCAAGAAGACAGGAGAGAGGGAGGTGCTATTTGTCTGAAGTGCATGTGGTAAACACTGTCCCAGAAGATACTGAAGGATGTGGCCTGAGTGACAGTGATGAAGAAGAGCCAACAGTAGGGAGATCTAAGAGAGTTAGAGTACTGTGTTGGAGGTGTTCTTCTCCTGATCAGACATATCTAGCTGCCAATGACTGGGAGAGATATTTTTGCATCTTTTGCTGTAATAATTCACATCCAATAGAGCCTCCTTGAACTGAACTTTGCGGCTGAACTGAGTTTTGAAACTGTATTGGCACTAACAAGACTGAGTCAAATTATTATGGAAGTGATCATTAATGAGTTTGATAGGAGTATTTATTGGAGAAAGAACACAATAGACTTGCCCAAACTACAAAGAAGAGTACCAAGGACAGTCTGCTGAAGGATTCTAAGTTTGTCCCTTAGGAGAACACGGAGAAGGGCTAAGGAAGTCTCACAAAGATTACTGTACATATTTTGCTGGAAAAACCATTCATTCTTGCTGGTTGTGTGAAGTAGAAACTAACTGATGGGACTGTGCTACAATCTTCTAGCTAAAAGGTCTGTCATCAAAGAACTCATGGAGCCAAACCCAAACGCTAGGAAATGTAGACGCTTGTGTGTAGAAGTATTTGTCATTGTGGCATTAGTACTAATAGCTTTACTTGTGATGTTGAGTTTACCCCATCCTCCACAAGTAGAGGAGCTTAGATCTACATGTGCCTCTTAAACACCACTTCCTACTGACAATAGTTTACCTGCAATAAATGAGAAAGACTTATATGTCGATGCTTTTAAAGGAGGTTATTCATTGAATGATTATTCAAAATTGCTTAATTAATATGTTGACACAATGGATGCTAGGGATTGCTACGTTTGCAGGCATTTGCCTGCATCAGTTGCTGAGGGGATTACATAACATCATCTCCTCTTGACATATGGAGTTACCTGTAGCTTGTTGCTGAGCTTATTCTATGGAAAGGGCCATTTTCAATATTATTACTCGAATCATGACTTGTTTTTTTCTGAAGTTCCTGTGCTGAAGCACTTGAATCAACAGCGCAATGCTAAAAACTCTGCGACAGTGGGACATTTCTTTAGATCCACCATGACATTATACACAGCTTACGCACATAGACATATCTTAACTTGTTCCTTAACCGGTGTAGAAAAAGTATTCAAAGATTCAGTAGAAGACAAATGAAAAGACATATTAGCTAAAGCAACGAATCATTCATTAAAGTGAGCATAGGTTAGTGGAAAATATGGCAGCATTAGCTTTAGATTTGCAACATAAAGGGAAATTATGCATATTCATTAGAAAATCCATAACGGATACAAATTTTGTATGTAATAGTGAACGTGAACCTACTTTTGAAGTTCGAGGAAATTGGGAATTATACTTAGATGGAGCAGATCCTTTTTTTCCTGGAGTATATTACATTTGTGGGAAAAATGCATTTTACAGGCTACCCAAGAGATGGTATGGAACTTGTTATATGGGGATCGTTTTTCCAAAGATTTATCATGTGCAACAGCTTGATGATCCAACATGTGAGGATAAAAAGAGTTGCCAGAGCTAGTAAACTTGTAGGAGACCTTTTGGATGCTCTGATATCATCTGTAGGAGTGATACTCAACTCCCACAAGATTAGAAAGCTTGCTACAAGTACTGTTAAAGGATTTTTAGTTACAGATACTTATATGGTTGCCATAGGATCCATGGGTTTGCAAAATCGATTTGCATTAAACGTCCTTCTCACAAAACAGGGCGAAATCTGTTGGATGTTGAAAGTTCAACAATGTTACACTTACATTCCGGACAAGAGTAAGGGCTTGAAGAAATACATAAAGAAGATTGCTAAAGAAAAGAATGGATTTCTGCTATTGGCAGATGGTTTGGAAACCTAGATAGTGGAATTGTTGGGAGTATTTTGAAACCCTTAGTGATAATTGCTCTTTGTGGATTATTCTCGTTTGCCATCTACAAAGGATGCAAATGTGAACAAGTGAAAAAAGGAATGAAGAAAAAAAGAGCAGATGCAGAACAAAAGGATAGACAGAGCAAATACTATGATGACATGAACTTTCTTGAGGATTCCAGGAGAAAGATGATGAAAAAAAACAGATTGTAATTTGTCCATCTGATAAATCAGTAGGACTAGTGAATTTACTCACACTGTGTTTAACCATATTAAATGAGAAATTAATAAACCATCTTTACTTAGTAGCCATGTACTTACTATAAGGCTGAAATTTGACTTTCATAATGTGTGCTTTGATATCTTAAATTACATTTACAGTCAGTCAGTCAAAGCTTTTATTTCGGTTAAAAACCATAAAAAGACATAAATAAATATTTACAATAAGACATGATTAAATAGACATTGCATAGAGTATAATCCATCAAAACATTAATAGTTTTTGTGATAAAAATTACAAGGAGCAGTTAAAAAGAATTTTTTCACATAAAAACATATTGTTAAAGCAATATCCGTGCCCCAGAGTAGTCTCACAACACCACATGCTTCTAAAGTAACAATAGTGTCAATACTAGAAGCAGAAAAGTTATGTGGCGGATAGAATTTTTTTGGACCTGGTAAACCACATAGAAAGAAGAAATTTAGCCATCACAAACACTATCAATGGGGTAGTGTCGTACTTCAGGATTCTAAACACCTCCTGATAGTCCCTGAAACCCCTGGACTTGCAGAGTTGAATGATCCACTTCTTCCTTGCCTTGGTGTATAAAGGGCAAAAAAGAACAGCATGCAACTCTGTTTCACAGATATCAATACATTCGGGACACGAGCTTAAGGGGTCAGATGCATTAGACCATCTATGTGTAAAGGCCCTCAGTGGTAACGAGCCGTGTCTAAACTGAATGTAAAGTTTCTTTGCCAGAGGAGGTTGAATAACATCCAAAAAAACTTCAAAATGGGGACTGATCTTAATATCCAGAAAGGTGTTAGTTAGCCTTCCCAAAGACGAATGCAATAGAATTTCCTTCCGGTTCAACTGTAAAGCCTCACGCAGTGATTTCTTAGTTAACGAGCGGCTTGTCTCTTCCGGTGCCGACCATAGATCCCCCATCCCTATAAGATAGCAAAGGTTCTTTACATATATTAACCAAGGTATTTTTCCCAATTTCCCCCTTGACAGTATATCGCCGAGATCATGCCTATAACTTGCAAGCTCGGGAGTTGACCAGAGTCGTCTCCAATACAGGAGAGGGCGATTCAGGGCGATCTCTTCAATGGGAACTAAGCCTAAATCCCATCTCAAGGGGATTAAGGGGGTACTCATGGGTAATTTCAGCAGTCGCCTAATAAAAGAATTCTCAATTGACGATAAGGAAGCAGAAGTACAATATCCCCAGAGTTCAGCGCCATAAAGCGCACCCCCTCTTACTTGGGATTTGTAAATTTCCATGGGGGGGCCCAGAGGTTTAAAGGAAGTGTTGTTAAAAACCTTCAGGATACCCCCCACTGATTGTGTTAGCTTCAAATTTGCCTTCGCCATGTGGGACCCCCATTTCATTTTGTCATTAAGAGTTACCCCCAAATAATCGAAAATAGAAACCCTATCCAGCTCTTCATCTCCCATCTTGGGGTGAGGGCAGTTGGTTGAATTGGAGCTGAAAACCATAAATTTTGTTTTAGATAGGTTCCATTCCAGATCCCTTTTTTTTACAGAAGGAGCAGAAAGCCTCTAATGAACGCTGGATGCCCATGTAAGATTTAGACAACAGGAGCGTATCATCCGCGAACATTAGGGCCGGTATCTTGCGCCCCGCTAGGATTGGGGAATCCAGATTAGCGGCACACAAAAGGTGCTCAATCAACCCATTAATAAAAAGGGAGAAAAGTGTGGGGGCCAGGACACAACCCTGCCTCACACCCTTTTCAACCGGGAATGGGCCTGAAATTTCCCCACATCTCCCAAATCTCACCATTGCATAAGTGCCTTCATGCAAACGTTTAAATAGATGGCAAAGGTAAGGGGGAGCACCCATCTCCAATAATAAAGCCCATAATTTTTCCCTTTGGACCATATCAAATGCGGACTGAAGGTCCACGAAAATCAAGTAAAGATTACCGGCACCCATACAAACTGCCTTCCAGTGAATTAGCTGTAGCCTGAACAATTGATCAATGGTGGAAACCTTTGCTCGAAACCCCGCTTGGAGGGAGGTTAAGATTTGATGGTCCTCCATCCAGGTCTGCAGTCTTGTTAAAAGGACTCGGGCAAACAGCTTCTGTAAAACATCGATCAAACTTATGGGGCGATAATTAGCTGGATCCAAAGGGGAAGATTTTTTATGAATGGGTATGATTTCTGCTCCTAACCAAGTATCCGGGATCTCAAGGCCCTGCAAAATAGCATTAAAATAAACCCGAATATAGGGGGCCCAAATTTTTATTTCACTTCTATACAAATCACCAGGGATCCTATCGAGCCCCGGGGCTTTCCCTACTGATAGGGTACTAAGGGCCAGCTCTATTTCTGGAAGGGAAAAGGATCGACTCAGCGAATCTACATGATCCGTTTGATCCGTTACAGTGGCATTAGGCTGGGTTACCAGGTCAAATCTACCACTAAAGTTACTAAGTGAATAAAGAGGTTTAAAATACGCAAGCCAAACCTCCTCACTAAGATTGGGAATAATAGCGGGGCAACTTACTGCCGTACCTGTTCGTACGATGTTCCAGAAAGCCCTCGAATCACGATCTTCTAATGCTTGCTTCATATTTTGCCACCTTAGATCCTCCCACTCAGATTTTGCCTCCTTAATCAGATTTTTGTAGAAGGCCCTCGCAGCTTTGATACTTGACTGGGTACCCTCTTTTACTTCTTTAATCAAGGCAGTATTGGCCAACCTACAGGTTCTATTATACCAATGCTCAGGCATTGAAATCCTTGGCCTTGGCACACTAGAGTTGTAAAAAAAAGCCAACCAGGCCACCGAGGAGTTCCTTGTGAATATCCTGGAGATCTGGGAAATAATTCTGCAAAATATCACCATTGGGGCTCAAAAGGTGGGAAACCTCCTCCATAGAGCGGGCGACACTACTATATAATGCTGCAAGCTTTGTCTCATCGGTCACGACCCTTGCCCACCTAATGCGTCTACCTCCTGTTACTGTTTCAATGACTGAATAGAAAGCATCCTCATATATGCAGAATGTGAGTACTCTTGAAATTAAAAGAGTTTATGTAAAGTGTGCACTAATGTTTCATATATTGCATTAAATTGTAGTTCTTAGACATGCAGACACATTTAAGATTTTACTGTATGCTCTATGCAATATAAACCTAATAGCCTGATCATATATATTCATTTGTGTTTAAATGTGCACACATATATTAGATTTGCACCATTGAGTTAATACTTCAAGTTGTCTTTAGTAGGCCTGATTTACATGCTGCATAAAAAAAAAGTTTTCCATTTCTGCCACCGTGACATTTCTTGCAGGTATTCACATGCATTGTTAGTTGAAGAATAGATACATTACTGTACTACTGATAGAGAGAGAGAGCCTGAGAAGAAGGCCTTGACGAGAGAACATGGTGAGCCAGATTAACTGAAAGGCCTATTCAGCAATGTTACAACCTGGCCTGTGTGTGAGAAGATGTTGTTGTTCCTATGTACAATGTGGGATATTTTGTGAATGTTGCAGTCTAGTGGAGAAAAACAATAGACCCCTGATGATGCAGACGAGGGTGTTCCCAGAACAATTTTGGTGTGAACAATGGGAGCCTAGACTGTTTGAGGTTACCACGATTTTCCCTGGACTTTGAGAGATTTAAACCTCTATGCTTTCCTTGGTTCTTTGCTGAGTGTGGCTTAGGCTAACACTTACACCCCTGACCAAAGTAGACTCTTGACCGAGCTTCTGAAATGCTGACACTTACTACTCATATTCCTGCCTAGTTCTATGTTCCCTTATGGAATCCCCATATTTTTGTAGATCCTTTAGAACCATCCTTTTAGCTTGGACTTTATTTTAGGTGATTTAGATTTATCCATGTATAGACGAAAAAACTTGAGCCTCTTTAAGCATCAAATACTTTTTAATAATGTTTTGTATTGCTGTGATTGAACTTCTTGTTTGCCTAATATTGGCCCACCTCAATTTCGTCTGGAGGTTGGGCCTTCCCGTTGTTATTCCGTACCTTTATACCATGGTGTTAAAAGTCATTCATCTCAACTTGATTCTTAAATTGTAATAAGCTTTTGTAACCCCAGCTACTGAACCTGGTCCATATTGTGTTGCCAAGTGGGTTACACTGTTAATTGAAATTGATTGTGTAAATGTTAACTCCCATCACCTCTCAGGCTTGAAATAAAAGGTCCATCGGAGAGCCAGGTGGTAAGAAAGTGGGCCCAGAAAATGCTGGATCACCTGTCCTTGCTAAAATTCTACAATTAATCTGCAGGCTTGTCTTTGCTCTCACACTAGAAGTACATCACACATACAGAAGTACAGGTGGCACACACATTTAAAGCTTTAAAACAGGAAAAGATAAAAAGACTGTCAATACTTATATCAAAGGTCAGCAAGAATGCATGGCCTTATTTAAATGCCTCACTACTCACTGTAAATGCCTCTCCATATTTGGGGTGCTAGATGGTCACTGAATACTAGATGCAAAGTATAGGGGTTTAAATCTGTGTATTAAGTTAATATCTCATAACAAAAACTGCCATGTTAAAATAGGTCTTGAAAAAGAAAAAAAACAACTTTCTGTTTTCATACATAAATTGTTTTACTCTTACCATCTTATTTTACCACATCAATTAGAATGAAAAAATCTACATCTGCAGTCTCTTTGCGTACAAATATTTAGCATTATTTTCTACATATGCAGAATACTTGTTAGTCAACATTTTGGTTAATATATTTCTTAGATTATGAGGGTGAGTCAGACCTCACCGGGCTGGCCACAAAGATGCAGGAGCTGCAGAAGTCCTGCCCCACTTAGCCCTGCAACTACCTATCTACATCTTGTTATCACTGCGGTACAGAATTTTAACTGAAAGTTCCCCTTCCAAAATAAAGGTAGCAATTCTGGCAAACATGTCAATACCAACTAATCCACCATGTCATGGAGGCAATGATGGGCAGGTCAGCATTTTATTTTTCCGAAACATCCTGCCCCCCATTCCTCCCAAAGCATGAATTTTAGGTAAGAAAAAATATGTTGAAAGACCAGCCCTAACTGAAGTGATCCTTCCCATGTTTGTAAAGTGGGAAGCCCTGTAGCAGGTGGGGAGCGCCTAAGGGTTTCTGACAGCAGAACTAGTTGTGGATCCACAGTAAGAGTTCTCCAACTCTAAATGATGCGGGGTAACAGTGAGTGTGGCGTAACTGGGAATCTGCTGGTTTTCGGCAGACACCCTTTTACAGCCACTCTCTAGATTACCCCCTTCGTTAGAGAATCCGTGGCATCTGCACAAGCAGATTTTATTATTTTTGGTGTTACAAAAAGAAAACGACTAATGTGTTCTTAAATGTTTATGGGTTAAAGAATAATAAGTGGTGGTATTAGGGAAACAAGAGAATTGGAAATTATACAATGTTATTCAACTTGTGAAAATTGGTACCTATTCAATGCTAACAGTCCTATGTAGAAGCAGTCATAGGGCGTGCGAGCCACATGCTCTACTCCCCTGTATACATAAGGATTTATTTTCCACCACGGCTCTTTCCTCACCTCTTTAACCTGGGGGCTCTGAGTATAGTGGCATTAACAAGCTCAAATAACTGCAATTATACACGGAGGTGAACTTTAAAGTTTGCTGTCTAAATTGCTGATGAACTGTAGCGAAGGAAACCAACCTAACACCTGCTGAATCCATTGGCATATGATTCAGAAGTCACGGAATGGAAATTATTTACTGCATAATGAAGTAGTCATCAAAAGTCTGGATAAGGGAAAGGTCATAATGAGGAGCGTCCATGAGATACGTCTGGATCAGCCAGACCTAATTTTAGAACAACCAGCAGGTTCTTTAAGGAGCTGGCCGCCACTTCTGCTCAATGCACCTTTGTGTTTCCTATTCCATGGTTAATGGAGATAGCAGAACTCAAATATGTAAAGACAAAAGACCTTCACACACAACCCTTTTCTCCCTCTCCGGAGCCAGACCAGTCTGCATTGCTCGCAGGGATGGAAAGTCAAAAACACCTTCTATTAAAGGAAACACTCATTAAGCGAGTTACCAGTTGTGTCATTTTTAATTAAATTCTTAATTTGCTTCCATAAGAATGAAAAGATTGTTTTTCCAAAGAGGAAAACCTATATTTAACACAGTAAAATATTATTTCTTTGAGTGTTGTTAAAAGAATTGCATTTGTTTTTCATTTATGTTAGATCACAGTTTGGTTGTGTTTTAGTGAAGATTGTGTTTGTTGAAGCACATTTGTATGAGGAAGCAAAAGGTCTTTACAGATACTTTCTACAAACCTCAACAAACACTGGTCTACTGATTAAAGACAGAATGTTCAGGTATTGTCTACCTTTCACTGGCAACATTTGGATTATACCAATGGCATAATTATGTTTTCAGATTTTCATTGTTAAACGTATTGTCTTACTTAGAGATCCGTGGCGCTGGAGCCTTTGAAAATGATTAATGTAAATACCTGCTTCCAATTAGACTGCACTAGCGAACGTAACCTCGTCCTTTTTGGGAATCAGAGAGATATTGACCCCAAATGAGAATGTTCTCATTTTAAATGGAGTCTAGTTGTGCATTTAACAACACGACTTCCATATGAGCAAGCTACAAATCCAAAGAATCTCAAAAGGACACTACACTAATGAACTATTTCAAAGCTTTCATGGAGGGCAAGACAAAGCATACCCTCCTAGGGACATCGAAGGCTCAACCATTTTAATGATACTTTGAGATAATGGTGGCAAAACAATATATAAAAAAATAAAAAAAAGATTCTCAGCAATTTCCTTACAAATTGTTTGAAAAGCTACACATATCTGTAATGTTGTCACATAAAACACTCGAGACACGTGTGATTCTTTCCGCTGTGTTTATTGGGATATCACACAAGCAGTTACTCCGAGGAGCGCCGGCCAACCCTCTGTGCCCTCGCTGCAGCGCGCTCCTCTCCCCGCCTCCGCGCTAGCTATGCGCGCGCATCCGGCGCCAACGTGCCGTGCCGGCGTCACGTCTGCGTGACGCGGTAACAACTAGACCGCTACATATCTCCCCTTTTTTCCAACCCAAAGTTCAATCACTTACAATTCGCAGTCCAGTTCAAAGTCGTGGAACCTGGAGGGCCTTACAACTTGTCTACCGCTCCTGGTCATCTTACCACTGCACTCTCGAGTCACTTGGCTCTGTGTTTCTTCACGTTCTGCTCCTACATTCATCTCTCCTCCACTGTTCATGTTACCTCTCGGTCTGTCCATATCTGCCTCTGGTGTCTCACCCCTTTGATCTCCTACTTGCTCCTCTCCAGCTTCCGCTTCTTCCCTTTCTTCACTTCCACTCGCCTTGTTCCCTTCGTCCACGTCTTTCGTGCTTTCACCTTCCGGTTCCCACTGCTCCCATCTCAATATCTTGTTGCACCGGGCCATGCGGTCCTGCGACCACACATTCCCATCGCTGAGCAGGGCCGCTCTATCGTACACTTCCTTGACCTGCATGGGCTTGCTGTACTTGCTGTCTCCTTTCCTTTGTAGGGTAGCCAATTTTACTCTCACCCATTCTCCTCTCACTAACCGAGTGTCCTTCACACTCCTCCTCTTGTTGTAATTATTGGTGTAGATGGCTTGTGCCCTCTCCAGATTTGCTCTTACGACCGCCGGAGACCATTCACTGGTCACTACCTTCTCCTTCCAGATTCTGTTGTCGTGCGTGAAGGGTTCCCGCCCTCTCAATATTTGAAACGGGCTGAACCCCGTACTCGTGGGCGTTATTCGGTAGGCCCATACCATATTCTCCACCGCCTTCTTCCAGTCTTTGTTACAGGTGATGGCCGCTTGTATGGCTCCCATCACCACCCTGTTAAATCGTTCCACTAGACCGTTCCCTGCTGGGTGGTAAATGGCCGTGTGCTTTACCAAGATGCCATTTCTCTCCATGAACTGGTTCCATTTCTCTGATTTGAACTGGGGCCCATTATCACTTAAGATGGACTTGGGAATTCCCTCGCGGGTGAATGTCTCCGATAAGAACTCCAGGATGTTCTCCGTGTCCATGGATTCACTCACTTTTA
This sequence comes from Triturus cristatus, assembly GCF_964204655.1. Taxonomy (NCBI): domain Eukaryota; kingdom Metazoa; phylum Chordata; class Amphibia; order Caudata; family Salamandridae; genus Triturus; species Triturus cristatus. The sequence continues at coordinate 498,728,922 of NC_140588.1, forward strand.
TCTCTGGCCATTTGGAATAACGGTCGATGAGAACACACACATATTTCTGTACGCTCTGATCATCCAGCACCGGTCCTAAAATATCTATCGACAACTCTTCCCAGGGGTTTGAGGGAGTGTCGAATTTCCCCAGTGCTGGGCGTAAGGGCCTCAACGTTTTGTCGGCCCCTTGGCATTGGGGACACTCTCTGACGTGTCTCTCTGCTCTCATGTCCATGCCTGGCCACCAGTAGTTCTGTTTCGATCTGGCCTTGAGTTTCCCAATCCCCAGATGGCCGACATGCAATAAGTCCAGCAACCTGTTGATGAGGTTCGTCGGGGGGATTACTCTCTCTCCCCGGTAAATGAATATGCCCTCGTCTCCCACCGTCAGTTCTTCTCTCACCTCATAGAAGGGTTTGAGGTTGGGTTTCACCTTTTTCTTATCAGGCCACCCTTGGGTGATGTGCACTTTTGCCTCCCTTAGGTCAGCATCTTCTTCATAAGCTTCCGTCCACTCTTGTATGCTGATGATCTTCTCTTGGTCCTCTATGAGAGCCACCATCTCTCCTCTATCCGCTGGGTCTTCTTCTCCCGGCTCCATGGCCGCCGCTCGGCTCAGGTAGTCCGCCACTCGGTTCTTGTTGCCAGGGATGTACTCCACGTCGTATCTGAATTCCAACAATTTTAGGGACATCTTCGATATCCTGGGCGTGGCGCTGGCGTGTCTGCAAGATGTTAAAACCTTCACCAACGGCTTGTGGTCCGTTTTGAGCAGGAATCGGGTACCCCATAGGAACTGGCGGAACCTCGTCATGGCCCACACTACCGCCAACATCTCTTTCTCAATGACGCTGTACTTGCCTTCTGTCTCCGTCAGTGCTCTGGAGGCGAAACTTATTGTCTCCATCTCCCCACTTCCTCGGTCTTGCATAAGTACAGCACCTAATCCCTTGTCGCTGGCGTCCGTGATGAGTATGGTGGCGCCTTGTGGGTCGTACCCCTTGAGTGGTATTGCTTCCAGGATCCCCTTCTTAATGACTTCAAATTCCGCTTGGGCCTCCGGTGTCCATTGGAACACCGTGCTTTCTCTGGTCAGCCTCCTCAAGTTGTAGGTTTTGGATGCGAATTGTACCACAAACTTGCTGTAGTACTCCGCCATCCCCAGGAATGATCTAACCTCCTCCTTGTTCTTGGGTGGCGGTGCTTCAACAATGGCTTTCACGTTCTCCCTCTTGGGTGTGATCCCCTGTTGCCCTATTTCGTGGCCTAAATAGGTCACTGACTGTAGTCCCAAACGGCATTTCGACCATTCCGCCGTGAGGCCTTTGGCTTCCAGCGTCCGTAGTACCTTATCTAGTGTCCGGTCATGGTCCCTTCTATCTCTGCCCATCACTAGTATGTCGTCCTGGAAGTACTGTACGTCTTTGCAGTCTCTGAACAGTTGGTGCATCATCTTTTGGAAGACAGCCGCCGCTGAGGCCAGTCCGAACGGCATGCGACAAAACCTGTAGCACCCAAACGGGGTAATGAACGATGTGAGACTTTTGCTGTCCGGGTGTAGCGCTACCTGGTGGTAGGCTGACGTGAGGTCGATTGTGGAGTACCACTGGACTCCTCTGGTTCTCGCCAGCATTTCCTCTATCTTGGGAAGGGGAAATTTCTCCACCACTATGTTCTTGTTGAGTTCCCTCAAGTCCACACAGAGTCTGACCTTCCCGTTGGGTTTCATCACGACCACCAAAGGCGCCAGCCATTCAGCACAGGTTATGGGTTCTATGATGCCCTTCTTCTCCAGATCTTGAAGTTCTGTCTGGACGGCTTCCCTCACTGCAATGGGCACATTCCTCACTTTATGTGCTACTGGTGTGGCTCCTTCCTTAAGTACTATTTTGTGTTGGAATTTCTCCATTTTTCCTACTGCGCCCCCGAAAACCTTAGGGTAGTTCTTTTTCCATCGATCCATGTCCGGCCATTCCTCCTGGTCTGTGAGCAGGATCTGTTCCTTCCCCCCAGGGTCGAGTTTTATGCCCAGGTCGCCCTGGTCTAACCATCCCAGGACGGAGGGTCCTTTCTCGGCCACATACAGTTTGCACCATGCTGATCGACCTCTGAACTCAAACAGTAGACGTCGGAAGCCTAGCATGGGAATGCGATCCCCATTATATGTTACCGGTCGTATGTCCAGTTTCTCCAGGCCAGGGCCCAACTCATTTTGGAATTGATCTACCCACACTGCTCTCTGTATGATGGTGAATGGGGATCCGGTGTCTGCCACGACCGAAATTGTTATGCCGCCCATGGACATCTCTAGGACCGGTTTGGTGGATCTCTTGGCGTCCACGCTCAGTACCTGATCGTATATACACAAGACAGTGACCACCTCTTCCTCCGTGGCTTCTTCCTGATCTTCTGTGCTTTGGTCCATATATTTCACCACTCCTTTCTGCTGTTTCTTCCGACACACCTTCTCGTAGTGTCCCATTATACCGCAGTGCATGCATTTTGCTCTGAAGGCCGGGCACCGTCTGTCGTGGGCTTCGTGGGACCAACTTCCGCACCTGTAGCATGTTTTCTTATTCTCGCTGTCCGCTTGCTTCCCTTGCCATCTGCTGGTCCCTTTGGCTATGGGTGGTTTGGGTTTCTGGTCCCTGCGGTGGTCTCCCTCTTGTATCCTGTTCACCATGGTTGGGGTGACCGTCTCTTTCCTGGTAGCATCGGCGCACCTCTTTGAGAGTTCGGCCCTCTTCACTATGACCATTACTTCTTTGAGTGTGGTGTCCCCGCTCGCCCACAGCTTGTCTTGCACATTTGCACTGGTGGTGTGCATGATCACCTGGTCCTTTATGAATTCGTCTTCCCACAGTGCATACCTGCACGGGGCTGCTAGCTTCCTTAATGCTGCTACGTACTCTTCGACGGACTCCCCCACTTTTTGTTTCCTTTGCTGAAAATTGTATCTATCTACTGAGACACATACGGTGGGGCGGTATCGCTCATCTAGGTCTTCCACCGCGTGCGCATATACATCGTCGTCTGTGTCTTCTCTCTTCGTGGGTACCAGGCTCTTGTATATCCTCAGTCCTTCTGGCCCTAGGTTCAGTAGTAGGATGCGTTTTTTCCTCTGAGGGGTGAATTTTTCTTCGTTCTCGTCCTCCAAGACCCCTATAAAATTGTCTATATATTCCTTCCAATCTTCCCATTTCATCATTGGTTCACCAGGTTTCGTTAGGAATTGCACCGGTGCAATCGCATACCCTGCAGGGGAGCTCATCTTTGCTTCCTTGGTGCTCGTTCCGTCAATAGCTTTGCTCGGGGGGCTACCTGGGGTGTTATCGTTGTTTCTTGTGTGCTTGATCCTCTGGGGGCTCTTGTCACTGGACCCCTCTTCTTCCTCTTTGGTAGCCAGTGCAGCGCTCTCTGTGCCTGATTACGTGCGAAGGCGGCTCGTATGCTTGTGGCTGTTGTGGACGGTGTCGTCCCTGCAGCCTGTATGTCGTTCGGGTGCTGTTCCGTGGCTCTGCCACGCTCCTCGGTTGCTCTGTGCTTTGGTTCGACCAGCGCGGTCGGCTGGGGCGTGTCCCGTGGCTCCCTCCCCGCTCCAGGCGGCCTGTGCGGTGTTCTGTTCGGGCCTGGTGGCCTGGTAACGTGTCTTCCTTCGACTCACGGGGCCACGTGGGGTGTTGCCCTCTGCTGTGCTTCCCGTCGGTCCGGTTTTCGTCCCGCCCTCGTCGCCACTGTAATGTTGTCACATAAAACACTCGAGACACGTGTGATTCTTTCCGCTGTGTTTATTGGGATATCACACAAGCAGTTACTCCGAGGAGCGCCGGCCAACCCTCTGTGCCCTCGCTGCAGCGCGCTCCTCTCCCCGCCTCCGCGCTAGCTATGCGCGCGCATCCGGCGCCAACGTGCCGTGCCGGCGTCACGTCTGCGTGACGCGGTAACAACTAGACTGCTACAATATCAAAGACAGTTCATAAAATATAAGTATGCAATTTCATATGGCCTATCATTTTTCAAAATACCACAGCGTCTTTCTCACAACCACAAATGGTAAACAATAGAGCTACATAAATCTTCCAAACTCATACAGGCGAGCTACCACTAAAGTTACAGAGACATTAGAGGATCGGGTACAATAGTTTTACATTCTCAGGCCTAAGACTGCAATACAGCTAATATAATAAAAAACTATTATCGAATTATATGCTAAAACACCTAGACACAAATTATAAAACAATAGTCACAGTATTAATAACATAAGGCACCACGGGCCCGAGATTAATAATAAAAATCCCAAATACAACATGAATTATCGCTCCAATGTCACCTTCAATTATATTTATGAAATGCAATTATTTTTGCCCCCCAAATAGCAGCTTGTCAGTTCCTGAAAAAACACACAATTGCCACTGAAAACAAACTTTAAAATTCGGGACTAATAAGTGCAATTTCTTCAAACAAAAACTGGTGATTACTGAGGGAAAAAACAACATTTTCCACTGAAATTCCAAAGCTTCAATTTTGCTAAATACAGTTCTGGTTTCTAATCCTTTGCTTGTAATTTCCATTATGTACAAGTGATACATATTTACATATACGAGATACACAAGTAGTAACCAGAGATTATGGAGCAGTGATATATTTGGAGAATAGTTCATATTCAGGTGCACTGAGTGCAACATCATATTTATTCCCATAGTTCAGTGTGAGAAGGGGCCTTAACTCACGAGAGGCAACACCTCAAGTGAGTCAGGCTCTCATGCTCGCCTTCAACAATGGTAATAAATAGAATATTACTTTGTTGATCTGCATGTATGGTTTATGTCATACTGTTGCTGCACTTACTGCAGTCATAAACACAGGTATTTAAGCACAACCACAAGTCACCGTAACTGCACAGGCCCATGATGTGAAGCAGCGAAGACCAAGATTATTATGGTCCAGAAGAAGCATCTCTGCTGTGTTAATTACATAGGATTTAAACTTTGCATTATAATAACGCATGCCTGAATATGTGTTTATTACTGCACTTAACCTCAAATAACATGTTTTAGTTGGGCACTTTAATTTCCACTGGCCTGGCAGTTAAAATTCAAAAGGGGCAAACAACACATTAATTAGAACACATACTATCAAAATCACTTTAACAGATTTATTACTATATGATAAAGGTCAAATTCCATAATATTACCACTGGACAAGTTATTTCAGGACATGGATCTAGTCTTTTTATGAGGGTCCTAACCAAATATCTTTCTTTATAACTACTGCACATGACAACGAATTATGGCATAAGTCATATATGCAGATGCATAAAAAAGAGAGATCAACAAATTATTACCACTGTTGAGAGGAAGGGGCGTAATGCCCTACTCGAGGCTCGACTCGTGTGCCATCGGTCAGCCCCACAGTAAAAAATGCAAATAAAAAGAACATTACACTGTAGTCTGCATACGTAGTATATATGTTTCATTTATTTATTTATTGTTACATCAGTTAAAATCCATAAACAAACGATAAAAAAACATTTACAAGACTGTTTATACAAAATACACAGAGAAAAACATTATAAATTAAAACATTCTTAATTCATAGGTATTTAAAAATAAAATTAACAGAGTGAACCGCTTCTATCTCACAAAAACCGATCTCAGAGTGCTATATCTCACATGCCAAGCTGATTCTAAAAATTTAGAGAAAGAATACTGCAGGAGGACTGGTGTCAGCCTCAATACCTCTTTGTATAGTCTAGTTCCCATCAAGTAACAACGTGGTAAATCCATCTAGTTCGCTGTCTTGAGTAGGCGGTTCAAATCAACAGTAAGTGTTCTTCGCTTTCCTCAGTTAATTGACTTGCGGACACAGATTATATTTGATCGATTATGCCTGTCACCTGCTAGTAAAGGAGGCTAATGGAAGAGTTCACAACCTCAATTTAACTTTCAAACATCGTGTTGAAGGAGAACTGATGTCATTCAGGAACTCTTCAAACCTTTGTTGGCTTTGAAGGGCCAGATGTGCATCTGACCGACTACCCTAAGAAGGGTCTGATTGCAAATTCTTACATTCATTATACCAAAATCTTTCTTTCACTGTATTTTTTTTTTTTTTTTTTTTTTTTTTTTTTAAAACCTTTATTTGTGCATAGTAAAGGAACAAATACGGGCCTACAACCATCAGGCCGGCCACAATACGTTGAGCACAGAAACAAACGGTACACCCCCTAGGCATCAACGGTCAAGGCAAGCAACGATTCAGGGTTACACTGGAGGGATCCGTGACACTGGGGCAGGAGAAGTGAAGGTTAATTTTAAGGTTTTTTAAAATGATTTTATCGAGACAGATTCAGTGAAAAAAGGGAACAAGGAGATTCGAGTCCGCGAGATATCTTCATACATTGGAGTGCAGCAGCATCGGTAAGACAGCCATGGAAATCACATACAGTAAGGCGATGTAACTAGAGAACAGGATCATAACATTAGTGCATACACACCCCCTAAGCGCCGCCCCTTCACAATCCACCCCACACCCGGACCCGGAATCGAAACAAGTATAGCGCAGAGAGATGAAGAAAGAGGCCCATAGAACTAAGAGAAAACAGTAATTTACCCCCCCACCCAACACCAATGCGGAGGCTACGGCCTACCCCCCCCCCAGCATAGTGCCTGTCGCCCAATGAACCGGAAATATAGACGAGAAGGAAAGTAGGAATAGAGTGAAGAAACTAAGGGAAGAAAGAAAGAAAAAGGCGGGGGGGAGCCCGCGCAACCACTGAGCACCCGACACCCCCGGCCAACCCAACCTCCACACACTGAAACCCCACTACACCCAAAGACGGTCGTGTGAAGAGAGCATTCAATAATAAGGAAATGAAGGCAAACAGATCACGACAAGCGTGTACAACATGTGCAACAATTCCAGTCCCAGTCCAGCCCGTCCGTGAAACCATGATGACATCGAACAATCTAGCCCTGGCCCGTTCGCGGGCTTACGAGTAGGCCCGCCCCCTCGTGAAGGCCCCGCATCCCAAACAAACAGAGACAATATGGCCGCGCGGAAGAAGAAGGAGAAGCAAAGTCACAAAATGGCCACCGATCATCCAACAAAGTCCCCTTGCACACCACATGAGATCCAAACCTGGCTTGTAAAGTACATAAGTTCCGTATAAAAGGAGCCGTAGACCACCGTGCACGGTTCCTCGTGGGCGTCAGCTGTGGCCCCGCCGGCAGCCCCCGCGGGCGCGGTGAGACAGGCAACATCAAAGCAGGGAGCAACGACCGGGGAATCAAAGTATCCGCCATCGAACAGGAGGGCGTGCGATCCTGGGTACCGGGAAAGCCAACTGCGGACTCCAATGTAGCACTGTTACACCCGGTCGCCGCTTCCCCGCAGGAGGACCAGAGCACTGGCCGACTCACATCTCGTTGATCACAAGCAGGGCGCTCACGACCCGCAGCAGGCAGTATGGTATCGAACCGCTCACTGAGCGTTTGCAAGCCGGCACATAATCGCAGCCGAAAGTCCCGCAGGGCTGCCAGGACGGAGCCGTATGTCAGCGGAGGCTGCGCCCCCACAGCGGCAGCAGTCCGGGACGGCACCGGGGAGCTGGAGTTTGGCAGAGGGAGGGCGAAGCGGGCAGCGGACGAGACAGAAACACCCCCCCCCAGCAGCGAGCAGGCAGCCAGCGCGATGCTGTACCGCTGGACGTTACCGTGGGCAGGGGGGGGGTCGTGAACAGGAGGCAATCCCCAATAGGTCTGCGCCGCGACAGGTGAAAGCCAACAGCCGATGCCCTCCCTCTGGGCTCTTGTTGCGGCCGACTCAACGTCGAGACTTTTGACTGTTTCCCTCGTTTTCATGAGATCAGCCCGGATTAGGTTAACGTCTATTGAGATGGTGTCCACTTTGCGTTCCAAGGACTCTTTGACTCCAGTAATGGCGGCCATGACATCCTGCAGAGTCAGTTCCGGGGTTGCACTCTCGAGGTCCTTCGCGGGCTTAGGTGCGCCGCTGGTGTCGGAAGGTGAGCCTTTAGGTAGCGTGTACCTATCAAGCTTGTTGGACTGGGTCAGTTTAGATGATCCGGGACCTCTGGCCGAGGCCCTGTTCGCTTCATTCCTCCCCGTCATCACACTCGGCTCACAGACCGCAGCTGGTACGCCAGCCGCCGCCAGTGCACACGGCGGGGTAGTGCAGGCACTGATTCAGTTGTCTATACTCTTTCCGCAGGTTCGCCGGATCACTTTGCCAATGGCGGTGTGTATCCCCACCCCCGGAAGTCTCCACGTGCGGAGAAGCGCTCTGGGCACCGCCAGGGGAGTCAAGCCACAGCCCGAGGGGAGACACGATTGTCAGGTGGGAGGCCAAGACTTCGCTGAGAGCACCCTTCCACCATCTGCGGGCGGCCCCCTGTACTCTGCTTCCAGCGATACTCACACAGCTATTGGGGCAGCCGATCAAGAACCAGCCGGGTAGCAGCACTTGCTCTTCGTGCTCTGTTTACCAGCACTCTCCCCATTGCAGCATCAGCCACTGCCCCCTCTCAGCTCTGTGTTTCTGGCGTCCACAAGCGCATGCTGGGTCACTAATAAATGTCACAGCCCCTCGCTATGGCCATTGTGTGCACTTGTGGTACTGCGTGCGTTTGGTCCCAGTCTCGCCAGTATTGTGCTCAGCCGCTGAATGCAGCGCGCGGGCCGACCGCCGCGTGCATCCGCAGGGGATCCGAAAATGTTCACACGCCGAGGCGCGACCTTACAAGGTCCCCACACCACTGCCGGCAACACATGCCCCCGGGGAGGCCGCTTCAAGCCGCACTCCGGCCTTCACTCATCGCCCATTGCCGCCGCGGGTCAGCACAGAAACGCCCTCACCCGCTCAGGCGGACCACCGACCGGCGACTTCCGGTCCGCGGCGGCCGCCTCGCAGCCGCACAGCGCCGGCACAGCGGCTCACTCCGGCTCCTGGCTGACCGGGCGCGTGCAGGCCCAGACGATCGGGATCCGGATCTCGAGGCCACAGGAAGCGTCAAAGTCCGAAAAAGCACGGACGAGCTCCACTCGCCCTCCGGTCATGGGATCTCTCATCAGAGGTCAGGATCTTTGGCCGGATCTATGCCGGGGGAAGGGGATACGGTGGTGCCGAAGATTTACTCGGCCATCTTCCCAATGTCTCCAGGGTTAACGGCTGTCCCCAATGACGGGAGTGCCCGTCTCAGATCGCGGCCGCCATTTTGATCGCGGCCGAGTCGGAGCCCGTCCCAGAGGGAAAGTCGCCTTTTTCTTCACCCACGGGTACTCCAGCACCTCGAAACTGCAGCCAGGGGAGCCCCAAGCATTCCGCTACATTATGCAGCGCTATGGGCTACTTCGGAGGATCAGGATCACTTGCGGCGGAGGGAGGCCGCGGAGGCTCTTTCACTGTATTAAGGTATTATGGGTGCTGGGGAAAAGAAGGTTTTATACCAGTAATCCCACAAACAGAGCGCTGTCAGAGAGGTCTCAATGTACATCAGCAAAATCTTAAATGCTTGGGGTTTAGTTAAGTATCACAGAAGCCCTTCCTGTAAGGTTCCAGTTCATCTATGTATCAAATGCGAAACCAAAAATGAATGGGCCTCAATTTGATAAACCCAGTAATTTGTTTTATTGATAGATCCAGTCTATATGGGAGTAGTGGTATACTTATGGGGAGCCACAGTAAGGATCTTATAAAATTATTTTCGGCCCGATAAGAATATCTCTATTACAATACCCCCATAATTCTTAACCATGAAGGGCCACACTAACTGTTTGTGCTCTCTACATTTCAGGGGCTGGGGACACTGGATTAAATTTAGAGTGCCTGAAGGACCTGGCTACAGCAGAAGTTTGATGATTCAACAAAGTGGTGCTCTGTGAGATTTCCTAAATGTATGACTGCGTATCGGATAGTTGACTCCAAAGTAATTAAAGTAATCACATTCTGTCACCCCCTCCCTAAATGCGTCACCTAATGCTAATTTGCTACTAAAGTACCTATAGGGGTTGATGGACATAAATTTCGTTTTTGAGGGCACTGATCTCGAATCCATGAGTGATGCAGAATAAAGCAAACTTCTCAAGCAACATCTGGAGCCATCTTTGTGTTTTTGAAATCAAGAGTATCATCCACAAACAGGAACGTAGGTATTTTAACACTGGCCAAAGCGGGTGGATCATTCTTGCAGTTAGTTAAGTAATCAATACAACCATTTACAAAAATGAGGGAAAGAGTGGTCGCCAAGACACAACCTTCTCGTACTCCTTGCTAATTGCAATTCTCTCAGTGAGTTCCCCATTTGGTCTCCATTATACCAGCGATAAATTATGTATATGCAAGCATATAATTCAATCTAATGGGTCAGACGGGACTGCTAACTCCATTAGTACTTTCTAGACCTTCCCCTCTTGGGGCCATATGAAAGGCAGCCTATAAGACAACAAAGGCTCTGATCAAAATCTAACGACTTTCATCTAATCATCTAGAAGCAGAGACTTAGTCCACTGTGCCTATATTCTTTTCTAATCCCTGCCTGAAAATGACTGAGAAACTCATTATCAGACCTGCAGGCTATCAGTTTGTCATCTACGTATTTGCAAAAAATATTCTGGATAATAGCAATTAAACTAATGGGGCGACAGTTGCCAGGTACTTTACAACAGCCCTTCTTATAGATTGGGATTATCTCTGCACCTTTCCATGTTTCAGGAATTGGAGCAACTGTTGCTGTGGCATTTGAAAGTGCAATGATATAGTCCCCATACAGAGGATTCTGAATGGTGCTAAACAGCCAGGGTTTTTATCTAAACCAGGTGCCTTCCCTATTTTCTGGATGCAAACAGCTAGATGAATATCAGTATAGGTGGGAGTATCACAGTGGCTTTTAACCACAGCACCAGTAATAGTTTCCTCAAAAGGCGTGGAGGAACACATTTTAATTAATCTGAGGGTGTCACCAGAGTTTTTTACTGTAGGCATCAGTAGTATTTCCCTCAAGGGATTCTGTATACATTCCCTTGAAGTTTATGACTTACTTAAGGGGCTGAATGTGGGTTCCTAGTTTCATAGACTTGTCATGGGCAACTACATGCAAAAGGATTTAGTGTTTTTAGATATAGCTGCTTCCAATAAATCCTGTCATAGCCCTGTTTTCCCAGCTGCTCTGGCCTCTTGTAACTTCTTTTTATAAACACACTTAGCCTCCTGTATTCTGCTTTTACTGACAATGTTAATGGGCGTTGTCTTTACTACCTGGCAAAGATCTTGTAAGAAGAAACGTTTAGTTCAAGAATTAAATTATTCTGAGCTTCAAGCAAAAGCGGAGATCCTCCTAGATTAAGATAAACAAAGAGCAGTACTGGAATTAGACTCATTTACAAAGATTCCATGATGAGTGGATGTTGTAATATATCCCAAACTCTACGTTCCTTCTCTTGTTAGCAATAATTAAGTCTTCATCTATATTTTGAGATGGATCAGATAAAACAATAATCAGAGCTCCATTAGATGAGTGGCCAAAGGGTCATGATCACTCTCATAACTTGAAATCATAGCCATATCAACCATTACACCCCACAGCCCCAATATAGCAAAATATCATCAATGTTACTTCTGTAGGGAAAGAGAGCGGCCACTGGGTACACAAGCTGTGTGAGGTTGTGATATCTACTAAATAAAGAAAACCTGGAGAGAAAGTGTCCTAGATGGTCCAATTAATTCTGGGATACCCCAATTTTCATCCTCATCCTATGTAAGGTCTTTAGTTAGTGTTAAGGGTTCAAAGGTGTTATTGAAGTATTTCCCAATGATGATATATGTACCTTTGCTATGTAAATTGAGGATATTGTCAAGTAACTGTAGCATGTGAGAATCAACAGATATGTAGGAGGAGCGAGGGCGTGTCTTGGCTGTTCAGCATAGTGGACGCTTACTCGAAGTGCCCCCCGGCGGGCCAACAGAACCCTGATGCCAGTGTACCTACTTGACGGCCACCAACACCCCGGGGTCCCAGACGGGGCAGGCCACCACTGAGGGAAGGACTGGGGATTGTGCCATCCCCGTAGGCGGCTGGGTCAGAGTAAGCAGACACAGGCTGGAGGCAGGGCGTGGCAGCTGACCTCACATGCGGCCCACGAGGAGCCTGGAAGCCACTGCGGCCCCCACCTGAGAACGTGGATGGGGGCCAGGCCCACAATTTCTGAGTAGGGGGAGTGGCGCTCTCAACCGAGGAGGGCACACAACACAGACAATGGGGGCGCCTGGAAGCCCAGAGGAGCCCGTAGAGTGGAGGTTCGTGTTGTGAGCAGCGCTGTACAACGGGAAAGAACAGGAGAGGTCCCAGGAGGGGTAAGAGACACAGCGGACCACATCAGACGGGGACTTGCTGGGCATTTCAGCGCTGGCTCAACCCGTCGAGCTGAGGGCAGAGATGGGCAAACTGAGAGCCAAGACTCAGGGGCACCCTCACGAAGCACGGAAGGCACAGACAGGCCGCACTGAAGCAGAGATGGCCCTGAATCCACTGTCCCAGCCCCTTAAACTTACACTGGACTAAATACTCGACGCCATTGCGGATACCAAGTCCACGTTCTACCAGGAGACTGGCTCAGTGTCTGTCAAACTGGGCCTATTGCAAGTAGACAAACATAAATTAGCCGATAGAGTTAAGGAATCTGAAGCGGCCATAACCGAACTACAACTGACACAGAGCGCTACGAGTCAACAACTGATGGACTTGATGGACCGGGTAAGCACACTTGAACACAGGGCAGAAGATGCGGAATGGGGCAATCGGCGCAACAATGTGCAGGTGGTAGGTCTTTCCCGAGGGCTCGTAGGGCTCTGATATGGTGACCTACCTGTAGCAGAGGTGGCTCCGAACTGACTGACACCTTTCTTTCAGCTTGAGAGGGCGCTCAGGGTCCCACTCAGTCGCCGGTCTCAGGACACCCACCTAGACGAGTGGTTGTCATGTTGCTATAAAGACAGAGACACCCTATTACAAAGTGCACGTGTGTAGGGCCCATTCAGGATGGGCAATAGGCAGGTGACCCTGTTCCTGCACTTCACAGCGGTTGTCCAGGGCAAAAGAGCTTTATTCTTGGAGGTCAGAAGGGTGCTATGTGAGGAGGGTCTTTAATACTCCCTCTATTTCCCAGCAAAGCTGAAGATTATGGTTGATGGCAACTCCTACTTTTGCCAGGATCTAGAGGAAGAGTCCTCTAGGCTGGACTCGCATTGGGTGGGAGAGGGGAATCCAGCACCAGACCCAACAGATTGAGGGCCACGCAAAGTCACATGAACCACTCTCGTGGGGCCTCATGTTGAGGAACGGTGGCAAAACTCACCAGAGAGCAAGTGGACAAGGATAAGGCAGCGGCCCTGCAGGCGAGCGGAGATCAATAGCAAGGAAGGTTCCACCTCAGAAAGCCAAAATGGGGACTCGGATTCCGATGGTTCGGATCAGGCTGATGACATCCCCAGAATGTCACCCCCCAGACAACGGATGAGATCCTATAGGGAAACCGCAGGTGTGGCCCAGGAACCATGACAAGGGGGCCCCCTGCCGAGAGGGCCATGGGAGCTTGATTCTGACTTATCCAGAGTCTCCAGTGGGTGCGATGAGGTCAACATGGGGGCCGGTGCAGTAAGACAGAGGCCGTAAATTTGGTTGGCCTTTGAGCCTACCCTAACCCTTGTTACTGAGGAGTTGGAATGGTGGACAAGCGTTATTTTGTAAACAAATTTTATTACATTTCACAAAAGTTGCTTAAGGGCTGTATGCCACAGCTCTGTTAATCAGTAACATAACAAATCACCATCGTGGGATAATGGAGGACAAACGTTATGACTGCACTTTTGATCAACATTGTTTAAGAGCAGGACACATGGCCAACAGGAAGTAAGCTCCGGAGCTGCTAGCCAGTCCAATGCTATAATCCTAATTAATCCTGCTAAAATAAGCATTTTATTGCCTCCCCAAAAAGGGAAAGTGGCACGTGCCCTCCCCCACTACTTGAGAGCTGGAAGACGCTGGATGCACCGTCTGGCGGGCGGCGCCAAGATTGGAGCCTCGGATCTCTGTGGTCGCTAAGACTGCAGATAAAATGATAAGAGCCCTGTGGAATGGACGTTAGATGCCCCGAGAGTACAAGGCAGGTTCCGGTTGCAGGGGCCCCACTTTCATAGGCTGTGGGGGGCAGCACCTCATGGTGGCCTGGGGCGGCCTAAGGCCTCGAAGCAGTGGCGTGGCCTCCCACAGGGGGCTGCAGGCTGCAGTGGCAAGTCGTGGATCGCCTAAGCAGCAGAGGATACCTACTGAGACAGAGTCAGAGAGGCTGCAGAAGCCTGATCGGGGGGGAGTCCCGAAGACACAGCTACATGTTGGCTCCAGCAGGAGAGAAGCAAAACTGCCATTGGGAGCCCAGACTAGGCAGGAATCCAGCGCGCGATGTAGGGGACTGCTGGTGCGGTGCTTGCCTGGTGTGTTGGTGGGCCTGCACATCCTAACAAGACGGCTTGAGAGGGCTCGGCTCCTGACTGGTCTGGGGTTCCCTGAAGGGATCGTGGCGGTGCCCCAGGCTGCCCTTGGTTAGTGCATGCAGCGACGGGAGAGATCCCCATAGGGCTAAGCACACAAGACCAGTAAGGAGGATTGAGGCGGTGGGGAGGAGTGAGGCGCCCCCCTGAAATCCACTCACATCCCCTTCTGACACAATGATACAGAGCAGAGCCACGAGGCCGTGTGACCCAGCATCACATTGTCCCGGCTGGACACAAGGACATTTGGGTAGTCCACACCCTGATGGCGCTGGGCCCTCCGTGACTCCTGTGGTGAGGTGGTCCAGAGGGCATTCTAGGCAGTTGTGCGGGGATCTCGTTGGTACCGGTCCCCACCGGCTACCCTCAAAAAGCAGCCAAAAGTCATCCTGAAGAGGTGGGACATATCTCGCCATGGAAGGGAATCAGCTGCATTGACAGCATATTTTCTTGTCAGGAGGATGACCTGGGGGCGCACAGCCTGACGAATTACCACCAAAGTGGGCCCAGAGGCAGGAAACTCGGGCAGAGGCCGAAGCAGGCAACAGCACAGACTGGTGTCCCTAGAATCACAAAAGGAAAGGATCCTGGGCATTAAGGTTCCTCCCCGACAGTGTGGACACAGTTTTAAGGGCAGGGGGGCACAGCTACTCCAGATCCCAATCCAGGCCTGTCCACTCGGCCCATGAGAGGGTAATCGGCCACATACCACAGCTGAAGAACTAGTGTGGTACCATAGGCCTGAGTGCTCTGGTAAGAGAAATATTCCAAGTTATGGGAAAGGACAGACTAACACGGGTCCACGGGGCGAACACCATCACCCAAAACACCACACCGTGCCAACCCATATAACAAGGCAAACAGGTTCAAATGAAACTGCGGACATACCAAGCTGTGAGATAGAACTATCCAGGTCAGAGCTATTGGCTGACATTCAAGGGTCCTGCACCGCCGCTGACCACAAATAAGAAGCTGTGTCCATCGATGTCAACCTTCTCAGGGCAGACTTACAAAATGTGGCAGACAAGGTCAAATCTGTGAAGGGAAACATTACATAACTAAAGGGGGAAGTTGCAGACCTTAAATGCCAGATGGCCAGATGGGTCATCGACAGAATGATTTTTGGAGATCGGAATACAGACAGAACTCAAACCCCAGGGATTATCTGATCTGTTGGTGGTAGAAAGTGCGCACAGGGCCCTGGCGCTGCCTCCCACCCTGGGAAGACCACCTAGGGCTATCATAGCCAAGATCTTAAACTACCGCGATAGAGACGGTATCCAGACGGCGGCATGGGAGGAACCAGCTCCCCTATTTGAAAATACGAAAATCGTCATCTACCCAGACTACACAAAGCAAGTCCAAGAGTAGCATAAATCATATCTAAGCGTCAAACGGAAACTGAGGGCCTTAAATCTCATGTAAATGCTCCTGTGCCTGGCAAAACTTAAAATCTTACACCAGGAGAGCGCTCACTTTTTTGAACGCCCGGAAGATGTGTGAGAGTGGCTGGAAAGGAGAGGCGAAGCGGTGGACTCCCTCCCAGGAACCAGCCGGTCACAGACTTGGGGGACACGCACCCACAAATCTTCATGGCTGAGACAAGCAAGGGAGACCAGACCTAACTCTCACCATCTGGGCCCCTGGAAAGTAACGATTAGTGATGATGTCACCATGCAGCTCTGCACCATGGAACTACCCGCCCTAAAACTGGACCTGGACATACAGAAGCAGTCAGACAGAACGGGAACAATTGCCTTCAACACAGTACTGGACTTTGTGCCTTATACAATGGTTGCCCCGGAGGTGGGGTTGGAGGTGTCTGAAACCTGCTGCCTGGAGTGCATAAATGGGTAGAGTACGGCTTGAAGAAACCGTAAGTGAATGTCTGGAGAATGAAAGCTCGAAGCTGATACATGCGGTGTATATTTATGGAGTCCCCTGGTAGAAAAGAGTACTTACTGTTTGGCTGAGCATATGGTGACTGGCGTACATGTGTAATAGCACTGGCTGAGGATGCAAGCAGGTTTACTGAGAAGTATACAACACTGCAGTACAGATGAACTGGCAGGGATGCGGGTCGAAATTGAACACTATCCGGTCCTGGTTGGACAGACGGAGATGATGTGCAGGTCCTGGAACATGCAATGATGGACACTAAAAGTTATATTGTTGTACTATATTTGTCAATGGGTGGGTGTAGGGTTTGTGTTATACTGTTTGTTTCAGTTTATCATTCTTCAGCAACAGAAGGAGAGTGGGCAACTGGCGGGGGGATGCTTGCTACAACTCCATATATGGGATGGGGGTGATTACACAGTCCTTACCTGGAATATCCTGGGGCTGGGAACATACGTCAAAATGTACAGAGTCCTCACGTTCCTCAAACGTCACAAAATGGACATCACATGTCTCCAAGAAACCCACCTAGACGATGCAGGTGCATCATCGCTGGCCAAGAAATAGAGAGGACAGGTATACCATGTCTCCTTTCTCTACATATGCCAGTGGTACTTTGGTGTGGGTGGCACCAGGAGTACCCTTCTCTCTTACATATATGAAGGCTGATGTTGGGGGCTGATATGTCCTGATTCCGGGTCCCCTGGACAGCTGTGACCTAATAATACTAAACACATACGCCCTCAACACTAACGATCCCACTTTCTTCCCTACAATACAGGACCTGATCACCCAAGAGGTCAACTTGCCCCTGCTGTGGGTGCGGGACTTTAATTGTCTGGACCCCAACCTAGATAGGACAGCCGCCAGGACAGGTAAAAAACCTAACATTACGGCTGTGCTCCAATAGGTCAGGGCTAACATAGGGCTGGTAGATGTATGGTTTCTAAAACACCCAACACAGAGCGTATGTACCTGCTACTCAGCAACACACAAAACACACACAGCAGGTTGGATACGAAATTGGTGGCAGGACTTCACAGACTAGAATACATCCAAATAACACACATGGAGTGCTTTCTATCTGTCCACGTGCCTGTCTGTTTCAAGGTGAAGTTGGGCGATGCAAGGCAAGGCAAAGCTCTAGGTCTTGGCTGATGCCCAAGGATATACTAGAGGTTCCGATAAGGCCGGAGGCGCCATCAGCTTTACTGACAGGTTACTTTGAGACGATTTGGGGTTCCACTGGGACTTAAAACGAGAGGAACTGGCTCTAGAGACTGTGCAGATGGCATGCCAACCCAGTGCTGCCTCGCTTAGGAAGAAACCTATAATTCGTGGGCGCATTTAAGACATCTTGGATTGACTTGATAAATACAGCGTGAAACAATACCGACAAAAGTTGCACCGGGAGGGTGACAAATCCGGGTACCTTTAAGTCTGGATATTACACAGGGAGCAAACTTCCCCAGTTAGGACACACTTATCCTCACCTGACAGTACCAGAATCACAATCAGGGTGGGCATTTTAGACATGTTCCGTGAGCATTTGAAACAAGTATACACAGCAGACCTGACCATAGATACATGCCGGTACAACCTATTCTTAAAAGGGCTAGACATACCCAAACTAGGGCCTACTGCGTCAGAGGAACTAGAAGAGCAGTGGGAACCGTAGGGACTCCGGACAGCACTCAGCATCCTTCTGCAGTCTAAGGCACCCGGTAGCAATGGTTTCCCACCTGAATTTTATCAAGCCTTCATGGCCACAATAACACAAAGACTCCTGAAAGTCTTTCTTCCGACAGGGATGCTGCACCTGACTATGCGAGAGGGCATGATATGCATTTCTCCTAACCCCTGGGATGGAGGCAGATAATCCAGATGCGTATACAACTCTTTCAATTATAAATGCCAACGTGAAGGCGCTCTGTAAGTTACTGGCTAACTACATCTGCACATTAATATGGATAGGATTCTGGAGGCGTTAAAGGCACCTGTGACTTTCTGGAACACATTACCGTACTCCTTAATTGGCAGACTGACAATAGCTAAACTGGTACTGCATCCAAGAAGTCTAAATATGCTGCAGAAGTCGCTTTGCCCCCTTTCGACTGAAAGATACGAGGACGGGGGACTGGAAATCCCACGCCTGGATTTGTATTATTACGCAGCACACCTGCAACATGCGGCACGTTGGCTTAACCCAGGGGGAAACTGTGAGGAAAGCTTTCTGGCTGGTAGAGTGGCGGCGGAACAGTTACCAGTATCTCTGATGGAGGGTGCAGGGGTCCTGAAGGACCTCCCATACATAGTCCGACAGACAGCCCTCATTTGGCAATGTATCGTACATGCTGTTCTGAAACGAGCTCCGTTCCACAGAGAACTCTCACTCTGTTCTCTGATACCAGTCAGACAGGTGACAGAGAATATGTCCTTTCAGGCTTGGCAGGAGGGAGGGTGCGTGGGGAGATCTTCATCTCCTTTGAGGAGGCGCACCACTTCTTACACCATGCCAGCTTGGATGAAATAGCCAGGGTGGCTTGGCCAACTTACCCTGCAGCGCCCTATCCTTCGCAGACACTTGGGATCCTACTAACCTGTGGTTCAGGCCTTCACCTGATAGCACTATTATACAGGGATATGTGGGCAGATGTAGAGGGGACATCGCCTCGGACTTATACAGATTGGGACCTGAACTTGGACACCCCGTTAGAGGAGGGGGGTTTGATGCGAGTCAACAAACTAGCTCACACTGTCTCTTGCAACACCCACTTCAAGTTGATACACTACAACTTCCTTCATATGCCCTACCATACCCCCAGAGGCATGCGCCACATGTCCCTGACTCGCCCAGATAGCAGCCCCCGCTGTGGTGCAATTGTTGCAGATTTTCTGCATTAAGCGTGGCATTTCCGTCTATTACAGGAATTCTGGTTGCAGGTGGTAGCCGACATAGCAAGGTCCACACACTTGAACATAGTCCTGTCCCGCCAGTGTTGTCATATAAAGCGACCAAAGGGCAAGAAGATATCATATACATTTCTACAGCTGGTACTAACACTAGCAAGACGTAGGGTTGCAATCACCTGGATGGGACAAAAGGCAACCGAGATCATTCACTGGCACGAAGATGTGTCAGAATGGTGAATGAAACTTAACAGAGGAGACGATAAGGTGCAGGATGACTTAGTGAACCCTATCACTTTCATAGATCGTGACTCGGAATCAACCTCCTCGGACAGTGATATCATTGATGGCAGTGCAGGGTGACACACAGACAGGAAATCTCAACTCATACTGTGTTGCGGACGTATATTGGAACATGCCTGCAGGGTACACACTGACGCTCATGGGGGAAAGTGGGAGGCTCATGTAAACTTGAAAAATATTGTTGCAAAGTGATAAGTGTATAATGTACCTTCCACCATGCAGCTTCTGCTTGCTGTTTTTCAAATGTAATGTTTTACAAAACTGAAAAATAAAGGGTTATGGAGAAAAAAACACTTTTTGGGTGGTCAGCCATTGCTGTGCTGCTCCAGGACCGGAAAGTTGGGGCAATTTTGTTTTTCCTTTTGGTTTATCGTCTCAGGGTAAAGGATGCGGGTGTGGGGTGGTGTGGGGGGGGGGGGAATTTGGAAGGGGGAGACCTGAGAATTGACACCACAGCCACCAAGACAGCCACACCATACACTTTTACATTTGTTACATGGAATATTGGAGGAATGGGGGTGGGTGCCAAGTGCCATAAAATCCACACATACCTTAAGAGGTGAAGGGTTCACGTAGCTATGCTACATAAAAAGCACCTCACGAGAGTGGAGGCAGAACGACTACAGCACCACTGGCAGGAGCAGGAGCACACCAGCACTTACTCGCATTTGCTCGAGGGCCACTATTATACATAAGGGGGGCGCACCCTTCGAGAGCATGGTGGTCAAAAACATACAAAGAGGGTAGATTCGTCCTGGTAGAGAGCAAGCTGTGTGGTAGGCAGGTGGTCCTGGGGAGCATGTATGTGCCGAACCAGGATGAAGAGCCTTTCCTGAGCTCCCTCTTAACGCAATTGAACCACCTGGCAGGGGCAGACCTGCTCCTCCGGGGATATATTAATTGCGTACTTGACACAACACTGGATCGATCGACCCCACACCACTGCCTGGAGAACAACCCCATAAGGCAGCAGGGGGCACGAGGGATTGGATGGCGCAATGATACATGGAAGATATCTGGTGCATGCAGCATGACTTAGAAAGGTTCCACTCCAGCATGTATAAGGTACACACTAGACTACACTGATCCATTTGCTCGAGGGGACTGTGCTGATACATAACAAACACTGAATACATCGGCTGTATGATATAGGACCATAGCCCACTCATACTGTCATTCCAACCGATTCCAGAGCGCCCCACAATCCCAACGTAGGGATTACACACAGCGGCCCTTACAGACACCGCCTTTTGGGATACACTACAAGACCAGATAGTGCAATATTTCACTACGAATCCCTGGACTGTCTAGCAGAATCGGAGGCCGTCAAGGCAGTGGTGCGGGGGTACTGTATGAGTCAGACAGTAGGGATCCGTCGGGAGCTAATCCTCAAATTCACATGCCTCATTGACATGCTCCATAGGTTGGACAATGAGTCGGATTCTCACTCAAATGCCCTCTCTTGATTACTGGAAGTCATAGAGCAATAGAAAATGGCACTGGAGTGCCTTAGAGGCCATAACTACAAAGAGTACATTAACTGTGGTCATGAAGAGGAGGGGAGGCTAGGGAGACTCTTGGCCTGGCTAATCCGCCCAGAGAGTAGAGGCACCCTCATCTTGAGGGGGGATACACTCTATTCTCCCACTGAAATAAACTCAGCATTTTGTGACTAATATGTCTCCCTTTATCGACCACTGGAGACAGACCTACTAAGGGCACCCGATGCCTCCTGGGCTGACTTGTGCTACAGACCCTCCCCGCGGAGGAGCCAGGGGATTCAACTACTGTCCAGGAGCTAAAAAAAACACTATCAAGAACATGGCTACAGGTAACCCCGGCATCGGAGGGGCTCCCCCTAGAGTTTTACGTAACTTACGATGGAGTGTTGGCTGCAGGACTGGAGGCACTGTACATGGAGGCATGTGCGCGGGGCACCTGCCAGATTCAACCAGGGAGACTCTGGTTGTACCGTTACCTAAATCCAGATTCCCGGAGGCCGGGACTTTGGATATCTGACCCCTCTCCATGCTCAACACAAACTTTAATGTCCTAAAGCAAGGTGCTGTCCTCCCGGCTGTGGCCATATATATGCAAGAACCGATACATGTTGATCAGAAAGGATTCATACCTGCCCGTGATATCTCACTCAACCTCCGCAGGCTGTATGACATCATCTACAGTTGCAACTTGTCAGCCTACCGCATGCCATGATCATGTCAGTGGACCTGGAGAAGACCTTCACCACCATTCAGTGGGACTTCTTTGAGGCGGCTGTTGTACACGAAGCCCACAGCAAGGGTAAAAACGGGATGCACCATCTCATAATCGTATGAAATCTTCTGAGGCATGAGTCAGGGGTGCCTGTCGTCACCCCTCCTCTTTCCCATAGCTATTTAACCACTGGCAGAGCGATTCAGAATGGCATGCAGGGTAAGGGACTCACATTACACGGGAGAGAGCAAATCATCTCCTTCCATACCAGCAGAATAGGGACAACGACATAGCCTACGCTTTGCAGCTCCTCGAGGAGTCAACAGGGCCATGATGCCTCCAAGCCTGCTGGCTGTCCGACTGACATCCTCTGGAACCACAAACCTTAGATATCCGGGTATTTAAATATTTCACGAGGCCGATGTTCCCTGAGTCCCTTTCTGGTGATCGCTCTTACTCCCCATAATGGAACGCCTAGCCTTCTCCAAGATGGTTATGCTCCCAAAGTTGCTCTACTATTGATCCGAACCTGCCGGTGAGGGTGTCGGTACCATGGTTCCATCAGCTGTACTTGCACCTGTGGGAGTTGATCTGGGATAAAGGCCGTCAGAGGGTCTCGTTTGCCACACTTTGCCGCCCATATCTGGAGGGTGGACTGGGTGTTCCCGATTTCAAACTGTATCACATGGCAGCACAACTTCACTGGGTGAGCGGTGTACTTGATTTTGCATTTCCATCGATCTTCTGAGTTAGATATATTCCTATAGTATCCAATCAGTCCACTCTAGCAAGGTCGGATTCCCAATTACACATCTCAAGTTCCCTATTTGGACATGAGATCTTAGAGGCTAGATATTGTGATCCTGGGGGATAGCATTTAAATTGAATCAAAAATATTTGTTATAGGAGTTGTATAAGCATCCAGAGCCAGGAGTCCACTGACCAATTTCTCTGACTTTAGTATCAACTTAATGTAATCACAATGATCTGCAGGCGTCAAATAAAACGTAGCCCTTAAAGTATCAGAGAGTACCACATTATAATATTGGCAAACCTTCTAATCTAGTGGATCGTCTTATTAACCAAGAAGTACTCATTCTCTCTGGCTAGAGGGGCAACTTTTGGTAGATTATTCCTACACACAGTTCCAAGTCTGCAATCATGACAACCTATAGAACTGCACTGATGATTCAAGTAGCCCTGTGGTCAATGGGGAATCATTGTGTGAGGAACACCCCATTATCTACTAGTTCTAGTTGAAAGGTTTGAGTTCCCTATGATGTGTAATGATCGGAAGCTTTGGGGACACAACTTTTGTAGGACAGTATTATCCCCATGGAAATTTCTCAGACCAAATTGATACTGTCTATGTTACTGTTTTTTGATACCCCTAATGGGTTAATAGTTGATTCAAGGGTAGTAGCTGATCAGACTCCTCTCAACAAGTAAATGGGTTAATTGTTGCTGGATCTGGGTTCTAAGCCTTTCTTGAATGACTAAATATAGCAATTACCTGCACATTATAATTATTCTTTTTCTGAGTATTCTTGACATTTTAGAGAATTATAGATGTGAGTGTTCTGACCAGATCCTTAACCTCAGTTTTTTCTATTTTTAAATCTATTATCATAGAAAGTAATTCACATGCTTTGATTAGATCTTCCCACCCTTACTCTTGTTAGAACTAACCTTACCCATTTTAGTAAGTTCAGTTGAAATTAGGGGAGTACATATGCTAAAAATCACTTAGACCTCGTGGGGAATACATGAGGTTACATCAGTCATTGATGACCGATTATTAACATTTTCTATCAGTTTAATTTCTTGGGAGGGGCCGGAGCTACCTTCGTGTATGATAGTTGAACTCTAAATCGCTTTTTGTGCTCCCTTTTTTCAAATAACTTTGCAATCTTGGATGTTTTATTCAGAAGCTTTTTAAACAGAAGGTGTTCTCAGGATTTAAGATTGATTCTACCTCCTCGATTAAGACATCTATCTCCCTCAGGGAGCAATTGTCAGGTAACTGTTTAGCAGACCTTCCTGGGTTTGCCACCCTATTTGGGTTCTCCATTGCCTTCCATAACTCATAATAATATATGAGTTCACTGGGTACAAGTATCTCTTTTGATATTGGAATTTGCTTTAAAATCTCATGTTATCTGTTAGTAAATTCGTGCGAATTACTGCTGGCATAGTGAATTTCAAATAGTTTCAACAGCGCCTGTGCTCTGTTCAGGAATATTGGTATTAACAGTATAATTTCTACAACTTTATTTAGAGTTTGTTTGAAAATGGCTGGATTCACTGCCATATCACAAAGAAATCAATCACTGTGTCAATTGCGTTTGTGCAAATTGAACAAGGATATCTTTAAAACAATCACAATTTAAAAACTTTTAATAGCAGGAAAATGGAATCGCGTTACTAGTTTTTTAGGTCGAGGACTACCGGTCTGCCGAAGGCAGAACCGGAAGTCGAGATTTAATGTTTCCTAGAGTGGCTCCTTAGCCCGCCTCTCTTTTTGCCTCTCCTCCATTGGCTGGCTTCCTAAACGGAGGCCCGCCATTGGAGGAGAGAGCTGTCCCTCCAAATAGGCTCCGTCTTTTTCAGATTCGGGGGCGTGTTCCTTGCTGTTCTTTCCACTTTTTAGCCACGCCCTTTTAGAACAGCAGGAACACGCCCCCGAATCCGAAAAAGTTTCGGAGCTTCCATCCGCCATTGTTTTGCTGTCCTCTGGCCGTGAGGATCTTCGTGCTGTTGTGAGTATAGTTGGCGGCGCTGCCCTTCGATGAGCAGGGATCCGCACCGTGCCTTGGACGCCTTTCCCCCTTGTTTAGGACTTGTGCCCTGATCCTTTGCCCTCCCCAAAAACAATTCCTGGAGCCGGGCATGCTGACCTCGCTGCCCCGCACCCTACAGACTCTGGGCTCCTCCAATTGCACCCCATGCGGCCTCGTTGCTCTTGTACTGTCCCAGCGCTCCACAGACCCACCCAGGCTCCGTCCTCCTCCTCACCCTTTTGCAGCCCCTGTGGTCTATTGAAACCCCCCTTCCAGACTCGGCGGATCTCCCTTGCAACCCGTGCCCCCGTACACCCGTAGCCCTCCCGTAGTTATGTGCTCCGTTGCCGATTCAGATCCCTTACCCAGACCGAATACTCCCCCCCCCCCCCCCCCCACCCACGCACGCACGCCCCGCGTATGTGTGATAGCTCTAAAACACTGCTTGTACCCATTAATTGTTATCATTTACATAATGGTGTGGTTGACATTAAGGGCACCCCTCTCATACCCAACGGGCGTTGCGCACCCACCGGAGTCGTAGTGTGCTCACCGGACTCCTGTCAAGTCTACATATTTATTTCGGTGATTTCTATAAAGCGCCAACTTGCAGTCGCTACAGAGCGCTGGCGGGATGGGCAGCAGAGAAAGGCTTGGTAGAGTGCGGTGGGGTGTGGGCTGTGCACCCCTGTGCAGTATTCCGGCATCACTCTCCAGCTTGTACTGAAGGGCGGCTGGCTTTCATGCCTCACTAGGCCATATTAGAAGGAGCACAATTTATGAACTGCAAGTAACAAAGGGATCGCGGTCTTTAAAGCAGTGACCCATCCCCTGCTCTCGGCTCCCTCGGTGCTCCTGCCTCCGGCTGGCGCTGTTCGCTCTCCTCCCCCTGGCACTCGGGGTCCATATGTCATTCTTGCTGCAGTTAGGGTTAAAAAAGAAAGCTACTCTGCGTGGGTGTCAGGCCGAGCCGTACCGAGCAGAAGCAACCAGTCCAAGAGCACACGGATGCATTTCCCCGAGGAGAGTGTCACGGGAAGTATGATGCTGGGGTAATTGGATATCTAAAATGACTGTTGGTGCGTTCATCTGTCATGGGTATGGTAAGTCAGCCTGGCAGGCAATGCACTAGGTTTAATGTATTCGTGAAACCTAAATACGTTCTTCATAGGGTAGTTCAGTGCCAATAGTCTCTGCGGTGAAAGGGCGATTTCTTCCTTGGTTAAGTCAGTCGCTGTGTGGAAAGTGGCACTGGTAGCTCAGTCCCCCCCACACACGTGTAAAGCGCAGGGCCCCGTGGGGGTAGTGCACGTGTGTTGTCTGTGTTGAGTCGGCTCTTTTGTCTGCGCCTGGCACATGCTGCAGGGAGTCGCTCTGTTCTCAGACAGATAAACAACTGGTTAGAATAGGATGTTCTGAGCTCGGAGGCCCTTCTTCTGAAGGCAGAAAGCGAATGAGTGTGTGTGTGCTGTACAGAGGCAGTGGAAACAATGAACGCAAACAGCATTCAAAGCGCCTAGCTTTTAAACACCATTTCTAACTGCCCCACACCTTCCGAATTACAGCTCCATGACCCATCCAACTCCTTTACCCCCCACCCCCCCAGTCCTTGTGGGTCCTCCTTTGTACCTTCTCTAGTTTCTCTTCTTTCACTCGATATGTTCCACTAATTTTCCCTGAAAGACACCATCTTTTACTCTTATCGGCCACTCTTGCCCTAAATATCTGGATTTCTTACCCTCGCTCTTTTTTTCTTGTAATTTCCTACACTAATCCAAATGGGTGCTGGAGTAGCGTGCTACTCACCGTAAAAGCGCTTCAACACCTCGTCAAGTCGTCAGCGCTATTTAATTGCAATTACAATACAATACACATTATTGCTTCTGCCCTCTCCCCTTTTTCGCCCGCGCCTCTTCTCTTCGTATTACAGCCGCACGCTGTCCTCTCTTTGAGCCCTGGACTGCTGCCTTTTGGCCATGCGCCAATCATAGGCTGAGTTCCGCTCTTCTCCCTTTCCCCTAATATCTCCCTACCTTTCTGTCCTTCAACCCCCCACCCTCGTCTCTTGTCCCAAGTTCTCGCCTTGGCTTCCAGCCCTTCGCTATTCTTTGGCCCTACATGCCCCGCTCCACCCTGACTTTGCTCCGCTCCTCACATCTGTCTTGGCCCTTGAAGTCACCCCTCCTTTTTAGGTCTGTGTGTGTGTGTGTGTGTGTGTTTGTGTGTGGGTGGGTGGCTCTGTGTGTGTGGGTGGCTGTGTGTGTGTGTGTGTGTGTGTGTGTGTGTGTGTGTGTGGGTGGCTCTGTGTGTGGGTGGCTCTGTGGGGGTGGCTTTTTTTGTAGGTGGTTCTATGCGTGGTGGCTCTGGCTGTGTGTGGGTAACTGTGTGTATAGGTGGCTCTGTGGGTGCCTCTATTTGTGTGTGGGTTGCTCTGTGTGGGTGGCTCTGTGTGGGTGAGTGGCTCTGTGTGTGTGGGTGGCTCTGTGTGGGTGGGTGGCTCTGTGGGTGTGGCTCTGTGTGTGGGTGCAAATGCAATAGGTCTCGCATTTGAGAGTGATTAAGCTATTGACATCATTGTAAATAACAATGCAGTTTCTTTAAATGTTTTAAAAACATAAACAAAAATAATGTCATGAGCAATGCCAATAGCTCTAACTTTAACAATGCCGAGACCATTGCATTGTAAATGCTTGTTTTCTATTTACTCCTTTTTTTACATGGTTCTTAGTGACTCCACTAAGGGATTCAAAGAGTCACCCTCGCTGACAGACTTCAGGAAGAGACTCAAGACCTGGCTCTTCTACTCAAACCCACAGCCCAGGGCCTGGAGACCCTCACAGGTGATAAGCTGTGCTATACAAGTACCACATGATTGATTGATTGATTGAACACAGATGAATCTGCTGCAGCACTAAAGCTCTGCCTCAAAGCTACTACAGAGCATCAATGTGTTCAGCATGCTTATGTATGCATTTTCATGTTTTCTGTGTGCTTATGTGTGATTTTTTATTTTGTAAAGTTTTATTGAAAATTGGCATGTTAGACAGCAAAAACATAGCATAACACATATAGTCGATGATACTCAGTGCAACAGAACATCAAATACTTCCCAACCCTCATGTAGCATATTCAGTTACAGGAATATTACTTTATCCAACATTACCCACCTCGTCCCCCTGGCGGTTCACATATCTCCCCCCGGGCAGTGTTCCAGGGCCCCCAAATTTGCAACCACTTCTTCGGGCATCCACTGGACACATAAATAGGTATATCAGTCACGATACACCAGTCCATGTCTCTGGCCCATTCCGCAATGTTCGGTGAGGTTGGAACCCACCACAGGCGCGCGATATTCCGCTTGGCCACCATGAAACCCAACGTGACCCATGTCCTCTCCTTAGCCGTAAGATCAGTGGGGTCCCATACATTTAACAAAATCAATTTGATGTTACATTTTATCTGCTGTCCCAGTACTTCCTCCATCATTGATACCACCCCCTCCCAGAATTTCTGAGTTATCTCCCATTCCCAAAATGTATGGATGAAGGTGCCCTCCTGCCTGCAGTGCCTTGTACAACCGCTATCTTGGGTGTATCCCATATGGACCAGCGAGGGTGCAGACAAGTATGTCCTGTGGGGGATTATTAGCTAAACCAGCCAGAGTCTGGAGGAGATGGCAACTTCGCGGGGAGAAGCTACTGCAGCTCGCCACTCCTCATCAACCAAGCCAGCAACGTCATGGTCCCATTTATTTCGTAGTCGTGTCATGGGATCGGTCATATTGTTGATAAGCTTCTTATATATGAGGGATATGGCCTTCTCTGGCAAATCACCATCTAAAACCCTATCCTCTAGAGGGGAGAAATCTGGGAAATCCGAGATCTCAGCCCCGTTGTTTCGGTGTTGTAAGGGGTCACATTAAGGCCTGGCATGCAGCTTGCAAGTCGGCCTGGCGATTCTGCACACCCCTGACCGATGCGGGGCCGCCGCCCCCTCCCAGTCCCTTCAGGTGGTAGGACCGCCCCGATGGAGACCAATGCTGGGGTCTATACCTGTGGGTGCGTTCCGTGCCTGCCGGAAACCAACTCCGCTCCCCGTCCAGTTAACACCCGGAGCGACGGCGGCACTCCGGTGAAGGCAGCAATGGTCCCGGTCTTCCCATCGGACTCTGTGGGGATCTGCTCGCGTGCGCGCCTCCACCCCTTGTCATAGGTGGTAGCGCCGACTGAAGTGCGCCGCCGGCAATATCCTCAGCCGACAGGCCTCGCGGTCTCGCCTCCACTCTGATACGGTCCGCCGTCGCAGATCTCGCAGTTTCCGCCCAGCGTCACCACTCGGGCCGCGGGAGGCACCGAAATGTGCAGTAGCCCTTCCGATGCTGGAATGTTGTTATTTGAGCCCCAGATAAAGTAAATTAGAGCGGATATGCAACAGATGTGTTTTCGGTCGGTGGAGCCGACAGATTAAGTGGACATCTTGTAGCTTGGCTTGGCCACGCCCCCATGTGTGAAATTTTAATGTCTCAAGCGTGATATTTTAAGTGACATTTCATCATGCGCGTAAGGCAGTTTTGTTTGAGAAAAGTGAATATTTTTCACTTCACTTGTTCTTAAACATCGGGAAACTCTTGCTGGAGCTTGCCCCCCCCCCCCCCCCCCCGGGGGGCCTGTGTTATGCCGTAGCTTCTTTCCTTCTCTTAGGAATGCAGTTTAAGTGGAGTTTTGAGTGAAAATCCCCATGTCAGTCAGGTGCTTGCATTGGTTTATGTTATGCCACGGACTCATGCCGGGCGACGAACAAAGGGTGGATCTCCACTGTAAAAACATACAACAGCCACAATGCAAAACCCATAGCTTTTATGTTAGTCAATAATACCATTAATAGCCAACAAAACCACTTCAGTGTTCACCTGTAGAGCTTGAACATTGCCCAGAGTAACTGGATTCTCAGTACTTGGCCTCATAACAATTCCCAGCTTACCCAGATCAGGCCTCTCGCAATATTCCTTCACTTTTTAGCTAAATATATTTGTTGTCATTTTGCATCCCAAGAACTCTAATATGTCAATAAAATACCCAACCATGTAAATTTCAATATCTCCAAAAGCTTTTTTGAATAACATCTGTTTTTGTAAGCTTTACATTGTCCCACAATCAAAACATGCCACTTCTGAAAGAATGGATATTGGGAACTCAGAATATGCCACCACATTCAAAGAAATATCACCAATATTCACTGCCCAAAGCGTCCATTGCACCAATTCTTTTCAACATCTGCAGTTAATACTAAATTTAGACAGACACATCCTTTTCAGCGTATTCAGTGCTATGAACTCTCAAATTTGTACCAGGTTGGGTATCCTTAAGAACAGTTTGAAAGCGTCCAACATGTTTTACCAGTCGCTGAATCCAGGAAAATTACCCGCGTGTTATACAACCACATCTATAACACATTTTTGTTAGCTTTGGGCTTAGCAATGCTTATCATAAACAGAACAGACACACATTACAGACGTTTTCTCATCATTAACTAATACTTTTGCAGAAACCATTGGTCATTCGATGTCCTTAGCCAGGCCAATACCTTCAGATAATGAAGGTTTTTATTCAAGCAAGTGATCTTTCTTGATTTTCCTTTAGAATGACAATTAAAAACGAATTGATCCCTAAGGTATCCATGTTATCCTCAAACTCACAAGAGGCTGCAATGTTTTCTTCCACAGTGTCTTTTAAAAAAAACTGTCTTTAACCATTATACTTGGTTTCTCAGTAAATTGTTTTTCCATTCCTTTAACTGCCTCTTTGTACTCGTCCCAATGCAATTGCCCTGCAGGTGGTTCTATGTCTGGCAGATAATCAAATATTTCTTGACCCGCATCTCTTAGCAGTCCAAATAACAAAGCTTTTTTTTGCTCAGGAGAGAACTCTTTACCATCTATGGCTTTTAAGTAATTTTCGAATGCTCTGTGCCATTTCTTACATTTAACAATACATTTTCCTGCATGCTGTAAGAATAACCCTGGTTGAGTAATATTTTATACTTAGGCTATGCCAACTATGTTCATGCAGCATATTCCAATAATGTTGTATTATAATGTGTTTTATGCTGACTTACAGCAATTAAAATAACTTAACTGCACAGTTTCTTGAACTAACAGAATACATAATGGTGAAGAAAAATATTAACTGGCTTCACTACATTTTTTTCGAGGCTTCAAAATAAATTTACTGCATACACCACTTCCTGTCTTTTTTTATGTTGATATTAGCAGTTAAAACTTCGTTAAAGCACCATAATGTAATGAAACTGACACAGAATAAACTACATGTACCAAGTGTGACTCCACAATGGAAAACTATAAGCGTTCCACAGAGGCCTGCTGCTGGAATGCAAGGTATGACTTATATAGCATCAGCGTTCTAGTCTTTCAAGATGCGCGCACGGTAGGACTCATATGCTGTCAGTATTTTAGTCAATTAAGATGTACATTACATCATGCGCATGTGAGTCAGCCGCAAAATTGAGCTCATGATTAGAACATATAATGGAGTCATGCGAGCGCACCTAACAAAATGGCCGCTGCCCAATAGTTCTCCTCCTTCAATCCCGCATTTTCGACGATTTTGAAGTCATTTCCAAGTTTTTTCCCCTTTTAAACAGGTGCAGCTTTGTTTCTGAGGCCAGCGCTTCCTGGAAACATCGTTTTGGTGTCATTTTGGACATTTTGGAAGGCAATTGGTTTTGCTGTGCCTTCCACTCTGCTGTTCCTGTGGAGTCTGCTGGAGTTTCCTGCCAGGTGGGCAGAGACCTATTCAGGAAAGGGCGAGGCTGTGGCCTTAATCACACCCCCAGCTGGATTTAGCTGCTGCAGTCTCCTGCTCTGGTGATATCTTATTTAATGTTATTTTCTTAGCGACTGAAGTGTGTTTGAATTCATTATATATATTTGACAAGGGAGATATTATTATGGAAGGAAAACATTTGCATATTACAACCAACAAACGTAAACAAACAATTTCTCCTCCACCAGTAAAGTAAAAAATTGTGGATTCCAATGAGCCTTTGTTAGCTACTTTATTGGAAGAGTTACAAGTAGTGCGTTCTAATACCGACAACACTGCTGTAGGACTTAAAAATATTCGCAAAGACATGGCTAGCTTGTCAATGAAAGTCTCTAATAACACAATAAAAATTCAGGATAATAAGGCACAAATTGACGGCATGTTGCCTCTCACCGCAAACATTGAGCCTATGAATACTCTGTTACTTGAATTGGAAAATCGTAATAGCCAGTGTAATTTGCGTATTTTTAATTGACCAGAGGGTGTTGAAGGTAATGACTGTAGGCAATATTTGGAAACCTTAACACCTGGTCTTCTACATTTAAAATTTCCAGAAAAATTTGAAATTGACAAGGCACATAGATTTCCTTCTCATCGTAATTCAAGCAATGTCAAACCGAGTCAGGTGATTTTTAAATTCTTGCGTCCCCATCATCTGGTTTAAAAACGGAAAGCAGCTAGAGAGATCCCAACTCTCATGGTTAATGGGAATACAAATTGTATACATCAAGACTTCACCAAGGAAACTGTTAGAACTCGCAAAGAATTCACTGACCTTAGTCCTCGACTAAGAAGCTGTGGTTTTAAATATCGCCTTTTTGATCCATCGAATATGAGAATCTGGAAGGATGGTTTCTCAAAATCTTTTCAACACCCTTATGATCTTCGTGTTTTTTTAGTTCAGTATTCTCTGGTCTCCATGGAAACGAAAGACACTTCTACTTAAATGTATGCATTTAAATATGATTATTCTAAGCCTATTTGTCGAATTTGCTATGAAGGCACTGTTCGGGCATGTCATTTTTGCATATGCGTGTGCGGTTCTGAATCATTATTTATGTTTCTATGATTTCTTTTTTATGTTTGTTTTTGTGCTTCCCTTTTGCCCTATCTTTTTTTCTAGAGCTACTCTTTAATCCCTTGAGCTATATCTTTCTTTCTCTTTTCTTTATCTTTTATTTGCTGATTATGGAAAATATTAATAGAATTAAAGTTGTTTCATTTAATGTTAAAGGTTTAAGGCACCCTGTTAAAAGAACTAAAGTTTTAGATTATTTAGCCAGGCATAAGGCAGACGACATTTGTCTACTTCAATGAACTCATATTGATGATACTGTTTTATCATACATGAATAAACATTGGGTTGATAATATTATTTCGACTCCTGCAGTCAATAAAAAAAATGGTGTTGCTAACCTTTTTTCAAAAAAGTTAAATGTTCAAATAGTAACCAAATTTACCGATACAGAAGGTCATTATACCATAGCAAAATTAAAAACTGATACCGCCATTTTTCATCTATGTAGTGGTATTAGCCAGCAATTTAACAAGTTGGCAGACCTTTTAAGTCTATAGAATCATGCAGGCTCTTACTTTCTTGTCCTTTAGTTAGTTTCTGAGATTTCCATGATATTCCCAGGTTTTCTCTGTAGAGATAGTTTCTCAACTTCAAGTCGGGCAGTCAGTAATTTTGGCAGAACAGTCTATAATGTTTGTTTTTGCAGGTAAATTAGCTTCACTTTTCCTGACTTGGGGTCTTTCACTGTTTCAATAAGGGTGAGGGCGTCTTTGGGACAGTCTTCTTTCACAATTCTCAAGACACTTCCAGGGCAGGAAAGGATATCTCCAATTTCGAAACTACTCAGTCAAGGATACATATGGCCTTAAAATATGACAATAGGTTACAAGACTTCATTTGGAAAACGTCCGGAACTATTGATAGCAATTTCAGCCCTTGTACTAACAGGTGGTTTCTAGATATGCTTGTTTTGTGTTTCTACAGCTTTGAGCAAGCATAATTCGAAGCCTTTGAACTTGACATAGAATAAAACCAATTCTAGCTTTGGCATCAAAAATTTACAAATCTATGAAGGACTCGGAGGCGAGGATTATCCTGTTCTCATTGGTTACATAATATTGGTTTATTATGCTACCAGCTGACAATTGTTTGTTGCCCACCCTCTCTTCATATAATATTCTTGGGCAGTGATCTTTAATCATAAGATCTGAGGTTATTACATGATGTTTATTGTATTCAGGCATATTAGTTTTAATATACAGGATTCGATTATTAGTGCTACTTTTTTCATTGTTTCAGGTGGTGTTTTCTTAATCTACAAGAGTCGAGGACTATGTATTAATGCTTTTCTGCATGATGTTTTTTATAATATACATGTGTTTTGTTTCTTCATTCTACAGGATTTGGTTATTGTGTCCTATCTGATATTTCCCTTACAAAACATGGAGTATTACGGTAATATCTTCCTTTTTTTCCCAGATTCTGTTTGAATGCCTGAATGACCAGATTCATTGAGATTTCAGATAAAATTTTCAAGACTACGTTGGTTTTTTGGATGCCGTTTACTACATGTATTTTAACCAGTCAGCAGTAGAGTTGTGCTTCAGCAATTTGAACCAGGGCTCCAGTTGTTGTTACAGAGGCTCCAGCAAGCAATTTTCATTTAAAATTTTCAGTCGAATGGACAGTTGGTCTCTTCAAATTCAGGACGGGTAACAGCATACCCAAGTTCATACGACTGTTCGACGTTGGGGGAAAAGAAAGAGGAATTAACATGGTGTCTTGTCATTATATATGTAGAGACATGGCCTGACTGGGGTATTGCTGATGATGTCATGTGAGGAATGTTGGGAAATGTAGTTTTGAAATATTTGAATTTTAATTGGCTGCTGTGGTATATATGTTAATAAACAGCGAAGAAAGCCTTTTAGTCCTTAATAGAATCGAAAATCCTTGATGTATAAGCTAGAACATTTTCTATTAACAAAGAAGTAAACCCCCACCGTAAATGCTCGCAAATTGTAATGTTGCTTTCCTTTGAATTCTCAATCAGTTCATAAGTCGATTGTCAGCGCGCTGTTGGGGATATACTAAACTCTGTATTTTAGACTAGATTGTAGTTGAAAATCACAATGTCTCTCTGTGAGCCTATAATGCCAACATCACGTTTTGTTAAGTTTCTGGCACACTTGTTGGAAAAGACAATTCCAGCAGTTGAATTAATCTTCTTTATTTAGGCATATTTCAACATGCCTACAACAGCACATGCCAAAACTTCAGCCCAGTAATCCCATCAACATTCCAGACTACAAATTTGTACTAACCCTAACGTTCTGCAATTCTATTACATACTCAATGTTCTAATAAATAAATACTGTACCTATTAACCACAACATGCCCACCACCAGTCACAATGTTTTAATCGTGAATATCAACGCTGACAAACGTGCTTACCTACGCATTTGTTGATTCGAATATAGAGACAAAGGACATCTACCATGCACTACATTATATGGCAAAGCAAGCTGAAGGGAAACGAGAAACAATACTTTCACAGAAACATTGTTGTCTTGGGAGACAGGAACTGAGCGAGGAGAGCTGCTAGCCTTTGACATCCTGAACCGACAATCATTCAAGCATGACTCACTTTCTTATGAAGGGGCTTCAGAATCCTCACAAGCAGTTTAATGCTGTTCTTTACCCAGATGCAGTGATGCGGAGTACAACATTTAAAGGAAATTGAACACTATTTCAGCAAGATTGATTTGAGTAATAACTTGGTTGCTCAAATTGTTAATGGAGGGGGCTACCGTGTTGTTCTCCCTTATAAGCATAAAGCAATATTCTAAATATTGCCGAGTGGAGTCATCGAATGAATATTGTAGTGCATAAATGAAGCCAGGAGTAAGCAGCTTCAATGTAGGTTAGATTTAATCCAGTCACTCTCAGCTCCAGTTATAGTTGCTTCTAACCTTCAGTATATACCCATACTATATCCACCAGGAACAATGAATGCAGGATGCTAAACCCCCCATGAGATTCCTCCTGCTAATACTTTGTAGAAACTTCACAAAGAATGCTCAAGACCTTCACCTCATCATCCTGCCACCAAGAAAAGTACAGTAAGAGACACAGAATGGTACAGACCCCACACAAAACTAAAAATTCGAAACATGCAACTAACTGTATCCTGTTTGCTTTAATGACTAACGTGAGTCTTTCCACCCTAATGAACATGTTTAAGAATGTATTATGATATTGGATAATATAGATTTTCAACAGCCTGGTGGACGGAAAATCTGGATTTTATTAAAGATATGGAGGCTATGACTATGCACTGTTCTTTTTACTGCTCCACTCAAATCAGCAACAATAGATAAAATGTAGATCTTTAAAACATTCTAATAAACTATTTATTCCAGGAATGTGCAGCTCGCTTCCTTTGTTATATGCTGAGAACAAGATACATTTGTAAATCAATGCCAAACTCAAACAAGAATAAAACTTGTTCAGCCAACATTCCATTTCCTCGCTTTGAAGTCTCCTTTTAATCTTGAAAAATAAATTAAAATTCATACCATTAGGGTGGGTTACAATTGTTGTGGGATAATCTTAGCTTTCATGTCATTAATAAAATCCAGATTTTCTGCCTACTAGGCTGTGGAAAATCTATATTTTATGTCAAGGCACGGAGGCCAACATTAAGTTTAAAGTCCTGTGTCACATTATTAATTGCGTTCACCAGAGGCTTAAAGTAGCAACTTCTAGGCATATTTTCATTTGACCAGTCTGCAGCTCTCAACATTTCAAGCATTCATCCACTCAAAAGGAAAGTTTCTGAATCTGACACACCCCACACCGAGTGTGCTCCAAACCTACTCACATCCACAATTGCCTTTCTCATCACCTCTTTCACCCATCGTGCCAAAGTTGCTGGTGAAACTGGTTCAGCAACTGGTGAGTTCTCCTCTCACATTTCTTCAAACAATTTACCACAGGAAATCTAAAATAAGGATAAAATATTGTGTTTGACAAAGTCTTTTTTCTCCTAATATAGAAGCAAACTCCCTCAGGTTGACAAGCCGTACTTGATACATCCTATGCCTTCACATCTGATGTCCTTCTAAAAGACACCAAACACAATTACAACATCAGTTTCCAGGAAATCTGCTTTAATGTCAGGTTTAAATTACCACCCCAGTTTTCCGCTAAGGATAAAACTTGTTTTACATCCCATAACAAATCATACTTAGCCACAGGAGGTTTCAATACCCTCATGCTCTGCATGATTTTCCTAACCATCAGATTCTGACCTATTTCTGCCATGCCAATTTAAGTGTTTTCCTGGATACCTAGCCCATCATTCTGATATAAGTTTAAAAGCCTCCTGAAATACTCCA
Organism: Triturus cristatus; assembly: GCF_964204655.1. Lineage (NCBI taxonomy): Eukaryota > Metazoa > Chordata > Amphibia > Caudata > Salamandridae > Triturus > Triturus cristatus. The sequence continues at coordinate 498,765,832 of NC_140588.1, forward strand.
TGCTGATTGCCAGGAGGGAGCCATCATGGTGCACGACCACTGGAGACCACAAGTCCCATAAGCCCTTGCATGACAACCACCTGTGAACAATTACTAGCCCTACTAAAGTGCAAGGGAGTACCTCTGCATTGGGGGACAAGCGCGAAGCTTGCTTCATGTTTTCACTGCTGGGGCCACCATCCTGCATCAAAGGGAACTCTTGCCTGTGAGGAAAAGATGAGGAAAATCAGGTCTGGTGCCCCGCTGCTTGTCAGGAGGGAACTGTCGAGGTGAACCACCGCTGAGGACCACAAGTCCCATAGCCCTTGCTGGGCTACCACCTGTGAACAATTACCAGCGCTACTAAAGCGCGAGAGGGAGCCCCGCTGCGTGGGCAGTGCCAGGGCAAAGCCTTGGCCAAGGATATGCCCGTCTCAAGCCAGATAAGGCTGGGCTAGACCACCCTTCTAACATTACCTGCCTGGCGGTAAGCACCCTTTTAGTTTATTATTTCACTTCGCCTGACACAGCTATAACCATGTCTTCTCGCTGCTTTATTGGGAGTGAGTCATTTAACATTAACAGTTTATTACTGACTGAACGGTGGGGTAAGTTTTTAAGTAATTCTGGCTTTACAGGTGCGTTGCACTCTAAAGGAGGGTGTCGAGATGGAAACTAGACTCCAGAACAGGGGGCTTAATGGCCAAAGTAGCTAAAAGAAAGACTAGCACCCTTGAAGGATACATCAAAAAGGTTGTGGAAGAATTCAACAAAGAAATTCTGAATGTTGAAAGAAGGCTTTCCCTCGTCCCCACAACCTCAAGTGACAATCCTGATGATGCAAATGTCTCACAACCTATTTCCACCAGCCATCCAGATGTGGATGCCCTTGTGACCCATAGTGCTGGTAGTATGCCTCATGTGCAGGCCTCATCACCTACACTTTTCCCCCCTTACAACCTAGGCTTCCTCCAAGCCAGCAAAACTCCTAGTTTCAAATCCAAAAAAGGTACTACCCGAAAGTCGTGTAACCCCAGGCTTCAAATTGGCACTAGGGGGTGGGAGCCTACAACTAGTGTTGGGTCTTGTGTGATCAGGTCTGAGTTTTTTATTTGATATTCTGGGCAAGATGGCTTAGTCTATCCTGGATGGTAAATTGAAAGGCCTGTTAGATCACCAGGAGCCCATTGAGGCGAAGCTCTCTAGCCTCACTCACAAGGAGGGCTCTGGATGCAGGAGACCAGCTCACGTGTGCTAACATTCTCACAAACAGTTTGCAGCAAGATTGCCCCATTCCCGAGGCGGTGGCTTTGAACAAACCCCTTGGTCTCGGATGACATGGGCAAAGGTGCACTAACTGCTACAGGTACAGCATTAGTCCACATGGTACAGGGATCCCAAGGGGGGCCTCCCTATGTACGTTGTAATATCACCACTCCTAGCTGCAACTTGGGGCTGACTACTGGTTCTTCTCCAAAGTGTGACATGCTACCTGCAGCCTGCTCTTACGCCATTGTGCTTGCTGATGTGCTAACTCTTCGACCTGGTGTAGCGAAGTCAATTGTGGACCTAAACCACAAATCAACACACTGGCTGCATGATAATATTGGGTGATGAGACAAGCTTTTTAATGAAGTATTGATGGTCAGAAGGTTGGCCGGGTAGGGAAGCAGGGCAAGGAATTCCCAGGTGACTGTGTCATCATTACCCTCGTTAACCCAGAAGTAGTAGTAAAGTTGATTGGGGCGTTTCTCAGTGTCGGCACAAGGACAGCATAGCTATACTTCAACCCCTTGGGTATTTCTACAGACCTATGGTTAACCAACCTTTTAAACCAGCCAATTTGGAGGATGCCCAGGGTAACAAGCAAGCCCACCCACTTCTTTTTAATATCCAGGTCCAGAACCGTTTTGGGCCCTTGGGGAGCTTGACGGATGTGAATTGACTTGGGCTGATACATGCAAGCCTGTTTGTGCCCCACTGGATGGTGCTCATGGTACAGGCAGGCATCCAGTTGAGCATGGTCTAAGATCAGTTCGGGCTAGATTACGCCCCTCATTTCTGCCCCTTGTGAAAGGGACGGCTACCCATTGGGTGAAAGCCATGTAATTCCACCATAATTTATTCCTGCACCCATTGATAATGATAATGATAATGATGCCCTTATCCTAACAATCTCTGGGGAACCACCCACCAGGTGAAAATGCTCTCCTGAAATGTTGCTGGGATAGCTGACAAAAAGGATGACGATGACTGGGCTGCATTAATCTCGAGCCGCGCTTGATATTCCTGCAAAACACTTGGATTACATAAGCTATAAACCTGAATGGGTTTTTTGCCTATGTGGTACCTGCAACTCATTCTTCTTCTGGAAAAGCCAAGGGTGGTTTAATTGCATATATTCAATTCACCCTAGAGTGTAAAATCCGCCCGATTCTTACTGGAAGTCCCGCTGTCCAAGCACTCCTTCTGAAATGGCCCAGTGGCATTAACATTGATTTTATTAACTTTTATAATGAGTCTGTTGGTTCAAATGCGGGTATTAATATAAACACATTGCTTAGCTTAATCTTGGGCTTAGTCGTCAAATTAGCTTACTTGTCCACAGGGTTTCATATTTTGGTTGGTGGAAATTTTAATGTCAAATTTGCCGACTTGCCTCAGACTAATGAATTTGCTATTTCTGTAAAGGTCTGCCCAATGGGGGTACCCCATCAGGGGGACCAAAAAACCAAGGCTCTAAAAACATGGTTAAAACTCTTGTTCTTCCTAATGCCTGTGTTGAGGTTGAGCCTGCTTATTTGTCGAATGCTACTTAAGTGAGGGGGGAATAAGAGTCCATTATTGATTACATTTTGTATCACGGGCCCTAATGGCGAGGGTTAGAGCGGAAGGCACCATTGGAATAGCATTGAGTGACCATAATCCTTTAAGGCTGGGCCTTAGTATCCATAAGGGGGTAAGTAAGGTCAGGGACAGCCCTGTCTCCTCCCTAACAGTAAAGACCCAGAGGCTTCGCTTAGCTTGGAGGCATGCTGACCTGGGTGCTGTGTTGAACAACGTGTATGCCAATCACCTTGACACACTCTATGATTGTCTAAACCCCTTGGTAGATTTGCTTGATGAGAATAACTGTTTTGCCCGTTTAAGCTAGCCATTAGTAATCTTCTTATAAAGCCAATTAGACCTGTCATCCCGTGGGCAAGGTGGTTTGAGTCCTCCTGAAGGAAGGCCTCTTCCAATCTGTACAGGGCTCGGGAGGAGAAACCTAGAGATAGCCAGAAGATCCAAGTGCTTAAAGCTGAGTATACACGGACCTTGAGTAGGAAGCAAAAAGAGATCAAAACGGAGTATTGGGGGAGGCTGGTACAGTCTTGTAGATCGAAGGATGTTACGACGTTCCCGAAGGTGGTAAAGGACATTGGTTTCTAGGGCTCAAGTGAAGACTCTGTTTTCACTACTATTAGCTCAGAGTCATGGGTGGCCCATTTGAGTGCTCTACAACTGTGGTACACTGCTATTATTGTGCCTATCTTTAAAAGGGGGGAATTGCAGTCCCCAAGTTGTTATCGCCCGATCTCCCTGCTGGATTTTGCTGTAAAAACTGAAGTGAGTGTAGTGTTGGAGGACCTGTTGTTCTGGGTCAGGGAGACAAACATACGGTTGAAGGTGCACTATGGGTTCCGGGAGAGGCTGGGCATGGTGGAGCAATGCTTAAACCTGCATTTACAAATATACCATCACAAAGCAGGGCTCCATCTGCCTAGGCTTCATGGAACTGTCGAACGCCTTTGACAGCGTGGTAACATCCAAACTGTGGGCCTTGCTGGAGCGTCTGGGGGTGGACTTAGAGTTTGTCCAATTCTTGAGGGCCCTTCACTTTGATCTCTTAACATCTGTAAAACATAGCCCAGCTGGGGAGTGCACCAGTAGCTTTCTGCTGGAGAAGGGTGTGTATTGGCCCCTATACTATCCCTATTGTACATCAATGGTCCTGAGCATGCACTTTCTGCCTGTACTGCAGATGTACCATACGTGGGGAAAAAAACATTATGGTGAAACTCTTCAATTTCAGTTAGGAAGTGAGATGAATTTCTCTGCCTTGGCCTTTCAATAGCTGTCTAGGAAAACTCAAGGCCAGTGAATGCAGAGTCAGAGATAAGGACTAGTACTAAAACAGCATTTTTATTTGTTTATTTATTTATATAAGTTTTATATAGCGCTAGCTAGACCCGTAGGTGTCAGAGCACTTTACATGGTCCTGATGCAACACAGTAATGCAGGCATGCAATTAACATATGAGTCAGTAGTTCAATAGACAAATGGTGCCCATCAAAGGTGCAAGTTGAGTGACCAACACTGCAGACACAGTTTGAGAGGATCTAAATGTCAGAGAAGCACAAAAAAGAAAGAGAGAACTGCTGCTTCAGACAGAGGGGCTAGGTCTGATAAAGCGATACTTCACTAAGATTCGTAGACTAGGAGTTAAAGTATTTGTTGAGGAGTAGGAGTTTCAGGTTTCTCTTGAAGCAAGGGTAGGAAGGGTTGCATCGAAGGTCACATGGTAGGGAGTTCCATATTCTTGGAGCATTTCCAGAAAAAGGGCGCAACTTGGTTGCTGTCTTTTTTAGACTGGGAGGTAGGAGCAGAAGAGCATTGGAGCTTCTAAATGATCTAGTGGCTCCTGCTTTTGTCAACTTGTTTTCTAAGTAGTTAGGTGTATGAGAGTGATGGGCTTTGTGGATGATACATGCAGTCTTGTAGGTACATCTTCCTTCAATAGGAAGCCAGTTGAGGCTCTTGAGTAAAGGAGTGATGTGCTCAAACCGTTTAACGTCTGAGATGAGCCGGGCTGCCATGTTAATAACTGATCTCAGGGGGGAGGTAAGTTTTAGGCATCCCAGTGAGAGTGGCATTACCATAGTCTAGTTTAGAGAGGAACAAAGACTCAGGGTTTTCTGTCTCCTGAGGCGCAAAGCCGGGAGCTGCTACATTTGTGCTTTTGAAACTTTGTATTTTTGCTGTGTGTGTTGATCTCTTGCACTCCAGCACTTTGGGGCGACGTGCAGCGGCCCTGGCGCTGCCACGTGACACCCTCTACCGGCTCCCATCGCCGCTGGCCACGCCCACTTCTTGGCCACGCCCCCCTCCCGCCCTACTTATAGCGCTGATTTGCGAGCGCTCGTTTGGTTTTCTGTCTCCTGAGACGCAAAGCCGGGAGCTGCTACATTTGTGCTTTTTAAAACTTTGTATTTTTACTGTGTGTGTTGATCTCTTGCACTCCAGCACTTTGGGGCGACGTGCAGCGGCCCTAGCGCTGCCACGTGACACCCTCTACCGGCTCCCATCGCCGCTGGCCACGCCCACTTCTTGGCCACGCCCCCCTCCCGCCCTACTTATAGCGCTGATTTACGAGCGCTCGTTTGGTTTCCTGTCTCCTGAGGCGCAAAGCCGGGAGCTGCTACATTTGTGCTTTTAAAACTTTGTATTTTTACTGTGTGTGTTGATCTCTTGCACTCCAGCACTTTGGGGCGACGTGCAGCGGCCCTAGCGCTGCCACGTGACACCCTCTACCGGCTCCCATCGCCGCTGGCCACGCCCACTTCTTGGCCACGCCCCCCCCTCCCGCCCTACTTATAGCGCTGATTTACGAGCGCTCGTTTGGTTTTCTGTCTCCTGAGGCGCAAAGCCGGGAGCAGCTACATTTGTGCTTTTAAAACTTTGTATTTTTACTGTGTGTGTTGATCTCTTGCACTCCAGCACTTTGGGGCGACGTGCAGCGGCCCTAGCGCTGCCACGTGACACCCTCTACCGGCTCCCATCGCCGCTGGCCACTCCCACTTCTTGGCCACGCCCCCCTCCCGCCCTACTTATAGCGCTGATTTACGAGCGCTCGTTTGGTTTTCTGTCTCCTGAGGCGTAAAGCCGGGAGCTGCTACATTTGTGCTTTTAAAACTTTGTATTTTTACTGTGTGTGTTGATCTCTTGCACTCCAGCACTTTGGGGCGACGTGCAGCGGCCCTAGCGCTGCCACGTGACACCCTCTACCGGCTCCCATCGCCGCTGGCCACGCCCACTTCTTGGCCACGCCCCCCTCCCGCCCCAACGGTCTACTACTTAAATGTGCATCCCCAGAACGCGCAGCGGACGTGCGCAGCGGGAGCGCCGTTTGCGCGCCGAAGGCGCGCCAAGGGCAAGCCCGTCTGCGCCCGTCCGCGCCTGTCCGGGGCGAGGGGCACACCATTCTGCCCCGCTTATCACCTATACCCCGGACCAACTACGCAGTCACCAGGGACACTGGCCTATCACAGCCTCTATTCGTTCTCGTATTTCCTCCCTTGGTCTCTCCCCGGCCGCTCCCCCCCGTATCCTCCTTCCTACAGTCGGCCCTTCTCTCTCGCCTGGCAGCATTGCTCTTCCTGCAGCCCCTAAAGCTCTTACGGTGTTTTATCTCAACACCCGGTCTGCAGTCGCCCACGCGCATGAACTATCGGTCCTGCTGGATCTTCATGCCCCGGATCTTCTTTTCCTAACGGAGACCTGGTTCTGCGAGGATTCCCTCCCCGCCCTATTATCCACCTTACCGACCACTTACTATGCCCTTAGGGCCGACCGCCCTACTGGCAGAGCAGGGGGCGGTGTAGCGGTCCTCGCACGTACCGATCTTCCCTTTCAAATCCTATCCCTGCCTGAGATCGCTACCACCGAATATCTGGTGATCCGCACCACTTCCACCTCTCCCCCTCTGACCTGTTTTCTCATTTACCGCCCCCCTCAATCCCCTCTACAGTTTCTCTCTGACTTCTTGGATGTTTTAGCCACTATTACTGTCAATAATTCCTCCATTCTGCTTCTTGGCGACTTTAATTTCTGGCCCTCTGACCCCGCTGAATGTCCTTCCTCTAAGGAATTTTCCGACACCCTCCAATCCCTCAACTTCACATCCTACGTTCACTCCTCCACCCACATCAAAGGTCATACGTTGGACCAGATCTGGTCCCTGAACTGCCCTGTGGAATCTCTTTCCATCTCGCCCTGCCCCTGGTCTGACCACCACTTGATTTCATTCTCCCTTCCTATTCTTTCCCCAGCTAAGGCCCCCCACCCTAAAAACACCTGGGTCCGATCATGGAGCCGAGTCAATATGGAAAATCTCTCCTCCCTTCTTACCTCCTCCCTCTCTTCCCTGCAGAGTCTTTCCAGTATTTCCCAGGTTAAGGCCATAGACCAGTGGCTCTCCCTTGGCCGCGATTCCGTCGCCCCGCTCAAGCGCATCTCCTCCAAGCGTGAGAAGGACGCCAATAGGTGGTTCAATGAAGAGCTTAAGTCCACCAAACTAAAAGTACGCCGCGCGGAACGGGCATGGAGGAGAAACTATTGCCCCACCCTTAAACTGGAGTACATCACCATCCTTGCCCAGTATAAAAAAAGACATCCTGGAGGCTAAAACATCATATTTCTCCTCCAAAATCCTAGACGCGGAAAACCAGTCTAGGGAGATATTTACGATCGTCCACAACCTGGCGTTCTCGGACAGAACCACCCTTAAGCCTGCACCGTCCGAAGAACTCTGCCACTCCCTAAACAACTACTTCATTCAAAAAATCGCTACCATTAAGGCCAACATTCCCCCCTTCTCCCTCCTTTGTCGACCCCCAATGTCCCCCTCCCAAGGGTGAACTCATCTCCTTCCCCCCCATCACTAGGGAATCTCTGACCTCCCTAGTTCCCCTGGTCAAATCTGGATCTCCGCTTGACCTCTGTCCTGCCCACATTCTCCGCCATATCTTTGTTACCTGCCCAGACCCTCCACTGCATCTCCTCAACAGCTCTCTCGCTCAGGGTGTAGTTCCCAAACCCTTGAAGTCTGCGGTTATTGTGCCTATCTTGAAAAAACCTGGGGCAGACCCTCCTGTCCCTGCAAACTTCCGCCCCATCTCTCTCTTACCATTCCTGGCTAAGGTGCTCGAGCGCCATGTCACCTGCGCCCTGAGCTCCTTTGTGGAGATGCATGGAGCTCTTGCTCCCCGTCAGGCCGGCTTCCGCCCCGCACACTCCACGGAGTCCGTTGTCATCTCGGTCCTTGACAACCTCAGGGAGGGTATGGATACCAATCAGCGCCAGGCCCTAGTGCTCCTCGATCTCTCTGCCGCCTTTGATACGGTGGACCATACCATCTTGCTTTCCCGTGTCAGGGCGGCGGGGATCGGGGGGACCGCTCTGGTCTGGCTCTCCTCCTTCCTGAGGGACCGCACCCAGGCTGTCCGCCTGGGTGACTTTACAGCGGACGTCCGGAATGTCCAGTGCGGGGTCCCCCAAGGCTCTTCCCTTTCCCCCCTTTTGTTCAATTTGTATGTCGCCCCTCTTATCTTTTCCCTCCAACAGATGGAGGTCGCCGTATTCAATTACGCGGACGACCTCCAGCTTGTTTTTAATCTATCCTCTTCCCCCTCTTCTGTTCTTAACTTTCAATCTGTCATGCTCCATATCAGGGACTGGATGAACCACAATCATCTCAAACTTAACCCCGACAAGACCGAGCTGGTATTGACGGGTGGCTCATCCAGCCCCTGGTCTCCTCTTTTCTGGCCCCCCTCCCTTGGCCCCTCTCCTGTACCCTCTTCCTCTGTCAAAACATTAGGCATAAAAATCAATTCTCAACTCACCCTTCACTCCCAGGTTAGCTCTGTGGTATCTTCTTCCTTCCTTTCACTGCGCACCATACGCAGGGTGTCCCGCTTCTTCACTTTCTCCGCCCTCAAGCTTATTATCTTGGCCATGGTGGTGTCCCGCCTGGACTACGGCAACGCCCTATATGCTGGCATCCCCGCATATAGCCTGCGACGCCTACAACAGATACAAAACCAGGCGGCCCGCCTGGCCTTCAAACTCCCAAATTTCATCACTCTACCCCTCTTCTGAAATCCTTACACTGGCTCCCGGTGCAAGCTAGGGTTCAATTCAAGCTCGCCTCCATCACCTTCTTGGCCCGACTTGGCCTGACACCAGCATTCATCTCTTCCGAGATCATTCCTTACGTTCCCACCAGGGAACTACGCTCGTCCTCCCAGTCCCTCCTCTCCATCCCTCGCTACCGGAGAAAGAAGTGGGGAGGTTCAAAATTTGCCACCCTTGCCCCGACCCTCTGGAACTCCCTCCCCTATGAACTTCGCTCGATCACTCTGTACCCGCAATTCCGTAAACACCTCAAGACCTTCCTGTTCATGAAGTCCTTTGAATAATACGTCAGCAGCTCCCCCCCAGTCTTCTAGCCCAGGACCCTGTTAACTATAGCGCCAAGAAACCGCTGGTAGACGTGCGCTTTACAAGTAATTTTAAATTCAAATTCAAATTCAAACACTATGCGGATGACGCCGTTTTGATCCAGAGAGCACACATGCCTCAATATCCTTTTCCAGTAATCTGTTAACTTTATGAAATATATGGGGTTAGCCACAAATGGCTTTAAACAATTTACTATGTACTGTGGCCTCAAATCTGTAAAGATGAAGAGGGTGTTTCTACAGGGTCACCCCGTTGATCCTACACAGGAGTTTTCTTACCTGGGCAAGGTTTTTGATGCTAGGGGTAACTGGGGTCCCTGCAGATACAAATCTTCTCAAAGGTCTGCTAATGTTGCTGGCTATATTTACAACTTAGCCTCACGCATTGACAAAAAACCTGTGGCCCTCTCTTGGAGGTTTTCAGGTGCAAATGTCTACCTATCCTAACATAAGGAGCTGGAATCTGGGTATATTCTAACATCACTGCTCTTCAGATGGAAGAGAATAGGGTCCTGCAACGCATCTTAGGGGTACCTTTGGCCTGCACCACTTCTACTGTCCATCGGGAGCTGGGGGTTGAGTTTGCTGACTGGCCCCTCTGGTGTTATGGTACACTGTTAAGCCGAATTTGCACGTAGCTTTCGATAGGAAGGTAATCTCTGATTGCCTAGTCTGTGATAGAGGCTTGGCCATTCCTTGGTTACAATACTTCAAGCAGGAATTGTCCACCTTGGGGAGACTAGAACTCTTTTCTTCCCCCTCTACATCACCAAGGCTGACATTACCTGGGTCAGAAAAAGCATTACGAACCAGGAAAAGGCGGGGCAATTTGCTAAAACCTTAGTAAGGGAATATGGGCCTCTGCAGATCACCCCTAATATACAACCATATCTGTCCTGGGTGGGCGCCACCTGAGACAGAGTCATTTTAACTAGATTTAGACTTGGTATTAAAGTGGCATTTGAGCTTTCCTGTGGGCCAGTTCGACCCCAATACGGTTTTAATCTGTCCTTGTGATCAGTTTTCACCTTAGAGTTTGCTACATTTCACTTTCTTTTGTAGGGTTTAATTGGTATACTCCAAAAGGTTTTTAATTCCTTTAATCCGAGCCTGCGGTATTAGAAGATGTACTGAGGCCTTGTCTCATTTGTAAGAGTTAAGCTACCCCATACCTTGCACCTGCATCTGTTCTTTCTTAAACTGTGCTATTGCCAGGAGAAAACAAATGTTGTTCCGATAGCCTGATCCTGTTAGTTCGACCTGTCTGTACCATGGCAGGATTCCCTTACTTTGCTTGTGTGGGACATTGATTGTGTTTTTATAAATCACTTTCTCTGCTGCTTCTTAGACTTGCTTTATTGAGAAGATCATGAGATATGTTTTAATGATATTTTCTATGTCTGTAGTGTGCTTTTATGGCTGTGTTTCACTGCCAAAATAAAGTATTATCCGATCCGAACTCCCCTGTGTCTACGGGGTTGCCATTTAGGTACGCCTCCTTGGCGATTCCAAATTGTTTGTCAATGGCATGATTACATCTAAAAGTCGATCCTGGCAGGAACTTAAACCCCTGTCTAGACCCTTTCTTGGGTCCTTACTATTTTTTCTTATGAATGTGACAATTTTGGCATTTAATTACAGAGTCATGGCAATCTTATTTGGCAAAGATGGTCTCGGGTATCTGATCTCAGCCGAGATCTGACCTCATTTGATAGTTCCCTTCTCAACCAGAAAGCAATATAATTTGCCACATGTTGGGATGGTGCTCACTAAGGGGATAATGGGTGTATTATCAACAAAGGGACAAACATTTAAACCCCTAATGAATCAAGTATTGCCATCTTTGACCCGGAGGCCTTCCTTGCCTCATCTGATGTGAGAAAGAGAAGTATACCTCTGCTTCAGAAGCCTCATCAGAATCCATTGTAAGTGGAACATCTTTTGGGTCTTTCTCGTGCCCATCCTCAGTGCCTGCTGCACTAGTCGTTTCATCCATCCCATCATTTAACATATTCTTTTCTCCTACCTTAGCTCTCTTTGAGTTACCCAGGTAAGTCTCTACTGATGATCTTTTCCTTTGAACTTTTCCTACCCATCCGTAACACTCTGCCACTTGACCACCTTTTTTCTTTTGAAACTGTTGCCTTAACAATCTTCTGTTTAACGCTAGGCCATAATGGCTCCATTTTTTTAGGTCTCGCCTAGTGATGCAGTGCCATGCGCTGCTCGCGTAGGCGAGATCTATTGTTGCCGACTTTCTTTGCGATGCGGGACAGGACAAGTGCACGCATACGGCAAGTTGTGGACAGGAAATGTGCACGCGTATGGTGCGAGCAGGAGTTGTAATAACGCCGCAAGTGGTACCCGTGCACATCGACTGTCTGTGCTAAAGCTTCACAGACAGGAGATGTGCACGCGTACGGCTCACGTCTTTATCACAACTCCTGCTCGCACCATACGCGTGCACATGTCCTGTCCAGGCGCGCCGTCCAACATGCTTCCCGCTCAACCCCACGCACCGGCTCTTGTGGGGACTCTGCGCTGCTCCCAGGCTGGTCTCCTCAATGGCAGGGGGGACTTGCCTCTTCACCCGGTCTCTGGCGCAGCAACATGCGGGGATCCATCTTGCTCACAGGAACCCCGCCTGAAATCTTGCTCCGGCCGCACCATGCGGCATTCACGAAGGCGGGGTGGGCTCCCGCCTTGCTTCTCCAACACACGGGCTCCCTCAGCTCACGGGAGCCCCGGACACCTCTGGCCCCGCGTTCCATGCCACGCCCATCCCCACACAACTGACGTCGTCACAAGCCTTAAGCAGTTTGGCTTTCTTAATGCGCACGCACGCTCAGCTCGGGATGTCCTCAGTAGGTAAGAACTTTCCCTGCGCGTCTCGCACTTGTTATAATTTTTTGTTTTTATTGTCAATTACGTCACACAAAGAATCAATCGACCGGAACCAACAATCCCCAAAATACAGCACAAAGTGTTTCCCTTCTCACGCTCTTGGCATAATCCTGGACATATTTTGGTTTCATTTCTCATCCAGAATAAAAGAAAGAGAAATGGACGAGTGACGTCAGACCAGTCCTAAACTTGACTGGAAGTGGAAGAAGAAACAGTTTTGCGGCAACTGGTAAGAGTATTGAGTACCTTTGTGTTTTAATTAATTTCATCTCAAACAATTGTGTCAGCAATGCAGCAACTAACAAACATAGGACAGCAGCTGGGGGAATCTATGCCTCTTTGAAGTTGTCCTGGTGAGGCTCTTGGTTTGTTTATTCAATTGCACTGTGATGCTGGGCGTAGCATCCTTTCGCACAGCAGGTGCAGTGGCACCTGGGCCCAGCTACCTGAGGGGTCCAATGAACTCAGATTATTCCTGTATTTTATAATTCATACTATAACCAGGGGGCATTTACCTCCATGCCCTAGGACCTGTGAAACACTGTCTTCGCTACTGTTTGTGATTGGTATGAGTTTGGCACTTTTGGCAGAGTTTTTTGTCGAGTGCTGACTCAGTTACTAGTGCCACTGGCTTCGGAAGCTGCTGACAGCTGTCTAGCTCTCAAACTGCGGATTTCTACATTCCTGTAGGACTTTAACACACCTGCAGTTTTTGTTTCTGGAAGAGTTAGTTAGTTATGCTGTTGCTAAACTTTCTTCCGCGAGCAGGGTTTTTAAGTAAATGGATAAAACGGAATAACAGAAGTGCAGGTAGGGTGTGCCAGGGTAAGAGCTTGCTTCTGAGATGTGCCGGCACTCTCCAGCGTAAAGTATTGTACCTCTGGTGAGAAGTGCATGTACTCTCCCTCTCAAAATAAAGAAGTGCAGGTGCTCAGTACCTGCCTTTTAAGGTCTCACATGAGCAGTGCATGCGCGGCTTTGAGACATGTATATCTCCTCCGAAGGCTTGCAGCGTGCCTCTCGGTTGCCATTTGTTCCTGTGACAATTCCCCAATCTGAGTCCTCTCGACAGTCCTGCAGCTGCCTCTCTGTTCATACATCCACCACACTCCACACCAGAACACATAGGTAAAACATATTGTCATGTACAACGCCAATAGGTCTAACTCTAAAACATGCGAGACCTATTGCATTGCAAATGCTCGTTTATCATTGGTGTCAGATATCGGCTCCATTATTTTCCCTAAACCTTGTTAACCTTTCCCTCGAATTTATCTTCCAATCTGCCTTCAAACTGCTCCTCTGACATCTTTCCTTATTTTATGTGCTATCAACAAATTCAAACCTATTTTTCTCTCAAACTCCCCTTTTTAGGTCTCGCCTAGCGACGCAGCGCATGCGCACTGCTCGCCTTGGCGAGATCTATTGTTGCCGCTTTCTGTGCCGAAGGGAGACAGGAGATGGCACGCGCGGACAGGAGATGTGCACGCGTACGGATAGGAGATGTGCACTCCGTACACATGCACATCTCCTGTCCCCGGAGGCTGGCGTTACACAGCGCGCGCATTGCTCGCTTTCACTTTCCCTCCCCCCGTGGTTCCACGGAGCCAGCTTGTTCTTTGCAGGGACTACAAGGCTTTGATTGTCCTGAAGGTTCAAAAGGAGAGCGTGGGCTTCCTGTGTGTACTGTTCTGTTGACTTCATTTCTCCCCTTTATTTCCCTATCACCTCCGCTTCTCTACCCTTATTTTTCTAAAACAACATATTTTCTTCCCGCAATCTGTTTCCGCATGCTTATCTGGCAAACTATTTTTGAATGTCACTCACTGGCCCCGCAGAATGTAGTATAACCACACTCACAATATTTCTGGCCAATACTGTTAAACACATCAACTGCAGAGAAGACTCGTACATTCTCATCACTGTGGTAGTGTGTGCTTAATTGTCATGGGCTGCCAATCTTAATTTCACTAAAGTCACAGGCTGATATGGTCCCATACTTTTACTTATTTCTCCTATTATGCTTTTCAGTTTGTTCTGTCGGATAAGGTGAGCCCATGCTCTGCCGTAGACTATAAATCCAAAGAATAGCTTTCTGTAGTACCACGATTTCTTGATGAGTGAAATTGAATTGTATTCTCTCAGGGACCACCTGCCCTCCTGGACCCTCATTTAACAGGAGTGCAGAGGGACTGCAGGTGAGTATTGTTTGCAAGGGAAACCTTATAAGGCACATACTGTAATACTGGAAGTAGACACCAGATCCTGTTCTGAATGCCGTAGATTGCGAAGTAAGCATTCTGGTACCATTCTCTTTGCATGTGTCCTGAGAATCTTTTTTTAGTGTGATTGTTTCTTGATGTGCTTTAATATTTGTGTCACTTGGGTTTGTAAGCATTCAGTTAGTTGGTTTGCTCTAGTTCTTTTAAAGGGCATAGTTACTTGCTTTTGGTTTTGTTGTAACTACCTATGCGATTCCTTATGTGCATGTTGCTTTAATTTTTTTTTGATGCTGCCATTTCCATCCATGTCGCTTTGCAGTACTTTGGTGTAGTGGACATTTAATGCTGTTAGTAAAACGAGAGTACCTAAAGTTGTCTTTCATGAGTGGAAAATGGGCATGCAGAGCATTAGTAAGAACAATAAATTAGAAGGACCTGAGCAACATCTTCACAAAGTCATGCAGAGGGCTTTTGTCCCAACCCACGCAGACACACACTGCATAGGTAACAGAGACTAGAAAATGTCTCTTAGGCATTCAGGCCTTTTCATCCTTCATTGTAACAATAACAGTTATGATGCTGCATTCTCTAGGTTTAAACATAAGCCTTCATAAAGTTCTTGATGCCTATTTGAATTGTAGCCCTTTTGAATGTGTTCCTGAATCTTGACCCAACTGTTTGCCTCTAGTAGTAAATCTTTTGAATATTGAATATTCTTTCGAATCATTTCCAGAGGGGTACCTCTTTGTTCCTGTACTTTGTGTGAATGGCCAATATTATTAGGGATTGTTAAACGTCTGTATTCAGTGTTGATCTTGTAGTTCTAATGCTTTTTGTTTCAGGGAAGCACATGCAACGCCTCCAGACATGCCTGAGCTACACTTTTATTTTGATGTCCAATTATGAGATTAGCTAATTATTGGATTACTGAAAAAGGATGTATTAAAACCTACTTGAAAATGGAAGTTCGTGTAATGTAATTCGATAAGTGGCACAAAGCAAGATTTAGCTTCACATAAGCTGCTCATTAATGCAGAGTTAATTTTAATGTCCATGTCTTAGCGGTTATCTTTTCTGGCTGCTATCTGTTGCGAACCTTCCACTTTTAATGGAGGCTCACTTTATGACTACTTTGAAGATGCTCCTAGGAATCTCATGATGACCTGCTCAAATGTTAGTTCTTTAAACCAGTGCTGCCCAAACCTTTTAGGACCACTACCCAATTTTTAAAACAACAAATTGTCGCGACCACCTAGCTTTAATGGGTGTGAGATGGTGGCAATTTTTTTGTGCAATAGCAGCATTTGTTTTTAAACAGCATTACCTTGACCACCACTTTCGGTATGCGACTGCGACCAACATATTTATCTGCCCATATAAGTGGCAGATGGAGAACTGCACTGGAGCTGCAACACCTTTCAGAGTGGAGTTCTGGCTTTTTGTATCCATTCACTAAAAGCACAAGGCCTCTGAAAAATCTTGGGCTCAATACCAGTGATAGCAAATTCTAGAACCCGCCAGCTTCCGCTGCAGACTATGGCTTCATATTTCTATATCTAGAGAATACGGCCCAAGGGCTTTGAGACGCTTTACATGAGCGTTGGATTCATTGTATTTTAAGCACTGGAGGTTAAGTGATTTTCCCAGAATCAGTGGACGTTGATCCACTGTCAGAAGTCCTCCCTTAATCCGGTCCTCTAGATCAAAAGCCAACAACACTGGCCATTAGGCCAATTCCATATTTCTCAATTTCTGTGAGTGAAACACAAGTGGTATGGTTGTGTATGATCCTGCAGAGGAAGCACATTTTCTGTTGAAGTAGCTTTGAAGTAATAAAAAAACCAAAAACAGTAGCAACAAACACAGCAAGTTTCACTTGGAGTCTTGTTTGGGAATAATTGCAATGGTTTGTTTTAAAATTGGACTTCAGAGCATTATTTAGAATCTTTCACTAGAGCACAAACATGGGTAATTTTAAATATTACTTGCATTATTACCAAAACGTTTGCGACCCACCAGTTGCTCCAGACAGTTTTTGTAATCATTTTGACATTTGTATGTAAAAACTGAGGTTTCCACGACGCCCTTGAAGTCTCTTGTTTATGCCAGTATAAAACCATAAATATAAAGTATGCTCTGGGGAGAAATCAAATGTCTTAGTTAACAAACATTTGCAATGCAATAGGTCTCGCATTTTAGAAACGTTGACCTATTATTGTAAATGACAATGCTTTTCACTATTGCAGGTTTTTTAAACAAAGAAATAAAGGGAATTTTCATTTATAATGCCAATAGTTCAAAATCTTGCAATTGCGAGACCTATTGCATTGCAAATGCTGGTTACTTTTAAACCTACCACTGTGCTTAATCTAAATGGAATTGTAACTGACGAAATCCTTTCCTTACAAAGCGTTTTCCTCACAAATTTGTAGATTGTCTTCCTTTCTTCTAAAAACAGCTTTCCAATCTGCCTTCATTATGCCATTATGATGCTATCACAAGTCTCTAAAATGGTCGCCACGCTGATCGTGCTGTTTCGTGATCAAAAAGAACAGATGATGGACAGAATGCTGAACAAATCACACATTCACCCATTGTCACAGATCTGGGTTTAATCCATTGTGTTTTTGCTCACCAGCCACCCCAGTTTGGACCCAGACATATGCAAATCAGTCTTGACCCTGCTCTCCATGGGAATCATCCAGCCCAAACTGCCAGGCCACGTCCGCTCAGGACCAGATCAAGCATGCTGGGACCAATTTCAGGGTATCACCCCTCCTCATCCAGGCTAGCTTGAAGCTTGAATCCATTGGCACAGTGAGAACAGGACCCATGTCTGGGCATAACCTTCCCACTTAGCACAACAAAAGCAAAAAGAACTGATGATGGACGGAATGCTAAACAAATCAAACATTCACCCGAGTCACAGATCTGGGTTTACTCCATTGTTTCCAACGTGGTTAGCCCTTTGGACATGAAGGTCCTTTCCTCAAATCTGTTCAATTCACACAGGTCACTGGAACCCAGCAGTCCTAAAACTGCCAGCGAAGGGCATTTCAGCCCTCTCCACTTAGTTTGGATGCCTCAGGCCACCAACATTTTGCTACAAGCAGTCCGAAACGCTTAAATCAAGCGCGCAACCGTGACTGCTTCTGCCCATGAGCCGAGTACTCTGTTTAAGTTCAAAGTTCGATCGGGAAGCCAACTGCCTACTTTACTTGCTCCTTGCGATTGACTCTCTAGGGCTGTGTATGTTATCCAATACCTGCTGTTTTAAAAGTATTCTCACAGGGCGTGGCCAAGATGGCGGTGTGAGCGGATGCGTTGCTCTGTCTCTCCCGCCGATGGCCCATCATAGCACCGGCTTCTTGCCGCAATCAGCCTAAGGACGACCACGAATTCGATTTGGCTCAGGTGGCGGTAACCAGGGGAGCCGCGTCCCGGCGTGTATCCGGCTCCCTGTGCTCGTTTCATGCTGAGAGCGGTGTGCCGGCGGAGCTGCGGCCGGACCACGAGGTGACGTGGCCCGGAGCAGCAGCGGCTGACAGCGGAGGCCAGGGGCCGGCCTGAGGAGACATAAGTCCGGAGAGAGTCGGCTGCGAGCGCGAGCTAGCCCATAGGGCGCCGGTGTCCCTGTTCACCCCAGCACAGCGGAGACTGGGCTCTCAGCGCTGCGGAGGCCTAGGATGAGTGGCGCCCACCCGCCATCTTGGGGCAGCCTCACGGAGAATCGGCGATCCCAGGGCTGGTCGAGGGTCCTGCCGGGACTCTCCTGTCCTGCAACTGAAGGCTAGTGACTACCCCAGGAATGCGACACGCAGCGAGCGCTAGCGGAAGGGTGGATTGCGGAGTCGGGTGGCGGTCGGCCACGGAGGGCGTGAGGCCCCCACAGAAAAGTACGGAGCCAGAGTGGCCGGCCTAGTGAACGCCCGCCGGGGTTGGGAGGCCGTGACTGCGCATGATGCCCCCAGCGTGCCTCGAGGGCCCCCATCACAGTTGACTCACCAGCGACGGGGCGAGGCCCAGACACACCATTTTGCGACGCGTCCCTCTGGTGACTTGCGGTCCCGGAGGCCAATTTTCACCTTTGAGCGATCTACCACAACAGTGGAGGAACAGGCATCCACAGCGAGGTGAGGGGAGAAGGACCAGGGAGATTTCGGCCACTCGGGGTCCGCAGGGAGACTGAGTTTCTTTACCTCTCCTGGGAAGCTTTCACAGCCCACCAACCCCTGCCTCCCGGTGCGTGGCCTAGCACAGTGGTGCAACTTGGGGCCTCTGGGTTGGAGCATCGTGTCTTGCAGGGTCCCCCAGGTGCAGCAGAGTGGTGGTGAGCAACAGATCTTGGGGCCACACCTACACCACAGAGCTCGGATCTTAGCACCGCGGTGGGAGGACTTGCTGATTGGGCATCCAGACAACTGCACACCGGGACAAACACTAGATTCACGTGGAGTCCGGTCCTGCTGCCTCTGCCTCAGGCAACCCTAAGCAGAGACAACCAGCATTCCGACCGGCTTTGACTGAGGCGCAGCATGTAACCCCTCCCGAGGGCGTAGGGATAAAACCCTCAAGGAGTTATTCGCAAAGGCGCTGGACAATCACCACATGGGCGACTTGTCGATGGGCCCGAGCACCCTGCACCCACGGGTGGCGATGGCAGTGAACCAATCACGAAAGCCTTCCTGGAGTCCTCACGGCGGAATTCAAAGATGTCCGCAGAGAGATGGATGGCATTGGAGAGAGGGTTGCCGACCTGGAGGAGAAGAGCGACGGGAGGGACATGGAGATGACAGCAGTCCAACAAGAGGTCCTTCGAATTCACGATCAACAAGTAGACTTGCAGTCGCATCTCGAGGACCTGGATGATCGCTCCCGTCGCCATAATGTTCGGATCGGGGGGAGGGGCGGGGGGGTGTAGGGTGAAGACCAATGAGGAGGCCGGCGATATCTTTAAATACACCAGGGAACTTTTCAACTATATTCTCGGCAGAACACTAGACACTGACTTACGCCTGGACAGAGCGCACAGAGTGGGCCCACCGCGCTCTGCAAAGGCCCCGCCATCTGATATCCTGGTCTGTGTGCAGTACTTCCGAACCAAAGAAGAAATTCTTCAAAAGGCGCGACAAATGCACCCTCTGACGTTCCAAGGTCAGACTCCCGTTCTCTACCAGGACCTAGCAGCACTCACTCTACAAGAAAGGAGAATCTTCAAGCCTATTACAACGTACCTCCGACAACGCAATGTCTCCTATAGCTGGGGTCATCCATTCCGTCTGGTGTTTCGCATGGACGGCAAACTTTACCAGCTGCGCTCCTTTTCGGAGGCCTGCCGTCTGCTCAGAGTGGACCCCCCGGTGGACGAAAGCAGAGATGACAGCCCTAATCAGGACACAGCCGACACAAAACCTCGCTGGCGCCAGCAGGGCCGGCGGCACCGTCTGAGACGACCTTCTCCTGTTGAAATATCGCAAGGACAGAAGGCAGCCCTTGAGACCCTCTCCACAGAACTGGCTAAGTCACAGTCTGGCTGATGTACACGATCCCACCTGTTTGCTTTGATGGGTCCATTTTGTGTTGTGGGCTGTTGGCGGGGGAGGGGGAGCCGCCTTCGACCACAATGTTCCCCCAATGGTAACTTTTCTCTGTTCATCGATCGATGGATGATGGACTACGATCTAATTTTTTGTCCCTCTGCTCATCCACAGATGACGGACAATGTTTGAAGTTCGAATACTTTTTAGCGCCGGTTGCGCGTATTGGGGTTTTTTCCTTTTCCCTCCCTTTTTCTTCTGACTGGGGTTTCTTCTTTTCTTTTGTAGCCTCCAACCCCTCCCCTCCCTTTCTCGCCTGGGGGCCCTTGGGACGCATGGGACGCTTCCCCTTCCTCACCATCGGGCTATTTTTGACTGTGGAGTGCACATGGGTGAGTGGGAGTCCAGACCCCTCTGGGATATCACTGTGGGGCGCTCCCCCCCATTGATTTGAATGCTGCCCCCTTCTGTTAAAATCCTCACCCTTAACGTGAGGGGCCTTAACAACCCGATCAAACGACGGGCACTCCTTTCTTATCTAGAGGGTACAGGGGCGGACATATGTCTTCTTCAGGAGACTCATCTGCTTCCCAAAGATTGTCATAGACTTCGCTCCCGCTTCTTTCCAACCCAATTTTACTCTTCCGGGCCTGCTAAGAGAGATGGGGTAGCCATCTTGGTTTTAAACCATTTTCAAGGTAGGGTGGCGCAAAAACTGGCAGAAATTCGGGGTAGGCTTCTCACATATCAATTCACTATAGGGGGACATTTGTTTGTGGTGGGTTCCATTTATGCACCTAATGCCGGCCAAGAGCGTTTCCTAGATGAGGCATTGTTGAAGGCGCTGGCCACCCAGGACCGTCAGGTACTGATTGGGGGAGACCTCAATTTGGTGTTTGATAACCTCAAGGACCGCTCTACACAACGCACTAGCCAGGTGGGTTCCCTTTCCCCGACTGGACAAGCCAACTTACGCGACCTGGTCCTCACGGATCTCTGGCGTCATCTCCACCCTGATGCGAGGGACTTCTCCTTCTACTCACACGCACACAAAACGTACGCCAGACTAGATTATTTCCTGGGTACCAGACCAGTGCTGGACATCACACTGTCAGCTGACATTCTAGCGGCCACCCTTTCCGATCATTCCCCGGTGGTGTTCACCTTAGCTCTCCCACAGGCACGTCCCCCGATTAGACACTGGCGCTTCAGAGACACGCTCCTACACCGCCAGGACACAGTCACACGCATACAGCAGACAATAACCGATTACCTGTTACACAATGATAACTCTGACACTACCCTTTCCACTAGATGGGCTGCTCTCAAAGCGGTCATAAGGGGTGAGGTGATTGCCATAGCCACAGCAGACAACAGGGAGCACCAGAGGAAAAGGGAGGAACTGACTCTTAGGTTGCTGGAGTTTGAGCTGATGCATCAACGTACTGGAGCCCCGCGGGCATGGAAACAGTTAAAGGCTGCTAGAGGGCAACTCACGGCCCTGGATAGGGACAGGGCAGAATACGCAGCAATGCGCCTGCGACACTCTTTCTATATGGGGGGGACAAGTGCGGGCAGTTACTCGCGCATAAATTACGTGAGGTCCGACATCGTGATGGGGTGCAGGAGGTCAGGGGTCGCTCAGGAATGCTCCATACGGACGACTCGGCTATTGCTGAGACATTCCGGGAATTTTACACACAACTATATGCTGAGCAGCCCTTGGAGATGCCGGATATTGACTCTTACCTGGCACAGGCTCGCCTTCCATGTTTGTTGCTTGAGCAGGCGGCACACGCAGAGAGAAATATCAGGGTTGAGGAGGTCATAGCTGCCATATCCTGCTCGAAACTGGGTAAATCACCTGGGCCCGAAGGCTACACTGCAGCTTTTTACAAACAATTCTGCGCCACGCTGGCCCCCCTCCTCATTCGGCTCTTTAATTCCTTCGCTGAGCCCGGAGCGATCCCAGCATCCATGTTGGAGGCGGCCGTAGTTGTTCTCCCGAAGCCGGGGAAGGACAAAACACTGTGTGGATCTTATCGAACCATTTCCCTATTAAACATCGACCTGAAACTCAACACTGGGATCCTGGCCGCCCGCCTCAGTCCCCTTATGCAGGTACTGGTGGATCCTGACCAGGCCGGCTTTATACCGCAGCGTCATATGAGCGACAACACTAAAAGAGTCTCACACCTAATTGAAAAGGCTTCCCGCATCCCAGAGCATACATGCTGCTAACGGTGGATGTGGAAAAAGTATTTGACCGCGTCCACTGGCCATATTTAGAGCAGACATTGCTGGCATCCAAGAGAAGATGCGAACACACATTCTAAACTTCTACCGTTTCCCCAATGCCACAGTCCGAATGAACGGCTACACCTCCACACCGTTCCCCATTAGTAGAGGCACTAGACAGGGATGCCCACTGTCATCCCTGCTCTTCGCACTTTACATGGAGCCCTTCGCTCAAAGGGGTCGGGACCATCCTCAGAGAACTGGTATCCGCTTTGGCGGCGATACCCATACGGTGAGCCTCTACGCGGACGATGTGCTGGCCACCCTTTCACAGCCTGAGAGCACCTTGGGTAGCTTCTTGTAGGAACTAGAGACTTTTGGGAGGGCCTCTGGCTTTAAAATCAATCTTCAGAAATAAGTAGCGCTCGGTCTGTCCCTACCACGGGCTGTATTGGCGGACTTCCAAACCCGATATCCTCTCCAGTGGTACGATGACTCGATTCCTTATCTCGGCATATGGCTGGCCCCGAACTTACAAAGAATGAGACAAATTAATTACGCCCTTTTGCAAACACATATCCGGGCTGCGTTGTGAAATGGGAGCGTTACCCGATATTGTGGCTGGGGTGCATCGCGGCCATCCAAATTACCATTCTCCCCAAGATTTTGTATCTTTTCCAGACCTTGCCCCTTCCACCTTCCACCTTCCACCGGTTGGCTGCGAAGGATCCAATCTGACCTTTCCTCCTTCATTTGGCAGTGGCTCAAGCCGAGAATGAAGAGGCTGGTGAGCTTTCTTCCCCCACACAAGGGAGGCCAAGGAGTCCCAGATTTAGAGCTCTATTATTCTGCCGCTCAGCTGCGGTATCTGGTCGAGTGGAGTAGGGCGGAATCTGAGAAGCATTGGCTGTTACAGAATCGTGCCATAGCGGGCACGTCACTTATGAAGATTCCCTTCATGCCCCAGCACCATCGTCTGACCAATCTATATGCTTCCTGTGTGACGGGCTCCATCCTCAAGGTATGGGATCGGGTCAACATACGGCATGCCCTCACCACTTCTCCATCTCCACTCACCTCCTTTTTAGACCACCCGGACTTTGGTGCTGGCGTCGGCCCCCAGGCCTCTGCTCGGTGGAGAGAGGCAGGCTGTCGGGCCCTGGGCCAATTGTTCCATGGAGGGGACATGATCATTTCCCGCAAATTGGGGCCGACTATGGTCTCCCAGAAACTGAGCGTATGCACTATTTACAAGTTCGACATTGGGCTCTCCACCCTGATAACCGGACGCCTGCTTCGCTGCTCCTTACTGTCTATGAGCGCTGGCTCATCACAAGATCCTTCGATAAGAAGCTCATCTCCAATCTCTACAAAATGCTCTTATCTAGATACACTCACACCTACCACGCTGGGCAGGCACGTTGGGAGAGAGATCTGGGACGTGACCTTAGCTCCCGGGAATGGGACGGAGCGTGTTCAGGGCCCGCCACACTGCAATGCACATAGGCCTGACTGAAACCTTCACCAAACTTGTATATTATTGGTACTACAACCCAGAGAGACTACATCAGATTTACTCCGACCATAGACCCGACTGCTGGAGGGGATGTGGACAGATAGGTTCCCTGGTTCACCTCCTCTGGGACTGCCCACATATCCAATCCTACTGGACACACGTCCTCGACGAGATTGATAAACACTTGGACACGGAACTCGCTCGGCTCCCCACATACGTCTTGCTGGGAGTGCCCAACCCCATCACTTACCCCCTTAAGATCCCGTAGGGGGAAGCAAATCGCCATTGCTCTCGGCACGGCCACACAGAACATACTTGAACACTGGAAAACAGCTCAGGTTCCCACACATATCGGGTGGTATCATCGTCTCTGGCACGTGCTGGGCATGGAAAAGATCTCCCTCACCCTGGCCGGGAAGGGCTCCTCTTTTGGTGAGCTTAGGCAACCTTTCCTAGCTCTGTTGGCCCCAGAATTCAGAGAACTGTACTGCGCCAAATATCTACGCCTCCTGCACCTCACCGCTCCAGACCCCCAGGCATGAACCCCTTCTGTCCCCTCAAGCACACACTGGCCCTACCACTCCGTGTGGATATAGGGAGGCCTGAGTGAGAACGCGTGGTTCCCTTCCTTCCTTCTACGTGCCTTTTCCTCCTTTTTTCCTTCGCTTTTGTTCTTTTATTAGGGGGGTGGGGGGGGATGAAGATTTTTTTTCTCTGTTATATTGTAAGTCGCATGGCCTCATATTTCTATTTGACTTTGTCGAGCCCTGCGTGGCTCACTTATTCTGCACTTTTGCATGCATGGCCGCGTGTCAATAAAGAAGATTTAAAAAGTATTCTCACAAATAAGTTTATTTTGTTAACTAACATAGCATAACCTGCCTGTAAAGCACACGTTCACCCGAAGGGTATCTGGGTGCTGAAAAAAACAGATGTTTATTGTAGCCCAACTCAATGGTACTCATTTTATCGACCTCAAAAGGATGAAAGGCTGAGTGGACCCGCTGAGATTTGAACCTGTGACCATGAGGTAAAACACAGGGCACTAAGGTGCACACATTAGTCCACTAAGGCACCAGACCCCACAAACTGTATAATATATTAAAGACCCAAGATAAATCTACAAATAAATCTATAGCTCTAGATGTGTTAAATTAAACATTCAAAGTTTAACCAGTCGCCCATCACATCACGTAACACAAACCAACAATCAAACACAATTATCTCATACTCTTTAACATGTCAAATAGCGAGTACTTATCTTGTGAGCAGTAGCAACAAAAGAAGGAATAGCGCTGCATGTTCCTGGAATATATAGTTTCTTAGATCCTAGTAATGTTGGGAGCTCTACTGAAAACAATGGAGTGCTCCGGCCTTCTAATGGATGGTAGAAGCCAGGAGCTCCAACATTCTAATTTTGTCTTTCACAGCTATTACTGTGAACTAATCCCCTCGGGCTCTGTGAGACCTTTGTTTATTAGTTAGAACATTCTGCCCTCTAGTGGTGGTATGTTCTAATAGCCTTATAGCCCTCCGTAGCTGGGCTTTACTGGCGTTAAAGTCCCGCTCCCTTGTTAAAGGCCCTCTTTAACACTGGAGGGAGCCTTTAATGGCCAGTCTAGCCCGCTACAGCGGGATATAAGGCTATATTATAACACTGGAATGTGGAGCACTCCATTGAATACAATGGAGTGCTCTGTGCTTCTATGGGTCGGTAAAAGCCTGCAGAGCAACATTCTACTTTGTGTTTGTTCACAGCTGTTGCTGTGAACAAAGACCTCTCGGAGCCTGAGGGGATTTAAACCACCTCGGGCTCCGAGAGGCCTTTGTTTTATTTGTTAGAACATTCTGCCCTCTAGTGGCAGAATATTCTAATAGCCTTATAGCCCTCTGTAGCTGGGCTATACCGGCCATTAAAGTCCCACTCCCTTGTTAAAGTCCCTCGCCTTTGGCTCGGGCCTTTAACGCTGGAGCGGGCCTTTAATGGCCGGTATAGCCCGCTACTACGGGCTACAAGGCTATATTAGAATGTTCTAAAGATATAAATTCTATCTATTGTTGCTGCTGTGAGTGGAGTAAAAGAAGGATAGTGCATAATGTTAGCCTGCCTTGACATGAAATGATAAAGCTGTTAAAAATCATCAACATTTTTTGTAGACTGAAGGAGAACAGCTGGAAAATGTACAGAACAAGTGGCACCTTATATAATAAACACATGGACGGTTTTTAACATTAACATTATTCAAAATGGAGGAATGTTTAAAGATGTGTTATAAACAGATTCAGAGAGAGGTTAAAAGTAAAATTGTGAAAAAGCATGACCAAAGAAAAAGTGATTAGAGATACAACTGGAAATGAGCTCGCCAATAACAGCCTTACGATGGATTCAATGCTACGATCGCTGGGGGCTGACAGACATTACTGGCCCTTATACAGATACTAGACTTTACAAGTTTATGCACAGACAAACATATATTATAGAAGCAGTAAAGAGACTGGAAGAATAACTAATAAAAGCATGAGCATAAGGAAGACCAACCAGAAAAGGTACAGCACTTTCGCTGATGGTCTCTGGTGAAAGGACAGAGTACAGAAGATGTGCTATCTCAGATTTATGGTAAACAACCCGTCACTGTAGCATCTGATATTCAGGAGCACAACAAATGTCAGAACTTAAATTCAGTTTTTGTGAGAAAATGGTCCTATGTGACTCTTGAGCTATACAACACGTGACAACACAGAGTATAACTGTTAAAACATATAATTACAATCACTTCAACATATTGTTGAATGATAAAATAAATCCAGTTGCCTTAGAGTACGCAAATCAATGGCATTAGTATCAAATTAACAGACTGAGAATCAGCCTATTGCTGCGTGTGAACCAAGCATAGGAAGCAGTTTAATTTGTAAAAAAAATCAGTGCTGGTGCCCAAGGCTCTGCTGTGAAGGCCGTGGCCTATTAACTGTCAGCCCACTGAATACCAAAGATGCCAAGTCTTCAGTCCACCTCATGCCTCTTTAATCCTCTAACAGACACGCCTTTCCCCTTTTTTTTTTTTTTTTTTTAATATTCTTTTTATTTGCATTTTCAACAACAGAACGAATACAATCCTCTGCAGTATGAATAAAATATTTTAGTGACAACACAGTCCCCCACCAATACAACAGTAGCAATAGGAGGACTAAGGGCCAACCCGTCATTGCTCGGTAAGTCCTGCATGGCCCCCCCATCTCTGCCCCCCCCACCCCGCAAACCCCTCCCACCACATTCGATGACCTCAACACCCCATGATCTACCCGGCTCCCGTCCCTCCCCGGCTATCATCCGTGTACATCACTGTTTTATAATGCTTGAATCGTAGTTTGAGCCAACCAGTGTGTGAATGGTTCCCATATGTCCTTTGGCCGTGAGCGCATTGGCAAGAGCTCCCAATATAAAGCAAGTTGTGTCTGGCAGTATACCACGCTTGTAATCCATTCCCTAACAGTAGGTGATGTAGGCGCTCCCCAGTGCATCGCAACCTGCCTTTTGGCATGCAGAATTAGTAGGGCCGGCAGTTTACGGTGTTTAGGCTTGACCATGTGCAAGATCCCCAGTAGTGTAGTCTGCGGAGTGCATGGGATCAGTAGGCCAGTGATTGCACACACCAGCTCCATTACCCTGGCCCAGAATGAGGCCAACGTGGGACACTCCCACGCCATATGTAAGAATGCGGCGCCGGGCGCACTACAACGCCAGCAATTGTCTGTGTCCCTCAAGCCCATGCGATGGAGGCGGCTCGGAGTACGGTACACCACATGTATGTATTTAAAATGTATCAGCCGGAGTCTATAGTTAGGGGAAAGGGTCTCAAGCAGTCTACAGCACATATCCCAATGATCATCAGCGAGTTCAGCGCCCAGTTCCGCCCCCCACAGACATCGCGCCATTGGGACCACTATTGGGTGATTACTCTGCATGCTACTGTACAATCTGGACACTAGTTTACGCCCCGATTCCACTCGGAGCACATTTTCAAGGGCCAACAGGTCCGGTGGCGGCGCCGGAAAAGTAGGAAACAGCTTTTGACATGTGTGGCGAAGCTGATAATAGAGCAGTGTGTCGAGCATTGTCGGAGCCTCCGCACCACACATCTGTTCCGGCGTGATGAAGGTATCGCCCGGGAAGAGGTCCCTCCCAGCATTAAGACCGTGTGTCGTTGCGCGTTCCCCGGTTTTCATGGTTTGCAGCAGGGGCCACATGGGATTCCCGCGCAGTGGCACCGACTTGGTATAAAGAAGGTCCAACTTGGCTGGGCGACGCAGCCCGTCCCAGGTCCACTTAATTGCGTGTACAGTGTCAATGTCTTTGCATCTCTTCTTGTGTGGTGCGTACAGGGCCGTGTTTAGCAATAGCGGGGCAACCCTATCCATCTCTATCGCCACATGCGGCTGAAATGGAGTGGGGTGTACCCAGTAGTGAAAAAACTGCGCCTGCGCGCAGTAGGCATATAGCGTGAAGTCCGGCGCCGCCATTCCACCCTGTCGCTGTGGGAGAGTAAGGGTCTCCCAGGCCACCCTCGGCTGCCCCCCGCCCCACGCCAGTTCTATCATCTGCGAGCGCACTTGGTTCAGAAAATGTGCGGTCAGGGGCAGCGGGATATTGGCAAATAGATACAGTAGCTTGGGCAGTATGACCATTTTGGCCACAGCTATTCGCCCAGCTAGAGAAAGGGGCAATTGCTTCCAGCGGCTCACCTTTTCCTCAACCCATCTCAGCGCTCGCCCATAGTTTTCGGTCCACAATTCATGCATGTCAGTGCTAACCCATATCCCTAGGTAGCGCACCGGACCGTTCGCCCACTTCAGCGGGCAGTCCGGAGTAAAGCGGTGCGTCCCAGTCGTCAGGGGCAAAATGACCGATTTCTCCCAGTTGATAGTTACCCCCGATAGCAGGCCATAGCGCAGCAACTCTCTCGTCATGGGGGAGAGATTTTCATGTGGATCAACCACATAGAGTGTGATGTCATCAGCGTACATAGAGACGGTCAGCGCCCGGGACGAGAACCCGATGCCCCTGGCCGCGTGGTGCTGTCTGATCCGTGCCGCCAGTGGCTCGGTGGCGATCGCAAAGAGCAGGGGTGACAGGGGGCAACCCTGCCGCGTGCCTCTGCCAATGGCAAAGGGCTCAGAGATAAGCCCGTTTACCCGTACTCGGGCAGAAATTGTAGTGTAGAGTAATCTGATATAGCGAATAAAGGATTCACTTATCCCCATGCGCTGCAGTAGCGGGAACAGGAATCCCCATTCTAGGGAATCGAACGCTTTCGTGGCGTCCAGCAGCACCGCAGCGGCTTTTACATGTGGGGCCAAATAGTGCAGTACCCCAAACAGGGTTCGGAGGTTGTGGGACGTGGAGCGGCCTGGCACGAATCCCGACTGATCTGGGCGTATCATGAATGGCAGCACCGGCTGCAACCGCGTGGCGAGCATTTTGCCGAATATTTTCGCATCCGTGTTGATTAGGGACAGTGGCCTATAGGAGTTGCATTTTTGGGCATTCTTGTCTGGCTTCAAAAGAGTAATGACGATTGCCTCTCTCATTGACGCCGGGAGCAATCCCGCCTCCACTGCCTCCGCGTACACGGCCAACAGCCTGGGGGCCAGGAGGTCAGCGTATTCCTTATAGAATTGCGCTGGTAGGCCATCTGGTCCTGGCGCTTTTCCGGCTGCCAAGGACCCTATTGCTTGCTTGACATCTTCTACCGTAAAAGGAAGATCGAAATATCCTTTTTGGTGCGCATCAAACCAGATAAATTTTACCGTGTCCAGGTAGTCGGACAGGTCCTCCGATGTAGGAACTCCCTGAGATCTGTACAGGTCTTTATAGAATGTCTGAAACGTTTCCAAAATTTCTGGGGGGGTGTGTGCAAGGCTGCCTTGCGCCATTTCGACTGAGGAGATATAGGAGGAATTTCTTTGCGATCGTAACAAATTGGCGAGTGTTCTGCCCGGTCGATCCCCCTCACCATAACGGCGGGCCGCCGCATGTTTATGTAAAAATGTAAGCTCCCTATCCGCCTCAGTTTGGTATTCCGTAAGCTTGGTACGCGTCTCCGCCAGCGTGGACGCCGAGGGGTCAGAGCAATACTGCACTTCCAGGGTGTGCAGGCGTTCCTCCATCCCCTGGAGCGTGTTCCTAATATCCTTCAGTACTCGGGCTTGCCCCGCAATACAGTGGCCCCTGATAACCACCTTGAACGCATCCCACAAGGTGCCCAGCGATGGCACAGAGTTCTTGTTAATTTCGAAATAATCGAGGATGTGCTGGTGTATGTCCTCGCGGAACACCTGGTCTAACAAGGCTTGCGCCGGCAGTCTCCATGTGAAGGGTGGAATGAACGGTTTGGGGACCCGCAGCACCAACTCAACCGGGGAGTGGTCTGAGAGGGTGCGCGCCCGGTGATGAACCTCAGACACCCAAGCATGCACATATGGGGTCAATAGCCAAAAGTCCAATATGGACCAGGCTCCTCTGTGCGGTGTGAAACAGGTGCCCTCCCTCACCGCGGGGTGCAATATCCGCCACAAATCCAGCAGATTATATTCCTCCATCAGGCCTCGAAGAAGACCTGCCGTTTGTGGGTGGCGTGTGCGGGCAGCCCCCTCCCTGTCTAATTCGAGCGAAAGCACAGCATTGAAATCTCCGCCCCAGATGTATGCCCCCTCGCCCAATGACTGTGCTTTAAGCCAGACATTCCGGAAAAAATCTGGGTCGTCCGTGTTAGGGCCATAAGTGTTGATAATTATCACCTGCGTGTGAAATAAGCGCCCCAACATTAATATAAATCGCCCCTCGGGGTCGTCGTGTACCTTCAATGTTTGCCATGGTAGGCCCTTACGAATCAATATGGCCACTCCCCGGGAATAGCTGGAGTAGCCAGAAGTGTGGACTTCACCCCATCGGGCATGTCTGAGACTCTCCCCCGCCCTCCGCAGCAGGTGGGTCTCCTGTAAGAGACATATGTCAATGTGGTGTCTGGTCAAGTGTGCGTGGGTCAGCCGGATCTTGCGGTGGTCATTTAAACCGCGAATATTCCATGTCAGGCAGCGCAGCGCGGTCAGAGAGACGTATGAAGATGTGTCCTACGCGGCTGTATGTCTACCTTTAGCGCAGCAGGTGGGGCATGTTGTGGGAGCCCTATTGCAGCATGGCCCGCCCCCAGCAGCAGCATAGAGACGGTCGGGGACAGTGATGTCCTATCAATGAGTTGTGTAATAGAGTGCCGCAGTACATAACTACAGAACAACAAAAATCTTACCCCCCCCTCCTCCCACTCCAACCCCCCAATCAGGTTGAGATCCATCACCCCCCCCAAACAAAACAAACAACAACCCTCCTTAAACAATATCGTGGGAATCATCCCTTCGAGGGTGTGGGGTCACCGGCACCCTCCCCTGTCTTAAAGTGACAGGGTGGCCGAACATTACCTGCCTCCTGTAGTTGCAAAATGCCCGATTGCAGCAGGACTTGCCCTACGCCCCGCCCAGCTCGGTATGAGTAGTCAGAAACAAGTCAAAAATAGTCTCTGCCCCGTGGCTAACCTCCTCCATTGGCCCAGCTTTGTGCCCCCTACCCATCTCAGGCCCCAAGACATTATCAAGAATGAAATGGTGTATACTTAACAACAAAGCCATAGGGCTGCTTTTGGGCGTCGCGGACAGTCATAGCCCTCAGAGTGGTATACTGTTCTACTCATTGTCACTCAGCCGGCTAGCCGGGGGGGTCCCTCGGCCATCACGCGGCTCCCAGTGCGATCGCTCTGCTTGTCGTGCAAATTTCAGCGCCTCTTTCGCCTCTGTGAAGATCATCGGCTTCCCCTTAACCTGAATCCTCAACTTGGCAGGGTATAACATGGCGTACTTGGTCCCCACTTTTTGAAAGATCTTTTTGGCCGGCATGAATTCACGTCTTGCAGATTGCACAGCTTGTGTAAAGTCCGGGTATAAGGAGATAGCCATGTTTTGGAAGGTGAGTTCGCCTTTTTCCCGGGATAGCCTCAGTATAGTGTCCCGGTCCCTATAATTTAGAACTCTGGCAAGTATCGGGCGTGACGGCGCACCCGGCACCGGGCGCGGGCCCAGCGTACGGTGTGCGCGCTCGACCAAAAACATGTCCGACAGGTCCGCACCAAACAAGTCACGGAACACGCTCTCCACGAACTGCTCCATATTACCAATATTTGTGGATTCCGCAATTCCAATAATACGTATGTTATTTCTGCGGGAGCGGGCTTCCAAATCTTCGTTACGTCCACGTATTACTTCCAGGACCTTATCCATGCGCAACAGTTTTTCCCGGGTGTCACTGTTGCCCTCCTCACACTCTGCAATCCGCGTCTCCGCTGCCGCCAGCCGCTCCTCATGTTGGTCAACTTTGTGTGAGATGCCGTCTATGCGCAGAGCCATGGAATCCAGTTTGTTGTCTATTTCCTTGAGGCAGCCTTTTAGATCGCGAAACATACTCTTTATGTCGTCCTCTTGCGTAGGGTCCATCTGTGTCTCGGGGACCACCGTCTGGGACGTCGTCGCCACCTCCATGTTCCGGGCACTGCGTCGCTCGAAATGTAGCTTCGGCTGCTTGGCATCCGGCTTCCCCATTGCTCTATGGGAGAGACACGGCGGGGGCCCCAGGGGGGGGGGGGCACCGATAAGTCAATTTAATATCTGGCCCGCGTTTGGATCCGCAGGACTGGCAGGTTCCTGAGCCCCCCATGCTCCGGGCCGCCACCGCAGCCCCCGCCGTGGGTACAGGCCGCTCCGAGACGGTCAGGCCCACCAGGACACCAGTGCGCCCCGCCTGCAGGCAGGGGCCGGCTCCGTCGACCTAGGCAGGTACGCGATGATTCTGCGGCATCTGGGCACTTTCCACGGGCACGTCTTTCCGACCCCTCGTTGCAGCCACTCCGCCTTCACCGCCTCACTCAGTCCGACACTCCCCAGGAGGGCCACAATCGTTTACTTGCAATCTGGCGCCGCACACAATCAGGAGTTATCCGGCTCTCACCTCAGGGGCTCAGCATGCACCGCTCCCCGTGCTGGTCAGTAAGTCAGCCAGTGCAGCAGGTCAGGGCGCATCTCCGCTCTCCAGGCCTCAACAGCCCGCAGCGCTCTCCACCACTCCTTGCCGCCACCGGTGCGAGTTGGCCAGTTCACAGTCCGCCAGGGGTCCCGCCGCACCACTCCGGCAGTTCACGGCGGCCCAGTCCTGCCTCCCTTTATTGAACTCTTGAAACCTCCTACCTCCTGCTTTCTCCCTTTGTGACAGTTTTTCCGTCTTTCAATTCCTTACTTATTCTCCTTAGTTTGGTTTTATATCTCTTGTACTCAGGAAGTGTCTGATCAAGAAAATTGATTTCCGGTCTCCAAAAATAAGTGCCAATGGCTCCCACCAGCAAACAATGCCTCAAATTTAGCACTGGTAGTAGGTATTCCATGGCGCACAGCAAGAGCGCGAGTACGGGTAAGGGATACTCAAAGGACAATATTTAAGAATTGGTCCTAAGAATCCGAGCCCAAGCATGCACATAACATTCATGTTAAACTGATGATAGTTTGCATAAAATGACGTGGGAAGCAGTAACTAGTGGTTGAGACACTGATAATATGTCACTCAAAAGCACAAAATGGCCCCCCATGCATTACACTATGCAATTGGCTACAAAAATGGAGGCAATGTTCAGAAACGGCTTTGAATGAAATGACTATGAATTAGAATGGTTCCAACTATGGTAGTGGATAAGCTTCAAGTCATCAGAAAGGGCTGTATTTGAAGAGGCAAAAAAGTCATCATTTTGATGAAACAGTTGGAATTCGACCAACCTCCTGGGGAAAATATACATGAAAAGAGAAGAGTGAAGAAGACAGAGAACAGCATTGTGGGTGAAGTTGCTAAAATCAGTGGCTTGCGGACTTCTTAATATGGAATAAAATAGACGCATTTGTAACAGGCACAGGGGCAAACGACCCTTTGAGAAAGCATTCCCTGAAAGAAGTCCAATGAAAATATCCTGAGTTTGGAAGAGCAGTGAGACTACTTTATTCCTTCTTTAATTCCTTTAGTGAACGATCACATTTAGAATTCGACATTCACGCTAGAGCCATACTTATCATATAGAATTAAAAATGGCTAACCGTAAAATACGGGATTGTTTTTCACCGAGGGGTTCTGAGTGACAGGAAGTAGGCAACAAGAGCCAAGCTCAAGTAGTCCATGATGTCCTTTAGAACCCCAAGGTGGAAACCATCCCTGTAATTCACTTTTTAAACTATCTATTATTTAATGTTATGTATGACCACCCCTCCCCCCAAATCATCTACCCCTCCTTTCAACTGTTACAGGGGCATAGGGGAAATTGGGAAGCCTTACAAGGCATCTCCTCCCTGACCCAAATGTGAAAAAACACCTTGCTAGCAATCCTTAACCAACCCCCATTATCTTTCCTGCCTTCCTCCCCCCTCCTGCAGCTGTGCTTTCTACTATCAGTCAAAGCAGACAAGCAGCATTGCAAGTGGGTAATGAGTTTTCTTATCAACTGTTGCCACGTCATAGCAGTGAGTTATCAGATTTAGAAATTGAAATAAACGGTAGAGGTACTCTATGCGAGCCATACATAACAAAGGCTGTTTCCATCAGGGCATTGTTGGGAATGCTCACAAGGACAGCAAATAGTCTTCCAAACGTGAGCATACAATATTGTTGGCAGTACGGTATCAGCTGAATCAAATTATTTATCTGAATATTATTTAAAGAGAAAAATGAACAAACCCAAAGGTGAAACATTTCTACAGATCACTAGCATGGTGCCCAATATACGACAAGCATTGCCAGGGCAACTAGGTCCAGCTTAATGAACCAACACCTGTGAACCCAGGTATTCATAAACTATGTTTATATGCTTTCCTTGCACAAATGATGTTTATTTTTTTTAAAAAACAAATTCTATTGAGTTTTACATAACCATCAGTTGTAAGCGGTCCGTTGCAATAACACTTTGGCATTGGTTGCATTCCATATTTATGTAACAGATTGCATGCAGAGAGACTAACTTACCCTTGGTGCCCTCCCACTCGTCCTTTCTTACAGTTGCTAGCGGGATACCATTCTGGTGTTATGCAATTTACACGAGTTGAATCTTAAAAACAATAACCTATTCTACCCATCCATCTATCCCCTTCCCCACCCTCCCTCCAGGCGTGCACATTCGTACAGATCGCCAGGTCGCCATAGGTGGTCTACCCCCCTTGCTGTCCAGATTTCTAATAACCAGTGCTCCAAGCTCAGCTCTACTATCGTTGGAAGCGTGGAGTATCGTATTGGTCTGGTTGTACAGACCTGTACCTCGCTCTGTGGCGCCTAGGCTATACTACTGCTGCAGGGGCCTCCTCTATTTGATCGTCATCACTCATCTCCTCAGGGTCTCGCAGCATTCCCACCAACGCTTCCCACGCCTTTGCTATTTCCAATGCCCTCTCACTCCTCGTTCTTTTCGCTATTTGAAGTCTGGTGATCCCCTCACATTCTGCCAAATTAATGAATGCTTTCTTCCATCTGGCCACCCCGGGCCTCTTTTTGCGTTCCAATGCATAGGGATGTCTCTCTTAGCCACTAGTAAACCCAAATCTATAAACTTGCTTGTTACCTTGTTCTTTTTTTTTTTTTTTTTTTTTTTTGAAAAAGTTTTTATTGAACAATAATTCGGTTACAAGTACGGGCCTACAACCACCCGGGCCGGCCGCTAGGTACAGAAGGAAATCTACACATATCAAAGCTACAATCAGTTCCCCGGGCGCTGCCCCGCAGTGGCTCCAGATAGTTCTCGAGGAACAGGAAGCGTAAGTCCAACAATCACAAAAACGAAAGAAAAAACAATAAAAACAAAAGGCGAGTTATGAGGGAAACCAGTGCGGATCAGGCTCCCCCCGGGAGCTCCAGTCAGGACAGTTGAGCAATCCGCTAAAGAGAGGAGTACCGGGAGGCCGGGGGCGGAGGGGGGGGGGAGGGGGTCAAGGGAGATGAACGTCCATATGTAGTTGTTCCAAAAGGCACCAGGAGCCATCAAGGGTCAGGGGGACATGGCGATATCAGTGTCTACCAGGGGGGGCGTACAGATGCCTCCGCGATACGCGTTCCACTGCCCCCAAATTCTACCCCATGCCCCCGGCTTGCCACGGGCCACATACACTGTCTTCTCCCTAAACATACACCAGTCCATATTCTCCTTCCATACTGACACGGTGGGCGGCCGTTGAGCGCCCCAAAGTTGCGCTATGTCCCTCTTGGCAATCATGTTCCCTAGGGCCGCCCACCGAGTCTGAGCCGCGCTGTAGTCATTGGGCTCCCACACATTCAGGACACAGCGACGCACCTCCGGCAGCAGCACAACCCCAGTGACCTGTCCCATAACCGTGTGGACCCGGCGCCAGTAATCCGCCACCTCACGGCACTCCCAGAGGATATGAAGAAAGGTGGCGCTGAGCCCACAGCCTCGCTTACAGAGCCCGTCGTCGGAAAATCCCATCGAGACCAAGCGCGGACCGGTCACATACACCCGGTGGAGAATCTTGAGCTGTACCAACCGGAGACGAGCCGGAATGGCAACCTCCTTAGGGGACGACAGTGCAGACTGCCAATCTTCGTCGTCCAATTCCACCCCATCCCCAGTCCAAGCCTCCCGAAGGCGCACAAAAAGGTCCGCCCGGTGATTAATTAATTTTTTATAAATTAAAGAAATAGTACTATCAGGGACATGTCCGTCAAGTATGCGGTCCTCGAGGGGCGAGGAAACCGGGATCTTGGTCCCCTCTCCAAAGACCGAGAGCAGGGCGTGTCGAACCTGGGCATAGCGGAAGAACTCCCTGTCCGTAAGCTCATATTCGGCCTGAAGAGCCGCGAAAGTCTTAACCGCGCCCTTATGCCACAGGTCTCCCACTTTACTGATACCAATCGTGTCCCACTGGTCAAACCCCTTCGTAGTCCAGAGGCTCCCCAGGCGATCGGAGGCAAACAAAGGAGTAGCACATGTCAGTCGCTCACTCCAGCCCGTGGCCGCAGTGGCAGCCCTCCAAGTCCTCACCGCAATCTTAGTAGGACCCGTAAGGGTCCGGCCAGCCAGGCGGGAATAAAGTGCCCTGTTGTAGTTCCCGCCAGGGAGCAGGAACTTGTCCATCTCATACGCCGGATTCAAGCCGGGCGCATACGTGGCGTGGTTAATGGCAGATAGCTGCGAGGCCCAATAGTACCTGCGAATGTCAGGAAGCGCGATGCCCCCGTCATACCAGGGGAGAGTGAGCTTAGCAAGAGCAATACGCGCCCGCCCGTCCCACACCAGTCTCCTCTGCAGGCTCTCCACCTCCCGAAAGTAGGCCACTGGGATAACGTCGAAGGAGTTCTGGAGTGCATAGAGGAACCTGGGAAGGGACATCATTTTGAACAGCGCGGCCCGACCCAGCGGGGACAGGGGCAGCCTGCACCACCGGGCCGTGTCCTCCCGCAGTCGCCGAAGTGGACGCAGGAGATTCTGCTCATAGCGAGCCGCCGGGTCCAGCGAAACGTATATCCCCAGGTACTTAAAGCCGCTCAGAGATATTTGAATCGGGAGCCGAGGCGGCAGGAGAGGAGGACCACCAGAGATGGGATAAACGCAGGATTTAGACCAATTGATCGTAAGACCCGAATTGTTCCCAAAGGAGGTCAGAACGTCAAAGAGGACGTTGAGCGACTGCCGTGGTGAGGTGAGATACAGGAGAATATCGTCCGCATACAGCGAGACCCGATCTTCAAAGCCCGGGCCCCACCGGATCCCTCTAAGCGAGGGCTCCCAACGGAGCCAGGCAGCGAGTGGCTCCAGGGCGAGAGCAAAAAGCAACGGGGACAACGGGCACCCCTGCCTCGTGCCCCTGCCGAGGGCAAAGGGCCGAGAGACCCGCCCATTCACCACCACTTGAGCCATGGGTCCCGTGTAAAGGAGCCTCACCCAGCCAATAAATCCCTCTCCAAAGCCGAATTTATCCAAGACGGCCCAGAGGAATGGCCACTCAATAGTGTCAAAGGCCATCGTGGCGTCCAACGAAACCAGCACTGCCGGTTCGGAGAGGAACTCCGCCCTGGCAAGGGCACCGTGAAGACGCCGCAAGTTAAGAGCGGTGTTGCGGTGCGGGATAAAGCCGCATTGGTCCGGATGAATAAGGTCGCACACGACACTCAACAATCGATTGGCCAGGACTTTCGCCAGGATTTTAGGCTCCGCATTGAGCAGTGAAATAGGCCGGTAAGAAGTACAGCGGTCTCGCGGCTTGCCCTCCTTGGGGATAACGACTATAGTGGCCAAGCGCTGGTCGGCCGGAAGGGAACCCGCCGCAAGAGAGTCGCGGAACATGCGGCTGAGGAAGGGCGCAAGCTTATCAGGACGCAATTTGTATAGTTCAATGGGCAGTCCGTTAGGACCCATAGCCTTGCCCGAGCGAAGGGAACGAATCGCGGTCGCTATTTCATCCGACGACAAGGGGGCGTCTAGCCGCTCCCGGTCCTCAACGGACAGGCCGGGCAGAGCAATATCTCTCAGTAGGAGGCGAGAGTCATCCTCATCCCTGTCAGTCACCGGGGAGTACACCGCCCGGAGGTGGTCAGCGAAACATTCCACAATCTCATCCGGCTCAGTCACACACACACCATCCGCAGCACGCAACTCGGGGACCACACGATTCACTCTCTCCTTTTTGTCCAGCCACGCAATCAACTTTCCCGCCTTGTCCCCCGCGTCATACAATCGGCCCTGCTGCTCCCTATACATAGTTTTGGCCGCGTCAGTGACCAGGGACCTATACTCGAACTGTTTCAGGCTAAGGGCATGTAGCCCGTCCGGAGTAACATTCGCCTCCAAGGCCGACTCCAGCCCCGAGATGTCAGTCTCCAGCTTCACCACCGCCTCGCTCCTAACCTTCTTGGCCACCACTATTTGGGCGAGGGCGTGTCCGCGTATCACAGTTTTAAAGGCTTCCCAAAGGGACAACGCAGACGACACCGACCCCTCGTTTTCACTGAAGTATTGGTCCATGGCCTTAACCAGGCTGTCACGAGTCACAGGGTCCCGCAAGTACCAGGGGTTAATGGGAGCTATCCGCCCTGCGGACCGCGACCCGGTGTCAAAGAGAAGCCACAGCGGAGAATGGTCGGAGATACCACGCGCCAGGTGTCTGACCTCTCGAATCCGACCAGTCTGCGCCGCGGGCATAAGGAAGTAGTCTAACCTGGAGAGACTCCCATGCGCCCCCGAATGAAAGGTGAACTGGCACTGGGTCGGATGCATTAGTCTCCAACTATCCACCAAGCCGAAGGTCTCCAACATCCCACCCAGCCATGACTGGGCAGCGGGGAGGGTCCTTGGTGGGTGACGATCCAGTTCACCCGAAACCACAGAATTAAAGTCCCCGCCCATGAGCAGGAGGCCGTCCGGAAGGTCAAGCAGCATTCGACCCAAGTCAATAAAGGTGGAGTTCTGGAGGCCCGGGGGGACGTAGACTGAAACCAGGGTAAGGGGCTGCCCCTCCCACCTCCCAATCAAACACACATAGCGCCCTCTGTCATCCGAGACTATCCTCGTGATCTCCACCGGAAGGGAGGTTCGCAGGAGAATGCCCACCCCTCTGGAGCCAGTTGTGAAACCAGAATGGGCTACGAGGCGGTATCCCCCCCTGTTCATCGCATGGCAGACATTACCGACCAAATGCGTCTCCTGGAGAAACACCACATCAGGAGTCAAACGACGCAAATATTGCAGTACAACACCCCGCTTAATACGGTCCCCCAACCCATTGACGTTCCATGACATAAGCCTCAACCCATCTCCCCCCATCCCCTCCAATAGATCACGAGGCCCCCAGCCCGCCGCACAGTTCCCAAATATGGACAAAAATCAATACCTCGCCCTGTAAACAAAAAACACACGACAAAACAACCCCTCTTCCCCCCCAACCCCACCCCAAGTCCAACTCCCCCCACCCTGCACCCCTGCGGGCCAAAGACCCCCCCCAACTTGCAGTGTGCCTGTCGCCCCACTAACCCCATTCTACAAAAAGACCCCGGAGGAGGAAAGGGACCCGAACCCGCCCGCACCCCTCACGGGTCCTGGTAATACACAGTATGCAAAGGAAGTAAGACCCAACTGTACAGTGCAAAACCGCAAAAGCAAGGACCAAATGTCAGTCTAAGGGGACCCGTCACCTGCGGTGCCCCCAGAGGGCCCGGGCCGGCCACCCCCGTCCGGCAGCGAGTCCAGCCAGTCACTTGCGGCCACAGGAGAGTCAAAAAAGGCTGTCCGCTCTCCATGCTCCACTCGTAGTTTCGCCGGGTAGATCATCGAATACTTCAGGCCCAGCTCGCGGAGACGGCGCTTCACCCCTTGGAATCCCATCCGCTGTTTCTGGACCAGTTGCGTGAAGTCCGGATAAAAATTGACGGTCGAGTTCTCGTAGCGGACCGGGCCACGGGTCCGTGAAGCCTGCAGAATAGCGTCGCGGTCCCTGTAGTGGAACAGTTTAGCCACGATAGGCCTCGGGGGGGCCCCCGGCCGAGGCCGGCCGCCCGGCACTCGATGGGCCCGCTCCACGGCGAAGAATTTGCTTAGGCCAGCCGGGGACAGCTGTTGCATGATAAGTTCCTCGACCACGAGGTCCACCGGGCGGCTGTCGGAGGACTCCGGTACACCAATGATGCGGATGTTGTTGCGTCGGGCCCGTCCCTCGAAGTCCTCAAGCCGCCGGGCCATATGGTCGTTGACCACTCTAATGTCCCCAAGCGCGGCCCGCAGATCCGACACCTCCGCACCCAGGGTGGAGGTCCGTGTATCAAGGGCCTGGACCCTCTCGTTGGTTTTGGAGAGGTCGGCCCGAATCAGGGTGACATCGACCGCGACAGTGTCGATCTTACGGGCCAGGGCCTCATATTGCGTCGCGATGGTTTCCCTGATGCCCTCGATGGCGCCCATAATGTCCTGCAGGGAAGGTTCCGCAGAGACGGTCGTGCCTCCCCCTGCAGCATCCGGGGAGAGGCCAGCAGCGCCAGGGGACCCCCTGCCCTGGGTGTAGCGGTCCATGTTGTTGCTCTGGACCGCCCCCCCGCGCAGAGAAGCCTTGGTCTTGCGCCCCTCCGGACCCCCTTTGCCCGCCATGTGAGCGCAGTCTCTCAATAGGACCTCCGAGCAAGAGGTGTGCGGGCGCCAGCAAAAGGACCACAAACTGTCGGTGTAGGGGTCGGAGGCGTTAGGCCCACCAGTAGCAGATGGAAGCAAGCTTCGGGCTGAGGCCCAGGAGGCACCTCGCCACCCTGAGCACGCACGCCAGCTGATCTCCTGAAGGCCAAAACCGAAACCGAAAGTGCTGAATCGGCAACTGGCACCGCGCTGAGGCCGCTGTTGTTCAATTGCAGCCCGGCCCAACGGGTCACCTTCACCCCGGCCACCTCCGTCGGGTGGGTCCCAAAAGTTCCGACGACGACAACTCAGGATTCCCAGGTCCGATTAGAGTTTTAAAAAGAGATATAAGATCAGCCGGTCTTCATCTCCCAGATTCCATAAACCAAATCAGGATAGTCTCAGGATATATTCCGAGGAGCAGAAAGGGTCCGGGGAGCCCTGTGCTCACGCGACCATCTTGGATGCGCGCTAGGCTCCTCCTGTTACCTTGTTCTTGGCTGTATGGGGGAACCAATGCAAGAGGCAAACTCCTACGGAGACTTCTATTTCTCTATCAGTTATGCCAGCCAACACTGTCACTACCTCTTCCCAAAAACTTCCAACCTGCGGGCACTCCCAGAGCATATGCCTAAAGACATTTCCCTTTATTACAATGCGAGCAGGCTGCTGTTTAAATCCCAAAGTATTTGTTAATCTTAGCCGGGGTGAGATGTGCTCTATGCAAGATATAGTAGTGTACTAGTTGGATTCTATCATTCCTGATGCTCTTCCAAGCCCTCTCCACTAATTCTCCCCAGGCTTTGTCCCGGATGACCGCCTCTAAGTCCTCCTCCCACTTCTGCTGCAGCCCAGTCAGTGGTTGTCCGGAGGATCCCGGGGAACAGGACTCAGGGACTCTCGCTGATGCCGATGTCCTGCTGATACAGGTACGGGACGAGGACGGTCCCCTTAATGTTCTGTGGAGGTGGCGAGAGGAGGAGTTCAGAGGCGTGACGTCAGCCTCGGGTTGCCTATCGGAAGGAGTCGGCGAGAAGAAGAAGGAAGTGACCAATACTGCAGGCGCGCATGCCGAGGAGCCAACAGGAGAATACGGGGAAGGGAAGAAGGCGCGGAAGGAGCTCCCTGAAGATGGCACGCTTGCCGGTGATCTGGAAGTTGCACCGAAGGTCCCTGAACACGGAGACACGACCGGAGGACGACAGCACCGTGCTATGCCCCGCCACACTCCAGGAGGAGGGTGGCTGGAGCAGGTACGTGCTCGTATACATGGGCTCACAAAACCACGGGGAGGGAACGGGTGATTCTGTGGGGTGGACACTGCTCATCGTTTTCTCCTCTGGTCTCCACGTGTCAGCTACGCTCGGTGATCCCTCACGCCCCCTTCCTCTACTCAGATCATTAGTAGAAAGCTCTTCCCTAGAGAACAGGTCTACGCTACCATCAAGAAAGAGTGCCTGGCAGTGAAATGGGGTATAGAGAAGCTGAGGTATTACCTTGAAGGCAGGCCCTTTGCGTTATACACCGACCATGCGCCTCTGACTTGGCTCCAACGAAACAAAGGCTGTAACGACGGGGTGCTCCGGTGGTTTTTGGAACTACAGCCATTCCAATTTGAGGTCCGTCACTGCAAGGGCTCCGAGCAAGGCAATGCTGACTTCCTGTCCCGTTTTCCTCTTTCCCCCGATCGGGGAAATCCTGGGGGAAGGGTGTGTCGGGAGGATCCCGGGGAACAGGACTCGGGGACTCTCGCTGACACCGATGTCCTGCTGATACAGGTACGGGACGAGGACGGTCCCCTTAATGTTCCGTGGAGGTGGCGAGAGGAGGAGTTCAGAGGCGTGACGTCAGCCTCGGGTTGCCTATCGGAAGGAGTCGGCGAGAAGAAGAAGGAAGTGACCGATACTGCAGGCGCGCATGCCAAGAAGCCAACAGGAGAATACGGGGAAGGGAAGAAGGCGCGGAAGGAGCTCCCTGAAGACGCCCCGCTTGCCGGTGATCCGAAAGTCGCACCAAAGGTCCCTGAACACGGAGACACGACCGGAGGACGACAGCACCGTGCTATGCCCCGCCGCACTCCAGGAGGAGGGTGGCTGGAGCAGGTACGTTCTCGTATACATGGACTCACAAAACCACGGGGAGGGAACGGGTGATTCTGTGGGGTGGACACCGCTCATCATTGTCTCTTCTGGTCTCCTCGTGTCAGCTACGCTCGGTGATCCCTCACACCCACCTCCCTCTACTCAGATCATCAAATATCATCCACTGACCCGTGGCTTGTTTGTTTTGTGTTTTCTCCCTTTCCACAACTTCCTGGACTTCTGTGCAGTACTGACTAGGAACCCCGCCCGTCCCGACCTTCCTGGAACCGGTGCAGCATAGGAGCAACTTCCTTAAACGGTACTCTTTCTTTTCTTTTGTGTTGCCTGAACTGACGTAAGCAATACATTGGTTTTGGTCATGCTATAGAGTGTACGAGCGCTTCCTTTGGGGAAAACCAGTCCCCCCCCTTTGGGACTCAACAGTGGTGTATGTGCTTCCTGTGTCAAACGGCTGTAAAGGCATGTGACTGCTTTAAAGGTGCCCGCTGCTGTCACCAGGTATTGACATCCGATTGACCTCTGAGGTTCAGTAAGACCCCCTCCCTAGTGTTTTTGTATGGCTGCGGTGAGTGCGGAGTATAATAATAAATCTCCTCCGGGTAAGTCGTATCTCTCTTGGAGACTGTTGAATGGGATCATACTGTCTGTCTCATATAAGTCTCCTATGGTGGAGAGTCCTCGCTCCCTCCAAAACTCCAGCCCCCACCAGCTCCCTCCATGAGGTAATGCCTCACAGATAAGCAAGGGAATCTTGGGGGCATATGGGCCTTGAATCCGTGCCCTTCTTAAGCTCCTGTTCTAGCACTGGCGCACTGTTCTCAACTCAATTGAGGTGTTACGAGTCCATATGGGTAGCCTTAATACTATTTAGGAGAGCAAGCTCAGGGTCGGGGAGTCCTCCCTCAGTTCGTCTGTCCCCCTAAGTCGTCCCACCACCCATCTTGTAAGCCATTGTAACTGGGCCGCCAGGCCTCAAAGTCAGGTACCCCAAGTCCTCCCTCCGATCTGGGCCTCATAAGTCTCCGAGGGCCACTCTCCTTCTGCCAGTTCCCCACAAGAATCCTGAGATCATTGTTTTAAGCTGGGAAACATATTTCACCGGTATCCAGACTGGTAGAGTCCCAAAGTAATAAGAAAGCCTCTGGAGTGTGACCATTTTAAGTACAGCTACTCGGCCAGCCACCGATAACGGGAGAGTACCCCTGAAGTCAAAAGTACTTTTTACTCCCCTTATAGCTCTCCCTATGTTGCCCTCCAATAGGTCTTGCTGAGTGTGTTAAATTTGTGTACCTAGGTATGTCAAGGACCTGTATTCCCATCTCATTCCTTCAGTTATTTGTGGGCCCACTCTATTCGCCTTTGTAGGGAATAAACCAGATTTTGCCCAGTTTACCTTGAGCCCCGCCGCTCTACCTAGTTCCTGCAGCAAGTCCAGGGCACCTCGTAGTGCTGCCCCGGAGTCCGCCAGAAACATCAGTAGATCATCTGCGTATAATGCTATGTAATGGGCTTGCCCAGCCACTTCCAGGCCCTGATAATGTTGACCCGTTCCAGCTCGAACTGCGAACAGCTCCATAGCCAGAGCAACTAATAAAGGGGAGAGCGGACATCCCTGTCTCGTCCCTCGGCCAATTCTCCTGGCATCTGATATTAGCCCTCCCGTTATG
Organism: Triturus cristatus; assembly: GCF_964204655.1. Taxonomy (NCBI): domain Eukaryota; kingdom Metazoa; phylum Chordata; class Amphibia; order Caudata; family Salamandridae; genus Triturus; species Triturus cristatus. The sequence continues at coordinate 498,810,512 of NC_140588.1, forward strand.
ACTCTAGCAGTGGAATCCTTATATAGAAGAGCTGTCCATTTCATGAAATCTTCCCCTTGCCCACATTTGCGCAACATTTGGAACAGATAAGGCCATTCAAGGCTGTCAAACGCCTTCTCAATGTCTATTGCAAAAATAGTCGCTTCACCCTCCCGGGAGGATTCCGCCTCCAGAACCCGCAAGAGCCACCGGACATTTAGAGCCGTATTTCTGGTGGGCATAAACCTTGCTTGATCTCTATGTATTAACGTGGTCATAGATGGGAGGAGGCTGGTGGCTAGGATACGACTTGGGATCTTATAGTCCAGGTTAAGCATGGAAAGCGGCCGGTATGCTGTCTTTTCCCAGGCTGATTTCCCTGGCTTAAGAAGCGGGATAATAACTGTTTCTCTTGTCGTCTCAGGCAGCAGCCCCACCTGTTTCGCGTCGTTGTATAAGGTTACAAGCCTGGGCGCTAAGAGATCAATATAAGTTAGGTAGAATTCTGTCGGTAAGTCGTCTGTACCCGTCGTTTTGTTTCTAGCCATACTTTTGATAGCCCCTATTACCTCATCTACTGCTACATCCCTGCCCAGAATGTCAGCTAGTTCGTCATCCAGGACTGGCAGATCTAAATCATTTATAAATGTGGCTATGGTATTCCCTCCAGGGTCTAGTTTACTCTTATACAGATCTGTGTAATACTCCGAAAACAAGTCATTGATACCTTGTTGGTCATAACGCACCACTTCCTCCGGCCCTCCAAGCTCCAGGATTGTTGATCCTCTCCTGGCCGGGTTGGCCAACCAGGCCAAGAGTGCTCCAGCTTTGTCTCTCTCAGAGTGGGCTCGGGTGATATATTTTTTATAGTCAAAACAGCAAAGGCGTTCAACTTATACTGCCACAGCTTCTCTGGCCTCCAGTAGTTCCCCCTGTTTATCTGCTCTTTCTGGCCTCTCCCTTTCCACCTCACGCAGGCGCTGGTCAGCTCCCTGGACATCCTGCAACTACACCTTTCGTACTCCTATCATTTCTGAAATGCTTCGCCACCGAATAACAGTCTTAAACGCATCCCATTCTACTAGTGAATTAGATGCTGTGTTTACATTATTCAGGAAGTATTGGTCAATAGACGTCCCCACTAACTCATGGAATACCTGGTCCTCTAGCACATCTGGTCTCAGGCGCCAAGTGGGAATTTCGGGCCTTGCTCGGGACCACAGTAATCCCAATAATACTGGGTTATGGTCCGATATTGCTCTAGTGTAGTACTCGCTAGTTTAGAGACACTCATGCACCTCTAGAGAGCACAATATAGCATCCAGTCGTACATGCAAGTCATGTAATGCGGAGAAGGAGTAATCCCTATCCTCTGGGTGTTGGGCTCTCCATGAATCTACTAAACCACATCGCTGTTGCCTGTGCCACCTCCGTGCTGCTATTTTATGAATCGGTGCGTCAAGTAAGGGAGGGTGTGTGGAATCTAGTCCTGCGTCTGTTATGCAATTAAAATCGCCTCCTAAGATCACTGTTCCTGTGAGCAATGAGGCTACCTTCCCAGAAAGCTGTGAGAAGAATGCTAGTTGTTCCGTGTTAGGGGCGTATAGGCTCCCCAGCACTACATCCCTGCCGTCCAACCGCGTGTTGACTACCACATATCTCCCTTCTGGGTCCACACATTGGCCCGTGCACTGAAATGGCACTCCCGCCCTCACCCAGATTAGAACTCCTCTGGCAAATGCTGAATAGTTAGTATAAAACACTTGACCACTCCAGCGACGTTGCAACGCATCCCCCTCTTTCGCCATTATGTGGGTCTCTTGAAGCAACACAATTTGAACCCTACTTCGGTGCGGAGCCAATCTTCCAGGAAATCCACCATCTTTGTTCCCTCTGCGCTCTCTAGTATTCCGACTACCCGTATATTGTTTCTTCGGGATCTCCCTTCACTGTCCTCAGCCCGCACTTCCAGTACCTTGACTTTTTCCTCCAGATCTGAGAGTGATTTCTGTAGTGCAGTCACTGCATTCAGAAGGTCCTCTAATACTTTCTCCGTAGAGACTACTCGCTCTTTGAGTTTTCTATGGTCGTCTTTTAACAGCCCTAGGTCTGTGCCTATGGTGTCAATTTTTCCCTCCGGCGCTTCCCTGGAGGCCGTGATAGCCTATAATGTCTGCCAGCGTGGGTTTCGATGGGGCTGTGTCTTTCCCAGCCCCTAATATTTCTTCGTCCTCTCGGTTTGGTTTCTGACTCCCCCTATGGTGAAGTCAGCATGTCCCTTTTTCCTCTGGGCTTTTCCCATGGTTGTGCCGATGTTCCGCTCTTCCCAGCCCAGCGGATTCTCCTCGATCCAAGACCAATTCTGTGGTGGGTTGTCCGCTAGCTGCGCGCTTCCTGTCCCAATGGGTAGTAGAAGGGTGGCGCTGCTCCATATAGCAAAAGGGCCTCAATCTCAGCACAGTTAATACCAGCACTTCCCTAACACCAGTTCAGGGGCTTTATTTCTTCATGTCCCCTCCCGTAGAGGTCCTGGGCTGCGTCTTGATGAGTCTTCAGTGGGTGTCGCTACTTATGTGCAGGCCCTAAGAATAAGAACTGCTCAGCTCAGAGAGATTCTTCTCCAGACTCTGACCCCAAGAGTCCACACCTGTTCAGCTCCACTAGTGCCCTCTTCTTTTAGTGTGGAGCAGATCGTCACTAGTGCTTGGAATATTGGGGCTCATTCGCCGCTAATACTCCGGGACATGTGTGACTCACCAAGCAACGAATCGCTGTCGCCGCAGTAGAGGAATCATTGTTCCTTGCCTGGGTAGTCCGCCGCAGGTTCTTCATTTCGCGGCCCCTGCTCCGAATCCAGAAGCAGGTTAAGCCTCAGTCGGCCAGGCTCCGTGCCGCCGGACCGCAGGAGGTTTGCTTAGCTCTACCAGTGTGTACGGGTCTCAGCTCGTCCGTCCCTGCGCTTCGGAGGTTGTGCGAGGAGGCAACTCTCACTGCTAGACCCGTCTCTCCCTCTTTGCTATGTGCTGGATACTCACTCACCCCGCCAACTCCAGCGCAGTCGGTCCCTGGTCTTCTCGTTTGCCGTCGCCTTTGGCCCTGGTCTCTGCAACCCGTAACTGCCGGAGCCTTCTCAGAACCAGGCTGCTCCGAACCCGCTCAGCATTGCAGGAGGTTTCCCAGGCCCTCACTGGTGGTTTCCAGTGTCTCTGCACACCTTTGTCCACAATATGCTGTTTATTTCTCCGTTCCCGGGCCGTAGGAGCTCGCCGTGTTCGTCTTCGTGCTCCGGGGTCCCCCCGATGTGCTATTTTGTGTAAGTTTCGGTGACCGGGGCTTAGGATGGTTTTGCATGGGGGATTCAGCGGCTGGAGCTCCTAAGACCTCATCCGCTCATATCGGCTCTTGGCCATGCCCCATTGCACAAATGATGTTTATGACCTTAAATTCTGCAATACTGGTTTTGCCATGATGTGAAAAAGAGTTGCAGTTTTTTATAAAATTCGAGTAGTAGCTAAAGAATTGAATAAGACAAACTTTCAGATGTAACACAGTCACTCATACATTCAAACGGAAGCACTTCCTGGAAGGTGGAACTATACACCAAAGACCCAATAGTAAATGGCCCAAAGCCCACTCTATGTATGTTTCAAGGATTTTGGAACAAATAATGCAGACAGCTGCACTGTGAAACCAGGCCTAAAAAGGATATAAAATTTCACTTCGATAACTGCCTTATATCCTTGAAATGTGGCAGATCCCTCAATATAAACGTGGAGTGTTGTTAAAAGGAGATGTAATCACAGATCAATGGCAGGTATCTTACACTGACAATATTGGACTTTGTTAAGGACACCAGCAGGTAACAAAATAACACTAGTCACATCTTATTACATATCCAAATGCATATGTGTGCATATATATGTGTGTGTGTGTGTGTATATATATTGTTTCTGCAATTTGGTTCAAAAACTGACATGGTCCACTGCGGGTGCTGGCTATGGGCTGAACCATAATTGTCAATTAATTAAAGAAAAATGCCGCACTCAGTAGATTTGTTGTACGTATTTAATAATGAGCACCACTACTCCACCAACATGTTTCGACCTCCCTGGGTCTTTCTCATGGTACCGTGAGAAAGACACAGGGAGGTCGAAATGCGTTGGTGGAGTAGTGGTGCTCATTATTAAATCCGCACAACGAATCTACTGAGTGTGGCGTTTTTCTTCAATTATGTATATATATATATATATATATATATATATATATATATATATATATATATATATATATATATATATATATATATATATATATATATATATATATATATATATATATATATATATATATATATATATATATTATATAAATATATAATGAGAGAGAGAGAGAGAGAGAGAGAGAGAGAGAGAGTGAGAGAAAGCAGCCGTGGTTCGTTTAGGACTTTAATAAAGATTCCTAGGATGCAAAACCAGGTCTACAGGTACCTAACCTTTTTGTAGGATCTTCATTGATAGTCATAAATGCTAGAACAGAGTAGCAAGCTAAATCATTGAAGGAGCGGCTGAAAATCATAATATCATTGTATATATACACAAATACTGATATAAACCACTGAACTTCACTCGTTATATTTATCACAAGTAACTAGAACTCATGCCCCCACCATGCACAGTGTTGTCATCAATGATGGCATTTCAGATGTTGCAGTTATGTTATCAATATTGTCATAGAACATGTCATGAGTGATGTAATGTGAGGTAATTAGCAGTGTATAACAATTTCTAAAAACACTACTGAATGGATTTACACTAAATCACAAAAAGCATGCTTTCTGGACCAAGATCTAGCTTTCCCGCCAAATTAGGTATAATTCAGCGCCAAAGTTATAAGCAAACCAAAAATGTTTTTCCTATGGAAATGTGGTCCTAACTATAACTACCCTGGGAGGGAGGGATGGGGAGGGAAAGGGAGAGGGAGAGGGGGAGGGGGAGAGAGAGCGAGAGAGAGAGAGAGCGAGAGCGAGAGAAATATCCTGAACTACTTTAGTGTCTACTTAGATATCAGACTCTAGACCATAGTGTCTAATGAAAGTGCAGGTAGATTTCTGTGTTGCGTCTCTACAAATGTCTATCATTGGAACTTTTCATATCCATGCAGTTGTAGCTGCTTTCCTTATTGTAGATTGAGCTCTGGGTTTCCCTGCCAATGGTGTATTTGATAGTTGGTAACATAATGAGATGCAAGCCACTATACATCTTATTATGGACACTTTTTAAAAGTTGCAATTCCTTGTCTTATGTGACCATAGTTTACAAACTGTTGATTTGTTTTTCTGATATCTTTGGTTTTGTTTAAATGAAAACGAAGTACCCCCAAAGAGTGGAGAGCGTTCTCTGCCAGTGAAGAGGGGCTAAGAAAAAACATAGGTAAAGTGATCGTCTGATTTCTGTCAAATTCAGACACAAATTCAGGGAAGAATGAAGAGTGCGTTCTTACAACAGCCCTATTCGAGTTAAAAACAGTAATGGTTCTACTACAGATAATGCCTGTTACTCGCTGACCCTTCTTGCTGAAGTGACAGCAACTAAAAAAAGGCGGTTTACATGAAAGAGGATGCAACGTTGCTCTATGAGAGGGTGGTGGGAGCACGCTGCGTCACGTCTCCGCGTCATTACCTCAGGGCATCTTGGTCAGGGTAGTTCTTTCTTCTTCGCACAGGACAAAGTTCAAAATTTCACTTGGCTTAATTCCATATTGCATTCAGCATATCCCTAGACACGTGTTTCTGGATTTCTCCGTCATCAGTAGGGAAAAGTTCAGAGGTTGCTTTGACGTGCTGCCGCTAATTTTATCAGGCATAATTCCGCTCATGGCATGCAGGTGCTCCCGAGCTCGTCAGCTCAAGGCGGCTCGAGGGAGCCTTTTAAAGTGTGAGAGGGTGGTGGGAGCACGCTGCGTCACGTCTCCGCGTCATTACCTCAGGGCATCTTGGTCAGGGTAGTTCTTTCTTCTTCGCACAGGACAAAGTTCAAAATTTCACTTGGCTTAATTCCATATTGCATTCAGCATATCCCTAGACACGTGTTTCTGGATTTCTCCGTCATCAGTAGGGAAAAGTTCAGAGGTTGCTTTGACGTGCTGCCGCTAATTTTATCAGGCATAATTCCGCTCATGGCATGCAGGCGCTCCCGAGCTCGTCAGCTCAAGGCGGCTCGAGGGAGCCTTTTAAAGTGTGAGAGGGTGGTGGGAGCACGCTGCGTCACGTCTCCGCGTCATTACCTCAGGGCATCTTGGTCAGGGTAGTTCTTTCTTCTTCGCACAGGACAAAGTTCAAAATTTCACTTGGCTTAATTCCATATTGCATTCAGCATATCCCTAGACACGTGTTTCTGGATTTCTCCGTCATCAGTAGGGAAAAGTTCAGAGGTTGCTTTGACGTGCTGCCGCTAATTTTATCAGGCATAATTCCGCTCATGGCATGCAGGCGCTCCCGAGCTCGTCAGCTTAAGGCGGCTCGAGGGAGCCTTTTAAAGTGTGAGAGGGTGGTGGGAGCATGCTGCGTCACGTCTCCGCGTCATTACCTCAGGGCATCTTGGTCAGGGTAGTTCTTTCTTCTTCGCACAGGACAAAGCTCGGGAGCGCCTGCATGCCATGAGCGGAATTATGCCTGATAAAATTAGCGGCAGCACGTCAAAGCAACCTCTGAACTTTTCCCTACTGATGACGGAGAAATCCAGAAACACGTGTCTAGGGATATGCTGAATGCAATATGGAATTAAGCCAAGTGAAATTTTGAACTTTGTCCTGTGCGAAGAAGAAAGAACTACCCTGACCAAGATGCCCTGAGGTAATGACTTCGGAGACGTGACGCAGCGTGCTCCCACCACCCTCTCACACTTTAAAAGGCTCCCTCGAGCCGCCTTGAGCTGACGAGCTCGGGAGCGCCTGCATGCCATGAGCGGAATTATGCCTGATAAAATTAGCGGCAGCACGTCAAAGCAACCTCTGAACTTTTCCCTACTGATGACGGAGAAATCCAGAAACACGTGTCTAGGGATATGCTGAATGCAATATGGAATTAAGCCAAGTGAAATTTTGAACTTTGTCCTGTGCGAAGAAGAAAGAACTACCCTGACCAAGATGCCCTGAGGTAATGACGCGGAGACGTGACGCAGCGTGCTCCCACCACCCTCTCACACTTTAAAAGGCTCCCTCGAGCCGCCTTGAGCTGACGAGCTCGGGAGCGCCTGCATGCCATGAGCGGAATTATGCCTGATAAAATTAGCGGCAGCACGTCAAAGCAACCTCTGAACTTTTCCCTACTGATGACGGAGAAATCCAGAAACACGTGTCTAGGGATATGCTGAATGCAAAATGGAATTAAGCCAAGTGAAATTTTGAACTTTGTCCTGTGCGAAGAAGAAAGAACTACCCTGACCAAGATGCCCTGAGGTAATGACGCGGAGACGTGACGCAGCGTGCTCCCACCACCCTCTCAAACGTTGCTCTATGAACCTGCTCAAACAGAGAAACCATCAACTTTGAGAGTACCAGATTGAGCTTTCATGGTGGAGAAACATATTTTACATGAGGGTAAACATTTTTAATTGACTCTATGAAGTCCTTTATGAACTTTAAAATATGAAAACTGCTGTAGTGACTTTCTATATATTATATCAGCCAGGTGGAGGTTTAGGGAACAGATTTGTAAATTAGCTTTTGCTAAATGCAGGTGATAAGGAAGTAGTGCTTCTTCTTGACATGAAACAGGGTTGTGCCCCTTACTGTGGCACAATAAGCAAAATTGTTTCAATTTTAAATAATAGCAAGATCTTAAGGATGGTCTTCTTGCTGTCTTTAGTATGTCCATAGGGTCTGAGGAAGATTCAGGTGTCAATACTGTCTGACTTCAAAAGTCATGCAGCCAAAGTCAAGGATTGGAGATTTGGTTTTTGGCCTTGACCTTGGATCCTGGTCAGTAGATGCGATCTGCAAGGGAGTCTTTTGTGGCGCACCAGTAACAGGTCTAAAAAGTTCAGGTACGACCCCAGTACTGGCCAATCTGGGGCAATTAAGGTCATTTAGATGTTGGGATTGCGCAGTTTGATAATTACCTAAGGATTTTGAGGAAAAACATAGACATAGGATGCTGAGCAGTTAATCAAAAGGGTATTTCCCGCTGAAGTCTGTTCTGGTGCCCTGGATGCAAAGTCTTGGCAATTTCTGTTTCGTGCCCTGGCGAATAAATCTAATGTTGGGAATCCCCATTCTCAAACGAGGTTTTCTATGGCTTCATTGTTCAGGACCCATTTGTGATTTTACTACTGGTGTAGTTTGAGAAATCAGCCTGCAGGTTTTGGCTTCCTGGGATGCATATTGCTATTAGAGTGATTCCTCTGGCCAAACACCCTATGCTATATTGCCTGAGCTTGTATGGATAGTTGTCTAGTTCTTGTTCCCCATTGCTTGTACGTGGAATGCGTGGTGGTGTTTTATGATTAAAGCATGATGTTCTTTGATTCTAGGGAGGGTAGAAATGCTTTGCAGACTAGAAAAAACAACTTCAGTTCAAATAAGTTAATGCAGAACATTTTATCTTTAGCAGTCCAAAGATTCTGTATTGTATGGTAACCAAGGCGAGCTCCCTATCCTGTTAATGAAGCATCTGTTAATATGAGCTGCTTTGGTGGGTTTTGTTTGCAAATATGTTCCTTTTAACAGATTCTGATGCTTTGTCCACCATGCCAGAGGCTGCATCACTTACCGTGTTAAATATTTATGGTCTTTCCAGTTCCCAGTCTCTTCTGACACTACTGATCTTTAAGACACTGCTGGAGATGTTTCATAAACAATCCTGCATGTGGGAATATGCAAATGCAAGATGCCATGTAACCGTGTAGGGACGCAACTTGATGAGCCGTGGGAATGTCGCTGTTCTTCTAGTCACAGCATTTCTTATGGGTAGATGAGACTCTCTATTCCAAAGGATACACTCGTTCTTTCCTTGTGTTAAAATTGCTCTCACATTTGGTAAACCTAGGACTGGTTTTGGTATTGACTTTTCTGGGTTGATATTTAGACCTACTTTTGTAGGACATTTACGGAGTTCTAAAATTCTTGAGCCACCTCTTTTCAAGAGTCTGTTTTTATGAACCATTTTACTAGGTACAGGTAAACATAAATTCTGTTTTTTTTTTCTTCAAATTGGCTGTAGTAACTTACATTCACTTTGAGAATGTTCTTGGGACAGATTTTAGTCTGAATAGAAGGACAACATACTGGTAATGTGCCTCCCCTACAAGGAATTTCAATTATTTTCTGTGCTGAGTTGTAAGCGGAATGTGAAAATAAGTGCCTTGGAGATCTATGGAACAGAGCCAATAGCTCAGTTTGATATGAGAAAAAATTTGGTGGAGTGCCAACATTCTGAACTTTTCTTGGAGAGTGTGTTTGTTGAGAAATCCTAAGTTCAATATTGGACGATATTGAGTTGGTTGACTTTCCTGATGTGGTGGAACTTTTTGAATTGCTCTTTCGGCCAATAGAATGTGAGGTTCTTGTACTAATACAGGTAGTTGGTAATTCAATGCTGGTTGTGCCTTGAAATATATGAATTAGCCCTTTTTTATAACATTCAGTACCTATCTGTCTGATGTTATAAACCTCCACTGTTCCAGACTTCATCGCTCTTTCTACAGGAGTGAGTAACTGTCAGAGGAGATGGATCATCACTGGAGGTTGCCTGTCAAATTCCTTCCTCTGGAATGTGAGGTCCTCAAGTGTGGTGATTTTTCGTCTTGTATCTTCGTTGGTACTGTTACTTTTTTCCTTGGTTTTGTGTTTGGTAAGGCCATTTTGAATGTTGCACTAATTGCTGGGAAAAAAACAGCATTATTTTGGTATGTACTGTTTAAAGAATTACTTCTGTTCTTTCAGGGTCTTCCCTTCATTCTTAATACAGTGAATCTCTTCTTCCATATGTTGACAAAAGAGAGCTGTATCTCAGAGAGGCAGGTTGGTTATCTTGAGCTAGGCTTCTGGTTTCAAGGAAGACGGGGCCTGATTTAGAGTTTGCCAGATGGGTTACTCCATCACAAACGGGACAGATATCCAGTCCGTCGCATTACAATTGCCATTGGATATAATGCACTTGTAATACGGCGGTCAAGATAGCTATCACATTTGTGACAGAATAACCCATCCTCCAAACTCTAAATCAGGCCCATAGTCTCAGCCACAAAGTTCTTCTCAAAGCAATACCATTTTTAAAAATAATTTTTTTTATTAAGAGTTTATTGGTAAACATAAACACAGTATTGCACAAAGACTTAGTGAGATACCATGGCAATATTCAATTGCAGATGGTTCCGTGGAATCCACCACATCACTGATAAGATAATAGAGAGCCTTCATTTACCATTTTTATGAAGTCTTGATGTCTGTACTATGGTTGGTTTTCCCTGGACTTTATTCCCTCCCAAATCTCTGTTTGGTACCTTCCTATTGGTGCTGTAGCACTCACATTCTTCAGATGTTCTGACACTGTTCCACACATCATCTTCCCAGTTGTGCCAAATCGCTTGCTTTCCTTTTCAGGAGGAGCAGTTGACTCAGGGGCTGAAGCATGTTTACACCTTAAAGCCATAACAATGACTCGATCAGGTTTTGGGTCTGCCCTTAAAAATTCAGGATCTTGCTGAACTAGTCTGTAATTTTTTTGCAGCTATGGTATTACTACCTTAACTGCTGTAATGAGAAATCTTCCCCCTGGTAAAGCTAAAAGTCCTGGGACTAGGGGTAATAGCGGTTTTGGTGCTCCTCTAAGCTACAGTCTCTCTAAACTGACAGACACCGATGGATGAAGTGTTTAATGCGGTCTATTAAGCTTTGCTATCCCTCTAGCAAGTACCTCATGAAAGGTAATGATATAATCTACTGGCAACACTCCAAGGGAGACTGCACCGGCGATGTAGGGTATACGAAGATAGGTTAGTAGCAGAGCAGCAGACCGGGACCTAGTGTAGGATCTGGTATCTCATGAAGGAGAGCTCCTAGGTGGTGTACTTCTAAGTGTCTTTGAAGAGGTTAGTTTCTAGTTATGTAAAGGAGACATTGAAGTGGCCTTTGAAGTTTTCCTCAAAAGTGACAAGTTTAGAGGTCTTAAAGAAGTCTGTAGTGGATCCTCGAATAGTGTCAATAGAGAAATTGAAAGATATGGCAGGAGTGTCAGGTCCAGAGATATAGCCTGTTGTATGCCAGCAGGGACAAATGTTGTTTCTTTCTTATGTATCTTCCTAGGCGTGGAACGTTATTTTATAGGTGAGACAATTAGCACCTGAAAAGCTGTAGAACAAATGGAATGCACGGTAAAAGGGTCTATGGATCAAGCCTTAATTTATTTGATAGGTTTTATATAGTGCTGGCTAGACCCAAAGGTATCAGAGCACTTTACATAAAAATGAAAAATAGAATAAAGTAGCTTTACATACAATGCGAGACACTTAGATTCAAATACAAACATAAATAGAGACAAAGAAACTCGTTAGGCAATTAGGGTGTGTTAGAAGGTGGTTCTGACACTATGGGCCGCCCGGATTTTTCGCTTTTTGAGCACCTAATTGTTGAGCTTTTACTGTGGGGGAGCCTCATAAGTTGGGACTCACCCACAGTGAACTCAGGATGTAAGAGACTGCATGGGGATTTTACTGGTGTTCCCCTGGCCTGACCAGGCCACTGTTCAGCAGCTGGAGTAAGGGACACCGGGCTGGTTACATGCAGACACATGTGTACATGTGTGTGCACACGTGTACGGGCTGCGCAGGGGAGATTCCTAGCGTGCGCAGTCCAGGAGCAGCTACAAAGTGAATGGTGTGGCAGGACTTATGCAGTATTGGGTGGTGACATGGAATAGGCTTTATACATTGGAAAGAAACATGCCAGGGAAAGTCAGTGTGACTTACTGTTTTTTCACTTCATTATTCCCCTATGGGAATGTGGAGCTAGGGGCTAGATTAACTTCCATTAGGCCTACAGATTCCAGACATGCACTTAAGTCCAATGTAGCAAATGTGAAAAGAAGTATTCTGCAGAGTCCAAAGTCATATTTGTACTGCTTTTGGGTCATCCAGAACTGTCATATTTCTCTGAGCCAGCAATGACCAGACCCAGGCTGAGGGCTGACCTCTGCTGGATGGATTGATAACCTTTCTTCCACAAGCTAGGGCCTCCTCTCCACAAAGAGAAGATGGGTGGGGCTACAGGCTCATCCATTAGCAGCTGTCACTGGGTGCCAGGCACCAGGCTGCACCAAGGTGGGAAGGCAGCGTGGGGGATGAGGTTTCAGAGACATGTGGCCAGAGACACTGGACGACGCCATTTTGAACAAACCCAGAGGCTGGACAAGAAGGAGGGAGCAGGGGCAGGGACATGATGTGTCGCTGTTTGATAGGACCAACAGAGACTTCCTGCCAGCCCCCTACTCAACTTTTTAAAAGTGCTTGCACAGGAAGAGAAGCTCTCTCTGGGGTGTGGTCTGCTGAGGCTGAAGGTGCTGGAGCCTGGCGCAATGGGCAGTTGGAAGGAGAGACCCCCTGACTGCCCCCAGGACCCTAACAGCACCAGAAGAAGAGCCCAGGACCGGTGCGCAGGAGCAGTGGCCTCTGCGCAGGGAGAAGAGAGGCCTTTCTTTCATCGCGCGCATTGCTGGACAGATTTTAATCCTATTTGTATATTCCTGGGCATATTACTTTTAAATTGCGCTGCTTGTAATCGCGCTGTTTTTTTCCTTGCCTAATCATCAGGCGCTTGTCAGTACAGCAACTAGGGGCATAGTTAGGCTTACCTGCATAATAATTGTGTCCTCACTCGCATTTTGCGGGACTTAGGTAGTAGGGTCGTGGTGCTCCGTCCGCCATCTTGGGTGGGTGTTGACGCTTGGGCCACTCTCAGGCGCCATATTGGTCGGATCTAGAGGCTCTAGCAGCCGGAAGCCCGCGCATTGGAGAGCTTATTTAAGCTGCTCTCTCAACACGCTTTACAGACCTTTCTTTCATCGCGCGCATTGCTGGACAGATTTTAATCCTATTTGTACATTCCTGGGCATATTACTTTTAAATTGCGCTGCTTGTAATCGCGCTGTTGTTTTCCTTGCCTAATCATCAGGCGCTTGTCAGTACAGCAACTAGGGGCATAGTTAGGCTTACCTGCATAATAATTGTGTCCTCACTCGCATTTTGCTGGACTTAGGTAGTAGGGTCGTGGTGCTCCGTCCACCATCTTGGGTGGGTGTTGACGCTTGGGCCACTCTCAGGTGCCATATTGGTCGGGTCTAGAGGCTCTAGCAGCCGGAAGCCCGCGCATTGGAGAGCTTATTTAAGCTGCTCTCTCAACACGCTTTACAGACCTTTCTTTCATCGCGCGCATTGCTGGACAGATTTTAATCCTATTTGTATATTCCTGGGCATATTACTTTTAAATTGCGCTGCTTGTAATCGCGCTGTTGTTTTCCTTGCCTAATCATCAGGCGCTTGTCAGTACAGCAACTAGGGGCATAGTTAGGCTTACCTGCATAATAATTGTGTCCTCACTCGGATTTTGCGGGACTTAGGTAGTAGGGTCGTGGTGCTCCGTCCGCCATCTTGGGTGGGTGTTGACGCTTGGGCCACTCTCAGGCGCCATATTGGTCGGGTCTAGAGGCTCTAGCAGCCGGAAGCCCGCGCGGCGTTATACTATAAATAGATATGGGCGAGCAGGCGCGCAGCGGATGAGCGCAGCGGACGCGCCGTAGACGCGCCGGAGGTGTGCCAGAGGTAAGCCCGTTTGCGCCCGTTCACGTCCCGGGTGCTCCCGGCGTGCTTGCTACCTCTCATTTGGCAGATACTCGTGAGGATTCTTACGATTCATCGTGCCTTATTGCGGCTGGTATTCAATGTTTGTCTATCCCATCTTCTCATAGGACTCTTTCCTGTGGCCTGCTGAATGTTCGCTCTCTCGTTAAGCATTATGCTGAGATTGCTCTCCTAATAGAATCTTTACATCTGGACATATTATTCGTGACCGAAACTTGGGCTTCGGCAGACTGTGGGATGGAACTCGGTTGGGCTTGCCCACCGGGCTACCTCATAAGACACACTCCCCGAGCTTCTGGTAGGGGGGGTGGAGTAGGTTACATTTTCAGAGACTCAATCTCCCTTTCAGAACTGGTGGTAAAAGAGGTGTTAGGGTTCGAGCTCATGGGCTTCTCTATTACGGCCCAGGGCGGTACCTTGATAGCAGGCCTTTTATGCTACAGACCTCCCTCTTCGACCACAACAGCCCTTCAGTCATTGGTCGATTTGATCTATGACCTCTCAAACTCCCATGCTAAATTCTAAGTACTGGGTGATTTTAATCTCTGGCCCTTTGGCCCTCAAGATCTGGCCTATAGGGAACTTTGCCAAGCGTGTAGCAATATTCAACTTGCACAGCTGGTCTTGTCACCCACTCATGTCAAGGGGCACACTTTAGACCTGGTATTTGCTGAGAAGGAATTGGTTGTAGTGAAAGAGGTCGTGCCGTCTTTATCCCTCCCCTTGGAATCCCCCTGTCATTCGGTACCCGCATGGGATAACAACAAGGTAAACTCCTCTCAGATGTCTTGTTTTCCTATTCCCTCGCTAGAGGAATTCTGTGTCTTGGCCAATGGCGTATCCTCAGGTTCACCACTTGATCCAATGCCTCATAAGATCTGGAAGGCATTCCAAGATGAGTTGTTTCCTCCACTCTATTCCATCTGCTGCCAGTCATTGACTACAGCGCTAGTCCCAGACAGTTGGAAGTTGGCAATAGTAACTCCACTGCTAAAAAAGGCTTCTCTAGACCCTCTATGCTCGGCCAACTATAGACCCATCTCGCTTTTACCATTTGCGATAAAAATTCTCGAGAGGTGGGTCACGAGAGCCTTGTCCAACTTCCTGGAAACAAATTCCTGTCTGGATGCAGCCCAATTTGGCTTCAGACCGGCCCACGGCACTGAGACCGCATTGGTTACCGTGTTGGACGATCTACGAACGCGTGTCGACAGGGGTAAGTCAGCATTCTTAGTGCTGCTTGACATGTCGGCCGCGTTCGACACGGTGGACCATGAGGTTCTTCTGGGCCGTCTTCAAAGCGTGGGAGTAAACGGTCTGGCTCTAAGTTGGCTAACATCTTATCTCTGCAACAGACAGCAAGCTGTGGCGTTACCACCATTTCGATCAGCCACACGACAGATGAACCATGGTGTCCCCCAAGGGTCGGCTGTCAGCCCGATCCTTTTTAACTTATATCTCCGACCCCTGGTAGACTTGATCAAGTCATTTGGCATATCAGTCATCAATTATGCCGATGACACTCAATTGATTTTTTCATTTGAGGGCACTGAGATAGTTTCGAGGGACACCTTTCACCACTGTATGTCGGCTACAGCAGAATGGCTGCGAGCTAACTCACTCCAATTTAATGGGTCGAAAACGGAAGTACTCCATTGCTCCCTAGACCGTCTCCCTCGCGTGCTACCGGATGACTTTTGGCTAACCTCTATTCCGGGCTCGGTGGAAGCCGCAGAATCGGCTCGTAATTTAGGAGTTTGGTTTGAACCCAATTTACAGCTGGATGCCTCTGTAAATAGGACTGCAGCGACCTGTATGGGCCTGCTTCGTGCCCTACGTAAGATCCTACCAATACTCCCCCGGGGAGCCAGAGCAGAGGTAGTGCGAAGTTCTATCCTCAGTAGGCTAGACTACTGCAACGCACTACTTCTGGGAGCTCCTAAGATCCTGATCCTAAAGTTGCAGAGGATCCAAAACATGGCTGCTAAATTGGCTCTATCTCGGCCACGTTCTGCTTCTTCATCTGCAGCACTAGCCGATCTGCACTGGCTACCGGTCCAGCAGAGGATTGCCTTCAAGGCTTCATGCCTTGTATTCAGAGCTCTGCATGGACTAGGACCAATACCACTCCAAAATCTTTTTTTCTTGGTATCAAGCTGCCAGACCTCTGAGATCCTCCTCGGCGTTCCTGATGAGGATTCCCAGGATTAATAGAGTGAGGATGGGCGGCCGCGCTTTTAGTTTCACGGCCGCCACATTATGGAATACTTTACCTCTGGCATTGAGGAGTAGCCAAGATCTGCCCTTTTTCAAAAGGGATCTTAAGACCTACCTGTTTCCAAGAGCAATGTAATACACCTCACCTTATGGTTAGATACGGTCTCAGCGCCAGGATACCCTTTCGGGTGACAGTTGCGCTTAATAAGCATTAAATACATACATACATACACGGAGGAGAGCCAGGTGAAAGGCTGGCGCAGGGAGCCAGTGAAGACAGCACCCTGCAGAATCAGAGACCCCGAGGGCAGAGGAGAGTGTTCCCAGTGGCTGGGGCTGGTAAAGAGGAGCATGAAGCGCCCCATAATGCCTCGCCAGGCATTTGGAAATCTGCCGTTTTGGTGCTTTGTGGCCCCTAGAGGAGGGGGGTCACCCTCACTTGTGAAAAGGTGCTGGGGGAGCTGATGGAGAAGCGCAGTCTTCCCCTCCCCCCCCCCCCGCGCGCGAACGAAGCAATCTGCAGTTTTGGTGCCTGGTGACCCCCATAGGAGGGGGTAACCCTCATGTGTGAAAAGGGGTGCAGGGGGGCTGCAGGAGCACCACAGCCTCCCCCAGCATAAAGAAGAACAGTCCACCCATGAGTTTCACGGGGCATCTGAAAGAATAACCCCTCAAGGGCTCAGCCAGCCTTTAACACCTTCTAGGCTGGAACTTATGTTCTACAGCTGAGGGTGTACTATGAAGTGCATCATGGAGTGAAGGGCTGAGTTGGGGATGTCTGGAGAAGGGCATCGCCTGGAGGTGAAGTGGTGTAATTGCACCGAAATGCATTTACTATTGGTTATTACTTTTTAGGTGGACTGAAAGTCACATGTGTAAAGTGAAGTACCTGTGTAAGGTGATGTTAAGCTAAATGGAGTTATGTTGCTGGACCTTCTGCTAAGGGGTCTGGCTGTATTTACGTAATCCCATGCTTTTACCTGTGATTCCTTTTAAAGTGAAGAGGCGCACTGCAGGAGAAGTGTAGTTGCCAGGAGTACTTCTTTTGAAGGGACTGTAAGTCACATGTGTAGGGAGATGTCATAAGCCAAGTGGGGCTATGTTGCCAGACAGTCCTGCTAGGGTGTCTGGCTGTATATGCGCAATCCTGTGATTTCATCTGTGATGCCTTTAGGAGCTGTAATTGCAATCGATTCAAATGATCAACCAAGGTGATGTGTACTGTCATTCTAAAGTGTGCGCAAACATGGATTCTTGCTGCTGCGCTTAGGTGAAGTCCCCAGACTGCTAGCCCTTAAGATATAGAGGTGCATACTTTATGGTCAATAGGAGATGCTCAGTCAGGGTCATGTGTCACCAAGGCAGGTTTACCCCTTTTTAATGCTTGTTGAGGTAATGGGGTGGGTCGCCACTGGAATGGTGCCAGTGCGCAGGGCCCTCGCTCCAGGTTATGTTCAACTATCTGCATTGGGGGCAAGTTGATGTGCATACATGGGAGTTGTGGTACTAGACCCCACCCCCCCTTTGCGGGAGGGGTGGAGATGTTATGCAATGTCACAAAGTAATTCCAACAGCTTATGTATATTTGTAAATTGGTGCATAGTATTGAGTAGTGTGTGTGTATAATAAATGTACTCTTACTTTTATAAAGCAAAGTACAGACTGGACAATCAATTATTGAGTGTTATTTTTGTGCACCTGCAAATGGCGATTACTAGCCCACACCACCTCCCTTGAGTAAGCCTCAGACTGCTCTGCAACGCTACCCTCTGAGAGTCAGGCGCTACAATTGGGTGTGGTTCCCAGTGAAGGACAAATGTAGTCATGTTATTTGTGCAGGCCTCACAGATGCTGCCTCGTTTTCCAACATTGGTGTCTAGCGGCGGGAAACATAGTATCCCATTCTGGTGTGCATTTATAGCATTTGATAAGTCCAGTTTTGCCACACATTACCTATGCAGTAATGAGCAAATGGAAGAGCGCAAGGCTCTGAGAAAGGTTCAAAGTTTTGGTTATGTGAACTAAAGGTATGGGAAAGGAAAGCCCAGCGCCCATATGTGTTATGTGAAGTTATTATGGTTTAATTGTAAGCTGTATTGATATGACCGCGCTATGTTGATTATAATGTGCTAGCGGGATGGTGCTTTCTAGGAAATAATTGCATACAAAAGTTCTAAGCCATATTGTACACCTTTGAACCCTAACACTACATACACTACACCTGCATGAGGAGGGTGTCTCCTCAAGAGATAGGGAGAGCAACTGATACCTACATCATAGGTGGGGGTGTAGGGGTGGATTGACCTTCAAGGGGGACAGGAGAAGTAGGGGTCCTGGGAGGTTCCCGTGCTTTTTAAGGGCAGGGAGGGTTTCCACGGGAGGGGCCCCAGATATCCTTCCCCCACTGGAAGTTTCTTGCTAACGGCGCAGGCCAAAACCACTGGAAGGGTGGGGCAAGAGGTTTCTTTACCCCGGGTATTAGCGCCCCAGGGGTTCCCATGGTGGGGGACCCCAAGAAACTTTTCCCACAGTGGGAGGAGGGTGTGGTAGGGTTTAGTGTCCGGCAGGCCCACCAGGTTATCTGGTGGGGAGGTGAGCAACCCAGGGGTGGCCCCTGGTAGTGGGTGGCCCCCAAGGAGGGTAGTTCTTGAGTGATGGTGTGTAGTGGTAGCCCCTAGGTAGCCTAGGTGGGCAAGGTAACTGACCCAGTGGAGATCTGAGTGGGGGCGATGTGCTCCCTAGTTTCCAGGGGAAGGGTTAGTGGTGGACCCTGAGGTGTCGGGGTCGGGTGGTCGGTGACCAGTCCGGTAGGTCCTGTGGGACTTGAACCCCAGGACCAGGAGCTGGTGGAGGGAACCTGAAGTGGTGGCTGGGGCGATGCCTAGCCGGTAACCAGTCAGGTAGGTCCTGTGGAACTTGGACCCAAGGACCAGGAGCATGGGGGTGTTCCCCTAGCTTGATGCACGAGGTGGACTTCTGCAAGGTAGTACCACCCTGGACACAGGTGGGGCCCAGCTTAAGTGAAGGGACCCTGTGTTTCGTGAAGGGGTGGTGCAGGCCTAGCCGGGATCTTTAGGGTCCCTGGCTGAGTGTGGTAGTACTACCCTGAAGGTAGGTGGGGCCTATCTTAAGTGAAGGGACCCTGCTCTTCATAAGGGGTGGTGCAGGCCATCCAGGGACCATGTAGGTCCCTGGGCAGTCTCCCAAGGCGCTGCAGGGAGACCGGGGAGAGCCCTGAGAGGTGGACCTGGGTCTAGCTAACTCGGGATCCACAGGCTCTCTAAGGGTACTCCGGGAGGAGAGCGCACCTCTCGGAGGGAAGGGTACATAGGCCCTGTTCTCACAGCGGAGAACAAGGAAGGGGTCTAGGTTCCCGGGGTAGTTTCCGGGTGGAGCTACTGACGGGGGGAATGAGCGGTAGGATGTCTGATGAGGCACCCTCAGTGTTCCTCCCTGGCACTGCCTGTGTGGTGGTGAAGCCGGTCTGAGCTCCTATCAGGGAGCCAGGCCAGTGGCCAAAGGGTGCTTTTCTGTGTAGGAAAAGCATGAATGGCTGTGCTTTCTTCAGGGAAGACAGTCATCCCGAAAGGGTGGTAGCAGCAAAATGACCTCAGCAGCAGGCTGAGGGTGAGGGTCAAGAGAGGTTGCATCTTTGGGGTGCAAGAACCAAACGGAGAGAGGGTACTGGTTGGAACAAACTCTGGAAGGGAGACCAGCTAGTGACCCAGGGGATGGTATTTAGACCTATCCCAGAAGACCGCATCGGTGCTGAGGCACTGTGCCCTTGTCCAGAGAAGTGGTAGGCATAGTGTTGCATGCCCATGGGCAAAGGTGGGCCTAGTTAGGCTGAGTCCATGTAGACCATGAGTGACCTAGAGGTATCTAACCTAGAGCCGGGAGGGTTCTTAGGGTAGTCTGGGATCCCGGTCATGGGTGAAGATTTCATGGATAGGAGGAATAGGTGGTCTGAGCGGATAACTGGTTAGTAAGGGGGGTCTGGTCAGAACCCCTTATAACTAGTTATCGCTGACTACGGGAAGTGTACCCATGTAGAGTGGCTACTTCTTCCCTGTGGGAATCAGCTGGGCGCGGCGTGTGTTAGAAGGTGGTTCTGACACTATGGGCCGCCCGGATTATTTGCTTTTTGAGCACCTAATTGTTGAGCTTTTCCTGTGGGGGAGCCTCATAAGTTGGGACTCACCCACAGTGAGCTCAGGATGTAAGAGACTGCATGGGGATTTTACTGGTGTTCCCCTGGCTTGACCAGGCCACTGTTCAGCAGCTGGAGTAAG
This sequence comes from Triturus cristatus, assembly GCF_964204655.1. Lineage (NCBI taxonomy): Eukaryota > Metazoa > Chordata > Amphibia > Caudata > Salamandridae > Triturus > Triturus cristatus. The sequence goes on from NC_140588.1 coordinate 498,830,850, forward strand.
GGACACCGGGCTGGTTACATGCACACACATGTGTACATGCGTGTGCACACGTGTACGGGCTGCGCAGGGGAGATTCCTAGCGTGCGCAGTCCAGGAGCAGCTACAAAGTGAAAGGTGTGGCAGGACTTATGCAGTATTGGGTGGTGACATGGAATAGGCTTTATACATTGGAAAGAAACATGCCAGGGAAAGTCAGTGTGTCTTACTGTTTTTTCACTTCATTATTCCCCCTATGGGAATGTGGAGCCAGGGGCTAGATTAACTTCCATTAGGCCTACAGATTCCAGACATGCACTTAAGTCCAATGTAGCAAATGTGAAAAGAAGTATTCTGCAGAGTCCAAAGTCATATTTGTACTGCTTTTGGGTCATCCCGTACTGTCATATTTCTCTGAGCCAGCCATGACCAGACCCAGGTTGAGGGCTGACCTCAGCTGGATGGATTGATAACCTTTCTTCCACAAGCTAGGGCCTCCTCTCCACAAAGAGAAGATGGGTGGGACTACAGACTCATCCATTAGCAGCTGTCACTGGGTGCCAGGCACCAGGCTGCACCAAGGTGGGAAGGCAGCGTGGGGGATGAGGCTTCAGAGACATGTGGCCAGAGACACTGGACGACGCCATTTTAAACAAACCCAGAGGCTGGACAAGAAGGAGGGAGCAGGGGCAGGGACATGATGTGTCGCTGTTTGAATGGACCAACAGAGACTTCCTGCCAGCCCCCTACTCAACTTTTAAAAAGTGCTTGCACAGGAAGAGAAGCTCTCTCTGGGGTGTGGTCTGCTGAGGCTGAAGGTGCTGGAGCCTGGCGCAATGGGCAGTTGGAAAGAGAGACCCCCTGACTGCCCCCAGGACCCTAACAGCATCAGAAGAAGAGCCCAGGACCGGTGCGCAGGAGCAGTGGCCTCTGCGCAGGGAGAAGAGAGGCCACGGAGGAGAGCCAGGCGAAAGGCTGTTGCAGGGAGCCAGCGAAGACAGCACCGTGCTGAATCAGAGACCCCGAGGGTGGAGGAGAGTGTTCCCAGTGGCTGGGGCTGGTAAAGAGGAGCATGAAGCGCCCCATAATGCCTCACCAGGCATTTGGAAATCTGCCGTTTTGGTGCTTTGTGGCCCCCAGAGGAGGAGGGTCACCCTCACTTGTGAAAAGGTGCTGGGGGAGCTTCTGGAGAAGCGCAGTCTTTCCCCCCCCAGCACGAAGAAATCTGCCGTTTTGGTGCCTGGTGGCCCCCAGAGGAGGGGGTCACCCTCATGTGTAAAAAGGGGTGCAGGGGGGCTGCAGGAGCACCACAGCCTCTCCAGCATAAAGAAGAACAGTCCACCCATAAGTTTCACGGGGAATCTGAAAGAATAACCCCTCAAGGGCTCAGCCAGCCTTTAACACCTTCTAGGCTGGAACTTATGTTCTACAGCTGAGGGTGTACTATGAAGTGCATCATGGAGTGAAGGGCTGAGTTGGGGATGTCTGAAGAAGGGCATCCCCTGGAGGTGAAGTGGTGTAATTGCACCGAAATGCATTTACTATTGGTTATTTCTTTTTCGGTGGACTGAAAGTCACATGTGTAAAGTGAAGTACCTGTGTAAGGTGATGTTAAGCTAAATGGAGTTATGTTGCTGGACCTTCCTGCTAGGGGGTCTGGCTGTATTTACGTAATCCCATGCTTTTACCTGTGATTCCTTTTAAAGTGAAGAGGCGCACTGCAGGAGAAGTGTAGTTGCCAGGAGTACTTCTTTTGAAGGGACTGTAAGTCACATGTGTAGGGAGATGTCATAAGCCAAGTGGGGCTATGTTGCCAGACAGTCCTGCTAGGGTGTCTGGCTGTATATGCGCAATCCTGTGATTTAATCTGTGATGCCTTTAGGGGCTGTAATTGCAATGCATTCAAATGATCAACCAAGGTGATGAGTACTGTCATTCTAAAGTGTGCGCAAACATGGATTCTTGCTGCTGCGCTTAGGTGAAGTCCCCAGACTGCTAGCCCTTAAGATATAGAGGTGCATACTTTATGGTCAGTAGGAGATGCTCAGTCAGGGCCATGTGACACCAATGCAGGTTTACCCCTTTTTAATGCTTGTTGAGGTAATGGGGTGGGTCGCCACTGGGATGGTGCCAGTGTGCAGGGCCCTCGCTCCAGGTTATGTTCAACTATCTGCATTGGGGGCAAGTTGATGTGCATACATGGGAGTTGTGGTACTAGACCCCATCCCCCTTTGCGGGAGGGGTGGAGATGTTATGCAATGTCACAAAGTAATTCCAACAGCTTATGTATATTTGTAAATTGGTGCATAGTATTGAGTAGTGTGTGTGTTTAATAAATGTACTCTTACTTTTATTAAGCAAAGTACAGACTGGACAATCAATTATTGATCTGCAACGCTACCCTCTGAGAGTCAGGCGCTACAATTGGGTGTTTGGTTCCCAGTGAAGGACAAATGTAGTCATGTTATTTGTGCAGGCCTCACAGATCCTGCCTCGTTTTCCAACAGGGTGGTTACAGTATGCGGACAATTAGAACAGCATGAGTTAAGGGAGTAAATGACATAAAAGGGTCTAATCCTAGAGAAAGTGAGCTATTGGAACACAGTTCAGTTCACGTGCGTGTTAAAGTATTTGTTGAGGAGAAGGAGTTTCAGGTCCCTTTTGAACAGGAGAAGGAGGAGTTGCATCGGAGATCTCTAGGGAGTGAGTTCCATATGCTGGGTGCATTTCCAGAAAAAGAGCAAGTCTGGGTGGAGTTCTTTTTCAGTTTGGGAGGTATGAGAAGAAGTTAGTTGGAGCTTCTCAGAGTTCTGGTTTTTCCTGCTTTCGTTAGTTTGTTGTCTAGATAGTTGGGGCATGAGTGTGAAGGGCTTTGTGGGTGATGGAAGCAGTCTTGTAAATACATCTTCCTTCAATGGGAGGCCAGTTAAGGATCTGAGGGCTGGTTTAATGTGTTCAAACCATATAACACCTGTTATGAGCCTGGCCGCCATGGTAAGAACTGATCTGGGGGGGGGGGGGGGGGGGTTGGGCGATTTGGGGGGTGGGGGGTGAGGTGAATTTTCGGCGTCCCTATAAAGATGACATTCCCATAGTCCAGTTTAGAGAGGACTAGAGATTGTACTACCATCTTGAAATCATCGGGGGACAAAAAGATTAATTTGCAAAGTTGGACAGAGTGAGAGAGCAATTTAGTGCATCCAGGTTCTTGAGCCAGTCTGAGATTGGTAGGGGGTTACTTTTAGGGGAGAACAGTATTAGTTCAGTTTTGTTGGGGATTCAACTTTAAGTAGTTGGAATTGAACCAAGTTTGTATCTTGATTAGTGTGGTGTTGAGGCGTACAATGTCACTGGGTGATTTGATTTTGTAATAGAGTTGAGTGTCAGCATATCGGTGATATTTTGCCCCTGCTTGCTTCAGGATGATTGTAAGGAGTTCCATGAAGAGATTAAAAAGTGAAGAGGAGAGAATTGAGCCTTGAGGTACATCAAGAGTAACTAGTGTGGGTTTGGAGAGACAGGAGTTGATTTCAATTTGTTGCGATCGGTGTTGTAGATAAGATGTGAACCATTTTAAGACTGTGCCATTGATACCAGAGTGGATCTTAAGTGTCTCAAGCAATGCTGGGTGATTTACAGTATCAAAAGCTGCTGATAGGTCAAGTAGGATAAGTAGGCATGTGTCACCTTCGTCTAAGGGTCTGTGGATGTCATCTGAGATATTCAGCATGGCAGTTTATGTGCTACAGCCTTGCCTAAATCCTGATTGGAAGGTGCCATGGAGGATGAATTCACCTAGATGCTGGTTAAGTTGTTGTAGGACGCACTGCTCCATAGTTCTGCCTAGGAACGGGAGGTTGGAGATAGGTCTGAGGTTGTTGAGATTATTGGGGTTTGCCCCTAGTTTTTTTAATATGGGTGTGGTTTGTCCTAGTTGGAGGGAGTCAAGTACACAGCCTGAGGTGAGAGATGTAGTGATGATTTTTGTTCAGAACGGGGCAATGATGTGGTTGAAATTTTGTACTACTGTGGATGGGAGGGGATCTTTGGAGTGGGAAGTATGCTTTAAGTTCCCAATTATATTAAATATTTCATTTTTTGTCATCATGGGTTTGAAGTCATACCAATTGGCATACTATTTTAAGTTGAGTGAGATCATTGTGGTCATTAATTTTTGTGGGGGGCCATTTGGTAATTTAGTAAGTTCTAGTGGTGGGGCTACCGTGGAGGGAAGTGAGTCCGTGGGGAAGGTTAGGAGGGATGGCAGATTTGTGACTAGGATGAAGGATTGCTCAATTTTTGTGACTTCATCAGTAAAGAAGCTGGCAAATTCTTCGAAGTGTTCTTTTATGGCTGTAATTTCGTGTGGGGATGTGAGGGTGGTATATCGTTTAACAATGTTGAAGAGCTTCCTGGGACTATTCTTATCACAGTCAAGTTGGCTGCGAAAGAAAGAGGATTTTTCTCTAAAAATATGCTTCTTATATGAAAGCCATGCGAGTCTGAGTAGTGCTAGGTGCATTGTCGAGGGGTTTTGTCTCAATGTCCTTTCTGTCTGTCTGAGTTGTCTCCTCTCGTTGTTAAGATCGGAGATGAAACAAGATTTTGACTGGACTGATCTCAATTGTTTTAGTTTGAGCACTGTTACTTGGTCGAGAACTTCAGTCTTCAATGTATTATAGTAGGCAGTGAGGTCATCAACGGTATGAGGGAGAGGGTGACGCTACAGTTGGGCACGAATACTGGATTCCGGTTCAGTTATTGGGACTTGATTGATGTTGTTGGTCCAGTGCTTAGGTTTATCTGTTAAGGCTGGGTGGAATCTGAAGTGGGTATCAACATTAAACAATATGAGATGGTGGTGGGACCAGTCAATGAGTGAGATGGATCTAAGTTAGACCAGCTCATTTTTTGTGATGATCACATCTACAGTGGAGCCTTTAATATATGTTGGTTCATTGCAGAGTTATTTAAGGTCATTTATTACAAGTAAGTTTGTGTGTAGGAAAGTAGGACTGCTTCTTATGCTTACCCCCACTTTTTGCTTGATGTTTCACTGTTTTTGAGTAGTCTGACTGGGATCCTGCTAATCAGGACCCCAGTCTATCTGCTTTCTCCCTTAAATTGTCACGCATGTACTTTGGTACACTCCAGATTGGATACTGGGGTACCCTTACAAGTATATGGTACCCATGTACCCAGGGCATAGGTACCCCAGAGGCCTCCCATGGGCTGGAGCATGTATTATGCCACCCCTGAGATGCCATGCAAAATGGAACTACAGGTCAGCTACTGCAACCTGTGTAAGATGGTGCTTGCACCACTTACGATAGATATAGGTTCACTATATCTATAGGTCACTACACTTAAAATGTATAAGTCACCCCTATAGCAGGCCTTATCAATCCTGAAGGCAGGGTGCTGGGTTTTTAGTGAGAGGGTGCCCCTGCATGAGCAGAGCCCCTCTGCAGCCTTCGGGGACCATTTTTCCGGGTTGTCTGTGACTCAGCCGGACATATAGGTAGAGGTGCATTATAATCTTGCGGTAAATGCTATCTCGAAAATGGCTGCATAGAAACATATTGTGTTTGGTATCAAACACCTTGGAATCATACCTCCACACCGGTGTGGAGGTATGATTCCACCCTTCAGAAGAAAGCTTCGTGGGGTCACTGGTCTATCCGGTGCCAACCTTCTCGACCCGGACAGCACAAAATGGATGCTGCCGACCAGAGACACGTTTCTGCCCTCCTGCTGCTGAGCCAGGCTCGAGCAGGGGAAGGCAGCACAATAAGCATCGTGTTACAGGCAGGTGGGACCACCTCCCAGACTGGATTTAGTGTATTGAGGCTGGGTGGGTGCACTATGAGAGTGCCTGAAAGTCTGCACTTGGGGCACATTTGGTGTCTCTGTGCATAGTCCTGCTCAAACCAGTTCTGGGAGCCATTGGCTCCTGCTCTGGCGTGAAACTGGACAAAGGACATGGGTGTAACCACCCCTCTGTCCTGACCCTCCCCTAAGAGGGTCCCCCGAATCTGTCCAACCCCCTCCAGTGGGTACAAAAGGGCTTACCTGGCTGTAAGACTTTAGATTTTACGTGGACAAGATTCTACAAGACGAAACCACTGACCTTCGACCGTCTGGACACTGGACTTCGCTGGACTTTGACTGGGCCCGACTTCGTCTCCCTCTCCACCCAAAGCTTTGTCTGTGCCCTTGCTCCATATAGGCTCCGTGTAAGACCTGTGGTGCACTAAGGACAACTGAAGAATCTCCCTTGGAGTGAAGGAGTCACTCCCCTGCAACTGCAGGCACCTTAACGCAACTGCCTGGTCTGCTGCTCGTTAGCTCCTGCGGACTCCGAAGATTTTAGCAATCCAGGAGGTGGGTTTCGAAGGTCCCTGAGGTCGATCTGCCTCCTTAGCAAGTTTGAGGCCAGTATCCCTCGTGAGGGCTGCATAGCCTGAACTCCTGTGCACCACATCCATTTGCAGTTGCATATGCTTGTTGGCAATTCCCGAGTTTTTGCATTGGACTCCATGCAGTCCTGACACTGAGCAGTATTTGCAGCAAAGAACTCCGGCCTCCTCACACCAAGTGCTCCGTGGTCTGGTACTTAGGAATCTTGCTCGAAGTCCCTTTGCGACTCCTGGTCCTTTGGCCTGTGGGTCCCCCCTGAGGGTCATCTTAATTTCTGTTGGCGTCCCTGGTTACTCCAGATGTGCCCTGACTCTCCATTGCTTGGTGAGTCCCCTGGACCTTGCTGGTCCACACCGTAACCTGCTTGACCTTCCTGCATGGGTTGCTTTTGCCAAGGCTTGTTGGTGCTCCTGCCGGACACCGACCCCTCAGCACTCGACATCCTTTGTGGGACAGCTCACCTCCCGCTCCTGGTCATCCTCAATGTCTCCTAGTCCTCGTGGCTGCAGATTCAAGCATCCCTTCTTCGCACTTGAGGCACCCGACATCGGTGGGCATTCGTCTACCAAGCCCCTGGTCACTCTGAAGTGACCCAGACTCCATCCTCCGGACGCTCTTCACCTTCACAGCCCTCCATTGAGAACGGCGGCGGTTTCCAACACCACTCCAGAGCTATGCACCCGGCTCCTCTGGGATAGGTAACTCGAGTACTACGGTATCCACGGGTGGGGTGGCTCTCCAACCTCTTAAGTTCCAAAGGGTTTACTCGAAGTCCTCCTAGAAGGGTCCTTAAACTTTAAAACTGTAACCGCGACTTTCCCATAGAATTGTACGGAGCCCGGGGTCGTGTTAACACACTGCACCCGTCCTCCCTGGGGTCCCTATCTACTCACCTCGGGTGGTTCCTTGGGGTCCCAGTGATTCTACGTGTTCTAGACCTTGTCTTGACTCAAGTCTTGACTGTTCTAGCACTATTTTAGTATATGTTTTGGTCTCCCCCCTGGAGCCTACTGTGTATTGTGCTATTTACAACTTTTCTATTGATCTCGCATTGTGTGCTTTGTGTTCCATCCTCGTGCAGAGTGCGAGAAGTTGGCCTGGTATATGCTGACCACTAATTAAAGTGGGCACTTTGTACTAGTCCAAACAACCCTTATTGATGAATAGATCAAAGACAACCTTTATTGAAAGCTATCCTAGTGGTAGCTATGGAGAGCAGCCTTCAGGCTAAGTCTCGAAGGAATGTAAAGCAGCTTGTTTTACCAGATTATAACTTCCTGAATGACCAAATGAAAGGAGAACCACACAAGTTTTATTATAAAAAATATGTATTTATTACTAAACACTCTACTAACCTCTTTATGAGATTAGAGCACAAAGCACACAATATTAAATCACTAGAACAACAGTAAATAGCACAATACACAGCGGGCTCTAGGGGTGACCGAACCATATACTAAGAAAGTAGTATAACAACCACGACTTAACTAGACACAGTGCCTAAAGCACGTAGAATCGCTGGGACCCCAAGGAACCACCCAAAGTAGTGACACAGGGGACCCACGGAGGACGGGTGCAGTGTGTGAACACAGGCGCGAGCTCCGTACAATCCTATGGGAAAGTCGCGGTTGGAATTTTAAAGATTAAGGACACTTCGAAGAGGACTTTAAGCAAACCCTTTTAAACATAGAAGGTTCTACAGCCAGCACCCTTGAGAGTACCGAGGTAACTGTGTTACCTATCCCAGAGGAGCCAGGTGCATAGGGGTCAAGTGATGTCGGAAACCTTCGTTGTTTTCAATGGCCTGATGCGAAGAAGTGCTGCTGCCGGGAAGATGAAAAGTGTCCGGTGGGATCCAAGCCTGGATCCGAGGTGAGAAGAATCTGAAAGCAGAGGGGACAGAGTCTGGGTCACTTTACAGTGACCAGGGGCATGATAGACGAATTCCCACCGATGTCGGGTGATACCGGTGAGAAGATGCGATATTTGTCTCTGCAGCCACGGGGACCAGGAGACATAGACATTGACCAAAGTCTGGAGGTTAGCTGTCCCATGAAGGATGTCGAGTGCTGGGGGGTCAGTGTCCGGATTGAACACCAACAAGCCTTGGCAACTGCAACCCACGCGGGCAGAGTAAAGAAGCTTCGGTGAGGACCAGCAAGGTCCTGGGGACTCTCCAAGCTATGGAGAGTCAGGGCACATCTGGAGCAACCAGGAAAGCCCACTGAAAGTCAAAGTTACCTTCACAGGGACCCACAGGCCAACGGACCAGGGATCGCGAAGGGACCTCGAGCTGAATCACAAAATACCAGCCCACGGAACACTCGTGGAGTGTAGGCCAGAAATCTTCGGTGGGATTACTGCTCGGGGTCAGGGTCATGACTACAAGTAGCCCAAAGCACAGCCTCAGGGATCGCCAAAAAGCATATGCTGCTGCAAATGTACACGGTGCACAGGGGTTCGGGTTGCACAGTCCCCACGAGGGATATTGGTCTCAGAGTTGCTGAGAGGTCAGATCAACCTCAGGGACGCTCGGGAACCCACCTCCTGTGTTGCAGAAATCTTCAGAGTACTCAGGAGCTCGGGAGATGCAAACCGGTCAGATGCATTAAAGGTGCCTGCCTTGCAGGGGAGTAACTTCTTTACTCCAAGGGAGATTCTTCAGTCATCCAGCGTAGTGTTGATCGACGAAGTACTTGGTTTCTGTAGCAGAGTTTAGTCCAGGTAAAATCTAAAGTCCTGTAGTCAGAGGTTCCTATTTTATACCCAAGGAAGGGGTGGGACGAACTCTGGGGACCCACCTATGGGAGGGACAGGAAAGAGGGGTGGCTACACCCATGTCTTTTGTCCAGTTTCGCACCAGATTAGGAGCAAATGGCTCCTGCAACCGGTTTGAGCTGGACTATGCACAGGGACACCAAATGTGCCCCCAGTGCAGATTTTCTATCACTCTAGCAGTGCACCCACCCAACCCCAATACACTAAAGCCTGTCTGGGACGTGGTCACACCTCCCTGTGACAGGAAACCTATTGTCAGGCCTTCCTCTGTTCGAGTTTCATCCAGCAGCAGGAGGGCAGACTCGTGTCTGTGGCTGGCAGCATCCATTTTGTGATGCCCAGGTCGAGAAAGCTGGTACCGGGTGTACCGGTGTTCACATAAGTCCCTCTAGTAGGGTGGAATCATACCTCCCACACCAGATACTGGTGTGGAGGTAGGATTCCAAGGTGTTTGACACCAAACACAAGATGTTTCTAAGCAGCTGTTTTAAAGTAAGCATTTACCGCAAGGTTATAATGCACTTAAATATATATGGTTGGCTGCATCACAAACAACCTCGGAAAATAGGTTCTGAATGCTGCAGAGGGGCTCTGCTCATGCATGGGCACCATCTCACATAAAACCCAGCACCCTGCCTTCAGGATTGTCAAGGCCTGCCATGGGGTGACTGATAGGTATATATGTGCAGTGATTTAGAATAGATATAGTGAACCTATATCTAATGAATGGGTGCATGCACCATCTTACACAGGCTGCAGTCAGACCAAGTCGAAAAACCAGCAAAACACCAGGCGAAAAGTGGGGGTAACCATGCAATCAGATTCCACCTTCCTACATAGAGGATACTAGAGAGTGGTATATTAATAAATACATATTTTTTATATAACTACTGTGTGGTTCTCCTTTCATTTAGTCAATATAGGAGGTGATATTATGGTAAAACAAGCTGCTTTACATTCCTTCAAGATTTAGCCTGAAGGCTGCTCTCCACATTTACCACTAGGATAGCTTTCTAAAGGTTATCTTTGACCTCATACATCATAAGGGTCGTTTGGACTGGTGCAAGGTGCCCACTTTAATTAGTGTACAGCATATACCAGGCCAGCTTCTCACAGTGAGGTTACGGACTGTGGTGCCTTCTGAGTTGTTCCAGTGAATATTGAACTGGCGCAAGAACACATCCTTTATGTCAGTTAGGGAGAACCATGTTACTAGATCAGTTAACTTCTGTGAAGAGTGCGCGATCCCCAGGAGGGAGGTAGAAGGTATGTAGTTTGATAGGAGAGGGGCCTTTGACTATAACTTCAACAATGAGGTATTCAAAAGTCGAGTATTATGCGGTTTTAAGATGGAAAGATGTATTCCTTCTTTGTGAATGATAGCTATTCCACTATCTTTTCTTTTAGGTCTGTCATGTCTAATGATGGTGTATTCAGGTGGTCTAAGCAGGTCTAGTATAGGGGTAGAGTGGCCATTAAGCCAGGATTCGATGAGGAAAGCAATATCTATTTATTCACCAAGTATAGCTTTAGCAATATTTGTAGAGCGTTAAGCTGCTGATCCACAGTTGAAAAGCATGCAGGAGTGTGAGAGCTGGATAACTTGGCCTGGCTTGAGAGGTCCTGTCTTAGATGCAATATGTCATTAGCTAGGGAATCGAGTTTTGCTCCATTCAGTTCAGGAGCTGGGTAAGTGTGTCATTGAGAGCGGAAGGGTACGTGGCAAGTCCTGAGTATAAGGGAGGAGAGTGTGCTACGCTATGGAGGTGGTCAGTGTCATTGGGACTGAAAGTGTAGACGGTCTGTGTGAATTGAGGAGGGTCTCCATTGGTAGTGAGGGGTGTGTCCGCTGAGAGTTCAGTAGCCGACAGTCTGTAGTCAGGGCCCACGTCATCTGGCTTGGGGTGTGCATTATCGAGTTTTGTTACCATGCGTCAGCTGGTTAGGGTGGAAGCAAGTGAAGCCATTGTAGTGGGTATTTGTTGGCAGTATGTGTTAATGGGGAGGCAAGGTTGCTAAGAGTATCAGAGGGTTTCATAGAGTTGCATAGCGAATCAGTGGGGAAAAGAAGGCTGGCCGTTTCTGGGTTGATGGTCCAGGGTAAGGGGAGAGAGGAGTTTGAGGCCCATGGCCCTGTTGTTTTAGTGAGTTGAAAAGTGATGGGAAGTGTTGATCAAAGATGGTGAGGTGAGGGTCTGCAGCTTGTATAAGTATGTTCCCTGTCCTGAAAATGGAAATAGCGATTTCTCCTCTAAAGGTTGGTGAGGAGGACGTGGTGAGTTTTGTTCCATAGGGTATTTTGATTGCCTTAGTGTTAGAACTGGGGTCTCTAGTTGGCAGAGGTCGGTACCTTTGACCAAATAGGTACCCTTGCTTCTAAGTCAGGGAAAGGGGATTACACTACTGGATAACCCTGCTCACCCCCTTGGTAACTTGGCACGAGCAGACAGGCTTATCTCAGAGGCAGTGTGTTAAGCATTTGTGAACACATACAGTAATACAGTGAAAACACTACAGATGGACACCACACAGGTTTTATATAAATAAGTATTCTTTATATAGACTTAACACAAGACCACAAACGACAAAAATCCACAATATTGACCTAAAGATGGTAGAATTAGCTTAGTTCAAGTTGTTGGTAAATGCGACACAGTTCTCACAAAAGTACCTGGATGCGTAACGCAAAATAAACAAAAGGCTCGCAGCGTTGGAGATGCGTCGGTTCCTTGCTTCGGGAGAGACGATGCGTCGCGCCTCAATGCTTGAGCAGAGTAGGGGATGCGTCTTGATCCTTACCGGAGGGAGGTGGCGCGTAGATTCTCATGCTGCTGCCCGGTTGCGATGCGGCAAGATAGCGCCTCGATGCAATGCGACAATCCGGTGCGATGCGATAAGATGGCGCCACTGATGCGACGATGTGAAGACGATGCGTCCACGCCCTGGCAGCCTTGCGGCGACTCTGTACTTTCGAGCCGCGACAGGCCCTGCGACACGCATCTTTAATGATGCGACGGCGACCCTCACGGTTGCAACGCGCTTCTCCTGTGATGCGACAGCAGACAGCAGCAATGAAGGCACGCTTCTGGGAGATGCGGCGGCGGCACGCTTCTCCGGCGATGCGATGGCTACAGCGGCGACACGCTTCTTTTCGTTGCGTCGCGCTTCCAGCTTCCAGCGACACGCAGGCTTCTGCTGATAGAATTCCCAGCAAGGAAATTCAGAGGGGAGCTAGTGGTGAAGTCTGTTGTCCCTGAGACTTCAGCAGGAGGCAAGCACAAGTTCAAGCCCTTGGAGAAATATTCTGCAAGATGATGAAGTGCACACAAAAGTTCCTGCTCCTCTCCTTGGCACTGAAGACACCACTGTAGGCCAACACAGCACACTGGAAGGGGGGGGCAGTCCACTCCTACAGCTTCCTTTGGTTCTTCTCCTTGGCAGAGGTTTCTTGTTGTTGTTCCAGAAGTGATCTAAAGTCTTGGGGTCTGGGTCCCCATATTTATACTACTTTTCTCTTTGTTCTCTGAAGGCAGAGAGGCCTTTGCCTAGTCCAGACCAGTTCTGGTCAGTCCTGGAGCACTTTGTTTACCTGACTCCTTATTTCCTTTCAGAGTGCAGGGCAGAGACATCAGACACACCACAGGAGGTGGAGCCATCATTGTGGAGGGAAGGCACAGCACTATTCAGGTCCCAGGTGCAACTCCTCCCACCCATCTGCATGCAGATCTTCCCATTCAGCCCTGTGCTGACTCACCCTCCCCTCTGGAATCCCCAGCCCCTGTCACTCACAGAACCCAACCTAGCAGAGGCAGGCTTGGACAGTTAAGCAAGAAAATACCTACTTCCTAAAAGTGGTATTTTCAAACACAGAATGTTAAAACCAACTTTACTAAAAGATGCATTTTATCATTCTGAGTTCAGGCATACTAAATTCGAATTTCTACCATGTTCCCTGGGTCAGTTAGGATTATAAGATGTAATAATCAAACTGCCCATTCTGGCCTATGGGGAACAGGTAGCCTTGCAATAGTGAAAAACGAAAATGGCTGTAATTCACTATTAGGACATGCCACACACACCAGGGCATGCCCTACCTTATACTTACAATGCACCCTGCCATTGGGCCTACCATAGGGGTGTCTGATATGAAGATAAGGGAAGGTTTAGGGACTGGCAAGTGGGTGCACTTGGCCAGTCAGCATGGCAGTACCAGACTGCACATAGGCCCTGCAATGGCAGACCTGAAACACACTTTACAAGCTGCTTCTGTGGGTGGCACAACCAGTGCTGCAATCCCACCAGCAGCATTTGATTTACAAGCCGTGTGCACACATGGTGCACTGTACTAGAGTCTGACAAGTAAATCAAATAACCCAATCATGGAGTCACTAATCAATACATCAATTTAACATGGGGAGCACTTGCACTGTGCACTGAATAGCAGTGGCACAGTGCCCAAAGCATCTAAACCAGCAATACATATATAAAAAGAGGAGGCAATCAGAAAAAATGGAAGGGAGACTCACGCCAATGGTACCAGGTCTAACACTTAGTAACTTGTAGGTGGAGAAGGAAGATGTTTTTCCACTTTGCAGGGCCATTGGAATAGAAGACAAAATCGGTTTTCTTGTTGCCATTGGTAACACTGTGGTAGGTATCCACTATTAGTGTTTCCGGGTGCTGTTTCAGTAGTCTGTGTTTGAATTTTTGTTTGCATTATTGGAGACATTTTTAGTATACCTGATGCTTCATGAGTTAAGGCCAGATCACATGAGTGCAGTGTCGAGGGGTTTGTGGAGGAACATTGTTCGAGACATTTAAAGTCTGGTAATAGTTGAACAGCAAGATAAGGGGAAGTAAGAGAGTGCTGAAACTTGAAATCTTAGAAGGAGTGACGCTGTACAGTGAGCAGTACGTTTGGCAAATTTGAAGCGTATGGGAGCTTGAATTGTGAAAGTTGCATATTTGCCAGTTGACTGGGAGTAAAGTAGTTATTAAGGTATACAATATGCACTTCTAAATCATACTCAAAACATCAGATATGTAAGGATATGCTCAAAATATTAGCTAACTAAGGGTGAAAAACGAATAGGATGGGCAAATAGTAAATGAGCAAGAAAAACGATGGATTTAGGCCCAGATCTCTGTACTGGGGTGAATGTATGACATTGTTCTGCATTCTGTCCATCAATTGTTGTTTTTGCATTTGTCATCCTGAGTGGGAAGGGTATGCTCAGACGTGAGTCCCTTGCTCTCCATGCCACTGGAATCAAGCTATCCTGGCTGACGAGGGCTGAAAGCCCGAAACCGGTCCTAGGATGCTTGTTTCCAGTCCAGGGAGGACCTGGCTTGGCAGTTCGGGCTGGACTGTTCCCATGGGGCACAGGGTCAAGACTGATTTGCATATGGCTGGGTTCAAACTGGAATGGCATGGTGAGCAAAAAAACGATGGATTTAGGCCTAGATCTCTGTACTGGGGTGAATGTATGACATTGTTCTGCATTCTGTCCATCAATTGTTGTTTTTGCGCAAGCCCACCAACAGCATTTGATTTACAAGCCATGGGCACACATGTCGCACTGTACTAGGGTCTGACAAGTAAATCAAATAACCCAATCATGGAGTCACTAATCAATACATCAATTTAACATGGGGAGCACTTGCACTGTCGCTGCCGCCGCCGCTCCTGGGCCTCTCACGCTGTGTGTCTCCCCTGCCGCCGCTACTCCATCTTCGCGGCCGTGAGTAGGGGGAGACTACAGCTCCCAGGCTTCATAGCGGCCGCCGACGCCACCCACGCTCCCGGAGGCGCACAAAAGATCGCGGCTCCCTCGGGGGAGCGGGAACCTGCATCAGAGGCTGAAAGCTCGCTTTACCTGCTGGGGGACTTCGTTGCTGCCCTGTCCTGCCTGCGCTGCCGCCGCCGCTCCTGGGCCTCTCACGCTGTGTGTCTCCCCTGCCGCCGCTACTCCATCCCCGCGGCCGTGAGCAGGGGGAGACTACAGCTCCCAGGCTTCATAGCGGCCGCCGACGCCACCTACGCGCCCGGAGGCGCACAAAAGATCGCGGCTCCCTCGGGGGAGCGGGAACCTGCATCAGAGGCTGAAAGCTCGCTTTACCTGCTGGGGGACTTTGTTGCTGCCCTGTCCTGCCTGCGCTGCCGCGGCCGCTCCTGGGCCTCTCACGCTGTGTGTCTCCCCTGCCGCCGCTACTCCATCTCCGCGGCCGTGAGCAGGGGGAGACTACAGCTCCCAGGCTTCATAGTGGCCGCCGACGCCCCCCACGCGCCCGGAGGCACACAAAAGATCGCGGCTCCCTCGGGGGAGCGGGAACCTGCATCAGAGGCTGAAAGCTAGCTTTAGCTGCTGGGGGACTTCGTTGCTGCACTGTCCTGCCTGCGCTGCCGCTCCTGGGCCTCTCACGCTGTGTGTCTCCCCTGCCGCCGCTACTCCATCTCCGCGGCCGTGAGCAGGGGGAGACTACAGCTCCCAGGCTTCATAGCGGCCGCCGACGCCACCCACGCGCCCGGAGGCGCACAAAAGAACGCGGCTCGCGTCGCGGGACGTGCGTGGGCGGCGCCGGGCTAAGCCCGGGCAAAGGGCGGGCCCTCTGAGGCCGTCAGAGGCACAAGGAGGCCGGGCCACGTTATTAGGCGTAAGGTTTTCGCTCCTGTTACCCGTTTGCTGGACTTGGCGAGTTTATCGTCTCATAGAGTATGAGTGACGATATATAGGACAAGGAGCTGTTTTATTCCCTTTTTGATTTATTTTGTCTTCATTTGTTCGTGTAGGCGCCTTTATAGTTTGGTATTTTTAATATTAAATATTAAACATCCCGTGGTATCTTTGAAAATGTCGAAATCCACAATAGGCAAAACACCTCCCGCCGCTGCAACACTAGATAATTATCTGGTGAAAGTTGTTACTAAAATAAATAGTGAAAGACGTAAATCACTGGGCCAGGGTTCTACTTCTCCCTTACTGACCAGCACGCCCACTGCATTATTTCCCCCCGTTCAGGGTGTTAGCTGCAGTATTGTACAACACGATCTGGTAAACTCGCCAGATCTAGTTCTCCTATCACCTGAAACAGCGCAGATTCAGGATAACAGGGCCGACCCAAAATACATCAATGAGGCTCGACTAGAGGGGTCCTTGGCCCTGGCAACTCAGAGAGTGTTGAGACCTCATAAGCATACACAAACTAAACGGGGGGTGGCCGAAATAGTAACAAAAAAACAGGTCCTCCGCCTACTAATGGGGATAATTTAAAGGAGGTTCTGCCAAACAATGCCACAATCAAAATAGATCCAGAACAAATAGATTGCCTGATTGGCATTTTGGAGGCCAAAATTACCAAGATAGTTGAACCCTTAGTGGCCAAAATTGATGTGTTATCTGCGGAAATTGAAAGATTACGAAACCTTCTGGGTCCCGGTAGTGACATAACTGCAAGTGTTAGCACTGTCGTAAGGGGCCCGAGGGGTAAAAACTAGCAATATAAGCCCCTTAAGGAAGGACCCAGTTTAGTAGAACCTGCAGATGCTGTGCCCCTGACAACTGTGAATAAAACTCCATCTTTAGAAACACGCCCAGGGAGTAAGAGGGAAATAAGGTCTAGTCGCACGGTTAGTGCACAACCAGACTTACCTCCTGAGTGTGCCCCATTTGTGGCAGTGTTGACTAATGTTCCACCTCTATTAGAGGGTGGTTTGCTAAACAAGCCAGAATCCCACGAATCTCTAAAGAACAAAACTGTTTCGTGGTTAAATAAAGAGTGTGGGTTCCCAGTAGAGTTATCACGTCAGATATTAACCACCAGGAGAGTCTCATGGATAGGGCGATCACATAAGAATATTAAGGGGGACTGCGTCATCATAAATTTTAGTAACCCATTTCTAGTTAATAATGCCCTGTTAAGAGCGTCCTCGCTGCCATATACTGATCAGGGTATCCCACTTCGCCCACTGGGATATTTCTATAGACATCTCACAAAGCAGCCCATAAACGACTTACGCAGGGGCAGAGAAATTGGTTCTGAAGGGTGTATTGCCCACGGGGTTGCCACATTCAATCGTTATCAACCATTGAATGACTTAGATTCAAACGATTGACTTGAATATGGCCGGGACCATTTTACACCTGCCACAGAAGCTCCCACATGGACTATGGAGGAGGAACACGGGTCAAATGAAAACTCAGTGTGCCCTAGGGAGGGTGGTACCCTAAATGTTACGAATACAGAGGGGGATGCCCATGGCGGCATCACTGATGGTTTGGTGGGAGTGTCGGCCCTACGTCTAGGTACGAGGGTCCTCAGTTGGTACATCGCTGGGCTGAATAGTAAAGCAAATGATCCACAGTGGAGGAACTGTTTAACAGACTGTGAAATCATTGGGTTACAAGAGACCTGGGACACGGAAAACACCTTTTTGTTGGATGGGTATGCATGCGGCTTTTTGGTCGGCTGCAGTTGTCTCATCTAGGGGGAGGGCAAAGGGCGGTCTCTTAACCCTTATTTCATTAAAACTTGAAGGGATCTATACTAAAGTGGAGACAGGTTCGCCATATTGCCTTGCAGTGGAAATTCAAACTAACTCAATCGGGAATTGGCTTATTGTCAATTTTTATAATTCTTTTGTTAAGAGTACGCCTAACGAACATTTAGTCAGTCTATATGATTTTTTGGAAATGTAGAATGTTAACAGTACGAACCATTATTTGGTTATTTTGCTTGGTGATTTTAATGTTCATTGCTGCTTAGGTAATTGTTTTGTTTGGGACAGTTTAGGCCCACCAAACCAAGATAATATTCATTTTGAACACACCCCGCAGGGTTTGTATTTAGAAGATCTGATCGTTGGCAATGATTTGATCTACCCCACCAAATATACAGGAGATATCCCAACCTATAAAGGAAGCGGTCTGGGGTCCACTATTGATTATATTTTTGTGAGTGTAAACTTAGTAAGGAGGGTGAGCCAGTATAATGTTAGCTGGACTACTTATGGTGATCACAATCCTGTTCAGGTGACTTTGTCAGATGATTTAAGGAAAAAAGAAATTGACATCCTGACTGCTGGAACCCTTGATATAAGGCCCACCGATCAAATGCGTCGCTTGAAATGGTGCCGTGTGGTACCGAAGGACTTTAAGGAAAACCTGATGGGAAAGGTTGGGGATGATATGTCCACTTGTTTGAAAGATGGCATCACAGGGGATGAGGTCTTAGTAGCCTACGGCAGAATCTGCACCCAGGTCG
This sequence comes from Triturus cristatus, assembly GCF_964204655.1. Classification (NCBI taxonomy): domain Eukaryota; kingdom Metazoa; phylum Chordata; class Amphibia; order Caudata; family Salamandridae; genus Triturus; species Triturus cristatus. The sequence continues at coordinate 498,849,285 of NC_140588.1, forward strand.
ATAGTGACCTTAAAAAAGTATGGAAGGGGCAACCCAGAAACGGGGAAAAATGGTTTGATCATAATTGCTCAATAGCCCAACGGAAGTTGATGGTAGCGCTGAAAGCCGTGCCGCCTGACAAAGCGGAAATTGCTGCCCTCAGGAATGTTTACAAAAAGGCACAATGTAAGCGTAAAAATGAAATTAGGGAGGAAGCGTGGAATGAGCTTTTATCAATAGATGTAATCAAGAACAGTGCTAAATTCTGGACTGTGGTTAATAAGCCCTTTTTCCAGGATAAAAGTAATAGTGAGCTTGACTGTGGTATCCAGGAAAAAAAATGGCACAGTCATTTTAAACAGGTGTATGATGGAAACGGGATGTTGGAAGGCCTAATTTTAAATATGGAGAAATATTCTCTGACCTTCACAGAACTAGAAGTCACACATGCCATTATGCAAATGACAAGTAATAAGGCTCCGGGACCCGATGGAGTCCCGGCAGACCTTTTTAAGTCAGACGTAAAAACCTGGTCTAAGATCTTATGCAATGTCTTTGTTAATGCCTGTCATTTGGGTCTGCCCTCTACTTGGGCGCGATCGGTTATTATAACCATATACAAAAAGGGCGATAGAGGTGACCCGAGTTGCTACCGCCCGATATCCCTAATAGATTCTTCTGTGAAAGTACTGGGTAGGGTGGTCCTTGGCCAACTGATTGGCTGGCTAGAGGAATCTGGAACACTCTCTATGGCCCAGTACGGCTTCAGAAAAGGGATGGGTACTATAGATCAATGCCTGAACTTGCAACTACTAATAGGTCAATATACGGTGGCTAAGAATGGAGCATTATTGGTAGCCTTTATGGACCTGTCCTCGGCCTTTGACCGTGTAAACAGGTCAAAACTGTGGTCCTTGCTCCTATCCTATGGAGTAGACAAAAACATTGTCTACTTCTTAGCTGACCTGCATAGGGATTTATCTGCTACGGTTAGGTACGATCAACAGGGCAATTGTACGGAAGATATACCCATATCAAATGGAGTTAGACAGGGGTGCATTCTGGCACCCCTGCTTTTCACACTATACATAAATAATCTAGACAATGCCCTAATTGCTTCATGTAAAGATATTCCGCGTGCAGGGAAATGTCTGATTCCCGCACTTTTATATGCGGACGACGCCGCCTTACTTGCAAGAACGGCAGTGGGTCTTCAATTATTGTTAGACTCCTTTGCGGGTTTTATGAAGGCATTGGATCTAAGCGTCAATTTTTCAAAATCGCATGTAATGGCCATTGGACAAAAATCTTTAAAGGCTAAAACCTTTAACTGTGAGGGGCATATACTAACTAGGGTGTTGTCATTCCCATACCTGGGCGTACTTTTTGACGACCAAGGATCCTGGGTAACCCAAATTACAGCGAAAAAAATCGTATTAACCAGAGCGACTCTGGCCGTATTGGGGTTTGCTAGAAAGCTAGGAGCCAGGCCAATGAAGGCCCTTATCCAAATATACAGAGCCAAGTGTATCTCTCTAGCTATGTATGGGGCCGAGTTATGGGGCATAAAGAATGTAAAGAACATACAGATTGTTGAAGATAGGTTTTTAAAAAAACCTCCTATCTGTCCCGAAAACAACTGCCAATTACAATACCCATCAGGAGCTTGGAATTGGCTTTGTGGAAGATTCTATTGCTGTGGCACCATTACTGAAATGGATAGGCATATGGTTAAATCCTGACCTACTGCTTAACAGTATCATCATGAAAGATTGTATGTCACTTGACCATGGGCTGTGTATACCCTGGCTTAAATACATCCAGAGACTGGCAATAAAGTTGGGCCGCCCAGAATTATATCAATCACCAGAAGCTCTAGTGAAGGGAGATATAAAATGGTGCAAGGAAATGTATTTGCGTATAGCCACCATGGATAGGGAAGAGAGTGAGTTGTTAAAGGTAACTGTAAGGGCTCACCAGCTATGTAAAACAACACCATCCATGGAACCATATTTAGGATACGTTACAAATAATAACCATCGTTTTTTATTGACTAGATTTAGACTTAACCAATTGCATCTACTTATTGGAGAACAGAAAGGATGGAAAAGGGTAGAGGATCTTGGCCCTTGTACCTGTGATAATTTCTCACAATAAGATATCACACATTTCCTTTTTTTCTGTGAACACTTCATTGACATCAGGAAACGTTTTTTACTCCCTATCTTAAAAAACAAAGGCTTTGTGCAGGTGAGACCTGCCCTTCTCTACCTCCAAATGCTAACTGACGTTTGGGAAACTTTTAACATTGCTAATTTTTTATCAGCAGCTATTAGATTTTTGAGGAAATGAATGTAAAATTATATTATGTATATCCTCTTTTTATTGTTTTTAAAATGGAATTGTTTTTAATTGTCCTATTGAATGTTTTTATAGGTTTTTTAGGAGCTATTGATTGTTCAAAATGAATTACGTACCTTCCACTGCTTTTATAAATTATGTTTTGTAGTATGCTTTTATGGTTTGCACTTAAACCGAATAAAGATTTTTGACTGACTGACAACTTTACTAAAAGATGTATTTTATCATTCTGAGTTCAGGCATACAAAATTCGAATTTCCACCATGTTCCCTGAGTCAGTTAGGATTATAAGATGTAATATTCAAACTGCCCATTCTGGCCTATGGGGAACAGGTAGCCTTGCAATAGTGAAAAACGAAAATGGCTGTAATTCACTATTAGGAGATGCCACACACACCAGGGCATTTCCTACCTTATACTTACAGTGCACCCTGCCCTTGGGCCTACCATAGGGGTGTCTGATATGAAGATATGGGAAGGTTTAAGGACTGGCAAGTGGGTGCACTTGGCCAGTCAGCATGGCAGTACCAGACTGCACATAGGCCCTGCAATGGCAGACCTGAAACACACTTTACAAGCTGCTTCTGTGGGTGGCACAACCAGTGCTGCAATCCCACCAGCAGCATTTGATTTACAAGCCGTGGGCACACATGGTGCACTGTACTAGGGTCTGACAAGTAAATCAAATAACCCAATCATGGAGTCACTAATCAATACATCAATTTAACATGGGGAGCACTTGCACTGTGCACTGAATAGCAGTGGCACAGTGCCCAAAGCATCTAAACCAGCAATACATATATAAAAAGAGGAGGCAATCAGAAAAAATGGAAGGGAGACTCACGCCAATGGTACCAGGTCTAACACTTAGTAACTTGTAGGTGGAGAAGGAAGATGTTTTTCCACTTTGCAGGGCCATTGGAATAGAAGACAAAATCGGTTTTCTTGTTGCCATTGGTAACACTGTGGTAGGTATCCACTATTAGTGTTTCCGGGTGCTGTTTCAGTAGTCTGTGTTTGAATTTTTGTTTGCATTATTGGAGACATTTTTAGTATACCTGATGCTTCATGAGTTAAGGCCAGATCACATGAGTGCAGTGTCGAGGGGTTTGTGGAGGAACATTGTTCGAGACATTTAAAGTCTGGTAATAGTTGAACAGCAAGATAAGGGGAAGTAAGAGAGTGCTGAAACTTGAAATCTTAGAAGGAGTGACGCTGTACAGTGAGCAGTTCGTTTGGCAAATTTGAAGCGTATGGGAGCTTGAATTGTGAAAGTTGCATATTTGCCAGTTGACTGGGAGTAAAGTAGTTATTAAGGTATACAATATGCACTTCTAAATCATACTCAAAACATCAGATATGTAAGGATATGCTCAAAATATTAGCTAACTAAGGGTGAAAAACGAATAGGATGGGCAAATAGTAAATGAGCAAGAAAATCATGTGCGACATTGTTCCTAGTTATGTTATAGAGGTATACAATATGCACTTCTAAACAAAAAAACTCAAAACATCAGATAAGTAAGGCAAATACACAAAAACTGCAGATAAATAAGGATAAAAAGCAAATAAGATGAACAATTGTAAATAAGGGTAAAAATAATGTGGGACGTTGTTCATAGTTAAGGCCACTAGGTGGGGCTCCAGGCTAGGTAAGGATCAAAGACCAAATGAAGAGGTCTTGGCTGAGGTAGTCTTTTGGTTGTAAGGTTGCAGGGAGGAAGGGAAGATGGCTGCCATGGGGGAGAAAGCACAGAGGGGCAGCATAAAAAAATGGGGGTGAGAGTGAGGGAGGGACAACAATTCCAAAATGCAACCATCCAAGCGCTGCACTCATTCAGGACTCCACCTGTCCTCCAGGTTGTCACCACACGTCAAAACTTTTCTCATGGCAGAGGGAGAGTGGCAAAGCATTCAGTCCTCGCCCGGTATAGCTCGCAGCTCCCTAGGGGCCCTCACCTCAATGTAGACTCCAGGTGCGGGCCACCGCGCCAGCAGTGCCCAAATCTCAAAATGGCCACCGCTGCCCCCATCCCCGAGCACCGGGCTTGATGAGGAGTTGCAGGCAGGACTGCCCTCCGTTTAGGGTCGTTTGGCCCTAGCCGACATTCTCTTCAACACCCTGGCGACTGGTTGACTCCTCTGCCTCTGCCTCTCTCATCTCCCAGGCAGCCGATGGGTACAAAATGACCTCCGAAGCCTTCCTGAGCCTAGGTCCAGCCAAGACCCCACACACAGGGCCGCCCGCAGTCCGAGATCCACAGAGCCCAGCCGCTTCCCTCATCAGGCCTCCAGCAGCTGGCAGCTTACCTGCTTCCCTCTTCGCCGCTGCACCAATCACTCAGGTAGAGGCCCCGCACCCAATTCACACTGCGGTATCAGCTCATCCGTCAGTTCGTTATCAGAGTGCCTCGTTGTACAATCCTGCATCGGGTACAATGGCAGACAGAGAGATGGCAGCAGGGCGTGCCCTGCCCTTCACTGCAGACACAGCCAGGAGACCTGCACATCGGCAGCCGGCACCATCGGCTAATATAGATAGATATAGGACTGGGCAATGGAGCATCTGCAGCATCTGGAGCCCCAATTTCAATCTGCATCAGCAGCCAAACAGCCGGTCCAACATTCCAGCAGCCGGCAGTAACACTTGCCAAGTTATAGGTCCTGGACACAGGGACCTCGATAGCATCTGGAGCCTAGTCAGCACTGCGGCTGCGACTCAAACCGCCAGTCAGGTACTCTGGCACTTGGCCTCTCCAGCCGACGGGAGTCACAAGCATTGTGGACGCTCACCTGGCTCCTGCTGTCGTTGCCAGCAGGGCCGGACTGGCCATAGTGGGCACCGGGCATTTCCCTGGTAGGCCGCTAGGGTGGGGGCCGGTTTTGGGCCCCTGGGGTCCGTTTTTGTTACCGGGGGTTGACAATATCAGCCCCCTGTAACAAAATCGGCCAAAACCAGCCCTCGCACACTGCTCCGCTGCACTCCCCCTCGCCCCATGAGGGGCCGGCTGAGCAGTTTGCCAGGGCCGATTTCTGTTCCCAGTCCGGCCCTGGTTGCCAGCCCCACTATCACTGGGAGCGTGGACTGTAGGGAAAATGGTCTACTGGGATGAGTCGGAGGCCCGCTACCAATAGCAGTCTGCGGCCTTCCACACCGTATCCTTGTCCGGAAAAGTAATCAGCTGGACTCTCAGAACTGCATCATCAGCGTGCAGCGCTTTTCACTCCGGTAGGTTTGCGCCTTAACATCAGTTATTCAGTTCTCTCACCCTCAATTTCAATCAGTGTCAATTCAGAACACAGAATCGCACTACATTCGTTACTTGAAGCCAAATAAGGGTAGTGGATGGCTGGACTAAACTGGGGATTTACAAGCAATGCTCATCCCAATCCTGGAGCTTCCTAGGAGAGCTCCTCTCCATCGGTCATCTTGCATCCATGAACCAAAGATTAAACCTTAAACTTATTAGAAAAAAGGTAGTCAACTTGTGTTTCTTTGAAGTTGACGGTGATCTGACCAACGGTGAGTGGTGTCTTTTGTATGTTGGTTTGGTCAATGGGATAAGTCTTCTCTTTCATGTCGAACGTGTTTGTACTGATGGTGAGCCAAGTACTTTTGACCGGTCTGAGTGTTGACGATGTGTGGGCGTCAATCCCTCTCTGGACGGTGAGCAGGTCGGCACTGACGATCTCGACCTTGGTCTTCGGTTAAGCCAAAAATTAAGTAGCTTCTCTCTATAACTCCTCTCACTTGACCTATGTTCTTTAACAGTAGGTGGTAGAGGGAGGGGGGCAGGTTAAGATACTGATCTTTCAAGTCTTCTAATCTTGGGGCGTGGCTTGGAAGCCAAAGAAGATGGCCGCCGGATCGCGGAGCTCCTTACTGACGTGAGGACCGGACCTTCCACCAGGCTTCTTTTCTCTATCTTTGGGACGATGCTGACGCTGGCAAGAGGATATGAAACATAGCGCTTTCATTTGAGCCCATTTTCGACCTTCAGGGTGAGCTGTTTCACTCTCTTTCAGCGCATTTTCGTTCGCGCTCGTTTCTGTGGCCGCCATTTTGTTTTTTTTTTACCTCAGCGCAGAATGCTATCTCCTCAGTTTTGGCTTGAAGTCATGACTTTTTTGCTTTCTACCTATGCAAGGTCGCTCTTGTTGTTTTTCTGAAGACTTGTTGTTTATAAAGAACCTGTGCAGCATATTTTTCTAAATGCTTTTTGCCTCATCTCTTTCCTTTTTTCACTGACTTTCGTCATTTGTGGCTGGACTTCTGCGTTTAATCATTTGCGTATCCACGTTCCTCCACACGTTTTATATCTTATTGTGTGGTTTACTATGGCAAAAGCCCGTGCACTCCGTACTGGCTCTACTCTGGGTGACAGCACCACGATGAGTGATCCTAACCCTTTCAGTGTATTACAAGACAATACGGAAGACCCTGAAACTACGCACCTCAATGCCAATACTACTCAGTCTAATTTACCTCGTGGTAATCCTAAACAGTTACCTAAAAATTCATCTACCACTTCTACAAAACGCGTCAAAAAAGACCCGCCGTCTCCAACAGGCTCTACAACGACGTTATCCATGGAACTTCTTCTTCAAGAAATTCGCGCACTTAAACCTCATATGGAAGAGACCAACATTCGTCTCCAGAATCTTGAAGATAAATGGTTTCAAATGGAGCAACAGTCCTCACTGCTTTCTCAACGCGTTGATTCCATTCAGTCTGTCACGTCTCAAATACCTCCATTACAGTTAGAGGTCGCTCATCTCAAGTCTCAGATTGAGAATTTGGAAAATCGAAATAGGCGCAACAATCTGCGCATCTATGGCCTTGTGGAAGGAATTGAGGGCTCCGATGCGCCTTCTTTCTTTCAGTCATTTCTACCAACCCTGCTGGACATTCCTGAATCTCCAAAACTGAACATTCAAAGAGCTCATCGACTAGGCCAAAACTCTAAGTTTGCTTCCTCTACTTCCAAGCCTCGTGGTGTCATTCTTTATTTTTTAGAATACACAGACTTACTTAAAGTTCTCCATGCAGCCAAAAGTAAAGGGAGAGTGTCTTGGCAAGGTAATAATTTATTTTTTGCTCAGGATTATGCGAAAGCAACTGCTGACCGACGGAAACAATTTTTGGATATGAGGCCTGCTCTAAAGAATCTCAATGCTCGTTATGGCTTGTTTCATCCTTGTCTTATGAAAGTCACCCTTAACAACAAAACTACGACTTATGAAGACCCAGCACGCCTACAAGCCTTTCTTGACTCTTGTATTGAAGACAGCATGGAAATTCCTCGTACTTCGAAGACCTGAGGATACTTAAGACTTATAACCTATATCTTATAGCTAAACGAATGATTTATCTATTCTAAATGTTGTTGGTTTATATTTAATTTTGTTCTTCTGTTTTTCGTCATGGTATGTGATCATAAGTTTCGTATATCCTTTGTAATTGGTCTTCCTTTCCCCTTTTCTTTATTTTAGAAACAGCAATATATCGTCGTCCTTCCGTGATCATATCTCCACTGCCTGGATGGTGTCTTCGTTTTCCGTTTTGTATCGGAGTACCCCGCGTTTGGTGTGCTGTTTTCCTCATGGGCTTCCATCATCCCCATTTGTCCATGTCTTTTTGTGGTATGTCCTTTATTTATTCTCTCATCTTGTTCTTCTCTATTTCTATCCTCCTTGTCTTTCCCCCTTTCTCTATTGTTTTTGCCCTCGCTTCCCTATCCTATTTCCTATGTTGGGCTTTCTGTTATTTCTCTCATATCTTGTACTTCTTACCTCAGTCCTGCCTCTTCTTCCTCTTTCTTTTTTCTACTTCAATTCTTGTAATAATTTATAACTTCTTTTCTTGTTCTTCCTTTCCTCATTATGCTCTATTTCCTAGCTTCTCAGTTTCTGTCTTATACCTTTACCTCTCTCTTTGGTGTTATATTTCCTCTTTAATTTGTTTAAGTATGTCTATCTTTTCTCAAAGATTTTTTATGATACTTCCTTCTGGTACTAATTTAACGTGCACTGTACAGTTAGTAAACATTACATATGACTGTTTCTACGATAGTTGAAGAGTTAGTATTTATATTTAGATGACTTTAAATATTGTATCGTGGAATGTCAAAGGCTTGGGTTCTCCCATTAAACGCCAAAGGGTTTTATCTCATATTGCTAATTTAAAAGGAGATATTGCGTTATTGCAGGAAACTCATGTAACTGAATGTGAATTAACTAAATTGCGTCGTCAATGGGTAGGCCATGTCTATGCTTCGCCTGGTTCAGGAAAACGAAATGGTGTGACAATACTATGTCACAAACGTTTAGACATTCAACTTGTGAAGCAAGAAAATGATTCTGAGGGTAGGTGGGTTGTTGTATCATTACTGATTAACAAAATCCCCTTAACCATTTTCAATATTTATGCTCCCACAACTTTAGACAAAACGTTTTGGCCTCATCTTCTTTCTTCTTTAATGCAATACACGGATGATTACTTAATATTGGGCGGAGATTGTAATATGATTTTAGACCCCTTTTTAGACAGGCGATCCAAAGCCCGATTTTCTCCTTCTTCCATGCACAATCAGTTCACTTCCACTATTCAACAAAGATCTCTGGTAGACTCCTGGAGACTTTGTCACCCTACAATTCAGGAATACACATACTTTTCCCCGGCACATTCCTCCCAATCCCGAATTGATTATATTTTTATTTCCAAACCTCTCACACAACATATCTCCCATTCAGACATAGGATCCATTCTAATTTCAGACCATGCTCCAGTTACTTTAAGTTTAGATTTACTTCCCCCCAACAAAGGCACTAAGCGTTGGAGATTTAATAACTCTCTATTATTAGATCCCAAATTTTCATCATCATTTCTGGAATTTGCAACCTTATTTTTTGCTGAAAATGACACTCCCCATATATCCCCCCAACTCATTTGGGATACCTTTAAAGCTGCCTCAAGAGACTTCATTATTTCATTCGTGGCCCGTAAACGTCGAACATCTATGCAGTCTATTCAAACACTTAATTCACAAATTAAGAAATTGGAACATTCTTATTATATAACAGAAAATCAATCTACGCTGAATGATCTTATTAAAGCCAAACTCTCTTTTAATAAACTCTCTACGGAATTTGCAAACCTAATTCTTTTAAAGTCCAGTGCTAAATACTATAACGCTCAGAATAAATCTGGCAATTTGCTTGCCAAGTATCTTAAGGTTAAAAAAGAACGCACAAAGATCGATTCTATTGTAACGTCTAATAACACAACTGCTCATATAGATAAAGATATTCTCTCAGAATTTGTTAATTTCTATCAAACGCTCTATACTCCTGAGTTCTCGCCCTCTTTGGCTGACATTTCCCATTACTTATCCTCTATTCCCTCCCCGTCTCCCCCGGATGTTGATTTCTCCTCTTTGGACTCAGATATACTCCCTAAGGACATTCTTAAAGCTATTCATTCACTCAAAAAGGGCAAAGCTCCTGGGCCAGATGGCTTTACCATGGAATTCTACGCACACTTTGCCTCTTTCCTGGTGCCTAAATTACACCAACTATTTTTATCTTTCATTTCTTCTGGAAAATCTGAAGGCTCGTTTCAAGAGGCTCTAATATGTCTTCTTCCTAAGGACAACAAAGACCCTACTCTGTGTAAAAACTATAGACCCATTTCTTTGATTAATTTGGAATATAAAATTTTTGCAAAGATCCTAGCTCTTCGCCTAGATAATATCTTACCACGGTTAATTGGCAGAGAACAATCTGGTTTTATTAAAGGTCGTTATTTATCAGACAATACTCGTCTCTTTTTTAATGTTCTTAGTAAGTCCCATTCTCACCCAGGTTCTTTAGCGGCCATTGCATTAGACGCTGAAAAAGCTTTTGACAGAGTCAACTGGCAGTTTATTTTTTCCACACTTCGCTGGTTTGGTTTTGGTCCCAAATTTATTGCATATATCTCATTATTATATTCTTTTCCTAGATCGTTTATTTTAGCCAATGGCCTTATATCCTCGTCTTTTCCTCTCCATAGAGGGGTTCGTCAGGGTTGTCCCCTTTCTCCACTTTTATTTATTTTAGCGTTAGAACCCTTTTTAACAAAAATTCGTTTGAATTCTAACATTACCGGCTTCCCTTATGCAGACAGCAGTTTAAAACTTTCAGCGTATGCTGATGACATTCTTTTATTCATTTCAAATCCTCAATCATCCATTCCAGCCTTTTTATCAGAAGTCTCTGCTTTTGCTCTAGTCTCGGGATACAAACTCAACATTGACAAATGCGAAATTCTCCCTCTAAACAAATATTGTTTTCACGCTGATTTTGTAGACTCTTCCTTTCACTGGAACACTTCTAAAATTAAGTATCTGGGTCTATGGTTCACTCCCTCCCTTAAAGATACTGTGGCTCTAAACTTAAAAAACTTACAGCTCACTTTGAGTAACTCTACATCAAGATGGCATCCTTTATTCTTATCTTGGTGGGGCAGATTAGATTCGATTAAAATGATGTTAGTTCCGATAATCTTATTTTACTTAGCCAATCTCCCTGTTAATATTCCTAAATCTTGCTTCAAAAAAATCTATGGTATCTTATCAAAATTTTTATGGCAAAATAAACATCCTCGGATGTCCCTCTCCAAACTTAAACAACCTAAACATATGGGTGGAGTCAATTTCCCTGACTTTTCTTCTTATAACACATCGTTTTTTCTCAAACACTCTTCGTTTCTACTATCTACAGATCTGGACACTTTTAATCCTCGTCCCTTGTGGGTAGAGTTAGAATCTTCATTTTTCCATCCATTCTCCTTTGAGGAATTTTTGTCCTTAACTCACATCCCATTGAAAATGTCACATCCCATTCTTAAGAATGCCCGAAAAAATTTTCAGCCTCTTTTGTTTGGAGGTCTTGATGATCGTACCCGTTTTCTAAATTCCCCAATTTGGTATAATAAGCATATTAAAATCAAAAATAGGACCCTTTTTTGGAAGGATTGGCTAGCACTTGATCTTAAGAGGACCCATCAACTATTTCAAGAAGACGCTTGTATTCCCTTCTCTGTACTTCGCACCCGCTTTTCTCTTCCCTCTTCCTGTCTATCGAAATACCGACTATTGACTTCTACTGCTTTAAATTCTTTCAATACCTTATCCTCAGTCCACATTCATACAACATCTTCTCCTCTCACACTTTCTTCTCTACGTACCCCAGCCTCGGCATCCACTATTTATAAAAAATTAAGATCTACATCTCTTTCCCGTACCAAGTCTACAACGGAATGTAGTTGGGAGGTGGATTTGGGCATATCTTTTTCCGTTTTAATATGGGAAAAGATCTGGAATAAAATAAGGAAGTCGTCAAGAGCAGCTAATATCACACAAACTTTATTTTTTCTTTACAATAGACTCCTAATTACTCCGGCCAAACTACACCGTATAGACCCTACTATTCCCTCTACTTGCTGGTCATGCCCTGCCCCTAATGCAGATCTTTACCACATGCTCTTTACCTGCCCTCCTGTTCACGCTTTTTGGATCAAAGTTTGGCAGCAAATTAACAAAATTTTTCACACACATATCCCTTTTTCTTATGCTCATATTTTCCTAGGTAGTATCTCAGAGGTATGGTCTTCTCTCAGATCTTCCTCCTCTATTGTGGACTTACTTTTAGCCGTTGCATTTCAACAAATTACAAAATCGTGGAAAAATGCCTCTAACATTTCATTCCAAGCCTGGTGGTATGGCGTCTGCTATAATCACAGATTAGACCGAGCTTATGTTTATCCAATTGCTTTGGCCATTAAACGAGATCTGGTGTGGTTACCAGTCACTAATTTCCTAAATGCCTCTGCTCGTGCTATACCTTTGCATACTCCTTGTAATGAAGAAGTATCCAAGCCTCCGTGAATTCAATAGGAAAATTTAATTTATCTATTGTTAATATTTTAAGTGTATAATGCACGTTTGTTATTCATACTATTTTTATCATTCGCCGAAATGTTTATATACTGTATTCTAGTTACGATACCGCTGTATATCTTCTGATTTTCTCTCTCTTTCCCACTTCTCCCTTTCTATCTTTCTTTTCTTTCTTTCCTTTTCTTTCTTTCATTTCTTTTGTTCTATAATCAATTTTGGATTTATATTACGTTATATGATGTATTTTGAATTGTTATATTTCTTTTTTATATCCAATAAACTTTTTCTTTAAAACTAAAAAAAAGTCTTCTAATCTTTTTTGTGTCCTCAGCACTCATGTCCTCCAACATTCCTCTTAACTTTATGCCTATTCTGTCTTTTAAAGTTGTTCTTGGCATCTTATGAAGATGTCACATTAAGAGACAGAAAGAGAAACAGGCAAATCCGCCATGCACAATTTGTGGGTGTCAGTCACAGCCTTTTTACTAACACAGGAAGTGCACATTGAGAAGAGAGAAGGCATTGTGACTTGAATTCAGTCATAACCTGAGAAACAAATTGGTTCACTCGACATCAGAAGTTAAAAAAGGCGAGTGAAGTCAATAAAAATATTTTCCTGACAGGAAGATATACAGTTTTTTTGGGCTAAAAAGCCTCAGAGGTGTCCTCAGGTCCTTCTCTCAGGATCCGGAAAAAATAATTGGGTCAGAAAGGCAACTGCCAATACAGTGCCTTGTAGGAAGAGATGCCTCCCAGGTTCTTGAAAGGTACAGATCCTTTATTCTCTACTTCTGTGCCCAATGGAAGTCTAAGAGGCTACATTTTACCATCATGTTCTCTGTTGAAATTGGTGGATTTTTCCTCTGCATATGAATGCTGTAATGCCGTTCTAGGAATATAAACTGAAGAGTTACTTTGAACACTCATGAAAAATGAGGCCTCTGTTAGGCTTCGATTCCAAAGATATATTTATGAATTCGTGGACAACGCATATTCTTTCATGCTGATTCCATGTAACAAAACTACATGGAAAGGTATTCTGGGATCCGCGCACGCACACGGATTAGTATCAATGAAGAGCCTACGATGCAAAAAAGTTATTGTCCGCATTATTGCCTAGGCAGAAACATTTATTTGACTTGAAACTAGTATTTAGACCATTATGATTGAGGCAGTCTAGTGTTACAGATGATTTGCTGAGGTTCTATTGTTTGTGCATCAGTCCCTTATGCCTGCTGTTTCGTCGACAGTCTGCTGCTTGTTTGTCATATGTTTGAGGTTGCTCTTACTTCCTAGACAAGAAAGGGATTGGGGAAAGGGTTCATGTGCCCTCCTAAAGGTTAAGGCTCTCCCTAAGTAGGACTGCAATGAAGACTTGTGCAAAGGGACGACATCTGTGGATGTGAAGGTGCATTATAAAGAGTTTGTCTTGGGTGACATGTTTGTTTCTCTTCCCGCGGTGCCACGCAGAGTAGCACAAATTGAAAACATCATACACATTCAAGAATTGGTTCAGGGGGGGAGGAGCCAAGATGGCGACCGGGACGGTAGCGTAGGCTCCCGGCTCCGTGAACCTCCGCACCCCGCACAGATATCCTGCACGAGATCCTTAGCCTGCGCTATCTACCCGTGTTGGTGAACGCGAGCGGCAACCGGCCGTGTGACCCCGAAGTTTCTGGCAGCGGTACCGCCGGAGAAATGTCCGTCTGAAGTTTGCGGCCTGCGTAGCCCCGGAGCCGGGACCTCGAGTGAACGCCGTGGCCGGGCGGCAGTGCAACAACAACGGCCTTTGGTGACTGGGTGGGGTCGGACTACCGGAGTGGTGCGAATGTCGGACTGCGCTTCGCCGTGGTCGCTCCTACCACTAAGCATAGCTGAACGAGTGCGTGCCCGAGGTGGCAACTCCAAGACTCTCCGGTGATTGCTTCAGCCTTCGCCGGTGAGCTGCCCGGACGCCGCCCGTAACCTGTCCCGATTCTTACGGGCTGCTCCCGGATTTTCGCGGGCGCTGGTCCGTGGTGGGGACGACTGTGGCCCGTGACCACACACCGGACACATTGTTTGCCTGCCCTCGGAACCCAGTTACCGGTGCCATGGAACCCGAGGCGCTTGTGTCTGAGCCCCGGTCCCGCTCTGGGATGGATCTACCCAGCGGCCATTCTGGTACGCCAGAGTCCACCATCCTGTACACCGGGTTGCAGCAGGATTGGGAGGGTGCGACTCTGAGGAGCGTAGCGGAGCGAGCGCCGGGAGCTGTACTGGGGTACGGTGACCTTCTCAGGGCTCTCGGTGCCCTTCACTCCGCCCTGATTCACGGAGCCTGGGTGTTGGGGAGCAAGCTTGATGGAGTGACATCAGCGTTGCCGCCTGCCTATCCCCAGGTACACTGGGACTTCTCACGCCGCGCACGGGGGGACAGTGTCGTGGCCGCCCCTGTGAATAGTGCACGCCTGGACCCTCCGGACAGTATATTAACGTGCGATCAGCTGGCTGTGGACTTGGTCTGTTCCGGAGATTTCGGACCTGAGTGGGGGGTGGTGGCCTTGTCCCGTGCGCGGTCTCCGACGACCTCAGGCAACGTCCAAGCAACGGTCGCCTGCCCTGGCTGATTCCGCCTTCCTGGGCCTGGTGTGCAGTGTAAATCCTGGCTCGGCATCGGGAAAGACGATCCTCCCTAGAGCTGACTGTGTCGATCTTCAGAGCCCTCTACCCTACCTGTGTGTGTCGCTTCCTGAGTTTTGTTGGACACTTCTCTTCGTGGTAACATTGGACATGGCACTGGGACGGGGGGTATGCATGGGTGGGTTTGCAAAGAGTGGCCAAGGATGATGCTGACCCTTCCGAGGTGGTCACCTATTAGGCGGGCGGGCTCGGGAGATGTGCGCTCTCACGGCATAACTGATAGTGTACCAAGCGCGTAATGCTCCTTACTCCTCTTTGACAGGGTCGATTTTGTGTTCATTATTGTATGCTTTATGGGAAACCGTGTGGTGCGGGAGGGAGAAACCGGGGGCGTGTTTTGTAGGCCCTCCTCCAGTTTATTAATACTCTTTCTGCCCCCCCGTCTGGTGGGGGCTCTTTTCCCACTTCTTTTCTCTGTTTCTTCTATATTTCGGGTCTGGTTCCGGGGCGACAGGCACACTGCTGGGGGGGGGGCCGTACTCATCTGCAGAGGTGCAGGGTGGGGGGTTGGGGGGAGGGATCCTTTAGTCTTTCACCTCCTTTTTCTATGGCCTCTTTTTCCTCTCTTATTTTCTTTGTCTTTTTCTGGGATCAGCATGGTAGTACTCCTTTGTTGTTAATCACTGCTGTTTCCGGAGTGCCATAATTTCCGTGGAGTTTCCTGGGTCTTGGGGCAGGGGGTTGCAGGCGCAAATGGCCGTGTCATTCCTCCACATCCTGAACTTCCTGTTTCAGCGCCATAGCTTAGATAGACTGCTGTGTATTGTTTACGTTCATCGTTCTGCCTGCCATTTTTCGCTGCTGGGAAACTGTTTGGCACCTGATCCTTCCATCCTTTTCTATTATAAAATGTAAACCTTTATTATCCTGGTTTCCTACTTGGGCTGTTCAGAGACTGAGAGTATGTTAGCGTCGAGATTTTGCTCCCCGAGGTACTGACTGTGATATACCTGCCTTTTGTTATTCTGATTGTTTAGCGGCCGGCCCCGGGGGTTGTAGGCCCGTATG
Organism: Triturus cristatus; assembly: GCF_964204655.1. NCBI lineage: Eukaryota > Metazoa > Chordata > Amphibia > Caudata > Salamandridae > Triturus > Triturus cristatus. The sequence goes on from NC_140588.1 coordinate 498,865,256, forward strand.
TGTAATTGAGTGAAATGTCAATAAAGGTTTAAAAAAAAAAAAAAAAAAGAATTGGTTCAGGGGGACAATACATGGGCTATACACCTTAGTGACAGACGGTTTGGGTGACTACAATACACACTGCCACTAGTTCAAAACAGAACCATACAACTTTTTTCCTAAACAAAACATGAGCAAAATGAAGGAGCACTTCAGAGGACAGAAGTATTCAAAGAGAATGTAAGTGAAAAATTAAAGAAGATAGTCTTAGAGGTTGCTTCTGCTTGATAATATAGGCCAAACCGCTATCAGGAGCCGTCAAGGAAGGTAAACGACAGAAGCAGCAGCCATCGCTCCATCATGGAAGAGACAATGGCTTCTAGCCATTTCCAGCATTTGTGCAGGTTGACAAAAATATGCTTGGATGAATAAACTTAGTGACCACAGTATCTCATGTGTATCCTTTTAGAAAAAGGAAGATAGTTCATACAGGTGGAGATATGCCAGGAAGGACTTAGTACTTTTAAGTGCTAGGTAACTGATGCAAACATTTCCAACATCCAAACGGGAAAATAACTGCTTATCAGAACCAAACTTACACTGTTTTATTTCCTCTTGGGTATCAGAGTACATGATGAAGAATGACGATTCTCCAATTAATATGCAGAGAGAATCTTGATTTCATTAAAGACAGACGGAGGCTAACATTTTGCAATCACTTTTATTTGCTGCCCAAACATGCAGCCCTTTAAAGAATGTCAATACATCATAAAACATAAGAATGTTCGTAAAAAACACTATAAATATGCAGTGCACAATCCCATCTTCCTCTTAGGCTCAATGACAAAGGATTAGACATCTTGTGGCTTTCTGCTTGCTCTTAAGCATTGTTATCTAAAATCAAAGGAAAAAAATGTATAGTAAAGATATTCTGTAAAAGAGTAAAGCACTAAAGCGAGAAAACATCTCCAATAAGCATTTCATTAACTCAAAAAAAGTAATAATACTAAACCTTTACTCCTCAGGTTGAGTAGGGGGGCATAATGTTAACCTTCGTCTATCTTTGATTAAATCAAGATTCTCTCTGCATATTAATTGGAGAATCGTCATTTCATTACAAGACTGGAGGCTACCATTATGCATGTGTTAAGCCATCTAAGGCTACACTGCTAATATGCTCCACTAGTCTCAAGTAGAATTTTGAGAATGTGCTTACATTTGACCAATCAGCTGTTTTAAGTATTTCGGGCAGGGATCCCCCGGCCCAGAATACTTTACTAGCCATGGCGCCTCTTGAAGAGTGTGCCCCAAACCTAGAGAGATCTACACCTGCTTCATACATAATCAGTCGAACCCATCTGGCTAAAGTAGCTGTAGAAACTGATCTATATGGTTTAACACATGATAATAGAAGTTGGTCAGTGTCGTGAGATCTGAATCCTGAAATCTTGCTCTCATATACCTTCATACAATTAACCACGCTTAATTTCTCACATTCACGGAAAAAAGGGTAGAATATAGATTCTGACATAGTTTTGGTTCGAAATGAACACCTTCTGAAGAATAGAATCTATTGGAAAATTCTAATGCTTTAATGTCTGAAACTGTTCTAAAGGAGATTAAGCAGAGTAAGGTCGCAAGTTTCATGGAAATTTGTTTAAGAGTGAGCAAGGCAATATTAGGCCAGGTTGTGAAGAGTTTAAAAATAAATTGACATCCCATAAGGATTCGTAACATGCTTAAGGGGGTCTTCTCAATCTAACTCCTTTCATTACTCTTTTAGGGAGTTACTACCTATTGCAAGATTATTAATCAAAGCATGATCTGAAGAGATTGCAGATCTATAACAATTGATAGTTCTATAAGAGAGACCTGAATCAAAACGTTGTGTTAGATAGTTGGCTATCTGTTGTTTAGAGCTTTCCAAGGGATCCAGATCCCTTTCCATGCACCAACTACACCATTTTCTCCAAACGCCCTTATATCTTTTCCTAGTTCCATGTGCCCATGACTCTTCCAGTAAGATTTTAGCCTCACCCGAAAGGTTTGAATATCTATCTGATCCCCTGAAATCTTCCAAACAAGAAGGTTCATCTTCTCTTCTATGACCGACGGATGTTCTTCACCGTCCGGTCCTTGAAGAAGACCCAAGGATGTTGGGATCAGGCGTGGGTAATCCACTGCAAGTTCCACTACCCCGGAAAACCAAACTCGAGATCTCCGGAAGGGGGTAACTAGAATGATCCTGCATGACTCTAGTCTCACCTTCCATAAAACTCTGTATCATGGAGAACGGGGGAAATGCATAACCCTTGTTCTTCCCCCAACACTGAAGGAAGGCATCCACAGCTGTTGCGTTGGGATGTGGTCTCCAACTGAAGTACGCTTGTACTTGGGAAGCTAGTCTGCTCGCAAAAAGGTCTATCTGAACTGGGCCCCATACCTTTTGAATTAATGCAAAGGCTTCTGAATTCAATTTCCAATCGCTGGAATCGTGGAGAAAATTAAAATTCCAGTCTGCCCTGATATTTTGAGTTCCCGGTATGAATTCTGCTCTGAGAGTGATCTTTTGTTCCCAACAAAAATACCAAATCTGTTTTGCTATATCCAAAAGGGTTTTGGATTTCCCACCCCCAGACAGTTTAAGTATGAGACTGCTGATAAACTGTCTAGACGGATTAAGGTGTTTGGGTTCTTCAGTAACTTTTTGAAACTCATAAGGGCATTTAAACCCGCTAACATCTCTAGGCAATTTATGTGTAGGGATTGTTCATTCAATGACCATCACCCCCCGGTTGCTTGCATCTGATTCCAGGGTAAAGTCTGGAACGTTTCTGAAAATGGCTTTCCCGTTCCATGCTTGGAGGTTCTTTAGCCACCAAAGCAAATCTTTTCGGGCATCTTCTGATAGAAGTATTGAGTCCTCGTACCATAAACCCTTTCTTAAATCCAAGGCTTTTAGTCTCTGCATGCCCCTGTATTGGAGGGGGCCAGGGCAAATTGCTTGGATGGAAGATGACAGAAGTCCCAGGACTCTCACTAGGTATTTTAGAAGTATTCAGTCTTTTGATAAGACAGTAGACACTTGTTTCTTTATTTTGGTTACCTTTTTGTGGTGGAGAATTAAATTAGATAAAATTGTATTTACCTGAAATCCAAGGAGTTCTATCTCCTGGGTTGGAATTATTATAGACTTCTCTATATTTATTATAGATCTAAATGTTTCTAGGAGATATACTGCCCAGGACAATTGTTTCTGAATCTCTGCTTTGTCTTGGGAAATAATAGGTATGTCGTCTAGGTATATAATTAGACGAGCTCCTCTCTCTCTCTGGGGTAGCTTACTACCGGACGAAGGACCTTGGTAAAGCACCAAGGGGCTGAGGACAGGCCAAAGAGTAGGCAGAGGAACTGATAAAGAGTTCCTTTTCAAGTGAAACAAAGGTACTTCTGGCTGTCCTTGTCCATGGGTATTGCAAAGTAGGCATCTTTGAGGTCTAATTTTACCAGCCAGTCCCTGGCTTATAAAATGTCTCTCAAGAGATGGATCCCTTTTTATCTGGAAATGTCTGTAAGTTAAAAACTTGTTTAGATACTTTAGGTTTGTGACAGGACGCCAACCCTTGTCCTTCTTTTTGACTAGGAAGATTAAACTTATAAACCCCTTTGTAATTTCTATTGTAGGCATCTTTAATAAGGCTCCTTTGTCCAACATCTGGGAAATCTCTAGATCTATTAGTTTTTAATTCTCTGCGTCTAAAGTCATCTCTCTGTGTTTTTTATGTTGAATTGGGTGTTTCCAAAAATCTATTTTGAAGCCCACAATCGTTTCTAGTACCCAAGGATCTTGTGTAATCTCTGACCAATTGTGCACAAAATGTCTCCATCTCCCTCCTACCTGTGTATGGGAATAGGAAGTTGAGCTTACCTTGGCAACTTTGGTTTGAAGATCTGGGTCTGCCGCCACAGTACCTTGAGTTTTTCCCTCTTTGGGGGGTAAAAATTGGAATTTTGGCGATAGCTTCTGTTATAGGAAGATGGGCCTCTCTGCTCTTGTGGAAAGAACAGGGACCTGTAGGGCCCGCTGCTGACAGACAGTTCCATCCTGTCAGCCGTTACAAAAAGTGGGCGTGTCCTTCGTGCATATTTGACTGGGCTTTACTAAAAGCGGTCAAAGTGGAAACATACTTCCGCAGCGATTTTACAAAGTTGTCTTCAAAGAGGAGTCCTTTGGCATCACCCATATCCAAAAAGGACAAATCTGCCAGTTTGGGATTCATTCTCAAGAGGACTGCCTTTCGTCGCTCAGTAATTAGGATAGCATTGGCACTGTCTAATAAACAAATGGCTTGTTGGGACCAGCCTCTCAGTAGGTCAATACTGACTGTTATATCCCTTGCCCTTGCTTCTTCTGTCGTGTCCAGAATTTGTGTTAGTGGGCCAAGAACATCGAGGAGTTTGTCTTGCCACTGTTTTAGACATTTTTCTATCCCTTTCCTAGAGTCCTTCCCAAACTTAAACAGGAAAGTTATCAATTTAGGGTCACACTTTATCCTCAGTGGAAGGTCTTGGGCATTCATTGCTAAAGAGGTTACGAGTTTCTATGTCCAGAGACTGACTGACAGAGAGAGAGAGAGACTGACTGACAGACAGAGAGAGAGAGAGAGAGAGAGAGAGAGAGACTGACTGACTGACAGAGAGAGAGAGAGAGAGAGAGAGAGAGAGACTGACTGACAGAGAGAGACTGACTGACAGAGAGAGAGAGACTGACAGAGAAAGAGAGACTGACTGAGGGAAAGAGAGACTGACAGAGAGAGACTGACAGAGAGAGACTGACTGACAGAGAGAGAGACTGACTGACAGAGAGAGACTGACAGAGAGAGAGACTGACAGAGAGAGAGACTGACTGACTGAGAGACTGACAGAGAAAGAGAGACTGACTGACAGAGAGAGAGACTGACTGACAGAGAGAGAATGACTAACAGAGAAAGACTGACTGACAGAGAGAGAGAGACTGACTGACTGACAGAGAGAGGCTGACTGACAGAGAGACACTGACTGACAGAGAGAGAGAGAGACTGACTGACAGAGAGAGAGAAACTGACTGACAGAGAGAGAGAGAGACTGACTGACCGAGAGAGACTGACTGACAGAGAGAGACTGACTAACAGAGAGAGATAGAGACCGACTGACAGAGAGAGAGACTGACTGTGACCGACAGAGAGAGACTGACTGACAGAGAAAGACTGACTGACAGAGAGAGAGAGAGAGAGAGAGAGAGACTGACTGAGAGGGACTGACAGAGAGAGAGAGACTGACTGAGAGAGACTGACTGACAGAGAGAGACTGACTGACAGAGAGAGACTGACTGACTGAGAGGGACTGACAGAGAGAGGGAGACTGACTGACTGAGAGAGACTGACTGACAAAGAGAGACTGGCTGACGGAGAGGGACTGACAGAGAGAGAGGGACTGACAGAGAGAGAGAGACTGACTGACAGAGAGAGACTGACTGACAGAGAGAGACTGACAGAGAGAGAGAGACTGAGAGAGAGACTGACAGAGAAAGAGAGACTGACTGAGGGAAAGACTGACTGACAGAGAGAGAGACTGACTGACAGAGAGAGAGAGAGAGAGACTGACTGACAAAGAGAGAGAGAGACTGACTGACAGAGAGACTGACTGACTGACTGAGAGGGACTGACAGAGAGAGAGAGAGAGAGACTGACTGAGAGAGACTGACTGACGGAGAGAGACTGGCTGACAGAGAGAGAGAGACAGACAGAGAGAGAGAGACAGACAGAGAGAGAGAGACTGACTGACAGACAGAGAGACTGACTGACAGAGAGAGACTGACTGACAGAGAGAGACTGACTGGCAGAGAGAGACTGACTGGCAGAGAGAGACTGACTGGCAGAGAAAGACTGACTGGCAGAGAAAGACTGACAGAGAGAGAGAGAGAGATTGACTGGCTGAGACTGACTGAGAGACTGACAGAGAGAGGCTGACTGACAGAGAGAGACTGACTGGCAGAGAGAGAGAGAGAGACTGACTGACAGAGAGAGACTGACTGACAGAGAGAGACTGACTGACAGAGAGAGAGACTGACTGACAGAGAGAGAGACTGACAGAGAGAGACTGACTGACTGAGAAAGACAGAGAGAGAGAGTGACTGACAGAGAGAGACTGACTGACAGAGAGAGAGAGAGAGGCTGACAGAGAGAGAGAGAGAGACTGACAGAGAGAGAGAGAGAGACACTGACTGACAGAGAGACTGGCTGACAGAGACTAACTGACAGAGAGAGACTGACTAACAGAGAGAGATAGAGACTGACTGACTGAGAGACTGACAGAGAGAGACTGGCTGACTGAGAAAGACAGAGAGAGGCTGACTGACAGAGAGAGACTGACTGGCAGAGAGAGAGAGAGAGAGAGACTGACTGACAGAGAGAGACTGACTGACAGAGAGAGAGAGAGAGACTGACTGACTGAGAGACTGACAGAGAGAGACTGGCTGACTGAGAAAGACAGAGAGAGAGTGACTGACAGAGAGAGACTGACTGACAGAGAAAGACTGACTGACAGAGAGAGAGAGAGACACTGACAGAGAGAGAGAGGCTGACTGAGAGAGAGAGACTGACTGACAGAGAGAGAGAGAGAGAGAGACTGACTGACAGAGAGACTGACTGACAGAGAGAGACTGACTGACAGAGAGAGAGACTGACTGGCAGAGAGACTGACAGAGAAAGAGAGACTGACTGAGGGAAAGAGAGACTGACTGAGGGAAAGAGAGACTGACTGAGGGAGAGAGACTGACTGACAGAGACTGACTTACAGAGAGAGAGACTGACTAAGAGAGAGAGACTGACTGAGAGGGACTGACTGACAGAGAGAGAGAGAGAGAGACTGACAGACTGAGAAAGACTGACTGACAGAGAGAGAGAAAGAGAGACTGACTGACAGAGAGACTGACTGACAGAGAAAGACTGACTGACAGAGAGAGAGGCTGACTGACAGAGAGACTGACTGACAGAGACACTGACTGACAGAGAGAGAGAGAGACTGACTGACAGAGAGAGAGAGAGACTGACTGACTGAGACTGACTAAGAGAGAGACTGACAGACTGAGACTGACAGAGAGAGACTGACTGACAGAGAAAGACTGACTGACCGAGAGAGAGAGACACTGACAGAGAGAGACTGACTAACCGAGAGAGATAGAGACTGACTGACAGAGAGAGAGCGAGACTGAATGACAGAGAGAGAGAGAGACTGACAGAGAGAGAGAGACTGACTGAGAGAGACTGACTGACTGAGAGGGACTGACAGAGAGAGAGACTGACTGACAGAGAGACTGACTGACAGAGAGAGACTGACTGACAGAGACTGACTGACTGAGAGAGAGAGACTGACTGACTAAGAGACTGACAGAGAAAGAGAGACTGACTGAGTGAAAGAGAGACTGAGTGAAAGAGAGACTGACAGAGAGAGACTGACTGACAGAGAGAGAGAGAGAGAGAGACTGACTGACAGAGAGAGAGAGAGAGACTGACTGACACACAGAGAGAGAGAGACTGACTGAGACTGACTGACAGAGAGATACTGACAGAGAGAGATAGCGACTGACTGACTGAGAGAGACTGACTGACTGACACTGACTGACAGAGAGACTGACAGAGAGAGACTGACTGACAGAGAGAGAGAGAGAGAGTGACTGACTGAGAGAGAGAGAGACACTGACTGACAGAGAGAGAGATAGAGAGAGAGAGATACTGACTGACAGAGAGAGAGCGACTCTGACTGACTGACTGACTGACAGAGAGAGAGAAACTGAGACAGAGTGACTGACTGACAGAGAGACTGACTGAGAGGGACTGACAGAGAGAGAGAGACTGACTGGCTGACAGAGAGAGACTGACAGAGACTGACTTACAGAGAGAGAGAGACTGAGAGAGACTGACAGAGAGAGAGACTGACTGACAGAGAGACTGACTAAGAGAGAGAGACTGACTGAGAGAGGGAGACTGACAGAGGGAGAGAGAGAGAGAGAGAGAGAGAGAGAGAGAGAGAGAGAGAGGGAGACTGACAGAGAGAGACTGAGCGAGAGAGCCTGACTGACTGACAGAGAGACTGACTTACAGAGAGAGAGAGAGAGACTGACAGAGAGAGAGAGACTAACAGAGATAGAGACTGACTGACAGAGAGAGGGAGAGACTGTGATGGAATTGGGGTCAAAGTGTGTATAAAGCTATGCAAGGCCTCTTAAGATTGCTATTGTTTGCTAATAAAAAATTATTATTAAAATGTGCTCTTTGTAGTTACATCTGCTTTTGAAATACAGCATTGTCACATTGTCTAATGTTTTGAAACAAGTTTTTTTTTTACTCCAGCCCCGCCCACCCACTGACCCCGCCCCCCCACTGACCCCACCCCTATCGGTGCGGCCCTCTGCCACAAACCACACTGTAATTTTGGCCCCTGACAGAAAGTTTGTGAGTACCCATGGTCTAGGTTCTCAAAGGTATCATACCTATCTCGTGGATCAAAAATAAATTCATCCACTTCAATCTCTTCGTAATTTAATATCTCAGATGGTGAGTTAAAGCGGTCTCCAATATCCTTTGTACCGTGAAGGTTACTCCTTTCTTTCATGCCGCTACGTGCAAAATTTCTCTGACCCCAAAAGGGTGGGCTTTATATTTTGTGCTGTAACGAGCACCATTATCTATTGTAGCGCGAGGGCTACCAAAACCATTGGCACAGGTAGATGCTTCCTCCAAGTGTTTCCTCTAATGTGAAACGTTCCCCCCTTTTAAGGGGTTCCAAGGTGGTAAGGGACTCGTTGTCTGAGAGAGAAAAGTAAATCTTCTTGACCGGGGACACCCTCTTCCTCTTGGTTAGCATGGCGTCCACCGCCTCTTTAACGGAAGACCTAAGATCTTCCTCAAGAAATTTCTTGATATTCTCCCCCATAAGCACTTTCTTAGAAAGTTGCTGTGGGTTGTTGTTATCCATTGTTTTAAATTAGAGAGGCTTAAAATTAAAATGAATAAAATAGCCCTTTTGAAGGCTTACTCACGGTTTATTGTGCAAGGTAGAAGAAAGGATATTGTTTCCCAAACGTAACTGCTTAGGATTGATATGATGGCAACTCCATTGTTAAAAAACATACAGCCAGCTTTGTTAAGGCAAGGAATGAGATTAGCGCTATGAAGAACGGCCACTAGACGGTGTCAGGACAATACATTTGATAAAAATGTAATAAAAGGCACTTTCCCTGCCGAGGAGGCGTTCGTCCGGAAAAGGCACCGTTAAGAGCTCGAGCGAAGGAGCTGTCACCGTGGTAACGGGCCTGAACAGGAAGAAGGGACTTCCTCGTCAGGTTGCCTTGCCTCGCGTCCCTATGGAAAAAGGCATGAGCAGGAAGGGGCTTTTCCTCGCGTCTCCTAGATAGTTGCTAGGAGATGCGGTACTCTTGAATCACGCTACCGTTATTTCATCCGATCTGCCCTTCTTTTTTTTTATTTAAATGCATATTTGACAACGCGGAGTTTTACAAAAATAAACTAGGCAGTCGGACTCGGGAGCCCGGCCCCGCCTTGAAGTACAGACACGAGCGGCAACAGAGGCACGTCGCTCGATTTCCTGATCCTAATAATGTAAGGAATTTACATGATAACTTTTTTTAAGCAAATGACATAAACGAAGTCATCAGTCGAAAACACTTACGTGGCCCCACCTCAAGTTGGACGGGCTTAAATATCCTGATAGGAAAAAATATTGTTAGTTGAGCTAATAAACTCGACGATAAATTTATATAATGTTAACAATGAAACAAAGTAGAATACTTGGTAAAACAGAAAACAGACAGTAATAGAGCCACGAGAAGGAGTAAATACACTTAGCTTGTTGTCAGGAGCAGCGAATAAAAGAGGAAGATGGGATTGTGCACTGCATATTTATCGTGTTTTACGAACATCCTTATGTTTCATGATGGCTGCATGTTTGGGCAGCAAATAAAAGTTATTGCATAATGGTAGCCTCCGGTCTTGTAATTAAATTCACAAGAGCCCCCTCTCTTGGAGAGGGCATGGACCAGCACATAATTTGAATTGAGAGCAGAGCAACAAGTTAATACATCTCTAGCTTTGCACATACCCCCATGAAACTGAGACGAGATGCACTCCACTTGTTAACGAATCAGCACAACCATTAGCGGTTGGAGTATCGATAGAGTGGCGGGGTGGGGGGGGCAGATGGGTGAACAGAGGGAAGGATGACAGGCAAATTCATTTTTAAAGCACATGCCGCATTGCCCTCCTCTCCACTGCAGGCACAGGCTCCCAGAGTCCACTGCAGCCTATCTTGATGCTGCTTTCATGCTGCTGAAAGCAGCATCAGGACTGGACTGAACGCCGATGACTTGCGCTCCCAGTTAGACTGGGAGTCTATGCCAGCTCTCTCCAACCCGGCAACGCAGCTTGGGTTGGAGAGAGTTTCAGTGCACTTGACAGTTTGACCGTCCTGAGACAGCACGCCAGACCGTCATGCACACTGAATAGCAGCGCACCACTCCTCTACTAGCCTGTCATCCCCCTGGCCCCACCACATAGCCTCGTCTCTGAGATCAAAAATGAAACGATAATAAACAACGGTTTATTTACGTTATATTTCTCATTTTTTTGCCTGCTGGAAGGTGGGGTGATGCTCTTCCGCCACAGTGGAGGAGCCGCCGCTGGGCACAGCAGTGGTTCTCACACAGCAAGTCAAAGTCAAAATTTGCTTTATTCGGTTAAAATATTAAAACCATCAAAGCACAGGACAGAAAATTCATGATACAGGCAAATGCAATTACAGAAAATAATTAACACAAAAATTAAATACAATACTGTTTGGCGCAATATACAATAAAAGTATGTTTTTCAAATGAATCATTCATTCAATAATAAAACATTCTGAAAAATCATGTCTCCTAAAAAGGCTCTGTCCACAACAACATATTAAGAGCAGTGCTCATTAGTTGATAACTATATAAGCTGGGCCCTGTTTCTAGCTCTTAAAGCACCCACAATAAAGCAAGCAACCCCGAAACAAGTCAAAGGAGAGTCCAACATTTGTAAATAGGTCAGTGCAGGCCTTGCTTGCTTAAATTGACAATTCTTCAAGATCGGCAGAATATATTTTTTTCGCTGAGAAGAGTAAAATTTACAGAAAAATAACATATGCAACAAATTTTGTTCAGAAATGTTGTCACAAGGACAGGGCCCCAAAGTTCCCTCTTTAAAAAATCCTTTTGGGTATGCCAAGAGCCAAGGGAGCAAACCATGCTTAAACCTTATTAGCAAAAACATGTGGAAAGGTTTGTTAATAAAGGTTAAATAGGGCTGAATCTCACTCCCTGAACTTAACATAACAAACCTCCTAACTGACGGTTTCCCCAGTTCCTCGCCTTCCCTTGACAACATTGCTCTGGACAAAAACTGAAGCTTAATGGCCTTAATTTGTTCTTTACTTAGTACACAAGGGCTGGTGAACAATTCCAGACAGCCAAGTGATTTCAAATTGTTTCTAATGTAACATAACCACGGGATAGACAGGGCTTTTTCCAAGGACAGGCAATCTTCGATAATTTGTTGGTTTAGGTTTGGTGGCTGTTGTGCCCAAACCCTCAGCCAACCTAATAGCGGTGCAACAGCTATTTGATCAGCAACATATCCCATCCCCAAGTCCTCGTGAATGTTAAAAATAAGAGCAGAGGGAGGGAGAGACAACAATTTCCGAAAGAAGTTATTTTCGACTACTTGAATACTAGGAGCAGCCTTGTAACCCCAGACCTCGCTTCCGTAAAGTGCCATGGGCAAACACTTTGCGCTGTAAATTTTTAATAGAGCAGGAAGCGGTTTACACCCTATGCGTTTTGCAAAGCCCAGCAATGCGCCAGTAGCTCTGGCTAGATTGTTCTTTTTCTGAGCGCGTTGTATAACCCAAGATGATCTGTCGTCAAATGCAATCCCCAAATAAGGGAAGGACTGAACTTTGGTTAATATCTGCCCATTACAGAAGAATTTCACCCTTTTTGCTCTCCCCGAGCCAATCGACATAGAGTGGGATTTTTTAAAATTAATTAATAAGTCTAAAGAGACCATAAAATCATAAAAACCATTTAAAAGAGCTTGTAATCCTCTCGCAGTTCTGGCCAATAAAACTGTGTCATCCGCGTATAGCAATGCGGGGATCATTTTGGAGCCGGCTTTTGGAATGTCTTTACTAGTTGCAGTTAAAACCGGACCCAAGTTATTGATGTAAAGCGAGAAAAGTAGGGGTGCAAGAATACACCCCTGTCTTACTCCACGCTTTACCTACCAGGCATCAGTCTCACTTCCGTCTTCACTGTAACGAACAACTGCAGTGGTGTCCTCGTGGATAACAGCCAGGAAAGAAATCAGAACTGTGTCAAGCCCCAGTGTGGCTAGTAAGGCCCATAGTTTTTGTCGATTAACAAGGTCGAAAGCGGTGGACAAATCCATAAAGGCTAGATGGAGGTCCCCCTGCTTAGCGACCGTGTACTTTCCTATGATCAGATGTAAGTTAAGGCATTGACCAACAGTTCCCCTTCCTTGTCTGAACCCATATTGTAGGTCAGAAATTATAGATTGCTCCTCCAACCACAATGTTAAACGGGCAAGGACAACTTTACCCATAACTTTCACGGCGGAGTCCAGGAGAGAAATGGGCCGGTAGCAAGCCGGGTCTTCTCTTGAACCCTTTTTAAAAAGAGGGACAATAACAGCTTTGCCCCATGATCTTGGAGCTCCGGCCTCAGAGGCAGCGTTAAAAACGCGAGTTAAAACTTTCGCCCAAAACCCTGGGTCAGCCTTATAAAGGTCCGCAGGCACTCCGTCCGGTCCTGGGGCTTTGCCTAATGCCATTGCCTCAATGGCCTCTAGGACTTCCTCCTCCTTAAAAACGATTCTTGAGGCTAATGTGTGGTCTGCGTAATTTACTGGGTTAACATCCTGTATCTCCGAATATAGGCCACTAAAATGGGCCACCCATTTATTAGGCGGGATAAAATATTCTTTAATAGTGTTCTCCTGCTCATTAAAAAGGGGGCTATTTATCACCTTCCAAAACTGGCTGCTATTTTTCTGAGTGCTTGCATCTGATAAATCGTCCCATGCCTTGTTTTTTAGCTCACTTTTCCTGGCCTTAATCGCTTTTTTATAGTTTCTTCTAGCCTCAGTTAACTTACTTGGGTTATTGCCAGGTTCTTTAAGAGCCGAAAAAAGGGCAGAGTGAGCACTAGCACAGGCCTGGTCAAACCAGTTTTTGAATTTCTTGGGCTTAGGTTTCCCATGAGTGGTGAGATTCCCCGTAACATGTTTAGTAATTCTGTCAAAAGCGCCCAGAATAACCAACGGTTGAGCCGATGGCGAAAAACACAAGCTAAAGTCCTCTTTTTTACGTTCATATAACTTAACAAGGAAGTCGGCCGGGTTAATAACTTCCCATCTCAGTCGTCTTCCCTGACTGGTAGACTCAAGATTTGTGTTAGAAATCAAAGGCAGGAGAATATCTTTCCTCAGTGCCTTGACTTTAATTTCCAGCGTGAGTGGGTTGTGATCACTTAGAACATTATGCGTGACTCGAAAAGTACCCAATAGGTTCACCATTATGCGTGGTACAAAAATATAGTCAATTGTGCTACAATGGCCTTGACCTGAAAACGTGTGAACCGGGACCAACAACTCTTGAACAGGCATATGAAGGTAAAAGGACGATACCATATTCTCTAAGAAATTCCCACCCTTAGAGTGTTCAAAATGGATAGCCTCTTGTAAGCATGAGTCATGATAATTATTTACAAAACAGTTAAGATTACATACATGAATGTTAAAATCGCCAAAAAGTAAAAGAAAATAAAGTTTAACATTAATTGCATCATACTCATCCAGAAAACTGAACAGTGCTTTGAGATGCTCTAACTCATCCGACCTTGTAAATGAGTTATAAAAGTTAACCACCAAGAATGATGGTAAATTAACACATTCCATTTTCACCGCTAAAATATGAGGAGAGTTGGTTACTATCAGCTCAGTGCTATATAATAACTTTAAGCTAAATAATAACAAAAGACCCCCTCGTGGTCTCCCCATAACAGAGGGCATGGCGTATTTGATGAAAGATTGGTACCCATCCAGGTAATAAGGATCAGTGGCCTCCCATGTTTCTTGTAAAGCGATTATATGATGAGTAGAGAGGAAAGCCCTCCAATTTTGATCACCACGTTTAGAGCGAAGACCAGCAATATTCCATGATAAAGCAGAAATTGAATCAATTGCTGGAAATTCCGTTACACCCGCTTGTTTGCTAACTAAACAATTGGCCGATTCAAGTGAAGGGGGTAATGGCTCAACCTCCACTCCATAAGAAGGCAATTCGACACCCAAATTTTCAGAGTTAAGAGTGGGAGTTGTACCTCTCTTTACTGCGGAGACTACCTCGGAGACTACCTCGGAACATCTCTGTGTGACACCAATGGCAACCTCTGTCTGTAAAGATGAGTTGATAACTGTCGGAGCGGTGAAAATAACGTTGTAATCCGCAGCAGATGACCTAGCAGATAAAAGCCCAAAAGGGTTAGAGGGAACTATACTGAAAATCTCATTGTGTATATAGACTCCATTAACCCTAAGTCAATCGTTTGTGTCTAAGGTACTAAGGGCTTCAAATCTGTTTTTTAAAACCAGTGGGTTACTTACAGGAACTTGCAGAAAAGGGCGCTCTCTCTGTATAACCTGAACTAGAGAAGGTGGAGGGTAAAAAAAGCCCAATGGAAGAACGTTGATGTGGTTCTGTTGAATTCTCAAAGACCCTGCTTGTCTTAAAATGTGATCAACTATATCAGGGGAACTAAAATTCACAACAACGCAATCACCCCTCAAAGTCTTGTTGGTTTTCCCCACCCACGGAACCCTTCTCACCATTTTAAAGCTATCAAAGAGATGACTCCCCAGCACTGTCTTCCCAGTCAAAAAGTGAAGGGTTTTATTTTTCAGGGAAGACCAGTGCTCTTCCTTGCCGTCACAAGTCTTCGGGACGTTAGCAAAGATGATCGTATATGGGCATGCCTCTGGTGGCAAGTTTAATGGACGTTCCTTGTGTGTCGACTGTCCCTGTGCTGGTCGACTATCAGAAGTATCCCTCTGCCCTGGTCTAACACCGCTAATGCACCGTACAGGTGGTGAGGGGATTGTAGGGCCTGCCACAGAACTTGCCATACAATTGACCATGTCCGACACTCTAGAGGTGACTTCACCCAAGGGAGATAAATCAGAAGGAGTGGGCCTTGACACCCGAGCGCGTTGACCAGCGATGTGGCGTTCGATAAGAGTGAGTCTATTGTCAATCTCGCTAAGTCTATCCAAGACTGGCAAAATAAACTTACTCAAACTCTCATCCAATCGTTTAATCAAGTCAGCTGACATGTCTTTCATGGTGGCGGTGCTCCCTTGAGCAATGGACTCAGTAAACCAGTTTCCTAAATGAGTGGTAGCCTCAACCGTCAAACTACCTATCGGATGAATCAACCCCTCACCAGGATCTTTATTTCTGGGTTGCTTAGCGTTTTGGCAGTTTCCAGTAGGAGCTCGAATAGCTTTTCTCTTGCCCTTGATTATTTTAACAGGGACAACAGAGGGGGGCTTTGATTGCCTAGAACGTAAGACAGGGGGGGACAATGAAGGACTAGATACATTCAACGAAAGTTGGTCGCTAGAATGACCACACTCTAAAACAGACCCAGCAGAAATAGAATAAGGTGCCTGGGAGGGTGCAGATATCAAAAGCTGGGTAAGGGGCTCTAAAGACAACCTTTTCTCAACAATATCAATTTCTTTAGAGACAGCATGTTCAGCTTTTTTTAAGAAGGCATCTAAAGTCCCTGATCCCACCACAGATGAGCCCCTACTGTGGTTTTTTGCCATAGCTAGTACTAAGCCAAGTCTCTTGGGGCAGTTATAACCACGGTTAACACGACATATCAAACAATTGTTAACCAAACCTTACAACAGGCTTTATACAGCGACAGCAACAAATAGTCCCCGAATGCAGTAGAAGCTGGTTAAGGGGGTGGCCCAGCCCAGCCCTGTCCAGCCCCGGACGGCCACAGACGGCCCGCCCTTTGCCCGGGCTTAGCCCGGCGCCGCCCGCGAGCGTCCCGCGACGCGGAGGAAGTGCCGGGTCTTTAAGCGCCTCCTGGCGCGGGAAACGCTGACGGCAGGACTCTCCCCCTCTCGGGCTGCTGGGAGTTGTAGTTAAGGCAGTATCGTCCCCGCTCAGCGGCCGCTGTTGTTAAAGGCGGCGGCGGAGGACAGAGAGGTCAGCAGGGCGAGGCGCACAGGGCACAGGGTGCACCAGGTAAGGCCAGCAACAGGATTAGCAGCGCACCGTAGGTCAAGACAAGAGCAACACAGCAATTGAGTGGGACCTCTAGCATTGCACACCGGTGAAAGCACTGGCATCCGGGTGTGCTACACCCATTTTGAGACTGTGCATTTGTTCTCTACTGTCGAAGAAAGGCGGAGGAAATTGGCCCAATAAACTTCTGCCCAACACATAACTCATTGCCTCTTTGGGAATATGGTCAGTGCGCGGGTGCCCTACTTGGCTCAGTGTGTGGAATCATGAGTGCCACACTTGCTTGCAGAGCATCGGTGCTCTACTCATGGGATGGTGGTATCTTTGATCCGGGGAGGTGGTTATGCTCTTAATGTCAACTTGTGTTTTTGGGCTAGTTTTCTCAGAACGACTAAACGTAAGTCTTGCAATAGCAGGTGTGGTCACTAACGATGGTTTGAGGGGCCCGTGATCCAGCAGCCATTAAACATAGTCTTGAGGCCATTTCAAAGACATGGAACATGGAGTATGAGGCAGTGACTTGCCTCTATATATGCACTGTGCTTGCTTTCCCATTGGACTGTGAGGGGGGAGGCCCTGTAGAGAAGAGGCGGACACTGGGGTTCAAATGCACACGCTGCACAGCAGACTGCGCTGTGCTTTTTCAAGGACACGCCTCTTGGTCGTTCTTTGCAGCTGTGCCACTGAGTTCTAGCCCGGCATGCTTCATTGCACCGAGCTCCTCTGACCATCACTTACTGTTTTGGCTTTAAAAGCCCTGAAGGGTGCAGCTGTTCTGCAGTCGGCATAGTTAGAACCCACCGGTTTCGTCAAAAAGTTCCATTCCGCTCTGACCTGTGGATGTTATTGTGTTTCCCTAGCCTTGGGCATGTGCGCGGCTGCACACAACCGAAGCCGACAGCTGACCAATGATGTCAGCTCGGAGGAAGCACAACTCACGCACTTAAGACATGAAAGCCACCCGGGCCCACCGATCACCACCTAGAAATCAGTCTCCTTGATCACTCGGGCATCGGGGAAAGTGTGACATGCAGCCTGGGTGGAATTTTCAAGTGGCACAGGGAGATCAGAGAGAGGAAAGGATGTTTGCTTTTGTGCTTTTTCATCGTTGTCATAAAGGTAATTGGCAGCAAGTTGTTTTCACAATGTGCATGATTTCCAGCGCGTCGCATTTTCAAAGACTTTCCATCACCTCAAGCAGTATCTGTGCCCCCATCTTTGATATTTCCATGACTTCAGATTTTCTTATTATACCTACAAAAATGGCGTCCCACTTGCAACCATTTAGCTGCCTAACCTGAGGGGCGCTGACAATTTTAAAGGCACCACTGTTTCTTCCCGAGTTTTCGTTCTCCTTTCATCTCTGGACTGTTAATGTTGTGCTCAACCTTGATGGAAAATGACAATATGAACCGTGCATTTCGGAGGGAGCAGGAGGGTTGCCAGTGTGATGGGGGGTGCGAGCGGGCGTCCCCACCT
Source organism: Triturus cristatus (assembly GCF_964204655.1). Classification (NCBI taxonomy): domain Eukaryota; kingdom Metazoa; phylum Chordata; class Amphibia; order Caudata; family Salamandridae; genus Triturus; species Triturus cristatus. Next base: position 498,883,133 of record NC_140588.1, read on the forward strand.
CTAACATAACAACACACAACACGTGTATTTGTCAAGCGCACGTGCACCGCTACGGGCATCTTGGCGCTGAATAACAGATGTCTCCTTCGACACGACCAGCCGCGAAGAGGAATAATGCTCAGACTCCGCGCGGCTCATAATCAATTTCACTTTTTGCATGCTTAACACTGGACACACAAATGAAATGAGAAGGCCTCAGCCGATTTCATATTTACATAACTGCTTAGTCAACTATACATTAATGAAACAAAAGCCAAGAATAATATTAAAAAATCACCTTTGAATATTAAAAGTGAGGCGAGCATTGAGATCCCCTTTACCTCTCGAATGGTGAGGCGACAGCTAGCCACTATCGATTTACCCTATAGGCTGCACAGGCTGGCAGGTATACTTTGGTCCTGCCAATTCTCTGCCCTTTAACCTGCGGTGAGCCCCTCCACTTCACGTGGCTGCTCGCAACTTGCTCCCTCTGTATATTGGTTGCTGCTACCAGGGGACCAATTAGTACCACCAACCACTCCAAGATGCAACGAACAATCCTAACGCTTGGCCTTACTGTCTTCTAATTATGGTTGGTGGGCTCGCCCAAGCCACCACTCGAAACGATCAGGCCACGTGGCATTCCCACTCGGACGACTCTGAAGCTAGGGCAGCAAAGCATTGTGATGCTGTGGCTGCCATCATAGGACGGGCAAGCAGCTGGGGAGGTCCTACCAATATACAACAACACTACTTAACCCCCCATCCTGGTGGGGAGGGCCAACATGTATTTACATCTCGATGGAGAGGGTCTAAACATTGGATATGCTGAATTTTCGCTGCCCTTTTCAATGGTCTCTCCTAAAAATTAAAAATAAACACATGTTGCCATTTGTTATACTTCAACAGTGTCTGATGCTGCTTCTTGTACTACGAGAGCCAGTGTCTTAGATTCCGCACACCGATGTGAATATTACATTATTTTTAAGTTTGACTTTAAATCAAGGGTCTCTGCGGCACTGCCCTCTCAATGGACGTTCAGATATTAGGTCACTCTTGCCAGGGATCATAGCAAAATCCAATTAACTAAAACCTTCCTGGCACCAATACACATTACTCTGTTGCAAAGTCAGCATCTGCAGAAGAGGGGGATTACAGGGTGTACCAACTGGGACTCAGAGGGATTAGCACAAGTTCTTTTAACAAGTGGGTTTAAATAAACCTTAAAACGACAGCACCATGCATTCTCTCGGCCAAACTGCACTCCAGCAGATGGTGATCATACCAGATGCAGGGTACCACTTCACCTGCCAAAATGTCCTTCTTTTTTACCGCGTCTCCATGCGCTTGCTTTTAGTACTGGGTTTCTGCTGGAGCTGGTTAAGCTCACCTTCCTTTCCAGGCATTCATCAGAGTGTACACGGGGCTCAGGAAGGTGACCCGGGCAAGCTCGGCACACGCCAAATTCATGTTTTCATGCACAACATGCCAAGAACAGTGTTCCAGAGATCTCCTTAAGGTCCACAGAGCACAATAAAACGTGTAGAAAGGAGATTCAGAAATGGAGGGCAGCGTAATGAAAAGGGAAATAAATGGTTTCGCTTTCTTCTTTTGTTAGACCGAAGTTTATACTTTCTATATAATATTTCATAATGGAAAGTACTCTCGCGGGAAGGCAACAGTTAAAAACCACAGCTCCTTGGAGCGATCTTGCTGATAAATCAGTGCCAAATAGTGCACTGGGCTGTTCTAAGCATGGTCATAAGAATCATTTAACCTTACAGCACAACACCCAGCTGATAATTTTTTTCTGGGTCTCACCTAATAAAATTTCTTCTTGCAGAATTGTGGAAAAGTTAAGCACAGAGCAGCCTTATTAGAAGGTTTCCTGCTACAAGGCGGCAAAGCTTACACATGTTGTACTTTATTCTAAAGTGTCCCATGTAACACTTCCCTCGTTGCAACAGTCATCAGAGTTTGCCTCGAGGCAAAAACCATCGTAAAGGCAAGGTTCATTCACAGAGATCTGCGAGGGGGTGGAATATCCACCTCTCTGTCCTGTTCTTGCATTCTAGTTTCTCTTCTCTTGTAACTTTTTCCTCTGCTCCAACATTAAACCTTATTTCCATGGCGCTCCACATAATCATGCCTTGTTTTCAATAAAAGAACATAAAGTGCTGAGACAACATTTAAGCTGGCACAGAAGTCCCTGCAGAAGGTCAGGTACCTTAGCAGACTACTTTGGACTGGGAGTGACCCTCCTCTGCCCAGTACACATAAGACTCTAATTTCTAGAAGGGCTGCGAGCACTCTCGTGCCTTAAGTAATCCACCTTATCAATAAACTATTAGGCGAACAACAGACCACGTCACTTTGGTTATAGCGGATTGCAGTCGGGTCTTAATATTTACTTGCGTCTTTGCCTCACATTGGTTCACATTTAGTGTATTACTTGAAGGACGCATTTACTGTGAAACATCTTGAACAAGTATTGGCAAAGCCAATAGGTCTTGCCTTTGGGACCTTATAAGTGTTTAGCCATGCAACAGTTGCATAACTAAATACTTATAAGGTCCCAAAAGCGAGACCTATTGGCTATGTCAAGCGGCCTTGTGGCCACGAAAGTGAAAGTGATCGCGATCAAACATCAAAGCGGCCGTGAAAGTGAAAGTAATCGCGGTCAAGCGCGGCCCGCGCGCCCGCGCACATGCACTGTAGCTCTAGGCTGGCCTGGTAGCACTTTTTGGAGCCCTCTCAATAAGTCTCGCCAGATCAGTGCATGCGCTGGGTAAGGCGAGACCTAAAAAGCTCTATGGCAAACACGTGTCAGCTGAGATTCAGACCAAGAGAAAACAACTCTAAAAGTATTGCATCTATTATCTATGTATAAGAATCTACCAAAGATAAGAAAATAAAAGTGTACGAATTGACCCCAAGACCGTCCATTACTATATTACAACAGAGTCTCACAGCCCCTCTACAAAAGAAAAATTAAATTCTGCCCAGGCCAAATCCAGCATTCATCTTTCATAAGCAGATCAAAAGTAAGGATTATGGCTAGCAGTGCGACTTTAACAATGATATGGCCTGGTGTACAGTAGTCAAGAAACCATTCTACAGGGTGCCAAAATAAATGACATACCTCAGTATTATTAATATCATCATTGCCACCCAACTGTAACGCATGTGCTTTGGGTCAAAGTGAGAAATGGGATTTGCAGATATAACCTTGTAAGTACATCTATGAGTGAGGGATAAGAACAGAGAGGCTTAAGGAGTCCAAGCGATTACAGAATGCAGGTGTGGGGTGCGTGGGGGGTGGTGGTAGTAGAGCATTCTGTCACAATGTTATATGGTGTAGCAGCACAAATTGGGATACATGCGCATCAAGAGGGTTGCACACTCATTCCCTGGCAATGTACAACATTTGTATTACAAGTGTGAGTTACAGAGGGATGGGCCAGGCTCAGTACTCACTTGTTCTTCACCCGGTCTGGACATGCTACTGGACTCTCCAACTGGAAGGTGCATGCCGAAACTGGTCTGTTATTTACCCTGCTAACAGTGTGGGCCACAACACCCCAGTGCTCATGCATGACATTTCCAATCCCCAAAGAGGGCTATAAATGAATACTCTGCCACTGGCTCTTCAATCCCTGTTCAAGGAAAACCGCTCTCTAAATCGACGGCATGCCCTCCGCCCAAGCGGCTCACAGTTGATGTTTCAATCTGCACAAAGGTCTGTCCTGCACAGCATCCACTTGCTGTGCCCGGTCAAAGAACCCTCCTGCATGCTGGTGGTATGTGTGAAACTAGACGTGCATGTGGAAGCAATGCAGCCCACATTTGTGCGACAGGGCTTATGCCAATAAGGCCCTTAGCCTCTAACTGGAGGATATGACAAGAGAAAGGATAAAAGAGGTGCCCTATTTAACAGGTTACTTACCTTTGGTAATGCGTTATTACGTAGAGACATGATCTAGTCGCAGATTCCTTACCTGCGAACTTTCATGCGTCAGGCTGGATCCAGAAGATTTTTGATAGCAGTACCCCTGCACGCTGATAGGTGGCGTTGGTTGACTTCACTTGGCGTCGTAGGCATTGGGTTTGTCGTCGTTGTGACATATGTGTAGCCTTTATAGGTGTCACCCGGCACGTTGAAGTCAGTACTTTTCACGACTTTCCACAGCAGAAGCGCGGAGCCATGAAGTTACTTACCATGGGGTGTTAAAAACCAACTAGGGCCCTGAAGGGAAACAGCCCCGACACTAAAAGCTAATCCGCAGTGCGGGGAAGATGGGTGGGTCAGTAAGGAACCTGCGGCTAGATCATGTCTCTACCAGATAAGGCGTTATCGAAAATAAGTAACTTGTCCATCTGATAAAGACATCTAGCCGCAGATTCCTTACCTGTGAACAGATACCCAAGCAGTACCATCCCCAGAGGAGGGACTGCTGAAAACTTTTAAACCAAAAATCCATGCAGAACAGAACGCACAAAAAGGCCCTCCCGGCGGACTTGATTGTCCAAGCAGTAGTGCTTGGCGAACATGAATGCCCATGTGGCTGACTGGCAGATGTCAAGAACCGGAACACCACCCTGAAGAGCCATGGTGCCTGCCTTAGGAGGCTATTTCTTTGCCAAAGCGTCACATATTTTTAAGCAGAGGATGACCCAACGTGAGATGGTTCTCTTCTGCACAGCGTGTCCCTTCTTTGCTCCAACGTACCCGACAAAGAGTTGATCATCCACCCGGAACTCTTTTGTATGATCAAGGTAGAACAACGCTCTTTTTTGGTCTAGACGGTGGAGACGCTCTTCTTCCATAGAAGGGTGCGGAGGAGCATAGAAGGTGGGCAAGGTGACAGACTGCCCTAGATGAAAGGTGTCACCACCTTAGGCAAAAAAGAAGCCCTAGTGCAGAGCACTACTTTGTCCGGAAAAATGGTCAGGTAAGGAGGTTGAGATGACAGAGCCTGCTATTCACCCACCTTCCTGGCAGAAGTTATTGCCCTTAAAAAGGTTGTTTTGATAGTAAGCAGCTGGAGAGGGCAATTGTGCAGTGGTTCAAAGGGTGCACACATCAAGAAAGTGAGAACAAGTTAAGGTCCCATTGGGGCATAATAAAGGGTGATTGGGGAAACACATGAGTAAGCCACTTCAGAAATCTATACAAGAGGTAATTTAAAAAGTGATGGTTGATCTGGCAAACTAAGAAAAGCAAACAGGACTGAAAGGTAGCCTTTCAAAGTGCCCAGAGCAAAGCGTTGGTAGGACATGGAGAGAATGAAAAGAAGAATGTCAGAAAGGGAAGCAGACAAGGGATCAACAGACCGGTCTGTAATATATTTACAAAATCTCTGCCATCGGCAGGCATATACTGACTTTGTGGAAGGATGCCTGGCTGCCAGAATAACGTCACAGACTTCGGGAGGAAGGTCAAAAGCAGTCAGCTGTTGCCGCTATATCTCCACAGAAGGAGGCAGCGGGTGGACAGGTTCGGTTGGAGAACCCTCCCATGTTGCTGCGACAGAAGATCCTCCTGAAGGGGCAGCCTGATCGATACCCATGGGATACCAAACTCTCCGTACCCAGTCCGGAGCCACAAGAACAGCTGACATTGAGCATTCTCTTCGGGGGTGATCAATCTAAGCAAAATTGTCCCCACATCCAGATGTCGACGCCACTCGTGATGCACTAGGCACCGACGGCTGAGATATTCCGCTCTGGAATTCAGGGAACCGGCTAGATGTTGAACCACCAGGGACATGCCCTGTTGTTCTAGCCAAGTCTAGAGACGCAGAGCCTCTTGACATTGGGTCCACGACCCTAATCAACCCTGTTTATTACAGTATCACATGGTGGTAGTGTTGTCTGTAAACACTTAAACTTGAATTAGCCTACTCTTGAAGGATAGTAAGAAGGTTTTCTGTGTCAATCGGAACGCACAAAACTCAAGCAGGTTGATGTGGAGCCCGGTTTCTGCCAGAGACCAGAGTCCTCTGATCTCCATCTCTCCCAGATGGCCGCTCCATCCCAGAAGTGATTCCTCAGCACGGTGAGATTTGGGTGGGGAAGAGAGAGGGGTCTGCTTCTGACCCAATCGTGGTTTGTCAGCCACCACTGCAGATCGTTCGCGGTGCCCTCTGACATCTGAATGAGGTTGGTGAGATTCCCCAGATGCTGCACCCATTGGAACTTCAGGTCCCACTGCAGAGCCAGCATGTGCCATCTGGCAGGATCCACAAGCAGGATGCAGGAGGCCATAAGGCCCAGTAGCCTCAGTGTCATTCTCACTGAAGTCCAGGATGGAGGCTGAAACATCGGTATCATAGCCTGAATATCCTGGACTCGCCACTCGGGAGGATAAGCCCCAAACTGCACTGTGCCCAGAAATGCTCCGATAAAAAAGGGAACATCTGAGAGGGATTCAGGTGTGACTTTGGCAAGTTGCTAGTGAACTCCAGCGAATGCAAGAGGTTCGCCTAAGTCTGGAAGTGGGACAAGCCCACCTTCAACAACCAGTCGTCGAGCTAGGGGAAGACTGGACTCCCTGGTCTCCGTAGATGGGCTGAGACCTCCGCCATCACCCTGGTGAAGACCCAAGAGGCAGTGGTGAGGCCGAAGGGCAGCATAGTAAACTGAAAGTGCTTGTGGCCCACTATGAACTGCACGTAACGTCGATGGGCAGGCAGGACTGGAATGTGGAAATAGGTGTCCTGCAAGTCCAACGCTACCATCCAGTCTCCTGGGTCCAGGGCAGACAGAACCTGAGCAAGAGTGAGCATCTTGAACGTCTCCGTTTTGAGGAAGTAGTTGAGGGCTCTGAGGTCGAGGATAGGATGGAGGCCTCCGTCCTTCTTTGGAACCAGAAAATAGCAGGAATTACAACCACAGCCTATTTCTGGCCTTGGAACACTCTCTACAGCTCCCTTGGCCAAGAGAGTTTTGACTTCCTTGTGAAGTAAGGCAAGGTGATCCTCCGTCAGCAAATAGTAAGTTGGAGGCATGGAAGGAGGGATAGTCTCGAAGGGGAGGGAGAAGAACCCTTCAGACTATTTGCAAAACCCACCTGTCCGAGGTGATATCCCAGCAGTCGTGGAGGTGATGGCCTATCCTGCCACCAACCAACTATGATCTGGGAGGACCGGATTAGGAAGGTTTGGAGGCAGAGGGGGAATAGGTTGTGGGCTGACCTGACTTTTGGTCTCCCAACCCGCGGGTCGGGGTGAACTGCGTCCACGGCCGCGCAGAGGCTGCTGAACCTGCGCGTTCCTCTGGTTGGGGTAGGACTGGCGCAGTTGGAAGCCCCTTCTGGAGCCAGGAAAGGAGTGAAAGGTGGAAGCAGACTGGGATGACATTGAGAGGCCCAAGGACTTGGCCGTAGCCTGTGACTCCTTAAAGCGCTCCTGTGCGGCATCCGCCCTGTCTCCGAAGAGACAGAAGCCATCAAACGGCATGGCCATAAGATTGGCTTGGACATCCCCTGAGAAGCTAGATGTTCTTAACCAGGCATTTTGGATTCCCTATCCGGAGGTGCGCAAGGGAACACACCACAAGAAGCAGAGGCTTGGACCACCAAGCCCTTTGATGTGGGGTTGTTAGAGAAGAAAGCTGGGTCGCCCGGTACAGGGCGATAGTTCTGTTCACAGAAGCCCCTGTGCTGGGTTTGGACCAGGTACCCAGTAGAACATCTGTTAAGGCCTCATTAAAGGGCAGCAAAGTTTTCGAGGTGGAGACACCTGGCTGCAGGATCTCTGTCAAGACATTAGTCTTGCCCGCGACAATAGGAAGCTGCAGGTCCAAGACCTCTGCAGCCCTATGCACCACCATTGCAAATTAAGCTCCCTCCTCTGTAGCTAGGTAGGGGGGAGACAGCATGCCAGGCTCTGGGGAAGTTTTCAAGCCGTTGGCATCACCGAGATCCTCGGACCATTCCATTTCCTCATTGTAGAGCGGGATTTCTAAGGGAGCCTGCTGCCCGCCCAATCTTCATCCAGTCCTACCCTTTCAGAAAAGGGCACATGACACGACATGGGGGTCCAACAGCTCCATTGGTGCTGGTCTCAGGTTCACTGGACGCCCACCCAGCTCCGTGTTGTCTGGAATGATGATGAGGGAAATGCCGCCAGTGGGCGCCGGCGACATCAAGGGTCTGGGCGGCAAACCCAGTGCTGGAGAAGGTCAAAAAGGTAAGACAGGCACTGATCTAAGACCCAAGAGAAGTACGTGGCGCCGGAGTTGAAGGCACGGAACCAACAGGGTCTCCTTCCACGGAGCCTGCAGGAAATACAGAGACGACCCTGACACCCGCTCCTCAGGGCAGGGCCTCGAACATTGAGACTCGCTCACCTCTTCAGGGGATAGATGGGGCGGTGCTTTTTATGGTGCTTCTTACTTGAGATCAACGACTTTGAGTGGGAGGAAGAAGACTTCGAACCCCCAGAGCGGTGCTCGGATCTTCCTCTCGACCTACACCAGGACCCGGAGCAGGAACGAGATCTCCGGGGAGATCTCCATGGCGCCGGATGCTAGGTTGCAAGCAGCTTCAGGTACCGCTCCCTCAAAGCTTTCAGCGCCATGGCCCGGAAGTCGGAGCACGACTTCAGGTCGTGGTTGTGCTCCAGGCACCACAGACAGACCAGGTGGGTGTCCGTGACTGATATGGTGCCGTGGCAGATGCCGCTGGGCTTGAACCCTGAGGTCTTCTTGCTGGACATCCTACACACCAAAAGCATTCGACAACAAGTCGAAAAAAGTCGGTCAAAAAGTGACAGGGGGTAGCTCTCTTCAACAGATCTGTGCTGGCTGCGCAGAAATAAAAGAACTGATGTCAGCGTGTCAGGGTGGCGTCTATATAGACAATGCAGACTTCAGGACGACGACGAACCAGACATCTATGATGTCACGGGAGTAAAACGACGCCACCTATCTGCGCATAGGGGTACTGCTATCAAAAATCTTCCAGATCCAGCCTCATGCCTGGAAATTCACAAGTAAGGAATCTGCAGATAGATGTCTCTATCAGATATTAACCGTTAACTCTTCATCCTTTGCATCCCTTTCACTAAAGGTGAAGTCCCACACTCTTTCTCACCATTCAGTACGCCTACCTAATCCAGCCTCGCAAGGGACTTTTATTTATGAAAGCAGAAACACATCTGGGAAGTTCGTAGAAATGTCCTTATGGTTATCACCACCATCTAGTTCTTCTAAAGTTTCCCTCCTTACAGAAGCTCAAAATGAACAATCCCAAAAGGTTACTAAACTCATCTCTTGCCTATGCCCCCCATTTAATTTGAATTGGATGGGGCTGCAAGTGAATCCAGATAGCTGCAACCTCAAGCAGGTCATTGCCAGCTTTCACTATGGGCTTCTCCCTCCTGGATTCAAAACATTTTTCTTAAACTGACTTAGGTTGGTTTTCTCGGGTGTGACCTATGAATAGTAAAACAAGCATTGGCAATGCCAACAAGTCAATAGCAGGGAAATTAATATTTATGTGTGTGGAAGCAAAAGACTGTAGAATAATACTGATGAAGGTTAAAACATCAAATGACACAGCTGCACTGCCAAACTAGACCTAAAATCCATGTAGGTTAATGACTGCCCACCTCCCATCTTCACTGCTGGCAGAGATTAACACATGAATAAATTATCTAGTTATCTAAGACACTTTAGTAGCATTACAATGTACTGTGTTTGCCCCTGAAAGTTCAAGTCCAGGCAGCATGATAAATAAATAAAATGATCACAGCTATGAGTTGGGCAAGCACATTTTTGCGGAAGCACTAAACTTCTGTCTAAAACAAAACATGTTCTCCTGGCTCCCAATATGCGGGTGAAGCTAAAGCCCCTCTCCAGTGATACTCACATAATTGTCTGGCAACAGCTGCACAGTCAAGCCAGACCATATAAAGATTGCGGCTGTTCCTTTAATCCAGTCCATAATAAGCTCACAGGATTGCCATTTTCAATTTAATTGTAGTTGTTCAGAATTGGCCAGTAAGGAAACGCAACAAAATTGTGAAATATCTACTATTTTAATGAACAATGAACCTGTGTATTTTGAATGATATGCGGGGTACATAAATCATAGGTCCAGCAGAGTACCTCTTCAGGACAATTGGAGAACGTTGCTGTTTGAGTTTATGTAATCATCCACTATGGTATGTATCCTCACAATGATCCCTTCACATTAGCCACCCCTTCAGTGCTCATATACACATGATAAGTGACTGACACTGATCCTCCTCACTCTCATGGATTTCAAGCTTTTCTAATGCCTTGACTAGTGGTTACCTCCCTCCCGCGCCCCTAACAACCTCCCTCCCGCGCCTGGCCCCTCTGCCTGCGCACAAGCAGACTTGCACTCTCGAGCCAATCAGAGCCTATATTTGTGTTTAATGCAAGAGTTCTCCTTTGAGGTCTCACTTCCGTGTTTGCAGTTGGATATCAGTTACAGTGGCCTAATTAAGACACATATGACAAGAAGTCAAGTGGCCGTTCTGTTTTGAACTATCTACAGACTCCCATTAATGGTACTTATATCTCTTTCATGAAATCCTGAAAATGGGAAGTGCTTCATCCCCACGTAGGAGGATGTTACTGGACTATTCACTCTGAGTAGGGTCTCACTTCCACAACAGGGTGTTTGTGTTTCCCATTAGCCACAATGTACCCGAGACATTTGAAACCACTGCAGTTATTCTATCCAAACGTTTCACAGCCTCATACTGCATGTCTCAATATTTCACAATAATCTCTCCGTCCATGCAGGCGACTGGGAAATTGCTTCAAACTATACACTGCTTTATTACTTGATACTAGGTTGATATGTGTCCTTTTTAGGTCTCGCCTGGCGAACACAGCGCGAAGCGCTGTCGCCAGCGAAATCTATTGTTGCTGACTTGCCTCGGAAGTGGGACAGGAGATGGGCACGCGGAGGCTTTTGGCGGATTGGAGCCTGTGTAGGTGCTTACAGCCACCCGGCGTGCACATCTCCTGTCCCCCTTCCGTCCTGGCAAACCAGCATGCAGTTTCACTTTCACTTGTTATTTTTTTTTTTAAACTCGCCCCATCGTTGGAGCAGCCCGCAACAGCAGTTCCGCTCAGGAAACAAACATTGACACTGTGCCTTCATCGGCACAACCACTGGACAAATGGAGAATCCCCCACTCACCCGGTCTGCGGGGGAATCCTCCTGAACGGCGGCTGGCTCCAGCTCCAGCTCCACTACTGCCAGCACGACGCTCGGCTCTCTCCTTAGGCATGGGAGCCCCGCACTGCTATCTGCCGCTCTTCACCCGGGTCCCCACCTTGACCTGGGACTTCAGCTCCCGCACTTCCTCTCTGGCGCCGGGTCTCCCTCTTCACCACGGGAGCCCCGGAAGGGGACAGGCGCTGTCTACACTGGCTGCACGCGCCGCCACTGGGCACGCGAAAGTGACAGGTACCGCGCATGCGCGGGCAGCCTTCACCCTCCCAGGTCTCCTTCCCGGCCCGGATGTGGAACTGCTTTCTGTTTTGCTTGCTATAACATATGTCTCTGACTTTGCACTGAGATTACAGCGTGTTATGTTGTATCTTGCTCCAAATCACTACTATCTCCCGCAGTACATCTTGAAGGCTCAAACTAGTTAAAACAATCAGTCATGGTGGCCGCACGTCTTGTTGCGCGCCGGTTGCCCAACTCGATTTTTTTTTCTTTAGCAGTAAACAATGGCATCCGCGCGTCTTTGTTCCTGCGTCTCATTCCACTTCCTGGCATGCCCATCCCTCTGCCCACCTCACTCCCCCCTGTACTCCCCCTCCCCGTTCCTCACGTGTTTAAACTTCTTCTTAAAAGCACTTTTAAAAGTGTTCCGTTCGATAAAACAGGCCCGCTCACAAAGAGCGTCATGTTATCTTAATAGTATTAATGGAAACATGAGCATTTACTGTGGATGTGCGGACTGTTCTGTAATTGGAAACTGTCCTGCGACTCAGACCTGTTCTGTGACCTCCGGCGCTTACTGGCGCGGCTGCCTCGGAGGCAATACCATGACACTGGCTGGTGTCCCAACTGCCAGTAGTAGTAGAACAGCCTTTAATTTAATCCGGACGGAGGTGCCTGGCCCTTCCTTGTTTTAGTTATTCCACTAGCGCCTCCCTGTCCATGGCAGTGATATTCTAGCTGCCATGTATTAGCAGAATTATGTCAACCCCCAAGACGGTGATCGAGTGCAGCACTCGCAGACACGCTAGGGCTTTTTTTTGGTTCCTTCGTGTCAACCCACTTCCTGGCTTGCCAGTCTCTCCCACGACCTCCACCCCCTGTATTCTCTTTCCCTGCTCTTTGTGTTTCTACCTTCTGCTTAGAACCACTTTTAGAAGTGTACCGATACAACTGTCCCACTCACAAAGAGCTATTTCCACTCGCACCGTCCCACCCTTGTAGTGTCACTGACAGTGACCTGGCTGCCGTGGGCATCCTTACAGATCACTGGTTTATCTTCGGTGCCTGACACCAGCCTGACCCCTTTCAGGGCAGTGCCAATGGACGTTGGACAGGCTGCCCCTATCATGATGCCAGTTTCCACTCAGCACGGGTTCTGGCAGCGGGATGTTTTTAATTTTCCTGCCAGTCCAGGCCCCCATGTACTGCTGCTGTAAATTATGCAACAGTGTCCGCCCTGACCTCACTCGTGTTGCTGCCCTGTTCTGTGTAGGAGGTGGGCCGGGGGTAAGTGTGTCCAGTCAGAGTGAGAGCAGAGCCACACAGCACAGCTCTCAAGACAGCGTAGGCACCGCTTCAAGAGCTATGTTTTGTTAACACTACAACGCAGGGGCTTCACAGATTATTCGTCAAGCTGATCTTTGCCCAACCTGCTTCCAAGTCCACTCTGGGTAGCTCTCAGCAGCCCAATTGGTCTCTCTAAGCAAGCAATGCTTTTGTTGGCCAGATCATGAGGCAATAAGCATGATGCGCCTTGCATGTTTTGCACAAACGCATCCCCCACTGGTGAACAGTTGCGCACGCAGACAGCAGATTTTCAGCTGGCAAACTCAATTCTTGCGCCCTCCATGAGCAGACAAGCGATCTTCCCGCACCGTGCTCACCCTACTGTGGCCATGTTGACCCCTCACAGTGCTCTCCCTACTATAGGGCGGAGTCAGGCAGAGGAATACTGCTGGATAAGCTCATTCTCCAGCCTGGACAGATATCGCCAGGGCTCACCGTAGATTGTGGACAATCCTACGATCGTTCACTGCACTGAGCATTTGCTATACTTGGAGAAAGCCCCTCTCTTACTGCACTGGAAAAGCTTGCAACAGTACTTCAAAAGTGACCGTTCGCAAGATGGCCTGCGCCCTAGGAAGAGTGTGGAGTATACTTCTTTGGATCGGATAGTGATTAGTTCCCATTCCTAGCAACAAAGCAATATCATTTATATTTCTGTGCTTTGTAACTATACATCCAAGGACGGAATTTGGAAAGCAGCGCAAGTTCTATGTTAAGTGAGTTGTATCCTCCACTCGTCCCGGTAGGAGCAGCAATTATGCAATAAGATGTCATATGATGACTCGCCTTCACCGCTAGACTTTGCTTCTAGTTAAACACGACTCAGGGATCTTGCCTTCAGAGGAAGGAGTTGGAGAGTAGGGTCGGGAACTCACCCTCTGCGCTCCTCCCTGTGAGCACGGGAGGTAGTTCCAACTTCATTTACAAAGCGCCTTAAAGCCATCCCTGGCTATTTCGCTGCTACAGTGCCTACAGCATAACCCTTCACATTCCCAGTGAAATAGGAGCTCCAAGACATGGCGCAGTTTTTGGACCATGAAAGATAAAATACTTACAAATATTTCAAGGTTAAGAGTGGATAGATTGAGAAGATTTGTACCAGGCTTTAAACCTATTATCTGAAGACAGATTTGCATTTGTTACCTTAAATATACAAGCTGTTTTACCAAAGAGGGCCTATGATACATTGTGTTGCTGTAAGTATGGTTCATAGCCGATAGAACAGTTGTTCAAAATGATAAATCTAATGAGTATTTACTCGTCATTTAATCTCTGATAATATTGGGCCCACTTGACTCTACGTGATTTACTTAAGCTGATGTTCAGTTTTATTCTACGTCTCGTCACTTTGATTTTATTTTGTAGGAGTATTATTGATCCTCATGACTGCTGGGCCACTAATGTATGTACCTTAAGGAGCCACAGATGCATGCAATGAAAGGAACTATGGATGCATGTAATGTAAAAAGGCCACGGATACATGTATTTTGAGTTACCTCTAATGCATATACTGCTTATGGCCACTGATAGAGGTCCAATGTGGGACTAAGGATGCTGCATGCACTCCACCTCTTATTAGCCTGGAACATTTTTACATAGAATCAATGAAGTGATGCAAATGCAGAGAGTCACAGTTTTGTAACAGCCCATATGAAAAGTGAAACAGAATGCATTTCACACTGTTCGCTAGAAAAGTCAGGTTTGATAAACATACCACACTGGTTTCCTTTTTTAATGCATGTTTGGCCACTGGGACACATTTCTTAACTGAGGATCAATTTTGATAATGTGGGATTGAGGTCTTCAATGTCAGTGTAGTGAGCTGTGTTTACGATATGTTCACCCCATGTAAGGTGGCCCAATTGGGAACCATCTGATATACGTTAGTGCTAGTGCAGCATGCAATTCCCATTGCGTTAACATAGCCATAGTTTGACTGTACAGTTGCTATAAAAGCTTATTTTATGGTATAGTGTGCACTTTTTCTTTAAATTATCACTCCACTTAAAAAGCATAAATAAAAAACATTGCCATTTACAATACAAATAGTTCCAACTCCAACAAATGCGAGACCTATTGCATTGCAAATGCTTGCTGTACATGTTTTAGCCTCGATTTCCAGCGCTTTATTTCCAGTGCACTGTTACATACTTTAACACAATTATTTATATTTTCGTTCAAGTGCGCGTACCTTTGTGATTAAAAAAAGGGACTAGCACAAGTTAGACCTGTTCTGCAACGCCAATATGTGCTATCCATATGTTAGGTAGGATATGATATTGTGGAACCCACATTTTGGCCAGAGGAATGAGGCTGGCGGTTTAGGAGAGATTTCTGGGAATCCCCAGGGTGAAGGACTAACGTGCTCGATAAACTGCAGACTTTCACTGCAGCTCAGAGCGGGTCAAACACACATCCATCGCCAAAGTGCAGGTGGGACTCTGGCCAGGAATTGCGTCCTGTTCTGCACCCACTCTAAAGCTACATATTTTTTTTTACCAAGGCACAGGCCGTATTTTATACACCTCAAATATACAATTTACTGGGAAATATTCTGCAGTAAGCGATCAATGTCTCTCGCTTCCTGAAAAGCGCCTACAGCTTTTTTGTTGCACGAATCGAGCCAAATTATTGTGGCTTTCTAGGGCCAGTTGTCCAGCCATGAGGCCAAAGTATCTAGAATCGAGGCGTAAGACCATCTCGGGGGTTTCAAGCTACAATCTTTATTTTTTCTTTTAATTTGTTTATTTTGTCTGGTCACACCTCCACAGAGCATTTGTTACAGTAGAATCAGTTATTTGCAATATAAAAATTACATCATTCTTATACAACAATATACATGGAAGTTTTAATCTTTGGTTTCTGACATATATAAGCAAATACACATGACATCAATAAAAATCCCCTGAGACTGCAACATCCTCAAAAAAAACCCAGATCCGAACAGCATTACCAATATTATTTAATACATTTCTAGGTATAAGCAGAGCCCCGGCATTCTTTTCATTTTTCATTTACCAAGGAGGCCACCCCCAGCATCGTGTGGTCTATTGTCCCACCAATGATCGTATATTAGCCTTCCCCCTGTATAGATTTGAGATATTGCTTCTAGGGTTCCCAGAAGTCCCAGGGTCTAGATGCTTGCGGCAGTTCCTCTGCATAGGTCTCCAGAGTTTCTTTACAATAGGACATATCTGTGAGCCAGTCTTTGAAGCTAGGGGGGCATTTACTGCCCCATCTAATAGCAACGCGGCGTTTACCTAATAGAAGTGCTACAGCCAGAAATTTCCGTCGATTTGTAGGTTTGAGCCTGTATATGCTCAATAAACACACCAGTGGAGCATTCGGTATCAGCTCTGCTAACATCTTTGTGAGCGCTCCCATTATATCTTGCCAGTACCTATGTACCTGTGGGCATGCCCATGCTATTTGCAGAAAATCTGCATGTGGTACGTCGCATCTATAAAACTTGTCATGGGATCGCAGGCCATAACTGTATAACTGAGTCGGGGTATAATAAAATTGGTGTAGGAATTTAAAGTGTATTATTCGCAAATTGAAGTTTGAGGTCATCAATTGCAGCTGCGTACAGCTATAGTCCCAGCCCCTTTCATTAATGTTATCTCCTATTAACCCTTCCCACTTGTGAAGTGACCTGTTCGCAATCCCGCTCTGTTCTGACTGTGACGCGGTGTATAGGCGTGTAACTAACTTTTGGCGAGTAGGTGCTATCAATAGTGCCTGCAATGTCTGAAAAGTCTGCGGTTCATCCAGAAATGAGGTATAGAGCTCCCTGTAACCGCAAATGTGCAAACATCTTCATGGGTGTATTGTGTATACTTAACGACGGGTCATCCCTTTGAATTAATCTACCATGTGGGAAAACGTCTTTCATTGTGGATAAGTTCATTTCCCCCAACAATTTCAATTTTTTTCTCTTGCGTGACTGATATTTTCGGGTGGTTCTCGATAGGGAGTGATGGGGCATAAACGGGGAGTTTCACCGCGCGGCATGCTAGCGTGTACCACGCTCTTGAGGTGCAGTGTGCTGTTTGGATCGTGTCTCTATTGGTGAAGGACTTCGGGGCTGACAAGGTTTCAAGCTAGAATTTACCTCGAACTAGTTCTCCTTTCCCTGTGGCAGTCTGGAGATTTTTAGAAATAGTTTTCAACTCAAACCAGTGGTTAAGGGTTTGCGGACCTCCTAATCCCAACACAAAAGAGGGATCTATAATGGCTGTTGCATTGTTTTGCTTTGTATGGATCTAAATAAATAATTCTAAAACAAACATAAACCTTCTATTAAAGATGACTTTTCGAGGGAAACGTTAAAAATAAGACCATTTTGTGCCTTTTTTTGCAGTGGGTCAGTCAAAATATAATTACAAATTTGGGTTTTGGGTTGTAATGGGACACTTTCAGAGATATTTCCTTCAGATTTAAATTATGTAGTGACAACTGAAAACAAATTGCCATGCTTTTCGTCATGTCTATGATGGGGTTAAACAATTAAAATGATTTCTTGGAAGTCTGTTAACATGGGAAGGCTCCCTTCTAGCTCTCAGGTTTTCTGGATTTTTCTGAACTCCAAAAACTATCATGATTGACCCCATGGAAGAATCAGCACAAAAAATGGCAAGTGATTAGAGCATACCAATTTTTGTGATGATCCAAGAAGGGATTTAAAATATTTTCACAGAGGAGTGGAGCAAAAAAGTTATGTTTTCCCACATCAGCGCCCGGAAATTTTGCTCATACTTGTAGTAAAAAACACTGAACGGATTTAGGCCAAAGTTGGCATGAAATTGAGGATCACGGACAGAATACTGGAAACAAAAATATTGTGTGGACAGAATATCATGCCAAAAATATCAAGGACCAAAATATCGAGAAGGAAGTGCAAACAGGTAAGTACAGATAAACTATTCTTAGCTCCACAGCTACACACCTTGAATATATATATATATATATATATAAATATATATATATATATTCACTGAAAAAACCATAGGTTTCAGGGACGTTATAGTTAGCTGGACATTTCCTTCGTACAAAACCCTAGAAATTCCCCCGTTATAGTTAGTTCAGCTAACTATAACTCGCGCCCCCGCAATGCACTGCTGATGACGTCACATATTACATCACTCATGGCATGGTCAGTGACATCACTGATGACATCACTGATGACATCTGAAATTAAATCACTGATGACATCACTGATGACATAATCCATGTGATAAATTAGTGCATCTTCTCACACCCTTTGATATACTCAATCAAAATTTCAGACGTCCATTCTCAAAACCATAGATACTCCAATACCAATAACTACATACCCACTCATTAACTCTTAGATCTACACACACATCCACTCACTCACCTGTACAGTCACTCATACTTACAGTCACTCAGTACAGGACTATCATATGCATTTATACACCTACATAGACACTCACACACCATCAATCATCCATAGAGGTACTCTCACACCTAGTCAGTCATGCAAATAATTAATCACACTCCATTTACTCACCTATGCAGTTATACACACACAAGTTCACTTACTCATAAAAATAGTACCACATTCTTACGCTCTTATACAATCACTGATACAAGCACACACTCATCCATACAGCCACTCTCACAATCCCACACTCTCACATATACCCACTTATATACTCTTACACACATATATACTGCCTTTCACATATGTAGTTACTCACACATGCACCACTGAGATATACATTCAATCACTAACACACCCATATAAACACTCACCCAACCATACACTCCATCACAGATGCACTCTTAAAACCATGCACCCATAGAATCACCCACTCACACATGTATGCACAGAGTCACACACACCCCACCCACACAAACACTCAGGCACCCAAACAGATACTCAGACAACCAATCAATAACCCATAGAAACTCTCATATAGCTATTCACAAAACCATGCAGCCGCATATACACCAACAGACAGACAGATACAGACATTCACACAGTTTAGTCACTAGTCTGGAGTAAGATACGTTTAATGATTCACTTATAGAGTCAGTCACGCACCTACTAAATCATCCATTCACACACTTATACAACCACTCATTCTTCCATAGGTTTTTCCCTATTTAAAATTTACAGAAACACACACTCACTGGATGACGTCATCAGTGATGTCATTTCAGATGTCATCAGTGATGTCCTCAGTGATGTCACTGACCATGTCATGAGTGATGTAATATGTGACGTCATCAGCAGTGCATTGCGGGGGCGCGAGTTATAGTTAGCTGAACTAACTATAACGGGGGAATTTCTAGGGTTTTGTACGAGGGAAATGTCCAGCTAACTATAACGCCCCTGAAACCTATGGTTTTTTTCAGTGAATTTCTAAGGTTTTTTAAATGCCAATTCCTAACTATAACGCCCCTGAAAACTATGTTTTTTTCAGTGAATTTCAAAGGGTTTTTAAATGCTAATTCCTAACTATATCAGGCCTGAAACCTATGGTTTTTTCAGTGAATTTCAAAGGTTTTGTAAATGACAATTTTGAATGTATTAATTGTTATATTGATTTTTGTGATACTGATTTACTATATTTTTTAAACTATTTATTTTTAGATATATTTTTTTTAATTACATTATAATTACATTATACATTACAATACAAAATATACCTTCTCAGAATGAATTACTTTAGTTTAAATACTTGGCAAATAGGCAACAGACTTTTAAGTACAGTAGTTACAGTTGTTGCAATGGGCAACACAATTTCAAACACAAAGCAACATTGAGCTCAATGTGAATTTCTAGTGAAATGCAATTAGTTACTTTATGGATTACTTTTCTAACCACAGGACTGGATCCTAGATTCAGTCCTTGGACATCTCCTGTAAACAGTTGAGTAAAAGCGTTTTGGTTACAGTAGTTATTTTTAAGGAATATTATTGTATTTTAAAAATTGACACAGACATTTTTTCACATAGAATCACCAATGTTATCCTATGGCAGAAAATTCACTTAGCAGGTAAGTAGTGTTATCATTACTTTTTCTTACTCAGTGGTGGATCCTGGATCCAGCACTGGCCAACCTCCTGTAAACAGTTGAAAGAATGTGTTTAAGTCATACAGACGATTTTTTAGGAATATTTTTAGTTTGTGAAAATAGACACTTGGAAACTTTTCTGATGAAAACCACACAATGGATTCCTATGGAAGGAAATACAAGTACGCTTAGAATTACTCTTCCGGGTCAGTGCTGGGCTAAAAGATGCAGCCCTGGGTTCTCTCCTGATAACAGGTGAGTAAATCGGAATACGTAGTTCGGCTGATTTTAGAGGAATATTTGTATGTTTCAAAAATGGACACTGAAAGTTTTCTGCTGAAAACCACACAATGGATTCCTATGGAAGGAAATACAAGTTACTGGTAAGTACGCTTAGAATTACTTTTCAGGGTCTGTGCTGGGCTAAAAGATGCAGCACTGGGTCCTCTTCTGATTACAGGTGAGTAAATCAGAATTCGTAGTTCGGCTGATTTTAGAGGAATATTTGTACGTTTCAAAAATGGACACTTTAAAATTTTCTGGTGAAAACCACACAATGGATTCCTATGGAAGGAAATACAAGTTACTGGTAAGTACGCTTAGAATTACTCTTCAGGGTCAGTGCTGGGCTAAAAGATGCAGCCCTGGGTTCTCTCCTGATAACAGGTGAGTAGATCGGAATTCGTAGTTTGGCTGATTTTAGAGGAATATTTGCACGTTTCAAAATTGACACTTAGAAAATTTTCTGCTGAAAACCACACAATGGATTCCTAAGGAAGGAAATACAAGTTACTGGTAAGTACGCTTAGAATTACTTTTCAGGGTCAGTGCTGGGCTAAAAGACGCAGCACTGGGTTCTCTCCTGATTACAGGTGAGTAAATCGGAATTCGTCGTTCGGCTGATTTTAGAGTAATATTTGTACGTTTCAAAAATGGACACTTAGAAACTTTTCTGCTGAAAACCACACAATGGATTCCTATGGAAGGAAATACAAGTTACTGGTAAGTACGCTTAGAATTACTTTTCAGGGTCAGTGCTGGGCTAAAAGATGCAGCACTGGGTTCTCTCCTGATAACAGGTGAGTAAATCGGAATTCGTAGTTTGGCTGATTTTAGAGTAATATTTGTACGTTTCAAAAATGGACACTTCGAAAATTTTCTGCTGAAAACCACACAATGGATTCCTATGGAAGGAAATACAAGTTACTGGTAAGTACGCTTAGAATTATTTTTCAGGGTCAGTGCTGGGCTAAAAGATGCAGCCCTGGGTTCTCTCCTGATAACAGGTGAGTAAATCGGAATTCGTAGTTCGGCTGATTTTAGAGGAATATTTGTACAATGGTAAAGGAAGGGGGCGGGGCCTGAGGTGACGTGTGCAAACACACCCTGTGGCGCGTTTTAAGTTGGGGAATTAATTCCTCTTCAATCCTGCGGTCCCCTGGGGGCCAACTAGCCCACCAGGTACCTCCAGTATGCGTCAGGGAGCTGCGTTGCAGAGCGGTGTTCAGAGGCCACGCCCCTTTTTACAACACTCTGCAACGCAGCTCCGTGGCACTTCCTGGAGGTACCTGGTGGGCTAGTTGGCCCCTAGGGGACCTCTGGATTAAAGAGAAATTAATTCCCTAAATTAAAACGTGCCACAGGGCGTGTTTGCACACATATCACCTCAGGCCCCGCCCCCTACCTTCACCACTGTGCAAACGCGCCCTGTGGCGTGTTTTAAGTTGGGGGATTAAGTCCCCTTGAATCCTGAGGTCCCCTGGCGGCCAACTTGCCCACCAGGTACCTCCAGTATGCTCCAGGGAGCTGCATTGCAGAGCGGTGTTCAGAGGCCACGCCCCTTTTTACAACACTCTGCAACGCAGCTCCGTGGCGCTTACTGGAGGTACCTGGTGGGTTAGTTGACCCCTAGGGGACCTCTCGATTGAAGAGGAATGAATTCCCCAACTTAAAACGCGCCACAGGGCGTGTTTGCACAGTATCACCTCAGGCCCCGACCCCTACCTTCACCACTGTGCAAACGCGCCCCGTGGTGCATTTTAAGTTGGGGGATTAAGTCCCCTTGAATCCTGAGGTCCCCTAGCGGCCAACTAGGCCACCAGGTACCTCCAGTAAGCGCCACGGAGCTGCGTTGCAGAGAGGTGTAAAAAGGGGTGTGGCCTCATTACACCTCTCTGCAACGCAGCCCCCTGGCGCATACTGGAGGTTCCTGGTGGGCTAGTTGGCCCCCAGGGACCCCCAGTATTCAAGGGGAATTAGTTCCCCCTCTGCAAACGCGCCAGGAGGCGCTTTTGCCGAGTGGTGTAAGGAGGGGGCGTGGCCTCTGTCCCGATCCCGATCTTTTCTGCCGGCATTGCTTTTCGACATGGGGAGCAGCTAACATGCTGCTCCCCATGTGGAAAAGCAATCAGCTTTGCTTCATTGAAGCGAGAGCAGGTTTCCCTGCTCTCGCTTCAATGAAGCAAAGCAGTTTGCAATGACAGGGTGGGAGCCGCGAGGCTCACGCCCTGTCATTGCAAACAGCAGTGTCCCGGGGGTGGGCACCCCGAGACACTGCAGGAGCCGGCCCTGGGGGGTGGCGGTCCCCAGGGCCATCATTGGCTCCAGGAGGGGGGCCGCGTGGCCCCCCTCCCACACGGACTAGTTGCCCCGGGGGTGGCGGTCCCCGGGGCTGAGGGGGCCTGAGAGCCCCCCCATCGCAAATACTTTCAAGCCCCGGGGGGTGGCGGTCCCCGGGGCTGGGGGGGCTGCGAGCCCTCCCACCCATTTCCTATAAGCCCCGGGGGGTGGTGGTCCCCGAGGCTGGGGAGGCCGTGAGCTCCCCCATATAGTATCTCTGAGCCCCGGGGGTGGCGGTCCCCGGGGCAGTGTGGGGGGGATTGGGACCCCCCCACACTTTCTTATTTCTGCCCCCGGGATTTGGCCCCCCCGGGGGCCAATTACCAAAGAAGCGCGGGAGCCCCGCGCTTCTTTTTTTTTTTTTCGGCCGAAATTCGCACTGGGTGCGCGAATCTCGCCGATTTTTTTTTTTTAAATACTTTTTTGGGCTGTGGGGGTCCTTGTGGGACCCCCTGAGCAGGCCTAGAGGGTCAGGGTGTTTCTACCCTGCCCCCTTGTCACGTTTTACGCCTTTGTTTTTGTGCTTTCTTGTGCCTCGGTTCTACCGAGGCACAAGATGGCTGCCAACACTTCCTGATTCAGAGTGTTGGCAGCTCATGCTCGGGAGGGTTCGGGGAGGGTGCGGGGAGGATCCGCGGATCCTCCCCGGCCATAGATATCACTAACTTTTAACTCTAATTTTCTCAGGAACTACTCAACGGATTCACACCATTTAAGCAAAAGGCACGAGTCTGAACTGAGGACTACCTCCTTGCCAAATTTGGTGTAATTCCGTTCAGCAGTTCGGGCTGTAGCTGCGACAATAGGTCCTATGGGAAATTGCATGGGGAAAACGCGTTTTGGGACCCCCCTTTTTTCTCGCCCCCCGCTTGATGAATCACCACGAAACTTTCAGGGTAGGAGCGGAGCTGGCCAAAAGTTTGGAAAATTTTGCGAAGATTCATCAACCGGCGCCAAAGATATTCCCAATAGAATGTTGCGGATTTCCTATGGAAAATAGGTCCTAACTATAACTATCTACTGGCGACCGCCAGTAGAATATATATATATATATATATATATATATATATATATATATATATATCCCAAAAAAAAAGTCTCTCGTTACTGGAGCCCTCAACCCTTCAGGGTGGCCTCTTAACAATGGGCACGGAGCAGCCCATCAATCTCCAACATGAAAACACACAAAAGAGGCCCATTGCTGGTGAAACATCGACGTTTATTTTCCGTCAGGCACAGCAGGTTCCTTCCTGTCCCTAACGTTTCGGCATCAAGCCTTGCTCACAGGTAGAAGGACAAAATACAAATGCTGATTGCAGTCTGCTGTGTGCTTTTTAAAATCAAGTTGCCCACGTGACTGAGTAAACAATACAAGTTCCAGAATGCATCGCCACAATGCTGTTTCACAAAAATTAAAGTCAGTACCTGCATGGCGGTGTCACTCGTGAATGGAAATAATTGAAGTCAGGTGAGTGAGAGTAATCATAGCGCATTGCTGTACATTGTTCTTAGGACGAAAATAAACATGAAATTCAGCCAGCACGATCAATAATGAAAATAATTCATTTTGAATCCCTTCCACCACGCGTGCCCAATGAACCAAATTGGTAACTCCTCGATAGGCAGGGGCGCGTGAGTGGGTCATGCTCCTCATTGTAAGTCCCAAAAAAAAGTCTCTCGTTACTGGAGCCCTCAACCCTTCAGGGTGGCCTCTTAACAATGGGCACGGAGCAGCCCATCAATCTCCAACATGAAAACACACAAAAGAGGCCCATTGCTGGTGAAACATCGACGTTTATTTTCCGTCAGGCACAGCAGGTTCCTTCCTGTCCCTAACGTTTCGGCATCAAGCCTTGCTCACAGGTAGAAGGACAAAATACAAATGCTGATTGCAGTCTGCTGTGCGCTTTTTAAAATCAAGTTGCCCACGTGACTGAGTAAACAATACAAGTTCCAGAGTGCATCGCCACAATGCTGTTTCACAAAAATTAAAGTCAGTACCTGCATGGCGGTGTCACTCGTGAATGGAAATAATTGAAGTCAGGTGAGTGAGAGTAATCATAGCGCATTGCTGTACATTGTTCTTAGGACGAAAATAAACATGAAATCCAGCCAGCACGATCAATAATGAAAATAATTCATTTTGAATCCCTTCCACCACGCGTGCCCAATGAACCAAATTGGTAACTCCTCGATAGGCAGGGGCGCGTGAGTGGGTCATGCTCCTCATTGTAAGTCCCAAAAAAAAGTCTCTCGTTACTGGAGCCCTCAACCCTTCAGGGTGGCCTCTTAACAATGGGCACGGAGCAGCCCATCAATCTCCAACATGAAAACACACAAAAGAGGCCCATTGCTGGTGAAACATCGACGTTTATTTTCCGTCAGGCACAGCAGGTTCCTACCTGTCCCTAACGTTTCGGCATCAAGCCTTGCTCACAGGTAGAAGGACAAAATACAAATGCTGATTGCAGTCTGCTGTGCGCTTTTTAAAATCAAGTTGCCCACGTGACTGAGTAAACAATACAAGTTCCAGAGTGCATCGCCACAATGCTGTTTCACAAAAATTAAAGTCAGTACCTGCATGGCGGTGTCACTCGTGAATGGAAATAATTGAAGTCAGGTGAGTGAGAGTAATCATAGCGCATTGCTG
The DNA here is from genome assembly GCF_964204655.1 of Triturus cristatus. Taxonomy (NCBI): domain Eukaryota; kingdom Metazoa; phylum Chordata; class Amphibia; order Caudata; family Salamandridae; genus Triturus; species Triturus cristatus. Next base: position 498,908,211 of record NC_140588.1, read on the forward strand.
TACATTGTTCTTAGGACGAAAATAAACATGAAATCCAGCCAGCACGATCAATAATGAAAATAATTCATTTTGAATCCCTTCCACCACGCGTGCCCAATGAACCAAATTGGTAACTCCTCGATAGGCAGGGGCGCGTGAGTGGGTCATGCTCCTCATTGTAAGTCCCAAAAAAAAAGTCTCTCGTTACTGGAGCCCTCAACCCTTCAGGGTGGCCTCTTAACAATGGGCACGGAGCAGCCCATCAATCTCCAACATGAAAACACACAAAAGAGGCCCATTGCTGGTGAAACATCGACGTTTATTTTCCGTCAGGCACAGCAGGTTCCTTCCTGTCCCTAACGTTTCGGCATCAAGCCTTGCTCACAGGTAGAAGGACAAAATACAAATGCTGATTGCAGTCTGCTGTGCGCTTTTTAAAATCAAGTTGCCCACGTGATATATATATATATCTTTGTTACTCTTTCACCATATTTCCTTCCTTCTGGATACTGGATATAAAGAGCACGGACCACAAAATCCTTTCAAAATACCGCTCAGTTTATTTCATGGTTACACAACAGGAACGGCAGCCATTACGCGTTTCGTCCCTCCCTGGGGACTTGATCACATATATATATATATATATAGCGCAAGGGGACTGAGTGCCCGGTTAATACTGGGGAAGCGTGGATATCCAACCTCAGATCGTGAGCGGATATTGTGTTTCCCACAGGCACTCTCTGAGAAAACAACATCAGGGTACGCCCACGCAGCAGCTGCAGCAAAGGCGCGTCTTGCTGAACTGAGCGTGTTCCACGGAACAGGCTCTGAAGAGATCACACGAGGATGGCATCTGAATATTTAAAGGGTCGAGAAGCCTCGGCGAATAGCATTTTCAAGAAAACATCAGGCAATGAATCATGCCCGACAACTGAAGAAATCGGACGCCCGACAACCCAAAGATCGAGCATTAGACAAAAAGGCAACATATTGGAAAGACTAAGGAAACGCGAAATCAGCAGATGGTGGGAGGCGACCTCATTACAAAACTATGTAGAGGTAAATAGAATCCCTAGAGGGCTACGTATATTTACAATACCTACACTGAACAGCCCGAAACCACAACTGCTCAAGGACTGGATGGCAAACTCACATGAATGTTCAAAAAATATGCTAGGCATGCTGATAAAGAATGCGTGGGAAGATCATGAGGAATTAATGGTCCAAATACAAACTGTACTTGATGATCTCAATAAAGAAAATGACCAGGAAGAGGTTAACAAAACCCTGGCAGTTATTGAGGAGAGGATGAAAAAGTTCGAATCTGACATCGTCAAAAGGAAACAAAACAAATTTGAACGCGATGAACGCGATTACGCCATGGGCAGAATTCTTACCTTTGCCAGGAAGTTCGACAAAGCAAGAGCCGAATTGTCACGAGAGAAAACTCTGGGGAGAGCAGAAAAGAGCACATATGCATCAACCACGGACTTGAGCTCTGACTTGGAATCTGTGGACAGTAACACGTCTAATGCGCAAGAAGTGACATCTTTTTCCGAGGAGATGCGCCTCATACAAATAAACATGGAACATTCCGACAGGGGACGACCCAGAGGAAGAGGCAGAGGAGGCGCAACCAAAGCACGAAAAGAAGACAACGCAGAAGAAAAGAGCAAGTAAGTCAGTATGGGAACACGTGGACAACTGGCGAAGAAGCAAACATGAACAATACAACCTCACTAACGGTAATGAACCTTTCCAAAAGGGTTTTAACTGAGATTGATAAAAGTGTTCTAGGTCTGGGGTTATCTTTTTGTCCTGACTGTCCTCTTGATTATGCACAAGTACGCATTGATTTGTATAAATTTGTCAGAAAGCTTAAGTTGTGCAAAATTCACACGGCACGTAGAAAGACCCAACAACTCAACCCTATCCCTATGACACCGAGTATTAACGAACACGCATCTCTTGATATTAACGATCTAGAAATTCTAAACACCATACATGACCTAGCGTATGAAGATCCAAACATATCACATGCCACCGTTACCACCATTGACTTGTCCAATTCATGTGACACACGAAATGAGAGGGTGATAGATACAGACCTAGGTATTGATACCAACCAATCAGCGAGAACGAGTTTTAGAGCCAGGTCCAAATACATTCCACAAATACCGAGAGACAATATTGACGTCTTTCAAGACACCGTGATTTGTGACTTAAACAAATTGACACAGGTATACACACGTAGGAAGAACATCACCGAAGAACAAATGGGATGCAATAATTTCCTTACAAAATGATGACAACATTGTGATTAAGCCTTCAGACAAGGGAGGAAATGTGATAATCATGGATAGGGAATTCTACATCAAAGAAGCTAACAGACAACTTTCGAACAACATTTGTTATGAGAGGGTAGACAAGAGTTACCTTGACAGATTACAGGAGAGAGATCATGTCATGATCGACAAGTGGGCTCAGGAGGAGATCATTAGTTGGGATGAAAAACAGTTCCTTACTAACACCACACCAACTACACCTACTTTCTACCTCCTGCCCAAGGTACACAAGGACCCCCAGAATCCTCCAGGGCATCCCATTGTCTCGTCCAAAAACAGTTGAAAACACTTCCATCTATATTGACCATTTCTTGTTTCCCTTTGTCAAAGATTTAAGCTCCTACGTCAAGGACACCAAGGACTTCCTACAAAAAATCGAGAACTTGCATTGGGGTCCAAATTGTTGGATGGTGTGCCTTGACGTAGAGAGTTTGTACACCAGCATTCGCCATCCTGACGGTCTTAGAGCCTGTCAGGACTTTCTGAAAACTAGAAGTGCACACCTGTTGGGCCACACACGGATGATCCTTCAGATGATTGAAGTGTGCCTTACAGAGAATGTTTTTATGTTCAATGGTAATTGGTATAAACAAACGCAGGGTACTTCGATGGGCACTTGCTTCGCTCCCAGCTACGTAAATCTCACTGTGGGCTGGTGGGAGAAGCAAGTGATCTGGAGCGAGGATTTGGACAGATGGACTAAAAACATTAGCCTTTGGCTTAGGTACATCGACGACATTTTTTTCATTTGGGAAGGTGTGGTAAGTGATCTGTTTTTGTTCTATAATGCTCTGAATGATAACTATATGAACCTGAGGTTTACCATGGCACATAGCCAACAGACTGTAGATTTTCTGGATATCAAACTTAACGTTACAAATAACACCTTAGCCACCACCCTCTTTAGGAAAAAAACATCCGGAAACAGCATCCTGCACGCTGCTAGTTGCCACATGCCCAGTTTCAGGTGGAGTCTCTCTTACGGAGAACTACTTAGAGCAAAACGCAACTGCAGCACAGAGGAGGCATATCAGAACACTAAAAATGATATGCTGACTAGATTTAGGGAGAGAGGATACACCGACAAAATGCTGGAAAAGGGGGTACAGAAAGCAGATAACATCAACAGAACTGAGGCCCTTTTTAAAAGTACGAGAGTACAAAAAACTACTCCAATTGATACGGCACCACTCAGATTTATCACTACTTTTTCTACCCAGGCAGACCAACTCAAAAATATTCTGAGGAAAAGGTGGGATATCCTTACACAGGATACCACATTATCAGCCAGGATTGGACCTAATCCATCTTTCTCATACAGGAAGAACCCATCCCTTAAAGACCTATTGGTTAATAGTCATCTCAAACCCAAGAAAGGGACCTGGCTTGAACAGGGTAAGGGCTTTAAGCGATGCAGAAAATGCAAAGCATGCAGTCATTCTGATGATGTTAAAGAGGTCACCCTACAAAAAACAGGGAAAGTTTGGAAGATTCCAAAATTGATCTACTGCAACACTGACCACACTGTCTATGTCATCACCTGTCCCTGCCCTAAATGGTACATAGGGTCAACTACTTTTCCAGTTAAGAAGCGTATCCTGGAGCACTGGCGAGCAATTACCAACCAAGATCAAAGTTACAGCACTGCCAGACATTTCAGGGAATACCACTCAAGTGACTGGACCAAAGCGAAATATTTTGCTCTTGACACTGTGCCCAAACACCCCAGAGGTGGCAACAGAATACAGTCTCTGAGGAGATTAGAATCTCGCTTCATACTACAGACAGGCAGCCTTTTTCCGATAGGGCTCAATAATGACGAAGAAATGTATTCGCATTTATAATCTCTTGAATGCTTTTTAGCCAGGCTTGGCCCGTTTTGAAACCAGTTGTTTTTCTAGAAAATTGTTTTTATTTCCACTTTGCACATCATGGTCAATCTTGTAAAGGTTTCTCTTTTCCATTGTTTGGTATGTCGCAATTGTGGATATTACGTGAACCTGAGTCATTTATGTTTTACTTTGATGTAATGTGGTCATTGCAATAATAAGATATACATTAAGTACTAATGTTATATTATTCTCTTTGTTTCCGCAGCTTGGGGGCTCACGGATAGACCAGTGCACTACAAATAGTCACGGATATGGCGTATTGATAAAGTTCTTGGTATGAGCACATTCCTCACTGGAAGTATATCACAAATGCAAATACAAGGGTACTTACTATACCTTTACTCTGCACTCGTAGTCAACTGACGTGGACACATAGTGCCAATCACGGACAAACTTATCTTGGTACTAGACCGCTAATGCGCCAGCACCCCAACCAACATTCATTTCATTTGCAGAATATTTTTACCTTGCACTGACCATAGTGACCAATATTATCATGTGATTCGTAACAAATTAAACAATGACATAAACATTTACAGGTTTCTCAGGTTGTGTTAGTTATGAATTGATTAAAATGCTCAGTATAGGGCAACCATATTTTCCTGTATTTAATACGATTTATATTAATTGCGACACAAATGTATTTCTGAATGCCATGATTGACTAAGTCTTTTTTCACTTTCACTCCCCGCACGCTGTGACGTGCTCAACACAGATTTGTTTATATACTTCCTAGTTCACTATAGAGGTCATGTGACCAAGGCTGCTTGACAGCCGAAACGCGTCTTCTGCCCCTTCGTGTAAATAAATCTATGATTTCCAGCAAGACTGGTGTGGCTCGTCTTCTTTCCGAGTGGAACTGTGGGGAGAATTTCTTTGAGATATATATATATATATCTCAAAACCAAAGACGCGGCACTCGGGAAGGGAATTTCAGACGTGTTTATTCACAGCTCAACCAACGCGTTTCAGCCTCCACGGCCTTGCTCACGGTCAGTGAGTCCTTTCTCTATAACACTATATATACGCCCACTTGGCCTTAATGTGGCATTGTGGGAATTGTAATGCATTGAAATACATAGTTATATTTTAACACAAAAGGAATCACATTTTTACTGTTATTCACAGGAAAGGTATTCTTTGGAGAGTTTCTAAATCAAGGTATAGTACCAAACAATTTCGTTTTGTGTATATGGTGTCACATACATGAATATATCATTTTCCTATGTCTAGTACGCGAACATTCAATGTCATTAGTGACAAATACATTATGGCACTTGTCTCATATTGGTATTTCTGTATAGTACATTAACCAAGAGAACAGCAAGAGGGGGATAGAGAGGAAATCTGGAATAAACGTAAGATTGAAAGAGTCCAAAGTGGGGATTTAAAGAAGAGAAGAATAAAGTAGAGGGAGAGAGAGATTCTGATGTTTTGATCTTAGTCTGGGCTTGGAAAGTCAATAAGTTCATCTATGTTTAGTTATGGTCTGTTTATATTTTTCATTCCAGGTGCACATAAAGTTCCTCGTCATTATTCATTCCTCTAGGTGTCTTAGTTTTCAGTCTGATGATATAACGGGATTCCAATTGTCGCAACTTCTTGGTTCTGTTTCCGCCTCGTTCATTGGGTATGATGGTATCAATACCATAATAGCACATTGCTCGCCAGTTTCCATTTTGGCATAGGATCATATGTTTGGCAGTTGCATATGAAATATCTTTGTTCTTAACTGCTCGAATGTGCTCGAGGATGCGCTTTCTCAGTGGGCAGATAGTGCTGCCTACATATTTTTGTCCGCAAGTGCACTCGATGACATAGATGGCGAATTTTGTACTGCAGGTTATTCTTTTCTTTAGTGTTGTTATATTTCCATTAGGCTCGGTGATGTTTCTTGGCATCTGATTACAAAAGATCCTGATATAGGTAAATTAGTCGGGACAAAGCCAACTGTAACATACAGAAAAACTAAATCTTTAAAAGACATGCTCGTCAATAGCCACTTCGTACAAAAAGAAGAAACGAACTGGCTAGCAGAACAACGAAATGGGTTTACCAAATGTAATTCATGCAAGGCGTGCAAAATTGGCAAAAATGTAAGAAACATCACCGAGCCTAATGGAAATATAACAACACTAAAGAAAAGAATAACCTGCAGTACAAAATTCGCCATCTATGTCATCGAGTGCACTTGCGGACAAAAATATGTAGGCAGCACTATCTGCCCACTGAGAAAGTGCATCCTCGAGCACATTCGAGCAGTTAAGAACAAAGATATTTCATATGCAACTGCCAAACATATGATCCTATGCCAAAATGGAAACTGGCGAGCAATGTGCTATTATGGAATTGATACCATCATACCCAATGAACGAGGCGGAAACAGAACCAAGAAGTTGCGACAATTGGTATCCCGTTATATCATCAGACTGAAAACTAAGACACCTAGAGGAATGAATAATGACGAGGAACTTTATGTGCACCTGGAATGAAAAATATAAACAGACCATAACTAAACATAGATGAACTTATTGACTTTCCAAGCCCAGACTAAGATCAAAACATCAGAATCTCTCTCTCCCTCTACTTTATTCTTCTCTTCTTTAAATCCCCACTTTGGACTCTTTCAATCTTACGTTTATTCCAGATTTCCTCTCTATCCCCCTCTTGCTGTTCTCTTGGTTAATGTACTATACAGAAATACCAATATGAGACAAGTGCCATAATGTATTTGTCACTAATGACATTGAATGTTCGCGTACTAGACATAGGAAAATGATATATTCATGTATGTGACACCATATACACAAAACGAAATTGTTTGGTACTATACCTTGATTTAGAAACTCTCCAAAGAATACCTTTCCTGTGAATAATAGTAACAATTTGATTCCTTTTGTGTTAAAATATAACTATGTATTTCAATGCACTACAATTCCCACAATGCCACATTAAGGCTAAGTGGGCGTGTATATATAGTGTTATAGAGAAAGGACTCACTGACCGTGAGCAAGGCCGTGGAGGCTGAAACGCGTTGGTTGAGCTGTGAATAAACACATGTCTGAAATTCCCTTCCCGAGTGCCGCGTCTTTGGTTTTGAGAGGTGTTTCGTGGCCAGGATCCGGCCCGTACGCAGAGCACCCGCTGCGAGTGTGCACCAGAGTTTGGATCCCTTTGTTGGAGATATATATATATATTGTCAATGTACATATATGTGGAGCGTTATACATAGGGAAACTTTACTTACCTATTGAAACTTACCTTCACAATATTCTTTTCCTCGATATTCTTGACACAATAATTTGTCCCAAGATATTTGTGTTCCCGATATTCTGTCTAAACACGGAAAATAGAATTTAATTTCATTGGTTTGGTATAAATCCTTCTGTCGTTTTTGAGATATGGGAATTTTAAAAAGATGCCTGATGAGTTTGAAAAGGTTAGCATGTCTGTAGATCACCGCCCCCCCCAAAAAAACGCAAATATAGGAAATCACGGATCCTGTGAATCCCATTTAATATATTTTCTCAAATATGATTGGCTGATAAAAAGGATTTATCTTTTTATTGGCCATTTTGAAAATAATAATTGTTAATAAAATTGTCATTTTAATACTTTGAGGGGGAAAGAATTATATGGCTGTGGAAGGGGCGTCATAAGAGGTGCCCATCCCCAGTAGAACAGCTGAGGAGCACCAAAGGTGTGGAAAAATGGCCCAGAAAAAAGAAAAAGAACTATACACAAGCAAAAGACGTGAATGCCAGCTTTGGCAGTGTTGGTTTGGCAGCCTGCACAGGGCTGGGTACTGGGCCCGGCAGCCAACGCCTGCTGTGCACAGCCAAAGTTGACAATAACATGAGTTATAAAAAGAAAACTAGTATTTCACTAAAAAATTACAGTTAAAAACTGAGATATCATTCTGGCTCAAATGTTCTAAAACACTAAAATTTGAGAGTTATAGTTAGCAACACACCCAAGGCGCACGATAACGCAAGCTACCCGCTATGCTGAATATACCACGTTCTCAATGGCACAGGAACAAAAGACAATCTATCTGCAGACAAACATGGTGGGTGGTCCAAGATATGGCGTGGGATATGTGCAGTCACTGTGCAGTGCGGAGCATGCTCCAGGCAGGCAGCCATGGTTTAGTGGCAGTCCAGCTCTGTGATAATCAATCCCACAGCATTTACAATGGTTCCATAAAGACAATCAACAGGAACCTAACTATCACGAGTGTAGGAAGTCCAGAAGCACCAGGAGCCACTTTACCACATGTAATGATTGTTTGGTCCTACTAAACCAGAGGCTGAGGTCCCAAGTTCCATGCTTGAATTAGGACCATGGTGCCCTTGCTACACCATTGACCAACTAGGGCAGTTAGACACCTCTCTACGACCACATACTGTGTTCCGTTTTGTGTTGTCCAATGGCTCAGCTACAGCAGTGCCGTGAACAGCAGCAGGTGGTAAAAGATGCTGCAGGAGCATCACAAATGAGGCCTGACTGAGAGCTTTCTAGTGCCTCAGAGGTGTTATGGGCATGCGCTGTTGCTTCTCTCTTCGGCTAGACTGCGTAACACTGACCATCACACCCCTGAGAGACAATTGAACTTACTTTTGTCAATGAGCGCACTAGTCATATGTCCCAGAAACCTCTAAAAATACTGTGATCTGTCCGAACAAATTACCACAAAACAAAATGTATTCAGTACTTTAACTGTTTTCCCCAGGAAAACCAGGGAACGTTGACTGTATGCGCTTAGTTTTAGTACAATTGCCTAAAAAGAAATCATTAGGATAGAAAATGACACGATTGAAAATGCAACTTGGGGAATCCCGCAGAAGAGATACAAGTGTTGCTTTGATACGTGTACATGGCTGCTTTCCCCTTAACTCCCTCCCCCCTCTGGTGCTTCGCCTTACAGTAACATATTATGTATGTAGAGATGAATAGGAGACACTCAACGAGTTCTGTCTGTATAGCCCACAGTTCATATGAAAAGTAAAACTCACAATGCAGTAGGGTGTTCATTACAAAAAACAGCCAGAACATTATTCAGGATGATGGGCAAGAGATACTCTTGGGTCTGGACAGTAGCTCATCATGCCATGGTGCAACGCTGGCGCACAGGAAAATACCAGCTCCTTGCAACGCAGTGCCAAAATAGGTCTTACAAGTCCTAGCTTGTGTATCCTTCAAGAGCACTGCAGATATTTTAGGACCTTTTCTAGAGCCTCGCATTGGAGAACAGGGGTTACATTCTGAAATGCACCTCTTTAAAAGAAAACAGCTGCTTTGTTGTGCTTGCACCAAAGTGTTATTTAATGTGTCACATCAAAAAAAATGCAATGTCACACATACGCATACTGAAAACAAGCAAAACTTGGCAGCTATGTCAAGCTAAAAAAGTAAAATCGGTCACACAAAGGCAGAAAAGATAGTTTGTCACTGTGCAGCATTATTGCTCATTCTTAGGTCTCACCTGACACAGCGCCTGCATTGTCGCTTGCGACGATCTGTTGTTCCTTTAAAAAAAACTCTAAAAAGGTGCTTTTAGTTAGCGGTGGCCGCCACAACACGAAGGGGGGGGGGGGGGGGGTGGGGGTGCAGGGAAAGTCATTTTTTTTAAACGTACCCTTCACTGCTGCCTCTGGCGGCCGCCTTGGTGCTCTCCCAGCAGTCTCTGGGAAGTCAGAGGCTGCCAAGCCAATCCTAACGCTGCTCTCCTGCTATGAGAGCAGCGCCAGGATTGGTCTGAGTGGCCTGCTCTGCCGCTCAGAAACTGACTTGTAACCTGCGGCTTTTCTTCAACTCGAATGTGAACACAGCTCGTGTGGAGAATTAGAAGTGAGTATGTCTGCTTGGCCAGCCTAGGACGGCCGGCCAAACTTACATGAACACTTCTAAGGGCCCACCACCTACCTGCCTGGAATAGCCCGGCAGCGCCCTACACACATACCAGCGCCAGTCACAGAAAAATAAAATTATATTGTTTCATTATCAGTTTATTTTTCTGTGACTGACTCCAACGAGTGGGGCGACGTTCCTCCGCCATTACTGAGGAGCAGCACCTGCTTTTAGCCCACCCATTACTTGGTTGGTTTCACTGTCACTCTTATTTTCTTCCTTTTCCTTGGAGAGTGTGTGACAGCAACTGTCAGCTTCATTTTGTCTCCATGTGTGTGTTTTCTTCCCTGGAGCATGGACCAAGCATTGATTGATTTCTTGATTAGTATTCTGTGATGCTTGTGCTTGGATTGTGTTTTATTTTGTGGCTTTTGCTTGCCAGCCAACTTGAAACCATCAAAGTTGAAGCTCGTGATTCCTGGTATTTTCAAGAGCTGAACACAATCAACTAGCAATAACAAAACGTTATCGCTTATGACAAATGTTTGAAACATACATTTTGGCAGGCTATCACTTGAATTGATGATGAAACTGTAAACGTACATGTGTTGTTTAAGACTGTTGCCATACTGTATGTGTTTATCTGATTTAACTTTTCCTGCTGTGTCACATTTACTTATTTGTTGGTTGCCTCTTTTATAATTTAAAGGATGTTTTATTCATTATCAGACATGCAGTGTTTTCAAAAGGTTTGTTTCACACATACCTTCCTTTACTTCTACCCACCCTTGACCCCTAAAATCCCCCTTACCTCCCTATACTTCTAACCACCACTAAAATCTCCCTTACCACCTCTTCACTACTACCCATCCCGAATTCAAAAATCATCCTTACATTCCTTTAGTGCCACCCACCCTAAACCCTAAAATCACCCTTACCCACGCCTAAAAGCAAAAATTGTCCTTACCTCTCTTCACCTCTATCTACCCATGAGCCCTAAACTCACCTTTACCAATACCCACCTCTAAACCCTAAAATCAGTAAGGATTAATAGTACAGATATATGTGAGTTTTAGTCACCTAGACTTGGAAGGTGGCAGAAAGATAACTTATTCGAAAAAACTATTTCATGGAAGTGGAACATGGAAATTCAGTCATAATGGATTCGCTCCAAAAATCTCCATGAACGTCAGATTTCTTGTCTTGTTGATCATCCGATCATTTACAAAATCACATATCTTGCAGAAAAAGATTTCAGTACCCACAAATCCCTTTCAACTGGCCGTGCTCCAGTGGTCTCCAATGGGGCTAAAATTAATGCAAGTAGTAGTTTTGTTCTTGTGCGTAACCTTGGAAAAACGTGGATGCAATAGTCCAAATCTTGCATTCAGGTTCCTCAGAGCACGTCTCAAGTCCAGGAATCCTTTTGTTTTGGGCACGTTATGTGAAATGTGGATTTTCTTACCCCCTTGATCTAAACTGCAGATATAACTTTCATCAAGTCCATATATTCTAAAAATAGTACAAAGTACCTCTAGATTTAGCAACAGCATCGATGACAGCAGCTTTTTACCAAGGCTATGATCTCTCTGAATATTGACTTTGGCCAAATCCGAAATATCCAGTGTCAGACTCCGTTTGGGGGGGAGCCGCAGTCCCCAATAACTGTGGTTGAGGTCGCTTGCCACTGATATCCTGGGGTCCTTTCTACTATGCCTCTGCAAAGTGGGCCAAGCACACCATTTTCGCACTTGACTCTCGGGGTATGGAGGGTGAGCAGTCAAAGTCTGCTCAGGGAGGTATTGTAGAGGGTAAGTGCTCAGAACTGAAATCACCCAACACAAATGATGAATTGTTCAGTCTGCAAAATTCACACCACACTGTTTCCACACTACTCCCGATAAAAAGGATACCCTATCACCCGGGGCAGGAATGGACCAAACAAGGCACCATGCAAAGACCACATTGACTTCCTATAGTCACAGTTTTCATCCTTTCCTGTTTCGGATGATAGACCCAGTCACAGATGTGGGGTACCATTTTTATTGTGAGAAGTGTGGGAACGCAGATCCCCTTCATGTAAGGATCTAAAAATCCACTGCAAGGAAGCTGCAGAGATACTTTTGTAAAACTCATTGTATGAGGTGTTTCCCGCAGTGTTCCCTGGTATCTTACTAGCAATGGATTATCAGGTCCTTACATGGAGGGTACCAGCTTTATATTACTTATCTGCTGGAAATCGCAAGATGACAATGTAGATACAATCGTTTGCACAATTAGAGACAACATTTTAGAAAAGTATGCAATCATCACTGAATGTAACGGTTAAAAATATATATGCCCCCAAAAAATTCTTAAGAAGGCGAACAGTTTTCTAGCCTTGAGGAAGTTCCCCGATTGAACGAAAATAGTGGGCTGTTTGAATAATCATTTTGGCTTGAATAAAGGATGAACAAAGGATTGAAAATGCAGTATCTGTGTTTTGAATTTGGACTGACTCGGTTTCTACATACACTACGCATTATACTTTTCAGAGTGCAAACTACTAGTCTATAATGCATTTTGTAGTACAAAAAGTAGTAGTATATGCCACAACACGCTTCTCACAAACCTGCAGGCAGAGACCTCCACCGCTCCCATCTTTTCTGTGCCAAGGTCTTTGCCACATTGGAGGAGATCTCCATATACATAGGAATGCATGTTAATAGTAATTGTGGGAGGGACAAAAGGGTAAATGGAAAATAGGAATTGGTTATTTACAAAGGGGTTTAGGGAAGAACATGCTAATACAAAACAGTATTACTGTTGCTATTCACAGACTTCAGATACTATAGCCCAAAGGCTGTCAAAACAGGCACAAAGGTGCTCAAGTCTAGCACTGGATTAAGTTCTGCACCACACAAGGCCACTCACAGATAATGCAACACAATCACATAGAGAACAGTAGAGGCATGGAAATAAAATAACAATCCATGATAAAATAATTCAATAATTTTGATATTTAAAATAAATTATCTCTCTCTCTCTCTATATATATATATATATATATATATATATATGTGATATTGATATATATTTTTAATACTTTAATATACCTATACATATGTATAGTGTTAAAAATGATAACTAAATATTTTATTATTTTAAAATTCAATAAAAAGCCAAATGCTTTTAAAAACAACTAACATTTAAATTGTTATTAAGAAGTTAAACAATTACTACATAGTAAATAAATGAGAAATGTTAGGGTGTGGTTTTTTAAATTATTGTTTTAAATTATTTATAAATTAAATAAATATATTTAATTATGTAATACACATTTAATATGATGAATTAATATGCTGTACCATTTTATTCTAATAATTCTCGGTTAAAATAAATATTGAAAATGAATTTGCATTTATATTTTACAATAAAATATTTGTAGTAATTTCTTGCAATAAAAACTGCAATAATTTTCCCTATGCTTACCAAAAGGAGCATCTCGACCATGTTGATTACTAGTTTTAACTTTACACTTCTTAAACCCTGTTGTAGGAGGCTCCACCCCTTGATATAAGAAGGTGAAGAAATGCAAGTCTACAACCAGGTGTAACTACACCAGATATATGAGGAAGGAATGAGGCCTGCCCCACTCCACACGGACGGGGTCCACTGCAAATGGCACGCGGAGGAGATCTTAGGGGGCACAGTGGTTTGCATTTGCGGGAAGGTACACTGCGGGGACCAGAGGTCCAGAGATTAAGCAAACCACGACCCAGTGTGAGGGGTCCTCCTGTAGACTGGCCTGATAACGGAGCTGATGTATAGGGCCTGCCCTGATCTCCTCACTGAAGATGCAGACCACCTTTTTTGGGGCTCCTTCAATAAGTGGCCCTAAATCAGATACTTTCTTGACACATGTGGCCACAAATTGCGAACAGATTATCCTGTATGCCCCACACAGCGAATAATGAATATTGAGGTCATAGGCGGGATCCCCCTTGGAACATAATCCTACTTACTGGGGCAGCACTATTTAGTCAGCATCAACCCTGGAAGGAATATCAGCATAGGCGGTGGGCTAGGTGGTCCTGAACATTAATGAACTAAGTAACCACATGAGGTAGTATCAACCACCTAAGACCATTATCCATGATAGTGTGGCCTAAGGGTGACAAAGAGTAGCTTGCAGAAAGACAAGCAGAGACACAGAATGACGAGGGTGCTATCTCAGATGACATGCTAAAATCAGTAAAGACCACTTTAAAAGGGCACAGAGAAAAGTTTGACGCCATTTTGCAGGCAATTCTTGACACCAAATCTAATCTCAAATTGAAAATAGGTGAGGTGCCAATTGATGTTAATCTTTTACGTGTTGATCACAGACAGTTAATGGAAAGGGTAAGACAAAATTAATCTGTTGCCCGTATTGCAATTTATAGTACATGAGCTTAGGAGTAAGGTGAGGGAGCTAACATGGACTGTTAAATTTCTACATACATGATGAAGACACTGAAGGGTGCTGATGATGAACAATATTCAGCTGGTGGGGAAGCCTGAAAAGGCAAAGGGATCTGACCCAATGCAATTCCAAGAGACCTGGTAATTTTAGATAATAATTGATAATGTATATATATGCTTGTGCTGTGTCATGATTCTTTAGTTGGTACTGGTGCACAGAATGTCAAGACACTACCGTAGTCAGGGGCACTGATCAGTCCAATGGTTGCCAGACTATTGAATTTACAGTATCAAGAATTCATCCTTCAGAAGGCGAGAGAACATGGATCTTGGATCATGGATAATGCGCAAGACTTTCTATTCCTAGAATATACCACCTATATGCAGAGACAGCAAAGTGCAGTTCTAGATATCAAACAGGCGCTGCACCAACAAGATATTAGGTATGCCTTACTAACCTGTGGTATATCTGTACCCCAAATATAATTTAAGCTGCGGATCATTGTGGAGGGACAAGCACATTTCTTTGTACTATTGTCTGAGATCTGAGATTATATGGAGATGATAAGGACCACAGGACAAGTGCTTAGTTCCACGTGAGATACAAGGAAGAGTCGAACGTCAGGCAACAGAAACAAGAGAACTAGGCATTTGTCTAATGGACATTCAACTATGGAAGAAGCAGCTCTGGAAAGAGCTAAATTGGTGTGAGTTGTCACAATTTACAGAGAGCAGCACATCCAGGCCTCAGAATCACAACAAGAGAAACATGATGAGGCTGAGGACTCCAAGGAGCCATCAACCTATGAGGTTCTGGGTCTTGGCCCAGATAATACACCAATGACATCTGACCTTGTTGCTTAAGTGAAGGGTTGCAGTCATATGGAGTTTGTGGAAAGAATGCTTAGTTGCTAGAATCCTAATATTGTGAAGGGGGGCTTAACATATGTGTGAATTGGAGGTTGTGGGGTCTGAAGATATATTGAGCCTGTTCGAGATAGAGTTCCATGGTATCCTGGCAGGTACCTGCCAACAGATGCTAGAGCGCCCTCGAAGTACAACAACAAGGCTAATAGTAATACATTTTTGGCTTGCATGGACCTCACAGCACTTTGTATAGGAAACAATAGATCACAAAAGTTGGGATTCGGGTGGAGAGGTAGGTCTTCAACCCTGATTGACTGGAAGGAAGTATCCATTCTGAGGACGTAGTCTTTTTCTCTGGTGGCCTGTTTAGGTCAATACATGCTGTTAAAGATCATGCAGTGGATATAGTTTGAGATATCTATGGTGACGTACATATGTTTGGTAGGGTGGCATGCAAGGGTTTGATACACTGACTAGATTCTGGGGCCTGTACTCAAATATATTGCATGCAACAGGAATATAATTTACTGGCCTGGAAAATAAGGGGACTAGGGACACCTACTACGCGCCTGAGAGTAATATCTTACTTAAAACGCAGATTGATCCACATTGACACTTGTCAGAAGACCCACCTCAGAGTTGCTGAATTAGACAAATTGAAAAAGGGGGGGAATAAATAGGTACGGCCTATTCTGAGTATTTACTATGGGTGCTGTTTTGGATTATGATCGGAGTTCCTTTCAAGGTAAGCCGTACATCGATTGATCAGAGGGATAGGTTTTAACTGAAGGGTTCTTCGATGTTACAGACTATTTCCTGGCTAGTATTTATGCCCTGAACACAAATCAGCACAGTTTCTGGCTTTTTTAGAGACTCATTTGGCCTGTCTGCTTGAGGGGAATTGTTTATTGGGTGGGGGCTACAATATGGTGATGAATGTAAATCAGTGTCACCCATGCGCAGAGCTGTATGTAATGCAACTTCAAGGCAGTTCACTTTCTAGCTCCAGACGTGGTAATTGAGTCACATATGGAGGGAACTTCAGCCAAAATATACACTGAGCCGGATATGTTCCTCGCTAGACCTGTAGGAATGGCTGAGGTTAAGGATTTGGAGTATTTGAGTCGAACCCTGTCTGACGAGAATCCTCTGGATACCAGCAGTGACTGGTAGATTTAAGCTTCTGAAACTAACATGGCAACTGCAAACTGCTGCGTTGTTGGATGCCTCCTTTATGTCAGCCATTAGGAAACAGATTTCACATTACTTTACTGAAAAGGAGAGGATCGGAAGAAAGGTCTCCAGGGAATGGGACGCATTTAAGGTTCTGATATGGGGAGTGTGTCTCACAAACAATTATGGGACAAAGACAGTTCTTGCCCGCCAGCTGACAGCACTAGAACAAAAGATGCAAATGTGGAAAAATGAGAGGGTGACTAATACTAAGGCTCTCAGGGAAAGGAAGGGCTGAGAAGGAATAGCTATAACAACTGGAGTGGCTTAAGGAGGTGAATTATAAAGAATTTGAGGCAATACAACATGGAGGGGAAAGGGGGATCAAGATGCATCCTGGTTTGGTTGGTTCTATCCAAAGATGAATGAACACCCATCTCCGCCTTTAGATCGCCCAATGGAGAGATGCTGCACACACAATCACATATAAATGAGAGTTTTGCTACATATTGTAAAGAATTATATTCTACCCCTGCAGAATGAGGACTATCTAGAGCAATACTTGGCTGGCATAGATATGCCGGAACTATCTGAGTAACAGAACATAGCATTACATGCTCTTCTGACCCTAGAAGAGATTAAATTGCCTATCAAGAAATTGGATAGGAGTAAGACGCCTGGATAGGATGATCTTCCACCAGAATTGTATGCTGCATACAAAGTAGTACTGGCTCCCAAAATATTTGCTATCTTTGCATTTGCATTCCCCACAGGAACACTATCCGGCTCCACAAGGGAGGTGACGATAGTGGTGCTGCCAAAGGAGTGGAAGGTTCTGCTGGATGTTTGTCCAACAGACAGCTTTCCCTACTGAATTCAGAATAAAAAATATATGGGAAACTCATTGTGAACAGATTAGTGCCATAGGTCCATGAGTTGGTTCACCAGGATCAGAGTGGGTTTATACCAGGACGTAGCACCCACTTAAATTTGTGAAGACTTTTCCTGAGTCTAAATTAATTTTCTAGTTTGAGAAAGAATTTGATACACCATTATAGTTGTATTTATTTGCTGTTCGGAAGCTGGGTCTGGGATGAAATAGTCTTACATAGATATGATCGCTAAATACAAATCTAGTAGTTAGGGTAAGCATAGTGCCAGTCTTTTCTAAGCCATGGGTAATCCAGAGGGGCAAGCGGCTGCGGTGCCCGCTGTCACCGCTATCATTTGCATTAGCGAGGCATCCTCTTGCATGTGTTTTGTGGGGATGTACTCAGCCAAGGTTTATCAGGCTATTGACTGGGGTGCACATGATTTCCTTATATGCCAATGACGCCTTGTTATAATCAGAACCTTATGGGGATTATGGATATATTTGATCAATTTGGCACATATTCTAGTTTGAAGGTGAAAGGGGAAAATCCTGCCTGTTATCTATTTTCCCAGAGCTTGTATTACTGGACTACGACTATAGAGACTTCCTCCTTAAATGGGAACCTGAGATGTTCAGATGGATGGGCAGATACCACACTGATGGATGTTTCATAGCTGGAAGCTTATGAAAGACTATTCCTGGGATTAAGGCATCCCTCTCTTTTGGACCAGGATACCCGCTACTATGGGGTGAACATGATAATATTATCACGTCTCTTTTATCATTTTGTAGCCATTTGTGTGGTGTTTAACATGGTGTTTTTCACTTTACCACTTTGGTGTCTGCCAGGCTTCACCGATCTGATGCTCGTATATGAAACAAAATCATGTATGTATGACTGTGGGACATTGAGTACCTTTGCGACCTTGAAGAACGACATTGGTACAGCTGTGGGATAGTTAATGGCTCATGTTGCAATAATCCGAGCGTTGAATCGTACGTGGGAGGGCAAAAGATATAGAACCTATTACATTGAAAGAATTTAATAGAATACTTACCTAGGGCACTTGAAGGCATGCAGTGCACAGAGAAATGGCCCCTGCTTTTTATGTTGAACATACCTCCTTGAAGACATGCTGGGAGAAGTGCATAGGGAGAGAACTGACTGAATTGGAATGGGCCACTACCCCCCACCCCCACCATAGCACAATGGTCCAGGACATGCTATATTGTAACACACAGTCAGAGTTACATAGTGAGTTACCCCCCCCCCCCCCCCCGAGCCACCCCAAGAATTTCTGGAGCCTATACCAGGATAATATAGCGGGTAAGGTGTAAACAGGAGCGCTGAGTGATAACTCCTCCCTCTCCACGAGGGGGTGGGTCATGGGGCAATAGCAAGGCAATGTCGATCTCTTCATCAGGATGTTGACCCGAAGTATCGACCAGGTAAAAGGTAGCCGAAAGTCATCACTGGACCTTACCACAGAGTAGGTCTTCATAAATGTATCAATGTATCTTACCAGTTCACCATAGACGCGATCATTGTATAGGTCTATGCCTCTGTATACTAGCTGGCTGGAAGTTCCCCTGCATCAGACATATGTACACTGTGACTGAATTATTTTCACTGTTTATTGCATTTGTAACTGTTTGTATGTTTTTTTTTCTCTTTATTTGTCCAGAAAATTCAATAAATAAATAATAATAAAAATAATTTTAAAAACTGGAATGGGCCACTGCTCTGAGTTACCCTCGAACTGTCACAAGGATTACTTGTTTGAAATACTCACAGATAATTTTGCACTTAATATATTTGTCACATGTGAGAATAACAAAGAGGTTCCCAGAAAGCCTTAGACTCATGTCCCAGATGTCAACAGGGACAGGCTGATTTTTACCACATGGTTTGGGATTGCCAAGTGGTTCAGCCCTATACAGTCATGATAACGAGAATAATAGGTGAAAATGGTGGTAAGGCGGCTGCATTGGATTATGCTGTCTGCGTACTAGGGTTGATGAAGAGGAGAAAAACATCTAAAGAGTATTTGTCGATTTATAGGCCTGGCTTCGGATCTGGGCAAGGGAAGTATTGCTATGGGATGGGAGACGTGCTGCGCCAGGGTGTGCGAGTTGGTTGAAAGAAGTACATAAATGGTAACAAGCTAAGGATGGCACTGGGAGTATTCGTCAACAGCTAAAGCTATGAATATCAACTGGAAGACCAAGTCATTGAAAGGCTTTTATAAGGAGTTCAAGACTATATTTAAAGAGCGCGGGGGAGGAGATTGGAGGGCTCACATGGACTGTAATGAGGTGTGAAGCAGGCCAAATGCTCTCCCTTCAATGTGAATTTATGAAAAAGTTCTAGGTTGACTTTATTAGCAAGGCACAACAAGTCATGGCAGAGAATGCGGTGCCCAAGAAAGTACCCCAGCTTTGCTCTTAAGAGGTTAAGATCCAAGACGATGCTGGTACAACGGCCACATTGGATGAGGTTTGTCAATGCACTAGAGAGTATTCTCTATAGATAAGAAGGGTACACATCAGTTCCTTAGGGACCATTAAAAAATGGATACATAGCACCTAGTCTCCCCCCAGGAGGGATCTGACTATGTAATCTACACATAAACTATGGTATGTTGTGGATGCCTGCAGAGGCAGGTGTAGCACTAAGAAACTTAAATAAAAAAGACAAAGGGCCTGAGTTAAATGTTGGCGGAGAGGGGACTCAGAGTCAACGGCGACGGAGTTAGTTCACAGCCAGCATTATGGTCCACCCCCTGATTTTGATATGCGTGGACCATAGTTTGCAACAGCGAAGACTGTTCCATCTCCACCATTGATAAACTCCTCCGAGGGCGTGAGCAGATATATAGCAGTTTTTCAATGCCCATTACTGCCAGGAAAAACCTGGGAATAAGGGGCATTTGAAAGTGCTCAATGCCCCTCTCCCCATGGAAGGAAACTCACAGTGTGGGGGGCAAGGTTTTTTGTACTTTCAAATGAAAAATCCAGCTTTGGGATTTTCTTTATGAAAATAAATACATTGGGAAGATTATCGTAGGGCTCTGTATGTTGACGGAGCTGTATGACAAAATTACAATGCATTGACAGGAACCGCTTTGACGGCAGTTCCTAAAAATGCTAGAAATGTCCAGTGGACCGGCGGCCATTTCTAAATTTGGCGTCAGCAGCTTCGTAAGGGCGATGGAATAAATCACTCCATCGCCCTGGCAAAATCATGTATACTCAATGATTTACATTCCTTCTTTTTTTTTCTTTTAACTAGAAGGTCACTGATATGTGGGTTTTAGAGGTGCTTGATGGCTCTGAAAATAAGTACACCCGTACGTAGCCGAATCTGGACACTCGACTTGTATACAATATGGTAAAAAATTGAAAATGGCTTCTTTTTACCCAGGTTAAATCATAATGCATCCAATTTGTTGGCGCAGGATTATGGTGTCATACAGATAGAAATGCCATATTCTTAAAAATCAAAGGAAAGCCAAAGAAAATACAAAGCAGAATAACAAGTGAGTACATCAGTAACTCTATCACACAGCACTAGGACTTAATGTAATCCAGTCCACGGCCTGAGTTCTTTCCAGTCGGAAAACTACTGCACCTGCCCCTAAACTACAAAGAGCATTCATTGCCCAGCCTCCACCTAGATGCTAGCAACACCTCAGCATGGAGGAACGAAGGGGCACGCATTTACTCTAGCTCAGCGTTTAAAAAAGCATGACAGAACGCTTTATCCATGCCAGATTTTGAAGATATCCTTATAATGTAATTTTTACCTACAAGGCACTCGAATGAACTGAAGTGCGAATCCTGAAAATCTGCCATGGATGATGGATCCAGTTCCACGGGTCACATGCGGGGTACACACGAACTAGCCTGAGCACCCAAGCACATGTTGTCCGGCACACTACCAGATTACCAACCTTAGGCAGAGTTGTAGTTTACAACTTCTGAAATTTGTTCTGCGAACGTAAATCACTTCAAACATTACCTCTGGGCATGACTTAATGTGCATAGTGCTACGCGCTTTAGGGCCTGGTATCCCAAATATTATTTTTATTTCTATTTTGTTTTACATAACACGAACTTGTCCCTTCCGGGTTTCAGAACGTTGACATAACAATCATAGAAGCACATAGAGGTACAACAAGCGTTGTACAATGTACTGCTGTAACAGGAGTAGAAGAAGCAACTGAACTGAGAAAAGACTGACAGCTAAAACCGTACCCGTTAGCTTTGCCAATGCTTGTTGAAGTATGTGCTCTACTTAAAAAGAATTATGTCTAACTACTGCTTGTGATTTTTTAAGTCTGATTTACGAAAAAAACATACCGATAATTTGCAATAAGAAATGACGAGGACTAGAAAGCGAGCCCAGAGTGCCATCTAGTGGTCTCTTTACTATATTACATGAAGGAGAAATAGTAAAGGAAGGAACAATATTGGCACCGATGGCTGACATACACATACCTTGAAATTCGAGATGGAAACCAATTTCATTTTTTAATAAAAGTAAGGATGAGAGCATTAGTCAGGGGAAGTCATGGTGCCAAGGATTTTCTGAAGATTTTCCTTTACGAGTGCGCAGTAAAAGTTTTAGACATGTAAAGATAACTTTAAAGTAGGTTGCTTGAGAAATACATCACATTCGCCACCTGTGGTTGAGAGTGCATTGCGGGGTCACTCAACAGAATACAGGTCTTATTTCTCCATGCTAAATACACCCACTATTTTAGTATTTGATACAAAAATATAAAGTGCAACATTCATATTAGTGCTCATTGTGTCAAATCTGCTTGTATCGCACAGTGGTACAGGTTAGGAATCATAAGTCTAGGTATTTACATCAAATTGAACTTGAGGGGTTTTTCTTACTGCATAATGGCAACTGGATCAAACTGTAAAGCTGAACTGCGGCTACCGAGTGCAATGTCTGTCACCGTGCGAGCCATAGTGTTAGGGGCAGGGCCAGTAGAGAGGACCTGCCGTAAATTGTCGTATTGGTTTACCCCATGCTAGCTTGGGCCCTATACAGTGGCGTAACGAAATTTGAGAGGGCCCCCCTGCAAGATGATGGAGGGGCCCCAGCTCTGAACTTTATCAGGAACTCTCGAGTGAAAGTACTGTGCTGAAGGGGCCCCCTGCAGCACGCCCCGCGGGGGCTGCGGGGGCCTGTGTTATGCCTCTGGCGCTATAATAAAAGAGGCAGGGCGGAGCTGCACAAGTAGACACGCACTGGCCAGAGAACCTGCAACACCGTGTTCGTGTCTGTTACTCTGCCCGTGCATGCGGTGCGTGCGATCAGGCCCCAGACACATGCAAGGCCTTGTACTGCACTCCGCACCATGACTCGACATTGGCCAGTGTCATCCCCAGTGGCAGCTGCATGGCATTACCTCCTCGTCAGCCCTCACCGTCCCAGTCCTAACTACATGAGCATAGCTCCTCCCACCAGAAACTCCCAAGCAACTAAAAACCCATCCCTTACCTCCAGGCCACACCCATACCCTAAGGCAAATAACCTTGTGACCCGCCTATCCACATCCTGTTTGTTTTTTCTGCAGAATCACCAACGGGCACACTTCATCGTGGGGGGTGCTGGACCTGTGCCTTCTTTCAGGTAAGTGTGAAACGGGCTGCTCAGCGGCCGTTTAAACCTCTAAGTACCTGTTGTGGTCAAAATATATATTGCATGTACGTGTGAGTTCCTGCTTTAGCGGGACCTGAGGTTGGGGGGGTCCGGACTGCCTGGTGTAGGGTAGTGACTCCCTGCTGCGACCTCCCCTCTTCTGGGTTCGTTGCCTGCTCTAGCGGTAACACCCGGGGAAGGAGGGGAGGTGTGTTGGGTGCGGCTGGCTCTTCTGCGCGCCGGGGACGTGGCGGTTTGGCTTCTCCATGGAGGTGTGTTTAATGGGCTCGGTGCTCATCTCGTTTGGAGCCCATGTTTTCCCTTTTTGTTTCCTGCTGAGTGGTCAGAGCCTCGTGGGATCTTGTGTTTGATTTGTGCAGTGGGTGCCCGATTATTGTGGGGGCTCCGTCTGCTTACATACCGTTGGGGGTTACCATTTACCGATGCTAGGGGGGGGGCGCCCTGGTGGGGGGTTCCCTGTCATCGAGTAAGTGTTTGCTGGCTACATGGGTCATATGGTATTTTTGTGGCTCTAATCCCCTGCTCCCTGCAGCGCTGCGGGGGCATTTTGGGAGTTACTTACCTTTGTGTTCACTGGTTCCTGGGGCGGGGGCTTCTGGGTTACTTCAGGTCCTTACGGTTGGGCCCTGTTCAGTCTTTCTTTATGTAGGTTTGAAGTTGTCTCTGATTAGCCGGTTTAGAGGCCGGCCTTCGGTCCTGTTTGGGGATTGGCTGTGGGTCCGGGTGGCGTTCCCTGGTTGGCCCTTAGGGAAGTTTCATTGATTTGTCTACGGTATATCTTGGGGACTGGTTCTCTGTTCTCCTGTTCACAACATGGAGGGCAGAGGTGCGGACGTACGTGAGCTCAGCTGTGAGGATGAGGTGGTGGTCGCTGGGTCTTCCACTGCTCCTTCCATGGCGGATATACAAAGGATGATTGAGGCTGCTGTGGCGGCGGCCTTTGTAGCTCGTGAGCCCAAGGGGACTAAGAAGCAGAAATTGGATACCTCGGCAGAGGTCGATCCAGACATTGACTATGATGAGGAGGTGAAGTGTTGTTTTGTCCAGGGGGCAGACCTTCGCTGTGTTCTGCAGCATGTTCGGGACAATTTGGGGTTCCCTGGTCCCGTGGAGGGTGGAGAGTCTGAAGACTTCTTCGCAAATTACCTAAAGAAGGAGTCTGAAAGCCTCCCCATTCAAAAATCTGTGAGGAATGTGCTGGAGGGGGAGTGGAAGGATGTTGACAAGCATGCCTTTCCCCGGTTTCTGGCTAAGAGGTATCCTTTACAGGGGTACACTGAGGAATTCCCGGCCGTAGTGAGGGTGGATTCCCTGCTGGCTGGTATGGCGTCAACGAGTCTGGTGGTGTCTGAGGATGCAGTTCCTTCACATCCTGGGGACAAGCGGGTTGATGGGGCCTTGAAACAGTCCTTTGTTGCATCTAATCTTGCAGTTCGGTCGGCATCTTACACCAGCTATCTTGTTCAGTCGCGTCTAAAGGACAGTCAGGGTATTTCGGAGCAGCCCATGCAGGATGAGGATCCCTCAGAATCTATGTCCATGTTGGAACAACAGTTGCGTTTCATGGCAGATTTGTCCTTCGACTCCCTTAGCGCTGCGGCGGCTGCTGGTGCCTCTGTTGCTGCTCGGAGGCAGTTTTGGCTTAAGTCTTGGACGGCGGAAGCTGCTCAGAAGGCTGCCGTGATGAAGCTTCCCTTCACGGGCTGTAAGCTATCTGGGGAGCAATTGGAGGCTTTGATAAAGAAAACAGCTGAGGACATTGTTGGCTCTGGTCCGCTCTTCTCAGAAGGGGAAGTTTGCAGGTTATAAGCGGGCTTTTGGGCAGGCGTCTCAATTTAAGATGGCAGCCCAGCCCTTTCGGGGTAGGGGACGTGGCCGGGGTGTCCCTTCCTTCCACAAGTCCCGGGGTCAACAGGGTGGTTCCTCTTCTGCAGGTCCCTCCAAGTCGTGACTATGTGGAGAGTTCATTGGGGGTACCAGTTGGGGGTCGCCTTACCTCTTTTTTTCCTGTGTGGGAGGAGTTCGTTCAGGATCAGTGCGTCCTGCAGGTGGTCCGGCTGGGCTACAGAATAGAATTTGGAACTCCTCCGGTGGATGTGTTCAGAGCTACCCCTGTTCCCAGGTCTCAATGTGTCGAGCTCTGTTGGACGGAGTTCGGGACTTGGTTTGAAAGGGGACTGTGGTGAAGGTGCCTGTAAGTCAGCAAGGTCGGGGGGTTTACTCAATCCTATTTCTGATCCAGAAGCCAAATGGGGACTTCCGTCCTATCCTGGATCTGAAGGCTGTAAACTTGTGTATCCCTCATCGGTCCTTCAAAATGGTGACTATACAGTTGATTCTTCCCTTCCTGTCAGTGGGGGATTTCCTGGCATCTCTCGATCTCCGAGACGCCTACTTTCATGTGCTGGTGCATGCAGATTCACAGAGAATCCTGCGTTTCTGTGTGGGGGTGAATCATTACCAGTTCTAGGTATTACAGTTTGGCCGGTCTGCCTCTCCGAGGGTGTTTACTAAAGTGTTGGCACCCTTGGTGGGTTTGTTACATGCTCGGGGTAGGCAGGTGTTCCCTTACTTGGACGATTGGTTGATTTCTTGCTCTTCTTTCCTTCAGGCTCAGGCACATACCCTGGAGGTTTGCAGTCTCCTTCAACGGTTCGGGTGGATTTTGAACTTGGAGAAGTCCCGTCTTTGCCCCACTCAGGAACTTCTGTTCATTGGCGGGGGGGGGGGAGGGGGTCTGTGTTCAACACCAGGTTGGGAAAAGTCTTCCTGTCGGAGCTCCACAGACTGACTCTTATGCACGAACTGAGAAAGGTGTTGTGGGCTCAGTCTTCCACGCCTACCCAGTGGTTGCGTGTTCAAGGGCTGATGTCGGCTACTGTGATGATTGTACCTTGAGCCCGTTTGCACTTTTACCCCCTGGTGAATCATCTCCTGGGGCATTGGCATCCGACCTCTCTGAATTACGAGCTGTTGATACCAGGGGGTGTGTCCATCGCCCGGGAGTTGTCCTGGTGGCTGGTGGATCAGAATTTCTTGCAGGGCTCGCCCTTTGTGTCCCAGGAGAGGTTGGTCCTGACGACCGATGCCAGCGAACTGAGTTGGGGAGCGGTCTTGGGTCAGGAGTCGGTGCAGGGACTTTGGTCTGTGCTGGAGGCGGAAATGTTCTCGAATTGAGGGAGTTGAAGGCGGTTCAGTTGGAGTTGACTCATTTTCTGCCTCGGGTCCTCCGGAGGGATGTGATGGTGCTGTCACACAACACAGTGGTGGTGTGTTATATCAACCGCCAGGGGAGTGCGAAGGTGGCTTCCCTCAATTTGTTGGCACAACGTATCGGCCTGTGGGCGGAGTCTCACTTGTTGTCTCTGAGGGCTTTACATTTGCCGGGCATTTTAACCGCGGAGGTGGATAGCCTGAGAAGGGTGTTTCCCTCCCTCTCGGACATGTGCCTGTCGCAGGGCGTATTTGGTTGCCTGATGGCCCGGTTCGGGGTCGCAGTGGTGGACCTCTTTGCAGCCCCGGAGAACGCCTTGTGGGAGAAGTTTTGTTCTCTGGTTCGGTCAGCTGTGGTTTGGAGGGTGGATGCCCTGTCCTTCCGGTGGGTAGGGGCCTGATGTATGCCTTTCCCCCTATTGCTCTAATTCCGTGTGTCCTGCTGAAGGTCAAGCTGGATCGGGCTTCGGTGATCCTGGTGGCTCCGGTTTGGTCCAGGAGGCCTTGGTTCCCTCTGTTATTGAAGTAGGTGGTGGGGCCTTGCTGGAGGTTGCCGGTGGTCCCTTGACCCTTGTCGTTTCCCCCTATGTCTCGGGGGTGTCTGGTCCGCCTGCGTCTGGCGGGTTGGCTGTTGAGAGGATGAACCTTGCGGCCTTGTGGTGTTCTCCTTCGGTGGCTGAATTTATTCAGCTGTCCAGGCGCCCTTCGACTCTCAAGTCCTATGCCAGACATTGGGTATCTTTTCAGTCTTGGTGTACGGCGCGAGGGCGGTCTGCATTTGAGGTGGATCCGGTGCATATCTTGGAGTTTTTGGAGGACGGTTTTGACTTGGGTCTAGCTTTATCCTCCCTGAGGGCTCAGTGGGCGGCTGTTCGGGCGTTTCGGTGTTCGGTCTGTGAGCCGGTTGTTCCCCTGGTGTCCCGGTTGTTACGGAGTTGTTTCCTCCAGAAGCCTGTCGTTAGGTCCTTTGCACCTAGTTGGGATCTGCCTCTGGTTTTGGGGGCCTTGCAGGGGGCTCCCTTTGAGCCTCTGCATGAGGTCTCTTTGGGGTTTTTGACAATCAAGGTGCTTTTCCTTTTAGCTATTACCTCGGCTCAGCGGATTGGGGAGTTGGGCTCCTTGCTTTGTTTGGTCCCTTTTTTACGTTATTTTCCTGATCGGGTGGTTCTGAGGCCTTATCCTTCCTTTGTTCCCAAGATCCCTTCCTCTTTTCACTGCTCTGCGGATCTGGTTTTGCCTGTTTTCTGTCCAGGTCCTCTTTCGGAGGTTGAGGTGCGGCTGCACTGTTTGGACGTACGGAGGGCTCTGGAGATCTATTTGATGCATACTGAGCCTTTTCGTAAGGTGCAATCCCTTTTGGTGACCTTTGGGCTGGCTGGTTAGGGTCTGAACCCCACTGGGGCTACCCTCAGTCGTTGGCTGCGGTGGGCTGTGGGTGCTGCGTATGAGGTTTGTGGTGTGTTGGCTCCTGGGTCAGTTCAGGGGAGATCAACTCGGGGTGGCAGCTTCCTGGGCTTGTTTTCAAGGGGCTTCCATGGCCGAGATCTGCAGGGCTGCTACCTGGAGTTCTCCTCACACCTTTATGTCCCATTATCGTTTGGTGGTGGGGGGGGACTGATTCTGAAGGGTTTGGGGATGCTGTGTTGCGTTCTGCTCCAGTAGGGTGACTTTTTGCTGTACTTTATTAAAGTCTGTTTTTGCTACTGAGTGAAGCCGATTCTTGCTTTGGTGTCTGCTCATGTAGTTAGGACTGGGACGGGGAGGGCTGACGAGGAGGTAATGACCGGTTACTTACCGGTAATATTCATTACTCCGAGTCGTAGCCCTCCCCGTCCCAATCCAGGTTCCCATCCCTCTCTCCCTGTTCAGCTTCTTGTGCTTGGTGGTACAACATGTGGATAGGCGGGTCACATGGTTATATGCCTCAGGGTATGGGTGTGGCCTGGAGGTAAGGGATGGGTTTTTAGTTGCTTGGGAGTTTCTGGTGGGAGGAGCTATGCTCATGTAGTTAAGACTGGGACGGGGAGGGCTACGACTCGGAGTAATGAATATTACCGGTAAGTAAGCGGTCATTCCATTGCCTGCGGTGCACATGCTACGCAGTGCATGACGTGGCGCCCCCTGCTGGGCATCCACTGCCATTGCAACTCCAGGTGAGCGATAGTCCAGCAAATACTGTCCACAATGACAAGAGACTAGTATTGAGACACAATAGAAGTCCTGAATGAGCACACACTGTGAGTCTACTCATCTAACCTGGGCAGAATAAGAGCCTGCACTCATTACGAGACAGAACTGCCCATTGGTGCAGCCAGTGCTTCACATACACATGGAGTGTACCCCGCCAGCAGTGACACTCTTTGAGGTGACCCCTTGACTGGGAGAGGCATAGTCTGTCCTGTACGGCAAGGCTTGGGCAACAGGCACCCAAGGTGCACTCTCCGTAGGAGAAACAGCCCAGCGTCACTCTCCACCTGCCCAGCAGGGCTGACTGTGAGCACAGCGCCTCTTCTTCCACCACCATAGCTCAAGTGCCCTTACTCGAGCACCTTGCTGCAGAGGGTGTACCCTCATCACAGGCACCCAGGTGGAAGGACTGGGTAAAGCGCCTCAAGCTCTATTTCAAAGCAACAGATATACCAGATGAATGAAATCGTGCCCTGCTACTCCATCTGGGCAGTAAAGCCATCCATAAAATGTATAACACTATTGTAGAGGCAGCGCCTAGAACTTATGCTACACTCGTGACAGCTCTGAATGCACACTTCAAACCCATGGCCAACAAGGTGTATGAGCATTTCATATTTTGCTAGGTTCATCAGGAGCCGAAGAGTCCATTGATGGAATTCATGGCAGGCATAAGAAGCTTGCGAGCACCTGTGGTTTTAATGACATACAGGAAGAAATCAGAGCCCAGATAATCCAAGGTTGCACCTCATAGAAAATGCTCTAGCTCATCCTGCAGGAGTCGGGGAAGGCCTTAGAAGACATACTTACTCTTGGACAATCGAAGGAACTGTCCAAAGTAAGAGCCTCACACATGGAGGCAGCACTCTACAGGGCAGTCAAAAATGGCAGCGCTGTTTCTGCGCAGTCCATCCTACAGACCAGCTGACTGCCCAGCGAAAGGCCGGCGATGTAGCACCTGCAAAAAAATACAACCACTTTGTGAAGGTGTGCCTATTATCCGTGCCACAGAAGCCTAGGGAGACAGTCTACGCCCTCCACGACTCAGATAAGGCTGCAGAAAACATGGACGATGACGTCACGGAGTACACAGTACACTTGGTATTCACCATTGGAAATACCAACACGTCTCGCAAACCACTATCCCAGTGTCAACTACTCATCGGTCAGCACCCAGTCACAGCTACCATATACACAGGAGCATCGATTGACATCATGTCAGGGGAGATGTACAAGCACATGCCAGATCCACCATCCTTAATTAAGGCAAAAGTCTGAGTTTTCGCTTATAGTCAGTCTCAGCCCTTGCCTATGTTCGTGAGTTTCGAGTAACAAATCTCGCATGGGGACTCATGTACATGCACAACCTTATATGTGGCAAAAGGAAGACAGGGCATGCTAAACAGCTGCAGTGCCGCTGAGACCCTGGGACTGGTCACATTTGCCCTAGGACTACAAATTGAGACTTTTTCCCACATCCTTCCAGAGTTTGACGGCCTCTTTGAAGACATGGGATGCATGAAAGACAAGGTTATACGACTGCACATCAACACATCGATACAACCAATGCCATTACCGCATCGACCTGCATCCCAAGGATGAGAGGGAACTAGAGAAGCTGCTGAACACTGGAATAATTGAAAAGGTAACTGGCCCCACCCCAAGGGTGTCCTCCATTGTGGTGGCGAAAAAGCAAAAACAACCCGGGGATGTCCGCAAATGCATGGACATGAGGCTGCTGAACATCTCAATATGGCATGAGTGTCACCTCACCCCCACCACAGATGACCTAATTGGAGAGCTCAACAAAGCCAAATGGTTCTCCAAGGTCAACCTGCATTCCAGCCACCACCATCTGCTGTGGCACCCTGACTCGACGTACATTACTATATTTTCAACACAATTTGTACTCAGGAGGTATTGCCGGCTTAACTTTAGGATTTCATGTGCAGCAGACGTATTTCAAAACACAATCAAAGAACTCCTAGCTGGGCTACAATGCGTTGTCAACATCAGTGACTATATTCCCATCTTTACAAATTCCATCATGTAACATCACAAGCAGCTTCAGAGAATGCTGTGCAGGATCCGGAAAGCAGAGCTGACCCTCTACAGGGATAACCTGAAACAGCAGATCAGTTTCTTTGGATACACTTTCCTAGCGGCTAGTGTAGTACCTGACCCAGGCAAAGTGCAGGATGTCAGAGAAGCAACTTCCCCAAAAATGCATCAGAAGTGAGGAGTTCCCTGCGGACGGTGAACTACTGTGGCCGGTTTATCCCTGACCTGACAACCCTTGCGCAACCGCTGAGAGATCTCACAAAAGCGTCGACCCCATGGCCCTGAGGGACAAGGAGGCCAAAAGCTTTGCAACGACCAGGGATGCTCTTATGGCTGATTCAACACTGGTATACTTTGACCCGTCCAAGCCAACCACCATTGTAGTAGACACTGGTCCCAAAGGCATGAGGGCTGCCCTCACTCAGCAACAGGCCAAATAAGAGTGGGTCTCTATTGCATACACTAGCCAGTCACTGATTCCCACAGAGCGGCAATACTAAAAGAGAAAGAAGCCATTCACTGGGCCTGCTGGCACTTCCATCTGTATGTATATGGGCTTCCTTTCACAGTCGCAACAGATAATAAACCACTCATCCCCTTGTTCCAAGGCACCTCATCGAAGCCACCAGAGAGAGAGATGGAGGAGGCCAAACTGGCTGAGGAGTATGTGAGGTGTGCGGTGGAGTGGCCGTGGACACTGCCTGTGTCCCTTGACACAATCCGAGAAGTAACAGTCCAGGATGAGTGCTTGCAGCTTACTCTAGAGGCTGGGCAGTCTGGAAGATGGAACTCCCTCAAAGAGCACTGAGCACAGCACAATCCAGACGCCCAAACGATATTGGGGTCGCTCCATCAAATATGTCATAGGT
This sequence comes from Triturus cristatus, assembly GCF_964204655.1. Taxonomy (NCBI): domain Eukaryota; kingdom Metazoa; phylum Chordata; class Amphibia; order Caudata; family Salamandridae; genus Triturus; species Triturus cristatus. The sequence goes on from NC_140588.1 coordinate 498,939,644, forward strand.
TAGTGACGGATGCAGAAGGTTGCCTTCTGTGGGGACATAGAAAATTAACTCCCACCAGCCTCACCATGCAGGTAGTTCAGCTTGCTCACAACAGACACCAAGGCATGGTGAAAACAAAGAACCACCTCAGGAACAAGGTTTGGTTCCCACTCACGGATGACATGGTCAATACCTTGGTGCGCTCTGGTCAGTGGTGCCAAGTTATGAGATCACCAGAGACACCACCTTCTGTAATCACTGAACGAGGAACCTGACAACCATGGGTGTGTGCCTGGACGGCAATACATGCTTGTTCTAAGTAGCAGAAATCGTGGAATCTCAGACAGCTGTGGAAATCCTTCACAAGCCTGAGAAGATGATGACTATACATGGGCTGCTGCAGGAACCTTGGTCAGAAAACGGTCTGCTGCTCAAGGGGCAAAGGTTTGTGGCATACCTGCAGTTGTGGAGAATCAAACAAGCAGATAACGCTGATGTTGCCTCAGGCCAATGGAGAAGTTGGACGTTTTATTCAAACCCTCGATAAGGTCATTCGTGTAGCGTATGCAAACCAGCAACCCCTTGAATGAACAATACACGTTTATATGTGGGAGTGCAGGCAAACACACCACTCCACCACTAGACAGGCCCCAGGACATGCCAGCATGAGGCAAGTGATAAAGGACACCATCCCGCGTCACGCAGAGTGGAGTCAACCTTCCATTGACAATGCTGTGGTGCTGACAAAACGGAGAAGCGACAACCAGAAGGAGAGTGCTTAATGAGGGGCCCGGCTGTCAAACCTGCACCCAGGCAATGCTGTCTTTGTGAAGGATCGATACCCTGGCAGCAAATTTAGGTTACCCTTTGAATATTAGCCTTGGGTTGTCACGAAGAGCCAGGGATCCATGGTGATTGCCTAATGTAATGTAGAATCAGTCATGCGGAAAATGTAATTCTTCAAACCCGCCTGGGGTGACCTGCATGGGAGAGGAGTGAGCCCCGAGAGCGAGCCCACTGATGGGAATGCAGTTTGAACTCAACCCCAGAATTGTGCGACTGGTTGACAAAGAAACAAAGACCCCTAGTGATAATTGCGACCTCACTACCCCTAGCCAGGACGGACATCCTGAGTTGTCCCCCAGCTCTCAAAGACTCTCCAGCAGTACACCTCTAAGTGAGAGGAATGATCTTACGAGATATCACCTCTGGTATAATCCCCCACCATCATCCCGGCGTAAATACTGCCTGATGTGACTGAACTGTAATTTGGTGGTGGGGAGGCATGAAGTTTGCATTATTAGCATGGTTTGATTAAGGTTAATATGAGTGGGGACAAATAACATTAGCAGGGGAGGGCAGATAGAGGCCCCACCGTAATTTGTTTCACAGAGGAAGCTCAACCTCTTACATGGCACCGATACTTGGAAATTTGGCAGTGTATAAAAGTCGAGGTTATTTGATAAGGGTGAAGACATCAAACTAAAGATGTTTTTCTAGACAAAGCATAATGCTTTGAATTTTATATGGTGCAGAACAGGAAGCCAAAGAAGGACGCCCTGTGTTGATAAGATGGGGTTAATATTTCTTAGCTTTTGTATGGTTTCAGCTGCGGTGTCCTGGAAAAACTAATGGTACAGCGAGGTTCTAGGAAGCCCAGATATCCACCGTAAAGAAGTCAAGCCGTGATGAAATATAGGCAGCAACAATCGACATCTGGTGTGTGAATCAGCTAGAGGGGACAATTCAGGACCTCCAAACAGGTAATGAAGGGCTAAGTTAATCAGCTATGAGAATGGTGGGATAATAAATGAAAAAAAGGATGGAAATCAAAATAAACCCCGGCAAAAAAAAGTTTAAACCAGCCCCCACTGCATGAGGCCACTACTAAAACGAAGCCATATGGGCATGGTTGGGTCATGAAACCTCCTCAGGCTCAGAAAGCAAGCCCCTAGACCGAAAGGGCCTAGACACGCTTGTAAATTTGAGAGTCGATGGGTGCAGTGCGTGGGATGGGGAAGTGTGAATATTTCCCTGAATTGTAGGCAAGTGTGAGAAGTTTAGTTTTTAATTGTCTTCTGAACCGCATGTAGTATGGTTCAGCACTCAGGTTTAGGTAATCCACCACCTAGGACCCGAACACCAAACGATATGCCACCATGTGTCTTAAATCTGGAGCTTAACTGGATTGTGTTTCCACTCATTGTGTATAGATTCAGATTGAAGCATAGTGCAAGATAAGAGAGCATAGATTATTTGTCCTTTCCCCCAGTAGGCTTTCTATGTAGTATAAAAGACCATGAACAGGATTTCTGTAACCACCAGCAGCCAATGGAGTAGAGATAACCAACGTTTTGGACATATGCAAACAACCAGAGCCCATTGACTTATTGTCCACTGTCTGCTTCTCCTATTAGGCCCTACCATTATAAGTGAGAGAGGCCACATATGGTACATGAGGTGAGTTATGGATGCAAAGTGGGCCCTGATAAAACAAGGGGACATAATGAAGTTACAGTACCAGAGTAACAAGGCAGGAGATTTCCTTGACTCCTTCTACCAGCTGCTTCCTCGCGTTGGCAGCACTCTGGAACCAATAAGATGCAATGGCCTGTTCACAGCAATAGTGCAAATCTGTTGACTCACACCCCTGCTTTAAAAAAAGCTGTGAACAGTGATGGTGGACTCACTTTTCAAATCAGAATTATAAAAATGATTGAGAAGGCCCAGCGTAGCTTTTAGATGGGTCCTAATTGACCCCAACTGAGAATTCAACACTTGTTCAATGCATGTATGTATATGGTACTACTATAGCGGAAACCTAGCCAAACAGCAGTGGAGATGTACAAGGTCAAAGACAAGCATAAAGTCAACAAGTAATAGGAGAGGATTCTAGGAGGTGGATGGACGATGCATTATGTAATGTAGTGCTCAAAGACTTGTACAGCTCTGCACTTCAACTTCAAACAAGCGATCACAACTAGCACATTTCACTGGAAATTCAAGCTAGATGAGCAAGTTATTTTAAAAGACTGTCATGCACTGTTTTCTAGCGTAAAAGAAAAAATAGAACTATAACCTTGGTTGGGGAAAACCTTGAGGGATACAGCACCGTAAAGGGATGAGGTGAAATAGCTCAGGAGGTTAAATGCCTGTTGCACTGCCATACTCTGCACATGCATGGTTTCTCCCAACGTCCCAGTACAGCAGAATGTGGTCCCACTACTTTTTCTCCCCTACTTCCAATGCAGACGTCCGCCAGATGAATGCTACACTCCCACCGCGTCCTCCCCTCTAGCCGACCGGCCTGCGCTCTTTTCCCACACTTTCTTTTACTATTGGTCACTATATAAGTCAATGAAATATTATAGATTTCAATTTCCGTCTTCTATATTTAAACATGGGGTGTGTGTGTGCATGTGCGTGTGTGTGTGTATATATGCGTATATATGTATATATCAATCACTTGCTAAAGCTAACTTTGCTGCATGACAATGGCAAGTAATAGGTGCAACCATCTGAGGATACATTAGTGGACTTCACCTCCCAGCAGGCAACGTGAATCTACTCATTTGAGGCGTCCAATCAGGACTCACGATATGGTGTAAATGCAAGGGAAGGTGTTGCCGCATTTGCGCTCTGGACTGCAATTACCCTTTGAAAAAGAGAATCACTCGAAACGCGTCAGGGTTGTGGACCGCTGCTTTTAATTTCTGGACTAACGTGACTGCTGTACCTAATAATGCGAATGGGGTAAGCTCTTTTGTGCCCGAGTGCTGCCTAATTTGTTGGACATTCCCCACGGAGCATAATCTATGTGCGGCCGTACTGCCGCAGGGCTAGCACCACTCCAGAAAATGGGGGCCACGGGGCTCCTAATTATGAGGGGCTTCACATGTGGGTCACAATCGATGGATTTAAGCAGTCACGCATGCCGGGGCTCATGTGGAGCCGTACACAAGCAGAGAATTGTGAGCGCAACCATCTGAGGATACATTAGTGGACTTCACCTCCCATCAGGCACGATATAATTTCCTATTAATCTTAACACATATTCTTTCTTGAGGATCAGAAGGGTAAAAGTAACTTGTAGAGTCATTCTTGGACTTTCAATTGTTCATTGATTTGATCTGAGGCGGTCTTTTCGGTTTGTGGCTGATATGTAATTCTCATGATGTGTTCCTTGTTGGATGGGACCTTGGGATCTGCTGAGCTTACTTTTATAGTGGGGTGATCGCTGTGTGGGTTAGATGGTCATATGATCTGCCCCAAAAGAATACACTGATAAGAGAAGAGGCCAGCAAGGAGCAAGAAAGTTGAGCTAGGCTGCACATGACAGTGAAGCCTCTATTTTGGTGGATTCCTCCAGCCCATTGGCCGGGTGCATCAGCTGGATGGTATTATGGGGGAAGAACAGACAAAGTAATAAACAGCGAAAGACTAGGCAACCTTGATGGCTGTCTCTTAGATGCTGCAGACATTTGATTTGAAAAGGGACGGGAGACTCTTACAATCCTGCCCTGATGCGTTGCGTTCAACTATCAGAATTTTCAGTTCCGTTTTACTGGAATAGCATGCAGAGTTCATTTGTTGAGTTTCATGCTACATTGCTATGATTTGCAAAGTTCTTTCTGAACTCTCGGCCTCTGTAAGAGGTGTATTTGGCAGTGAAAGACTCATGATGACACATATCCGAACTTGCGCTTAAATAGACAGAAATTGTGATAATGACGGGGCATCATTCTCGTTTTAATGAGCGTGTGGTCTCCTACTGGGAGTCAAGGAAAGGCACGGGAACAAATGGTCCCAAAAATTAGCTGTGGGAAGTAAACACATGCATTCATCCACCGTTGAAACTATTCTCGCCAACAGTCTAAAGGAACCTTTTTTTTTTTTAAACAAGGCCAGTATGGATACAACATATAGTACTATATTTTGCACCATTTTTGTAAACCACGAACATTTGAGATAGTATTTTAACAAACATGCTATAGTCATACAAATAACAATGTATGCGTAAGTATGGGCTCAAAACCACCAAACAATACTATTAAGTTTTAGCGTCTGGCTGCACAGCGGCTTTAGCCACGCTAATGAGTCCTATACAGTTCAAATCAAGGCCCGTCATATCGCGGAAAGGAATCTGCTAGCGGCTAGCCTCTTCTCATTATGTAGAGCTCGGTCATTTTCAGCTTCATAACATACAATGCATGATGTTCTGATGCCATCATGTGGCCACTTTTGAGATTGCAAGCATGGGTATAAACACACTGGCATGTTAATGCTCGATTAATAACCGAAAATAATGTCCTTTCACAGCAAGTGTTGCTAGTCCCTCAAAGATGCGCGCGGCGTTTCCTTTATCCTGAAAGGATGAAAGCCTGGTTGGTATTTAAACCTATCATTCTGTAGTTACACCGATCTTTGCAGAAGAAGGCTTAATTAACCAAGCGATACATTCTGAAGCTGAATACAAGCTCACCCACATAACTGTCTTCAAAGTATCCCCGATTTGAGATTAGGTATAGCCGATGCCCACATAATCAGCCTTTTTTTTAATGCCAGTAAACAGAGAAAGATGGTTGACTGGGAATGAGAGGAGACTCAGAGAGGAGAACATAAATGTTACAATCCTAACTTCGTTTTGCCAGTCTGTGCTTTTATAAAGACTGTTTCATGAATGTTGAGTCACAAATATAGCTATGTGAAAAACTATCCAAATAAAACGCTACAAATTCAAGAAAAAAAAATGTAGCACGTACTGTCTCATTTCACTCAAACACAGCTATTTATATATGGTTAAAAAAAACTCAGGTCTTTTTCAATCTATATTAACATCAAAGGCAGCCATGGAGCACCTCCTTGAACCGTGCAACCCTGCAGCATCCATTTTAGGACACCCTCACTCCTTACTTCTCACCCCTACTACTCATCTCTATTTCTCATCCATCAGCCCTACCTCTCATCCATCACCCCTACTTCTCTTCCCTAGTTCTTGCCAATCATTTCTACGTCTCGTCCCTACTTCTTTTCCATCATCCCTACTTCTCATCACTGCTTCTTATCCACCATCCCTACTTCTCATCTATCATCCCTACTGCTCTTCCATCTTCCCTACTTTTCATCCCTGCTTCTCATCCCTAATCATGTCTCATCCTTCATCAGTGCTTCTCATGAAGAGAGAGCGATAAGGTTCATCAGGAAACCTTTTCATGTTTGTGTTTCATATGTAACACTTCTGTCCAGGCCTTGTTCTTCCTGGTTCCATACACAACTGAAACCCAGCCTCTGAAATCTGCAAACTGCAAGGAAAGAAAAAATGCAGCTCTCAATGAAGATAGTCTCAGACTAAGACATGTTCTTTTTCACAAATAAAATTGAAACCAGAAAAGGTTTCTGATTAACTGTATTGCACTGTCTCCAAGTGTTGATTTATGGCCCAAGCCAGGAGGACTCTTGTCTTCCCCAAACCATCAGAGCTTTCTGCAGAAGTCTGTATAAATAGATAATCACTTAAATAAAATGAAATGATATACAGCCTTGGATTCACTGGAAGCAAACTGTACAGTATGCAATCAGAAGGCTGTTTCTTCAGTGGCTAGACCAATAAAATGCAGCCCTCTCTCTTAACTCTGATGGGCTGTTGCCAACCTATCAGATTGGTAAATGTGTTGGTATAACATTGGGATGAAGAATAAGAAGTAGGGATGATGGATGAAGTAGGGATGATGGATGAAGTATGGGAAGTAGGGATGAGACATATGGATGATGGATGAGAAGTAGGGATGAGCAGCATGGACGGTGGATGAGAAGTAAGGAAGGGGGATGAGAAGTAGGGATGATGAATAATGCTTGAGACATATGTAAAAAGGATGGGAAGTAGGGATGATGGATGAGAAGTAGGCATGATGTATGATGGATGAGAGGTAGGGATGATAGATGAGAAGTATGGATTACGGATGAGAAATAGGTATGATGGAGGAGAAGTAGGGATGAGAAGTAGGGGTGATAGATGAGAAGTAAGAATGAGAAGTAGGAGTGATAGATAAGAAGTATGGATAAGAAATATGGATGAGAAGTAAGGATGATGGGTGAGAAGCAGGGATTATGGATGAGAAGTGGGGATGAGTAGTAAGAACAATGGAAGAGAAGTAGGAATGATGGATGATAAAATGGGATGAAAAGTAAGAATGATGGATGAGTAGTAGGGATGAGAAGTAGGGATGATGGATGAGGAGTAGAAATGATGGATGAGGAGTAAGGATGATGGATGAGAAGTACAGATGATGGATAAGAAGTAGGGATGATGGATGAGAAGGGGGGATGATGGCTGAGAAGGGGGATGATGGATGAGAAGGGGGGTTATGGATGAGAAGGGGGGGGTGATGGATGAGAAGGGGGGATGATAGATGAGAATCAAGAATGATGGATGAGACGTAGGGTTGAAAAGCAGGTATGGGAAGTAAGAATGATGGATGAGTAGTAGGGATGAGAAGAAGGAATGATGGATGAGAAATAGGAATGAGAAGCAGGGATGATGGAAAAGAACTAGGGATGATGGAGGAGAAGTAGGAATGATGGAAGAGAAGTAGGGAGGATGGAAGAGAAGTAGGGAGGATGAATGAGAAGTAGGTAGGATGAATGAGAAGTAGGTAGGATGAATGAGTAGTAGGGATGATGAATGAGAAGTAGGGATGATGAATGAGAAGTAGGTATGATGAGTGAGAAGTAGGGCTGGTAAGCAGGGAGGATGGCAAAGAATTGGGGATGATGAATGGGAAGTGGAATGATGGATGACAAGTAGGGATGAGAAGCAGAGATCACGGATGAGATGTCGGGATGATGGATAAGATTTAAGGATAAGGAGCAGGCATGATGGGTAAGAAACAGGGATGAGAAGTAGGGATGATGAATGAGAAATAGGGATGAGAAGTAGGGATGAGGAGGGAGGAATCGTAATGTCCTCAAATGGATGCTCTACAACAAACATGTCAGCTTTAAGCTTACTCAATCAGGAAGTGGGAAAATCCACAGCAGTCTACCCCCATGCGATTCCCCAATCCTTTGTTTTCCCCCTCCGATCTTCCTACACCCTTGGACACAGAGCCCGACTAACACAGAAAGTGTAAGGATAAAGAAGGTGCAACACCAGGGAGTGTCCGCAACATAAATTAAAAGGTCTTCGATGAAAGAGTCGAATAACAATCGAAGCAACACGCACATAGCAACAGTGTTTCAGTTTTCTTTAGCAACAGCTGCAACACATCTTCAAGAGCACATAGCTTGTTCTCTACTCTGAGAACAAATACAGAAAGAAAGCTCCACAAAGCGCATGCCATCACTGCATTCAATACAAAAGAACACATAACACCCTGACTTAACACAAATTGAAGGGACAAACAACAAGTGTGTATTTCAATGAATATCATTATATAATATCACTAAAGCATGAAGAATTGTGTGATTATATACTAAACCATTGCTGTGAGTCTGGAGATAACCCCTTGTATTTTAAAGTATTTGCAGTACGGATGATTTGATTTCCAATTCTGACATGCAATTGAAGGGATTGAACATAACATTTTGGTAAATCTGTTCATTGCCTCAATACAGTCGAAGTTGCTCGACTGTTAGGAAACTGTACCCAACCCCACATGAAACGGTCCAAAACGTAACTGCCTATTTGTACAAGAAACCACCATTACAGCCAGAAGATCTACACCTCAAAAAACAAATAAAACAACAACTCTGCAGTTAGGCCCCAGAACCATCATTAAAAAAAACAGCCTTTAACTGCACAGCTGCACCTCACCCATGGGCGAGGGTCATGGGCTCCAACGGTCTAATCCGTGGGTCAAGTCCTATCCAATGCAACTTTTATGTTCATATACAAGTTACTGCATTCGAAATGTAGATCATCTAACTACTTCACAGAACACAGAAACACATTTTACCTTTTACACCACCGAATGGTCCAAACGTCATGTTGCATGAAGTGCGCTGCAGGTTGTGTTCATACATGAGTTTAATCTGATGCTGATTGCCATGTTCTACATTACCCAGTGTTCCTTTAATGAAATAAAAACACAAAAAGGGAGATAAGTCTTTGGGCAGGCCTGACCCATTTATTTGTCAAGATTTTTATATTTTTGCAATCCATAACAACATGTGAAAATACACACATTAATGTAATATTTTACTTGCTTCAAAAAAACATATCCAGATGCTACTGAAATGCAGATTCCGGAAGAACAGAAGACCCCAACTGCTTTTGCTACCATCGTATGACACCAATGTATCATATACATTTTTGAAAGTGTATGGAAATAAATCTAAAAGCGTTTCTGTACTAGGCTTTCATTTGCACATGTGATGTTCACATGTTACCTTTTCAGCCTTGGTAAAACTATCTGAAATACTCGGGAAAATAAGCAAACAGAACTGTGACACCTCATTATCATGGTAGTTTTGGATTAAGGACGCTGGCGGGGATTGTAGGAAGGTAGTATCCTTCTGTATAGTTTCCCCCACTTTTTTCCTAGTGCTATGCTGGTTTTTGACTAGTCAGACTGGGATCCTGCTAATCAGGACCCCAGTCTTTCTGCTTTCTCCCTAAATTGTTGTGTTCAGTACTTGGGTACATCCCAGATTGGATACTGGGGTACCCTTGTCAGTCCCTAGTATACGGTACCCATATACCCAGGGTATAGGTGCCCCAGAGATCTCCCATTGGCAGCAGCATGTATTATGTCACCCAGGAGAAACCATTCAAAATGGAACTACAGGCCTGCCATTGCGGCCTGTGTAAGTTTGTGCATGCTCCACTTACTAAAGATATAGCTTTACTATATCTAAGGATCACTGCACTTAAAACCTATAAGTCACCTCTATACCAGGCCTTTACTATCCTAAATGTAACATAAAACAATGTCTCAACTGGATGGTTATTTGGAAAGGACAATTTACCATTTCCTGGTCCCGCGCCACCGGCAATTTTGCCCCTACGCGCTTGTTTTTCCCGGCTTTGCTATTGGATCCTCCTGCGTACTCTATGAAAATTAAGGAATACCTCCTATTAGACGCTCTACCTACTGCCTTGCTACTAGAAGCACTACTACCTACATTTATAACCTATTGTCCTGATGATGATCTGAAATCATACAGGTTGAAACTCCGTCGACTACACAGCCAAGAACTCAGGCGCTCTTGTGGTCAATTCAATTACCTAAATACTCTTGTACAAATAACTTGTATAAAGTTTTGCATTCCTTTTGACCACTTTTAAAACTTCTTCCAATTCGCCGTTCACGCTGTTCTGTTGCACTCTTGTGCCACTGCGCCGTTCACTTCTCACCAGCACGTCCAGTGCCCACTTTGTGTGTATTATGGTCATTGTATAAATGTATATACTGTAGTGCTTCTCAACTACTTACCAAAATACATAAAAAATGTTTTGATTTCCTTTACCTTTCCCGGCTTTGTGGTCTCCCTTTTCTTGTTTCCCGCCCTACATGTGATTGAATTCACTATTTGTAAATTGTCCTTTCCAAATAACCATCCAGTTGAGACATTGTTTTATGTTACATATCATGCCCGGTCTCATCTGGGTTAATGGGCTGTACTCCTGTTAATTGTTATTTTACTATCCTAAAGGCAGGATGCTTGCTTCTAAGTGAGAGGGTGCCCCTGCTTGAGCAGGACACCCCTGCAGCCTAAGGAGTCCGTTTTCCCGGGATGTCAGTATATAGAGGGGCATAGCGGATTCGCGCGATGACCATCTCAAAAACAGCTGCAATGAATCCCATCATGTTTGGTTTAAAACATGTTGGATTCATACCCCCACGCCGTAAACTGTGTGGGAGGTACGATTCCAAGCACTGGAAGAGCCTTCCGTCAGGCTCTCAGTGTTCCCAGTACCAGCCTTCTAGTCCCGGAAAGCACAATATGGTTGCTGCTGAGCAGAGACCCATTTCTGCCCTCCAGCTGCTGAGCCAAGCTCGAGCAGGGGAAGGCAGAACAATAGGCATCCTGTCACAGGGAGGTGTGACCACCTCCCAGACAGGATTTAGTGTATTAGGGCTGGGTGGGTGCACTTGCAAGCGCCTGAAAGTCTGCATGAGGGGCCCATTTGGTGTCCCTGTGCATCGTCCAGTTCAAACCAGTCCTGGGAACCGTTGGCTCCCGCTCTTGCGCGAAACTGGACAAAGGACATGGGAGTAACCTCCCCCCTGTTCAGACCCTCCCCTGGGAGGGTCCCCTGAATCTTCCCAACCCTTTCCTCAGGGTACTTAAGGGCTTACCTGGGTGTAGGTCCCTAGTTTCGTCATAGGATACGATTCAGAACTGAAACCACTGCACTTCTACCGTCTGAGGGTTCTGGACTTCGCTGGACTTCGTTTGGGCCTGACTTCGTATCCCTTCCAGTCTGCTGCATTATCTGTGCCTATGTCAGGAACCTTCCAAGGCCTGTGAAGCATCAAGGATAACCAAAGTAATCTCCCTTGGAGTGAAGGAGTCACTCCCCTGCATTCGCAGACACCGCAACGAAGATGACCGTTTTGCCGATACCGAGCTCCTCTGGTCTCCGAGGGATCTGCAACATAGGTGGTGGTTTTTCTCATCTCCAGAGGCCTGCTCTACCCTCTTACCAAGTTTGAGGGCCAGTAGTCCTTGTGGGGGTTGCAATAACCGAAACCCTGGGTACCGTGTCCCCTTTGCAGTTGCAAAGGCTTGTTGCCATCTTTGCAAGAAGATCTTCTGGCTTCAAGTAGCCCCCCCCCTCAAGCTATTCCAGTGACCAGAATCTTCGGCCACACCGCATCGTGGCCTGCATCTTTTGGTGAGCTGCTTGAGGTCCTCTCGCGACTCCTGTGCCTTTGGCCTGTAGGTCCATTTGAGGGTCACTTTTGTTTTCCTTGAGCTCCCCTGATTGCTTGGGGCCTGCCTGGACTCCCCTGCTTGTGGTGAGTCTCCTGGATCTAGCTGGTCCAACCGTGCACTTTCTTGACTTCCTGCATGGGTTGCATTTGCCAAGGCTTGCTGGTGCTCCCGCCGGACTCCGACCCCTTAGCACTCGACATCTTTCGTGGGACAGCTCGCATCCGGGTCCTGGCCGTACTCAGCGTCGCCTGTTCCTCGCAGCTGCAGAGTCAAGGTCACCGTCATCTATCCTGAAGCATCCGACATCAGAGGGCATCCGTCTTCCAAGTCTCCTGGTCACTCCTGAGTGACATAGATTCTGTCCCCTCTGCTTTCAGGTACTCCTCTTCAAAAAACCACGTTTGGATTCCTCCGGATACTTTCTCCTCTTCCAGCAGTGCCACTTTCCTGAAGTCCTCCATACCGTTCAACGTCGGTTTCCGACGCCACTTCACACCTATGCACCCGGCTTCCTTGTGATAGGTAACTTGGGTACCATGGTATCCACGGGTGGGGTGGCTCTCCAACCTTCTGTCTTTGACGGGGTTTCTTCAGGGTCCACTGGGAAGGGTCTCGAATCTTTATAATTCCAACCGCGACTTACACATAGACTTGTACGGAGCACGCGGTCGTGTTCTCACACTGCACATGCTCTCTGTGGGGTCCCTATCTACTTATCTTGGGTGGTTCAGTGGGTCCCCAGCAATTCTACGTCCTCTTGACATTGTCTTGACTCAAGTCATGGTTCTTATACCACTTTCTTAGTATATGGTTTTGTCTCCCACTGTGTATTAGTGCTATTTACAGTGATTTCTTTGCTAAAGTATTGTGTGCTTTGTGTCTATCTCCATGTAGGAGAGATCCTGTAACGTACTAGAAAGAGTTATATAATAAATACATATTTTTATAACTACTGCGTGGTTCTCTTTTCATTTAATCTATACTATAAGATTGCATTATCGTAAAACAAGCTGCTTTACACTCCTTCAAGACTAAGCCTGAAGGCTGCTCTCCACAGCTACCACATGGATAGCTTTCTAAGGTTGTCTAAGACCTCTTAAATCACCATAAGGGTTGTATGGACTGGTGCAAGGTGCCCACTTACATAAGTGGATATCATATACTGGGCCAGCTTCTCACAGGGATTCACAGAAAAAGTGGTCAAACCAGCTTAAAAGAGAAACAAGCATTGTCATGGTCAATAGTTTTGGCTGAGTTATACTGAAAGGCTTCTCCCTGGTAAGCAAAATGGTCGCATGATGGAAAGCTCACCAGGGTGAAGAGGCCTGTGGGCTTTAGTGTATGGGAGCACTGGTGTGATGTAGAGTGGAGTGAGAGGGAGTCAGGTAGTGGCAAGATGAGTAATTCCTACTATCAGCTGCCAGGCAACCACAAGCTACTATTAGCTGCACCATCTACATGGACGCCTGCACCAACTATATGGAAAACCTCACATTCAAGATACACATCACAGCCAACTTCACCATAGGTGAAACACTGTTATACAGACAATCTGGACCCCACAACAATTTCGCCAGTGACATTACAGACTTCATCGCACCCCTCATCAAAGCCAGCACCTTTATCCTTTTTAGAGACCTAGAAGACCGCACCGACCCAAACTATACGGCCCTTCAAGAAACCTCACTAACCTTGGGCTTACCCAGCACTTTACTAAACCAACCCACACTGCCGGACAACTACTTGACCCGATTTTCTCCTCAATCAGCAACATCACAGTCGGTCTAACCAGCAACTATGACCTGGACAGACCACGCCCTCGTCAATTTCAGTATACAGTATACCCATTCAGTGACATCACAGACCTACCACCACAGGAACCGCCTGCCAGAGCTGGAAAAGCAACAGTCTGAGCACACCAGCAACTTGCTGAAAGCCATCAAAAACCTCAACAGCTGGATCAACACCTTGGCTCTCCTCAAGCGCAGCCCAAAGGCAAGAGCCCGACCATAGGCCAGCTGGTATACAAAGGACCTCAGGCTGACTAAATGCTACTGCAAGCAACTGGAGCTCAAATGTAGAACAAGTCAAGACACAGCAGATATAGACATCTTCAAATCAGCCATAAGACGCTACCACTAGCTGATAGGGAGTACCAAGAGCACAGTTCTTGCAGACAGCTTTGATGCCAGCACTAACAGCAGCAAGGAATTCTTTGCCATCATCAAAGAATTCACAACTCCTGCCGCCTCCAGCAACATCACCGCCGCAACAAGTTTTCGGAATTTTTCTGTAACAAAATCACCACCATATACAGCCACTTCAACCGTCAACCAGATCCCGTTACCGTTGCAACTCAAGTTCCCAATCATGGCTGATGAACAAACTCTGACCTCGTTGCCTACTGTCACCACTGTCAATATCGCTGCCATCATGAAGACCATTCACTCAGGGGCTCCATCTGACACTTGGCCTCACCACGCCTTCACCAAAAGACTCCTAACAATCAGTAAAGCACTAACACCCATCCTCAATGCCCCCATCAACTCACATTCCCGGACCCCTGGAAACAAGACACTGATATGCCCCTGCTCAAGAAACCATCTACTGACCCAGCCATGCTTTCCAACTACAGACCCATTTCCCTCCTACAATACCCAGCAAAGGCCTTAGAGAAACTAATCAACTGATGCCTCACCAACCCTCTCAGCAACCACCAGCTCCTCGATGCCACACAGTCTGGATTCAAGCCCAACCACAATACATAAACAGCACTCGTTGCCACCACAGATGACATTCACATGATCCTTGACAGAGGAGACACAGAAGCCTTATTCTCCTGGACCTCCCTGCAGAATTGTACATGGTCTCACAACCACATCTTCATCCGGTGCCTGCACAAGATTAGCATCCAAGAACCCGCTCTCCGCTGGATTTGCTCCTTCTTAACAGATAGAACAGAAGCTGTCATCCTACCACCTTACCCCTGGGAAGCCCGCAAACTCATCTGCAGAGCCTATCTTGGTTCATTGCTCAGCCCCACTCCCTTCAAAGCATACATGATACCTCTGGCCATTGTCATCCACACACACATCAACATCCTCTTCTGAGCAGGCGATACGCAACTTGTACTCTCCCTCTTGGACAAGGCCCCCAACCCAAGAAATAAGTTCACTGCCTGCATGAACGAAGTCACTAACTGTATAAGAGCCAACTAGTCTCAAGCTCAACACTGACAAGACCGAAGTAGAGATCTTCAGCAGGAAAACACCTCACCATGGGACTCCAACTGGTGGCCAGCCGGCTGAACTCAGACCCACATCCACAACCCATGCCAGGAACCTCGGAATAATCATCGACAGCAAACTGTAAATGACTGCACAAGTCAATGTCGTCACTATATCCTGCTTTCACACCCTGAAGATGCTGAGGAAGATCTTCAAATGGCTCCCAAGAAAAACTATCACTCGTGTCCTAGTCATCAGCAAGTTGGACTATGGAAACACCTTCTATGCCAGTATCAACAATTAAGTTAGTAGAAGGCTACAGACCATTCGGGACTCAGCAGCCAGAATCATTCTCAATCTCCCACACAGAACTCACATTACACCACACCTCAGGGAACTACACTGGCATCAAATATACAAATGCACTCAATTCAAACTCCCCAAACACACATTCAAGGCATTCCACAACACAAGCTCTACCTACCAACCTGAAAAGTTGCATTACCTTCCACCAACCATCCAGGCACCTCTTCTCTGCAGGACTCCTACTCGCAAAAATCCCACACATACACAGAACCAGTTCAGGAGGACAAGCATTATCTTACGTCACTCCTAAAGCATGGAATGTCCTCCCTCTTCACATCAGGCCTCTTCCTCTCGTCTTGAGTTAAGCAACAAGTTAAAGACCTGGCTTTTCAATTAACCAACCTACCATGGGTAGGGCTAGGCGCACACACTCCTTCTCAGCACCAGGATACCCTCGAAGGTGATAGCGCACTTTCCAAATACACGTAAAATAAGGCATACTAGGGATTCTTTCAAACATGTATTCTTCCCAACTGGTAGCTGTTCGCTACTCACAACTAGAGCTCATCTGTGCCTTCCTCACTCGGTCCTACTCTAGCACATTGCCTGTTTTTATCCTTCTTTTCCTGTCCACCCCTAGTCACAGAAAGTAGTGCCCACTCTCTGCTGCAGGGTTCTAGTGTCTTTCTCATAACCCTTGAAAAACAGAGTGTGCGCACTCAATTTTATCGATGAAAATTCAATTTAAAAATCGTTGTTGGTGCAGACGAGTAGATCCCCCTGAGTGGGGATGTCAATATCAAAATTGTAAGCACGTTCCTGAGTAGGATAGTGTCACTCGTGTTGCACTCGGAATAAAGATCAGTTCATCTTTTTTAGTAAAGTAATCCAAACAAAGGTGGTTCTGAGGTCGATTAAATTTATTAATCCTTTTTCTTCAGTAGTCTCATAGAATTGTATGCATTCTGTTGGTTCTGTACGGACAGATTGAACTCCTGAGGCGGAAGCCGGGAGCTACGAGCATTTATTTTAAAAATTGTATATTTGTGTGTGTTGTTACTTCCTACCTTGCCGCTGCATCTTCCCACCAGTCTTGCCTGTCATTCTCCCGCGTAGGCATCCCGGGGAAGCCCTCCTGCTCAGGCCACGCCCCTCGGCGCTAGGCCACGCCCCCGCCCTTTAAATGGCGCGTCAGCCTTCGCGCGGCCGGACAGATTGAACTCCCGAGGCGGAAGCCGGGAGCTACGAGCATTTATTTTAAAAATTGTATATTTGTGTGTGTTGTTACTTCCTACCTTGCAGCTGCATCTTGCCACCAGTCTTGCCTGTCATTCTCCCGCGGAGGCATCCCGGGGAAGCCCTCCTGCTCAGGCCACGCCCCTCGGCGCTAGGCCACGCCCCCCCGCCCTTTAAATGGCGCGTCAGCCTTCACGCGGCCGGACAGATTGAACTCCTGAGGCGGAAGCCGGGAGCTACGAGCATTTATTTTAAAAATTGTATATTTGTGTGTGTTGTTACTTCCTACCTTGCCGCTGCATCTTGCCACCAGTCTTGCCTGTCATTCTCCCGCGTAGGCATCCCGGGGAAGCCCTCCTGCTCAGGCCACGCCCCTCGGCGCTAGGCCACACCCCCTCATACTATATCATGTGTCTCTCCCGGACGCGCAGCGGGCGTGCCGACAGCGCGCCGATAGCGCGCTTAAGGCAAGCCCGTCTGCGCCCGTCCGCGATCGTACGCGGTCTAGGGCTATACCTTCTGTCCCACGGGAGAGACATATATGTTGGAGCAGGCAGGAACTGCTGACTCTTTGCGTGTCTACCCCATGTCTACATAAATTGAGAGTGGAAGACAATACTGGCTGTGAATACTGTCATTTCTCTTTTGATCCTGGCAGGGATGTGGCTCCCAGAGACTATATCTTGGATTGTGGCCTACTTAACGTACGTTCTCTGCGGAAACACAAATTAGATCTTTACGACCTACTCACTGAGAAACAATGGGACCTTGTGTTTCTTACTGAGACATGGCTAGATGAAGGCTCTACCCCTGATGATATAGAGGCACTTCCAGAAGGCTATACTATGCTTAGGCAAGACAGACTCACTGGAAGAGGAGGGGGCATTGCTATCATAGCACAGAAAAATCTATGTTGTCAATTAGACCACTCCTCTATCCTGGACAGTGAAGCAGGGAGCTTCACTGTCAAAGTGAATGAGAGCTGTACGCTGAAGGGCATGCTAATTTATAGACCCCCAGGCCCTATAGGCAGGTTTGGGGAGAGTCTGGTGGAAGGCATAATGGAGACTGTGTTATGCACAGACAAATTTTTGGTACTAGGGGATCTTAACCTACATCTAAACAGTCCCACAGATAATGTTAGTAGGGACTTCTGCCAGGCATTGGGAGCCCTCCAATTGAATCAAATAGTAAGTGGTCCAACTCACCAGTTGGGACACTTACTGGACCCCATATTCGTCAATTGGGGGGGAAGTAGAAGCTAGGACCCCTATTCCCATCCCTTGGTCGGATCATCACCTGGTACCATTCTTCATACGAATTTCCGGGGTTAAACCCCCGGAGCCAGCTACACTGTACCATCCCAGGCGGAGATGGGCTACCTTCTCTCAGGCTAAATTTAGTGCGGCACTGACCAAAGGGGGAAGCCCTGGGGGGGATGATGCGGATACGGCTAATTTCAATCTATGCAAGCGTATCAACGAGGCGCTTGACTGCACAGCCCCACTCTCGCATGCCAGATTGGGTGGCCACCTTCAAAAAACTGCCCCGTGGTTCAGTGATGAACTACGGGTCACGAAAACAGCACTGAAGCGAGCCGAAAAAGACAGTGGCGTGGGGCTCCATCTAAGGAAACTAGGGAGGCCTACCTAACGAAGAGGCAAATTTATCACGGGCTTATCAGGAAGTCCAAAGCAGTATACTACACCATTAGAGTTAGCGAACCTGGCAACTCGACGAGGGAGCTCTTCTTGCTCTATAAAACCCTCTCGAGTGGGAAACCAGCCATGCTTCCAGATGACTGTTCGGTAGAAGCCTGTGATAGGATTGCGGAATTTTTTTCCGAAAAGATAGCAAATATCTACTCGGCATTTCCCAGTCATCCCATTGCTGGAACCGATTTTGCGGAAAGCCCGAGGGAATGTAGGGATAGACATACTTTGACCAACTTTGTCACCCCGCCCTCGGAGGACCTACTAAAAATCAGTTTATCCGTCAAATCAGGCTCCCCGAGGGATCCCACCACGCCGAAACGGCTAGTGGATAGTCTATCGGTGCTAGAACCGTATATAAGACGCCTATTGGATGTGTCTTTTAGCACCAAGACCGTGCCCAAAGCCTGGAAACAGGCGGTGGTTCTACCTCTTAGAAAGAAATCTAACATCAGCTTTGAGAAACTAGAGAACCTTCGGCCGATCTCCCTTTTGCCCTACCTGGCTAAAGTGGCGGAAAAAACGGTAAATATGCAACTGATGGATTTCGTGGATGAGGCAGCTCTACTACACGATACCCAGTTTGGTTTCCGTCCCCGCCATTCTACGGAATCAGCGCTTTTGATGGCTGTGGAGACCTTGCGCCAGGGGGTGAATGAGGGTCATGCTATGGCCCTCATCCTATTGGACCTGAGTGCAGCATTCGACACCGTAGCTCATTCCACCTTGCTACGGTGTCTGAATAATGGCGGAATAACTGGAGCTGCCCTCGCATGGATCCAGTCCTTTCTCACGGGGAGAAGCTTTCAGGTCCGCCAGAGCGAGTGTTACTCCAGGGATATTGGATTGGACCAGGGCGTACCCCAGGGATCGTCCCTGAGCCCCACCCTATTTAATCTTTATGTCTCCCCAGTGGCCCGTATTGCTGTGGGCCATTGTCTGTACATCGTGTCCTACGCCGACGACACGCAGCTGGTTATCTCCCTCTCGCGAGCACCGGGTCTTGCGGCGGACAGTTTCAGAGCCTGCATGCAAGACCTTGCAGCCTGGATGTCCACCAACTGCCTTAAACTAAATGGCAGCAAGACTGAGGTGCTCGTAGTGGGGGGGAACCCATCTGTTTGGTCGTCGGCGTGGTGGCCTGCATGCTTGGGAGAGGCTCCAACACCTTGCCAAGAAGTTCGGAACCTTGGAGTCTGGTTAGATGCTGACCTGTCTTTTGGACCGCAGATAGGACGTGTGGCGGGCGTCTGTTTTAGCGTCCTAAAAAGTTTACGGAAGATTTTAGATCTCCTCCCTGCGTCAGCCCGCAGAACGTTGGTGCACGCCCTCGTCACATCACGCCTGGATTATGGCAATTTGCTGTACCTAGGAGCAACCAACAAGGCCTTAAATCGCCTTCAGGTGCTGCAGAATGCGGCAGCTCGCCTCATTTTAAAATTTCCCAGAAGAGTGGCCTCTAATACCGCCCTTCGGACTCTTCACTGGCTGCCAGTGAGGAGCAGGGTGGAGTTTAAGGCCCCCTGTACCTGCCATCGCATCCTTACTGGGAAAGCGCCAATACCGCTCCAGAACTTGATCACCAGGTATGAACCAACACGCTCCCTTCGCTCCTCCCACGGAGGCCTTTTAAAGGTCCCAAGGATAAGGCGGGTCCGCATGGGAGGTAGATCTTTTCGCTACCTGGCGGCTAAGAGCTGGAATGCTCTACCTTTGGACATCCGTCTTGAGTCTTCTGAACTGGGCTTTAGGAGGAAGTTAAAAACATATCTATATACTCTCTAGCTTGCACAGTCTCATTGGTTGTGTCCATGGGAGTCAATCTGTTTTAGCGCGGGGAGCGTAACCAAGCGCTTTATAAAATTCCCTTATTATTATTATCATTATGTCTGAATGCCCAATGCATTTCGGGCTGTCAGAGCCCTTCTTCAGGGGTAATACTCTGAAAGGAAAAAAACAGGAATCAGCCTGGGTCTTCGAACTATTTAGCTATAAATTGACTGTAAATTAAAAATCATAAGGTTGTGTGAAGTGGTCCCAAAAGGTAGAATTACAAAACAGTTAATTCCCTTGTGCGTGGATTAGTAACTTAAACTGTTATGAATAACGTGTTGATGTATGGTATTCATGGACTTAGCAGTAGTGAGGAAGCGGTTTAATTGAAGCCGCATTATGTTAGGTGAAGACAAGAGTTAAAAAAAGAGAGTGCATGAAACCTGTAGCCAAAATATTAAGAGAAATCGTTCAAGCTCGTGTAAAGCGGAACGCGTGTGCGCTCACCCGTGACTTAATCTAGTAAAAAAAAAAAAAAAAGGTCTAAAACGGCTCATTCGGTAGATAACGTTACCGATATGTCGACAAAAACGTACACTAAGGTGTCGAAATTAACTTACGGTTAGACATAGGAGTTTAAATGTCTGCGCTGGCGTGAAACGCTTCTAATCGGTCAAACGAGTGAATGATCCCAGCGTGTGGCAGTCATGTGACGGCAGAGGGCGTGAGTATATAGGAAGGGAAAGAGTGTGGAACTACACAGAAGACAGACTTGTAGTTTTCATCAAAGAGTTAACGTCTTCGTGAAACAAACCATGATTGAATAAAAACGAACAAAAAAGTGATTACAAAAATCGGCTACAATAATGGTATCAATAATTAAGTAAGATAATATTCTAACCAAACCAGAATGGGTTGAAAATTTAATCCTTTACAAAAGGTACATTGATGACATTTTCATTTTATGGAAAGGTTCAATCAGTCATCTGGAATCTCTTATTAAAATTCTCAATACAGTTGACCTTCGTATTGAATTCACCCACTCTATAAGCAAGGACTCCATAACCTTCTTAGACACTTTCATAACAAACATTAAGGGAAATCTCATTACACAAGTATTTACTAAACCTACTGACCGCAATAATCTACTACACTTTCACAGTTTCCATCAACCATCATTGAAAAAACATCTTCCATACTCTCAATTATTGAGATTAAAAAGGATATCAAGCACCAATGACCTATATGAAACCAGCAAATCATCTTGTATTGTCAAATTCAAACAACGGAAGTATCCACCAGACATCCTTGACAACGCCATTGCAAAGGCAGAAAAACCCACACGACAAATGTTGCTTCAACAAAAATCGCCCAAAACACCAGAACAAAGAACGGCATTCGTGTCCAAATTTTCTACACAAAGTTTTCACATTAAAAAAATCATCCTCAGATATTGGCCAATGTTAAGTACTGAAACAGATTTCAAAAACATTTTTGACACACCCCCAAGATTTGCTTACCAGAGGTCACACAACTTCAAACAAATCCTATCCAAAACCAGAGTACCCACAACAAGCATCTTCAAAGGTACCATGCCATGTTTAAACTGTGGGAATTGTAATTCCATTATTAAGGGCACCACGATTCAACATCCGTCACATGGCCACTCGATCAAACTGAAGGTGACAGCAACATGCAACAGTCAGAACGTGATTTGCATGTTAAAATGCCCATGTGGCCTAGTCTATGTGGGAAAAACAGAAAGAAAGATTTGTATAAGACTTAACGAACACAAAAGCAACATACGAACTCGACAGGCAAAATCTCCAATTGCAAACCATTTTCACCAGTTCCAACACAATATTTGTCAATTACGGTTTTTGATTCTTGAACAAATACCCACCATAAGGGGACGGGATAACAACAAATATCTGTTACAAAGAGAAATCTTTTGGATTCACAAATTAAACTCTATTCATCCAAAGGGTCTTAATGAACGCTACGAACTTGGCTGCTTCTTGTAATGAGTCTCTTACATATGTACACATCAGACTTTGCGAGAACTTGTCCTTCCTGGAGCCCTAATTACTTTTAAACACCGGTTTCCAGAACTGTTTACACAATGATTGAGACTGCTCTCATGTTTGTTTGACTTTTAGCACTTTGATTTTATTCAGGATTATGACTTGTATTGATTATTTGAGAAAATTCCTTCAATTGCACTCGCTATTTTACTTTTGATTTATGCTCACAATGCTACAAGTTGTTGAATTTTTATTAATTTGACCACACAGACAGAATTTGACCTAGCTTCTTCTTATTTTTGTCACACTATCTTACTTAATTATTGATACCATTATTGTAGCCGACTTTTGTAATCACTTTTTTGTTTGTTTTTATTCAATCATGGTTTGCTTCACGAAGACGTTAACTCTTTGATAAAAACTACGAGTCTGTCTTCTGTGTAGTTCCACAGTCTTTCCCTTCCTATATACTCACGCCCTCTGCCGTCACATGACTGCCACACGCTGGGATCATTCACTCGTTTGACCGATTAGAAGCGTTTCACGCCAGCGCAGACGTTTAAACTCCTATGTCTAACCGTAAGTTAATTTCGACACCTTAGTGTACGTTTTTGTCGACATATCGGCAACTTTATCTACCGAATGAGCCGTTTGACCTTTTTTTTTTTTTTACTAGATTAAGTCACGGGTGAGCGCCCAGCGTTCCGCTTTACACGAGCTTGAACGATTTCTCTTAATATTTTGGCTACAGGTTTCATGCACGCTCTTTTTTTAACTCTTGTCTTCACCTAACATAATGCGGCTTCAATTAAACCGCTTCCTCACTACTGCTAAGTCCATGAATACCATACATCAACACGTTATTCATAACAGCTTAAGTTACTAATTCACGCACAAGGGAATTAACTGTTTTGTAATTCTACCTTTTGGGACCACTTCACACAACTTTTTTTTTTTTTTTTTTTTTTTTTAGTTTCAAAAACCTTTATTACCATCTCAAAACAATTGTACACAATCACGCCTACAACCTCTCGGGCCGGCTATCATCTACCACATCTACTCGTTATCATCATGTGTAGTCACAGCCATTTGTCCGACAACCCGGAGGTCCGGAGGCGATGCATTGCAATCGATTTCACATATCATCCATGCATATGTCCTATCCGTCTTAGGTCCCTATGGCGATGTTGTAGTCTTTGCCACGCTACTACAATGTGCCACTGCTACATAGTCAAATTTGTGGAATGAGTGCACACCCTTCTCTCAGGTATTCGTTCTTTCACGACTATAACACCTCTTGCGATTACATCAACTTTTACCATTTCCTCTAGCATCAGCCAGCCACACATATCAGTACAGCATAACCCCAGCCTACTGTTCCGAACTCTCCGGTGCAGCAGTGGAACCAGCACCACTTGCCTCAAGAGTTCCGTTACTCTCAGTCACTGCCTGCGCTGCCAAGTATGCTCTAAACGGGTCCCATATATCCGTGGCTCTACTACTCAATGGTTGTGTGTCTGCGTATATTGTATTCTGTTCCTGACAATATAATAAGTCCGCTATCCACTCCTTAAATTTCGGCGCACGGCCTCTCCCCCACCTACATGCCACCCTCCTTTTCGCCATCAAAAGAGCAATATTCCCAAATTTCCGATGCACCTTGGCTATTCCCATAGTGTACCCCAGGAGCATCACTAGTGGATCACAGTCTATCGTGGCGCCCAGCATTGCCACCAGCGCAGTGTGCACCTGCGCCCAATAATCAGACACAGCTGGACATAACCAAGCCAGGTGTAAAAACCCAGCTCCTTCCGAGCGGCACCGCTCACATCTGTCGTTATCCTCCAGACGAAATCGCAACTTCCGCACTGGTGTGCAGTATAAACGCTGCAAAAACTTATAGTGAATAATACGTAGCCTGCAGCTGGCCAATATCTGCGAGGTCTGTGCACAGCAATACGTCCACTGCGCCTCCGTTATGTCTCTTCCCAGGTCCTCACTCCACTGTCCAAGCGCTCTGCATGCTCCACTCCCAGTTTGCTCCCTAATGCTACGATACAGGTGCGATACTAGGTGTCTGCCGTCCGCAGACGTAAGTAAGACTCGCAGAGGCTGTACTACACCAGGTTCCTCTGGGAACTTTGGTAAGATATCTTGGAGCCCCTGCCTCAACCGAAGATAATAAAAGACTTCCAGCGGAGTAGGCTGACCCCCCTGAAACCACTGTTCTCTCGTTTTGAACCGCCCATTCAGGAATAAATCGCCCCAGCTGCAGATCCGCCGCCTAGCGCACATCCCCTGGAACCCTCTTTCTTGCAATAATGACAACTCCGGGTAGTAAACTAGTGGCAAGGTCGGTGCATATAAGAACTGAAGCGCCACCTTACGAAGAATCCGCTGCCACGCATCTATCGTGCAAGTCACTGTAGTAGCCGGTGTCTCAATCGCACTAACCGGGCCATGAATAATGCCGCGCAGTGGCAACGGTCTAGCTATCCAGTCCTCCACAGCCACCTGCGGCATGAATGGAGTGGGCACAAACCAGTGGTATGCAAACTGAGCTTGAGCACTCAGGTAGTAGGTTAAAAAATCAGGGACATCAAAGCCACCTCTACCATAAGGCTGAGTTATAATCGACCACGCCAGTCTAGGCTGTCTCCCGGCCCAGAACAGTCTTATTAACTCTGAGCGGAGCGTCCGGAAAAAATAAGCACCTGGATAATACGGGACATTTTGGAACAGATACAGAAAACGGGGCAACACCACCATTTTAATTAGTGAGGCCCTTCCCGCCATAGTAAAGGGCAAAGAAATCCATCTTGTCACATCAGCAGTTAACTTGGTAATGGCAGTTCCGTAATTTAGTCGCACCGTCTCCTCCTTAAGCTTTGATACCTGGATCCCTAAATAACGTAGGTCCGCATCGCACCACTCAATCGGATAGTCCAATGCGAACCGGGTCACCGCAGGAGTCAGAGGGAAGAACTGCGACTTCTTCCAATTAATTTGTATACCAGATAACCGGCCAAACACCAAGAATTCCCTCAGCAACGAATTAAGATTGGTCTGCGGATCCACCACGTATAACGTCAGATCATCCGCATAGAGTGACACATCTATTTGACGCTGCATACACTGAAAGGCGCTGCGCTTGTGTAACTGCCGGATACGACATGCCAATGGCTCAATTGCGATAGCAAATAACAGTGGAGATAATGGACAACCCTGTCTAGTACCTCTGGTTAATGAAATCAGGCTCGACATCTCACCATTGATCAGGACCCTTGCCTTCGGATCAGTATACAGCAACCGTACCCATGCTACAAATATTTTGGGAAACCCCATCCTATACAAGATAGCAAACAGATAGTTCCACTCAACGGAGTCGAATGCTTTAGTGGCATCAAGAAATATAGCAGCCACCGGCTTTTCCGGCGCTATGGTATGCATCAGAGAGAAAAGGGTACGTAGATTGTTAGCAGTGGATCTCCCAGGCACAAACCCGGATTGGTCCGGAAGGGCTATCTTAGTCATCAACAACGACAGCCTATTGGCTAGCACTTTCGCCAATATCTTAGCGTCACAATTAATTTAAGAGAGCGGCCTATATGCATCACAATCAGCAGGATCCTTGCCCGGCTTCAACAGCGAGGTAATCAACACCTCCCTCATCGACCCCGGCAACACGCCCACCTCCAAAGACTCCTCATATACCTCCTTGAGGACTGGGGCCATTATATCAATGTAACATTTGTAAAATTCCGCTGGCAACCCATCCAAGCCTGTCGCCTTTCCATTGGCAAGGGACATAATTGCTTCCCGGATTTCATCTAATTCAAACGGCGCACCAAGGAACTGCCTGTGGTCGTCGCTCAGCCAACACAGCGCCACATCATCCAGAAAATCCCCCATGCAACCTCCCCCACATCGCGGGCAGTATACAGCTCGGTATAGTGCTGAGTGAAGAGTTCCAAAATACCTTTCGTATCCCGCCGTGTGATCCCTTCCGGTGTGAGCAATTCCAATATATGCGTCATACCCCGCGGCGGCCGCGTAACCTCTGCCAAAGCACGTCCCGGCCTCTCACCCTCGCAATACCTTCGGGCCTGCCAGTATTTACCCCGGAACTTAGTCTCCCTATCCGCTTCCTTTTCAAACTGCGTGAGCCGTTCTCTGAATTCTGTCTGAATGGGGCCCATCGGTTCTCTGGTCATCCGAGACTCTAGATCCTTAAGTTCTCCCTCTAGCCTAGCTAGTGTCCCTCTTATGTTCTTATGTTCCGTAGGACCCCGAAGCTTTTGGATATGTAATATCCCCTAACCGTTACCTTAAATGCCTCCCAGATGGTGTCCACACTCTCTACTGACCCCTTATTGCGGGGAAAGAACTCTGCTATCTCCTCTCCCAACTCTGTCTTAAACAAAGCATCCAACAGGGCCGTGGGTTGCATTCGCCACCGTGCACTAGCGCTCCCGCATCCCGGGACCGCTATCTGAACCAGAACCGGGCAATGATCCGAGTACGACCGCGGCAAGTGCGCAACCCTTCCCAAATCCGACGCTATACCCAGAGACAAAAAACAGTAGTCCAGTCGAGCCCATGTATTAGCATACGCTGTATAGTGCGTACCCTCTCGAAGTCCACCATGTACAAACCTCCAGCTGTCTATCAATCCCCCTTCCTCCACTATTCCCGCCAGAGCATCCCGTGCCTATTTGTTATATTGAGGACTATTGTCTGACCTGTCCATTCCGGGGACTAGCACCACATTGAAATCTCCACCCCATATGATATGCATAGAGCCAGTGTCTAGTATCTTTCCCCGTAAGTGTGTGAAGAAGGCTGGCGTATCCACATTAGGACCATAGCAGTTTACTACAGTGACTGTGTCGGTGCCCAGCCTACCCCATAACACCACAAATCTCCCCTCAGCATCCGCATGCTCCCCCATCTTCACAAAGGGTACCGTCTTTTTGATTAAAATCGCAACTCCCCTAGCATACCCTGAGTACGACGAAAAACTGCGGATTGCCGCCCACCTACCCGCCAGTGTGTAATGTGGCCTGGGACTAAGGTGTGTTTCCTGTAGTAATGCAATATGTACTTGATGCTGCTCTAAATAAGCCATCACCTGTCTACATTTTCTAGCATCATTTAATCCACGAACATTCCATGAAAGAACTGTGAGCCTTACCTCCCTCCTCACGTCAGCCATTTCTCATCAAGTCCCCACACCCCTAGCAACCATATGCCATCTGGCATTAGTCTTTGCATCTGCAGCAGCACATTGATCAATATACACCTCAGCAACCATAGCTTCGGACCTCCCTGAATAAGCAGTACAAACACCCCATACCCCATCATCCACACTTTTTGCTTGAGACCAACACCCAACCCCATCTCAATACTCCCTCCCCCCCCCGCCCTCCGCTCCCCCAACCATGCCATAACGCCCCCCCATCCTCCCCCCTCCCACTGAAGCATACCCCAACTTGCCAGCCAAGAATCCCCCCCGCCCCTCCCACAAATGCCCCAAAAACAAAGGTTAGTCGCACTTCCAAACCACCCCATATATGCTAGGGTATTTCCCTTCAGGGATTGCGTCTAGGTGACACCGCTATTTCCCCCACATCTATTCCAGACTCACAAGAGACTTGTAGTCTGGCTCGATGACCCAGAGGGGGTGTCCGGCGTTATGTCCAGCAGCAACTGAGAGATTTCACTCACTCACAACGCCATATATAACCTATAGAAACGAAGCAGCTCTCGTACTCACTGAGCCAGAGCCAACCCCACAGTCTGCTCATCACCCCTCCCCAGGGCTCTTTACGCATCAGCATGGAAGGCTTATGCATCGCTTTCAACCCAATGTGCCTTCTGTGGCCGTCAAGTTCCCCCATTAACGTGCTCTCACCAATTGTTCGGGCATCCCCATATTATCAGTGCGCAAACATTATCAACCCCACTCACTGTCCACCGTCCACCTCCTCCTCGTGCTGCGGTGTCCGTTCTGCCCCTGCCGCAGCCCCGGACTTGGCAGCTCGTTTGTAGTGCTTGAGGAAATCCTCCACCTGTTGAGGGGTCGTGAAAAACTGTTGTTTGCCCTGGTACGTGACTTGCAGCCGAGCTGGATAGAGCAATGCATAGTCCAATTGCAAGTTCCGTAGTTTGGCCTTCACAGCTAGAAATTTCCTGCGTTCCTCCTGGACCATTGGCGTGAAATCCGGGAACATCGTGAAGGAATTACCTTCATAAGATAAGGAGCGCGTGCCGCGCGCCGCTCTAAGAGCCGCATCACGATCCCGATAGTTCAGCAATCGGGCAATAATGGGCCTGGGGGTCGCACCCGGCTTCGGCCTAGGGCCCAGAGCGCGATGTGCCCGTTCTACGATAAAGTGGGGAGAAAACGCCTCCGACCCAATCGCTGCCAGTAGCATCCTTTCCACATAGTCCTCCATTTTGCCTGTATTGGTCGTCTCCGGAATGCCTACGATGCGGACATTATTGCGCCGACTTCTCGCTTCTAAATCCTCGTTCTTGGATGCAATCACTCGCAGCAGGTTGTCCATTCTAGAAAGCTGCGAAGTATGGTGTGTTGCCGTGTCTTCTGCATCCGATATACGTTGTTCCGCCCCTTTAAGGCGCTCCTCATGCGCATCCAATTTATGCACCACTGCATCCATACGTGACGATATTCGGTCCACTTTGTCCGCAATCGTCGCAAACCCTTGACGCATCTCTTGCAGCACCTCGTGTAGACTGGCCGCGGTAGTCGCAGGGTTCACCGCACCTCCTTCTGTAGCAGCCGGGTTGGGCCCCACTACCCCAGTCTTAGTGGCCTTCTTTCCAGAGTCAAAGGTGAGCTTAGCTTGTCGCGTATCCGTCTTACCCATGGCTGTCTGTTGGCTATGCAATATTTCTCACCGTTTGCGGGACCGCGCCGCAATTCTCAAGCCAGCTGAGTCAGCCGCACGTCAAGCACCGTCACCTCAACAGCTCCAGCCAGTACAGTCCCACCGACAGTCCTTAGGCCTCCTGTACAGCCAGTAGCGTCGTTGCCAGAGCCAGTGTATGTGGTCCCTACCTTCCAACACTTCGAAGGAGGCGCGCCTGGCGCTCAACTGGGGGAGGCCGCCCAAATTCACCAGTAGTAACCACTCACCGCTCCTGCACAGTGCCTGGTAACCAACAAGCGCCACCGATAGGGAGAATCCATGTATGGTTTCCACTAGGCTGCAATTATCCTGGCCGCGGGTCCTCAGCACTCATCCGCATGCCCAGGGCCCCAGGCCGCAGGCGCCCCGCCCGGCTCAGCTCCACACTCAGCGCCGGCCGCTATCAAGGATCCCGAATGGGCCACGCCAGTCCCTTGTGTGCTGTTTGGGTCTCCCAACCTCCGTTCACCAGCGCCACCACAACCCAGTCTGTGTCCGGCTCCCCCGCCGAATGCAAATGTCATCCACGCGTCTCCAGCACCCAGGGGCCCCACTCCAAGGCCACGATCAAGGGGTAGCAAGGGGAAGTTCCAGCACACCACACCACGTCCCCCGGTGGCTCCCCGCACTCTCTCCTAGCATCAGGCCGAGCACGGCAACTCCTGGGCAGTCACGATCCTCTCCTCAACAGCGCCAGCCGCTTTGAGCACCGCAGTCCTCCCAATTGGGGGGGGGGGGGAAGAAGGCTCCTCCGCCTCCCGTGTCTCGCAGTATCTCCGCGCAAGTGGGCTCGCAGCGTCCGCCACTCACTCGTCTCGTCCCCGGGCTCGGCTGTCTCCGTCCGCGCTCTTGAGGGCTTCAGCCGTTATCGCGGCCACGCTCTGTCCCAGACTTCTCCGCCGGCGATATGCTCCACAGGCCCCAGTCAGTCGGTCCGGCTGATCTGCCGGAGCTGCTACCGACTCAGGCGATGCACCGATTTCCTCCAAACTTCGCTCGCCAGCAGCAGACCTCCCATACGACCGTTGTGTGCAATTTCAGCTCTCCCAGCCACCGCTAAAGGATAATTCAGACGGATAATGTCACCGGACTGCGGGGAGCCTTACTCAGAGGCAACCATGCGCTAGCGCGCCACCTAGCGTCCCACCACTTCACACAACCTTATGATTTTTAATTTACAGTCAATTTAAAGCTAAATAGTTCGAAGACCCAGGCTGATTCCTGGTTTTTTCCTTTCAGAGTATTGCCTCTGAAGAAGGGCTCTGACAGCCCGAAATGCATTGGGCATTCAGACATAATGTTATACAGAACAAACAGAATGCATACAATTCTATGAGACTACTGAAGAAAAAGGTTTAATAAATTTAATCGACCTCAGAACCACCTTTGTTTGGATTACTTTACTAAAAAAGATGAACTGATCTTTATTCAGAGTCCAACACGAGTGACACTATCCTACTCAGGAACGTGCTTACAATTTCTCATAACCCTAACACTCCGGACCCCGGTGTTGGCACAAACATGACAATACTCCTGGCAGGGGTCTCATAGTATTGTGTCTAATTTCATGCTGTTCAGCTATTTATAAAAGCATATGTTGCTGACTGAAGTGGATAATTCCCTCCACATCCCCGCTTTGTGTCTAACAATACAAGCAATCTTAAACACAAGGAGAAGACACATAAAAAAGCCTGTTGCACACAAAAATTAATGCACGTTGATTTTTACCTGAGACTGAATAAACACATAACTTTCGAGGATGTAGCACAGCCAGATGAAGTAGTTCAGTTCCACTGTCAAAAACGAAAGAACAATATTGTGAATGTGTGCTTCAGTAAACCCTGGCACAATACACTTGATCAATATTCATAATCCCACCCTTCTGCAATGTATTATTCTACGAGTACTTCCCATATTAATGGAGCCATTTTAGATTTAGTTTAAGCAAGCTAAGATTCCGGCCAATTACAATATGTAAAAGGCAGAAAACAGACTGTGTACCCATTTCGCTTTATCTGGGAAATCGCCTCCTGTAATTTAATATTATTTTATTATTAATTCAGATAATGTGGTTTGATATTATATCGGTATACGTCCTGATGATGGTGTCCGGCAATTAAGTTTTGTTTTATCATTAGCATTTATTCCTTAGCTGTGGTGTTTCCAGAATCTGTTCACACTATAAATACATGGAAAGACTCAATACAAATATGCCAACTTGCTTAACATTTCATGAACTGAAAAGTAACAAACCAAAAATGTAACCTGACTAAAATGGTTCAACACACAAACCTAAAAATGTAGGCATCAGTCTAACGTATAATTTACATTTTATATCAAGCTCTGAGGCAAGTATTAGCCTTGACCCAGACTCGCTTACCACCAGCTATGCCACATAACCAAACGGTTTAATCATAACAGTTCTGGAAAAATTACTCAACAGATCAGTCAGAAAGGTTCATGTTTTTCAAAAGAGCACCTGAGAAAAAAAAGTTACATGTCGTCGAGTGTACCCCAAACATAAATATGCCTCGTCCTGTTTCCTGCATGTACCCATCTGTAGACACCTACCCATCCTAGGGGTAGGAAAGCACCTAAAACAGAACCTGATTTGTGTCAAAAAACGTATACTGGGGAGGAGCCAAGATGGCGACCGGGACGGCAGCGTAGGCTCCCGGCTCCGTGAACCTCCGCACCCCGCACAGATATCCTGCACGAGATCCTTAGCCTGCGCCATCTACCCGGGTTGGTGAACGCGAGCGGCAACCGGCCGTGTGACCCCGAAGTTTCTGGCAGCGGTACCGCCGGAGAAATGTCCGTCTGAAGTTTGCGGCCTGTGCAGCCCCGGAGCCGGGACCTCGAGTGAACGCCGTGGCCGGGCGGCAGTGCAACAACAACGGCCCTTGGTGACTGGGTGTGGTCGGACTGCCGGAGTGGTGCGAATGTCGGACTGCGCTTCGCCGTGGTCGCTCCTACCACTAAGCGTAGCTGAACGAGTGCGTGCCCGTGGTGGCAACTCCAAGACTCTCCGGTGATTGCTTCAGCCTTCGCCGGTGAGCTGCCCGGACGCCGCCCGTAACTTGTCCCGATTCTTGCGGGCTGCTCCCGGATTTTCGCGGGCGCTGGTCCGTGGTGGGGACGACCGTGGCCCGTGACCACACACCGGACACATTGTTTGCCTGCCCTCGGAACCCAGTTACCAGTGCCATGGAACCCGAGGCGCTTGTGTCTGAGCCCCGGCCCCGATCTGGGATGGACCTACCCAGCGGCCATTTTGGTATGCCGGAGTCCACCATCCTGTACACCGGGTTGCAGCAGGATTGGGAGGGTGCGACTCTGAGGAGCGTAGCGGAGCGAGCGCCGGGAGCTGTACTGGGGTACGGTGACCTTCTCGAGGCTCTCGGTGCCCTTCACTCCACCCTGATTCACGGAGCCTGGGTGTTGGGGAGCAAGCTCGATGGAGTGACATCAGCGTCGGAACAGTTGCCGCCTGCCTATCCCCAGGTACACTGGGACTTCTCACGCCGCGCACGGGGGGACAGTGTCGTGGCCGCCCCTGTGAATAGTGCACGCCTGGACTCTCCGGACAGTATATTAACGTGTGATCAGCTGGCTGTGGATTTGGTCTGTCCCGGAGGTTTCGGACTTGAGTGGGGGGTGGTGGCCTTGTCCCGTGCGCGGTCTCCGACGACCCAGGCAACGTCCAAGCAACGGTCGCCCGCCCTGGCTGATTCCGCCTTCCTGGGCCTGGTGTGCAGTGTAAATCCTGGCTCGACATCGGGAAAGACGATCCTCCCTAGAGCTGACTGTGTCGATCTTCAGAGCCCTCTACCCTACCTGTGTGTGTCGCTTCCTGAGTTTTATTGGACACTTCTCTTCCTGGTAACATTGGACATGGCACTGGGACGAGGGGTATGCATGGGTGGGTTTGCAAAGAGTGGCCAAGGATGATGCTGGCCCTTCCGAGGTGGTCACCTACTAGGCGGGCGGGCTCGGGAGTTGTGTGCTCTCACGGCATAACTGTTAGTGTACCAAGTGCGTAATGCTCCTTACTCCTCTTTGACAGGGTCGATTTTGTGTTCTTTATTGTGTGCTTTATGGGAAACCGTGTGGTGCGGGAGGGAGAAGCCGGGGGCGTGTTTTGCAGGCCCTCCTCCAGTTTATTAATACTCTCTCTACCCCCCCGTCTGGTGGGGGCTCTTTTCCCACTTCTTTTCTCTGTTTCTTCTATATTTCGGGTCTGGTTCCGGGGCGACAGGCACACTGCTGGGGGGGGGGGCCGTACTCATCTGCAGAGGTGCAGGGTGGGGGGTTGGGGGGGGGGGATCCTTTAGTCTTTCATCTCTTTTTTCTATGGCCTCCTTTTCTTCTCTTATTCTTCTTTGTCTTTTTCTGGGATCAGCATGGTAGTACTCCTTTGTTGTTAATCACTGCTGTTTCCGGAGTGCCATAATTTCCGTGGAGTTTCCTGGGTCTTGGGGCAAGGGGTTGCAGGCGCAAATGGCCGTGTCATTCCTCTACATCCTGAACTTCTTGTTTCAGCGCCATTGCTTAGATAGACTGCTGTGTATTGTTTACGTTCATCGTTCTGCCTGCCATTTTTCGCTGCTGGGAAACTGTTTGGCACCTGATCCTTCCATCCTTTTCTATTATAAAATGTAAACCTTTATTATCCTGGTCTCCTACTTGGGCTGTTCAGAGACTGAGAGAATGCTAGCGTCGAGATTCTGCTCCCCGAGGTACTGACTGTGATAGACCTGCTTTCTGTTATTCTGATTGTTTAGCGGCCGGCCCCGGGGGTTGTAGGCCCATATGTGTAATTGATTGAAATGTCAATAAAGGTTTTAAAAAAAAAAAAAAAAAACGTATACTGGGAGAGGTGCTGACTGCGGAGCGCGGGGGTCACGGTTCGATCCCGGCGGCAACCCAGCTCAGCATCATGTGACCCTGGGCAATAGCTCACTTAATCTCACCGATGGCCATCAGCGCCTTGAAACCTTAAGGGGTGATATGTTCACGCCTTACAAGTATGGATTATTATACTCTTCCAGGCATTGAATTTGGTGCAGTTTTGGGTGGTTGCAGTAACCAGTGCGAGAGGTTTGCTTTGTATTAAAATTTATCCTCTTAGCTATCAACTTCTTAGATTTAAAAACCACTAGCCTCTAAAACACTCATAACAAACTGGCCATTAAATTAATCCAGTAATAACACATATAGGAATCCTGAGTATTGCGCTAAATATCATTGTTAGAGTTGGGGGGTCTCTAGTTGGCAGAGGTAGATACCTTTGACCAAATAGGGGCCCTTGCGTCTAGTCAGGGTAAGGGGATACACTCCTAAAATAACACCTGCTCACCCCCTTGGTAGCGTGGCATGAGCAGACAGGCTTATTTCAGAGGCAGTGTGTAAAGCATTTGTGAACACGTACAGTAATACAGTGACAACACTACAGATGGACACCACACAGGTTGTATTATAAAAACATAAGTATCTTTATATAGGCTTAACACAAGACTACAAACGACAAAAATCCACAATACTGTACTTTAAAAATGGTAGAAATAGCTTAGTTCTCTTTAAATGGTAAATGCGACACTTAGCGTTCAATGTACCTTTGGATGCGTAACGCAATACAAACAAAAGAGTTGCAGGGAAGGTGATGCGTCGGTTCCTTACACGCAAGAACGGTGATGCGTCAGTTCCTTGCTTCGGGGGAGGTGATGCGTCGGTTCCCTACTGCTGCGTAGGGGACGGTGATGCGTCGGTTCCTTACCGGAGAGGAGGTGATGGGTCAGTTCTTCACCGCATGCGGAGGTGATGCGTCGGTTTCTTACTGTGCTTCTGTGTCGATGAGACGAGCAATGCCGCGATGCGAGGACGACCCGATGCAATGAACAAAAATGGTGTCTTCTTGATGTTGCGACAATGAAGGGGTGATGTGTGCACGCCCAACGGCCGTGTGGCGACTCGGTGAATCTTCTTGAGCCGCGACAGGCCCTGCGACACGCTTCTCTGGTGATGCGACAGCGTCTGCTGCGACGGCGACACTCTTCTCCAGTGATGCGGGGCGCTTTGGCGATGGCGGCAGCGGCGGCACGCTTCCTCAGCGATGCAACGACTGCTACTGCAGCAGTGACACTCTTCTCCAGTGATGCGAGGTGCTTCGGCGATGAGATGGCAACAGCGGCGGCACGCTTTCTCAGCGATGCGGCGACAACTGCTGCAGCGGCGACACGCTTTTTCGTCTTGAGTCGCGCTTCCAGCTCCGAGCGACACGCAGTCTCTCAAAAGACCCAGCTCAACAGCAGGCACTTCAGATTCCCAGCAAGGGAACTCAGGGGAGCTGGTTGGTGAAGTCTTGTATCCCTGAGACTTCAGGCAGGAGGCAAGCTCTAGTTCAAGCCCTTGGAGATCTTCTTACAAGTTGATGAAAGTAGCACAAAGTCCTTTCTCCTTTCTTTGGCAATCAGGTAACCACTTCAGGCCAATCCTCAAACAGCACACAACATAGGGATAGTCTCCCCCTGCAGTCTCTCTCTCTGGTTCCTCTCCACAGCAAAGGTTCTTCTTGTTTCCCAAAAGTGATCTAAAGTCTGGGGGTCTGGGCCCAGTATTTATACTCATATTCTCTTTGTTCTCTGAAGGCAGAGGCCTTGCCTAGTCCAAACCAGTTCTGGTCAGTCTTGGAGCACTTAGTTTACAGGACTCCTTCTTTCCTTTGACAGTGTGGGCCAGGGACATCAGATGCACCACAGGAGGTGGAGCCAGCATTGTGGAAGGCAGGCACAGCCCTATTCAGGTCCTAGGTGCAATCCCTCCCACCACTCTACATGCAGATCTCTCAATTTAGCCTTGTGCTGAGTCACCCTGTCTCCTGGAACCCCCCAGCCCCTGTCACTCAAACTCCAGACAAGGAATACACAACCTAGCAGAGGCAGGCTTGGATAGTTAGGCAAGAAAATACCTACTTTCTAAAAGTGGTGTTTTCAAACACAGAATGTTAAAACCAACTTCACTAAAAGATGTATTTTATCATTCTGAGTTCAGGCATACTAAACTCGAATTTCTACCATGTTCCCTAGGTCAGTTAGGATTATAAGGTGTATTGTGAAAAACCAAAATGGCTGTAATTCACTATTAGGACATGTCACACACACCAGGGCATGTCCTACATTTTACTTACAATTCACCCTGCCCATGGGCCTACCTTAGGGGTGTCTGATATGAAGGGATGGTTTAGGTTCTGGTAAGTGGGTGCACTTGGCCAGTCAGCATGGCAGTACTAGACTGCACATAGGCTCTGCAATGGCAGGCCTGAGACACACTATACAGGCTGCTTTGGTAGGTGACACAACCAGTGCTGCTGGCCCACTAGCAGCATTTGATTTACAAGCCCAGGGCTCCCACGGTGCACTGTACTAGAGTCTGAGCAGTAAATCAAATAATCCAATCATGGAGTCACTAATCCATACATCAATTTACAATA
The DNA here is from genome assembly GCF_964204655.1 of Triturus cristatus. NCBI lineage: Eukaryota > Metazoa > Chordata > Amphibia > Caudata > Salamandridae > Triturus > Triturus cristatus. Next base: position 498,976,205 of record NC_140588.1, read on the forward strand.
GGGAGCCCTTGCACTGTGGCACTGATTAGAAGTGAAAAGGAAACAATCTTCTGGTCAAAGTTACATCAATCTATTTGCTCAACCCTCTGTTGTGCTAGCGAACCAACCCTTATAACTAACTAAAGCTAGAGACGATTGGACCATGTATAGTCAACAGGTAAGTTAAAAACAATAAATGTATCCAAAAACCAAAATATGTAAACATAAGATTTATTCACAAAATCTCACATGTGATAACACAATAGTAATTAACATTGTATCTGGCAATATTCACATAAACAGTACATAATTATAACAGACTCACAAAAAAACATGGACAATACATACTAAAAGGAAGAGAGTAAAAAATAGACAAACAAAGTATGTCATTAGACTTTACATATCCGTGATATCACACTAATTTCGGCGTAGAACTTGGTGTTTTTATGGTTTTGAACTCGTTCTGTCGCCTGTGTTCACGGATTATGTGGTTAAAAAGGCGTCGACGCGTTTCGATGGTTTTAAAATATTTCCATCTTTATCAAGACAACATGATGGACTCTCTTGCGTTGATTAAAAAAACTTATTAATATAACCAAATATAACCAAATAAAAACCTTGGTCAATATTATAAAGACCAATATTCTTCATATGATTCCTGGGGTTCAAATGGAAGTATAGTTGGTTCTGTCCAAGCTTGCAATTATCAATTCTTATACCGTCCTATCTTGAGAATGATCTATAGGTTATTGGCTAAACCCCAGTATAGATGTTCCAAAACGGCTACTCCAATGTTCTCAGCCTGATAATACACCCTTTTCAATTGGGATCATTTTGCATTGATGCACGCACCCGATTAGAAGTGGCACAGTGCCCAAAGCATCTAAAACCAGCAAAAACATATGAGGCAACAGCAAAAAATGGAAGGGAGACCCACGCCAATGGTGCCAGGTCTAACAATCATATACCCCGATACATTTTGGCTGGTAACGAATAGTTTCTTACCTGTCGGTGTAGTTTTGCAGCTTGAAGATCTTTCTGGATTCACTATACTGTGCATTATTCCGCGATCTTGTGGTTGGGTCCGGATTCGTAGTCTTTCCTTTGTTTTTTTTTTTGTTTTTTCGTAGCCCAGGTGGGCGTCGACGTACACCATTTGGTGTACCTCCCGTGACGTCGTCGTGCTTCCTGCGGAAGTCCCACCTTTGGGGCGCCATCTTCGGGTTCTTTTTTCCTTTCCTCTTTTTTTTTTTTTTTTTTTTTTTTAACCCTAGGCGATTGTTTAATCCTTCTTGTCCCTTTATCTGTATGTTTGTATTTGTTTGATCTTTTCCATTTTACCCCCTCTTCCTCCAGCCTCATCTTCCTGGCGGAGGTGGGTGGGTTCGCTAGTGAATCCAGAAAGATCTTCAAGCTGCAAAACTACACCGACAGGTAAGAAACTATTCGTTTTGCAGCGTGAATCTTTCTGGATTCACTATGCTGTGCATCGATTTTGTAGCGGTTTTCCTAGTTCTGTGGCGGCTGGGTGGTAGATGAGCGTTGGTCGTTGAAAATGTGCTGAAGCACCTTCTGTCCAACCTGTGCTTCCTTGTTCATCTGAATGTCCACGCAGTAGTGTTTCGTGAACGTGTGCACAGATGCCCAAGTTGCCGCGAGGCATATGTCCTGGATGGGCGTGTTCGCCAGGAAGGCCACGGTGGCCCCTTTCTTCCTTGTGGAGTGAGCCTGCGGCCCCTCCGCTAGCTCCTGTCCAGCCTGTTTGTGGCAGAATTGAATAGTGAGGGCAATCCACCTTGCGATGGTGCCCTTAGTCACTGGTCTACCCAAGAAGCTAGTAGCAAAGGACACGAACAGCTGTTTCGACTTCCTGAGTTCCTTGGTTCTCTCAATGTAGTGCATCACCGCCCTTCTGGCATCGAGGGTGTGCAGTGCCTTTTCTGCGTTTGTAGTCGGGTTTTGGAAGAAACTTGGTATCTGGATAGCCTGATTTATGTGGAACGCCGACACTACCTTGGGCATGAAGTGTGGGTCAGTTCTCAGGACTATTCTATCTTTGTGAATCTGAATGTAGGGTTCCTGCAGCGTTAGTGCTTGAAGCTCGCTCACCCTGCGTAGTGAGGTTATGGCCACCAGAAAGGCTGTTTTCATAGTCAACATCTGCAGTGTTGCCTTGTGAATGGGTTCAAACGGTGCCTTCATGAGCTCAGTCAGGACCACATTCAGATTCCATGCCGGCGGCGGCAACCTTTTCGGGGGGGCCATCCTTTTGGCTCCCTCCATGAATCTCCTCACCACCTGCGAGCTGAAGAAACTTCCACCTTTTTCACCTCTGGTGTAGGCCACGATGGCCGCTAGGTGTACCCTTAGTGAGCTCGAGCAGAGGTTACTCCTTAGAAGGTGTGTGAGGTACCTCAGTACTGTTGAGTCTCTTGTCATTCTGTTTTGCAGGCCCTTTTTCCGGCACCACACAGTGAACCTCTTCCATTTTGCGCTGTAGCATTTTCGTGTAGTTGGTTTCCTTGCCTCCCGTAGCACTCGCATCGTGCTCCGCGGCAATCTTAGGTGTGCGAACTCTAGGTCTTCAGGAGCCATGCCGCCAGGTTGAGGGTCTCTGGCTCTGGGTGCAGGACCTCTCCGTTTTGCATTGAGAGCAGGTCCTTCCTCCTCTCGAACCTGTATGGGTTGCCTTGTGCCATTTCTTGAATTTGTGAGAACCATGTCTGCCTCGCCCACTGCGGAGCCACCAGGATCAGGGTCATGTTGCTGGTTCTGCACTTGTCGAGCACTCTGTGCAACAGGGGTATCGGTGGAAAGGCGTAGGCAAATGTCCTCGACCAGCTTATCCATAGGGCATTTCCCTTGGATAGCTGATCTGGTTGCCTGGACGCGAAGCTTTGGCATTTTGCATTGTGGCGTGTTGCAAAAAGGTCTATTGTGGGAGTCCCCCATCTCCGGAAGATTTTCTCCGTCTCCTGGCCATTGAGCTCCCACTCGTGTGATGCTGAGGTCTGCCTGCTTAGCCAGTCTGCCTCCACATTCTCCTTCCCCGGTAGGTGAATTGCCAGTAGATCTATCCTGAGAGGAATGGCCCATCTCCAAATCTCCTGAGCTAGGGACGAGAGCGGGAACGACTGTGTCCCCCCTTGTTTGTTGATGTAGAACATCGCCGTGGTGTTGTCTGTTTGGACCAACACCCTCTTGTTGAACAGGTGCCTCTGGAATGCCTTCAGGGCTAGCAGGATTGTTTTCAACTCGAGGTAGTTGATATGGCGGACCGCATCTGCTGGGGCCCATAGACCCCTCACTCTGAGGTTGTCCATGTGCGCTCCCCATCCCTTCTGCGATGCGTCCGTGGTAATGGTCACTGTTGGGATTGGTGGTGTCAGGCTTCTCCCTGCTGTTATGTTGTCTCTGTTCCACCAAGTTATCTCCTCCTGCACTGCGTGCGTAACAACCACTAGATCCTCCCAGCTTCCTTTTGCTTGTGACCATTGTTGTTGTAGCCATTCCTGGAATGGTCTCATGTGCAGGCGTACATTCGGCACCAGCTGGATACAGGACGCCATCATCCCCATCATCTTGCTCACAGCCCTCACTGTCAGAGCTCGCCCCTTCTGGTAGAGCTTCGCCTCCTTCAGTAGAGCCTCTGTCCTCCTCTCGCTGGGCACTACTGTGCTGTTGCGGGAGTTGATCTTCGCCCCCAGGAAAATCTTCACCTGCTCCGGTTCCATCGATGATTTTCCCCAGTGGATCGAGAATCCCAGATTTGTGAGGGTGTCTGTTACGCGTTTTGCGTGCCTCTCGCACTTTCCGCGTGAGTTTGCCTTGACCAGCCAGTCGTCCAAGTAGGGGTAGACATGTATTCCCTGCCTGCGTAGGTGCGCCGCTACCGCCGACAGGCATTTTGTAAAGACCCTTGGTGCTGATTTTAATCCGAAGGCCAGGGTCGTGAACTGGTAGTGTTCTTGTTCGATGTTGAATCTTAGCAGGCCCTTGTGCCTTCTGTTTATTGGGATGTGAAGATAGGCATCCTTGAGGTCCACGGTGACCATGAAGTCCCCTTCTCTTATTTGTGGCAGAACCTCCTGCAGTGAAGTCATTTTGAACCTTTGCGTTCTGATGAACTTGTTTAGGTAACGGAGGTCTAGTATGGGTCTGAGGTCTCCGTCTACCTTCGGAACCACGAAGTAGTTTGAGTAGACCCCTTTGTTGCGTTCTCTGAACGGCACTGTCTCTATGGCTCCCTTTTGCAGGAGTTTCCGCGTTTCTTCTCTGAGTATTGCCAGTTCTTGGGCCGATCTCAGTCTTCCCCTTGGTTTCCTGTTTGGAGGTCTTTTCTCCAAATCTACGCAGTACCCGTACTGCACAACGTTCCGTATCCACTTGTCTGTGGTTATACGCCGCCACTCCTGAAGGTAGAACCTCAGTCTCCCGCCTACTGGTGTCGTATGCTCGTAGGCTCTTGAATTTTCTCTTCCCCCTGATGACACTTTTTTGCGCCTCACCCTTGGGGTCCTGGCGAGGGTAGGCGTCCTCTTGCGTGCTGAGTCACTTCGTCGAGGGCTGTTCGCCCCCTCTCCTCCTTTGGCCACGTCCGTTCCCTCTCCCGCGAAAGGACTGGCCCCGAGGTTGATATTGCCAGTTTTGCTTCTGCTGACCTTGTCCGTGACCTTCACCCTGCTGACCTTGTTGGAACGCCTGGTGCGACGTCCCCTGCTGGCTTCCTCCCCTACCGTAGGGTCTTCTCGAGGGATTTCCTCGCCTCATTCCCCTCAGCTGCAGGGCCCCCATGGACCTCGCCGTCTCGTTTTCTTTTTTCAGCTGGGTGAGCTTGTCGTCCACTGTTGCTCCGAACAGTGTCTCTCCATTGAAGGGGGTGCCAAGGATGTTGTTCTGCACTTCCGGTTTGAATCCCGAGATTCTTAGCCATGCATGCCTCCTCTCTGTGACCCCTATGGCCATGAGTCTTGCCGAAGTTTCTGCCCCATCCAACGCCGTCTTTATACAGGAGTTGGCGATGTTTTTGCCTTCATCTATCAGGTGATTCGCTCTCTGCCGGTATTCTTCGGGGAGGTGCTTTACTAACTCCCCCATCTCATCCCAGTGCTGGTATTGGTGTCTATTGAGGAGTGCATTTGAATTCGCCATGCGCCAGTGCATTGCGGCGTTCCTCTCGACCTTTCTTCCTGTGAGGTCAATCCTCCTGCTCTCCTTATCCGGGGGTGGGCCCGAAGTTGCTGGTACGTTGGGCCTTCTCCTGGCCGTGGAGGCTATGATGGAGTCAGCTGTCACACTACCCTTGATGTAAGGGGGGTCCAGGGAGGAGTGCTTATATTTCTTCTCTGTCCTGGGCGTGATCGACCGGCAGGTTGCAGGTTCCTTAAAGGCTTCTCTCCCCTGATTCATCACGCTTTGTAGCATGGGGAGGAACTGGCTCCTTGTCTGGATGGGGAGCAGTGTCTCGACGAGAAAATCGGCTTTCGGTTTCTCCTCGTCGAGTTTGACGCCGAAGGCCATTGCTGCGCTCCTGACCACCATATTGTAGACCCCGATGTCGTCGGGTGGTGAAGGCCTCGAAGGGTACGTGTCCACGGGCTCCTCCGGGTTTTCGGTGTCGAGATCGTGCCATTCGACGTCGTTGCTGGTAGATGCCGCCGATTCGTAGAACGACCGTTGGTCTTCTTCCTCGGCTTCTCCCTCATAATAGGGCTCTTCTTCCTCTTCGAGTTCCCTTGTCAGCCCTTCGGCGTCGAACTCGTCTTCGACCTCCTCGACGTCCGCTGATGGAACCGTTGGAATCTTGAATTCCTTCATTCTGGCGTCGAACTCCTTCTTTCTTTGAAGGATGTTCTCCATTTCGGCCTCGAGCCGCCTCTTCTTTTTTTCCATCTCGGAGATGCTTTCGGCGTCGACCGCGGGTCTTTTCGATGAAACTTGCGTCGACGTCGAACGTTCTTTCTGCGTCGATCGGCCAGTTTCATGGGATGCTTTCGACGACCCTTGCCTTTCGGCGTCTTTCGGCACCAGGGAGTCCTTATCTAAGGATCCGCTCGGCCTCTTGTCCGTGGTTCCCCCTTTGGCCGTCGAAGTTTTCGGCGCCGGGGCTCCCTTCGTGGACTTTGACTCAGCTTTTCTCGAGTCACCCTCGTGTTGTCGAGGTACTTTCTGTTTTGCGCTCGACGATTCTCTTACCTCGTCTTCTTTTTTCTTGTCGGTCTCTACGACCGTGAAGTTTTCGGCTGTCTCGGCGACGTTGTCCTCGTCGTCCGAAGAGAGGCCCAGAGCGTAGAGCGTCGGGGGCTTCCCCTTGCCATCCATGCTGGCGTTGGCCCTTCTCTGCCGCTCTCTCACCCTGAGTGTCTTCGGCGCGAAGGCTGAGCAGGCGTTGCAGTCGATACTCTGGTGATCGACCGGTAGGCAGAGGTTGCAGACCGGATGCTGGTCTCTCTGCGCGAACTTGTGGTGGCAGTTTGGGCAGAACTTGAATGGCGTCTTGTCCATTGCGCTCAGGGTCTCTGAGCGTGCATTCTCCAAGGCCGTCGAAGAAAAGGGCGCTGGTCCTCCTTTCTTCGCGCTCCTGATGAAATCTTTTCCTTTCCTGATATCTTCTAGTGTTTCTATCGATGAAACTCGCTTTTCTTCCTTCGAGTGTAGTTCTGGAGCTTCCCGATGACGATCCAGACCCAACGGCGGAAAAAAGAATCTGAAGATGGCGCCCCAAAGGTGGGACTTCCGCAGGAAGCACGACGACGTCACGGGAGGTGCACCAAATGGTGTACGTCGACGCCCACCTGGGCTACGAAAAAAAAAAAAAAAAAACAAAGGAAAGACTACGAATCCGGACCCAACCACAAGATCGCGGAATAATGCACAGTATAGTGAATCCAGAAAGATTCACGCTGCAAAAAGTATGTTGATATTTATAGGAGGAAAATGCCCAGTTATTCCCAATGATCAGGGAAAACTCGTAAATGGGTGGTAATTATGGCAACCGTAACAGCAGAGTCGGATTTTATGGGGCACAATATATATTACACCAGTTACCGGCCAGCTCATAATGAAGGCCCAAGTCCTGATGTCTGACACCCTCTTGCAGGAAGTGAGGCAAAGCAGCATTATCAATTTACAGGAAGCTGTATCAAAGAGATGTCACTGTTATCTGGCCATGCCTCAAACACGTCTGAAGCCATCCTGGACACATACCACAAGATGGAGTAGCTGGCAAAGGAGCCCTGGTACATCGGATAGCCTCCTTAAGAAAACATCCCTACGGAGGTTCGCCTCATCTGGAACATCCATGCAGGTAGGTTGCAGAGGCTTTTTGTCTGTATTTAATTTAACTTACAATTGCTCAAGATCAGCAGTAAAATAAGCCCTAAATCGCCGAAACTCACGTGGTGGAAAAAAAACTGCCTGGCATTCATAGAGTTGCAGAAATAGTGCCATAGCAGCACCCTCTTTTAGGAGAAAGAAGCCTCTTCAAGGCGAGTAACCAAATATCAGAGCGGGACAAACTTACTGCCTAAAGAAGAAAGTTAGCACTGCCCTGCAGGGGGCTCTAATGTCCTTATTTATACCTTAGAGCAAATGCCACCCCAGCTAGTCTATATATCCATAAAGAACCTAAAATCATCCCCTATCGCTCCTCAACACAGAATATAAAATTCTTAGTAAACTCCTTGTTAACCGCCTACTCCCACTCCTTCCGCGACTGATCCACACGGACCAATGTGGTTTTGTCCCACGACGGAGTACCTCGCTGAATCTCAGGCGTTTTCATGCCATCTTGCACGCCTCGGGCCCCCGCCCGGCGGGCGCGGGGTGTTTATCCCTGGATATTTTGCAGGCCTTCGATACGCTCAGCTGGTCTTATATGTTGGAGGTATTGAAGAAAATGGGTGCTACCCCAGAGCTATGTGCCTGGATCCAGCTGCTCTACACCGCCCCCACGGCCAGGGCGAAAACAGGCTCGATCATCTCCTCAGCCTACCCCATCTTCCGGGGTACACACGCCAGGGGTGCCCACTATAGCCTATATTGTTCGTCTTGGCACTTGAACCGTTAGCCCAAACTCTCAGGCGAGCCATGGTTCCCCATGGTATCCTGATGGAGGGAGTCTTGCATTCAGTCTCGCTTTACGCAGACGATATGCTGTTGTACTTTCGTGATCTCCAGTCCGACATGGGGGAGGTGGCGGATCTTTTTCTCCGCTTCAGAGAGATCTCCGGGTTACGCCTTAATGCTTCCAAGTCCGTAGCCTATTCTTTCAGTGGCATGTTCGTGGCGCCGGAGATCCGTTTCGGGCCCTTGTCCTTCAGGGTGGCGCCGGTCACCTTTAGGTGCTTGGGGATTAATATATTTCGATCCGTGCCGGATGTCATTGCAGGCAATCTGGTGCGCACCATCTCTTCCATACGCTCCCAAATTGCATTTTGGAACACATTGCCCCTCACCACAGCAGGGCGGGTAACGATATCCAAGATGGTGATGTTGCCTCGCCTGCTTTATTATTTCGTCAATGTCCCGGTGGCATACCCCGCTTGGATCTTTCGTGAGCTGGATACACTGCTGATTTCGCTGATCTGGGGTACGGGGAGACATAGGCTCGCGTTAGCAAAAATGCGGCTACCGAACAGAGCTGGCGGGATGGGTGCGCCCGATTTTAGGGCATACTGTATCGCTGGCCAGCTGCAGTGGTTGGCCTATTGGCTGGCCGGTAAAAACCTGTTTGAAATTGGCTATACCCCGACCCAATTGGCACGAGGGGCTTTGCAAGCGCTGTTGTGCCCCGGCGCCCCTAAGCCACTGGACCCACCGGCCCTGCTGAGGATAGCGCTCCATTACTGGACACGGGCATGTAAATACACCAAAATCCGTACTCACCAAACATGCCGCTGTGCGGCCTCCCTACGAGGCGGGGAGTTTTGCGCGCCGGACAAGTACGGCCATGGACACAACAGGGGGTGGAAACTATAGGGGCCTTTTTCCAAGAGGGCAACTTGATGTCCCACGTAGATTTTGTGAGGGTTAACAGGGTACCCGACACCCAGTTTCTGCTCCACGCTGCGATCTCTCGATATATTCGGACGTACTGGCAGGCGACACCGGCGGAACCCTCCACATTCCACCTTTTGCGATCCCTCCACATAATGGGTCATGGACGATTTCTGGTTCGTTGGCTTTCCCGGGGCCTCCGGGTCTCTGTGGTCGCTCTCCGGACACGGTGGGAGACGGATTTGTCCCGGGCATTTAGTGATAAGGAGTGGGCTTATATCTTGGAGTATCCTAAAAAAGTGTCCTGCAACTGCAGATTGAAAACTATTCAATTATTTGTCCTCCACAGGGCGTACCTTACCCCCATACACTGAGTAGGATGTACAACGCGGCGGCTGCAACCTGCCCCCGCTGCCTGGCGCCGGACGCCGACCTGGTATACATGCTGTGGCTTTGCCCGACGCTGCGGGGATACTGGGGTAGGATAACGCACGTCCTAAGCACGATTGCTGAACGCCCCTCCTGGGACACTGCAGAGGCTTGTTTATTGGGCCTTTTACTGCTCCCCTTGAAAGCAAAGCTGCTGCGCCGTTTCGCCAACCTGGCATTAATGCTGGCAAAGCGCCTGATAACACAGCGGTGGAAGTCCCGCACGCCGCCACATGTAGAGGCTTGGGGAGAGGAGGTGTTATGTTGGGCGGTGGCGGAGCGAGAGGCGCTGTACCGTGAGGAGACTCGGGGGCTGCGCAAGCGTCCTATCGCCCTGGAATGGGCACATCTGGCTGAACTATTGAAGAGCGAGATGGAGGAGGGGGAGGGGAGGCTGTGGTGACTACCCCCCCCGGAGTTCCCCCATATAAGCAGTGGTTCCTGTTGATGGAGGTGGGTTGTTATGGCTGAGAGGGTGTGTATGACTCTTGGTTCTGGGAAGTGGGGTGTTTCAGGTGGATGTGTCCGCTTCCTGTTGGGGGATGGTTGCCGCCGGGGGGGGCTCGACCCACCCCCCTTCATGGTGGGCGTCTTGTTTATCCATTTGGTCCCCCTCTCGTGCTGCATGGACCGGCCTCCTTCCTCCCCCTTCCGCGGGCTTGGTGTGGGGTTGGTCTCTACTCCGGCCCACCCTTCTTCTTCCCCCCCCCCCCCAGGGGTATGCTCTGAGTCCCCCAGACTAAGATTGTTTTCTTCATGGCTTGGTTGGGTACGGAGGGTGGGTTCCGGGAGGGTTTGGGGGGTTGTGGGACAGTTGAGCGGACACAGCTCCCCTTGAATACAATAGTTCGTAGGCTAGGAATGTAATGCACAACACTGGGATGGACTGGTGGCTTCCCCAGCTGTCTTGGGACATTTTGGAATGTATTGTGGACAACACTATAATGGGTACAGATGGCAGACAATGCCCGAATTGTAGCCTGTACTTTCTGAATAATCACAGTGTTCAATGTGATGTGTATTGCGATGTACCTCCATATGAAAATCCCAATAAAGTTTGTTTTAAAAAAAAAAAAGAACCTAAAATCATCCTGGATAATCAATTTCGGAAAGAGTTGATCTATGTTACAAGCAAATAAAGGATTGGGTCACACAAATTATCAATACAGACTAAAAATGGAGCGACAAACTCCTAAAACAAGTCTGAGAGAGAGGAGTTAAAAATTTGCGAACATTCGTGACAAGAATTTTCAATTCTATTAAGGACACGGAGGCGAGGATTATGCTTCTCATTTATTTACTCCGGAAGCTCAGCAGCCAATGAAAATACAATAACAAAAATCACATGACCCTCCATAGAGTATCATGGTATATAAGGACCCAGCACAACCATAGTGTCCTCTTTCTTTGTAACCATAGCAGTTAAGTCCATTCGCGATCTGCTCTTGAAGACCAACCGGCGGACGAGAGTTTCTCCAAACCAGCAAACTGAAGGCCCAACGGGGCCGCGCTTTCGAACCGGGACACGGCCCAGGAACTCCAACAGTGTGGAACCACGAAGAACTGTATAGCACTCAGCAGCAGCTGCACGAGTAGTCAGGCTCTACATATTATCAGCACCTGGAAAAGAGTACCCCGTAATAGCCATCCATCATCAAAAAGACAAAACACCAACAATGCCGAAAAAAGGGTGGGAGAAAAGAGATATATGCAGTATAAATATCATTATTGATTAATAACATGTCATATAATGCATCACAGTTTTGGGTGGGATAATCCTCGCCTCCGTGTCCTTAATAGAATTGAAAATTCTTGTCACGAATGTTCGTAAATTTTTTATTCTATGTCAGGACCGGAGGCTCCGATTATGCTTGTTCAAAGCTTAGCCACCACCACAGAAGACACATCCACAATAGGTTTGTAATAAAAGGCCTTAAACGTACTTTCAGTAGACCAGTCAGCTGCGTTCATAATGTCTGACAGACTGACACCTGCTGAATAGGCCTTAGAGGCCATCGCACCACGAGCTGAATGTGCTCCAAACTTGGAAGTATCAATACCCGCTACGCCCATGAGCCAACGCATTCATCGTGCCAAAGTAGCTGGAGTCACTGGGCGAAAGGGTTTCTGCAGAGCAATCAACAATTGACCTTGCATATCAGCGCAAAATTCTGCTGTACTTACCTCGTAATCTTTAACACATTGCACTATGCACAGCTTAGAATTATTGGGAAAAGCTGGGTAGGAAATAGATGCAGTGTTACATTTAGTCCTTCCAGATAAGGTGAAGGTCACACTTTCCGGGGAAAACCTACGCTCCGCCAAATCCAATGCTCGCACATCCGAAACTCGTTTACATGAAACTAGACATAAGAGCATTGTTAGTTTAGCTGAAAGCTGTTTCCGGGTCAAATACATATTAGAAGGCCAGGCCTCCAGAAATTTAAGAACAATGGAGACATCCCATAACTGTGAGTATTTGGGACACGGGGCTTAACCATCCGTACGCCTCTAACAGTTTACACACCAACGGATGCTCCCCAAGGGGCTTGCCATCCATGGGTACATGACCAGCTGAGATGGCGGACCGAAAGTTGTTGACTGTTCTGTACGCTAAACCTGAAGACGCTATTGAAGCCAGAAAATTAACAACTAGATAGACATGTGCTTTAGAGGGATCCACCTCCCGTTGAGAGCACCAATCACACCATCTTCTCCAAAGGAAGCATATCTTTCATGGGTGTTGGCCGACCAGGCTTCATTGATAAATCTGTCAGCTTCTCGTGAAAGGCCTGGGACTTTCCATCTGTCCCTGAAACCCGCCAAGCTACAAGAGGAAGTTGACCCGATAGCACTAATTGTAGAGGATTCTGTAGAGGGTCCAGCAACATGTTCCCTAACCGAGGGAGAAGAATAGGAACTGCACAAATCATGCCCAGAAGGACCAGGAACCATGCTTGCGCTCTCCTTAAAGGGGTGATCAGGATGAGTTCTGCTCGGTAAGACCTGGTTCGTGCTAGAACCCTGGGAATCATCATGAACGGGGGAAATGCATAACACATGGTCGACGGCCACTCCTGTAGGAATGCATCCGAGGCAAGAGCCTCCGGGTCCGGCCTCCAACTGAAAAACTTGAGAACCTGTCTGTTGAGGCGGGATGCAAATAGGTCTATCTGACAGAGACCCCAAAGACGTGTCAAGTTCTGAAATACCTTGGGGAGCAGCATCCAGTCGCTGAAATCTTGCAGATGGCGGGAGTGCCAGTCTGCCACTTCGTTGTTGTAGCCCGGAAGATATTCCGCCACTACCGAGATTCTGTTCTGAAGGCAGAAGTGCCAGAAGTCCTTGGCAATCTATGCCAACATTCGGGACTTCGCACCGCCCAGTTTGTTGACGTAACGTACTGCCGAAATATTGTCCATCCAAAGAAGGATAAAACAATCTGTCTTCTGGGGAGACAAGCATCGGATCGCAAAGGAACCAGCCAACAGTTCCAGGCAGTTGATATGTAAAGATAGCTCTTCCGGCGACCACCCGTGGACAACAACTGGCCGCATCGGGCTCCCCAACCCCACAGGCTGGCATCGGATTCGATTACCACATCCGGGGCTGATTCGAATAGAGCTCGGTCGTTCCAGGCCTCCATGTGGTGTAACCACCATATCATCTCCAGCCTCGCCTCCTCTGAGAGGGGAATTTGTTCTGAGTAACTGAGGCCTTTTTAGAGATGGCGGATCTTGAGCCGTTGAAGGGCCCAGTAGTGAAGGGGGCCAGGGAAGATAGCCTGAATTGACGAAGCTAGCAAGCCCACTATTCGGGCTAAGGACCTCAGGGATATCATCTGCTAGTGAATGGTAGACCTCAATTCCCGTTTGATAACTCTGATCTTCTGCATTGGAAGTAAGAGTTGACAAGTCAGGGAATTGACTAAGAAGCCTAGGAACTCGATCGATTGAGTTGGAATCGGAATTGACTTCTGTGGATTCACAATGAACCCCAGATTCTGTAAGAGATTGATCGCCCAATGGAGGTGCAAGTCTACTAGTCGGGGGGGTTGTCGCCATGATAATGATGTCGTCTAGGTAGACGATGAGGCGAACACCCCGGGCTCTGAGAGATTCTACCACTGGTCGAAGAAGCTTCGTAAAGCCCCATGGTGCCGACGCTAGGCCGAACGGGAGAACCTTGTACTCATAACAAATCCCTTTCCACAGAAACTGCAGGAATCAGCGGTGAGGGTCGAAAATGGGAATGCACAAATACGCATTTTCAGGTCCAGCCGGACCATCCAGTCCCCTTCCTGAAGGAGATTGCGCAGAAGATGAGTGCCTTCCATCCTCAAGTGTCTGTAAACGATCCAGGAATTGAAATCTTTTAAGTTCAAAACTAGTCTGGATCAACACCCTTTCTTCTCCACAAGGAAGACGTTGCGGAATCGTAGAAATCTATTCTGTACCCCTGCACCGTTTCTAACACCCAAGCATCCTGAGAGATCTCTCGCCAGCTGTTAAGAAAACACCCTACTCTGCCCCCCAAAATCACTCGGAACAAGGAATCAGGCTCACCTGAGTTTCCGGAATCTTGTTGACCGCTGGATTTGTCACCAAATCTGCCTTTGCGGAACCTGTTCCGTGATCGTCGAGTGGGATAGAAGGAGGAGGTATTGGAATTGTTGTCTTGATAACCTCCTCTTTGCTGGCCACGCGGGGCGCCTTGACCGTAACCCCGGCCGAACAAGCGCCCTCCAAAGCGTCCGGCCCTGCCAAAACCCGGGCAGAAAGCCCGTTTGAGCGATCCTTGGGCCTTATCTAGCCCACTGAAGGTAGCCACAAATTTGGTTAATTCTTTCAAGAAAGGTTGTCCAAATAACAGACCTTGGACTAGTGGGCCAGATTCAGATGTGGAGAGTTCAGGGGTCTAGTTTCAGGAGAATAGAACGGCGGCGTTCTGTCGAAAGTGCACAATTGGCATTGCCAAGGTGGCACACCGCCCTCTGGGCCCAGCCAATCAGCTTGTCAGGGTCAATGGCGAGAGAAGACTCTTTGGCCCTAAAGCCAAGCTCAAGAATTTTGGTCAGGGGCCCAGCTATATCTAATAATTTGTCCTGACAGGAACTCCAAGACATGTCACGGCCCTTCTTGGGGTCCTTCGAGTACTTCTTTAGGTAGGTTAGCATCGAGGGGTCCACCTCGGGGGTTTCTGCTACTTTGTCCGCCAGATCAGGTCTCGGACATTCAGACCGAAGTCTTGCCCGCACATCCTTATCGAACGCCTGTCGGTGGTGGGACTGAACATAATCCATAGTATTTAAATGGAGACACTGTTCCTAGAGAGACAGAGAGAGATATATAAATGAATGAAGCGAGAAACCTAGGCTGATATTAGGCCCAACTACCTAAGGATTAAGTGGGGGGGGGGTGGGGGCATTCCTTAGTTTCTCTTGTTGCCCTCACACACCCCGAAGGATGTCATGCTTCATCATTGGGCGTTTGCTCCTCGTCGGGCCGGCGCTGCAATGCCCTACGGGTCCCCCGAAGGGTCACTTTAGCGGAGATCTTTTAGAGAAAACGCCGTTTGGTGCATGCGGGTATGTGGTTTGGGTCCTAATAAAAAGATATGTGGTGATGGAGTGTGTTAGTGAAGTGGTATCCTAAAAATGTCTAAGGGTTACTGGGATAAAGTTTAATGTGAATAGCACCCTTGACATAATAAAAGACCCGTAGGTTGGGTGTTACCTTATAGAAAGTAATGTACCAATAGGTAACTAGTGTGTGGTCAAGCGGTCGACATGTTTCGCGCCCCAATGGTCCAAAAAGGATCCCTGGCGCTTCCTCAGGACCAAAAAAGAGTGAAAAGTGGATGTGCCCTAAGGGATACTACCCTCAGTATACTATCCGGGCGTGCACTCCGAAGTAGCACTGCTCTCTATGTGAGAGTCAGGTCGCACCAGGATAGACAGCCTAGGTAAATGAGGAAACAAAAAGAAAGGAGAACATCCTGCCTATTAAAGAATGTTCACCTGTTCAAGAAATTCAAAAAACGAGTGCAATATCAAGGTATATACAAAGAGATATCACCTCCCCTCACAGGTGGTGGCGTGATGGGGTCTCAACGGTAAGCTTACAGGTGCCTGAGCCAGAAAAAAAGGGGGGGGGGGGGGGCCTGGGAGGCAGCCCGTAGCCGACCGGAGTCGCCCATATGTGCGGGCACTCACCGTGGTAGAGGTTGAACCCGATGTCCACAGACTCATGTGGCATACAATCTATAGGTCTTTCATTACGATTCTACCTACAATATGTTACAAAAACTCACCTAAAGGCACGGAGAATAATGCTCCATAGGTTAGGGGACGAGCGTACACACCTTCTAGTGCTGTGAACAAGGGAATAAATGACAGGCAACTGCTAGTCAATCCAACTCCTACAGATACCAGACTGGTCTGAGCTGTCTTGTACACTGTATTTAAGTAAATAGCCAGTTTCCTCAGTACTCATAAGTGCATTTTTACTCACAGTTTTGCTCCGGCGTGGCCTCGTTTACCACCTACCCCCGTCGTCCTCCTACCTGGAATGGAGACGAGGATCACCCCGCGTTTCTTAAGTACTGCCCGTGTTGATTTAATTAGGGCGGGGTCCGTGTCCGGTCGTCAGACGAGGAGCAGCTGTGTTCTCGCTAGTGTGTGTTCGCCGCGCATGTGCAGAAGGTAAACCGATGAGCGGGGCGCATGCGTGTGTCAAAAATAGTGGTTCCGGCTCACGTGTTGTTGTTGCCATGGTTATGTGTCTATGCAGTCCTCAGTGTTTATGTATATCCGGCTGAGTGGTGCTCGTAAATTGTAAAAACGCTTCGAAAAAGCCCATCTAGTGTACTGAGAGGGCGGTAATAGTAAGAATGAATCGTATAATTTATAAAGCCTCATAGTTCCACTGAAGTACAGTCGATGGTGAACTCGAGAGGGTATTATGATTGTTACATGAGTCTTGGGGGGATCGAGGACGGTGGGGGGAAGGGGGGAACGGGGGCAGGAAGGAGCGGGGGGTCGTTGTGTGGCAAGTGACCCCGGGAAGCCTATTCTTAACCCTCTAGTATCATGAAGTTGCTCAAAGGGGGTGGTCTCGCCAGGATAGGGGAGACCCAGGACATGAATATCGTTTTGTAAGACCTCGTGGTCAGGTAGTCATGGGTGTGTACTGCTGATTTCGCTGCCAAACCCTCATGTAGCGTTATAGTTCAGTCCATGGTATATCGTCGTTCAGGCCCACCTCGTTGGTCCGGAGGCGATGTACCCAGCGTTGTTCTCTACGTAGAAGGGTGTTATTATTCCAATTCCCACTTAATCCTTAGGTAGTTGGGCCTAATATCAGCCTAGGTTTCTCGCTTCATTCATTTATATATCTCTCTCTGTCTCTCTAGGAACAGTGTCTCCATTTAAATACTATAGATATAATACGGAGCACAGACACTGGACCACAACTAGCTCCCGGTCCCCCCCCCTCCTTCTTTATGTACAGATAATTAGCACGGCAGCTTAGCCGAGGGACCTGACCTGACTCTTCCTTCCAATTCTTTCTTCTTTTTTCCTAAACTGAGTGCACATAATGTCAACCAATAACATGGGGGATAACCTGGGGCTCGGGTTTGATGATGACATCGTGGCGGAAATCCTGAGAACCCCCTCACTACTAGATAGTGAGGGCAATATGGCCAGCACATCATCACAAGGTGACTGGAACTCCCTGGCATCACTTAAGAAACTACAAGTCAAAATTGCCATGCATGGCACAATTATGACTGAATACCTGAGGGCAAATGCTGCACCCAATGGCCTAGTTGTCCGCACGGCACCAAGAATCTTCTTGGAAGATCTCATTTTCCGCAAAGAATGGAGCCAGATCGCATGGAAATGTACCCGCGACTGGCTCATTCTGATTATTGGTACCGCTAGACGTCTCTCCGAAGCATTGATTATCAAGATTAATATCGCGGAGAATGGACTGAAAACTGGGATCAGTATTTCAGCCTACAAAACCCGTCTAGCAGAAATCAACGCAGAGATGACTGACCATCGGGATTATTTATTACAACAAAAAGTGGCAAAATTACAAAAAGACATTAAAAGATTCGACAGGGAGAAGATATACCCATACACTAAAGAGGAATACAAACCATCAGATAGTGATGCTGGCTCAGATGACGGCTCCACAACATCTACGAACTCAGGACGTTCGATGTACAGCAATTCCAGCAATAGTAGCTGGGGGAGGAACGCAAACAAACCGGGCCTACTCCCTCCACCTCCGATACCACAGATGTACGGCTATGCACACCAACCTTTCCCACAACAAGGCCCGATGTGGTTTCCAGCTTTTCCGGGTCAACACCCAGGTTACCAACAACCATTCTTCCCCAATGCACCTCCTCCTTTTCAGAACAGAGGCAGGGGACGAGGCAGAGGCAGAAGAAGAGGGCAAAAACAAGTCCAGTGGCAAGATCAAGAGACACAACAGAGAACAACGAGGAGTTCAACACTCCCAAGACCCTGATAGTGAACCTCACAGACAGACTCCTGAACACAGACGAAACGGCAGTCCTGGAACTGGGTTTAGGATTTGTACCCACCCCCAAGGAGGATAACTTTCGCATGAATGAGGAACTACAACAACTCTTCCGCAAGATCCGCATCAAATCCTTTTTTAACAACAACCCCACCCCTGATCGCCAGGACACCGGACTGAGACCACCCTCCAAATTCACTCCATCAGCGGGTATGGTCCCGAGTGAAGTACTGACGTTTGAAAAAGCAGTCCTGAAGGAGGCAAACAACCTAAGAAGCCGGCATGTCTTTGACAACTTACCCAAGAAACTCCGTGAGGCGGTACATTCACTCACCGAGGATGAAACCATCATTATCAAACCGGCAGATAAGGGAGGAGCCACTGTCATCCTGTCAGTAGAGGATTACGAAAGAGAATGCGTCAAACAACTCGGGAGAACCGAATACTATAAGAAGTTGGAGACTGACCCCACCGAGAGACTTCTATCACGGATACGTATCCTTATTAACGAAGCTACCAATGAGGGCTGGATCACTGCCCACGAGGCGGCATTCCTCATTAACGAGAACCCCAGGATGCCGTACTTTTACCTACTACCCAAAATACACAAGGGTATCATTCCACCACCAGGACGACCGATCGTCTCTGGGATAGGCTCGCTACTGGAACCACTGAGCAAATTCAGTGATTTTTTCCTTCGACCTATGGTACAAGCCACTCCGGCCTACCTGAAAGACACCAGGGACGTCCTGAACCTGATACAAGAGATCAACGAGAACAACACCGAACCCATCGACCTCCTCTTAACTCTAGATGTAGAGGCATTATATACAAACATTCCACAAGATGCCACAATCGAAGTAGTTGAACAACTCTTACTCGAGACAGACTTACCCACCAACACACCTGCGAGCTTTATCACGGAACTGATCATGCTGGCCCTGAAAAACAATTTCTTTATGTATAAGACCACCATTTACCATCAGATACAAGGGACCAGCATGGGGAGCACATTCGCGCCGAGCCTAGCAGGGCTGTACATGGCGCATTTTGAGGCTATTAACATCTTCACGGAGAATAACCCCTACAGAGAGAACATGGTCACGTGGAAACGATATATCGATGACGTGATCATCCTATGGAAGGGTGGTACGGAGACCTGCCAAGAATTCTACACATGGATCAACAACTTGAACCCTCACCTACGGTTTACTAAGACGGAGAGTGTAAAAGAGATCCCTTTCCTGGATCTTCTGATCACCCTCGAGAGGGGTAAACTCAAAACTACCATCTACAAAAAAACGACTGATTGTAACAGCCTTCTTGATTTTCACAGCCATCACCCCAAAGCACTGAGGGAAAATTTGCCCTTTGGACAGTTCCTGCGGATCCGCAGGAATTGCAGTGACACCCAGGAATATGACATTCAAGCTGACTCCCTCACATCTAACCTGAAAGAAAGACATTACCCTAACAGGGTCATACAACGTGCATGCAAACGAGCCAGGAACAACAACCGCCAGGCACTCCTAGAAGAAAAGACCAAGGAAGCCGACAACACCATCACGTGTGTCACAACCTTCACCCCTCTATCAAACCAAATTAAAAACATCGTGAACCATAATTGGAGAATTCTGAATACAGGTAATCTCATGTTGGAGCGCCCTAGGTTTGCGTTCAAGAGGACCACCAACCTACGGGACCAACTAATCAACACGAGACCACGTGTGAAGACCATTCGTCAGGAATCCACCTTATGGTCCCTCCCTGCTGTTAAAGGCCACTACCCATGCGGCAATTGTAGTGCATGTCCCTTCACCAAACATACTACACACTTGGAGTTGGACAAAGTCAGGTGGGACCAACGGAGCCACACGAATTGCAACACAAAAAACTGTGTGTATCTCATCACCTGCCCTTGCACACTACGCTACGTGGGGATGACCACGAGACAGGTGAAACTTAGGATAAGCGAACATAGAAGCACGATCCGACGGGGGAGAACAGCAACCAGACTTACGAATCATTACATGGAAAAAGGACATACATGTGACGACATCAAGTGGACAATTTTGGAAAACAATCAACATTGGAATAATAACACCCTTCTACGTAGAGAACAACGCTGGGTACATCGCCTCCGGACCAACGAGGTGGGCCTGAACGACGATATACCATGGACTGAACTATAACCCTACATGAGGGTTTGGCAGCGAAATCAGCAGTACACACCCATGACTACCTGACCACGAGGTCTTACAAAACGATATTCATGTCCTGGGTCTCCCCTATCCTGGCGAGACCACCCCCTTTGAGCAACTTCATGATACTAGAGGGTTAAGAATAGGCTTCCCGGGGTCACTTGCCACACAACGACCCCCCGCTCCTTCCTGCCCCCGTTCCCCCCTTCCCCCCACCGTCCTCGATCCCCCCAAGACTCATGTAACAATCATAATACCCTCTCGAGTTCACCATCGACTGTACTTCAGTGGAACTATGAGGCTTTATAAATTATACGATTCATTCTTACTATTACCGCCCTCTCAGTACACTAGATGGGCTTTTTCGAAGCGTTTTTACAATTTACGAGCACCACTCAGCCGGATATACATAAACACTGAGGACTGCATAGACACATAACCATGGCAACAACAACACGTGAGCCGGAACCACTATTTTTGACACACGCATGCGCCCCGCTCATCGGTTTACCTTCTGCACATGCGCGGCGAACACACACTAGCGAGAACACAGCTGCTCCTCGTCTGACGACCGGACACGGACCCCGCCCTAATTAAATCAACACGGGCAGTACTTAAGAAACGCGGGGTGATCCTCGTCTCCATTCCAGGTAGGAGGACGACGGGGGTAGGTGGTAAACGAGGCCACGCCGGAGCAAAACTGTGAGTAAAAATGCACTTATGAGTACTGAGGAAACTGGCTATTTACTTAAATACAGTGTACAAGACAGCTCAGACCAGTCTGGTATCTGTAGGAGTTGGATTGACTAGCAGTTGCCTGTCATTTATTCCCTTGTTCACAGCACTAGAAGGTGTGTACGCTCGTCCCCTAACCTATGGAGCATTATTCTCCGTGCCTTTAGGTGAGTTTTTGTAACATATTGTAGGTAGAATCGTAATGAAAGACCTATAGATTGTATGCCACATGAGTCTGTGGACATCGGGTTCAACCTCTACCACGGTGAGTGCCCGCACATATGGGCGACTCCGGTCGGCTACGGGCTGCCTCCCAGGCCCCCCCCCCCCCTTTTTTTCTGGCTCAGGCACCTGTAAGCTTACCGTTGAGACCCCATCACGCCACCACCTGTGAGGGGAGGTGATATCTCTTTGTATATACCTTGATATTGCACTCGTTTTTTGAATTTCTTGAACAGGTGAACATTCTTTAATAGGCAGGATGTTCTCCTTTCTTTTTGTTTCCTCATTTACCTAGGCTGTCTATCCTGGTGCGACCTGACTCTCACATAGAGAGCAGTGCTACTTCGGAGTGCACGCCCGGATAGTATACTGAGGGTAGTATCCCTTAGGGCACATCCACTTTTCACTCTTTTTTGGTCCTGAGGAAGCGCCAGGGATCCTTTTTGGACCATTGGGGCGCGAAACATGTCGACCGCTTGACCACACACTAGTTACCTATTGGTACATTACTTTCTATAAGGTAACACCCAACCTACGGGTCTTTTATTATGTCAAGGGTGCTATTCACATTAAACTTTATCCCAGTAACCCTTAGACATTTTTAGGATACCACTTCACTAACACACTCCATCACCACATATCTTTTTATTAGGACCCAAACCACATACCCGCATGCACCAAACGGCGTTTTCTCTAAAAGATCTCCGCTAAAGTGACCCTTCGGGGGACCCGTAGGGCATTGCAGCGCCGGCCCGACGAGGAGCAAACGCCCAATGATGAAGCATGACATCCTTCGGGGTGTGTGAGGGCAACAAGAGAAACTAAGGAATGCCCCCACCCCCCCCCCCCCACTTAATCCTTAGGTAGTTGGGCCTAATATCAGCCTAGGTTTCTCGCTTCATTCATTTATATATCTCTCTCTGTCTCTCTAGGAACAGTGTCTCCATTTAAATACTATAGATATAATACGGAGCACAGACACTGGACCACAACTAGCTCCCGGTCCCCCCCCCCTCCTTCTTTATGTACAGACTGAACATAATCCGCCACCTCTTGGGGTGGGAGCCAAGCAGTGGAATTAGGGTGGATGATGTCAGAAGGCTCAAAATTGAGGACCCTAGGGGACGGTGTCGGTTCAGAATGTTTCTCCTTCCTTGCCTTTTTTGAAGGTCGAGGAGCCGCCTCTTGGTCAGTGGGAGGGTCCGAGGAGGTGTCCTGGTCATTATCGCGCTGAGAGATCTCAGTGAGCGTGGCCTCTCTGCTAGAAGTAGTGCATTCTTGCTCTGCCATTGATTTGGCCAATCTAGCAAAGTCTGTAGCATGCGGGTTGGGCCTTGCTTTACCCCCAGGCCTCGCACGAGGTCATGCAGAGGGGAAACAGCCTTGTTGCTTGGCATAAGTGCAGAGATAACGTTTGAGGGGTGCAATTACTCTCACCAGCGTCGTATTGACAGAATGCTGGACACCTGTGTCCAGTGCCTCAACGAGGTCTTGCTCTATAGACCCAGAGGGTTCCTCTTCATAATAATAGTAGTCCTTTTTCCTAATACTCAGCCATCTTAACACACAAGGTGTGGATTCAAGCCCAGGAGGACTGCCTGTATAATGACTCAAGGACAGGCAATTGTAAATATAATGTAGAAGAGGTCAAGGGGAGTGGTAGCCCCAGGCAAACTCAAAACAATCCTATTAAAGGATCAATCAAAAAGCAATTTCAGATGTGGAGGGAGGAAGAGCTTCCCTAATAACCACTCTAGGCAAAGCCTATGCGTTATTATGCAGCCCCACACTAATAATCTGCAAGTAGGGCGTCAGGGGAGCAAAAACGAGCCTTTTCCTGCTTATAATCCAAAGCACGAGGGTTTGAAGCACCAAAACGCTGCTTCGGCGTTCGTCTAATGCCCGGTAATAGCTAGAGGGCAAAGATGGCCGCCGCGCATGCGTGAAGGCGAGCGCTCGTCAGATATAGAAAGAGGACCGCGCGTCACTCAGACGCCTGTCCTCGCTCCCCGTAGCCTCCTGCTCCACAGAAGTACCGCTCGCAAGCTCCGATCGATATCGGAGAAAGGCTGTGCCGCGCCGAGGCTAAGACGACCAACTGAGCAATGAGAAAGGTGCCGCCGAAGCAGAGGTGAGCATCCAGCCACACACACAATGCAATGAATGATTATAACAACACCAGGCAAATGCACAGAATAAAGGATATACAATGCTAAAACACAGTCACTGAAATACAGAGATCATAGGTCAAGCAATATCCACAATACGCTCTAAACACTGAAATCAATAGTAAAGGGTGAGCACTTAACTGGCTGCGGAGCAGCAAAGAAAGAGGACACTATGGTTGTGCTGGGTCCTTATATACCATGATACTCTATGGTTGGTCACGTAATTTTTGTTACTGTATTTTCATTGGCTGCTGAGCTTCTGGAGTAAAGAAATGAGAAGCATAATCAGAGCCTCCGGTCCTGACATAGAATTCAGAATATCCTTCCTCTATGAGTTTATAGAAAGTGCCTGGCTAATCCGAAAGCAACAAGAGTTAAGAAATACCTACAAGTGACTAATCTCCAGCAGCAGTTCACTAAGAGACATTGGTGATACTATTACAAACACACTCCTAAAGCTGTACATTAGGTAACAGTCACAGTTTGGAGTAGTCAGCAAATTAAAGCAGCACCAGCTAGACCTCACATAGAGTAGTGTGCTCCAGAGACATCTTTTCAACAACACAATTCAAATAATACTAAATAGAATCAAGTTGTGTGTTCTTTTGGGAGACACAGGGAATAAAGCAGAAGAAATCTAAACCAGCACAAACACTGGCAAACAATTTATCACAGGGAGCAGAGTGATTGGAGAGAACGACAACAATGTATTCAGTTTTTATTCAGCTAAGGGCCAACTCCAGCGAAAGAACAAATTCTGAATAAAGACCTTAGAAGAGTATTTTGTGGTTTGGCAGACTCTATATATTGAGGCAAACTGGCATGTTTCTGCTGACAGAGGCCCTGCTGGCTCTGCTGGTAGAAAGAGCAGACTGTCAGCCCCACAGACATTGGGGCTCTCGGTCTAAGTACCTCAGACCATCAAATCTATGTAGGATGGACGTTTCGACATACTTCTTTTTCCTGTTATATTTCCTGCTTTGACTCTGCTTCGTTATTATCATTTCATCTTTTACCATCACAAGTAAACCTAGCTGTGAATAAATTCTTGCAATATGGGTACAACTGTGGTGAGTACAGAATTAGCAAATCAAGCAAACCTACTCAGACATAAATTGGAAGCCTGAGCCGACTCCTGTAAAACAGTAGAAAGAGCATATAAAAGCACAGAATAATCCATTAAAGTCCTAACTTAACACAACCAAAAAGAGAGACACCAAAATGATCACAGTGGTCATTACTTACTGTCTCCCGACACTAAGATCTGGAAAATAATTTGTAAGATTTGCAATATCCCGTACTCTGGACTATTTCCCGTGTCAGCAATGAGATTTGGATTTAAACACATTCAAAATCCCATAACCTAGGGTTACAACCAAACAGACACCAACTCAATGGAACGTGCCTCTATTTAGTGGCTACCATTCATGTGATAATCAAACGTGTGTAAACTCATAAGGTCCGTAAGGTCCAGACCTGACCAGTACCCAGCTGGGGTATTAGAAGCAGCATACAAACGAAAATACCATCAGTGTGATTTGCGGCTTCACATGGCCAGTTAACTTACATTGCACTGACATGACTATTGGAATGACCAAAAAAAAAGAAATCCGTAGAAGCATAGCAGCACTTTCAGACAATGCAAACTGGCCACCAACGTGGTGTCTTATTTTAAATCCACAAACACACATCAGAGCAATTTAACTAAGCAGCCTGCATTACCATCGACTATAATATCTTGCTGGAAAGACAACAAGCAGGTTGAAATCTCCAAACACATGCTTAAATGGATCTGGTCCGTTCTTTTCAGCCATAATCTGGAAGTTTGAAGAGTCAGTAGAATTGTCACCCTACAAGTTCTTTGGTGGATCCCCCAAGGTTCACGCACATGTTGCCTCTTCTTGAACATAAATAAACAACAAAGTGATTGAAGTAATGGTTGAATTATTCTCAGCCACTAGCAGATGCTGAGGGCAGCCTTACAGTCCATTAGTTTTAGAACATTCTGCCAATCTAAACAGATAGATCCGCCATATGCAAATCATCCAACCTTAACTGCTCCCCTCTGGACAGAAACACAGGCAACCCCAGAATGGTTTCGGCATACGCATCAACCCGCTGGCCCAACTCTTACACCAATGTCAGGTGAAGATCCAAGTGCAAGCCAACTATATTGACTTGGAACTGGAACATAAGTTTAAAAAAAACAACATCAGATCAATATAATAACTTACCTGGACCATGTATTATATTGGATGAAGGCTAAATTATTATTATTGAATGGATCCAAAATTGAGATCCTGGTGCTGGGAGGAACAGAAAGCCAAAGCCCACACTGCGAACGGCCCTTTGTCCTAATCATTCAAAGTAAAAAACCCAATAGTCATTTTTGAAGCTAAATTATCCTGCGTTTCCCAAGTTAATGCAATAGTCATGGGCATCAATCTGTAACTTTCCCATTTTCTGAGAATCCTCCTGCTCCTTCAAGAACATCAAGGATGGAGTTGGCAAGAGGCTTCGCCTTGGTAAAGGTCTCGAATAAAAGGCATTGCCATGATGCAAATACTCCAACATAAAGCTGCCAAACTGAGCCTAAATTTGAAGAGACACCACTCGAATAAGCAGGTTGTGAAAGTGAATAATCAGTTCACACAAGCCGCTCCCGCCCACTCCCAAGGCAGTCATTTAGCAGAGGCTCAGCTTCCTCAGCGGCTCTGTCTGAAGGGGGTGGGCGGGGCAGCATGCAGGTTGACTCCCGGCGTCATGCTGACTGACATGTCATTGTCAGACTCAGCAGGCCAGGGGGTGGCGCGGAGCATACAGCAGGCAGCAGTGCGCATTTTGGGTTTGGGTCGGAGAATTTTTCCGACCAGTCCAGCCATGAGCACTAGTGTTTGCTGTGGCTGGCGGCTGCGCATTAGGAGAGCGAGGGTTGATCAATGCCGCAGCCCTCGGTCTCCTAATGGGCGGCGAGTATCCCTGCTAAGCCAATCCTGGCGCTCCTGGAGCAGCATCTGTATTGGCTGAGAGGGGTTGCCACACTCATGCCAGCATCAGGATTGTTGTATAGTTGCCGCCAGCAGTCGACACTAGTACACAGCTCTGGGTCAGGACCGCAGCATGCATTAAGGCAGCAGGCAGCGCTGGGGCATAAAGATAAAGGCTGGTTCACATGGAGCCTTTGGGTCAAAAGAAAGTACTTGGATTCCCCACAAATTCCTTCATCGCCATGAGCCCGAGGGTCTCGACGCGGGTTTGGAGTTTCTGGCGGACCGGATTCCAAGGTGAGTGGGCATTTCTACATAAACGCTGTCAGCTGTGACCATTACGCGAACACCCTTGTCGGACAGGTAGCAGGGTGAGTCCAGGTGCTCCAGGCAGAGTGCGCGGGGATTGTGTATGGATAGGGCCAGAGCAGGAGCTGCAGACATTCACACAGTGCGTTGTGTGTTACAACAGCTTTGTGCTAGTACATTCCATGCATGCACTTCTATCTCCATACTCTCTCTCTCTTGTCTATTACACTCGTATAGGCACTCTTACGCCTCACCACTTTAAAATGTCACCAGCCACCACTGCTCCAGACCAGTGCATTGTATGTATACTAACATAAATTATCTTGGCATATGTAATGTCTCTATTAGTGCATTCTTTCCAAGTAAAGGGTGAGCTAATTTGCTAGCTCCGCATATGGTTCACAAATGGGGTGAAAATAATTCATATATATTGCAGTACGGCCTGTTAGGTACTATGTCAGTTCCTGGAGGAGCATATTTTACATTCTCTTTTTTCACCCTCTCGCTACCTTTGTGGAGCTAAAATATAACAACAGCCACAATGCATAAAAAATCCCAATTCAGCAAAAAAATATTCAACAGGTGCTCCTTTTAAAAAGTTGAGTTTCAGCCTGTATAGAGGTGATTCATGCATCAACATAATGTTCAGTTTTTACTCATTTCACTTCTCCCAATTATTCAGATAATTTTCAATACTATCCTTCATCCTCAGTCTTCAATTCTAGGGAAAGCAATTTTAAGATCTAATTTAATCCGCCATATATTTTCCTCCTAAGTATCAGTAGTGCATTCTAGTTTTGAGATTTTGCTTCAAGATCCAGTTTGCTTTATGCTGATGCACTTTTACGGCCGAAGTTTGCACTTTATTCACAATTTCTTTTCAAAATCCCCTAATTTTCTACTGAAAAGAGGCCAAATCCAAGGCATTGCTGCTTGTGGGTGCTGGCTGAGTAGCTCTCATAAGGTAGTCATTTGCAAGTAAATGAATGAGGGAGGCCGGCTTAACTTGAATTAACTTTAAAAACCAGAATCTTCATTTGTTTCTTTCCTGCTTCCCTCGTATTGTGAACAGCAATAGTTCCTTTTTAGGAATATCCAAAGTTGAAAGTATGATTTGCCACATGAAATAGTCGTAGAGCTGAGAGCTCTGCTTAGATTAAGACTCTCAGTGCAGCAATATCTATGAGTCAAAATTCTGTGATTTTCATTCTGGGAATTAGAAACGGGAAATTACTTAGTAAATACAGTATTTTGGGCACCCAAACTGAAGTTACGTGCACAAAATACATCGAGAATCAGACACTTCTGGATTTGTTCACAAGGATAGGCATGGTCTATTGAAAAGATTCTTTTTTTTGAGTGGGTGGGGGTTTATTTGCCACTTGTTAAATACAATAAACATAAGATCATACATGGCACAGAAAAGAAAATGTGCGAAACTTAAGAACATAAATAGCACAGAAAAGAAAGTGTACATGCCACCGTCATAAACATATTGACAGAGCCCATTCCAAAAAATTTCAGATGAATACAAACACTCAGTATGGATAACAGATAAATATTAATCCCTCTGAAGGCTGGACCAAACCCTCCCTAATTTAACCCTCGACCGTAATCCCCTAACTTTCGCTAATGCCAATTCCATTTCCTAAACCCCCCTCAATAATAGCCAAAAATCAGTAAT
Organism: Triturus cristatus; assembly: GCF_964204655.1. NCBI lineage: Eukaryota > Metazoa > Chordata > Amphibia > Caudata > Salamandridae > Triturus > Triturus cristatus. Next base: position 499,004,471 of record NC_140588.1, read on the forward strand.
CTTGGGACTAAGTATATCAATCCATGCCCTAGCAACACAACCGGGCAGAAATAATAATAAGTTATACTAAAGATTTCGATAGATTGCCTAGGACCGCTGTTGTCCCCAGTAAGATTTCTTTCTCGGTTAATTGGGTCTCCTTGCCAACTAACTTACTCAACTCTCGGGCAACCTCATACCAAAACATGGTTAACCTTGAACACGTAACAAACATATGTCGGAGATCCGCGGCATATTCGTTACACTTAGGGCAGTATGACTTCAAAGAAGCATGGGACATAGCCCATTTGGAAATAACCTTTGGGGTATAGTACAGCATAAACATAATACGATGTTGTTGCAACTTTAAATTAATTGATGTTACTGCAGAATTGATTAAAACCATTGATTCGGGGAGGAGCCAAGATGGCGACCGGAGCAGTCGCTTGAGCGCCCGGCTCCGTCGGCCCTTGGCCTCGGACTATCATCCTGATTCCTATCCTTGCCGATTTTCGAGGTGCAACGCGTGCGACGACGCGCTGACCGCGCCGCCGCTTTCCCGAAGTCTTAGCCCGCCCGGATGCCGGAGTTTTTGGTGCCTTTGTTCCCCGCCCTGGACCCTTGCTCTACTGTGGCCTCGGCCGACCCCCTGGAATCGTTGCAGTCACCGGACCCGCTGGTGCAAATCTGAGCCCGAGGTCCCGATCCCGCCTCACGCCACGCACGGTCGCCAGAAGAGCCGGGAGAGAGACGCCCGGACACCTCCTGTACCCTGCATCTGATGGGCTGGAGCCAGAGGGTAAGCCCCGGTGTGGCGGGTCTCCTACCCCGCTCTGTGGATCACGCTGTAGAAGGCTGCAGACCCCCTTCTTCTATGGTCTAGTCGGCTGCAAAGAGAGCCTGAGGGAGGGGAAGAGACTGCTGGCTTTCACCTGTTGCGGCGCAGACCTGTTGGGAATTGCCTCCTTGTCACGATCCCCCCCCTGGCCACGGTACCGTTCAACGGTAAAACATGGCGCTGATTGCCTGCTCGCTGCGGGGGGGTGATGCTCCGGTCTCGCCCGCTGCCCGCTTCGCCCTCCCTCTACCAGACTCCAGCTCCCCAGTGCCGTCCCGGATTGCTGCCGTTGGGGGGGCGCAGCTTCCGCTGACATACGGCTCCGTTCTGGCTGCCCTGCGGGACTTTCGTCTGCAATTGTGTGTCGGCTTGCAAACGCTGAGTGAGCGGTTCGACTCTACACTGTCTGCTGCGGGCCGTGAGCGCCCCGTTTGTGATCAACAAGACGTGAGTCTGCCAGTGCTGTGGTCCTCCTGCGGGGAAGCAACGACTGGATATAACGGTGCTACACTGGTGTCTGCATTTGGCTTTCCCGGCGCTCAGGATCAATCGCTCTCCTGCTCAATGGCAGATACTTTGTTTCCCCGGTCATTGCCGCCTGCTTTGTTGTTGCCTGCCTCACCGTGCCTGCAGGAGTTTCCAGCTGAACTACACCTGGCGACCTCGAGGAACTGTTCACGGTGGCCTACGACTCCTTTTATGTGGAACTCATGTACTTTACAAGCCAGGTCTGGATTTTATATGGTGTGCAAGGGGACCTCAATAGATGATCGGCGGCCATTTTGTGACTCTACTTCTCCATCTTCTCCCAAGTGGCCATATTGTCTTTGTCTGTTCGGGATGCGGGGCATTCACGAGGGGGCGGGTCTAATCGTACGCCCGCGATCGGGCCAGGGCTAGATTACTTTCTATCATCATGGCTTCACGGCCGGGCTGGACTGGGACTGGAATAGTCTACTTATGTTGCGCGCACTCGTCGCGATCTGTCTGCCTTCATTTCCGTGGTGTTACATGCTATCTTCCCACGACCGCCTTTGGGTGTAGTGGGGTTTCAGTGTGTGGAGGCTTGGTTGGCCGGTGGTGTCGGGCGCTCCTGAGGATACGTGGGCTCCTCCCCGCCTCCTTTCTTCTTTCTTCTCTTAGTTTCTTTACTCTATTCCTACTTTCTCTCTCGTCTATATTTCGGGTTCATTGGGCGACAGGCACTATGCTGGGGGGGGGTAGGCCATAGCCTCCGCATTGGTGTAGGGTGGGGGGGTAATTTACTGTTTCTTTTTTAGTTCTATGGGCCTCTTTCTTTCATGTCTCTGCGCTATACTTGTTTCGATTCGGGGTCCGGGTGTGGGGTGGATTGAGTGGGGGCGGCTTTTAGGGGGTGCGTATTTACTACTGTGATGATCCTGTTATCTAATTGCATCGCCTTACTGTATGATATTTTCTATGGCTGTTTTAATGATGCTGCTGCTCTCCAGTGTATGAAGCCGACTTGCGGACTCGAATCTTCTTGTTTCTATCCTTTACTGACTTTTTTCCCGATAAAATTTTTTTTTTTTTTTTGAAAACCTTAAAATTAACCTTCACTTCTCCTTCCCCCGGTGTCAAGGCTCCCTCCAGTGTATGAATCCTGAATCGTTGCTAATCTTGACCTTGACGCACAGGGGATGTATTGTTTGTCTCTGTGCTCAACCGTATTGTGGCCGGCCTGATGGTTGTAGGCCCGTATTTGTTCTTTTACTATGCACAAATAAAGGTTTTTAAAAAAAAAAAAAAAAAAAAAAAAAAAACATTGATTCGACAACCTCCTCTTTAGTGATATCAATTTCAAAAGTGCGGTTCAGTTTAGCTGTAATCTGTATACCATCATCTTCCAATTCAAATATGAAACTCTGCTAGACTTTACCTATAAAACCCTGCCTTGACGTCTTGAAAATAACCTGTAGTACATCAGATGTGTAGGGTAAGGCTAAAGGCCCTCCCCTTGAATAAAAAAGTCCCTAACTTGCAAGTATTTAAAAAATGAATTATGGGCTACCCCAAATACATCTTTTAATGAAGAAAATGACCTGAAGCCGTATTCGTCATAAAGCTGCCCTAGCAGTGTTATACAACACCGTTGCCACATTCTCCCCATAGAGTCAGAAAAAATACTAGGAAGCCTCGTATTAGTCTATTGAAAACCTTATATATTTAAAAAATGTTCAGCACCAAATTTCTTATTGAATATTTCAAGCTTTTCTTGTGAAAGATTACATCCTTGTTGATCACTAGTAGTAACTAGGAAACATTAGTATATGAATTATAAAGAAAACACAATAGTATCATGTATAAGCGTTTGCCAGTTCCAAAAGTAACATACAGAAGGTCATTGATTAGAAGGAATATTTTAAGTTGCTAAATACTAAAGCTCAGAACAACAATGCATTGGTCCCATCATAATCCAAGAGTTTTAGAGACACACAAACTGTACAACATGAGATGAAGCACAAAAGTTATTTAACCTGCAATTTTAAGAATAAAGTAAACTAAGGGATTATACTTACGAAACAAATTTTCCAACATGCACCTGTAGCACAGGATCTCTCAACTGCACTTCAAGGAGTAAATCTTCAGCTTGCATTTCATTACCAGCCTGTACAGGGTGGGGCGCAAAGATTCTAAGAAAGCCCATGTAGCTGCCTACAATTATTTTATCTGTTGTGGAAAAAAAACAATCAGTTACATGGACATCTTGATGACAAACAACGTAATGACTGTAGCCACAAACCAAAGTCTTTCAATGTAACTCAACTCTGTGTGTTTTAATTAAGATGTGATATCTAAAGTAGGCATTACAGCTGGAGAGACAAATAGGAAGGAGAGAAATACCGTTCATGTCAACAACATATCAAAAACGTGATCCTTTCACTAGTGAGGAACACTGCTAAAATAAAAGGATTTACAGCAGAGCAGGGGACGTTAAAATTATGTCAAGATAATCAAAAGCTTAAGTCAGATAGTACACATCCATGCTTACGGTCAACACTGGTTTGGAGAGCAACTGAATACAGATATTTTTTACATGTTGAAGTACTAAGTTAAAGAAGCCATCCTTATTTGTTTTCTTATGACCAATCCATATGACACAGTATAAGTTCAGGGTCCAGCATGGAACCTGGGAAAGTCTCTTTAAAAAAATCACATCGTTCTGTTAACTTTCCTACCAACTAATTTAAAACTAACACCATTGAATGGCATTTAATTCAATGTGAATTTAAATTGCCATTCTGTATTAGAAATTGTATACAATTTTAAAGAAAATTATTATAGCAAGAACGTGATTTCATTGTGGTGCAATGAATTCAAAGTGGGAGTTTAAGCATGGCACCATACGCTGAATACATATCTTGTTAACTTGCTGTTTGGTATCATGTATAACGCCTTGATCTAATCCCTAGTGTTTGAAAATCTTCTAAAATCAAGATATGACGTTCATATTAAAAAAACTACTTTTATGAATATCTTTATCTTATAGCATAACTGGTTTTCAAAATCCACATCTGAATCTTTCCAAATGTTGATATATTATTTCCCTAGACTCCCAATGTTACTACTAGTCTATTACATATGCTTAGCTGATGTGGGAACTGGAAAATACATATTAACTTTGGAACTTAATAATGACCCTTTCTTTTCCAACACTTCCTCTAATGATTCTTTGTTGAGTAGTCAAAAAGGCTGAGCTAGTGCGCTATCTTGATATTTAAGTAACGATTTTCAGATCATATATTTTTGAAACTACATGAGCATACAGTACAAGATGGTCACTTCTTTCTAGACCTTATCACCGTAACAGATCTCCTTAACCTATAAACAATGGAAATGCTGGCCTGTATAGAATTTGAACATCTGGGGTTCCTAAACCTTTTGGTTTGGACTCAACAGCAAGCAGCTGAAATAGCCCTCTGTAAGAATTAGTTATGCTATTATTGATCTGCTTGAAACTATTTATTTTATGGGTTGGGTGCAAGGCTTTCTGAGTACCCTAATTATTTGTTCTTTAGTTACAATGCAAAAGAGATGTTGCTGTAGGGGATGTAAATGTCCTCTGCATGGTTCTGGTGTGCCGTGTCTGACTTTAGTTATTGTAAATTCATTCTTGTCATTTTTGTCCAATAAACCTATAAAATGATAATTTTGCTGGCTCTTGGAGGATTCTCTCAGTTTACGAAAGGTGTGCTCTGAGGTCTAAGAGCCACCCAAAATGCACCCATCTTCCACAGAGTGGCCACTGCCAAACTTGTATTTGTGGTGCTCGCAGTAAGATACTTAGTGAAAGGACAGGCTTTTTTGGCTGTTTGCTTCAGGGAGAGTTGCCTGCTGGCCCCTAGTCTAAAAAGCTGCCCCTCTCCCTTAACTATGGCCTTTTGCTTCAATTTGTGTACTGTATGGGAGATGTATGGACATATCTGTGTAGGAGATGATTTAGTTTGAGCACCGTGAAAAGGGCTTTGACTGGACAGACTTTGATTCCTCAAGTGTAAGGAAACTAACAGAAACTGATGGATGACGTTGTGTGAGGCTCCTCAGGTCTCTGTTGACCAGGAGGTGTGCCTTTGCCTCTTAACCGTTTTAAAGGGATACAGTGCTCTGGTGAGTTAAGAGTGGAAGGCTTTCATCCTTTGTAATTCCCACAATGCCTCTGCCAGAGTCCTCCTCCTCTTTCTTCCTTGATTTCATCTCCGTGAGATGTGGCCTGCAGGCTGTGCTGGATGGAACCAGTCTATGGGAAGCTCCTGTTGTCCGTGGCCCAGACACCCGCTGGTTATGAAGTGTCCATGCATCCTGTGACTGAGGGACCTCTTCCCTAAAGATTTAAACATTGTAGAAGAGATGACTGGGCAGCTCTGAATGTAAACACAGGTCATCTTTACCTGTATGTTGTTCCAGGATTTCTCTACTTTCTAAGGCAGTGCTGCACATTGAAGTAGCAGAGATGTGTGTTACAGGGATACCCTTAGCTAGCAGCTACCTTCTTTGCCAACCTTGGGATAAGTTTAGGACCAGTAACTGGAGAAGAGCTGCGGGTATCTGTCTTGTGGGAGGAAGACTTGCCTTTAAGAGAATAAGATGTTACAGTGTGTCTTTTTGGGAGAAGTTATTACTTGCCAGGAAGTTCAAAGCAAGGCTGTTGCATGAAGATGCTGTGGCACTGTGCCATCTCCTAAGAATGAGCTGTCCTCAGTTGCTTCAGGAAACACCATCTGTCTGCATTGCCTGTGGTCAAGGAAAGAGCTGTCATCCCCTACTGTTTGTTAATCAACCTACTTTCGCCCTAGCCAGTCCACTGTGCAGGATAGTGACTGTGCAGCAAGTGTGTTCTCCCAATTGTCTCCGGCAGATTTCCAGATTGCGTTGGCTCCAGTTCCTGGCATAGAGATTTGGAGCAGTATCTGGGAGATCGTATTCAAGAAGTTCGTGAAATCCACATGTGAAAACCTGATCCATTGTCTCTGGCTTTGCCTTTGCTAGGGAAGTCCACTTGCATTCCCTGACATTATAAAATTCCTACAACAACGGGATTTCACAGGTGATAGCGTCTTCTAGGCTGCAGAACCATCTGCTGGCTACCTCTTATTAGCCTATGGACTAGTGGACTATGCGGACTATTAGTGCCAACTGGCAAAGGACCCTTTAACTGGCCAATGCAATTTGCTATGCTGTAGGGCAGTTTGTGGGCATTGCTCTGGGCATGAGCAGCTTCATTAGTAGTTTATTGAAACCTCATAACAATTCCTACAACAGCACCTGAGATTCGATTCTGTGCTGTGCAAACAAACAGATGCATTCTACTTTTAAAAGTAACAAGTGAACAGTAATACCTTTGAAGAAGTATCTTTGCAAGACTGTGAAACCATCTATTGCTTGTGTTGACTCAAGTTCTGTAATGTCGAGGAGGATTGCGACTTATTCCTCATTGAACACAGCGACCACCAATCCCCTGGTTTAGGATCCATGCTTGAAGTCATGACAGGTGATCACAAGCTTCTCCATAGGTTAACAATGGCCCCAGATGTCAATGTTAACTAGCAAGTAAGCGCTGTCAGAATGTTTACGGTCAGATCTCTGGCTGAGAAGGAGCAAAAGCGTTGTGGGTTCCTTTGCTGATCCTCATGTACAGTATTGATTTGTATGTGTTTTAAAGTAGCACTTCCCAAACGTGTTTGAACCACAACCCAGACAGCACATTTTCCATTGAAATGGGCACTAAAATTGCACAAATGCACAGTTTTACTGATAAAACTACATAGCACACAAATGATAATGTGTGAACACTGGGTTTCAGTGCATCATTTGTGCATCACTAAGTAAAGAGTCTTGATTTGTTTTGATCCTATTAAAATCTTTCTTTACATCACACTTAGAATTTCTGTTTTCATAACTGCTGAAGGTATACAGTTCATTTAATGATTCTGACAATTATGTTGTGGGCTATAAAACTATTTCAGCCTTTTCTTTCACACTCTTTGTACCCCAGCAAGATTGTCAAATAAATCACTTTCATTTTTTTTTCTGGCATAAACATCAAACCCCATGTTTAAAAAATAAGCAACAATTTATCTGAAGACATTGCCTGACATTTGACCTCTGTCTTTGCAGCACAGCAAACGTGACAAGATAAATACAGAATTTAAAGGCACCTTTATTTATTGCTTGGACTCTCGCGACCCATCAATATAGGCATGCGACCCACCACTGGGTCACGAGCCACAGTTTGGGAAGCACTGCATTAAAGTATTTTCCTTTCTTTATAGGGTAAACTACTCACTGTACATAGTTTTCAACTGGTATTGTTTTGTTTCACTGTGTTCTGAGTATCTAAATTTCATTACGTACTTTAGCAAGCCTTGCACTGCTTTGCCACATGATCGGTAGGACTCAAGTGCTAAAGGTGCCATGTCAATGCATATGCACTGGGTAAGACTTTGTCGTTTTTTTTTATTAAGATGAGAATAATGAGATCATGTCACAAGTTAGCACTACACCTGTGGAAAATCAACCAATCCCATAGTATTATTTTTGTTGTATGATATCACTTAACCTGTCGATATCTAGCAGTCCACACAGGACGCCACCTTCAGCAATGGCGGCCGCTTCTTGCATTTGCAACGTGCCATGCGCGCTTTCACTTTAAGAATGGCTGATGCACCACACTCGCGAGACAAGCGGCTTCAGAAATCGCGGCGCTTGTAATGTTGGTAATGTATTTAGTTGAACTTCATTTATTTCACAGCTTCTTGTTTTTGAAGCTTGCAGGTATGGCAGCTTGGAGCCACGACAGCAAAGCACTTCCCCTATCATAATGGATTATTTATTTTTTATTTTGTGTGTGCGGTGGCTTTTCATCGGACCCGTCCGAGCTGAATTAGGTAAATAGTGAATGACACAGAAGTGCTTTAGAGCCACCAGTTTTAGGCCTCGCCTAGGCAGCACTTGCGCTGACTCTTTGAGACATGCTGTATTCAGGATATGGGCATTAAGCTTTGCCCATGTTCCGCCCATCTTTACAATTGACTTCTCTTCCTGTCCTTTGTAAATGATGGCTTTTGATTCGTGAATAGGCTTATTACTCCCTCCTTAGTACCTTTGTGTCTTCTGTTACCTCCCATAAGGACAGTCTCTCTTACATGTGTCCTTACACTCTAGCTTTCATTAGAAGTTAGGGAGCACTATTTATTCTTGCTGAAGCAGGCACAACAGAGCGCATAGCAATGGTGCTGCTCTTGCATGTATTTGCAGCGCCCCATGCTTTCAGTTTAACAATTGCTGCCCAACACAGCACTCACAGGATGCCACCTTCAGCAACGGTGGCCGCTTATTGCATTTGCGGCGCGCCATGCACGCTTTCACTTTAAGAATGGCTGACACACCACACTCGCGGGACAACCGGCTTCAGCAATGGTGGCCGTTTGTGATGTTGGTAATGTATTTAGTTGTACTTCACTTACTTCATAGCTTCTTGTTGTTGATGCTTGGAGCCACGACAGCATACCACTTCCCCCACCTTAATGGATTATTTATTTTTTATTTTGTGAGTGCATTTGCTTTTCATCGGACTCGAGGTGACACACGCTCCCACTTGCTCCACTGTAATGGATTCTCTTTTTGCTATAGTCGAGCTGCTCCTGACCCAGTCAAGCTCTTTTGTTTGCGGCCGTACTGGGTGCCGCACCACAGGTTTCCGGCTGCCTCTTCCTCGCGGTGGATAAAGTTTAAGAGCAGGGCTCTATGCTTCCCTGCACAAAGTAAGCAGAATAGTTTTATCTGACTGCTGTTGCACAGCATCACTCTCCTGCTCGGACATGAATACAGAGGGACTGGAGGCTGCCAGACTGTTGAGTTAGAGCTGAGGCGAGGGTAGTGGCAGTAGCTCTTTTTCTCTTTCCTTTCCTCCCCCCAAATACATAAATGTTACCATTCTCCGAGCTTTTAAAGAATGCATGGGTCAAGTGCAGTGTTTTCTTTGTTTCAAGCCCCGGTCTTACTTTTCCCGTTTGCTTTCTGTGACGTCCGTCGGTTCTCCAGCCTACAGTGCATGCATTATTATGTCCCCTTTTATTTTTTTAATAATAAAACAACAATCATTACTGAGTTTGTTTATTTAAAATAAGCTCCCGTGGGATGAACGTGTTGTGTTATAAAATTATGAACATAAAAGAAAGACCCAAAGCTTATCATTGTTTGCCCGCCTGCTCCTATGTACCTCAGAGACAGCATCCAGCAGCGCACTATGCGCTATACACAAAACCGCCTTCAACACCAACTCCTCCTCCACTGCCTCTTATTTCAGAGAACCAGGGCTCGTCTGTCGAGGGCACAGACCTGGAGTCTTTGTGAAAGGCATGAACTCATCTTATTTGTATTATTCTGACCTTCCAGCGTTTGGCCACAGATGCTGAACCACTATGGCAGTGTTTTATCCAACCAAAGTTAGTAGCTGGAAGTACACTAAACCATGTCTCCTACTCCAGGCTGCGTGTTTATATCGCCCTGCTGCTGACTCTGAGGGTTGCACTGTGGCTTGTTTGGTTCAGAGGGGATGGTAGAGGGGGCATGAGAGACTTGCCATAAAGCTTGCATCTGCTGCTGAATGGCATATCTCAGTCGCACAAGTGCTATCTTGCAGATAGTATTCAGAAACGAAAAAAGGTTGCACCAGGACAAGGGGTGTTATGTGACGACCCGTTGGTAAATCAAATTTAATATGAAATTAAGTGTTCCTTTAACAATGAGGTTGGAAACTCTTATCTTCTTTTTATCACTCCAAAATTTTATTCGAAGGCATAAGTGATCATAGTGAAGTAAATTTCTGTGAGGCCAAGCCAACAGGTGTTTCGCCCCCAGGGGCCCGCAAGCCGTGGCTTTCTCAAGGCTGTAAAGGGCAACCATCACATCAACGGAAACAAGAAATAGAATTATAAAAGAGCAAGAACATTGCAAAAAAGGTGCCACATAAAGTATGCACAGTATATACAATAATAACAGGAGAAGGTAAAACCAAGGTACAGACATTATGTGGGTTAGGTACAAATCAGGAGTAAAATAAAAAATGAAAAGAATGTAAATAAAGGTCAGAGGGGCATTAAACAAAGAATGAAAAAAAGGAGATGTTTGAATGCAACATAATACATTAGTTGTCATCATCAGTATCAAATCATCAAAGGACCAACAATGGATTAACATTCATAAGAATTTCCCATTCATAAACAGCAGAAATTGTGGATTACAAAACCAGCATGCGTGAGGCAGGACATGAGTTTCCAACAAGAGAAAAGCTGCCAGTGACCAACCTTCGATTAAAATATCAAAACCATTGATTAACGCATCGTAATCATCAATAGAAGCATCAACAGAAAAAATTATCACCAAAGAAACATCAGGGATTTAATGGGTAAGGGGTTTCCCATTTCCATGGACAAGAGGTACTTAAACTACCCTCATTGTTAAAGAGGCGGGGCAAATACTCGGACCATTACCCTTCCTCGCCTTTACAGATAGTATTCAGAGAAGGCTCCTCTGCAGCAGACTGCGCTCAAAAGACTTTACTTTGCCTCTTCTCCATATCCTAAGAGCTCACTGTGCTGGACCCTTTCTTTCCTCATTGAGGTGAATGTATGGGTGTTGTTGTATGATAAAGCACAGCGTCTTGGCTCTAGTTTAGCCTTTGCAGTCTACCAGACATCTCCACTACGTACTGTGTCCAGGTAGCAGTGGTCTTTCCAGTCTGTTTGTTTTACCTTCTTGCCATCACAGTGAGATCTTACTAGGGCTGAAGGTGCTGTGTTTTTTGGCCAGCAGGGTGGCTCAGCGAGTTGAACTGACAAATGCAGTAATTTGCCAGTGACTAAGGATGAATACGTATAGTACTTTAGCTCTTTACACATCCCTAAATTGCCAAGCCTGTTGCTACTTGTTGTAACACATACCTGTTAGCAGGTATCTCAGTGCGGTGCTTTCACAACTTTTAATAGATTCCCTCCAATCTTCATCACTTGCAGCTTCGCCTACAATTTTTCCAGCTGCTCACATTGAAACTAAGACATTCCAAGTTCGATCGAACGAGCACTTTCATCTGTGTTCTGCAGTTAGTGATGATGTGCTCAACCTTTGTATTTGGTTCAAGAGGTTATTTTCTATTCTATGTTTCTGTTCATTAAGAATCTCTTCTAAATATTTTTGGGAATGTCTGTCTACAGGGAGACGTTTTTTGGAATTGTAGTTGGGAAAACTGGGGAATCTGGTTGAGTTCTCACCTTCTACACATAGGTGTTTAAAACTCCAGCATGTAAATTGTTTTTGGCCAAGATTATAGGAGTGGTTGAACGTTTCATGAGTGGTCTGAGGTAACGTGGCAGGTATGCATGTCTCTCCTTACATGTGCTGCGTATGCCCCCGTCTGCCTGCGCTGGGGTATAAGTGTGAACTGGTGCATGTGTCTGGATACATATATACCTTTTGCTTGTCTCAATGAATGCCTGTACCTGTGTTTTTTCTATATAAAGGTATTCTTGTAGCATGAACCTAGCATGGAATCACAGGTGTGCTGAACATTGGTTGGGGACCCGCACAATGAAACTACTGCAAATAACCTTGCACGTATTTTTGCTGGCTGAACGCTTGGGTGCCTGTGTGCGCATATGATCGTATATGTAAGCATAACAAACTTTTGCTCTGTATGTGTGTACCACTGACCCTTTGTGTACATATATTACACAAAACCATACTCTGCATTTGTGAGCGTTTTTGTGGCTCTTCAAATGAACTCTTCTCCTCTTCTTTCACTATCTTATACATACACAACTGCAGCCTCTTCATACATCTATAACATTATCTTCTTTTTTAGCTCTCTTTCTCACACACTATTTATACTATTTTGTCGGGAAACATCCTAAACAACAAAGTTTAAATCACGACTTACCTGAACAACGAAGCCCGAACAACGAGGAATCCCGAACAACGAATTCCTAAATCACGACACTCCTAAACCACGACTCGGACTGCTGTCCCCACTTAGTGAGGCAACACTATGGCACGTTATTCTTATTGCTTCGTTTAAATTAGGGAGGCAAACCTATGCTTGGCATCTCTCTGGAAAACGTTTTTACGTTATTCTTCTTCGCCCTCCACCCCTTTTTAGGTCTCGCTGAGACAGCGAAAGCTGTCTCTTTGAGACATTTTGTAAGTGGGCTTTCAAAAGTGCTACCCACATGGTTTTGCTGGCCTAGGGCTTGAGTGCACAATGGCGTGCACATGCACAGCTGCTCCTCTGCTCCTTGCATTCCCCCCTCCCTTCTCAACCAGCCCTTTGATGCTCTGCTCGATTACTTTCACTTTAGCCGCTTTGACCCTTGCATTCCCCCCTCCCTTCTCACCCAGCCCTTTGATGTTCTGCTCGATTACTTTCACTTTCGCCGCAGCAATGCCTCTAGCTATGGGACGACAAACATCTGTCATACGGCACCAGAAAACCCCATGTGTGATCGTGTGCGTTACAAATACATCTTACGTCTCATCGCCATTGTCAGTCACTCATAGCGCTAGGAAACCTCAGACGTGGTTAGAAAGAGCTGCATGAAGAAAATGTACTGTTTCTTAGGCCTCTCAGAGGCGTGTACAATCCTTATGAGGACTCGCGCACTCTGATGCGCGCACTGCATTTAAAGATTGATTACAGCGCACCTGTGCTTCTTGGCACTTCCAAACGAGGCAGAAGCAGTCTTGTATAGAACACACACAGCACCCACCCCCCCCAGCGGGCACGGAAACACACAACCCACGCCTTCACAGTTCTGCACAGGACACGGCAGACAGAGTGGACACCCAGCCAGGGGCGTAGCTTCCATGAGTGCAGGAGGTGCAGTTACACCGGGCCCCAGACACCTGAGGGGCCACTGATTCTTGAAGGTTCCTGTATTTAAAAAAAGTTCAAACAACAGCCAACTGGCTCATTTCCTGCCTTGCACTAGGACCCACGACGCACTGACCACGCCACAGCATCCAGGAGGCCCTTTGCCTGCCTTGCACTAGAACCCACGATGCACTGACCACACCACAGCGTCCAGCTGCACACACTGTGAAGTCACAGAAACCAACCTCTCCTACGTCTCTTTCCTGCACCCATCTTTTTCTCTCTCCCTTCCGCTCTCTCTCTCTCTCTCTGTCCCTCCCTTTCTCTGTCTCTCTCTCCTTTTCTTTGTTCTATTCTCCTTTTCGTGTTTTCTTTCTCTTCCATTTTTCTCATTCTCCCTCTACCTTCTGAGTCTGTTTACGTTATAATTCCTTTCTGAGTCTGTTTACGTTATAATTCCTTTCTTTATCTTTCCTCTTACCTCCCGTTTTCTCTCTTACCTCCTGTTTACTCTCTTCCGATTCTCTTGCAGGCTCTCTCCCCACGCTCTTTCTCCCTCTCCTGCTCCGTCCCACCTTACCTGTACCCTCTCCTCTTCATGCCATCTGTCTCTCGACCCTTTCTTGCGTTCTTTCCTTTTTTTTCTCCCCTTCCTTGATTTTTCTCTTCCTCTCCCACTGTTCTCTTGGTCTTTCTTTCTCCTACCTCTTCCTTTATATGTGCTTCTCCATATTCCTTTCTTTCCCTGTCCAGTGGGTTGCAGTGTGGCCCAAGTAATTACCGGAGGCTGAGATTAATTCCAGCATTTTATTCTGTTTTTTTAGTTCACTGCACATCAGCATCACAGCTTCCTCGTCTTGTACACCTACAGCATAGGTGTTTTCTGCTTTGCACCGCTGTCTCTCCTCTCGCACAGCTGCCCCTCCTCCTGCACATCTCTCGCACAGCTGCCTCTCCTCCCACATCTGTAGCACAGCTGCCCCCTCTCGCACATCTCTAGCACAGCTGCCTCCCACACAGCTGCCTCTCCTCTCCGACATCTCTAGCACAGCTATCTCTCCTCCCGCACATCTCTAGCACAGCTGCCTCCTCCCATATCTCTAGCACAGCTATCTCTCCTCCCGCACATCTCTAGCACAGCTGCCTCTCCTCCCATATCTCTAGCACAGCTGCCTCTCTTCTCACACATCTCTAGCACAGCTGCCTCTCTTCTCGCACATCTCTAGCACAGCTGCCTCTCTTCTCGCACATCTCTAGGTCAATAGGTCTCGCCTTTGGGACCATATAAGTGTTTAGCCATGCAAGACTTGATGTTGTTGCACCAAGGATATTGTGCTGGATAACTAAACACTTATAAGGTCCCAAAGGCAAGACCTATTGGCTATGCCAATGCTTGTTGACCCTTGGAAACGGGAGTGCCTGGTCCTGTAATATTGTGTGGCACATCACTCTTCTCCGCCCCCCCCCCCCCCACCCCTCTTTGACCCTTGGAAACTGCAGTTCCGCCAGCTGGCTGGCAACCAACAAGGCTTGCTAACATTGCGTTCGGTTTGTGTGGCAGTTACTCCTCTCCGCCCCCTACCCATTTCCTTGCTGGCGGATTCTAAGGAGCGTGGGGAAGCAGACAGCTTTCATCCTGCTTGGTGGCATATCGAGGGAACAGTATTTTTGGGAATGCTCTCAGGCTTTCGATATATTAGTCTTTATTATAATTTATTGTGTTAGGCCCGTAGATGCCTAACACGGCTTTGTTATTCAAAGATGCGATCTTGATCTGTGAAAAATTGAGATTGGCCGTTTTTTAAATGTTTTAATTAAGTCTAATCATAAAACAAACGAAAAAACAATAAACAATCCATTTTGAAAAAAAAAATATTTTCGGAAAGAACTTGCTTTTTTACTATATTTTAAAATAGCGCATTTTGTGTAAATTTAATTTAGTTAGCATTCTAGTCAAAATCAAAAAAAAGATGATGGATTTATATTTTATGGATTTTTAACGTACATAGGTGTCATTTTGTAAGTTCGTCAGTATATGTCAAAACCATTTTTAAGATTGAAAATTTAAAGATTAAATACATAAAAGATTTTAAATAAAAAGACATGTTTAATATATTTACATTTTTGTACCGTGTTTCAAACATGTGTTTAAGAGAACGTAGTGGTAGATTCGGGTAATATGGAAATTGATTATTTTTTGTGGTTTAGTAAGTCGTTGTAAAGAACGTAGTTGTTTAGCTTTGGTAATGGTTTAGCCTTCGTGGTTAAGGCATTCGTTGTAAAAGTGGTAGTGGTTTAATCATACATCCTATTTTGTCTACGACCCCTGACCCTGCTTGCAGACCAGGTCACTCCCCTCCTGCCGCACAGCTCCACCTGTGAGCCTCTGCCTCCACCCCCTCGCTGCTGCTCTGAGCAGGAGTTCGAGCCTGCTGTGCCCCCTGTGCGTTGCCGTTGTCAGCTGTGCCTCGTAGCTAAGTATTTGTTCTGTGCCACTTAGTCTATTACTGTTTGCTCCTCCTTCCCTCCCCGCCTTAAATGGCGCGCCAGAGGCAAGCCCGCCTGTCCCCGTCCGTGCCTGGACCGCGCCCAGCGCCAGAACCCCTGGCCCCCGCAATCGCCAAGACACCAGACTCCAGTACAACGCCAGCACCCTCCACGCACTCAACGCCGGCCGAGACCACAGCTGCTTCCAGGTCGCCCCGAAACGCACCCACAGACCTTTCTCTTGCCGCACCTGCAGCTTCACCTGCGACAGAGCCACCAAACCACCAAGGACCAGACACAACAACCTCCGCTGCATACTCCTCAACACCTGCTCTGCACGCAAACATGCCGTCGAGCTATGGGACCTACTCGACACCTCCGCCCCAGGCGTCGCCTTCCTGACCGAGACCTGGTGGAACGACGCCTCGGCCCCCGACATCGCCATTGCCATCCCGGACAGCAAGAAGATCGACCGCAGAGACCGCACCAACGGAACTGGAGGAGGAATAACCATTGTCCACAAGTTCACTCTCAAGGTCTCCACCCATACAGACGACACCCTCAGCACCACCGAACACCTACCTGTGCTTCTTGGCACTTCCAAACGAGGCAGAAGCAGTCTTGTATAGAACACACACAGCACCCACCCCCCCCAGCGGGCACGGAAACACACAACCCACGCCTTCACAGTTCTGCACAGGACACGGCAGACAGAGTGGACACCCAGCCAGGGGCGTAGCTTCCATGAGTGCAGGAGGTGCAGTTACACCGGGCCCCAGACACCTGAGGGGCCACTGATTCTTGAAGGTTCCTGTATTTAAAAAAAGTTCAAACAACAGCCAACTGGCTCATTTCCTGCCTTGCACTAGGACCCACGACGCACTGACCACGCCACAGCATCCAGGAGGCCCTTTGCCTGCCTTGCACTAGAACCCACGATGCACTGACCACACCACAGCGTCCAGCTGCACACACTGTGAAGTCACAGAAACCAACCTCTCCTACGTCTCTTTCCTGCACCCATCTTTTTCTCTCTCCCTTCCGCTCTCTCTCTCTCTCTCTGTCCCTCCCTTTCTCTGTCTCTCTCTCCTTTTCTTTGTTCTATTCTCCTTTTCGTGTTTTCTTTCTCTTCCATTTTTCTCATTCTCCCTCTACCTTCTGAGTCTGTTTACGTTATAATTCCTTTCTGAGTCTGTTTACGTTATAATTCCTTTCTTTATCTTTCCTCTTACCTCCCGTTTTCTCTCTTACCTCCTGTTTACTCTCTTCCGATTCTCTTGCAGGCTCTCTCCCCACGCTCTTTCTCCCTCTCCTGCTCCGTCCCACCTTACCTGTACCCTCTCCTCTTCATGCCATCTGTCTCTCGACCCTTTCTTGCGTTCTTTCCTTTTTTTTCTCCCCTTCCTTGATTTTTCTCTTCCTCTCCCACTGTTCTCTTGGTCTTTCTTTCTCCTACCTCTTCCTTTATATGTGCTTCTCCATATTCCTTTCTTTCCCTGTCCAGTGGGTTGCAGTGTGGCCCAAGTAATTACCGGAGGCTGAGATTAATTCCAGCATTTTATTCTGTTTTTTTAGTTCACTGCACATCAGCATCACAGCTTCCTCGTCTTGTACACCTACAGCATAGGTGTTTTCTGCTTTGCACCGCTGTCTCTCCTCTCGCACAGCTGCCCCTCCTCCTGCACATCTCTCGCACAGCTGCCTCTCCTCCCACATCTGTAGCACAGCTGCCCCCTCTCGCACATCTCTAGCACAGCTGCCTCCCACACAGCTGCCTCTCCTCTCCGACATCTCTAGCACAGCTATCTCTCCTCCCGCACATCTCTAGCACAGCTGCCTCCTCCCATATCTCTAGCACAGCTATCTCTCCTCCCGCACATCTCTAGCACAGCTGCCTCTCCTCCCATATCTCTAGCACAGCTGCCTCTCTTCTCACACATCTCTAGCACAGCTGCCTCTCTTCTCGCACATCTCTAGCACAGCTGCCTCTCTTCTCGCACATCTCTAGGTCAATAGGTCTCGCCTTTGGGACCATATAAGTGTTTAGCCATGCAAGACTTGATGTTGTTGCACCAAGGATATTGTGCTGGATAACTAAACACTTATAAGGTCCCAAAGGCAAGACCTATTGGCTATGCCAATGCTTGTTGACCCTTGGAAACGGGAGTGCCTGGTCCTGTAATATTGTGTGGCACATCACTCTTCTCCGCCCCCCCCCCCCCCCACCCCTCTTTGACCCTTGGAAACTGCAGTTCCGCCAGCTGGCTGGCAACCAACAAGGCTTGCTAACATTGCGTTCGGTTTGTGTGGCAGTTACTCCTCTCCGCCCCCTACCCATTTCCTTGCTGGCGGATTCTAAGGAGCGTGGGGAAGCAGACAGCTTTCATCCTGCTTGGTGGCATATCGAGGGAACAGTATTTTTGGGAATGCTCTCAGGCTTTCGATATATTAGTCTTTATTATAATTTATTGTGTTAGGCCCGTAGATGCCTAACACGGCTTTGTTATTCAAAGATGCGATCTTGATCTGTGAAAAATTGAGATTGGCCGTTTTTTAAATGTTTTAATTAAGTCTAATCATAAAACAAACGAAAAAACAATAAACAATCCATTTTGAAAAAAAAAATATTTTCGGAAAGAACTTGCTTTTTTACTATATTTTAAAATAGCGCATTTTGTGTAAATTTAATTTAGTTAGCATTCTAGTCAAAATCAAAAAAAAGATGATGGATTTATATTTTATGGATTTTTAACGTACATAGGTGTCATTTTGTAAGTTCGTCAGTATATGTCAAAACCATTTTTAAGATTGAAAATTTAAAGATTAAATACATAAAAGATTTTAAATAAAAAGACATGTTTAATATATTTACATTTTTGTACCGTGTTTCAAACATGTGTTTAAGAGAACGTAGTGGTAGATTCGGGTAATATGGAAATTGATTATTTTTTGTGGTTTAGTAAGTCGTTGTAAAGAACGTAGTTGTTTAGCTTTGGTAATGGTTTAGCCTTCGTGGTTAAGGCATTCGTTGTAAAAGTGGTAGTGGTTTAATCATACATCCTATTTTGTCTACGACCCCTGACCCTGCTTGCAGACCAGGTCACTCCCCTCCTGCCGCACAGCTCCACCTGTGAGCCTCTGCCTCCACCCCCTCGCTGCTGCTCTGAGCAGGAGTTCGAGCCTGCTGTGCCCCCTGTGCGTTGCCGTTGTCAGCTGTGCCTCGTAGCTAAGTATTTGTTCTGTGCCACTTAGTCTATTACTGTTTGTTCCGTGTCACTTGTTTTGTGCCTCTTAGTTTGTTCTGTGCCACTTGGTACTTGCCAGTATTGTACCCCTGTGTGTTTAACTGTTATTGCCACTTGTACATTTTTATTTCCACTGCTGTGCCCTGTGCGTGTTCTGAGCTTCGTTTTCTGCCCTATTGCCCTTGCGCTCTGCTCGTCCTCCCCACCCCTTCTTCTCTTCTGTATCCTCTGCCCGTTTCCTGCCTCTGCTCCCCTGCGGCCCCGCCCCCTCGCCGTCCATTCGCCGCCCCGCTCCCGCCTCCCAGCTGCTCCTCCTTCCCTCCCCGCCTTAAATGGCGCGCCAGAGGCAAGCCCGCCTGTCCCCGTCCGTGCCTGGACCGCGCCCAGCGCCAGAACCCCTGGCCCCCGCAATCGCCAAGACACCAGACTCCAGTACAACGCCAGCACCCTCCACGCACTCAACGCCGGCCGAGACCACAGCTGCTTCCAGGTCGCCCCGAAACGCACCCACAGACCTTTCTCTTGCCGCACCTGCAGCTTCACCTGCGACAGAGCCACCAAACCACCAAGGACCAGACACAACAACCTCCGCTGCATACTCCTCAACACCTGCTCTGCACGCAAACATGCCGTCGAGCTATGGGACCTACTCGACACCTCCGCCCCAGGCGTCGCCTTCCTGACCGAGACCTGGTGGAACGACGCCTCGGCCCCCGACATCGCCATTGCCATCCCGGACAGCAAGAAGATCGACCGCAGAGACCGCACCAACGGAACTGGAGGAGGAATAACCATTGTCCACAAGTTCACTCTCAAGGTCTCCACCCATACAGACGACACCCTCAGCACCACCGAACACCTACACTTCCGGATCCACACCGACCCCAACACCACCTTCAGAGGAACAGGCCCCCCGGACCCAGGACTCAGTTCAGCGAATCCATCGCCGACCTCGTCAGCACCCACGCACTCGCCTCCACAGACTACATCCTCCTAGGGGACTTGAACTTCCACCTCGAGAACAACAATGCCAACTCCGCCACCCTGATCGACAACCTCGCCAACCTCGCCTTCAGACAGCTGGTCACCGATCCCACCCACGCTGCCGGTCACACGCTTGACCCCATCTTCTCCACGAGCACCCACGTCTCCTACGACCACACCACCGAACCCCACTGGACTGATCACTGCTGCGTCCACTTCACCTACAAGAAGCCCACCACGCACCACCGCGCCCAACGCCGGCCCGATGCTGCTGGAGCAAAGTCACCGAGGTCCAGCTGTCCGCCACCCTCGACCTGAACTCACCCACCGACCCCACCAACCCAGACCCCGCCACCCGCAACCTCAAACAGTTGATCGCCGACTGCGCCAACACCCTCGCCCGCTCAAGAAACCTTCCAACAACCAGACCAGCAAGAAAGCCGCCTGGTTCACCGAAAAACTTCAGACCTCCAAACGTACTTGCCGGAAACTGGAGAAGAAATGGCTCCACGAAAGAACACCGGACAACCACGCAGCCCACAAGGACGCCACCCATAGACACCACCACCTCATCAGACTTGCCAAGAGATCTTCCTTCAAAACCCGCTTGGACAACAATGCACACAACAGCAAAGAGCTCTTCAGCATCGTGAAAGAACTCGCCAATGCCAACAACATCCCGCCCTCACAAGAACTCTGCGACTCGCTGGCCACCTTCTTCCACCGCAAGATCGCCGACATTCACAACAGCTTCAGCACGACGACCACCACGGCAACACCAAGCCCCACCCCACTCGCGAACTCCAACAGCATCAACCGCCTGACCTCCTGGACCAACGTCAACGACGATGAAACCCGCAAGATCATGAACTCCATACACTCTGGATCACCGTCCGACCCCTGCCCTCACCACATATTCAACAAAGCCGACTCAGCCATCGCACCTCAACTTCGGAAAGTGATCAACGCCTCCTTCGAGACAGCCACTTTCCCGGAAAGCTGGAAACACGCCGAGATCAACGCCCTGCTCAAGAAACCCAAGGCGGACCTCAAAGAACTCAAGAACTTCCGGCCCATCTCCCTGCTCCCGTTCCCGGCGAAGGTCATTGAGAAAATCGTCAACACGCAATTGACCCGCTACCTCGAGGACAACAACATCCTGGATCCGTCCCAGTCCGGATTCCGAAGAAACCACAGCAATGAGACAGCCCTCATCGCCGCCACAGACAACATAAGGGCCCAACTTGACAACGGTGAAACATCGACCCTCATCCTCCTGGACCTATCAGCCGCCTTCGACACGGTCTGCCACCGCACACTAATGACACACCTCCAAGAAGCCAGAATCCAAGAAAAGGCCCTGGACTGGACCACATCCTTCCTCTCCGGCAGAACCCAGAGCGTCCACCTCCCTTCCTTCCGCTCCGAAGCCACCGACATCCTCTGCGGCGGACCCCAGGGATCTTCCCTCAGCCCGACGCTGTTCAATATCTACATGGCCCCCCTCGCTCAAGTCGCCCGCCAGCACGACCTCAACATCATCTCCTACGCCGACGACACCCAGCTCATCCTCTCCCTCACCAAGGACCCGCACAACCCCAAAACCAACTTCCACAAGGGAATGATGGCCGTCGCCGAATGGATGAGGAACAGCCGACTGAAGCTGAACTCGGACAAGACGGAGGTCCTCATCCTCGGACCCACCCCCTCGGCCTGGGACGACTCCTGGTGGCCGACCACGCTGGGAACAGCGCCGACACCCACCGACCACGCACGCAACCTAGGATTCATCTTCGACTCCTCCCTCTCCATGTCAAAACAGGTCAACGTCGTCTCCTCCTCCTGCTACAACACCCTTCGCATGCTTCGCAGAATCTACAAGTGGATCCCCATCGAAACTAGACGGACGGTGACACAGGCCCTCGTCAGCAGTAGGCTGGAATACGGCAACACCTACAACGACTGCAACTCATCCAAAACGCCTCCACCCAACTGATCCTCATCGTCCCCCGCCGCAGCCACATCACCCCCCATCTGAGAGACCTCCACTGGCTCCCCGTCGACAAGAGGATCACCTTCAAGCTACTCACCCACGCACACAAAACTCTCCACAACACCGGACCGGCCTACCTCAACAGCAGACTCCGCTTCTACACCCCCACCTGACAGCTCCGCTCTGCCAGCCTCACCCTCGCGGCTGTCCCCCGCATCCAACGAAAGACCACCGGCGGAAGATCCTTCTCCTTCCTCGCCGCCAAGACCTGGAACACCCTCCCTACCCACCTACGGTAGACCTAAGACCTGCTCACCTTCAGAAGACTCCTCAAGACCTGGCTCTTCGAGCAGTAGCGGCACCTCCCCTCCCCTCCAGCGCCTTGAGACCCTCACGGGTAAGTAGTGCGCTCTATAAGTACTATGATTGATTGCACTTCATACGCAAGTTACATATTACTCTCATTCTTACTTTGTATCTATATTATACAGCTCTCACCCCTATCTATTCACCATACCACATATTTACAATACACAAATACACTACACACCACATAATTCACCCACGCACAATTACACAACTAAAAATTCTAAATCAAACAACAAAAAAACACTACAAACATACATCCAAATCAAAGCAAACAACTAAACATAAATAAATAACAAAATAATTTACAATACCAAAAACAAACTTTCACAAATGCAAGATCGATTGCATTGCAAAAGCTTGTTTAGGTCGAGCATGGGCAGCGCATGCGCTTCTCTGTGAGGCATGCTGTATTGAGGTATGGAATAAAAGCTCCACCCATCTTTTCAATTGGCTCCTGTTACAGTTCTTTCAAAATCGTCGCTTTTCATTCGTGAATAGGCTTACTAGTCTCTCCTTGGTACCGCCTTGTCTGCATTTGTAACCTCCCATAAGGACTGGACATTTTACTTGTGGTGTTACACCATCTGCTTTATCTAGTCAGTGAGCACTATTTTCTTTAATGAGCTTCCCCTATTCCACACACGACGTTGCAGCACCCGCCCGCTTTTATATTGTAATTATTAATATATTTATTTTTTATGTTGCAGCGCGGACCGCTTTCACTTTACAGGCGGCGTTCGTAAATTAAATAAAGTCGTAAAATTAAATAAATGAACGCGGCTGCTAAAGTAAAAGCAGACCGCGCTGCAAATTAAATAAAGAAATGCGTCCGTAAATTAAATAAAGTTGTAAAATTAAATAAATGGACGCAATTCTTTATTTATTGAATTTACAGTGCAGTCCGCTTTCGCTTTAGCGGCTCCGCTACAGAAACTTTCTTTCTTTTTTTTTTTTTTGGAGTGAAAGCGCTCCCTACCACGTCACTTTAATGTTGGCCACGACCCTTTCCTTAGATGCTGCTAACTGTAACCTGAATACGGTAAGCAGCCTCTAAAGAAAGGGGAGCACCCACTATGAAAGTGATCTCGCATTTGTAAGAGTTTGATCTATCGGCATTAGAAATGACAATGCCTTTTACATACGTGTTGCTTTTAAAAACATATAAATAAAAGGCATTGTCATTTACAATGCCAATAGCTTAAACTCTCGCAAATGCGAGACCTATTGCATTGAAAATGCTTGTTTTATTAGTTGTTTAGGCAAGTCCTTCTAACTCCACTGGAATGCACGAGGGACTATTTTACAGTCTGCAAGCAGCCAGCTAGCACAGAGAGTGAGCACTGGCAAAAGTATCTGAAATATGTATGCTACACTTTTCAGAAGCTTTTTTGTCAGCGCTCACTACTTAGTCCCGCTATTCTGCTCACTGACTGATTATAAACATTGGGGCAATGGTAAAACAATAATAGCGTATGTACAAATAGTTCCAAAATAGCAGCTATTTGTATAAAACATTCAAGAATTTGAGCTGCAGCACTAGGGATATGGTGCTGACAAAAACATCTAAATTATAGTGTTACTGAAAAGAAGCCCATTTTAGGGCTCACCAGAGACAAAGCATGCACTGTCACTTGCAAGACACTTTTTAAAATTTATTTTTTACATTTTGTATTGCTTTTGAGAGAATCCAGGTTTTTGGTACAACAGGAGACAGGCAAATAATCAAATGCTAAAAGAACCATGGAATCTTGGAACAGGTACCCCCTTCCATGAGGCAGGGCTTGGTGTCACCTATCAATAGACCAACAATCAATATGGATATTCCAAGGCCAGAAAGAGTTGTTATCCTGTACATAGTGCGTCCATCTTCAGTCACTTGCAGGACACTTTGTTAGCTTACAAGGGACTTACAGCCTCCCACTGCTTACCACTGGTTGGCTTCATCATCACTCTCCTTTCCTTACTCTCCTTCAGCAACGTGTTGCGGCTTCATTTCCCTTCATATGTTTGTCCCTTCACCTTGGGTTTATCCCAAGTACTGCTTCCTTGTCCTTTGAGCTTTCGTACATATTTTTTTATTTGCTTGTGATGCTTCTCCCATACCTCCCACTTTTTGTGGTGTTGGCTGTCCCCTCTCACCCTCCTCAATCTGGCTGTGGGGTTACTTGCTCCGTCCTGCCTTCCTCCTGCGGTCCCTCATGTTGCTTGGCCCTCCTGCTCTCCGCCCTCTTGCTGCCCCCTCCTCTCTGTCCCACCCATTCCTTCGCCCCATCCTGCTGACCAGTGTTGCTTTTCTCCGTCCTGCCCTCCTCCTGCTGTTCGTGTTGGGCCACCCCTACCGCTGATACAATAACATATACAAGAGCTATTTGGCTTTGTAATTTTTTATGCCATGTTGTACAGCATGGTTAAAAGTTAGCAAAAATAGTTATGACATAGCCAGCATTGACCATGTCACAGCGCTTCTTTTTAGGTCACGCCTGGCGAAAGCAGCGCATGCGCTGCTCTCGCCATTGCGAGAACCTTTTGGAATCAATTCTGCGAGGGCTCTCATGCACGTGTCTGCAATGGACAAAGATGGCTGCTCTCGCCATTTGTCCATTGCAAACAGCATGCGCGTATCCGTGGGACTGTAAACAGTCCTACACCATCTTGTGCCGATAGCTTCCCGTTTTCCATGGCAACCAAGCTTCTTATCAGAAGCTTTGTCGCGTCAGTTTCCTGTTCCCCACCCCCCTCCCGCTGCCCCCTCCCGTTGGCCGTGTTTCCGTTCCCTTTGTTCCCACCCCCTTCCCGCTGCCCCCTCCCGCTGGCCATGTTCTACATCCCCCCGCCCCCGTGTTCCGTTCCCGCCCCCCTCCCGCTGTCTGTTGTCTCACAGCTTGTAGCGGACATGGACCTGGGCTGAGGCAGACCCGCAGGGATTGGGCATTGGAGAAGGGTCGGAGGGAGCCCCAGAGCCTCCCCCGCACCAGGTGGGATAGGAGACAACGCTAACACTCCACGCACAAAATGGGTAAGTTGGAAACGCTTGTTTTTTTTGCCAGCCCAGTGGGAAAAAAAGTATGTCGATGTTTGTGTTGACGGCTTATTTACAATTCTCTGATGTGACGCCACATGTGCAGGAGCAAGAACTGTAGGGAAAACAATGACAATTAGAGAGAAAACATTTACTTTTCTCATATAAACCATCATAGCTTTGTCAGCTGCTCTTCCCCCTAGCCCTCCACCCCCATGTTGTTTTGCCACACCTTAAAAAAGACGCGATTGCTGCATTGTAGGACGTAAATATTTGCTGGAGACATATTGCATTTCTACGTGACTCTCAAAGTTTTCCGTTCTTAAGTGCGCAAGTCTCCCATTAAAGTTTTGTTTAGGGAACTTGTAATCTAAATATGGATATCACTAGGCTAGTTCCTCTTCTTCCCTCCTTGCCTCCTCCCCCATGCCCACTGAAAAAACATTGGAAGTGCAGAAGAGATGCCACCGAAAGTATCCAGGCATTTTCAATGAGTTTGTGGATTTCAGGGCAAATTGCTTTCCACTATAGCTTTTTGCATTGTATATAGGACATATAAAAATGAACACAATATTGAGGGGTTGCATTTTGAGGCCTGTGTGGAGTGAAAATCGGGTGCAGGCGATAGTTGCGCCCGGCTAAGCACTTTGTACACAAAATGTTTTATTGTGTACAGATTGTGTTCCGTCCCCTGCTTGTGCACGCACCGTTTTCTGCAGATATATTAGAGAGGAAATTGCACAGATGAAGTTACGTGGAAACTACGCAAAAAACCTGATCACAAAACCTTTTTTAAACCAGGGCTTTCAGTAGGCCGGGTCCCCTCAAGCCTCAGACCCGGTAGTAGTTAAAAGCGGGACCTATTTCATTGCTCTTAACTTTACTGGTAGAAACTCGGATACATTTCTGATCACTGGATGTAAAAAGCATTTGCAATGCAATAGGTCTCGCATTTACGTGAGTTTGAGCTATTGACTTTGCAAATGACAAGGCCTTCTATTTTTGTTTCTGTTTTAAAAAAATAAATAAAAGGCATTGGTATTTACAATAAAACACACAAGATGATGGACGGAATGTTGCACATTGGCAAAACATTCACCCCCAGTCACAGATCTGGGTTTAATCCATCGTTATTTTGCTCACAACGCCACCCCAGTTCAGACATGGCCATATGCAAATCAGTCTTGACCCTGTGCCTCATGGGAACAGTCGAGCCCGAACTGCCAAGCCATGTCTTCCCTGGACCGGAATCAAGCATCCTAGGACCTGTTTTGGGGTTTCACCCCTCTTCAGCCAGGATAGCTTGACTCCAGTGGCGTAGTGAGCACGGGACCCACATCTGGGCATACCCTTCCCACATAGGGCGAACAGCAAAACACACAAGGTTGGCTGGGTTCAAACTGGAACGGCATGGTGAGCAAAAAAACGATGGATTTAGGCCCAGATCTCTGTACTGGGGTGAATGTATGACATTGTTCTGCATTCTGTCCATCAACTGTTGTTTTTGCAAATGTTATTTACAATGCCAATAACTTAAACTCGCGTAAATGCAAGACCTATTGCATTGCAAATGCTTGTATAGCTTTGCAACCGCAAAGTGCTGTAAATAAATACAGGTGTCATCATTACATAATTAAAAACGTCATTTAATGTTTCTCGGTTAACCTACCTTTTAATGATGAAAGGATGAGTTGGCCTTGATAGCATTTTAACTTGTGACCTTGCGATTACAGCACAAGGGCACTCATAGTACAGACGTGTAATATATTACACGTCACGGTTTAGGGGTCTACAAGCAGCTCTGGCGGTGAACCTTACTAGGGGACTCCACTTGCTGTTTTACCACTGCAGCCTCCAGATTACCACGCCTGGGCACTCCAGTCCCGACCTGCAGTTCCCCAAGCTGTGGGAGTGTTGGCACCCTGCACAGCCCTCGGTCAGCCTGTGCCCCATCGGCTGCACCCTTAGCACCCCAGCACTTGGTCTACGCAGCTCAGCCGGTACATGTCATGTCATGACTGCCAAGGCCCAGGCCAGCCCTGTGAAACAGACACAGCTGCTGTGCCACTGCACCTGCTGCACCCCTTGCTATTCCAGCTTACTCGATGCACCTCAGTCCACCCGTGGCACTCCCCGTTCCATCACTGGGACCAGCATATTGTGCAGTCAGTACTGCTCAGTCAGTGTATCTCTGTCCTGACACTACCACTGTTCCTCCAAGAGCCCAGGCACAGCTCAGTCAATACACCTCAGCCCACCGGCACCCATATTATTCCAGCATTAGACAGCCTTTCTATTCGCCTCAGTCCTGTCCTCACCCCACACCACCCTCGCCGTGTCTCATAAAATGCATCACATGTTTTTTAAGGTGGATTTTGTACACGATGTCTGCTTATTTTGTAACGTTGTTGTTGTGTTCTAAGACTTTACCACCCTGCCTCATTGAAACTATACACTGTCCCATTTGGCTCTCAGTAAACTCTTACAAGATGCTTAATGCTTAGTATTTAGTAACATGTGCTTGAGAATGTTATGTTTGTGTGTATACTATTTTATCTTTCATACTCACGTTATGCTTTTCTTTATTCTTTGTTTGTTTTAACCTCTAAATATTTTTCCCACAGATTTTAGTTTTTCTCCTTTATTAAATGGTTTTTGTTGTTTTCTTGTTTTCCTTTTTGTTTTTCTTCTTTTTTCCTCTGTCATTCCTTCTCTTTCTGTTTAGCTTCTTTTCGTCACATTTCTCTTAATTTCCTTTTTCATTCTTTCATTCTTTCATTTTATGAATCTTTTGTTCACAGCTTATATTCAGTTTGTCCTCTTTTCCGTGTATTTCCGGTTTCTCTTGGTTGCTTCCTTTGTTTTGTTTAATTTGTTTCCCCTTTCTGTCAGTTTGTTTTATTTCATTTCTGTAACGGTTCTAGTCTTTCATTTCCCTCATATTAGTCTTATCTTTTTAATCATTTATTTATAAAAAACATTACTCTCATTTTCTGTTTATCTTTCATTTCCAATTTTTTTTCTTTGTTGTTTTATTTCCTTCCCTTCCTTCTGCATCTCTCTTCCAGTGCCCCCTTCTGGTTTTTGTTTTTTAATTCTTTTATTTCGCTTACTTTTAATTTAACTTCCTTCTTTCTTCTCCTTTTGTTTTTCTTCTTACCTAATCCTCTTTTTCCTTTCACTTCCATTCACCAGCGGCTTCTATTCATAATAATTATGAAACGTGACCAGTGCGAACATAGAACGAAACGTTTGAGGACAAATTAATGGCACTGTTGTCACGCTCAGGACCCACAGGCTGCACTGCTCCTAGCCACAGCATGGCCGGTCACCAGTGGCACGTGAAGTAATAGTAGATGTTGTTGCACCCAGGATAATGTGCTGCATGGCTAAAACTTATAAGGTCCCAAAGGCGAGACTCTATTGGCTATGGCAATGCTTGTTTGTTTACTTTTAGGCATGCCACAAAGTAGCCATGCTGCTGTACAATTAGGCTTAAAAAATAATCCAGAAAGCCAATAGATCTAGCAAGGCCTATTAGCTTTGCCAATGCTTGTTCTCCGTAGCCTCTATTTGAATTCAGATGATTTTGTCTACCATCGCTCCCCAGAACACAAACAAGCACTGGCATAGTCAATAGTAACTCATGAAAACGTCAAAGCTCCTCCTTTGCCAAAGTTTGTTCATAGTTGGAGCTCTGATATGCCCTTCCAAATTTCAAAGAAGACCCACTGCCTTCTGCCAACATCCTAAGGAAACCAGATGCAGTTTATCAATCAATCATTTGTAGAGCGCACTACATACCCGCGAGGGTCCCAAGGCTCTGGGAGGGGGTGGGGGCGCTACTGGTCAAACAGCCAGGCCTTGAGTAGCCTCCTGAAGGTTAGCAGGTCTTGGGTCTGTCGTAGGCTCAGTGGGAGGGTGTTCCAGGTCTTGGCGGCGAGGTGGGAGAAGGATCTTCCGCCGGTGGTTGTTATCCGGATGCGAGGGACGGTTGCGAGAGCGAGGTCCGCGGAGCGGAGCTAGCGGTTGGATATGTAGAAGGAAAGTCGTCTGTTGAGGTAGGCTGGGCTGGTCTTGTGGAGTGCCTTGTGTGCGTGGACGAGGAGCTTGAAGGATATCCTCTTGTTGACGGGGAGCCAGTGCAAGTTTCTCAGGTGGGCAGTGATGTGGCTGTGGCATGGAACGTCGAGGATCAGTCGTGCAGAGGTGTTTTGGATGCGTTGCAGTCGTTTGATGAGCTTAGTCGGGGCTCCCGCGTAGAGTGCGTTTCCGTAGTAAAATCTGCTGCTAACGAGGACCTGGGTGACTGTTCTTCTTGTGTCTGTCGGGATCCACCTGTAGATCTTGCAGAGCATGCGAAGGGTGTTGAACCAGGAGGAGGAGAAGGCGTTGATTTGCTTGGTCATGGAGAGCGTTGAGTCGAGGATGGTTCCCAGGTTGCGTGCGTGGGATGGTGGGTGTCGGGGCTGCCCCCAGTGCCGTCGGCCACCAGGAGTCGTCCCAGGCTGAAGGGTTGGAGCCGAGGATGAGGACCTCAGTCTTGTTTGTGTTCAGCTTCAGTCGGCTGATCTTTATCCAGTCGGCGACGGCCTTCATTCCTTCGTGGAGGTTGGATTTGGCGGTGATGGGGTCCTTGGTGACGGGGAGGATCAGTTGAGTGTCGTCGGCGTAGGAGATTAAGTTGAGGTCGTGCTGTCGGGCGACGTGTGCGAGCGGGGCCATGTAGATGTTGAACAGTGTCGGGCTGAGGGAAGAGCCCTGATTTCGGAGGCTTCGGATCGGAATGGGGGGGAGGTGGACGCTCGGAGTTCTGCCGGAGAGGAAGGAGGTGATCCATTCCAGAGCCTTGTCTCGGATCCCTAAGGCGTGGAGGCGTGCGCGTAGTGTGCGGTGGCAGACAGTGTCGAAGGCGGCGGAGAGCTCCAGGAGGATGAGGGCCGCGGTCTCACCGTTGTCCAGCAGGGTCCTGATGTCGTCGGTGGCAGCTAT
Source organism: Triturus cristatus (assembly GCF_964204655.1). Taxonomy (NCBI): domain Eukaryota; kingdom Metazoa; phylum Chordata; class Amphibia; order Caudata; family Salamandridae; genus Triturus; species Triturus cristatus. The sequence goes on from NC_140588.1 coordinate 499,034,762, forward strand.
TAGGGCAGTCTCGGTGCTGTGCTTGCTGCGGAACCCTGACTGGGAAGGGTCCAGGATTCTGTTTTCTTCAAGGTATCGGGTTAGCTGTCTGTTGACGATCTTCTCGATGACCTTGGCCGGGAACAGAAGCAGAGAGATGGGCCGGAAGTTCTTGAGGTCTCTTGGGTCCGCCTTGGGTTTTTTGAGTAGGGCGTTGATCTCGGCGTGTTTCCAGCTCTCTGGGAAGGTCACAGTCTTGAGGGAGAGATTGATGACGTTGCGCAGATGGCGTGCGATGGAGCTGCTGGCTTTGTTGAAGATGTTGTGCGGGAAAGGGTCTGACGGGGAGCCGGAGTGGATTGTGCTCATGATCTTGATGGGGTCATCGAGGCTCACGTTGGCCCAGGCTAGCAGGGGGTCGTGGTCGATGGTGTGCGGAGAGTCTGTTGTGTTGATGTGTGTTGTGGCGGTCTGGGTGTTGAAGCTGTCGTGGATGTCTGCTATCTTGCGGTGGCAAAAGCGGCGAGGGAGTCGCACAGGGCTTGCGACGGCGGGATGTCATTGGTGTTGGAGCTGGGGTTGGGGTTGGAAAGTTCCTTCACGATGTTGAAGAGCTCCTTGCTATTGTGTGCATTGTTGTCGAGGCGGTCTTTGAAGGAGGTCCTCTAGGCAGTCCTGATGAGGTGATGGTGGTTGCGGGTGGCGTCCTTGTGGGCTGCGTGGCTGTTCGGAGTCTGCTCACTGTGCCATTTCTTCTTTAGTTTCCGGCAGGCTCGCTTGGAGGCTAGGAGTTCTGGGGTGAACCAGCTGGCTCTCTTGCTGGTGTCTCTGTAGGGGGGTTTCTTCAGCGGGGCAAGGGTGTTGGCGCAGTCTTCGATCCAGCGTCTCAGGCTGTGGCCAGCGTAGTCGGTGTTGTAGGGTTAGGTGGGTGGGCTGAGAGCGAAGTCTGCGTGTAGTTGGTCTTCGGTGATTTTGCTCCAGCAGCGGCGGGGGATCTGTTGGGTGCGGTGGTGTGTGGTAGGTTTCTGGAAGGTGAAGTGGACGCAGCGGTGGTCGGTCCAGGGGAGTTCGGTAGTGTGGCTGAAGCAGACGTGGGAGATTGAGGAGAAGACGGGGTCGAGCGTGTGGCCAGCAGAGTGGGTTGGCGTTGTGACGAGTTGTTTCAGTCCGAGGTTGGCGAGGTTATCGATCAGGGTGGTGGAGTTGCTGTCGTTGTTGTTCTCAAGGTGAAAATTCAGGTCTCTGAGGAGGATGTAGTCGGTGGAGGTCAGGGCGTGCGTGCTGATGAAGTCGGCGATGGAGTCGCTGAACTGGAGTCCGGGTCCGGGGGGTCTGTAGACGAGGGTGCCTCTGAGGGTGGAGTTGGGGTCTGTGTGGATCTGGAAATGCATGTGTTCGGCGGTGCTGAGAGTGTCTTCGGTGCTGGTCGAGACCCTGATGCTGTTCTTGTGGACGATGGCGATTCCTCCTCTGACTCCGTTGGCGCGGTCTCTGCGGGTGATCCAGTAGCCGTCTGGGATGGCAATGACGGTGTCGGGTGTGGAGGAGTTGTTCATCCAGGTCTCTGTCAGGAAGGCGACGTCCGGGGATGAAGTGTCGAGCAGGTCCCAGAGCTCGACGGCATGTTTGCGTGCAGAGCAGGTGTTCAGTAGAATGCATCTGAGGTGATTGTGGCCTTTCTTGGCGGCTGGTTCGGCGGCTCTAAGGCTCGTGTAGCTGCAGTTCCGGCAGGTGAAGGGACCCTGTGTGCGTTTCGGGGCGGCTTTGAAGCAGGTGTGGGTCGGTACGGAGCTGAGAGCGTAGAGTGTGCTGGCATCGTAGCGGCGGCGGTCGTCGTGGCGGGCGCGGGGACCAGGGGATATGGCGATGGGCGCAGTCCAGGCGCAGACGGACGAAGAAGGGCTTGCCTTAGGCGTGCCAGCAGCACACCCACTGCGCGTGGCCGCGCCGCGGCCGCCAAATATGGAGAGGTGGGAGCCAGGGCAAGGGCAGCGAATGGCTGGTCAGGGGGGCGGGACCGCAGCGGACGCAGCGGCCAGAGCGGGAGCGGTTAGGGGCGACAAAGGGAGCAGAAGGCAAAAGCGGGCACAAAATTACGGGGCAACGAAGGGAACAGAAGGCAAAAGCGGGCACAAAATTACGGGGCAACGAAGGGAATAGAAGGCAAAAACGGGCAGAGAAACACGTGGCAACGAAGGGAACAGAAGGCAAAAACGGGCAGATAAACACGGGGCAACGAAGGGAACAGAAGGCAAAAACGGGCAGATAAACACGGGGCAACGAAGGGAACAGAAGGCAAAAGCGGGCACAAAATTACGGGGCAGCGAAGGGAACAGAAGTCAAAAACGGGCAGAGAAACACAGGGACAGCAAGGGGAACAGAAGGAAAAAGAGGGCTCAGACCAGGTACAGGCACCGGGGGGAAGACAGACAACAGCAGTCACAGACACCAAATAACAATAAAGGCAATGCAATAAGAAACAGATGGTGATACAAACCTACGGCCTACCACTGTCCACCAGGGATGAGGCGCAGGTGGTAGCCTGCGGGTGGAGGAGGGCCTCGAGCTCCTCAGTAGCGGCAGCTGGGGCAAGGACACACAGGCGGTGCTGTGCGGAGGGGGAGAGACCTACCTAGCAGGGTCAGGGGTTATTAGTTTTGCAAAATGAATGAGAGGCAACAGGTAACTGTGTCATCCAGTATCCAAGCGAACTTCGGTCACTTTTCACCCTGTGTTCGGCCTATCAGCAATGCGCATTGTGTGCATAAAATGCCCATTTAGTCAGCATTAGCTAGTACGGATGTATGTCGTTACAACGCACACTTTTACAACGCATGCACTTACAACGCATTTTTTACAACGCAACATCCACTACAATGCATTCCATTACATAGCATGACACTACAACGCATGTTTAAAAACTACCTTTACAACGCATTCCATTACATCGCATACTACCTTTACAACGCATACCATTACAACGCATAGTATAGGGGTAAAAATTACTATTCTAACTCCAGGGGGTGCAACAGTAGGGTAAGTGTTGGATTGCGTTGTAATGGTATGCGTTGTAAAGGTAGTATGCGATGTAATGGAATTTCGTTGTAAGTGTAGTGCGTTGTAACAGTTGCGTTGTAAAGGTTGTTCACCGCTAGTACCAACAAGATGTGCCGTGTCAGTTTTGACTGAGCAGATAGCAAATCAGGTAGTGGACGAATAGCTCAGCAACAAATGGACCCCAGTAAAATATAAATATAAATATCTATATATAAATTTACCCCTCTCCTCTCCTAAAAAGCCAACAGTACAATATGAGCATACAATGAGGGAGTGAACCGGAACCTAAATATTTCAAAATGAAACCCCACAACATTCAACAGAGGCACAGTTTGACAATCCTCACTCACCTCACAGCTCCACACTCCTAATTTCAAAAACCCTTTTCCATCATTTGCTAAACATCAGACGTTGATCAACCATTGTTCTGAACAGATCAGCATAGGTGCATCAGTTTTATAATGTGTGTCTACCTTGTCCACTGCCACTGTTGTCAACGTCCGCCACACATAAACAACCTTGGTCAAATTCCTCCTGTTCTCCAAGTGTGCAGGACCACCAGTCTCGCGCTTTAAATAAAGACATTCTGCGCAGCTCTGAAACGGAAGCACAACAATATTAACAATAAACACATCACTAGTGCTATAATATTTGCCAAAATATGGTTTAATCTCACAGAAATAAATTACTTGGGTTCCTTAAGTGGAATTTCATTAATGTTATTAGCTCATAACGTAGCAGTAACTTATTTCATAAAACTGCGATTTAGGTGCAAAGTAGCCCACACTTGCTTTAAATTCATCACAACAGACATTCCCTCCTATCATTGGAAACTTAACTCTTTTTCAGGAGCTGGGAAACAAAGAAAGGGATTAGGAACAGAACATGGGTATGTGGAATTATTTAAAAAAAAATTATACAAGTCTCAAATCAATAACATGATTGAAACAAAAAAAGCTATCAGATCTTTAATTAAGATGGCAGCTGCATACTGTCCATGTCAAATAATAGATATATAAGCCTAGGAAAACTGGATCGGATTTAAATATCATTGAGTCATGTCCATGTTATAGCCATCATTGTTTACAATAAATTGGAGTTCAAACCTAAACACAAAACATGTTACCTAGAATACTGTGCAAAATCTTTATTTAAAAAAAAAGCATTGCCAAACTGCTTTGGTATTTCTATAGTGAATGTAGAAATGCAGGACATTACTGGTTAAAGTCATTTAATAGTGGCCTCCCCCAGTAGCGGTCCGTGGAGGGAGTTCGGTGGGGCAGTGAAGCGGGGCGGGGGAGGGGCAGGGTGGGGAAATGTAAACACCGGAATATGGATGAACGGAGGTAAGTACACATTTAAATAAATAAAACGAATTCCTTTGTGCGCGCTGCATCGCAAAATGCAGCGCGCCTAAGGTTGAACTAAATACTTTGACTAGGGGCACTATGACAAGGCTGCCATGTGTGTCAGTGAGAGGGTGGTCTTTCGGGATGTATGAGCATGAGTACATATGAATGGGATATATGAGTACGGGTAACTGAGAGACTGTATCGTATGTACTTGTGGCAAAGGACATACCTTTCGCCATATGTGACACGTTACATGTGTAACACAAATGGAAGAAATTTAAAGTGCAGAAAAATGTTCTGCAAACACTTTTAGAGTATGGAACATTTTTATGCACTTTAAATTCCTCCAACTAAAATAATGGTTGTATTGTTCACTTATAAATATGGCACTGTATCGAGAAAATTAAACTGAAGAGTTCACTATATGTGGATTCTGTAAAACTCCCCATTTCCAGGTGTCACATTTACAAAAACCAAACATCTTTCTCCCAGTGGCCTGAAGACATGGTACCATATTTATAACAGAAAAATACATTTGTTTAACTGGGAGGAATTTTAAGTGAACAAACATGTTTCATAAGACATTAAGAGGTGTTTGGCTTAATTGAAAGTGGAGAAAGACATTAATACTTAAAGTTTTATAGAAAAAGTTTTCTTCACTTTAAATTTCTCCCATTAGACAAAAATGACTATTTTTCAGTTACAAATATGGCACGATGTCTACTGACCACTGGGAAGCTACAAATGCTACACTTTGAAATGGGAGAAAATTAAAATGAAGAGTTAATCATGAAGGTAACTTTTCATTAAAATGTTCTCCCATTTAAAAGCATTCAAAAACATTATTTTTTCACACGCTCCAATATTGAGTTTACAAGGACATTCATTTAAGAGTTAAATACTTCAGTGCTTCAGTTCTTCAGCTCTGTGACCCAGCCTGGCCCATAAATCTGACTGAGCATTGCTTATTATGATAATAATGTAAAGCAAACACAGCCTGCCCTTAATGTTAAACAAAAGTGACCCTGTGCCTATTTAAAGATGAACTCAAGGCTGCGAGCTACTTTGAAGGTGTCTGGGAGCTCCTGGTAGCTCGCGCTCAACTGGTTGAAGACAACTGAGTAGTGTGCGCGGTTGAAAGGAAATTGTCTTTGTTTTGATCTTATGTGGGACATGTTTCCATGTTGTCCATAAGGACCATCAATGTGTGGTTATGTTATGGGACACATCGCTTAACAGTGTGATAGATGACACATAGGTGACACATACCACACAGAGACCAACAGGCAACTTCAGAGCAAATGGACATAAGACATACATTTGAGAATTCAATGAGCAAATGTGGCAGCCATCTTACATGATACATTTACCAACTAGTGTAGGAGCCCAAACAGATATTCATATAGCACTGTATACATTTATACAGCAGGTACGTTTGGGGGAACTCACAATATGGTGAGAATCAGGTGTCTGGCCGTCAAGGATAAGTCTCACACCGCCGTATTGCGAGTTCCCCAAACGTCACGGCTGGAGCAATTAGCCCCCACCTTCTAGGTGATCCCAGAAGGTATATTTATTTCAACCCCATTTTTCTATCACACAGGACTACCGCATGAGTCCACGGATGGTACCTGACAGATAGTTATTCACACCGTCCTCACTTGAGTAGACGAGGAGCTTATGGTCCTGACGAAATGCCGAGATCCTATGGACAGTATATGGCATGAAGCATGTTGACACACATAATTTAGAGCTTGAGAGGGTGTATATCCCCCTCTCCAGCCACAACTTTTATAGTCTTCTGTTTTTAGTGTACCGTAGGAACCCAGCTAATAAAATTATTGTGTAGGACTCCTACTGCTATTTTTAATCCACACACACTCCCTCCCATTTCTACTCTTGACACCCATGCCCCACCATCACTTCACATCGGCAAAATTAGAAGACCTCTGGCAAAGAGCCCACTCGCGGGGCCCGTTGGGCATTGCAGCGCGGGCCCAACGAGGAGCTGCCCGATGATGAAGCATGACACCCTCCTGGGTGTGTGAGGGCCCTTGCTGTAAACTGGAGCTACTCCACATTCATCATTCTCCACACCTTTCCAATTTCTGGACACCTGGCTTCTGTTTCTTTCCCCGCCCCACCCCTTAGGAACTGCATACTCTTGCTTCTGCCATTAATGTCTCACCACCTGGAAATGAGCAACAGAATGAGGCGGCAAACATAGCATATCGGGTAGGGACAAGAGAAAGCCCGAATCACTACAAGACTATATATGATCCAGTCGGGCGTGGTTTGGCGCCAGCCAAGATGGCAGTGTAAATCAGGAGCTCCGAAGCAGCCTCCTCCAGCACCCGAAATATCCAACATTAATCCAGCAGATACTGTGAAAGCAAGCAAACTTACAGCATCGCAAAGGAGAAGTGACGAGTCCGGTGCTAGGCATCTGAATACGGGACTCGGAACAAGCGAGGAAAACAGCGACGGACCCAAGCGTCTAGAATATGCAGCAAGCTGGAGACGCTATCAAGCGGCGTCCCGCACCGATGGTAGGCCGTGTACCACAGACTAAAGCCGGGACGAGAGATCGAGTGGAGGCCGACTCACTGGGGAGGTGCATGCCAGCCGGAGTCGACAACAGAAATCTTTGGGCAAATCAACACCCCCACCACGAGTAAGGAACGAAAGTGGAGGGTGGGAATGGGAGACCATGACAAGTGCGTGACTCGCACAAAGAGGCGGCAGCGCTGAGGAGAAACTTTGGTGAAGGGGCTACCACATCTAGATAGCAGGCCAAAAAGAGAGCTACCGTAGGGGAAAAAGGCAGGAGTCGGGACCCCCTCGGTGAACTGAACCCAAACCACCTAATCCAGGTTGGGCTGTGGAGGTGGTGGGGCCTTTCACATCGGTGATAATAGTGGGCCGCCCAAACACGGTAAGATACTTGGGGCGGGGGTGCTGCCCGCCACAAGGGAAATGAGGGAGAAAGAGTCTGCAAATTGGATGGGACCCACATGAAGCAGAGGCAACGCTGAAGGGGCACTCAGGGAGATGGCCCCCAACAACAGAGAGTGATGCGGAAGTGCACTGGCGGGCAGGATGGACCCCCCCTTAGCGACACAGGAGGCGGCCAAGGCAGAAGGTGCGGCAATTGCCGCCCATACGACATCCAAGACCGGTCATGAGGCTAACCTGCAGCCGAAAATAGCTCACAACACAACGGTGAGTCCTGGGTCTGGGGGGAGCTCCCTGAGGAATAAAATAGGCTGACCGAGGAGGGGCCCTCTCACGGGCTTCAAAGAAGTGTACAGAGACTGGGGGCAATAGTGAAGGCAGAATCATTGCGCATTTACCGGAGGAGAGCACAGAGGTGACAGTAGGAGTATACAAGGGACCATTGGCATTCTGTGATGCACCAACAGGCCGCACTGGCATTGGTCTCAGGGGGTGCTAAAGGAAGGACTGGGGTGCCCCATAACGGGTTGAGAGTGAACACGTAGGGGAAGTCACAGGGAGGAAGGGAGTAGCTATAGTGCACAACCTTGGAGGCAATGCAGCACACCGAAAAGTCAGCCATAATGAAACCAAAAGGGGCTCCCCCAGTATAATCCAACAGGCTGGATAAATACACGATCCCGCGATAATCGGCACAGGAAGATGGAGCAAGTGGCGAAAAGGAGGGAGCTACAGAGCCATTACTCGGAGCGATAATGGTGGCCATCCAAGTCCTAGGCACAACCCCAGAGACTAAGATAGACAAAGTCACTATAGAAATTAACCTGATACGAGATGACATTCATAAAACATTTGAGAGAGTCACTACAGCCGAAACAAACATCACGGAACTCCAGTCCACCACTCATAAACTGGAAGAACGAGTACAGCATCTGGCCCAACAACATAAACAAATGGCCATGAAAATGGAAGATCAAGAGGGAATGGCCCGCAGGAATAATATAAGAGTGGTAGGGGTTCCGGAAGGGGCAGAGGGCCCAAGTGTGGACCTCTTCTTAAAAGACATACTAAATCAACTAAAACTGAAAAGATTATCGAACTTCTTCTCGATAGAAAGAGCGCTCAGCGCCTCGTCCCCCCACCAAAAACTGGGGCGCTACCCAGAACAATCATAGCCAGGTTCCTGAACTATAGGGATCAAGATGCTATCCTGCATGCTGCACAGGCGCATGGAGACCTCCCTTATGAAAATACTGTCCTGAGATTCTTCCCGGACTTCCACCTGATGGTGCAGCAGCAACTGTCAAGGTTTCTTGTACTCACTTGTAGCCAAAACTCCCGGGAGCAGAATGTGGAGGTTTTCTCAATTCCCACCCCAGGTCGTCCCACGAAACCCAAATTTACTGGCTGTCGTGTGAACCTTGTTAGGGAAAAGGGGAAGTGGACAGAGAAGAGACTGCCTAGACTTTCTTTTGATCTCCTCACTCGCGCTTTTCTTTCTTCTGAAAGCGCCTTTTCCTTCTTTCTTTCTCACTCTCTTCCTATCGCTTAATGTGGAGATACTGTAATAGAAAGCACACAATTATTACTTACAAAGATTCCCTCCTTGACTCTCCTTGATGTCTTTCATCTAATCTTCCTTACCCAATTTGTCTAAGGCCTTTTCTCTTCTTCTATCTTCTTTTAATGTTAATTGAAAACTGGTGTCCTAAACCACAAACAAAACTTAGTACGTTCTCTCTAGCAATTACTCAATATTTATTTATAGTCGCTTTCTCTCTCACACTCTCTCTTACTTGTTAGTTGTTGTATCAATCACTTATTTCTTTCTTCCTCATGAGAGCGTGTGTCCTATAGCTGTCGTAAATCCACAGGAGGACCCCAGACCAGCTGGAGAACGGTAAGTAATCAAATCTTCTTTTTGTATTTTGGAATTTTTCTTAAACTATTAACTAAAGCTACCTCTATGTAACTACCGCCGCTGCGAAACGCACTACCCTACGCCTTAGCTTAGCAAGAATAAATATCCTAACTATGCCTGACTAAACGCTGCTTCAATAATGTACTCCTCACTCGAAAATTCGGTTGGTGAAGTGCGCGGTTCGGAATTCTACCGAGGAACTTCACAGCTGAGCAAGACCTCGCGCCTGGAACCAGGCGCGAGAAACTAGACCACCAAACGTTCCTCCCTGTTGGGATTACAGGACTGGTTGCCTTATTTGAGCAACGATCACCCGCCATTTATTTCAAGCAGGTGATCTTTTCAAAATTGGTTCCTTGAGGACAGTAGTGGCGCAATGGAGTTTATGAACTCCTTTCATTCCAACCCTGACAACAACGAAGCACTTTTGAAGTGGTAAAACGAACCCTCAGAGAGGAGGGCCTTAAATACATGATGCTCTTTCCCCCAAAGCTACGAGTGATAGACAATGGCAGGTCATGGTACTTCATGGCCCCCTCGGAGGTACAAGACTGGCTGGAGGGAGGGCGAGTCAATAAACAAAACCAACACCCAGGAAGAGACCGGAGCGGAGATCAGAGCCAGAATCCGGGGTCCCCCAGCAGGCAGAGAGAGGAAGAGAACGGCGAGAAGCGGTCCAGAGGCTCAAGATTGGTGAGTCCAACATTCGGAATGAAGATGACAGGAAAGTAGTGTGGACACTAAGTACGCCGAAATGAACACTAGCAACAAGCACAGATTGGCGACAGTCCAGGAAGGTAACTGGTGCACTGGGTACCGTGAACAGCAGTACAGACCCCTTGTACCCGACGAATATGTAAGTCATGCTGTCACACAGTGGCACAGAACTTGAACACGCATTGTATACAAAACTGGAGGACAGAGGGCAGGGATGGCGTCGCTAAGGTGTTAAGGGAGGCGGAGTAAACCGGCCTCATCACAAATTGATTGTTTATTGGGCGACAGGTGCTCTGCAAATTGGGGATGTGGGTAGTTTTAGACCTATGGTGCAGGGTAGCTTGGAGGGGGGGGATTCAGTATGGGGTTTTAGGTTACATAGTTTTCTGGTTTATGTGGAAATATGGATTTTTATGATCAGTTATGTCCCCTATCTTGGACCCCAACGGTTTCATGTATGAATCATAAGTACATGTATGTTCCCTCCAGTTCCAGTTATGAAGACGCAAACACATGTGCGTCCACCGTCAACACGTCCTCTTTTCGATCCGCCATGAATAGGCCGGATATTCCATTCCTAAGTATGAAAGGCCACCAGCTTTATATGGTTCACTTATGCCATTTTACAGTCCAGGCAAGTAGGCCCTGATTCTGTCATCAAGCTTTTCTTGCCTTCTGCCTCTGAAAGCTCCAGTCTGAGCCTGCATCTGTGACCATGAACTTTGTCTCATTCCCTGCGCAGCTCACGGTGCCTGACATCAGCTTGTTGCCTGCCAAAAACTGTATTTCACCTTCGAAATTATCTGCTCCACTCCCTGCCCAATGCATTCCTGTCTAGTAGTTTAAGTAAACATTCTTCCAGCTACCGAGCAAAGGCCCGGCTTCTCTGTCTTTATGCAAGTAATTCATAGCCCTATTATTATGGAAGACTTCTGCCCTCGCATCTAGTGTAGACACTTAGACGCTTGTACACGCACTAACAGTCAGTATAGTCAGTATAGAATAAGATTCTACTCTAAGAGACCTCTCTTTTAGATAACATAGTTCTTTAAACATAGGATGTTAGATATGATTTGGGATTAGGTTGACTTGACCCTCCAGACATCTGTCGCCACATGTAGAGTTAAATGTCAAATCCCCTTCACCCCCTAGTCGTACGTCAATCATACGTCATGCTGCTGCGCGCGCATTTCTGCCAAATATTTCTGCTGACATTGCAAAATTCTTTCATGGAACCACCCTATTATGACATCATACCTGATGACGTTCTTTAGTTACACCCGGTTACGCCCACTTTTGCTACGCATGTATGTTTTATCTTTACTATCAATTGTTACGCCTCCTGCATTTGCTTCACTGTAATGCCTATTGTATAAAAGTGATTACTTATCAATAAAGTATGTACTTCACTTCCTGAGCCTCCGTGGTGATGGAACCTGGAGTCCACGATTTCGAAATCGTCCATTGGAATAAAGCCCATTCCTAACCTCTAATATCACGGATTTTGCCTCTTATTTTACTGAGCTATTTTTATTATTTTTCTGTATCAAATTAAGTCCCGGTAATCAAATTATTTACCACAAAGACCTCGCGCCTGGAACCAGGCGCGAGAAACTAGACCACCAAACGTTCCTCCCTGTTGGGATTACAGGACTGGTTGCCTTATTTGAGCAACGATCACCCGCCATTTATTTCAAGCAGGTGATCTTTTCAAAATTGGTTCCTTGAGGACAGTAGTGGCGCAATGGAGTTTATGAACTCCTTTCATTCCAACCCTGACAACAACGAAGCACTTTTGAAGTGGTAAAACGAACCCTCAGAGAGGAGGGCCTTAAATACATGATGCTCTTTCCCCCAAAGCTACGAGTGATAGACAATGGCAGGTCATGGTACTTCATGGCCCCCTCGGAGGTACAAGACTGGCTGGAGGGAGGGCGAGTCAATAAACAAAACCAACACCCAGGAAGAGACCGGAGCGGAGATCAGAGCCAGAATCCGGGGTCCCCCAGCAGGCAGAGAGAGGAAGAGAACGGCGAGAAGCGGTCCAGAGGCTCAAGATTGGTGAGTCCAACATTCGGAATGAAGATGACAGGAAAGTAGTGTGGACACTAAGTACGCCGAAATGAACACTAGCAACAAGCACAGATTGGCGACAGTCCAGGAAGGTAACTGGTGCACTGGGTACCGTGAACAGCAGTACAGACCCCTTGTACCCGACGAATATGTAAGTCATGCTGTCACACAGTGGCACAGAACTTGAACACGCATTGTATACAAAACTGGAGGACAGAGGGCAGGGATGGCGTCGCTAAGGTGTTAAGGGAGGCGGAGTAAACCGGCCTCATCACAAATTGATTGTTTATTGGGCGACAGGTGCTCTGCAAATTGGGGATGTGGGTAGTTTTAGACCTATGGTGCAGGGTAGCTTGGAGGGGGGGGATTCAGTATGGGGTTTTAGGTTACATAGTTTTCTGGTTTACATGCTTCAGAAATGATCTAATCATATCATGGGACAGTTTGCAGAGACAATAGGCAGCATACAGTTTTACAGGGGAGGGAAGAGGCATATTGAGTGGAAAGGGAGGGAGAGAGGGACACACCACATACAGCATCAATATGGTGATGCAGCAAACTAAAACACTGAAGGTCATGTTGTGGAATGTGAACGGAATGGGGGACAAAATTAAGCGTACTATAGTACTGAAGTATCTCCACAGACACTCACCGGACCTGGTTCTACTTCAAGAGACACATCTGAAGGGTAGTAATTACCTAGCACTCAATCGATTCGGGTATACACTACTGGCACATGCGGGGTTTACAAAAGGCTCCATAGGTACAGAAATACTAACCAAAAATACGTCTCCCATAGCGAAGTACAGCACCTGGGGCGATCCATTTAGAAGGTATGTTGCGCTGTAGGGTCATGGGAGGGCAGGATCCTTAATATATGCTCTGCATACATACCACCGAGGCTGCATGGGGAAACATTCCCAGAACTCAGAACATTACTACTTGAAATGCCCGCAGGCACTCTGTTACTGGGTGGCGACATGAATGCAATGATGTCACTGGAACTAGACAGAGACACGATATCTCACAGGGCAACGGGACCCAAGCCACTGAATGCTTTTGCGAAGACGTTGGGTCTAGTATATGTGTGAAGGCGACATAATCCTACAACAAGGTAATACACTCATTTCTCAGCGGGGCATCGGAGTGGGTCATGGCTTGATTACATTTTCACGCACACCACTACAATAGGACTTTTTTGAAGGGGATGACACAGGGCACATAGGAAATCGGGCCACTCGCCAGTCGAAGTACTCCTGCATGGCCCTGTGCGGGACTGGGCTCTCCCGCCATGGCTAGATCCACTTCAATGTAGAGACCATGAGTTCAGGGAACAGTTCGTGGAACGTACAGAGCAGTACTTTGCAGACAACTCGGGCTCTATAGAGTCATGCAGTACTCTCTGGGAGGCATATAAGCCTGTGGCCAGAAAGTTTGTGCAAACAGGGACTAGGGCTAGACACAAGGAAAGATGCGCGCAGTGCGAAGCCCTGGAACACGAAATAGTGAATATTGAAACAGAACTGGGCTCATATTCCAAGGCAGGTCCGGAACACAAACACGCTCTTAAGCTAAAGCAAAAAGAACTCGGAGACCTTGAGGAGGACGCGGCCCGCACACACGCGATTGCAATGCAGAGGCCCATATATGATCTCGGCAATAGAGCCAATGAATTAATAGCATGGTTGGAGAGGAGGGATAGGAGTGGCAACTGGGTTCAGGAAATTCGGACTCCTGAAGGTGGTAAGTGGGGGTCTAGCGCAGACATAGCTGGGCATTCGCAACATACTACGAGAGGATATACTAATTGCTCATGGAAAGAGCAGAAATGGATAGCATTGAGCTGTTAAAAGATATAGCAGTGCCAACACTGGGACAAGAGGAGGTGGAGGCAACTGAAACCAAACGGGCAACAGAAGAATTAGAAGGGGCCCTAGGAGATTTGCAATCAGGGAAGACAGCGGGCCCGAACGGGTTCCCCTCAGAGCTGTTGAGTGTGTTGCGGGGATAATAACCCTGCACATGTTAAATATGTTCCACACGGCGAAGGTGGATGGATAGATGCCTGAAGACCTGAGATTGGCAACTATAGTGGTTATACCAAAAAGAGGGAAACCCCACGATCTATGTAGCTCTTAAAGACCCATGTTGGTGCCTAATTTTGAGACCAAGGTGCTGGCAAACGTACTAGCTAACAGACTAGGCCCGGTGATAGTATCCCTAATACATCCCGATCAGTCAGGATTTATGCCACACAGGAGTACCAGGCTGAAACTTTACGGAGTAATGCATATGGTAAATAAACAAGCGGACAAATCAACTGCAGTGTTGTCATTCGATGCCCATATGGCGTTCGATAGCCTTGAGTGGCCATATCTTTTTTTATTTTGTATTTATTGAGTTTGCAAACAAAAGGAAATAGGACAAACAGTTACAATTGTAATAAAGGGAAAGAAATTGAGTGGCCATACCTATTTGCCGTTCTTGCCAGATTGGGTTTTGCATATGGATAAGGCTCATATATTCCGCCCTGTTGGCACGGTTCGAGTTAACGGGACGGTTTCTAGAATTTTTAAACCGCACAGAGGTACACGGCAGGGCTAGCCACTCTCGCAGATACTTTTTGTGCTGGCGCTTGAGCCATTGGCAACTTGGGTGTGGGGGGACCCGCTGGTGAGAGGCACTGATATAGGAGATGGGTGGGAGGAACGCATATCACTCTATGTGGATGACATACTGTTTTACGCCCACAAACCACGACAAACACTTCACAGACTCATCCACATATTTCAGACATTTGGCACCTACTTGGGGTATTGAATAAACTGGGATAAGTCCTTGGTGTTCTCCCTGGCGGGCGAGACCCCAGTCCTGACGTCGGCGTGTTAGGAGGTAGTCCATAAAGATGCATTTAAATATCTGGGCATTTGGATCACTAAATCTGAGGAGGAGTTCATGCAACGGAATACATATGCTCAATTGGACAGGCTTTGGGCGGATGTGGCCCATTGACAGCATTGACCAGTCTTCCTCATGGGTAGAGCAGTCCTGTTGAAGATGATGGCTCTCCCTCGCCTATTGTAAGCACTACAGAACACACCACACCAGAAACCAGACGCTTTCTTCCGAACGGTTGAGGTAGAGCATCGCACGTTGTTGTGGGGGGGGGGGGGAGGGAGGGGGGAGGGGGGGATTGGCAGCCCAAGGATTGCATTGAAGAAGTTACAGCAAGGGGTGTATGAAGGAGGGCTGGCCGTCCCAGACATTAGAAAATATTATGGGGCGGTACAGCTTATCAATATCAACGGGTGGGTCTTTTCTCTGAACGAGGAGCCGGCATACTGGGTTGACCGGCTAGCAATGGGAAAAGGCAGCTATCTGGCTGAGTTATACAGTAAAAAACGCAATGGGACACTCCCGACACACACATAGACAGTAGTTACTGTGAGGAGGAAGGCAACGAAATAGGTGGGTTGGGGGGCCAAGCTTACAGAGCAAACCCCATTGTGGGAGGGAGATTTCCTAGGTGAGGTGAGACATCAAAGAGGCTTTCACAAATGGGGACTCATAGGGACAGACCTCTTGAAAGACGTCTGGAGAGGAGGAAAAATGATCGACTTTACTAGTCTACTGACGGAATTCCAGATAGGAGCCGGGGAATACCTCAGGTACCTACAATTGCGACATGCCCTCAAATGCCATATGGTGGAAGGGGAGCCGCTTGAATCCTGGGAAAAAAATTGTGTCAACAAGCAAAGCAGACAATATATCAGAGTAGAGGCTGCCCACACAAATGGAAAAAGATATGGGGGGCCTGGATGAAATACAGGAGTTAGCATTCAGAGGCATGAGGGACAGCCCAGGGTTAAGAAAGGGAGCTGAGGCAGAAGACAGTACTCCAGACTCCGATGATTGCAATGGTATGCTGCTTGGGGTTGGGAAACGTAGGACCCTGCGAACCGATGTATATTTCATTGCATTCAATGTATGTATTGTATTGTTTTGTCTGAAGCATATGTTTAATAAAAATTATATATATATATATATATGTTATGTTATGTAAAAATAAGGAAAAAAACCTCTCAGGGAACACTGACTAATACAGTTTTCAGTAGCCAGTTGAGAAGCAGAAAAGACTAAGATAAATACTGATACATATATTTTAAAAGAGGATAGCACCTCGCTAATTCAATGTCCTATTGATAACTGTGAAGCAGTGCACTCCTGCTACTTTACATGCAGAAATGTAACTCTTTATGATTTAGAAGCTAATTTACAGAAAACAACGTTTGTGAGTATGCAATTGGCACCTATATTCAGCCGCAAAGTTGTAAATATTTAGTCTACCGATGAGAAGTTATGGTAGAGATCAGCCTGTTCCATCAGATAGTGCAATTACTAACTCTCTGATATAAAATACTCAAACTGAGGAAAGAGGTTTACAGGTCCCATTTAATAGACCTTTTGGATACAATAATTTAAATCATGGCATATTAAACACAGGCATTGGTAATGTAGTAAAGGAGCATATGGGTGATCTCAATGCACAAGGCAGGTAAATTCATTTTCAATGCAAAATGCTTCTGCAAATGGTCGTTCAAATGGCTCTTTTGACATCTTAAACAAATTGAATGCTCTGAAACTTGTAAAGATTAACTCACAATTAAATGCTCCCTTCAATTGTGTAGCATTTGTTGGAACCATTGCCTGGTGTAAAGCAGGAATGTCCAAAGCTGTCTTTAAGCACTAAAGATGAAGTTACTCTTTCATAACAATATACAAACACTTTGCCAAGTGGATCTTACTAGTATCAAAATTCGAAACAGAGCATTATTAAGCACTCTTAATACAGTAACATCCCCCGAAGTTGACAAATTCGGAGGAAGGCCTAGTAGTACTGAAAGCCGCAATACGACCGGAATCTTACAGCTCCTTCAAAAGAGAAGATATAGCGACTACTATACCCAAAGGGGGATCTCAATACTGTAGTTAAAGTGACAAACTTCAACCAGAACAATCCACAGGTTGGTCATGGCTGTCTGGAGTATTCACAGGGAAAAGAAGGGCAATATAAGGAGACAAAAATGGAATTCAGCAACCTATATGTACAACGTTTCAGTCGATAATGATGTTAAAAACAAATTACAATTAAGGTTTTCTCTTGGAATATAACTGGCTGGGATGCTCTTGAAACCCACAGTAGCACGCTTATTCACTTATCTAGCTATGACATTATTCCACCAAAGAGACATGGAGTTTAGAATCCATTGACCTTTCTGGTTTTTAAGGTTTCAGCAGACCTGCAATTATGATATCAATCAAAGGTAGACCAGCGGAAGGTTTAACAACAAAAACCAGTCTCAAAGTCAACAAAGGAGTCTCCAGCATCTCATGGATATTACTTCATTAAAATCAATTATAAATTATTGACATTTATTTCAGTACAAGTCCAAATATTATGTAAAAAAGAGCACATAACTAATTCAATATTTAAACTCTCTTCAAACAAAACTAAACTGTACCGTGTTCTTTATAATAGGAGATGTAAATTTAAATTTGATGAGCACCTATACAGATCAAAACTTGTACCAAAAAGGGTGACAACCAATCATATAAATCAGAGGCATCAACATGAAGAAAAGCTGGTTGAGAGCCTGTTAGGAGCCCTCCATAATATGAGATTATGAGCTCTAAATGGTAGGTTTTCTTCTAATAGACTAAGTTTCACCCATATCTTGAAAACAAGAGTGAGGTCTTGGACTATATGCATGTACATATAGAATAATTTGCCAATTCAAAGATTTTGAGATTCAGCAACGAGTAGAGAATGACTATTATCTGCAAAAGTAAGCTTGTATATCAATGTGTACTCCATTTCAAGGGCAGTGGCAACAGCTCACATACAGACTGTCAAAAAGTAAGGTGCATTAAATAGACTATCACGAGCATGAACAAGCTTGAGACCTGGATAAACACCCAGCACCTAATTCATCCATATATCTACAAGACTTGAGTAAGGAATGCCCTTTTTGCATGGTCACCCCACACTTTTTGCAGGATTTTATTGCTGGTGTATGGATTCTGAACACTGGGGCACTGCTGTGCACCGCCCAGTGTATGTGCTCTTACCCCTAAAAACATGTAGAATTGTCTATTTCTTGATTTGCATATTATGGTACTCTGTGTACCCAGGGACTGTAAGTTAAATGTCACTAGTGGTCTGCAACACCTACAGTGCCGCCACTAATTCACCATGGAAAACATGACTCCAGGCTTGCCACAGCAGCCAGAGTGTACAGTTTTAAAACTGCACGCTGGGCCTGGCAAAATAACCCTTTTTCCAGGCCTAAACCTTCCTTCTCAATACTTATATCTCACCCCTAAGGTTGGTCCCAAATGCCTATATGGCAGGGTACACAGTATTTATTTAAAAAGTAGGACTTTTTCTGAAGTTTTGCATGATCTAGCAGTGAAAAATCTCCAAACTCGTTTTCACTTTGGCAAAGGTGGCGTGGCTCTCCCACAGAAAAAGCACTGGGTTACATAATAACACCTTATAATGCAAAACTCCAGTTTGGGAATAGCTAAAACCATGGTTCAAGGACTCAAATTAAATAGTAATTTTAAATCTGACTTTACCACCAGATTTTATTTTAATTTACTATTTTTAAAATTACACTTTTAGCAAGTTGGCATTTGCCCGCCTAAAAGCCTCTGGTATCTTTTTCAGAGTTAATCCCACCACTGCCACCAATGTGAGAAAGTGAATTATTAGTTGAAGTGCATGGCATCTCTCTTCAAGCAATAATATCACTATTTCTTACTAGGTCCAGGTAGGTCATAATAATTGAAACTTGAACTCAACCCTTGGTAGCTGTAGAACAGAGCAGACAAGCAGACAGGCTTAACTTAGGAGAAATGTGTGAAGCATTTATCCGTACAAAAATTGTTAAGAAGTAGAAAACACAGCACAATAAAACCCCACTCCAATTCATAAAAAATAAAATAATGAGCAAATGGACACCACAAAGGCAAAAATCAGAAGTAAGGAACCGGAGATAGGTTTTTCAAAGTTTTAGATGTTTCTAGTGCCAAAATGTGCAAAGAGACAACCACGGCTACCATGTCCCACTAGACCAGGTCAAAAGTTATGGCTAACCGCGATGGAGCATGGGTAAGGTAAAATGAGCAGGTTCAGTCCAGTGGAATATTTTACCTTAGAGCCCCACAGAGCACACAGTACCATGGTAAACATTAGCTACAACATCAAATTGAAATTACAAACAGGAAAGAGGGACATTTTAGGTCAGTGAAGTTCTCTAAAGCCTGACAGTAGGAGGTCAAACTGGCTTTGGAACGTTAGAAACATGGCCAGAAATATGGAAGCCGGACAATCTCAAAATTGTGAGAAGAAAGGAAGATGGGATATGGGACAATAGTTGGATGGTTGTTGTTGGCTTGACAGTGTTTTTTTAAGTAAAAGTATTAACATGGTTGAACTAAAACATAGAAGTTATTAAGAAGAGAAGATAGAGTAGTAGAGAAATTAAGCATGTCAGAATTTGAGAAGATAAAGCCAATAATTTAACGAACTGTAGACTGAAAGGGACGGGTGTGGTGCAAGAAGGATTGGTGGATTTCAGTATGAATATCACTTTCAATAGGAGACATCGGATGAAGGGAAGATAGTTTAGTGGCATTGTTTGTGGTTACATGAGGTGAGAAGTAGGAAGGGCTGGGTTCAGTACCCAGGAGCAGTCAGCACTCCGGATGCTTGCAATTTTGGATGAGAAATATAAATGGAAGTCTGAGGCAGATAAAGACGACTAATAAAGAAATGTGTTTTGAGGGGAGAGGCAGAGGTTAGTTGCATGGTCAAGTTGCTGAGAATATGAGCATAGAAATTAAATGAAATCACAAATTAGTTTGATTTGGCTGCATTCAGTGCCACTGAGCGGTCAGTAAAAGCATATCCATAATCATCTAAGTGCTCTGTGCTTTTATTTTATGCCATTTCTGGAGAAGCGGATCCATGTTTGTTTTCATAGCATGGATGTTGATGGTAATCCAGGAATGTGTGCCAGGGGTAACCAGGGAGACGCTGCAGAGAAGGTAATGTGAGTTGAATGGTACTCTAAGCATGTTATTGAAAAGTTAAAAAGGAAGTGAAAGCATACATGCCATGCATACACAAAATCAGAGCAGGGGGCAGCGCCTTCTCATATCTGGCCACTGTAATTGCTCCAGCAGTAGGTCTGGAGGGGATTCTCTCCCTGATGAAAAGGCTGTGGACCTAAAATATTTCGTTTTTATATCAACTTGCACATATATCAACTTGTACTATAAACAGTAAGTAGATGTGAAGGTAGAATAGCATATCTAAAATTCCCTATGTAGGATTACATTGATGATATATTGGTAGTCAATATTTTGGAGTCAATATACACGCAGATTGATATTTCAGCCCACAACATTTTGACATACAACCATAAATGTTTGCATAAATCATACTAGTAATGTATTTTAGAGGTGAATTTGTATACAAAAATACAATACTTTGTGTGCCAATCAATCCTGATCCTCACCAATGGTGTCTGCTATCCACACTACAAAGAACATTTTGAAAAGCAGAGGCACAACTACAATTTTCAGCCCAATTTCATTACAAAATGTTTGAAGAGTGATGGATGTGAGAGGCAGTTCAAAAAATCTGGTATATAATTTTACATGGCCTGTTAATTTTTAAATGCATAAAGAATATATTTTTTATTTATACATTCCACTTCCTTCAATTTTTCCATCATACTCCTTCAAAGTAGATTGTCATACATCATACTCACCAATATATTTGAAAGAGGCAGCTTGGGCTCTTGATTAAGCGTTGGGTCAATTACATAGGTATGGCTCAGTTTATGATCTCTAAATTGATAAGTAGTTCAGAAGAGAATGCCTTGGTGGGGATCAACACATGTTATTAATGTTATCTTTGGTAATTAGATGTTTGTTGGAGGGTTGTCACAATACAATTAGAGTAGTTCTGAAATTCATGGTTTGAAATTAACAGTGTCTAATCGGACTGAGCATATACTTTGAGTTCCCACAAACATGCAAAAATGCCAAATAAGAATAACAACTCAACTTTTCTTTTGTCCAAGATATATTCACCAAGTTCCATTAGCTTGTGTAACAGTAACACTGGTTATTTACAGGGGTAAGAAACAGCACTAAAGACATAGAGAAGGCATTTGACTCATTGTAGTAGGATTATAGGTTACAGCTGCTGAGAAAAATGGGCTTCCAAACTAATATAATAAAATGGATTAAGCTCTTATGTAGCAGACCTTTAACCAGAGTAAAAAAAATGATGGCCATTTCAGAGCCCTGGTCTGTGGAGCGGGGAACAAGGCACGGTTGCCCATTGTCCCCCCCATTCTTTTCGCTCTGGCAGTGGAGCCGTTAGAGACTATGTTTCAACAGCTAAGCGACCATTGGGGAATCAGGTGGGCCAAGTAACGCATATGATTTCCTTCTATGCTGATGATGTTTTGCTTTACTTGAAGGATGCCCCTTCACTAGTTCCATGGGCGCCTGAGGAAGTAGAACTGTGTCGTAAGGTGTCAGGATTAAAAGTTAACAGAACTAAATCATGTGTTTATCCAGTATGGTCTTTCACTCAAGTGCGCAGGGACAACCCTCCGATCTTATCCCTGCACTGGGAATCCAAAAAATGTAGGTATCTAGGAGCCCAAGAATACCACAGTAAAGCGAACATGATAGATGGCAATGTGATGAAAATTCTATCAGGCATTAAAGTCTCGGTTAAATTCTGGAAGAAATTCCTCTTATCGACGAAGGGTAGGAGCGCCACATCTAAAATAATATTATTACCTAGATTGCTGTACATCTTCTCAACACTGTCACACATTACGCTAGAGATCCCCCATAGAAATGCTTATTCACACCCTCTTTGTCAGGCACACACAGCAAAAACAAAATACATAGAAATGGCAGAGAACCTAGGGCTAACTTTCACAGTTGAAGACGTGAATCATATTCAGGCAGGACCATCCCTCCTGTCTGATCTGAACGTTGCCCAAACAATAGCAAAAACACATTATTGGGACACATTACCTGAAATGAAAAGGAACCATGCTATAGTAATCTTACACGGTGTGATCATGACAGAATATCTTATATCCAATGCAGCCCCTAGAGGCTTATGGGGAAATAACACCTGAGGATATTTCTCGAGGATGCTACCGTCAGGAAGGAATGGGCCTAAATAGCTTGTCACTGTTCTAGGGGTTGGCTGATTCTAATTATAAAAACAGCCAAGAGATTAGCAGAACACATCCTAATAAACATACAAATCAGGAAGACCAATGTAGGGCTACAGTTAGCCTTCAAGAAAAGACTTTATGATATTAATAAGGAAACAAATGAGTACAAAGAATGTCTTACTCAATCTAAAGTTCAAAAACTTCAGAAGAATGCTAAAATGTTTGCATTTAGCAAAGTATATCCGTACTCAGCACCAGAGTGCAAGGCACCAACCGACAATGACTACGACCTAACGGACACCAACTCCTCTGATGACAAATTCACCAACTCAGAAGCCTGGGGAAGGCACAATAATCAGAGAAGGAAAACAAGGTCTAGGTATAGAATAAGACCTTGGGCCCAGCCTTGGCAGAGGTTTAACAACTACCTACCAGACCGTCATACTATCAGCCGCCTTTTCCAACACAAGGTCAACCTATGATGCCTTGGGGATCACCATTTAACCCAATGGTTCTGTTATGAACCCCAATGTACCCCAATATAAGGCTAGGTAGTTGCACAACCCTTTACCTACATTTTTCCTACCATTGTTATACATAACGGGTCTGGCACTGACCTTTTACCTAGTTAGATGCTGAATAAATGTTGTGTGGTTTTCTCCGAAATCTACTCTCATTTATTATGCATGAGGATTCTCAGTATCACAACAGGATTACAATCTATTGCATAATAACTATGTATAAGGGTCACCACTATCGTCATACTTGGCTGACATGCCCATAGTACACATCTAGGTAGAAACCCTGAGGGTACCTTTTGGGTATGTAAGTACCACATCTTCGCTGGGCAAGCCAGAGGAGAAAGACTTCCATGCTGACACACTGACGCGAGACGCTGAGGTCCCTGCACGCAGACACTCCAGCATGCAGTGGTCTGGCATCCCTTGCAGGGTGTCCATCTGGAGACCAAGATGGGTCCTTCGATCTCCCACATCAGGTAATGGGTTTGGCTCTATCCTAAGGGGATTCCTGGCTATACACATACATACATGCTAGAAACACTTAGGTACATCTAGTTAGGAGTACGTATTTTTATGGTTATGTATCTGTACGCCTGCATATATTCAATGTTTTAGCACTATGGTAGAATTCTACCTTTTCTTTATTCTGTTGGTACTTACAACCGTATACATATGTTTATGTCTAATGATTGTTGCAGCACACGTATTTTATACTAGAATGACACTGGTTTAATGAATACTTATTGGAAACGTCTGCACCGTTTATTCTGTATATCTCTCTGAGTGAGCACGAGTGACTGAATGAATAGTACTGTACTGTTTCCACGATCCCTGAGGGGTCAAGGCTGTCATGTTCGATAGTTATTAGAAGCTATTCGCTCCTTGGTAAGATGGGCTCATAGTGGCACTGTGAGCTGGCTGGTCTAACAGACTAACATTTCATTTGGGGGTGTCTGGAATCAGTCTGAACACCAATCCCTTAGTTTATGTTGTGTTCCTTTTAGAGTCCCACAAAATCAAGACCCTCATTTTTTAGCCAGAGGCCAAGGCTGCAGAATGAAAAGAAAAAATAGAGTGCAGTAGGACCTAGAGGACACCAGAGTATGACTAGGAATATGACCAACGTAACACCAGGACCCGGCACAGAGCTAACCTAGTAACCAACTTGACAGGCATAGAACTCACTGATACACAACTGAAGGTATTGAATAAAGGTCTAGGTTTTGTTCCAACCCAGGCCATTTACAAATTCCATTTACTCTGTGAGTTAGCTGCATTCTTCCGTAAGTTACATTTGAAGGCACATTTTGGTGATCAAGAAAAGACTCAAGAAACAACTGATGCAGGCTTATGAAAGAAGTCTAATTTTTATCCCCCCCGCCCCCCCTCACACACACTACCTCAGTAGAGCTGGTGACTTTTGAACAATCGGTAAATAAAGAAGTGGAAAACTTTCCTGTTAACACGTGGAGAAGATTCCAAAACCAGGAAAACAATCTAATTTACAAACACATACAAGATTCCAGCATAACCATAAATCGTGCCAACAAAGGCAGGGGGTTGTTCTCCAGTCAACCACTGCATGCAGAATAGAGTATCTGAGGCTGTTGGCAGATGAGCTGAATTATAAAGTACTGGACACAGACCCTACCCTTATACTGATGAGATCAGCTCTATGACAGAGGAAGCAGTGTGAGGGATGAATCAGCAAGCAGGAAGGAGATTACTTACGGAATACCAACACAGTAATACCATATTTTTATACCCACTCCAAAATTAACAAAAAACGGCCCCTTTTGGAACCTCTGTCATAGTTTGTGATTTCTTTTTTAAACCTATACTGCAAAAAACAGAGACCTACATTAGAGAGACAAAAGATCTGCTGGTACACCTAAAAGACATTAGAATTCGATGAACAAGAAGATTTACTAGTGATGTGGAAAGCCTAAACACCACAAGATACCTTAGATTTTATCAGAGAATCCTAGGAGAACACAGAATGGAAATTCTCAACCCTCTGTGATTTTGTAGTTTAATGCGTCCATTTAGCCTTAACAAAGAATTTCTTTGAATTTGAATGGTACATCTACGGGCAGTATTTTTGTCCCAAGTGTAGCAGGGCTCTATGTCTACAACCTAGAGAGGAAAAGCATTTTGCACAATAATAACCCATACAAACAGCAGATCACTAATTGGAAACGCTATATTGACAACATTCTAGTGGTATGGAGGGGTAATGTCCCAATAACCCTGGATTTCACCACATGGTTGAACAGACATGACAGAAGCCTGAAGTTTACACAAACTATCAGCAAGGAGTTGCTGACATTCTTAGATGTAAGGAAATTCCCTGAAGGAGGTATACTAGTTACTGACATCTATCACAAACTGACTGCCAAAAAAAACCTGCTCAGATTTGACAGTTTTCATCCCCACCCGTTGAGAGCGAAACTGCCTTACGAGCAGTTCCACGGTTTACGATGGAACTGCAGTCGGATTAATGACTTCAAAAGACAAGTAGAGAATTTAACAGAAAAAATAGAGCCTGGGATTATCCAGAACAGATGATCCTAAAAACTGAGAAAAGGGTCAGAAATCAAAATTTAGATTAATTACTTGACACACCGATGAGCGAAAACCAGGAACATCCTCTAGTATGTATGAAGACATACAACATTACCTCTAACAGTGTAAAGAAAAGAAAAAAACTAAATTGGTGCAACTTTACCCCTTCAGTGCCCCGCCCTTCCCCCTCCTGTGCCGGGCACAGCGCAACCGCGCTCCATGACGAGACTATCTCGTCATGGGCATAGAAGAGGTTAAATACAGGGCACAGACAATGCGACTACTCACTCTTTACACACAAAAAAGCAGGAAGCCTTAAGGACACTCTAGTACAAACAAGACCCAAACAGATAACAATGATCACCAACACTATATATAGAGCTTTAGGCCTCTCGGGAGTAGTGGGACACTACCCATGTGGTCAGTGCAGTGCCTGCCATCTAATGTCACCAATGAAGGATATAGATCTGGGTTTACGATTTCCCTGGAAATTGAGAAAACACACCAACTGCAACACAGAACAGGTTAAATATATGATTACCTGCCCGTGTAACCTCAAATATATAGGGATGACAACCAGAAAGGTTAGAACCAGGATATGTGAACATAGGAGCATTATCTGCTGCAAACAAAACACCACAAAAATGGCTGAACACTTCATTAGTAAGTCTTTGACCCTCGGTCACTGGCCTGCTCTCTCCCCAGCAGCTCTGCGCCATCAACACCTCCGCTGAGCCCCCAGCCTGGGTGTTCAAGGCTGCTGTCTGCCCCGTTGTGTGCCTGTGGCTGCCTCTGCCTGTCCCTGCTCCCTGTGTCTATTTGTGGCATTGTTGGCATTCGGTAACTATAATTGGGTAATTGTATTGGGTATTTGTACTGTTTTTCCCTTTTTGTTTTCACTTTTGTAATTGTTTTTTGGCTTCTCTGAGCCATCATTTCCCGCTTCCCTTTTCCTGCCTCTGCGACCCCTACCCCTGTCCTCGCCCGTTCCCGCCTCCCAGCTGATCGTCCCTCCTCCTCCCCTACTTCATGGCAGCCGCAGCATCCGTCCGAGACCCGACTGCAATGAGCGCCAGGAACCCTGGATCTCCGACCATCCATCGCTACGACCCTACCACCCTCCTCGCACTCAACCCCGGAAGACTCAGAGACTGCCAACAGGCCTCGCCACACATGACCCATGGCCAGTTCTCCTGCCTCCACTGCCGCCAGACCTTCACCACCACTGCCGCCCCAAAAAACGCCGACACCAGCACCGGCAATACACTAAGATGCATCCTCCTCAAAGTACGCTCCGTGCACAAACACGCCATGGAAATCTAGAACCTACTCGACTCCCTCTCGCCCGACATCGCCTTCTTTACGGAGACCAGTACCAACGCCTCCTCCGCCCCCGATATCAACACCGCCATTCCAGATGGATACAAGATCCAGAGGAAGGACCGCCCCAACCACCCGGGAGGGGGCCTCGCCAGCGCCCACAAAAACACCCTCCGCCTCACCACCTCCAGTGAAACCTTCCCCTCCGTTAAACACCTGCACTTCCAGATCCAGACCAGCCCCACTTCCACACTCCGAGGAACCCTCGTCTACACAACCCCAGCCCTCGGACACCTTTCGCCTCCAACATCACCGACTTCATCGCACCCCATGCCATTGCCTCAATTAACTACATACTCATCGGAGACCTGAACTTCCACCTCGACAACCCCAGCGACCCCAACTCCACCACCCTGCGTGACAACCTCACCAACATCAGACTTAAACAACTCCTCACCACACTTACCCACAGAGCAGGACACACCCTCGACCCCATCTTTGCTGCAGGAAACAGCGTTCGCTTCAGCCACACAACACAACCGTCATGGTCCGACCACCACTGTGTGCACTTCGCTGTCGACAAACCCAAGGCACCCAAACCAGCCCCACACCCACCACAAAGAAACTGGAGCAAAGTCACTGACGAGCAACTCAACTCCACCCTCACCCGAGACAACCACACCTGGGTATCCGACGCCAACGTCGCAGCCAGAGAACTCCACACTTGGATCTCCACCTGCTTAGACTAGCTCGCCCCGCTACGCAACCCCGACAAACAGTGCCCCAGGAAAGCCGCCTGGTTCACAACTGATCTCCAAGAAGCCCGAAGCACCTGCAGACGCCTGGAGAAGAAATGGAGAAATACCAAGACACCCGAAAACCACACCACCTACAAGGACGCCATGCCGTACTACCACTCCCATATCAGAACCACCAAGAGGAACTTCATCCACAACAAAATCCTCGCCAACTCCACCAACTCCAAGGAACTCTTCTGTGTCATTCAGGAATTCACCAACCCACGCAGCGAAGCCACAGACATCACCCTGTCCCAAGACCTCTGCGATGAGCTTGGAACCTACTTCCACCTCAAGATGATAAACCTCTACGACAACTTCGTCGACCATCCACCAGACGCCGCAGTCGTCCCCCCGCCCACACGACATACCAGCCCGCCCACCATCTCCACCTGGACGCCAGTCACAGCCGAAGACACCGCCTCGACCATGAAAGGCATCCACTCGGGGGCCCCCACCAACCCCTGCCCTCCTCACATCTACCACAGAGCTGCAGTAACCATCGCACCTGAACTACAACACCATCAACACCACCTTAAAACCAGGCACCTTCCCAGACGACTGGAAGCGCGCAGAAGTCAGGCCCCTGCTCAAGAAGCCCACAGCTGACCCCACCGACCTCAAGAACTACTGGCCCATCTCGCTCCTCCCCTTCACGGCCAAAGTAGCAGAGAAAACAGTCAATAGGGAACTGACACGATTCATTGAAGACAACGCCGTCCTCGACCCGTCCCAGTCCAGATTCCGAAGCAACCACAGCACCGAGACCGCCCTACTCGCCGCCACAGATAACATCCGCACCCTCCTGGACCAAGGCCACTCAGCAACCCTTATCCTACAAGATCTATCAGCGGCCTTCAACACCGTCAACCACAGCACACTAGTCGCCAGGCTACACGACGCCGGCATACAAAGAACAGCCCTAGACTGGATTTGATCATTCCTTACCAGAAGAAGCCAAAGGATCAGTCTGCCACCCTTCCTCTATGATCCCACGAAAATCACCTGCGAGTCCCACAGGGGTCATCACTGAGCCCCACCCTCTTCAACATCTACATGGCCCCCCTCGCCACCATCGTCCGACAACACGGCCTCAACATCATATCCTACGCTGACGACACCCAGCTCATCCTCTCCCTCACCAAAGACCCCGCCACCGCCGGGCTCAACTTCCAGAAAGGAATGCAAGACGTCGCAATCTGGATGACCAACAGCTGCTTGAAGCTCAACGCAGAGAAGACAGAAGTCCTTGTCCTGGGAACCATCCCTACAGCATGGGACAACACGTGGTGGCCGACCACCCTCGGAAGCCCACCTTACCCCTCGGACCACGCCAAAAACCTCGGCATCGTACTCAACTCATCCCTCACCATGAACCGACAGGTCAACGCTATCACATCCATCTGCTGCAACACCCTCCGCATCCTCCGCCAGACCTTCAAATAGATCCCCCCTGAGTCAAAGAAGACAGTCACCCACGCACTCATTACCAGCAGACTGGACTATGGAAATGCACTCTATGCCGATATCAACAAATCCCTACCCCGCAAACTCCAGAAAATACAGAACACCGCCGCTAGACTCGTCCTTGGCGTCCCCTGGCACGAACAAATCAGCCAACACCTATGAAGACTCTACTGGCTCCCCGAGGGGAAATAGTCACCTTCAAAATCCTCACCCACGCCTACAAATGCCTCCACAACAACGGACCCAAATACCTCAACGACAGAATAAACTTCCACGTACCCAAAAGAATCCTCCGATCTTCCAACCTCGCACTGGCCGAAACTTGCGCATCCACAGAGCCAGAGCAGGCGGAAGATCCTTCTCTCAAATTGCAGTTAAGACCTGGAATGAGCTACCCCCTCCCTGAACACCTTCAGGAAGACCCTCAAGACCTGGCTTTTCGGCTAACAGATCTGAGGACCCCTCCCCCATCAGCGCCTTGAGACCCTCACGGGTGAGTAGTGCGCTTACAATTCCCATGATTGATTGATTGATTATCAAAACACACTGTAAAAGACCATAAATGGGTAGTCTTGGAACAAGTAATAGGGGAGAACAGACACATCCAGACAATTCTCTTTGACCTCACCTATACGAGTCAGAAATATACAGTTTGGTGAGATATTTTAATTCACTGCACTGCGCAGTAACACAACCCTAACCCCCTCATAATTGTAATATGCTTATCTTTTTTCAATCATACACAGTTCAATCAAATTTTGGCAGTGCATCCAGTAATAACTGCCACCTTATGATAAATACCCTTTTCTCCTCAGAAAGGATGGGCGCACCTAGGTCATGAGACACAGTGACTATGGGATGACTACGTTTTCCCAGCCAGCACCAATATGATAAGACTAACCCAGGAGAAATGGGTACACTCAGAACATTGTGACTATGCAGGGACTAGATTTCCTAGCATACCACAACCTAATAACAGAGCACTAACACGCGCCGGGACCTCATTTTGGGTAGGTGATGATTCCAATAGCATGGTGTGCTCCCAAAGGGAGGTAACAATGGGGGACGCTGTCATTGTGAGGGTGTAAAAGAGATTCCGCAAACGCGGCTTAGGACAACATTTCCTACATGCATCTCGGGTCAGGGCTTCATTTCGGGGCAGCCTAAGGAAACACCACGCCACTGCACACACACTGGGTTCTCATTCTCAGTTAAGAATAGAAATTTTTTAGGTCTCGCCTAGCGAACGCAGCACATGCATTGCTTCGCCTTGGCGAGACTATTGTTGTGGGTTTGGTGCGCGAAGCGAGACAAACCATGTGCGCGCACGGACAGGCGATGTGCACGCGGATGGCGTCTCCTCTCCGCGCTCCCACTGCGTGCTTGTTTAAGAGACATGCACGTGTCTGGCGCACGGCGTGATCACATGTCCTGCTCCCTTGTTCTAAAGGTCTCTGATCTTCGCTGCCCTTCTTAACCCCAATACTGGCGCTTTTATTTATTTATTTATTTATTTTTCCTACTGTTTGAGTTGCATCGACTCTTCCATACAGGTAGACCCTAGTCCCAGAAAGATAAGGGGTCAAGCTGATCAGTTTTGGGTTTGGTTGTTCATTTAATTCATTGGCTGTTCTTCCATAGTTAAGTCCGGTGAAAAGGGTTGTAGCGGTTTGCTTAAGCTAATCTTTGTTTTCTGGCATCTTTCTTTGCGGTGTCTGCGACAGACTAAGGCTGCAAGCTGGAGGGGGGTCTGGATACTTTGTATGGTGCGTGTTGGGGTCGCGGGTGGGGGGTCTGGGAAGTGAGGCAGGGCTGTTGGGGAGGGGGGCGGGGGGTCTGCCCTCCTCCGCCTGGAAGTTTGGCATTGCCTGTTTGGTGTGCAGTTGAGGGCTCGCTCATACTACTTCCTTTGTTTTTGCTTTGTCTCGCTGAGTACATGGTGCGGACTAGGCTCCAATCCGTGCCTTAACGTGCCTTTCTTGACGGCCTTGGGGCACTGTGCAGAGTAAGGCACTGCTCTGGGGAAAGTGGTGCTGTCCTTCCAAAGCCCTCTGTTCTCAGTGAGCCTTGACCTGGTGTTTCTCAGTGAATTGGGAATGAATGTCTTCTGTCAGCCTACCATGAGGCATGGCAGATAGAAGCTAGCGTTCAGAGAACTGAGGGGTTGGGGTAAGAATCTGTGTACTAGGATCAGGAAATCCTCGCCTTTTGTATTGGATGTTGTCTGGTTTTTGAAAGCTTCCGAATGCATGTTTATCAGTAATCATTGGGCTCCCGTGGAACCTTGCAGAGGACGGTGTCTCGTCCCCTCGCGTTCTGGTAGCATTGTCTGCTCTCCAGCTTTACTCCGCGTCTGACCTTTAGGGCTGAATTGCTCTTTCTGTATGAATATAAGGTGTTAACTGTGATGGTCACTAATAGGAGCAGCACGCAAGGGGGTAGTTGAGCCGTCCACGCTACTGCTGCAAACAATGAGGAGTTCATCATAGAACTGGGAGAAAGTCTGCAAGAACCCTGTTAGGGTTGCGAGGGCGAGGAACAAGCTTTGTCTGCCGTGTGCCTGGATTACTAAATTTGATAAATGTTTAGTGACCTTCACTGTGTGTCCTCTACACTCTTAGTTCGAGAACAAGCTTGCATACGTTTTTCACCAGAACGATAGTTACTTGTTTATATATCTTGGTACGCAGCCCCACAAAAAGAAATGGTGTTAACTTGAATAGGCTGTAATGCTGCATTTAGGATCATCGAATTCTTCTCATCTATAACTTTGAGTGGTCCGTTTCCTCGCTATCTGCTGATATGCAGCACGTGATGGCCCTTTGTTTACCCGTGTATTTCACATTGATTTCAAGACTCTTCTAATTGGCTCTTGTGTTATTATTCCAGTGGCCTTACCTAATTTCTCAGTTTAGCTCCGGCTACGTTTAATATCTATAGTCGTAACTAGTTGGTTATATAATGCATAATCTTACCTACCTTCACGACACTCAAGTCACCTGACCTCAAAGATTGAAGGGCTGAAGCTCATGAGATCAGTTACCTGTGCTCCAAGGTAGCATACTTGCATGTGCTGTTCTGTTTATTTTTTCAGGGCTCCTCCGATTACCTGTGTAATTTCCAGGTTGGGCGGACATCCTTTGGAGACTGCATCATTTGTTGTGATTTTATGGGCCCCCCTGGGTACCTTTGTGCTACCCAGTTGCTTCTTTTACCCTAGAGATCTACATATGCCAGGGTGACTGCAAGAGATCTGGTTTCTCTATGCTAATCTAGGACGTTTATGCGTTGAAGGCGCTGATGCACCTTTTTAGGTTTCACTTAGACACAGCTTTGTCTGTTGCCAGCCTACCTTAAAAAACGAAAATTAAAATATACATACAGGGGCTTTGGGTCACATTTTACCTCCGTACATTGCATATTAAATGGGGAAATGAGTTAGTTAGCTTCAACCATTGGTTCTCTACACTGTGGGTAATGGCATTTCCATGCTCACCTGTGGACGTCTTTCTGAATAGAAGCGTGCTGATGGGTCAATGCCATTTTTATTTCAATTTCTATCTTTCATACTTTTTTAGGTATCCTTGTGTGTTTTAACTATATTTTCCGTGTAAACTACATCGGTTCAGGTTTTTACCAGTGCGCAACAAATGACTTGATCAGGGACGGGATTTTGTTTCTGCCCTCCTGTAAGTACTCAAGATTGACTTTAGAACTGAGGAAGAACCCCCTACTGTTGCCTACAAGTCAAGACAAAGAGTTAGATTGCCTAACTTGCTGAGAACTTTCTGTTGGGGCAGGTCCTCAGCTCTCAGGATGGAAAGATTTTTTAACCCTTGAGGACCTCTGAGGGGGGGGAGCTTCCAAAGAAAGTAGTCCGGCCAACTAGGCTTTATTCAGAGATTGTCACTGCCATGGGAGTGGACATTTTTGTGTTGTTAAAAAGTGAATACATTAACTCCGTCCCCCACCTCTTGTTTCAAATTTTGAAAAATGTATGTATACTACCAAAAATGATGCAGTGACTCTTTATTGCCAGTGCCCTTTATTGTCAGTGCCCTCATACTTCATTAGTTACCTGCCCCATTGCAATAACAAGCTCTGTGAGATCATCACGGATCCTGTGCAATTAACCAGATATTTACGCTGATGAAAGCAAAATTGTCCCAGTAAAATGAGAAATAACTTGTGGAATTAGGTACAGAATATCTGATTCCACCAGTAATTCCTAGCTTTTTAAGGCTACACCTAATAAGACATGACAATGCTGCCTCCAGGTGTAACTGAAACCCAGGCTATAGGTATATTGGTATATTTGCTGATATGTTGTAAAAGAATATGGAGTTTCGAGAAAGAATGTACTACAGTACAAATGCAATAGATTTCACAATTACAACAAAGTGAGCTATTGCCATTTTGCATTACACCATTTGATTAATGCTTCATGAAGGGGAAAAAAAATAACATTTACAATGCCAATTGCTCAAAACAATGTAATTGCGAGTCCTATTGCATTGTAAATACTTGTTTTAATAAGTCTTAAGAATTCAATACGCTTCCAATGCGGACACAACTGAACATTCATATAAAGATACTGCCACCGCGGCTCAGACCTATACTTTCCATAACATTCTGCAGTACGGAACCACATTTTCCAGCCGCCCAAGGAAACACCATGCCCCTCAGTACACGCTTACGAAGCATGACTCGCGGCGCACGCCTGTAGGAAAGTGGCTCTGTATATACTGTCCACAGTCCCCAGAGGTTTGGCAGAGGCTAAAATTAGATATAACCTTACTCTCTAAAGTGGTAGCTTGGTCGAGCAGTAAGGCAGTATCAGAGGACAGTGTAAAGCATTTGTTGAACACACTCAGTCAGCAAATGGTCTCACACACTCAAGAACTGAACTCTAGGCCAATGGTTTGCATAATAAATATATGGTCGTTTTATTTTAGAACCAACAATAGGGATCAAAATAGACTTTCTCAGCACGAGATGCTTTAGTTAAATACTTTGCAATAGGCAATTGACTTTTGCAGGTAATAGTTACAGTTTGTTGCAATAGGCAACACAATTTCAAGCACAATAATACATTGAGCTCAATGGGAATTTTAAGTTATATGCAATTGATTACTTTCAGGATTACTTTTCTAACTCCAGGACTGGATCCTAGATTCAGTCCTGGGACAGTTCTTGGAAACAAGTGAGTAAATTCGTTTTAGTTACTGTTGTGATTTTTAAACGATATTTTGCTATTTTAAAAGTTGACAGAAACGTTTTCTAATCAAATTACCAATGTTATCCTGTGGAAGGAAATTCACTAAGCAGGTAAGTGGGGTTATGGTTACTTTTTCTAGGTCCGTGTTGGATCCTAGATCCAGCACTAGTGTACCACCTGTAAGCAGTTGAGAAACTGCGTTTAAGTTATACAGGCGATTTTTAAGGAATATTTATAAGTTTGCAAAATCGCCACTTAAAAGAAATTTCATAGAAAAACAGTCAATGGTTTCCTATGGAAGAAAATTCAAGTTACGGGTAAAGTATGTTCTCGTTACTTTTGTAATCCAGTGCTGGGCTCCTAGGCTCAGTACTGGGACATCTATCTAAAACAGGTAAGTAATTACGTTTTCACAGTTGGTACGATTTTTAAAGAATATCTGTAGTATGCAAAAATCGACACAAAAAACAGTCAATGGTTTCCTACGGGAGAAAATTGAGTTAGTGGTAAGTACGGTCGTAAGTACTTTTCAGGGTCAGTGCTGGGCACCAAGATCCAGAACTGGGATCTCTCCTAATAGTAGGTGAGTATTTCCGTTTTCGTTACTCGGTTGATTTTAGGTGAATATTTTAAAGTTTAGAAACTCCACACTTAGAAGAAATTTCAAGAGAAACCAGTCAATGTTACCCTATGGAAGAAAAGTGAGTTATTGGCTTTTGGGTAAGTACTCGACTGGCAGAGTGGAGGTTCTTGGCATAGACTCAGGGGTCTCCCAGGGTCAGGTAGGTACAGTTGTTACACCCTCAGCGGCACTGGGGCGGCCGGGTGCAGAGTGAGTTAGGCTCAATGTTATCCTATGGGAGGCAGGGGGCCCTTGGTTGGTGGCTGCTGACTAGCAGGCCATGCGGCTGTGGGAGCTGGGCTCCTGGTTACTTGCTCAGGGCAAATGGGGAAGTATATAGGAGTAGAAGTTGCACTGCCAGGGCCACACGGGCGGCTGGGTGCAGGGTGCTTTTGAGCCTTCGGGCGCTCAATTGATTGCTATGGAAAAGCTCAAGGACGAACAAAGGCTGCAAGCTCGGGCACGAAGATTCTTCAGTTGCCACCACCACTTCAAGAGGTACGTTGGGTAGTTGGAGGATAGGCAGGTACCCAGGAGTCGGGCACAGGGGGCCACAGGGCGCCGGGTGCAGGGGTGCCTTTTGGTGTCGGGAAATCTTACCCTCTGTTGATCGCAGTTGGGGGGGTCCCTGGTTCTGAGGCTGCAGGCGTCGTCAGGAGCGTCGAGGTGGGTCCTTGGGTGCCGGATTCGGGGTCACAGTCACCAGGGGGACGTCCTCAGGGTCTTTGTCCGCACAGGCCAGGCTTGGCGGGTGCAGAGTGTGCAGGGTTCGCGGTTCCGGGCTGATGCCAGGGGTTGGATACTTGCTTTGAGCAGAGCCACTGCTCGTGGGAGTCCCAGGTGCTCAGAGTCACAAGGTAGCCCGGTCCTCCGGGGTTTGTGAGGTTGCTGGCCACAGGAGGTGCCGGGATTTAGCAGGAGTAGGTTCGAGGGTCGACAGGCCGGTAGGGCTGGGGCCAAAGCAGTTGGGTGTCTTCCTCTTCTTAGCAGCTGCACGGCAGGTCTTCTTTCTTCTTGATCTTCTTTGCTGTTTTAGAATCTGGAATCTGAGGAAGGAAGGTTCAGGGTTCCCCTAAATACTAAATGTAGGTGTGTTACATGTAGGTAAAGGGCAGGGACCACTGGGTCCCTGTCCTGGGTTGGGTACACCCCCTATCCTGCCACTCTCCTGTGGGAGGGGAGCAGTGGCCTAGTCCTGATTGGGTAGGGCTCCCCATCTTCAAGATGGCGAGGGCCCGGAGATGTGCTTCACCTCGCCTCCCCACCTGAGGGGTGGGGTTGGCAGGGCTGGCACATCCCCTGTCCTTACTTGGGGTTTCCGGCCAGTCTTCCCACCAGAGTGGGGGTCAGAACCGGTGGGGGCCAGTTGCTGAGTACAGCAAGTGGCCTGGAAAAGCTCACAAAGGCGGCATGCCTTTGAAGCTTCCCCCTGCCCATCCTGGGGGAGGAGACCTAGCACCTCGCCCAGGATGTGCATTGTTGCAGGCCCAGGAGAGCGGGGGCTCTCCACCCAGGGGTCCAGCAACATGTCTGCTCTGTGGCAGCCTAGGCAGCCTCTCAGACAAGACGTGGATTGTGTGTTAGGTTTCAGGGGGC
Source organism: Triturus cristatus (assembly GCF_964204655.1). Classification (NCBI taxonomy): domain Eukaryota; kingdom Metazoa; phylum Chordata; class Amphibia; order Caudata; family Salamandridae; genus Triturus; species Triturus cristatus. The sequence goes on from NC_140588.1 coordinate 499,071,202, forward strand.
ATCTCTAAGATGCCCTCTGTAGTGCTTTGTACATTAAATCCCACACTAGCATCAGTGCGGGTTTAATGTGCTGAGAAGTTTGATACCAAATTTCTTAGTCTTCCGTGTTGCCATTATGGTGCTGTGGAGTTCTTGTTTGACGAGCTCCCAGCATCATATACTCGTAAATGGCAGCACTGCACTTACAGTGCCCAGGAATGGACCTGGGTACTGTAGGGGCACAGGGCTCATGCTCCTCTGCCCACGCCACTGGCATAGAGCACCCAGCTAGAGGGGTGGCTGATGTATGCCAGGGCAGTGTAGGTTGTGGGCATGGCACACAGGGATGTGTGCCATGTCGACCATTTGTTTTGTCTTGTACCCAGAAACTCAGCCTGCAAGGGCAGTGTGTTTGTGTTAGAGTACAGGGCCTCTAAGGGTGGCACAATAAGTGCTGCAGCCCTTAGAGGCCTTCCCTGGTCACAAGGCCCTGGGTACCTAGGGTACCATTTACCAGGGGCTGACATGTGGCCAGGGTTTGCCAATTTGGGTTTTATGTTTTAGGGAAGGAACATAGGCCCTGAGCACCTGATTGGCAGGAGTCCAGGGCACACTCAGTCAAAGTAGATTCAGCAATTCAGCAAAAAGTGGGGGCATACCATGCAAGAAAGATGGCACTTTCTCACAACGCCGCATCAACTTCAATCCTATTTAAAATTAGTTTTCCCCTTGAGCCGGCAACATACAAGACGCAAGGGGAAATCAAGCAGGTCAAATGGCAGGATGACTTCCCTTGATGAAGAAAGTCTCTGGGACATTGTTTAAATGGGACCATCACGAACAGCACAGCTAATTAGGGAATATTAATGCAATCAACATTATATTTTTCCCTTTCGTGTGTAACTACAGGGATTGCCCTCCCTCGATGCGTTATAGAGCCTAAATAGTCCACGCAATATGTAGGTCACAGGACAGACCTTTAAGGGGCACATGTGTGTACATGTAACCACTGTTTGTCACATTAACTTATTGTTCTTATTTTTAAATGTTTCCAAAATGCAGTGGATCTGCAAGCATGGAAGTGAGGTGATTTCACGTGTGAGCATGCCTTGACCCACACATAGAATGATGTGATAATTGTGAAAGAGGCAAGAGAATATGATCCCAGTGAAGTTATAAAGTATTTCTCCTCTCTATTTTCTAGATAATACAGAGGATGGTATGTATTAGCGTGCATGCTTCGTACTTGTATGTGTGAAAGAGTCACAACACTAATAAATTGAGATATTTTGGTAATACCAAGTTACTAATTGCAGGGATTAAATTCACACAGATCCTAAAGAACACCTGCGAACCCCTTAAAGGCATATAGAAGGCTGAAACATGTCAACCCACAGATGTTTCAGGCGCATTATACCCAAATACATCACTTTGTTTTTAACCTTGCCAAAGAACCTCAGATTAAACCAGGAGAGGATCCAGAAGGCAATTTTAATCCTAACATAAATCCCTGCTTCTTAGTAAAGTACTCTGCTAACAACCTGCGTCAAACCCACCCACTCCTACTAGGTTCAGCAGGTGAGAATCCAATGATGAGGCATGCCACAGGTGGTACCTGTGGGTGAGGATCCTACAACAATATCTAAGATATGCCAGGATCCCACTAATGATCTTGAATAGTAGAGGGATCACAGCAGAGGTTAACCCTCCTTGATTGTAGTGAGTGAACATCTTCTCAATCGATGCACCTGTGTCTTCCACTGATGTTTTTCTCTGTACTAAATGGGACCCTGATACACCTGATGTAGGGCTGGGAAAGCCACAGATGATCCTTGAAGAAATTACAATTACCCCGGTGGAGGGTATACTACGTGTACCCAATAATAGATTATATTCTATAACAGTGCAGCTGCAGGCGAGGTGGGGTGGCAGATGCTAACAACATTATCTATGGGATTCATTTAGATGGGCAACATCATGAAACATATATTAAGCCCCAGAACTCTCCTACACACACTCCCGCGACTGGTAATGGTGGCTAAACATTGCTGAAGGTGTGTCTTGACACACACAGATGTCAAACCTCCATGTGCGCCCAAACTGCTGCTGTGGTCCCTACAGACAGGGTACCAGGTCGGAATAGCACACACTGTGCTTAATAATAGACAAGCATTTTTTATCATTTCATGACCTTGCACAAATCTTCCCTCTGCCCAATTCCTACCACGTAATGCACTTCCTAATGCAGTCAGGGAGACCTGGGGATCACATTTGCCACAATTCAAGCTGTTCTGACAATTGGTGGTTACAGACGGTTAGTGACTCATTTGCACAACCAATTAATAGCGCAAACAAAGACGCCAGTGATCATGCTTAAGGTCGCTTGAACGGTGGATATGGAGAGTAAACTTCTTGACAAAGAGCGGAATTGGATAGTGAACTATCCTGAAGCAGTGTCCGCTATCAAGTGATAGAGCATTACATATTGCACTACTCTTATTTAACACCAAATAGGATTCACAAAATATTTCCCATGGCTGTGGACGCTTGCCCTTCATGCACTACACATAATGCAGATCTCATAAATATCCTTTGGGAATGTGGGAGTATGGGGCTCTGCTGGTCTAATGCCCTAGAGCCAATAGGTCGCTGTGTTGAATTGTGTGTCCCGCTTTCACAAAGTCCTGTCATTTGGGAGTCCTGCTATGATCCAAAAGAACCAGGGAGGCAACCAGATTTATTTACTTAGCTTTGTGATTGGCCAAAGGGCGAATTCAAATCCGTTGTGTGAAAGGCTGGCTCAGTATATAATGTTCACTGATGTAAGTGAACACCTTGCACTGATCCAGGCAACCCTTATGGTGATTTTAGTGGTCTTAGACAACGTTAGAAAGCGCTATAAGTGGTAGATGTGGAGAGCAGCCTTCAGACTTAGTCCCGAAGGAGTGTAAAGCAGCTTGTTTTACCAGAACACAATCTTATAGGTATAGAGTAAGGGAAAAATGCACCATATAGTGTATTTACAAAAATATGTATTTATTATAAGACACTCACTAACACATACAGATATCTCCTAGCCGGAGATATACACAAGGCTCACAATACTTTGAAATAGAAACAGGCACGTAGCACAGAATACACAGTGGTCCCCAGGGGGGGACCAAACCATATACTAAAATAGTGGCATGCGAACCACGACTAGAGTCAAGTCAATAGAGGACGTGGAAGTGCCAGGGACCCAAGGTGAATATCTAGGAGCCCCACGGAGGACGGTGCAGTGTGAGAACACAACTGCGCTCTCCGTACAAATCAATGTGTAAGTCGCTATTGCGTTTTTAAAGAAAGAAGACCCTTCCTAGTGGATCCTGAAAAAACCCAGTGGAAGACAAGAGGTTGGAGAGCCACCCCACCCGTGGATACCTTAGGAACCAGGATACCTGCCCCAGGGGAGCCGGGTGCATAGGTGTGAAGTGGTTCCGGAAACCGTCGTAGAACTCAATGTGAGACTTCAGAAAGATGCTACTGCTGAAGAAGGTGAAGGTATCCAGTGGGACCCAAAGGTGGATTCAAGATGTGAAGAACCTGCAATCAGGGGGGACAGAGTCTATGCCACTCAGCAGTGACCAGGAGGCACGGAAGACAAATGGCCACCGATGTTGCTGCACCGGTCCCAGGATGCTTGTTTCCGGTCCAGGGAAGACCTGGCTTGGCAGTTCGGGCTGGACTGTTCCCATAAGGAACAGGTTCAATACTGATTTGCAAATGGCTGGGTCTGAACTGGGGTGGTGAAGTGAGCTAAAGAACGATGATCGATTCAACCCAGATCTGTGACTAGGGTTGAGTGTCTGAAAAGTTTCAGCGCTCAGCCCAACATCTCCTTGTGTTTGCTTCGAAGGAAGGAGTGTGACCAGTAGGAGGAGGATGATGATGATAAGTGGGGTAATAAGGGCCAGGAGTCAGAACACCAGAAGGGCTAGGACAGCCAGAGCCATGAAGACCAGGACAAGAAGAACCAGACCCAGGGAAACCTACTCTATGATGACCAGGGTTACCAATGGCAGGTAAGACCAGGAACAAATAGATGAGGATGAACAAGACAAGGAAAAACAGGACTAGGAGTACCAGGAACAGAGTGAGAAGGATCAGGGGGATGTGAAACAGTAAAATCTGGACCCAACGGAGACGGGCTAGGGTAGAAGAACAGAAGGCCCTAGACCATATTAAAGAGGCGGTCTAGGAGGGCCTGAGTGCACTTACCAGGACCAGAGGTACAAGGATGACCAAAGAGGATCAGTACCAGGAGACCAATGGAAAGAAGGATCAAAGACAGGAGGGCCAAACCCACGAAGATCAAACCAAGGAGAACCAAGGGGCCAGAAGAAGATGGACCAGGAAGACCACGATCAGAAAGGACCGGGGCCAGCATATCCTGGAGGCCCTATATTAGAATGTCCAGGAGGAGTAAAAAGGAACAGGAAGCCCAGCACTCTATGAACCAGGGAGATCCGCAATATAGGAACTAGGAGAACCATTGCCATAGAGAAAAGGAAGACCAGACTCACTGGGCCATTACTAGGAGGACCGTAATTGAGGGTGTTGCAGGGATTCTGCTTATGCACAGAACTATGCGCAGGAAACCAGGACCTCAGTGAATTGTGGTGTACCAAAAACTCACCTCAGAACCCCTTATCCGACCAGCATCAGTGTCCCATTCGTTATCCGAGGTTTAGCTCGGCAGTCCCCATGTATAGACAACCCAGAACAAGCGACTTAGTGTATATCTCAGGAATGGTGGGGATCAGAAATACCGGTTCGTAATTATTCTCATATCAGTCCACAATAGAATAAACAGAGACACGGTAAAAGTTTAAAGAGTTTATTTTATAAACCTCGTGTCCTAAGATGCAGTAGTTTGGCTAACATAAGCAGGCAAACAATTAAAATCAAAACCATCAACATAGTTACAATACCATAGAAAATGAAAGGAGTAATCATACTAAAATGACAGTGGATCTAAGCCACCTTCCTTTCTCTAGCAAACTAATAGTATTATTATTAGACTAGTAAAAGGTCTCTAGGCTTGAATGGGGAACCCCATACCGTAAAGATCAGCTCAGTGAGATCACATCACAGGATCAGCTAGGCTCTGCTCCTGGGAAAGCTCTTCTTCCGAATGTAATGAAAACATGTAACACTGCAATATTAAAAGCACCCGACTTTCAGGTATTTGCAGCTGCGTGCGTGTTATGGGTAAATAGTGGGCCGATCAACCTGAACTCAACAACATGCACCGTCTAGCGACCCAGACTGTTTCTTTACACTATGTACAGACCAAGGTCGCTGCTCACTGTTTGGGATGTGAACAACAGCCAGTTCTCATGTGAAGCAAAGTTGAGCAAGCATTTCTCAATTTAATAACATGTGACTACAGTGTCGTGTGCAAAAGCAGCAAAAGCGGCAAGATGGCTTTCTAACCTCTAACGCGGTTGTGCTAACTTAGCATTGTACATATATAGATAACGATCTTCACTACACCCCCCCCTTGATCAGACCACTAACCAGTAGGGGCGCACTTGCAAGAACGCAGAGTTCAAGTTTGATAGAACGGAAACCAAGGGCATGAACTGTAAGTCCATATAAGGTAAGGGAAAAAGTTCGAAGAAAAAAATAAAGAAATTTTTTTAAAAGGAGTGAAGAAACCCATGGAAAGGATAAAAAAAACCATTGAATGACGTAGGACGAAATGAAAGTGCAAAAGTCAATCCATCAATGTATAAGCACAATAAGTTGCAACAACTTCCAAGAGGAAATCATTGGAACGTTCCGCAAAATTATCTGCCATCCAGTTCAGGACGGGGAAGGAACATACATGCTCCTCAACCACCGGAGCCTCCAGCACCAGACGAGGACAACTGGCGTGTTCTTCAAGATAACTTCTTGCCAAGAAGTCAATCGCAGCCGTTCCGATGTCCCAATTTCCAAGGACTCCATGTGCTGCTCCACAGGCCATAATCCCGATGCCAGAACAGTCCGACTCATGAGCCACTAAGGGGCTCATTAGCCAATCATAATCCGGGGCGGGAGACACCGAGTTCGAGAGGCACAAATCCAAAGCCCATTGGAACGGACAATCTAGGCAATGAAAGACGGGCTGCACACAAGTAAAGTAGGGAAACCGGAAGGACAATCCATAGGCTATGCTTAGAGTTGCCAGTGGTAAAGTGCCATAGTATTCAAGCATCCGGTTACGAAGATGGAGCAGCCGGGACATGTTGTCGTGTGACGCAAGTTGTGCATCCATAGCGCAGGGCGCAGATCAACAAAAGCATTCCAGCTATGAAGGCGAGAAGTAAAGGGAGACCTCCGAAGACGCTGGAAAAAATAGAATGAAAAAAGGCCAGGATCACACCAAAAATAGTTTGAAAGGAGGTCACGAGGCCGGTGCCCACAATTTAAAAAAAATGAGCCATGCCACTTGTTGACAAGGCATTAAAGATAGTCTGAATCAGGGTCCCAAAATGAAGTGGGAGATCAGTATTCAAAAGTGCTTGCACCTCATTGCGGGTGTTTGCTACGTGAAGGACAAATGTTTCCCGGGATGAAGTCAATGCGACTTCTTTTTGAGACAATAGAGCCCTTATTCTGCTCATCTTGTTGAACTCTGCTTTCAAGGTTGGAATGGAAGGCCAGATGGATACATCGAGCCGGCCATGCGGGGGTGGGAAAAGGACGTTATTACAGCAAACTACTCTCTGTGATACAGTCACTATGTAGGGAATTCCCACTAACATCCCACAGCAAGCTTCATTATTTAATAGCAAATAACTACCATTAGCAAGCAGCGTGAAAGACGGTGTTATAACTGGCACAGGAATCCCTTTCAGGACACAAGCTAAATTGGGGGCGTGCACATTACATGCACCATGCAATTGAATGTGCCTACACACAACAGAGTGATCCGGAGTGGAAGTGCACTCTTCACCTTTCAAGTAAACCTCCTTGCCGTCTCTCACACATCTATACGTGAATGGGAGTGACCAAACTTCGTGCAGGAAGGCAGTACCAAGTTGTTCATATCTGCCTAGAGCATAATGTTTCATGCACGAACTGAACTTAAACAGAGGGAACGGTAATGTGATCAACCCATGTATAAGCCACACAGCAGAATTCAATTCAGCAACAGAGAAAGGCAAAGGTTCTAACTTTTCAATGTGCAGTAAGGAGTATGTAGCATCTTTCATGGACATGAACTGTTGTTTCGCAGTTAAATTAAAAGGAAGGAACAAAGATGAAGTGTTCGTGTAATCCCAAGGGACTTTCCCTGCCTTTAACGTTTGCAACGTCCATGCAAACTGCATAATAGAACGCAATTGATTTTGACCATGATACAATACAGACAAATCATCCTGCACAATGTCTACCACAGATGATACAATATTATCTAAGTTATAAATTCTAGAAGATAGGGTGTTAATACTATTATCTATAACAGCCAATACCTTTTCCATATTGGCTTGATCAATAGAACGTATTCTGGATGCAGCCTCAATTTGTGATAATTTCCAAACTTCGTTGTAAACAGCATACACTCATCTTTGGGACCTGCCTACTGCAGGACCCTTAATAAAATCATTCAAATCTATTTTGTCGTTTATTCGTGCTAAATGAAGTTTAACAGATGCTAAAGTGGAATGTTGCAGCAAGGACTGGCATAACTTCCCTACCGAGTAGGTAGTTACAGTGTGGGAAGATTCAAAACGGGGGTCTACACGAACCTGTGTATACCCCTGCGTTAAATTCAGAAACCAATGTTGACAGGAATCCGAACTCGTTTGCCACACCAACCACCCTTCCGGATTCAGTTCAGAAATATTGAAGGATGTGTTGGAAACATACGTCTGCAACATAGCAAGGGACAGATCCGTATGATTACCCCAATTGGGATAAGCACCCAGACCCGGAATCGAGGGAGAATTAATTTTTTAGAAGTAGCCAATCCAAAACAGGTGTTCTGAAAAATGGACGAATTTAAAAATAACATGTGATTCGGGAAAAGACAGGCATGATGCAAAGCTTCGGTTCCCTGTACTTGCCACGGTTTGGAGCCCCAAACCGATTTAAGATCGATAGTAGCTTTCCACAGATCATAGCCGCCAATTGCCAACTCGTCCATAAAGGACTTGAAATACAACAATTTGGTGTGTGTCAGTCGAACTTTAGAAGCAGACTCAGGCGCAACCTTAAAATAAAAAGAGGCCGGATTCGACACACTAAAATCAGAAAAATAGGTGAATTTGTCCACTAACGTGGCAGAGCTGCCCAGCCTAGGGGCGGGACAGTGTTCCCATTGTGTATAATTTACAAAATTTCTAAACGTATTTGCTTTGTGTAGGAAATGCGTGCCATAATGTTGATAGCAAAATTGCTCATCATAATTAGCAGTATCTAAATACAAATCCTCAGCATCAAATGCAGCATAATATTTCAAATCAGAAAACAGCGCTTCTATGGCTTGAACATCCCAGTCATCTGAGCGGATGTTCTGCTTAACGACATCACCCATAGAAACACGAAATACATTTGGCACATTAATTACTTCAGTGGGGCCGTGAATTTGAAATTTTACAGCATCCCAAGCGATCCCATCACGTACAGGCCAGGCAGTAATGTTCACAAAAGTCTGGTCCCTTTTCATGATATGTGATGAGGAGTGGGGGGCCAAAGTTCCATCAATTAGTCGAATCATAGATCTTTCTTTCAGGTAGTGTCCATTGATAAGTCTAAAAAACACTACCACAAAGCCAATGGACATAAACAAAAAAATACATATGAGCACCAGCCAAACGTAAGTCCAAGGGGGAACCAAAAAATGTCTTTTGAACCAGGCCACAGAAATCGAAACTTTGGACGGGGCAATGGAAGTCAGTGAATTAGAGTCAAAAGAGTCTTGTGAGTGGGCAACTGTGGTGGATTGTAAAACAGGCAATGTAACATCCGCAGGATAAGCATACTCAACATCTTCGGGCAGACCACCGGGTGTCGGTGGCAACAAGGGACCAGTAACTGTATGCATCTCGATTGCAACATCAGGCACGGTGTTAGAAGCACGGGCCACAACAGAATTTCTCAGCATCGAAGGGCAAGAAACTGCCGGAGTCATACTAAGAAGAATCGGCCACTCGCTGTAGCTTGACATTGTCAATTGAGATGTACATGTTATCCTTTCGACCAGGAAGTGGAGGTAAAATGACTGTTCTAGTACCCTGTACTCCAAGCACTGGAACCGGTGCACGATAAGAGGGGCCGAACTCCTTCTTGTTCTCCACCTTCTCACGAACCAGATCACCAACTCGAGGTAGCCAGCCGACTACCGGAACCTGAAGCGCAGCATCAGATGAGGAGGGTACGTGTTCCTTCGCTAGACTGTCTCTGGCTTCCTGAAGATTCTGCAAGACATCACAGTGTTCATCTACGTCAAAGGGTGCGGCTGACGCCGCCATGTCTAGACCATCAAGGTCTGGGACAAACATTCGTACACCAAAGAGCATCATGTATGGGGTCCGCCCACCCAGAGACCTTCTAGGGAGATTATTAAGTGCACGTTGCACGTCATATAAGTGGGCTAACCAGTTCCGGCCAGTACTTAAAACCCTGGCTGTCAAAGATTGCTTTAAGTCACGGTTCATTCGCTCCACTACACTATTACCCTCAGGCCTGTATGGAGACGAAAATTTGACTTGGACCCCCAAATTTCTCATGGCTTCTTTGTACGCCTTAGAGGCGAACACAGGGCCCTGATCAGAATGAAAGGTACCACATGCAAAACTTCCAACAAAGACACGCAAATCCTTTATGACAGTGCGAGAATCAGCACTCCTTTGTGGCCACACCCACAGAAAACGTGTGCACGAATCAACTGCAACCAAGATGTATTTGTACGCAGTATCAGAGGTAAAAGGACCGCAATGATCTAAATAAACACAAACCATTGGTTTATTAGATATGTACAACTGAGTTTGTGGTGGGCGCGCCGCAGTTGAAGGTTTAATCTGCTGGCAAATGTCACAATTAAGAACATAAGCTCTGGCTTGTTTATACAAACCGCACCACCAGTAACGTTGTTGTAGCAGAGATACAGTAGCTGCAACGCCGGCATGCGCGGACGCCATGCCCTCGTGAGCCGCTAATATCAAAGATGGTCTGCAGTCCGCGTTGGGAATCAATCTGTCACCAACGTCATTAATCCTCACTAACGGGACGTTATCAGGACTTAAGCGATAATGGTAACGAGCAGGGAAACCTCTCGGAAATTTCGTTCCCTGCTCTGTAGCAGCAATAGCTGCCAAGATGTCATCATCGATCTTACTTTTGGATCTTGTAACTGCTGCTACTAAGTATGTTGCCACTGCTGTTTTTGCTGCCTCGTCAGCTAGGCTGTTGCCGACAGCATGGACACCAACTCGTTGGTGACCAAGAGTGTGAATTGCATTCACGAGAGGCAGACGTTCTTTAAGATCTGCCACTCGAACCCAAAGCAGTTTATGCCTAATCGTGCTACCTTTGGAATCATGGTAGTCATTCTGAGACCAAAAATGTAGATTGTCGTTGTAAGATTGAACACAATAAAAGGAGTCACTCACTATAAGGGTAGTGACTCGGGGATCAGCAAACTCTAGCGCTAGCACTAGAGCACGAAGCTCCGCCAACTGTTTGGTACAATCTCTCAATGACTGCGTATGCACGACATCGGACTGGAATTCTCCATTTACGAAAGTACCGACCACAATTGCGCAAGCCGCTGAATAGGCGTGCTATGATCCAGTTGCCGGTTGCGCAGAACCGTCAGTGTATATGACACAATGGTAATCCTCGAGCGGGCGCAAGGATAGAGGAGCCGGATGAACGAATACATACTGCAAAAACTCCTGAGTCTGAAGTGCCGCGTCAAAGATATATGTGACGTCTGGCGATGTCAAGGAAGTGGCACATTGTACCCACCTTGGATGCAAAGCCTTAGAATTCGGTACACTTGCTTCTGTCACCGCCTCAAGGGCAGGATATGGTGTTACCACCAACATGCGTTTACCTTGTGATAGCGCTCGTTCTTTCAGAATCGCCACTGCCGTTAGAACTTTCTCGACAGCGGAAAATCGCAGTTCAGCCGAAGTGTACAAGTGAGATTTGTAAGCAATGGGGACGGTGTCGCCCTCATTGAACGTTAAGTATGTGAAACCCACCGCGCCAGGCACAATTCTTATGACTAGGTTAGTGTGGTTATCACGCGTCAGTAAGTATTTAGAAGCAAGAAGATCAGCTTGCAATGACTGCAATATAGCTGAATGCTCTGGCAGCCAACAAGATTTGGAAAAAGTAGGTCGTACCAAGGCATAAAGCAGCTTGATACGCTGGGCATAATCCGGAATGAATGTTCGACCGAAATTCAGAAAACCCAGCAGAGATTGTAATTTCTTCAGTGACGTAGGAGCACGTAGGCATGCGCACTTTTCCAGAAAGTGCGGAGCCAGTCCTCGACCTTCATTTTTGAGTTCGTACCCCAAGAACAACACTGTATATTCCGCAATGTGAGACTTCGCAAAGTTAAATTTGTATCCGAAGTCTGCAAACAAAACAATAATGTGATCAACGCGACGGAGATGCGGTTCCAACTCGTCATCTGTGATATAAATATCATCCACATACGAGTACGCATCAGGGTCTATGCCCTCTAAGAGAGAGACCACGCGAGCAGCAAAGACTCCAGGGCTGTTCTTATAGCCCATTGGTAATCTTTTGAATTGTTTTTGTTTGCCACCCGAGGTGAACGCCGTCCACTCACTACTAAGAGAGGACAGGTTATGGCTGTAAAAGCCATTGGAAATGTCAAGTGTGGTTTTAAACCTTTTTCTCACAAGACTATCGACGAGAGCCGAACTGTGGGTGTTTTGTACTGCACATGTCCGGCAATGAGAATTTAGGTGCCGGTAATCCAAAACTAGGTGGTACGACCCGTCAGGCTTCGTCACAGTGAACAAAGGATTATTCATAGGTGACACACGTTTCGATTACTCCTTGATATTCCAATTGTTCAAGGATTGACGCGACGTGAGGTCTAGCTTCGCGACGCATGGGGTATTGGGGTTGAGGTTGGGGCGTAGTCCGCAACGGAATCTCATGGCCGGGAGACAATTTATCCCAGCCAACCTGATTTCGATATAACGCAGGTGCTAGCACCTGAGCCCATTCCTCGGCGTACTTTTTAGCTTGGACCTTCGGCACTGTGTGCGCAAAGGACGGGAGGATTACCTCCTCCCCTCTAGGAGCATCTAAAACAAAAGCCGGGGGCCAATCTGCCTCCGCCAACAGAATATCATAGGAAGTGGTCAGATTATCCCAAAAAAAACCTTGAATTGTACGTTGTATGTCATCTTCAATTTGAATGAATATATTATACAGTCTATCAGGGGGAGACACCCGAGTATTAGCAGTTTCAATATTCACGAATATATCAGTTGCTGTCGCCACCAGATATGGACGCAGTGCTTGTCGCACTACTATAACTTCCACCGCGCTGTCTATCAGCGTTAGTGCCCATGTCAGGTTCTGAAGCTGCGTCCGTACCATCTGAGGCATACCTCGCTGTCAGCGCAGCAACTTTCTTCTTCTGAAACGGGGGTCTTTGACGCGCAGACTCGTCCTGCTTGCCTTTGCCGTCAGACTGGCGGGGTTGCTCACGACCTTGGGCACCCCTTCCTTTCCCACGGTCTCCGTCACCGGATTGTGAAGCCGATGTTTCCTGTGAAGAACGAGGAGAGCGTTGTTCAGAAACCTGAAATCTATCAGGTGACTTAATACGAGATCGATCGCGCAGATCATATGTGCGTTCGGTAGACGACTGTACCGGTGAGGGAGGACGTGACCCCTGTTTCTGTTGCTGCTTCCCCTGTTTCTTAGCTCTCCAACTTTGCTTAGGAAAGTTGGGGCGTTCGTCTTTTGTAGACGAGCTCACCTTCGTTTGCTGTACTATATCAGGAATGATCATAGTCGGTTTTACACCCAAGGCACTACGACCCACGGTCCTATATGCCTTCGCAATTACTTTAGCGAACTCTTTGGGCTTGTCGGCGTCATCCACGCTGTCCATCATATTTGCAACTTGGAACTGCATGGCATCTGCTTTGAGGTTGCCCATCACCATGGAGCATACCACATCGAAGCTGTCGACAAGCCTCATTCCCAATTCAATAGCAGCCTCCGCACCATGATTCTCCTGAACCTTTTTGATGACGGATGGTAGCACAGACATAGACAGAGTGCCATAGCACTTCGAATAGGTCGCGGCAAAGACCTTACCCCAGTTGTCACAATCGGCCATATCCGGGACCAGGTCTTTAGGCAAAGTAATGGTGAGGATCCTGTGGTTCTCCACAGGAGATGTATTTGGAAAAACCGCTTCCAGCTGGTCAAATTTCTCATCAAGCCAATAAGGAAATTCATCCTTACTTTGGGGGCGCTTGCCGACCACCGAATTAACCATAACTGGACTAATAACCACCGCGTGGTGGTCCCTAGGTTGTCCCGCAACAGCAGGTGCCCCCACCTGTACGTTGCGCGACACGTACTGCACTAAAGCCCTATGGACTGTAATCAGGGCTGTGTGTAGTACCCGCAAGTCAGCCACCGCCACAGTGAGATAGTGGGGATGAGGCGTAAAGCCAGCCAGCACTGGCCATGTGGCCCCTGCAATAGACAACGGGCCCATTCTCGCCGGTGCAACCGCATGGGGAAGGGCGCCATTAAACCAAATAGTATGCTGCCAAGCAGAGATTGGAATTTCTTGTGTCCTATATGGGGTATAGACCGCAGGCAGCTGTGTGGCAGTATAGGTATGAAACGTATCATCGTCATCTACCGGCGGAAAAGTCACCCATGAGTAAAACAACTCATACGGGTATGACGCATCAGCGCTTACCACAAAAATTACAGCCATCCCATCATCCGGCACCCCATAAGTCGTCAAATGACGGCGCAGAGGTGCACGGCTATGCGCGGCTATGTCAACCGCCATTAGGACACACTAAAGAGTGTCAACGATATCAACAGTAGCACTAGGGTTCAGAAAAAATAACCTTTTTAATGATCAAGCTTGAAGGAACCTATTAGTCGAAACACAGGTAGGTTAAACCGTCGCTCCCGTTATCCGGAAACCAGAGTGAGGGTGTTGTGGACTAAGAGAAGCACTACTAAGGCGTTTCAAATCAATAGACCAAACGTTGGGCGCCATGTTGCAGGGATTCTGCTTATGCACAGAACTATGCGCAGGAAACCAGGACCTCAGTGAATTGTGGTGTACCAAAAACTCACCTCAGAACCCAGAACCCCTTATCCGACCAGCATCAGTGTCCCATTCGTTATCCGAGGTTTAGCTCGGCGGTCCCAATGTATAGACAACCCAGAAAAAGTTACTTAGTGTATATCTCAGGAATGGTGGGGATCAGAAATACCTGTTCGTAATTATTCTCATATCAGTCCACAATAGAATAAACAGAGACACGGTAAAAGTTTAAAGAGTTTATTTTATAAACCTCGTGTCCTAAGATGCAGTAGTTTGGCTAACATAAGCAGACAAACAATTAAAATCAAAACCATCAGCATAGTTACAATACAATAGAAAATGAAAGGAGTAATCATACTAAAATGACAGTGGATCTAAGCCACCTTCCTTTCTCTAGCAAACTAATAGTATTATTATTAGACTAGTAAAAAGTCTCTAGGCTTGAATGGGGAACCCCATACCGTAAAGATCAGCTCAGTGAGATCACATCACAGGATCAGCTAGGCTCTGCTCCTGGGAAACCTCTTCTTCCGAATGTAATGAAAACATGTAACACTGCAATATTAAAAGCACCCCACTTTCAGGTATTTGCAGCTGCGTGCGTGTTATGGCTAAATAGTGGGCCGATCAACCTGAACTCAACAACATGCACCGTCTAGCAACCCAGACTGTTTCTTTACACTATGTACAAACCAAGGTCGCTGCTCACTGTTTGGGATGTGAACAACAGCCAGTTCTCATGTGAAGCAAAGTCGAGCAAGCATTTCTCAATTTAATAACATGTGACTACAGTGTTGTGTGCAAAAGCAGCAAAAGCGGCAAGATGGCTTTCTAACCTCTAACGCGGTTGTGCTAACTTAGCATTGTACATATATAGATAACGATCTTCACTACAAGGGGACCAGAGTCAGATGGACAAGAACAAGGTGGAACAGAAAAACCAGGAGGACTAGTAGGATGGGGCAGGAGAAATGGGAGACTAGGAGGGCTAGGGAAATCAAGGGCAATGGGACCAGCACCAAAATCCCCAATACATGAAGACCAGATAAAGGAGAACCAGAACTAAGACCAGGACTACATGGACCAGGAGAACTATAAGCAGATGGATTAAGAATGAGCAAACCAGGGGACTAGATAAACCTGGGGAGCAGGACCAGGAGAACTGATAGACAAGAATTAGGGTGAGGGGGGGTGAAAAGATTCAGGACTAGGAGCCTGTGAAACAGGAGCCCTAGAATCCAAGTACTAGGTGCGGGAGTACATGGGAATGACGACCTGACTGACAAGAAAGTATATGGTCAGGAAGTTCTAAGGCTAGCATGAACCTTAAGTCAAGGAACATAAGAACTAGGAAAATATAGGATGATCTGTTGTGGACACGTTTGTGCAGAATCATGAGGGCAAGGAGCGGAGAGATCAGGACCAGATTGATGTGCACTAGTAGATCAGGACCTGGAGGGCTAAGGTCAGTAGTACCAGGACAAGTAGGACAGGGACTAGGAGACCAGGGAGACCAGTACCAAGGGCACCCAGAAGATCAGAGCAAAAAGGACTAAGTGAACTCCAACGATTATGAGCAGGAGTATCAGAAACAGGCCCAGGGCGGCCAAGAAGACCATGACCTATAGGGCTCAGATTACCAAGTGAGGCAGAGCAATCATTACCGGTAGAAGGACGAGGGTGAGTAGTATTAGATGTAAGAAGGCCAACTAGAGTCTTAAAGACTAAGGGGACCAGATATTGATGAGCAGGATCAAAATGACCAGGCCCAGGAGGACCCGAACAAAGAGAACCTGGATCGAGCTGGCCAGGATCAATGGCTGCAGTACCAGTAAAACTAAGAGGACAGGTCCAGGTGGGCCGGTACAACCCAAACCAAGTGGACAAAGATTAAGAGTGCCAGGGCACAAGAGACTAGATGGACCAGGACCTGTGGTACCAGGAGTGAGAGGAAACAAGACAAGGTGACCAGGGCCAAGAGGACCATAAAGGAACTGAACAGTTTAGTTCTTCCTGAGTGACGACGTAGGGTAGATGTTAGGATTGAGGGGTAGACCAGCAGTTTCTTGTGTTAAAGGTGACAATGTTTCTAAATAGGGCTTCCCTTTTGCCTGTGCAAAATGACCACTCAGGAAAGCTGATGACAGCCGGGTGCTGAGATTTCACACTTCATTGTGTCCTTGATTTGGATACTCTTGCTTGGAACCAGAACTATTGATAATGCTGTTTGAGCTATCACCTAGCACAAAGGCGGCAACCAGAAAATTACATTTAAAAGAGAATCATTCCAAATCAGTTCTGCAACCTCGGTAGTGGATCCACATCCACTGTCTAGAAAATAAGTATAAAAGAGGAAGTGTAAAATGATTGATCCGTAGGTCACATGAATAGAGGTAACAAAATTATCTGTTTATTCAGTGTCTTATTTCTTACAATATTTGCAATAAAGTCAATGATTAAAACATCTCTGTGAGTTTCTTTTCTTCTTTTTCTTTTGATGCAATATATTTATCTGATTTACTGGGAATAATCATTCCTATTTCAATGACATCCAGTTCAATTAATTATAGGCCCATTGCTTTCCTCGTGGCTCCTCAACGGAATACATTCTATGTCGGGCCGACAGAGTAGGGGGTCATCGGAGGGCAAACTTTACACAGTCCACCCTTTCGGGGTGAAACTTGACTGTAAGGGACTGAAAAAGAAAATGAACATGGCATCCTGGGGGAGACCCTCAGCGTGTATGGGCCATTTGTTTTTTGTTTTTTAAAAACAAACTCACACTTTGGTAGTTTGTTTTTGAAAAACAAAAATCTTTTGAAAAGTTAGCTGGATGGCCGTCATGTCTGACGGTATTGTCTGTCAACGTTTCCTGCATAGACAACCAAGATGACAGCAGTTCCTGTTGATGTAGAAAGTTGTCCACAGGGCTGGCTGACTACTCTAAATTTGGCTGGTTTAGGTCCCTCTGGATGTTGGAGGTACTGTCCTCCGCCATTCTGATGAAGTTAACTTTGTTCCTCTAACAGGCTCATTGTTTTTCTTCCTTCCATTATGTGATTGGAATAAAACCTCTCAATTATACTGTGTTGGTGAATTAATAAGGGGCCCTATGCATTTTGTTTATTTTGATAATATCCCCCTAAATATCAGATGACATTATGGCACTGGTATGCAACATTTTCAGTACTGGCCTTTGCTTTTACAAATCATTGTTTTCAATAGTCTCAGTCTGTTTTCTTTAATTGAATTGAACCAGAATTAATAATTCCATAATGCACTGATTTACTGCAGAAAAAGAATGGGTGTTCTGATAACATTGAGCATTTTGGTAATCCTATATCTAGCCCTGGTTTTTTTCCCATTGCTCAGAGTAACTGCATAGCTGTAGAAGACTAAGTAGCTTCAACCAGTCTTGTAAAGGTTCTAATCATATTTATCATTAGCCACCTCTGCAGGTAAACTTAAAGGAGTAGGAGCATGTGTGGCGCAAGGGTGCAATGAGTTACATTCTGTGCCATGTCTGTCAAAATAACTTGGTAACATTGAAACATATGAGACCTCTAGACCTAATCGTAGGGGTGGCCGTAACCTGCGTAATTTTCTGTAGCATAGTTACGTGGAATAGCTGTAAAGTTATTCAAAATTATGCTTAACCCAAAATGTAGCGTTATTTTCTTAGCACAAAATGCATCCTCATATCCAACATGGACAGAGGTTGCATTACATGCTAAGAAAATATCACTAAATGCAACAGAACTGGAACAGCAGCAGCAAGCAGCCGCTCGCACTTGCTATTTGTTACTTCTGTGCACCTGCAGTAGGATTTTTGCCCAGAATAATCTTAATTATGCGAGCGGGCGTAATCGCATAATTTTCTGTTATTTTTGAATCACAAGAGTAATGCTGAATTGCCTAAATTACTCCGGCATAATTAACATTTTGTCCCGGCTATAGGTTAATGCTTGCTTGCATTTAAACCAGCTTTACCACCAAGAGCCTCATGACGCAAACTCCCAGGATTTGTGACCACAGAATTACTTATCATTATGTACAAAACACTTTTTATGAGTTGGAAAATTCTTTTGACTTGCAAAAACACTTTTGCGATTGTTTCTGAATTGCAAATAGGAGGGGTCATGAAAGGGGTCTCCCCCCACTCTTTCCAATTTGGAGAGAAATGTAATGATAGTTTACAAATGCAATGTCAACAACTCCCAAGTTGGGATGGTAACTAATCTGCAAAGTGGAAGGGCTCCCCTTAGGAGCCCTTTCCCTTTAAGAATCATTTTCCGCAGACTTAAAGGGGGAGAAGAATTTCAAAACAAAAATCTTTATTTAATTTTTTAAAGCTGCATTTTTTTTTATAAGAAACACAGGCTGCTTTAAAAAAAAGTTTCCATTTTGGAATGTAGTTATAGGTATGGTGGTGTGCTGTCACTTCAAGGCCACCATCCCAGTGATTACAGCCAAACACAAAGAGTCACAAATTGGTACTTGCAGAAATAATATTTATTAGGCAGGTTGTTTTGCAACTGCCTGTAACTCAGTATTTTGTGAACCAACATAATAGTACGTAGGCTGGCTTGTAAAATACTACTTCATTCGCAAAAACTTTATGGACCCTGACTTTTATAAGGGAATAGATTCCAATTATATTCACTACACGTTCGCAGTTCTACCTGGTGCTAAATACCTGCTAAAATCTGCATGTAGCACAATACCACAAAATGTAAGCTATTTAGACAGCATGTGGGTAAATAGTGAAGTTCCTCCGCTATTTTCAGGGCTTCTGGCCAAGTTGTGCATAGTGTCTGCTATTGAGAGAGCCACCCGGTGAATAATGAAGTTTATTTTCTATTTGCAAGGCCACCGTCAAAACAGTACATGATTCCTGCTATTTAACCAGCAGTCGAGAACTACAGATTTCTTTTTTGCTATTTTCCAGGTTACCGGTGAACTAGAATATAATTTCTGCTATTTTACCAGCAGCCAGGAAAAAAATTATGTTTATTTACTATTTGCTTTGCTGCTGGCAAAATTGTAAATAATGTCTGCTGTTGTGACAGGAGCAAGGTAATGAGTGAAGTTTCCAAGCTGTTTGCTTCACTGCTGGCCAAATAGTACATAACCTCAGCTATTCTATTTAGTCAGCTGCCAGGTAAATAGTGAAATGTTTCTGCTATTTGCATGGCCGCCAACTAAACAGTGCAGAATCTCTATTATAAAGCCAGCGGTCAAGTAAATAGCAAAATTACTCTGATATTTTCAAGGCTGCCAGACAAAAAGTAAATAATTTCGACTATTTAGCCAACAGCCAAGTAGATAGCAGTGAAAAGTCACTTTTTACCCAGCAGACAGCTAAATAGCCGCTACCCAAGCAAAAAGGTCAGAGAGAGAGGAAAAGACATCAGAGCGAAAGGATAGCGTTAGGATGACTGTTCGACTTGGCCCTTTTTGCAGGGTCACCCCTGAACTTTTTGCCTTCCTCCTATATTTTTTCTGACCTGTTGGCTGTTTTATGACTCTGGGCACTTTACCACTGCTGATCAGTGCAAAAGTGCATATGCTCTCCCTGTTGTAAATTGATGTATGAATTAGTGATTCCATGATTGGCTGATTTGGTTTACCTGTCAGACCCTAGTACGGTGCACCAGGAGTGCCCAGGTCTGGTAATCCAAATACTGCTGGTGGGCTTGCAGCACTGGTTGTGCCACCCACAGAAGCAGCCTGTAAAAATGTGTCTAAGGCCTGCCATTGCAGAGCCTGCGTGCAGTCTAGTACTGCCATGCTGACTGGGCAAGTGCACCCACTTGCCAGTCCCTAAACCTTCCCTTGTCTTCATATCAGACACCCCTATGGTAGGCCCAAGGGCAGGGTGCATTGTAAGTATAAAGTAGGACATGCCCTGGTGTGTGTGGCATGTCCTAATAGTGAATTACAGCCATTTTCGTTTTTCACTAGTGCAAGGCTACCAGTTCCCCATAGGCCAGAATGGGCAGTTTGATTATTACATCTTATAATCTAGCTGACTCAGGGAACATGGTAGAAATTCGAGTTTAGTATGCCTGAACTCAGAATGATAAACTACATCTTTTAGTGAAGTTTGTTTTAACATTCTGTGTTTGAAAATACCAATTTTAGAAAGTAGGTATTTTCTTGTCTAACCATCCAAACCTGCCTCTGCTAGGCTGTGTATTCCTTGTCTGGAGTTTGAGTGACAGGGGCTGAGGAATTCCAGGGGGCTGGGGAATTCCCGGAGACAGGGTGAGTCAGCACAGGGCTGAATAGAGAGATCTCCATGTAGATGGGTGGGAGGAGTTGCACCTGGGACCTGAATAGGGCTGTGCTTTCCATCCACAATGTTGGCTCCACCTCCTGTGGTGCGTCTGATGTCTCTACCCTGCACTCTGAAAGGAAAGAAGGAGTCTTGTCAACAAAGTGCCCCAGGACTGACCAGAACTGGTTTGGACTAGGCAAAGGCCTCTCTGCCTTCAGAGAACAAAGAGAAACTGGGTATAAATATTGAGACCCAGACCCAAGAACTTTAGATCCCTTTGGGAAACAAGAAGAAACCTTTGCTGAGGAGTGGAACCAGAAGAAGCTGAAGAGAGACTATCCCTAAACTGAAGTGCTGCTTGGGGGATTGGCCTGCAGTGGTTGCCTGACTGCCAAAGAAAGGAGAAAGGACTTTGTGTGCATTTTCATTCAACTTGTGTAAGGATCTCCAAGGGCTTGGAAAAGAGCTTGCCTCCTGCTGAAGTCTCAGGGACAACAGACTTCAACCCCCAGCTCCCCAGAGTTCTTTGGAAGTGCCTGCTGCTGTTTTGGGCCTTCTGAGGGACTGCGTGTCGCAAGGAGCTGAAAGAACGACCCACGGAGAAGTGTGTCGCCGTCGCAGCCGCTGCCGTCGCATCTCTGAACAAGGGTGTCGCCGCTGTAGCTGTCGCATTGCACCGCATCACAAGAAGCGTACTGCAACACTGAAGAAGCGTGTCGCCGTCGCAGCCGCTGCATCACTGAACAAGGGTGTCGCCGCTGTAGCTGTCGCATTGCACCGCATCACAAGAAACGTCTCGCAACATCGAACAAGCGTGTCGCCGTCACAGCCGCTGCCGTCGCATCACTGAACAAGGGTGTCGCCACTGGGGCTGTCGCATCGAGCGGAAGCGTCTCGCATCGCTGGAGAAGGGTGTCACCGCCAAAGCCGCTGTCGTCGCATCAGTGGAAAGGGTGTCACCGCTGCAGCTGACGCATCGAGCCGAGACAGCTCGCAACATCGGAGAAGCATGTCGCATCAACAAGAAGACGCCATCTTTGCTTCTTTGCACCAGATCTTCAACGCATCACCACCTTTGCGTGTAAGGACCTACTGCATCACCTTCCCTGTTACACTTTCGTTGCCCTGCGTGTCGCATCTTAAGGTACATTGACTCAAAGTGTCGCATTTAAGATCTAAAGAGAACTAAGCTAAATTCTACCATGTTAAAGTAACAGTATTGTGGATTTTTGTCGTTTATGGTCTTGTGTTAAATCTATATAAAGAATACTTGTTTTTGATATAAAACTTGTGTGGTGTCCATCTGTAGTGTTAACAAAGCGATACCAAAGGGGATGATGGACGGAGCGTTTGAGCAAATCAAACACTCACCCCCAGTCAACTGATCTGGGTTTAATCCATCATCATTCTTTAGCTCACTCCACCACCCCAGTTCAGACATCTTGGACCGGAAACAAGCATCCTGGGACCGGTTTCGGGTTCATGGGGCACAGGGTCAAGACTGATTTGCATATGGCTGGGTCTAAACTGGAATGGGATGGTGAGCAAAAAAACGATGGATTTAGACCCAGATCTCTGTACTGGGGTGAATGTATGACATTGTTCTGCATTCTGTCCATCAAGCTACCAAGGGGGTGAGCAGGGGTTGTTTTCGGAGTGTACCCCCTTACCCTGACTAGACGCAAGGGTCCCTATTTGTCACAAGTGCATACCTGTGCCAACCAAATCTAACAATGACCATCTGCCTAACGATCATTACGGAAACTATCTCCAGTCCCGAACATGTCACTTACAAATTATTGATTTCAGGTGTTTAAGTCTAATTACTTCAATGGAAACAAAACAAAAAAAGAATACAACTCCCAGAATGCATTACTCTACTGGGTTAAAATGAAAACCATATCCCTAATAACCTGGAGGGAGGTGTCATTTAGGATAGCGTAGACACAAAGCACGACCGTGGCACTTATCCCAACCGACTCAATTCACCATAGTCATCCAATATCTCACACATGTAAATACCCAACATAGACGTCACCCAAAAGCGCAAAAAGGGCTGTCCAAGACCCCATCCCTCACACTCTACTCAGCTACAGTCAACTCTAGCTCGTAAAAGATGAACCTGCAAATATGCAATGCACAGTGGAAAGAAAGTTAGTTTCCTTTTGCAACACAAAGTTCACATTGCAAAAATTATCGTGACGTGTAACCGTGGAGGGGTAATGGTAGGGTATACAAAGGTATTAGCATTATTGCCCTCACGGCGCATTAAATTGCACTCTCTTGTGCCCAAGCCTCCCCAACCGTCAGGGGTGAGTTATCATTAGCACAAAGGGTGCAGTGCACTGGGCACAGGAGCTACACATACACAGTACAAGCGCCCACGTGGGAATAAAGCTGTAAATCAACACTGACATCAGACTACAGCAGTTCACTCACAAATCGGCTTTGCAAGATATTAATTGAATGGTGGGGGGTGGGTGACTTGGAAGAGCATAATCCCTATTGTCCGATGTTGTCATAAGCAG
The DNA here is from genome assembly GCF_964204655.1 of Triturus cristatus. Taxonomy (NCBI): domain Eukaryota; kingdom Metazoa; phylum Chordata; class Amphibia; order Caudata; family Salamandridae; genus Triturus; species Triturus cristatus. Next base: position 499,094,321 of record NC_140588.1, read on the forward strand.
GTTTATTTAACGCTATTTCAAACCACATAGTCTGCACCGGCAAAACACACCGTCACCAATTCCCCGCTAAAGCCCCCCATTCGCCCCTTCTATCTGAACAAGTCGCTATCTCTTATTAACCAGACATCTAGTTTTTTCTTAAAAGTATTAAACTTTAACATTTCCACTAAACGAACCGATATATTCCAAAGGATGCATACATATTTCGCAAATCCATTTGACAGACAGTTTCCACATATCGTCAAAGCCCGCTTAGACAACATGGTGTGTCACATGTAATGCGTGCATGTTGTTTATGTGTACAACGAAGGCAACGTGGGATAAGTGAGCCTTACTTACCAGCTTTATCTGTGTAGATCCGGAGATGTGCACGAAAATATCCAAACTCCTAGCTGTTTTTCTGGAGCAAGGCGAGCTCACTTAACCTACAATCCGAATTAATTGAAGAGTTGAAATGCACAATCACATCTCGGGCATAAAAGGGAAGGTGGAGCGGCTGTATGGGATGAAAGGTTGGCCACCAAAGGTAACACAGCTGCAAACTAGCGCAACAAAATGCAGCAGAAAAATGACAAGTGAAAGCACAAGAGTAGAGCGCGATATTGAGTTCGGTAAGGATGAGCTGCTGAGCCAGTTGCTGATAATGCTACTGTTGCTGCTCTAGACCGCCGCCATCTTGGCTACCGTTGTCATAGCAGTGATTACAACGACGGCCCCAGATTATGGTGTAAAGGAGAATGGGACGCAGCGCCAGACAGCCTGGGAATTGTAGTTTCTATACTGAGCGGGCGAGGAAAAGTAGGTTTCTTAACAAAGGCATTGCAACAGGTCGTTTCGTTTACAAATACAAGATTGTCCGAGTAGACGGACATGTATATGCACCAATGCGCGTGTGTGTGTATATACATATATATATATTCTTTTCTATATGAAATCTACACATTCATACAGCAATACATGTTTGAGGCGATGTTTGACCCTTCATTACAAATTTTCCAAGCATTTTTAAATAATCAAACACATTTACAATACAAAACACACAAAGATTGCTCTAACGAACTTTGCACTCATTCACTCTCAATCTTTATATCTCGCTCTCATCAAAATAACGTAATTGATGACGTATTCGTTATGCCTAACGCAAGTTTTTGCGATGCACTAAAGAAAGTGTGCCGTGTGGCATTAGTGCGGATTTCTATCCAGGGTTCTGCGAGTTTCGTGATCACAGCCTGTTTATATTAGTGCTCTGAAGATGCGTCATTGTATGAGAGCTACACGAAAACAACAAATAAATCACATTTATTAACAAACATGGAATTACAAAAATAACTGATAAAAGTTTATTTACGTGTAAAGTCACATGCATCTTTTCCACATAATAATGTTTTTAAGTGACACAAAGTGACAATATTTTAAAACAAACTGGAGGTAAGCATGGTTGGTATATTTGAAAAGGTCTGCTTTTCAATAGTAAGAGATATTTTGACCACAGTTTTATAAAACAGTGGTGCGTAACTTGTGGTCCATGGACTTCTGAGGGCTGTAGCACATATTCAGGGGGCCCGTGAACCCAAATGACCGTTAACCATTGTTTTCTGTCAATAATCATAAGCATTGTAAGCTAAATAACTGTATAAAGATGGTTTCTGCTGTGAGAAACCATCTTTATATGTATATATATATATAATATATATGATTTAGAACCAGCTAAAACACATCTAAAGCTTCGGAACCTTTCAGTCAACCTTCAATACCTTATGAAAGAATCACCAACTCATTTCTTATTAATCAAGGTTTAGTTTATCTAATTAATACACTCTGTTAGCATATTCAGGATTACAGTTCGTATCAGATTTCCATTAGCGATTTCAATCTTTAATCTCAAACACAAATTTACAGAACATTCATATTTACCTAAATTTGTATATTGGTGACCATTTCCAGAAGAACCAGTCAACCCACGGTATAAATCAAATCCCTTCGGATGGAATCGTCCCTTTTAGCTCAAGAGGAACCCAAGTAAGTCCAGGAAATCTCCCTCAGCACGACGCAGTCCTCACGATTTATCCAAGGACCAGGCGATCGCACCAGCAAATCGATTCTCCACACACACAGTCACCAGCGGGAAAACGATACAGACTTTTTTCCCTCATCTAAGTTCCCCTCTTATATACCCTTTTTAGGTCTCGGCTCGAAGGCTGCGCTTGCGCAGTCTCGCTCCGAGATTTAATGTTTTGGAGTGGGGCTTTAACCCGCCCCTTTTTTTTACCTCTTCTCCATTGGCTGGCCTCTAAAATACTGGTCAGCCATTTGAGAAGAGCATTGTCTCTCCAAACAAGCCCCGTCTTTTTCGGATTCGGGGGCGTGTTTTTTCAATTCTTTCTCTCCTCTGGAATGTAAACATTCCAGCCAATGGCAAGAGGAGAGAAAGAAAAACACGCCCCCGATTCCGAAAACGACACTGCGTTTCTCTGAGGCATTTCTGGCTGACCTCGGAGAAAGGCGGTGTCGTCATGGCGACTCCCTCCCCCTGCTGCCTCCTTTCAGTACGAGGCGCTACATGCCGCCTTATTCTGCGCTGCCCAGGTTCACGGCTCAAAGGCAGCTCGTACACCTTCCCTCTTCCAGATGTTTGTCGCTGGCGTTTCCAGTTGAATTGACTCAGTGAGGCGCGCGCTATTCAATACTTTGTTGGCGCTGCCTGCACAAGTTTAATCTGCAGAACAAATGAATGCGGGTTTAATTAGTGTCTTGTTCCTCGTCTCTAGTATGTTGCACATATTGGATAATGAGTAGTGTGGTTTCTATTCAGCGGCGGTCAGCTGATATCTGCTCTCTTCCTCGCGCGTGTCTGTCTCTGCTCCTGGATCTTTTCTGGTGCCGGCTCAAAGTCCAGAAGCCAGGAGCGGGCGGGTGCGTGCTTGCGTTGCGCTAACATCATTGAGTACTCTTCTTCCCCCACACGTGTAGGCTGAACTTTCCCTCTGTGACCCCGGGCCCAAGAATCGCGAGCAGGCTGCCGAGTGAGCGGATAGTCGCAGGTGACAAGGCGGCGGATCATTTCATCGATATCACGAAGCAGGGCCAAAGGGACGAGCACTGAACCTCCTGCCGTGCACCTGATAGGTTTTGAAACCGCTACTACCACCCAATGAACCCCTAGCAGAGCACTTACCGGCCGTTCGTGGAAAAAAACTTGTCAAACGTCGCGACTCCACAGACTGTCAGCCCGACCGTGAATGAAAACCAAATTCTGAACATTTGCACTCTTACTAGGGCCCGGGTACCTATGGTGCAACAAACTGAAATACCTCAGAAGATAAAGGAAGTCCTGACTACACCTGTCTCTGACTTAATGCTGAACGGTATTTTCATAACAGGTCATTTTGGTTTGTCAAAAGACAACGGTGCTGTGCATGCACCTGCAATGTGGATTGTGATATTACAGTGTTGCTGTACAAATCTGGGCAACACACTCCCCTCCTGACCCTCGCCTCAGAGTGTTGAAGCTGCCTGCTCTGAACCATAGCGGAGGTGAGAGATGTCGCACACTCCTCTCAGGGGCCCCTGTAAGTTCACTTCATTTATGCTCTGCTTCTGAATCCGCTGCTGCCAGTCTCCATTCACATCTGCGCTGCCCTAGCCTGCTGCTGCTCCTGAGAGCGCCACCTCACACCTCCTTTTCCCTGTCTGGATCCCAGTCTGGGCTGTCACGTGCACCTAATTATGTACTCTGATTTTTTTGTACTTTTGGTGTGCACGGACCCAGTGGCTATGTGTACGTGCTTTGCATGTTTATAGTCAGTCACTCAGTGGAAAGGTATGTCGCTGGAAGAAGGGGGCCCGCAGCGTGTCGGCCGGCAGTGAGTAGGGTGCATGGAGAAGCTTTGACCTGAGTCCTCTTTTACGGAACAACCCTCACGTTTCGTGTCTTCAAAAATACAGCGTGTCTGCCTGTTTCGTATGATTATAAGAAGAAGTGATCTGGTAACTAAACTGCACTCTTTGGAACCAAAGATCCGGGTTTGCAAATTGGTTGCTTCTGTTGTGTGATCCTGCCCAAATTACCCGAGTGTCTTCCTCTGACCCGCGTCTCTTGTCTGGCAAAAATAAACGGGAGTGCCTCGGTGCATTGTGTAAAGTTTGCATTGTATGTTCTCCATGAAAAACATACTTATAGTTAAAAAATAACTTAATGATGGTAAGTGATGAGCATTATACGCGGTAGGTTGTATATGAGGTGCACTTGTTTACAAGTTGGATTCTGAACCAAACCGACACATCGGTGATTGCTGGCCATTTACTTAACCCTTATTTGTTTGATGCTGGAGGCGAGAGTGCGTATAAACTCCTCCCCCTCGTTAATCCAATTCCGCTTTGGAATTCAGAGATTCGTGCCTGCCCCGGTCACGCTAGAAGCTGTTATTTTTAAACATTAGCATATCTGCCAAGTCATCCCTGGTTATGAGATAGTTTAGTGTTTGTCCACGATTCACAAACATTTTGTGCTGGTTTTGTGTTACAAAAATGATGCAAATCGGAGAAGGTAAGATTAAAATGTTTGTGGTGCACACCTGCCAACTTAATTTTTAGTGATAAATGCAAAGATCTAGAAACAACGGTGCCACTTCTGCTTTGGCCCCCAAAATCAATATGTATGTGTCTAGATCTATGTGTGTGTGTGTGGTTCTGTATGTGTGTGTGTGTGTGGCTGTGTGTGTATGTGGCTCTGTGTATGTGTATGTGGCTCTGTGTATGTATGTGTGGCTCTGTGTGTGTGGCTTTGTGTGTGTGGCTCTGTGTAAGTGTGGGTGGCTCTGTGTGTGTGTGGGAGGCTCTATATGTGTGTGCCTCTGTGTGTGGCTCTGTGTGGATGGCTTTTTTTGTAGGTGGCTCTATGCGTGGGTGGCTCTCTGTGTGTGGGTAACTCTGTGTGTGTAGGTGGCTCTGTGTGGGTGGCTCTATTTGTGTGTGGGTTGCTCTGTGTACGTGGCTCTGTGTAGGTGGCTCTGTGTAGGTGGCTCTGTGTGGGTGGCTCTGTGTGGGTGGCTCTGTGTGTGTGGGTGGCTCTGTGTGTGTGGGTGGTTCTGTGTGTGTGGGTGGCTCTGTGTGTGTGGGTGGCTCTATTTGTCTGTGGGTGGCTCTGTGTGTGGGTGCAAATGCAATAGGTCTCGCATTTGAGAGAGATCACGCTATTGACATTGTAAATAACAATGCCGTTTCTTTAAATGTTTTAAAAACAAAAACATAAACAAGAATAATGTCATGAGCAATGCCAATAGCTCTAACTTTAACAATGCCGAGACCGTTGCATTGTAAATGCTTGTTCTCCTTACTCTTAGGACAATGTGCAACAATTTTAGGAGTAAAGTGTTTTGATTGGCAGTACTTCTCAATATTCCCAGGTTGCCTGTTCCCATGAGACCGGGCATGACACCCCCCCCCCAAATTGTATTCTTTTCAGTGAGTTCACAGGCGAAAGGTCCGAAGTAACAACATGTAAACCTTCTGGTATAGGTCACTATTGTCCTCTCAGTCATTCACACTAGTTTGGATTTTGCAGTCCTCCACGTCCCTATCCTTGACAAGGAACATCACGTCTTTTGTCGGAGGTCGCCTGGAGATCTTCAGAGCCATCGAGTCTGCGCAGTAGGCATCGCGCTCACATAACGGTGGCCACATCCGAACTCCATTTTCATACTGCGGCCTAGTAGGCCCGATTGCCAACTTTAAGCAAAACAAACATAAGGGTAATTAATATATCGAATTGAAGATTCTAATGTTTAATTCCATACTAACCCCAATATATTTTAGTATTTTCCTTTCTTATAGCAACATTTAAAGCAATAATACTCACCATTCCGCAACTCTGGAAGCACAAACCATCACAAAAGCAACATAACTCATGCAACTCTCTATTTCAACACATCCTACAGTTAGTTTGCGTACCATAGTTAATCATTGAATTATTAGCCATGCAATTAGCATTTTAGTTCCACGTGTATCTTGTGTTTATCAAGGTGCACTTAGTCAACCAGACAAACTTGGTTAGTTATAACACTCCACACAATTAGTACGAATTAATATTTAGAATGATTACGTAACTAATATTTTCATGCAAAATAGAGAAGGTATACACATTTTTGATTTACCTGCTCCATCAATCCCCCCTTTGGTGATTTTTAACATCACCACAAATCCCACTAAATGGTATAAATTTTCTTTGTGGAAATGATTACTCAGTTCCCTTACACTTGGTTAAGTTACATCATAGTCTCTCCCATCTCATCATCTCTTGTTTTCTTGTACATGTTTTCTTTCCATTCTTCTAGTTCTATATCATCTACTTCTCTTTCTCTCATCTCCTTCTCCTTTCTTTTCACAACCTCTCTTTTTCGAAACCACCTACTTGTCCATCTGTCTACATCACCCCATTTCCTTAACAAGGCAATACATTCTTTAATTTGAGTCAATCTCCCTGCAGTATTCAGATTTTCAATATCTTTCTCAGAAAAATCTACTCGATATGGCTTCTGTATTTATCTTATTTTCTCAAAGTCAATGCCCATTTCACTTGCTGTCTCTTCAAGTTTCTCATGCAAACTCCTCGCTCTCCAAGTTATACTCTTGCAGAGAAACATTAGTTTCTCATCCTAATATGCTTTTAATTTTTCAGTTGGAATAGTCCCTACTATTAATTCTTCCAATGTTACTTTCAATTTGCCACATCTAAAGGTTGAGGTTCTGTATCTTTTCGCTGTAAACTCCTTAACCAATTGCTTAATTCTTCAGAAGTGGAACCTACAGGGATTGTTTCACTTCTTATTCTCTCCGTATTTCTTTCGGGTGTTTCTGGTGCCGATTCTGTTGTCATCATGGTCTTACCTGCTGGACTTTCATTTATATTTTAGCAACCAATGGGGTAACCCAGTATCCCTCAGAACCTGGGCAATCTTATATCAAAAACACAATGGTTCTGTCGGGTAAAACCATATCTTACTAGGACTTTCATTTATAGTCAGATTTTTAGGAGTAATTAAACCTGATGTTCCTGCCATTTTTCCCCATGCATTTCCTCCAGATCCACTTCTCTCTGTCTCGATTCGTCTATTACTATTGTAGGGTACTGTTAAACCATGCTCACTATCTTTCTGTTCATCAAAGACAGGCATCACTGGCCCTATAGTTACAGGTACAGTTACAGCTTCCATATTTTTAGTTAATTCTCTAATTTTCTCAGTTAATTCCAGAGTAGTCCTAGCTAGTTCAGCCGAATTTTCATTTCCAGTCCTAACAGGTTGTGCCATTTCAGAGTCTCTAAATGGATTATTTTTCCCTAAATCAAGTGGCGTTTGCTCATAGTTTTTATTTAGCAGGGTTTCTTTTACCGGCGCGCTCGGCGTCAGCAACGTAGAATTTGGTTGATACGGGGGACGACTTTTATAAAAACATGTCCTCTAGCACTTCATCCTCCGATTCATTCACACCATACTTATAACCTGCTGACCCTGTATTGTTTCTCTTTTCGGTGCACTTTCTACCACTTATCTCTTCACCATTTCTCAATGGAAACATACCATCAGTCATGTTTGCACTCCGCCATCTTCTCATCTTGTCATCATGACTTTCCTGACCACAATGTCTACCAAACATGTAATTATACCTTCTTCCATTCCGATGCCATTCCCTTTCATACATCTCTTCTTCCCATTCTGTCAAAGCCTCAAACTGAGTAGGTCTAGGTCTCGGTTCTAACCTCATCATTCTTTCTCTTAAGTTTCTTAATACAGCTAAACTAAATGAACCACTTTCTGGAAACACTAGGACTCCATCTTCTTTTGTATACTTTGCCCAATTCTCTAGCCAAATACATGTATGGTACCCATATTTTGATACCATAAAAGATGCAGGCGATTTCGGTGGAGGAAGTATCTGTCCTTCCCTAGTCACAATTGGCTTATCCTTTTTAAATAGACTTTTAATTTTCCCAAACCATTACTTTTTCTCTTTCTCAGGGGGATCGTACTACATCATTCTTATTTATCCTTAGTTCTGAATCCCTAGACTTTCAAATCACTTCTTTTGCGGCTATTGCGTATGCTCTCCAATCCCAGCGCGACCCACACTAACGCACCAATCCAGTGCATCTACGTCACACCGGCAATTCTCCACTCCTAGCGCGGCTCACACCAACGCACCAATCCGTGAAGGCTTCGTCTCTCTATGGCTGGCCAATCCCAGCGCGGTCTTTCTGACGTCAGCGTTTTCCGCTACTCCTGCTTCTGCTGACCCCTCCTTTACAAAATTTATCGGCAAACTTTTTCTTACGTTTGCTTCAATCAAAATCTGTTAGTAACGACATAAAAACACCACCATTGCCTGTTTCGCTAAACCAAAGAGATAGTTTTATTCATTTACACAAGAATTCTGTATTTCCAGTAGGCAGCGCTTACCTCTACCCTACCATAGAATTATTCTGTTTCGCCGAAAAAGTAGCACTTCCCTCTACCTTACCCTTCTAACAAGCAAAAAGGCTAACAGTTTCACTGGGGATAAAACACATGTGGAAACTACACTGCTCCTGAGAATTAAGGCCAGAGTTTCACGAGAGAACCTGTTGCTATTGCACTCACACACATTCACACAGAAATGTCCCTAGCGATAACACACGACGATGTTATCAACTCGAAACCAGACAATGCGTTGTGCGACTTCACTTGTCACACATTTCCCCATGTACCTACAGGGCAACCAGAAAACACACTGTGCGACTTCACTTGCCACACATTTTCCCCGTTTACATACAGGGCTTCCAACTTCCTACATCCCGTAAGTCTTAAAAAACAACATAAAACGCAACACGACTCAACATAGAATGTTAGAACATAAATCAATAATCACCAAACCAATGCAATAAAACCATAACACTGCTACCAGAAAACTGCTCCAGCGGGAAAGGGCCAATTTACATATCCTCCCTATGTCACAGACTCGTCACCACATTAACTCATTCATACATTCATTCATTGGTGGGGCCCATAACACCAACACTCATACGTCTCACACTAGTCTGCACACAGGAGGAAAAAAAGGTGCTGGACATGTGGGGGTAACTTGTTACCTATCGGAAGAAATTCTTTTACATTATATACATTATAGACATCAGTACCTATAGAATCCTAACTTTAACATCAAGGCACTCCACCACTTGGTCGATGGACCAATTAGTTGGACTGGTTGATGGTGATTTGGAACCAGCTAAAACACATCTAAAGCTTCGGAACCTTTCAGTCAACCTTCAATACCTTATGAAAGAATAACCAACTCATTTCTTATTAATCAAGGTTTAGTTTATCTAATTAATTCACTCTGTTAGCATATTCAGGATTACAGTTCGTATCAGATTTCCATTAGCGATTTCAATCTTTAATCTCGAATATAAATTTACAGAACATTCATATTTACCTAAATTTGTACATTGGCGACCATTTCCAGAAGAACCCGTCAACCCACGGTATAAATCAAATCCCTTCAGATGGAATCTGCCCTTTTAGCTCAAGAGGAACCCAGGTAAGTCCAGGAAATCTCCCTCTGCACGACGCAGGCCTCACAATTAACCCAAGGACCAGGCGATCGCACCAGCAAATCGATTCTCCACACCCAGTCACCAGCGGGAAAATGATACAGACTTTTTTCCCTCATCTAAGTTCCCCCCTTATATATCCTTTTTCTCCTTACTCTTAGGACAATGGGCAACAATTTTAGGAGTAAAGTGTTCTGATTGGCTAAATCCCCTGAATCTTGCAATACTTCTCAATATTTCCAGGTTGCCTGTTCCCATGAGACCGGGCATGACATCCCCCCCAAATTGTATTCTTTTCAGTGAGTTCACAGGCAAAAGTTCCGAAGTAACAACATGTAAACCTTCTGGTATAGGTCGCTATTGTCCTCTCAGTCATTCACACTAGTTTTGATTTTGGCAGTCCTCCACGTCCCTATCCTTGACAAGGAACATCACGTCTTTTGTCGGAGGTCGCCTGGAGATCTTCAGAGCCATCCGAGTCTGCGCAGTAGGCATCGCGCTCACATGACGGTGGCCACATCCGAACTCCATTTTTATACTGCGGCCTAGTAGCTTTAAGCAAAACAAACATAACGGTAATTAATATATGGAACTGAAGATTCTAATGTTTAATCCCACACTAATCCCAATATATTTTAGTATTTTCCTAGCTTATAGCAACATTTAAAGCAATAATACTCACCATTCCGCAACTCTGGAAGCACAAACCATCACAAAAGCAACATGACTCATGCAATTCTCTATTTCAACACATCCTACAGTTAGTTTGCGTACCATAGTTAATCATTGAATTATTAGCCATGCAATTAGCAATAATGTCCCACGTGTATCTTGTGTTTATCAAGGTGCAAAGTTGGGTGGTTATAACACTCCACACAATTAGTACAAATTAATATTTAGAATGATTACGTAATTCATATTTTCATGCAAAATAGAGAAGGTATACCAATTTTTACTTTACCTGCTCCATCAGTGTAAATGTAACACAATAAAACTTATGCTAAATACACTAAACACAGTAATCAGGATTTATCAGAGATTGTGTAAAAAATTATCTTTGGACCTAGTTAAAACCTGCAAGAATTCGTATGTACACCTGGCAGTTTATACCTACCCTCTAACGGTGACAGTGATCACAAATTGTAAACCAGGAGTTGTACCCCCCTATTTATCAAGCATGTTAGCACTTTATTGGGAAAGAAAGTTCCTGGCTCTAAGGATCGGTGAATGGCCTTTTTTAAAGAACCTCCCAGAATGGCGCCGCCCAGATAACTACGCCCAATGTAGGTTGTGCGGCTACCATACTGAAGGAATGGAATATATAGTTTGCCTATGTCCCACAATGCTCACCGTCAGATGATTTTTACTGCGAGAAGAATGGATTAGGCTCGGAATTCGATCATGCCGCCAAGCCATAATAGCAGCCTTAAACCCGGAGAACACGAAGTTGAATATCGGGTTAACAAAACTTGTCACCAAGGCGTAAAAACTGTTGGAAGTCATTGGTGCCACTAACCACCCCCCATTATAGCAGCGCGGCACTCCATCCTTGGGTTCAGTAACAGTCCTCCGACCACCAATTAACTGCTGACCCTAACCTGGTCTTCGAGTCTAACATTAACTGTCAAAAAGCTCTGAAGAGTTTAAGTAAAATGTAAATTTTGCAACTCTCAGTAATTTTATATAGTGTTTCTTTTAAGAATACGCTGCAAGTGTTTTTATATTGTAAGTGCTTTAATTAACCAACAATAAAGTTCTTATGCACCTACCCTCTAATGGTGACAGATAGAAAATTATTATTTCTCAAAAAAAGGTGATTGCATTTTAGTAATCTGAAAGCTATTGATATTTTGCTTATTGTACATGTTCCTGAATCAACTTCTGATTAAAGAGACCTTTAAAAAGACAAACGATCCGGACAAACTTCAACACTAAGGGGCCGATTCCGATCCTGTATTTTTTTTTCCGTACGACTCGTATCCGTATTTTTTTCCGTACGAATCGTACAAGTCACGTCCGACCCGTGAAGTACGATTCGTACGGGAAAAAGTACATACGGATCAGCCCTATCCGTACGAATCAGATCGGGAAAAGTTGTACGAGACGTACCCGGACACTTTTCCGTACGAATCGTAAAAATGCAGTCCGACCGTACTAGTACGATCCGGACCGGCTTTCCGATTTACGATTTGTACGGAAAACGTCCGTCCCGTACACGGGGAATGACTTGTACATATGCAATGACTGTGTACGCACCGTACAGTAGCAATGTTGGTGTACGCACCGTACATATGCGATGGCGGTGTACGCACCGTACATAAGCGATGGTGGTGTATGCACCGTACATAAGCGATGGCGGTGTACGCACCATACATAGTAATGGGGGTGTTCGCATCGTACATAAGCGATGGCAGTGTACGCACCATACATAATCGATGGCGGTGTATGCACAGTACATAGCAATGGGGTTGTACGCACCGTACATAGCAATGGGGTTGTACGCACCATACATAGCAATGGGGGTGTACGCACCGTACATAGCGATGGGGGTGTTCGCACCGTACATAAGCGATGGCGGTGTACGCACCGGACATAGCAATGGCGGTGTACGCACCTACATAAGCGATGGCGGTGTACGCACCATACATAGCAATGGGGGTGTGCGCACCGTACATAAGCGATGGTGGTGTACACACCGTACATAAGCGATGGCGGTGTACGCACCGTACATAGCAATGGGGGTGTTCGCACCGTACATAGCAATGGCGGTGTACGCAGCGTACATAGCAATGGCGGTGTACGCACCGAACATACACAACGCATGGGGGTGTGTGTCTGTACGACTCGTACCCCTGTAACGTACTGAACCACGGACACTGTAAAACAGCACAAGGAGGGTCTATTCGACTCGCACAACACCACAAAAAAAGTCTACACTGCACAAAAAATGGAAAGGACTGACCTGGACACATCCAAACAGGTAAACAGAGGGGCAAACTCACAACCACCCCTTATAACACACCCACCAAAAATTGAAACTGAGCCACACCCACAAATGGGCCAATAAAAAGGGCCCACACGCACAAACCATGAGCCTTTGCAACAGACTCACTGCAGCTAGAGAGCACACACCAACAACTGCACCCATCCACCTTAATTATATATACCTTCACACAGCCTCCTTCACACATACCCCCTTTTCACATTCACACCCACACCGTCACATTCAGACCCACATACCCACAACCCTCCACTCCCTCACCCTACGCAATGCCCACAGACAAGAATCCAAAGTTCACAAGGGAGGAGCTGGAGATCCTTGTCAATGAAGTCATCAGAGTCGAACCACAGCTGTTTGGAACATTGGTCAGACAGACCAGCATAGCTGAAAAATCACGCCTGTGGCAGAGGATCGTCGATAGGGTGAATGCTGTTGCACCCATCCGAAGGACCAGGACCGAATGCCAAGCCAGATGGTACAATCTGCGGAGGGCGGTCAAGAGAAAAATGAATGACGACTACGCCCAGAGCAACATCACTGGAGGTGGTGCGCCCCGCAGACCAGTACATTACCATCCCTGGAAGGAGAAGGTGATGGCCATGCTTCCGCCGGTGGGAGTACATGGACTCCAGGGACTTGCAGAGCCTGGTGAGCACACAAACAACTTACGTAACATGGGGGTAATGGCATCCACACCCCAACTACACCAAATGCACGCAACTACCCCCAAGCCATCACTCGCCAGAACCACAGTCAAAAACTACGCTAATGCCAATAACATGTGTATGCCCCATTGAGAAAGCAAGGCCATGCTATGTCCCATGCTACATGAAGCACCAACCCAAGAATGGATGTCCGGTATGCTGGGAGGGTGGGTGGGACAAAACGCATGTTTGATTCATAAATCAGACACAATTGCCCTCATCCTATATGGCCCAGCTACATACCATGCACCATGCGCAATGCACAGGGATTGGGAAAGTACTGACAAGATAGCTCACACTTGGCCCTGGTGTAGGCAGCACAAGGTCCTCCTGTGACCAGTGCAAACACAAACACCAAGACAACAAGGTCAGATATCTAGGACAGGAACTCACACTCACTGTCATGGCAGCATGCTCCATGGGGGGACAGCTACATCACCTGGGAGCCCCAGGGCCAAATCACACTACACCCACCAGCAGGCCCTGTCACCCACACCCCTTACACAAGCAGACACCACCAGGACAGGCAATGGATTTACCCACTGTCACAATGGACATGCAACACAACAAGACCGATACATAGCCGAAGAAGCATCCAAGCCACAAATCGACATGTCAAAGACTCAGGAGAACATATCAATCTGTCCCCCGCAACATACCCATCCACAAGTGAACATTGAGGAGAATGCTAGGCACATACAACTACCTGGAGGAACAGTGCCAACTTGAATGTGTATGAAACATGCATGTTGCATGAAACAGCATTAACATTGTCGGTCTCTCACACACAGGGCAACGTGATGAATATCCCCCCAACAATGGGGGGAAGAATCACAGTCACAGGCTCGGGAGGAACCTGATCCCACCGGCAGCGACGCCTCTCAACACTCCGCGGATGACCCCGACCGACCTGGACCCTCTGGTTTCCAAGCCTCTGCAGCACCTGGTTCAGGAACATCTGTGCCAACCACCACCCCCATTCCTGCCACATCCCAGGAGACACCGAGGAGCCCTGCCCGCAGTGAACAACTGAGCTAGTCTGACCAGGAGGGACAAGGTGCGGCGGGCACCCAGGAGGAGGCAGACAACACCGCCACTGCCATCCCTCAGGGGTCCCGTAGACCCGATGTGCCCACAACGGCAGCCCAGGCTTGTGTGGGCAGGGGTGGTGGGAGTGGAGGACGGCGGAGGCGAGAACCTGACCAGCCAGCTGAAGGGACCGGTATGTCTCACATCCACAACATCATGGAGGCATACCGGCATGACACCAGGGAGTTCAGCCAGGTAGTGGTGACCCTCACAGAGATCAAGAACCAGCAGGCCGAGCAACACGCCAGTCAACAAGAACACCAAGGACGGATGGAGGCAAGACTGGCTGAGCTCCTGGCGGTGCAAAGGGGCATAAGCCATTCACTCCGTCGGATCGCCGACAACATGGGCAACCCTCCCTGTGCCACCAGGCGCAGACCACCACCAGCCACAGGGAGGGAGGAGGAGGAGGATTCGTCCGACGGAGCGTCCCAAGCATCGTCAAGGCCTGCATCTGTGGGTCCCGCGAGGAAGGTGGGTCGTCCACGGAAAAGACCATGAGAGGCAGCGGCCCATCCACATCTCCCAGGTCACCTGGCCTGGCACCTGGCCTTCATGTGCGACAGCATCACCTCATTGACTGACATCATCTGCCACATGGACTTGCTGGTCACAGTCTGACCAATGATGCCAAACACTGTGGTCTGGACTCTGATGACTTCAAATGCCAAGGATCACATCTCCCCCTGTGAACTTTGGATTCTATGGTCCCTGCATAGCACCTTTTTCTGTGCACAAATCACGCCCCAGAGCTATAAATAAAAAATGAATACATGAAATTTTATGTTGCAATCATTTAGCATGAGTCCACAACATATGTGTGGGGATATGTCGAAGTATGCCTGAGTGTGGAACAAACTCCAGCCATCCATACACTTGGATCCGAGTCTGGTCGAGGACGCACATGGGTCACAATGTATCACAAAATACAGGCATGGAGCCCAATACTCACCCGTGATGGCCTCAAGCTGCTGAGGGGGTGCTTGCAATACTGCTCAGACAGACCAATTTGGAAGAGTATCATGAAGGTGTGGAGGTCATGGGTCATGTTGATGTGCCCGGGAGGGAGTCCCGGCTCTGTTTGGCGAGGTGGGAGAACTATCTCCTGCATGCAGTTTTTATGTGGATGTGATGAATGATGGCCAGGGCAAGGTGGGCTGCATGGAGTTGGGCCAACGGGGTGTTGGATGACAGACATCCATGGTCGGTGTTGGGTCTGGGGTTGTGGACTGCCTCCTGAGTGTGGTTGAGGAGTCTGAAGGTGATCCTGCAGCACACAGTGAGCCATTGTACCTATCTCAGGTGGACGGTGATGTGTCTGGGGCAGGGGATGTTGCAGATGAGGTGTGCGGATGCACCCTAGATGTGGACAACTTCTCCTGCAGTTTTGCTGTTGTTCTCCGTAGAGGCCGGTGCTGTAGTTGAGTCGGCTGGTGTCGTGGACTAGGGGGACGGTCTGTCTTGCCTTGGAGTGGATCCATCTGTGGGTCATTTGCAGCATGTGGAGGGTGTCGCAGCATGAGGTACAGATGGTGGTGAGTTGCATGGTAATTGTGAGCGATGGGTCCATGATGAACACCAGCTTGCGTGCGAGGCCACTGGGTGCTGGTGCGGTGCACAGACCAGTGGGACACAAGGAGTTGACCCAGCTGTAAGGGGACAATCCTCAGATGATGACCTCTGTCCTGTCCAAGTCCAGCCTCAGGTGGCTGATGTTCAGCAATTCCTCAACGGATCTCATACCTTCTTGAAGTTTGGATCTGGCAATGGCTGGGTCTTTGGTGAGTTTGAGGAGCAGCTGGGTGTCAATGGCATACGAGATGATGAGGTCATGTGCGCATGTGATGGTGGAGAGGGGGGTCATGGAGACATTGAAGATCGTCACGCTGAGAGAAGAGCCCTGTGGCATGGGCCAGATGACCCCAGTGTACTACATGTTGCAGGGTGGAGGCAGACTCCCATGGCCTTGCTGGTGAGCGACTTTCTGATTTAACCCTGGGCCCTCCTCTGGATACCAGTGTTGGAGATGTGTGAGCTGATAGTGTGGTAGCACATGGTGTAGAATGCCATTGAGAGGTCAAGGGTGGTGGCCTCACCATTGTTGAGCATGGCAAAGTTGTCGTTGGTGGTGGCAATGCTGACGGTTGCAGTGGTGTGATTACTGTGGAAGAGGGTCTGGTGCCGGTTGCCTGGAGATGGTTGCATGGAGGAAAATTGTAATTTGCTTGTTGAGTGTCTTCCTGATGACATTTGCTGGGTAGGGAAGCAGGGTGATGTACCAGGAGATCCTGCGGTACTGCAGTCCATTGTTTAAAAAGGGCCTGGGTCTCTGCACCCATGGAATGTGGCAAACTCAAAGGAGACATTCAGGACGCGCTGGACGTGGGCTTCAAGGATGTGGAATGATGTGGTTTAGATGTTGTGTGGGAAGGGGCCTGATGGAGAGCCAGAGTGTATGTTGCACATGAGCCAGGTTGTGTACTTGCTGCTGATGGGAGTCCATAACCTGATGGGGGTTTGTCCTGTGGATAATAGTGCTGTCTGCCTCTGGGGGCCAAGGCTGTCGTGTATGCCCATGAGCTTGCAGTGGTACAAAGTTGCAAGGGATGTGATCTGCCTTGCAAGGGTGGGGTGTCTTGGATGGAGATCTGCTGTCAGTTCACTCACAATGCTGATGAGCTCCTTGATGTCGTGTGTTTGGGCGTCTCAGCACTATCTGAAGGATCTCCACTTGTCCTTGCTGATGATATGGTGATGGCTGTGTGTGGTGTTTTCCAGGGCTGTAAGGCAAATGATGGCTCTTTGTGTTGCAAGGTTTGCACAAGAGTCCGGCTAAGTCTGTAGGAGTGCAGTAGGTCTGCCTTGTCCCAGGTTCCTTAACTGTTGTTGTGCTTCACAGGAAAGTCCGTCAATGTGGCAAGATTGTTGGATCAGTTGCTGATCCAGTGCGTGAGGTTGCAGGGTGTGGCGGGGTTGTTGTTTTGAGTGTCCCACACAGCTTGTCTGTGGTGACTTACATCAAGCATCTTTGGGGGATCGGTAGCGGGGTGTGGGGCAGTGTGTTGCTTGTCGGAGACGTGGATTCAAATGTTGATGGACCAATGATGGATGGTGGTGTGGTTCCCCTCCAGCAAGAAGTTACTGGCCCTCAGCCACATGTAGCCCGTGGAGGTGAGGGCGTGCGTGCAGATGTACGTGTTGATGGCTTAGCGGAATAGTGGATGTAGGCCTGCAGATCTGTAGATGAGTGTTACTCTGAGGGTTGCCATGGAGTTGCTGCAAACCCGGATTTGTGACTCTGAGGGTGTACTTGTGAATAAATAGCAATTCATCCCCCGGGATTGGTGTTGCCGTCCCTGCGGGTGATCTTGTATGGAGATGGCAATGAAGACGTCATGTGCTGAGGATGCTTTTGTCCAGGTTACTGTCATGAAGGTGATGTGTGGGGCTGTTGTGTTGAGGAGGTAACAGAGTCCAATGGCGTGCTGGTGGACGGAGCGGGTGTGGAGTAGGAGGCACATTACCTGGTTGTTCTGACAGGGTCTTGTAGGCTGGGCAGCGCTGTGTAGGCAGTTGGAGTAGCACACTCGGCATGCGAAGGTGTCGTGTGTGTACTTAGGGGTTGCCTGATAGCAGGAGGATGATTGTCACGATGACATTGCTTGGAGAGTGGCTGCAGCATGAGCCTGTTGTGTGACGTGGGTCATGCAAAGACTAGAGGGTCGTGCACTGTGCATGTTGCAGGCGCAGACGTTCCTGCCTTTGGCACGGCGCTGGGGCTACAGTGGCACAGAAAAGCTGCTGCCTGCATTTCGAATGGGTGGAGGGGGAAGGGCAGAGCATTTTTGAGGCGTGGGGGTTGCAGAATCAGGGCACTCGGTGGGGCGGTGCCGCAGGTGAGGTAGCAGCAGGCGGAAGGGGTTAGAAATTAGGCAAAACGTAGCACACAAAGACAAGGTCTGAAAGGCACAGTGCAACAGGTGTATGTAAAGGAAGGAGTGTCAGGTTACTCATGGGTCACTCCGCGAAAATGTATGAACAATCACCATAAATTACAGCCACTGGATCAGGCAACAAAAAGCAGAGATGCGCAAAGGAGACACACCATCAGCAGGCGTTCATGTCTTGTTGTGGGGAGCAACCTGCACAAATACATACCCAACCAGGTACTTCATGCACAATAGAGATCATTAGCCATAAAGCACTGCATGCATGTTGCCAAAGTACACATACACACAGATGCTCAATCTTTGACAATTATGCCATAGAGGACGCATGCAAACTGTCACGAGAGCTGCAGTGACAGAGATGAGGCACTTTGGATTGTGCTGAACACCTTTATTCCACATACACACACAAAGGGATATGCATCCATATTAACAGACTCACAGGTCAGTTGACAGAACATGTGGGACATACGCTGGACACCCCCTTCACAACACGGATGATGTAAATCCCAATGAACTGGCACACAAGTTAAGGGGATGAACCAAACACATCCTGCTGCACACGGAGAGGCTGCAATTCCCCATGGAGCCTGTTGTTGTGATGTCCCTCACTATGTCCACCCGTAGCATCTGCAATGTTTCAGAGGCAAGGTTTACACACATTGATGCCTTCATCAGACGCCACACTCCACTACAGATGACTGTCAAGAAGGGTGACTATCATGTCATGGGAGTGATGCTACATGTTATATGCTCCATGGTGAGAAGACATGTATGCATGGTACCACAACATGCACAGAAGCAGTCCCCACACATTCCAAACCCGTACCACCACAAAAAATCCTTGCTGCAATCCTTACCAAAACTGACCTTTCCACATGTACGTGCATGGAACGCTGATTCAGCACACGTTGCAATCCTCATGAGGAATAGCAGGAGGACAACGAAGACACGAGCAGACAACAGGCGCAAAATACCTGGGAATGACAGACACACAAGAAGTCACCTAAAACAATTCTCACCGCACACATGGACATTTACCAAAACATGAACAATGTTTGACACATGTAAATTGCAAAGAAAGTCTCTCCGCAAAACTGTGTGGCATGACATCATCACTCGAGTGACACATCCAAGTCACTTTGCATTCAGTCAGCTGGACACACACATTGCAACACATGCCGCTCAATGCTACAAGCTTGCACACTCATACCCAGTGACTCACCATTATGAGAAGAAGTTGCGTATGAGCTGACTCCGGATATCATCCTCCTCCTCCTCCTCCTCATCACTAGCCTCGTGAGCAAGCCCTCAATCCTCCACGGGTGGATGTTCCTGCTCATCCGGATCCAGGATGAGTGGCACTGCCTTCTCAACTGCCATGTTGTGCAGAATGCAGCACACGAGGAAGATTCGGAAGACCTTCTCCGGGGCATAAGGGAGGGACGCGCCTGTCTTGTCCAGGCACCGGAATCGGCTCTTCAGGAGGCCAAACGTCCTCTCAATCACTCGCCTGGTCTGCCCGTGTGCATTGTTGTACCTGTGATCTGCAGCTGTCTGGCATTGGTCTTGGGACAGGCGGTGACCTGCAAGACATTGTTTGTAAGAATGAAGATTGAGAGTCTGCCAATATTAATGTCAATGAACATAGCACATGCTACACTGTTAATACACATCAGGTAACTATGGAGTCGGGTGTGTGTAATACATACAGGACACATTTGCCAGCTTGCTGGCACTCCTACAAAAAACCAGATACACCTGTTGATTGTCAAGTCAACATGACATGCCCTGAAATGATTTGGGGGCCAGTCTGAGTGAAGAGCCACAGATATCACCAGAGTGACACATAACCACATAGCTGCATTGGAAGGATGTCATCTCATCCAGACAGCTGACTGAAAGGCGCACGCACAGGTCACATGGAATGTCAAATGTACATATCAAACACAGTGCGATGAAGGGGTACACGTGGCAGCACAAAGACACAGCCATTGAGACAACGCACACATGTATGACTGGGAAAATATGATGTCCGATGCACACAGACCCTACAGCCGTGTGAATCCACATGTGGCAGGGTGTGCGTAGATGTGTTCCATGCCCATCTCCACACAGACCCCTGTTGGATGCACCAACAGCAGATGCAGTTGACGGCATACTGACATCAAGCTCATGGGCACACATGACACACACCTGCCATAGTCCCAAAGGGGCACGCTGATCGTGACAGGTCAGTTGATAGAGTGTCCCTGTCCCTGGCATCAGGAGACAGGTGCGGGTGTTGATGACTGTGCCATCCCACTGCTGCTGTGCATAACACAGTTGGACTACAGACACACCTGTGGCAAGTGTCAAGGTGATGTGTGCCACATAGTGCCCCATCACACATGACATGTGTCCACAGGTCATCACACATCAATTGTGCAACTAGATGAGATGACCTGTGCAATATCACTGGCTAACACACCTAGGGCCTGCACATGAAAGTATGCAATGACAAGTACTTGATGGACATCCTTGTGCGACTCGTAGCCCTCTATTCCTGGCATGTGTACGCCTGTATTACCATTGTAAGCGTGTGAAATGCGTACCCATACGTGTACGCACGAGTAGTACACGTACGTGTGCTACTATTGCGATCCCCTTACGGGTACGCACTAGTAGTACACGTACGTGTACTACTAGTTCGTACACGTACGTGTACACCTATGGCGATACCCTTATGGGTACGCACTAGTAGTACACGTACGTGTACGCACTAGTAGTACACGTACGTGTACTACCAGTGCATACCCGTAAGGGGATCGTACTAGTTGTACACGCACGTGTACTACTAGTGCGATCCCCTTACGGGTACGCACTAGTAGTACACGTACATGTACTACTAGTGCGTACACGTATGTGTACTACTATTGCGATCCCCTTACGTGTACGCACTAGTAGTACACGTACGTGTACTACTAGTGCGTCCCCATAAGGGGATCGCACTAGTAGTACACGTACGTGTACTGCTAGTGCGTACCCATAAGGGGATCGCAATAGTAGTACACGTACGTGTACTACTATTGCGATCCCCTTATGTGTACGCACTAGTAGTACACGTACGTGTACTACTAGTGCGTACACGTACGTGTACTACTAGTGCGTACACGTACGTGTCAAACGCACTGCACAACTGGTGCCGTAGGGGTACGTGTGAAACGCACAGTACCTGTGTGTGGATTTCAAAATTACATAGGGGGGACACATAAGGGACAAGTGGTAGGCCATAAATGCATGCTGGTTGTCATGGATACCGAGTTTTCAGTTGAAATTTGTCCATCAGGTGTCCTGGAAAAGTCAGTTGGCCACAAAATACAATGTCGCAAAGTGGTTGTTGACTTGACATGATGCTCAAATTTTGAACGATGCAAATGCTGTCACTGGTGTATGTTTAAAGGGATTGGAGTAAACATACAATGTGAATGATTCAGACCAATCACTATGTACTCCTCAAAATGAATGCCCCTCAGCAAGACAGATATAAGGCAGCCAGAACCCATGAGAGGGCACTTGCCTGCACAACTTAAGAGTCGACAACACTGCTGCTGTTTCTGCTTCCTCTGGCCATGTCACGTGCTGTGGAGAGGGCCCAGCCATTCACCCTGGAGGAGAATGAGGCCTTGCTGGACGTCCTCCTCCCACAGTAAACCAGCCTGTATGGGAGACCAGGGGAGCAGGTGAGTGCTGAGTCCACTACCTTTGCCTATGCACCTGTTGTGTGACAGTCAATATAGTGTCCAGGAGGGACACACATGCAATGTTGTTTAGAGTGTAACCCGGGGGGGGGTCATGCTTATGGCTCTCATGCAGAGCATGATGTAGTTCCTGTGTGCACTCCTCACTTGCATAGTGCTTACAGTGACTTTCACTGCATAGTGCATGACACATTCAGCTTGGCAAATCCTTGGTGGCTTTTTTTCCTGTTGTCCTGAGGTGATTCAGTGGCGGCTGGTGACATTTGAAAGTGGTGAGCCGTAAAGTTATCGTGGTACTGCACTGTGGCGAGCGAGCGTAGCGAGCGAGCCCGAACAACATACGGGGGTTCGGGGAGAAAATTTAGAAAAAAAGACTGGATAAATGGAGCATTTTCAAGCAAAAAGGTTGATAAAGCACTTGCGAAAGTGTTATGACAGGATCTGTAACAACATCCTCATATCCATCAACTTCACCCCAACACTCCCGCAATGTATGAAAGATTTGAAGACACACTTCTTCAAAGAATAGTACATCACAATGAAGTAACAAATCACTGGAGGAGCCACTGATTCATGATGCAAGTAAGAGAGGAGAAAATGTGTCAGAATGATGGCACACATTTTAATAGACTGAACAAAGTGAATTTTATTAATCAGCAGAACACATGCTAAAGCGTATTTCTAATGCAATCTGTTGCACCAGCCTTGGCACCAAAGCATTTCATGCTCCTTCCACAGATATTAAACAGAAGAGAGGTGCCCTCCGTGGCACTTGATCGAAACAGACTGTGCCCAGGTGCAAACCGCTTTATTACATTTTAGGCAAGATTCTCTTTGCAGTCCAAGGAGACTCGACTGTGGCATGTACTCAAGTTGACCATGTGTACTGAGACGGAAATAAAATCTCAAAATTCATCTTTTGTTACATCTTTGTGCACCTACTCCAAAACAGACATAACTTAAGGCAAGCCAGTTTTCAAGATTTTGCTAGACAACTCTTCAAATACAAGCATCAGACTTGCATGATCTTTAGAATGGGCCAGAGTGCATCCTCATCATTGCCAGGAGCCTACACGGTGAATCACCCCAGGCGAGGGCTGGTAAGGTGCGGGCAAGGGTGCCACATTTCCACACAAAACTGACCTCCGCATCCCCCCGATCAATCACTCCGTGGTTGCCCCTTCTTGGTTTACTTTCCGTCCCTCCGTGTTTAGCGCTCTAAGACCGGCCATACCCATGTCTGGGTGAATCACCCCAGGCGAGGGCTGGTAAGGTGCGGGCAAGGGTGCCATATTTCCACACGACACTGACCTCCGCATCCCCCCGATCAATCACTCCGTGGTTGCCCCTTCTTGGTTTACTTTCTGTCCCTCCGTGTTTAGCGCTCTAAGACCGGCCATACCCATGTCTGGATTTTATATCTGGCCTCCCCTCGAAGGACAGCACTCGGCGTCCTTTCCCTCTCCAGACAGCACCGACTGGCCTCCAATGCTGGCCCTCTCCTCTCCTGCAGAGTGCTGTGTGGCTGCCGCTATTTGTTACGCCTTCCATCGCTCAGTCTGCGGTGCCTGGGGACCGCGCGTGCTCCTCGAGGCACAAGCTCTCCGTGCTCTGTACCCCTAGCCCCCGCCCAGCACTGCCTTGTCTCTATAGCACTCCATACCCTACCTCCTCCCTGGCACAGCAGTCCATGCCCGCCCCTTGTCTCTACACCATTCCATGTCCGTTCAAATAAATTAAAAGAGTGAATATTTTGGGGTCGGATAAAACATGCACTTAGCCAGTAAGAATACCGTGCCCCTCCAATTACAGCCATCAATGTCCCATTCACAAAGAGATTGGTCCGTGTGGGACAAGGGAAGACTAAAAGTGAAAACCATCTGTGTCCCCGTCTATATCACTGTTGCAGGGGGTAGTGAATCTGATAAACTGTACACAAAGTTCATTCGCTCCGACAGGTTCCCTGTTTGCACGTCTCATCATTCCTTCATTCATCCACAGCATAAGTGGGGGAGTAGAATTCACGTGGGAACGAGCCATGCAGTATGTATATTAGAGTGAGTGCAGTGTACTTCTGTGGATATTGCAGTGTGTAGTGGGAAGCGTATCACATGGGTTTTAATAACTTGTTTCCATGTAGCGCCTCGCACAGCACTTCTCAGTATTCAAGTATTGCAAACAGCAAGTGTCACTCGATTTATTGCTACTCAATTTACCGATCTCGGGAAGATGAGAGGCTGTCTGAAGTGGTCTTGCCACAGCTAGATCATGTGAAACTCAGCCCACAGCAGAGGTCAACGGTGAGCGATCAATGTGGGTAAAAATTAGGCTTACCATACCTGTGCTAGTACATCCTCACATTTCGGGTTTGTGCTGATTCATGTGGGTATGAGAGGGCAACTGCTCTCTACACACTGAGCAGGTCTTCTGTTGTGGAGAGATGTGTTACACAGCTGCGAAGTCAAGTGGGCGGGCCTGGCATTTTAGACAACAGTGCTGTACATGCAGGGGTAGTTGAATCTCTGATTTTAATTTTAAAAGTCCTTCAAAATACACCATATTTACCGCACTAAAAGCGCTTTTCACGAACCGTCAGTTCAACAAACCCACGCGTTTATGACGTTGAAACGGCGTGACCTTTGATCCCTGATAACTTCTTGAGAAGTGACATCACCCACATAATGGGTTCATTTTTTATTTTTAAGAACATTCTGTATTGAGACTCAAAACGATGCAGTGAGTTAATAAACATTCATAAGCAACAAACAGCAAGGGTCCCGGAGTAGTATTTACAAGCCATAAAGCGCTTCAACGCCTTTCTTAGGGAAGTAAGCACTATAAAGTTACTATCGCAATACATAAAAACTCAGGCACTAACACCCCTATGTGTATAAGAACTCATTGGTTCGCTCACATGTGGGGCAAAGCAGGATAACAGAAATAAAGCGCTATTTTTTGTTAGACCAGACTGGAAACAGACCAGACTGAGGCTTCCTGTCCTGACTAAGCCACGGGCCCACATTAAGGTGGAAACAATGAGCTTGAAGGGAGAGTTTAGACATTCGGTTGAACGAGAGCGAGAGCGAGAGTGAAAGAGGGAGGAAAGGGAATGTGACCTAGGGAGGCGAAAATTGACAGAGGAAGCCGGTGAGAGAGAGAGAGAGAGTATAGAAGCCGAGAGAAAGTGACACAGAGCATGAGAGGGTGAGAAACAGAACCACTGAGAGTGAAAGAGAGGATTAGAGAAAGAGGGAGAGAGAGTGAGGGGTTTGGGAAAGACAGAAAGAGAGCGAGAGAAAGAGAGCGAGAGAGACGGAGTGTGTTTACCTTCAAGAACTGGGAGCAGAGGGTGCTCTAGAGGGTGGGGTGACGGATGCTGCACTACATGTCCTACAACTTAAGCAGGCGGCCTACAGGGCCCTCGTCACGGAGGCGGCCAGGGGCCTCTGTAGAGAGCAACAGGGGCGACTGTATGATGTGGGTGATAAGGCTGGTAAACTGCTTGCATGGTTGGATAAAAAGGAGAGAGCGAGTCGTGTGGTCCCGCTGATTGAGAGGATGGATGGTGTGCGTGTCACCGAGCCAGAAGACATTGTCTCTTGTTTCGCGGATTATTTCCGCGAGGTGTATTCCCCGGTTTCTCCTTGCTCGGAGGAGGATTCCCATGCCCTGCTTAGGGATATCGCGCTGCCGTCCCTTTCGGTGGAGGACAGGGTGTCGTTAGATGCCGCTCCTACCTCCGACGAAATTGCCCTCGCCATACGCTCGGTCGCATCCGGCAAGGCCATGGGCCCGAACGGCATCCCTATCGAGTTGTATAAGCTGCGACCGGATGTACTGGCACCCCACCTCCGCGCGATGTTCCTGGCGGCCCACTCGCTGGGCTCCCTCCCGCCGGACCAGCGTCTGGCTACAATCGTGGTGATTCACAAGGAAGGGAGACCCCGAGACCGGGTTACATCCTATCGGCCTATCTCGCTCTTGAATGCGGAGCCCAAAATCCTCGCCAAGGTGCTAGCGTGGGCGATCTGGTTCACCAAGACCAGTCCGGCTTTATTCCCCATCGTAGCACGGCCCTCAATCTGCGGCGCTTGCACGGGGTGCTCGCGCGTGTCCCGTTTGTGCGGGAGCCGGCCATATTGGCGTCCTTAGACGCCACCATGGCGTTTGACACGCTCGAGTGGCCATACATCTGGGCGATGCTGGCGAAGTTTGGATTTGGCCCGGGGTTCATCAGCTGGGTCAAATTGTTGTATTCGGGCCCATTGGCGCAGGTGGTGGTGAATGGAAGAGTATCGGTCCCATTCGAGCTGGGACGGGGCACGCGACAGGGCTGCCCCTTGTCGCCGCTCCTGTTCGCGCTGGCCTTGGAACCCCTGGCGGAGTGGCTGCGGTGGCACCCTTCCATCCGTGGTCTCCGTTGGACCCCCGAGTATGAGGACCGCGTGTCCCTATACGCTGACGATATCCTTTTGTACCTAGCCTCCCCGCGTAAATCACTGATTGTCCCGGTTGATGTTTTGCGCTCATTCGGCCGCAACTCAGGCCTTGTCATCAACTGGGCTAAATCATGTGTGTATGTGCTATCCGGGGAGGCTCCCGTCCTCCCGCGGGGCTGCCCGATCCAGATTGCCTCTCAGGGGTTTCGGTACCTGGGTGTTTATATTACTCTGGACCCGGAGGCCCGCTACGAGCGGAATTTGCTTCCCCCCCTCCAGCGCTTGAAGGAGGACGTCGCGCGCTGGCAGCGCCTGCCGCTTTCGCCGCTCGGCCGGGCGGCATTGTTTAAGATGGTGTCGTTGCCACGCTTCCTGTACGCTCTCCAGAACACTATGGATTTAGTCCCGGCGCGCTACTTTCGTGAGGTGGAGAGTCTACAGCGCCGCCTGTTCTGGGACGGGAGGCCGCGTATTGCCCTGGCGAAGTTGACGCTCCCATGGTACGACGGGGGGATTGCCCTCCCGGATATTAAACGGTATTACTGGGCCTCCCAGCTAGCTGCAATTAATCATGGCCTTTACGGGCCCGCCTTAAACTCGGCATTTGAAATGGACAAGATGCTCCTGCCTGGTGGCGACTATAATCGAGCGCTCTACTCTGGTGCGCCCGACCCCCGCCTGACGGGACCTACGCGTGTCATGGTGCGAGTATGGCACGCGGCTAATGCAGCTATGGGGTGGAAGGACCGTTTGACCCGGGCATCACCGTTGTACGCGTCTGAGCGATTGGGCTCCCTGTGGACCTCGAAGGGCTTCGAGAAGTGGGACACGATAGGCATCAGTAAAGTGGGGGATCTCTGGACGAGGGGGGGCTTTAAAACATTCGAGACGCTGCAGACGGAGTTTCAGCTGCAGGGCAGTGAATACTTTCGGTACTTGCAGGTCCGTCACGCACTGGGCTCCGTCTTCTCAGACGTCGCCTCCATCCCGGAGTCTTCCCCCCTGGAGGATAGAGTGCTGGATGGCCACGTTCCGGACAGCACGATCTCCCTTATTTACAAAAAATTGATTAATGACCGCTCGGGCTTGCTGACTGGCCTCCGCGAGGCTTGGGTTGCCGATGGGCTGGAGTTGGACGACGAGGACTGGATTTCCGCGGTGGCCTCTCCGAAGGAGGTGGCCATACCGGCTCGCCTTCGCTTCGTCCAGCTTAAGGTACTCCACCGGGTTTACATGACGGGGCCAAGGCTTCTGCGTATGGGCTATGCTGAGGATGGGTTGTGTAAGCGTGGGTGTGGTGCTTTGGCGACTTTTTTGCATATTTTGTGGGAATGCCCGAAGGTGGAGCGATTCTGGCGTGGTGTGCATGAGGTCCTGCGAGTGGTTACACATGTCGCGCTGCTGCCTGAAGCGAGGAGATGCCTGCTGAATGTGTGGGAACCAACTGACTACTCGGTTCCGCAGACGCGATGGGTGACTCTGGGATATATGATAGCTAAGCGTGACATTGCTCAATTGTGGGGATCCCAGAGGCCCCCGGCGGTGCCGGCCTGGAAAGAACACATGGATTGGTGCATGTTCCGAGAAAAGGTGGTGTATGTGGCGAGGGGTAAGCCTGGGGCATGGGTGAAAGTATGGGGCCCCTGGAACGCCTACCGCGGGGGTATCTGCGCGCCACCACTGCTGCCTGCTGCCTCACCAGCCCCGTCCCCTTAGTTGACTCCTTTCCCTAGCCCCGGGCACAGAGTTCCCCCAGTCCTCGATCTGTTCCCCTTCCCCTCTTTAGACTCCTGTGGATGGCGGGGGTCCCCCATTCGGGGAGCACGTGCTGTTACTTTCGATTGCGGGTTGCCTTGCGGGTGTGGTTTTTTCGTGTTGTTTGTATAAAATGAAACCGTATTGTGGGGTCAGAGCGATGTGGCCCACGACGTTGATACCTCCTGATTTTGCTTCTCTGCAACGCCAAGTGTTTTTTGAACGTATGTCATATGCTCCTGCCATTCTAGCGGCCGGCCGGAAGGTTGTAGGCCCATACTTGTATATTCTTGAGATTGCAATAAACGGTTTCAAAAAAAAAAAAAAAAAAAAAAGAACTGGGAGCAGATGACTAATAATTTAAGGTCACACTTGCCCCATGATTTATTGCGAAGTAAAGGATAACAGACACTTTGGAAGAACATTTGAGATTTTTAAAGATTCCGTTTTGATTGGCACGGTATGTAATTTAGACCCAGGCCTTTAGAATTTCCTTGGCGTCCTTTGGCAGGGAGATGAAAACACCCGCTCCGCGGGTTTCTCTCCCACCGTGGGCGCAGCAGCCGCTACTGGGCTGCTCACCACGGGCACTTCCCGCCTCATCCCGCGCACTGCCACGATACAACCTTACAGCCTAGCGGAGCCATCAAAGTTGTTAATGTAGGCTGCCGTTTACCTTCTAAAACCGTAGGTTTAAAGTTTTAAGAAGCGAATAATTCTTCTTCTTGTAAATCATTTCGTCTCCTTATAATTTTGTCAGTCCAAATAGCAAGGCCCCTGTGCCAATCTCTCACAGACTTCGCTTGCACTGTCTGAGCCAAAATTCAAAGAAGTACCCTTTTGATTCGTCTCTGCCATCCCCTCTCCCCCCACCCCCTCTACCTTGTCAGAGTTGTAAGAGTTCTGACGTTTCGCAGGTCCTGTCCAAGATTTCCGTGGTGCATTCTGGCACATGCGGGTTGGTTCGCGCGCAGGAAGGGGGCGGGGGTGGGGGATGAGAGAAGTGGAATGGTAATCTTCAGTAAAAAATAAAAAACTTACCTGCTTTCTCCAAAACCGCATCACCCACCGCCTCAGCTCCTGCTTGCTCTGGAGTCCTGGCGCCCTTTGAGGCAGCCTCCCTCCTCATGGGCCCTAAGACAATCTCAACGCTGCAATGGCAGCGTTGAGATTGGCGAGGTGCAGCGGACAGCACCCCAGCTGGGGGAGTGCGCATGACTGCTTTGTTCGGTACTGCGGCCGACCAAACAGTCTGTACCCACAACATGGGTAAGCCACTCCCCCCTGCCCGTGAGCAGCACCGCCCACCCGCCCGCCCCCAACCAGGCACAGAGGCACTTCTGCTTTCTCGCAATGCGAGAAGGCAGAAACATAAACAGTAGTTTTTACAGTTTATGTTTCTGCCTTCTCGCACTGCAAGAAAGTAGTGGGGCAATGCCCCCACGCCCCAATGGGGGAGCCGCTGCTGTTCAGTGGTCCCCCCGGTGTGACAGGTGACTGTACCCACACATGTGTATGAGTTGAGTTGACCTGTGGTGAGAGTGTCCAAATGATGTGTACGGCCTCATGGACCTTGATGTGTGTGAATGTTCCTTGTCATGTGGGTGAGTGTCTATGTGAAGTGTTGCACCACAGCTGCATGGTGGAGGCAACAGATCTACCCATCTGATGTGACAAGTAAGCCGTGCTTTGTGTCTGACTTGCAGAGCTAGCACGACACCTGTGACTCCCCACTGGCAAATGGCACATGTGCAGAGTGAGGGTTGTATCTGCTGTTGTTAATGACAGGCGAGTGATCTGTGCCTGGGTGTGTCTGTCTAGTCTGCTGAGGGTGCGTCAGTGGAGTGGGACATGTGACTGCTTGGCACGTGCTGGCCATCAGCCTGCTGTTGCATGTGC
This sequence comes from Triturus cristatus, assembly GCF_964204655.1. Classification (NCBI taxonomy): domain Eukaryota; kingdom Metazoa; phylum Chordata; class Amphibia; order Caudata; family Salamandridae; genus Triturus; species Triturus cristatus. The sequence continues at coordinate 499,124,478 of NC_140588.1, forward strand.
TGCACAGTGTGTGGCATGATCAGTGAGTGTGTTGCACCCCTCATGCCACCTGTTGACTTTCAATGCCATGTAGTGCATTGGCGCTTGCACACAGGGCTATTTCTTGTTGTGAATGAGGCAATTCATGTCAGCATCCTATGCCCTGTTTAACATTTCAAAGATGTTCTAATGTGTGTCTCTGGGACATGGAGCAGGTGTATTGATGTAGTGTCACTTTGTCATCCTGACAGGTAACTGCCTACGAGAAGGGGGTGATCTGGAACAAAGTCGTCAGGGCCGTGAGATCTGCGGGGGAGCGTAGTCGGCAGCTGCCACAGGTCCACAAGAGGTGGCAGGGCATCCGGTGCTGGACCCGGCGGATCGCCCGGGTCCAGCTGGGGCTCGACAGTCATCGCCCCCATGGCAGCCGCCGACGCCTGACCCCCCACATGAGACGTGTCCTGGCGGTGGTCTTCCCTGACCTCGATAGGCAGTTACAGGAGTGACTGCAGCAAGGAGGGGATAGGTACATGACTTTTGGTCATGTTATGTGTCGCCTGGTTTTGAAAGTGCTCTTTCGCATGAATACACACCCAGAGTTGATATGTGCAGTGCATTTTCTTTTCCCCAATGTCACCTGGGGCTCTTTTTCATCCCTTCCCCTCCTTGACATGTGTCCTTTGGTCTGTGTGTAATCACATTTGCACATGGTCATCTAGGGTGCCGGTAAATCTAAGTGCACATAGCTTTCTGCATCATGTTGGAGGGTGGTCTGTGACTTGTGTTGGTACCTTGCCTGTGCCATGACCTGTTCACTATGTTGAGGGTCCATATTTGTTGTCACTGATGATGATTCTCAACATAGGAGTGTGAGCTTTCAACTGAACCCCCTTGCAGCATGCATGACCAATTTTGTGGCCTCAGACATGATGTGCATGAGTGGGAGATATGCATAGTGCCATGACGGTTGAACATGGTACAGTCAGCTCATTCCAGGACCACGGAGCAGTGTGCCCACTACAGTCCCCTGAGACACCCTGGTCTCCTAATCATGTGTGTCATCCAACACTGTGCACATTCACTGTGGGTTCAGCATAGGTCTGCCTCAGTGGCATTGTTACCTGGCCTAGTTTGTATTTTTCAAATGTGTGCTCCATGTGTCCACTGGACAGGGATACACCATTTTGCTTGTGCATACTCACACTGGGCAGTGCCTGTGTGGCTATTCACAACAATCTGTTGATGGTTGTTTGTTACAAATATGTGTTGCCAGCCCCACGAGGTGATGTTGTGTCAATGAAGCAAGTTTTCAAGCACAGTTATTGTAACCCTGAATAAGAGGTGTCACTTCTTTATCTGTATCAGTCACATTGACTCAGGTATGGGGGGGGGTGCGGGAGGGGCATACCTGTGCAACCCTGATTTTTTATTGCCAGGTCTGACTTGTGTGTGAGAATTGGCTGTACAAAAAATCAACGTTCAGTGCACCTGTGATGGTGGCCAGTGCTTAATGTTCGTGCTTTGCAGCCTGTGTCAGTTTTTTACAAACATGTATCGTGCACATACATTTTTTGCACCTGTGTGTGGTTCAGATGCAACGCAGTTTTGACTTTGTGTGCTGACATCTGTGTCTACATTCTGGCTTGCCATGAGGGTGTCCCCACAGTACAGCTAGGCTTTTTCAAACCAATTGCAGGCCCATTAGCTTATGCATTGTCCTGGGTGTGGACATGTGTGCCACTCCAGATGACAGGCAGTAGGTCATATGTGTAGCCAACTGTGTAATCAGGTGACGGATAGCCATGTGACAAATGATATAATTCAAGTTGTTACTCTAAATAAATTGTACCTTGGCACTCACAGCACTTGTCAACAGTACTTCATGTTTTAAATGTGGTAATTTGATGATTTGTGTTGAGAACAATGTGGTGCCTGCATGAAAGATATCTCCCAAGGAAGTGCACACCAAACGGCATTTCCACTTTCATTGAACACACTGGCACCTTTTCAAAGAAGCCACTGTTAGAATTAATTGGTGTTGCAGATTCTCCATATACATGTTCCCACAGTGGTCTGGATTTTGTGAGACTCCTTTGTTGTTGGTGATACGAACTAACGAGTGTCAAGACATCAAGACCTCCGTGGGCACATGTATATGTACTTTCTGCAACACCATTTATTTCTAACTGTGGCTTCTTATAAAAGGTGTCAGCTTCTTCAATGACAGGGTAAATGTACTTTTGTGTGCACTGCCTTGTGCGACATATTTCATCCAGGCACATGAGTGTTCTTTACACAAGATGGCGAATTTCCACATTCAAAACATGTCGATTGTGTAAAGTATTGTGAGTCCCAAGGTAACAACATTTTTTTGTTTTGTGTTCCAAAGTACTTACAGGTCTCTGAGTGTGGTGACACCTTGAGTATTGAGGTGTGTTAGTTTACCTTGGGTGCACCACTACTTTTTATTTCAGGGTAAACAAGAGGTGGCATGACTTCATTGTATTGCTGTGCTCACCGGTTCACAGACACTAGCTTCTCAGTGTATTTCTCATTCAAGTTGTGGCCTGGTGTGTTCTTTTTTTCATGGTGTCCAAGTGGCAGTAAGGGGCATACATATGTGCGGAGTAATGTAGCTGTTACTCATGATGCATTGCCGGATATGCACTGTAACCAATTATTTTGTGCTCATGTGTCAGATGTATACAGGTGACTGATGCATTTTGGTTTCTTATCCTTGCCCACAGCATCATCAACCGAAACCGAGAGAGACACCTGCATGGACCTGGAGGAGGGACCCAGCGACAGTGCCGCCAGTGCTGTTGAGTGAGCAGGAGCCAGTGGCACGGAGGGCGAGGGGAGTCAGTTGGAGGACCTGTCTGGAGGCGAGAGCAGCTACGACACCGACGGGTCCGAGGCTGAACTCCCTGAGGAGGCGGAGGCTGCAACACCAACTGGCAGCATCCCCACAGAACTGTCCCCACCTCCTCCATTCCCATCTCCGCCCTCCCAGTTGCTCCCGTCCCTCCTGTCCGTGCAGCGTCCCACCATGTCTCCTTCGTGCCAGGCACCACACCCCCTGCCCCTGTCACCCCTGCTGCCCTCAATGAAGAGTCTGTGGACATACTGCGGGAGTTGCAGGTTGGGCAGGCATCGATGCTGAATGTCCTCCATGACCACACTAGACTGCTCACACAGGTGGTGTCGTTCATGGAGGGCATGTCAGCAACGATGTCTGACCAACGCAGGATTCTGCGGTCCATGGACTCTTGACTGACGGCAGCAGTTACTGCCCTGCAGCGCTCCGTCCCCCCTCCTACCCCGGACTCATCCACACTGCCCTCTCCCATGCCTGCCCAACGCACACCCAGACAGTCACGGGCACGCACCCCAACAGACACATCCAGCACACCCACAAGTAAGGCACAGCTCACACATCCTGGCACGCACACTCAGGGGGATGTAGGCACACCCACAGGGTCTGGGGGAAGATGACAGCCACACAGCCACAGTCATAGTCCGCAGTCCTCACAATCCAGTTCCTCCAAAACCACTCCCCTTAGCTCCCCTGCCAAACTGTCACCCAAGGACATCTACATGGCTGATCTGGCCCTCACCCCCACTGTGACACCACCCCACAAGCGGGCGAGGAAGTCCCCGGGCAGGGGAGTTGAGTCCCCCCCATGTCCACCCCCTCTCCAAAGAGCGCTGCACCCCATCCCTCGGCCACCACACCCTCCGTTGGCCCTGGGGTATCTTCAGGTGCAGGGGTTAGGATGGAGGCCCTAGCAGAAGTGTGCAGCGCCGTGTTCACCTCCACCTTTGGCGCTGCCCCGCCCCCTGTGGTGGAGACGTCCAGCCCTGCACCCACCACACCTACCCAACCCCCTCCTGTCCCTGCGGTGCCTGGTCCTGCCACAGATGATGCCCCCCCCCCCGGTCGACAAACCTTGAGGTTCGTTTGTGCAGGCAAGGTAGGGGTGGACGCGGTCCCCTACGTCCACCCTTGGACTCGAGAAATGGACTGACCATTGGCCTTTGTACATAGTCTTATTAATTTATTATTTTTCTGTGCTGAATAAAGCCTTTTCTTTTACTTTCAACACTATTGCATTTCAGGTACTTGATGTTGGTGATGAGGCTCATGAAGTTGGTGTTCTGGTAATGTGTTAGGGTTCTGAGATATTTTTTGTATGATGGTCATGAGGTGGACCATGGTTTCTGTGTGCCATCACAATGTCTGTGCAAATAATCATTGGTAGTGTGTGTTCATTTGCTTTGGAGACATTGTCCCAAGGAGTGTTCCTTCCTCTGTGGCACCTGACATCGTCCCTGCAAACAGTTGCACAATTGTTGTGCTGACCTGTGTCCACATTTCCTTTGTTGGTGACGGATCCCTTCAACAATGGCCATGCCTGCTCACCGATGTCTCCTGCTGAATCGTCTGTGCCATCCTTGCTAGTCACTGTACTTGTGTTTTGGGTATGTAGGAATGGCATCAGGGACAAATTGTCCCTTTTCAGCACTATGCATGTGTGTAATCACGGCCTAACACACAAATGGTACGTGTTATGCAGGGTATTTGGGCACCTGACTCACAATTGTGGGCATTGTATCTAGTGGCATTGAACCCTATTCCTTCCATGTGAGACAACATCTTGGTGGCTGGACCAGCACCTGGACATTCCTATCAGTCCTGGGATGTGCGTGACAGTGTGTGTTCCCTTTGGCTATCTTAGTTTTGTATGCAGTTACATGACTATACTGTCTGTTGGCATGAAATCAGGGTGTGTATTGTGCTGCATCCGTCATGGGTGGGTATGCATGTGTTATATGTCCTCACACCCACATGTGGTGTGTCATGCAGTGTGTGAAAGACATCCATCCTCCTGGGAGTGGGACATTGCTGGGAGTCCTCTGCACCCACCCCCATATGTCTGTCCACTGCTGGGAGTCATATGCACCCACCCCCATATGTCTGTCCACTGCTGGGAGTCATATGCACCCACCCCCATATGTCTGTCCACTGCTGGTAGTGATATGCACCCACCCCCATATGTCGGTCCACTGCTGGGAGTCATATGCACCCACCCCTCATATGTCTGTCCACTACTGGTAGTGATATGCACCCACCCCCATATGTCTGTCCACTGCTGGGAGTCATATGCACCCACCCCTCATATGTCTGGACACTGCTGGTAGTGATATGCACCCACCCCCATATCTCTGTCCACTGCTGGGAGTCCTCTGCACCCACCCCCATATGTCTGTCCACTGCTGGTAGTGATATGCACCCACCCCCATATGTCTGGACACTGCTGGTAGTGATATGCACCCACCCCCATATCTCTGTCCACTGCTGGGAGTACTCTGCACCCACCCCCATATGTCTGGACACTGCTGGTAGTGATATGAACCCACCCCCATATGTCTGGACACTGCTGGTAGTGATATGCACCCACCCCCATATGTCTGTCCACTGCTGGTAGTGATATGCACCCACCCCTCATATGTCTGTCCACTGCTGGGAGTCATATGCACCCAACCCTTATATATGTCTGGACACTGCTGGTAGTGATCTGCACCCACCAACATATGTCTGTCCACTGCTGGGAGTCCTATGCACCCACCCCCATATGTCTGTCCACTGCTGGGAGTCATATGCACCCACCCCCATATGTCTGTCCACTGCTCGGAGTCATATGCACCCACCCCCATATGTCTGTCCACTGCTGGTAGTGATATGCACCCACCCCCATATGTCTGTCCACTGCTGGGAGTCATATGCACCCACCCCTCATATGTCTATCCACTGCTGGTAGTGATATGCACCCACCCCCATATCTCTGTCCACTGCTGGGAGTCCTCTGCACCCACCCCTATATGTCTGTCCACTGCTGGTAGTGATATGCACCCACCCCCATATGTCTGGACACTGCTGGTAGTGATATGCACCCACCCCCATATGTCTGTCCACTGCTGGTAATGATATGCACCCACCCCTCATATGTCTGTCCACTGCTGGTAGTGATATGCACCCACCCCCATATGTCTGTCCACTGCTGGTAATGATATGCACCCACCCCTCATATGTCTGTCCACTGCTGGTAGTGATATGCACCCACCCTTCATATGTCTGTCCACTGCTGGGAGTCATATGCACCCAACCCTCATATGTCTGTCCACTGCTGGTAGTGATATGCACCCACCCCCATATGTCTGTACACTGCTGGTAGTGATATGCACCCACCCCCATATGTCGGTCCACTGCTGGGAGTCATATGCACCCACCCCCATATGTCTGTCCACTGCTGGGAGTCATATGCACCCACCCCCATATGTCAGTCCACTGCTGGGAGTCATATGCACCCACCCCCATATATCTGTCCACTGCTGGTAGTGATATGCACCCACCCCCATATGTCTGTCCACTGCTGGGAGTCATATGCACCCACCCCTCATATGTCTGTCCACTGCTGGTAGTGATCTGCACCCACCCCCATATGTCTGTCCACTGCTGATAGTGATATGCACCCACCCCTCATATGTCTGGACACTGCTGGGAGTCATATGCACCCACCCCTTATATGTCTGTCCACTGCTGGTAGTGATATGCACCCACCCCCATATGTCTGTCCACTCCTGGTAGTGATATGCACCCACCCCCATATGTCTGTCCACTGCTGGTAGTGATAGGCACCCAACCCTCATATGTCTGTCCACTGCTGGTAGTGATATGCACCCACCCCCATATGTCTGGACACTGCTGGGAGTCATATGCACCCACCCACGCACCCCCTAGGAGCTGTACACTGCTGGCCTGGACCTACACACACACCAATATGATGTTAACATGCTGGCCCAGTCCTCTAAGCCCACATTCATGGCGTGTGTACACCTCGTATCCCAAATGTACTGATGCCGTAGGGGTACGTGTGGTACGCACCATACCCACGCATGAATGCGTGGGTACGGTCCGTACCACTGTTGTAATGGTGCTGTAGGGGTACATGTGGTGCGCACCGTACCCACACATTCATGCGTGGGTATGGTCCGTAGCTGAGTTGTCATGGTGCCGTAGGGGTACGTGTGGTACGCACCGTACCCACGCATTCATGCGTGGGTACGGTCCGTACCACTGTTGTAATGGTGCCGTAGGGGTACGTGTGGTACGCACCGTACCCACGCATTCATGCGTGGGTACGGTCCGTACCTGAGTTGTCATGGCGCCGTAGGGGTACGTGTGGTATGCACCATACCCACGCATTCATGCATGGGTACGGTCCGTACCACTGTTGTAATGGTGCCGTAGGGGTACGTGTGGTATGCACCATACCCACGCATTTATGCGTGGGTACGGTCTGTACCTGAGTAGTCATGGTGCCGTAGGGGTACGTGTGGTATGCACCGTACCCACGCCTTCATGCGTGGGTACGGTCCGTACCTGAGTTGTCATGGTGCCGTAGGGGTAAGTGTGGTACGCACCGTACCCACGCATTCATGCGTGGGTATGGTCCGTACCACTGTTGTAATGGTGCCGTAGGGGTACATATGGTACGCACCGTACCCACGCATTCATGCGTGGGTACGGTCCGTACCTGAGTTGTCATGGTGCCGTAGGGGTACGTGTGGTACACACCGTACACGTCCACTTCTGTTGTTGCGGTACGCAGGGGTTGCTGGACAAGCCCCCCCAAGTGACCAGAGCCTGGTGGTAATGTATGTCCTACATATTATAAGTTTGGGTTTGTGTATGGGGTGTCTTTCCTGCCCCTCACCCCCACCCTGGCCCCTGGGTGTTGTTCTCACCTTCTGCGGCTTGTGCATCGGGTGCGGTGCACCAGGTCGTAGGCCAAGAGGACCGGGATGATACGTACGATGGGGTTCATGGCGTGTACGTCGCATACCGGAGCTCCGTTGCGTAGCGGTTCGCGTCGAACTCTGCTTTTCCGGCTATGTTTGACTCCCGTAAAAAAAAGAGCCGTACGGAGTGACGTAGGGACGAATCGTACTTGCTGGGCCGGAAACCGCTGCCTGAATAGGTCCGGACTTCACGTACAAGCTGTTCCGGATCAGAATTGTAGGTATTTTTTCCACGTACGGTCTTTTGTACGATTTGTACGGAAATAGGCTTTCTGTACGAATCGTACTTCCTAGGTTGTAGGGACAGTTTACCGGGTGCGAGTCGTACGGAGAAAACGCTCCGTACGACAATTCGTAGGGCCTTTTTACAGGATCGGAATCGGACCCTTAATGTTCAGACTGAATATCAGACTTTAACTACCAGGCGACAAGCATTGTTCTTTTGAACTGGGAGTAAAAATACCTATTACTTGAAATCCAGAAAGGAATTCTTGAGGCTACATAGATGACTGCTAAAAAACTATTCTACAATTAGGAAAAAAATATGGTTATATTTTAGCACTAGGAAAGCTACTGGCTTTTCACTTATGTAAAGATCGTTAGAATACTTTGACCCTCATTAAAAGTAGCATCTTAATGGTGTTACCGGCCCCATCAGAATGATAAAATCCACTGTGTTTCCGGAGATCTGTTTATTTTCACGTGAAGAAGTAGACAAAATCTCCATGTGAAAACCCAGGGTAAATGAGAAGTTACAAGAGGAATCATACCCCGTTGTACCCATTCTAATTGTTATTCCTCATTTATAAAAGAAACTCAGGGTCCAACTTGTAATACCCTAAATTTTCCACATCTCCAGAGTTACCATCACACCAGCCATTGGTAACTCCGAGGATGAGTGAAGAGACCTTTTTGCAGCAGATGACCACGAAGACGCAAACCCTGAACTCTCAGACTGAGTGCCAGAGACCTCGAACAGGTGACCACAAGTGCCGCTCTATTGAGCTGGGTGGAAGCACACCTCTGACTCATGTCTTGGCCTATCTAGAAAACTGCAATGCTTTATATCTTGACCTTCTAGATCAATGCTTCTACAAAATATGGCTATCAGAAGAGAATATGATCACGTTTCCCTACATTCAGTGCCTAATTTGAGCCCGGTGGTCGCAGCTGTGGCCCTCAGGCATTCATTTTTGGGGAGGACACTTACTTTTCCTCATCAGACTTTCACCCCGAGCAAGGGAGAGACAAACACAAAAGAGAGAAAGAGGAAGGAGAAGCAAGAAAAAAAAATAGTGACAAAGCGAGAAACCAGGGATGAAAAAGAGCCAGAAAGAATGAGATAAAGGCAAAGTGGTGAATGAAACAGGCATGAGATGAAATCAACCTAAAATAAATAAATAATGAAGAGCAAGAGGCTGTTCCGAGCATAGTGAAAAGATGTGGAAGCCTGGAAGCTTCAACATTAAGCCACAACTCTCATGTTTTTGCAAACAGTTTGAGACAGCCTTTACCATAACTATTGCACATTATCCTTCTGCTATACTTCCTTCACATGCCACAAAATCATGTGTTTTCATGTAATAAAAGAACCTAACAATTTCTCTCTCTCATCGGTTCTCGGCTCCACACATTTCTGCTCCTCCTGGCCTCTTATTGTGTGGCCCTTTTCACAACTTAAAGGTTTTCCTCACAACAAACCATGCCCCAATATGCCATAGCAAGTGCAGGTTTCTGGCATGTTGTGCTCTGCCTATGCCAAAACGCCATAGACAGTTACCACTGAAAGTGATCCATTCTCGAGTAGGCCATAACAGGTAGATCCATCACCACTAGGCCCACCTCAAATGCATCAGCAAGTAGCCTAAAAGGGTTTTAAGCAATGTAACCCTTTTCACTAATCAAAGTCTTTCTTCGCAAGTACCACCTCGCCTCCCCTGCATGCTGTCCCATGCCGAAACCTGCCCAGATAGTCCCACTGAGTGCTTCTGAAGGTGATCAAGTCTTGATTAGAGAATGCAAATAAAAATATCAGGACGGTGGTCTCCAAATGTAGTCAAAAAGTATCAGAGTCAAATTTCTTCAGCACTCAGCCACTAGCTCTCTCCTTTGTAGGCACCCACTCTAACAGAATTTCAGCATAGTAATTTTGCATTTGCAGTCTTCTACTCTTCCCTTTCATGCAACAAACTCCCACGTGTTTTTGTGCAAAAAAAGTGCTAACCATTCCTATATTTTACTGTTCCTACCCATTTCTGCACCGCCAAATCTCCCCTACTCTACCCGTGCGGGGGGAGGATCCCTGCACTGCAGGCATCACAGCAAAAGTTCACAAATGCATTCTGGTAAATGGAGTTCATGATCATATCAGCAGCTTACATGTGTTCACCATCAGCTGGTGCAGCCAGTGCTGGTATTTCTGAACGCCTTTATTCTGCAGGAAGTAGCAGGAACCTTTAAGGGTACTTGAAATGTTGCTTTTATTTCATCAGGTCAGAACCACTGGTGGCTTCACACCAAAGTACACAAAGAAATGATGGATGGAATGCTTGCATTAATCTCAGCCACTGGTAACTATTCGGGGTCACATCCCAATCCATAGTTATTTTGCATACCATGTCACCTCCATTTGGACCCAGCAAAATGCAAATCAGGCTTGACCCTGCTCCAATCGGAACACCATTGTAATCGATTCCACGCACCATTGTAACCCATTTCACAAATTAAAGGCTTACTTCACGCCAAGGCATACCCGATCCATAAAACAGTCCGGGCACGTTTCACAAAAAAGGTGTAAAGGTACTTAAGGAGACTTAAACCTTCTCTAGAAAGTGTTTTTACACTATTTGGCAATTCACAAAATAGTCAAAGTAGTTCACTTGGAAAGCTGCACAGGCGTAGGTTTCCAGGCATGCTACTACGAATGTCTTGTGACTTATTCCACGGGCAACTTTTTCCCCAGTGCCAATGTGTAATGGTACAGAGTGTACAATCACACACTGGGGAATTGCAGCCAGATTTTTTCTTTTTTTCTTTTCGCCACGGCGAAAACTTTTCTTTTCATAAAGAAACCCTTTCCTCCACATCCACTCCAAGTTTGGAGGTATCCATTACCCTTCCTACCTTGGAAATGGAGTTTCACCCAACCCTATAGTGGAGTAAACCTCCAATCATTTCCAGTTTGAGTAAGAATTAGAGTTTCTAAATGGCCACAAACTCTCAAGTTTGTGTGTGTTCACAAACTTACAAGACAAGGCACTCCTTGTTCAAACTACTCCTCACTCTTTGCGTTGGATTTACTACAGTCTTTTGGGGGAGGACAACACAGTAGTAAAACCATGCAAACCTGTCAAGAATCCTTTGTAAATTTCTAATGTGTAAATGAAGGCATTTTCATCTGTTAAAGTATGTGAACTACCACAAATGCCCTTGTGGCTCATGTTTTCGGCTTTCCTTCTGTGAATATCAAGTCAAAGAAACAAAAAAGATTCCCCTGCTTCAGCTTTTCGCACCATCGGTCCTGTCATCAATCTGCCATGGTCAACACTCTCACTACACATGCTTATTGTGCACAGAATATGTTCATAAGCGTTATAGCCTTACACTAGTAGTATTTCTGATAGAAAGCATGTCATGTTTTAGGTATGTGTGTACTGTCGTTAATTGCAGAACCACAATAAGGCTAAAGCAGACCGTTATTCTGAATACAACAGATATTCTTTCAGATACCACTTTGATGCACCATTGTAGGAGTAAACCATGAACTCTGGGTAGGTTGCAATATGCCTCTGATCTGATTACCTGAGCTCCTCTGTTCTCAGTTTTCTGTCCTTGCTGGTTGGCTCCTTACAGCTGAACACCATCATCAGGCTTCCTGTTCAGGCATTTGAGAGACCATGCATAGAATGCGCCAACACCATCATGTTGGACCCAGGCTCAAATCCAAGAACACTCCATCTTCGTTCAATTAAATAACAAAGGGTGGTAGCTACACCATGTCAGAGTCCCTTTGAGGGTTTGATATTGTAGCATGTGCGTTGTCACTCCTAGGACAGCAGAGGAATACTGATGCCAATCCGCCTCTCTCCCCTCTACCTTAGCCTCACCTACAGTAAAGTGTGCAGACTAGGAGGGGGAGAGAGAGAGAGAGAGAGAGAGAGAGAGAGAGAGAGAGAGAGAAAACACGATTTGATGGGTTCACTGTTGTTTTTTAAAGTCTATTATGACTTGATTTCGATAAGTGAATGGTAGAAGTCTATGTCCTTTGGATCCCAACTTGGAGAAAGGAAAGAGAGTTGAGAAACACTATGTTGGGATGGAAATGTCCAGGAGTGGTATACAGCATTTTTCCCTAACCTGAGTGCCCAACTGCGTGTATATCTGGAATTCTGGCTTTTACTTTGGCCCTGGCGTCATGCTAATCTAAGCATGTGTGCATAAGCCTAGGCCTGAATATAACGATGCAAGGTACTAGATCTGTCCTGTGACCTGGAGGGTTGCTCCAAGTGTGCCCTCGTTAGGGAAAGTGGACTACTGCCCCTAAAGCAGTGGTAGCAGAAATAGAGTAACTAGACCTTTTTTACTTGTATCATTGAGGGTAGAGGACTTCTGGCCCACCTGTGTAAAGTTCCACTGTTATGGGTTTTTATTAATAAAACGAATTTCGTTGCGTGCACTGCATCCCCAAATGCGATGCAGTGCTCGCAACAAAATTCGTTTTATTAATTTATATGTTAACTTACCTGTAAACCTCCGTAATCTATAGTTTACTACCCCCCACCCTGCCCCTCCCCCTCCCCACGTCACCGCCCTGCAGCTACTCCTACTACCGACCACGGCTGCATTTAACACAGTTGATTAAAGAACAAGACATTCCCAACAGGTGAGATGATTTGGGTTGACAACATGTAGGGGGAAAGGGCTGAGCAATGACAGGTTTCTGGAGTCTAGCCGAGGGGTGAGAAACATCTTCAGAGAGCTCTTTATTGTCTGCTTCTTCATCTGCTGATGAGAGTTCACAAGGGTCCCCACCTAGTGTGTGTTAATAAGAGCAGTTTACATTGTTTACACACTGCATCCCTCCCTCTATACTCTGAGGACTGAACTTGTTTTGTCAGAACCAGATTTGGCTGTGGAACAAAAGATGGGGGATCATCGTGAGTCAAAATTATGTTTCCGTGGCTTAGTTCCTAAGGTCTAGAGCCTCAATGTCTTTCTTCTTCATACTCTGGCAACAGCCCTGATGTTCCACATCAAAGTGATCTGAACTTGTCCTGAAGAAGATGAGTACAGAGTGAGACGCAACTCAGCAGGCCTCTCAGTAGTCGTACTGTGGGGTGTGTCACAGGAATCTCTGACCATGTGCCACACCATGTCTGAGACATAAGAGTCGGGAAGCTTGAGACATGACCTTTTTAATGTTGCTATGAAATGCTTGACTATGCCATTCGCTTGGGCCAAAAGGGTGTAATCTTGCAATGAAAAAAACCTGTGCATTTGTCAAAAGCCTTGCAGTCTCTTCCATTGGAGCAGGACCAATTGTTCGACTTGACAGTTGCAGGATTTCCAAAATTGAAGGAAAATCTTGTTTGCCTGTCTTTTAACTTCATCCGGCCCTTGAAGAGTTGGAAGAGTAACTTCTCCATTTCTGGTTCTTCTGAAGCCCTAGGTGGCCTTCACATTTAGCCTACAAATGACCTGGAGCAGTGCTGGAGCTGAACCTCAACAAACGCCCTGTCCCTTTATCTTTATTGATGACATATCCAATGAATAAATAAATACTAATGAATGTTACCTGGCAGATGGGTAATATTTTCATTGGTCAAAACATTGATGAATGTACTGTTGTTGATGACTAAGGTAATTTCTAATGCAGTGACATTGATATCTAGTACTAAATTCTATGACCATATCATCCTTTTCAGTTACACAGTGAATTGAATGGATGAAATCCTTCTAGTCTGTGACTTACCTTATTTGGCAGACTGAGAACAATCAGATGAGCTTTTGCATGCTAAAATTTCCACAGATCAGGACCAGGGGTCATCTACCCAGCAGACACTTGCAGCATTTCACACTACACCATATCTGGAAACATATAATAAGAATGAACTCACAAGTAGGTGGCAGAAACCGACATTGCAGACTATGGATAACAGGAATATGCTGGTTGAGAGAAATTGCACTGAGGGACATAGTAAGAGATGCTTTTTCACAAGGTAAAATCACCTTAGAAAACACTACAATTCCTAAAATTAGTATGGTGCCATTAACAAATAATTTATATTGTAACAAAAATATGTTATCACCCTTTATATGTTCTCCTTTTGGTGACCCGCAAAACCTGCCATTCACTACAATGCCTTTTAATGTAGTGCTATCATATATATTGGTCCCAAGATGGCTGGCAGCACTTCCTTGCTAAAATGCTGACAGTCAACCAGATCTCACCATGAGTTCTGAACATAGACTCTACCCAGACATACACATTTCTTTTGCCTTTAATATCTCCAAAACTACTGAACGTATTTACACCAAATCCCAAAAAGAGCTCTTTCTAGATCAAGAGCTAGCTTTCTGCCTAATGTGATGTACTTCCGTTCAGCAGTTCAGGCTGTAGTCATGTTCAGAATCCCTGTGGGAATTAACATGGGAAACACACTTTTTTGCCTCCCCCCCCCGCTTTTATCGGCCCCCGCTTGACAGATCACCCCGAAACTTTCCATGCACAACTAGAATCAGGAAGACACTTTTTGGGGAAAATGTTGTGAAGATTTGTCAAACGGGCGCCAAAGTTATAAACAAGTCAAAAAACTCTTTTCCTATGGAAACTAGGTCCTAACTATTACAACCTACTGGCGACCGCGTGTGTGTGTATATATATGATGGGACCGGGTTCCACATCCTACATTTACCCGGGAACCCCTGGCCGACAGACCTTTGGCTCCTGCTTAGAAGTGTAGAGGGGAGAAATATCTTGTCTAATAAGATTTGATTAGTTGGATAAACCATGACTCCAAAGAATCACTGACTCCAGGTTCTAATTTTAGTTAACGAACGAGGGTGTAGAAATGCATCGGAACTAATACAAAGCCAAATCTATGGGCAAAGTTCAATCTATGAAGCATACAAAGGATGGCCAGATCTAAAATCAGGACGCAGATAATCACTGCACCAACATCAAGAGTATTCTTCATTTGAGATTCGTAGGTGAAAAGCATTAGTCTGTCCCTACACTACCACTAACATGACATCCCTACTTAGCATTTCCCCAGGCAAGCTCAGGAAAAGGTGTCAGCGCGTGAAGACTTCCTAAGAAGTACACTCACGTTGAATGGGTCAAGTAGCATAAAGCTACAGAGCTCGTTCTAGGATGCTCCCTCTCTCTCCATCAGATCTCCTCTCCTAACTCAACTTCCAGGGCACTGTCCCTAATTCCAACATCAAAATTCTAGGACACACCCATCTTTGCATCACAAGATCATTCCATCCGGCTGGACACCTCCTCGTAGGTAACTTTCCAGTCGACTTCGATCCTCACAGCCTCTGGCTCGATGACCTTGATTCCCAGGCCTTCTCCTTTGAGAAAGAACACTCTCCCACATTATCAGCACTCCTTGTTCAAATGTATCCTCTCCTCTCCTCCCTATGCCTAACTCCTAAAACAAAAGCGTTATTCTAACTAACAAAGATGCATTTCTCCACTTGCAACAGAAATGTGAAAAAGAAAAGATTCTACATACACATGAACATTACAAATGCTTCAGTTATGAGAGCCAGGGAGAAATGCACAACGCCTACAGAAAATCGGCTAACATAAGAATCACCATAGATCTACGTTGAACACACATATACATGAGCATTATTACTGTGCACGTTTAAATCAATGCGTTACATAGCAGTAAATGAATTTCTCATTAGTCATTTGTAAAACGAGCATTAAGACTTTTCCATTTAAAGCACAGTTACAAGGTTAATTTCTTTACGTTGCACGAAATCCCTCTACCGCATCAATTTACACAAGAATATATGCGGGTGCAAACTACTCGTGTTTATAATGCACCCCTACAAATTGAAGAGCACTGTCGTGCTCTATCATATATATATATATATATATAATTTTATTTTTCAGAGTAACCACCCCAAGCCCCCACTCTTTTTTAAATCCCCTTACCTCCCTTTACCTCTACCTGCCTCTAACCTTAACTTCTTTCCACTTTTATCTCTACCCACTCCTTAACCTGAAAATTATCTTTATTTCTCTTTACCCATAACCACACCAAACACAACATTCATCCTTACCCCCTTTACTTGTACCTACCCCTTAAACCTAAAGTCACCCTTACCTCCCTTTACGGCTACCCACCCCTTAACCCTAAAATTATCCTTACCTCCATTAATCTCTTCCCACCCCAATCAACCTAAAATCAAATACCCCTTGCCCCTATTACCTCTACCTATGCCTTACACTTAAAATTGGTTTTAACTTAATGTTATTTAAAAAAACTGTGGCGTAAACTACTGCGAATTAAAGGTAAAAGCACAATAAAGTCATTTACCTATGTGATACTTAACTCGATTGTACAAATTACGAGGTAAAAAGTGCATGGTAACTGCAACATACTCAGACTACAGAAGAGCTCAGCCAATATGGACTAGTCCTTCAAGAAGTAGTGAAATTCGCGGTCTTTGAGGCCAGGGGTTGCCCCAAGAAATGGGATAGAAAGTGGTCACAGTGGAATGTGTATCGAGGAAATCTCTGTGTGTCACCTACTGTTGCAATGGGAATGAACACTCGTATGGGCCGGGAGGAGAGGTTATAATCCACAGTAAGTACTAACAGCTGGCATTTGATCTGTCGAGCATATTAGAGTTGTTGTCCGATCATGTATGTATGGCTTTGATGTAAAAACCAATAAACAAATTAAAAAAAAAAAAAAAAAAGAAGTAGTGAAATTGACCCACCACATCAACATTCCATGACTTGCATGTGTAAAATCTATGCTGCATACGTTAGGGCTTGAGGCTTTGTAGCTCTTACCGACTAATGCGCTTTTAGATTTTTGGACCATAAATGCACACTAGCCTTTGAACCCTTTTTAGATAATTTAGTCCGTCCACCTGCCAATGATTTGTATGGCAAATGTAGGTACAAGATCCTGCTATTGCAGGAGATGGGGCAAGAATTTCCATGCCAATGATAAGTACCCAGCATGCAAAGTAGAGATAGAGGGCCTGATTTAGACTGGAATAGAGGCTACTTGGTCGCAATGGTGACAGAGTTCTCTCGCCGCCAAAGCGAAGTTCAAACCGCCTCATTAAGAGTCAGACAGAAATTCAGTATGTAGATGGCGGAGACCACCCCGTCTCTCTCACCTACATAAACCTCCAACAGCCCGATGAAGAAATTGCCATCGGATTTTTGGCCATGTATTCACCCTATTTAGAATGGGAGAACACATGGCTAGTTTTCACTGTTTGTAAGGGGCAGTCAAAACTGCAAAATTACCCCAATGCCATAGAGAAAACCGCCATGGGGAAGGGGTCATTTTAAAATTTAATTTTCAAAAAACAAAACCCTGCTTTTTAGATTTTGTTTTTAAAAGTAAAAAAAGATTGAAAGTTTTACGTACGGCTCTGTCATCCATCAAACTTTTAATGTATTTACAGGAACAGTCATGACAGCGGTTCCTGGAAATGTCCACTGATCGGGTGGAGTACCCTCGCCATGACGGGAGTAACCTGCTATGGTGCCAGAACAAAATCCGTCCGCCAAACTCTAAATCAGACCTAGAGACAGTTGCACATTTGATGTGTTTTGTTAAGCTTATGTTTGCCCATGTAGGAAGTGGATCAAACTATTTGTCGAATGCTAGGGATAAGCTGTTATGCAGAAGCTCTGAGAGCTTTAAGAACTGATACAAGTGAAATTATTGTACATACAATGGTAAACGTTTTATGATTATGTGAACACTAAGAAATAAGTGCTGTGTCGTGGAAGCTGCTAATCTGTACGATGAACTGCTGATTTGTTCCCAGCAATATACATTTTTCTGAAATGTGCAAAAATGTATTGCAATTGGTCTTAAATTAATTCAAGAACAACTAATGGATTGTCATTGTTTGTATGTTTTATTATCTTGTGTTTTGTTGGGTCTTACCTGAAATAAACATAATTTGGAATAATAGGTCAATTCTATGGTCATGACCATTGGCTGGCCACCATAACCAAATCGAGTATATAAGCTTTGTCACCAGCCAAAAAGTGCAATACAAGCAGATGTTTTGGTGGAAGGACACAAATTCGACCCAATCAATTCATGTATTCAGGGAAACCAACATGTGCATGGAGTCTAAGCCCTTCTCTCTTTAGTATTTGCAAAGCCCTTTTTTGTTGATCACATAAGGTCGAGAGACATTACACTCTCAAGCATCAGACCTTAAAATCCATGTAGATTGATGCAGCTCTGGAAATCCCACACTGCTCCCAAACACAAAACTATACTCTGAATTAAAATGTTAATAGTGGAAGGGGAGGGGAGGGTACTGGGACTGCACTACATTCCTCATGATGGCCCTCCTCCCATCTGTTAGTCAGAAAAAGGAAGATCTCCCTTGGATCTCTATATGCCAACAATCATTCAAACACATAAAACTTTTTTTTAAACAAATGGCAGGGCAAGAATCGGCTTCAATGAAACAAACAAACTGTACAAAAATTCATTTATTAAAATAATTCACAATAGTATCCCACCTAGCAAGCAGTTGTACATATCAGTTAAAAAACAGTTGGGAAATAATTTCACCAACATGTAAACAGATTAAAATCAATTGGAGTTTAACATATGAAAAGGTGGCACACAATAAAACAAAGTACCAACAGTGAAAATCAATATCAATACATGATTGAATAATTCATAAAAACAAAAGAATTGGGAAAAAGAAGAACAAAGAGGGAAATTATTCCCATTCAACAAAGAAAATCACTAAATCAAAGAATCATCGGTTGTGATCCCAATAGAGATATGATTACATTGCATATATGACACAACCCATATTGTCATAGATTTTATCCGATTTTCTTTTTTTGTTAAAGCATCGACGCGTTTCGGTAGGCCACAGGTTAAAGCCAACACCTTCCTCAGGATATATTGCTGATCCCAATTAAGTTCTTAACGGTTCCTTTTTCTTTTATGAGTTCTTTTAAGCTTGCATGAAAAGTGGTGCCATAGGGCTAGTATTCCATCGGTTGACTTATGGACAATATTCTCATAGAAGTCTGTTACCGATATATCTTTAGTGCAGCCAGGTTGTGTAAATGCACTTCCTTGACCAAGGTTTTCTAAGTTTGAAGGAATCGTAGGTAGTTGTCCTATCAGATATCTTTAGGACTACTAACACACTTCCGACGTGGAGTGGATGGAACCTCCGATATAGAGCGTTCCTTTGACTAATTCGAAAGCCCTTCCAGCGTGGTTAAGATAGGCACTTAGATCCAATGCGTCCCTTAGCAGGGCTCAACGCGGTCCACAAGATGGATTCCTTCAAATGTATTGAACAATTGTTGGCATATAGAGATCCAAGGGAGATCTTCCTTTTTCTGACTAACGGTCTTGCTTGGCACCCCTCTCCCTTGGTACAGGGGTCCCTCTCTCTCTGTTTGAAACCTCCTCCCATCTGTACTGCTGCCAGAGAAAAACAAGCACCATACGTTAGCTAGTTATCTAAGACACTATAACAGCAATACGGTGTTCCGTGTGTGGCCCTGAAAGTTCAAACTCAGGCAGCCATAACAATGCTGCCTCTGGCAGCATGATAAATAAAATAATCACAGCTGTGTCGATGGGGACCACTTTTTCTATGGCAGCACACTATTCTGCCGTATCAAAACATGTACTTCTGAATACCAACATGTGGGTGGAACCAAAGCCCCTCCCTCTAATAATCTTGAAAGCTCTTTTTTAGGTTGATTGCATTAGGTCAGCACCAGCTGTGCTGTCAAGCCAGGCCTAAAAATAGCAAAGTTCAGGCAGGGACTGGAAAGGTAATATTCAGGAAGCTGCTGCAGCAATGCACAGGAGGAGAACAAGGAGTGCTTATACCAAGAGATAGTCTTCTGGTGCATACTTTCCTTGCTTCTGTTATACTCTTCATTAGCTGGAGATTTTCCAAAAGTGCCATTAGCGGCTGCTGCCAATCAGGCTTGGAGGGTGTGGGGGTGGGGAGAGTGGAGGTAGGAGGGAATTATAAATAAATACATTTTAAAAACCCACTTACCTGGATGCGGCCAGCCGCCGCCTTTCTTCCGACCTCTCGTTCACTTCCTGGCTTCTGTGGAAGCAGGAAGCACCCATGCTCCCCTGAGCCGATCACAACGTTGCAATGCAACATTGTTATTGGTGAGCACCCAGGCTCCCCTGAGCCAATCACAACGATGCAATGCAACATTGTTATTGGTGAGCACCCAGGCTCCCCTAAGCTAATCACACGATGTAATGCAGTGTTGTCATTGGTCTGAGCGCTTTGGTTCGAGGCTCAGACAGGGAATGGGACCCTGGGAATGTTCTCCACCCAGGCTGTAATGCAGCCTGGGTACAGAACAGTCAGTCAGTTTGGCTGGCCCCAGAGGGCCGGCCAAACATTCATGCACACTTAGGAGGGTGCCACCACTCCTCCCCCAGCATCTAAACAACTCAGCCCGGCCCCCCCCCCAAACAACAGAGACAGTATGTTTAAATAAAATTATAATAACATTAAATTATAATTTTATTTTTCCATTTTTAGTTGCTCACTCACTGAACAGTGAGGCAACGCTCCTCTGCCTTAACAAAGGAGCCGCCACTGAAAACCGCCCTTTAAACGTATTTCCTTTTTTTCTGCTAACTGTACTTATTTCATATCAAATTAGAACGACTCGTAATTTGATTTGAGGGGGAGGACGAAAACACATTATCCATTGTGTAACCTTTTATTTTGCGATGTCTGACTGTTCTATATTCAAGTTTTGTCACCCTCTCAGAGTGCTTTCTCCTCTGCTGTTAATCCCACCCCATCAACCTAAAATCAAATACCCCTTGCCCCTATTACCTCTACCTATGCCTTACACTTAAAGTGGATTGGGTACGGGCTATTCCAATTACCCCACCGCATCTCTGGCTGCTCAGACAGTGCTGCAACACTGCGCTTCTTGACTAGTACAGTTAATATCCACAAGATAGTGTGGTGGTACCCACCTTCACACCCTCCATCTTCACATCCCTGGTAGATACTGAACCAATATCATCACATATCCCCGATAGGTACCCATACCCACCATCACAGACATCTCTGGAAGTAATCCATAAACCCCACCTTGCAAACATTGCTATCAGGTACCTTCTTCAGGGATCACATACTACTGCAAGCAGCCCAATGCGATAACTGCACCCACCATTCCACAAAAAGATTGCACCAGCCATGGTAGACATCTCTTGTTGGTACCCGCTTTTGCCCACTTTTGGTATCCACTTTATTATTCAGCACAACTTTCTGGGAAATAAAAGCTCCTGTCAGTTCACACATCTTGTATAGGCATTTACACGGCCATTTCGGACCCCCTTAATAAGGGCCCACACCTACCATTTCACAAATCCATGGTAGGAACCTGCTGAAGCCAACCACACAGCTGTCATAGGTACGTAACCACATTTGCTATCCATCAATTCACTGGTTGACATCTGCTCCCAACATCTCACTATCACCTTGTATTTACTGGTTTATGAAATCTTAATATTGTTGGTTGCAATTTGCTGTCAACATCATGTCATCTTTGATTGGTACCTGCTTCTGCCATCGCTCACATTCCTGACAGTTAATTGTTTCTGGCATCATACACATCCTTGACCTGTACCTGCCATCAAACATCTCTGGTAGGTATTCTCTCCTATATAATATATATATATTGATACCGGCATCCTTCACATCTTTGGTCAGTCTTTACATCGACCATTTTACACATCCTTTATCTGTACCCACACTCCACTCACATACCTTTTGTAGATACTTTCTCCTCCTTCTCACACATCCTTTGTAGATACCTTGTACGGCATTCCCATTACTAGGCAAATGTTCCTGGCATCTCAAAACATCAATGATAGGTAATAGCAGCCCTATACATCCCTGGTACTTACTTGCTGCCACCATCATAGCATCCCTTGTGGAAGTTGTGAGAAGGTGGGTTGGTATATGCTGTCCACTAATTAAAGTGGGCACCTTGTACCAGGCCACACAACCCTTATGATGTCTGAGGTCAAAGATAACCTTATTGAAAGCTATCCTAGTGGTAGCTATGGAGAGCAGCCTTCAGGCTTCATCTTGAAGGAATGTAAAGCAGCTTGTTTTACCAGAATATCACCTCCTAAATGATTAAATGGAAGGAGAACCACACAGTGTTTATATAAAAATAAGTATGTATTAATATAACATTCTCTACTAGTCTCTACACAAGACTAGGGCACAAAGCACCCAATACTAAATCAATAGAACATTTATAAATAGCAAAATACACAGCGGCCTCCTGGGGGAGACTGAACCATATACTAAAAAAATGGTATACCAACAATGACTTCAACAGACACAGGGCCTAGAGCACGTAGAATCGCTGGGACCCCAAGGAACCACCCAGAGGAGTGACGCAGGGAGCCCACGGAGGACGGGTGCAGTGATGAAACACAGACGCGTGCTCCATACAACTCTATGGGAAAGTCGCGGTTGGAAATTTACAAGTTAAGGACACTTCTAAGAGGACTTCGAGCAAACCCTTTGGAACTTAGGAGGTTCTAAGGCCAACCCACCAGTGAGTACCGAAGTACCCGTGTTACCTATCCCAGAGGAGCCGGGTGCATAGGGGTCAAGTGGTGTCGGAAACCTTCATCAATTTCCAAGGGAAACTGCAAAGAATTCCTGCTGCCAGGAGGGCGAAGAGTGTCTGGTGGAATCCAAGCCTGGATTCGAGCTGAAAAAAACCTGAAAGTAGAGGGTTTAGAGTCTGGGTCACTTCAGGTGACCAGGGGCTCGGAAGTCGAATGTCCACCGATGTCGAGTGCTTCAGAAGTGAAGAAGCGTTGCTTGCCTTTGCAGCCATGGGGACCAGGAGACATCGAGGACAACCAGAGTCCAGAGGTGAGCTGTCCCATAAAAGATATTGAGAGCTGTGGGGTCGGTGTCCGGCTGAAGCACCAACAAGCCTTGGCAACTGCAACCCATGTGGTAGGAGGAAACAGGTTACGGTGTGGACCAGCAAGGTCCAGGGGACTCTCCAAACAATGGAGAGTCAGGGCACGTCTGGAGCAACCAGGTAAGCCCAAGAATTAGCAAGGTGACCCTTGCCAGGACCCACAGGACAACGGACCAGGGATCGCGAGGAGACATCAATCAAGCTAGCAAAATACCAGCCCACAGGACACTTGTGGAGTGGAGGTTGGAAATCTTTGGTGCAAACGCTGCTCGAGGTCGGGACTACACAGAGTCTAAAGCACAGGCTCAGGAATTGTCACTAAGCATATGCAACTGCAAAAATACATGGTGCACAGGGGTTCAGGTTGCACGGTCTCCACGAGGGATACTGGTCTCAGAATAGCTGAGAGGGCAGATGGACCTCAGGGACCTTCAGTAACCCACCTCCTGTGCTGCTGAAATCTTCTGAGTCCTCAGGAGCTCGGGAGAAGCCAACTGGTCAGATACGTTTAGGTGCCTGCTTTTGCAGGGGAGTAACTCCTTTACTCCAAGGGAGATTCTTCAGTCATCCAGCATCGTGCCGGCAGTCGAAATACTTGGTTTCTTCTTTGCAGAATCTTGTCCAGGTAAAATCTAAAGTCCTGTAGCCAGGTTACCCACTTCATACCCATGGGAAGGGGGTGGAAAGAGTCTGTGGACCCTCCTAGGGGAGGGGCAGGACAGAGGGGTGGCTACACCCATGTCCTTTTCCAGTTTCGCGCCAGAGCAGGAGCAAATGGCTCCTAGAACAGGTTTGAGCTGGATTGTACACAGGGACACCAAATGTGCCCCTAGTGCAGACTTTCTGGCACTCTAAGAGTACACCCACCCAGCCCCAATACACTAAATCCTGTCTGAGAGGTGGTTACACCTCCCTGTGACAGGATGCCTATTGTCATGCCTTCCTCTGGGCAAGCTTGGATCAGCAGCAGGAGAGCAGAATATTGTCTGTGGCTGGCAGCATCCATTTGTGCTGCCCAGGTTAAGAAAGCTGGTACCGGGTATACCAGTGACCCACATATGTCCCTTTAGAAGGGTGGAATCATACCTCCCACACCAGTTACTGGTGTGGAGGTATGATTCCAAGGTGTTTGACACCAAACACAACATGTTTCTAAGCAGCCGTTTTAAAGTTAGCATTTACCGCGAGGTTATAATGCACTTAAACATATATGTCTGGCTGCATCACAGATAACCCCGGAGAATGGTCTCCGAAGGCTGCAGAGGGGCTCTGCTCATGCAGGGGCACCCTCTCCCGTAAAACCCAGCACCCTGATAAGGGTATCCCAGAATCCGATCTGGAGTGTACCTAAAGTACATGCATATCAATCTACAGGAGAAAGCAGATAGACTGGGGTCCTGGATAGCAGTATCCCAGTCATACTAGGCCAAAAACAGTGTGACATCAGCAAAAAGTGGGGGTAACCATAAGAAGCAGATACTACTTTCCTACAGAAGTAAGCTCCCACATTCATAACATCGCCATGAAGTATTTGCTCCTTCTATCGCACAAAACCTGGAAAGTGCCTGTTCTTACCATGCCGCAAATCCGGCAAGATGGAGTTAGCTTGCAAATGCTGACGTTCGTCTGTTTGTACTCTGCAAGTCACAAGTTTGAATCCTGATGGAGCTAGCTCAGCTTTTCATACTTCTGAAGTTGATCCATGCTATTAAATTGGGTACTCCAGTAACATCTGTTATTTACAACTCTTAAAGACAAGAGTTGGTTACGAGTTGGTTATTCTGATTGTACAACTAAATATCCACAATAAAAAAATATTAATAGGTAAGTGCACATTGGGAAGTATAGATTTACTATTCCTAAATCCATAACTATGGACCATGAAGATATCTGTACTGTATATGTGGAATTAGGTATAGAAAATCTTACTTACTTACTTACCTGTTGATTAGTTTTATGCGATCAAGGAAACCATTCCATTTATTTCTTCCACTTTTTTGTGGTAGAATAAATTAATAGGATTTAGGGCCCAATTTATAATTTGGTGGAGAGGGTATTGTGTTACAACTGCGACAGAAGACCCTTTCTGCCAAACTGAAGGTCCGCCTACCTCATTTAGAGTTGGGCATATCTTTAGTATACTGATGGTGGAGACTACTTTGTCTCCACCGCTGACATACACCTCTATCGGCTCCACAGAGTAAAGGCTGTTGGGGGTTTTGTCTTTTGTCCACACACCCTATTTCAAGTGGGCGCTCAAATGGGCAGTTTTCACTGTACTTCATCAGCAGGTACAAACCTGGCTGTAAGAGACAGTGAAAACTGTAAAATGACCCCCAAGCCATGGGAGAAAACTCCAGTGGCATGGGGGTCATTATATTTTATTATCTTCAAGAAGAAAATCCAAAACAAGGATTTTCTTTTTGAAAATTAAAAAAAAACATTGAAAGTTTTCCTCAAGGCTTCATCATGTTGATGAAGCCATCTGTCAAACTTTCAAGGCATTTAGAGGAACCGCCGTAAGTTGTGGGCATCATAAAATTTGGAGGGCAAATACTCCCTCAGGATGAAAGAGTACTTTTCTCTGTCACCCTGATGGAGTAAATACCCATCTGCCAAACTCTAAATCAGGTAAAATTTTCATACATGGTTTAGGAATATAGAGGATACTTTTTGAGATAGCATGCACTCTGAGCATGTAAAAGTGTGGAATGCAACAACATTTTTTACATGTGGGATAGCATATACTGCATTTTAGCATTTGTATTTTGCTTACTATCCCCATATGAGCTCTTCAAGTGCATAGCCGCACAGATAGACAGCTACACCAAGATAAGTAAACGTATGTAGAAAAACACCAACCTACAATGAAAACTTAAATGTAAACTTGTAAAGCACTTTTTGATTTGGTTCTCCCTTGATTTTAGTGAGGGTTTGTATGTGGAACAGTGTTGATATGGTATGCCCTTGATCATTAAGTGGTTGTGAAAGGGCATCTGTTTGTAGACAGGGATGCAAGAATTTTGGTTGGCACTCATCTTTATGAATAAGATCACACAGATTCTCAGAGGGATCAGGTTGGGAATAACCAAGTCTTAATCATCTTTCCTAACTCAAAGTTATTCTCAGTGGCTGTAGGCTTTGCAGGTAGGGAATTCCATTGGCAGCTGGAATGGAGAAAGTAGTGCCACCAATGGTTTTCTTCCTGTAAGATGGAATTATTACATGTTGAATCAGCTAGTGGAGAGCCTTATGAATGGGGAAGATGTGTGTTTGTATGTTTAGATAGTAGCATTGATGCTAAATTCTGGATTCTCTGCAATTCACCTCACTCACCGCAGCCTCCAGTCCACCTCAACTTTGTGTTCCTCACCCTGGCCCGTACCCATCTAAATACCCTATTATCAAACCTGCTCAAAGCACATGAACACATTGCCACCCATACCGACTCAAGCAGCACACACATGCACCCTCCACAAAAAGAAAGTACTTGCATCCAAACGCACAGACACCACACCCACCACTGACAATACCTCAGCCACATACTCTCACCACTTCCTCCATCACATCTCCACAAAGCACAGGAGACAACACATGCACACACCACACCCCCACCACCACATCCCCACCCAGCGCATACACTTCACACCCACATGCACCACCACAACCACCATCAAGTCCATATACACAACACACACATCCACACCCACAGTCAGCACTCATCAGCAGTCACAACACACACCCCCTGCACTTCCACTGCACCAACAAACACAGACACATCACTCACACTAAATACACACATGAAAATCAGACATAAACAATCATGTACCCAACAGACACCAGAGAAAGAAGGCACAGCCATACTTTCAGCACATACACCTGCCACACATGCATCTGCACCCGCAACAGTCTACCTCTAAGACCCCACTCCCTCCCAAAGCCATTCCAAAGTTACCGACTGAGGATCTAACCTTTGACCTGGCCCTCTGCCCTCCCAACCTACCTACCACCCTTTCCACAAAGGTTCCAACCTCTGCCACACCCAAACCCATATCGTCCACCTCCAAATCCACCCCTAGTCCAGACCCATTAACCCCTTCCAAGGGTCAAACATCAGTCCACCCCTTGTGACTACCAAACCCCCCCACCTAAACATCAGTCCACCCCTTCCTCTTCCAAACCCCCACCTTCAAAACCCAAGGACACCCCTCCCAAACCAAAACGTCCCCCTCTCAAGTAACATCTTTGAGGTGCTTGCCAATATCCTTTCAGGCATAGAGTGACGCATACGTTATGCAAAATAGAAGCAAAGAACTCTAGGTAGTTCCTCAAGTTTAGGTGGAAAGCAGCTCCTGTATAGAGCACTCTCAACACCAGCGGCACTCTAGATCAGCTCACCCAAAATGTCTGCTTTTCTATTGATGCAGCGGTAATTTCACGCAAATTTCTGAATGCAAAACCTCATTACCTCCAATTCACCGCTTTAAAGGTACTGGACCCTTGCCACTGTATATTACCTTCAGGAGACTTTATATGAACATGAAAAATCAAAAATGCATTTAATATTTAAGCCAATAAAGAGAGTTGTGAGTATTTTTACAGGGTTTTATTTTCGTAGTTAAAAGTGAAGTTTTTCTGACCCTTTATTCATTAGTCAAATATCAATCAGGTTACAGAATTTGGAATTTAGGAAAAATATCATTAATACAGAACATATTACAGTCTGCATATGAGCATCACATGTAGAAAAGAAAATGTGGCGCAAAATGTCAGTCAAAACTCTTAAAGAGTTTCTAAGAAAAGAGTGAGTCTTGCAAGGCTAATCAATAATTAATAAATGGCAAAAATCTCCCATAAAGAGAAATAAATGCATAAGACAAATAAATCTTTTCAAAAACTAATTAATTAGTCAAAGCATGAACCTGTTCTATCCAGCTTCACTCTCTGCCCTGGTCTGATCCTCTGAATCTCTGTGCTACACAAGGAGTAAACCAGCCCCTCCTTCACAGACCATCAGAGGAATGTGATCTACCTTGCCAAAAATATGACGTGCAAGGACTCTCTGAAAAAAAATATGAGCAAAAGGCTCCCACCTCTCTCTGTCTCTCCTCGAACGCAATCTCCACCCAGGCTGCACCCGCGACGATTACATACCTAACCCATATGATGTCTGGCCTCATCTGCTGCCTTTCCTCTCTCCTCCTCCTAAAAGCAGCCAAGCAGCAAAAGGCACATGCCCCCAAAGAGTTCATTATTTATACTCTAATTCTTGGCAGACTATACTAATAATTGTTTCATATTCAGAGAAACCCTCACTCTGATTGGTTACCATAGATGACATGAAGGTCTCACCATCCTGTTCTCATTGCAAATTCCAAACCATACTGGTTTTAACAAAAGAAGCATTAATGATAAATATAATCATATATTTCAGCAACATTTACTAGGAAAAATGTTTCAGTCCAGTTTCCTGCATCCTGTGACATCGCACGCAGGATAAGCACATTCCACAAACACTGGTACCTTGCCAGAATAGCAAGAATTTAGAGTTCACAGTGGCCTTGAACTAGGTCTTCACTCGAGGCAAGCTGGTATAATCTGCGCATGCTCTCAAATTCAGCACCATTCTCAGCCTTGCTGGATTCACAGGCAGCCATTTTAGGCCCAAAAATAAAACAAACACAAAAACAATATTAATTTACGAAATAGAACCCATTCTGTTTACCACCCCCATACTAATACCTTGTATTATTTTCCCAAGCAAAAGCTATTAGTTTAAAGCAGCTTTTCTATTATTTGTGCACAACATGCAAAAATGTGCAACATAGCATATAACATGCACTAGTGCAAGTTTCAAAGTGCACACAGTTAATACACACTCATGGCAACATGCTCTAATGTTTTAAATGGCTTTTCATGCAAAAAGCTTTAGCCCCACTTGTAGAGTTTGGTGCATGGTTAATGAACACACATTATAAGATGTGTTATGAACTGAATATATTTGTCTAAATATGCAACAAAGCCAAAGTCTCTAGAGACAGGGAACAGGGAGTGTAATTTACAAGGAAAATGAGCTGGGTAGAGAACACATTCAATGATTATTTTCACAGCTAAAGAGGCCACTAAAATCACGAGTTTTCTCTACACTGCAAAAACACAGGTTAATTCAGCACAAACATTTCACACTGAAAGCATTGACCAGGCCTCATTTCATGTCTTTCATTTTGAATGCAAGCCTCTTGGCGCACTGGTGGTGGGGCAATGAGGTCCTCTTGTGTCCTGAGGACCTCAGGACACAAGTGGACTTCATACCCCGAGCAGCAGTTCGCTAGGATCTGCATTTGCAGAGTGGTGTAGAAAGGGGGCGTGGCCTCGGACCACCTCTCTGCAACGCAGCTCTGTGGCGCATATTGGCGGTACCTGGTGGGCTAGTTGGCCCCCAGGGACCCTCAGGAATGAAGGGGACTTAATACCCCAACTTAGAACGCGCCAGGAGGTGCGTTTGCAGAGTGGTGGAGAAAGGGGGCGTGGCCTGTGTCCACCTCTCATTAATCCCACTGTGTGGGACTTACTGGAGGTAAGACGTAGGCTAGTTGGCCCCTAAAGGACCACCAGCAGCGAAGGGGACTTCAATCCCCATCCAAGAGCGCGTCAGGGAGCGCGTTTGCAGAGTGGTGAGAAAAGGGGGCATGGCCTGCTATGAGAACTTAGCAATCCTGCTGTGTGGGACTTACTGGAGGTAATTGGAGGGATAGTTGGCCCCCAAGGTTGTCCTTGGTGGCCAACTACCCCTCTTGTTACATGCATTAAGTCCCACACAGTGGGATTGCTAAAACGTCTAAGGAGGACATGCCCCCCTTTCGCCAACACTCTGCAAATGCGCCTCCTGGGAGACTACGGGATGGGGGATGAAGTTCAATTTACTCCGGAAGGACTTTGGCGGCCAAGAAGCCCTCTTGGTACCTTGTCAAAGTCCTATGCAGCGGAATTCCTGAGCACTGGTCGGAGGCCCAGCACCCTTTCTCCACCATTCTGCAAATGTGACTACTACTTAAAGAAGCGTCTTTCTGCACCTCTGACTTGGAGGTAGTTTTAATCCCCCTGCCCTATTATGTACTAGGGCCTCACAGAGGAGGTCATGCCAATCACAGGGATACCCCAACGCATAGTGTTCCCTAGTGTATGTATGGGTTTTCACTGTATTCTAAGTGTCTTTTAGCATAGCACTGGCTCTAGGCCTAGTTAGTCAGAGTCAGTTACTACCGGTACCCGTCAGCAAAAAGTTGGGGGCACAGTATGTCTTTGCAACAAGGCCTCATTCTGCTTCTCTGTTGGTTCTTTTTGCACACATCTTGCTTCTTTCTGCACCTTTCTTCATCTTTCTGGACTTCTGTTGCCTCTTTCTGCGCCTTTCTTGCTCTTTCTACACATGTCCTACCTCTGTAGGCATAGTTAGAAATTAGCATTTAAAAAACCTTTGAAATTCACTGAAAAAACCATAGGTTTCAGGGACGTTATAGTTAGAAATTAGCATTTCAAAAACCTTTGAAATTCACTGAAAAAAACACAGGTTTCAGGGACGTTATAGTTAGAAATTAGCTTTTAAAAAACCTTACAAATTCACTGAAAAAAACACAGGTTTCAGGGACGTTATAGTTAGAAATTAGCATTTAAAAAACCTTAGAAATTCACTTAAAAAACACAGGTTTCAGGGACATTATAGTTAGTTGAACATTTCACTCGTACAAAACCAGTGAAATTCGGACGTTATAGTTAGTTCAGCTAACTATTACTCGTGCCCCCGCAATGCACTGCTGATGACATCATGCTCAGTGACATCAGTGATGACTTCACTGATGACATCTCAAATGACATCACTGATGACATCATCCACGTGATAATGTGATGCAACTTCTCACACCCTAATATAACCATTGATACACCCACTCTAAATTACAGACTGACATTCTCAAAACCATAGACACTCCAACACCAATAACTGCATACCCACTCACTGATTCTTAGGTCTACACACCCATCCACTCACTCACCCATACAGTCACTCATACTTTCGGTCACTCAATAGTACAGGACTATCATATGCACTCATACATCTATACAGACACTCACACACTGCCACTCATCCATAGAGTTACTCACACACCTAGTCAGTCATGCAAAGAATTAATCACACTCCCATTTACTCACCTATACAGTTATATACACACCACCTCACTTCCTCATACAGATACTAACACATACTTACGCTCTTATACAATCACTGATACAAGCACACACTCATCCATACAGCCACTCTCACAATCACTCACTCTCACTTATAGTCATTTATATACTCCAACAGTCACATATTCTGCCTTTTACATATGTAGTTACTCACACATGTACCACTGAGACATCCATTCACTCACCAACACACCCATACACACACTCACCCACCCATACAGTCCATCACAGAAGCACTCTTGAATCCATACACCCAGTG
Source organism: Triturus cristatus (assembly GCF_964204655.1). Taxonomy (NCBI): domain Eukaryota; kingdom Metazoa; phylum Chordata; class Amphibia; order Caudata; family Salamandridae; genus Triturus; species Triturus cristatus. Next base: position 499,156,037 of record NC_140588.1, read on the forward strand.
AATCACCCACTCACACATCTATGCATAGAGTCACACCCCCCCACCCACTCAAACACTCAGGCACCCATACAGATACTCAGACAACCAATCAATAACCCATATAGACACTCATGTAGCTATTCACAAACCCAAGCAGCCGCTTACACACCAACAGACAGACTGATACAGACATTCACACAGTTTAGTCACTAACCCATGCATTCAGTAAGATACATTTAATCACTCACTAATAGAGTCAGTCACGCACCTACTAAATCATCCATTCAGACACTCATACACCCACTCATTCTTCGATACACCTTGGCCTATATTTATTAAACATATTTAAACTTTACAGAAACACACAGTCACTGGATGATGTCATCAGTGATGTCATCAGTGATGTCATTTGAGATGTCATCAGTGATGTCACTGACCATGTCATGAGTGATGTAATTAATATGTGAAGTCCTCAGCAGTGCATTGCGGGGGCACGAGTTATAGTTAGCTGAACTAACTATAACATCTGAATTTCATTGGTTCTGTACGAGTGAAATGTCCAACTAACTATAACGTCCCTGAAACCTGTGGTTTTTCAGTGAATTTCTAAGTTTTTTAAATGCTAATTTCTAACAATAACGTCCCTGAAACCTGTGGTTTTTTCAGTGAATATATACATATATATATATATATATGATCCACAAATGGATGGGAACACCCGTTGCCTCCAGAACGAAGGGCGCGTCGAAGAAGAGACCTCCCAAACGCGGTCACAAATATTGTCCAAACTTCTCCAAACTTAAGAAAAGCAATCGACGCCGTGTCTGTGCTGAAAGTTATTTATTGCCAGCTGAAAAAGCTAGACGCGTTTCGCCTGTCCTGCAGGCTTGTTCACCAGCAGTTTAGTAAAGTTTTCCAAGGCAATTTAAAACAGTGAATGACGATCAAGTCACGTGATGGACTACAAGTATTAAAATAAACAACAGACTCGTAGTTCAACAAACTGCGATAGATAAACAATCCAGGCAAGTGCCACAGAGTATAAGACCAATTCATTACGGTCAATCGAACATAGTTTGAACTCAATAGATCTGAAATATTAGGTAACATTCAGCATTTATAACAAAAGATATTACCATAATGGTACTATCATATTGCTCGTTAAACATTTTAAACCAAGTCAGTATATAACTGGCAAAAGTAACACATTGCACGAGTAATTAGATCAAGTGATCAGACGCTCTGAATGTAATTTCAGCCGATATGCCAAAATAATAAATAATCAGATCAGAATGAAAATGAAAGTGAATATGAAGTTACTGCCCAAGTGGGCTACAATGGACATCAACAGAGAGTCTGTAACAGTTAATAGTAGCTATTTATAGTCCAAAATAGTGACGAAATCACACAATAAACAGAATACAACTAAAATCAAGTAGAAAAAGGGCGAGAGGATTCTATAAATGCGTGTGTAAGTCTTCTTCCATATTAAGACCATGTGGTGTTTTGGTATTAAGTCTAATGATATAGCAAGATTCTAGTTTGCGCAGTTTCTTTTCCCGGTTTCCACCCCGGCTGCCAGCTGGAACAGCATCAATTACATAATAGAGAAGACCATCAGGGTCTTTATTGTGACATCTGTCAAAATGCCGTGCCACGGGATAGCTTTTGTCCCCATTTTTGATGGCACGTAGGTGTTGTAACACCCTTTTATGCACAGGCAGAATCGTGGAGCCTACATATTTAAGGCCACAAGGGCACTGTAGTATGTAGACCGCATAGTCAGTCTTACATGTGTAATGGCCCTTGATTTGTTGGGTGGCTTTATGGGAAAACCCTGCTGGGAAACAAGTGATGTTTTTTCCATACATACAGGCCTTACATTTGTGGCATTTAATAAAACCATCCTTTCTTTGAAGCCAAGAGCCTGATGATTTCTTTTGATTGCTAGGCAACACATTGCTAACTAATGCTTGGTGCAAAGATCTGGCCTTTCTAAATGTAAATTGTGGTCTTCTTTGAACAATTTTACCCAACACTGGATCACTCCGAATGATGTGCCAATGCTTGTTAAAAATTGTTCTCAGCTTATCCTGTTGCTTGTTGTAAGTAGTGATAAACCTACATTGGTTGGTGTCTTTTGATGAATTTTTGGCTGACTTGGTATCTTTATTGAAAAGGATTTGTTCTCTGTTAGTTTTTTCAATTTTAGTGACAGCTTGATTGAGACCTTTTTATTATTTGGAAAGGCACCATGAAAAGTGCGCAAGATTTTGTTAAAGAGTTGCAATGTAACAACTTGAACCTGAAACTCACCAGTACTATCAGTGATTCTGAAATCAACTTTTTAGATTTAACACTGTACGTGAATGAGGGTAAATTGCACACTAAACTGTTCCGCAAGCCCACGGATGGGAATACATTATTACATGCATCTAGTTTCCATCCGGCTAAACTAGTCAATAGCATCCCCTATGGGGAATGTCTTAGAGCCAGGCGTAACTGCAGCAACCAACATGATTTTAATAAAGAACTTGCATGTTGGAAATCTCGTTTTCAAGCCAGATGCTATTCGGAAATCTGTCTCAATCAAGCTGTCACTAAAATTGAAAAAACTAACAGAGAACAAATCCTTTTCAATAAAGATACCAAGTCAGCCAAAAATTCATCAAAAGACACCAACCAATGTAGGTTTATCACTACTTACAACAAGCAACAGGATAAGCTGAGAACAATTTTTAACAAGCATTGGCACATCATTCGGAGTGATCCAGTGTTGGGTAAAATTGTTCAAAGAAGACCACAATTTACATTTAGAAAGGCCAGATCTTTGCACCAAGCATTAGTTAGCAATGTGTTACCTAGCAATCAAAAGAAATCATCAGGCTCTTGGCTTCAAAGAAAGGATGGTTTTATTAAATGCCACAAATGTAAGGCCTGTATGTATGGAAAAAACATCACTTGTTTCCCAGCAGGTTTTTCCCATAAAGCCACCCAACAAATCAAGGGCCATTACACATGTAAGACTGACTATGCGGTCTACATACTACAGTGCCCTTGTGGCCTTAAATATGTAGGCTCCACGATTCTGCCTGTGCATAAAAGGGTGTTACAACACCTACGTGCCATCAAAAATGGGGACAAAAGCTATCCCGTGGCACGGCATTTTGACAGATGTCACAATAAAGACCCTGATGGTCTTCTCTATTATGTAATTGATGCTGTTCCAGCTGGCAGCCGGGGTGGAAACCGGGAAAAGAAACTGCGCAAACTAGAATCTTGCTATATCATTAGACTTAATACCAAAACACCACATGGTCTTAATATGGAAGAAGACTTACACACGCATTTATAGAATCCTCTCGCCCTTTTTCTACTTGGTTTTAGTTGTATTCTGTTTATTGTGTGATTTCGTCACTATTTTGGACTATAAATAGCTACTATTAACTGTTACAGACTCTCTGTTGATGTCCATTGTAGCCCACTTGGGCAGTAACTTCATATTCACTTTCATTTTCATTCTGATCTGATTATTTATTATTTTGGCATATCGGCTGAAATTACATTCAGAGCGTCTGATCACTTGATCTAATTACTCGTGCAATGTGTTACTTTTGCCAGTTATATACTGACTTGGTTTAAAATGTTTAAAGAGCAATATGATAGTACCATTATGGTAATATCTTTTGTTATAAATGCTGAATGTTACCTAATATTTCAGATCTATTGAGTTCAAACTATGTTCGATTGACCGTAATGAATTGGTCTTATACTCTGTGGCACTTGCCTGGATTGTTTATCTATCGCAGTTTGTTGAACTACGAGTCTGTTGTTTATTTTAATACTTGTAGTCCATCACGTGACTTGATCGTCATTCACTGTTTTAAATTGCCTTGGAAAACTTTACTAAACTGCTAGTGAACAAGCCTGCAGGACAGGCGAAACACGTCTAGCTTTTTCAGCTGGCAATAAATAACTTTCAGCACAGACACGGCGTCGATTGCTTTTCTTAAGTCTGGAGAAGTTTGGACAATATATATATATATATAGATATATATATATATATTCACTGAAAAAACCACAGGTTTCACACATGTTATAGTTAGCTCGACATTTCACTTGTAAAAAACCAATGAAATTCCCCCGTTATAGTTAGTTCAGCTAACTATAACTCGCGCGCCCGCAATCCACTGCTGATGACGTCACATATTACATCACTCATGACATGGTCAGTGACATCACTCATGACATCACTCATGACATCTCAAATGACATCACTGATGACATCATCCATTGAGTATGTGTTTCTGAACAATTTTAATATGTTTAATATATATAGGGAAAGGCCTGTTGAAGAATGAGTGGGTGTACAAGTGTGTAAATGGATGATTTTCTTTGGTGCGTAACTGACTCTATAAGTGAGTCATTAAATGTATCTTACTGCAGACTAGTGACTAAACTGTGTAAATGTTTGTATGTGTCTGTATGTTGGTGTATAAGTGGTGGCATGGTTTTGTGAATACCTATATAAGTGTCTATATGAGTTATTGATTGCTTGTCTCAGTATCTGTATGGGTTCCTGAGTGTTTGTGTGGGTAGGGTGTGTGTGACTCTATGCATAGATGTGTGAGTGGGTGATTCTATGGGTGCATGGTTTTAAGAGTGCATCTGTGATGGACTGTATGGTTGAGTGAGTGTATGTATGGGTGTGTTAGGGATTGAATATATATCTCAGTGGTACATTTGTGACTAACTACATATGTGAAAGGCAGTATATATGTGTGTAAGAGTATATAAGTGGGTAGATGTGAGAGTGTGTGATTGTGAGAGTGACTGTATGGATGAGTGTGTGCTTGTATCAATGATTCTATAAGAGCGTAAGAATGTGATACTATTTTTATGAGTAAGTGAACTTGAGTGTGTATAACCGCATAGGTGAGTAAATGGGAGTGTGATTATTTGCATGACTGAGTAGGTGTGAGAGTACCTCTATGGATGATTGGTAGTGTGTGAGTGTCTATATAGGTGTATAAATGCATATGATAGTTTTGTGTGGAGTGACTGTAAGTATGAGTGACTGTACAGGTGAATGAGTGGAGGTGTATGTAGACCTAAGAGTTAATAAGTGGGTATGTAGTTATTGGTATTGCAGTATGTATGGTTTTGAGAATGGAACTCTTAAATTTTGAGTCGGTGTATCAAAGGTTATATTAGGTGTGAGAAGATGTGGTAATTTATCACATGGATGACATCATCAGTGATGTCATCAGTGATGTCATTTGAGATGTCATCAGTGATGTCATGAGTGATGTCACAGACCATGTCATGAGTGATGTAATATGTGACGTCATCAGCAGTGGATTGCGGGCACGCGAGTTATAGTTAGCTGAACTAACTATAACGGGGGAATTTCATTGGTTTTTTACGAGTGAAATGTCCAGTAACTATAACATGTGTGAAACCTATGGTTTTTCAGTGAATTTGCAAGGTTTTTTAAATGCTAATTCCTAACTATAACGTGTGTGAAATCTATGGTTTTTTTCAGTGAATTTGCAAGGTTTTTTAAATGCTAATTCCTAACTATAACATGTGTGAAACCTATGTTTTTTTTAGTGAATTTCAAATGTTTTTTAAATGCTAATTCCTAACTATAACGTGTGTGAAACCTATGGTTTTTTAAGTGAATTTGCAAGGTTTTTTAAATGCTAATTTATGAATGTGTTATAATATTTTTTAAATATTTATTTTACAATAAGCTACCTATATATATAGTTATAGATTAACTTTATCCTGTAATATGGAATGGCTCAGTTTTTTTTTTTTAAATTTGGATAGAGTTGAACAGCATAGTTAATATCTTCTATAAACTTATAAACACTTTTTTTTTAAAGTGTTTTTGATCGTGCGCGCACGGTGCACGCATGCGTACGTGCTCCGTGTGCGCATGCGTACGTGCTCTACATGCACATGCATACGTCATGCGTGCTCCGTACGCGCGTGCTCCGTACGCGCATGCACGCGTCATCCGTGCGCGCATGCGCGCGTGCTCTGTACGTGCATGCGTGCGTGCTCCGTGCGCGTACGCCCATGCGCGCGTGCTCCGTACGCGCACGGTGCGCGCACGGCAAGTCATGTGATTTAGAAACAACACTTTTCATTGGTTTATAGTAGTTTCAGGTCATGTGATAACACATTTCATTGGTTTAAAGTAGTTTCAGTTCCAGAAACTTCCAACACCACACCCACTCCCCTCATTATTACTTCTGATTCCCTGGGAGAAGGACCTGAGCAGCTTTTCCAGTACTCCAGTACTTGAGAATGGCAGAGCAGCAGTCATCTTCTGGGAGTGAGCAGGAGACCCGTGTGCCTTAGAGATAGAGGAAACAGAAAAACTCTTTTATATGGCAATTTTTCACTTTTCCAGAGGGGCAGAAGAAGGTGAATGCTCCAAAAGTCACCTGCACTCTTTGTGGTGGTGTCTTATCAAGAGGAGATCCTAAAAAGAAATACTCTTTTAGTATCTTCACTATGATCAGGCACGTTAGAGATGTACATCCTGTGGCTTATGCTCGAGCTGCTAGAGAAAACCCTCCAGCAGCTCAGCCGAGCACATCCGCAGCAGCTCAGCCGAGCACATCATCGGCAGCTCAGCCGAGCACTTCATCTGCGGCGGCAGCTTCACCTGCTTCTGTTCCTCTGGATATAGACCCTCTGTTTAAGAGGGTACATATACGGTGCAATGCGTGCAATGCTCTTCTCTCTTATGGGGACACCAGCATTCCCCTAATAGAGAGCACGATACAGCAGCACACGTGCGGCACCCTATAATTTTTGCCATTTTTTTGTTCCTCTGTCCCTCAATTAACACAACGGCTCTTTTTAGAGCCACCTAACATCTAAACACTTAAATTTGATTTTTAATTCTATTTTTTTAATGATTTTTTTCCTGCCGTGCGCGCACGGTGCGCGCACCTCGCGACGGTGCGCGCACGGTGCGCGCACCCCGCGATTTAAAATAAAATAAATGTTTTTTTCACCCTTCATGGTCCTTCAGGGACCCCCTGACAAAAGCTAGGGGGTCAGGAACTCTGTACCCTGTCCCCTTTTCACGTTCTCCACCTTTCTTTTTCACTGTTACACACAAAATGGCGGACAACACTTCCTGATTTCGACCGATTCGAATGTTGACTGACATGTAACCACCAATCAGAATTACGCTCGCGCGCGGCACCGTGCACGCCTATAGATATTTATGTACTTTTAACTGCAATTTTCTCAGGAACTACTGAACAGATTGACACCATATATGCAAAAGGCACATCCCTGACCTGAGGACTACCTCTTTGCCAAATTTCAAGTAGTTCTGTTCAGCCGTTCGGGCTGTACCTTCGACTAAAGGTCCTATGGGAAAATGCATGGGAATAAACGCGTTTTGGGACCCCACTTTTTTCTCAGCCCCCGCTTGACGAATCACCCCGAGACTTCTAGGGTAGGAGCTGAGCGGAGCGCCCCATTAGTTTTGAAAATTTCGCGAGGATCCGTCAACCGGCGCCAAAGTTATTCAAAATAGAATTTTCAGATTTCCTATGGAAACACGGTCCTAACTATAACTATCTACTGGCGACCGCCAGTAGATAATATATACACATATATATATTATATATATATATATATATATATATTTTGTTTAGTTATATGTTGTAATTGGTGGTTTTAACTGTAGTATCATTGAATATTATATTAAATTATTGTTTTATGTGTTACTCAAAGAATTTTTAAAGTAGATGTTCTGGTGACACTGGACCAATGAAGAGGTTTTCGCAGAGGAGAGATATGGGTTGGAGGGATTGTGTGTAGGAACTATCTTGCTGTTGCATGTTGAGTTCTTTGAAGTCATTTCATACTGAAATTGAAATTTTGTGTTAAAAGCCTTTGGCATAACACACTTGTGACATGACAATTGAAATAGTTGCCTGGCCCTTCTAGGTAAGGCAGCATTATACAAGATGATTAGGCTCCTAAAATTTCTTTACATCCTCCAAAATACTCCCCACAAGGTGCTGGGTGCCTTCTTTATGCCACTGCAGTCCTCTGCAGACACCTAAAGGTTACACAGATTTACGGGCAAATAGAAGAGACTTCACTGGAGCTTTAGATGTACGCGGCACCTTCACTCAAACCCGAGACTTGACACTTTTACTGAACACCTATGTTGAATTGTGAAGACCCCCTAGGCAAACTGAAAGCTAGATGGGAAGTAGACATGGGGGACTTTGGAGGAAGTGCACTGGGCGGACGCCAGTAGCTTCTGCACGCAGGCCCTGTCAAGTGCACTGCTTCAGTAAGGAAAAATCTGACACCCAAGGACACACCTGCACCTGTCGCCCTTGTGCCTTGAAGAAGAGAGCTAAAGCTGTCCCGCATCCCCGAGCATCGCAAGGCCTGAGCCGACTTGCTGGCTCAGCCCAACTGGCTTCCTAGCCAGAACCTGCAGCCTCTTTTTCCAGTGACCAATTGTAACGCCCTGAACGTCTCAGGATCGTTTAACAGACACGACAATGAGGACGCAACCACTTGTGAAGGGTTAGTTCTTTTAATGAAGGCAAATAAAATACAAAGAACAAACAAAAGTTATAGTCACTGGAATCCTCCAGGCTAAGTACGTTACCAGCCCACAGCACGGATGGTCCTAACCGTCCTCTGCATATACGCCGATCCCGGCGTATGCCAACAGAGGGCGGAAATGAAATGGCCGACAATGCCAATCGGTAGGCTGTGAGGGGCACGAAGAGTGTTGGGGAGAATCGAGGAGTCAGGGAAACACCCAGCCGGGGTCTCTACCTGAAGGGAGCAGCCGCTCAACCTCTTCCTCAGACTGCACCAGGACGCGGAGTCACCTCCTGGTGATGCGTCACCGATACCCCAATCACAAGCAAGAAGACTGAACCGAGAGCAGCCGCTCGATCGATCCTGTGGACTTCCGAGTCTGTAACGCGGCAAACACCTCCTGGTGTGCGTTACAGCTGGCAGTCCCTGTGTCTCTGGTCGGGCTGGGAGTTACGACTCCAACCAGCAATAGCGCCACTGCGCTTGGACTCAGCCGAGTCAAAAAGCGAAGCTCAATGGTTGACCGGTAGAGCTTCCGGGTCCTTCACAGGTGACGATGGGGCAAGACACGGCCCAGGGAGTAACGACTCGACCTACCTCCGTTCTTGCCTTACTGGAGCACCACTCCGGAACACTGCTCTTCACGAAGCAGGTACGTCGGTGTAAACACAATATCCGACAGCCTTGTACCTCCCGGTTCCTCCCTTTATAGGGCGTGTTTTCCTTGAGTTATGTAACAGCTCTCCTGTTTACATAAGGGCGTGTTTCCCTTGAGTTATGTAACAGCTCTCCTGTTTACATAAGGGCGTGTTTCCCTTGAGTTATGTAACAGCTCTCCTGTTTACATAAGGGCGTGTTTCCCTTGAGTTATGTAACAGCTCTCCTGTTTACATAAGGGCGTGTTTCCCTTGTATGACAGGAATTCTTGACAGTACATCCTCCCTCTCAGCGGCTCCCCACGGGTCCAGCGCTGGCAGGAAAACGCCGATGGAACAAGGAGACCAAGCGCGGAGCATGAACCCCTTCAGCCGGTTCCCATGAATGCTCCTCCGGGCCATAGCCTTTCCACGCAACCAGGTACCACAGCTTCCCCCTGCGCCATTTGGACGCCCGTATGCCCGACACTTCATACTCCACCTCTGACTCCACGCATACCGGCCTAGGTGTCCCAGACGGCTTGGAGGGTGCTGGTTTGAGCAATGATACATGAAAGACAGGGTGTATCCGCAATGACTGGGGCAAGCACACCTTCACGTTCACGGGACCCATACACTTGGTAATTCGATAGGGGCCCATGTACTTGGGATGGAACACACTGTTCTTTCGAAACCTCATGTTTCTTGTGGATATCCAGACGTAGTCTCCAGTGCGGTACAGTGGCCCGGGCCTTCTCTTCCTATCTGCCGCAGCCTTGTATCTTCTCTTGGCCTCTATTAGGACAGCCCTTGAGCGCATCAACGTGTCTTTTATGTGTGCCACCCTGTCCACTGTGGCGGGAATCCTGTCCTCTCTGAACGGATGTAGAAATGGCAAGAACCTGGGATGTTGGCCATAGTTGCTATAGAACGGAGATGACTGTGTGGAGCTGTGAGTGGCGTTGTTATAGGCTATCTCTGCAACCCATAGCAAGTCGACCCATTCTTCCCTGCCCTGGACCACAAAACATCGCAGATACTGTTTGAGCGTTTGGTTCAGGCGCTCGGTTTGGCCGTCCGTTTGAGGGTGGTAGCTGGTGGACAGGGCGGTCTTAACATGCAGCGCAGTGCACCAAGTCTTCCAGAATTGCGCAGTAAACTGCGACCCCCGGTCCGACACGATCACCCCAGGTAATCCATGCAGTCGTACCACATTCTTTAGGAGTAGTGACGCCAATTCCCCGGCCGTAGGGACTCTCTTGCAGGGGATGAAGTGCCCCATTTTCGTCAAGTAATCCACCACCACCAGTATTGCCGTCATCCCCTGGTCTACCGGTAGGCCCACCACGAAGTCCAGTGATATGCTATCCCATGGTCTTTCCGGGGTCGGAAGTGGATGTAAGAGCCCTTGGGTTCGGCCATGGTCGGCCTTCATGGTAGCACACGTAGGACACTCCTGTCCCCACCTCCTGACATCCACTCTCATGGTTGGCCACCAGAAATGCCGTCCCATGCTAGCCACCGTTTTTTCAAAGCCCAAATGACCTGCGCATGGAGAGTCATGGCACCAGATGAATGCTTGTTTCCTTAGCCTAGGCGTGGGTATCAATAGGCACCTGCCCTTCAGGGGTATCCCGTCCTTCAGCTGCCATTCTCTGTGACTGAGGAGCCACCTCCGCCATGCGAATGACCTGATCCCTCTCTTTATTCCCCTCAGGAAAGTATCCGGTTGGATAACCCCCAATACCATCCTCGGGGAAATGATGGAACGCTCGGTTGCAGGCAATGGTTCCTTAACTGCAGATTGACGGGACAGGGCGTCCGACTTCCGGTTTTCCGTCCCCGGCCGATATGTGATGCGGAAGTTGAACCCCGCAAAGAAGATCATCCACCGCAGCTGCCTGGGAGAAAGGTGTCTAGTGGCCGTCATGAACTGTAGGTTCCGATGGTCCGTGTACACCGATACCACATGTCTTGCCCCCATCAACCAATGCCTCCATTCGGTGAAGGCGTCCTTGATTGCGAGAAGCTCCTTCTCCGCAATATGGTAGTTGCGTTCGGCGTCGTTGAGTTTGCGGGACATGTACGCAACGGGATGAAGCACCCCTGTGTCGTGGTTGCGTTGGGACAAGATAGCCCCCAGCGCCACATCCGACGCGTCCGCTTCCACCACGTAGGGGAGATCCGGATCGGGGTGAGCCAACACCGGCGCCTTACCAAAGGCGCTTTTCAGGGCCTCAAAGGCTTTGTTCGCTTCATGGGACCAGACAAACTCCTTGGACTTCCTCAGTAGCTGTGTGATTGGGGCCACCACTCCTGAAAATCCATCTATAAACCGCCTGTAAAAGTTGGCGAAGCCAATGAAACTTTGGACGTCCTTCACGCTTTGGGGCACCGGCCATTCTTTCACCGCCTTGATCTTTCGTTCTGCCATCTCCTGTCCCTCTGGACTCAGCATCACTCCGAGGAATTCCACGGATGTGACGTGGAAGTCACACTTGCTGAGTTTACAAAACAGCATGTTTTCCCTCAGCTTTTGGAGCACAGCTTTGACGTGGTGTACGTGCTCCTCCACACTGGACGAATAGATGAGGATGTCGTCGATATATACGACCACGTAGATATCCAACTCCTCTCTGAATACCTCATTCAAAAAGTACTGAAAGGCTGCCGGGGCGTTGCACAGACCGAACGGCATGACGAGGTACTCAAAAAGGCCGAACCTGGTCTTAAAGGCGGTCTTCCACTCGTCTCCGTCCCTCATGCGCACCAGATGGTATGCCCCTTTCAAATCCAACTTGGTGTAGATACGAGCTTTCTTGACCTGTTCCAGAAGTACACTGATGAGAGGCAAGGGGTACCGATTTTTTATGGTTATCGCATTCAATGCCCTAAAGTCCACACAGGCTCTCAGCTCCCCATTAGACTTCGGGATGAAGAAGAGTGGCGAGGCGGCCGGAGACTTGGACGGGCGGATGAATCCTAGCTTGAGGAGTTTATCCAGGTACCCCCGGAGATGCACGTTTTCAGGCTCCGTCAGGGCATACAGCCTGCCGCTGGGAACGCTGGCCCCTGGCACCAGGTCGATCTGGCAGTCAAACTGTCTATGTGGTGGTAGCACTTCCGCCTTCACCTCATCAAATACGTCCTCAAAACTGTGATAAGCCTGGGGGAGAGCCACATCTTTTTCTGCCGCTGTAGCCACCGTCTGACTCCCGCTCTCATCTGCGTCAAGGGATTCCGTTCTTATTCCACAATGCAGGATGCAATACGGTGACGTCATTTCGATGCGATGTGTTGGCCAATCCACAAAGGGGTTGTGTTTCTGTAGCCACGGCAATCCCAATATGACGCCATATTGGGGCGCTCGGATGATGTTAAAATCGATTTGTTCCAAATGGTTCCTCCCATATCTCATCGGAAGGACCCCCGTGTGCTGTCCGATGGGCCCCGTCACCAATCGCCTTCCGTCTACCACATAGACGTCTTCGGGTACTGCTTTGGGAAGAAGCACTAGCCCTAGCCTGCATGCCTCGTTGTGGTCCATAAACATGCCAGTGGCCCCTGAATCCACCATGGCCACAACGGGTATCCACTGGTCATGCACTCCCACGTGCACCGTGATAAACAGGTGTCGTTGTCCCTTAGTGACCGAGTTGGAAAGTGAAGGGATGGATGAGTGACTCCGAGATGCCCCTTCTCTGGTCTTGGAGTCCTCTAGTTTTCCGCCGGTATGTCCACCACGGCTGTTACCGACCGGTTGGCCCGATAACGTGACGTCTTCGGTTTGGCAGGGCATTCACGTACGTAGTGGCCTTTTTTGCCACAATATAGGCACAATCCTTGTTTACGGCGTGACTCTTTCTCCGTGGCTGTGAGGCTCGCTCGTATTGCGCTGATGTCCATGGGTTCTCCCTTGGATGCGGTGGAAGTTTCAGGACTTCCCACCGTCACATAGGATGGAAGGGATTTTCCTTTTCTCCCATGATCCCCCTTTCTTTCACTTAGCCTATGTTCCAGCCGTAATACCAGGTTGATAAGGCCCTCACATGTCTTGGGTTGAGGGTCAATATGAGCCACGGCGTCCTTGAGCTCATCGCACAGCCCTTGATGGAAGAGCGCCGTCTGTTTAGCAACAGGCCACTTGGTTTCCGCAACCAGCCTTCGGAACGCGTTGAGATACTGCACCAGGTCGTTGGATCCCTGTCTCAACTCAAGCATTTCACGGTCCGCCGTGTACGAGTCAACCCTTCTGTCGAATACCTTCAGGAATTCCTCGCGAAAAGCACCCCAATCACATAAGAGGGGGTCGTCCCTGCTCACCAGAGGTACGGCCCATTGTGCCGCGTTTCCAGCCAAATAGGATATAAGGAAAGCCACACGAGCCTGACTCGTGGGGAACGCCTTTGGTTTGCACGATAAATGTAGCGCCACTTGTGTGAGGAATACCTGCACTGTGTTAGGATCCCCACTGTACCTCTCTGGTGTTGCCAAGGGGATGGCTACCGGCATTTCCACTACTACCGCAGGGGTCTGGTTCGTGAGGGAGGTGCTGGGCGTGAGCGGGTCCAATTGGATAGCATCCAGTCTGGCTTTTACATCGGCTGTTTCTTGCCTAGAGGCAGCCACTTCAACTTGCATGGCCGCTAAAGCAGCCAGCACATCATCAAGTGTTGCCATGTCTGTTATCGACCGGGAGACAGTTAGTGTTATTAAGGTCGGATATTTTGTAACGCCCTGAACGTCTCAGGATCGTTTAACAGACACGACAATGAGGACGCAACCACTTGTGAAGGGTTAGTTCTTTTAATGAAGGCAAATAAAATACAAAGAACAAACAAAAGTTATAGTCACTGGAATCCTCCAGGCTAAGTACGTTACCAGCCCACAGCACGGATGGTCCTAACCGTCCTCTGCATATACGCCGATCCCGGCGTATGCCAACAGAGGGCAGAAATGAAATGGCCGACAATGCCAATCGGTAGGCTGTGAGGGGCACGAAGAGTGTTGGGGAGAATCGAGGAGTCAGGGAAACACCCAGCCGGGGTCTCTACCTGAAGGGAGCAGCCGCTCAACCTCTTCCTCAGACTGCACCGGGACGCGGAGTCACCTCCTGGATGCGTCACCGATACCCCAATCACAAGCAAGAAGACTGAACCGAGAGCAGCCGCTCGATCGATCCTGTGGACTTCCGAGTCTGTAACGCGGCAAACACCTCCTGGTGTGCGTTACAGCTGGCAGTCCCTGTGTCTCTGGTCGGGCTGGGAGTTACGACTCCAACCAGCAATAGCGCCACTGCGCTTGGACTCAGCCGAGTCAAAAAGCGAAGCTCAATGGTTGACCGGTAGAGCTTCCGGGTCCTTCACAGGTGACGATGGGGCAAGACACGGCCCAGGGAGTAACGACTCGACCTACCTCCGTTCTTGCCTTACTGGAGCACCACTCCGGAACACTGCTCTTCACGAAGCAGGTACGTCGGTGTAAACACAATATCCGACAGCCTTGTACCTCCCGGTTCCTCCCTTTATAGGGCGTGTTTTCCTTGAGTTATGTAACAGCTCTCCTGTTTACATAAGGGCGTGTTTCCCTTGAGTTATGTAACAGCTCTCCTGTTTACATAAGGGCGTGTTTCCCTTGAGTTATGTAACAGCTCTCCTGTTTACATAAGGGCGTGTTTCCCTTGAGTTATGTAACAGCTCTCCTGTTTACATAAGGGCGTGTTTCCCTTGTATGACAGGAATTCTTGACACCAATCCTCATTGAAACTCATTGGGCTCCCGACACTGATTTGCACCCTGCACCCGGCTGCCCCGTCCTGCTGGTGGTGTACTATTAGTGTGCTGTTGGTGCTGCCTTGGACCTTTCCCATAAATCACCATAACTCCTAGAGATTGGTCATGTAAGTCGATGTATGGTACCTGTTTGCAGAACTTGTTCTTCCTTCCATAAGATAACATTGCAGAACTCAGAAATTGCACTGTGTCCACTTTTAAAAGTGAAAAGAATGTATATTTAAAAACGTACTTACCTTAATAATTTTTCTCTGATGTCAAATCATTTATAAAGGTACTTGGTATTTTTAATGGTGTGGAACTCCTTCTTGTGTTGTGTTGTCATTTATTATCATTGTGTGTATTTTACAAATGTCTTGCTCTCCTCTGTGTTAAGCCTAAGTCTGCTCGACCACACTACCCCCTAATAGAGCACTTTGGGTTGCATAGCAAGCCCCTGTCCACTCATAAGGGAACCCCTGAACTCTTTAAAAGGGTATACCAACTTATCGATTTATCACATATAGGGCTATCTTCCTACAGACTTGATTAATTCTGGGAGGGGTCTGATGCAAATGTTAAAATGTAGATGGGTGCTGATTGTGCTTTGAGGAACTCCTGCTTTGTTGCTGTTGTGAATGTATTACAGTAAATGGGAATTATTTAGGGCGAATCCTTGACCGGTCCATAGATAGGAGGCCCAGTCCAGAATTGTTCTCTCAATTCAACTTTCTATCATTTATAAGATTAAATGTATCATGGTGCACAGTATTCTGTTCTGCAGATAGCCAATGAGAAGCAGAGCCATTACTCTATTACTCTGTGTTGGACTTTACCCTTTCTGCAGGGTCCTCCCCAAACCTTTTGCCTTTTTGTTGGAGATTTAGAGCTCTGTGCATTTTACCACTGCTAACCAGTGCTAAAGTGCTTGTGCTCTCCCTTTTAAACATGGTAAAATTGGTTTACACCCAATTGGCACATTTCATTTGCTTTTAAGTCCCTAGTAAAGTGGTATTGCCTGCAAGGCTGGACTGGGAACCCAAAGGAGCCCTGGCAGTTGTGTCAGACCAGCCCCTGTGGGGGGTGGAGGGGTTGTGCAAGTGTGAAGCACTGCTGCTTTTGTTATAGGGGGCCAATATCGCAGCACTGCTCCAAAACCGGCCCCCAGTAACAACAGCTGCCCCTAACACTGCAAAACCGGCCCCCATCCTTCCAGCCTGGAAGGGGGGGCCGATTCTCGCTACAGCCAGTCCGGCTCTGATTGCCTGTAACCAGGGCCTGTAAATGAAATGCTACTAGTGGGTCTGCAGCACTTATTGTGCCGCACACTTACGTAGCCTATATAGCCAATGGGTAGGGTGCAGTGTATTTAAAAAGTTGGGCATGCACTTTTGACTTTTACATGTCCTGTTAGTGAAAAACTCTTAAATTAGTTGTTTTACTACTGCAAAGCCTACCACTCCCATAGGATAACAATAGGTTGCCTTATTACATGTAATAAGTGCTAACTTTTAATTGGGAACAGGTAAACATTTCATATTTGGTCTCTGGGAAATTGTGATTATTTAAAATCCTCTTTAATGGCAAAGTCAAATTTTAAATAACAATTTTGAAAATGTCACTTTAAGTAAGTTTGCATTTTCCTGCCCTAACTATTTGGTGCCCGCATCCTCTTCCTGGGTCACCTGACTGGGTGTAGTTGGCAGTTGAACTTTGTTTATTCCTCTCGAACAGCCACATAATAGAAGAAGTAGGTGTGCCTGAATGGGGAATCAACCGGCAAGATGGGGGGCGTAGCTGGGCGCAGTCCCACTTTCAACTGAATAGGCTGTGCCCTGCCTTCAAACAAAGGATTTGTCGCCACTGCATTGTTCAGGCAGCCAGCTTGGAGCCAGGGCAAGCGAGGCAGGGAATTTCAAGACCTTACAAGGGAATTATCTAGAAACGTCCTCTGCTTCAAAGTGGTCCCCAGGTACAAATATTGGACCCTCAGACCCAAATTTTCAGTACACAACGGGACCTGTGGATACTACAGAAGAAGGACTGCTGTGCTGCTTTACTGCCAGAAGGATTGCCACTCTGCTGTCCTACTACTTGGCTGCTCTGCTTGCTGAGAAGGTAGACTGGACCTACATCCTTCATCCTAGGCTGAAATGACTCCAAGGATCAGCAGACTGACCTCCAGTTTTGAGCTACAGGTACATAACAAGCTCCAGAGGCTCCCTGCAACTGCCCATTTCACTTGCTGCATAGACCTGCAACTGGACATGTGAGAGCCCTGCTTGTCTCTGCTGGAGTGAGTTCCTGATCCCTAAGAGCTGTCCCTCGTGTCCTGGATCCTTGGTGTGGCATCAATTGAGCTCTTTCCTCAAGAAAATGATAAATCCTAAGGCTTTGGGCTCTTCGTGAATACAAACTGGCCCATTTGTGCCATAATCTTACTGTTTGCGCCACCCGGCAACACAAAGTTCCAGTGAACCCAACTCTTCACATCACTGCGACCACCAGCAACGCCCGGCAGTGCGAGATCTGTACTTCGTGCTACAGCATTAACAGCTCACGGTGACCGCTAGCGCAAAGCTCCAGCAACAAGTATACGCAACACCTGACAGGATCTTTGCTGTACAGCAACGACCGCCGCCAAGCCCTGTCTGCTCTTTGCGCTACTTCAACAACCATCCGCGACTCTCTCCCTGCTCCCTGCCACCCCTGCCACTGCAAATGGAACTTTTTGCGCTGGAATTTAAAGGTAACTCTTTCAGCTGGACTAACCTATTCCCCTTATCTGGCCCGCTCTCCATTGCGGTCTGCCTTAACTTGTGCCTTTCACCTTGTTTTGCACAACCAGATAACGGTGAGTGGCATTTGGTGCTTTCAGGCGCTTTACTTACCTGAAATCTTTAAAATTGCATACCTCCAATTCTACTGATTGGATTTTTGTTGCTTCAGTGTCAAATAATGTATTAAATGTTACTCTATTTTTCTAAATTGGTGTGGGGGTTGTCTTGTGTTGTGTGTTCACTGTATTACTGTTTGTAGTGCTGCATAAATACTTTACGCATTGCCTCTAAGTTAAGCCTGATTGCTTTTGTGCCATGCTTCCAGAGGGTTAAGCACAGGTTAATTTGGGGTTTGCTTGTGACTTACCCCTGACAGAAATAGTGGCTGCTGCTTGAGTAGGGTTTCACCTCCTCAATCAGTAACCCAATTTCCAACACTCTGGGACTTAGATCTTGGCGGACGGGTTGCTGTCACAACAGTGATGGATGTACCATCTGCAGAAGTATGAATACCATGGGATATAATGAGAATTATATTTCGGCAGAAGGGATATTCGTCACGGTTGTGACTGAGTAACCTGTTTGCCAAGATCTAAATCAGGCCTTCTATTTGTGTTAACTGTATTTTTCAAATCATCCTAGATCAAGTTTCTGTGGATTCATCGCCTCTCCCTGGATGGAAGCCTGTTTTTGCTCCAGCAGTAAGTTTTTTACTTCCAAGAAGTTTGAAGTCTGGAAGAAAGCAGTTCTTTTTCTTAACTTACTGAGGAATGGTCCACTTGATATTGATCTGCAGTTGTTTGAGTCATCAAGATCCAGGGTATTTTTCATCAACAGTGCGAGTATAAATGAGGTCTTTAGGTCTGAGGTTAAAGAGTTGTTGATCATATTCATTGCTAGTTTTGCAGATGAAGTTTATAGTCGAGTATTCTTGAAATTTTGTGGTATACAAGAGTCTGATGGTGCTCTGGCAGATCCATTCCCTCTCAAGTAGTCTTAAAAGTAAGGAAGAGTAAGTTGTCGGATGGAATTTAGTGTTGGAATTTGTGTCTTGGTGGGAATTCCATTATATTCCTGTTCCGGCTGACAGTTTGCTTGATATATAGAGGTCTCATTTCTTTGCATAAGAGATTAAGTGGTCAAATATTAGGTGAAGTATTCCTGTGATTGAGGCATAGACATCGAGGCACATTCCAGATTTCAACATTTTGAAAGAATTCTGTGTACTTCATTGGGGTGGAATTTGCCATTTGAAATTCTTTTTGAATAGTGAGCTGTCTTCATTTCTTGGTCCTGTCTTTATACATTCTGCTGTGTGTTCTGAGTCATATTTTGACTGCTGCGTTTTTGAATTTATGCCACTCGAGTTGAAGTGAGTACGACTGAGGTTTTACATTTTTTCATTTCCTCATTTACCCATGGAGTCTTCTGTTTTATTGTAGATTGTGTTGATGTTTTCAGGGGGGTTAATTTTTCAATTGCTTTGTTCATTCTTTCATACAGATTTTGATTCAGATTTTCTACAGAGGTTATTTTCGCAAGGTTTGAGTTTGCTTCAAGCAGGTTTCAATAATTTCCATAGTCAGTTTGTTTCATTGTCTGTAGGTTGTAAGCCACAGGAGAGTTGATGATAGATTTTTTTTTTTTTTTTTTTTTTTTTTTAACGTGTAAATGGCTTCTATGTTTTTTAAGGTAGTCAGTCTGTTTTTTTCTTTTTTTTTTTTCTTTTTTTGTTGAAACCGTTTATTACAAAGTTCAAAGAATATACAAAGATGGGCCTACAACCTTCAGGCCGGCCGCTAGCAAGCAAGAGGAGCATAAGATACACACAGTAGAACGCAGGCAGCGGCAAAGGGAAACATACAGGAGTGAGCCGCGTTGATGGCCACACCATACGGTCCCCACATGACGGTTTCTTTTAAACATAAATAACAACAAACAAAATCCAACCACAAGGCAACCCACGATCGAAAACAGCAGCATGTGCTCCCCAGAAGGGGGACCCTACCAAACCATAGGAGTATCAAGGGGGGGGAGAAGGTCAGAACAGGGACTGGGTGGACTCAGTGCCCGGTACCGGAGAGCTAAACCGGCTAAGGGGACGGGGCAGGCGACGGATCGGGCAGTAACGGCGGGGCGCAGATTCCACCACGGTAGGCGTTCCAGGGGCCCCACACTTTCACCCATGTCCCAGGCTTACCTCTCGCTACATACACCACCTTTTCCCGAAACATGCACCAGTCCATATTTTCTTTCCAGGCCGAAACAGTCGGGGGCCTCTGGGAACCCCACAGCTGAGCAATATCGCGCTTGGCCACCATATATCCCAGAGTCACCCACCACGTCTGTGGCGCCGAATAGTCGGTTGGTTCCCACACGTTCAACAGGCATCTCCTCGCTTCGGGCAGCAGCGGCACACGCGTAACCACACGCAGGACCTCATGCACACCACGCCAGAATCGCTCCACCTCTGGGCATTCCCACAAAATATGAAGAAAGGTCCCCAAAGAACCACACCCACGCTTACACAACCCGTCCATAGCATAGCCCATTCGCAATAGCCTTGGCCCCGTTATGTAGACCCTATGGAGTATCTTGAGCTGGATGAAGCGAAGGCGGGCCGGTATGGCCACCTCTTTCGGGGAGGCCACCGCAGAGACCCAGTCCTCGTTGTCCAGCTCCAATCCATCGGCAACCCAAGCCTCGCGAAGATCAAGCAGCAATCCCACGCTGTCATTGATCAGTTTTTTATAGATTAACGAGATCGTGCTTTCCGGAACATGTCCATCCAGCACTCTATCTTCCAGAGGGGAGTACTCCGGGATGGAGGCAACGTCCGGGAAGGCGGAGCATAGTGCATGACGGATCTGCATATACCGAAAGTACTCCCTGTCTTGCAACTGGAATTCCGTCTGCAGCATCCCGAACGTTTTGAATCCCCCCCTCGTCCAGAGACCCCCACCCTGCTAATGCCTATCATGTCCCACTTCTCGAAGCCCTTCGAGGTCCACAAGGAGCCCAACTGCTCAGATGCGTACAGTGGTGGCGCCCGGGTCAAACGATCCTTCTACCCCATCGCTACATTAGCCGCGTGCCACACTCTTACCATGACACGCGTGGGGCCCGTAAGACGTGCGTCGAGCGAGTTGGAGTAGAGCGCTCGATTATAGTCACCACCCGGCAGTAGCATCTTATCCATTTCAAAGGCCGGGTTTAGGGCGGGCCCGTATAGGCCGTGATTAATCGCAGCCAGCTGGGAGGCCCAATAATACCGTTTAATATCCGGGAGAGCAATCCCCCCGTCATACCACGGGAGCGTCAGCTTCGCCAGGGCGATACGCGGTCTCCCGTCCCAGAACAGGCGGCGTTGCAAGCTCTCCACCTCGCGGAAGTAGCGCGCCGGGACGAGGTCCATTGTATTCTGCAGAGCGTACAGGAAACGCGGCAGCGACATCATCTTAAACAATGCCGCCCGGCCGAGCGGCGAGAGCGGCAAACGCCACCAACGCACGACATCCTCCTTCAGGCGCTGGAGGGGGGGCAGCAGGTTTCGATCATACCGGGCCTCCGCGTCTAGGGTGATGAAGACACCCAGGTACCTAAATCCCTGCGGGGCGATCTGGATAGGACAGCCCCGCGGAAGGATAGGAGCCTCCCCAGAGAGAACATACACGCACGATTTAGCCCAGTTGATGACGAGACCGGAGTTACGACCAAATGAGTGCAATACATCAACCAGGACTATCAGTGATTTACGTGGGGAAGCCAGGTACAGGAGAATATCGTCAGCATATAGAGACACGCGGTCCTCATACTCGGGGGTCCAGCGGAGACCACGAATAGAAGGTTCCCACCGCAGCCACTCCGCCAGGGGCTCCAAGGCAAGCGCAAAAAGAAGCGGCGATAACGGGCAGCCCTGCCGCGTGCCCCTGCCCAACTCAAACGGAGCCGACACTCTACCGTTCACAACCACCTGCGCCAGTGGGCCAGAGTACAACAATTTAACCCAGCTGATAAACCCTGGGCCAAACCCAAATTTCGCGAGCGTCGCCCAAATATATGGCCATTCAAGTGTGTCAAGATGGCCGGCTCCCGCATGAACGGGACACGTGCAAGCACCCCATGCAAACGCCGCAGGTTAAGCGCTGTGTTACGATGGGGGATAAAGCCGGACTGGTCCTGGTGGACCAAGTCACACACCACGCCGACCAGCCGATTGGCCAGAACCTTGGCAAGAATTTTGGGCTCCGCATTCAATAACGAAATGGGTCGATAGGATGTGACCCGGTCCCGAGGCCTCCCCTCCTTGTGGATAACCACGATGGTAGCCAGACGCTGGTCTAGCGGGAGGGAACCCACCGAGTGGGCCGCAAGGAACATAGCACGGAGATGCGGCGCCAGCGTATCCGGTCGCAGCTTATACAACTCGATGGGAAGACCATTAGGACCCATGGCCTTGCCGGAAGCGACCGAGCGTATGGCGAGGGCAATTTCTTCGGAGGTTGGAGCGGCGTCCAACAACACTCTGTCCTCCTCAGAAAGGGAAGGCAGCGCGATATCTCTGAGCAGGGCATGGGAATCCTCTTCAGAGCGGGAAGACACTGGAGAATATACCCCACGGAAATAGTCCGCGAAGCAGGAGACAATTTCCTCCGGTTCAGTGACACATACACCATTCATTTTCTCAATCAACGGGACAACACGACTCGCTCTCTCTTTTTTATCCAGCCACGCAATCAATTTACCAGCCTTATCACCCACATCATACAGTCTCCCCTGTTGCTCCCTACTGAGGCCCCTGGCTGCCTCGGTGACGATGGCCTTATAGGCCGCTTGCTTGAGTTGGAGAACATGTAATTTATCCTCCGTCACCCCACGTTCTAGATCCCCCTCCAACTCGGTTATCTCAGCTTCAACACGGGTCACCTCCTCCCGCTCGCGCCTCCGGGAGTGGGAAATAAGGGACAGGGCTTCTCCTCGGAGTACTGTCTTAAACGCCTCCCACAGTGAGACCGCCGAAGACACAGACCCCACATTCTCATCAAAATAGCGCTTAAGGGATTTAATCAACTCTGCGCGAATGGTGGGGTCACGCAGGTACCAGGGATTGATCGGGGCCACTCTACCCTCTCCCCTCGGCAAAATATCAAAGTGCAACAAGAGCGGAGAGTGGTCCGAAATACCCCGTGCCAAATGGCGCACTTCTCCCACCCTCCCTACATAAGCCGCTGGGACCAGGACATAATCTAGCCGTGAGAGACTACCATGGGCCCCTGAATGGAAGGTGTACTGTAGCTGCGTGGGATGTTTTAGACGCCAACAATCCACCAGCCCCAGGGTATCCAGGAGGCCAGATAACCACTCTTGGGCCCGGGGGAGATCCCTAGGGGGGTGACGATCCACAGTTCCGGAAACAACAGCATTAAAATCCCCCCCACCACTAGAATCCCCTCCGGAAGGCCAAGGAGGAGGTGCCCCAGGTCCGCAAAGGTGGTCGTCTGCAGCCCCGGTGGGACATATACTGACACAAAAACGATCACTTTGCCCTCCAGTCTGCCCACCAAAACCGTGTAACGTCCCCTATCGTCATGGTGCACCTCATCAATCTCCAACGGGAGCGAGTTCTTAACCATAATGCCCACACCTCTTGAACCGGACGTGAAGCCCGCATGGGCCACAAGGCGGTAGCCCCGTCGATTCATGGCGCAAAAGGAATTGCCAATGAGGTGCGTCTCCTGCAGAAAAACTATATCGGGCGAAGTTCGCTTCAAGAACTGCAGGACCACACCTCGTTTTATCCTGTCCCCCAGTCCATTAACATTCCAGGACAACAAACTCAGTCCCCTACCCCCCATCATAAACAGAAGTCATCACTCGTCCCCCAGAGAGCACTGTAGAGATAACACAAAGATACGTTTGCCTTGTGGTGGAAACGAACAACACCCCACCCCAACCCACCCATTCCAACAAAACTACCCCACCCTGCACCCCTGCATGAGCCCGGACAGCCCCCCCAACTTGCAGTGTGCCTGTCGCCCCTATAAAAGAAACTAGCTAGACCCCCTAGAGGAGGAAAGAGTACCCCTTCTAGACCCCATACAACCTCCATGGGAGGGGAATGTACAAAGACAGACGCTTGATCGAAAGTAGCATCGTATTTGTCCTGAGTGAGGCCCAGTATTGACCCCTCAGTCCCGATCCAGTGGGCCGCCTCCTCCCGCCGCCCCCCCCCGCCATCTCGATCACGATCCCCAGACAGAGTGTCCAGCCAGTCCCCTGCCGCTTCGGGACGATCAAAAAAGTGCGTGCGACCATCCACCTCCACTCGCAGCTTGGCCGGGAAGAGCATGGCGTACTTTAAGTTCAGGTCCCGGAGTCGGCGTTTAACGCCGAGGAAGCTCAGTCTTTGCTTCTGGACCGCCTGGGTGAAATCAGGGTAAAAGTTCACCTCCATATTGTCCAACTTAACCGGCCCATGTAGTCTGGAAGCTTGCAGGATAGCGTCTCTGTCCCGAAAATTAAAAATCCGGGCAATGAGAGGTCGCGGAGGGGCTCCGACCTTCGGCCTTCCCCCGGGAACCCTGTGGGCCCTCTCCACAGCAAAAAATTTACTCAGGCCCCGAGGCTGGAGATGGGTAGCAATCAGGTCCTCCACAAATAGATCCGCCGCCGCTTCCTCCCGTCCCTCGGGCACTCCGATGATGCGGACGTTATTCCTCCGGGCCCGACCCTCGGAATCCTCGAGGCGCCGATCCATAAGTGCGCTCGCCTGACTTAGCCGGCGTACCTCCAGTTGTAGTGCCGCCACCTCAGTCGTAAGGCCCGATGCGGTGTGGGCCAAAGAGTCAACTCGATCGTTGGTCTTGGAAAGATCGGCCCTCACCAGGCCAACGTCTACAAGGACCGCATCGATCTTCTGTGCCAGGGTGTCGAACCGCTGGCCTACCGAGGCCTTCATCTCGGAAATGGCGCCCATGACGTCGTGGAGAGTCAGATCCGTGGGCAAGTCCGGGGCATCAGAGGGGCCCTCAGGGGACTTATGCGGTCCGCCGGGAGATCCCCTCTGGAGGGTATAGCGGTCCATACTGTTGGCCGGATGGACGGTGCCACGTCGGGTCGGCTTGGTCTTTGACCGATCCCCATCTTGTTTCGTGGCCATCGCCGCTGGTCCCACAATCGAACCAGCCACGTCGTAGAGGGCAGGCAATCAGGGCCACGAGCTCCGGGGGGGCCACCCCAGATCGGCAGGGTGGGCCACAGCAGGCAGGCAGGCCGGGTCCCCCAGCGAGGCCACACCAACACAAAAGGCTCCGCGATCCACTTGCAGTAACGGCGAGAAAGCGAAAGCGAAAGTGCGGGGTACGCGACTCGCCAGGCCCGGCTCGCCGTTGTTGTTCACTTTGCCACTGGGTCACCCCCCAACGCAAATCCGGGGTTCGGCGAGAAGAAGGCCGCAAACCTCAATCAGTGCTCACTCCGGAACCCGGGGTCCAATGCGAGAACGGAAAACGGGTTCCACCTCAGCTCAGGCACACCAACACAGTCCCCTCAATCGAGGCAGGATGAATTCAGGATAAATGTAGGAGGTTGCGGAGGTCCTCGGGAGCCTCGCACCTACGCGGCCATCTTGGTTGCGCGCTAGGCTCCTCCCCCGATGATAGATTTTGATGGGGTGTTATAAGTAAAAGAAAGGTGGTAGAGATAGCTACACAAGTCTGTGTCAACTCTTTTAATCGTGATTGACTCTTGAGTATCGAAAATGACATCCAAGAAATGCCCAGTACCGTGAGTAGGTCCTGTGATCAGTTGATGGGAGATTTAAGACTTCCAAGGCATTAAGGTGTTATTCAGTGCAATAGTTTTGTTTGTCATACCAGATACTGAGGTCACCAAGGATGCACAGATTAGGGAATTTCATAATTATATCTGATACAATATCAAGAAGGTTATACATGAAAGAGAAAATTTGTTTGGTGTTAGCCTGTAAAATAATAGAAATGTGTAGGAGAAGGTGTGGGTAGGGATACACCGTTTAGAGGTGATTCATATTGTGTGAATCAAGAATCTTTTATTTTGGTAATGACAACTGATTCCTTGGACATAACAGTTGGTGTTGAAGGGGTGTGGCAGATGCCTGGTTTATGAAAAAGCCCAATGAGCCGAGGATTGAGTTTGCTGTACTTGTGCAAATAAGAGTTATAAGCAATTCCATTAAGGTTGGATAGGGGAGAACAACAATAGTGGATAAGACTAGGCTTCGCCCACTTCTTTTTTGGCTTCGCCTAAAACAGACTCCTGAGCTTTTCCACTATTCAGCTGCCATGTACAAATTGGTTAAGCTTGACTGTTTTTAAAAAATTGGCTGGTTTAACAACATCCAGAAATGGCTTGGAGCACTAGGCCTGGGTAATCTATGGAAAGTAACAGATACCAGTTCTCTTCCCTGCAGAGAGTTTGTTAAGTCGTATTACTTCAATTGGGTGGCAGAGAGAGTTATTACACACACACAAGCAGGCCGACTTACGTTAGCATTTCTGGAATTTAAGTTGTTAGGTGTATATGAGCAATATATGGAGATTATTACTATTCCTCAGGAAAGAAAGTTATACATTCAATTTAGGTTCGACTGTCTCCCTTTGAGATCGCTCACGGGATCATAGAACAGTGGCGCTTTGGCTACATCATGTTACAATCCATGTTGCCCTGAGATTGATGAGACGATAAAACACATTCTTTTTGTATGTTTGTCTTACAAATCTGTAAGACACAAATGGCTAGCCCCTCTTTGTAGACAATTGGGAACCCGTTGCCATCAGGAGGCATTGCGCATCCTCCGAACAGATATGAGGCCAGTGGTGGTATGCGCAGTGGCCAAATTCTTGGGTAAAGTGTGGCTCATCAGGAGGCTGTTAATACAGAATGTCTCAAGCAGACCCTTATTAAGTGATGTAATTTTAGCTCCCTCAGTTACTAGTCTAACCTGATGTCTCTATTCCTAGTTTGTCTAAATAAATTGAACACAGGAATAAGGCACAATCTACTAAGATTTTGCTTACGGTTTCCAGGCATTGTTTTGCATTAGGGCTAGGCCTAGAGATTGACTGAGGTCCATATAGATATGTATGCCCCTCTGCATGTTTCAAAGTATCCTTGCACATGACTCTAGCACTTTATTCATTTTAAAAGGTCCTTTTTCCCCTGAGGCTTTTGGAAAGGTTGTCTGGCTCTAGCAAATGGGTTATTATATACAAAATATTGTTTTAGATTGAGATTTTATCTGATGGATTTTTCTTAATGATATTGATGTTTAATACTTAATTTTGTTTTTAAAAATTATTTCAATTTTTATATTATATACTCCACAGGCAAGGGCCTTTGTGGGTATTTATACTGGATGATTTTTTTCTGGGAGATTCTTTGAACAGTGCATTCTACGTTTGATGTAAATAGGGACTTTATTAATTAAGATGCTATTTAACACTGTTATCATCTTAGGCTTTATAGTGTGATACGTCAAGTTCTGCTATTTAATATCTTTGACTGTGTATTGTACTGTATGCCTATATACTTTGATGGTCGTAAAGACCGAATAAAGTCTGATGATACGTAAATTGTTAGATAGGGGAAGATTAGGTCGCGTGTAGGTAGTCCTGGTTCTGTTCCCCAAAGATTGGGTAGAAAGTGAGGGCAGAGAAAAGTGAGATTCAGGGGACTGTAGAATTCACAAACTAAAGTGGGTACAAAATCTCAAAATATCAAGCAAACTATAATCAGCTTACAGATACATATTACAGAAAATGTCTATATGCAATCTAGGCAGGGTAATTATCCCTTCTGTGTCTTGAACAGGATTATAACATGTAGAAGAGAAAGCTCACACATTTTTCACTCTGTGGTAGGACCAGAAACAAAGATTTTCAAACTTAGCTATTATAACACTAGAAACCAATTTAAAGTAAAAAAAAAAAGTAAAACTCAATTCCTTCAACCAGTTTGCCGATTGTGGCATCCTGATTTGAATCAATAATTGAGGGAGAATCTCAAAAAGAGAAGATGCATTATGACCTTTGCCCAATTCTGGAGAAATTATTCTCAGACCTGGTGGTCAGCTGAAAAACGACAGGTCAGTGGATAATTTAAACAAGTGGCAAACAGAGCCCCAAGCTCAGACTCATGACATGGAATGTCAACGGGTTAGGGGACAAAATTAAGCGGGGTATTGTGCTGCAATATGTCCACCGTCAGGGACTTGATATGGTGCTGTTTCAAGAAACCCATCTAACAGGTAATTCCTGTATGGCCCTTAACAGGAAGGGATATCGGATGGTGGCACACTCGGGCTTCACCACGAGGTCCAGGGGGGTGGGGGTCCTCCTTTGTAAAGCCTGCCCTTATGTGATAGAAAACCTGTGGACTGATCCGCAGGGTAGATACGCTGCTTGTACGGGCATTTGGGAGGGCAGAGTCTTTAATGTTATCTCGGTATATGCCCCACCAGGTCTGCAA
Source organism: Triturus cristatus (assembly GCF_964204655.1). NCBI lineage: Eukaryota > Metazoa > Chordata > Amphibia > Caudata > Salamandridae > Triturus > Triturus cristatus. The sequence goes on from NC_140588.1 coordinate 499,184,315, forward strand.
CGTATGACACTAACAGATGTTGGGGCGCTATTATTGAACTTACCTGTGGGTACTCTGGTGATGGGGGGTGACTTTAACCTGACAATGAATGGCCAAATTGACAGATCCCCACCCAGACGTGACTCGACACATGGTTCAAAACTACATGACTTCACTAATGCCTTGGGGGTGGTAGATATCTGGAGATGGTCACATCCCCACGACACACTTTTCATGTTCCAATCCGGTGTGCACGGCAGTCAGTCACGAATTTACTACCTGTTTACCCACGCACGACATATACAAGACTTCACCGATTCCGCTTGCCTCGCGCGGGGAGTGTCGGATCAATCCCCGGTCCTGGCGGTCTTCGGAGCTCAACGTGCCACACAACCCGGTCCCATCATGATCCAGCCTTGGGCATTAAAGATCCCGCACATCAGGGAAAACGTATGGAAAGATACTGACTATTACTTTGAGGAGAACATAGGGTCTGTGAAATCGGCAATTACACTTTGGGGTGCATATGGGGTGGTGATAAAGGGAAGAGCACTGTCTATGATGGTGGGCCACAGGGCAAAGCGCAACCGGAGAGTGAGCAAACTGGAAAAGGAGATCCTAAGACTTGAACGTGCCACTGCGCAGAACCCTGGTCGGGATACTCAACATGACCTTAATATTAAGAGACAGGATTATAGGCAACAGCTCTTGGAGGACGCCAACAGGCGTGTTCTCGCCACCCGTCATAGAATATACGAACAGGGTGAGTGAACTGGGAATCTATTGGCAGGCTGGAACGTAAGGAACAGTCAGCGAGATGGGTGCGCGCAATTAAGGAGCCTGATGACGCTCTGATCACCGACCCCCATGGCATTACTGAGATGTTTGCGCACCACTATGAGCAAGTGTACGGTAGCCCACAACACTCATAAGCATCGTGGGCGGCAGATCGCCTTGCTACCATCGATGTAACATGTATCTCCCAACAGGATAGGGAGGCTTTAGACGTTGATCTCTCAGTTGATGAGATTCAGAAAGCCATTCAAGACGTTTGTGCGGGTAAGGCCATGGGCCCCAATGGGCTTCCGATTGAACTGCTAAAACCCATGGCTATGATGCTCGCCCCCACCCTTGCTGAATCTATATAATGAATGCTATGAGATTGGCCTCCTTCCGGCTGATCTCCGTGCCGGTTGACGAGTGCACATCATACCGACCCATATCGCTGATAACCGTGGAGGCCACAATTCTGACCAAACTGCTAGCTAACCGTCTGCTTCCCTATCTCACCGACTTAGTTCACCCAGACCAGTCGGAATTCATGCTGGGTCGGAACATGGCGCGAAATTTACGTCGAGTCCATAGCGTGCTAGGCCGTGTGGTGACACTAGAGGAAGAGGCGATATTGCTCACGCTTGACGCAAAAATGGCCTTCGACACCGTGGCATGGGATTATCTATTTGCAGTTCTGACCCGCATAGGGTTCGGACCCAAGTTGCTTAGATGGATCAGACTTTTATATACGCTCCCCATTGCACATGTCTCAGTGAACAACCACCGCTCCAATTCATTCCCCCTTTGTCGTGTACGAGGCAGGGCTGCCCTTTGTCGACGCTCCTCTTTGCCCTGGTCCTTGAACCTTTGGCGGTCTGGATTAGGGGGGACTCAGAGATCAGAAGTATCAAGTGGACGGACGAACACGGAGACCGCATATCAATATATGCAGACGATATTCTGCTCTACCTCGCCTCACCGGCACGCTCACTCCACCGCGTTCTCCATATTTTCCACATTTTTGGGTCCACTCCGGTTACCAGATAAACTGGTCCAAATCCCAGATGTATTCCCTCTGGAGTGACCCTCCGCAAAGTCCTCGGGGATATACCATTCCAGTAGCGTCCCAGGGTTTCCAATACCTTGGCATCTTTATAACATTAGACGCAACTTTGTTTTATGAACATAATCTGTTGGGACCGTTACAGAGATTTAAATCGGATGTCATCCACTGGAAGTCACTCCCCCTTACTCTTCTGGGACGGGCATCATTATTCAAGATGCTCGCCCTACCACGCTTCATTTATGCCCTGCAGAATACTCCCATTCCGGTCCCTGACTCCTACTTCTTGCAGATTGAGGCCGCTGTTAGAGACTTACTGTGGGATAACAGGCCACCTCGGATAGCTATGAACATACTCACTATGGGATGGTACGATGGCGGTATCGGGCTGCCGGACATGCGCCTCTACTACCAAGCGTCGCAATTAATCGCCATCAATAAATGGGTGTTTGGGTCACATGCCGACCCTAGCTTCCGCATCGACCTTTGGTTAATGGGGAAGGGAGGCTACAAGAGAGCTCTATACACAAAACACAAGAAATTACATTTCACTGGCCCCACGGCCCGCATAGTGGAAGTGTGGCATGGAGTCCAGCGGCGGATGGGCTGGCAGGGGCGCCTAACAGAGGCTACCCCCCTGTGGGAACCAGACATTTTTGGATGATTGAGTGCTTGTCCAGCGTTTGATAAATGGGAAATTATCGGAATTTCCACGGTGGGGGATATGTGGATTAAGGGCAAGAAAGCGTTGTTTGTGGATCTCCAACTCAAATATCAACTAGCACCCTCAGAATATTTTCGCTATCTCCAGATCAGCCATGCCATAGACGGTGCCCTCCCTAAAGGCACCCCCCTCCCAGACTCCTCCCCTCTCGAAGACAGACTATTGCTGGACCCAATGGACCGTAAGGCCATCTCCCTCACGTACAAGAAACTGATCAATAACCGGGCCGACCCGATGCAGAAGCTACGAGCAAGTTGGAAGGTGGATTTGGGGGAAATGGCTGACGAGGACTGGATAGAGGCTCTGACTTGCCCCCGAGTGGTGGCAGTCTCGATGCGACTCCGGCTTGTCCAGCTTAAGATCCTCCATCCGGTATACTTTGATGCTAAACTGTTATTTAGACTAGGTAGGAGACCAGACACGCTCTGCCTTATACACTGTAACCAAATTGGTACATTCATACACATCCTGTGGGAATGCCCCCACATACAACAATACTGGAAAGACGTCACTCGATAACTAACAAGGACTTGTGACAAACCCATACATCCATCTCCCACACTATGCCGCCTCAATATCTGGGAGGCAACAGACCTCACACAAACTGAACAATCATGGGCCACCAGGAGGTGGAGTATGGAGAAACGAAACATCGCCCAGACGTGGGGGTGAGTAATGTACCTCATTTACAAGATTGAGCAAAAGATATGGACCACGCAATGGTAGCGGAGAAAACTGTATATAAAGGTAGAGGATGCCCACGAAAATGGGATCAAAAGTGGGGACGCTGGAATAAATACAGGGGTGAAATCTGCATCTCTCACACGGTGGAATATAGAAGGGAGAGGCTTGCGGTGGTGGAGGAGTCGAGTGCAGACTTAATGACATAAATTCCGGGCTATCAATAACATAGTCTATAAGTGATGTTCCCTGACCCGAAGGCGTAATTGTAACCCTCATTGTACTGTTAAGCCTTGCACATTGTGTAATATTAGGTGCTCCTGGTGGATTGCAGATCGTAATGTCATGCTATAATGCTTGCAACCCCTGCTGAAATGCCTCTGTAATGTCATCATTGCTGCAGTTTTGTTTCTAAAAAATTGTTAAAAAAAAAATGAATAGAGAATCTATACTTACTTATTTCAACATACCTTCGCGATATTTTGGTACTCAATTTTTTTACACGATATTCTGTCCACACAATATTTTTGTTTCTGATATTCTGTCAATGATCCCTTGAGATTCAGCCGAACCATCTAATAAACCTATCAGAGGATATCTTGCAGGAGATGGATGCTCTCCATTTTGAAATGCTGACAAAGTATTCGAACATTGAGTTTTCTTTGTCACTAGGTGGAACCCTTTGTTGTTTTTCTTTAATACAAGGACATTGCATAACCAGCCCTTGGATGAGCAGAAGAAGCACCAATCCTTCCTTTCTGCAACGTCTGAGACTTCAGCGTCCACCAATTCCTGTTCCTAAAGGGAAAAATAGATCTCTCAAGGGCACCCAAGTGGACATGTGGTCTCCTAGAACTGCAGGCTATAGCCTTGAAAGCTTGTAACATCCATTCATTCACAGTTAGCAGACACTGATTCTGAACACGTTTTTGTTCTGCACCCCAATCTTGGTTGAAAAAATGGGTGAATCCTAATTAGAAGGCATTAACTTCCCTGGAGTACCTTATGGAATGCCTTGTCCTCCAAGGAGTTGGAGAAGAGTCCTTGGTATCAGATGCCTTTTCACCTGATGTTTAGTTATCATTGAACACCAATATTAAGAAGGAGTGAGAAGCTATACTAAGGCTGAACCCTCAGCGTCCCGAACTGTATTGAAAAACTACACTATGGATGGGTGATCTATCTCTCATAAATCCAAATTTTTCACAAGTCGCATGGCCCTTAGTATACCTCAAGTGAATGTGAATGTGTGATTTACACCCAGTTGAATTAGTGTGATCCCCATCTCTTGGATATTTTTGTTGGGTCCTCACCCACAGGTCCCACATGTGGCCTGCTTCATCATTGGGCCCACACCCACATCACCTTGTGTGAGTGGCTGGGCTCTACGTGTTTGTAAGCAGAGCGCTTAGACTACAACCAAGGAATTGTGAGTGAATTAAAATTGCCTCCTGGATCCAAATTGCTTTTGCTCAGAAGGTCCTTAGGCAAGGTTAAAAACAGTGAGATGTCCTAGAGGTATGATAGCCCTTGACATCAGATGGTCAACGTGTTTCAGTCATTTACTCCCCAGTGGGTCAATCAGCTTTCTTCAGGACCACAAATAACTTGTTAAATACCTGCGTGGTTTGGTTGCTAATTTCAACCTATCCACATGCATTCATATAAAGTTCAGTAAAGCAGACATGCAACTATACAGATCATAATTAAGACTCTTGGCTATAAAGAGAAAATATATGTCTTAAACATGTATATTTAAGACATTTTCAATGGAAGTCTAGTCCACTTTAATGAAAAAGAGAAAATGGGCCTCAGAGCGAATGTCTTGCTTTTTTGCCAAAAGGGTCTCTTTTAGCTTTTCAATGCATCCTCATGGGATGAGCGATTCATTTTCCCTTTCAACTTTGGAAAGAAAGGTCATTCTGCATGGCCAGAGTTCCAATCAGTCTTGGAATTCTGTCCCTCTTGCTTTTTATCTTCTGTTGGGATGGTAATGTCCACTGCATGGTGTACAGTCATGTTCTTCTGTCCTGAGTGCCAGACTGCATGGATCTGGTATCCAGGATTTTGGTAGTTGGCCCTAACCTCATAATAATTTTGTGTGTGTGGCCAGAGACCTATGCCTGTCGCTTGACATGAGTGAGGTTTTAGGCCTGTCCTATAACCTGGAGAGGCACACCAAGCATTCCTTCATTATACTATCAATGGACTACTGTCTCTATCCTGGGTTTAGCACATTGAAGGGTGGTGGAAGTGTACAGTATGTTTTGAATCTATACTAGCAACCAGACCTTTGTATATGTGTAACACGAGTGGCGGCCTACTGCCCCACTTGTGTAGTTTCACTTGTATGTGCTATTCGATATCCTAGCACTTATATCCCAATTGTATGTTGTGCATGTTAGAGTATATAGCCTACATGGAACATGCATAGTGTGTATGAAAGAACCACAGTAATGGGGGCCCTGTGCAGTCACTGGCCTGGAATTTTGAACATGATGGAGGTGAGGTTGTTTTAATAGAAAATGGAAGTTCCTTGCTGACATTCCTGGCGCTGGAGGGAGAAGTCCTAGAAACTGAAGTAGTGAGAGAGGACACAAGGCTCCTTTAGAAATTACAGAAGGCCTTTTGCTGGGAGGAGCTGTTGATTACTCTTTCTATAGCAATGCTATTTGGTAGATGATGGGATGAATGGTGGGACTGCAGTCTTTGTTGTTCAATGTAAAAGAGACCCTTGAATGAGGTTAGCCTTTTGTCTTTCCCCTGATCACTCTTCAGTATGGCTGATGACAGCCAGGTGTGGAAAGCTCACACCGCTTTGTGCCGCTATTGTGGGTGGTCCAGGCTGTGGACAACCCTGCTGTGAGAATCAGCACTGTACACAAAGGCTGTGTCTGGAGAGTAGCCTGGAATGTGCACTTGAAAGTAGAATGTTAGAAATGGAATTCCTAGTTGGCTGAGGTATGCACCCTAGCCAGGCAGGAACCACCATTCTAGTCAGGGTAAGCTGAGTACACACTAAAAGATAACATGTGCTCACTCTCTGTTAGCTTGACATGGAGCCGTCAGGCTTATCTGAAGAGGCAATGTGTGAAGTATTTATGCAACACACACACAAGGTAACACAATGAATACATCACAAAACGAATCCACACAGCTGCATAAAAAGGTGTCTGTATTATTGGCAAAAGAAGAAAAATATTACAAATATCTTTCAAGATATGCCCATTTAAAGAATACCAAGAATCACAGCGTTCAATACTTCTTGAGTGTCTAAAGGACACTCACATTCAAAGCGTTTTTTTTATAGTAGGTAAAAATGCAAGATTAGCAAACTCTGGAGTGTTGAAAGAACACTCTGCTTGGATTGGGCAGTCTCAGTATCACAGTTTTACACTACCAAGTGCAAACAGAGGAGTTGGAACAACAGAGCCCTGCTACTGAGGCAGACAATGCCATCTGTTAGTGGGAGCACAAAAGCTACTGGTAGCTACAAGGTCTTCTGTGAACCCATACTTGCTCCGAGCCCTGAGTAAAAGGGAAGCAGGTCTCAGGCGTCAGGCGGTCCAAGGCTGCTGGGGTGGGGATGACATAGTCGCTGCACTCCACATTGCCCAGACAATGTGTTAGAAGGAAATACAGCTGATCAGCTCATCACCCACCCCAAGGCGCCACTCTCATCTGGAGTATCCACTAACAGGGCACGGACGTGGGGGGTACAGAGCGTTGGCATCCCAAGGTGGAGTGCTTATCTTTAGAGAAGTGAAGCGTGGAGTCTGAGGAGGGTTCAGCTGCTGGATTCAGAGTCCCAATGCAGCATTTGTACAGCAAAAGTCTTTGATGACCCCGAGACTTTTAGGAACAGGGGGCAAGCCAACAAGCCCTCGGAGAACACTTGCAGCACAACAGAAGGGAAGCAGGCAGCAGCCCAGCACGTGAAAGCCGATCGCAGAGTGGCAGTCCTTCCTGCAGTACACCACTCACCAAGCAGAAGGCCAACACTGCAAAGCAGTTAGCAAAGTGGTGGTCCCTCCTGGCAGCACAGCAGTCCTTCTGGCAATGTGCAGATGTACAGCCAGCAATGTCTGGTTACAAGTAACATGCAGTGTACGATTTTAGGGGGTCAGAGCCCCAGTATTTATACCCAAAAGTGCCTTTGATGTAGGGGTGACTTCAAAGGAGTTCTCTGAATTGCACAAGGATCCCTTTCAACCTAGTACTGTCTGTCAGGCTATTGGTGGGGGGTTATCAGTACCTTGTATGTGGGTAGGACACTACCTATCCTAATGAAGTGTGAGCCCCTGCCACCCCTCCCAGACCAGGAAGATCCATCAGAATGCAGATGAATGCAGATTGAGTTGAGTGACTATCTAGAGGGAATGCACAAATGTAGCTATCACCCAGCCCAACCCAGACGTGTATGGAGACAGGCTGTCAGGCACCCAGAGCAATACGTACAGAGAAATGGCCACTTTCTAAAACAGTGAGGTTAAACCTAACTGCACCAGCAGGAAGAATTTATCATTACCATTCCTTAAAGATACAAAACATGAAAAAGCCACTCTGAAATATACAGCAGACACCGTCGATGTAAGTACAGCTTACTTTATTCTGCTGGTACCGATATCCATTGCCCAGAATGACCGTTATTGCCGGGCGCCTGCAATAGAATCTCACCAACGTTCTAACGGTGAAATGGGAGAGGGCAATGGGCTGGGGGAGGACGGGACGGACCATTTAGGAAAGGAATAACTTACAACACATCTCCCTTCTATATAATATTTGAAAAACACCAACATATAATGTGATGGATACAACAATTATGTCATACTGTAGTCTCTATGCCATATTGGCTTCTTGCATTGGTTTCTTAAACACCTTCCCTCGGAACTGGAAGAACACCAACATATAATGTAATAGATACAACAATTATGTCATACTGTAGTCTCTGTGCCATATTGGCTTCTTGCATTGGTTTCTTAAACACCATCCCTCAGAACTGGAAATAAATGGTTCATTGACTCGTTGGGCTTGCTTTCCAACAGGGTCACACAAATCGGTGCTATTATCTCTTGCTATTCTGTCCTGACTCCAAATTTGCCCATCCTCAAGACAAACCACATTTTTGAACACTTTAGTAATTCTTTTCCTTTCAGAAAACTTGGAGCTACTTGAAGGTGTGTGCCTGGGTAGTTTCACCCTTACCCATTCACCTTCTTTCCAGCTCGTCTTCTTCTCTGATACTTTGGTGTTGTACCTATCAATGTAGCGCCCTTGATGGCGCTCTATTCTTTCCATTATCTCATCTCTATTGACTGCCCCAACGTCATTTCCCACCAGCCATAGAGGACTTAATCTGGTGCCAGGTTCCCTTCCCTTAAGGGCCTTAAAAGGTGTAACTTTTGTTATTGAATGGGGTGTTATTAAATATGACCAAATCATGTTGTCTAATTCGGTCTTAATGTCAATACTTTTTATGGTGTTTAATTGAATACAATCCTTGATCATTCTGTTCACCCGTTCCACAAGGCCATTTGCCCTAGGACAATACAATGCTGAATATTGATGTTTCACAGAAAAGGTGTGCAAAAACTCTTTCATCAACACAGAAGTAAATTGGACACCATTGTCCGTTATCAATACCTTGGGTACTCCCTCCCTCCTGAATACCTCTTGGAGGAACTTGATAACTGTGCTGGTAACTACACTCTCGACAATTTTGATTTCAACCCATTTAGAGTGATAACCTACTAACGTTAGGATGAATTTACCATTCAACCCCTTGACATCAATGGGCCCAATGATATCCAATGCCAATTTATTCCAAGGTGCGTCTGGAACTTCCACAGCTGAAATCTTCCCCTTTTGTACATGTTTACTTTTATCACTATAAGCACAACTTATACATTGTCTTATATTCCTTTCCACCATGGAATCCATGCCTGGCCACCAGTAGTGTAATCTGATCTTGTTCTTTGTTAAACTACAACCTAAATGTCCTTCATGAGCTAACAATACAATTTTCTCCCGTAAATTTTCTGGAGGTACAAGTTTACTCCCTCTATACACATTATCATCCTGTATAAAGAGCTCATCTCTCACATCCCAGTATCCTCTTATACTGCTATCTAATTCTGAGCATCCACTGGGCCACCCTTTAGTTACAAAATCCTTCACACTCCTTAATGCAGGATCACTGCTAACACTCACCTTCCACTCATCTTCCTGAATGCCGTACATTACCCTTGCCACCACAAATTCATCCACCCCATAAAGATCTTCTCCAGTGGCGTGTAGCGGTAATCTAGATAAAAAGTCCGCTGCATGATTGCTAGGTCCTGGAATGTAAACAATTCTGAAGTTATACCCTTCCAACCCTAGAAACCATCTTGAAATTCTAGGCGTGGTCCTTTCAATATTTTTGACAGAAAAAACATTCACCAGGGGTTTGTGGTCTGTTTTTATGACAAATGGAATACCCCATAAGAACACCCTGAAATGCTTAACAGCCCAAAAGCATGCCAACGCCTCCCTTTCTACTACAGAGTAACGTGCTTCCGCCTCGGACAATGACCTGGATGCGAAAGCCACAATTCTTTCTACCCCATTGACCACCTGGCTCAAAGTTGCCCCTAACCCTTTGGTACTGGCATCTGTAGTGAGTATTGTGGGTTTACATGTGTCAAAATGTCCTAGGAAAGGTGCATTACTGATACATTCTTTAAGGTCATGGAATGCTTTTCCACAATCCTCATCCCATGCAAATCTAACATTTTTTTTTAACAATAATCTTAAAGGGTGCGTAATGTCCGCAAATTTTTTTACAAACTTGGAATAATATTCCGACAACCCAAGAAAGGATTTTACTTCATCTTTTGTAGTAGGTGTAGGTGCTGACTTGATCGCATTGATCAAGTTGATTTTGGGTTTTATTCCCTCACGCGATATTACATGCCCTAAATATGTCACTGATTTTACACCCATCTGACATTTTTCTTTTCTCAACGTCAGGCCCGCCACCTTTAACCTACTTAACACTTTCCTGAAGTTCTCATTGTGTTCCTTCTCATCTTCTCCAAAAATTAATAAGTCATCTTGGAAGCACAACACACAGTCTATACCATTAAGAATACCTTGCATCGCTCTCTGGAATACTGCGGCCGCAGAAGCCAGACCAAAAGGCATCTTGCGAAACCTGAACGCCCCAAGAGGCGTAATAAACGATGTTAAAGGTTTACTATCAGGGTGCAACTCGATCTGGTGGTATGCTGATGACAAATCAATTACTGAGAAGAACTCAGCCTCACCTATTTGACTTAACATCTCGTTGATGTTGGGTAAGGGATGTCTGTCAATCCATATATTGTTATTCAACTCCCTCAAATCAATGCATAATCTTATTGCTTTGTTGTCAGCCTTGGAAGTAATAACAATGGGAGCAACCCACTCCGCACTTTCAATAGGTTCAATGACATTCTGTCTGACTAACTTCTCTAATTCTTGTTTGAGGGGTTCCTTCAGCAAAATAGGCACATTCCTACATTTATATGCCACAGGTTTAGCGTTATCCTTTAGAATTATTTTGTGTTGATACTCCTTCAAACATCCTAATCTCTCTGTGAATACTTTAATTAATTCAGTGCCACAAACAGATCTGTCTACGAGAAGAACGGGAATTGCTGCACTGGGGTCGAGTTTGATTCCAAGATCTTTTTGGTGTGCCCACCCTAAAAGGTTCGAACCCTTCTTGGCTACATACACCTTACCTACTGTGCTACGTCCCTTGAACATGATCCTCATAACAGCCATTCCCACTAACGGTATAGGATCTTTGTTGTATCCCACAGGAACCACATCTGGTTCAATGAGCGACACAACTTTCTCATCAAACCTAGATAGAAATGTTTCACTATTAATGAATGTAAAAGGGGAGCATGAATCTGCATAGACCTCCACTTTTTGTCCCTCTAGTTCTATTTCACATTTGGGTAGGTCCACACTATTCACACTCATATTTCCTTCTACTTTGACCTGTAATACAAATCTACTATTACCCTCTTCTTGCTGATCAATAGTATTTACATTTTTCTCTGTCATGTCTTTGCACATACGCGCAAAATGTCCCTTGCGGTTACATTTTCTGCACAATGCCGTTCTAGCCCAACACCCCATGCTATTTGCTAAATGTCCAGTGCTGCCGCGCCTAAAGCATCTCAACTTGTTATCCATTGTCAATGTTTTCCTCTGATGCTCATTAAAATTTTCATACTTCTTCTTACTGTTTACAGCACACACATGTTTCAGTTCCTCACTTATTCTATTTACATCCTTGTCACTAGAGACAGACATCTCTTTTATACATACTGCCGTGTGCTCTATGCTCTTAGCAATTTCTATGGCTTTCCTTAAATCCGGATTCCCAACTAACAATTTTTCCTGTATCTTCTTATTGTTAGTACATCTCACTAACTGGTCCCTTATGAGTGAATCAGTCAACTCATTAAACTCGCATGTATTGGCCAATCCTCTCACAATAGCAATGTAATTGCTCACACTTTCGTTTTTCCTTTGGATTCTTCCATAGAACTTATGTCTTTCAAGAACTACATTAATTTCATCCGCAAACTGTAATTCCAACTTCCTTAAGGTGACATTATACACATCTCTTTCCTCCATTTCCTCATCATCTTCCTCAATATCCGGCAGACTATCAAATACTTTCCTTCCCTCTGCTCCTAGGTTATGAAGCAAAATATGCTGTCTACGTAGTGCTGAGAACCCACTTGCGCCAATAGCTATTAGATAAGTCTCAAAACCTTTTTTCCAATTTTTCCATGTCATACTGGGTTCCCCAGCTTCCGAAAGGAATGGAGGCGGTTGGCTCATACTTGCCGCTGCCATGTTACTCACTACACTTTCCTTAAGTGCTTACTGGAATCTAAAAATACTCTTGGCAATGGTTCTTTCTTTTTTTTTTCTCTTTTTCCCACTTGAACTGTTATGTGATCTCCTTTATTCCCACTTTTCCTGTCACCACACAGCTTCCAAAAGCTCTTCACAGAGATTTTCGCGTCACTTCACCTCATTTGAAATATAAAATATTCACGAAATTCACTGCTTACTCCCTATGAAGACTGTACTTGCCCCCTAGTTTAACTTACAGGATCCAGTCATCTGACACGGAAACTGTGCTAACCAGTCACACGTGGGGTTTACTTTCGCGCGTCACTCCCCAGGTTCTAGGTGCAAGAATGCTGTTCTTCCCCCTTAATTCAATATTTCCACTGCTGCAGCCACATACGTTATTCTCCAAGACGTGATACCCACCCGAATAGCAGAGCAGGTAACTTCAACTGCTACCACTTCAAACCCGGAGTAAATCAGTGAAGTGTTTCCTCTCAAAACGCCGGCCGAGATACTGACGCAGATTACGGATCTAGAGTTGCTGGAACACTATTCTCACATCTTACTCATGACCCGGATGACTTCTCCACTGCGCTTCTCCCCAGGGCTGCACATGCGTGTACTCGATCCTATCTTCACTGTAGCAACGCCCCTCACAACGCTGCTCCCTCAGATTACTCACGACCCGGATGTTTTCTCCAACACGCTCCTCCCCTGGGTTGTACTAGCGTGTACTGGTTCTTCGATGAAGCGGCGCCCCTCACATTTCACCGCAACCGAAGATACGGAAGATCTCCCTCCTCCTGCACTTCTTGTTCCGATTTTCCTTAAACCTCAAGCAGTGCAGATCCGTATCCTCTCTGGGCCACACACGAAGGGGATATCGATAGTTGCCCTTCCCGCAACACTCGTCGCCAGTGAAATATACAGCAGACACCGTCGATGTAAGTACAGCTTACTTTATTCTGCTGGTACCGATATCCATTGCCCAGAATGACCGTTATTGCCGGGCGCCTGCAATAGAATCTCACCAACGTTCTAACGGTGAAATGGGAGAGGGCAATGGGCTGGGGGAGGACGGGAAGGACCATTTAGGAAAGGAATAACTTACAACACACTCCTCTCTGATCAGGAATTACCCCTTAATAAGGCAAAAGGGAATTCCCAATGCTAACCTAGGAGAGGGGCAGGCCTTACAGTAGTGAAAACCAAATAGGCTGTTTCTCACTACCAAGACATGCAACCACAAGAATACATGTCCCACCTTTTACTTACATAGCACCCTGCCCTTTGGGCTACCTAGGGCCTACCTTAGGGGTGACTTATATCTAATAAAAGGGGAGTTTAAGGCTGGGCAAGTACTTTTAAATGCCAAGTCGAAGTAGCAGTACACTTCACACACAGGCATGGCAATGGCAGACCTAGGACAGGTTTGAAAGGCTACTTCTGTGGGTGGCAAATTCAGTGCTGCAGCCCGCTAGTATCATTACAAGTAAGTTACATATGTCAATCAGGTATAAACCAATTACACACATGTTTAGGGAAGAAGCACATGCACTTTAGCACTGATTACCAACAAAAGGATACAGCAAAACGTGGAGGTAAAACGCAAAAAGATTGGGGGAAGACCACCCTAAGGATGCCAGGTCTAACAGAGAACCACCCCAAACTTGTTCTGAAAGAGCAGACAGTGGATTCACATCTTTTGTCTGCTTTGAATGTATAAAGGTGCGGCCCATTTACCCATTAATTCCAATTCCAAGTTCTTTATGTCTAAGGAGGGTGTTTAATGAGGGATGTGCTCCCCAGAGTACTCAGGGAACTGCTGTACAACAAGAGCTGGTGTCTGGTTGACACCTAGCTTCCCAGAGGTTAGAGAACATACCCTGAGTCTATACCAAGTTGCAAGAGATGGTCGCTATCTGAAGCCCCTAGAAAACATCAACATGACCCTCTGTACACTGGATCTGCAGTAGCAGGGGCTACAGAGAGTGATCTGTGCTTCCCGGTGCCTGCAGGCTCTAGACTCTCCTATGATTTTTAGAAGGAATCTTGAAAACATGGTATCATGCTTCCAGTTATCGACTGTCGCTCTGCGCAAGTTAATTGACCAGGCATTACCTGTGCCACAATACAAAAAGTATTTTAATGCAGCGTAGCCTAAGTAATCAACTGTGGTGTGACTGGAACTGTCAACTCCCACCCATCCAGAGTGGCCCATCAATTTAATTTGGTCACCTACTGCAAATAATCTGGCCTGCTCATAGCAGCAAGCATTCAGTTCTGCACAGCCCAGGTAGGCTGCATCATGCACAGTGCACCTACCAAGATCCAGCACCCTTCTGAGACGCCTTCAAAAAGCAGGGCTGCCGCCGAGATGACTGTTAAGAAGGCCTGACTAGGAAGTGTCTTGCGCTCAGCCCAGAAGCAGAGGAGTGGACTAGCCATCAGAATCAGGGTAGCTACAGACATTCAACCTAATCTATAGACTTGCATAAGTATTGGTGAGAACCTGGACAAAGACCAATTGACTTTGCACTAGCTTAGGAGTGTTGGGGCAAAATGCACCTGGGGCGAGTCTTGCTAATTAGGCCCAAAAGGGGTGGAATCCACAAGAGCTGGGAGTCATGTCCATAGAGAGGAGAGGCACCATTGGACATTAGTATCAGGACACTAAGTTGCATTATGTATACTTCTGTGCGTGGTTCAATAAAGTACTTTTCTTTTTGAAAGTCAGGTACCAGATTGGACAATCTTTTATAAAAATGGAAGTGTGTTTGTTGAGTGCTGAGCTTGAGCACCACCACACTACTTCCATGAAAAGTATTTGTCTGCTTGCCATTGCTCCCCCTGATAGTCAAGTATTGAAATTGATTGCTCTTGGCCAAGGTTAGAGAGCAATAGCAGGACAGACCATGGGACATCAGAGGCAAATAGTCTTAACCTCCAAGTAGCCCTTGCTTGAAAAAGGGGTGAGACAATTCCGAAGGAGGAATCAATTTATCCATGGCTAGTTTATGAAGACAGGAGCTCAGTAGTTTCAGGGCCACTGAAGTAACTTTCTCAACCACCTCCTGCACCCTCTGCAAGTTCTCTCGCCACCATAATAATTGATTTCAAGCAAGAAGAAAATGGCCACAGGCATAGTCTGACTCAAGTCCTGAATGATTAGATAGTAAAATGAAAACACACACCTCAATACTTATAACAGGATAGCTCAGCCTCAGAACTTGATTTGGCAGTGGTGTGAACTATGGGATTGCTTGCTCCACTTTTTCCCTCAAAATGAAAATGAATATGTTGGTGTGTTTTGGCCATTGATTGTAATGATTCATCATAATGAAGCTTGACCATAAAAGCGTATTTAGCCCATGGTGGACTATACTCTGTTCTGCTAGGGCAGAAGAGGGATGTACTCCACTGCCCTGGAGGGCTACAGCCCGCAAAGTTTAGAGATCTCCCCCTGTCGGGCAGAGATCTTCATGTGTTCAGAGGAGCTATTTTCATGGTAGCTCCTCTAAAGGCACTGAAGATTTGTAGTGAGGATGTCACGTTCACTGCACCCGAATGGCAATGTTTTTTGTTAAAAATGCCCCTGGAATGCTTGGAGTTTTCACCTGTGAGGGGGGCAATTATTTGAGTCACTGTTTGGGAACGTCAGAAACATGTCAATCATACACAGCAATGAAAGACTCCGAAAATTATACAATTACACAATTAAAAACTAGTAATAGGAGTACCACTTATATGGACTTCTAGCATGAAAGGAAGACGCTACAAAAGCCATTCTGTTTATTGATATCACAGTTTGTGGTGTTGATTAGTGCTTTTGGTCATGTGGCTAATTTTGTTCTGAGAGTTCAAAAAATGTAAATTTTCCTAGCCTGGGTGTTAGAAAGGCTAGATTTTATTAAAGACACGTAGGCAAGTATAATGCAGTCTTTTCTTGTTTAATTTTAACAGCAGACAAGTAAGAACTACATTATCCAGAAAAAACAAGATCAGAACTACCAGATAACATCACAATGGGAACAGCCAATAGGACGTTGAGTAACCAAATAACTAACTTGACTGAGAACAGAAATTCCTCTCTTCTTGTAGTAAGTCAGTTAATGAGGTATAGAATTCAACAGAAGAATAGCACACAATGCAAGTAACATGGTAAACAAGGCTATGACGCAGTCCAAAAGAAGGTGAGGAGCATGAAGGAGATCAAGGTAGAACAATTCATGGAGAGAATTAGCATCTAGATTTTGAGAAAATAGCTCAGTGAGATTAGGAGGAAGCCACGCTGGAGGAAGGTGTTGGTATGGCAGAAAAAAGAAACCAGGGAGGGTTAATAAAAACAGTGGAGGTATAATACTTGCCTCTGTGTTTTTGATAAAAATCTAGCCTTTATAACAGCAAGGATAGGAAAATCAAAATGTTATTATAAGACCAGAGGCTCATATTATGCATGTTCAAAGCATTGCAATAACAGAATCAGAGACATGTGGAATTGATTTACAATAAAAGTTTCTAAAGTTCAGAAAGCTTGAGAGGCCATGGCTCCACTAGCTGAATGAGCACTAAAAGAATAAAGGTTAATTCCAGCTAAGGAGACGATCCATTTGACCTAACGAGCTAAAGCGGTAGAGGAAACGGGTTTATCGAGTTTTTAGTAACGAGATGGCAACTGATTAGAAGAAAGAGGTCTCAAATCTGCAGTGCAAGTAACATACATTTTTAGACAATGACCAACACATACTTTAGGTTGAGAAGGAAAAAAAGGATAATGAATTGTAATGGAAAGAAGACACATCTAATGCTCTCACATCTGAAACACATTTTAATTAAATTAAGCATAATAACATTGTTAATTTTGCAGACAGTTGCTTGAGAGAAAGCGATGCATTGTCATGTCATGCAATAAAAAATTGAAACACAAACTTTACACCCCACATAGGACATTTTACCTTTAAGTTGTGAAGGCTGGGAAAGGAAGACGGCCCTATACGCAGACGACATACTCATCTTTTCATCAAACATTGTAGATACGTTCCCAGCTGTTCTATATCAAGCAGAGGAGTTTGGTAAGATCTCGGGGTATGAGGACAAATGCAGGGAAAATGGAGGTAATGACTTGGAATTTAGAAGCAACTCAGTATCAAACCTCAAAAGTGATGAGATATCTGGGGGTGAAAATAGTGCATGAGATCGATAGAATCGCCAGAGTTAACATGTTTAACGTCACAAATTAGTGCCTGCGGCTTATGAATGGCTGGGCCCATTCCCCCTTGTCGATTTGTGGGAGGGTAAACTTGATTAAAATGATAATCTTACCAAAAATCACTTTCATCTTTAATACTATCCCTCTTCATATCGAAAAGTCCCTCATCGATAAACTCCAGCAGGCCATAAATTCCTTTATCTGGGCCAATAAGGAGATTAGAATCGCTTGGAAGAAACTAAGACGGAGGAGGGAGAAGGGGGGGTCATCCCTTCCAGACCTACAGTATTACGCTTGGGCATTCCAGTTAACTCACTTTAGAATGCTGTTAAAATCTCTGTATTACTCTGGCATAGGCTCAATGTTTTCAGCTATGCTGAAGGGGGCTAAATTGGGCAAAGACGGCTTTATGTTTAAATACGGAGACCCCAAGTTCTTCAAAAAGGTAAGACTAAAGTGTTACAGGCAGCAGCTAGACCTTGGGCCAGTATCAGAAAGTCGATGGGACTTAGTTACTATTCTAATCTCGCCCCTCTAAGGGACTCTCCCGATACACCAGATTGTTTGAAAGACAAGCTAGCACAACCAATGAGGAAAGCGGGGCTTAGTGTCTGGAGATATCTCGCCCAAGAGGGCATAATCTATTCTTGGTCATCACTACAGGTCACTCTGAAAGGAGAACTCTCCAGATTCAAATATATCCAGGTGAAGAGTTGGGTCCAGAGGATATTGAAGGGTCCATTAGGTGGGGGCAACTCATTGGAAGAACACTTGATGGAAAAACCACCACAGAAAAAGAAGTCTCCAGGTGGTATTGGGAGATCACAGAAATAATAGATGGAGATTTCAGACTTCCAGAAGAACCATGGGGTGCTTGCATACCGGGAGTCGCCTGGGAAGATCTGTGGCAAGTATCAATGAACACATTGATCATAACGGTTAAGCCTGCCTGGCTAAGGAGGAACCATTTTTTTCTATCCAAAGGGCTTACCAAACTCCTCAAAAGTTGTCGAAAATATCAACTGCCCCCCAGTGAGATCTGGGGAGCAGAGAACATTTTTCTCGCATTCCAGGCGTCTAAATGAGACAGCCACCAAAGGACTTCTCTGGATTCTTGAACGAATGAAACTGGATCTGAATAGGCGAGACCTATGCAAAGGTGTCGGATTTTTAGTGTTTGAAGGGCCCAATAGTTAAGAGGGCCCAGAAAAATATTCTGAATTGAGGAAGCTAGCAGATCTACTAACCAGGCTTGAGACCTGAGAGAAAAATTAGAACGAGTTAATAAATGATGGATCTCCTTTTCTAAGAGAGTGACTATGTGTTGAGGAAGCTGAAGAATAGAGTGAGAAGTGTGTAACAGGAAACCCAGAAACTCCCACTGTTGTGCAGGATCTAGAGCAGACTTCTGGGTATTGATAAGAAAATCTAAATCAAGAAGAAGATCTTGGCAAAGATGCAAATGAAAAAGAAGAAGCTTGTCTTGGTTCATGATAAGAAAGTCATTGAGGTAAACAATTAGACTAACTCCTTATGCTGGGAGAAAGGCCACAATCGGTTTAAGAATCTTGGTGAAACATCAAGGAGCTGAAGACAGACCAAAAGGAAGATACTTGTAATGATAAAAAGAATCCCCCCATTGAAACTGGAGATATTTTCTGTGAGAGGGACAAAGTGGAACAGTGAGGTAAGCATTTTGAAGGTATCGTCTAACCAACCAATAGTTTTGAAGGCGAATATCTCTGAGATGGAGAACAGTCTCCATTTTGAAATGATGATACACTCTGAAGTTGTTTAAGGTTTTGAGATTTAGAACATGTTGCAACTTTTTGTTCTTTTTCTGAGCCAGAAACATGGTGCTGAGAAAACCTGAAGGTTTGAAAAGGATTGGTTCTATAGCATGTTTGGAAAGAAGAGACTGAATTTCATTGTAGATGAGGAGATTTTGATCCTGAACAAAAAAGTAGACAATGAGGGAGATGAAATTGAACTGGAGTTTGGTAAAACTCTACGAGATACCCCTGAACTGACTGAATTACCAAGGGATCTGTAAAGAGAGAAAAACATAAATTTGGAAAAAGAGCCAATCTGCCTCCAATGGGAGGAAGGCCAGAATTGGAAACTCTTCCCGGACTATTCCCCTCCTTTGCATCTATATCCTATGAAGCACTAACCTCTAGATCAATGGGGATAGAATTGTGTTTTGTATCCGGATAGGTATCAACTTGCGATTCCTGGTCGAAGGAGCCTCTGTTGGCCTATTGACCCTTTGGAATCACAGCCGTTAATGCAACTCCTACCTTTGCCAGCCCTGGAAAAAAACAGAGAGGATAAAAAATGTATTTAGGGAAATTTTAGCTTTTTCCATAGTAGCAAAAGTAGAGACATATCTCCCCAATTCCTTGATAAATGAGTCACCGAGCAATAGTCCCTTGGCCAAGGGACCTTCCTCCTTATAAGCAAGAGAGCTAAGTTTGTTGTCAATTTTGAACAATAAACTTTTTCCTCTCTCTTGAGAAATATGAGCATTTGCATTACCCAGAATACAAATAGCCTGTTAGTCCCAATTAGAGAGAGTCTCAGGATCAGTCAAAGTGCCTTCCATCTTGGCTTCCTCAACCAGATCCAAAATTCTGGTTAGAGGACCCACCAAATCCAACATCCTGTGCTGACAAGAGGACCAAGCTCTGTCCACACCTTTTTTGGGATCTTTACCAAATTTTGTGAAGAACATCAACATATGTGGGTCAATTATAGGGGTGGCTGTGACGTTTCTAAGTAGGGAAGGATGGAAGCACTTAGATTTTAATTTGTTCCTAGTAGATTTATCTAAAGGGTTGGAAAGTAAGAGGAGATGTAATCTGCAACATGATCTGTAGGGTACCATTTAGTAGTGTTGGGGGGGTGGATATAAGAGGGGTTAAACATTGGCTCACCAAGGTGATCAACAAGTTCTATATGCACTGGGTGAGACTCACCACCGTCATCAGGAGAAATGTTCTGCATTTCCTCCGGAGGCCCATCATTAATAGGATCAGCCGATCCATCGATATCACCTGTGTCACCCAACACATTGTCATCATCATCATCAGTGTCTCGTAATTGGGATATGTATCAAGGGAAGAATGGGGTACCCGACATAGAAACCAGTAGCAGCCGGTGTCAGAGGAGAGGGGAGAGGCAGGTGGAGGCATGAAGACGATGAACAACGGAAAAAAGGATATAAAAAAAGAACTTACCTGCTGACTGCAGCCCGCCACATCGCCATCTTCTGCTCCTCTTGTGGCTCCACTACAGGCAGAGACTCCCCTGCAGCCAATCCTGAAGCTGCTCTCACGCATGAGAGCAGCTTCAGGATTGACCTGAGCGCCGATGATTTGTGCTCCCAGGGAGACTGGGAGCCTTTGCTTTACTGTCTCCAACCCAGCAACGCAGCTGGGTTGGGGAGAACATCAATGCGCATGACGGTTTGGTGGGCCAAACCATCATGCACATTGATAACAGTGCATACCACTCCCCGTGGGTGCCTGTTATACCCCTGGCCCCGTCCCCATGACTCCTGTAAACAAAATAAAACGATAATAAACATAAAGTTATCATACTTTTATTATTATTTACACAGCGGGCAAGGGGTGACGCTCCTCCGTTATAGTGGAGGAGCCGTGCCTGATAGAAACCTCTGGGTGGGAGGACCAAATTTCACTGCAACGCCTTTCGCAAATCCAACCAAGGTGGCTGCATGTTTCTTGCCCTTCAAAGGGCGTTCATTGGAGGAAGAAAACATTTTGGAAATGGAGGCTTTGAGATTTTTTGAAACATCCAGCATGGATACTAAAACTGTCTGCTGAACAGAATCCTTAATAAATTATCCTTAAAAAGTTGTGTATCCTCCTCTTCAGACATTTACTGTTTAGAAAATAAATGTCAGAGAAAAACTAAATAAACAATCAACTTATGAAGAAACAAAATGGAAGGCAAGGGTTAATATTGTGAGAACAAACAGTAATGTTCCTTTAAATTTCCTTTAAGGGAAGAGGAGATGAGAGAAAAAAAGGGTGAAACTCAAGGAAAGGGGAGTTAACCAAAGAGACTCCCACCGTAGACCAACTGAGGCAAGGAGAGGAGAAAACAACCGCCGCATGACATGGCGGGGCAAAGTAATGATGCTCCGCATCGGAAACAAAGACTGAAGAAGCAGTGAAGAGTGGAGTAGGAGTGACTGAAAATGGGACAGTAGAGGGCCCAAAGGGGAGATAGCTTAAGAGCAGACTCATCCCGTAACAGCAGACTGGAAAACCGTTATAATGAAGCATGTGACAAGAGCGTGTGAGGATGATGAAAGTGAATCTACCAGAAAGATGTCAGGTTAAAATTTTGCCAATAATAAATATACACAATCATATTAAAAATTGAATAAAAACACTAAAAGGAATTTATAAGTACTGCGAGCAGCAAGAAAAGAGGAACTGCTGTTCTCAGTCAAGTTAGTTATTTGGTTACCCGACATCCTATTGACTGTTCCCATTGTGATGTTATCCAGTAGTTCTGATGTTGTTTTTTCTGGTAAATATAGTTCTTGGCTGTCTACTGTTAAAATAAAGCAAGAGAAGAATGCATAATATGAGCCTCCTGTCTTGCAATAAAATTTGGGTACAGTAGTCTTTCAGCAATGTCACATGGCCTTCCATTAGAAGGAAAGGAAGAGTGTAAATCCCAAACCATGAAATAGAAATTAATATTTCCACAAATTATGTTTCTAAATGCCCCAAAATGGTGGCATGTTGACTCAGCAGGCAGCCACAGACGTATGCAGCAAGAAATCCATGTGCAATCAATAAATTAAAACCTGCTTCATTTCGACTTCAAGTCTCACTCAGTGCGAGTCAGACTCACACATTGGGAGTCCAGGTTAAGCTCCTACTTACAGTATGCTATATGTCACAATTAGGCAAAAAACAAGCTCTGCTATGTGTAGAGCAGCTCGTTAGAGCTATACAAAACAGTGACTGCTTCTATACATCTCACAATGACATTCAGACATGGGATCATATATATCATTATTTCAGAACAAGAAAGTAGAAGATTTGGGGGGAAAAAATCAGTTGAATGTATTTCTTGCATTGACTTCTATTGAGGCAGAGTCAATTTCAGAAGGCACACAACTAAAATAATGCCACTTTTTGCTTAATAAATTGTCAGTCTCCAGTCTGAATCGGGTCTATTAGCATGTATGATGTGATGATAGTAACAAAGCCCATCCCAGCAGATCTCTCCACTTCTTTTTCTCTTCTTTCAACAATGATGACTCCAGAAAAAAACATTAAAAATGTCAGGTTTGACAATCCAGGACAGTAACCAGCTAAACAGACTATGAACATAAGAAATATCATAAAGGGAACTGCAAAGCTGCACAAAGCTGCCAGCTTACTGAAATCCCAAATCTGCACATCGATATCTAACACCTTATCATCCACCATACTCCTAAGCCCTGAGTTCCATACTACAATAACTGCACCTCCGTGGTCATAATGCATATACATGCCAATAGACCTGATTGAGGTGGGAGACTTCCAACTTGTGAAGTCAAAAATTGCTTTATTTGTGTCTCTCTCGCTAAAAAGTGCTTCTGCTTCAAAGTAAACCAATGGGGAAAATACATTCCCCCAATTTTTTCCCCCAAAACTTCACACTTCCCAGTTTGACAACGTTGCCATGGAAACACTTACTTACAACACAGGATCACAGAACTAAGACAACAATCTTCCAACCACACACCTACATGGTGTATCTGGCTGCCCATGTAGGCAAGTGCTTCAGTACCCCACCTACATATGGATAACAAATGCTATATATACGATGTAGTACAATACAATACACACCCACCACAGGGTAGACCTTCTACAGATACTTTGACAAGAGGATTTGTTTTGGACACAATTGTCAGAATGCTACTCCGGGACTTTTGTAAACGAATCTACTTCATTTTAGATGTAGTTTGATTTTATAAATTTACTGATGATCCGTACCTTGTTGTCAGTGATGTCAAAGTATGAGACATCACAAATTTTGATTTAAAATATTGTGCAAATTAGCTTACACTCATAAAAAATTTCAAAACTTGTGAGCACTGCTTATTTTTAGTAAACAGTAGTTAATTTTGTGAATTAACCATAGTGTAAAACAGTGAGTGGTTTTTAGGGTTCACACGTCTTGAAAACTTCCGAAGTCGAGACTGATCCACAACCAGGGTGACGGTGCTGAGTCTTCAGTTATCACTGGAGCTGGGGCCTCCGGGTGTTGCGCCGACCGGTCCTCAGGAGCGGGTTGATGATTGAGGGGTCCACCTCTTGATCTAACCAAGCCTGATTGCCGTAACGGCACAGGTCAGCGGAAGGATCAAGCGAGGGAAGGAAAGGAAGGGAACACCAGGGAGGGAGATCTGTAAAGAGAAAGAACAGAACACACACCAATAAGGACCACCTCAAACATATGCAAGAATCAACACTTGTTTTCTGGACCTGTTATCTCCCCTAGCCCCTATACCTGTAAAGGAAAATAACATCCATTCTTATCATGGCGATGGTGAATTAAAGTTGAGGGTTGGTTGAGAGGTGGGCGGACTTTGCTTGTGGTGGGTTTTTTTTTCTGTAGCAATGACAAATAAACAATGGTCAACCCCCACAACAGGATCCTACTCTGGATAATGAGGCCCTACAGCATGAACCATCACATACCCTCCATTTGACTCCATCGTGCCTCACAGGGGTAGAGCGTAGCCCTCTACCACTCGTGATAACCCCTGTTAAGATAGAGTCATAGAATACACCATTTAGACAATACGACACGGTATTGCATCAATCACTGTATGCCCCCTCAAGCATTCACCACACTCTCCCCTTCGTGAGCTGTCGACACTGGTAGCGTAAAGTTATGTATATCATTTCATGCAAACAAGGTATGGCCCTGCGCAAATGAGCTTCCTTGTTCTGTGCTCTCCGGTCTCACTGGACCGTGCAATATTCCTATGGTCTTTTTCAGGCTATGCGACCCCACCCCGCCGGCCGAACACATCCAAAGCGAGAGCCTCGCTCTCCCCGCCTGCCGACAAATGCAGGCCGATTAAATCCACAAAGGTTCTTTCGCCAGCCTCTGTAGGAGCACCCGCTCAGACACGGAGGTTCCAAAGACTGTTGGTGCAAGCACCCTTACCGTACTCAAGGTAACGGACCTGGAACAAGGATCGGATGAAGAAGACGTCTCCACGAACGAATTTCCGACATCGGGAGGCCGGGGACTTCCTGCTTTATGCGTCTGGGGCGCGTAGTCTCGCGCGACGTGCTAAGCCCCATGGGAGATGTAGTTCGGGCGGCGCGGTGAGTGAACAACGTTGTTTCGCTGCCGGCGCTCGCCAGGGGGGTCCTGACAGTACATCCCTCCCGCACCGAGAGCGCACCTAAGGGCCGGGCTTCGATGGATGTGAGCGATGAAAGGCCGCCACCAACCGTGGAGCATGAATGCCCAAGGCCGGTTCCCAGGAGTTTTCCTCCGGACCGTAACCCTTCCATGCCACCAAATACCACACCTTCCCGCGGCGTAATTTCGAGTCCAATACCCTCAGGACTTCGTATTCCAGTTCGCTCTCCACCAGAACAGGCTGAGGCGGCCTCCGGAGTACTGCAGTAGATGGCTTCAAGAGGGAAACGTGGAACACTGGATGGATGCGCATGTGCGCCGGCAGTCTTAGTTTCACTGCCACCGGGCTGATTCTTTTCACGATCCTGTACGGCCCAATGTATTTGGGGTTAAACACACTACGTCTTTGGAAGTGGATGTTTCTAGTGGACAACCAAACAGTATCCCCGGTACAATACAAGGGCCCTTGCCGACGGTGTTTGTCAGCTGCTGCCTTGTAGCGCTCTTTCACTGCTCGGAGATGTACCTGTGCCTGAGTTAAAGTCTCCCGTATATGTGCCACCCGTGCGGACACTTCCGGCAGGGCGTGCTTCATCACCGGAGTAACAAAAGGGAGAAACCGCGGATGGTGGCCATAGTTACAATAGAAGGGGGAAGCTCCAGTTGAGCTGTGCTTGGCATTGCTATAGGCTATCTCCGCCAACCAAAGCTGTTCCACCCACTTGTTCGAACTGACGTCCACATAACAGCGGAGATATTGCTTGAGAGATTGATTCAGACGCTCCGTCTGACCGTCAGTTTGTGGGTGGAAGCTGATGGACAAGGCTGTGCTGATATGCAGGGCAGAGCACCATTTCCTCCAAAACTGCGCCGTAAATTGCGATCCACTGTCCGACACAATCACACTAGGCAGTCCGTGCAGACGTACCACGTTTTCCAACAACAATCCTGCCATCTGACCCGCCGTGGGCACCTGTTTACAGGCTATGAAGTGCCCCATCTTTGTTAAAAAGTCGATAACCACCATTATGGTCGTGCACCCCTGATCCAAGGGTAACCCGACTATGAAATCCACTGAAATGCGGTCCCATGGCTTCGTAGGCGTGGGTAGCGTCTATGGTCTGTTTTCATGGTGGCGCATGTAGCACAGGAGGACACCCACTTCTGTACATCCCCTCTTATCGAGGGCCACCAAAACTGTCGTAAGATGTGGTCTCTGGTCTTGTCCGCCCCAAGGTGCCCCGCACTGGGGGATGCGTGGCACCACAGGAATACTTGTTTTCTCAACCGTACCGAAGGAAGCAACAGACGGTTATTACGCATGGGGAACCCCCCATGGAGATGCCATTCTGGATGGAAGCGAAGCCAGGTCCTCCATTTGGCAGAAGCCACCCCTCTTTGGACCCCGAGAAGGAAGGTGTCCGGTTGTATGGCTCCTATCACCTGTCCCTTGGCAATGATGCTATCCATAGGAGCCCCCTCCGATCTCACGGTGGACGTTTGCCTTGTGAGGGCATCCGCCTTCCGGTTCTCGGCTCCTGGTCGGTAGGTGATGATGAAGTTGAAGCCGGCAAAAAACAACGTCCAGCGTAGCTGCCGGGGGGTCAGATGTCTAGCGGCGGCCATGAACTGTAAGTTCCGGTGGTCGGTATAGACCGTCACCACGTGTCTGGCTCCCATAAGGAAATGTCTCCACTCCCCGAAGGCCACCTTGATGGCCAGTAGCTCCTTTTCGGCTATCGGATAATTCCTCTCCGCAGCGTTCAGCTTCTTGGACATGTAAGCCACCGGGTGACGTTGCCCTGTGGTGGCATGTCTCTGTGACAAGACGGCGCCCACCGCGTCGTCAGAGGCGTCAGCCTCCACCACGTATGGTTTGTCAGGGTCTGGGTGCGACAGGATGGGAGCCGAAACGATGGCTGTTTTTAACGCCTCAAATGCCCTGTGGGCAGCCACGTCCCAAACAAATCGTTGAGATTTCCTTAACAACTGAGTGAGAGGGGCCACCAGCTTGGAGAATTGATGGATAAATCTCCGATAAAAGTTGGCAAAGCCAATGAAACATTGTACGTCACGTTCATTCCGAGGAGGCGGCCACACCTTCACCGCTGCAACTTTTCATTCAGCCATCTCCTGGCCGGCGGGACTCAGCATAACCCCCAGGAACTCCACTGTCCGAACGTGGAAATCGCACTTGCTTAGCTTACAGAAGAGGTTATGCTCCTGTAAGATACCGAGCACTGTCTTTACGTGTTGTATGTGGGAGACTTCATCGGTTGAATACACCAGAATGTCATCGATATACACCACAACATAGTGGTCCAAAATGTGCCGCAGAACATCATTGAGGAAATATTGGAATGCCGCCGGGGCGTTACACAGCCTGAACGGCATTACCAAATATTCAAATAGCCCGTAGCGGGTCTTAAATGCGGTCTTCCACTCGTCTCCGTGTCTCATGCGGACCAAGTGATATGCCCCCTTGAGGTCTAGCTTGGTGAAGATTGTTGCCTTTTTGACTTGTTCCAACAATACGCTTATTAGGGGCAGCGGGTACCGATTTTTTACGGTAATAGCATTCAACGCCCTGTAGTCCACACAAGCCCGTAACTCGCCATTGGCCTTCGGGATGAAAAAGAGTGGGGAAGCTGCCGGGGATTTGGACGGGCGAATAAAGCCCAATTCCAGGAGTTTGTCCAGATAGTTGCGTAGATGTTGTGTTTCGGGTTCCGTCAGGGCGTAGATACGACCGGTAGGGACCACAGCCCCAGGAACCAGGTCTATCCGACAATCGTATAGTCTGTGTGGCGGTAACGCCTCGGCCTGGACTTCACTAAACACTCGGTATTGCTGATAGACCTCGGGTAACTGGACGTCCTTTTCGGCGGCGGTGGCGGTGGCGATTACGGAACCCTGGGCTAACACCAGGGCGGGTTCCACCGACTTGTCAAGGCAATGCTTCAAACAACACGAGGATGACATGTGTACCGTTTTGTCCACCCAATCTATCACCGGATTGTGTCGCTGTAACCAGGGCAACCCAAATATAATCCTGTATTGTGGGGCTTGTATGATGCTAAAGATCACCTGTTCTTTATGGGAGTCCCCGTAGAAGACCTCTAGGCTTTCCGTGTTATACCCCACCGGACCCATACTCAATTGTCGGCCATCCACGGCGTATACCACCTCAGGCTTGTCTTTAGGCACTAATCGAATACCTGTCCTTTGTGCCACCCCTAAGTCCATAAACATGCCCGTAGCCCCAGAGTCCACCATGGCTGACATTCGGATTCTCTCTGAAGCTATGCTCAAATCCACCTGAATCAACAAATGTCCCCTGGCTACCGTCTCTTCTCCCGCCACAGAAGGACTCCAAGAAACCCCTTCGTCTTTCTTTGAGTCCGCTAGTTTTCCGACATCGCCTCTGTGCTTGCGGTGGCTAAGCGTGGGTTGCGAAAACGGCTTGGTTTTGGCTTCACAGGACACTCTCTAACGAAGTGCCCTCTTTTGCCGCAATAGAGACAAAGACCCTGCTTGTGGCGAGTCTCTTTTTGGGTAAAGGTCAACGCCGTTCTTACCGCCCCAATGTCCATAGGCTCACTGGAAGAAGCAGGACTGGTATGCGTGACCTTCTGTTTCTCCTGCGGGTGCGGGTATCTATCCTTCCGTCCTCCTTTCCTTTCGCTCAGCCGATGGTCTAACCTGAGCACCAAATTGATCAAGTCCTCACATGAGGAAGGCTGTGGGTCTATCTGGGCTATGACATCCTTGAGGTCTTCCCGCAACCCCTGATGAAATAGGGCAGCCTGTTTGCTTTCTGGCCACTTGGTTTCGGCCACCAGCCGTCGAAAGGAATTCAGATAGATGACCAGTTCCTTATCTCCCTGTCTGAGCTCAAGCAACTCCCTGTCCGCTGTATAGGAGTCCGCTCTCCTATCAAACACTCTCAGGAACTCTGCCATGAAGGCTTCCCAATCGTGCAACAGCGGATCGTCACAACTCACTAGCGGTACTGCCCATTGAGTAGGAGATCAAAAACGCCACCTTGGCCTGATTCGTGGGGAAGGACTTGGGCTTGCATGCAAAGTGAAGCATCACTTGCGTGAGGAATACATGTACGGTGTCCGGACCCCCATGATACCTTTCCGGAGAGGCTAGCGGGATGGATACGGGCATTACTACCACTACGGGAGCGGCCGGCCCTGCCACCGGGCCTATGGTAAACGGGTTTCTCTGAATACTATCCATCCTTGCTCGTAAATCAGCGGTCTCTTGTCGTGAGGTAGCTAGTTCACCCTGCATGGTAGCCAGGATGGCTAACACTTCCTCAAGAGTGGCCATCCTCAAAAACAACCCGACCGGGAGGACCGAAATTTGTGGGTCGGAAATTCTGTTGCGCCGACCGGTCCTCAGGAGCGGGTTGATGATTGAGGGGTCCACCTCTTGATCTAACCAAGCCTGATTGCCGTAACGGCACAGGTCAGTGGAAGGATAAACGTTGTTTTGCTGCCGGCGCTCGCCAGGGGGGTCCTGACACCGGGCCTCCAGTGAGTTGACATGCCCGGCACCTGCGTACAAAGTCATCTACAGCTTCTTCTAGGTTCAGGAACCAAATCTTCTCCCTCATCCTGGCTTTCATCCGTCTGGTGCCTTGGTGACCCTCATGTGCTAGAGCGGTCACTCGATCTTGGAGGGTCAGGGGTATGACATTGCGTGAGCCTCTCAATACCACACCGTTGGCTGCGGCGCTCAGTTCTTCATGAATTCGCCACACCTTCCCAAGGCGGGCTCGGTCTACTTCCTTCCATCCACTCACGTCGTGGAGAAAACCGGTCCATGATCCTTTCTGTATTGCCTCCAGCACTTTCTTTAGAACCATGTCCGACTGGGTATGAGTCTCACTTTCCGACATTGTCAGGGCTTTTGGGCAGGCTCATTATGTGACCATGTTGACAAACTCCTCTGTCAACTTTTCTTGGTCAGAGGTTTCTTCTGGGGCAACCGCTGGATGTCGTGACAAGAAATCCGCTGGATTTTTGGCACCTGGCCTGTATAATAGATCGAATTGATAGTGCTGGAGTTGAATCGCCCACCTTTCGATCCGTGGCAGCGGGTGAGGTGCGGTTCCTTTGAACAACGGAATGAGTGGTTGGTGGTCTGTTACTACACGGAACGGGTGCCCACTCAGATATAGATGGAAATGGTTGCAGGCCCACTTGATGGCAAGCGCTTCGCGCTGAATTTGTGAATACCTTGTTTCTGTTGCTGTCGGTGACTTGCTTGCGAATGCTAGCGGGACCCATGTTCCTGGGTCTGTTTCTTGTGACAGCAGGGCTCCCAGACCTACAGGGCTGGCGTCCACTATCAGTTCAGTTGGTCGCTTAGTATCGAAGTATGCCATGGTCGTCTTTCCAATAAAGACGACTTCACCTTGCAGAAAGCTTCCTCTTCCTCCGGACCCCACTTCCACACAACGTCCTTCTTTGTCAAGCTTCGCAATGGCTCTGCAACAGTTGCATGATTGGGTATGAATCTCCCACAGTACGTTGCCATGCCTAAAAAGCTTCGAACTTCTGACGCCGTTGTGGGGGCTGGAGCTAGTTGGATTGCTTGTGATTTTCGGGTATCTACTTTGACACCCTCCTGGCTGAAAACATAGCCAAAGAATTCAATAGATTTTCTAAAGAACTGGCACTTCTCCTTGTGGAGGGTCACCCCATGTTCGGCGAGGCGCTGGAGGGTGGCTCGGAGTTGCCGGTGATGATCCTCTAGGGTCGCTGAGTGTATTAAGATGTCATCGCTGACATTCAATACTCCTTGGAGCCCAGACAAGACTTCCCTCACGGCGTTTTGGAAAATTTCTGCGGCCGATGATATTCCAAGGTTTAGCCTTTTGTAACGTCTGAGCCCCAGGTGTGTCGAAAAGGTGGTTATATACCTGCTTTCCTCCGCCAACCTCAACTGGTGATATCCTGCGTTGAGGTCTAGTTTAGAAAACCACCTAGACCCGTTTAGATCAGCGAGGATATCATCCAAGGTGGGTGTTAAGTGCCTTTCCCTTTGTATTGCCTGATTAGCATGCGCATGTCTATGCAAAGTCTGATTTCTCCAGGCTGTTTCGGGTTTTCAGCAATTACCATGGGTGATACCCAGGGGGTTGGTCCAGTTACTTTTTCTATCACCCCTTGTTGTTCAAGTATAAGTAACTCCTGCTCAACCAATGGTCATAGGTGAAACGGGATGCGTCTGTGTCTGAGGGATACGGGCTTTACTGATGTGTCAATGTGTAAGCGCTCAGGGGGTCTAGGATATCTTCTGTTTGTAGAGTCCTCACCGCATTTGCGAAAGTCACTAGGCTTAGATCTTCGGCGGTGTGACTTTCCACTAGGATATCTGCTTCTCTATCGACCACATGGAACGTGGTTGTTACCTCGTGACTTTCTGACTTTACTTGAACAGTCATTTTGCCTTTTAGTGGTAGAGGCGTTTAGCTCCCATACGTGAGGATCCTTACTTTGGACGGTGTGAGTTGTGGTCTTGGGTTTAGTCTCTTGTAATGTTGGCTCCCCATCACATTGACTGAGGCCCCGTGTCAATGAGAGCCGTAACAGGGGATCCTGCAATCTCAATAGCCCATGTCGGCTGAGGACGTCGCCTCCTTTTAAGGTCGCTTGCAAATGATATGAGGAGGCACTCTTCTTCCTCGTCAGTGGACGGGTCTTCGAGGTATGTTCTGTGCTGTGGAGACGCCTTCAGTGTCCGTGCCATGTGGGGTTCCTCTAGCGAGAGGTGTCTTACTGCTTTTGTTGGTGGCCATCGTCCTGCAACTCCTCTGCCCCGCATACCCCCTCGGCATACGCTGGAGAAATGATTGGTAATCCCGCACTTCGAGCAAGTCTCCCCTTGGGCAGGGCACTCGCCTGGGGCGTGTTCTTCTCTGCCGCAGTACCCGCACTGCGACTGACGTGGCCTTCTCGTGGGCAATCGCCCTCGGTTGCCACGCCCTGGGGTGTGCGCTGCGTCCACCCACTCTATTTTGACTGTCACTGCTTGACCCGCTGTGGGCATAAGCGCCGCTTCCATCGCTGTGGACCTGACCTCGGACAGGTCGTGGGACCGCGCCTAGACAAGCATATCTTCCAGGGAGATTCGGGGTTCCCCAAGAATGAGCGTCCTTAGGGTTTTGTTTCTGAACCCTTGGATGAGTTGCGTGCGCACTTCTTTGACTGGATCATCCTCAGTGCATGTGCTGGCCAACTCCCTCAAGCGTGCGTGGAACGCGTCCATCGACTCGCCTTCTCTTTGACGGGCCTGTCGCAACTTAAAGCGCTCATAATCGGGATTTAGTTGAGGGTCGAAATAGGCATTGAGTGCCCTTACGGCTGCGTCGTAATCTGTGGAGGCCCCAGTGTTTGGTAGGTGCGCAAACAATTTGTATATCTCGTCCCCTGCGAAATGTAGCAGCAACGATCTCTTGACGGCGCCATCCGTTTCTCTGGTGGCGATGAAATAGTAGTCCAGCCGGCCAACCCACACGTTCCACCTTGGGGGTGCAGTTGCGGGATCAATCAGTTCACTAAACTGTGGTAGCGCGCTAACTTGAGAGAATATGGGTGCTGCTGGAGCTGCTGCTCCTGGTTGCTGTAGAGCTGCTGCTGCCCCCGCCTGATCTGTCATGGCTAAGCGTGGTGACACCGCCTACCTGCTTCCTGACGGCCTCTGATGTGTGTGACCTGACGTGCTTCCCCAGCTTGTGGCTGCTGTTACTTGTGTTTGACAGTGCTTGTTTCTGGCTTATAGCTGGACAGTCCTCCTTTCTCTTTTGAACTTGCCAGTGCTTGTTTCTTATGTGTGACTCCTTGTGATTCTTTTACATTGGACTCTGCCAATGCTTATTGATTTCCTGGGGCTGGACCTTGCCAGTGCTTGTTTATTTTTTTTCTCCCTCTGCCGGGGCCGCTGGGTGCTGTTGCTGCCTTTGTTCGATGGCAGCTTAATTGATCAGGCCGGTCTGTTCAGCGCACACGCGCTTCCTCAATTTCAGTGCGGCCTGGCCTGTGAGCGTCTCGCTTGCGTTCATGGGACTCCTCAGGCTTTCGCGCGGGCCTCAGCAGGACGCTGCCAGAAGCATCGACGCTTCGCTGCGGGGGAGAAGGAAATTCTTTCGGGCTGCGCTGTTGACGTTAGCGGTACCTTCTTCCACCGGCCTGTGGTTTTCCGCATGATGGTCCGCTTTCCTTCTCGCTTTCACTTTCTCAGCGAAGCACTCCGGAGGATCGGCTGGACCAGGCAATTCCGGCGGACGGGGAACAGCTGATGCGGTGAGGGTTTCTCTACGATCCCACCCTCGTCGCCAGTGTCAGGGCCTAGCAGTGGGGGTAGGCCATGAATATGAAATGAGGAGACTACTGACTCATAGTGCACAGGTATGGACCGGACGTTCTGAGCGACTCCGGCCCGTTTATTTAAAGCCTTCTGGCCACGCCTGGCCAGAAGGTGATACAATGTGTGTGTCATGTTGGGGTTGGGGGTCTCCACTCTCTGAGGCGGCCAACAACTAGACCGCTACAGTTACCATTTGTAAAGTGTCTTGTGTGCCATTGCACCCTGCACACAGCAGCTTTTAATTACTTTGGGTCTGATGTATAAATGCTTTTTGTGCCCAAAATGCTTTCACAAAATCAAACGTTCCAACCTCAAAAAGTAGTGTTGCAGTGCACTAAAAAACACTGAGACACAAGGATTTTCTACTTGTACATCCACCTTTGTCACCCATATGAATTGCATTAGGGAAGGGGGTGAAAGGGACTTCTCACGTTCACTTGTGATTCAGAAATCAACCTATCAGTGGTTTATGATGGCAAATCTGATGGCGAATTGATCCGTTGCAGATATCGTACTTAGGGTGGTAAGGGATGCGCTCTGGACAGGTTCCCTTCTCATCATTACGGCGGCGGCCTCGTGGCATGGGGGAGCAGACAGAGGTCCAAGGGCTACTGCATGCCCACCACCCCTATTTATTTTAAAGCAGCGACTGTCTTTTTACGGGGCATTGGCTATTTTTTATTTTTTTACAAGAAATGTGGTGGAGGGCAGCTGCCTCACAGGTTTCCATACATATGCTGGCAGCCAGGTGTAAGGGTTTTCAAAATGCCTCCTGCTTCATGAATATTAATGAAGCAGGAGGTTTTGCAGCCTCTCCCGAACATGCATTTTCAGTGGGATATGTTAGTACATCAGTTGCAACGCAGAATAGAGGGCGCAGCTGCACGACCCATAGGCGCGGTGAGCTTATCTTTTAGTTGAAGCAAATATGTTCATGCCGAAGATTGCACAGCATGAGACAGCATCTTTCAGCGGCCCTTCCATTGTATGCCGCAATGATGGCAAAAGAGGGCTCCGGAATTAGAATAAGGAAGTGCATCTTCAACAGGACTAACAGGTCAGCTGTAGGGACAGAATTAAAACAAGCATTGAAAATGCAAAAGGTCTCGCCTTTTATTAAGTTAAAACCATTTGCTTTGCTATACAATACCATTAGCAAAGCAAATGGCTTTAACTTAATCAAAGGCGCGACCTATTGCATTTTCAATGCTTGTTTATTGATGTACTTTTTAATTGCCACTAAACTCCCTCTTTTTAATTTTAAATGGAAGGAGTCATAGATTGCGAATTGCGATTATACTCCTAGTGCGGAAACTCTAGGTATACGAACTACACTCGGAACCATTTTATCTTTGATTTCATCGGGGAATAGCAGGGTCATTAACAAAATAAATGTGTTAAAGACATAAAAGAAGGACTGGGTGTAGTTGACTATTTGGAGCCGGTAGTGGTACATGGCTGACACCGAAGCATAGCGTCATATACAGGAACAATATCTTTTCTGTAAAATACAAAAAAATGATGAGACAGAGAACCCGCTACCATAAAGAAAAATTTACGTTCATATTACATACTTTTATTACAAATAAATAACAAGTTTAGTTTCGTAAAATGTGTAATGTTGAAAAACTTGCATAGACGAAAAGAAAGTCACCTTTAAGCTTGTAAAAATGTTTCCTTATTCTGAAAAACGTAACACAAAGTGGGTATTACAAAGGCGTCTCTGCCAGAATAGCCAGTCACCTCACTGAATGTAAAGTCCGTACCACTCTAAAATGGCCGCCACGATCTTACTTTCTGATTCACTCAGCCGAAAGTCAAGCCCTCGGTATACAGTTTCATCTTCTACAACATATCTTGACAGGTGCCGGTGGAACATATGTAAGTTGGGGTAAGCCATGGCCATCTAGCCTGTGACCCATAACAGCTGACCCATAACAGCCCCCACTGCACCGCGACAGTGACCCGGCCAAGAGCTAAGGCACGTCACAGGCGGCAACGTGTGCGGGACAGAGCATGGAGCGGGGACGGGCAGCCCGTCTTGGGGCTTTGGCTGGAGGCGGTGTTTGCGCACTGCTGCTGGGAGGCGTCTTGCTGGTTCAGTTCATCCTGGGATCCAAGAGGCGCACCGGCCGCAAGACAAAAATCATTGAGATGGTGAGTGCTGACCTTCATTCCACCCCCTTACAGCTGTATATCAGACCCCACACAGCAGTGCTCTGAATCGCAACGTGTACATCTGACAAGGGTATCCTGCAGAATCCTCCCAGAATCGATAATGGCCCTGTTAAAAAAATATAAAAAAAAGATTCATGCAACATACATTATTGCTGGAATATGAATTTACCTTTAAAATACAAGAGGCGTTCGGCAAAACGGGTACAGTTGATTTAATTAAACCCTTTGCGCAGTTACAGAAGCAGGTCTGAGGACTGTCTCAAAGTATAATCTGAACAGGGTTTTTATACATTTCTTTGGCTATCAGAATATTTCTGTTGATCCTTTTTTGGTCAAAGAAGCAGGCCTTGTCTGTGGAGTCCTAAATAAGGCCCCTGATAACAATGCTTGTGGGTCTCGACCTTGCATGGACACAGTGAGGGCCAGTGGATAACGTGTCCAGATGTGTTACATGAGGGATGTGTGATCACTGTGTGTGCTGCGTCCTGATTGGCTGTGTGTGCCTAACTTCATGTGGCATCTGACTTAATGGTGTTTTAGGTATGTGCGCACCCCTCTGGCCAAGTGTACTTAACTGGGTCCAATCTCCCTGGACCATTGTGGTGTTGCTGCTCTTATCTGGGTGATGGACCAGAATTTCTTGTTCTCACGTTTGTCTTCTGGCTATCTGCCATCCCACCTGTGACCTGTCAATCAGTAACCTCAGGCCTAGGTCGCATAGTCTGCCTGACCATGTACTTCTGAGTCGGGTTGATGGAGAGTTCATGACAGGTGAATTTGATAATAGTAATGCGATTTTGTTCTTATATACAAATGTATCATCATAAACATTAACACCGATTCTATCAATAGTACCAACATAAAGGTAGGATTTATATTTCGGCAGCCACTATTATTATATGACTACGATGACAGTACTCACTTACATAGAGCACTAACACGGTGTTCGGGAGACATTAACACTTAATTCTTAATCCTAACTGCAAGAGGCTCACTTCGCAGTTAGTACATATTTAAATGCCATTTTAGCAGTAATCGCACAAGAAAATTTAAGCGCACATTATATATTCCATTGCACGTTTTGGTTCAGAAAGTATAGAAATGGTTAGGGTTGTAAACTTGAATGGGCGGAGAGGCAATGACCAGGAATTGGCATTGTAATGTTGCTGGCTGTAGGGGTGTTTCCCTGAGCACCCCTGATATTTGGGCGAATGTGGTTTAATCGAGGTCACCTGAGCCCAGTGTGCTATAAACAGGGCGGTCAGCGTAACGGCAGTGTTTTGCACATACCCAAACTAAGCAAGTGATTATTTGCGCTAGCTGGTGCGTTTGGGACCTAAGTGGTAACCTGGCACCCTGGTGTGAACCAGCACATCCCTGATCAACAAATGGGGGCTCCGGACTGCCTAAGAACACAACAGTTGGTGACGAGGGCTGCTCGCCTACGCGCCCCCACACTGAATGCCTGCCACACTGAACATGTGCTCTGTGCTCGTTCTGCCAGCATCGGGCGTCGGCTGCAGTCGCTGCCTTGGCTGTTTTCTACCACGAAGTGTCTCAACACCATGCTACTTGGCAGGGGTATGGTATGATCCACGCCCGTTGAAGAGGCGCCACTCCCGCGCAGCAGTTCCACTTGCCCACGCCCAGCTGCCACATTTGGAGCCCAGGAAATCCGAATTGGTTCGCAGGCTGGAGGTAAAGTGTGGCACTGGCAAGGAGCATGATCTCACCCATAGCAGCCAGGGAGGGACATCAGATTCATGCATGCCTTATCGTGCCCCTATTTAGTTTCCAATTCACTGTACACACACAGGTGGGCTGTTTAGTGGTGTGCTGCTCTGGGTGTGTCTGCTTGCCTGCCCCAAGGAAGAAGGGAGCCATATTGCCCCCTCCCCCACCACCAAGCAGCGACCCTTGCTCTGACAAGCCTATCTCCCCCAAATTCCGGGGTAAAGCTAGCCTCAGGCTGACCACAGTGGCACGATGTCTTCTGTCCCGGCTATTTAACTTTTTCATAATCTCTAGTGCCCCTTCCTCGCAACCAGCAAAATGGGCCACATGGCTCGACTGCCTTGAAATGTACTATGTCATAGTGGGCCTGGAGGCCGACAGATGCTGCCCCATGCTTCTAAATTTAAGGGTCATTCGAATCTATAAACTCTCTTAAGTTAGTGGCGGAAGCAGGTCCCCCTTTCACCAATGTCACGCTCCAAAGCTGCTTTGACGGCACACTTTGCTCCTCTAGCCAACTTGGATTATGAGTGTTTCCTGCTACAAGAGGCTCAGCAGGCACCCGGGGAATCGGTGGATGAATTATATGCCAGACTCTGAGAACTCACTAGCACCTGCACCCTAAAGAACGAACTTGATGAGCTCTGGGTACAGTTCATATGAGTTTGTTCCTCTGGCAAGTTACGGGAGCAAATTCTACAAGTCTCTGGCATGAGCATGGCGGACATCCTCAAGCTGGGTAGGTCAAAGGAACTTTCAAAGGCTATAGTGGCCCACAAGGAGGTGGCCCTCCAACACAACATCAAGACAGAGCCATCCATCAGGTTACCAGTACACCAAGTCAAACACCAACAGACGTGATCAGCAGCAGTCATCCCAGCACAGCAGGTCATGTCGGTGGTGTGGAGGTGCCACTCTACATGCAGGTAAATTCCCTGCCAAAGGGAGGTAGTGCTCCTCCTGCAGAAAGATGAATCACTATACCAAAGTCTGCCGGTGTGCTCCACTTTAGAAAACACAAAAAAAAGCACCTACCTGCGGAGTGCGTGATGGCAGAGGAGGACGACAACATGGATAATGACACCATGGAAGGCACAGTGCATGTCATACAATCCTGTAAAATTAACCCAGGAACGAAGACCCAGGGGCCCCGGTGCATAATCAAGCTGGATGGCCAGCACATCACAGCCCTAGTAGACACAGGGACCTCCATCAATATCTTGCCCCCATCGTTGCTACAGGCCATGCCCACACTACCAGTTGTCTGCCCCATGGCCACCAGGGTGTACACGTTTGGCACTCACACATGTCTCCTGCTTGCTGGAGTCTTTACCTTGGTCATCGAACATCAGGGCAGGTCAACCAAAGCCAAGATGTATGTCACCAAGAGGGGATCGGACATGCTGCTCAGCTGCCACACTGCCCAACGAATCCAGTTGGTACATTTTGCTTTTGGGATTCATGCCAGTGCAGTAGACTTACGTTCTAGGTGAATTTGAGCACCTATTTAAAGGAATTGGCCCTTAATAAACCAAAAAGTTATTAAACACTGAAAAAAATCATTGAGCACACATCATTAAAAAAGTCCACTGTAAATATAGCACAAGTCCAGTTTCTAGTTGTCACATTCTTGAATCTTTATTACTTCTCTGCCAACATGTGTTTCGTTGCGAAGGCGTATCGCCCACGACTTTGTCAGGGCTAGAAAATGAACAAAATTTCCATTTACACAAGATATCCATAATATTACATTACCACTAGTATCCAACACCTCGTGATGAAATCACACATTATAAAAGTCATTAATTTCCAACAGATACCATATTGGTATACCCGCTGTTGAAACCCTTCAACAATAGTACAGATACATATTTCAATTACAGTACCGTACTCACAAAATATATAAAGAATTATCAATAACACAAAATGTTTTGTAAGGTCCGGTTACCACCAAATCCTCTTGGCACCTCTGTCCTGTCACATAACAACTTTCTCTACCCACATTGAATGACGGCACTACAAACGCCTCAGCTTTGGGATTTACAGCGCAGCTGAAGTGTTTCAGAACATTATCTGAGTAGTGCTAGCTGACTCCAGGGGATATTAAATTCTGGTACACAGCCCCTCCATTGAAGAACATATCCACAGAATGGTGTCCAAGGGCCTTCAGGAGAGTAGGCTTTCTCTCCACCAAGTGGGGAGAAATGTGAATTCCTTAAAGAAGATATGTGTTTCTTCGGCAATTGTTTTACGCAGAGAGAGTCACCCCTGATCCTGCCAAAGTCTGGGACATACAAGCTGCACCTGCACCCAACACAGTCACTGGTTTTTGCAGTTTTTCGGAATGCTGACTTACTGTGGTCATATTATGTGGAATCTCTCACAACTCCCAGAACCACTGAGAGAACTCACTAAAGCCTTAGCCCCCTGGCAATGTAATGCGGAGCAGGAACAGCCGTTCCAGGCTACGAAACAGGCACTATCGGAGGAC
This sequence comes from Triturus cristatus, assembly GCF_964204655.1. Lineage (NCBI taxonomy): Eukaryota > Metazoa > Chordata > Amphibia > Caudata > Salamandridae > Triturus > Triturus cristatus. Next base: position 499,223,850 of record NC_140588.1, read on the forward strand.
ACTACTGTGTCACATTTTAATCCAGGAAAAGATACCAAACTCTTTATGGATGCCAGCGCAACGCGCCTTGAAGCTGTTATATTCCAGAAACAGCAGTGTGGAAAGTGAGTTACCATGGCCTATGCCAGCAGCTTCTAATCCTGACTAAACAGAAGTATTCCCACATAGAAAAAGCAATACATTGGGGGTGCCATCATTCTATGTGTACCTGTCTGGCCATCCGTTCAGAGTGAACACAGACTACAACCTCTCAATGCATTTTTTAAGGGGTCGGCAGCAAAAACCCTGCCAAGGATTAAGAAATGGGTCCTCCAGTTGCAAGACTACAATTTCTCAGTCGAGTACAAGCCAGGGTCTCACAATACAGTGGACTATTGGTAGAGACACGCATGGTCAGCCACTCCTCAAGAAACTAAGGAAGCTATGGATACGAAGGATTATTTAAAAATGGTTGTGGAGTAATGTCGCCCTCTACCCATCTCCCTAGCTGGCATTATTGAGGTGACGGGACTGATGACTGCCTCCAGTCCACCATCGCTGCCACCCGCTCTAGGAAATGGGTCAACATACTTGCCAACTTGGCACACAACACAGCAGCGGCCTGATACACATTCCAATCCTTGCATAAAGTGAGGGGTGAGCTCACGGTGACTGCAGATGGATGCCTCCTCTGGGGACCTCATTTGGTAATACTGTCCCGTTTGACACATGATGGAAGCTCTTGCCCATGGGTCACACCAAGGAATCATCCGAACCAAGAATAGTCTGCGCAGTAAGTTGTAGTTCCCCAGCCTGGATGATATGGTTGAATGTGATTATGCCTAGGAGCAGGCAGTCCTAACCCTCCGCCGCCCATAATCCCTGAGCTAATCTTGGAAACCAATGGCACCGTGCCAGTGTGGATTTTGGCAGCCTTCCTGATGGTCGTTACCTGCTGTCATCATTGATGATTTTTCTGAATACCCAGAAGTGAAATTCATAGCATCTACATCCGTGGAGAAAACCATATCAAAGTTTCAAAAAGTCATGGCCACTCATAGTCGGATAAAAGAATTACGTACGGGCAATAGTCCCCCTTTCAATAGCCAGGAGGTGGCTAGCTATTTGTTGTCAAGGAACACCAAGCATCGCTAAATCTCTCCTTGTTGACCCCAGGCAAATGGTGATGCCAAGTGTTTCATGCGAACCATCAACAAGGTAATCCAGATTGCTCAAGCGGAGCAACAAAATATGAAAATGGCTGTCTATACGTTTCCAAAAGACTACTGACTCGCACCTCACCCCACCACTGGGGTAGCTCCCAGTATCCTCTGTTTCGGACAAAGGGTGTAAAACTAAATGCCACACCCTCCTCGGTTGGAGAGCACCCCAGCCAGTTACAGACTGGCCCCATCTTGGAGACGCACACAAAACCAAAAGATTTCCCAATGCAGGCGGGCTACGGTCTATAACATCCAAATCAATAACATGATGCTGGTACAAGATCACCACCTCTCGGAAGCAAATTCCGCCTGCCTTTTGAGTGTTTCCCATGGCAAGTCACGAGGATCCAAGGGACGATGGTAACGGCTATTAGTGGTCAGTTAACTGTAACTCGAACCATAACTCGAACTGTAACCATGAGGCACCTGTTGGCCCATCAAGGTGTGCTGTAACGCCTATGGGGTGCACGGAGAGATCATCCCCACCTGACGCTGCAGTAGATGAATTTGACTGAGCAGGATTACCTCCCTTAGTTTCAGAAGTGCCTTAGGACTTTGGTCCGAGCCCCAAGCCACTGACCACAGACTCCTCTACAATAGAGGACTCTGGGTGTGGTTTATCAAGATATAACCTCAGACGGAACCCTACTCCTTCACAGCAATTTCAGAATTATGTGGTTAGACCACTGCAGGTTGTTTGGGGTGGTCTCGCCAGATGGCACAAGGAACGTTCCAAGAATTCTGTGTTTTGTGTGTTAATAATGTGTTTTTTTGGAAGTTAAGGAGGAATGTAATGTTGATGGCCGTAGGGGTGTTTCCTTGAGCACCCCTGATAGTTTGGGCAATTGTGATTTGATCCAAGGTCACCTGACCCCTGTGTATAATAAACGGGCGGTGCCCCATCAGAACTAAGCGTGTGATTATTTGTGCTAGCCATTGCGTGCACCGCCTAAGTGGTAAGCCAGTGCCCCGGTATGAGCCAGCATGGCCCAATCACCATAAAGGGAGTCGGAACTGCCCAAGAACACAACAGCCATCTATCCTGCTGCGCAAACTGCATGTCCCTACCACTAGGGCCTTTTTAACAATGTCTTTCTTGGAATGTAACATACAAAACATATCAGCAGTAGTGGTAATGTTAACATTACAAATGCACAAAAATGTGACATGCTTTGATACAAACACAACTGTGGACGGGCCAAGTTTTAGCTGGTTATCCAACACAGTAGTGCCTGGCACCACAAGGGTTTTTAAAAGAACCCTCACGCACCAACCCAGTTGGTGTCATGTTTCATCATCGGGTTCCCAGCTGAGTAGCCGAATGCTACTCAGCTGTGCTGAGATACCTGATTACAGTGGAGCTGTTTTTTTGTGTGTAGTTGTGGTGAAGTGGTGAAATATAAAAATACCTCTGGGTTTGTAACTGATAGTTACTTTATTCCCAGCGGCTCAGGGTATGTTTAAAAACAATGAGTGGATAATAAATGAGACTAATAAATGTGTCTTAATTATCACTGGTCGACATGTTTCAGCCCTTTTGATAGATTTAATGGGGCTTTCTTCAGGACCTCTCTCACATAAAAGGTTAAAGTGCAAAAAAGTGAAAAAAGTGAATGGTAAAAATTGAAACCACGTTAATATGCATTTAAATACACACGCTAAGGTGTGCTGTATGCTGTGTGGACTAACTGTAATAAGCGTCCACCTCTTTGCGTATTCGTTGAATAACGAGAAGGCAGATCAGATCTGATCCCGGGAGGGGTTAGCCCCTGTAGCGCACTTTGGTCGAAGAGCTCGCCCGCTGTATAACCTACTCCGTCTCCTCAGGAACATGTTTCTTTGACATGGCACATGACCAACTTGGCTTCAGCTTTGCTAAAGATATGCCCTTCAAAACTAAGTGTTATAACTAGATGGACCTGTGAGCATAAGCTACATTTAAATGAGGCCCTCTTGCTCACCCGACCAGCTCTGAGAACTGAGACTATTTTATTGGTATAAAATTGTTGGGAAGTCGGAATATATGTGAAAACTACATAGTAACAACAAGTCCTGGACATCCGGTCACCCATGGTTATTAATGACAGGTTGTGAGCAATATGAACAGGGAGGTGTAAGAATATCGTCCAGTGAGATGCAAACCCATAACATCAGAGTGTCTCAGTCCCTTATATGATTCCGCTGGGCAACGCTGACTTTTTGACGGACAGCAGATTGCGTTCTGGGACCTGTACATTTCCTCCCAGCAAACAAAGTGTTGGTTAATAAGACTGGAATGTGTAAAGGTTTCATACACGTGAGACTGATTGCCAGCAGTGGAAACATCTGTACCACTGTGTATAGACTCCCTGCATATGTGTATGTGCAGACCATACCTGTGTTTTGTAACTCCCTGATATTCCTTGACTGCAAATCCTTCACGCATGCATACGTTTGTGTATATCACACATCTACTTGCATTTAGACTCTTTTGCTTACCTTTGTTGAGTCTCCCATTGACCTGTGGGCGTGGATCTCTATATGTTTATATACTCAGAGCCCATTCTCTCTTGCAGCAAACCTTTTAAAGCCTTAACTGTGGCTGTGAAGCACAGGACTCTCTGGGTCGGTGGACTGATGCTTTCCCAGAGACTGTGCTTTGCTTGTTCAAATGATGCTACTGTATTCATTCTCTCCACTGAATTTCTCAGAGGCTTTCCTGTTGCTGATCGATTCCACAGCCTGGATTGCTATTGATTACTCTCTTGTTTCAGGTAATGCTCAATCAGGACTACTTTCCGCAGTTTGAGCATTGGAATGTATAGTATTAATCTTTCTGCCCAGAAAGGTCTTCTGGTGGTTCCTAGTCACCGAAATCTTGGAATGGATTAATTTTCATGGTATCGTCTATGACTGATACCATTATTTTTGTATTTCATTATTGGATTTCGACAAGTTAACAGCAGTGCAAGCCTATCCCCACTTTCAACAACATTGTTGTAATTTTGTAACACAAAATCCACTGTTCTGTCACAAAACTTACATCAATTCAGCATCATGCATATGCAGTGCATATCTTACCCAGAGGAACACAGTCTTTAGCTTTGGAGGTTGCTGCAAGTCCAAAACCAACCCTGGTCAGAGAGGAGGGGCATGCAAGAGCATAACATGTGCTTAGTTACATCCACTACCACTGCTTAACATTGTAGTTTCTGGTTACAGGTTTTGTCTCTGCTTCCGAAGTAAGTAGGAGCTCTATTGTATGTGGTCAGGGTGATTTCGTATAATTTTTTAGGTCTCGGCTGGCGATAGCAGCACTCATGCGCTGCTCTCGGCATTCAAGAGCTTCTTGAAATCAATACGGTTGAGGAAGGGGACTTGAAGCCCCGCCCTCTCTTCCCATTGGCTCGTGTCATAGCTTAGGCTAGATGCTGGCATTCTATTGTTAAAGAGGCTTTTTAGTCCCTCCTTGTTGCCGCCCTGTCCACTTTTGGCCCCGCCCATCGGACTGGATCTTTTACTGGCGGCAGTACACACACTCCTTTAATTATTAGCTAGGCACTTTTTTCCCCATTATTGTAATGTGTTGCAATAACAATCGGACGCGCTTTTTGCCCTCGGGGTGAAAACAAAAATCTTACCTCTGCATAAGTGCCACTCGTCACTGCTTTCGAGGTAACTTCAAGGAGACTCGTTATAGTTCTTTCAGTCTCATCATTTCAGAACGGAAGCATTTTCAATGTTATATACAAGGAAGCTGTAGTTGTTGCTGATTTATCTTACACAAACAACAACCATTGACAAAGCCAATAGCCCTGGTTTGCTGTAGGTGTAATGTTACTTGCTTTATCAGTATTATATATCTGTATGCAATGACAGAAGCAGCAAAATACAAGTTGTCGTACACGTCCACCAGCAAGGCTCCGTTTAATGGCGCTGTGCGTCTTAATCTCCATGTCTGTCCAGCTGCAGGGTTGACTGTCGCGTTACAACCAGAACAGCAGAAATTGGAATTTGAGAACCATGATTGAATCTCGGCGGGCTCAAAATCCTGTGATTCTGGGCACTTCACTTCTCCCCGTGCCTCAAAACATGAATGTGATCTTGTGTAATTTAACCGGTGCTCATGCACAGTGATCCAATATCTTTGTGTGGAGTTCGCGCTATATAAAACTGCACTAAACGCTACTGCATCATGGTTTTACATTTGTTTTCATCTTGTTACTTAGAGGAGTCGAGAGAAATGCTGCGCATGGGCGGCCTGCTGTGCCACTTCTTTTCAATCTCCTAGTACTTGGGCTGGCTTCTCAGGCGTCTCTCCCGGCCCCAGCTGCACGAAAAACCTCTTGTGTGACTTCGCAAGTAGCCGCTCTTCCTCACACTTTTCAGGTTACTGCTGCTGCACTTTGACTCCAGGGAGCACTTCAGCTGCATGCCGCAGATCCTCTGCTGCCCCCCCTCCTACCCCACTGCCGGAGTCTTTAATGGTGCACTTGTATGTGCCCCCGACCGAGGCTAACAGAGGGCACCTTGGCCCCTGCACTGCAGTGGTTCGTAATCCTCGAAAGCGTTTGCCTCGAGTTTAACTGCAAACGTGAAGCACTCTTCATAATTTCACCACGCAGTACGCTGTTTATTTGCAGTCTGCACCCATTATTGTGTGCCCTTGTGCTTGTGCAAATTATCAAAGCAGTGCTTTCATTTAGCTACATAAATGCAAACATTCCGATTTTAAAACGCAACTGCCACTTTAATTTCAGGCGCCATTTACGGGTGCTTCTTGTTGTACATGTTTTGTGTTTAACGCACTATTCATTTATTTATAGCCTGTAAGATTTATTGCTCAATGTTTCTCATTTTTGTGCTGGAATGAGGGGAAAATGACATAATTGGCGTTAGTTTAACCCCAAAGCGCAGCGGCAGGGCTGTTTCAGAGGTCTCCCTTCTGTTGCTCTTCCCCGCACATCTATGCTTTTATGGCTCTCTCGCCAGTGTGCCTCTCTGCTCCGTGCACCTCCCCCACATGACGGATCTGGCATGCTGTCCTGCTCCTCTGTATTCTTTCTGCTCTGCCACACTTTTCACACACAACAGCTATTTATTTTCTCACTTGAGCGCCTGCCGAGCTGGGCCGCTTTGGTTCGCTAGGTGGCTCTTTTCCGTAAATGAGCTCCCTGACGAGATTTATGGCTGCGTCTGCTACTCCACCCTCCTACAGTGAGCCATTAGACTTCACATGTAATGTAACCAGGGCAGTGTCATAAACCCAGCACACTAGCAGATCATCACTTTGTATTTAGATTACTGTGCACTTTGTATGTCTGAGTTCTAATCCTCTTTCAAGAAACCTGTTTAGAGTTTGCATTTTTAAACATTTGAAATGCTGCTGAAGCCTTGTTCATTAAATCTGCATTCACCTCCTAAATTATGTTTAAAAAGTTATTTATTTTCCAAGTCATGGGCAAGGGATGGTTTAAAGTGCTGCATCCAAATTTTAATATCACCTGACACCCTTTATTTAAGTACTCTTTCTGACAGCATCTCCAGGATCTGTGTTTGTTTATTTTTTGGAAATGTTGTGGCGGTTTCTGTCTGGTAACTTTGCATCCAACAACTTACTAAGGCTAAAACAGGCCATGCAAACAGATATCATTTTGACAGTCCTCCTGCAGCTGTTTTTACCGTTATTCATAAAGGATAATAAAGTGCATTCAATATAGCCTTTGCACATACGTGCACATTAATCATTGCCACCTAATTACACTCCTCTAAATACCAGATAAATACATCCCACATAAAACCACTATGCCACACAGCAACCATCCGTACAAATACACTCCTCACCATGCCACATATTTCACTCAAAATACCACACAGTTCCACGCCACGCAATTCAGCTCCACACATTTCCATTCTGCACCACATAATTCAACAACAAACCACATAATTCAAATCAACACACTTACACAACAAATGCATCCAATCCACACCTCAAAATTCAACATCATGTCACACAATTCAACAGCTCACCACATAATTAAATTCCACTACATACCACGCCACAAGACAACATACCAATACATATATTTACACTCCATAACTCTCAATCCCATTCTACATAATTCCAGCTAATTTAATACCACATAATTACTATCCACATAATTCCACTACACAAATAAACACACACACAGTTCCACCCCACACAGTTCCACCCCACACAATTCCACAACTAACAAGTTCAATCCAATCCATATAATTAAACTCCACACTACATACATCCACTCCATAAACAAAAGACATTGTCATTTACAACCCCATTAACTCCAACTTTCATTAATGGGAGACCAATTGCATTGCAAATGCTTGTGTTTTTGTACTTTGTGGCAGATCTGCTCCACTGTATCTCTTGGGGCTCTAGAAACAAATTTGGTGGTGAAGAGTAAATTGTATTTTTCTTGACAACTTTTTAATTACAAAGTTCTTGTCTTTAATGGCCTGTAATTCCCATAGTTGAAAAAACAAGCATTTACCCTGCAATAGGTCTTGCATTTCGCGAGTTTGAGCTATTGGCAAGTGGGTTGCTGGATGCTGTTGGCGTAGGAGTGGTTGGTCATAAGAACTTGCAGGAGACACATGTGAACTCTCGTTCAACGTTGTGTGGTGCAATGTGGCAGCAGTGCGGTGAGCGGCAGCCAGGCCTGAAAACACAGAGGAGTGTAGCACAGTAGCCGGGCTTGGGACAGAACCAGGGTCCCTGGTGCTGGCCACGGTGCAGGTGCAGATAGGCGCAGCTGTGCCTGCTGCACGCATCCTTTCATCCGTTTTGCAGCTGCCATTAAGTAGTTCGTGGGAAAGAGGAGGAGTGCAGGGTGCCGTGGGCGGGAAACAGAAACCAGTTATGTCACTTCCTGTACGATGGATGATCGGAAATCCGGTGATGTCCCTTTCTGTGCAGATGGTTGATAGGAAATTAAGTTCTCTTTGTAGGTTTCTTCTATTGCCTAGATATAAGCCCTCATTTATTCCTCCTGCTTGCATTGCAGTATAGCAGGTTCAACATTCACACTACACATATAGCCAGCGTACCTTTGTGCATGACGGCGTTTACATGCATGAGCACATTGAAGCTTGGTACAATCAGACTACAGCATTAGTTCTGTATTGAAGAGATAAAAGGTGGAGAGATTGCGGCTCTTCTCGAGAGTACATATGGAAAGAAACTGTTTCCAAAGCCTGTGTTCCATACGTTTTATCTTGAGTAAAACAGATGCAGGCCATGGAACTGCTAAGCTCGGCGTTTCATTATTGCAAAATATTCAAGATCAGGATTGACTGAAAACTGGTAAATATAAAACTTTAGATCACTTTGCAATTAACACGACGGTGTCTTATTACAATGAGTGCTTGGCGCTGTACCCGTGTGCGCTGCACTGTAATGGCATTCTTGTAAAAAAAACATCGCTGGGGTAAAAATCTTTGACAACAGGGCACATAATTTGACAGATTAATTTCCCCTTCTTACTACCATACTCCCGTCGGTGCACTGTAGTCACCAGCAAGCCACTTTCGTCCTCATGAGAAGGAATGACAACAGCTGTTTCACCAACTCTCTGAGGAATACGGCTGGGTTTGGCAGGTACCATGCATGCAGTCGGTACAACTCGCAAAAAAAAAGCATTACAAATACAATAGGTCTTGCCTTTCATTAAGTTAAAGCCATTTGCTTTGCTATACAATACCATTAGCAAAGCAAATGGCTTTAACTTAATCAAAGGCGAGACCTATTGCATTTTCAATGCTTGTTACTTCTAGCTTAGTGACCTATTCTTCCTAAACTGATCCACCCATACCCTTCCCACCTCTTTGTCGAGTTAATGTAATAACATCTGATGCCACTTTGGCCCATTTACACAGGCCACGTAGCCAACTTTCTACATCCAGTGATTTTCTGGCTTTCCATACTGTTGCATTGTGCCGTTTAAACAATACGAGAACTTAATTTATAAACCTGCACAGATATTTGTTCCCTTTTGGTCTCGGCATTAGGCACAGCAAACACAGTTCCAGTGTACTGGGTATTGTCTGATCTAGCAGTTCGGGCACTGTTTACATCACTGTCTCCCATGTCTGATATAACCCTGGACATTCCTAGACCATATGGTAGAAGCCAGCTTTGCGTTGTTGGCATCTCAGGCATTCTGAGGATGCTCCCTCAACATTTGGTGTATGCGTTTCAGGGTGAGGCTTGTCTGGTGTAAGTAGTTGAATTGTGTGTATTGAATTCGGATTCAGAAATACTCTTTTGAGTTGTCCTGTTATTTTCTTCCACTTATTTTTTATTTGCCTCTCATTACTGGGTGAGCAGTGTAGTTCTCTGTGATGGTTTTCCTACCAGTGCCAGGTGATAATCGCCCCTGCAGAGGAGCAGATGTCGCCAGCTCCAATTGACACTTTCTCTACTGGGTACCTACTGCATGTTGTATTTGTCGCGCCTTCCGAATCCGAGTCCTCAGGGCTGTGTCGATGCTCTATGGGGGCCCACCTCTGAATCGACCCAAGTCTGGCGCATATAGAAATACACAGACTCTTGGGGCAATTGAGCGGGGGAAGGAAAGGATGGGGACTGCAGGGAGGGAGACCTGTGTGAAGAAACAATATAAATACCGAACCGCTGTATCTTTCTTCTTACTTCCCACTACACCTAACCCCTCTATTTCTCCTTTATCCTACCTGCAAAGAAAAAGATGGATGGCTCTGAGCATAGTCCGAGAGAAACCAATGGGGTATTGAAGGAGGCAAGCCAGGAGTAATCCGGACCGGTAACCAGGTGTCACTACTACCTTTCTTCCTCCGGAATGCTTAAGTGTTGGTTCCTGAGTAAAATGCAAAAAAGGAGGAAAACAAAACTACCGCACAACAAAGCGCTCTACTGTATAGCATATATCTGAGAACTCTCGTTTTGCTTATATGGCCACACCTGGCGGTTTGTATCTAAGGGAGCTCTGAGTTCAAAGCCACAAGTCACAATAGTTGCGTGTTTATCAAGCACCCACACCTTCCTTTTTTAACTGAACAAAGGTGATATTGCAGGAACGATAGCCCCTTTACACCAATTCAATCCATAGATCTGGAAGTGTGTTTTTTCCATTGTTCGAAAGTCACTTCACACACCCACTTTCACTGATATAAGACATCACTCTAAATGCTTGTCTTTTCCACGGTTCGATAGGCACCGCACACTTCCACGCACACTGACTAAATGCGCAAATGTGAATGCGTATCTTTCCCAAAGTACGAAAAGGCACTACACACTTCCACGCTCACTGACGAAATGCGCAAATGTGAGTGCGTATCTTTCCCACAGTACGAATGGCACAGCACACACACCCACGCTCACTGGTTAAAGGCGTAGACCCGGATGTGTGTCAATCGCGGGCACTATACCCTCCCTGCATAAATGACCACGTCTGGCCGTTTTCCAACAGGGAGAATGTTGCCCAAGCGCCTCTACGGGCGACAACTCTCCTCTGCATGTAACGGCTAAGGAAGCGCGTTACCGCCAACAGAGGAGATAGCGTGACCTGGGATGTCCGTCACCGGACCGGAGCAAGGATCTGGCGGTCCCAAGAGTTTGCACTCCAGAACCCTCTTACCGCTTTAGTGAAGAAGCCGGAGTTCCGATCTGCGCGGAAACAGACCACGGAGAGGAATAATCGGCAACGCCGCCCGGGGCTCCAGCCGCTTTGTTCCTGTTTTAGGCTCCGCCCCTGCGTTACGCACGCCACGCCCCGCTAAGGATTCTGGGGACTCTAGTTCCTGGCCGGAAATAAGCTTTTACAGCTAGCGTTACAACCGGCCAGGGAATCGTGACAGTATTACACTGTATGCTATAGAGTGTCAACCAACTATACAGTATGTATCATGTATATCTTGGAATGTATGAAGTCTCCTCTCTGTAAGTATAGTGGCAACTTGTGTAAGGGGCCCTCCAGGATTTCTTATCATTTGTCAACGTAATACTTTTTAGTTCGGGTACTGCCTGCAACAATAGCATTGGGGCATATGGGGGGTGATCCGCCAGAATTTTCTCACTACCAACATACGGGCTGTCTCCTTGGGCAGTTTTCCGTAGAGGCGTATTCTCCAGGACACGATAGATTTGTCAATAAATACACGTGCTACGACATCTCTCACTCCGCAGGGACCATCTGTCAGCTAGTGCATCGGCCATTGTAATTGTTTCACACCAAAGTACATTTCATAATTGAGACAACTCTTTTCTTTCCATGTCCCCATATTAAATCCGATAGGAGACTTTGAAGACCCTTTAATATGGATTTTGGGAGGAATATCGTCAACATAGCAAAGAAGTATAACAGCCTAGGTAGTATCCATATTTTAACTATCGCCATCATCAGACCCATAGGGGAGAGTGGTAGAGCGGTCCAAAATGGAATAGAGCAAGGTATTGATGTGAGAGCTCTACCCAGATTGCCTTTTGCAAGCTCTGTATCTGTGTGGTATATTTGAACTCCCAAGGATTTAATTGTGTTGGTGCGCTATTCTAACCTACTCCATAGTGCGAGACCACTGTAAGTATTGGGTATCTGTCTCAAATGCCGAAGACTGGATTTGGTCCAGTTGATTTTAATTTCTGATGGTGCTCTGAAGATCTAGGTCTCTATTAGTTTTGAAAGGGACTCACACATGTTGGGAAAGTAAATCAGTGCATCATCAGCATATAATGGTATCACCTGCCACCTCCCAAATGCTTTTATTCCCCAGCCCAGGGCTCTCATACGCAGCATGCACGCCAAGGGTTCCATGGCCAAAGCAAATATTAGCAAGGAGAGAGAGGGCATCCCTACCGAGTTCCCTTGCATATTTCAAACCGGTCAGAGATGGTCTGACTCTAATCCTTATTCTAGCCAGTAATCAATTTTACATAGCGTTCTCATCCAGCTAAAGAATTTTGGGCCCATTCTCTTGAGGCCTGCTAATTGAGTGTTTTAAATGCCTTTTCAATATCAAGGGATACAACCAGTCAGTTCTCAGTGGCCTCTTCACTTGTCCTTATCAGGCAGTAAATGTTTAGAAAATTGTTACTTTCAGGTATGAAACCATTTTGGTCCACGTGGAACTGGGACCAGACGCAAAGTATCAGTATATTTGCTGTATTTTCTCTAGTATAATCTAGGTTAGGAAAGAGAGAGGCTGGTTAGACTGCATGTCGGAGGGCTCTTGCTAAGGCGACACTACTATCCGTGTTTCCCTGAGGGATTTCAGGAGCAGATCTGCTACCCTTGCTTCCTCATACATGTGACACTGTTTCATTGTTATCTGTGCACTGTACATTGAATAAAATTCAATAGGAAGCCTATCTATTGCTGGGTTTAATTTCTTGCCATATGACCTATGGCTGTACGAATCTCCTCCACCAGGTGGGGCCTCTCCAGTTCACTATGAGTGAGTCAATTTGGGGTGATGGGGTTTAGTTTTTATTTTTATTCTTATTCTTTTTATTTAAGCAAAGTGAAACAAAATACAATTAACAAAATCAGTGCACATTTAGTACCATGTTACTTGTTGTGGGGCTCGCACCGTGATATCATATCCCTATTGGCAAGATCATATAGATTTAGGACATTACCGATCCTTTCCTCGGGACCCCATCCCCAGGATTTCTCAAATTGGTTTCTTTGCCCTGGTGGGTGTATTTGTGCACATATCGTGCCTCGATACTCATTCCACCTCCCCCAAACATTTGACCATTTGCCAGGGCAGCCCCTACTTTCATATATGGTTTTTTCAGCCACCATGCTCCAGTCCATGTCACTTTTCCAATCATTTAGACTAGGCGCCAATGGGGCTTTTCATAATCTAGCAATATTTTGTTTAGCTACAATAAATCCCAGTGTCACCCAGAGGCTGTCTTTACTAGTAAGATTGGTTTCACTCCAAATATTCAAAAGACACCACTGTGCTGACCTCTATGTAGTTATAGGGTGAATCTCACGCATAGAAAAGATAACTCCCTCCCAGTATACTTGCACTTCTGGACAATCCCATATGGTGTGGAGGAAGGTGGCCTCTTGCCCCCACCCCCTGGCGTCAGATGTATGATCTGTGGACTACTTTCAATTGTACACGCCTAAAACGTGAGTGGATCGCCATCTCCCTGGGTGAAGTTGAGCGTCCAACCAATCCTTATCTTCTATATGACTTAGGTCTTTTTCCCAGTGGATGCGGTGGGCGAGCAAGGAATCTAGAGAGTTATTCATGAGCTTATGATAAACCAATGATATCGCCTTTTTTCCAAACAGTCATCTAATGACCTGTCTTCTAACTGCGAGGAGTCTGGAAGTTCCTCTCCCTTTATCAGCTCTGCCCTCATTGCATGTCTAACTTGCAGGTATCTGAAGGTCTCGGAGGTAGCTAGCTGATATTCTTGTTGTAATGTCACGAAAGGTTTCACATCTCCCCCCACCCACAGGTCTCCAACCTCGAGATGCCAATCAAGTCCCACCTCTTCAAGCCGCTTTGCTTTACCAGAAGTCCCAAATGTGCAGTATCCCACAGTGGTCTCATCTTTGTGGGCTTATTCCTCCACCCCAGGGCTGTGAGCGCCTCTTTACAAACCTGTAGTGTAGTGTAGTGGAGGTTGGCTCAAAAAAGAAGTCCACCCTGCCCCTTCCATAAATGGCCCTTAAGTATCCACCTGGTTGCATGTTATGACGATCCATTTTATAGGCTGGGTCATCCTGGGGGTAGTGCACCCAATGATTTACCACTGTCAGCTGAGCCGCCCAATGGTACATTTGTAAGGCAGGGAGTGCCACTCCTCCATCGTACCACCCTCTTGTCAGTTTCTGCAGGGAGATCATTGGGGAGCTGCCATCCAACAGGAGTAATCGCATAACTGTTTCAATTGCTTGGAAGTATGCTTGGGAGATCTGGTAGGGGGAGTTATGCAGTACATAGAGAGAACGCGGCTGGGCCATCATTTTAAAAAGTGAGGCTCTAACCAAAAGAGAAGAGAAGGAGAGTTATCTTCAGTGCTGCACATCGCTGTGCAAGCAACAGAGCGGAGGTTCTAAGTTCCGATCGTAAACATTTCTATGATCTCTGGTAACATATATGCCTAAGTATTTAAACCCTTCCATCTGAACAGGTATTGCACATCCTCTAGGTAAGTCCGGCGGGGCTCCTGAGATCACATACAGCACTGGCTTCTCCCAATTTATTGTATACCCAGAGTATTTCCGATAGAGCTCGAATTTATGCAGGATCCTGGGCAATGTGGTTTCTTGAATGTACGGGGGCATTTGATCTGTGGTTGCTGGGGTGTGGTCTGCGTATAATGTGTTGTAATAGTTAGCAAAAGCTGTGTTTGTCTTCTTTTGAGTTGGCCATCGTACCTGCTGATGGTCTAAAAGCACCTATCGGGCCCATGCCAGTTCCTCCTTCAATAGCCATGCCACCAGCCTGCCAGTTCTCTCCCTGTCTCTGTGGTGCAAGGCTATGTATTCTCTTTAGTAGATTTTCCCCAACCTATTGGTTAGTTTTGTATGTTGCTGTCTGAGCTCGCAGAGGTGTACCACTTGCTAAGTCATCAGTATCACTGCTTCATTAAGGCGCATGTCATGTTCGACTTCTAGAATGTTTCAGAGTAAGGACCATTTCACTCCCCATGTTGTGTTAACACAAGGTCCTCATGCAACTGCTTTGCATGTTTCCTATTCAGTCGCCCTTGAAGAGGTCTATCCTTCGTTCTTGCTGAAATATTGTGAAGTGTGTGTTATATAGTTTCATGGAACGGCATATTGTGTAACGCCTCCTTTCACAACTTCCAGGTCGGTATTCTAGCTTTTCATTTGGCCCATAATAGCACTATTTTTAGTGGACAATGACCTGATATGGTGCGGTCCAGGTATTCAGAGTCAGTGTTTCGCAATCCAGTATTTTGCTGCAGATAAACAGATTTAGTTGTGTGTGGAGATGGTGTACTGGAGAACAAAATGAGTGTTCTCTATGGGTGGGGTGCGTCAATCTTCACACATTATGCACCATCCTACTCTTTGTCTAGCGCTGGAACTGTTGTCAGTCTACGGCAATTGTTGCTATGCATGGAGGATGGGTAGATGACTCCATGTCTGTATCTGGGACAAAATTCAAATCCCCCCTCCCCCCCCCCCCCCCCATAAGGAAGGGACCTATGAAGTATATGTCAATCAATCAATCCGGATTTATAAAGTGCGGCTAATCACCCGATAGGGTATCCAGGTGCTTAGTGTGAAAGGTAGTGTCAACTGGTCCAGAAAACCTGAGTGATTGGTGTTTGGTGCATAGATCGCTCTCAATGCCAAGAAGTCTCCGTCCATCTGCCTGTCTATGACCATATATCTACCCTCGGGGGTCAATCTTATTTGCATCCACCACAAATGGGACCCCTTATGTGATCCAGACCAGCGCACCTAAAGCATATGCCAAAAGGATTTACTATTCTTCTGTCCCGCCATCTGTTGCCAAACTTGTAGAGCTCTGAGTATACCAGGTGTGTTTGATTCAAGCAGGCTATATATATATGTACACATTTGCATTGAGATACATGTATACTTTGTGCCGTTTTCTTGGCATAGACCTGTCATTTATGTTCCATGTCTGAATATATTTAAGGATATAAACCCTGTTTTCCTCCACTATTTTGTGTCCCCATTGAGCCTGCTCTCCTTTGTGTTTGCTTCTACTGTGGCTCTATAGCGCCTTCCATGAAATCCTCCACGATCTCAAGTGTTGTCACTTGTTGCAAAATGGGATAGGTGCCCGACGGTGAAGTGCGTTGCGCCATTACTAAAACATGAACAATTATTGGAACATCCCCCTCAATATCCTCTGGCAGGGTGTATTACGTACACTCTGCCATTAACTTCTAATGAATGTAAACAAAAAAGTAGCATTCAAAAAAACCATGGCCATGCCCTGTTTTGGAATTTAGGTGTGTTTTCCTATATTGTAATGATCCACCTGCATCCCAAACAGGACCCCTCCAACTTTTCGTATGTCCACTGTACCAATGCCTAACGCATAACCATCAAAGAGTGGATGTCGGGTTCGACCTGTCAGGCTGTGTCACTTGCCAGCCTGGGTGTCCTGATTGGGCTGCTTTCTCGTGCCTCACTGGAACCATTGGTTCCAGTCTCGGAGTCCGATCCATGATCTGATCCCAGTACGTCGGAGGTGTTTTTTTGCTGTGTTGTATTACATCCAGTACCACTTGAGCTCTTGCTATGGGTGCCTGTTCATCGATAGGTGACTTTGGAATTCCTACCCTTGTCTTTTTTTTGCTCTCTTTCGCTTCCATCTCCCAACGGGTGTTGCTCCATCCATTGGGAATTACAATCCCGTCAGTTGCAACCACGGTGATTAGAAGAAGTGTGTTGTCTCCTTCCACTATCTGTAGCTTAGCGGAGAAGAGGAGGGCGTATTTCAAGCCCATGTGGCGCAGTTGTTGTTTGACTGCTATATAGGACTTGGGTACTTTTGTACATCCACAGTGTAGCCTGGGTAGGCCATCACGACCATGCCTTCTAATAGCTATGGGCCTTTGGTTTGCAAAAGCTGCAAGAGAAGGTCTCTGTAATTGAGCAGCCTAGAAATGAGGTGTTGCAGGGTGGCTTCTGGCTGTTGGGCCTTCCCAGGATTCGTTGCGCCCTTCCAATGTGGGATACTTTTCAAAATCTTCCGGCCAGCACGATCTCGGATTGCCGTTTCTCAAGAAAGTGTTCCACATTCCGTCCTTCAGTGCACTCAGGCAGTCCCAACATGCGAATATATTAATATGCCTTGAGCGGCCTTCAGCATTTTCCACACGCATTTGGAGTTCTTTCACCTCTGCTTTCATGTTTTGTAGTTGGGTTTACATATCCTACACCATGGGACACATCGAAGTTAACGCAGATTCCGTGTAGTCCCCATTCTGTTAATTTTATTTGGTCAGCTCTGAGCAGGTTTACCTCTACGGTGACAGCGTCTGTTTTATTTTCCAGTGTGGTTTTGGTGTCTTGTATTACTTGCAGTATCCTCTCAAATGTCCCGAATATTTCTCCAAGGCTGATTCCAACTGGCTCTTGGGGGGCGCTCCTGATGAGTTACGTCAACAGCTTCTTTAATATTTCTTTGGATGGAGTAGTTTGGGGCTTTACACTCTATATGATCTGCCATATATGCCCTTTAATATTTGTGGCATTTTTGCATTTAGTCGGCATGTGAGATCTTTGGTGGTGAACAAATTAATCTACTGGGTTATCGACTCCCAGGTCAGAATTAGTTTTCAAATAGGTATTCTAGAATCTACAGTTTTCTCTTTTTGATTTTCTCCTTTGATCCCTGTCCTCCTAGAGTACAACATGCACTTGTGGACATTATCAATCTGACTATAAATCAAATAATTAACTCTTCATTGGAATCCTCTAGTGTACCAGATAAGTGGAAGATTGCGGCGGTAAAATCCCTTCAAAAAAAAGAAAATCGCGGACCCTACCACCCTCTCCAATCTCAGACCAATCTCACTGTTACCATGGATGAGTAAAATAGTGGATAAGTTGGCCAACAAGCAACTAAATGACTATCTGCAGAAGGAAAACATTCTACACCC
This sequence comes from Triturus cristatus, assembly GCF_964204655.1. Lineage (NCBI taxonomy): Eukaryota > Metazoa > Chordata > Amphibia > Caudata > Salamandridae > Triturus > Triturus cristatus. The sequence continues at coordinate 499,241,685 of NC_140588.1, forward strand.
AAAACAATCTGGGTTCAGACCTGGCCATTCAACGAAATCAGTGCTGCTTCACACTACGGAAACCCTAAAGCTTGCCTTAGACCAGGGCAAAGATGCAGTACTGGATTTATCGGCCGCGTTCGACACGGTCTCCCACAACATTTTGCGAGACAGACTTGCGAAAAGTGGCATTACTAATAAGGCGCTTGCCTGGTTTTCTTCTTTTTTTTAAAGGACAGACGTAATATAGTCACCCTCGGCTGTCACAAGTCTGCAGAAAAGCAGCTAACATCAGGGTTGCCACAGGGCTCTTCCTTAAGCCCAACGTTATTTAACCTCTACATGACCCCGCTGCTTGTACTAATAGATACTTTCGATGTTGAAACCATTACATATACGCAGATGACACACAGATCATCCTTCCCAATGACAAAAACTCCACCGCGGCGGAAGAAAAATGCTATCACTGCCTACCGGCAGTCATGTACTGGATGAAACTCAACCATCTGAAATGTAACAGCCCAAAAACCTGAAATCATGCTGTTCGGGAAAGCCAATCTCTTCACGCCCAGTCAATAGTGGCCTGCAAACATGGTTCCACTGCCAAATACTGCAGACACAGTACGGAACCTAGGGATTAAGTTCGACCCCCACTTTATCCTTCCACAGTCAAGCACTTGCAGTGGTTGGCATGTGCTTTCACACCATAAAAATCTTGAGAAAGTTCCTGGACCTACTCCCTATGAATGCTAGGAAGACAGCTGCTGTAGCACTGGTTCTATCGCGTTTGGACTACTGCAACAGCCTGTATGCAGGAGTAAATAAGGCTGTTTAAAAAAAATTACAGGTGGTCCAGAATGCAGCAGCCAGGTTGGTGCTTAGGCTACCCAGAGGATCCCCGTCAGCTCTAAAACGCCTGCACTGGCTGCCAATTCATAAAAGGATCCGGATTAAAGTTTTAACAATCACTTCTAAAGCCATAAAAGCATCAGGGCCGACATATCTTAGGTCCAGAATACGCCCATATACCACACAACGCCTTTTGCGGTCTTCTTCGGGTAACTTTCTAGCCGCCCCCAGCTATCGTTTGAAAACTAAAGGAGGCAAAACCATAGCTGTTCTAGGAACCAAAGCCTGGAACATTTTACCGCTCCAGCTGAGATTGGCCCAATCAGAACTTCTGTTCAGGAAACTGTTGAAAACATGGATTTTCTCTGCCCCTGCCAACATTGTGCTCTCCATCATCTGATCTTCGTTTCTAATGCATCTCCCCTGCTGCGGTATACTAACTGACCTCTTGGTCACTTTCTGCTAGCGCCAAGATGCTCCTTGGAGTGAACGTAGCCAACAAATTGGACAACCCGTCTTGGAGCCCCTTCATTGAGCAGAAAGATATTTGCCTGCTCCAAGAGACGTGGGCAAGAGAAGACATCACCCACACGGGATTTGCAACATTCTCAACTCACGCATCCTGGGGGGGTAGAAGGCGCCCTTCTGGCGGCCTCGCAATATGGGTTGCCACCGACCTGGGTTGCAGGGCTGATGTACTTCCTACTAACTCGGCAGATATTCTTGCTGTATTGTTGGAATGGCCAAATGCCCAAAGTCTCCTGTTGATTAATATCTATTCCAGGCCAACTAACATCAACCAGGAATCACCCACTATTGCGGAGCTTGCTCTGTTCTTGAACAATATAGCAGAGGGCACCCCTTACCTCATAGGAGGAGATTTTAATTGCCACTATGAGCCCCTCTTGGGTACCATGGAAGGCCTGGCTATGGAGGAGGATCTCCTCTGGCATATAACGCCCCCGCAGGCTACGGCTCCAAAAACATGGTCCCCCCTGGCCCTACAAATTACCTCCCTAACTTTGAAATACGGCTTGCGGGCATGCAACGGAAGGTTTAACTCCGATATTCCGGCAAGATGTACTTTTAACAGGCAGGGTAGTGAGTCTAGGCTGGACTACATTCTGGTCCCCTTGCCCTCCTGGTCGCATATTAAAGATTTCTGGGTTACCAACAGGGACGATAGCGATCATAACGCCCTTGAATTAAATTATAGCCATCCCGGTCCAACGGCCACGGGGGAACAAAGGGAGGCAACTGAGGAGAGCCTGGTCCTTGGGAATAATAGGCGTAGTATAAAGTGGGAGTTAATATCTTCCCACCCGGTCAAATTACCTAATTTATATGCACAGGTAGTGCCCGTACTTGAAAAGGTGGAGGCGCGTATGATGAAAGACACCACCGTGGACACCCATTTCCAATTAGGACAGCTACATGCCGCCCTTGCTAAAACCCTTTCCGAATTTTTAACTAAAAAAATAACCAGGTCCAATGGAAAAACACCTGGCCCTCTCTGGTATAATGGTGCCTGTCGTAAGGCAAAAACTGATCATCTTAGATCAATCAAAGAAGGAAAGGGTAGTGAGGACATCAGGGCGAGGCGATTGGCATACAAGTATTTGACCTCTAATGCCAAAAGTGAGTGGGAACAGTCCGCTCCCATCACCACCGCGCACGGACGCGCATAAATTCGAACAGAGCCCCCGCGCCGCGGGACGCGCGCGGGCGACGCCGGGAGAAGCCCGGGACAAGGGCGGGCCGTCTGTGGCCTGAGGAGGCCGGGCTGGGCTATCCCTCTAAGTTCGTGTGTGAGACTACCATCGTTCGGTCCTCCTGTTGAGTTAACGTACAATATTATCTCTATGTTGATGGTAATTGGGAGCATTGCCACGCTCGTATAGCTACTAAGGAGGCTGACTATAATTGTTGCAGTATTTTGTGTGCTCTGGCGTTTACATTGGTTGTTCCCATTTAATTTTTGGTCTGGCACGCTTGTACTCATTTTTATGATCTCTTACTCTCGTTATGGCAAAAAATAACATCAAAGTTGCGGCTAAAGGGGGCTCGGGGACCTTGGATGCTTTCCTGAAGAAAGCGGAATCTGTTGTTGCCAGAGAAATCGAAATTGTTGAGAGGAGACTTTCCTTGGAACCAGTTTTATTGCCTAATTCTGGTTCACAATTGGATGTACTTGCTGCTGTCATTGACGTGAGGCTGGCTAGTTGTCCATCCGTTGTAGAGCCCGCATCAGAAGTTACTGATGCTGTTGCTCCACCTGTATTAGATCATACTGGTGGCTCTCTTCTCTCACCTCGAGCTACTCACTCTGGCCAATCTCGAGTATCACTGGGCTCCACTACTAACTTAAACAAGGGTAAAAGAAAAGCGACTAAGGGCCCTAATGGAACTCGTCAAAAAGTAAAACAATGCAGGAATGAAAAGCCTGCTATTGACCTAGTTCCCCAGGATTGTACGTTGGCCCCCCTGGCACAGGGGAATAAGACTCTTGGGTTAAATGCTAATACTGCTCAGGTTTCTGTCATTTCTGCTGGTTTTAATTTGATTGAAATTTTAAAGCTTATGGATGAGCAATTGAAGGTTTCTCTGTCGCCGGTTTTGAATAGACTTGATAAAATTGACGATAGACTTACTTTGATTGAGCGGCATATAGCTGGTCAGGAAACATCATTATCAAACCGTAATCTACAGGAGAGACCCATCTTATCTGGAGCTATTTCCAGAGTATCCGACCTAGCCGATTCTATGATATCCACTGTTGTAAGCGCTACTAATCCACCCGCAGTGGTCGCTGAACCATCTGGGGGTGTTATTGCGAGACCTCGGGATATGTTAAGGAGAGTAAGTTTGCCCCCTACACAGGTAGCCAAGGAATTTCCCCTGCATTTGCCACCAGAGGCTTGTCCTTATACTGTCATCCTGGCAAACGTTCCAGCTCCCACTGATGGGAAGGAAGAGAATTGGTCCCCTTTGAGGAACAAAGCCCTACATTTTTTAGCTGGAAAGACTGTTTTGGGGAGTCACCTTTTTGAGTGTTTTAAAATGGTAAGAAGGGTCCCCTGGGTTGGGAAGTTAAATAAGACACTTAAGGGTGACTGTGTTGTGGTGAGTTTCAGCTCCCCTGAATTGGTAGCCAACATTTTTAGACAGGCAGGGACGTCTAGATTACATGAGGATTATGTGAACATCCTCCCATTGGGGTTTTTTTATCCACCTCATTTACAGAGATGGAGTGGGAACAGTGGTTCTATTGTTCAACCTGTCCCTGCGACTAGGACTTTGGCCCTTAGTAACAGATACGAGGCCCTTAGCTCTCTGGATATAAATGACTGACTTTATGTAGTACATACCCAGTTTCTGGATATTGAATCCAGTTGGTTGTGTATGGAAGAAGAGGGAAACGTGATGCCTGTTAATTATAATACCGTTCTTTATGGTTCTGGTGATTGTCCCGCTACCCGAAAAACTTATCGGATAACGGTACTATCCGGTCGATAATTAAGTGCACTCAAGATGATCAGGCCAAGGTCCCCGCTGGCATATTCAATCATGTGCCTGTTGGGCCCCTTGTCAGCGAGGAGGTAGTGGACCCCTTTTCCCAACCATTGTCTTTGGGAAATAGTGTGGTACAAGTTAATGGTCCTGAGGGGGCAAACTTATCAGTAAATAAGGTCACAACTTTGTCATGGAATATAGCTGGGTTGAGAGCAAAAAGAGAGGATATATGTTGGAAGTCATTTCTCTCTACCTTTCACATAATTGCACTGCAAGAGACGTGGGAGGCTAGAGATTCTTTTTATTTGGACGGGTTTGAGTCATTTATTAAATATGCTGTGTCCTCATCCTCGGGGAGACCTAGGGGTGGTCTCTTGTTGTTATTCAGTCTTAAGTTGATGTATAGCACTGAACTTGTTGAGACTAGTTCACCCAATATATTGGCGGTTAAAGTTGCAGGTGATAATCTTCAGTCAATATTGGTTGTGAATTTTTATAACTCATATACGAGGATGGAGGAATTAGAGCATTTAAAGGCCTTATCCTCCTTTTTGGATGATTTTGATGCAAACAATGTTACACCTTATTATTTGTTATTGTTTGGCGATTTTAATATTCACATAAGCCAATCTAATTGTTCTGGAAATTTTAATCAGGTCTATTGCCCGCAGGAGGAAGCCCATTTTGATCATTCAAAGGGGGGGATGTTTCTAGACAGTATTGTATCTGCCTTCAATTTATTTGTGCCAATGCAAAATTTATTATTTCCCGTTCCCACATTTACTGGTCAGGGCCACAACAGTATTATTGATCATATATTAATTTCCTGTACTTTGAAGGATCAGATAGGTCCTTTTTGTGTCATTCCAAATGCCCTAAGTGATCACAATCCCCTATCTTTGGAATTAAATATTAATGCGGTGATTAGGCCTAATTATAGGACTATAATTTCTAATTCAAACATAGTCCCTATTAAACAGGGAACACGCCTGAGATGGGATGCTATCACTCCGATTGATTTTCTAGATAAATTATATCACAGTAATTTGGAGGATTTTAATATCTGCATAGCAACAGAATCTAAACCAGGGGATATTCTTGGTGCCTTTGAGAGAATAACCAGCCAGATTATGGATAATCTAACCCTCATCGGGAAACCAAGACCTAAGAAGCATAAAAACTGGTTTGATCAGGCATGTAGTAGTGCGCACTCCGCTCTTTTACTGGCCTTAAAAGATGGTGCGAAAGATACCAGCAGGATTGCGGAGGCAAGAAGATCCTTCAAAAAAACACTAAAGGCAAGGAAAATTTGTCTAAAAAATATGGCGTGGGAAGAATTGTCAGACGCTAGTGTCTTAAAAAGTAGTTCCCAATTCTGGAAGGTAATTAATAGCCCACTTTTTAATGAATGGGAAAATACTATTAATGATTGTCTTATTTCCCCAGACAAATGGGTGTCTCATTTTAGTGGGCTTTATTCTGAAATTCCAGAACAGAATCCAGTAAATTTTGGGGATATTAATCAGTCATCGAAAATTAATTTTAATGAGGCTGAAGTTCGGGACGCCATCGAGTCAATGGCAAAGGGCAAAGCACCTGGCCCCGATGGCATTCCCGCAGATTTGTACAAGGCAGATTCAAAATACTGGGCGAAACTTTTAACCTCAGTTTTTAATGCGGCAGCAAAGGAGGGTGTTCCTCGTTCTTGGGGTAAGACCGTGATAGTACCAATATTTAAGAAAGGTGCTAGAGAGGATCCGGTTTGCTATCGGCCTATTTCTCTTCTAGATTCTGCCATGAAAATAATGGGCAAAGTTGTCCTAGCAAGGTTAACAACTTGGTTGGAGGACAACTCCATTATTTCGGATCTACAATATGGGTTCAGAAAGGGAAGGAGCACGGTGAGTCAATGCCTTAATTTGCATCTTATTATTGGGAAGTATACGATTGCGAAGCAGGGGGTCTTACATTTAGCATTTATGGACCTGTCTACTGCTTTTGATTTGGTTAATCGACAAAAATTATGGGCTTCCCTGGCACTTATGGGTCTTGACCCTGTGCTGATTTCCTTTTTAGCACTCATACACGAAGATACTACTGCGGCGGTCCGTTATAATAAGGATGGGAATCTATCTGAAGCCTGGCAGGTGAAGCGTGGGGTAAGACAGGGGTGCATTCTTGCGCCCCTGCTTTTCTCGCTTTATATTAACAACCTGGGGGAAGTTTTGTCCTCATCTAGTAAAGACATACCAAGAGCAGGTACTAAGTTGATTCCCGCTTTGTTGTATGCGGATGATACGGTCTTGCTGGCAAGAACTGCGAGAGGCCTTCAAGCCCTTTTAAATGGTTTTAACGATTTTTTGGTCTCCTTGGACTTAGTAATACATTTTAAAAAATCACATTCAATGACAATAGGAGATGGAGCTGCAAAAAAGGTCAAATTCTTCTGCAACGCGCAGGAGCTTACCAAAGTGCAGACCTTTCCATATTTGGGGGTCACCTTTGATGACAGAGGATCATGGGTCACGCAACGTGCTCAGAAACAGAACATTCTCGCTAGGGCAACCGGAGCCTTGTTGGGTTTTGCAAAACGGTTGGGCTGCAAACCCTTGCCCGCGATTTTGAAGATATATAATGCTAAGTGCGTGCCTATGGCCCTGTATGGCAGTGAGGTCTGGGGCTATACGTCGCCAGTTGAGATTCAATTAATTGAGAATGCCTTTTATCGGAAACTATTGTCATTACCCGTTTCTACTTCAATCCTTAATATCCACGAAGACTTGGGGGCTGAGTACTTAATGGATCAGATTTCTGTTGCCCCATTAATGTGTTGGTTAAGGGTTTGGGCACAGCACCCTCCAAGCCTAAACCAGCTCATCATACAAGATTGTCTGGTTCTTGACAAAGCCTTGTGTATTCCTTGGCTGCGTTATATTAAATCTAAACTGGAGACTCTTGGCTATTTAGAATTATTTGATAGACCATGCGAGTTGTCTAAATCAGAAATAAAAGATTTTAAGTCTCAGTTCATGTGCAGGGCAAAGTTGTTGAGAGAAGGCGAGGAAGTGTGCAAACCATCTGTTAGGAGATTTGTCATGTTAAGTATTGGCAATGTGATTCAGCCATACTTGACCTATATAAATAATCCATTTCACTTGTTTTTATTGATTAGGTTTAAACATGGCATGTTACCTTGGCTCCTAGCTCACCCGAAGGGCTTTTTTAAAGAGGGCACCTTGGGCCTTTGTCCTTGTGATAATGCCTCTGAACAAAATACGCTGCATATGATTTTCTTCTGTAAATTTTACATTTTGCAACGTAAAAAATTTATTTGCCCCATTTTTAAGAACTGTCACTTTGAGCAAGTGAGGCCCGCGTTGGTATACTTGCAAATGCTGGGTTCTCCTCTTGTCTGTTTTGGAGTTGCCAGCTACCTTGCTGGGGCTATTAGAAGTAGAAACCGAATGTAGTTTAATATATCTTACCCTCATTTTTAGTACGTTTGATAGTCAGAGACTGGGCCTTTTTTTTTTTTTTTTTTTTTTCCTCTTCTTTCTTTTTTTGAAACTATAAAATAGTTTTATAATTTCTGGCTTGTCTTATTATTTTTTAATGTCAATGTTCGCCAAACATGTTTTAAGTATAATTGTAAATTGTGTATTGTTTGAAATTCCTTTGTAAATTATTCTCAAGTGTAACTATTTGCAAATGAAAGTTTGTGTATGCTTTGATGGTTCTAATTATTAACCGAATAAAGCTATTGTTGACTGACTGACTGACTGAGTGGGAACACGATAAATGGATTAAATTTACCAACTCCCTGGCCTGTGCGGACTCGCGCAAATTTTGGCGCTGCGTCAACACAGGCTCAGAGGAATTGACATCTGCCATAGAACCTAATATTTCAGCTAAGATATGGCAGAACCATTTTCAATCCCTCTACAAATTACCCGAGGACGCCAGGGCAAAGCCTAGCCAATCCCACTGCCCCGTCGAGACTGGCGAGCCGTTTACACTCAAGGAGGTACGTGTTGCCGTCCTTGGACTCGCATCAGGAAAGGCCCCAGGGCTGGATGGGCTGCCGGGTGATTTGTTTAGGCAGGAACCAGATGTCTGGTCCCCCTACCTTATGACTCTCTTCAATGCCATTCTTGGAGGCATGGCCGTGCCAGGTACTTGGCTGGGCGCAGAGATTGTGCCAATTTTCAAAAAGGGCTCACCTCTGCTCCCAGCCAACTACAGACCTATTAGTCTTATAGATGTTCCACAGAAGATCTTTGGCAGACTCATTCTAAATCGACTCCAGGAATGGATTGAAGATTCGGCGATCATGAGCCCTTATCAGGCAGGTTTCAGAAGAGGTATTTCTACCACTGACCAAATCTTCCGTCTAAATCTTTTATACTGGAAGACGGTGCTGATTGAGGGCGGCAGCCTGTACACAGTTTTTGTGGATCTTCGCGCCGCCTTTGACCTGGTGCCCAGGGACAAATTATGGGCGGTGCTAATGGACCTGGGGGTTCCTACTGACATTCTCTCAATTTTGAGAAGATTGCACCAGGGTAATTTTGCCAAGGACAGATGTGGAAGAGGACGCACTCTATCGGACGCTTTCCCCGTTGACAAGGGGGTTAGACAAGGATGTGTCCTTGCTCCGACCCTCTTCTTTCTTTTTGTCAACAGGGTTATAAATCATCTTAGCGCCCTGAGTAATATCGATGCCCCAAAGTTGGACGGCAGCAGGGTTCCTGCAATTATGTTTGCAGATGATACCCTGCTGCTTTCCAAATCCCCTATGGGTCTGCAACGGGTCCTGGATGGGTTCGCAAGCTTTTGTGTGGAACGCGGTCTGGAGATCAACGCTGCCAAAACGAAATACATGATCTTCAACCCGCCCCCTACCACACGCGCGAGCCCTACCATAGGGGCCTCTAGACTAGAGAGGGTCTATACCTTTGAATACTTGGGGATAGTTATTAATCATTCTATGACCTGGGACGCACACAAAACAAGGGCAAATATCAAATTGACTCAGTTGGTGGGCGGCATTGCCAGGATGACGAAAGGACTGACCTATAGGCCCCTAGGCCCTCGTATACAAATCTACAAAGTACAGGCTAGAGGGACAGTCACTTATGCAGTCGAAATCTGGGGGCACACGCTAATGCAGAAGCTTCAGGTAACGGAGAATACTTTTCTCAGGCAGTTGGCAGCCCTGCCTGTAAGTACACCTCTCCTCCCACTTAGACTAGATTTGGGTCTAAGACCGATTTCAGAGGAGTTGGGCCTGAAAACCCCTAACCTTCTGGTGCAAAATCTGGTCTTCGCCGGAACTCTCTAAATATAGAGCGGAGCTGGCAGAGATTTTGCGTCTTTGCAAGAATATACAAATTCCATGGTTAAGTTACATAAAGCACACTTGTGAGCTATTAGATAGATCAGATCTGTGGCACAACCCTGGAACAGCATGCCCCAGGGTCTCTCGCAAATTAATCTCGAAGGCTTATTACGAGCACTGCCTACGAGATGCTGTATCAAACGTGCGGGAGGGGTCCCACATTGCCTATTTCTTGGCCTTCAAAGACTCATACTATCTAGAGCCGACTTTTAATGACATGGGCCCACCACTCACAAGGAAGCTTTTTATTCAATGGCGCTATAATACTCTCCCTCTTAGGGCGTACACGGCACATTGGGCACACTCAGATCACACAGTCCTATGCCCATTTTGTAAGCACAAACAAGAGACAGATTTGCATGTTATATTTTTCTGCCCAGCGTACCAAAGACCTAGGATGTACTGGATTCGCCCTTTGCTTAGAAATCTGGGCTTTAAACAGTATTTCCCTGCTTTTAGAATATTGAAGACAGATCTTTCGGTTTCAATAGCCTTTGCTGTTGCTAAATTTTTAACGTCTATGTGGTTTATCCGTTTGCGTCATCTTAAATTACTTCAGCAGATGAACTAACTTGATGACTTATTTTAAATTGAGTAATTTCCTATTTTTTTAATGAAATATGAATACATTTATATTGTCATGATTTTATTGTATTTTTCTGTATTCTTTTATGGTCCGAGAGACCGAAATAGAGAGAAATAAATGAAATGAAATGAAATTCATAAAAGGATCCGGATTAAAGTTTTAACAATCACTTCTAAAGCCATAAAAGCATCAGGGCCGACATATCTTAGGTCCAGAATACGCCCATATACCACACAACGCCTTTTGCGGTCTTCTTCGGGTAACTTTCTAGCCGCCCCCAGCTATCGTTTGAAAACTAAAGGAGGCAAAACCATAGCTGTTCTAGGAACCAAAGCCTGGAACATTTTACCGCTCCAGCTGAGATTGGCCCAATCAGAACTTCTGTTCAGGAAACTGTTGAAAACATGGATTTTCTCTGCCCCTGACAATATTGTGCTCTCCATCATCTGATCTTCGTTTCTAATGCATCTCCCCCGCTGCGGTATACTAACTGACCTCTTGGTCACTTTCTGCTAGCGCCAAGATGCTCCTTGGAGTGAACGTAGTGCTTTATAAAAATACTCATTCATTCATTGAATCTGGGGAGAGGCAGAGAAACTGACTATTCAGTACTCAGTCACTACCTTAAATGCGTGTGTGCATAAATGTATTCATGTGTCTATATGCTCTACTATAGGACCATCATTGGCTCCTTTTTCCATTGAGAGTTTTGTTTTTTCATGGCAGTGAATACTCTCTTTTCATAGAACGTAGGAATTTGGCAACCCTAAAAATTATCTCGATGCAGTAAAGCACCTAATCCAAACAGGGCGGGTGTCCTTTACCAGTGCAGTGGCCGTACCTAGATGACATGGGCATGGCCTTATTAACCAGAGATATAGCATCTTTAGCTTGGAATGCCCCTTCTTGCAATGCCCAGTTTGACTCTGTTCATCTGAGCATGTCTATGAGTGTGACTAAATTTAGGATAAAATGTCCATAGTGCCATGCCGTTCTCTAGAAGCTTCTTCCCACCAGTGCATGATTTGTGTTGATGGCTCAAGGTGGTGGGCACTGACGCTCATTTTTGGGGACCAGGACTTTCTTTTTCATCTTCGTACTTTGATCCAGGGCATGAGAGAGACAGAAAAATAAGAAGAAAGGAGGATATAGAGATAGATTGGAAAATAGTGACAAACGGAAAAGTCATGCATGAAAAACAAAACCTACATGAGTGAGATCACGGACATAAAGTGAATGGTGGTAGTAGAAAGAGGTGTGAGGTTGACATAAGACTATGTAGTCTTGGCATTCAGCAATCCTCAGTGGCGCCTAAGAAAAACCTTGGTCATCTACACTTTATTAGATTATCACGTGCCAACGGAATTGCCTTTGGGGTCAGCACTGTTTTACTCCTCTGTAACTCCACGAGGGTGAGTGGACATTCCATTTGCTGTAAATATGTAGCTAAAGAATTTCTAGCTAGATTTAATATATTGGCATGCAGATAACTGGTTAACTTCTTTTCTTTCAATAAAGTATGTAGCGTTTTCGCTTTAGGGCACTCACACACATATTTTCTTTTGTTACTGCTGGTCCTCATCCTCTTCCATCTTATGTTGACCTCTGCTACCCATAGGGTGTACAGCAGAAAAAATGCTCGTTCTTGATTTTGCATGTTTCTTTTACCTTACAATTTCCACCCCCTACGCCTACTTAAGCTATTTATTAAATAACCATGAGATGAGTTATGGACATTAAGATTTATAATGCAAATACTGAGCTGGTCGAGACATGACGAGGCCTAATTTAACTTGTATTGTTACCTACCAAATCACAAACCTACCTTTAAAAAAAGTAGAAATGGAGAAATAAATGAAGGAAGAAATGAAAGTATTAAAAGGTATTGTTTTTCCTTGCCGCTCTATGTATATGTGCGCTTGGTGTGCAGCTTTCCCTTCTCTGATGCACAGCACATGAAGTAGAAATATGCCGAAGATCTCGCATTTCAAATGTCCTCTTGTATTTCAGTACAAGTTAAGAAAGCATGGAACTCTTTTTCCAGATAGGATCGTCCTATAAAATGTTTAGTTTGTGCTAGTTTGTTTGCCAGTTCACAATTATTCTTTGAGTTAGTACTATGCGCACCATGCTGTGACATGTACCTAAAACACCCAGAAGTGCAACATTATTTGTGGATTTGGAGAGAGAGGGGGAGAGAGAGGGAGAGGAAGAGGGAGAGGGAATTTCCAATAAAGTTTTGCGTTTATTAGCAGTGTGTTATACTCTGAGCCCATGGTATACAAATAATTTGAGTCTATACTTTTCTCGGCGCTCATATTATTTTGGATTGCTTTTTACTTACAATCTGGCTGATCCTTTAGAACTACAATTCCGACTTTTATAGGAATGATAACTACTTTGGTTGCTGAAGTTACTAAATCATTTATTTGGCAATGATGAATTTCTGTTCCCATTCCATGAGGCTTGGTAATTGGACAAGGGGCACGTTGCCAAAGTGGGACACCAGTCCTGTTGTTGGAGATTCCAGCTTTTTTAATTTGAAAGGTTTTTATTACATTTTTGTGAAGGAAAGGCATAGTCTCATAATAAAGACAATACAAAATTATTTGTGTATGCTTTTGTTACAGCTTTGAATAAACAGTGAGTGCATACCTACATCGTGGTTACTTCTGAAGCATTCTTGGTAAATAGGGAGAAAGGAGAAGAGGAATAGGAGAGCAGGGAGAGCCAGACCAAGGTTGACATTAGATTAGTGCTGGATGTACATTTGTAGTAATCAGTTTAAGATTTAACAGAGGAGGTGTTGTGTGGAAATGTTGGTCCTTTGTGTGTGAGCTAGGCATTTAGCATGAATATGAGGGTTTCACTTTTTGGATATATAGATCCAATGTGTTCCACATCTTGTGTCATGAGTGAGCGTGGGTGTTCATGTTGAACGCTGAATTATCTGCACTTCTAGCGATGCAGACCCAAGCCCAGTAGGTATGATAAGATCAGTTATGGTATGATTTCCATTTTCATAATATATTTTTGATCCCTATTGTTAGTAGTAAGTCGTGGAGATAGAGGTAGTTGGTGTTTTGATCAGGGGATAGTGATAGGGACAGCGGGTCTAAGTATACAGTGAAGTAATTGAGGGAGATATTAGTAAGGAATACTTTTCTTTTATATATAGTTTCACTTTCTGATCAGAACGGTTTAACTATCCAACATAAGTTTGATTCAATATGCCAGATTTGAAAAGTGTATCAGGTGTCCAACAGGCTTTATGTAGTGTCTATAGTTTGTGTTGCGATAAGATGGGAAATATTTTGTTTTTTTATGGAAGATTTGTAAATATCTCTCTGTGAATTTTGAGATATTGCTAGAGCAGAATCGTTTGGGGGAGTATATTGCACTTTATTTTGGATCTCTAAGTTGAGGTTTTTGTTAAAGTTGGAGTTCAGTATTTTATATATTCTAGCTGCAGCCTATGGGTGGAAGGATAGCATATAGATGAGGTCCGAGTACTGTGTTCTTTTGTGTTTGCTCAGTGTCACTTTGGGCTTGAATAAGCTATAGATATCAAAGTTATTTAAGTTGTAAGCACTTTGTAGCTCAGAAAAGGTCTTGGTGGTTACAGAGGAGCCTAAATCTTTAAAATATAAAAAAAAGCCATTGTTTGCCCAAATTGACCACAACTAGGATTTATCTTCTATCGTAATTTTTGTATTCCCCCAGACAAAAGCAAACTCCTACCCATGCATTTTATTGGTAAGGCTTTTGCCTAGATTTGTTTGGGCCATGATAGTATCCATGTTGATATAATAGGAATGTTGAACTTTACTTTTTTATCGTTAGTGTAGATAATAAGGAAAATAGTATTACAAAATGTTCTTCAATGTATGACCTTAAGGGTTTGTCATCTATTCTGGTGTGGGTCCACCATGTGCCTGTCTAGTTAAAAAGGCAATGTGATATTTGAAGGAGTTTGCAGGCTGACTGCACCTTCAGATTTATTAATTCTTAACAACATAGTAAGGGAAATTCTGCTTCTCTTATTTTTCCACATGGAGTCAGTTATCAACGTATCCAAATGTTTCAAAGGAGTTGTTTGACCGTTGAAGGGGGAGGGTGAAAGTGATACCATTGACTCGGGGTGAGTGAGAGATACCATAATTTTTATACATTCTAATCTACCCCCCCCCCCGCGTCTTATATTTGAGGGGGCATGTAGAAAATAGATCTTTCACTTTCTGAAGGAGGCTGGCTTCAATACGTTTTTTTGTGTTCTCCAGGATTCTCCTAAATTGTAGCCCAAGATGTTTAATTTGGATTGATTGCCATTGTATTTTTGTGTTAGTATTGATGGCACGCATAGATTGTTTAGGGGAACATTTTCAATTTTGTCTAGATTTAGGAAATAACCCAACACGTCGGAATACTGACTGATTGTGTTAAAAATTGCAGGAATGGCAGAATCCTCTTGTGAGAAAATCAAAACATCGTCAACATAAGCCGCCACTTTGTATGTGTCATTAGTGAAAGGAATTCCATTGATGGATGTTCATTCTGATTGCTGATAGCAGGGGTTCAGTTGCTGGTACGAATAGTAATGATATAAATGGGCAGCCTTTTCAGTCCTTTGGGAGAAATGTAGTTTTTCTCAGAGGTACCCATTAACCAGGATTCAGGCTGAAGGTTAGGTGTACAGAGCGAAGACTATGAGTTCAAATGTATTTTCTATGTTAAATTTATGCATGACTAAATGTAGAAAGGTCCGCTAAACCTTATCAAACACATTTTCTGCAGCCAGTGCCATGGCCAATATAGGGGAGGGTAGTGCATTAGCCTTTTCTATTACGTGATGAAAGAGCCTGATATTGTCAGAGCGAGTCTGCCTTTGACAAAGCCAGTTTGTGAGCTGTGAATCAGTAGTGGAAGATTTCTTTTCAAGTCTCAGTGCCCACATTTTGTTTAGAGTTTGCAGTTTACATTTAAAAAAAATAATTTTTATTGATTTTACATAACTTCAGTCAATCGTCCAATACAAATATCATTATCAACCAAGTACAATTCACTGTCCCCTTTTGAGCATGCAGTGTTTTCAATTGCATTTTAACCTTTGTTTTAGGCTACATTGTTCATACAGTGTGATACTATAGGACCTATGGATGGAAACAGTTTGCTAGTCCTTGCATTCTGTAGAGGTATACAGGAATCCTACAAATGCAAACTTATAACAAAGAACAGAACCCTCGCCAAGCGTGCCCCCAAACATTATACAGATATTCAAAAATACTAGAACATATGTGCACCAGCCCCTTCTAGAAGACCAGCAATCACATCACCTACGGATTTATGAAGCAATAGTATCGGCACACATCATTACATCTGGCCCTTTTATATGTCTTATTATCTCAAGGGTTTCAGCTAACAAGTTTACTAGTTCGCACTAGAAGTCTCCAATACTGTATCTATTTACATCACCCCAGTCGCTCCTCAGTATATAGGGTAGCACCCTCTGCTGTCGCCCACTTTTTGACCTCTCCGTTACACTTGCACCACGGGAACTCTCTGGGGACCTCCAGTACATTGCAATAGCCCGCTTAGCGAGCACCAAGGCCAGATCTAGAATTTTGGAGTCCACCCTTCTCTCTTACGATCACGTGGAGAGCCCCAATAGACTAGTCTTAACCATATGCAGGTCTATTCTGCCCACCAACCTCTCCAGCTCCTTGGTCACCGCCGACCAAATAGTTGTAATCACTGGGCAGCTCTATGTCATATGTATAAAATCCGCCTCCCTTAGAGCACACCTAGGGTATTGCTTATCGTGGGTTTCGGCTGTGACGCTGAGCCTACAGGAGATGTATGTGTATATGTGTA
This sequence comes from Triturus cristatus, assembly GCF_964204655.1. Taxonomy (NCBI): domain Eukaryota; kingdom Metazoa; phylum Chordata; class Amphibia; order Caudata; family Salamandridae; genus Triturus; species Triturus cristatus. The sequence goes on from NC_140588.1 coordinate 499,257,881, forward strand.
TATATATATATATATATATATATATATATATATATATATATCTTTATTCGGGTGCAAAGGCATCCAAAAGATACAGTCAAACATTCATACAATAAAAGGAAAATACACCACATAATATATAAAAAACATTTAATGCAGCTAACATTTTTAAAACAGTACAAATTGATAAAACTCTGGGGGACAAGGCTGTACACACCCTTGTTCTAAAAAAAACTTGCAGGCCACACACGTTTAGTCAACTCTGGAAAGCCTAGATCTATAAGCGGCCTGCAAAAAACTTGGCACTGCACAGAGTGTAAAGGGATGGTTAAGTAACAGCTGTAAGTGCAAAAGTGCCACTGTGGCCTGCCTAAAAGTAAGACTTTTTAACAAGGGCCGGAGGAAGCGTTTTCTGGGCAAAGAATTTTTTTACACAATAGTACAAAATGTAACGTGTCCTGAGGAGATCGAAGATCGCAGATCGCATCACAGGGACCTCTTTGATCTGACGGAAAAAAGAAACCAGCCGGAGATACTAAAAAGTGTCAAAGCTGATTGAATCTAAAATGTGTGATTACAAATCTGTCGTGAGCCCTAGTTAGGGCCAAAAAGTATGGTTCAATACCTGGGACCGATTTTAACATTACATGGGACCTCACTGAAGGTTTACTAAGCTCAGTGTTTTCGCGATTCACAGTAAAAAATTTGTGATGTAGGTCTTTTACAATTTTAACGTCCACGAAACTTTAAAGTGTCATGTGCAAGGAAAATGTCTGGCCTTCCTATGGCCTGGAAAGACTCCTTTACGTATCGTATTCAAGACATTTTATTGCAATGATCCAATGCCAGACAATCTGATAGGATCATGCGGTTTAAACCCTTATGTTCGCATGTCAATATCTTTATCCAGCACACTAAACATTTGATTGCCACTTGATCCGCCAGATAACCAACCCCTAGCTCTTCATGCACAGACCAGGCTGGCGTGCCTTGGGGGACTCACAGGATCCGGTGCAGAAACCTATTTTCTGCCACCTGCAACCTGTGTGGTGGCACATACCCCCAAATTTCGCTGTTGTATAAAACTCTAGAAATGCCTTTAGACTTGTACAGTTTTAAGATGACCTCCTGGTTCCATGAACCCAATCTACCTGCAAAGCTAGTGATGGCTCCCAAGGATTTATTCAGGTAGCTCATCTTTCCATCTAAGAGGGCTTCCCACTGTAATTTGTCATCAAATAACACACCCAGATAGGGAAAAGCTGGGACCTTACCAAGAGTATGGTTGCCAGCTTTAAAACTTTTTGTCCGGAGCCCACGGGGGCACGCCACTAAAACATAGGACTTAGTAAAATTAACAGATAGGTCCCTCACCTGTCCATGAATGCCACAAAACCATCTATTAAAACCTGCAGGCCCTGGCACGTATGGGACATGAGCACTGCGTCATCGGCATAAAGTAGACATGGCAAAGCTCTCCTGCCTTGCTCTAGGGGAGTCTGACTGGAATGCCAAAAAGGCAGCCTCAAGGCATTAATATAAAGCGAGAATAAGAAAAGAGCTACAATACAGCCTTGTGCACCCCCTGTGTACAATTTAAATGATTAGAGAGGTGTCCCTCATGGGAAAATCTCGCTGCTGCCATTGTGTGGGCATGGAGGGATATAAGTAAATGGACAATGCAAGGATCCACTCCGAGAGAGGTTAATATGTCCCACAACTTAGTCCGGTTTACCCGGTCAAAAGCGAATGTAAGATCCCAAAAATCTAAGTACAGAGCGCCCGGTTGTGCCACTGTATATTTAGATATCAGGAGAGAACGATTGAGACATTGGTCCGTAGTTGACAGACTTTCCTAGAAGCCGTATTGGACATCTGAAAAAATCTGGTTATCTGTGGCCCACGAAGACAATCTGGATAAGAGTACCCAACCCAAGACCTTGACTACAGCATCAATGATGGAGATTGGACGATAAGATTGCGGGTTATACTTCTCTCCTTTTTAAAAAATTGGTTCTATAATGGCAGTGGACCAGGAGGGCAACATCCCCTTGGAGGCCACCGCATTTATGACTTGGGTCAATATAGGAGCCCAAACCTCGATGTTATCGCGGAAAAGGTCCTGGGGTATGCTGTCACGGCCCGGGGCCTTGTTTAGTGCCAACAACTCAATGCTTGAAGATAACTCCTCCATAGAAAAACCAATGAGGGAAACCGCCAGGCCGGAAGTTATGTCTACGCATCGGTCGCCCTGGCAGCCTACATTGTAAACTTTTTCATAATGGAACACTCACTGACCTGGCGTGATGTGATGGCACACGGACAATTTGACTGGATCTGCAAAGCATGGGCTATTGATGACTTTCCAAAATAAGGATGAATCCCTCAATTTGCCCGCTTTGGTTAAGTCCTCCCAAGCCTGCTTTTGGAGTTGGATTCTGCGCTCTTTCAGCGTCTCTTTATAAAAGCGTCGGCACAAGGACACTCTATCTTTCTCCCGTGGCACCTGTTTCAAGGCTGCTTTTAGCCTCCTTAAAGCCTGCGAACACTTGTGATCAAACCATTAGGGGGAAGCCGGGGCACGCCCCGCTGCCTGTGTGGTTAAAAGGCCAGAAACTACCTGAGCAATGGAAGAGAACAAGCTTAAAATTTGCTCGCTCGGTGTATGAGGTTCCAGACATGCTCCTATCACTTCCTGACATGAAGAAAAAAGACTATGGTTTCGGGGGCTTCTTGGGGGTTAGCCCAGCTCTATCAGCACAAGTGTAAGTGGATTGGGTCGCTAAAAGCACTGTGCTCTATAGTAAATGAACCGGGGATCACCCCCAATGGTGCTGTCACGAATATAAAGTCTATGATAGATGCAGAACCCCTTCCTTTATAGGTCGGGGGCAATTGAGAAGTAGACCCGGCATGCCACTGGTCTAGGGTGTGTACCAGGTTATGAGTAGCTAAGAGGCTGTTTAACACCTTCCCTTCCTTGGTGTGTTCCATGTGGAGGTCGTCCAAAAGCGGGCAAGGCTGGGCAATCAACTGATTCATCACAAAGAATGGGCACAAACGACAGTTGAAGTCGCCCACTAAAATAAGGTTCATGTGCCCACAACCCTCCTCCCTTATTGAGTCTAGGGCACAATTTAAGGCATTGAGATTGGAAGACCCGCCCTCCTCCCTCTTGGCATTATAAAAATTGATAATAACAAGTGTTAAGTGCTCTCCCCATGTGCAATTCTATACCCTGAAATACCTGAGAGTCCCACTTTAAAATCTTTGTATAATTCTAGATCCACAAATCTAATGAGACCCCCACTAGCTCGTCCCATGATTGAGCCTGATGCTGGGCAGAAGATAGTCTTATACACATCCATAAGAAAAATGAATCTTAGTCTCCCTCGTTTCCTGTAAGAATATGATTTTGTATGACCTAACAAACAGTAGTCATCTGTCGTCTGTAAACTTGGAATACCGACCTGCCATATTCCAGGAGATAAGACTAAATTCTCTACCAGGAGTATGGTTGGGGTTACCGGGTGTGGGTAATAAAGAGGCGCATGAGGGCTCACCTGGGGCGTGCGTTAATCACAGGAAGCTCGTGAGGGAGGAAAGCTGATAAAATCACATATGGGATATTAGTGAGGAGCTAGCTTCCTCAACACGCTGTATTAAAGGGCCTTGTTGTTGGAGTTGAACAGACGATTGTCTCCTCAACCTCCTGAAGGCAATCCAACTCATTCAGATCTGCACCGGGGCATAAGCGTTTGAAAGTAGCAACGGCTGCCCCATGCCTCCTCCAATAAGTCTGCCCCTTGTGAGGTTCCTCCCCTGAGGTGCCCAGCAGAGGTCTATAGAAAAAGCCCAGCTGGTGTAGTTTAATGCATGAGGTTGGGGAAAATAATTTAGATGCTCCAGAGAGGGTCTTCCATGCTAACTCTGGATATCGTACCAAGATAATGATGCAGTCTCCCTCAAAGGTTTTCCTTGATGGGCCTATCCACTCCACCCTCCGCGCCATCAAGATATCATTATGATCCCTGACAGAATACACAGAGTGCATTGCCAACCTATAGGAAGCTTTATTGATCCATTGGACCATAGATTCCTCTTTGTGAGCTGGTAGGCTGGGCACCCCTGACAGGACCACAGAGTAGGGGCACATGCTGGGGAAAAGTCGATCACTGGTAGCTGGAAATCTTTGGGTAGTTGCACCCCTCTTCCCCCAGTTGCACACTCTTCCCCCAGTTGCACACTCTTCCCCCAGTGGGCCTGTACCCTAGGGTACAGGCCCACTGGGGGAAGAGTGTCGACGTTTCGACCCTGGTGCAATGAAGGTAATTTATATCCTCTGTAGGCGGGTCTTCCTCACGATGGGGGGAGGGGAGGCAACCTAGGGTGAGGTACAGTCAGGATACAGCCCCTAAGGAAGACCCGCCTGCAGAGGATATAAATTACCCTCATTGCACCAGGGTGGAAACGTCGACACTCTCCCCCAGTGGGCCTGTACCTGATATCATCCCATGAATGTTCTCGGTGCATCATCAGAAAATCAAGAAATGAATATTTGTAAATCCATAAGGGACTGGCCTACCTGTAAAACTGGTGCTACTATGATCCATGACCAGTTTTACTAAGGATACCAGAATGTGTAATTGATTGGTTATTGAATTTGCCTTTTGGATTCTCCTCCTTTATATCTGTCCTATTTCACGAGCACTTTCCTTATTCACACTCCCCTTGTACTAACCTCTTTCTCTATTTGTAGCATTGAATATGGTGATCTGTTATAAAAGTAACTAAATAATAAACCGTCACTATTGGAGCAATATTTTGTGCCTTTGTGTCTTTTGAGGATATACTTGTTTGCATTGTAAAGAAAATGGTGGTACATTAATGATACAATGCTAGTTCTATATGTACCGGATGCCCTTTGACTAATGAATGTTTTTCATAACTGAATTGTAGCTTTAAAGAGGTCTAGGACTGTTCGTTACCCAGGTCCATGGACAATTGTGGGTTACCCCTTTATATCATAATGGATGCTCACCATAGCACCACGGATACCTGAATTATCCCAGTAATGCCCACAATTATACTAGGGTCACAGTTGTGCCAAGGCTGGAAACCAGAAGGATCAGGGATAAGACCACATATCAGTCATGACCATTAATATGCCAGGAATTGGTACATGTAGACCAGTCATGCTCAGAGTAGGTCTATGATGGCTGCCAGCATACCACAACTAGACCAAAAATACTAAAATAGTCAAGGATGACCATAATTATGCCATTGGCACTATTATGTCAGGAATGGACACAATTATGCCAAATATAACACTGTTATGTTGGTGCTAGCATATATATTTGGTGGTTCTTGGCACCAGGCATAGTTTCTGGAAGCAATAGTGTTTATTATGGGCACACACATAAATGTTGATGAGTCTCTTAATTTTCTCTGGTCTGGATCATACCCTGTTCTCCTCAGGACTTGAGCTGATCATGCATCTAACTGACACATTTTCACTCTGACTCCTGCAGTCCTGCGCTTTGGTGGGTCAGCACTGATTACAGCTCAGGCTACTGCTGCCATATTTTTTTGATGGTGCACTGTTCACACACATGTTGTGACTGATAAAGGAGGGACTGCAACATGGTCAATCTCCTTGTGGCTTAATTATATTGAGATTGGATACAGACTGTCATGTAGCAGGTCCTATAAGCTGGCACAGTGTGTGTTTGAGTGTTAGAATGAGTTACTGTGATAAGTTTGGCTGGCTGTCACTCTTAGGGTCTTTGGATGATCTGTGCTACTTTTTGGAGACCCCTGGGTTAGACCGAGCAACATGGGGTGCACCGTAACCCACAGTGCAAGATCTACCAGCCCCGAACACTGTATGCTGGACCATAACTCCCTTGGGCTTTAGGGAAGCATTCGCGTGCAGTGTACCACTGCTATTCAAGGGATTAGCGAGGGGCGTGGTATCAGCTAATGAGGGACACTCTGGAAGTTGTTAAGGTGGATGTTTAGCCACTGAAGTCAAAAGAATATTCATTTTGTTGGCCAAATCCCTGGGCGCTAACTCCAGCTTATCCAATCTATTCAGGAGCGGAGATAAGAGGTCCGTAAGAGTCACCGTGAAATTATGTAGAGCTGGCGCCAGGTGGGTCAGCAATTCATCCGCAATAAGCCCAGTTGCAGCCTTCGCATGTCCCTGGCGTGTGGTCACAGGAGCTTCCGTGGTCCTCTTGGCGTTCTGTAGCCGTTTAGGGACAGGCAAACTCGCAGGGTCAGAGGGTGTGGTGGATGGGGGGGGGGGGGGGGGGTGGGGGAGGCTCAAGCCTCGGGTAGGAGAGACTCAACTAGTGCCAAATGTGTGGACAATAGAGATGGAGCTGGGGGGGTGGCCATGACCTGGGCCTTGGGGATGAATGACAAGGTAGGTGAAAAACTTAGTCCCGAACATCCTATGTCTACTGAAAGCTGCCTCTCCGCCCGATCTATCTCCTTGTTGATAGCTCCCACAGCCTTTGCCAGAAATGTGTCAATTGTACGGCACGGCTGAATCGTAGTAGTCGCTGGCTGAGCCTTCCTTTTTCCCATTACACTGAGTCAAACAGGCCCCATGGCAAAAAGGACCAATTACCCAATAGACCCAGGCGGGCTACAATGGGTATGACTATACTTTGCTGGAGTTTGCTCAAATTCCTCATGGGTGCCCAGGATAACTAACCAAGTGGAAAGGGTCCTCACAAGTGATCCTGTGTCCTGGGGTCCTGAAGCAGTCCCTCCGGGCGCAGAGTGAAGGCGGCAATGGCCGCAGGGACTGCTGGGGCTTGGTGTCCTGGCTGCCACCTCCTTCAGCAACAGGTAACGGGCTCCCAGGCTGTGGGTCGAAGAACTCTTAATGTCACTGAGAGAGTGCTGTGTGGCGTCACTTTTTGTTGCGGGAAACCAGCAACCAAGCACAAGTTTACTAATAATATATCCTTTTAAACGCAATGTGTTATTTTTTTATTGAGTTAATATAATCCTTTGCCTGACTGGCTCAATTTTCTATCGTTTTCCTACTTCACTAATTTTAAACGACTCCTTCGGAAGATGGCTGTCGTTTAATTTCGTAGACCGGTGATTGCACGTAAGCCAGCCGTCATGAGTTAACTTTTTGGCCATATTGAAATGGTGCTGGTTGACAATGTTCTACTAGCCTTTAATATTTTTTAAACTGAGATCTAGAACAAACTAATTGTTGATAATCAATTGTGCTTTTGCAATTATTTACCAGTTAAGCAAAACTTCGAAGAGTTGAATTAATTGTAGGGTCGGTCTGCAAATTTGAAAATAAAATGTCTTTGTCCGTTTCTTGACAGACAAACGATGGCTGAAACACCGGCGGTGACATGACCTCGGCCATGACATAGTAGATCGTGTATTTAACCCGAAAGGGTCAAGCGTCACTACGCACGCGCGCGCAGTTAAGCATGGGTTATGGTTCAGAAAAAAAGAAAGCAGCATAGATATAACTGGGATTCGAGGTTTTTCCCTGATCACCCAACCATGAATAAGTATTTTTTGCCGCTGTCAGTGGTAGGCACTTCTATCGGCGGCACAATCATACTCAAGTGAGTGATAACTTTTAGACATATAGTTTTAAAAACTGATGCAAACCTCTTCCTATTACTGAGTGACACGACTAGCATATATACCTGTAAACCTTTCAAATTGTGACGTTTTTTCTAATGCACAATTTTGGATGATAAATTATTTAGAAGATTATTACTTGTTATGATTTTTTTTGTAGTAACTGCTGCAATAACAATGTTGCACGTAAAAGTATTTTATGTCATTTAGATTTTTTTTTTCACCTTTATACAGCTCAGGGCTTTTAATTGGATGAAAAAACTGGGGGTCTCTCATAGGAGCGTGGCCGATGTAAATGAGGAGGTGGCGAAAAAAACACTTAAACAAAAAATCTGTACTTAGCATAGTGTGATGCCCCCTGGTATTTTGTTTTTTTTGGTTCCAGTATCCTCTGAGCCCCACCCCCCTTCATCTTTACAATAAATAAGGTTATAAATAAGAGTATGCATTCATTTGTAATGTGACTTTTCTGTCTTTGTTCCCTTTAATTATCAGTCATGGATCATTCAGGCTGCCCTAGAACAGAATGAAAAGTGCTTTCTATTTATAGTTACTATTCGACGTATGCACAGATAAGTCAGTGTGGGACATCAAAATAATGAGCTGGCAACCCTAATCATAAGACTGGAAGTTTGTTACAGGATCATCACATTATTTATTTCTCCACTCTCAATCCCTGATTAATGCCATAATAGCAATAGTTCAACTTATATCTGAAACCCTACGCCGCTAGCAATAACATGCTGAGTTACTTCAAGTGTCTGTGAATACACCCTGCATTCAGACAACTCACTCGTCATTCTCACCCTTCACTTTCGCACTCACCTTGCACTCACAGCGATCACAATGGACTCACGCTGATCACCATGCACTCACATCATTCACCCGCTCACCCTGCACTCACAGTGATCACTCTGCACTCACAATGCACTTGTGCTGTTCACCCTGTACCTTACCCTGCAGTCACAGGAGCACACTGTTTACCGTGCACTAAGGTGACACTTCATTCACCTGTCCCCCTCACTGCTCAATCTGCAATCTCACTCAAACTAGCCCATCACTAACCATGCATTCATTCATCCGACCCTGCACTTACATCCACACCTAAATTCATATGGTCACCTCACTAACCCTGCAGTCACTCCTCTTACCCTACCCTCCCACTGTCGCATCGCTCACCATGCACTCACATGGGCACTGTTGCCATTCACACAGCCGGTTAATGTGCCTGCTACAAAGAACGTGTACCATGCAGATCACAGAACTGAGTGTGAGTAAACTATGAGTAGCGCTATTTAAAAATGAAATATTTGTCAGAAAGGTGCTATAGAGAGATGAGGTGCATTGTTGGTGAGTGGTAGTGAGGGAATGCATGGAGAAGGAGGAAATGGGTGGAGGTGCCAAAAAAGACTGTTGCACTGTGTGCAAACAGTGCTAGGCCAGCCCTGGCTAGGAGTGTTAGCCCCCCCTCCCCTCCCCCCCCCCCCCCCCCACTGAAATTCGGGTCTAGTTGCGCCCCGGATCCAGACATCTAATACAACAAGTAACCTTACACCTACAACAAGCCAGGGCTACGGGCTTTGTCAATAATTGTGAATTGCATATGATAAATAGGCAACAACTATGGCTTAGTCGTATATATTATTGAAAAGGCTTCCGTTCTTGTGGGTAAGGTTGTGGCATAAGGCTAGCGCTGCCGACTTTCGAGCTGAGAAAACAGGTGTTGAGCCTCACATTGGATCAACATCCTGTGATTCTAAACATTAAAATGTCCTTGAGTAAGGTAACTGGTACTCGTTTTTGAGCTATATCAAACTGAACAAGCATTGAAAATGCAATAGGCCTCGCCTTTTATTTATTTATTTTTTATATAAAAACTTTTTATTTCAAGTTACAAGTCAAAACATCATCAAGGCAGAGATTTTTCCATTTGTTTGACACATACATTGTTAATCATTAAACCACAGTTTCGGCTCTACGTTGCGTACAGTTACAATATATCTAATACATACCCCGTGGCACCCATTAAACATCCTCCGTCCTCCCTATCAATCCCCCTCCATGCTCCCTTCCGCCTGTTCTTTTGGTGGGTCACAGATGTTGCCTCTGTACTTATTCCATGCCCCCAGATCTTATTCCATTTTTGGGGACAGCCGCGGTTAATAAATACTGTTCTTTCCGCTACCATGACCGTGTCCATGTCTTTACACCATGCGCTAAGCGATGGCACCTCCATCGCCCCCCCCATTTCTGTGCTATATTACGTTTGGCTGTCATAATCCCCAGTGTCGCCCAATCTTGCGCCAACTGTGTTAAATCGTTTGGGTCCCATATATTCAGTAGACAACTCTTAGGCTCCGGCAAGAGGGATACTCCCACTGTCTGTGAAATCGCCTCATCACTTTCACCCGATATACCCCAATCTTCAGGCATTGCCATATCGTGTGGTAAAAGGTACCCTCCTCCCCACACCGCCTAAGACAATATGGGTGTGAAGCCCTGCCCATCTTAACCATGATGCATCTGGTGTAGTATGTTCTGTGCAGAATTTCGAGTTGTACTAATCTGAGTCTCGAGGGTATGCCCACTTCCTTTGGTGAGGACAGCGCCTCCTGCCATTCTGTGTCGTCCAGGTCACCCACATCACGGATCCATTGGTCCCTGAGAGACGTTGTGGGGTCCAGTAGGTTGTTAACTAACTTGCGGTAAGTGAATGATGTAGCTCGCTTATGCATATGATCTGTTAGTAACCTGTCCTCCAGAGGGGAGGCTTCCGGGACCACATCACCAGGTGATAGGGCCGTTGTAATTGCATGTTTTATCTGCGTATAGCGATCTATTTCAGTGGGTGCTAAATCGTACTGTTGCTGGAGGCGCTCGAAGGTGGCCACCCCCCCCCCCCCCCCTTATGCCACATGTCTCCCACTGTGGATATGCCAATGGCATCCCATTGATCAAAGCCTTTACTATTCCTGAGTCTTCCCAGCCTCCCCGTGTCCCATAGCGGAGTAAGTTGGGTTATGACCCCTTGCCAGCCCATCTTTGCCTGTGCTGCATGCCATATGGTGACTGTGTGTTTCGTGGGCCCTATTAATGTTCGAGTTTGCTTCTTGTTGTAGAGGGGGGACAGCATACTTCCTGTTCCTAATTGGATCCTGTCAGCCATAAATGCAGGATCCGCTTGTGCTGCATATACCCACTGATTATTCACTTTCAGCCGCGCTGCCCAGTAGTAGAGGTGTATATTTGGAAGCGCTATCCCCCCCATCATACCACCCTCGCACCAGTTTGGCCTGTGCTATGCGTGCTGGTTTGGGTCCCCACATTAAGTTGGAGACCTGGGCTGCAATTGCTCTGAAGTAGCTTGGGTGTATCGGGAATGGAGCATTTTCAATTACATATAGAAAACGAGGTAGTGCCATCATTTTAAAAAGCGCTGCCTTGCCTAGAAGAGTCGGCGGTAATGACTCCCAGTGTGCTGTGTCCCTTTTTAGACGCTCTAACGGAGGCGTTAGGTTTCTCTTGAAAAAGTCATCAGGGTCAGCCGTGACGTTGATGCCTAAATATTTAAACGTGTCGACCGCGATCTGCAACGGACAATCGGAAGGCAGTTGCGATGGGGGACCATGCAGCACAAACAAGGTGGATTTGGACCAGTTAATGGTGTACCCCGACGCCCGTCCGAAGAGTTTGCATATATTGAGGAGGACCAGTATGGAGCACCTGGGGGAAGCCATATACAATAAAATGTCGTCTGCATACAGGGAGATATGGTCATCCCATCCTGCTGCCCACCTGAGTCCCCTTATCATTGGTGCCCACCTTATCCATGCCGCCAACGGCTCCAGTACTAGGGCAAAGAGCAGCGGTGACAGGGGGCAGCCTTGACGCGTGCCCCTCGCAAGATGAAAGTCCCTGGAGATGTGCCCATTCGCCGTAACGTGAGTTATTGGCTTGGTGTACTGAAGGTGGACCCATGCACAAAAATGTAGGGCCAGAGCCCATGTGGCGAAGGACTGCGAATAAAAATGGCCACTCAACCATGTCAAACGCCATTCTGGCGTCTACGGAGAGTATAACCGCCGGTTCCTGTATAAATGGGATACGGGCCATGACTGCGTGCAGGCGCCGCAAGTTTAATGCCGTGCTCCTGCCTGGCATAAATTCGGACTGATCCGGATGGATCAGGGTCGATAGGTGCGGCGTGAGCCAAATTGCCAATAGTTTTGTCAGAATTTTTGCCTCTGCGTTAATTAATGATATCGGGCGATATGAAGTGCACTCCTCAGCAGGTTAGCCTGGTTTAGGTATTGTCACTATCGTGGCCGTCCGTTGGTCTAGTGGTAACTCGCCCATCGTCAAGCAGTCGGTGTACATATGCAACAAGTGCGGGGCTATGGTTCCTGCTACAGTTTTATAGAGTTGCACTGGTATACCGTTTGGTCCCGTTGCCTTGCCGGATTGTACTGAGGCCTCGCCTTTTATTAATGGTATTATATAGCAAAGCAAATGGCTTTAACTTAATAAAAGGTGAGGCCTATTGCATTTTCAATGCTTGTTAAAATATGCTCACCCTAAGATGGGACGGGTTACCACGTGTGTATGTTTGGTGCAAACAAACACACAACTACAAAGCAAATCAGAGTCTGTCGGATTATATCTAAATGCGTGCCTCTGTTTGCTCATGATTGTGTTTCTGCGTGTGAAGCATGGCTGCATGTATCTCTTCACTGTTGGTATTTGTTTTATGCCTCTGTGATCGCATTGTCGGTCCCACAGAGGGGCTCTCGCTGTCTATACCCCCCCCCCCAATTCTAATGCTTATGTGTGCATGTGTCGGTTTGCGTGCATTTGTGTTTGAATTTTTGACTGGATGTTTGCACGCACAACCTCACGCCACCAAACAAATGTCTTTTTGTTGCACACTTTCACTAAGCATGTCAAACGGTTTTTGCACGTGCAATGATTTATTTCCATCTATGATATGATAGGCAAACTAAAGGCACGACCTGTCATTACCACATAAAGACGCACAGCAGGTGCAGTCTCTCTTCCCTCAAACAATTCACACTGATAGACTGGCGAAACTGGATTACTTCTGACTAAGGCGGGAGTATCTCTTGTACCAACCACCCCGTAAAGCTGCATTGTGCCCGTCCACAGTTATTCAATTAAGAGGGTTCAGCTGATTCACAACAATAGGATTTCTTCACCAATGGAACTAATTATAAAGCACTTAGATCTTTTTTGTCGTGTAGAAAAATAGTGGCGCCATCCCTGTCTCTGGTATTCTGTCACAGCATTCTGAAAGGAGCCTTCTGTATTGTACTCTCACCAATTATTTGTATTAAATTCATTCATTCCGTTTAAAGAAGAAACCACTTTTAACTTGCAGTTTTGCAACTGGCTTAAATGCGTCGGGGACATTTCTGACTTCGAGTAGCCTGCAAGATCAAATGTCATTAAAGAATCCTTCCTACAGCTGGCCCACGGATTACAAGCCACGGTGGTTCTCGGAAGTTCCAACCACAATAAATATTTTATATTAATTTGTCGATCCCAAAGTTAAGTCAGGTCATTAAGAAATAGTGGCATTCGTTTATATGATTATCTCAAGATTTGACTTCCAGTCTAATTGGTGCTTTGCAGCTTGACTGGAGTTTGATCTGCACATTACAGGGTCCATCCAGAGCATGAGTTTACTGCAAGGCTTCATAACCATAGGCCGTAACTGCTTCTGCTTAGCTAAAATGAGTGATAAAATGTGTTTGCTATCAGGGGAATGGACGTTGTTGCACAACCTTCTCATGGCATAAACCAAAGAAGATGCCTGACCGTCAGTTCAGATCCCCATATAGTTATATATTTTAGCTCTTTTCATCGATACATCTGCTCGCTACCTGGCTATATTACATGTTCTTCTTCCACCCACCAGTACTGCTTACTTTTAATTTATTGCTAACTTTTCTTGGTTTTCCTTGATGTACATCTCTCAACCGTAACCTCCAGTCAGACAGATAATTTTAAATTGGAAAATCCACAAGAGACAAGTTAGGGGTAATGTGAGACTGCACATATTTCTTCTCCACCTGGGGACATTGTCATGTGAGCTAACACCTTTATTACACCTTCTGGAAAAGAAACATTTTAAATATTTGTGTTTTCCCAAACATATTGTACTGCATACACCTATTGAAAATAGTTGTATTTTAGAGTAGTCGACTAGGGACCGCACATTGTTTTAGTACCCACAAAGTTATGACTTTGTAGTGTGCAGGCTAACTCCATCATACTTCCATTGGAATATCTATTTTTCGGACCCTACTTCACATTTTCGACTGCGGAAAATCCACCTGTCCATTGCATTATCTAGAATTGTTAGTGCGTCTGCCAATGGTAAATGTACTACCTTCCAACTCAGTGCATAACAAAATTGTGGATTGATCCTCCGTGTGCACATTTCATTTGATAAGCGCAATAGTTGAATTATGAGGTTGAACCTGGCTATGCATATTTAAGGTCTAAGTGGTGAGTCAATGGCTCTCTAACATTAGACCTGTTGAACCGGGGAATTCCCTTACTAAAACTAGGTCTCTGATGAAGGTCAAGTTATTAGGTTAACAAATCAGAAAGAGGAGTGTTTGCATTCTCCAGCCATGCATTGGTGTCTTTTGACATTGCTGTTTGTAACCAAATAAGAACCTAAGATGTGAAAATTGAGATTCTATCTATGTCTTTCATAAGCTAAGACGGTTTTAGGTCTCGCCTATGCAGCACGCATGCGCTGCTTAGGAGACCTTTAGCCGTCGTACAACTCTTTTTCCAAGCACATACTCGTGCTTGTGGCGGCATTGCAGGAGTGTGCAGCGGCGCGCCACAAGCACGAGTGTGTGCTTTGAAAAAGAGCAAACAGCTGCTGCTGAGCGCGTGTGCACTCCCCCCATCCCTCCCACTTGTTTACTTCTTCAAGGCTCAAGCCCGCCCAGCTGCAAGAGTTGTCTCCTGTGTGTGCGCGCGTGCACTCCCCCACCCCTCCCACTTGTTTACTTCTTCAAGCCTCAAGGCTCAATCCCGCCCAGCTGCAAGAGATGTCTCCTGTACCGATATTCCATTTTGCAACTTATATAATTGTGCTATGTGCTGCTAAATGGTTTACGCAAAATAATTAACTACAGAAATATACTTAAACAGCAAGTTGTTAAGCTTTCTATTCCAGGACCAAATGGCTCAGTGCGTTTTATAATGCACTGTTTCCCGGACAATGACCCTCCAGGCTGTGTATTGTTCCAGTCCAGAACAGTAAAGGGTGCGCCCACGGGTAATTCTGACTAGGATCTAAAGATGCCTGTGCCCACATTCTTCGAAAGAGTATCCCAACTCCCCTTCCGCTCACCCCCCCTTTCCCACCCGAAGTTTGGTTTTAGGTGCGCATCTGCTGACTTTAATTCCATTCCGGAATTAAAAAGCAGCTGCTTTGCAACATGTAACACTTTAAAAATGTAAACATTTCTTCTATGGCGTCTTAGAGCTGAGATGATGCTCGACCGTGACTCAGCAAGGTGGGCTCCGAGAGGCGTCTCTTCTCCGATTCTCTGGTCCAACTCCACCCTGCTTTAACTCTTCTCCGGCCGCATTTCTTTCTCCACCCTTCCCTTTCTTCTCCCCCTCATCTCTGCTCTCCGCTCCCCTTTAACGGGCTTCCTTTTCGTCCACCCCTTTCTTTTCCTCTTATCTTCATTTCCCTTTTCAATACCCGTACTCCTCTTGCCTGCAGGGCCTTAATTGGGGCAGTTTAGGTGTTAGAGGTGTCTTCCGGGAGGTTGTGCCGTGGGCGTGACCGAGTAACAAACCAGCCTGGGGAGAGGAAGCAGACGGGCGGACTTTTGGCAACTGCGAAATATTAAACTGTTGCATGGCTAATAGAATTTTGTTGCGCTACTTACGGTGAGCCTATTCTCTACATGATGGCACATTCTTGATGCTCATTTGGCTTTTCCTCCTTCACGGTGGCCCATATTTACGTGCATTGAGCTTGATATGGTGAATTTTAATTCTTCCTTCTTTATGGCCCATTATTTACGCATATTGATTTCACTTCCTCAATCATTAGTGAACCTACTTATTGTGAAGCGATTTCTACATGCAGTGATTCTCACATGGCGCTTCTTTACTTGTAGAATCCACTATCCCTTAGTGGATCCTCCGAGCAACTACCTGGGTGGCTCACCCCTGGCACCCTTAATTTGTGCGTACTTCCTACCTCTGGGTGAGACCCTACGCCATTTCCTGGACCCGTACACACACGTGCTTCCTCCACCCTCTCTCTCTCTCTCTCCCTCTCTCTCTCTACCTCTCTCTCTACCTTTCTTCCTCCACCCCTCTTCCTCCACCCTCTCTCCCTCTACCTCTCTCTCTCTACCTCTCTATCTCTCTATCTCTCTACCTCTCTATCTCTCTCTCTCTACCTCTCGCTCTCCCTCTCTCTCTACCTCTCTCTCTCTCTCTCTCTCTCTCTCTCTCTCTCTCTCTCTCTCTCTCTCTCTCTCTCTACCTCTCCCTCTCTCTCTCTCTCTACCTCTACCTCTTTACACCTCTTTCTACCTCTCTCTACCTCTACCTCTCTACCTCTACCTCTCCCGCTCTCTCTCTTTCTACCTCTCTCTTTCTACCCCTCTCTCTCTCTCTACCTCTCTCTCTCTACCACTCTCGCTACCTCTCTCTACCACTCTCTCGCTACCTCTCTCTCTACCACTCTCTCGCTACCTCTCTCTCTACCACTCTCTCTCTACCTCTCTCTCTACCTCTCTCTCTCTACCGCTCTCTACCTCTCTCGCTACCTCTACCACTCTCTCTCTACGCACCTCTCTCTCTACGCACCTCTCTCTCTACGCACCTCTCTACACCCCTCTCTCTCTACGCACCTCTCTCTACACCCCTCTCTCTCTCTACGCACCTCTCTCTCTCTACGCACCTCTCTCTCTCTACGCACCTCTCTCTCTCTACGCACCTCTCTCTCTCT
The DNA here is from genome assembly GCF_964204655.1 of Triturus cristatus. NCBI lineage: Eukaryota > Metazoa > Chordata > Amphibia > Caudata > Salamandridae > Triturus > Triturus cristatus. The sequence continues at coordinate 499,274,511 of NC_140588.1, forward strand.
ACGCACCTCTCTCTCTCTTCGCACCTCTCTCTTCGCACCTCTCTCTCTCTCTTCGCACCTCTCTCTCTCTCTTCGCACCTCTCTCTCTCTTCGCACATCTCTCTCTCTTCGCGCCTCTCACTCTCTTCGCACCTCTCACTCTCTCTTCGCACCTCTCACTCTCTCTTCGCACCTCTCTCTCTCGCTCTTCGCACCTCTCTCTCTCTCTCTACCCACCTCTCTCTCTACCCTCCTCTCTCTCTACCCTCCTCTCTCTCTCTCTCTCTCTCTTCGCACCTCTCTCTCTCTCTACCCACCTCTCTCTCTACCCACCTCTCTCTCTCTCTCTACACACCTCTCGCTCTCTCTACCTCTAATTGGTAGCCGGAGCCTGATAGCACTGCTTGTCCTTTAAAAAAAAAAAAAAAAACAAGCATCGGCATAGCCAATAGGTCTCGCCTTTAGGGCCTTATACGTGTTTAACCATGAAAGAGTTAATGTTGTTGCACCGAGGATATTGTGCTGCATAACTAAATACTTATAAGGTCCCAAATGCGAGACCGATTGGCTATGCCAATGTTTGTTTAAAATGAAAGTTATATTATATGCACCAATAAATGGCTTTTGGTCAGCCTGCATCAGCCATTTGCTTTCTTAGGCTCAGGACTCCTCCGTTTTAGGATTGAGGCAGGGTGTGGGTTTGCTTCATAGGGGGCGATGTTGCGAAGTAGTAGCAGGAGATTGCGGACTTAAAATGCATGCATGCTCACATGTTAAAAACAGACATTGTTTGAATTATATTACCTATTGCAAAGCCCCAAGCAGTAGTATTTATGCTCACATCGGTTGTGCTTGTCCTGTGCATTATTGCATATTTTCTATCTTGTGTACATTTTGCCTGTGGTGAATTACTTTTTTACTCCTAGCAGCACTTATCAGCAAGCACTATGGATTGCACGGAACAAGCAATCAAAAGACTCCCCGAAAGTAGTGCCGCACTTGTGGGAGCTAGTGCAAGCATTGGTAAAGCCAGTAGTACTTGCTTTAATGTACTAATAATAAATACACAGGCATGTCCAAATACTGTTTGCCAGGGTTGTCACTTTCAAGCCAGACCCATTGACTTTGCCAGTGTTTGTTAATTAAAGATGCTGTTCTAAAGAAAGAAATGGATCACAACGCTCCCTTCAAAAGAGTGAAATGTGCCCTTCTTAGAACTAGGCAAGTGCTCTGTTGCAAAGGAGGGGAGTCTAATGAGCAGTTGGCATGCAGGTGAAACTCGTGAATCAGGCAGCAGCCTGTCCATGGGATTGTCAACAAATGGGAACAAGCATTTGCAATGCAATAGGTCTCGCATTAGAAAAGTTTGAGCTTTTTGTATTGTAAATTGACTAATTTTTTATTTATGTGTTGGTATTGAAATATTGAAATTACTAGCTTTCTCATGTACAATGTCAATAGTTTTAACTGTTGCAAATGTGACACCTATAGCATTTGTAATGCAATATGTGTTGTATTTACGTGACTTAGATGTATTGATATTACAAATAACAATGGCTTTTAATTTTTGCAAATAATTAATACTTAAAAGTTAATGTAAATTATAATGGCAATCGTTTAAACTTTTGTTAATAACTCTTGTGAAGATTATGTTTCGTGTATTTAATTGCGCCTAAAATCCAAGAACAGAAGTTAAATATTATCATTTTTTGTGCCATTTGTAATGAAGCCTAAATATTGAGAGAACATATTAGAGCCAGTTGTTGTTGAATGGTTGTACAGATTGATACTGTGGTGGCGGTGAGTGATGTTGTGGTGGTGTCGAGTGATGCTGTGGCGTTAATTGATGCTGTGGTAGCGCATAGTGATGTAGTGGTGCCCTTGAGTGATGCTGTGGTGGTGCTAAATGATGCTGTGGTGATGCGATAGATAGAGTGCAATAGTCCGATAGATAGGATAGATAGATAAGATAGATAGATAGATAGATAGAGAGTGAGGGCGATAGATAGATAGAGTGTAATTATGTAGAATATAATTATGTGGCACTGAGTGGTTTTGTGTGGAGTGTATGTTGATTTTAGTGGCGTGTAATTATGTGGCATTGAGTGTTATTTTGAGTGTATCTTGCATTGTTTGCATTGTAATTAATTGGCACTGAGTGTTATTTGGAGTGCATGTGGCATTGAGTGTAGTGTAATTATGTGGTGTGTAATTATGTGGCGCTGAGTGGTATTTGAAGTGTATGTGGCATTGAGCACTGTGTAATTATGTGGTGTGTAACTATGTGGCACTGATTGGTTTTTGGAGTGTCTGTTGTATTGAGTGCATTGTAGTTATGTGGCATGTAATTATGTGGCTCTGAGTGGCATTTGGAGTGTATGTTGCATCGAGTGCAATGCAATTATGTGTTGTGTAATTATGTGGCCCTGAGTGATATTTGGGGTGTATGTTGAATTCAATGGAGTGTAAATATGTGGCGTGTAATTATGTGGCAGTAACTGGCATTTGCAGTGCATGTTGCATTGAGTGCAGTGTAATTATTTGGCGTGTAATTATGTGGCACTGAGTTGTATTTGAAGTGCATGTTGCCTCTAGTGAAGTGGAATATGCTCCCAACTTGCGACATTTAGGCCAGTAACCCCCAACGAGGTAGAAGCAACCATGAACAATATGAAAAGCGGATCACCTCTGGACCCTGCACCCATTAGATTCCTTAAAACCGTAGCTCCCGTCATCTCCCCCACGCTCACGGAGCTTATTAACAGCTCACTCGCTCAGGGATCTGTCCCCGCTAGCTGGAAAAGTGCGGTGGTGAAAGCACTCCTTAAAAAACCCCAGCTCGACCCAGCAGATATGGCAAACTACCGGCCAATATCACTCCTCCCTGGCATCAGCAAGGTAGCCGAGAAATTGGTCAACGGACAACTGTCTCAGTTTCTCGAGGCAAACAACATCCTACGGCAATCCCAAACTGGGTTCCGCCCGGGACACGGCACAGATACCGCCCTTCTTGCCGTCATCGAGGAGGCAAGGCGCATTCTAGATTCAGGAGGGCCAGTGGCAGTGATCCTCCTGGATCTTAGCGCAGCCTTCGACACAGTCAACCATCGTGTCCTTCTCCATCGGTTGGCGACAGCAGGGCTTACCGGGACGGCACTCAGCTGGATAGAGTCCTTCCTTACCGGACGCACGTTCCAGGTATGGGACGGCAACTACCACTCGTCCACCCTCCCCCTCACGAGCGGGGTCCCTCAGGGATCCTCCCTGAGCCCTACGCTTTTTAATGCATATATGGCCCCCCTTGAAGACGTAGTGACACCATTCGGTATAAAAATAGTGAGCTACGCCGATGACACACAACTGGTCGTCTCCCTATCCCAACTAGACGACCACCCAGACAACCTGGCAAACTGCCTCACTGAAATCCATGGTTGGATGTGTGAATCATCATTAAAACTAAACGGATCAAAAACCGAAGTGATGCTCATGGGTAAACAATGGGTGACCATCCCCCCAGCGGTCTGGCCAGACATGTTCGGGGAAATCCCCATCCCGAAACACGAAATTAAGACCCTCGGAGTCTGGCTAGAACCCGACCTCTCAATGAAGACGCAAGCGGCCAAAACTGCAGGTACTTGTTTTGGGCTTATGCGCACTACCCGCAGGATTCTTCCCCTACTTCCACCCGCGTCCAGGAAATTATTAGTCCAAGGGCTCATACTGTCACGGTTGGACTATAGTAATACGGTCTATTTGGGAGCGCCTGAGGCTACCCTGGCGAGACTGCAACGAACACAGAATGCAGCAGCCCGTCTACTCATGAACCTTCCCTCCAGAGTGTCAGCCAAACCTGCCATCAAGGCCCTGCACTGGCTCCCTGTGCGCCAAAGGGTGGAATTCAAAGCCATGTGCACGGCATACAAACTGATCAACGGATCAGGACCTGCGATTCTCAGCGGCCTGGTTACTCCATACAAAGCACCCAGAGCTCTACGGTCCGAAAACGAGCACCTAGCCAACATCCCCAAATTCAAAAGGACACGTACCGGAGGCCGACGCTTCTCTGTAAAAGCGTCCACTGGATGGAACTCCCTCCCACGTTCCCTCAGACTGGAACCCAGTTATCTGATTTTCAGAAAAAAACTTAAAACCCTTCTATTTCCTAAATAAAGCCCTCTCTCCTTCTCCCTCTCATCTGGATAACAAATTTTCATAGCGCGGGGATGCCCTCGGGTCACCAGGCGCTTTACAAGTCGCTAAATAAATAAAATAAAATAAATAAATGTGGTGTGTAATTATGTGGCACTGAGTGTTATTTGGAGTGTATGTTGCATTGAGTGCAGTGTAATTATGTGGCGTGTAAATATGTTGCACTGAGTGTAATTTGCAGTGTATATTGGATTGAGTGCAGTGTAATTACGTTGTGTCTAATTGTGTGGCTCTGAGTGGTATTTGGAGTGTATGTTGCATTGAGCGCAGTGTTATTATGTTGCGTGTAATTATGTGGCATTGAGTTGTTTTTGGAGTGTATGTTGCATTGAGCGCAGTGTAATTATGTGGAACTGAGTGCAATTTGGATTGTATGTTGCATTGAGTGTAGGGTAATTATGTCACATGTAAGTAGGTGGCATTTACTGGTATTAAGAGTGTATCTTGCAATTAGTGCAGTGTCATTTTGTGATGTGTAATTATATGGCATTGAGTGTTATTGTTTTGTGGGTTGTCGTATTGTGTGCATTGTAATTATGTAGCATATAAACATGTGGTGCTGAGGGGGCGTGGCTTGGCGCGCGAACAAGATGGCCGCAAGCTAGAGGAGCTCCGGCGCATCGGTGCCTGCATCCTGTAAAATATCCTGTCAGGGACCCCCATAGCGGCCGAAAATGATGGCGGAGACGGCTCGCCCACCCCCCGCTGCAGCGGTCTGCTGAGCGGAGCGAGAAGTTGCTGGGCGGCGGCTCGGGATCGCCTGAGGAGGGAGACCGGCGGCTGGTGAGGGGAGCTGGAGCCCTGCGGCCGGCCGCACACGCTACTGTGCGCCGCGGCTTGCCACGTGACCCCTGGGCCGTGACCGTTGGAGCGCTGGTTGTGGCGGCCTGGTGGCGCGGCGGAGCTTGGACCTCGGGAGCACACTGAGGGCATATCGGAGGTCCGCACCGGGAGCACCAGCGGCGGAGCGGCGATGCTCGGCAGGTCAGTGGCCGGAGGCGCGGACGCAGGAGGCGGCTGATCCCCGAGTGAGGGGCCTCTTGCCTGGCCGCCGCTTGGACGGGACGCGTCCGGAGCCTTAGCGGGGGTGGGCCCTGTGATCCGGGACCCGCCGGGGCCCGGCAGCCCGGAGGAGGCGGCGGAGGGGGCGCGCCCCCCTGCAGCGGCGATCGCGTGGCTGCCCCGGAGCGGAGACAGCAGACGGAGGAGGCGGCACGACCCCGGTGGGACCTGCAACTTGGGAGCCTCGGCCCTTGAGGAGGTGGAAGGCGAGGGATCACGACGCCCGACGCTTGGCGCGCTGCGAGACGCCCACCGACGGCGGGCACTTTCTGGCTCCCTACGTTGTGGCACCTGGACTGTGACGGTGACCGCTGAGCCGGGACGGGGGGCCGCCTGGAGTGCGGTGGGGCCCTGACACAGCGGCTGGCTCTGAAGAGGAGGGGCCTGCTGCGGCTAGACCGGGCCCATCTACCGGCGGACTGGACTACGGGCGGATGCCCACTGCACAACAGTTGGTTATGGGCCGGCTGCGCAATGCCCAGAAAGACGGCCGGGCCCCGGTGACGGGACTGGGCCCTGCCCCGGCGCCTGGGGACCCTGAAGCGGCCCCGCCCACTGCTCTACTGGCCGCCAAGCTGGACTCGGTACTGGCGGCTGTGGAGCGGATCGGCTCCTCGCTTGAACAGACTAGGTCGTCGTTGGAAGCCCGCATCGACAAGGTCACGGTCGACTTCACGCTGCTCCACGCGGACCACCGCAAGTTGGCGGACAAGGTAGAGCAGCAGGAGCAAACTCTCCAGGAGGTGCGACCAGTTGTGTCTACTCATACAGCCGCCCTCCAGGATCTCATTGACCGCGTCCATGCATTGGAGGACCGCGCGGAGGATGCAGAAGGGCGCTCTCGGCGCAACTACGTGCGCGTGGTGGGCCTGCCGGAGGGCGAGGAGGGGAGACAGCCGGAGCAGTATGTAGAAGTGTGGCTACGCAACCTGATCGGATCGGAGAAACTCTCCCCGCACTTCGTGGTGGAACGTGCCCACAGGGTCCCCACGCAGAGGCCCGCCCCGGGGTCCCGACCGCGGCCCTTCCTCTTCAAACTCCTCAACTATCGGGATAGGGACGTGGTGCTCCGCGAGACCCGGGGGATGGGCGACATCACTGTTGGCGGTGGACAGGTGCATTTCTTCCCGGACTACACTGCCCTGGTGCAGAGACGCCGCAGCAACTACCTGGCGGTGAAGCGTCGCCTGCGAGAACTAGGAATGTCATATGCTCTTTTGTTCCCCTCCCGCCTGCGGGTGGCCACCACGGATGGTGTCCGCTTCTTCGACACGCCATCTGAGGTCTGGGATTGGCTGGAGTACACGGGGCGCAGTGATGGCCGGCGGCCGCGGAGTCAGGAGGCTGCCACACCGCGCGGCAGGAGATCTCGCCAAAGGCAGGGAAGGAGGCGGCGGCACGCTGAGGGGCGGGGGCTGGGGGTGGCCCCCAGCCCGGAGAAGAGCAGACTGGAGCGCCAGGATGCGCTGGCGGCGGTGGCCACTCTCGGGTCGCCGGACGGCGGGAGTGGAGACGCTGCCCAAGAGCGGGGTGAAGTGTTGTCCAGCGGCTTATCCTCCCCATCAACTGTGATCTCTGACGACCAGCTGTTGCCGCTGGTCACTCCGCAGACATCGGACCAAGTGATGTAATATGAACGAAACTTTGAGGGATCTGGGGTCGCGGCTGGAGGTGCTCCTTGGGTATGGGTCCTGCAGCCCTCCGACGGACACTTTGTGGCTCCTGACCGTGCAGTGGGCGGAGGCATGAGCTGCGGATGGGAGCACGCCTGCTGCTGGACTACCGGGGACGGATGGACCAGGTGGGCTGCGGTGGTGGCTGAACTTCCGCCCCCCTGAGATAGGGCGGCTGCCCGAACTAGGGCTCATCTGCCTTTGTGGGTGGCGGGGTGGGGGGGGATCCTACACTCCCCGGGCCGGCGCTGCGCTCTGACTCTGGGGGTCCCTTCATGTCACATATACACAGGCATCCCTGCAGATGTGCACCCGCGCGGACTGACTCTCACTTGCCTGCCCCCTAGCCACAATTGGGCTTAGCTCTACTTAGCGAGCATTGATACATGGTTTGGACGATTACCCGTAGAGGGGTTCGCCCTGTCAGTTCAGTTGGCCTGTTTGGCTCGGTTTTTCGCACGGCTTCATGGTGGTGCGTAGTTGCGTTGAGGTGTTTATGTTGCAGCTTTCTACATAGTCAGGTGAAGGCCCGCCGCCCCCCGCCCCGGACGAGCGTCCCTACTCCCCTGCCACAGTATTACCCTTAGTCCTTTCCGCATGGCTGTTACAAATGTGATTACATGGAATGTCAGGGGCATGCATACACCGGTGTGGCGATACTCAGTCTATGCGTACATGCAGCGACACGCGGTGGCAATCGCTCTCCTGCAGGAGACACACATGACGGCCGGGGAACTGGGTAGGCTGCGTGCGCGCTGGAGGGGGCAGGTCTATGGCACCACGTGTTCGGCGCACGCTAGAGGCACGCTGATATGGATAAGGGCGGGTACCCCGTTTATCTGTCTGCAGGCGCTGGTGGACCCTGGTGGGAGGTACACCTTAGTTCATGGGAAACTAGATGGCCAGCAGGTGCTGCTGGGGTCTCTTTATGCGCCAAATGTGGAGCAGCCATCCTACCTGGCCAGCCTGTCGTCGGTGCTGGAACCGTTTGTTGGCCTCCCCTGGCTTTTGGGGGGGGGACTTTAATTCCGTGCTGGATGTGCACATGGACCGGTCCTTTCCGCCCCTGCGGGGCACGCAGGTGGGATCGAACGCCAGGGCCCTCGCCGCATGGCTGTCTCACTGGACGCTCACCGACCTGTGGCGGAATGCCCATCCGGGCGACCGAGTGTACTCCTACTACTCCGCGGTCCACGGCTTACATGTTCGGTTGGACAGGGTGGTGGGCACCCATTCGGTGCTTCCGTGGGTGGCCCGGGCGGAATACATGAGTCGGACGCACTCAGACCACAATCCACTTATTCTGGGGCTTCGCTGGAGGCCCGATAGGCCCCCAGTGCCGACGTGGCGTCTTCAGACAGCGGCGCTGGAGGACCCGGAATTTCGGGCCTCCCTGGGCACTGCAATCGAACAGTATTTTGATCTCAATGAGGGCTCCACGGATAGTGAGCTGATAGAGTGGGACGCGCATAAGGTGTACATCAGGGGCCATTGCATAGGTGCGACCTGGAATATTCGGAAGCAGTTGTCGGGGGCTCTCGCCTCCTTGGAATCTCGCCTCCTCTCATGGGAGGTGCGTGGTGAGGGGGGGGGGGGCTCGGACGCGAGCCATCTATCTGACCTCCGGGCGCAACATGCCGATCTCCTTGAGCGGCTCCGCTGCCTTAATTATGCGGCGCACTCGGCCCGGGTACACGCCACGTCAGACAGGGCAGGGAGGCTTCTGGCCTGGCTCATCCGGCAGGATGCGACCCGTACCCCCGTGGGTGCGATCGCGGGGCCGGACGGAGTGCTGGTTCACACGCAGTGGGAAATACATCGGGCGTTCACGGCACATTACACCTCTCTGTACCGGTCAACGGGCAGGAGGAATGCGTGTGATCTGGATGAGTTCCTGGAAGCGGTGGAATTACCGGTGGTTCCGGTGGAGTACCATGAGAGCCTGGAATGCCCCCCCACGATGGAGGAGATAGGGGACGCTATTTCCTCTTTAGCCTCAGGAAAAACGCCGGGACCGGACGGACTCCCGGCGGAATACTACAAAACTCACCGTGAGTCCCTTATCCCTAAGCTTCATAGTCTCTACTTGGCTGCCCTAGAGGAAGGCACATTGCCAGCGTCGCTGAAGGAGGCTTATCTGATCTCCCTGCTTAAGCCAGGGCGAGATGCCACGCAGCTGGGGTCCTATCGCCCACTCGCCCTACTCAACACGGACTATAAAATATTGGCGAAGGTGCTGGCGGAGAGATTGGCGCCGGTGGTGCCTACGCTGGTGCACGGCGACCAAAATGGTTTCGTGCCCAAGCGCAGCACTTCGCTTAATTTACGGCGGTTCTTTAGGGTGATGGGGGAGAGCACCCGACCATGGCCCAGGGCGGGCTGTTTGGTCCTGGACCTCGAGAAAGCCTTTGATTGCTTGGAATGGGGATACCTAGTGTCGACACTGTCGAGGTTCGGATTGGGGCTGGGCTTCCTGCAACTTGCGGCTCTGCTGTACAAAGGACCCACGGTGCGGGTGTGCACTGGCCTATATGTCTCGGATCCCATCGTAATTGGCCGGGGCACTAGGCAGGGGTGTCCGTTGTCACCCCTCCTGTTTGCGCTTGCAATGGAGCCGTTGGCGGCGACGCTCCGTGGGGAACTTGCGGATGGCATCCCGCTGGGGGACGCAACCCATCAGGTGTCCCTTTTTGCGGATGACCTCCTAGTATATGTCAGGGATGTATCTTCCATTCCTGAGGGGCTGGATCGCATCCTACACACCTTTGAGCGGCTCTCAGGCCTCCGAGTGAACGCGGCCAAATCCTGTCTGTACGCCTTTGGGGGCGACGTCCAGGACCCCGGCTACTGCCTTGGAGGAGTGCGTTTACAGTGGCAGCCGGACACCTTTCGCTATCTGGGTGTCCAGATCTATCGCCGCCCGGCGGACCTAGTGGAGGGTAATCTGGGACGCGCGGTGACCGCGATCCGGACCCAGATGGCGTTTTGGAGCACGCTTACCCTTTCGGTGACTGGCCGAATAGCGCTCGTTAAAATGGTGGTACTGCCCCGTCTGCTGTACTATTTTGCCAACTTGTCGGTGTACCTACCGGTGTCCTTCTTTGCGCCCCTCACGCGCTCCCTCCGCGACTTCATATGGGGAGCGGCGCGCCACAGAGTTGCGCTGCCGAAATTGTTCCTTCCCGTGGGTGGGGGCGGGCTCGGGATGCCCTGCCTGGAGCATTACTATCTGGCCGCACAGCTGCAGTGGGTGGCTCGCTGGCTGGCTGACAGGTGTCGTGAGGATACGGCGACAGCGGAGAATCCGCCGCTGTCATTGACCGAGCTCCTCAAGATTTTCACCCGACGATGGGAGTGCTGAAGCCTAAACCGTTGCTGTTAGTGGTGGCTTGTAAAAGCTACCGAAGAAGCCTCCGGCTGACGAGGGCCACGCTCCCATACGCCCCGGCCATCCCACTGGAGGGTTCCCCCTGTGGGCGAGACACGTTGGGAGCTGCGGAGTTACGGGATTGGCATGCGGTTGATATTCACACTATGGAGGACCTATACCATGAAGGGGGCCTCTTGCCGTTTGCGACCCTTGCAGAAGAGACGGGGCTGGCGCAGGGCCAGTTTCTCCGTCACCGGGCCCTGATAGAGACTCTGGTGGGTCACTGGGGGGACCTGCAGGTGGAACCGGAGCAGCATTTAGTGCTGCAGTATCTCCATGTTATGGGCCGAGGAGGACACCTGATCAAGTGGTTCGCTGGGGCCTTGCGGATTCATGCGGCGCCGAGTCTGGAGACACTGCGCGAGAAATGGGAGGGGGACCTTGCCCGCCCTATGGTAGACAGGGAATGGGAGGGAGCGCTGAGGGGGCCAAGGAGGGTGCCCCGAAATATGAGATTCCGTCAAATACAGTTTTTTGTCCTACACAGGGCCTACCTCACACCGGGCGCCATCAATAAGTATTTTTGCAGAACGGACGCGTGCTGCCCCCGTTGTGCGACGCTTGGCGCCGACCTGATCCACATGCTGTGGGGCTGCCCCACACTGCAGATATACTGGCAGGCGATACATGGGGAACTCCGCAGGTGTACAGGCCGGGAGATTCCATCGGAGTGGCCCACATACCTGCTGCATCTCTTTCCCCGACCGCCACCGGCTAAGATGGCCTGTCGTTTCCTTGATCTGGGGATAATAGTGGCTAAGCGGCTCATCACCAAGCGCTGGAAGGCAGATACCGCACCGCATGTGCGAGCGTGGCGTAGCTCTTTTATGGTGTGGGCGAAGGCAGAAGAGGTGGCGCTTCGGCGGGAAGAGACACTGGGCCTTAGGACGACGCCCGTCGCCGCCCAGTGGGGGGAAATGAGGCAGCTCCTGTCACAATCGGAGGAGGTGGCCCTGGGGGAGGGCACGGCTGCGCTATAGGAGCCGCGTTAGGCGATGGGGCACTGTTCACTTGACTGGGACTCCGCGCTGGTGGGTGCGACTGGCTGGCTGGCGAAGATAGTGCAAGCCGCAGATAGGATATCAGCGCCTGATTCCCTTTTTGAGTGGTGGGGGCCAGGGAGGGTGGAGCCTGATGGGAGAGGGGTCAGCGAAGTGGGGGCCGACTAGACTAGAAGACGCAAGCTGCTGTTGTACATTGTTTTAGTTGTTAGATTGTTGGAAGGACAGCTGCCCAGCTACAGACTGGGGAGTATAGCACTGTTTGTATAATTATTCGGGGAAGCACTGAGAATAGCACACAATTGGCATCGACGCTGGTGAGCGGATGCTCTCCACTAGGGCTGGGGCCATAACGATACGAATGGAGATGGATTTACTTATGACCTGACAGGTTATACCTTGGGACACAACCGGTTACAGTACACTTAATGTAACGCACCATGTTTGTATCAGTTATACATTGATGCCTGACTACAAGATTTATGTAACAATGCTATTTGATGAAGTATGATGTATTGTGTGGTTTTACCTGCAACGAAAACTCTAATAAACAGATTTCTAAATAAATAAACATGTGGTGCTGAGTGGTATTGTGTGGAGTGTGTGTGGCATTTAGTGCAGTGTAAATCTGTGGCGTGCAATTGTGTTGCATTTTGTGGTATATGTAGTGTATGTTTTATATAGTGCAGTGTACGGGAGCAGAGAGTAGAGAGGAGTGGATGTAGTGGCAGGTAAGAGTATTCGGTGTGTTTCTAGTGATGTAATATGTATCCCTTTGAAAAATAAAACTAACATTTTATTTTCCTTTAAGGTGTTGTTTTGAATATGTAAAAAATATAAATGAATCTTAAATTCAATATTTCCTGTTTTTTTGTTTTCTTTAATGTTGTGGCTGTTTTTTTGCTGTGTAATATAAAGTGTGCCGGTGTCTTTCGAAAGTGCTGTTGTTAAGAATGCGCTTGTTTGTTACGCATGCAGGGTAAACTATTTTTTGGGGTTGTTTGAGACGCGGGGTGCGTGTGATCAGTGCCTGTGTGTGTGAGCAGTGGGGCTGTGTGTGTGAAGTGCCTAAAGTTGCAAGAAAACATATGGTTATTTAAATCCTTAGACGCAGAATTAATGGAGCTAATGTTATCGACCTTAGAAGGATGAAAAGAGAATGAGCGCGGCATATGTTAACTTTGTAAGCGCAGAAAGCGTGCAGGGCAAACTTATTATTTTGGTTGTTTGTGACTCAGATCTGGTCAAAGCTGCAAGAAAACACGAAGGGGGGAGGGCGGGCTGTGTGCTGAAAGGCAAAGAGAACACTGGCATGAAAGTGAAATCGATGGATGGCAATGCGTCCGTGAGACTAGCCCTGTGGTGGGGGAGGGACAGTTGTGAGAGGCGCCATGAGGAAACAATCTCTCGGCATGCTGTGGCAGGGAAGGGGAAGCGCATTCCAGGCTGGGGAGCAGACCCTTTGAAGTATGATGCCGAGGCTGTGGCTACACGCGCCAGTGGGCTGAAGCGCTTCCCTAAACGGATTGCATGGCAGCACGATGCACGTGATTGTGCGCGTGCTCGCCATACAATCCACTTTTGGGAGCACTTTGAAATGCCCCTCTTACTAGAGTCTCGCATAGCGATTGCGTAAACGCAATAGCTAGGCGAGACCTAAAAAGTAGATTGAAAGAGAAGTATGAATTGAGACAGCCATGAATTGCTGCCTGAAGTAATTGACCTGAATTTGGGGAAAAACATGAATCTAAAATGTACCTGGATGGTCTGACTACCCAGGTTCTCCTTGGGTGGCACTAGGGAGTGAGTGCTTTGAGCGTCCCATTTGAGGTTACCCTTGCAATAAACTTTTCGACAGTTATTAAAATGTCAGGACTGGATGGCTTTTGTGTGAATTTTGCAAAATGTTACTAGTTTTGTTAAATGTGAGAGATCGATGTAGGAGTGAGGCTGCAGTTGCTGTCCTCACCGAGCTGGACTGGAATTAGAAATATGTGTTTTTTCCAAATGCCTGCCGTCATATCTGCAGACCTTGGTGGCTCAGCAAACAATCCTGTCAATAGAACAGGCTGTTTAGGTCTCACCTGACCCAGCGCATGCGCTGGTCTGGCGAGACATTTTCTGAGGACTCCAAAAAGTGCTACCAGGCCAGCCTAGAGCTACAGTGCATGTGCGCTGCGATTACCGCGATTACTTTCACTTTCGCGGCCGCTTTGATGTTTGATCGCGATCACTTTCGCGGCCGCAGGGCAGCTTTGATGTTCTCCGTGAGGCATCAATAGATTGCAGCAGTTAAAACAAGCATTGGCATAGTCAATAGGTCTCGCTTTTGGGACCTTATAAGTGTTTAGTTATGCAACTGTTGCATGGCTAAACACTTATAAGGTCCCAAAGGCGAGACCTATTGGCTATGCCAATGCTTGTTTTGTTTTTGTATCCCAATTAACCTCTCTCGAAAGTTTTGTAGGTGGTATTGGACAAACAAGTGAGTGAACGTTTGAATTAACCTCAGCCAGTGATAGATAAGTACTCGGCGTCGCATCTAGAACAAGTCAAGCTTTTAATGGGGCTTTTGTCTGCTGCTCTGCGCTCGTTGTTCGAGCTCCCACCACATAACACCTTTCAGCAGAGGAGGTGCTGGCCAGTGCTGCGCCACGGTCTTTTTGCGTGTTTTGTTACTCCGGGCGTGGGGTCATGGCATGATTGTGAAGATGCCAATCGGGTGCTGTAAAAGAGCTCAGGTGGGGGCGTCATGTTAGTGGTTTTTCGTACAGTCGTCTGTTGTGTGATGTGAGGATTTGAAAAATCACTAGCATTCTCTATCCCTCTCCAAACAGTTTCACAGCACTATACCGCTACCTGCACCGCCGGCACCACTCGGGTAAAAATGCACAATGTTTGCAATCGTGAGAGCGACGTGTTGAAAAGCCTGTCTGTGACTGACTTGTAACTGTGGGGTGCCCGAGACCCCTTTGTTTTGTTAATATGTGTAACACCCGCGGAGTTAAGCCTCTTTTGAAATCGGTGTATTTGTCAAATAAAGCATGTGATATCAGTATGAAAAAATAGTGCCCCCCTTCCCTTAACTATGTATTGTGTCTAGAAAGACTTCTTGTGACCGCTTGATTTAACACTTAATGGTTGTGTGTATTTAACAAAGTACTGCTTTTCCTTCTTAAAGATTAAACAAAAAGCATTGCCCCGTGGTGTAAAAGGTAGAGAGAAGAATAGTCCATCTAGTGGCTGAATTACACATTGTAATCAAATTCGGCTTCACTAAATTGTGTTATCTTGGTCAACTACTTTACTTCACTACGCCTTCTTTTCCGCTATAATTACATTTGACATCCTGAAGCCATTCGGTTCAAGGTGTGTGATATGCATCAAATTGACGACTACAATGTGGCTCCATCTATGGCTAGAATATAGTCATAAGGATGGGGCAAATGACAACTGATTGGCTTCTTGGTTCATAAATGGTATCACCAGGCAGGTGTCACATGTCATAAATGTTTCAAGTTAATGTTTAGAAATGATCCCTTCCAATAAATGCTTCAATCCATTGATATAATATAATATACTCAAGTGAAGATTCTCCAGATGTTAAAGAAAAAACTTTTTCAAATTTGGAAGAATCTTTATCATGCTTTCACATACAGTTATTTGCACGTGCTTACATACTTAATAGTTTAATGGCTCGGCTTGTGCGCTTGGGGGCCAAACCAGACCGTTTGCTTGCTTCTGACTCATCACTGTTAATTTGCTGCTTTGCCCACCTCCAGGAGTAGCCTGCAAGCCTTTCAACTTAACAGGTGTTTACTTTCCAACGGTATGAGCCGTAATAAGATGGCGTTCTCAAATACATTTAGCAGGAGCCTATTGCGTTAAGAGAAGTGATAGGTTGAAAGACAATCCCCACTGTTTATCAGTTAGGTTTACATTTAGGAGTAATCTTTAACTAGCGCTTAAGTTTTAATACTGCGCTACATAATTTTTTACATGGGCAACCGCAGCTTCCATAAACTGCATTCTTCAGACAAGAAGGAGCTGAATTAAGTATTACACTTTATAAGGAGCATTGTTCAGAAATAGGTTGGCCCTCCTAGAGTCAATTGCATGAAGAGAATGGGGTGTGTGATATACTGGACCGTTCATTGCATAGATTGAGTTTCTTAATATTGCAATGTTGGGCTGGCTCTGATGATTAGTAGGGGATGATGAACAAGCCTTAGCAGCAAAAAGTTATTGTACTCTTTGTAGCCAAGCCATCACAGAGGCGCCTAATCCCTCGGGTCTCACGTTTCCTAGGTGCTTTAGCAAAGTGTATTTATAGATTTGTAATAGTCAGCAAGCCTGCTGTCTTAATAATAATAACGAGGAAGCTTGCATGGCAATAGCGCTTGATGGCGCGATGTGCTATATTTTCTCTGTATTAAACATCTAAAAACATGTTCCTCAGAAACCTGTCAAACGAAAGAAAGGTCCAGAGGGTTCCACATTGATTTGGCCCCAGCCAGTGCAGGACACCTGGGGGTGATCCAGCCGGATTCTGGATCTGACAGCTATTATTGAGAAAAGATCCAGACTGACCCTAGTGAAACATTCTCAAGTTTGCCCAGTGTAATTGCTGATGCTGGACACGTTCAGTATCGCCCATGAGGGGCTCTCATTTCCTGCTGTACCTAAAACAAAGGCCTGATTAAAGGACCCTCAGGCCACCTTTTGTTCAGGTATCACCCTGGCTGGGGGATATCTGGCGCCTAACTCCTAGATTCCAATGCAATGGCAGGAAACCAAGGCAGGCAGCTGTATATCACTTCAGAAGTATTTAAACAAAACTATGATTGGGAGTCATCAGAGCCGGCTCCTCCATTTTAGCGGAGGGCAGCAAGCGCTGACGAATAAGTAAAATGGCATATCCATGCCATTTTACTTAACCGCCGCAGTGCGAGGGCAGGGAGCGGGGCAGATTCCTGCAATTGCAGGATTACAGCTGTTCCTGCAATTGCAGGATGACATCTGTCCCGGCAATTGCAGGATTACAGCTGTCCCTGCAGTTGCAGGATTACAGCTGCCCCTGCAGTTGCAGGATTACAGCTGCCCCTGCAGTTGCAGGATTACAGCTGCCCCTGCAGTGCGCATGTTGGGTTGGGTGGCTCTATTGCTATGGCCAGCCCAACATGAGCAGTGCGCACCCAGCAATCCTCTGGCTGTGAAAATAGTCGGAGGATGGCACAGGCACCCAACCTCAAAATGAGCGCTGGGTTAGCCTGCTCCCACCAATCCTGGAGTTGCTCTCAGCATGATTGCAACTCCAGGATTGGTTATATCGATGTCCACTGAACGGGAAGGAAGTCCCTCCCTTTCCTGCTCCTGGTGGACGCTGATCATGAGAGCGGTGCGCACTGGGGGTGAAGTATATGGGAGTTTGGTGCTGTAGCGCTCTACCATATATTTATACTTCTAGCCACCACTGCATGCATTTGACTATGTTAAATCCCAGTAAGTAAGAGTATGCATGCACTGTATGTCAAATGTATCGGTCTGCATGCATAATTACGCTAATTACAATTTAAATGTTACAGATGGCAACCCCACAGGTGTTTTTAATGGCTATTGTTAAGATGCCCGGGGGAGGGCAAGATGCGCTTGAAGTTTTTGCAGTTGGCACTGGTGTTGGCAAAACAGAGGGTGGCCTTGGATGGTTGAGTACGAGGGTGGCATCAATAGAATTATGTATAAAGATGTTGTTGAATGGGCCCTGGTGGAGGAAGTGGACATGATACTGGTCCGCATGAATAATAAGTTGGAAGAAGATTTAGTGGACTGGGCGGCCCTCAAGGGAACATGCATCAGAACATAAGAGAGGAAAGGGGGTGAAGTAACGGTGGGAGAAAGCACACAGGAAAGAGGCACACGTGATGTGAAGGAGCAAAAACTCTGACATGTACTGTTGAAAGCACTGTGGACATGATTAGTATAAAAGCGCTATGGGTCCAAACTTACATGGCGTGGACATGAAACTGAGGTAAAAGTGAAGGTGTCTGGTTCCCTAATGACAACGGAGGGTAATATTTGAGACTGTGTGATAACACTGTGATCGTTGTTGGTTTATAGTCTGTCTTTTCTGCACGTATACTTTACAAGTCGTTACTGATGGAATATGGTCTATTTGTATGTATACTGAATATGCCATTGTAATGTCCTTGTTGAAAGACACTGTAACATATAATAACTAATAAAGACTATACAAAAAAATAGCAATTTACACACACTAATAATTATTTATTAACTAAGTATATAGTACAACTCATATACATATAGGGTGTCGGAGTGTCTTTTAATCACACACACTACACGTGTTTCACCAATGAACATGCTTTCATTCAGAGACGAATATTAGTTTAGTAGTCAATTAAAACTACAAACATTGTTAAAATAAACAGTTAACATAAGGCCAATGTTAAAAAGGGAACCGATCAATATACAAACACATCAGGACAACATCATAAAACCATCTCCCCATACCCATATGACCTTCATTACTATGGGACCAGGATGCCTACCATTTGTAAAGTACCAGGGTGCATTCGTTCAGGACTAACATACACTGCCCCAGAATGTTATGACACGCTGAAAGTGCCGAAGTACTTAGATACATTTTTAACATGGTAGATCCCTGCTAGTAAAGAATCGAGGGGTCCTGTGGGCACATAGAGTGCTGGGGAATAAACAAAGAGAGCACATAATACAGTTTTCAGCAGTTAAACATTGGCACTAGGTGCCAGGCAGTTTCTAACAAGGGAATCTAACAGACCTTTTACATTAGCCTGATTATCTGAGCCCTGGCCATATGTGCAAGATAATGCATAAAGGGGGACAGCGCATGTGTTTACTGAGAATAACGCCCAATGTGGCGGGATAGGGAGCTAATGAATCCTAACCCTCCTTAGCACCCTGCTGTAATATGGGAAGCTTCCATAGTTTCTTGTGGGAGTTCTTCGCAGACAACAACCTTAGCCCCAGACTGAGCATGGCGATTCTCCTTAACCAGATCCTTAAAAATGGCCAACAATTGCACCAGACGGATGTTGAGCATTGTATTCCGTGTGTCCAACAACCCTGTTACTGCAGATCTGCAAGTCCTAATCCTTAATGCCTTAAATTCCTTCCTTAACAAGATTCTTGTTAAGGGCTAGGGCGCTCGACCTCGGACGTGGGAAACTGGGTTTGAGTCTGGGTAATGACGCTGAACCTCCTGTGATTCTGGGCAAATCATTTAATCTCCCCGTACCTAACAAAAACAAGCATTGGCATAGCCAATAGGTCTCGCCTTTGGGACCTTATAAGTGTTTAGCCATGCAACAGTTGATGTTGTTGCACCAAGGATATTGTGCCAGATAACTAAATACTTATAAGGTCCCAAAGGCGAGTCCTATTGGCTATGCCAATGCTTGTTTCCATAATCCTGCCACTATCATTTGATTATTGTAAGAGCAAAGTGGGATCTGTCATGGTGTGTACATATTGTGATGAGTGGCTTAAATTTGTAATCTTTTCAAAAAATCAATGTGCACAGATAATCTGTGCAAGTACTAGATTAGTTGCTCCAAAATAATAAGCTAATCAAGAAAAAAATAGCAGGTTAAGTGTAAAGCTTGTGGGTATGCAAACAGAAAAGTGGTATGTCGTCTGAGGTGACTGGCTAATGTGGGATCACAGCAGAATACAAACAAATATCCAAGTTCTTGTCAAATGTCATAGGGTAAGTGAAGCAACTATTATGGGGATATGCAAAAGTTAATATATTATGTTCTATTTGTATTACGATGTAATACATTTTGTGTTTTAAAAATGTTGTTCATTGTAAGTTTGTATTATCAATTTGCGAATTACTGTAGTACTGTTGCAGGTATTTAGTGCTTCAATCCACTAGGTGTGGTGCCAAAAAGCAGGTTCCTAGGTGTCCTGACAGCTGCTGCTTCCGCAATGTCACAGAATACCTTAAAACTTAACTCTGACAAAAAGTAAGATCCTCTGACATCTGGTCTATGAATTGGTGGCCTACACAGCTTGGATCATTACCCATCCGGTCAAGGAGTTTTATAAAATAAAAATAAAAAGTGGGACTTTAGTTAATTTGCTGTTGAAAGCACAACATCGTTTCAGTCTGCTACCATCATTTGAGGCTACTGGTCAAACAGTGTTAGTTTCTATTGGTTCCGGCTAGAAGACAGTGGTACAAGCAATCATCTTAACTAGGTTAGAAGCATCAGCATCCTATTTATGAGAAGGTGCTTTACAAAAACTTGCGTTATTCATAGCATTCACACAAAGCCTAATGTATTTATAAACTGAATTGTTTTATTACTGTCCACCATGAAGCTTTTGCTTCTCTACAGCACAGCTAGCCGAAAGTGGCAACATTTAAAAAATAGGTTAAGTGGTTCAGTATTCTGGTAAGAAAGGCATGGAATTAAAGGCCTTCTAGTTTAGCAGCCAAGATAAACCATTCTGTGTTCAGAAGGGACTCAAGACCTGGCTCTTACTTTGATTTTCATGCTCCCTCTGGTTTTAATTCAGTCTATTTACTAGAGTGCACTAGGACACTCAGGGGTAGCAGTGCATTTTCTTAAATTCATTAACATAACATGTTGGAACAGATTGTGTGTTACATCAAAGGGGGGGTGGGGGGGATATTTGTGTAATCTACTTTTATTAGACAACGGGAGGGTGTCCTGAAGGCAGACTATACCAAGGCCTTGCTTGCAATGAGTGTATATTTTAATCAACTCGTTTCATCAACTATTTGTGCAGAGAATTGGATTCATATTTAAATCAGCTTCATGTTTGCCCACAACGTACTACCTCACACTGCATGCATATCTAAATCAGTTTTGTTTTTTCCACTTGAAGCTGTTGTCCTAGCTGAAACAACGGAAGCAGGTCAAGTCTCTTTTCAAGAGCTTGCCTTTTTATCCTGAAATGTCTCTCCCTAATAGAAGTGGAAGTTGTGTGGGAGAAAATTCTACATGGGCAGAAATGTATCAGGTAAAATTAGAAAGAGCAGGGGCCACTGGGATTTAAGAAACGTATTGATGTCCCATAGAGCTAAGACAAAAGGGTGAGTTGGGCCGGCTGATTCATCTGTGCGCTGTCATGGCAACAATCTACCAAACGATTAATACCTAATCCTCGCAAGGGCACAGTGCTACCGTAGAATATTTTCTATGGTTTAAATAAACTGTCAAACTTCAATAATTAAGCCACTGCTGTCTTGTTAGCCATTGCACTTTTGTTTCTGGGACATGTAGTTTCACCTTGAGGATTAAATGTAGGACCTTAAACATTCAAGCTGGCAAGGTGTAGTTGGATTTATAGCCAGGCTTTAATTAAAGGGTCACAAAAAACGAAACTCCTGTATACAACAATATTAACAGAACCAGGAGGAAAGTTATCAGGCTGCGAAAGCGATACAAGGTCAAACCGATGGCAGGAAGTAGTCTGTGTGAGAGGCAGCAACATTACACCATATACGGCTCCTATGGAGAGACCCCGCCACCTCCCTCCACAGCGCCTTGAGATCCTAACGTTTGAGTAGTCACGCTTTACAAGAACCCTAATTGATTGAGAGACTGGTGCTCATCACAATGACCTTTGCAGGATGACCACTACGGCCATGGCGAAGGTGCTGTTTTCGTTTCCAAAGAAGATAATAGGTCTCTGAGCCCATCTGGACAAGATCTTGAGGGAGGTTGGCTATATCCAGTTTGCGCATTAAAGGGCCTACTAAATCTAAAAGCATCTCTTAACAAGCTTGCCATGACCGATCGATCCCTTTTTTAGGGTCGCAAACATATTTCCCCAGGAATGCATCCATATGCTCATCTATGCCTGGGGTGAGTGCTACCATATCCCCCAAGGATAGGCATGGCCATTCTGCACTCAGGCAGTTCCACACCTCCTTATCCAGCAGCTTATGAAGCAGCCCTGCGACAAAAGTCACAACCTTTTTTGTGGGGGTCATTTGGTTGAGCGTGTTTACCAAGCTCTCCGTATATAGCATATCTGAGTTGGGTTGGGGAGGTTCGTCCCCTGGTATGTTTTAAGCAATGTGGGAGAAGGGGCGCCATAATCTAGACCTCAACTCGAGTTCGGCCTCGGAATCAGATGGGGAGATAGTACCCTGTAGGGTCATGGGAGGATCTGTGAGAAAAGATGCCCCAATGGGCTGTGACCTCGAGGGTCCAGGTTTGGTGTGGTCTATGGGAGGGGGCTGGGTGTAATCCATAAAGGCCCATTTGAGCCTATCAAAGGCCTGAAGGAGCACGCTCCAGATGATACGGAGCACCATGGGAGGGAAAAACCCATCCGGCCACGCTGCTTCTTTGATCTAAATGCATGCACCAGCTTGGAAACAGCAAGACACAATCCACATCTAGAGTTGCTGCAACTCCATCTAGCAGCCAACATGTCGCACTGCAAGGCCCCAGGGCGACTTGTGGCATGAAAGGAAATCAGTAGCAGCCGTGGAGGAGCGACTAGTGTTTCCGCGGCCATATAAACGATGCAGTGAACAAAGTAGTATTTGTTAGAAAAGAAAAGCAAACTTTAATCAAATATGCTAACAAAAATAAGAAACAGACCGGAGGCCAGAGGCACTCAACTACGCTGTGGAGCAGCGAAGAAAGACGAGGCGCTGGCAACAATAGAGTACTTTTAAGGGGTCCAGCCTCTATCTCCGAGGTCTTCAAACTTTTGGATGCCGAGACCCCCCTGTCAAGATTTTGAGGCGAAAGGACCCCCTCCTGACAAAAATTTCTAAACCTGTAGGCAGGGCTACTGGAATTATGTGGCAGGTGAGGACCAAATTACGCGACAGGCTTGACTAAATTGTGTGGGAAGAAAATGTAAATGAGGTTATGTGATGCCGCATATTTTGGGATAGCATTGCTTCATTATTTTGACATTTGTTTCACACAGTAACACTGAGGAAAGATTTCACCCAATCAGTACCCGTTTATAACCAAAATACAGCAATTATCATCAGAAAGATTCCTAGTCAATCTTTGTGAAGGACCGTCCACTCTGCAGGAATACGTGCTGCCACATTAGAAGCTCACCTGGCCCTGGCCGGGAGAAGCAGGGGTTCCTTAAAACCCTGGCGGTTCTGTGCGGAGTTGAGCAGTTTACCCATGCAGCTTTCCTCTCACCCCTCCCTTCCATCCCTCTCTCCTCTCATAACCCCGGATCCCTCTCTCACTTTGCAGGCCATTTTCTTTCACCCCTTTTTACAACTTCGGAACTTTCCCCATTCACCCTCTCACTTCACCTTTAATCACCTCTTGCCATTCTGTCTTTTCACTGCCCTCATCTCGTAACAGTCTCCCGCATTTATCTCATGGCCTCTCTGGTCCTGTCACCTCCCGTGCCCCTCAGCACTTCTCATTCACCTCATCTCTCCATTCAAATTTGTGTCTGTTTGTATCTTACACATCCCCCATTCATCTTCTACATCTCCCCTATGTTCTAGCAGAAGCCCTCACCTTTGGCTCACACTCACTTCTTGCGTGTCCACACTTCTCTTCGGCAATTCACATTTCTCCTCATCCCTGACCTCTTCAATCAAATTCTCTCACTCCCTTGCTGTCCTCTATTATCCTCTCATCTCTCCTCACCAAGCATACGGGTCGGACCCATATGTTCCTCTCGGCATGTGCCACTCTGCTTATTGTTCCCTAATTCAAGAAGGCATGAGTTGTCTGTCTCGCTGTTTTGATGCAGGCCGCGCAGTTATGGAACGTGCACCCTCCTTTGCTTTGCTCCACCAAGAATCTGTTATCCTTTAGGAAGATATAAAAACCTTTCTCTATGCTCTGTAGGTTACCCCATTTGGCTGGTTCTCCTTCTGTGTGTTTCTCATTTGCCTTCAGGCAGCAGATGGTTATTAGCCCCAGGACATCTTTTGGTAACAGTAGCGCACTACAAATGTAAATAATAATAATAGGCAGAAGCAGGGGAGTCACTAGACCAGAACTTCGGAGGGGGGGGGGGCTAAAACTCCCAGCTAGGGCTGGTCCTAACACTGGTCTCACCCGGCGCAACAGTCTTTTTTGATGCCCCACCCCCGTTTCCTCCTTCTCCATGAATTCCTTCACTGCCACTCACCAACAATGCACCTCATCTCTCTATAGCACCTTTCTGACAAACATTTCATTTTTTTATAGCGCTACTCATAGTTTACTCACACTCATTTCTGTGATCTGCATGGTACATATTCTTTTTAGCAGGCACATTAACCCTCTGCACTGTGTGGGTGATAAGAGTGCACGGTGAGCGATGCAACAGTGTGAGAGTAGGGCAAGAGGAGTGACTGCAGGGTGAGTGAGGCGGCGTATGAATTTACGTGCGGATGCAAGTTCAGAATGGGATGAATGAATGTATGATTACTGATGGGCTTGTTTGAGTGAGTTGCATATTGAGCAGTGAGGGGGACAGGTGAGTGAAGTGTCACATGAGTGCAGGATGAGTAGTGTACTTGTGTGACTGCAGGGTGAGGTATAGGGTGAACAGCGCAAGTGCATTGTGAGTGCAGAGTGATCACTGCGAGTGCAGGGTGAGCGGGTGAATGGTGTGAGTGCATGGTGATAAGTGTGAGTGCATTGTGATCGCTGTGAGTGCAGGGTGAGCGTGAAAGTGAAGGGCGAGAATGACGAATGAGTTGTCTGAATGCAGGGTGCATTCACAGACCCATGAAGTAACTCAGCATGTTATTGACGGCGACGTAGAGTTTAAGACCTAAGTTAAACTATTGCGGCATTAATCGGGGATCGAGGGTGAAGGAAATAAATAATGTGCTGATCCTGCAACAAACTTCCAGTCCTATGGTTAGGGTTGCCAGCAGATTATTTTGATGGCCCAGTCGGTACAAAAATAAGCAGTCACCTAAAGCTGTATTTTCAGCACTTATCTGTGCATACTTCGAACAGCAAATGCACTTTTAATTGTGTTCTAGGGCTGCCTCAATGATACTCATAATTAAAGAGAACAAAGACAGAAAAGTCACATAACGAATGCGTACATCCTTTTTTTATTTATAAGTCTATTTAGTGTCAAGAGGAGATCTTCGCAGGCTCTTTAAACAAAACACAGCAGGTATTTTTCTTTTGGCAACCCTACTTTATATTCCTTTTCATTAAATGCATTCTCACACTACAGCAGTAAATGTAAAATACAAATGTAAGGAAAAGGCAGAGTTGGGGCCCAGGGGGAACTGGGGGTACTGGACCCAGAAAAAAAACTAAACCTCAGTAACCAGTTTACAAAGCCATGTAAATGGTCTTTAAAGACGTATGAAAAACTCGGGTGTGCCGGAGATAAAACTCCAGACACTGCCCAGTAGAGCCCCCAGCAGCTCGAGTTGCACTGCAGGAGCCCGGGCTGAGACACAGGACGGGGGAAGAGGGGGCTGAAGCCCTTGGGCCTGGGCAGAAGTGTGACTGGGAAGGCGCAACCCCCTTTGCATCGCACCACGGCCCCCCTGGGGGTCGCGCCCCACAGTTTGAAGACCCCTGCTCTATCTGATTGGACATTACTTCTGTTTGGAATGTTGTATTTTTCCCCGATGTTCATGGGAAATGAAGTACTTTCTGTTGTTATTCACCTTATAGCTGCTGTAAAAAAGTGAAGAGAAAATATAGTGTAATCCTGGTGGGTCCACTCAGCCATTCATCCATTTGAGGTCGATAAAATGAGTACCATTGAGTTGGGTAACAGTATACATCTGTTATTTCAGCGCTAAGATGCCCCGTTGCTGGGGTGAACGTGCGCTTTATAAATACACATGTTATGTTATGTTAATCCTCAGGGCCATAGTCACAGGGGGCATTTGAGTCCGCCCATGTTATTCGTCCACCCCCCCCCCCCCCAAACAACACAGGCAGCTTGTACGGTATTATTAAAACTCTTAATATTTGAATGCGCACAATGTAAAATGGAAGCATTCAGACTTGAAATGCAGCCTTACTAAAAGAAAGAAAACTCTGCAATGTGGCATCTTCAAAAAACACAGCAGTTTGTTGCGTTGCTGACAGCAGCCTACAGAAGGAGGAGGGCGGTTTGTCCTGGGTATGACCTCTGAGGGGGGAGGAATGATAGACCACTTGCCTGAAAAGTTAACTCCTCTCAGCATTGTCTCTGCTGAGTGCCTGCCGGATGTCTGACCTGACTAGAGAAAAAGAGCGGGCAGTTTCAAAGAAGGACAGAATATCTTTCTCTTTGCCTGTAGACTGCCTGAATTTTTCGGACATACAGGAACTGGAACTGAATCTTTCCCCAGACATGACACCCACTTTATAAACTGTGGTGTGGGTAAGTTTTGCATTTCTTTCACTTGTGCACTGTAGCAGAAAGGGAGCCACTGAACTTTCCTGATACATTGTAACAAGCAATGCGACAAAAGAAATGTTTGAAAAGCAAAGTTAGTCCTGCAGACGAGACCCCTGAAATCCTCGTACGTTATAGTTTGGAGCGCTAATGTACGTTTTAATTACAGCAATTGATTACACTGTCCGGATGATAACTGCGATTGGTATTTTCATGTATTCAGAGATTATCAAGTATTACTTTCACACAGTGGCAGGGGAGGGAATGAAGAAAAAAAACCAATACCGGTCTGCGGCCACAGCATCCTCTCGGTCCTCTTTGTCCGCTTCCAGGGCAGGAAGCAGCCGACTCCCAGCCTCCAATAGCCAATCCCAATGCTGCAATGCAGTGTTGTTATTGGTCTGAATGTCGTGGGTCAGCGCTCAGCCAGAGAATGGGAGGCTGGGCATGTTCGCCTTACAGGCTGTAATGCAGACTGCATGGAGAACATGCAAAGTGCTCATGACGGTTTGACCAGCCCGAAACGGCCGGCCAAAGCGTCCTGTATACTCACCTGAGCAAGGGGAAAATAACATGATAACAATTAGTTATTTTATTTATTCCTTTTTTGACCTGCTCAGTGGGGTGACGCTTCTCCGCCTTAGTGGAGGAGCTGCCATTGCGTAGAAATGGTGCCAGTGGGCCACATTATGTGTAACACAACCAACCACTCAAACGTTAAATCCAATCGCACTTTGCATTTTAGTTTTACTACACAAATCATGTCTGTAAACATCAGATCATGTAAGGTACTGTTGCGGGGATTCTGCTCATGCACAGAACTATGCACAGGAAACCAGGACCTCAGTGAATTGTGGTGTACCAAAAAACTCACCTCAGTACCCAGAACCCCTAACCGACTAGCATCAGTGTCTCATTCGTTCTCCATATCATTTCGAAGCTACCAATGATTAGACAACCCAGAGCAAGCAACTTAGAATACTCTCAGGAATGATGGGAATCAGAAACACCTTTTCGTTATTATTCTCATATCAGTCCACAACAAGAGTAATCAGAGACACGGAAAAGTTTAAAATGTTTATTTTTAACTACGTGCTCTAAGGTGCAGTACTTTGGCTAACATAAGCAGACAAATGATTAGAAATAAAACCATCAGCATTGTTACAATTCCATAGAAAATGAAGGGAGAAATCATATTAAAATGATAGTGAAAACAGGTCCTATAATATCCTGTGAACCACCCTCCCCTGGCTAGTAAGCTAGTTTTATATACTAATAGAAGGTCTCTAGGTTTGAATGGGGAACCCCATACCTCAAAGATCAGCTTATGTGAATCACATCACAGGATCAGCTCTGCTCTCTGTGTCTGGAAAGGTTTTCTCCATGTGTCTGAATTTGCATGCAAATGCAATATTAAAGGCACCAGAGTTTCAGATATTTGCAGCTGTGTGCTTGTTGTGTCTAGAGTGTGGGCCGATCAACCTGAATTTAACAGCATACATTGTTATTTGACCTTGACGGTTTCTGCACAAAGTGTTCAGACTAAGGTCGCGGTGCACATCTAGAGATGTGAACAACAGACCGTTCTCATGTGAATAAAAAGCAAGCAAGCAGTTTAACTTGTAATAACAGCTACGTTTAGTGTCGTGTGCAAAAGCAGCAAAGTGGCAAGATGGCGTTTAACTTCTAAAGCGCTTATGCTAACGTAGCAGTGTGTGCACATAAAACCCTGTCTTCGCTACACCCTCCCTTGATCGGACCACAAACAGAATAGGGAAGCAATGTAGGAACGCAGAGTTCAAGCTCGAGTGAGACAGAACCAAGTTCATATATTGCCAAGCCGTATAATTGGTAGTGAAAGTTCGAAACATTTGTTGGGAAAAAGCAAAAAACAAAAACATCACTATGGGGCGATACACAGCCCATATCGGAGTAAAAAAGAAAAATTTTAAAATTTCAAGTTAGTACGTGCGGAAGATGGATAATAGCCAATCTAATCCATCAACGTGTAGGCACAGGATGTTGCAACAGCCTCCAAGAGGAAGTCACTGTAATCTTCAGTAAATGAGTCAGCCATCCAGTCTAATGAAGTAAATGAACATACATGTTCTTCGATAACCGGAGCCTCTAGCACCATCAGAGGACAACTTGCGTGTTCTTCAAGATAACTTCGCGCCAGGAAGTCATGGGCTGCAGCATATATTTCCCAATTCCCTAGGATTCCGTGCGTAGCTCCACAGGCCATAATCCCGATACCAGAACAGTCCAACTCATGAGCCCCTAAGGGACTCATTAGTCGATCATAATCCGGGACAGGAGACGCCGTGTTCGACAGGCACAAATCCAGAGCCCATTCAAATGGACAATCTAGGCAATGGAAAACTGGTTGCACGCAAGTAAAGTATGAGAACTGGAAGGACAATCCATAGGGTACGCTCAAAGTGGCCAGAGGTAGGGTTCCATAGTATTCAAGCATCCGGTTGCGCAGTTGGAGCAGCCGGGGCAGGCTGTCGTGTGACACAGATCGTGCAGCCATTGCGGAGCAAACAAATCAACAGCAGCACACCAGCAGTCAAGGCGAGAATTAACGGAAGCCCACTGAAGACGCTGGAAAAAATAAAGTGAAAAAATGCCGGTATCACACCAAATATTGTTTGGAACAAGGTTACAAGGCCAGAGCCCACAACTTTGAAAAAATGTGCCAAGCCAGTTGTTGACGAGGCATTGAATATAGTGTGAATCAGAGCACCAAAATGAAGGGGGAGATCAGTATTTAAGAGCGTGCTCCTCGGTGCGGGTGTTTGCTACGTGAAGGACAAATGTTTCACGAGAGGAAGTCAGGGCGACTTCTTTTTGAGACAATAGAGCCCTTATTCTGCTCATCTTGTTTGAACTCTGCTTTCAAGGTTGATATGGAAGGCCAGATGGATACATCCAGTCTCCTATGCGGGGGTGGGAAAAGGACATTCTTACAACAGACTACTCGTTGGGAGACAGTTACAATGTACGGAATCCCTACAAGCATCCCGCAGCATGCCTTATTATTTAAAAGCAAATAACTACCGTTAGCTAATAACGTGAAAGTGGGTGTAATTGCTGGCACAGGATTTCCCTTCAGAATGCAAGCTAAATTCGGTACGTGAACGTTGCATGCGCCATGCAATTGGATGTTCCTACAAACTACAGAGTGATCAGGTGTGGAAGTGCAATCCTTTCCTTTTAAATATACCTCCTTACCCTCTCTCTCATGCACCTGTATGTAAATGGGAGTGACCAAACTTAATGTAGGAAAGCGGTACCCAGTGGTTCATATCTGCCTAAGGCTAAGGGTGGGCGTAGTTCGCGAAGTAGCACTTCGCGAAGCTACGCAAAGTGAAGTTCGCACTACGTGAGCTACGCGTAGCACTTCGCGAACTGCGTAGTAACATGTTCGCACTGTGCAAGATGTTGTTTTCAATGATTGCACAGTGCCGGTTGCTTGTCCGCACTGTGCAATCATTGAAAATGGCATCTTGCACAGTGCGAGCTGTAGTTTTCTGCTGCTCGAGTAGATTTTTACTCGAGCGGCAGCTTTCTCAACGCGAACTGGTAGTTTCTCATCGCGAGCGGTCGCGAGCATACGCGACCCCTCGCAATGAGAAACCTGACCTCCTCGCGTTGGGAATCTCGCCGGGAGGTTTATTTTCCATGCTCGCGATCGCGAACAAGGAAAAAGTCTCGCCGGGATGTCATTTTGCTTGCTCGCGGTCGCCAACTTGACGTTGAGGACCGCGAGCAAGCAAAAAATGACCGCAGCACTACGCAACACTACGCTACGCTTGTTCGCACTGTGCAGTTCGCGTAGTGCGAAGTAGCGCGAACTTCGCAAACTACGCGAGCGTAGTGTAGTGCTTCGCCCAGGCCTACCTAAGGCATAGTGTTTCATACATGAACTGAGCTTAAACAATGGAATAGGTAGAGTGATTAATCCATGGATAAGCCACACAGCTGAGTTTGATTCGGCCACAGAGAATGGTAAAGGTTCCAACTTTTCAATATGCAATAATGAGTATGTCGCATCCTTCATGGACATGAACTGTTGTTATCTGTCAGATTAAACGGCAGGAACAAAGATGATGTGTTCATGTAGTCCCAGGAACTTTCCCAGCCTTCAATGTTTGTAAAGTCCATGCAAACCGTATTATAGAACACAATTGATTTTGACCATGGTATAAAACAGACATATCATCCTGTACAATATCCACAACAGATGAAACAATATTATCTAATGTGTAAATTCTGGAAGGAAGGGTGTTAATGCTATTATCAATGACAGCAAGCACTTTTTCCAAATTTACTTGATCGATTGCTCTCAATCTAGAAGCAGCCTCAATTTGAGATCCTTTCCAAACTTCGTTGTAAAAAGCATACACCCGTCTTTTTGACCTGCCAACCACAGGGCCCTTAACAAAATCATTCAAATCTACATTGTCAGTTAATTTGGACAAATGAAGTTTAACTGACGCTAAGGTGGAGTGTTGAAGCCAATTTTGACATAATTTTCCTACTGAATAGGTAGTAACCGATTGGGAAGATTCAAATCGGGGGTCCACCCTAACCTGTGTATAACCGGGGAGCAGACCCAGAAAACGATGTTGACAGGAATCTGAACTTCTCTATCATAATAACCATCCTTGAGGATTCAGGGTAGAAATATTAAAGGATATATTAGTAATTAAGGACTGCAATTCATCAAGGTACATATCTGTGTGATTATCCCAGGTCGGATAAGCAGCCATATCAGGAATATTAGGGGAATTCATCTTTTTAGAAGTAGCCAATCCAAAGCAGGGGGTCTGAAAAATAGTAGAATTCAAAAATAACATATGGTTCGGAATGAGGCATGCACGATGCAAAGCCTCAGAACCTTGTCCCTGCCATGTTTTAGAACCCCAAACAGATTTAAGGTCAATGGTCTCTCTCCACAGCTCATAGTCCCCTATTGCTAATTCATCCATAAAGGACTTTGAATACAGTAATTTTGTATGTGTCAGTCTAACTCTGGAAGCTGTCTCAGCAGCCATTTTAAAATAAAAGGCTTCAGGTTTAGATGCACTGAAATCAGTAAAATATGTAAATTTTTTCTCTAGAGTTTTGCACCTGCCTTCAATGGGTGCTGGACAATGTTCCCATTGTGTATAATTATTGACATTTCTAAAGGTATTCACTTTATGCAGGAAATGATTGCCATAGTGTTGGTAGCAAAATAATTCTCCATAATTTGCTGTGTCTAAATACAAATCTTCAGCATCAAACGCAGCATAATATTTCAAATCAGAAAAAAGAGCCTCTACGGCTTGGACATCCCAATCATCAGAGCGTATGTTTTGTTTGACAACAGCACATTGGGGACATTAATCACCTCTGTGGGGCCATGAATTTGAAATTTAACCGCATTCCATACAATCCCATCTAACACAGGCCAGGCAGTAATGTTAACAAAAGTCTGGTCCCTCTTCATAATGTGTGATGAGTAGTGAGGAGCCAAAGTTCCATCAATTAATCTAATTGCAGATCTTTCTTTAAGACTATGTCCATTCACTAGATGAAAAAAGACAACCACAAATGCAATGGACATGAACACAAAAATAGATATGAGCACCAGCCAAATGTAAGTCCAAGGGGGAATTAAAAAATGTCTTTTAAACCAAACAGCAAAAATTGAAATTTTCGATGGGGCATTCGATGTGGTAGAGTTAGTGTCAAACGAAAAATGTGACTGGTCAACTGCACTTGATTGTAAACCAGGCAACGACACATCTGTGGGATAGGTATACTCAGTATCTTCAACGGGACCACCAGCCGGTGGAGGCAATAAAGGACTAGTAACTGTATGCATCTCGATGGCAATGTCAGGCGTGTTGGTATTTGCCAGAGCCAAAACAGAATTTCTCAGCATTGCTGGACAGAGACCGCTGGAGTCATACTAAAAAGAATCGGCCACTCTTTGTAGTTTGACATTGTCAATGGAGAGGTACCTGTTATCCTTGCGACCAGCAAGTGGAGGTAAAATGACTGTTCGTGTACCCTGCACGCCAAGCACTGGAACTGGAGCACGATTAGAGGGGCCGAACTCCTTGTTCTTCACCTTCTCACGGACCAGGTCACCAACTCGAGGTAGCCAGCCAACTACCGGACTCTGAAGTGCAGCATTAGTTGTGGAGGGCAAGTGTTCCTTTGCAAGACTGTCTCAGGTCTCTTGTATATTCTGTAATACAGCAGAATGATCATCTACATCAAAGGGTGCGGCTGACGCCGCCATGTCTAGACCATCAAGGTCCGGGACACACTTTTTTATGCCAAAGAGTATTTCGTATGGGGTCCGCCCACCTAGAGACCTTCAAGGAGATTATTAAGTGCACGTTGAACGCTATACAAATGGGCCAACCAGTTCCTGCCAGTACCTAAAACCCTAGCTGTCAAGGATTGCTTTAAATCACGGTTCATTCGCTCCACAACACTATTGCCTTCATGCCGGTATGGAGACGGAAATTTGACTTGGACCCCCAAAGATCTCATGGCATCCTTGTACGCCTTAGAGGCGAACGCTGGACCCTGGTCTGAATGGAGGGTACCACATGCAAAAATTCCCACAAAGACACGCAAATCCCTGATGACAGTTCGAGCACCAGCACTCCTTTGTGGCCAGATGCATAGAAAACGTGTGCACGAATCCACTGCAACTAAGATGTACTTACATGCACTATCAGAGGAGAAAGGACCGCAGTGATCCAAATAAACACACCCAAGTGGTTTATTAGATATGTACAACTGTGTTTGAGGTGTACGCGCAGCAGTCAAAGGTTTAATCTGCTGGCAATGTCACAATTGAGGACATAAGCACGAGTCTGTTTATACAATCCGAGCAACCTGTAAAGTTTTTGTAAAAGAGTAACAGTCGCAGAGACGCCGGCATGGGCAGATGCCATACCTTCGTGAGCGGCTGTTATCAAGGAAAGCTTGCAGTCCGCGTTGGGAATCAATCTGTCACCAACGTCGTTAATTCTCATGTAGGGATCTTTATCAGGACTTAAATGATAAGAGTATTTGGAAGGAAAAACTCTAGGGTAATTATCGCCCTTCTCTGTAGCAGCAATAGCTGCCAAGATGTCATCATCAATTTTACTTTTGGATCTTGTAAATGCTGCTACCAGATATGTTGCCACTGCCATTTTCGCTATTTCGTCAGCTAAACTGTTGCCAACAGCGTGAACACCTACGCGCTGGAGAGCAAGAGTATGAATCACATTCACGAGGGGCAGACGTTGTTTAAGTTCTGCGACTCGTACCCAAAGCATTTTATGTTTGGTTGTGCTACCTTTGGAATCACGATATTCATTTTGAGACCAAAAGAATAAATTGTCGTTGAAAGACTGAACACAGTAAAAAGAGTCACTCACAATAAGAGTAGTCACTCAAGGATCAGCAAACTCCAGTGCAAGCACCAGAGCACGTAGCTCTGCCAACTGAGCGGTACAATCACCCAATGTCTGCGTATGCAC
This sequence comes from Triturus cristatus, assembly GCF_964204655.1. Lineage (NCBI taxonomy): Eukaryota > Metazoa > Chordata > Amphibia > Caudata > Salamandridae > Triturus > Triturus cristatus. The sequence continues at coordinate 499,307,791 of NC_140588.1, forward strand.
GACATCAGACTTGAATTCTCCGTTCACAAAAATACCAGCAACTATTGAGCAGGCCGCTAAATATGCATGATTAGATTCCATCGCCGGTTGCGCTGAAGCGTCAGTGTAAATGATACAATGGTAATCTTCAAGCGGGCGCAAAGACAGAGGAGCTGGATGAACAAATTCATACTGCAAATACTCCTGAGTCTGCGATGAGGCATCAAAGATAAAAGTGACATCCGGAGACGTCAAAGAAGTTGCCCATTGTATCCAACGCGGATACAAAGCTTTTGAATTTGGCACACTGGCTTTCGTCACTGCCTCAAGGGCAGGATACGGTGTGACGAACTGTTGAAAAGCGCATTTCAGTCGAAGTGTACAAGTGTGATTTGTAAGCAATAGGGACTGTGTCTCCTTCATTAAACGTTAAGTACGTGAAACCCACTGCACCTGGCACAATTCTTATTACGAGGTTAGTGTGATTGTCACGTGTCAATAAGTAGAAGCAAGAAGATCAGCCTGCAAAGATTGCAGGACAGCTGAATGTTCTGGCAGCCAGCTCGATTTGGAAAAAGTAGGTTGTACCAAGACATATAGCGGCTTGATACGCTGGGCATAATCGGGAATGTAAGTACGCCCGAAATTTTAAAAACCCAGCAAAGACTGTAGTTTTTTCAGAGTTGTCGGAACGCGCAAACATGCGCATTTCTCTAGGAAGTGAGGTGCTAAACCTCAACCTTCATTGTTGAGTTCATAGCCCAGAAACAACACTGTATACTCTGCAATGTGTGACACCAGGACTGTTTTTATAGCCCATGGCTAATCTTCTAAACTGTTTGTTTGCCGCCAGAAGTAGAGGCTGTCCATTGACTACTAATAGAGGACAGGTTATGGCTGTAAAAGCCATTGGAGATGTCAAGTGTGGTCTTAAACCTTTTTTTCATGAGACTATCAATGAGGGCAGAACTGTGGGTATTTTGTACCGTGCACGTCCGACAGTGAGAGTTCAAATCCCGATAATCCAAAACTAGGCAGTACGACCCATCAGGTTTGATTACAGTGAAAAGAGGATTATTCATGGGTGTCACACATGTTTCATTTACACCTTGATATTCCAATTGTTCAACGATTTCTGCGACATGAGATCTAGCTTCACGGCGCATGGGATATTGGGGTTGTGGCTGTGGCATAGACCGTAATGGAATCTCATGGCTTGGCGATAATTTATCCCACCCAAACTGAGTACGATACAACGCCGGAGCAAGCACTTGTGCCCACTCTTCTGCAAAGTTCTGAGCCTGCTCCTTCGGCACAGTGTGCGCGAAATATGGGAGGATTACCTCCTCCCCTCTAGGAGCGGCCAAAGCGAAAGCTGGGGGCAAGTCCGCCTCTGCCAACAAGATGTCATATGTAGAGGTCAGATTTTCCCAAAAAATCCCTTTTATGGTACGCTGTATGTCACCTTCAATTAAAAGGACTATGTCCTATAGTTTGTCAGGGGGAGCCACTCTAGTGTCAGCAATTTCTACAGTAATAAATGTCAGTTGCTGTCGCCTTCAGATATGGACGCAGTGCTTGCCGCACTATTGTAACCTCCGCTGCGCTCTCTAGCAGCTTTCGTGCCCATGTCAGGTTCCGGAGCTGTGTTCTCACTATCTGTGGCATACCTCGCTGCTAGTGCAGCAACTTTCTTTTTCTGAAACGCAGGTCGTTGACGTGCAAATTCGTCCTGCTTGCCTTTACCATCAGCCGGGCAGGGCTGCTCTCGTTCTTGAGGGGCACTCCGACCTTTGCCACGTTCACCTCCGCCGGACTGTGAGACCGATGTTTCCTGTGAAGAACGAGGAGAACGTTGTTCAGGGACCTGAAATCTAGTGCGATCGCGCAATTCATAAGTGCGTTCAGTAGTCACTGATATCGGTGACGCGGGACAAGACCCTTGTTTCTGTTGCTGCTTCCCCTGTTTCTTAGTTTTCCAATTTTGTTTAGGAAAAGCTGGACGGTTGTGTTTAGTAGACTTAACCGTCTGAGTTTGCGGTTGCTCTGTTGTTTTAGCAAAAGGCTTAACACCCAAACTATTGTGGCCAATGGTCTTCTAAGCCTCCGCAATAATTTTCGGTAACTGCCGGGGTTTATCGACGTCGTCGACGAGGCGTAGGGCATTCGACACTTGAAAGTTAACTGTATTTCCCTTGACGTTAGCAAGGATGAGATCAGCAACTACATCGAACACGCTGACAAGCCTCATTCCTAACTCGACCGCCGCCTCCGGACCGTGCTCATCCTGGACACGCTTGATCACGGAGGGCAGTACAGTCATAGACGGTGTGCCGAAGCACTAGACTGCTGCAAACACTTTACCCCAGTTCTCACAATCTGTTAGCTCTGGGACTAAGTCTTTCTGCAAACTAATGGTAAGGATCCTGTGTTTTTCCACAGGAGTAGAATTTGAAAATACCGTTTCCAGCTGGTCAAATTTCTCAGCAAGCCAATAAGGCATATCGTCCTTTTTCTGAGGGCACTTGCCCATTACCGAATTAACCATAACGGACTAATAGTAATCCCGGCCAGTCCAGCTGGTTGCGCCGCAACCCCAGGTGCCCCCACCTGGACATTGCGAGAGACGTATTGCACTAAATCCCTATGTACCGTAATCAAGGCGGTATGGAGTTGACGTAAGTCATCCACAGGGGCTTGCAAATAACGTGGATGTGGTGTGAACCCGGCCAAGACTGGCCAAGTGCCCCTGGAATAGACAAGGGACCTAACCGAACCGGTGTAACGGTGTGGGGGAGGACGCCATTGAACCAAATACGATGCTGCCAAGCAGAAATAGGAATTTCCTGCGTCCTATACGGCGTGTAATTAGCTGGAACTGCCGTAGGAGTGTATGCGTGAAACGTCTTATTGTCCACATTCACCTCTGGAAAATTAACCCAAGAGTAAAACAGCTCCATGGGGAACGATGCATCGGCACTCACCACAAAGATAATAGACATTCCATCGCGTGGCGCCCCGAACTGCGCCAAGTGACGCCGGAGAGGTGCGCTACTATACGCTGCAATAGCAACTTCAGCCATAAGGACGCAGAGAAGAAAAACTATCTATATTAAACCTTAACAGAAAAAGGGGCAGTAACTCAAAAAGAAACCTTTTTAATTGTCAAGCTTGAATGAACCTGTAAGTCAACTATATAGGTAGGTTTAAACCGTCACTCCCGTTAACCGGAAACAAGAGTGAGGGTGTTGTGGACAAATATAAGCACAACTAAGGCGTCTCAATCATAAGACCAAAACGTTGGGCGCCATGTTGCGGGGATTCTTCTAATGCACAGAACTATGCACAGGAAACCAGGACCTCAGTGAATTGTGGTGTACCAAAAGACTCACCTCAATACCCAGAACCTCTAACCGACTAGCATCAGTGTCTCATTCGTTCTCCATATCATTTCAAAGCTACCAATGATTAGACAACCAAGACCAAGCGACTTAGAATACTCTCAGGAATGGTGGGAATCAGAAACACCTTTTCGTTGTTATTCTCATATTAGTCCACAACAAGAGTAATCAGAGACACGGAAAAGTTTAAAATGTTTATTTTTAACTATGTGCTCTAAGGTGCAGTACTTTGGATAACATAAGCAGACAAATGATTAGAAATAAAACCATCAGCATTGTTACAATTCCATAGAAAATGAAGGGAGGAATCATATTAAAATTATAGTGGAAACAGGTCCTATAATAACTTGTGAACCACCCTCCCCTGGCTAGTAAGCTAGTTTTATATACTAGTAGAAGGTCTCTAGGTTTGAATGGGGAACCCCATACCTCAAAGATCAGCTTAGGTGAATCACATCACAGGATCAGCTCTGCTCTCTGTGTCTGGAAAGGTTTTCTCCAAGTGTCTGAATCATGCATGAAAATGCAATATTAAAGGCACCTGAGTTTCAGATATTTGCAGCTGTGTGCTTGCTGTGTCTAGAGCGTGTGCCGATCAACCTGAATTCAACAGCATACATTGTTATTTGACCTTGACGGTTTCTGCACACAGTGTTCAGACTAAGGTCGTGGTGCACGTCTAGAGATGTGAACAACAGACCGTTCTCATGTGAATAAAAAGCAAGCAAGCAGTTTTACTTGTAATAACAGCTACTTCCAGTGTCGTGTGCAAAAGTGGCAAGATGGTGTTTAACTTTTAAAGCACTTATGCTAACATAGCAATGTGTGCACATAAAACCCTGTCTTCACTACAGTACTGTTAGGTGAAATCAAGGACGACTCTAAAGTCTGCTACATGACCTGATGTTCCTTGGCAGCTTTGCACACCTGTCCCTGCTAGCAGTGTGCACATGTTTTGTGAGGGACTCTTGAAGTGATGATTGCTTCCTGTTCGTCTCTTTTGTAAATGTTAGTGACGTTTGCACAGTTGTTATCAATGGTGTATATTTTGTGAAGGTGAGTTTCAGCACCTGAACACCCTCCCGGGAGATACTGCGCTCTACAAATAAGCATACTATAACACTTGCTTCAAGTTATCTACCTGTTTTAAGAGCTGCTGCCTATGCTGCCCATGTTTTGTGCGAAGTTGTACACTTGTCTCCTACCATTCTTTGCCTATATTGCGAGGGAGCATTCTCCTGTTACTTCATATAAATATGTGAAGGACACTTGCACAGCTCATTACTGTGATGCACCATGTTGTGGGAGAGATGCCTGCCCAACTAATTTCCATGGATCAGCTGCTTTTCCTAAGAGTGATTTTTAGGGTCAAGCCTGTGAGAGCATGCGCCTTGCCTGCGAGACACTCTTGTATAGAGAAAAGGGCTTGGAGCCCGCCTGTTTCGTACCATTTTTAGGTCTCGCCTGACCCAGCGCATGTGCTGGTCTGGCGAGACTTTTTGTGAGGGCTCAAAAAAGTGCTACCACTGTAGCCTAGAGCTACAGTGCATGTGCGCGGGCGCGCGCGCCTCACTTTCGCGGCCGCACGCCGCTTTGATGTTCTCCGTGAGCCAGTTTTTTATTCTCCTGTTTATTACTTCTATGTAGTAATGGTGGCACCCATGGGCCGCCATTACTACAGAGCAGTAATAAACAGAAACAAGCATTGGCATAGCCAATAGGTCTCGCTTTTGGGACCTTATAAGTATTTAGTTATGCAACTGTTGCATGGCTAAACACTTATAAGGTCCCAAAAGCGAGACCTATTGGCTATGCCAAAGCTTGTTTGGCTTGCATGGCACTCTTCTTTACAGCCTTGTCATTCGTCACTGCAGGCCGAACATAATTTCCGTTCATCTCTGTGGAGCAGGGACCAAGCACTAATTGATTCAACATAATCAGTGTGTGTCCACTGCTCCTGACATGATTGAGGTACTATTTTGTTTTTTAAAACTTTTAGTGCCTTGCGAACAGAAGGCTTATGACTGGCAAAAAAACATACCCAGCAGGATAAACAAAATTGCAAAGATTTAATTTCGATAGTTAACTTAATTTATTTTATTTTCTCACTTTGCACTCATGTTTTATTTTATTTCTGATCATGGGTGCTGTTCTAAAATAATGAGGATCATGTTATTGCAAAGGAACATTAACACATAATCGTGCACTACAGCCCAAACCACCCCACTCCGCCCCATTCAATTCAATACACACAAGACCAATACAAACCACTCACCCCAATCAAATCCAATTCCAATCCATCACACTTGAATACTCTCAACCCACCCCACCCCAGTCTGCCCCACTCCAATCCAAAACAGTGTGCCCTGCTCCAATCCAAAACAATCTGCCCCACTCCAATCCACCCCACTGCAATCCAAAACAAGCTGCCCCACTCCAAACCATCCCACTCCAATCTAAAACAATCTGCACCAATCCAAAACAGTTTGTCCCACCAGTCCGCCCTGCCCAATCCATAACAATCCACCCCACTCCAATCCGAAACAATCTGCCCCACTCAATCCAAAACAATCTGCCTACTCCAATTCACTCTACTCCAATCTGCCCCACTCCAATGCAAAACTATTTGCCCCACTCCAATCTGCCCTTCTCCAGTCTACCCCACACAAGTCTGCCCCACTTCAATCCAATCCACCTCACCCCACTCCATCCCAATTCACCAATCTCCAATCCAACACAATCCCCACCACTCCAATCCAATCCAGTCCAATCCAAGCTACCCCACTCCAATCTACCACATCCAATCCACCCCACTCCAATCCGCCCACTCGATCCTGCCCCACTCCAATATAAAACAATCTTCTCCACTCTAATCTTCCCCAATCCAAAACAGTTTGCCCCACCAGTTTGCCCCACTCCAATCCAAAACAATCCGCCCCACTCCGATCCAAAACAGTCTGCTCCAATCCAAAACAATCTGCCTACTCCAATCCACCCCAAAACAATCCGCCCCACTCCAGTCCGCCCCGCTCCAACCTACCCTGCTCCAACCTGCCCTGCTCCAATCCAGTCCACTTCACCTCAGTTTATCCCACACCACCTCAATTCACCACACTCCAATCCTCCACAATCCACCCCACTACAACACAGTCCAGCCCAGACCAATTCAATCCAGCCCACTCCAATCTACCCCACTCCAGTTCAACCCACTTCAGTCCAAAACAATCTGCCAGGGGTGGCTCCTCCATGTGGGCGGAGGAGCATCGCCCCACTGCTTTCTCACAGTGTGAGAAGCAGTAACATAAAATGGTATGAATACCATTTTATGTTACTGCTTCTCTCACTGCGAGAGGCCGACCAAATCAGTCATGCGCACTCTGCCATTTTCTCCATGTAGGCTGCATGCAGCCTACATGGAGAAAATGGCCTCCCCATAGGCGCCTGGCTGGGTACCGTCCTCACCAATCATAACACTGCCATTGCAGTGTTGTGATTGGCTTAGTGGAGTGGAGGGAGGCTGCCTGCTTCCTGTGAGGAGAAGAGACGGCGCCGACCGGAACAGGCCAGCTAAAGTAAGTTATATTTTTAAATCATTTTAAATTAATCCTCCCTCCACCCACCCCCAAACTACCCCTCCGCCCACGACTACAGTGTGCTCCAATCCAAAACAATTTGCTCACTCCAGTCCAAAACAATCTACCCCACTCCAATCCAAAACACAATCTGCCCCACTCCAATCCAAAACACAATCTGCCCCACTCCAATCCAAAACACAATCTGCCCCACTCCAATCCAAAACAATCTGCCCCACTCTAATCCAAAATAATCTGCCCCACTCTAATCCAAAACAACCAGCCCGACTCCAATCCAAAACAATCTGCCCGACTCCAATCCAAAACAATCTGCCCGACTCCAATCCAAAACAACCTGCTCCGCTCCAACCCAAAACACCCTGTCCTTTTCCAATCTGCCCCACTCCAGTCCAAAACAATCTGCTCACTCCAATGTGCCCTACTCCAATCAAAATAATCTACCCTATTCCAATCCGAGACATTCAGCCCAACTTCAATCTGCTCCAATCCAACCCACCTCCCCTAATCCAATCCACTGTGCTCCTATCCAATCCACCCCTTCCCAAATTCAATTCACCCCACTCCAATCTAATCCACCCCACCCCACCTCAATCCAATCCACCCTACTGCAATCCAATCAACCCCAATGCAATCCAATCTAATCTACTCCAATCCACCCCATGCCAATCCAATCCAACCACTCCACTACAATCCACCCCACTCCACTCAATCCAACCCACTCAATCCAATCTACTCCAGTCCACTCCACTATCTCGATCCACTCTACCCTATTCAACCCCACTACACTCCAAACCACTCTACGACACTGTACTCTATGACACTCTCTGCCACCTAATGGCTGCTGTAATAAAGTTAAGAGAGAATACAGCGTAATCTAACCTCACCTCCTGTCCTGACATAGAATTGGCTTTTTATCCACCATGAGGCCTTTCAGCAGCCACAGATGCTGATAGGCTTTGTGAGTTCCACAGTCAAAATAATTGGGCATCATTGCCTGCGGTTGCGAGCAATAACTATTAATTACTAGCAATTATGGGCCCGAGTTGCAGAGTACTCCATAAAGAGGGTTAATTAAGAACCTTTATTGCCCTGCAGGCACGCTTACCACACCAACAAAACAAAAAAGCAGTGGAGCCAGAGCCGTAACTCACCAAGCAGCCACATAAAACAGCTCCTCAGTGCACTCCTCCACAGCCATTACCTTCAAGGGATCTTTTTTTTTTTGTTTAAATATCTTTATTAGGGTTTTTTTTTCCAAAAAATTTCCCCATTTGCTCATGGTACATATCATAACAGTTCTTCAGAAAACAAAGATTAAATCAGAGCAATGTTTCCAAATATACATTGCATTTTTGCGTCAATATTGTTGCGAGTAAACCACTCAGATTATTGCAGATCATAGTACAATGCGTTACAACATACACAATTTTCATCGAGTGACTATCGCTCCTAACACTCCCCTGATCAGCAGACCTACATATCCCTCCACAGTTCTTAATCGCCTGCGGAGAGAGAGGAGTACAGCCAAGTGAGACGTGAGGGAGAGAAAAAGATGCCAGTGCTACTTAATAACATTTCCTATAGCAGTAAGACCACCCTTATCAGATTGTCGTGCGAATGACAAGTGTTGAAAAACAATCTTCAGTGGCCAGTACACCAGGCCAACGAGGGACTGGTGCCAGAGGGAAATAGGAAGGAGAAAAGCAGATACCCCAACAAATTAAACCTTTTATATATAAACTATAAACAACAATTAAAAGGCTGCCTTCTAAAGACCGTTCCGAAAATCACTGCACTATAGAGTAGGGGACATTACCTTCAAGGGATCTTGTGGTACTCTTTAACCTTTCTGTTTTTACTACAGTTCATGTCAGGGAGAATGTGATCCCAGTCCAGTGGCGTCTGCTGACATTTAAAAGTTGTGAGGCGTAATCCTTGGTTCGAATTCCAATAAGCTTCTTCTTGAAGAGTTCTCTCACACTTTCTTGTTCAAAGGGTCTCATTTATAAGATGTGGCGTAGGAAAGCGCTGCAAGTCTTTTTGCTGCACTGCCCTACGCACAATTGAAAGGGCAGGTATGGACCGTACCTACGAGATAAGGTGTATTCCTGTCCTTTCAGCCAGCACCGGCGCACAATTTGGTACCTAGCGCCAACACAGGCAACCTTCTGCGTGGTTGGCACGATTGTTTTTGTCCAGGAACAGCCATCTTCCTGGACAAAAACAATCTATGGAGGCAGTGTCCTCCTTCTATGTGTGCTACAAATGCTATGAATACAGCACACGTAGAAAGAGGGAAAACCTAGGGGAAATGAAAACCTTTCTCCTCGTTATGCCTGCTCTGGGGAGTTGTAAGGTTTTGGCACTGCCCCAGGTTTACATAAGTTTGTAAATCTGGGGCAGCGTCAAAATCCATGGGTTTTGCATGGGAGTACCCACTGAAATGCCCGCATGGAACACCTCCTTGACACAGAGTAAGGCATTGCGCTGCTTTATCTTACTCCATGTCTATTAGGCCATGCAAAGCCACCCAGGGTGGCTTTGCGTTGCCTCATAGATATGATTGAGAGGCCTACGTCACTGGAGCGTCTAAAAAAGTGATTCTCCGGTGGCACAGGCCTCTTGTAAATAACCCCCTAAGTTTACTGTCTCACTTTGGCTCACTCTTTAATTCACGCAGTCTGTCATTTCACTCTGTCCCACTCTCTCACTCATTCTGAGTTACTCAGTCTTACTGTGCCTCACACACAGTAACACTCAGTTACACTCAGTCATTCTCCCTCACTCTCACACATACTTGTCCTTATTGTCACTCATTCTCACTCACTCTGACTTACTCCTTCACTGACTCTCTCTCACTTTAACTCATAGTCACACAGACATGCTCACAATGCTGGAATGACGCAGGCACCTTCATGCACCTGTGTCAGCAATCAATGTCACTAGCTGCCTCAGTTTGTTGCTGGACCCAAAGTGAGTCTGCATTTTATTTGTATTGTACCAAGAGTGAATAATAACTCTTGGGACAATAAAAATGGACCACTAAACAAGGAGGGTGTAGTATAGCTGTGTATCCCATAAAGTAGAGCCGCCGCTGGTCCTGGGGCACCAATCCATCTAACCAATCCATGCACTCAATCATCCATTCTTTCACTTATCCACCTTCCCCTTTCACTTCTCTACCCTCCCCTTTTATCCATCCTTTCAATCATCCATCCATTCTTTCGCTTCTTCAGCCACACTTTAGCTCCATATATTCATCCACCCTTTCACTCAGCCATCCATCCTTACAAACATCCATCCAGCCTTCGTCCCATGCATCTGTCCACTCATACATCCTTCCATTCATACATCCCTCCAGTTACCCTTTTACTTACTCGTCCATCTTTTCACTCACTCATCCAACAATTCATCCTCCATCAATTCACCCTTTCACTCATCCATCCTTTTGTCAACATTCATCCACCCCTCCTTTCACTCATCTATCCATTGTTTTACTCATCCATCTTTACTCACAGATCTTTTCGCTCACCCATCCACATTTTCACTCTATCTGTTCATTCACTCATACATTCTTTCACACTCCACCCAATTTTTAATTCTTCTATCCATTCTTTCACTCCTCTATCCATTCACCCTTCCACCTATCCACCCACCCATAAACCTTCTCTCTGTTTCAGCCCCCCCCCCTTTCACCCCACCCCACCACAAGGTCCCTTCGCTGCAATTGAAGTCTACATCAAAGCAGGAAATTGGGGCCTCAAGATAGAATATTTGCACGGAGAGACCAGCCTCGCACTCCCCATTAAACAGAAGCTTTGTGGAGTGGGAGGTAGAGGAGGCACAGCTCTTCTCGCAATACAACAGATACGAAGAGTCACCACTTTCCGAGGGTTATCTCACTCCAGTCCTGTGTGACTTTGTACCCAACACACTGCATGACTTTGTGAGGCGTTGTGGAAGGATCCCATGTACGAGAGTTTCAAACATGTCACGTCTTTGTTGACCTCCAAAACATTACAAATGTATATGTCTTTATAGACTTTATTGGGCTTTTATCATAAACTGTTTTCGTGGGGCCTTATACTTAACTAATATTGTATAGTAAAATGTATTTGTGTCCTGACTGCTCCTGTTGTCATCCTCTGTGTTGTAGTCAAAACTAATCAGTATTTTTTTTAATAGTTTTTCTCGCTAGTGAATATTTCATATCCTAACTATTTTGCATTTTTGTGTCCTGAACCCCCAGCTCTTTGTATAGAGTTATGTATTTAGCTTTCCCAAGCGAATTAAAGCAGAAGCAAGGGTGGTTTCGTGAAAGATCTGCTTTGATTTCTTTACTGAGTGAAGTGAGATCTGCGAACAGTTGAAATGTAACTACCAAGGATTACAGGTTTTAGACATGCCAGCAATAAAAGTTTGCTGACGCGTCTTTTCTTACCTAAATGTTGGTGATTCTAGGTGTAAATATGTTCTTTAGTGCATAGTAAGTGTAGTATAGCCTGCCTGGTGTGGTGTGTGTGGTTTTGCTAAGGTGGTCATTTGCAATCTACGGCATTGTCGATTATGAGGTCTACCTTCACAAAGGACGGTGATTTTTTGAGGAACCAGTGAGATGAAGCTAAGAGTAGGTGTTTGGTAGAGTTTCAAGTATACTTTTAGGTTGCCGAGTCCATGGTGTTAATGGGATCGCCACTCTGTTAGTGTGTTCTTGTGAATGTGTTTTGCGGATAAGGTATGGTTTGACTTACTATTCTAATGTCACTGTTTTTTGGTGCTGAGATCTTGACAGAAGTGAGAGCTAAACAAGAAGCATGAGAAATTGGCTTTAGTGACTAAATGCTGATAAATCATTCCATAAGTTCGCGTATGGCAGTTGTCAGAGGTAAGCATTTAAGAGTATCTACTTTGCAGGTTTTTCTGTGTGCAAGTTCTTGTGCTTGGGTAATTTCAAGATACAGAAGGGGGAGGGAGCACACTGCTTCACCTCCCAGCAAGTTCACCCCTTAGCATTATGGTAAATGCAGTTCACTTTAAATGCTTACTTGATTTTTTACTGAAGTGTTTCACCAAGGTTGGTGCAAGTTAGTGCTGTAAATCTCTAGACACTTGTTTCTGGAAATTATCCTTCATCAGTAGAGATAAAAAACGAAATTCATCTGGGGTTGCTGAGAAAGTTGCCCCAATCCTCTTAGGTCTCTGTACCCCTCTCTGGCGCACAGGTGCATCTCCAAAAGCTTGTCAGCTCAATGGCTCAAGAGAGCCTTTTCAAACAGAAGGGGGATGGGAGCACACTGCTTTACCTCCCAGCCTCTTCTGATGAAGGGCTGAACCCAGAGACACGTGTCTAGAGATATACAGCAATGTCTGCACCAACTGGCGCCTGGCGAACATTTCTGGGGGTCACGCTGCCGCTGACTTACTGTCCTCCTCCTCTGCTGCCCGTTTCCTTGCCTGTTCCCGCCTCCCGCCGCCGCAGTTCCACCCATCGCGGCCGCGGAGTGGAGGTGGGGACTACACAACCCAGGCTCCTTTGCGGCAGGGAAGCCGCCAACGCTGTTTTCGCGCCCGGAGGTGCATTAAAGGGAAGGCCAGCACCCGCGTCGCGGGACCGCACGCGGGCTAAGCCCGGGCAAAGGGTGGGCCGTCTGTGGCCGTCTGTGGCCGTCCGGGGCAGGTAGAGGCAGGGCTGGGCCTCCCCCCTTGGCTGGTCGTTGTACGTGTGCCCGTTGTGGAGATAAGGCCAGCCTACCCTTGGAAAATAACGCTGAGGTGACAATGGGTTTGGTTGTGTATATATACTCGTTACGGGTCTAGTTAACGATCATCCTATATATATTAGTTATTGTTACAGAGATATTGTTGGTGTAGTTAGTAGAAATGGGGAAAAATGCCCCTGAACAATCCCGTCCTAACACCAGGCAGAACAAATCTACAAATAACCCTCTTCCAAGTCTAACAGCCATAGACAGGATGCTACAAAAGACTATTGGGGTAGTTGCCACAGCGATAGAGAATACGGTAAGACGCCTCTCGCTTCCTATTGGCTCAGCCCCACCTTTATTACCTGTTAATTCATCTACAGTAATGGCCAATTCCTTTGACTCTATGTTAATGACATCATATGCTGGACTTCCAGGTGCAGATAAAAATCCTGAGACACTTATTAATCACCACATCTTGCACTCGGATTTGTCCCCCCTGGCAAGCAGACTTTCTACTACACCAGTATTGCAGGAGCAGGATTTAAGTACAGAACTCCATCTTATTAGTGATCCAACGGACTTTGATGGTAATAATACCCAATTGCTGACTAACAGTATATGTACGGACAGGACAAATGCTGAAATCTCGTCTGTTAGAACTAGAGGGCAAAAAGCCAAAAGTAAACAAAAGCACATCAATAAGGAGCAGCCTGTACATAAACATAGGGGTAAAGGCAGCCGAATACATCATAAAACGGCACTGAATTCGTTGGGCCAAAAGGGGGAACTATGTGAAGGTCAGTCAAGTGTTATAGATGTTCAGCTTAATGGAAAGAAGAATGAGGTTAGCGAAGAGAGTTTTTGGGTAAGAATGGAGACGCTGTTATCAACACTCTTAGGGCCAATTTGTGAGAAAATTAATGTTATTGAAGCCAGGGTAGGTTTTATTGAACAACACATAAAACAAATTCCCTACCCAACTAAGACTACTCAAGTCTTAACAGTCGCCCCCCCCATCTGTACCCACTCTAAATAAGGTTGTGCCTGGATCTGTCCCACATACGACCGAGGGTCCCAAGGATAAGTCAGGGGGAACAGTTACACAACGTATAGTTCCAAATAACTTACCGAAAACCATCAGTAATAATTTTAGTCGTCCTATTGATGGTGGAAGATGTGAAGAAAAGGACAAAGCATTGATGGAAAATGGTGTTACTTTAATGGAAGGCAATGGGAAACAAGGGGTCCAAACAACAGACCAGATAAAGGGCATACGTCACCTAGAAGATTTTAAAGGTAACACCGTACCACCTGTGATGAATTTACCACCAGAATGTGGAGCATATGTCACAGTTCTTTGTAATGTTCCCAGATTACGGGAAGGGCAATTTGAAACTAACGAAACCCTCAAAAATAAAACCCTTCATTGGTTAAATAAAAATTGTGGTTTTTCAACACTAGGCGCAGATCAGATTATACTTCCACAAAGAGTGGGTTGGATAGGTCCCACAATGAAAACATTTGATGGGGACTGTATCATAGTTAATTTTAGGTCACCGGTCTGGGCCCATAAAACTTTACTTAGGGCCCCTCCACCTTCTTGCCGGAAATTTAATACAACTTTATTGCCACTTGCCTATTTTTATAGACATTCGTTGGTAAATAACTCTGTCATTGACCATATGGCCTACCATTCTAGTAACAACTGGTTGCCCACAATATCGGTAACCCGTCCAGTGCGATCCCCTTTACCACTATATAATAGGTTCCAGTGTTTGATCCAAATGGAGGACAATGATTGACACAAAAATATAGCGGGGACCACTGACTTCAGGGAGGATGGTGAGTTCTAATTTACCAACAAGGCAAAGCGAAATAAGTAATACCCATTCTTTATTTATGGATCCCATTGCGATGAGTAAGACATTGGTTATTAATGAGACTGGTATTTTAACCACTAGTACATCTGCAGAGCCTTTAACGAGTGTGGATGTGCCCACAAACCCTAATAATTCTAAAGGAGCATTAACACAAGAAGGGTATACACTGACAACATGGAATATCGCAGGTCTCGGGAAAAAATTAGGTACGCCTTTTTGGCAGGATTTTATCACTTCCGGTAGCGATATAATGTGCCTACAAGAAACATGGAGCACAGACTATGTCACAGTCGAAGGCTATACATCATATTGTTTAAATGCTACACCTTCCCTAATAGGTAGAGCAAAGGGTGGATTACTGATGCTTATTTCCACCAAATTGATTGGATGTAAAATTGTAACCTATTCATTTATTGGTAATCATAGTCAAGTTTTGCGACTATCGTTCCCAAAGGGTAAGGATTTGGTGCTAATTAATCACTATAATAACAACTTTCATAAAGATAGGGGAGCTCCTTTAGATCCACTGGAAAAACAGATAGATAGGGTACTGAATATTTCAAATAAACTCGCGGTTATTTTGTGGGCAGGCGATTTTAATATTCAAGCGTGCCCCGCTACATATACTAACTCATATGGTTATATGAAGACCTATACTATTGCAGTGGGGGGCTAAGGATGATATGTTACATTTTCCACATTGTGAATATGGTATGACCCTTAATACATTAATGGCAAAATTCGATCTTGAGCTGTTAGATTGTACTATGAGAAAGGGCCATATCAAATGTCCAACATTTACTGGTAGGAATGCAAATAGTAATATAGACCATATCTTATTCTCGAAGAATAGTCCATATACGAACCTTTGGATATCAGAACAGGTGGTTAGTGACCACAATAGTATCTCTATAGTCCTGTTGGCCTGGGGCAACAGATTGACTAATACTGCTCATACAATCTTAGATATCCTCCCGATTAGGCCGAATGGTATGAGAATTAAGTGGGATGGCGTGGACCCACATAAGATACAATTGGATGTGGTCAGTACATGCAGAGACAGTATTAATTACTGTCTTAGTGAAGAGGCTACCGCCGAAATGTTATGTATGGAATTTTCTAATATAAATAATGCAATTAGGAGCATTTTAACTAGAAATACTAAAGGTTTGAAACAAGATGGAAAGAAGTGGTTTGATTCTGAATGTACTGAGATATCATTTAAATTAAAATCAGCATTAAGGACTAAGCCCCGTAACCAAATATTTGTCCGTAAGCTGCGAACCGATTATAAACAATCTGTTCTGGCGCACAAAAAGGTGATGAGATCAGATGCCTGGGACAAATTAAGTATGGCAAGTGAAACCAATAACACAAAACTTTTTGGGGAAATTGTAAATAGCCCCTTTTTAAAGGATGATCATATTCCTGAACTGACGTCTTATGTTAATTGCACGGAATGGATTGAACACTTTTCTAACATTTTTAATCCGGATAAGGTATTTTTAAATTCCTTTTTACCTAATGATTTTACATGGCCTTCATTAGCACTAACAATTAGTGTTGAGGAGGTGCGTGAAGGGATGGTAAACAGTAAAGGGGGCAAGGCACCAGGACCGGATGGTGTTCCGATTTATTTATATAAGGACGAAATGGACCTTTGGGCACCAATCCTCACAAGAATTTTTAATATTGCTGCTATGGGGAATTTCCCAACATCATGGGCCAAATCATTAATTGTTCCACTTTATAAAAAGGGTTCGCGCTCTGAAGCATGTAACTATCGCCCAATATCACTACTGGACTCTTCAATAAAAGTGATGAGTAGGGTGCTTTTAAAAAGACTGGAAACATGGGCCAAAGATTCAAAAATATTGACTCCAGTTCAATATGGTTTTAGGAAGGGCCTAGGGACCATCGAACAATGTTTAAATCTGGACCTACTTATTAATAAATACACAGTGGTGAAAGGGGGAAACCTGTTTTTATGCTTCGCAGACCTGAGTAGTGCGTTTGACCTAGTGGACCACTCGCTCCTTTGGTCAGTATTGCTCGAATTGGGAGCACCAAAAGAGATTGTGTTCTTTTTAGCAAGGGTTTACGAGAAACTTTCCTGCAGCGTACGATATGGATCTACTGGTGAGCGAACCCCGTTCTTTGATGTGCGAAGAGGTATCAGACAAGGGTGTGTACTGGCACCTTTCTTATTCTCCCTTTTTATTAATCAAATAGCCATGGTTTTAAATAATATCCCGGCTGATGCCCCCAAAATAGATAATACTGTTGTGTCTGTATTGTTATATGCGGACGATGCTGTTTTAATTTCACGTACCTCTTTAGGTCTTCAACGCCTTATTGATGCTTTTAATGATTTTATTAACGGCAGGAAATTGTTGATTAATAAACTAAAGACATATACCATGATATGTGATAAGAAATTAAAGTCACCGCGGTCTTTCTTTTTAGAAGGCTCAAAGATTCAAGCTGTTAAGACCTTTTGCTATTTAGGCATTAGCTTTGATGGAAATGGTAAATGGATTAATGAGCAAGAAAACATTAGACATAAAGTGATTAGAAATATCAATGGTATTTTTCGTTTTGCTGCAAAAATAGGGGACCATAGAATAAAAGATATGGTGACTATATATAACGCAAGATGTGTTTCTTCAGCCTTGTATGGAGCTGGATTATGGGGTTATTCCTCTACGGCCCAACTCCAAACAAATGAAAATAATTTCCATAAACGAATGCTATGTGTCCCGGTCTCAGCATCAACTGACCTAATACATCAAGAAACTGGTCTTAAATATATATCAGATCTGGCTGCCTTACGTCCTTTATTACTATGGCGTTCAATTTGGCACAAAAAGGAAACTGAGTTTACACAGTCCATAATTAAAGACTGCCTCAAGTTAGACCATTGTTCCCGCATTCCGTGGTTGAACTATATCATCCATTGGTATAACATATATTATTTGATATTACTATTTCTAAAGAGTCAGATTATGTAATACCGTTCTCCAAAAAAGAAATAAAAGATTCATTTTTGCTTTACAAGGTGGAAGAAATAAATAAATTGCTTAGGACCCAAAAGACCTCTGTATTTTACCGGCAGTTAAACCTTAAGAGTGGACTCCAGACATATTTGGTGGACGTGACCAGACAATCGCATCGATTTGTACTAGTACGTTTAAGGTTGGGCATTGCACACCATCTTGTATCCTTCCCCATAATCGGGGCAGGTTCTAACTTAAAGTGCCCTTGTGACAATGTTTTCAAACAAAGTTGTTGTCACTTTTTGTTATTTTGTAAATTTTATGTATTTTTAAGGAAATTTTATCTGAAACCTATCCTTTTAAAATACAATATTCGTTTAACAGTAGATGCCATGAAATTATTATGTTCTCTTCAGAGCTCAGATGTTTGCTTCCATGTCGCACTATTTATTTTGGAATGTAGAGCTGCTAGGAAATCTATAATAATATGACCAATGTGAAATTGTGTTTTGTTATGGCCCAATTTGCACTTATGCATAAGTCACTTTATTATAGCGAGGTAGAGTTTTCTACTTTGTTATGGCCTAATTTGCATTCATGCACAAGTCACTTTATTATGGCGAGGGAGAGCCCTCTACTATGATGAAAATCAATGTCTTTTGAGCACTTTAACATATGTAGTACTGACATGTTTGATTTTATTTTACTTTATTTCCAAATTGATGCAATACTACCATGTTAAGGCTTATTTTGCACTTATGCACAGGTCACTTTATTACAGTAAGGTGGAGCCCTCTACTCTGTTGAAAATCAATGTTTATCGAGTATTTTCATATATGTAGTTTTGACATATGTTTGATTTTATCCTTAATTGATGTAATACTTGTTTATTTATTGATGTATTTATGATTAGTGTACTACCATTCCCTACGAGATACTAGGGCCGGTTCAGGAATAACCTTTTTTTTTTTTTTAAATGTTTAAGATTATGCGGAATAATATTTCATTGTATTTTATTGTTTAGCTTATATGGTTGTATTCATACAAACCGAATAAAAGCTTTTTGAACTGAACTGTCTGCACCAACTTTGGTGAAAAACTACAGCTTAATTTCAAGTAAGCACTAATTTTGTACTGTATTTACCAGGATGCAAAGGGGCAAACTGTGCTGGGATGTGGAGGCAGTGTGCTCCCAACCCCCTTTCTTTTAATTTCAAGATACTGCTGTGTATGATCATCATATTTGTATGCTTTGCATGCCTCTAAACTCGCCTTTCTTTGGTGAGAAACACTTGCCTTGAGGGGGTTTTCCATCAGCTGACACTTCAGCTATTCTTTTTCACCTGCTTTGTTGCAGCAGGCTCCTTAACAAAAGCTGCACTGAAGAATATGCGTGAAGCAATAACAGCTTGTTTTTATATCGCACGTGACATGTTAGCCATTTATTGGTACTTAGTTTACCTTCAGGAGAGGCTGATCTGCGATTCAGAGTCGCAGCCTCTTTGTTTAAAGTTTAACTTATTTAGCTAGAGCTCTCAGCTGGAAGAAGGGTGCTAGGCAGAGCCCATGTATTCAAATAAATTATAATAATGCTTTCTTAAATATGCCATTACCCTTGAATCAATGTTTATCTAGTGTTTAAATGTAGTGATTTGAATACATGACTGAGAGCTAAAATAATGGCTTGCTACTAAACAAAAACAAAAATGCCCCTCCCAAATCGACAGTATCCCCCACCAAGCTGCTTCAAAATGTTGAGAGGTCTGGCTTTACTACCTTGGCTGCCCATCCATCAAGGCTCACAGAGAAACGATATAAATGTTGAAGAGCATAGGGGAGAGGATCAGTCCCAGAGGCACTCATTGTAGCATTGTGGTCAGGGTTCTCACTTTTGACTAAATTCCACTGATGTGGTGATGGCCCGGTGTCTGAGTTCAGTTAGGTGGCATGCTTCAGGTTTCAGGATTAAGAGGAGTTCGCCTTTGATGAACTTAATAGTGGCCGCTTTTGTGCTGCATTCCAATTGGAAACTTGACTGAAATGCCCCGAAAAGATTTGATGAAGACAGGCTGTGCTGGATGGAAAGCGCTCAAGTTTAATTTTTCTTTTAATAATATTAGTATTTTGATGGAGCAGTAATTGCTGCTGTTGCTGGCAGGATAGTGGAAGGTTCTAGAGAGGTTACTTGACCTTTTAGTGAACCACTGCTGGCAGGGACTGTGACATTAAATGTTTTGAGTCAGCTTAGGTCACAGTTCAAAGGTAAGCTTTGCCAAGAGAAGTGGATAATATGGTCTGTGTAGTATCTAGTGAGACTCCGAGGGCAGACGGCTTTTAATGAATGTTTTTTGGGGGTAGTGGTAACGTAGACCATTCCAGCTGTGGTGTTTGTCTTATGATCTGTATTTTCAGCTGACATTGAATTGAACTGATAATATCTTTTTGTGCATTTTAAACCAAGAGTTCTGAGATGAGGCGTATCCAGATAACATTTAATAAATCATACTTAAGACGAAAATTAAAATGGGCTTTCAGTACGTTTGGTAAATTAAAGCAGAGCATTTATTTGATAAAACGCACTCGGGGAACACCCGTGAAGAACCTGTCAGTGTTTGAGGCTTTGTTGTGCAATGTGCGGGATAAAAGTACAGACGTGTGACCTCTTCGCCAGACATTGATAAACGGCGGAGCTGACACCAGTCCAGACGGCTGCTGGCCTTGGCGGTTTCTGCAGATAGCAGTGCGGATCCTTTACCACTGACGTTGCGCATTCGGTTTGCCCGGTTTGTTGTAAACACTACGTGTCCACATTCTTTGTGACGTTTTCTCTATTTGTAGCCCTAGCACGGCTAGGCACACGCTTCAGAACGTAAGGAAACAGAAAGCTTGTCATGCTCTGCAACCACTGATACTTTACAGAGATAATAAATAGCATTTATTTTTCTTTGAAAGAAAATGTAATCATTCGGCAGCTGCACACTCTAAAGCGCATCGACGGAAGTAGAGTAAGAGCCACGCCCCTCGAAGTCAGAAGCACATACCCATTTCTGCTCTTGGGGCCAGTCCCGTGACTGGTCGTCGTTGTGATCCAAGTTTTTGGGTAAATCAAAATCTAAAAAGAAACACAAGAAGTCGAAGTGGGCCTTGTCCCAGCCTTCCCACTCTCCATCCGAGAGGTCGTGACATCAAGGTGCCCTGCGGTCTTGTTCCCAGTCACCTACTGAAGAGTAGATTCCGCAGCTGAATCCTTGCACCCCAAATGATCTGCTCCATTAGCAATGCCACAACAGATTAAGGCTGTTAAGGAGGCCATGCTCCGTATTTTAAAGCACCCTACAGGCTCCTTCTGGCCGCATGGATTCTCAGAGACCTCCAGTCAGGCTACTGCTGACAAGTCCCTCCTCTGCATTGTCTGTGCCTTTTGAACCCGCTTCAGGTTCAACTCCAACTCCGGTGCAACGATCTATGCCGGCTCGTACCGTACCGACACTGACACTGATACTGCCAGTGCCGGAGAAGGACTTTGATCCCATAATTTTATCCGACTCCAAGTCAAATCCATATTGAACTTGAATGAAGCCTTGCTGGAGCTCAGTCCCTACTTGCTCGGCTACCGTACACTCAAACTCTGATAAGACTGCACGTTTACCTAGGATCTGCTGTCCAGTGCTCTCGCAACTCTTTAGATTGGACCTGATCAGAGCCAACCAGTTTTTGGTGATGATGGTAATGGTGATTTTCCCCACAATATTTTGTTTAGACCTAGAAGAGACCGGTGAGCTGGACACTTCCCTTGACACAGGGCTGGTCTTCCTGTTGGTCCTTCTATGGAAGAGTCTGCTTCGTTCGCCATGGTCATTAGAAGGGCATCCCAAGTTTTAGAACTACAATTTGCCTTCCATTTGGGTAAAAACCAGCATCCTCGCAGAAGTGTTCCAACCTTGACAATCCTCACCTTACTTGAACCCCTGCTGCTGTTCAGTGAGTCCCTGACCGATTCCTTCATGAGCATTTTGACCAACCCCTGCTTTCAACTGATCACACTTTAGTATAGCTGCTTACCAGACAGGTGCAGAAAGTTCACATCTCTTTGTGCCTCTTTTGTGAATAGCTTAAACTGTAGACTGCCCTACTGTGAGGAGCATCACTCGATGCTGTGTCTAGAGAAAAGAAGTACAGTTTAAATGCCTTTTGCTCCAGCCACTAGTACCAGCGAGCGGGATGAAGTTTGGAAAGCTTGCCGCTCGGGAATGTGCTTGTGTACTATGCCACAAGGCATTTGTAACCACCTAAAAGGAAGGAGGCACTTGGGCCACAGAGTACGCTGCTTTGCTTTCTGTAAATTCCTCAACAGGTCAAAACATGAATTGATTCTGTGTGCAAGATTCCCTTGGAAGATCCTGAACACACATTTTAAATCAATACAATATTTCATATTGGGTACAGTAAAGAAGTACATTTTTAGTCGACAGTTTTCTGGGCACAATATAGATTATGCAGCCTGGGTAGTATGTTTATTTTGCAGGGAAACCCAAAGGTGGAGTGTGATTTTTCATGTGACGTAGTTATTGCTAGCACGATATCTAGGTCAATTTTAGATTGTAACCTGGGAGTTCCGCTACGTAACACATCTGAACAGCCGACCGAGCTGCAAGATCTTCTCCTGTGTTCCCTCCAGAGTGGGTCCCCTCATACTGATATACCAATGTATGTGGCTCTGGAACTCAACTATCCAATCCAAAAGCTTTTGCGCTTTGATCAGATATTCCCTCTCTAGTTTTTCTGTTCAAGGGTTCTCCAATGTTTTAGGTCTGTGGTGTAACCCTGTACGCAGCAGAGCGAGGAGTAGTGTGTTAATCGCTGCTATTTGTGCAGTGGATTTTATAAGATTTCATTTTGAAATTTTTGAAAATACCCTGAAATGCTGCTCATGCAGAAGAGTAGTGGTATTAATTATCCGTTGCTAGCTGTGCAGAAAGCTCAGTGTCAAACTATGTGTGCTATTTTTGTAAGGTTTGAATGACTAGCGTATGCAATGTAACCTGCTGCTTTTATAAGAACACTTGTGTCTGTAAATTTGGATCATATTCAAATTGTTTATCTGCTGCAGAGTGAGTTTTTGCCCACTGCGCCCATAGAAAGTGTGGAGCTCTAGTTTTGGGGATACTGACTTTGGTACTAACTTCCAAAGTGGGAATGGGAAAAACTAATATTTTATTTGCCTTGAATAGTAGATTGCTCTGGAAGGTATTTGTCCCTCATTGCACAAGATTTACTTACGGTAGAGACTTTTTTTTGTGAACGGATTTTATTGGTTTTACAAAACATAAAAACATTACCAGCTGCAATATGCATTTCTGTCTTTCTTTCACAGTGGGATTCAGAACACCATAGGTAAAGCAATGAGGAATCAACCCCAACCCCTGTACTGCCCACCCTCTGTCGTGCACCAAGATTGTTGTAAACCAGGTGAAATGTTAATTGTCACTGTAGACAGAACTGTTAGGTTATAACTCAGGTCCAACTCCTGTAAATTAATGCCTAATCCCTGCTCCCCATAATCCCAATACTGCAGTACCGGTTACTCAGTGAATGGGTATGTTCTAGGGTATGTTCGGCTATGATTCAAGTGGGAGGAGATCCCTGGTTTCTTTAGAGCTCCCATTAATACTTCCCAGGCTCTCTCTATATAATTCTGATAGAGACTTCTAACTGCTATTCCTCACCTTCGAGCATTTCCCAGGTGTGTGTCAGACCCGATCCGGAAAACCCTGAGCAGTGCCTCTACGCACCAGTAGGTGGTGTTGATCGGCTCCGCTTTGGTGTCAGAAGTGACGTGGCAGTGCTCTTTAAGCGCAACTCAGGTGCACTGACATCACTTTCTTTCTGTGCTAACAACGTGGATCTGGTGAGCTACCATGCTCATTTTTTGTCCAATTCTTTTTTTTTTTTTAACTCTTTGGTCCACTATTTTTGAGCTTTGCTCCTAGTGTGCTAGGGTAATGTATTTTGTCAAATCTACACGGTTTAAATCGTGCGGGGAATGTTAGATAGAGGCTTGTGTCTGATCCCCACTTGCTCTGTTTCTGGTGCCTGAAGTTGGGCCATGACTTTAAGGCCTGCATCGAGTGCAAGTTGGTGCACCTTATGGCAGTTCACGAGGGAGTGGCAACGCATAACAAGGCTCTGCGCATTTCCCGATCCTGTTCTCGGAGTAGATCTCACGGTCCTGTGGATAATCGTCTTTGCATTCTAAGACCTCTTCCTCCAAGTTGGTTGGGTGAGTCCAAGAAGCACACAAAGTCGTTGAAGCATTCTTCAGATTTTCCATCCAGCCACCGTGGTTCTAAGCCTTTCTCCCACATGCCACCTGCGGAGTCGACATACGGGTCCACTCGCTACTACCCCGAATTCCCTGGAGCTGACACCCACTCATTACGATGGCACGCCCCATGGAGCTGTGAGGTGCCTCAGCTGCTTTATGGCCGGCGTGTTAGCCCCCAACACTAGCTGGGCCCTCTGAGTCTGGTGAACATGCTGACCCGTTGCCTTTACCCACCCCAGCCCCAGTCCCCCTGGCTGCGAGACGACTAAACATCCACCCCAGCGCTGTCCAGACCATATCAACCTCTGGATTTGCTGCCTTTGGACGGCCCTTTATTCATGAGGGGGCAATGAGGAAGAAGGGTATGGTCCTTTTGAGGATGACCCTACCAGGAAGAAAACTGGTTCGAGGAGCTGGGTGATGCCAGCGGCCTGGACTCCTTCCCAGACTCAGGATCCTGTTTCGGAGGAAAGCACATCCTTCACAATCGTGACATGCAGGGCAGCTCAGGTCCTTGATCTAAAATAAAGTACAACTGGCACCTGGCAAAAGTCAAGCTGGAAGTCGTACAAGACTACAAATACCTGGGGGTTATGATCGATAACAAAGGCAACTACAAAGCACAATGTGAGGCAATAAAAAAGAGGGGACTAACGACAGCGGTGGCATTAAGAAATCTGAAAAATATGACCGCTGGACCAAGCTTTCTCCCTCTGACCAGGGGTGATACAGGCTAAACTAATTCCATCAATCACCTATGGAAGTGAAGCCATAAGAGGGGGAGACACGGAAACATTGAACGTTACCATTGCTAGAGCCCTGAGAATAATATACTGGTTGCCTGGACATACATCTCCGGCAAAAGTGAGACTAGAATTCGGGATGCAAAGACCAGAGCAGGCCCGCAAATGAGCTTTTGTTAAAACCTGGTACAAAATAATAAAGGGCAGCCAGAAACGCTAAACTCCTACTTGTAGAGGGAGCTAGAAGCCTCCGAGACCTGCCCAGCTAGACACTTCTTGGACACTGCACTGGACCAGCTGGGGTTACAGCAACTCTGGGAATAGTCGGGGTCCATGGCAAGCTTCAATCAAAAAAATTGTAAACAGTGTCAAAAACAAATCTATCATACAAGACAAAGCGGCCATGACAGAACGCGCACACGGCTGGCTCACTGTACAATCCTACAGCAAAGCGACTCCTCAAGCATACCTCCTATCTAACTTCTCCAAAACCACCAAAGAGAAGTTTCTGAAATTTCGGTTAGGCTTATTGCCATCCCCATATCATCTGCCGCTATGGTTACGCCCTCCTAAGTCGGCAGTCTGCCGTCTCTGTGGGGAAGGAGAGGAGGATATAGTCCACATCATAACCATATGCCGGGAACTAATGCAGGAGCGCCGGTCACTACTTAGACCAATCTTTAACAAGAAATAAATACGGTCCTGTAGACAAGCGGTGCTCTGAAGTTTCTCTGGTAAAGATATTCAACTAAGCTGCTGCCTGGTAAAAATTTTAACTGCTGCTGATCTCGGACTGAAAAGGATATCACCAGATCATCTGAGAAGTAGCACTGGAACCGGGATGGAGCCGGCCCGCTAACCCATTATGTAAAAGCCTTAACAGCGCTTTGTACATCAAGCACTAAGCATCCTTGCACATCCAAGCCTCGAAGAAAAACATCAACAGGCTAACCTCGGCCATTCTCGCATTGAGCAACAGAAGTTGATGCTGCACTACGCACTTTAAACTTGTACCCAATCGCCCGTCCTCATTCTGTTGCCAAGACTCTGTCCAGGGAGGTAATTCTACCTCACCAACTGCTGCTAAATTCTCACAAACAAAAAATGAAGAAACTGGACTATGGGTCACCAAGGCCGGTGGAGTGGATCTCTTCTGCAATTTTAAGTGTGTTCTTAACTGTGGCTATCAGCCTTTTTTTTTATTAATACATAGTTTATTTGTCAATTGCATACACATCGCAGAGCTCTGTACATCAGAATCATCTGCGATATCATACTGCACATTGTTACAGGAGCAATCGACTTTTATAGGTGTCATCCAAAAAAGTGGTAGAAATGCATAACATAATACAACCAGACCCCCCCCCCCCCCCCCCCCCGTGCCCCCTCACTCTCCCCGCCCCCGGAAGTCGCACAATGTCCACACAGTCCCTGCCACAACCTTAATATATGGCTATCAGCCTTTTAAATTGATGTTTTACTGTTTTATAGGAGACGGACAACTTTTGTAAAGGTTTTAATTAACTGTACAATAAACACATTACTTACTCCCATTTTTGGAAACTCCTCCCCTTCTGCCACCATTCCCAGGATGGCTGATGGAGGACCATCTCTACATGTTCTGCCAGAAAGTTCTCTCTTGTCCAAAGGAGCCATTGAGAGGGTGCCAGCGGCAGAAGTAGGATGTGGTTGCTATCTCAGCTACTTTCGGGTGCCGGAAAAGGATGGAGGACCCTCTCAGTGCCTTTCTATGGAAAGAAAAATTCAAGATGCTCACCTTGGCTCAGGCCTTGTCTACACTGGACCTTAGGGACTGGACGGTTTCATTGGACTTGCAGGATGCTTATTTTCACATTCTTCGTACTGAAAGCCCATGGGTGTTACATGTGGTTCATGTATGGCCACAAACATTTCCAGTTCCCTGTTCTCCACTTTGGTCTCACCTGTGCCTCCCCAGGTGTTCATGAAAGTGGTGGTGGTGGTTTCAGCTTATCTTCGGAGGTCAGGGATTCCAGTCTTCCCCCTACCTCGACAACTGACTGGTGAAGTCGGGCCCACCCCAGGCAGTTGTCACCCACCTCCAGACAATGGTGAACCTCCAGCATTCACTGGGTTACACATTCAATATGCTGAAGTCACACCTGAATCCATTCCAGACACTCCCTTTCATTGGAGCTATTCTGGATATAGTGCTGTTCCTCGCTTTCCCTCTGGAGCGGAGTGCCCAGGACATTAGGGCTGTGATCACTATGTTTTAACCTCTGTCCTGGATTTTAGTGACACTGAATCTGAGGTTACTGGGCCTGATGGCCTCCTGGATCCTACTGGTAAAGCACTGCTGATGGCACACGCAGGCTCTGCAATGGGATTTCAAGTCCCAGTGGGTGCAGCGTCAGGGGAATCTCTCTGAACTGGTCCAGATTTGAATGTATCCTGCAAAAGATATGCAGTGGTTTCTAATGAAACACGATTGGCCCAGTGGCAGACCCCTCTCCCGTACCCTACCTTTAGCTGATGGTGGTGATTGATGCGTCACTTCTGGTCTGGCCCAGCCACCAGGGAGAGGTGGAGATCAGAGGACTCTGTTCTCCAGTGGAGTCACAGCTCCACATCAACCTTATGCAAGGCGATTCACATGGCATTGAAAGCCTACCACGAATCCATCAGAGGAAGGTTGGTTCAAGTGTTCACTGACACCACCACCATGTGATTTTTCAACAAACGGGGTGGGGTGGGATTGCGGACCCTGTGCCTAAAGGTGCTGCGACTCTGGACATGGCTGCGACAGAACATCTTCCTGGTTGTGCAGCACCTAACGGAATCTCTGAATGCCAGGGTGGAGCAGTTCAGCCACAGATGCCTTGTGGATCACGAATGGCATCTACATCTGGAGGTGGTGTAAGAACTCTTCTGAAAATGATGAAAACCTTGGCTCAGTCTGTTCCCCTCTGCCGAGAATGCGCATTGTCAGCATTTCTGCGTTTTGGAGCTTCCAAAGCGGTTCTCGCTTAAAGACACTGCCCGTTTTAGATTGGGAGCCCTGTACGCCTTCCTACCAATACCGCTCCTCCTCTGAGTTCTCAAGAATTTTAGGACCAACACGGCTCAAGTCACCCTAGTGGTTCCATAGTGGGCAAGAAGAGTTTGGTGTCCCTAACTCCTGAGCATGAGCATCTGCTCTTTAGTCAGGGTGCCCCTTTGGAAGGACCTTCTGTCACAGCAACAGGGCAGGATTCTACAGCCAAACCTACACATGCTTCACCTTCATGCATGGAAATGGAGCAGCGACAGTTAAATGCCTATGATGTGCCTCCCGCGAGCTGTGACGTACTTTTGGCAGCAAGGCTTTTCTCGGCAAAAACCGCATACGCCTTCTGTTGGGACAGATTTGTGACTTGGTGCTACACTCGCCAAGTTGACCCACTCTCGGCCCCCTTGTTGGAGGTCTTAATGTTTGCGTTGTCCTTAGCCCAGCAAAGCCTTGCCCTGGGCACCGTTAAAAGTTTCCTTTCAGAATTATCTGCTTTTTTTGCGGTTGCCAGATCAGCCCTCGCTGTTTGTCACCAATAGTGATTCGTTTTCTTATGGGCCTGCAACATTTGTTTCTGCCTATCCCTTTCATCGTGCCCCAATGGGACCGTAATTTGGACCTTACGTTTCTCATTGGCTCACCATTCGAGTCTGTCCATATGTCCACTCAGACTTCTAACCCTCAAGGCGGCTTTCTTGGTGGCCATTACATCGGCTAAGAGGGTCAGCAAGTTACAAGCTGTCTGTTAACCCTCCATACCAGCTTCTACCCAGACAAACAAACTGGTTCTTCTGACTCATGCCTCTTTTCTTTTGAAGGTGGTTTCTCCCTTTCATATCAGCTAGACCATCATGCTGCCAACATTTTTCGCTCCGCCTCATCCTTCTAGAGAGGAGGAGGGACTTAACCGCCTGGACCCAAAGAGCTCTTTCTTTCTACATTGATGGTACCAAAGAACCTCGGGTGTACGATCAGCCCTTCATTGTGTTCACTGGAGTGAAAAAGGGTAAGACTGTGCAGAAACGGGCCACATCTCGATGGCTTGTATTACATATCGAGATCTGCTAGGCATTAGCTAAAATGCAGCCTCCTGAAAGTTTGAGTACTCATTCCACTAGTGCCAAGGCTGCTAAACCTGCTTTAGCACGTGAGGTACTTGTCCTGGGTATCTGCCAAGCAGCTACGTGAGCGTCCCCCATACAGCATTTCACCCACTCTGTCCTCCAGGACTTTTTGGTTTGAGCCAGTTCGCAGACCCACCTGTGGGGAGGTATTTCCTGCATATCTATTCTAAGATGAAGAATCTGTAGTTAGAAATCTCTAACAGATGAACAAATTATCTTTGGTAACACTTTTTCCAGTAGAGATTCCACACCCATCTTCCCTGCTCTGCAAACTGGGCTTTTCACTCTAAAGATCACATTAAACACTGCATACTAGTGAAACATTGTTTTTCATGGCTCTGTGTTTTTCGCACTGAAATAGTCCCAAAAGAAACTGATCTCAGTACACTGGGTTGGAGCTTATGTGGGCACCATGACGTCATTTCCAACGCAGATGCCGCCAATGTGGAGCCACTGGAAACCATCTACTTCTACCATTCTTGGGAATACTTAAAGCTTAACAATCTGTGGTTGGATAGATAGCTACCAGAAAAAGCTTTACCGAAAGTAAGTAACTTATTCATCAACCCTGCTGTACCAGGTACACTTTAATGACTAGACTACAAGTATTATCCATATCCTGTAAATATGCAGCTTTTTCATGTCTGCTTGGAGGTCTTCTAATATTAAGTTTATTTAACCAATCCTTGCCTGAGAGTGTGGGAGTTGATCAAGTGGTATAGGGTCTGATCTACTCGCCACAGTATGGCAGGTATATGCGGCCAAAGTCTCAATGTACCAAAGAGATTGAAATTTGCAAAATTGGTTAGGGGTGTTTAAAGCTGAAATGTTTTCAAGCAAATCAGGGTATATCTCTTTTTCTGAATTCGACGATTAAGATCCCTAAAATGTTACATTTAAAAAAGCAATTTTTAGACCAGGCTTGCCAGCAGTCATGATGATAGCACTCTGTTAGAGCTCCTTGGAGGGTCACCGATCCTGCACTGGTGAGAGGCCTGTCCCTGGGAGCCTTTGGATTAAAGTAGGCGTGAATGTGCTGGAGACACAGTCGTCTTGGAAGATCTGCTCAGATAGCTGAACATGTAGTGCCTGAGACATTCAGTATTGTGCATGGGAGTAGTAATAATCTGTGGTGTTTAACTGAAGTGGAGTGACACCCGGTGGTGGCAACTCGGCATCAGTGGAGTAACTGCTTCCAGCAAGGCTGCGATTTAACCTGGGCTGCGGTGCAGTATGCTGGTACCTGGGGAGACAGCCGGCACTGGATCTTGCTGGGCAGGATTGCAGACTCTCAGAGAGCCGATGAAGAATGTGGGCTCATGAGTCTCTAGGGATCATGATGTGTGGGTGGTAGAAACCTTGAGGCGGTGGCATAGAGAGGGTAGTGAAGTCAGTGGTGGACAAATTAAAAGGTTTGCATAACAGAGTGCCAGGGATAGAGCGGGAGCATGACTTGACATCAAGGAAGCTGCAAACGATGGAGAGCTAACTGGGAGGTACTTCCATAGTAGTGTTAGATCTGGAAGCCTTTAAAACTGATGCAATAAAGAAAATGACTTTGAAGTCCAAGATTGAGAGTCTAGATAATTTGCAAGGAAAGACCACACTCACTGTGCTGGGGGTCCCTGCATGGATTTAATCTGAGAATCTCTCAAAAGAACTGAGTGCGATGTTTAGTGGACTTCTAGAGGTGGGGTTGAAAGTATTTTACATATCGGTGAGGGACACTCTCCGGCTGCTGCAGAAAACTCGGGGAAACAGTGTGGTTACAGGAGGGACTGTCGGTGACCATGACAGAAGCTGAGCTGAGCAACCAGATACAAGTTATCAGGAAAGAGATGTTGGCTGGTAAGAAAGTGTCCCGGGGTAAAGAGCACATCAGCAATTGGCATAATGTAATCAGTTAGATATCTGGCATCCGTGAGGTGTATTTTGCTGGGAAGCAATAAATCTTAAAGGTTTGTAGCCAGCATGTCAGCAAATAAAATTGGGTAAAGGGGGCATGGCATACAGTGTTATTATATCGGGGTTGTCGTCCTTTGGTTTGTGTTCAGGCTGAAGGTCCTCAGAGGTGGCACTGGGGGTGTAGAGTAAGTATGTTACATTAAGTAGCTGTTTGGTTGACTATTGCATTCTCTCTCCTCAAAGTCTGTTTAACCTGGTGACACTAATATTTCGATGTTGTATTGCTCAAACTTCATTTTGATGATGTTGTTATTGTTGATTTATGACAATTATAATGCAATAAACAGATTGAAACATAAAAAAGCAGTTTTGGACTTGCTGAAGTTTCTTTCATCTTCTTGTCTGACTACATTCTCAGCCTATTTTAAGTGTTTGCCTACATCATTGTTTGTAAGATATATATGTATATCATTAATGGTGGACTCTGCTTCTGAATCTCCCTGTAAGAGTTTTGTGATCCTTGTAGCCTTTAACTAGGTTTGTGAATGCATATGTAGTACCTCCAAATGTGAAGGCAGTCAAGTATTGAGAGTCAGGCACTATGCTTTCAGAAAAGAACCATTATTTTGTTCAATCATTGTTTTTCATTTTTGGGTAAATTTGGGGGTTTTCTGCTCAGCATATGTTTGACAATGGGAGTTGAGCTTGTGATACTACAGTTCTAATCTCCAAGATCGCTCTGGTTTAGATACAGGAAAAATCAGAGTGTACTTAGAAGACTGATATGGAGTTTAATATGCACTGATACAATATCTCATCAGTAATCTTTTTTTATGGATATTTTAGGTTCAGGACAGAAAAGGTATTGGCACTGAATTTGTGTGTCATCGTCAAGGGAAGTAACTTGTGGTGTTCCTTTCCTATCCCATCCATTCTGAATTTTATGAAGGGTAAGAGATAGCTGCTTCTTCTGTGGGTGTCTTGATCACAAATTGTGGGGGCCATTCATTTTCTACCAACATTATAACCAATGCTTCAGCCAAATGAGTCCGAAAAAGTATTCTCATTTTGTCTGTGCCATCCTCAATTTGAATTTTAGGTTTTTAGATCACATCTACCTCATGAAGGTGCCCAGAGAGAGTCTCCCTTTAAATGTAATTATTCGTCACATTCTTGTTCGGAAGGAGCTGGAGAGTCTTGTGGGCTATTGTGATTTCTGCTGCACTTTGTAGAATCATTGTTGCCCAGGCACTCCTCGTTAGAACAACTTTCTGTGAGGCTTCTTTTATGCTGCTTTCTTATTCTTCCTCCAGATCTGTGATTTCTTTACTGAACTTGATTCCTCCCAATTCCTTGTACATTCTTGGTCCCTATGTGAGGTATATCCCTTTCCTGTCACCTTATCTGATGAAGACCGCTCATTCTTTGTGATGTCAGGATGCTCGCTTCTCCAACCATCTGAGTATCCAAGAGTGACTTCGGTCTGCTCGACCCTGTGAAGACTGAGGATAGTGCTCACCAGAATATTGATGTCCATCTAGGGCAGAGGTCTTCAAACTGGGGAACGGCCCCCTCTAGGGGTCCTTTAGTTATCCCAGGGGGTGCCAGACTCTTGTCAAAATAAGCACAATGCTGATAACAGTGCTTTGTTTTAAGTTGGGGAAAACGAGCGGTAGTAAGCCTCTCAGTAATGAGCCATCACTAACATGCTTTTCCATTTATATGGGAGTATGGGTCAAAAGGGAAGGGACTCCAAATATTCTTCAAAACCCCTACCCCACTATTGATACTTGTACACGTTTGGACTGGCTGATAAAAATAGTATGTTTGGCAATCATGTATTTGATTGCATTTTTAAAAGGGTAACACAGCTTAAGTGCTATATGCAATGTTTAATCTAGTCTAGATATATTAAAACAATGGCAATTGAAAGGAATATTTGTGAAAATCTTTGAGGAGGGGCCCCTAAAAAAATGTTGTTAACACTGGGGGGGCGCAGGATTAAAAAGTTTGAAGACCACTGATCTAGAGTTTGATATACTGATTTGCTCTTAACTATTATTCCTCCTGGTATTCTCTTTATAATCGGATGGTGGCTATAAGCCATGGGGTCCACCCAGTTTTAAGAACTATGTTTAGGATGTTTCATCTGTTCCTTCTTCTTGTCTGTGGAACCTGGGATATACATTTTGGGCATTTTTGGCTCTTTCTAGTGTCGAGAAGACACTCTAATCACCTGCTCTATGACCTGGAGGGTTCCTTTGCTTTAATTGTTGCCAAGAATTATCTCTGCAAAGAATCAGTTTCATAACAAGATCTATGTCTGGATGGGCCCCTTTTTCCCTTCTGGGCATACTTAAGTAACTCCTGTTGTTCAGTTCGAGAAGGTGTGTCATGGGTTGTGAGATATAGGGTAGCAAACATAGCCCTTTGCTGTGGCGTTGGAGCCATTCCTCGTCAATTTGTGCTCTCTTGGTGTGCAGTGTGAGGGTGTGCAGGATCTAATTGATTCATTTTACAGGCCGCCCAAAAGGGGCTCTCGTCCCTCTGAATTAGGCTACTCTCCATTAGTGTGTTTATACACTGCTGGTTGATGTTTGGAGTGGGCACAGTGTGTGGCTCTCTGTTCACTATGTTTGTAATAAATGTGTTCTCAGTTGCCTGTAAACCTCTGTAAAATGTCACCATGTCCTTCTATCTGCTACCTCTTGTTGATCTCTTGCTGGGTGGTGAGCGTACTCTACCAGAGCTGGTCTTGTTTGCCTTGTAGCATTAGATGACCACCTGGCGAATTAAATAACATGTGGTAACTTAGCCTGAAAACATTTTGTGTACTCTGAATCTGTAAGGAGAACCTTGAATAAACAATCTGTTAGTGTGTTTGCCGCCACCTTTATCGTAGCTGGATGACCAACTGTGGCGGCCCAACAAAAGGTTCTCTGTATTTCCCACATCTCTTCTCTTATATCACCTAGTGATTTCTGCATATACGAAGGTAAAGAAATGTTGGTGCATGTTTTATTGAATTGACCCCATCACGATAGCATTGTAAGGCACATTGTGAAAAAAGGTGAATGCGAGTAGAAGATTGGAGAAGTGAACAAAACAATGCACATGATCTCCGACACGAATAACATATTTTGACGACTGTTAGGGTAAATGCATTTCACAATAATATTGTTAAATATGGTAGCATGCTTGAGTTGATACGGATGCTCTATGCTAATCCAATAGCGCATGTGGCAGCCAATGGGCACATATCCGGAGACTTCCCACTGGCGCGGGGAACGCGCCAGGGGGTGTCCGCTGTCCCCGCTGCTCTTCGCATTGGTGCTGGAGCCGCTGGCGGCGTGGATCAGATGGGAACCGATGATTCGAGGGCTTCGATGGGCACCACACTGGGAAGACCGCATTTCCCTTTATGCAGATTATGTGCTGCTATACCTGGCATCCCCCAAATGCTCTATCCGAACGCTCTTAAATATCTGTGAAATATTCGGGCGGGTATCCGGATACACCATCAACTGGTCCAAATCGGTCCTATTTGTATTGCATGGTCCGACGCCGTTGCTTCCCGGGGATTGCCCGTTACAGGTCGCAGAGACGACCTTTAAATATTTAGGTATTCATATTACCTCTACACCTGAGGACTTCCAGCAAAGAAATCTTAGGCCCCCTCTGGAGCGGTTTCAGCGTGGTGCGAGAGTATGGCGCGGTCTGCCGTTGTCAATGCTGGGGCGGGCGGCACTTTTTAAAATGATGGCACTCCCACGTTTTTTGTATGTTTTGGAGAATACCCCGTTTCGAGTGCCACCGAGCTATTTTAAAACAATCGCGTCTGAAGTTTCGGGTCTGCTCTGGGGAAATAAACCGGCGCGCATTGGACAGGTAAAGCTGGTCAGAAGCTGGTACGACGGGGGTATAGCCCTCCCGAGTATACAACTATATTACTGGGCGACCCAATTAAAAGTGATTAACAGCTGGATGCACGCCTCTCAAACCGACCTGGCATTCCAGGGGGATAGACAGGGCCTGGGAGAGGATGGAGTCATGTCTGTGCTGTATAATAGAACAAGATCCAAACACCTGATTGGGCCAACAGCACACACGGTACATATATGGTATGAAGCACATGCCAGGCTGGGATGGAAGGGGGTTATTACACAAATGACTCCACTCTGGACATCTAGGCGCCTTGGGCGGTTGAAGAATAGTAAAGGCTTTGATAAATGGGATGTGATCGAGATATCTACGGCGGGTGATCTCTGGAAAAAGGGCGCGGTAATTTCGTTTGAGCAACTACAGACCAAGTATGAACTTGCTGCATCAGAATTCTATAGAAATATGCAAGTGAAGCATGCGCTACAGGCGGCTATACCTGCAGGCACCGTCCTGACTGAGGCCACTCCCTTAGAGGATAGATTACTGACTGAATATATGCATAAAAGGGCCACTTCATTCACCTATCGTAAGCTGGTAAATAATCTACCGGACCCTATGTTGGCGCTTAGACGGAAATGGGTCATAGATTTGGGAGAACTGGATGAGGGAGAGTGGCAGGAGGCGCTGTCGTCCCCTCGGGAGGTGGCAATAGCGGCGCGCATGCGGTTGATACATCTGAAAGTGCTTCACCGTACGTACTATACCAGAGTGACCCTCTTCAAAATAGGGACGGTTGCGCTTCAATTCTGTCTGAGGAAATGCGGGGAGGAGGGTACCTTTTATCACACAATATGGGACTGTCCGATGATTAGGGCATATTGGATCAAGGTAATGAGGACTGTGTCGCAAACCGTGGGGGACTCTGTGCTTCCGGAACCGAAACGTTGCTTATTAAACATATGGGAGCCAACTGACCTAACCCACCCGGCGCAGGATTGGGTAACACTGGGAACCATGGTTGCTAAAAGAAATATAGCAAGGAGGTGGAGGTCGAGTGAGTCTCCTACGCTGCGAGAATGGTGTACGGATATGGATGAAGCCATGGTAGCAGAAAGGGCAGTGTATTTACATCGGGGATGTCCCCAAAAATGGGCGCGAATCTGGGGAGACTGGAACAAATTCAGGGGATATATTTGTGACCCACCCCAGTCAGAAGATGTCTGAAGGTCGGAATAAAAGTAACGGAAGGAAAGTGATGGGGGCGGTGGGTGGTGCTGCAGATAAAAGATAAACGGAGTTGTGTACAAATGGTGCTTTCAGATACGTAAAAAGATATTTGTATTGTCAAGATGTAAGTGTGTCTAGATCATGTGAATTACTGATGGCCAATGTTCTTAATAAAAATTTACATAACAAATATGGTAGCATGCTAATGGATGTATGGATGATCTATTTTAAGAAATTGTAGTTTCTGATTTCAAAATGAACCTTGGCTGTCAAACTCTCATCTGACGGAGGACAGCACCCATAGTGGCCCTTGCAAGACCACCGCCTCCTGAAGTACTTATCTGGCCCACAAATTCGTTGCTTGATGCATCGTTTTTGTTGATTCGGTGGATCATATGAGAACTATAGGCCGTTATTGAGTGCACTGGGCCCACTGTAGGAACCGGATACCTGTAATGGGTATTGTGCTATATAGGCACACTCTCCGTGTACTCATTGCCTTGTGAGTGTTTGCATATAGAGTTGAAATTCTCATTGATTGAACAGTTTCATTGGCTACGTTGGAAATAGCAAAATTAAATTTGTTTTGCCGGTTCTTTCAAAGTACTTAATTATATTCTACTGTTTAAAAGTGTTTACCGCTATACTTTGTGCTTGCTGCACTGAGTAAGTGCTCTGACCATAATACCCTATTCTTCGGTGTAGGAAACTACAACTAAAAATGAATAGATATTGGAGACTGGTTTACCTGCTTCTTTCGGGGGACTTTAGAGGTTAAATGGAACATGCCATTGAAATATGCCTGGAGCTTGTGCACGCTTGGGGATATGGGGCGTTCCATATTCTGAAATGTAAAACGAAAGCACTCGCATTCGCACGCAAAGAAACCTGTTTTTAATGCTGATGGAGGCTCTGCCATCCAAAGCAAGGTTGTTATTCAAGGTCATCCCGTTACAGCCACGACGGCTTTGCCTTCTGTAACATATGCACAGGGATTAGCCCTAGATGCCCTCTGATTGGTTTCTCAGACCTCAATGTGTTTATGGTTATGTAATTATTATGTGCAAATAATCGCAAAGTGCAAATAGGATGGGGGAGGAAGAGGGGTTGGTAGTCGATCACCAGCCAGCTGTTAGCACATTTAGTTCTGCTAGTATTTATATGTCAGTAATTTTTGGCTATCTCGATTTACAGTATTTTTACGTGATCCAATATTGCATGCCTTTTTAATTTTTTATCATCCATATTTTTGTATTTTTCTTTTGCATATTTCGTTTTGATATATTTTGCTTCTCACTTATGTTTTCTTGCAGTGGTTGTTTTCTTCTTCTTTCTGGACACAAAGATTGAAGCCCACACGTCCCAGAATGAGAACTGGTGTTGAATAACTGATGACTTTCATAGTGGTAGTGAGGATTTGTACCCTTTCACACAACCGAAGTCATTGTGAACATGAGGTGGTAGTGAGGATTTGTACCCTTCCACACAACCGAAGTCATTATGAACATGAGGGAGGTATGGTCTCTTAAGCTGAGCTGCACCTAGCACCTTCCTGAATGGGTGCAGTTACATCCTAGCTCCCTGAATTATACTCGAATTCTCTCCCCGGATCACTGGCATTTCTGAAAGTTATCTTCTGTTACTTGCTTGTAACATGCACAGTACAAAATAAGGATCTGATTCACAAAACCTTTTCTGCAGATATGTCAGATTTAGTGTGGAATCCCCAAATCATGATTCCGGAATTGGTGCTATTAGTTTAGTCTGTGGAAGTTCTGTTAAGTGCACGAAATTATGGGGAGTGTGAAGTTGGGGGTGAATACAACTCATATGGACATTCACAGAGGATTAATTTGGTGGGTGTCCACATACATTTGTATGGTTTTCTAGCACTCCGTTTTAAACTTATGCCTGGAAAACGGAGGCTTATATGGTGCTGAGCGTTTGGGCAAGAGCCTAGAGCGCTGCCATTTTTAAGAGGGAAGACATTTTCAGCAATGCTATTAGATATTCTCGATTTTAGTTTTTTGTGAATAGTGCCAGAATTTAGAAATAGCTGTAACTCTTAGGCATACCTAGACACTTAATGAAACTTCCAAACTTTTGTGACTCAGACTTGGTATTGCCTGTGGTCTTCTCCCTGAGGATATGACATTGAGAGCCAAAGGTATCAAGGTGAAAAGGAATAGAATCCTCATTTACTATGAAACACTACAAATCTCCTTGCTCGGGATACTTATTAAATTAACATGAAAAATGGAGACCTTAAATCTTCCCGTGCCTCAGTTCCCTTCTACTCCAAATTGTCAAATTTAAAACAGGTTCACATCTAGCATTTAGGGCTACACACCTTTTCCAATGCTCACATCATCAGCAATGTTTAGTGTCAGTTTGTCTTCCTCTTTATAACGATAGGCTTCAGCTTCTGCTTTGTTTTTGTGGCATTACGTATACTGGGCAAAATCACTCGATTTTCTTTGAAGTCTCCAAGATAATTTATCCTATTTCCAAAACTGCATGATTTCGTTCTCTTGTATCCTATATATACAGACGACCGATTGAGACATCCTTACGATCTCTTTACCTCTTCATAGTTGGAGTCCTCGGATGATTGGGCAGTGAGAGATTATTTTTTTCACTCATCTCAGCATAAAAATTAGGAGGTTAAATTTCCTTTTTTTGCGGTTGGAGCGTTTGCTATTCTAGGGGACGCGCCAAACTTTGTTTTTTCTCTGCCAACAGCGAGTGGGGAACGGCCGAAGGGCTCTCTGCTGCTACAAACTCACCACCAGTGCCGCTGCTTGCCTCCTTGTCCCGCCGTGAGGGAAACGGCTGAACTTTGCCTACAACTACCAGGGGGCTTAGCGAATCGACGCTGAGCGTCACTAGAGGGCGCAGAGGTGTATACATTGTGGGAGAGCCTCCCGCAGCGCGGGATGCGCCAAACGTTGTTTTTTCTCTGCCAACAGCGAGGTGGGAACGGCCGAAGGGCTCTCTGCTGCTACAAACTCACCACCAGTGCCGCTGCTTGCCTCCTTGTTCCGCCGTGAGGGAAACGGCTGAACTTTGCCTTCAACTACCAGGGGGCTTAGCGAATCGACGCTGAGCGTCACTAGAGGGCGCAGAGGTGTATACATTTCGGGAGAGCCTCCCGCAGCGCGGGACGCGCCAAACTTTGTTTTTTCTCTGCCAACAGGGAGTGGGGAACGGCCGAAGGGCTCTCTGCTGCTACAAACTCACCACCAGTGCCGCTGCTTGCCCCCTTGTCCCGCCGTGAGGGAAACGGCTGAACTTTGCCTACAACTACCAGGGGGCTTAGCGAATCGATGCTGAGGGTCACTAGAGGGCGCAGAGGTGTATACATTTCGGGAGAGTGCCAGGAAGAGGCAGGGCAGGGCCTGTCCGCTAAGCTGTCGGGTGTGGCTGAGAGTTGTGATTTATGATAAGGTGGGCGGTGTAGCAAAGGCACTTTTGATGAGCTCATTTATTACCTTTTATCGTAGTATTTGTTTGCTGTTCTTCGTTATAGGTTGCTGAGTTGGCACTTGGGGAATGTGGGCTGCTTTTGTGTGGGGTGGGCTTTGGATTTACTATAACATGACCAAGAGGAGGGCTGTCGATAAGGTGGGGGGACACTAGATGATTACTTAATCAGGGCAGAGTCGGCATTGAATCTTGAGATCCAAGCTGTGGAACGTAGACTCTCTTTAGATCCCGCTTCTTCATTACCCTGTGCTCAGATACAGGGAGACCCACTCCTTTCTAGCAATCCCTGTACTGTTGTTAGCACCACTATCCCCCCATGCTTATTTCTCCTATCTCGGGGACGTTGGATACGCCCCAGGGCTGTGATAGTAT
This sequence comes from Triturus cristatus, assembly GCF_964204655.1. Taxonomy (NCBI): domain Eukaryota; kingdom Metazoa; phylum Chordata; class Amphibia; order Caudata; family Salamandridae; genus Triturus; species Triturus cristatus. The sequence continues at coordinate 499,347,440 of NC_140588.1, forward strand.
CTTGTGCTCTCCCAGGGTTACAACAAGAGGGAGGTTGGCCCATAAAGGGAAAAAGAAAGAGGCTCCGAGCAAAAAAAGGAAAGGCCAAGGTATTAGTAAGCAATATGTCGTGCTGCCCCAACATGAGCCTAGAGGGACATCCGCAAAAGGGAAGAGTCTTGATCCTAAGACCAATACTTTGACTCAGGTTACGATCCAGCCTCTCTTGGATTCCTTAATTGTTAGTCTTAAGGACCATTTAGCTGGCCTTTTAGAACCTGTCTTACATAGATTGGATTTAGTGGCCGGAAGGTTGGATACGTTAGAAGCTAGACTTATTGGTGACAAGATTTCTGCCATAGGGCCTCCCTTACAGTCAAATGGGGTGATGTCCGTCGGTCTGACCAATGAGGTCTGTAATGTTAGACCGTCCAAGCCTTCGGGGGTCTTGCCAGTTATCCCTCCTATAGGGGAAGCGAAGGATCATAACCCTGGTTCAGAAGTGGTTTCAGTTAGGGGTACCATTTATCGCGACGAGCAAAGTCGCCCCCTTATGGGTAATAGGGTTGGTAATGAGGAGATGGGAGCTGGGGTTCTTAATACTCTTCCCAATTTACACCTCCCACCCCAAGCCACTCCCTACTCCATAGTCTTGGCTAATGTCCCACCTCTTATAGATGGGACCTATGAACACTGGTCAAACCTCAAGAACAAATCCCTGCATTATTTGGGTACTAAAGTAGGGAATAGCAAGGCCTTGTTCGATGATTTTAAAATGGTGAGGCATATTAACTGGATTGGCCAGTCTTACAAGTCCCTACCAGGTGACTGTGTGGTGTTGAGCTTTAGGTCCCCGTCATTGGTCGAATACATATTAGATGTTGCCTCCCACCAACCTTCAGTGTCCAACTCGATTAAAATTCTCCCACTAGGCTTCTTTTATAAGCCAGGGTGTATCCAATTTACGGGGGATAGTCGTGCTTTCTCGAGTTTCCCAGCAAGGTTTAACCAGCCCATTTTGACTTCTAATCGCTTTGATATCCTTTCAACACTGGAGGATAATGATTGACGTAGGGCTAGTTCTGCTTGTCATCTATCGATAGAACCTGGGGTCTCGGCTCCCTCATGTCAACTGAGCCCGGATATTGCCATGTTATCGCTTCCTAGAGTTACTTCTTGCTTGCCTAACCCCTCTGTTTCCATACAGTCTTCTTTTGTTAGTTTGGATGACCCATTGGTTGTGCCAGGTCAGGTGGTGGTAACCGGCCCTGTAAGTTCGCCCTTGAAGTTTGGGTCATGGAATATTGCAGGCTTGGGATCCAAGCTAGATATTCCTGATTGGGCCACTTTTATTGACGACTTTGAGATATGGTCGTTTCAAGAGACTTGGGCAACGGTCCCCCTTTTTCGTATAGGTTTTTTGAACTTTTTTAAACCTGCTGTTAAGGGCCATAGGGGTAGACCGATGGGCGGTCTAACCATGTGGGTTCGACAATGTGAGGGTGTTTCTGTGGTAGAGGTCCCAATCGATAGTCCAGACATTCTGATTATTAGGGTTCAATCTCTTAATGGCCTTAATCTCCTTATTATAAACATTTATGTGAGGGGCCTCCCGGGTGGTAAATGTTCACCCACTTGTCTCCTTTTGGAGAACTTTTTAGGGTTCGAATTGAAGTCCATTAATAAGATAGTGGGTGGAGACTTCAATATTTGTTTTGAGCCCTTGGGTGTTGACAGCGGGGATCTAACAGAGGTTGAAGACTCTCTCTGGGGTGTTCCCCAGCTGGAGTTGGATCCTGTAAGGAAATGGACACAAGCGGCCCTGTTCATGAAGGGTTTATGTTTAAATCAGGGAATGAGAGCCGTTAATGGGCGAACCAAATCTGATAGGTCAGGGAGGATGACCTTTGACAATGGTAGAACTGGGAGTCGAATTGACTATATTTTAGTCAATTTGGAGTTGTGGTCGCTTATTGAGGATATGGTGGTAACAAGCAGAGTAGAGAGTGACCATAACCCACTTGTCCTCTCTATTAATGATAATAGCTTTACTGGCTCTCTTACTATCCATGATGCCCGTGCCTCTGTGGATGTTATTCTCACTAACGATCAAAGAAGGGTGAGATGGCCGAAAATCGCCACTAGCGAGGCTTCTCGGGTGGCCATCAGGAATCTGGTCAGTAATACCATGGTAACACTCAACCGGCTGAAGTCCCAAGACTTGATTAAGGGTAATATTCGGGAAATTCACAATGTGCTCTTTACCGAACTTAAATCTTTTTTTGTTAGAACTACACCTCCTATCGGTAAAGGCAAAGAGTTGAGAACTTGTACATGGTTCAACAAGGGCTGCAGACTGGCCCAAAGTGCCCTGATACAGGCCATTAAATCTAGATTACCTACCACCATCCAAAAATGTAGGGCTGCATACAAATCTGCCCAACTAAAGGCCAAGCAAAACTGGGATGAGGACCGCTGGAGGGAGCTGTATCAGGCTTGTCAAGACCGTAATATGGTCCAATTTTGGCATCTTCTCAAATGGGGCAATTGCCCCTCGGATAATCGGCCCACTACCTATGTTGAGCCACAGCAGTGGGTTGCGTATTTTGAGAAGCAGTTTATGGTTAGTGATAGGTCGGTTTTCAATATTCCTCTATCTGATCCTGAAACCCCCTTGGAATTCTCTCCCTGTGAGGTCAAGTCTGTTTTAAAAAGTATTAGGAGTGGCAAAGCCCCGGGTCCCGAATGTATCCCTGCCGATTTATTCATCCAAGAGCAAGATGTACCTGACTATGCTAGTAAATGGCCTTGCGGGTGGTGCTGCTGTCCCCGACTCGTGGCTTGGGGCAGAGATACTGCCGATCTATAAGAAAGGCGATCGCTCTGCCCCGGCCAATTATTGACCGATTAGTCTTATTGACGCAGTACAAAAAATTATAGCCCGCCTTGTACTGAGACGTATACAAAACTGGATGATTGATTCTAATGTGCTGACCCCTCTCCAGGCGGGGTTTCGTTCACACATTGGTACCCTGGATCAAGCATTTAGGGTTGTACTTTTATACTGGAAGGAGGTTTTTTTGGGGGGGTGGTAAGCTCTATGCGGCCTTTGTGGACCTATGGTCTGCGTTTGACCTCGTGCCGAGGGCCACGTTATGGGAAGCACTTCTGGAGATGGGCATGGCCAAAGAATTGGTGTCTTTCCTGGTTACTATTCACGACAATACGTATGCCCGTGTTCGTTGGGGCAAACCAGGGGAGGTGACGGACAGTTAAAGTATCCAAAGGTGTTCGTCAAGGGTGCGTGCTTGCCCCCACCCTGTTTTCATTAGTTATTAACAGGGTCATAAGTTATTTCTCCAACCACCCGACTGATGCTCCCTCCTTGGCTGGAATGAAGATTCCCCTACTCATGTTCGCAGATGATACTCTTTTGATTTCAAAGACAAGACAGGGCTTGCAGCTAGCCCTGTCTCGTTTTGAGTTATTTTGTCGTGAACATGAGTTGGAAATAAACGTAGGAAAGACGAAGTTTATGGTTTTTCGAGGCCCTAGGCGCGTTAATGCGCGGGTATGTTTGGGTGGCGTCAGTTTGGATCAAACGGCTGTGTTTACTTATTTAGGGGTTACCTTTAGCGAGACCTGTAGCTGGTCACATCAGCTGGACCTCCTCGCTCTTAAACACACCCAACTAGGTGGAGCTCTGTTGAAAGAGCATAGTCATTCTTTAACAAAACCAATAGCTCCCCTAATGAAGATTTATGGCTCCAAGATCACTCCTGCCATTTTATATGGTGCTGAAATTTGGGGCTTTAGTAATTTGTCCAAACTGATGACTGCCCAGAACAAATTTCTCAGGTCAGCAATAGGGCTTCCACAATCAACACCGCGCATTCCATTATTGTATGACTTGGGAATCCAGCCCCTAGAGGATATGGCAGGGTATAGACCCCTGGTGTTTTGGCGACGCCTGTGGACCACACCCGAATTATCTATTTATGCTAAAGCCCTTTTGGAAGTTAAAGGGCTCGAGGGTTCACACAGGATATCATGGCTGTCTGGTGTTAAAACCCTGCTGACTGATCTTGGGATGGGTGACCTCTGGGCCAACCCAGACACTGCTGTTTTCCCGACGAAAATTGTTCTTCGGGACGCCTATTGGTGTATGATTAAGAACAGGAGATTTGCCTCCCTCTCGGGTAGCTCCATGACAGCTACATTTTATGCTCTTAAGGACGAGTCCGCTTACGAAGGTTACTGGGACACCATTATGAAACATCTTGATCGTAAACTGTATCATCAGTTTAGAGTGGGCGCCCTACCACTGCGAGGGCTCACTAAAAGCTGGAGCTCTCTTGGTAGTGATAAGTGCCCCTTTTGTGTGGATAAGATCGAATCTATGGATCACTTTCTTTTTTGTTCTCCAACATACCTTCTTCCACGACCTATATGGCTTCGTCCCGTATGCAGATTGATGAGTACCCGTTCTGCTCAGGTTGCCAGTAGAATTTTGAAAACGGATACATCTAAACCTGTTGTTATAGGTGTTGCCAAATTTATCAGCTGGGCTTGGATTCTTAGGTTACCGAAACTCAATCCTTGATATGTGTCCCACTTGGATTTAGTTGGTTTTTAAACTAGTGTTACCACTATGGTTTTAGGATAGATTTGTGTGTGTTTTTTAAAATTTTTCTATGTCTAGTCATCATGTTTTAATAATTTGACTACTATGAAATATTCTATATGATCTTAATATTTTTATCTTGTATTGCTATATGATATTGTATTGTACTCTATATGAATCTTTTTTCAATATGCGACTCGAATCACAATACCTGCGCTTCAGGAAGCAGCTAAAGACTCATCTCTTTCCCTAAGGTCTTAAGCCCTCCCCTTATTCGGAGTCTTTGTTCCCCCCCCCCCCCACCTCCCCCCTCCTTTTCTCTGCCCCTGGTCCGCTGAACTGTAGAATTAGGGTTCCTAGCGCTGGGATACCTCTGGGTAACTATGCGCTCTACAAAAATAAATAATAATAATAATAAGTATGTCTTTTATGATGACAATCGAATAAAGACTTCTTGACTGACTGACTGGCTATTCTAAAATTATGTTATCGAATTGTTTAATAATTAACAAGTTGACAGCATATGTACACCGTTGTGTTGAAAATCATAAAGGCTGGGCACATGAACTTCATAATGTAAAACATTTCACCAATTAGTGTGAAATTTACTCTGAATTTCTCATCACTCATTTTAACCAGCTACAAAAAAACATATTGAATTAATTAAATATTTCTAATGCGTACAGCTGCTCACAGCCAAGTGTCCCAGCGCTTAAACCAGTGGTAGAAAGAAAGAAAATGGAGAGAATTACTAAAGAGGGAAGAACCAATTTTTGATGAGTTTATGAAAAGTAGCCGCGGACGTTATAAGTTGAAGATGAACTGGGATGGAGTCTTAAAGTTTCACTGCCTCAAATGCAAAGGAACGACAGCCAATATGGGCCTTGCAGTATCAAGGTTTGACAAGGAGATTATGTCCTGATGACCTGAGGGCCCGAGTAGGTGTGCACCCGGGTAACAATATATGGAGGTATTTAAGGCCTTTTCCAATGACTGCCCGATAAGTATCGGTAAGTAGCTTCAATTGGATTCTTCTGTGAATAGGCAGCCAGTGGAGGGATTTTGGGTCTGATGAGACAGGCTGATGCTAGACGATGTTGAAGATCAGTCTCACCATAGGATTTTGGAATACTTGTAACTGATAAATCAGATTTTTGAGAGAGACGGCCAACATGAAATTTACATAATCCTCTCTGAAGGTTATCAGAGCGTGGACAACAGTTTACTGTGTAGCCTTAGGAATAAACTCAAAAATGTTCCCAAAGACCCTTATTATAAAGAAACAAGTAGCTGACATGGCGCATATATGTGGTGTGAAGGTGACGTTTGAGCCCACCTTAATGCCTAGATTTCTAGCCATCTGAATAGGGACTGGTGGGAAACCAAGTAAGTTAGGCCACCAGGTAGGCGACCAGGTGTATACTGACCAAAGTGGGTTACCTCTGTTTTCTCTGACTAAAATCTTAGGCAATCAAGGTTTATCCACCTTGCTACCTCAGAAAGATAGTTTTTAAAAATGATTTTGCAAAGTGCAGTCGGTTTTGGAAAGCATGACAACCAATTGTGTCATAATGTAGAATTGAATATGTGTTCTATACTTTACACATCTTTTTAGAAGTTCTGTTGATGAGTCTGTATTTTTCCTATTAGGCAAAGTATTGACAGTTTAAGTGAATGAGAAATGGATAGTGCATACACAGTGAGAGGGTTGAATGCATTTGCCCTCTGATTTGCTCAGTATTAATGTTATGTTCTCAAAAGTGATAGTGTTTCTGATGTAGCTTTAATGCATGGCAGGAGTGATATATATATTTTTACCGTATGGTTAGTGCTGGTTTGCTGTGATTTAGGTTTATTGGAAGAATGCTGCTTGAATATGATTTTGTGTTTTTAGGTCTCGCCTGACCCAGCGCATGCGATGGTCTGGCGAGCCTTTTTGAGAGGGCTCCAAATAGTGCTACCAGGCCACCCTAGAGCTACAGTGCATGTGCGTGGGCGCGCGCGCGCTTGACCTCGATTACTTTCGCGACCGCACGGCCGCTTGGCATAGCCAATAGGTCTCACTTTTGGGACCTTATAAGTATTTAGTTATGCAACTGTTGCATGGCTAAACACTTCTAAGGTCCCAAAGGCGAGACCTGTTGGCTATGCCAATGCTTGTTTAATTTAGGTTACTGCTTTATAGGTTTCACTGGTTTGCTGTGATTTCTGTTTATTGAAAGAATGCTGCTTGAATATGATTTTTTGTTTTTTACTTTAGGTTACTGCTTTATAGGTGTCACTAAATCCTACAAACTTTTAATCAAATTATACAAAAAATAAAAACCTTGGAACACAATCTCTTCATTCCTAATGATTTAAGCATTCAAAAAAATAATTGTGCTATAATCCCTTTCCTAACTAAAAGGATTAATTACCCTTCCCATATAGTTGTTGTTTATTTTCCTACTGCGAAGATCTTTTAAAGTGCTGACATTTACCCGTTTTTTGTCAGTAATCCTGTCTTCTTGACTTGCAAAGATATTAAAGTGCACTCTGGGTAAAGATTTTTGGCAGCTAAAGAGTCCAACGGTAATACTATGATGACCCCTTTATGACCAACGTTAGATATGTTGACACACTTCTCTCCTTCTCTTTCAGTGCTGTAACCATTTTCTTAATACATTCAGAACGTCATTCTCTCTATGTTGGCAAAACCTAATTTGAAATCACTGACTTCCTTCCAGTCAGTTTTGATGATATGGACATCTTGTCTGTGCCTGGGCTCGTTGAAGGCCAGTTTCTTTCTGCTTTACAGCATTCACTTTTTTCAGTCATCGTGGTACTTTTAATAATACATCTTTCATATTTTAGACAGTTAAAAATTTTATATCAACTAGGCAGTCTCACCTAGGGGTCTTTCCTACATCTCGGAACTTCCAAGACCATATGCATGTTGCATAATTTGGCTTCAAGACTTAACTTTAAGATTTTGTTATGGACACTCTTTTGCTTTTTTGTGCCTTACGATTCAACCATGTTCACTAAGCACTTTCCACAGGTTATTTTTCTCATTTGATTTTGACTTGCGTGCCCTTGCGTTCCATGCAAACACCCATCTCACCACGACAGAAGTAGCTTATGTGTTTTTCTAGAAATATGCCTCAGTAGGACCGATAAATGTCACTCCTGTTTTTTACTTACAAATGCATTTTTAGCACTAAGAATGAACTTAATATTATACAATTATTACTGCATTCCCTTAAAAGCAATTTATCCTATTATTCTAAAGTTCAACGGAATCCTATTCATTGTTAGGACTAGAAATTCTACCTTGAATTAACTTTTTTAATTCGTCAAAAAGTAAGGAGGTTTGTGCATTTATTATGTTTATTAGTAAAAACATTATTTCGTTTTCGGTTGCAAAACAAGAAGAAAGATGGTCGAGCCATACTTGAAAGTGTCATAGTGTGATGCATAAATTCTACGTTCCAGGCATCTTCACATATATTCTAAAAATCAACATTGGCTGGAGTGTATATATTCAATATGGCTAAGCAGTTTTTCACTTTTTAGGTCTCGCCTGGCGTAGGCTGCGCGCATGCGCAGTCTCGATGGCGAGATTTAGTGTTAACAAGGTATTTTCTGTAAGGGGCTTTAAGCTTTATGCTAAACGGTGGCCAGCCATTGGAACAGAGGTGTCGATGACGTTTTTGCTTCGCTTTTCGAGCCGTCCCATTTGGACGGACTCGCTTGCTTTGTGTTGGTCGCAAAGGGTTTCTTAACTTTATGGGGCCAAACACATGGCCCCATAAAGACAAGGAACCTTTTGGCAGGCGAGGCCGTCCAAGTGGCTCTGCAGAAAAAGCCGAGCAAATACGTCATGGCGATCTGCTCCGTACCCGCGGTCGACAACCGCCACTGGACTGTATGGGCCGGACAACGCCTCCGCCACAGGGCGAGACGACTGCATCTACTCAGCTGGCCTTGCAGCTGCCACGGATAGCAGATAGACCACTTTTACATCTTCATATTAGAAATTTGTTGCCCAGAGGTTCATTCCAGGATGCCAGGGTGACACGAAGGATCAGACAAGAGGTCTGCCTGGCAACTGCTTTCATGCACAGGCGATACCGTGGCTTACCCAGGGGCCAGGCTTCGAAGAGCTTTCTGCTCTACATCAAGTCCCTGGTGTCCCTTTCAGTAACCGCGCAGGGATCAGATTGAAACACGTCCACAACGCCTTCAGTACCACAGTGTATCCTAGCGCAACAGGCCGGAAATTGGGGTACACAGAGCTGGTACTTCTGAGACTTAACATTTACATCGACATGCTCTAAAGTTCCCAAACACAAAAACACTACACAAACCCCAAATGCTCTTGATTGTTGAATACTGTGCTCAATACTAGGAGACAGGTTCTTTGTAGGGGTGTCATAGGAGTTTGTACTCACTGCCTGACATCCGTAATGAAACAAAGCACTGCCTGGAATCTTTTAAACCACTAATTTAGGCACTAAGCCATAAACCACTAGCAATTCAATGAACGAACAAACAGTAAGAAGAGCGCAATGCACCAGCTTAACAAGCCACGTAACATCACTTCCACACCGAGAACATCGATCTGAGTAGTTTTAAATCAGCAGTGTAGCCGTCCGAGTTGAAAATTAATATTTACCGGACTCTGCGCCGTGCTGCAACCCTGAACCGGCTGTGGGCCCTTGGCACGCCCGCCGCTGCCATTTTGGATGGTGGCCCAGCGCTGAGAACCATATAGTGTTTCACTGAGTCATATTTACTCAGCAACCTGTGCCAAAATACCAGTTCAAGGAAATGACTTGCAATTATCCCATTAGCCCCCCTTCTCAGCCCGCCCTACATTGGAAAAGGGACCAATTACATACACAACCTCAGTTCTCTCTGGACGCGCACCTGGCAAGGGGAGTCGGCTTCTGTGAGACAGAGCGCTTTGAAGTAACTTGCACGCACTTGTCGGCCAGCCCTGAAAGGCCATAAAGAGCCAACACCCCCGCGAGAGCTGCGCGCCCCTCTGAAGTGGGCGGGCTATAAATAGCGACGGCGGGAAAGGCCGCAGCGGAGCTTGCTTCCAGGCAGGGCTGCAGTGTGCCCGCAGGTGGGATCGGGAGAGAGGATTATCGGACGGATAACAGGGATAAACGCGGGAAAGGGTCACAGCGCGGACAGGAATAGACCTCAGGCAAACGTGGCGACAGAGGGCTGGCTGGAAAAGTATCCAAACACCATGGGCACTTTATAGCTGGAGCAGGACTGCAGCAAAAGTAAAGAAATAGAAAAACATTTTATTTTCTATTTCTTTACATTTGATGCAGCAATAGGTATTGCATTTACAAAAGTTTAAGCTATTGGCATTGTATATGACGATGCGTTTTATTTGTTTTAAAACCCAAAACACAATTAAAAGGCATTGTCATTTACAATGCCAATAGCTCAAACTTGCATAAATGCACGACCTATTGCATTGCAAATGCTTGTTATCTAAAGGGAGCCACGTCTAGGTGATCACAATCCTGCTATTGGTTAATTTGTCACCCCAAGTTGTGGGGGAAGGAGTAAAAGAAATGAAGTAGATGCATCACCAGTTATTTCTCACTCATGAGGACCATCATTAAAAAGTCGGTTTTATGCTGTGTCACCTGGTTGTGGGGTGATCACAAGAGTTGGTAATTGATGGAATTTTTTTAACTAAGGGTACTGAAGTTCTTGCCGTTTAATAACCACTCCAATTTTTACATTAGGAAGATGGAGGTACACTCAGTAATGTTTTTTTCTGATATCAAATTTACTCCACTCTGATTTGAACTTAATCTTTTCCTTTCCTTAACCATAACTCAAAATGTTCTTGGAATACCTCTCCTCTAGGTATTTAAAAGAATCCTCTATCAAAAAGAAACTCTTGTATCTCTGCATGCAAGACTCGCCCATGGCAGCAATTTAAATTTGTGGTTGTGGAAGCCAGTTCTAAGACTGTCTATTTACTTTTTACGTAGGGCCAGGAAACAATTGAGATGCTGTTTGGGTGGTAAGAGGTGGGGGGTGTAAGGCCATTAAGAAGTGGGAGTTACTAATTTTTTAGCACCTTTGAATATATATTGTGCAAAATAATTCCTTCTCTGCTGGAGAATAATTCCTACCCTGTAGTCATCTTGCCCGTGCCCCACTGGCAAATTTATGAGCTAAAAAATAGTGTACAACTATCACCTTAATATTCTAAAGGATTTCTTTCTGGCCAGGGCACACTGAAGAGATGTAGAAAGTTTGCACCTGTTAAGGGGATTTTTCGCACTCCAGGCAAAGGGATATTCTGTACCCCTTTACATGTCAATGTTATCATGTTGGATGCCTTCTGACCATTGTGCTTCCTTCTCGACGATGATGATGATGATACTCTAGGTGGCTCCACCAGTCCCTCGTGCAGCATATCTGATGACACATCTTCCTTGTGTTTAGAAGTTCACATGTTTTTTAGACACATGATTATCCATGCGTGAAGCCATACAATATCTGTATATCATACTGAAACCGGCATTTCTACAGAAAAGCCCGCTAGGCGTTTGGGCTATGTGCGCACACGAGGCGATCTCTGGTTCGTTATTACCGCATCTTAAAAAGTATACAATTCACCGTGCATATTAGTTATGCCGTATAGTGACTATATGGCATGCGGGTCCGTTTGTGTTTGCTGAACTCGTTATGTTTCCATATCCGTCCATCCCACGCGCGACTCTGTTCTCGATATGAAGGGTTTCCTTTCTGTCAGTGACACATATACAGGGGCAGTAACCGCCGACATACGTGTCGATCGCAGAGGCTCTTAAGCAAAGCATCATGTATTCTCATTATGGGCGACGTCTCGGGGCCGCTGCCGGGTCAAAGGTTTGTGGTGCTCCTTGAGGGGTCGTGCCCTGGACGTGTGTCAGAATACGTACGGCGGGTGCAGGGCGCCAGCGCCCTTTGGGTTTTGCAGAGGGCTTTACTCGGGCTATATTTGGGAACGCCCTGAGAGGCCGGCGCCTGATGCTATATAAACCCTCCCCAGACGAGCACAATTTTCTTTCCTCTCGCTCCCCGGCGCAGCTGCTTCGGCGCATCCCCGTAAGTATGAGCGTCGAAGTAAACACGGCTTGCGCCGTCACAACAAGCTGCCAGCCGGGCTTGTTTTTCGCATAATAGGTCAGAACAGAAACTGGTAATCTTTACAAGAGAAGCTGCAGTTCATATATAGTGCTGCTATTCTTTTTTTTGATGGTGCAGTTCAAATCTAAAAGTAAGTGTTGGTTCGAAGCCCAATAAAGTAAATTCTACAAGATCGCAGAAGCTTTAGTGTAATTAACCAGCGTGAGATGTTAGCAACGGTTTCGATTGTCGACTCTTCTGCTGTGTGATCACCTGACTGCAGAACAATGGCCCGCTCTGCTTGAATGTTAAATGTCAGGCGAGTAGAGTCTCGTCCGTTTATGTTTACAGAGCTGTGGCATTGTGTTCGGAACCTGCTAGACTACATGTTTATTTCGCACAAGCAGTTTGATTCGGTAAGTAGGATGCCCATCATTTATCAGAAGCTCGACAGAGAAGATATTAAATCATTTTAAGATGAAAGAAAAAGAAAGGAAAACGTGCACTTTTACTTGTAAGGGATTTAATATTTTGATCGAGTGTCAGTAAAACGGAACTAAAACGATGCATAAGCAGGGGCAACTGTAAACACTAAAATATCCCTTAAACACATTTAGTTCATTTATATTTTTGATTGATGAGGGTTACAAATTTACAAAATTAAATTCTAATAATCATTAGGTAGACCGATCTTCCTTAAGGTGGAAAGGCGTAGTCTTGATTGGCCTCTGGGGCATGTGAAGAGGGTGGAGTGCTGTTTTAACTGTTGGGCAGGCCCATTGTGTTAAAGAGGTTTGCTTCCTTTTCGTTGGCAGTGTGCATGCAAGCCTTGCATCTCTGGACCCTGCTTGTCACCTATGCGGTTGCACTAGGACAACACTGTCAAGGACCGAAGAATCAGGACTGCCCTGATCCAAAGTCAAAGGTACAACTTCAAAACTTGTTTGTCAGTGCTCAGCTGTGGACCAGAAATATTGTGGCTTTCTAGTCTGCATTGAAAACTATGCCCTAGCAGCTTCAGTCAGGCAGTGGCACTAATTCCCCCAGAAATGAACCTACCAACATTTGAAAATATTATCAGTCTTCTGCTATGAATGTGCATATGGGTCTGTACATTCATGGGATAGAGCATAGCTTCAACTCCTCTCTCCTTAACATAATGCCCCATGGCATTTCTTTTTAATTTAATTCATTGTTTTCTGTGTAGGACTGGTGGAGCCAGGCAACTGTTTCAGTGCGGCCGTAGAGTAGGAAGCATGGGAAGGAACCCAGGGGACAAAATTAGGACTTGTAGGGAATCCAGTTCAGGGGCTTTCTGTAATATATGATCCTTCACATATTTCACAAACTGTTATGGTGCTGTCTGGCGTAACCTCAAGACAAATTTACAGGTTTGGAGCACATGGACAAAATGTGGGTAGCTGGTAAAACAGTGGAGAACTCTGGCCTCCAATCCTTTCCTTCTGTCCACTTTTGCACGCACTAACAGCTAAGAGTGTAATTCATATGAAAATTATACTCGCCTCCATTTGTGCATATTGCTAATTTCGTAGTGGAAATTTAGCTAGAGAGCAACGCAGCAATGATCAAAAAGAGCTGCAGAAACGCATGGATTAACATAGGGAATGGGGAGGAAGTAGTAATCAGTTGTTCTAGGTTGGGATCTGGTTGGATCTAGCAAAGTCACCACTAGTCCATAATACCACAATTTACAAATACATTTATAAAATAAAGTTACTTTAAGATTCAGACAAATCTGATGTGCAGCGGGTTGCCACCTCTGAAGGACCTCCTTTCTACAAATTTTTTATCCTTTAAAGGGCCACTAAAATGTCTGGTAACAGACTAAAATTACAGCTATGTAGCATGTTTGCAAAGTATGATACATTTTGTAGCAATTTCAGGACCCTATAAACCCCAGATTTACACTCCATAGTACAGTGCATGTTTTAAACGAGTTGTTGCTTAGGGGAATACATTTTGTCTCTGAAATGACCCATCATGGAGAACATTTTACTTTGAATTTAGTTTTTAAGATCAACTACTAAAGAGCAAGAGACTTAATCTTGCTTGTTTTCTTCAAGAGTCAATCAGAAAAGTCTGGGTCAGAATACGAATGCTGTCCAGTAGAAGGATAAAGGACCCGTTCACTTAAAAATTATGCCTGGCAGCGCTCATAACTACACCCTTCTATCAACAGGTTCCTAAATCATGCTACTCGTCCCACACATACCTCAGATTCAGACATTCTCCCACATAAACATTATTTTGAGGTATTCGTAGACAGTAGGCGTAATAGTGGTGCATACAGAATCTAGGGAGGAACTAATTGCTGATGCCAATAACTGATGTTACTTGAATATGTTCTTTTCTCTTCAAGTACTCTCTTCAAAGTAGTAACACCATATGCTTTGCTCAGTAATATCCACCTAGAGCGGGAATTTGCTAAGTTTATTTCTTGCAAGATGTGTTGATGTAAGAGAGCCTCACATACCTAAACTTTAATCCTAAAATCAGTTTCTACGCAATATTGTGCATAGGTACAGTCTAGTTGTTGTACTGGCCATGTTAGCCTTCAGGATCTTTATTTTTGCCCTGTAAATGTCGAAGTCTAGTTGTGCTGATGTGGCTGCCACTTTCTCAGTCTTCTCTTGCATCTGAAGATGGGTTTGGGAGAGTAGGGTCAGGTCTTCTGAAAAGTCCAGGTCGTCGAGCTGCATCCAAGGTGTACATTGGATTCCATTTCTTTTCCTTGCAGTGCATGTCTTCACGAAACAGTCTGTGGCCAGCAGTAAGAGAATAGGCTAGAGTAAACAACCCTGGTGGACTCTGGTCTTCACTTTGAAGGCTTCCTTGAGTTGTCCTCCATGGACCATCTTGCAGGCGATTCCCTCGTGAGAGTCCTTGATGATTAATGCACGTGTATGTGGCACAGTGTAGTGGTGGAGGAGTTTCCAAAGGGTCTCCCTGGTCACGATGTCGCGTGCCTTCCCATACTTTGCAAATGTTCTGGGCACTCAGAGTTCCAAAACGAGTCAAATGTCTGATCCAAAGAGTCGTATGAGAATCTGTCAGCTTTAATCCGAACCAACAATTCAAATCCTAGGCAAGCTTTTGACATTAGCGTTTTTTAAATTCTGACATTTACCCCAAATATTTTAGATGAGTTTGGAGAGATTCCAAATATTGAGGAAGAAGCTTAACACAACCCTTCTCTGAACCCTAAACCCCCTAGCAATGCTTTTACACTGTGCGTCCCTTAACCCCATAACTAACAAACCACCCCTTAATGCTGTTTCCTTAGTTTTAAAAAATTTACTATCACTTGAGCCTACCAATCCATGAACCCAAGTAATCCCTTACTACCCTTTATTAGCATTCTTCCCTGATTCTTAAAAAAACATTTTACTAGACTTCTGCCCTCTTCCCACACCACTTTAAATGCTCCCTTCTACGCCTACTACCAATACACGTATCTTTGCCCTAAAAGGCACACTTTTTTATTGTAAAGTTAATATTTTTTGTCGCCAGAACTTTTCTCATTCTTTTTTTCAGTTGACAACATTTTTGGCTCAACTTTTTTCAGCCTTCTTTTATCTCGCACTGTTTTTACTGCAAACTGTGAAAGGGGGGCAGCAAGCTATAGATCTTACTGCAGCCCTGAGTGATCTAAATCCGGAACAACTAGCAAGTCTCCCAACTCACATCAAAGGACACATCTTGGATCAGATGTGGACCACCAGACTCCCGTTGAGGGATCAGATGGTGGTCAGACCTTGTGGTTGGTCTGACCACCATCTGATTTCCTTTTCTGTGTTCCTGCCTAATTGGAATAGCTCCCCCATCAGACAGCCTATTATCGCAAAAAATAGGGCTCGTGTCAACCTCACAGCCTTCTGTCAGGCATTAAGAAGGTCCCCGCCTGAATCTAAGTAGTATATTGAGGTTTTTGAGCACGAAATCACGAGCTGGCTGAGGAAGGCCAGTAATGATCATGCTCCACTCCATAGAATTAGCCTATCAAGAACACATGAGGCTAATAAATGGGTTTCGGATGAGCTGAAACTAGCAAAACGAAAGCTCAGATAAACAGAGAGGAAATTGCGATCTAAGTGCTCGCCAGACTCTAAAATTATGTCTATTCAACATCTGAAAATGTACAAAACTCTCCTAAGGCAAACAAAGGTGATATTTTTTACAAGCAGAATTACAAACGCCTCTAATAATTCTAAAGAGACATTTAAGATTGTCTCAGACCTCTCCAACCCAGACAGAGTCACCCTCTCAGTCACTCCTACCCAAAATCTGTGACTCGCTCAACACCTTCTTTGTTAACAAAATTGAGGCTATTAAAAATAGCATTCCTTCCAGCCCTTTACACAATAATCCACAATCGGGTGTTGGGAATAGTCACATGATCTCTTGCTTCCCACACATATCGCAAGAGGACCTTGTCAATTTGCTGACAAAAGTTAAATCAGGGTCACAAAGTGATATTTGCCCACCAAAGGTCATAAAGGCGGTATGTACCAGATTTGCCTACTTGGTACTGTCACTCCTTAATCAGTCCATCAATTCTGTGTTGGTTCCCAGATCTTTTAAGAGAGCGATTATTGTTCCTATACTAAAGAAAGCGGGAGCAGATCCCACAGATATGAAAAACCTTAGCCTGGTTTCCCCCCTACCATACTTGGCAAAATTACTTGAGGCGCATGTAGCTCGCCATCTCTGCTCTTTCATTGAAGAAAAAAAAAGTTCTTGGACCCAATTCAGGCGCGATATAGGCCAGTGCACTCCACTGAGGCTGTGATCATTTCAGTTGTTGATGACATGCGGAAGGAAGCTGACCACTGTAATACTCAAGCCTTGGTGCTGATGGACCTGTCTGCGGCTTTTGACACGGTCAACCATGTCATTTTGGCTAACCGGGTCAGGACCACAGGGCTTCGGTATTCCGCTTTGAACTGGATCATTTGTTTTTTTTTGAGTGAGAGATCCTAATCAGTTAGGCTACCCCCCTTTGTGTCATCTGAGGTACAACTGAACTGCGGAGTACCACAAGGTTGTTCTTTCTCCTCACCTTTTTAATATCCATATCTGCCCCTTGATCAGTTCCCTTAAGAACAAGGAAATTAACTTGTTTAACTATGCTGATGATATGCAATTACTATTCACGATCGTTAAAAGCCCCACCGCTAGACAATAATTTCAGGACACTATGCTGTTCATCTGGGATTGATTGAACAGTAATCAGTTGAAGATGAATTCCGACAAAACTGAGATAGTTGTTACAGCAAGTAAGGTGGACCATTGGATCCCTTCACTCTGGCCCAGCGAGATGGGTCCCCCTCCCTCTCCTAAAAAGGCAGTAAAAAGCCTTGGGGTCATAATTGATGAAGAGTTATCATTTAAGCAGCAGGTAGGAGCTGTGACATCGGCCCGCTTCTGCCAACTGCGGCGCATGAAAAAGATCAAGAAATTCCTTACTAGGGAGACTCTGACCCAAGTAATAATAGCCCTAGTCAATTCTAGAATTGACTATACCAACTCCCTTTACTTGGGTCTTCCCAAAGTCCTATTGCGTCAATAGGGCTACAGGGGTGGGGAAATCATATCGCCCGACGCCCGAACCAAGTAGATTTTTATAATGGGCAAGAAGATTTATTGTCTATTTTGCCCGACGGACAAGTAGACATTAAACCACTAAAGATATTTGAGCTGTGGGCACTATGGGGCTCACAGCCAATTAGAAATGCGGTCTGAATGCTTTTGGAGGCCTTTCACTGTCTGGAAGCCCATGACTGGGCTGTATCTAGCCAGTGATTGGCGGGGGAGTCTTGCGCTAAACGTCAGTGTTCTAGCGCGGATTCAGTCATTGTTGCAGCCCACCTGCTCTTGGAACCCAGCTGCCGAACGTGCAAGGGCAGGCCCCGAGGCAGGAAACACTTTTTCCACTGCCAGGTCACAGCGCTGTGGGCCGAATGGTCTCTCTGCTGCGGATTGCTGCGTGGCTCGATCGCCCTGCCCCGTGGGATCCATCCAAGGCAGGTCACTGATCTTTGGTGCGCTGCTGCGCACTTCCTGGAGTCGGGAGCAACAAGTCGGTGTCTCCAGCAGCAGGTGAGTCCGTCTGATAATGGGTTTTGCAGCAGTCCAAGCTTTAAGAAAACAATATTAACCGTGATTCTGCATGCAATGGTCTGGATTCAGTGAGCGTGGGGCCAGGGTTAAATGTGTGGCATGTTAACAATTTACAATAAGGCGGGAACCTCTCCTTTTGCAATCTAGCAATGGAACCAGTACAGTGTGAAAACACGATGAAAGGAAGTTTACTATTGAGAGACATTGACCTTTACTTTGTCTCTGCTTTTATGGACAAGGTCACATTTGGGGGCACAGAGCGAACGATAATACTTTAAACACCTGGCAGGCTTACAGAAAATGAAGACTTGAAAGATTATGCGTGCGTTGTTAATAGAAACATTTTTTAAAGTGCATTGTTGTCCTGCTGTTAAACAAATCAAGCTATAGTCGAATAAAGGAAACACCACATAATGCAGAAGGCAGAAAGTATCTTCGTAATCCAGGCAATGCTATGTGTGCAGCGTATTTCACACTGTTCACCGAGATGTGGACCTCTCTTGGCGTCTGAAACGTTGCACTGTCCACATTTTGCCCAAGATGAGATCTCCTTTACCAATACCCTCCCCCACAGTCTTTTTTGCCTTTTCCTTATTCTGTTACCTCCCCCCTCATAGACCTTAAGTCTGTCACCAAAGCAATTTAAAGTACTGCCAATGGGAAAGTCCCAGGTCCTGATGGGGAATGCATTGATTTATTCAAGCATAACGTGGCGTTCTGGGCACCTCTTGTTACTAACATATTGAGGACAGCAGTGAAGGGAAAGGTGATTGATACCCGGAGAGAAGCCATTATAGTGCCCATCTACAAAAAAGGCAGAATGAAACCTACCAACATGTTACCGTTTGATCTCACTGCTCAATTCTACAGTTAAGATTTTGGGCCGTGTAATTTTTAACAAATGAGAGGACTGGGCAGAGGTACATTCCTTTTTTTTTTTACCAAGACAATATGGTTTTTACCCAGGCCTAAGAACTGTGGAACAAACATTTAACCTTACTCTCACCACAGGTAAATATGTTAAAAAGCCAGGAGTGGTGCCTTACACATGGCTTTCACGGACCTCTCCTGTGCTATTAACTTGGTTGATGGGGATCTGCTGTGGACTAGATGGCTAAAGCGGATATAGAGGCACCCCTTTTGGATCTCATAAAACCTTTACACTGGAATTCTCCAACAAGAGTTAATTTTACGAAGAACGGGGATTGCACTGCACCCATTAAAGTCACAAGAGGGGTCAGGCAAGGCTGTATTTTAGGATTTAGATCTGTTTTATGATTTTGTTTTAAAGAAGTGAAACAGAACTGCCCATCTACATCCATTGGCCGGTGTTGACTCGTATATTAAGCGCCATGAGCGTGTATCACAGAAAAACCAAGTAGAGAAATAAAATAGGAAAGGGATAGATATAAGAGGTTCAGAATAGGAAGGAGGGTACGTTCAGGCGTGCGCTGATATGAAGACGCTGGAGGGTATACTCAGGGAGATTGTTGGTCGTCCGTAGAGTTGCAGAGTTTAAACGCAGTACTTGTAGGTATCGGGGGCAGGATAATTCACGCAATTTGTCAGTTAAATATTTAAGGCAGGGTTGCCATATCTTGTTGAAAAGAAGGCAGCTGTGCATACCCATAGCCATCAGTTTTTCCATCCATATTATGTCCCAAAATTTATGTAGCCCGTCCAGTTGTGTTGGTACAGCATCCATACCCCATTTGGCGAGGAGGAGTTGCTTGGCTGCTCCCAATGCAAGGGTAATGCTCTGCCTCTAGTGGACTGAAGGGGATAAGTGAGTGGGTTGGGAAGAACCAAAAGAGCATAGCTTGCGAACCTGGGGATATCAGTTGTGAACATAGCATTTACCGCTTCCAAGACCCCTTCTCAGAAAGACTGCAACTTGGGACATTGCCATAAAAGATGTGTAAGCTTACCCTGTTGACCAGCGCCGGCAACAGCCATCCCCTGCGGGAGCCCAAGTGGCAATTCTGGCCAGTGTGAGGTACCAGTAGTGAGTAATTTTCAGGAGCATTTCTTCACTAGTCGTGTTAAGGGCAGATGTGTGCTTGGTGCAGAATGTCATTCCACTACCTGTCTGTAAAAGGTCTCCCACATTCCCCCTCGCATCTGGTGCACGTGGGTGAATTCAGGGGAATCTGTGGTGTAACAAAAAAAACATAAAGGTCGGAAAGTAGTTTCTTGTCAGTGAGAAGCCACTTTCCAAAAGGTGTTAGTACCTTACTGGCGTGCGTTCCAATCCAAGGCTGAGTCACCCAGTGTGTCACTGTCAGGTATAACCAGCTTACTTTGTCAGGGAGACCATAAGAGGACTTCAAGGTCGGGAAGTCCATAAGCCATTTAGCATCAAACAAGTCGCCCACCCGTTTGCAATTGGCTTCCTGCCAGGCCACGAATGCCAAGCCCAATGTGGCCGGAGGGAAGTCTGGGTTGCTTATCAGTGGCGTCTGTGGAGCTATTGGTAAATTTTTTGGCATCGACATTCAAAAGAGAGATGGGGCGGTTGGAGGAACAGCAATACGGGTAAACATCCTTGCCAAGGCCAGGGCAAGCTGCGGGGCGAAAGCCTTAATGAATTCAGCACTGTAGCTCTCCAGTCCCACTGCCGCCTTAGGCTATAGCTTTTGAATGGCTGTTAGGACTTCCTGCGAAGTGATATCTATATCCAGAGCTGTGAATTTAGTTGTGTAAGCAATGGGAGGGGGCCATCTGAGATAGATACGCCTGTACTTCAGCCTCCAGCAGGGGTTCTGCCATATAGAGGGTTGCATAGAATGCTCAAAAGACATCTGCAATGTCTTCGTCCTGATGTCGCAGGGTGCCATCTGCTCCCTGTATTTTGGGGATTCTCTGATCGGTTGCCTGCGCTCGGAGGCTTTGCGCAAACATGAGCCCCGCCTTGTTACCACCAGCATAATATTTCTGGCGAATACGAAGCAGTGCGTATTCCGCTCTCCTCATGTCTATCTCCAGTAGTTGTTTCTGGGCAGCTGTCAATTAATGGTGGACCGCTATCTAGGCCGCCCGGACATGGGTGGCCTCGAGCTCCCTAACATGTAACTCCGGCTGGTGACGTTTGGTCTATGTTTCCCTGTAGTAGACTGTGGCCAGGGCAATGAAATGGCCCCTGATCACAACCTTGAACATCTCACATAATGTAGCAACAGCAATGTTGGGTGTGCCATTAATTTTCAAAATGGAGTTTATGATCGCCAGGCTATCTGTATGTATTTGATTGTAATTGAGGAGTTTTACATTAAGCCGCCAGACCAATGGGGCCGGCGGACGTCTGCCAAGTTCGAGCCACAGCGTTATGGGGGAATGGTTAGAGAGCGCTGCCGCTCCAATGTCTACCGAGACCGTGTCTCGAGTCACCCCGGGGGAGGTGAGGAAATAATCGATACAGGCATATGTCTGGTGGGTAGCTGAGAAGAAAGTGTATTCCAAAATTGTGGGATGTTTGCATCGCCATATGTCAGTTAATCCTGCCTTCTCCAACCAGTGCCAAGTGCCCCAAGTGAGTCCCCTAACCTGTCTCGCCCTCAGGATAGACCGATCCCTATGTGTATCCATTGCGATATTGAAGTCCCCACCCACCACCAAGTCCTTGTCTGGGAGGTCACCAATCGGCCCAGTGAGTCCCTGAGGAGAGCTTCCTGACGTTCGTTAGGTGCATAGATTGTGTCCATAGTGTATCTAGTGCCCTGGATTAAGACATGCAACTCTAAGAGCCTGTACGGGATTTCCATAAAAACCATTCACCTCTCCTCAATAAATGGGTAGCAAACGAATAGCAACCCGCGCCCTCTTGGCTCCCCCATACTTGAAGTATTGGCGATCGAACCAGCGGGAGCGCAGCCTACGCCAATCATCATGGAGCAGGTGAGTTTCCTTTAGCATACAGATGTCGCATTTAGTGTCTTTAAGGAAGGGGAGGAGTGCTAAGAGAGGTTGACTCCGGAGCGCAGGGCTCACTGTCGGCAGCAGCACAGCTCAGCACCATGTGACTCTGGGCAATAGCTCACTTAATCTCCCCGACGGCCCCCAGCACCTTGACACCCTTAGGGTGAGTAGTTCGTACTTTACAAATAACAGATTTAGATTTCTCAGCACTTAGCTGGTGCGTTAAGGCCACGAACGTTGATGCCAAGTATCGACAGTACCATGCAAACACCAGAAAGAGGGTATGCCAGTACACCACTAACAGAAGGGCACGCCAAGCCTCCTATGGGGAAAATGCGGGGTCATCCATACGAGGGGTGGGGGGTAGGAGAGTAGAAAAGGGGAAGAAGACATTAGAAAAAGAAGTGAAACAGTAAATCGAATATGTCCTTCACCTGGGAACAACCAGACAGCACTGGGCCTATGGATGAGGAGCCCTGTTATGGGGACGTCACATGCGCAGCAGACTATAGGTCCAGCATATTGGGGAGCGCTCGAGCATCCTCAAGAGAGATTACACTCGGACCTCCTCCTGCCACACAAACTGGAGATGGACGGGATGACCCCATTTCTTTTAAATGTTCTGGGCCGTAGGAGATCCGTGAGGGGTGTGAGAGCTCTCCGTCGCTGCAGTGTCATCAGGTAGTGATCTTGGTAGAGCCATAGTCGTTGGGCCTCAAAGTCAATGAGTGACAGTTCCTGGGCAGTGGCCATGAAAACTTCCTTCTACCGGAAAGAATGGAGGCAGGTAAGTATGTCTTGAGGTTGGCCCGGCGCAGCAGCCAGTCGCCCAGCGCGATTTGCGTGTTGTCCAAAATGATCTCCTGGTCCCTCAGGGAAGGGGCTACATGCTTAAAGAGGCGAGTGACAAAGTCCTTGAGACTGCCTGGAATCCCCTGCAGGGTGACACCTTTGATTCATTAGTTAGAGCGACGGGACAGATTCTCAAGGTACTCAAACTGATAGCGGAGGTCTAAATTCTGGTCATGTAGGGCCAGCAACTGCTGGCGATGGCTCTCCAACTCCTCCTTCCGTGCATCTCGGCCTTCCTCTAGCGACGCCACTCTCAGGCCTACCACCTCAACATCATGGCATATCTCCCTAATCTCGGTAGCAATCTCTTGCTTGAGCCCCGTGAAGTTGTCCTGCAGGGTCCCAAACAGGTGCTCCAGGAACGTCTTGGTAATGGCGTCATCCTGAGCCAGTTCACCCCCTCGGGCGTTCTCTGCAGAGGGGTCTGGCGCTGTAGTCCAGGCATCCCCTCTCCTTTCTTCGCGGCAGACTTGGCAATGACGTCCCTGACCGATGGGTCTTTTTTCCCTGCACGATGGGAGGACATGGATTAAAGTCCCTGGCTATAATTGTCTGGTGTGTCTCATATTTGGTCAGCAGGTCATTAACCGTATTTACTAAGAGGACCATGGCCTGTTTCTTCAGGAGTGGTGCCAAGTTCAGGTAGCAATTTGCCAACAGCTGAAGTAGGGGCTGAAAGTTGAACTTTATACCTTTAATTAGGAAAACTTGAACGGCTTGCGACTTGGTTGGTATTTCCGTGGCCTCTATTTTACGGGCATGTTTAATGAAGAAAGAGAGACCGCCTGATGGTCGCCCAAATGTGTTGCGTCTTGAGGCAGCACTATGAAATTCGTAATAGCCTACTAGCGATGTAGTTGTCGTAGCACATGTCTCCTGGAGACACAAAATCTCACCATAAAAAAAGATAATCAAGAGCGGCTTTTTCTTTAAGAATGTTTTTGACCCCTTTATTTCTTTGAAATTACTATTAGTTTTTGTGCGCAGCCTTCTTCCTTTGGGGCATTTCGGTTCTGCCTGTCTGGGCTCATTGCTAGGAATAACTCCTGTGCTGGCTTCCATCCTCCACTGGGTTCCCTATTGGGGTCTGAAGATGCGCAGCCAATTGGTTGTCGCTGCAAATTATTCGGAGATCCTTTGGAATCTTGGGAAAAGCATTGGAGTTTCTCATGCTGTGGTGGTTGCGGTTTGTGCCATTCAAGACTGAATGGACCTCCGTACCCTGTGTGGGAGGGTGCAAGACATGCAGATATTTCTCCAGGCAGAGGGTTGTATGTCTATTCCCCAATCCGTAAGCTGTGGTGCTTCCTTGAGTGCTGCGAGTAGATGGCTCTGTAGCCAAAATCCCAGCAGGGTAGATTCACCATGAGTCTCTCCTTGCAGATTCTGGAATCTTACCCACTTATGGTTTTCTGACTGAATTGTGGCCAAAGATGGTAGATGGCTAAATAGACTCAAAATATTTCTCCTGTTCAGAGTGTCAAATGGCCCTTTTGCATAACACTTCAGAGTGAGCACTGCCTTGTACGTATGGGGGGGGGGCACATTTGGAGATGGGCATGTAGCTAGTCTGTTTATCTGAGGTAGAATTGAGGTGCCAAGGCCTTGGGTACCTGTTGTTAAGTTTCCTTTGTAACTATTATCTCTATTGGGTGCCGCCAAAGGCTGACTGTTGGATGGGATCGGCCAAGTGTACAGATGGGAAAGTGTCCTGCTGCTTGCTCATAGATTGTAGTACATGTAGCTGTGACTGGGGAGAACTGGGTACAGGCATCCGTCGTCTTCTTTGTGAGTACCATTGTGCTCACCTGGACGGGGCTTGCTTCATAAGGGTCAAGACATTCCAGTGAGTTCTTGTGCAAAATGGAGTCAATTGCCTCTTGACCCTTCCCCTCCCTTAATGGATGGTTGTGAGAGTTGGCTTTAAAATTGAAGATTGGATAGAGTGGCCCCGGAACGTTGGCTCTTAAGGTGTAAGGGTTCAAGGTGACTGCAGCACCGCTTTTTTGGCTTTTGATTTTTTTGCTTTGTTTCCTCAACTTTTTTCTTAGCCCTCCTAGATAAAGGGCCCATTGGACATTAATACTGGTTAGGGCCTTATTTTGTTGCCTCTTTGGGTTCCACGACAAAATTGAGGCTTGATTCCTGTAAGGAGGATAGAGGTTCAAGCTGATTGTCTGTGACCGAGGAGACCAAGATGAGCTCAGGACTGTCACTAATATTTGTTGATAAGCTGGAGGGTACGCCCCTTTGTACTTTCAGGGGCATGGATGACATCAGAACGGGCTTTCAGGCTTGATGATATTATATTATTCTTTGTTCTCCTAACTGTGGCGATTATCTCACCAAGTATCTCTGGCAGTATCGCCCACCTGTCAACGATAGCTGCGCATGAGCAATTAACACTTCATGGACCTCATGGTGTTTTGTATTCTCTCTTTCGATGGTGTCCAGCTTGTTGCTTAAAGTAACCAGACAGTGCGCCATCAATTGCAGGTCATCTATTTGTAGCTCCATTTTTGAGGACTGCAATATTCTTGCTATGGAGTTTTGTGCTGCATTATTGACTGGGGAATGTAAAGCATCGCTATGAGTTGTTTCTAGTATTTCTCTTGGTGATCCCCTGGGGACAATCTAGGTCCTAAACAGCTTTGGAGTAAGCGCCAGAGTTGTTTTGATTTTGGACTCAAGGTTTTGTAGAAAAGAAGCAGTTAGTTCGCCCATAGCCGTTTTTCCGTTGATTGTGCTGTTCTTTTCCGCTGTTGGACCAAAAGTATTTGGCGGAGTGTACCTCTTTGGTTCCGCGTGCCCTGTTGCATTGTTGAAATGAATTTGCACACTTGTTAGCTGCACTTTTTCTGCTTTTCCCTCAAATACCCCTGCATGCTCTATATTTTGCGTGTGAGCTAAGCCTGGCGTTGAGTGCTCGAATGCTTGAGAGATGAGGGAAACAGCTGAAGGATACCGTTGATTTGCTGTGTTTTGCCTCTGAACACCCCTAGCCCCAGGACACGACAAATTTGGCCGGTTACCACTCACTGTTACCCCCTTCCTTTTTAGGGACTGTGCATCTTGGGGAAAGGTTTGAATTACTACACCCCCTCTGGACTAACTTCCAGAATGTAGTCATTTCCTTACCCTTGAGAGTGCAAATCATAAGGCCCCAATTACACTGATATTAAGCCTGGTTCTTAGCACTGATCAGGGTCTCATACGTCTTTTTTTTATACAGTTAAATCCATCTCTTTCATTTGGGGCCTCCTTGCCCTTCATGCTATCCTCAACTTCTTCCTGGCGGCTAAGCACTCCTTATTGAACCAAGGCTGGTTTAAGGACCAACAGGGTTTATCCTTTTCCACCCCATGGTTACACATCCTCACTATAGGCTTGAAGCGTTTCAATACCTCTGCAATGGCTTAAAGGTTCCCTGCCAAGTCCCATCTCTAGACATTTAGAACTGCGTCAATAGGGACATTTATCTTTTGTTTATTCTTGTTGTCAGACGTTTTGGGAAAGCTACTTCCATCAGGATCACCCATTCCCTTTAGTGAGGAACAGTTAGTAAGTCTGATTTTAAACCCTATTGGTCACTATCCCTGATTCTTAGGACCCCAAAACTTCTACAAATGTCAAAGAACCATGCCTGTATAAACATGTAATCTATTGGGTAGCTCTGATTCCTGTGCAGGAATGTTTGAGCTGCAGGTATGTCCTACCTGAACCAACCATTTAGGCTAGCCAATCCTAGTGCGGAGAGAAATTTTATAAATTGCAAATCCTTATTAGATTGACTACTGTAGCTCTCTATATGGTATGCCAAAAAGAGGTATACTGTGCAAAGAGTGCAGGTATTCCTTGACTAGTGGACAGGGGCTTGCTCTAGCAAACCTAAATTGGTCTTCTAGGAGGTAGTGTTGTCGAGCAGCCTTAGGCTTATCGAAGACGAGTGTTGGACCACTGCACATACACGCAATAGTTAATAAATGATGCAAACAACTCAATAAGGAGATCCACACCAATTTATAAAAATAACACACCTTTATATAAGTTCAGGTACCAAGATCATCACAAACTGGTAAATACTTTCTAAAATAGCAGATTTGAAGAAAACTGGTTTTTGATACTTTAAATCGTAATTGAAGCACTTTGCGGCAATGTTAACTTAGGAAAAAAACATGTATTGCATTTGAGCACTCAATAGCGACTTACGGGGCCCATCTTCTGGACGATAAGGTGGGTATGGGGCATGGTCCCAGGCAACATCAACAGTCCACTTCGGGCGGCACTGGGGCGGCCGGGTGCAGAGGTGCCTTACAGCGTCTGGTGCCCCATTTTAATCTACGGAGATCTGTCTGTCGCAAAATTGGCTTCAAGCTCGGACTGGGGGGGACCTGTTGGGCTGAACCAACAAGGAGTCTCAACTCTTGCGATGCTCGGGGTCGTGAGGACACCTTTGGTCCTCTTCTCCAGGGGCCAGGAGCGACTGTCCTAGAGAACAAACAGTCTGAAACAGCAAAAATAGGTTTTTTTGTCCTGTCTGATACTCTTTATGTGCTGCATGCTTGTATGTACTAAATTCTAGACTGATAGTGTCCGTTTTTTAAGGATATTGAGTGCTGTCTCAAATTTCAGGAAGAATTATTCTTTGACGGTTGCATATTTGATTATAACAATCTCTCCTGTAGACAAGGATAGTTGATGCCAGAGAATGACTATTCATGCAAGGAAACACATATTCTTACTTCGTTCCAAAGCAGACTATTCATGCAAGGAAATACATATTCTTACTTATTTCCAAGGCAGACTTTAGCCCTAGCATTTGGTTTTTCCCACAATACAGTAAGTCTAAAGTGTATTTCAAAATGCTTTTCCCCATAGTAGAAAATTAAAGCTTTTTTTATATATATAATGTTATAAAACCTTTTTTTTCCAGAATTTAAGTAAAATTAGTGCAGAAATGTTGGTTAGGTGTCACTGAAAGTTTGTGAACAGTACTAAAACTTGATATACCTTTTTAGGGCTTAGATGTTGTGAAAAGTTGAATTGTAATTGAAATAATCCAATTCTTCTTTCAGAATATCTTTAAAGTTTACTCAGTAAAACATATGTTGGCCATTTTGTAATTTTGGCATTGCTTGTTAAAAATGTTCCTTTTAACACTACTATTTAATTTGAAAATGTTAATCCGTTTTATTTTTGTAATGTTATAGCTGACAATATAAAAAAAATATTATTTGTTTTTCAATGTACTTATTTTAAGAACATATTTCAAAATGTCTTACATGGTACACTGTATTGTGGGGAATTGTTTATAATTTGATATTGTCTGTTTAACCCCTTGTGTGCCCCGCCCTTTCCCCGCCCTGTGCCGGGCGTTGAATTAGCGGGCGGGGTTCATGACGAGATAGTCTCGTCATGGGCTCAGCGCAACCGCGCTCCATGACGAGACTATCTCGTCATGGGCACTGAAGGGGTTAAAGGTTCTACTCCAGTCAGTAATTTGTTGCACTTGTTCACAGTTTTTTAGGATATTTAAAATAATGGCACATTGTATAAAAGAGTTATACATGTGTTCGAGAATTTCAAAATAAGTAAAGCATTTTTTTTAACCTAATTCTTTTGTACCTGGCTTGTTTTACATT
Organism: Triturus cristatus; assembly: GCF_964204655.1. NCBI lineage: Eukaryota > Metazoa > Chordata > Amphibia > Caudata > Salamandridae > Triturus > Triturus cristatus. The sequence goes on from NC_140588.1 coordinate 499,375,727, forward strand.
AAAAATAAATTTGTCATCGTAATGCATCTTACCAGTCAAGTGGAATTTTGTTTCTCCTGAATCATGTTGCAGCATTCCCCGGTTAGCGATCCATGGTATCTTTACAAAGTAACCACTCTTCTAACTTCACCTTAACCCCTTCGATGCTGCGCAGATTCCGCCGCTGTGCTGACGGAATCTTGCGCGGGTGTGGTCATGACGGAATGGTTCCGTCATGAGCACAGCTCAACCGTGGGTCATGACGGAACCATTCCGTCATGAGCACCGAAGGGGTTAATATACAATACTATATATTGTTAAAGTGCTGCATCCTCATTTCTGGACTGCAGTTTTGTAAGGGTGCTGTGTGCTTACAGCTTTAGATATTGCATCCTCTTTACCACTACACAAACCATCAAGCTCAGAACCCCTAATAATGAGACGCTTTTGTAGCAGGTGGCTGCCTTGTCAGAGAAAGTGAGACCTTTTATTTATAGCCAGAAGACTTGCTTTACAAGGTCATTCGTTAAGGCTATGCAGCTCTACTCAATACTGCTATATATACTTAATGCTGCTTTCACATTTGGCTTCCTACCAAAAATGTGTGGCATTTGCCACAGCTACCAATGCTATGGTTTGCTTCCTTGTGTAATTGCACTCTAGACAATATCATTTTTGTCTTTAAAAATATATATAATTGGGTTCATACACACAGCAAATAAACAAAAATAACATACTATTACAAATAGATATTTCCCCCAAAATAATACTGTAGCAATACTGTGGTGTTACAGCAGCAGTCAGCAATGCTTAACATACATTTTTAATAACATTTTTTATTAATGAAAAACAACCTTCCAGGCCTTACAGAATCAGCAGTGGCAAAGCAAAAATCAGTTTGAATTGGCAGTACATGAATTATACAGAGTGAGAGGATACTTAACACCTTGCTTAGTGCTGTATTGAGTCTTCTTGGCGGTGGATAACATCTGAATAGTTTACAAAAACCCCTGGAAATATGTGTAAACCCTCCACGTCGCAGAGCTCTAACGGCGTACACCCGGTGATACAGTTTCTCCTATCCCATCCTGCAGAGCCAGTAGTGTCCGCCTCTCCCTCCTCAACTCCACTGTAGGAGAGATGCATATATCGCCCCTATACTTGTTCTACTTCCCCTATTTACTGTCCCATTTTTTGGGGCACCCACGCCCCTTGAACACCGTCTTTTCAGCCACCATAACATAGACCATATCAAGAGCCCAGTCTCTCATCCGTGGTAGCACCCCTGAACCCTATTTTTGGGCGATATTACTTTTGGCTATGATTCAACCCATTGTTACCCAAGATTGTTCCATCTGGGTATGGTCTGTTGCGTCCCAGATGTTAAGGAGGCAAGTCTTGGGGGAGGGATGAACGGATTTGCCGCAGGCCCTGGACATTTGTCGGGTAAGATCTATCCAGTACTTTTGTATGTGGGCGCAGTCCCAGAGTATGTGTGTGAACGTGCCAGTCTGGTTGCAGTGTCTAAGGCAGAGTGCATCCGTCCTCCTACCCAACCTAAACAATAATGAGGCATCAAAGTAGACCCTGTGGAGTACCTTTAACTGGACAAGTCATAGTCTCTGTGGGATCGACACTTCCCGAGGGGAGGCGAGCGCATCTCTCCAATCATCATCCTCCATCGCACCAAGGTCACGCTCCCAGCCCACGCTTAGTTTCAGCATCGGGTCCATCCGGTTATTCACTAATTTTTCATCGGTTAGGGATATTAGGGTCATCGGGTCTAATAAGATTCGATCCTCCAGGGGGGAGGAGTCTGGAAGGGGGCAATCTCGGGGGAGGGCTGAGTCAATCGCATGGCTGATTTATAGATATCTAACGGTCTCCGTAGGGGCGAGGTGGTATTTCGCTTGTAGATCTGTGAACGTGGCTTTCCTACCCTTAACCCAAAGGTCCCCAACCGTGGAGATTCCAATCATGTCCCACTTGTCAAATTCCGGGCATGCACTAAGGTGTCCTAAGAGATCTGGCTCCCATAGCGGAGTAGCCTTTTGTGAGGTGGTTGTGCCACCCTAACTTGCACTGTACCGTGTGCCACGCTTCGACCGTACGGGCCGTGGGGCCTGTCAGACGCAATTTACGAGGATTGGTGTAAAGAGCCCTATTGTAAACCCCCTTCCCATCAGCCAGTGGTCTGTGCAGATATTGAGGTCATCGTGAGAGCCAAATACCCTTCTATTGATGGGTCCCAGTTGCGACGCCCGCACCCCTTCGATTTGCGAAAAGTAGGAGTCAGAGATCTGATATGGGGCATTCTCCAGGGCATATAAAAAGCGCGGAAAAGCAAGCATCTTATACAGGGAGGCGCGTCCCAACAACGTCGGGGGCAGTGACCTCCAATGCATGACATCCAATCTCAGACGTTCCAGGGGCTTCTTGAGGTTACGTTCATAGAAAAGATTCTCGTCTGGCGTGAGGAATAGGCCCAGGTATACAAAGCCCTGATCCACTACTGGGATGTTGTACCCCTTGGGCTGGGCGGGGGCTCGCCGCAGATGACATACATTTGTGATTTGGACCAGTTGATCCGATAACCCGAGTGCCCCCCGAATATGTGTAAGATATAGACAGCCCGACGTATGGATCGTGCCGGTGAGGCCAGATACTATAATATATCGTCCGCATAGAGCGATATACGATCTTCATGGTCGTAGGTCCATTTTAAGCCCCTGATCTCAGGGTCAATCCTTACCCAGACTGTAAGGGGCTCCAACACCATGGCAAAAAGGAGTGGCGACAGCAGGCAACCTTGCCTCGTGCCCTGCTGGAGGGGGAAAGAGGTAGAGCGGTGGTTATTAACTGAGACATGCGCCGTGGGTTGCCCATATAGCAGCCTGATCCACCCAATCAATTTAGGGCCCAGTCCCATACGGGCAAGTACAGTGAAAAGATATTCCCATTCAACCGTATCAAATGCCATAGTGGTGTCAAGTGACAGCAAGATCGCTTCTTCTTCAAGGCTATCAACCCGTCCCAACACCCCATTAACACGACGGAGATTCCTGGCGGTATTCCTACCCGGCATGAAGCCTGACTGATCAGGATGGATCAGGTCGGGAAGATAGGAGAGTAGGCGATTGGCCACCAGTTTAGCCAGGATTTTTGCTTCTACCCTCAATAGCGAGATGGGGCGGTGCGATTTGCATTCTTCCGCCAGCTTGCCAGGCTTATGAATCACCACAATCGCCGCATCGCGGATTTCAGGCGCCAGACGGCCCAGTTCGTAGCATTCGTTATATAGGTTCAACAAGTGGGGTGCCAACTTCACGGCCATAGGTTTGAGGAGCTCGATGGGCATACCATTAGGGACCATCGCTTTGCCCGACCTGACGTCTACTATAGCTTTTTGGACTTCCGCCGCTGAAAGGTCAGCTTCGAGTGACTCGCAATATTGCGGCGACAAACACGTCACATTTATAATGTCTAGGAGGTCTGTAGCCCATCGGGCCTGGGAGTTCTGTGGGACCCGGTAGACCTCTTCAAAATGCACTGCAAACACGTCAGCAATTCCCTGGGGGTCTGTGACGAGCGTGCCATCCTGACCAGTTATCGCCTTAATCCACCTAGCCGCCTGTTCCCTGAGCTCCAGCCACGCAAGAAGTTTACCCGTGCGCTCCCCCTGCTCATATATACGATGTCTCGTGGCCAGGGCTCGCAGAGTAGCGTCTTCTAGCAGGAGCTGTTTATAGTCGTGCCTCTTAAGGCCAATACTATGTTGAGTCTCCGGATTTGGGTCCGAGGCAAGGACCCTTTCCAATTGTAGAATATCGGTTTCCAACTCAGTCACCCTCTTGTTAAGCTCACGTTTATGTCCCATCATCCGCAACAATGCGCTCCCTTTAATTACCGCACCATACGCCCCCCAAAGTGTGGCCGCCGACTCGACTGACCCCACATTTTCTGTGAAGTAGAAGTTGGTGTCTTGGCGGAGTCCCTCCCTAATGTGGGGAACCTTCAACGCCCACGGCTGTATTCTAATAGTGGCAGGGCGTCCGAACTGTCTGGCACCAAAGACCGTCCTCACCAAGGAGTGATCAGAAATACCTTGTGCGAGTGTTGTGGGTTTCACAAATTCTTGTATGTCTTGTGCATGTGTGAATAAGTAATCGAGCCGGGATTGACTGCCATGTACTCCCAACTGGAGTGCGTAGTGTGTGTGCTGAGGGTTTAACCATCTCCACACATCTACTATACCCAAAGCGTCAGCGAACCTCTGTAGCTGGGAGCCCCGTGGTGGATCTTGACTCGACGGGAGTCTATCTCTGAGACCATTCATAACTAGGTTGAAGTCCCCCCCCTGTATCAAGGAGCCCATCGGCAATGCCAAAACCAATGTTCCAATCTCCTGCAGGGTTGGACGCTGCAAACCCGGCGGTGCATATACTGAGATGACATTTACTACTTTGCCCCCCCGAGAACGCCGCATACCTGCCAAGTGCATCAGTCCAGGTGCGCTGTATGATGCAGGGACAGCCCTTACGAAGAAGTATACCTACTACCCGGGAGCCTGTCGAGAACCCAGAATGGACGCACATGCGGTATCCCTTCTTGTTGAGTGCCATGCACGTATTGTCTATCAGGTGAGTGTCCTGCAGTAGTACTATGTCAAGGGCCTGTCGATGAATATGTTGTAGGATTTTACCTCATTTGATTTTATATCTCCCAGGCCGTTAACAGTCCCTGTCGGAGAGCCATCAAGACATAACCATCCCCCTCCTATTGACCGGAAAGGCGGGCAACGGCACCCCACGCGCCACCAGTCACTTCCCGGGCCAGCCCAAAGCGCTCCTCAACTCTGTACCCACCTTGAAATAGAGTACCACTGATCATCTTACTAGTGCCACATAGGATAAGCGTAGTCAAAAAAACACAGTTGCCTGGTGAACACCCCCATAAAAGAAACCCCAAAATTACCCCAACCCATGAAAACGCGCCCCTCTCCCTGCTTAGCGGGTCCAAAACCGCAACCCCCCCCCCCACCCCCCCAACATGCAGAGTACCTGTCGCCCACCCATATACAACTTCAGGGAACGTGCGCCACCCCCCTCCCCATCCGTCCAATCTAAAACCGGATAGACAATTCCCCCTCAACCCCAGGCCCCCCCACAAAACATTATTAAACATTGAGGCTTAAAACGGCCTCGGAGCAGTCTTTTTGTACCCAAGTCCTGGAGCTTCCACCCTTCATGCCCCTGATTCCAAGGTACAGTACTTGCATATCGGGAAACCGGTGGGCCGGCCAATCAAAAAGTCACTGGTAGGTTCATGGTGAGCCCTGATCTGTCCCCTGGGCCATGGTCCACCGCCCCCCACGCTGATCACAGTGCGCCCCTCATTTCCCATCTGAAGCAGTGCCTCCACGATCCCTCCACCCGGGGGTCAAGTCAACGTGAACATACGTAGCAGAGTTCCAGAACACCCCAGGAGGTCAGGGCCCAGTTCGTGCAACCTTACCATACCATGATTTAGCGTCCATCGGAGCTTGGAGCAGAACGTCTCTGTTGGCGCCAGTCCGCTGCATCAGAGGCCGCCGAGTGCCCCTTCCTTGATTTCTTTTCAGCCACATGCCAACCTTCCAGCCAGTCCCAAGCGTCTTCTGAGCGAGTGAAGAACCACGTTTTCCCATTCGATTCCACCCTCAACTTAGCGGGAAACAGCATGGCATATTTAACTTCATGATCCCGTAGGGCCCGTTTTAGATATTAATCTGTACACTAGTTTTCTACATTGGACAGCTAGACCAGCCACACTGAAAAATAGCTTTTGGGTGCTAGTCTCTGTATGTACATGTTAACATTAAATATCTCCATGCCCTTCTTTTAAATAGCATTCACTCTGCCTTGTGGGCTACACGGACAACATGGGGTAGCTGTCTGTCCTCCGCTAGCTCATCTATTGATGTGTGACATGTCTATGCTTTTTGGGGACTGACTGATTTGCTAATAGTTGATAGGGACTACATCTCCCATGATGCATTGCTGATTTTAGACAAAACATGTTCTGGAGTGGGATTCTTGCAAGGGGATTGGGGTTAGGGAGGGGAGACAGCATGCTGTGCATGCATCTTACCTTGTCTGTTGGATGCTGTTGCTGAGCTGTCCACATCCCCGATGCCACTGACGCTCTCCGGCTGGAGGGTGGACTCAACCATTTGCTCTAGGGCAGTCGAAGCAGGCGCAGTTGAGGTTCCCCCGCCTGTCTTCCTGGCTTGTTTCAGCCGGTCAGCCACTCTCTCCTTGGCACGTTTCCTCAGATCATACCATCGCTTCTTTAGGTCATCTGTTGAGCGATATGTGACGCCAATCACATTGATCTTCAGCTGGATCCCCAGCCAAATCCTCCTTTTTTGTGCCTCAGGGACGTGAAGAGGTTTCGTGCCAAAGAGCTGGTCATGATCTTTGACAACCTCCTCTATGAGGATCTCCAACTCCCTCTTACTAAACTTGTGCTTGCGCTTTCTTTCGCCAGCATCCTTCCCCTTTTCCTGTGAGGCCATGGTGCAGTTCCTCTGTGTTAGCTAGTTGGTAGCTGTGCAGCTCCTGTGCTCTTGCTCCTGTGCCTCCACCAGCTTCAGGATAAGTGCAGCTGCATGGGTGTGGCCACTTCCTGGTTGTGATGTCATCAGGCGGCACAGGATGGGCTGAATCTGGATTTTGCGATTTTTCAAACTCCCGGAATCGCTAATTACCGAATCGGTATTGCCGAATCGGTAATAACGATTCGGTAATGTGGATTCGGTATTTATAGCGATTTTTACCGATTCGGTGATTTTTAACCAATTTTTTCCTACATCGGAAATAGTGAGTTCTTAATAGCGAATCGGTAAAAATCGCTATTGAGGACTCGGTATTTGGGTTTTACCTACATAGGGCCCTTAGTCCTTTAAGTCTCAACACTAGAAGAATACACTTCTAAAGCCCCAAAGACTTCAGGGGATGCACTTAGAGATTCTCAGGGTGGCGGGCAACTAGGCAGTTGCAGAAAAGGCCTCTTGTAACTAATTGTATTCCTTTAGCATGAACAGAAGATCAGGCATATTCTCTTAAAGTCCAATTCTTTGTCCTCTCGGGTCACAAATAACAGACCCAGTTCCCTTCTTTTATTCCTCAGATCCATACGTTTTCTGAAGTAGGTACTTGAAGGTGCCCCATTCATGCCTGGCACTAGCTAGTGGGTGGGAATGACTAATTAACACCCTTAATTAATGGGGTCCTGTGCCCTTCCTTCCAAGTGTGCCCCACGTTTTATACGTAAAACCCAGAAAAAGAAGCCTGTTCGGACAAAAGCATAGTCCTTCAGCAACCAGACAGCGCATACAAATGAATCGCCTTGGCATCCGATTCTCTCTGTTTCAAGTGTTATGTGTTATATGGGGCTCAGGAGACCTGTCAAGCATGAATTAACACTGTGCTGTCAAAAGTAGGCCCACAGTCCCACCCTGCATATTCTGCCGAGCTCAGAGGAGTCATTTCTGCGCATTCTGGCCAGCCTGTTGTCTGCTCCTGGGGGGAATTTCACACGTTTTTCACATATATTCTAATGCTAATTACTGGCTGGGACCTGGGTAAGGATTATGCTAATTAGCCTTCTGATAGTTCAGGCAGGTAAAGGAGAACTTTATAAATATTTATTTAAGGGTAAACTTTCCTTCTTATAAAACATCTGGCTGCACAATTGAATTGGACTTTCAATGACTATTACAAATAGTTGCTTAATTATTTTTTAGCTGGTCCCATTCCTGAGACACAGTATTAGATATTAATCTGTACACTAGTTTTCTACATTGGACAGCTAGACCAGCCACACTGAAAAATAGCTTTTGGGTGCTAGTCTCTGTATGTACATGTTAACATTAAATATCTCCATGCCCTTCTTTTAAATAGCATTCACTCTGCCTTGTGGGCTACATGGACAACATGGGGTAACTTATTAATATTTAACTGCTCTGTTGAGTATGGTACATTAGATGCTGCAGTTCTCTAGTAGTATTTAACTTCCAGGCCCTGGGTACACGTTGGACCATGTAGGTTAAATACCTCTATTAAGAATATGCCAATTTGTCCATGTTGAAAGTGGGAGCACCTTCACTTTACCACTGGTTAGCTGGTTAAAGCGTACATAGTTGTAAATTCAGCAGAAATATAGTGTCCAGCAAAATGCAAAGTTTCCATGGTGCCCACACAGAAAAGGTGGACTTCTTACAAATTTAATTTGTTGCTTGTAAACAGCTAAGTGGTTTTGCTGCATAATACCACAAGTACTCAAATTGAAATATATATTCACATTAATAATTACCAACCGTTGTACATTTTATAAAAACAGAATGCTAAGTTCTTGCTTATTCTTAGAAATGTAAAAGAAAGATACATTACTCTCCGTCCATCCAAAAATCTTGTAAATACTCACAGAATCTAAGAAATATTTCAATTAATACAATAGAGTTAACGTGTTCAGTAGTAGCTTCAGAATGAATTCTTGTTTGTGTCTGTCTGTTTTGGGTACTCTGGGTTAAAGCTCACAACCCACAGCTTCACAAGCACTTCATTAATACTCTTTCTGTGGCTAGTTCCCATGCTTTAATCATCTGGATTGCATTTTCTCACATGTTTATACACCCCTCTTTCCCGCATCCCAGTAGGCACTATGCGTGGCTCCTCAAGAGCTGGATCTAGTCAGTATTACAACAGCATGTAGTCTTAAAATATTTTACGCAGCGTATTTGAATTGCCATTATTTTTATATCCATAGGGTATGCTTTAATCCTGACTAGATGCAGCACTTGTGGACCAACATTGTCGAGCCATGCTAGGTGCAGTTTTGTCAAAATGTTTCAGGTTTATGTTGAAGTAGGGTGGACATACATTTTATCCTGCCTACAATTATAAGTTCATAATAAACATTTTTATATAGTGCTTCTTATACCACTGTTAAGATACAATATCAAATTTTTATATTCAAAGTGTTTTATATAGCGCCAACGTGTTGCTTTTCTAATACTTCAGAGTACTTTGAAACCCTGGAAAGAGGAGGAGAAGGAGGAGGCAGAAACAGGGGTAAGTGACTTCAAACTGGATAGAATGAGTGTGAAGGGGGTTTAAAGATTGAGACCAGTACAGTGAATGTAGGGAGAGAAGGGCACTGAATTCATAGCTGAAAAGCGCGAGTATGGGGTGTGGACTACTCAGCTGTCTGCTCTCTATGTATGTTGCCAACAAATCACCCTCTGTCACTCTAGAACAACCGAAAAATGGTACATAAACACAAAATATAGACTACCGACGCAACAAAGCGAACTGTGCAGTGCCCCTCCACATTGCTGTTCTTGAACTCTTCCAAGAATACTGTATGAATGTTTGTAGCATTTCCTAGGTTACCAGCGAGATGGTAAAAAAACATTCCCTGGCATGGGAAGAGTCCCATAAAAGCTGTGCCAGGCAGCCCCCCTCTAAGTCCAGAGAAAGCTCTTCTTAAAGAGGTTATGTCTCTCTATTTAATGTGTTGGGCCAGACTCAACTCACATTCTCACCTGTCTGATCATGAGTGCAACAGCTCAAGAATCGTGACACTTAAGGAACGAACATATTTTAGGTACATACAAAGGTTGTCCGAAAAACCGTTATTTAAATGACACTAAGACTTTGCACACCTATGGGAAACAAGTATTGGCAAAGCTAATAGGTCACTACTATGATTGCTATTTGCATTGGCAGTGGTTTTTAGTTCTGCTGTACTGTGCAGCATGGGTAAAAATAGTTGTTTTTAAAAAGTACTAAGATGCTGCCAGTGCTAATGCACTTTTCTTTATTAAAGAAGTGAAGTGGGTTGTGGGATGAGACAACACAGAGGGAGGGCAGGAGAGAAGGATGCGGGTCAGGGGAGAGGGCATGTGAGAGACAACAGTGAAGCACTCGGACAACGGAGGGTCAGTGGGGTCTGGGAAGGCAAACCTAGGGCAGGCAGAGCAGAGGAAGCACACAGACAATGCAGGTTGGGTGGGAGGTGCTGGGGAACAAACTGACAACAGACGGTGAATGGGCCGAGCTGGAGGAGCAAATAGGTAAGGGGTGTTGGGGAAGCAAGAACAGCAGGGGAAGGTTGGCATGGAAGGGGGAAAAGAGGAACACTGAGAGGGGGGAAGTACACTAGGGAGACAGCTGGATACCGTGCACTCTTGTGGAGTACTCAAATAAAAAGAAAAAAGTAGTTCCTGAAAGATGAGCAGTGGAAGGACACAAGTATTGCGTCCATGCTCCAGGGAAGGGACAAACACAAGAAGAGGAAGGAAAGCCTAAGGAAGCAGATGAATGAAAAGCAAGCAAATCCGAGTGACAGTGAAGCCAACCAATGTAAGCAATAGGGATGGCTCTAAGCTCACTGTAAGATATCAAAATGTCTTGCATCAGACATGCGCCGTGTTGAATGAAACCTAAAAAATAACAAAGTAGGCAACTGTTTTTGAGTGAAGTCAGCAGGATTTTCTTTTATCGTAGATATTAATGGGTCCATGTATGTCTTTCGACTTTTGGCTAGACCACGGCTGCAATTTTTAGGCGAACTCAGTGTAAATATTGTTCCCCTCAAGTTGAGCTGGGCTTTGTGAAGTTACCTTCACATTTGGAAAGTTTTCTTGGATTTGTATCTTCTTTTTCGAATCCTGCATTTTTCTTCTTGTGGCTGAATCTAATGACTGTTCTACAAATGCTGTGGCTTAGATTGCAGAGAAAACCTTTTGATGTAAGGAAAATGGTTAGCACTCTCCTCTGGGGGAAGATAGTGAAGAGTATAGCGCATGTGATACGCTGGGTGGTCCCTTGATCAGTTCTTATGTTGAGACGTCTACAGATCATGAGCGATTCTAGTCATAGGCCGAAGAGGTTCCATGACCTTGACCTTGAAGTCGACTAGTAGGAGCCCACACTGAAGAGTTTTTCTGCTGATGAAAAAGCTCCAGGCAGGATTAGGTGCCAGCTGTCAGGATTCTTTGAGCACTGCATGTATGAAACACAGCGTCCATGATACCAACTGATCCCAAAAGTCAGCTGTTGAGCAAAGATTAAAATAGAACTCTTTGCACTTGTCCGGTCTGGGAGAGAATACAAAGCAATGATATGGCTTTGTTTTGCTATGTGACGAATGAGATAACTTGACTTAATTCTAATGTAAAGTTTTTCTAAAGACTTACTACCTTCTTCTATAACAGATTACATTTCTACTATTTTTCAGGCGTTGCCAGTTAGATTAGTTCTTGGAGAACAATTCTGTAGTTCACCCTCAAAGAAAAAAAAGATTGTTCAGGAGTTCTGTTCATACCTTATTGGTTTGTTTAATATACTTTAAGGTGTTTCTACTCCGCTCTTCAAAGATAGGTGCTGTAACTGAGCACTTTTTCTGTCTGTGATTATTGTTGTTGAGTTTCTGTAGTTAAGTTGATCTAATGTACAGTTCCAAAAAACACAATAGCTAAACCTTTTTGCTCGTTGGTGCACTTCTGTAACCTTGCAGTCACAACTGTGCAGATATTGGCAAACTCAGGTTTACAATTTATAGGACCTGATACCAATTCCTTATGTTAAATTAAGGTGACTTTTTTTCTGGGGCTCTAATTCTGGGATTTGTATTAGATCACTCATTGGGCATCTTTTAGCATCTCAATATAAAAAATACATACCCTCTGTTAGACCTTGCCTTCTCTGCAGAGTCACCCCCAAACTTTTTGCCTTCATCCCTCCTGTTTTCTGAACCCATTTGTTTGGCTTTTAGGACTGTGGTACAATTGCCTTACACTTGGTTAGTACATCTAATGTACTTCTAAGTCCCTTGTATATGGTAGAACGGGTAGCCAAGGCCTGTAAAGAATAAGCTAATAGTGGGCAGCAGTCCTCATTGTATCACCCAATAATAGTAGCCTTTTAAAACTTGTCTCAGGACTCCCAGTGTAGCCTGTAGTGCAGTTGTAAACTGCCAATTCAACCGGGCAAACTAAATCTTTTGCCATGCCTAAGCCTTCCTTTTCAATACATATAGGCCACCCCTAAAGTAGTCCCTAAACAGGGTAGGGTGCATTTGAAAAAGGTTTTACATGTCTTGGTAGTGAAAAACGACTTTTCACTTCTGTAAGGCCTACCAATCCACAGAATAACATTGGGTTACCTTATTACATTTGATAAATGGTAACGTGTTACTGGCAGCATGTAGAAATAACATATTTAGACTCAACTAAATTGTAATATAAAATCGTCTTTAATGGTAAACTCAGATTTTAGAGTAAGATTTTGAAAATGCCATGTTTAGAAAGTTGTCATTTTCCTGTCCTAAACTTTCTGAGGCCTTCTGAGTGTCCAGTTGCCTGGGCCTGATGATTGCTCCCCTATCAGGAATGTGTATTGGGCCCAGACAGTGAACAATGGCACATGGGTATAGATGCCGCCAGAGGGGAGGAAAGTAACTTTTCGGAACCATATGTGCGGGTAGACTAGATGATTCCCACACTTCAAAGGGTGGCACCGGGTATAAATATTGGACTTCCTGAGCCACTCATCAATACAGTTCTGGACCTGTGGACATTACAGAAGGACTGCCATGTTCCCAAGAGGACTGCCCTGCTGCTTGAGGCCTGCCTTGTTCTTCAGAGGTCTCCCCCCGATGCTTGAGGCCTGTCTTATTCTTCAGATGACTGCCTGCTGATTCCAAAGGACTTCCTTGCTACTTAAGCCCTGCCTTGCTCTTCAGAGGTCTCCCCTGCTGCTTGAAGTCTGCCATGCTCTCTGAGAAGGAAGACTGGGCCGGCTCCCTTCATCCCAGGATAACCTGAGCAACTCCAAAGGTTAGCTGACTTACCTTCTGTGCAAGCTCCAGAGGCCTCCGTGCCACTGCCCAGCTGACATGCTGCAACTGGCCCTGCCTGGACCCTCAACTGGACCTGCCTCAGCCCTGGTAACCTCTGCTAGAATGAGTTCCTGATCCCCAAGAGGTGCCTACCAGGACCCTTGTCCTTTGAAATTCTGAAGTTGTGACCTCTGTGCGCCGGACTTTGAAAAGGTACCTTTTTTAGTATGACTAATCTGGTACCTGTATCTGGCCCACACTCCATTGTTAACCGAAACGTGTGACTTTGCACTGGTCTAGCATGGCCAGATACCCAAGGTTAGCGATTTCTACTTCTTGGGGCTATTTTTACCTAAGCCTTTAAAATTGCATACATACGGTTGTCCATATTCGATTTTTGACTATTAAGCCTAATTTTATTTATTAAGTTTTACTTCATTTGTTTCCTCAATTGGTGTGAGATATCTCTTGTGGTGTTTTCTCTTTGTTAATGTTTGTGTGCTGAATAAATACTTTACATGTTGCCTCTCCGTTAAGCCTGAATGCTTGTGTGCCAAGCTTCCAAAAGGTTAAGCACAGGTTAATGTTGTGACTTTTGTGGTTCACTCTGACAAGGATTGTGGTTGTTGCTTGATAATGGCTTTCATTTCCCTCAATCAAAAACTCAATTTCTCACTTCTTGTCCATCACAAGGCCAGTATTGTGGTGCAGGTTTAATCTCCTACCTTGATTATGATAATGCTTCAAATGTGTACCTTTACAAGACTCTCTTGCACAGTCCTCAGATGATGCAGGTTGCCCCCATTTTATTAATCCATCAGTAAAAGCATCGTTTTCCTGGTCAGAAGTACTTATTTAATTATAATATGCATTTTTCATAATTGATTTCATATTAGGTTGTATACCATCCAGATTATCATAGTAGTGACCCAAGCTGATCCTATAAAAAGTATTCTTGACATAACAAAGCCAGGGAATGGACAGGGCCTTATCCAAATTCATACAATCTCTAATGATCGCTCTTGAAAATAGTAACTCTTCCGAAGTCCATACCTTTCCCCATAAGATCAATGGAGCAATATTTATTCTATCTCTGACATAGTCTAGGCCCACCTCGGAGTGACAAAATTTTGTAGAAGAGCTAGTTGGAATCATCAGTAATCTTTTCAAGAATTTATTTTCTAAAATTTGAATCTGGCTGCTTTTTTGGTGACCCCATACTCCTGCCCCATATGTTGCTACCGAGAGACACTTTGATTTATATAAAGTCAGCATTTCTGCCACTGGCTTATGTCCCAGTTTGGACGCAAAACGAAACAGCCCCTCTATAATTCTACTAGTATGTTGTACCCTGGTTACAATCAAATGGTCCCAATTTAATTTGTTATTAAAAACATTACCCAGGTATGTAAAATTGGGTACCTTGTCAATGATCTTTTAATTTACCACAAATGTTCGCGTTTTAGTCTGCTTGGGGCCACATACCATGACAAACTATTTGCTAAAATTTACTTTCAGGTCCAAACCCGTCATAAACTCAGTGAAAGCAATCAACACTAAGGCTATTGGCCGTTAAGGCCATCAAAACTGTGTCATCGGCATATGACAATAAGGGGACCAGCTGCCCTCCTATACTGGGATAATCCAGGTGCTGGTCTAATAAACATTTCTCCACCCCATTTGTGTATAAAAGAAATAAAAAAGGAGCCAGGATACAGCCCTGTCGAACGCCCTCTGTTGAGGCAATGGGCTTAGTCTTCTCTCCTCCTGGGCCGTAGCAGATAGAGACAGTGGTTGACGCATGAAGCCTGCGTAACAGGGTAATAAGAGCTTCCTCAAAGCCCATTTTCTCCATGAGTGTACATAACTTATCCCAACTCACTGTGCCAAATGCACTGGATAAGTCCATGAAGGCCAGGTGGATCGAACCTCCCCTAGCCTTCATGTACTTACCCATGACTAGAGAGAGTTTAAGACACTGTTCGCTTGTCCCCCTTCCTAAAACCGTATTGGGTAGGGGACATTAGACGAGTATCATCAGCCCATAATTCCAGGCGAGCCAGGATTACCCTACCCAGGACCTTGCATGTAGCATCAATTAAGGAAATGTGCCTGTAGCACACAGGGTCATGCCTGCTACCCCTCTTGTATATTGGTACCAACACTGCCTCTTTCCACGAACTAGGGATATTCCCATTGCTTCTCAAGGAAGAAAGGCAGAGTCTTCTTTGTAACATCAGGTTACGAATAGCTACAATGGGCTCAAGCTATTTTACTAAAAATTCTTAGTGGGTGCTTGGGGTGGCCAAACATCTGATCTTGATGCATTTTTTTTATTTGAAAGACAACTCTGCTGCTCATTGCATCTGTCTAGACTACTTGGCATTTACACTAGAGTGGGCATGGCTGTTTCATACCTGCTTATGTCGGCCCATCTTTCATGCCTGCCGGTGGAGATTCCATCATACCCAGGTGGAGATAAATGAGGAAGGAACCTTAAAAGGCCAGACATACAACAACTATCCCCACGATCTCTTAAAGGCCAGTATGCGGTTAGTTCTGACTTCTCCTCTTCACAAAACACCACCATAAACAATATTGGTCGTCGAGGGTTGTGTCCAATTCATTACGAAAGGAACATTTTCAATTCTAACAGACAACCTTACTTTGGGAGATAATTGGGTTTGAACAGGCCTTTCCAAAAACTATAATTTCAAATGACAAAACGTTTCTACAAATCACATTTGCTTGCAAATTCATATGACAATAAATACTTCTTGTTCTCCATAGCTATTGCTCTAAACCAACCATAGTTCAAGTCTCAACAACTGAAGGCTGCAAAGATCTACTAGAATTCTAAACAATGACTTTCAGGTTGTACACAGATTGCTGCAGCAGCAGGGGCTTAGCCTACCACACTATTTTACACAAGTGGTGTAGTTTCATTAGAGCCCCTTCCCTCTTCTACGCTGGGCTTTAAAGCATCACTTTCTTCAAGTTCAAAATTATAATTACATCTTGGTGCTAATTCTGTTTCAAATGCAATTACCCTCCCTCCTACTGTTGATTGCCCCAACCCACCCTCAATTTTCGTGTTGTCCCCTCCTTCACACATCCTTCCCCTTCCGCCCCATCAGCCATAAATTAAAAGCCCTATGACATGTCTGGCAGCACCAGCTGTGCCTTAGCATTTTTTTTTACTTTTTCATTCTACACAGTAGTCGCGCTGCTGTACATAATTGCTAAAAAGCATTGACAAAACTAATAGCTCTCCCGTAGTTGTGACCTATTGGCTTTGTCAATGCTTGTTTTCCTTATTTTCAACAGGTTACTGTTTTTCTGGCCATGCTTGTCCAAGTGGCAGGCCTGTTCCTACTGAGGGGGGAGGATTACATATGTAAACAGAGATCGCTATCCCCTCCAGCCCAACTGGGTGGGGGCCTGACTGAAAACTGCCCCTTCTTAGGAGCGTCAAAGAGCCAGTGTGAGGGACGTACACTGGGGGTAGCCAGGGCTAATAGTTGCATACAGCACTCTTGAGATCCCACTCGTAGTGTACTCACAGCCATGTAGGTCTCACTCTGTTCCCTCCAGTCACAGCCGTGTGGGTCTGCATCGGTTCACTGCTCACAGCCACGTGGGTCTCAATCAGTCAATCAAACAGGATTTGTAAAGTGCTGCCTATCACCCCAGAGGGTATTCAGGTGCTGTAGGGGAGGGAAGGCTCACCTTATTCACTCAACTCCCAGCCAAGTGGGTTTCACTCTCTTCATGGGTGTCAGTCACTCTTCTCAGACGTGGTTTCACTGTTCACTGCCCTCACAGCCATGTGGTTCTCACTCTGTTCACTCCACTCACACCCATGTGGTTCTCACTCTATTCTCTCCACTCAGAGCCATGTGGATCTCTGTTTACTGCACTCACAGCCAGGTTGAGGTCAAAGGTTCACTCTTCTCGGGCATGTGGTCTGACTCTGTTCGCAGCCATGCAGGTCTCCATCTGTTCACTGCACTTACAACCCAGCCACGTGGGTCTTACTATATTCACTGAACTCTGGGTCGTACTCAGCCTGGTCCATTCAGACGTGTGAGACTCGTTCTATGCACTGCACTCACATCAATGTGGGGCTCCCTCTGTTCACTGCACACACAAACGTTTCGTTTTTACTCTGTTCACTACACTTGTGGACATGGT
The DNA here is from genome assembly GCF_964204655.1 of Triturus cristatus. NCBI lineage: Eukaryota > Metazoa > Chordata > Amphibia > Caudata > Salamandridae > Triturus > Triturus cristatus. Next base: position 499,392,785 of record NC_140588.1, read on the forward strand.
TTACTCTGCTCATAGCCATGTGGGTCTCACTCTGTTCTCCGTGACTGCAATTCACAGGACATGGGACCCCTTCTGCTCACTGCTCTCCCAGGCACATGGTTCTCCCTCTGTTAGCTGCCCTCCGACCAACATGGGTCTCCCTCTGTTCACTGCACTCACAGCCTCGTAGGTCTCCCTCTGCTTAGTGCCCTCACAGCCATGTGGGCCCCACTGTGTCCATTGCGCCACAACCATTTTGATCTCACTCAGTTCTTAACCATGTGAGTCTCACTTGGTTCACTTCTCCCCCACAACAATGTAAGTCTCCGTCTATTCACTGTCACATCTGTATTGGTCTCTCACTCTTCCTTTCACACAGACATGTGGGGCTCACTGTGTTGACTCCACACACAGTAATGTGGGTCTCCCAATGTTCACTGCCCTCACAGACATGATTGCCTCATTCTGTTCATTGCCCTGACAGACACTTGGGTCACCTTTTATTAGCTACCCTCACAGACATGAGGATCTCTCTCATTCTGTTCACTGCCCTAACACACATGCATGACTCATTCTGTTAATTACTTTATTTTAGATCTGTGGATCTTGTTCTGTTCACTACATTCACACACAGGTGTGCCTGTTTATTTAGCTCACAGTTGTGGTGTCTTACTTTGTTTAACACACTCTTATAGCTGTGGTGTCTTACTGTTTGCTTCATTCTCACGGTTGTGTTGTCTTACTGTATTTTACTCATGCAGCTGTGGTGTTGTGGCTTATTTACTTCACTCTCATAGCTGTGTTGTCGTGACCTATTTGCTTCACTCTCACATTTATCTTACCTTACTGTTTACTTCACTCTCACTGCTGTTCTATCTTACTTTGTTAACTTCACTCTCACAGTTATAGTGCTTTACTCGGTTTACTTCACTCACATCTGTGGTGTCTTGGCCTGTTTACTCACAGCTGTGGTTTCTTACTCTGTTTACTTCACTCTCACTGCTGTATTGTCTTACTCAGTTTACTTCACTCTCACAGCTGTCATGGCTTACTATGTTAACTTCACACTCACAGGTGTGTGGTTCCTTACGCTGGTTACTTCCCTGTCATAGCTGTGGTATTTTACTCTGTTTACTTTAGTCTCACAGCTGTGGTGTCTCACTCTGTTCAATTCACTCTCAGCTGTGATGCCTTACCCTGTTTAGGTCACTCTCATTGCTGTGTTTTCTTACGCTCTTTACTTTCACAGCTGTGATGCCTTACTCTGTTTACTTCACTCACAGCTGTGGTGTTTTGGCCTGTTTAGTTCATTCATGTACCTTTGGATCTTTCTTTCACTCTCAAACCGGTGAGAGCTCACGGTTTACTGAACTTCCAGTATCGCGTCATTAGTGGACACCCTGTGTACGATTTTCATAAGTAAAGCCCTTGGTGCCTCAGCTGTAGTGCCAAAGTTCACTTTATCAACTTGGAATGCCTCCGTATGGGTAACAGATAGCAGCCTTAGCTGCAATGCCCATGGCACAAAAGTAATAACATAGTAATAAATGTCCCCAATGCAGCAGAATTTACATTCAATTATCAGCTTTAAATATATTTAGTAATTCAACCATTATTTTCAGCTTTTTCTACTTTCTGGAAATACACACATTTTTCAAATTGTGTATAGATATAATAATTAAACTGGGCTGAACAGAGGTGTGCTGCTTATTGGTAGCTGAATAGCTACCAGTAGCTCACAAATTACTCTTTTGAGACGACTACTCTACAGCAGTGATACGCTGAACTTACCTTAGTCAAGTCATACGGAGTCTCACTTAATACAACACTGTTGGAAACCGGGCAACCGGGTTAGCAGTCACCAGGTTCCCAGCACCATGGTAGCTTGGCTCGAGCGGTTGGGGTCAGGCACCGTGTTAAGCGTACGTCACACCCACACAATAACCATGCGTTCATCCGTTCCAAAAACGACACTACACCGTAAAAATAATGCAAGTCAAATTGAAAATATATATGTCTTTATCTTATTTTCTCTTAGTTGCAGGGTTCATAAAATAAATACAATACAATAAGATTTTCCTTAGAAGAGCAGGTCAATTAAATAATACTACATTGGAATTTCAATAAATAGGTTCAGGTCATAAATAAGCAAGGAATAAATAGGGTGCAATAAATACAGATGGCAAATAAATACAGTCAGACAATAAATATAGTGCAGGAATAAATTAGTGGATGACAATAAATAAAGCACCTCCAATAAATAAGGTAAAACAATCAATGACAGTTACAGTTCAAAGCATTTTCATGAGGTCACTTGGTCTTACTTTGCCCATACACAACTTAAGGACACTTGGATGGCATGGGGGTGTCCCACCTAGATTGGTCAAGGCTGGGGCCTAGGCTGAGGCAGAACAAGAGTAGTCTAAAGATCTGGCCCTCCAAACTACACAACCCTTTATGTAGGTCACTGTACCAGTCTCAGTTCACCCCTGGCACTCCCAGGCTGGTTCTAACACCCCTCTAGCCCCTAGAATGGTCTTTTAGGGCTCCACGGGACCTCAGACGCCCCCTCTACCACTTACTGCCCTTTTCAAGATGATCGGCTCCGCTCGGCACCGTGTCGACGCCGTGAGGCGGCTCCGGATCGATGTCGTTGGGCAGCCTCGATTCGATGTCGCTGGGCGGTCTCGACTCGATGTCGCTGGGCGGTCTCGACTCGATGTCGCTGGGCGGTCTCGACTCGATGTCGCTGGGCGGTCTCGACTCGATGTCGCTGGGCGGTCTCGACTCGATGTCGCTGGGCGGCCTCGGCTCGATGTCGCCTTCCGGCGTCACAGGGACTCGGACTCCCCACTTCCTGGTGTCTCCGGAGTGCGATCTCCACTCCCGACCTCCGGCGCGCTTCACCTCAGTTTCCGGCGACTCCGGTGGGCGGACTTCACTCCCCCGTCGACGCCTCACCTCGACCTCGGGTGACTCTTCACTCGACCTCCGGCGCCTCTCCACGACCTCCGTCGGCGCCCTCACTCGACCTCGGGTGACTCTCCACTCGACCTCCGGCGCCTCTCCACGACCTCCGTCGGCGCCCTCACCCGACCTCGGGTGACTCCTTACTCGACCTCTGGCGGCTCCGGGTACGACGTCTGCTTTCTGTCAGCGCCGCTTCTCGACCTCAGGCCCCAGGTCTCCAGGCCTCTCGACGTCAGGACTCCAGGAGGACACTGCTGAACAGGTCAGGAACTTGCTGTTCTTCTTCTTTAAGGCCTGTTCCAACTATTCAGTCCTTTAAGATGGTTCTTCTGATCTTGATCCCACACAGGGCTTTAGGTTGGGCTTGGTCAGTAGAGACTAGCATCAAGGGTGGGTTTCTGGACCCCACTCCAAGCACTGGTTTCCACCTCTGCTGCCTTACTCCGACCTCCTTCTATCTATGTCCTCTCTCTTCTCCAGTCAGATGCCAACTGCCACTCTGAGATGGCCTCCCAACATTCTAAACTGCCTCCCACTGTCCCAGGAGTCTAGAATGTTCTGGAAACCTCCAGTGAGTTCTGATGATGTCACAGGTGACAATGGGTGGCCACCATTTTGTGTCTCAGGCCCTCAGACAGAAGTTCCAGGGGTAGGGAAAATGGCTCCCTGACCCTGCATCAACACTAAAAAGTCTGGTGGTTCCCAAAAAGGAAAAATTATAATAGGGTTTGAGGCAAAAGTGGGACAAAATAAATAATGATGAGGAGGGACCACCCAAAGAGCTGACAGGTCTAACACGCGTCCCCCCCAGCTGAAAGTGGAGAGAGCTACCCAACCCCTTGGGAGTTCTCATCACTAAGGCGGAAATACCTTGAGAGACCGTCTGCATTGGCGTGGTCCACTCCAGGCCGATGTTCCACCTGAAAGTCCATTCCCTGTAGGGAGATAGACCTCCTTAGCAACTTGGGATTCTCCCCCTTCATCTGCATCAGCCACCGAAGGGGTCTGTGGTCGGTCTGAACTAGGAAGTGCGAGCCAAACAGGTATGGCCGCAACTTCTTCAGAGCCCATACCACGGCAAAGGCTTCACGCTCTATTGCACTCCACTTCTGTTCCCTGGGAAGTAGTCTCCGGGATAGGAAGACCATGGGTTGATCCAGACCCTCTTTATTGAGTTGCGATAACACTGCCCCAATGCCATGTTCCGATGCATCCGTCTGGACAATGAACTCCTTGGAAAAATCTGGGGCCCTTAAGACCGGGGCCTCGCACATGGCTTGCTTCAGTTTCACAAAGGCCTGCTGGCAAGCCTCCGTCCAGACTACCCGTCGAGGTTGTTTCTTGGACGTAAGCTCCGTGAAGGGGGCCACAATGGTACCATACCCCTTCACGAAGCGGCGGTAATATCCGGTGAGGCCCAGAAAAGCTCGGACCTCAGTCTGAGTCTTGGGGGGTTCCCAGGCCATGATAGCCTCGATTTTCGCCTGGAGGGGTTGCACCACTCCCCTACCCACCAAGTGTCCAAGGTACACTACCGACCCCTGCCCGATCTGGCATTTACTGGCCTTGATCGTTAAACCAGCGTGTTTCAGGGCCTGGAGAACAGCTTGCAGGTGACGCAAGTGATCCTCCCAGCTGTTACTGAAGACGGCAATGTCGTCCCGATAAGCAGCAGAGAAACTCTCCATTCCAGTGAGGATCTGGTTCACCAGACGCTGAGACGTGGCAGGTGCGTTCTTGAGCCCAAAGGGCATCACGCAGAACTGGTAGTGGCCCTTGGGCGTGGAGAAGGCTGACCTTTCCTTAGCTCCATCAGTCAGAGAGATCTGCCAGTACCCAGAAGTAAGGTCAAAGGTACTCAGATATTGGGCAGCTCCCAGCCGGTCAATCAGTTCATCCGCCATCGGGATCGGATGAGCATCAGTCTTGGTTACTGAGTTCAGTCCCCGGTAGTCCACACAGAACCTCAGTTCCGGTTGGGCTCCCGGTGGTGCAGCTTTTGGTACTAGTACCACCGGACTGGACCAGGGGCTGCTGGAAGGTTCAATCACTCCTAGCTCCAGCATCTTAGTGACTTCACTGTGAATGCTGGCCTTCACCTTGTCTGTCATCCGGTAGATCTTTGACTTCACAGGTGGGCTGTCTCCTGTGTCCACGTCATGGACGCACAGGTGAGTCCTACCCGGAACAAGGGAGAACAACGAAGAGTACTGCCCCAGGACCTGGCGGCAGTCCTCCTGCTGTTCAGGAGTTAGGGATGGGGAGAGAATCACTCCCTCCACCAACCCATCCTTCTCTTGAGACGCAAATAAGTCGGGGAGAGGCTCGCTTTCCACGTCCTCTGCTCCGTCAGTCACCATCAGCAATATGACTTCGGGCCTCTCATGGTGGGGTTTGAGGCGGTTGGCATGCAGCACCCGTAGGGGCTGGCGAGGGGTCTTCAGATCCACCAAGTAGGTAGCCTTACCCTTCTTCTCCAACACCTCAAAGGGTCCTGACCAGCGATCCTGGAGGGCGCTAAGCTCTCCTGGTTCGATCACCCACACCTTCTGGCCAGGCTCCAACTCCACCGGGTGAGCATTGTGGTCATACCACGCCTTCATCACTGCTTGGCTGGCTTCCAAGTTGTCAGAAGCTTGCTTCCACAACTTAGCCATTTGGCTCCGGAAGGCCAGCATGTAGCTCACCACGTCCTGGGGAAGCTTTCTGGGAGTTCTTTCCCATCCGTCTCTCACCAGGCTGAGAGGTCCACGCACAGGGTGCCCATACAAAAGCTCGAAGGGGCTGAAGCCCACTCCCTTCTGTGGCACTTCCCTGTAAGAAAACAATAGACAGGGTAGGAGGACGTCCCATTTCCTCCGCAGGCTTTCAGGCAGACTTCTGATCATGCCTTTCAAGGTTTTATTGAACCTCTCCACCAGACCATTGGTCTGGGGGTGGTAAGGAGTGGTGAACCGGTAGGTCACTCCACACTCCTTCCACATGGCCCGCATTTATGCTGACATGAAGTTGGTCCCCCTGTCGGACACAACTTCCTTGGGAAAACCCACTCGGGTAAAGATTCCCATCAGGGCCCTAGCCACAACAGGTGCAGTAATGGTCCTCAGAGGTATAGCCTCTGGGTACCGTGTGGCATGATCCACCAGAACCAGGATAAACCTGTGACCAGCTGTAGTAGGCGGATCTAACGGACCCACAATGTCGATGCCCACCCTTTCAAAGGGGGTGCTAACGACAGGAAGTGGTTCCAGGGGAGCTTTCAGCTTCACCCCTGTTTTCCCACTGGCTTGACAAGACACACACATCCGGCAGTAGGTGTCGGACGACACTTTCATATGAGGCCAATAAAAGTGTGGGACAAGCCGGGCAAAGGTCTTTTCTTGCCCCAGGTGTCCTGCCAAGGGGATCTCATGAGCCAATTCCAGGAGGAAGGCTCGGTAACGTTGAGGGACAACCAAGGCCCGTGACGATCCGTGCATGGGTGCCTTGGGTTCACTGTAGAGGAGGCCATCCTCCCAGTAAATATTGTAGTTCCCCTCAACGTTCCCTGCTGCCTGGGCTTCGGCCTGACGCCTCAGTCCCTCAAGGGTAGGACACTCCCTCTGGCCCTTGCAGAATTCCTCCCTGGTCGGCCCTCCCTCCACGTGCCACTCGGCCGGGATGGGTAGGTTCTCCAGTTCGGTAACATCCCCCCCCCGCGGACTCCTGGTCCACCACCTCCGGTGGCCTATCCGTCACACAGGGCGCGGATGCAGAGGCAGGCTCCTCCTGCCTTCGGTTCTTCCCGCCTGAACGAACTCCCCCTCCGGGTAGTCGCAGACCTTGTGCTGACACAGGCCCAGTCAGGTGTACCCAGCATCTCAGCATGAGTCCGGTATTCCACCTCCTTCCAAGCATTATGCTCCATGTCATTCCCCAGCAGACAATCGACTGGCACGGCAGGGCTTACGGCAACTCGAAGTAACCCTGCAACCCCTTCCCATTCAAATGGAACCTCGGCCACCGGATAGTGGCCCATTCTGCCATCAGCCATCGCGGCAGGGTGGAGTACATGGGGAATCACCTGCTCTGGAGACACCAGTTGGCTACGTACCATAGTCATACTGGCTCCTGTGTCTCTCAGAGCCTCCCCTCTTTGGCCATTGATGGTGACCCACTGCCCATACTTTGTGGTATTTGCGGGCACCTGGATCTTAGGAACCATCTCCCGTTCTCCCAGGGACACTAAAGTGACACCCGCCCACTCCCTTCCCTTATCTAAAGGCATCTCCTCCCCGAGCACTACACTAGCTACTCCGGGGGCCTTCCCTCCGATGGGAGGGGGTGGTCTTTTCGGGCACTTCACATCTCCCTTATAGTGTCCGACACCACCGCACTCGTAGCAATGGACAACCCTTGGCTGCTGACTCTGGCCAGGATTAGGGTTTCTGGGTGGGTTAGCCCTAGGGGTGAATCCTGTTCCCTTCCCTTGGAAACTATTTTGGGGGCCTTTAGAGAACTCAGTTTTCTTTTCCCCTCCCTCTTTCTTCTGGGGGGCGCCCTCTCTGGTCTTTTGAGAGTCCCCTCCAGTCCCCCTTGTGGACACCCGGGTACTAGCCCAAATGTCCGCCTCCTCAGCAAGCTTCCGGGGATTGGTCAGCTTGCTATCCACCAGGTGTTGACGCAGTTCAGGGAAACATTTTTCGAGCAGGTGTTCCTTCAACATCAAATCAAACAACCCCTCATAATCCCTCACCTCACTGCCTTGTATCCAACCCTCTAATGCCTTTTTTGCATAGTCCAGGAAATCCACCCAATTCTGTGTGCCCAGTTTGTGGCTACCCCGGAACTTCTGTCTGTACTTCTCGGGTGTTAGTCCAAACTTCCTCACGAGCGCCACTTTCATGGTGGGGTAGTGGGTCTGCTCATCCTGCTCCAGGGCCAATAATGTATCCCTACCAGCTGGAGGCATGTATCTATACAATCCCCCTCCCCAATATTTCTCTGGAACCCCATGGATTCTTAAAGAGACCTCATAGGCTGCTAGCCACCTGGCGATATCATCACCCGCACTATAGCTAGCTACTATGTCTTTTGGCAAATAGGGTTTGGATTCCCTGGTTATTTCTCTTTCTTCGCTGCCACCATTAGGAACAGGGTGTGCCCCGACCCGTAGGATCTGGAGATCTATCTCCCTGAGCCTCAACTCGTGAGCCATCCTCCGTTCCTCCTTTTCTTTCTCCAGCTTCGCCAATTCCCACGTGAGCTGTCTTTTCTCCCTCCGGTCAGTGAATTCTGCTTCTAATAAGCCGTTGCTAGAGACACTGCTGCCCTTCCTTGAAAGTGTTCTGGTCCCCGCTACTAGGTCCCCCACCTCAGGTTGGTACAAACCAGCCCCCTCGCTGTCAGGCTCTCCATCCCTGTCCTCCTTTTCAACCTTACTTTCTCATTGTGCCTCCCCCCAAGCCCTCAAGCTGGTTTGGAGCTCACCCTTCTTTGCACCTTGGGGACAAAACACCCCCTCTCGCTGACAAAACTCCCTGAGTTGGGCCACAGTGTAAGTTTCCACATCCTCCAACACAAACTCCATTTTGCCCACTCAGGATAGAAGACAGTTGCTTACAGAAGCTATGCAGGGGGGTACCTTTTGTAATACCTCCTCCCACCACCAGAAGTAAATTTGGAAAAAACAAAACTCAAAATTAGGAAGTCCGCTTGGAGAAAACTCCCGGTGTAGGCCTATGGACTACCCACAGTTATTGTCGAATAGACGCAAGCACAGCTCAATCCCACCGCTGAACACCAATTTTATGTTGGAAACCGGGCAACCGGGTTAGCAGTCACCAGGTTCCCAGCACAATGGTAGCTTGGCTCGAGCGGTTGGGGTCAGGCACCGTGTTAAGCGTACGTCACACCCACACAATAACCATGCGTTCATCCGTTCCAAAAACGACACTACACCGTAAAAATAATGCAAGTCAAATTGAAAATATATATGTCTTTATCTTATTTTCTCTAAGTTGCAGGTTTCATAAAATAAATACAATACAATAAGATTTTCCTTAGAAGAGCAGGTCAATTAAATAATACTACATTGGAATTTCAATAAATAGGTTCAGGTCATAAATAAGCAAGGAATAAATAGGGTGCAATAAATACAGATGGCAAATAAATACAGTCAGACAATAAATATAGTGCAGGAATAAATTAGTGGATGACAATAAATAAAGCACCTCCAATAAATAAGGTAAAACAATCAATGACAGTTACAGTTCAAAGCATTTTCATGAGGTCACTTGGTCTTACTTTGCCCATACACAACTTAAGGACACTTGGATGGCATGGGGGTGTCCCACCTAGATTGGTCAAGGCTGGGGCCTAGGCAGAGGCAGAACAAGAGTAGTCTAAAGATCTGGCCCTCCAAACTACACAACCCTTTATGTAGGTCACTGTACCAGTCTCAGTTCACCCCTGGCACTCCCAGGCTGGTTCTAACACCCCTCTAGCCCCTAGAATGGTCTTTTAGGGCTCCACGGGACCTCAGACGCCCCCTCTACCACTTACTGCCCTTTTCAAGATGATCGGCTCCGCTCGGCACCGTGTCGACGCCGTGAGGCGGCTCCGGATCGATGTCGTTGGGCAGCCTCGATTCGATGTCGCTGGGCGGTCTCGACTCGATGTCGCTGGGCGGTCTCGACTCGATGTCGCTGGGCGGTCTCGACTCGATGTCGCTGGGCGGTCTCGACTCGATGTCGCTGGGCGGTCTCGACTCGATGTCGCTGGGCGGTCTCGACTCGATGTCGCTGGGCGGTCTCGACTCGATGTCGCTGGGCGGCCTCGACTCTATGTCGCCTTCCGGCGTCACAGGGACTCGGACTCCCCACTTCCTGGTGTCTCCGGAGTGCGATCTCCACTCCCGACCTCCGGCGCGCTTCACCTCAGTTTCCGGCGACTCCGGTGGGCGGACTTCACTCCCCCGTCGACGCCTCACCTCGACCTCGGGTGACTATTCACTCGACCTCCGGCGCCTCTCCACGACCTCCGTCGGCGCCCTCACTCGACCTCGGGTGACTCTCCACTCGACCTCCGGCGCCTCTCCACGACCTCCGTCGGCGCCCTCACCCGACCTCGGGTGACTCCTTACTCGACCTCCGGTGTCTCTCCACGACCTCCGTCGGCGCCCTCACTCGACCTCTGGCGGCTCCGGGTACGACGTCTGCTTTCTGTCAGCGCCGCTTCTTGACCTCAGGCCCCAGGTCTCCAGGCTTCTCGACGTCAGAACTCCAGGATGACACTGCTGAACAGATCAGGAACTTGCTGTTCTTCTTCTTTAAGGCCTGTTCCAACTATTCAGTCCTTTAAGATGGTTCTTCTGATCTTGATCCCACACAGGGCTTTAGGTTGGGCTTGGTCAGTAGAGACTAGCATCAAGGGTGGGTTTCTGGACCCCACTCCAAGCACTGGTTTCCACCTCTGCTGCCTTACTCCGACCTCCTTCTATCTATGTCCTCTCTCTTCTCCAGTCAGATGCCAACTGCCACTCTGAGATGGCCTCCCAACATTCTAAACTGCCTCCCACTGTCCCAGGAGTCTAGAATGTTCTGGAAACCTCCAGTGAGTTCTGATGATGTCACAGGTGACACTGGGTGGCAACCATTTTGTGTCTCAGGCCCTCAGACAGAAGTTCCAGGGGTAGGGAAAATGGCTCCCTGACCCCGCATCAACACTAAAAAGTCTGGTGGTTCCCAAAAAGGAAAAATTATAATAGGGTTTGAGGCAAAAGTGGGACAAAATAAATAATGATGAGGAGGGACCACCCAAAGGGCTGACAGGTCTAACAAACACAATCCTAGATCTTAAGGTCTTGCCCTTGTGCAGTAAGTGTTGCAGTCTTTGGTTTTGCTCTGTTCTCTGCACTCATAACCATGAGGGTCTCACCCGTTTACTCATTTACCCCTGTGACCCTCCTCTTTGCTCTATCTTGACTTGAGGAATTCACGCAGTTGAACCTGAAAGTTCTTCTTAGTTGCTTTGGTCACCAGTTAGAGTTGTCTTACTCTCAAAGTGTACCTCGCTTTTGTTTACCCCAAGCCTGCGCAGTCTCACAAGCAAGGAGGGGGGGTAGTCGCTGTCTGCGAGTGTCTCTATGCGCGTACAGGGCTCAGTTGAGTCTCCTTGCAGTTTCCCTCCCAGGCACTGTCTCACAGTATGATCCTCTTGTAGACCAATATCTGTATCCAGCAGCTGAAAGGTGCAAGGTCCGAGAGAGTCCTGTCCTCTAGGACCAGCGTGTGGTCTGGCTGCAGCCTATCGGTGTGCTTGGAGGCTGCAGATTAGCCATTTCAAAAGATACCGCTGGTATTCTACACTAGCAACCTATAATAAGGGCCACTGGAATTATGCGATTCAGCGGCTGCAGCTTTTTCCTGCATAATTTTAGATTTGCCACATAATCCGTTATCTGCTGCATAATCTGCAGCTTTTTTAACAGTATAAAATGTTGTTTATAGTTTGGACAAATCAAAAGTTACAAAAATGGTGGCAATATGTTTTTGCATGCACTGGAAGGCCCTTCCCAAAGGTTAGTTGGTCATATTCCAGTTGCTTATTTCTGTATTTGGTTCTTAAACTAGTACTAATGTGGGGACATCTTTGCTCAGACAGTACTTCCACATGTAAAAATGACAAAGTAATGAAGTAATACTATCAAAAATATTCTGCATTATATCACATCATTTCCCTTTTTTTGCTGCATAAATTAGTCAACCATGGCGCATAATCTGGTGATCCCCTGTCACATTATTCCAGTGGCCCTACATATAATCCATTTTAGCGTTGATTGGAAGAGCATGCTAAACTTGAAGCAATGGGCAGGGCAGCCACCAACAGCGTCGGTTATTGAGCCACACTAACTAGAATACCTCATCACCTAAGGGGTAGTTGGGCTTTCCAGGCCTGCCTGCAAAGAGAGCTTGCAATGTCATTTGTGTAGCACAGCTGCTGTCTCATGAGCACACGTCTCACCTGACTTGTCACTTCCCGATCTCGTGTGGTTCAACCTCCCTTATATATCTAAGAACTGGGATGCAGTGTCTTATAACTAGTGATCATGGAAGTGTTCTTCATTTTCAGATTAGCCAGGCAATTCCCCGCATTTAGGAATAGATGTGCATTAATGAGTTAGAGTATTACAAAAGAGTTATGTGTCTGTAGTTACATAGATAAAATTCATAAGGTATATGATATAGTACCCAATAAGTATTTTTGTTGCAACAAAAGCAACTCAGGCATGAGGCGTTGCACACAGAACCACATGGAGTGCATGTTCTGGTTGAGACTAGAATACTGAAGCCAGGATATGGGGGTGTTAGTGACATGTCACACCCCTGTATGTTACTTAGACACCACCTAACCTCTGAAACTGTCCCTGTCACCTGCTGACTTATGGTGGTTCAGCTGTCGGGCTGGCCTTGATCCATCATCTGCTGTACTCTCTGTGCTATAGTCTATCTCTGTCTCTAAGCTCAGCCTTCCTTTCTTCCTGGCCATGGGTCTAACTGGATAGTTTACTTGACAACAATGTTCTGTCTGGAGAAGGGCTACCAACTATTATCTCCCAGCTATCTTCTCTGCAGAAGACACTTTATTTTATTCTCCTTCCCCTCCCCAGTATCAGCAATATTTGCTTGGTGCCTTGGTCAACACAGGTTTGGACTATGGAAGTAGGCTTTATATAGAGATATCATATCCGCAAGCTATATTTGCCCTGGAGTACAGGGTAACATTGGCTCCAGCTCTCCATTAATTTGACCATATTTCACGGAAAGCAGAACACTACAATGGCTCAAACTTGAAGATCACATTAGGTTCAAATTTGTGCCTGGTAGCAAAACCTTAAATGAAAAGGTGCTGGGTTGAATGACTCCAAATTTCTCCTTCTGTCGTCCACCAATCAATTTTTTACTGTCAGAAAAGGTTTCCACCATACACAGATTGGGAGGGTGAGCTTTCTTGTACCTAGTTTCATATAATGCCTTGCCAACGAATAACAGTCAGGAACTCTGATATTTAGGATTCTGTTCTAACCATTTTTCAATCATATCAGGGAGGAGTTGATAGAAATGGAATCTCTCAACACTGAAATATCCTGCTAGAGAGAATTTGTTGGATTAGACTCTTGAACTACTGCTGTAGTGTATAGAGGAGTGCTAATGGGCCAAGCCTTGTTTCTGTATTAGGCGGCTAACACACGTCTCTGCAACACCTGCGTCACAGAAAGGCCCAAACACTTCAAGGGCCTTGCAGCCCTTTAGTGGACCACCATTCAGCCCATGGACAATGACTGTGTGCAATATGAGAGACTCAAGAGCCCCTCGTCACATTCTGCATGGGAGCCCCATCATTTTGCATTACACCACTGTGCTCTGCTGCACCCTACCAGAGCCAACTGGACTTACTCTCTTTAGCCCCTACCATAGCCTGCTGTAGAGACGCTAATGGGCCCAGCCTTGGATCTTTACTGGACTTACTGTCTCCGGCCCCCACTGCGGCCTGTCGAAGAGTAGCTGAAGGATCAAACTTTAGATGTCTAGTACACCCTGCCAGACCTGACTGGGTTTACTCTCTTCGGCTCGTACCATGGCCAATCAAAGAACAGCTGATGGGGCCAAACTCCGGTTTCTCACAGAGCAGCAGAGATGATTAGACTACTTGTAATCCAGCTGCAGGGGCCACTCGCCATGCTTGTTATCGCCTGTCAGTGAGCTACTGACCAGTCTACACTCTGTGGTCCTAAAGACCACCTGTCCGGGCTTAGCTCCCTTTAGACTCTGCAATAGCCCATGAACAGAAGCTGTCTCCTTTTACAGCCCACCAGAAAGCAGATGTCAGATGTTCAATCTCTGGCTCCTGCTACAGTCCACAAGAGACCAGTTGTCCGATCTGGCCCCAGCTGTAGCCCACCAGAGAGCAGCAGTCTGGTCTGAGCTTTTTGGCCTCTTCTGCATCCTACCAGAATTATCTGGCAGGTCTGAGATCTCTGACCTCTTCTGCAGCCCACCAAAGAGCGGCTCTCAGTTCTGGGCTCTCACTACACCTGCTTCGGACACCGACAGGAATAGGGTACCTCTGGTTTCAGCAATACTCTGAGACGGCAGCAGACAACGCTAGGCCCTCGTCACTTCTAGAATCCATGAGACAGCCGTCAATGATGGAACCTAGTACTTTTTTACCTCTGCTGCAGCTATCAGAGACTAGCTAACCTTTGCCACAGTCAGGGCAGCTGCTATCACCTTGTACTCTTTTTCACCTTTACAGCAGACTGTCAGAGACCATCTGAGAGGGGTAGTCTCTCTAACCCTGCTAGAGACCTCCAGAGAGCAGCTGATGCAACCCGACAGTCGTTTACTTTTTCTGCAGCCTGTCAGAGACTAGATGAAATTGCTAGCATCTCACACCCCTTCTATAAACCTCCAGGGAGCAGCAGATGGAAACGTAAGCCATTCTAACAACCTTTTGTAGAGGAGCTGAAATTGCTAGAGCCTCAAACCCAAGTTACAAACCATCTGGAGTTCCAGGTGGAACCTTACGCCCTTTGAATTCTACTGCAGCCTATCAGAGACTAGATGAAAGTGCTAACCTCTCACACCCCTTTTACAAACGCCCCAGGGAGCAGATGATCATAATGTAAGCCCTTTGACCTCTACTAACAGCCTATCAGAGTGCAGCTGATAGGACTGGACACCGACTGCTGACACGTGACTGACAGTGCCCAAGGCGTAGCAGAAACCACTTCCCCATACCCGTCCAATCATTTTTGGGGGATAGACCCAACACATTCTCCTCCCCTCGCCCCACCCCGCTACCCACCGGCAGTGAGGTGTACCTTTTATACTTGACTTACCCTGACAGTGAATTGTACAAAAAAGCATCAGATCTCTAATCTGATAAGCGTGTGTGACTGGTGTACACAAGTGTGCCTCCCATTCCCACGTTCTGCAGTAACACTGCTATTCACTCCTGACAAAAACCATCGGGCTTTTTCCACAAAGTGCTTAAGCTGGGACTTCGTTTAGTGGAATTTGTGAGCAGTGCTATTGTTTATATTCAAATCTTCGCCAAGATGATAAAGCTCCCAGCAACCCTGGGCCTTCTGCAATGTGGCGTAGTCTTTCCTTTTTCTAGGAACATACGGTGGTGAAGTGACAAGGCCGTTAATAGGGGCGGGGATGCACAATTTCCTGGAAGGGAGTGGCTGTGCACTGTGAGCCTACATCAAGTGGAAGTCTTGGCACACTTTCCACAGTCAGGTGTTGTAAGAAAGGTTCCAAAAAAAGTCCCATTGTCTTTGCGAGCAGGTCGTCTTCCACCTTCTGGAGTATTAATGGCAGGTGAGATGTGAGCTCTGGGTGGGCCTCGTCATCCCCTAGAAGAAGTGGCAGGTCTCTGGCAAGAGCATCTCCTTACAAGTGGAGAAGGGCTCTGGGTGGGCATGATTGTCCCCTGGGTGAAAGGTTCAGCATCTCCCTCTGATGAGATCTCTACTTCTCGGGTAGTGAAAGAGTTCTAGGTGGGCATGCGCATGCCCTGACAGAAAGGTTCCACCTCTCCCACTGTTGAGACCTCTAGCCATCTGGTGGCAGGTGGTGAGAGAGTTCTGGGTCTGTATGGGGGTTCCACACACATCCTTCCCCATCCGCCCCACCAGCAATAAAAACAAGCATTGGCATAGCCAATAGGTCTCGCTTTTGGGACTGTATAAGTCGATGTTGTTGCACCAAGGATATTGTGCTGCATAACTAAATACTTATAAGGTCCCAAAAGCGAGACCTATTGGCTATGCCAATGCTTGTTTGTTTTACCATTGATATTATGTCAAAGGTATAATGTTGTGGATAATGTTAGCATTCCCAGCTGGCAGTGTGCTAGAGCAACGTTTCCCAAAAATGTGGGTCAAGACAATTTTTTGTGGGTCAGGAAAGTCCAAGCAATAATTAAAGATACCTTTAAATTCTGTGTTTATCTTGTCACGTTTGCCTTTGCTTCAAAGACAGAGGCCAAATGTTAGGCTATGTCTTCTGACAGATTACTGCTTATCTTCTAACATGGGATTGGTATTTACTTTTCTTTCTCTGACTAAAGTTAGAGGAGTTTTTATAGAGTGAAGTATGTGACAATCTTGCTGGAGTACAGCGAGTGTGAATGGTAAGGCTATAGGATGTCTATTTTTTGCAACACATAACAAAATGTCTATGCAAAGTTAGCGGCCATTTCAATGAGAAATGTGTTGTCTGTAAATGACAATGCGCTACCACCCAATACTTTAGTTACATCATAAAATCGCCCATCATGTCAATAAACATAGGTGGGTTGTGAATGTTTGTTCTAAAAAGTGGGTCATGGTTTTAAAATGTTTATGAACCACTGTAATAGAGAATAATGCCCTCTGAGGGATTATTGGACGTTGCTGGGAGTACTTTGTAGTCAGTCAGCCAGCACCTACATCAGCTGGGGCCTCTAAACTCTAGAAGGGCCTATACCTCACCCGCCCACTCAGTATCTGTGTAATATTTCTTCCTATCAGCTCTACAAGCGGCCCCCTCTCACAACCGTACTTATTTAGACTGCAGTGCTTGAAATGGATATGCAGATGGGTAGGTGATCACTAATATAGAGCACCTATTTTCTCCTCGGATGTGCCAGTACTATCCCATTAAAATTGTACTCCACCCTTGTTGAGAGGTGCTGTTATTTCCCCTTTTCAAAATAAATAAATGCAGGTACTTGGTGACTGACAGTATGCGCTGCGTGCCTGCAAGGTCTGCAGGGGTCTCTTCCTCACCTCCTTGTATAAACTGTGTGCTTGTAAGCTGTTCACACTGCCCTCGTCCTTAACTTGTTTGAGTTGTATTCTTGCCAGGTTTGTGTCACCCTCTCCCACCATCTGTGCCTGTGAGGCCTGTTCATGGTAAGCTCTGCAGAGAGCGGCCCCTCGGTACCTATGGCCATATTTCTTCTCTGCTGAAAAAGTAATGCCTCAAGCAAGACTATAAAGCACAGGACACACGCAAGACAGGAATTCAACCCCTGCGTCTGTGTAACTAAGCCTTGGGGCAATGATGGGAAGGCTGTAACTGTGTCTGTGCCTAGAGGAGGCAGTAGGGATCGCGGGCACTGGTGCAGACTGTCCTGGTTTGCCATTAAAATTTATTTTTCCGTGTCAGCGATCCTGCCAGAATAGTTTAAAATAAAACGACGACTGCTTCAGTGTTCCCCTCCCTCGGTGCATAAACACATTCCAGCCACATTATTAAATAACCGCCCTCTGCATGCGCTCGCAGCCCCTTAAAGATGCAGGTCACAGCTGCAGCCCGGTAAGGATAGAGGCCCGTTAGGATGAGCGTCGTTGAAGAGAGGAGCTGCGTCAGGAACGTCGTGATGGAATGTGAAAAGTACTTCCTCTCAATAACTTCCTGGTTCTGTTATGGTACAGCTTTGTGTCTTATCACCTAAAAGACCCGAGTCAACACTGAAACACGTCCCTCCTAAGCCATATAATAAACCATCAGTTTTATTAATACCGTACACCTAAGCTTGCCAGGGACATGACGCGTTTTATTAATTCAGCCATAGTACAATGCGGAAAGTATAAGTCTGATTTTCAAAATAATTTAAATCTGGGCACTTTGGATGCATCAATATTGTGAACAGAGACATGGGGGTTGTGGGCTGGAGATAGAACAGAACATTTACTTGTTAATCTTGAGCAGAGTTTTAAACAAGCATTGGCTGTACGCGCGCCTTGCGCTCAAAGTTCCACACAAAAAAAAAACGCTGCGAGACGCGCTCTGTGGTGGGGGAGGGGCATTGAAGCGAGGCTCGCGCGCTATGCCGAGCGAGAGGAAAGCCATATGGCGCCTCTGCTCATGCCTGTGCACGTGAACGCACGCAGAATGCCAGCCAAAAGTGTGGTCGCACTTTTAAAAGCCCTGTTTACTAAATGTCTCGCCGAGCAGCGCATGCGCTGACTCAGGCGAGTCCTAAAAAGCGCTAGGATGTGTCCAGCAGCACTGGCTTTGCCTTAGCATTTATTTATCTTTACTTTGTCATACTGTCAACAAACAACATCGCTAAAAAACATTGACAAAGCCAGTAGCCCTCACGTGGGCGAGACCTATTGGCTTTGCCAATGCTTGTTTTTATTCCACGTCTTTGGCCCCCACTTTCTATGAATATTCACTTTTACCTTTTCTGCTAAATCAAAGGGGAAGTTAACCGGAGAGTTGGAAGAAGTGGCAGGACTTTCTGCCATTGATCTTGGTCAGTAGTGGCTCTCAAAGACTAAAGGCTTCTGCATCTTTAGTAATTAGCCCTTTCATGGCCCATCCCGAGAGGATTTATTAGAATTTATGCTGTTCTCTGCCACTGCCCCGTGAAGGGAGTGTGTATTGTGCATGGATGTATAAATATAACGGCATTTAACCTCTGCAAAATCTAATTTCTGAAAAGGTTATCACAGATAGCTACTTGAATTTAGGGATTTAATAAATCTGGCTTTTCATAATTTCAAAATGTTGCAGATTAAATCAACCTTCATTTTTGTTAGAAGTCCCATTTATAACGGCTAACAGGTCTTTTGCGCATTAAATTTACGATTTGTGTGCAGTTGCCTGTTTTCATAGCACAATGGGAGAAAGTTGAAAACATTTTCCCCATGCTCAACATGAAATTTTAACAGCTAAATGCAGTGGGAAGCTGGGCACGAAAACACACTCCACTTTCTTTGCACTGTGAAGAACAGGCATCCACAGTTCTCAGCCAGCATGTCTGACTGAGATAGCTCGCTCTCTTGATTTTAGGATTGCAGTTCTACACGGGATAAAGGAATAGTCCAATTCATGACACAGGTGACATAGACAAGAAATGTACATGGCTGTACTCCTTGGAAGTTGGGCACAAGAATACAGTTTTATAGACCTAACTTTTTCTATTACTAGCAACGTAGGTTTGCCAACAGAAGGGATTATACATCGTGCCAACAGAAGTCTCATTATGCTTGGGATACTTATAGCACAAAACATCTTGATATAAAATGTTGCATAGAAAAGTCTGACACTTGGTTTAAACTATTGGAAGGTATTGAAAGGGACCTAGAGGGCCAGTTACGGGCCCCAGACCAGAGAGGGGAAGAAGATCAGACGACGAGACCTGAATTAAACACACTTTTCTGTAAGTCAGTCAGTTTCTCAGTACAAAAAAGCAAAATATCATGGAACAACTTCATAGGCACCCCGATGCCTAAATAAAGGGCTACCACGAGGCCTATTCACAGAACAGGACGACTCCAAAGCCTCGCAGTCTCTCATCTCCATTAATCCTCCGGTAAAGCTCTCCGCGTTATTTGTTTGCTTTGCGGGTCTGCTGACCTGCCCAAGTCTAGCTGGACTCAGCTGTGTGTTCCTGTTTCTGATTTATGTAGGTAATTGTATTATATAGCGCGTACTACCCCTGACGAGGCGTAGAAGCGCTTTTTTCTGATGTATGTCTGATTTGTGTTTCTCAAGTCTGCTGTCTCGTGCCTTTCATCACTGTGAGTCGTGCGTCTCTTTATCTGTGTGTCTATTCTGACTTCTGTTTATATATGCGGTCTCTTGCCTACGGTCTGATTCAGGTCCCAGCGGCCATACTGTGTCTGTGCAGTCTTCAGTCTATCTGATAATTGTGTTTGTGTCCAGTCCCTTTCTGTGCCTGCAATCTGCAACCTTGGTTTTTGTGCCTACAATCGCCTGTCTTTGATCTTTGTGGCTGTCCTCTGTATGTCTCTGTTCTTTGTCTATGCTTCCTGTCTCAACATCCCGCATTTTTGCCTTTATCTCTACAGTCACTTAACACGATCTGTCTCCGCAGTCTCCGACCCCTTATCGTCGCAGTCTCCGTCTCTGATCAGTGCCTGCGGTCTCTAATCTTTGCCTCTTCCGTCGCCTGTCTCAGATATGCATGGCAGTCTACGCAGCGTCTGATCCATGTCTCAGCAGTCCCCTCTGCCTCTGATCAGTGCCTCTGAAGTGGCCTGCACCTTATCAAGCCTAGGTGTGCCCTTCCTACACGTCTCTTATCACAGTGTCTACTGTCTCTAGCCCATGTCTCTGCAGTCACCTTTCTTAACACAGTCTGTGCAACCTGATCCGTGTGTCTGTCAGTCTAGGTCCACTCTCTCCCGGCAGCTCCGCTGTGTCATCTCTTGCCTCCAGACCCCGACCTCCTCCTTGGGAGGTTCGAGGCTGCTGCCCGCTTCTGCGCCTGCTGCCCGCTCCAACTGTGACCACACTGCCTACAACCACCGTAACCATTTCATAATTATTCTTTGTTGTGCCACTGTTATTGTGCCCATCTGAGTCTTGCTCTAATTCCACCACTGTTTTTATTTTCTCATGCCTGCATGTTCCTTTCGCCGCTGCTGCCCCTCCCCCCCAGAATTCCCCCTGGAAATTCCCCCCTGGAATTCCCCCGCTCCCGCCTCCCAGCCCCTCCTCCCTCCCACCTCCCCTACTTAATGGCAGCCGCTGTGCGTTCACGCAGTGGACGGTCGCCGCGGGTGCGCTGCTGGCGCGCCTCAAGCCCATTTGCACCCGTCCGCGACCTGACCGCAGCCAGCGCCAGGAACCCTGGACCTCCCACTACCCATCGCTACAACACCACGACCCTCCTTGCACTCAACCCTGGAAGACTTTGAGAATGCCAACAGGCTTCGCCGAACACGACCCACGGGCAGTTCTCCTGCTTCCACTGCCGCCAGACCCTCACCACCACCCCGGCCTCCAACCCAGCCGATGCCAGCACCGGCGACACCCTAAAATGCATCCTCCTCAACGTACGCTCCGTACACAAACACGCCATGGGAGTCTGGAACCTACTCGACTCTCTCGCCCGACATCGCCTTCTTCGCAGAGACCTGGACCAACGCATTCTCAGCCCCCGACATCAGCAACGCCATCCCAGACGGATACAAGATCCAGAGGAAAGACCGCCCCAACCACCCAGGAGGGGGCCTCGCCATCACCCTCAAGAGCACCCTCCCTTACCACCTCCAGCGAAACCTTCCCCTCCGCCGAACACCTGCACTTCCAGATCCAGACCACCCCCAAAGCCACACTCCGAGGAACCCTCGTCTACAGAACACCCTTCGCCACCACCATCACCGACTTCATTGCACCCCACGCCATCGCCTCGACAAACTACATACTCATTGGAGACCTGAACTTCCACCTCGACAACCCCAGCGACCTCCACTCCACTATTCTTCATGAAACATAAAGCGAGAAATCATTATATATAGTCTTTCAGTGTATTCACATCACTGCAGCAGGGCTTCAGAGGGAGGCTGTATATCCACAAGACAGCAACTGTTTATCTTCTCTCTCTTTTTTTTTTTTTAACATCCTGTAGTTCTGGCCTTTTTTGCCAGCGCCAACAAATCAATATGTGTACTCTGCTACCTACCCATTAGATGAAGGTTATGATTTTCTTCTGCTGCTTTAGTAAAGCTTCCCTCTTGACTTTAGGTGTTCCACGAACAACGTCCCCACATGTGAATCCCTCCTCAGGAGTCTATTAACTTTGAGGACCCGGATTTGATAAGTAGAGTAATTCCCAACTCTTTCGCTTGTAAAAATCTCTGAATTGCACCAGATCCTAACGTTCGCCTGTTGTGGCACCTCCAGAATTTGAAGGCAGGAGTTCTCTCGCACTAACACCTTCCTGTCCAGATGCACAAGAGTGGTGTAAGCAGTTTTCAAACCGCTGTCTGTGACTCTATTTTGTATACCACCTCTTTCTCTGATTCCAGAACTGTAAACCGGTCCTCAGGGCTTTTCATGATTTGTTTAGACATGGAGACCCAGCTTTGATCTCCTCTACGCCAATTTAAATAGGTGACTCTTAATTCTGATATGTTGGGTGGATCTCGCAATGTGCTCATGGCAGACATTATCTTGGAATCTCTCAGAGACTAATTGCCCCATCGGGGGCAGCCCCTTGAGGCTCCTCACCACTTATAGATTTTTAAAAAAAATATATATTTTTTATTAAAGAACAGCGGTCAGCACATTAGCAATGATGGGTGGACATTGTTCACATGGGAGCAAACAACAATCAGACATAATATTAAGCATGGTATGGGTTGAGCAAAGTACAGCAACACAGTGAGCTTTACAGTTTGGGAGACGACATGTCAGCAGTAGGAGGAGCCTGTGGCGGGGTGCAGCTCTCACCTCGGAAGGAGTTCCAAGCCCCCCATATCAGTGACCATTTATTTGGGCAGCCCCAGGCGAGGTAAACTGTCTTTTCACGAAACATACACCAATCCATGTATTTTTCCCAGTCCGCTACTGTTGGTGGGGTCGTGGCTCCCCATAGCTGGGCTATGTTCCGTTTTGCCACCATAAGGCCAAGGGTGACTCAGATCTTACCCATTCTGCTCAAGTCTGTCGGCTCCCACACATTTAGGAGGCACCTCTTGGCCTCCAATCAGATATCCATTTCAAGCCCCTCACTAAGAACAGAGTGTATCCCCCCTCCAATATGATTGAATGTGTGCGCACTCCCAGATGATGTGCATGAAAGTACCTTCGCCACGCACTGTCTTCTACATTCTCCTCCCTGTGCTCTCCCCATATGAACTAGACAGGGCCCAGTGACATATATCCTGTGTAGTATCTTCAACTGAACAATCCTCAGCCTTTGCCGATATAGCTACCTCTCTCGGGGAGGAGAGGGCCTCCTCATCGTCCAATTCGAGGCCATCTCTCTCCCATTTCTCTCTGACTGCCTGGAGGGAGGCCCTGGTGTTGGCGACCAGTTTTTTGTATGTGAGGGAGACCGTCTTCTCCGGTAAATAGCCATCAAATAGCCTATCCTTGAGGAGCGTGTATGGTGGGGGGGGGGGGGGTGGACCCTTTAGGAATACATGATTGCGTAGCATGCCAAACCTGAATGTATCGAAAGTACTCCGTCTGTGCGATTTCGTATTTTTGTTGCATAGTGTTAAGACATTACGCCACCCTTCTCCAAGAGGTCTCTGACAGTCGAGATCCCAATGAGATACCATTTGTCGAACCCCTTCGACTTCCAGAGGTCCCCAAGTATTTCCGAGTCCCAGAGTGGTTTCATCATCGTCAGTTTCCGTTCCCATCCCAGACTTTTTGTTGCCACGTGCCAGATGTGTACTGAGTGTTTAGTAGGCCCGGTAAGAGGGAAGCGCCGCAGCCTCGAATAGAGGGCTCTATTATAGTTTCCTCCTGGGAGAAGCCAGCGATCCATGGCGTATCCCCAGGGCCGGACTGGGAACTGAAAGCAGCCCTGGCAAATTTTGCCAGACCAGCCCCCGCCTGGCACGCAGCGAGCGAGCCCGACTGCTACTAGGGGGATTGGGGGGGGGGGGGGGGGGGTTCTCAAACCCCGAAAATTTTGGAAAAAGACAGACCAAAATGGTGAATTTTACAGCACCTTTTTCATTACATATTCAATTGTATCAACTTTCAAAGCACAGTAAATAGTAGATGATGACCTTAAAGAGCACCAGGTTACCCACCCAGTCATATGTACCCATAGACATTCTTTCAGAGAGCACCAAAAATAGACACAAGTAGTGAATCAGAGAGAACAAAGTAAAAGTGAGACCAGCCCCCACATGGTGTGTAGCGAGCAAGCAACCCCTTCTAGGGGGAGTTGTCCCCCCGAGAAAATTTTGGAGACAGAAAGGCCAAAACAACACATTTTTCATTACATATTAGATAGTATTAACTTTTAAAGCATAGTAAATGATTACCTTATGGAGCACCAGGATACTCCAACATAAATCATAGACATTCCTACAGAGAACACTAAAAAATGAAATGTCTAGCACGAAACATGAATTTAAATACAACCAATTTATTCTTCATATAAAATAGCATTAAGACATTTAAAAACGCACTTAACCTCAAACAATTGTGCAAAGGTTCAGAGTAAAAAGTGTACAAGACAATGTGCAAACATTAAAGGATTTTTATATCCTGAGTTTTGTAAACAGTGCTCAAATGAAGCATCTTATGTAAAGTGAGGCCTGAAACTGGAAATTCACACATAAGCACTGAGGCACTAACCCAGGCCTGATCACAACAGGCCAGAAAGCACGGAAACGTCACACATAAGCACCCAGGCCAGTAAGCATTGAAATGTCACAAATGAGCCTCCAGGTCACGGAGGCCAGAAACTAGGAAACGTCACACATAAGCACCCAGGCTGCCAGAAGGCATGGAAATGTCTCACATGGTACCCTAGCCAGAAAGCATGAAAAATTCACACAAAGGCACCCAGGCCAGTGGCACTGGAACACTTTTCAGAGTGTGGGTGCTGCCATCAATGTTGCCTGTACATCACTGAAGTCATGGGATTGTGAAAAATTCAAGAATCACACAAACAAGAGTAGCAATTCAGCCTTGCCTATTCCGGGACATATACAACTTAAAAGTATATGCCAAACTATTTAAATACACTGCACTCTGCATACTGAATCCTGCCTTATGGAAAGGGCTTGCACTAGTGATGACATCCTGGTGACATATGTAGTAAAAGGGAATATTTTTAGGCCTGGCAAAAGGTTCCTTTTGCCAGGTCAACATGGCAGTTTTACAACTTCACAGGCAGACTGGAATGACAGGCCCTGGCCTTGGCACATGTTTTTAATAGGCTACTTACGTGGGTGGCACAATAAGTGTTGCAGTCCCACTGGCAGCCTTTAATTTACAGTCCTTCGGTACATGTAGAACCACATTTCTAGGGACTTACAAGTAAATTTTCCAATTCGGAGTAAGCCAATTTTACCATGTTTAAAGGAGGGATCAGCTTATGCAAATACGATTTCCGGAGTCCGTGACAGAGTGCAGAGCAGCATCTAGAGACAGCACGGGCCTCACTATCACCGACGAGACGCGAGCCTCTGATGTTGCAAGAGCCACCAGGTTGCTGTTACTGTTAGTGACAACAGGGCAATGTTCAAAATTATTTTAATAATGCTTGAGTTGAAGGCGAGCCAGAGCATCAGGTATAAATACAGCACACAGATCTGTCCCAGAGAAGGAGCCGATAAATGGGTGAGCCCACTTTGGAATGAGAGGGGGTTTGGACAAGTTTACAAAGAATCCAAGATGACAGAGCACCTTGCATACCCGAGAAGTGACATTCAGCATGATCCTTTATGAATCATCCAGTCTTTCAGGCATGAATGGACAGAGATCACCAGCTTGTGGAGAAATCCCATGAATGAGCTCAGAGACTTGGTGAAGACACAGGGCAGATTTAAGGCTGGTAAATAGGACCCAAAATGAAAGTATAGCTCCGCCACACCTGCCGAAACACCTTAACCCAATGTGTGCGTTGTTTGTTACCACATTATATATACAGAAAGGAGAAAGCACTACAACATGTACAGGTAGTGTAAAACAAAATATAGGAAGGACATTGTATTCAATTAGAAATCATCTCATTTACTCATTTGTTTGTGGTGATTATAGTTATTCTCTAGCAGAGTTTCCTGGTTATATGACTTACATTTTGAAGGATCAACTCTTGCATTTATTCCAATGTAGTTGAGTAGCTAATGCCTTAAAGAGGTCCACAGATCACATCCGTGATTATGAAGACAGTGCCAGTGCATCCTGCTCCAAATGCTTTGCTTACTATGTAGAGCTTCTAGGGGGTTCCTGAACTGAATCCGCCTGACCTCCATGATAAGTTGTTCTGCAGCCTCCTACTCAGATCCCCGCTTAGCCCTCAGCATTGTGTCATATGACTGGGGCAGCCCTCAGGCCCCTAGGGGTCTCGCAGAATGTGGTCAGAAGAGACAAAGCTTTGGGCTTCATCTTGAAGACTATAGGGTTGCCTGAAGACCCTGTAACCTGAGGAAGAGCTCTCCGGGACGAGCCTGTGGGAATTATTTCACCCCTAAGAGATAGCTTTGCTGTCAGTTGCCTGGAACTAGTCATCTGTAACCGGAAAAATCTCTCTCCTGGCTTAGAACTACACAATTCTGAGTCCCCTGAATAGAATCCCTATGTGAACAAAAATGAATTAAATAAATCGTCAAACCATTTCTCTTTCTAATCTTGTGTGTGGGGTGACATTCTGGTTTGGCTTGTGTCTTTATCATTTGTATAGGCTCAAATGCCGGGGCCTCAAATTAGGTCGGTGGCCGAGGCCTAGGATTGTTTAACATGATCATGGCGACAGGTTTAAAATGTCCTTCAGCAGGGCTTTAAGTGGGATAAAAAAAATGGATTGGGGTGGGGGAGGGCTCTCAAAGGGGCATGGTTGATGTCATTGAGGCGGTGGCTTAAAATACCTAAGCTAATAGCCTGTGCTTAGCAGAGTGTCCGCCCGACTGGTATTTTGATGCATCTGTCATTGCATCCAGATACATAATACAGCAAGTAACATTATACCTACAACAAGCCAGCACTATTGGCTTTGTCAATGGATGTTAGTTGCACAAGATAAATAAGCGCCAACTATGGCTTCGTAGTATATAATATTGAAAATGCTTCAGTTCTGAAATGATGAGACTGAAAGAACGATAACGAGGCTCTTTGAAGTTGCAGTAAATGCAGCGAAGGGTGGCACTGCTGCAGAGTTGAGATTTTTTTGAGGGCGAGGGCAAAAAT
The DNA here is from genome assembly GCF_964204655.1 of Triturus cristatus. Taxonomy (NCBI): domain Eukaryota; kingdom Metazoa; phylum Chordata; class Amphibia; order Caudata; family Salamandridae; genus Triturus; species Triturus cristatus. Next base: position 499,419,409 of record NC_140588.1, read on the forward strand.
GGAGACCCCGATAGGGACCCGTCTCAGTGCATGCTTTTTAGAACTACACCGGCAGCACCCGGCCCACTTAAAGCCCTGTTCCTCAGCAGAACGAGACTGAGTGTGTGAAAGCAAACGCCTTCCATTTCTGCCCTTTTGCTGCCCCTTCCGTGTAGCATTGATGCTGACTAACATTATCCACTATACAAAAGCCCAATCAATTGGCATTGGCTGCACCTGTTTTTAAATGAGTTTGTTCCACAGCTGGGCGATAACTATTAGTCTGGCAAGGAAGTCTGTGACAGTCCCAGAGATGATGGAATCTACACTGGGGAAGTAAGGCAGTATTTATTGCACTTCACAACCAATGTGCTGCTATTTCACACGCATCTCTTTGCAAGGAGGCTCATGAAGGTGGATGTCACTGCATCTCCCACTAGAAGGCATGTGGCACTGTGTTCAAAGGCATCATTTTACAAGTAGCGACTGAATACACAAAGCGCTTCCAGTTAATTTGGAGAAATAGAAGAAGAACACAAACATAAAAAGAAGAGGATACACTGCGTGGGTATTCTGATTTATGTACTGATAGGCAATATTCTGAAGCATGCACGTAATTTGCTTCATGGCTGATGCTCACGGGGCTCCAGCCAGATCAAGCAAGAAGTGTCCCCACCTGCTGAGCTATTCTCACTTCTATTTCGAGATGAGGAAATATAACTGCCTGAATGGGCAGTTTCTCCGCGCCCTGTGCTGGCATCACAGTAGCATGGGAGTCGGTGGTTCAAATCTCGAAAGTATGTGCATCAACTAATATGTTACACTTCAGTTCTGAGACTGGTACCACCGCAGCCAGAATCTGGTGCCTAGTGTAAGCGACTAGAACAGACTGCTTGGTAATGAATTACGGTGGCCAGAGATAACATCTAATCAGATGTTTAAGGCATCATTAATCATGGGGGCGGCGTCTTGAGGCCTTTCAGGGTATCCCACGAACAATGCCGAGACGCCAACATCCCGCCTAGCAGATCACAGACTGTGAGAAGAACCAGCCCTCGAACACTGCCAGTCTGAACGGGTCCTGCTTTTTTAGGTCGAGCTTAGAGCAGCGCATGCACTGTTGCTTGCTCGACTTTTAGTAAGGGGGTTTTAAAAGTGCTACCCACAAGCTTTTCCTGGCCTAAAGTTTGTGTGCACGCTCGCGTGCACGCGCGCCATCTGCCTTTCTTATCTCATTAAGCCGTCAAGGCTCAATGCTTGTCAATTAGAGGCAATCGCTGCTGCTTAGCCCTGGCCCAAAAGTCAAACAAACGTCTGCCTTTCCATGTGTACGTGTTTTGGGATGTACCAAGTCATCAGGCAATCCGTTCCTCATTACACAGAATGCCTTTTGCAGCACAATGAAAACTCTGGAAAAACGTCAGTACTTTCTAATTAAGGTTAATATTGCTGATCAGAGGCTCGTCTGTGTCTGGCTCTCGCTGATCTGACTGTTCAGGCGCAGCAGAAAGTCCACGGTTCTTTTGGGATGCAAAATGTGTACATTTCGATAGTGTTTCGTTTTAGTCACTTGCTGCTGCTGGCCTCACGGCTTGCTTTTCTCCTGCATCACTAAACATTTCATGGCCTTGGTGGTAAGACCCTGCTGCTAGGTACAAGCATCTTTTACCACCACATCATAAAAGCAGGTTTGTGTAGGTGGTAATATGTGGCAAAACTATCTCTGCTTATTTGTTGTATTGGTTTTGATGTGTTCTGTAGTTTTAATTTAGTTTATTTGTGCTGCATTATTGCTATGTTGTACTGTACTTGATAGTATGCGTTATTTTGTGATTGTTTTTTGCATTGTGTCCTGTTAGGATGTGTTATTTTGTTTTTATGGATGTTATTTTGTTTTTATTTATGTTATTGTGTTCTGTTATATCACTGCTCCAGCTCTTTAACTACTTAGGACGCCTGTCAGCCCAAAACTACGCCTTAAGTGATCACGATCATTGCTCAGTTACGCGCTACAGCCCAACACATCAGCACCAGTGGCCTTTCTCTGAAGACTTCAAGTGCCCTTCGAGCAACTGACAAGAGGAGTTTAGATTTTTTTCCAGCATAAAAATGCAATAAATGTCAATGGCACATAGAAGTGATGACATTCCTCTTGGGTGCCACTTTCTAATATCTCACAGCAGATGGGCAATGCGATTTGAGCTAGCGCCAGCAACTGTGTGGGGGCAGAAAGCACATGTAACAATCTCTGCAAATACACAGTTACTGCACTATATGTTAAACGTCCTTTTTGCTTATAGGCTATCTCTAAACAGGTTACCACCAGAGGCCCAAATGATTAGGAACTGAGCATCATGCAAATCAGTTTATGCATGTACAGTATGAAAAAAGGCAGCTGCTGCAGCACACAGGCAACTCAAACTGGGCCTAAGCAAACAAAGCATCAGAGAATAAAACTTGCAAAGAGCATTCACTCTGATTAAGCACACCTATTGGCAACTGACGAAACACACAGAATTCAATTGAAGGGACCAAAGGATATGTTAAGCTTCCTTTTTTTTCTTTCCTCACAAAACTCTGTACATTAAAGAAGGGTCTTTAAGCGATTGATTAGTTTGGGGTTCTCTGGAAAATCTATGGAGACCATCATCTTTAATTTTCTGTGATTTCTCCATGGTTTCCTTCTACTGTTTCACAATCTGGTGCAGTTTACTTTTTAGAAAGCCATCAGGCAAGGGATTGTTTTCTCTAGTAGGATTGTAACTCCTGCCCGCTGGTTCCTAAATGCTGTCCTCCTTGCTTGGGAGCAACTAAAGCCCCTCCCCCCACGTCAGGACGATGCGTATGTGGCCGGCAATGGCCGCAATCGAGGAGCCCGAGTCTGAGGAACTACAACGCCTTCCTCACCACGGGTGCTAGATTATGTTAAACTTTTTGATTAATCTTGGGAAATTCGACTGCATCTTCCCAATGGATGTTTGCCTTCACAGCTAAAAGCTGGAAAAACAAGCATTGGCATAGCCAATAGGACTCGCTTTTGGGACCTTATAAGTGTTTAGCAATGCAGCACTTGATGTTGTTGCATCAAGAATATTGTGCTGGATAACTAAACACTTATAAGGTCCCAAAGGCGAGACCTATTGGCTATGCCAATGCTTGTCTTTGGTATCTCAGGGAAGGAGAGCCTTCCACTGCCATCAAAGTTGATGGTCTCTATGGACTGAAGGAAAATGACCACACATGTCAATCAAAACAAGAACCACTCCTCTACTGCAGGCACACAGGCCCATACGAACCCAAAACAGACTACATTAATAGCTGCATTCTCAAACATAAGTCAGTTCGTAAATCTCCGTATACAAAACATGGCTGCTGCTAAAGAAAATAATTCAATACAAGTTCAATGTTTTGCACGTGCAAGTGAATTCGAGCTTCACCATTTCAGAAATGTACATCAACAGCACAAGATTCCCTAACGCAGACAGCACAATCACGAGATGTGCATCAATCATGTGCACTTTCCTAACAGGACGGGCGCAAGGCAACATAAGAGGAAGCAGTGCAAGCTTCCCTCTCAGGCAGGTACATATCACGGTCTGCAGTATTTTTTTTTTTTTATAATGCAGAAGGCCAGTATAGCACAGCGACAGTGCACGCTTTGCCAACACGCATCAACACATTAGCATGGGCAGAATGACTGCAAGGTTTCTTCACACAAATTTCAGTGAGTAGGATAAGCTACCCTCACCTAGAAACCGTATAGGAGAATGCAGATTGAAAACAGCTAAAGCCATGGCAGATTTAGAATGCCCACAAAAGAAATGTGCATGCATTTAAATCCAAATGAGAATCATTTACGTAATTCACGATTACAAAATAGATGTAGAAGTACTTCTAAAGCATGAATGTGTCTGGCGCAGCAATAAAGGTCAGGAGCTCAAGGTACAGTTGAGATGGGTAACCAACAAGTAAGGTGGCAGTATTTAGTGAACAAGGGCTTCTTCGGGATCTTCTGAACTGCAGGATTTGAGCAGTTTTTAGGTCAGTCTGGATGCTGCTCCAGAACCTTGCTATAGAGGGCAGCGTTCTAGTCCTTTGGCCCAGTGTCTCCTAGTCTCCAATTTGGCAATGTTTTGGCTTCCTGGGCACACTGTCCACCTGAGATTGCCAAGTTCTGGTCTAGGTATGCAGGGTTGTTTCTGAAGTCCGTTTAAGTGACGCATGATGGTTTTAAACATGATGCAGCTCCACGGCCAGATTCAGCATGGCTACTTCAGTGAGGGGTTGCCTATTTTCTACATGCCAATGAGGAGCCCAGCAGCAGTATTTACGATTAGTTTAACATAGCTGGCAAGGTTTCAGAATGTTGTGTGTGAAATTTTCACAATTTCAGTGTAATTATGAGTGACATTTCAACTTCTATGAGTGACACTTTCTTGCAAGCAAAAATCAAGCAATGAAGAGGAGGGAAACATAGAAATATCAGACATTACACCCATTGGAGCATCCAGAAACTCTAAGGCCTTGCAACTGCTGCAAAGCACCAGAAATCAGGAGAGTGAGGCACACATTACAGCCAGCCAGGACACTGTATTAGACTTGACTATAGAACTGCTTGCTCAACCCTAATAAAAGTGATTAACAGCACTGTTGAGCGGTGTCTGCCCCAGTGGGCGCCCTGCTGCCTGCTGCCCAACCCCGCAGCACCAGATGACAGCAGCAGGCGGTGGCTGCCACAGAGCTACTACAAACACCAGGCTCTTCACTACGTGACGCTGGATGCACTGAAAGTTGGACCAGCACCAGCGTGGTCACTGCGCGCTAGATCTATAATTATAGGCTGCCATGACTAGGGCTGCCTGAAGCTTCAGAGCTCTCTTGGTCCTAAGAGGAGTTATCTCAGGCCAGTTCCCTAGGAATCACTGTGCGGCCTTAGTCCGCGTCCCACGCAGTGTGGGTGCTGCAAGATGGCATCAGGTTGACCACTGCTTAGAAAAGGTAGCTGCGTCTGATACCCGTTCTGCACACCATGTGATCATTGCCCAGACTGACCAGATAAGTTGCAGAGCCAGTGGTATCAGGCTAACACCATTGGCGCTGCGAGGCACAAGCCGGGACCAATGTAAAAGCCACCACTGTAGACTTTGATACGAAGTGTACAAATACAGGCACAGAGATGAACGTATTCAGCAGATGGGGCAAGACAGGTGTGACTGTGCGCGCATTATCAAGTATATGGTACCAGGTAATGTAGCTCTCCTGTATTGTATTCAGGGGCTGATGCTGTTCCTCCGTCTTTGGGTATCAGGTATGATGATCAGCTTGGCTTTCTGGAGTATCCAAAGCTGTTATTGTGTCTGTTAGTGAACAGAATGAATGCTTTTACCGTGTTACGGAGTCTCGTGTCACTATAAAAACAATTACAGAGGTTAAGCCCTTCCTAAGCAGAGCAACACATGTCCGGGATTTGTCATCCCTGTGTGCAATGTAAGAAGGACCTGAAAAAGCTCCTCAGAAGGTGCTAAATCAACGTATGCTCCTTATGTGCAGCGATGCTTGGAGAGCTGTTTCAGACACTGGCTTACGTCTGCCCCTGGGGATAGGAACACCTGTTATCTAGGCCACTAAGGCATCGGCTACAAGTGCCATCCCTCAGGCTGCTGCCACTGATGGCTGTCCTCACTCAGGCTGGAGGCTGCAATGGCGGAAGTACCGCTCGCCAGAAACTCATTCACCTACAATCCACCCAACCCGGCAATGCTAAATATGTGACGTATGTGCGCACCAGTACAGTGTATATCTACAGCCAGTTATTAGGAAGAGGATCGAAACTGCCGATCCTCCGCTTTAAGTTCACTGCAGAAGAAAAAAGGTACTTTTTTCCATGTTGCATTTCTATTTTTGCAATATATTGCTACGTCACGTCTTGTCTTTTTTATTTGACACTTTTTATGCATGGAAAAAGCTAGTGTCATTACAAATAATGAATTTCATAATTTTTACCTTCTTGCCCAATACATTGAGGCGGCAGGCCGTGGCTCCAGGTCGACCCCAGGGCTCTGGTCCTATCACCCAGACAGCCTAGGAATGCAGGCACTTCCGCTAAACATGGACAACAAGGACAGTTCAGGTGGTTCAAGCCCTGCTCCTTGGTCATTAAACCATACACATCTCGCTTTCATTCTTTTCCTGCTCTGCCTCCGACCAGCACTTTTTTCTGTCCCTTGTAATCTGCAGCGGCTCTCTCGTCCAGCCCTGCCGCTAATTTAAAAGTCTGAGCTGATCACGACTTGGTTGTGTGCCTGTGCCTCTCTGCTAGTGTGTGTCCCTATGTCCAAGTGATGCTCTTTGTACCTGTGTCTGGTTGTGTGCCTTTGCCTCTCTGTGTCCCTATGTTCAAGTCATGCTCTCTTTGTACCTGTGTCTGGCTGTGTGCCTGTGTCTCTCTGATTGCATCTCTATGTTCTAGTGTTCTCTTCTATTTCTTGTTGTTTAGTTGTGTGCCTTATCCTTTCTTTCCTGCTGGTGTCCCTCTGGTTCAGTTTTCAGAGTGGGGGTGCTGCCATCAAGGTAACTGCACTGAAGTCACAGGGGTTGTGAAAATTGCAAACATCACACAAAGAGCAAGTGTTACAAATGAGCCACACCCCTTCAGCAGGAGAGGAGTGAGGGTGTGGTATGTAGCCAGATGTGTATTAAGGGGCACACTCACAAATATACTACTAAAGGACTGTGTAGTAGCACAGTCATTTACAGACAGCACCTTTTCCATCGATATGAGCATTACAGGTGCACAGATATCCAGTTTTACTTGTGAAACTACCTACATCACAAACAATAATATTTCTGGAAATCTGTTTTTAGCAAATATTTGTTGTGTGCATCACCATGTAAAGTCTTGTGACTTTGTTTTGATCCTAGTAAAATCGTTGTTTCCTTCACACTTCTAAATTACAAAAAGTGTTTTTCTGGTTCCCTAACAGCTGACGGAGAAAGTAAAGAAAACACCAATCTCCAGGTTAAAAGATTTGTCTAAAGGGATGGCCTGGCGTTTGACCTCTGTATATGAACTCACAGAAAATGTGACAAAATAAAAACACAAGTTAAGGCGTTGTATTGCTCATTCACTTCTAAACTCCACGGTGGTTATTTAGGGGTTGCAGCAGAACCCCTGCAGCCCTACACTCAGTGCCTGTGGGTTGTAGCATTCCTCTCTATGCTGTATCTTTGTCTAGTTGTGTGTCTCTCTCCTCATGTCCATGGGTTCTAGTGTTTCTCTCTTTGTCTGGTTCTGTGCGTGTGTATTTCTGCTCCTGTCTCTTAAGTTCTAGTTTCCCCCCTCCTCCTCTTTGTCGGGTTGTGTACCTGTGTCTCTCTGGTCATTTACCTCTGTTCCCCTCTCTGCAACTTTGTTCAGTTGTGTGCCTGAATCTTTCTGTTCTACTGGTATCTCTCTTCTCTTCTCTATCGTTCCTGTCTCTATATCTTTATCTGGTTGTGTGTCTGTGTCCCTCTGCTCATATCACTGTGTTCTAGTGTTTTTGTCTTTCTATTTGTCTGGTTGTGTGTTTGTGAATCTATGGTTGTCTCTAAGTTCTAGTGTCCCCCTCTCTTCCTCTTTGTCGGGTTGTGTACCTGTCTCAGTCTGTTCATTTACCTCTGTTCCTGTCTCTGCATCTGTGCTCAGTTGTGTGCCTGTATCTTTCTGCTCTACTGGTGTACCTCTGCTCTATCGTTCTTCTCTCTGTATCTTTATCTGGGTGTGTGTCTGTGTCTACCTGCTCAAGTTCTCTAGAACAATCCGTAATGTATGTGAACAACTGCGCCCCACGGTCATCTGTCTTAATACAGAGAACCCCTTTCACGGCTGCGATGCCAGTTCCAGCAAACTCCAGGCAGGCTCTGTGTTTTGGTGATTAATAATCACGTGCTGTCGCAGGAGCCTTATTGCCGATTATCATGGGTAGGCCGGGGCCTAATGGCTTTTGCTTTTAATTGCGGCCCGGGCCTGATCACGCTGCTCTTCCCCCCCCCCCCCCCAGCCTGGCCATGAAACTCACGCTGGTGATGGCCTGGGCTGTCACTCACCTTTGGCTACGGGCGCTGGGCGGCAGACACGGGGGCAGGCTCCACTCCATCCATGCCTGCCAGTCTTTCAGTCGTCTCTGCCACGCGCACTTTTTTTGCCCGACCCGCCGACCCCCAATGCGCTTGCGCTGTCTCCAGACTCCACCCTAAGGGTGAATGACTTTACCGCGGCGCGCAGACTAAGCGTAGACGTCACTGCGCGACGCGCATCACGGTGCACCCACCCAACCCAGGTCAGAGGTCACAATTGGAATTTTAATAAATAAAATAAAATCGGGTGACATCAAGAACACGGTCCCGGACGGTGCGTGCAGCCCCAGTAGCAGCTGCATTTTATGCAGATTGTGCTTGTTTGCTCGGTCACGCCTCAGGGGCCAAATCGGCCCCAGCAACAAAACCGGCCCCCTGTCACCTCACCAAACCGGCCCCCACCCCATCCAGCCTACCGGGGGATTGCCCGGTGCCCGGAAGTGCCAGTCCGGCCCTGCGTATCCCGGATCATTCATGGGACGATATGTGCCATGATTGATGGCTGCCAGATGCGCGGCCCAGTAATATTTTCGTATGTCTGGGAGGCCAATACCCCCGTCATACCAGGTAAGGGCGAGCTTGGCTAGTGCAATTCTGGGCTTACCCTCCCACAACAATTCTCTTTGCAATCCCTCGATTTCCTCAAAATAGTGGGATGGCACCGGATCAGGGTAGTTCTGTAGTGCGTAAAGGAAGCGGGGCAGGGACATCATTTTAAATAGTGCTGCCCTACCCAAAAAGGAGAGAGGGAGTGACTTCCGGGCCGAGATGTCTCTTTTCAATTTTTGTAGGGGTGGCCGCAGGTTATTAGTGAATCGGGAGTTGTGGGTTATGAGTTACGAATATACCCAGGTATTTAAAACCTGTTGTGGTAATCTGTATAGGGCAGTCTTGGGGTATCCTCGGGGGCTCTCCGTGTAGAACATATAGAACAGATTTACTCCAGTTTATAGAGTATCCAGAGAACCTGCCAAAACTTGCAAATATGTCAAATACTGCAATCAGGGATGCCTGGGGAGCGGCTAGGAATAATAGGATATCGTCGGCATATTACGAAATGCGGTCCTCCCACGTTTCTGACCATCGAAAGCCGCGTACGACTGGATCCCTTCGAATCCAAGCGGTTCTAGTGCTAGAGCGAACAGCAGCTGGGACAATGGGCAGCCCTGACGGGTTCCCCGACCAAGTTCAAACACCTCCGATTTCTTGTTATTCACCACAACCTGCGCCATAGGCTCGGTATATAAAAGTCTAATCCAGCCGATAAATTCACGTCCAAAGCCTAATTTGGTCAATACCGCGAAGAGGTAAGGCCATTCTACAGTATTGAATGCCATTGAGGCATCGAGCGAAACTATGACCTCCGGTTCCTGTAGAGTAGCGAGTCTTCCCATCGCACCGTGCACCCTCCGGAGATTCAACGCTGTATTGCGCTGGGGCATGAACCCCGACTGGTTGGGGTGGACGATATAATTAATTACTTTGATCAGACGATTAGCTAGGAGCTTAGCAAGGATTTTAGGTTCTGCATTAAGGAGGGAAATAGGCCTATATGAGGTGCAAGTTGTCCTGGGTTTACCCTCCTTGTGGATGGTAATAAGCGTGGCTATGCGTTGGTCTCGTGGGAGCTTCCAGTGCTCTTTACTGTCAGTGAACATGGATCGGAGATAAGGGGCAAGCTTATCTGGGGCTAGTTTGTAGAGCTCAATCGGAAGGCCACTGGAGCCAAGCGCCTTGCCTGACCTGAGGCCACGAATCGTCAATTGTGATTTCGTCATTTGTACAGTCACTGTCCAGGAAATCTCTGTACTGATCTGTCAGGACCGCGAGGGCGATGTCTCTGAGAAGGGACTGAGAGTCTGTTTCAGTGTAAGAAGTGTGCGATCGGTAAATGTCTCTAAAATGTTCTGTAAATGTGTCGACGACAACCTGTGGATCCGATATGGAACAGCCGTCTCCATCCTTCAACTCCGGTACCAGGCGGGACGCTAGCTCCTTCTTGTCTAGCCACGCTAGAAGTTTACCTGCCTTGTCCCCAAGGCCGTATATCCTACCTGCCTGTTACCTTCCCATAGATTTGGCCCTGTCAGTTGCTATGGCCTTATATTCGTCTTGTTTGAGCTGTAGTGTATGAAGTTTTTCTTGCGTTACTTCCTCCCCTAGCTCCTCTTCCAGCTTAAGGACTGCCTCCTCGATTTCGACTAAGGCTTTCATTTTCTCCTTCCGGGTGCCAGCTATAAGAGAAAGCGCATGTCCCCGAAGGACCATTTTGAAGGCTTCCCATAGTGTTTGAGGGGAGCCTACAGAGCCTTCGTTATCTTGATAACACGGATCCATTGCCTGAAGCAGAGCCTTAGGTATTTTGGGGTCACGAAGGTGCCATGGGTTGATGGGAGCCACCCTACCCACCCCTCCCCGTGTCAGATGGGCCCATAGTGGAGAGTGGTCTAAAATGCCTCTTGCCATGTGTCTGACTTCATTAATGTGTATGATCTGGGAGGCTGGTATGATCAGGTAGTCTATACGGGAGAGACTGTTGTGCGCCCCAGAATAGAACGTGTATTGTATAGAGTCCGGGTGGCATATTCGCCATGCGTCGATGAGGCCCATAGCCTCCAGGAAATCAGGAGCCTTCTGGCCGAGACCCCAATATCTCGAGGGGGATGTCTGTCCATTGTTCCGGAGACCACTGCATTAAAGTCTCCCCCCATCAGCTATAGTCCCTCTGGAAGAGAGAGCAGTACACCCCCTATGTCTTTAAATGTGCGATTTTGCAAGCCTGGCGGCACATAGACGTGCATGGAAGTGATCGTGTGTCCCTCCCACTGCCCTGTAGAGCCAACGTATCTCCCAAGGTCGTCTGCCCACACGGATTGAATCATAAAGGGGAAGGAGTTTCGAACCATGATCCCCACCCCCCGGGAACCAGAGGTAAATCCAGTGTGTGCTATCAATTTATATCCCCACCTATTCAGCGCCTTACAGGTGTTCCCAATCAAGTGTGTTTCCTGGAGGAGGACCACATCCGGGGCATGCCTCTTAATATATTGCAAAACCATACATCTTTTGATCTTATCTGCAAGTCCATTAACGTTCCAGCTCAACAATTTTATGGAGCTACCTCTCTGCTCTCCTATAATTAGATAAGTGAATTAGCAATGTCTCCCATGTTACAACATTTTCGTGTTCTGAGTCGTCAAGAACAAAACAAAACTCCAAAACACCCTCCCTGCTCCCCTGCACCCTAGGCCATAACCAGCTCAAAAAAACAACCATGCAGAGTGCACGTCGCCCTAACGTTAACTAAAAGTAGAACTGTGGGGTTAAGACAGGAGCGACACCCCCCCCTCCCCCCCCGAAGTAGTTTATCATATACTGTCCCATCCTCAAATACCATATATCAGACGTTGTAACCGCAACTGATCGTACAAGGTCAGGTAGACAGGAGCTATAGTCGAAGTCCGATGCCTTCAGCAAGACCCGAGGCCGGCCACCTGTTTCCAAACAAGGGGGTTGCGCTGCAGCTCCGCGGGATCTGGTTCACAGAACATTTCCAGGACGGTCATATTGTCATCTTAGTGTGCGCCATGGTCTCAGACTTCCCGCGAGCCCTCCAGCCACTCCGCAGCAGTCTCAGGGGTGTCAAAGAATCAGGCTCTCCCATCTTTTTCCACCCGGAGTTGTGCCGGGAAGAGCATTGCGTGCTTCACTCCTTTGTAGCGCAGTGACTTTTTTATGGCCAGAAAAGATCTGCGCTGCCTTTGTACTGTTAGCGTGAAGTCAGGGAAAAAAGGAAATCTCTGCGTTCTCAAGCCGGAGCGGAGAGTTCATCCTAGCATTTTGTAAGATCACGTCCCTGTCGTGGTAGTTCAGTACCCGTGCGAGTATCGGTCGTGGGGGATGTGAGAAAGTGCCATCTTTCTTGCATGGTATGCCCCCACTTTTTGCTGAATTGCTGAATGTACTTTTACTGAGTGTGCTGCCAATCAGGTGCCCAGGGCCTATGTTCCTTCCCTAAAACACAAAACACAAATTGGCAAACCCTGGCCACATGTCAGCCCCTGGCAAATGGTACCCTAGGTACCCAGGGCCTTGTGACCAGGGAAGGCCTCTCAGGGCTGCAGCACTCATTGTGCCACCCTTAGAGGCCCTGTACCCTTACACACACACTGCCCTTGCAGGCTGAGTGTCTAGGTACAAGACAAAACAAAGAGTCGACATAACACACATCCCTGTGTGCCATGCCCACCACCTACACTGCCATGGCATACATCAGCCACCCCTCTAGCTGGGTGCTCTATGCCAATGGTGTGGGCTACAGTACCCAGGTCCATTCCTGGGCACTGTAAGTGCAGTGCTGCCATTTAAGAGTATATGGTGCTGGGAGCTCGTCAAACACGAACTCCACAGCACTATAATGGCAACACTGAAGACTGAGAAGTTTGGTATCAAACTTCTCAGCACATTAAACCCACACTGATGCCAGTGTGTGATTTAATGTACCAAGCACCCCAGATGGCATCTTAGAGATGTCCCCTGAAACCTAACCTACAATCCACGTCTGTTCTGAGGCTGCCTAGGCTGCCACACAGCAGACATGTTGCTGGACCCCTAAGTAGGAGAGCCCCTGCTCTCCTGGGTCTGCAACAATGCACATCCTGGGTGAGTTGCTAAATCTCCACCCCCAGGACGGGCAGGGGGAAGTTTCAAAGGCATGCTGCCTCTGTGAGCTTCCCCAGGCCACTGCAACCCCCCACTCTGGCGGGAAGCTTGGCCGGAAACCCCAAATAAGGACAGGGCATGTACCAGCCTGCCAACCCCACCCCTCAGGTGGGGGAGGTGAGGTGAAGCACATCTCTGGGCTCTCGCCATCTTGAAGATGGGAAGCTGTGCCCAATCAGGACTAGGCTACTGCCCCCCTCCCACAGGAGAGAGGCAGGATAGGGGGTGTACCCACCCCAGGACAGGGACCCATTGGTCCCTGCCCTTCACCTACCTGTAACGCCCCTAAATCTAGTATTTAGGGGCACCCTGAACCTTCCTTCCCCAGATTCCAGATTCCAAAATCCGAAGAAGAGCTAGAAGGAGACCTGCCCTGCAGCTGCTAAGAAGAGGAAGACACCAACTGCTTTGGCCCCAGCCCTACCGGCCTGTCGACCCTCGAACCTGCTCCTACTCCAACCCGGCATCTCTTGTGGCCAGCAACCTCACAAACCCCGGAGGACCTGGCTACCTTTTGACTCTAAGCCCCCTGGGACTCCCATGAGTAGAGGCTCTACTTAAAAACTACTTCTAATCCCTGGCAGCAGCCCGGAACCGCGAACCCAGCACACTCTGCACCCGCCAAGCCTGGCCTGTGCCGGAGTGAACAAAGACAACGAGGACGACCCCACGGCGACTGTGACCCCGAGTCCGGCACCCAAGGACCTCCCTCGACACTCCTGAAGAAGCATGCAGCTTCAGAACCAAGTGCCCCTCCAACCGCGATCAACAGAGGGTAAGCTTTCCCGACACCAAAAAGGCACCCCTGCACCCGGTGCCCCGCGGCCCCCTGTGCCCAATCCCGGGGTACCTACCTATCCTCCAACTCGCCAACTTACCTCTCGAAGTGGTGGTGGCTCCCGAAGAATCTTCGTCCCCGAGCTTGTAGTCTTTTTCTAAACCGGAGATTTCCCATTGAAATCAATTGAGCACCCGAAGGCTCAAAAGCACCCTGCACCCAGCCGCCCGAGTGGCCCTGGCAGTGCAACCTATCTACTTCCCCACGTGCCCTGAGTAAGTGACCAGGAGCCCAGCTCCCACAGCCGCGTGGCCTGCTAGTCAGCAGCCACCAACCAAGGCCCCCCTACCTCTCATAGGATAACATTGGGCCTAACTCTCTCTGCACCCGGCCGCCCTTGTGCCGCTGAGGGTGAACCAACTGTACCTACCTGACACTGGGAGACCCCTGAGTCTATGCCCAGAACCTTAACTCTGCCAGTCGAGTACTTACATTTAAACCGATAACTCAATTTCCTCCATAGGGTAACATTGACTGGCTTTTCCTGACATTTCTTCTAAGTGTGGACTTTTCAAAATTTAAAATATTCACCAAAATCAGCCGAGTAACGAAAACGAAAATACTCACCTGCTCTTAGGTGAGCTCCCAGTGCTGGATCTTGGTGCCCAGCACTGACTCTGAAAAATACGTACAACTGTACTTACCAGTAACCCAATTTTCTCCCATAGGAAACCATTGACTGTTTTTCTGTGAAATTTCTTCTAAGTGTCGATTTCTGCAAATGTTAAATATTCTTTAAAAATCGTATAATATCTGAAAACGTAATTACTTACCTGTTTTGGATAAAGGTCCCAGTACTGAGTCTAGGCACCCAGTACTTGATTACAAAAGTAACGAGAACATACTATACATGCAACTTGAATTTTCTGCCATAGGGAATCATTGACTGTTTTCTATGAAATATTTTTTAAGTGTCAACTTTTAAAATAGCAAAATATTGTCTAAAAATCAGCACAGTAATTAAGTCGACTTTTATCACTTGATTCCAAGTACTGACCCAGGACTGAATCTAGGATCCAGTCCTGGAGTTCCAAAAGTAATCCTAAAAGTAATCTGTGGCAAATAACGTGAAACTTCCATTGAACTCAATGCATTATTGTGTTTAGAATTGTGTTGCCTATTGCAACCACTTGTAACTTTCTACAAAAGTCAATTGCATATTGCAAAAGTATTTCTATAAAGCATCTGATTCTGAGAAAGTATATTTTAATATGTGTTGTTGGTTCTAAAATAAAACAAGCATATATTTTTTATATATAAACCATTGGCCTAGAGTTCAGTTATTGAGTGTGTGAGACCATATGCTGGCTGAGTGTGTGCAACACATGCTTTACACTGTCCTCTGATACTGCCTTATTGCTCGACCAAGCTACCACTTTAGAGAGTAAGGTTATATCTAACTTTAGCCTCTGCCAAACCTCTGGGGACTGTGGACTCTGTACACCCTGTACCTATTTAGAAACAGTATATACAGAGCCACTTTCGCACAGGGGAGCCCCAGGCTTTGGGCGCCCTTCAAGTACTCTGTGTGCCCTCTCTATCACAAAGAATTTTGATAGACCCTTCGGCTGCAGGTGATTGAGGATAAGGTCTTCAATAAAGAGGTCCGGGCCTGCCCTTCTGCCCGCTTCGGCACCCCCAGTATTTTAACGTTGCTGCGGCATGAGCGGCCTTCGTATTCATCTAGCTTACTTTCGGCTAGCTTCCTGATTTGTTGAAGCTCACGCATCTCCCCCTGCAGTTGCAAAGTGTCCTCCACCAGGCTCTACGTTTTGACCTCAAGTTGTTTGACTTTCTCACCGTTTCTGTGAAGGTCTGCTCTGATCATTGTCACCTCTGTAGAGATTGTGTCCATCCTCTGCTCCAGGGAGGATCGGACCCCTGAAATGGCTTCATGACCTCTTTAAGGGTTAACTCCGTGAGACCTTCCTCCGGATTGTCCGTCGTCTTGTCCCTCGCTGATTGGTCCCGGGCCATAGTTTTGGAAACTGCAAAGTGGTCGTGTCTACTCTGCTGGGTCATTCTGGATCCTTTTACCCCTGACATGGCGGTCAGCGTCTGTGCCCCTTTCACTTTTGACTGCGTCTGTAGGGCCCTCCCACCGCGGTGTCTAGGGGGCAGGTTTGTCACTGCTGCCAGGGTATAGTGACCAGGACAGTGTTGAGCGCGCTCAGCGTTTAGCGTCCGGTTAGCAGTAGCACTGTAGTTGTTAATCTGGACCCTCGCCAGTGAGGACAGCTCACTCTCGCGCTGGCAGATAGCTTCAGATACGTTGTGCTAGGCTGTGAGTCTGCCAACGGAGCTGCGCATGGTGGGGGAGGGGTATATGCACGTGTAGCAGGCGAGCGTGCCAGTCTCCAGATGAGGTGCGGGATATTCAGGCCCCTCCCCGTGCAGCAAATCGCCAGCTCGAGGGAGCCCCCGTCTAGGGATCGACTCACCTCCCCTCTCTGACAGTAGCGATGGCTCCGGGGGAGGGGGTAGTCTAGGATGCTCGTCACACCACTCCTCTGCTTGTCACCAAGGGCGAGCGGGCTGGTCTGCGGGCCCCAGGGGGTGCTGTTAATCGCCTGATGTCAGGGCGTGAGGCTGTGCAGCATCAACAAACTCCGCACTGGGGGAGCTTATCGGGCACTTTTACGATGCGCACTGGCCGTCACTCACCATGCCAGTCCCAGCCGTAGACTCTGCGGGCCCGCGGCAGCCAGAGTTCAGCACCTGGCCGCGGGCGAGATTCCGACGGCCGTTGTTCTTTACGTCGGTGGCTGCTTAGGGGCACGTCACAACCCGGCTCCGATCGCTCCGCAGGCCTTGGGTCTCGGCTCAGGGAAACTCTGGCTTCCAGACGATTTATGCTGCGGTTTTAATATCCACTGGGTCAGCCCCCACTCCACCAGCGTGTGGCACACGGAGGGACCGGATCAATGTGGTGGATGTACGTGGACAGGAGAGGAAGGACGGAGCTACTCCATCAGGCGGCCATCTCGCTACGCAGCGTAGCCACGACCCCCACCACTTATAGCTTTTGAAGTCGAGGCTTAGGGCAAAAGGTTCTTGGCATTTGGGTCCCTCTCTTTGGGTTCCATTGGTGCTATTCTCACAGTCAGCTAAATCAACACCAATCTGTTACATTAGGGCAGCTTATCTTCCTGATCTAGATGTAGCCTTCCCCATAGATGACTGGCATGTGGTCCTTCTCTAGCCACCTCTTCAGCTCCTTTGTCCATACTGCATCAGGCGTGGACAAAACCGCTCAGTGCCAGAGCACCGGGAGCCACCCCCATAAACCCCCACCCCCCCTTAAAGAAATAAATGCCTGCATGTTTGCTTCACTGCGTCCACTCCTGGCGTTACTAGAAAACAGTGAACCACCACAGGAAAACATGGGTCCCATTCTGATCTCCATCCACCGGCCAGGGCAGCTGACTCTTCTACTGGCCTGCATCAGCAGAGCTCTGTGCTTGGGCTTCCAAGAACTGCAGCCATCTTTGCAGCTCACTTCACACATTTTTTATGTCTAGCCTGGCGAAAGCAGCGCATGCGGTGCTCTCGCCATGCGAGTGCCTTTTGCAAACAATTCTCCCGAGGGCTTACATGCACGGGTCTGCATGGACAAAGATGGCTGCTCTCGCCATTTGTCCAAAGCAAACAGCATGCGCGTGTCCGTACGGACTGTGGACAGTCAGACGCCATCTTGCGAAGCTTTCGTTGTCGTAGCAATGAAAATGACGCTTCGCGTATGCAGCTTGTTTCCATTCTCGTCACATTGTATCCTTTCTACTTCGATGATGGACTTGGTGCATTAGACCGGAAGTATGGTTGACGGAAGATGGCGCTGTTTCCGGGCGCAGTGGAAGCCGACAGTTTGATGTAGTACTCCGAAAGCTGCTGTGGGTCCCTCTGTGACAGAGACCCTCTTGTGCGCAGCGCCCCACTATGAACTACATGCCGGGGACCGCAAGCCTCATAGAGGACATAGACAGTGAGTGTAGCTAGGATATTTCCCACTCTCTATTTAAGAGCAAGAGTTTTTTTTGTAGCCAGATTTAATTTCTCCCAACTTGTTTTTGTGTGTGTTTTATTATTGCGCAGCAGCTGTGCCGTGTTAGCTTTTCATGAGGTCTAGTTTCTAACATTATGTTCGCTGCAGGCGCCGGGAACTCTGGATGCAACTTTTGGTTAAAGCTGATACCGCCACTCCCTCCCCTGGATTTGTTTTTCAACAGTAGTGTGTGAAAACACTTTTTAGAAGCTGGGCCGCCTTTCTTTTGTTTCGCACGGTGCTGCATGTTCCTTGGAGCAGTTTAGGCTTCCCCCTCCTGCTTTGCATTATGAGCCCTCCCCCCACACTTTAAGCACAAACGCAGCCTTTCCCTTAAACAGACGGCAACGTTTCCTCATTCCTCCTCCCGCAGCCGTTCACTGCTCTGCCGAACCTCCTCCCAAGGGTCTCCCCGCTCCACCATGGCCATCACGAGCCGCCTTGATTCCACCGGTCCTTTACTTTGACGGCGCAAATCAGTGCAAGGAATAAATAACCCGTCTACACGGATGAACCCACCTGCACTTTGAAAGTGCTGAAACACACGGACACCCACACGGCTATGGAAGCCTAACCCTCCTGCACAGGTCCCGCATGCACCTACAAGGTTCGGGGTTCCGCAGCTGCTCCATGTATTTTCGGGCTGCTGCAGTTGTGAAATGAGCACAGGGACCGGAGGAGGTGTCCCGCATAGTCCCCGTGGATTTATTTTTACCTGTCATTGCTGGCTTTTAATTGTTGAATTTCAGCGGAGTGTTCAATAAACAAGTTACCTTGCTTTTTACTTCGGCACTACAGGCGTGTAGTGGTGCATGTTTGTTAGCATGACGCATGTGTAACTGTCTTAGTGTAAAATAAACATTTTAATAGACCCGGTAATGACCACTTCCCTCGTCTGTTCGGTCTAATCCCAATACCACAGACCAGTGCTGTGTAAGGGGGTTTGGAGGGATTACATGGTGTGGGGGTCACGTGGTACATCAGTCACTGGACAATACTCCACCGAAGCACAAAACATCTCACACTTATTTGAACCAACTTCCTAAGGTCTCTAAACCTTTAACTTTACCCGTCGAAAGCGAAGGAAAGCAAAGCATTTCATTCCAGTACATATTATTTCAGAAAATATTATTTTATTTTGGCCCAGCGCAGCTCTGTTCGAAGGTTCTGTACTGCAGGTGAACGTGTGAATATTTAAAACAGACTAACACGTTTTACTTCTGGTCCTCGCCCCAGTAGCATAGATTTCTCATAACTTTTAGGCTTACACCTGAAAAGGTTTGTGTTTGGTGTCAGAGTTGTTTTCTGCAGCTGATAACACGGCCCGCCACAAGTCCCACAATGCAGCTTTCTCTCAACTGCCGTTTACTCAACTCTTATTGGCTCTTCTTAAAACCGAGGAGCAAAAGAGGCCTGCCCAGGATCACACAGAGTGATATTGATAGAGCGGAGGATAATCTCAAACACTGGTTTAACCAAGATCACACAGAAGGTCAACTGGCCGACTAAATTTAAGCTGATGCAGGTGGAAGGGATGTGATGTGCCCCGGATTTTTATTTATCCAATTTTTTTTATAGGATGAAAATTACTCAAAGGTGCCAGTGCTCATAATAGAAATTGATTAGTACATACTGTACATAATATATTACTACAGTAGAGTATAAGAGCTGGGCATTACATAGGGCACAAAATTACATTGCCCGAAGATGTAGGTACATTTAAAAAGCCACACACATTGCAGTACAGTGCATGTTGCAGTAGTCGTGAAATGTGAGTAACAGTATTTCGACTTGTGCCAAGATGGAGTGCAGTGAATCTCAGGAGTGCAGTGAATCTCAAGGAACTGACTGGTGTGGAGAGTAAACCAGAAAGGTGAAACCTAGGGAGGAGAGGTTAGCTAAAATACCCTTGAAGGAGAAGCACTTTCAGGTGGTGCAAAGGTTCAGCGGTGAGAGTTCCCTCTTCTGGTCGCACTTCTTGAGAAGTATTGAACCGTGAGTCGTTCCTTTTAAAGGTCGGTGTTGTAGTAGGTGCTTCAGCATTTCTCAATAGTCTAGTGCCCCCAGCTATCTTACGTTTGTCAGCAGGGTACCATGGAGTGGATGTGTGTAGGGACTTATGAGTCATGCAAGCCGTCTTGTATATGGCTCTAAAGGTCAGGTATTTTACTTTGCCAATAGCTCTGGCTAAACACTTATAAGGTCCCACAGGCGGGACCTATTGGCTATGCCAATGCTTGTTTATCATTTAGTTAGGATGTGTGCAAACACAGTTCCTACAGAAATGCATTGTTAATAAATGTAAAAAACAGAAGAACGGCTTAGAGAACATAAAGATAATTATTTTCATCTATCCAAGTTCAGTTTACCCCAAATACAAAAGTATCTTTAAACAGATAATTACTTTTTAGTGCCAATAACGTATTCAATATAATACCCACAAACCTCAGATTTTGTAATTGCGTTACTTCTATGATGAAAGACATTCCAGATTTCTTATTTTGGGCATTAGGTTCAACCAATTGGATAACACGGGAGTGGAGTGAGATTTCCATTCGTTGTGATCGTGGCCATAAAAACAGTTCTGCTCTTCCAAGGAGTATCGAACCTGGACCTACACATATGTCTTCCAAAAAAGTTACAAATTGTGGCAGATAACACGTAAAAATAAGAAATCGAGTGTCACGGTGGGGATAAGACAAACACATATGAATCCAAACTAAGATATTAATGTACATGTATGTGTTTATAAAAAAAAAAGGTCGAAATGTAGTACAACACCCATATACCATAAAGCTGCATATGGATGAGTACAATCAAGCAAAAAAAAATCTGAACATAGGTATGTATTGTGTATGTAAAGCAGCAGAGCGTTGTACATTACAGTGGAGGCGATTTGGGAGACGGTCGTTGATCGTGTACATCAAGTGGGGATTGCCCATATATACGTTACATTTTTTTAAATTGAGTTTATGTGATTAGCTACTCAGCCACATTTCTTACACAGGCAAATGGAGTGCATTGTAGTGGTTCTTGTTTAATTGACTCTCTAAGACTAAACGGGACCAATGCTGATTAGATCCGGTCATTTGTAGGTGTTACAAAAATGATGCAGAAATTGCATTACACACGGAGATATATTCCTAGTTTACTTGTCTAGGCATAAATCGGTGTGGAATAAAGGAGTTAACATGAATCACGGACTAATAGATTGTCAGTTTTCACCAGATGCCTGAACCAGCAGACCCAGAGGAATGAAGTGATTAATTTCTGCTTCACCTGTCCTTTGGCAAAATCCCAACAATATGCCTTGTGAAAGAACGGAGACAGTGAGGTTTTGTGTTAACGTTGGTTCATAATGGCTTTCTGTATATTATTATGGTAACCTAGTGTGAATACAAGCATCATCATACACATCTGTAACCTTTAATCCTCCTGAGTAGCACGATGGCTAATCGTGGTTGAAGTGCTTAATGGGGGTGTATACATTTAAAAATTTAAAGAGTGAAAATAAAAAAGTACTCTATACACCTTAAAGTAGTACAATTTATATTCTATAAAATAAGTGCATTAACTTACTGACCCGTTGAACCAGCTCCCACAAGCTGCTGAGCGCGGATCTTGGATTAAGGGATGGCAATTGCGGAAGTTAAAAAGGGTAATTACTTGCCTTTATTAAAAAGGCGTTAAAAACTATGACTGTGAGTTTGCGCACATAACTGCATTGTGACTTGTTCATTAACTCACTGAGATGTGGTAGCTATATAGAAGCTAGCAGAAAAGTTAAACGCATTTTATGCATAGGTACATGAATCAATACACCAATTAGAGCCGTTTTGTGCCAGGGGTGAAGTGGCAGATAACCGATAAACGGACGCGACGAAATGCTGATTTACAGAGAGCCGTCATTCTTTCTCTAAATAAATGCTCTCTGTCAAAGGACACTTCCAGGTTGCCCCCTCCAGTTCTCCCTAGGCGGTGAAAGGGGCGAGTGACCAGGCCAGGTAGTAGCGAGTGGGGCTGGATTCACAGAGCCCAAGAGTAGGATTTCTGTCTTCTCTTTATTCCGGAATATCTAGTTTTTTTACCTCCATTGATGAACCCGTGAAAAGCATTGAGACGCCCTTGGGAGATACCAGGAATTGTTTTTGAACTTGAGACAGTTACATAAGGCACCAACTTCTTGGTACAAACTGCTTGGTACAAACCTCATGGGCTGGAGCCGTTAAATAACCCATTGAACAATGGTGTAGCTACGAGTGCTGAAAAGAAAGGTGGGGGACTGGAAGTACCTTGAGCCAGCCCTGCGAAGACTTCAAATACCGTACTGTAACAAAGAGAAGCCACGTAATTCTAACTTGAAGCTATGCCCCGGTGACCTCCTCCACTCGGGCGTCCTTTCACCTGGAGATCAGGAGTGCACTGGAAGCACTTTTACCGGAAGACTCCGCTCCATTCTCTAATCAACTTATACCGTAATGACGAGACTTGATAAATGTACCTCAAAAAATGTGAAAGACGACGATCGTCCTCTTAAAATTGTGCTCTTCACTTTACCCCCCTAACCAATGTTATCGACCCAGCATCTGTCTAATCTCAGACACCCCTCTCATCCACTGGCTGTCCCTATGGAAACCGCTTTCCTGTTCAGGCTAAATTCGCGTTAATGAATACCCTTAATGAAATATTCACCTTTACAGTCTTCCTTCCCACACATGGTTTGCAGCCCAGGCATTCTGTTTTCATGGTATCCCCTTGCAAAGATTATATTTTGCCACAATCTCAGAATATGTGCTATTCCACATATTTTCACGTGGCTGGAGGCTGTGAATTCCACCCAGGGTGGCTCATCGGAAGTATGTGGCTGTTCTCCCGAAAGAAGTGTTTGTTGATTTCAGTGTTTTACAACATTTTTTTTTTCTGAAACAAACATCTAATGTACTCAATACAGATCATCCCATCTTGCTTCTCTCACAGACGGGCCTAGGTTCATTTGACTTGAGGATTTGGATGTGTGTTGTGTTAAAAAACGTTTTATTTTTGTGGATACTACACCTTTTTTTCTCTCTTCGTAACTCCGCCTTTACTCTCTTCGTTTACTAAACCTGTTGCGCCTTTCCTTAAATATTTTCTAATATCTCCAATTTTATGTTTGCAGATGCCGGAATTTCAGAAGAAAACGGTCCACATTAAGGACACGAAGAGAGTGGAAGAAATTATCTGTGGCCTTATCAAGGGAGGTGCTTCCAAACTTCAGGTATGTCGAAATGCCAGCATGTAGGCTCCACCCTGATTAGTACAAAGCATGACCTGAAACACTATGCCGACTGCATAACCACTCATTCAGCTTAAACATGTTTAACATATAACTCACACAGGTTGGCAACCCATAGTTCTTCTCATCCCTTGCCTGATACTAGCGTACTAGACACATCTTCCCCTGCTTTTGGGGGGAGACTTCAGTGGGGTTCTGGATGCACAACTTGATCGTTTCCTACCCCCGCCCCCTGCTACATGCACCAGTTCATGCAACATCCAAGTCCCTTAGAGACTGGTTTGATCAATGATCCACGACAGACATATTGAGATGCAGCTACCCCCTTATAAAGAAATATTTCTTTTATTCCCCAGTGCACAACGTTCACATTTTTATTGTGGGCACAAGGGGATTGGTATCCGAAGTAGGTACGATTGAATATCTATGCAGGCCCATATCTGACCTTAGCCTGTCCAGTGTAACTATCAACTAGGGCAGATGACTGGCACCCATACCAGTGTGGCGGCTTCAAAGCGCTCCACTAGTTGACCCTACGTTTCAAGCCTCATTGGACGAAATCAGTGCAAACTTTGAAGAAAATGAGAGATCAACCTCCTCGCTACTTACAGAGTGGGAGGCCTTTAAATTAGTGGTGACTGGACGCTGTGCTGGTGAAGTCTCACATTGTCAGGCAGCTGAGGGACTTAAAGGCAAAATTTCAGAGTGCTGGAGTGCAAGGTAGCAGGCAAGCTCGAGGATCATGCCCTCGTTGAGACCAGGGAGGCCCACGTTGCTGTGGGTGAGCGACAGAGGTGGGTCGACCATACAGCCCTATGCGACATGCTAGCTTGCAGTAGGTGAAAACACGGGTAGACTCTATCTGGCTAGCTAGTTCAGACAGGAAGGAGTCAACCACTGGCTAAGGTCAAAGTCTCACAAGGGGTCCAACATGATTCCCAAGAGGCAATCAATAAGACATTCTATGAGTACTATGCT
This sequence comes from Triturus cristatus, assembly GCF_964204655.1. Classification (NCBI taxonomy): domain Eukaryota; kingdom Metazoa; phylum Chordata; class Amphibia; order Caudata; family Salamandridae; genus Triturus; species Triturus cristatus. The sequence goes on from NC_140588.1 coordinate 499,443,361, forward strand.
GAACTATATCGCAGGCAGGAGCACAGTACTAAGAAAGAAATTGATAGATTTCTGGCTGACATCCCACTCCTTTGTCTCGAAAGACAGGAAAAAAGACCACACTCCACCAGCCCATTTTGTCTCAAAAGTAAAAGATTCCTTATCGTCTCTTGCCCGTGGGAAAGTACCAGGCCCTGATGGACTTCCACTAGGATTTTATGCTACTTTCATGTCTCAGCTGACACCCAAGTTGAGTGCGCTAAATAATAAGGTATTCAAACTAGGCAGGTAGCCCCCCTACAGCTAGTGAAACCCTAATAATCTTCCTTCCTGAAGGGGGGGGATCCGGGAGAGAAAACCACATACTGTCGTCAATAGATTCTTTGGCCAGCAGACTCTGCACGTCAGTGCTTATACATGGTGAGCAAAAGGGCTTCATACCAGGTAGCAGTACGTCGCTGAACATCCGGCGGCTGTTTAAAATAATAAAAGTTACCTCAAATCAGTGGCCCAGTGTATTTGGGGAAAGTGTTTGACTCACTGAGAGTGCTTGGAAAATTCGGACTGTGATGTGGTTTTCGTAAATGAATGCCAGTACTGGACACATCTGTAGCTGGAGAACAACAGTAAAGTGATATGGACACAGTATTATCTGATGTGGAATGAGGCAGGGCTGCCTTATCTACTTCTTTCTCTTTGCGCTGGCAGTGGAGCTCTTTGCTGCACAGCTTAAAGTGGACAAAGAGGCGGGGGTGGGGGGGAATGGAGAGGCATATAATATTGTCTCCCTTTGTACAGATGCTCTCCTGTTATATATATATAATCTATATATATCTCTATATCGAATGCAAGGGCTGATCTCTGAACCATCACAAAAGTGCTGGACGACTGTGGGAGATTATCGGGCTGAAAGTTAACTTGGGGAAGTCCTGTTTCTTCCCACTGGACCCTGAGGCCACACAGGAACGAGTGGGCAGAAGCGGAGAAGCCATTAAGTAGGAGAGTGCCACTTTTTAAATACCTTGCGGTATAGATATATATTTGAAGCAACTGGTCTTTTAGAATGTAATGTCACACGTGCCCTTAGGTCCTTAAGTCCCAAGTAGCATTTTGGAGGACTCTGTCACTTACAGTTGCAGGAAGGAGAGCCCTAGCTAAAATGATTGCTTCCCTGCTTCTTGTCCCACTTCACAAACCTACTTTTATTCATTCTCAAATTGTATTTCTAAGAACGTCTTAGTCTACTGCTAGATTTCATATGGGATGGGAGATGGCATAGGATTGCGCTAAGAATTTCGAAAAGGCGGGCAGGACATATAGGCATGGGGCCCCTGACTTCGAATGGAACTACCTTCCAACTCAAACCCAGTGGATTGTCAGATGGAATGCTGGGTGCAACCCTCCTGGAGTTGCATACGGAGGAACGATCAGACTGCATTTCCCAGATCCTTGGTACACTTTCCAGGATGCAAACATCCCCACCATGTCTCCAGCGAGTGGCTGAATGTTGCCATTGGTATGTGCTGCAGCGCAGCTGTAACTCTGTGCCGTATTCAGACAATATTCTGTTGAATATGGTACTTACCTCCCTGGAATTGCAAAGCAGCAATGGAGTGGAAAGTTGAGTGTAAGTTAGGATAGCTGCAGTGGGAGAGCTGTTTGAAAATGAGGAACTGATGTCATTTGATGCTTTACTTTTTTCTTGCAATATAAATCTATAACAAAGGGGATGCACAAGCAAGGGGACATTAGAGATACAGAGCCGCAGACCTCAACTATTTGCAAGCACTATTTACCATTGGATTGTGAATGGAGTCTTATCACCTGGATATAAAGTCTGTTACTAGACCTAGGCGGGTTCCCTTTGAATAAGCTAAAAGAAAGGTGGGGAAACGTTATTGGTAGGCTGTTTCAAGATAAGGAGTGAGATAAAGTATTACAAAATCCTCAAAGTTTCTAGGAATGCCAGGTGCAGTACATTCAATACAACCAGTTAAACGGAGCCTATATAAGCAAACACACTATCAGTAAGCTGTATCCATGCGAAGTAGCAAACTGTCCTCGCTGTAAAGTCGACCAGGCTGGCTTCCTCTAGATGTTGTGGGAATGCACCATCATAGAAAAGTTATTTCGGGTAGGTGGGACACATTGAGCCTACAACAGGAAGGAGGCACTAAATGACTATAAAGGGTTGCACATGGGGCCTTGCCACCTACCCCAAAGTGGAACGGCCAAGGCAAACTTTGTGGATCTGTTGTTAGCACTGGGCAAGTGGGCCATCACCATGCACTGGAGAGCCAGTACGGTCCCACCCATCAGACATTGGGTGGATTACTCCTGTGAAATTCACAGACAGGAAGAGTACGTCGCTGCAGAGGGAGAAAGTGAGAGGCCTCAGAAACTTCCCATTTACCATGGAATGGAACAAACTAGCATTTTCATTCTGAGGGACCAAGAGTGATGGCAAACCACCTTAAAAGGACCGTGTTCAGTTACCCTGCGATGGATCTAGCTCATGCAATTCAAGCCACACTAGCTCCAGGTCTCCCTCCCCAACACATTAAATGTGCAAGTTCTTTACCACCTGTTCTGCCTCCCCCATCGCAGATAGCAAAGCCTCTCCGACATTATGCCACTGACACAGGCACCATGCACTCATAAGTTGGTCCAGGTCTAGCTCAGTCTTGATGGGACTTCCCCAGTGTTTGTTTAAAAAGTCAATACTGTGCTATCTTGCAGAGGAATTTTGAGTACACTTTGGACACAATCTCGACACAAACAAACCTAGATTACATAAAAGAGAAACATACTGGGGGTATTGATCCAACGAATACTCTAAAAGGCCACCTGTCGCACAACGTCAAAGAGAACTCTTGATGTACGACTGAAAATGTATCACAACGTTCTATTTGAATTGCCAATAAAACGATGGTAAAAAAGCATGTAATGCACACCGACACGCACGCTCGCTCACTCGCTCGCTCGCTCGCTCGCTCGCTCGCTCGCTCACTCACTCACTCACTCACTCACTCCCACACTTACTCTCAAACAGTGGCCGATAACAATACTGTTATGGTTAGATCGTGTTTCCATAGTAAAGGTTTTTTTTAGTTCTTGCCTGGTGTTAGCGCGCATGCGCTGCCCTCGCCATGCGAGGGCTTCTTGGAATCGATTCCAGAAGCTCGCTTTCTGCTCCGCCCATTTTGAGTTGGTGTGTGTCATTTTGCATCACCAATTATGCAAAACCGGGTGTTTTGATTGTCCAGGAGGCGTTTTAGTCCCTCTTGGTTACCACACTGTCCGCTTGTGGCCCCACCCACCGTTTCTTCTTGCTCCTTCTCACTAGCGTCAACCTTTCTCCTTCATGTTCTTTTCTCTGCCTTCTTCCTTGCTTCCACTTTTTCAACTTCACTCCACCTCTTACTTGTGTTCCTAAATTGCCTTTTTCCTTTATTTTCATTCCCCTTCTCCTTTCAACCCGTCCCATCCATTTTTGCCTCTTCCCCATCACTCCTCTATCCTGCTGGTCATTCATATTTTTCGATTCCCCTCTTTGCTATTTTCTTTCATATTTCTGCCCCCTCTCCCTTCTGCGTTTTCCGGTTTCTACGTTGTCCTCTCGCCTCTATCTCAGTTACGCATCTCATCCCTCCGCCTCTCCCATATCCCACGCGTCCTCCCCTCCCCCTGACGTCTCCCCCTTTTCCTCGCACCCCCTTCACACTTCATCCTCTGACTGGCCGTGTCCCCACCCAAATGGTGGTTTGCTTCAAGGGGCATGGCATGTACAATTTAGGGTGTGACTTACACATGTAAACTACATTTCTGTGATTCCCGTAGTGTGCCACCCATCTAGCATTTTGGTGCCTCTATGAGGTTTCGGTTATTTCATCCTAATGTTGTCCTGGGGCTTTCGGCCACAGTAGCACTGCCCGTTGGGCGGCTTGAAAAGGCAGTGTGTGCCAGAGTGCAAGACAGGCCATTCCATCACTGTCGCACCCAACTATATATACACAACAACCAACATACACCTAAAACCAGCCATGACTATTGGCTTTATCAATAATCGTAAAGTGTTTAGGATAAAGCATTCTACAAGAGTAACATGACACACTGAAAAAAAAGAAAGAAACCGACATCCTAAAAAAAAAAAAAAACATTTTTAGGGAATGCAAAATTAAATAAAACAAGTGAAATATATGCCAAATCACCAACGTGGATTACCTTAACAGTTTTTGCATTAATTGTTCAGTAATCGATCAGTGTTTTTACTGGTTAGGGACAGGACAATGGTATAGGGGCCGATAGGGACTGCTTCAATGTCTATTTTTAATTACTATCGGTCCCGAGTCCTGGATGGAACTGGCCCATTTAAAGCCCTGCTACTCTCTATGCATGCACACACAAACACACAGGGTCTTATTTACAAGCCTCTCACGCCACTGGTACGTCACTTTTCCAATATTAAAAGTGATGCATCAGCGGCGTAAGGGGCATGTATATAAGCCCCACAGTCTTTCCATGTCTTTCTCTTTTCCTCTCTCACAACATACACACATTTGTGTCTCTTATCACAGTCTCACACATACATGCCCTTACCCGCTTCAATTCCCACAACATGCACAGACACATTATCTCCACGCACAAAGTAATACTCTTTCCCATACAGTGGCAGTATGCTTTAAACTACTACACAACTACTACTACAATTCTAACAACCAAAAATCACAACATATCAAAAACAAACCCTAGTATATATACAAATACAAAACAATACCATTCACAAGGCAATTTGCTTTAACTTAAACAAAGGCGAGACCTATTGCATTTTCAATGCTTGTTTGTTTTCTTAATAATGTTTTCAACAAATTTGCGTTAAGCTTTCCAAAAAACAGCACCTCGACTTTGGTTTCTTCAAGTTTCATGCGGATCTGCTAAGCAGGGTCTAAGAAAAGGGGAGTTTCTAAATGTGCTGTTTCTCGTTTCAATACCCATAGGATTTTTTTGCTCTTCAGTATAGAAAATACAGCGGAACAGAAATACGTCAAATTTGGCATGAAGGGGGAACTTTACTCAAGCATTGTGTGTCTGTTGCTATGGTGTGAATCTGTTCTGTAGGTGTCATTAAATTAGCATGTACAATGTTGCTTAGGTTGGGCATGATACATTTGAAATATATGTAGACCGTTAATTTGCATATTCTCTACGGATTCGCTAATCCACAGAAGAGTCATGGCTCAAATAAACAAATAAAAATAAAGGCAATCCCTTGGACTAGGGAGCTTTTCCTCTGTCCGTGCATTACAGATTCACAAATTCATCCCTGGATTCGCTAATACACGTGGTCTGATTTCTCTTGCAGCCACTATTACCCCACACTGTGCAAAGAGAGCTGTGATGGAAAAAGGAACAAAACGCATAATTGGGCAGGGTGAACCTACCCTGACCCTCAGGGCCTTGCGGAGGGGCCCAGTATTAAAATCAAAATCAAAAAATGATTTTTTTATTATCCCAATTTCAAAGTATCTTTATTGAGATTTTATGCAAAAGCGGAACAGGAGCTGGTATCATGGTCTAGAGCCACAATGTACATGAAATGGTGTTTCAACTGATCAACAGACAAATGCCAGCAATAGACGTACATCTTAACAGTGAAGTAACCCCTGAGTCACCAGCTCAAGAAAGGAAGGAAGGAAAGAGTGAATAAAGGAAAAAAGTGGAAAGGAAAGCCGAAAGGGGAAGAGAAGAGAGAAAGAGATTATCTAGCGCCTCGAGCCTCATACTTAATATAGCCTAGTACAACAAATATCCGGCCAGTACAATATCCGTAAATGTGAAGCCCACATAGGAATCATCGATCAAAATAATGAAATCATGGCGGCTTATGAGAAGCAAAATATTCGTCCAGGGTAGACCATCTACTTCTCGTGGAGGTTTTCCAAGGTGACTGTTGCAAGACAATGTTATCTGCCCCCCTGAGGTGTATGACCCAGTTCATCCAGCAATTGTAGGAGGCCTTGCTAGTATCCTTCCAATTGGTGAGTACCATTTTAACTGCAGAAATCAACAGTAGATCAAGGAGAGCTCGGTCACCCTCCGACTGCAAATCCACCTGTAAAAAAGCAGTTACCACTGACTGTAGGATCCTGGGGAGTACACAGTTAAACAAATTATTCAAAAATAAGTAGACCCTATCCCAGAAGGGTTTCACTACAGGACAGTGTAAAATAAGGTGAGCCAAATCTCCTCTGCCTTGATTACAATTCCAACACACATCATCATCCTGGATCCCCATGGAGAACAGCCTAACCGGTGTCCAAAAGGCCTTGTGTAATAGCCAGAATTTCGTTTGGGAGAGAACTGGGGAAATCTTATTGCGTGTAACTGACCTCCATAACGGGGACCACGATTCTTCGGTTAGCTGATTAGCCGAAAGCAAGTTCCAGTAATCTACTACCTTAGAATTAAGCTTGGAGGATTTTGGACGCAAAAGTTGGTAAATCTGGGAGACCTGATGGCCAAGCCTATTAAGTTTTGATGCAAACGTGGGTAACGATGGGGAACTAGGGGACATTCTGGATTTCGCAATGGCAGCCCTCACTTTCAGGAAATTATAAAATTCAGTATCAGCTAAAAGGAAACGAGATTGAAGTTCCTTGAACGTAAATGGCTATGCATTATTTTCCAATTGATGGGGAAAAAAATACCTTTTTTGCACCAGGAGTCAAGGAATAATGGTTTACCATTATAAAGGAACTTGGAATTTAGCCAAAGCGATTCCATATTGGAGCCCTTCATACTGACATCCATGGACCTATCTATTTTTAAGAGAGCTAATTTAGTGTTCTTAAAGATGGACCTAGAGTGGGTGGCGACAAGACGATTAGCCGTGAGAATCGACAGGTAGTGTATGTCATTGAGGAGGGCCCCTTCCACTTCCAGCCACACTGGTATATAGTGATCAGGAGGAGAAACCCAAAGTAGGCCTTGCTTCGCCAAAAAGGCGTATTGGTAGAGACGAAAATCGGCCAGGTTAACGCCTCCCATTGTCTTGTCAAGCCTCAATTTTCGAATGCTAATTCTGGCTTTTTTACCGCGCCAAAGAAAGGATGTTAAAAGAGTATCTAATTTATGGTGAAAGGAGTCAGTTAATATAAGTGGCAGCATACTTATGAGATAATTAACTAAAGGAGTAACCATCATCTTGATAGTCTCAATTCTCCCCCACCACGTGATGAATTTTGGGGACCAGGCATCCAAAAGTTTCTTAATTTTCTGTAGGAGTACCTTTTCATTTTGATACAGGGTGTCCATAATGTTATTACCAAATTCAATCCCTAAATATTTAATAAAACTCGACTGCCATGTTAACCCAGAGTCCCCCAACATTTCGCTAGTGCAAAACACGTTTAATGGTTTAACTTCCGATTTGTCTCTATTGAGTTTATACCCGGAGTGTAAAGAATATAATGCAATCGTTTCCATTAGGGCTGTAATGGAGGAATCCGGACGTTCTGTAACTATCAAAATATCATCCGCATACGCGGCCAATTTGACACGTACACCATTGATGTCAATACCTGTAATATCCGAGTTGAGCTTGATGGCCTGAAGAAGAGGTTCCAATGCCAAGAGGAAAAGTGATGGAGATAGAGGGCATCCCTGTCTGGTACCCTGATAAAGAGGGAAGGACTCCGAAAGTGACCCTTTGACAGCAATACGGCCAGTCGGTTTTAAGTAAAGTGACATAACCATTTTAATAAAGTCCTTACCCAAACTAAAGAAATGCAGGCAACGTTCCAAGAACGACCAAGAGACTCTGTCGAAGGCCTTCTCGGCGTCTAACGTAATGGCAATAGAGGGTTCAGATTTAGTTGCAGCATTTTCTAATACATGGCATAACAGACGTGTGTTATCATTGGATAACCGGTTCCGGAGGAACCCCACCTGGGAATTGCTTATCAATTCATGAAGGACCAAATTTAGCCTGACTGCTAGAATTTTGGCATATATTTTGCCATCGACATAAGCGAAATAGGCCTATAATTTTTTGGATATACAGGGTCTTTCCCCTCCTTGGGAATAACAACAATGTTAGCTTCGGACATAGAATCAGGTGTGTGTCCCGTGTCAGCAATATGGTTAAAAACCTGTTTCATAGCAGGACCTAATTGGATTAAAAAGGATTTATAGAAGGATGCCGTGAAGCCATCTGGCCCTGGCGCTTTATTTTCTTTCAAGGACCTGACCGTCTTATCTATTTCCGAGCTGTTGATATCCATGACTAACATGGCAGAATCCTCTTCTGAGAGTTGCGGCAGGTTAAGATCACGGAGGAAAGCAGTGCACTTCTCAGTGTCAAAAGTCTGATTATTTGAATATAGGTCCTGGTAAAATTGTTTAAAAGTATTGAGAATGCCCTTGTGTGTTGTATGGGTTAGGTTATTAGCATCCTTGATTGAAGAGATAACATGTTGATTTTGTCTATGTTTAAGATATGAAGCTAAAAGTTTCCCTGCCTTGTTGGCCTCACATAGATTCAGCGCTTTAAATTTATTAATCCACACCCCCGCGCGTTCACTTAATATCTTATTGTACTCATGCTTCTTCTGTGTCAAAGTCAGCAATAGAGTAGAATCGTTTAAGGAGGCAATGTGGGCAGTCTCTAAGTCTCTAATTTCCCGTTCTAGCTGGAGTAGTCCCTGGTTCAGGCGTTTATTTATTTTTGTTTTTATAGCAATGACTAGCCCCCTTATAGTGGCCTTCAATGCATCCCAGTGTGTATTTATATTAGTATCAGACACCTTGTTATGACCAAGGTATTCTGAAATGGCCTCCGCAATCTTCTTTTTATCTTCAGGGTCTGATAAGACATCATTGTTAAACCGCCAACGTTTGGGAGTTTGTTCCTTGTGACGTCCGGTTAAGTTAAGAGAGATGCAAGAGTGATCAGAAATCAATCGTGGGGCTATATCAGAGGACTCAATGAGGCTGGTGTATGCCCCAGAGACAAGGATATAATCAATCCTAGTGTACGAGTTGTGAGGGGCCGAATAAAAAGTATAATCCCTTGTGTCTGGGTGCTGGAGTCTCCAGGGATCTTTGAGATTAAATTTAGAACAAATAGTGGTGAGCACAGCGTGTGAGCTCGTAGGTTGATAGTGGCAGTTGGACTGCCTGTCAATTATCGGGTCCAGGGGAAGGTTGAAGTCACCTGCCATTACTATAAGATCCTCCTGAGGAATACTATCTAACCTGTCAGAGACGCTGGTCCAAAAGGAGGGGTCATCCGTGTTAGGACCATAAATATTGAGCACATGTATTAAATCTTCGCCTCTCCTCAAGTGAGTGATCAAGAAACGACCTTCATTGTCGTGTGTGGAGGATTCTAGCATGATGTTAGCAGATCTCGAAATCAAGGTTATGACCCCTCGTTTCTTCTTAGCTGCTGGAGAGCATGCCAATTGCGAAATCCAGTTACCTTTAATGAGGTTATTGTCCACTTCGGAAAGTTTAGTCTCTTGTAACAGCACAATGTCACTTTTGGTCTTGGCTAAATACTCTAAGACCTTACGTCTTTTCACAGGGTGATTAAGACCCTTAACATTTAGAGACACCATCTTCAAATCGCTCGAAAGGGCACTTTGTTTGTTAGTGGCCATTAAGAACGGTTTCAAATGGTGAACTCAATAAGTATGGGTCTTGACATAGGAACAAATGCGAATAGTTTAAATACCACATAGCTGGCCTCATATGATAGTCAACAAAATCATACATCTGCAACAGCATTATACCCATGGAAGCCGGATAATCCCATCCCGAAAATTGCATATGGGATATAGGGCACCAGACATGTCTAGCGAGTAGGAGACGCCAGGTAAAGAGAAGAGTGAAGGAGAAGGAGAAAAAGAAAGAAAAGAAAAGAAAGAAAAGTAGAAGGAGAGCAGCTGAGGAATCAACTATGAAAACATTGAAAACGTTAATGAAAACGTGGACGCTCTCAACCCAATCCCCCCCCCTTCCCCTCCCTCCCCACCCCTACCGCAATACTTAGCATGTGGGAGGTGCGACGACAGAAGTGTCCACCCGCACTCCGGAGGAAGCATCATGGTCAGATCATATACATACCTTCCCAATACTCAACTATCAATCAACCTTCGGCTAAAAATGCAAGCCTAAAGAGAAACAAATACCGTCACATCCAAATACCATCCCAACCAATAAAGGACTTGTACAAACCAACAAATTACATATGAGTCGATACAATGCACCGGAACTTCTGAAGAAGACAATGTTAAGAGGAGTGAAGGAATCAGTGCATGCACTACCCCGGACCTGGTGAGGACTTCCTCTTACTGGCCAAGAGCTGTGATGAGTCCATGTCCTGAGTAGGAGGGCCTTCTAGATAGTTCGCAAGGGCTCTGGGATCGTTGAAAAAGAGGTGTTTCCCCCCCTCAGTGATCTTAAACCTAGTAGGACCGACAAAGGAGAACAGGATACCCTTGATCCTCATCTTGTCCCTAAGATTTAGGAAACCCCTACGTGTATCAACAGTAGGCTTCGAAAAATCTTGGGTAAAAATAATTTTGTGACCCTTCCAGGTGAGATGGTGATTTTTCCGGGCATAGCCAAGTATAGCTTCTACCTGTCGAAATCGCAGAGGCTTACATATGATTGGACGGACCCCCAGCCGTGGTGAGGATTTAAATGAAGGGATTCTGTGTGCTCTGTCCAATTCAAAAGGCTGATCAAACGATATGCCAGTAAACTTAGGAATCCAGTCCTCTAGAAAGGCTAAACAAGAGCCTAGAGCCTCCTCCGACCCCTCCGGAACACCAAGGATTCGGATGTTGCCTCTACGATTGTGGTCTTCCAACTCGGCTGTCTGTCTCAAGAGCATAGATGACATATTCTTCAGGGCATTTGTTTCATTGCATGACTTGGTTACGATGTCCTCAACATCACTGATCCTCTGTTCAGCTACAGAAAGTCTGTTATTCACAGTATTCATATCTGCTCTAATGGCCGTTATCTCCAGCTGTATAGTTTCTGTGGTTTGTTTGGTTGATTTGGCCAACTCATGGACATCAGCCAGCTTTTTAGGATTAGGTCCAATGTACTGTTGATATCTGGTTTCACTTTGATGGGTGAATCAGACTGTGAGGGTTCACCTTTATTTCTCTTGTGCACCAACTTAGATTTGCGGTCAGCCATTTTGGAGGGTTTTTAGGTCGTGGTAACAGTTGGATAATTAGTTGGTTTTTCGCTTGGTTAGCGAAATTATCTAGTGACTTCCAAAAGCGCCGTGCTAGGAGAAACAGGATGACTCAAAAAGGGCCCCTATGAAGATAGTAGCGGCTCTCTGTATGAATGCATGGACCTTATGTGGGTGATTATGAAGATCTAGTGGGCCAGTCGGCCACAACACTTGCAGATTGCCGTCAAATTACCCAGGTGTTGTAGGTGTTGTAGGATTAGCCGCCATAAGGCAGTGTGGCAATAAGTCGCAGCGAAAAGGTAGTGGTCCTAGTAGGTAGCCAGTGGTATCAGGTATTATAGCAGCGTGGATAAAGACGCCCGGGGAAGAGACCAAACCTATCCCCAGCTTGGTGAGCAAGTCTTACTCTCCGCAATTCGCACACAGAGCGCACAGGGCTTGGTGTGATGGCGCTTGGTGTACAGCTCCTTCCCTCCGTGATTCGCCACACATAGAATGCACAAGAGCCTCAGAGGTCAAAGACAGGATCTCAGCCGAGAGGAGCCAACAGGAGTGCCCAGGCCGCTATCTGCTGGATGACACGAGCCATGCTTAAATGAAGTGGCATTCAGGTGCTTGCATAATGCTGTAAGGGAGCATCCATCTAATCTCAATCAGACTCAAGGCATTTTCCTGGAATCGCGCTGGTCACTCCGAGGAACGACAGCTTTGGCTGACTGAGGTTAATGAGCGCTAGTGAAGCGTGGAGCCCCTCCGCATCGCCGCCATCTTGAGGTCAGGCATGCCGATGTGTTAACTAACAGCTCGCCGAAGTAACAGAAGGTGCTGAGAATACTGTGTCATCAAGGCGCCAACAGCGCTAGTAAGCAGCCATGAACGACAGACAATCGTGTACCTGCTGTGGGACATCGGATCAGCCGAACAGGGACATCTCGTTCGGACCTTCAGATAGGCGCCATTTTGTTTTCCATCGCAGCGCGTCGCGAAGCAAAACCCTCCGAAAAGTCGACTATTCAGGCTCCGCCATCGGGTTTAGAGGGCTCCTCAAACGCCAGACTCCTTACAAAGCGATGCCCGCACTACCAGATGCGCGAACAGTCGGTCGTAGGGCACGGGAAGGGCAGCGCTTCCCCCGGTCCGACGGAGTGACTAAATCAGGCGGTCATCTCCACTGCCGTCCAAGCCACGCCCCCAATGATTTTTTATTATAAGAATTAGCAGCACTTATGTTGGATTTGCTGAGCCCGGACTGTTTCACTGTCCTCCCGGGCCTCGCGTTTCACAAATCTGGCATTGGATATGGAAATTCTGCAAAAATATATATTTTTTAAAGTACTACTTGAAGCAGTGGTTTTCAAACTTTTTAATTCTGCTTCCCCCCCCAGTTTTAACAAAAAAAATCTTCGGGGCCCCCCTCAGAGATTTTCACAAATATTCCTTTCATTGTCAATGTTTTAATATGTCTAGACTTAATTAAACATCGCACATAGCACTTAAACTTTTTTGCAATACATGATTGCGAAACATACTATTTTGGTCAGCCAGGCCTAACATGTACAAGTATCCATAGTGTGATTATCGGACATGGGGGTAGGGGTTTTTAAGAATATTTGGAGTCCCTTCCATTTTGACACATACTCCCATATAAATGGAAAAGCATATTAGTGATGGCTCATTACAGAGAGGCTTACTGCCGCTCGTTTTTCCCCACTTAAAACAAAGCACTGTTATCAGCATAGTGCTTCTTTTGCCTAGAGTCTGGTGCTCCCCCGGGATAACTAAAGGACCCCTAGGGAGGCCTGCCCCCCGTGTTTAAAGACCTCTGACTTAGAGCTTTAATGTGGGACTTCGCCAATGGCCACACACTCAGTGGGAACATTTGTACAGGCATGCAAACCATAACCCTCACAGCTAGTGTATTGCTTATGACTTCACAATATTTATATCAGTAAATAGCAACAACTGAAAGTGAAATGAAATTAAACACCTTTTTAATAGGATCTATTCCATGGAAGGCATGGGCACCAGTACAATTAGGATTTCTAATTTATTTACTATGCTGTAAAAATGGGCCATCAGGTGTTGTCTGGGTGAATGAATAGAGTAGGTACCACAAACTACCCTAAACCCTTCATATATTCTCGAGGTTTTAGATCAGCTCCAGAAATGGCTGGTATATTGAACCTGTTTGTCGTGTTAGCGCCTGTCTGAATCGGTTCAGTCAACTTAGCTGCTGTAGTTTGATACGTAGATGTTTGGGTAAAATCCTCTAAACCCTGTATGTAGCCTTTTAGGATCTGGTTGTTCATAAACACAGATCGAGCGGTAGTCCACATTGAAGACTTTCATTAGACCTTCAAAAGACCATATAGTCCTCATCACCAACTATTTAGGCATGAAACATCAAGTCCACCATCAGCTCTGTGCTACTCCTGTCCCTAACGGTCAACCCATCAACACCCCTGTCCCCTAACAAGAGCCTTGACAGCTGTCCAGTTACTAACTTGCTGGGCCACATGTGGCCCAGCAAGGCCTTGCTTTTACCACATTGACCGCTACTGGCTCATGACACCCCTACTTAACTGCGAGCCTCCTCCGGCATCAGTGTGGCATGTGTACGGTATCTTCCCCATCCTCTCCTGCCTCCCCAAGCCCTTGATGATGTCCTATATATGCTTCTTTCCCCATCCAGACAGAGCTTCATTTATTTATTTATTTAAATGTTTTCTAAAGTGTGATCAAGACCCCGAATGGTGCCAGAGCACTGCAAACTGGATTGTGGATAGAGGAGTAAAATGCCCACATTGCAATTACTGGCTCCTCTTTAGCTCACCATCATTTAGCATATTTGTGTAATATCCTACTCGAGGACCTATGTCTGGTTCTTGAAGTGCATATGCAGCATCTTTCCGGACTCCGTTCTGTTAAGAGTCTTTTGGCCCTAAATACAAATTATTTGAGAACTTGCTCCTAAAAGGTGCCTGTGGGTGGCTTAGCAATCGCTTTGTCAATCTGCATAGATGTCTGCACCATTTCCCTTTGACCTCTTAGTATAGGCACGTCACATGATGACCATTTCGAGCTACTCCATCCTCCTGGAAGATCTGAATGTATGGACTTACAACCCACCCAACTGTTATGGGGAAAACACTGATTGAGGAAATGGCAATCACAATTTCTCTCAATTGACCAGCCACTCGCTACTATCAGCAAACCTCATAATCCCAGTAGATTTTATATCTAAATGGAATTGTTCCTCAGCAAATAAAAATGTGTATAGGCGAAGGGGAAACGTGTCCTGGTGTTTAGAGCCCTAACATTTTGGCTTTTCGTAAACAATGAATTCCGAACTATACAAAATGTTAACAACCAAGAAAATCTTTGAGTGAGGCATATCACAAAATTAGCAATCTTTAGATGCTCTATATGATAGCTGTATTGCACAAGATCATTTTATTTGCTTTTGTTATTTTTTGCAGGTTATCACAGACTTTGATATGACATTAAGCAGATTCTCTCATGGTGGGAAAAGATGTCCCACATGCCATAGTAAGTATATCTCTGCATTACTATCTATCTCTGCATCTTTATCTATAACACACCTACATTTCTTCAATAAGTCTTTGTAACTGTTATAGAGAACATAACACAAAAACACACCTACATTTTTGATTATCTATTTAATTTGTGTAATCTGTAGTTATCTGTGGCTGGTAAAATATGTCTGTGAGGACCACACTTCCTAAACTGATCTGGGCAGTGTTCAGTTGGCTGTTGTAGATAACTCCTTTCCTGTATATTTCCTTCCTTAGCCTTGCGTTTTAACTTGACCATCCCTTCCTACCAACACTATTTTTATCCCCCATCCATTGCTGTTCTCAACAGGCAGTACAACTGACTGGCAAACAGTGTTGTGTAGTGGGACACGGTTCCAAAGGAACACTACCATCTTACTGGCCGCTATAGGCACTTTGGAGACAGCCAATTAAATTTTAGTCAAGGTGTTATGTTTTTCTTAGTGGTTCTTGA
This sequence comes from Triturus cristatus, assembly GCF_964204655.1. Lineage (NCBI taxonomy): Eukaryota > Metazoa > Chordata > Amphibia > Caudata > Salamandridae > Triturus > Triturus cristatus. Next base: position 499,458,587 of record NC_140588.1, read on the forward strand.
ATGTGGTGGTATTCAGCTAAAATATGAGGATCTGAGAGAAAGAAGATGGGTTATTTGTTTTGTCTGACCCTAGACCCTCAGTATTTTAGTTTGACAGGACTACTGTGCGAAGCCCTTCACCTGGACCATGGGACAAAAGGGGCTACAGGAGAGATTCATGAAGAGATTGTTGTTTTTTTATTTTTTATTTAGTATCTTTATTAGAGTTTCAAAGATAGAAACATGAGGCCAAAACAAGAGAAAAAGAAACCGCATATGTTATTGTTAACAATCACTTATCTCATTATCAGTGGGCACTTCATGCGAGTACAGAGTTGCCAGAGTGCCATTTCAATGTGTGTTGCGTAACGTTCACCGACTCTGTCACCATGATGATGCGCAGAGCAATATTCGGAGTTCCAGTATGGGCACCTACTAGCAATACTACATTCTGAAACATTACAGCGCCCTTTACCATCTCTGAGACATGCAAAGTAATGAGAAGACAGAAACCCAAACTAAAGCTTATAGCTTAAAGGAAAGTCTTGCTCAGTGATAGTTGCCCAGTGAACCATATACACGTGCTAGCGTGGGTAATGTCCCTAGATGTTCAAGACTCTGGTGTCATGCAGATCCACCCCATATGCGCTCTAATGCATTCCTGTGCAGGGCAGCAGCGCCTTCATCCCAACTACTATGCCCCCTCCCGATCATCTTCCCCAGTGCCAGTAGCATGGGGGTGTGAAAGTAGCCCAATCAAGCGAGATGGTTCATAGGTCTCATAGTCCCTGAAGCTATTGAGCACCTCCACCCACTGGACCGCAATGGCTTATTTATGCAGCTCTCCACATTCCTCTGCACGCAGCATTGCGGCCTCCGCCCAGGTCTCCACCTCTATTTGCCGCCAGCTATGCAGGAGGGCGTGTGGGGTTTTCCACTGTTGGGTAATATCACTGCGAGCTACCCCAATGCTAAGTCCAGGAATCTCCTGCCAACTCTTTTTTCAGGTTTCCGGGCATACAGTCTAAACTGGCATATTTCCACTGTATTCAATTGGTGTCTTCCCAGCGTGCATTCCAAGTCTGATGCAACTCTGAGCCAAAAACGGTTTGAGAGCATGTGGAGAAAGCCCGTTTCAGCATGGCGCATGTGGGGCAATGGGTAGCATGATATTGAGTCTGTGGGGTGTGAGATATGTGCTATGTAGATAGTTAAATTGTGTAAACTTAAATCTAGTATTGCGAGTGAAAGTATATGCATTCTAGAGTCTGGTCCCACTCCTTCCCAACTCAAGGTCTAGTCAACAGGTTGTCTACCCACATGTCCAATATCGTTTTGTAAAATCAAGACATCAAGTATCTGCCTTCATCGAAGGTTTGTAACCGTGTGAATTGGAGGTTCAGGTTCTAGAGCACCTAAACATTGCCTTACAGCTCCGGTTAATGCTCCAAAAGTAAAAAATTGAGCCCCGGGCAGATTGTCGTCTGTCATTAGTCATGCAAAATGACCCCTCCGAGTAACAGTCCCCTAGTGTTTCCATTCCCGCCTCGAACTAGGGCCGTAGCCGGCATGCTGTGGAGTACCCACCTCCAGCGGTCAGTAGGCCTGTCAAGGTGGTTGCAGGGGCATACAAAGTGGTAGTTCCCAATTGGCGGCACATCCCTTCCAAGCGTCTAAGGGCAATCTGGAAGAGCTTCGGTTTATGCAGTGACATGAGCCTGCCCTTCCTGTGTTGGTCACCATATTCACCCACCTCAGCCAAATGATGGCCCGTCAGACAGCAAGCAACCCAGTGTAACTCTGCCGCCAGGTAATAGAGCTCGTAGTCTGGGTCGCCCAGGCCACCCCTGGTCAGCTTACCCGTGCCACCCTGTTTCACTACCCATCCCATATCAGTTTCCGGGTCAGAGTGTTCAAGTAGCAAAACCGTGCTCCAGGACTGGGAGGTACACAAAATAATAAATTGCCCTAGGGAGGATACCTATTTTGGTCAGTGCTATGCGGGCCATAACCGGCATCTGTAGTATGCACCAAAAGTCCACACTGCCCGTAAGACCCCACAGTACTTGCCCGAGGTTGCCCTCTCTGATGTCCACATCTGTGTGGTACACTCTGATCCCCAAGAACTTTAAGGACATGTGTGATAGAGATTCTGTACCGGATCTGGAGGTCTCGTACAGTTGGCAAGGGAAGGCACAGGATTTTTTCCAATATGTGTGGAGGCCAGACACTCATCTGATCTCACCCAGCAGTTGGATGCTCTATGGGATGCCTATTTAGCCATTCCGCACAAAGACTAACGTCATCCGCATTCAGTGAACAGGTGTGAACACCATCCTGCAGTGGGATCCCTTCGCCTCAGCCCTCTGAGAGCAGCAGGAAAGTGAGTGGTTCAACCTCTAGAGCGAAAGGCATTGGCGAAAGGAGTCAACCCTCCTGTGTCACTCGGCCAATCTTGATAAGGGCAGAGATGAACTCGTCCGTACGTATGCGTGCGCTTGCATTTGCATACAGCAGCCCATTTGTTCCAGCCCTCCCAACGACTTCCGAGCCATGACCACATGCAGATAATAACCCTGGAGAGTATCAAAGGCCTTTCATATTTCCACATAGAGGACCAGTGCCTCAGGGAATCGGCTTTTATCCGGTTAATCTTTTTCACTTCTTTTTATTTATATGTTTATTTATTGTATTTTATACAGCAAAAACAAAAAAAGGACAAAATATAGCTAAAGCAATCACTCCCGCCCCTGAAAGAGCATACCACGTGTCAGGCTGTAAGCTACATATAAAATCCAGAAGGTATCATACACAAAAGTAACATTGAAATAGCAATGGTCTACAATGTTTAGTTAAGGATCAGATTCATCATCATTCAGTTCCATCCTTGGCCCCGTATGGCCTGTTGCAAGTGTGTTTCCACCACATCCCTGGTAACACCACCTTGCCCATATGTATCAGTTTGCGGCATAGCCCACATTCTGCTCTTACCCTTCGTCTATATTCCCCCATCCACTGCCTGCAGGTTGGTAGTCTGGATGTAATTTATTGTCTGGCTATACATTTCTTGGCCACCACCAACCCCAATTCGACCACCTTTTCCCCACGCTTAGTATGCTTTTTTCATGGTACTAAACCCAAAAGACTCAAATGTACTGAAGCCTGCACAGGCAAATCAGTCAAATCTTTCAAAACTGTGACCACCTCCTTCTAAAAAGCTTGTATCCTCTGGCATTCCCACCACATATGTATAAATGACCCTGCAACATTCCTTCATTTAGGGCAAGTCTCATTCTTAGAAGGGTCGATTCGGTGCATCCAATTCGGCGTGATACAATCACAATGTATGAATTTATAGTGAATCAATTTGGTTCTCGCATTACTTTACACCTTTCTACAGTTACCTAGAGCTTGGGACCATTCACAATCCTGCGGTGACCCTCCAACATCCACTTCCCGTTGGCGCCTCAAGGAATCTATACGCTGCATTTCTTTTGGTAAAAGTATAGCATATAATCTAGTGATGATTTTTCTTCCCCCTCCCATATCTGACAATAATTGATTAAGTAAGTGTGCATTGGGTTCCTGAGTGAAATCTGACCAGGCCTTGTGTATGGTTGCAGCCAATTCCGCATATGTCAGAAAACACATCCTCCCGGATTCCCATGTAACACAAAAGTCAGCATAACTCGTTAAACGGCCATCCTCGTATAGATCCCCATGGTATGTGGTGATGCGCCTCTGTCCCCATATTTTTGATACATTGGTGTCCCAGGACTGAGGCTCATGCGTCACAGTACCAGATGATATGAGTATATATACCCATCATTCTCTTGTTTAGTAGTCTGTTCCCAAATGGTTAATAACGTCCGAACCTGCAGTGGGAAGAACCCTCTCTTCTTTCTATGAATCAGTGGTAAAGCTAGTAATTCACGTGATTGGACTAATCTCTCTATCATACCTGTCACTGGGTCATCTAGCTGCTCCATAAACCACGTAGTCACATACTGTAAATGGCAAGCCTGATAATAACTGTAGAGATTCGGAGCCTTTAACCCTCCATTGTCCCATAATAGCTGCAGAACTTTCAGTCTAACACGAGCTCTCCCAGTGCCCCAATATAACAATTGGAGTAAAGCATCTAAATGTCTAAAACAGACATCTGGTATTCGCATCGGCATGTGCTGCAGTCCATATGAAACTCAGGGTAAGATCATCATTTGGCTGATTGCAATGCTCCCATGAGTGACAAAGGGAATTTCAGCCACCTATGTACGCTCCGCACCATCCAGAAAGGCTCCCACATACACATCATACATTTCAGTCTCCCTAGAGCTCATAAATACTCTTAAATATTTAATGGGGGTGATCTGTAACCGTATTCCAGGAAATTACTCCTCCCTCATGTCAAGGGTTTGTAGCGGGTATAAAACAGACTTATTCACATTTAACGTGAACCCCGAATGCATCCCCACTTCCATAATCGTATTCCGCACCTCAGGCCAGGAGCGCCTCGGGTCTCTCAAGGTTAATAACAGGTCATCAGCATAGAGGGAGATAACCTCATGTTTATTTCCAACCATTATACCATGTCCCTCATATCTAGTTTGTATCAGTCTCGCCGGAGGCTCTATTACCAAAGCAAAAAAAGTGGTGACAGGGGATAGCCCCGTCGTATCCCCCTTTCAACTGGCCAACTGTCTGAGAGCCTAGTGCCGACTTAAACTCTAGCTATACTTTCAGTGTCCAGCAGCCATACCCACTGTAAATAGGAATTACCCAGATTGTATTACTCCAACACTCGAGTCATAAACAGCTCCTTCCTGCTCCGTTTGTTAACTTATCAGGAAAGCCTTCCGAATATTAGTGGCAGTAGTGCGACCACCAGCAAATCCCGCCTAATCCGGATGAATCCATTCCCCTACCACCTGAGCCAAGCGATGAGCTAGGATCTTCCCCATAATTTTTACGTCTACATTTAACATTGACAAGGGAGCGGTATGATTCACAGTCAGCTGCATCCCTCCCCTGTTTGGGCAGAATCACTATATATGCTTCCCTCAGTGTAGCAGATAACACCCCTTGTTCAAAAGCCTCCCGCTACGTTTCCAACATTGGCGCACACAGCAAGTCAATTTATTCCTTATAAAATTCTACAGTTAAGTCATTGTTCCCCGGCACCTTCCATGTATTCACATTTTTAATAGCCCATGTAACATCTGACTCTTCAATCGGGGCATTTAAAATCTCCCACATAATATCACCTTCTGCTGCCAATTGCGCCTCCTCTATTATAAGAGTCATACTCAACTCATAGTGTTCGTTCTGCCTTTTATATAGAGTAGAGTAAAACTCTGCAAAATGGCACAAGATGTCTTCCGCTGTAACAAGCAACTCACCTTTTGCTTCTCTGATATTAACAACTGCATACCCTCCCCTATTTCTCTATTAACTAACCACGCCAGTAACCGACCTGGCTTGTCTCCCTGTTTGTGCTGAATCTCTGTATATGTTTTATAATCATGATAACTTAGGGCATCTCATGCCTCATCCAGCTCAACTTGCAATCTAGGACGATCTTACCATGTCTCTTCCATGTGTCGGGCCTGTCTTATCTCTTATGCGATTCTCCACTACGGTAACCTCGTATTGCAGTGTGCAACATACCTCATAAGATGTTGCCATGCACCTACCCCTAATAGTTACCTTGAAGGCCTCCCCTATAGTCCCAGCCGAGGGAACAGTCCCTCTATTGACAACAAATATTCCATCATCACTTCTCTTATAATCTCCCTATAGGCCTGATTCTGCTGGGCACGGGCTAGAACGTGCCATTGCGGCTGCGGTCCACATGTGCCTGGTTTTTCAACGTGCCCACCAGAGGAGCATGATCAGATAATGTACGATCGAGATAACATACCTCTCCGAAATATGCTGCCTGTCCTGGATGCACCAGCATATAATCAATCCTGGAAAAGTGCCATGCGGTGGTGAATAAAAAGAATAACCCCTAGTCTTACTATGCACTGCCCACCACATCTCAATCAGGTTCAACATATCCATACTCTTCAATAATGCCTTATACGCTCTACCCATTGGGCCTGCCACTTGCTGTGAGCTGTCAAGTTCCCTGTCCAGGATGCAATTCTAGTCTCCCATCCATATAATTTTGTAGTGGGGATAGAGTGTCGTCAACTGCGTCAGCTCATCAAAAAAATTTGATGTTCCTATATTTGGTGCTTAGGAAGTGAAAATCACCGAGTGTACCACTAATTTTCCCTACCACACCTACATAGGGACCATCCACGCTTTAAGTTCAAATCCACTTGCAGCTATACTCTACTATCCACCCACAGCATCACACCTCTGGCAGACAACGTGAAACTTGCATACCAAAATCTACCCGCCCACTTGGTTGTAAGTTTCTCATGCTCCCGGGTTAGCAAATGCGTTTCCTGCAGCATAATTATTTGGTCTCGTTGCCTATGCGCATATGACCAAATTCTCTGGCGCTTAACTGAGTTTTGGATACCTTTAATATTCCATGCCAAAAATGTTACCCCCGTGTTCACATACCTAATATGACCATATGTAGAAATACCAATGTTCCTGTCTTTAATTTAGTCACTGACTGCAGTTGCTCCTTTGCTATATGAACATCAACACCACACCTACCCCAACCTGGCATCCACAAACAACACAATAAGTGTCTCCCCCCCCAACCAACACAAACATACATCCCTGTTACAACATGACAATCCCCAGGGCCCCTGGAGAGGGCCCCCCCCCCCAGGTACATCAACATCATAAGTAGCACACATACCAAGAATAACCTGCATATCTCCAGCATCCATGCCCTTACCGACTTACTCACTGTTTTCATTCATCTGCAGCACACCCCCCTAAGTTCCTAAAATAAAGAAGTCGGCACACCATCCGCTCTATGAATAATAATGCATCAGGAACAGCATTTAGAACTGTGCTGTTGATCAATAACTTTCAAGACAATGCATAGCATCCTCAGCTCGATCAAAATGTTTTTGCTGTCCATGCAAATCAATTCGCAGTCGTGCAGGAAGAAATAATGCATAATTCCACCCCCTCTCCCTGAGATTCCGCTTGACTTCTACAAATGATTTACGCTTAGACTGAGTAGCTATACCACAGTTTGGGTAGAAAGAAATCTTATAACCATTATATTCCATGTCTTCTTGCGCTCGGGCCGCTGCCAGCACCCCCACTTTATCTCTGTAACGTAACAACTGTACAGTCAGCATGCGTGGGGGCGCACCAGGCTTAGGCCTTCCACCAGGGGTTCGAGGTACTCTGTCCACATGCAGGCCCTCCTCCACATTCAGTCCCGGCAATACTTTGGGGAGCCAGGTCTCCAGAAAAAGTTCTACAGGCACTGTCTCTGTACCCTCTGGTAATCCTAAAATATGCACATTATTGTGTCTCAATCGGTCTTCCAAATCTGCCAGCTTTGTTTCGTGTTGTCGCAAACACCTTTCCTGATCTTCTGACTGGCTAGTATGAGTTCCCAGTAGTTCCTCCACGTTATCTGCTCTATTGCCCAAATCAGCAACCCGGTTCCATATTTTGTCCCTACCCTGTCGTAAGAGCATCACAGCAGTCTCCACACCATCATTTCTTTCACTTATAGCTTTATTACGCTCCATTATCACGGTCTTAGAATCCATATTGGACGGGGGTACGGGTGCACCCTCCTCAGAGGGCGCACTCGTCGCCCCCGCCTAGCCATTCTAGCAAGGCTGTCATTGATTGTATTGCAGGACTTTGAGGCCCCCCCCGGGCTTTGCCGGCATGCAAGTAGGAGCAGGCCCCTCCTGGCGGCCACCCAGACTACTGCCGATTATAAAGCCTGGTTCCCTTACGTCTCCCACACTGGTCTGTGGAGTAGGTTTCTCAGTATCTGACGCCCTTCAGCTTCAACTATTGAGGTACACTTCGCTCCGGCATTATGATCTCACCATCAGCCACTTCACATATAAGGGCAGAGTCCCCCAGCACCAATCACAACCTTCCTCGTCCTATGTCGATGTCTGCCACCCTGCGTCGGTCCCTGTAATGAGGGCCAACTCCCTCCTCACTGTCTTCCTTACTGTCAACCCCTCATTCCCCAGCAACCAAGTACTTCCCCCACCTCACAGTATTGGGGCAAATTACAGTGGGAGGTGAGCACCGCTCACCTGCTTCTCCACTCCGCCGTCTTCTCTGTTGGCTCCGGCTGAGCCCCCCATGTAAAAAAAGAGACAAAGGCTCTAGCGTGGTGGATATATGTAATGTAAGGATGAGCTCACTTTCTTTTTGTCAAACTTATTTTATTGTCATTTTCAATTTCGTACACATCATACATAGTAATACATTCAATCATTGTCTTCGCTTACAGCCATTGTGAAGCTATTACATAGTACAGATCAAACATGAAAGCTGAAGTGGCGCCCCTTTGAATTCTAAGACATGTACTACCATGAATTATCTGATTTGTTTCCATCTATTACCCATAAAAGAAACCCTCCCCACCCCCCTAGTGTCTCTCATATATTCTGAAGCTAAGTCCTCCCTGAACAATTGTCATGGTATCGTCCCCTAGTGTATACCAAAGGAGAGGTGGGTCAGAGAGAGATCCACAGTTAGGATACAAAAGAAGATAAAGAAGGGAAAGAAAAAGAAAAATCTGAACTTAAAGTTGTAAGGCCTAGTTGAGGACCTGGGTGACTTCGGGTTGTAATTATAGCAGTGGAATGGGCTCTAGCAGAAATGGTGGTGTCACTCAGAATTGGAAAAGATGCAGCGCCCTGACTCTTGAGGGGCAGGTGGTTAACAGGAGCCCTTTAGATAAATAGCTGACCAGCGGGCCCGAGGCGGCGTATTCAACATTTTTATATTCATCCCTGAAAATATCGCTAATGCGTTCCATAGTGAGTGCTTTCCATAAACATGCGTGCCATTGTGTCAGGGCTGGTGCATCTTTCTTTTTCCAGGCGGCGGCTATGTTCTTCTTGGCTTCCCCCAAGCAGAGCCACATTATGGCTTGATCGGTCGTCGTTTGATATTTCAGGCAGGGGTCTCGGAGGCCTAGGAGTGCAAAATCTGGGGTTTCTGGTATCGGATATCCCAGAATCTCTTTAATTAGAGCTAGGATTTCCGTCCATACAGGCCGGATTGTCGGGCAATGCCACCATATGTGGCGAAAGTCCCCCAGTAGGCCACAACCCCCCTAAACAGAGGTCTGATGTGTTCGGGAATATCTGTTTTAGTTTAGTGGGGTATAGGTACCAGTCATAGAGTATCTTGTAGTGTGCCTCTTGTTACTCTAGAGTAGGCCCTTCCATTGTGTCTCTGTAAAATTATGGCCTAGTGTGCGCTCCTAGAATCCAGGGTGTCGTGGGCGCCTGGACGGTATTGTGTTTAATAGCAACGAGTAGAGGAAAGAAATAGCCCCTTTTGCTGTCTCTGCCCCCTTTACATAGCGTTCTAGCACAGTGAGTTCCCTCGTGGCTCCTTCTCTGATGGCAGTTTGTAGGACCCAGTTTGGCAATTGAATGTAGTGGAAGTATTGTGTGTGCGGGAGGTTAAACTCTCTTGGGCAATTTTCGATGGTCATTATATCCCAGTTATGAAAGATGTCAGCTAAAGTAAGGCATCCCCCTCTTTCCATGCGTAGAAGGGCCCTGACTGTAGCGCCGGAGGGAATGATAGATTGTGGTGTATGGGGGTGAATGGTGAGGGGAATATTGACCAGTCCGTCTGTGTCAGTACTGTGTCCCATATTTTCAAGGTTGTCCTAGTAGGTGTGCTTAAGTAGGCATTGGCGGGACGGTCCACCTTCGGTTTCCAGAGAACATCTCAAATCACCCTCACCGTAATTGCCCGATCCATGTGCAGCCAGTGTTTATCTGACTCCCGTTGGGACCACTCCACCATGACCCAGAGTTGCGTCGCTCTGTAATAGAGTATTAGGTCTGGCAACGCCATCCCTCCCTTGTCTGATGGCTTCTGTAATAGGTGGAATGGGAGCCTTGGTCTTTTATTTTGTCATATAAATTTCTTAAGGAGAGTGTGTACTCCCTGTAGGTAATCTCTCTCTAGGTCAATGGGCAGACTCTGGAATAAGTGCAAAATGTTCGGGAGACTTTGATGGCATGTGTTCTGCCAATCCATGATAAATATAATGGCGCCCATCGCTTAAGGTCTACTTGTAGCTGCCGTAAGAGTGGGGGGTAATTAGCTGCAAAGAGTGCCGAAATTTTAGGAGTACGTTTTATGCCGAGAAAAGTTAATTCCTTCTTGGGCCATTGGAATGGGGTTATGGCCATTAGTGCACTGATCCCTGCTTCCGTTATGGTCAGGTTGAGGAAGAAGGATTTGGGGAGGTTAATGTGTAGTCCAGCCACCTCCTCGAAGCTTTTCAGCCCCGACTGGAATGTTGTGAGAGAGTGATGCGGTTCTGTGTTAGTAAGATATCGTCTGCAAACAAGGAAATCTTGTGCTCATCTGGGCCGAAATCAATTCCCCTGATCATCAGATTCTCTATGATTTTTACCGCTAGGGGTTCGATGCGGAGGGCGAAGAGGAGCAGGGACAGCAGGCATCCCTGCCTCGCCCCCCTCAGCAGAAAAGGGTCCAAACTTGTCCAGTTGACAAGGATTCTGACGCTTGGGGCCGCAAGGTTGGCCTTCATCATGTTTATGAAGGCCTCACAGGAGCCAAACCTCTGAAGAGCTTGAAAGAGAAACTGGCAGTCTACTCTGTCAAACTCCTTATCGGCGTCTAGGCCTTTCAGGATTGCTGGGACTTGCTCTTTAGTAGTCTTTTCTATGAGATGTATTACTCTGTGGACATTGTCATGCGTCTGTCTACTCTTAATGAAGCCGGACTGATCCGGGTGGATCAGTCCCGCATTAGGTCCTGTAAGCGGGTGGCCAGGATTTTGGAGTATAGCTTAGCATCTAAGTTGAGAAGGGGTATGGGTCGATAAGAGCCGCATTGTGGTGGATCTTTCCCAGTTTTAGGGATCACTTTAATAAGTGCCTCGGCATGGATTGTGTCACCTGCTAGGTATTCGCAATGTGGTAAAACAGAGAGGTCAGTTGGGGGATCAGTTCTGTACTGAATGTTTTATAAAATTGCGCTGTCAGTCCATCTGGACCTGGTGATTTGTGCAATTTTAGTTCTGAAAGCGCCAGTCGCACTTCCTCCTCTGTTAAGGGCTCGCCTAGTTGTTCAGTCTGGGATGGGGTGACTTGTGGGAGTTCTACCGCTTTAAGGTAATCTGCTTGTGCTTGTAGGTTGGGTTGGTTGGCAGTGTATAGTGTATTGTAAAAGTCCCTAAATGGGCGCGCTTTCCCCGGATCATCCCGTGATGTGATCCCGGCCGGGCCTTGTATGTCCCCAATATATTCCTTCTCTCTCTTGATCCGTAGATATCGGGCTAGGTGGGATCCCACGTTGTTGCCTTGTGCGTACAAGGTCTGTTTAAGCCTTAGCAGTGTCAGTTTGCTCTATTAGAGTAGATAGTCTGCAGTTTTCCTTTTAGGGCTGTCACCTTTCTCTGCAGTGTCAGTGCGGGGGTTAGCCTTGTGGGTGTGTTTTCAAACTTTCAGTTCTCCTTTTAAGTTCATCCTTTCCTCCGCTCTCTGTTTGTTGAGGGTGGCCATCAGTGTTATGCATGGGCCCCTCATCACTGCTTGAATGCGTCCCATGTGTTTGCCCATGACGTGTTTTCTGGGTCGTTTAATTGGAAGAATTCTCTGATGGTTGTTCTAAGTGCGTCTCGCAGTGTTTTATCCCGAACTAGTGCATTGGGAAAGAACCATCTTCTGAATGTCGGTACGGGGCGATACCACTTCAGGGAGATTGACACCGGTGCGTGATCAGATATGATGATGGAGTGAATAGTGGCATCCCTGACGTATTTATTTAAGGCTTGACTCATGAAGATGTAGTCGAGTCTGGAGTAAGTGCAGTGAATGTGGGAGAAGGTGGTGTAATCTTTGTCTTTGAGCGTCTCTCCATGTGTGCTGTAGGCCCATTTCCTGGATGGCTTGTTTCGGAAAGCTCCCTGTGGGTGATTTGTTTGGATGTGTGCTGTCGGACCCTGAGTGCCAGGTGAGGTTGAAGTCCCCCATCATCATTATGTCTCCCACTGCAAATCTCCACAGTATGGCAAATGTATTGTGTATAAACGTTGCCGGGTTAGTATTAGGTGCATATACTGTTGCTATTGTGCACTGTTTCCCTTGGATCCGGTCCGTACCATAATTACCCTCCCTTCCTTGTCAGTTTTGTAATCTTCAGGTTGGAATTTGAGGGAAGAGTGGAATAGGAGAGTCACTCAATTATGTTTTGTGGAGGAGGAGGATTTATATATTAGCGGCTACGCCTTGTGTTTTCATCTGTGGTCTTCCGCTCTTTTAAGGTGTGTCTCCTGGAGTGCATCTATATCATAGTGTTGGTCAATGAGGTATGTCCAGATCTGGCTTTTGGAGGGGGCATTCATACCCCTAACGTTCCATGAGATTGTGGTGAGTACCATTATGGTGAAGTGTACCCTTTTGTATCCCAGGTTTCCATTGTCCCCTCCCTCTCCGAGCCGGCCCTTAGTCTCCTGATGTCTCGGGCCTCCCTCGCCCAGATTTGTCCTCCCCATGTCCCTTGTCACCCAGGCCTCTGAAATTAAAACCCCCAAACAACATAAAAGAAGGAAAGTAAAGATCTAACAGTATAATACTTAACAATAGGGCAAAGTATCCCCAAACTAGTTCACCATTATGCTAAACGTTATGCATCGGGGGCAAATTGGACCAATGTCTGCAGTTGAAATATCTATACATGTTCACGTTGAGAAGATACAATCGTTTCGCCTTCTTCGATCTTGTTGACACTATTCTTAGGCGTGCGCCTGGGCATTCGACGCGTATAGTGGTCGGATTTGTTATGACTATGTTGCGGAGTGGTTGTATAAGCTGAGTTGCCTCAAGTCTTTATGATGTCTGTCTAGTGTCCGCGCTTCTGCCCAGTCTCTTCCTTGATCTCCGTTATGTGGCATACTTAATTCAAAATCCAAGCCGAAAGGATAAGTCCGTCTATTTTTAATGTTGTCATGTCTCAGTTTTTCTGTGATGGGTCTAAATTGGTGTTGGTGCATGAGAGTCGCTGGCGAGCTATCCTTGTACAGGTCACATTTGAATCCCTGGAACTCCACTGTGTCCTTTTTCCTGGCAGCTTGTAGGATGGCTTCTTTTGAACGAGTGTAGTTTGCCAAGACGTCGCAAGGTCGGGGCTTACCTCCCTGATTAGGTCTCCCCACTCTGTGCACTCTTTCCAGTTTAATTTTGATGGCTGGTGTTGCCATTTTCTCTGCGAAGAGACCGATTATGAAAGCCTTGAGATCTGGGCCCTCTGCCCCTTCTGCCAGGATGCAGATTCTTATGTTCTCTCTTCTTGACCTGTTCTCCAGGTCTTCATTTTTCAGGAGGACCGCCCGTAGGTGAGTTTGTAGATCCTTTGTGGTGGATGTTATTTGATCCATTTGCTGCTCGAGGTCTGTAGCCTTGGTCTCAACATCCATCACTCTGGCTCCGACCGTGTCTATATCCTGTTGAAGCGTGACTAGTTAGCTACTAAGGTCTGCCCTTAAGTTTTCTAGTGAATTTGTCATGTCCGCCTTAAGTTCCTTCCGTAGTTCCTGTTTGAACTCTTGGAGCGACGCCAGGAGATCCTCCTTCGTTAGTGCCATTTCTGTCCCCCCTCCTGTGGTTGGTTGTGAATCTTTGGTGCTTGTGGGGGTGAAGTACGTGGAGACTCTATTGTTCTGCTGTTTTTTGGGCGGCATAAGGGCGCGCCCTGTTGCAACTACGTTACTTTGGTCGCAGTCAGGTTCCACCAGGGAGTTGGCGTTTGTGTGATCTCCTTGCCATTTCTGTGTCCCCTGGTGGGTCCTTCTGGGTCGCTTGTGGTGTAAATGGTTGCCTTAGGGCCTTGTGGTGAGGGCCTCGAGTCGTAGCCTGAGCATGGACAGCTCAATGGCTTCATTTTGTTCCCCGGCTTGTCGTGGTGGTGGATTCAGGCCCATTCTTCAACTGCTTTGTGGTTCCTCTCCCTCGTTGTCTTTGCTCACGTACCTGTGTGCCTCAGATCGCTATTCTTGTTGAGCTTTACGCTCTCCTGACGTAAAATCGCACATGAATGTATTTGCTGTGTGAGGGCCTTCCTGCTCTCTTTGTCATTTATGCTGCGCTGTTGTCCATTGCGATCTGACTGTCTGTCCGTATTCAGGCTTCTTTCTTCTTACCTTGCCTCTCGCACGGGTGCCAGATTAGGGTCAGGCATGAGGAGGCTATTGATTAGGAGACGGTTATTGCTTTACTGGAGTTCTCTGGTGCTGATTCGTGCCGACTTCAGAGTCCCTGGCTGCTTGATAGCCCCCACGTTGTTCGAACGAGGTTATTGGCCTTCCCACTGCTCTCCTTTTGTTGGGTCTTGCTGCTTCGCAATTTTAGGGTCAGGCATTAGGGGGCTATTGATGGGGAGCCGGTTATTACTTTACCAGAATTCTCTGGTGCTGATTAGTAGCGGCTTCAGGGTCTCTGCCTGCTTTATAGCCCCCACGTGGCTCGAGCGCTGTTAGTGGGCCCCCGTTACTCTCTTTTCATGGGTTCTTGCGGCCTTGCCATGAGCTTCCCACTCACTGCATCTCCAGGGCCGGTCCATGTTATTCCATGTAGCTCTGCATCGGGGGTGAGCAGCGCCACACGACTTCTCCACTGAGGCAGGGAATGCCTGACTTTGTTGCACGGGATCTCCTCTGCCACAGACGCAGGCCGTCTCCTCCGCGGGGCCTGCCTCTCGCCCGGACGTCGTTAATTGGCTGCCATCCGGTCGCCGCTTCTCCGGTTTGCCGCACCAGACTTGTCCTGGCCACTTGCCCTCTGCTCCCGGGTAAGGCTCACCTGTTTACGTGGATTGAAACAATCATTTTCATCTGTATTTCAGATTTCGGCCGTGGAGCCGTCGTGGATCATGTCTACACGGCCATCTTGGCTGGCCACGCCCCCATGAACTCACTTTTTATTTGTGGCTTCTGGCGGAGTAGCTCGTCTACTATTATTATTGTTTTTTCTTCAAGAACAAAGGAAAGAAGAATTTTAACTCGGTGCTAAAAGGGATTACTGGGCCGAATCTAGAAATGTACAAAGTTTAGACTGACATTCTTCTTCAGAGTTTTTTTAATCAAATAGTCATAAATAATAGTTCACAGTCAATAAATTGTTGTAACTCACAATCAGTTTTCAAGTGTACTCATACTAATAGCAAAACACGTAATATAATAGGTGAAGTAGGTACGCACAAATGATGGGTATATAGCCTTTCGTAATATAATAGGTGAAGTAGGTACGCACAAATGATGGGTACATAGCCTTTCTAGGGGCACCACTGGAAAACAGTCTACAGGTACCAGTATCACATTCATATTAGACCATCTCGTGCATTTCATAGATTAATTAGCTGCAAACATTAATTTTGTGGTCTAACCAAAATGGGTGTATATCTTTTTTTCTGTGTGCTGAATAGTGCTGGTCCTAGATGGTATGCTCTCCACTCCATCGACTTCTCTGTCGGCTCCAGCCGGGCCCCCACGTAGCCAGCCTAACCCGGTAGCTCGCGTCCCCTACGGATCCTGCAGAACATACAATGCAGAATTAGTTTGCCCTGGCCGAAGCACTCCACATTGTCCCAGCACCACCAGGTGGCCACGACTGCCCTCACTTGCGAAGCCGCATCCTCGATCTCGACTGCTCCTCCCCTCCCCCAAATGTTGTCAACAGGCCTCACTCACACACTGGTTAAGAACCCTGAAAAAACGATCTTCTGTTCCCGCTATGAGCGTCATGGGTGGGAGATGACTACATCTGTCCCACAGACAGTGACAGACCGCTTTCAAGACCGAGGGGGGGTCCCAATAACAGTGAGCCACCGGAACTCTGAGCAGATACGACCGCTCAGTCGGCCATCTTGACTTTGCCCCCGTATCCGCTTAATCTAAGATGCACTACAGGCACTGGATGTTGTGCGATGTGCATCGTTGTGAAATTAAGCCATTTTGGTCCTCATGCACCAATTCAGGGGGTACGGTTGCAGTCTATTCACTAGTACGTTGCTTAAGATTTTGTAATCAAGGCACAGCATAGAAAGTGGCTGGTACATTGTTAAATCAGTAGTGTCACCTTGCAACTTGAGGATAGATACAGTCGGGGCTTTTCTGGTTGTCTCTGTTGGCTGCCTGCAGTCTAAGGCCCTAGAATGCATCTCGTCACTTTTGGGACCAGTTGTGTGACAGAGGTCTGATAAAATTCAACAGGGAGGCCATCTGACCCGGGTGTCTTGCCCTGAGCCAGTGCTTTGTTCGCTGCTTTGATCTCAAGTTTTGTAGCCGGGACACCAAGGATTTTGCCTTCTCCTCAGGTAGTTGTGGCATGATCACCCTGTCCAAGAAGGCTTACAAGCGCCCACCCTCCGCAGAGTCAGTAGCTCTATATAACACCCTGTAGTACCTTGTAAATACTTTGTGAATGCCAGTTTGGGGGCAGATCAGTTCCCCTGTTGGCCCAGCTATCTTGGTAGTGGGTTTCCGCCTATCCTTAGCGCAGAACAACCATGCCAGCAGCTAGCCTGCACACCCCCTCCTCCACATGTGCAGTGATCTTGTATTCCTGCTTCCAAAAGGACTGGAGCATTCCCAATACCTCGGCCTGTTTCACTCGCTCCCTGAGCAAGGAAGGCGCTATCTCAGGGTGGCCCGGGACTGCCGTTTTTTGGTGCCAGATGGCACCCTCCAGTTGTGTTAGTTCTTTCCATAGAGAGCTTTCTCCCCTTACAAGCTGACTCAGGCAGTGTCTCTGCATCACAACTTTAAAGGAATCCCATTCTATATTTGCATGAGTGGTAGTCTGTGCTTTTGTGTCTAAGTACTGGGAGATTGTGTCCCCCAGGGGGTTTCTAAAGGTAGATTAATGTAAGTAGCCGCAGCTAGATCAGTACCCCTCTAGAGAAGGCAGAGTAGCTAGTCACATAAAGTTGCCCCTTCCAGTGCCTTTGCAATTTTGGTATTTCCGACCCAGTGAAATGTGCCTCTTTGAGGAGGGCCAGGTCTATCCCCTCAAACGTGCCCAGCCTTCTCAAGTTCCAAGTGAGGGAGGAGTAAAGTGTCATTTCTGCCATCTTGAGAGTGTTTTAGTGCCCTCTCCCTGCTTCCCCTGCCCTCCTTTCCCCAAGAAGTCCAAGCAATCATTTATTAAAACAGGGCAAGCATAAACAAAACTATCCAAAACTCCCACACCCCAGGTCACACTAGCAACGGCTCTCTGACCAAACCACAGACTAAACCCTAAACTTTAATACCATCCGCTTGTACAAAGATTTTTTCCTCGTGGTGAGATTTGGCTGCTGCGTCGAGCACCTTAGAAGTCGCTCCGTCTCCGACTTCCCTTTCCACAGGATTACAGTCCAGTTTACCGTGGTGGAGTCAGTCCGCCCCAGCATGGGTATCATGTAGCCCCAAGGCAAGTTGTGATGACCTGTTGACTCTAAACCACCTGTCAAAATGTTTGGTTGGGATCATCCCTACACCTGCCTAATGAAAGATGAAGGGATAAATGGTGCAGTTTCTTCAAGAGCGTCACAGTTCATCGAACAGTCTCTGGGTTATCTTGTGCCTGATTGCAATTTCCTCAGGCATGTTGTCAGAGGCTAGGCTTTCAGCCCAAGGACACCCCAAGTGAGGACGCTGCTTCCAGTGCCTCCACCCTCTCCCTTTCCGTCTGTCCCTTTGTTGGGCGCGCTCTGGCGCGGCTGTCTCGTCTACCTCGGCGGCAAGTTTTGTTCCGAATGGCCTGGGGACTCGTGGCCACCATTTATATGCCTCAAGCCAATCCCATGCTGCAGCACGGTCCTTAAAGAAAGTAGCGTGGTCATGCACTACAACCTTAAGGCGCACTGGGACTAGCCGCATGTGCTGGACACCAATCTCAGCAAGAAATGAGGCTGTCTGCTGTTGTACCTGCATCGTATAATCCGGGTAAATGGCCACCAAGGCATCATCTGCACAGAAGTGTCTGGATTCCCGGGCCTTTTGCACTATTAAGTTTCTATCTCAGAAGTGTAAGAAGCGAACAATTACTGACTATGGCGGCGTGCCCAGCGGCTGCAGTTTTGCCGGCACTCTGTGAGCCTTTCCAGCTCAAAAAATGGAAGAGCCCTTGGGAGGCAACCTCTCTAGTCAGCAAGGCCTCCAGAAACTTCACCATGTCCGCCTCCTCCACTTCTCCGGCAGACCAGTTATTCTGAAGTTATTTCGGTGGCTCCTGCCTTCTGCGTCCTCCAGCGGACGATCTAGGAGGCCACCAGCTGGTACAGCTCAGTATACTGTAGGCCCCGGACTGTGGGCTCCACTTTCTCCAGGGTAGCGGCATTATGTTGGAATTTATCCGCCTGTTTTTGATGGTCATCTAAGAGTATGTAGTCTAGCTTTTCAGGAGGGCCCGCAGGTCAGTCAGGGAGTTTCTGCCATTGTCATTCTGCATTCCCCAGGTGGGCCTGCGCCAGCGTGTCCCAGGGTGGTTTAGTGCGACCCATAGTACATTGGTATCCCACCTCTGAGTAAGTCGAGCCACTACAAGTCTCCAAATCTGTGGGCCCTCCTCAAGCGTATTGCATAGCCCCTCACTTCTTAAGGCCTCTGTAAATGTGAAGGAGCCATCTGCTTCTAGCTTCCGCTGGAGAGTCGATGTGAGGTCTCACCAATTCCCAACTGTGTGCCCCCAGGGAAGTCCCCTTTGCTGCAAAAAGTCTCCTGCCAGGCAGGGGGATGGTTTAGGTCCGATGGCCACCGTCCACATAGAGAATCGCTCAGATCCTTAATGCCCCTGGGACGCCCTCTCTTTGCAGGGTACAATCTCCAGAGCCCCCTGGTACTCCCTCCAGCCACTTTGTCTCCGCACCACAATAGAGACCCGACATGGAAGGCATATAGTCCCGAAGCTCTCCATGGGGGGAGGGGGGGAGGCACCAAGCCATCATGCTGGGAGCCGCTTCTTGGCCTGGAGCGGCCACCAGCAGCCCAGTATCACCTTCTCTGCTCTGCATCGGTGCTCTCAAGTACTCTGCCCCCCTGGTGTCAGGCTCGGGGAAGCTGCGCTGAAGTGGGGCAGTGTTGTGCTTCAGCTCCTAACCTAAGACGGGGCAGGCAGGCCGATCTCAGTGCTCCTGCCTGTTGGCCACCATATTAGAGGTCACGGCCTGACCAGGAACTTGTCCCTACTGTAGGCATTCATTGTCCCTCATTCCCTTCTGTGCCCCATCCAATGTCACCACCCACTTTGCCCATGCAGGATCCGTGGGGTAAACACTTGTGGTGCAGCTGTGAGGCGGTTCACTGTGCTTCCTGAGCTTGCAGCCATCTTGATGTGCGGCAAGCCATGGCCTGAAAAGATTTTGTTGTTTACACTAATGTTCACTCCACTCGAATTGAACAGTTACTCAATTAGTACTTATGACTTACCAACCGTGGCTTGAATGAGTTGTCAAGGCCTAGGCTACGAACAAGTTGCAGATGACACCATGATGATGCACATAAAATCATTGCTCAATCAGAGGTTCATCATTGCAAACAAATAATTTAATATTTTCATTAAGAAAGGACACAAATTGAAAATGGATTTTAAGTACGGTTTTATTTTTTTTATATTAGTATCAATAAAAATGGTCCCAGTGAAGTCTCCTTTAGTCATAAAAGTGACGTGCCTGCTTCACAATGCCAATACTGTTTGAGGATCTTTTTAATCCTTGTCTAAATATCCCTGTTTTATCTTCATACCTACCGCCTTCCCATTCACTGTTATTACCATGGTTTTGCATCTGATGCAGCAAAGAACTCAAAATTACCAGGAAATAGGAACCAAAAACATAATTAACCTCCCAGCTTCAATTCTGTCCACTTTCCACTGCTGCATTGACTTCATCTCGCCCACCGCTGGCTCTAGAACACCTCTTACTCCATACTTTCCATGAGATTTAACCCCCTTATGTTCTTCCTTTGGCCGCCTTGTGGCTAGTCCCCTCATGATAATTGGTTTGCAAAGGCAATCAGTCCTCCTAGCATCTGAGAGCTTATGCAAAATACTTTTGGGCATTTGTTGCAGTTTACATTAACAAATTCCTAATGAGCAAGAACAACCAAGCTTTTTCAGGATACACCTAGTTATTAGTTATAGTAGGCATACTTTTCTCCATGGCCAGGGTATAGCCATATTCTACCCAGTCTATATATAATTATCTCCCTCAAAGTACTGCAGAGTCTGCTTAAGTGCCAGCAGTGTTTGTGACATCATTCTCCAGCTTGTTGAGTGCAAAAGGTATATGTGTCCTATCTGTTTCCCAAAAGTAGCTCTTTGTTCAGCATAAAGAGGAATGCATAAAATGTTGGGTATGTTGACAAGGACGGCATTTTCTAATTGGCCACAATCCTCCCAACTTTTTCATTAAGTCTCAGTTGTACTTAGTGCCAGTAGTGTTCAATTGAAAAAAAAACTGTATGTATTGTCATCGAAATAGTGGTGCTCCTGTTAAATGGTTTGTGCCTTGATTTTCTTTTTTTTAATTTCCCTTACAGAGTTTTGTTGTCTACCTGCCCCTTGATAAAGTATCCAGAGTCTTATTTGAAAATACTGCAGCTTCTTTCTCTCAAGAACAATATATTCTGCTCTGCTTTCATTTGTTGGGGCAATTTGGTAACAGTCTGGCCAAACATGCCTCCCACCGAGGGCCACCCGTTTTAACCCATAGCTTAAAATCTTCCCATACCAAACCACATAATGGCATGAAAAGGACTGGGAAGTCAGGCAGACCTGTCCCCACCTTCCCATGTCTTTAAATGTGCAATGTAGCCAGGTTGAGCAGAAAAACATACATTTTGAGGATCTTCTTTTTGTAGTGTGCAAAGGAATTTCTGGTAATAATGTGCACGCCAATTCATGGACAACATAACATCAATGCTTCTCTGTAACCCAGCCAAAGAGGAACTTAAGCTGTGCAGTCCAGTGGTACTTGGTCAGATTTGGTATATCTTACCCCTTTACTTTAAATGCAGTACCTCCTGCCCCCATACACTATTGATCGTTTTTTCAGGAAGACATTTATGAGCTTCACTTGTAGCATCTGAAAAGGAGCAAAGGAATCTGTGCATACCCAACACAAGATAGTGACAAACTGTCTGTGATGTAGGATTTTTCGATTGGTAGAGACCAGTCTGTGTGATTAGCTTCAAAGATGCTCTTGAGTAGTCATTGTGACGTGGATCCCAGATACACATATAGATTTTCTTTGTTTTGTTCCATTAAAAAGAATAAAGCTTATCCATATTTACTCAATTGAGAGACTTGTGGGCAAAAACTATCCCATACTAATATTGAACTCTGACTCTGCTTGGTAAGAAGTTAGTTCTTTAATTAGAATGATGACTGGGATCTCTGATAAGTACATGTTGCAAAGACGTTATCTGCATGGATAGTGAGATTGAACATACCTTTTTCATAAGGAAATCTTTCTCTCATACCATTCATTTTTGATTCTCTATGACAGTAAGAACGTAAGTGTCTTGCCTCCTTGCTTTTGAGGATAGTATCTTGCCAGAGCCTGGGTAATGAATTTCAATACAACCGCCGTTGATGGCAATAATAGGACCAAAAATACTCTTAAATGTTTTCTCTAGGGGGGCGTTGCCAAGATGGCAGCAGAGTAGCACCGTTCTTCAGGGGCTCCGCTCGCCGATAAAGTGCATCCATCGGCAGCTTTGAGACCGGTAACCTGCAGGATCGCGGTCTCAGGTCATCCGTAATGCAAGCGGCACCTGTGCACCTGCTGTGGAGGGCGGACTCCGGTGCTGAACGACCGCCGCCGCTCTGAGGGTCCAGTGACGGCGGGAACGTGTAGGCCGCGCCAGGGCGACCGTTGGAGGGAGAAGGGCGCGGAGCCCGCGCCCTTGGCAGCTGTGCCTACTTGCGGAGTCCTGGAGATATCTGTCTGGCCGGAGGCATCGGCCCCGAGGGAGAGACCCTCATACACCGGCCGCGCCACGATGTTGAAGTGACAGCCCTGGAAGATGTGGAGTGACCGGCCCCAAAGGTGAGGAGCGGTGTGAGCTGCGGCATAACTCCGGAGGTGAGAGCGTGGCCTGGGTGGTTCGAGTGGCCCTCTCCCCCAGAGGGTGTTGCACCTGACTCCCTGGCAGCAAGACAGAGCGGGCTGAGCAATGCGGGCACCCCTGCGGTGGGGGATGGCGGCTAGGCCCAGTGAGGCGATCGCCGCGTGACGGCTACGCTGCGTGGACACTGTGCTGGGAGGCACGGTGGGCTTCCTTTGGGGAACCCTGTATGTGACTGGCCCACACAACGGAGATGCCAACTGGACAACAGGAGAGGCCTTAGCAATTGAGACTGACCCATCTTTCAATTGCCTGCCCCAACTTAGGCCTCAGTGACACGAGGGTCTCCCGGGCTTGGTGGTGGGGCGCTGCGCGGAGGTAGCGCCTGAAGTGGTGGGAGTCGACACACCATGTGGGGCCGCAGATGCACTCAGCCTGTATTGAGGATTGAGGAGCCCAAGCAGGGGGTGACTCAGTGGATCGTCCTGCCTGGAGGTAGCCCTGCAGTGCTCGTCTCTGCTCACTGGGGGCCTCGGCCGCGTGCCTCGCGCCAGCCGCGGCAGGTGGAGCGGGGGGAAGGGGCCCCTTAGTATCTTTAGGCGGGTCCCCCGAAGTCCCGCGACTGCCCCGGTTGTTGGGTGAAGCGATCAGGGCCCAGATGGCCCGATCGCCTCTCGCAGTGGCCGGTTCAGAAGAGTGCCAAGACCTACAGAGGATCAGTGACACCCCCCCCATCCCCCCGAGACAGGACTCGGCGGTCGTTGTAGGAGCACTGGGCCCCCCCCACCCCCCTGCGATCTGCCGGACATGGCCACCCAGCAAGGCAAAAAGGAAGTCCCAAGCAAGGAATCTTCCATTAAAGACTTACTCCAAAAGCCAGGATGGAAGAAGACTGGGGGGCTCGGCACTGACTCTCACGGGTCACACCCTGGTGATGCCACGATGGACCCTTTCACTGGGCATGCTGCCGAGCCCGTCCTGAAGGAATTCATGGAGCAGCTTTTCGGCACGCTGCGTGACGACTCTGCTTTGCTGCGACGAGACCTGGCCGCCGACATTAAGCAGCTCAGAGCGGATCTCGGCGAGGTAGGAGATAGAGTGGGCACTCTGGAGCGTAATGGGGACAGGCGAGAGGAAGAGCTTGCTGAACAAGCCCGAGAACTCATTGACCCCCGAGAGCGACATGAGGAGCTATACCTTAAGATGGAAGGTTTGGAAAATCGCTCGAGGCGCTCCAACATCCACATCAAAGGCGTACCACTCCAAGCGGACGGCGGCAAGCTCGAAGATTGGGTTCTCCGCCTCTTCAAGCACATGGCTCCGGCACTGAGGGATCAGGAGGTCACTCTAGATCGCACACACTGTGTCAGGCGCCCTGCCTCTGTCCCTAGCAGGCCACAGGAAGTGCTGACCTGCCTACAGTCCTACAGGCAGAAGGAGGTAATTATGGCCGCCACGCATGACCGTCTAACGGTGGAGTTCGAGGGCCTCCTGGTGGGTATGTACCAGGATCTCTCGCCCCTCACCCTCCAGAGGCATAAGGAGCTGCGACCAGCCAAGACCTTCCTCCGCGAGCAGGGAGTACGCTACAGATGGGGGCATCCGTTCCGACTTTCCTTCGTCTGGAACAAAGAAACTCATGGGGTGCGTAACTTCCAGGAGGAGAAGGCTGTCCTTGGAACCGCCTTGACAATGGCTGAAGATTCGGATTTGGATGCGGCAGAGGGTGACCCAGCCTCAGGGAGGATGAGAAGATCGGGCAGGAGACGGGCCCCCAGGAGGGGGGCCCAGACGAAGCCGTCCGAAGAGGAACGCCGAACAGAGAGGGAAGCTCTGCTACGAAAGATGATGGACCGGGAGGACTCTGCTGCCCAAGCCGGTAATTGACCCGAACAGTTGCTGTCCTGAGATCAAGTGTTGGGGAGAATGGTCTCAGCCTAGTGTTCTGAGATATCGTTCTTGGGGGGGGGGGGGGGAGTGGTTGGTGGGATAGGTTATCATTGGAAGAAGACTTTGAAGTCTCTTTCTGTTCTCTTTTCCTTTGCTTGCTTATCTCCTTTTCTCTCTTTCCTTCTCTCTCCCCTTTCTTCCCACAAGAGGGCTGCAGGCCTCATGTAGTTTGTGAGAACTGATGCCACCCCACAGACAGGTAGGGCAACTCATCGACCTTGGCGGCTGGGTGCGGCAGAAGGAGATGGGGAGGAAGGCTTGTGTACAAAACAAGGGCCCCCTGTAATTACTTGTGGTTCCTAGGACAGGGAAATTATTCTGAAAGGAACTACTATTCCTAGGCAACACAGGTAATAAATATACCAACAAGGACTCGGTGTACTACCAAAATTATTTTAAAACAATACATTTTATTTTTCATTATCAATTGATTAAAATAGAAATATCGACATCAAAAAACAAATGACAAGACAATGACATGGTGATCAATAGGATCATACATATGTGTTAATGTTGGATTATATACACCAAACCTGTTGTTGTGGAAAACATATAAAAAATACATAAACAGACATGAGAGGTGGCTAGATCTAAGTAGATGGAGATGTAAATCTCTACGCGTGTTTCGGCGTGAAAAAACGCCTTCTTCAGGAGAAGCCACTTGATTTCTGTATAAAAACATAAAAATCCATATAACATAACTTGACATAACATATAACACATTATCCATATGACATGACATAACAAAACCTATGACATAGTGAAGTACACTGTGTCTGAACATATAAAATAATGCGCAAAGTACATCAGAATAATTAAAGGTGCTTCACATTTACATTAAATCTAAAGAATTGTCCACAGATTGATTACGGTGAAATGAGAAATAACAGAGAAATGACTGGAAAGAAATTAAAGAATACATGACCAAAGAATTAAATAGATGGTTAGTCCAGAAATCTTTTTTTTTATAAGACCCTGAGTATTAAGTGATAACAAAACTGAAAAGTGGAAAGTATAAAGGAACCTTGAAAATACCCAGCAAGAGATTAGGCGCTTACCTAAAAACAACAAAATGTAGGAGACTTGGGCAAATGTGGTCCAAGAAGATAACAAAACAGAAAACTAAAAAGGGGAATTGGGAAAATAAGGAAGGAACTGTCAATCACAAGTTCATAATATAGTCTCAACTTAACAAGAATTTTTTCAAAATATACTATTTAAAGGTGATACCTGTCATTATTGTGTGGCCCAGACAAGGATATATCATCTGGACTGATACGGAAGATAAACTAACTGAATTTATTGAATGGCTTAATATGTGTGATACTAATTTGCACTTCACATCACACACCAAGTGGAATTCCTTGATATCCTTATTCGACATAATGAAGGATCTTTGGAGGTGGATTTATTTATTAAACCCATTGCACGTAATACATTATTACATTTCGACAGTTACAGAGAAATGACTGGAAAGAAATTAAAGAATACATGACCAAAGAATGAAATATGGTTAGTCCAGAATGTTTTTTTTTATATAAGACCCAGAGTATTAAATGATAACAGAACTGAAAAGTGGAAAGTATAAAGTAACCTTGAAAATACCCTGCGAGAGATTAGGCGCTTACCTAAAAGCAACAAAATGTAGGAGACTTGGCAAATGTGGTCCAAGAAGATAACAGAACAGAAAACTAAAAAGGGGAATTGGGAAAATAAGGAAGGAACTGTCAATCACATGTTCATAATATAGTCTCAACTTAACGAGATTTTTTCAAAATATACTATTTAAAGGTGATACCTGTCCTTATTATTGTGTGGCCCAGACAAGGATAAATGAAAGGGTCAAAATGAGGGTATACAACAATATCCCTTATGTGTATCTAAAAGAGATGATATATGAAAAAGGAAATTAAATTAGTAAAAGCAAAAAATAAACAAAACTAGTATTAAACCTTAATCAATATGGTCAAGGATATACCTGAATTAAATCAGTTCTCAAGAGTAGAATAATATACTCCAAGCAAAGAGACGCTTGAGCCCAAGACGTCTACAGAACGAAAATCGTAGATGAAAAACTGAAGCCAAGGTAGGTAAAATCAGGTCAGAAGGCAGGCAGTGAGTTGATATAAAACTAGAAAAACATAAACAAAATTATTTATTAAATTGGATCCTCAAATCTGCTTAGAGAACCAGCGAAAAACATCTGAGTATCAAAAATACCTGATCTTATGGGGTGTATCCTATGTAATGAGAATTAGTGGAGGACGGTAGATAATCAAATGCGAAGGCATGCCAATGGAAATGATGAAAGCCCACAGCATGGCATGATGCCTGTTAAATGCAACCAAAAATTAATGTAAGGAACTGAACTTATCCCTGTGCAAATGACTAACTACGATATTTCCCCAATATAAGGGCAGCTGTATATCACAGCGTGTCTATAAATACAGACAGGTTAAGTGAGGGACGGAAAAATAACAAAAACAAACCAAAGGTTATCTGGACCTTAACAGAGCACAGATGAGAACATGCTCAGTTTACTACAAGGTTGTAAGGCTAGTGTGTAATACGAGAGAGACAACCCAAGTTCTCTAGATAACTGAAGTATTATGTAAAATGGAATGCGACCAGACTGAAATAACACAAGCAATACAAAGATGAAATATAAAGACGCCCTAGATAAATTAAACGTATAATAATGTCATAAGAAGTGGGATACAGTACTCACGTGTCAGTCAGTGCATACGATATCCATGCTGCCTCCAAATGTAGATCAAAAGAAGGGAGCATATAGAGTGTCTATATATAGACGCTCACGAACACGCTATGACGGGTCGAGAACGGATGTCCGCGTCACGTGATAGATAAGAAATTTACGTTCTTCAGGTGCTAAAATGGTGACTGTCCCGAAAATAAAAAAGGTCTCCTGGGGAGGCCGAAGATTTGTATTCGGAGCCGTCAAGGCGTGGAATGATCTTCCGGCTCAGCTTAGAAATGCACCTGATCTGCTGTCCTTTAGAAGGGCACTGAAGACTTGGTTGTTTAATAATTAGAACTTTCTACTGTTATCTAATAATTAGATTTTTCTTGGCGATGGCCGGAAAGATTGGTAACTAGCGCCAGAACACCCCAAGGTAACTGCTGCGCTACTTTGGTGGGCCAGATGCTTGCCCCCGATGTGGTTATAGTGGAGCGACTTTTCTACACATGCTCTGGGACTGTCCGCAGGTGACAGGGTTTTGGGAGGAAGTGGCGACGCTACTCCTGACGGTGACAGAGAGGGACTTGGAGGTAGGCCCGGGGGTCTGCTTGCTACATGGCTTTCCGCACACAGCAAAGACTAAGATCACCAGTAGGTTTATTGATCTAGGGCTGGTCCTGGCCAAGCGGGAGATTACTTCTCATTGGAAGGCGCGGCAGGGCCCTAATTTCTTACGGTGGGCTAGGGAAATGGAGAAATGGGCGGGAAGTGAGGGGACTTATAGATTGTGCTTGGCTCGACGCAGTGACAATGAAAGATCGCACGAAGGGGCCCGGGCATGGATGGCTCTCCTGGACTTGTTCAAAGGTTCGGTTATGGGGGATGGGGGTGATCCGGTGGGGGATGACGGGACCCCGGTTCCTTGAGTGCACTATACAGGGCTTCCCCCCTCTGCTCTTGCGGTACTGTCTGTTGGGATTGCTGGGAGGCGGACTCGACGGGTGGTGGCTGAGGTTTTGATGTACATGTACTTCTGATAGGTACGGGCGACAGGCTTGGGTGGGTGGGTAGGGAGGAGGGGCTCGTTGGGGGGGATGTTGGGAGATGGGGTGGGGGTGTTTTAGCTGTCTCGCACACTCATGGTGGATTACTCCTGTGGATGCACTACCTAGTAGCACGGACATTATTGGGGTGAATGCTGTACAGAGGTAGCTTATGTGCCGGGGTGATTATTGCAAGATGTCCTGATTTGGCTGGGGGGAGGACTATGGGGGACGGGGATTGACTGCATTGTGTTCTGTGACCTAATAAAGTTTGTTTAAAAAAAAAAAAAAGGTAACTGCTGCGCTTTACAAATCAATTAACATAACATAACATGTGCGCCGTAGCGCACTCTATGGTGCATAGCAATATTGAAAATAAAAAACAACTAGTCTGCTAACCTATAATCTTTGAAAGTAGGGAAACCCAAGCCAGGGCCATGATGGGCCAAATACGAATGTCCGCGTCATGTGATGGAAACTGGAGAAACGTGCGCAGTAGCAGTCTATATGGTGCATGACAATATCCAAAATAAAAACCAAACAACTAGTTTGCTGACCTACAATCTATAAAAAAGAAATAGGAAAGCCCAGACCAGGGGTATAATGACCTGATCAAAAAAATGATGAAAGAAACAAATAGTGCAAATAACTAAAACAGATGAGATCAGTAGTTCCCAGAGTTACAACATCGGCTCTTAATAAAAAGCAGTAAGGCCAAAATTGAAGCATGATACATGAATTCGGTTAAATCAAAGGTGCACCTAATGATCAATAATTTATGGGGGTGATTAGAATATAATAAATCCTCATTTAGTATTGTATTTGATGGCATTCTCCCATGGCATGTCGTTGTTTAGACCCTTTTTATTAGATGACAAAGTGAAAATCCAAAACGCCTCCCGTTTTTTACGGATTTATTCACTTCTGGCAATGCCTATGGTATCTAAATTTTCAATTATAAACCAACGTATTTCAGTGGATTTATGTTTGAATTCCAAAAAATGCTTTACCTGAGGGGCGTTTATTTTAGATGTATGAATAGCTGAACGGTGTTCAGTAAGTCGGGTACAGAAGGGTCTTGAGGTTTCACCCACATATCCAAGTCCGCATGGGCAAATAAGCAAATAGATAACATTTTTTGTTTTACAGTTAGAGAACTTGTGCGGGCAGATGGTGTAGTCTTGGTATGTATAGCTCACGCCTTCAAGTGCACTTTCACATGCTTTGCAATTCGAGCATTTGTATGTACCTTTGATTGGGGATTTACCATCAAAAGTTTTCTGAACAAGTGGTAAACCTTCAGTAGATCTTGACCAAGTAATGAAATCCTTAATGTTTTTATTTCTGCGATGCGCAAACAAAGGTTTAGATTTCTCATGCTCTTCTGAATTGCTATTAAGAATATGCCAGTTGGAATTGACAATTTGGCGAGCTTTGTTGTTCATAGTAGATTGTCTAGTAATACAAACAAGTTGATTTGTGATCATCATAACTTTGGGTTGTAATAGGCAATCACGATCATAGAAGCGTGCTCATTTAAAGGACTCTCGGACTAGTCTGTGTGGATATCCACAAGAGAGAAATTTGGTTTTTAACAACCCTGCCTGAATATCAAAGTCCTCGATGTTAGAACAGTTCCTCTGGAGACAGAAGAATTGACTGAAAGGTATACTTTCTTTTTGGGCACGCGGATGGTAACAGTCGAAATGTAATAATGTATTATGTGCAGTGGGTTTAATAAATAAATCCACCTCCAAAGATCCTTCATTATGTCGAATAAGGATATCAAGGAATTCCACTTGGATTTTTATTCGTGTGTGATGTGAAGTGCAAATTAGTATCACACATATTAAGCCATTCAATAAATTCAGTTAGTTTATCTTCCGTATCAGTCCAGATGATATATCCTTGTCTGGGCCACACAATAATGACAGGTATCACCGTTAAATAGTATATTTTGAAAAAATTCTTGTTAAGTTTAGACTACATTATGAACTTGTGATTGACAGTTCCTTCCTTATTTTCCCAATTACCCTTTTTAGTTTTCTGTTTTGTTATCTTCTTGGAACGCATTTGCCAAGTCTCCTACATTTTGTTGTTTTTAGGTAAGCGCCTAATCTCTTGCAGGGTATTTTCAAGGTTACTTTATTCTTTCCACTTTTCAGTTTTGTTATCACTTAATACTCTGGGTCTTATTAAAAAAAAAAAAAGATTTCTGGACTAACCATCTATTTCATTCTTTGGTCATGTATTCTTTAATTTCATTCCAGTCATTTCTCTGTTATTTCTCATTTCACCGTAATCAATCTGTGGACAATTCTTTAGATTTAATGTAAATGTTAAGCACCTTTAATTATTCTGATGTACTTTGCGCATTATTTTATATGTTCAGACTCGGTGTACTTCACTATGTCATAGGTTTTGTTATGTCATGCCATATGGATAATGTGTTATATGTTATGTTATATGGATTTTTATGTTTTTATACAGAAATCAAGTGGCTTCTCCTGAAGAAGGCGTCTTTTTCACGCCGAAACGCGCGTAGAGATTTACATCTCCATCCACTTAGATCTAGCCCCCTCTCATGTCTGTTTATGTATTTTTTATATGTTTTACACAACAACAGGTTTTGTGTATATAATCCAACATTAACACATATGTATGATCCTATTGATCACCATGTCATTGTCTTGTCATTTGTTTTTTGATGTCGATATTTCTATTTTAATCAATTGATAATGAAAAATAAAATGTTTTGTTTTTAAATAATTTTGGTAGTACACCGAGTCCTTGTTGGTATGTTTATTACCTGATCTTCGCCAGGCTCTGTGTTGCCTAGGAATTGTTGTTCCTTTCAGATGGGGAGGAAGGCGCCACTTTAGATAGGAGGGTGGTCCTGCCGTGCATACTGGGGGAAGGCGGTCTGTGCCCTTTATTTGCTCTTCCTCTGTTGAGCTGCGCTGGCTGCTTGCTTCGATGCCCTGACCCTGCCAACCCTAACGCATGTTGGGACTGCCATGTTACATTAGAAGGCCAATATGAAGAGCTGCTGCGGGTGGGGGGGACTGTTGGCGCTGGGACCCCATGGTGGGGCATGTGAGGGGCGGAGCGGGTACCCTGCTGCCACTGGTTTCCTCCATGACAGGTTCGTCCAATGCGCGGTTGAGCCCCCTTTTACTCCCACATGACACATCTTAAAGTAGTCATTATGAGCTTCAATTTGCGGGTTCCTAACTCACCAGCAAAACGGTGTGCGCCTCTTGCCTTGTTGAAGGATGATAGGTGCTATATTTGCCTCCTACAGGAGACCCACCTCATGCGGGCGGACTGGAAGCGGCTTCAATCCCACTGGTTTATCAGACAATATTTTTCATCAGGAACGGGAAAGAAGGCTGGAGTGGCAATTCTTTGGCTACGCATTTTTGAGGGTGCTCCTGGGAGAGAGGTTATATACGATAGCCTCGGTCTATAGCCCCAACGAACACCAAGAGGCCTTCTTACGAGACGCTATAAGCTCGAGTCTGGAGTCCCCTGATGAGGACCTCGTCATCGGAGGGGATTTTAACCTGGTCCCCATTGCGGAGCAGGATAGGTCGACACTACGGATGGGGCACACGGGCTCGATCTCTGACATGATGCTTCAGAGGGAGGCGGGTCTCACAGACGCCTGGTGCCATCGCTTCCCGACAGCACAGGAGTACACCTTTTTCTCAGCGGCCCATCAAATGTACGCCCTCATTGACCTTTTTTGGACTTCACCTAGGGTCACGGCGTCTACCGAGGATGTATCTATTGGCGTGGCGGTGCTCTCGGACCATTCCCCGGTCATCTTGATGTTGCTTCTCCCTGGTGGTGCCTCGCGGCAGAGTTCGTGGCGCTTAAACCGCAAACTACTCACGTATGGCGCTAATATTATTGAACTACGAGCCACTATCAAAACGTACCTGGAGGTAAACGACGTGGGCTCGGTGGGCATTGCTATGCTTTGGGACGGGTCTGAATAAGGATCGCATGGCTAAGAGGGGGGAATTGGAGGACCAAATTTGAAAGCTGGAGGGGGTGCATCACCGTACGGGGCAGTCCAAACTCTGCGCCTACTCACACAGGCGATGAAGCAACTGCGGGCATTAGACCGCGCCGCATATGCCCTGCTCCGCACCAAACAGCGCTACTACGAAGGAGGGAACAAGGCGGGGAGACTCCTTGCACACGTTCTGCGGGCTGAGACTGCGATGCGTCGAATCGGGGAAATCATGACCGACCGGGGTGAGATCCTGCACGCAGATGGACACTTAGCGTCCGAATTTGAGGCCTTCTATAAGGCTCTCTATTCAGCCTATAATCTGGACCCTAATGCGGCCAGGGAATATGCGCAAGAGGCACCGGTGACCCCGCTGGTGGACCCGGTTGCAGCCAGTTTGGACGCGGACATCAGCCGTGATGAAGTTTTACGGGCTATCCAGTGACTTTCGGCTGGCAAGGTGCCGGGAGAGGACGTCTTCTCGGTTATTTTTTTTTTACTTTTGCGTTGGACCTCGCTCCCCTTCTGGCGAGGCTGTTTAAGACCTTTAGCACCTCTGGGGAAACTCACCCCGTCGATGTTAATGGCGAAGGTAGTGGTCATTCCCAAGCCGGGCAAGGACCCCCGTGAGTTTGCCTCATACCGCCCCATTTCCCCTGCTCAATGTGGACCTGAAGATCTTCACCAGTATTCTGGCTTCCAGACTCGCTCCCCACATGCAGGGCCTGGTGGACCCTGACCAGTCGTGTTTTATCCCGGATCGCAGTTGCGGGGATGGGACTCGCAGACTCTGCCTTTTACTTGCTAAGACGCAACTAACCCAGATCCCGGCGATACGTCTCTCTGTGGATGCCAAAAAGGCATTTGACCGGATCCACTGGACCTATTTGCAACAGGTCCTCTGCCGCGTCGGACTTGGGGACAGATTCCGGAGATGGGGGAATTGCGTATACCACGGCCCGCAGGCCGCATCCGGGTTAATGGGGCGGTCTGTCGTCCCTTCCAGGTCGGACGCGGCACACGACAGGGGTGTCCCCTTTCTCCCCACCTCTTCGCGCTCTATATGGAGCCATTCGCCGAAAGAGTCTGCCAACTCCCTTCGGTCACTGGGATCCCAATGGGGGACAGGGAACATAAGATCTCCTTATACGCAGATGACGTGCTCCATTTCTTAACGCACCTGATGCTCGCTCTTCCCCCTCTGCTGGTGGAGGTCGAGGCTTTCAGTGCGGCGTCGGAATTTAAAATTAACTTGAAAAAGACTAAGCCTTTGAGCCTCACCCTTCCAGCAGCGGACTGACACCAACTATCGCTTCACTTCCCATTTTCTTGGGCTGCTACCGATATCACATACCTGGGGTAATGGGTTTTCTCTACCACTGCGAAGACTGCTCAGGTGAACTACACGGAGGCTCCGAACAAAATGTGCCTTGAACTGAACAGTTGGAAGAAACATACCCTCTCCTGGTTAGGCAAGATGGCGGACGTCAAAATGCCGATTTTGCCCCGTCTTTTTTACATCATGCAGATGCTCCCCCTATGTCCGCCACCCATGACACTGGCTCAAATGCAGCAACTCATTAACAGCTTCATCTGGAGGGGTAAGAAAGCACGCATGGCACGACATCTCACATATTTGAAGCAGGACGAAGGCGACCTCGGTATCCGGCATCTCAGGTGCTACTATGAAGCGGCGCAATTGCGATGGATGGTTGAGTGGTATCAACTAGAGTCAGAAAAACATTGGTGTTTTATAGATAGTTGGGTTGCCGGAATCCATATCTGGAAGGTTCCCTGGCTACCCAGACGTTAACGACCGCTGGGTGCGTACCTCTCCCCAGTCCTGTGAGCCACTATGCAGGTGTGGGACAGGGTCCAAGAGAAGTGTCCGCTGTCCTCAGCCATTTCACCCTTGACCCATTTTATTTGGAACCCAGGTTTCCCCCCGGCCCTAGTGGGCAACGCCTACCTAAAATGGTAAGAGGCAAACTGTAAGCGTATAGGCGACCTCTTTGACGAGCAGGGAATTCTGGATCTCCCCAGATTAGTAGCTCACTATAGGATCCCCAAGGACGCGCACTGGCAGTACCTGGCGCTGCGCCATTGGGTCACACAGCCCCAGGTCTATTTGCATGCTGGTCGGCTCCTCACAAAATTTGAGATTTGGTACATCACCCGCACATCCAACAAACGCCTTCTGTCAGATATTTATGGCTTCCTCAACAAGGCGGGAACCCAGGCCAAATTCCCCGCACAGCATAGGCGGGAGGCGGAACTGAGCCGGGAGTTCTCCCTCAAGGAGTGGGCGGATAATATTCACAGGGCCCGGGCATCCTCGTGCAGCACCTCAGGGAAGGAAATGCTCCTGAAAATTGCACACTATTGGTATTATACCCCGTGAGGGTCGCCAAATGGAAGTCCCGTAGCAGCAATCTCTGTTGGCGCAACTGCGGGCAGGAGGGTACACTGTCCCATATCCTATGGCACTGCCTAAAGATACAGGCATTTTGGGAAACTATTCTGCCCCTAGTCGATCAGATATACCAGACAGAACTCCCACGATTTCCTAGTTACATCTTGCTGGGGCTACCCAACTCTCTCACATACCCTCTCCGGTATTCTAGGGGCAGGGCGATCACTTTAGCACTAGGGTCAGCCAAGCAGGTTCTCCTGGCAAAATGGGGCACGACCGACATCCCGACCAAGTTAGATTGGCTACACAAAATGTGGGAGGTTGTGGGGATGGAACAAATCACAGCGGGGATCAACCACACACTGCCTAAATTCGATAAGACCTGGGGCTCCACGGTGGCTTACTTATCCTCAGAGTTCATAGTGCTTACCTTTCCTTGCTACCTACGAGTCCTGCGATTCGCTACAACTCACATAACGAACCCTCCGCCTCCTCCAAAGGTCACTCAGCCCTAGCCCCCACCGAGTCACACCATAAGCCGTGGGTGGATACCTGTCCTCCAGCTTCTCTGTTTCCCTCAGTCTTTTCTTTGTTTTCTTTCACCTCCTCTTTGCTTCCTCTCTTCTCTCTTTAATAAAGTTTACTTTTGAAAAAATACGTTCCCCGCCTGCCGGTGGTTGTAGGTGGACGTAATGTTTAAGATTGCAGCATACTTAATAACAAGATTTAAACCATAAATTCTTTCTCTAGGTTGAGTGAGAGGGACATGACTGCCTTGTCCATGTATTTGTCCAGTGGCACAATTTGTTTCACTTGCTTTGTGTTGTCGCTGCCTGATGCCATTGTACAAACCCAGCCTGAGCATGGTGGACCAGATTAGGTATTAAGGAATGAAGCCTAGATGTCATTATTTTAGTGGAGGCTTAACTTAAGTATACAACACCGAGCTATAAGCTGCATATCAATGGATCTATTAGAGGTCTTAGAATCACATAGCCTCTGCCATCAGTCTTTAAAGTGTTCAATGCTTTTAACTTGTTAAAAAACTTTGCCAAAATGAGCAGGATTTGGTACACAGTGGACTTGAAGGGTGGGCTCCGGGATCTCATCTGGGCCTCGCACTCTGGAGTTCTTTAGTGAGCTGATTGCGTTAAACAACTCCCCTTAAACAACTCCCCTTAACAGAAATTTTTCTCCAGAGTTTGTCTGTAGGCTTGAAACTCTAAAGTTAACCTGCCTGTAGGGACTCTTTCTTCTTGGTCTAGGGTTCTTTTTCCAGAGCATAAAGTGCTTTATAAAATGTCTTGAATTGCACCACTTTTCCTTCATCAAAATGTCTTGTGCCCTCTAGATACCGGTATGAGTATCGATTCGTCTCCTTTTCAGTCTTCTTGCCAATGGACGGCTTGCCTGTTCCCCCTTCAGAATTATTTGGCTTACCTTTATGAAATGCTTCTGCCTCCAATAAGTCTTCAGTCAGCTTTTTTTTGCTTGTCTGTCTGATTATTTTGGCATGTATCTGCCAAGACTGTCTAATGTTCCATTGCTTTTAGGGTGTCCCAAACTATATTCTCTTTTCTCTACCTGTGTTCCTGTTAATGTTCTCAAATGCGTTTGATAGTCTCCAACTTTCCAACTGCGTCCTGCAATATCAAATTGTAAAGTTTCTGTGATCCTGGGATTGGTGGAGCACACCTAGGGCCACGGCGGCCCAGGCGTGCCGATCTTCAGACAGTGTTCTCTGGTATATTTCAATTATATCTGTACTAACCTTCAGTGGTTTTGCCGCTGTGAGGTAGTCGATCCAAGCATATTAACAGGTGGTCAGGCAATGTTAAATCAGTCCATTCTAGGAGATAGCCCCTCTCCAGATCTATTGGCCATAGTTACTTGAGCCTCTCTTTCCTCTGGGCAAATCACAGACCACCTACTGGGATTGAAATCGAGTTTTATCTGAGGAAGAATTCAGAACAGATTCTGGTCCACACATCCCAATAGCATCAGTGTTCAAAACATGAATCTATGAAGGGTTGACCTCTGACATTTTTCTTCTTTTGAATTTATAGCAAAAGCTTATGATTTCTTTGTGTACTTTTTATTGATATATATCTCTTCTTTGCTTGGCTATATCTGTAATAGTTGTTTCAGAATGATTGCCGAGTACTATACACCAAAGTTCTTGTTGGCCACTAAAGCCATGTAAAGATA
This sequence comes from Triturus cristatus, assembly GCF_964204655.1. NCBI lineage: Eukaryota > Metazoa > Chordata > Amphibia > Caudata > Salamandridae > Triturus > Triturus cristatus. The sequence continues at coordinate 499,495,124 of NC_140588.1, forward strand.
TGTGCATGTCCTAGGTTTCGACCTAAACTGATCTTTCCACAGCGGGTCCATTTTTTAAAGAAGATTATCACATTTCTTTTCTTTCAGAAACTGTAACAACCTCACTCTTGCTTGGGGAGTTCAACCCCATTACATTAAATGTAGAAAATCGAACTATCTTCATGTTCCTCTACAAATGCTGCCATATGTGGGAATCATCCAGTTCTTAAGTTCATGCTTTGAACTATTTCCATGGTCCTTTCTTCGTAGGAAGTCACATTAGGGTGACCACCTCGTTCCATGTCATTACGGTCAGTTTCCAGTCCTTGTCTTTTGTGGTAAATCCTAAAATAGTCTGGGTTTTGTAGTTTTGGTTTGAATCTATTGATCTAATTAGACTAATACACCACTTAGAATTGTTTTGAAGGTGAAATCCAAGGACTGGAAAGATTGTTAACAATAACATTGGGTGAACTCCTTACCCTAAATCAGGACAGTTCTTCCCCCTAAGGACCGAGGATTAGCATATTTTTGTCCATTTAACTCCTCTTCTTGGTGAGCGCCATTTATCTGGAGATGATTTACCTGTAATGTCCAAGAAGAGGTGTTTTATGTCTTTGTTGGTGACCTGGACCTGATTGTTAACTTACGTCTGACCTGTTGCCTCTCCATCAGCATTCATTAACGCCTATTGGGACTCGTATCTCTCCATGGTTGTGCTCAACAGTTCACCTTTTCAGGCATCTGCCCTAGCACACCGGGACCTAGCTCACAGGGCAGCATCTCTGGTGATTCACATGCACCTAACTGTTGTCACTGGGAACCGACTCAATGATCGGGGCCAGCCGTCTCAATAGAGGTACATGGTTATTTTATCAAGCTTCACTACAGTACAAAGAGTCCATTTAAAAAAAATTTTTTTTACTTGCATTTACTGAGGATAATTGTCTGCACCAAAAGCATTCAGGTAAGAATACCCTTTTTTTTGTACATAACCGTTTTTTAAGGTCGAGCCTAAGGGCAGCATGCATACGCTGCTCGCTCTGCGAGGCTTGCTGTATTAGGGTATGCACTGGAAGCCCCGCCCACTCTCCTCTCATATTTGTCATTGGCTTGCGTCATTGTCCTTCATATGTGCTGGCTTCTGATTCGCGATTAGGCTTCTTAGTCCCTCCTCTCCTTAGTACCGTCGTGTCTGCTTTTTTTTTTTGTATTTTTTTTTTTTTTGCATATTTATATAGCGCGAACTCGACCCAAAGGTATTGGAGCGCTTTACATGAGCACCAGTTAAGTTACACAAGGACAAGTTAATTTTTTTTTTTTGGTAGGCACCAGGAGAGTAAGTGATTTGCCCAGAATCACAGGAAGTGGAGTCGATCCCGAGGCTTGAACCTTGATTTCCCAGCTCCAAAGTCGGCAGTCTAGCCGTGAGACCACATCCTCTCCCCAAGTTTTGTAACCTGTCATGTTGACTGGCCCTCTTACTTGTCGTTACCACTTAGGTTTTAATTATAGTCTGTCTGGCCTATTTTCTTAAACTGCTTCAGGCAGGATGCAATTTCCCACAATGCTTTTTAGTAGCTTGTTGTGCTGTAACTTTTAAATATACTTTACACCTACCCCTCCCCCAACCCTCAGCTGCACGGACGCAGGGCTTCATGTTCCTGAAGCGAGCGCCCTTACAGGCACTTTCTCCATGTGCCACCATTGTTCCCACACTCTCTAATATCCATGGTTTTCAGCGTACTCTCTGCTCACCCACAGACTGGGGTTTTGGCCATTTCTGGGCCGTGAGACAGCGTGACTGTAACATGCTGTTCGTGCCGGCCAGCCAGCCCTGCCTTCTGCTGACTCTGGACATGCTGTGGCACTTAGAGTCCATAAACATGCCCAATGTCAATGACCTGCAAGCAGTCCTGTTTTCTTTGTTAAACCACCGAAAGACAGAAAGGCAGTATGATTTCCCCCACTGGGACAGAGTGTTAGGAATCCATGAAATGTGCTGCTGCTGGGGTGATTTACAAAAAAGATCATTTGTTGATTTGCGTTGTCCTGGTTGAGTCTGATCTCGTAGATGCTGCTAGTGGGCTTGAAACTGGGTTAATTAACAGAGGCCATGTGAAGTTTGAGCTATTCCGCCCCCTCATCCACCCAGCAATACTTTGCCGATTTATACACTACAACCCATCTTTGTGTGCGCGAGGCTTCCGGTGATCTATTCATTTTCTGTCATGAAAAGCAAATGCCCCACCCTCTACAAAATAGTGTTTGATGTAATGCAATCCATATGCAGTCCATCGCATGTCAAGTTCCACGCATCACGGTTTAGGGCAGCTCATTTTAGTGTCGGTCCTGGCATTACAAAAACAACAATTGATGGACAGAATGCAGAACAATGTCATACATTCACCCCAGTACAGAGATCTGGGCCTGAATCCATCGTTTTTTTGCTCACCATGCCGTTCCAGTTTGAACCCAGCCATATGCAAATCAGTCTTGACCCTGTGCCTCATGGGAACAGTCCAGCCCGAACTGCCAAGCCAGGTCCTCCCTGGACTGGAAACAAGCATCCTAGGACCGGTTTCGGAGTTTCACCCCTCTTCAGCCAGGATAGCTTGATTCCAGTGGCATGGAGAGCAAGGGACCCACGTCTGGGCATACCCTTCCCACTCGGGGTGACCAATGCAAAAACAACAATTGATGGACAGAATGCAGAACAATGTCATACATTCACCCCAGTACAGAGATCTGGGCCTGAATCCATCGTTTTTTTGCTCACCATGCCGTTGCAGTTTGAACCCAGCCATATGCAAATCAGTCTTGACCCTGTGCCTCATGGGAACAGTCCAGCCCGAACTGCCAAGCCAGGTCCTCCCTGGACTGGAAACAAGCATCCTAGGACCGGTTTCGGGGTTTCACCCCTCTTCAGCCAGGATAGCTTGATTCCAGTGGCATGGAGAGCAAGGGACCCACGTCTGGGCATACCCTTCCCACTCGGGGTGACCAATGCAAAAACAACAATTGATGGACAGAATGCAGAACAATGTCATACATTCACCCCAGTACAGAGATCTGGGCCTGAATCCATCGTTTTTTTGCTCACCATGCCGTTCCAGTTTGAACCCAGCCATATGCAAATCAGTCTTGACCCTGTGCCTCATGGGAACAGTCCAGCCCGAACTGCCAAGCCAGGTCCTCCCTGGACTGGAAACAAGCATCCTAGGACCGGTTTCGGGGTTTCACCCCTCTTCAGCCAGGATAGCTTGATTCCTGGCATTACAGCACTAAACTATAAAGTCACGCTTTTTGAAGCTCCCCTCTTACAGAATCGCTCTGGCACTTCAGCTTGCTTGTAGCTGTACAGCCAGAGACACTTCTCTGTTGTGTTCCCAAGGCAGTGTAAGCTACAGGGTGGGGGAGAGGTAACTGGTTTCCATAGATACCAGTGTATCAAGAGCGTGTGCAGTTCCTAACAGGAGGTGCGGGGAAAGGGGGGTCTTTCTTCGTGATGCCCTCACACACCCCGAGGGATGCCATGCTTCATCATTGGGCCATGCTGCTCTTTGGGCTGGCGCTGCAATGCCCGACGGGCTCCCGTAAATGGGGCTCTTTGGCGGAGATCTCTTGAAGAAGCCGTAGGGTGCGTGCGGGTGTGAAGGCTGGGTAGTTAACAGGTAGGTGGGTTAAAATAAGTCTGGAGCAGTCCTATTCTGGTATGATTTATTTGCTCCAGAGTATTAGGTCGAGTCTAGCGCAGCGCGATGGGAGGCTTCATGTAATCACTTCAAACTTCCCCGCAATTTCTCTTTATCTGTTTGGCAACTCCCACAGATTTGATTGACCTTTGCGTGTGGCTTTCAATAATGAAAGCACGCAAATGGCCAAAGGCGGGTGTATGTCCCACCTTTTCTCAAAATGTTCACTCCCATAGCGTTTTGGTGTCAGGAGCGAGCAGCAGCGCTCATTGTGGCAGCTGCATTCCTCCCTTGTATACCAAGCGCCCTGTTGTGCACTTTCATGTAATGGCGGCCACGGCGCGCCAATTTTTTTTTTTTTTTTGAGGTCTCGGCCTGACGTAGGCAGCGCATGCGCTGCCTCGCCATACGTGGCTTTTTGGAATCTATACGATTCCAAAAGCCTCATCCCAGCTCTGCCTTACCTTTTCATTCGTGCCCGTCATTGTGCGTCACAAATTATGCCAAAGCCAGTACAATGATTGCACTGTAGGCATGCCACTCACTGCTTGTTGCCACCCTGTCTCCTTTTATCCACGCCCTGCGGGATTGGATCTCTAACCGCCAGCACACAGTTCTTCATTAGGCGATGTGCACTTTTTTCTTCACTTTGCTGTACACATTCGTTAATTGCGTTAATTGTATACATTATAAAGGACGCAAATGTTTTTACTTTACCATATTTGCCTGAAAATTATTTCCTTTGCAACAATGTATGTTGTGCATATCCTTTATTCAACTCTCAACTCTAATAAAAAGGTTCTCCATTAGATGTGCTTTGCAGAAAACAATTAGGACCCAAATCAGAATAGCCATGAATATGTGTGACTAACGATTGTAGTACTCGCGGTCTACTTCTGAATTCAAGGAGTGAGCCTGAAATACTGAAAGGGAACGTCATAACAAAATCTTTTTGAATCGGATCCTTTATGTTCTTCGTTCATGCAATGCCCTCATACAGAAAAATGTCAGCAAAAGTCAAACCTGCATTAAAAAAAATCTGCATGCATTTGCCATTGAGCATTGAATAGCTCTGAAAAATAAATCTGATACTCAGAAGATATCTTTGCTCAAGCCAAGGTAAACTGGTAAATGAAGGCAAAAAACTGAGAACTTGGCAAAACTGTCTCAGCACTTTTGCGGGTGGTGTGTGTCCCATATTAGTAAAATTTGCCAAATGTTTGAGCTACAAATGTTACTTTCTAAGGTACAACTCTAATTATTCGAATAAAGGGGGCTGTCGACTCAGAAACCGCACATGTACAGAGCCTGCAGCTCGACAAACCATTCTATTTTCCACAGCCCTGATGAGTTATTCATCTAAAGACTGAGTCGAAACACAATTCCGAGGGGGGCTCCATAGCTTGAGTGCAGTGGAGTAACACAATAGCAGCTGCAGCGAGCATCTGCCTGGCATCTGGGCCTCACGTGCCTGCCACCTGAAGAGCCCAGGTCTCTGCGGGTGGGCTTTAGCCAGGTGGAGCAGGGCTGACGTCATGACAGGTGTACACAAGCCGAGCCAATGTAGGGTTTGAGCGCCCTTCTACCGACCAGTCACCTGTTACTCACTGGCCATAAAGCAAGCCAAGAGGGAGAAGGGGCTGGCAGCACAATGCTTTGCTTGCCTTTGTGAATAAACTATGCTTCGAGTCTGGAGACAAGCCCGGCAAGAAACTGTATAACAAGTCCATGTGAAATCAAAAGCAATACATGATTAATAAGAGCACTTTATAGGACGCTTAATTAGCCACGGGCTTTCAGCCATATGAATCTGCTGTATAAGAACATATTAAAACGTATTAACTGTCAATCAATGGTGTATGTGTTGTGTCTTGACCTTCTGTGCTCTGTGTGCCTGGAAGAGCTGTGCTGCTCCTGCCTGGAAGTTATGGGATGTCAAGTTGCCAATGCTGTGCCTGTGTCTGTTGGAAGCTACTACACACTCACTACTCTCTATTTTTCTCTACGACTCACTCTCTACTACACACACTATACTACACACTCACTACTCTCTACTACACACTCTACTGCACACTCTCTACTACACACTCTACTACACTACTACTCTCTACTACACACTCTCTACTACACTCTCTACTACACACTCTCTACTACACACTCTACTACACACTCTACTACACACTCTACTACACACTCTACTACACACTCTCTACTACACACTCTACTACACACTCTCTACTACACTACTACTCTCTACTACACTACTACTCACTCTACTACATACTCTACTACACTACTACTCTCGACTACTCACTCTCTACTACACACTCTACTACACTACTACTCTCTACTACACACTCTCTACTACTCTCTACTACACACTCTACTACTCACTCTGTACTACACACTCTACTACACTCACTACTCTGTGCTACACACTCTATTACACACTCTCTACTACTCACTCTCTACTACACACACTACTACACACTCTACTACTCTCTACTACTCACTCTACTACTCGCTCTACTACTCTCTACTATACACTCGACTACACACACTACTACTCTACTATTCTCTACTGCTCACTCTATACTACACACTACTACACTACTACTCTCTACTACACACTCTACTACACATTCTCTACTATACACTCTACTACACACTCTCTATCTACTATTCTCTACTACTCACTTTATACTGCACACTCTACTACACACTCACTACTCTCTACTACACTCTCCACTACACACTCTCCACTCTCTACTTCACACTCTACTACACTACTACTCTCTACTACTATCTCTACTACTCACTCTACTACACACACTCTACTACACACTCACTAATCTCTACTACACTCTCTACTACTCACTCTCTACTACTCACCCTGTACTACTCACTCTCTCCTACTCACTCTCTACTACTCTACTACACACTCTCTACTACACACTCTCTACTACACACTCTCTATTACACACTCTCTACTACACATTCTCTACTACACATTCTCTACTACTCACTCTCTACTCTCTACCTCTCTCTCTACTACTCTCTACCTCTAACTCTCTACCTCTCTACCTCTCTCTACGCGCACACATATACACCTATGTATATGCATATGCATTTATATATGTATGTGTGTGTATATGTGTGTGTATATATATATATATATATATACATATATACATATGCATATCTATATAAATACATGCATACATATATGCATACATATGCATGTTATGTACATGACAGTTTGAAAAACACTAAAAAAAGCAAAGCTAGAAAACCACCTAATTACAAACAAGATTGCTTTAACTTAAACGAGGGCGAGACCTATTGCATTTTCAATGCTTGTTTAGTTTCCATCCTGTTGTCCTTTACTTTGTTCCCGCCCCCTCCCGTTGCCCCGAGTCCCTGTGCGACGAGCTGAGCTGGCAGCTGAGTGAGGACAAGCAACTGGAGAGGGACCCGCGGCTCTCCTGCACTGTCTGGTACAGTTTGGTTTACATTACTGCGTCTATTTACATTACGCGGCCACCCTTCTGAGATCACTTCTTTTTTTATGTCAATTTGTACAATTATTTAGCGACCGCACGGGGGTGATTAAGTGATTTTTCCAGATTCACTGAGGCTCGAAGACTGGTCCTTGGGTCCAGAGTCGGCAGCTCTGATCTGATGCAGCCGCTCTTTGGAGGAGGTGAGGGGATAGAGTCGGACCACTCTGGGCGCTTGTTTTTAGGTCTCGCTTGACCCAGCGCTTGCGCTGGTCTGCTTGAGACTTTAAGTGAGGGCTTCAAAAAATGCTACCGCTGGCTACAGCTTGCAGTGCATGTGCACGGGCGCGCGCTTGAGCAGAGGCGCCATATGGCGGTATTACTGCTGCGAGCACACCACTCGCGCACATGCACTGCAAGCTGTGGCCATCATCGCGATCGCGATGACTTTCGCTTTCAGAGTGATCGCGATTACTTTCGCTTTTACTGTCGCGCGGCCAATGCTTGTTTCAGTAACTCCTAAGTTAACATTATTAGCCTGGATCGCGAAAAGTATGCTACTTACTAGCTGGCAGGTCATACTGGTCTGAAACACAGCTGACAAATGTGTTTTCGAGCAGCCACAGAAAGCAAACGAAACAGTGCATTGGCAAATGTCTATAAGACATTGGTTAACCTCTTCTAATTTAACAGGCTTCACCCCATCACTAAGTGATTTAATCCAACCCTGTACCCCTGTGTGCCCATTGGCCCCGGATCACAACTTGCTGCTTCGTACTCAAGCATCCCTGAGCATTATTTTCAACTGCCTGGAGTTTGGTCGTCTGCTTTGAAGAGAACCTGAAGCTCTCCATCCATATCTCCTCCAGTGCTTCCTCGACCTAGTTCCAAGTTCTGCATTACCCGTCTTTATAGAGTGAGAAAACTCGTTAGCGCTGTGGTAATAAAAAACGAATCCGTGTGAATTTCTCGTCTGCGTTCCACTCGTGTGTTTAGTTGCCAACAGATTTTCGTTACCCGCAACTTCAGCTTTTCATGGAACAGACATTAGGCTGAGCGCCTCTTCAAAACCCAGTTAATATTCTTTACTGCTTTTGAAATCTACCTGTATGGCTCCTTAACAGCTACATTTTGTCTGCACAGGGGATCACGTGTAACAACCAATGCGCCTGCGCTCTCGGAGTCCTCACGCAGACTTGGGTTTAGGCTCAGAATGGCTGCTCCAACAGCAGTTCCTCAACCCCCTGTGCCCCCCGTCTCTGGTGAAGTCTTGTGGGATATGGCTAGTCTAGCTGTCATGATGCGTACATGGCAATAGACAACACTGGTTACCCTCTTCTAACTAAACAATAAAGACAACATCGAGGGTAAGGCGATCTCCCATGGTGATAATATTGGGTGTGGTCTTGGTAAACCTTAGGAGACAAAAGTGGATTTTTGACGTGAATGAGACCACAGTTTTATCGCGTCTACTACAAATGTGTTTATATTCACACAATGACAGGTGTTCGTCACCAACGTAATCCTGTTTGGGGCGGGGCGGAGGTTGTGATTGAAAGCAAAGCAGTAATTATTTATTGAAGCTTTGTTTCATGTGCTAGATGTAATTTCACACTTCTGAAATAGCACACTAAAAGAACCCCATACATTAAGTAGGACACAAATGTACATAAAAGGGGATTTGATCACAGGTATCAACAAGCAGGAAATGGATTGATCAAATTCAGGCTCAAACAACGACTACAAAGGGGACAGGACGAAGGGATTAGATTAGTAAAACGGGGACTAGAGCACAAATTTAATAGGATTACAATGAAGATACACAGAACATGATATCCCCAGCGCTCGGTCTCAAAGGCGACAACTACTGAGGGAGTTGGTGATCTGCATTCTCGAAAATCATGCTGTACCCTACTTTGCTGCATAGCCCCAAATAACGCAATCAAGTTAGTTAATGGTATTTATATAGTGTACCTAGCCGAAAGGGAGAACAGCGCTGTACATAGTTCAAGACACTAGCAACACAATAGGAGTTAATAGGTTCCTAAAATCAAAAGAGGACTGTTACTCCTTCATGATTTAGTGTTCTTAAAAGGGGTGTGACTTCAGCTCTCTCCTAAACTGGAGTAGGATTGGCTTATCCCTAATGTATAAAGGGTGTCTTCTTAGAGCCCGAGTGCATAGATCAGGGGTTCCTAACCTGGGGTGCAACATTTTTTTTCCTAATTGCTTAATTTATATTTGCATTTTATTCCGGATTGAAAAAGCTTTTTTTATTCATCCGCAGTGCTGTATGATGTTAAAAAAATGACTATTTGGCTTTAAATGCGATATTACTTTTGTAGGAGGTGCGAACATTTCCTAGGGGTGCGGGCATAGAAACGGTTAGAAACCCCTTGCATAGATAGAGATGGCCTGTTGCCTTATTTTTTAGGTCACACCTACTAGACTGTGCATGTGTTGTCTGTTGCGTGACATAATGTTAGCCTATAGTAAGCTTAGTCTGCTCATTGTTTATAATTGATTGGCATCATTGTCACTAATTGGCTTGCTTCTTTTTCATGAGCTTGTGTGGGCTTTCGTTTCTCCTCTTCTGTTTGTCCATACCCTGGAGCATTACTTTTGGCCCACTGCTTATTTTTCAGGCACTACTTTTTTCTTTAAGCACTCCACAAGAGTGTGGGAGCCATCTGACACACTCCCTAATGTGCTTCTCTTACTCTCTGTTGCTCTCTCACTTGCCCATGTGTTTTTCCGCTTCACATTTAATATGGCTCTCCACACCCCCTTTCTCTCTCTCCACGAGTTTACTTTCCTCCAGACGTCCTCTATGCCCCCCCATATTGTTCCCCTAAAGTGCTGTCCTCGGTGATACCCCCACCGCTCTCTAGATTGCTCTGTCTTCCACATGTTTCATTGTTTGCGCTTAACTTCCACCGAACTTGAGAAAATTTGGATCTGCCTTGCCAGGGAGCATATGACTTTCAGAACACTTAGTTCAACTTCTCCGGGGAACAACTGTAGTTCTGCTACTAAAGAGGATTGGTGGCACCAAGAACCCCGGGGCATACAATCTGGTGTGCCACAGTGGGGGAGGTCAGGACCTCCCAATGTATTTATTTTTACGCTGAAGTGCACTGCACCTTCCCCATGCATAACACCAGATGTGCTCCTGCCCTCCCAGAGATGCTGCAGAGTAAGTGCCACAGAGGAGCAAATGGGTCACTCTTTTATGCTCCACACATTTTAGATTTGACTCTACGGTTTACATCATCACACTTTTTAGGTCTCACTTATCAGACCGCTTTTAGCTGTCCGTAGGCAAAACCCCTATTATCCATCACAAAGCTTTCAGTATGATGGAAAGGGGGGGGTAATTATGGGTATGGCTTAAAACATGAACAACAATCCTATGTTTCACACGGCATGCTGCCTGACCAGCATTTGGGTGCATTTTGTGTCTTTTCTGCTAATGTACTCCGCCATAGCTCACAACAAACGTGCCTTAAGTAAGCCAGACCTTTATTGGCTGGGTGGGTTCTTGTTAAAGTTTGATATAAATGAGTTTTTGTATATAATTGGTAATTACAAATAGTATATATGTGACCATCACATGCACACTAGAGAGATGAGCAGGATTTTATGAGCATGCAATCTGAACACTGTTCTGGGCCACAGACTCGCACTGCCTTCAGCTCCAAAGCTCTCAATCGTTATGACCACCCTCCCACCACGAGAACTCACCCGGACACCTAAATGTAACTCAGCTCGCATGTACCATGCAAACACTTGAAAACCCAATAGTTAAAACTTTCAGAGACGTCTTGGCTTTACCAATACCTAGTAAAGTAAATTCCAGTGACAATAGAACATTGTACTAAAGCAAAGATAGGTTACAAATGTAAAACAAATTCAAAACCTCTACTTAGGTAAAATATTTAATGTATATACAATTCAATTACACTTTATTTCGGCTATTGCCATAAAAGCAAATATAACCATACATTAAAAGAATAAAATCTTTAGCTCATTGGAAGTAGCATACCAATTGCCCGGACTAGGCTTTTATATTCTGTTTTCTTGCGTCACTTCTGTGTAGCCGCATTCTGGTGCAGCCATTTTGGTGGTGGTTCGGTGCCTGCTAAACGTCCAAGAGTGTAGTGTAAAATACAGAGCTGTCGACCTCGTGACTGGGGAACCAAATTCAAGTCTCTGCGTTGGGTCTCCCTCGTCCCTACAAAAAATAGGTAATCAGATAAATTAAATAATGGAAACAGAATTACAAATGCCTATCATACTGGGAATGGGGAGTATGATCAGCATTTCTAATTTTGCTTCCATTGTTTGATTTGTTCTTAGGCATATTTTGGATGGCAAATATGCCATATCTGAACAAATAAATATGTCTGAGAGGGTGTGGCGTAAGAAACAGAGCTGCCAACTTTGGGACTGCGGAACCGGGTTTGAGTCTTGGCTTCTGCTCTCCCCGTGCCTACAAATTAACCATGTACTGAGAAACCCACATCTGGGTTTGTGCTCAGAGTAGAGCCCAAAATATAAAGAGGCAGCGACAGAAGGGGAATATAACGTAGCTGTAATATAAATGGCGTCCAAAACATAAAGCGCAGCGTCCGTAAAGCGGGCTGTGTGCTCGTACGTGAGAAGAATGAACATATATTAAACAAGCATTGACATAGCCAATAGGTCTCGCTTTTGGGACTTTATAAGTATTTCGTTATGCAGCACAATATCCTAGGTGCAACAACATCAACTGTTGCATGACTAATACACTTATGACACTTATAAGGTCCCAAAGGCGAGACCTATTGGCTATGCCAATGCTTGTTGAATATTGCAGCACATTCCCAGTTGCCATATGAGGTGTCACGAAAGTGCTTTGATCACCGCCACTCTTTTGATTAATGCTGTGGCAGTGGAGAGGTACCCCCTGCTGTCACAAAGTGTATCTAATTTTTTAACCTCCCGCCCCATTAAATTTGCTCCCCAGCCTCTCTCCCACCGTCACTTTCCACCCTCATTGCACTACGCCAGAAAGCCAATGTAAGTGGCGGCAACTCGTTAAACAAAGCGCTGTACCTCATGATACCGTGGTCCGGGCACTGGCTGAAGCAGAGCGTGCCGTAAAATACAGGTATTTCGATGCAGGCTAAAACCTGAAGTCTCAAACAATACCATGCACTTGTTTTCAGTTGGTATTGTAAAATATGGGGGTCTTACAGCTTAGGTGGAGCTCGTTTTCGCCCTTGCACCCTGTGTTGCTCCCCCAACCTCATTCCCCCCCAACCCTCCCACCTCCCAGTGCTCGTTTCACCTGTGGCCCTCTAAAGGTGGTTACTAGACACAACACAGCTTGGCATAGCCTGCACCATTCAAACAGGCCTCTGCCCCGGGTGAGCTGCAGAGCCTCGGGGGTCACTTCTTCACTGCCCGTTGACGGACAGGCCCCTTCAGTGGCCTAGACCCTGTTTACTGCGCCTATGGTTAGTGGGGGTGGGGGAGCCATCCTTAGCTGCTGTAGGAGCCACCATCCACACACAACCAACATGCACACTAACCTGCTGTTCTTTTTCTGCCTCGGAGCCACACATTACACCGCATTGCATGAACCGTGACACGTGGAGTCATGTCTCGCTCCCAACACACAGTGTGCTCCTGGGCATGCATCTCATCTTTGCCCCTCCTAACTGTCTATCAGAGCCTGTGCCCTACGTCTTTGCACCCCTCCCTCCCTCGCACACCATCCCACACAGTCCCCAATCACCCCCAAAACACTTGAACCGGAGTCTGCCCCAGTTCATCTCGCTCTGAGCCTGTCTCTTCTGCTATCCAAAAACTCACGATCAGGCTCCCCTCCCCATGAGTCTTTCCCACTCCCCTCCCTACCTGGGGCCCTCTTTTCATCCCTTCCCCTCCTCCTGCAAACCTTTTGGAAACTTTCAGGTGAGTTTTAGCTCCCCCAGCTTATGCTCTGGCCCCTCCCACCTGTCCATTGACCTTCCTGCGCCCTGCTGCCACAGTCATGGCTGACTCTTGCATCTGCTCTTGCTGGCTGTCGGCTTATTGCAAAACTAGCCATCTCTTGCTTGATTGCACTCACAATTCCGTCATTCTGTCGGCCTGTTTCACCCTCACACTATCTGCCCTCTCTTGCCTTCGGTACCTTTCAGTTACTCTCAATGTCCCAAAGGCGAGACCTATTGGCTATGCCAATGCTTGTAAACCCTTTCTGTTGCCTATGTGAAAATGATACCTCCCCTTTTTAGGTCTCGCCTAGCTATTGCGTTTACGCATTCACTATGCGAGACTCTAGTAAGAGGCGCATTTCAAAGTGCTCACAAAAGTGGATTGCATGGCGAGCATGCGCACAATCACGTGCATCGTGCCGCAATGCAATCCGTTTGGGGAAGCGCTTCAGCCCACTGGCGCGTGCACGTGTAGCCACAGCCTCGGCATCATACTTCAAAGGGTTCGCTCCCCCGCCTGGAATGCGCTCCCCCGCCACAGCATGCAGAGAGATTGTTTCCTCATGGCGCCTCTCACAACTGTCCCTCCCCCACCACAGGGCTAGTCTCACGGACGCATTGCCATCCATCGATTTCACTTTCATGCCTGTGTTCTCTTTGCCTTTCAGCACACAGCCCGCCCTCCCCCCTCCGTGTTTTCTTGCAGCTTTGCCCAGATCGGAGTCTCAAACAACCAAAATAATAAGTTTGCCCTGCACGCTTTCTGCGCTTACAAAGTTAACATATGCCGCGCTCATTCCCTTTTCATCCTTCTAAGGTCGATAACATTAGCTCCATTAATTCTGCGTCTAAGGATTTAAATAACCATATGTTTTCTTGCAACTTTAGGCACTTCACACACACAGCCCCACTGCTCACACACACAGGCATCAAGGCAGCAACAGAATGGTCTCAGCCCCACCAGTGTTTGCCACACACACATACCTCTCGCATCTCGTGTTTTCTTCCAGCTTTGGCCCCTGTTCTCTTTGCCTTTCAGCACTCTGCTTACCCGTAACCACCATTTAACTAACATCCTGCCACACTCATTCCATTTTCATTCTCGCTTTCACTTTCATGCCCGTGTTCTCTTTGCCTTTCAGCACAGAGCTTCTCCGTAGCCACCATTTAACGACCATCCTGCCACACTCATTCCATTTTCATCCTCGCTTTCACTTTCATGCCCGTGTTGTCTTTGCCTTTCAGCACACAGCTTCTCCGTAGCCACCATTTAACGGCCATCCTGCCGTAAACACCATTTAACTACCATCCTTTTAGTTAAAATAAAAGAATTGCCTCTAAGGGTTTAAGGAACCATAGAAATACAAGGCAAGGCAACATACACTCCGAATGCCACTCAGAGCCACATAATTACATGCCACATAACTACAATGCACTCAATACAACAGACACTCCAAAAACCAATCAGTGCCACATAGTTACACACCACATAATTACACAGAGCTCAATGCCACATACACTTCAAATACCACTCCGCGCCACATAATTACACACCACATAATTACACTACACTCAATGCCACATGCACTCCAAATAACACTCAGTGCCATTTAATTACAATGCAAACAATGCAAGATACACTCAAAATAACACTCAATGCCACATAATTACATGCCACTAAAATCAACATACACTCCACACAAAACCACTCAGTGCCACATAATTATATTCTACATAATTACACTCTATCTATCTATCGCCCTCACTCTCTATCTATCTATCTTATCTATCTATCTTATTTATCTATCTATCTATCGGACTATTGCACTCTATCTATCTATCTATCTATCGCATCACCCCAGCATCACTCAGCACCACCACAGCATCACTCAAGGGCACCACTACATCACTATGCGCTACCACAGCATCAACTAACGCCACAGCATCACTCGACACCACCACAACATCACTCACCGCCACTACAGTATCAATCTGTACAACCATTCAACAACAACTGGCTCTAATATGTTCTCTCAATATTTAGGCTTTATTACAAATGGCACAAAAAAAATTATAATATTTAACTCCTGTTCTTGGATTTTAGGCGCAATTAAATTCACTAAACATAATCTTCACAAGAGTTATTAACAAAAGTTTAAACGATTGCCATTATAATTTACATTAACTTTTATTTAAGTATTAATTATTTGCAAAAATTAAAAGCCATTGTTATTTGTAATATCAATACATCTAAGTCACGTAAATACAACACATATTGCATTACAAATGCTATAGGTGTCACATTTGCAACAGTTAAAACTATTGACATTGTACATGAGAAAGCTAGTAATTTCAATATTTTCAATACCAACACATAGATAAAAAATTAGTCAATTTACAATACAAAAAGCTCAAATTTTCCTAATGCGAGACCTATTGCATTGCAAATGCTTGTTGTGCTTGAAAGTGACACAAATACCGAAGTGCTGGTAACTGTTTAGAATTGAGAAGTGAAATGTCCCAAACTTACTTTCATTGCAGGTGCACCAGTATTGTATCCTCCTGCTGTTAATTATATAGTTTTGATTTGAGGGCTAAGTGCTTATTTTCGTTCTGCAAGAAGTTGCAAAAACGTTACTTGGCTGGTTAAAAACAGGGAGAGGTGGGAAGAATGTTGTGTACAGTGGCACTAAATGCAGATATTTCCATTATTTGAGGCCCACGGTAGCTAGAGCGGACTATAACAAAACAAGCATTTGCAGTGCAATAGGTCTCGCATTTACTACATTTTAAGCTATTGGCATTGTAAATGACAATGCCTTTTATTTATCTGTTTTCAAAACCAACACTTAGATAAAAGGTTTGTCATTTACAATTTATAAAGGATTTTACTTCAGGCAGTCTCCCCAATGAGCCTCACGGTGTAAGGGCTCATGTAAAATACACTGGGTATTTTTCCAGTTATGGAAAAATGTGTGTAAGAAAAAAATGTGTGTAAGAAAAAATGTGAGCGAGGCGAGATGGCACCTCACGTGCGCAACACCAATTGAGCCTGCTGATTGGTACTCATCAGCTCTGCCCACTCTTGTCATCATCGGTTGCCATCACGCTCCAAAAAATATTAAACAAAGTGTCCACAAAGATAAACCCAAAAATGTGAAGGTAAGTGGTGAAGAAATCACATACCAAAGTACGACTGAATAGTGAGGATAAAGAATGAAAGTAAAAAATGAAGCAGATTCTCCCTCTATAGGTTCAAACTTTATTCTTCCTTAGATGTGCACCCAATTCAAAGCTTAAAAAGGTTGCTTAAAATGCATACCATTATGTAGTGCCAACATGTTTCATCGCCAAATGTGTTTGTAGCGATTTCGTCAGGGCAAATACAGTCGCTTGGCACACGTCAGGGACACTTCTTAGAGTTTCATTCGGGGACTGCCAAAAGTAAAAGACACATAACACTCAACCCTTTCCACATCCCATTCTACATGGATGGATATATATCTCTCATTTGGATCCATCAATTACCCTTATTGAGCCATGGCCTCGCGTACCAGCTCGTTCCTATAGATCACCCTTGGGCTCCTTGTGTGAGTCCTCGTGGTGGTTCAGCATTCAGCTGTAATGCCAATCTATAGATGGGGCAATTTCGATATAGTCAAATTTCTCTTGTTTTCATAATCATACCGGCACCATAAGACCTCTCACGGATACAGCGGGCCCATTGTTATTATTGTTGCTCTTATGGAACCCTCTCCTTTTGTTGTTTCACTACATACTTATCAGCGCTGGAATTGAAAGTGCCCGGTATGCTTTCATACAGACTGGTGTATTCTCACTCGTAAAACACAGCACCCTCACTACTGGGAACAAGGGGGGGGACCCTTATTTATACACTCCCTGGCAGGCCTGTAATTATCTCAAAACTTCGATATGTACAACAACACACAGGCATTAAGAGGGGTTTTTTTTTATATATCAACTCTGGCTAACGGCCACAGTTCCGTAGTACTTCCGCCCCCATTTTTTTAAAGGTATGGTCACAGTTTTACCCATGGAAAGTATTTATAAATCATTTAAAAACAGGATCGTAGGTAAATGGAGTAGTCTGCATCACATAGAGCCCCTCCTTCTCACTCACACCTCCTTACCACCCAAAGCCTCACGGAGCTCCTTTTCTCCGCCGGTCGGATGTGTTCTGTTCCCGCATCTGATTATATTCCTATCCAGGGAACACCCACTATCTCGCGTAACACTTATACGCGCCATTTTGGATTGGGGGGATTGTGAATTCAGGATCAATATTAAGCACTTACACGTGCCAGTCTCTATTCAATATTTCTTATATATATGGTTATATCCTGGGCAACAGTTTGGAAAATACCCACTGGGGTTTCTCTCCGGAGGACTCGTTGCTGATTCTTAGTGGGTCGCTACATGTACGCTTCCCTACATGTCTCCATACTTTTCTTTTGCCACTATGGGCGCCATCTTTGACTGGTAAAATAAGTGACTTAACTTTCTACAAGCCAATAAGGTTACTAGTTTCAGGTCCCTATTCCATCGCCTTTATCATTCTCAGGGGGGCCATTTTAAATTGGGGAGGTTGTGAATTCCGGATAAAAATTAAGCACTTACACGTGACAGTCTCTATTCAGTGTTTCTTACATATGGTTATGTCCTGGGCAACGGTATGGAAAATACCCACTGGGGTTCCTCTCCGGAGGACTCGTTGGTAATTCTTAGTGGGATGCTACCTATGCGCTTCCCCATATATCTCCATGCCTTACTTTTACCACTATGGGCGCCATCTTTGACTGGTAAAATAAGTGACAACTTTCTACAAGCCAATGAAGTTACTGCTTTCAAGTCCCTGTTACATCGCTCTTATCATTCTCAGGGGAGTTCTATCTGATGGTGCTGTATTCAATCTCTATTGGATGCACCTCTGACTTATTTCTTCTACTCTTATCTTTTGTGTTTTGTATGTATATCCCTCAATGTGTAGCTCCGATCTAAATGAACCCTACCATTATAGGATATATGTCTTGTTCATCTGTTGAAATATTATTTATTTTTATTGAGTAGAGGTATTGAGATTATCAAACTAATAGATGTTATCTCATAGTTCCACCCCTACAGACCTAGTCAGAACAGACAACAGATATGCAGAAGGAGTTGATAAGGCCGTAACGAATCACCCAATAGTAAGTTTAGTTCCATGTTACAACCACTCAGTAGCTTGCCCTCCCCCACTCAATTTGGTCATTTAGCCCAAATTGGTCGGACTTCTCCTGGAAAATCCATCTGGCTTCTTTTGAGGCCAGCAGATCTTCAACATTTGGGGGTGTACCCGTTATTTTCTCAAGGACCACCCACGTGAAGGTGTGCTTGGTATCATGACAGTGTTGTACCAGTTTGGTCGTAAGCTTGCCTGAAGGTTACATTGGCAAGTCAGTCTGAAGGGGTTAGACTGATGGTATCTGACGTGTTCCTCAAACTGGCCGACATAGATACAGGCCAGACTGGGCGCCATCGTCGCGCCCATTGAGGTACCTGTAGTTTGCAGGAACATGTTATCTTTATAACAGAAATAATTCCGTGTCAGGGCGAGTTCAATGCACTGTAGCACGAACCCCTTCCAGAGTAACATCTGCCTCTGGAAGCGGTACATAGATGACGTGTTTTGCATCTGGTCTGGACAAGAGGATGGGTTACTGGAGTTCCTTAACTGGCTCAACCATCAGGACCCTAGCCTCAGGTTCACATGGAATTACAGTAGCCAGACAGCAGTATATCTTGATCTAGATATCTATGAAGAAGGGGGCAGATAATGTTCCAGAGTACATCAAAAACCCACGGATAAGAATTCCCTCCTGTCCTACAACTCATATCACCCCAGAGTGCTCAGGGATAATTTACCCGTGGGACAGTTCCTTCGGTACCGTAGGAACTGTTCATCTACTACAACATTCTTGGACCAATCAGAAGAACTCTGTGCCAAACTTGTGATGAGGCAGTATCCTCGTAAGATCATTAGACAGGCTAAAAAAAGAGCAATGAACACCCCTCGGAGTGTTTTGCTTCAGAAAAATGAAAAAACAAGAGAAGACTGCCTACCTGTGGTTATGACGTTTGATCCTCTAGCCACATAGATTCGCCAGTCCATACGAAAACATTGGGCATTATTGTCTACCAAGGATTTCATCATGCCTCCCCCTAGGTTTGCTTTTAAAAGATCTAGCAACCTGGGGGATAAACTTGTACACACACGTGTAAAAATGGCACAGAGGCCGACAGAGTCGTCTATCCCTCCAGGACAATATCCATGTGGATGTTGCTCTGTGTGTGGATTGACTAAGAAAACCCAGAGTGTCTCCCTAAATTCAGAAAAAATCTGGTACTTGAAGTATTTTAGCAATTGCAATACCACGAATGTGGTCTACAGACTGACTTGCCAATGTAACCTTCAATATATAGGGCTTACAACGAGGAAGGTGAAGGTCAGAATGCAGGAACATCTTAGCACAATCAGAGCAGGCAAGCTTACGACCAAACTGGTACAACACTGTCATGATACCAAGCACACCTTCACGTGGGTGGTCCTTGAGAAAATAACGGGTACACCCCCAAATGTTGAAGATCTGCTGGCCTCAAAAGAAGCCAGATGGATTTTCCAGGAGAAGTCCGACCAATTTGGGCTAAATGACCAAATTGAGTGGGGTAGGGCAAGCTACTGAGTGGTTGTAACATGGAACTAAACTTACTATTGGGTGATTCGTTACGGCCTTATCAACTCCTTCTGCATATCTGTTGTCTGTTCTGACTAGGTCTGTAGGGGTGGAACTATGAGATAACATCTATTAGTTTGATAATCTCAATACCTCTACTCAATAAAAATAAATAATATTTCAACAGATGAACAAGACATATATCCTATAATGGTAGGGTTCATTTAGATCGGAGCTACACATTGAGGGATATACATACAAAACACAAAAGATAAGAGTAGAAGAAATAAGTCAGAGGTGCATCCAATAGAGATTGAATACAGCACCATCAGATAGAACTCCCCTGAGAATGATAAGAGCGATGTAACAGGGACTTGAAAGCAGTAACTTCATTGGCTTGTAGAAAGTTGTCACTTATTTTACCAGTCAAAGATGGCGCCCATAGTGGTAAAAGTAAGGCATGGAGATATATGGGGAAGCGCATAGGTAGCATCCCACTAAGAATTACCAACGAGTCCTCCGGAGAGGAACCCCAGTGGGTATTTTCCATACCGTTGCCCAGGACATAACCATATGTAAGAAACACTGAATAGAGACTGTCACGTGTAAGTGCTTAATTTTTATCCGGAATTCACAACCTCCCCAATTTAAAATGGCCCCCCTGAGAATGATAAAGGCGATGGAATAGGGACCTGAAACTAACCTTATTGGCTCGTAGAAAGTTAAGTCACTTATTTTACCAGTCAAAGATGGCGCCCATAGTGGCAAAAGAAAAGTATGGAGACATGTAGGGAAGCGTACATGTAGCGACCCACTAAGAATCAGCAACGAGTCCTCCGGAGAGAAACCCCAGTGGGTATTTTCCAAACTGTTGCCCAGGATATAACCATATATATAAGAAATATTGAATAGAGACTGGCACGTGTAAGTGCTTAATATTGATCCTGAATTCACAATCCCCCCAATCCAAAATGGCGCGTATAAGTGTTACGCGAGATAGTGGGCGTTCCCTGGATAGGAATATAATCAGATGCGGGAACAGAACACATCCGACCGGCGGAGAAAAGGAGCTCCGTGAGGCTTTGGGTGGTAAGGAGGTGTGAGTGAGAAGGAGGGGCTCTATGTGATGCAGACTACTCCATTTACCTACGATCCTGTTTTTAAATGATTTATTAATACTTTCCATGGGTAAAACTGTGACCATACCTTTGAAAAAATGGGGGCGGAAGTACTACGGAACTGTGGCCGTTAGCCAGAGTTGATATATAAAAAAAAAACCCCTCTTAATGCCTGTGTGTTGTTGTACATATCGAAGTTTTGAGATAATTACAGGCCTGCCAGGGAGTGTATAAATAAGGGTCCCCCCCCTTGTTCCCAGTAGTGAGGGTGCTGTGTTTTACGAGTGAGAATACACCAGTCTGTATGAAAGCATACCGGGCACTTTCAATTCCAGCGCTGATAAGTATGTAGTGAAACAACAAAAGGAGAGGGTTCCATAAGAGCAACAATAATAACAATGGGCCCGCTGTATCCGTGAGAGGTCTTATGGTGCCGGTATGATTATGAAAACAAGAGAAATTTGACTATATCGAAATTGCCCCATCTATAGATTGGCATTACAGCTGAATGCTGAACCACCACGAGGACTCACACAAGGAGCCCAAGGGTGATCTATAGGAACGAGCTGGTACGCGAGGCCATGGCTCAATAAGGGTAATTGATGGATCCAAATGAGAGATATATATCCATCCATGTAGAATGGGATGTGGAAAGGGTTGAGTGTTATGTGTCTTTTACTTTTGGCAGTCCCCGAATGAAACTCTAAGAAGTGTCCCTGACGTGTGCCAAGCGACTGTATTTGCCCTGACGAAATCGCTACAAACACATTTGGCGATGAAACATGTTGGCACTACATAATGGTATGCATATTAAGCAACCTTTTTAAGCTTTGAGTTGGGTGCACATCTAAGGAAGAATAAAGTTTGAACCTATAGAGGGTGCATCTGCTTCATTTTTTACTTTCATTCTTTATCCTCACTATTCAGTCGTACTTTGGTATGTGATTTCTTCACCACTTACCTTCACATTTTTGGGTTCATCTTTGTGGACACTTTGTTTAATATTTTTTGGAGCGTGATGGCAACCGATGATGACAAGAGTGGGCAGAGCTGATGAGTACCAATCAGCAG
The DNA here is from genome assembly GCF_964204655.1 of Triturus cristatus. Taxonomy (NCBI): domain Eukaryota; kingdom Metazoa; phylum Chordata; class Amphibia; order Caudata; family Salamandridae; genus Triturus; species Triturus cristatus. The sequence continues at coordinate 499,517,202 of NC_140588.1, forward strand.
GCTCAATTGGTGTTGCGCACGTGAGGTGCCATCTCGCCTCGCTCACATTTTTTCTTACACACATTTTTTTCTTACACACATTTTTCCATAACTGGAAAAATACCCGGTGTATTTTACATGAGCCCTTACACCGTGAGGCTCATTGGGGAGACTGCCTGAAGTAAAATCCTTTATAAATCAAAAACTGAAGGTGGCTAGCTTGTTGGTGACTACCTCAAATTTGAAATACGGGGAGTACAAGATACCTAAAGTGATAGGGCTTGAACCACAGCTTATGGCCATTATACCTTCTAAGACCTAGGCCTGTGTAGATAAATATTGATTGAGAGGAGGGCGACCTAGGTCTTTTTCCCTCTGTAGCTCCTTATTGTGTGCTTGTCATTTACAATGCCAATAGCTCAAAGTCTCGCAAATGCGAGACCTATTGCATTGCAAATGCTTGTATTTGTAGTTTCTTGTACTGTGTTTTTTTACCTCCTTTTAGCCTCGGGGATTTTTAGAGATAATGCCTGTGGTTGCTGCAGTATTTCCTCAGGCAGGGTGTTCATATTTTCCATTCGTGGATATCTGGCTCATCAAATTGGATTGTCATGGAGATAGAAAATATCTAATATTTAACTTGCAGCGTATCCAGACTGAGAGAAATCTTGTTCCACTCTGTTGCATGGAGTACATTGCAGAACTGCAAGCTTTAAACAAAAGTCAACAAATAGAAGTAGTAGGCATCATTTACTTGGAAGCTGTAAGGCAGGACTGAAGCCCTGGAGAGTCCTTGTTGTGCGTACACAATTTATTCATTTGATTGGATGAGGACTACGTTGTAAGAATGGTGCATTTAAGGAATGTCTATATGTCTCCAAGTGCAGTAACAAGCCACTTTTGAACCATAAGCTTGGAGTTTGGTGATCACTGTAGTTCCTTGAACTCTGAAAGCAATTATGCAAGAGAAAAGCATGTTATTGTTTTACTTACTTATTAATGTTTTTTTCTTTTGACAGACATAATCGACAATTGTAAGTTCGTTACAGAGGAATGTCGGAAGAAGGTAACTGTATTTGTTTTTGTACAAACCGGACAAAGCAAATTACATTTTCAACATTGTATGACACACCACAATACATACAGTCATGATTACAACAAAAATGTATTTTAAAAATAGGCTTTATTCATAAATATATATTTTATACCTGTTCATAGACATTACAGTTCTCACCGTGCCCTCTTTAGCAAGGTTTCCAATTCTTATATCAATGTATTCGACCTCATAGTCTCAGGTTTTATCCAAGTGCCAAGGTCGATAAAATAAGTACCATTGAGTTAAGTAACATTGCACATCTGTTATTCATCATCACTATTCCTTTGGGTGTGCATGTACACTTTACACGCACAAATATTATTTTAGGCTTTAATAGTGTTGTATTGTGCATGACATTAACATATGTTCAGTGTTTCCCAGAGCAAGACCACGTAGTCTACAAAAGTGTGCAATGCAACCTCAATCATTTTCAACTGTAGCAGGTTCAATCTAATATGTATGATCAACTGTTGAGACTTGTGATCAGGAAGCTCAGCAAAAAATAATCTGTATTTACATTGTCTGTACACAAAGAGTCCTATGCATCTGCAATAGGATACTTGTTGAGACCTTGCATTCTTCTTTTTTAAAAACAAATCTTTATTCATTTTCCATTTGCGATCCACACAACCCCCACACCCACCACCCTCCTCACTTCAGACAGGTTATAATTAAAATATAGATACCAATATCTCATACACTAATAAACCAATCGATCAAATTCACTATATTCTTACAAAAGTGCAATAAATGTATCTATCACCTTCAGATTAAAGTGGCTCGTGCAGTATCTTCCTTTCCAACCATAATACATATTGAAGCTATCTTTCCTGACGGCCCCCAGTTTTATGCACATCATTGAGTTACCTATTCCTCCTACATTATTACCATTTTTAGGTCGAGCCTGTAACAGCGCGCATGCGCTGTTCTGGCGAAGACTTCATGTAAGGGCTTTCAAAAACTGACCTAACAATCGCACACGCTTGTGCGTGTGCTTTTTGTTTTATCCCACACTATTGGCCTTTGCGTGCGTCTTTTTAACAAAGACAGCACGCAATTGGCCAAAGGCGGGCACATTGCTCCGCCCATGGCCTATTGGTGTCGGTTACCCGCACGGCCGCCATGTGGTTTCAATTATCGTGCCCAGACACGGGCACGATAATTGAAACCAGATGTCTCGCTGTGGCGCTCGCACGCGCACCACTCGTTATAGACAGGGTGCTGCTTCTCAGTCACTTGAACCCTTTTAATTTTCATGCTTTAAAGGTGTGCTTACATTTCATTAAACACCTCTGATGCATTTAAAACTTACTTTTACCTAGCCCCCCCCCCCGTCCAACTCTTACTGTTCAATCTTTACCTTTTTTGTTTGATTAACATATGATAATCGTCTCATCTGTGCTGGTTAGTGTTAGAAAAGATGCGGGGCTAGCGTGCGGTTGCGAGTGAATGTTCAAAACATAGTAGGTTACAGTTCGTCATTAGTTTGTATAGCTGCCAGGCTGGACTGGGAGACATTGTTCCAAGTGAGTGGCAGGCCAACTGTCCCGTGGTACACACCGGGCACGGCTCAGGTTTGAGAGTGCCCGGAGACATGACGCAACAGAATGCATGATTGTGGGTCGCAAATGTGTGTCACGCTAGGCAAGTCCCACTTGGCTGCACCCCTACAATTGCGCACAAATCAAGAAACTGTGTCTTTATCTAGTGTCAGTCTTATTTCAATGACTGTGGCAAAAATTCACACACCTCACTAGGGGAAGATTATAGTAGTTCACTTGGAAAAGTAGCTCAGTAGTTTAATGCGCTCATTGAAGAGATTTATGTTTAACCGGTTAGTGACCTTGGAGTCCTGGAAATCCCAGACTTAGTCCGCCATACTCCCATGTTGGATAACATGCAGATCGCTGACATTGCTCATAGTAGCGTCTGCTATAATTCGACTACATACTTTTAGGTTTGAGTGCTATGTGAAAATAAAGATAGTGCTAATAACGTCACTGTCTGACGTCATACAGTCCTAGATTTGCAGTTCATTTACATGGTGGGAGTAGTAAATCTATGTCTTGGGAGCTACCCAATGGACTTTATATGTTAATTACAGGAAAAACGTGTTTCATTTATGCTGGGCATTTTAATGTTTAGCTGATATTCTTGGATAATTGTTTTGGATAACTATTTCCATTTAGTCGAACTTTGCAACTTTCTAACTTTGAATGTGCCTCCTATTAAGGGAAGTTTGAGGTACACATTGGCTGGAGTAGTACAGTAGGAAGACTCGTGTCATTCTAGGAAGACTTGTGACTTGAATGAGACTTCTGTGAGTCCAGGGAGGCTCCTGCGAGTTCAGGGAGACGTGTGACTTTACTGAGACACATGAGTTTACGGAACAGATGTGAGCCCAAGGACACTGCTGTGATTGCAGAGAGACTCAAGTGATAGCTGTAAGACTGTCTTAAATACTGGGAGCCTGTTGTGACTGTTGGAAGATGTGTGATTGTGACACTAGAGAAAGGACAGGTAGGCCTATATCAAATTATGAAGTCTCCTAGTGAGTTTAGGTGTACTTGAACTATGTGCATTCATTCTTTTTCTATACTCGAACAACATTTTTGTATAATAGTTTATTTCAATAAAATTGCCATTTTGAAATTTGATTTAATTATGTAACTTGTAGAACAGTTGTAATTTGTATGAAGTATGTATGTGCCAACCGCCTTACTATGTGCAAAATCTGACAGTTCTCGTGGTGCATTGCGGGTCCCAGTAACACTTTGAAAACCTCATAAGCCGTAAGAAATAACAAGCATTGACATAGTCAATAGGTCTTGCCTTTGGGACCTTATAAGTGTTTAGCCATGCAACAGTTGATGTTGTTGCACCAAGGATATTGTGCTGCATAACTAAATACTTATAAGGTCCCAAAGGCAAGACCTATTGGCTATGCCAATGCTTGTTGAATTTGAACCCAGCTATCTATGGGGGTGGGTCCAAATTTTCAGCCCTCTTCTCCACATATTCCTTCCTTTTTGTTTATAGATAGCCTTCTCCAAGTTAAATATGGCTAAAAACCTGGCTAATCATTGATAAAATGTATTTGCAATTGGGTTCAGCCAAGCAGAGGCAATACACAATCTTAAAACTGTCATAGCAATAAAAATTACTTAATGTCCTGTTCTGGCAAGGTTAGTTTCGGACACACCTAAGACCATTACATCATCAGTCAATATTATTTTAGTTTCAAGTACTTCAGTTAAGAATTTTCCTATATCTTTTTTTTACTTTTTGTAAACCTTTACATGATGCGAAAATATGTATGCGTTGAACAATGTACAGCGAGGGCAAAAGGTTCCCTTTCCACTCCCCCACTTGGCGATTTTGTCTGCGATGTAATACAAAAAGAAACAAGTTTTAACAAATTGTGCCTGTAGTCTGGTGGAAATTAAAATAGATTGTGACGTCTCATACGTGTACCTGAATGTCTCATTCGATATCCCTACTTTCATCTCCCATTTCAGTGCATATTTGTCCAAGTTCTCTGGTAGTGCTGCATTTATAAAAGTGTAAACCTCACCAATAGAGCTTACTTTATCGTGAAGTATTCTTTCAATCATTTCTATTTTCTCAAACTTGACCCGACCCCCCTCCTTGTCGTAACAAAAAATCTCTAATCTGGAGAAACTTCAACATCCCGCCAGTCTAGAGAAAAGCTTTTTTTCATTTCTTCAAAAGATCAAAACCCCGTGGAGGAAAAGAAGCACCCAACCTGCTTTTTCCCACTTCTTCATACACGATCCAGCAAAAATCTCTGGGAGATTATGGTTGTTGACTAATGGCGTATAAAGATTGTCTGCCATGCCAAGCACTTTCTGATGGCCCTCCATGCTTTATACACACTATACAGGGTTTTAAACCGGACTTTTTATTTATAGTAGCTATCATGCAATTGCCGCCACAGACAGCCCCAAGTCTCACTTCCCAACATAAGTTCAAAAACAGATGGTATTTTATCTGTCTGCATATCATCATGATTAATCTGCAATAGCTCTCGACTATATGTTAAAATGGATGCCCAATAATATAACTTTATATTCGGGAGTGCCATCCCTCCCCTATCCCTTGGTAAAGTAAGAAATGTATAGGCTCGTCGAGGTCGAGAGTAAGCCCAAATAAATCTAGAGAAAATCTGCTCATTTGCTTTAAACCATGATGATGTAAATTCTGGGCATATTGCTCTAAAAAGATATAAAACCTTTGGAAAAAAAGCATTTTAATAACATTACACCTTCCTGCAATATATAAATGTAGGTTATTAATGTGTTGAAGATCTTTTTGAATAGTAACCATAAGGGGTTCCACATTAGCCTAGATACCTAGATATGTGGCCTTTTATACAACCCGTACATCGGTCATCTTGGCCTTATCATTCAAGACAACCTCGGTTTTATCCTGATTGAGTGCATAGCCTGAGATTTGTCCAAAACGTCTAGCCTCTTCTTCAATAGCTATTATAGCTGTGTTTGGGTCAGCTGTCACCAGAGCGATTTCGTCTGCGTAGGCCAAGGTCCTAGTAGCCCAATTCTGAGACCATATAGGTGGAATTTGTGCGTTATCTTCTAATCTACGAATGAATGGGTCAATATAGATCGCAAATAGGAGCAGGGAGCAGAGACAGCCCTGCCTCGTGCCCCGGGAGATTGGAAATTTCCTGGATAATATGCCATTGACCATTACGACCGCTGTTGTGTCAACATATAGTAGCTTGACTGCCTGAATGAAAACATCCCCCTCTCCAATCCTAGACACACTAGCCCATAAATATTGCCAGGAGGCACTATCAAAGGCTTTTTCTGCATCCAATAAAATCAGGACCATAGGGTCTCCTGCAATATTGGTGATGTCAAACAGCGAGATGACCCTCTGAATATGATCTATAGTCGATCTCCCTGGTATAAATCCGTGTTGACGCTCCAAGATGAGGTATGATCGTGCAAGTCTGTTGGCTAACAGTTTCAAATATATTTTTGAATCGCCATTAATTAATGTGATTGGGCGATATGATCCAAGTTGTGCAGATGGTTTACTTTTCTCCCCAAAAATTTCAATTTTTGCACGTGACCATGAGCCCGGGGGTTGCCCACCATTAAATATATGTACCATTAAATCCGTAACAATGTTTTTCAACTAACCTGCAAAGACGGTATAAAATTTGGTCGGGATACAGTCTGTTCTTGTCGCTTTCCCTTTGGCCAAGCCCTTAATAGTCAATAAACCTTCCTCCCAGTCGGGTGGACAATCTAGACCGTGCTGATCCTCTTCCTCAAATGAACTGTAAGAGATGAGATATAAATATCTTTCAGTTTCACTCTGCGCATTGCCCACCTTTGCTGTATATAGAGTGTGATAAAACCACCCAAAGCCTCTCTTATATGTTCTGGATTCGTGGTCAGGCCTATCACCGGATCATTTACCTCTCGAATTATATTTAACAAGGTTTGCTGTCTTGTGCCACCGCCAACTGATGGCCAATTTGTGCATTAAGCTCATAACTCGCTTCTTTCTGTGCGATAGCTTTACTTACTGCTTTTTCAGTATATACATTAATAATTTCCACCTTAGCAATTGCGCCTTGCCTCTGTACATCTTCTAGATCCTCCTTTCCTCTCACAGCCCTCACCAATTCCTCTTCAACCGCCCCAGAATATCCTGCAGAATCTTTATAGAATGTTTATCGCGTTTATTACAATTTAAAGAATACCTCAACGTTTCGCCCTCGATTCCAGCCTTCATGGCATCCCATACAATTTCAATAGTGGCGCTCCCTAGATTGTCTCCCAGAAACCGTGGTATCCATTGCCTCATATATGTACAATATCCCATGTCTGACAGTAGGGATCGTTCAAATGTCCAGGGCCTTGTGTTGGAGTTAGCAAATGCCTATTTCTAGTCTACATATTAAAGGATTATGGTCAGATAAGACCCGTGGTAGTTTTTCTATTTGGCATTTTGATTTTATGGAATTAGACATAAACACATAATCCATTCGGGCATGTGTCAGATGCGGATTAGAGAAATATGTATATCCTACGGTTGCCGGGTTTACAGCCTGCCAGCCATCTACTAACCCGGGAGTTCTGATGCATATTTTTTAGCGCCCGAAATTGATTTGGTTTCCTGCCCACATATTGCCACCCCTCCTCCATAGACCAATCACTTGGTAAATTAATGTTAAAATCACCACAGACTATAAGTGGGAGAGGCCAGTGCGTAAGTTCATTTGCGATAACATCCACCACGGCAGGATCGTCACAGTTGCTTCCGTATACTGTACAGAGTGTAAACTTCTGTCCCGCATTGTATTGGATTTCAGTAATCGCCCCACGGCCATATCTATCAGACTCTGATAGATTAAACAGCAGCCCACCTCCTTTAGCCAGGATCGCCATGTCCTGAACCCTAGCCCCCTGTGTCGTAGCACTTATTCTAAACCCTAGTGTTTTCAACACATGTATCTGTGAGCCCTCTATATGAGCCTCTTGGAGGCATATAACGTTAGCACCCATTGATTGCAGCCATACCGCAACCTTCAGCCTTTTTCTCCCATCATTCAGACCAAATATATTAATCGATGAAATTTTCAATACCTCCATCTGGTTTTGTACCACATTCCTACCACAGCTGTTCCGTACTCTATGTCAATTTTATCCAGTTTCTCTTATTTATGAAAGATACTACCCAACTATTTGTACCCTCCAGAAAATCATGTGCCTCTGTCATGAACCTACTTATCACCTGTCTGAAACCCCCCCAGTCCTCCCTATTCCCGCCACCCTCCCTCCACCAATACCTAGACAGCCAGGCTCAATCATGAGCCTGTGTGGAAACATCTGAATCCTTCCACCTCACTTCCCCCACCCCCTCCTTTTAGCTACAGAAACACCTAGTTTACACTCCTATCCCATGCTGTGCCCGGTATCCTGGCTTGATTCCTCCATAATTGCCTTTAGTCCATTTTTTTATGTTTTAGAACCAAACGTCCTTTTTGTGATATCCTCCAGCATCCCCTGGGTTTGAAAAGCTGAAGTTCTGCCCTTGATGAATCACTTTGAGCCTAGCCGGATTTAGTAAAAATACCATGGCTCCTGTTGCTTGAAATGGGGTCATTAGTTGCCTAAACCGCCATCTCCATTCCAACGTTGCATGTGCAAAATCCAGTTTTGCGAAAAAGGAAAAACCTTCAAACTGTCTTTTGGAGTTGGGTATAGCTAAGTCAAAAACAGCCTGTTGGAGTAGAAAGTTGCCAAAGTTGACCAAAATGGCACGGGGTAATGAATTTCCTTCGGCTGCATGTCTTGATGGAGTCAGTGGGAATCTGTGGGCTCTTTGCAATTCTCTATCCCAATCCCAAAACGACAGTTCAGGAAAGGAGTCCTTTAACATCTTTACCACAAATTTCCTTATAACGTTTCCCTCAAAATTCTCAGGTACCCCAAGCAGCCTTAGATTATTCCGGGGTTGCCGGTTTTCATAGTCCTCAAGCTTCCACATGACATCTTTAAGAGCCTTATCTTGAGATGTAGATTGTGCCTGTAAGGTTTTCACTGTATTTTCCAGCACTTCTGTGCGTGACTATACCAGGTTCATTAGTTCCGCAATGTCCGAGCAGATTTTCCCTACTTTCCGAACTGATCCTTGCAGCTTCTCGGTGGCTAGCCTTGCGATTATCCGCTTTAACATCATCCTGAAAAGCTCTTAAAGATTGTAAAATCAAAGCTAATGATGGCTCGGTTGAATTCCTTCTTTTAGTATGATCCGGGTCTGCACCACCCACAGCCATGGAGTGTTTACCATCTTCACTGGGCATCTATGGTGACAACATTAGTGTTGTTGTAATCTCACCCCAGTTCTGCCGCCAGTTCTTGTTCTCCCAGGGTCTTTCGCCCTGAGATACCCTCTTAGCCTTTTTCTTTGCCGTGGTGAGTTTTTCTCCTGGGGTGCTATCTACTGAGGATGACCCAATCTCCTCATTGCTGCTGTTGGGGAGATCAATATCTGACACCTAGGATTCCTCTGTCAAGGAGAAAAACTTCTCTCCTCGCATATCTGGGTACTGGCAGCCTAGTTCTTTTGCTCCTGTTACCTCTACTCTCTTGGGGGATAATGTATTCGATGTTATATCTCTTCTTCCATCATTAGGCACATTATCACCTAGAGTTAAGATATCTATCTCTGTCCCGAGGGATTGTCCTTCCTTCATTAATGCCCTTCCATCCAGATTGGGTCCCAAGATTGGCATTGGTGCTTTTACCGCATCCTTCACAGCTTCATTCGGTCCGAGGCACCCATTTCCCCCCTCAGGGTCCTCTACCAGAGCGTTAGATATTGCCGTCTGGTTTGCCCCCAGTATTGCGCTATTCATGGCACCATCACCCATATTTTCCCCCTTTGAATTTACAGTCTTAGAGTCAGCTAGGGGTGAGAATATACTTGATATGGCTGGCTGTGTTCTCCCGAGTTCATTATGAATCTTCGTCTGCCCACTGTTCACTTTCCCTGGAGGATCATTTTTTCCCCCCTCCGGGTCTACTTTCCCTGATTTGTCCACTTTACTGGCACATAGATCCCCCTTTTTTACCTCATTCTTAGAGTCCATTCTGTCTTGTCGCAATGGGGCAGCCGCTGCAGTCACCCGCTGCTGCTTGCCTCTTCCTCGAGCAGTCATCGTTGCTGGATTTTTCTATAATCCTTCTGGGAACGCGTTGCTGTATCCTAGCAACCACTGCGGAGCATGAACACGCACAGCCCTGGAAGCCGCAGTGAGAAGCAGCCGCTCCAGAGCCTCCCAGCGATTTTCTCCGTGAATATACAGTCTGTGTACTGCCCGTCCTAAACACAATCGTGGCCACTTGAATACGCCACACGTTCCACTTAGGCTGATCGCTTCTCCATGCATACCAGCGGACAACGCGCGGGATAATTTCTTCAGCCTGGAGGAGAGAGGTAAGCGATGTTCTCTAGTCAGACATCATCTTGCCCGACCTTGCATTCTTCTTTGTGAAGTGCCTTACTTTCAGCTTGGACCCAGCATAATGTGACAGACCGCCAGGATTCAATGTGGGAGCTAAAGATTCCTTCCAGCGGGATGTGATAATGCGTTTTGCCAGCAGGAGGCCTAAGGCTATATAGCGGATAGTGGCTCTATGGCGTTTTGGGTGTTTGACCAGTCCCAGTGCACTGGATTCCCATTTACGTGGGATTGGCACTCCAGTATGGTTTGCCAAAGCCTGGAACACTTGGCTCCAGTAAGTCGATAAGGATAAACATCCCCATAACATTTGATGCATGATGTTTATATGCCGGATTGAAAAGAATTCTATTTATTTCCTTCAAATAAAACTTTTCAATTATAGTTTATGCACATTAAAATTTGGCCTAATTTTATTAGGAAAGGTTTTTGAGTTATTCTTAGAGCATGGTAGCGATGTAGAAGAGGGTATTGCAAAGCTCTTTTCTTTACAACTTTGTTAATAAAATGCTAAACTTCATATTTTTTGCAACTTTTACAAAATTTGAGACGTTGGAAAAAATCAAAATTTGTCAGGAACAGTCTGCTAGGTATAGCATGCCTGGGGAAGGAAATATTAGAAAAAAGAACCACTTTGCAGCAGAATTCTCCTGAAGAAAATCTTTTTTTTTAATGTAGGCCGAAAATTTCTGAAATCGCGAAAATGCAAGCTGAGTGACATGGGAAGTTGCCAGCTTCATCCGACTTAAAAGAAATTGTTTAAAACTTCACCCAGCTCTGATTTTTACCTCTCTCACAAATGCCATGCAGTAGTCATAACCTGAACACATCCCCAAATACATACCCCAGGAAATGTCTCATAGTCATGACAGTTGCATTAACTTTGCCCAATTAGGGGTTGAAAACAGCTTCTGGAGTACTATTACTAACATGCAATGAATGTAATGCAGGCAGTACATAGGCGGTTTCCTTGTTGTTCTACATAGAAAAAACTTCTTATGGCCCAAACTAATACTGCAAAGTAGCTCGCAATGATTCTGCTTCATAATCTCTCGTTAAGGGAACTAATGATAAGCCGCCATAAATTGTTAAAATTGATCACGCGCTTTTACTTAGTTAACTCGAGCCTTCAATTGCTACAGATTTGTATCATTGTTTAACTTTCCAATCAATCGTATTACCTTGATATTGAAGATTAGTAAGTAGCTCGGTGCAAGGCCAAATACACACAGTCTGACACACACGAAGTGTGTAATGTGTGCCTATCTCCCGAGCACGCGTGCGCGGCTTGCGCGTTGTTCACAAATAAAAAGACACTTCGGACCTGTAGGGATCGATGCCTAGCACACACCATGGAACTGGCTGCCAAATTGGAGTTCTTGGACGACAGCGACTTGGAAAGTGAAGCAAGTAGTTTGGTTGAGGTGGGGTGGTCATCGCCAGGCCCCACTATGTCGCTTCCAATTCATCCTCTGGGGAAGAACCCGCTCAGGTGCATGAAGAGGGGCCCACATCGTCGAGACTGATCCCTGAATCTAGGCCAACGCCCAAGACGACACCACGTACTGAGAGTACTGTCAACCCCCATGTAAAGAAGATCTTACACTCACTTTTACCACCTCCGCCATGGTACGCCATGATACCCACAGCCCTTAGGCTCAGGCTGGCACCATGAGCATGCCTCTGAGCCGAGAAGGGACGCAAGCGTTCTTGATCCCAGTCGGGCAACAAGGCCACAGCGTGGGAACAGCTCTGGCACTACGCTAGCACCGAAACACAAGTTGACACCGACTGAGCCACTGGCAGATACATCGGTACTGAAGGATGCCAAGCAGGCTGTAACCCCAATAAAATCATTGGATCCAGAGTGCTTCGGAATTGAAACAGTCCCGGTCCTGAGGACTGTAAAACAACATGTATACTCTACTGGCCAGAAGAAAATTCCCACCTCTGATGTTCCAACGCCACACAAAGTTTCTGAGGACACACCACTGGCTCCAAAGAAACAAAAGTCTCGTACACAAAGAGCGAGTGAAGGACAAGGCATTGTCTTTGAAGGACTGCAACTATTTATGTAAGAAAACGTAAAGAAAATGCCAAGAGACAGGCTCAGGATCAATCCTTGCCACAGACTCCACCAAAAATATTGCCACAATAACACAGGGCCACAACCCAATGACTTTCAGCCCCCAGATCACCACAAACAAACTTGCTCTGTCCACAAGAGGAAGGAGAGGGGGAAATGCAAGACACAGATTTCCAAGGAACACAGGATACCCACAATACCCCTGACCCATGGGATGAGTATGATGTGGCCCTGCCTGACCCAGAGATGAATCCGTCAATACCTAAGGCGTCGCCTCCAGATGACATATCCTGATACCACAGTGTCATCCAAAGAGCATACCACAAGCTCCCCAAGTGCACTACAGAGCAGCCACTGGCTTCCTAGTGGTAGCACTTTAGCACACAGCGCGCACAATTCAATATCTTCCAATGATAGGATCCATCCTAAACATATCCACAGACATCTTAAAGAATCCTGTCAAATTCAGGGTCCTAACTCCTCGCATAGAGAAGAAATACAGGCCATCTCCAACTGACCCTTTTTACATATGGGGACATCCCCCAGCAGATTTCTTTTTTATCACCACTGCCAAGAAAAGAGCTGCAGCACAAGGTGCTGGAGAGGCACCTCCTCCATACAAAGAAAGTTAAACAATTGGTACAGCAGGCAAAAGAGTAGCAGCATGTCATACAAACCACTGGAGGATCACCAATTCAGTTGGCCTACTCTCCCAATAAAATAGGGCTGCCTGGGATGAAATGCTATATCTGATGCAACATTTCCCAGATGAATACAAAAAATGAGGGGATGCAGATATCAAATGCAACAATCAAATGTGCATTAGACAGAGCTGACTCTACTGCAAGGGACATCGATGCATCAATCATGCTCCGTACACATGCGTGGCTACGCATATCCTGGTTCAAACCCTAGGTGCAGCAGCACATTCTTAATGTCCCTTTTGATGGGGAAAACCTTTTTGGGCCTGCTGTGGACACACAGAGAAAATAAAGGAGGACACTGACACATCCAAATCCTTTGGTACCTTACAGACAATCAAAATTTATCAAGTATTTCGACTTGGCCTCTGCGCACTTTTGCCAGCTTGCTGTTGCTATGGAACACCAAATCTAAATATATTGTATAATAAACAATTTTAAGAACCAAGGCTTTCAAAACATATGACTTCGTACGCAGAGTTTGTTGATCATTTTTTTCTTGCGAATTTTATTCGATTGAATTAAAGAGTGCTTATCTTGAGGCATAATTTCTTTACATATACACTTTAATGTCCATGAAATCAAATTTCCAAACATGCCCAATGCATTTCGGGCCACATCGGCCCTTCCTCAGGGGTTATAATCTGTAAATAATGTAAACAAAGTAAAACAATTTTATATACTGCTCTGCATGTGCAGGGGAACAATAAAGATTCTAATTCAATTCTTAGTTGGTGATTAAAGTAAAACATTGTAACTTGATTTAACAGTTCATAGTTCATACAAACAAAATATCGGCTTTTCATGATCGAACAGTTTGATTGTTCGCAATTGTGAATAAATAACCCTGCACCTTTATTTCACAAAAACCTCGTGAGTATAATTAACTTAATAACAGCGCTCTCACTAATAATCTCAACATTACGTATAGGTTGCAGTGCACATAGGCTAAAAAAAGAGAGAAATCTCACCAGAATGTTTGTCTGTAAACCAATAAATTGAATGAACGTGACTGATGCCTCTGATAAACGCCTAAAAAAAACAAACGAACGCCATGAGTCTCCTCACTTCAAAGCAAAAATACACATCCAAACAACAGACTTCTAATTACCTTAAGTTTCTGCAGAGAATGTTATCACTGATATACTTCATCAACCAGACCCAATGGAGTTAAATCCTGGTTCTGTTTCTCAAAGTTTTCGACCGACATACGCCAAACCTACCAACTTAAACTCATGCGCGAGACTAGAAAACAAAAAAGGACTATTCTCTATTTTTTCAGCCGCCATGTTTGAGTGGTGTAGGATACTTCAATAAAGTATCAATATTGATGATCTACTTTTAAACCTGTAATGATTCAGTAAACTAAAACGAATTATAGCCGAATGTCTTAAACACGGGAGCCTCAAACTACCCAACATAAAACTCACAATAGTTTTAGGAGCAGGCCCATGAAACCTCGATCTTGAAGATAAACAAAGAACCAATGAAAACCTACGTATAGTCGGTTGTTGCAAATGACTCACCAGTTCCTATTGGCAGAAACTCACCCGAATGCTAGAAAACAGTGTTATAAAAAACCGGTGTGGAAATAAAGATTACAAAAAGTGAAATAAAATACTGTGACTGTGACAGTAAAAAACATGAAAAACCAAGGATTTAGTTACAATGTTTCATCTTGTATATAAACCTAATACAGGTCATTGAAATCTATGAATCTTAAATTATTTATGATAAATTCTCATCTTTCAAGTAGTAAAATGCCTGGGTACCTTCACATATAGTACAGTTACAAAAAGCAGCCTAAGTCAACTTTATCATTGATCCCTTTGGGATCCTGGGTTTCTAGTCTTCTGATCCAGAATATTTCTCTCTGAAGTAGCATTTTGGTAAGATCTCTACCTGGTGTGGGGTTGATCATTTCAATCACTTGAAATTTTAATTGAGCAATTGTATGGCGATGTTGAGTCCAATGTACGGATAAACTGCTTTTGGTATTTTTATTACGAATAGTACTCTTGTGTTCTGAAATGCGGGTTTTAATTTTTCGTTCCGTTTTTCCTATGTATAATGATCCACATGGGCATTTAATGCTGTAAATAAGATTCTTTGAGTTGCAGTCTGCATTGATTTTGACTTTGATGGTTTCTCCAGTATGAGGATGTTGTATTGTGTTTCCGCATAAAACATTGTTACAATGTACACAATTCTGACATCGTCTCATTCCTTTGTATTCTTGAGTATGTGCTATGGGTTAATATTTTAACATTTCTTTCAAATTTCTGGATCTTTTATATGCAAAGATAGGTATATTGCCAAATAAATCTTTTAAATCACTTTTATGTTCTATAATCTCCCATCGTTTGTTTATTATCTTTTTTTAATTGGCTCGAACAGGTAGAAAATGTTAGCACAAAGACTTGTCTGTTTGTAGTTTTCTTTGGTTGAACTTCCAAAAGCGAATCACGTGTTTAGTTGACATTTTAGAAATTGCTTCATTTAAAATGTCTTCAGAATAACCTTTAGACAAATATCTTTCATTGAGGATGTTAACTTTTTTTTAAGTGAAATTCCTTCTGAGCAAATTCTCTTAGCTCTAAGCATCTGGGAATATGGAAGATTGTATATCAAATTCTGCGAATGGAAACTGTTGAATGATAATGCATTATTTTTGTCCGTGGACTTATGATAAACTTCCATACGTATATTATTTTCATCAGCTTTTACCAAAACATCCAAATATGATAATGATCTTTTATCAATCGTACTTGTGAGTTGTATATGTTCATCATACTGATTCAATTGTGCGATTTTCCTTTCTAGAAATTGCCTGTCGTTCCCCCAGATAAGGAAAATGTCATCGATATATCTACAGTATACAAGCAGATTATCTGTCCATTCTTTATCAGTGCTAATGAACTTGTCCTCAAACATAGCCATATAGGTATTTGCATATGCTGGGGCCCCAGCCAAACCCATTGAAGTACCTTTTAGCTGTAAGCAAAAGTTGTTTTCCCATTCAAAATAACTATGATGAAGACAGAAGTGTAATTTTTCAAGAACAAATACCTTATCTGCTCCTATTGTGGATTGTTTTAATAATGCCCATTCCAACTGCTTCCATCCCACCCCTGTGGGGGATGGTTGTGTACAATGTTTTCACATCCATTGTGCATAGTAAAATCTCTTTGTCAATGATAACCATCCGAAGTTTCTGTAGGAAATGTGTAGTGTCTTTTACATAGGATGACCAGTTTTGAACAAAAGGTTGTAAAAATAATCGATGTATTGTCCAATGGGTTCAAAAATCGTCCCACACCCTGTAACGATCGGTCTTAGAGGTGGATTGTGTAGATTTTTATGAATTTTGGGTAGCATATATAACCCTGGTCTCTTGGGGTTAGTTACTGTCAAGACATTTGTAGTTGTCTGGGTTATCCAACCCATTTCAGTAGCTTTCTCTAAAATGTTATTTAGAGTGACTGTTATTAGTTGAATGGGATCTTGATCCAACCGTAAATAAGTTTCAGAATCCGAAACATGTTCGTTCACTCTAGACATATAGAATGTCCTGTCCATAATAACTGTAGCGCCTCCTTTATCCGCTTTCTGGATCACTATTCTGGAGTCGAATTTTAAGGAGTTCAAAATGTTTTTATCATGTCGAGTGAAATTGGATCTCTTTGATGCTTTAACATTGATTTTAGTAAAATCATTTTTAACTAGGTTTTCGAAGGCATTCAATATTTTAGGGGATGTAGGTGCTTGAAATGTAGATCTCTTTTTAAATTCTATAAATTACAATTCTTTCCTTTCTGCTTCATTATCAGGTAGTGTAGCAAAAAAATGTCGTAGTCGTAGAGTTCTCATAAATTTAAATAAAGCTATTTCGTTCTCCAATGCTATAGTGTGATAAGTTGGTACATAACCTAATCCTTTATTTAAAAGTTGAATTTCCTTCGAGTTGAGTTGAACAGTCGAAATGTTTACCACTAAGGTATTTTCTGGCTTCTCAAATTCAATCTTGCTTTTTCTTTGACTTCTCCCGGTTTTCCTCCTTGTTTTCCTGGGGGTTGGCTGGGATCTATTTCTTGAGATAAAAAATATTTTGAAGTTGAGGCTTCAGTAGATGTAATTATTTCTTCTGATCTTGTCTTGTCTTTGGTTTTATCAATCCTGGGTGGAGATCTATTTAGTTGCGTATCCCCCCTCGGTTGCCACACTTTCCTCTGAAGAGGTGTTTACATTCTTTCTGAAATAAGCTCTCCTTTGAGCATACACCTCCGCGCATGTATACACCTCGTTGAGTTTGTAGTCTAGAGTGTCTCTTTTATATTTCCTGAGCTTCCCTTCTTGTATTTCCTTTGAATATATTTCCAATTTAACATCTATATCTTCAAGAACTTTATTCCAGTCTTCTGTATCCATCCTGGTTTCAAGATCCGTTTTAATCACTGAAATCTCCTCGGTGATATCTTTGATCACTACTGCTAATTCCTCTATTAATAATAAAATTAAGTCGAGGGAACATTTGTTGAGAATTGCTTACCAACGATCCATGAAATCCTTTTTAAGGTGAAATCTGAACAACATTGGTTTTATTGACAGTCTTAAACCCCTCAGGATCCTCTTAGCTCGGTGATATTGTACCAATGTGGAGGCATGTAGGCGTTGATTTAATTGTCTCCTTGTTAAGAATTCCAGTTGTTTTAGCTGTTGCTGTAGAGTGCTTCCCTGCACATTGAAAGATTTTACTTCATGTATTAGAGAATAAATCTCCGAAGCTTGCTCATTTGTGTATGCCAAAGTAGTTGCTCTGTTTTCCGTTCAGTTTGTTATGGCGTCAAATGACATGGTTGGGTGCTTCCTCTATGGCGGGCAGTTGAGTAGAAAAATTGGTTAGAAGAGGAGCACTGTTTGGAAATTTGATTTCATGGACATTAAAGTGTATATGTAAAGAAATTATGCCTCAAAATAAGCACTCTTGAATTCAATCGAATAAAATTTGCAAGAAAAGAATGATCAACAAACTTTGTGTACGAAGTCATATGTTTTGAAAGCCTTGGTTCTTAAAATTGTTTATTATACAATATATTTAGAGTTGGTGTTCCATAGCAACAGCAAGCTGGCAAAAGTGTGCAGAGGCCAAGTCGAAATACTTGATACATTTTGAGTTTTGAAAAAGGCGTGTTCAGGCAGCACGTCAGCCTCCGCAGCACGCCCACAAGGATAAAAGCAACAGTATTAAAAAATATAAGACTTTATTCAAGGAGTGCTCCTCTTCTAACCAATTTACCTTACAGACAAAGCCTCAAACGCAACAGCCTTTTTGACATCACCAGGGGCGAGGGGCAGCAAAAGCCTCTATCCCAGAAAACACCACATATCAGTGTTAGCAACAGCAAGATCATGGAGGCTACAAAAACAGAGGTAGAGGTAACCCCAACAAGGGCACCTCCACACCACCAAGTAAATGTCTTACCCACTTGTCTTACCCCCACTTGCCCCCGAGCCCAAAACGAGAGAAGTCTACAACCATTCCACCAGTTGTGGCCAAACATCACAGCAGACCAATGGGTACTACAAATAAACAGGCAAGGTTGTTTCCTAGAACTAACTCAACAGCCACCAAATATCCTGCCAAATGGTGATGTTAAATCCACAACATCTACATCTCCTAAAGGAAGGCGTTAATACTAAAAGAGGCCATAAAACTAGTCCCACTCAAACTTCAAAACAAAGGAGTCTACTCCCTTTATTTCCCTGCACCAATGAAAGACGGCTAACTACGGCCCGTGCTGGACCTGCGACAACTCAATCGCTACATACTATCCAAACACTTCCATATGGTCACATTGCAAGGTGTAATGCCACTACTGCAAGAGGGTGACTTCATGACTGCATTACAGCTAAATGAAGCTTACTTCCACATTCCAATCCACCCAGTACACAACAAATACCTATGGTTTGTGGTAAGTGGACGTCCTTATCAACTCAATGAGCTACCATTTGGGGTAACAACAGCCTCAAGGGTGTTTACAAAATTGTTATTATTAGCAGCAGAATTACGAAGGGAAAACATACATGGCTTTTCCTATCTAGACAACTGGCTGATCAAGAGTCCAAACAAAGCCAAATGTCTAATAGACACTCAAAATACATTCAACCTACTTCACCAATTGGGCTTCACTATCAATGCAACAAAATGTCATCTCCAACCACTCCAGGTACAACTAGGAGCGATACTCATATCAGTATCGGGGAAACAGCTTACCCCAATCCGCAAAGGGTTCGCAATCTCCAGAACCAACTGGGTCTTTTTCAGCCACATCATCACCTACCAGTCAAAATAGTGAGGCGCCTACTAGGGATGAGTGCATCATGCATAGCGATAGTGCCACATGCATGACTATACTTGAGACCTCTTCAAGAGTGTTTAGCATCGCAATGGTCACAAGTGGGGGGGGGAGGGGAGGACATGGAAGATCTAGTGTTGATTTCAGACAAGGTCCATCGGGCACTACAATGGTGGAACACCTCAAACATACTGAAGAGAAGAGCCTTCAAGGACCCAATCCTGCAGGTGACCATCACAACTGAAGCATCACTCAAGGGGATGCGGCGCTGATATGAAGGGCATTGTGGTTCAGGGACACTGGACCTCACAACAACAGACATGCACATCAACCTGCTGGAGCTTCTAGCCATCTATATCAAATCTATATCAAATCTGGGGGACGCATAAACAAAACTGCCCGTGGTTCAACGCTAAACTAAGAGTTCAGAAAACTGCACTGAAAAGAACCGAAAGAGAATGGCGCAAGACTCTCTCTGAAGAAACCAGAAAGAATTATCTAACCGAGAGACGAACCTACCATGGACTAATCAGAAAGACAAAAACAGCATATTTTACGAATAGGATCAGTGAGGCTGGTAACTCGACGAAAGAGCTGTTTTCACTCTACAAAACTCTTTCAAGCGGAAACCCAGCTATTGCCCCTGCTGACTGCTCGCCAGAATTGTGTGACAAAATCGCAGATTTTTTCTCAGATAAAATAACAAAAATCTACTCAGCATTCCCTACGCAGTCCAAAACCGGGGCAGACTTCGTTGAAAGCCCAAGGGAGTGGGGAGATAAACCTAGACTTATCAACTTTACTACCCCTCCCACGGAAGATCTTCTAAAAATCTGGAGGTCGGTGAAGTCGGGCTCTCCGAGAGACCCTACCACACCCAAACGCCTGACGGATAGTCTAAGGGTACTAGAACCATACATTATACATGTACTCGATGTATCTTTTACCACCAAGACAGTACTTAGGGAGTGGAAAAAGGCGGTGGTTCTGCCCCTCAGGAAGAAACCTACCATCAGTTTTGAGAAACTTGATAATCTCCGCCCAATTTCTCTCCTGCCCTACCTAGCCAAGGTGGCCGAAAAAACGGTAAATAAACAACTAATGGACTTCGTGGAAAAGGCTGCCTTATTGCACGACACCCAATTCGGATTCCGCCCCCGCCACTCTACAGAGTCCGCACTGCTTACTGCAGTTGAGACCCTACGTCAGGGGGTAGATGAGGGACACAACATGGCCCTCATCCTATTGGACCTGAGCGCAGCGTTCGACACTGTGGCGCACAACAACTTGCTACAGTGTCTGAACAACGGAGGTATATTCGAAGCTGCACTCCAATGGTTACAATCCTTCCTGACAGGGAGAAGCTTCCAGGTTCGCCAGGGCGACCACTACTCGAGAAACATAGGTTTGGGTCAGGGCGTCCCCCAGGGTTTGTCCCTGAGCCCAACCTTGTTTAATCTCTATGTCTCTCCAGTGGCTTCAATTGCCGTGAGTCACGGATTGAGCATCGTGTCATACGCCGATGACACGCAGCTGGCTATCTCCCTATCGCGTGCACCCGGTCTTGCGATGGACAGTTTCAGGAACTGCATGCAAGAACTTGCAGCCTGGATGTCCACCAACTGCCTTAAGTTAAACGGCAACAAGACCGAGGTGCTCGTTGTGGGGGGGAACCCATCTGTTTGGTCATCGGCGTGGTGGCCTCCATGTCTGGATGAAGCTCCCATACCCCGCCAGGGAGTAAAAAACCTAGGCGTATGGCTCGACACTGACCTATCTTTTGGACCCCAAATAGACCGAGTTGCAGGTGTCTGTTTTGGTGTCCTAAAAACCATAAGGAAGGTCCTTGACCTCCTTCCTATGTCAGCACGGAAAACACTGGTACATGCCCTTGTGACATCACGCCTAGATTACGGCAACCTACTTTACCTGGGTACCACCTGCAAAGCCATGAATCGCCTTCAGGTAATACAGAACGCGGCAGCCCGTCTCATCCTAAAAATCCCTAAACGATCAGACACCAAAGCCGCTCTCAAAACCCTCCACTGGTTGCCAGTAAAAAGCAGAGTGGAATTCAAAGCCCTCTGTACATGCCACCGCATCCTGGCTAAGAAATCTCCTATTCCACTCCAGAACTTAGTGACAAGGTATACACCTGCGCGCGAGCTGCGCTCCTCATATGAGGGCCTACTTAAGGTTCCTAGGGTCAAAAGAGCCCGTATGGGCGGACGCTCCTTCCGCTATCTGGCAGCGAAAAGCTGGAATTCCCTCCCTCTCCATCTCCGTCTGGATCCATCCGAATCCAGCTTCCGCAAGAACCTAAAAACACACCTGTTCTCCAGATAACAGATCACTGGTCTCCACCTCGCTCAGAGTTCTTCAGTTGCAGCGCGGGGACACGCTTTGGCGTAACCATGCGCTTTATAAGCAACCCTTAATAATAATATATGGCTCTCAAAGCATTCCTAAAAAACATTGCGGGAGGAAATGTCCTCCTACGAACAGACAATATGACTGAAATGTATTACATCCTGAAACAGGGGGGGGGGGGCATTCCATACAACTGTCACAACTAGCGTAGATCATATGGAAATGGGCATACAAACATAAAATTCTCCTCCTGGAACAATACATGCCAGGGCAGGAAAACTCCATTGCGCACAGCAACACGTTCAGAGTGGGAAATACACATTCCGTTACTGCACCAATACTTCCACAAGTGAGGACCTCCCACACTAGACCTGTTTACCTCTGCAAGAAAACTCAAATCTCTAGCCAAAGGAAATGCTCTATGGAAGAATTGGTCAGGGATTTTTGCTTACGCTTTTACTCCTCTCCCACTCATTCCATACGTGACTTTGACACTTATACTGATTGCTCCCACATGGGCTCGACAGCCATGGTACACAGCACTCCTAGAGCTATCCGTAGTACACCACGAAGCTACCCAACTATCTATCCTTCTCACTCACAGCAGGGGCAGGGTGAGACATCCCAATATACAGCAGCTCAATTTTGCAATCTGGCTCCTGAGGTCATAGAGTTTGAATACCTAAATCTACCTGCAGAATGCATGACTAATCTAAAATAGACCAGAAGACCAACCACAAGGGCTTGCTTTGCAGCTAAATGGAAACATTTGGTCTGCTACTGTGCATCCTTAAACATCAACCCTTCTTCACCAGCAGTACAACTAATCTGTTACTTGTTAACAATTAAAAAAAAAAAGGCACATTTAGCTTATACTTCAATACACTTACATTTAGTAGCCATTGCTGCATAGCTACAAAACAGAAAGCACCAATTGCTTTTCCGTACTACCGTCGTTATAGCCTTCATAGAAATATTCAAACGAGTCATTCCACCATGTACACCTCCAGTACCCATGTGGAATCTGAACATTGTCCTAACACAGCTTATGGGGCCACCATTTGGACCACTACACTACTGTCAAATACAATTTTCAACATGGAAGGTGGCCTTCCTTGTAGCAATAACATCGCTAAGAAGGGTTAGCAAAATACATGCGCTCACTGTGGAAAAACATATTTCCAAATGTTCCCAGACAAAATGCATTTACACACAAACCCTAAGTTCTTACCTAAAGTTATATCTCCTTTCCATTTAAATCAAAGTAACCTTTTGCTTTTCAAAACCAAAGACAGTCTCAGAGCGTGCTTTACATACACTTGATGTTAAACTGGCACTTCTGTAATCCTTGGAAAGTACAAAACCCTATGGAAACACAACAACTATTTGTTTTGTTTTTCAAATCCACATAAAGAGAAGGCTATTTCAAAATCAAGAGTAGCAAGATGGATTGTCAAATGTATCCAAATTTGTTATGCTAAAGCAAAACTAACATTAACAACCATGCCAAGGGCTCATTCGACAGGGAAGAAAGGAGCAACCATGGCCTTTTTGGGAAATATCGCTCTAAGTAACATTTGCAAAGCGGCAACATGGATAAACCTACATACATTTACAAAACATTGTACCTCTGTTCAAGCAAGACAACAAGCTCTAGTTGAACAAACAGTCCTTCATATTCTATGTCAAACAAATGCACCATCTCATGCCTAAAGCCACCTTAAGAGGGGTACTGCTTTACAATCTATGCATAGCATGTGTATCTGCATCCAACACATGCTACGAATGGAGTAGGTTACTTACCCTGTAAGCATCTATTCGTAGTGTGTAGTGCTGCAGATTCACATGCACCCTCTCGCCTCCCTGGTAGCTACTAGATGGTGAAAAAAATACACACAACTTTGCAGACTATATCATCCCTCTATAGATGGCAAGGGGGAAAAACATTATCTAACAAAGCAGTCGTTGAACATGCACAAAAACCTCAAGGAGGAGGAGAAACGACCCACAATGCCAATCATGAAACTTCCTCCGGGAAAAACAACTTGCAGAGTCAGGACCCAACACTAGATGGTAAGAGTATGCATAGCATGTGAATCTGCAACACTACACGCTACGAATAGATGCTTACATGGTAAGTAACATGCTACTTACACTTAGTGGGGCCTGGACAACCTGACCCCTCTCAGTAAACGGCAGACCAGGAGATGTTCCCCTACCAAGATGCAATTATACAGTACATGTCCCACAGAGAGCGCTGACCTGACCATGTTAATAGTCAGAATGTCCAGCCTGTCCTGAGACCGAAAGAAAATTCAACACATGCACTAGATCTGCCCCCACGGGATCTGGATTCCGTCCCATACACCAGCGGGACCAGCGATCTCACTCAGAGCCATACTGCTTATTGGTAGAGTCAGCCCAGGCCCTACGTATAAGAAGGGAAGCGTGTTCCGATCAGCCTGAGAAACCCAAGCATCTCCTGTTAGCTGCCATGCCATCAGCCGTAATAGGCTGCTCACCGCCAGCGGGTGTAAGTTGCCCTTGGCATCCATCAGAATATTCGGACTCCGGGGAAGTAGGATTGGAGAAGCCATAGAAAGTTCCAAAAGAACTGAAAACCTGGCTTGAGATCTCCAAACCGGGGTCACTCGGACCAGTGACGCCCTGTTTATTTTTGAGCTGTGCTGTCAACCTGGTTATCATTGTGAAGAGGCGTACTGCATATCCCCGAACTGCGTATAATCCTGCATGAAGGCATCCGTCACCAATGCCTGAGGATCTGGTCTCTAACTGAAGAACCAGTGCAATTGGTGTTCGAGTCGGGATGCAATGAGGTCCACCCAACATGGGCCTCACCTGCCCATGATCCTCTGGAACAAGAGCCTATCCAGCTTCCAAGTGCTATAATGCTTGAGATATTGCAAATTCCAATCTTCTGTGTGATTGAGTCTGCTGGGAACATATTCCGCTGTGACTAAAATTCGGTGAGCGAGGCGGAAGTGCCAGAAATGCTTGGAGAGGACTGCCAGGACCCTTGATCTTGTACCTTCGAAGCAGTTGATGTATTGAACTGCGGAGATATTGTCCAACTTTAGCAGGAGGCAGCAGGACACTCTGTCCCTTGGGAGCAAATTCTCCACAAAGGAGCTTGCGTGCAGTTCTAAGTAGTTGATGTGCAACCTGTTTTCCTGCTCCGAACACAGACCTCCCTCAAGTGGTAATGGCGCCACAGTGCGCTCCCTGCCAGATCAGCTCACGTCAGATTCGATCACCACGTCTAGAACGGACCCGAGAATGGCTCTGCCATTCCACGCTACCATGTGATCCTTCCACCAAGCAAGTTTTGCTCTGATGTCACCTGACAACCAAACATTTGCTGTTAAAGAGGTCTTTTCATAAATGAGGCACTTTCAGATGTTAAAGGGCCCAATAGTGTAAAGGACCTGGGAAGTTTCCTGTGTAGAGGACTCTAATAGTCCCACTATCCTGGCCAAATGTCAGAGGGAGGCATATTCCTTGCTCAAGGTGCGACGCAGCTCTTTCTGGATGAGGGCTACCTTGTTGTGAGGGAGCTTGAGCATCTGTTGAACTGTGCCGAAGAGGAAACTCAAGATGCAAATGCATTGTGAGGGAGTGAACTGAAAATTCTGTTTGTTGATATTAAAATCAAGATCCTGTAACGAAGAGCATGTCATCTTCAAGTGTTATAGCAAGCGGGAAGGATCCTGGTTCAGTAACAGGATGTCATCCAGGTAGGTGATCAACTGGACTCCCTCAACTGTAGTAACTCAGTGACCGATTTCAGCACCTTGGTGGACACCAAGGAGCAAAAGAAAGGCAGAAGGGTACAGCCACAAACTTGTATACCTAGCCTGCCCATTGGAACTATAAGAACCTGTTATGTGAAGGTAAGATGGATATTGTGAAGTAGGCATCCTTGTGATCTATTCTCGCCAACCCATCGCCTGAAAGTAAAATGTCCCGCAAGCGATGGGGTGCCTCCATCTTGAAATGGGGGTATAAATACCACCCAACTGTTGAACTACCTCAAGTTTATCACGGGACGCAGTCACTGCTCTTTTTTCTCAACTAGGAAAAGATTGCTGCGGAACCCACAAGGATGTAAGGTTGAGAGTACAAATGCTTCCTTCTCTAAGAGGGAATTGATTTTCTGAGATATTAGAAGGGAGTCCTCTCCTGAGAACATCATAGGTCTTGGTCTGTGTTGTTGTATCGGGGTTCCCTATTACTCTATTTGAAAGTTGGAAATGGTCTGTAACACCCATACGTCCCCTGTAACCTCCCATTCTCCCTCTTTTGGGTAGGAAGAAAGGGTCCTCCTTACCTGAGACTCCACTGGGGCATTGGTAGCACCATGGACGGTTCCTCTGACTGCACTTCTGCGCCCTCCCCCTCTGGTTGGGAAGAAGCCTCCCAAAAGCTTCTTGTCTTGGAACAGGGATATCCGGTGTCTTGGAATCTTTGGGAGGCTGGGGAATAGGGATGTCCGGAACATCACCGCCTGCCTCTACCATCCCTGCCAAAAGCTTGTTTGCCAGAGTCTTTTTTCATTGATTACTGGGCCTTGTCCAAAGAAAAGGCCGTAACGAACTTTCCAAGTTCCTCGACAAATGACTCTCCGAAGATTCCACCCTTTACCACTGCTCCAGCCTCTCAGGTGGCCAGTTCACCCTACTTGGAGCCAATCATTATCAACAAGGACCGTCACCTCTCCGTTGAGAGAGTGCAGTTGGCTTTTCCTATGAAACATAAGTCATGCTGTACTCATCTTGACAGAATCTTGGGGTTATTATGTTTCCAGTGTATTTTGTCTCTTCCCTAATGCCCAAAAGCTTAGTAAGAGGTTCTAGGGCATCTAACAACTTGTCCTGGCAATTTCTCCAGGAGCGATCGATCCCATTTTTGGGATCCTTGATAAACTTTGCAATGAAAGTGGACATCTTGCCATCAATTTCCGGCATTAGTGCATCCTCACTGTCAAAAGACGGTCTGTGGCATTCCGCCCATTGGTGGCACTACCATTTTTGTCCATTGGCTTCCGTATGCATGTAACAACTCTGTCAGTCGGAACTCACTACGCAGATCGGGGGTGGTAAATGTTCTCCCGGTTTAGCATGCCTTCTGGTTCTGCTGACCCCTGGGCTCCTATAGGAGGAGAAGAGGAACCTTACCTGGGACGTTTAGGGGCCCGTTCCGACCATCAAGGTCTGCTGCGCCCTCTTTCATCAGATTCGTCACCATAACAATCAGGGTCCACGAGTACTTCCTTGCAATCAATAGTCTTGGGCGGATGATTATCGTTGATGGGGGTAGGTCCAGCCACAACGGGGTCTACCATGTGGCTTGCTCTGCATTTCAGGAACGCCAGCCAAAGGCGTCTGAAGGAGGGGTTGATAACTCTGTAGCTAGATCCAACACTTTAGGGAACCCATGAGGTTCTAGTGGCCGCCAGGGGCCTGGTTCATTTCCTAACTGGAGGTTCACACTGCGCTGGGCAGCAATCATAATCTGCTAAGGGGTTTTAGCACTGTGGACACGGACCACTGCAGAGAATTCCTCATCTAGAGGAAACGGTATGGGGTCTTTGGCAGTCTCTGTTAGAGTCCTCCCTCAAAGTTCCTTCCATAGTGCTCAGGAACAGAGTATGATTATACTGCCAAGCTTTGGAATTGGAGGCTCAGTCTCTGTAATTCACTTGTAACGCCCTAATATACTACGGTCCCCGGGTGCTCCCCAAGCGGTAGTGGCCGGTAAAGCACCTGATGCTGTTGGTGGGAGGGAGGGAAAGAAGCCTAATATTCCCAGCGTATTGCACGTGTTCAGAAAGAACACGCTTACACAGTGATTCTACCAAGCTAATATTTTCAGCCTTTAGAAGAAATTGACCACCCTCCCTCCCTGCGTTGTGAGAACGATGTGCATGCTCGCGCTCTGATCGATCGTGTCAGCGATTGTCATCTGGAGCGCGAGCATCTCTGCGAGCACAGCACTTATAGTGGCACTGAACAGCCCTTTTGAGACTGAAAGTGTCTCCGCCGAGCACACTGGCCATACGACAGCCCATCGGGAGTAACCCAGAACTGAAACGCCTTAGCAAGCAAGATCCCGGAGGCTCCGCCAGGGAGAAGAGGTAAACACTCACACGCCCAACATGATGCGCCAGTTACCTAAGAAAACAAGCATTTGCAATGCAGTCAGTCTCGCCTTTGGGACCTTATATGTATTTAGCTATGCAGCACATTAGCCTGGGTGCTGAAACATCGACTGTTCTTTAACATGGAGAGAAAGTAAACACCAAACTGCGTGACACACCAGGTATGGGAACACATGGAGAGAAATATTGCCTTTCAGCAGGAAATGGTATAGTCCAAAGCTCTGTTTTTAATATAAAATCAGGGCCTTCGGTGGTCATATTACTGAGAATACAAGATTTGAAAAAAATATTATTGTCTACGGGTACTCGTGGAAGACAATTTCTGTGGACTGGAATCTAGAGAATGCTAAAGTAATTCTGGTATTTTACTGACCTCTGCTGATCGTTTGCTATCAAGAAAGTTAAATAGAGGCAGTTGGCAGAAATGTTTTAAAAAGAAAGTCCCTCAGCAGAAAGCAATACTGGTATTTTACTGACCTCTACTGGTCGTTTTCTATAAAGACAGTTAAATAGATGCAGTTGAACAGAACAAAAGTCCCTAAGCGGAAGCAGACAAGTCCTCGGGCTTATCTCCGGAGCCCACAAAGTACATACACATATAAGTATATACTAAAGTATATACAAGAGGTCTTGAATGCTCAACCTAAAAAAGAGAAGAAATAAAGATATTTCTCCTCGTTATGCCTCCCCTGGGGAGGTGTAGCATATTGCATATTCCCAGGTCTACCACTAATTGCAAACCTGGGAATACACCAAAATCCATTGAGTGGATGCGTGGGAACACCCACGCTCCACCCATGGTACGCCCCCCTGGGGTAGAGTAACGATAGACGATTTGTGCTGCCTTGGGTTACTCCATATTTATCAAGCCATGCAGGGCCATGTAAGGTGGCCTTGTGTGGCTTGTTAAATCTGACTTTAGTATTGCGTCACCCTTGAGTGACGCAACACTATGAAACATTTTGGGCCTATATGTGTGGTGCGCACTACACATGCAATTTGTTGAATGTTTTGCGAAATTTCAACATTTTCTGTACTAGCACTTGCTTCAATGAAGTGTTATTTTTTTTACGCTAACCTCGGTCTGGCTAGCCTAGTAGATCAAACTTTACGTCAAAAACTATGGATGCTTGCGCTAATCTAAGTGACACCCAAGTAACGCTCCCTTGATGCAAAACAGCACAAAGCCCTATTTGCACTGCAAAAAGGGCATTTTTTTGCGGTAGAAAGTAAATACCCCTACACAAGTTTGCACTGCTTCGCGACTAACTAATATTTGACTTTACCCTGGCACAAACCGTTATTAAATCTGACCCTAAGTTTATATTTAGCATGCCGGAGTGTCAAATTAGAAGAATAAAAGTATTTTTATGCTAAACGTTATTATGGCCAGAATTTCGACTACCCTAATGCCCTAACCACGGGGGGCTTTGCCAATTGCCCACTTTGCCCATTTCTTAAAAAGCCTGAGGCTCTCACCCAATTACTTGGAAGAGTGCATGTTAAAGTAAATTCCTTTTGATACCATACAGTGGTCTGTCCTCTCTCTCTGGGACCTCTGTCACACATCAGAGCCCTTTACCACATCTTTCTGATTCATCTCTTGCTGTGCTTTAAATAAATAGGGACTGTCCAGTAGTCAGTACTTGCACTTCTTTATTTTGGAAGGTAGACTAGTACCGGCACTTTTCAACTATGCTGCAGTACATTTAATGGGAAAGTTCTAGCACTTCTCAGGATCAAATGGGCGCTCTGAATAGACTGGAGAAGCACTTCTGTATTTCCATTTAAAGCACTGCGCTCTCATCCATCCTCAGCCTCCAATTATTGGCGTGTCTTGCAGAGGGTGGTTGCCTAGGAATGATTCAGTCCACAGTGCTCAGCTATCAAAAAATCTGTATAAAAAGCACAATTTAATCATTTTAGAAATACTGGGTTATTAATTAGGTAATATGTTTCTTGTAGGGACAAAACACGTGAAAATTCTTAGTAACCGAACACGACCACTGATGCCGAAACCTATCATGCGTACCAGATGGCGTTTATGGAGTCTGGGCAAGTGTTTTGTACTGTAATTACACTTTTACAGCACTTACGCCTGCGAGGAGCTGTGTCGCACTCAAGTGTCCACAGAAAGGAGTAGCGTGAAGATTCGGGATAGGGGGGGCAGAAGAGGGGGTTGGGGAGCGTTACAAGCCTAAAATACAGTGGTTTGCAGATAAACCAGGGGGACACCCACCTGTCTTGTCAGAAGTGGGGGTCCTGGACGAATGGCTGCACTTCTTGGAGTCAATGCCTTTCTTTGCCTGCTTGTCCTTCTTCCCATGCTGCTGCTTCTCCGCGGAGGCAGTTTTAGGATGCTGCTTGCTCACAGTCTTCACCTTCACTCCCTCCTGGGCCTCTTCCATACATGCCATTCTCCCGGGCATAGCCGGGGGGGGGGCCCCGAGCGCCGGGCTAACCATCTGTCGACAAAGCTTCGGTACAAATCCGGTGCGCCCTGCCTTGTCTGGCTAGTTAACTGCATTCAAAAGTTTAGGCTCATCCGGCCGTTCGGACAAACCCTTTACAAATATCGCTCTGTGGTCAGTGAACGTTTAGAGATGTCATTATAAAGCCCCAGTGGCCCCCAAAATGCACCGTCCCAGCCGCCAGGAAGGGAGCTCCTCAGCCGCACCCAGGACACCATGAGTAGCGCCTCTCCTGGCTGTAGGCGCCCAGTATCTGCACGATACCTCCGGTGATAGCCCGAGGTCTTCAGGTCCCTGGTAGCAGCTACAGCAGAACATGGTGGGAGCAGCAAGAGGCCATGGTAACTGGGTGCGTTGTTTGGCGGAGGAGGGTCCGGGGCAGGCTTAGGACAGGGAGCACAGTAGGGGCCAT
Organism: Triturus cristatus; assembly: GCF_964204655.1. Taxonomy (NCBI): domain Eukaryota; kingdom Metazoa; phylum Chordata; class Amphibia; order Caudata; family Salamandridae; genus Triturus; species Triturus cristatus. The sequence goes on from NC_140588.1 coordinate 499,547,876, forward strand.
GTAGCAGCCCTTGAACAGCCAGGGGCGCAGTGACGAGCTAAAGTCATTGTCCGAGGGAGAGTATAGTATCTGGTAACCATCCCTGCAAGGCCACGCTGATGCATGCCATGCGCGCTCAACCCCCAAGCTATCGCAGAGCGGTGTACACCTTAAATAAAGAAGCCTGGGAAACAGAGGAGAATGGGAAAAGATAAAAACGGTTTTAGAGGAGTAAAGAATGTCCGAGACGGGACGGCAGAGAGCACCCACAGCTGCCACTCACCCGATATCTCCAGCAGCACATCCCGGAGGCTGATCTGCGCGCTCACACTTAGACATGTTCCAGGGCAAGAAAAAGAAGACAAAACACGCTAGGAGCACACACCCCTGCGTCACAGAAACAAACATGGCGTCGGCCTGTCGAAATGGGTCGTACTAAAAGAGTACAAGGCGGTAACCAAAAAGACCAATTACCAACCACGCGCCAGCGTTTAACATAAACGCAGACGCGAGCCAATTAGAAAGAAGGGCGTGGCTTAAAGTCCCCTTCTCAAACCGTATCGATTGCAAAAAGCCCTCGCATGGCGAGAGCAGCGCATGCGCGCTACTAACGCCAGGCGAGACCTAAAAACAGACATGCTATAACATTTGCTAGGCCGAATTGAAAAATCCCACAATATTTCAATTGGATATAATACATTTCAGTATAATAATATTCACAAGGAAGAACACGTATCTGGCTGTTGAGCAGAGAAGAAAGTGCAAGTTCTGTTCCTTTGGGGCTGTTATTATATAGAGACTGATAGATATGATTGGCTGTCTGAAAAATGTACTCTTAACTCATGAGAGTTGTAGTCCTTGGACCTGATATAGAATACTAAAATAGCGAAAATATATCAAACTAATTAAAAAACAATATTATATACATTTATATTTAAAAATATATATTATATACACTTAAAAAAAATAAGATATTGAAACATAAAAACACGATACTCTTATCTTCCATATTCTGTCCCACAATATTCTTGACATCACAATATTTTTGACACGATATTTTGACGGAATACCGTGTCCAGACAGTTTGGCACTTCTATCAGGATATTGAAACTGTGCAGATAGGTCTTTATTCCCCTTGTTCACTAAGGCTCTACTGCTGTTGTAGTACACCGCTGGAATGGAAAAAGGTGAATGAAATTTTCATTTAGGCGCAGGTGGAATCAAAATTGTTAGGTTTCTGAGTAGAAGAGTATATGTAGAAGTGTGTAAAACATATTGTTGCTGGATGGTTGTTAAAATGTCTTTCCAAATGTTTGGTCTTTGTAATGAAAGAACTTTGGCCTCTTTATTTCAGAATTACTTTATAGACTGTTGTGCTCTTGAGTCAGTGGGCATTATGTTGAAGAATGGTGGATACATGCAATCTGAAACCGTTCTCTGTATACAAATATGAGTAGTATACTCCTGGTTTGCCTTCAGGTTAGGGGAGACATGTTTTCTAAAGCTGGCCACCAATCTACTGCTGAGTTGTCTCCTTTTTAATCAGCATATATTCTGTAGCCAGTTTATATAGAATCACACTCATCCAGACATGATCCTACAAAGCTATATAATGTTGGGTTCATCAATTCAAAGTACAGACTGCATGAATCGTAAAGTGATAATGGTAACATTTGTGGATAGAGTTGGGCAAAAGGTGCAGGTGGTTTGCAATTTAATTGGTACTGGACCTATGACAAAATGGTAGTAGCAGTGATGTGGATGTAGTTGAATCTATTGTCAGAATGATCCTACAGTTGCATTCATGGTAAGCTGTATGCACACTCTTATAGCTTATGAAAATATTTTTATAGATTGTGATAAACAACACAGTGACTGGTAAGAGCTGCAGTCACTAAGTGATTTTTTTCTGTTATGTGTTTCATTCTATCCTTTTCTTCCTTTCTAGTTATATAAACTCAGAGACACCTATTATGCCATTGAAATTGACCCCAGCCTTACCATTGCAGAGAAGTATCCTTACATAGTTGAATGGTAAGTGCTTTGATTCATATACCATATTGAAATTCTGTTTGTTGCATGAAGAGTACAAAGTTCCTTAACTGGCACATTAAAGCTTAAACCATTTAGGAAACACTTGTGTCGGAAAGTAGGATCTGCTTTCATGGTCACTCCCACTTTTTGCTGGTGTCATTTTGTTTTTCTGACTAGTCTTACTGGGATCCAACTAATCAGGACCCCAGTCACTGTGCTCTCTCCCTATATTTGGACTATGGTAAGAACTTTGGTACCTTCCTAATCGGCTACTGGTGTACCCTTCTAAGTCCCTAGTATGTGGTACTAAGGTACCCGGGGCATAGGTACACCAGGAGTCGCCCATGTGGTGCAGCAGGTATCACGCCACCCATGGCAGACCACTCAAACTGTGACTACAGGCCTGCTATTGTAGCCTGTGTGAGCTGGTGCTAGCACCACTCACAACAGATGTGTTTCCTTATATCTGAGGTTACTGCACTGAAAACCTATGTCACCCCTAAGGTAGACCTTTCAATCCTGCAGGCAGGATGCTTTGTTATAAGTGTGATGGTGCCCTGCATGAGTAGGACACCCCCTACAAACCTAGAAGTCGATTCTCCCGGCTTTGTAAGTGCGGTCAGCCATTTTATACATATAGTGGATATCAGGTCAATTACGAGATGTCTAACTATATATTGGCTGCACCGAATCTGGTCATGTTTGGTATCAAACATGTTGGAATCCTACCCCAACACCAATCCCAGTGTTGGATGTAGAATCCCATGTACTGGGCGTCTCCCCTAGGGAGCCCCCCTGAATTCCCGGTACCAGCCTTTCAGGTTATAACAGCAAGCTAGTGCTGCTGCGACCACAGACACGATTTTACCCTGAACAGGGGAAGGTATAACAAGTTTGAAACCAGTATCCCTCGTCGGAACCGCTGCAGCAGTACCCCTGTGCACCGCGTCAACTTACAGTTTCCAAGGCTTGTTGACTCTCTTCTCCAGAGATCATCGGGCTCCAAGAAGCTCTAGCTTCCAGCATCTCCTGTTACCAATATCTTCGTCCTCACCGCATCCTCTGCACCGTGGGCCTACATTCTTGGTGAGCTGCTCGAGGTCCTCTTGCGCCTCATTTGCCTTCGGCCTGTGTGTCTCTTGAGGGTCTTCTTTGGCTCCAGTGGGCTCCCCTGCTTGCTTGGGGCCTGCTCTGACTCTCCTGTGTTTGGTGAGTCCCTTGGACCTTGACGGACACAGCACCTTCTTCGTTTTCCTCTTGTGTTGCTGCTGCCAAGGCTTGTTGGTGCTCCCGCTGGACACCGACTTCCTGGCTCTCGACTTACGATGTGGGACAGCTCATGAACGGCTCCTGGTCTTCCACAGCGTCGCCTGGCCCTCACAGCTGCATCGACACGGTCACCGTCAACTCTCCTGCATCTTCGTTCATCAGTGGTCATTGGTCTTCCGTGCCTGCTGGCCACTCTTGATTGGCATAGACTCTGTCCCCTCTGCTTGCAGGTATTCCTCTTCAAGAATCCAGCCTTGGATTCCACCGGACTCTTTCACCTTCTTTACCAGCGGCATCTTCACTGAAGTCCTCCATTGTGGTCTACTGCGGTTTCCGACGTCACTTCACACCTATGCACTTGGCTTTCCTGGTGTAGGTATCCTGGTTCCTATGATATCCACGGGTGGGGTGGATCTCCACCCTTCCATCTTCCCACTGGGTTTCTTCAGGGTCCTCTGGGAAGGGTCCTTCTTCTTGAAAACTGCAACTGCGACTTCCCCATTAACTTGTATTAAGCACGCAGTCGTGTTTCCACTCTGCACACGGCCTCCGTGGGGTTCCTGGGTACTTAACTTGGGTGGTTCCTTGGGTCCCCAGCTCTTCTAAATCTTCTTTGTCCAGTCTCAACTTTGGTCGTGGTTCGCATTCCACTTTATTAGTATATGGTTTGGTCTCCCCACTAGAGACCACTATGTATTTGTGCTACTTAACTGTTCTACTGTTGAGGTATTGTGTGTATTGTGAAAATATCTCCAGGTAGGAGATATACCAATGTAATAGTGAGTGTTTATAATAAATACATATTTTTATAACTACACTGTGTGGTTCTTTTTCTGTTAACCTACACTATATGATCAGTACTAGTTAAACAAGCTGCTTTACACTCCTTCTGAACTAAGCCTGAAGGCTGCTCTCCACAGCTACCACTTAGAGAGCTTTCTATGGTTGTATAAGACCGCTAAAATCACCATAAGGTTTGTTTGGAATAGAGCTGGGTGCTTCACTTAAATAAGTGTGCACCATATACTAAGCCAGCCTCCTACAACTGCAATTATCTAAATGATCCATGTGTTTCATGCATAATAAGTCCATAACTCATCCTTTAATTTAAGAAGCTTTGTGTTAAGTAGAATATATCAATCTGTTCTTCATTATCACCTGCAATATTCGAAGAAAGATTAATATCTTTCTGTTTTGTAAAAACTAATTGTTTAAAAATGTAAACCTTTCTGCAGTTTTTGAGTCCTTATAAATGTGCTTCCCTTAAAAGCATCAATATGTGAGTTGGGGGTCAGTTTGTTGTAGATAAGTTGTGCAGTATGCTGACACCTGTCCAATGCTACTTTGAATGAAATGACATGTCCCTGCTTAGTTACTGGGGTTCCTTTCACAGACACACGTAAGACCTACTTTAGATGTGCATTAATTGAAACTTGTTTGTATAGTGCATGCTCGGAAGTTAAAATAATAGCACATTGTTGTATTGGTTCAAGGGTATGAAGAACACTATTTCCTTTCTACCTAAATAGGTGACCTACTTGGCCACCAACTGTAAAATATAAATCCCAGACAATAATAAAAAATGGTGTACACCCACATGCAAGTGATTGTTTTTTATCCTGTGCGAGGATTGTGCCACCTGGCTTCTCTAGGAGCTTTTCAACATCTAGAGTGAGCCATAGGAGGAATCTAGAAGGTATGCCTGCTATTTGGTCCATATTTAATTCAGTTTGACCTATGTAGAGGCGCATTGGTGGAGAGTGGTATACCATTGACAGCACAATCTCAGGCTACAAAGAACTTCCTTGTCACTCTGCAGATTCTCATTTTCTGAAGCTAGTACTCGTGGGCTCTTGCAGCAACTGATATGTGCATAACCTCACATTGGTTGGGAAAGTTAAAATAAACAGCTTTCCATGAATGTTTGAAACTACAGAAGCCTAAAAATACAAGAATACCAACCAAGAAAGACACAGCCCTATGAAACTCTGAATGTGTCATTGGTAGGCAATGCTCAAATTTCGCTATATCACAGTATATTTGGAGTCATTGAAACTCTTATTGTGGGTTGATGCAGATAAGCATGGAACTGTAGTCTCCAGTCAACAGCGATGGTATTTCCGCCTACGGATAGGACCAGGAGAGGGGGAATCATTGAGGGGGGTAGGGATGATAAGCCTAGGGTGTCTGAAACTATCCATGAATGAAATTATTGTGCATATGACAGTGAAAGTTGTATATTTTGTTGGTTTATCTTCTTATCTAATCATTAATAAAAAAGATATTTAAAAACAAAATCATAAATCACATTACTGTAATGCCTCATTTACCACCTCCATCGGTTTTGTTGATGCCATATTGAGCTCCCAAGACTGTGCTGGTTGTTTTACTGAGAAGAATTTTCAGAAGAACTTCAAAGAAACCACATAGAAAAATCTCTTATAGGTATCTCTCTCTAATCTAAAAGGCTTACTTAGATTTAGAGTAAATCTGCTCTGATGTAGCAGACAGGAGAAGAAAATGTACTACTCAATAGACTATGGCACCTCTTAAACTTTATCAAATAGAGGACCTCTTCCAACAGCAAAGGCAAGTTATTGTTAGAAAATCAGCTGTAGAAGACTAAGCAGCATGTGCCTGTTATGATCATATGCTACGTCACCCCTAGCACAGAACACCGCACTACTCAGTATCGGCGTATGATAGTTTCTTGTATTGCGCTGTCAATGGGCTTCAAAATCCATATCAAATGTGGTATTTTATGTGGATTATTTGGGCGTTGAGGGCCATTCTCCTGGGTTTTGTGCTAAGTGATCTCTGATAGAGATTTCTAGCAGCAGATTCCTTGCCTTAGAATATTCCCCAGGCATCAGTCGGGATCCGGGACTTTTTGAGCAGTAAGTCTGTGTGCCAAGAGGTTTTTTCTTTCAACTCTGCGTTGGTGTAATTCACGCCAGAAGTGATGTGCATGGTGCATATATAGGCACCGCACTAGTGTGCCGACGTCAGTTCTTTTCTTTCCGGGCCAGTCCGCGCTGATCTGTTAAGAGGTATCTCTCAGTCAATTTTTGACTGTCTTTTTCTCGGCTTTTTGGGGGCAAGTTTTTGAGAATTTCATCTGGTGTGATAGGGATGTCCTGTAAGAAATCTGAATTTAAAGCCATGTGATGCCTGTCACAGGCAAATCTATGTGACAGAACCAAACTTGGTTTGTCTGTGGAACATGGAGAGAGACCACGACTCTCTAAGAACTGCAAGGACTGCCGCACGGTATTCTACCTTTACTTCGCTGCCACTACTACAATTTACCGGTTTCTACGCATTTTTTACTTTGCAGGTACGATTACTTTGCATGCTTTTATTACGCATGCTACAAGTTCGCAAATACCATTACTTCGCAAATAGGTTACTGCAATGCATGTAAGTTTTTCAAAAAATTACTTAAGTATTGTTAGAGTATTAAAATGCGCAAAAAATAAAATTAAACGTTTAATATAAAAGTTTTCCCAAGGTTTTAAAATAGTTTCTATGGATATAAATACCATAACTTCACAGGCTATCCACATCGTTGTTTTCATTTGGAGGTGCTTCCGATTCCAAATAATGCTGTGCGACTCTAATGCAGGAAGCAGGAAAAGTGGCAGGTGAACCACGAGGAGAGAGAGGTAAGTGGGGCTGTGTAGTTTTTAGGGTCGTGCAGGGGGTAGTCTAATAGGTTGTAGGGTTGTGTTTGTGTAGTGTACAGTTGTGTATTTGGGTTTAGGGTAGTGTGGGGGTCGTGAAGGGTTGGGAGTAGGGATAGGACTAGGACTAGGGGTCGGGTGAGGGAAGTGCAGGGGGTAGTGTTTTAGGGTAGTGTTGTGGTGTATGTGTAGTGTAGGGTAGTGTTTTAGGGTTTAGGGAAGTGTAGGGGGGGCGTGGAGGGTAGTGTTTGCGTGTAGGGAGCGGACTGGGTGAAGGGGGAGGGTCTTGCAGGGGGTAATGATTTAGGGTTTAGGGTAGTGCTATGGTGTTTGTGTAGGGTAGTGTTTTAGGGACGTGTCGGGGGTTGTGCAGGGTAGTGATTGAGTGTAGGGACAGGAAAAGGTCGTGCAGGGAGTAGTGATTTAGGGTTTAAGGTAGTGGTGTTATGGTTGTGTAGTGAGGGTAGTTTTTTAGGGTTTAGGGTAGTGTCGGGGAGATCGTGCTGGGTAGTGTTAGAGTGTAGGGCACTGACTGGGGGAAGGGGGATGGTTGTGTAGGGAGTAGTGGTTTAGGGTAGTGTAATGGTGTTTGAGTAGTGTATGGTAGAGTAGTGTTTGAGGGTTAGTGCATTCTTGTGATTAAAATGAAAAATGAATGTGTATAAATAGTGGCAGGTGCTACAATTAAGATTGAAAAGAAATTGTCGACATATCATAAAGCATTTTACAATTGATTGAATACTGATTTATACGTTTAATGTTCAATTTATGAACACACAATTAATTTATTATTTATAAAAAATAATACAGTTTTTTTACGGACATATAATATATTTAAAGGGTAAATGAAATAAATATGGAGTGATTACAAAACGTGTGTATTTTTTTTTTAAAAGGGTGTTTACTTTAATACACGAATAATAATATATTACCGATTTTTAAAAGTACTCCTCTACCTAAAACCTCTATTATGAACTAAAAACGCTTTGTAGTTGTCTGCGTACTAATGTTAAGCGAAGTAAAAGTATATTTATTTCATTTCAATGAACTTGCGAAGTAAAAGCATGCTCACTGAAAACATGCATAGTAATGATAATTGCGAAGTAAAAACATTGCACTAAAAAACATGCGCACTAATGGTATGCGAAGTAGCGTCATATATTCCTGCTGCACCATGCACCTGAAGGTGCTGATGGAGTGATCCCTCATGCTCCTTGCTGCCCGACATTGGCTGACCCCGTGACGTTCACAATCTCGGTTGTGAGGAAGGTCCCGGGACCGCTTGCGGAGCCACATCCAGCATTTGGTGTCTTGATTGAAGTCATCGGGTAAGTCCCACAGAAAGAAGTCATCGAAGAGGTCTTGGACTGCGCTACGCCTGTCCTAATCCATGGACGAGGCACAGGAGCGTTGGCACTGCAAGCCTCGCTCCTCAGCAGAGCCTGTGCCAAGGTCTGCTCTGTATCTCCCTGACTTTCCTGGAGTCAGAGCGACCCCCTGCCCAACTAAAAATTTCTTTGGGCCCCATGAGTTCGAGAGGGGCGCCCACTGGATACCGCCGGTGGGTTCGACATCTGCGCCAGTTGGGCCCTATTAATCTGGTGATGGATCTGGGGTGGTGCCACCCGTGAGAGCACAACCATCTTCTGCACCCGCTCCAGGACTAATGCTCCCAGCGCTACTAATGCCCCAAGGTGGCACCATCCCCATCTTCATTCCTGACTCCGACACCGAGCTGGGCGGGAGTTGTCCAGCGCTGACGGGACCATCCCCTCTGAGTTGAAGCCAGTACCTTTTCCATTAGCTGTGGGGCGCGACACCATCTCAGGGGTGGCGCGCACTCCACTCTAGCATTTCATTGTTTCCCACTTTCCTAATGGATGGGGCACAACGTGCCCATACTTTTGAGATTGTTAAAAAAAGTGAAAGCAATTTGGTTTCGGTTTCACAGTAAAGGAGACTCCCTGCCTCCCACTGCAGCTGAAGCATGTCAGCTGTCGGATTGAACAGTCCCGGGACGGTTAGTTCTTCACAAAAAGGAGGCAAAGTTTCTTTAAATTACATTAGTATGGGTATGTCAATTATTTAGAATTTGTAGAATGCACATTTAATTGCCTGTGTTATAAACTTTTTTGATGCTCAAATGCGTTGTAATTGTCGCGTGCCACCTTGGAATTTCTGAAGAATTGACATACCTCTTTCTATCCAATCAGTTAATTTGCACCCTTATGTTGAAATTGTGATGAAAATGAACATTTGTGAAAGAAACTGTTAACGGAAAATACAACACTGGAGATTCACTACTCTGATCAAATTAACGCATTGAGCACATCAGCTGGCTTTGCCTAAAGTTTCAATTATGCAATGATTTCATGAAGATAGTGTGGACATTTACTGAGTTGGCAACATTTAGGCACCTTGTACATGGACAAATTTATCATTAGTTTGCATTTTAAAGCAATTTTGTTTCTGTGTTAATGATTATGTTTTTTAAACTAAACATTTGGTGAGGAGAAATGTTTGCATGTTTCACTGTTTTATTTTTTATGGGTTGGAGAAGGGGCATGTAATGAGATATCATATTTTGTTTAGTTTCATGGTATTTTTGTCACGTGGGATGATTCAAATACTCTGGAGACGCTCATGGTCATTTAATCGTACATTAGCACTTCTGTGTTTGGCAAGATGGGGCGCGAATACGGTTCAAGGTATAATGCACATTCAAGTTGCAATTGAGAAACATGTTGTTGTAATGATGTTCCCGTTGAACATAGAGATGTATTAGCACGTTTTTGGTTTTAATGTCGGGTGATGGTTCACTGACACCGAGCATGTCGAGTAGCATCAAGATGAGGTCAAAGGTTTTAGTTTATGTGCATCATAATATGATCTTTGTCTACGCTTCGTTTTTTTTCTTCATTTTCACCTTTTTCAGTTCATTTTCATTTAGTATGTTCAATTCACTTTTTTTCTCATCTACTTTGTGATGGATGCATGTTACCAAAGGATAGATTATACCCCTAAAGGTGTGTATTAAATAACAATCCATAGGTGTTTGGGCAGGGCATTTGGATGGATATGTCTTTTATTTAATTGTAATTACCCCTGAATATGGTGGTCGAGTATGTAGTGTACCAGATTCCAAACATTTCTATCAGGTGGTGCGGGGGGCGGGGGGGGAGGCAACATCTAAAAAAGTTTGAAGACCTCTGCTGGAGAGGAAGGCGTATGGGAGGGGTCTGATGACCCTTAAGGACACCAGCATTCCCTAGATGACCCAAGGGGTATGAGGAACTGGCGGATGCAAGTGGGTTAAACATCTCACTGGACACCAGCTTTTGGTCTCCCCCCTACTGTGGCAACAGAGAATGGTGTCTCGTTTGCAATGGTGGTGCAGAGGGTGGCTGAGGTCTTGAACCTTTAGTTGCTCTCTGTGTCAGTCAAGGCGAATGTCTTGACAAAGGTGTTTCAACTGGGAGCTGCCCCCTCCGAACCCTTACTCCCATTTAATGAAGCCCTTAACAATGCCCTCTTCTGGGCTTGGTCTAAGCCCTGCACAGGTGCTCCTGTGCACAGGACAATTGCCTGCTGCCATCACCCTGCTTCTGGGGACCCCAGTTTTCGCACCCCAACCTGGAGAGCTTGCTGGTTCAACCCTGGCTCATTCCCTTATACTCTACCAGATAGGGAATCCAAGATGCTGGATTCCTTTGGTAAGAGGATGTTCTTTTCCGCCAACCTCGCAAGTGCTGCCTATTGTCTCTGATGATGCCCAAGCCATACTGTTGCAGGCAATTGCAGACACGCAGCGAAGTTCACCATCAGATATGGCTGGATACTACTGGCTCGCTGGGTAGAGCGGTTTTATTCTCTGTGTCCCTTGGGCGCCATGCCTGGCAGAGAACCACTGATTTTTCGAGGGATATCCAAGCTTCGCTAATGGACATGCCCTTCGAAGGCTCTCACCTTTTTGGTGTGAAGACGGACTCAGCACACGAGCGCTTAAGAATACCAGAGCTACAGCCAAGTCCCTGACCCTATCCATCAACCCTCGCCCCCCCTTCTGCCTTCCGCCCCTTTTGTGGCTACAGAAGGGGCTCACAACCATGTTCATTCCCACCTAGCCACTGTGGCCAACAGGCTTCCCAGCCATTTCATGACTGAGGATGCAGTTCCTACAGACCAAGTGGGGCCACTAGCCAGAGGTTGGCCCAGTGCACCCCCCATCCCTCGGCAGCCTCCAAACCCCTTTAGTGTGCCCTGATATCAACATGGGCATCCAGTGGTGGGTAGGGTATGTCATCACCTGCAGTACCAGAAGTTGATAACATCCGAAAAATGGGCTTTGCAGATAGTCCAAAGGGACTACTCCATCCCTTTTCTGGTCACCCGTCGACCTATGCCTCCACTTACGCTGGCTGACTGAGGACCATCTCTCCTTGCTCTATGAGGAAGTGTTGGCTATCTTGGGCAAGGGGGCATTAAGGAGGTGCTGGCATCAGAAGTATGTTGTGTTTACTATTCCTGCTTCTTTGCCCAAGAAGGATGAAGGCCTTCATCCTATCCTACACCTTCTCAACTTCATGAAAAAGGAGAAATTCAAAATGCTTACATTAGCTGAAGCCCTGTCTGCCCTGGACCCTGGAGACTGAATGGTAGCATTGGACTTGCAGGACCCATACTTTCACATTCCCGTCCTGCCTGCCCAAAGGCGGTACCTGTGGTTCACGGTGGCCAAGAGCAGTTCCAGTTTGCTGTGATCCTTTTTGGCCTCACCAGGACCTCGCATGTGTTCGTGAAAGTGATGGGGGTGGTTGCAGCACATCTGATGAGGTCAGTGGTTCCAGTCTTCCTCTTCCTCAACGACTGACTGTCATAAGTGGGCTCGCCCCAGGCAGTTGTCTCCAGACTACATCGGACCGCTTGCGTTCAGACACTTCCTTTCATCGGGGTCATTCTGGACACTGTGCAGAACGGTGAGTCCAGGATATATGGACTATGATACAGATGTTTCAACCTCTTTTCTGGATTTCGGTAAGACTGCTGGGTCTCATGGCCTCCAGCATCCTGCTAGTTACACATACCCATTGGCATGTGCGGGCTCTGTAGTGGGACCTGAAGTCCAGTAGGCACAGCATCAGGGAAATCTCTTCGACATGGTCTGGATCTCGGAGGGAACTGCAAAAGACCTTCAGTGGTGGGTTTAACCTTGATAGGGTCAACAGCTGACCCCTCTTCCGCCTCAGCCACAGTTTACAGTAATTGCAAAAATAACAGTTGATTGGTCCAGGGAAGACATGGCTTGGCAGTTCGGGCTGGACTGTTCCCATGAGGCACAGGGTCAAACTGATTTGCATATGGCCATGTCTGAACTGGGGTGGCAGAGTGGGCTAAAGAATGGTGATGGATTAAACCCAGATCAGTTGACTGGGGGTGAGTGCTTGCAATGTTCAACACTCCGTCCATCATTTCCTTTGGTTTTTGCTTTGTTCGCCATAAGTTGGCAGGGTATGCTCAGACGTGAGTCCCTTGCTCACTTTGTCACTGGATTCAAGCAAGCCTGGCTGAAGACGGCTGAAATGCCAGAAACCGGTCCTAGGAAGCTTGTTTCCGGCCCAGGGAAGACATGGCTTGGCAGTTCGGGCTGGACTGTTCCCATGAGGCACAGGGTCAGACTGATTTGCATATGGCCATGTCTGAACTGGGGTGGCAGAGTGGGCTAAAGAATGGTGATGGATTAAACCCAGATCAGTTGACTGGGGGTGAGTGCTTGCAATGTTCAACACTCCGTCCATCATTTCCTTTGGCTTTTGCTTTGTTCGCCATAAGTTGGCAGGGTATGCTCAGACGTGAGTCCCTTGCTCACTTTGTCACTGGATTCAAGCAAGCCTGGCTGAAGACGGCTGAAATGCCAGAAACCCGTCCTAGGAAGCTTGTTTCCGGTCCAGGGAAGACATGGCTTGGCAGTTCGGGCTGAACTGTTCCCATGAGGCACAGGGTCAGACTGATTTGCATATGGCCATGTCTGAACTGGGGTGGCAGAGTGGGCTAAAGAATGGTGATGGATTAAACCCAGATCAGTTGACTGGGGGTGAGTGCTTGCAATGTTCAACACTCCGTCCATCATTTCCTTTGGTTTTTGCACAGTTTACAGTAATGGCACATGCATCACTCCTGGGCTGGGGCAGCCATCTGGGAGAGGTGGAGATCAAAGGACTCTGGTCTCTGGCAGAGTCAGGGCTCCACATCAACTTGTTGGAGCGTTGGGTGAGCCGATTGGCATTAAGGGCCTTTCTTCCTTCAATCTGGGGAAGACTGGTGCAGGTGTTCATGGACAAAACCACCACCATGTGAACCTTTGCCTCTGGACATGACTGAACGTCAGCGCATTTCCCTGGTGGTTTAGCACCTGGTGGGCTCTCTGAACACCAGGGTGCAGGAACTCAGCCGTCGATCCCTTGCGGATCACAAATGTCATCTCCATCCAGTGGTGGAAGGTCTCTTTCAAGAGTGGGGAAAACCTTGGTTAGAAATGTTCACCACTACCGAGAAGGCGCAATGTCAGTACTTCTGTGCTCTGGAGTTTCCAAAGCAGATCTTGCTCAGAAAAGCTTTTTTGTATAGAATGTTTTTGGGATGCAAGGATCCATAAAACACGGTACAACAAGTAACTGGATAATATCAAATAAATAGACCTCAGTATGTTCATCAATCTCATAAAACCTCATCCCACAATAAGAGTAGAAAAAAGTAGAAAAGAAATGGAAAGAAAAATAGAAAACATAAAAGGGGAGATTTCAAGGGAGAATGAGAAGCATCTAGAATAAAAAATAATGTTGGAAGGTTCACTATTAGGCATCATAGTTTTGAGACTTGACAATTCGCATGCGGGTGATCCAGGCAGCGTACAGATATTTTTTCACCCCAACAACAATTACCTCTCTCGTGTTCGATTGTAAAGTGCGTAGTGCGTGAGCATAGTGACGAAAGCCCAAAAGATTGCATAGTGGCCTCAGCCATTGTTTTCATGGTCTGTCGAAGGCCGGACAGAAAAAGACAAAATGATGCAGAGTTTCTTCCGCTGACTTGCATTCGGGACACACATTAGAATTACAATACTGCGCCCCACAGTATATTCAGAAGCTGTTTAGCGGCCAGACCCCGTACCGCCATCATAGAAAATGTTGCAAGGGAATGGAACCTGGAAGAAAATAAAAAGATTCATAGGCGGGGGAAAGCTTGAGGTCTAAAAAGCAATCGGTGACACTACTTGTTTTGACACCTTTCAGATCCCTCAACCACAAAAACTCTTTCAGTCGTTCTTTGACCAGGGAGCGAAATACTTCTTTTGCCGTTACAGGAGTTTCCCAAAGCAAGGGCAACCCTCTCTTGTACAATATGGCTTTTATATAATTGAACCAAGCAATACCCTCACAACCTGGAGATTTAAGAAGAGCCCTGATCACAATTCTATAGGATTCTAGTTCATCTATAGACCATAGTCTAGGCCAAAAGAAGATAGGGCGACACATAGTAAGCTGATTTATAGGAACAATCCCCAAATCCAGCAGTTGGGTGAGGTGAGGAGAGCTCTGTGGAAGGTTGAGAATGCTCCTCACAAAACTTTTTTCGGTTTTACCAAGTTCCTCGCTTTTGACGTGTCCCCATAGTTCTACACCATAAATGCTTTGATGTTCTAGATCAGAGGTCTCCATTCTTTTCTGTCATAAGAGCTGCTTATGTTCATTGAAAATCATCCCGAGCTACTAGTATTAGAGGTGTTATAATAGTGACCACATCAGACAAGATCACGTTAGTGGGCACTATATGCAAGATTACTAGATGGGATCACCTCAGTGCAACAGGCGTAGTTGCCAGCACTAACTTCTCCCCAATACTGCATAAGGTCACTAAGCGGCGCAAGCCGCTTGCGGAACCTTGGGCGGATATAGTTGAAGATTGGGAAGCCCGTCACATGCTGCTACCGCCACCGGATTTAGACTTGGCTGACCCAGTAGCCTAAATTTAAGCTCGGGTATGAGAATATAGTAATGGACTTGGGACGCTTCGTGAGGACTTGGATACCTGAGATATAAAATAAGACGTCTAAGATAGACTGGTACGGTGAGACACAGTAGGATTGCCCTATCTCGCTTGGGCTCCACCCCTGGATACATGTATACCTTAACACACGGCACTTAACTCACTCACCTTCTAATGAAGAAACCCCCTGGTAGATGGTTGTTTACATTTAGTGTTTTTGTTTACAAATGTGTTATAGGATTATGTTTGACTATAGTTATAACTCCCATGTACTTTCATATTATCGATACCTGAGATGTGCTTGTAATTATAATAGTTGTGTTACAGAATGGAAGATAGGTCTACGGTAGACGGTCGGACTCCCAATTGAGCCTCTTTTGTCAATCAGCAGAAATACCTGGTTCATATCACTGTATGAAAGTGTAATATGTGTTGATTATCCTTTTTTTTTCTTTTCTTTCCTTTTCATTTCTTTTTTTTGTCTCTTTAACTCCTATTGTTTGGTTATGTACGTTCAGTACAAGTGCTGAACTCGGTTAATAGTGGATATTACAGGTCTCGAATGACAGACCATACTCATTTATCCTGACATAGAGATAATAGAATTTGTAATTGTCTGGGTGTTTCTTCTGGTTTGTAAAAGAGATGAGTACCAGAGTACTAATTAATGAAAAGAGGGGTTACCTACGTAGATGTGTAACAAAAACAATTGTATAATGTGAATTTGGAATTTAATATAAACTGTCAATAATAATGATATTTAAAAAAAAAAAAACTCCCCAACACTGCATGATTGTTAAAAATAAATATTTTTTTTTAATTTTTGACAATATAAACTTACAGTCAAAGAAATCATGAATGCACGATACAGATTGATGCTTGGGTAATCTCAGTTGACATAGGGTAAAAAGCAGATCAATAGGTCCTCTCAAAGAGAGCATGAGGTCGGAGTTCAATATAATACATGCATATATACTAAGGGTCAGGGCCATCTGTATTCCTTTCATCCAAGACGGGCCTGGTCCCACAATCGTCAAGTCTCTTTCCCTGATCCTCCCTGTGGGAAGGGCAGTCCCTCTTCTTCATCACCCAATTCCAAGACATAATATTATATCCACGGTGCCCATATCTTTCGAAATTTACGAGGACACACTGCATGATTTTTTTAATCAAATATCAGATGTGAATATATTTTGAAAATTCACCCATTTTTCTCCCAAAATCAGCATAGGATTTCTGAAAATATAAATATATTCATCTCAAATCCACACTTTTCAATGTTGAGTTTACGTATATTAATTCAACAGCTACTTACAGGTAACTGGGTGAGCTACTCGTTGAAGAAGCCTGTTCTAGATCTCCACTGCTGGTTCTAGAGAGTACGCATTGTCACGTTTGTGCAGTTTCGCTACGGCACCAGCTTCTTGTTGGAGTTGTATTGAACATCGCTTGATATGTGAAGACCAGCTCAATTTGTGATTCAGGCAGACCACCCAAATCCACAAACTTCTGAACTTTTTCTAATGCAACGCCCTGCACCAAAATACTTGCTCCAACCGATTTGTAAGGATTAAAAAACATAAATTTCGTTTTTATTACCATTTAGTTCAAAACCACGGCCACTACAGAAAATTAAAAAGCGATCAAGTAGTGCCTGCAGACCACGCAGGGTTTTAGAGATTAAAAGCGTATGGTCTGCAAAAAGTAGCATTGCAATTTTATGAGGGCCAAGTTTGGGTGCATTGTTGCCAGGAAAAACAAGTGCGTGCACTAAATCATTAATGTAAAGAGTAAACAATGTTGGGGCCAGCACACGGTCCTGCTGAACACCGGTTTCAATCTTGAAAGGGTCTGTCAGCTCACCGCAGTTGCCATACTTAACTCTGGCAGTATTGAGTGCATGCAACCTGATAAGGACAAACAGAAGACTGCAGTGAACACCCATCTTTTCCAGAACTTCCCACAGCTTGGCCCTGGGAATAGAATCTAAAGCTGTCTAGAGGTCTACAAAGACCACATAAAGATGGCCATTGTCTAGCAAGACTGTTTTCCAATATAGGGCACAGAAACTGAGTATTTGATCCTCCGTACTGACCCTAATTCTGAAACCTGAGAAAACAGAGCTATCCTCTGCCCAATCAACCAGTTGATCCAGTATAAAACAGAATAATTTCTGTGATGTGTCGCTAAGGCTGATGAGCATATAGTTCCCAGTGCCTTCTTTGGGCCCTTTTTTGTGAATCGGAACAATCTCTGCAGTCAACCAAACAGCAGCTGGAAATATGTGGCCCAGATCAAAGGTTTTGAAATAAAGAGATCTCCAGTAAGAGAATCGGGGCTGGGTGCTTTATGTGCTGGGAGTAGCACAAGCACCGTCATTACATATTTGGGATTGAAGGATATAGAGAGACCTTCATCTAAGGGAAGACTTAGGACATTCCTTAATTGAGCATTCTCAGGGTTGGTCTTAGCTACATAAAGGTTTTGGAAATGTCCACTCATGTAAATTATAATCGACACTGGTAGTGGCATTCCGCCTGCCCTGGGCCACAATTCCCCAAAAAAGTTTTAACATCCCTTGCTCTAACTGCTGCTACTGAGTCCTCCCACATCTCTTGTTCCCAGTCAGTTTTTGCCTGATGAAGTGCCTCTTTATTCTCCGTCCTTGTGTTAACAATGTTTTGCCTGCTTCCAGTTATTTAAGCTTAGTTTAAGGCTGCCTCTTGAGTTCCTGGAACTGAAATTTAACCAGAAACAGCGGGTTTGGACCCGTTGGGTCTTGTGGACGTCTTTACTAATTAAGGCTTTGGATAGAATTCTGATCTGTAGGTGACGGCCTCACTGTCTTCATTGAATCCAGGATATCAGCTACCCGATCATATATCTCAATCAATCAGGGATTTATAGAGCGCACTAATCACCCGTGAGAGTCTCAAGGCGCAGGTGGGTGTGGGTTAGAGTGCAGCTCCGTGGTCATCCGAAGAGGCAGGTCTTGAGATCTTTTTTGAAGAGGTGCAGTGTCGGGCTTCGTCTGATGAGGAGGGGGAGTTTGTTCCAGGTCTTGGCCGCGATGGAGAAGGATCTGCCACCCGTTCTGGCCCTGTGGATACGGGGGACCGTGGCTAGAGCTAGGTCAGCGAAGCAGAGGTTTCTCTTCGGTGTGTGGAAGGAGATTCTTTCATTGAGGTATTGAGGTCCGGTTTTATGGAGGGCCTTGTAGGCGTGTGAGTAGTTTAAAGATTATTCTTTTTTCGATGGGGAGCCAGTGGAGGTCGCGGAGGTAGGTGCTGCGTGACGTGGTCATGTCGAGTAGGATGCCGAGGTTTCGGTCGTAGACCGTAGGGGTGGGAGGGTTTCCGAGGGCGGGGGGCCACCGGGTGTCGTACCATGCAGAGGGGGTGGAGCCGACGATGAGGACTTCAGTTGTCTACGATTTTAGCTTTAGGCAGCTGCTGCTCATCCAGGATGCGACGTCCTTCATCCCTTCTTGAAAACTGTGCCTGGTGATGTCGGGTTCTTTGGTCATGGAAAGCATGAGCTGGGTGTCTTCGGCATATGAGACTGTTCAGTCCATGAATTCTGACGATGGTTGCGAGCGGGGCCATGTAGACGTTGTAGAGCATGGGGCGGAGGGAGGATCCTTGGGGTACTCCGCATCTGATCTCTGTGGGTTCGAAGAGCAAGGGCAGGAGTCTTATTCTTTGTGTTCTGCCTGAGAAAAAAGATCGAATCCAGTCTAAGGCATTTCCCCGGATGCCGTCATCGTGGAATCTGGTGGCTAGTGTGCAGTGGGAGACGTTGTCGTTGGCTGCTGAGAGGTCTAGGGGAATGAGGGCTGCAGTGTGGCCTTGATCGAGGAGGGTGCGTATGTCGTCGGTGGCGGGTATGAGGGCGGCCTCTGTGCTGTAGTTGATGCGGAATCCGGATTGAGAGGAGTCGAGGATGTTGGTGGTTTCTATGAAGTGAGTTAGCTGGGTGTTGGCTTTCTCAATAATTTTGGCGGCAAAGGGGAGAAGAGAGATGGGCCTGTAGTTCTAGAGGTCTGTTGGGTCTGCGGAGGGCTTCTTGAGGAGGGGTTTGACTTCGGCGCTTTTCCAGTCATCCGGGAACGTGGCTGTTTTGAGGGCGCAGTTGATTGTTCGTCGTAGTTCGGGTGCGATGGTGGCCCTGTAGAAGATGTGCAGTGGGCAGGTGTCAGTGGGTGCTCGAAGTGGATGCTTTTCATAGTCTTTGCGGTGTCTTCTGTGGTGACAGGGGTCCAGGTGAGGAGGGTAGGCTGGGTGGCGTCGCTGGTGGGGGGTGTTGGGTCGGTGCCGTGGTCTTGGTCGTCGAAGTTGGCGTAGAGCGTCCTGATCTTGTGGTGGAAGAAGGAGCAGAGTTTGTTGCAGAGGTCTTGGGAGGTAGGGACGTCGGTAGTTTCGTTCTTGGGTCTGTTAAATTCTTGTATGATAGCAAAGAGCTCCTTGGAGTTATTGGAGTTGGAGAGGATTCTGTCTTGAATGAAGTTTCTCCTAGTTGATTTGATGAGTTGGTGGTATGCCTTGGTAGCGGCTTTGTAGGCGGAGCGTGCTTCTGGGGTTTTGCTGTTCCGCCATGTTTTCTCCAGTTGTCGGCAAGAGCGCTTGGATTCTCGGAGGTCTGTGGTGAACCAGGTGGCTTTCGCATTGTCTCGCCTGGCGGAGTTCTGGAGGGGGGCGAGAGTGTTAATGCAATTGGCGATCCATTGGTGAAGGTCGTTTGCTGCTGTGCTGTTGTGGTAGGGGGGAGGAGTGCAGCTGAGGGTGGAGGTGAGGTGTTATTCTGTGATTTTTCTCCAGTTTCTGCTTGGGAGGCGTGGCGTGAGCTCGTGTGCAGTGGGTTTCAACAAGGAGAAATAGACGCAGTGGTGGTCCGTCCAGAGCGTTTCCGGGGAGTGACTGAAGTGAATGTATATCTGGGCCAAATTTTTTTGGGTCCTTATAAACAGCCTCCCATTTTAGGGCCCGCTTGTTATTCGAGATTGACAGGGCAACCCCAGAGTTCGGGGAAGCACGTTGATGAGTAGATTTATCTTCCTTAGGGATAAGATGACGGGGATTGTTCTCGCTGTTGTGGCGCTAAACAACTATCATATTTATAAGAGATGGCCATAACTGGAGGGACAGGAATATGTAATGGATGCAGCTCTTTTGTGATGTACATTTAAGTGTGGGCACCACTAAGGTCTGACAGGACCTACCGTAACAAGCCCTGAGACTAAAGTGAAGAGTTAAGCTCATCAATTGGTCAGCAATGGGAGAGCATCTTGTAGCAAGGCCGAGATCAAATGGAGGGACACCCCAAGCTGCATATTCTTTTTCGGTTAATTTAGAAGGTTCAGGTCAGAAGGGTTCGAAAGTAACATTGAAGTCTCCGGCGATGATTACCCTGTCATATTGTGGGAGGTAATGTAAGGCTTTTTTGCTTTTTCTTGAATACCCAGAGTATTAAATATTCTGTTTACCCCGCTTGGCCAGTTGTAGACATTAAAAGCATACCAAGAAGACTCGCCCCTAACAATAAAGCTCCATAATGTTTAAACCACACTATCAAGCCTCCAGCAGGCTGCCCCCTGAAGAAGTGGAAAAACAACAGTTGAAAAAACAACAGTTGATGGACAGAATGCAGAACAATGTCATACATTCAACCCAGTACAGAGATCTGGGACTAAATCCATCGTTTTTTTGCTCACCATGCCGTTCCAGTTTGAACCCAGCCATATGCAAATCAGTCTTGACCCTGTGCCTCATGGGTACAGTCCAGCCCTAACTGCCAAGCCAGGTCCTCCCTGGACTGGAAACAAGCATCCTAGGACCGGTTTCGGGGTTTCACGCCTCTTCAGCCAGGATAGCTTGATTCCAGTGGCATGGAGAGCACTGAAGAAGTGGGGCAGAAGTAGGTGGTAAACCTGTACCTGTACACTGACTGCACACATGATGTCTCTTGAAACATGCATAAATCAAATGTGTCAATAAAGATCCCCCAGTCCGGGTCCACCAGCTTGGATTTAAGTCCAGCTAAGTTGCTTGAGGGGATGTTCCAAATCCTATGCTGAGACCATGAATTGGGAGACGATGGAGTGGCCGTGGTGTAGTGGTAAAATTGAGGGGACCGAAGTTGTCCCCCTGGGGGAAGATCCATGTGATGAAGCTGCAACCTCTACAAGTCGATTTTCCTGGTGAGTGACCACAGGTGACAGGGTTCCAGACAAAACAGGCTTCTGGGCAAAATGGGGCAAGGTATAGGGCACTGACGGTTGGAGGTCTTAGAGCATGCCGAGCTAGGCAGAGAGCTGGAGGGTGTGACAACCAATGGAGATTTTTGGCCACTGCAAGAATGGGTTCACCAGAGAATAAATAGACCTCAATATGTTCATCAATCTCATAAAACCTCATCCCACAATAAGAGTAGGAAAAAGTTGAAAAGAAATGGAAAGAAAAATAGAAAACATAAGAGGGGAGATTTCAAGGGAGAAAGAGCAGCATCTAGAATAAAAAATAATGTTGGAAGGTTCACTATTAGGCATCATAGTTTTGAGACTTGACAATTCGCATGTGGATGATCCAGGCAGCGTACAGATATTTTGTCACCCCAACAACAATTACCTCTCTCGTGTCCGATCGTAAAGTGCGTAGTGTGTGAGCATAGTGACGAAAGCCCAAAAGATTGCATAGTGGCCTCAGCCATTGTTTTCATGGTCTGTCGTAGGCCGGACAGAAAAAGGCAAAATGATGCAGAGTTTCTTCCGCTGACTTGCATGCGGGACACACATTAGAATTACAATACTGCGCCCCCCAGTTTATTCAGAAGCTGTTTAGCGGCCAGACCCCGTACCTCCATCATAGAAAATGTTGCAAGGGAATGGAACCTGGAAGAAAATAAAAAAAAGATTCATAAGCTGGGAAAAGCTTGAGGTCTAAAAAGCAATCAGTAACACTACTTGTTTTGACACCTTTCAGATCCCTCAACCACAAAAACTCTTTCAGTCATTCTTTGACTAGGGAGCAAAATAATTGTAGCCGTCAGTACTGAGCATCAAGAGATGAAACAATTAAAGGGAGATTTTTCTCATAAGCCTAGGCAATTCTGAAGCTGGAGTGGCCATACCTAATGTCTGATCCCGTCTCGACTCTTGTGGGGAGCATAGGAAAGAAGGGCCTATAGAAGTACCCCAAAGGAAGTGCTTGAAAACGGCTTGCAAGGGTGCCAGCAAGTTCAACCGTCTAAAGATTCCACAGTCAAAGGGGACTTAACATTCACCAACACACAATGCCCCCCCCCCCCCCCGATAAGCTTTAGGATGGATCCCCAGCCATGATGAATGTCTGACTGAGAGGATCTCTTGGGTCAAATCGCAGTGCCACCTTGCATTGATTTGTAGCCAATGTGCTGAGTTTTTCCTCAATCACTCAGAACTTTCGCTAGTGTTAGGAAGTAGTTCAGCGACATCACAAAGGACAATTAAATATGGTGTGCACTCAGGAGGGAGTTGTATGTAGACTAAGGGGGGGCTACCATGGCGGGTAGATGGAGAACGTTTCTCACATTTTTCTGGATGCTGGGCCAAATTACTGGCTCTATCTCCACCCCCCTATCCCGAGTCCCTGTTTTTTTCTGGATACCAGTGGTCTCCGATGGGGGTGGTAATTGAGTTTGGACATAAGAATTTGAATAACCTATTACTGACTGGGAGTGAGTCTGATGAGGATGGAGGTAGGTCTAAGTCATGGAAACTTCAAATCCATCCTTTCAGGTGTTTGGGTTGGCCCCAGAATGCCAGACATTTCAATGGTATTAATAAGAGGTCTGATCTGTCATAGTGGATGGGAGTTTGTTTGACACTACCTCATGTTGAGATTATCCAGTAGTGTATTCTTTCTTTTGTGTGTGAATTACTTAGCACACTAGTTTCAGGTTGTTATTGGTTATGAATGATTCAAGTTGTTAGATTGGAGGATCAAACCTCTTTCTCTAGTGGAGACTGAAGTCTGCAATAAGATGTGGGTTGAAGTGTAGCAGGTGCTTTCTGCAATGAAGACGATCCTTTGTCCCACAAATAGAGAGTTTTCTCCTGCTGGATTAAACTTGGTTTTTCCCTTGTTCAACCACTGAACTTTAGGAAGTGATCATCCTCTTACGTGAAACTCCCATTTCCTCCTATTGGAGCGGATACCTAAACTGCTAGTTTAATTATGTTGTCTAAGTTTGTTTGCATAAGCGTTTTAGAAGTTAAACGTCATCTTGCCACTTTGCTGCTTTTGCACACGACACTACAGGTAGCTGTTATTATAAGTAATACTGCTTGCTTGCTTTTTCTTCACAATGTATGCTATTGAATTCAGGTTGATCGGCCCACGCTCTAGACACAACAAGCACACAGCTGCAAATATCTGAAACTCGGGTGCCTTTAATATTGCATTGCATGCATGCTCCTGACACACTTCGAGAAAACCTTTCCAGACACAGCGAGCAGTGCTGATCCTGTGATGTGATTCACCTAAGCTGATCTTTGAGGTATGGGGTTACCCATTCAAACCTAGAGACCTTCTATTATTATAAAACTAGCTTAGTAGCCAGGGGAGGGTGGTACACAAGGTATTATAGAACCTGTTTCCACTATCATTGTAATATGATTTCTCCCTTTGTTTTCTATGGAATTGTAACAATGCTGATGGTTTTATTTATTTTATTTTTTTAATAATTCTTTTTATTGAACATTCAAGAAAAACAAAAAAGAAAAAGGTCATGTTGCACAATCGGTCAATCGTTCCCAAGCCATGTAGCACAGCGTCCCCAGCAGGCAGTAGAATTATACAGTGATTTTTCGTACATTTTTTTTTTAAAAACATACTTTATTGATTTTTCCTTCAAGTTTCATATGTCCCACCATCACATTACATATTGGTAGTGTCTTCAGTCATTTCTTTATAACAATTGTACACATGTACGACATATTCTTACTATAAGTTAACTTGCGCATAATCAGTCTACATAGTAATCATAACAGGATACAATTCTTTTGGGATATCCATCCCAATTGATGGTGTTACGGTAACACGAAAAATACAAAAAAAACAGTCCCCAACTCCCTCCTCCCACCCCACCCCAGTCTCACTCGTACGGCTAAATCTGTCGCCTTTGGCATCTTCCGGTCTATATTCATGCCAGATCTACATGCGTATACAATACATCTCCCTGTCTTCTGCACAGTCTGTTGCGTAGCCTGTTTGGGTTCTTAATCTACATCTGACAATTTCAGGGCTTCCAGCATCCCATCCCACTCCATTGCAATTACCGTTTTTCGCAGGCCCCTTATTTCTTCTCTGTGCAGTGCCGCGCTCTCGGCAGTGCCCCACCTCAGTAATTCCATGTACCAGGTTAGTACATCTGGGGGCTTCCGCGATTTCCATCTCATAGTTCTATTACGTATAGCTAAGATGAGCACTAGGTTTATAAAGCGGTATTGCACTTTATGTTTGGACACTTGCTTACGGAGTCCTAAAATGCATTCTTCCATTGTGTTCTGCAGTTCCCGGTTTGCCGCTTCCCCTGTTCTATGCCTTACAGTGTCCCAGCATCCCCACACCTTTGGGCAGGTCCATAACATGTGGAGTAGGTGCGCTCCCTCCAGTGAGCATCTCGGGCAATAGTGCTGAGTTTGGGGAAACATTCTATCTAATTTATGGGGGGTGAGATAGGCTCGATGCAATACCATTGTCTGTATATATTTGAATTGTGTGTTCCTCGATGTCATTCTTGGGTGTTCCAGTATCCTTTCCCATTCTTTATCCGTTATGTCCCTTCCTATGTCACCTTCCCATGCAGCCCTCCGTGTGTCTAAAGCAGGTCTTGTATGCAAACCAATGCCTGTATAGAGCCATCTGATAAGGTGTCTGCCTCTTCCCATATAATAGACCAACTTGACCAGGTCATTGGTGTAGGGTTCTTGCCTTTGCAGTGCCCAGTGCGTTTTTATGTATCTCATCAGTGCAGCGAGTAATATGTACAAGTGTGTCGGGACTCCAGTTTCACTGACAAAGGAATCATGGTCTAGTAATACTCCATCCCCAAATAGATCCGACACTGTAGTAACCCCTGCTTCCAACCAGGGCTTTAGCTTGCGTTTCGTGATTTTGCCTCCCGGTGATGGGATCCCCAATAGGGGAATGTTGCCCGCATATGCCGGTATTGTGCGTGTGTATTGTAGTGCTGCCTTCCAACATCGGAGCGCCGTGGCCAATATTGGGAGGGGGGATCTCTCGGGGGGCCTGCTACCAGGTACTAACAGCATATGTAGTGCACCATTATCTATGTCCGTCTCTGTGTACCCTATTTCCTGTAGGTTGCGTCCCGCCATCCAGTATGACAGCCATTGTAATTGGCTTGCATAGTAATAGGCTTGCAGGTCTGGGACACCCAAACCTCCCATTCGTGTGCCTATTTGCAGCTTTTTCAAGCTTATCCGTCTTCAACCATTCCCCCAAATAAGTTCAGTAATCATTGTGTTTAGTAGTTTGAACGTGGCCTGCGGTACAATTACTGGTATGTTAGTGAAATAGTATAAGAGCCTTGGCAGCACCACCATTTTTGCAAGGGCCACCCTCCCCATAACAGATAATGGCAATGCCGTCCAGAATACTATACTGGATCACAGAGCCCGTATTGCTTTGTGCAGATTACCATCTATCATATCTTCATGTGTCCTATAAATTTGTATGCCTAGATACTTAAAATTAGTCGGGGCAACCACTAGCTGTGCGTCCCCAAAGTCTATTCTGTCTGTGTCTACATGTTCTGTGAAAAAGAATGCATGCGACTTCCCCACATTGATAGCCAAGCCAGACATAATTTCAAAGCGACGGAACGTGTCATATATTGAGGCTAGTGGTATATTGAGGTCTCGCAGATATAAAATGATGTTGTCTGCATACGCCGAAAACAAGTGTAATGCATTTCCCAACTGTATGCCCCATTCTGCAAATTCTTTCCTCAGTTATATGGCTAATGGTTCCAGTGCAAGTATGAAAATAAGAGCCGATAGAGGGCAGCCCTGTCTCGTCCCTTTATGTATGGAGTATTCCTCTGAGATGTGGCTACCAGTGCGGGCCCGTGCCGTAGGGGCCTTATACAGCAGACGTAACCAAGCAATGTATCCCTCTGGGATCCCAAATCTTGCCAGTGCCTGAAACATATAGTCCCAATTAATGGAATCGAAGGCTTGTCTTAAATCGAAGGAAAGACAGCCCGCATGTGGATACCGGCTCGGGGCCTCCGTCATTAGGTGGTACAATTTTCTAATATTTAACGATGTGCTTTGGGATGGCAAGAACCCGGTTTGGTCAATGTGAATTAATCTGGACAGGGATGGTAATAGCCTATTCGCCAGCACCTTGCTCAGTATTTTATATTCTGTGCTTAGTAGAGACAACGGTCGGTAGTTGGCCATATCTGTGGGGTCTCGTCCAGCCTTCGGAAGGGACATTACCAACGCTTGCGCCATTGTATTTGGTAAAGATCCCGTCTCCCATGCTGTTTTATATAACACCTCTAATTGAGGTACTAGGTATTCTGCGTATGTACTATAGAATTCTATAGGGAGCCCGTCTATGCCAGGGGTTTTGTTATGTGGAAGTCCCTTCAGGGCCACTCTAATCTCGGATTGGGTAATGGGCCCTGTTAGCTCTTTCTGAGCTGCGTCGGTGAGCTTTTGGTACGTCAGTTGAGAGAGGAAGGCTTCTGTTTGAGATTCTGTGGCACCGTCTGTTGCACTGTATAATACAGTGTAGTAGTGTCTAAAGACCGTGTTGATATCTGCCTGTGTATGAACTGTTGTCCCATCTACAGTTGCAATTTCATGTATAACCACCGTGGGGGGGGTCATCTCGGATTAATTTAGCAAGTAGGGCCCTAGATCTATCTGCTTCAGCGTGCGCTGCCCTCGTGTATGCTTGATAGTCTGACCCGCAGAGACCCTAGAAGTTCTGCATGTTTTATTCTCGCCTCTTGCAGTGAGCTCTTCCGGTCATAGTCTGTTATAGCCTCATGCTCCATTTTACCCATTTTGTCTTCCAACTCTATCAAAGCCTTATGGAGTTCCTGTTGAGCGCCCACTGGCACGCTTATCGCTTTCCCCCGAATTACTGCCTTAAAAGCGTCCCACTCTATGAGTCTGTTTGTCGCCGTGTTGCTATTCTCTGCAAAATAATGTTTAATGGTCTCTGAGAGGTCGCTCTGGAATACGGAGTCTTCCATTAGCTGCGGCCATAGCCGCCATGTGGGAACCGGCGTGGGCACCCTCCCCCATGCCAGTGTTATCTCCAGTGGGTTATGATCAGAAAAGGTTTTTGGTAGGTACGTGGCATTAAGCGTTTGCATAGCTATCCTGGCGAAGCAGTATATCCTGTCTATTCAGGTGTGCAGGTCATGCACTGCAGAATAATAGGAGTATTCCCTGTGTGTAGGATGTCTCATTCTCCAGACATTTCATAATTCCCACCCTTGCGCCCATCTATCCAAGGCCTCAGCTTGTTTGAGTACACCCGCTCCCTGTAGTGGCGGATGTGACCTATCTAGGGCGACGTCCATTACCGCATTGCAGTCTTCCCCCAGTAACCATGGCTGTGATTCCCATCCCGCCAGTGCCCCGCTTACTATGTCCCAGTATTTATCTTGCTCGAAATTCAGAGCATATACCATGCCCATTATTACAGGTTGCCCATCCAATGTACCCTTTACAAATATGTATCGTCCTAGTTTGTCCACCCTCTGCTCCAAGGCTGTAAATGGTACGCCATGCCGTATCCAAATAGTGGTTCCTCTTGCATAGCTGGAATAAGAGGTGGAAAAAAATTGCCCTCTCTATTTCTTACGTAGCTTCTCCACCTCACTGCTGACCATATGAGATTCCTGTAAATATACTATTTGTGCTCTACTACACTGTAGTTGCGCATGTGTCCTATGTCGCTTTTGTACCGTTCCCATACCCCGTATATTCCACGTTATTATAGTGTATTTACCCTGCGCAGTCATTGCAACTATTAGGTAGTTTTAGGGAGATGCGTGTGGCGCCTATGAAAAATAGCCTAACGTTCTTTTGCCATACCGTAAGACTTTCCCTCTCCATGAAAATCCCAATACTCGGTCTGGTCCTCCAACTATACCAGACCATACAACTTAACTGTAACAATAAACCCTCAATGGTCATGCAGAGCACCTTTGCCATGTGGGGGACATCGCTAGCGCCAATCATGTGGTGTAGTCTCCGAACAACGATTCAGTTGAGCTTCTACGGAACCTAGGCCCAATCATTAGTATACATTGTACTTGTACCTTCATTATTATATACATTTCACAAATACCCATTGTGTAGTTACATAACATATACTTGCGGGTACATTCAGCCATATAAGTCTTAATGACTTGCGGGGTCGCAGATGGGAACAGCGCCACACTGCCCTCAGAGTCCGATTTGTTCGTTACTTCTTCTGAGGAGGTCTTAACGTCCACCCCCGAAGCACGCGTAAACTTGGCTGCAGCTATAAGTGCCTTCGATTTGTTCTGCTGCATCTGTTGTGTGGTGAGGTATTGCCGTGCAGGAGTCCGATGCGTTCGCCGATTACTTCGCCCAGCGGACCTTCCAGAGCTCGCTTTGCTCTTAGCGGTGTGTTGGGAGTTAGGCAATGCGGCGCTTGTTAGTTCCATCACCTCTAGCCAATCTTCCACATCTCCAGGGCTTTCAAAGAAATAGGACTTTTGATCGTGTATGATTTTTAGGTGCGCCAGAAAAAGCAGTGCATAGTTCAGGTCTTGGTCTCGGAGCTTCTTCTTTATCGCTATGAAGGAGGAGCGCTGCCTTTGGACCAACATCGTGTAGTCCGGGTATAAGGAGATTTTTGTGTTCTCAAAATTTATTGGAGAAGACTCACAGGCTTTTTGTAGAAGAATGTCTCTGTCGCGGAAGTTCAGTAATTTCACAATTAGAGGCGGAGCTCCTGGTTTCGGACAGCCAGTAGGTATCCTGTGTGCTCTCTCTATGCAATATTGCGTCATTTCCTTCACTTTTCTCAGGCAGTCCAATGACACGGAGGTTATTACGTCGGGCCCTTCCTTCTGCGTCTTCCACCCTGTCGAGCATGGTAGCCACTTGATCTTGCAGCTGTGTGATCTTGGTGTCAGCTTGCGACTAACGCGGGACCACCTCCTCCAGCGTCGCAGCATTATCTTTCACTTTATCTGCTAGTTTAGCGTGGTCCGCTCTGAGTAAGTTAAGGCCCGTAGTTAGAGTACCAATTTGTAGTTCTGTCGCCTTCCTTGATTTGCGTACCTCTTGTAGTATAAGATCCAGCTTATCTACATGTGCCACTGTCTGTGAGGTACTCTCCGTCCCTGGTTTATGATTCGCAAGGGCGCCGCATCTTGTATGAAGTTCTGGTCGCCCTGGTCTTGCTGCTTCCCTATCTTATGCCCCATCCTGCAGTGCACTCCAACAGCAGACAGCTCGTGTGGAAGGGGCCCAATTTATAATGCGTCACTCTGAGATCACCAATGCGCCTCCCCAGCACCAGATACAGCTCCCGCACTACAGTGGTACTGCCCTCTCTCTTGACGCAGACCTCACAGAGTCACTCAGCCTACCGTCTAGTGCTCCGTCTCCCACTGTGTGGTATATCTCACAGTGCAGCCACCCTGTCGTGTTACGGGTCGGGGAGCCTCCGTTGATCCTCAGTGTCCACGCAATAGCTGCAATCCCTGCAACTATAGCTCCAGAGCCTTTACCGCTGCGTCATGCCCATTCTTCGCCCCCTCCAGTGGCCTTTAGGGACGCGGCTGGGCCCGGCCGCTCGGGGGGGATCGCGTGCTTCACGGGCCCACTAGTGTCCGCCGCATGCCGCTCACCACCTTGCCCTCCACAGTTGCGCACGTAGGACTCTTGCCCCTGTCTCCGGTCCCACTGGAGTTGCCCCTACAAAGCCTTGGGTATTAGTGAATACGTGTGCACTTCAGTCGTGCCACTGGGGGAATGCCGCTCACCACACTCCCCCAGGCAATCCTTTCCCAGCCACAGTCACTTGCAGGCGCTCCCTTCCACCCTTTGCCTCATAGCGCCCATTGCGGTTCATTCCGGGGCTATAATTCACCCGCACATCGCAGTCAGGGGTCTTAGTGCGAGCGCTTGGTCCCGCCTCACTTTCTGTCCATACCTGCAGGTTAGAGAATGCGGCTGAGCGCCGGGGCAATCCGTGAGGCGCGGCCTGCAGCACACCACTTACACGTTTCTCCCTCAGTATCAGAGGGTAGGCCGCTCCTCATCCCCGGTCTCGATTAGCCGCTGGGCCCGCCGCGCCGGCACTCAGCTCAAGTTTTGCCTTTGCGCAGTACCTGCCGGCGCGCCACCTTTAACCTCTCGGCGGCAAGGCAACTTGATCTCGCTGCCTTTTCGTCTACTTGCAGCCGCAGTCACACCATCTCTCGAGCGCTGGGATCAGTTGCCGCGGTCCCATTTTGGCCCTTCGCGCTCGGTACTCTGCTGCACTATGAGGCTGCCAGGCGCATAACTTCGGCTGTGGCCGTCGCTCCTACTTCACAGTGGCACCGAGTTGTCTCCGCTGTCCCCGCTCCGTGTTCTTACACTTTTACGGCGGTTCCGCAATGCTTAGGCCATTCAAGTCAGGATTATGCCGGCCAAGGTCCAGAGCTCCTCTAAAAAGCCGCCGCCATGCTTGGCTGCTAGCCATGCCCCCCTGATTTTTCGTACATTTGTGCGACAATTACCATTTGTTAATTTCATGGCGTTAATGGTTAGTCAAGGGTGGGGACACATGGGGGTTCACACACATTTCCACGATATACATTCCATTTAGTCCAGAGCCACGGGCCACATATACTATTTTTTCCCTTGGCATACTGTTCTGCTTGGGTTTTCGGATCAGGTGGAACCCGCTCAACAGAGCCTTTCTAACCCAAACCAGAACGTTACCCCCTCCCTAGGGCCTTTTTACACCTAAATAACCACATATATATGTACCACCTAAGGACAGGGAATTCCTATTATATATATATATATATATATCAAGACCTCACAGCCTCGCGATCTCAGACAGACCCAGAACTTCCTACCCAGACGGCAGCCACAGTCTCGCGGTCTCAGACAGACCCAGAACTTCCTACCCAGACGGCAGCCACAGTCTCGCGGTCTCAGACAGACCCAGAACTTCCTACCCAGACGGCAGTCACAGTCTCGCGATCTCAGACAGACCCAGAACTTCCTACCCAGACGGCAGCCACAGTCTCGCGGTCTCAGACAGACCCAGAACTTCCTACCCAGACGGCAGTCACAGTCTCGCGGTCTCAGACAGACCCAGAACTTCCTACCCAGACGGCAGCCACAGTCTCGCGGTCTCAGACAGACCCAGAACTTCCTACCCAGACGGCAGCCTTAGCCTCGCGGTCTCGAACAGACCCAGTACTTCCTACCCAGACGGCAGCTTTAGCACGAGCTCATCCTATTATTACCGTAGTACACGACAGGGGAATCGGGGTTACTATGTATCAGATCACACAAAGACTATTAGTTGAGCACAACCTGTTCTTTAGTTCGAGGGGCTCTTTTCTCCCTCATTCAGTTACCACTTACCTGATCAGGATTAACATCTGTTCATGTCAAGTTGAATCTGACTAGAAGAATAGGCTATCCTCCTATACAAGGATACACAACACATGCTGACTCACAACAAGCTAAATACTTTATTTAATTGCTACATGCACACTCACAGAATACATCATATATACAACCTGCAAGGAAAGTAAAAGGTTAAGTTATACACTTCAATAAAAAGGGGTCGACATCACCTTAGTCGTATGTAGCCTGTGCTCAATGGTCATCTAGGTTCCCTTCTCGTCTGTGCCTCGGCTTCGCCTGGAAGTCACACCTCCGCAGTCGCGGATCTACTCCCTTCTCCCTCTCCGAGTCACTGGAACCCCTTTCTCATCGGCTACTCTCTCCTCTTAGATTCAAGTTCGTCATCTGTCTTCCCTGAAATAAGTAGTAGCTTTTCTGCTAACGGCCAGGTGCCGCCTATGGACTAGAAGCAAGTGCCAATATCTAACTCAGACTTTCACTAATATAGAGGTGCATTCTCTCATGGAAAATTCCAGCTCGAAACCTGCCGCCCACCAAATTCCTGTACCTCCCCGTGCCAAGGACACGTTCCCAGCCGGCCGGCCTGATGTAGTGTCTTCGGCAGGGGAAAAAATACACTCCTTCGATAAGGGCCGGCCTGAACCGGTTCTCTCCGAGCGAATAACACCTCATAACTAAAATATCACCCTTCACCTAGAAATGTCCCAAGCTGCCGGGGCAGAAAGAAAGATGGAGTCTCTCCTGTCTGAGGCCTACCAGGCCTGAATTCAGCATGACTCCATGAAATACCCTCACTATAGGGCAGGTTATCCTTAATACTAACGAATCTATCCCCTAGGCTATGTATGTAAGCCCTGATCTATGGGGAGGAGCACAGGATCGTGTCAAAGTGTCTAATAAATAGGCTCTATTCACTACTCTAATCCTTAGACTTGGATGGAAAGAGACTGAAGTCATATTAATCGCTCTACAACACAAGAAGGCCGGGAAAATCGAGCAGTACATTGATTATCTTTTGCTTAAACATGGACATGGCTGCTCGGACTTTGAAGGCCTCTGCTGTTTTAACTTATCTGATCATACACAATCCATTCGTGCACACCTAGATAAGTTGCATGACTTAACGGATGAAGTTAGAAAACACATTGATCAGGGCTGGTTTGACTGGCTCTTTAATTGGTTACCGGACGTGCATATGTTACGCCACACATTAGGTGGCATTTTGATTGCTATCGCTGTTTTGATTTCTATCTGTTGCTTTATTCAGTGTATCCCTTCTCTGCTTCAATTCTGTACACTCGGTACTAGACATAGATCAGTTAGTTTTGTTTCATATTATTCTTCCACCGATGTTAGTTCTGTTTAATGGATGTATAATAGACTGAAGTCAAGGGTGAAATGTACTGCTCGATTTTCCCGGCCTTCTTGTGTTGTAGAGCGATTAATATGACTTCAGTCTCT
Organism: Triturus cristatus; assembly: GCF_964204655.1. Taxonomy (NCBI): domain Eukaryota; kingdom Metazoa; phylum Chordata; class Amphibia; order Caudata; family Salamandridae; genus Triturus; species Triturus cristatus. The sequence goes on from NC_140588.1 coordinate 499,581,002, forward strand.
TTCCATCCAAGTCTAAGGATTAGAGTAGTGAATAGAGCCTATTTATTAGACACTTTGACACGATCCTGTGCTCCTCCCCATAGATCAGGGCTTACATACATAGCCTAGGGGATAGATTCGTTAGTATTAAGGATAACCTGCCCTATAGTGAGGGTATTTCATGGAGTCATGCTGAATTCAGGCCTGGTAGGCCTCAGACAGGAGAGACTCCATCTTTCTTTCTGCCTCGGCAGCTTGGGACATTTCTAGGTGAAGGGTGATATTTTAGTTATGAGGTGTTATTCGCTCGGAGAGAACCGGTTCAGGCCGGCCCTTATCGAAGGAGTGTATTTTTTCCCCTGCCGAAGACACTACATCAGGCCGGCCGGCTGGGAACGTGTCCTTGGCACGGGGAGGTACAGGAATTTGGTGGGCGGCAGGTTTCGAGCTGGAATTTTCCATGAGAGAATGCACCTCTATATTAGTGAAAGTCTGAGTTAGATATTGGCACTTGCTTCTAGTCCATAGGCGGCACCTGGCCGTTAGCAGAAAAGCTACTACTTATTTCAGGGAAGACAGATGACGAACTTGAATCTAAGAGGAGAGAGTAGCCGATGAGAAAGGGGTTCCAGTGACTCGGAGAGGGAGAAGGGAGTAGATCCGCGACTGCGGAGGTGTGACTTCCAGGCGAAGCCGAGGCACAGACGAGAAGGGAACCTAGATGACCATTGAGCACAGGCTACATACGACTAAGGTGATGTCGACCCCTTTTTATTGAAGTGTATAACTTAACCTTTTACTTTCCTTGCAGGTTGTATATATGATGTATTCTGTGAGTGTGCATGTAGCAATTAAATAAAGTATTTAGCTTGTTGTGAGTCAGCATGTGTTGTGTATCCTTGTATAGGAGGATAGCCTATTCTTCTAGTCAGATTCAACTTGACATGAACAGATGTTAATCCTGATCAGGTAAGTGGTAACTGAATGAGGGAGAAAAGAGCCCCTCGAACTAAAGAACAGGTTGTGCTCAACTAATAGTCTTTGTGTGATCTGATACATAGTAACCCCGATTCCCCTGTCGTGTACTACGGTAATAATAGGATGAGCTCGTGCTAAAGCTGCCGTCTGGGTAGGAAGTACTGGGTCTGTTCGAGACCGCGAGGCTAAGGCTGCCGTCTGGGTAGGAAGTTCTGGGTCTGTCTGAGACCGCGAGACTGTGGCTGCCGTCTGGGTAGGAAGTTCTGGGTCTGTCTGAGACCGCGAGACTGTGACTGCCGTCTGGGTAGGAAGTTCTGGGTCTGTCTGAGACCGCGAGACTGTGGCTGCCGTCTGGGTAGGAAGTTCTGGGTCTGTCTGAGATCGCGAGACTGTGACTGCCGTCTGGGTAGGAAGTTCTGGGTCTGTCTGAGACCGCGAGACTGTGGCTGCCGTCTGGGTAGGAAGTTCTGGGTCTGTCTGAGACCGCGAGACTGTGGCTGCCGTCTGGGTAGGAAGTTCTGGGTCTGTCTGAGATCGCGAGGCTGTGAGGTCTTGATATATATATATATATATATAATAGGAATTCCCTGTCCTTAGGTGGTACATGTATATGTGGTTATTTAGGTGTAAAAAGGCCCTAGGGAGGGGGTAACGTTCTGGTTTGGGTTAGAAAGGCTCTGTTGAGCGGGTTCCACCTGATCCGAAAACCCAAGCAGAACACATACACCAATCCAGGTCGTTTTTCCAGGCCTCGAGTGTCGGTGGCGCCTCTGCTCCCCAAAGTCTCTCTATGTTTCTCATGGCTACCATCTGACCAAGTGTCACCCATGCCTTGCCCTTTGAATTCAAATCTGTAGGCTCCCAGATGTTTAGGAGACACCTTTTGGCCTCCAGCCTAAGGCCTACCCCCCATACTGTACTCATACATTTATGCACTTTTCTCCAGTAATGTTGGATTAGTGGGCATTCCCAGAGTATGTGCAGAAAGGTCCCCTCTAGGCCACACTTCCTCCTACACCTCTCATCATTACTCCTACCCATGAGGACTAGTTGTCTCCCACTGAAGTATACCCTATGTAGAATCTTTAATTGGATCAGTTTTAGTTTTGCTGAGATGGCTACCTCTTTAGGGGAAGAGAGTGCCTCTTTCCATTCCTCATCGTCTATTTCTAGACCGTCCCTCCCCCATTTTTCCCTCAGCGCCAGTAAAGGATTTGGAGTGTGGTGTATTAGCTTTTTGTATGTGAGGGCGATGCCCTTCTCTGGCAGGTGTCCATCAAGTAGTCTGTCCTCAAGAGGGGAGGACTCCGGGAGCGACGACCCAGCTGGAATGTTGGCCTGAAGGGAGTGTCTGACCTGAGCGTACCTAAAGTACTCCGATTGCGCCAGTTCGTGGGTCTGCTGTAGTGAAGTAAAGGACACCATTCCCTGCGGTCCCCAGAGGTCTTCTATACGGGAGATACCTATGAGATCCCACTTGTCAAACCCTTTAGATCGCCCCAGCGTGCCCAGAGCCTCAGGGTCCCAGAGTGGAGTCGCAAGTGTGAGTCTGTTGGCCCACCCCAAGTTCCGGTTGACTGCATGCCAAAGTTGTACGGAATGCCTTGTAGGCCCTGTGAGAGGAAATTTGGTTGGTTTAGAGTACAGTGTCCTCGTAAAATCTCCGCCCGGGAGGGTCCACCTATCCATACTGTATGCGGGCTCATCCCCATTGCTGTACATACACTGGTTTATAGCGGACAGGTGTGCTGCCCAGTAGTACTTTCTGATGTCGGGGAGGGCGATACCCCCATCGTACCAACTGAGGGTTAGCTTGTGGAGTTCTATGAGCGGTGTCCCGTTCCATAATAGGTCCCTTTGTGTAGATTCAATTTCTTTAAAATATGCCTGTGGGACCAAGTCTGGGTAGTTCTGAAGGTCATAGAGGAAACGCGGCAATGCCATCATTTTAAAAAGTGCTGCCCGTCCCAAGAGGGACAAGGGGAGTGTTTTCCAGTTGTCGGTGTCACGTCTGAACCTCTGCAGTGGCGGGAGCAGATTTCGCTCGTAGCAGGACTTGGCATTCTTTGTAATAAATATACCAAGGTATTTAAACCCTTCTGTGACTATTTGGATAGGGCAGACTTTTGGTATGGAAGGGGGACACCCATGTAGGACGTTTAATAGCGATTTGCTCCAGTTTATTTTGTATCCAGACTTCCTTCCGAAACTGGTGAATATGTCCAACACCACCCTTACCGACTTTTGAGGGGAGGCAAGATAGAGTAGGATGTCATCTGCGTATAGGGAGATCCGATCCTCCCATTCTTCTGCCCATTTAAGTCCCCGGATAGAGGAGTCCCGTCGTATCCAGGCCGCGAGCGGCTCAAGGGATAGCGTGAAGAGCAGTGGTGAGAGTGGACAGCCCTGCCTCATCCCCCTAGCGAGTGTGAATACTTCCGATAATTTGTTGTTTACGACTACCTGGGCTAATGGTTCCGTATAGAGGAGCTGCACCCATCCAATAAATTTAGGGCCAAAGCCCATCTTTTTTAGTACCACCATTAGGTATGCCAATTCAAGTGTGTCGAAAGCCATTGTTGCATCCAGTGACACTACTATTGCATCTTCTTGAATAGTGGAGCAACGCCCCAACACTCCATGGAGACGTCGCAAGTTAAGGGCAGTATTGCGGTGCGGCATAAAACCCGATTGATCCGAGTGTACCAGTTTAGCTATAACTGGCCGGAGTCTATTTGCCAAGAGCTTTGCAAGTATTTTGGGTTCTGCGTACAAGAGGGAGATCGGTCTATATGACGCACAGCTGACCTTTGGCTTTCCTTCTTTAGGGATGGCCACCAGTGTGGCGATACGCTGATCTCTTGGCAGTATTCCCACCTCTCTACTGTCTTCAAACATACGATTTAAGTAGGGCGCCACTTTATCTGACTTTAGCTTGTACAGCTCAATTGGTAGACCGTTAGGGCCTAATACCTTGCCCGGTCGGAGGTTGATGGTTTTATTTCTAATCATTTGTTTGCTTATGTTAGCCAAAGTACTGCATTTTAGAGCACGTAGTTAAAAATAAACATTTTAAACTTTTCCGTGTCTCTGATTACTCGCGTTGTGGGCTGATATGAGAATAACAACGAAAAGGTGTTCTTGATTCCCACCATTTCTAAGTCGCTTGTTCTGGGTTGTCTAATGATTGGTAGCTTCGATATGATACGGAGAACGAATGAGACAATGATGCTAGTCGGATAGGGGTTCTAGGTACTGAGGTGAGTTTTTTGGTACACCACAATTCACTGAGGTCCTGGTTTCCTGCGCATATTTCTGTGCATGAGCAGAATCCCCTCAACATGGCGCATCTAACGTTTTGGTCTTATGATGGAGACGCCTTAGTAGTGCTATATTTGTCCACAGCACCCTCACTCTTGTTTCCGGTTGACGAGAGTGACGGTTTAAACCTACCTATATAGTTGACTTATAGGTTCATTCAAGCTTGACAATTAAAAAGGTTTCTTTTTGAATTACTGACCCTTTTTGTGCTACGGTTTAATATAGATTGTTTTTCTTCTCTGCGTTCTTATGGCTGAAGTTGCTATTGCAGCGCATCGTCGAGCACCTCTCCGGCGTCACTTGACGCAGTTCGGGGTGCCAGACGATGGAATGTCTTATCTTTGTAGTGAGTGCCGATGCATCGTTCCCCTATGAGCTGTTTTAGTCTTGGGTTACTTTTCCGGAGGTGAATGCGGACGATAAGACGTTTCACGCATACACTCCTACGGCGGTTCCAGCTAATTACACGCCGTATAGGACACAGGAAATTCCAATTTTCGTTTGGCAGCATCGTATTTTGTTCAATGGCGCCCTCCCCCACACCGTAACTTCGGTTCGGTTAGGTCCCTTGTCCATTCCTGGGGCCACTTGGCCAGTCTTGGCCGGGTTCACACCACATCCACGATATTTGCTAGCCCCGCTGGATGACTTACATCAACTCCATACCGCCTTGATTGTGGTGCATAGGGCAGTAGTACAATACGTTTCTCACAATGTCCCGGTGGGGGCACCTGGGGTTGCGACGCAACCAGTTGGACCGGCCGGGGTCACTATTAGTCCCGTCATGGTTAATTCGGTAATGGGCAAGCACCCCCAGAATAAGGACGATATGCCTTATTGGCTTGCTGAGAAATTTGACCAGCTGGAAGCAGTATTTCCAAATTCTACTCCTGTGGAAAAACACAGGATCCTTACCTTTAGTTTGCAGAAAGACTTATTCCCAGAGGTAACAGATTGTGAGAACTGGGGTAAAGAGTTTGCAGCAGTCTACGCGAAGTGCTTCGGCACACCATCTATGACTGTATTGCCCTCCGTGATTAAGCGTGTTCAGGATGAGCACGGTCCGGAGGCGGCAGTCGAGTTGGGTATGAGGCTTGTCGGTGTGTTCGACATAGTTGCTGATCTCATCCTTGCTAACGTCAAGGGAGATGTGGTTAACTTTCAAGTGTCGAATGCCCTGCGCCTCGTCGACGACGACGATAAACCCCGGCAGTTACCGAAAATTATTGCGGAGGCTTATAAGACCATTAGCCGGAATAGTTTGGGGGTTAAGCCTTTTGCTAAAACAGTACAGCGGCACACTCAGACGGTTAAGTCTACTAAAGACGACCATCCTGTTTTTGGAAAGGCAAAGGGGGAGCAGCAACAGAAACAGGGGTCTTGTCCCGCATCGCCAATACCAGTGACTACTGAACGCACATATGATTTGCGCTATCGCACAAGAATTAGGTCTCCTGATAGATTTCAGGTTCCTGATCAACGTTCTCCTCATTCTTCACAGGAAACATCAGTCTCGCAAGCCGGTGGAGGTTAACGTGGCAGTGGTCGGGGTGCCCCACAAGAACGTGAGCAGCCCCGCCCGGCTGATGGTAAAGGCAAGCAGGACGAATTTGCACGTCAACGGCCTCCATTTCAGAAAAAGAAAGTTGCTGCACTAACAGCGAGGTATGCCACAGATAGTGAGAACACAGCTTCGGAACCTGACATGGGCACTAACGCTGCTAGACAGCGCATCTGAGGTTACAATAGTACGGCAAGCACTGCGTCCATATCTGAAGGCGACAGCAACTGACACGTTTATTACTGTAGAAGCTGCTTTTAGACTATATGACCTAGTCCTTTTAATTGAAGGTGACATACAACGTACCATAAAAGGGATTTTTTGGGGAAAATCTGACCTCTACATATGACATTTTGTTAGCAGAGGCGGACTGGCCCCCAGCTTTCGTTTTGGCCGCTCCCAGAGGGGAGGAGGTCATCCTCCCATCTTTCGCGCACACAGTGCCGAAGGAGCAAGCTCAGGACTTTGCAGAAGAATGGAGCGTTGTAGCGTACTCAGGTTGGGTGGGATAAATTATCACCAAGCACGGTCTATGCCACAGCCACAACCCCAATATCCCATGCGCGTGAAGCTAGATCTCACGTCGCAGAAATCCTTGGACAATTGGAATATCAAGGTGTAATTGAAACGTGTCACCCATGAATAATCCTCTTTTCACTGTAACCAAACCTGATGGGTCGTACCGCCTAGTTTTGGATTATCGGCATTTGAACTCTCATTGCCGGACGTTCGCGGTACAGAATACCCATAGTTCTGCCCTCGTTGACAGTCTCGTGAGAAAAAGGTTTAAGACCACACTTGACATTTCAAACAGCTTTTATAGCCATAACCTGTCCTCTATTAGTAGTCAATGGACAGCCTTTACTTCTGGCGGCAAACAAAAACAGTTTAAAAGATTAGCCATGGGCTACAAAAACAGTCCTGGCGTCTTTGCCGCACGTGTAGTCTCTCTGTTGGAGAGCATTGATGTGTACTCGTATGTTGATGATATTTATCTCGCAGACGACGAATTATGGCCGCATCTGTGTCGCGTTGACCGCATCATTGTTATGTTTGCGGACTTCAGTTACAAATGGGCTATGAACTCAACAACGCAGGACGAGGTTTAGCACCTCACTTCCTGGAGAAATGTGCAAGTTTGCGCGCTCCAACAGCTTTGAAAAAACTACAATATTTGCTGGGTTTTTTAAATTTCGGGCGTACTTACATTCCCGATTATGCCAAGGGTATCAAGCCGCTATATGCCTTGGTACAACCTACTTTTACCAAATCAAGCTGGCTGCCAGAACATTCAGCTATCCTGCACTCTTTGCAGGCTGATCTTCTTGCTTTTAAATACTTATTGACACGTGATAACCACACAAACCTTGTAATCAGAATTGTACCTGGCGCAGTGGGTTTTGCGTACTTGACATTTAATGAAGGGTACGCGGTCACTATTGCTTACAAGTCACACTTGTACACTTCGGCTGAAATTCACTTTTCCACCGTCGATGCATACGCAGACATTGGGTGATTTTACCGCCCAGTTGGCAGAGCTACGTGCTCTGGTGCTTGCACCGGAGTTTGCTGATCCTCGAGTGACTACTCTTATTGTGAGTGACTCATACTACTGTGTTCAATCTTTCAACGACAATTTATTCTTTTGGTCTCAAAATGAATATCGTGATTCCAAAGGTAGCACAATCAAACATAAAATGCTTTGGGTTCGAGTCGCAGAACTTAAACAACGTCTGCCGCTCGTGAATGTAATTCATACTCTTGGTCACGAGCGCGTAGGGGTACGCATTGTTGGCAACAGTTTAGCTGACGAAGCAGCGAAAACAGCAGTGGCGACATATTTGGTAACAGCAGTTACAAGATCCAAAAGTAAGATTGATGATGACATCTTGGCAGCAATTGCTGCAACAGAGAAGGGTGATAATTACCCTCGGGTTTCCCTTCTAAATACTCTTATCATTTAAGTCCTGGTAAAGATCCCTATGTGAGAATTAACGACGTTGGTGACAGGTTGATTCCCAACGCGGACCGCAGACTTGCTTTGATGACAGCCACTTACGAAGGTATGGCATCGGCACATGCAGGCGTCTCAGCGACTGTTACTATCTTACAACAACGTTACTGGTGGCGCGGATTGTATAAACAGACTCGTGATTATGTCCTTATTTGTGACATTTGCCAGCAGATTAAATCTTCGACTGCTGTGCGTCCACCTCAAACACAGTTGTACATATCTAATAAACCACTTGGGTGTGTTTATTTGGATCACTGCGGTCCTTTCTCCTCTGATACTGCGTATAAGTACATCTTAGTTGCATTGGATTCGTGCACACGTTTTCTATGGGTCTGGCCACAAAGGAGTGGGATTTACGTGTCTTTGTGGGAATTTTTGCATGTGGTACCCTCCATTCGGACCAGGGTCCGGCGTTCGCCTCTAAGGCGTACAAGGATGCAATGAGGTCTTTGGGGGTCCAAGTAACATTTTCGTCTCCATACCGGCCTGAGGGCAATAGTGTTGTGGAGCGAATGAACCGTGATTAAAGCAATCCTTGACAGCTAGGGTTTTAGGTACTGGCAGGAACTGGTTGGCCCATTTGTATAGCGTTCAACGTGCACTTAATAATCTTCCTAGAAGGTCTCTGGGTGGGCAGAACCCATACGAAATGCTCTTTGGCTTACAAATGTTTGCCCTGGATCTTGATGGTCTAGACATGGCGGCGTCGGCCGCACCCTTTGACGTAGATGATCATTCTGCTGTGTTACAGAATCTACAAGAGGCTTGAGACAGTCTTGCAAAGGAACACTTGCCCTCCACAACTGATGCTGCACTTCAGATTCTGGTAGTTGGCTGGCTACCTTGAGTTGGTGACATGGTCCGTGAGAAGGTGGAGAACAAGAAGGAGTTCGGCCCCTCTTATCGGGCACCTGTTCCAGTGCTTGGCGTGCAGGGTACAAGAACAGTCATTTTACCTCCACTTTCTGGTCGCAAGGATAACAGGTACATCTCCATTGACAATGTCAAACTACAACGAGTGGCCGATTCTTCTTAGTATGACTCCAGCGGTCTCTTGTCCAGCAATGCTGAGAAATTCTGTTTTGGCTCCGGCAAATACCAACAGGCCTGACATTGCCATCGAGATGCATTCAGTTACTAATCCTTTGTTGACTCCACCGGCTTGTGGTCCCCATGAAGATACTGAGTATGCCTATCCCACAGATGTGTCGTTGCCTGGTGTGCAATCAAGTGCAGTTGACCAGTCACGTTTTTCATTTGACACTAACTCTACAACATCGAATGCCCCTTCGAAATTTTCTATTTTTGCCGTTTGGTTTAAAAGACATTTTTTAATTCCCCCTTGGACTTACATTTGGCTGGTGCTTATATCCATTTTTTTGTTTATGTCGATTGAATTTGTGGTTGTCTTTTTTGTCTGGTGAATGGACATTATCTTACCGAAAGATCTGCAATTAGGTTAATTGATGGAACTTTGGCACCCCACTCCTCATCACACATCACGAAGAGGGACCAGACTTTTGTTAATATTACTACCTGGCCTGTGTTAGATGGGATTGTATGGGATGCTTTGAAATTTCAAATTCATGGCCCTACAGAGGTGATTAATGTCCCGAATGTACTTCGTGTTTCTATGGGGGATGTTGTGAAACAAAACATAAGCTCTGATGATTGGGATGTCCAAGCCGTCGAGGCTCTCTTTTCTGATTTGAAATATTATGCTGCTTTTGATGCTGAAGATTTGTATTTAGACTCAGCAAATTATGGAGAGTTGTTTTGCTACCAACATTATGGCAATCATTTCCTGCATAAAGCGAATACATTTTTAAATGTCGTTAATTATACACAATGGGAACATTGTCCAGCTCCCATTGAAGGCAGCTCCAAAACTCTAGTGAAAGAATTTACATATTTTACCGATTTCAGTGTATCTAAACCTGAAGCCTTTTATTTTAAAATGTCTGCTGGGTCATCTTCCAAAGTTAGACTGACACATACTAAATTGCTGTATTCGAAGTCCTTTATGGATGACTTAGCTATAGGCGGCTATGAGCTGTGGAAAGATACCATTGATCTTAAATCTGTTTGGGGTTCTAAAACCTGGCAGGTGCAAGGTTCCAAGGCCTTGCATCGTGCGTGCCTTATCCCGAACCATATATTATTTTTTAATTCTACCATTTTTCAGACCACCTGCTTTGGATTGGCTACTTCTAAAAAGATGAATGCCCCTACTGTTCCTGATCTAGGCGCTTATCCAACCTGGGATAATCACACAGATATGTTCCTTGATGAATTGCAGTCCCTAATTACTAATACATCCTTTAATATTTCCGCCCTGGATCCTCAAGGATGGTTATTATGGCAGAAGAGTTTAGATTCATGTCACCATCGTTTTCTAGGTCTGATCCCCGGTTATACACAGGTTAGAATAGACCCCCGATTTGAATCTTCCCATTCTGTTACTACCTATTCGGTAGGCAAATTATGTCAAAACTGGCTTAAACATTCCACCTTAGTGTCAGTTAAACTTCATTTGTCCAAATTAACTTAAGATGTAGATATGAATGATTTTGTTAAGGGCCCTGTGGGTGGCAGGTCCAAAAGATGGGTATATGCCTTTTACAACGAAGTTCGGAAATTATCTCAAAATGAAGCTGCTTCTAGATTGAGAGCAATTGATCAAGCAAATTTGGACAAAGTGCTTGCTGTCATTGATAATAGCATTAACACTCTTTCTTCCAGGAGTTACACATGAGATAATATTGTTTCATCTGTTGTGGATATTGTACAGGATGACAGTCCGTCTTATACCATGGTCAAAATCAATTGCGTTCTATAACACAGTTTGCATGGACTTTACAAACGTTGAAGGCTGGGAAAGTTCCCTGGGACTACATGAACACATCATCTTTATTCCTGCCGTTTAATCTGACTGATAAATAACAGTTCATGTCCATGAAGGATGTGACATATTCATTATTGCATATTGAAAAGTTGGAACCTTTACCATTCTCTGTGGCCGAATCAAACTCAGCTGTGTGGCTTATCCATGGGTTAATCACTTTACCTTTTCCATTGTTTTAAGTTCAGTTCATGTATGAAACACTATGCCTTAGGCAGATACGAACCACTAGGTACCGCTTTCCTACATGACGTTTGGTCGCTCCCATTTACATACAGGTGCATGAGAGAGGTTTATTTAAAAGGAGAGGATTGCTCTTCCACACCTGATCACTCAGTACTTTGTAGGAACATCCAATTGCATGGCGCTTGCAATGTTCACGCCCTGAATTTAGCTTGCATTTTGAAGGGAAATCCTGTGCCAGCAATTACACCAACTTTCACGTTATTAGCTAACGGTATCTATTTGCTTTTAAATAATGAGGCGTGTTGCGGGATGCTAGCAGGGATTCCGTACATTTTAATTGTCTCCCAACGAGTAGTCTGTTGTAAGAATTTGCTTTTCCCACCCCCGCATGGGAGACTCGATGTATCCATCTGGCTTTCCTTTTTTTTTTTTATTATTGTGAAAAAATACCTGGTACATTCAATAATACATGCGGTTTCATTACAATATTAATAAAAATCCCATATGCTTAAATCTGAAACATATACAATCATATAATACATTATACAATAAATAGGCTAGGGCATAACTTTCTTGAATAATTTAAAAATTGGAAAAAATGTCATTATTACAAAATAGACCTAGGCAGGTGTCTCCATATCAGAAATAGGTATCCGACACCCTTCATAAGCTATCCCAAAAGCTTTTTACAAACGAGAATCCCTCCAACCCTTAATAGGAGCCCATATATTTAATCCAAGTTCCCTCATTTACCTTCCTTTATGCATATATAGAGCGGATTCAATATTGTGTATTCCGAGGAGTCTAGCCAACCACATCTGAAAGGATGGTGCTACAGTATCCTTCCATCCTGCCGCGAGTAATATCCTAAGGACCGCCACAGATATAAATACAAAGGCTTCCTCCTCCTTGTTGAGTCCTAGGATACTATCGGTTCCTATTATCATTAGGGTAGGGGATAGGTAGATCTTAACTCCTAGCAACCCCTCCCAAAATTTCTCAATTTCTCCTCGAATTGCATTTCATTTATCACAATGATAGAACATATGCAGTAGATCAGCGGGCCCTAACATACACCGCGAGCATCTATCATCCTCCTTTTTGCCCCACATAAATAATTTAGCTGGTATAAAATATAAGTTAAAAAGAGTCTTATAATGTTGAGCTCTTAGATTCGTGGAGCGAAAGAGTTTCCCTGCTAGTTGCAATGCTCTATCTATATCCACATCCGGGTCCCCAAGTTTCGCTGCCCATGCACCTTCACATTTTTCCAAATCGTCCTGAATTCCTGATAATAGGGACCCATATATCAATTTGATCCCAGTTCCACCACCTAATAGATAATCCAATATATGAATTCTGCCCCCAGGGATAATCCGTGGTCTGATACCCATCAGAGTCTCACGAATCTGAAAAAACTTAAAGCTCTGACTATCCGGGATACCAAATCTCTGCTGAATATCTTCATATCTCATCAGGCTGCCCCCTCAAAGATATCACCTATTTTTTAGGTCTCGCTGGCGTTGCAGCGCGAAGCGCTGCCACCAACGAGTCTTATTGTTGCCGTGTTTGCTCCCAAGGGAGACAGACCAGGGCACGCGCAGCCATCGGGGTCTGTGGCCGCGCTTCTGAGACGCGCTTGCGCAGACGCACAGACACACACGCGCGCGCACACACACTCCGCCGCTGCCGACCCCCCTCTTCGCATCCCCGGCTGCCTAACGCGCGCGCACACACCTCGTTTACAGTTTCTGGTGATGTCATTTGGGCATCCGCTTAAACTGGCATTTTACTCAATTAACACCCATGTTCTGACATAACGACTTTACAATGCTTATTCACTACTTTCTCCATCACCCACTTCGTCCCAAATCCCGCCCTTCCCATAACCACCCTCATTGGGAGAGTATGGTTTTAGCCAAGTGTATTCAAAGTGAAGCAGTTACTACTAATTACGACTGTCACCACAGCCATGGCAGTGAATCCATACATACTCACTAAGGACCCATTTACCCACCCACTACCCTTACACAGTCCACGTCACCATCCATAGATTTCACAACTGATTACAACCTACAGTATCCCCCCACCCCCGTAAACACTGTCACTTAACACCTAAGAAGTATAGCTGCTTACGTGTTAGTAGCACTCCGAATGAAACCCTATCGTCACTGCTTCAGATGTTACAAACATGTCACGCACAGTCCCCCTATAACTGTCAGCCCACGTCCTTCTAGAAGCATGTGACCAACAGCACACCAAATAATGTTACCGTGCAACAGGTCTACATGTGACAAGCTCTTGCCACCGACCTTCCAAAGATGGCTTCCACCCCTCTTCTTCCTTCCTCTATATTGATTGGTTAAGTCGTCAAGTCTGCCGCTACTATTGGTGGAGCAGGGGATTCGGCCACCCTGCTGCCGGTGTGGATTTGGCTGTTTGGGGGATGTTGAGAACCGTCATGTCCGAAGAGGCAGCAGCGGCGCTTAGAGCCGTAAGGAGCAGGGTACAAGCGGCGGAGGCCCGAAGACCGCGGGTAAGATATTGAGGTGACCGAGGGCCGGGGATATGGGTAAAATGGTGTTTTGAGATATCAGGCGTTATACGTAGTAAGAGTTCAGGAGTAGCGGGGGCAGTGAGATCCGAGAGTTATAAGCAGCGGCCGCGGTGAGACCAAGGAGAACGTTAGTAAAGTGTTAAATGACTTAAGATACTGGAGGATGAATAAAGACCTAAGGTATGGCTGTCGAAAAGCTTTAGAGACATTGAGGCGTAGCCAGCATGTTTTGTACTTTGGAATACCCGCCACCTTCCTGCCAGGAGCCGAGGATATTCCGGTGAAGAAGGCGGGGTGATGGGTGCTTCCAAACTGACAAGCATTTGCAATGCAATAGGTCTCGCCAATTACGCAAGTTTAAGCTATTGGCACTGTACATGACAATGCCTTTTAATTTATGTTTTAAAAACGAAAACAAAAATGAAAGGCATTGTTATTTGCAATGTGAATAGCTCAAACTCGCGTAAATGCGAGGCCTATTGCATTGTAACTGCTTGTTTAATTCCATGCTGCTCCCAGAGCCTCCCCATTCTGTCGATACTAAATTGAGGGAACATATTGGCCTTCCATAGCGGTGTATAGTAGTTAATTTTGGGGATTGTTATTGATTTTTGCACTAATTTCCAAATCTCCCAAACACCATCTAGAATCTTATACCGCATTTTCGTATAATAACGCCTATCAGTTTTCCGGAGAAGAAGCCCCAGAGCTTCTCTGCCCAGTAATAATTAAAAAATGGAGGGTGGATTATTATTTCCAAATGGAGTGTCCGCTAAATTTGAGGCCGGGTCAAATAGAATCGCCATCTGGCTTAGCAGGCAAGCCCAATGATAAAATCTGATAATAGGAATTGCCAGCCCTCCCTTTTCTTGTGGAAGAGACAGATATCTCATAGAGCGCTTTATTTTACCATATTGCCAGATAAAATTCATAAAAATCGCCTCTATTGATTTTATTAGGCCTTCCTCAATCATAAACTGAATAGACCGAAAGAGATATAATACCTTGGGGAGCATGGTCATTTTAAGTACATTAGCTCTACCTATTACAGACAGATGCAACGCATCTATTCTTTGAAGGTCTGTTGTCATTGATTTTAGGAGCGGGATAAAGTTATCTTTTATAATTGTATCTGTTACAGAGCCTATCCTAACTCCCAAGTAAACCGCTGAATCAGAATACCTTGCATCTCGTCTTCTGATATTATTAGTGCAAATTATCTGAGATTTACTTTCGTTCAGCAGATACCCCGTACAACATCCAAATTCCCTAGTAATCTCTGTAATAGCTGGTTCCTGAGTAATTATGGCCAGATTGTCAGCATGCGCCAGCACTTTAGTCTCAAACCGATTAAAAACTACCGGCTTGATACTATTACAGCTTAATAATCTCCGTACCAGCGGGTCTATGTACAGGGCAAAAAAAATTGGTGAACAGGGACATCCCTGGCGTGTCCCTCTAGAAATTGAAAAAAATTCCGAGCTGGCTCCCATTATCTGGATTCTAGCCCTTGGATCGGAATACATAGCTTTAATAGCCCCCATTATTCTAGGTCCGAAGCCCCTTTGTTCCAATATCTCCCATAAATACTTCCACGTTATGCGATCAAAGGCCTTTTCCGCGTCCAGGAGGATCATGGCCATCCGCCCCCCCGTGACAGCTTGCACATCAAACAGTGTGATGGCCCGCCTGATGTGATCAGTTGTTCCTCGCCCTGGGATAAACCCATGCTGCCACGGGGAGACCAGACTGCCCACGACCCTTCCCAGACGTCTAGACAAAACCTTGGCATAGATCTTAGTATCCGTATTGATAAGGGATATTGGACGATAAGATCCGGGAATCTCCTTGGGCTTCCCTTTCTTATGGAACACAATAATATTGGTTTCTTTCCAGGATTCTGGAATTAAACCGGAGCATATTATGCTATTAAATAAATCCAATAGCATAGAGTCGATCTCATTCTGGATGCATTTATATACTTCAACCGGTATACCATCCTGCCCCGCAGCCTTTCCTGCAGCCAACCCCTGTAGTGATTCCTCCACATCACCTATTACCGGATCATTCTCCAACATTTCTTTATCCATATTACCCAGCTGGGGGCCTATATCTTCAAACCCCAGGCTAGCAACCTCGGAGCCACCCTCTTCTTTATACAATGTTTGATAAAAGTTTTTTAAAACTTTCAATATATCGGTTGGCTCCGTATACTCCTGATCCCCCTCTTGTATGTTTAAAATTATATTTCTGCTACTCTCTTGCCTGATCCGGAGTGCTAATAACCTGCCCGCCTGCTCACCAGTCTCGTACATCTTACCCCTATATGTCTGCTACTCATCTGCCGCTTTCTGGGCAAGCCAATTATGTAGCTCTGCTTTAATAGTAAGTATCTTCTGCTGACTCCCAACGGACTCGGACTTTAGCTCAATATCCTTTATATGCTGTTCTTCTGCCGCTGCTACCTGGCAGACCAATCTCTCATTCTCTAACCGAGCCTCTTTTTTTAATCTAGGCGTGAAGCTGATCGTCTCGCCTCTCAAGGCTGCCTTAAATGCGTCCCAAACATTATTTCTGGATGAGCTAAAGCGATTCAGATCAAAATAATCCTGTGCCCATTTCCTCAGATGCTCTACAAATCTGAAATCAGCTAATAGCTTCCTCTCGAAAGTCCACTTAGAGTAATTTTTATTTAAAGTACCTAAATCATACGACAAAATAAGTGGACTATGATCGGACAGCAATTTAGGCAGTTTTTTAATACTAACTTTCTCCATTTCTGATGATGAAATCAAAAGATAATCCAGCTTAGTATATTTCCTGAAAGGGCACGAATAATATGTGAAACCCGGATCGGTAGGTTCCTTATGTCCCCAGATGTCTGCTAAACCGTGCGATTCCAGTAATGAAGTCACTGCTCGAAATACCCTGGGCTTGCGGCCTACATAAACCGCATTACCTATAAAATCAGCAAATATATTCAGGTCTCCGCATACTATAATGGATCTTGGCCAGTTCAATAATTCAACTTCAAGATATTCAAAAATCTCAGGGTCATCCTGATTAGAACCATATATCGTACATATTGTAAATCCTAGATCATGTTCTACCATTGCCCACCTCCCATGGGAATCTGCCAGATGACGCTTAGCCCCTCCCAAAGTAGATCTGGCCAGTATTGCCACCCCTCTAACTGTAAATGTCTGTGAGGAACCGACCAATAACTCAAAACCCCTTATTCTTAACAGGTGTTTTTTTGCCCAAGGTAGATGGGTCTCCTGCACACATAGCACATCAACATAATTCGACCTTACAAAATACCCCATCATTTGCCTCTTCCTCCAGTTATTTAGACCCCCAATATTAACTGTACATATCTTAAGTTTCCCCAACTAACCCTATTGAGGTACCAAATTTCTTTTGATCCAGCCCATACATCTGAATAGAAACAGAAGGCCCTAACCCGTCAAAGAAATAGAACCAGATATTTTTTATTTTTTCCGCTTTTCCCCCCTGCTTCCCACCCCCCACCCCCTCCAACCCCCCCACCCTACCCTCCCCCACCACTCCCTCCACCCTCAAGAGACGCTCAGACCTAGGTCTGTGCATGTGATTTCTGCAGCATTAGCGGCCTGGTTCTACCTAGGCTAGTCACCATAGCTTCCTCTTACCCCCTTAATCCTACCAAGAGATAAGTCTTACACACAAAATTATCAGAGAGACAGAAGAAAAAGAAAAAAAAATCCCTCTCCACCCATCCTCCCATTTAAACCGTAAAGTCACCAAGACCAGACTCCTTTATTCTCCTTACAGCCTCCCCTTAACTAGACTTTTTATTTGTCCACCGCGTCTAGATACTCTCTAGCTTTTATCTCCAAGGTAAAGTAACATGTACGTCCCTCATGGATTACCTTAAGTTGTGCCGGGTTTATAAGATATATCTGGTTATTCTTCTCTAGGAACGGTTTATTAACTGTATCAGCCTCCAACGTCTCTCTACTGTTGAGTGGCAGAAGTCGGGGCGATCAAAAAATGAGACCCCCCAGTAGATCTCTTAGCTTCTGGTCTGTCCTTCTCTGAAATAGCCTGTCGCAGTAGAAAGTTCCCTAGGAACACCAAAATTGCTCGTGGTTTATCCCCCTCTCTCGCTGGGGCTCGTCGTTTAAACTGGGTACGGTGTGCTCTTTGGATTTCGGCAGTCCAGTTCCATTCCAGCAGCTCAGGAAAGGCGGACTTAAACAGTTCAGTTATGTACAGCCTAATGTCCGACCCTTCGACTCCCTCTGGCACCCCCAATACCCTAAGATTATTTCTCCTCTGTCTATTCTCGAATTCCTCGAGCTTCCAGTGGATGTCCTTAATCTTTGAACTTTGAGCCTCCACTTGGGATGACACACTGGCTGCTTCCACCTCAGTCGCAACTATTCTTTCTTCCAGGTTCGTCACTCTCTCGCCTACATTAAAACATGTCTTGGAGAGCTTCCTGACAACCCCCTGCATTTTTCTCATGGTGGCCTGCGCCTTGCGACTATCCTGATGCGTTTCTTTCCTGTGGGAGAGGATGGCCTGATGTATAACCTCTAGGGTAGGAGGGGTGGTACCAGTTACCGGGGGGAGTTTGCCCGAGAGTGGGGTAGCAGATGAATAGTCCCAACTTAAGTCTTTCCCTCCTCGATCTTGTACATCAGACTGTGCCTTAGGTTTCTTAGTTATAGTAGGGAGGTCTTGATCAGTGTCCTCATGGTCTGAATCCAAATTACTCCCCCCTAATGATGAGCTTCGATCATCATCATCAGACCACTCAGCCTTTTCGGAGACAGAAAAAAACCAGTCACTGGGCTCCTTATCTTTATCCAGATCTAATCTGTCATTATCTCCTCCTGGAAGATCCATCCCCCGCATCACATCGCCAGCCCCCTGCATTGAGGCAGATTGCTGTAACCCCCTCTCAGCTGTTGCTCCTTCAAATATAAAGGTCGTATCCACATTCTTACTGTTAGTATCTAAGTCTTGTCGCGCCCCCAAAGGGGCCATAGATACCATAGAAAGAGCTACTGTACAACCCCCCGCATTCTCTACTAGGAGGAGATCCCCTCACGACCGATACCATTGTCACTGGGGGCGGCTTCTGTAGCGGGTGTAACCTAGTGGTTGAGTTGGATTTAATGCCTTGGGTGCCTTGAGAAACTCCTTTGGACCTGCCCGAGCTCACCTCCTCATTCCACTTCCTTCTTACATTCTTCTCCGTGTTCAGGGCCCCTGCCGCCTCCGCTTGTTGTTCCCTGCCACGCATCAGCATATCGACTACCGAGGAGCCTGCCGGGCGGTTCTTCCCAGAGGCCCCACCTCTCCCCCTCCTCGGCTAATCCGGCGTGCGTGTCTGCCGTGGTTCGCTCGGCGTTTGCTCCAGGACACTCTGCTTAGCACATTTTTTCAAAGTTGTGGGCTCCTGCCTTGTGACCTCGTTCCAAACAATATTTGGTGTGATACTGGCATTTTTTCATTCTATTTTTTCCAGCGTTTTCGGCGAGCTTCCCTTAATCCTCGCCTTGACTGCTGGTGTGCTGCTGTTGGTTTGTTTGCTCCGCAATGGCTGCACGATCTGTATCACGCGACAGTCTGCCCCGGCTGCTCCAACTGCGCAACCGGATGCTTGAATACTATGGAACACTACCTTTGGCCACTTTGAGCATAGCCTATTGATTGTCCTTCCGGTTCTCATACTTTACTTGTGTGCAACCTGTTTTCCATTGCCTAGATTGTTCATTTGAATGGGCTCTGGATTTGTGCCTGTTGAACACGGCGTCTCCTGCCCCGGATTGTGATCGACTGATGAGTCCCTTAGTGGCTCATGAGTTGGACTGTTCTGCACGCAGCGGGACATACATGACGCGTTTGTGGCGCATTACCAGGGGTTATACGTGTCTCGTGCACGGGGCACGACCCAGGAACTACAACTTTATTTAGACGGGATGGAGCTGCCGAACCCTACACGCACACAACGGGACGAATTAAATAGTCCTCTTCTAGCTGAGGAAATACGGGACAGCATATTCTCATTGGCAAATGGTAAATCGCCGGGACCGTACGTGCATATATTGGTGCCAAGGCTGCTACAGGTGTACGAGTTGGCGATAGAGGAATCTACACTTACTGATTCGCAAAATGAGGCCTTGCTAGTGTCCCTCCTTAAGCCTGACAAAAATCCTGAATCGCTCGGCTCCTACCGTCCACTGGCACTCCTTAATACTGACTACAAAATATTTGCATCCCTACTTGCTAAGCGTCTCTCACCCCTGGTGAAGACATTGGTGCACCCAGACCAGAACGGTTTTGGACCCACTAGGAATACCTCGCTCAATCTCCGCAGATTTTTTAAAATACAGCAATATGCGACACTTAGGTGGCCCCGCTCCGGGTGCCTGGTACTGGACCTGGAGAAGGCCTTTGTTTCTCTGGAGTGGCCCTACCTGGTGGCGATGTTGTGCAAGTATGAGCTGGGTACTGCCTTTTTCAGTATGGTCCAATTGCTGTATCAGCGCCCTACAGTTCGGTCCGCACCGGCAGGCTTGTGTCTGCCCCCATTAGAGTGAGAAGAGGAACCCGCCCGGGTTGTCCGCTGTCCCCGCTCTTTTTCTCTTTAGCCATGGAGCCAGTTGCAATGCTACTCCGCAGTAGTGGTGAGGAATGGGGCATACAATTGGGGGATGGGACGCATGCTGTGTCTCTCTATGCCGACGACTTACTGCTCTATGTGCGTGATGTCACTGCCATACCTACGTCTATAGCGGAGGTGCTGAGGGTGTTTGAAGAAATGTCAGGCCTCCAGGTCAAGTGGGCAAAGTCCGGAGTGTACCCCTTTAGCGCATACACGGTAGAAACTGATGTACTCATTAATGGTTTGAGGCTCCCGTAGTACCCCACCACCTTTCGTTTTCTGGGAATCCACATCTATCGGACTCCAGATGATCTGTTGGAGGGCAATTTGATTAGGGCAATTTCGGCAATACGGGCCTCGGTGCATTTCTGGAAGTCACTGCCATTAAATGTCATGAGCCGAGTTACCCTGCTCAAAATGATTGTCCTACCAAAGTTACTGTACTATTTCTCTAACCTCCCGGTTTATGTTCCTACCAGGATTTCCGTGTACTGGAGCGTATGTCCCGAGACCTTATTTGGAATAAAGGCAGACCCAGAGTTGCGTTGTCGAAGCTGTATGCTCCCACCTCCCAGGGAGGGCTAGCTGTTCCCAATATGGAACTGTACTACATAGCAGCTCAGCTGCAGTGGGTGACGAGGTGGCTCAATGGCACTGCTCTGGATGATACGGCAACCTTGCAGCAGCCGTGGACTCACGCTCAATTATCTCACCTATACCATCCAGCTGCCAGGTCCCCCCGTCCGCTCCAACTACATCTGGGACTAGCACATAGATGTTACAAGAGGAGCTTATATCTTACCCGTGAGACGCTCCCATATGCCCCGATACTACCGCTCTTGGGGACGCCCAGAGGGAACATGGGTACCTCCGAAGTCGTTCTTAGGCACTGGCACGCAGTGGGTATAGACACTCTGGGTGACTTCTACAGAGACGGCGCCCTCTTGACGTTCGAGGCACTGGCGGAGGGCACTGACTTACCTGCTGGGCAATTTCTCCTACATGCCTCTCTTATACAAGCCCTTTCGTCATTCCTGGGTGATTTGACGACTGAGCCGCCGACACACCTGCTGCTGCAGTATCTACATGTAATGGGGGCAGGCTCACACATAGTGCACTGGCTGGTGACAGCCTTGCTCACACATACACTGAAACCAATGTTGGCGCTCCGTGCCCACTGGGAAGCTGACAGAGGCCGACCCTGGACAGACAAGGAATGGGCAACCATCTTAGCTGGAGCCACTTATATACCAAGGATCTCTAAATTCAGGCTAATACAGACTTACATGATACAAAGGGCGTATCTCTCTCCTGACAAAATAAACAGATATTT
Source organism: Triturus cristatus (assembly GCF_964204655.1). Classification (NCBI taxonomy): domain Eukaryota; kingdom Metazoa; phylum Chordata; class Amphibia; order Caudata; family Salamandridae; genus Triturus; species Triturus cristatus. Next base: position 499,602,491 of record NC_140588.1, read on the forward strand.
TAATATTGCTACATCTGAATGTCCTCGTTGTCAGCAGCTCGACGCAGATCTGCTCCACATGCTGTGGTCCTGCGCTTCCCTCCACCATTACTGGCGAGGCGTTGCAGCATTGGCGACCTGCACCGACACGTTCTTGCCGCTCACGTGGGAGATCTGCATTCTGGGGATCTATGTTAGGTCCAAGAAAAACAGAGTGACCTCACGGTTCAGAGACTTAGGACTAATAGTTGCCAAACGCTTGATAACAAAGCGGTGGAGGCAGGCAGACCCCCCAAAGATAATCAGTTGGACAGGCTCACTTAGGATATGGGCGTAGGCGGAGAGCACAGCATTGCATAGGGAAGAAACGGCGGGGCTCCGCATATACCCTATGGCACAACTCTGGGACACCATACTTACAGCATTTAGTAATGGTACCACCGGGGAAGGCGTAGGCACCCAACCAGCAGTCACATAGTAAACTTGCTGCAGGCCTCGGGAGGCGGGGAGCTAGTGGATGGTGTCGGACGGACACACCCCATTGAATCTTACCTTGTACAGTAGGTCTGCTGCAATGAACCCCTGCCCCCTTCTGTCCTGGCACTCCCCTCTTGACACCAGCCCTCAACACTCACACGAGTCCGAGCTTCACCCTAGTGTATTAGCATTTTGTGACTAATACACTACACAGACCCACACCCAGTACTGTAAAGGCTATTCCGATTGAAATTATTATTATTATTTTTAATTTTCTTTTTGATGCCAGCTCTTTCAATATGTTGTTTCATATGGTTATTATAATATTGAATACTTTATTGATGTGTGTAAGTATCTCCGTATTCCTTTTATTTTGGGACACATCCGCTCATCGGCCCAGTGCGTTGGCCACGTGAGCCTATTTTTACCATTTGCTAATGTTTAGGTAGTTCTTCCATAATGGCCTCAAGGATACCAACAATGCTGTCAAAAGATATTGGCGACTCCCCCTCCCTCTTTTCTCAAATCCCTCCTACAACGTCGATTGTACACTGTGGGACAATGCGGAGGACGGGTAATCACACAGATGTTGGAGGAAGCGACCTATTAGTAGCACACTGGTGCGCTAAAACACATTGAAAAACGTTCTGCTATATTATTGACGATTTATGATAGTACTGTCGAGATGTTGTAATGTGCTACTGGTGCAATGTTGCTGACATATCTGTCTTACCATGTGTTATATGAAAATGGACAAATATGGAACAGAAAGAAAAAATAAAAAAAATAAAAAACCAATAAAGATATTAAAAAAAAAAAAAAAAATGAGTTGGACTGTTCTGGTATCGGGATTATGACCTGTGCAGCTGCGCACGGAATTCTAGGGAATTGGGATATGTATGCAGCAGCCTGGCGCAAAGTTATCTTGAAGAACACGCAAGTTGTCCTCTGTTGGTGCTAGAGGCTCCGGTTATCAAAGAACATGTATGTTTGTTTACCTTATTAGATTGGATGGCTGAATCATTTACTGAACATTACAATTGCTTCCTGTTGGAGGCTGTTGCTACATACTGTGCCTACACGTTGATGGATTAGATTGGCAATTGTCCATCTTCCGCACATACTAACTCGAATTTTTTAATTGTTTTTTTTTCTTCTCCAAACTGGGCTGTATACCGCCCCGATTGATTTTTTGTTTTTTAATTTTTCCCAACAAACTTTTCGTATTTTTATCTACCAGTTATATGGATTGGCAATATATGAACTTGGTTCTGTCTCACTCGAACTTGAACTCTGCGTTCCTACATTGCTCCCCTATTTTGTTCGTGGTCCGATCAAGGGGGGGTGTAGTGAAGACAGGGTTTGTGCCTGCACACATTGCTATGTTAGCATAAGCGTTTTAGAAGTTAAACGTCATCTTGCCACTTTGCTGCTTTTGCACACGACACTACAGGTAGCTGTTATTAAAAGTAAAACTGCTTGCTTGCTTTTTCTTCACATGAGAACGGTCTGTTGTTCACATCCCTAGACTTACACCGCAACCTTAGTCTGAACACTGTGTACAGAAACCGTCAAGGTCAAATAACAATGAATGCTGTTGAATTCAGGTTGATCGGCCCACGCTCTAGACACAACAAGTACACAGCTGCAAATATCTGAAACGCAGGTGCCGTTAATATTGCATTGCATGCATGCTCCTGACACACTTGGAGAAAACCTTTCCAGACACAGAGCAGTGCTGATCCTGTGATGTGATTCACCTAAGCTGATCTTTGAGGTATGGGGTTCCCCATTCAAACCTAGAGACCTTCTATTATAAAACTAGCTTAGTAGCCAGGGGAGGGTGGTACACAAGGTTTTATAGGACCGTATTTCACTATCATTGTAATATGATTTCTCCCTTTGTTTTCTATGGAATTGTAACAAAGCAGATGGTTTTATTTCTAATCATTTATTTGCTTATGTTAGCCAAAGTACTGCATCTTAGAGCACGTAGTTAAAAATAAACATTTTAAGCTTTTCTATGTCTCTGATTACTCATGTTGTGGACTGATATGAGAATAACAACGAAAAGGTGTTCTTGATTCCCACCATCCCTGAGAGTATTCTAAGTCGCTTGTTCTGGGTTGTCTAATCATTGGTAGCTTCAATATGATACGGAGAACGAATGAGACACTGATGCTAGTCAGATAGGGGTTCTAGGTACTGAGGTGAGTTTTTTGGTACACCACAATTCACTGAGGTCCTGGTTTCCTGCGCACAGTTCTGTGCATGAGCAGAATCCCCGCAACAACTTGGGCCAGATGTACCTAATGGGGGAGCCAGTAGCTCTGTGCTATCTTTGTGCAATGCAGCATTGCAACATGGCTAGTTTTGTACTTTGTCCCCAATGCATCCTTTAGGCTCAATGCAAAGGAGAAGTGCTTACTGAGATGCACACGGCCCATCCCATGAACATTAATGGGGTGGGTGTGGCAGTGTGCCCTATTTCACATTTGTGATGATAGGTATGAACATTTTTCAATGCACAGCAGATCTCAATGCCTTCCTCCAATTCCGTTGGGATCCCTGTTTAATTTGACCAATTTCCCTGCCCTAGTCTTTTTTCTGACCCTCATAATCCAGTTCCATCAAAATACGAGTGTTCCAACTGGTTGTTACTGAATCAATTTAAGGTAAAAGTTGGTAATGATTGGAACAGGCACGGGTGGGTTAACAAACCAGTATCCTACAGGTATTTATGTTCAGAATTAACAAAGACGTTAGAAACAATAAGCATTGTACAAAATAACTTTTAATGTGTTGCATTTAAATTGCAGAATGTTAGAGTTTGAAAGATTATTGCAAAGCTTTGTTGATTTTTCATTTTGTTCTAGGTATGCAAAGTCGCACAAACTACTCATTGAACAACGTTTACGAAAGGACAAAGTTGCAGAAATGGTTAGAGAATCGGATGTTATGCTCAAGTAAGTCTCTTTTTTTTTGGTGTTGTGTATTTTATTGAAACACACAGCCTTTTTGATTGACGAGCAGTGTTTTTTAAAAATATTTTGTTTTGAATACACAGGCCCATAGCTAGAAGTATATTTTTAGAGGGGCATGGCCTTCAGCTATGACCAAGCTTTAAAGCTGTGCACTGTAGGTGCATTCTTTCACAAATACTGGTTTGTACTACTTATATTTTGACTCCAGGATATTGTAGTATAAGAATACTGAGGACAGAATATCAAACGGTAGGTGCATGTAGGATGCTATAGATTTACTATTCCTAACTCCACATACCTTGAATATATATATATCGGGTAGGTACATAAATGTGGAGTAAGGTATAAAAAATCTACAATTACGTACCTGTCGATATTTTTGATTCAATATTCTGTCCTCGATATTCTGTGCATTGATATTCTGGTTTCGATATTGAGTGTGCCATGTGATTATATGTGAAGGAATCTTTTTTGAGGTACGTATTCAAGCCCCCTGAATCAACTTTCCACTACCCAACTGTAAATTCTTTCAATTATATGGGATTTAGAATAGAATGGTGTAAAGTTCTAAAGTAGACTGACTCTCAACTTTGTATCTTTTCTAAACTGTTCAAGCTTTGTAAAATTCAAAGCTTATGTAGTTATATTAAAAAATAATTAATAAACTAGCTTAAGCTCAGAGCCCAATCTCCCACACCTCTTACCTCAGCTGATGGCTCTCCAGCCTCTGCACTCAACTCTTTTTGCTGGAGGGTGTCTTACTTGGGACATTCTGCATCAGGAAATCCTCACACCTGGAAGGTCCAAAGGGATAAAACTTACCTCCGGTACAATTAGGAAACATCTGCTTTGTAAAGTGTGGAGTTTCCTAACGCCGCCCAACTTTGTAAGTGAATTTTCAATTAAACTCACCACAGATATAAAATAACTTAACAGAGAGCTTAGTGCATATCCATCATGAACATTTGGAGACATTATTGGTGAACAGTGTGTTTTAAATATTTTCGAGGTGCAACAACTCTGAAAACTAAACCAAATTTAGTTTCCTTTTGTCTAGTGGTGGAAGAAGGTGCTGAGTTTGTTGCAGAGGTCTTGGGAGGGTGGGACGTCTGTGGTCTCACTGTTGGGCCTGGTGAACTCCTTGACGGCGGCAAAGAGTTCTTTGCTGTTGTGTGCATTGGCGTTGATTCTGTCTTAGACAAGCAAGTACTTTTCTGAGTGCTAAATGTAGAAAGCATGAAAATCTGTCCAGTCTACTAGAAATGGAAAATATTTACTTGCAGAGGGATTGATCAATATTACTGTAGGTGCAGAAAAAAATCAAGCTTCATTTTATGAAACAGTTAAGAGACTACCATATTTAAATTTACATTAGAAAGTCAAACCATCTCCTTAATGGAACTTGGACTTCTCAGCAAGAAGGGTGTATTTTCCAGGAACTATACTTTAAATGTAGATATTGCTGAAATGCTTTTAAAGAGAAGAAGTCAGCACTTCTCCCCAAGAGCGTACAGTATCAAATAAGCAAATTGCAGTTAAGCAACATTTTCGATCAAATAACCATGGTTAGATCTTGTTAGGACTTTGAAGACCTCTATGCAGGGTGTTTTTTTGATCTTACATTATGATCCCTTCTAAAAAATACAGTGCAAAAGTGTGCATTGAAATCACATTGGGCCAGGTCTATTGGCCAAAACATGATAAACTATAAATTCCACTTAAAATCGTCAATCACCTTTTTTCCACATGAATCTAGGTCTCATTTTGCTCCTTTAGGGTCTTTCTCTGACTTTCTCCCGACTCCCTATTCTCGGTCCCCACTGCCTTTCTCAGCCTTTTCCCCACTACCCCTTTCTGTTTGCTGCTGCATCCATCTTCCCACTCCTTTATCTCCTGCTCCCTCTTTAGCTTTTTATATTTAATCTCCTTTCTTTCTCTCAATTTTCTCTCCTTTTCAAAAATCTCTTCTATCTTTTTTCTATCTTCTCTGTACTTCTCAGTATTTTATATTCTCTCTCTAGCCTTCTTCTCCATAGACCATGAATGGCAATTAAACTTTCTCTTCGCTGTGAATGACCATTTCCAGCACCTGCCACCTTTATTAGGCCACTGTAATTTTCAATGTACCCCAGTCCCAGAAGCCTACCATCCCGTGGTCCTCCTGGAACTGGAGAAGTCCCTAGAATCATGGAACAAAGAAGTTAGTACAATGTGACCATCATATCCCTGCAGCTTGTTGTCAATTCTTGTTGAACAGGAGACCAGCCTGCCTGTATTTGGTGGGTTTTAACTGATTTAGGGTAGACTAACGATGACCGTTGGTGTCCACTACACTACCTTTACAGTGTGGTGGGGGTAAACGACCTTTACAAAGCGGGCTGAGCCATACGTGCCGTTTCTCCGCAAGCGTAACAACGCTTGCCTGAACTAAGCATCTGCCTTAACCACACATATGCTTGGTTAAGGCCAATAGCAGTCTAGTGGCCGGATGGGCAGGACAAGGAAGCGTCAGAACAAGAATCTACAGACACGGACAGGAAAGTAAGGCTGGGGCAGTAGTTTTAGGGCTCAGGGCGGGGGTAGAGGGTCTGGGTACTTTTAAGGGATGTCCCCTCCGCGGGTTAAGGTGGGAGGGAGTTTTTAGGGGTCGGGGTAAGTTTTAGGGCTCAGGGTGTGGTTTTGGATAGTTTTTTTAAAGGACGCAGGATTTTAGGCCTCGGGGAAGGGGTAGGGGCAGTTTTAAGGGCAACGCAGGCATAAGTTTTAGGGCTCAGGGTAGAGAGAGCTGGGGTTGGGGTAGTTTTTGGTAGGGGGCAGGGAGGGTAAGTTTTAAGGGTGGGTCTGTTTTAGGACACAAGGCGGGGGGAGCAGATAGGGGGATAGCATTTTACGGCTTGGGGCGGGTCGGGTGATAGCAATTTACCACATATATCCCTTTAGCAAACATTCCTTTAAAACTAAATTTGTTGTAAAGGCATGCGTGAAAAAGGAATAAGTGGATAAGACTCATTCGTTATTGGGACTGCCAAGCGTGCTTCTGTTATACAACCATGCTTCAGTCTTCAAGGGGTCATCTACAGTACTGGAAAATATAATGTTTCTTGTAAAAACACCAGAAACCTAATTGTTTCCAAAATCAAAGTTGGGACACAAGGGAAATGCTTCTCACGAGCCCAAGTTTTTTTTTTTTTTTGTTTAGCTCTATTGCAAAGCACGCTGTGTGCCGGGACGTTACACTTCAAAAGAAAAGCAGACCATGCTAATGTAATCTGCGAGGATCTGCTGATAACCTACCACACAGCATTTCCACACTTTTCGTGATCCAAGTAGTACTCCACTTCTGTGAGTGCGCAATCACCCATGAAAGGAAGGCTCCCTAAGCCCCCTAACTCACAAGGAAACATCAAGAGTTTGCGTTGCAAATTGACCCAGAGAAACCTGCCAGACCCAGACATTTCTGAAAACAAGGCACCTAGAGTAATCAGGGGTGGTTTGGCATGCTTAGATCCCAATATCTTTTCTTACCCAGAATTTTCTGCGAACGCCAAGCTTTGGCTACATCACAGATTTTCCTCATATTTATGTGAAGGAAAATTCTTACATCTGCGAGGATCCATAAAATTATTACCACCCAGTGTTCCCAGACTTCCCTACAATAAAAACGCTATGCCAAATGTTCACCAAGCATTATGCATTTAGTACATTAAGTACATCGGACTTCATAACAGCAATCTATTTACTATGACCATAAATTAGATAAAGCAGAATTTTAAAGGAGTCCATAAATTTCGAAATGCAGATTCATACTACACATTTTAAATTACAATAAATAAAAATCAGAAAATGTAAGTCAATGTTCTGTGGAGATATTTTGAGAGGTTAATCATCATACAATTCCTTTCAGCCTCAGCTGCCCTGATTGTGCTTTCCACACAATATTTGGTTTGAAGATATGAATCCTCAGCGTGTTTACCCTGACAGGGGTATCTAGATATTAAACCATTTCTGAAAGATAGTCTCTTATAGCAACCCTTTTGCCATAGAAGGTTATATTGGGGCATTTCAGACTCACACGACCGCTAGTTAGGCTATTTTCAACCCTATGAAGAAGGCACATTAACTCAACAAAGTATCTGGCACCTGCAAACAAAATAAAGATCTCTAGAGCAGATACATTGTTTACCAGGCTATATTTTACAACAGCCCACTGTACATTGGAGCAATGCCTTGTGACGACAGTCTCAGCTCTGGAGATTGGACACTGCTTCTGAATTGCTGGCAGGTTTAGGTAGCGACAACCAGTTATAAATCTGGAAAAGGAAAGCTCCTGAAAGTTACTGGCTTTAGAACATGACTCAATGTCATGTACAGTTGTGCAGTCTATTCACACAACAAATTCTTGTCTGACTTACTATATGTGAAAGGTGAAAAGGTAGTTCAGCTAACGCCCATTGAATTATTGGCCTTTTCAGTTGTGACTGGGAACTAGTCTTGGTACCACCATTCAGTTCTGCTCCTCATACACAACACTGTGCGTCTCTCAGGGGTCCATCATATCCCTTCTATTACTCAACATCTACCTAACCCCCTTACCAAACCTGATTAAATAATTCAACCTCACCTATTATAACTATGCAGATGACACCCAAATCATTTAAAAAAATGAATGGTTTGGAAGACCTCAACAATTTAAAACTTGAATGCTGCATTCAGGCCATAAACACATGGATGATGAATAGGTATCTCAAGCTAAATCCTGCACAACAGAGATTACGACCTACGTACAATGGCAAAAATACCAGCCTTTCTGCAAGATTGCCTAAGGAACAGGACACCCCTCTGACAATAGGAAGAGGAGTTGGAATCCTAGTATAACTAGGATTTAGACCTACATTTGATACCATAACGTCAAACAGATTGTCTTCTATACATTGAAAACACTGTTACATTCTCCTATACTTTAGATACCAGCAGAATCTGCAAGCGATTCTCCCACTCGTAATCTCCAAGTTTGACTATGCCAACAGCCTATACCTTGGCACACCCGCTTTCATCATATGCAAAATACAAATCGTCCAAAATTCTGCTGCAAGACTTCTCTGCCTTCACCCAAGAGAAAATATGACTAAAGTCTTGCAGTCACTCCACTGGCTACCAAGACAAGGCGCTTTGCATTGTGCACGGAGCCTCCAAGTAAACACCTACAAGCTACATTCAAGCAATATGAACAAAACAGGACACTATGCTCTAGGTTTGCACCACTTTTCATACCACCTTACCACAAGAAATCAGCAGGAGGTACTGCTTTCCCAGTACAAGCCGCCAAGGTCTGGAACTTACTACATGCCAGCATTCGAAGCATCCAGAAACGCATACACTTCAGAAGACAGTTGGAAACATGGCTATGTTCAAAACAACTACACCACCACACATTCCAGCAAAAGAACACAGAAAGAAAGCCACACCCTCAAGCTCAATCTTCAGTTTACAATCCATAGTGTGGTAACAACCCAAACAGCAAACTACTTTTAATAGGGAGGTAAGTTAAGGAGGGCTTGACCCATGGTTCTTTTGGGGTATTGTATAGTTATGTAATTTCATATATAACATTTCTGGTCTACATTAATACTAATACTATCACACTCAGCGGTCAGCCAACTGTAACTTATACCTCTTACATTCACATAAGACATATATGCTATGAAGATTGCCCATCACGGCACTGTGCAACCAATAAACCAGCCATCCCTAAATTAACATACATGGAATAACTGAAGAGATCTGTTACACACTGCAGGTCAATCGGAGGACCATAATCTAATCAATGATTACAGGTCTCAAATATTACAATCTGATCGCTTCTTTACAGCTCGCAGTGACACTCCGAAATGGGATGATAGTAACAATGCACATTCCAGGACACATCTCCAGTTCTCCCTCTCCCTCCAACCATACCAGCTCAGGCTCCCAACGATGCACAAAAGTTCTGATTCGACAACCAAGTGCAGTAACCGTCTAGGCAAACTAACTAAGTGCTTCCGTGCTGCACGTAAGGATAGTATGCACTATACACATGCTGTAAAGCAATACAGTACAATATATGACTTATGCAGCACCAACATTTGTATTTATCCTATTAAAATCTTTATCTGAAAGAAACACGTTAGTTATAGATTCCTTACCTTAGAATTACCCCCCTAGGCAGCAAGATGGCGGTCGGTCAGACGACCGAGTGAGCTGGCTTGAGAGCTCTCTCTGAGAAACCCTCCCACGGCGTTCTGGCCTCAGCCGAGAGATTATGCCTTAACAGAACGGTTCAACTTTAAAGCTTTCAGACGGGGAAGCACCGGGGATGATTTGGTGGCTGCTGCTGGTGTCTGCACCCTTGAAGGACCTGACTCGGGTGCTGAGTTCGTTCCGGACTGGACGCTGTTACCTGGCGGCATCTTTCCCTTCATCTCGGTGTTTTGCTCGGGGCAGCGGAATGGCGCCGAAACAAGCACCCAAGGCGGTGAAAGTCCGCGGTGGCGGCGATAGTGGCAGCAACAGTGGGTCTCTCTGCCCCCGCTAATGAGAGTTTAAATGCGGGAAACTAGGGCAACTTTGGCGGTGGCAGCAGTAGCAATCATTTAGAGCCTAATGTGAAAACAGCGCCGTGCCAAGGTAAACAAACAGTACCTTCGATTTTTAAAACTCAGTATATCAAGGGTAAGAAGGTCGCCCAGGGAGCAGAGAACTTGAAAATTAATGTTAAGGCAGCAACTTCTAGCGAGGTTATACCTGCTGCTGTGGATGTTGCTGTGCCTGATTGTGCCGCGGCGACCCGATGTCCGGACATGAACCCTGCAGCTAAATCTATAGAATCTATAGATGTCACAGCATTTGATATTACAAGGGCACTCGGTGGGCAGCCTGAGGAGAGCCTGAGGGATTCGGAGGATTTTGGCACTACTAAGACAGGTCTAACTCTAGGAGCTGTCTCAGGAGAAGAGTCCAGTCTCAAAAACAATCCTCTGGCCAGTGGCATTATGGGCAATGTAGTTCCGTTGAGGAATAAACATAGAACTCCCAGTCTAATGGTTAATGAGGCACAAGATAAGGTGGTTATGATTAAGCAAAGTATCCCGCAGGCATCTCACCAAGCTGAGGGTACGGTGGACAGTGATCTAATGGATAATTTCTTTTCATTGTCGGACCCTTCATCTTCATCCGAGGAAGAAGATTTAAGTAAAGACTGGGCTAATTATGATCCAGACAGCACCGGGCACGAAAAACTGTATATATCCAAGATAGGAACAGTCCGCAGACCTAAAGCACATGTGGAGGCAGGGGGGAGTCATGGGATTGCGGGTACTCTGGACTGGGATTACTCGTTCACAACCTCATTAGGCAACCCGTCTTTGGTAGATAAAGGAAATGTGGTATCTGCGATAAACCCGGCCCATGATCCCCCAAAGGAGATTACCCTCGATATGATTTACCAGATTATTGTTGCCCATCGCGCTGAGACCAGACTTGAGAGTGCCAGGGCCCAGGGGGCCTGTCGCAAACTTCAGAACGTCATCAGGAGGATGGCTAAGACTTGCACAGATATCGGTCTTAGGGTAGGAGAAGCGGAGGGTAGAATCTCTATGCTAGAAGACAAACTTGTTGTACAGAAAGGAGTTACAGAGGCATTAAAAAATCAGAAAGATGATGTTACATGGAAGCTCTCCGATTTAGAGAATCGGATGAGAAGGAATAACCTTCGGATATTAGGCATTCCAGAGGGGTCAGAAGGCGAGGACATGCGCCAGTTTGTGATAGAGCTTTTTACAGAGGCATTCCCGGAACTTAATCACTGGGATTGGAAGGTCGAGCTGCAGAGAGCCCACCGTTTCCCATTTCACCTAAAATCACAACCTGGTCAATCTAATGTATTACCCCGGGCTATCTTGATTTCTATTAATAATTTTTTAGCGTTTAAGGCTGTTTTTGATCTTGCTAGGCCTAATAGAAAAAGGGCTGCTAGGGGGTTTGATTTTTTTGGGAGGCTAGATTTTTGCCAGGCGACAGTTGAGCGAAGGTGGCAGCTTCGCCAACTAATTTCTTTATTTCAAGCTAAAGGGGCACAGGTAATTCTGCTTAATCCCGCAAAATTAAAAGTGATCCACAAGGGACAAACAAAGTTTTTCACTTCGGAAATACAGGCAAAGGAGTTTTTGCATCTAATATAAGGGGTCAGAGGTGGGGAACATAAGTGAAATGCTCCGTGGGAGGGGCTCACTCTCAGTGGGGGGCTCCCGGCTCTCCATCGTTAGGGACCTACGGTCCTTTTGCTGCGTAAAGGGGGTGGGGGTGAGGAGGGATGTTGGGGGTTTCGGGGTTTGGGGTATAGAGGGGGTAGATGGAGGGATTCTGGGGGTGGGATGGGTACGGGGGAAAAATGTTCCACAGTTTCATGTTTCTATGCAAGATTATTGTTATTGATTTTCAGATTGTAATATTGCAAATGCAAACTCCGAAGATTTATCTATGGCTAATATAGGCTTACGAATATGCTCCTTCAACGTATGTGGGCTTAATGGATATGATAAAAGGAAGAGAGTTCAGTCTGAGCTCAGGGTTATTAACCCAGATATAGTTTGTATACAGGAGACTCATCTCCCATGGCTCAAGCAGCAGAGTTTATTAGATCTGGGGTTTAACCTATTGGTTGCTTCTAAACAATCTAATATAGTTAGAGGGGTAGCAATATTAGCTAGACCCTCGGTAGTGGTCCCAGGACGGCAAATGGTAGATAATCAGGGGCGGTGGGCTATCTTGGGAGTGCTTAGTGGGGGAAGCAAGATTTACTTTATGTACAGTTTATGGGTCCAATCTGGATAAGGACACGGTTATGGAATATCTGAATGGTGAGCTAGCACTTTGGCCCTCGCCTTTAGTAGTATGTGGGGATATGAACATTAACCTGTCTGGTAACACACTTCAGCTGGGCACACAGCTCTTAGGTCGTATGCCTAAAGTGTTTAGGGCTCTGAGGTCTTTGCTTATGGATCTTGGACTGGTGGATGTCTGGGCCCCCATCATGTGCAGGATCCAGGATATACCTTTTTCTCTTGTCCCCATAAGAAGCTAGTCCGGTTGATTATTTTTTTACATCTGCCGCTTGGGCCTCTGAAGCTTTAATGCAAGTCTACCCTAGGGTCACATCGGACCATGCTCCTGTCGTTATTAGGGTTTCTAATATGGCGATACATAAGCCCCCTAAGTCTTTTACGTTTGATAGGAAGCTTCTCTTAGATCCAGCCTTTGTTTGCTACATGAAGAGTTGGATTAAAGATTTTTTCCTAATAAACAGAAACTCGCCGTCATGCAACATGGTCTGGGACTCGTTTAAAGCCTGTTTTAGAGGTGAGGTGCTGAGCTATGGGCTTTATGGAGGGATATGTTAGCAGACAGCGTGATTTCGGTTGAAAACTCCCATTAAAGTTGCCAGAAAAGTATGTCTTACAGCTTCATTGAGGGCACAGCATTATAAAACGTTTTTAAACTTGTATCGTACTCCTGCCGTTATGATGAAATGGGGTGGGACGGTGAATTTTGTAAATAATGGGAAATGCTTTTGCTGCAGGGGTGACAATGCCAATATTGTGCATATATTTTTCTTGTGTCCCAGCTTGGACAATTTTTGGGTCACATTGAAAAATTTATATCATTGGTTATTGGAAAGCCGATTCGATTTTCTGCTAGTATGATGTTATTAGGGATTGGGGAGGATCTTAAGGAGGGTCAACCTTTGTTTAAACACCGCTTTTTAATTTTTATAGTGGCAGCAGTGGCTCGACTCTGTATAGCCACTTCTTGGTTACAGCCTGAGGCCCCCTCTTTTGAAATATGGCGGTCAAAGTTTCATAACATCTTTAATTTAGAAGTCAGTTTATATGCACTTAAAAACCCCAGCAGACGAAAGTTTGGTTTTGCGATATGGGAACCCATGATTGAGTATTGTAGAGGGTAGCTATCGGTATTAGCGGCGGTGGTATTAATGTATTACTGAATAACTGATCGACCCCGTTGTCATGTATCATTTGTCTATGGTGTTTATAATTGTATTTCAATCAATCAATCAATCATGACATTTGTATAGCGCACTACTCACCCGGAAGGGTCTCAAGGCGCTGTGGGGGAGGGGTACGTTACTGCTCGAACAGCCAGGTCTTGAGCTGCTTCCTGAAGGAGAGATGGTCTTGGGTTAGCCGAAGGGGGATGGGGAGGGAGTTCCAAGTCTTGGCTGCCAGGTAGGAGAAGGATCTTCCTCCGCCGGTGGCTCTGTGGATGCGTGGTACGGTGGCGAGGGCGTGGCTGGTCGATCGTAGCTGGCGGGTGGGCGTGTAGAAGGTCATGCGGTCGTTGAGGTACTTGGGGCCCAGGTCGTGGAGAGCCTTGTGTGCGTGGGTGAGGAGTCTGAACGTGATTCTCTTGTTGACGGGTGCCAGTGCAGGTCTCTCAGGTGTCCGGTTATGTGGCTTTGTTGGGGGATGTCCAGGATGAGTCGTGCGGAGGCGTTCTGGATGCGTTGGAGTCTTTTTTGAAGTTTGGCTGTGGTTCCGGCGTAGAGGGTGTTCCCGTAGTCCAGTCAGCTGGTGACGAGTGCCTGGGTAACGGTCTTCCTGGTTTCTGTGGGGATCCATCTGAAGATCTTGCGGAGCATGCGCATGGTGTTGAAGCATGATGAGGAGACAGCGTTGACTTGTCTGGTCATCGAGAGGGAGGAGTCCAGGATGAAGCCCAGGTTGCGCGCGTGGTCTGTTGGTTTGGAAGTGGTGCCCAGGGCAGGGGGCCACCAGGAGTCGTCACAGGCGGAGGGGGATGATCCCAGGCTGAGGACTTCCGTCTTGTCTGAGTTCAGTTTCAGGCGGCTGTTCTTCATCCACTCGGCGACGTCTTTCATCCCTTCGTGTAGGCTGGCTCTGGCGGTGGCGGGGTCGTTGGTGAGGGAGAGGATCAGTTGGGTGTCGTCGGCGTAGGAGATGATGTTGAGGTTGTGTTGGCGTGCGATGGCTGCGAGGGGGCTCATGTAGACGTTGAAGAGGGTTGGGCTGAGTGATGATCCTTGTGGTACGCCGCAGATGACTTCAGTGGCCTCGGATCTGAACGGGGGGAGGCGGACTCTCTGGGTTCTTCCGGCGAGGAACGAGATGATCCACTCCAGTGCCTTCTCTTGGATTCCGATGTTGCTGAGGCGCTGCACTAGGGTGCGGTGGCAGACAGTGTCGAACGCAGCAGAGAGGTCCAGGAGGATGAGGGCCGCTGTTTCCCCGTTGTCAATCAGGGATCTGATGTCGTCGGTGGCTGCGATCAGGGCAGTCTCGGTGCTGTGGTTGGCCCGAAACCCGGACTGCGAGGGGTCGAGGGATCCGTTTGTCTCGAGGAAGGCGGCGAGCTGTCTGTTGACGTTCTTCTCGATGACTTTGGCAGGAAAAGGAAGGAGCGAGATGGGACGGTAGTTCTTGAGGTCGGTGGGGTCTGCCGTTGGTTTCTTCAGGAGGGCGCTAATCTCGGCGTGCTTCCAGCTCTCCGGGAAGGTGGCGGTGTGGAAGGAGGTGTCGATGATGTCCCGGAGATGGGGTGCGATGATGGCGTCGGCCTTGTTGAAGATGTGGTGGGGACAGGGGTCGGCGGGGGATCTGGAGTGGATGTTGTTCATCGTGCGGGTGGTGTCTTCGGTGCTGATTGGGGTCCAGTTGCAAAGGGTGGTGGTGGCGGGCGTTGGTTCGGTGGTAGGGTGCGTGGTCTGTGCGTCGAAGCTGTTGTGTATGTCGGTGATCTTGCGGTGGAAGAACGAGGCGAGTGAGTTGCAGAGGTCTTGCGAGGGAGTGATGTCGTTGTTTCCGGAGCTGGGGTTGGAGAACTCTTTGACGATGCTGAAGAGTTCCTTGTTGTCGTGGGTGTGTTGTCCAGTCTTTCTTTGAGTGCTGTCTTCTTGGTGGCGCGGATCAGCTGATGGTGTTTGCGGGTGGCGTGCTTGAGGGCGGTCCTGTTGTCTGTGGTCTGGTCGAGCCGCCAGGCTTTCTCGAGGGTGCGGCAGTTCTTCTTGGAGTCCTTGAGTTCGTAGGTGAACCAGGGGGTTTTCTTGCTGCCGGGTCTGTTGGGAGGGTTCTTTAGTGGTGCGAGGTCATCGGCGCAGGCGTTCAGCCACTTGGTGAGGTTGCTGGCTGCTTCGTTGGGGTCCGTTGTGCTGGTGGGAGGGTTCTGGCTGAGGGAGGCGGTGAGCTGCTCGGCGGTGATGTTGCTCCAGCTCCGGCGAGGAACCTGTTGCGGGTGATGGTGGGTCGTGGTTCTTCTGAAGCTGAAGTGGACGCAGCTGTGGTCGGTCCAGTGGAGTCCGGTGGAGTGGCTGAAGGAGATGTGCTTGCTGGATGAGAAGACGGGGTCAACCGTGTGGCCGGCGTAGTGGGTGGGGGTGTTCACCAGTTGCTTGAGTCCGAGGTTGGCGAGGTTGTCCAGCAGGGTGGTGGTGTTTCTGTCATTGTTGTTCTCCAGGTGGAAGTTGAGGTCCCCTAGGAGGATGTAGTCAACGGAGGGAAGGGCGTGCGGGCTGATGAAGTCTGCGATGTCTTCGCTGAATTGTGTGCGTGGTCCTGGGCGTCATAAGTAAGGAGCCGGGAGGGCGCGTCAGCTGGGTGGCGGGAGCGGGCGGCGAATGGGCTGGCGGGGGGGCGGGGCCGCAGGGAGGCAGCGGCGGGAAAGTCTGGGGCAGGCGGGCGGCTCAGTGGTGGCTGGGTCGCTCGGGAAGTGGCAGGCAGGAGAAGGCTGCAATCAGCGTCAGCTGGAGCAAGAGGGGGCGACCAGGCCTTGTTACAGGCACAGTGGTCTGTATGGCACATGAATGTAAAAATGTTGTTTTTCTTGAAACTGTGGCTACATAAATAAAGTCATTAAAAAAAAAAGAAAAAAAGAATTACCCCCAAGCGTCAGACTGGATCCGGAAAGTTTTTCGTCAGCAGTACCTCTACGTGTCGGAAGGTGGCGTCGGTAGGCTCCGCGTCCATCGTCGGCGTCGTGGTCGCCGAGATGACGTCGCGGCAGCTACTTAGATGCCGCCCTCGCGCGCTAACGTCAGTTCTGTTATTTCTTTTTCCACGCCAGACAGCGCAGATCCGGGAAGAGCGGTACCTCAGTCATTTTTTGACTAGCATTTTCTCAACTTTTGTTGAATTCTTTTCTCGAGTCTTCAACTCTGAAAGATGCACGAGGGATGCCCGGTTTCGAGGCCTGTGGATCCTGCCATCGTATCATGTCCGTGACAGATCCGCACCGTGTGTGTCTTTTTTGCCTGGAGCGCGACCCCGACCTCAAGTCGTGCTCCGACTGTCAGTTGTTGACGCTGAAGGCGGCTTTGCGGGAGTGGTCCTGAAAGCTGCTTGAACACTGGCAGTCGGCTCCACGCCGTTCGAGGTCCCAATCGAGAGGGAGGTCGAGGGACGGCTCGCTGAGCCATCGCCATTCCGGCTCGAAGTCAGCGAAGTCTTCGCACTCAGGGTCGGGTAAGTCGAAGCATAAGAAGTCGTCGAAGATGCATCGTCGCTCTTCAACTTCTCCTCGTCGGTCGGCCAATCCGACGAGGTGCGCGGGTGGTGCCACCCCTGCGGCTCCACGCGCGGAGCCTGAAGGTTCGACTCTGAGCTTCCCTCCCTTTTCAGGACCCGGAGCGACCCCCGCCCAGCTTCGTACGTTCTACGAGGCGATGCACGTCGTCTTTGGGTGGTCTGACCCTGCCGGCGAGCCTTCAGGTCCCGCGGACTCAGTCGGGGGGCCTAAGTCTTCGCTGCCGGCGGCTCCGACGCCCCCCTTGGTTCCAGGCGTGGATCTGGATTGGCGGCAGTTGACCTTGTTACGCCTCCACTGGCGCCGCTTCCTATGGCACCAATAATGCGCTCAACGCCGGTTGGCTCCCTGGCCGGCGTCGACCCTGGCCTTCTTCCCGATGTGGACACGGAGCCGACCGGCATCGTCCAACGTCTGATCCGGCGCCGGGTGGTGTTTTCATGCCCCTGTTCACTCCTGGGGTGCCTTTACACCAACAGTGGCACCCAGAGGACAATGAGGAGCTTATGATCCGTTGTGGGCTGGACACCGCCGACTCTCTGGGCAGGACCATTTCAACATCGGTAACGCTACGTTGCAACGCCTGGATGAGGTCCACTGGCTTTTCAGGGGATGTCCAGAACACTTTGATGGACATGCCCTTTAATGGCCGTCGCCTTTTTGGCAACAAAGCAGACAACGCTCTAGAGCGCTTCAAGGTCTCACGGGCTACGGCCAAGTTCTTGGGCCTCTCCTCCCGTCCGGCGCAGTCTGCTTTTCGCCCATTCGTGGCTACGGAAGGGGTGTCGCGCTACATCCCACCCAGGGCCACAGGCCGCAGCAAGTTACCCAACCTTCGCGCAGTCAGGGACGTGGGAACCAACGTTGTGGTTTAGGGGGCCAGCGGGCGGGCCTGTCCACCAACCCCCCCTCTGCAGCAGCCTCCAAACCCTCCTAGTCCGACCTTTCAGGCCCATCAAACGCCAGTGGGCGGCAGGATTCACCATCACCTCCTCCACTGGCGCACCATCACTTCGGACAGGTGGGTTTTGCAAATAGTCCAAAGGGGCTCCCCCCTCCCCTTCGAGACTACCCCTCCAGCCATGCCACCGCGGTACCACCGCATGTTGGAGGATCATCTGGCCCTTTTCCCTTCTCTTGGCCAAGGGGTACATCGAGCGCATTCCTGTCCCAGAAGTAGGTTGTGGTTCTTACTTCCACTACTTTCTGGTTCCCAAGAAGGACAATGGCCTGCGTCCTATCTTGGACCTCAGGCACGTCAACCGCTTCCTCCGGAAGGAGAAGTTCAAAATGTTGACGCTTGCTCAGGTCTTGTCTGCCCTCGACCTGCAAGACTGGATGGTAGCGTTGGACTTGCAGGACGCTTATTTCGACATCCCCATCCTGCCGGCCCACCGGCGTTACCTGCAGTTCATGGTAGGCACGAGCATTTTCAGTTTACCGTGCTCCCCTCTGGCCTTACCAGCGCCCCTCGGGTGTTCACGAAAGTGATGGCGGTGGTCGCAGCTCATCTGCGCAGATCAGGGGTTTCAGTCTTCCCCTATCTCGACGACTGGCTGTTGAAGGCAGGCTCGCCCCAGGCAGTCGTCTCCCACCTCCAGACTACGGCCGACTTCCTGCATATGCAGGGTTTCTCCATCAATGTGCCGAAGTCACACCAGACTCCCTCTCAGAATCTCTTTTTCATCTGAGCTGTTCTGGACACAATGCAGTTTCGGGCCTATCCTCCCAGACAGCCTCTATCTCGGATTTCAGTGGGAATTACTCTGGGGCTGCTGGGCCTCATGGCCTACTACATCCTGCTGGTGGATCATGCCTAGTGGCATATGTGGTCTCTGCAGTGGGACCTGAAGTTCCAGTGGGCGCAGCATCAGGGCAATCTTTCCGACTATGTCCAGATCTCAGAGGGGACTGTGTCACAGCTGCATTGGTGGCTACCAAACCAAGATTGGGTCAGAGGCAGATCCCTCTCCCTTACCCAACTAGATCTAATGGTAGTGACGTATACGTCACTTCTGGGATAGGGCAGCCATCTGGGGGAGGTGGAGATCAGAGGCGTATGGTTCCCGGTGGGGTCCGGGCTCCATAACAACCTCTTTGAGCGCCGGGCGATCAGACTGGCATTCCTTTCCTCTCTCAAGTTGGTGCAGATGTACACAAATAACATCAATGACATGTGGTACTGCAACAAACAGGGCGGGTGTGGTTGTGGACCCCTTGTCAGGAGGCTCTCCGCCTCTGGACATGGCTGGAACATCAGGGCATAACCCGGGTGGTTCAACACCTGGCAGGTTCTCTGAATGTCAGGGCGGACGAACTCAGCCGTCGGTGCTTGGTCGATCAAGAATGGCATCTTCGAGGGGTGTGGCTAAGCGCCGGCGAAGATGGCCGCTTAGTTCGGAGCTCCGTCGGAGCGGCGGCCTTCCCCACAGATATCCGACCATTACCAGGCATGCGGAGCGGCCACAGGGTGCAGCGGCCCTGCTGGTGACCTGTGCTCCTTAACCCTCGAAACCCCGGGGGCCGGGGACGCCTCCGCCGCGAAGTAACGGCGGCCGAACCGTGCGGCGCTGGGGAGAGCAGCAAAAACGGGAGGAGAGGGACACGCGACGTCCCGGACTCGCGGCCTACCCTCGAAGTGGCGAAATCGCTGGGCTGAACATCGGCGGCGGGGATCCTGCCCTGAGGTGAACGGCGGCTGGGACTGGACCTGTGTGGCAGAGTACCACCTTCCTTGTGGTGACCGAGGGCGGCCGGGCTCACCGCTACAACGATGGGCCGGTGGTGACGGAGGTGAGAAAGCGATATTGGAGGCCAGCGGGCAGCGCCAGGTTTGCGGTGTGGCGGCCCGCTCCTCCCTGGAGCCCGGCTTCCGTGCACCCCTGCATCTAGATGCCCCCCCAAAGAATCCCCCTGAGGCGGTGCCCGGAGGAGAAGCGCTAGTCCAGCACGGCCCGGGGGCAGGGCAGGACGGACATTCGATAACCCCCAGAGCGGAGGGGAGTGAGGCTGCACGCGCCTGGCGCCCCCCCTTTGGTTCTCCCTTGGGACACTGGAACGTGGTTCCCTTCACGATATCCGCTGACGGAGCACACCCCATCCTTGGGCCAGTTTGGAGGCGTCCCGGGGAGGCTTGGCGACAGACAGGACCATCCACCTACGCGGCGACTCGCTACCTGAGCGGCGGGGCTCCGCTGAGGGCCACGTGGCGGCCGGAGCGGCGGGCCGGTGGGTGCCGCAGACCCAGACGAGGGCCCAGCTTGAGGGTTCGTGAGGAAGCCGCACGGTGGGGTGTCACAGCAGGAGCGATCTCCCTCGCGGGCCGTTCTCGTGAAAAGGGGGCTTAGCGACAGATCCCATCATGAGGCCCAAGGGGACGGCGGCGGCTCAAGCTAAGAAGTTGGACAAATATACGGTCCCGAAGCAGCCCCCCCAGTCCGAGGGGACAGCCGGGGAGCAGGATACACCGGCGGAGCCCTCCCTGGCGGCCATCATGTCCACCATCCAGACACTGGGGACTACCCTTGAGACCAAAATCAACAAAATGTCCATCGAAATGAACCTTTTGCGCACAGACTTAAATAAAACGTCGGATAAGGCCAGAGCGAACGAGACCGACATCGCGGAACTCCAAGCCTCCTCCAGAAAGCTTGAGCAAAGGGTGAATGAGCTAGTACACCAGCACCGCCAGGTGGCCCTGAAGCTGGAGGATCAGGAAGGGAGGGCCCGAAGAAACAACGTCCGGGTGGTGGGGGTCCCGGAGGGTTCGGAAGGGCCTAGTGTGGACCTGTTCCTTGAGGATCTAATCCTTAACACCCTGAAGTCGAGGCGGCTCTCCGCTATGTTTTCGGTTGAAAGAGCCCATCGTGCGCCAGTCCCCAGGCCTAAACCAGGGGCCCCGCCGCGCACCATCATAGCCCGGATCCTCAACTTTAGAGCTAGGGACGGCATTCTTCAAGCTGCGAGGCAGAAAGGGGACATACAATACGAAAACGCGACGGTCAGATTTTTTCCTGACTTCACACTCAAGGTGCAATTGGAGCGTCGTTCGTATGAGGGGGTGAAAGCAGCATTGCGGGAGAGGGGCATCAAATACATGATGTTTTTCCCGGCGAAGCTCAAAGTTATTGACGGCAGTAGATCCCTCTTCTTCACTTCGCCTTCAGAGGTGCAGGACTGGCTGGAAAGGGGGGCTTCGTGTCAGACGGCCGGCACGGCGAGTGAGGACAGAGGCGCAGTGCGGACGGGCCCGATGGCCCCCCGAGCAGATGGGGCAGCGGTGGAGAAATTCAGTCAAGACTCCTGGCGTTCAAGATCCCGCAGTCCAGACATGAGGACCGCAGGGACGTTGGTGCTGTTGACTGGCGGGGGCCCCCCCCCTCTCAGAAGATTATCTGCTGAACTGTAATGTATATTCTCATTCCAAGACTTGATTGGGGGGGTTGTGCCCGGGGTGTCCACTCGGGGGTAGAGGCATCCCTCCTGGGGTGTGAGGGGAGGGCTCTGCGGGCGGAGGGGGGGCTGTGAACCTCCTGGCAGGCTCGGCATGGGTGGGGCGCCCCGCTTATAGATGGCCTCGACAGCTTCATTTGAGGTAGGGGCGGGGGAGCGTAGCGGGGGGGGGGGCTGTTACTGCCGTGGGGATATGCTTGCATGAACTGGACACCACTTGACAGGCTCATATTGGGGGTCGCCCACCGGCTGGAGTTGGTGCTAGCGCACGCCTCGCGGTTAGGTTCGTAAGAGGGAGGGTATCTCTCTCCTTCTTGTTTAGGGTGAAAGGCGCTCTGCTAGTTGGGGGATGTGGGTAGTTGTAAGCCTACACAGCAGGTTAGCAGGGAGGGGCGGGAGGCGCTGGCGGGGGGGGCAGTTTGGGGGGGGAGTTAGCGGGGTTAGCGGGGGAGTTTTTTTTTTATCGGTCACGAATACGCACTCTGTATGAGAGGGATCAGTGGGTCACAGCCTCCAGACGACAATACTGCATCATCTTTGGCAATGGCTATGAAGTGGGATAAGAGTATCAAGATGCTTAGCTGGAATGTTAATGGGTTGAGGGACAAGCTCAAGAGGAGTATAGTGCTCCAGTTTCTCAAACGGCACCTTCCGGATGTTGTCCTCTTGCAGGAGACGCACCTCATCGGAAATGCCTGTCAGGCACTCACCAGGTGGGGGTACACCTTGGCCGCCCACGCTGGCTTCACATCGGGATCCTGAGGGGTGGGCATTCTTCTCCGCCGTACCTTCCATTAGTGATCCAACGCACACACACTGACCCGCTGGGCCGCTACGCAGTACTCATAGGTAGGTGGGAGGGCCGCACGCTTAACCTGGTGACTTTGTATATTCCGCCTGGTCTCCAGAACCAATCCTATCAGGAGTTGGGGGCACTTCTCCTCTCCCTCCCCGAGGGGCTGCTCCTGGTTGGGGGGGATTTTAACGCAGTGGCGTCGGGGCATCTGGATAGATAGCCGCCACGGACCGTTGCTCCGGGACAGAGGTGGCTTGCCGACTTCCTGGAAACATATGGGCTGACATATGGCGCCTGTGCCACCCCACTCAGCTGCAATACACTTTCTTCTCGGGACCGCACCACACGTTCTCCAGGATAGAGTATCTACTTACCCCCCTACAGCATGACACAGTGATTCAAGACGTTAAACATTTAGCCAGGGGTTTATCGGATCATTCCCCGCTCTGGGCACACCTTGCATTTGGAGAGAGGAGGGTGGGCTGTATCGCGCCCATAAACTCCTGGTTGCTACGCAACCCCGAGATTAGGAAGGCTCTCACGCAGTCCATAGAGCGCTACTTTACCTAAAATGTCAGCACGGTTGAGAGCCCGTCCACCCTCTGGGAGGCCTTCAAAACTGTGGTAAGGGGGGCGGCCCTATCTAAAATTGACGGACGACGGAAGGAGAGGGAGAAGCAGATGCTCGAGATGGAACAGGACCTCCACGCTCTTGAGGGTGAAGCGCAGGTGCATGGGACCCTACAGACCCAGCATCAAATGCAGCTGAAGGTGGCTGAATATAAGGCCCTAGCCACGGAGGCGGCTAAGACACTAGCCATGCACAAAGGCGGGCAGTTGTATGACCAGGGGGACAAGGCGGGTAAGCTCATTGCTTGGCTAGATAAAAAGCAAATGGCACAGAGTAGTGGCCGAAATCCGCTCTGCGAAGGACGTTCCCCTGTCCGAGCCGCAGCAGATAATCGGCGAATTTGCCGCCCATTCTAAAGGTGTATACAGCAGTGCCACAAACCGAACGGAAGAGGACTCAACTGACCTCCTGAAGGATATCAGGCTGCCGGTGCTCTCAGAGGAGGACTGTGACGGGCTGGACGGCGACCTCACCGTCGCCGAACTGGTCAAAGCTATTGGAGACCTGCGGACGGGGAAGGCCTTGGGCCCAAACGGCATACCCATTGAGTTGTATAAGCTTAGGCCCGACAGTCTGGTTGTGCATCTCAAGAATATGTTCGATGACAGTATGGCACAGGGTAAACTGCCGAGAGACCAACGACTTGCCACCCTAGTGGCTATCCCCAAGGAGGGAAAACCCAGAGACCGCTGCTCCTCATATAGACCAATATCGTTGCTAAATGCCGAATCTAAGATACTGGCCAAGCTCCTGGCGAACCGGCTCAAACCGTTGCTCACTAAGCTGGTCCATCCAGACCAGTCGGGCTTCATGCCGCACCGGAACACAGCTCTCAATCTACGGCGGCTCCACGGTGTTATGAGGCGCTGCCAGACGATCCAAGAAGATGCGGTGGTGGTGTCATTGGATGCTACTATGGCATTTGTTACTCTGGAATGGCCCTATATGATGGCGGTTCTCAAGCGGCTGGGATTTGGTCCCAACTTTGTAGGATGGGTGCGTCTCCTCTATACCGAACCGTTGGCACAGGTGGTAGTCAACAACAGGGGCTCCGAGGTCTTCACACTCGAGAGGGGGACGAGACAGGGCTGCCCCCTCTCGCCCTTACTGTTTGCAGTCTGCCTCGAGCCGCTGGCGGCCTGGATAAGACAGGATCCATCGATACGAGGGCTGCGCTGGGCGGAGGGATGGGAGGACAGAATCTCGCTATACGCGGATGACGTCCTGCTCACCGGCAAAATCGTTCCGGGTTGCATTAGATATCCTTACCAGCTTCGGGAAAAACTCCGGCTACAGTATCAACTGGGGCAAATCGCTGCTTTATGTGTTGCGCGGAGCCCCCCCTCCTCTCCCTCGTGGGTGCCCGATTCAGGTAGCCACGGAGGGATTCCGATATTTAGGAATATACATTTCCGGGGATGCAAAAAAACGCTTTGATGCGAATCTCAGGCCGCCTCTGCAGAGGTTCCAAAGAGACGTGGCTGCATGGAGGAAGCTCCCGTTGACCTTGCTTGGGCGAGCGGCCCTTTTCAAAATGATGGCCCTGCCGCGTTTTCTTTATGCGCTTCAAAATTACCCGGATTTGGTGCCACACAGATACTTTGCCGATATCGAAGCCGCCCAGCGGGACTTGCTCTGGAATGGGGCGCCACGTATAACTCTCCAGAAGCTTACCTTGGGGTGGTACGACGGGGGCATAGCCCTGCCAGACATCCGCAAATATTACTGGGCGGCGCATCTCTCAGCCATCAACCAGGGCACGTACAGTAGTGGGGACGACCCGGGGTACGGGATGGACAGATGGCTCCTCCCCGGAGGGAACTTTGAGGCGGCACTCTATTCGCGCCCTGGGAAATTTCCCCTAACGGGACCTACGCAACACTCGGTCCAACTGTGGCATATTGTAAACCGAAAGCTGGGCTGGACTGATAAATTGACGAAGGCTACCCCACTCTGGGTGTCGGAGAAGCTCGGGTTACTGGGGCGCACCAAGGGATTCCGCAGTTGGGATCTAATCGGTATCTCCCGTATCGGGGACCTTTGGGGGGCTGAGGGTGTGCTGTCCTTCGCCGCCCTACAACAGTCACACGAATTAGCACAGAAAGAATATTTCCGCTATTTGCAGGTCCGCCACTCACTCACAACCAACATCCCACCGGGGACGCCTCTCCCGGAATCCTCCTCTCTAGAGGACAGACTACTAGACGGTCACTTGCCGGAAAGGGCGATATCCCTCACCTACAAAAAACTTGTGCACCACTCCCCGGATCCAATGGGGCCCCTCAGGGGGAGGTGGGAGGCAGATGGCCTGGAAATTGATGAGGAGGAGTGGAGGGAAGCGCTCTCCTCCCCTAAGGAGGTGGCGATCTCGGCCAAACTGCGCCTGATCCAACTTAAAATACTACATCGGGCATATGTCTCCGTCACTAGGCTGGAATTGATGGGGAGGAGCGTGGATGGGCTCTGTCGGAGGCGGTGTGGGGACAGGGGGACATTTCTTCATGTGTTATGGGAATGCCCACAGGTCCAAGCATACTGAGCAAAGATACATGACTGTATAAGTGAGGTGTGGGGAACTCGGTTACGGCCCGAAGCTAAGCGATGCCTCTTAAACATCTGGGAGCCCACGGACCTGCCAGTGAGGGGCAAAAAGTGGGCAACACTAAGGCTTACAGTGGCGAAACGTAACATTGCCCGCTTGTGGGGGGCGGAGGCACCACCACGGCTTGGAGTATGGAAAAATGACATGGACTGGTGCATGCTGCAGGAAAAGACAGTCTATGTCTCGAGAGGTTGCCCCAAGAGTTGGGTGTCGATATGGTCTCCCTGGAACGCCTACCGAGGCCATATCTGTGAGCCCCCAATCTCCCCGCCCCTTGAAGCACTGTTGTCCCAATGAAATTATGAATGAGAACCTGCTCTCTTTTACTCTCTTATATATATTGCGTTGCATATCCGCCAATCGATTGATGGCTGTACCATTGTATTTCTACTGCTCTGAAATGTGAAAGTGACCGTTTTGTTCCACTTTTGTTAATAAAAAGATTTTTTTTTTTAAAAAGAATGGCATCTTCATTCGGCGGTGGTGTAAGGTCTCTTTCAGCACTGGGGAGAGCCTTGGTTAGATCTGTTTGCCACAGAAGAGAACCCGGAATGTCAGCAGTATTGCGTGTTGGAGTTTCCAAGGCGGCACTTGCTCGGCGACGCATATTGTTGCGAGTGGAACTGCGGCCTCCTGTACGCCTTTCCGCCTGCCCTGAGTGCTCAAAAGATTAAGCGAAACTGGGCCCAAGTTATCCTTGTGGCTCCGGACTGGGCACTAAGAGTATGGTACCCCCCCTAGCTTTCGAGCATGGCCATCGATCCACCGATCCAACTGCCACTTTTGGAGGATCTTCTATCGGAGCAGCAGGTGACGGTTCTTCACCCGAACCTGTTCAATCTACACCTTCTTGCGTGGAGATTAGGCGGCGACAGTTAACAGCTTTCGAACTACAGCCGAAGTCTGTAATGTCATCTTGGCAGCCAGGCGTCCCTCCACTAAATCGGTATACGCCTGTAGATGCAACAATTTTGTGGCACGGTGCACAGAAAAAGGCTGTGGATCCCCTTTCTGCCCCTCTTTCAGAGGTCTTTATGTATATACTTTCTTTGCCCCAGCAGGGCTCTGCTCTGGGCACTCTCAAAGGTTATCTTGCAGCTATCTTTTCATTTCTTCGCCTGCCAGATCAGCCATCCTTGTTCACGTCTCGTATTGTTAACAGATTCTTTAAAGGCATTACTCATCTGTTTCCTCCATCTCCCTTCATAATGGCCCAGTGGGACTTGAATCTTGTTCTTGCATTTCTTATGTGTGCTCCTTTCGAGCCTCTTCAGAACTGTCCTCTCAGGCTCCTCACTCTCAAGGCTGCCTTCCTTGTTGCCATCACCTCTGCTCGCAGGGTAAGTGAGCTTCAGGCTCTATCTTCCAAGCCCCCTTTCTTCTCTGTGCATCCAGACAAAGTGGTGCTTAGAATAAGGCCTTTGTTCCTTCCTAAGGTGGTACACCATTTCATGTAGGACAATCTATCACCTTGCGCACCTTTTTCATACCGCCGCACCCTTCCAAGGAGGAAGAGAGACTCCACCGTCTGGACCCTAAACGTGCGCTGTCATTCTATCTCGACCGCACAAAAGACTTTCGGGTGGATGATCAACTCTTTGTTGGCTGTGTGTTGGCTGTGTGGGTGCCATAAAAGGCCAGGCTGTTCAAAAATTTACCATCTTGGGGGGCGTGGCCCGGTAAGGCGGAAGCGATCTGGGGACGCGTTGGAGGTGGGCGGGCTCCCCGGCCCCATAAGACAGTGCTGGCGCTTAATGCACCCGGAGGGAGGAGCCCGTGCAGGCCTCATTAGGCACTCGGAAGCTGCAATGATCGCCTGACCCTAAGATGGCTGCTGAAGAGGGCTCCCTCCATACAAGCACCCGAGCTCCCTGCGTAGGGGGTAAGACCTACTAGCTGCTGAGGAGACCCCCTGGAAGGACGCCTACAATGGTTGGGGAGACACGGAAGTAGACCAGGAGACTATTCAGCGGGGGCTCCTACTAGAGATCGCATCTATGCCACCGAAGAAGTCGCCCCCTAAAGTAACGAGTGATTTTGCACCGGCGGAGAAAGCTCACATTCAGGAGAAGGAACCCCCCGAAACAAGCATGGCCCTTACTAAGGAAGATTTGCTCAGTTCCCTCAAAGACTTTAAATCAGAGCTCCGGGACTCCTTGGCCCAACTAAAAGCGGATCTCTCCGAAAAAATGACTTCCATACAACAGGACGTGGACTCTATTGGCACGAGACTACTGGATGCTGAGTCCCACACTCAGGAGCTCGACAAGCGCACAACATCCACAGAGGATAAGCTGCAACTCCTACAGTCGCAACTGTATTTGGCTATCCTGAAGAGCGAAGATCTTGAAAACAGGTCACGGCGCGAGAATGATCGCATTAGGGACCTGGAGGAGCAGGCGGAAGGTCTGGACTTGGAGGCATTTGTAGAAGGTCTCTTTGCAGAGATATTGGGACCTAAAAGATTGAAAATTTAAATTGAAAGGGCACATAGGGTGGGACTAACCCTGCCTGGAGAGAGACGACGCACCCGGGATGTCCTGGTCAAACTCCACTCCTATAAGGTCAAAGAGGCTATTCTGCAGGAAGCCAGAAAAAAGGACACAATCTCTTTTCAGGATTTTAGATGTGTACTATTCCATGACCTGGCACCAGCGACCCTTCAAAGGCGCCAATCCTTCCGACCTCTCACAGAAAAACTCTGACATGACTAGATAAGATATTGCTGGACATACCCCTTTGGTCTGGCATTTGAGTATAAAAATAGACAGCGGCATATCACTGATCTCAAAGACAGTTTGGAGCTCCTTGGGTTGCCCATCCACGAAGAGGAGCTGCCGAGCTCACAGTCTGGACGAAGTGGCCCTTCTCGATCCACATCCACGAACTGGGAGACATTCACCAAGGGGAGGTCTCCCCAGCACTGAATTGCGGCACCCAGAGGGTCAGACAAGCTGGAAAGCTGCCAAATACGCATAAGGAGTCTGAAACATTTATCCCCGTGGGAACGAAACTACGCACTACTTAAAAGTCACGGCCTGGGATGACTTGAGGAAATGCGGTCTACTGGCTTGGCACCTACTACTGAGCAACCTAAAGTCAGTCTTGGCCCAAAGGAGACAAACGAGGTGCCTCACATAGATGGAACCTACGGGGTTCTGCGTGATACCGAGAAGTATTGAGCCATATATGACAATGATCACTGTAGCTCTACGAGCGCCTAACAGGAAGCAGCACACAGACTAAGGAGGGGTAACCAGCAACAATCAGGGGGAAGACGGTGCTATGCTTAACAGCTTTCGGCTGGGGTGTAGGCTGGCGCAACAAGGGCTCCTCATTCCATTTGTTCTGGGTTACTTTGGAAACTACTGCAGCTACATCGAGGTGTTGGGCGAGGGCCGGAACCTTCGGCTTGTCGCTCTCCACAAGAACTGTCGTACCAGCGGGACGCGTGAGGGTCTTGCGGACAATTTTTGTTGCTATTTGTTTTGGTTATGGGTTAGTTCTTAAGTTGGGGTTTAGGAGGGGGACCTCTGGTGGAGAAGCAGGGGGGGAAGAGTCGGGAGGGTTGGTGCTACGCTTTCTGGGGAGCTATTGGGGCAATGGCAACAAGACACAGGTGCGAGGTGTTGGGCTGGTGAGGAAGGTAGGGAGTCATCAGGGAACATGTATGGCAGGAAAGCTGGAACATCACGCATGATGATATCCATTACAACATGGAATATGAAGGGCTTGAATTCGCCATCCAAGAGGCACAAGATATGGAAATATCTGGAGGACCACCAATTCGATGTGGTGGCACTCCAAGAGATGCATCTTAAAAGGTCTGAGGAGCTGAGGCTTAGACATAGACATTATTCACTCACTTACAGATCCTCTGCCAAAACGAAGCATAATGGGGTGGCACTAATGTTCCACAATAATATTAAGTTTCAAACAGAGGGCATCCACACGGACAAAGAAGGGAGAGTGGTAATGGTGAACGGAAGCTCAGAGGGAGAACGGTGACATTTGTTTCGTCCTACGTCCCCAATTCTGGCCAAGCGTCCTTTGTACACACACTCTTGGATATGGTGGTAGGTTTTGCGGAGGGACACGTAATAGTCATGGGGGATTTTAACCTCACCTGCACCCCACCGATGACAGTTCCCAGCCACATAGATACTCAGGAGGCGGATTCTCTAAAGCCCTAAAGTAGGCCTTTGGGCACCTGGGTCTTTTTGATGCATGGCGATTTCTATACCCCACCACTAAAGATTACACGTACTACTCGCATGCCCCCCCCTCTCCCCCCCCCCCCCCCCCCCCCCCCCCGACGCAAGACAAGTCGCGCCGAGACGATCGGCGATTAAAGAATACTTCCAAACGAATGACCCAGGGGACACTTCTCCCCAGAATAACTGGGACGCCTATAAGCGGTCATCAGAGGGAAGTGCATTGCACTTGTGTTAGCCCTGAATAAGGAAAGGGCTAAGGAGCGGGAGGAACTGGAGGCGGCACTTTCCCACGTTGAAAAAGAGCACAAAACAAATCCCACACGTAGCCTAAAGCGCCAACTGGGGACTCTCAGGGGGAAATTGAGAGCGATCTACACAAACAGAGCTGAATTTACCTTACTCCGTCTCCGACGCTGTGCTTATGTGCACAGGGGAACAAGGTGGGCACACGTTTGGTGAGGCAGCTTAGGGAAAAAAGGGTGAGGGAAGATATTGGAATTTTTAAACAGGATGGGGAGTTGGAATTGGACGACACTGGCAAGGCCTCTTTCTTTGGAGCATTTTATCAGGATTTATATAAAGCGGCTCCCCCAGACATAACAGCCCAGAAGGCCTACTTGGACTCTTACGCTCCCTAGAATCTCGGAGACTTGCAGAGACCAACTGGACGCCTCAATTTCTGAAGAGGTGAGGTTTAAGCGCCCTGATCGCTCGAAGCACCTCAAGTCCCCGGAGACGGACGGACTGACAGCCCTCTTTTATAAGACGTACACATCAGAATTATTGCCCCACTTGACAACACTGTTCAACGACACAGCAACTAGACAGTTGGTCACCCCTACCATGGCAGAGGCCCTTATTACAGTGCTTCCAAAACAAGGGAAGAACCCGCAGCATTGCGCCTCGTACAGGCCGTTGGCCCTTTTAAATCTGGACGCGAAGCTATACTCAGCCATTCTAGCCACCCGCTTGGAAAACTTACTCCCCGACCTTATTCACCCAGACCAGTCTGGGTTTATCAAGGGGAGGCAGACGCACAATAACATCCGTAGGGCACTTCACCTTATCGAAAAAGCCAATAAATTTGAATTCCCAGTGATAGTCTTGGGACTAGAAGCAGAAAAAGCATTCGACAGAGTGGATGGCACTTCCTGTTTCTCACCCTGGAGAAATTTGGTTTGGGGAGCAGTTCATGTGAATGATACGGGCCAATTACGTTAGCCCCCGCTCTAGAGTTCAGGTTAATGGCATGAGCTTGGCGTTCTTTGAGCTGGGACGCGAAACAAGGCAGGGATGCTCCTTATCTCCCTTGCTGTTCGTGCTGACTATCGAGCCGCTGGCTGCCAGACTCAGGGCGAACCCGGATATTCAGGGGATCCGGTTTGGAGGTGACGAACATAAGGTGTCGCTATTTGCGGACGACTTATTGTTGACCCTCACAGCGCCCAGACTGTCCCTCCGAGCACTACAGCCAGAACTGTCATATTTTGAGAGAGCAGCAGGCTTCCTAGTCAACTTCTCCGAATCCTCGATGTTTAACTTGACATTACCAGAGGGAGAGAGGCTTTTAATACAGAAGGAATCTCCTTATATGTGGGCCCGACACAGTTTAACTTATTTGGGGATTCAGCTTACCCCCAGTATGGAAGGTCTGTTCCGGGCGAACTTACCTTCCCTACTCAGACAGGTTAAGCAAGACCTCCAATGTTGGAAACCACTGTTTCTCTCATGGCTAGGTAGGATTCACGCTGTCAAAATGTCCCTTCTCCCCAAACTGCTCTACTTATTTCAGGCACTTCCCATAGAAATAGACAAGGCATATCTAAAGGGAATAAGGACACTGAGGCACCGTTACATCTGGCAGGACAGTAGGGCACGGTTACCTTTCCACGTGTTACGTAGGCCGAGGGAAGGGGAGGGGTGGCTCTTCCGGACATCGAGCTTTACTTCAAGGCAGCACAGTTGAGGGTCATAACCGAATGGTCAATGCGGGAGTTGGACAAACACTGGCTCCACATGGACTGGGCCATTGTGGGGAGGTCAATTTGGGATGCGTTATGGAAACCAAAAAAGGATGGACCGCTCAATGCTTACCTTGGTACCCCGACCAGGACCACGCTGCGGACATGGGATGAGGTAGATAGTAACAGAGGTTGGACTTCTTTTCCCTCTCCCTATACTCCGATACACTTTAACCCTGACTTTCCCCCAGCACTTAAAGAGGGGCTGTTTGACGCATGGAGGGAGGGGGGCTGTAAGGTGATCTCTGATCTCTTTCACAACTATGACGTCCTCTCGTTTGAGAACTGCCAACGGGACTATGAGGTACCACCTTCTGAGCACTTCCATTACTTACAATTTAAGCATTGAGTACTACACCCACGAGTTAGGGAAGCGGCAACTAGCGACCTGACCCAGATAGAAAAACTAGTGCGGAAGATTTGCTCGACTAAGGGCATAATCTCCTTTCTCTATAAATTACTGCTTTCCACTACGAACGCGCCACAACCCCGATATAAATATGCTTGGGAAGAGACTCTGGGAATAGGTATTTCTAAAGAGGACTGGAAACACCTATGGACAGACATCCCTAAATTCAACCATTCACTTGACTTGAGGGAAGCACATTATAAGATCCTATTCGACTGGTACGTAGTACCTGCTATACTCAAAAAGCTCTTCCCCCTTACTTCCGATCTTTGCTGAAGGGGGTCTGGAATCCTCGGTGACTTCCGCCATATCTTGTGGGACTGTCCTACAATTAAACCATTCTGGGAAGAAATTCTAGCCCAAATGAAGGAGATACTAGCTTACCCGGTCCTGACCTCCATAGAGAAGGTCCTACTGGGCCTCAGGGATTCCACCCTAGAATATCAAACTAAGGCGGATAAGGCTATTATGTGGGCTTGTTTGGGTGCAGCTAAAAAGTAGATAGCGGCAAACTGGAAGAAAAGAGAGGCCCCCATCCTGGTGCAGTGGCATTCCCACTTATGGAAAATACTCACGATGGAACGTATGGCAGACATCTTTAGAGACAACTACAGGAACTTTGAATATAAGTGGGGTCCCTTGGTGGTATACCTTACAAAGGGGCTCCCGCTAGCCATCTGCCCCCCTACACTGAGAGGGCTCCACCTGTTCCAATTTTAGAGTCGACACGGGGGCTCTTCTAGATGACACGTAAAAGAGAGCGCCTATTGAGTTTTTGCTTGGTCCTAAATGCAAGTCAAAAGTGCTTTATTCGAGTATTACTCATAAAAGCAAACATACAAACATATAATAAAAAACAATTAAATCTGAGATGTCATATTGACATACGCACATTTCTAAAAAGAATACAAATTATTTTCAGAAAAAAAAAATATATATATACATAATCACAGGAGTAAAATTCATTAATGTTGTTAATGCAATTAAGTACAGTTTATAAAATCTTTATACTAAGAAAAGAACCATTTAGAATTTCATTTCACAGGTGTAAAGATCATGATGTTGATGATACAATTGAGTATAATTTGTAAAATCTTTATACTAAAAAAGAATCGTTTAAATTTTTTTTTCCAGATGACACGATAAAATACACTAAACAGAGAATAGACAGTACTCTAGCAGTCTCTGAGCGTCTAGGCAGAGAGTAGTCACCGAACTAGCAATCTCTGCCTGATTATCCATGCCCACCCCAGATACTTAGCGGTGGCAATTATAATCCAAGTTAAAGTAGTCGATCTAACTATGCGCAAAGCCACCATACTACTTTTAGTACCCAGGTTCCTACACATAGGTGCCAACCAAACACGCCTTGGAGTAGAGTATGGTTTGCAGGAGAACAAAAAATGTCCAAGTGTTTCATTACCTTCCCCACAAGCTGGGCATATAGCAGGGCCTCCTTCCCTCCACTTAGATGTTAGGTTACGAAGAGGAAGAGAGCCCGCCCTTAGTTGAAAAAGCAGTTTCCTATCCAAAGGTTTGGATATATAATCCCAATACAGTTCATACATGGGGTACAGTTTAACCTCAAGAAAACTAGCAGTCATGGACCCATAGTTGATACTGAGCAAACTCTTATTAGCAACATTTTCCCAAAAAATATTTTTTAGGGTTGTCTTATTAGGAAATGATGCCCCAGCTGGGTCGGTCCATAGTGCATTTAGGCCTAGTTCAGATAGTGCAAGTTTTAATAATTTGAACCATCTAATTCTATTAAAGCAATCTGCTTTAATAACGTCAGTGAACCCGGCCGCATAGTGAGTGAGCTCAGGTGTGGTCCATAATCTACGCCAATATAAAATTGGTCGTAGTTTGCCCATTTCCGAGATTTCTTTCCTGCCAAGCTCGTATCTCAGAGGCAATAACGGACTACTCTGTGGAGTACCCGTTAGTTTCCTAAAAAATTTGTTCTCTGAGATTTGTAACTCCTGTAGATTTTCATGCCCCCATAACTCAGCCCCATATAATGCTGACCCAATTGCTTTTGCCTCATATATAATCAGGGGTGGTTTGATCGGTTTAGTCAATGATTTCCTATGCTCCTTTATTATGGTTCCAGCTAATTGCTTATGCCTTAGAATTGCAATATTTAAATGCTGGTTCCACCTATTATCATTAGAAATGAGGATCCCCAGGTATGTAAATGATGATACAACCTCAAGAGTGCGTCCACTCATGGTAATGTTAGGTTTAAAATTTCGATACGGATTAAAAACCATGAGTTTTGTTTGACGCATTCACCTCCAGTCCGTGAACCCCACAAAACTTATCGAAAATGTCCAATGCATTTTGCAGTCCACTTGGAGTTTTAGATAAAATTAACGTGTCATCGGCGAACATTAAAATCGGAACTTTTACACCTGCAAGAGAGGGAGCATCCACTGCCTGTGATTGAATGCGGGGGACAATGCCATTAATAAAAAGGGTGAACAAAGTTGGTGCCATTGAGCACCCTTGCCGAACCCCACGCTCAACAAGAAATTCGGCTGTGTCTTTACCGTATCCACCCCATTGGATTTTAGCATAGGTGCCTTCATGTAATCTCATGATCAGAGTCAACAAGACTCCTGGGACCCCTAGGGCCACAAGTACTTCCCACAGTTTCGCCCTTGGTACCAGGTCGAAGGCAGCCCGCAAATCGACAAAAGCCGCATAAAGACTGCCCCCACCTAGCACCACAGTCCTCCACTGGATCAGCTGGAACCGAAAAACTTGGTCCACAGTACTAGGCCCTGCGAAACCCAGCCTGAAAGGGAGATAGAATATTAAATTCTTCCGCCCAATCGAGCAATCGATTAACAATCACTCGCCCAACGATTTTTTGCACTGTATCGATTAGGCTAATTGGGCGGTAGTTACAAGGCTGGGAACGATCACCCTTTTTGTACACAGGGATAATAACAGCACCCCGCCATGATACCGGGATAGCTGCACCCCTACCTATGTGGTTTATTAACAAGTGAATATATTTACACCACCTCCCAGTGTCATTTAAGAAAACGTCCGCTGGGACTCCATCAATGCCAGGAGCACGTCCACTATGTACGGTTCTGAGGGCCAACAGAATTTCACCCTTCGTGAAGACATTGTCCTCAGAAGTTGTATAGATAGGGCAGGTGTTATTTACAATCTGATCCCTGATAGCATACTGATCACTAAAAAAATGTATCCAGGCGTCCTGTGGGACGTTGTTATTACAAGCCTCTTCAGGCCTTTCTTGCCCCCATTTGACAATATGCCAAAATAATCTAGAATCTTTTCGATCACTAGCACACTTCAACTTGTCCCAATGGGCTTCGTCCCAATCTTTTTTCGCCTTGGCAATACAAATTTTGTATAACTTTCTGGCAGAGCGGATGGCCCCCAGGTTTTTGCTCTTGATTGCAACTCCCAAAGAAATTCGTGCCACCTTGCAAGCATGGTTATACCATTTAGCTGCTCTATGAACACGTGTCATCTTAGAATTCACTGGTTTCAGAAAGTAGCTTTTAATTTCTTGGAAAAGAGACTCATGTACTTCAATAGTGTTGACTTGACCTGAAGTGATCCCTGCTTCATCGTCTAGGGCCATAATGGCCTTATCGGTCGCAACTCCTATATTTTCTATAGCTTGCTGGTCGGTCCTAACACTTGTCCATCTTAACCTACGCATATCATTTGTTGGTACAATAAGCGGGGGTAGGGAATCATCCAGAGGAATAGAAGCATTGGATTCAGACGACCACCATTTGTGAGTAACACATAGCGGATTATGGTCACTCTCTAGCATTTCTGTTACAACCATATCTCTAACAGTTGGCCAAAGGGAAAGGCTACAAATAATATAGTCGATACGACTTTTGCTTCTCCCATTGTTAAAGGTCATAGCTGGTACTCTATCTGACTTTGTCCTTCCATTCAAAGCTCTTAACCCTTGTTCAAGGCACATTGCATTCAAACCCAGAATATCCTCAGTCCAACGAGTTACTGGGATAGTATCTAGTAAGGGGATGTCCCATTGTTTGTCTTCCTCTGCACCTACAAAGGCTTCGCCTGTATCTAGAGGTTCAAACGTACGGTTTAAATCCCCTGCAATTATTATGTTTTTCCCACTAGAATGTGTCTCAAGGAGATTATACAGGGTAAGAAGAACCTCAGATTTTCCTACATTTCCACCTCTGGCATAAGTATTATAAATATCGATGGATAAGGATAAATTACTCGTAAGTCTAATGAGCTGAATATCTTTTTGATCAGTCTCCACATTTTTTACAACGACCTTTAAAGATTGTTTGACCCATATAGTAAGGCCCCCCATCGGACGCCCTTTAGGGCCCTTGGAAGCTGGTACGTGAAAATGTAGGTACCCCAAAGCAAAAACGGGGTCACAAGCCCATGTTTCCTGAAAAATACAAACGTCAAACTTGCTAACAAACCTAAACCAATCACCACAATCCAGCTTGGAACATAGCCCGGCCACATTCCAGGATAATAAGTTCCCAATATCATGTGCCATTACAGGTTTGGGGCTAGAGTCAAGCCCGTTCATCACAGTATCGTTTAAACCATTGTATTTTACATTTTCGGTAATTGAATCAGCTATGGCCCCCATGTTAACAGTCTCAGGACGAGTACCTACTCGTTGACCTAGCTCATCAATAGAGCGTGACTCAGATGAATGGTGAAATGGTTGTCAATCACAAGCATCCAGGTTTGACAGGGCAGAAAATCTATGTTCGAGGCATATGAGCTGCAGATCACACACTGAGGATAAGATCGCCATCTGGTGTTGGGCTCGGATGATTGCAGGTTGTTGTTGTCTTCGGAAGAAGCCTTTGGTCACGAGGTTGGTGACTCCTCCCCTGGACAACAGTGCGCATGGGCATCCACTCCATCGGCAGATTGTTTTTTTCCGCCATTGGGTTCGGATGAACTTTTTTCCGCTCCAGCAGAAAACTTCTAGCAATCATTTTAAATACTTAATCTTCATTCCATCGACGTCGAACTCAACTCGGACCGGTTCCGCAAGCGGCTGATGGACAGGACACCCTTCAAAAAATGCCCCCAGTGTGGAGCGAAGTTCCCCCACAGTGACCACCACGAGGTTTGTAACCTCTGCCTGTCGCCGGAACACAACGAGTCCACCTGTCCAGCTTGTTCCGCTTTCCGTTCGAAGAAGACCCTCCGGGACCGAAGAGCTCAACGCCATATTATGGCCAAACCAGCTCCAGAACCGGAGGACATCTTTGCTCAAGATGTTCCCGAAGACGACACCGAAGATCTCGAGATCGTGTCCGAGGCCGACGATTCCGATGACCTCATCACTCCAGGGCAGCGTGTGAGTACCACCCCCCCTGCCCCTGCCCCATCCAAAAAAGCATTGGTCAAGACTCCGCCAGCTGGGCCCAGTCGCGACCGGAAATCCTCTTCAGAAGCCCCGCCCTCGGGCCCGGCTCCGAAGACATCTAAGCCTGTGGGTGGCTCGGGCTCGAGCAAACCTCACCTGATTGTGCCTTTAACACCCTCGGCACCCAAAAACCCACTGTCGGCACCGAAACAGGCTCCAAGACCGAAATCTCCTTCGGCACAGAAACGTTCCTCGGCACCGAAGTCTCCACCGGCACCGAGACGTTCTTCAACATCGATGCCTGAAAGTCCATCGGCACCGAAAACTCAGTCGGCACCGAAAACTCAGTCGGCACCGAAAACTCAGTCGGCACCGAAAACTCAGTCGGCACCGAAAACTCAGTCGGCACCGAAAACTCAGTCGGCACCGAAAACTCAGTCGGCACCGAAAACTCAGTCGGCACCGAAAACTCAATCGGCACCGAAAACTCAGTCGGCACCGAAAACTCAGTCGGCTCCGAAAAATCCATCGGACCCGAAAAAATCATCGGCGCCGAAAACTGCGTCCCCGCCGAAAAAAGCTCATAAAGACCCGAAGCGGACATCGCAGACACCACCTTCGGAGCCAGATGAACTTTTTCGACCAGATCCTACTCAAAAGCGGATCTACATCAATCCTAACACGGGACATGTGACTGCCATCCCATATAAAAAGCGGAAACTGGACACTACACCTCCCCCAGCTCCCATACGGAAAAAGGACTGTGCTACTTCACCACTTCGTCCTTCCTCTCCTGTTTTACCTCCTAACCCGTCCCCCCCTCCTCCTCCTGATTCTCCTTTACCTTTACCTTTACCATCTCCCTATCATTCACCTCCTCCACAGGATGATAATGATGACTTAGGGGGAGGGGCGGACCCTGATTTATTTAATGATCCTGTTGATCCAAACGACCCTTTTACGTTCCCAGACCCAGCACCCATGGATGACTGGTCTTATCCTATACCTGACATGCCTGACCCCACTACCTACCCCTCCAAGCCCTCCCCTCCTGATGACCACCTAGGGTTCGGCCAACTTATAAATAGGGCAGCAACATTCCACGGCGTCACAATGCACACAGACGCCCTTGAAGAGGACTTTCTCCTTGATACCTTTGAGCAGTCACAAAAGACTGTTCACATACTGCCCATGATCAAAGGGGTTATAAAGCATGCTACTGAAGTCTTTAAGGACCCTGTTCGAGCTAGGGTTCTCAACCCACGCATCGAAAAAAAGTACCGACCAGCCCCGCAAGACCCTGCATACATTAAGGCCCAGCTCCCTTTAGACTCCTTAGTCGTATCAAATGCCAGGAAGCGCGCTAACTCACAGACAACTGGAGAAACGCCTCCCCCAGACAAAGAGTCTAAGCTTTTAGAAGCCTCAGGCAAACGGGTCGCCGCGCAGGCGGCTAACCATTGGCGTATTGCGAATACCCAGGCCCTGTTAGCCAGGTATGATAGAGCGCATTATGACCAACTTGAGGACCTTATGCAACATCTGCCTGAACCCTTTAAGTCCCAGGCCTCTGACCTCATCCAAGAAGGCAAATTAATATCTAATGCCTCCATTAAATGCGCCTTAGATGCAGCAGACACTGCTTCTAGAGCGGTCAATACTAGCGTCTTACTCAGACGACATGCCTGGCTCCGTATTTCCGGTTTTAAACCGGAGGTTCAAACCGCAATTCTAGCTCAACCTTTCAACCAAGAGCAGCTATTTGGCCCTGCAGTGGATACTGCATTAGAAAAAATGAAAAAGGATAATGAAACTGCCAAGTCTATGGGAGCACTGCAGTCTCCTCAAAACCGGGGTTCCTTTCGTCGCTCCTTTTATAGAGGAGGCTCCAAAAACACATCA
Source organism: Triturus cristatus (assembly GCF_964204655.1). Classification (NCBI taxonomy): domain Eukaryota; kingdom Metazoa; phylum Chordata; class Amphibia; order Caudata; family Salamandridae; genus Triturus; species Triturus cristatus. The sequence continues at coordinate 499,641,934 of NC_140588.1, forward strand.
ACTGAGACCACGTCCACCTTTAAAAATTCTGGACAAACATCCCCTAACAGAGGTTATTTCCGGGGAGGTTATAGGGGAAACAATAACAAAGGTCGAGGGCGGGGCAACAACAACAACACCCGCTCCTCACCAGCCACCAAACAGTGACTTGCCACCACTCCCCCCAGACCATTCCACTCCGGTCGGGGGGCGACTCCAACAATTCCTACCTGTCTGGACTTCCATCACCACAGACAGGTGGGTAAGACAAATTATCCAGTCTGGCTACTGCCTCGAACTCATACAATCCCCCCCAAACATACCGCCCAAACAACGTCCAATGTCCTCGCATCATCTCTCTCTCCTCAAACAAGAAGTTCAATCCCTGTTACAAAAACATGCGATAGAACCAGTCCCCCTTCAACATCAGGGAAAAGGGGTATATTCTCTATACTTCCTCATTCCCAAAAAGGACAAAACACTAAGGCCCATACTGGATCTCAGACTACTAAACCAGTATATACATTCGGATCATTTTCACATGACCACTCTCCAACAAGTCCTCCCACTTTTACAACAGGGAGACTTCCTCGCCACATTGGACCTCAAGGACGCATACTTTCACATCCCTATGCATCCCGCTCACAGAAAATATCTACGGTTTGTGGTAGATGGGCAACACTATCAATTTACAGTTCTCCCATTCGGAGTAACAACGGCACCCAGAGTGTTCACCAAGTGCCTAGCAGTCGTGGCAGCGCATCTCAGAAGACAACAGATCCATGTCTTCCCCTATCTGGACGATTGGCTCATAAAAGCCAATACATACCAAAAATGCGTTCTCCACACTCATCGCACGATTCAAACTCTCCACGATTTGGGATTCACTATCAACTACCCCAAATCCCACCTACAACCTTCCCACTTACATCAGTATCTAGGAGCAACCATAGATACATCCAAAGCCATTGCCTATCCCAGCACTGCCAGGATAGCCAGTATACAAAATCTCATCTCTCAATTTCAAACTCATCCATCTCTTCCAGCAAGAGTGTTCATGCAGCTCCTAGGCATGATGGCGTCATGCATCTCCATAGTCCCACACGCACGACTTCAAATGCGTCCCTTACAGGAATGCTTAGCACAACAGTGGAACCAAGCTCACGGACAACTTACCGATCTGGTGTTGGTGGACAGTCGCTCACTTCGCTCACTGAAATGGTGGAACACCATCAACCTGTCCAAAGGGAGACCGTTCTTAGAGCCTCTTCCACAAGTTGTGCTAACTACAGACGCATCTCTCACGGGGTGGGGAGCCCACCTCCTTCACCATACCACTCAGGGCAGATGGACCAGTCAACAAAAACTGCTCCACATCAACCACCTGGAACTCTTAGCAGTGTTCCTAGCACTAAAATCCTTTCAAATTCACCTAAAGAACAAAACTGTCCTCATACGCACAGACAACATGACGACAATGTATTATATACAGAAACAGGGAGGGACACACTCTCTCCAACTGTCCCAACTGGCACAGCAAATCTGGAGATGGGCAATTCCCCAAAACATCTACCTGTTAGCAGAACATCTCCCAGGGATCCACAATCAAGTGGCCGACCTCCTAAGTCGCCACACACAACAGATCCACGAATGGGAACTACACCCCAAGGTTCTACTCCCCTTCTTCCAAAAGTGGGGACAACCAGACATAGACCTGTTCGCCACTCCCGAAAACACAAAATGCCCAACCTTCGCCGCCAGGTTTCCACACCCACAGTCGAAGGGCAATGCCCTATGGATGAACTGGTCAGGCAGATTTGCGTACGCCTTTCCGCCTCTCCCACTAGTTCCATTTGTGGTACGCAAACTGAAACAACAGTCACTAACACTAATACTAGTGGCTCCCACTTGGGCACGTCAACCGTGGTTCACCACACTTCTGGAACTATCTTTAGTTCCACATCAAAAGCTACGCCTCTCCCCGGATCTGTTAACCCAGAACCATGGAGAAATCAGACACCCAGATCCTCAAACACTGAATCTAGCGATCTGGCTCCTGAGGTCCTAGAGTTCGGTTACCTTAATCTCCCTCCAGACTGTATGAATATCATAAAGGAAGCCAGACGCCCTACTACTAGAGCGTGTTATGCCGCGAAATGGAAACGATTTGCCATCTACTACGCTAATAATCACATACATCCATTGGATGCTTCCATCCAAAACATCATTTGCTATCTACTACACTTGCAAAGATGCAATCTAGCGTATTCCTCTATACGTTTACACCTAGCAGCCTTGGCAGCCTACTTGCAAAATAGGCAACACCTGTCCCTTTTTAAGGTACCAGCCATCAAAGCGTTTATGGAAGGTCTCAAAAGAATTCTTCCCCCAAGATTGCCACCTGCACCAGTGTGGAATCTCAATGTGGTTCTAACAAGACTCATGGGTCCCCCATTTGAACCTATGCACAAATGTGAATTGCAATTCCTAACATGGAAGGTAGCTTTCCTTATCGCAATCACTTCCCTGCGCAGAGTAAGTGAAATACAAGCCCTTACACTTGAGGAACCTTTCTTACAACTACACCGTAACAAAGTGGTTCTTAGGACAAACCCTAAATTTCTTCCAAAAGTGATTTCCCCTTTCCACCTTAACCAATCAGTAGAACTACCGGTCTTTTTTCCAAATCCAGACTCGGTAGCTGAAAGGGCCCTACATACCTTAGATGTCAAAAGAGCCTTGCTTTATTACATCGACAGGACAAAACCTTTTCGAAAGACAAAACAACTCTTTGTTGCTTTCGCGCCACCACACAAAGGCAACCCGATCTCCAAATCAGGAATAGCCCGGTGGATAGTTAAATGCATCCAAATATGCTACCTCAAGGCTAAACGTACACTTACAGTTCCCCCTAGGGCGCACTCCACGCGTAAAATAGGGGCTTCTATGGCCTTCTTAGGCAATATTCCCTTAGAAGACATTTGCAAGGCAGCCACATGGTCTACCACGCATACCTTCACTAAACACTATTGTGTTGACGTGCAGGCCAAACAACAGGCCTCCGTGGGCCAGGCTGTCCTAAAAACTTTATTTCAAGCTGCTGCAACGGATACAGGCGACCACCGCTAAGGGGAGCACTGCTGTATAATCTATCCTCAGTGTGTGATCTGCAGCTCATATGCCTCGAATGGAATATGCTACTTACCAGTATGCATCTGTTCTTGGCATGTAGAGCTGCAGAGTCACACACGCCCGCCCGCCTCCCCGGGACCTGTATCTGTTCCAGCATCCGTCTTACTTAGACATTACACATGGACATCCTTTCTTTCTTTTCTATATACTCCATCTTTTCCCATCATGGCGAAAAACAATCTGCCGATGGAGTGGATGCCCATGCGCACTGTTGTCCAGGGGAGGAGTCACCAACCTCGTGACCAAAGGCTTCTTCCGAAGACAACAACAACCTGCAATCATCCGAGCCCAACACCAGATGGCGATCTTATCCTCAGTGTGTGACTCTGCAGCTCTACATGCCAAGAACAGATGCATACTGGTAAGTAGCATATTCCTTTCCACACATAGACCCCATTCGCGAAATCCAGCATCATTACTACTCCTATTGGTCACAACATTCCATTTAGTTCTTAGAATACTAGGATTCGGACCTCTTCCTTTCCGAGGATAAAAAAAGTCCAGGGTCAATGGTACAATTGAAGTTGACCTTCGCTGTGGAGGCAAGATGTTAGGCAAGATGTTTGATAAAACCTCGGGGTCAGTGAAGTTAAGAACAACACAATCCCCTCTGAACCTCTTAACGCTGTTACCAATCCACTCAACCCTTCTGGCATTAACAAGTTCTACAGATAATTGTTGCTTTCCCCAAGGCGATATTACCATGTTGTTAGTAAGCCACGATAAAGATTTATTTAATAAAGAAGGGGCAGATTCGACCTCCCCAGAAGCCAAAGGGGGGACATTTGCAAGGACAAGAACTAATGGAGAGGCTTCAACTACAAGCTCGAAAGACCCTTTCCCCATGTTAGAATTATTAGTGGCAGAGACAGGGGGTATATCTACAAGGGCACCACTAGGTACATTAGACAGTGGTACAGGATTAGAGTCAGATCCACTATTCTCAACAAGTGATGTTTTACTCATTACTGGCTCTACCCTAGATACAACAACTTCAGTAATATTTCCTGTCTTCACCAAAGTTTTCTCTAGTAAACCACCTAGTCTATTAACCTCAGCGGTTAATTTATCAATTTTACTAACCAGGGGTTTAACTATACCTTTAATTTTTGTGTCCATCATGCTCCATAGTTTAGTAAATTGAGCGTTAGAAAGGGTTACGTGAGCTTCACTGAGCAGATCAACCTCCTCCTCCTCGTCCTCTAATATTTTCCTCGAAGGGGTTGCAATTTTGTTTCTGCCAGATCTTAGACCCCCTCGTTTTGGGATAACCTTACTTTTACCCCTAGTAACCCTCGGAGCTGGAACAAGGGAAGTAGAAAAAGGGGACTCAATGTTAGTGGATGTCACTGACACCCCTTCGCTATCACTGTTGGCTTCAGTAAGAACAACTACGCCACTAGGCAAAATGGGGTTTGTATCGTAAAGAGGGTCATGAGCCACATAAGATGTACTACTATTATGTAAAGCCGAGGAATCCCCATACTCTTTATCGGCCATTTGAAATTGGTTGGATGAATCTAATCCCAGTGAGGATCTCTTGTCGCTGTTAATTTTAGCCACAACTTGGATAAGATAATTATCTATAGTATTATTAGCTGGGGTTTGTTTTTTTCCAGGCATGAGTGAGGTAAATAAGGTGGCTGAGATAATCAATGCACTTGAAGCACAAGATTCAAATAGAAGTTATAATTACCCTAATTGGACCAAGCTGCTCATATGTACAAGAATAGTGAAAGTAGATTTTCAGGCAGGGTCCCTGGCCCAACCCAACCTAGTCCAACCTCGGACGGCCTCAGACGGTCCCGCCCTTGTCCCGGGCTTCTCCCGGCGCCGCCCGCGCGCGGTCCCGCGACGCGGGGAACGAGCTGTGAGTTTAAACTCCTCCAGGCGGGAAATCCGTGCTGAGGGTGGCGGCTTCCTGCCGCTAGGGCACGTGGGATTTGTAGTTCCTCCCAAGCTGCTGCGGCCGCACTGGTGACAAGGATTGCGGCGGCAGGATGGCTCCTACGATAGCGCCCAGGGGTGCTGCTGACAAGATCAGGAAAGCGAGGTAAGGCAGGATCCCAGTGGCTTACGCTCCCCAAGAACCAAGCAAACGTCCTAAATGCATCCTCTGAGTCAGAGGACGATATTAGCACGGGGAGGGAATGGTTAGCTTCTCCACCACGAGGCGGGGGAGGGGGGCAGGGCGGGATGGGGCGGGGGGGAGGGCGGGATGGGGTTGGAAGTTGGGGTTTGTAGACATTTGTATTCTTCTTATTTGTTTGTCTTCCGGGGTGGTTTATCTTTTGCTGGAAAATGCTTTAGCACCTAGGGCGATTGATGAGCAGCACTATCCAGCCCTTTCCCAATGATAAGAATTTCATTAGATTTACTAGTTTTCTTTTTGGAATGTTGTAGGCTTGTAGCCCAGATTATTTGGTATTGTGTTCAATATACTGAAATGCCAATGAAAAGAAATTTGACAAAAATGTACCATCTTTCGATAGGTTGGCCTTTGCATTAAAATCTGCTATGCTTTAGTGAAGAAGAATCCTCCAGTGGGGTTGCGTGCTCACTCCACTAGGGCTATGGCAGCAGCCACTCCATTGGCATGTGGAGTCCCACTCCTCGATATCTGACAGGCGGCAACGTGGGCATCTCTGCACACATTTACCAGACCCTATTGCCTGGACAGTCGAGTCCGGAGGGATGACTATTTTGCCCGTTCGGTCCTCCAGGACTATCTTGTGTGAACTTGGTTCGCAGACCCTCCTCCAAGGATGGTATTGCTGGGGTATCTATTCTAAGGTAAGCAATCTACAACTAACCGTCTCTATCAGATGAAAAAAACTACTTACCTCCGGTAATGATGTTTCTGGTGGCAGCAAATCAGGGGTGTGGAATTTTCCAAATAATCTACTTGTCCAAGGGACAAAATGCCACTGAGATCTACATGTCCTGTAAAATCCACTTGTCCCACCTACTCCCGTCCCACATCAAACATAAGGGCTCCGGCGGACAGAGAAACATTAATATATTTTTGTTTTATTAAAATCAGTAAACCATTAAATACTGTGCAATAAAAATGCTTAAGAAAAACTTGACAAGCGATATTATCCCTTTTATCCAAACATATAGAAATTGTAGAAATTAAACAATGAATGATCGTGCATGGCAGGAAGCTCTAAGACTCATATTAGCAATACTTCAACAGTTATGATAGATGTGGCCTTTTATGTCCGCACAAAACTCCTCTACAATTGCCAACCTCTTGTCTGTGGTGAAAAGTACCTTAAAATGTTGTACAATTGCCTCAGTATCAGAGAGCCCATATGTATAGAGTTCCTCTCTACCTTCTGGCCACAGTGTATAATCAAATGCCTGAAAACCTTGAACCGGCATGCAATTAAAATTTTCAAACCTCTTATCAATATACTTAAGGAAATAAGGGGCAAAAAGAAAGGAAAGAAAAAAATATATAAGGAATGAAGGAGGTAATTAAGAAAGGAAAGACAAAAGGGAAGAAAAACAGGAAAGGCAGAAAAGAAAGAAGGAAAAATGAAGGAGGCAGAACGGAAAGAAAGAAAATGAAAGGAAAGAGTGTATAGGAACCAGATTACACCCCATAAGTATTTTTTTTAAACTGCTGCAAATTAAACCCCATAAAATGTGTTTTTCTCCCTGAGCAAAGTTTATCAAAGAACCATTGAAGAGAGTCCACAGGAATGCCATGAAATAGCAGTAGCCGACTTAAAATGGAACTGATACAACTGAAATATGCCATGGACTCACTTCAAATGTGTCCTACGATCAGCTGGTATACTGAACGCAGCATGCATTTGAAAGTGCTTCCATTCTTATGAATAGGGCTCCCGGTTTTATGGTATTTATTTTTTTGACATTTCTGTCTGTATTTATCCATATTTATTATGAGTTTTGTGAAAAAAACAAAGCTGAAACTGGTATATTTCCACATTTATTTAACCAATAAATATGCATTCATGCTTGAATGCCTGCCAGGCTTCAGTGATATGAACACATGCAGAAGATAAATCAATGCACTTATGTGAAAATATGCACATTTCAGTATCAGCCTTGTGCATATCTACTGCTATTTAAGCCTCTTTACTAAAGTTCCTTTTTTAAACCCCCTGACCTATCAATCCACACAGTTATTGGCCTGGCAATCATGAAAAAGTGAATTTAGAATCACGCAAAAAGCACCCAATTTCCGTTTTCATCCACATTTAAAAATAAATACAGATAAGAAAATAAATGGTTTTATGTCTGTATTTATCTGTAAAAAGCAGTAAAAACGAAAAACAGGGAGCCTTAATTATGAAGAAAAAGTTAGTTTTGGTGAAATAAAATATTTGCCTAAGATCACACAATTTAAGCATGGAAGCTATGTTTTTTATTTATCAAGCCAGGTTCTCTTTCACAAAGAGTATCTAAATAGTTCCTGACCGTCAAGAATTCTGCAACATCACAAATAGCAGATAACTACTGTAAACAAACTGCACTCAAGAAGGATGTTGCACAATGTCACAACTAATGCACAACTAATTGCAACCAGTACGTACTTAACTCACTGCTTTAAAAAAATCATGATCACTAATAATGAACATCGGTCGCCAACAAGCCACTACCTATCCAGAATACTGGACTATCCCAGAGCATGCAGACATATCACAAATAACGGACAGTCATCACAAACATATATCCACTTGCTTCAAGTAAGACTGTAGAGATACAAATAACCAAAAGAATCCTGGACTTTGATTAAATAATGTAACATGAACGTGCATTTGCAGAGCTATTTGAGGACGAACTGAAGTGCATTGCAGAGCTATTCATAGAGGCCCAGCCCCCCTGTTTCACACAAGCACAGTCAGTCAGACTGATCTAGTTGTGTTCATTGTCAGAGCTCTGCATATCTATTTGTATAAACTAGCACATACCAAATGAACACACCACCAGAATTGAACTCCTGCCAAGTGAAATCAGCATTTTCTCTTCTTCTTTAATGGATGTACCCTTCATATCTTCCTCACCACCTCCCGATTTCACTTGTTTCTAACATTCTAGCCCAAGTTATTTTAAGACATGACTACGCTTGCATATGACCTTGAGACTCACTGAGAGTGCATTTCTAATAAACGAATTACTTTTTTTGCAGTTTAATAGCGCAAACGCTTTAGATGAGCACCAGTTACATTACTACAAGGACACGTTCATTTATTTCTAAAGTGTAGCACTATTGGCAGCTGCACGAGAAATATCAAATGATATGTGAACTTATGCAGAGCCTGCAGAGGGGACATTATTGTGTCAGACGCCAATAAAATATTAAGGCGATCATTGTAGTCTTCAGAGAGAAAAACAAAGTTTCTGCTAGAGGTACATCAGGTGCCTCCCTGTGACTCGCCTTAGGCATTCTCTGCTACACTTGTAGCACGGCGCGGCTGATGTGTGGCTCACTGTGACAGTTGCTCCCCTTATACACACAGTTAGGCAGTGCCCTTCCATACCACATAAGCACACGCCTGCAGTTCACTTTATGCCAATGTAGATCACGCTCAATCTCACTGCATGCGCTTTCCTTTCCTCGTGCCTCCACCTTCACTTTCTCCTTCTGAAGTTTTTAATCTGCTGCTGTATGTGAGCCTCTTCCTTCTCCCCAGTGCAGCACTGCCTCACTTTATCACGCCGGAACATTAAGCTGATTAATTGCCCAGGCAAAACACAAGCACCCTAGATTCCTCCTTTGTGATGTAATTCGAGAGCCTTTCGTGACCTTTTGCGATGGCGGGAGCGTTCTTCAGCAGAAATACTGACTTCTAAAGTGACTCCTAATCCCGGTCACAAAGAGCATCAGAACAGTGAGGCGGCTACTTTCGCTTTCCAAAATGAAATGTATTTTTAACCCCGCTTTCAGATGAGTCCGAAGTCCTGGCACTGATGTGGTGCAACTTGATATGTGCAGTGCTCATGCTACCGGCAATTAACTTTCAAGGGAACAGTTAAGCGTCCTTTTACAATTATGAGAGATAAACTGCAGCGACGACGCTGAGGCGCCGCTGCAGCTTAAAACAAATGCCCACAACGGGCTAAATTATTCCCGAAAAATAGGCACTGGCCAATTGAGAATCTTCTCACACTAATGGGAAAGATATCGCTCATTTGTGAGAGAAATTGCCCAATCAGTGTCAGACGTCTGGTATGAAAGGGAGTTTTAATCCACTCTGCATACCAATAGAAACGTGCGCAGTCGGCAAGAGCAGCGATGAGAGCCTGCGCTTTCTGCAGCCACAATGACGCTGCATTAGTGACGGTCCTCAGCAGGCAGACATTAAAGTTCTATTCCAATATCTCAGTGCAAGCTGTATGCAAGCAGGGAAAAATAACACTCTAGCACTCTAGCAGTGCTTTAATTTTACCTCAAATGTAAGTGCCTTGCTCGCGGCGGTCCCGAAGTTCAACTGCTTGCTGAGATTGGGTGACGTTTCACTCCCCAGCCAATCACTGGCTAGAGCCCAGTGAAGTCATGGGCTGCTGGCCAATCAGAGGCTCCAAAGGCGCTCGGCAAGCTTTTATGATTGGCTGTGAGCCCTAGAGTAGCCACAGCCTTTTTTTATTTACGTGATTTAATGTCTAATTGTCAGTCGGACAAAATAGACATTAAATCTTCTTGCCCATCAATAAAAACAACATGGTTCGGCCGTCGGGCAATAGGATTCCCCCATCCCTGAGCAAATGGCTGCAGTAGCTCACAAAGGCGGCAAGCGTTTGAAGCTTCCGCTTCGTGGACCCTGACCATCCTGGGGGAGGAGGCTTGGCCCCTCGTCCCAGAATGTGCTTTGTTTCAGGACCCCGAGAGTGGCCGGCTCTCGACCCAGGGGTCCAGAAACATGTTTGGTGGTGGCAGCTGGCGAGGAGCCTCTCAGCCAGGACACAAGAGTTAGGTTGTTTTTCAGGGAGCATCTCTAAGGTGTCCTCTGAGTGCATGTTTCATTAAATCCCACACTGGCATCAGTGTGGGTTTAATGTGCTGGGAAGTTTGGTACCAAACTTCCCAGTTTTCAGTAAAGGCGTTATGGTGCTGTGGAGTTCGTAATGACAAACTCCCAGCCCATATACTCTTTATGGCATTACTGCACTTACAATGCCTAAGAATGGACTTGGACACTGTAGGGGTACAGGGTTCATGCACCTGTACCCTCACCACTGGTATAGTGCACCCAGCTAGAGAAGTGGTTTACCTATGCCAGGGCAGGGATGTGTGCCATTTCGACTCTTCACTTTGCAATGGCCACATGTGTGTGTAAAGGTACAGGGAGTCAAAGGGTGGCACAATAAGTGCTGCTACCCTTAGAGGCCTTCCCTGATCACAGTGCCCTTTGTACCATTGGTACCTTTTACAGGGGACTTTCATGTGGCCAGAGAGTTGCCAATTCATTTTTGCAGCAGTACAGTTTAGGGAAAGAAGATAGACCCTGGGTACCTGTTTGGCAGGAACCCAGGGCACACTCAATGAAAGTACATCAACATTAGGCATTAAGTGGGAGCAACCATGCAAAAAGGGGTACTTTCCTACACCAAGCTGCTTAGATTTCACCCCCCCATATCACGATTGGCCAGTAGGGGCAAGAATTAATTGTGTCCTACCCGGCTGTCTTGCTATTACATCAGATCTGTAGGTGTTGCAGATTGGTATTGGTATGCCCTACCCTTCTCATTCTCTGCACCTCACATCCTGCCTGTTTTTCGTTCTGTCTCAAGTAGATCAATTGCTTTTGGCCAGTAGTGCAACGAAGAGGGTCCCAGAAGTGGAAAAAGGCGATTGATTTTACTCCTGCCATTTCTTGTCCCCCAAAAAATAATGGCTTGCTCAGGCCGTTATTTGTTCTTTGCCCTCTTAATGGCTTCCTGCAGAACGGCAAATTCAAGATGCTGATTTTGGCTTTTCGTCCTGGGGAGTGGGTGGTGTTTTTAGACTTGCAGGATACATACTTTCATATACCCGTCCTGCAGTCCCACAGACGGTACCTTTTGGTTTGTGATGCAGTTGGGGCATTTCCACTTTGCCACTTTCAGTTTACTGTCCTACCCTTTGACTACACCTCCGCCCTTTGGGTGTTTACAAAGATGATGGAGGGTGTTGTGGCACATCTTCACAGGTCAGGGCTACATGTGTTCCAGTACCCCGAAGAATGCTGCCAAAGGCAGAATTGTTGAAGTCCGTCATTGACTACCTCCAGATGACAGTAAGTCTTTTGTCATCCCTTTGTCTTTTATAGCCTCATGTAGATGCCTACTGACACCTGCGGGCCATGTGGTAGAACCCCTGCCTCCATTGGGATCAACCATGGGGTTGTGTTTAGGATAGTGTCCACGTTTTGAGTGAGAAAGCTTTGTACCTGTTATGCGGCAGGCCGTTTCCCTACCCTACCCAGAGCTTACAGTGGTGATGGGTTCATTGTCTCAGGTTTGGGACTGCCATCTGGGAGAAGTGGAGATCAAGGGCCTTTGGTCTCAAACTCCATGAAATTTGGTTGGCTCAGATGGTCTTCTTTCCACCTTTCAAGGGAAAGCTGGTTCAAGGCTTCACAGACAACACGACCTTCATGTGATATTGCCACAATCAGGGTGGTGTGGGGTCGTGGACCCTGATTCAGGAGGCGCTGTGCCATTGGAAATCACTGAACCTATAGGAATCTCCCTATTAGCCAATCATTGGGAGGAGCATTCAGTCTGCAGTTGGGGCTGATAACTTGTATACTTTCCCATCACTACGTCACCTGTCCCGCGTTCTGAAGAAGATCTCTAAAGACGGCGCATGGCTAGGAGGGTGTGGTACATCCTTTGTCAATTGCCACTCTGTACTGATTATTTAGCTGCACTTTGTATTGAAACGGCATTTGTTTTATTTTCATGTAATGTTTATCCCCAAGGACGGATTTGCATCAAATTTGACAGTCTCTTGGCATAATCAGCTAAGGTCCGGCATGCCAAATATCTTGTAGATCTGTGCAGGCGGTCGGGGAGTTAATGGAGGACGGTGAAAAAAAATGTGTTTTCCCGTTGTAGTTCCTACAGGAAATTTTATTCACACCTATTGTCTCAATGTGAAGTGAATTAATTTACACCAGACCTGGCATGAAAGGAGAAATTTACTCAGAAAGCATGCTTTTGTTGTGTTGGTGTATATCCGTTCATTTGTTTGAAATCTAAGCATCGGCAAAAAAGTTGCAGAGTGGACTTTACAGGGTTAACACTCTTTTATATTTGTGCTGTTTGGAATTTGCAAATCCTTTGCAAATCCAGAAATTCAACAAAAAAAAGTGTGATTGAATGAGGGAGGTTTTATTCAATTTTTTCCTTTTGGATCAGCAGTCTTCAAAGTTGGTATTCAACATGGCAAGATGTGTACCCCGAACCCAGGCATGCTTTCTACAGCTCATGCATCACCTGTCCTGTGTTTATGGTTAAGGATTCAAAAATGGAAATCCTGGCTTTGTAGTTTCAACATAGGATATGCAGGTCCAGAAAATGTGTTGGGGGAGGGGGGGGGGTTGCCACCTGAGGCAGATTTGGCGCATGAACTGGCCCTGCAGCAAACCCCTTCTGTGCATGGCTGTTGGCTGTAGTGTTTGGCTAACCCATGGCAGTGTGGGTGCATGCCTGACCTAAGGCTCTGTGATGTGGAAGATGCCCTTCCACATTGGTTTGAGTGCACGGCCAGGCTACAGGCCAGGCCCCGCGACTACCACCGTCTAGCACCCGGGGTTGGAAATTAAGTACATCAAAATAGCCATTCATTGAAAAAAATAGTTAACTGTTACGCTTCTAACTCAAGCATGAAAACCACTGAAATTCATCAGTTATGGTCGGGGTCGGACTGCCTGTAGGGCAGTCAAGCAATGCCCGATGGGCTGGTCTGACAGATCTGTGTATGGACCAATTTCTTTGCCAAGGAAGAGGAGAGCATTGGAGGGAGTGAAGTCCAGTGGGAAATCCTGTCTAGTGAATTTCCGTTGGGATGTGTGAGGAAACGGCTGCTGTACTGATAGTGTTTGCCCATGTGCTGGACAAGGTCGGCAACTGCCGTATGCCAGGAGACGGGCTCCGTAAAGTGAGCCATTGTCAACGCTGTGCTGATCAGGCCGGTGCACTGTTCCGCTGTGGATTGGCGACCCCATAAGCCAGGAGGGGCTGCAGTGCGGACACCTGCTGTGTCTAGAGGGTCGGTCCCTGTGTACAGTAGAGATGCGGTGACCTGTATGCCAGAGGGGGTCTCTAGGCCTAGCCAGAAGTGTGTACTGTCCCAGAATATCGGAGGAGGATTGAGGCCGCAGTGGGAACCCCCCACACATCTACTCCTGGAAGAGGGATCCTCACCTGGAACTTCTCATCACCTTGCCCCTGTCATGGGAGAGATCAAAAATACTTAACCTGCAATGAGGAACCCCCAGTCGCCGCAGGAGCATGAACGCGTGTGAGTGGAGTCTTGAGAGTCTGACTACAAGTTAGAATACCCTGGATGTTGCCAACAGTGAATGGAGAATAACCAGTATCACTAGCGCGAGAAGGAGGTGGGACCGGGAACCGCCAAGGAAACATTAGAGCCCTGACCATAGGGTGATTGCATAGTTGTTCGTGAATGTCATATTTTACCTTTGTGGTGTTAGCAGTAGAAGTAAAATAATTCTCTTTTTTCATAAAAGTGAGTATTTTACTGGACAGTGATTTATTGTGGCTGCTGCATGCATTTTGAGTTGTAAGCATGTGTTCACCCCCCTGTAATCACATCTCCCCCTGAGGGGAGCATTGGACTGCTCGGACCACACTATTTCTGAGAGTCAAGTGCTGAAGGGATACTTGGCCCAGTTGCTCAGAATCCATAATAGTTCGGCCCCGGGACATCAGGAGTAAAATGCCTCGAACCCATCGCTTGGGCCCAGTAAGTCGTGCTGCCCCGTAGCCCTCTGAGTTTCTGACACTTTTCTCACTGCAGGGACTCCCCCATGCATGTTCATTGTCAACTGTGCCACTCTAAGCAGTGTTTACTGAAGGAGCCGATTAAAATTCAGGCGACTCAACAGATTTGAGACTTCCTCGGGACACAAAGATAGCTCCACTTCCATAGCTTCTAACTGGGAAGCACATAAGGCAATTATTAAGGGTGAGGCGGTAGTCCAGGATGCACATATGAACAGAGTAAGAATACTGGAAATCAATAAGACCCAGGATAAGCTCAGGTAGAAGGAGATGGCCAATAAGGAACACACAACAGTAGGGCAAATTCGGAAAATGTGAGGTGACTCTTTTTGCAGACCAGTTAGAAGGCATGTATAATGTGAGACCTAGTCAAAAATCTATAGTAAAATTACCAGGCCAACAATTATTGACAGCCCGCCTCAAGGTGCAACACAGTAAGTCACGCTCACTCGAGATTACAGGTGAGGAAGATTAGCTGATGAGGCATGAGAATGAAAGGTCAAGGTATTTTGGCACTTTTATCAAGAACTTTACACAGCAGGGGATTAGCCCACTGAAAGGAGTAAGAGTAAACCTAAATCCAAAATCCATGCTTCCGGCTGAGCTTAACCGAGCTCCAGAAATGGGATTTGGTTTCCCTGATCATGGTAGCTGAGCTGTTAGCCATAGGTGAACTAAAGGCTGGAAAATCTCCAGGCCTGGATAGGTATTCTGCAGAATTTTACCAACTTTTGGGTGCCTCCTCGTACTAATCTTTTTAATATCTTTGCAAAGGTCACTTCAACTAAGGCAGAGGCGGATGTCCCCATGATCTTGAAGCATGGTAAGGATCATAGACTCTGTTAAATCTCTTAAGACTATTGCTCTTTTAAATGTCGGAGTTCAACTTTTTACAAAACATAATATAATGTAGGTCGAGTTCTGTGTCAAGCGGACTCCTGCAAAATTGCCTAGTGAGCACGTACTGCCCCACCTTATACTAAACCCTCCAGAACAAATAGTAAATCCATTAACAACAAAGTCAACATTCAACATCTAGTCCTCCAAATGAGGCTTTCTTGCTCCCTCCTTCACTGTAGATAAGTGCCTCATTAGGCCAATTGAGAAATGCCCAGTGTAGCATTCTCCTGATACCGTGTTGAAGACTTAAGCAAAAGAAAAGGCCCAAGGAAAAATGACCTAGATGTAGGGAATGTTTTGGTGTGGCCTAAGTTGATCGGTGGTTCTCAAAATGGTCATAGATCCACAGGTCTTGCTGATGTCAGTATTCACTTTCTTCAGCCATGGTTAAAACAAAAATCACGACTCCCTTGGAGGATGAGAATCTGTTCTCATTGGACTACACTGTTTGTATCCCCCGTTACTGCTTTCCTGAGGAGGTACCTCTACAAATGTGTCTCTTGGCTTTAGATTCTCTAGGACACCTTGCTAAACATGTATGTGGTGCTGCTCACCTCCACTCTTTGGCACTTCTTAAATTCTGATTCTATGGCTACCTCTTCTCGTCTGAAAGCTCCATCACTGGTCGGACTGTGATGTATTTGTCCATCAAATGGAACTACAGTTGCTCGGGGATGGTCCGTTCCATCACCATTGGCTGGTACACATGACTCTTTGCCAACGTAGTTGCTGCCAAATCCTGATATAGCTCCACTTAACTGCCCTTGGAAAGTATACATTCTTCCGACCTGCCCTTCCTTCAGCAGTTGCTCTCTTGTTGATTATGAAGAAAGCTTCACAACTATATATGTCAGGTGATCAGTAACCCTGGTAGATTATTGGCACACACAATAAGCTAGTTCGTTGGATACTGCGGATAAATTGTCTTTGCCAGTATCTTTCTAAGAGTAACTTCAACACATCTATCTATATCACCTTCTAATGCTTCTTTTCTCAGATATTTGATTGTGATATTGTCCCTCCTGGACATCTGTTGCATTTCCTTGCATTCATCCATGAGGGATTGTACTTAAGACTCCGTTGTAGAAGTAATGATGACATCACTAGTGTTAGACATTAACTTAAGCATCTAACATTGCCACTGTCGAGCCTAGGCCGTGCATATCTTCCTTGAGGTTGGTCATTTAATTTCTAGGGTGTGTGCGCTGCCTTGAGCGAACTTTCAACCGCGTATGTTCCAAGTCCTCTTTCAAATCAGCCAGGCAGGTGACCAGGTTATCCTTTTTAATGTAGGGTCCCTGCTTTATAGCCATGTGGCCGCCAACCATTCCTGTTTGGGTCTGCTATATGGTCGAAGTTGTATATCTTAGCGTAGCACATAAGAGTAATGCTGCATCAGTTTCATTGTTTTTGATGCATAATATATTGGTAGAGATATGTTAACTAGATACGCCCCTGAAACACTTTTGGGACACTGTCAAGGCAATAATTGACTGTTATAGCCAACTCAGAACTGAAGATGTGACATCCCTGCAAAGACATACTATATCCAACAATACTAGGAGTGCCAGGATCCCCGGAGCCTTGCAAATCCATGAGTTATAGTCCACCTAGCTTTGGTTAAAGACGGGAAGGCATCTTACCTCAGTGTCAGTAATGGATCAAGCCTGCTGTCCCACACTGCAAAAAGCTTGTTGCCTTACTTTCCATATGAAGAGAAGCATATACAGCTTAAGATTTAAGCCAGTGTAAACGGTGCCATTGCACAGCAGAAGTTCCTTGGTTGTGTGTTGTATATATCTCCACGTTCCTTAGTGCAATCTTGCTGCTCCAAAGATCAGATAACGGCAGGCTTCCAGAGCAGCATCCACTCTGACCCCGGGACTCACAGCAGTGCCATCAGTCTCCATCAGTGGAATAGCACCACAGCCCTTCACCTCATGGGCCATGAGCACTGCAAGGCCGCTTGGGTACCTCCTCCTCCTCTCCATCTATTATGTGAAGATTCTCAGCATTCCTGCTAAACAGGGGGCACATCCAACTTGTTTCCCTGGTATGGATCATCTAGGTAGCTCCTTGCCCAGACACCAGACCTGCCCCAGCCTACACCCAGTAGGTGACGGTTGCTATTTCAGGACTCAGCATAGTCAGCCGGAGCTCCAACCATGGTCAAGGACAGTTTGTCAGCTCCTTCCCAAAGATTATTTAGGCCTCCTAGTTCTCGCAGCCTGATCACATCAGTATTTCCATCTTATGCAGGGGGGATTTAGGGGATGCACATTATTGCTGTAATGATTTAAATTAATTCAACTGTTAAAAAAAATCTTAAATCCGTCTTGTGTGTGTGCTTTAATGGTTTGTTGACGCTTATTGCAGGTCAGTTACAGCATAGCTGACTCAGAGCTCATATAGAGAGCACTCACTCGGCCATATCTTGGACACTCCTTCAACCTGGTCTTAAGGCACACAAAGGAACATCATTTGGAAACTGACAAATCTCTTCCCTCTTTTATTACACAGATTCTGGACTCTTTCTGAACTCTCACAATGCTAAGGTTCTTGTTAATTTCACTGGAAGGTAATATCCCACATCCTTTGGACCTTTCCTAATTAGGAAGTCTGTTCATTTACATCATTGGTGTGCAAAGCAGTGAAGATGCTTGATTAGTCTTTACCAACTGCAAAGCCTCAGTTCAACATCCTGATGGACATGGAAACCCTTCTGCTATTCAACGAGGCATTACTGGAACAGGTACTGCCTGGGAGAAACATTTTTGGGGTTCAGCAGTTCAAAGAGATCGCTGAATGGCAATGGCCTGCACCATTGGTTCCCAAGCTCTTATCAGGATATCCTTCTCTGGAGAGCTGGGTGGTTCAGTTGTCATCTGTAGAGTCAAAAACAAATGCTGTTTTCACTGCCTCTTCATATAAAGAGTTTGAATGACCAGATTTCATAGGTAAAAAGGCTTTTGCTTCGAGCATCTTTGCCCTACACACCACCAACGCCTCCTTAAACAGTATGTCCATGTCTTGTGGGAACTGGCAAAGATAGCTGTGATAGCCTTCGAGATCATACGAAGAAGCCTCTTTAAGATCATCACACAGAGGAATACATTCCAAACGTGGTGCTTTTTGTGGCGGCACAGTGCAAGCGATATGGTGATAAATTGAAGAAAGTGCATATGTAAGAATTGCAATGGTCACAAATGAAGCTATAAAATTATACCCAGAGACATCAGCTTGTGTACAAGGATAATCTGTCCATGATTTAGTTGTGGCCAGGAAAAGGAAAGTTGACGTTTTGGCCCTTAGAATAATTTGACACAGGTCTTCATCAAGAAAATAGAAACAGATAGCAATCTATAAAATCAATGAATTTTCCCCAAGCTTTATGTACAATTTTAATTCTTTATTTCGGTCTATTTCAGACCATGAAAAGCACATAAACTCATCTCACACTTAACCTTTTACAAATAAAACACAAGCCATAACTGTAAAAAACATTTCCTTCAATTGAGACAATCATCAAAGTTATAAACTAACAGAGACATAACAAAAGCTAAGAGAGGTCCACTCTCGTACCTGTGGCTTATAATCAATGCACTCCTAATGTAATTCAGCACTGCATAGCAAATTTCAGAAGAACGGAGCTGCTGTAAATAAATACATTTGAAAAAACAACAACCCAGAGCAGGTAAGTGATGTCTAATATTCACTGCCCATAGAATGGGGAGCACACATTTTGTATGCAAAGTTTTATAGATAATGCAAAATAACATGAAGT
Source organism: Triturus cristatus (assembly GCF_964204655.1). Taxonomy (NCBI): domain Eukaryota; kingdom Metazoa; phylum Chordata; class Amphibia; order Caudata; family Salamandridae; genus Triturus; species Triturus cristatus. Next base: position 499,660,775 of record NC_140588.1, read on the forward strand.
GCATAGTGCTTTCCGCAGGAAAATTATCACAGGGGCATTTAGGGAGGGACCTGAACCAAGGACCCTGTGGGGAGAAGGCGCATACAAAGTGTATGAAACTCAATCTAGACCTGGTCAGATAAAACCTGTGCTGAGAGTTACAAATTAAAACAAGATATGACTTCTACCCCATAGTTGTAATCAGTTTAGAGTGAGCAGTTATCTTTTGCAGATTTTGTGCATTCTTTCCAAGAACTGTAAATGATAATCAATAAAAAGTGTTTTCACGCGTTCTTTGGACATCGATGAAGTGTTAGTATAAAAGTCAATGAGACCTAGTGGTTCAAAATATGCTTGCTATATTTCAACCACGGGTTCTCCCCTACCCTGTCCAGTGCTAAGCAGTTGTTCACAACCTGTCTAGTGAAAGTTGCTTCCAGGGTGCTGCAAAATCTTAAGCCATTAGAGTAACTGGGCAAGCTGGATGGCATCAGCTAGGTAGTTATAACCCAATTCTGCATGGCCTATATAGGTGGATACAGAGTTTGACGCTAAAATAATACGGCTCACAAATCTATTTTCAATGATCTGGAGTTTCTCGATATTTGCATAACTCCAAACACCAGTGCCATAAAGATTCACAGGGATGCATTTACTTTTATATATTAAGCACAACTCCCTTGGTGATTTAGATCCGAGCCAGGTAGAGAAGTGAAAAACTGCTTTAGTCACTCCCTGTAATTGTTGCGATATAATAATAGTTAAATGTGCTCAGCTCATAACGCTATCAAAATGTATCCCCAGATAATTAAAAGAAGGAACTCTGTCAATGTTAACCTCTCCAATCACATGGCTCCTGGATTCTGTATATTTAGGTCCAATGAGCATCGTAAATGACTATTATTCCTTAGGTCTAAATCAGATCTAAATGTAGTAAAAGACTCCAGGAGTAGTTGTAGACCATTAGCTGTTTGTGCAGGGCGTACCGCATCATTCATGTATAAAAGACAAGGAAAAGGTCAATGACCGGTCTGCGGCATATCTTTCCCTCTCTTAATTAAATATTGATCCAAACCAATATTATAAAGTAGGAATAAGAAAGGCGCCAAAATACAGCCCTGACGTATCCCTCTATTGGACTTAATAGAGCACTAGACGCCCCATATATTGGTATTACAATGCAAGCTCCTAAGCAGAGCGACGAGAGCTGGCTCAACTCACATGGATTCCACCATGATTCAAAGTTTGGAACGATTAACATTGTCAAAAGCACAGGAGAGGTCCATAAATGCTAAATTCAGGGCACCTCTCCAGAACTTGACATATTTACCAAATATGAGCAGTAGTTTGAGCCATTGCTCAACCGTACCTATCCCAGGCTGGTAGCCATATTGGATATTGATAGATTCTGCCCAAGTCTCTAAACGGGATAGGAGTACCCTCCCCAGAATCTTGGAAGTTGAGTCTAATAAAGAAATGGGTCTATACCAACTTGGTTCAGTTCTCTCCTCTTTCTTGTAGATGAGAACGATGATCGCCTCCTTCCAGGATGGTACTATAGGGCCAGTGATTAAAACCTGAAGAACATTTGTAATCAAAGGAGCCCATAAGTAAACATTTCACTTCAAGAGCACCATTGGCACATGGCTGGTCCCGGGGCTTTGCCCACCGGGCTATATTTGATGGCGGTGGCCACTTCTTTATTATCTATTGAAAGGCTAAGTGAAACAGCTGCTGTTGTATCTATGCAATCTCCTGGTTCTCCTCTTGGCGAAGGTTGAAGACATTTCCTGAATCAAAGATTTTGGAGACATGCGCTACCCAGTAATCGGCAGAAATAAGGCATTCTATCTTGGGTGTTTTATGATCAGTAAAGAAGGGGAGATTTGCCACTTCCCAAAACCGAGTTTGGTCATTCATCCCCTCACAGCTGCTTCCTAGTCATCCCACGCCTCTTTTTGTATTTCTTCCTTCCTAAGGTGAGCGCCTCTTTACAGGACTTTTGACAAGTTCCTTACCTCTGGGGCTAACCTTCAGCGATTAGAGGGTGCTTCTTAGATTCCCTCACTAATAAAAACGTGGACACCCTTTGACAAAGAGTAGTAAATCCATTGACGATCAAGGATGAATCAGCTTCTGAAGATAAGCATAGCTGAAAGGCCCTCTCTTCAGTCTGAAATAACTCTTGAACAAAAACTTTTGGATTTTTTTTGTTCCATTTTAGTCTTATACCTGTTTTAGCCGCGTAATCTATCTATCTAGGTTACTTTGCATTGTTACTTCTTAATGATTCTAGATTCAATACCAGGAATAATGGGTTGTGGTCACTCACACAGTTGTGATTAATGGAAAAGACAAGAATACGTGATGAAAGCTCATCAGAAATTACAATAAAATGGTGCTACATTTGACTTTTCCATAAAAAGTTGGAATTAACAAGTTGTGCTTTAGAACTAAGTTCATAACAAATAACAGCTGATTTTTAATAGAAATCCTGTGAAGAGCTTCCCCATAGGGGCTATGGCTTAAGTGAGTAATATCTGTTTATCTACTGGTTGCAATATAACGGTTATGGCATGTCTCAAAGAGCATCCTTGTTCCTGATTTTGTGTGCAAATGTTTGGTAATATGAAAAGGAATCATGTGAAATGAAATTCACAAGGCTTTTCTCCTCCAGTACTTTTCTGCACACTTCTATAAAGAAGCTAGACAGCAGGACTGCTACATAGCTCCTCAACCCTTGACACTCAGTTGCATACCAATTATTAATCACAGCCTCTCATTTTTCAGGTTCAAGAGTCTGTCAGGGTGTTCCTCTAGTTCTCTCAACATGCTTCAAGGTGATTTCTTTGTCTTCTTTAAGCTTTCATAGTCCTTCTCGCCTTTCATGTGTTGCAAGGCAATATCTAGTTTGGATTCTCTCCTCTATCGCATGCTTACCGGGGTCTTATGAATGAGATTGAGCAGGTTCAACTTGTTTGTGATGCAGGTCTGGGATATCTAGTACCTGTTTTGCCTCTGTTAGTGACCACAGCTGATAGAGTTGGCTTCCCCATTAAAAGAGCAGATTGAAGAGGTGATCCCATATGAATCCGATGTCTCTAGTCCTCAAGAATTCTGTATTTGGGGGGATTTCCAGTTTTTTTGTAGGTGATCCTAGATCGATCTTGCTAAAGCAACAATTGTCAGTCAAATATTATAGCTCCTTTCACCCTGGCAGATTCCAATATTTCTTCAATGAGTTTGAATTTGAGAATGTTTTTTAAGATGGCAGTGCATCGTTGGCTTCTGCTTGGCCCTTTTCCAACTCTATGGGTTGTATCTAGATGCATGTCTTCTGTTCTGTTAGCCAAGAAAATGAACTGAAAGAGTTGCGGCTTGTAACGAGAAGCACACAGGATTCTATTGTTTCTTCTTGAGCTGTTCTCGTGGTTTTCCATGTGCCATTGTAAATTTGTGTTCTAGTCTTTATTAACAGGTTCTGCGCAAGTTTCTATTTCCTCCTCTTGTGCGTTTCCTTTGTCCTCTACTGTGACGTCTCGGTTTTCCAGCTCTTCAAAATCTTTAGACCTCATACAGATCTTATCTCATCTTTCAAGGCAGAATTGTCTACCCGTAGGCTAAAAATGTTATCTCGTACACCCAGGTTTCTTCTGTCAGCACAAAAGGAGGAGTGCTTGTTGCGTTAGACGGACCATGGTTTGTCTGAGCAGAGGCTTCACCCCTTGATGCCCTGGTTGATAAACATGTCTTTTGAGGGCAATATCTTTATTGTGTTTTACAGTGGTCATTTGGGATTATCTCATGCATAGTCTATATCCTTACTTTTGGGGGATTTCAAAAAGCTGAAAGGCTGTTGGTTAGGTGGTGTAGGTATGACTGGGCATTGCTATACAGGAGCTCTTTGTGGTATATTTAAGTCTGTCACATGTATCTTTATGCTCTTTATGGCAACATAGTGGTCTGATAATAGTTCATTGAGGGCTACAACACCTTTTCAATCTCTGTATGGTCTGTTTCCTGGGCAAGAAAAAGTAGGAGTTTTCTCTTTGCCAATGGGAGCCTGCTTCTCCAAGTTCCCGTCAGCTTATTTTGTGCCTTGATCTCTGCCGGTCCTGGCCTCTGTTCTTGAGAGAGCCCCCCCTTCTCTTGTTGGTTCATTCTTTTGTCTGGCTCATTCTCTCATGAAAACTTGATTGGTCTCACATATCCCAGAGTTCTCCTTTGGCATGCGGCACACCACTTCTGCCCTATGGACTACCCCACAGATTGCGCTTGTGTGCTGCCTTGGTCCCATAGGGCTCCCTTTCCACGCTAATTTTACCGGTCGATTATGTGAGGAGCTCACTTTCTCACCTCCGTGCTGTGCCTCTGATCCCTGGCTCAGGTTGTTCTCAACCTGCAGGCTGCTGCTAGGAAGCCGGTCCATGGCCTCTATGGATTGGTGCATGCCTCGTATTGAGTTCCAGTGCCATCGCCAGTACTCTGCTACAGTGGTCTTTTGTGTGTTCCAGCTTTGCTTTTAGATTTGCTTTCCTTGTTGGTCCACAACAATGGATGTTCACTCACTCCAAAGTTTATCACAGACTCCTGCTTGGCCCTCGCGTTTCTGCCTTCCAAAGTGCAGTTACCATTATGTATGTCTCACAATCAGGCGGCCTTGTATGTGGTTGCATCTGATGGCTGGCCATCGGTTCGCAGCCACATTGCGTCTTTGTGCAGGAGTGGACAGTGTGAAATTTGGGAGATAGCTGTAGTAGGTGGAGACTCAAGCAGAGGAGTGCAAGACACATTCTACTCCTCCACCTTATTGTCTCTGACCAGAGTCGGTGCAGCTGTTTAAATGTGTTTTGTTGTAGTTTTTCAGGCTATTGTGTGTATTTGCAGTGCAGGTTTCAGTAAGAGATAGATATATATCACATACATGTATAGTAAACATGAGCCATGGGATTACATTATGGAACAAATTTATCACAGAATAAAAGACAAAATGTCCGGAGCTGCATGACTGTGGCCAAAGGTTGCAGTTCTTGTTCACTACACAGGATCACCAAAAGTGGATGTCCTAGCAAGCACAAGTTCTGCCAATTCTGTCCCAGAAAGCCTATGCTAAGACCGCCATCCCTGTTTACTTGAGATGTTGAGGGAATGTGATATACTTAGTAGAGGGTCAGTTCTGGGTTACTTAAAATATCTTGGAATTGACCTGAAATTATTTAAGTTGAAGTGATAAGTTTATTATAAGGTTATATTAAGATCCCCAAATTTGTCAGTTTAGATAGATACTTCAGTACTAACCAATCTTTTGACCTCACACATCATATCAGGGGTGAGATCTCTACAACTTTAATGAAATTACTGCAGAGACCATTAAATTAAGCTGTTGTGACAAAATAATGCATTCTAAAATTTGCCATTAGAATACTAATGAATGCACCCAAACGTTGTGTCATATCACTTAAATTCTCATAAGACACATAAACCTTTCTTTAATCACCAGGTTAATACATTGCCTGGTTGAACATATTCCAGAAATAAAATGGAAGAGTCGACAGAGAAACACATGACTTGAAATTTAAAAGAACGTAATATCATATACCTGTCACTTTGTTTTAAACTGTGTTTTAATTTCCGACTTAATCCCTAAAACTCCAAGTATCTTCATTCATTATGTTTCGGCTGTTTTAAAAAACTGTAATAAATGCACTAAAGCGTAGTTTTTGATAACTAAATTCTTTTTTTTTTTTTTTTTTTTTGCAGGGAAGGATATGAGCTTTTCTTTGATAAACTGAACGAACACAATATCCCTGTGTTTATATTTTCTGCTGGTATTGGAGATATATTGGAGGAAGTAATTCGTCAGTCTGGCGTCTACCATCCTAATGTCAAAGTTGTCTCGAACTTCATGGATTTTGATGATAATGTAAGTATAGACTAATACGTTTGAGCGAACAGTTAAAGCAAATAGGGTGATATATATCATATATCCTCTACAGTTTGAAGTTTCTGCAAACTTGGCCAGCCTGAAGATACTGGTGCTCAGCCACTTTCTACATGGTGGTAGTTATAATTGGCGACCAGCTCTGCCAACTCTTTAAAATTTCCTAATATTCCTCTTGTGACATAAGTCCAGTGTAAACCCAGGTGATGCTATTGCAATAGTCAAATAAATGTTGATATTTTCCTTCAAGAAAGAATCAATGTGGTTGCAGTAGTTTGACTAGAATACTGTAGCAACAATCAAAATAGTTTTATTGCATTGCGGGATAGGTATCTTTGATAAGAGAGTATTATATGGTGGTTGCCCCACCCACTGAAGGATATACATTCTGCTACTAGTAAGTGATTTGACACACATTTGGTTTTCTGAACTAGAATTTATAGGATATACTGACGGACACTTTTTCTGAAGACCAAATGTCATTATCTGAAGATGCATCAAAATGTACTTGTATTTATGAAGTTGTTTGTGGAAGACCCTGTGTGAATAGTGTACTCTCCATCTTTGATAGGATTTGTGATTCCTGCATGTTTATGGGCAGGTATCGATTATATTGTCATATAATAATTTCAGAATACACTGATAATTACTTTGTTCGAGGCATGTGAGCTGTAGATCACATGCTTTGCAAACTCCTGCCATCTAGTGTTGGTTCCGGATGTTTGCAAGTTATTTTTCTTTGAAGAAGTCTTTCCAGTCACGAGGTAAGGTGACTCCTCCTTTCGGTGATAGTGTGATCGACTCCATTGTTAGATTGTTTTTTTCTGCCATCGGGTTCGGATATGAATTGCTGCGCTCCGGTTCGAAACAGGTCTTCGTGTTCTCCTCGGTGCGCAATCCACTATACCTATGTCGGTATTGTTTCATACCCGTATCCCTCTTCTCCGCATATCGTATCGGTCGAAAAACAATTCAATTTAGTTTGAAAACTCGTGGAAAGCCGTCTGGCCTATCCATGTTGGTCCACCTTGCAGTCAATGGAACGGACTCCATTCAAATTCTGCCCTCGGTGCCAAGCAAAATACCTGCGCATCGACTCGCACAAAGTGTTCAACTTGTGCTAATCTCTAGAGCACAACGAACAAGACTGCAGATCCTTCCACTTCAAAAAAACTCCACGATTGTCGAGCTCAACGTCTTGAAATGCAAAGACAGAACATCGAATGCACGCCGGACATCTTCGGTGAAGGATCCGAGCAAGAAGAATTTGATGCACAAGGGGCGGAAGAGGAACAGGAAGAGCAGCCCTTATCGATTCCTGAATCGGACTCTGAGATGGAAGAGGACTTACCACAGGGTCAAGGTGCTGTGATTACCGAACACCCCTTGCCCAAAATCCAACTCAAACGAAGCAAAAGGCTTCGGTTCCACCTTCGCCTCTGGGACAAGGTCGGCACCAAGATGATGTTTCTAATGCCCACTTCCTGGCTCGACACTGAAACCCATTGTCCAGCCTTCCGGCACGGGATCGAGTCAGCCAAAGTCCGGCACCAAGCCAAACCCTTTGAGCTCAAAGCCGAAGACTGCTTCAGATTTCAAATCCTTGATGCTGAAAATGGCTTCGGAGCTCAAACCTTCCACTCCGAAAGGTCTTTCCATCCTGGCACCTCAGCGCAGAAACCGAAAAATAATCCTTCTAAGCTGCAGAATCCGATTCTCGACTTACCACCCCCCAAATCAGGGGGAAAAGAAAATTTACCTCAACCCTGAAACAGGACATCTTCTTTCCAAACTGCCTCTTAAACGTAAACCTAAGTTAGAGGACACACAATATAAGATTCTGTTAAAGAGGAAAAATGTTGGTACTAACCCTTCTCTTCCTCCACCATGTTCCCCTACACCTTCACCACCTTCTCCATTATTGGAACATTTACTTAACATACCACACAAGTGTCCACTCTCACAGCATGATGATAATGATGATGGAGATGATGAGGGAATGTAATTACCTGTAGATCCTTGGAAAGACTACACTATTGATCCACCTACAGATAATGACCCAGAACTTTACCCTGCAAAGCCTTCCCCTCCTGACGACAATGAAGGATATTTAGAGTTACGTGCTAGAGCTGCACAATATCTCGGGGTACAACTACCGAAACAATCACTAGAAGGAGATTTCTTGTTCATAGTGCACACAGATCTAGTCAGTTTTTTATGAATGCATTAATATTTTTTTATTTTATTAAATTATTTATGATTTATATATTTTTAAGTAATGTATTGGATAGTTAACATTTCCACATTCTTTCTGTATAATCATGTTTATATGTTGTGATATGTGTTAGCATAATAGAGACTTATACGCATGTAGTCAAATACTTATGTTATGAATGTAGTGACCTATATACATGTTAAGCACAAATATAAGGAGTATATAATTTCATCTATAAGTAATATGTACATTTGTACATTTCTTAAACATAAATATTTTTTAAGTATATGTATTTTCATTGCATTTGCACAAAGAAATTTCACATGTCCGACTACTTACATATAAACAAAATATACATCTTTACAAACATATGTATGCACCATTGGTGTCTTGTGTATAATATTGCTGTACTTTTGTATTTTAAATATGGTGGTCATGTAGGGAAGAGCCAGCTCTTTAGTAATCTTCGGAAGATAAGATGGTTGTCTTTGGATGTCATGTTTGGGGGTAATTAATTCCATAGTTTGGCTGCTTGAATAGAGAGAGAAGTTCAACTCGTGTTTTTATTTCATAGTATGCTGTTATTTTTAGGCAACAGTTGATGGACAGAATGCAGAACAATGTCATACATTCACCCCAGTACAGTGATCTGGGCCTAAATCCACAGTTTTTTTCCTCACCATGCCATTCCAGTTTGAACCCAGCCATTTGCAAATCAGTCTTGACCCTGTGCCTCATGGGAACAGTCCAGCCCGAACTGCCAAGCCAGGACCTTTCTGGACTGGAAACAAGCATCCTAGGACCGGTTTTGGGGTTTCACCCCTCTTCAGCCAGGATAGCTTTATTCCAATGGCATGGAGAGCACGGGACCCACGTCTGGGCATACCCGTCCCACTCGGGGTGACAAATGCAAAAACAACAGTTGATGGACAGAATGCAGAACAATATCATACATTCACCCCAGTACAGAGATCTGGGCCTAAATCCACCGTTTATTTGCTCACCATGCCATTCCAGTCTGAACACAGCCATATGCAAATCAGTCTTGACCCTGTGCCTCATGGGATCAGTCCAGCCTGAACTGCCAAGCCAGGTCCTCCCTGGACTGGAAACAAGCATCCTAGGACCGGCTTCGGGGTTTCACCCCTCTTCAGCCAGGATAGCTTGATTCCAGTGGCATGGAGAGCACGGCACCCACGTTTGGGCATACCCGTCCCACTCGGGGTGACAAATGCAAAACCAACAGTTGATGGACAGAATGCAGAACAATGTCATACATTCACCCCAGTACAGAGATCTGGGCCTAAATCCACCGTTTTTTTGCTCACCATGCCATTCCAGTTTGAACCCAGCCATATCCAAATCAATCTTGACCCTGTGCCTCATGGGAACAGTCCAGCCCAAACTTCCAAGCCAGGTCCTCCCTGGACTGGAAACCAGCATCCTTGAGGCACAGGGTCAGACTGATTTGCATATGGCCATGTCTGAACTGGGGTGGCGGAGTGAGCTAAAGAATGATGATGGATTAAAACCAGATGAGTTGACTGGGGGTGAGTGCTTGCAATGTTCAACACTCCGTCCATCATCCCCTTTGGTTTTGCTTTGTTCGCCCTACGTTGGCAGGGTATGCCCAGACATGGGTCCCTTGCTCACTTTGCCACTGGATTCAAGCTAGCCTGGCTGATGCCGGCTGATTAGCCAGAAAGCGGTCCCAGGATGCTTGTTTCCGGTCCAGGGAAGACATGGCTTGGCAGTTCGGGGCTGGACTGTTCCCATGCGGCACAGGGTCAGACTGATTTGCATATGGCCATGTCGGGACTGGGTTGCCGGAGTGAGCTAAAGAATGATGATCGATTAAACCCAGATCAGTTGACTGGGGGTGAGTGCTTGCAATGTTCAACACTCCGTCCATTGTAGTGGAGACAGGGTTTTATGCGCACACATTGCTATGTTAGCATAAGCGCTGTAGTAGTTAAACGCCATCTTGCCACTTTGCTGCTTTGGACACGACACTACAGGTAGCTGTTGTTACAAGTAAAACTGCTTGCTTTGTCTTCACATGAGAACGGTCTGTTGTTCACATCCCTAGACGTGCACTGCGACCTTAGTCTGAACACTGTGTGCAGAAGCCGTCAAGGTCAAATAACAATGTATGCTGTTGAATTCAGGTTGATCTGCCCACGCTCTAGACACAACAAGCACACAGCTGCAAATATCTGAAACTCTGGTGCCTTTAATATTGCATTTGCATGCATGATTCAGACACTTGGAGAAAACATTTCCAGACAGAGACCAGAGCTGATCCTGTGATGTGATTCACCTAAGCTGATCTTTGAGGTATGGGGTTCCCCATTCAAACCTAGAGACATTCTATTAGTTTATAAAACTAGTTTACTAGCCAAGGGAGGGTGGTTCACAAAGTATTATAGGATTTGTTTTCCACTATCATTTTTAATATGATTTCTCCCTTCATTTTCTATGATATCGTAACAATGCTGATTGTTTTATTTGTAATCATTTGTCTGCTTATGCTAGCCAAAGTACTGCACCTTAGAGCACATAGTTAAAAATAAACATTTTAAACTTTTCCGTGTCTCTGATTACTCTTGTTGTGGACTGATATGAGAATAATAACGAAAAGGTGTTTCTGATTCCCACCATTCCTGAGAGTATTCTAAGTCGCTTGTTCTGGGTTGTCTAATCATTGGTAGCTTCGAAATGATATGCAGAACGAATGAGACTCTGATGCTAGTCGGATAGGGGTTCTGGGTAATGAGGCGAGTTCTTTGGTACACCACAATTCACTGAGGTCCTGGTTTCCTGTGCATAGTTCTGTGCATGAGCATAATCCCCGCAACGTGGCGCACCTAACGTTTTGGTCTTATGATTGAGACGCCTTAGTAGTGCTTATATTTGTCCACAATACCCTCACTCTTGTTTCCGGTTGACGGGAGTGACGGTTTATACCTATCTTAATAGTTAATGTATAGGTTCTCTCAAGCTTGACAATTTAAAAAGGTTTCATTTTCAATTCTACCCTTTTTGTGCTACGGTTTAATATAGATTGTTTTTCTTCTCTGTGACCTTATGGCTGAAGTCGCTATTGCAGCGCATAGTCGCGCACCTCTTTGGTGTCACTTGACGCTGTTCGGGGTGACTGACGATGGGATGTCTATTATCTTTGTAGTGAGTGCCGATGCGTTTCCCCATGAGCTGTTTTACTCTTGGGTTACTTTGCCAGAGGTGAATGCGGATGATAAGACGTTTGACACATACACTCCTACGGCAGTCCCAGCTAATTACATGCCGTATAGGACGCAGGAAATTCCCATTTCTGCTTGGCAGCATCGTATTTGGTTCAATGGCGCCCTCCCCCACACCGTTACACTGGTTCGTTTGGGTCCCTTGTCTATTCCAGGGGCCACTTGGCCGGGTTCACACCACATCCACGTTATTTGCAAGCCCCGGAAGATGACTTACGTCAATTCCATACCGCCTTGATTACGGTACATAGAGCTTTTGTGAAATATGTCTCTCGCAATGTCCAGGTGGGTGCACCTGGGGTTGCGACGCAACCTGCTGGCCCAACCGGGATTACTATTAGTCCCGTCATGGTTATTTCGGTAATGGGCAAGCGCCCCCATAATAAGGACGATATGCCTTATTGGCTTGCTGAGAATTTTGAACAGCTGGAAGCAGTGTTTCCTAACTCTACTCCTGTGGAAAAACACAAGATCCTTACCATTAGTTTGCAGAAAGACTTAGTCCCAGAGGTAACTGATTGTGAGAACTGGGGTAAAGTGTTTGCAGCAGTCTACTCAAAGTGCTTTGGTACGCCGTCTATGACTGTACTGCCCTCCGTGATCAAGCGTGTTCAGGATCAGCACTGTCCAGAGGCGGCGGTCGAGTTAGGAATGAGGCTTGTCGACGTGTTCGACGTAGTTGCTGATCTTATCCTTGCTAACGTCAAGGGAGTTACGGTTAACTTTCAAGTGTTGAATGAGCTGCGCCTCGTCGCCGACGTTGATAAACCCCGGTAGTTACCAAAAATTATTGCGGAGGCTTATAAGACCATTAGCTGCATTAGTTTAGGCGTTAAGCCTTTTGCTAAAACACCGCAACTGCAAATTCAGACGGTTACGACTACTAAAGACGACCGTCCAGCTTTTCCTAAACAGAATTGGAAAACTAAGAAATAGGGGAAGCAGCAACAGAAACAGGGTCTCGTCCCGCGTCACCGGTTCAACTACTGAAACCACTTATGAGTTGCGCGATCACGCAAGAATTAGGTCTCCAGATAGATTTCAGGTTCCTGAACGACGTTCTCCTCGTTCTTCACAGGAAACATCGGTCTCACAGTCCGGTGGAGGAGAACGTGGCAAAGTTCAGGGTGCCCAACAAGGACTTGAGCAGCCCTGCCTGTTTGAAGATAAAGGCAAGCAGGAAGAGTTTGCACGTCAACGACCCCCGTTTCAGAAAAAGAAAGTTACTGCACTAACAGCGAGGTATGCCACAGATAGTGAGAACGCAGCTTCGGAACCTAACATGGGCACAAACGCTGCTAGACAGCACAGCGAAGGTTACAATAGTGTGACAAGCACTGCGTCCATATCTGAAGGCGACAGCAACTCACACAATTATCACTGTAGAAACTGCTGACACTAGAGTGGCTCCCCCTGACAGACTATATGACATAGTCATTTTAATAGAAGGTGAGATACAACGTACCATAAAGGGGATTTTTTGGGAAAATCTGACCTCTACATACGACATTTTGTTAGCAGAGGCGTACTTGACCCAGCTTTCGTTTTGGCCGCTCCCAGAAGGGAGGAGGTAATCCTCCCATCTTTCGCGCACACTGTGCCGAAGGAGCAAGCTCAAAACTTTGCAGAAGAGTGGGCACAGGTGCTTGCTCCGGCGTTGCACCGTACTTAGGTTGGGTGGGATAAATTGTCGCCATGCCATGAGATTCCATTACGGTCTATGCCCCAGTCACCAACCCCAATATCCCATGCGCCGAGAAGCTAGATCTCACATCGCAGAAATCCTTGAACAATTGGAATATCAAGGTGTAATTGAAACGTGTGTCACCCATGAATAATCCTCTTTTCACTGTAACCAAACCTGATGGGTCGTACCGCCTAGTTTTGGATTATCGGCATTTGAACTCTCATTGTCGAACATGCGCGGTACAAAATACCCAAAGTTTGGCTCTCGTTGATAGTCTTTTGAGAAAAAGGTTTAAGACCACCCTTGACATCTCCAATGGCTTTTATAGCCATAACCTGTCCTCTATTACCAGTCAGTGGACAGCCTTTACTTCAGGCGAAAAACAAAAGCAGTTTAAAAGATTAGCAATGTGCTACAAAAACAGTCCTGGAGTCTTTGCCGCGTGTATAGCCTCTCTGTTGGAGAGCATTGACCCTGATGCGTACTCGTATGTTGATGATCTCTATCTCACAAACGACGAATTATTGCCGCATCTGTGTCGCGTTGACCGCATCATAGTTTTGTTTGCGGACTTAGGTTACAAATTTAACTTTGCAAAATCACACATTGCAGAGTATATAGTGTTCTTTTTGGGCTATGAACTCAATAACGAAGGTCGAGTTTTAGCACCTCACTTCCTGGAGAAATGTGCATGTTTGCGCGCTCCAACAGCTCTGAAAAAACTACAATCTTTGCTGGGTTTTTTGAATTTCAGGTGTACTTACATTCCCGATTATGCCCAGCGTATCAAGCCGCTATATGCCTTGGTACAACCTACTTTTTCCAAATCAAGATGGCTGCCAGAATATTCAGCTATCCTGCAATCTTTGCAGGCTGATCTTCTTGCTTCAAAATACTTACTGACACGTGATAACCACACAAACCTGGTAATATGAATTGAGCCTGGCGCAGTGGGTTTCATGTACTTAACGTTCAATGAGGGAGACACAGTCCCTATTGCTTACAAGTCACATCTGTACACTTCGGCTGAAATGCGCTTTTCCACTGTCGAAAAAGTTTTGACTGCAGTGCAGATGGCGATTCTGAAAAGAGAACTCTGTCGCAAGGGAAACCCATGTTGGTTGTCACACCGTATCCTGCCCTAGAGGCAGTGACGAAAGCCAGTGTACCAAATTCTAAAGCTTTGCATCCACGTTGGATACAATGGGCCACTTCTTTGACGTCTCCTGATGTCACTTTCATCTTTGATGCCTCATTGCAGACTCGGGAGTTTTTGCAGTATGAATTTGTTCATCCTGCTCCTCTGTCCTTGCGCCCGTTTGAGGATTACCATTGTATCATTTACACTGACGGTTCGGCGCAACCGGTGACGGGATCTAAACATGCTTATTTAGCGGCCTGCGCAATAGTGGCTGGTACTTTCGTGAATGGTGAATTCAAGTCTGATGTCGTGCATGCGCAGACATTAGGTGATTGTACCGCCCAGTTGGCAGAGCTTCGTGCTCTGGTGCTTGCCCTGGAGTTTGCTGATCCTCGAGTGACTACTCTTATAGTGAGTGACTCTTTTTACTGTGTTCAGTCTTTCAACAACAATTTATTCTTTTGTTCTCAACATGAGTATCGTGATTCCAAAGGTATCACAATCAAGCATAAAATGCTTTGGGTTAGAGTCGCAGAACTTAAACAACGTCTGCCGCTCGTGAATGTAATTCATACTCTTGGGCACCAACGCATAGGTGTCCACGCTGTTGGCAACAGTTTAGCTGACGAAGCAGCGAAAACAGCAGTGGCAACATGTCTAGTAGCAGCAGTTTCAAGATCCAAATGTAAGATTGATGATGACATCTTGGCAGCAATTGCTGCGACAGAGAAGGGTGATAATTACCCTTGGGGTTTTCCTTCTAAATACTCATCATTTAAGTTCTGATAAAGTTTCCTATGTGAGAATTAACGACGTTGGTGACAGATTCCCAACGCGGACTGCAGACTTTCCTTGATAACAGCCGCTCACGAAGGTATGGCTTCTGCCCATGCAGGCGTTTCTGCGACTGTTACTATCTTACAACAACGTTACTGGTGGCGCGGATTGTATAAACAGACTCGTGCTTATGTCCTTAAGTGCGAAATTTACCAGCAGATTAAACCTTCGACTGCTGCGCGTCCACCTCACACAGTTGTACATATCTAATAAACCACTTGGGTGTGTTTATTTAGATCACTGCAGTCCTTTCTCCTCTGATACTGTGTATAAGTACATCATAGTTGCAGTGGATTCGTGCACACGTTTTCTATGGGTCTGGCCATAACGGAGTGCTGATGCTCGAACTGTCATCAGGGATTTGCATGTCTTTGTGGGAATTTTTGCATGTGGTACCCTTCATTCGGACCAGGGTCCAGCGTTCGCCTCTAAGGCGTACAAGGATGCCATGAGATCTTTGGGGGTCCAAGTCAAATTTTTGTCTCCATACCGGCCTAAGGGCAATAGTGTTGTGGAGCGAATGAACCGTGACTTACAGCAATCCCTGACAGCTAGGATTTTAGGCACTGGCAGGAACTGGTTGGCCCATTTGTATAGCGTTCAACATGCACTTAATAATCTCCCTAGAAGGTCTCTCGGTGGACGGACCCCATACGAAATGCTCTTTGGCATAAAGATGTTTGTCCCGGACCTTGATGGTCTAGACATGGCGTCGTCGGCCGCACCCTTTGACGTAGATGATCATTCTGCTGTATTACATAATCTACAAGAGACCTGAGACAGTCTTGCAAAGGAACACTTGCCCTCCACAACTAATGCTGCACTTCAGAGTCCGGTAGTTGGCTGGCTACCTCGAGTTGGTGACCTGGTCCGTGAGAAGGTGAAGAACAAGGAGTTCGGCCCCTCTAATTGTGCTCCAGTTCCGGTGCTTGGCGTGCAGGGTACAAGAACAGTCATTTTACCTCCACTTCCTGGTCGCAAGGATAGTAGGTACATCTCCATTGACAATGTCAAACTACAACGAGTGGCCGATTCTTCTTAGTATGACTCCAGCGGTCTCTTGTCCAGCAATGCTGAGAAATTCTGTTTTGGCTCCGGCAAATACCAACAGGCCTGACATTGCCATCGAGATGCATACAGTTACTAATTCTTTATTGACTCCACCGGCTGGTGGTCCTGTTGAAGATACTGAGTATACTTATCCCACAGATGTGTCGTTACCTGGTGTGCAATTAAGTGCAATTGACCAGTTACGTTTTTCATTTGACACTAACTCTACAACATCGAATGCCCCATCGAAAATTTCTATTTTTGCTGTTTGGTTTAAAAGACATTTTTTAATTCCCCCTAGGACTTACATTTGGCTCGTGCTCATAACTATTTTTTTGTTTATGTCGATTGGATTTGTGGTTGTATTTTTTCATCTAGTAAATGGACACTATCTAACCGAAAGATCTGCAATTAGATTAATTGATGGAACTTTGGCATCCCACTCCTCGTCGCACATCATGAAGAGAGACCAGATGTTTGTTTTTATTACTGCCTGGCCTGTGTTAGATGGGATGCTCTTAAATTTCAAATTCATGGTCCCACAGAGGTGATTAATGTCCCCAATGTACTTCGTGTTTCAATGGGGAAAGTTGTGAAACCAAACATACGCTCTGAGGATTGGGATGTCCAAGCCGTTGAGGCGCTTTTTTCAGATTTGTAATATTATGCTGCTTTTGATGCTGAAGATTTGTATTTAGACACAGCAAATTAAGGAGAATTGTTCTGTTACAAACACTATGGCAATCATTTCCTGCATAAAGCAAATACATTTAGAAATATCGTCAATTATACACAATGGGAACATTGTCGAGCACCAAATGAAGGCAGCTCCAAAACTCTAGTGAAAAAATGTACATCTTTTACTGATTTCAGTGTATCTAAACCTGAAGCCTTTTATTTCAAAATGGCTGCTGAGCCAGCTTCCAAAGTTAGACTGACCCATACTAAATTGTTGTATTCCAAGTCCTTTATGGATGGATTAGCTGTAGGGGGCTATGAGCTGTGGAAAGATACCATTGATCTTAAATCTGTTTGGGGTTCTAAAGCTTGACAGGTACAAGGCACAGAAGCACTGCATCGTGCATGCCTTATACCTAACCACCTACTGTTTTTGAATTCTACTATTTTTCAGACCTCCTGCTTTGGATTGGCTACTTCTAAAAAGATGAATTCCCCTTCTATTCCTGATCTGGGCGCTTATTCAACATGGGATAATTACACAGATCTCTCCCTTGATAAATTGCAGTCATTCATTACTAATACATCCTTCAATATTTCCAACTTAGATCCAGAAGGATGGCTATTATGGCAGAAAAATTAGGATTCCTGTCAACATCGTTTTCTGGGTCTACTCCCCGGTTATACACAGATTAGGGTGGACCCCCGATTTGAATCTTCTCATTCTGTTACTACCTATTCTGTATGAATGTTATGTCAAACCTGGCTGCAACATTCCACCTTGGCATCTGTTAAACTTCATTAGTCCAAATTAAATGACAAAGTAGATTTGAATGATTTTGTTAAGGGCCCTGTGGGTGGCAGGTCCAAAAGATGGGTGTATGCTGTTTACAACGAAGTTTGGAAATTATCTCAAATTGAAGCTGCGTCTAGATTAAGAGCTTTTGATCAAGCAAATTTGGAAAAATAGCTTGCTGTAATTGATAATAGCATTAACACCCTTTCTTCCAAAATTTATACATTAGATAATATTGTTTCATCTGTTGTATATATTGTACAGGATGATATGTCTGTTTTATACCATGGTCAAAATCAATTGCATTCTATAATGCAGTTTGCATGGACTTTACTAACATTGAAGGCCGGGAAAGTTCCCTACGACTACATGAACACATAGTCTTTATTCCTGCTGTTTAATCTGACTGCTAAACAACAGTTCATGGCCATGAAGGATGCAACATTCTCATTATTGCATATAGAAAAGTTGGAACCTTTACCATTCTCTGTGGCCGAATCGAACTCAGCTGTGTGGCTTATCCATGGATTGATCACTTTACCATTTCCATTGTTTAAGTTCAGTTCATGTATGAAACACTATGCCCTAGGCAGATACGAACCATTGGGTACCGCTTTCCTGCATGAAGTTTGGTCACTCCCATTTACATACAGGTGCCTGAGAGAGGATAAAGAGGTTTACTTAAAAGGAGAGGAATGCACTTCCACACCTGATCACTCAGTAGTCTGTAGGAACATCCAATTGCATGGCGCATGCAACGTTCACACACCAAATTTAGCTTGCATTTTGAAGCGAAATCCTGTGCCAGCAATTACACCCTCTTTCACGTTATTAGCTAACGGTAGTTATTTGCTTTTAAATAATGAAGCATGCTGCGGGATGCTAGTAGGGATTCCGTACATTGTAACTGTCTCACGACGGGTAGTGTGTTGTAAGAATGTCCTTTCCCACCCCCGCATGGGAGACTGGATGTATCCATCTGGCCTTCCATACCAACCTTGAAAGCAGAATTCAACAAGATGAGCAGAATAAGGGCTCTATTGTCTCAAAATGAAGTCGCCCTGACTTCCTCCCGTGAAACATTTGTCCTTCACGTAGCAGACACCCGCACCGAGGTGCATGCGCTGTTAAATACTGATCTCCCACTTCATTTCGGTGCTTTGATTCACACTATATTCAATGCCTCGTCAACAACTGGCTTGGTGCATTTTTTCAAAGTTGTGGGCTCCGGCCTTGTGACCGCCTTTCAAACAATAATTGGTGTGATACCGGCATTTTTTCATTTTATTTTTTCCAGCGTCTTCGGCGGGCTTCCGTTAATTCTCACCTTGACTGCTGGTGTGCTGCTGTTGGTTTGCTTGCTCCGCAATGGCTGCACGATCTGTCTCACACGACAGCCTGCCCCGGCTGCTTCAACTGCGCAACCGGATGCTTGAATACTATGGAACACTACCACTGGCCACTTTTGAGCGTAGCCTATGGATTATCCTTCCGGTTCTCATACTTTACTTGCATGCAGCCAGTTTTCCATTGCCTAGATTGTCCATTTGAATGGGCTCTGGATTTGTGCCTGTCGAACACGGCGTCTCCTGCCCCGGATTTTGATCGACTAATGAATCCCTTAGTGGCTCATGAGTTGGACTGTTCTGGTATCGGGATTATGGCCTGTGGAGCGGCGCACGGAGTCCTAGGGAATTGGGATATATATGCGGCAGCATATGACTTCCTGGCGCGACGTTACCTTGAAGAACACTTAAGTTGTCCTCTGATAGTGCTAGAGGCTCTGGTTATAGAAGAACATGTATGTTCATTTACTTAACTTGACTGGATGGCTGACTCTTTTACTGAACATTATAATGACTTCCTCTTGGATGCAGTTGCAATTTATTGTGCCTACACGTTGATGGATTAAATTGACAGTTCTTCTTCCGCACATCCTAATCCAGATTTTTTTCTTTTTCTTTTTTTACTCCTAATTGGGCTGTATACCGCCCCTGAGAGATGTTTTTATTTTTTGGTTTTCCCATCAAAATTTTCTAACTTTCACTACCAATTATATGGATTGGCAATAGATGAACTAGGTTCTGTCTCACTCGAACTTGAACTCTGCGTTCCTACATTCCTTCCCTATTCTGTTCGTGGTCCGATCAAGGGAGGGTGTAGTGGAGACAGGGTTTTATGTGCACACATTGCTATGTTAGCATAAGCGCTTTAGAAGTTAAACGCCATCTTGCCACTTTGCTGCTTTTGCACACGACACTACAGGTAGCTGTTATTATAAGTAAAGCTGCTTGCTTGCTTGCTTTTTCTTCACATGAGAACGGTCTGTTGTTCACATCCCTAGACGTGCACCGCGACCTTAGTCTGAACACTGTGTGCAGAAGCCATCACGGTCAAATAACAATGTATGCTGTTGAATTCAGGTTGATCGGCCCATGCTCTAGACAGAACAAGCACACAGCTACAAATATCTGAAACTCAAGTGCATTTAATATTGCATTTACATTCATGATTCAGACACTTGGAGAAAACCTTTCCAGACACTGAGAGCAGTGCTGATCCTGTGATGTGATTCACCTAAGCTGATCTTTGAGGTATGGGGTTCCCCATTCAAACCTAGAGATCTTCTATTAGTTTATAAAACTAGTTTACTAGCCAAGGGAGGGCGGTTCACAAAGTGTTATATGATCTGTTTTCCACTATCATTTTTAATATGATTTCTCCCTTCATTTTCTATGGTATTGTAACAACGCTGATGGTTTTATTTTTAATCATTTGTCTGCTTATGTTAGCCAAAGTACTGCACCTTAGAGCACGTAGTTAAAAATAAACATTTTAAACTTTTCCGGGTCTCTGATTACTCTTGTTGTTGACTGATATGAGAATAATAACGAAAAGGTGTTTCTGATTCCCACCATTCCTGAGAGTACTCTAAGTCGCTTGTTCTGGGTTGTCTAATCATTGGTAGCTTCGAAATGATATGGAGAACGAATGAGACACTGATGCTAGTCGGATAGGGGTTCTGGGTACTGAGGTGAGTTTTTTGGTACACCACAATTCACTGAGGTCCTGGTTTCCTGTGCATAGTTCTGTGCATGAGCAGAATCCCCGCAACACCATCATCCCCTTTGGTTTTGCTTTGTTCGCCCTAAGTTGGCAGGGTATGCCCAGATTTGGGTCCCTTGCTCACTTTGCCACTGGATTCAAGCTAGCCTGGCTGATGACGGCTGATTAGCCATAAACCGGTCCCAGGATGCTTGTTTGCGGTCCAGGGAAGATATGGCTTGGCAGTTCGGGCTGGACTGTTGGCATGAGGCACAGGGCCAGACTGATTTGCATATGTCCATGTCTGAACTGGGGTGGCGGAGTGAGCTAAAGAATGATGATGGATTAAACCCAGATCAGTTGACTGGGGGTGAGTGCTTGCAGTGTTCAACACTCCGTCTATCATCTCCTTTGGTTTTGCGTTATTTTGAGGCAGGCGCTAATCTGGAGCAGAGCTTTCTTTGTTGTATGTATTTTGTTATTTTCTTCCTGTTTAAAAGTGGTCCTATTCTATGTATTGATTTTGAGAGTGATACAAAGCAGCTTGAAGGTGGATCTTCTGTCAATTGGTAACGAATGTAGTGCCCTTAAGGCAGGGCAGATGTGGGCTTGTGGCATTCTATGTAGGAGCAGTCTTGCAGCAGAGTTTTTACTTTGTTGTTGTTTTTCATAGTTGATAAAGATGATCCATGATAGAGGATATTGGCGGTTCAAGTTTAGGAAGTATAAGAGATAGTAGTTTGGACCTTTTTTGGAAATCCCATGTGTGGAAAGATGTGTTGCAGAGTTTTCATAGTAATAAATCTTGATCTTGCTAACTTATCCAATTGGGTAGTTCATTGAAAGTTTAGAGTACATGATAATTCTGAGGTTTCTTACTTCTTTGATACTTCAAGAGTTGGTCCCAGATTGTCAGGCGAGGCGGAAAGTGAGGTCATAATTTTCCCAAATTCCACAGGTGATTAGTTAATTTTTGAACACATTCAATTTGAGATGGCTCTGTCATTCACTGATCAACGGCTCGGAGACAACAGAAGATATTTGTGTTTCCAATGTCTTTGGGCTTTCCAGTTTAAGAAGTATTTGTGTGTCATCTGCGTAGTTATAGCAGGTACACTAAAATTCATTGATCTTGCCGGTAATTATTTAATGTAGAGTAGATATTGAAAAGCATGGGTGAGATAATAGAGCCTTGAGGGACCCCTGTTTTTGTGATGTAGGGTTTGGATGAGAAAAGAGAAGTATGGATGACATCTGTTCTGTTTTGAAGATAGGATGTGATCCTTTCGAGAGCAGTGCCCTCTATTCTGGCTTCCCAGAGTTTTAGGATTAGGGTCTCATGATCAACTGTGTCCAATGCAGCTGAAAGGTCCAAGAGAAGTAGTGCAGTGACCCACTTTGTGGTTTGCTGTGTTTTTAAGGTCATCCCAGATGGGATTAGGGCATATCCCGTGTTTCTTCCTGGATAGAATCCTGTTTGGAAGTCAAAAAGTATGGAGTTATATTCAATGAGTTGAGACATCTGAGTGAATACTACTCTTTCTGTCAGTTTGCCAAGGAATGGTCCGTTTGCAATAGTTCTTTAGTTTGAGTCTTGAGGGTCCAGGTTTGTTTTCTTTAGTAATGAGTGTATGCATGTCTTTTTTAAGTCATGGGGGAAAACTTCTCTTGTCGCAGAATTTTTGATGATTGTTCTGACTGGGGTGGCAGCAGAGGTGGTTAAAAGGATGTTCTTGAAGATGTGTGGTGGACAAGGGTCAGAAGGGTAACCAGCCAGCCAGCCTGCTTGTTTTACCAAGATTCATAAATTCAGTTTCTGATAGTCGTTTGAAGGAATATAGAGCCTGGGTTAACATACCCTTGAGGGTAAATTGCTGGAAAAGGACTGGTGCTGGTGGTTATCTTTTGGTTTAAGTAGGAATCCAACATGTCTGCTTTGGTTGTGTAGTGATTTGCCAGTTTGTCATTAAAATCTTGGGAAATTGAACTGTTTTCTTAGTTGCATCTAGGTTTAAAAATGTTTGCATTTTGAATTTCTTTTTCATAGTAGCTTTTTGTAGTTTTTTTGATGACTTGAGTTTGTCTCGAGTGTTTGTTTTGAGCCAGATGCATTGCAGCTTTGCATTTTGTTGTTTTATCTTTCTGCATGTTTTGTTGTTTTTAGTGGAATAAGAATATCTAAAGTATCCTAAAGCCACTCAGTTTGTGGACTTTGAATTTATTGTGTCCAGATCTGTGTTGGATGTTAGTTGTTCTTCTAGGTTCTCGACATTTAGTTTGCCTCCAAAGTTGATATGTGCTTGCTGGTAAGGTGGCATTAGGTGTGGAGAGGTGTGGAGTCTTGTGTTGGAAAGCTATCAATTGGTGGTCTGACCACGTGACTTGAGTAATTGTTTGGAAAGTTACTAGCTTTGGATTGGCAAAAATGACATCTAGGATATTTTTTGGCAATGTGTGTGGGTTTGGAGACGATCTGATGTAGGTTCAGTCTGTCTAAGTTAGTGATTATAGTTCTGGGATGAGGCATGTTAGTTTTATCAAACCATATTTTAAGGTCACAAAGGATGCATACGTTGGAGTGTAATGTCAGAAGGTTTTACACTGTCTTGAAATGTGTTTGGGAATGTTCAATTGCTAGGTGGTGGTCTGTAATGAATGAGGAAGTTACAGGAGAAAGTTGGTGTAGGGTTCCATTTGGTGATGAGGGCCTCACAACCATGTTTGGAAACGTCCCTAGCTCTAGTGAGATTTTTTTTTTTCATTGAATATAACAGCTAGTCCGCCTCCTCTTTTGCCTATGCACTTGTGTGATAGTTTGATAGCCTGGAGGAAAAACTTTGTGCAATGCTAGAGCCATGACATCCCCAACCATGATTCGGTTATGAAGGGCAAGCCAGATTGTAGTGTGTCTTTGAGAAGGATGTTGATGATATGCTTGCTTGTAGAATGAGATTGTGCATTTATTTGTAGGAAGCTCAGAGATTGTGTTTTGGTGGTAGTGTTCAATTTGTTTTCTCAAAAAGTCCGTGGTATCCTTTGGGCTTGTAGTAGGTGGACTATTGGTGATGTTTACTGTATCTGCGTAACAATAGTGTTTGTCTATACATTAATCTTTTCTAACAGGCTTAGAAGACATTTTGTTGGACCTGTGTTTGCAGGTGGTGGTGATAGTGGTTGAGAGTAAGTTGGCGCGCTCTGCAGTTGTTTTGTGGTGTAGTCCTATTGAGTAATGGATGAGGAGATGAACAGCTGTGTTTTTGTTTGTCATTTGCATATGTTGAGTGTGGAAGGTGTATGTGTTAGGAGGTGGGGAAACATGTGGGTCATGTTTTAAGGTTCTAAATTGTGCTTTGGATGAAAGGCGAGTGGATGAGTGTTGTGTATTGGAGGAGTTTGTGTTTGATGGTGTCAATGTTTGAAAATGTGGGTGAAAGGTCGATTTTAGTAAGTGTATTATCTGTGTAGGCATGAGGTCGGGAGATTTTGTATTTTGTGATGGAAAGTAGCAAGTGATTTTGTGTGGTTTGTTTGATTTTGTGTGGTGTAAGGATGGGAAACATCCTTTATTACAAACCAGAATCACGCTGTGCCTTTACAATTTGGCAATAGAAAAAATGTGGTTACCATGCATTCAATTAGCACGCAAGTCGGTACACTGACTTGCTTTAGGGGAGCGCATTGGTAGAGCGGTGTTTGATTTGAAGTCTGACACCTTCTCTACTGTTGCGCACACTGGAGTTGGAATAGTAAATAATACTATTTCAAAGTCCAGCGCCACCCTAAGGCATTGTAACAATGCGTTCATTCTAATGCTGGTGTTGTGAAGGCATATAGGATTCCGTCATACAGCCGTAATGATATGCGATATTGGTGTAGTGAGTTTGTGTGGACGATTTGGATCTTAAGTGCTGGTGTGGAGGGTATGTTGAAGGGGAAATGAGATGTGATGTGCGTTGGAACAGTGTGTACAGGATGGGTGGGTTATGAGTGTTTGTAGTAGATTTGGTAGCAGGAAGAGGTAATGTGTGGTGCAGTAGAGTGTAAGGAGTGTTTAGTTGTGTGCTTTTGGTAAAAAAGCGGAGGGGGTGGTGTTGGAGGATGATATGAGGGAGGGTTAAGTATAGGGTCGGTGATGCTGGAATGGGGTCTGTTATGAGTAAGTAGAGGTTGGAGCTGTTTTTTTTTGTATGAAAAGGAAGTGTGTGTTTGGGATGATTAAGGTTGTGTATAATGTGGTTTTGTGTTGAGTAGATGTGTGGGTTTGATAGTGGTAGAGGCCAGAGTAGTGGTTTCTGTGAGTGTGAAGGATCTATTGTGTGGCAGTGGGAGCAGAATAGTAGATAGATTTTTTTTGTGGGGTTTTGTACTGGTGGTTGAGACATTGAAAATGCAGGTGGAGGTTCATCTTTGGGGCTCCCAACTGGGCTCCTAGAGTTCGATATCCCGCTCTGTTGAGCATGGCCATCGGTATTCCTCTCAGGCTGCCCCTTCAGCAGGATCATCTGGCTCAGCAGCAGGGGAGGGTTCTCCACCCGAACCTATCAATGCTCCGCCTTCATGCATGGAGATTGAGCTGCGACAGTTCTCAGCTTTCGACCTTCTGCCTAAAGTTTGCAATGTTATCTTTGCAGAGCAGCATCCCTCCACCAAGACAGTATTATTACCTGGCCTTTGGAATATGTTTGTGGCATGGTGCACAGACAAACAGGTTGACCCTTTAGCTACAGGCTACACCCCTTTCCGAAGTTCTCCGGGGTCTCCTTGCTGTAGCCCAGCAGGGCTCTGCATTGGGTATATTTAAGGGTTATTTGTCTGCCATTTCCGCTTGTTTGAGGCATGTGAGCTGTAGGTCACATACTTTGCATACTCCTACCACCTAGTGTTGGGTCCAGATGTTTGCAAGTTGCTTTTCTTCAAAGAAGTGTTTCAAATCACGAGGTAAGGTGACTCCTCCTGTCCGTGATAGGACGCATGGGCATCGACTCCATTGTTTTTTCCACCATCGGGTTCGGACGTGTATTGCTGTGCTCCGGTTCGATACCGTTATTCGGGTTCCCCCGGTGTGCAATCTACTCTACCCGCGTCGGTATTGTTTTGAACACGTATCCCACTTCTCCGCGTATCGTATCGGTCAAGGAAAATCTCTATTTCGATCGGAAAACTCCAGGAAGGCCGTTGGCCCTAACCGCGTCGGTCCACCTCACAGTCGATGGAACGGACTCCATTGAAATTCTGTCCTTGGTGCCACGTGGAGTATCCGCTCACCGACTCACACGAAGTGTGCAACTTGTGCTTATCTCTGGAGCACAACGAACAGGACTGTGACGCGTGCAGACCGTTTCGGTCTAAGAAAATGCTCCGCGGTCGTCTGACTCGACGTTGCGAAATGCAAAGCCAAAACATAGAATACATGCAGGACATCTTCGGTGAAGGATCCGAGCAAGAAGAATTCGATGCACAAGGGGCAGAAGGACAGGAAGAACTTGTCTCCATTCCGGAATCGGACTCTGAGATGGGAGACGACATACCGCAAGGTCAACGTCCCGCTTCGGTTCCACCCCCCGCCTTCGGGCCACGGTCAGCACCGAGAAGATGTTTCTGATGCCTCGGCTTCCGGCTCAGCTCCAAAACACGTTGTTAAGCATTCCGGGACGGGATCGAGTCGGCCAAAGTCAAGCACAAAGCCGAAACCTTCAGTCTCAAAGCCGAAAATTGTTCAGAGCCGAAACCCTTGACACTGAAATCAAAGATGGCTTTGGAACTGAAATCTTCTCTGCCGAAAAGTCATTCCACCCGGGCACTAAAGTCCTCTATGCCGAAACCAAAATATGTTCCTCCAAAGCTTCAGGATACGATTTTTGACTTTCCACCACCTAAATCGGAGCCGAAAGGGAATTTATATTAATCCCGATATAGGACATGTTCTTACTAAACCGCTTCAAAAGCACACACCTGAGTCAGAGGACACACATTATCACATTCCTTTGAAGAGTAAGAATGTCGGTACTAACCCCTCTCCACCTCCTCTTCTATCACATTCCCCTGCATCACCTTCCCCACCATTAGAACATTTACTTATTACACCAACTAACTCTCCACCACCACAACCTGATGAGGATGATGATGGAGATGGTGAGGATCATATTTTACCTTTAGATCCCCAGAAAGACTACAACACTGATGCACCCATAGACAATGACCCAGACCTTTACCCTGCAAAGCCTTACCCTCCTGACGACAATGTAGAATATCTAGTATTACTTGCTAGTGCTGCAGAATATCATGGGGGGGTACAATTACACAAGGAATCCCTAGAGGAAGATTCCATATTTGAAACGCTCAGTAACACACCACGTTCTTGTCAGACTCTCCCTATTCTCAAAGGCATGATGAGACATGCCAATGATATATTCAAAGACCCTATTCATGCTTGTATTCTCACCCCTAGAATAGACAAAAAATATAAGCCTGCTCTGTCTGATCCAGCTTTTATTTAAGGACACTTACCACTAGACTCTTTGATCGTCTCTAATGCCTGTAAACGGGCCAATTCACAAACTTCGTGGGATGCCCCACCTCCAGACAAGGAGTCAACATTGTTAGACGCCTCTGGTGAAAGAGTAGCAGCCCAAGCAGCGAATCATTGGCTCATTGCCAACACCCAGGCCCTACTAGCCAGGTATGATAGAGCACCCTGGGACGAAATGGAGCAATTACTCTAATATCTCACAGATGAGCACAAAGCTACAGCTCAAGATTTAGTGTAAGAAGGAAAGCTCATCTCCAATTCCTCTATTAGGTGTGCTTTAGATGCTGCTGACACCGCAGCTCGAGTGATAAACACTAGTGTGTTACTGAGGAGGCACACATGGTTGAGGATTTCTGGTTTTCAACCTGAAGTGCGACAATCCATTTTAAAGATTTCATTTGACAAAGAGCATCTCTTCGGACCTGAAGTAGATAAATCATTAGTGAAAATGAAGAAAAATACGGAAGTGGCTAAGTCAATGGGAGCACTACAGTCTCCTTCTAATCGTGGCTCCTTTCATCGCTCCTTTCATCGCTCCTTCTATCGTGGGGTGTCCAAAACCACGTCCTCAGACAATACGGCGGCCTCCTACAAAGGCAACAATCAATCCTCCTCCTCAAGAGGCTTCTTTAGAGGAGGATATAGAGGTAACAATGGCAAAGGTAGGGGCAACGGTTCCACATCACGTAATTCCCCCTCCCCTAACAAACAGGGACTTGCATACACTTCCTCCCCGATCATTTAACACCGGTCGTGGGACGTCTTCTACAATTCCTCCCCATTTGGCAATCCATAACCACAGACAAATGGTTGTTAGGAATTATCCAACATGGTTATTGCCTGGAGCTTACCAATAATCCTCCAAACGTCCATCCCACTCTCACAAAATGTCACCAGAAAATTTACACCTGCTCAAACAGCAAGTCCAGTCTCTCTTGCTAAAAGGAGCGATAGAGCCTGTACCGTTACAATATAAAGGGTCATGCGTGTACTCCCTGTATTTTCAAATTCCCAAAACGGACGCTCCTTGAGACCTATTGTGGACCTCAGAGAACTAAATCACTTCATACTGTCAGAGCATTTCTATACGGTGACACTTCAACAAGTGCTCCCACTTCTACAGCAGGGCGACTTTATGTCTACTTTAGACTTAAAGGACGCATATTTCCACAATCCAATTCACACCGCTCATCGCAAATATCTCAGATTCATGATAGCGGGTCATGATTACCAATTCAAACTACTACCATTTGGAATCACCACTGCTCCCAGAGTATTTACCAAATGCCTGAGAGTAGTCGCATCTCATCTCAGAAGACAGCACATCCATGGCTTCCCATCTCTGGACGACTGGCTCATCAAACCCAGCACTTATCAAAAGTGTCTCCAAGACACTCAAACCACAATTCACTTATTCACCAACTAGAGTTTACAGTGAATCAGTTGAAGTCTTATCTACAGCCTTCCAACACACAAACCTATCTGGGAGCCACTATAGACACTGAAAGAGTTCAAGGTTCTCCCAATGCAGACGGAATCCTCAGTATTCAGTCCCTTCTCACTCAGTTTCAGCCCAACCAATCATTACCAGCAGGAGTATTCATGCAACTGTTAGGAATGATGGCGTCTTGCATCGTAATTGTTCCCCACTCAAGACTTCACATGCGTCCCCTTCAAGAATGCTTAGCAAGTTAGTGGAACCAGTTGCAGGGTCAGTTGACCGATCTAGTGTTGGTAGATGGCCGCACTCATCGCTCTCTGCAACGGTGGAATCAACAACATTTATCCAAAGGGCGGCCTTTCATTGAGCCTGTTCCATAGACAGTGCTAACAGCAGACGCATCGCTCACAGGTTGGGGTACTCACCTATTCAATCACACAATCCCAGGTTTGTGGAGTCTAAAGTACAAGAGTCTCCATATAAATCACCTAGAGCTACTAGCAGTGCTTCTAGCACACAGAGCATTTCAGATTCACCTAATAGGCAAGGCTGTCCTAGTCCGCACAGACAACATGACAGCTATGTATTATATACAGAAACAAGGGGGGGACACACTCTCTCCAACTGTCACACCTAGCACAAGCCATTTGGACATGGGCTATACACCACAAGATTTATCTCCTGGCAGAACATCTTCCAAGAGTAAAGAATCAGATTGCAGACCTTCTCAGCAAATAGAGACAGCAAACCCACAAGTGGGAACTTCATCCCCAAATTCTCCTCCCCTACTTTCAGGAATGCACATAGACCTGTTCGCCACAGTTCAAAACGCAAAATACCCAAGCTTCGCCTCCAGGTTCCCACACCTGCTCTCCAAAGGCAATGCCCTATGGATGAACTGGTCTGGGATATTCGCCTACGCTTTTCTGCCTCTCCCACTCATTCCGTTGGTAGTTCGGAAGCTCAGACAAACATCCCTCAAACTAATTCTCATGGCGCCCACATGGGCACGTCAACTTTGGTTCACCACACTGCTGGAGCTCTCAGTATTTCCACACCAAAAGCTGCATCTCAACTTCAGAGTTCTCACTAAGAGCCATGGAGCAATCAGACATCCAGATCCCAAAGAACTCAACGTGGCGATTTGGCTACTGAAGTCATAGAGTTTGGTTATTTAGAATTACCACCAGACTGTATGAATATCCTAAAATAGACTAGAAAACCTACTACTAGGGCATGTTATGCAGAAAAATGGAAATGGTTTGGTATTTATTGCAACAATAACAATATCAATCCTCTTGATGCTTCTGAGCAAAACATAATCTTTTATCTGTTAAATTTACAGCAATCTGGATTAACCTATACATCCATTTGCTTACATCTAGCAACAGTAGCTCCATACTTACAAAACAGACAACACTTATCTCTATTCAGAGTACCAGTGATTAAAGCGTTTATGGAAGGATTAAAAAGGGTGATACCACCAAGCGTCCCATCTACGCCAGTATGGAACTTAAACATAGTCCTTACAAGGATAATGGGTACACTGTTTGAACCAATGCACAGGTGTCAATTATAATTCCTATCATGAAAGGTTGCTTTTATCATTGTAATCACTTCACTAAGGAGAGTTGGTGAACTTCAGGCACTAACTATACAAGAGCCTTTCTTTCAGCCTCACAAAGACAGAGTGGTTCTTCGAACCAATCCCAATTTTTTTCCTAAAGTAGTTTCTGCTTTTCATATCAATCAATCAGTTGGGTAACCTGTGTTCTTTCCCCAACCTGATTCTGTAGCAGAATGAGCTCTACACACACTAGATGTTAGAAGAGCTCTGCTATATTATGTGGAAAGAACAAAATCATTTTGCAAACCCAGCTTTTTGTTGCTTTTTCGCCATCACACAAAGGCAATCCTATATCTAAATCAGGCATTGCAAAATGGATTGTGAAATATATCCAGACATGCTATGTGAAAGTCAAAAAAACGTTGATAATACAACGTATAGCGCATTCCACTCGCAACATAGGGGCTACTATGGCCTTCTTAGGGAATATTCCCCTAGCTGACATCTGTAAGGCAGCAACATGGTCTGCACTGCACACATTCACCAAGCACTATTGTGTAGATGTGTTAGCGAGGCAACAAGCTAATGTAGGACTGGCAGTACTTATAACACTTTTTCAAACAACTGGAATGGCTACAGGTTAGCCACGGCTTTGGGAGTACACAGCTGAACGAGGGAGGACCGTTGAGCTGAAGGAGATTCATGCAAAGATTTCGAAAGCAACGAGGACAGATCCTACAGAAGTTAGAGTGCCTCAAAGAATTCTGGCATCGACATACAAAGAAGGATTAAGTGATAACTGGAGAGAAACGATGTCACAAGAAAACAGCCCATCAGTAGCTGAAACAAATTTACCAAGACCTCCAAGTCCTGAGGAGGACAAGGTTCGAAACGCGTTGGCCTGTGCTCATGGGATAAACAGCTGGGTGTGCCACGAGGGAATACATACATCTCTTTGTACCCATAAAGACAACACCCAGGCAGGACAAGAGGCAGGAGCCTTTTCTGATTATCTTTGAGTGTCCACCAGGTGTATTTGTAAATCAAGCACTGGTTACTTGTACATGTATTGTTTATGTACTGTTTTATGTATTGTATTGTGAACTGTGTTTTGCATTTTTTGGTGTTGCGTTACTAATTACTGTTTTGAATGTTTAATATTTCTTTGAAAAATATGTTGCCTTACAAGATGACATGAGAATAATGGCCCACTCTTGTTTGAAAAAAAAAGTACAAAAAGAAGTAAAATAAAAACACACGGGCTTTAGAACAAAGCACTTAAGTCATGTATGATTAATTAAAAACGATCTATCTGGACACTGTGTTTGTTAGTACAATTAAAGAGTGGTCTAGTCCAGATAGTGCACAGACCCAAGCCTTCCTTTTTCATAAAGTATAGTGTACGCAAAGCATGTGATCCACTGCTCACATGCCTTCGAACGGATAATGTTACTTACCCAGTAAGCATCTGTTCTAGACATGTAGAGCTGTAGATTCACATGCGCCCACCCGCCTCCCCGGGTACCTATAGTTGTTGCAGTTTCTTACTTTACATACATACGCATGGACATCTCTATTCTACACTTACTAACTCCATTCTCACCCTCTGCTGGAAAACAATCTAACAATGGGGTCAATGCCCATGCACACTATCACTGAAAGGAGGAGTCACCTTACCTTGTGACTGGAAAGACTTCTTTGAAGAAAAACAACTTGCAAACATCCGGACCCAACACTAGATGGCAGGAGTATGCAAAGCATGTGAATCTACAGCTCTACATACCAAGAATAGATGCTTATTGGTTAAGTAACATTATCCTTCTGTGGCTGCGAGATCAGCCCTCCTGCTTCAAGTCCCCCATTGTAAATAGGGTTCTTAAGGTCCTTCAACACGTTTCCTCCATTTCCCTTCATTATGCCTCAGTGGGACCTTAACATGGTTCTTACCTTCCTAATGTGTGCTCCCTTTGAACCACTTCATTCCTGCCTTCTTAGGCTTCTCAACATCAAGACGGCCTTTCTGGTGGCAATTACATCTTCTCGGAGGGTCAGTGAACTACATGCATTGTCATCTCAGCCTCCTTACATCTCCTCCTTCCCAGAAAAGCTGGTCCTTCTGACACAATCATCCTTCTTGCTGAAGGTGGTATCCCCTTACCAGGTAGGCGAATCCATTACCTTGCCCTACCTTCTATGCTCTGCCTAACCCTCTAAGGAAGAGGAGAGACTCCATCGGCTAGACCTAAAAAGAGCTTTGTCGTTCTACCTTGGCTGCGCAACACCGTTCTGGGTGGGCGATCAGCTCTTTGTGGGATAACTCAGAGCAAAGAAACAGGCCATCTCCCAATCGATCGTACTCTGCATTAAGATCTGCTACGCATTGGCCAAGAAGCAGGCCCCAGAGGGCTTGCGTGCTCATTCAACCAGAGCAAAAGCTGCGACCTCTGCGTTAGCATGCAGAGTTCCAGTCCTGTATATCTGCCAGGCAGCAATGTGGGCCTCACTACACACATTCAACAAACATAACTGCCTGTACAGTCAGGTGTGTTGGCATGGGCATTTTGCCTGTTAGATTCTGCAGGACTTTCTGGTTTAAATCATGTTCGCAGACCCACCTCCTGGAAGGTAAGGGTTTTGCGTCTAGAAGTCTCTATAAGATCAACAAGTTACTTACCTTTGGTAACGCTTTATCTGGTAGAGACTCTGTCTAGCCGCAGATTCCTTACCGACCCACTCATCCTCCGCCCTCTGCAA
Source organism: Triturus cristatus (assembly GCF_964204655.1). Lineage (NCBI taxonomy): Eukaryota > Metazoa > Chordata > Amphibia > Caudata > Salamandridae > Triturus > Triturus cristatus. The sequence continues at coordinate 499,693,698 of NC_140588.1, forward strand.
ACGGATTTCTAGGTACAGGGCTGTTCCCTTTTCCAGGCCCTAGTTCCACACACCAGTGGTCCGTGTTCTTCATGGCTCTGCACTTCTGGCATGGAAAGTTTGAAAGAAACTGATGTCAGCACGCCTGAGTGGCACCTATATAGGCACTCCGTACCTTTCTTCTGGTGCTGACAACGCCACCTACCAATGTGCAGGGGCACTGTTCATGAAAAATATCTACATCCAGTCTGACACCTGGTGATAATTCCAAGGTAAGGAATCTGCGGCTGAATAGTCTTTATCAGATAAGTGTTACCAAAGGTAAGTAACTTGTTCTTTAACAAGATTGACGGGCTTCTAGCAAGTTGGGATTTCGCGGTCTCTTCTGTCCAGGGCAATCTGTATTACTGAAACGGTGAAGAAGTATTTTTCTAGTGCTTTGAGGAAAATACCAGCTGTAAACATTCCTCATTGTTTCCATTCTAAAATGTGTATCTCTCCTCAAAGCTTTGTGCTTACTTGCAGGGTGTGATTAAAGGCTTCAAGGGAGAATTAATTCATGTTTACAACAAGCACGATGGTGCCTTGAAGAACACAGAATATTTCAAGCAGTTAAAGGACAACAGCAATATAATTCTGTTGGGCGATTCCCTTGGAGATTTAACAATGGCTGATGGAGTGCCAAATGTTGAAAGCATCCTTAAGATTGGCTACTTGAATGATAAAGTAAGTATTAATGATGCAGTTCTTTTGAGTATTTTTTGACAATTGAATGGGGTACTCTGGGAGAAGTGACTTCACCATCCGGCTGTTGAATGTTGCAGATGTCAGGAATGTTTAATCTGGCAGAAAACAGTTGTTACACTGATGTTTGTGATTGCTTTTTTTATGGACATAATCTTGTAGGCAGTGCTTTCAAGTTATATTCACGCGTTTTATTTTCTTAGGTTTTAGCCTTTTGGCCTAGGGTACCATCTGGCTGAATAGAAATGTCCAATTGCCATGATCCAAAGGAGAGAGATTAAAAAAATATATATTTATTTATATACACATACATATACCGACATAAGTAGACCCGGCATCAGGCAGCTGCAGAAGGTTGTATTATCCTGCCTGTCGACCTGACTGAGAGAGCTGAGAAAGTAGGCACGGCTAGGAGCCACGCGATTAAGGTTCATGAGGGTCGGATCACTCGCCAGGAGAAGAAGAGGAGGACATCTTGAAAGGATAACAAACCCTGTTTCGATAGAGATCCTTTTTGATGAGATAGGCTAGATGCTTACCATGCAGCAGTATAAGGTGGCGCAGTGCTGTGCACATGTGATGAGATCTGTGGTAATCTGCAAACCAATTGTGTGAAATCTGGTAGAGCAGTACTAGCCTTTCATAATTCTGTGATGGATGCTACAAGCACCATCGAGTTGGATGGTAATACCCACTAATATTTAAGTAATGATTAAGAAAGTCCACTCAACTGTTGATCCTTTCGGCATCTGTAAATTTAGTACCATTACCATTTAATACCATTTAATTGTATAGTAAGGACATCTGTAATTTATAACACTTAGAGATTAGAAACCTGTAGTTAAGCACCATATAAAACAGGTTATTTATAATTTTGAATTTACTGTAGTGTAGGCTTTTAAATGGCCTGCATCTTTATTATCGTTAATGGTACGCCCCTGTGGTCTCAGTCTCCTGTTCATCTTGTGCTGGTTATTGGTAGCATGGATTATGAGAAACTGAACAAGATCACAAATAATCCTAGAAGAATGGAGCTTTTCCAATTCATTGTAAAACACAATAATAAACACAAAAATTATGTGGGATGATTCGTAGCCAAGTAAGTCTTTTGGCAGACCATCTATCACAAATTTAAATCCCCCAAGCCTAAAATTGCAAACTAGCCGAATGCAACGAGGCAGGAGTTTCTTAGAGCTTAACTCTCATTGTCCATGACATCACTAAGAACTCCTTGGAGAAAAATGTCCCTGTAATTGATGCTACACATCTATAATTCTGTATGTTATTTATGACTCACCTAGTGCTGTTAACTGTGAATACGAGATTCTAAATCTGGTTATTGATGACGATACGAGATTTATAAAGTACTCAGCTACTCAGAAGGAGTGTCCTGGCACGGATTCACTTATCTAAGGTAGGAACTGTAGGAAACCACTTTGGTTTCCCATTGTTGGTTCATCACAAAGAAATTCTAGACTTTCTGGGAGCATGACCGTCCGTAAATGCAGCACTGGAGAGCAGGGTTTCTTGGGAGAGGGGGAAGCTCAGAGGTTCGTGGACTGGGTGGCAGGAGGCCAGATACATAGTTCATTTATTTGATATTTGCAACAGGAAGGAGAGGCTGTGCTATGTATTGCTCCCCCATTACTCATCCGCTCATGCAGTTGAAAGCATGGGCAGATGGTTTTGTGGGCCATACATTACTTGCAATTATCCATGGATGACGTCAGGATGGAGCCGACCGGCGCCACCTCCAGGCGTGCAGAGGTATTGCTGGGGAAAAAGATTTTCCGGATCCAGTCTGACACCTGGGGATATTTTAAGTTAAGGAATCTGCAGCTAGACTGTGTCTCTACCAGATATATCGTTACCGAAGGTAAGTAACTCTTCCATTCACCCCAGTTTTCTGCTGCAAAGGTATCCTGGCACTGAGCAGGTGTGTGTCCCTAGCCCTGTATATGATAGGTTGGTTAATTGAAAAGCCAGGCATTCAGCTTCTTTGAAGAATTCAGAAAGAGAGGAGGCGGCTCTGATATGGTGTGGGAGGTCTTATCTGCTTTAGGAGGGATGTTAGAGAACGTCCGTCTCGTGATCTGGTTTCGTCTATTGGTGGGAGGTGTGCAGTTAGGAGTCCTGCAGAGCGAAGGTGTCTGACTGGTTGGTGGAAGGAGTTGCAACTTTTCAGGTAGGTGTGTCGGAATTTGTGTAGTGCATTCAGTGTGTGTATTTGAAGAGTTTGAAATGAGAGCGTTTGTGTATTAGGAGCCAGTGGAGCATCCTAAGGTTTGGTGTGTTGTGAGTTCCATGTGGGAAGTTGAGGGGGAATCTGGCTTCCGAATTCTGCATGCGATTGTTTTTATTCTTCTGATGAGTTGCTTGGTCATCCAGTGTAAAAGGTGCTCCCGTAGTCTAACCTGCTATGGAGTGACTGACAGTTTTATCAATGTTTTATCAATCGGGAGTGGAGTTGGCCTAACGACTAGGGCGCTCGACCTTGGACCTGGGGAACTGGGTTCGAGTCTCGGTAAAGACGCTGAACATCTTGTGATTCCGGGCAAATCCCTTAATCTCCCCGTGCCTAACAAAATATGAATGTGTGTCCTCATGTAACGGAACTGGTGCTATGTAAAGCGCTCTGATACCTGATTGGATTCGGGTCAAGTTTGCGCTATATAAAACTCTGCAAAAAAAAAAAAATGTTGCTTGGGAGCCATTTGAATATCTTCCTCTACATCTTCAGGTTGTGGAAGCAGGGTGCAGTGATGGCTTTGTCTTGTGCGGTCATGTCTGGTTTGCTGTTGATTTCAATGTTCCTGTAATGAGTGTGGGTGTATTTCAGTCTGGCCATCCACCAGTTGGACTCCCATGGTGAAGTGTTTTTGCTGGAGAAAACTACTTCTGCCTTGTCGGTGTTGAACTTTAGACAGTTAACGACTTTGCTTATGAAGGTGGTGAACTTGCTTCTTGTGTGGTTGGGGGCTTGCCCGAGAGGAAGTGTGTGTGTTGTGTGTCTTTGGCATAGGAGAGGATGTTAATGTTGTGTGCCTGAATGATGTTGGCCAAAGGGATAATGAATGCATTGCATATGGTGGGGTGAGCAATGAACCTTGAGGCACTCCGCAATAAGTTGGTAGGCTTCTGATGAGTAAGGTGCCTGGCAGACTGCTTCTGTTCTATCCATTCATAAGGAGCAGATCCAGCGGTGAGCGGATCCTTGAATGCCAGTCTCATGCAGGCACCTGATGACCGTGAGGAGAATGAGGGCTGCCATGTCTCCTTTATCAAGGATCATGTGACAGTTGTCTGTGGAAGAGATGATTATTGTTTCTGTACTGTGGTTAGGGCTGAATCTGGACTGCATTGCATTGAGGGACTGGTGGTTGCTGAGGTGGTCAGTGAGGCGTCAGATGATTACTTTCTCTAAGATCTTTGCTGTTAGGAGAAAGATGGGTCTGTAGTTGGAAAGCATGACTGAGTCAGTGGATGGTTTCTTGAGCTGGAGCATGACACAGACATGTTTCCAGCAATGTGGTTGAGTTGATGGAGGCATTGATGATGGGTGTTAGTGCTTCGCTGATAGGTAGGAATCCTTGGTGAAGGTGTGGTGGGGGCAGGGGAGACATGGGCCTCCGAGTGGATGGTAGCAGCAGTTTCGACAGTGGTGCTATTGGGCCACTATTACAGGGTTCTTTCTTCAGCCATGATGGGAAGTTGAGTTGTGATGGTGACTAGGTTTGGTTCAGGGTCAAAGTTGCTGTATATGCAGATAATTTTGTTATAAAATTCCAAAAGCTTATTGCAAAGATGTTGCAAGAGGGAAATTTTGCTGGTGGCTCTGAAATCTGTGATGGCAAAGATTTCCTTGCTGCTGTTAGTTCCAGCATCGATACAGTTTGCAAGAGCTGTGCGCTTGTTAATTCTTGGTGTAAGCATCTTATTACTGATTTGAAGAGGTCTTTCTCTGTGGTGTCTTCTAGACTTGTTCTCCATTTGCTCTGCAGTTGCTTGAAGTGGCATTTTATCAGCCTGAGTTTCTATGTGTACCAGTTGGCCTGTGGTCGGCCACCTGCCATTTGGTTGCAGTGGAAGGCAGGGTTCCTACGGCTGCTGTAGTGTAGCTGTGGAGGTTCTTGATGGCTTTCGGCAAGTTGCTAGTGTGCTTGGGACCATACGCTGAAAGGGCGGAAGCCCACTTCTCCTCTGTGAAGCTTTTCCAACTGCGGCTGGCAGTTCTGGAGGTAGTAGGTCTGTGGTGGTGCGGGATGGGTGTGCTGAAACTGACATGGGTGTGGTGTCTGTTCAGGTCATAGGTGCTGGCTTGTCGACTGTGATGGTGCTGATTGAGATGAAAATCGGGCCAGTATATGTCTGTCAGTATGGGTGAGCTTGGCAAAGTGCTGTGTGAGGCTGAATTTTCTAGAACTGCTGTAGAGTTTGGGCCAGTGCAGTCTAAGTGAAAGTTAAAGTTTTCAGGGAGGATGAAGGTGCTTGTGTAGATGATGAAGGGGTGTGACGAAGTCCATGAGGTCACTAGCGAAATTAGTGGGGGGTCCTGGTTGTTTGTTTAAGAAGGTTCCACCCAGGGAGAAGTTGGCTTTAATGCGTGTCTTGAGCACAAGGTGTTCCATATAGCTGGTGGGGGCATCCGAGTAGGTGGTGCAGCTGATGGTGTCTTTGAATTTGATGGCGACTCGACCTCAGGCTTGAGCTGAAGGTCTTAACTGGTAATCTTGTAGCCGGCGGGGATGGCTTTGGCGATGTCTAGTGGCTCCTAGTGACTGTTGGTTGCTCCAGTCCTGGTCTGCTAGACCATATTTTAAGGGAATACTTTGATAACTCCATCATACGTGGATGCAGGAACATGTTTTCTTTGGAAGAAGCATCTTGTCAAATATAGGACCGTTTCCCCACACCCTCTCGAGTTTTTTCAATCTCTCCAAATTAAAAGCACTCCGTGTTCCCTGATGTACCAAAAGGACCGTAAGACTGAAATGAGGTGCTCTAGGTGAATGAAATCCAAATAGCCCAAGTTCTTCATTCAGCCTTGTGCCTGTGGAAGCCAACTGGTTTCTAACCGATTGGTCCCATGATGTTTTCAAACCCCAAACCCAATCATGCAGCTTCCATGGTTACCCTTATTCTGAATCAATGAACCTTAAAATGCTTTGTAGCTTGACTTGCGTCTAAAAGAGCTCTTCCTGCACCCATAAATTTGAATAGGGTATGTTGGGGTCACATTTATTTGGTCCAATAACCATCTGCCAACTTTGGGCTAAATCAGCAGATATTCCCTGTTCCCTACATTAGTGCACAGCCAACACAGTTGTGTTGCTTATTTATAACATTACTGGTTGCAATTCTGCATTTCTCTATCTAGCTTGATTTCCCCTGCACCACTTATTTACAGACCTACAGTGCCTTGAAGGCAAGATGAATTGAAAGAGAGATAACGAAAAAGATAATGTGCAGTTGCCTGGTAGGACTAGCCTTAGAAAGTGCAGCAGTCCCAAGGATATCACTCTACTGCTACTCGAAGAGTTTTGTTCTACTTTTCTCCAATCTGCTGTCATCCTGGAAATGAGGTAATGTTTAGTGAGGTCCTAAATCGAGAGCATAACGAAAATCATTTTCACCAAAAACTGGACCTTTGCCTCCTTACCCAGAACCATAATATAACACCTTGCAGTCAGCAAATTTCTGGCATTGCAAAATAACATGTTTTGGTAGCTTTAGAAAATCAGTGCATATTATTTCTGTGCTCTGAGTTCAAGAGGGAAAACATAAAACATTAACATGTGCCAAAGCTCTTTTTTTCAAACAACCTGCTGTGTATAGAAATCAATGTTTTACTTATTCGATCACAACACCAGGAATTATATCAAGCATGGCATGAAGGATTATTGACTGACTGACTATTGATTGTCTATGCAACATTTTCCTAACCACCCTAAACAAAACCTCCTTTGGATGATCGCCTTGAGGCAACAAACCACCGCCAGTTAAAGTTTATCCATCATTATTAGTAGACCATATTGGACCAATTTGGGGGTGAGGATAAGCCCCATCACTATTTACCCTGGGTCAGTACCAAGCCCATGCCTCGCCAAGATGCATTGCGGAGCTGTGATTTTGCTTTCATAAAGTACTATTTGAGAAACATGCCTTATTCATCCTCCATTTCTATCACTACCAAGTAATTACAGCAGTTTTTCCTCTGATTACATAACGGAATTCAAGCAGGGTTCATGATTTTTTAAACCTTTGCTTTAAGTGTCTATGAGAGAGGGTAGCACTGTTTATCTTCTGTATAAAAGAAGTCCAGGTGTTAAAAGTGTTTGCTACTTACCTGATGTTTTGGTACCCACTTCCAGTTGTTTCTGTTGATGTTGTCGCACAACATAATTTTTGGGACAGTGTAACCCAAGCACATTATGTGCAGTAGTTTACATACATTCACGAACATGTCTTACTGCTAGGCCCTATCATTTGATAGGTTTCATAAGCCTATCTTCAGCCACTTGGTGTGGTCCCTTTATTCTGCAATGTAGTCCAGAGAAGTCTACTGAAAAACACCCTGCTACCTTTCCAACTCCTGAATTCATGTTCCCCAATCACCTAAGTAAAGTCATTTATATTTCAGTTTACTTTTCTACAGTAGACTGCATCACATGCAGCATGACAACACTTGTCTCTATTTTTGAGTGCAGGTAGGGAGTTACTTAAACCTAAATAAAAGGATGCAGTGTTTGAAGTTACTCTTCTAGTTTGGGATTGCCTTGACTTTTCTCTGGAACTTAATTCTTCAGCCATTTGTTTACGTAACATACATTCAATATGGATGAAAGCAGTTCATCAAGAAGAACCTTACATAAAGCTAACAGAATGCAGTGTGTACATCTCCGACTCTTAGCCTGCTGTTAAACTCCAAGCACATCTTAGCCTGGTTGGTAACAACCAGCGAAGTCCCCAAGAAACCGTATGACGTATCCAGCATGACTTTGCATCATACAGTTCAACACAAGGAAAGCAGTCTTCATAAGGACACTAGGGAGGCTGCAGAGGAGGCAATATTGGGACTGGTTAGATGCCCACTGCCACCGCAACAAGACAACGTGCCCAGCTCACATTTATCATTACTCCCTAAAATCTCTTGTATGTGTTAGATCAAATTTCTGGTCTCCCTATGAGGATACATACACTGACCTGGCTTCTATTCAGGGTTCCCTAACCAGGACTTTCTATACAGCTCCGTATTTCCCTCTTCCTCATTTTGTTAGGAGATTTTTCTGGGTTTGGTGTATAATTGTTGCTTCTTCCTTGATGTCTAATAGAATGGATCTCTGCAGGCCCCCTGTGACTGTATCCCTTTCTCTGACTACCCTTGTAGAGTGTACCTTTCCTAGGAATTGTCTTGTTGGCACACCTACCATGGTGTGACTGTTTATCTTCTCTGACTTTCATGTGACTCGTTCCATTCCAAAGGCTCCCAAACTCCCGTGCACATTTCCCTAGTAAAAGCATTGAAGTGTTTTGTTTAAAGGGTAAATCATAGGAATATTTTGTATGGAGAAGTGAGAGGCAAGAGAATACAGCTTCTTGTGAAGAGATTTATTTTGTTTGGAAAATAGATTCAGGCTAATGTTTCAGTATTTCAAATAAATATTTTGTAATGCTTTGTATGGGGAGTAAAAATTCATTTTTTTGTGTTCTACAGAGAATACAGTTGCAAGAACAATGTGTGTGGAGGACAAAGATTCCTTTGATTCTGCCTGTAGCTTCCTTTTATGCTGTTTTAACATACTCCCCATGGTTTCCATGTTAGCTTTTCCTTCTAGGATTTCTCATTTGGATGCTTGCTCTTCTAGGTATTTCTGCATTAAATTGGATTGTATCAGCATTTAAATAGTGCTTTTCACCAAAGCCTCCGAGCTCTAATCTGTCACTCAGTATGTCTCCCCGATCATACCAGCGCTTGGACGCCCTTGGGCAGCAACCGCGCTCAATAAATCTATTTCAATTCAATTCAATTCAATTTTCTGTCCCTTACAAAGACCAAAATGCTTTTGAGGCAAACAATCAAGCTTTATGCATGGTTAAAACCATATTAGTTAAGGGTTGCCTATGACAGAGATGTATCTGTTTCATGCATGTGGTTAAGATGCATGCTTCAGTCGTGTCACCGCGGCATGTTGCAGCCCAATTTGTTGAAGTGTAACCAATACATGTGATTGAAAAGATCAGTTTGCAAATAAAGACCTCTGCTGCTTGAGGGTTTGCCTTAATTGCCATTAAGTTTTTGGAAATAGACAGGTGTTTCCTGCCTTTCTTATTTCAAGGTGTTTTCAGATTATCCTTTTTTTCCAGGAGTGTGATTTAGAGCTTGCATGTTCGTACAGAGAAGACTGTTCCATCCATTTGTTATCTTTTAAAAGGGGAGTGGATCAAGAGTGGAGCCATTCTGAATCTGAGGTTCTCCTTTGACAGTAGAGACTGGGCTCTGTGGGAGAGTCCTGTTAATATAGTAATCGATGTATTTATCGGTAAAAATTAAACTTGGCCCTTTTAAGGTCTCGCTAGAGCCAGCGCATGCGTTGCTCTGCGAGGCATTTAGTAGGGGCTTTAAAAAGTGCTACCACAAGCTGCTTTGGCTGGCCTAGCGCTTGCGTTCACGCGCACGTGCAACCGCGCATGCAACCGCCAGCTTTCAGCGCCCGATCAGGCGCCATCTGTCTTTCCTCTCACTTAATTGCTTTAACGCTCCTACGCCCCTCCCCTCCCCCGCCGCGCTTCTTTCACTTTCGCGCGCGGCCAAGGCTTGTTTTTTTTCCTGTGTGCGGTGAATTTCAACCGGACCCGGGATGACACGCTCTCCCGCTTCTATGACCGTAATTTGTTTTATTTATTTTTATTTACTGTGTACAGTGGCTCAAGTCCTTTATTAAACATCCAGACATAGTTCAACTTCGCCAGTTCGAATAAATAGGACAGTTTTAGCAACGAGGACTATGCAGTTTGTATTTTATACCATCTAAGAACCAGTAGCTCTTCTCTCCGTCTTCTTTTTTCCTTTAACAGTACCTTCTCCCTCTGCAAAGCTTGTTTAGCTTTCTTCAGATTCTCCGCCGCCTCCTCCCTGCCCTGTTGGAAAGTGACCTGCTCGGGAGCCTCATCATCACTCTGTTTCGGGGTCCGCCATGTTGCCGTCTCGGATACACACATGTGCTTGCTCTGTCACCAATCACCTCCCGCAAGGTGGATGCGATAATTTGTCGTGTTCAAAACAATGTTTCGTTTGCAAAACAAGTGTCTATAGATTTGCATGTACAACACCGCGGTTGCACTGATTTCAGGCAAAATCTTTGAAACTTTTATGTATATTTTTGGTATTTTTACAGCATGAACCTGGCTGGAGAGCGACGAGCACTGCGCGTTGCTGTGTGGATTGTAGACAATATAAAACAAAGAACATCAAATGGGGATTGTACACGTTTTAACTATATATACTTATATTTAATTTTCACATTCTTACATTTGCCTTGCATTTCAGGTATCCCAGTCAGAAACAGGTTCCTAGAGTGATACAGTTTTCAGTCAAGTGACGAGAGAAAATAAACCATATCCTCATGTTCGAAATCCGCAGCCTATCCACCCTACCACATCTCCCTCTCGAAATAATGCAGCGAAGGATTCCAATGGTACAGAATTCGTATGACTGCACATAGAGTGTGCATGCGCTGCCCCACGTCATGCAAGAGTGTGTCCCTACCTGAGCATGTCTTTGCGCCGAAAGAAACGCTGCCTTTACAAATAATATGCATGATGGCAGCTTAACCTAATTTGTTGTGAAATGTTTCAACTGATCAATAAACAACTACAAATACAATCAACACAGCAGAATATGCCACCATGTATTTTTACATGGCCTATAGACTTAGCTGCTGCCACCAGCAGATGGTACTATCAAAAGTACTCAGTGTATCAACCTGGTTAACCTGGTGTGTAACCAGTGCACTTCGTTATGTAATCTGCCTCAGGCTGCCACGTGTTAATCTGCCATGTTTGTTCTGTCATCTGCCCAGGCAGCCTCCTTTGCAATCTGCCCCGGCCTGCCCTGTCCGCCCATAGACCCCATTTTGAAGCCGCCTGTTTGAATGAAGAGCAGATAATGTCTGCCCTAGGCTTACACCATTTCTTTTCAAGAAAAGCGGTGTTTGTGTCGGTAGTGTAAGGTTATATATTCAAATGCTTTTTTCGTTGTCTGGTCTTATTTTTTTTTTCCCAACCATGAACTGAGGTCTTATTAACCCAAGTCATGGAAAGTACTCAAGTTCCTTTTTCCTGTTTTGAGCGTGCATTCCCTTCTGGGTTAGAGAAACCACTTCCTGCCCTGCACCGGTGGAAGATTGTACCCACGAGTAGTATTTCTGCAAGTATTGCACGTAAGTATCCGTGCACACGCGCTTGATGTATTTATTTTTATCTAACTCTTGGAAAATTATAGGCTGCATAAAGTGGACGCCATTAGTTATGTTTACACATGCAGTCCTGCAGGCTAGAAAAGCTGGTCTGGGATTGTGTTTTTGTCCAAATGTATATGCATGCATGTGCATACAGTCTGCGAAGCAGGGGTTAGGGGGCCAGTGAATTAACGCCTATTTGACCTCACTGTGACAATCTGAATACCGGCAGAACCACTCAGTGTTTCATCATTCTAAGGTCGATTAAATAAATGCCATTGATCTGGGTGACAAATATTGCCTATCCAGCACCAGATGCTCCAGGTGCTGTGTGCGCGCTTTGCAGACATTATATTCATGTTCAGATGGCTATCTCCGTAAGGATATGTTTTAGCGCTAATTACTTACCACCGTTCAGTTCTAACTTAACAATACCTGCTGTCAGCAGTCAGTGTGAAAGGCAGATCAAATTGCAGAACTTGAAATAATGCTTAAACAATTAATGTGGTCACTAGATATATAGACTGGATGTTAGCAAAGACCTTTTGATTTAGGTCTGAGGTTAGCAAACGCCTTTTATTCACATTTTCTTCCACCAATTCAGCAGTCATTATGAGCAAGGCCACTGGCATTATGTGATGCTCTGGCTTTTTTCGCATAATTATCGATTTGCCACATAATCATCTGCAAGATTTTAACTAAAGTTTCTTTCTAGCGCAAACATATCAAAAGTCACTTAAAACGTTGACGTGTTCCCATGCAGGGGAAGGCTCCTTGCACAGGTTGACTGGTCATATTTCAGTTGCTAATTTCTGTTTGGTTGTTAAACTGGTACTAATGAGGTGACATATGTCTCACAGAGTACTGCCATGCGTAAAAATTGCAAAGTAATGAAGTGATACTATCAAATGTGCTGCATTATGCCACATAATTTGGCTTTTCTTGCCGCATAATTTATTCAACCTCAACGCATAATTTGGTGCTACCTATCTGTAAATAAAATCTGTCAAGTGCAAGTCCCCTCCCCTTACCACCACTTCTCTCTCCCCACCGCTCCTCCTCTTCTCTCGCTGCCGTCCATAGCTTTTGGGAGCATACATCGACTGGGTCTGGCACAATGGTATAGCAGCTCTCTTCTCAGAGTTCCGCCCTGCCTCGCTGCTCTCTCTCACAGTTTTCCCCAGCATCTGGGAATGGAGTTGTAGCTTCCTCTTCCCCCTCACAGGGAGGCTTTCATGACGTTCTTCAAAATTTATGACAAGTTAGTATAGTGGTTCTCTGGTAGACAGCTTTAAAATTGAAGCACGCTATATTAAATGCGGTAACGCTTAAACAACACATTTAAATACAGGCAAGGACATCTCCTTAATAATCTCTTGTAAGGTCCCAAAGACAAGACCTATTGGCTATGCCAATGCTTGTGAGTCACCCGTTCTGGACTTCACATCACCTAAACTCGCAAATATGTCATCAAGCAGGCCCTGAGACCTAGGCCTGGGATTACTGATTGATTGGGTCACAGGTGGGAGGGAGAGTACCTGGTAGGCAAACACTCAGGCAGGATATATTCTTGATCTGTCCCACAGATAATGTGCAGCGACATTACAATGGTCAGGGGAGATTGCCCCAATGACGACACATATCCGGAGGGGGTACGTGTGCTCCTAAAAACACCATAAAGTCAGATGCCACATGAATTAGAAACGATCAGGACCTATCACACGTAGTGATCAAGCGCTCCCCATACCAGCCATCTGGACACGTTCACCACTGGGAACACTGTGTCCACCCGAGTTTGAGACCCAGCTGTAGTAACCATTTGACCACTAATTTAAATTTTTTTATTTTAAAACTTATTTTTATTAAACAGTCGTTGGTATACCTTTACAGTAATACAGAGACTGTGTGACATCAGGAGGCTGTGAACAGAGGTAAATTATATATCACATGCAATTCTGTAATACATCTTGTTTTCTAGTCCCACTTGTACCCCTCCCTCTTTACATTGTTAGTTTCTGTATTTCTCCCTCGTGGTCCAGATCTTTTGCCATTTTGCTGTGCACCCTTTACTTTGATAGACCATTTTCTCCGCCTTTTGGCACCAATCTAGGTCACTTTCCCAGTCCCTAATCTTGTAGATCTTCAAAATTGAGCATGGTTCCCTTTCGCCAGATTTCTCCAAGGCGATCTATGCCAATGAGGTTCCATTAACGAAAGCCCTGTAGGTGTCTCACTTCCTTCATCAGGTCGCTTTCCCAGAGTGGGGTCTGTTCAGTCAGTTTTGCCTCCCACCCCGAGAGCTTTGTGGCTTCTCGCCAAGCTCGCACCACTATCTGTGTGTGCGTTGGAAGAGATTTCCCAAATTTCCTACAGTATAGTGCGGTTAGATGGCCACCGCTCTCCATAGCGTGCTGGTCTACCCGATATGTGGGCTCAGAGAGGGATGTGAAAACCCAGTCATTAACACTGATAAGTTGGGATGTCAGGTAAAAACTTCTGATGTCAGGGACCGCTAGTCTACCCTCATAGACTCTACATTGTAATTTACGCAGTGCTATGCGCGGGTTACTGCCTTCCCACAGTAGGCTGCATATTTCTCCTTCAATCGCCCTAAGGAATGTACTTGGGGCCTGATAAGGAGTGTTTTGCAGCACATATAGTAGGCAGGGGAGAGCCAGCATTTTGAATAGAACTGCCCGACCCATAAATGAGACTGGAAGTCATTGCCAATGAGTCACATCGTCCCGCAATCTCGCCAATTGTGAGTTCAGGTTGAGGGCCATGAATTTATCTTCCAACTTAGTTATGTGAATGCCCAGATACTCAAATTCCTCCCCTTGCACCAGAGCCGCACAGGCACACAAGTGACTTGTCCCAGTTTATTTGGTAGCCGGGATAGCTGCCAAAGAGCTGGAATATGTGAATGAGTCTGTGTAATGTCTGGCGGGGCTTATGAGCATAGAGTAAGATGTCCGCATACAAAGAGATACGTTCCTTCCATCCGCCCCCAATATCTATGCCATAAATCAAAGGATCACCCCGCACCCACTCTGCCAGCAGCTCTAGTGTCATCGAAAAAATCATAGATGAGTGTCCCTATGTAACGTGAATGATCTGAACACTGGCCCATTTACCCGGACTCTTGCTAGCGGTTTGCAGTATAGGAGATGGACCCATGCGCGAAACCACGGTCCGAAGCTTAGTCTAGTTAAAACCGCAAAGAGGTATGGCCATTTATACAATCCAATGAGAGGGTACCGCTGCAGCCTCTGATGGTCGGGTTGCTGTTTATGCATAACTCCATATAGACACCGAAGGATCAGCCTGGTGCTTCTATGCATTATGAATCCAACTAGTCTGGGTGGATTACTGTAAAGAGTATTGGATGTATCCGATTTGCTAGAACTTTTGCCAAAACATTAGCTTCAAAATTAAGTAAAAAATGGGTCTGTATGAGCTACATAGCTCTGGGGGTTTGTGACCTAGGGTGGGGTCCGGTGTCCCTACTCTTCCTTTTTGTTCCTCATGTTCTACTATTTCTTGTTCGAACTTTTCATATCTAGCTCGTCAATCTTTTCTCTGGCCCCTAGCCACTGCTGTAAATGCTTCCCACAGGGTGCAATGGGAACTGACCAACCCTGTATTCTCTTCAAAGTATTGTTCCGTTCTTTCCCTGAATTTATCTGAGAACTCTCTGTCCTTAAATTGCCAGGATTGCACACGTGGTGGGAGAGAATAATCCCGAATGGGGCCCTGGAGCACCACCTCTACTGGTGAATGGCCCGATATGCTCCTGGTTCTGTGTCATACGTCCATGAGCAGCCTGGCATGTATACTTTGTGTGAATATGTAGTCTAGGCGGGACCCACTGCCATGTGCAGCCAAAATGTGTGTGTATTGCCTGGTGTTCGGATTATATGAGCTCCATAGATTTATTAGCCCCATCGCCTCTGCAAATGCTCGCAGTGGTTCTGGCCCAATGGCCCTACCAGATGTCGTACCTCTATCCACCTCCGGAGACATCGTGGCATTCATGTCCCCGCCCAGAATTAGTATTCCTTGGGGCATGTCAAGCAGTATTTTGTTGAGCTCCGGAAGAGCCTCAACATGGAGTTTCGGTAGAACATATGTTAAGGGTTCGACCCTCCCATGTCCAGCTAGGGCCACATATTTGCCCGCAAGGTCAGGCCAAGCGCGGCCCGTCAAGAAGGGGGTCGCAGTTTTTGCTACAATCGTCACTCCTCTGGAGCGCAACGTAAATTCTGTGTGGGCCAGTAGAGTGCAGCCAAATTGATTGAGTGCCAAATAATGGTTACCGTGCAGAAGCGTCTCTTGAAGTAGTACTAGGTCGGGGGATTATCAACGTTAGTACTGTATGACCATGGTGTGTTTGATTTTCTTACCTAAACCATTGACATTCCACGTCTGGACTGTCAATGTGGTTGTAGATCGGTTTTCATTATGAACATTAATTTATGATTCTAAAGGCAGCAACCAACATTCCTCACAATATATGGTACGCTAGAAACCTTTAAGATCTGTCGTGTTTTTGTATATAGGAAGAACATCTACCAAATGTAAATTGAGACGATCCTCAGGTCTAGAGCCTGTAACTGTTCTCCCGGCCGAACGGTTTACTTAAATAAACTGTTCCTGTTTTGCCAAACGCTTCTTGCCTTCTTGTTTTTTTCTAAGGATTTCAAACTCAAGCAACAGTCCCATGTGAGAAATTAAGTGGAAGATTCTCATAGCAAAGAAGGCATTTTTGGTTTGGTAACAAGAGATCTAAAGTGACTGGTTACTCTGTCTAGATTTCCCTTTTGTCTGACCTTCAGGTTAATTTTGAGAGGGTCTGCCGTTCCTCCTTCCTCCATGGACTGTACATCATTGCTTTCCCTAGATACTCTTAGTCGATTGGTCCTTTACAAATGTACTTCCCATATAGCTCGTTGCCCTCCATAGGTACTTCATACAGTTGAATAACTTGATCAGAGCTGGACATATGGGTTTATACTCTCCCATCTCCTGCGGTGTTTAGCATTTCTCCCTAGGCTCATTTGTGGAGGGTTTACTTCCCCAGATATCCTCCGATTCTTACTCTGGCTCTCCATCTGGTTTTTTCTCTGCCCAATAAACCACTACAATGCACTAAAATGATTTGGATGGGTAATAAAGGCAGCATATTTCTTTTAATAAAGGACCATAATCATAATGCCTTTTGTGGAGAAGAAAGATTGACTATTTTCATGATGAGGCTCCCTTTCTGTTGATATCACTCTATCACAAATCTTCAGAGAGAAGGCTACCCATGCATAGTTTGCAGTGTGACTGGTTAATATGCTAAGAATGCCTCTATAGACATTGTTCACCACCGACCCTGTTTGTGGTTCCCCTTTCAGGCTCCATTTTAATTGGCATCCCAGGATTCATTTTACTAACATTTATGTTTCCTGGGGTCCCTTTGTGGCTGGCTGTCTGCTCTCAGGTATCTGACTGTCTTCATCCCAAGGTATTCCAATTTAACTAGTGTCCTACTGCATACTTGATTTATTGAAAAGCACAGGGAACAAGGTGCACTAATTTGGAACAAATAGAATAGAGGCGCTTTACATTTAAATGGTTAATTTAAAGACCCCGAGTCTTACAGCCAAAATTGATTAAATCCACCTCTTTTTCATTGATGCCTTTTAAATGGTTGAGATGGGGGCTGTGTGCTTGCCAAGCTCTGAAGGGGTCATGCATCTCCAGTGCAAATCCATTTTGGGCAGACTTGAATGGACCAGAAACCTGGGCATTTGGTTCATTGAGGAACATTGGGACAGGGGGACCCTACCTGTAGTCCTTGGGGCTTACAACAGCGTTGTTGGATACCACATGCTAGAGATAAGCCCAAGGCAGGCCTGCTGGAAGATGGGGCTTGAGACTTTGTTCACCAGTAGTGCAGACCTGTCATATATAAGGAGGATGGTGGTCGGTACAATGTTCCAGCTCTAGTTTGCTGCTATCTCATGTGATCAGATGGCACCGAAAAAAGAGCTGTCCTTCTGTGTTCTTTGGGGTGCCCTGGTTCTGTGGTGCCCAAGAAGAGGAAGGGGCAGCACAGAGAAGCAAGCGGCGATGAAGGCCTGGAGGCCGGGACACCTATTGACTGCCAGAACTACAGCCCCACAGGAGAATTCTGGGGAGCTCTAATATAGGAAAGGGCAAAGGGACATACCCCATAAGAGAACAAGGGAGAAAACAGAAAAGAAAGGGAGACATGTCAGACTCTTTCTTAGAGGTGTCACCCTAGGTCTGCGGAGAAAAAGACTGAAAACGAGGAAGAGGAACGTAGTGAATGATTGTAATTTCTGGCAACTCACACATGGCTGCCAGGTCACAGAATCTTTTCTTTTCAAAGGGGCATGGATATTAAAAGTTACCTCGATTGAGGCTATTTTTTCTATGCTCCATAAGAAGATAGGGAAGACTGAGAGTGAACTGCATGGAGGGGTGTGGCAGATTTCACAGTTGGAAACCACTGTCATGTAATTGGAATGTTCTGACAGAGAACAGAATGAGTTCCAGACTTGTGCCATCTGTGCACTGTGGTTCAACTTGAAACACATCAAGTGTATGTGGAAGATATCATGAGAGCCACAAATATTTGTGTCTTGAGTGTCCCAAGATCATCTCAACAGAGCCCCCCGTAAGTCAAGTGCTAGAGGTTTCGGGAGGAGAAAATCATGTACACCGAACCTTGAATTTTATTGTATTGTAATTGTATTTATATAGCGCTTACTACCCCTGACGAAGCGTTGAAGCGCGTTTTCGGCGAGTAGCACGCTACTCCGGAACCAATAAAGGATTAGTGGCGAATTAGTATAGTGAAATATGAAAGTAAATTGAGTGGTGGATGTGTTAGTCAGTTATTTTGATTGAGAAGGATAGTGGAGGGATAGAAGAGGGAAAAAGGTTTGCTACCCCAGAGGAGGTGTTGAAGCGCTTTTTTGGCCAGTAGCACGCTACTCCGAAACTCTTAAAAGATTATTAGTGAATCAGCATAGTGAAATATGAAATTAATTTGGGTGGTGGACATGTTAGTCTGTTATTTGGATTGAAAAAGACAGTAGAGGGATGGAAAGGGGAAACGATTTAGAAATCTTTTATTTATTTATTTATTTATTTATTTATTTTGTTTTGGATCTTATAGCAGTAGGAGGAAACTTGGGATGAGTAAAAGGGAGGTGGAGGGGGAAGAGTCAGAGGGAAGGGCTTAGAAAGGCTTGTTTTGGGGATCGGAATAGTAAAAGAGGCATGAGATGGTGCAAGAAGGGGTGGAGTAGGGAAGAGTCCAGAAAGGGTTATTTTGGGGATCATAGTAGTGGTATGGGGCTTGGAATGAATGAGAGAGTGGAGGTAGAGGAAATATTGATAGAGGTATAGGGTGAGACATAGGGTAGTGCATTGGAAGGAGTAGTAGAAAGAGGTTTGAGATGAGTCAGAGAGTTGAGGTAGAGGATATATTGAGAGCAATATAGGTTTAGACATAGGGTAGTGCATTGTATATGCAGAATTAGAATAAAAGTAGTAAATATATAGTCCCATAAGTACATGGAAGGTATATAGATGCATGAAGGAAGTTAGTATATGTAGATTAAAGTTTTATTTAATAATGGCTTTCAAGTGTGTTACACTTAATGTTCGAGGCATATGAGCTGCAGATTACACACTTTTGCATAGATCGCCATCTGGTGTTGGGCCCGGATGTTTGCAGTTTGTTTTTCCTCTTGGAAAGTCTTTGGAAGTCACGAGGTCGGTGACTCCTCCTTTGCATCATATTGCGCATGGTCTTCGGCTCCATCCTCAGATTGTTTTTTCCCGCCATCGGGCTCGGATGTGATCTTCGCGCTCCGGTTCCGAACAGCTCCAGTTCGACGTTCAACGCGCAATCCTTACCCCAATCGCTGTATTGTTTTGATCACGATCTCTTCAATCAACGCACCTTCTCATCGACACAAACCTTCGGTTCCAGTCGACGGCGGCCTTCGGGCCTACCCAGGCTCCGGTCCGGGCTCATGGAAAGAACTCCATTTAAAAAGTGCCCTCGATGTGGGTCCAAATTTCCCCACACCGATCTTCATGAGGTATGCAACCTTTGCCTCTCCCCAGAACACGAGGCTCGAGACTGTCCGACCTGTAAGTCTTTCCGATCCAAAAAGACTATTCTGGACCGAAGAGCCAGAAGGAACATGGTACACTCCTCGACGTCCATTCCAGTCGACATCTTCGGAGACGACGTCGACGATCTGGAACATCATCGTACCGAAGAGGACCTCGTCAGCGCTTCCGAGGCAGACGAGTCAGATGTGGAGGACATCACTCCGGCGCAGAGGGTCGTGAGTACCAATCTACCCCCTCCCACACCCGCACCGACACCCAAAAAGGCTTCAGTCACGCCTTCGCCTCCGGGCCTAGGCAAGACCAGAGACACTGCTTCACACACCCCACCTTCGGGCCCGGTGAAGAAGCCAAGTAAGCCTTCCGGCGGCTCGGGCTCGAGCCAGCCTGCCAGCGGTGCCGAGAAACACACTTCGGCACCGAAAAAGAAGACGGCCTCCACCTCGACACCGAGCTCCGCACCGATGCCCTCGGGGTCGAAACCCAGCCCTTTGGCACCGACGACCATTTTCGGTGCCGACCAAACCACACAAGGCCACCGACACTTCCAAGCCGAAGCCCATCTCGGCGCCGCCCAAGAGACCGGAGGGTCCCAAGCCGGGTTCTAAACATCAAACCGGCACGGAAAAAATCTAAAAAATCATCGACCCGATGCCTTCGGCGCCGACGGACCAAATTACCTCACCAGAGCTATTTACACCGGATCCCTTGCAAAAAACTCTCACCAAGGATCCAAAAACTGGACATTTGACACTCTCTACTAAGAAGAGACATTTGGAGAAGCCTGCTCCGCCTCCACCTCCAAAGAGGAAGGACTCTGCTACCTCTCCGTTCAGAATACCTTCCCCTCCCCCTCCACCTCCTCCTCCTCCTCCTTCCCCTTCCTCACCTCCACCCCCTCCGCCCTCTCCACCCCATCGTTCTCCTACTCAGTCTCCAGACGATGATGATCAGGGGGACCCATATGATGATACAGGGGATGTGCCACAAGAACCCACCCCTACAGGATCTCCAGATCCATGGGACGATTACAATATACCAGATACCCCCAACGTCCCACAAGACGATATTTACCCTTCTAGACCATCACCAGAAGATTCATTAGGGTTTAACCATCTTCTGCAACGAGCAGCACATTATCATGGGGTGGACATGCATAATGACCCTGTGGAGGAAGATTTCCTCCTAGACACATTCGATACTACACATAGGTCCACGTCCATACTGCCCATGCTCAAAGGGGTGGTAAAGCATGTGGCAGAAGTTTTTAAAGACCCAGTTAGAGCCAGGGTCCTTAACCCACGTATCAAAAAGAAATACAAACCTGCTCCCTCAGATCCCTCTTACATCAGAGGACCTGCGCCACTAGATTCCTTAGTGGTATCTACGGCACGTAAAAGGGCAAACTCACAAGCGTCGGGTGATGCACCACCACCTGACAAGGAGTCAAAACTGCTAGATGCTTCAGGCAAACGCACAGTATCCCAGGCCGCCAACATATGGCGTATAGCAAACACTCAGGCACTGCTGGCCAGATATGACAGGGCTCATTATGACGAATTAGAAAGCATAATGCACCATCTCCCTGAACAATATAAAAGTAAAGCCAACAAGTTAATTCAAGAGGGTAAAACAATCACAAACACCTCTATACGTTGTGCCCTAGATGCAGCAGACACAGCCTCCAGGGCCATTAACACCAGCGTCCTTCTCCGTCGTCATGCTTGGTTAAGGGTATCTGGGTTTAAACCAGAAGTACAAGCCTCCATCCTTAACCATCCCTTTGACCAGGAACATCTCTTCGGGTCAAAGGTGGATGAGGCCTTAGAAAAGATGAAAAAGGACACGGATACCGCAAAATCCATGGGGGCCTTACAGTCTCACCCGCCCAGACGCTCCTTTCGCCGCTCATCCTTTCGGAGTGCATCCAGAGGCTACTCCTCAGACACAGCGTTCACATCGTACAAGTCCCCTACTCAGACCACACCACCAGACGCCCAATGTCACAAGAACATTCAACATTGCTAAAGCAGGAGGTAATCTCCCTCCTACAAAAACAGGCAATAGAACACGTTCCTGTCAATCAACAAAATTTGGGGGTCTACTCCCTATATTTTCTAATACCAAAAAGGGACGAGACTCTACGACCTATTCTAGATCTCCGGCCCCTAAACACATACATACACTCAGACCATTTTCAAATGGTAACGCTTCAGCGGGTACTTCGGCTCCTCTCCCAGAACGACTTTCTCACCACACTGGGCTTGAAAGACGCATACTTCCACATTCCAGTACACCATGCTCACAGAAAGTACCTCAGATTTGTAGTGGACGGACAACACTACCAATTCAAAGTGCTCCCGTTCGGAGTCACAACAGCACCACGGGTATTCACCAAGTGCCTAGCGGTGGTGGCGGCACACCTGAGAAGACAGCACATTCACGTCTTCCCATACTTGGACGATTGGCTGATAAAAGCCACTTCATACAATCAATGTGTACACCACACCGCCACCACAATCCAACTACTTCACCAACTAGGCTTCACGGTGAACCACCAAAAGTCCCAGCTAACACCATCCCACATAAAACAATACCTCGGTGCCACCATAGACACCTCAAAAGCAATAGCCTACCCCAATCCGGCCAGGATTGCAAGCATTCAGGCTTTGTGACAAAAATTCATACCTCAACACTCCCTTCCAGCACGAGTGTTCATGCAACTAATAGGGATGATGGCCTCTTGAATTTTTATAGTGCCCCACGCAAGACTCCAGATGCGTCCACTCCAAGAGTGCTTAGCACACCAATGGAACCAGGCCCAGGGACAACTGACAGATCTGGTGTTGGTAGACGGTCGCACCCATCGCTTTCTGCAGTGGTGGAACACCACAAACCTTTCCAAAGGTCGACCGTTCCTGCACCCGGTTCCCCAGATAATACTAACAACGGACGCATCGCTCTCCGGCTCGGGGGGCTCATCTATTACACCTCACAATGCAGGGCACATGGACGCCGCAACAAAAGTTACTCCATAGCAACCATCTGGAGTTACTAGCAATCTTTCTAGCCCTGAAATCTTTTCAAACACAGATTTCAGGCAAGGCAGTCCTCATTCGCACACACAACATGACGGCCATGTATTATATTAAAAAACGAGGCGGCACACACTCTCCACAGCTCTCTCAATTAGCACAGAGCATATGGAGATGGGCAATTCCCGACAAAATCTTTCTCCTTGCTCAACATGTCCCAGGAGTCCAAAACACCGTGGCAGATCTGCTCAGCAGACAGACACAACAGATCCACGAGTGGGAACTTCACCCACAGGTTCTTCATCCGTTCTTTCAAATGTGGGGGCATCCTCAGATAGACCTCTTCGCCACCCATGAAAACGCCAAATACCCAAGCTTCGCCGCCAGATACCCACACCCATTGTCCAAACGAAATGCGATATGGATGAACTGGTCAGGCAAATTTGCGTACGCTTTTCTGCCTCTCCCACTCATTCCATTAGTGGTGCGAAAACTACAACAGCACTCCCTCACACTAATCCTAGTAGCTCCAACGTGGGCCAGACAACCGTGGTACACCACGCTGCTGGAACTCTCGGTAGTACCACACCAAAAGCTACACCTCTCACCATGCCTCCTTACCCAGAACCATGGAGAGATCAGGCACCCGGACCCAGCTCAGCTCAACCTCAGCTCTGGCTCCTGAAATCCTAGAATTCGGGTACCTAAATCTTCCCCCTGACTGTATGAACGTCATCAGAGAAGCTAGACGCCCTACCACTAGAGCCTGCTACGCTGCCAAGTGGAAAAGATTTGTTGATTATTGCCATAACAACACCATCAATCCTCTGGACGTGTCTATACAACACATCATAGGCTACTTACTCCACCTACAAAGGTGTAATCTAGCCTATACGTCCATTCAACTACACCTCGCAGCAATTGCAGCTTATTTACAAAACAGGCAACATCTATCACTCTTCAGAGTACCTGCCATTAAAGCCTTCATGGAAGGCCTGAAAAGAATAATTCCCCCCAGAGTACCACCCTCACCTGTGTGGAACTTAAATATCGTTCTCACAAGGCTAATGGGGCCTCCCTTCGAACCTTTGCATAAATGCGAACTGCAATTCCTAACATGGAAAACAGCTTTCCTTGTAGCCATCACTTCCCTTAGAAGGGTCAGTGAGATACAAGCACTTACCATACAAGAACCTTTTCTTCAAATGCACCAGAACAAGGTTGTTCTCCGTACCAACCCAAAATTCCTACCTAAAGTAATTTCCCCTTATCACCTAAACCAATCTGTAGAATTACCAGTATTTTTCTCGCAACCTCAGACCTTTGCACACGCTAGATGTCAAACGAGCCTTACTTTACTACATCCAGAGAACACAACCTTTCCGAAAGACCAAACAACTGTTCGTCTCTTTCTCTCAACCACACAAGGGCAACCCCATCTCAAAATCAGGGATAGCTAGGTGGATTGTAAAATGCATCCAGATTTGCTACCATAAAGCAAAACGAACGCTTTCCGTTCCCCCTAAAGCCCATTCTACACGAAGGAATGGGGCTTCCATGGCATTTCTAGGGAACATCCCATTAGATGATATCTGCAAAGCAGCTACATGGTCAACACCGCACACTTTCACCAAACACTATTGTGTAGATGTGCAAACTAAGCAACAAGCTAGTGTGGGCCAGGCTGTACTTAAAACACTATTTCAAACCACTGCAACAGATACCGTCGCTAAGGTTGGGAACTGCTATATAGTCTATGCAAAAGTGTGTAATCTGCAGCTCATATGCCTCGAACGGAATATGCTACTTACCAGTATGCATCTGTTCTTGGCATGTAGAGCTGCAGATCTACACACGCCTCCCCGGCTACCTTTATCTGTTCCAGTTTTATCTTATTTAGATACAACACACATGGGTTTCTTCACTGTTGTTACTACGCTCCATCTTTCCCTGCTGGCGAAAAACAATCTGAGGATGGAGCCGAAGCCCATGCGCAATACGATCCAAAGGAGGAGTCACCGTCCTCGTGACTTCCAAAGACTTTCCAAGAGGAAAAACAAACTGCAAACATCCGGGCCCAACACCAGATGGCGATCTATGCAAAAGTGTGTAGATCTGCAGCTCTACATGCCAAGAACAGATGCATACTGGTAAGTAGCATATTCCTTAATATATATATATATATCTCCAAAACGCTATGTAACAACAAAGTGTGGCGCACACTCGAGTTTGTAATGTACCAAAACTACTTTATTCTTGTCCCTTTGGCTGACAAACGCGTTTCGGCCATGATGGCTTTCGTCAATGTCAGCGTAAAAAACATTTCATAAAGTTCAAATACACGTCAATTACTGCTTCCTTTTGTCAACAAAAAGAACGGACTTGCGAACAAGTTACTGTCGGCACAGAATGTGGCGGCCATCTTAGAGAAGATAAGAGAACACGATTATTCTCTGTACACAATAAGTGTTCCTCTATTTTTCAGGCATATATTGACTGATTTGTTAAACAATCATGCCCTGAATGGGCTCACATAACATTAACGCCTGCAGCCCATATTATACATAGTCCTGACATATATTTGTCTAATAACGAAATGACCAAAAATCAAGCCCTGAATGAGCTCATAAAGCTTGACAGCTTAATTCCACATTGTAACAAATCTTAACAAATGTCTTTGCCGTTCCTTTACATATCTCAATGTAAAAATCAGTAGTGACGTGAACAGTAAAAACATCATGAAAATAAAAACAAAAAGTGAGAAAGATGAGAAAATTGAGAAAAATTAACAATGAATCCAGATGTACTATAAATGTACTTGGAAATTTGATAGAAAAGTGGGACAGTGGATGCCCGGAGCAATGGATGGTAGTACAGATACATACATACATACAATTGATTGATATGAATGAATAGTCATAAAGGATAATTGATATACTCATAACTTGTTCGATATACTATAATATGTCTGTACACCTTAAAGAACAGTACTCTTGGTCATAATGTTTTCTTTATAGCTTAACCTGCATTTACCCATAGTTCCTCTTTACAATTGAGTCCCTATGGGGCCAAAGTTCAAAGTTCCACTATATACTTGGACTCGGGCTGTCTTAGTATTCTTATTCTGTCACCTCCTCTCTTCAGGGGGGACACCTGATCAATACAGAAAAAGTTTAACAATTGGCTATTGCTTTTATGACGATCTGCAAAATGTCTCGCAACAGGATAGCTGCGGTCTTTTTTAGTTATAGCACGCACGTGCTCCAAGATTCACTTTTTTGTGTGGTGTATCGTGCTCCCACGTACCATAGGTTGCACGGACACATCAGACAATAATCAGTGAAGTCTGAGTTACAATTTAACAGTTTTGCAATGTGTCATCTGATCCCTGCCTGGAACCTGGAACTCTTTTACTGTGTTGCTGCTTTTACAAGCCGTACACTTTAGGCAAGGGTAAAAACCCTTCACGTTGCAAGAGCTATCTTCTGTTTTACTGAAATGACTATGAATTAACATATCTTTAATAGAGATGTTTTTCCTATACGTTATGCTAGGGTGGTGGGTGATAGTTTTACCAATCACCCCATCAGACTGAAGAAAATTCCAATGTTTCCCCAAGATCTGGCGGATTTCTCCAGAATCCATAGAATATGTTAATATCAGTCTAGTAACCTCATCATCATTGACTCGAGATGTTCTGTTAAGGAGCTCTTCACTCTTACGTTGAGATATATATATATATATATATATATATATATATATATATATATATATATTCTACTGGCGGTTGCCAGTAGATAGTTATAGTTAGGACCTATTTTCCATAGGAAATCCGCAACATTCTATTGGGAATATCTTTGGCGCCGGTTGATTAATCTTCGCAAAATTTTCCAAACTTTTGGCCATCTCCGCTCCGACCCTGAAAGTTTCATGGTGATTCGTCAAGCGGGGGCCGAGAAAAAACGGGGGTCCCAAAACGCATTTTCCCCAGGCAATTTCCCATAGGACCTGTTGTCGCGGCTACAGCCCGAACTGCTGAACGAAATTACACCAAATTTGGCAAGGAGGTAGTCCTCAGTTCAGACTCGTGCCTTTTGCTTAAATGGTGTAAATCCGTTCAGTAGTTCCTGAGAAAATTAGAGTTAAAAGTTAGTGATATCTATGGCCGGGGAGGATCCGCGGATCCTCCCCGCACCCTCCCCGAACCCTCCCGAGCACGAGCTGAATGCTAATTGGCTGCCAGCACTCTGAATCAGGAAGTGTTGTCAGCCATCTTGTTGCTTGGCAGAACCGAGGCACAAGAAAGCACAAAAACAAAGGCGCAAAACACAAGGGGGCAGGGTAGAAACACCCTGACCCCCTAGGCCTGCTCAGGGGGTCCCACAAGGACCCCCAGGGCCAAAAAAAAGTATTTTTTTTTTTTTTTAAATCGTCGAGATTCGCAAACCAAGCGCAAATTTCCGCCGAAAATTTTAAAAGAAGCGTGGGGCTCCCGCCCTTCTTTGGTAATTGGCCTGGGGGCAGAAATAAAAAAGTGTGGGGGGGTCCCAACCCCCCCCCCACACTGCCCCGGGGACCGCCACCCCCCCCGGGGCTCAGAGATACTATATGGGGGGGGCTCACGGCCCCCCTCCCAGCCCCGGGGACCGCCACCCCCCGGGGATTGAAAGTATTTGCGATGGGGGGGCTCTCAGGCCCTCCCCAGCCACAGGGACCGCCACCCCCCGGGGCAACTTGTCCGTGTGGGAGGGGGGCCACGCGGCCCCCCTCCTGGAGCCAATGATGGCCCTGGGGACCGCCACCCCCCAGGGCTGGCTCCTACATTGTGTCCCGGGGTGCCCACCCCCGGGACACTGCTGTTTGCAATGACAGGGCGGGAGCCTCGCGGCTCCCACCCTGTCATTGCAAACTGCTTTGCTTCATTGAAGCGAGAGCAGGGAAACCTGCTCTCGCTTCAATGAAGCAAAGCTGATTGCTTTTCCACATGGGGAGCAGCATGTTAGCTGCTCCCCATGTCGAAAAGCAATGCCGGCAGAAAAGATCGGGATCGGGCCGGAGGCCACGCCCCCTCCTTACACCACTCGGCAAACGCGCCCCCTGGCGCGTTTGCAGATGGGGAACTAATTCCCCTTGAATACTGGGGGTCCCTGGGGGCCAACTAGCCCACCAGGAACCTCCAGTATGCGCCAGGGGGCTGCGCTGCAGAGAGGTGTAATGAAACCACACCCCTTTTTACACCTCTCTGCAACGCAGCTCCGTGGCGCTTACTGGAGGTACCTGGTGGCCTAGTTGGCCGCTAGGGGACCTCAGGATTCAAGGGGACTTAATTCCCCAACTTAAAATGCGCCACGGGGCGTGTTGGCACAGTGGTGATGGTAGGGGGCGGGGCCTGAGGTGATACTGTGCAAACACGCCCTGTGGCGCGTTTTAAGTTGGGGAATTCATTCCTCTTCAATCGAGAGGTCCCCTAGGGGTCAACTAGCCCACCAGGTACCTCCAGTAAGCGCCACGGAGCTGCGTTGCAGAGTGTTGTAAAAAGGGGCGTGGCCTCTGAACACCTCTCTGCAATGCAGCTCCCTGGAGCATACTGGAGGTACCTGGTGGGCAAGTTGGCCGCCAGGGGACCTCAGGATTCAAGGGGACTTAATCCCCCAACTTAAAACACGCCACAGGGCGCATTTGCTCAGTGGTGAAGGTAGGGGGCGGGGCCTGAGGTGATATGTGTGCAAACACGCCCTGTGGCGCGTTTTAATTTAGGGAATTAATTCCTCTTCAATCCAGAGGTCCCCTAGGGGCCAACTAGCCCACCAGGTACCTCCAGGAAGCGCCACGGAGCTGCGTTGCAGAGTGTTGTAAAAAGGGGCGTGGCCTCTGAACACCGCTCTGCAACGCAGCTCCCTGACGCATACTGGAGGCACCTGGTGGGCTAGTTGGCCCCCAGGGGACCGCAGGATTGAAGAGGAATTAATTCCCCAACTTAAAACGCACCACAGGGCGTGTTTGCACACGTCACCTCAGGCCCCGCCCCCTTCCTTTACCATTGTACAAATATTCCTCTAAAATCAGCCGAACTACGAATTCCGATTTACTCACCTGTAATCAGAAGAGGACCCAGTGCTGCATCTTTTAGCCCAGCACAGACCCTGAAAAGTAATTCTAAGCGTACTTACCAGTAACTTGTATTTCCTTCCATAGGAATCCATTGTGTGGTTTTCACCAGAAAAGTTTCTAAGTGTCTATTTTCCCAAACTAAAAATATTCCTAAAAAATCGTCTGTATGACTTAAACACATTCTTTCAACTGTTTACAGGAGGTTGGCCAGTGCTGGATCCAGGATCCACCACTGAGTAAGAAAAAGTAATGATAACACTACTTACCTGTCTAAATGTCAACTTTTAAAATACAATAATATTCCTTAAAAATAACTACTGTAACCAAAGCGCTTTTACTCAACTGTTTACAGGAGATGTCCAAGGACTGAATCTAGGATCCAGTCCTGTGGTTAGAAAAGTAATCCATAAAGTAACTAATTGTATTTCACTAGAAATTCACATTGAGCTCAATGTCGCTTTGTGTTTGAAATTGTGTTGCCCATTGCAACAACTGTAACTACTGTACTTAAAAGTCTGTTGCCTATTTGCCAAGTATTTAAACTAAAGTAATTCATTCTGAGAAAGTATATTTTGTATTGTAATGTATAATGTAATTACAATGTAATGAAAAAAATATATCTAAAAATAAATAGTTTAAAAAATATAGTAAATCAGTATAAAAAAAAATCAGTATAACAATACATTCAAAATTGTCATTTACAAAACCTTTGAAATTCACTGAAAAAACCATAGGTTTCAGGCCTGATATAGTTAGGAATTAGCATTTAAAAAACCTTTGAAATTCACAGAAAAAAAACATAGGTTTCAGGGGCGTTATAGTTAGGAATTGGCATTTAAAAAACCTTAGAAATTCACTGAAAAAACCATAGGTTTCAGGGGCGTTATAGTTAGCTGGACATTTCCCTCGTACAAAACCCTAGAAATTCCCCCGTTATAGTTAGTTCAGCTAACTATAACTCGCGCCCCCGCAATGCACTGCTGATGACGTCACATATTACATCACTCATGACATGGTCAGTGACATCACTGATGACATCTGAAATGACATCACTGTATATATATATATATATATATATATATATATATATATATATATATATATATATATATATATATATATATATATATATATATATATATATATCCAAAAGAAGAGGCGCCAAGCCCGGTTCTGGACAAACACAGCTTTATTTCATTTGGCGCAGGCACAAACAGGATGAGATGAACCTGACGCGTTTCAGCGAGTTGCTTTTTTCAAAGGTTTAATCATCACGTGTGCAGTGTCAGGCTCGCCCTGCAGGGTTGGAGGCCCCCGACGACAGTGTGTGCTTGAGGATATTAATGGGGGGCATGACCCGCTCGCCTTTCTGCAAGCTTTTGGAATTACCGGCGATTATTGCAGTTTGAAGGTGAGAAAGGGAGCTGAAGGAGGCTGACACCTCCGTGAGGCAGGTTCTGGACACAGGCGCATTATTGAAATTGTGGGGCTACTTACAAGATGACTTTCTGTGCACCAGCTTTGTCTCACTGGCCATACTTACCTGCAACACCACTTCTGAGCTTGCGGTATGAATAACATCACTGTGATTACACCAGGAATTGTACTGTGGCTCAATGGTGAATTATGGGAGAGCGAGTATGGCAGGAGTGAGGCACTTACAATCATGGACTTCACCTGGGACACTGCACACGTGATGATTAAACCTTTGAAAAAAGCACCTCGCTGAAACGCGTCAGGTTCATCTCATCCTGTTTGTGCCTGCGCCAAATGAAATAAAGCTGTGTTTGTCCAGAACCGGGCTTGGCGCCTCTTCTTTTGGATTTAAATGTTGGAAAGTGCTGTCTTCCAATTTAGCCAGGCTCGCCCTGCAGGGTTGGAGGCCCCCGACGACAGTGTGTGCTTGAGGATATTAATGGGGGGCATGACCCGCTCGCCTTTCTGCAAGCTTTTGGAATTACCGGCGATTATTGCAGTTTGAAGGTGAGAAAGGGAGCTGAAGGAGGCTGACACCTCCGTGAGGCAGGTTCTGGACACAGGCGCATTATTGAAATTGTGGGGCTACTTACAAGATGACTTTCTGTGCACCAGCTTTGTCTCACTGGCCATACTTACCTGCAACACCACTTCTGAGCTTGCGGTATGAATAACATCACTGTGATTACACCAGGAATTGTACTGTGGCTCAATGGTGAATTATGGGAGAGCGAGTATGGCAGGAGTGAGGCACTTACAATCATGGACTTCACCTGGGACACTGCACACGTGATGATTAAACCTTTGAAAAAAGCAACTCGCTGAAACGCGTCAGGTTCATCTCATCCTGTTTGTGCCTGCGCCAAATGAAATAAAGCTGTGTTTGTCCAGAACCGGGCTTGGCGCCTCTTCTTTTGGATTTAAATGTTGGAAAGTGCTGTCTTCCAATTTAGCCAGGCTCGCCCTGCAGGGTTGGAGGCCCCCGACGACAGTGTGTGCTTGAGGATATTAATGGGGGGCATGACCCGCTCGCCTTTCTGCAAGCTTTTGGAATTACCGGCGATTATTGCAGTTTGAAGGTGAGAAAGGGAGCTGAAGGAGGCTGACACCTCCGTGAGGCAGGTTCTGGACACAGGCGCATTATTGAAATTGTGGGGCTACTTACAAGATGACTTTCTGTGCACCAGCTTTGTCTCACTGGCCATACTTACCTGCAACACCACTTCTGAGCTTGCGGTATGAATAACATCACTGTGATTACACCAGGAATTGTACTGTGGCTCAATGGTGAATTATGGGAGAGCGAGTATGGCAGGAGTGAGGCACTTACAATCATGGACTTCACCTGGGACACTGCACACGTGATGATTAAACCTTTGAAAAAAGCAACTCGCTGAAACGCGTCAGGTTCATCTCATCCTGTTTGTGCCTGCGCCAAATGAAATAAAGCTGTGTTTGTCCAGAACCGGGCTTGGCGCCTCTTCTTTTGGATTTAAATGTTGGAAAGTGCTGTCTTCCAATTTAGCCAGGCTCGCCCTGCAGGGTTGGAGGCCCCCGACGACAGTGTGTGCTTGAGGATATATATATATATACACACTTAAACACCTCTCAGCACTTCCTTTGCGGCGAACTGACAGAAACGGACCACCAGGACAAGTTAGTGGCAAAATTTTCTTCTTTTATTTTCAATTCCTCATTTCATGACGCGTTTCGGGCATCAAGTGCCCTTGATCACATACAGAGCTTATAGTACGTCATCTTTATATATGTATTGAATGGGAAAGAACACACCCCTATGGTACTAAACAGTGAAGAAACACTTTCTTTTTTTGGTTAATGTGCTCCAATGCTTACTTAAACATTCACGGTATTGGAAAACAGACTCTGTTACATTGTAAATCACATATATCAGTGATAAAAACAATCGTCATAGTGTGAATTATACATAAACAATTTAAAATGCATAAAACATACCAAAAAACATTACATTTTCAATAATAAATAAATATGTATAAATAGTTAAAATATACACATTGATTCACCATGACGAAAAAATATTATCAACAGTATTCTGTGCAAATGTCTGCCATTGGAAAAACATATGACTGCTTCAATGCGTTTTGTTTTCCAAACTGCAAGATACCAGCATAGTGCTATTTTTCACAGTACCTATTCGTAGTTTATAAAAGAAAGTGTCTCGTGCAAATTTTGTGCAAAATGTGCTCTTTAGGTATAGGTTTACCAAATTTATAAAGTGCTTAATACGTAACATTCACACTTTATGAATAAATAAATAACACAGAATTGTGATAAAAATTTATATAAAATGTGGTTAAAAAAAGCTACTCTTTGTAGGTATTCCTTTTAATTGAACGAGAAGTGCTAGTGCTTAATATTCATGATATCAAATGACAAAAAGTAAAAAAAAAAAAATTAAAATATCAATGAGTTTGTTCAAAAAGATTTCCATCCAGTGACTAAATTTAGTATTATCAGGGGTCAACTAGTTACTTACATCATTGTTTCTATAAATATCTATTCCTACAAAAGCTATTGGAAGATATGTGTTTTGAGTTAAGTTACAGAAACGTGTGTAAATCCTCTGTATTATTCAATCCATTCGGGAATTTACTATCGAGTTCTAAGATGGTTTTAGTTTCACGTTGTCTTAACATCTTCTCTCGATTTCCTCCCCTGCGATGTGCTGGGATTGAATCAATTACAAAGTAAGATAAGCATTTTACATCGTTGTCATGTGCTTCCTTGAAGTGGCGAGCAACCGGATAAGCCGGATCATTATTAACGATTGCTCGTAAATGCTGCAATATTCTTACGTGCACCTGAAGCTTGGTGCTTCCCACGTACCTAAGCCCACAAGTGCACGTAAGAACATAAACAGCAAATTCAGTACGACAGTTATAACTACCCTTTATACTTATCTCATTTTCTCTAAAGGGAGATTTGTACTGGGTTGTGTTCACTCCAAACTTGCATGCTCTGCATGATGTGCATTTAAAAAGGCCCTGTCTTGGTTTTAACCAAGATGTATTGCTATATATATATAATATTTTTTTGTAATTCAATAATGAAGCAACTTTAGATAAAGCATTCACTTATATACATGTTACACTCGTAGAATAATGTAACTATCAGTAATATGTACATTTGTTAAGCAGAACTAATGAATATCTGTATTTTTTTAAACATAATTATTCTTCACGGTTATACAAAGCAATACACATATATATGTACATATCTATAGTACACATAGAAAGCTTATATACAAAGGGATAGGCTGGATATTTCTGTTTGTGTTATGGGGGTTATGTGGGGAAGACACAATTCTTGAGTAGTTTTCTGAAGACAAGGTGGTTATTCGTGGATCTTATGTTGGGGGGGTAAAGAGTTCCTTAGTTTGGCTCCTTGAACAGAGAAGGATGTGCCACTCATGTTTTTTTGTATCTTGGAATTTTGAGGCAAGTTGCAACTCTAGAGCCGCGGTTCCTTTGTTGAATGTGTTTGGTGATTTTATTCCTGATGTAGAGCAGTCCCGTTCCATGCATCGCTTTGTGGGTGATACAAAGCAGCTTGAACGTGGATCTTCTGCCATCCGGTAGCCAATGCAGGGCTTTCAAGGCAGGGGAGATGTGGTCTTGCAGTTCTATATGTAAGAGTAGTGTGGAAGCCGAGTTCTGAATCCTTTGTAGTCTTTTCATGGTCTTTAAAGGTGATCTGTGGTAGAGTCTGTTGGCGTAATCGATTTTGGGAAGAACAAAGGAGATGGTAGCCTGGACCTTGAGTGGAAATCCTAAATGGGGGCAGATTAGTCGCCGACTTTTTATAGCAACAAAGCTTGAATGTTCTAGTTTGTCCCCTTGGTCATTCATGAATAGCTTGGAGTCCATGGTCAATCTGAGGTTTCTTACTTCCTTCGATAGTTTAGGCGGTGTTCACAGATCATCAGGCCACGCGGCGAGCGGGTCATGATGTTTCCAATCACCACATGAGAGTATTTCAGTCTTGGAATCATTCAATTTGAGATGGCTCCACGTCATCCATTGATTTACAGCTCTGAGACAACTGAAAATTGGCGAGTTTCCAATGTCTTTGGGGCATTTCAGTTGAAGGAGTATTTGCCTGTCATCTGCATAGTTATAGCACGCGAGGTGAAATTGATTGATCAGTGCCGGTAATGACTCATGTAGATGTTTAAAACATTGGGAAAGATGATAGAGCCTTGTGGGACCCCTGCATTTGTGAAGTATGGTTTGGAAAGGTGGGGTATGGATGACATTAGTTCTGTAACGAAGTTAGGATGAGATCCAGTCTAGAGCAGTCCTCTATTTGCAGGCTTCGTAGAGTCTTTGTATCAGAGTGTCATGGTCAACAGTGTCAAAGGCAGCCGAGAGGTCCAAGAGAAATAGCGCAAGAACTCTGTTGTGGTCAACTGTGTTCTTCAGGTCATCTCAGATGGTAAGGAGGGCAGATTCTGTGCCTCTTTATGGACAGAATCCTGTTTGGAATTCTGAAAGTATGGCATTATCTTCAGCGAATTGTGGCTTCTGGGCGAATGCTGCTCTTTCTTTCAGTTTGCCCAGGAAAGGACCATTTGTAATCAGTCTGTAGTTGTCGGGGTTCAACGGGTCCAAGTTTGTTTTCTTCAGTAATGGGCGTATGTATGACTTTTGAGTTCTTCTAGAAATATTCCAGTAGTTAAGGAGTTGTTGATGATTCTTCTTACTGGAGTGGAAGCAGAGGTTGTTAGAAGAATTGTCTTGAAGGTTTGCGGTGGACATGGGTCAGAAGGGCTGCAGGTAGGTCTGTTTGCTGTGACCAGGTCCATAAATTCATCATGTGAAATGTGTTGGACCGAATAGAGAGACTTGGTTAGAGTATTCTTGGATTGTTTTTTTGTAAAAGGGTCAGTGCTGGTGCTTAGTCTTTGTTTTAAGTATGAGTCCAACGTGTCTGCTTTGGCCGTGTAATGATTAGCCAGTTTGTCTTTGAAATCTTGAGTAACGGGATGAGCTCCTTCTAGGCAATTTGGTTTACAAAATTAATTGATTATTTTATAGTATTCTTTATTTGCACATTTAGTATTTTGAATTCTGTCTGAATAGTAGCTTTACTTCGCTTTTATGATAGCTGACTTGTATAATCTGTTAATATTCTGTAGGCAAAGTTTGTCTTGATTGGCGATTGTTTTGGACCAGGCACGTTGCAATTTTCTAATTTGTTGTTTTATTTCTTTTATCTCTGCATTTCTCCAAGGTGCTTGTTTTCTTTTGTTCTGTTGTGTGGTTGTTAGTGGTATAAGGAATCAAAAGCTTACTGTAGCCACTCATATAGTTTTCTAACAGTATTTATTGTTTCTAGTTCTGTACTTGATGTTAGTTGTGTTTCTAAGTGTTCCAAATTGAGTTTGTTCCACTGTCAATAAGTGGAAGCATGTAAGGTGGTTTTAGGTGCGTTGCTTAGTGTTGTTTTATGTTGGGAAGCAAGCAAAGAGTGGTCTGACCATGTGACTGGAGTCATTGTTTGAAAGGTAACTAGTTCTGTATTAGCAAAAATGACATCTTGGATGTGTCCAGCGATGTGTGTGGGTTTGTGAACAATCTGATACAGGTTCAATGCATATTGGGTTTGTCAAACGAAATGTCACCCAGAACGCATAAGTTGGAGTGTAGTGTTATCAGGTTTGAAACCGTGTCTAGTAGTGTGTCTGGGAATATTGCATTGCTAGGTCTTTAAAGGAGCAGGAAGTTGCAGGAGGAAGATAGTGTAGGATTGCATCTTTAGTGATATGTAATGTTTGCCTGAACACAACAGCTAGGCCACCTCCTTTTTTTTATATACGATTTTGGGTGATAGTTTGATAGCCTAGAAGAACGGCTTCATGGAGGACTGGAGTCATATCATCTCCCAACCTTGATTCGGTTATGAATAGTATGTCTAGTTTTGCGTCAATGAGTAGGTTGTAGACGTGATTTGTTTTTAGAGAGCAATCGAGCATTTATCATTAGACAGTTTGGAGAATGTGCTTTAGAGTGTGACTTTGTTTTGTAGAAGAGTGAGCAGTATTTTGTGGGCTTGTAGCAGGTGTATCCTTAGTGTGTTGTTATTAGGTATATGAGGATTAGCATTCGTATAGCTGTTCTGTATCGTGTTCCTCGTCCAGCAGGCTAGGAAGGCATTTTGATGGGTCTGGGTGTTTAGGATGGTGGAGACGGTGTTTGAGAGTGAGTTGGTGCGTTGTGTTGTTTTTGTGGTGTAACCTTGTTGTGCAGTAGACATGGAGAGGCGGTTAACCCCTTCAGTGCCACGCCCTTTCCCCCTCCTGTGCCGGGCGTTGCACTAGTGGGTGGGGTTCATGACGAGATAGTCTCGTCATGGGCACAGCACAACCGTGCTCCATGACGAGACTATCTCGTCATGGGCACTGAAGAGGTTAAAAGAGTTGCTGTATATGTGTTAGGTGTGGTGGAAGAGAGAACGTTTGGCATTGGAGTTTGTTCATTTGTGTAGTTTGAAAGGTGGGTGTATGTTTGTAGTTTGTTTTGGTAAGTATTATGAGGTGTTGCGCTTGAGAGATTTTGTTGTGCTGGTGTGCGTGATAAGTTTTGTTGTTGAGAAGTAGTGAAACGAGGTGCTAATGTATTTGTTTTATAAAATGGATTAGTTTGTATAGTATTGTTTGTGAATGAAAGTTGTTAGGTAAAAGGGGTTGGTATGTGTTTGTGAGTAGAGTGTATGTTGTGTGTAAGAGGGGATAATAAAGTAGAGTTGTGAGTGTTTGTTTTAGACTTTTTTGCTGCAACAGGTGATATGTGTGGTGCAGTGGAGTGTATGTGTTATAAGGTTGTGTTATTGTAGTAGAAAGAAGAGGAGGGTGTTGGTCGAAGAAATGATGGAAGGCTGAGTATAGGTTTGTTTGTGACAAAAAGGGGTCTGTTAGCAGTAATTAGAGAAGAGTGTGTGTGTATGGATGGGATATGGTTAAATATATTGTGGATCCTGGGTTGTGTTAGAGTGGATTGGTTAGGGGTATAGGATAGAGAGGTGTGCTGTTTGTAGGTGATGGTGGAAATGTGTGGTAGTTGGGATAGAATGTTGTATAGATGTGGTTTGTGGGGTTTTGTATTTGGTGCGGAGACATTGAATTTCGTATAGAGTTAGTTTATTGTAAGTGAGTAAAGTACATGTGCTGTGAGTGTGTTACTCTGGTTGTGGATGGGGTGGGGTGGGGCTGGTGTATATGAAACTGGGCATCTTTTCTGGCCCTAGTCTCAAACAGGCAATTGCCTTTGTCCTCTCTGCCCTTAGCCTCGACGTCCGGGCTGAGACACCCTGAAACCTCGTCTTAAATAGCCCTAGTAATCAGGTGACCCCTTCCGCCAATGGAACCCTAGCCCTAACCTTAACCAATGAAAACACTAGCCCTAAGCCCTAGAACCAATAGGAGACCAAGCCCTTACAGCCAATCACATCCCTAGTCCCAGCATCCAGTCCGGCACAAAACCCTAAGTCCTACGTCCAATAGAAAGCTGAACCCCAGCCCTAGTCCCAGCAGCCAATAATACAAGAAACCCAAACTCTACATCCAATAGAAAGCCAAACCCCAGCCCTAGTCCCAACCCTAGTACCAGCAGCCAATCATACGGGAAACTCAAACTCTACATCTAATAGAAAGCCAAACCTCAGCCCTAGTCCCAACCCCAGTCCCAGCAGCCAAACATACAGGAAACCCTAAACCTTTTTTCCAATAGAAAGCAGAACCCTAGCCCTAGTTCCAACCCTAGTCTTCCCAGCCAATCCTACAGGAAACCCTAAACCCTACGTCCAATAGAAAGCCCAGCCCCAGGAACCAATCCGGAACGCTAAACCTATCCACCAATCAGATCACTAGCCCTGAGCCCTACATCAATAGAATCACTGACCCAGGAACTAATCAGTACCCTCAAATACCCAGCCAATGAGAACACTAACACTAATCCAGTAGAAACACCAGATGCAACCACCAATCAGTGCACACATGTAGTATCAAATAGCAGCCTATATAAGGTCCCTGCGACGACAGGCAATGGTTGCTGGCCAGGGAGTTGTAAGCTTCTCCTCGATTCAGAATCTTATGAGAGACAGACAGGCTCAATCCACACTTTGGAGTTCTGCAGGTAAGGGCCTAACAAACTTTGCCCTCTAACAATACTGTTTGTGCAAATCTTTACTCACTCTGCTAGCTAAAAAAACACGAGTGTACAATTCCTAAAAAGCACAGCTTAAGCAGCTAACAACAGATTACAGCTGTCTCAGAGCACCCTATGTTCACTATCTGATGTATAATATCTCTGTTGGTAAGGGGTAATCTGGTTTTACTCACTTGCCAACACAAAATGGGAGCTGGGGGTGGATTGCTTAACACACAGGTCTGAGCACAGAGCAAGGGAGAAATTAGGAAGAAAAACAGGTAGTCACAAACAATGTGAAAAAACAACAGATTTTGGACTGCAAATCCCATAATTCAACAGGTAAAAATGAAACCAGCGCGGAAAGTAAAAACGATAAATTTCTAAACAAAACAAGTGAAAAATGATGCAATCACAAGCAGGTTAAAAGCTTCAATTTTTAAACTGGAACAATCACAAGCAAAACAGGTGAAAATGATGCAATCACGGTTGGAGGAAAATCGCTTTTTAAATTTCTGGAAAGAGACCAAACTAATCTGCCTTCTTACCACCTCCTGGTCCTTGGTTCACTGCAATCTAGGGCACAGGGAAACTGCAGCTCACAGAATGGAGGTGAATGTTTTGGGCTTCACCCAACAAACCCTTAAGAGGGCCTGGGCAGCTGTGAGAGGAGGGCTCAGGGTTGCTTGGGTGCTAGAGAGCCAATTGGCAAGCTTAAGCTGCTGCCCAGAGGGCTACATAGCTGCTCCTCAATTCAGAATCTCCTAGGAGACAGACAGGTTCAATCCACACTTTGGAGTTCTGCAGGTAAGGGCCTAACAAAATTTCCCCTATAATAATTCAGTTTGTACAAAACTTTACTCGCTCTCCTAGCCAAAAAACGACAATTGCTTTTTAAATTTCAGGAAAGAGACAGCACTAGTCTGCCTTCTTACCACCTCCTGGTCCTTGGCTCACTACAATCTTGGGTACAGGGAAACA
This sequence comes from Triturus cristatus, assembly GCF_964204655.1. Classification (NCBI taxonomy): domain Eukaryota; kingdom Metazoa; phylum Chordata; class Amphibia; order Caudata; family Salamandridae; genus Triturus; species Triturus cristatus. The sequence continues at coordinate 499,732,824 of NC_140588.1, forward strand.
GCTTATGGTATAACCATGGCAAGTGGCACAATGCACACTTCACTGGCTACTTTACCTGCTCTGTCTGGGCTTCAAGTCTATTCAGCACGGAAGCAGAGAGTGGTCGACAAAGCGGCCTGGAGCCATTTTTCACCAAGGTGAATCTTGGCTCGTAAAATGTAGAGGTTGCCCATGAGAGGCCTGAAGGGCTCTTCGGTTTACAAGGGCACGGTGATAACAGAGCTGAGTATCCGCTCCCCGATGGAACTGGTGCTGTATACAACCAGAATGAAGAGGGATGCCACTTTGCATGGACATAATGTCCTAATGTCCTCTGATTATTCAAACACAATGCAAAAGGAGCCATCTACAGTGCATCAAATATTACCTTATTAAATTGAATATTAGGGCATCTCTTTACCACCCCATGAAATTTGGGGTTGAATTTAATGATAAGCATATTTTCACATAAGCAGAGGCAGCAGACATTTTCCTGGAGGCTTGTCGAGATAAAGATGGAGACTCGGACATAGGTGACTGTTAAATCTTTTACTTTTTTTTCTCATTTCCTAATGAATGTTTATTTTTGCCAAAAAGTCTAAGTGGTGTTCCTGCTTTAACTTTACTGGGACACTTTAACACTCAATTAATGGACTAGCGATTGAGGTATATATTCCATAATTAAACCAAAATTACAATCTAGCGGTGAGTCCCACTTGCCCTCCATCACCCCTCTTTTTTAGGTCGAGGACCATCCGGTCTGCCGAAGGCAGAACCGGAAGTCGGAGATTTTATGTTTTGGAGAAGAGGGGCTTGCACCCGCCCCTCTTCTCCCCTCTTCTCCATTGGCTGGCCTCTTTAATGCTGGCCAGCCATTGGAGAAGAGCTTCGTCACTCCGAACAGGCCCCGTCCTTTTCGGATCGGGGGGCGTGTTTTTTGCAAGAAGTCTAATTATCTCCTCCAGCCAATGGCAAGAGGAGATAAAAGCAAAACACGCCCCCGAATCCGAAAACGTCACTGCGTTTCTCCGAGGCATTTCTGCTTCGCCTCGGAGAAAGGCAGTGGTGTCTTGCAGCTCAGCTCGTAGGTTTCCATTCCAATGATGTAGTCAGTGTCCCGGAGATCCCTGTGTAACCTGCAGGTTCGCACGTTCACTCACTGGTCAGGTAACTCCTTGAGTCCCTGAAGGCACCTGCGCCTCGAGGAACCCCCCAGGCCTTGCCCATTACTCCGTTCTTCTGTGATTGAGATGCGTGCATTTGAATGGTGGTGTAATTACACAACAAGCTTGTATTGTGGGGAAGCGCTGCCAGCTGTTGGGTCATGCGCTCATTGCTTTGCATACCTTGATTACACAGAGAGATGGAGAGTGTGAATAGTACCTGCCTCGGTCAGCATTTAAATGTAAAGCAGTGGGCGCGTCCTTGCCCCCCCCCCCCCCCATCCCGCACTCCTCAGTGTGCAGGGAAGGGTCCGGAATTGTTTCCAGTGACCCCACGGGCACTGCTGTGATAACAGGATTAATCATTGTTTTCTAATCGGGTGTGTGTGTGTGGGGGGGGCGGGGGCGGCGTAGGACGTTGCAGCTGCACAGGCCACATTTAAAGAACTAGGGTGCCGGTTGCCATGTGTGTCCCGGTGCCGCTGGGCTGGGTCCAGGCCTGTCCTGTTGGCGTTTATGAATCCTAGTGTCTGATAAATAACTTAAGCATTTGCAATGCAATCGGTCTCACATGAGTTACATTGTTGGGTATCGGCGCTTTAAACAGCAATGTTTATTTATGTGTGAGTTTACAATGAACCAGTAGCGGGGATCCAGAGAAAAAAAAAGCAACGCAAATGCAAGCAGATAAAGTAAACTGCGGCACTTGGCTCTTAAGAGAGGAGAGAGAGTGGAAGGGAAAGAAGCAAAAATGAAAAGGGCGTTTAAAAACAAACAAACCGCGTGGATGCCGCACAGCCGTGAGCTGCGAGCTTTAAGGTGCAGGCAGATGGGGCAACGATGCAATCCTGTGATGTTGAAATGCGCCCTGGCGGCACATGGTTGTAGATGGGCTCGTGGGTTTTTAGCTACGCTGGGCGCCCGAGCAGCAGAACGTATTGAGAACAGCCTTAGCCCCTGTGAAGACATAAATGCTGTTTCTTTAGTCTCAAGCTGGAAGTACCTAGAAGTACATGTCTGCCGGTTTATCCCTACGCCAGCCAAGGGAAGCGAACACCGGGTTTACTGCGTTAGAAAACGGAGGTGGCTAAAAAGAGGGGTGAAAGCAAGCGCGAGTGTGGCACCTAAGAGAAGGGGGGCTCATTTCGGCAACTTTGTCCAAAGGACTGCCAAGAGTGGAATTCCAAATTTAAGGGGGGACGGGCCTGCCCACGATGATTTGAGATGAGGAGGATGCCCAGGCAATAAAAAGCAAACTCGGGGTGCGCATGCGCAGCCTGCGCTCAGTTGCTGAATGATGAATGGATGGATGACTGGGTGAATTGAATCCACCTTGCCATTTATGTCCCATTTGCCGAAAATCGGCAACTTTGGACAAGGGAGTGCCGAGAGCAGAATTACAACTTTAAAGGGGGAATGGGATTTCCCAGGGGGCATTGAAATAAGAAGGATGGCTATGCAATAAAAAGCAAACTCGGCATGCGCTGCATAGGCGCACCTAATTACTGATTTTGCAGCTACTATTTACACGGTTTCTCTCCTCCTCCTCCTTTTGTTTTATATCTTTAAATAACATATTTACTTTATATTACATACATGCACCACTCCAAATACTCTTATGGTGATGTGTGTTTTTAGGTCGAGGACCATCCGGTCTGCCGAAGGCAGAACCGGAAGTCGGAGATTTTATGTTTTGGAGAAGAGGGGCTTCCACCTGCGTTTTTTTTTTTTTAAAAGCTGAAGCAATTGAAAACGTGCATTTGGAAGCAAACAGTGTTTATTGGCAACTGAAAATACACGTTTTTAGCTACATGTTTTAAAAACAAAAACATAAACAAAAATAATGTCATGAGCAATGCCAATAGCTCTAACTTTACCAATGCCGAGACCATTGCATTGTAAATGCTTGTCCTTAGTTAGACTTGATTCTAGGGGCTTTTGAGGAAGAATAGTTAAAACAGCCAGTGTTAAGATAACCTGAAGTCTGTTTAATTTTATTTTGAAATTTATACATTTGTGTATGTGACGTTGCAATATGTTCCCAGAAACAAAAGTTGGAATCTTAAATGGTTGCAGTGATTTAACAGGATGCCATGGCCCATGTTGTTGAAAGCTTTTCTACAGATCCAACAGGACAAGAGCAGCATGCCAACCTCCATATCTTAAATCCAACAGCTACTTTCCGTGTTCAAATTGACCATCTGTATACTTCTTTTGGAATGAAAACTAGACAAAAAATCTGAAAGTGTTAGTTATGTGTAAATGTGGAACTGTGTGACCTCATGTTCTATAATTTGGCCAACAAATGGCAAAGTAGAAACATGGCAAATACTTAATCAATTGGAATGTTCTTGTGTAGCCTTTGTAAAAAAAAAAAAAGAAAAAGAAAATAAGAAGAAAAATAAGAAAAAAATATACAAAAATAAAACAGACTTATTTAAAAGAGTTTTGCCTCCAGATCCGCTTCAGCTGGTGCAACGATCCATGATAATAAAGACCAGTGGGTAGTTGACATGGCATCAGTCGCTGCTGTTTTGTGTTACTTGGCCCATAAAGTTATTGTACATACATTCCCCATGATCCCATTTCCATCAAAAGACAAAATCAAGTCCCATCCAGATACTACCACTCTACTAATGCCCCCATTCCATTAGTTCCCCAGTATTCTTTCTATCTGAAATGTCCCCCATAGTTCATTGTAGCTTCTAGTGGACCCTTTTCGACTCATTTAATTTATTGAAATTATGAGAGTCCAGTATCTTCAAGTCCAAGCGGTGAGTCTGGGTGCTTGGTATTTCTCCCTTGTCTGGCGATAGTTTGGCCATCAAGATTGTAAAACAAAACTTATTACAAGCCATTTTATTAAACGTTAGCATAATTAAGCAACACTTCAAATGCAAAATCCCACAGCTAAGACAATCTTCCTTTGCATCCTATTTCAGTATATTCTTATGCCTAGACATGTATCAAGCATATATATTTGATATGCCTCCAGGGTCTTGCATCTGGGGAACTAATTTGTTCTTTTGTTTTCTGCTTTTACATTTTTGTTGGTGTAATATAAAAGTCAAACAAGTTATGTTAATGTTGAAACATATTTTTACCAATTCATATATAAACCTAAAGCCACGTCAGAGTTTTTTATTGCCCCACATAAATGCAGTGAGAGAAGACACTGTAAGTAATTCTTTATTGCTTGATTATCAAAAATCATTGCAATTCAAAATAATAAAAGCATGAGAAAAAAAAAAGATCCATTATTCACCAATGAATATACAACTGTGTACACATACAACAATGGTTATTTCTATAGTTACATGTCACACTAAAACATTGATACCGCAATTGCCCTTATTTTATCACAATTGTAAAAATTCATAAGTCAAACAACATCTGATCGGATTCCGAGGGATGTGCAATAACAACTATAGACATTATATGACATAGTGCAATAGCTATAGAAATGTCAAAGTGCGAAAATTGTAGACATTATAAGTCCTGGTCCAAATAAGCGATTAAAAGGTGTTTCCATATACTCTTTAGCTGCTAATCACAAAAATTGCCTAAGACAGAATCCTAAAAATCCAACTGCAAACGCATTCCAAGTGTGAATAACCTGGCAACAGCATCTATATATTTTCTAAAATGTACCTTGTCCTTAATTGCACACGGCAGATACCAGCAATTTTTCAGCAATTGATAAAAAATGTATCATCTGACATAATAGTGTAATTGATTCACCAGATAAACATAAAATAAAAACCTGGCTGGCTGATATAACTCCTGAATAAGAGCCTGGTGGGCCGATCTAACACCTGCGTTGAGGAATAGAGGTTTCAATAATGCACAGCGTATTTTAAGCAGTTTAGGACACACAAACACACACAATATGTAACAAGGATTCATGATGCCACCTGCACAGTCTACATTTCATATTTGGCCATTGTTGTATCATTATCGGTGTTCCTTTTTTAGTTGGGTATATGCCAAGTCTGAATTAGACAAATATTTCCTTCATGTGGGCCGTCAAATGGGCATTTAAATATGGCTGAATTCGCAAGGAATGATAGGAATTAATCACAGACCAGGCATGAGCTTTTGCCACTAAAGCTGCCTTATCCGTGCTTACTGAATGACTTGAAATCTTTTTTTTCAAAAAAATTGTTTAAAACTAGACATTGGCATTCCAGAAATCCCTGTCTGCAAATCAAAACTCTGAAGGCATGATGAAACGTGGGAATGCCAAACATATGCACAAGTAGAATGGGCTATTTCACGCCACCAATAATTTGCTAAAGAGTCAAGATCAGACAGGAATAGGGAATACATACATTTAAAAAAATGACCCTTGCGCCACCATGGATTCTCTTTGGAGCCCAAACTCCAGTCTTATTTCCGCTTGGCCAGTAGACCTTGGGATCCCAAAGATTGACTTGTATGCTTTAATGGCTAATAAATCCATTGTTTAGCATCTTGACCCCTTATAATAGGCGAGCCATAAGCAATTGTTGGTTGTAGCTCCGCACCCATAACTTTAGAAAGATGTTCATACGATTGGCACCTCAATGATTTGCGTAAACATTTAAAGGCATAAATTAAAGTCAAAGTTTTTGCACATAAACGCAGTGATCACTGCATTTAATTGTTTAACGAAAGAGTGCAGTAAATTATGTATATCAGTTCCTACATAAGTATAATATTTTAGGAAAAACTATCATTTAAAAAAATATGATTTAATAATATTTGTAATGTAATGTTAAAAAGGCATGTATAGCGCACACTGTCACCCCACGGGTATCCTGGCGCTGAGACTTACCCTGTTGTCAGTGTACATATAGATGACCTGCCCACACGTATTGATTAACTCGTATTACTCCTCCCTCGGGAAAAGCCATGTGTTAAGACTCTTCCTAAATGAGAGCAAAGTTTGGATTTGTCTGATATTTAAGGGGAGATCATTCCAGAGTCGTGAGGCTGCTACACCAAATGTTCTGCCACCCGTCCTAGTCTTCTTAAATCTCGTGGTGGTCACCAGATTTGTACTTGATGAGCGCAGGTTTCGCCTGGGAGTATACCAGGTAAATTTTTCCTGCAAGGATTTTAGACCCAGTCCATGTACTGCTCTAAACACAATACAGAGGGCTTTGAATTGTAATCTCTGACAGATTGGTAGCCTGTGATGGTCCTTCAGAGCCAGAGTAGTTGAGGCTCTACCCTGCCTATTTAGAGCCAATTTGGCTGCTATAGACTGAATCCTTTGCAACTTCAGTAACACTGAGTTAGGTGCTCCCAGATACAATGAGTTGCAATAGTTCAGCCTGCTCAATATTACGCTCCTCATTACTTGTGGTCTGGTAGTATCAGGCAGCATCATTGAATGGATCTGTCGTAATGCTGTTATCAGGGAGAAACATATGCCAACTGTTTTATTAACTTGTGACTCCAACTAGAGGTTATCATCCACCAAAACCCCCAAATTGTGCACTGTTCTAGCTGGAGTCAGGGGTTTATCTGTGGGGGTGAGTCTGATTCCGGAAGGAAAGGGACGATCAATTTTAGTCGTAGAGCAATATACTATCTCCATTTTATCTCCATTGAATTGTAGGGAGTTATTTCTGAGCCATTTTGTGATGTTTTGCATGCACCCCTGGAACTTATCCAGAGAAACTGCTTGGTTTCCATCTAAAGAGAACACCAATTGCGTGTCATCTGCATAGTTGACTATATCAATGTCAAAGGACTTAATAATAGGGAGAAGAGGACGCAGATAGATATTGAATAAAATTGGGCTTATTGCTGATCCCTGTGGTACCCCGTGGCGCACGGGGGTCTTAGAGGGGATGTAAAAGGTGGAATTATCACCGCCTGTTGTCTGCCTGTCAAATATGACTGCAGCCATTTCAGTGCCAGTCCTTTCACTCTAATGTTCTCAAGTCTTTTCAACAAAATACTATGATTCACAGTATCAAATTCGGCCGACATATCCAATAATACTAATACGGTCGGATTGCCGTTGTCGGCCTGCATTCTTAGGTTATCAAGTACTGTCACTAGGGCCGTTTCCGTCCTGTGCCCGGCCGAAAACCAAATTGAGCCTCATCTAACAAATGATTTTCTTCTAAATAAAGGGACGGGGATTTACTAACTGCCCGCTCCACATTTTTTACTGGGTAAGGCAGTAGGGAGATAGGCCTGAAGCTTGATGGACACTGAGGGTCGAGTGTGGTTTCTTGAGCAGTGGAGTCACCATTGCTTGCTTCCAACTTTCTGAAACAGTTTCTTTTTCCAGTGATTGGCAGCAGATCTGCCACAACCGAGGGAATATTTCTGAATGATATTCTTTCCATATCCTCTGCGGAAGAGGATACAACGGCGAGCCAGAGGACACACTCAGGGCTAGTTTATTAAATATTTTGTCAGTGGGAATTTGAAAGCACTCTAACACTGCTGGTTGATTGCTGTCAATTGCCTCTTCCTGTTGCTCTATCACTACTATTGAAGATAAATCCTTTTCCGCATCCAAGCTACTTTTATTATTTGATTCGAGACCATCAACAATCTTATTGATTTTTTCATCAAAGTAACCAGCAATATCATCACAAAGCTTTTGTGTCGCTCTAACCTTCTGTAGGAGAGTAGGGTCTGCTTTCTATGTTCACCCCCACTTTTTGCTTTTGCTTTACTGGTTTTCGACTTAGATGTGGCTGTGGGCCTGCTAATCAGACCCACAGCCCTGCTGTTCTCTCTCTAAATTACTACTATGTACTTTAGGTGCATAACCCATTTGGATAGGATCACCTTATTGGCCCCTGTACAGTGTACCCTAGGTACCCAGGGCATAGGTGTACCCTAGGCCTACCAGGGGCTGCAGCATGTATTGTGCCACCCCTGGCCTGGCCTTCCATTTTTGACACAACTGGCTGATCACTCAGCTGGGGCAAGGTCGTGTAATCACCCCTTGCTTAGGTGTAGTATTCCTATACCTAACTTACATATAGACACATGTGTACCTATCAGTCACTCCTATGGCAGGCCTTGACAATCCTGGAGGCAGAGTGCTTGGTAACATGTGAGATGGTGCTCTAGCATGAGCTGAGCCTGTCTGCAGCTTTCGGAACCATGTCCTTATAGCTGTTCTATGATATAGCCTACCATATACTCTTAAAGTACCTTATAATCTTAGACGGTTATGGTAACTATGGTTTGGCTTTATCAAAACATGTCGTGTAAGGTGTCTAACACTCGGGAATAATACCCCCATGCCATTTCTGGACATGAGAATATTATTCCCCCCTTCTAGAGGGAAAGACATGTTAAAATCATACTTCAACTGTTAGCCTCTGACCAAAGCCTCAGCATCACAAAATGGATGCTGCTGCCACGACACAAGTCTGACCTCCTGCAGCTGGGAGTGATCCCAGCCAGGGAGGCCTGGACAATAGGTTTCCTGCTTGGGGAGGTGCTAGCACCTCCCCAGACAGCCTTTAGTGTATTGGGGCAGGGTGGGCTGAAAGGAATGAGACATGCCTGGGGCACACAAGGTGTTCCTTGCATAGTCCAGTTCACACCGGCGCTGGGGCACTCCAGCCCCAGCTCTGGCGCGAAACTGGACAAAGGGAAGTGGGTGTAACCACCCCCTCCCAGGTCCCACCCATAAGGCGTGACCTAGCAGGTATCCCAGCCCCCCAGATTAGTATAAGAGTGGGAGTTGGGCCTCAAGACTTTAGATTATCCTGAACCTGCAAAACTGAACAGAAACTCTGGACCTTCGACATTCGACGAAAGAAGAAGACTGAAGAATCTCCCTTGTAGCCAAGGAGTGGCTACCCTGTGCAAACAGGCACCATCAAGAGACTACCCTTTGCTTTGTGAAACGTTCGACGAGGAACCGACTGCAGAGCCCGACCAGAGCCTTGATTTCCAGACTTCTCCGACCCTCATCCACATCTGCAGCAGAGCTGAGATCCGTGGAGGCGACGAGCGACGTGGGACCGGCTACCTGGGAAAAGTGGCTAGTAACTTACAGCGCAGCTTCTGAGGTACCCTCGAAGTTGTGCACCGGGGATTGAGAAGCCCCAACCCCAAGCACCATCTGCACCGAAGACCAGCCCCCCACACTCCACGAGTCCTGCGTGGGGCCCTTCAGCATTTTCCTGCTTGCCGCGTCTGTCCGGTTGCTTGCCCGCTGGCTAGTGGCCTCTGTGACGACGCTCCCTGAAATCTTCTGCGCTGGTTTGGCTCCTCCAGACTGGCTCCCGCTTCTCTGCAAAGAAGAAGCACCCCAGACCTTCCTGGTCTGCACCAGAAGCAAGTCCCTTGTTCTTCGTGGGTTCCGCTTGCCAAGGCTTGGTGAGTCCTAGTCCAACTTCGACGCCGCCGACAGCAAGAGCCTTCGTGGGACAGCTCGCCTCCTGGTCCTGGTCGTCCTCGACGCTTCCTGGTCCTCCTGGCTGCAGCGACAAGCTTCACCTTCACCTGCAACTCTTCACGACATCGCCTGGTTCCTTCCTGGTTCCACGTGGTCACTGGCTAGTGACCTTGACTCTGTCCCTTCTGCTTGCAGGTTTCTTCTCTTCTTGATCCCAGCCTTGGGATCCACCGGACACTCTTCACTGACTGCCTGTCAGCATCTTTCTTCAGGCATCCATAGGAGTCGACGACGAAAACGACGCATCTTCACCCCTATGCACCCGCAGCCTGTGGGCTAGGTAACTTGGGTACTCCGGTGCTCATCAGGATAGTGACTATCCTAGTGTCTAGTTTTCAAGTCTCAACTTCCTAGCTACTCCGGAAGTATCCTAAATCTATCTATTTCTAAACTGTAACATTGCTATTGACTTTTACGCATTACGCGTGAGTGTTTCCACTCTGCACACGAATCCCGTGGGCCTCCCACTTCCTAACTAACGCTAGTGTAGTGTAGCCCCAGCGATTCCCTAGGCCTAGGCCTATTCTATTTCCGTGACAGTGGTTCTTATACCACTTATTTAGTATATGGTTTGCGTGGCCCCTAGGGCCTAACTGTATTACTTACCTGTGTGACTTACTGTATGCATTAATAAGACTGTGTTGTACTTACCTCTAAACTCATAAAGAGTGCGGAGGGTTTGCTTAGAATAAATACACTTTATTTTATATATATATCTGTTGTGGTGTCCTTTCATTTGGTATTCAAGGGATTATATATGGTATCACAGCTGGCTTCACATGCCATTCAGAGTTTAGCCTAAGACTGCTCTTGTCCATGCTACCACTAGGATAGCTGGTCTATAAGGTTGACTTTACAACCAATCACCATAAGGGTATTTGGACTGATATAAGGTGTACACTATAACTAGTGACATCATACATCAGGCCAACTTCTCACATTGGTGAGCAGCGGTTGGGATCTGAGCTTGCTGTTGTAATACCATTGTAATCTTGAGATACTAAATTGAAAGATCACACAGATATTGTCTAGGTACGTATAACATAGATTATTATACTTAAGTCCTACTGGACTTTGTAGTTGTAGGTTGAAGGGAATAACACACCCTGACTACAACTACTAGAAAGGTTTAGTAGATACAACTAGTGTAGGTAGGTGCACACACCACACCCTCACTAGATCATGCCTCTGGGAGGAGATCAAGTAGATGCTCTCTCAGGAGGGGCAGGTCTGCAGAAGACCCCCTCTAGGTATGATACCTTAACATTCCAGGAGATGAGACAATTGTGTACCTCCAGAGGAATAAAACAGGGTGCAAACCCTACCCTCCTTCAGTTAAGACAACTCCTAGAGGAGTATGATGCTCAGAGGGCATCACAGGAAGGTGCCCTAGGCACAGAGGAGGGTCTACCCACCACAGAGGAGTCAGATGGGGCTTCAGATGGGGAGGTAGACAGCCAGAGCCAAGTAAGGAGACTTAGCCAGGCTAACTTAAGTTTACATGGGAGTTTGCATGGGGTCCCCCCATACAGACCCACAAGTAGACATTCACAGAGAAACAGGAAGGACAGATCCCCTTCAGGGGAATCCATCCACTCCCATGTCTCTAACATCTCTAATGCTTCCTCTCACAGGGGAATGACTTCACCTGAGAGAAAGGAGCATGCAGCCAGAATGAGGGAGGCTAATCTGAGGATTCAGAGGGAAGAACTTGCCCTTGCCAAAGAGAAGCTTGCTCTGGCTAGAGAACAAAAGTTAAGTGGGTTAGAACCCACTGGTGGCAGCAACATTCCTAGAGATAGAGACAGGCACTATGATAATAGAAACCTGAGCAAGATTGTCCCTCCCTACAAGTGTGGGGATGACATCCACAAATGGATAACTGCTTTGGAGAGAGCTTGCAAAGTACAGCAGGTACCCCAAAGTCAGTGGGCAGCTATCTTGTGGCTCTCCTTCTCTGAGAAAGGAAGAGACAAGCTCCTCACAGTTAGTGATGAGGATGCAGATAATTACACTGTCCTGAAGAGTGCTCTGATTGATGGGTTTGGCCTAACCACTGAACAATACAGGTTGTTGTTCAGGGATACCCAGAAGACACAGACTCAGGACTGGACTGACTTTGTAGATTGTGCCACTAAGGCTCTGGAAGGTTGGCTATTGGGAAGTAAGGTTAAGGACTATACAGGATTGTATAATTTGATCATGAGAGAACAAATACTTAACAACTGTCAAAACCAGCTATTGCATCAACACCTGATTGATTCTGATCTGACTTCTCCCCAAGAATTGGGAAAGAAGGCAGATAGATGGGTCAGGACTAGAGTTAAGCAGAAAAACCAGAACCAGGGCGGTGATCAGAAAAAGGCAGACCAGAAGGGTAATGATCAGAAACAAAAAGACCAGAAGTCTTCACCAGGCCCCCAAAAGGCTCAGGGGGAGGGTGGTTCCAAAAAGGATAAGAAGAAAGAAGGCCAAAAGAAACCATGGTGCAACTATTGTAAGTCTACCTCACATTGGTTTAGTGAGTGCACCAAAAAGGATAAGCCCCCAGCCACCATTGCCCCTAAGGCAACTGTACCCCCTAGTTCAGCTGTAAGTGGTGGTTCCCAGCAAAAGGGTGTAGTAGGGTTAACCCTGGGAACTGAGGAGGATTCTGGCCTAGTCAGAGTACCTACTCAGGCTGTCCTGATCTGTGATGGGGACTTAGCTTTGTCCTCTACTGTAGGCCCCAGTAACCTGGGCAAGTACAGACAGACACCTTTTATCAACCAAAGAATGGCTCAGGCCTACAGGGACACTGGGGCTAGTGTCACAATGGTGACACCTGCTTTCGTGGACCCTGGACAGATCATACTAGGTGAGAATTACCTAGTGACCAACGCTAGCAATGCCACTACCTCCCATAGTGTGGCTATTGTTAACTTCTCCTGGGGAGGGGTAACTGGCCTCAAGAAAGTTGTTGTTAGTTCAGACCTTCCTGTAGAGTGTTTACTGGGCAATGATCTTGAAACTTCAGTTTGGTCTGAAGTGGAGTATAGGACCCATGCAGAAATGCTGGGGATAGATGCACATGTCCTTGCTGTGACCAGGTCACAGGCCAAAAAGTGCAACACTGAACAAGTGCTGGATCCTGAAACTATGGACCAGTCACAATCCAAGAGAAAGAGCAGTAGGGTTAAGGCTGTGCCTTCCCCCCTGCCTCAGGTGGTGGATCAGTCCTCCCAGGAGGATGATTCTGAGAGCCCTGAAGGAACTGTCCTAGAAGAACTTGAACCTGATCAGGTTGAGTTCCTTGGGACAGGGGGACCTTCAAGGGCAGATCTGAGGCAGGCTCAATTAGACTGCCCCTCTCTTGAACCCCTCAGACAGCTGGCTGCTGCTGAGGCTGCAGGGAATGCTCAAGGTACCCATAGAGTGTATTGGGATGAAGGGCTACTGTACTCAGAGGCTAGAGACCCCAAGCCTGGTGCATCCAGGAGGTTGGTCATACCACTGAAGTTCAGAGGCTTCCTTCTAACCTTGGCCCATGATATTCCCCTTGCAGGACATTTAGGCCAGAACAAGACTTGGGACAGGCTTGTCCCTCACTTTCACTGGCCCCATATGTCAGAAGATACTAAGGAGTTTTGTCGCTCCTGTGTCACCTGCCAAGCCAGTGGCAAATCAGGTGGCACCACAAAGGCCCCCCTCATACCACTACCTGTGGTGGGGGTCCCCTTTGAAAGAGTGGGCATAGATATTGTAGGACCAATGGACCCACAAACAGCATCTGGGCACAGATTCATACTGGTGATAGTGGACCATGCCACCAGGTACCCAGAAGCAATTCCCCTGAGGACCACAACAGCTCCTGTTGTGGCAAGGGCCCTGCTTGGAGTATTCTCCAGAGTGGGCTTTCCAAAGGAGGTCATTTCTGACAGAGGTGCCAACTTTATGTCAGGATACTTGACTGCAATGTGGAAGGAGTGTGGTGTTAACTATAAGTTCACCACACCCTATCACCCACAGTGCAATGGGCTTGTTGAGAGATTCAACAAGACCCTAAAGGGAATGATAAAAGGATTACCAGACAAGCTTAGGCGAAGATGGGACATCCTTTTACCCTGCCTTCTGTTTGCTTACAGAGAGGTCCCACAAAAGGGGGTTGGCTACAGCCCTTTTGAGCTTTTGTTTGGGCATCCTGTAAGAGGACCCCTGTGTTTGGTGAAGGAAGGATGGGAGAGACCTCTCAGACAACCCAAACTAGACATAGTGGATTATGTACTTGGTCTCCGCTCCAGGATGGCAGAGTATATGAAGAAGGCTTCTAAAAACCTTGAGGCAAGCCAAGAACTCCAAAAAGCTTGGCATGACCAAAAGGCTGTACTGACTGTTTACCAGCCAGGGCAGAAAGTGTGGGTGTTGGAGCCAGTGGCCCCAGCAGCACTCCAAGACAAATGGTCTGGACCCCACACTATTGTTGAGAAAAAGGGAGAAGTCACCTACTTGGTGGACCTTGGGACTCCCAGAAGCCCCCACAGGGTGCTTCATGTCAACAGATTGAAGGCATATGTTGACAGGGCAGACATGGGGCTACTCATGGCTACAGATGAGGGGCAGGAGGAAGAGAGTGACCCTCTCCCAGACCTGTTGACTCAGAACCCTGATGATGGCTCAGTTGATGGTGTGGTCTTTTCTGACAGCCTCACTGTCCATCAGCAACAGGACTGCAGACAAGTTCTGCAGGCCTACAGACATATGTTCTCTCTGACCCCAAGTCAGACAAACTGGTGCACCCATGAGGTGGACACTGGTGACAGTCTGCCTGTGAAGAGTAAAATCTACAGGCAACCTGACCATGTCAGGGACTGCATAAAAGTTGAGGTACAAAAGATGTTGGAGCTGGGAGTCATTGAACCTTCAGAGAGCCCTTGGGCTAGTCCTGTAGTCCTTGTGCCAAAACCTCACACCCAAGATGGTAAGAGAGAGATGAGGTTTTGCGTGGATTACAGAGGTCTCAATGCTGTCACTAGGACAGATGCCCACCCAATACCTAGGGCAGATGAGCTCATTGACAGACTGGCAGCTGCTAAGTTTTTGAGCACATTTGACCTAACAGCAGGCTACTGGCAAATCAGACTAGCTGAGAGTGCAAAGGCCAAAACTGCTTTCTCGACCCCAGGAGGACATTATCAATTTGTGGTAATGCCCTTTGGTTTGAAGAATGCACCTGACACTTTCCAAAGGCTGGTGAATCAAGTCCTTACTGGGTTGGATGATTATTGTGCAGCTTATCTTGATGATATTGCTGTCTTTAGCTCCACCTGGGAGGATCACCTGGTCCACCTGAGGAATGTTTTAGAGGCCCTGCAAAAGGCAGGCCTCACTATCAAGGCCACTAAGTGCCAGATAGGGCAGAGCAAGGTTGTATACCTGGGCCACCTAGTTGGTGGGGGTCAGGTTCAACCACTGGAGAGCAAGATCCAGACCATAAAGGACTGGGCTCCTCCAACTACCCAGACTCAGGTCAGAGCTTTCTTGGGCCTGTCTGGGTACTACAGAAAGTTTGTTAAGAACTATGGGTCCATAGTGACACCACTTAATGACTTGACCTCCAAGAAGATGCCAAAGAAAGTTCAGTGGACAGCAAGCTGTCAAAAAGCATTTGATGACCTGAAGCAGGCCATGTGCAGTGCACCTATTCTGAAAAGTCCAGACTACTCTAAAGGGTTCATTGTCCAGACAGATGCTTCTGAGTTAGGTGTGGGAGCTGTTCTTTCACAACTGAATGTAGATGGTCAAGACCAGCCCATTGCTTTTATAAGTAGAAGGCTGACCCCTAGAGAGAAACGTTGGTCAGCTATTGAGAGGGAGGCCTTTGCTGTGGTTTGGGCCCTGAAGAAGCTGAGGCCATACTTGTTTGGCACTCACTTCAAGATTCAGACAGACCATAAGCCCCTCTTGTGGCTAAATCAGATGAAGGGTGAAAATCCCAAACTTCTTAGGTGGTCCATTTCCCTACAGGGGATGGACTTCACAGTGGAACATAGACCTGGGACTGACCATGCCAATGCAGATGGACTCTCCAGATATTTCCACTTAGAACATGAAGACTCAACTGGTCAAGGTTAGTTTAATGTCCCTAAGTTTGGGGGGGGGTTGTGTAGGAGAGTAGGGTCTGCTTTCTATGTTCACCCCCACTTTTTGCTTTTGCTTTACTGGTTTTCGACTTAGATGTGGCTGTGGGCCTGCTAATCAGACCCACAGCCCTGCTGTTCTCTCTCTAAATTACTACTATGTACTTTAGGTGCATAACCCATTTGGATAGGATCACCTTATTGGCCCCTGTACAGTGTACCCTAGGTACCCAGGGCATAGGTGTACCCTAGGCCTACCAGGGGCTGCAGCATGTATTGTGCCACCCCTGGCCTGGCCTTCCATTTTTGACACAACTGGCTGATCACTTAGCTGGGGCAAGGTCGTGTAATCACCCCTTGCTTAGGTGTAGTATTCCTATACCTAACTTACATATAGACACATGTGTACCTATCAGTCACTCCTATGGCAGGCCTTGACAATCCTGGAGGCAGAGTGCTTGGTAACATGTGAGATGGTGCTCTAGCATGAGCTGAGCCTGTCTGCAGCTTTCGGAACCATGTCCTTATAGCTGTTCTATGATATAGCCTACCATATACTCTTAAAGTACCTTATAATCTTAGACGGTTATGGTAACTATGGTTTGGCTTTATCAAAACATGTCGTGTAAGGTGTCTAACACTCGGGAATAATACCCCCATGCCATTTCTGGACATGAGAATATTATTCCCCCCTTCTAGAGGGAAAGACATGTTAAAATCATACTTCAACTGTTAGCCTCTGACCAAAGCCTCAGCATCACAAAATGGATGCTGCTGCCACGACACAAGTCTGACCTCCTGCAGCTGGGAGTGATCCCAGCCAGGGAGGCCTGGACAATAGGTTTCCTGCTTGGGGAGGTGCTAGCACCTCCCCAGACAGCCTTTAGTGTATTGGGGCAGGGTGGGCTGAAAGGAATGAGACATGCCTGGGGCACACAAGGTGTTCCTTGCATAGTCCAGTTCAAACCGGCGCTGGGGCACTCCAGCCCCAGCTCTGGCGCGAAACTGGACAAAGGGAAGTGGGTGTAACCACCCCCTCCCAGGTCCCACCCATAAGGCGTGACCTAGCAGGTATCCCAGCCCCCCAGATTAGTATAAGAGTGGGAGTTGGGCCTCAAGACTTTAGATTATCCTGAACCTGCAAAACTGAACAGAAACTCTGGACCTTCGACATTCGACGAAAGAAGAAGACTGAAGAATCTCCCTTGTAGCCAAGGAGTGGCTACCCTGTGCAAACAGGCACCATCAAGAGACTACCCTTTGCTTTGTGAAACGTTCGACGAGGAACCGACTGCAGAGCCCGACCAGAGCCTTGATTTCCAGACTTCTCCGACCCTCATCCACATCTGCAGCAGAGCTGAGATCCGTGGAGGCGACGAGCGACGTGGGACCGGCTACCTGGGAAAAGTGGCTAGTAACTTACAGCGCAGCTTCTGAGGTACCCTCGAAGTTGTGCACCGGGGATTGAGAAGCCCCAACCCCAAGCACCATCTGCACCGAAGACCAGCCCCCCACACTCCACGAGTCCTGCGTGGGGCCCTTCAGCATTTTCCTGCTTGCCGCGTCTGTCCGGTTGCTTGCCCGCTGGCTAGTGGCCTCTGTGACGACGCTCCCTGAAATCTTCTGCGCTGGTTTGGCTCCTCCAGACTGGCTCCCGCTTCTCTGCAAAGAAGAAGCACCCCAGACCTTCCTGGTCTGCACCAGAAGCAAGTCCCTTGTTCTTCGTGGGTTCCGCTTGCCAAGGCTTGGTGAGTCCTAGTCCAACTTCGACGCCGCCGACAGCAAGAGCCTTCGTGGGACAGCTCGCCTCCTGGTCCTGGTCGTCCTCGACGCTTCCTGGTCCTCCTGGCTGCAGCGACAAGCTTCACCTTCACCTGCAACTCTTCACGGCATCGCCTGGTTCCTTCCTGGTTCCACGTGGTCACTGGCTAGTGACCTTGACTCTGTCCCTTCTGCTTGCAGGTTTCTTCTCTTCTTGATCCCAGCCTTGGGATCCACCGGACACTCTTCACTGACTGCCTGTCAGCATCTTTCTTCAGGCATCCATAGGAGTCGACGACGAAAACGACGCATCTTCACCCCTATGCACCCGCAGCCTGTGGGCTAGGTAACTTGGGTACTCCGGTGCTCATCAGGATAGTGACTATCCTAGTGTCTAGTTTTCAAGTCTCAACTTCCTAGCTACTCCGGAAGTGTCCTAAATCTATCTATTTCTAAACTGTAACATTGCTATTGACTTTTACGCATTACGCGTGAGTGTTTCCACTCTGCACACGAATCCCGTGGGCCTCCCACTTCCTAACTAACGCTAGTGTAGTGTAGCCCCAGCGATTCCCTAGGCCTAGGCCTATTCTATTTCCGTGACAGTGGTTCTTATACCACTTATTTAGTATATGGTTTGCGTGGCCCCTAGGGCCTAACTGTATTACTTACCTGTGTGACTTACTGTATGCATTAATAAGACTGTGTTGTACTTACCTCTAAACTCATAAAGAGTGCGGAGGGTTTGCTTAGAATAAATACACTTTATTTTATATATATATCTGTTGTGGTGTCCTTTCATTTGGTATTCAAGGGATTATATATGGTATCACAGCTGGCTTCACATGCCATTCAGAGTTTAGCCTAAGACTGCTCTTGTCCATGCTACCACTAGGATAGCTGGTCTATAAGGTTGACTTTACAACCAATCACCATAAGGGTATTTGGACTGATATAAGGTGTACACTATAACTAGTGACATCATACATCAGGCCAACTTCTCACACCTTCTTTCTCACGCATGCTGGATTAGATCGGTCCTTTATTATAGTAAAAAGAGTTCTCGTAATGTTAGGTGCCTGCAGGATAGTTTTGGCATAATATTCGGCTTTTGACCTAACAATTGCTCCTTATTTAAGGCCTGTAATCAACCAATCAATCAATCATTTGTAAAGCGCACTGCATACCCGTGAGGGTATCAAGGCGCTGCCGGGGGAGGGGGGGGGGGTGCTGTTACTACTGGTCGAAAAGCCAGGTCTTGAGTCGTCTCCTGAAGGTCAGCAGGTCTTCGGTTTGTCGTAGGTTGAGGGGGAGGGAGTTCCAGGTCTTGGCGGCGCGGTGGGAGAAGGTCCTGCCTCCGGAAGTGGTTCTGCGGATGCGCGGGACCGTGGCCAGGGCGTGGTCAGCGAAGCGGAGTTTCCTGTTGGGTACGTAGAAGGATAGTCGACTGTTGAAATAGGCTGGGCCGGTCTTGTGGAGTGCCTTGTGTGCGTGGACCAGGAGCTTGAAGGAGATTCTTCTGTCGACGGGTCGCCAGTGCAGGTTCTTCAGGTGGGGGGTGATGTGGTAGCGGCGCGGGACGTCGAGGATTAGGCGTGCAGAGGCGTTCTGGATTCTTTGTAGTCTGTTGATGAGCTTCCACGAGGCTCCGGCGTAGAGGGCGTTTCCGTAGTCGAGTCTGCTGCTGACTAGGGCCTGGGTGACTGTTTTCCTCATGTTAGTCAGGATCCATCTGTAGATCTTGCAGAGCATGCGGAGGGTGTTAAAGCAGGTGGAGGAGACTGCATTGACTTGTTTGGTCATGGTGAGTTTCGAGTCGAGGATGACTCCCAGGTTGCGTGCGTGGTTGGTAGGGGCCGGGGGGGGGGAGGTCCCCAGTGAGGCGGGCCAACAGGAGTCATCCCATGCTGAGGGGTTGTGCCCGAGGATGAGGATCTCCGTCTTGTCTGAGTTCAGCTTAAGTCGGCATTCCTTCATCCAGTCGGCGACGGCCTTCATCCCTGGTGGAGGTTGGATTTGGCGGTGGAAGGGTCCTTGGTGAGGGAGAGGATCAGCTGCGTGTTGGCGGCGTAGGAGATTATGTTGAGGTTGTGCCGTCGAGCGATGCGTGCGAGTGGTGCCATGTGGACGTTGAACAGCGTAGGGCTGAGGGAGGATCCCTGTGGGACGACGCAGATGATCTCAGAGGCTTTGGCTCGAAACGGGGGGAGGCGGACTCTCTGAGTTCGGCCAGTGAGGAAGGATGTGGTCCAGTCCAGGACCTTCTCTCGGATCCCTGCGTCGTGGAGGCGCATGCGTAGTGTGCGGTGGCAGACGGTGTCGAAGGTGGCAGAGAGATCCAGGAGGATGAGGGCCGCCGTCTCGCCGTTGTCTAGAAGGATCCTGATGTCGTCTGTGGCGGCGATGAGGGCGGTATCGGTGCTGTGGTTGCTGCGGAATCCTGATTGGGAGGGGTCCAGGATGTTATTGTCTTCAAGGTGACGGGTGAGCTGGATGTTAACTATCTTCTCGATGACCTTTGCTGGGAACGGAAGCAGGGAGATGGGCCGGAAGTTCTTGGGGTCGCTCGGATCTGCCTTGGGTTTCTTCAGTAGGGCGTTGATCTCTGCGTGCTTCCAGTCCTAAGGGAAGGTGGCGGTCTCGAAGGAGAGGTTGATGATGTTGCGCAGGTGGGGTGCGATGGTACTGCCAGCTTTGTTGAAGATGTGGTGTGGGAGAGGGTCGGACGGGGATCCGGAATGGATTGTGCCCATGATCTTGATTGTGTCCTCGATGCTCACGTTGGCCCAGGTTGTCAGGGAGTCGTGGTCGGTGGGGTGCGGTGAGTCCGGTGTGTCGAGGCCTGTAGGGGTGGTCCGGGGGTTGAAACTGTCATGGATGTATCGGTGATTTTTCGGTGAAAGAAGGTGGCGAGGGAGTCACACAGGGTTTGCGATGGCGGGATGTCGTTGGCGCTAGAGCTGGGGTTGGAGAGTTCCTTCGCGATGTTGAAGAGCTCCTTGCTGTTGTGTGCGTTGTTGTCAAGGCGGTCTGTGAAGGAGGTCCTTTTGGCGGTCCTGATGAGGTGGTGGTGGTTGCGGATGGTGTCTTTGTGGGCAGTGCGGCTGTCCGGCATCTTGTCGCTGTGCCATATGATCTCCAGTTTCCGGCAGGTGCGCTTAGAAGCGAGGAGTTCCGGGGTGAACCAGCTGGCTCTTTTGCTGGTGTCTCTGTTGGTCGGCTTTCTCAACGGGCTACTGTGTTGGCGCAGTCACCATCCAGCGTCTGAGGGTGAGTGCACCAACGTCTGGGTTGGTGGGGTATGTCGGTGGGTTGAGTGCGAGGCTTGTCTGTAGTTGTTCTTCAATGACTTTGCCCCAGCAGCGGCGGGGGATCTGTAGGGTGCGGTGGTGTGTGAGGGGTTTTCGGAAGAAGGAGTGGATGCAGTGGTGGTCTGTCCAGGTGAGTTCGGAGGCGTGGCTAAAGGCGACGTGGGGCTTGAGGAGAAAATGGCATCAAGCGTGTGACCGGCAATGTGGGTCGGCGTCGTGACGAGCTGTTTTAGTCCGAGGTTGTTGATCAGGGTGGTGGAGGAGTTGTTGTCGTTGTTGTTCTCCAGATGATAGTTCAGGTCTTCGAGGAGGATGTAGTCGGTGGAGGTCAGCGTGTGCGTGCTGATGAGGTCGGCGATGGAGTCGCAGAATTGTGCTCGGGGTTCTGGCGGTCTGTAGACGAGGGTGCCTTTTAGGGTGGTCTTGGGGTCCGTGTGGATCTGGAAGTGCATGTGTTCGGTGGTGCTCAGGGTGTCATTGGTGTTTGTTGAGACCCTTATGGTCTTTGTGGACGATGGCGATTCCTCCTCCGGCCCCGTTGGTGCGGTCTCTGCGGGTGATCTTGTACCCGTCGGGGATGGGTATGGCTATGTCTAGCAAGGAGGCTTCGTTCATCCAGGCCTCGGTCAGGAAGGCGACGTCCGGGGATGCGGGGTCGAATAGGTCCCAGAGCTCGACGGCGTGTTTGCGTGCGGAGCGGGTGTTGATCAGGATGCATCTGAGCTGGTTGGGTTCCATCGTTGCGGGTGTCTCGGCGCCTTGGAGGCAGGAGAAGGAGAAGCTGCAGTTCCGGCAGGTGAAGGAACCATGGGTGCGCTTCGGAGTGGCTTTGCAGCAGGTGTGGGTTCTTCCTGGGTTGAGAGCGACGAGGATGTTGGCATCGTAGCGGAGGCGGTCTTCGTGGCTGGTGCGGGGGCAGGGGTTCTAGCGCTGGGCGCAGTCCAGGCGCGGACGGGCGCAGACGGGCTTGCCTTAGGCGCGCCAGCAGCGCGGCCGCCATATATGGGGAGGTGGGGAGGGAGGAGCAGCTGGGAGGTGGGGAGGGAGGAGCAGCTGGGAGGTGGAAGGCGTGTGTCAGGGGCAGCGATGGGCACGGAGGGGGCGGGGTCGCAGGGGAAGCAGCGGCGAGGACGGGAGCAGGGAAGCGGGGCGGCCGCAGGAAGGAGACGCAGCAAAGGGCACAGAATCAAAAATCAGGGCACAGAGTCAGCGATGGGCACAGAGTCAGCGAGGGGCACATAACAACGGGGGCACAGAACAACAAGGGGCACATAAGTCAGCGAGGGGCACAGAACAAGGGGGCACAGAATGAGCGGCGAGCGGGGGTGCACAGAAGAGGAGCGAGGGGACAGAGTTACAGGCACGATAGAGCGGATACGAACCTAAGGCTACCACTGGCCACCAGGGATGAGGCGCAGGTGGGAGCCTGCGGGTGGTGGAGGGCCTCGACGTCAGCGGCGGCAGTAGTTGTCAGCGGGGGTGCAGGCGGAGCTGCAGCGGGGAGGGAGCGACCTACCAGGAAGGTCAAGCGTCGCACTTTTTTTTAATCTGATTCATCGTAGGACCTTCTCCATTTTCTTTCAGCCTGTTTGCATTTTTTTCGCATCCGTTTCAGTTCTTCACTATACCAGGCGGCTGACGGATTCTTTCTGTTCTTTAGCCTTTTTACTGGAATAATCTGATCTAAAGTATAGTTTATTTGATCACAGAAGATCTGGTAGTTTTCTTCCACCGACTTACTAGGTGCAAATATATTCTGTCCTGAAAGAAGCGGCGACTGTCTATTTTTTAGTAGCTTAGCCCATTCTCTTCCTTGACGGAAGTTTGCTGACTGATTCGTATTGTTATTTAAACTGGGCAAGGTTATCACAAAATGAATTACAAAATGGTTTGTCCAGCATTGAGGTAATACTTCGACCACCTTTGCCTCCCTATGGTTAGCAAATACTAAATCTAGGATGTGGCCTCCTTGATGAGTCGGCTGGAGTACCAATTTGCTCTGCCAAATGTCTAAATGGGCAGGGTTCCCCATTTCTTAAGCGTCCGTAGGATTTCTGTCGTCAGGATTTTTCTTCTAAAGTTGGTCTGTCTCAATTCTAAATATTACAGATACTTTATTGTGTGGGAGATCTGTCTATTTATTCCCGTATATAGATGTTTGGTTGTTCCGGAGTTAAGTTGAAACAAGCTAATGATTCAAACTGTGCTCCCATCTCCTTAATAATTGGAAATACTTGTTAAGTTTCGGGTGCAACCACTTGACCATCATCTGCATATGCTGTAATCTTAATTTCCCATAAAGGCAATTGAATTGGTTTGATGCCTGGTTGTTCAGTCCGCATAATCCCAAATGGCTCCACGTATGAGTTACATAAGGTTTGTGACAGTGGCCATCCCTGAATTGTTCCTCTAGTAATTAAGAACCCAGTTGATGTTATTTCAATAACTGTTCCAATGGCAATCCTTTGATTAATTCCAAATTGAATCAACAGCTCCCACAAAAAGAGTCATTCTACCTGTTCATTAGCTTTTAAGACATCTAAGCAATAAACGGTAAAAGGTACTGTGACGTCTCTGAGCAATTTATCCGTATGGTGGCCAAATTAGTGTGTATAGTGGCTTCTCTTCCGAGGATAAACTCATTTTGCGGGGCGGGACCAAGGTTGCTATTACTTGGTTAATCCTAGATGCAATAATTATTGAGTAAATGTTATAGTCGGCACATAATAGTGATATTGATCTATAGGATTCCAGATGGTCAGAGAGCTTCTTCTTTTTGCAAAAGACCATTATTCAAGGTTGCCTCAGGAATCCAGTGGACACCCATGCCCAGATTTCCCTAGTCATCAAAAAAAGAGGAGAGCCATCTCTGGGATCCATGCTTGTTCTATTTTATTAGGAATTGCATCTGACGGTCATTATTTGCATAGACAAGCACTCTTGATCGTGTCTAGGTTCTTGCAAGGATATTGCCTTTATGAGTAGTTCCTGTTGATCGTTTGTTCATCTAGGCAAGTACAGCTGCTGGAAGAATCTATTCAACAGGTCCCCAATAAGTGGTTACATTATGTGGTATACAAGTACTCGTACTATTCCTTAAACTCCTCCTCTGCTATGCCACTCTGAGCACGGATCACATTAACTTCTTTTGTTTTTATCCCTGTCTGAGCTGCCACTCTTGAGTGGGTTAGTGTGACTAAGAATGTCCCAATGTTATCTTGCTGCTCATATCAAACATATCAAGGTTTCACACTTTGTTCACCCAGTACTTTATTGCTAATTGCTTTAATTTGGGATATAATTATCTGTATTTCTTACCAAATAATTAATAAGTGAGTATTCTCATTTGTCATCAGTTGCCTATGTGACACTGACACCTCGGCGGCAACTAGCTTTTTCTGGAACTTCTGCTCCTCCTCTAACTCAGGTGTGGTGTGTATGGATTTGCTACTCTTGTGTAAACCCCATATGGCAGCTTTTGTAGTATCTCACAAAATGCTAGTGGCCACAATCGTTTAGTTGATTCTTATAAATTATTTAACAAATTCTCTAAACTGTATTAGATAATACTTTATCCTGTAGAACCACTTCAGGGAAGGTCTCTACACAGATGTTCCAGAACCCCTAGGGCTTACACTAGAGGGGGGTGATCCAAAACCCAAAGGGGTTTAAATATAACTTTGATATCATGTACTAGACCGTTGCTGTCTAGATAATAGTCCTCGAGTGCTGTTGATGTACTTCCAACATGAAAACCAAGCTTTCTGCTAATGATTAGATGGCTTTTCTAAACAGGCATCTGAGCTCTCCTGCTTGGATGCTTAACCATGCTTTGCATTCTGTTAAAATCTCCTGCTGATAGATATTGGCCTTGTAACTTCAGAAGTAGTTTTCCAATTTTAGAATGTAATGTTGGGTCGTCCTTGTTGGGGCCATATATACAACATATATTTATAGTGATGGATCTGATCTTGATACCCATTACTACATATGTTCCTCCTGGAGCGGCCATTTTTTTTGTTTCGGTTTTTACAACACCCCTCAATGTTGACAGTCAGTATTAGTCTTGTGTTACTGCTGCTAGATAAGCCCATTGATATGCCTGGACCTGTAACGTATTCAACCAGTAATTGTTACAAAATGTCCTTAATGCTTGCATCTAATATCTGGTGGCTAGCCTGTCTTGCATGCAACATTATATCTCACCAGGGAGAGGAATAGCAATCAGAAATTGAACGTGCTTGAAATGTACCGTTGGGGTCTTACCTTTCCCTCCCAGGCTCTGAGCGCTGTTGACATAAGCACATTGAGGAGAAGTATTCATGTTCTATGATAGAAGTCTCTTCTTAATCTACCAGGCCTCCTCTTGACACCCACAACTGTCACTGTCAGGACTCTGGTAGCTCTCTCATTTCCAGGTTCTGACTTTCTGTACTTAAGCGGCCCTCCTTCAGCCTTCCGGTGGCCCTAGAATCCAGGAGGTACTTGTGCTGTGTGACAGATGTCCTCAGTAACCTGAGAGGGGAATCCTCTGTTGGCAGCCTAAGAGTCAGGAGCCCCCTCCATCCTCCAGCTTCTGGTCACCACTCACCAGTCTTCTGTCTCTTGGTTGTCTGCATCCCTGGCAGTTTTTCCAATTCTTCTGCTCATTTGTCAATCTGACAGGGTACTGTTTTTTCTTTTGTCCCTTCGGTTTCTTTCTCTTGACCCCGTGTCTAACACAGCATTATCCACATCTATGGCCGATGGGAGTGGGGTTTAAAGGGGCTTAGGCAGCAAGTTGTCTCCCAGGTTTACATGCAGCTGCCATGATTTTAGGTTTGCCTGCACAGTTTACTGTAACTATTTTTGTAGCCCCTTAACAAGGCAGAAAGAAGGTGCACAGACAAGCATACACAAAAGTAGTAGAGGAGGGATAAGCAATTGTTCCTCTAGAATTCATTTCCCTATCCTACTTTTTTTTTCTTTTTTTAAATAGACCTTCTCTATCCCGCCCCTTCATCCGTAGGTGATAGCAGCTTTCTGGACTCTAGGCTGTGAAGTCAAGGAAAAACCAAAGCTATTTACCAGTTGTAGGTCTCTGAAGAATCGAACTGAATGGACTTAGTCTCATTAGGTCTCGCTGAGCCAGCGCATGCGCTGCTCTGCGAGACATTTAGTGTGTGGGTTTTCAAAGTGCTGCCACAGGCTTTTGGGGGCCTCAAGCTTGCGTGCACGCGAGCGTTCACACGCACAGCCACCATCGCTTTCCTCCGTCACACAACTCCCGCTTCTCCCCCTCCCCCACCACAGATCGCTTTGCTCGCCGCGCTTGATCGCGATCACATTTGCAGGCCGCGTGGCCGTGTCACTTTCACGGCCGTGCGGCAATGCTTGTTTTTAGGGCTCGCCTTCACGCGCGCCAGATTTGAACAAGGTCTTGTAAGCTGCTGGGTACTGTGGTTCGAATCATTGATTGTGTCAAAAGGAGGTGAGTAGTAGCGCAAGGGTGCTTGACGTCGTTGTTCGTTGCTGTACGGTGGTGATGCCTGTCTGAGGTTGTCACGGCCTCCGCTTTCACTTTCCTTTGTATTTGCATGCTGTTAATTGACTTGCGTGCTGTTTATCACCCGCGCCTTTCATTTTATTTTAGCGCAGCTCCGCTTTCAATTTAAGGAGTGGCTGTCCGCCGCACTTCTACACACAGCAGGTATGTTAGTTTTTTACTGATTTCCATCTCGCCGCGCCTTTCATATCTGAAAGAAACACGTTAGTTAGATTCCTCACCTTAGAATATCCCCAGGCTGGATCCGGAAAGATTTTTGTAGCAATACCCCTTGCGCGTCGCTAGGATTCGTCTGTGGCTCCGCGTCCGTCGTCGGCGTCGTACGCCGGAATGACGTCATCGGAGTACTTAGACGCTGCCCTCGCGCGCTGACGTCAGTTCTTCTTTTTTCCGCGCCGGTAAGTGCCAATCTGGGAAGAGCTTACCCCTAGTCAGTTTTTTACTAACTTTTTGACTCTTTTAGTCTCTCGACTCGACTCTGGTGCCGGTAGGATGCCTGGTTTTAAAGCCTGTGACGTCTGTCATCGACAGATGTCGGTGACGGATCACCATCGCCGGTGCCTTTACTGCCTGGGGGCCGACCACGACGCGGAGTCGTGCCCCGACTGTCAGGCCTTAACATCGAAAGCTAGGCGGGAGCGGTCCCGTAAGCTTCTCGAGCTTCGACACTCGGCTCCGCGCCGCTCTCGGTCCCGGTCCAGGAGGAGGTCCAAGGACCGATCGCGGAGCCACAGCCATCGTCATCGCTCGTCGGGGTCTTCGGGTAAGTCGAAGCACTCCAAGAAGTCCAAGAGACGACATCGCTCTTCGGACTCCCCTCGCCGGTCGCGCGACTCGGCCGAGGGTCAGGGTGGTTCCACCCCTGCGGCTCAGTCAGAGCCGCAGGAGCCGCGTCCGTCCCCATACCCGCCTGTCCCTGGGACTGACGCGACTCCGGCGGAAGTCAGTGCCTTCCTCTCGGCCATGAGGGGCCTGGCTCCACCGTCGACGCCTGTAGGCCCGCCTTCGGGCCCCGCAGGTTCGACTGGGCGACCTCGCGTGCTGGCGGCTCCGGCCCGACGCCGTCGACGGCCCGACACCGCAGGTCCCCGAGGTATCCAGGCCTGGATCTCGGTCGGCGCCGGTCGACCTCACAACGCCTCCTCCGCCGGCGCCGACACCGGTTCCACCTCCGACGCCGTCCCCGGACGACGTCGTTCCCCAGTTTAGTCCGTGCCCGATGCCGGCGCGGCGCCGCCCAGCTCCGCTGCCAGTGCCGATTGGTGAACACTTCATCTACTGCCCGGCTCCGATCGTTCCTCCTGTTTATCGGGAATCGGATGACGAGGGCGACTGGGAGGGGTATGATGACACTATGGCCGCTCAGGCCCAACTTTCTCAGGACTGGGCAGAGGAATTGGGGGATGCCAGCGGTCTGGATACCTGGAAATGCTGGTTTCATCTCTCCTCCGACTTTGGCCTCGGAGGAGGGTGCAGCCTTCTCAGTGGTGCTGCGCAAGGCGGCCGAAGCCCTAGGGCTCGAGTTGCCTGCTGTGGCCGTGAGGACTAACGTCCTCACTGAGGTCCTTCAACCGACAGCAAGCTCCACTGAGCCTCTGCTGCAGTTTAATGAGGCCCTCATTGACGTTCTGCAGGGCACTTGGTCCAAGCCTTCCACAGTCCCTCCTGTGGACCGGAACGTTGCCCGGCGCCACCGCCCTGCTCCGGGCGACCCCAGTTTCCTCTCCCAACACCCCACCCCCGAGAGTCTGGTTATCCAGGCCTCAACCTCCCAATCCTCCTTCCCTTCCGCTCCTCCGGATCGGGAATCCAAGAGGTTGGAACAGTTTGGCAAGAAACTGTTCTCGTCCCTGAGTTTGGGACTGCGGTCTTTAAATACCGCTTGCCTGTTGGACCGTTATTCCCACTCTCCGTGGGATACGGTGGAGGACGTGCTGCCCTTGTGCCCGGTGGAGGCCCGGACACGACTCACTCAGGCACTTGCAGACGGTCGAGATGCAGCACGGCATGCCATACGGTGTGGACTTGACACCACGGATTCGCTGGGTCGGGCGATTTACACCACGGTGGCGCTTCGGCATCACGCCTGGCTGAGGTCCACGTCATTTTCGGGGGATGTCCAGAGTTCCCTCATGGACATGCCCTTTGATGGCACTCGCCTTTTTGGTGAGAAGGCGGACAGTGCGCTGGCTCGGTTCAAGGACTCCCGGGCCACGGCCAAGTCCTTGGGTCTTTCGGCCCCGCGGCCGCAAACTTCCGCCTTTCGTGGCCAAGGAAGGGGCGCCTCCTCACATCCGCCCAGCCACCGGCCGCAGAACCAACCTGCACGCGGTCGCGGACGTGGATTCCGCCGAGGCGGTACTGGAGGTCAACGTGCCGGTCAGTCCACATCCACCCCGGCAGCATCCGCCTCAAAGCCCTCCTAGTCCGAGCTTTCATGCCCATTCAACACCAGTGGGCGGCAGAGTTCGCCATCACCTGCTCCACTGGCGCTCCATCACGTCGGACAGGTGGGTGCTGCAAATTGTCCGAAGGGGCTACTCCATCCCCTTCGAGACGACCCCTCCAGCCATGCCACCGCTGAACCACCGTATGTCGGGGGATCATTTGCATCTTCTACGAGAGGAAGTTTCGGCCCTCTTGGCCAAAGAAGCCGTCGAGCGCGTTCCTGGTCCAGAATTAGGTCGTGGTTGTTATTCCCACTACTTTCTAGTTCCCAAGAAGGGCAAAGGGGGCCCGATCTTGGACCTCAGGAGCGTCAACGCCTTCCTCCGGAAGGACCGGTTCAATATGCTCACTTTAGCTCAGGTTCTGGCTGCCCTAGACCCTGGAGACTGGATGGTAGCGTTGGACTTGCAGGATGCTTATTTTCACATCCCCGTCCTGCCGGCCCACCGGCGTTGCCTGCGGTTCACGGTGGGTCAGGAGCACTTTCAGTTCACCGTGCTCCCCTTCGGCCTCACCAGTGCCCCTCGGGTGTTCACGAAAGTGATGGCGGTCGTCGCAGCTCATCTGCGCATATCAGGGGTTCCAGTCTTCCCCTATCTCGACGACTGGCTGTTGAAGGCGGGCTCGCCCCAGCAAGTCGTCTCCCACCTCCAGACTACGGCCGACCTCCTGCACTCGCTGGGGTTCTCCATCAATGTGCCAAAGTCGCACCTGAGTCCCTCCCAGAAGCTCCTTTTCATTGGAGCGGTTCTCGATTCGGCGCAGTTCCGGGTCTATCCGCCGGAACAGCGGGTCTGGGACATTCAGGCCCTGATTTCCATCTTCCGGCCTCTGTCCTGGGTTTCGGTCAGGTTGGTGCTGCGGCTTCTGGGGCTGATGGCCTCCTGCATCCTGTTGGTACCTCACGCCAGGTGGCGGATGCGGGCTCTGCAGTGGGACCTGAAGTTTCAGTGGGCCCAGCATCGAGGCAACCTGTCCGACCATGTCCTGATCTCGGAGGGCACTGCGAACCATCTGCAGTAGTGGCTCACAAATCGCGAATGGGTCAGCGGCAGATCCCTCTCCCTACCCCAACCGGAGCATGTCGTAGTGACGGATGCGTCCCTCCTGGGATGGGGGGGCCATTTGGGAGAGGCAGAGATAAGAGGACTCTGGTCTCCGGCGGAGACTCGGCTCCATATCAACCTATTGGAGCTGAGGGCGATCCGACTTGCACTGAAAGCCTTCCTTCCCTCTGTCCGGGGAAGTGTCGTGCAGGTGTTCACGGACAACACCACCGCCATGTGGTATTGCAACAAACAGGGCGGGTGGGGTCGTGGACCCTTTGTCAGGAGGCTCTGCGCCTCTGGACATGGCTGGAACATCAGGGCATCACCCTGGTGGTTCAACATCTGGCGGGCTCTCTGAACGCCAGAGCAGACGAACTCAGCCGCCGGTGCATGATGGATCACGAATGGCGTCTGAACTCGGACGTGGCGCAAGGTCTCTTTCTGCAGTGGGGAGAGCCTTGGTTAGATCTATTCGCCACCGAAGAGAACGTGCAATGTCATTAGTGCTGCGCGTTGGAATTTCCAAAGCGGCACTCGCTCGATGACGCTTTTCGTCGCGAATGGAGTTGCGGTCTGTTGTACGCCTTTCCGCCTATACCACTTCTGCCCAGAGTGCTGAAGAAGATCAGGCGCGACCGGGCCCAAGTCATCTTGGTGGCTCCGGATTGGGCACGAAGGTACTGGTATCCCGAGCTACTCAGTATGTCCATCGATCCCCCAATACGACTGCCTCTTCAGGAGGACCTTCTGTCGCAGCAGCAGGGGACGGTCCTCCACCCGAACCTGTCCAGCCTCCACCTCCATGCGTGGAGATTGAGCGGCGGCAGTTGATGCCATTTGACTTGCCTCCTGAAGTCTGTGATGTCATTCTGGCAGTCAGGCGTCCCTCCACAAAGACGGTATACGCCTGCCGGTGGAACAAATTTGTGGCATGGTTTACAGCAAAGGCTGTGGATCCCCTTTCTTCCCCTCTTTCTGAAGTTCTCCTCTTTCTTCTTTCTTTGGCCCAGCAGGGCTCTGCTCTGGGCACCTTGAAAGGTTATCTTGCTGCAATTTCTGCTTTCTTAAGGCTTCCTGATTAGCCTTCTCTTTTCAAGTCCCCTGTTGTCTCCCGTTTTCTCAAGGGCATTACTCATATGTTCCCTCCTGTTCCATTCGTAATGCCTCAGTGGGACTTGAACCTTGTTCTTACTTTTCTGATGTGTGCTCCCTTTGAGCCCCTTCACAACTGTCCACTTCGCCTACTGACTCTGAAAACTGCCTTCCTGGTGGCTATCACCTCCGCTAGGCGGGTGAGTGAGCTCCAGGCTCTGTCAGCTAAGCCTCCCTTCCCTTCGGTTCAACCGGATAAGGTTGTCCTCCGGACCCGTCCTTCTTTCCTTCCTAAAGTCGTGACTCCCTTTCACATCGGGCAATCTGTCACGCTGCCCACCTTCTTTCCGCATCCTTCAAAAGATGAAGAGAGGCTCCACCGTCTGGACCCAAAACGTTCGCTGTCATTTTATTTGGCCCGCACAAACCAGTTCCGGTGGACGACCAACTTTTTGTTGGATATGTAGGTGCGAAGAAGGTTAAAGCTGTGCACAAGCGGACCATCTTGCGATGGGTCGTGTTGTGTATTAAACTCTGCTATTCTTTGGCGAAAAAGGTCTCTCCTGTTGGGCTGCGAGCCCATTCAACCCGGGCCACAGCGGCGACAACTGCCCTGGGACGGGGAGTCCCCTTGCAGGACATCTTTCAGGCGGCGACGTGGGCTTCACTGCACACGTTCGCCAAGCACTATTGCCTGGACAGCCAAGTCCGGAGAGATGGCCACTTTGGCCGTTCTGTTCTCCAGGACTTTCTGGTGTGATCTTGGATCGCAGGCCCACCTCCGGAGTTGGTATTGCTGGGGTATATATTCTAAGGTGAGGAATCTAACTAATGTGTTTCTTTCAGATGAACAAATTACTTACCTTCGGTAATGATGTATCTGTAAGAAACATTAGTTAGTTAGATTCCTCACCGACTCACCCAGCCTCCCTGTTCTGCGAGCCGACATCTAGGGTTAAGGTTCCCCCTTTCAGGGCCCTAGATTTTTTGGCACCAGTGTCGGTCTCTTGCATGGCTCAGCGTCCCTGGCGCGGAAAGCTATGTATAAGAACTGACGTCAGCGCGCGAGGGCGGCGTCTAAGTACTCAGACAACGTCATTCCGGCGCACGACGCAGACGACGGACGCGGAGCCGCAGACGACGCCTAGCGACGCGCAAGGGGTATTGCTACAAAAATCTTTCCGGATCCAGCCTGACGCCTGGGGATGTTCTAAGGTGAGGAATCTAACTAACTAA
Organism: Triturus cristatus; assembly: GCF_964204655.1. Classification (NCBI taxonomy): domain Eukaryota; kingdom Metazoa; phylum Chordata; class Amphibia; order Caudata; family Salamandridae; genus Triturus; species Triturus cristatus. The sequence goes on from NC_140588.1 coordinate 499,764,952, forward strand.
TGATTCTTACAGATACATCGTTACCGAAGGTAAGTAATTTGTTCTTTAGCTCCGCTACTCTTTCAATTTAAGGAGTAGCTGTCCGCCGCACTTCTACACACAGCAGGTATGTTAGTTATTTTCTGATTTCCTTCTCGTTTACAAGTGGTTATGGTATCTAAAGATGGCAGCTGGACCCGTTTGACTCAGATCATGCACCTCGTCCTTCTTCTGTGTCAGTGATCTAGGCTCTGTTTAGAGGATAGCTCTTACACTGCTGCAGATGGCGTTCAGGAGCGTGGCTTATTTCTTCGCAGAGCAAGTCAGCGTTTATTGGCTTGTAGTTTCTACAAGCCACATACATCGGTAAATGGATATGGCTGCTGTGTGCGAGGATTCTGCGGATACCCTCTAAACTTTGCAAGTCGTAGCACTAATCGCAGTAGCACTAATCGCAGGCTGTCGTTATCATAAGATTATTTTAACACAGCTGGTGTGATTAGGGGCTCACTGCCATATTGATCACTTGTTTTGCTTTGCCAAGGATCAGCGTGGCACGCCGTGTTCCATTTCCGCCCTCTCAATGCTGCAGCACATGGCACTGCTTGCACTTCACTTAATCTCCCCGGCATCCCCCAACAACACTTCCCACCCAGGACTGTGCATTTAAATAGCCACAGGCGTTCCCAGCTCTATTTATAAAGGGCGCAGCTACACCTAATTAAATTACTTAATAAGAGCACTGCTCAGGTGGCTTCTTCTTTAACATCATCTTGGACACTGCGGGGCAGATTTACAAGCCCCTTGCGCCACTTTTGCGTCACTTTTCCCATGTTAAAAGTGACGCAAAAGTGGCACAAGAGGCTTGTAACTCTGCCCCTGCATCTTTTTGCTTTGCCAAAGGATCAGCGCAGCACACCGCGGTTCATTTTAAAGCATGGTCCTTTCGGGGGCGGGAGGGTTGCTTCAACTTCATTTAATCACCCTGCGCCTTCCCCCAACTATAATGCTCACTCCAGAGCTTTGTGAGATGGCCACAGCAATGTCGAGCTGTTTGTGTAAAGGGCAGCAGCTACATGCTACAAGTAAGTGACTTTACTATTTAAATAAGAGCACTGTTTTTCAGCGTGTTTGTTTTCCTTGCCACCCTTTTCTCACCGTAGCGCTGCTTTCACTGAACAATCTCCCTGTACCTTCCCCCAACAACACTTCCCACCCCGGACTGTGAATATCATTGTAAAATAACCGCAGGCATTTCCAGCTCTCTTTCTAAAGGGCGGCAGCTACAGCTAATTACATTACACATTAAATAAGAGCACTGCTTTTCAGCTGAGCTCCCACACAGGGTGCGTTGTTGGGATTGCATAAATATTTCCCCTGTGACATGTTTCTGTGGGGAAGTGTCAAAGTCGGTAATAAAATAAACATTCCAAGACAGAAAGTACTCAGTATAAAAACATTTGATTTTTAAAACGCATCAGCTAGAATTACCAATTTGGAAAAGGAACAAGCATTGGCATAGCCAATAGGTCTCGCTTTTGGGACCTTATAAGTGTTTAGCCACGCAACAGTTGATGTTGTTGCACAAAGGATATTGTGCTGCATAAGTAAATACTTATAAGGTCCCAAAAGCGAGACCTATTGGCTATGCCAATGCTTGTTTTTAACTCGGAGGCAAAATGATTAACGGTGTGCTCAATTGTAAAATTGCTTTTAATAAAAAGTCATGAAATCTAATTAAACTTTCGAGAGATTATACATAAACACACTTTTATGGTTTCCCTCTTTCTGGTGTGACGTTGATGTAACTGTCTGGTGAAAATGATGTCAAGTTGTATAAAACAAAATGTAACCAAATTCTCTCAACATAATTACATTTTGCCCAGGTCTAAAAATGATCCAACTTTGCAAACGCCTAAAAATGGAAACCTTCTCTAGGTCTGACTCTGTTCTCCCACTCATGAATATAATGAGCCCTGTGGGCTGAACTTTGTCTACCACAGTGGTGGACTTGCTTGATAGATAACAGCCAATACCCTTTCGAACAATATGGCCTTCATACAAGCACAGGTCTTGTTGCACGTTTTGTAAACTGAACCTTGATTGTGGTTTCCAGAGGATGGTGTCCCAGTCCAGGCTTCCCGTTTTACCTGTTCACTTAAAAGGGACAGTTGCTGGTATATACGATAGACATTGGTTTCAGTTACCATTCTATACTACATGTAGAACGAAAGGGTGTATTTATTGCAGAGACCAACAACAGGTAGACGGATTGAAAAAACATTGACCTTTGTACTGAAGCCTTATAATTCACAGATAAGTGCTAGATAGTATTTTATATACAAGCTGATAGAGGCCCATGATCATTGCTTGTTGGGTAGGTATTTTATTTATTTTAATCGATATAGCGACATTCAGTATGTGCCAAATCATGAAGTGTTGAAGGTTCACGTGCTCTGTTTTTCCTGATCAGGTAGCCGTGTAACATTGTGAACTGAAGTACAATATGCATAAACTGAAACCCTTATTTTCCTTCTGACCCAAATAACACATTACAATATACATTAGTCATGTTGCGATTTGCATTATTCACAGTTTCTAGGTATATGTTTTCATGAATTTAACAGATATTTTCAGTTGAAATTGGCCATTATGACAATATGGTTTCAATTTTGTTTCTGATAATTAGGTGGACGAACTCTTAGAAAAATACATGGACTCCTACGATATTGTTTTGGTGAAAGATGAGACGCTGGATGTGGCAAATTCAATACTACAGAAGGTTCTGTAAACAACAGCCTAGAGTTTCATGCTTCCACGTGGGCAAATGGACAGATGCGTCCATGTGCAGTTTAAAGAGACACTTTGATTCATACTTTATTTGAATACTGTTTTTTTATTTGTTGTAATTTATGATATTTAATAACGGTTTTGTTATTTGAAAGATATCATCCTTTGTCTACTTAGGTTTTGTTCCTGTTAGCTCGCCACTTTCACTCACAGACTTTAAAGTCTGTGTATCTGTTTAATAATGTACGAGATTAACTCTACCTCTTAAAATTCGTTGTTTTAAACAGATTTCTACGTGTCTTTGTTTTCTTGTACCTATCTAGAAGAATACTGTATTTTTTAAACAAACTGAAAAGGTTATTTGAATTTCCAAATATATTGCACATGGTTTGAAGTGTTGTCTTTTTGTACATAATTGAGCGACCACTATGGTAATGAATAATAAAAGGTATTGCACTTTTCTGGTAGTGTATGTTGTTTGATCATTTGTTGTGTGTTTATGGCAATTCTGTTGATAATGTATTCTAATGTTTTTGTGTATACATTTAAGACGCGTAAGATGACCTTTATGAAGGAAGGATTATATAGTATAGATCAGTTTGTCAAGTCCTTTGGCCAGAACCCCTGCGGTATTGTCGTAAGACTGTAGTCTGGTTGGGCTCGATCAACAAATTGAAATGTTGAAAAGGCAGGTAGTCAACACTGTTGAGCTGGAAATGTAATATGAGTACCTGTCAACGAAAGGTTTGTAAAACGCCACAAAACTTACCAGTATGCTTTGGCTGCTACCATGTTGTAGGCTATTGCAATCTACTAGGAAAACGTGTAATTTATCGAGCAAACCTAGAAATAAATCTAATTTCATAAAAGTATGGATATCAATTCACAGTGTGCTGTTTTAAGTAGTAATACCACCATTGCAATTTAAGGTCATAAAACTTTACAACTAGCTTTATATCATGGCTCAATGTCCCAACCAAGTACAACTCTCCACCTAGCTCCTCCTCTCAGCAAATGAGCTCAGGACACGTGAATTAAAATACTGGACTATGCCAAATCTGTCACTAGAAACACTAGATTTAAATTGGTTATCCCCTCATGAGATATCTAAAATGTATTGTGGTGCTGGGGACAACTGTCCTAGATGTCTCCATCCTAGCACTCATTTCTATAGCATGGTCTCGATCATTGGGAAGTGGCTGAGAAGTAGTGTTAAGGAAAGACTCTCAGCAAATCATCTGGTTAGACTCCTTCAGGTTTGCTGTCAGGAGCTTTTGTTGATTACTCCTGATCATTTACATAACTTGAGAATTATCTGCTTAAACATGTGGACTTCCCACTAAGGTCTGGTTGGCTGTGTATCTCCTTCATGCCAAACCCATGGAGGAGAGGGCTCTAAGCTATACAAAGTGTGTTGCATCAGAAGCATAATATACACACGATTTAATTATATATTTTTTAAATTGTTCTTTACTAATTTTATAATTGATTCCACAATGACAAATACAAGCATTGGCATATGAATTCGTGAGAAGGGAGTTAGTATATAGGAAGTAAGCATGCGTCTAGAGTGTATGGGTAAACGGGTGAGTATGGTGCTAAACAGGAAGGGGAAACCCTTCAAACCCCTTAATATATGTAGGGTAAACCCTACAACAAAACAATGAAATATAATTCTGTGCACACATAAAAGTTAAAGCAAGTGAGTACTACAGTAGAAACAGCAAGAATATGTGGGTGAAAGGTGGGTGAACTAACAGAGCCTATAGTTATGTTACTCTACAAGTTAAAGTTATTGCTAGTGACACCACTATCTTGAAGGTAAGGAGTCGAACAAGACATTCGCCTGAATGGGGATGCCATTACGAAAGTCAACACAAGAGTCCGATCCCAACTGAGAAACAAACTGTGTTTGAGGAAACTGGTAAATCAACCTTTGAAAAAACATGCCCTTACATAGTGATGGCTGGCAAGGAGAGACACCTGAAAGCCAACAGGGCAGCTAGGTAACTCTTGACTGTCACAACTGCCAGCCCTTGCTGTGCAAGACACAATACAAAATGCAGGACGTCAAAAAGGTACTGATTTAATGAGACTGAATCCTTCTGACTCACAGCAGTGCACACATGTGTTCCTGTGACCCAGCATAAATGGATTTTGTAGTGGTTTTCTGGCAGCCAGGATAACGGCGGCTACTTTGTTAGGGAGGTAGTAAACGGACAGTAGCTGACACAGCTCAATCTCATGAGTGCAACCACAATGTTTAGGGATTGGGGTGGATGACCACACTATACTGCTGCGAGATCCACCCTGAATGGGAGAGGCAGAGGTGACCAAATGATAAGTGCGAACAGATCCGCGTGCCGGATCCTCCTTGCTCAATCTGGGGTGATCTGAATCAGCTGTGACGTTCAATCGAAGAGGAATCAGTGGAAACGTTTACAGCATGCCCTGAACATGGCTGTACCAGAAGGTATTTTCTAAGTAATCATTTAGAGAGACGTCTATGGTACAGAACTCGGATGCTTCCTTTTTTAAGCCACCGCAAAGAGGTCCACAGATGGATACCCCAATCCAGAGAACATTATTTCTGTCAATTGATGTAGTTTTAACTTGTATTCCTCCAGCAAGAGGCAATGAAGAGCATCCACTCTCACATTGAGGGAACCTTCCTGATGGGTCATTGGACCCATTTCGATAAGCAAATCACCTCTCAGAATAGGGTCCATGACCCCACATCAACCTGCCTGTTCTACAGGGCCGAGGTGTTGTTGAATGATAGGAATTAACTTGGCCTCCCGCTCCCTGATGGCCTTCCGATAAACAGGGAACATGCAGCAGCGTTGTGGTTAGAGCCAAGACAACATATGTAGATGTTGTGGGGATCTGATAGACATCCACTTGGGGCACGTACAATGGAAATTGCATGCTGAAACCTTTGGGAGTGACATTTGACCTAGTTGCTGTCCAAGCTAAGTACATTTTGTCTGTGAAGCAGCAAGAGTTCACTGGGACACATTAATGAGGTATGGTGAAGAAAAAACAAGAAATGAAGTCATCCTTCTAGTTGGTGCCCCAGATAGGGTGGGGTAAGAAACGTGGGAGTGATTGGGATGAAGCCACAGCATCCCCACCCTGAACACACTCTTTTAGTCAATTCATAATTGCATCCCAGGCTCTGGTGGTATCCACCATGCTCTAGCCCCTTTTTGCACCTCTTAAACCCAGCTCTTCCTCATATGCCACCTATCTCAGCAGTTCCCTTCTCCAACTGCCAATACTAGACTGGCCTCTTCTTTCCACCTCATGGTCGCCTGTGTTTTGGCCAGCACTAATGCTAAATCTTTGAATTTGTCAATCATCTGTTTCTTCTTGGGTTGAGGAAACATTTACAGAGTGCATAAATTTCAAGACTTATGGCAAGCTGTCTGTCGGTTGCTACTGTAATGTATTTAATCACTTCCTCAGTAAAGCAGCATGATTGTTTTGTATTTACCTTGATGGTATACATCAGCTTTAGCTCTAATATGTGGCAGGTTCACTATTTCTGCTTTCCATGTGTGTGTTTTTTTAATGACCCATTTTGTTGCTTTTATTGGTCAGCAACATAAACAAAACAAACTTGAAACTCGTGCCACGTGGGCCACAGTAGAAAACAGTGGACAGTTTAAGCATATTGCTAAAAATGTTGCTTAGAGATATCAAACATTTATATCCTAACCGCTAAGGTGGAGGCACACATCACTGTAACATTTGAGCGTAACATCAGCAGTCAGACTTCAGTCCAAATGCCCAAGATTCTGTCAAACTTCTGTGGAACCCTCCTCGCCTTATATGCCAGTTTTCAAGAGCGGCACAGGAATTCATGATCCAAAGCCATTTCTGTAGAGACGGGCCTGCCCGTCTCTCCAGTGTTTGGCCAGATCTCTTTTGGCTACGAGATATGTCATTGCCAGAAGTGCCCAGATAGCTCTGGAGTCTCCCACAGATTCCATTATCCCCAAGACCACTATTTTACGAGTTATCAGCGTTCAATATGCCTGCGCAGCTGGGCACATCCAAATAACTTGATAAAAAGTACCTGGAGTAGTCCCACAGCACAGATAAACTGGGTTGCGGGCCCGGCCCATGTGCCAGAGGCGTTCAGTGAGTAGTAGATTCTATGTAGGTATTTGAATTGGACTAGGCGAAATCTCATTGATATCACTAAAGCCCGAGGGGCTGTCATCGCCCCCACGCAGTTCTTATCATGCAAGATCCCTTCATCCTCCTCCCACCAGGTCCTTTGTGTTCCCAAGGGGTCTGGTGCATTTGTGAGCAAGGACTTGGAGAGCCCGGATATCCCACCCCTGCCCAGGGCATCCGTCACTAGTTTCCATTCGAGTGAGTTCTATTCGAGTAGCGCAATGTGCCTGTCTTTATAGTGCTCCAAGGCATGCCTCAACTGCAGGTAGTGGTAGGAGTGAAGGCAGAAGGCATCCACTAGGTTCTGAAAGAAGCACATGTGGATGTTTCTCCAGACGTCACCCAGCGTGGCGATTCCGATCAGGTCTCAAAGTCTGAATCCGTCCAGTTTTATAGTCCCTGCCAGCCACGTCTCATGGCACAGGGGTGTGGTTGCAGTGAATGTGCTGTGGCACCACATATGTCGGAGCGCCGAATGCCAGCAGCTGATAGCTACCTAGGTTAGTGGTGGCAATGAGCACGGGGGTCCCTGACCATATAATACAGAAAGCAATTAATGGGGATAAAAGAGCGAGTCTCTGGGCTGGGTCTCTCCTGGCTGCCTGGAATCAATCATCTATGTTAACAAGCCGCAAGGCCCAGTAATATAAGTGAATATCCACCTCATCCAACCCAGCTACATAAGGGGAGCAGAGGCATTTCGCAAAGGACACCTTGGGCGTTTTCTTAGCCCAGAGAAATAGGGTAATATGTGACTGTAATTTCATAAAGACAGGGGCGGTGTTGCATTGGGATAGTGCTATAGTACATAAAAGAAGCAGGGGATAGCCACGATCTTTAAAAGGGTCCGCTACCTGCCATGGGCAGCAGTAGCCAGGACCACTCGGACATATCACGCCGTGTTCCGGCTACCAGGAAGAGTACGTTGAGGTCCCAGTATCTTGGTTGGGTTAAGACGACCGACATACCCAGATAATGAAAGCTGTCACTCACCATCTTGAGGCACGGGTCCACCCACTCTCCCGACACCTCTCCACGGATAGGTACGAAAGTAGATTTGGACCAGTTGACCCTTGGACCCAAGGCCACACCGTAGATATCAAGGAGCTCCGTGAGTCTCGGGAGGGTGCGGTGGGGCTCCTATATAAAGAGGAGCATGTCGTCAGCTTATAGCAAGGCTCTTCCATGTGTGTTATCACCGATGGGTGTACAAGGAAATGCCCCTGAGGCAACTCAAAGTCCTACATCAGTTCCCTTAACTCCAGTAATGTACCCCCTTTGTATAAGTGCCCTGTCGCCTGCTAGGTGTTTATGCCTTTCTAGCAGTGCACAAGGTAAAAGGCATGAAGCATTCTATTGGGTGTCTGGAGTATAAGGCACCTTTGTGCGGGTATTCTGAAGAAGTCTAGTCCAGCAGACATGTGTCCCTGTGCCACTGGGGCCCTTTTTTAAGCTATAACATGACCCTGGTCAGTCCTAACAGTTTGGGCTCATGGCTCCACGATTCTTATGCCTGGGTAATCCTCTCTGCCACCCACCATAACATCCACTGCAGTTGAGCAGCTAAGTAATAACCGGCCATATCCCCTTCTTGCATTTGGAGCTGAAGCTTAGCTAAGGCCACACAGTACCTCTCAGTCACTGTATCAGATCTGTAGGTAAGACAGGCATTTCCGTGAACCAAGGCATCTTATTTCCGTGAACCATCTTGCAGGTATTACAATAGGTAGTATGGTGTAAAGACACAACAACCGAGGAAGCACCACCGTCTTATCAGTGGTAATTCTCTGTGTTACTGATATCGGTAGTCCTCAAACTGCACATTGTTTCCCAATGCTGAACCTACTGATTTCATGTTTCCATCTAGCAAATCTTATTCGGTACAGTACAGCTGCACTCCTAATATCTTATAGTTACAGGATCCCATTTCATTCAAGCAATCAAATTCTTTTATTTGCAAGAAACAAAGTCTCATAGAAGTAGAACACACTTTTAGCTTCAACAAATACAACTAGAAGTGTCATAAAATTGTCAATAAATAAAAAGGAAAATGCAAATACATCAATACGTCAACACCTCTATTCATAAAAAATGTGTTTCTAAAAAAGTCAGATTTGCATCAAATACCAATCATCGCACAAGTCCAACCCATCAAATTATTGCACAATACCTCAGTCGGATCCATAAGGATGCAGGGCTAGATTCTATCTTTACATAATAGAAAATTCAGGAACCAGGCCAATATAGCCCAATTACTGTAGCTCATCCAGGTTACAACCACATAAAAATATATTTTAAATACCTCCTCAGCCACATTATCTGAGCCTATATCAAATTCTGTCCCCCCGATTGGCCCAGTCAGAATATAATCAACAGAGTATCACAGTTATGGGCATTGATGTGCATGGAGAAAAGTGTGTTGTGCAGACAGGCACCGGAACCTTCATTGACCTCGTGGATTCCTACTCAGGGGATTCTCCTGATAAAATGTGCAGCATATCACACATACAGCCAATAAAGTGCATAGCACAAAGTGCAAGGCGCAAAAAAGGTGCAAAAAAACAATGTTATCAAAAGCTTAATTTCACCTGACGTTTTGAAAGGCCCTAGTTGACCACTTCATTTCATTAACCAAGCTTGCCTCCCAATAGAATCAAGAAAGGCCTGAATAAAGTAGAAAACAAATCTGGCCAGCAAGATGGAACAAGTACTAGTCTAGAGCAACAATAATTGGTGGAATCGTGTCATTGGATGATGCAATTTGCGCAGGAATTGACTTGTAGCAATGGCCACATCCCGATGACGCAACCCAGGGTAATTAGTCAGAACCACTTTGTAGTTTACCGATTTCTTAAAGGATTTAAACCCATGTATGTTCCATATATGGACCCTGCCCAGCGATAGATGCCCTGTCTCCTACCAATCAATCTTTTCTGCTCCTCGATTGAGCCAAGCTAAATTCTGACAACCTTGCATGGCTTTTAAAAAGGGAAACTCTACTCCCCCAGAACTATATCGCTGGTGGGTGGATCTCTCTTCTCTCCAGACATTACGGTAATATCTCCTCACTTCGGTATAATGAGACATATCTCGAATACCCCTGGCATAGACTCTATCCTTTTGAAACTTATTGGTCACTGTTCTCTCTTGTGGCCCATCTTGTTCCTACCGGCTCCTGTCCTCTCCTGTTTTAGGTCCTACACCCAATGATCTGGGTAGGTTTATCTGATTGCCTTTTAGTCCACTATGTTTGGTCAGAAATGACACTTTCCTGAGAAGGTCTCCCTTCTCCATCTGGCTAGTATTCATGCCCTCTTAATCATTACCATCACACATGCAAATCCCATTTGCTACTTGTGCAGGAGCCGATGCTTTAACCAAACTCTTCACCTCCATCGAGGTGGGCAACACACTCGTTAGTTCTGCACCTGCTATAGTCTTAAAGTTAACTAATACCAGATCTCTTGAGGAAATATTCTTCAAACTTTTAATGCTTGAAAAAATACTTAGAAGCCTTGATTGATTGAAAGGACAGTTGGCAAAGGACCGCATCTTCATCTTAAACTGGGGTTTAAAGAATAGCCACTGCTGTGGCCAAAGACTAGTGACGTCCCTCAGCTACACTATAGGGGCCTTCTAGAGACCGCTTGGCTTCACTCTTGCCAGATTTACTTTTAGTGGTTGCAGGTTTAGATAGGGATCTTTTAACATGGGTTGTTCCCCGAATTCCCTCCTCTCTTTCTGTTCCTTGATTTTCCCTATCTTCGAATAGCTTTCCCCGATCTTCTTAAGCCAGTCTTAACATACTCCGCGCCCCCCCCACGTCCCCCCCGGTAGCTGAATGCTTGCCCTTCTCTGAGTGCACTACCTTGGCCAGACACCCAGATGGTACCCTGAAGGGATTGTTTACGCACCCTCGGCCTCTTGAAGCCTTTAACGCCTCCCCTCCTCCTGACTGCCCCCCTATCACATCCCATTCTGCCTGACATATTAATACTGAATTTTGACACGACCCTTCTCTTTCCAAAGAGACTTCCTCTTTCCAAAACTTGATAATGGCATTTTGAGGAAAAAGATCATCCCCCATCTGCTTGCACAGTAGTTAGCACGTTCACTATGGGGTCAAATGGTCCCCTCTTTCACCTGTCAGCCCTCCATGGTCCTATCCTTTAGCGTTCTACTTATGCTTTCTAGGAGCTGTATTTGATTGACCTTTAGGTATTATCATCACTAAGCCCTATAACTTTCCCTGAAAGGTTACTTGCATAAGGGATAGGAGATTCAGCATTTTCAAATCTTAGGCAAGCCCCCTTGAAATTGGGCTTGTCTATGGGCTCACAGTTATCTCGGGGGGACTGTTTCTTCAAACCAACAGCCCAGTCTCGTACTCTGAGGATGACAGCCCCTCAATTTGGGAGTGACAAGATGATTTTAGGTGGTTTAGCCCCACTGAGCCTCCTTGCTGCGTTAGAAACCCCTTCTTTAGGTTAGATAGACTAGCTTGCTCAGACTCTCCTTCCTCCGGCTTGGCACTATCAGAGGGTGAATGGAGAGGCTCTGTTACAGTTGCCTTTTCATCAGATAAATTATTTTGAACAAGTTTTGGTACCCTTAAAATTGGGTCAGTAACATTCTTTCTGGTATTTTCGTTTTTTAGTCTTGGGGTGGACCACCCCCACCCCGTGAAACACTCTGCGATAAAACTACACATTGCTTCGACACTTCAACATAATCTCGTTTCCCCACAAACTTGGATAGGACATCAACGCTACCGTCACACCTTTACTAATTGCTACCGGTGACAGTGCTGACATTTCACTTGGGCAGAGGGGAATGGTAACATCCATTATTGTTTTCTCAGACATGACAAATTCCACCCCCCCTTACATCCTTCTGCAATCCTGCTGCACTCTCTTTGGCATCATTGTCTTGGACGTCATTGATGTTGACATTAACATTACCCAACTCCTCATTTGCCGCTCCCTCAGGTATATCAGCTGCTGGCCTTCTAACTTTAAAATGCCTTGTAACAAAATCCCTTAGGGATTATGGCAGCCCAATAAATGCCCTGATAGACCTCTGCTTTTGCTACCTCTAAATACCTAGGGAGTTGGTCACAGGGGTAACTCCTTTAGATGAGTTTGGTAGGGACTCCCATGAAGGCTCCGGTATACCCTCCACAGTAACTTGCTTACAGCTGAATGGAGAGGGGTGAAAGGACCCCCCCCCCCCCTTTCTCATCCTGTTGGAATACTATTACATCTGCATCCACACCCTGTAAAATGTTAACATTCACATTAGAATTTGCATTCCCAGCATCTCTAGTAGAAAAGTTCACACTGGTCTGAGCGCCTACAGCCGGCATTGCTGGAGGATCCTCAATATTGTTTTCAATAGTGCCCTCCACAGAGAGAAACAAGTTTGGGCCACCAAAGCTCTCAGGTCCATTAATGACGGTGTATCCCTTCTGGTAGCCTGCAAGACTAAGCTCACCGATAACAGGAGACTCTAGAAGTCTTATCTGTCCTATGTGGCCTGAAAGCGCAGCCACAGGGCTATCAGAGCAGAGGGTGGTACAGCGGAGTCACTTAATCTTTCTGTTCCTTTAAAGATGCTTTTCTCCAAACAGCGCCGATTGGAGAGTTCAACCCCTGCCACCTTGCCTCTTGATCTCAGCAAACGATCTGTCACGATTGGACTCCTGGGTTATCTAGATGATACTGTCCCAGCGTAGGATGAACAATGAGAGCGCTGGGTACCAGAGCGGTTGGAATGATCCAGAAATGTCCAACTGCCACCAAGGGTATTGCAAGTACACAAGACGGCAGGGCAGCCCACATTTTTTCCCGCACGAATAGATAGGGGCAAATTGAAAGCAGCTGGGAACAAATTAATTAAAGAGGAAAGCAGAGGGCCACTCTGGGCACAAGCCACACCACACCCTAGGCGAGCCGCTTCCGTGCACCTGGAAAACACCCTCCGCAGACGTGTAGTACATTTCCCTTATCCTTTTCCTTATCACCTCAACACCAACATGACCCCTTACTCACAGTAGCCCCTCAGCTTAAATATCGGGAAACCTGAGGCTACACCACATTGTTCTTGTCCCTAAACTGTTTCTTAGATAGTTCAGTTTTTACAAATTTTCGCAACAGATCTGACCTCCATTTCTTCACAGCCACTATCTCGGCAGGGTTAGGCACGGAACCACGAGAGTCAAAAGTCAGGAGCAATTGGTAACTGCCAAACAAAAGGCAGGTTGATGAGAAGTTCAATGGCCTATGGTATTTGGTACCTGGTGCTCTGGAACCCGGTGATCTCACCAATTATTTGTGTGGCTTGCCACACACTTTCAAAGTTAAACTGTTGCGACATCTCGCCCAGCATCTAGCTGTGCAGCTTGATGCTGGGCCAGATGTAGCAACAGTTTAACTTTGTAATTCTATGTCCGTGCTACTTGGACAGAGCACGGGTTCAAGCATGCACGCCAAAATCCTGCCTTTGAGCACTTACACAATTGTTGAACTTTGAATGAAGTTAGGTGTGCATTCTATCATCTGCTTACGTCTGCTACACACTTTGCCACATGCCTCTGTCACTGCCATTTCAGCCTATCGCTGGGACTACTACTTCTCTTGACTGACGTGCAAGTACACACTAGATTACAATTCACTTGTAACCCTGAACAGTACCCAAACCTGTTAAGAGCACTGATGCTGTTCCTAGAGTTTGCATGTGTCACGCAGCAGCAACAGCATGTTGCCCGCATACTAGGAAATATAACTTGTGGTCTTAGGCCCTGTTATGCCCTCATATAGATCTTGTTGCTCTTGCCAATGGTTCTACTGCAGTGAGGCGACAAAAAACATCCCTGCCCTGTACCCTCCCCCTGAAGATAAGCCAGAGATGATGTCAGTTCAGGCACAAGCAGAAGGTTTTGGATACATTAGTTTCATCCATTCCCTAAATCGTTCCCACCAGCCACATTCTATCTAAAACCCCATACATATAGTCCAATCTTAAGGTATTGACAACTTTTTCTTTGACTAATTATGATATCCGTGCAGGCATCAACAGGGTGGGTTAAAATGTCTGCTAACCTTCTAATGACCAATATGGTGTTCCTCCCAGGGATAAACCCATTCTAGTCTAAGTGAATCAGTTTCTGTATAATTGATGGCTGCCAGGCTGCTAATATCCTACTTAATATCTTATAGTTATCATTAACTACACAGACACAAACTTCCTCTTAGTCTCTGCTCTGTTTATGCAAGGCTAACAACTACATCCTCCAACCACAAGTGCGCCAGGAGGCGTGTTTGCACAGTGATGGTAAAAGGGGTGGGACCTCCTGCAACTTACCGGGCCCCCTTTTTAAAAACAATTATTATTAGGGTAGGGGGGCTGCATGGCCCCCCTTCCCTGTGCCAATTTTGCACCTGGGACCCCATCCCCCAGTGCCGTGCCATGCCTTTTCTGGATGGAGGAGGTGAGCCACACGGCCCCACCAGGCCAATTTCGGCCCTTAGGACCCTATCCCCCAGGGCCTGGCCTTTTTGTTATCTTTTTACTATTTTTATTTTATTATTAAAGTGAAGGGGGTGAGCGTCGCCCCTCCCGGGCCGATATGGGCCCTGGAGACCCTATTTCTCTGGTGCGGGGGCCCTGGTCGCACCCAGTCACCAAGGATGGTGAGGTCCCCATGGTCCCTGCCGGCTCTCCGCCTTCTGCGGGAGCCGGCATTGCTTTTGGACAGAGGAAACTGCTGAACATGCAATTCTGCTCCGCTTCTAGTAAGCGGGAGCATTTTGTATGCTCTCACTTACTAGAAACACCCCCGCATTATTATTAAAACTGCCCCCAAGGCCTGATCCCATGGGTTCCTTCGTTGTCCTGGAGGGGGCGGTAGGAGACCGCGCACTCAACCTGTTGTCGATTTACTCCCCACTTCTCAGATGGGGTCTACACTCAAGCAGCTCGCGGAGTTGATCGCTGCCCTGCCTCCGGGGATGACTATTATCGGTGATGTCACAGGGATCCCCTCGGCCTCTAGGACCTCTCAGGCCAAACACTTGTCTGGCTGGGCGGCTGGACTGGGGCTCTTCGACGCCTGTAGACTCTGGCATCCCACAGCCAGTCAATATACTCATACATCGGCATCCCATCACAGTCATGCCCGGATAGACTACGTCTTCCTCCTGGCTCTTGACTGCCGCACGATCAAGGAGATAACCATACTTCCTCTGGGTATTTCCGACCATTCCCCAGTGGCACTGTGGATTGGGGATCTGCCGAGCACATTGAGGCCGATATGGCGGCTGAATGCCTGGTTTCTCCAAGATAAAGACTTCCGTGAATCGGTGGACGGGGAGCTCCGGCAATTTTTCACCACTAATCAGGGATCCGTTTCCTCCCCCGCCACCCTGTGGGAGGTGGGCAAAGCCACCATTCGTGGGTTCGCTAAGAGTCAGCTCAAACTCAGTCGCACCGAACAGGAATCCCGGATCACCCTCCTGGAGGCTCGGGCTACTCTCATCGAGGGAAGCCCACCTGAGGAGCGAACTGAGGCCCTGAATAGGAGGCTGCAGGATGAGATCAGGTTGACTTCCATGGAGGCTGCGAAGCTGCTTTGGATGTCCTCGGTGGCGCGCATATACGGGTGGGGGAATAAAAATGGCAAGCTTCTCCATCGACTGGCCACCTATCAGTTGGCCAATCGTATTATCCCTGAGGTGCAGGACTCAAGCGGCGAGACCTAACGATCTCCAGCAGCGATAACTCAGTGCTTTGCCACCTACTGTGCCGCCCTCTACGCCGGCGCAGCCTTCGCGGCGGTTGCTCCCTGATTTACTTCACCGGGAGGGAATTTCTCTTTCACGCCTCAGCAAGACCGATGCTGAGGTGCTGGACCTCCCGATTGCTCCCGAGGAGATCAATGAAGCGATCTCCCACATGGTGTCTGGTAAGACACCGGGTCCGGACGGTTTTCCCCAAAAGTTCTACGCGCGCTACCGCGACACGCTGGTGCCCCATTTGCTGGAGCTGTACGATGAGGCGGTTGATAAGGGCTCATTTCACTCTGAGACCGACATGGCCACCATTGCGGTGATCCCTAAATCTCAGCCGCCCTTGAGGCATTGTACCGATTACCGGCTCATCTCTCTTATTAATACGGAGCTCAAAATCTTTGCTACTGGCCTGGCCAACCGTGTGCGGCCATACTTGGCCACATTGGTTCATCCTGACCAGTGCGGTTTTATGCCCGCCCAGGGTACTCGTCACTGGCTCCGGTGCCTTCACCTCACTCTAGCAAATCGCCAGTGCCTGACCCCGTACCGCTCCCTCCTCCTTATAGATTTTGAAAAGGCATTTGATTCGGTGGACTGGCGATTTTTGGAGGCGGTCTTGGTAGAGATGGGCTTCGGGGAGCGCTTCCGCCGGCTTGTGAAAACGCTATATTGCTGACTGAGGGCCCGAGTGCTGGTTAATGGGGCCATGTCCCTGTCTTTCCCTATCTGCAGGGGCACCATGCAGGGCTGCCCCCTGTCGCCCCTCCTCTTCGCCCTTGCAATGGAACCCCTGGTGTGCCTGGTGCGCTCTGATGAGCTCATCCAGGGATGGAGATGGCCCGGACACGGCGAGGACAAAATTGCTCTTTACGCTGATGACGTCCTCCTGTACCTGGCTGACCCCGCGTGGTCGGAACCCCGATGCCTCCGAGCACTGACCCTTTTTGAGCAAGTTTCTGGCCTCCGAGTGAACTCTGCCAAATCCGTCCTGGTCCCCCATCATCTTTCCCGTGAGTGCTTCGACTGGCAGTCCACAATACCCCTCCGGAGGCAGTCCTTTAAGTATCTCGGGATCTGGGTGGCCCTCTTTCCTGATCTAACCTGGGCGCTGAACGTCATCCCAGTGGTGAAGAAGGCCCGGGCCGATCTCCTTCGATGGCAGTCGTTGCCCCTGAACCCTATGGGTAAAATTGCGTTATTGAAGATGATGATATTGCCCAGGTTCCTCTATATGATCCAGAATACGCTCCTGCTTTTCTCCCGTGCGTGGTTCAAAGACATGGGTAGCCTAGCTGTCAAATTTCTTGGGGGGGGGGGGGGGGGGGGGTCAACGGCCTCGCCTGGCCCTCACGCAATGTCGGATCCCACCTTACGATGGCAGTCTGAGGATGACAAACCTATATCTTTACTATCTGGTGACCCGCCTTCTTGTAGTGCATGACTGGTTCAACGGGGGATGGCCGGATCCGTCCTACCGGTTGGAGCTTCACACTCTGGGTCTGCCCAGTATTCAGGGGATGCTATACGGTAACACCATTCCCGGAGTGCTGCCGGAGATCACACGCGGGGTCCTCCTGGCCTGGCGGGCCTCCCTACGCCACACTCATTGGACCGGGAAGCTGACCCAACGCACTCCACTCTGGCAGGACACCCAGCTCCGAGGAGTGGCAGGATTATCCGGCTTCAGGGTATGGGACTTAATCAGAATCTCACAGTTGGGAGATGTCGGGAAGGGGGGGACACATCCATACTTTTCAAGATATACAACGTACCTTCTCATTACATCCTTCACAGTTCTTTCGCTATTTACAGTTGCGACATGCCATCCACTCACACGTCCCGGAGGGCACGACTCTGCCTGACTACAGCCCGTCGGAGGCCCAGGTTCTGAATGGCAACTTGGGGGAGGGGGGATCTCCCGCATCTATCGCTCTCTTAGGTGACTCTGACTGGCGCGACGCCCTAATGGCCCCTAAGTTAATCACTGTCTCAGCGCGGATCCGACTGGTGCAATTATTCTACTTACACACTGCCTATCTCACGCCGCTGCGCCTCCACCGAGCAGGTCTTCGTTCAGAGGCGTCCTGTCCGCGCTGTTCACATCCTCATGCAGACTTTTTCCACATGGTATGGTCATGCTCACCCATCACACACTTTTGGGAATCCGTGCTGGGGGAACTCACTGAGGTCCTGGGATGGGAGGTGCCCTTTAATCCCACCAACATACTCCTAGGTATCACTGAGGGACTGGACGGTTCTCGCGCAGATAAGCTCTTCCTCAACACGGCCCTAGTGGTGGCAAAGAGAGACATTGCACGATGCTGGCTGAATCCTACGGCTCCTGCCCTGTCCCGATGGCACAGAGGAGTGGACTGGTGTGCGGCGCAGGAGCGCTCTGTGTATGAGGCTAGGGGTTGTCCTAAGAAATTCCGTAAGGTGTGGGGTAAATGGGTGGGGGCGATAGACGACTAATACTCTGTTTGGACATTGTGGGATGTGGTGAGCGCCAGGTTTAACCCCTTCAACCACTGGATATTATTGTGCAGTGTTATGGCATATAATGTTCTCGGGTGCATTGTATATTGAACCGACTGTGTATACTTCGTTTGTGTT
Source organism: Triturus cristatus (assembly GCF_964204655.1). Taxonomy (NCBI): domain Eukaryota; kingdom Metazoa; phylum Chordata; class Amphibia; order Caudata; family Salamandridae; genus Triturus; species Triturus cristatus. The sequence goes on from NC_140588.1 coordinate 499,783,308, forward strand.
GTGTGCCTTCTTCAAAAACTCAATAAAATTGGTTATCAAAAAAAAAAAACCTGCCCCCAAGATTTGGTTCACCTGGGTGCTTAATGAAAAAGCTGTGAATTTGGGGCAAAATATAATGTAAAGGTTTTAATTCCCGGCGGGGTTCCTATGGGATCCCCCCAGCATATCTGGGGGGTCAGAGTATTCCTACCCTACACCCTTTTAAAAAAACATTTTTTGTGGGATTCTGCTTCAAGCCGATTCCCAAGATGGCTGCCAACACTTCCTGGTTTAAGTGTTGGCAGCCAATCAAATTTTAGTTGGAACCCGGAGTCCACTGCAAGGACTTGCATCCCCAGATATCTATATTTTTTAAACTTCAATATTTCTAGAACTACTGAATGGATTTACACCAAATTACAAAAAGCATGCTTTCTGGACCGACATCTAGCTTTCTGCAAAATTTGGTGAAATTCCGTTCAACAGTTCAGGCTGTAGTTTTGTTAAAAAAATTCCCATAGACAAGTTATTGGCAAAACAAAAAACACTTTTCCTATGGAAACTTTGGTCCTAACTATAACTACTTGCTATATATACTGTATGTGTTGGATATACTAACATACCAGATGAGAACCAGATGAGCAACTATATCTTTGTGAATTCCTTGCTCATAATGGCGTTGCACTTAGTCTACTCCTTTTAATAGTCAAAACTAGGTAAGTGGAACTCTCGTACTTCTGAGGAACCTGCCATTCCCAAACATACCTGGCACTGATATTTTGATTTTTCAGAACTAATTTCCCCATAGCAACCCACTCTGACACAGCGAAAACTGCAACTTTCTCAACCCCCGCAATCCTGGAAAGGCGAGCAACCACCCTCTCATCCAAACTAAGATGAGCGATGTGCGGGCTGTGTGTTGCTTTGTGGGGACATGGGGCATGCTAGTCCTCAGTGTTACGATGAAGTTCATCTTTGGTTACATATTTTAGAAAGGCCTACCATCATTTGCTGTGTTTCTGAAGGATATTGTATTTCAAAGACAGCCTGTTTCTGGATTGACTTTTTCTTTAAGTTTTACAATATTCAAAGCCTCCCCCGCTAAGTCTACCCAGTAGTCTAGTCCATTACGCCATAGTTTGTGTCCTGGTTCCTGGTTCCTCTGATGAGTTTGGAGCTATGCATCTGGTAGCGGCTATCGGCCAGTTCGAGGAGTCTCTCCGAGACCCAAGACCTAAAAGGCATAGTTCTGGTTTTAGGACTCTGTTCGACCTAATGTTAGTTTGATTGTTTTTTTCAAGAAGTATCCATTCTTGAACACGTCAAAACCATGTTGTGGAATTTAGCTTTTGGTATGCCTCATCTAGTACACCAGCCACCAGTCATTTTCTGTTCTCTCTCCCCAGGTCTTGTGCCCATTTGTCTGGCACTCCTGCAGGCTTAGTTTTGCATTCTGGTAGTACTACCCTGAAAAGCAAGATTATTGCCTCCCCCCTACAACCCCAGTGTGAATAATAACTCTAGGACACTGAACACAGGTGATTCAGTGGTAATTTTAACTGCCAGGATCATATGTAGGGACCCTACTAGTTTGCCATATCTAAGGAACTGTCCTTTCGGGATTTCGTGGTCTCACGTGAAAGCTCATTAAATGCTGACCCTCAATAGATCACCAGTATCTGGACTCAGTTTGGGCAGCGCTTTTCCACATATGGTGGTCAGTGCTAATAATGGATGAGACCTTAGGGCCAAACACTGCCTTGCATTGCCTTGTATTGAGGCATTGCATCCAGAGGTATCTAACTACTTTGGGCAGCTGTGGTATTTGTTTGCAGGTTCGTTAGTTATCAGTTGTGAGAACCATCAAGCTACCCTTTGCAGTTGTGCTGCTATGTAACATACCTCATAATTTGGGGGCATCCAGATCTCTGTCTGGGCTTGGGACCTGGTGTTTCTCCATATCAGGGCCACTAATAGGATATTCCGTTTAAAAAAAAAAAAGATTATTTTTATTAACCAAAAAAAACAAATGCTTCAGAAGCATTAGAGTATACATAGAGTAAGTTTGGCATATATAGATAAGAAATATTACCACAATTCAACCCTCCCATTAGCCCTCCCGCTCCACCCGTCGAGCATAGTTCACAATCAATCAACAGTAATCTTGAACATACCTGCAGCCCATTACGAAACTGGGTACTGCCCGGTTCTGTAACCTACCCAGGCCCCCCATATCTTCTCCCATTTGTGTGGGCATCCCCTGCTCTGATATACTGCCTGCTCAGCCCGCTGGCACCAATCTAAATCATTTTCCCAGGATTCCACCATTGGAACTACACTGGAACCCCATGCACAGGCAATGTTGCGTTTTGCCACCACCCCCTGCCAGTGCGAACCATGTCGTTGCTCCTTTGGGCCATACTATTTCTCCTGTCACCCCCAGGATATGCCATCGCACTTCGAGTGGAACCTGTTCCCCTACTACCAATGTCATCGCTCTGGCAACGCCCGCCCAGAAAGCCTGAATCTTGGGGCAGGCCCACAATATGTGGAAGAAAGTTCCTGTCTCACCACAGCCCGATACACTGTACCGAGGTACAATGGCCCATGTGGTACTGTACGTCCTCGAGGCGTAAGACTGATGCAGGATGCGCAGTTGGATCAACCTAAATCTTGCTCGTACCGCTATCTCTCTGGGGCCCTGCAGGGCCTCTAGCCAGTCATATTCCTCGAGGAGACCCACATCCAATTCCCATGCCGCACGCAAGGGTCCCAGACAGTCAGGTGTATTGTTAATTAGCTTTTTGTAAGTGAGGGATATTGCCTTATCAATCATCGGGTCAAGGAGGAGTCCGTCTTCAAGTGGTGTATACTCCGGTATAAAGTCCCCTTCCTTCAGGTGGCAGTGAAGTGCGTGTCGCAACTGTAAGTATCTGAAGTGTTCGGTCATACCCATATGAAACTCTGTCTGAAGACAGTCAAATGTTATCATTTTCCCTTTTATCCAAACGTCCCCCAGGAGATCAATGCCTATGCTACTCCACCTCTGGAAACCCTTCAGACGCCTCACTTCTCTTAGAAAGTCGCCCTCCCACAGTGGCATTTGTTCGGTAAGTCTGGCCTCCCAACCAATCATTTTGGTCGCCTTCCGCCATGCCGTAACAACTGTCTGAGTATGTTTCGGAAGAGGCGGGGTGCCCTTCCTCCCCCCGTACAGAGCAGCCAGGTAGCTGCCCACTCCCATTGCAAATCGGTCAACCTGGTAGGCAGGCTCCTCAGTCGGCGAAAAGACCCACCCGTTAATATTAGCAAGCTGAGCTGCCCAGTAATATTTTCGGATATCCGGTACCACCAGCCCCCTTCATAGACCCCCTTCTGCAATTTCTTTAGGGCAATCCTAGGACAGCCCCGCCCCCCCACCCCCTTCCCACAGCAATGTTCGCTGTTCAGATTCAACTGCGCGGAAGAATGCTTCCGCAATCAAGAATGGGGTATTTTGTATGGCGTAGAGGAGACGCGGGAGGGCCATCATTTTGAACAAGACTGCCCTTCCCATAAGGGAGACCGGTAAGCGCTGCCAATGGGCCACATCCCTTTTCAACCTGTCTAGCTGTGAATGTACATTTAGTTGCATGAACCCCTCCTCTGTTTTGGTGATCCAGATACCCAAGTATTTAAAAGAATCCTTGTGAACCAGCTCTTTACATGCCGACGTCAGGACCGGGGTTCCCCTGCAAGAGTGTATACCAAGGATTTGTCCCAGTTTATACGATAGCCAGAGTATTGGCCAAAGGACCGAATGATATGGGTAAGCCTATGAAAGGACTGCCTAGGTCTTTGGGCGTAGAGCAGGATATCATCCGTGTAGAGGGAGATACCTTCTTCCCCCCCCCCCACACATCAATGCCTCTCACCAGCGGATCCCCTCTTATCCATGAGGTCAACGGTTCAAGTGCAAGCGCAAAGAGGACCAGAGAGAGCGGGCAGCCCTGTCGCGTACCCGTATGCAGCCGAAAAACATTGAGCACCATTCCATTAACCCTGACCAGTGCCAGTGGGGCTGTGTAAAGCAGTTCAATCCAGGTGCGGAAGCCCAGTCAAAATCCAAGCTTGGCGAGAACAGCAAACAAATATGGCCACTCGATACTATCAAAAGCCATGTGGGCATCAAGTGATAGGAGTGCCACCTAATCGTCCGGGCGCTGCTGCACCATGTACATTACCCCGTATAAACGACGAACATTCAGTCTGGTGTTTCTGTGCGGCATGAATCCAGACTGATCCGGGTTAATCAAAGACTATATCACCGGAGATAGTCTGTTTGCAAATGCCTCAAAATTTAGGAGTGAAATAGGCCGGTATGAACTACAACAATCTTGCGGTTTGCCTCTCTTAGGGATTACGACAATAGTAGCCATCCTCAGGAGGCAATTGACCCTTCGCCCTCGCCTCTTGGAACATATGGAGCATGTAGATTGCCAAGTACTCTGCCACACATTTGTATAGTTCCGCCGGGAACCCGTTCGGGCCTGCCGCTTTCCCAGACTGAAGGTCCCATATGGCGCCCTCGATCTCCCCTGTAGAGAAGTCTGCGTCAGCCACCTCCCGGTCCTCCACACTGAGCACTGGTAAAGCTATATCCCTCAGAAATTCCGTGCAATCCTCCACCCCCCTATCTGTCTGGGTCTGATAAATCCCCTCATAATATTGGGCCAACGCCTCTGCTATGGCTGCGCCTGACCCTTCACCATACCGTCAAAGGTCCATATCTCCGAGACCCAGTTACGACCTCTATCCCTTTTCTCCAACCATGCTATAAGTTTATTTGCCTTATCGCCTAGGTCGTATATGCGTCTTTGCATCGCTATAGAGTGCGTACGAGCTGTGTTTTCCTCTAGATCTCTGAGCTCTTTTTGTTTGAGTCGAAGTGTGTGTAGACGTTCTGCATCGCCCCCCAGTTCTGGTCCTAACGCAGATTCAAGAGCTGTAACCTCTTGCTCCAAACTATCGCATTGGGCCCTCTGTTCTTTGCATCTAGCCCCAGCAGTCGCTTGCACGAAGTCCCTGGCCACCGCTTCATTATAAGCCTCCCCCAATATACAGTCGGATTGCACAGATCCCAGGTTTTCTGTAAAATATTGCTCAGTATGGTCCTCATATTGCTTCCTAAACTCCTGGTCTTTGAATAAAAAGGGATCTAAGCGCAGAGGTAAAGTCCAGGCCCTGACCGGGCCTCGCAGAAGCACCTCCACCGGGGAGTGATCACTTATTCCCCGGGCCCTGTGACAGCCCGCCTTGAAGAGTCCAACGGAGGTAGTGTGTGTGAAATTGTAGTCCAAACGAGACCCACTACCGTGCGCCGTGGAGATGTGAGTGTATTGTCTGGCAGCGGGATTACGTAACCTCCACAGGTCCACCAGCCCCATCGGAGTCGCGAAGACTTTCAATGGCCGCACCCCCCAGCCCTAAGGAAGCTCGCATCTCGGTCTAGTTCAGGCGACATCGTTTCATTCTTGTCCCCTCCCAGGATGACAGTACCCACTGGCATGTCCAATAGTAATTTTCTGAGTTCTGGGAAGGTCACCCCATGCATTCTCGGAGGGATATACACTGAGCATATATTAAGATTATGCCCCTCCCACATTCCTGACAGCGCAGCGTATCAACCTAAATGATTGCACCATGTGCAAGATAGCACTAGTGGCAATGAGTTCCTAAGCAGTATCGCTGTCCCCATAGAACCAGTTGTAAACCCAGCATGTGTAACAAGCGTATACCCAAACCAGTTAAGCGCTAGGTAATTATTTCCCTTCAGGTGCGTTCCCTGCATGAGCACTATGTCCGGGGAGTGTCAACGGAGATATTGTAACACCCTAGTCCTTTTAATTTTGTCCCCCAGACAATTCACATTCCACGATAACACCTTTAGTTTTTGGATGTGTTGCGAGGCCACTCGAAAGGAGCATGTAGTAAAAATCCACCCACCTTCAACTCTCCCCCACCCCCTATGTATCGGCATGTATCCTACTGTCCAAAGACCCAGGTCACTTCGGATGGCATTGGTATTCTGAAGATTACATAACAAATCTGTACAAAAAGACCCCTTGAACTACAACCCCCCTCCCGGCTACCCTGCTCCGTAGGCCTAAAACTACCCACACCCCAACTAGCAGAGTACCTGTCGCCTAATAAACACTCAAAAATTGAAGCGGCTGCCGAGGGTCGCCGCCCGAAGTCCTGGTAAGGCCGCAACCCAGCCCGAGTACCAAAAAGTTCAGTTGCAGAGCACTACCACAGTTCACAGAGCTACCCCACATGAGGATTGCAAAGACCCATTAACTAAACATGACTGTATACGTTACGTGATTCAGCTGCAAGTTCCTTAAACTACAAGTCTGAGTCACAAATATTATTTTCCAAGAGCCTCTGAGGCCGCTGAGCTCAATGATCGTGACCGCCCAGATCGTTTCTTTCGCCGATCTAGCCCCTTGGGTCCACTGGAAGATCCGGATAAACGATCTCGAGTGTCTCTCCAGCCGTCCTCTCTACGCTGATTGTTCTGCTGTGCTCGCCCCTCGTCCAACCCTCTTGTACATCCGATGGGGCTGTGAAAAAGCAGTTTCTACCATTGTCAATGACTTTAAGTTTCGCCGGAAAAAACATCATGTACTTTATGCCCCTCACCCTTAGGGCACGCTTCACTCCATCAAAGGAGCGGCGTTCCTGCTGCACCTTTAAAGTAAAATTCGGGATAAACCTAATGATCGTAATCTCATACAGAAGGTCGCCATGGAGGCGAGCAGCCTGCAGGATAGAGTCCCGGTCCCTATAGTTCAGGATCCTTGCGATGATTGTCCTGGGGGGAACCCCCAGTTTTGGCGGAGGGACTGGAGCTCTGTGGGTCCTTTTCACGGCAAAGAAGGTGGAGAATCGTTTAGGTTTAAGATGGTTCAATATTAGGTCCTCCAGAAAAAGGTGCATGCTAGGGCCTTCCGCCCCCTCAGGGACCCCAAACACCCATATGTTGTTCCGACGGGCCCTACCTTCCTAGTCCACCAGCTTCAGAGCCACCTGTTTGTGCTGATGAACTAATTGCTGAACCCGCTCTTCCAACCTGCGTGTGGTGGATTGCAGTTCTGCTATGTTCGTCTCTGCCGTTGTAACCCTCTTCGAGGTTTTGGTCATATCAGCACGGATCAAGTTAATTTCAATAGAAACTTTATCGATCTTTGTTTCCAGCGTCGTTCCAAGAGCTTGAATGGCCGCCATTATAGAGCTTAAAGACGGTTCGGGTGCCTCCTCCTGGCCCCGAATGGCCCCTTCGTGCGTGAGCAACTGTTTCGGAACCGCATATTTGTCCAGTTTGTTAGACTGCACTTGCAAGGCTCCTTTAGGCTACATCTTACACCGGGCAGAGCCACAGGAAAGATGACAAATGGTGAACACCCAGAGCGCACTCGAATTTCGTTGTCACTCCAAGTGGGCCCTGTCGCCAGACCTTGTCGTCGTCGGTAGCTACCCACCGAGACAGGGCTCCCAGCACATCCACAGGTGTCCCTGTAGGGTACCACATCCACAATAGTCGCCCCACTCAAGTGTTGATATGTGCCCAAAGCCAGCGCCGGAGTTATTTGTACTACGGAGCCTATTCCTTCCCTCTAGAGATGGCGTCACACTGGAAAACAGGGATACGGTGAGGCCTTATGTATCCTATCCGCCACCGGGTCAGGAACTGCACCCCGCCTCAGCACCTGCAAAACGTTGTGTGGGGCGCGACCGCTCTTCAACCCCAGGAAGTAGTGCAACTGTAGGCCCGCACCCACCGTGGACTTCTCCGTCGTAGGCGCCTTAGAATCGCCCATGTGAAATTGGCAGAAGAAAGAGGCACCCAGACCCCAACTGCAAATACAGTCTACTATGTCCGGATCCAGAAGCAGAGATAAAGGAACAGGATGGCCACGGGTGAGGCCACACTCACAATCACTCAAGTGGGCCTTACTGCACAAGGATCCCAGCAGCAGGATACAACGAACCATGCGGGGGGTTCCGCCCGCTCAGGCCCGGCTCTGGGAGGTCACCTGTTTATGTCCCACAATCAATCGGCCTCTATGCCGCTGCTGCCCGACGACGCCCGAACCCACCGGTCGCACTGTGGGCGGGGGAGTGCTGTGCAGGATACCTCGTTAACGCACGGGCCCAGGGTGTGGCAGATCAATGGCGCAGTAACAGCATCAGGCTCCTCTCATCACGGCCGCAGGGTGGGGGCCGGCCTCCGCTACGGCCCTCAATGTCTCAGGTATATGCGATCCGTGCGGGGCACATCCACCCCCACCTGCTCAGGTCCAAAGCGATGGGCCGTAGAGCAGAGTCCCACCGCTGCACAGTAATCCCGCCACCGCCAGACACCTCCGGTCACCTCAATTCTTACCGGGTGGATCCGGTGGCACGGCACAGGATCTCGGGGGCCAGATGTAAACGTCCCCAGGCCACACACATCAGCATCTCGATCTCGCGGCTCAGGATGATCCGACATCCGGATGCGTCCTACGCAAGCACCGCCCAGCCACTCTAGAGGCCTCCACATTAGACGGCCGCACCAACTCACCGTCGCCTTTCTCCGTCAGTGCGAGTCGTAGCTCCCGTTTCCAGACACCAAACGACAGCGCTTGGTGTCCCGCTGCTCCGCTGATACTTGTAGTGATGCAAACACAGGATTTCATCTGGATATCGCGGGCCTTCGCCACGCGGCCCTGGTGGAGCTCTTGCTTTACGCTGCCATATTGGCAGACGCCAGGCCACACACTAGGATATTCAGTTTTTAGGTCTCGCCTGACCCAGCGCATGCGCTGGTCTGGCGAGACTTATTGAGAGGGCTCCAAAAAGTGCTACCAGGCCAGCCTAGAGCTACAGTGCATGTGCGCGGGCGCGCGCGCCGCGCTTTCCCGCGATTACTTTCACTTTGATGTTTGATCGTGATCGCGATCACTTTCACTTTCGCGGCCGCACAGCTGCTTTGCATAGCCAATAGGTCTCGCTTTTGGGACCTTATAAGTGTTTAGTTATGCAACTGTTGCATGGCTAAACACTTATAAGGTCCCAAAGGCGAGACCTATTGGCTATGCCAATGCTTGTTAAACTTGTTCCCATAACAGCAGGGGAAGAATGACCATTTTTGAAAACATTGTCCATTATTGTGATCTGCAATGTGTTCCAGATGTTTATGCTGTTTTGTATCAGTTCGACCGCTCTGCCTACATTTCTTTATACTACAGCTGAGGGTGAGGGATAAACTTGTACACCTAGGTGCCTAACAACATCAGGAAAAACATAATCCGAGCCCTCATCATCAGCGGATTGGACTTCGGAATCACTCTCTAAGCAGGAATCACCAGCTAACTTACAAAAAGTCTTCAGACTGTCTGGACTGCAACTTCCAGGCTGGTCATCAACCTCCCCCACGGTCTCACGTCACCCCACACCTAAAGGAGCAACACTGGCTCCCTATACATAGAGCCTATTCATCACTTCTCAAATTCTGCAAGAAGCTGAACATCTGGCTCTTTCAGCAATGCTCTCAAGGCCAGAACCAGTATACCCTCATATATGATTAGGTTCTATAAACATCCTCATAACATAACAGGTACTTAAATATTGTTGTCTCCCATTATAGTGGGTGCCTGTGCTGGTGGATGCGTCAAGGCCTGGGTGGGTTGGATTGGAACTGCACATGATTTTGCCCAATATACTCTTAGACTGGACCCTTGTCTGAATGCGGTTAATGCTATTACATCTTGATCAAGTACTTTCGTGATATCTTCTAGATACACCAATTTGTCATCCACATAAAGAGATACAGTGTGCTGCGATCCTGATATTTTGATGCCCATTGCTATTGAGAACGTTGGTCAGTGGTTCCATCAACAAGGTAAACCATGGTGACAGTGGGCACCCTTGTCTGAATAGGGCATGGGTCAGATGTCATGCATCAGTTTGATTGGAATACGAATTGGACCAAGTAAGTAGAGATTTCGACTCCAAATAACGAGACAGTTGGCGAATAACTGCTTTCTCCACCCGTATCGATAGCAATGTTAGCAAGGAAGTAGCGCGATAGTTACTTATGGTCTTGGGATCTGCTGTAAATGTTTTGAAGAGAGAAACAACCAGAGTTGAGGATTGTTGCAAAAGAGGTTGATAAATTGCAAAGATTACCAAGTGCAGGATAAATAGTATCCGGATGAAGAGAAGAGGGAGGTGTGGCATGGTTCCAAAGGGGAACCAGACTTGCTAGAGCTGATGGAAATGTGAATTTCTTCTAGGGAAATATGAGTAAACTCTGCTAAAGAGGAACTGCAAGGTGCAGTGGAGGGAGACCCCAAGAAAGGCATGGAGTTGACAGATGGTTGTTTGTTGAAGCCATATTGAATCTACATAATGTTTTGAAAACTAAGTGATAGGTCCCAGTAAAATCCCTGTGTGGGAGCAATAATATTGCTGCAAATGTAAAGTTAAAGAAAACATTTTTTTCAGTGGAATAGATTTCCCTAGGTGCATTATCAGCGGTGTCAAATTTTTCTAGCGAGGAAGTCAATTTGTGTGGAACAGACCAGGCAAGGATATATATATATATATTTTTTATTGCTACTGTATATTCATATATGGCTTCCAGATTGTAAGATTTTCGCCAGATGGGTTCAAGGGCTTTACAGTGGCGTTTGGCAGTGTGATTCATTTGTTTACCATGGGGCTGAATGGGATCTGCAGTGTGGACCATGATGGTTGAGAGGAAGGAATAGCATTGACTGTACCCGTAACTGAGTTATTAAAATTAGTGGAGGCTGTGTTGATCGGATAAGATTAAGTTAGAGGGCTTCAATTTTTCCCATAGCTGCTGGGTACAGACAGTGGGACCCGGGAGGTCTGACCAGTAGAATTGCAAAATGGCATGACCCGGTGAGTTGAGATGGATTAGATGACTTAAGCAAGGACATGTTGATAACAAAAAATAGCTTCCAGAATTTGCTAAAAAGATGGATAGGAGATTAAACTATTGGCAAGAAACCCATGAGCAAAATGGCATCTATAAGGGATGCCGAGTCGGGGAAAAAGAGTGTTGTTTTTAAATTGAGAGCACAAAGTATGAAAGGGGATAAGATTTCATTGAAATGCTGAAATAACTCCTAGGACAAAGAGGACAATAAATAAAATCACTGGAGAAGGAGCAGGTGGGGCTGAGTTTGAGAGTACAGGATACATTCCCTATTAGAAAACACAGAGGGGTTAAGATGGATACAGGAGAAAATGAAACCGATAAATGATGACAAGCCTGCCAACATGCTTGAAGAGATGATAGAGAAGCAGCATGGAATGGCCAGAAAGAACGGGTAGAGCTATATCCAGAGCGTAGCTATTGTGTCTCAATGTTCCTGTTAGAACTGGGGGTCTCTAGTTGGCAGAGGTAGTTACCTTTGACCAAATAGGGACTCTTACTTCTAAGTCAGGGAAAGGAGATTACACTACTGGATAACCCTTGCTCACCCCCTTGGTAGCTTGGCTCGAGCAGATAGGCTTTTCTCAGAGGCAGTGTGTTAAGCATTTGTGGACACATACAGTAATACAGTGAAAACACTACAGATGGACACCACACAGGTTTTATAAAAATAAGTATTCTTTAGATAGGCTTAACACAAGACCACAAACGACAAAAATCCACAATACTGTACTTACAATTGACTTAAAGATGGTAGAATTAACTTAGTTCAAGTTGATGGTAAATGCGACACAGTTCTCACAAAAGTACCTGGATGCATAACGTAAAATAAACAAATGGCTCGCAGCGTTGGAGATGCGTCGATTCCTTGCTTCAGGGGAGACGATGCGTCGCGCCTCAATGCTTGCGCAGAGTAAGGGATGCGTCTTGATCCTTACCGGAGAGGAATGCGCACATTCTCGTGATGCCTTCCGGTTGCGATGCGATAAGATGGCGCTTCGATGCGATGATCCGGTGCGATGCGATAAGATGGCGCCCTTGATGCGACGATGTGCAGACGATGCGTGCACACCCTGGCAGCTGTGCGGCGAACTCTGTACTTTGGAGCCGCGACAGGCCCTGCGACACGCTTCTCCGGTGATGCGACGGTGACCCCTACAGTGGTGACACACTTCTCCGGTGATGCGACGGCAGACAGCTGCGATGAAGACGCTTCTCAGGAGATGCAGCTGCGGCAGCGGCACGCTTCTCCGGCGATGCGACGATAACAGCTGCGGCGGCGACACACTTCTTGTTGCGTCGTGCTTCCAGCTCCCAGCGACACGCAGGCTTCTGCAGATAGAATTCCCAGCAAGGAAATTCAGAGGGGAGCTGGTGGTGAAGTCTTTTGTCCCTGAGGCTTCAGCAGGAGGCAAACACAAGTTCAAGCCCTTGGAGTAATATTCTACAAGATGATGAAAGTCCTTTGAAAATTCCTTCTCCTCTCCTTTGCACTGAAGATACCACTGTAGGCCAACCCAGCACACTGGCAGGGGGGCAGTACATCTCCTACAACTTCCTTTGGTTCTTCTCCTTGGCAGAGGTTCGTCTTGTTGTTCCAGAAGTGATCTAAAGTTTTGGGGTCTGGGTCCCCATATTTATACTACTATTCTTTTTGTTCTCTGAAGGCAGAGAGGCCTTTGCCTAGTCCAAACCAGTTCTGGTCAGTCCTGGAGCACTTTGTTGACAAGACTCCTTCTTTCCTTTCACAGTGCAGGCCAGGGACATCAGACACACCACCGGAGGTGGAGCCAGCATTGTGGAGCGAAGGCACAGCCCTATTCAGGTCACAGGTGCAGCTCCTCCCACCCATCTACATGCAGATCTCTCTATTCAGCCCTGTGCTGACTCACCCTGTCTCCTGGAATCCCCCAGCACCTGTCACTCAAACTCCAGACACACAATACACAACCTAGAAGAGGCAGGCTTGGACAGTAAAGCAAGAACATACCTACTTTCTAAAAGTGGTATTTTCAAACACAGAGTGTTAAAACCAACTTCACTAAAATATGTATTTTATCATTCTGAGTTCAGGCATACTAAACTCGAATTTCTACCTAGTTCCCTGAGTCAGTTAGGATTATAAGATGTAATAATCAAACTGCCCATTCTGGCCTATGGGGAACAGGTAGCCTTGCAATAGTGAAAAACGAAAAATGGCTGTAATTCACTATTGGGACATGCCACACACTCCAGGGCATGTCCTACCTTATACTTACAATGCACCCTGCCCATGGGCCTACCATAGGGGTGTCTGATATGAAGAAAAGGGAAGGTTTAGAGACTGGCAAGTGGGTGCACTTGGCCAGTCAACATGGCAGTCAGAGACTGCACACAGGCTCTGCAATGGCAGGCCTGAGACACACTTTACAAGCTGCTTCTGTGGGTGGCACAACCAGTGCTGCAAGCCCACCAGCAGCATTTGATTAACAAGCCCTGGGCACACATGGTGCACTATACTAGGGTCTGACAAGTAAATTAAATAATCCAATCATGGAGTCACTAATCAATACATCAATTTAACATAGGGAGCACTTGCACTGTGGCACTGAATAGCAGTGGCACAGTGTCCAAAGCATCTAAACAGGCAAAACATGTCAAAAACAGAGGCGGCAATCAGAAAAAATGGAAGGGAGACTCACGCCAATGGTACCAGGTCCAACAGTTCCAGTGAGAAAATAAGTGTCAGATGGCTGAGAAGTATAAACAATATCAAATATCCAAGTAATGTTTTGGATAGAGAACTACCATTTAAGAAGTGTTTGGCCAGCTGACAAAGTTACGAATTAGTGGATGATCTGCGGATAAAATGGAATAGGTGGATTAAGATAACATGAGGAAGGAATTGGAATACAGAATCCACAGCACAAACGTAGTGGGTAGTAGAAGTTCGAGAAGGAGAACAGAAGGTGGAGTTGGCCTACTGTGGGTACTGCCACTTATGTGCTGGGTAACACCAAAATTTGAAGGGCCAGAGTTTGTGGATGCGGTTTGAGTACAGACAGGCTTGCATGTTCTGCCCCCAAGAAATAAAGGAGGGATAAAGTAAGAGCACAAACTGAGCCCAGCAATTCCTGGCCCGACTGGAACACCACAGTGGACTTGCTGGGAATGAAAAAAGAACTAAAATAAACATGAGAAACAAACCCATAAAATGAATACAATTTTTCCATTGAGTGGTGAATGCATTTGGAGCAAAGCACCTCCACAAAGTACAAGGAGACAGAGGAACACCACACTGCCTTGGTTGGAAGCAAGTCAACAGTGGCGTAGCAGGCATATTTCACTGTGGGATCAGAGCCTGCAGGATCAGATATACCTTGCTAAAGCTGAAATGTAAGGGGTGTGCAGGTGAGTAAAATGGTTAGTCTCTGATGTAGGGGTTTAAGATTTGCCATATGTCTACTAATTCCCTGTTTAATCAGCACTTTGAAATTGCCTTTGCTACTTTTGTCGCAGTCGAAAACAGAGGTCTGGGGATGAGGTTTGTTTAGTGGGTCCCACCCCATTCAGTCTCTTCAATGCTTTTAAAGTCATCCCCAGTATCAAAGGTAAGTGTTCATAATTCACTAAAACTTCAGATAATGAATCCAGGCAGTCTACTGAATCCACACTAGGTGCATAAATGGCTGGCCCGGACTATTTCTGTCCATATGATTATACTGTTACACAGACACATCTTCCCTCCTGATCTGGCTGCCCTCTCTATGGGATGAAAAGCACCCAAGGTATAACCCAGACAAGAGTTCCCCTAGCATATTCTGAGTATCCTGGGATAAAGACCTGATCTCTCCATTGCTTTTTCAGTTATTTCCCTTCCCTCTGCGTTAAATGGGTTTCTTACAAGGCTATCTGTAACCCCTCCTTTGATGCGGTAAGAATTGACTCCTATGCCACATGGCCACATTGTTTAGGGAACTGATATTCCATGCTATGACCATGTATTTATCTAACATAACACCACTGATTACACTATTTGGACTTAATTGTGTCATCTCCTGATGGGCTCCTCATCAGCCATTATTTAACATCCATTAAGTATAAATGAGTTGCAGTCTTACCCATAACAGCAAAGCATGTGCTCTTAAGCAAGTTCAGTGTTAGTGCTGGTGTCTAGTACTCGCACCTGGGGCAGTTCTAGTCTGCACACTGTATGGTTTAGGGCCTTTTCACAATGCACACTTTTATCGATGTCACATAGAGACGTGTATATCATCAGAATTACAATTATTCATGATAAAGTGCCAGTGCTTAGATTGGATCTCAAGTCTCCCACCTGTCCAAGGAGTGCCAGCTTTCTGTCATGGCATGTATTTCTTTCCAAATGCAGCCTCCCGTAACAATGCAGTGGCCTACCACTGACAGATCCCTAGGGTGACAGTTCGAACTATCAATTATTGGATACCACTGCATTTTATAAATGACTGAAGTTGCAAAAGCGGTAAAACTGATTTTGGGTTACTTGTGTAACTTTGGCAGTTCCGGCTGGACCGTTCCTATTGGAGAAGGGTGAAGACTGACTGGCATACGGCTGGGTCAAAACGGAGGTGGCATGGTGTGCAAAATAATGATGGATTGGGATGTGGCCCGAGAAATTATTTGTGCCTATTATTAATTCAAGCATTTCATCCATAATTTTCTGATGAATACATCTACCTGTGGATTACTCACCTTTTCAATATCCCCCATGTGCAGTATTCCACGGAAACGTTTCTCTCTGGCTCTCCCATGTCCACGAGGATGTCATTACACCACGGGTCCACACACAACTCCGCGTGACGTCATTGAAGCCATAAGACGACCTTGTTGGCGTGCTGTCAGTTCCCATTTTTCCACGAAGTCGACGCGTAAAAATATTTCTTTGGCTCTCCATATTGTGGACATTTCTTCCTTTTTTGTAGGTGCAACGTTGTTGCAAGTGAAGATGTTTCTTCCACGGAAGTCAGGATTCAAGCCCTGCAGGGATACGAGGGTCAAATGTCCATCACTAACCCACATAACAATTGCCTTTGGTGCCTGTCGTCTGATCATGATGTCGATGCTTGTTCGTCGTGTCAACAGATGAACCCGAAAGCTTCGAAAAAAAAGGGACGCAACGCTTTTCATGGCAAAGGCTAAAAAGCAGAAGAAAGGTTGTTGAAGGTCCCAGCTTCGACCGGAGTTTGCCTTCTCCCCGTACCTCGAGTTCGTCCAAACTGAAGCACAAGAAATTGCGGCCCCATGGTTCTCGGCATCTCTCTTGCAGGGATGTTTCACCGAAGTCTGTGCCCCTGGTTCCGAAGACTCGTGAGGGAAAAGGGGAGATATCTCCAACTCCATCTCCAAGGGTGCCTCCGGCCCCAAGGCCGCCAAATCTGACTGAACAGCCTCTGGTGGAGCCAGATTCGGATCCAGTGTTCCTCCATCACCTTTGGCACCAGTACCGCCTAACCAGGAACAGGAGTATCCCACATTCCTGACTCCGGGGTCTGATCCATCGACTTTCTTAAATGCTATGTTTAGCATTTTTGCGAGGGTTGCGACTCCATCTGGTGCTCTGGCTGGCCCCATGGGTTGATTTTCATACTCGTTAGGAGGCTTCTCAGCACATTTCCAACAGGCGCCTTTTATGCCGATTACTCCGGTGAGCAGGCCTCCACCAGCAGCAGTGGGCGCCAAGACTACTGACGCCATTGCCAGTGCAAGAAGGGCGAGAGTCTCTGACGCCGATTGATCCTTCTCTGGCGCCTTCTGGATCTGAACCGGCGCTGTATCGTCCGGAACCAGTTCCACCAGCTTTTGAGAAACTACCGGTGTTGTTGCCTAAGTCACAGACGCCAGTTATGGTGCCGTTGATGCCGAAGATAAGATCTCGAAGAGAGGCTTAGAGACTTTTTAATTGATTAGCGATATTTGAGTGAAGATCAGGAATGGGAAGAGGGCAAAATTATGGTTTTGGACCCAGTTTTTTTTATTTATTTATTTATTTATTTTTTTTGAAACCGTTTATTACAAGACTCAAAAAATATACAAATATGGGCCTACAACCTTCCGGCCGGCCGCTAGCAATAAAAGGAGCATACGATATACATTTATAAAACACATAGTGCTGCGGCCTAGCATGCACAGGAGGTAACATCGTTGCGAGCCACACTATCAGACCCCACTATACGATTCCATTTTAAACTTAAAGAACAACAAATACAAACAAACCCACAAGGCAATCCTCAATCGGAAATAGCAACACGTGCTCCCCTAGAGGGGGGATCCTAGCCATCCATTGGAATCTCAAGAGGGGTGGGAGAGATCAGAACTAGGGCTGGGTACACCTAATGCCCAGGTACCGGGGGGATGAGTTGGCTAAGGGGACGGCGACGGATCGGGCAATAACGGTGGAGCACAGATTCCCCCGCGGTAGGCGTTCCAGGGGCCCCACACTTTCACCCATGTCGCAGGCTTACCTCTCGCCACATACACCACCTTTTCCCGAAACATGCACCAATCCATATGTTCCTTCCAGGCCGAGACAGTCGGGGGCCTCTGGGATCCCCACAGCTGGGCAATATCACGCTTGGCAACCATATACCCCAGAGTCACCCACCACGTCTGCGGCACCGAGTAATCGGTAGGCTCCCACACATTCAACAGGCATCTCCTCGCTTCGGGCAACAGCGCCACATGCGTGACCACTCGCAGCACCTCATGCACACCACGCCAGAACCCCTCCACCTCCGGGCACTCCCACAAGATATGCAGAAAAGTCCCCAGCGCACCACACCCACGCTTACACAAACCATCCTCAGCATAGCCCATACGCAGGAGCTTTGGCCCCGTCATGTAGACCCTGTGGAGTATCTTGAGCTGGACGAAACGAAGGCGAGCCGGTATGGCCACCTCTTTCGGGGAGGCCACCGCGGAGATCCAGTCCTCGTCGTCCAGCTCCAGCCCATCGGCTACCCAAGCCTCACGAAGGGCAGTCAACAAGTCTGAGCGGTCGTTGATCAGTTTTTGTAGATCAGTGAGATCGTGCTGTCGTGGACGTGTCCATCCAGCACTCTATCCTCCAGGGGGGAACACTCCGGGATGGAGGCAACGTCTGGAAAGACGGAGCCCAGCGCATGCCGGACCTGCAAATACCGAAAGTACTCGCTGCCCTGCAACTGAAATTCCGTCTGCAGCATCTCGAACGTTTTAAATCCTCCCCTCGTCCAGAGATCCCCCACTTTGCTAATGCCTATTAAATCCCACTTCTCAAAGCCCTTCGAGGTCCACAAGGAGCCCAACCGCTCAGATGCGTATAGTGGTGACGCCCGGGTCAAACGGTCCTTCCACCCCATCGCAGCATTGGCCGCGTGCCACACTCGCACCATGACACGCGTGGGGCCCGTTAGGCGAGCGTCGGGCGCGCTAGAGTAGAGAGCTCGATTATGGTCACCACCTGGAAGTAGCATCCGATCCATTTCAAACGCCGGGTTTAAGGCGGGCCCATATAGGCCCTGATTAATCGCAGCTAGCTGGGAGGCCCAATAATACCGTTTAATATCCGGGAGGGCAATCCCCCCGTCATACCAGGGGAGCGTCAGCTTAGCCAGGGCAATACGTGGCCTCCCGTCCCAGAACAGGCGGCGCTGCAAACTCTCCACTTCGCGGAAGTAGCGCGCTGGGACGAGGTCCATAGTGTTCTGCAACGCGTATAGGAAACGCGGCAGCGACATCATTTTAAACAATGCCGCCCGGCCGAGCGGCGAAAGCGGCAAACGCCGCCAGCGCGCGACATCCTCTTTCAGACGCTGGAGGGGGGGAAGCAAGTTCCGATCATACCGAGCCTCCGGGTCCAGAGTAATGAAGACACCCAGGTACCTAAATCCCTGCGGGGCGACCTGGATCGGACAGCCCCGCGGGAGGATAGGAGCCTCCCCAGAGAGAACATACACACACGATTTAGCCCAGTTGATGACCAGACCGGAGTTACGACCGAATGAATGCAAAACATCAACCAGTACTATGAGTGATTTACGTGGGGAAGCTAGGTACAAGAGGATGTCATCAGCGTATAGGGATACGCGGTCCTCATACTCAGGGGTCCAGCGGAGACCACGGATGGAAGGCTCCCACCGCAGCCACTCCGCCAGGGGCTCCAAGGCAAGTGCAAAGAGGAGCGGCGATAAGGGGCAGCCCTGCCGTGTGCCCCGGCCCAGCCCGAACGGAGCCGACACTCTTCCGTTCACCACCAACTGCGCCAATGGGCCCGAATACAGCAATTTGACCCAACTGATGAACCCTGGGCCAAATCCAAACTTCGCAAGCATCGCCCAGATATATGGCCATTCAAGCGTGTCAAACGCCATGGTGGCGTCTAAGGACACCAAAACGGCCGGCTCCCGTATGAACGGGGCACGTGCGAGCACACCGTGCAAACGCCGCAGATTAAGGGCTGTGCTGCGATGGGGAATAAAGCCAGATTGGTCCTGATGAACCAAATCGCCCACCACGCCGACCAGCCGATTGGCCAGTACCTTGGCGAGAATCTTGGGCTCCGCATTCAGTAGCGAAATGGGCCGATAGGATGTAACCCGGTCCCGAGGTCTCCCTTCCTTGTGGATGACCACGATTGTAGCCAGACGCTGGTCCGGCGGGAGGGAGCCCACCGAGTGTGCCGCCAGGAACATAGCCCGGAGGTGGGGTGCCAGCGTATCCGGTCGCCACTTGTACAACTCGATAGGGAGACCATTCGGACCCATGGCCTTGCCGGAAGCGACCGAGCGTATGGCGAGGGCGATCTCGTCGGAGGTGGGAGCGGCGTCCAACGACACACTGTCCTCCCCGGAAACGGACGGCAGCGCGATATCACTGAGCAGGGCACGGGAATCCTCTTCCGAGCAGGGAGACACCGGGGAATACACCCCATGGAAATAATCCGCGAAGCAGGAGACAATTTCTTCTGGCTCAGTCACACACACACCATCCGGTTTCTCAATCAGCGGGACCACACGATTCGCTCTCTCTTTTTTGTCCAACCACGCTATAAGTTTACCAGCCTTATCACCCACATCATACAGTCGCCCCTGTTGC
Organism: Triturus cristatus; assembly: GCF_964204655.1. Lineage (NCBI taxonomy): Eukaryota > Metazoa > Chordata > Amphibia > Caudata > Salamandridae > Triturus > Triturus cristatus. The sequence continues at coordinate 499,803,367 of NC_140588.1, forward strand.
TCTCTACTGAGGCCCCTGGCCGCCTCCGTGACGAGGGCCCTGTAGGCCGCTTGCTTGAGTTGGAGGACATGTAATGCAGCATCCGTCACCCCACCTTCTAGGTTCCCCTCCAACTCGGCTATTTCAGCCTCCATCCGAGTCACCTCCTCCCGCTCGCGCCTCCGGGCGTGGGAAATAAGGGATAGGGCCTCCCCTCGGAGTACTGTCTTGAAGGCCTCCCATAGCGGTATGGCCGAAGGCACAGACCCCACATTCTCATCAAAATATCGCTGAAGGGATTTAATCAATTCAGCGCGAATGGTGGGGTCGCGCAGGTACCAAGGATTGATTGGGACCACCCTACCCTCACCCCTCGGAAAGACATCAAAGTGCAGTAGGAGCGGGGAGTGGTCCTAAATACCCCGTGGCAAATGGCGCACCTCTCCCACCCTCCCAGCATAGGCCGCCGGGACAAGGACATAGTCTAGTCGTGAGAGACTACCATGGGCTCCCGAGTGGAAAGTGTACTGCAGCTGCGTGGGGTGTTTTAAACGCCAGCAGTCCACTAATCCAAATGTATCCAAGAGGCCGGGTAGCCACGCCTGTGCCCGGGGGAGGTCCCTAGGGGGGTGACGATCCAAAGACCCAGATACCACCGCATTAAAATCCCCCCCCACAACTAAAAGCCCCCCCGGAAGGCCAAGGAGAAGGCGCCCAAGGTCCGCAAAGGTGGTCGACTGCAGCCCCGGTGGGATGTATACTGACACAAAGACAACCACTTTGCCCTCCAGTCTTCCCACCAAGACCGTATAACGTCCCCTGTCATCGTGGAGCACCTCATCAATCTCCAACGGGAGCGAGTTCTTCACCATGATGCCCACACCCCGTGAGCCGGACGTGAAGCCCGAGTGAGCCACTAGGCGATAGCCACGCCGATTCATGGCGCAGAAGGAGTTACCAATGAGGTGTGTCTCCTGCAGAAAGACTACATCGGGCGAGATTCGCTTCAAAAACTGCAGGACCACACCCCGTTTGATCCTGTCCCCCAGTCCATTCACATTCCAAGACAACAAAGTTAGTTCCCTACCCCCCATCATATACAGAAGCCATCATTCGTCCCCCGGAGAGCACTTTAGAACTAACACAATAATACGTTTGCCTTGTGATAAAAACGAACAACACCCCATCCCTACCCACCCACCCCAACAGAACTCCCCCCTCCCTGCACCCCTGCATGAGCCCAAACAGCCCCCGCAACGTGCAGTGTGCCTGTCGCCCCATATATAGTTAGACTAACTAAACCCCCTAGAGGAGGAGGGAGAACCCCCAATAGACCCAACACAACCTCCATAGGAGGGGAACTTACAAAAACTGAAGCAGAATCAAAAGTGGCATCATTTTCGTCCAGAGTGAGGCCCAATATTAGACCCTCAGTCCTGATCCAGCGTGCCATCTCCCCCCGCCGCCCCCCCCCCCGTCCCCCCGATCACGATCCCCGGGCAGAGTATCCAGCCAGTCCCCGGCCGCTTCGAGACGATCAAAGAAGTGCGTGCGACCATCCACCTCCACACGCAGCTTGGCCGGGAAAAGCATGGCGTATTTGAGGTTTAGGTCCCGAAGATGGCGTTTGACGCCTAGGAAGCTCAGTCTCTGCTTCTGGACCGCTGGGGTGAAATCAGGATAAAAATTAACCTCCATATTGTCAAGCTTGACCGGTCCATGCAGTCTGGAGGTTTGCAGGATAGCGTCTCTATCCCGAAAATTGAAAATCCGGGCGATGAGAGGTTTCGGAGGGGCTCCGACCTTCGGCCTTCCCCCGGGAACCCTGTGGGCCCTCTCCACAGCGAAGAATTTGCTCAGCCCCCGTGGCTGGAGATGGGTAGCAATCAGGTCCTCCACAAAGAGGTCCGCCGCCGCCTCCTCGCGTCCCTCGGGCACCCCGATAATGCGGATGTTGTTCCTCCGTGCCCGACTTTCGGAGTCCTCCAGGCGTCGATCCATAAGCGCAGTCGCCTGACTAAGCCGGCGCACCTCTGTTTGCAAGGCCGCCACATCTGTCGTTAGGCCCGATGCGGTGTGGGCCAAAGACTCTACTCGGTCGTTGGTTTTGGAAAGATCGGCCCTCACCAGGCCAACATCCACGAGGACCGAGTCAATCTTCTGCGCCAGTGTATCAAACCGCTGGCCCACCGAGGCCTTCATCTCGGCAATGGCGCCCATAACATCTCGCAGAGTCAGATCTGCGGGCAGGTCTGGGGCATCAGGAGGGCTCTCAGGGGACTTGCGCGGTCCATCGGGAGATCCCTTCTGGAGGGTATAGCGGTCCATACTGTTGGACTGATGGACGGCGCCACGCCGGGTCGATTTGGTCTTTGCCCGGTCTCCATCTTGTTTCGTGGCCATGGCCACCAGTCTCCCAGTCGCACCAGCCACGTCGTGTAGGGCAGGAAAGCAGGGCCACAAGCTCCGGGGGGGCCCCCTCAGAGCAGCGGGGTGAATCACAGCCTGCAGGCAGGCAGGGTCTCCCAGCAAGGCCACACCACACCAACACCAAGGGCTCTGCGACCCAACCTCGCAGAGACGACAAGGTGGTGCGAAAGCGAAAGCGAAAGTGCGGGGTACGCGAGTCGCCAGGCCCTGCCTGCCGCTGTTGTTCACTTTATCACTGGATCACCCCACAGCGCAAATCCGGGGTCCGGCGAGGGGAAGGCCGCACACCTCAATCGGTGCTCTCTCCGGTGTCCGAGGTCCGATTCGGAAGCGGGAAACGGGTGCCACCTCAGCTCAGGTTCACCAACATAGTCCCCTCATCCAGGGCAGGATAATTTCAGGATAATCGTAGGAGGTTGCGGAGGTCCTCGGGAGCCTCGCACCTACGCGGCCATCTTGGTTGTGCGCTAGGCTCCTCCTCCCTGGACCCAGATTTGAAGGACTGGAGGGGCAAACGGTCTAGATACCTCTCCGGAGTGGGAATTGCTATACCCGAAGTGTATTGCACCACCTGAGGTGACATCTTAACACTCTGTGACCAGGAAGGCGGCAGAAATGTTAAAGTTGCCACTACCTTCAGCGGAGTTGAAGTCACATTTTTTGACTGAGGTGCTTCATTCGTCAGCATCATTATCGGAGCTGCTTTCACCATTGAATGACGCTCTTACTGAAACTATCCTTGAAATTTGGCAAAAGTCTGTGTCTTCAGCAGCAGTGTCAAGGACCATTGCCAGGAGGTACAAGCCGGCTTCAAAGGATCCAGTGTTTTTGTCCATGCATCCATGCCTGAAAGCTTGGTAGTCCAGGCTTCTTGTTCCACCAAACTGTCACCTGGTTCTTTTTCCACAGGCCTAGCTGACAGGGAGTCTAACCGGATGGAGCAGTCAGCCAACAAAGTCTTCTCCACCTGTACTATGGCCCTAAAATCAACCAATGCTACATGCTTATTAGGGTGCTATATTCATGCTTTAATGGACTCTGCAAGGGAAGTAGTTCTGAAGTTTCCTGGGGATCTCCAAGGACATTTTTCGGAGCTCCTGAATGATACACAAGCAGCAGCTCACCAGGTGATATGGTTAGGTCTCGTTGGCAAGTGCTATGGGTTCTTCTGTTCCCACAAGGAGACGTTCCTGGTTGAGGGGGTAGGGCTTCTCCCCGGATGTACAGGCAACATTAGTGGGTTTGCCTTTTGATGATTCGTGGCCGTTTGGTGCTAAGGTGGATTCTGCTCTGCAAAGATTTAAAGACAGTAAAGCGACTGTAAGGTCTTTAGGTCTTCAGTCGCAACCAGAGGATTACAGACAGTTCTGTAGGTTCTGGGGTTTTCGCTGGAATGTGTCCTTTCGAGGGAGAAATTTGCAGCAGCAACAGTAGCAGGCCTCAAATCCCCTTTATAGAAGCTACAGAGGAACGACAGAGGTCATCAGCGTAGATCTGCCCATCAACCAGCCTGCTCTTTTTCCTCCCTAGCCAATGATGCTGGAAAGCAGCTCTAGCTTCACCATCTTAGAGAATGCTTGCTCAGTGGGAGGACTGGTGGCCTATTTTCTGCCTCACTGGAGGTCTGTCACTACAGAGCTCTGGGTTTGTAGGCATCTTAGAGAATGTGTATGTCCTACCCTTTCAGGAGTATCCCTCTCCCTTTCCTCCCCAACAAGGTTTTTATGAGGAAGAGCATCTTCTGCTCCTCCAGCAGGAAGTGCAAACACTGCTTCAGAAGGGTGCACTAGAATTTGTTCCAGAGCAGGAATAGGATCAGGGATGTTATTACTGATAATTTCTTTTTCCCAGAAAGGACGGTCGTTTACGGCCAATCCTTGACCTCAGGATTATGAACTTGTTCCTCAAGCAGGAAAAGTTCAAAATGTGGACCCTGGCATAGGTGTTTCTTACTCTGGAAAAGGAAGACTGGATGGTTTCTATTGATTTGCAGGATGTGTATTTTCATATCCCCATTCTGAAAATCGCATCGGAAGTATCTCTGTTTTACTGTGGGGTCTCAGATTTATCAGTTTGCGGTCCTTCTGTTTGATTTTACTTACACAACTTGAGTGTTCATGAAGGTGATGGCGGTGGTCACAGCGCATCTTAGAAGGTCGGGGGGATAGCAGTATTCCCTTATTTGGATGACTTGCTGATCAAAGCCAAGTCGCAAGGGATGGTGTTCCACCATTTGCAGTTGACAACACAACTGTTGTTCAGCCTTGGTTTTTCAATAAATGAGCCCAAGTCTCTCCTAGAGCCCTCTCAGTGCACCCTGTTCATAGGGGCAGTACTGGACTCAACAGTGAGTCGTGCCTTCCTGCCTCCTCAGAGGATTCAGGACATTCAGCCTATGATTTTACTGTTTTAGGGCAGAGCTTTGGTTCCAGTCCTGAGGGTCTGGCGCCTGCTCGGTCTGTTAGCCTCCTGTAAACTGTTGGTCAACCATGGATGTTGGCACGAAGGCTCTTCAGTGGTGCCTCCGCAGGCAGTAGTTTCAGCACAAAAGAGATCTCAAGGAGTTGGTCAAGATCTCCAGAGACACTGCAGCAGATCTTCAATGGTGCGGTGTGCCCGGCAATCTATCTCAAGGGAAGCCGTTTCACGCAACACCTCCGGTGGCCACAGTAGTAACGGATGCCTCCATTCTAGGGTGGGGAGCTCATCTTGGGAATTTGGAGATCAAAGGTCTTTGGTCTCCAGAAGAAAGATCGTTGCATATCAATCTTCTGGATTTGAGGGCATTACGTCTGGCTCTCAAGGCCTTCCTCCCTTAACTTTGTGGTTATTCAATTCAAATTTTGATAGACAATACTACTATGATAAGCTCGCCAGCTCTGGTTCTGGGCTCAGGGCCATCGGATTTGCATAACTGCAAATCACTTGGCCGGAATTCGGAATGTATGTATGGACATTCTCAGTTGGCATTATACAGCTGATCATGAGTGGCGTCTCCATCTTGAAGTGGTTCGGCACATTGTCGGGCTGTGGGGAATCCCTAAATTATACCCGTTTTCCACTCACGAGAACGTGTACTGCCCGTCGCTCTGCAGCCTCCAGCATCTAATGCAGGGAGCATTGGGCGACACGTTCCAACTGGACTGGGCCTCCTAGCTGGTTTAAGCGTTTCCAACCATACCCTAGATTCCTCGAGTTCTGAAGAAGATTCACCAAGACCTTGCACGAGTCATATTATTAGAGCTAAATTGGCTGCGAAGGGTGTGGTACACAGACCTTCTTTACTTCTCATTGTACCCTCCGCTCCATCTCCCACTTAGGGCAAACCTCCTCTTGCAGTCGCAGGTTCTACACCCCTGCCTCCAGAGCCTGCACCTGCATGCCCGGAGATTGAACGGGGCAACCCGAGTTCTTTCTCTCTCCCACCTGGTGTGGTGGATGTTGTTTTATCAGCCAGAAGACACTCCAACAAGTCAGTCTATACTGGCAGATGGGCAACATTTGAGAAATGGTGTGGAGAGAATTCAATTGATCGTTTGAAGGCCCATTTGTCGGATGTTTTGAGTTTTGCGCTTTCCCTGGTGCAGCAAGAATGAACAGCTGCAGCAGTTAAGGGGTATTTGTCTGCCCTATTGGCATTCATTTTTTTGCCTGATCAACCTTCCCTTTTCAAGTCTCCTATAGTATTAAGAATCATTAAGAGGCTTACTAATAAGTTCCCTCCCACTGTTTTTTGTGCCTCAGTGAGATTTTAATCTAGTCCTTACATATCTTATATGTTCTCCATTTGAACCCTTACATAGTTGCCCGATGAGGCTTCTTACTTTTAAGACTATATCTTTAGTAGTAATAACCTCTGCTAGAAGGGTGAGTTGCAGGCGCTTAATACTTGTGGATAAGTTGGTACTTAGAACCAGAGCTGCTTTCCTGCCACAGGTGATTACTCCTTTCCATTTGAGACAGTCAATTAGTGTGCCTACCTTTTACCATACCCCGCATTCATCAAAGGAGGAGGAGAGTGTACACCTTTTGGACCCTAAAAGGGCTGTGAGGGTCTATATAGATAGAACTTGTGAGTTCAGCATGGATTGCCAGCTGTTTGTTGGATATGTGGGAAAAATGAGAAGGAAAGCAATGAACAAGAGGACTTTGTCCAGATGGATAACCCTATGTATCAAAATCTGCTACACAACTGTTAAGAAGGAACTACCTCTAGGTATTAGAGCTCATTCTACTAGAGCGAAGTCTTCAACCTCTGCTTTGGCTAGATGTGTCCCTGTGATTGACATTTGCAAAACTGCTACTTGGGCCTCCCTCCACACTTTTGCAAAACATTATTGCTTGGGTTCGGAAGTTAGGAGGGACGGCCATTTTGCTTGTTCTGTTTTACCCTGATTTTTTGGTATAGGCAGGCAGATTCCCACCCACAGGTTGATGTATCCATTGAAAGAACAAGTTACTTACCTTCGGTGAAGCTTTTTCTGGTGGATATAGTATCTATCGATGGATTCCTCACTGACCCACCCACTTCCCCATTGCCTGTCTGCGTATACCGAAAATAAGTTTGGTTATAGGTCATATATGAAGTTTCTAATGAGAAAAAATGTGAGACTTATGATTATGCTATTGTATATGCATTTTAAGTGCTTTCAGTTATTTTTTTATAGTTGTATGAGATTGTGTTGGCATATGCTGCGTACGTTATGGCATATGTATTGTTGGTTCACCTATTCGCCTTGGAGGCATGGAAAAAATGGGTGGAAACTGATGTCATCATGCCGACGAGGTCTTCTTATGACTCCGATGACATCATGCAGAGTTGTGTGCGGAGCCTTGGTTGTGATGTCCTCATCGATGTGGGAGAGCTAGAGGGAAAAGTTTCTGAGGAATGCTGCACATGGGGGATATTCAAAAGGTGAGGAATCCACAGTTAGATCCTGTATCCACCAGAAAAAACGTTAATGAAGGTAAGTAACTTGTTCTTTTGTTCAGTTCAGTGTATAGTTGCAAAAGACCACCTCTTCTAGGTTATATGTGAAAGTTAATATACGAACTTAGGTTATGTGGGTGAGGAGTACATAACATCTTTCTCTGTAACCAGCAATGTCTCATGTGACATTTGTGCTACACTATTGTTTCGAAAGCCTGGTTGTGTAGCCAAACATCTTTACAGAATGTTTTTGCTGCCTTCAAAGAATTTCTTTACAAACTAAAAACTATGGGAGAAAGATTTCTTGGACCAGCAAAGTGGCCACTCACACATTTCTCTTAGTCATTTGGTGAGCTTTTTAAACTGATTCTGAGCCACAAAAAACGTCCTATTGTCTTGAATAAAATTAAGTCTTTGTGGGCCTGATTTACATTCGTCCGGATGGGTTACTCGGTCAAAACAGTGACGGACATCCCGTCCACCAAAATATAAATCCCATAGAATATAATGGGATTGATATTTAGGTGGACAGGATATCTGTCACCCTTGTGACAAAGTAACCCGTCTGCTGAGATCTAAATCAGGCCCTATGTCACTTAAAAAGAACTATGTTTTATTTCACAATCTCTTTTAAAGCTGAAGGTAAAACTTCTGGCCACTTCAGTTTCAATCTGACCCTGTTAACTTGTGTGCCATTCTCATTCAGTCCATGCATAGTCCACAGAGTGGCTGTCCTATATATCTACAGTTATTTAACTTTTTAAAACCATTTGGGCATTTTAGGCAAAGCATAGTACAATAAACACCAGTTATTCAGCACCAAAGTGCCCAGGGGGATGAACATGGTGTGATTTACAAATGCACGTGTTATATTACAGCACCATTAAATGTTATCAGCCAAAGTAAAAAAATAATACAAGGCAAATCACAAGGTGTTGATAAAATAGTTTAATTTATCAAAATTCTATTATGATGTACTACTCATAATTTGGAAAATCTTCCAAGGAACTTTTTTCACAAAGTACTTTACAAGAGAAAAAGACATTACAAACACTGTGTTTTTGAGAAAGAAAAACCTCAACATCAGTCAACTTAATACTGCGAAAATAACGCCAGTCCCCTTAATGCCGCAATGTAGTCATGACTATGTATGCTTTACAAATTCCTCTCTTAGTCTGCAATGAAACAGCAGCAATGTGGATACATTTCTGAAGTTCTCAAAGTAACAACATAAAGCTACAATATAATGCAAATTCCTAGTACTTGAATGGGGGAATCACCACGTTAAATCCAATGACTCATTTTGCTGTAACGGCTTTTGTCAGATTTGACAAAGGCGGTTACAACGTAACATGTCATTGGATTAAACGTGGTGATTAATATTTCAGAGTGTCAGCTTGTTCCTTATATTTAATTGTGGTACTATTTATTTCTTCGGGATCTATAATGTATATGTTGTTATTTGGGGGGTAAATCACCTATTTCCCCCTTCTTTATTTTTTAAATACACACACACTTTTCAGATTTAAAGTTACCCTTACCTTTCACCTTATTTACTTATCTGTCTTCCTGACATTACTGTTCGTGATATTTCTTAAACCCGTAAATATTGGAACAAATTTTTACATCCCAATGTTTCTTTTAAAAACAATGTAATCACATCACCGAGTTGGAGACCATAGAAAACAAACCACTTGTACAGGGTGCAGAACGCACCTCCGATTGCTTCCAAAGTTACAGGCGACACATGTAAAAGGCATGAAAAAGACATCCATCATTCTGGATTGTCACACATAATTCTTTATAGATTAGCACACACCTAATAAGAATTCGGATGTTTGGGATAGTGTTTTCTGTATGGTGTGGCATTTAACCCTGGCCTAGTATTTCCAGTATTTGACTAAGCTCTGAAAAGCAGAGATGCAATCAACATAGTTATTCTTTACCTTATTTGGGTCAACCCAAACCACATAAACATTTGTTCTTGGAAATTAGCTTAAAGTATTTATACGTGCCCCTACATTCTCCATGCCACATCCACCTTACCTCGGGTACTAGAAGCTCACAAATCCCAAAGTGCACCCATAACAGAGAGGGAACATCCTTGTGACAATAGGACTATGTCCTGAGGTTTGGCTTTGCTTTCACTCAGAGCACTCAATTACATTTTGAAATGGAATCTCCTCAGTTGAGTTTGTTGTGCCATTTCATCAAAGAAGTAAAAAAGCATTTAACTAACTTAGATCCAGAAGAAAACAGGAACAACATACTATATTGCTGAATAAAGCAGTAAATCTAGGAAAGAAAAACTTGCTGGGTTAGAACACGATGGGGACTATTCGCAAACAGCATTTCGTAGTACGTTTAGTAGTACTATTACAATGCTATTCACAAACCTATGACTGTAAATAATCACCACCACCTCTCCAATCTTTTCTACTTTGAGATCCTCACACATGTAGGTTTATTATTTAGTAGTAAATGTGGGAGGAACTAAGGGGATTGGTTTAAAAATAGGGCATACCTACTACAAAATTTGAGGGGTTTAAGGAGAAGTTAAGGGAGTGTTAGGGAGGGACACGTGCCAACCCACAAAAGAGTAAACCCATTACTATTCACAAAGTGCACTTCTAAAGTTACTGCAGCCAAAAGGGACCCAACATAGTACTAAATTACTCCTGCTCAGAGCTGAAGTAGTTCAGCACCACACAACGCCAACCGCTGGTGCTGAAATACATTCCCCTAGAAATAAATGAATGTAGGGGCTTGAAATAAAACCCCACATAAAGAAACATTAATTAAATAAAATTATTGAAAATAGTTAAATATAAATGAATATAATCTAATGTTAAAGATATATAAATAAAATATGCATTTAATTGTAAAAGATTTTAACAACCTTTGTTTAATTTGACAACATTAATATAACAATATTACTTTTAATTCTATACATCACTTTCAATAGTTAATGCATAATATTTTTTTACTGTGTGTGGTAATGTATTTTTAATTTCAACTTAATTTGTATTTAATTTTAAAATGAATTACAGATTTAACTTAAAATTAAGTTAATAAAGCTGTAAGGTTTTGTTAATTTTGTTCAACGTTTAAAATAAATATATAAACTTAATTTAAATAATACTGGACATGCAAACGTTTTTATTAATTTTTCGAGTTTAAAAAATGTTTTTTTTTTACTTGCTCTTATACTTTACCATAGTTGGACTCTGCAGTCGCGACAGAGATCTCGGTATGGTAAAATATAGGGAAAATGTACAAAAGTTTGTTAAAGCTGGAAAAAAACTTTTAAAAAACCTTTATATTCAATATTAATGTTTTAATTAATTTTATACTTTTATTTTCGATGTAGAAAAAATACTACAGCGCTGATAACTATGATTTACATTTTTAACTGCAATATATTAAATGACAGAAAAAATATTTTGCTGCAGTTTAAATTAAAAGAAACCATCTAAAATAAAGCATTTTTTTAAATTATCCATTAAACATTATTAAAGTAGTTTGTATAATTTAAATTAATGTAAACTTTTATTAAAATGTTACATTCATTTTTCAATTAAAAAATGGTTGAAATGTTTTATAATTAAATAATAAATGTTTTATTTTCAGCCTTTTCTAACCATACATATTCATTTATATTTTTTACCATTTGAAATAATTTAATTTAATTTAATAAACATTATTTCCTATGGAGTGTTATTTCAAATCCCTATCCCTTATTTTCTATGAGAGGGTTTTGCAGTACCAGTGATTGGCTACATGTGGTGCTGGACTTACTACTGTTTCTTTTTGGCAATAGTAACTTACACTCATAGTATTGGCTCCATGCTCATTTTCAGGAGGTGGAGACGTTCAAGTCTACACTTTTGAGTATGCTTACACATAGATTTTGTGAATAGTCAAAAGTAGTAAAGTAACTCAAAAGTGTAAGAGTAAACTTGCAGTGTACTTTACCTTTGTGAATGGCTCCGGATATTTGTAGGCAATGACAAGATTTTGAAAGTGGTATAAACTTCTATATGTTTAGGGTAACCCTTGGACCAAAAAAGTGACTGATTCATATCTTGATGGGATATACACGTTATGAAGTACATATTCAGAATGGCAAAATATTTCAAGTGATGGAATGTCACACTTTTGTTGATGCAGACTGAACAGTTGCATGATTTCTTTTGTGCCTGAGTTGCTTATTAGGATTTTCTCTTTCCAGGAATTATAGAAAGCAGTCCTGACCGTAAGTATCCAATCGGAAGCTTTTACATGTATTCTCGGCTCATTTGTAACGGAACAATATTTATGTATAAACCTCACTAAGGCCCAATGGATTAGTATAACGTATGCATATGAAAGGCATTTTAGAATATATGTTAGTGTCATTCTAAAACAACCCAGAGGAAAGGAATACTTGTAGTTCTAAGGAACAATTCTGCAATAGTGTGAAAGGAAAGGTGTACTTGGATTGTTGTCTGCCTTTGCTATATCACAAGAGGAAGGTATTTTGTTTCCTTTGGTAAGCCTGAAAATGTCCACCTCGTTGCTTAATACCCCACTTTCTGCAGTAGGCATAGGACCAATGTGTTCTTTACGGAGCTGAAGTACATTGCTAACCAAGAAGACAGCTTGGTTTTACAATGGAGTCCTAAACAGTTTCCTTTTCACCAAAGGACACCAAAGAATCAAGATTTTTGCTTCCTTCGGACTTTAATGCAATTCTGTGTATTGTCCTTTGAATTATTTCACTTAACAAGTATCCCAGGGAATGGAACACAGTCAACCAATCAGAAGGGACTGTTTAGCACATAATGCCCTCTTATAACAGAGCAACTGGGTCTACCTTCATGCACATTTTAACAAAATACACACCAGAAGGTACATTTTCAGCATAACCTTACACTACTGTTTCTGTTTAAGAAACTCCTTGGGAAACATATTTTCAAAAGGAAAACGTCTTAAAAAAATTAAGCCACTCTTGCCATCACGACTAAGGAGCTACATACAAAAAAACTGAATTGCTGTTTAAGACCACCAACATTGACGCAGTGATAATTCCCGGCCTGTTGCCAAAGTGTTCATGTACTGCCCTGTGTTTACAAGCTGCTGCATCATTTACACAGCTTCATATCCAAGGCGTAACACAATCTAAAGCAATATGTTGAACAAGACTTGGATTAAAATCTCCTCCATCTTCTTTCTGTGTCTACTAGAAAACTGCAGTGGCATGTCAATATAAAGTGCACTGCTAAGTTCACTTGTTGGCACACTCCTCATCAAACCACCAGTAATAAAATAGTTATCCGTGCTGGCACGCTGATCTTGCGTTTGCAGGTCTTTGAAACCATAATGCTTCGAGTGATGCTCACCGGAAAACAATGTATTTTCACCATATTTGTAAATATCTTACTAAGGCACCGATTACACACGCAACCAGCAACAACAGACCCCTCCCTCCCCATCCTTTCATGGTGAATTGACTGCATACTCCAAATGTTCCTTTGGTGCTGTACATACAAAATACAGACGTGCACATAGGAGCAGCACATCCGCCAGGTTATCATTACAGTTCATCGTGGTGTTGTTCCTGATCTTTCAATTTGAACTCTTCTGCTGTCATTTTCCCATCTTCATTACGGTCTTGATTCTTGAACATATTTTCAATAATTTTGGCAGAGTCAAAACCTGGGGCTAGTTTCCCTTTACCTGCCTCCACTTGAGCATGAATGTATTCAGAGAACTGAAATGAGAACAAGTTTTACAGAATTATTAATTGGGAATCAAAACATGCTTCGGCTTGTGTAAGAAAAATGCACACACTTATCGTTTGAATATTTATTCACTGCACATAATCAAATTTTCACAGTTCTAGTATCACAAACTGCTCATCATGAACTATGTATGGCTCAGAAATGTATTTGATCTTTCCTTGTTAGTATCCAATCTGAATCTTTCACTTGTATTCTCAACTGATTTATAATGGGACAATACTTATGTAAAACCCTCACTAGGTTAATTTCACGTTCAGATTCCATGTGGCGGATTCAATGTTGACTTGAACTAGTAGCGTTTTAACCCATTCTCTTTGCCACGTGTCCCTTGTCAGTGCAGTATATACCACAATAAACCAGGCTTTTGATTTACCAATTAATGTTTCGCTTAGTCACAATCTTTGCATATGTTTATTGTCGAGGAAGCTACCATGCTCTCATCAATCTAAAACAAATTCTATAGAGTAAAATAAATTGAATCTCAAAAGGCACACATTGCCATAGTAGTGATTTGAACTTAAGGGAATTCTTTGTGTGTATGGATATTCTGCTTGTGAAAGGGCAGAATTATGTCACTCACAGTGAAAATAGCCAATGGCTGAAGTGGGCTGACCCACTGCCCCATGTTGCATGCTGTAGGTGGAATAAAAATGTGAATAACACAACAACAGACCAATGGTTGAAGAGGGCTGCTGGGAGCGCCTATACTAAAGTACATTGTAAATATAATTTTAGTATAATCAAATGGTCATGGCTAACGCCAGACCTAAAAATGACTGAGAGGTATGAATGATCCCACTCATGCCCAGGTGCCTCCTGCCATACAACAGTTCTACTTTGCCCAACATGAGCTCTTTGTAGGAATGTCCTCCTTTTAAAAAAAAAATGGTCATGCCCACTTTTTTGCCTGGTATTCGATGCAATCTTGACAGAAGTCCACTGAGTTCCTGCTACCCAGGTCTCCAGTGCCAGATCCCTTTCCCTAAAACTGTACAATTGTTCCCCCAATTGGCAATATCTTTAGCACCCCCTGTAAGTCCTAGTAAATGGTACCCCGATACCCAGGGCAGGGAGACTAAAGAGGTCCCTAGGGGCTGCAGCATGTATTGTGCCACCTTAAGGGACCCTCACCACACTCATGCAAACTGCCACTGCAGGCTCTGTGACATGGTGCAGAGAAAAGTGAAGACACAACATGGCACACCTCTTGTGTGTCATGCCTGAAGACACTGCAAGTAATATGAGTAAGTCACCCCTACAGCAGGCCTTACAGCCCTCAGGCATGGTGCATTATATTGCATGAGAGGAGATATCTGCATGACAGATATACCCCTGTGATGACCATGTCGATTCTTGGACATTGCCAGTGAACAGGAAAGCCATCTTGAGTATAGGTACTGGGTCCTGATGATTACGAATTCCCCAGCTACATGATGGCTTCACTCAAACTAAAGATGTTTGGTATCAAACATCTCGTATTAATAAGCCCACACTGATTCCAGTAATGGATTTATTAATAGGGCACCTTAAAGATGCTCCTTGAAAACCTATCGACTACTAGTGTACTGGCTTATTGGTGTCGATCAGCCTGCCACCATAGACAGGTTTTCTGGCCCCCTGCAGGTGAGAGCTCACACTCTCTGAGGGCAGAAACAATGCCTGCTCCGGCCAGAGGTGTTGTCACCTCCTCCAAGCAGGATGGCTAAGTAATCAGCAAATCAAGACAGGAGGAATAAAAGGACTCTGCCAACTTTGATATGCGACCCAGGCTTCCCCAGACAGGGATAATGTCACCCCCTGCCCCAGGCCCATTTGGCAACAGGACAGGCGAACAAATCAGCTGGTCTGGAGGCTTGTTTCCTATCAGACTAGTTTCACCACTAAGGTGGGCTACCTGATGTGAACACAAAATAAATAATTCCATCTTGGCTTTTGGTGGAATTAGGCCCACTGGGTCAGAGTAATACCACCTTCCCACGGGAAGCGGTCATATAGAGAGTGTAGTCACCCTAAAGGTAAGCAGCCCATTGGCTACTGCCTGTCACTCCCCTTAATGCCCCTAAATAGAGTATTTAGGACACACTCCTGATGCCATGAAGTTAGATTCAACGGACCCAGAAGAAGAGGAAAAAAAAAAGTCTCTAAAACGAGAACGGAAGATTGGCTGTGGACTTTTGGCACAAAACCCTGCCTGCCTGCACCAGTCTACAACCATGAAGAAACCGGCTAGTCCTGCAGCTGACCTCTACCAAGAACCCCGATAAACTGCCAGCCCGTCACAAATTGCCTGCAATCTCCCTTGGAGTAGAGGAGCTACTCCCCTGCAGTGCAATAAAACAGCAGAGTCCGGTTTACTGTACTGCCACTCCCAAGTCGTACAGACGCAGCAGCCACCCAGGAAGAGGTCACAGTGCTCTGGAAGGTCAGATCCCTCTCCCCACCAAGTGGGAAGACGCCAGGACCAACCGGAGCCGCACAGCACCACTACCGAAGGTACTGGACCCCTTGAAGCAACCAAGGCCTGTTTAAGTCCGATCAGGACTCTAACAACACCTAGACAAGCGGCCGTCGAGGGACGTCTACACTGCAGAGACCCACTTCCAGAGTCGCCCAGCTGTCCTGATCTTTGCACCCACAACCGGCAAGACCGACAACCGCAAGGCCCTGCAAAGCAACAGCCCAGCCGACCATGCCCCTCTGCATCGGAGCGCCCTCAGCCTAGGTTACCGAGAACCAACTGTACTTCCTTTCTCCCAGACCCTTGGGAACCAAGCCCCCCATTCGGAGCACCCGGACTTGTCCCCAAGTCCTTCTCTGCAGCCTGTTTCCAGATGGCCCCCCTTCTTTCTAACGGCGTAGTGCGCATGGCTACAAACCCGACCAGTACCTCTGCACCCGACCGCCCCTGGGCAAGTAACAAGAAACTGCTGATGGTACTTTGGCCCCCTATGACCTTAAGTCCTGAAGGAGACCCCCAGAAACAGAACGCAAATACCTGTATTCAACATATGCCTTTTTTTCCCCCATAGGAAACTATTGCTGCGAAAAGACGCATTTAAGTGAACATTTTACTTGCCTGTAAAATTTGATAGTTAAAAAAGTACTTACTTGCTAACACAGGTCTTGTATCAAAAATGTATATACAAATATGAGTTATTTTCTAAACTTGTCTCGGATTCTTTCTTGAGTGTGTGTCTCATTTATTGCTTCTGTGAGTACAACAAATGCTTAGCACCAATCTCTGGTAAGCCTAAGCTGCTAGTCCACATTACTACAAAAGAGAGCATTTAGTGTTATCGCTTTTGGTTCTGTAAACCAATAAGGGTTGACTGGACTCTCTACACAGTGTACCTCGGTTTGGTCCACTAGATAGAGAGTCAACTTCTTATACTCCTGTAATGTATGTCTACAGCACTGTCATGCAGACATACATTAGAGACAGGATGGCAGGTTGTTTGTGCAGGGATTGTGGTATGTGGGACTACACTATGCGAGTAACCTAAACTTAATGTTGCATCTGGTACACCATCTTCCTCATTACATGCGAGGCAATTTAGAGAAAGGTATTTCTCAGTTTGGGATGACAAAGCTCAGGGGCAAATTTACTAGAAACACAAAGAAGAGCAACAACCAAAGTTGCAGCACACAGCCATATTTACTAAATATGGCCTGCTGCTGTTACCCTACACTCGGACACAAACAGGCTGCTTAGTGCCATGCACACAACGTTGCATCATGGCACACAGGTTTGTGCGTCATATCTAGCATAGATTTTGTAGTACAAAACCATGTAGCAAGAACATTTTGAAAACATTTCACACATTGGCTGTATGCTGTACAGTGCAGCACAAATACAATGTGTGAACTGGAGAAATACATATATTTCTCCAACTCTGTGCTTGCCTGAAGCAGACATTATTTTCTGATGAAAAAAACAGGTCTTACAATTTTAGAAAATGTGTCTGTGTCCAAAAACATTGTTGGTTGCTCTATAACGTCCAAGACCCACCCAAGTAACACTCCCTTGACGCAAAGTGGCACGGGGCACAAAGAGCTAATTCTGCTGAAAAAAGACACTTTTGTGCTGGAAAGTTAGAAAAATGCTACTTACCAGTATGCATCAGTTCATGGCATGTAGAGCTGCAGAATGATATACTTGTGCATAGATCGCCATCTGGTGTTGGGCTCGGATGTTTGCACTTTGTTTTTGTATTGGAAGAAGTTCTTTGTAGTCACGAGATAGGTGACTCCTCCTTAGGACGATAGTGAGCATGGGCATTGACTCCATCCTCAGATTGTTTATCGCCATAAAGGGTGACGATGGAGTTTGTGAGAAACAGTAAGAGATGTCCATGTGTGATGTATCCAAGTAAGATAGCACTGCAACATATAAAGGTACCCGGGGAGGCGGTGGGCGTATATAATTCTGCAGCTCTACAAGCCAAGAACAGATGCATACTGGTAAGTAGCATTTTCTGTTCGAGGCATATGAGCTGCAGAATATATACTTGTGCATAGACTGTACAGCAGTACTCTCCCTAGCGGTGGCCATCTGAATCTGTTGCAGTGGTTTGAAAAAAGTGTCTTTAGTACAGCCTGGCTCACACTAGCCTGTTGTTTTGCCTGCACATCTACACAATAGTGTTTTGTGAAAGTGTGCGGTGTAGCCCATGTTGATGCTTTACAAATGTCATCTATGGGAATGTTCCCTAAGAATGCCATAGAAGCCCCTAGCTTGCGAGTGGAATGCGCTGTACGGGGAATGGATAATGTACGCTTTGCTTTTTGGTAGCATATCTGGATACATTTAACGATCCACCTGGCAATTCCAGCTTTTGATAGAGGATTGCCTTTATGTGGTGGTGAGGAAGCTACAAAATGTTGTTTAGTTTTCCTGAAAGCTTTTGTCCTTTAAATGTAGTAAAGGATAGCTCTTTTGACGTCAAGCATATGAAGAGCCCATTCTGCTACTGAGTCTGGTTGAGGAAAAAAGACTAGTAGTTCAACAGACTGGTTAAGGCAGAAAGCAGAAATGACTTTTTGTAAGAATTTAGGGTTTAGGTTTGGCCTAGGAATCACATTGTTGTGATGTATTTGTAAAAATGGTTCCTGTATGGTTAATGCCTGGAGTTCACTAACTCTTCTGAGAGATGTGATCGCCACAAAGAAAGCTACTTTCCATGTGAAAAATTGTAGCTCACATTTATGTAAAGGTTCAAATGGGGACCCATGAGCCTGGTAAGGACAATTTTTAGATTCCACACTGGAGAGGGTGGAACTCTGGGAGGAATTATTCTTTTAAGGCCTTCCATTAATGCTTTAATGGGAGGTACCCTAAACAATGACAAGTGTTGTCTGTTCTGTAGGTAAGCAGCTATGGCAGCAAGATGTAATCGTACAGATGTGAATGCTGGATTACATTTTTATAGATTCAGGAGGTAACACAATGTTTTGAATTGAAGCAATCTAGAGGATTGATTTTGGTGTTATTGCAGTAGATCACAAATCTGTTCCATTTAGCTGCATAGCATGCTCTAGTGGTAGGACGTCTAGCCTCTTTAATGACGTTCATACAGTCTGGAGGGAGATTGAGGTAACCAAACTATAAGACTTCAGGAGCCAGATCGCTAGGTTCAGTTGAGCTGGATCTGGATGCCTTATCTCTCCATGTTTCTGCATGGGAAGCTTTGGGGAACGGTGCAACTTTTGATGTGGAACTATTCAGAGTTCCAAAAGGGTTGTGAACCATGGTTGCCGGGCCCATGTTGGAGCAACTAGGATCATTGTGAGAGACTGTTGTTTGAGCTTCCGCACCAGTAATGGAATGAGCGGGAGAGGCGGAAAAGCCTATGCAAATCTGCCTGACCAGTTCATCCATATCGCATTGCCTTTGGACAATGGGTGTGGATACCTGGAGGCGAAGCTTGGGCATTTTGTGTTTAAATGTGCGGTGAACAGATCTATGTCTGGGTGGCCCCACATTTGAAAAAACGGACGAAGAACTTGCAGATGAAGTTCCCATTTGTGGATCTGTTGTTTCTGGCGACTGAGCAGATCCGCAATCTGATTGTGTTCCTCTAGAAGATGTTCTGCTAAAAGGTATATTTTTTGAGGAATGGCCCATCTCCATATGTTTTGCGCTAGGCCTGAAAGCTGCAGAAAGTGTGTCCCTCCCCCTGTTTCTGTATATAGTACATTGCTGTCATATTGTCCGTACGGACGAGGACAGCTTTGTGTACGAGATGTATTTGGAATGATTTTAATGTTATAAAAAAATCGCCGTAATTCGAGGTGGTTGATGTGGAGCAGTTTGTTGGTGGGTCCAGATACCCTGAATGGTGTAGTTTAAGAGATGAGCTCTCCAGCCGGTGAGCGATGCGTCCACTGTTAGCACTATCTGTGGAACCGGGTCTAGGAAGAGCCGCCCTTTGGAAAGGTTTTGTGTGTTCCACCACTGCAGAGAGCGATGTGTGCGGCTGTCTACCAACACCAGATCTGTAAGCTGACCTTGAGCCTGGTTCCACTGATGTGCCAAACATTCTTGTAATGGACGCATTTGGAGTCTTGCATAAGGTACGATTAAAATGCAAGAGGCCATCATCCCTATTAGTTGCATAAACACTCGAGCTGGTAGTGAGTGTTGAGGTTGAAATTTTGTTATAAGAGCTTGCATGCTGGCTATTCTGGCTGGGTTGGGGTATGCAAGTGCTTTTGAAGTATCTATTGTGGCGTCTAGATACTGTTGGGTGTGGGACGGTTGAAGATGTGACTTGGTGAGGTTTATTGTGTATCCTAAGTTGTGCAGCAGCTGGATTGTTTTGTGTGTGTGGTACACACAATCACTGCGTGACTTGGCTTCTATGAGCCAGTCGTCGAGGTAAGGAAACACATGAATGTGTTGTCTTCGCAAGTAAGCTGCTACTACTGCGAGACATTTTGTGAAGACTCTGGGTGCTGTAGTGACTCCGAATAGGAGCACTTTGAACTGGTAGTGCTGACTGTCCACTACAAACCGTAGATATTTCCTGTGAGCAGGGTGAATAGGAATGTGAAAGTAGGCGTCCTTGAGATCTATAGTGGCTAGGAAATTGCCTTGTTGGAGCAATGGGAGGACCTGTTGGAGAGAGACCATGTGAAAGTGGTCGGATTGTATGTACAGGTTTAACGTTCTGAGGTCTAATATTGGCTTGAGAGTACTGTCCTTTTTTGGGATGAGGAAGTAAAGGGAGTAAACCCCTGTGCCTTGATGGTGTATGGGAACTGGTTCTAGTGCTTGATTTTGCAAGAGAGAGAGAGAGAATCTCTTGTTTTAGAAGTATGAGATCGGACGTTGTTTGGGTGGTATGTGTGGAGGAGTAGAGGTAAGTTCCAGGCATTAACCATACTGGATAATTTGTGTCACCCACCTGTCTGTGGTGATGGAATTCCAGACAGCTAGGAACTGTGATAGTCTTCCCCCCGACCAGAGTGGAATGGTCTGGGCGGAGCGGAGGTGCGGGTGTTATTACCGCGGTCTCTTCCTTTGTTATTTCCTCTGTAACCCTCTCTAAAATATCCTCTGTTAG
This sequence comes from Triturus cristatus, assembly GCF_964204655.1. Lineage (NCBI taxonomy): Eukaryota > Metazoa > Chordata > Amphibia > Caudata > Salamandridae > Triturus > Triturus cristatus. Next base: position 499,824,054 of record NC_140588.1, read on the forward strand.
AGGAAGTTTGAGTGGGGCTTTTGTAGGAAGAAGAAGTGTTGTCTGTCCCAATGGTCTTGGAGGCGCCCCTGTTAAAGGAGCGAAGAAAGGAACCTCTAGTTGTTGGTGACTGCAAGGCCCCCATTGATTTAGCTGTTTCAGTGTCTTTCTTCATCTTCTCTAAAGATGTGTCTACCGCAGGTCCAAACAAGTGTTCTTGATCAAAAGGTTGATTAAGAATTTGAGGCTATACCTCTTGTTTAAAACCAGATATGCATAGCCATGCTTGCCTGCGCAGTAAAACACTTGTGTTAACGGCACGAGATGCTGTGTCCGCTGCATCAAGAGCATATTTGATAGAGGTGTTTGTAATTAGTTTTCCCTCTTGTATGAGGTTGTTAGCTTTAGACCTATATTGTTCTGGAAGATGTTGCATGAATGTCTCAAGCTCATCAAAATGCACCCCATCATACCTGGCCAACAAAGCTTGGACGTTGGCAATGCGCCAGAAATTTGCCGCCTGTGATGCAACTGATTTACCAGATGCGTCAAAATAATTTAGATTCTTTATCCGGAGGAGGAGCATCACCTGTTATTTGGGAATTTGCCAGTTTACGGGCATTTGACACTACCAGAGAATCTAGAGGGAGCTATCCCTTGATATAAGCTGGATCATTTGGAGCTGGTTTATATTTTTTATCAACTCTGGGGTTGAGAATTCTAGCCCTGACAGGGTCTTTAAACACATCAGGGACATGTTTATTCATACCTTTTAACATAGGTAAAGTACTTGTTGACTTCTGTGAATGTATAAAAGTCTCTAATAAAAACTCTTCCTCCAAAGGGTCTGAGTGTAATTCTACTCTATGATATTTGGCTGCTCCAGTTAGGAGTTGCGCAAAACCTATGTTGTCGTCCGGAGGGGATGGTTTAGATGGGTATGAGTCAGGCTCAGGTATATCTGGGATATTATTATAATCGTCCCAAGGGTCAGGTGGTGGGATACTGTGGATATCATCATCATCATCCCCTTGTGGGTCTACTTCCCCATCCCCACCCTCAAAGTCATCTTCATCATCTTGTGGTGCAGGTGAAGAAGGAAGCAGTGGAGAGTGTACTGGAGAAAGTGGTGTAGTTGGAAGATTTGGAGGGGGAGAGGATGATTTGAAAGGTGAAGTTGCTATGTCTTTCTTCTTTAAGGGTATCTTAGGTGCCTCTGAGGTGTTTAATTTCCTATTTTTAGGTGATATTGTTGCGATATGACCGGCAACAGAGTCAATGTGTAGAGTTTTTTGTTTTGGATCCGAGAGATCTGGTTGAAACAGTTCCTTTGAGCTATTATCTTTCTTTGACTTTGGTTCCGAGTGGTGCTTTGCTTAAGGCTCTGTAGCTTTAGGAGGGGTCTTGGTCTCCTTATGCTTTGATGGAGTTTTCTTGTCCGAAATCTTTTTTGGCTCTGAAGATTTATGGAGTTTTTCAGTACCGAGGGCTTTCCCTCGGTGTGTTTAGGTGCCTAAGCGCACGGCATCGAAGCCATCTTCGGTGTCGATAGAACAGGGCGTGGCACAATCTGTGGTTTCGGCATTTGATTCGGTGCCGGAGATGGTTTTTCGGTACCACTATTTGGTTAGCACGATCTCGAGCCGTCTGAAGGCTTGTCTCTGGACTTTGGAGCTGAGCGCGAGGGCGGGGCATCTGAAGTATTATCGCAGTGTCAACCTGAGTCCGAAGGCGAAGGTGTCACTGGAGCCTTATCTTTTGTTTTAGATGGGGCAGGGGTCTGGATCTGGGTACTCATGATCCGTTGACCTGGAGTAACCGTCTGATCCTCGGCATCTGCATCGTCGGCCTCGGAGACTCTGATGTCCTCATCCTCCGGTTCTTGTTCTTCTGGAACATCGGGGCCTGCATTGAAGATGTTGTCTGGCGCCAAGATAGTTGATAGAGACATTATGTGTCATCGAGTCCGACGATCACGTATGGTCTTCTTTGATCGGAAGGAAGCACAGGCCTCAAAGTCTTTGTCCTCGTTTTCTGGAGAGAGGCAAAGGTTACAGACCTCGTGGAGATCAGTGTGTGGGAATTTAGCAACACACAGGGGGCATTTTTTGAATGGAGTTCTTTTCATTGACTGCAGGGCCTGATGGCACAAATAGGCCCAACGGACCGCTTCGATGACCGGAATCGAAGGTCTTGATTAATTTTTGGATGCGCGACGAAGGGGAATGCAATCGAAACAATACCGTCGAGCAGGGTGAGGGATTGCACATCGAAGGGGGATCGAGTACGACACCGACCCAGAGCGCAGCAATTTACATCCGAACCCGATGGCGGAAAAAAACAATCTGAGGATGGAATCGATGCCCATGCGCACTACCGTCCTAAGGAGGAGTCACCTATCTCGTGACTACAAAGAACTTCTTCCAATACAAAAACAAAGTGCGAACATACAAGCCCAACACCAGATGGCGATCTATGCACAAGTGTATATTCTGCAGCTCATATGCTTCGAACATACACTTTCTAGTATACACGCCACCTTGTATCACATTGCGTGACTTTGTGGCACCGCAGTCTTGATAAATTTGCCCCTATGTGTCACTTTTACAAAGGACTTGCAATAAATGCATACCAAACCCATCCAAGTGGCAGCTTTGCATGTAACATTGACAAGAACATGCCTTGGAAAAACACTTACACTGCTTTTGCCTTAACTGCGTGTGCTTGGGTGCCTCCTAGTGCCCAATTACAAGTGGTCCGGAGAGGAATTCCCACATGACAGACCTGGCATCATGACTACTTAACAAAGACAATACTTCAGAGACTGCCCTCCTAAAACCCTTTCTTTGCTGGAATTTCATTAATGTTCTGACAAAGAAAAATAATGAATAATGCTATTCTGGGAATCTCAGAGCTGATATGGTCAACTGTCACAGGGCTGGAACCCAGATTAGACCATGTTAATGAGGCAAAAGATTATACATGAAGTTCTAGTGCCTGGTCAAGTACCTCTGCCAAAGGAAGTGTGGACATTGGGGACACAATGGCAGATTACTACAGTTGTAGAGTCCAAGCTACCGTATATCTTGCACATCTTTCTAAATAGGAGCTAAAGAGAGGAACAACCAGATGTGGGTCACCCAGCTGAACGAAGGAAGGAAGAATTTTTCTGTCCAGGTTACTACCTTCCGGTCCAAGGAAGACGAGAGAACACTAGGGGCGGTGGGTTAAGAGGCCCTTGGGCAAGATTAACAGAAGAGGAAACGCTCCACAACTGCCACTGAGCCCTGCATCCGAGAGCACCCACTAGGTCAAGACCATTAGGCTGAGTGATTGGCTGATCTCCAACAACAGGGGAGTTGTAGGCATACCTCTCTGGGGTCTGATAGCGTGTCTACAGCAGATACCAGGAATAGTGGGGCTGACACACACCCAAAGCAGAACTAAAAGGACGTAGTGCCTCATGCCTAGCGGCCCTCTTCGGTGGGAGAATGGTGCTGTAGGAAGACGGACAGCCGTGTCAGGCTTTAGTGGTGCACAACCCGTGAAAAGGAGCAGATGGTGGGAGATGTGGGCCCAGCACCAGAAAGCAGCCTGGGTGGACGCTGAAGTTCCCCAAAGCAGTTGTTTCAACAGGGGTTCTCCATGGGGATTGATCCGCACTGATTTTTACAACTCAACAACAGAGAGTGATTCACTGTTAGAGAACACACTTTTGTATAAATCATGCACATTTAAATTGCTTTAATTCATTGTAGGATCTGGGCTTCTATCTTTCCTTTGGGTGTTTGGGTGACTGTTTACAGGGGGTCGACCTCGATGCCCCTGGGAGACGACCTTGGAACCTTGGACATTTTTAGAGACACACCTGCATTGAATTAGCACACAAGGAATGCAAGACGTCAAATATTTTAACGATGACTTGCATACTTCTTGTTGTGCTTTGATTTTCCGTTTTTGTTCTATGTTGATTAACGTATGATACTGGTGTGACAATCCTACATTAAATTAAAGCAGATGGCACCGCCGGCTTCTTTGGTAAACTTGGGACCTGGACTGCTTGTGTTCAGTTTTAAAGTGAACCTAAGCAAATCAGAGGCTTTGAGCTTTAACATCCCAAGGGAGTACCCAGTCTGGCTGACACAACAATCCTGATTTAGGTGGAACACCTATTCCATATGATACTTGAGGATACACTGAACTCCAACCCCATCTTGTTTGTTCTTGAAAATCGCTGTCCTTAATTTTTGGATGTAAATTTTGGTGTACACTTCTGATTGTCTCTGGCATGTTACAATTTAAGTCCTGATGGTGAGCCGATAAGTTTAGTGGATCAAAACGCCATTGAGAGATTGTACAGACCCACTATAATAATTTGAAATAGGTGGGCTTTACTGATTCTTTGAAGTGTGACACACATCTTTCACATTTTGTCACTTCCACTTGAGACCGAGCACTTTTTTTCATCATCCCACTGTTATTTGTGTATACATATATATATTCCCTAAAAGAAACAAAGGTTATAGGGACGTTATAGTTAGGAAACAGAATTTAGAAAAACTTCGATATTCACTGCAAAAAAACAAAGGTTACAGGAACGCTACAGTTGGCCTCAGATTTAATTAGCAAAACACCTGTGAAAATCAACAGTTATAGTTACCCAAGCTAACTATAACTTACGCCCCCTGAAATGCACTGCTTATGACCTCACATATTACATCACTCATGACATGGTCAGGGACATCGCTGATGACATCTCAAATGACATCACTGATGACAGCATCCACATAAATACACATCCACCCACTCATACCCATACAACCTCACATAAACCCAATCACATACCCACACAACCACCCACATACCCATTCAAAGGCCCATAAAAGTATTCACACCACCACTCACTCATCCATAGAGCCACTCACACACCCACTCATACAACCACTAATTCCCCCATACAGCTACTCATACAACCAGTCACTCAGAACCACACACTTACCCATACAGCTACTCACACACCCACTGACCAACCCTCACAACCACTTACATACCCATTCATACAAGTACTCCCACATCAGTTCACTCACCCATACACCCATTCAGACAGAGAAACATTCTCCAATACGGTCACTCACACACCAACTCACTTAACCATAAAACCACTGAAACAGCTTCTCTCACCCATACAGCCACTTACACACCTAGTCACTCACTCATACACCCATTCAGACACCCACTCACTCACCCATACAGTCACTCATACAGTCACACATACACCCATTCAGACCCCCACTCACTGACCCACTCATACAGCCGCTTACTCGTCCTTACAATCACTGACACGCCCAGTTACTCACCAATACAGCCACTAGGTCAGCCACACAGGTACTCAAACACCCACTTAAACACCCATGCAGCCTCTCACACACCAATACAGACACCAACTCACACACGGGTACACACAGTGACACATCCACTTGTATATTAACTTTTGTAGTAGCATGGTGTACATGTTTACCAATCGTAAACTCTTATAAAACTCTTACACTCACTGGATGATATCGTCACTGACTATGTCATGAGTGATGTAATATGTGAGGTCATAAGCAGTGCATTGCAGGGGCTTAAGTTATAGTTCGCTCCGGTAACTATAACTGCTGAATTTCACTGAGCTTGTACAAGTAAAATCTGAGCCTACCTATAACATCCCTGTAACCTTTGGTTTCTTTCAGTGAATTTCTATGGCTTTTTAATGTTATTTCCTAACTCTAACGTCCCTGTTACCTTTGGTCTTTTCAGTAAATTTCAAAGGTTTTTTTTTTAATGTTATTTCCCACCTATAACATGCCTCTAACCTTTGTTTTTTTGTGTGATTTTCTAAGAATTTTTAATGTTATTTCCTAACTATAACGTCCTTGTAACCTTTGGCTTTTTTAGTGAATTTCAAAGTTTAATTTTTTTTTTTATTTCCTAACTGTAACCTGTAACCTTTGAGAGTGGGTGTGTGTGAGTGCGTGAGTGTCTCACTGGGTGTGTGAGTGTCTGAGTGGGTCTGTGAGTGGGTATGAGAGTGTCCGAGAGGGTTTGCTAGTCAGTATGAGAGTGTCCGACTGGGTTTGAGAGTGCTTCAATAAGTGTGTGTCAGTCTGTTAATAAGTGCATGCGGTCCTCATGCCAGCTCCCCTCTCCGAGGGTCCTCCTGTCTAGCTTGCCAGCAGTCTGCTACCCTCTGCTGCCTTCTGTTTTGTGCCTCCTCTGCTCATTTTTCTGCCTCTTTTCTGCTCACTCCTGCCCTCTGTTTTGACTCTTTGTGTCCGTTATTTTGCCTCTTTCTGCTCATTTTTGACCATTATTTTGGCTCTTTCTGCTCGTTTCTGACCTTTATTCTGATGTCACATCCACAGCGCCTACATACCCCTACAGGTGACAGTGATGCGCTATACAAATGCTGATTGATTTTTTTCCATGCGCAACACTTTTTCTGTGAGATGAACTGAATTAAACTGTTTTTGTTTTTTTATATTGATCAGGGAACAACACAATGATTTGTACTGGTTTTGTTTACATTTTCTTTTTTCGTCAAGTACAAAGTTTCTGTTAATTGTCCCACACAGATACCACTATTTCAGAATCCTCTGGAACATAAAACTGACTAATGACAGTGCGGGCATTCAAAGAGATGTCACATTTTGTGAACACCATAATCTGATCACCAATAAAAGTCGCTGCAGAGGAGGGAAACCAGTAGCATATGGATTCAATAAAGGTTAAAAAAAACAAAAAAAATGAAAATTCCAACACATTTAGTTCTTTGGCTCAATGCAGATTTTTGACCTGGTGTATCGATAGGAAATAAATAGGAACGTGATATTTTGAGGGGAGAGCATGGACCTTTGACTATATTCAGAATCGTGTATAGTGCTCTTATCAAGGAGGCACTTAGCTTGCAACAAGGAGTATTCTGGAATCGCTACGCTAGTAATACTGCTCCCCTTGAGACTGATATACATTAACACAGACGATTTCCGAACTTTGGAGTGAATTTTCACCTTCATGCATGCCCTGACAAAGTTCAATTTCTGAACGAAACGCGTTGGCTGAGACTCTTCTCACACTATTGTTGGACAATCAAAATAAAGACTTTTTCTATTAAAAAAAACTGACCACTAGGTGTGATATAAAATAACAATTTGGTGGTGCACTGCTCCAACTTTTCTCTTTAAATTTCATTGATCTGCTTGGCAGTTTGCATCTTTTAGCGGCGGATGCAGGAGCGTTTGTGTGCACACCAACATCAACTATACTATCAAATTACATTTTATGGGAGCGGGTGATGGTGGGGTCCCGACTCGGCGGATTTCTGGAGGCAATGGGGCTAGTGGACACCTGACGACATCGACATCCCACGGCGCGTCAGTACACTTTCCACTCTGCGGTGCATAATAGCTTATCACGAATAGACCACTTTCTGGCCTCCTCGGAGAGTCTCAGACGGGTAGACTCAGTGGACATCCGGCCCAGAGGCATATCAGATCGCTCACCTCTGGTCTTAACATACAAGTATCACCAAGGGGGTAGGCGGCGAATATTCCCCATATTTCCGGGTTACTTGAGAGTTCCCAAGATTATGAAATCCATACGCAAATCTACATAGCAATACTTCGGGGATAATGTCGGGACGGTCCAGTCCCCGTCCACCCTCTGGGAGGCCTATAAAACAGTGCTCCGGGGGCAGGCTATAGCTATAAGAAAGAACAGCGTAGCAAACTCACTGCCCTAGAATCTGAGCTACAAAAGGCGGATACACAGCATTCGCGGGACCAGACTCCCGATACGGCCCACGCCCTACGCCTACAACAACAATTGTATAGGGAACATCTGAGGGAGGTGACTGAACGTGGGCTGGCAACAACAAGACACAAAATATATGAGACCGGAGATGAAGCAGGGAAACTGTTGGCGTGGCTCGATAAGAGGGAGAGGGATAGAAAATGGATAGCACAGCTCAAAATGACAGATAATGTGATGAACGCCGACCCACGAGCCATAGTACACAGGCTGGCGCAACATTTTCAGCAGGTGTACACGACACAGTCAGAGATGACAATGGAAGAGGCAATGACATACATCAGGGATATAGAGATGCCCAAGCTCGTCCCAGAGACAGCCCTTGTGTTGGAGGCGGATTTGACAACTGAGGAGCTACAGGTGGCAATTGGCTCCTTGCAGACGGGAAAAGCGCTAGGACCTAATGGAATCCCCGTAGAGCTCCATAAAAAGTTGGCAGGGACGGTGGCCCCACACCTACTGAATATATACCGGGATAGCTTGATAAAGGGAGAACTCCCGCGGGATCAACGTGTGGCCACAATAGTGGCGATCCCCAAGCCGGGGAAGCCCCCAGAAGAATGTACATCCTATCGCCCCATTTCCTTAATTAATGCGGAGGCTAAAATATTAGCGATGGTCCCTGGTTCACCCGGATCAATCGGGGTTTATGCCTAATAGGAACACAGCGCTAAATCTGAGGCGACTGCATGGAGTGATGGCCCGTATACCTTACCTTCAGGAACCAGCAGTTATCCTGTCACTGGACGCCCGTATGGCGTTCGATATGGTGGAGTGGCCCTTCCTATTTGCGGTCTTGACACACTTAGGGTTTGGCCCAAGGTTTTGTGCATGGGTAAGCCTACTCTATACAAAGCCGATGGCCCATGTAACGGCTAATGGACACATATCCGAGGACTTCCCACTGTCCCGAGGCACGAGGCAGGGCTGTCCGCTGTCACCGTTAGTGGTTGCACTGGTGTTGGAGCCACTGGCGGCATGGATCAGGTGGGAGCCTCAAATACGTGGACTGAGATGGACGGCAGACTGGGAAGATCGCATTTCGCTTTATGCGGATGACGTTCTGCTTTACCTGGCCTCCCCTGGACGCTCCATCCTGGTGCTTCTCAATTTGTGTGACCAATTTGGTCGCGCATCGGGCTACACTCTCAATTGGTCCAAGTCAAGACTTTTCATACTCCGAGGCCCGCCGCCACAGCTCCCGGAGGATTGCCCATTGCAAATCTCGGTAGTGGGATTCCAATATTTGGGAATCTACATCACTCCGGATCCCGAGGTATTTTTTAAGCAAAATCTCTTGCCCCCCCTGGACCGTCTAAAAAGAGATGTCACCCATTGGGGGACTCTCCCCCTAACGCTGCTGGGGAAGGCAGCGCTTTTTAAGATGATGGCGCTACCTCGATTTCTGTACGCCCTCGAAAATACGCCATACTCAGTGCCGCCCGCGTATTTCAAGCACATTGCGGCACAAGTCGCGGGGCTAATGTGGGGGAGCAAACCGGCGCGCATCGCACAACGCAAGCTTTACAAAGGGTGGTTTGATGGGGGCATTGCGCTGCCGGACATCCAGCTATATTATTGGGCGGCGCACTTGATAGTCATTAATCAATGGGTGCATGCTCCACAGGCGAATCCCGCCTATAAGGCAGATAGAAGTGGGTTTGGGGCGGAAGGCATGATGTGTGCACTATATAACAAAAAGCGCGCACCGATGCTACTCGGACCCACTAGGTTGACGGTTGACATCTGGCATATAGCACAGGCTAAAATGGGATGGGCAGGAAAGATAACACAGCTCACACCTCTGTGGGTGACACAGCGGCTGGGCGGCTTGGGACAATGCAAGGGCTTTGACAAGTGGGATACAATTGGAATATCTACAGTGGGTGACATGTGGCATAAGGGGGGGGGAGTAGCCACGTTCGAGCATCTTAGGGAGCATTACGACCTGGCGCCCTCTGAACGCTTTAGATACCTGCAGATTAGACATGCGCTACGGGCGGCTGTTCCGCCGGGCACAGTGGTCCCTGAAGCCACCCCCTTGGAGGATAGGCTTTTGACAGATCGCATGTATAAACGAGCCATTTCCTTCACATATAGAAAGATAGTGAACAACCTCCCGGACCCGCACGGGGCGCTCAGGAAAAAATGGGCACGAGAGGTGGGCGATTCCGACGACTATGAATGGCGAGAGGCACCAGCATCACCGCGGGAGGTGGGGATACCGTCCAGACTTAAACTTGTACAATTAAAAATCCTTCATAGAGCTTATTACACTAGATGTATCCTACACACAATAGGGTTGGCACCACATCCGTATTGCCTGAGAAGTTGTGGGGAGGAGGGCACATTCCTCCATATCTTGTGGGAATGTCCCAGGATAGCAGAATATTGGGTAAAAGTGATCAGGACTATCTCACAAGTGGTGGAAATATCACTGGCGCCTGAGCCTAGAAGATGCATTCTAAATGTGTGGGAGACAAATGACCTCACCCGCCCTGCACAGGAGTGGGTAACAATGGGGATAATGGTGGCAAAGCACAATATCGCACAAAAGTGGGGAGCGAAAGAGACACCGTCACTGGCAGTCTGGTGTAGGGATCTTGATTTGGCCATGGTGGCAGAGAAAACAGTATTTTTAAATAGGGGTTGCCCCGGGAAATGGATCAAGATATGGGGGGCATGGAATAAATACAGGGGAAACCCCCTGAGTTTGAAGTAGAGGAGGACTCAGACAATGAAAATGGAGGAGAGTTGGAAATGTAATACGAGGACACTTGCCAGTTTAAAGAAATGTTTGCGATTTTATAATACCAAGTGCCACAATGTTCATCAATGCAAAGGTAATGATTACGTGTATTTGTTCAATTATGTCCGAAAAGTCTATGCCTTGAGCAAGAAAAAAAATAATAAAAACAGTTTAAAAAAAAAAAAAAAAATTACATTTTATGGGAATATAGTAAGGAGGTGCGGCTTTTGGAGTCCGCCGTTAATTCTTTTTTTTCTAAAGGAAATAAATAGCGCTCCTTTCAAGGGGAACACTGCACCCATAATGAACAGGAAGCTCTGAAATTGCCACATGCCCCGGTCTTCACCAGGCCGCACGTGCCATAAATAACGATAGTTCAGTCCTCATTACTCGAGCAGCCTTACAGGGCTTTTACAGCTGCTCGTGTAAAGAGTACAGGTGTTCCCTTATGAGTGGGCAGGGGCTTGCTATGTAAATACCAAAGTGCTCTGTTAGGCGGTAGTATGGTCGAGCATCCTTAGGCTTATTATAGAGGAGTGCAAGACATCTGAAAATACACACAATTGTCAATAAATGAGACACACGACTCAAGGACATCCACACCAATTTATAGAAATAGCAAGCATCTTTCTATATGTTTATGTATCAGAATAAAATTGTTCAGGTAAGTATTTTTTTGAAGAGAAATACTTTTCAGATCAAAAAGTCGACAGTGCAATTTCTGAGTTCTACAATGTTAACCTATGGGAGGAAAACCATATGTGGTTTACTAGTTCTTGTCAGCAACTTACGGGACCCTTCTTCAGAAGTTAAGGTGAGTAGTGGGCAAGGTCCAAGGCAGCACCAGCAGAACATCACCAGCTGCACTAGGGCAGGCGTTTGCAGAGGTGCAAAACAGCGTTGGGTGCCCAATGTTATCCAATGGAGAACAGTCGAAGTAGAAAGAGGCTGCAGGAGGGGACTGAGGGGCCCGTCCAGTGAAACCAACCAGTGGCTTCAGACCTTGCACTGTTGGGGGACGTGGGGACACCTTTGGTCCTCTTCTCCTCGGGACGGGGCATCCAGGTGCAGAAGGTCTTTAGGATGGCAGGCTTCTCCATCTGGCAACACTTACGGTTGAGGGGGCCTTGTAACAGAGGCTGCAGGCGACGTCGGGAGTTCACGAGGAGTCACTCCAAACTGTACTCCGTACCCTAAGGGCTTGGGGACCACACTGATACAGTAGGCCCACTTTGACATAGGCTGGGGGGGCTCGGGTGCAGTAGTGCTTGACGGCGTCGGAGTCCAGATGGGCCTTATTTTGCTGTCTGCAGGTTGCAGGGGACAATTCTGCTATCCCTCGGGAAGCCTTGGTTCCTGGGTGAAGGCTGGCAGGTATCCCAGGCTTTGGTGACTCAGGAGCTGCAGGACAAGTCAAACTTTGGTGCAATAGGTGAAGTCAGCAGGAAGGCCGGCAGGGTTGGTGCTAAGTCTGCTGCTGAGTCTTCTGTTCTTGCTAGCAACTCTTCCCGTCTATCTTCTTTCTTCGGTCGTCAGGATCTTTTTCTCTGGTGCCAGGGGCTCCCCTAAATTCTGGATCGTGGGGCATTAGGGGAGTGTAGGGTAGTAGCCAATGGGCTACTGAGGGTCATTACACCCCATATATGACCACTTCCTGTTGGAAGTGGGCATAACTCTGTCCCAGAATTCCTAAGTATTCCATCACAAAGATGGCTACTTCTGAAAAGTAATATCTATCTCAGTTTAACCCACCTTTGGGGTAAAAGTAGCCTGGGGTGGCACGCCTACCTGACTAGCCTGTCCAAGTGCCTAAGGGGCTCTGGACAAGGGGGTCGGCTTCCTATCCTGCGAGGGCGAGCCAGATTCGCATTTCAAAGGTGGCAGCACTTTGAAGCTTTCCGGCCTAGGAGGGCTAATTAGCAGGTCATCCTGTGGGAGGGGGTGTGACACCCTCTTCCCAGACAGGCTTTTGTTCTGGGTCTCTTGAGAGAAAAGGCTCTCACCCTAGGCGGTCAGAACAGGTGGCAGGCTGGCAGAAACAAGTCAGGGAGCACACAAAAAGCTTGCGTGTTTTGAGGAGGCACCTCTAAGGTGCCCTCTGGATGCATGTATTGGTAAATTCATCACTGGAATCAGTGTGGGTTTATTAACACAAGATGTTTGATACCAAACATCCCTAGCCATCATGTAGCTGGGTAACTCATTTTCACCACTGTCCAGCACATGTTTTAAATTGGCTTCCCTGGTCACTTGTACTGGCAGTAATAGGATTGACCAGTAAAGGGGCATATCTGCTCATGCAGGTATACCCTCACATGTAATATTCAGCACCCTCCCTTAGGGCTGTCAGGCCTGCTGTAGGGGTGACTTACAAATATTACATGCAGCGTTTGGAAACATGGCACACAGGGATGAGTGACACGTTATGTTTTCACTTTTGTCTGCACCAAGTCACGCAGCCTGCAATGGCAGCCTTGCATGTGCTTTGTGAGGGGTCCCTGAGGGTGGCACAATTCATGCTGCTGCCCTTAGGGACCCTCTTTAGTACCTCAGGCCCTAGGTACCATTGGTACCATTTACTAGGGACATACAGAATGTGGTAAAGGTATTACATTTGGGGGAAACAGTTGAACATTTTTAGGTAAAGAACACTGGTATTGGGGACCTGGTTAGCAGGAAGCCAGTACACTTTAGTCAAAGTTGCATCAAATACCAGGCAAAAAATGGGGGGAGGGGGGGGGGGGGGGTAAGGCAACAAGAACCCAGCTCCCTACACATATCAATGTCATTATCGGCATCTGGCTGAGTTGTGTTGCGTGAGTTCACCAGCAGCAAGCGCACTCTCAAAGGCCTAATGCTAAGAAAGGCTTACCCAGTTTGCTTGGTTGTGGTACTAGTGTCATTTGGGGCAGGGTTGTTCTTTGTACCAGTGCCACAAATGACGGCTGTGCTTGTACCTTCACAGGGGTGGGGAAGTGTTGGAGCATTTTTTGAGATCATGGGGCTGAAAAATAGTGAAATGTTTACTGGCAAGTACACTGTGTTACTGGTCATTGGAAACAATGTATTCCTATTTGGGTTGTCAATTCTCCTTGAATTACAAAGGCTCGGCAGTCAAGGCTTAGATATAGTATATACAAATATAAAGGGGAAAAAGGAGAAATATTAATATCCAACTAGATAAAAATGTTTAGTCCAAATGTAGAAAAAATACCAGTACCCAGAACAGACAACCGATGTGTAAGTTATCTTAATATTCATAAGGAGGATGCTACTAGTGAAATATACATCTGGCAGTGCAAGAAATCCCCATTTAAAAAAACAAAAAACATTAGAAAGAGAGGATGAGGAACAGGACACACCTCCTAAATCTATAACTTATAAATGTTTGTGAACCCCTCACTGAAGCAGCACCAAGTCAGCAAGGGTCAGTTTAATCAATATGATCCCCTGTGTATTCCTTATCGGTGTTCAAAGAATGAGGATACAAATATTTAATGGTATTTTTCTGTTTTATGAAAGACATTTTCATAGAAGGCAATGTTTTGTATCACTGTGTTATAAACAGCTGACACAAACTTAACACCTTAACCCCTTCGAAGCTCATGACGGAACGGTTCCGTCATGAGCGTCGGTTGAGCTGTGCTCATGACGGAACCGTTCCGTCATGACCACGCCCGCGCAGGTAACGGTCAGCACCGCGGGGGAATCCGCCCCGCATGGAAGGGGTTAAAGAAACCTGGTGGCAGACACAGCCCTTCCTCATTAGTTCCTTCATTGTTAAAGCTAAACAGACAAGCAAGCAGTGAACTGACACCTACCTCTTCTATGGGAACTTCTCCATTCCTGTCTTTATCGATTTCTTCAAAAAGATTTGTAGGTACTTCTTCATTCCATATAAACATGTATCCTTCTGGTAGACCAGGTATAAGCTCCAGTAGCTCAATATCAAAAACCAAGACAGCACTTCCCGGCACTTCTCCCTCTGCAACACAATTGTTGAAATACAGACGATTACACTGATGTTGTGTCTCTTTCTCTTATTAGAATACGCCCACCACTTCTGTAGCCACATTAACACCTTATTAAGTAAATGTCACGCAACATCCAGCAAGAAAGATATAATTCACAGAAAAGCAAAGTCTGACTTCTCTTGTCCAAGCCTGCTACCACATGCAGCCTCCTTACTGGTCTTGTCTACTGGAAACAGACAAATAATGTGCTCAACATGTTTCATGAGAAAAAAGGTCTACTTGCTTTCTATTTCTGACTCACAAAGAATTAAAACCCCAAATGGGCACAGATACTTAGTATATCCATCCACGGATTTACCTTTTTTTCGTGGTAAGAAAACAAGCAGAAGAAACACATATGTACAAGCGGTGGTCAGACCCCAAGTAAATAAACAGAATGTAGTTCAGCCTTAGGGGTTCTTTCTCTGGCTTTTCCTGGCATATGGCACATTCCCGACAGTGTCTTTTTAGGTCCTCATAAACTCCTGGCCAGTAAAAGCATCTTAACACGCTCTGAGTGGTTTTCTCTACCCCGGTGTGTCCTGCGGTAAGATGGGAGTGCGCAAAAAACAGTATCTGCTCCCTAAAAGGTCGCAGTACTACCAATTGTGCTGTATCCTCTTTTTTTTCTTTTCTATATAACAACCCTTCTTTAGAAAAAAACAAGGGATAGGTCGGAGGTATGCGGTCCATTTCTTCTTTGGCTGCTCTCCATACATTTTGTAGGGTAGGGTCATTGGTTTGGGAAGACCTGAAATTCCTATCTAGGAGCCATGGTTCGTGAGTGAGGAGGGCCGTCTGAGGGACTTTCTCGGGGCTAACCTGTTGTGCCCTTTCTCTATATCTCTGCACGGTATTTAGGAACATACTAAGGAATCTGGTATTGTTGGTTCCTATTATCAGGTCTTTCGGAGGGTATCCCATGACCCCATCTTTTATAACCGAAACAGAACCACCCTCAGGGGTAATAACCATTTCTGCTACCGGGTACGGTTTGACGCCACCGTGAACGCACCTTATATGTACAAGGGCGTCCAGTACGATCTGTGATATCTCAACTAGCTCCCCTTGGATCACTGACTGCCTGCACCCCAAATCTAACAATGACTTAACCCATCGTCCATTCACAAGTACACTCACATGAAATGTGTGTCTTAACTCTGCAGTGTATAGGATGGACTTCGGTATACATCCTATGTCCATAGGTTCCTCCGTGGTTTTTCTTGAAGGGCAAAGCCTGGCAATGTGGCTCCAGTCGCCACATTCGAAGCATTGGGGTCCCCGGGAAAAAGTGACCTTAGGTCGTTGGGGACGTGCCTTTGGTTGGTCTGTACTGGGTTTGCTGTTACTCCTTTTTTCTTGTTTCCCCTGTCCGGGGCGGCTGTGTTTTTCGGCTTCCCATAAAGGAATACGCGGTTGAGCATGAGAGAAAGATGTAGCCATCTCTACCGCCTGCTCCGTGGTGAGATGGGTGTGTTGTCTTAACCCTCTTTGCGTGTTATATGGTAATGCCTCCATGTACTGTTCCAGATATATCCGGTCCATTATCCCCTCTTTACTGCTTTCCCCTGGTTTCAGCCACTTGTCTGCAGCAGCTTTAAGGTGAAAAAACAAACAGTCTTGGGGTTTTCTCCTGGAGCTCCTTTTTCCTTTCGAAACTGCACCCGATAGGCTTCTGCATCCAGTCCCAAATGATCCAGGATAACGGTTTTGATTTCTGGATAAGGTGTATTACCAGTAGCGTTGGCTACTTGATAGGCAGCTTGCGCCTCTCTGGAAAGCAGGGGAGCCAAATAGAAGGGCCATTTCTCCACAGGCCATCCACAAGCCCGTGCGGCCCATTCAGAATTGAGGAGGAAAGCGTCTGGATCCTCCCCACTAACGTATTTTTGTAAGGAAACACCAGGAGGCCCCTGAGGGCTGTTCTTCATAGTCTGCATCCGAGATGTTACCAGGACCTGGTCCTCCGCTAACTTGTGGAGTTTTATTCCGTTGAGTACAAAGTATCTTCTTTACGTCAGGGAAGAGTTCGAGGTTGGTTCCTTCCGGGGTCCTCTTCTCCCAGCACCCGCTTTTCCTCAGAGAAAACAAGAGAAAATAGGTGGAGGAACCGCGAGTCCTTTAATCTGATGCGAAGCCTAAGGGGACAGGGAGTGAGGGACCATCAGTGCCGACGAGCAATGCTACAGATGTGAATAAGTGTAAGGGAAAGGGTATAGCAGGCAGACAGAGTGAGTGTATTCCTTCTATTCACCGGTCTTCCCTTTCCTCCCGGCCCAACCCGAAATTCTTGCCCATACCTGGCAGAGCCACGCTCCTCCAGGAGTGTGGCAGGATGTAGCGCAGGATCTTTGGCCTTCGGGCTCTTCCAGAAGCCCACTCTCTGCTTACCTCGCAGGCAGCAGCGGGGTCTTAGCGTCAAGTGATGGAGAAGCACTTCTCCACGCTTCTCGTCCGGCATCCTCTTCCTCGTTTCGCCTTCCGTGTTCGGGCCACACCCCCATAGCCTCGGTGCTGTTCTGTTTAAACACTGGGACAGGAACGGTGACGTTGACTCTGGGGGCGGGGCTAACAAAGTAAGAGTTCCAGTTAAAGGAACTGCAGTGGGCACCAGCCGCCTTCCCCGTGGTAGCGGCTTCTCCACACCAACATCCCACCACTCCTGGGTCGTAACAGCTCCCTCCCTGGGCACGGGGAACTCTGGGGACTCGTGACAGTGACTTACTAATATATGCCCACAGTAATGATCTGTGAACGTGTGTGGTGTTATATATATATATATATATCATTTCATTCATTTTGATAACTTTATTTCGGTCGGAGACCATAAAAGCACAGAATAAATAACAAGAAAATTACACATTTCATTTAAAACAATAAATAATGTCAAGTTAATACAATAGTTAAAAAATGTATTAAACTGATGTTATCAAAAGACTCATTTGGTAAAAGACAAAAGTGTTTAAAGAAAACTTTTCCTTCTGCGCCAGAACCCATGTAAAAAACGAGACATAGCAAAAACAATTGGGGGGTGAGTATCATATCTTAAGACCCTGCATGCGAGCATGCAGTGTCTAAACCCTAAGTTCTTGCAAATGGTAATGAGCCACTTTTTCCTTATTGAATGGTATGCAGGACAGAAAAACAAGACATGACATATATCTTCACTGCTATGATTACATGCCGGGCAGACTGCATTTTCCGATCTTGTCCATTTGCAGGTGAATACTCTAAGCGGTAAGGTACCATACCTCAACTGCAAATAAAGCTTCCTAGCAAGAGACGGATAAATTACATCAAGAAAGGCCTCTGCTCTTGTTTCTAGTTTTACTAGGAGAAACTCATTAGTGAGTTTCCCCAAAGAGCTTGAACCATGTAAGGTTGCTAATCTCAGCTCCCTTATGTGGCCTCTTAGATCAGGTTTAGAAATCCGTATGCAGGCTACCTCCGGTAGTTCCCAGAGATCGGTCCTGCCGATCTTTATGCTGAGAGCCTTAATATGGGATAGCCATGGAATGTTCTTGCTTTTAATTAATGGCCAGACCTCTAGGAATTCTTCTCTGAAAGGTGCCAGTTCATGCACCGTCCAGAGCCTTTTCCAGTAGAGTAAAGGTCGGAGAATTGCCAAGTCTTCAATTGGTTCTAGCCCCAGGTCGAGGCGTAGGGGGATGAGCGGTGTACTTACAGGAAGGCCAACGAGTCTTCTCATAAAGCCCTGCTCAACCAGGGTTAATTTGGCAATGTTTTTATGGCCCCATAACTCCGCCCCGTACAATGAAGCTGATCTAGCTTGCAATCGGTATATTTCAGCTACTGGAGCTGCTGGTTTATATACCGAGGCTTGCTGGACTTTGCAAAGGCCCCCTGCTATTTGAGACAGCCTCAGCCATGATTTTACGATTTGAGGTCCCCAATCAAAATTCTCGGTCAACGTAATTCCAAGGTAGACAAAAGTCCTGACTCTCTCGAGGGGGGAGCCATTTAAGGTAGGATTTGGTCGAGTCTGTTTGGGAGGATTGAAGATCATGAATTTAGTCTTTTCTAGATTGATCTCCAAGCCTCTGGAAGTACAGAATGCCAGGAAACCATCCAAGATGCGCTGGATGCCCGATGATGTTTTAGATATCAGCAGAGTATCATCGGCAAACATCAGAGCGGTCACTCTACCGGTAGCCAATCTTGGGGCGTCATTATTAGGGACATCAGCCAGGTGAGTAACAAGACCATTGATGTATAGGCTGAACAATGTTGGAGCCAGAACGCATCCTTGGCGCACTCCCTTCCTTACGGGAAAACGTGAGGATAAATCGCCGTGTCTCCCGCATCTAACCTGGGCGTAATTACCACTGTGAAATCTAGTCAAGATATCCAACAGGTAGGGTGGGAGACCCATTTCTGCCAGGACTTCCCATAGTTTTTCTCTTGGGACAAGATCAAAGGCAGCTCGCAGGTCCACAAAGATGAGGTAGAGACTGCCACCCTCTACTTTCACACTTTTCCAATATAGAACCTGGAGCCGGAAGATCTGGTCAATGGTGGAAATCCCAGATCTGAACCCTGCCTGTAATGTAGTCAAGATGTTGTTATCATCCACCCATTCCTGTATTCTATCCAAGATAATCCTGCCCATTAATTTCTGGGTGGTGTCAATAAGGCTAATTGGTCTATAATTAGCCGGCTTCAATGGGCAGCCTTTTTTAAATATGGGAACTATCTCCGCGCCCAACCAAGTGTCTGGCAAAGCGGCCCCCATCAGAATGGAATTGAATAGTACCACCAAATACGGGGCCCAGATTTTTGGTTGGGAGCGGAATAAGTCCGGTGGTATTTTATCCAGGCCAGGTGCTTTGTTAGAAAGGAGCTTGTTTATTGCGATTTCTACTTCTTTAAGAGTGATAGCCACAGGAAGTTCTGTCACAGGAGTGGCTACACCCATCAAAGATGGTTGAGGCTGGCATACATGTGAAGGTGCTAAAATAAAAGGGCGAGGATGAATCTCAGCATTAGATATACTAGGATCAATTCCTCTCATCAAACTAGACTCGAGAGACATGTCTGTAGAAGAAAGGTCCTCCGAATCCCCATACAGTTCCCCAAAATGGGATTCCCAAACTTGTGGAGCTATGTTAGCAACAAGGGATGGTACTACCCCATTCCCGTCAGAGTTCACAATGGCCCAAAACGCCTTAGGATCTCTACATATAAGAGCTAATCTTAGATCCTCCCATCTTTGCTCCTCCCAATCCATCTTCCCCCTGGCGATAGCCTTCTTATAGTCTAGACGAAGTTTCTTTATGTTGGTCCTGTCGTTACCTTTGATTGCCGCGAGCAGGTCCTTTTTTGCTTTTCTACAGGGTTCCTTATACCAGGGGTGTGATCTAAGCTGGTGTTGTTTGTTTCCCACTGGGTTAAATAGGCCCCTCAGATTATTAACTAAGTGAGTATGGATCTTAGTTGAGTCACTCAAGTTGTCTATACCTACATCCCCCATTGCGGAAAGAGATGGCAAAGCTGTCTGATATACCTGCGCAAGTTTAGCAGGGGATTTCAAAAAATAGGGCCATTTTATTCTCCTCCTATTATTAGAAAGAAGTACCGGGAGTATAGGGCTATTTGAATTGGGAGGAGAGTTAGTTAGACCAAAACTACCCGGTTTCAAAGTCAGGACAAGGGCGTTGTGGTCGCTATCTTGCCTGGGGTGGATTTCAAACTCTAATAAATTGCCCCAATGTCTTGCTTCCATTAATATATAGTCGATATTAGATTTTTGGCCTGGTCTGTTGAACGTGGGATGGCCTGGGCAATCGGGTTCCAATCTCCCATTACAGGCCCTTAGGGATAGTGCAAGAGTTAAAGATTTAATTTTTAAAAACGAGCGGAGTCCAGGCTCTGACAGGAGACATCTGTGGTTCACGTATATGCCAGAACTGATCTTCTTCGTCTGCCTCGCCCATATTAGGAGGCTCAAGGGGTTCAAATTGGCAGTTAAGGTCGCCTCCTATTATTAATTGCGGTGGGGGGTCTAAAGACAATATAAAATGCTTTAATGCATCTATTACACCAGATTCTTGGCCATTCTTGACTGGCCTTGAATAGACGTTTATTAAAGCAACCGATGGTTTGTCTTTTAGGGTTAAAAGGACGCATTGAACATCCAGGGAGTTAGTTGGAATCACGGTTGCCTGGGCTCCCAAATGAGTCCCTACCCAAATTGAAAGACCACCCGAAGGCCTCCCTCTGCCACTTGTGGTTGCCAAAGTGTCGAAAGTGGCATAACCAATCCTTGAATTTTCTTCGGTGGCCCACGTTTCTTGCATAAGGCAGATGTCATGAGTACCTACAAAATCACTCCATTCCAAGTAAGATAACTTGTTTTTTATCCCTGCCACATTCCAAGACAATATTTTTATTCCCTCGCCTAGTGCTCTATTCCTATTTACTGGGTCGCCAGGCGTAGAATCTGTGCAGAATTCAGTTGTTTGAGGGTTTGTTGCTGTTGTGGCGCCCAGAAGGTTGACATTACACAGAAGATCATCAGGGGGAACAACCAAGTCTTCATGGGTGGTTTGTTTTATTTCCACTCTTGCGGTCAGGGGAGAAGATACTGGCAGAGATTCTAAAATTGCACTCACATATCTATCCTTTTCTACAGCTGATTGGACGCCCATAGCTTTGTCAGGTTGGGGTACAGGACTCGAGTA
This sequence comes from Triturus cristatus, assembly GCF_964204655.1. Taxonomy (NCBI): domain Eukaryota; kingdom Metazoa; phylum Chordata; class Amphibia; order Caudata; family Salamandridae; genus Triturus; species Triturus cristatus. The sequence continues at coordinate 499,845,344 of NC_140588.1, forward strand.
CACGACTGGTCAGTCCACCTCCTCCAACACACTGAATCTATTTTTTTGGGCAAAAAGTGACAACAAGGGCATATTCTGGGTCTCTTCCACTGATCTAGCGTACAATTTATTTTGGCCCCCCGCCCAACTCATACCCCTGATCTGACCTACTCTATGCTGTGGGGCTGGATAGAAATATGACAGATGTAATGGGATAATTTGAGTGTTAGGTCTAAAGGGTGTCCTGTTGCAGATATAATTTACAGCAAGTGGATGTCTAAAATTGACAATGACACAATTTCCTGTGATGGACTTAGGAGTAGGCCCAATCCAATCTAGTCTCCGAACACCCAGAATTTCTCCAGAGATGTTATAGGGGAGGGGGCTGTTTAAATTGAACCAGTGTATACATTTGTTTTTTAGATCCGAGAAATCCTCGTTCTTCCCTTTAAGTAGGGGGGGAACACCAGCAAGCACAACAACATACGGGAGAGATTCAGGTGGCAAGTCAATACAGGGTAATGCAGTGTTAGGTCCCTCAGTAAGAGTATTTCTATGATCTCTAGCTCGACTGTCTGGATATTTTTCCCCCGCATTGGTAATCTCCCTCTGTGTTCTGGAACTTTCTGGGTCTGTAGTCCCAGTCAGAGAAATAGTTGCAGCGGGAGCAATCATGTCAACTATTTGAGGGGGAGCAGGGAAGGTTTCAGTGGCGGCGGAAACGTTGTTGTCGGCAAGAACAGGACAAGGGGGGAAGTTAGTGGAGTCTGTAGGCTGCTTGGTTTTGCCAAAGCCGGCGTTGTTAATGGTGGAGACCAATCTGTCCAACCTAGACAGGAGGGATTTAAAATGGGAACCAAGTAGATGTTCGATATGGGCCTGGAGATCTAAAATCATATGAGTGGCCCACAGAGGAGCCTGCGTGGGGGGCAGGGTAGGAGAACTATCGATCGGTGCAGAGGATATATATATATAGCGTAACATGCCTGAATACATTTCACAGTCTACCTAGCAATGCCTGCTCTACATATTGGCTTACTTTTGTAGGGACTAGCATAAGCAACAAAGAGCTAGTCTTACGAAATAACTTTTTTTGTAAACATAATACATATGTACCCGCTGACCAGCTAGTGTGTGCGCAAGGTTCTCTCCACAACAGAATTAGGATGTGATAAGAAAATTAGCAGTCTCAATAGTCTAATTCAAATGGAATTAGGTGGGAACTTGTGATTTGTACGACGGACCACCCATTTCCCTATGTACTTGAGTAAATGGCTCTTGAGCAGTGAGTGACTGTAACTCATTAATATGCACAAAAGTAGTTACAATGACAAGAAAAGCACCCTTATACGAAAGGAAATGAAATTTTCTCAAAGCAACATACACAGTGAGTTACCATGCCAATATTCTTCCCTGCATCAATCGGTGACCTCAGCGACCACGGGAGACGTTGACTCTTTCCTTACTAGTTTGCCCCTACTCCGTGTCACTCCGGAACAGAGAGTTGACTTAGACAGTCCTATCACACTATTTGAAATTCAGGAAGCCATTTGTGCTCTTGCCACCGGAAAGGCCGTAGAGCGGACGGGTCTACTGACTAAATTTGATAAGACATATGCCCTGCTTTTAGCCTCACTCCTGTAAACACTATATGATAAGGCCATATTAGCCTCCTGCCTACCTGCTACTCTCCAAGAGGCATTGCTCATATCCCTACTCTCCAAGAGGCATTGCTCATATCCCTCCTTAAGCCAGACAGGGACCCTACTGTGCTGAGCTCTTACAGACCGTTGGCTCTACTAAATACTTATTATAAAGGTTTAGCAAACATACTAGCTGACCGCCTGGCACCCTTAGTCCCAGTACTGGTACACCCAGACCAGAATGGGTTTGTTAAAGCCCGTAACACCACGTTCATCCTACAGAGATTCTTCCAGATCTTGGAGTATGTCCCCCGCGCGTGCGCCACAACTTTGATTGGAATGGGCCTTTTAATTTGATGTACTCCAGTTTTGTGGCCTCAGGAACCGTTTTATCAGGAGGGTGAAACTTTTATATACCCTACCACTAGGCAGGGTGAAAACAGGCACGTTCATTTCTGACCCTATCCCGGTACACAGGGGCACCTGACAAGGATACCCATAATATCCATTGCTCTTTTGACTGGCAATGGAGTAATCTGCGCTTGCCCTTCAAGCATGCAGCCGAGATTGGGGGAATACCACTGGGTGATTGGCTTTATTCGATATCTCATTACGCAGATGACCTACTCCTATATCTTACCTACGATGTTGGACCCTGCCTTTTGCCTTAATGGAGTTTGTCTGGCCTGGCAGGCAACCACATTTCGATATTTGGGGATACGAGTATATCACACATCTGCAGACTTCTTTAATGTCTTTAGGTGTTAGGTCCTCATGGATTTTATGATATCTGCATCTTCTTTAATTAGTTTCCAACATTTCTTCCACCTGGGGACTAAAAAGATGTTCCCCATTGAATGGAATGTTGAGGAAGTGTTGTTGAACCTCCTGTTTAAAACCTGAAGCCAAGTGTGTGTGTGTGGACCAAGACACTAGAGTTAACACCAGTGCTTAATTTGAGCCGGTGGTTTCCGGTGCTCGGCACTGGCATTTAATTGTCAACACCGGAGCTTGTGACAGTCTGCCACAAGGTTGCACTGTCTGGCTAATTTAGAGAGAACCACAACAGTTAATTATTAAAGCAATATACATAAAAAATGACTATTACCTTTCACCAAAGCCCTTCTAATAGCTTTGGGGGCCTGGAACAGCCCGAATTGTCACACTTGTAGGAGTGTGATGATTAGTACTTGTGTTAATATAGTTGGCAGCATAGCAGGGGCAATGTGTGGTTCAAGCTGCAGTGGCCTCCTGACGAGAGCCCTGACACTTATTTATTTACAAATTAAGTAGTGGTTAACACTGTGGGAGGCAGTATCTGCGGAGTCTAGGGCGTATGTTTGCTTTGGAGATCAATTTCCCCTCCACAACTAGCTACTCACCACTTTCCCTACAGGCGTCAGGGAGATGCCGCATAACAGAGGAAGGGTCCTGTTTCTGGTAGTGTGAACCACCAGAAAGTCTGTGGGAACCTGGCCCCTGATGTAAAGGGGTCCTTAGTAGTGGTCTTGTATTTTTTTCTCTATGCAGGATGTAACCACCCTGGACCTGATTTGGTCTTTCAAATTATCAGGGGACAACCTGAATAGACCCTTCAGCATAGGTAAGAATTGAACACTACATTCAGTCTTACAGAGGTTCTGAACCTAAAAGCAGTCATCGTTTTCTACTATGTGCATGGCAACCTACCGGAGACAAGCCGCTCTCTGTATGACAGCATGGGATGCCGTAGTGTCAGCTGGTGGGGATGGTTTCGCCAAGTATTACTCTAAGTCGTGATCCTTGGAGGGGAGGGTTGACATTGTAATCATCCTATTGGTCATCCCCATCACCTGAACCTGTGGCCTGATCATATGAGTCAATCTCCCTGAATGGGCTATATGGGTCTGAGAGAGTGGACTGACCCTTCTGGGGGCTGTGACAGAGGTAGAGGGGGAGGCAGTGGTAAGACTGGCCTTGGTGGTGGAGGTGGGTAAGTGAGAAGTGGACAGTGCCTAATTTGGTGTAGTGGGTGGAGGTGCAGCTGGAGGAGGCTTCTAGGGACTAAGTGCCAAGGAGCTTCATACTCAAGTTCCTCAATGAAAATGAGCCTCCTATTCTTTGGATTTGGAGGCAACAAAAAAATTGGCCTTGTCTGCGCAGGCTTTGCTGAAACCATGCCTGTTTCAGGGTGTATAAAGAGACGCTACTGTTTAATGTCACGCTCCTCTGCAAATCTCTCAATGATGGGAGCCTCGGAATTTGAACTAAGGGGTGTTTTCGATTTTGGCTCTGCCCTTGGCGGCAGTGTTTTGGAATCTGAGAAGGTGTCGACGTAGGGTTTGGATGGTGTCTCAGCTCCATTGGGAGTCCAAGGGAAGACAATGGACCAGAGGCCCTCTTTTTAGTTTGTACGAGGCTCGATGACAGACTTTAAGGAATGGTGCTTTCGCCCAGGAACAGAACAGTTTCAGAAGGTGTGCTTTTACCCACGGCTGGGAGCAGTACTTATGAACCTCAGGGTTTTGTTTGTACTTGGTCCCACCAGAGTCAACGCCGAAGGGTTTTTACTTCTCTTCGCTGGAGACTTCTGAAAATACCATCTTGGGACAAGAAGTGCGCAGTCTGCCAGAGGGGCCGGCCATTTCTTCCTTGATTTTGTGGAGACCCTGCTTCCCTAGCAGATATAGAGTATAAGACAGCAATTGAAAATGCATCTTCAAATATGTCTAGATTCTTTTCCTCCAGTACCATAGCACCTTCTTGCAACAGAAGGCATGACAGGAGTTGTACATGGGTTTCTAGTAACAGACCTCATGCTAATCAGCTGAGGAGTAATTTGAGTTACAATATGCGCAGAAACTAAAGGAAGTTTGCTCCATCTGCCGACATTCTCCAAGGCCCAGTCTTCAAGTCCTTTGTAACTGAAAGGAGATCAGACTGAGTGACATGTTCCAGGTCATTGATCCAATTGTGTGGACTGGAGCAAACACAATTGTTTTTGGCCAGAACCAATAAACTGAGGCAGGATGCCAAGTAACCGCAATGAAACATGTTGGTCTCTGAGCTGTAGCTTAACAAATCCAAACCCAATAGCAGGAAAAAATAATCTAATGGTGGAGTTGGAGCCCATGCGGATTATGAGCACAGGGGGGTGTCATTCAACATCTTGTCATTCAAAACTTCTTTGATGAAAAACAACTTGTAGTCCAACACTAGATAGCAGGAATATGCAAAGCGTGTATCTACAGCCACACATGCTATAAACACATTTCTCCTTGTTAACATCTGATTCAAAGCAGCGTTAACTTTTGACCAAGATCCACAAAAGGGCTCCTTCCCAGCGCAAAATTTCATTTTTACTGGAACGTAAATACCCTTGCAAGACTTTGCTTTACACTGGCACAAAGTTTCTGTAATTCTAGGCATAAGTGTAACATGACACAACAACAGTGTAACCCTGTCACCCTTTGGATATTAGTTCGTGATGAACAGACACCTAGGTGTTCTGTGAAGCAATTTTGTCATTATCATTTTACACATAACAAAAAGCACATATTAATATAGAACATTGATCATGACCACATTCAAACTGCCCTTTTGCATGTTTTGATGTATGCACTGGGGGCCCTGTTGCATCCTGTAAAGTGAGTTATTCTGTATGATTATTGTTAGATTTGGGGGTCTCGAGTTGGCACAGGTAGGTACTTGTGACAAATAGGGACCCTTGCCTCTAGTCAGGGTAAGGGGGTACACTCCTATAATAACCCCTGATCACCCCCTTGGTAGCTTGGCACGAGCAGACAGGCTTATCTCAGAGGCAGTGTGTAAAGCGTTTGTGGATGAACCTTTTGTTCATCTACTTGCTATAATTATTTACCTAATTAGCTTCTTTCCTTACATATAGCAAGTTTATCAGTTTAGTAGGGGTCCCCTTTTTTCCAAATAGTGTAAAGCGTTTGTGACCACATACAGTAATCCAGTGACAACACTACAAATGGACACCACACAGGTTTTATATCAAAAATAAGTATACTTTATATAGATTTACCACAAGACCATAATACGACAATAATACACAATACTATTATTTTAAGATGGTAGTTTTTAGCTTAGTTCAGTTCAGTTCTTAAGATGCAACACTTTGCGTCAATGTACCTTACGATGGGTTTCGCTTCCACGACAAGTAATGTCGCAGCGATGGAAATGCGGCAAAGTTCTGGTGCAAAGAAATAAAGACGTGAAGATCTTCCAGATGCGGCACGCTTCTCCGGGGATGCGAGAAGTTCTCGGTTCAATGCGTGGACTGCAGCGGCGACACCCTTGTTCAGAAGTGCGACGGCAACAGTTTCAGCTGCGACACTCTTCTCCCAGTTTGCGTGAAGCTTCCGCACAATGTGACAACTACAGCAGCGACATCCTTGTTCAGAAATGCGATGGCAGCAGCTCCGACGGCGGCGCGCTTCTCTTGGGATGATAAGGCGCTTTCCTCGATGCGGTGCAATGCGACAGTTCCAGAGGTGACACCCTTGTTCAGAAGAGCGACGGCAGCAGCAGCGACGGCGACACGCTTCGGCTTCGTTGAGTTGCGCTTCCAGCTCCTTGCGACACGCAGTCCCTCAGAAGGCCCAAAACAGCAGCAGGCACTTCCAAAGAACTCTGGGGAGCTGGGGGTTGAAGTCTGTTGTCCCTGAGACTTCATCAGGAGGCACGCTCTGTTCCAAGCCCTTGGAGATCCTTACTAGTTGAAATAAGCACACAAAGTCTCTTCTCCTTCCTTTGGCAGTCAGGCAAACCACTGCAGGCCAATCCCCCAAGCAGCACTTCAGCTTAGGGATAGTATCTCCTCAGTTTCTTCAGGTTCCGCTCCTCAGTAAAGGTTTCTTCTTGTTCCAAAAGTGATCTAATTTCTTGTGATCAGGGTCCCAATATTTCTACCCCAAAATCCACTGTCCTCTCAGGGCAGAGGGGCCTTTGCCCAGTCCAAACCAGTTCTAGAGCACTCTGTTTACATGACTCCTTCTTTCCTTTCACAGTGCAGGGCAGAAACATCAGATGCCCCACAGGAGGTGAAGCCAGCATTGTGGAGGGAAAGCACAGCCCTGGAGCACTTTGTTGACAAGATTCCTTCTCTCCTTTCACAGTGCAGGGCAGAGACATCAGACGCACCACAGGGGGTGGAGACAGCACTGTGGGGGGCAGGCACTGTCCTATTCAGGTCCCAGGTGCAACTCCTCCCTCCCATCTAGATGCAGATCTCTCTATTCACCACTGGGCGGACTCACCCTGTCTCCTGGAATCCGCCACCCCTGTCACTCAAACCCCAGACAAGGAATACACAACCTAGCAGAGGCAGGTTTGAATGGTTATACAAGAAAATACCTACTTTCTAAAAGTGGTATTTTCAAACACAGAATGTTAAAACCAACTTCACTAAAATATGTGTTTTATCATTCTGAGTTCAGGCATACTAAATTCGAATTTCTACCATGTTCCCTGAGTCAGTTAGGATTATCAGATGTAATAATCAAACTGCCCATTCTGGCCTATGGAGAACAGGTAGCCTTGCAATAGTGAAAACCAAAAATGGCTGTAATTCACTATAAGGACATGCCACACACACCAGGGCATGTCCTACCTGATACTTACAATGCACCCTGCCCTTGGGCCTACCATAGGGTTGTCTGATATGAAGAAAAGGGAAGGTTTAGGGACTGGCAAGTGGGTGCACTTGCCCAGTCAGCATGACAGTACCAGACTGCACGCAGGCTCTGCAATGGCAGACCTTAGACACATTTTACAAGGCTGTCTCTGTGGGTGGCACAACCAGTGCTGCAAGCCCAGCAGCAGCATTTGGATTTACAAGCCCTGGGCACACTCAGTGCACCATACTAGGGTCTGACAAGTAAACCAAATCAGTCAATCATGGAATCACTAATCAATACATTCATTTACAATAGGGAGAGCATATGCACTTTAGCACTGATCAGCAGTGGTAAAGTGCCCAGAGTCATAAAACAGCCAACAACAGGTCAGAAAAACTATAGGAGGAAGGCAAAAAGTTCAGGGATGACCCTGCAAAAAGGGCCAAGTCCAACAATTATGCATAAAGATGGCGCTTCATAGCAGATCTGCGTTTGGGCATGGCACGTTTTATACGGATGTGTACCAGCACATTAAACAGTTAAAAGCCAGCTGGAGAAGCTTTTATCCCCCTAATATGGTTTAGAAAGCCAGTGCCACAGGATCTTGAAAGGCTAGTGTGGAGAGTTATAGGTAGGATCTTTGTTAAAGATGCAGCTGCTTAACAAAGACACTTACAATTACACTGACTTTTAATCAAATGTAGCCCCTTTTCTCACATCTGATATGTGTGATATTTTAACAGAGAGGTGTTTGTCTAGACACTTAGGATTATGACCCAGCTGAATAGAATAAGGTTTTGACACAGCAGTGGGTGAAGAATCTCTTTGAAGCAACAATTCTTTATGTGGGCCTTTTTTTCCATTTACTTGGAGTCAAATATATTGTACTCACATTCGAATGTAGGCAAGGTACAATTGGAGCTTGAATTGATCAGGGAACCATTGAGTGACATGAGAAGCTGTTTATCACTGTAAGCCTGAAACTGGAATCTTCAGTCCTCTGTGATATTAAGAATTGGGCACCAGTACATGTTAAATGGTCCAGAAGCATGGTGGACTTTGAACCGAAAATACCTGCATTACTAATTTTCATCAGTCAGGAAAACCATCTGCAGCTTTTTTTTGGGGGAAACATGTTATTATCAGTAACAAAAATAAAATAATACAAAAGAAATAGCTGGGTACATTAGGCATTGCCTACATCATATGAGTCCAGTGCGGGTCAGTTACACAGGTATAATAATATCACAAAGTGTTGTAAGTTACATACTAAGATATAGCAAGAGAAAAATTTTCAGAGCGACGATCCCGGCCTTTGCTTCGCCTCCTTGTTGGACCCCTTGGGTTAATCGCTCAGGTCAAGGTCCGAGTCTGGTGTTGGAGGGGCACAGATGTTACCATGGAATGAGTTCCATCTACCCCATACCCGTGCCCACTTTTGGGGACACCCTCTGCGTATGAAGACTGCTTTTTCGGCCAGCATTGAGCTATCCATGTCCCGACACCATCGTCCCCTCTGGGGAGCCGTCGGTACCCCCCAGTGTTGTGCAATATTACGTTTTGCCAGCATGATCCCCAAAGTTGCCCAGTCTTGTGCTGCATGATTCAGGTCAGTTGGTTCCCATATATTGAGGAGGCACCGCTTTGGTTCGGGAGGAACTGGGAAACCACTCACACTCGTAATTGTGTCCATCACCTCCTCCCAATAAAATGCTATGTGCGGGCATTCCCAGAATGTATGGTAGAATGTACCCCTTGCCCCACAGCCGCGCAGACAAAGTGGTGTTGTAGCTCGACCGATTTTGTGGAGCATGTCCTGTGTAGGACCTTCAGCTGTACCAGCCGTAGCCGGGAAGGGATCGACACCTCCCTCGGGGACGCTAGTGCTTCCTGCCAGTCCTGTTCATCTATGTCTCCAAGGTCTGCCCGCCATTTATCCCGCAGAGCTAGTGTGGGGTCTTTTTGGTTATTAATAAGTTTGCGGTAGGTGAGGGAAATGGCTTTCTTGGTAAGGTGGTCCGTAAGAAGACGGTCCTCGAGTGGGGACGATTCAGGAAGAGCCGTGCCTCTAGGTATTGCCCTTGTGAGTGCATGCTTAATTTGTGTATAATGGAAGAGTTCTGTATCGGCCATTTGATATGTCGTCTGTAGTTGAGTAAAAGTCACCACGTCTCCTTTTTTCCACAGGTCCCCAACTCTGGAGATTCCGATCAAGTCCCATTGTGCAAACCCCTTGCTATTGCGGAGTGTACCCAGTTTTGGTGTATCCCACAATGGTGTGTGTTGTGTCATTACTCCTTCCCACCCGAGCGCTCGTTGCGCTATGAACCATGTGTGTATTGTGTGCGCGGTTGGACCCCTCCATATATCTTTTTTGTTCTTGTGGTAAAGTGCCCTTAGCGGTGCCCCAGTCCCAAAAGCATGCCAGTCGAGCCGGAGAGACGGCTCATCCCGAGGGTCGTAAAGCCATTGGTTTACTATACCATCTGCAGCTTTTGAAGACAAATACGAGGGTCTACTGTATGAAGCGAGACAGAAATGTCCAATGACCTTTGAAGTGAATATAACTGACCTGAATCTATAATGTGATGGCTATTTTCTGTGATGTTCAACATCAAGAAACTGGATTTGTTAAAAATTGGATAATCTGACATTCAGGATATTGGGCCAATCAATGGTGACCCTGAAATTGTTCGACCACGACTGCCTCAAAATTTTCACCCAGCACATCTCGCAGGGTGATAGCTACTTAATGTACTTCATGCCAAAGTCTGATTTTTTTTTAAAGCTCAGTAATGGTGGTTATTTTCAGTGCCACAGGTACAACTTCATCTATCAATGAAAGGTTGATAATAACTGAGACTTTAATGGCAAAAGGATTTGGGAAAACTGCCAATGTTCATGCTGGGTTAAAATCGTCCTCCCCATCTGTAGATAATCATTCTTTATGTTCACAATGAAGAACACAAATTTAGGAGAAGTGAGCCTCAGGACAATGGTTTTGGGGTGAGTCTCAGGACAATGATTTTGGATTCCTATTCTGAAGAAACTACTGCCATACAGTTTATTGATCAATCATATCCCTGACCAGCTATTCCTTCAATCGAGGCCTAATGAAAACTTCCTCTCACTATATATTTGCTAGTGAAATGTCAGCAGCTAATAACTTACCAACTCCAGCCTCTCCATAACCAAGATGGGGTGGGATGATGACTGTACGCTTCTCGCCTACACACATGTTCTGGAGACCCATATCCATTCCCAGAACGACTTGTCCAGATCCGAGGACTATATTGTAGGTTTTTCCATAATCAATCCTAGAAACAAAATAAAACATAACTTTTATTACTGAATAACACTGCATACTTTATTGAGCCGTTTTAATTTAGAACTCATATGTTGAATTCAATCCATTCAGTCCTCACTCTGCTGATTTCTTTTGTTAGATGCAGCTCATTTTTTTTGGGCTTACTTATTGCGTGTTTTTGGAGGAACTACAAACCCCCTATATCCTGTGACATGAAGGGTCTATCGGATGTAACAGAATATTGCTTTTGTAAATCATGACAAAAAAAATGCAGATGAAAAAGTTGTTTTTACTACTTGTTTTCACAATTTTTTTTATTTCAACAGTTTGTTTATTTGGGGAACAAAATGTTGAAATAAACAACAAATGCACTTTATTCTCCCGTCAGCAATGTGAAATGCTACATATTTCTATGCAAATTCAATACTTTACTTTGAATAGATGTAGCTGGCGAACCCCTAGGCATTCTAGTGGCGTAGCAATGGCTTTTGCCGCCTCGTGGTGGCTACAAGATCGGGGATTGGGGCTGTCGATCAATTCCTGCATTTGCTGTCCCGCCAGCCGCAAGTAAGGGGGGGGGTGGTAGGCTGCCGCCCCCAAAACTCATACCGCCTGGGGTGGACCACCCCCCTTACTATGCCACTGATATAGTGACAGCTTTACAGGTATTTAGAACAGTGCATCACAGCTGCATTCAACAGTCTTTTATGGTGCAACAAGGGTATAGACTGTTTATGGGAGGGGGGTGGTGATCAATTCCTGCGTTTGCTGTCCCGCGCACCTGCAGGTGGGGGGTGGGGGGGGGGGGGGGTAGGCTGCCGCCCCCAAAGCTCATAGCTGCCAAGGTTTCAGATGCTATGTGTGCCATTTTCATAATTCCAGTGTAATTATGAGTGACATTTTAATGACTATGAGTGACACTTTCTCGCATGCAAAATCAAGCAAGGAAGACTAGGAAACATATAAATATCAGCAATTGCACCCATTTGAGCAACAAGACTCTCTAAGAAGATGTTAAAACTGGAGCTGAAAAGATCGGTTTGCGATATGCTATGATGTCATTCACCTATTTGATGTTGCTTGCTGCTCTTTGTCGTTGGTTGTTTGAAAATCAATAAACAAATATTTTTTTAAAATATGCGGACTGTTTTCCAGATTGGGTCTCATCACTTGAAAGCACACATCACCGTTCGCTGGGGCACTGAATGTACCCAAGGTGCAGGCTCCACTACTGAAATTTTGAGCAGGTGTTCCTCTTTAATTTCTTCTGCTCTGACAAAAGTAAAATTTTATTAAGAGCACTGATAGTTTTACAAGTTCAGAGATTATAAGTAATGTTTAGTGTTGCACTTACTTCCTTAGATTTGAGGTAGGCTGATACATGTTCTCACAGCTGTAGGCAGCAGCCCGGCCTGAGTCGTTCGCGGGATCATGAATATACCACACTACGCACTCTGCACAGAGCGCGCAGCGGGCTGAAAGTGGCGCGCAGTAATCTCTGCAGTGCTTCAGGGCGGCAGCAGGCTCACAACGGCGGGTCAGCAGCAGCTAATGCAGGAGGGGTCGGGTGAGCTTCAGAGGGGCCGAGGCAGCCGGCGGTGGTGCGAGCGGTGGCCTGCTCATCACCTCAGCTGCCCCGGACCTTTTATAATAATACTCTGCTCCTACCTCTTGTCATGACTGATCCGTCCAGTGAATACAGGTGTGCATTATTGAGGGGGCACCAAAATAATGAATGCGGCATGGCGGGCTGTGGCAAACGAAAGAAAAAAACTTCTGCTCACCCTGCCGCGCTCTCACTGAGAGTTACTGATACAGTGTAAGTTGCAATCACATGACCTCACCATGTAACGTGAATGCCGTGGGTACCCCGGGCCGGCCGCAGCAGCTGGGCTAATTATGAATGCTCATTGCTGCAGCCAGAGCTGCAATGAGCCACCAGTTTGGCGCGACGCTCCTGGCCTGCCATTAATGAGTAGACTTTGCAAACTACTACAATCACACACTCTGCCAGACTCGCAGCAAGCTGCCCGCGCTGCTTGCTCATCGGGAGTGCACTGTTTGGCCAGGGCATCGACTTCCTTTGCACCGGCGGTGGTGTCAAGGAGGCAATACAAATGTGTGACTTTTCATTTTCGTGCGGTGATGCGGACCACTGCACAAAAATGCGTTAGTATCACGCCTGATGCGTGATACTTGGCAGGGCTGAAAGCTCATGCTGCCGGAGGTAGACCGCCCCGCACCCCCTCCTGCTACCCAACTGATAGAGTGACAGCAAGGCGCGCAATGCCCATTTAGCTCAAAGGGCTTCAGCCCCCCCGTCGTGTGTGTCAGCCCGGGCTGAGACAGCTTCTCGGGCACACACACAGCCGCACGTAAGTACTTCACAGGTCTTTAAAAGACGATGTACTTGTTAATGAGGCTTTGTTGTTCTTTCACCCCTTCTTAGAGCCCCTGCATCTTCACTCGGCCGATTGCTAGAAAGTATCTATTGGCTCATCAGGTAATTGTCTGGCTTTGCGCAGCAGGAAGCAGTGGCTCAAAGGGTGCCGTTAGGGCTCGTTTCAGCGTGCCATACGTCAACGGCAGTCCGACTTCTATGACGGATTTTCCCAAATTGTGGATAGCTGCACCTCCTAAATGCAGGAGAATAGGACGTTGTCTATCATCGTCCAATGCCACAGCTGCAAAGTACGTCTTGAGGCGCTCCACCCATTCTTTCTACTTCACAGCTTGAGCAGATGGAGGATCATCAACTAGGAATGGCTCAACGGGGCCTATGGCTGTCACAGTGTTATCTATGGATGGCTAGAGTTACATAGCGGGCTCACCCACTGACGGAAACATAAGACTAGATGGCTGATTCACAAAATATTTATAAATTACAGTATGCGGGACATACACTCTTGCGTGGTTTATGGTTTATAAGTCTTTGGCTGATTGACAAACATTTTTGACACATGAGCAGCATTAATCGTTGCTGATTTACAAATATTTTTGACATATGAGAAGCATAAATCATGCAGATCATTATGTACCTCGTGTATATGTTGCTCACGTACATTGCCGGCTCACACCTGTTTTACTAACTATATGTGCACCCTGTATGCATTGCATGTACACAGTACACAAACATACGGATAAAAAACCTAACAAATTTTAAATTTTTCTATTGATTTTTTTTTCAATTACATTTTTAATCATGTAACAAACTGATTTTTTTTAACTGATTTTTTTTTAATTACATTATTATTCCCTCAAATGTCACTCCTTTCTTAACACAGTTTAAAAACTGGGAGTACTGATGTACAGTCCCACACTTTCCGCATCACTTATATTTAAACCATACATGTATGGATGAGTGAATGAAATGTGCTCCAATTTGTTTGTGAATACTCACAAACGCATGAGTAGTTTTATGTCTCTGGAATGCATTTCCTTGACCACTTTTCTGACACACCTCTAAGTTCAAAAGTAATTCTGCCTTGATAAAGCTGTCTGTGTAAACTACTTTTATTACTCATGCAAATGTTTACATAAGCAGAAATTACATTTCGTACTGTAAGCTAAAATTCCCCCAACAAAATAGACCCAATTGTTTTTACTTCCCTGAAAAAACACTCCCCACAATATACTTCCCTCCAACTCTTCCATCACTGCTTGTCTTGAGTGAGGAGAATGGACCTTTTTTTAGCAAGACTTGCGTTTCTTTAAAGGAGCAAGAATAGTGTTCCTCCTTTTCTACCATAAATTAATGTGCTTTTCGGAAATGCATGATTTCTTCATGTCTTCACCCTCTCAAACATTTCATAAAGTTTCTCTTGAAAAGTAGGCACTTTACCAAATCTAGAGGCCTTTATTTTCGTGTGAATCTATTCTGAATCTGACTTTTTCTATATTCTTCATTTTCAGCAACACATCCAATTATTTTCATCTGACATCCCATTCTACAGAGTGTCTTCCTTGCCCCACAAAGGAGACTAGCAAATATCACACCACAGAGGAAGGTATATAGTGTTGATACACTTGTCCTAGCATACAAAACATTGCATTGAGTGTTTAAAGTCCCAAGGATATATACTCAAGCCCCTGAGCAACTCTGTTCATTAGCCTTCCTGGTAGGCGTAAAGCAGCTGCACGCTAGAGTCCTCTTTTGGTATTATTAGGCTTTGAAAGGTGTTGAAAAAGTTGAAAAATGACACAAATATATTTTACAACAATTGCAGTAAATAACAGCATGCTGGACAACAATGGCACAAGTACTCTGCATACCACATGAAGTCTGCAGTAGGGCACTGGACAGTCACACCGAGTAAAAGCCAGACAACTGATCACTCATGTTACTTGAGCGTAGTAAAGTTCTGCGGAATTTAAGCAAGTGCCTAATATGTCAGGGAAGGAGGGTGAATAGTTTGGGGACTAAAGAAAAGGCTCATCATTTCACCAGGACTGGAAACAGAATCCACCTTCAAGAACCAGTTAAAGAGAGTGAAGGCACTGTAAACATAGCACATTTGTGTCAATTCGAACTCCTTCACCTAAAAGAAAAGGGTGTGATGATCTATACAGATCCATTACAAAAAACATAAATTCAATGTCACTAGACAAAACTTATCTTGGACTTTAGTCCCTGAAGGATACTCACGTGGAGTCTAGAAGTGTGCCGTCCATGAGTGTGGCATTGTAGTGGTACTTCAGATAATCTCCTTTCTTGCTCAGCTCAGTGCAGTTGTCGGGCTTGTAGTGTGTTGTAATGCTAACAGAGTCCGAAGGGTTATGGAAGTCAATCACATGAATGTCGAAGATCAAAACCGCAGAGCCTGGAATCTTCCCTGCATTGGAAGCAGAAAAAGAAAATGTAAAAACATAACAGATCCAACTTAGGTTTTTTTTTACCACCCTATCACTATATTTCTCTTTTACCGGACCTAGAAGATTGCTTCACCATGAACATAATACTCTTTTAAATCATTCAGACGATGAAATTCAATCAAGACATAACTGAACCAACCACCCTTCAAAGGAAAAACTGTAGACGTATTTCTTAAATGGCGGACCCTGAAACTGCTGGACTGGATAGACAATTTTGCTATCCTTATCCAAAACAAGTAAAGTCCAAACACTCTAAGCAAAAGTTTGCTTATACCAACACTTCAACTAGAACACAGCACCAAAATTACTATAACCAATATCAACTACATCGTATATGCACTCAATCTAACCTTGACAAACGGTGTCCTCAAATATGTTCTGCTCAAGCTACATTCCTTCAAATCTAAGCCAGCTGCACTAAGGTACACACAAGAAATCACTGACAGCAAACAACCTAAAGGCTAGAAAGGAACAGAATAATGCCCAACTTCAGGATGCCCTTGGAAAATTGTAAACATTCTAAATGCATGTCTTCCCACCACAACCAAAGAATTGGGGGTCACCACTGAGACAAGTACACAAATACCTATGGAACCAGTGTTGGAACACTGGGGATGTAAAAGCGAACATGCAAGAGATGGGCTGGTAAGGATTTGTGGGATAATTTCACACCTATCTGTGTCAAGAGACTTGCCAACTATGGTGCACCTAAAGGAAGTATTTAAGTCTTTTCACACTCCAAGCAGAAAGAGGCCAGCCATATGAGACCTCCTCAACTAATCGGTGTCTCATGAGCTCTGAGTGATCACACTGATAGAGTGGATACAGATAACCTGAACAATCAATGTATTGCACTCTCACCCACTGCAGGACACAAGATTTGTATTATCAACACAAATTACACAAGGTGAAGGAGGGACGGCTGAGGGGAGTTACAGAAGAATCGAAGACCTTCATTTACTAAAGCTTTGTGTGGGCACGCATGCGATGCAATGCAATTTAGCACTGTGCAAGCAGGCCTTTAGAATGGCAAGTAAACCAAGACTATCTTTCGAGTCACAATGCTCCAAGTGAGTGCCTCTGCAAAATGTCAGTGAATGACAGCCCAACTGATCTCTTAATAGCAGTAGTCCAGGCGCAAGCAGGGGTTCACAACAGTAATCTTTCTCGGAATGTCAATGCTAAATTGAGTGTTGGGGAGGGTTGGACATTGATGTGGAGTAAGTGGGGAAACTACCTGAGGCAAAGGAAAGAAAATATAAACAGGAGATCAAGTTCCTAAAATTGCTGAACTGCATTGGTCTGAAAATAGTCAATGGAAAAAAGAACCACAATTACATGGAGAGGGCCCACCTATGTAGCCAAAGTGTGATCCTACTCTGGACTATGGTGGAGAAGGTCCTAACCAGAGTCTAATGAGATCATAGCCACTATCCAGACTCACTAGTACCGTCTTCATCTGGCAAGTGTGACACCATCAACCAATCTTTCAACAACAAACATGACAAGACCAATCACCACACTGACATAAAAGACCAAGCTACTACCACCCCTATCAATCTACCAAGAAACACACCCAAATGGGCCATCTATCAGACATTCTTGCAGCCATTACTTACATCCTCCATTCCACATCTCCGCAAAACCCCTCAAGCCACTTCTGAATACAGTCAACACTGCCATTTAATACAGTACCTTCCCTGATGCACGACAATAAGAAAGATGCTTTCATTATTGAATAAATCACACTTCATATCCCACAACCTTTCCAACAGCCATCCAGGATCAGACCGACAGCAACCACTTCTTACATATGTATAGGCCTGTCATTAAACATGATGCAGCATTGAGCAAACAACTATCCAAATTATAGACAGCACGCTGCAAGTCACAAAGTCATTGCTAAACTTCTCGGCAAAACAATCAACCATCAAATTCCATTTAATGTGCTTCAACACATATGGGATTTAATAACACTATACTACTATGGCCTTCCTACCTCTCTAAGTGATATCAGTTCATCCAGATTGGAACCACCAGATTCAGCTGCTTCTACTGACTTGTCATTGAACCTTATTGGAATTCTCCTCTAAAACCGCAAAAATCAAGATTCACAAGTATTTCAATTCTACAAATGTATCTGAATGTCTCCACAATCAAGGACATGCACCAACTCAAAGTCTGCCTCTGCCTCATTTAAAACTGGATGTGTAGTGATTGCCTTAATCCGTAATTGATGAAGACTGAATTCATCATTTTTGTAAACGGGTACAAAGAAGTGCAGATCTAGTAACGGCTCTTTGACAGGAAGCTAGATGCATTCACATCTCTAGTTTCTGAAAATACAGAACATGTTACCTGCCCTCAGTAATGGTCTTTCTGGTGGATACTCTATCTAATTGCAGATTCCTCACGTTTTGAATATTCCCTAGGTGCCAGACTAGATCTGAAAAACTTCACAGCAGATTTCCTGTGCACCACCAAGTGGCACGTTGTGGTACCGCACTGGCTCAACACTCCACCAGAAGTGATGGAGCAGAGCAGCATATAAGCCACCATTGCAACTTGTCAATTTATTATCTCTTTCCTTTTCCGCACCTTCAAATGCAAAGAATAGATCAATTGCTGGAGACTGTGTGCTAATCTCTATCGTGGGACCTTTTCGTTAAAAAGGCCTGGGAAGGAAGGAGTGCAACAAGGAATCTGTGGTCAGATTTAGTATTCTCCAGAAAGAGCATTACCAAAAGTAGCTAACTTGTTTTTCTGATGAATACTTCTAACCACAGATTCTCACCTTTTGAAAAGATCCCAAAGCAGTACATTCCCAAGGTGGAAGGTCTGTAGAGTGGGCTTAAATCAAAAAGTCTTGCAAGACCGAGCAACCAATCTGGCTGTTGAGGCAACAGTGCTTCATAAAAGTATGTGCCAATGACCACATCACTTTCAAATATCAAAAACAGGTATTCCCCATGCCAGCTCTGTCGCAGCTGCCTTGGCTCTGTTGGTATGAGCCTTCAAGTATTGCTGCTTGGCCAGAGAGTAGCAGATTTTGTTACAAAGGACTATCCATCTTCACAAGGTTCTCTTCTACAGTGATGTACTCTTTTGATCCCATGAAAATCTGAAAAAGAACGGATTGTCCAACCACTGGTCTTTTGTGCAGGCAAAGTAAAAACTTAACTCTCTCTTCAGGTCAAGTTGATGGAAGCTCTCTTAGGAATATTCATCTTTACAAGGTTCTCTTCTACACGGACGTACTCTTTTCTGCCCCTGAAAATCTGAAAAAGGACTCATAGTCCGAAAGGTGGTCTTTTGTGCAGGCCAAGTAAAATCTCAACTCTCTCTTCAAGTCAAGGCGATGGAGGCTCTCTTCTTTTTAAAGTCAAGACGGTGAAAAGAAAGCCAGCAATGTGATTGGCTGGCTAACATGGAAGGGTGTAACAACTTTTGGAATGAAGGCCACCCTGGTTTTCAGCATCAAGGAATATGGAAAAAGGTGGTATAAGGAGGTTGTGCCAAAAGCACCCACAAATTGCACTGACAAAATGCCAATGAGAAACACAATTTTTAGTATCAAGTGTTTTAAGGAGCAACTATGCATAGGCTTGAATGGTGTGCACATCAAGAAAGTAATGACCAGGTAGATCCCACTGAGGCAACAAAAATGGCTTGGGGGGGGGGGAGGGGACATATGTGTCAAACATTTTATAAAATGCATCACCACTAGTGATTTGAACAAAGATGGCTGGTCTGGCAAACACAGAAAAGCAGACAATGCTGACAAGTAACCTTTTGCCGCCACAACTGAAAGGCCCTGCTAAGCAAACAAAAGTGCAAAGAAAAGACTTCAGAAAGTCTAGCTTGGAAGAAATAGGACATCCAGGCACCATATCAAGCAACAAACGTTTCATAGTGCCCAGCATAGATAAACTTAGCTGAAGGGTATCAGACAGCAAGGATGACATCCATCACTTCGACGGGCAGGTCAAAAGCATTTACTTGAAGCTGCTCAGTCTCCACAGCCTGGAGGGATAGGTTGTGGAGACATAAATGCAGGACCTTTCCCTGCTACTGAGACAGAAGGTCATCTGTAGTAAAAAGCCTTATTGGAGGGCAGATGCTTATGCCAACTGATTGAAGATGCCCTTCACCACCTGCGGGTAAACACACCACCCGTGCTCTGCAGCACACTTGCTCAACTTGTTGACTCTGACATTCAAGGAACCTGCTAGATGGTTCATGACCAAAAACACGTTCTGTTGTTCCAGAAACTTCCATAGAGCAGAGCTTCCTGACACAAGACCCACTCTGCCATGCTTTGTGCAGTACAACATGGTAGCGGCATTGTCAGTGACAACCTGTACCGTCCGCCCCTTGATAGATGACAGGAAGGCTTTCAGGAGTAAACAGATCACCTGCAACACCATGAGGTTGATGTGGAGCTTGCTTTCCACAGTAGACCAGAGGCCTCTGATCGCCGCATGCCCTAGGGGACTCTCCCAACCCACTACTGATGAATCTGACATCATCATGAGTTCTGGGGGGGGGAAGCGGTCTGCTGCAGGTCAGGTGGAAGTCTGTCAGCCACTACTGCCGACCCCAATCAGTCTCCTGCAAGATCATCATGGTGTTGGAGAGTCAGCCCTTATGCTAGGCACACTGGGACATGAGGTTCCGCTACAGGGCCCTAATTTGTTATCGGTTATGTTATGTGGATCTGTAAAGCGCACTATTACCCGTGAGGGTATCCTTGCACTGAACAGATGTGTGCGCCTAACACGGCGTAGAGAAGGTTGGCCAATTGAAAAGCCAGGTCTTCAGTGTCTTGCAGAATTCAAGAAGAGAGGAGGAGCCTCTGTTGTGGAGTAGGAGGCCATTCCATACTTTAGGAGCAATGTAAGAGAACGCCTCTTTTCCGGATATAGGGAAGAGGTGTGGCACAGCGGCCAGGGCGGCTGACTCCAGAGCCCGGGGCTCACGGTTAGATCCCCGGCGCTGGCGGCAGATCAGCCCAGCACCAAGTGACTCTGGGCAATAGCTCGCTTAATCTTCCCGACGGTCCCCAGTGCCTTGACACCCTCGGGTAATTGTTCGCGCTTTACAAATACTGGACATTTACATGTATATAGTTTTGTGTATACGTGGGATGTGTGCGAGTAGGAGTTCTGCAGAGAAGAGGTGTGGGTGGTTGGTGGAAGGCGATGCGACTGGTCAGGTTGTGGGGCCTAAGTAGTGTTGTGCCTTGAATGTGTGTGAGGAGTTGAAATGAGCACGTATGTGTATCAGGAGCCAGTGGATCTCCCGGAGTTGTGGTGCAATGTAAGTTCTGTGTGGGAGGCTGAGTATGAGGATGAGGCTGGCTGTCGAGTTCTGGATGGATTGTAGTCTTCTGTTAGTTGCTTGGTGATCTTGGGTAGAGGGTGTTCATATAGTCCAACCTGCTAGTGTCTAAGGTGTGAGTGACAGTTTTTCTTGTGTTTCTTGGGAGCCATTTAATGTTCTTCCTCAGCATCTTCAAATGTGGAAGCAGGATACAGTGACGACGTTGACTTGTACTGTTGTGTCCGTTTTGCTGTTAATGATGATTCCGAGGCTCCTGGCATAGGTGAAGGGTGTGGGTCCAAGTTAGGCCAGCTACCAGTTGGAGTTCTATGGCAAGATGCTTTTTGAAGAGGATCACTACTTCTGTCTTGTCGGTAGAAAACTTGAGAAAGTTGGATTTTCATCCAGTTAGTGACTTCGGTCATGTAGGAGGGGATCTTGTTTCTTTGGTTGGGGGTTGTGTCCGAGAGGGAAAGTATGAGTTGCATGTTGTCGGTGTAGGGTGTTCATGTCAGGTGTGCAGGTGATAGATAACGCTGGGAAAAGGGATCATGCATGCATTTAAGAGGATAGGGCTGAGTGATCAACCATGAGGAGCTCCGTGAATTAGTTTGCAGGCCTTCAAGGAGTAAGGAACCAAGCCGACAGCTTGTGTTCTTTCTGTTGAGAAGAAGCAGATCCAGTGGAAAATAGGTCCTTGGATGGCAATCTCGGGCAGGTGTCTGATGAAGAAGTGGTGAGAGACTGTGTCAAAATCTGGAGTGAGGTCCAATAAAACAAGGGCTGTCGTATCTCGTCTGTCAGGGATCACACGTTTGTCGTCTGAGGCGGCATTGAGTGTTGTTTCTGTATTGTGGTTGGGCCTGAATCCAGACTGTGTGGCATCAAAAGAGCTGGTGGTTGCTGAGGTAGTCGGTGAGGCATCTGTTCATTAACTTCTTTGCAATCATGGCCGGGTATGGCAAGAGGGAGATGACTGTGTAGTTGGAGAGCGTGGTTGGGTCAGTGGATAGTTTACTGAGCAGGGGCATGACGGTGGATTGTTTCCAGAAGTCCGCAAATGTGGCTGAGGCCGTGGAGGCATTGAGGATGGGTGTTAGTGTTTCGTTGATTAGTAGGAGTCCTCTGCTGGAGGCATGGTGAGGGCAAGGGTGGAGCCTCAAGAGCATCTTCTTCATGGTAGCTGTGGTTTCAATAGTAGCGACAGCAGGACAAGAGGTCATGGTATGCTATTTGGCCATGTTGGGAAGTTGATTTGTGACAGTGATGGAGTACAATTCAGTTCCGAAGCTGTTGTACATGGAGATGATTTTGTAGCGGAAGAATTCTGAGAACTTGTTGCAAAGGTTTTGCTGGGGTGATATTGCTGTAGGTGGCAGGAGGCGCAGTGAAATCTTTAATGAAGGCGAAGATTTCCTCATTGCTTTTTGTACCAGCTTTGATGTGGTTTGCAACAGCTGCACGCTTGGTTTTCGTGACTGCTGATGGTAGCCTCTAAGGGTGGATTACACAAAGTCTTTATTTATGGAGTTTTGACTTGTTCTCCATCTGCACTCGAGTATCTTGCAAAGGTGTTTCGTCATCCTGAGTTCCTCTGAGTAGCAGATGTCCTGAGGTCAGGCTTGTGTTGCTGGGTTGAGCTTGAGGTGAGCCAGGGAGTTGGGCCATGCACAGGCTAAGGAGGCCAGGAGACCAAGAATCAATCTTTATTCAGAACTGACCAAAAAATGTTGGGAGCATATCCTGAATATCAGATTTTCTGCAGAGAGAGTAGGAGGGAGGGGTAGGTGTTGAACATCACCGAGAACAATACTGCCCCAATGCATGAGACTCTCCGCCAGGGGGTCAAGTGTGACTTTGGCTCATTGATTGAAATCCACAATGATGTCAAGAGGATGGCCATAATTTGGAGAAGGTCCACAGCTGACTGTTGTAAGCTCATACTGAGAAGCCAATCATCACAGATAGGGGAATACATGTACTCCTAAATTTCAAGAATTAGTAGCAACCATTGCCATCACTTTCAAGCAGTGCTTAATTTGAGCAGGTGGATTCCAATGCTCGGCGCTGGCACTTAATTATCAACACCAGCACTTATAATAGTCTACCACATGGTGGCACTGTTTGTTTGATTTTCAGACAAGCTCAACAACAGTTGATTATTAGTTCAATATACTTCAAAAAATGACTAATATCTGCCGCCAAAGCCATTCTTATAGCTTTGGAGGCCTGGGATAGCCAGAGTTGTCACACTTGTAGGAGTGCAATGGTTAGTAGCTGTGTTGTACCTGTAATTGACAGCAATGACAGCGGCAATGGGCAGTGCAAACGGATGTGGCCTCCTGACAAGGGTCCTGGTACTTACGTTTTTATTTTTTACACAAATTAAGCACTGCTTTCATGAGCACCTGAGGCGCTGAGGTAAGGCCAATTAGGAACACAGAGAACTGAAAGTTTTCTTTGTCCACCTGAAACCATAGGTAATGTCTTTTGGACTGATTAGCAGATATACGTCCTGGAAGTCCATGGACACCATCCAGTCTCCTGGGTTCAACGCAGACAGAATTTGAGTGCTCTTGAACATCTTGAATTTGTCTTTTGGCATTCAGATGGCGAGCGTCTATAATGGGCCTGAGACCCCAATCTTTTTTAGGATGAGGAAATAGTGGGAATAACACCCCTCACATTTCTCTGAGTCTGGAACCCACTAAATGTTGGAGAGCAATAAAGTACCTCCTGCATCAGGACTTGCAAGTGCTCCCCTGTAGTTCATTCTGATATGGGAGGCAAACAGGCGTGGGGGAAATGAAAGGTAGGTCATAACCCCTTTGAACTATCTGTCAGGCCCATATGATGTAATGGATCTCCTGCAGGGGAGGAAAGGTTGGCTCTTACTCTCCACCAGCCTAGCATGTGCCATAGAGGTCAAACTAAAGTGGCTTGGTAGCCATTGCAGCCAGGCAGACGGAGTTTGAAGTTTGTTGCTGCTGTCCTGCACAGTGTCTGCCAGTGCCACAGCCCAGAAAAGGACTAACTGGGTTACCCCACCATTAGCATCGATGGCTGTCACTGTCGATAGGCCAAGCCCCTGGAATAACCTCTAAACTTTTTTACTAAACAGCCTACATCCAAAAGATGTAGAAACTCAGAACTGTTGGGGAATTTGTTGTGCTGGTGTCAACAGTCCTAAGAATCATTGAGTGGCTCGGCTGACTTTGAACCTCAATAGAGTCGAGTCTGCCTTGTCCCCAAAATGTCTGGATCCATCGAAGAGCCAATCCGTTAAGAACACCTGTACACTGCCTGAAATTCCTGCAGACCTCAGCCATGCATAACTCTAGAGGACCATGCTGGTACCAAGAGTCCTTTAAATGTAATCTATGACATCCAGGGCAGCATGAATCGCAAACTTTGTTGCATCCTGTCCGTCAAGTATGGTTTGAGCCAAATAAACTCTGGGCTCTTTTGGGACCACCAGCAAGATATCTCTGGCCATGTCTCAGAGAGCATGTGTGTATATGCCCAGCAACTTAACGGAGATTAAGGAAGTCAGTGCCAAACTAGCAAATGATAACATTCTCTTGCTGAATGCATCAATCTGTTTGGATTGCCTGTCTGGGGACTAGCCGGAAAAGAGTGAAAGTTAACCTTGCTAGTGGAACATGCACAGTAAGTCTCTCAGGTGTAAGATGTTTAGTTAAAAAGTCTGTATCAAGAGGCCCAGGTCTACGTCACCAGGCTTACCGGTCTGCTAACTGGTGGGCAAGAAAAGCGTTTTGACCATGTAGCCGTTGAAGTGGCAGTAAGGCCCTCTTTTAAAGGTAACAATAGCTCAGAAGTTGTAGGCCCTGGCTGTAAAATCTGTGTGAGGACATATGACTTTGTTTCAATGAAGTTCAACTGCAATTCTAGCACCTCAGCTGCCCTACTGACTACCTCTACGAATGCAGCTCTTTCCTCGATTGGTGGTCCATGTGGTAAGTCAAAATTGATTTCAGGGGATGTGTCTAACCAATCAGCATTTTGTAGGTTTTAGGTATGCATCATCAGAATAAGGAAGCAGAGCTTCTCCCTACTCTTCATTATCAGTATCCTGAAGGACCTTACAGAGGGACCCCACCTGGATACTATATAGGCTTGTGCCAAGACAGGTTCAGCATCTGACATGGGTGTCAGCATCAGGTCATCCATAGGTACCATTACAGTTGGCATCAGCGGGAACTGACATGGAGCCTGTATCGGGTATTGAAGGCTGTACCAGAACTGCTTTGGCCCAGAAACAGGTCCAAAAGGGGCAGACGGCGTTAAGTGAGGACCCGCCAGCTGCATTCCAACTGGAGGACCATACAGCTCCTTGTTGCCTCAAGGCACACCAGAGAGGGTCAGTTCTGCACTGAAAATTTGCAGCTTAGCCCCCCTGAAAGCTACATCTGCTGCTAGGTTAATGACGGCCTGGAAAAGTTGGGGCATGTCGGGATCAGTAGAAGAATCAGCTCCGAAGCTGGGGAGGTTAAAGGGGTTCAATGTTCATCTTGACGCCCTCACACCTTCTCTTCAGAACTAGACTGGCAGTAAGAGTAAAGTCCTCCTTCCTCTTTTTATGCTTGCTTTCGGACTTTGACTTACCCAGGGGCTTCAAGCTGGAAGTGGTCTGTCTGTGGGTGCAGCCTCATGAATGAGACCAGGCCCAAGATTTGGAGTAGGGCTTGTCCTTTGACTACAAAATGTTCTTGTGTTTGACGATGTAGAGCTTGACCTCACAATCTCATATCACATGTGCATAATAGTGCACTTGTTTCATGACTTAAAAGTCTTGGCTAGAGCCCAGGCACAAGAGAAAACACCTTATGTGGGATCTGTGACTGCTTCCTGAGCTTAATAGTTTGAAGCCTTTAGATTATGGAGGGGACAAAGTTCTCTAGCACACTGTAGGAACATTTAGGGGTCATTGGAAGACTGACAAAAGATCGGAGCAGAGCTCTGAATCCGCAAAGGAAGGCACAAAAAGAAAAGGAAGGAATTGTCGTCAACACACAAGAGTGGCTCTTACTGAGGCCCTGCTCCATCATTTCACAACCACTAACCCTGAAATGGTCCTCTACCATCCGAACAATGGTAAATTATTAATTTCGAGTGTGCCATTCTGCACACTGGCTCCAGTAAAAGACGTTTTGCAGGGTGCTGCTGGTCTCATAAAAGGACGTATGGAATATGACCGCTACACTCCTTAGTGCAGTATTTACACTGTCTGTCTCCCTTCATCACCTAGCAGAAACATGAACTATCTCAGGAGGTTAATACACCACGTGAAACCATGGCTTCACCAAACTTAAAATAAATAAATGGACAAAGGGAAAGGATCAGATGCCAATCTTTTTCTAGCTTTGCACCCGGGATCTTAAGCAACAACCCCTATGCATCAGGGTCACTCCTTTAAACCCGGCAAGAAAGGAGTTTAATAAATATTTCTTCAGAAAGGACTATCCACCAATAAGGAACCGTCATGATCTCCTGGTCTTACGGCTCTACGACATGAGACTTCTCCTTCCCCCTCCCCCTGAAAATATAATAAACATAACATAACAAGAATATTTGTTGTTGGTGGGGGCTGAGGGCATCAAGATGGCGGTCACACTCAGAGTAGTCTGGACCCCTTCCGTAATCCCCGGCCTCATCTGCATGGCCAAAAACTGGTAGTATTCCCCACAGCTCCTACTGCTGAAAAAGAGGTGTTGCTCGATGTTTCCTGTGCCGCCAGTGCCAACTGTGGTGCCTATGAGCAGACAAACCCACGGCACAAGATGGTGGCTCCGGCCCGCGGGTCGGGTCTCCGGCCTGTGCTGCTAGTCAGGACGGCAGTGTCAGGCGGAGATATTTTCCCCACCTCCCATTCCTATGCTCCTGGATCACTGAGGGCACCTCCCAGGATCAAGCACGGCCTTGCTCGGTTGCTCTAGGCCCAAATTTACTCACCGCAGGGGTTGAGAGCTGGGCCCAGGCTGCTGACATTCCTGCTGCCCCCATTAACTGAAGTTGGAATGATCCCTGCCATTCCTACATTACATACCCTGTGAGGCATCTGCATAACCTCAATCTTCAGTCTCCCCAGGTGCCGATAGTTGGTTGAGAGCAGGGCCCACCCAGGCAAGACTGCGGAGGGTCCTCCCTTGTTGTTAACACAGAGCCCTTGTCCAGGATGCCTAGGCTCAGAGGCACAAATTGATTTTTTGTTCATTTCTAGCTCATCAAGGTATGACAGAGTTCACCATGCTGGGTTTGCCTGGGGGTCCAGAGGAGTGAAAATCCTGTTACGGCACTCCTTCCCTTGGTAGTGACTTAGACTTTGTCCGATCCCCAGGGCCGATATATGGACCTAATACATGGCACAGTGAAAGGACGCCCACTGAATCTACTGTGCATTTACGCCCCCGTGGTGCTGGAATCCTTCTTGATTTAATATGGGCTACTCAAAATTATTCAACTTGTGAAGTATGTCCACTGCAGATCAGAATTCATCACTGAACAGCAGATATTGTCTTCCTTTGCTCTTGCAATTGATGAAGACTTATCAACTGTCTCTCATTTGAACGGAGGAGCTAAGAATGGGTTCAGAGAGGAAATTTTATTGAAAAAAAAGAAATCTGGAACCGTTCAATAAATTAAATGCGGGCAATGGGCTCGAAGAACTCAGTAAACTGGCCGGAGCAGAGAGAACAGCATCTAAAACAAGAGGGTCACTGCACCTATTTTCAAACATTTGGTCATATTTCTGAAAATTTACTGTTAAATCTGACAATACACTGCTTCTGGTGGAAACTAGGGGCCCTATTTAAAAAGGTAGTTTGGTCCTAAACATAAGTTTATGGGCAAATTCACTATTTTCTTTACACCTGCCAGGAATTCACAAAGGGATTCCTCATAGCACAAATCTATTTACATTTGCGGAGATCTCTGCCACAGCAACGAAGTTATGCAAACACGTAAATTCCAGACAAGGAGCCCGAATGTGGACGTTCCAAGGCATGGGTAGTATTGAACGTTTGTGTATACTACAAACATGTATGTTTGTGGGAATTCATCAACTCCTCTCATTACAATTACCACAATGAAAATAGAAGGTTTTTTGCTCAAGCCAAGAAGTGGAGAAAATCTCTTTCCAGTGAGAGAATGGAGCACTTCCAGATTCAGTTGAGGTGCAGCAGATGGGGTTTCTCCACCAGGAAAAATATTTTCCCAGTAGAGAAAAAATATGTTTGCCTCTATGGAGATCTTTCAGCTATGGAGATCTTCAAACAGTGGGAATAGTATCACGATGCATTGTGCAGTTTTCTGTACAGACTCCTGGGAATGTTTGTTAACTCCAGAAAGTAGAAAATCTACGCTCACACATAGGTGTAAATCTGCAAATGTAGATGTACTATTTTCTTTGTGAATCAGAGACTAGCACACTATAGCTTTACATATGGTGTCTTTCAGAACGTTTTTGTTTTATTTTTCCCCATCCCTATTCAATTCTGTATGTTATTGCGTTTTATCGTCAACTATAAGAGACATTTTAATGGCAGCAAGCTAAGCACATTGAAATAACAAAGATGACTGGTAAATGGCAAATTTATAACAGTCGCAAGCCCTCAGAATCAGTTAATATGAGGGTTTGGGCCGCTAAAACACTTTTTGTAATTTACTAAACCCAATTAACGATTCAGAAAAGGTTTTATGAAGGGTTACATGGAGTAAGTAAACATTAAGAAATTGCTTTTTGAAAAGGGTGTATCAAAGGCGTGCCTTTCAAATACCAATTCTTTAAGTGACGTATTCATGTTTTCAGAACAAAATCCGGTCAAAATTTCTTTATATTTTACCACCATATCTAAATTGGTGGTGAGCCATTCACAAAAGGGACGGGGTCACGAATGAGTTGACAAAAGTGTTTTTTATTAGTCAGTGGTCCATAGGACCACTGCCTACTCCTGAAAAAGGTTTAACCTTTTTAAAAAAAAATATTTTTTAAATGCGTTCAACTTTCCTTTTAGGAAAACGGGGTTTCATTTAAAAAATAAGACTGCTTTATTTATAAGCAATCAGCTTTATTTTAAAGCAATCAGCTTTATTTAAAAGCAATCACAGACTTCGTGGTCTAATGACCCCACCATGCCACCATGCCTGTGACTCTAGCTAATCGGAGTGGGTCGCAATGGTTGACCTGCCTTCTGTATACTAGTGAGGTAGGTCAAATTGTGACCACAACGATTCTGAATTTTGTGACCCAACCTAGTACATAGGTCGGTTTGCATAATTCCTTTCCATTCACAGGAAGTCAGTGTGCAATTTACGACCACCTTTCGAGAATGGAAAATTCCTAAATCAATTACTTCGTTTTACAATAGCTATCTTTCTAATCCTCTTCTAAACATGAAAGTGCTGTTCAATTGAGCCCTGGAGCTGAAGCATAAAGGCTCACAGCAATTAACAGTGACAAGATCCTGTGTGCGGATATTCAATCCATACTTCTCTGTTTACCACAGGCAACCAGCTTTGCTTTTTGGCTTTCCTATTGCAGACCTTAAACAGAACAATACCATTCTCAACCTCTCCAGTGAGCACAGCTAATGCTATGTCAACCCTTTTTGTGAACTTAAAAATATTCTGATTAAAATGAGATCTGTACTTCATTCACAGATTTTTAAAAAAGGAACCCATGTCAGACTAAAGAAGATCTAGTTGCTGATTATACACTTTAATGTAGCTCATCTAGGACTGCAAATCCAAGTAGATCCTGTAGTGTCAGTTTCTCTACTAAAGTTTCATAGTTCATCCTTACTAGGAAACAAAGGAAATACTGTTACATTTCTTCTCACAGTACCTCAATTAAAGTTAACCCCAACAGAAGGAATACGTTTTGTATTCAGGAGGCCAAAACCATGAATTCCCTTCACCACAGAGAATATGTGACGTTACAACGTGATCAGTTACATCGGGGTACGTTACATTGCAGTTATTACAACGCAAGTCGTTACAACGACTTGCTCTAGAGGCGCTGGACTTAGGAATAGTATGATTTACTATTCCAACTTCAGCCTACGTAACTGTAGGGAAGGTGTTGGAATAGTAAATCATACTATTCCTTAGTGTATAGCGCCATCCAGTGCAAGTCGTTGTAATGACTTGCGTTGTAATGGCCACGATGTAAATGTATCGCGCAGTAATGACCGCGTTGTAAAGGTCGTTCACACCATAGATTGCCTTTAATGAACTCCAGTGCCCAGGATCTCATAGGGTTAGTGTGTGCCACACAATGTAGTTAGACAATCACCTTCCTGTGGAAATAACCAGATTAATTTAATTTTGATTTCCACTTTCCAGAGCTTACAAAAAAAAAAGCAAAAGACACCTACCACTTCCTTCTTCCCCATATCCAAGATGTGGTGGAATAGTAATTCTTCTTCTCTCTCCAATACAAACGCCAATTAAACCTTGATCCATCCCAGCAATCACATATCTTTTGCCGATGTAAGTGTCATAGGTGCGGTTCCGTGAGTAGCTAAGGAAAGTAGAAGATTAAAGTATATGAAGGGGTTTGTAGTACTGCACTATCCTACAACCATAACAAGAGATTTTGTGCAGTCGAAATAACTACAGTTTTGGGTCAGCGGACATACAAGGTCAGTGTCAGCCTGGCAGAAGTTTTGCTTCCACCAGGATAAGACACTCACTCCCGGCTGTCAGCTCAGTAGAAAGACCAACCTCATTTTGAGTTTTCACCATCAACAGTTGCCTTGCAGTGTGGATGAACCCCAAACTTCCTCCAACTGTTGGCAGGTACAGGTCACTCCAGACACACAGAATATTGGGGCATTTCCGCCACTCCTGCTCCTAATGCACGTGACCAACCATTCAGGGGGAATCTCCATTGTTCTCTTGACTGATGCAATAGGGAAGCATCTTCCTCCAGCTTCAACGATGCAGGGACATCTGTATGTTGAAAGTGGTACTCATGCTTTCCAATTACAATGAACGTGAAAGAGGATATGTATTGCTACTGACTGTATCTGCGGCCGCCTACTATCAAAGTGTAACAAAGGTGATTTAATTTGTTTGTTTGCTTGTGATGTGACCAGTGATGCTAATGACCGTGACATTTCTGATGTCATAACCAACATGTGGGAGGACACGAGGGACCTATGGTTGTGAAGCTCAGCATAAATGATGAATGTCAATGTTTTTTAGGTTTTCAATTGTAACCTTTTCTTCTTTTACGTGAATAACTGAAGGCCTGTGTTTTAGGCCTTTAGCATCTTAGTGAGTGTATATATGTTCTGCATTTAATAGGCAGATTCTCAATAATTGGAAGGCGTATGCGCATATTCTGGTTGTCCTTATAAATATGGGAAGCTCCGTTTGCTCTTGCCCCGGGGTAATGCCAGCTGCCAATGATGGTGTTAAATGGAAAGAAAAGCAATGGGCATCCTTGCCTATGTCGCCTGAAATCGGCCTCCTATTAGCACGAGCCGTCACATAGTCACTCTACTTTCCATGTAGAGTCAAATTCAAATGACAAATGTGTGAAAAAATACAAATTCTTTAAGATTCACGTTACTTCTATTTCCTGTGGTACCAGGTCAGACAAGAAACAAAGCTATAGATGATCGCTCTACACACATGCCTTCAATTAGAAATCTGAAGTAGAAACAATAGTGAGTTTTCAACTATTTGTGCTGTGCATCCTTTTAGGAGCTAGCTGAGTGTCTGTATTATTCCACATTATCTCACAAGTGTGAGATATCAAGCACACTTTAACAATACGGTCAGGACAAATGCAAAGGAAATGATAAAAACAAATACTTATTTCTTAAAACTGGTAATGTAACTTTGATAATCCAATGTTTCTTAGCGTGGTAGTCTGTGGATGATGAATTCATTGCAGCGATAAAAGCATTGCAGTGTCTTACCTAGAATCAAACAATGTGCCATCAAGAAGTGACCCATTGTAATGATATCTGAGGAAGTCCCCGACTTTGCTGTGTCGCTTGCAGGATTCAGGCACAAACTGGATGTTGACAGTAATACTATCTTTCGGGTTGTGAAGATCCAGCAAGGCAACGTCAAAGACTAAAGATGCTTGAGGTGGAATGTCTTTGCCTGAAAATTGGAGAAAATTTAGAAATGTAACAAGCCTATATGATTTACATTTGACAGGCACATTTTTATGTACTACCATACAGCTTTTAGTTGTCTGGTTGCAAAAGACCTTTTGTGGAGAATACAAAGAACTTACAGTGGCTTAGAACCTGCCCATCGCTTCCATTGCTAGGCTTTGTTGTCACTCTTATGTGCTTCTTATTTGATGGTCTTCCTTCCTCTTATTGTGCGTGTCCCTTGCCTGAAGCATAAGCCCTTTACCATCCTTTTGATTGGCAGATTTGTATCACTTTTAGGGAACTACTTTTTTCTTTTTCATTAAGCCCTCCATGAGAGTGTGTGTGTTTTCTAGCTCTCTTCCTCTTCTCCCCTGCAATATACGTCCTCCTGTAATCCATGTAATTTTGTCACTTGTGTGCTGCCCGCTCTCTTTCTATCTCTCTTGTGTCCTTCTCCCCACCACAACTTTCCACCCCCACGCTACAACACAAAAAAAGCACTTTTGTGCACTTTTAAAATTTACAAACCTAAGTGGCGCCTGCTATCTCAGATTGGTCAATAAAAAAAAGAAAACTGGTGCTCGTGTGTCTATACATAATAATGCGTGTACGCTACTACAGAAAGCCGCGATTGGCAACAGTGGGTGCGTCATCATGCCTTTTCTTCATTCTTTTTGCTGAAGCTGCAGAGAATCAGCTAAAAGCATTGGCAATGAAATAGAGCAACAAGGCGAGACCTACTGGCTTTGAAAATGCTTGCTGAATTAGTTTCCTACTTTCTTATGCTACCCAGGAGCAAATAGGTGAGTACATCACATTTAAAATTTTTAAAACTAAAACGTTCCCAATTTTTAAATCAATTATTGAATGAGACGGGAAAACAAGCCTTTTATTTGTTTGCATCAGTTGTTCATATATGGGAAAAGAGGACAATTGGCTCTTTTGTAGGGGAAAGTCCCACTCTACCTAGAAATACGTAATTTATAAGTGGAACAGTCAAAATCCAGAACCCATTTGACAAAACCAAGAAATTCTATTCTGATTTTTCTTGCTCTCACCGGAAGATCTAAAACAAAACATTTCCTCAAAAAACCAACCTCACATATTGTCATCAACCACTATTAAGTTTTATTTGTGGGTTCCTAGCTTGCTACTACAACAACTCTTTCCTAAAACACACGCACCCAGTGACTTTCAGGTTTGGTGTGATGTGCTGTGCACAGCAAGCCTCTATAACACAACGACAGTTACAGGACAGTTACGGAATACAGGGAGACAGGATATCCTCGCACTATATGTTCCTGTCTTTATGTAAAAAATAACCCTGGAGAAAGCCTGCCGTCTGAGCCTATGCTCCAACACTGTAAAATCTTTGTTGGCCAGCTCAAGATAAAAACACTATATAAACCATGCATTTAAATATTTTCTTCTAGCAAAAAATAGTTGTGAGACTTACGCTTTAAGAAAGAGCAAACATATGTAGGCAAAAAAGAAAGCAAATGAATAAATAATTGTAGCTTTACCATCTCCTTCTTCTCCGTACGCTAAGAAAGGAGGCACGGTGATGATTCGCTTTTCTCCAACACACATTCCAAGCAGACCCTTGTCCATGCCAGGGATTAGCCAGCCAATTCCCACATATGTGTCATAGGTCCTCATACGATTGTGACTGTAAGAAACAACAAGTTGGTTAAATTCTAAGATTTCCCTGGAACAAAAATACATATTTTTAACAGTAAAAGAGTTGCAAGATTATCATGTTCATCTACCAAGCAATTACCATCAAAATCACTGAATAAGACAATTATTTTTTAAATAAATTATAAGTCAAAAGACTATTTCATATTTGTATTATTAGCAGAATTGTGCGGTCACATGTTTTGTTAGTTCAAAGAAAGCTATCAAATAATAGACGTACTTCAAAGCCTAGGATATACGAGAAAGGTAATGAAAAATGTTTGTCATACTTCTGCATATGGTAGCGATGCTGCTGCTTGTGCACAACTATTTGAGTTAGCGTGATTACCTTTTGAGGAGCAGTAATAGATTGAAACGCAAACAGTATTTTTTAATTATACCGTGTATATTAAAGTTCTTAACATGATCTGAACTTTTTTGATGTGCAAAGCATGTGACGAATTAACAAGTTTAGTATACACTGTGCTAAGAACAGATTATTGAAAACTGTCACTCAGAGCTAGGAGCTTTACACCAACATAAGCAAAATGGGAAACTGCAAATAAAAGTGAATGTAGGACAATAGATCATGAATGTAGGCAATGCACTCTGACTACTGATATTTTTGAAATGAGAGAGAGGGATATAAATGTATTGACTGGCCACGTATTAGTTGCAGATGTCCCCTTTCTGAAGCCTTTCTCGCCTGATCTTTCCCAGGGGACCCTTACCAGCCCTATGGCCAGGGGGTTGGTCTTCACACCATCTGTGATAAGTATAAAATGCGTATATTTCCTGCATGTACTGCTGTCTCTATCCTCTCCTTTCTGAGCAACGTCAATCTATTGAATTTGTGAGAGTATCTGAATTGATTGAATCTTCCTCCCTAATGATTGAAGGTGTCCGTGGTGTATTTGAATGGTTCACTTATATTTAAACTTTAGATAAAGGTTTTGAAAACTTCCTGAGGCTGTGTTTATTATTATAGATAAATTATTTGCAAGAAAGGTTATGTGCCTCATCACCATCAACTTCTTCCAACTAATTTGGTTCATCGACCAAATGGAAAGAACTTATTGATCAGTGATAAACAAACACCCCTCAGCGGTTAACCAGGTGAATTAGAGTGTGAGTTATTGATGGGCCCATGTGAAAATATGGTATTGGAGTATCTGTTGTTGGTACGCCGCTGGATGAGTTTTCTGGTAGCAGAGTAATGGATATTATTGACTAGTTTGGTGATGAGTATTGATTACTGATTATTGATTTATGTTTTAACAAACCCGTTTGCGTCGCGTTTTATGTTGTCTGTAAACACAGGTATAGTGATACCTGGAACTCCCGGGAAGGAATAGCGGGTGGTGGAAGTAGCCACACTGCTCTGAGATTACTCGTCCGTTGGAATAACACTGAGAAGCTATGCAGGGCTGGCAGTGTTAAAGTAGGGACTATTTCGTGTAAAAGTGAGAGTGATTGAAAGCAGAGAGTTTGCTGGTGAAACTTTGCTGTTATATCAGCTAGAAAGGGTAACACTGAAGGAGTAGCAGGTTCTTCCGAGCTAAAGTGACAGCAAAAGAGTTCACTGTGCAACTTTGGTCTTACATAACCTGGAAAGGGTAAAACCGAAGGAGTAGCAGATTTGTCTGAGCTCGAGTGAAGAGTAAACGGAAGACTTTAATCAATGAAGAGTGAGCGGAAAGTTTTACTCGCAGTGTATGAAGTGTAAACCGAAGTGCTTACTCAATGAAGAGTAAGCGGAATGTGTTACTTGCAGTGAAAATAAATCTATCCTTTGTTTAGTGGAACAGGCAGAGAAGCGAATGTTTTTATGTTGTTACTAACGAAGAATTTAATGAAAAGTATTGAGAAAAGTCATCACATTACCCTGTAAAGGGAGGGTCAGTCGCCGGAGTTAGACTGACGTCACAGCGTGCCGCGCTGGGATTGGTGGAAACAGCGGGCGTGTGTGACAAACGCAGATTGTAAAGGAGCGGTCAGTAGTAAGGAGTGATACTGATTTCACAAAAGGCCGCGCTGGGATTGGTCAAACCACAAGTGTGAGCCCGAGTTTGATTGGTTGAGAAATTAGAAGCTACTTTAGGATTGCATAAAGAAAAATTATATGCAAAATTGGGAAAAGGCTATTGTAGGTAATCGCCCAGATAGGAGATTTTTAGGATTTGCAGAATACAACTTTATACATTGATACTTACGCAAATGTATAGAGAGGAGAGAAAAATGTAATTGAAAAAAAGAA
The DNA here is from genome assembly GCF_964204655.1 of Triturus cristatus. NCBI lineage: Eukaryota > Metazoa > Chordata > Amphibia > Caudata > Salamandridae > Triturus > Triturus cristatus. The sequence goes on from NC_140588.1 coordinate 499,881,163, forward strand.
TTAAGAATTTCTTTAAGAAAGACAAGCCCGTATTGACTAGAGAAGGGATCCCTATCCCTCCACCAAAAACACCTGCTTCATTCATGACGATGGAGAGAGGTGATCATACCTGTGTATGGATGGATAATTGGGTAAATTACACAAAAGGTGATGGAGTCTCAGCTTTCCCAGAATATGGTACATTTAATGGGAGAGTTCTTCAGAATTTGAGAATGAGTGATTTAGAACCAATAGCAAGATTAACTCAGTATGAAGCTTTAGAAGAATGGGAGTCACATGAGAGAGAGAAGCATGGAAGAGGGAAAATGAAGGAATTTTTTTCCAGATATATGAATGGATGACGAGAAGATCAGATGAAACAATGGAGGAGAGCAATGGTATCAGAAGGGTTATATCCAGTGTTGATGACTGAAGAACAGACAGGAAGTAAGTCTAGAGAGAAAACCAAGCACATGAGTGTGACAGGGTATGGTGAATCAGAGGATGAATTTCTAGAGGATATTTTAACTATAAATCCTCCCCATATTAGGAAGGGCTCAATAGAGTAGTCACCCCAAGTGCCACAGTATTAGGAACTCCTTTAGTTACGCAAATTTTGCATGATAGTTCAATAAATAGAGTACTCCAAGAAAAAGAAATTGAGGCTTTGAACAAAAATAGAGAAGAATTAATACAGAAAATAAATCAATTGAATTTGCCCGCAGATGCCCTGTCAGTACCTGTAACTATAGGTCCTGTTATACCATTCTTCGGGAATAAAGCGAATGCTCAAAATTCTCAAACTGTACCTGCCCCAATGAGCAACTCCAGAACAGAAATAATAATTGCGGAAGATCAAGCCAGTGAGTGCAGTTCAGTCATTTCGTTAATGGATCTCCCTATAGGAGAGCCAGTAATTGGAACTCCAAAAAGAAGTTTACCTGATCATGGGAGGGAAAGAGGGACGTGGCACCTCCAATCACTAAAAGTACAACAGCGGTCACTTCAGAAGATTTGGAAAGGTGGTCACAGGGAATAGAAGGACGTAGTTCAGTCCCAAAGATTTTAGATATTTATAAATTGAAAGTGAAGTTAGAGGAAATGATTGCTGGAAATGTGGGATTAGGAAGATTGAATGATTACAATGAAGAAGAATTGTTGTTTGTATGTAGGAGTATTACGCGAAATGCAAAGGTGTATCATGAAAAATTGATGGAAATGGCTGCAGAAATTGGAATAGACATAGTAAAATCTAAGGGGTTTCAAAAACCCTATCGAGTGGAATTCACAGACAAGGATTTGGAAAACATGAATGTGTCTGGTAGAAAATTACAAGTAAAAGAATTAATGAACATTTTGCAGAAGTGGGGAGATATGGACAAGTGGAAAACTAGGTGGACAAAAAAAAAAGAGGAAGCAAAGACTAGGGAAGCGTCGACATCTGCTTTCTAATTGAAAGACACAGAAAAGGTGGAGAGGTTGTGTCCCATGAGAGAAGTACCTGGTGGTGGATATGTTCATGTCCCATGGAGCAGACAGGATATTTTGTCATTTACAAATTACTTTCCGAAATTGAGAGAAAAACCCGTGGAGTGGTACAAGCAGGTTGAGAGGTTGTGAAGGTGTCGAAGGTTTTGTTGAAGGACCTGGATGGTTTGTTTGACATTGTGGTACCTGCAGATTTGTGGACAGGGTGTAAAATCACAGTCAATTGGCCGAGTGAGGAGTATCCAAGAGATGCTGAAACAGAAGTACCCTCATATGATGTGATGAAAAAGTATCATCAAGTGATTACTTTCTTAAAAGGGAAAATTCCCCCAAAAGAGACAGATTGGGTAAAGATAGACAGGACAACTCAGGAATCAAATGAGTCTGTACATGCCTATTTTGAAAGGCTGTTACAGGTGTTCAAGCAGTACAGCAGTTTTGAGAATATTGTCGATAAGGATATGGGACATTTTGAGTATCGGTTTGTGTATGGCTTGAAACCAGAGATTATTCAGATGATTCAGCAGCATATGACTTGCTGGCAGAGCAAAAGCATTGACAATATTTTAAAGTACGCCAAATATTGTGGCGACGATATTGAAGCCAGACTTAAAAAGTTAAAAGAGAAGATGATGTGGGCACAAGTGAAATTAGCAGAACAGCAGGAATTAAAATTAAATGTAGAGACTGACAAAGGGTTGAACCAGAGTGATCAGGGAATGAATGATGGTACATTGAGAGGGCGAATGAATAGAGAGGTTGAGAAAAAGAAGTTTCCATGTCATGGATGAGCAAAGCTTGGACATTGGAGAAATGAGTGTACGAATATTCAGAATAAAAATGGGCCAAATCAAAATTTAAACCCACAGACGCAGACTGAAGGGGTTGTGAATCAGCCACAGCAGGTAGTTGATCCACAGTATCAGGTGCCTCCAGCTCCTATGCCAAACTTTGTGAACCCTCAAAAGCACAACACGCACGCCGGATTTCCAGGAGGAAGTGGTAAGAAAAATTCTGTGATTTCACAATATCTTTTGAAAAGTACTGACAGTGACTCAGATGATCGACGGTGCCTGAGAGGGGAGGAAGAAGAGTGCGTACTTGGCGCATCCTTGCTGGTAGATCAGTCAGGTTCATTTATTGATGGGAAAGTAGAAGGTAATGATATCACTTTTCTATTGGATACTGGTGCGACCCGTTCTACAGTGAGAACAGCAGACATCCCAAACCTACCCCTCTCGGGAGATAGTATCCCAGTCGTTGGTGTTTCAAACCAACAAATTAAAACCCCACCTACAAGGCCAATAGAAGTGCATATTGGTACTTTTAAAGATTATGCATCGATTTATTGTTTCTGATTCTAGTCCTGTAAATGTATTAGGTAGAGACCGGCTGTGCGAGATGAACTGCACAATTCTATTGCACACCGGATGGTGTTGCTTTCCAAACCACTGATGAAGATATTGCCTATAAAATAATGTTGGGCAAAGCACGGTACTGAAGTGAATTAAATGTTTTCTCTAATGACTTCAAATGAATTACCAGAAGAGTTAAGAACTACAGTGAATCCAGAGGTGTGGGACTTTATGGGAAAAGAAATTGGATTGATGGCAAATGTAGATCCTGTGAAAGTGACAGTGAAAGAAGGTGCAGTCTATCCAAACACCCGACAATACAAGATGAGTCCAGAAGTGCTTTAGAAATAGAACAAATGATTGAACAAGGCATTTTAAAAGAAATAATGAGCAGTCCTTGTAATTCAAAGATTTACAGATTCAAGTGTGCTGCTCACCAGTCAGGTAATGACTATGTGACAGCCGGTAACAGATATGCTGACCAAATTGCTAAATATTGCGCAAAGACTAATATGGCACTGAATCGAAAAATTGAAACAAGTGAAAACAGATGCCAACTTATGTTTTTCTCAGCTCCAGAAACATGGGAAGAGGTAAGGCAGTTACAGGATCAGGTTGAGGTTGAGGCGAGCAAAAAGGAAATCTGGTTACGGGCAGGTTGCACCAGAAGAGCAGAAGATAAGGTGTGGGTGTACCCTGACGGTAGACCAGTTATGCCAGACTGCTTACTTTCACCAATAGCCCGTTTGTATCATGGTGACACACATGTAGGCAGGGATGCCATGATTAGACTTTTCAGACAAAATTGGTATAATCCAAGGTTCAGGGTGGTCGCTGAGAGCCTTTGCCAGAGATGCTTAATTTGTCAACAGCAAAACCCAGGCAGGAAAACAGTAGTCAGTTGGGGAAAAATGGGAAAGGCCGAAGGTCCATTTGTGGGACTACAAATAGATTTCATTGAGTTACCTCCATGTAAAGGACTGAAGTATGTCCTTGTTATAGTGTGTTTGTTTTCACGATGGGTGGAGGCATATCCCACTAGGAGAAATGATGGTCTCACAGTTGCCAAGTTATTGTTGAGAGAACTCATCCCATGTTTCGGTTTCCCAGTCACTTTGGAATCAGATAGAGGACCTCATTTTAACAATGAGGTAATTCGATTAATATGTAAAGCATTCAAAATTGATCAGAAACTGCACTCTGCATACCGCCCAGAGGCCTCTGGAGTGGTTGAACAAATGAATGGCACAATCAAATCAAGACTGGCTAAAGTGTGTGCATCCACATCATTGTCATGGCCAGATGCATTGCCTCTTGGGTTGATGAGACTCCAAAGTATTCCTGACAGGAAAACCGGACTAAGTCCCCACGAAATCATCATGGGAAGGGCAATGAGACAAGCATTTATTCCTGGAAATAAATTGATGAGTATAAATGATGATTTGGTATTGGACTATTACAGAGGATTGAGTGACCTAGTGTGTTCTGTCTCTCACCAGGTTGGAGAAGACGCATTTGCCAGGTAGTCAACGCAAGCGCATGATTTGAATCCTGGAGACTGGGTGGTAGTGAAGAAACACGCCAGGAAAACGTGCCTAGCACCGAGGTGGGATGATCCTCGTAAAGTCATACTGGTTACTACCACTGCAGTAAAGTGTGCAGGTTTACCCAATTGGATTCATGCTAGTCATACCAAACGGGTACCAGCCCCTTCTGAGACTGAACAACTGACGGAGACAGTTGAAGTAGCTGAAGGTTGTGAAGTCGAAGAATCTAGAGAACTGGATTCTGAAATAGTAGACTTGGAACAACCGAGCACAAGCCAGGAGGGATGGATACCAGAATTTGATCTACTTTAAGTAATTGTCCAAACAAGAAACAGAACAAGATTAGACAGACAGGACGATAGTGAGGACCAGATAGGTGTAGAATAACACGCTCAGGAAGAAGAGAACGAAGCATATCCAGAATCTGAGCAGGAACAGACAGGGAAAGAAGAACATACTCAGGTAAATGAAACAAACTATTTTCAATCTTGAGGAGGGACAGTTAGGAGAAGAAGAACAAGGTTGGGTAGCAGCCAAGCAAACTGCAATAAGACCTGATCAGGACCAGTTAGGAAAAGAAGAACAAGTTTGGGTAGAAGAAGAAGTACACGGTAAACACAGTCCCAAACAGGACTAGCTAGAAGAATGAGAAAATGGTCAGGTGGTCGAGAAAATAAACAAAAGACCTGAGCAGGAAAAGATAGAAAGTAAGACAACTGAGACAGAACAAATTGTGCCAAACCTCTGTAATAATAAAAGAACACTGAATAAAGACCAAGAGGGTGAAAGTGCTTTACAAATAAAAAGAGCCAGAAATGGTGACAACTGGCCAGGAGGAGTGAAAAGACTGAGATATGTTCTGAAAAGAATAATTGAAAAACCAGAACAAGTGAATGAGATCTCAAGTCAAACCCGGACAAGACAAAAGAAAGAGAGAAACTTAAGAAGAAGTCCGAGATTGAAAACTCTGAACAATAAGTATCAAGGCCCTGAATGGACCTACATTATATTGGAAGAGTTTGAGAATCTGGACATAAGAGAGGAATCTGAAAATCAGAATCCTACACCAGTAAAAGAAAAAGAGTGAGATTTCTTTAAATTAAATTCTGAAAATTCTAGGTGTTAAAGTAAGAGAAGAAATTATCTTCTCGGATTAAAAAGACATGAAACAGAGTTACTGAGCAACCGAAACGAAATTGTGTACAAAGATTTTGTAAAGCATTTATATGTAGTATTATAATTGTGATACTAATATGGGTATTTTTAACAGTAGCAGTTCCGTTACTAAGGACAACAAACAATAAAAATGACACAAGTACTAATGAGAATACAGCTACATACAAAAGGGAAAAGGTAGAATTACACGCAGCAAATGAGACAGATTTCCATCACACAGTGACAGATAATGACACATCATTAAATGTCTTCACAAAGTTATTAATAGAATATGTTGACACAATGGAAGTTAGTGATTGTTATGTTTGTATGAAGTTACCACTGTCAGTGTCAGAGGGGATCACATACCAACACATACCTTTGACATATGGTATATCATGTGGTGTATTAGCAAGTCTGTTTTTTGCAACTGGAAAATTACAGTATTATTATTCAAACTTAGATGTAGTATTTTCAGAACTTCCTATTCGAGGGAACATGAATCCAGTACTTAGTGCTCAGAATGCACAGTTCATGGGTGAATTCTTCCTGACGATGAAGTCTATAGATTTAGTTAAAGCACCCAAAAACAATTTAACATGTACATTATGAGAAGAGGAAAAGATATTTCTGAATTTAGTTGAGGAAAGAAGGCAGGACTTCCAAAAGAAGGCTGTTGAACAGAAAACTCATGTTCCAACATTTGCTGAAAGGGAGGGAATTTATACCGCTGGCAAGGCTCATGCTGCGATTTCCCTGGACTTTGTAAAGGAAGGGAAGATCTGCATTCATAGATTAAAGACAGATTACAATAACATATTAATTGGTTCCAGTGAATGTGAACACAACTTCCTAATCATGGGAGGTTGGGGACTAAAAGGGGGAACTGATTCTATATTTCCTGGGATTTATTATGTGGGTGGTAATAATGCTTATTCTAAGCTACCTGCACAATGGTATGGAAGCTGCTACCTGGAGATTGTATTTCCGAAAATATATCATATAAAAAGAATCACTGGAAGCAATGAAAACTCTAATGGACTAACACAAACAAAGAGGGCTAGTTTTTCAGAAATTGTAGGTGATATATTTAATGCAATAATACCTTCAGTGGGAGTCCTACTAAATTCACGTAGAATGTGTCAGTTATCGACAGTAGTTGACTGATACTGCTGGAGGTTTCTTGATGATCAATACAGAGACGGTTGCAATCAGATCAATGGTTTTACAAAATTGTCTTGCACTTGATATTCTATTGGCAAAGGAGGGCGGAGTCTGTGGAATGTTGCAAATTCAACATTGTTGCACTTACATTCCTGACAAAAGTAACGAAATTAAAGGGTACATAAAGAGTATTATGAAATTTCATGAAAGTTTGAAACCACTGGCGGTTGACAGCATGTGGGAGAGACAAACAAAAGGTGTACCTTCAATAGGGACTTGGTTTACTAATATAGGGAAAGGTCTTTTAGGTCAAATAGTTTTGCCCCTAGGAGGCGTGACAATCCTAACAGTAATGATTTGGTGCAAGTGTTGTAAAAGGAGGTGAAAATATGAAGTAAATGAAAAAGGAAGGAAAAGAAAGAGGGAAAATGACGAAATAGAGATGAAGTAAATAAAAGGCAAACTTTATAAAGACATGAAATATTTTGAGAACAATGAGAAAGAAGGGAAAATGGGAACGGAAATGGAGCTTAGAGAATACTGAAAGTTGGTATCTGTTTTAGGGTGGGTAGTTTATGATGGCATAAGATGCCATCAGAGAGGGGATTGATGGAGCAAGGACTCATTTATGTGAAACTTGCTCGAATTCAATTCACTCGTTTAACTTATTAACATGAAATTATTAATTGTGTCTTGTGATTAATCCTCACACATTACATTTACATTACAGACAGTGAAGCTTGCCTATGTGTTTACTAACCATTAATACGGATAGCGGACTAAAAGTGCGGCTTTAACATGGAAAACTTTACTGCGCATGCGTCAATTGCATCTACGTAATGTGACGTTTAACAGCTTTGGAGGGAATTTCTCGCGCATGTGCAGAATGCACTAACATGGCGTCTTCAAGACCCACATGCCTTGCACCTGCTTTGCTATCTAGAAAACGTTTTATTTACGAAGAGCTAGTGCAGGGAAAGTAATAATGAATAAAGGGGAATAGAGTAGATGTAGGTGGTATATAGTGAAATCATGTATTTCTTGAATTAATATTTTCTCTTTTGACCTTTTCATTAGTTCATATTTGGGCCTTCTTGCCATAACCCGAGTATTTGAGTGAAAGCCGCCTGCGCATGTGTGACCTCTACTTCCCCTGGAAGAATGATCCCATGATTGGACTACATCCAAGGCCATCGACTGCTAAACCCTGGGAACTCAGATGTCAGAAGTGCAGTGGCTGAAGTCATATGAACGTTATTGATAAAAATGTTTCAACTATGAATAAACTCGGGTGGGAATAAAGTAAAATGCATATTAATAAGGGGATGGGTTTGGGAACAAAGAGAAATGCTATGCCATCATGGTGTGATGACCAAACACCCCTTGCCTGTCCAATCAGAATTCGTATTTTTGTGATATTGCAACTTTAGGGGGTGGTACATGAATCCCAAAAGGCATAACTAAGGTAGTTTAGTTAGTTGGGTGTGCATGATCCTGAGAAAATGCTGAGAGGGAAGATGCTGTCGGAGTTATTGATGATGCTGATGCTGTGAAATACTGAAGAAGACTTAATAGAGAATTATCTATCTAAAGCAATAGATTGGAAGAAGATCGCGGAAGAATCTCGAGGAGGAAGAGAGTGTCAGAGAGGGGTGCGACGTGTTCGGCGGTTTAGAGAGGTCCACTGTCCTTTCTTAATTCCTGTCCTGAAGCCTTTGTCGCCTAATCTTTCCCTGGGGACCCTTACCAGCCCTTTGGCCAGGGGGTTGGTCTTCACACCATCTGTGGTAGCGATAAAATTTGTATATTTCCTGCATGTACTGCTGTTTCTTTCCTTTCCTTTCTGAGCAACGTCAATCTATTGAATTTGTGAGAGTATCTGAATTGATTGAATCTTCCTCCCTAATGATTGAAGGTGTCCGTGGTGTATTTGAATGGTTCACTCACATTTAAACTTTAGATAAAGGTTTTGAAAACTTCCTGAGTCTGTGTTTATTATTATAGATGACTTATTTGCAAGAAATGTTATGTGCATCATCACCATCAACTAGTTCCAACTAATTTGGTTAATCGACCAAATGGAAAGAACTTATTTATCATAAATAAACAAACACCCCCAGCGGTTAACCAGATGAATTAGAGTGTATGAGTTATTGATGGGCCCAGGTGAATATATGGTATTGGAGTATCTGTAGTTGGTGCGCCGCTGGATCAGTGGGATTAGCACCGGTTTGGCTATCAGAGCTATTGTGGCCTCTGCCACCAGTGGGGCCAGTCTGCAGGTCTGGGACATTTGGTTGCAGACCCCAGTTAGTAGGAGTGTCTACAGTGGGGCACAGTGCTTACAAAAGCGTTGTAAAGCCTTCAGGGCCCGAAACCATACTTAGTTTCAGGTGCTTCATAGCCGTCAAAATCTCTGATTTCAAGATAGGCTTGTCTAAGTCCTCTCTGTCATCACCAGAAAGGCGCAGTATGGAGAGAGACTGCATGTAATTGTGTTGAGCATCTGTGTCAGAGTGGTCAGCTTTATACAGGGTACTATAATATTGATGGAATGCATCAGCCTTTTTCTCTTCTAAGGAGCACAGGGTGCCTGCTGCATTCAGGAATTCTTGGATATACCGCTTGGAGCGCTGGACAAGCAGGTTGTTCAGCAAGAAGAAGCCTGCTTTATTTCCCCTCTCATAGAATCAGGTACCCGATCGGGATAGAATGTAGTTGGCCTTGTTGTATTCCCGGATTGCGGATTTAGCCACCGAGTACGGTAAGATTCCACCAGAGTTTCTTAGAGGGTTGGATTTATGAAGTTGCTCTGCCCGGAGCAAATTATACCCGAGTTGGAGGAGTTCAACCTCTCTCATCCACTTAAGTCTACTAGCCTCTCTGATAAACACCCGTTTCGCCACTGTTTTTAGGGCGTTCCATACCATTCAGGGGCTCACCTCATCCGTATGACTGAGTTGGAGGTATTCTTGTATGGAGGACGTTATCTAATGCCGTGCCACCCGATCCCTTAAGAGAGAGTCATTCAGTCTCCAGGCACCCCACTTATGTGTCAGGTTGGGGCTAGGGCAGGAAAACAACATCTGGACCGGGTCATGGTCCAAATGCGTCATTGATTCTAGGAAACATCATCATCTTGGGGTAGTAGCCTTTTATCTAACAGGTAGTCCATTTTGGCATGATATTGTGGGCTGCTGAAAAATTGGAATAATCCATTATTAACGTCATGTCGGTATCTCAGACCCAGTGCTTGGAGGAAAGTTTTGCACCACGCTTACACGGTTGGTGTACCTCTCAGTCCCAGTTGTGAGGGGTCGAGGTTAGTGTGCATGACGTAATTAAGGTCGCCCCCAATTAAGGATGGTGATCCCTGGCTCCAGCTAGCTTTTGCACAAAGGGTATTACAAATGCCTCTTGGCCAGTGTTCGGACAATATATGTTGCGTATCAAAATAGGAGTGCCCTCCCAGAAGCCCATTAGCAACAGTTACCTCCCCAAGTCGTTGGTCAGGAGCTTCTGCTCACAGAACCTTGCAAGGTCCCTACGTAAAATTGCAACCCCTGCTATTTTGGTGGGGGCCAAGGCATGGTCCTGGAGCGGGAAGTATCTAGAGCGTAGTTGGTGCTGGTCCCCTTTGAGTAGGTGTCTCCTGGAGCAAACAGATATCTGTACTAGACCTTTTCAACTCATCCAAAACACTACGAGACATATTTACGAGGAAGTGGCGGAGCGCGGCATTAGCCTCCTTGGCTTAACCCCACGCTCCGCCACTTCTGAAACGCAGGGCTGCACCGTATTTACAAGGATACGGTGCAGGCCTGCGTTTTCCCCTGTGTTGGTGCTAATTTAGCCACCTAGTGCCAACGCAGACACCCTTGCACCATAGTACAATGGTGCTTGTATTGCAGGGGAAGGTTGTCTATGTGCAGGATGGTGTCCCTTCCTGACCATAATAAATCTGAAATTGCGTTTTATAACTTCTATGTGTGCTGCTTAATGCAGCACACATAGAAGTTGCAAAACATCATTTTATTTTAATGATTGTTTATGTGCAGGAAGGAACACCTTCCTGCACATTAACAATCAGTGGGGAACACAGATGGATGCAATACCACCTTACACCAGATGCATACGCAGACCCATTCACCCACGGCCACGGTGACTGGGACTCAGTTTAGCTACCCACACCTATACTCTCACCTTGACCACAACTCACGCTTTACTGGTTTTAACATATAACATCCGGGGCCTAAAGAGACCAACAAAGAGGCTTAGGGGCATATTTACAAGCCACCCAGTACTTGATTTGTAAAACAAGAAGTGCCCGGGTTCGCGTCAGGAGGCCACTGCAGCTTGAACACACATTGCCCAGCAATGCTGCCAATGACGGAACCTACAAAAATACTAACCATCACACTCCTACAAGTGTGAGAATTCGGACTATTTCAGCCCCCCCCAAAGCTATAAGAATGGCTTGGGCGGCAGATAATAGTCGTTTATAATGTATATTGAAATAATAATTAACTGTTGTTTTGGTCCTCTCCAAATTAGTCTGACAGCTCCACCTGTGGCAAACTGTCACAAGTGCCGGTGTGGACAATTAAGTGCCGGTGCTAAGCACCAGAAACTACCGGCTCAAATTAAGCTCTGTCTCCACCACAACATCACTTTTTCTGACATTGTGGTGGCAATAGGGGCTTCGCCTTACTTACAAGGCAGCGTTAAGTCACGTAACGTGGCTTAACGCTGCCTTGTAAATAAGTCACCCTTTCGTTCTATAACTAGCGGGAAAAGGGCGGGCAATGGGTGTTGTGGTGGGCATTCCACTGCAACACCGATTGATTTTGACTCTGCCCCATATTTACAAGGGTGACGTAAATATGGGGCAGCGCCAAAATTAAGACCAGGGAAAACCTGGTCTTACCTTGGCGCAATGTGGAGAAATCTTTAATTTCTCCTTGTTTTTGCTGTTTCTATGTGTGCTGCGTTGTGCAGCACACAAAGAAAAAGAAAAAGGCCACTGATTATTAACACCTTCCTGCACATAAACAATCAATAAAATAAAATGGATGCCCTGGAGAAGCCCGCCACGCATGCGCTGCTCGCTCTGCGAGACTGCTGTAGTGGAATATGGGAGAGAAGCCGCGCCGATTTTTCATTTGCTTGTGTCATTGTCTTTCGTAAATGCTGCCTTCGGATTCGTTAATAGGCTTGTTAGTCCCTCCTTAGTACAGCCTTGTCTGCACTAGTACCCTCCCATGGCGTCTGGCATTTCACGGGATCTGTTATTTAGTCTGTAAGCACTATTTAAGTCAATGAGTTTCTCTTACTGCAGGCCGGACATGCGCTGCCTCAGCTGAAACTGCTTGTATTTTATAAAGCAGCACGGTGACCCCATAATACATGTGCCTGCTTTCAATCTCTTTAACCCGTAATTATCTTGTGTCTGTTTCAACACCCCCTCAAGTAAAATGGATTTATAAATGATTAGCAAATTAAGTCATGTGAATTCCAGGTAGCACACAATCCAGTGCTAATGAGCTGAAGCTGGCAACAGCACATTTGTGTTCCATGTCATCTGTACTAAAGCCACCTGACGGGTTGTTTTCAAAAGTCTGTTTTATTAACAACACCACCACCACCAATACCACCACCTCCACCAATACCACCACCACCACCAATACCCCCACCAACATCAACACCACTACCACCACCAATAAATACCACCACCAATATGACCACCAATACCACCGCCAACACCACCACCAACACCACCAATACCACCACCATCAATACCATCACCACCTCCACCACGACCAATACCACCACCACCAATACCACCATCATCAAAACCAATACCACCGCCAATGCCGATTCCAATGCTACCGCCAATACCACCAACAATACCACCACCACCAATACCACCACTACCACCACCACCAATACCACCATCAACACCACCACCATCAATAATAATGCCAATACCATCACCAATACCACCACTAATACCACCACCACCACCAATACAACCACCAATAACACCACCAACACCAATACAACCACCAATACCACCACCATCAATACCACCACAACCACCACCAATAACACCAATACCACCACCACCAATACATCAATACCACTACCACCACCACCAAAACCAATATCACCACCACTAACAATACCACCACCAATATCACCACCACCACCAATACCACCAACAATACCACCACCACCAATACCACCACCGCCACTAATACCACCACCAATATCACCACTACAACCAATACCACCACCCCCATTACCACCACCAATACCACTACCACCACCACCAATATCACCACCACCACCAATACCACCACGAATATCACCACCATCACCAACAATACCACCATCACCAACAATACCACCATCACCAACAATACCACCACCACTTATACCACCATCACCACTAATATCACCACCACCAATACCACCACCACTAATACCACCACCACAACTACCAATATCACCACCACCACCAATACCCCCACTACCACCACAAATACCACCACCGCTACCAACACCACTAATACCACCACCACCAATACTACCACCACCACCAATACTACCACCATCAATACCACCACCTGAGCGCCTCTCGCTCACTAGTAATAGCAGGGACACTGTACGAGGCCGGAGCTGTAGCCGAGACAATCCCTCCCTCCCTCCATGCCTGCCATAAAGCACAGTCCGCCCTGCACCAGGAGGTGAAGCCAGGGCCCTACTCCAGCTGGAGGATTTTTTATTAGGCCAAATATAGCAATGACATTACGCAATGCCACACTGCACATTCAAATCATGGAGAGGGCAGGAAATAGCCCCCCTCCCGCTCTTCCTCCTGAACCGCGACAGTGTAATCACAGAGCGAAAGGTGCTGGAGCGCTTTGTTAGTGTTTAAACTCAGATCATATGTAACTCTCACTTCACACTTTGTGTCTGTGTAATTTACAACACTTACACATCTTCTTCACTGCACTATTTATCACTACTTTGAAGACGTCGCAGGCCGGTCTCTTCCTCTGATGTATACAATATAACAAGCGGTCGAGAAGGCCCTTTATTGCAATGCAATAGGTCTTGCTTTTGTGAGAGTTTAAGCTATTAGTATTGTAAATGACAAAGCCTTTTATTTATGTTTTAAAACCTAAAACATAAATAAAAGGCATTGTCATTTACAATGCCAATAGTTCAAACTTGCGTGAATGCGAGACCTATTGCATTGCAAATGCTTGTTGATGGGTGCAGTCACGCCGCCTCTCTCTCCGCCTAACCAAACAGGTCGAATTTGGGACTGGAGAGAACCCCGGGTGCTGGGCAGCATCACTGGCACCTATGATGCCCGCTTTCAGCGGGAAGTAGATCCCATGGAGTTGGAAGACGATGGAGCACCAGCAGGAGTAGGCCGTGTTCGGCTGCAGTCCACGCTCCTCTCTACGTTTATTTTATACAGAGCCCATATCCTGTGCATTGATAGCAATAGCAGAAGTAGCCTTTACTTAGCAGGGTGACATCCAGTGAATGTATCTAAACACATCCCTACCACCCACACAGGTAGGCCATGTTAATACCAATGTACTACCCTTGAATAATTGTATGTTTCTGTTTGTAACATTACACCATATCTTTATTATGAATGTGGACACAAAATGGTCTCAACACTTATATTGTAATTTCATAGGTCTCAGATATCTTCATCCTTGTCATGTGTTCCTTGAAGGTATTGTGTGGTCTGCACATCTGCCATCTGCCATCACCTCCCCTTCTGCTTCAACCAGTGCCCTGATACATGGACTAGCCACACACACAACAAACGCATGGGAAAGGTTGGTAAGTCTTAAGCAGGATCATATGCAAACTGTATAAGACATTATTTCGCTCTGCAAAAGTGTTAGGATATGTAACATATTACTCCATTTCATAATATATACCCCATGTTCGGCATGTATCAAACATAACTTCTAATGGATGAACTTTATGTGCAATCTCTCTGTTCCTATGTCACTGACTACATCCTTCAATTGTGCAGCTTTATTGGTAAGTCTATGTATAGTCCCTTACTACAAACTCTATCCACCAATGTCCTTATTGCATACAATTGTTAAGTGATATTTTTGAGACTATAGTAACTACCACACTCTCTCACGCCTTGTCAGAATATGGCTACAAATAACAACTTTAACCCATTTTTCGGTTGAAGCTGCAGAACATTCGAAGATTTTACCATTATCAATTTGTCCAGAGGAATCTCTGTTGTATTTTAGGGGACCCCTTGAACATGACTTTTCCCTATATTACTCTATTAGATTAATGGCTGGTGTTTTCAAGAGGTTTAGCGCGGTGATACTTCTGGGCGACTTCCTGCTCTCTATAAATGCTAAAAAAAACTGTGATGCGATCAATCAATGTCATTTATGACGTCCATCACATTGTGTGATGTCATTTTGGGACGTGGGGTATAGTTTATGTAGTTAATCATAACTGAGCAATTTCAGGGAGTTTTCAGTTACAACTTCACTTCTGCTGTGTTTTTAAGGGTCTGTCTATCTATCTATCTATCTATCTATCTATCTATCTATCTATCTATCTATCTATCTATCTATCTATCTATCTATCTATCTATCTATCTGTCTATCTATCTATCTATCTGTCTATCTATCTATCTGTCTATCTATATATCTATCTATCTATCTATCACAAAGGTGATAGCACCCCTGTACTTATGGTTAAGTCAGCGTTTTTATTAAAAAGGCATTTTTGTTTTCTTTATAACTTTGGTGCCAATTGACAAATTAGCACAAACCTTAAAAAAGACGTAAAATGTCGTGGTAAATTTCTTGCAAATTCGTCAAGTAGGGACCTAAAAATAGGATTCCCCAAAATTGAAATTTCTCATTTTAACCCCTCATAGGGTTCTTTGCTCCTCGATACAGAAATACAGTTAAACATAATTATACTAAACTTGGCATATCAATGGTCCTAACCATTAATGAGCATCAGTAGCAACTAGCACTAATAAACATTAATGGGGTTTCGTAGTAATAAAAACACCCATTAGTGGCAGCATTAAATGCTGCATTATTAGCCCGGCTGATTGGGAGTCAAGCAGAAAAATGCATCAATGCCCCAGGCATTAATGACCATCAATGGTGCCATGCAGTAATGAGACTCAGTGGAGGCAACATTAATACATTTTAGTAGACCCAAAATTAGTTAACTTTAAAGGCCCGAAGCTACCATGATTGTCAATGGCTCCATGGAGTAATGTACATCAATTGTGTCAAGTAGTAATGAGACTCAATGGCAGCAGCATTAGTGGCTTTTATTTTCACCCTCAATCCCAATCCTGCCCAAGGGTGTGAAATGGTGGGAGTGCCTGTCCCCATCTTGTTTAGACCAACCAAGACTTAGCCAAGGCCTTGGAAAGCTGTCTCTGACCTTTTACAACGCCCTTTGCATTGCCCCTGAGCAGAGGAGAATTACTGCTTTAAAAAAGGGCCTGGGCACCCCCTGTGCAAAAGTGGTATAATTCAGAACTCGTATAGGGCATGGCTTGCTTTGCTTTAACTCCCTCTTAGTGCTCGTCAACACCTAGAAAACATGAAACACTTCTTTTAAATCACTGTTTAAATATTTAACTGGTTTGTCAGGAGGTGAGGCTCCATAAAGCATTTCTATTTCTTGTTTTAAATTTTACTTCTACAGAAAATGTCACATCCATGTTGACAAATAGTTTGCACCACTCCCGTCCTTTCCCAAGGACCAAGAGTGATTTTTGCCCCATGGCCCCACACCATGTCAAAGGACACAGGTGGGCTGGCTTTTGCCTTTTGTTCAATAAAGAAAATATTTTTTCCCCGTTTTCCGGTGCCTGGCCTGACAAGTGCACTATTCACAGTGGCAAAAAGGATGCAATGCTGAGGCAGCTGTCAGCTTCTGTGGTCCTACTTGGCTCTTAACAGTTTGTGGGCAAAGGAGGACTATAGGAGTTGCCTCTGGCTTCCTTTAACTACCCAGGCCTCTTTCAACTAAAAAAACAATGGAGGAGGGGCAGTTAGCAGATGCCCTGGGGATTGAGTGGCTCAATGATTAGAGCGGCAGACCCTGATGCAGAGGTCTAGCCCGGGACCAGGGTTCAATTCCCCGCCTCGGTGGGTCTTGGGCTAAAAAAAAAAAAAATCCACGGACCTGATAAATCTCGCCTTGGTGCCATTCCAATCATTGGGTCCCACTGTGCAACTCTGGGCAATAGCTTGCTTAATCTCCACAACGGCCCCCACAACGCTAAGGATGCCTGGCCTCCACCTTGGGGGTGCCCAGGAGTGGACGCCTCACAGGGAAAAGCCAGGATGGGTTCCACAGTGGTATTCGTACAAGCGCCTTGAGACCCTTGCGGGTGAGTAGTGCGCTATACAAGTATCAATTTACAATTTACATTGTGGGAATGAAGCACCCGCCACATACCCTCCAGCATTGTTGAGTATGGGTGTAGCTTCTACCAACTGTGGGATAGAGGAGATCAAGTACAACTCTAGCCCTTTAAAAAGGCTAAAGAAGAGGGCACCAAATAGCCCAAAGCCAAGGGTGGGGGGCAGAAACAACCCATAGTCAAGTACTGCAGGGGGCACGCAAAATTAAATATTTTCTCTGTTGGCCGATGGACACGGCGTAAGGGTGGAAGACATAAACAACCATACTCGGCCCTTCATCAAAGCTAGGGAGAGAGGCGAAAAGAGCAAAGCGGGATGAGACTGTGAAGGGAAATGACCAACACAGACGCTGCAGCCACTTGGAAAGGGAGACTTTTTTACACTTCTGCCATGTCACAAATCCACTGATTTTCTGTGACCCCTTTGATTGGCTCCTCTTTGGAGTTACTGGGCTGATGATCCTGTGGGCACACCGCATCCTTGGAGTGCTACTTAACCTGAAAAGATTTTCAGTCACATTTCCAAGCACAGTAAACTGATGTGTTACTCTGTTGATGAAGGGCAATGGTCCAGAAACATGCGTACACAGATACACTGCAATGGCTGCACCGACAATTGTGAGCACTTCAATACTTGTCAGTAAACTAAATTGAGTTTTATCATGCAGTTCCATAATACATCTCGGACAACATATGTGCTGATATGCCAGGTAGTGTGCCCTACTCTGTAATTTGACTGGCTCCTCCTTGGAATTACTGACTTGATGAGTCCCCTTAAATAAAACTGTGCTCTTGGAGTAAAGTTTAACTTAAAAATACTATGAGAAGCAGCATTTCGATCAACCCCAAGCTAAAGTGTTACTCTCTGCTGATGCAGGACAATAATCCAGAAATATGTGTGCAGAGATACACAGCCAATAACGGTGCACACTCCAATATTTCTGAGTAAAGTTGTGAGTGTGATTGTGCACTGCATTTACGATAATGCAACTTGGAGAAAATGTGTGGTGGTATGCTAGGCAGTGAGCTCCCCTCCACCCTACGTCTTAAGCCACTCGACTCCGCAAGAATGCAACAAAGGCTCTTTTCTTTTTCATCCCTTAGTGGCCTATGAACCATGCTTTTAGTAGAGTAACGTTCTTTTCATGTTTAAACAACCCATATGTGTTGTTATCCCTGTGTTGATCTATGAGGATGTGGGCTAACGGCTAGAGCGGGCGACCTCGAAGAGGGAGAACCGGTTCGAGTTTCTACAGGGACACTAAACATCCTGTGATTCGGGGCAAATCACTTAATCTCTCCGTGCCTAACAAAATGAATATGTTAGTCTGTAAGGCAACTGGTGCTTATGTAAAGCGCTCTGATAGCTTCGGGTCAAATTCGCGCTATATAAAACCCTGGGGGGAAAAATGTTCACACTCGTGAAGATACAGTTGGAAAATGTTTCAGAGCGAATTCGGTCATCATATTAAATAATGCTTACTAACATTGATAAAATTAAGCCAATCAGAACTCTTATTTTGTTTTTTGAATGTTTATCTCACAGGGAAAGCCAGGACAGGTTCCCCAGCGGTCTACAGTGCCGGGACGCCCCGTTGCTGGGGCAGCTGTGCGCTTTACAAGTCTACAACATTACAACATTACATTACATTATGTTTAAATTCAGCCATGTTAAATCTAAAAAATAAACATTTGTTTTAGCATCAGCTTTACAACTTATGCCTTTTTGACCAAATCTACACAAAATGTAGCATGATAAAAGTCTGTATATGCAGTTCACTTGTTCACCAGGTGGAAGATGGTGGCCTGAGGGACAGATAACGTTATTAATAAGGCAACAATAGGCTTTCCTGTGCAGTTTTGTGTCAACCTCAATTACAGGAGCGGTTTGGAACAGGGTTTTACCTTTGAAATAAGAATCTCTATTAGCAAATGTGCTTAATTTGGGAGCTAAATAGGAGAAAAAACATCAAATCCTGCAATGGTTCCCAACTATATAGAAATGGTCCACAAATGCTTTACTTATCATGGTGTTTTCAGATAAACGTTGGCCAATCAGCCGGTAAACAAACCAGACATATAATTTTGGGAAAGGAAAATTTGAGTCACTTCAAAAAGCTACCTGGAGTCAAACAGAGTCCCATCCAGAAGTGTGCCATTGTAGTGATATCGGATAAAGTCTGACACTTGAACAGTGCGAGAGCAGTCATCAGGTTTGTGATAAGTTTCCACCTCAATTGAGTCATCGGCATTCCATATGTCCATTAAAAGAACATCAAAATGGAGCACTGCATCTGGAGGTATTACGCCAGCTGTAAATGTAGAGGAACACATCAGCCCACTATCCAACAAACAACTTTAACCTCAATTTTTCACAGATTTCAAAAAGAAAAAAACACAAATGAAGAAATGAAGACTTCAAACAGTGCATATGTATGTCGAATCTGAAATATACAGAGTCATGGCACTAAACACCTGCCTACTGATCTTCAAAGCATGACAATGGATTATTAAATGATAAGAATAAAAAAATAATAGAAAAAGACTCATATACTCACTGCCACTATGAAGGACCATACAATCATGAACACAAGTAATTGATTATATTAATTAAAAATAGGGGATCACAGTCGAATGTTACAGTCAAATAAAAGAAAAAAAGGCCATTAACTTAAACTACAACCAAAAATTGAGATTACTTGAATGACATTTATCACAAAAGCTTAAATGACCAGTCGGTATGGCATAATAAATGGCATAAGTGCCATTGTCCTGATACTCCTTGAAGTTTTGCTGCCAACAATTCAGAGGAACACCGAATCATCCTGGAAAGGATGGAAAATTAGGCAAGAATTTCTAAATTTGCATTGGGAATGCCCCAAAAGTAAGAATTAATTAAATGTACCCACGGGATCTTTCCTGCTCTTCAACTTCTACTCTTGTTCAGCTCCTCCAGCAAACTAGGTGATTCACCATGTTTAGCTGAAGAACAGCCTAGAATACTAGGGTAAGATAAAATATAAGTCAGGAAACATGTTCTACTAGTTGAAGGAGAGCTTTCTTCGTAGGAATTTGCATGAGTTTCTATTCAAGTCATTTTCAAGTCAAGTAATATCTTTACTTCAATAACCTTGGGCAACTAAGTGGTTTCTGTTGACTGAAGGAATGGACAAAACTTAAGCTGGCTCATTGCCCAACAGCTTATAACATCCCACAGAAGCGACCTAAGTAGACTTTCTCCTTCAAGATTTTTAGAGCTCTGAAGTGCCTGAAAGGAAAGAAGTAGTACTCGCTAAAACTCATACATTAGCATGTGTAGTTCCTTTAAAAAAAATAAAAAAAAACGTTTTTGAGATGTGCTGCTTCTGGGCGTTTTCATGTTTGGAGATATGCATCCTTTTTTCTCAAAACAGTCTTGTGCTATTCAGAAGATCACTGTTATCCTGAGCAATGCTGTCCTCACTCCAGAGGTACCAAACACAATTCCTCCAGAAATGGGCGAACACTGCCTCTGATCTTTACCAATTAAAACTTACTGTTTAGTATCTATGGCTAAGTGAATATCCACAACTAGATTGCCATGCACCTTCTGATTCACAAGGTATCAAAAGGCATGAGCACCCAGACAAAATATTACAAGGATTAGCAACATTTTGGGGATTTGTATTCCTACATCTCACCAGAATGAGAGGATTCATTTACACCCGAACATAAGAGGTGGGAAAGCACTCATCTAATTTACACAATGCTACCATTTGTCGGTTGGTATCAGACCTAGCTTGTAAAGTCTAGCCGGATCTTATTAAAGTATCTTGCCCCAACAGATGGTAAAGTAAGCAAACAGCAGTTTGTCAAAACCACTGCAGTTTAACATTTTCTTTCATATATTTAAGAATATTCCACTCTGATCGAATCATATGGGTAAAAGATGGACACTTTGAGTGTACTACTAACAAGAAAGTCAATTTGGTGAAACGGCTTCATTATGGAACATCTTTATATTTTGAGATTAACACAAATGGTACGTGAGCTATAAGTCGCATCACAATAATAAATTAGCAATTTGCAGTGGGTGGCACTTGCAGTGTCAATAACATTATGGGGAAGTTAGCATCTTCCAAATCGACATATGCTAGGAAACCACCACTATTGATGGCTGAAGGATGTCAAGGAGAAGGAGGGTGACCCTCCTGAGACACTGCTGCTTGATGAACAAGCTGAACTTCCTTAGGTACATGATAGGGCATTACTCATCAGACTTCTTCTGACCAAGGACGAACCTTGAATAGAAGCACTGGTGTTTTTACGCGTTCATCACCCATGCTTGCGGAAGGGTTTGAAGAGATTTCCATCTGTAATTACAGATGGTTTTCTTTCATTGTAGATAGTATATTTCTTGCTCTAAACACGTACATTTTTTAACTGTGAGATTTACAGAAAAGCACAATGAAACTGTACAAACGTGCAAGGGAATTCGTAACCTAGCCCTTAATTCCAATCTTCTGGTTTCAAGGGCGGAGGGGGAGTCATATGTGTCAGGCACGGACCTGTCACCTGTTCAATAAGGGGCATCTGCTTTTGCGCTACTCTTGATTACATAGTGGACATTGGCCAGCCGTTGTCAGTAATAGGCTAGTTGGAGGTACGGGTAAACATTACAGAAGAAGGAATGGCAGATGTCTCTTTGATAGTAGATTTGGCACCTGTAGGATGAAAAATAATGGTGGCATTGAAAGCTGCAGTGTCTGCTTTGTTGTCTACAGGGCTTTAACCACATGTTTGCCAAAAAAGTGCTGGTCTTCGAATAGCATGTCACTAACTCTGGATTGAACTTCCATGGGAAAGAGGTGCTCCACAGCCAACCACATCTGTGCAGGCCAGTTCCTGTAGCCAGAGCTAGTATTGGAGGTGACTAAGAAAGGCATGGATAGGAGCTGAAGAAACAAATTCTCCCTCTCAGAGGATGACATTGGCTTATGTGCAGTAGTCTTCACGAACCTTCTCCAGTAAAGATTACACTTCTTGCCATAGGACCAGGGCATGATAGCGCTGGCACTAGCTACCTTAATGGATGAGGCAACAAATCAGCGGATTCTCTTTACTGTTTTGACTTTTACGTTTCTTCATGGTCTGGAGGAACAATGCACGGTGAATAAGGACTGCAAGATCGCCTCAAAACTGTGCTGGAAATAAAGGAGACAATTTTATTATTTGTAAGGAAAGCGGTTGATGTATTTGGAGCCTTGTATTTGTTCATGGCATGGATCCTTTGGCTAGGTTTCAACACACATGTTAGATCTTCCTTTATGTGGTACAGGCCTGAACGATCATATCCTAAAAGTTGAATAAAATGACGGTTTGCGGAGGTTGAACTTGTGAAAGCCTCGATCGACTAGCCATGGAAATTGAGGAGAGGAGTCCCTCGAGGGTTCTGGGTTGGGATCTTCAGTGGATACACTGTTGTCCCATTCATAGTTCCAACCCTCTGATGGTGCATCACCTTAATCAATAAACAGTACGAAATCTTTGGGTCTATACAGAAAACGTTATAATTGTGTGGCACATCACTACTGAAACTTAACAAGCCTATCAACACAGAACCAATGGCTATACCACACAGCATAAACTGTGGGTATTTCCCTTTAAAGGACGAAATCCCTCACTCACCGGAGGTGACATGCTTCATCATTTGGGATTCTCCTCCCAAAGGAAAAACCTAGTTCCTTTGAGGGCTACAACCCCCTCTCTACGAGGGAGGAGCTCAGGGATGTTTTCAGATATTGGTGGAATGTTATAAATCCACATATGACGAGCAAAGTGTGAGTGAGGGCGCAGCGCAAAGCAAAAAGTAAACATCACCTTAATCCCCATTTGTGACCATCCAAGCTGTTTCCATTGTCACTGAACTTGTCTGTATCATCTTCTTTTCCTCCTCTTTTTCTGTGGGTCCTGGCACTAAACGTTTGTGTTGAACTGTGACAGAAGGCTGTGGAGAACTAGTGGGTGGTGACTGTGCAGGTTAAAGAGGTGGCAGCACCAGCTGGATTGACTGAGGCACTGATGACCATATCTATGCTAAAGGAGACTTAGGCAGAGCATCTGTGGTTTCAAGAGAGGAGCTTGAGATTGCGGCTGGAACAAGGGCTGCCCAGGAGACTCAGGATGGATGTAATACATAGGCACTGTAAGCAGATCATACAACTCATGCATCATTCAAAATGTTCCAAAAGTCCACAGGAACTTGGGCCATGGGAGGGTTAGAAAACATAGGTTGATCAAGAAAGGACCTCTGTCTGAATCGGAAGACCAGATGATCCTGGTAGAGGTTGTCATCTATGGAGCCATAAAGCTGGAACTGAATATCTAGATTATGCACCCCTTCGGCTTGACAGCTGTCTGGAAGGTCATCATCATATGAATAAACCTGTGCAAATTCTTCATCCTCTGCATCCTTCTCTCCGTAGTTGCTGGTCTTTTTTTCCTCCCTTCATGAAGACAATTCAAAAAGTTGAGATTGGTTTGCAGAGTGATTCTACTAGGTGGGACTGCAGGCCGAGAAGTAATCATTGCTAAGACAAGTCTCTGTGGTATCGCTAATAGGGTATTCATCTACAATGTTTTTTAGATGAAGTACTGGCCATCCACAATGCTATTGGTGTGGGGGGGGCGTTGACTTAGTGGTCCAAAGGGAAGTAGACAGAGGAGAATTGACAGCGTATGGGCAGGAATTGGCAGAGCAGGCATGCCGAGTGTCATTGACAATGATAGAATTGGCAGAATGATGAAGCATTTGCAGACTAAGCAATCGGTGATGTGTGATGCTAAGTCTTGGATATTAATGGAGGGAAGATTAGTGACATGGCCATTGATGTAGGAATTGAAGACACACATCCAGATGTAGCAGGTAACACTGTTGATGAAGTGCCCGAAGGCCAGAGTTTCTTGGCCTAATTGTTGGGGCTTGGTTCAGAACAAAGAATCTGCATCTTAAAGGCAAGTGCAGAGTGTTTTGTGGAGAGTGCAGTAGAGCGTCTGATAAATAGACTGTTGCGCTCTTTGGAGAGGACAAAATCCAGCTTTCACTTCTCATCTTTCAAGTCAGGATGGTTGTTCTTCATAGTTTCCATTCCATCAGAAAGGTCATAAGAGCTAAGCTACTCCCTTCTATCACATATGGCCAATTAGTATTTCCTGCGGCGTTAATTAACATCATGGAACGTGCCAATTGGCGAGCGTTCAAGCAGATTTTCCATATCCCCGCCCTTGCCCGCAACTCTTTGGTACGACTTGAATTCGGGCTCAACAAACAATGTTATGAACATTGGGCATCGATTGTTGGGTATTATCGAGGGGCCGGTGCTGCACCATCGAACACAATGAAAGCAATGTTGAAGGAAATATTTTTGAAAAGCAATAATCCATGGGCAAATGGCCTCCTTACTGCCTGCACTGAACTGCACCTTGATAAATCTAATTGGCAGGATTTTATTTACCAACCCGGAATATTAAAATCCATTTTAAAAAAACAAGTTAGACTATTATCTAAGGAAGACGACATGAAGGAACTAGTGTCTTCCAGTAGCAACATCAGGTTACTAGCTAGCTCCTTCCAAGATAAATTGAGACAGCCATACCTTGATGCCGCCTTGAACAAGACAATCTTAAAGCAAATCTTGTCAGTGAGACTCATGATACTGCAGATAAAAGACATCAACACTAGCTGGAAAACACTAGAGGCAGTTACCACTTGCAGACTGTGCCACCAGCCCGAGGAATCCATGGCTCACTTGGTTTGCATGTGCCACAGTTTGAATTACGCACGTTGCACTTTACTGAAACCACTGTTTCTACAATATGGCATACGTACTTGTACAGATTCCATGAAACTTCTTTTTAATTTGGAGATTCCAATAAAACTTGCTAGATTAGCGAAATGTGCACATCAGGTGAAAGAACTTTTAAGCAAAGACTCGGTCATGGACTAGCTTCAAACTGGTATCTATACCTTTTACTTGTTGTTCATGGTCTACAGTCGTGACTATTAGAGATGTTTAATGCAACAATTATGTTTTAGCCATGATTAATAGATTTGTTAATTGAAATGATCATGTTTTTTTTCTAAGATTGAAGAAAGTGTTTGCCCAGTTTCTTTTGTAACAAATTTAATTAATTGATACAATAACTAAATTCATTCATAGTTTCCTCGCCTGAAGAGGCAGCCTTTAGAACCAGCTGGAGCCAGTCTACTCTGTCTTAACCTGTCTCTACAATGAAAGTGTTGAATACACTGCATTCTTTGCTGAATGTCCAGATTAGTGAAGGGAATAAATAGAGTCTGAGTGGGAGTTGTCATTTTGCACTTTTTTTCGCTCCACATAAGTCAGAGACCGGAAGAGTGTTTTCTTTTTCAAATGTGTATCAGCCATTAGATGACAGTTGGACCCAGCTCTTAACCAACAAGCCAAAAAAGCGGAAAAGCTCACCACCTGCAGATGGTGGTGAGATAAATTTGTACAAGGGAGAGATGACCACCAGAAGTGTAGGAAAATCTTTCTGGACTAAAGAAGTGCAGATATATGAGGATTCCCTTCAATAACTAAATATGCAATAGGAAATCTTAGCAGTTGAAAGGCTGAGAGGGGTTGGAGCTGTTGTGTCTCTCCACCTCATTGTCTCACGTTCAGGTCACAAAATGAGATAGATGGGCTACATTAGTCTATGACGGTTTGACTGTTAATTAACTGCATATGTACACTACAAACATTGACTACTAAGGATGCACAGCCTTACTAGAGAAAGTATTTCGAGCATGTCAATCTATAAAAGATCCAATGCTATAGGACTGTGAATTCTTTAAACAATGCTTCAAGGCGTAGCAGGTTCCTGAGCACAAGCACCAACACTATGTTGTAGAGTCTAACCAGCCATCATTTTCAATGTATTCCACACTAGTGAATAGAGTTTGATCCATTCTTATGTCCAGGGGGATGGAGGTGTGTAGTATTTTGACATTTGAAGAGAACTTTCATAGTTCATTCTCCATGGATGTGCATTACTGAACAGAATGCCAAACAGTAATCAATGTAAGGGATGTGATATATAGCTAATAATTAGTACAGGTAGTCCATAATACAGTCTACCCAAATGGAATCACTAGCTACTGTTTGTGTCAAGAAAGTATTGCTTGCAGAATGTGTCCAGAGTAGGCTCAAACAAAGCGTAAATTACGTCAGCGTGATTTGCAAAACTTCATGAATTTTGCATTACGCTTGTTACTCAAAATTCATGAAATTGAGTCATGTCAAGTAATGACAGCACCATCTGCATCAAAATGGTAGTGCAGGAGCTGGGGAACAACTCAAACAAGCAGAAGGCAAGTAGTGTTTCAGACTATTTGTTTTAGCATAAAATGTGTCCCCAAATCAGTTTGACACAAGGATGCATTCTGAGTTAAATATAGCAGTAAGGAATATGCTACTTACCAGTATGCATCTGTTCTTGGCATGTAGAGCTGCAGAGTTGTACACTTAGCATAGATCGCCATCTGGTGTTGGGCCCGGATGTTTGCAGTTTGTTTTTGTTCTTTGGACAGTCTTTGGAAGTCACGAGTTCGGTGACTCCTCCTTCGGTCCGTACTGCGCATGGGCTTCGGCTCCATCCTCAGATTGTTTTTTCGCCAACAGGGAAATGATGGAGCGTAGTAATAACAGTGAGAAACCCATGTGTGTTGTATCTAAATAAGATGGACTGGAACGGATACAGGTAGCCGGGGAGGCGGGTGGGCGTGTACAACTCTGCAGCTCTACATGCCAAGAACAGATGCATACTGGTAAGTAGCATATTCCGTTCGAGGCATATGAGCTGCAGATTGTACACTTAGCATAGATTATATAGCAGTACCCAACCTTAGCGCCGACCACCGGTATCCGTTGCAGCGGTTTGTCTTTAGTACAGCCTGGCCCACACTAGCTTGCTGCTTGGAATGCACGTCTACACAGTAATGTTTTGTGAAGGTGTGCGGTGTTGACCATGTGGCTGCTTTGCAGATGTCATCTAAGGGTATGTTCCCTAGAAAAGCCATAGAAGCCCCTAACTTTCTAGTAGAGTGGGCTTTAGGTGGAACAGATAATGTTCTTTTTGCCTTTTGATAGCAAATTTGTATACACTTTACAATCCACCTAGCTATCCCTGATTTAGAGATGGGGTTGCCTTTATGTGGTGGAGAGAAGGAAACGAACAATTGTTTAGTCTTCCTGAAAGGTTGCGTTCTTTGTATGTAGTACAGCAAAGCCCTCTTAACATCAAGTGTGTGTAAGGCCCTTTCTGCAACAGATTGAGGTTGCGAGAAAAAGACAGGTAATTCCACCGATTGGTTGAGATGGAAGGGGGAAATGACCTTGGGCAGAAACTTCGGATTTGTACGAAGTATGACCTTGCTGTGATGTATTTGTAGGAAGGGTTCCTGTATAGTGAACGCTTGTATTTCACCAACCCCTCTAAGGGAAGTGATAGCTACGAGGAAAGCTGTTTTCCAGGTGAGGAACTGTAGCTCACATTTATGCATTGGTTCGAAGGGTGGACCCATTAGCCGTGTAAGAACTACATTTAGATTCCACACAGGGGAAGGTGGTGCCCTGGGAGGAATTACTCGTTTAAGGCCTTCCATAAAGGCTTTAATAGCGGGCACTCTGAACAGTGATAAATGCTGTCTGTTTTGTAGATAAGCAGCAATCGCTGCTAGGTGTAGGCGTATGGATGAATATGCCAGGTTACACCTGTGAAGATGGAGCAGATAGCATATGATGTGCTGTATGGATGCATCTAAAGGGTTGATTGTATTGTTACGGCAGTAAATTACAAATCTTTTCCACTTTGCGGCATAGCATGCTCTAGTGGTAGGACGTCTGGCTTCCATGATAATGTTCATACAATCAGGGGGAAGGTTAAGGTAACCAAATTCTAAGATTTTAGGAGCCAGATTGCAAGGTTGAGCTGAGCTGGGTCCGGGTGCCTGATTTCTCCATGGTTCTGGGTTAGGAGGCATGGGGACAGGTGCAGTTTTTGATGTGGTACCACTGATAGCTGTAGTAGTGTGGTGTACCACGGCTGCCTGGCCCATGTTGGGGCTACCAGAATGAGTGTGAGGGAGTGCTGCTGTAGCTTCCTTACCACTAACGGAATTAGTGGGAGAGGTGGAAAGGCGTATGCAAATCTGCCTGACCAGTTCATCCATATCGCATTGCCTTTGGACAATGGGTGTGGGTATCTGGTGGCGATGCTTGGGCATTTTTTGTTTTCGTGGGTGGCGAAGAGGTCTATCTGAGGATGCCCCCACTTTTGGAAGAATGGGTGAAGAATTTGTGGATGCAGTTCCCATTCGTGTAGTTGTTGCGTTTGTCTGCTGAGCAGATCTGCCATGGTGTTTTGTACGCCTGGAACGTGCTGCGCCAGGAGAAAGATGTTTTGGGGAATTGCCCATCTCCATATGCTCTGGGCTAAACGGGAGAGCTGGGGAGAGTGTGTCCCCCCCTGTTTTTGGATATAATACATTGCAGTCATGTTGTCTGTGCAAATGAGGACTGCTTTGCCCGAAATCTGTTTTTGAAAGGATTTTAGGGCTAGAAAGATCGCCAAGAGCTCCAGATGTTTGATGTGGAGCGATTTTTGCTGCGGCGTCCATAGACCTTGCATTGTGAGGTGTAAGAGGTGCGCTCCCCAGCCGGAGAGCGATGCGTCCGCTGTTAGAATCACCTGAGGAACCGGGTCCAGGAACGGCCGCCCTTTGGAAAGGTTTGTGGTGTTCCACCACTGCAGAGAGTGATGGGTGCGGCCGTCCACCAACACCAGATCCGTCGGCTGACCCTGGGCCTGGTTCCACTGTTGTGCTAGGCACTCTTGAAGTGGACGCATGTGGAGTCTTGCATGGGGCACTATGAAAATGCAGGACGCATTCCTATGAGCTTCATAAACACTCTTGCTGGAAGAGAGTGTTGAGGAAGGAATGTTTTGCGCAAGGCTTGCATGCTTGCGATTCTGGCTGAGTTTGGATAGGCAATACCTTTGGAGGTGTCTATAGTGGCCCCGAGATATTGCTTTGTGTGAGATGGTAGGAGGTGGGACTTTTGGTAGTTCACCGTGAAGCCTAGCTGGTGGAGCAGTTGAATGGTGCTGTTGGTATGTTGCGCACATTGGTTGTAGGACGCGGCTTTTATAAGCCAGTCGTCTAAGTAAGGGAAGACGTGAATATGTTGGCGTCTGAGGTGTGCTGCTACAACTGCTAGGCATTTGGTAAACACCCATGGTGCGGTGGTGACCCCGAAGGGGAGAACTGTGAACTGGTAATGTTGGCCGTCCAC
Organism: Triturus cristatus; assembly: GCF_964204655.1. Lineage (NCBI taxonomy): Eukaryota > Metazoa > Chordata > Amphibia > Caudata > Salamandridae > Triturus > Triturus cristatus. The sequence goes on from NC_140588.1 coordinate 499,910,675, forward strand.
CACAAACCTGAGGTACTTCCTGTGAGAAGGGTGTATTGGAATGTGAAAGTATGCGTCTTTCAGATCCAAGGTAGTAAGAAAGTCTCCCTGGCAAAGGAGCGGGAGGACTTGTTGTAGGGTGACCATGTGGAAATGGTCTGAATGTATGTATGCAGTTAGAGGCCGGAGGTCCAAAATGGGCCTCAGGGTCCCGTCTTTCTTTGGTATTAAGAAATACAGAGAGTAGACCCCTAGATTTTGCTGATTGACGGGAACCTGCTCTATAGCGTGTTTTTGGAGGAGGGAGAGTACCTCCTGTTTGAGCAGTGTGGAATGTTCTTGAGACATTGGACGGTGCCTTGGTGGGATATTGGGTGGGGTAGATGTTAGCTTGAGACAGTACCCTGACCGAATAATTTGGGTCACCCATTTGTCCGATGTTATGGACTCCCATGCGTGGATAAAGTTTTGTAGTCTGCCCCCGACCGGAGTGGGATGGTCTGGGGGGAGCGAAGGGGAGTCATTGTGCAGGCGGGGTGGCAGAACGGGTGGTGTTAGTTTTGCCCCTGCCCTTATTGTTGTTGCCTCTGTAACCACCCCTTTGGTAGCCCTTTGAAAAGGTATTTTGAGGAGGGGACTTGTAGGAGGTAGAGGCGCTATCGGTGGAGTAGCCTCTGCCTGTGCTACGAAAGGATGAGAGTTGAAAGGAGCGCTTAGGGGCCTGTGATTGTAGTGCCCCCATAGACTTTGCTGTGTCTGTGTCCTTTTTCATCTTTTCTAATGCTTCGTCCACCTTTGGCCCAAAGAGAGTTTGTTGGTCAAAGGGGTGATTTAGTATGGACGCCTGGACTTCAGGCTTGAACCCTGAGATCCTGAGCCAGGCATGACGACGAAGCAAGACACTAGTATTTATGGCTCTAGAAGCAGTGTCAGCTGCATCGAGGGCACACTTAATGGAGGTGTTAGTAATTAGGTTACCCTCCTGTATCAGTTCATGAGCCTTGCGTTTGTGTTTTTCTGGGAGGTGCTGCATAAGAGCCTCAAGCTCGTCGTAGTGTGCTCTTTCATAGCGCGCACGTAGCGCTTGTGTGTTTGCAATGCGCCACATGTTTGCAGCTTGGGAGGCGGTGCGTTTGCCAGACGCGTCTAGAAGTTTGGATTCCTTATCTGGCGGTGGGGCTTCTCCTGAGGACTGGGAGTTAGCCCGCTTTCTAGCTGTGGACACAACTAGGGAATCTAAGGGAGCAGGGCCCTTAATGTATGCAGGGTCTGTGGGTGCCGCCTTGTACTTTTTTTCTATTCTAGGGTTCAATACCCTGGCCCTGACAGGGTCTTTGAACACCTCTGCAGCATGCTTGGTGACACCTTTAAGCATGGGCAAGATAGATGTGGACTTGTCCTGAATGTCAAATGTGTCCAGTAGGAAGTCGTCTTCCACTGGTTCACTATGCATTTCCACCCCATGGTAGTGTGCTGCTCTCTGCACTAAGTGGTGAAACCCTAAGGAGTCCTGTGGAGGAGACGGCCTGGATGGGTATAGGTCGTCCTGAGGCATATCCGGTATGTCAGGGTTTTGGTAGTCTTCCCATGGGTCTGGGGTCCCCGGTGGAGTGGGGTCCATTGGGGCATCAGCGGGGTCATAATCTGGATCCCCGTAATCCGGATCTGGGGACGGGGTCGGGGAGTGATGAGGTAAGGGTGGCGGAGACCTGGGAGGGGGAGGGGGTGGAGGAGGTGGAGGAGGCGGAGGAGGAGGTAGTGGGGAGGGCACTCGGAGAGGAGAAGTAGCAGAGTCCTTCCGCTTGGGCGGTGGAGGAGGAGCCGGTGTGTCAAGACGTCTTTTCTTGACAACTAAAGTCAATAGCCCAGTCTTTGGATCTTTAAATAGAGTCTTTTGCAAAGGGTCTGGTGTAAAGAGATCCAATGGCGCCGAATCGTCCGCTGGCGCCGATGTTTTCGGAGCCGAGGGTTTCGATGGTTTCTGTGCGCCATGCTTTTTTGGAACCTCCGTTTTTTTCGGCGTCGAAGGAGTTTTCCGCGCCGGAGCGTCGGTGCCGACAGATTTGTGTTTGTGTTTTGTCGGCACCGAGAGTCCAGGCTTCGGCACCGGTGGCTTCGGAGTCGAGCTGGGTATCACTTTCTTCGGTGCCGGATGGTGTTTTTCGGCACCAGGCGCTGGCTGGCTCGAGCCCGAGCTGCCGTGAGACTTCTGAGGCTTCGACACCGGGCCCGGAGGTGGGGTGATAGAAGCTGTGTGCTTGGTTTTGCCCAGGCCTGCAGGCGAGGGTGTAACCTGAGTCTCTTTGGTTTTGGGCGCGGGGGTGGGTACAGTACTTACGACCCGTTGCGCCGGTGTGATGTCCTCCACGTCGGAGTCGTCGGCCTCGGAAGCGCTGACGACGTCGTCCTCCTGCTCGGTGTGTAGTTGCCCCGAAGCTCCGGCGTCGTCGCCGAAGATGTCCGGTGGAGCTGCGGTCGATGAGTGCGCCATGGTGCGTCGAGCTCTTCGATCCCGGATGGTCTTTTTTGATCGAAAAGACTTACAGGCGGGGCAGTCTCTAGCCTCGTGTTCTGGAGAGAGGCAAAGGTTACACACCTGATGGAGGTCGGTGTGGGGAAATTTAGACCCACATTTTGGGCACTTTTTGAACGGAGTCCTTTCCATCGGCCGGGACCGGAGTCGAGGAGGGCCCGAAGGCCGGTGCCGATGTACGGGATGGAGAAAAGTGCCGCTTCGAGAGATGAAGATATGATGAAGAAACTCGAAGAACGAGGATTTTCCGTCGAGGCTGGAACCGTAGAAGTTCGAAGCCGGAGCACGAAGTATCACATCCGAGCCCGATGGCGGAAAAAAACAATCTGAGGATGGAGCCGAAGCCCATGCGCAGTACGGACCGAAGGAGGAGTCACCGAACTCGTGACTTCCAAAGACTGTCCAAAGAACAAAAACAAACTGCAAACATCCGGGCCCAACACCAGATGGCGATCTATGCTAAGTGTACAATCTGCAGCTCATATGCCTCGAACATAACAATTTCAGGGTGTTTCGCTGATTTTTAAAAAAAACTTCACGTAATAAGGTAAAAGCAAATTACACAAATTTGCCTAGTCCAGTGAATTCCAGCTCAAAAGGGAAGAATCCAGCATCCCTTCCTTTGAAAGGGTGTCAGCAATAAGCATATTATGAATGTTCACTGACACGAGAGGTCCACTGTTACAGGATGCTGGCTGCAGAATGGATTCTGCGTTATGGGCACCTGCTTATTGATAATGTCACGTCTGTATAGTCCAAGCCACCAGTAGTAGCTCACTACGAATAGATTACTGTAAAAATTTTATTTGATCGTGACCCCTTCCTTTTAGGAAGGCTTAAAGTTAGTTAGAGAGGGTCATTATACTTCATACGGCAAGCAGAGCCTGGATTGAGTTCAAACTAATGAAGCATATAATTTTACTCTGACAGCATACCATCTATTCCTACAAGGCAACTGTGTACTGGATATAACGCCAAACACCACAGCTATCCTTCATGTAAAAAAATTTAAAAAATGTAGGGACTAAGGTCAGGAAACCCTGACATCATGATGGAAAATGTGTGCAGAGAGGGAGGGTACTCATTTTCTGTTAGCACCGTAGTTGCTAGATCATCACAGAATGTTTCACTTTTACAAGCTAGCATGATCACCAAACAAACTGAGAAAGCAAAGAATGTGCCTAGGACCATATTTAAAATAGTAGACTCCTTCCTGAATCCGAAATCCTGCAATCAAACCACGCATACCTGTCAACAATTTGTTGATAGTCTGCCCTTTTTTTTCCACGATAAAGTGCTCAAAATGTATTCACGATTCAAAGATTGTCTGAATAATGATCAATCCAAGTCCCTACCTATACCTCAAGTCATCCAACCATAGCTATCCACGCTTTGACAGGATGGCTTTGGAGGTCACAGAAAGGATTATTTTACAATCCAGATCGGGCTCCCCACTAGACGTCTGCCACACATAATGAAGCGAGCAAAGAATGGCCTTAATCCCCAGATTAATGACTAGCTCAATCGTTCCTTAAAATCCAGAACAGTTCCCACATTAGGGAAGAAGCAATGGTGCTCACTCTGCTGAAAAAGGCAAACCTGGACCCACTAAACCCAAGCAACAATAGGCCCGTATCCCTACTTCAGGCGATGGCTAAAAAATGCTAGAAACTTGGGTAAATGGACAGATCATGAAGTTCACAGTTGAGAATAACTCTCTCCATCCCTTTTAGTCCGGCTTTGAGCCGGCTTTAGTGCTGAATCCGCCCTTCTTGAAGTAACAGACTTAATATACAGCTTGATTCGGGAAACAAATATTAGTCCTGCTCGACCTATTGGCGGCTTTTGATACGGTCTCACATGAGATCCTGCTGCGCTGACTAGAAGAAATGGGCATAACAGGCACTGTATGGAAATGGCTAAAGTCCTTTCTTACGTGCAGACAGCAAGCAGTCTACTTATGCCCCTAAACCTCAGAAATCAAAGAAACAGTGTGGGGTAACTCAGGGATCAGCCCTACTCAATTCAACATATATATGGCACCACTTGCAGCGGTGGCACAAGCCTGGAGTTTCAAGGTTGTGTCATACGCTGATGACACTCAACTTTCAAGGCTTTCTTTTGGCAGTGGCAAAATGAATGTTTAAGAACTGCATAAATTCGGACAAGTCTGAGATCTTAGTTTTCGGAAACTCCTCTCATCTGGACACAGAAGGATTTTGGAGGTCTGAGCTGGGTGTTCCCCCACCTCCCACCACAGTGGCCAAAAACCTGGATGTCAAATTTGACACCTCACTGTCCTTCAATTCACAAGCCAAAGCCACAATCGGAACATGCTTTGCTTCCCTGAAATCTCTCATAAATTCCTACCAAATAACACTCGCAAATGTATCACTCGTGCCCTAATAATATCCAGGCAGGATTATGCAAATATCCTGCTCCTCGGCCCCCTCTAGTGCTTGTAAACAGATTACAATGGGTACAGAACACTGCAGCTCGCCTGGTCCTGAATATCCCAAAATACAATTCAATTCGTAAGGGATTGAAAACACTTCACTGGCTTCCTATCTGCCAAATAATTACATTTAAAGCACTCTTACTCACTTTTAGAGCTGTAAATTTGACAGGCCCACGCTACAATCAGAACAAAGTAACAAGATACCAGCTTGGACCTCCCCACCAAAATCTCTTAGTTGTGCTACAAATTCACAAATCCGAAGCTTGAGGCAGGGCCTTCTCCTATGTGACATCTACACTTTGGAACTTGCTTCCGAATTATTTTAGGAATATACTGACGCAGTCCATGTTTAAGGCTCAGCTAAAAACTCATATTTTTAAAGATCTGTGGATGCTCTCTTGTCTCTCACTCAAATGTTATAACTAGTCTTCCCGCCTGCTTATATCTGCAATTAGCGCCTGGACACTCCTGCTGGAGCAGCTGTCTTGCTTTATAAATCAGTCCTGCCAAGTATCACGCATCAGGGGTGATGCTAATGCATTTCAGTGTGGTGGTCCGCATCACAGCACTGAAATGCATTGTCACGCATTTCTGCAGATATATCAGCTGTCACTGTGAAGCACTGTGGAAGGCACTGTGTGTGGTAGGTGGCAGCGCCCTGCCTGTGCCCTGTGAGCAATGCTCCCACAGGCTTGATGGCTCCCAGCGGAGCTAAGGCGCTGCTGGCAGTCTCACCGTGCTACAATGTATCTTTATGTGATTATTCTGCAGCGCCACGCAGCTCTGATTCAGAGAACCTTACTTAGGGCTGGGCCCAGTCAGGTTGTTTTGATACAATTGGCCGGTGCGCAGCAGGGGACGGCACGTCCTACTAAAGCGACGCAGGAAGCTTGAGGGGAAGGTCGGCGCCTTGGGGCCTCACTGGTATGCGGGTGGTTGGCGCTGTCTTGTCTCAAAGCTGCTGTCTGTTGCTGAGTGCTAATAGGGGATGGCCGCCCGCGCTGTGGGGCATTTGATGGCTGTCGCCCGATGTGAATTTAATATTGCTGAACCCAGCCGAGGGAGACTGCAGTGGACCTCGTGGGAGTCGTCCGTCACACTCACTGTAAGGTTCATTCAGTGGTTGCCACGAAGACAGAACTCACAGCAGCGACAGTCAGCTGTTTAGACTAAGATGAACGGAATTTGAAATTTTAAAGGAAAAAAAATGAACCGATCCTTTTCTGTTTCTTCTGCTTATCTTCTTTGTGCCTGGAAATTTAGTCCGAAAAAGACAGGCGGGTTGCACACATTTAAAAAGCTGGAGCAAAATAAATCTGCTAAATCCACATGGAAAGAAGGAATCTTCATTTTTGACAGAAAAAAACTTGCCGCTTATTAGGACTAGCTCTATATGCAGTGTGGCCCCGCTCGGCCGGCAGCTAGCCTTTAGGTTTTTTTTAGCAGTACCAAGCGCCTAGAGGTGATAAAGTTCACGATGATTGCAGCGGGGGTGGATTCTTGACAAGAAATTATGTTAGCGCCGAACAATGCAGCCACAGGGAGCAGTCACAATTTATGTAAAGTCTTATTTATTCAGCCTATACATATTTCCCAAATTTTCATTGTTTGATTTTGCGCGCAAGAAAGTGTCACTCATAATTAAACATATAGTTTCTTACCTGTCGGTGTAGTTTTGCAGCTTGAAGACTTTCTGGATTCACTATGCTGTGCATTATTCCGCCATCTAGTGGTTGGGTCTGGAATTGTAGTATTTCTTCTCTTTTTTTTTTTTCGTGGCCCAGTTGGGTGTCGACATACCACCATTTGGTGTCCTTTGTGACGTCGACGCGCTTCCTCCGGAAGCTCCCACCTTTGGTCGCCATCTTCGGATTCTTTTTTCTGTCTTTGTTTTCCTATTTTAATCCTTGTAAAAGTCTTTTCACCTTCTACCCCCCTTTATCCTCCCGTCTCATCTTTCTGGCGGAGGAGGGTGGGTTCGCTAGTGAATCCAGAAAGTCTTCAAGCTTCAAAACTACACTGACAGGTAAGAAATTTTACGTTTTGCAGTGTGAATCTTTCTGGATTCACTATGCTGTGCATCGACTTTGTAGCAGTTTCTCCTCATAGTGGAGGTTGGGTGGAAGATGAGCACTGGTTACTGAAAATGTGTTGTAAGACCTTCTGTCCCACTTGCGCTTCTTTGTTCATTTGCATATCCACACAGTAGTGCTTAGAGAACGTATCCACTGACGACCATGTTGCCGCTTGGCAAATGTCTTGGATAGGTGTGTTTGCTAGAAACGCAATTGTTGCTCATTTCTTCCTTGTTGAGTGAGCATGCACTGCTCCTTGTAATGGCTGGGCTGCCTGCTTGTGGCAGAGCAGGATGGCTCGCGCAATCCATCGTGCAATGGTATTTTTGGTAACAGGTCGTCCCAAAAAACTGCTGGCGAAGGATACAAAAAATTGCTTTGTTTTTCTGCATTCTTTTGTCCTTTCCATATAGTGCATCACTGCCCTCCTGGCGTCCAGTGTGTGTGAGGCTCGTTCTGTGCTCGTGGACGGCTTTTGGAAAAAACTTGGTATTTGAACTGTCTGGTTGATGAGGAACTTAGACACCACCTTTGGCATGAAATGCGGGTCCGTTCTCATGACAATCCTATCACTGTGTATTTGCAGGTAGGGTTCTTAGAGCGTTAACGCTTGTAATTCACTTACTTTTCGTAGTGATGTGATAGCCACTAGGAAGGCTGTCTTTAGTGTGAGCATATGCAGTGTAGCTTTGTGAGTAGGCTCTAACTGTGCTTTCATTAGCTGTGTGAGCACTACATTGAGGTTCCATGCTGGCATTCTGCCTGGAGGAGCGATCCTTTTTGCACCTTCTAGGAATCTTTTTACCACTTGTGATGTGAAGAAACTTTTCACTGTTTCTCCTCTTGTGCAAGCCACAATTGCCGCTAAGTGGACACTTAGGGACGTGTAGCTTAGCTTGTTTTGCAGTCGATGCGTTAAGTATCTTAGTACTGTCGATTTCTTAGTAATCTTTGTTTGCAGATTTTCCCTAATGCACCATGCGGTGAATCTTTTCCACTTTGCTACGTAGCACTTCCTTGTGATCGGTCTCCTTGCCTCTCTGAGTACCGCCATTGTACTTGCCGGCAATTTGAGGATTGCAAACTCTAGGTCCTCAGGAGCTATGCAGCTAGGTTGAGGCTTTCTGGTTCTGGGTATAGTACTCTTCCGCTTTGCATTGTTAGCAGGTCCTTCCTGGTGGGGAACCTGTGTGCGTGCGTTTGCGACATCTCCATGATGTATGAGAACCATGTTTGTCTGGCCCATTGGGGTGCTATCCGGATGAGCGTCATGCTGCTGATCCTGCACTTGTTCAGCACTCTGAGTAGTAGTGGTATTGGTGGAAAAGCGTATGCAAATGTCCCTGACCAGCTTATCCATAGCGCATTCCCCAGGGACTGTTTGGATGGTACCCTGGATGCGAAGTTTTGGCATTTTGCATTTTGGTGTGTTGCAAAGAGGTCTATTTGCGGAGTCCCCCATTTGTGGAATACCTTCTGGATTTCCTGTTGGTTGATCTCCCACTCGTGGGATGCTGACGACTGTCTGCTGAGCCAGTCTGCCTCTACATTGTCCCTCCCTGGTAGATGTATTGCTAATAGGTCTATCTTTCTGGGGATTGCCCATCTCCATATTTCCTGCTCTAGCCGTGAGAGTGTCACTGAATGTGTCCCTCCTTGCTTGTTGATGTAGAACATGGTAGCTGTATTGTCTGTTTGTATCAGTACTGTTCCCGTACAGCAGTTTCTGAAAGGCCTTTAAGGCCAGGAACACTGTCTTGCGTTCTAGGTAGTTGATGTGCTTTATTGCATCCTGATGTCCCCACAACCCCCTTACTTTGAGGTTATTTGTGTGTGCTCCCCACCATTTCTGGGAGGCGTCTGTCGTAATGGTTACAGCTGGAGTTAGTTGTGTAAATGATCTCCCCTGTGCTAAGTTCTTCTGGTTCCACCACGCTATTTCTTTCTGTACTGTTTGTGTGACAACCACTAGATCCTCCCAACTCCCTGTTGCTTGTGACCATTGCTGCTGGATCCATTCTTGGAATGGCCTCATGTGTAGGCGAATATTTGGTACCAAATGTATGCATGATGCCATCATCCCCATCAGTTTGCTCACAGTCCTCACTGTCAGAGCTTGCCCCTTGTGGTAAAGACGCGTCTCCTTGCATATAGCCAGAGTCCTCATTGCACACGGAATCACCGTGCATTGTATGGTGTTGATTTCTGCCCCTAAGAACCTCTTCAGCTGTTCTGGTTCTATTGACGTCTTCTCCCAATGGATTGAAAACCCCAGTTGTGCCAGCGTCTGTATCACTATCTCTATGTGCTTCCTGCACTTGTGGTAAGAGCTTGCTTTTGCCAGCCAGTCGTCAAGGTATGGGTATACATGTATCCCCTTCCTCCTTAAGTGTGCTGCTACTACTGCCAGACATTTTGTGAAGACTCTTGGTGCTGATTTTAGTCCGAAAGCCAGTACTGTGAACTGGTAGTGATTTGTGCCTATTGCAAACTTGAGGAGGTGTTTGTGTTTGCTGTTGATGGGGATGTGCAAGTAGGCGTCCTTTAAGTCTATAGTCGCCATGTAGTCTCCTTTTTGCAGTTGAGGTATGACCTCTTGGAGGGAGGTCATCTTGAACTTTTGTGTTTTCTGAACCTGTTTAGGAATCTGAGGTCTAAAATTGGGCGTAATGTTCCGTCTACCTTTGGTATGAGGAAGTGGGTCGAGTATACCCCTTTGTTTCTTTGTTTTTGTGGCACAATTTCTATGGCTCTTTTCTTTAGCAATTCTCTTACTTCCTCCCTCAAGTGTGTCAGCTCCTTTGTTATGCACACTCTGACCTTTGGCCTTCTGTTTTTCGGTGGCCTTTCCAGGTCGATACAGTACCCATATTGTATGAGTTCTAATATCCATTTGTCTGATGTTATTTTCCTCCACTCCTGAAGGAAGTGTCTTAATCTGCCTCCTACCGATGATGTGTGTTGGAGGAGTCTTTGAATGTTTTGAGTCTTTGCTGGTTTTTGTCTCTTTTTGCACTTCCTGAGGTCTCATCCAGGAGTACGTTGTTTCTGTTGGTGAGTCACTTTCCTGTGGGAGGCTGACTTCACCTCTGGCCATTTCCCCTTCCTCGGCCGTGCCCTCGAAAGGATTGTCCTCGGGGCTGGTACTGCCAGTTTTGCTGCTGTTGTCCCTGCTGCTGTCCCTGGTTACCTCCTTGATAACTTTGCTGGGTGGTTTGGTGTGTTGCCCCAGACTGATGATTTCCTCTGCCTGTGGGTCTCCTGGAAGGTGTTCCAATTCTCAAACCTCTGAACAGCAGCGCCCCCATAGATCTCGCTGTTTCGTTATCTTTCTTCAGCTGCTTCAATTTTTCATCAACTGGTGCTCCAAACAGTTGTTCCCCGTTGAAGGGTGTGTTGAGGATGTTGTTTTGGACCTCATTCTTGAAACCTGAAATTCTTAACCAGGCATATCTCCTTTCTGTCATCCCCAGCATCATCTGCCTGCTCAATGTCTCTGCTGCGTCCAGGGCTGACTTTAAACATGTATTAGCCATGTTCTTTCCCTCTTCTACCAGGTGGCTTGCTCTCCTCTGGTATTGTTCTGGGACATGCTTGAGCAGTTCTCCCACTTCTTCCCAGTGCTGGTATGCGTGTCTGTTGATGAGCGCATTGGAGTTGGCGATGCGCCATTGTATGGCTGCACTCCTTTCCATCTTCCTACCTATCATGTCCATCTTCTTGCTTTCTTTGTCTGGTGGAGGGCCAGAGTTTGTGGGTATATTTGCTCTTTTCCGAGCTGTGGATGTAATGATGGAGTCGGCTGGTACGGACCCTCTGAAGTACATGGTGTCCTTCGAAGAATGTTTATATTTCTTCTCTGCTCATGGAGTCACAGCTTTACACATGGCAGGCTCTTTGAATGCCTCCTTCCCCTAGTCCAGCACACTTGGGAGCATGGGCAGGAACTGGCTTCTAGTCTGTGAAGGCAGCAAGGTCTCCAAGAGGAAGCAAGACTGGGGTTTCTCTTCCTCTAACTGCACCCATACGTCTCAGCCGCCCTTTTGATGACTTGATTGTAGATCCCTATGTCGTCCGGCGGTGAAGGCCTCGACGGATATGGGTCTACGCCCTCTTCCGGTGACTCGGCGTCGAGATCTTCCCATGGCAAGTCTTGAGCCTCCGAAGAAGTCGACTCTTGGTAAGTCTCATCTTCTTCCCCTTCGCCTGTCCCGTAGTACAGGTCCTCTTCCTGTTCCTCTCCAGGTTCAGGTGTGTTTGGCGCTTCAAATTCCTCGACGCCCTTTCCTGTTTCGGGTGTAGTCTTCAACGGTATGCTGTAGGATTTTAGCTTTTCCTCGAAGTCTTTCTTGCGTTGCAAGATGTTAGCTATTTCGGCCTCGAGCCTACTTCTTTTCTTCTCCATCTCCGCAGAGTGATCGGCTTTGAAGGCCTCGACCTTCCTCTTCGCGGTTGTCGACGTCGAAGTCGAAACCTGTCTCGGCCCTTCGCCTTTCGACGTCGAGGCCTCTTTTTCATGGCTGCTCTTCGGCGCCTTTCCCTTGTCTTGGGATTTCGCCGTCTGGTGGTCCTTCTCAGAGGATCCAACGGACTGTTTGTCCCTGGATGCCGTGGTCGACGTCGAGTGCTTCGACTGCCCTGCACCTTTCGAGGACTTTGGATCGCCTTTGCGAGTCTCAGTGGAGGGTTTAGTGTTCGACGACTCTCTTACCTCCTTCGATGTTTCTTCTCGACCTCGACGACCACGACGTCTTCTGGTCCTTCTGCTACATTGTCTTCCTCTCCGCTGGAGAGTCCCAAGTCTCGTAGCGATGGGGGCGTTCCTTTCCCCTGCATATTGTAGTTTGCTCTTCTCTGTCTCTCCCTTACTCTGAGAGTCTTCGGGATGAACGCTGCACAGGCGTTGCAGTCCTCGCTTCGATGGTTGACCGGCAGGCAGAGATTGCAAACCGGATGCTGGTCCTTCTGCGCGTACTTGTGGTGGCAGTTTGCGCAGAATTTGAACGGAGTCTTGTCCATCACCGCGCCCAGGGAGCCCCCTGTATGCGCATTCTCCTTCGAAAAACGTCGAATTCTTCAAAGTTCTCTGAACTTTAGTCGAGTTTCTTCTTACTCGGTCTCCGGTGTCTTCTCCGGTGATTTATTACGATCTTTCGTCGATTCTTCTCTTCAAAGTTCTTGGAGCTCCTTCCTGTTGATCCAGACCCAACGGCGAAAAAAAGAATCTGAAGATGACGACCAAAGGTGGGAGCTTCCGGAGGAAGCGCGTCGATGTCACGAAGGACACCAAATGGTGGTATGTCGACGCCCACCTGGGCCACGAAAAAAAAAAAAGAGAAGAAATACTACAATTCCGGACCCAACCACTAGATGGCGGAATAATGCACAGCATAGTGATCCAGAAAGATTCACGCTGCAAACCTATAATTATGAAAATGTCACACATAGCAATCTGAAATCTTGGCAGCTATGATAAATCTACGTCATTCATTCATTCAAGATCAGCTGAACAGATAGGACACATAAGAAAAAATCCTTGCAGAGGAGATACTGTTCCAGGGCATTGGAGCTACTGCTTTGGGTCAATTAGCAATGAGGGATAACAGATGCCACTATATGTTCGCACTGTTAATAAAAGAAGCAGGTTCATTGTCCAGCTTGATGTAAGTGACCTAGCAATAGATACGTGGAAAGTTTTTAGCTTCTTTTACTAACAACACCAAGCTATTTGTTTTGGCCCCACAGGCTATGAAAAGCAAACGTGGCAACTCTTACAATGGCTGAGTGCCACTAACATCAGTCTTCTGCAAGGTGAAAGCTCTATCTTCAGTTGTCTGTAACAGACAGCCCTGCAGACAATGATACAGAGCGAGTGCTGAGTCAGCACTTTGCTCCCGACTTGATGGTTTCCTCTCTATCTCAGTGCCCAGCTCGTCATTAAATAGCTTTTCTCTCCATACTTGCTTTTATCCCTCCCCTCCAGCATTTCTCCTTTACAGTTGCTTTTGTCTAGCTGAGATGTATCCTTCCACTGCTGACATCATGGAACTATATTTTTTTGTTTCGTTTAGAGGTGCACTTAATTCTTTCACATTAAGCAAGGTACCAGATGCAGGCTTGGTGGACCTCTGCATGGTGTAATTTCCTGTGCATCCCGACACCTCCTTTACCGACTGTTGTTTCATCTTTCTTTGTTCTCCCACTGCCCCACTCCCGCTCCACTTTTTAAATGCACCAGCACTGACAAAGCAAATAGTGGTGACCAGCCATTCTGAAGGTCTATTTCTTAGACTCTCAAGATGGCCACCACATTGTCTGATACAAAGTAGTGAGACACAAAGCTGAGTGATGTAACATAGCAGCCATCTTTAAAGTATAGAAAATAATATTTCCATACTTACAAGGTGGCTACACGTTGATGGGGATGTAGGGATTTCTCCATGTGACAAAATGTTTATCCCGTGGTGGAAAGGAATTTGCAGGTGTTGATGCACTTCTGCTAAGATCATATACACCCTTCATATTTACACACAGATAAATGCTTTGTGGGTATTCCTGGAACTTTTTGGAGAACTCCAAAAAATATAAATCTATTCCAAACATATGTATGAACAAATGGGCGAAGATTTACAGCTTGTTTACAAATCAGACTGACCGTCGTACAATTCCACCATAAAAGAAAATGACAGCTGTTATATTACATAATCACAGGAATGAGCTGGAAAGACCACAAGTACTGACATGGCTGGACGATTGTAAAGTCAATTACTGAGGCTTCCAAAAAATATTAATAAAAAGCTGCAATCGGTGCATAATGAGACAGTAGGTATTAAACAAGGGGATAACATTAAGCTTGCACTGAGGGCTCCTGGGGGCGGCAATCGCAGATTGTCCGCCCCCGGGCAGCTTCGGGCAGTGGTATGCCCTGGACAGGTGGTGCGCGCGCTGATTGGCTGATTCAGCAGCGCGAGGCTGTCATTCCAACCGTCGCGCTTCGTGTTTTCTGAGGTGGTGAGGTAGGGGGGCTCATTTATTCGGTATTTGACGGTTTGACAAAGTTTTTCTTGATATTTATTAGCGCAAACTGGATATGGAGGCAGATGCTTCTGTTCGTGAAGCGCTACGTGTACTTTGCGAGGCAGGGAGGGAAGACCTTTTAATTCCTGGGGTTTTGGAGCAGGCTTGGGTAGGTGTGGAGCGCAAGCCACGCAGGGCTGCTGGTGGAGTAGCGGCAGCGGTGGTAGCTTGCGCCTCAAGCGATGTCTCACCAGTGCCTTCACTTGGGGTGGTTAGTTTGAGGGAGGAGGGCTCCCTGGTACGAGGTGTGTGTATGCCCCGGCCTCCTGCGTTGCCATCAGCTCCTACGCAATTGAAGAGAGGGAGGGGCAGGCCACGCACGCGTGCGACAAATATCTTGCCTAAGGCTAAGGAAGCTGGTGTACAGGGGGGCATGCATTTTTCTAAAGTAAGGCAGGGTGCTGGGGATAAAGAAAATACGCCACCTAGTGCTGTTTCAACGGTAACACATGACAGTGAGGTGGAAAAGCAAGCATTTACAAACAGCAAGCAAGATATTTTTATTTTTAACAAGAAACAATTCAATGTTTCAGGTTTCTCTTCACAGTCATCGGAAGAGAGGTGTTTGTCACCAATTTTTTCTAACGCAAAGGGTGACGTTTTGGCAAAAATTCCTTTGACAAAACAGAGCGAAGAGGTGGGACCGGTCGCATCCAAGCTGGCTGAGGCAGTTGTATTAGGGGATGTTTTAATGGACCCCACATGCCAGACAGTGGAGGGTCAGGTGCCTGAATTTTTTGGGAAAGGGGCAGAAGGGCAATGGGTCTGGATGCCGAAAGAAATTATGAACAAGGCCAGACTTTCCCGGTTGAAAGGAGGCAGATCACAACCAGCTGCAAGTTTAAGCGGCTGGCAGCCCACCGTGGGCGAGACGCTGCCATGCACAAAAAAGGGCAGTGGAGTCATATCGGCCAGGCCTTTTGCATCCTGCAACGTACGAAGTAAGGAGGATGGGGATTTTCAAGCGAAATTCCCAACACCGTTGGATGTCACAAGAGCGTCTCGCTTTAAGGGACCCATTAACTGGAATGTATATGATGGGGGAGTTGGGGACGGGGAGCTTCCTGGGGGCAGTGGCGGGGGTGGTAGAGTAGGTGAGGCTGGGGTGGTAGGTTTTATGTCTGTGGACGACGAAGGTGCATCTTTGGAAGAAGGGGAAATCGAGGATGAGGAAGCACTTGCGAAAACTTTCCCCTTTTCTTTGCGGGATAAGGGGGGGTCTACTAAAGATATCTCCAGAAATTATTTTTCGCAGGAAACTGCCAGTGATGGTGCTTCAAAAGGGACCAAGACCAGAAATAGCGCTAAGGGAATGAAGAGGAGAATTTTGTCCGAAGACAGTTCGGCCATAAAAGCAGGTGAGGTGCTCTTTCGTCCTCGTCCAAAACGCTTATGTTTTGATAAGGGGGTTGGCACAGATGGTGGGGGCGCTAAAGGCGAATTGGAAGAGGCCACTAGCCCTGTAGTTGCAGGCGCTGTAGTTCAGGCGGGCAAGCAGGTTGTAGTGGCAGGTCCAGATAAGGGTGCGAAACCAGAAGGAGATATATCGCAGTCCTCAGGTTTAAAACGCTTGCCCTATATGGGTTTATCAATGCCACTGGGTGCTCATTTGTCCAAGGTCACGAAGGAGAAAATATGGAAGGGGGAGTTTGTGGATGTGTTTAAACTCCTTCATAGAGAGGTTCAGGCAAAAGAAGGGTCCAAAGAAGAGGCTTGGGAGTTAGCTAGGAGACCTCGGGTGCCAACCAATATAGATAATTGGACGTCTGCTTTTCTCATTTTCGCGAGTGTTTATTGTGAAAAGTTCCCCGAGACGTCAGTGGCTATTTTTAAATATGTGGATACCATCAGGAAAGCGGCCATGGAATTTGGTGGGTTTGCATGGTTGCATTATGATGAAGAGTTTCGGGCACGTTTAGTCATTATACCGGATAAACCATGGGGTGAAGTGGATAATGAACTTTGGGTGCAATGGATGTACCCACAAAGGCCACCTCCATCCATGCATACGGCGAGTGGCCTAGCAGTGCCCGGTCGGCCCTTTCCGAGCAGACCCACTCTGTGGGGGGTGGGGAATTGGAACAGACAACAGCCTTCCATTTCTGGCGCATGCTGGAATTTTAATAAGGGATTCTGTGCCAAAAACCCATGCACATATAAGCATGAATGTCAGCGATGTGGTGGGAAGCACGCGGTCACCCAGTGTTTTGGGGAGCAATTACATTGGGGGAGCGGTTTGCCAGTCAGAGGAAGGGGAGGTGTTTTCCAACCTACTAACAAGGGCTTCTACACCAATTAATATAGATAGGTTGAGAGTGCTTTTAACATGCTATCCGGACACTCAAGAGGCAGCACTGCTTGACTGGGGTTTCAGGGAAGGGTTCAGGTTAGGTTACCAGGGAGCCAGATATTGTCGTTTTGCAAAGAATTTGAAGTCCGCAGAGGATTTCCCACAAATTGTGAGGGACAAGTTGTTGACTGAAGTGGCAGAGGGCAGAATGGCTGGTCCTTTTGATATATAGCCATTACATGATCTTATGGTGTCCCCCTTGGGTGTGGTCCCTAAGAAAGTCGAGGGGGAATTTAGGATGATCCACCATCTCCCCTGGCCCCATGGTACATCCATCAATGATTTCATTGCCAAGGAAGATTCCATGGTAAAGTTTGCCTCTGTAGATACGGCTTTAGGGATGGTAAGAATGGCGGGGGAGGGTTCTGAGCTGGCATAAAGTCGGCGTTTCAGTTACTACCTGTTCATCCCTCGGATTTTTCCCTTTTGGGTATTCATTTTAAGGGACAATTTTTTGTGGATAAGGCCCTCCCTATGGGGTGCGCGATATCCTGCAGACTTTTTTAATCTTTTAGTTCATTTTTGCAGTGGAGCTTTTCTTGGGCGACGGGCCACATGAGTGTAACACATTATTTAGATGATTTTTTATTTGTGGGTGCTTCAGGTTCCCATCAATGCGGAAAAGCGTTACATGATTTTCAATCTTTCGCACAGGAGATGGGTGTTCCACTGGCACCTGAAAAAACGGAAGGGCCCAGCTGTTGTTTAACATACCTGGGTATTGAGATTGATACAATTAAGATGGAAGCCAGACTTCCGGAGAAAAAAGTTCTTGAAATCACCCGACTATTGGAATATGCCACAAAAGCAGACAAATTAAAGTTGCTTGAGGTTCAATGTTTGCTTGGCCATTTGAACTTTGCCTGTAGGGTGGTACGGGCAGGCAGGGCATTTTGCAGACGCTTGGGGTTTGCCATGTCGGGCTGTTGGCTTCCACACCATCGGATCAGAATTACTATCAATATGAGGGCTGATTTGGAAGTGTGGTTGTTGAGATTTTAAGAGCGTAACTATCTGGTCTTTAGAAGAAGATTTCTTATGGCAAATACAGCTCTATTCTGATGCTTCGGGGGCCAATGGTTTTGGCCTATTTTGGGATGGGAGGTGGTGTGCGGAGCAGTGGCCACACTCTTGGATTTCTGAGAAACGGAGCATAGCCTTCCTGGAACTGTTCCCACTTGTAGTTGCATTGACTATCTGGGGTCCAAAATTGGCCGATAGAAAGGTAGTTTTCAATGTCGATAACAAAACTGTAGTGGACCTAGTCAATGGGCAAAAAGTCAAGGATAAGCACTTGTTGAAGCTATTACAGAATTTTATATTGGGGTGCTTGCATTTTAACATCATTTTCAAAGCTAAACATGTTGCGGGAGTGGACAATAACATCGCAGACGCCCTGTCTCGTTTTCAGTGGGCGAGATTCCGTGTTTTGGCGCCCGGAGCAGATTGTCAGAAGACTCCGGTCCCCCAAGAGGTGTGGGATTTGGCGATTTGACTACTCAGCGTCTCATCGAGAGCTCTTTAGCTAACAGCACCAAATTGGCCTACAGACGAACTTGGCTGGAGTTTTTAGATTCAGGGGCTAAGTATAGACCATCGACTGAGATAGGCTTATGGCAGTGTAGAGATGATGTAAGTAATTTCATTATGGGTAACATACAACGGAGTGTATCGTCCACCACGATAGCTGGGAAATTATCAGGGGTGGCATTTTATGGAAAATTCTTCTGGGGCTATGAGCCTTCTGTGGGAGAGATGGGGTGGAGAATGTTGCAGGGCTGGGCGAAAACGATAAGGAGGGGTCAACACAAACGAGAACCAATGTCTTTGGAATTATTGTATAAAGTTACAAGTGTTTTAGCGGTGGTTTGTTTTTCCCACTTTGAATGTTGTCTTTTTAAACTCTGTATGATTTGGCTCTTTTTTGGAGCTTTTAGGATTTCAGAATTGCTGGGTACAACTCACATTGAGGGCCTCAAGGTTCACAACGTTTCTTTATTTTGCTCCTCTATTTGTATTTTTCTAGAAAGATCAAAAACGGACCAAACAGGTAAAGGGGCAAAAGTGTTTTTGCAAGCCATAGATGGTCCTTTATGCCCCAGGCAAGCATGGTGCGAGTTTTTGTTAGTGGGAGGGGCAACCTCAGATTATGTTTTTAGGCATCAAGATGGGTCCCGTCTCCAAGCTGCTCAAATCCTAGCAGTTATGCGCAAAGCTTTGAAGAAGATAGGGGAGAATCCTGTCAATTTTGGGACACATTCTTTCCGAATAGGAGCAGCTTCAGAAGCTGCCAGGTGGGGGTTTTCGCTCAGTGAGGTTCAGAAACTAGGTCGCTGGACCTCAGACTGCTGTTTACGTTACATTAGAACTTTAGAGGGTGATGTTTCAAAGTCAGGATGTTAATTGTTTTTTCTTTTCAGGTGTGTCGGCCGGTAACATTTTGTCTCAACGCCAAGTCTGGATCATTGGACACTCCTTCATTAAGTGGGCCGCTAAACAAGCTGAAAAACGTCATTTTGGTAGGAACTTGGGTTTCCGCTCAGATGAAGTCGTATTGTCCTGGTTTGGGAAAAGCGGCATGAGGTGGGGTCAGCTCCTGCCTCTCATGAGTGAGTTTTCTTGTAAAAATAAACCGGAAATGTTGCTGATCCATCTTGGTGAAAACGACCTAATACAATTATCAGGTCTTGGTTTAATTATTGATATGAAGGCAGATCTCAAAATTTTGTTAAAAACTTGGCCCGACACACAACTAGTTTTGACGGCACTAATGCCACGAAGGGTTTGGAAAGGCGCAGAAAGGTTTACAGCAGTCGAGAGAGCACGGAAGAAGGCGAATAGAGACCTGCATCGTTTTTGCCACAGTGCTGGTGTAGACTGGTTGGGTCATGAGTCAATAACAAAAGATGATTATCAATTTTTTCGACATGATGGTGTCCACCTATCTTTTATAGGTAATGAAATTTATATTTTGAATGTAAAAGAGATGGTCTCTAAAATACTTCAGTCTAATACCTGGTGTTAGGCTACGCTGTTTTAGCGACAGCGTCACTGTTATATCAACACTTGTTTGAAGTTTTGGAAATTTCTTTTGCGAATACAATGATAATTGTTTCCCCCACCGCCCCTCCCCCCCCCCCCGTTTTCCCCCAAAAATGTCTCCATCTTCACCCAATCCCCCCCCCCCCCCCCCCCCCCGTTTCTTCATATATAAAGCGGTAAGAGGTTTTGGGGGACGTTATTTTGCCGGGAGTTTTTTCTGCAAATGTCATGGAACAATTTGGGGTTTTGTAGACAAATATGGACCATGCGGCATAATGATATGTTGTGAATAAAATTTCACCTGTTGGGCGACAGTGGTGGTATGATTTCTATTAACTGACGATGAGCGTCCAGTTAACAATATAGGGTTTTTTCCAAGGGGGGGGGGGGGGGGGGGGGGGGAACAGGAAAAACTTCTGTGTTAGGGTTTTTCCTGGTGGCAGAGTGGGAGGAGAGCAAGACAGGCAGGAAGGGTTGGGGGCATCACGAATAGTTCCGGACAGAGGGAAGCAAGAGGGCGAGGTTGGAGGCAAGGGGTAGGCAGGAGAGGTAGATAGGGGTTTGGGGAGGAGGATTAGGCTGAACAACGTGGGGGAAGTTGGTTGTTGGGGAAAATTCAGTAGGGGCGGGGGGTGATAGGTCGGATTATGTATTGTTGTACAAATGATGTATTATTCTGCCCACCTGTCCAATAAAGCGGCCTTTTACCCCCTTACTTGGCTTGGGGTCATTATTATTGCCCGATGTGAGATCTAAGTTAAAGAGGCAGCATATCTGCTTAGTGCTTCATGCTTCCGGAACTTACGAACAGATATACAAAACGGTATTGTGGCCGCAAACGCTGTGCAAATTCACAGGGTTTGCAACCGTAAAGCGGCTTTCTTAATGTACAAAAGCTCCTTTATGAGTCGGAAAATTCTTTTAATGTCGTAAAGGAGTTTTGAGACCCTTTCCGAATTTCAAAATTGAGCTGGGTTTGAAAGGGATGTCTCCCTTCTATTTGAAATTCAGTAGAGGATAGATCAATGGTTTGTGACTATAATTGCGGTCACAAATAATCGATTAGCTCAAAAGGGTTGCAAAGTGTGACCTGCCAAATGAATATTCATTAGGTAGGTCATTTTATGACCCGATGCTGCACATCCCTGGTTTGCGAACGAGAATAGTAAATCTTCCGCCAAAATTTCCAGAACACACTCAAAACTGTTCCTCGTGGCACTCCTTCGGACAGTTTGAAAGCTGTCAATATGGCACAATACAACCGATACAAATAAGGTTGCTTAAAACGTCTAGTCCATGAAGTTCAAGCAGGTAAGATTAGCTCAACGATGGAACTTTCTGCATATTTCATTTTATTCATAAATAAAATATTGTGACTATTCCATTCTGATTTAACATATGTGCAGCAGATGAAACTGCATACATCTGGCTAACAATAAAAAGCTGTGCTTTGCTGTTCCCTAAACCCTCAACTCAAGTTACACATTTGTATTGATGGCAAAGCCATTGCAGAAAGATGGGCGAATTTTGTTGCAATAATACGTCTGCATTCAAACTCAATAACTTCTTTCAATAATTATAGTAAGGAATTAATACAGTATGTTAAACTATCACTGTGAGCGGACAGCGTGTTGAAAACATAAGCATGTGCTAAAGAAAATAACAACTCAAAAATGTTGTACAGATGTCTGGACTTACAAACTCCTTCATTCCCATAGGCAAGCTTTGGTGGGACCTTCACAAATCGACGCTCGTTCACGCACATTCCAATGAGCGCTTTGTCCATTCCTGCAATGAGCTGCCCCTTTCCAACAAACACGTTGTAGGTGGAACCTCTGTCATAGCTAAAATAAAAATGTATATCATATTCATTAGGTAACCAATCACCTCAAGGCGGAAAAAAA
The DNA here is from genome assembly GCF_964204655.1 of Triturus cristatus. Taxonomy (NCBI): domain Eukaryota; kingdom Metazoa; phylum Chordata; class Amphibia; order Caudata; family Salamandridae; genus Triturus; species Triturus cristatus. The sequence continues at coordinate 499,932,093 of NC_140588.1, forward strand.
ATAAAGGAGCAGCAGACTTTTCAGGAACATAGCAGACACTGAGGGACCAGTTTTAGAACATAGGTAGAGATTCACATGTCATAAACTTACATTTATAACGTGTGTGGATTTCTATATATTTGGTGTACACCAATATCCCCAGCAACACACATGCAAATTCTAGATTTACATGCATGTTTCTTTTGGACTATACGTACTCCTGATGATTATCTGTAGTGTGGACAATCCCCCAATAATGGATCTGCACATTAAACTTTTAAAATATTTTTTCTAACACCGGTAATGATGGAGAAACACCTTACCCCTATCCTTGTGCTTTAGACTAAAAATAATCTGCAATAGTTTGAGATTTTCCCAAGCCCTAAATGATATTTGTGTTTGAAAAATTTAACACATGTATATTCTGAGACTCTCAACTTGGCATATCGGACTTCACAATCAAACTTTACCGAAATGGAATTATCTATGCAAATCATTTTATGAAATGGCCTACTACCCCTTTACAGTTCAAAGAGATGACAATGAACACCTGCTAATCTTTGTTAATATTGTTTATGTTGATTACAAATTTGAAAGATTGAAACAAATTTCCACATTCATAAATTCAAAGAAAGTTACAACTGGAAAATGTTTTGTTCTTTTTTTAAGCCAGGTAAAAACAGTGTCAAATTAGAAACAATACCACTATATAAATAATCCATATGTGAACAAGTCTTCTATTCAGTCAGTTATCACTAGTAGCTTGTTTTTCGATTGACTACTTAATCTGATATGCAATTAAATATGTCAGATCAAGTCATTTGGCGCACACTTTTTGAAGCTTATTTTTTTTGTTAAATTCTTAATCCAATAAGTACTTCACTCTTCCACAAAGTAAGTAATTCATTAAAATACAGAATAAACGCCATCCTTAGTACTCCATTCTTTTTCTGTTTGAACACCTTCAAGAGTTTTCTCATACTTCTCCCTGAACTCTAACAGAACATGACTTTTCAATGGTACTTAAAGGTGAAACCTATTCCTCTCTACAGTGCTATTCTCCCTATCTGTAACTTCTTTGGTGCCAAAGGATATAATGACATCATGATGGCCCTCCTCACTTCTAATGAGAAACTTTTTGAAACGATTTTGTTACATTTCCTTCACGCAGCAAAGCATATAATTATTAACAATGATCAACGTACAGTACACAACATGTCCTCAAGCAGGGAACATTTTCTCGAACATCCAAGTCTTATCTACTCAAGAATTCTACTCCATGTGGTGAAGCATATCAATACACCCTTCTGATTAGAGAATGAACAAAACTGATATGACAAACTCTAAAACTTGTGTGGGTCTGAGTTAACAAATCCACCTCACTTTAACATCATTTAAACTAAGGAGAACGCTTCACCCTCCAGGCCATTGCAACACATCTATTTGCAAGTGTAAGGGTGCAATGATAAATTTGATACACTTTATTGTGCTGTTACTATTTTATGGTGTACCTTGGCAATGGTAGCTGTCTTCAGACAATGGATTGTGTGAGGCAGTCCCCTTCAGCTATTGGTTTAAGACAGTGTCAATGACATCTGTGATCAATCCGCAGCACTATTTCTCTCAGCATCATGCTATTGCATTTAAGAGTAATATTTAGTCCCCTGGGCTGCTATCTGGAATCGCTAAAATAAATATAGCTCGAACATGGGGGCAGAGAGACCGCCACAGGTTTTAGATTGGGAGACAGATGTAGACTGTTGTCAGAGAACCAAGCACGTGGTCTACCAGAGTAAGGGATGCCCTAAGAAATGGGTGAAAATGTAGGAGGGGTGGAGCAGATATAGAGGCGGTCGAGGGATAGTGCAGGAGGGGGGTAAATCCCATTCCTCGAGATGGTAACATAGAAATTCTAATGCTAAGTGCAGTGTGGTACTGCTCCAACGCTGTACTTACATGTTTTATGGTGACAGTCATGTGTAAGATGTTATGCCTAACAATGCAGTTACTTGCTGGATGTAAAAATGTTTATGCTTCTTGTAAACTGAGCAACCGTTTAATAAAAAGATCTTTAGAAAAAACAAAATCCCCCCTCCCTGGTGGTGATGTCACTGCAACGCATGAGGATTATATCCGAAAGCAGCAGCAGGCAGGGTCTAATTGCTGAAAGGAGAAACAATCTTGTAACGGAGGCTTCACCAAATAAAAGTAACACATTTCACATGATGAACAAATGCTTACTTGAAGTATGATATAAGTACATAAATACAATAGAGTATTTTCAAGTGTTATTTTTAAATAACATCATTATTTTGCTAAAAAAAAAGTGCTGCATGAAAATACAGATTTTATTCAAAAACAACATTTTTTTTTTTTTTTTTTTAGGTTCATGGTTGACCAATGTGATTATCTTTTTTTTTTTTTTTTTTTTGTTAAATTTTATTGTGCAGAGAAAAAGGGTACAAGCACGGGCCTACCACCTCCTGGGCCGGCCGCTAGTATTCAGAAATGATCAAGCAGTTCAAAAAACACTGACTGGCCCACAGGGGCTCCGCTAAATTACAGGAGATCAGACTGCACATAAGGGACGTCAGGATATACCCTTTTTACATAAATATCAACAAAAGTAAAGAAAAACAAAAAACAAGGCGAAAAACATTGAAAGGGCGTCTAACCACAGTAGAGGAACTCCACACCCGACCACCCTAGGGTGGTCAATAAAAAGGGGGGGGTCTGAGAGGGAGGGGGGGGTCACGGGAAAACCAAATCTATACACAGATGAACAAATTAAGCAAGGAACCCTCAAGGATCAGGGGGACAAGGCAACCTCAGACGTATCCACCAGGGGGGGGAGAACAGATAGTCCCTCGATACACATTCCACTGACCCCAGATTCTACCCCACGCCCCCGGTTTACCACGAGCCACATACACCGACTTCTCCCTGAACATGCACCAGTCCATGTTCTCCTTCCATACGGACACGGTGGGAGGCCGTTGGGAACCCAAAAGCTGCGCAATATCTCTCTTTGCGATCATGTTCCCAAGGGCCGCCCACCGAGCCTGGGCCGCATTATAGTCATTGGGCTCCCACACATTCAGAACACATCGGCGCACCTCCGGCAGCAGAGCGACCCCAGTGACTCGTTTAATAACATCATGCACCTGGCGCCAATATTCCGCCACCTCGCGGCACTCCCAGAGGATGTGGAGAAAGGTGGCACTGAGCCCGCAGCCACGCTTACAGAGCCCGTCATCAGAAAACCCCATCGAGACCAAACGGGGACCCGTCACATAGACACGATGGAGAATCTTAAGCTGGACCAGACGGAGACGGGCCGGGATAGCAACCTCCTTAGGGGATGACAGCGCAGACTGCCAGTCCTCGTCGTCCAACTCAACCCCATCACCCGTCCACGCCTCCCGAAGACGCACCAAGAGATCAGCCCGATAATTTATTCGTTTTTCATAAATCAGGGAGATAGTACTGTCGGGGACGTGTCCGTCGAGTATACGGTCCTCGAGAGGCGAAGAGACAGGGACCGTGGTCCCCTCCCCAAAGACCGAGAGCAGGGCGTGCCGAACCTGGGCATAGCGGAAGAACTCCCTTTCACTAAGCTCGTACTCGCTCTGAAGCGCCGCGAAGGATTTAACCGCGCCTTTAACCCATAGGTCCCCCACTCTGCTAATGCCGATCGTATCCCAGTGCTCAAAGCCTTTCGTTGTCCAGAGGCTTCCCAAGCGCTCTGAGGCGAATAAAGGAGTAGCACACGTTAAACGCTCACTCCAGCCCACAGCTACATTCGCCGCCTTCCACACACGTACCGCAATCCTAGTAGGGCCCGTGAGGGTCCTTCCGGCAGACCGAGAGTAAAGCGCTCTGTTATAGTTACCGCCGGGAAGCAGGAATGTATCCATCTCGTATGCCGGGTTCGAACCAGGAGCGTACGTAGCATGGTTAATGGCAGCCAGCTGGGAGGCCCAATAGTACCTTCTAATGTCAGGAAGCGCGATGCCCCCGTCATACCAGGGAAGAGTCAGCTTTGCCAAAGCGATACGCGCACGACCGTCCCAAACCAGTCTCCTCTGCAAACTCTCCACTTCCCTAAAGTAGGCCGCCGGAATGATATCGAAGGAGTTCTGGAGTGCGTAAAGAAATCTGGGAAGGGACATCATTTTAAACAGTGCTGCGCGACCAAGTGGAGACAAGGGCAACTTACACCACCGAGCCGTATCCACCCTCAAACGCCGGAGGGGAGACAGGAGATTCTGCTCGTAGCGGACCGCCGGATCCAACGAAACGTACACCCCCAAGTATTTAAAGCCGGATTGAAATGTTTGGATCGGAAGCCGAGGCGGCAAGAGAGGAAGGCCACCGGAGATAGGATACACGCAAGATTTGGACCAGTTAATTATCAAACCCGAATTTCTCCCGAAGGAAGTAAGAACATCAAAAAGCACATTGAGCGACTTCCGCGGCGAGGTGAGGTACAAAAGAATGTCATCCGCGTACAACGAGACCCGATCCTCGAAGCCCGGGGCCCACCGGATCCCTCTGATCGAGGGCTCCCAGCGGAGCCAGGCAGCGAGCGGTTCCAAGGCGAGAGCAAAGAGCAAAGGGGACAACGGGCACCCCTGCCTAGTACCCCTCCCGAGAGCGAAGGGCCGAGAAACCCGCCCATTGACAACAACCTGAGCCATTGGTCCAGCATAGAGGAGCTTAACCCAACTAATAAATCCCTCCCCAAAGCCAAACTTCGCCAAGACGGCCCAAAGGAATGGCCACTCGATGGTATCAAAGGCCATCGTGGCGTCTAAGGAAACCAATATGGCCGGTTCAGAGAAGTACTCCGCCCTAGCGAGGACGCCATGGAGACGCCGCAAGTTGAGAGCGGTATTACGATGCGGGATAAAGCCGCATTGATCCGGATGTATCAAATCACATATAACTCTCAGCAAGCGATTAGCGAGGACCTTGGCAAGGATTTTCGGTTCGGCATTTAGTAGGGAAATAGGCCTATATGAGGCACAGCGGTCTCGTGGCTTACCGTCCTTGGGAATCACAACTATGGTAGCCAGACGCTGGTCGTCGGGAAGGGAACCTCGCTCGAGCGACTCCAGAAACATACGACGGAGGAAGGGCGCGATTTTATCCGGGCGTAGTTTATACAGTTCAATCGGCAGTCCGTTGGGGCCCATAGCCTTGCCCGAGCGAAGGGAACGAATCGCGGTAGCAATCTCATCGACAGACAGAGAGGCCTCCATCTGCTCACGGTCCTCGACGGATAAGCCGGGCAAGGCAATATCCCGCAGCAAGAGACGAGAGTCATCCTCATCTCTATCAGACACCGGGGAGTACACCGCCCGGAGGTGGTCCGCAAAACACTCCACAATCTCACCAGGGTCAGTCACACACACTCCATCCGAAACCCGAAGCTCCGGGACCACACGATTCACTCTCTCCTTCTTATCCAACCAAGCAATCAGTTTACCCGCCTTGTCCCCGGCATCATACAACCTACCCTGCTGCTCCCTATACATGGTCTTGGCAGCGTCAGTAACAAGAGACTTATATTCAAACTGCTTCAAGCTGAGGGCGTGAAGCCCATCCTGAGTGACACCCGTCTCCAGAGCTGCCTCCAGCCCCGATATTTCAGTCTCCAGCTTCACCACCGCCTCATTCTTAACCCTCTTAGCCTCCACTATCTGGGATAGGGCGTGCCCGCGGAGCACTGCTTTGAAGGCTTCCCACAGGGACACTGAGGACAGCACCGACCCCTCATTCTCGAGAAAATACTGATCAATCGACTTAACAAGGCTATCACGAATCTTGGGGTCTCGCAAGTACCAAGGGTTAATAGGGGCGATCCGCCCAGCGGACCGCGTCCCGGTGTCAAAAAGCAACCACAGTGGGGAATGATCAGAGATACCCCGGGCCAGGTGCTTAACCTCTCGAATCCGGGCAGTCTGGGCCGCGGGCATAAGAAAATAATCCAATCTGGAGAGACTCCCATGGGCCCCAGAGTGAAATGTGTACTGACACTGTGTCGGATGCATTAACCTCCAACAATCCACCAGACCGAGGGTATCCAAGAGCCCGCCGAGCCACGCCTGGGCAGCAGGGAGGGCCCTGGGCGGGTGGTGATCCAGATCTCCCGAAACAACCGAATTAAAATCCCCACCCATAAGCAAAAGACTGTCAGGAAGCTCAAGCAGCATACGACCCAAGTCTGAGAAAGTGGAGTTCTGGAGGCCCGGGGGAACATAAACCGAAACCAAGGAAAGGGACTGTCCCTCCCACCTCCCAGTCAGGGCCGCATAGCGCCCTCTATCGTCTAGGACAACCCTGGTGATCTCTAGCGGAAGTGAAGATCGTAGGAGAATGCCCACCCCTCTAGAGCCGGTGGTGAAACCGGAATGGGCCACGAGTCGGTAGCCCCCCCTGTTCATGGCATGACAAACATTACCAACCAAATGCGTCTCCTGTAAGAATACCACATCAGGAGTCAAACGACGCAAATATTGCAGCACAACACCCCGTTTGATACGATCCCCCAATCCATTGACGTTCCAAGACATCAATCTCAACCCGTCCCCCCCATCCCCTCCAGTAGGTCAAGGGTCCCCCAACAAATAGCGCGACACCTGAAACTGAAACAGAGCCAATACCTCGCCTTGAAAACAAAAAACACAAATCCAAACAACCCCTCCCACCCCCCCCTCCCCCCACCCCCAATTCAACTCCCCCCACCCTGCACCCCTGCGGTCCAAAAAACCACCCCAACTTGCAGTGTGCCTGTCGCCCTAGAAACCCCATTCTACGAAAAGACCCCGGAGGAGGAAAGGGACCCGTCCCTGCCCGCCCCCAACACAGATCATAATTAAACAAAATGTACAAAAGAAGTAGAACCCAGCCGAACAAAACAAAATGTCAAAGTCAAGGACCAAAAGTCACTCCGAAAGAGGCCCGCCACCCTCGGTACAACCAGAAGGCCCAGGCCGGTCACCCCGGTCCGGTAGAGAATCCAGCCAGTCACTCACAGTTGCAGGACAGTCAAAAAAGGTAGTCCGGTCTTTGTATTCCACTCGGAGCCTAGCAGGAAAAAGCATAGAGTACTTAAGACCCAGGTCCCGGAGACGACGCTTCACCCCCTGGAAGCCCATCCGCTGCTTCTGGACAAGTTGGGTGAAGTCCGGGAAAAAGTTAACGGATGAGTTCTCATATCGGACCGGGCCATGTACCCGTGAGGCCTGCAGAATCGTATCTCGGTCTCTGTAGTGAAAAAGTTTTGCAACAATAGGCCTCGGGGGAGCCCCCGGTCGCGGCCGACCGCCTGGGACTCGATGGGCCCGCTCCACGGCAAAGAACTTACTCAGGCCAGTGGGGGCAAGCTGGTTGAGGATGAGATCCTCAACCATAAGATCAACCGGGCGATTGTCGGAGGTCTCTGGAACACCTATGACGCGGATGTTATTGCGTCGAGCCCGTCCCTCGAAGTCCTCCAGCCGCCGGGCCATCAGGTCGTTGGCCGACTTGAGGTCGCCAAGAGCAGTCTGCAGGTCCGACACATCCGTACCAAGGGTGGACGTCCGCAAATCCAGCGATTGAACCCTCTCATTGGTCTTAGAGAGATCCGCCCGAATTAGCGTAACATCAATGGCCACCGTGTCGATTTTACGGGCCAAGGCCTCGTACTGCTTAGCGATGGTCTCCTTGATGCCGTTAATGGCGCCCATGATGTCCTGCAATGACAAATCCGGAGGGACGGACGGAACACCACCAGCGTCATCCGGGAGAACACTGGCCGCCCCAGGGGACCCTTTACCTTGGGTGTAGCGGTCCATGTTGTTAGTCTGGACCGGTCCCCCACGCAGGGATGTCTTGGTCTTATGCCTCTCGGGATCCCCCCTGCCACCCATGTTGAACCACACTCGCCGAAGGGGACCACCGAGCGAGCGGCGAAGGGGCACAGGCGAAGCAGACACGAGCCGTACCAGAGACCGCAATGTGGCGGTGCGAGAGGATCAAAGTCAATGGGCACACTGGTATCAGGCGGAGGCAAAGGCACCAAGCGAAGGCCGAGTGAAAACCCAGCCGCACAAAGCAACTCCACTGTCCAGCCACTCGGAGATCCAAAAGTGAAACCGAAAGTGATGGGACGGCCGCTGGCACAGCCCCGATGCCGTTGTTGTTCAACTATGCCCCGGCTCCACAGTTCACCTTCGCACCGGGCACAGCCATCAGCTGGGCCTCAAAAGTTCAAACCACCATAGATCAGGTCTCCCAGGTCCGATTTGGTTTCTGAAAAGAGTTTAGGGTTCAGCCAACGTTCATCTTCCAGAATCCGTCAACCAAGTCAGGATAAAGTCAGGATAAGTTCCGAGGAGCAGCGAGGGTCCGGGGAGCCCTGTGCTCACGCGACCATCTTGGATGCGTGCTAGGCTCCTCCTCCCCCAAAAACAACATTTGATCAGTATTATAGGGCTTTTACATACCTATTTAAATGATTTTTTAACTAACCACCTTATGTGGTTTGTGTTGCTTCAAGTAAGGAAGTCTATTTTTAAGATGGCTTTCCTACCCCATATGTGTAAGGGCATGTAATACCTTTATTTTTGATTATTGTTTTATTTAGTTACTGCATCTGTGCCTTCAATGTACCCTTTAATGTACCCTTTCTAAATCTGGAATGTTCCTGGGAAATCTACAGCACTGGCTCAGATGCTACTAACTCTTGAGCTAACCAGTACTTTCTGCTGTTGTCGATCGTTTCTTTTTATATTAAAACTTTGGACTTGTTTTCAATAGACTCCTTGGACTACCTTCTTAAGGTGTTCTTATCCAGCAAGAATACTCAATTTTTTGTACCAGGAGTGGGATAAGAATTAAGAGCAGGGGAGGAGCGGCACAAAAACCCAGCAACCCACCAAAGCAGAATGAAAAAAATATATAACATTGAACATGTATCCTGGAAACATGGTGTACTGTGTGCAACATTGAATTTATAGTGAGATTGGCTGTAACAATTGTTTAATAACGGTGTGTTTTCCTTTGTTTATATCAGTTACCTGTGCCAACGGTAGGAGCGTGAGATTGAGTGAAATCCAATGGCGGACACCACGCAGATTCTTAATGCTGATGAGGACATGCATTGAGAGGGCTGTACCACAACCCCAGGTTCATCAAGAAGAGCCTCTGTGACTGTAGAGCCAGCTATCAGTTGGGGGCCACATGCAACACTTGCACAACACTACCAGATAGCACTGCAAGCATCATGATGTTTCCTAAAGTGCGCCTGTGTGAGAAGCTAGTGGCCATTTTGGCTTAGCTGTTTTTTCACGTTAACCTATTAGAGTCTGCAACTGAGTTAATCGGAAAAATAGATGAAGTACTAAGGATTGTTTTGTTAACTTTTCCCCGCATTTATCCCAAACTTTTTTCAGAATCCATGCTATGCGGAGCAAATATACTGTAAGCTGGAATATTATCTTTCTTTGGTATTTACTATACTTTATTTGTTGAACTCTACCCTATCTGGCACCTAATATTGCCACAAGTCAAAACAATGTACAGCCTCCACCATTTATTCAAAGAGCTGGCAAACCTGAAATTAAGTGGAAACAATGGCTTTGTATATTTGAAAATTATTTAATAGTCATTGGAGCAAAAAAGAATGATCTATCAAGAAAATTGGCCTTTTTATTTAATCATCTCAGTATCCTCTTGTAATGGCTCTTAATGATAAAAATATTGATTGGGATGTTTACTTTGAAGATAAAGGGAGAATACGGAAGCAGTACTCAGGAGTCTAGTGTCTTATTAGAAAGACACAATTATTTCAAGCATAAACAGGGCAGCAATGAATAAGTAGAAGAATTTATTTCTGCAATAATTGTAGTCCCATCAACATGCAAATTTGAAAATAACATTGACACGTATATTAGAGACCAATTTGTGTTCAACTGCTTTTTGACGAAGACACTGAGACGTTTCTTACATGAATAAACCCAACTTTGTCTGAAATAATTGATATGGAAAACAGCATTCAAAGATTGATTATTTAATCTCAGGTTTTATCCAGTCAAGAGGGCTCATTGCCTGTATCTTGTATTTCTGATGATAACTCTATTTATGTTGTGAATGCTAGAATTAGCACACTCAGGAAAGGTCAAACAAATTGCTGTAGATGTGGTTTGAAAAATAACACATTGTGTCCTGTGTTAAGAAAGAAATGCAATAATTGCAGAAAGATGGGACATTTTCAGTCTGTTTGTAGGACACAAGGGAAGGGAATTTTTTTAAAATCAGCAATGCACAAAGAAACAATTTTAAAATTAGCAATGTTAATGTGCAAGTGTCACACGGAAAACACATATGAAAGCGCCCAATACAGTGAATGCTGTTAAAACAGCATCTGTAGCTCATAATAGGGTAGTCATCCAACTTGTAGAAACATTTGGGAAGTTAGAGGCATGGTGGGAGGAGCAAAAGATAGGGAACGTAGCGAGGGTCACCTCAAATCAACACACATTTTAAAAGCCATAGGGGGTGGAGACTCATGATGCAGACTACATTTCCCATGAGGCAAAGCGGAAGTGATAGCGAACCCCAGGGGAACGGCGTCATCACCAGGAAGCAAACAGAGTCTATTTAATGTGGCTGTTCTCTCAAGACGCTGATGATTATTCCGGTAGAGACTTAGGAATTCTCTTCATGGTACGGTGCAGTAAGGGTGACCTTGCATCACTATTCGGCCCCTTCAGTGTTTTTACTTAATCAAAGTGGATGGAGTTTTGGATTAGGTGAATTAAGGCTGGCAAGGACTTCCGTGTTGCCTTCTCCTTTATGGTTTTTGTTTTATTGAGACTTCTCTCCGTGGGAGTCACGACTCCTGCTTGTGCATGAGATACAAAAATTGTATCAGCCAGGTCATTTGTTTCCAAAATCAGCAATGTGCACTTAGATACTGATTTACTTTTGTGTTTAAAAACAGAGGCATTACTTTATTGTTACTAACTATTGGGTGTAATTTCATACTTTGGATTTAGGAAACTACCTTGGCTCCACGAGTGAATGGCATGCTTAGGAGCAATAAACTGCTAACTTGATCCGGGTGATACACATTAAGATTTCTTACCTGCAATAATTTATTTTTGTTCTAGCAGGGGGTTCAAGACGCGTTTTCCTGCTCTTCCCCTTTGAGGTGAACTACTGACTTGTTATTGGTGTGTATTATTTAACCACAGAAGATAGTGTGCAAAGGTTCTCTGGAAAAACAAGAGGAAAACCTTGATCTTGGCATAACTATATTATTAGGGATTGTATTTATTCTATTACAGAGATAACTTTTACAGAAGGATTAATGCATCGAGGTTGAAAAGCCGCTGATGTTTTCTTCATCGTAGGACACTGGACCCTTTTTTTTTCAGATACTTTCATTAATTCTCATTACGGTTAGTCATATAAAGGAATTAAGAAAAAACAATTGTATGATATATATGCTATCTCCCTTTCAGAACGTTTACACCGCTGATCCCTACCCTCTTCTTCCCTCGCTTGATCTTACAAACTTCTCAGATATTATAGCCCTTCGGAGTTGGGGCTATCGAGAGGTGGACCCATTTTGAGCCTCGAACCGTTCCTGAGGAGTGATCTGAGTTGACAGCAAGAGTGTACTAGTGAATACAGTAATGCGCTATTGCCAGTTGATAATAAGAGCTGTGTTACTTCCGACAGTAAGATTAAAGGACCTTTATGTCAAGCCAAAATTAATGACAGAAGTTTAATAACAATGGCCGAACCAGGAGCACTCTTTACCATTTTAACAGATACAGCTTTTATAAATATTGGAGTACTAATTTCCCCTTAAAAAAAACTCATGTACAGCCTAAAGCCTTTGGTGGACATTAACATGCTTCAATATTTTGATGTTCTTTTGGAATGTCTAGGGAGACAAGTTCGGACAAAATTCTATGTTGCTGTCCAAGGATGGGATAATGTCGGGTGGAAAGACATAGCAATGTTAGGTATTTTATTACAACCAGATCATGAGAATCTCATTGTTTTTGGTTAAAGGTCTAATTTGGCTTAAAATACCAATGAAGACATTGTTCGGTCAATAATCTCATAATTTCCTAATGTGTTTAAAAACAAAATTGGAATGGATAAAGATTTTGAGCACTGTTGTTACATTAAAGCAGAATGCTACTCCAACCACTTATAAGGTTAGACCTGTACCACTCAATGTGAGAAAAGACCTGAAACTTCTGCTTGACAAACTTTGTAATAAAGGCATCATACAACCAACAAATCCATCTGAATGGGTTTCTCTGGTCGTATTAATAAGAAAACGTTCCGGTGATTTATGTTCATGTGTGAACCTTCACTCCTTGAACCTGAATATTTTGTCAGCTACATTACCATGTTGTATATATTACCAAGTAAACTAGAAATGATTGCTAACCCTTGTGAAGCTAGGTATTTTTCAACAACTGATTTACATTTTTCTTATCACTAGATTGTTTTAAGTAAAGAACACCAAGATCTCACTACCTGTGTCACCTTTCTTGGTACCTTCAGATATTTACGGATGCCCTTTGGTTTGGCATCAGCAACTACTGTGTTACAAAAAACAATGGACACACTGTTTGGAAAACTGGACAATGTTAAGGCTTTCCAAGAGGCCATATTATTTTTTACCAAAGAGAAATATTTTTTTTTGTTTTAATTTCTTTATTAGCACTTAATTAAACAACAACAAATAAATCCGTTATGCATAGGAACAAATATGCTGGAGATTTAATAATGCCACATCTCATGTTACTAGTACAGATGTGCACAACAAAGTACATAGATGAGCAGTCTAAGTAGTTATAGACATGTTGGCCAAAGGAATTCTCCCTGTACCATCCTGCATTTAGCCATAATAACCTATGAGTCGATGCCCCCATGCCTCCCAGGAAGGTTCTTAAAAACATAAGTCCAGTGGCACACCTGTGTTGCAAGGCCCCAGGTGCTCTCGGGCCGCCCGTATACGCCCCCGGTTCCTCACTCATGGCGGCCTCTCATCATTTTTGGCCTCCAGTTTAATTACACAGGCATCCCATGCGGTCACCATCGAGTCCCCATTGCCTGCAGTCTAGCCAAGATGATTATATCCATCTTTGCTCTTTGGTGATCAGTTTGGACAAGTTGCTGCCGAAGGACGGGATATTGTAGGGTGGTAATGCCTTGATGATATTCTGACCTTGCCACTGCAAATACATGCTGGACACGTTTTAGCGTCAGATAGGTCTGGTGGGAGTAATTAAATTGCGTGTTTCTGAACCTTGGATTCAAAGAAACCTTCTTCACATGTTGTATGCCCCTCGCCAACTGCTTGTCCGTCAGTGTGGTGTGTAGGTCCAGCTACCATCTGGTCCTGTCAGTTCAGCCAAATAATTCTGGGAGTGTAGGGCCAGATATAGCGTAATTATGACTTTCCCTTTTGTTGCCGTATGATAGTATAGCTTGTAAGGGTAGGGATGTGGGTGGTTCAGCGCACCCCAGGTCACACTGAGTGGAAATAACGTGTTGTGTTGTATGTAAGAAATCGGCCTGGTGGTACCTGATACATGTCTCTGATTAGCTAGAAGGTCTGCAGAACACCCCCCTCATATAGGTCCTCAGTTAGTTGCACTTTCGCCTTTGTCCATATGCAGGCATCATATTGCGGCAGGAAATCCACTCTTGCTTGAAAAGACCATATAGGTAGGTGGGAGCATAGGGAGGGTGTGCCCTAGTGATGCGTATCTATTTATTCCAGCATCTGTGCGCTGTCCTCATCAAGTGGGTTTCATGTATGTTACTGTGCCATTGCCCCACGGAGCAACCACGTGAAGATGTGTTCCTCCACTAGAATTCATTGAACCTCCACTCTTTCAGAGTTCGGAGCTGTCCCCAGCAATCGCATTGGCCATTGTACTTGTGCCTCAGTATAGTATAGCTCATAATTTGAAGCTTTCAACCTTGTTTAATAAATGATGTTGCGTACTGGCCAGTAATACCATTTTCCTGCCCATCCCTCAAATCAAGTCCGACAGCAGACCATGCAACTCACTAAAGAACCTCCCGGGGAGGAAGACTGACAGAGCCGCATATAAATATAGCAACTGGGGCAGTATTAGTATTTTTGCTATTGCCATGCGGCCCAGTGGCGATACTGGTAGCAACACCCAAATTCGGAGGGAACGTCGAACCGAAGCAACTGCCAGAGTGAAATTACTGTAAATTAAATCAGTGATAGAGTGATAGACATGCACTCCCAAATATTTAAACATGTCTCACTGCCATGAAAGTCTGGTAGGCCATATCGACTCTCTGTGAAAGTCAGGCATCCGCTGCAACAGGAACAAGCAGGACTTGTCTCAGTTAATTTTGAGGCTGGATAGCTCCCCAAATAGGTTTAATGTTTCCATCAGGTGTGGAAATGATGTGCATGCATTCCCCAGGTAAATTAGCATGTCATCCTCATACAAAGAGACTATGTGCCACCCCCCTGAAGCCTGCACACTCCACTGTTGGTCCAACATGCACAACAGGCACACCAGCGGCTTCATAGCTAGTGTGAAAATGAGCAGTGAGATTGGGCATCCCTGCCTGGTGCCCCTGTGCATCTCAATTTTTTTAGATCAACATCCGCATCTGAACCCATGCCGTTGGCTGTCAGTAGAGCGTCTTCACCCAATGCAGGATATCTGGGCCTGTTCCAATGTGTTCAAGAACCGCCAGGAGGTATGTCCAGTCTAGGGTGCCGATTGCCTTCTTAATGTCCAAAAACACCGCCAAGCAGTTCTCCAAATTACTGACCTGGGATCCCATCAATTTCACCAGTCTACAAATATTAAGAAAGGTACCGTGGTCCGATATAAAACCAATTTTGATCACAATGCACTAGCGAGCTTATTATTGGCATCAACCTGTTCGCTGGGAGCTTCCTCAGTATTTTATAATCTAAGTTTAGTAGTGAGAGAGGCCGATAGGATCGGACAGCCAATGGGTCACGGCCAGGTTTGGGGAGCCCCACAATCATGGCTTCCCAAGGAAACTGAGGTAATAAACCCTTCTCTTTTGCTTCACCATACATTGCCAACAGCTTCGGGGGAAGCCATCCATACCTTGAGCTTTAGTTCGTGCCATATGCGATATAGCCCTACGGATCTCTTCTACCTGCAATGGTTCACCCAGTTCAGCCCGCTGCAACTGATCCAGTTGGGGAAGCAGGATCCCTCATAGTAAACCCTGAATTTTATCTTCAGTGACACAATCATTCGCAGCGTACAACGTACAATAGTAAGTGACAAATGCTGTTTTAATATCTATTTGGGCATTGAGTATTGTGCAGTCTGGGCAAGGTGTGGCGCCCCATAGAAGGGTGAGATGTTTCCTCCCGCAACAGCCATGCAAGCAATTTATCAACGCATTCGCCCTCTGCGTGCTACAGGTCCAGGTATTCACTATAATCCAGTTTTGGGAACCTGTCAGTCGATTCTCTATATGTCCTCTTAAGACATTGGAGCTGACGCCTACCATCAGAGCGAAGTGGAGTTAACATTTCTAAATCTTGAACCCACCTATCTGTGTCAGACAAACGTATCATCAGAATTAACATGTGAGAATGAGATATGTTTAAGAAATAACGTGGTCAAACCACCAGAAGATTTGCTTGAGAATTAAGATGGGCCATAAAGGGCATTTAAATATTTCAGCTACTTGCAAAATAATTAAGATGATTTTACTGATGTCATTCAATGGACAATCAGGTTGGTAGCATCATTAATGTATACCCGCAGTGTATTCTTTCTGACAAACACTGGTTAACAGTAGAGAACCATTACATCCTGTTCTACTACCTAGTTGTCCTTGTGACAAACCCGTATTGGACTTTTCAGGACCCTTTCAAATGCAAGTGGATATATTATGCCTTTGTTTATTCTCAAAATACTAGAAATGTCATAATATTAATAGAGAATGCTTTCCATCTAAAAGGTTCTCCTAAGGAGATTGTAACAGACAATGGCACTCATTTTCTATGTGATTAAATTAACAATTTTTAAGAAAGCATGACAAAAAACACAAATTGCACTCTGTGGTCCTTCTGCTAATGGTCGTGTTGAAAGAGTGAATTGATTATTGAAAGGGGGAAGTGAGTAGTTGTATCTAAGAAAAAATGTGGGCTTATTTTACTACTCCTCATTCAACAACAAGAAACGCCTTTCAAATTGTTAAGAGGAAGGAATACAAAGTCTAGACTTGTTCTTAAGTGGTTGAATACAACTTGTAAATCTGTTGACAGAATTGAAGGAAATCTTAGTGAGATGTGGGAGGGATATTCTCAAACAAATTAAACAAAAAATGAATTATGATTGCAGGAAAATGTGAAGGAACTGGATTTCATAGTTGAAACTTGGTTCTCATTCAAAAACCTTACAGAGTAAGGAAGGGAGAATGGGGTTTATTTCTGCGGGAAAAATTTGAGTAAAGCTTCTGTGTTATTATTGTGTACCGGGTTAGCGGAACAAAAATAGTTGTGTTCCTATTTCTAATTCGGAAGCAGAGATTTTCAGTAATGCCATTACAGGGATGGGTGAATCTCTGCTAGATACCTCAAACGCTATGATTTCCACTGAGATTGGACTTGGTCTCACTAGTAAGAACAAACTATCAGTTATTGAGAGTCATAGGTCTTGATCTGGCAATACTTTATTTTCACTGAATATTATCATTACTTTTGATTAACATCCACCGGGAATTGAGGCAAGAGGTGCTGCTACATTACTATGTAGTGAAAAATCTTAAACAAAGAGGCAAGATGTGCAGTACACAGAGTGAAATTACCAAATAGGTTATCAGATTTTGAGTTGTCTTAAATTGTTTCTCTTGTACTTTTTTGTTCTTTATGAGGAAAGAGGGGTAATTTAATGCCGGTTAAAATGTGGCTTATTGTTTTATTTATTTAATTATTGCATCTGTACCTGTAATGAACCCTTTCTACATATGGGATGTTTCTGGCAACTCGAGAGCACTAGAATTCTGGTTCAGATGCAGCTGTCTCTTGAACTGATCAGTACTTTCCAGTGTTGTAGGTCGTTTACTTTTGGATTAAAAAGCTTTGAACTTGTTTTGCATCGACTCCTTGGATTTCTTCTTCTAGTGTTTTTATCGAGCAAGCATACTACATGGTGAAACTGGCTATAAACTGTGTGAGCCAGCTGCTAAGGCCCAACAGTTGCTAGTAGTCTATTTTTAGGTTTGATAAGGTTTGACATGTAATACTTGAATAGCATGGAGTATATAAGCCCCAGGAAGTCTGCTGCGCTCACAAAGCAACAAAAAAATTAAAAGCATAACTGCAATTTTGTCTTTGTAAGCTGCATGTAAAAGACTTTATGCAACACCTAATGGTCATTATAACGTTTTCCATCCTAAAATAGATGGTCCCCGCAATAAAAGATACCGTGGGTCCCACTAACTTACAGAGTGTGGAACTAACAAGAATAATGAAGAATTTCCAGGGGAATCAGTGATTCCAGGTCTGAGTCCCTCTGTATTTGCTTTCTGTCCAGTTGTCCCAGAGATTTCAGCCAGCTGCTTTCAGCACCAGGGAATCTCCGGGGGGAAAAGAATGTTTGAGTAAACTCAAGTCCCAATGTGCCTGGTCAAAGGGTTACAGCCCCATCGGAACTATTGGTCTGTTGTAAAGTGGGCATTAGAGGAATAAAAAGAACAGACAGTAGCCATATTTATATATGTTTCAATTATCTGGAGTGACTATGTTTACCGCTCATATCAGGAGTATTTTATAGACACTTTCTGTAGTTAAAACCTGAGAGCATGGTTGCTCGCAAACATTTTCCCTGGGGCAAAAAAGTATGGTCTGTGGTGCGACCAAGAGTCGCATTGATGCCAGTAGGATGGGAGCTGTGGAGGTCGGATGTAAGTTGTCCATAGGGGAAGCCAAGCATGCACATGTTTTGGTTAGTGAGTCGTGGAGTTATTTTGAGGGTTTAATTCCTACAACCCACTTTATTAACCACCTAGTTCCTAGTAGAGTCATAGATTTGATAATACTGGGTTATGGTGTATCTGGGTTACTATCCCTCTACCGCACCCTGGGGTAAACCATGTCTACTTGATATTCCTACCATTGCCAAGTCAAGTGTACAAAGGAAGTAACTTGATTATTGAACTGGAATGTAATAGAATCTTAGGCCTCACATGTCCTTTTTTTAAATATAACTTTATTGGCATTTTAGGAATCACGCAGACATCTTTACAAGGAAATAAAAACCATGTTACATACAAGTTCTCGTACGGCGTCACAATATCCTTTTGCCATTAGTCTCTAATCTGTAAACATAAGGAGTTTCTTAGAAACATCCTGATTAAGGTATCGAGTGCTATCAAAAACAAGCATTGGCATAGCCAATAGGTCTCGCTTTTGGGAGCTTATAAGTATTTATTTATGCAGCACAATATCCTTGCTGCAACAACAGCAACTGTTGCATGACGTAACACTTATATGGTCCCAAAGGCGAGACCTATCAACTATGCCAATGCTTGTTCTCTCTTGTACTCAGTAAATGTCTGATGAAACAAAAATGTGCTGGCCCCCAGAAATTAGTGCAGCACGCTGTTCAGGACTTTAGGGGAGCTGCGCTGCTTTTACTGTGAGTGAGTGAGTGAGTGAGTGAGTGAGTGAGTGAGTGAGTGAGTGAGTGAGTGAGTGAGTGAGAGAGAGAGAGAGAGAGAGAGAGAGAGAGAGAGAGAGAGAGAGAGAGAGAGAGAGAGAGAGAGAGAGAGAGTGAATACCCTTGGGCAGCACACTTTATTTCTCGGCTGGCAGCACAATCTCTTCGTGTGATGGAGGGATTCACGAGAAACCACAACGTAGTGGTGACCTACTTTTAGAGTTGCGGCTATGATACTGGATTGGATGGAGGAATTTACAAAAAACAAGCATGAGCCAAGCCAATAGGTCTGGTCTGGATTTAAAGTGACAGCGCATGCACTGCAAACACAGGAATGCAGGAATGCATTTTCATGCGATAAAACATTAAAGCCAGACCTATTGACATGGTAGTGGTGGTAGTGGAGATATTGGTGGTGGTTACACCAGTAGTGTTGGTAGCATCATTAGTGGTACTGGCGGTGGTGTGACAATGGGAGAATGGGCTGGTGGTGGGTTTTGTTTTAGGGTAGTGGTAGCGTTGATACTTATTGTGATGGAATTCACATAACGTGAGTTTGTAAAGTAAACGTTCGCCCAAGTCTTGGACCTTCTGGCTCTGAAATAACAGATGTTTATTGTTATCCAACTCAATGTTACTCATTTTATTGATGTCGGAAGGACGAAAGGCTGAGTGGACCTGCTGGGATTCAAACCTGTGACCATTAGGTCAAACACAAATCCCGGAGCTGGATGTCTTAATCCACTGATCCACCAATCTCTTATTAGTGGTGACACAGCTGTCACGAGTTAGTGGTATTTGTGGTGGTGGCATCTGTCATGGCAGGTGGTGGTGTGATATTGGTAGTGTTGCTGATGGTTGTGGGGTGTTGTGATTTAACTGGTATGGTGTTATTGGTGCTGGTGTGGTATTGGTGGTGGCAGTATAATTATTGGTCGTGGTGGAGCTGGTAACATATTGGTAGTGATACTGGTGGTAGGGTGTAAATATTGTTGATGGTGGTATTGGTGATGGTGTATAGGTGATGTGTGGTAACAGTGATGGTGTAGTTCATCTAGGCGGTGGAGATATTGGTGGCGGTCATATTGGTGTATTTGGTTTGGTTTTAGTACTGGTTGTAGTATTGATGGTATCTGTACTGGTGGAGGCAGTATTGCCAGTAATAGTGGTATTTCATGTTTACGAGAAAAAAAAATGTGACAAAAAGTCTGGTGGTTGAGTGGACAATTTAGATCTAGAATAGTCCCTTGTGCACACATTCCATTGGTGGTGGGATGATATACCAAACAGCCAATAGCATGAAGTCAAAGAAAAATACTCCTCTCTGCATGGCCAACAGCCGCTCTCTGTATATCTTAAATAATTGATAGTAAAAGGTGTGACACAAACTAAAGTCATTTGGAGCCAGGTTTAAAAATGTGTATTCTTTAAAGGAAAAGGTGGGACGAGGCTGCTCAAATGTAGAGGGTGAAAATATCAAAATGTTCTTTCTGTAAGAATGAAAGGGCGTGCAGCTACAGGTGTGCACAAAGCAGAGCCTATGTGCAGCTTCTCGCAGGTTGCAAGCAGAACATGTTCATGGTTTATCTGCAACAACGGGCGCTGGCAGACAGGCAGCTCCGATAAACGTCACTTCAAATTCCAGATAGGGATGGAACAGAATGCTGCAGATATGACACGTCATTCTATCTCCGGACAAGCTGGGAACCAGTGCCAGGACCTAGAGAAAAGCCTTCCGGGTCAGTATTTCCACAGATGGGCCCTGTGTCATAATTCTGTGATGAGCAGCCAGCAAAAGAAACCCAACTTACTAATACAGGAAAATACGTACACATTCATTACACAGCCTGGGAGGCCTGCATGTTGTTTGTGTATCAAAAGATTGTTTTAAATATTTACAGCAGAAAACTGCAGATTCCTTATTTTAAACAACTGCTTCCCCATGTTGTCACCATAGAGAATAAGCACTTGTGACATTCGACAAAACAACAAATGTTTATGGAGACACCAAGACGAAGGCAAACATTGGCAAATTCAGTAAGTCTGCTCTTGGCAAACCTGCATTTTTTAAACAAACATTTGCAATAGGCATTAAAACTGGAAAAGTAATACAATGTAAAGGTAAAAAAAAAACTACCAATAAAAGGTGGCATGAATGTTTTACCCCCCAAAAAATATAATATAATATATATATATATATATATATATATATATATAATCGTACTATTGCACTCTCGTCAGGAAGCAATAACCGCTACGAGTCCATCAGTCAATGAAAGATCGTATTTTATTTCATAGTATAGAGCATCAGCCAGATAATTACCCAACGTGTTTTGGCGAAACTCGCCTTGGTCACTGGTAAGTGAAAGTCTTCAAAAACACAAATTTAAGACTTCATGTTGCGTACAACGTCATATACATAAACATAGATGACAGACTTACACATCAATCTGTAACATAAAAGTGGCGGCCATTTTAGAACAGTCTTATTTCCATTGTAACCTAGATATTTAGTAAATAAAGTTCTAGTTGACAAAATACTAACATTTAAGTACACACCGGGTTTCTCCACAAACTCAAGTGTGTCTAATGCGATCTTAACCAATTCTCATACCCATTTATTCATGAAATCATTGCCTCCAATTCCCAGTGGTTTTGTATGCCGTATTTTTCTTCGTAAGTAGTTACATATTAACAAATACATGAAAGTGAAGATATTGAGAGTGACATCTCGGAAGATGGAATCCAACAAATCAGTGAACCTGTTATTTCCAAAAAGCCGATACATTTTTGGGAGGAATTCCGTCTGATGAATCTCTCATCGAATCAACCAAATTGGCAAATAGACAGGGGACGAGGCAGAGGAAGGGGCTCTCGAGGCCGAGAAAGAGGAAAATCCACAGAAACAACACCGCCCACAAACAATCGAGGAGGGGTGGATGGTGGAAGAAAAACAGTAACCCCAGTGGGAGTAGAAACAAGGGGACAAAAGAGACGCGGAAAATGAAGAATTGCCGTAATGTGGTAAATCTCTCCTCACGTTCCCTAACTGTGGTAGAACATGATGTTTTACAGTTTGATTTATCCTTTTGCCCAACCTCTTTACTTTCATATCCCCAAGAAAGAATTGATCTATTTCATTTTACTAGGAAGCTGAGGTTGCACAAGTGGAATGAATTAAAAGTTAAGAACTTGGTGCAACTTAAAACAGGAAGTAATCAGAATCCTGTTGTTGAAACCATTAATGAAATAGAAACCCTGATTGCACTTAAAGAATTGGAAGCAGAGAATGCAGATGATGCTGAAGTAGCACAAATAGATGCGGTGTCATTGGGTTTTAAGACGGATCTGAATTGCCCTAATAAGTTTAAACTGAAATCAATATTTAATCCGACTTTACCAGTATGTGGGATAGATATTTTTGAGACACTAGTCATCAAAGATCTAAAGAACCTTGCCAAGAAGAAGGTATGGCAGGGTGATAATTTGACTAGAGAACAGCGGCTGGCTCTAACATCTTTGCAATCTGATTCTAACATTGTAATTCGCCAGTCAGATAAGGGCGGTAATGTGGTTATTCAGAATACCAATGATTACATAAAGGAGGGAGTTCGTCAATTACAGTGTAAGGACTGCTATGAGCAAGTGTCACTCACTATCATTGAGGAATCCAATGCTAGGTACCATGGGCTGCTGAAATCTTGGTAGACAATAGGTATTTTAGAATGGGACGGATTTGCCTTTTTGATGAATCGGAATCCCAAAATTGCCATACTGTATCTATTGCCTAAACTGCACAAAAATGCCGTGAGTCCGCCAGGGAGGCCCATTGTGTCGTCAATGGGCTGCCTATTAGAGAAAACATCAAAATACATTGATTACTTCTTGCATCCCTATGTAGAAAAACTACCCTCATTTCTAAAGGACAGCAGACACTTTTTGAGTTTGATTAAGGATTTTGAGTGGAGAGAGGGCTATTTTTTGATCACGTTAGATGTCTGTAGCCTTTATACATCAATCAGACACGCCCAAGGAATTCAAGCCTGCCAACATTTTCTTAACTCTCGTTCCATCTCCTTTCTTAAGCACAATGAGATGCTATTACAGATGATGACCTATTGCCTGGAGAATAATTTCTTCATTTTTGATGGAATTTACTTTAGGCAAAAGCAAGGAACTGCGATGGGCACCTGTTTTGCTCCCAGCTTCGCTAATTTGTTCATGGGTTGCTGGGAGCAGCAGGTGTCAAAAACACAACATCTGTACCGCAGCCATGTCAAACTTTGGCTGCGGTACATTGATGATCTTTTTATCATTTGGGGTGGTTCTGAATCACAGGCAAATGAATTCATCTCTGCTTTAAATCAGAATGAGATGAATCTGAAGTTCGAAGGCACTGTAAGCAATCATAGTGTGGAATTTTTGGATCTACATATACAGGCAGTGGGGAACAGATTGGTTTCTAAGCTCTTTCGAAAATCCACGGCAGGTAACACCTTGCTCTACGCAGAGAGTGGACACCCCAAAACATTGATCCGCAGCATTCCTTATGGGGAGTTCCTCCGTGCACGGAGAAACTGTAGTCTGGAGACGGATTTTATTGTGGAGAGTGAATGCATGACTCAAAGATTCTTAGAGCGAGGTTATACTCCTAAGGTCATTGAGGAAGCATTGACGAAGGTGAAGAGATTCACGCAGAATGAATTGCTGGTACCTAGAGACAAAGGGGATGATGATTTGAATGATGGGGTTATAAGATTTATAACCACGTATCATTCTAATTCCTGGGAAATACGTAAGTGTTTAAATCAACATTGGAAGATTCTAACAACTGAACCTACACTGAAAGACAAAATAGGTCCTTTGCCAAGTATCACTTATAGGAAGTCTGATTCCCTCAAAGATAAGCTCTGTAAGAATGAGGTAACAAGTAACTACAACACTAACAGTGACATACAAGGATTTTTTACCTGTATGTCCTGTAAAGCGTGTAAGTTCAGTACCAATGTTAAGAAAGTGTACTATCCTGTCAGCGACACAGAGAGAAACATAAGTAAACATCTTACTTGTATGTCGGACTTTTGTGTTTATGTTTTGGTTTGCCCTTGTGGAAAGAAGTATGTGGGTAGTACGATGTTCACTGCAAAGAAACGGGTTTTGGAACATCAAAGGGCAATCCACAACAGGGACAAACTGTCTCCAGTTGCCAGACACTTTGAGGGATTCCATAAGAGTAATCGAAACTTACTGAAATTCTTTGTTATCGATAGGGTGTTGGCAACACAAAGAGGGGGTGACAGGATACGCAAACTCCGGCAGTTGGAGTCAAGGTATATTCTAGATCTGAACACCAAAATCCCTGAAGGATTAAATTCTGAGGAGGAGATGTCTTGGCATTTGGGGGAATGATGGTGTTTGATGGGAGGGGCCATTATTGCTAAACTTTTGTCATCATTATGATGGTATCCTACCCCGGATATTTATGGTATCCCACCCCAGATGTTTCTTGATATTTCCTTATGTCCTTATGTGCAGTGGGGAATGTCTAGTTCGTTGTCTGTTTTTTTTGCTATTGTTTACTTTTCAGTGAATTCTCTGTGAAGAACTTTTTAGTAATGATGAACTCTGCTATTGGAGCGGTTATGTGCTTCTATGTGATTGTGTGTATCTACTCATCCATTTGGTTTAATTTTGTCGAATGTTATAGGATGTATGTTGAATATTCTGTGGTAGGCGAAGCTGTACGACATGAAGTCCAGTCTTTTTCTCTTTCTTTTTCTCGTGTTTCACATTGTGATTTCTTCATCTGGATCTCTTCTTCCTTTTATTTCAGTCTCTGTAGATCTTCATGAGCAATGAAGAAGCCCTGGCTATTACATCTGATATTGGAAAATACTTATGTCCACTTGGACTGAATGGGTTTGCTATAAACATTGCAGTACTATTGATATGCTGATAGAGAATCTATGTGTGCTATGTCTTATTTGATTTTGATAATGATTTTCATTTTCATTATTTAAACTGTATGAACTTAACCCCACTGGGGGCGTGCTTTCTTGAAGTGATGCTGCTATGTTACAGGAACTTTAGCTATAGCAACTGCAAGATGAGCGGGAGCATATTAGCCTTCATGCTCTTACAGCCATTGAAGAAAGTGGTAGTATCTCTTATGCCGTTAATGGATACATTATGTATTTGTTAATATGTAACTACTTATGAAGAAAAATACGGCATACAAAACCACTGGGAATTGGAGGCAATGATTTCATGAATAAATGGGTATGAGAATTGGTGAAGATCGCATTAGACACACTTGAGTTTGTGGAGAAACCCGGTGTGTACTTAAATGTTAGTATTTTGTCAACTAGAACTTTATTTACTAAATATCTAGGTTACAATGGAAATAAGACTGTTCCAAAATGGCCGCCACTTTTATGTTACAGATTGATGTGTAAGTCTGTCGTCTATGTTTATGTATATGACGTTGTACGCAACATGAAGTCTTAAATTTGTGTTTTTGAAGACTTTCACTTACCCGTGACCAAGGCGAGTTTCGCCGAAACGCGTTGGGTAATTATCTGGCTGATGCTCTATACTATGAAATAAAATACGATCTTTCATTGACGGATGGACTCGTAGCGGTTATTGCTTCCTGACGAGAGTGCAATAGTACTTTGGTACTCAGTGAAAATGATGTAAATAATTGGGCTGCTTCGGACCCTTAACTGCACCGACGCTGAAAGTGTCCCGGTTTCTCTGAAGAAGTGAAAGTTGATATATATATATATATATATATATATATATATATATATATATATATATATAGATATTACCTACTGGCGGTCGCCAGTAGGTAGTTATAGTTAGGACCACGTTTCCATAGGAAATCCGCAACATTCTATTTTGAATAACTTTTGCGCCGGTCGACGAATCCTTGCGAATTTTTCAAAATAGATGGGGCGCTACGCTCCGCTCCTACCCTGAAAGTCTCGGGGGGATTCGTCAAGCGGGGGCTGAGATAAAAGGGGGGTCCCAAAACGCGTTTTTCCCATGCATTTTTCCATAGGACCTTTAGACACAGCTACAGCCCGAACGGCTGAACAGAATTACTTGAAATTTGGCAGAGAGGTAGTCCTCAGGTCAAGGAAGTGCCTTTTGTAGGTTTGGTGTAAATCTGTTCAGTAGATTCTGAGAAAATAGCCTTTAAATCAATATATATATCTGAGCCAGCTTACGGTGCGCTTACGGTGCGCTTACCGTATGCGTACGGTGACGTGCGCGAGCGCGATTCTGATTGGCTGTTAGATCTTAGTAAACATTCGAATCGGTCGAAACCAGGAAGCGGCGGCCGCCATTTTCTCTCTCGCACTCAGAGTGTGGATTAAAAAACAAAGGACAAAAACATGTAAAGGAGCTGTTTAGCCAGCTCCAAAGCACCTAGCCATGTTGAGGGAGTCCCCAAAGATCCCCCAAGGCCAAAAACGGAATTTTAATTTTTTCGCTAATTTCGCCGATTACGCTTACCGTACGCGTACGGTAAAAAATGATAGAAAAAAAAAAATTATCCACACCCTCCCCACCCCGTGTGCAAATGGTGCCCCAAGGGCACCATTTGTGCATGGCTCTACACATTTAAAAAAAAAAAATATATAACCTTTCACAACGAAGCGCATCATATGTCCTCCATGTGCACACGGTGCGCGAAGCGCATCGTGCGTACATGGCCCATCTAGCGTAACGTGGGCACGCGGTGCGCGTAGCGTACCGCGTGCCCACCGTGCGTGCACGGCACTAACTGCGTAAAGTGGGCGCGCACGCCACGAATGGCGTAAAGTAACTTAGCATTTAAAAAACCGTACAAATTCACTGAAAAAACCATAGGTTTCACACACGTTATAGTTAGGAATTAGCATTTAAAAAACCTTGCAAATTCACTGAAAAAACCATAGGTTTCACACATGTTATAGTTAGCGGAAATTTTACTGATAAAAAACCAATGAAATTCCCCCGTTATAGTTAGTGCAGGAAACTATAACTCACGCGACCGCAATCTTCTGCTGATGACATATGTGTCTTTATGAAAAAAAAATATTTGTAATATATGTATAGCTAAAAATTTATGGAAGAAGACATGGGCAAATAAGTGTCTAAATACAGTATTAGCATCAGCAGAGGATTGCGGTCGCGTGAGTTATAGTTTCCTGCACTAACTATAACGGGGGAATTTCATTGTTTTTTTATCAGTAAAATTTCCGCTAACTATAACATGTGTGAAACCTATGGTTTTTTCAGTGAATATATATATATATTCACTGAAAAAACCATAGGTTTCACACACGTTATAGTTAGGAATTAGCATTTAAAAAACCTTGCAAATTCACTGAAAAAACCATAGGTTTCACACAAGTTATAGTTAGCTGTACATTTCACTCGTAAAAAACCAATGAAATTCCACGTTATAGTTAGTGCAGGCAACTATAACTCACGCGACCGCAATCCTCTGCTGATGACATATGTGTCTTTATGAAAAAAAAATATTTGTAATATATGTATAGCTAAAATTTAATGGAAGAAGACATGGGCAAATAAGTGTCTAAATACAGTATTAGCATCAGCAGAGGATTGCGGTCGCGTGAGTTATAGTTGCCTGTTGCAGTTCGTTCCGTGCGCGCACCGTGCACCCACTTTACGCAGTTAGTGCCGTGCACGCACGGTGCCCAAGTTACGCTGGATGGGCCATGTACGCACGATGCGCTTCGCGCACCGTCCGTACACGGAGGACATATTATGCGCTTCGTTGTGAAAGGTTATCTATTAAATGTTCCGTTATATATTGATTTAAATGCTATTTTCTCAGGAACTACTGAACAGATTTACACCAGACCTACAAAAGGCACTTCCTTGACCTGTAGACTACCTCTCTGCCAAATTTCAAGTAACTCTGTTCAGCCGTTCGGGCTGTAGCTGTGTCTAAAGGTCCTATGGAAAAATGCATGGGGAAAAGGCGTTTTGGGACCCCCCTTTTTTCTCAGCCCCCGCTTGACGAATCCCCCCGAGACTTTCAGGGTAGGAGCGGAGCGTAGCGCCCCATTAGTTTTGAAAATTTCGCGAGGATTCGTCGACCGGCGCCAAAGTTATTCCAAATAGAATGTTGCGGATTTCCTATGGAAACATGGTCCTAACTATAACTATCTACTGGCGACCGCCAGTAGATAATATATATATATATATATATATATATATATTCACTGAAAAAACCATAGGTTTCACACATGTTATAGTTAGCGGAAATTTTACTGATAAAAAACCAATGAAATTGCCCCGTTATAGTTAGTGCTGGCAACTATAACTCACGCGACCGCAATCCTCTGCTGATGCTAATACTGTATTTAGACACTTATTTGCCCATGTCTTCTTCCATACATTTTTAGCTATACATATATTACAAATATTTTTTTTTATAAAGACACATATGTCATCAGCAGAAGATTGCGGTCGCGTGAGTTATAGTTGCCAGCACTAACTATAACGGGGCAATTTCATTGGTTTTTTATCAGTAAAATTTCCGCTAACTATAACATGTGTGAAACCTATGGTTTTTTCAGTGAATTTGCAAGGTTTTTTAAATGCTAATTCCTAACTATAACGTGTGTGAAACCTATGTTTTTTTCAGTGAATTTGTACGGTTTTTTAAATGCTAAGTTACTTTACGCCATTCGAGGCGTGCGCGCCCACTTAACGCAGTGCGTTCCGTGCACGGTTTTTATCAACTTTAATAAGCCCTGTACATTTGGTGGCCTTCGGCCACCAAAAGCACAGGGGGTGGGGTCAATGTGGATAGTGTTTTTTTTATTTCGATTTTATAATTTCATGTTGCCAAAATATAGTTTTTTTACTGATGTGATAAGCCCTGTACATTTGGTGGCCTACGGCCACCAAAAGCACAGGGGGTGGGGTAAGTGTGGATAGTGTTTTTTTTATTTCTATTTTTTACCGTACGCTTACGGTAAGCGTACGGTAAGCGTACTCGGCGAAATTGCCGAAAAAAAAATAAAACCGTTTTTGCTCTTGGGGAATGTTTGGGGACTCCCTCAACATGACTATGTGGGAGGGAGTTGTCAAAACAGCCCCGTAACATGTTTTTGGGCATCATGTTTGATAAATAACACTCAGTGCGAGAGACAAAATGGCGGACGCCGCTTCCTGGTTTCGGCCGATTCGAATGTTTACTAGGATCTAAGAGCCAATCAGAATCGCGCTCGCGCACGCCACCGTACGCGTACGGTAAGCGTAGGGTAAGCGTACCGTAAGTGGGCTCAGATATATATATTGATTTAAAGGCTATTTTCTCAGAATCTACTGAACAGATTTACACCAAACCTACATAAGGCACTTCCTTGACATAGGGACTACCTCTCTGCCAAATTTCTAGTAATTCTGTTCAGCCGTTCGGGCTGTAGCTCTGTCTAAAGGTCCTATGGAAAAATGCATGGGAAAAACGCGTTTTGGGACCCCCCTTTTATCTCAGCCCCCGCTTGACGAATCCCCCCGAGACTTTCAGGGTAGGAGCGGAGCGTAGCACCCCACCTATTTTGAGAAATTCGCGAGGATTCATCGACCGGCGCCAAAGTTATTCAAAATAGAATGTTGCGGATTTCCTATGGAAAAGGGGTCCTAACTATAACTACCTACTGGCGACCGCCAGTAGGTAATATATATATATATATATATATATATATATATATATATATATATATATAGTTATAGTTATGGTTAGGACCTATTTTCCATAGGAAATCCGCAACATTCTATTTGGAATAACGTTGGCGCCGATTGATGAATCTTCGCAAAATTTTCCAAACTTTGGCCAGCTCCGGTCCGCTCCTATCCTGAAAATTTCACGGTGATTCGTCAAGCGGGGGCCGAGAAAAAAGGGGGGCCTCAAAATGCGTTTTCCCCATGTATTTTCCCAGAGGATCTGTTGACGCAGCTACAGCCCGAACTGCTGAACGGAATTACACCAAATTTGGCAAAGAGATAGTCCTCAGTTCAGACTCGTGCCTTTTGCTTAAATGGTGTAAACCGTTCAGTAGTTCCTGAGAAAATTAGAGTTAAAAAGATAGATATATCTGGGCGGAGCCTAACCACACATCTCATCGTGAGATCTGATTGGCTGTCAGTAAGTACTTCACCCAAGAAGTGTTGGCAGCCATCTTGGGACCAATATACATGATAGCACCTCATTAAAAAGCATTGCAGTTAATAGAAGGTTTTAAGACTTTAGTTACATTATAAATCATTTGTTGATGGTACCATACTCATTTTAGGAATTGTGGTGTGTTCTAAGGTGATTTTACCATGTGAAAAAGCCTTCTGCTGTGATACCATGAATCATGTTTGAGAGAAAACTATTTTCTCATGTTTTTCCCACAGAGGTTTGGAAGGTGATCTATAAGCTAAACTGAGAGCATATTTTCTGTAAATTCACATTATCTTTCTCAGTCATGTGAGAATGAATTCTGACATTCTCAGTAAAACATGTACATCCAACAAGGGCAGAGACTGTCAGTTGATTCCTTTGTGTTCTACTGCAGTTTCCCAGAGTGTTTTAAAGAACAACTAGAGCGCTAACAGTCCTACTTATGACAAACGTATTGCACACCTGAAGCCATCTTGATTGGAATAAAGTGGTAACTCTTAAAACATTTAATTTAAAAAGGAACACAATGAGGGGGTTCATTTTGCCTTAGAAATTATGATTAGTGCTGAAGAAAGAAAAATTAGGGCACATGCAGACTGAAACATGCACTTTCAATACCAGCAGCAGACTTCCGAGCAGTAGCTTTACTACAGTGATCTCATGAGCAACTAGAGTGCTAACATTCAGAATTTATGGCAAATGTGTGAAACATCTGAATACCTTCTTGATGGAACCAAAGTAAAAAAATGAAAGTATTTCCTACTGAGGAGACTGCAGTAAATGAGGAAATTAGGAAACTTCATAACAAATAAATCTCCCAAGATGGCCACCAGAGACAAAAGAGCCCAAATGCAGCACAAATATCACCCAGATGTAGCCCAAATGTAGCCCAATGACAGAAGTGTGCAAAACACTTATTTTTTGTGTATTTGCAGTTTTATAAGTGCAGACTTGTCAGGTATTGGAGTGCTTTACATGAGCATTGGTTACATCACACAAGATCAAATTCATGTTGGTTGCAGACATGGGGAGATTAAGTGATTTGACCAGAATCACAGAATGTTGAGCTGAAGCAGAAACTCCAACCTGGTTCCCTAGTTGCAAAGTCTGCAGCTCTGGAAGTAACACCACGTCCTCTCCCCTAAGTGCAACATTTAATCAAGTGGTCGACTGGATAAAAAAACATAAAGATTACAAATAATTTAAAAGTTCTTTGTCTCTATTTGAAAACTCAGCAAATATGTCCTCATTTTAGTTTTTTAGAGCACTAACCATAATTTTGATGCAAATAAGACCCTCTCATATATGTAATTTCTAAAGGAAATGCTCTAGGTATTACAGTTTTGATTACATCAAGATGACGTCAGGCGTTCCACACTTTTGTAATAAATATAGAATGTTTGCAATCTAGTTGTTCATTGGGATACTGTTGAGAGGCAGAGGCCAGGGGCACGGACTCTGAAAAATGAAGGCAGGTAGGAGAGTGCAGAGGCAACAAATTGACCACACCGGGCAGGCAGGAAGGGCAGTGGCAGCACAACAGACTATGGAGGGCAGTGGAAAGGGGGGCAGGGGCAACAAACCAACAATACAGGACTGGCAAGAGAGGCTGTGGCAATATAATAGACCATTGTGGGCAGAAGGAAGAGGCAGTGGTAGTACAACCATTCATGCCAACAGACCCGTTACAGCCAGGAAACGTCCAATGTTTTTAAGCTCAAATGGGCTTTATATGATCCGTCTCCTGTCTACAATCTCCTCTTTTTCAATGTAACCCAAAGGAGAAAATCAATACCCCAGTTTTTTTTTCAAAATCTCCCTCTTACCAAGTTCAAAATGTTCGCAAGTATG
The DNA here is from genome assembly GCF_964204655.1 of Triturus cristatus. NCBI lineage: Eukaryota > Metazoa > Chordata > Amphibia > Caudata > Salamandridae > Triturus > Triturus cristatus. The sequence goes on from NC_140588.1 coordinate 499,963,851, forward strand.
GTACATTGGATCATGGTAGGCAGGAGGAATTGGGGTAGGGACATGGACTCGGATAACAGAGGACAGGAGGGACATGGAGAGGTGCACCAAACTGACCCTACAGTGCAGGCATCAGGGTTTGCAGCAGCACAATACACCACACAGGGCATGCGGGACGGGAGTGCAGCACAACAATCCATAGAAAGCAATAGGGAGGGGACAGGACCATGCACATGGACAACAGAGAGGAAAGAGGCAATGGTAGCTAGCTGACCATAATGGACAGACAGGAGAGAAAGCTGCAGCATAACAGAACATAAAGGGCAGGAGGGACAGATCAGGGGCATTACAATGGAACAGACAAGCCAGGAGGGAGGGAATAGGGGTCTGCACATGGAGACAGAGGGCTGGGGGCAAGGGGGCAGGGCAGGAGCAGCAAGATGACCATGGAGGTCAGGCAGGATGGGCACTAGAAACAACACACCATGGAGAGCAACAATGAGACTATGATGGCATACACACAGACCATGGAGGGAAGGTGGGAGGGGGTCAGGGGCAGCTAGCTGACCACACAGGGAAGGTGGGAGGGGCCATGGCAGCACAGAAGACCATGCATGGCAAGCAGGAGGGTTAGTTGCAGCACAATGGCTATGATGGGAAAGAAGGAGGGTGCACGGGCATGCACAAAGGACCATGGAGGATAGAAGGGAGGGTCAGGACCTGGGCACAGACAAGAGAGTTCAGGGGAAGGGGCCTCACAACAGTCCGCGCGGGCAGGCAGGAGGAGCAGTTGCAGCACAACAGACCAGGGAGGGCAGAAGGGTGTGGCAGTAAAATGGACCATGGAGGACAGGAGGAAGGGGATAGGGGCATGGCATGTGGACAGGCAGGGTGGAGGTGGCAGGGACAGGTTACAGTCATCTGACAATGCTAGGCAGGTGGGAGGGGAGTGGCAGCTCAACAGAACACTCAGAGTAGATAGGAGTGGCAGGTCCATGGAACATAGTGGGCAAAAAGGATGGAGCAGGGGCATGCACAAAGACATCGGAGGGCCGGGGGAAGGAGAATAGGGGCAGCAAGCTAAGCACAGAGGCTAAGCAGGAGGTCAATGATGGGCCATAGAATTGGGCAATGGAGGGCAGGAGGAGTGGACTGGTACATCATGCTAAATGGAGGGCAGTGGCAGCAGCACATCAGACCATGCATGGCAGGAGGGAGGAGGCTAGTCCATGGATTCAGACAACAGAGGATAGGGAGGAGGTGGATGGGGCAGCAAGCTAACTGTTCAGAGAAGGTGGGTATTAGGAACTTTATTGTTTTTAAAATGTGTGTCTGTGCGAACTACTTAAAATATGAACAAGTATGCATCATAATCTCACTTTTATTCAGGAAGAAGAGGACGTTTGTGACTGTGACTCCGGGCTCACTTGGCAGAAACACCCCCTGACCCTCTACCCCATCGCAAAATGTAATGCCCGTAAAAAGGGTAGGTGGACGCAGTGTTATATAGAACATAGTCCTGAGAGCACGATTGAAAATGAAAACTAGATGTAGTATATGGTATAAACTATGCACCAAAAAGTGTGATATAAGATGAACCGGGGCATGAAATATAATATGCAATACATTGTGCGCAATGACAGATTCATTGGAGAGCGCGAGATGGCACTAGCGCATGCAATGCGATATGCGCCTTGGAGTGTAATATGCACAGGGCAGTGTTGTGTAACCTAACTAGTCTCTAAAGTTGTAATATAAAATATGTGCTGGGGAGTGTAACGTTGCATATGCACTGTGACAAAGATATGGATCCCAGATTGCAATATGTATGGCACAGCGCTGTGCGTTATAACATAGGCATCGAGGAAGGCACGTTAGATGGGGCAATATAACCAGTGCGAAGGCAAGTGTGGCATGACATATTCACGGGGTGGTGTTACAGAGCACATGGGCTAGAGAGTGTCAGAGCATACGCACTAGCTGGTGGAATACACAGAGGTGTGTGGCACTCGGCGGGCATTGGTGGGTGTAACACAGCATTGGGCTCAGCCAGGAGCACGCTGTGACTCTCAAGTGAGGTTTGTCTCCTTTCCAGAGAGTAAAATAAAAAGTATTACACATCCGGCGGTGGATGTGTGTTTTATTAACTGTGAGGGGGGTTTCTTGCATAGTTTGGTCGAATTTTTGTCGAATCCCTTTGAATGGCTTGGTGTGCATGTGTATTAAATGTGCCCGTCAATAGCTACCCATGTTTGTATAAATAAACGACAAGGGTGACAACTTGGAGAGTACCCACCGGCGGGGGCGCCCCAGGATTAGGCACGGTAGGGTGTCAGACACGTCAGAGCTTCACTAGCGGTGTAAATACATTCCACGTGGATTCATTGTATGCATAGTCGCCTTTTAATGAATATCACGCAAATCGTCATGATGATAGGTACATACGGTTTGTCCAGTTTTGTCCTAGGTGTTTCTATAAATATATATTTTTTTAAATATAATAAAAAACAAAGGCCGGCCCCGGGGGATGGGGTCCCCGGGGCCATAAGTGGCCTGAGGAGGGGGGCAACGTAACCCCCTCCTAAAGAATTTTTTAAAAAAAGACCATGACCCGGGGGTTGGGGTCCTCGGGCCGATTAAGGCCTTGGGAGGGGGGGCCACACGGCCCCCTTCCAAATTAATTTTTTTCAACAAAAGAAATTAGGGTGCAGGCCCTGGAGAATGGGGTCCCCAGGGCCAAAAAATTAGAAAAAGAAGGGGGGGCCACACAGCCCTCCTTCTTGAAAAAATAAAATAAATAAAAGACCGACATCGTGCCGGAGGCCACGCCCCCTCCTTGCAGCACTCTGCGAACGCGCCCCCTGTCCAGTTGTAAGTTGGGGAATTAATTCCCTTTCAATACTGAGGGTCCCTGAGAGCCAACTAGCCCAACAGGTATCTCCAGTATGCGCCAGGGAGCTGCGTTGCAAACAGGTGTTTTGAGGCCACGCCCCTTTTTACACCTCTATGCAACGTAGCTCTGTGGCGCTTACTGGAGGTACCTAGTGGGCTAGTTTGACCCTAGGGACCCTTAGGATTCAAGGGGACTTAATCTCTCAACTTAGAACAGCCACAGGGCGCGTTTACACAGTGGTGAAGGGAGGGGACGGGGCCTGAGGTGACGTGTGCAAACACGCCCTGTGGCACGTTTTACGTTGGGGAAATAATTCCCTTTCAATCCTGAGGGACCCTGGGGGCCAACTAGCCCACCAGGTGCTTCCAGTAAGCGCCACTGCTCTGCGTTGCAGAGAGGTGGTGCAGGCCGTGCCCCTTTTTACACCTCTCTGCAATGGCACTTACTGGACGTACCTAGTGGGCTATTTTGCCCCTAGGGACCCTCAGGATTCAAGGGGACTTAATCTCCCAACTCAAAACGGCCACAGGGTGTGTTTACACAGTGGGGAAGGGACGGGGCCTGAGGGGACATGTGCAAAGACGCCCTGTGGCGCGTTTTAAGAGGTAGTTTTAATCCCCTGCCCTATTATATACTAGGGGCTTACAGAGGAGGTCAGGCTAATCACAGGGGGACCCCAACGCATAGTGTTCTCTAGTGTATGTAGGTGTTTTCACTGTATTCTGAGTGTCTTTTAACATAGCACTGGCTCTAGGACTGGTTAGTCAGACTCAGTTACCAGCAGTATCCGTCTGAAAAAGTTGAGGGTACACGATGATTTTGCAACAATGCTTCTTTCTGCTCTTCTGTTTGTTCTTTCTGCACGTTATCCTTCTTCCTGCACTTTTCTTCGTCCTTGAGGACTTTTGTAGCTTATTTCTGCATTTCTTTTTTTTCTTTCTGTGCGTTTTTTCTTCTTTCTTCACATGTCCTATCTCTGTAGGCATAGTTAGAAATTAGCATTTAAAAAACCTTTGAAATTCATTGAAAAAAACCATAGGTTTCAGGCACGTTATAGTTAGGAATTAGCATTTAAAAAACCTTAGAAATTCACTGAAGAAACCATAGGTTTCAGGGGCGTTATAGTTAGCTGGACTTTTCCCTCGTACAAAACCATTGAAATTCCCCCGTTATAGTTAGTTCAGCTAACTATAACTCGCGCGCCCGCAATGCACTGCTGATGACGTCACATATTACATCACTCATGACATGGTCAGTGATATCACTCATGACATCACTCATGACATCACTCATGACATCACTCATGACATCACTGGTGACATCATCCTTGTGATAGAGTGGCAGACCTCCTCTCCCCCTAATATAACCTTTGATACACACATTCAAAAATAGATACTAAAATTTTCAAAACAATGGACATACCAATACCAGTTTCAACAACCTATTCAGAAATTCTAAGATCCACATATACATCCACTCATTCACCAACAGTCCTATACAGTCATTCATACATGTAATCACTCATCATATGTACTCATACACCTATACATCCTGTTACACAACGCCACTCATCCATAGAGTCACTCATGCTAATAAAGAATCAAACATCCATTTACTTGCATATACAGTTATACACACACCACCACACTTACCTCTACAGAAGCTTACACATACTTAGTCTTTTAAACAATCACTTATAGAAACACATACTTATTCATACAGGATCTCACATATACTCACTTATATACACCAATAGTCACATATACTAGTTTCAAACATATATAGTTACTCATAAAGACACTATTGAGACAGTCATTCACTCACTAACACACCCATGCACGCACTCATCCACCCATACAGTCCTGCACACATGCTGTCTTCAACACATACAAACAGTGAGTCACTCATTCATGCACCTATGCACTACGTAATACCCCCCACTGAACCATACAGACACTCAGTCACTCATACTGATACTCAAAAAACCAAGTAATAACCCATATAGACACTCATGTAGCTACTCACCAACCCATGCAGCCACTTATACACAAAGTGAGAGACTGATACAGATATTTACATATTTAAACATTACTCACTAAGCCATGTATTCACTAAGATACACTTAATCAGTCAATTATACAATCAATTTTTCCAAAACAAATCATCCATTTAGACACTTATATACCCATTTATTCTTCCATCGACCTTGAGATATACATATATAAAACATATGTAATTTTCAGAAAAACACACATTCACTGGATGATGTCATCAGTGATGTCATTTGAGATGTCATGAGTGATGTCACGGACCATGTCATGAGTGATGTAATATGTGACGTCATCAGCAGTGCATTGCGGGCGCGCGAGTTATAGTTAGCTGAACTAACTATAACGGGGGAATTTCAATGGTTTTGTATGAGTAAAAAGTCCAGCTAACTATAACGCCCCTGAAACCTATGGTTTCTTCAGTGAATTTCTAAGGTTTTTTAAATGCTAATTCCTAACTATAACGTGCCTGAAACCTATGGTTTTTTCAGGGAAAATATATATATATATATATATATATATTCACTTAAAAAACCATAGGTTTCACACATGTTATAGTTAGCTGGACATTTCACTCGTAAAAAACCAATGAAATTCCCCCGTTATAGTTAGTTCAGATAACTATAACTCGCGTGCCCGCAATCCACTGCTGATGACGTCACATATTACATCACTCATGACATGGTCAGTGGCATCACTCATGACATCACTGATGACATCATCCTTGTGATAGAGTGGCGGTCGCGCGAGTTATAGTTATCTGAACTAACTATAACGGGGGAATTTCATTGGTTTTTTACGAGTGAAATATCCAGCTATCTATAACATGTGTGAAACCTATGGTTTTTTAAGTGAATTTGCAAGATTTTTTAAATGCTAATTCCTAACTATAACGTGTGTGAAACGTATGGTTTTTTAAGTGAATTTGTAAGGTTTTTTAAATGCTAAGTTATGTATGTTTTATTATATTTTTTATATATTTATTTAACACTCGTTTAAAATGTTTTATTTATTTTTTTAAGGTTTTTCACCGTGCACGGTGAGCGCACCCCGCGATTTTTCCCCCAAAAAATAAAATGTTTTTTTCACCCTTCGGGGTCCTTCAGGGACCCCCGACAAAGGCTAGGGGGTCAGGAACGCTCTACCCTGCCCCCTTTTCACGTTCTCCACCTTTCTTTTTCCCTGTCACACACACAAAATGGCGGCCGACGCTTCCTGATTTCGACCGATTCGAACGTTGACTGACATGTAACCACCAATCAGAATTACGCTCGCGCACGTTAAGGTGCGCGCACGGTGCGCGCACGGTGCGCGTTTATAGATATTTATGTGCTTTTAACTGCAATTTTCTCAGGAACTACTGAACAGATTGACACCATATATGCAAAAGGCACATGCCTGACCTGAGGACTACCTCTTTGCCAAATTTCAAATAATTCTGTTCAGCCGTTCGGGCTGTACCTTCGACTAAAGGTCCTATGGGAAAATGCATGGGGAAAACGTGTTTTGGGACCCCCCTTTTTTCTCAGCCCCCGCTTGACGAATCACCCGAGACTTTCAGGGTAGGAACTGAGCGCAGCGCCCCAATAGTTTTGAAAATTTCGCGAGGATTCGTCAACCGGCGCCAAAGTTATACAAAATAGAATTTTCAGATTTCCTATGGAAACACGGTCCTAACTATAACTATCTACTGGCGACCGCCAGTAGATAATATATATATAATTAAACCACTGCACAAATAGATAAAAGCCGATTGGCCTACCAGCCTTGATACTGAAACGAATACAGTTTAGGTGGATGTACACGCGTGCAAGAGAAAAACACTATCACTCACAGGGAAGGGGAAGGCTGTAGTGGGCTGGCAATGCCCTAGGCTTTAGTCTGAGGGGGAAGAAAGCAAAATACGAATAACACCTCAACAAACCAACAAATGAAGAACGCGGTTTGAAAGCCCCTCTATGTATGCACCGGTGCAGTTTATTATGATTTTTTGTTGGAAACATGACCCTGGAAAAACAAGCCAGAACAAAAAAGGAGCTTGGAAGGTGGCAAGCGTGGATGGTGGCATCTGCTCTTAAGTCTAAACAGGCTGCTTTCATATGCAGAGACTCCAAAAACTACACCACTGATAGTGAAGTTTAGACTCCAGGACACAACATTCACTATAAGCAAGCACTGGCAAAGTCAATAAATGTGGTGTTGGCAAGCTGGTGCAAAGGGTGTTTTTAATTTTTATTTCAAGCATATGGCATAAATATTAAAAAAGAATAAAAAAACAAAAAACTTGCCACTGACTAAACATGGTAGTCATATGCTTGCAAAAGAAAATTAACCACCAAATACGAAAGAATGACTAATAAAAAAGAATACAGAATCTAAAGAAAAAAAAGGAATTGACTAAATATTGGCCCAGCAGCTACAGCATTGAAGTGGACGTCTTTTTTAGGCGGCTTGCACATTACAAAACACAACAACAACAAAACCGGCGACTCTCCTTGCATTTACACGCCGTGCTGGCACGTCCAAAATCGTCCAAAAGTCGACAGATGGATGACAGGCACTCGGAAATCAAGGAGAGGTAGGGGTTAAATTTTGATGCTTCGTCTGGTGGACAACATTTATTTTTGACATGTAACACTGCGACTGAGACAGAGGCACCTTTGACGGAAATTAACCGCATCAACAAAAACAAGCATTTGCAATGCAATAGGTCTCGCATTTGCGAGAGTTTGAGCTATTGGCATTGTAAATGACAATGCCTTTTATTTATGTGTTGGTTTTTAAAACATCAATAAAAGGAATTGTCATTTACAAGGCCAATAGCTTAAACTCTCGCAAATGCGAGACCTAGTGCATTGCAAATGCTTGTTTTTAATATGCTACAGTTATCCATACAAAGATCCTGGAAAAACAGATCAGTTAAATACCCTGGAAGCTTGCGAACCAGAGCGACGAGCTCTGTGAAAACTGAATGCCAACAATTACCTCTCAGCCAGCGAGGAGAGGGCTTGGAGCAGCCTTTACCCAAACTACTTTAACCTCAGAGGGGCAGGAAATGCACGAGTTCACTCAGCAGACGAAAAGCAGAGCAAAGAAATGTACAGGAGCAAGAAATAAAATCTAGAGTCCGTGAAACTGAAAACGAATAAGCGATAGACCACGAATTATTTCTACCTGCTGAAAGGTGCAGAGGCGTGCACACACTTCAACTATGCTTGAGGACTCCCCCATATATCCAGTGTCTAGTGATCACGGTGGGTTATTAGTGATGGAGAATGTGAGGCGTTAAGGTGGTGCGACACACAACTCAAAACATAAATAACACTATTTACAACACCACGCCCATATCTATTATACCTCAGACTGCCACAAACACAACTACAACAGGGCAGCTGGTTTTAACCCAATGAGCACTGAGCAGGTCTACCAACTTAGAAGATGTGAAAGCAAATCAATGAGGCCTTCTACACTCACCTCTCACATGCCATAATATGTATCTACGGTACAATCAATAAAACAGAACCACCAAGCAGAAAGGCGTCTCACAGCACAAAACCATACCCACAAAGCTACAGGCGGAACCAGGCTCCAGTCTGCGATCAAACCTCAGGAGTATTTGGAGAGTCATCCCCAGGCAGACGAAAGCACTAGGAAGCCATGCTAGAGGAAAAACCGCATCTGGATGCGGCAAAAAAGCAAGCAAGAACAAAATGCTATTTTAAGTAACAGATGAATAAAAACGAGCGTACCATATGTTGGTAGCTGGTCTTGGGCCAGCCCTGCATGCACATTTTTCAAATGTCAATAGTACAATATAATCTAGGACTTTTTACTTTTGAAAAAGTAAACTTTTCGTGGGATTACTCTACAGAATAATTGTGTCTATATGCGTACACTCGGGTTCAAAGGAAAAAACATCGACTGAACATTAAGGTTATCGAATCCAAGAAATAGTGGTGCTATTGACACACAATATTTTGAGCAAACCGTGGGTTGTACTCGCAAGGGCTGTGCTTTGTACACAGCTTACTGACAATGCCTCAATCAGTTCTACATCCATATGGTCAAGCCCCTGCGCATATTACTAATCACCCCCATGAGCACACAGTGTGCACCAGATAAATAGTCTAGGATCCCTAAAACAAGTGTTGTGTAATGTAATTTCGAAAGAGCCCCTCCAACCCGAGATACCTTTATTTTAGCAGCATCGTCCCCTACAAGGTAGAATGGTGGCCTTTCAGTGCCTTGAATAACTAGGTGCTTATGCAGAGTTCAAATCCTACATACGTCGTGGTATAATGTATACAGCCTGCAGTACAACTGTCAATCTAGATTTTGATTGAACAACCAACTGTTCACTAATCTGCTGAGCAATAAATAAAGTTACTCGAGTGAAACTCGATACAGAACGGCTCTAAAAATACCTTAGCAATGACACCTGGACTATCCTTTCATATGCTGTCCAGCTCCCTTCCCCAAGACCTCAATAACATTACAAAGGCACTTTAAATGCAATTAAGTGCAGGCACTGGACCCACCACAGTGTTTTCTGGCAATGAACATGTTTCCCTTTTAAATGCGGGATTAACCCGGGGCAAGAGCAAAACTGTCGGTCAGAAAAAAGTCACCACAGTCACGGCGCCCACTCAAAGCACTTTAAATCCTCTTTTTATGAGGTTTTGGAAACACCGAATCACAGCTGTGACAAAGCACAGAAGTATAGCACTTATATAGATACAAAAAAGCAACAGTTTTAGCTTTGGAAACTCAAGCTTTCGTCTACAATTCATTCAGTGAATGTTCTAGATTACTTTTAGAACGATCAGTTGGTTGTGCATTCGAAAAAAAAAGCTTCAGTTATGTATGTCTCACATTTTTTAAATATTTTCAAAACCACGATGGTACTCGGTAAATTAGAAAGGTTATCAAGTAATTATATGACCTTCGATCAATACGATGCCTAATGGGGGGGGGGGGGGGTGGAGGGGCAGAATTTGTATTCACCCGCTTGCTAACCTCGTTTCTACAGCTGTAACAATATTGCGAGCAGTACCGGGCATCTGTGGCTGACGGGGCCAGTCTCTGCGGTGAACCGGAGTCTGTCTAAGAAAGAGTCTCTCTGACCGACAGGAGGTGAGACATGAAAGGGAAGACAGGTCAGGGTGAGAGGAAGAGCGAACGCGTGGACAGAGAAGGGAGGAGCGAAGGAAAGAGGTACGGGAGGAAGAGGTAAACTTAATGCATTCAAAAGAGAGGAGGGGACATGGCGCAGGGAGAGGTGACAAGGAGATAAAACATGAAAAGAGATGGCAGGCAGGTGAGAGAGAAGAAAGAGGACAATGGGGGAAGGGACAATGCAAAGTAACATAGGGAAGAAAAGAGAAGTAGTAACGGGAAAGAGGGTTTGATAGAGAGCGAGTGAGACAGGAGAGAGACAGCAGAGAGATAACAGGAGAGGAGAAGTGAAGCGAACAAGGTCTGTCAGCAACATTTAAATAAGCTTTGGCACCGCGGCTGCGAAACTGCCGCGAAAGTGAAAGTGATCGCAATCGCGATTACGATCGCGTGCAACGGAGGGCGTGCGTGCACGTTCACGTGCACAGTAGCTTTAGGCCACGGCAGCACTTTGAACAAGCGTGCTCTGAAGCTGACGAAGAGGGAGTGGGAGGGGGGAGTGGGAGGGGGGAGTGGAGGCGGGCACGCAGGCTGCCAAATGGTTATATTTTTTTTTGTTTAAACGGAAGCAAAAACGAAAATGCATTTGATTAGCAATAACAGATTTGGAAGGAGGTGCCCTGACGGAGCGTGTGTGTTAACAGTGCTATATTAGCGAGAATCGATCTCGAAGGAGGTGCAGTGACGGAGCGTGTGTGGAGCAAACCAAGAGGACAATTAACAACTAAAGACTGCTCTCATTTATAATAAAAAAATACAACTCTGCTTTAAATTGTCCGAGTGCGTTCGGTTGATTAGCAAGGACAGATCTGGAAGGAGGTGCACGGGGTATGTTTGGCAGGGCTTGGAGAAGGGTTTCCATCACGGCGAAAGTGAAAGCAAACGAGTGGTTTCAGGACTCCAAATGGTGCGCGCGCCCGGACGGGTCACATGCACTGTAGTTGGAGGCCTGCAAAGCCACTGTTTGCACTTCCAAAACGCGCTTACTATAAGTCTCGCCAGAGCAGCGCTAAAGCGCTGGCTCAGGCGAGACCTAAAAAGTACCTTTTTACTATGTTTAGCATAAACTGGGAATATATATATATTTTTTAATTTCATCATTTTACTCCAATATTCCCCACAGATTTTGTTATATGTTTTCTAAGCTTAGACTATCTTTAACACTATTAATTCACTTTGCGGACATACGCAACAGCACTGTCCACACAGGCTGCAGGACCAAAGCGCGGCGGAGGAAAGACACATGGCGCTGCGCGCGTGCACACTCACGTGCACGAAAACATTAGGCCACAGGCAGCACTTTGAAAAGCCGTACACTAAATGTCTCAGTCAGACCAGCGCCTGCGCTGGATCAGGCGAGACCTAAAAGAAGGACCACCCAACCAGGTGTACAATTTACTGAGCTGGGCAGCTACAAAACACACAACCTCTACTGGTAGACAGGGGCTGTGGGAATGTATTATCCATGGTACTAAGAGACTTGACATCTAATCCTGGCTATACCACTTTGCAAAAATATGCTGGTTTTGAGCTCTGTATTTAAAGTCTGTGAAGGTTCCACAGCACAGAGGCATTTCTTTGGTTAGAGTGGTCCCTGAGTCTCACCATCAGAAACCTTAACAACCCTGTAGTTGGGTAATGAGCGAGCAAGATGGAAACTATGGAACAAGATGGCATTTTTTTTATCAATCAGAGATAGGAAAAATATAAATCAAACTAAACATTGGGAGTAAGTATGTGATAAATGCAGGATGGTAACCAAGTAATCATTGGATTCTACCCATGGGGAGAGAACACCCTAGTTTCATTGCCCACTCAATAACATATGGTATAGTCTGAAAGGTATGAATCTTGAAACAAGGAGTAATGCACTGTGGTGTTCTTGCCTCACCAAATTATTTGATAAAAGTTAAATCATATACCTCCTATGGGTTTGCCCCCTTACTTGCCAACATGTGATAGAGGTGGGCGAGCCACAGAATGTTCAGGAAAAGCTCAAGCCAGATGTCTGTCTCATGCTTAGCTCAAAGTTCTCTTGGATCCTCGAGCCCAAAGTGAGATGGCTTGTGTTTGCCACCCATGCTAACATCATGCCCCAAGACCCATCTAGTGGCTGGATTGCACAATGTGAAACCAGAAAACCTTGGCTCAATTACGGCTTTCTCACTTGCCCAAACTCTGTGATCTTAGGCAACTGTTTTACTTCGCCTCCTTATTCATGATAGTGAGCACCTTGAAATACATAAGTTCAACATGTGTGCTGCATCACATCTTCTCTTATGTTTGATTTAATAAACTATAATGTTGTTCTATGTATAACAACAGTCTGGACCACCCAGAGGGTGCACATGACAAATGACATGCCTCTTGGTTAACTAATGGAATTGTCAGGGTGGGGAGAGGCATGGATGTGTTTACCTTCATGTTTGAGAAATACCACTTTTAATAACTGTCTCTCAATGCAGAAATGTCATCTAATGTACTAAGATGAAATGATTCTGCCTGTTAATGAAATACACTTTTTGGAATTGTCAAGAGACTATCATATTTTTACTTTTTTATACAATGTCTTTAAAAACTAAGGTGTTCCTAAAGATAAATGGTGCAGGGCACATTCTTTGCTTCTTTCCTTTACTTCCGATAACATGTAAATAAATGCTTGTCGTAGTGCTAAGTGGAGTAAACAGTAGTCCCGTGCTGTTTACTTGTGTTACAATGGCAGCACCCGAGCTTTAGCATTAAACATCTTAACCCCTTCAGCGAGGCGCGGATTACCGCGCCGTGCTGAAGGTTCGCTGCGCGGGCGGGGCCGTGACGGAGTGGTTCCGTCATGCGCACAGCGCGACCGACGCGCATGATGGAACCACTCCGTCATAAGCAGCGATGAGGCTAAGCTAAAGCGCAGTTGCTGCAATTGCTTCAAAAGTAAAGAGCCAGAAACAAAACATAAAACAATTCTTTACTTTTGAAGCAATCACGGCACCCAATCTTTGGCTTAAGATGTTAAAAGCTAAAGCACGGGTGCTGCCATTACAACAAAAGTTAATAAACAGATGAAAAAAAATCATGCAGCCGCGTTTGGGGCCACAAATAACCGTGCCGTGCTAGTTACATGAAAAAAAAAAGCGTTGCGGGAGAGAATGTGTTGCCTGTAACAGCAGTCAAAGAAAGACATTTAACAAAATAGTGCTTCAGGGCTGTATTTACAAAGTACAGAGTAACAACACGTGTAACAGGGGGTGTCCTCATGGGAGGTTACAAGAAGAGAAAGGCAGTACTAAGGAGGAACTACTAAGTCTATTGACCAATGAAAAGCCACGCAGGAGCCAATCAACAAGATGGGTGGAAAGTGGGATGAGCTTCAAGTCCATACCTGAATACAGCACGTCTCGAAGAGACGGCACAATCACTGCCTAGCCAGGACCTAGAAAGGAGTTAGGCTGATCCCCTTCATGGGACTAAGAGTGTTAATAAATGTATAAAGTTAGGGTTCAGATTTAAAATCGTTAGACAGTCTGTCCATAATATGCTTTACCATTTTCATTTTGTTATGGGCAGCCTCAGTGTACTACAGGACGATTGCCACAGCCCCTTTAATCGAATACTAAGAAATTGCATCTTCTCATGAATCATTTTGCACATTCATTTAACAGGCATACCACAAATAACTTAGGCTATTCAGCATCATGCCTTATGTAACCCCTTCAGCAAAAGAAAAAACTGTTTTAGGCCTGCCAGATGCACTTCTTTCTGCTCCATACTTTGTAAATGAATTAACACAGCAAAGGCTGTGTGAGCAAAAGCCTAAAACGTCACTTCCCCACAAACTGCACCTTAGTCTACTTGCCCCAAAGGAGGTGCAAGAGATAGTTCCATAACTGAACACATTCAAATTGCTTCTTTGGACCATGTTCAGGAACAGAGTCCATCTAGAAGTTAAAATCAATATCACCAGATTACCTCAACAGTGAAGAATGAGCAGACACTACAGGATTCAAGCAGACATAGAACAGTGTGCACCTAAGGCTTATGTGGGAGGAGTGTGAGGACAGTGTATCTCATGCTGGTATCAAGACGAGGCACTTGGGTGGGAGAGGAGGTTCACTGGTGGAGGCCAAACATAATGTTGAGATGTGAATGCTTGGCTCAGGAAGAGGAGGGGTTAAAATCTGGTTGGATGCTGATAAGTATATGCTGGTCTTTGTCATAACAGAGAAGGGGGAAATATCATGCACCCTGATGTGGCGGAGTCTAATATTTTCAGTCCATTTCTGATTCAACTTGGTCAGTGGGCTGTTGGGAGGCAACTCTGGTATCGGGTGAGGGGGCACAGGGTTTTCTCAGCCACTGTGCACATTCCTTAGTTGAAGGGGGCTCCCAGAAAAGCAAAACGCAAAAGGAAGACAAGAGTGCTTGATTTTCCAAACAGTCATCGCATGAAGACCACTGTGACAAGTCAATTGTTTTCAAACCGTTTCCGGAATTAAATGTCTAGTTAGGAGGTACCAAGGTAGTTTAAAGTGCTCGTCTAATTATGCAGATTAGTAGGGTGCACATTTCACGTGGGAGGATATGCTGGTGCCTGAGTAGAAGGCTATCTGGCCTGTCTGAGGTGGGCTATTGGAAGAACCAGATTTTCTGTTTCTTGCAAAATTTGAAGATGGATCTGGAGGCTCTGATGTCATTCCAGGCTTTGGGGTGGTGTAGGCTAAAGTGCAGCCCCAACTTTGTCTTGCTCTATGCTGGCGACAAGGGCAAGAAATAGGCTAGCCAAGTGGAGGTGTTGGTGGGGTGTGAAAAAAGATGCAGCTGTTGAGGTAGGCTAGTCCTCGAATCTATAAATCTTTGTAAGTGTGTGTGAGGAGTTTGAAAAGAGAGCACTTGTGAACTGGAAGCTTACTTTTCTGTTTCACATTAATATCCAAACTACCTAGACCGGTGTCCTCTGGTGGTTCACAAGCCCTACTTAGGGGGTCCGTGACTGTTTTACAAAATTGAATAATTTAGAAATTAACAAATTAAAATGAATATGTATATACAATTAAAGTAGCAAAACAGAAACTTGAAAACCTTTGCTACGTTTGATTGTGAATTAAACAAAATATTTCAATATTTGAGCATTTGTTTGGTGTATACTTGTTTTTGTATATTTTTTGTATTGTTTTGAGGTTCAAATCATAGAAATTGCTTAGGTAGGGGATCCCTGTTTTCCAATGACTCAGAGGGGGTACTTGGATTCAATGAATGATTGAATGGAGGTCCACAAAAGTCTAAAGGTAAAAACTGCTTATCTAGACAACTTCAGAACTAATAGTCAAACAACTACACCCTGGAGCGGATAAGATGATTCACCAGTGCAAGAGATATTTATTTCCAGGAGCACTGTCATAACAAGAGCACAGAAGGCATCTTGTACAAAAAGACCAATGGGAGGCAGAAGAGCACAAATGAAGAACGACAAAGGCAGAAGCATGATTAAGGTTGATATAAACAAGGCTGTATAATGCTAATATAATATGCTTATATCCCATTTTCCCAAGAAATGCCAATGACTCTTATGTTAAACGAAAATATTGATTCATTTAAATGTCCCCACCCCTTACAAAAGGAATATGCTACTTACCAGTATGCATCTGTTCTTGGCATGTAGAGCTGCAGAGCCACACACTTAGGATAAGATCGCCATCTGGTGTTGGGCTCGGATGATTGCAGGTTGTTGTTGTCTTCGGAAGAAGCCTTTTGGTCACGAGATAGGTGACTCCTCCGCTGGACAACAGTGCGCATGGGCATCCACTCCATCCTCAGATTGTTTTTCGCCATGATGGGAAATGATGGAGTGTATAAGAATAAAGAGAAAGGATGTCCATGTGTAATGTCTAATTAAGACAATGCTGGAACAGATACAGGTCCCGGGGAGGTGGGTGGGCGTGTGTGGCTCTGCAGCTCTACATGCCAAGAACAGATGCATACTGGTAAGTAGCATATTCCGTTCGAGGCATATGAGCTGCAGATCACACACTTAAGATAGACTATATAGCAGTGTCTCCCCTAGCGGTGGTCACCTGTATCCGTTGCAGCAGTTTGGAATAGAGTTTTTAGGACAGCTTGGCCTACGGAAGCTTGTTGTTTGGATTGCACATCAACACAGTAATGTTTAGTGAAGGTGTGTGTGGTAGACCATGTGGCTGCTTTGCAAATATCTTCTAAGGGAATGTTCCCTAAGAATGCCATGGAAGCCCCTATTTTACGTGTGGAGTGCGCTCTAGGGGGAACTGTAAGAGTGCGTTTAGCTTTTTGGTAACATATTTGGATACATCTAACTATCCACCTGGCTATACCTGATTTTGAAATGGGGTTGCCTTTATGTGGTGGAGAGAAAGCAACAAACAGTTGTTTGGTTTTGCGAAAAGGTTTGGTTCTGTTGATGTAATAAAGCAAGTCTCTTTTAACATCTAAGGTATGAAGGGCTCTCTCAGCTACTGAGTCTGGATTAGGGAAGAAGACTGGCAGCTCGACTGATTGGTTAAGATGGAAAGGGGAAATGACTTTTGGTAGGAATTTTGGGTTTGTTCGATGTAGTTGTAGGAATGGTTCTTCAATAGTTAAGGCCTGTATCTCACTTACCCTTCGCAGGGATGTGATTGCGATAAGGAAAGCCACTTTCCATGTAAGGAATTGCAGTTCGCATTTATGCATAGGTTCAAATGGAGGGCCCATGAGCCTTGTTAGAACAATATTTAGATTCCACACTGGGGAAGGTGGTAATCTTGGAAGAATAATTCTTTTGAGACCTTCCATGAAGGCTTTGATGGCTGGTACCTTAAATAGTGACAAGTGTTGTCGATTTTGTAAGTAGGCTGCTAACGCTGCTAGGTGTAGACGTATGGAGGAATACGCTAAATTGCATCTTTGCAAGTGTAGTAAATAGCAAATAATGTTTTGGATGGAAGCATCCAGTGGACGTATATTATTGTTAGTGCAGTAAATGGCAAATCTTTTCCATTTTGCAGCATAACATGCCCTTGTAGTAGGTCTTCTAGCTTCTTTTATGATATTCATACAGTCTGGTGGGAGATTGAGGTAACCGAACTCTAAGACTTCAGGAGCCAGATCGCCAAGTTCAGTTGCTGTGGATCTGGGTGTCTGATTTCTCCATGGTTCTGGGTTAATAAGGCCGGGGAAAGGCGCAGTTTTTGATGTGGAACTAGCGATAGTTCCAGAAGTGTCGTGAACCAGGGTTGACGTGCCCAAGTGGGAGCTACTAGAATCAGTTTTAGAGACTGTTGTTTGAGCTTGCGTACCACAAATGGAATGAGTGGGAGAGGCGGAAAAGCATACGCAAATCTGCCTGACCAGTTCATCCATATTGCATTGCCCTTTGACTGTGGGTGTGGAAACCTGGCGGCGAAGGTTGGGCATTTCGCGTTTTCGTGTGTGGCGAACAGGTCTATGTCTGGTTGGCCCCATTTTTGGAAGAATGGGAGTAGGACTTTGGGGTGTAATTCCCATTCGTGGATTTGTTGTGTCTGTCGACTTAGGAGATCGGCAACCTGGTTGTGAACCCCTGGAAGGTGTTCCGCTAGCAGGTAGATGTTTTGGGGAATTGCCCATCTCCAGATGTTCTGTGCGAGTTGGGACAGTTGGAGAGAATGTGTCCCACCCTGTTTTTGTATGTAATACATGGTCGTCATGTTGTCTGTACGGATGAGGACAGTTTTGTTCCTTACGATGTACTTGAAAGGATTTCAGTGCTAGGAACACCGCTAGAAGATCTAGGTGATTGATATGGAGCAGTTTTTGTTGAGTGGTCCATCTGCCCTGAGTGGTGTGTTGAAGGAGATGGGCTCCCCGCCCTGTGAGAGATGCGTCGGTTGTCAACACTACTTGTGGAAGAGGCTCTAAGAACGGTCGCCCTTTGGACAGGTTGATGGTGTTCCACCATTTCAGTGAGCGAAGTGAGCGACTGTCCACCAACACCAGATCGGTAAGTTGTCCGTGAGCCTGGTTCCACTGTTGTGCTAGACATTCTTGCAAGGGACGCATTTGAAGTCGTGCGTGAGGCACAATGGAGATGCATGATGCCATCATGCCTAGCAGTTGCATAAACACTCTTGCTGGAAGAGAGTGTGGAGTTTGAAATTTTAAGATGAGGCTTTGTATGTTGGCTATCCTGGCTGTGCTGGGATAAGCTATGGCCTTGGAAGTATTTCTGGTGGCTCACAGATATTGATGTATGTGGGAGGGTTGCAGTTGAGATTTGGGATAGTTGATGGTAAATCCCAAGTTGTGTAAGGTTTGAATAGTGCGGTGAGTGTGGAGAACGCATTTGTCAAAAGTATTGGCTTTCATGAGCCAATCGTCGAGATACGGGAAGACATGGATTTGTTGTCTCCTGAGGTGCGCTGCCACTACTGCTAAGCACTTGGTGAATGCCCTGGGTGCAGTTGTTACTCCGAATGGGAGGACCGTAAACTGATAGTGCTGTCCGTCTACCACAAATCTTAGGTACTTCCTGTGAGCAGGATGCATGGGGATGTGAAAGCATGGGTCCTTGAGGTCCAATGTGGCAAGGAAGTCGTCTTGTTGAAGTAGTGGGAGGACTTGTTGGAGAGTGATCATATGGAAGTGATCTGAGTGTATGTACTGATTTAGTAGTCTGAGGTCGAGTATGGGTCTTAAGGTCTCGTCCTTTTTGGGAATTAGGAAGTATAGAGAATATACTCCTGTACCCTGATGTTGGAGTGGAACTGGTTCTATTGCGTGTTTTTGAAGCAAGGACCGAATTTCCTGTTTGAGGAGTGTAAGATGGTGTGGTGACATTGGACGGTGTTTGGGTGGTATGTGTGGGGGGGTGTTTGTGAGTTCGAGGCAGTAACCAAACTGGATAATTTGTCTTACCCACTTGTCTGTTGTAATGGAATTCCAGACAGGTAGGAACTGTTGGAGTCTTCCCCCGATCGGAGTGGAATGGTCTGGGGGGAGTGGAGGCAAGTCACTGTTTAGTGGCTGGAGAGGTGCGGGTGTTGGTATTGCCCCGACCTCGGCCCTTGGTGTTGTTTCCCCTATATCCTCCTCTAAAATATCCTCTGTTAGGGGATGTTTGTGAGGAGGTTTTGAAAGTGGAAGAGGTGTCTGTTCCAACATTTTTGGAGGCTCCCCTATAGAAGGAGCGTCGAAAGGAGCCTCGCGGTTGTGGAGACTGTAATGCTCCCATTGATTTAGCAGTCTCGTTATCTTTTTTCATCTTCTCAAGTGCAGTATCTACTGCGGGCCCAAATAGTTGCTCTTGGTTGAATGGTTGACCAAGTATTGTTGTCTGTACTTCCGGCTTAACCCCTTCAGTGCCCGCCCCTTTCCCCGCCCAGTGCCGGCCGTTGCATTAGCGGGCGGGGTCTATGACGAGCTGGACTCGTCATGGGCACAGCGCCACCGCGGCCCATGACGAGTCCAGCTCGTCATGGGCACTGAAGGGGTTAAAGCCTGAAATACGTAGCCATGCATGGCGTCTAAGTAGTATGCTTGTGTTGACCGCCCCAGAAGCAGTGTCCGCGGCGTCTAGTGCACATTTGATTGATGCGTTAGATATGAGTTTTCCCTCTTGGATGAGGTCATTGGCCTGGGATTTGTACTGATCTGGCAGGTGTTGTAAAAGATCTTCTAACTGATCATAATGAGCCCTATCATACCGGGCTAATAGGGCTTGTGTGTTGGCAATACGCCAATGGTTAGCAGCTTGTGCTGCAACTCTTTTGCCCGAGGCCTCTAATAGCTTGGACTCTTTGTCTGGGGGCGGTGTGTCTCCTGTTGTTTGGGAGTTAGCCTGCTTTCTTGCATTTGAGACTACTAAAGAGTCTAGAGGGAGCTGTGCTTTAATGTACGCGGGATCTTGTGGGGCAGGTCGATATTTTTTTTCAATTCGGGGGTTAAGAACCCTAGCTCTGACAGGGTCTTTAAAAACCTCTGTGGCGTGTTTTATGACTCCTTTAATCATGGGCAAGATCTGAACTGATTTTTGAGACTGTTCGAATGTGTCTAGAAGAAAGTCTTCTTCGGGTGTATCTGAGTGCATGGTGACGCCATGGAAAAGTGACGCCCTGTTTATCAGCTGCCCAAACCCTAGGTGATCATCTGGAGGGGAGGGTTTGGAGGGGTACGTAGTGGGATCAGAAATATCAGGTAAAGGGTAAGCCCAGTCATCTAAGGGTGCCGTATCCGGGAGTGTGAAAGGATCATTAGGATCATTAAGGTCATCCGGATCACCCCCTAAGTCATCATCATCATCCTGTGGAGGTGGTGTATGTGAAGGAGATGGTAGAGGAGAAGGAGATGGGGGCAGGGGGGTGGGATGAGAGGTGATATAGGAGATGAAGGACGAATGGGTGAGGTGGCGAAGTCCTTCTTCTTTATGGGGTCCAGCTTCCTTTTCTTGTATGGCACAGCGGTGACATGTCCGGTTTTTGGATTGATATAAATCCTTTTTTGCGTGGGATCAGGGCGAAAAAGTTCTTCATTGTCCGAAAGTGGCTTTGGTGCCGACTTTTTCGGTTCAGATCTATGTTTTGGATGATCGGTAGAGTCTTTTTGGACTTGACAGTTTTTTCGGTACCGATGATGGTTTCGGTGCCGATGATGATTTCGGTGCCGGTGGGGATTTCGGTGCCGAAGAACGTTTCGGTGCCGGTGGAGATTTCGGTCTCGATGGTTTCGGAGCCTGCTTCGGTGCCGAGAGGTTGAGTCTTCGGTGCCGAAGGTATTGTGGGCACAATAACATGTGGTTTGCTCGAGCCCGAGCCACCTGTAGGCTTATATTTCTTCGGAGCCGAGCCCGAGGGCGGGGCTTCTGAAGACGATTTTCGGTCGCGACTGGGGCCAGCTGGCGGAGTCTTGACCAATGCATTTTTTTGGGGGGTTGGGGTAGGGGCACTGGTACTCACTCGTTGCCCCGGAGTGATGAGGTCATCGGAATAGTCCGCTTCGGATACGATTTGGAGGTCTTCGGAATCTTCTTCCGGCACATCCTGGGCAAAGATGTCCTCTGGTTCTGGAGCTGGTCTGGCCATGATATGGCATCGAGCTCTTTGGTCCCGGATGGTTTTCTTGGATCGGAATGCGGCGCAGGCTGGACAGCTGGATTTGTTATGTTACGGCGAGAGGCACAGGTTGCAGACCTCGTGGTGGTCACTGTGGGGGAACTTTGCTCCACATTGGGGGCATTTTTTAAAAGGTGTCCTTTCCATGAGCCGTATCCGGAACCGGTACGATTGGACTTCGACGTCGAGTTGTAATGGTTTTTCGCTTCAAAAGCTAGATTTTCAGAAGTTTTCAGCCGGAGTGGAAAAGTTCATCTGAACCCAATGGCGGAAAAAAACAATCTGAGGATGGAGTGGATGCCCATGCGCACTGTTGTCCAGAGGAGGAGTCACCTATCTCGTGACCAAAAGGCTTCTTCCGAAGACAACAACAACCTGCAATCATCCAAGCCCAACACCAGATGGCGATCTTATCCTAAGTGTGTGATCTGCAGCTCATATGCCTCGAACCTACTGTACCACATTTCTAATTACTGACCTAGCATACCATCCTCAATCAATACCTACTGGTCCCTCTCCAGGCCTGGCCATATTAGAAGCAGTGTTGCCATACCTCAAAAGTTATCTTTATAGCTACAGCCTTTGGAAAAACGAATCAATGTAACCACAACACACATTTTGAAAGAAACTTTTAATTTCTTGGTGATCTAACCACCCACATCAGATACCTGTAAACATTTACAAATTGTACACTCCCCTGTCCTACTCTCCTTCCACAGCCTGTGTCTCACAGTCCAGGACGGATGGAGGGCATTTCATCTGATTTTGCATGAGAGAATGTCCTTCTTCTCTCTGTGATCAGCGTAAGAGTATTAATGCACTGGTACATTTTGGCTATGTGGCGTGAGCCTTAGGGGAGACACATATCCTCCCGTCCCTGCTCCTGACAAATGCCCCCCTCCCCGACTGGAGATGATACACCTTCCCCTTTTGTAGCTTTCATATTACAGAGCTAGAGCTATGAGATTGGTAAAATATGTTTATGCATTACACTGTTGAAGGGTTCAGCTGCTCTGCAAGTGAATACTGATAAACAATAGGTGATAAGTGTAGTGGTCAGTGTTTATGTATCATATGTATGGATTGACAGAAGCTGGGAACGCAAGTTTGTGTAGGGATTCTGTACTTGTATTCAACCGGGGGAGCTCAGCAAGTGTAAATTTGCTAGAGATAGTGTACTCCAATTTAAATGAACAGCATGCATTTGCTTTGAACTGGACCGGTAACAATTTCATGTAAGCCAAACTAGAATGCCCTGTAGCTCAGCCGATTATGACTGCGGAGTCTGCAACCATAAGCCAGCTAGTACAGTGTATTTTTCTGATCCTGACCACCATGCAATGGGGTCAGAGGCAACTACATTTCTCCACAAGCTGTGGAAATACGGAACACTGCCAACTCTCAAATTGAAGGTTTCCCAAAATATGGTTGTGACGATTTCTCCCACAACAAGGTGTTTAAATGTAAAGGCAAGCATTTAAATGTTAGTGATTGATTTATGTGTATCTACATATTGAAGCTTCTGCTTTGTCACCAGTTCCGCCACAAGCTTCAATAAAATATACAAATATTAAAACAGGTGAGTTAATATACACGCTGCGGATTTCTATTTTATACATTTCATTTCTCTTACTAATATCCACCATAAAAAACATGTAAAGATGTTTTTCATATTCCATGTAAAAATCTGAACTAGAACATTTGTAATTATATAGGCACTTGGCAACAGGAGTGGCACATCTACACTCGTTCCCATGTACTCTCAATGCCCTTGAGCAGCGATGGAGACTATGTGCCCGATTTATGTTTTGGTTGAGCTGGTACGGAGAGCCTCTGCACCAAACTGAAGGTCTGTCTGCCTCATTTAGAGTCGGGTGGACTTTTAGTATGTCGACAGCGGAGGCTACTCTGTCTCCGCTGTCAAAATACACCTCTAAAACCGACATAGTAAAGGCTGTCGGAGGTTTTGCCATTTGTCTACCCGCTCTATTTAAAGAGGGCGAACCAATGGCAAGTGTTCACTGTCTGTGGTAAGGGGCAATGAAAACTGCAAAATGACCTCCACGCCATAAGAGAAAATTCCCTTGGCAAGGGGCTCACTGTTTTTTTTTTTATTTCAAAAACAAAAAACCTGCTTTGGGAACATGTTTTCTAAAGGAAAAAAAAACATTGAAAGCTTGCCGTACGGCTCCAACATGTTGACAGAGCCGCCTGTCAAACTATCACTGCATTACAGAGATGTCAGTTGGGCCGGCGAACATCTCTAAATTTGGCAGGAGGGTATTCTGTCAGGGCAATTGAGTTCTTTACTGATGGAATAAATCCCATCCTCCAAAGTCAATATCAGGCCCATAGGCCCTCCCCTCAGCGACATCTTAAAACAACATGAACATGCTATTATGTTTAGTAAAATGTTGTGTACTATCGAAAAAAGCTCACAATGGCACATCATTAAATGCATTTGTTGGACAACCTGCTATGGACCTAAAAATTATCTAATATATAGCGCCTTTCAAACTTCTCCCAGCCCATAAACACTTCAAAGCAACCACTCTCCTGCCATTTCCCCAGCTTCCCCATGTTCTATGCCATTAGCTATTTTTTGGAGCAATCAATCCCCTGGTTGACCTATAGGCATTCTTCCTCGTTACTGAGCCTTCCTCAGCCTGGAGCTACTGGCCTGTTGCCTGCCTGCTAGCAGCCGCGGTGCAGCCATTAGGGCGTTGGGGCGTAGCCCCCCCCCCCCGCCCTCAGCTCCCTCGGCGTCTTTGAACTTAAGTAAACTGAATCAGTTTACTTAAGTTCAAAGACGCCGAGGGAGAACTGACAATCATGTCAGTCAGCATGACGTTGGACCGCCCACCCCCTTCACAGTCTGAAGGGGGTGGGCGGACCGGCGTCATGTTGACTGACATGATTGTCAGACGGACCAGGGGCAACAGGCAGCAGCACAAGTGCGCATGAGTGGGGAAGGTGAGCGAATTTTCGCGCTGTGCCCAGTCATGCGTACTAGTGTCTGCTCTGGCTGGTGCATGCCCATTAGGAGAGCGAGGGTTGAGCAAAGGCTTAAACCTCGGTCTCCTAATGGGCCGGCGGGCGAGCAGTAACCATGCCCTAAGCCAATCCTGGCGCTGCTGACAGCGCCACGATTGGCTGAGAGCCTGAGAGGGGCTGTAGGCGCCAACGGACCCGAGGCGGCGCGGACTTGATCAGGACCTCAGGTAGGATAAGGATTTTTTTATTTATTTTAACACTCCCCCCTCAGCCCCCACCCCCGCGCAACCCCCCACACACCCCCCGTGAGCCGCAACTGGTGCATATGCACATTTGTTTTGTATGTGCAGCCTGTATCACTCTTTGTCACTGTGTAGCCCAGGCAGTATGTGGCCATAATTCCGAGCACCCCTTCTCTGTTTACTCAGCACCCCCTGGACATGTGCCCCCGATGTACCTCTGTGCCACCTTGTGTCTGTGATGCTCTGTGACCTTCACAACTGCCTGCGCGCAGCCCGTCCCTCTGTGCAGCCCCGCGGGCCATGTCTCTTACAACTGCCTTTATGCAGTCTCTCTTATATGTACCCCCTGGATGTGTCTGTGTGCACACTTGTCTCTCTGTGCCACGGACCCATATGTGCACATCCCTGCTGTTTACATCCCCTGCCTCCGCCTGTGTGCACTATTGCGTATGTGCACATCTGTGCCGCTGTGTGCGCGCACTATTGTCTCTGTGTGCAGATTTGGGTGCCATGGGTGGGTGGATGGATGATGGCCGGACAGATGTCTGGTTACTTTTCATCTTGTAATGAAGTGCTGTGAAGCCCAATTCGAGGATTTATGTGCAATAGATAAGGGCACTGAATCGGTCACTTATTGAATAGTGCCCGCTGGGACGCCCACACTCAGTCTGGCCCTCATAATAGATCTTCAGAGCCGATGCCCACACTAAGGCTGGCACTCGTAATATTGATCACAGAATCATGCTCACATCAAAGGTGACATTGGCAATGGAGTAGAGTTGCGGAGGGGGTGGCATTGGTAATAGTGCTTAGTGGATCATGGCATTGAAAAAAAAGCTCCGAGTTGAATGCCCACACCAACGCTGGCATTGGTACCGGGACCATCTCTAAGGTGCATACCTGGTTTCGCTGCGATGTATGCACCACCAACGTTGGCACACCCTCTGGAGTGTGGCTACATGAGCTTGCGATCCACAACCAGGCCATGCCCTGGTGTAGTCTCCATGCCCCTCAGGAGGGCACCTGTTCACCAGAGCAGCAGGTGCTAAGATGGGTGACTCTAGACACGCGTGGATGTGTCACACTGGCCTCTTTTACACACCCCTGCTGTGGACAGCGGCCCCTGCAGGTCTCCACCACCGCGTCAGGCCCAGTGGCAGCAGCAAGGCACTGTACAGGGTAGCTGGGCTCCTCGAACCATCACTGCAGGTGCACGGAGACAGATGGCACATGAGAAACCCACCAGTGTGCCAGGCGCTGACCTCATCTGCATGGCCCTAAGGCTGGCAGATGTCCCCTTTGGAATCACACAAACAACACACCCTAAAGCAGAGCCTTTCGGTACTGTGAGATCCCCACCCAGCAGGGCAGTCTCTTACCTCATCATTCGTCTCCGAGAACCCACCAGCTCACCCCTGATGCACTCCCTTGATTCACAGTTCTGGCCTCCCTGACTCAAGCCTAATTGTATGTGGGAGGGTGTGTGCGTGCTTTGGGAGTTCCATTGGCACCGCCTGGCATCAGCAGAAGGCTGGTTGTGGATCCCTGCCCACTCTCTGAACAAGAGAACACACTGGGGTTGGTTTCTTTCTGTCAGCAGTACTTCCACGTGAGGCTGGCGATGAGGCTGGCAGCCCGGTGGGCGCTGGCTGCCAAGGGGACAGGGGGCTTGCCAGGTATGTGAACGAGGGCCTGACACGGTTCCGTCTGCACCTGTGGATCACGGGGTGTCCCTCAGACTCCGTGCCCGTGGGCAAACATGCCTCAAGCGCAGCACTCCTACGTTTGGGGGTGTGTGCACACCTCCAGGTATCCCAAGGCAGCCATAAATAGATCATTCAGCCATAGTCAGTTCTGTGTATTCCAATCTTGTAAGTCCAGCATTTATAACTGAAATGGTGGTATCTCGGGCGATAGTGGGCAGATCATTTTTATTAATTTGTTATTTCTGCACAGATCTCTGTTGTTTCATGTTACCCATAATAGCTCATGCCCTCCTCGTTCTTTCTTTGTATTTTTAGAATTTTTGTCCTGAATTCCTAATGAAGGAGCTGCCACTCATTGTGACCTTCGGCAATTTGTTTTTATTGCATTGTGCCTCGACATGCATCTCTCTTTCCCCGTGCCAGGCTGAACAGCTGTCTCTGGGTTTGGGTGCTTGGTTACCACTCTGTATAGAGCAGCATACACTGGGTTTTGATCTCTGTGTCTGTATATCCTGTTTATCAAATTGGCTGCTTCTATCTCCTGAACTTTGTTAATTTACCTCCGTCTTCTCCACCTTTCTTCAATTCCCCCTCTTCTCCATCTCCCTTTCCGCTCTTTTTTTTGGGACTGCCCTCCTTCCCTTCACCTCCTTTTACTCCCCCTCTCACTGGAATAGTGGATTGGACGCCTAGTGCCACAATCATGTACAGACTGCGCTAGACTGTTTGCCGGCCCACTAATGCACCTGTCCTGCGGTGATCTGCCCCTTCGCAGTTTGTAGGGGTCCACTCACAAAGGCGCAGTGCAGGGGTCACCCAATGTACGTTTCTGGCATATGTCGTCCTCGTTTGCACCTGCTCCTGGGCTGACTGCACAGGTGTTTTATTCTTCTCTACGTCCCATCGCACAGTGTGCCAATCAGTGAAGTGTAAAACAGATGTTTTCGTAGTAGTTGTCATTTTCCACATATTGGTTCCTCTGTGCATCTCTTGTTTCTCTTCGAAAGGGTCAGCAGTAAACCTGGTTGGAGGACAGCTTTCTGGCTTGTTGATTATCAGTGTCTAAGATGTGTTGAGATGAGGAACTTGTAGATAAGCCTGTGAGGGCAGTTTATGGCCAGCACTAATTGCTTTATTAACCTTCCTGTTTCCTCAAATTTGCTTACAAAATGCACCATTTCTCCACTCTTTTTTCAAAATTTTATTGGGGGAATATCACCCCAAACCCCCCCGTAGGTTGTTTATGCTCGCTCGCTACGCTCGCTCGCCGCAGTGCAGTTCGACAATAATGTTACGCCTTACCCCTTTCAAATGCCACCAGCCACCACTGCCTGCTAGCACTTGGAACAGCAATGCTGTATCTTAACTATTATCCTACAATAAATTAATCCCCTAAAAATATATAATTTGAAAACATACAATTTAAAACTAACTTTACTTCTCCTGGGGATGTAACTGCCAACCGGTTTAACCTTCCCAGTTGTTAATTTGGATACCCCTTACAGTAGTTTTCTATCTTGACAAACTGTTCCATGAATGCCTTCACCTCCATCAGATAGGGTCACAACGAACGGTGCATCCCTTCCTGTCTGACCAATGATGAGTACTTGAGGGCTACAGGCCTGATTCACAGTATAGTGGAGGGTACATCATCACAATCGTGACGAATATCTTGTCCACTTTATTACATGGGCCCCAGAATATACTGCACTTCTAATAAGGCGAACTAAACATCCTTCACATCTATGACAGAGTAACCCGGCTGCTAAACTCTAAATCAGGCACGGTCTTCATGCCACACCCAACCAATGTTGTTTAGCATGGAACAATAAGCTGACTTCTTTGCACATCCAATTAATGGTTACAGATTTACATGCTTTCCCACCATGTAAGGAAGGAGTTTCATCCAAACAATTTCAGCATCCCGCTACCTAATTTGCACTCCTAATAAAGTCATTTTTTTTGATGATTTATAAGTTCTAAACCTATCAGATACACACTGCGAGTCTCACACAGGAGACAGTCGTCTGAAGCTTTGTTCTTTAAGCATGGTAAACACTCATCCCATCTCATGGCTCGTCATGTCCACTGACTATCTACCTTTTTGTAGGATATGTCGGACTGTTTGCTGTATTTCAACAGAATGGCCAAAGCTCCAGGCTTCTAGTTAATAATGTCTGACGAACTATTAGGTGCTACATGATGCTAAAGAAAATGAAAAGACTACCTGCAATGTATTTCCCTTATTAGGTCGAAGCGTACCAGACAGCGCAGCTGTGTGGTTTGCTGAAGACACCTTGGGGACATTCAGAAAACTTCCCTGGGAATGCATTTCGCCCATTGCTTACCATTGGGTCTGTAACTTGTAACTCACATTTTGTGGCTTTCTATTTGCTGGCTTTATTTATTTTAGGCTGTCCAGTGTGAGTTCATCCCTCCCAAGAAGTAAAGCTTTTTCACACCAACTCCTCTTGTATTCTTCCAACAGTGCTCCTTTCTGTATCCATTGTTGTTTGAAAGGAACCAGGTACAACTACGTTCATACATTTGTGATTGTCACCACACCTGAATGCCCTTCAGTACGGTCACTGAGCCCCCGCAGGATCTTATCTCTTATGTGCTTTGCTGAGTTATAACGTAAACGAAGGCGTCATCTGGACACTCTCGTCTCTGGACTGACCTGCCGTACTTAGCAGGTTGCCTTCAATTATTTTTGTGGGGCAGAACTCTGCCAGTCCCCCCTGCTCTTTGTATTTCGAAGAAGCCACTTTCTGTTTCACCTAATCCAACCTGCAATGTGGAGGTAGCACCACAGCTTTCTCCTCCTTTCCCGCTTATGCTACTCTCCTAGTGGAAGGCTCTCAGTCACCCTTGCCATTTCCTCAGTTCAGTGATACACCATCCAATGCTCTTTGGACTGCAGGATTTTCAAGCCTCACTGCCTTCAATCTATTGCCCCTGTCCCATGGACCTTCTTAAATTGTGACGGACACCGCCCAATTTCCCAGCAATCTTTTACATTACATCTATGGGCTAAATTGTATTATTCCACCAAAGGTCTAGAAAGAGATACATATGTTGTTATGCATCTGCCATATAGCGGCCTGTTCCCATTGCACGCGAGTGGAGGGCTAGGCCGCCCCTCGCCAGTCAAGTTGCCATTTTGCAGCTTCGGCAATATAGTGCTGTGATGTGTATAAAAGGTGGTGGTGCACTGCACTGTCGAAAAATCCAGCACTACAAGTAAATACTAATCCTAAATAGAATATAGGTGTAGTGGTAAAAATGTATAGATTGAGATACTAAAATAGTGGATAAACAGGCTAAATAATTTTGTGTGTGCTTATCAATTGTACGTTTTCTAGAATCAAAGGACTACAATTTTACAAATACAGCATGCATTTACCTTAGTCTAGGTCTGTGACGATCTGACCTAAGCCAGACTGGCATGCCCTTGCTGAAGTAATAGTAGAGTGAATAATTGAGGAGTCTTCAACCATATGCCAACTAGCATAGTGTGTTTTTATCTTAATCACCTCGAACTGAGGGTAAAACTGTGGATTTAAACATCTCCACAAGCTGCAGGAATATAGGACATTGGCAACTCTCACAGTGAACGTTTCCAAACTGATATTGAAGGTGTCTCCTCGTGTCACTCTCTTCCTGAGGGGAACATATGGAAGAAGTCTAAATGGAGGCTGTGGTATCTGAAAAGTACCAGAACACATGGAGCCCCAAATACTAAATTAAAACATATCTTTTGACAACCCTAAGTTAAAGGCACAAAGCTCTGGCAAAAACAAGACAATCTTGAAGTTAATTTGTAGTTGAAGTAAGCCTCTTCCCATGCTAGATGGAGTTTTACGGTCCAATTCACAAAAGTCATACTTTAGTTAAAAATGGTGTCATCAATAAACTGATTCAAAATTTGTGGGCAAAATCTGAATGTTTAGGCGATTCGAAAAGATTTCTATGTGCAGCATGGTTGGAAAACATTTCAATGTTCACCTCGTTCAAAATGAGGACATGTCAAGACGTGCAAAGCAATGTAACTGGATCTTGAAGAAGGGACACTTCCGTGTAGTTGCATGCCCAAGTAAGTATGTATAAGATGCTATAGATTTACCCAGTAAGAACGTTTCTTTGGGAAAAGAATTATTGCACAAAGTTACCTTGTAGAAAACATCCTTGTTCTGCTCAAGCTATGAGGGAATAATTTTCAGGTCTCATTTGACAGCACGGCTGTCCGTCAGATCTACTGTTACCAATGCTTTTAAAATACAAATCGAGGGTTTTGGCTCACCTAGAGGAGTATTTCTCTTCCATTCCAGTCTCTTGAGGTATCATTCTGCCTCCTGTGGAGCATTTGCACTGCAGTACATGAAGGACTAATTTACAAGCGGCACCTAGACACCTAGCTTGCCACTTGCCTGCAGTTTCCAGTTCCTGCTTGTTCCAGACTGATGCAGTGACACCGCAGCTGCTCGGGTTTCAAGATGAGGTTTTTCCTACCGGGTTTTCCCACTCACCGTTCTTCCCACCAACAGAAGCCCCGCCTAGCCCAGCACCTACTTAATGTAGGCTGCAGCGCAACCGCACAGCACAATCTGGTGCAGCGGCGGCCAAAAGTAAGCCCGTCTGCATCCGGACCTCGCCCCAGCAGCATGATTGCTGGCCCTCCCACCGCCAAAGATACACCATCGCCGAACTCAACACCCTCGACCCCAGACGCTGCAACAAAGACTACCACTGTGCCGACCCACACTACATGGTAGGACCTTTCACCTGCACCCACTGCCACTTCACCTGCCACTGCACACATCAGCCAACCGACCAATCCCACCCCGAACACACTACAGAGACCACCTGAACTAAAACACCAACTCACATGCACCCTTTTCGACAAAAGCTCACTATGCAAGCATTCTACTGAATTATCAGACCTCATCTCCACACTCGTACCAGACATCTTCTTACTCACAGAGACCTGGCTCAAACCCACATCCACCGTAGATATTGCCACAGCGATCCCCGAAGGATGTAAAATAACTCATCGGGACCGCACCAACAACCTGGGAGGAGGAACAGCCACCATCCACAAAGAGACAATACAATGTACCACCACCACTGACAATACCACTCCCCCCATGGAACATCTCAACTTCAAATTCTACACGGATGACAAGACAGCCATCAGAGACACCCTTGCATTCCGACCATCAGGCCCGCGCTTTAGTTTCTGCAACACCATCGCAGACTTCATTGCGCCCCTAGCATTAGACTCCAAGGACATTTTCCTCGACGACCTAAAGGTCCACATCGACAACCCCAACAACAAAAGCACCACACACCTTCTTGACAATATGAGCAGCCTCGAACAGACCCAGATCGTCTACGACCCTACACACATTGCAGGACACACGCTGGACCCAATTTTTGGCTCCAGCAACTGCGTCAAATACAGCCATGTCACAGAACTCAGATGGAAAGATCATTCCATCATCCACTACAGCATCTCCAGCCCCAGCACAGCCACCCCCAAGATGACCAACACCCCCCACCGGAAGTGAAACAAAATTTCATGGACCAGCTGGATGAACGCACTCAACACCTCCAACCCTGCTATCGCCACCAACCTCGAACAGGGTATGAAAAACTTCAACGCCTGGATCACCAATTGCACAAACGGCATTGCCCTCATCATCAAGAGCAACATCCAGAGAAAATCCTCCAAAAAAGGCCAGCTGGTACACCAATGAACTCAGAGCGGCAAAATGAGATAGCAAACAGTTGGAGAGGAGATAGCACACCAGCAAGGACACCTCCGGCAGCCTTCAAGACTTCCCGCAACCTAAACCACTGCCTGTTGAGGGCAACAAAGTGGGCATCTCTTGCATCATGCATCGAAACCAGCGCCAACAACACAAAGGAAATCTTCAACATAGTTATGGAATCCTGCATCCTGGCTGCCAGCAAAAACAACATCACACCCTCACAGGAGCTGTGCGACAACCTCATCCCCTTCTTCCACTACAAGATAGCAACGATATACAGAAACTTCAAACCCTAACCCACACCTATGGGCTTACTAGACAGATACGCCATCACCGTAACCAACATGAACCACACACTTACCACCTGGAACATCCTCTCCACCCAGGACACCACCTACACCATAAAATCCATCCACTCGGGAGCTCCCACAGACCCATGCTCGAACCAAATCTTCCACCTCGGAAACTAAAGGATTGGCCAGAAACTCACCACCCTACTCAACACCTTTATAATCACTGCAACATTTCCGACACCTGGAAACACAATGAAGTCAGACCACTACTCAAAAATCCCTCCGCTGACTCAAACAAACTAAAACAAATACTGGCTAATCATCCTGCTACCATTCCCAGTGAAGGTACTGGAAAAGATCATCAACAATCAACTCATGACACGCCTGAAGTAGAGACAGCTACTCGACGCCTCCGAATCCAGCTTCCGCAGCAATCAAAGCACTGAAACCGCACCCGAAACCGAACCCTCCTCGACCGAGGAGAAACAGCAGCTTTGATCCTCCTTGATCTCTCGGCAGTCTTCGACACCATATCCCACCACACACTAATCGAAAGTCTCCACCACATCGGCATCCAAGGGTATGCGCTCAGATGAATCACCTCCTTCCTTACTGAAAGAACCCAAAGGATCCACCTCCCACCTTTCACCTCTGAACCCATGGAAATAACCTGCAGTGTCCCCCAGGGCTCATCCCTCAGCCCCACGCTCTTCAAAAAAGATATGACCCCACAGGCCAACATCGTCAGATCCCACTGTCTCAACATAATTTCCTACGCAGACAACACCAAACTCATCCTCTCACCCACCGACGACCCCACCACCACCAGAACCAGCTTCCATAGATGCATGAGAAATGTCTCCAACTGGATGAAGAACAACTGCCTGCTGATGAACACAGACAAGACGGAAGCACTGATAGTTAGCAACAGTAGCAACACATAGAACGACTCCTGGTGGCCATCAGACCTAGGACCCGCTCCCACTCCCTCAAACCACACCAGAAACCTTGGAATCATTGACAACAACCTCAACATGAGATCACAGATCAACGCCATCTCCTCCACCTGCTTCCTTAATCTGTGCATCCTACGCAAGAGCTTCAAATGGCTACCCCCTACACATGAGACACAGTAACACAAGACCTCATCACCAGCCGACTGGACTATGGCAATGCCCTCTACGTAGGAATCGCCGCACACCTTTTACAGAGACTTCAGAACATACAGAATGCTGCAGCCAGGCTCATCCTTGGCCTTCCCCGACGAACCCACATTACACCCCACCGCAGAAAACTCCACTGGCTCCCCGTGCAGAAGTGATGCCAATTCAAACTGCTGACCCATGCACACAAGACTCTACAAACCAAGGAACCACCTACATTAACCCCCACCTGAACTTCCACAATTCATCGAGAAGACTACACTTCACCACCCTTTCACCTGCCCGTACTCCCTGCATCTACCAAAGCAGAAGTGGAGGACGCTCCTTCTCCCACATCGCAGCAAAGACCTGGAACAGATTGCCCACGCACCTTCGGACTATCCCCTCACTTCCGGAATTCCCAATGGCCTTCAAGACCTGGCTCTACGAATAAGCCTACGTGGCCTGGAAGCACCTGGACACCCTATCGTGTGATTTGGTGCGCTTTATAAATCCTGATGTATTATTATTTATTTCAAAAGTACACTAAATCATCACACGTTCCATGTTTTACCTCAAAGAAGTGCTGTATACTGAAATCAATTGTTTTATGTTTTGCTTGTCCACTGTAGAAAGCTTTTTAAAATGTTTTAGGGAGGCTCAAAATGCAAGCAAAACTTACTGGTTTTACGATTGTTTGGCTTAACTAGTGCCTAAACTGGATAGTGGCAGTTTAGGAGCAAGGTCAATTACAGAAATCAGTTTCTCAACTTTTGTAAATCAGAAAGCGTTTACACTGAATATGCTCCTTCGTTGATATAAATTTAATTTGCTTTGTCTGTTTTTGGTCACGCATTCGGCACTCCAGGTTTCCTTATGCATGTTACGTCATTAATATTCCATCTATTCTTTTACACATTTACAGTTAAACACAGTCGGCGTCTACGCAATTGGCGTAAGCTTATTTCTACCGTGAATGGTGGACATACTGTTCACACGCAGCATTCTGCTTTTAGAGAATAGGGAAGCAGACAGGGGAAGTTTCTGACACCTCCTACCAACAAGATTGCGGTGTAAGTGGGAAGAACTTATGGAACAAAGATGTAAACCGTCATCAAATCGAGATCACAATGAACTATAAGCCAAGGCTCTTGAATTACATGATTAGAATCATTATCATATGTTGAGCTGTAATACAAGAATGCTTTGGGCCTAACAAGATGGAAAACAATGTTTCATATTAACAAACGGGCTGGGGATACGGAGAGGAGGGGTAAGTAGTGTGATATTCTATTACAGGGTTAGATTTAAAGGAGCAAGAAAAGGTTGCTTTACTCTTTTTAATGAAACTAAAATATATACACTATGGAATATTAAACTTATGTCAAATGTCGTCATATAAAGATCTGGTTCTTTTCTAATTATTAGTATGTTTCCTAATTTAGAATCGCTACTTAAAAATGCCAATGCATTTGCCTTCTGGTATGCAATAAAGTTTTTATTTATTGATGACGTAAGGGTCGTTATGTCATTGTTGTGAATTATGGAGCAGTGCTGTCAATTAAAAGAGCTGAAATTACTAGTTTGTCGAACGCTACGAAAGCATAGGGGTAACTGGAAAGTAATGTCCTTACAACACTGATGCAACAAATGTACAAAAACCAAATGCCACTGGTGCCTTCAGAGACACTACATGTCAAAATCTACATTCTTACAACAAATATGAACACACCAAAGCAAAAACTGAACTCTAATTCTCCCTTAACACTTGAACAATGATTTGCGAATCACAAGTCTGTAAGGTGCAAAAACTTTCACTCACAGAGCAGTGGCTTGGAGAACTTTGTATCCAGGAACGAATTTGAGAGAATTTAGAATGCCAGCATCCAAGTTCTCAAGCAGGCTAGCAAAAAGCAATAACCCTACTCATATTATAACATATATGTTGAGGACCTCGCCTGTTATCGGGAAGAACCGGAAATGCGCACTAACAGCTTCGATAGCCTACTAGCCTGAACAGGAGGAAAAAAAGAGCAGAGGAAGTGTGGTTCAAAGTGCTCAGCAAGACAGTTGCCTGAAGAAAGGAATTAGGGCCACTAGGAAGCAGGAGCACCAGGCAGCAGCTAAGGCACTGACTGTCAATGTTTGAATGGCTACCCACATCAACAGGGCAACAGCCCTCACCATGCTTCATCTATTAGATAGTGTTGAATATAGGATTCTGATCTTCTCCAGGACACACTGGCCTTGGATTGGCTACACCCCTCTCTCTCATATAGTTCCCAGGCATTCTCTCTGCCCCTATTGACATCACAGCCACGCCTCTGAACTGCAGAGGACCCCAGGGCTCCTCACAGTCACCCATGTTTGTCAGCCTCTTGATTTAGCCACTGGCTCGGTTCTCTGGTACCCACTACTGCACTTTCTACTGACTCAACCTGAATATAAAATGTAAATCATCGTGGTCGGTGGCAGCTTTTAACTTCGAGTCATCTCTTCTGCATTATCTAAGTGAGCGGAGAATAGAATGAAGGCTTATTTTCAGTTGCTTGTGTGTCGTACCGGTGCTTTCTGGTGTCTGGGTTCTTGAGTTCTGTTGCCTTTCACTGTAACCCTAATACTTTTGTTTTTCTGACTTCAGAGCATTATTAAATCTTCTCCCATGTTGAGCCATTATATGTTATGTACTTATCAGCTAACAATATACTCTTGTCCCTGACTACACAATTTGCTTGCTGTGGCAAGGTAACGTGAGTGCCAACAATGCATTTCCTTCTCTATTCTGGCACCTACCTTCTGTAACTCTCTATCCTCCTTTGAGAGCAGTTTTGATCTTGATGCGTTTTACCCACTCACACCCTTTCCCTCCACCTTTGTATATAAATGGCCTCAAAATGAAAGAAAATAAATGTGATATGCCATGCTGTCCAAGGTAGGCAAATTACTACATAGTTACGTTTTAGTACAGGGATATTTATTGTTAATGCTAACAATAAATTAAATGTGTATCATACGAATTTCAATGTAAGAAATTGTGTTCAAGTTTTAAATTGCTGAAGTGTTTGATACAAATGACAACATACAAGTCACCTGAAATGTGTGGTTCTTAATTTACTTTACTAAGCAGCATACAAGCTGTAAACGTTTCCTGTCATACATTTTTCATTGGTGTGCTTTGCACAGATTTACACGTGATGCCATACTTTAGTAGATCTTTTTAATTCCTATATTGTTTCCAAAGTAGGTTCTACACAACGACCGAGACCCACTCTAGTGGGACGACTTAAGACTGCAGCAAAAAAAGCCTTTTCAATCAGACTACTTCCGTATTAACTACCACGATCGTATATAGCAATGTCTCTAATAGGGATTTACTAAAAAAAACTGTCTTTGTACCATGTGACTGCTCGACCCAACCAGACCTCAGGACCTTTTTGAAAAAAAAAAATGTTTTTTTCTAGCACGAAAGACATAATTTGAAAACTCATGGTGATTGGCTTGAGAATGCTGCCAACCAAAGACTTTCCTTGTCACACCTTTTAGCTGTCCATTCTCTCGGAGAACATGTATCTGAGTGGGCTGTGCTCAATGTTACATCTCTGGCATGTCAGTGCCCTTGTCTTCTCACATAGTGGCAGACAGCCAAATGGTGCCGTGGTCTTCTCCTCAAGCTTCGTAAAGAAAGAAGGATGTGGGAGACCCAGCTTGATTGCGATCTGAAACACATCATTACCAACTTTAAACATGTTTCTCAGTGCAGGGGATCAGACTGAAGATTTTTGTTATTGCCTATGAGAGTCTGACTTGAGCGGGACAACTAATATTACAACAAAACTGGTCCTATTCAGGTTATTTATACATAGAGAGAACTCTTTTTTTAGTTGGCCTGCATCTTTGCTCGTTAACTGTTCTGTTTACTTGTACAGTGAAACTTCTGTGGCATCATTTGCTTGCCATCTTTATCTTCCGTACCTCCCCCCCACTCCTCCCACAATGCTTCTTGCTTCATATCCCTTAATCTCCCCGTGCCTCTGCCTCAACCCTCCCACAACACTCCTCGCAGGCTCCCACCACTCCTCTAAGGCCACTGCTTGTTTTTTTGTTCCTTTACAAATGCTTCGATTTAGTCTCAGGGAAATTAAACAATCAGCCCATTATCAAAGAATGTTGAGCCTGATAGAAGACTTGAACAGGCAGCTCTCACCGCTGTGCCATATCCTTTGCCTAGTCATGTTGCAGAGTGCAGTACCATTTATGGCAAAAAGAGGTCCCAAAGGACACCCAGTGTGACAGCCTGTGGTACTGCAACCTCACAACACTGCTTGTTTTAACTTTGAGTCGGAACTGACATTTGCACTCCCAGAGCTATGACACCATTGAAGGTTTACTACATAAAAAAACAACATAATGGAGTTCTTTATTTTATTAAGATAGGGAGGGCATATCTATTGCATAGGTAAAACACATTAGCATTTATAATGCCAATATCTCCAATTCCAACAAATGTGAGACCTATTGCATTTCCAATGCTTGTTGGTTCTGTTTGCAATTTGGGCCCTGCCTTAATGTCAGATGAAAATGTCAGTGCTGTAGTCCCTCTAGAAGATCATAAGCATAATTTCATATGACTTAGTAAGGCGTCTGTATGTTGGGAGTGAGACAGTGACTATGCTTAAAAACTCCCCCCAAAAATAAGAACAGACCAAAAGTTTAAAAAAAAAACTAACTCACACCCATTAATAGCAGTAATTACCAAGCTGTCCTATTGGGCTGCACCCATAATGCACCAGTAGGGATTCTTGGGAGCCAAGTGGAAGTGAGGCGTGGATTAAGACAGAAGTACACATTTACGTGCAAAGGCAAGGGATTTTGGCTGATAGCATTACATCACGTCACATAGATGGACGCTGCTAGTCTGCTCCGTATAGTTAGTAGGGTAACGAAAGGCACCACTAAGTGGCCCCCATTAGCAGAAACAGACAGCTAAAAAAGTGGCTCTCATTTGCAAAAACAGAAATGGCCCTCATTTGCAGAAACAGACAGCTAAAATGTGCAAATTGGGGCGGTTTTGAACTTGTAAATACATGCTTAATAGCTGTTTTGCATGGTATGCTTAAACAGGTGCATTTGTGCTTGCTACAGGCAATGTTTTGGTAATATCATGGGAATCAACAGTAAAAGAAAAGACACACACGACAATAAAACAGGACCACAAACAGTCAAAAAACGGTCCCCACACACTGCCCTTATAGACCAGCCCATCAGGCACCTCTAGATTGCTCGAAAGGCCAGTCCGACCATGGATAGATGGGATTCGACCCCGGGGTTTTAAAATATAAATGTCAATGCACACAACTTTCTACGAGGTTAGGTTCTGCACTAGGAAATTATGATAGCGACAAAATTTAGTTCTGAAGAAAATGAGGTGAGAGGTGATGGAGAAAGTTTATCTCCTTCACCTCTCAAAATGTAAAGACAAAAAATATAAAATACAACCTTTTGTGCACTAATAGCGTTAAAAGATGTTACTGTGGAATCTTAAAACAGCAGATTATAATTGAGTGCGACCATTCCACCCCCCTCGGGTGTGTGGCCAAGCAAGCACGAAAAAGATTTTTTTATGAGGTCTGTTTTCTAGGGAGAATGTAACCTCAAGAATGTCTCGCGGCTTAAGATGTGAAGCACTTTCCACGGGAAGAGAAGGGGAAATCCAAAGACGTGGACAATTCCATAAATTGCAACGAAATTGGAGTAGCCCGCTTCATGCCTCTACTTGCCCTGAATTCGGACAAAAAGCCCCTACAGGCGTCTGTACATCTTCATTGGAGATACTGTGCTTCTTCAAACATAAGTAGAGCAGAAATGCTACTTTTGTTCCATTTCTTCATGGAGGTAAACGGAGCATTCTGCCTGAAGGACTAGGAAATAACAATACATGTAAATGATACAGAAAGGTTGAAGCAGTCACAAGGAACATAGGTAAAAGAATCCAGATGCATAAAGCAGCACAGGCCGTGAATACAAGACTGTAGCCTATGTGTTCCTACTCTCCACTGACATTAGACAGTTGAGGAGACAAATATTCAAGCACTGTGAGAGAATGGGCTTTAAAGAATGAATTTAACATAGGACTCTTATTTATGACTTTGCAACACTAGAAACAGCCATAAAGAACACAAAGTACTTGCTCAGTCCCAAACACTTAAGCAGCAAAGATATCCCTTCCCGGTACATGAAAGTGTGCTATCCTCGCCCTCCACTTAAATAAGAAACACATCCCCTGCTCGAGAAGAACCAGGCCTGGCTATGTCCATGTCCGCTCCCAAGGAAACGGGGCCTGAGGGATACTCACCCGTGCCAAAGAGAGTCTCCTCAAGGCTTATGAAGCACCTAAACAGATTTTAAATGTGCAAAAGACCTTAAAATTGACTTACCTGCTTTGGGCGATCAATCGAACGGAATACTGTTTCAGCAAATGTCAATATATGCGTTTTTCAGAGGCAATAGTCCATGAAGGTTGAGGAGTCTGCTAAAAGTGCAAAACGAATTCTGTGTATTAAAAACCCAACCAAGCATGTATGATGAGCGGAGCAATTCCTGTTTATTTCCTGAATGGAATCATTGGGTGGATTTTAGACCTTCTTCTTCAGAGGCAAACTGGACAATATTTTAACTCGGTCCATTACCCATTTAACAGGCTTAATCAGGTGGCCTAGGTCCTATGGGATATGTCTGAAGATCAGCTATTGGTGTATAAAGAATACCCCCACTAGCAGTAAATCCTCATGCAGGTCTAAGTCACTGGATGGTGAGGACACTCTCGGAGCAGTGGTTTGCCAAAACACCTAGGAAATGCTTTAATGTAAATTGGAATCTGGTGCTGTCTCTAGACAGCAGGGGTGTAACATAAGTCCCTGCAGCCCCCACGGTGCGGGGGCGAGTTCAAGGGGGCCCCCTCAGCAAAAGTGGTAGGTAGTGGGCCAGGGAGAGGGGGCTCCCTGTACTTTGCAGGGGGGCCTAAAGTTTTGTTACACCACTGCCAGACAGCTAGGGCACTCAAGGGAAGTTTTTGTAGGTGGACAGCCTAGACTTAGCCTGGCCTCCTCCCCCAGCCTGAGATGTTTTTGCTAGGCCTGCTAGGAAGGCAGATGGACTGCAAACATATGAACTACAGTTATAATAAAACCAAACTTTGGTTTATGAGGAGCAGTGATTGTTAAATAGGGTGTTATGTGCTCAACTACCAACACATAGCTCAAACGACAACACAGCTATGTTGCTATGCAATGTTTGACCCACTTTTTCAAATACTGCTCCAACCCTTAAAAATGCCTGCAGGGTCAGATTCACTTGCTATGCTTCTTTGGTTTAATAAGAGGATTATATTAACACATTTTACAGCTGCTTTCGATCTTACATTTCCACAAGCAAGGAGGTAGTGACAGGGGACTAGTGGTCAAAGTGGAGACACCTTTGAGTCCATGAAACTTTCAGAGTTCCACTTCTGAAGCGGTTACTGCTCTTGTTAGACTGGTGCAACGAATTCTGTCTGCTAGATATAGTGCTAAGTTTTGTAGGAGACACAGTGTACTACGTACACAGCCCTACATTTAAATAAGGTTACAACCAGTGGATGTATACATTTGTAGGCATGAACTCCACTAGCCTTTGTCTGATTGTCAACAAGCAACTTAATGGACAAAATGGAATCACTACACTTTGTTTACAATGACAATATTTACCGTTGATATAGAACAAACTGCATGATCTGTTACTTGTCTAACCTAAGAAATATTAATTTCTGGGTCACCATGCCTAACTACATATGTATCTGTATTTGTACGGTGGAATTTATATAGTGTTTTTATCCAAAGCACTGTTACTCCACATGTTCAGCAAAAAGCTAAAAAAAGTTAGATGTAGCAGAAAAACTATGTTTACCGAAAGCAAGGCTAAACAACTGTAGTGAAAGAATATACTCCAGTCGAGGCCAAAACCAAGAATTGAGCCTTCAGATGTGGTTTAAACACAGTTAAAGTTGCAGAGAGTCTCGCGGACACCGGTAGGTCATTACAATGTTTTGGGCCCTACATAATAAGGAACCAGATATAAAAAGAAGCACAAGGAGATAAAAACAAATCAATATGCCCTGATTGGCGAAACTCGAATGTCTGATAGGCTGATAATTACGATGTAAATAGTAGAGATAAGGCGAAGAATCCATAACACATTTGAGGACAGTACACAAATAATGATATCTTAAACTGAATGCAACAGGTAACCAACCAAAACGAGACAGAATGGGTGAGGCCTGCAACAGGCCTACATAAAGTAAATGACAATATTTTAAATGCGTCAAAACAAGACATTAAGTAAGAAGATTGACGGCACAAGAGAACATGGAGGAAAGGCCAAGACTGGCCTCAGATTACTCAGAAATGTCTGCAGCTAAAGTACAACCTAATGAGTTCCCCTCCCTTCATGATTATTGCCCAAACATGCTTTGCAGTACAACAGCATTTCAAAATTGGTGAAAATCACAGTTGGATTACTTTCATTAATATGATGGTCGATTTATAAAAAGGTCTCCAACACTACCTGGAAAAAGAGTATTAGCCAAGCTCAAACATCAGTCTGTTCCCCTAACTTGCTGCTATGCCCCACCCTGATGTTTGTTTCCAGCCAGGACCCTTTTGGTGAAAGTAATTACATAGAAGCAATACCAATTAAATTTTGCCAGTTATACTTCGTGGATGATTCTATGGTGCTTGCAACGCTTATCAGGAGGGTAATTGACAGAAAGGAAAAGCTATATGTGCATATCATCCATGGTTGGTGAGTTTGAATACCTCCACCGACCAACAGGAACCGTATGACAACTTATTTTTCTGTGATGCAAGCAATGCGCTGAGATGATATGAGGCAACGTACAACTGAAGCTGGAAGCAGAAAGGTGGAAAGCCATTTTGAATTGGAGGCTTTACCTGTTGAAAATAAATTGTTGTAATGATCTATTGGGCAAATAGGGATTGTCTGCAAAAGAAGTCTCTCTGTGTTAAAGTAAGCACACAGAAAGACTTCAGATCTATCCGAGTGGCATTTACCCTGCCGCTTCCGCACAGGGATGTAGCTAGGAGCAGACATGAGATATATGACATATTATAGTCCTGCCTAGCGTAAGATTGACAATTCTTGCCATATGACGGGTATTCCTGGTACGTAAAAGTGATAAATTAGTATGCATAATAAAACCAGTCTGCATCTGCTTTACTGCATATTTGGGGATCACGTCTATTTTGCTAAAAAATAAAGAGATGCTGCTATTTCTGGACAAACATGTTTCCTTCATTAAAATAATAGGCTTTAATGTGGCGGTATCGAGTTCACATATACAAATGGGAATTTGAGAGCAAACTTTTTAATTTTGTTTGAAACTGACAAGCTTGTGTGTGGGGAAAAAATGATTTCCAAAATATATATATAAAGTTGATACAGAGTGCTAATTAATGCTGAGATCATGAGACTTATAACATAGGATACATATTATATCTGTTAATTCATGATGTCTCTGGAGGTCTTTCTTCATCTACATTGCTATAGCTTTTTATGACATTTCCACAACTGGTGTCTGAGGAATGAGTCTAAAATGCACAACACATGACTGAGAATCCACGTGGAGAGGGCAGACTGGTACCGTTTAAGAACGCTTACTGCGAAAGAGTTAATTATTTTTCAAAAACTGATAGGCCAATGTGAAATTGTAGAATTGTTCAACTATCTGAAAATCTTTGGCAATTTCTTAAGAAAACTGTGCTGAAAATAATCAAGTGACCACCACATTTTCTCATTTTCCTTGGCGAAGATGAACGCCCAACAGTTCTGGTTAATTTCTGCCTTGCTAGGCACACTGTGAAGGACTTGAATACTTCATCAGTGTTAGGTCATAACATTTGGCTTGCTTTTCAGTCTGCTCGTGGGAGAATTGTGCCCAGAATTTCAAATATTTTCTCAGGGAAGAACACATTTTAAAGGAACTAGTGGAAGTCAGGCCTGCTTGTTGTAGTTTGAATTAGACATTTACATGCCTGTGCTTTTAAAGTTCACCAGTCTGCATGTGCTCCACAGTGGCATTTCAACAAGCACCACTTACTGAGGTGCCTGGAAGAGAGCATTTGCCTGGGTTTAGGGAGGTGACTAGTAATGCGAGGATCAAGCTTACACAGTTTTATTACTAGCACCAAGCATATCCGACCCTGCAGCATTTGCATTGAATCCACAGAGCTTGTGCGGATGCTTGCTATAGGTGCGGGTCTGCTGCAGGTCTGCTGCAGCATCCTTTCTCCACATGACGTGGGACTGTCACAAATTACAGGGATTCTGGGGAGAGGTCATACAGATCCTCTGGGAGGTCACAGTCTACTTGGGGTGCTTCCGACACCTAAGCATGGGGCCAAGAAGAGCCATCGGTTCGCACTCTTGGGACTGGTGCTGGCCAAGTGACGGGTGGCCATCGATTGGATGCAACACGCCACACTGACAATAAGTAAGTGGATGGCGGAGATTCATTAGTGGGGTGTGGTGGAGGAGAGGCGGCTGCGAGCATTGTGCGCTGACGATCATGCTGAACATGATTTGGAACTATAGTAAGGCATGTTAGATGGTTTGTTGGAGGTGGATATGCCGGCTGATGCCCCCCCTCACTGCCTCTCAGGATCCGGAGCCAGAGTCGTCCCCTGTGGAGGGTTAGAACGCTGATTTGGAAGTTGGATATGGATTAGTACTTATAGCAGTGTGTCTCAGTGTGGCGGTGGCAGCATGTTGGGGGCCGCTGTGGCCATTCCCTTTCCTTACCTTTCTTTCCGCCACTGTTCCTTTTATTCTTGCCCACCTCTTGTATTTTGTTCATCTCCACCCCTTCCCCTTTAGAGGAAGTGGATGGGAGGGTCTTTAGTCTTGGTGAAGAACTGCACTGCTCCCTTGCTGCTGCTGTTGATTTAGGTATAGTCTGTTGTGCTTCAGTTGTTTTATTTTGCAATGTTTCTTTTATATATTTGGATAATCGTTGTTGTCGCATTGATTATCACATAGGACCGCATACGGCTCTGTTTTCTTACACATTATTTGTACTGCACTACTGTTTCTTAAACATTATTTGCACTGTGCTATTGTACCTTAAATTTTTGCAAATCACCCTAAACACGTTTTAAAATAAACAATCAGGGGCCACCATTTTCCACGTTCTCTGGGGATTCGATCCGTTGCGAATTTTAGGGCAGTCCCAGTTTGAGTTTCCAAACAACTACGCTTTTCATTCATTCATGGACTCTACTGGTCGGGTCCAGCGCCAGCAGGCAATCTGCATCTCCGCACTGTAGTGTGAGGTCAGCCCAACAACCTCAGAGATACTAAAACAATAGCTATGCAAAATAAAA
Organism: Triturus cristatus; assembly: GCF_964204655.1. Classification (NCBI taxonomy): domain Eukaryota; kingdom Metazoa; phylum Chordata; class Amphibia; order Caudata; family Salamandridae; genus Triturus; species Triturus cristatus. The sequence continues at coordinate 500,008,619 of NC_140588.1, forward strand.
GCGTGAGTTGTACTTCTGCGAGCACCAAAATGATAAAAACTAGTTCATTTCAATGGGGAAAATTGATGGGAGAGATTGCGAAAGAGGTCCTAGGAGTCTGGCTTTTGGGTGGGGTGAGTAAAAGTGAGTTTTTATTAGGTGTCCATGGAGCGGACGGTCTGTTTGGCCAGATGTGTTTTAAGATTTTAATGAATTCCAGAGCAACTGGTTTGTCCTTAAATGTCAGAAGGAGGGTTTGCAACGTTCTATTTAGTTTGCCGCGAGCTTGTAATCAATGACTGATCGATCATCTGTGGACTCAATACAGTCAAGAAGCGAGGGAGTATGAGGTGATGAGAAGGTGCAGATAAATCAGGGGGGCTCGGTATGTCGCTGCGCTAGCATCCATGGGGAGGTCCTGCTGGTTTGAACAGCTTCTACCTATAGCTGGGATGATTCTGTGGGAACGATTTACACGTCTAATCGGAGTCCTTAGCTTTGCACTGTGACGCAGTTCAGAAAGTCAGATTGTAAATACGTATTCATTTCAGGGCTGGATTAATTGAATCACTTCTAGTAGGTTCGAGGCATTTTCAGTATCATGGAAACTAATGTTAGACTAGCGAGGCTTTGCGAGTCCCGGGAGACTTGGGCTGGAAAGCATGTGAAATAGTCACATGTGAGATTATATTTGTGACATCCAGGCGCCTGGTGACCTGTCATTTTACGAGCCCGTTCGCCTCCCCTCCTCACCTGGAGTCGAACTTGCTGCCGTCCGGGAAGGTGCCGTGGTAGTGGTAGCGCACGAAGTCACCGACTGCGACCTCGCGGGGGCAGACATCAGGCACGGAGCGGCGCTCCACATGCACGTCGTCCAGCGGCACCGGCGGCGCGTCATTGCAGGCCACCAAGCTCATCAGCAGGCAGGCCGTCTGCAACCAGGCTAGGGCCTGCCACCAGCGCCGGCTGCAGGACATGGCCTGGCGCAGAGGAACGGGGACTGGGGGCTGAGAAGAAAGCAAGCCGGAGGGGGAAGGGCGGTGCTGGGAGAAGCTAGTAAGGCGAGTTAGAAGGGGAGCAAGCCCCTGAGCTGAGGCGAAAAGGATCAGAGGAGCGGTGGTGGGAAAGAAGGACGGTGGTGGGAAAGAAGGACGCAAAGTGAGTAACCGAGAGGTAGGACACAGAAGAGAAATGAGCCCTGGGAGGTAGAGCTAGGCAGGGAAGAAAAATAGAATGAGAGACAAGCACAGCCGTCAAAGCAGGATGCTGCGAGCGTTAAAGCGGCTGCAGAAAGAGGTGACAGGGAAGCAGAGCGGAATGCCCGTACAAGAGGGCTTCTTTCCCTCGTGGCAAGGAAGAGCTGTGCCGGTGCGCTCTCCGTCTGTCTTTCAAGCAGTTTTGCAAACGTGGAAAACGAAAAAAAGATGTCATCCCGAACCGCCCACCGCTAAAAAGTCATAGCCTGCGGGAGTGAGAGGAGGAATTTCCCTCCCCCTGCTCATGTTACAGCTGGGACTGGAGAATGTTTTAACATGCGCATCTCTTCTAAGCCTGTTTAAACGGTAGAGCCTGGGGTCTAAGTTGTTCAAGAGCAAGTCAGAGGTTAATTTTAGAAAAGCACGATGTCGTGTTAGCTAGCAAAATGTAGTCTAGCAAAATGTAGTCCTATCTTTGTGCCATTTTTTAAAGTACATCAAAGAAAAGAGACGGCAAGTAGCTTCGAAAGACTGCCTGGAAAGTGCCCAGAATCGCCTTACGTGGCTGCAGTGTTGGCAAACAGCATCCTCTATGCCCCGCCCCGCCTCCCCTCTCATCGTGTGCAGTTCAGGAGAGAAATTGTTTGTAGAGCGGCAGATGTAACCCCAATGTATCACTACTCCACGACACTGCTACAGTGCTACGAGAAGTATACACACGAAGGCAATGTATACACACCAAGACAACGAAACAGCCCCACAGCTGCTGTCCACGCGTTTAAATCGCAGAGCCTCCACTTGGAGTTAAACAACATTTTGTGGACATGTGACTTCGTTATTCCTCCATACCTAGGACGGAAAATACAGATTGCAACTCCCTCTCTGTATTCTTTCTGTAGTATTTTTCTCCGAACTGTGGCACTGTGTGGACCATAGTGTGACCCACCCCTGCATTATTGTGACAGGAGGTTTAGATTTCACAGAGACAAAGATAATGGCGAACCATCTTTACCGTAAACTCTAGCAGCAAAAGCTAATTAAAAAATCCTTAAAAACAAAGCACAATGTCAGCGTGCAAAACCCATACATTGAATCTCTTTTCGACGCACTGGCATCGGGTCACGGTGTAGTTCCTACAGGACTTTGGTGCTCCCCGCTGGGCCTGTCTCTCTTAATAAGCAAAGCAAAACCAAAGGGGATGATAGACAGAGTGTTGAACATTGCAAGCACTCACCCCCAGTCAACTGATATGGGTTTAATCCATCATCATTCTTTAGCTCACTCCACCACCCCAGTTCAGACATGGCCATATGCAAATCAGTCTGACCCTGTGCCCTTTGGTTTTTCTTTATTCGCCCTAAATTGGCAGGGTGTGCCCAGACGTGGGTCCCTTACTCACTTTGCCACTGGATTCAAGAAAGCCTGGCTGATGAGGGTTATGAACCCGAAACCGGTCCCAGGATGCTTGTTTCCGGTCCAGGGAAGACATGGCTTGGCAGTTCGGGCTGGACTGTTCCCATGAGGCACAGCGTCGGACTGATTTGCATATGGCCATGTCTGAACTGGGGTGGCGGAGTGAGCTAAAGAATGATGATGGATTAAACCCAGATCAGTTGACTGGGGGTGAGTGCTTGCAATGTTCAACACTCCGTCCATCATCCCTTTTGGTTTTGCTCTCTTAATAAGCAAACCAAATAATGTACAGAAGGCACCCCAGCCAATATGGGACCAAAACAGCATGCTTCATCAGAGTAAAAGGCTGCTTTATTAGGACAGGTAAGAGGTTGACCTTTAACATTACATAACATTGAATAATCCCCACCTCACTAATACATTGAATAAACTATCCCCACCAACCTTAAACCTTCCCCCTACATGAAATAATCTCCCAGCTGAAACAACTCATCATTCGACAACACCCCTTTCTTCTCACTCATCATCCTTCAACACAAGCCCAGCTGCTCCCATCTGCTCCAAGGACGCCCCCCCCCCAGCAAGGCCCTATACCTTTAGCAGTGGTACCTCTGAGGCTGAGGCCCACCTGCGCCCTAATAAAAGACACCACACCTGTTTGTTTTGAAGAGTAAAGGCTGCAGTTGATTGGCTGCTTTCACTTACAAGAGATCCTTTCAATTTGCTTTCCTTTGCATTTAAATAGAAGATAGGTTTGTAATATTTCCTTCCCATGAACGTTCATTGCCAGGCACTCCTTTCTCTACAGGCTGACCACTGTACCGATACCATCCAATGATTCCTCCAGTCAGACGTACCAGGTGGCTGTGAAGTTGTTACCCTACAGTAACCGTGCTTAATTATTCATGACAAACCAACAGACTGTCCATATTCTACACAGCGAGAAATTCATACACCTTCAGTTACTCTGGTAGTCGTGCTTCATTCAGCCAGGCACACCAAGTGCCCCTTCACTTCCAGTGGCTGCGGTTCAATGGTTGCAATTGTGCACCCAACATGCTTTGTTACCTTCAGTCTATCAAGCTTGCCCGTTGGCCGTTCACTTCCAAAAACCGTGCACCAGCAAACACCGTATGGGCCTTCACTTCAGGTGGCCGTGCTTCAACACTCACCCGTAAGCATATGCCCTGTTTCATTTCGCTTTGTGCAATCAGGCATGTCGGATGGTTGTCCACTTCCTGTAGCCTTGTTTCAGGCAGTCCAGCACTCTGAGTGGCTTTTCACTTCCAGTGGCCATGCTTCACTCACCTTCACTTCGAATATGGCTACTCTAGGGCTGTACCACTCTCTATCCAAACTTGTCCTTACAGCTGAACGTTCACTGCCGACATTAAATGCCTTGCCCCATCATTTCTGTCATTGTCCCCGTGGCCATGTCAAAGTATTGTATTGTATTGTGATTGTATTTATATAGCGCTTACTACCACTGATGAAGCGTGAAAGCGCTTTTTCGGCGAGTAACCCGCTACTCCGGAACCCAAGAAGGATTAGTGTTGAATTAGTATAGTGAAATATGAAAGTAATTTGAGTGGTGGATAGGTTAGTCAGTTATTTGGATTCAGAAGGATAGCGGAGGGATACAAGAGGGAAAAAGGTTTGCATTTACATAGCGCTTGTTACCCCTGATGGGGTGTTGAAGCGCTTTTTTTGGCGAGTAGTACGCTACTCCGGAACCCATAAAAGATTAGTGGTGAATTAGTATAGTGAAATATGAAAGTAATTTGAGTGGTGGATGTTAGTCAGTTGTTTGGATTGAGAAGGATAGCGGAGGGATAGAAGAGGGGGAAAAGGTTTGCATTTATATGGCACTTGTTACCTCTAATCGGGTGTTGAAGCACTTTCTTGGTGAGTAGCACGCTACTATGGACCCCATAAGGATTAGTTGTGAATTAGTATAGCAAAATATGAAAGTAATTTGAGTGATGGATATTAATCAGTTATTTGGATTGAGAAGGATAGTGGAGGGATAGAGGAGGGAAAAAGGTTTGCATTTATATAGCAGTTGTTACCCCTATTGGTGTGTTGAAGTGCTTTTTTGGCAAGTAGCATGCTACTCTGGAACCCATTAAAGGATTTGTGGTGAATTAGTATAGTGAAATATGAAAGTAATTTGAGTGGTGGTTATTAGTCAGTTATTTGGATTGAGAAGGATAGCGGAGGGATAGAAGAGGGAAAAAGGGTTGCATTTATATAGTGCGTGCTGCCCCTAATGAGGTGTTGAAGTGCTTTTTTCGGTGAGTAGCACGCTACTAGTGGTGAATAAGTATAGAGAGATATGAAAATTGATAAGTGGACATGTTAGTCTGTTATTTTGATTGAAAAGGATAGTGGAGGGATAGAAGAGTGAGGGATTTAGATTTTTTTTTTGGAACGTCATAGCAGTAGTGGGAGGCTAGGGATGAGTGAAAAGGGATGTGGAGGGGAAGAGTCAGAGGGAAGAGTTTAGAAAGGCTTGCTTTGGGAGATCAGTATTGTTAGAACTGGGGGTCTCTAGTTTGCTGAGGTAGGTACCTTAGTCCAAATAGGGACCCTTGCTTCTAGTCAGGATATTTATTTATTTTATTTTAGGTTTTTCTAAAGCGCGTAGTCACCCAAAAGGTATCCCAGCGCTGAACCTCTTACTCACAGGGGGGAGAGTCGGGAGAGAAAAGAGAAAATAGCTCAGGGAAAGAGTAGGGTTTTGAGAGATTTTCTGAATCTCAGGAGATTTGGTTCTGCTCTGAGGCTCAGGGGAAGTGCGTTCCATTTATTTCCCGTGTTGACCGAGAAACGGCGGCCACCTACACGGGCTTTCTTTACCTTGGGGATCGTGATGAAGTTTCCATGTTCGGAACGAAGAGCTCTCGTGGGTCTATAGGGTTTGATCCAGTTATTTAGGATTGGGGGGCCCGAGTTGTGAAGTACCTTGTGGGCCAGACAAAGGGCCTTGAAAGTTACCCTTTCCCTGATGGGGAGCCAATGCAGCGTCCTCAATGCGGGCTTGGCAGATGTTCTGGCCGGGGTGTTAGTTAGAATTCGGGCTGCGGCATTTTGAGCTTTTTGCAGAGTTTGGAGAGTGGATTCTGGGGATCCCAGGTAAATGGCGTTGCTGAAATCCAGCCTAGATAAAATTAGGCCTTGGATCAGCAGGCGACGCGACTGGAAAGGCAGTAGAGGGATCACCTTCCTGCAGGATCTAAGTAGTCCGTAGCATATGCCGGCCGTCTTTCTTGCCTGTGTCCTAAAGGTGAGATCAGTCTCCAGCCACACTCCGAGACTCTTGACCTCCGTCTTGGGGGTGGGGGGTTCACCCAAGCAGGCGAGCCAGGTGTTATGGGGGAGGGTCGTGGTGTTATGCCCTAGGAGCAGAATCTCTGTTTTGGAGCCGTTTAATTTAAGGGCAGAGTCACTCATCCACTGATGTATGTTGGAAAGGCAGTCGTGGAGATTGGAGGGCTCTAGCTTGGGGTGGGAGAGCGTCACCACCAGCTGTGTATCGTCGGCGTAGCTGACGATGGTGACTCCAAAGGGTGAGACCATTTTCTCCAGTGGGGCCATGTACACGTTAAACAACGTGGGGCTCAAGGATGAGCCCTGTGGCACACCACACTGGAGGGGGATGGAGGGGGAGCGGCTTTCACCTTCCCAAACTTGAAAGGAGCGTCGGGAGAGGAAAGACGAGAGCCATTTCAGCGCCATGTCTTTTACCCCGATGTTATCGAGGCGTTGGATTAAGACCTGATGACTGACCGTGTCAAAGGCCGCGCTCAGGTCTAGGAGGACCACTGCCACTGATCCTCCTGTATCGATAATTTCCCTGGTCTTTTCTACTGCTACGAGAAGAGCAGTGTCCGTACCCTGACCTGGTCTAAAGCCTGTCTGTGAGTCATTGAGAAGTTGATTTGACTCCAGGAAGTGCGACAATTTTTTATTTACAAGTTTTTCGGCGACCTTACCTATCCAGGGGAGGAGTGAGATAGGTCTATAGTTGGATAGATCTGCCGGGTCTAGAGAGGGCTTTTTGAGGAGCCCTTTTACGACAGCCTCCTTCCAGTTTGAAGGGACCTCTCCCTGTGTCAACGAGATGTTAATGAGGGCTGTCAATTGGGAGACTATGGTCTGAGAGATGTTTTTGACGAACCGTATGGGGACTGGGTCGCTAGGGGCTCCGCTCTGGGTTGATGTGAGTGTAGCCATCACCTCCTCTTCTGTAACTGGACCAAACGACGCTAGATAAGGCTTGTCGGGTGGGGGCGGCTGTTCCTTAGCTCTCTCTATGGAATCAGGGTTAGCGTCAGGAAGGGAGGTGAGGATTTTTTTGATTTTTTCGTCAAAGAAGGTGGCCAACTTGACGCATTTTTTCTCCGCTGCTTGGGGGTCCATGGGTTCCTGCGGGGGGTCAGGGACATGGATGAGCTCTTTGAGAATGGAGAAAGTCTCCTTGGCTGAACAGGAGGAGCTTTTTATTTTTTCCTCGTAGAAGTCACATTTTGCGTTGTGGAGGGCACGTTTGTACGTTTTCATGGAGGATTGGTAAGCACTTTTCTCTGCCGTTGACTTGTTTTTCCTCCAGGTACGTTCTGACTTTTTGCATTCCTTCTTAAGAGCGTTGAGGGCAGGTGTATACCAGGGAGCGGGGATGATTCTTTTGACGTGTTTTAAGGTATTGGTAAGTGGGATGAGACTGTCTAGGGGGTGGGCTAGCCAATTGTTAAGTTCTCTGTCCGCGGTATTCGGGTCCGTGGATAGAGGGCCGCTAGTTTCACGTAATTTGGCTTCCCATTCCTCTGGTACTAACTTGTACCACCGTCTAGTTCGGATCCTAGTTTTCTGTTTGAGTGCTGGTGTCGTTTTGAGTGACCAGTGCATAGGGATTAGCATATGGTCTGTCCAAGGTAGAGAGGTGGGATCCTGGGCATTTAGGTTTTTGATGTTGGTGAAGATTGGATCCAGGAGTTGTCCTTTCTCATGGGTGGCCTTAGAGTTTCGAAGATGGAGATCGGCTGTGGTGAGATCAGCCAGTAAGTTGGCTGCGGCATTGTCCGCGGGGTCAAGAAAGTGCATGTTAAGGTCCCCTATGAGGAGGAAGTTAGAGACTGAAATAGTCTTGAGTGAAATGTAATCCATCAGAGTACTGGTGAATTCTCCTAGAGAGCCTGGCAGACGGTACACTAACAGTCCCGAGAGGGAGATAGATGGTGAGATCTGGATGGTGAAATTACAGTTTTCACAATCTTTGACGGTTCCACATTCAATTCTACATTTGAGATGGTCTTTGTAGAGTATGGCTAGACCACCACCTCTCCCGACTGGTCTATTCAGGCAGCAAATTTGGTAGCCGGGGGGTGTTGCATTGACCATGTCGAAGTCGCTGTGCGGGGTCAGCCATGTTTCGGTCAGGAACAATATGTCTAGCATCAGATCCTGGACGAGGATGTTGGTTTCGTGGGCGTGTTTTACTAGGGATCTGCAATTCAGGAGGCCAAGCCGGAGTTCTTGGTGGCGTTCCATTTCCTCAGATTTGTTACAGAGGATACATCCTGCAAAGGGGGCGTCTTCCTTGAGGATGTAATTGCACTGGGGATGTTTTTTTGGATTCCAGGCAAGCAGTGTATCTTGGGTGTAAGAGATACGTTTCTGCGGTTTGGGCATAGTGTCTAGGCCTGAGGCCGTCTGGGCCCGGACGGGCCCAGACGGGCTTGCCTTTGGCGCGCCTTTGGCGCGCTGACGGCGCGCCCGCTGCGCCCGTCCGCTGCACGTCCGGTGATTGCACATCCTTATAGGTGGGGAAGGGGGCGGGTGGGCGTGGCCTAAGGTAGGCGTGGCCTCGGTTCCTCGCCGTCAATGGCGGCAAAAAGTGAGTTTTTGCTTTGTTCGTTGCAGCGAAGGGTTCGCTGTTTGAGCGTTTCTCGAGCCCGCTGCTGAGGTGCCTGCCGGGTGAGTGCGCTTTAAAATACAGTTTAATCAATGGTGACACAAGAAATAATCAAATTTTAAAAAACGGAGGTCTCCCGGCTTCCGCCTCAGGAGATTGCAAGGTTCTGATTGATGTACGCTGACAACAGCGTTTTTATATTGTGGCGGGTGGGCGTGGCCTAAGGTAGGCGTGGCCTCGGTTCCTCGCCGTCAATGGCGGCAAAAAGTGAGTTTTTGCTTTGTTCGTTGCAGCGAAGGGTTCGCTGTTTGAGCGTTTCTCGAGCCCGCTGCTGAGGTGCCTGCCGGGTGAGTGCGCTTTAAAATACAGTTTAATCAATGGTGACACAAGAAATAATCAAATTTTAAAAAACGGAGGTCTCCCGGCTTCCGCCTCAGGAGATTGCAAGGAGGGACACATCCTTAGATAACCCCTGCTCACCCCCTGGTAGCTTGGCACGAGCAGCCAGGCTTATCTCCAAGGCAATGTGTAAAGTATTTGCAACCACACTCTCAGTAACACAGTGATAACACCACAAATGGACACCACACTGGTTTAATAAAAATAGCGGTATATTTATAGACGGGAATACGATGAGACCAAATTATAGAAAACCAACATATGCGTATTCGTAATAATTCACTTGGCCGGTTATTAGGCCAGCAATCACTTGTAGGTTCTTGCGGTATTAATGAGCAATTCACGATCTCTAATGCAGTCCTAATGCAATGCTATACAGTTCGTAACGTAGTTATAAGACAGTCCTAAATTCAAGAATCAGGCAGTTCGTAATGCAAGAATAATGCGATTCGTAATGCAAGATGCAGGCAGTTCGTAATGCAATAATAATGCGGTTTGTAATGCAAAAATCAGGCAGTTCGTAATGCAATAATAATGCGGTTCATAAAGCAAAAATCAGGTAGTTCGTAATGCAATAATAATGCGGTAAGCCAATCTGCGCGGTCAACTCGGGCACCACTAGGCCCCAACACCAGAGACAATGGTCATAGGCTTAAAGGGGCAGCCCCGGTACTGCTGGGCAGGTACGGGCTGCTCAGGGACTCAGCGCGTCTAACGCTGTGCAGCGGGAGAGAGCTCGGAGCACTCCTGTACTACTCCTGCACCCCTCCCCAGGCCACACATGCTTGCGGTTCTCGACCGGAGTCCAAGCCTTACCTGGGGGGGGTGCGCAGCCTCGCTCTCTCTCTCTCCCCGCTCGTCGAACGTCCTGCTGGGAGATCCCGATCACGTTGCGGCTCTGTTTCTAGGCAACGCTGTAGCCGGACGGGTTACGGCGCTGCCTTCTCCTTCGTTGATGATCTTCGGCAGATACCTTTTGCCGAACAATGATCACGATCCCTTTCGCCTTGTAGCTTCCTTAGCTTCAAGAAATCCTTTAACACGTTGCGGCTCGGGCCGGCGGCGGTGATCCTTGCTCACAGCCTTAGTTACGATGAGGGCTCGGGCCACAAACAGCAATACAGCAGTGTGGACGACGTTTCACGCTGCGGGGGCAATGCGATCACGGGGCACTTCGTAAACAGTACCATGGACCACACAGCAGTCTCAGGTGTGCAAAAGAATCACGCACACAGCGTTGCTGAGACACAGTCCTTAGTTTCAATTAAGCCTTTAACAGGTTGCGGCACGGGCCGGCGGCGGCAATCTTTACTCACAGCATCAGTTACGATGACGGCTCAGGCCACAAACAGCAATGCAGTAGCGTGGACGTTGTTTCACGCTGCAGGGGAATGCGATCACGGGGCACCTCGTAAACAGTACCACGGACCACATGGCAGTCAAAGGCGTGCCAAAGACCCACGCACCAAGTGTTGCTGAGACACGGTTAGATACTTTTATGTTCCTTAGTTTCCACAACAGGGGACCAGCTCTCCTCGGGCCCTTGGAGACACGCTACATCAGGACACAGAACACAGCAAAGTCCTCACAAGCAGGGGGACACAGCACACAGCAAAGTCCTTTGTACTCTGCTTAGTCAAATCAGCAAATGCAGGCCAGCCCCAGAACACACAGCAAGGGCAGTCCTTCTCTTCAGTCTGTTCAGCTGTTCTTCTTTGTCAGAGGTTCCTCTTGATCACAAAGTAGGTTCAATCCTTTTTCAGTCTGGATTTCAGTCTTGAGTTCAGGGGTTTCAGCTCTCACATTTATACCCCTAAATGCCTTTGAAGTCTTTGTGTTCAGGGGGCTCTGACCTCAGTCCAAACCAGACCTGGGTGTCTTCCTGCCAGTACACACCCTCTTCCTTTGATAGTCAGGGTCTGGGGCCCAGACGCTCAGCAGAAGGTGGAGCCATCCTTTTGTGGCAGTAACACAGCCCTCTTCACATCCAGGGGGCTACTCCCCCCCTCATCAAATGCAGGCCAGCCTGTTGCTGTCTCACCTTCTCCACCCTGGGGTCAGGAGGCTTCCCAGTCCCTGTCACATCTAAACCCAGGCAGGCAATATACAACCAGGCAGAGGCACACAGGATGGTTTAAGACAAGAAACCAGCCACTTCTAAAAGCGTGGTTTCTAAACACACAATTCAAAAACCACCTTCACAAAAAGATGTGTTATTAAATTTTGATTTCAGGCCCACTAAACTCTATCCCTCCATCTTATGCCCATGGGAAAATATGCTGGAAACATGGGACACAGCATCCCCCATTCTGTCCTATGGGCAAGATGGCCTTGCAACAGTGAAAAACGAATTTGGAAGTATTTTACTGTCAGGACATGGTACACACCTCAGTACATCTCCTACCTTTCACATATACTGTACCCTGCCCAGGGGAGTACCTTGGGCCTACTATAGGGGTGTCTGATGTGCACAAAAAGGGAAGATAAGGCCTGGCAAGTGGGTGCACTTGTCAGGACAACAGGGCAGTTAACAAACTGCACACAGGCAGTTCAGTGGCAGGCCTGAGATCTCTTCTTAGGGCTACTTGTGTGGGTGGCACAATTAGTGCTGCAGGCCCACCAGTAGCATTTGCATTACCAGCCCTGGCACACATAGTGCACTTTACTAGGGACTTCACCAGTAAGTCAAACATACCAATTATGGACAACCAATTACCATAACACTTTATACAGGGAGCACTTGCACTTTGACACTGATCAGCAGTGGCAAAGTGCCCAAAGCATCTAAGTCGGCAACATTATTTCAGAAAAAGGTCTAGGAGAAAGGCAAAAAGTTTAAGTAACTTTAGCCAAAAAGGGCCAAGTCCAACACAACCCCCTCCCAGCCTAAAGCCAGGGTAGGCCAATCAACTACCTTGATGGACTCCCTTCCTTGGGGCGAAAGAACCAGCACACATGCCTGCCACTGCTGGGACACCCTCCTGTTCTATGCCTCCCTGACTCCAGGGGATTCCCTTGGTTACTACTCCCTGGGCCAACTAAGCTACTCCACTGATACTTCCTGGCAGTCTGGGGACCCCTAGGGGTGCTTGTCCCTTGCCAACTCCAGGCGGGATTACCCTGGTGACTTCTAGGGGACCCAGCCCTTCTGACTGGGCCCTGAGCCATGAGTTCTCCTACTGGGGAACATCTCCCTTTCTCAACCTTCCGTCTAGACTTCTGGGCCTGCCCCTAGGAATGGCACCAACAAACTTCAGGACTGCGAGAGCCCTGGCTACAGATGCCCCACAACCTCCCGACTCTACGTGTTTTTCCTCGCACAGCTGGCAAGTAGGTTCCAGACCTTCAACTGGGTGCTCCTAAAGATCCCTCCAGGCTCTGGGTCGGGGCTGCGGACCCCCGGGGACGCCGCTTACACTCCCTCCCTCTCCTTTGAGACAGGGTGCTAGCTTGCACGCCCCCCTACTTCTCTGGGACCTGACTGCACCACTCTGTCCTTCTTCCCTCCCACGGGACCGGAAGATCTCTGCGTCGCTGCTGGGATTGCCCCTTAGTGCCTCTTCAGACCCTCTGTCCCTTAACCAGGTGTCTGTCTCTGGTGCAAGCTCCTGGGATTCAAAGAGCTCGCACTCTAACAGGTGTTGGCGCAACTCTTGAAAAATGATTACTGAGCCCGGGTTTCCTGGGGCCCTAATTGAGCAATCCCTTCAAATCATTCGCCATGCTAACCATCACCCAATCATCCAGTGCACGTGTGTACTCATCTGCACCCCCACCCCAAGGACTGGATTTCAGTTCCTTCAAGTTCCTGAATTTCTGCCTGTACTATTCAGGAGTGAGCTCATACTTGAGGCATAAAGCCTCCTTCATATTGGCGTAGGTCAGGGTTCCCGCCCTCTCTAAAGGTGGTAAAGCATCCCTCCCAGAAGCCTCAAAGTGTTTCCATAGGCCCGTCCCCCATTGCTTCTCAGGCACCTCATTCATCCTCAGTGCGATCTCATATGCTGTGAACCACGTATAAATATCATCACCCCTTTGGTAATCTCGCACTAAGTCTTTGGGAATGTACACCTTACCCGCTGGCACTGGCTGTGCGCTGCCACCATTCGAACTGGACTCCACCTGTTTAGCCTTAATGTCCAGTTCCCTCATGCTTAACTCATGAGCTAAGAGAATCTTTTTCTCTTCCAAGGCGAGAGCGTTCTTGCTCTCCTCTGCTCGCTTTTGACTTTCAATGAGCAGCTTTTTCTCCTCTGCTTGAGCATTACGTTTTAAAACCTCCAACTTATGCTCTCTGACCCTTTGGTTTTCCTCCAGCTCCTCTGGGGAAAAGGTCCTCCCTGAGTGGTTACTACCAGCCCCTGAGGCTGGTCCTTCCACCGGCAAATCCTGTGGACCAAATCCATTTCCTGCGTCATCCTCATCCACCTCAGCATCACCTGTCTCCTGAGCCTCTTTGGCTTCCCACCAGGCCCTCAAGGCTGTTTGCAGCTCTTCCTTCTTAGCGCTACTTTTCATGGGACATCCCAAAGCTCTGCTGAATTGCCTCAATTGATCAACATTGTAGGTAAGCAATGCCTCAATGTCGAATTCCAATTCTGCGCCTCACTGGCTACTTGGCTCCTTTGAGACATGATGTGTGGCTTAACGGTCGATCAAAAATAGAACCAAAAATCAAAAACACAATATGTGGTTACGTCGTGGTCTGCGCTAAAACTAGTGATGTACACCAATCACTGTGAGTCAGTTGCAAATACAAGTTCAAATCCCCAACCGCTGACCACCAATGTTAGAACTGGGGGTCTCTAGTTGGCTGAGGTAGGTACCTTAGTCCAAATAGGGACCCTTGCTTCTAGTCAGGGTAAGGAGGGACACACCCTTAGATAACCCCTGCTCATCCCCTGGTAGCTTGGCATGAGCAACCAGGCTTATCTCCAAGGCAAAGTGTAAAGTATTTGCAGCCACACTCCCAGTAACACAGTGATAACACCACAAATGGACACCACACTGGTTTCATAAAAATATCGGTATCTTTATAGAAAGGAATACCATGAGACCAAATGATAGAAAACCAACATATGCTTATTCGTAATATTTCACTTGGCCCGTTATTAGGCCAGCAGTCATTTGTAGGTTCTTGCGGTATTAATGAGCAATTCACGATCTCTAATGCAGTCCTAATGCAATCCTATGCAGTTCGTAATGTAGTAATAAGACAGTCCTTAATGCAAGAATCAGGCAGCTCATAATGCAAGAATAATGCGATTCGTAATGCAAGAATCAGGCAGTTCGTAATGCAATAATAATGTGGTTCGTAATGCAAAAATCAGGCAGTTTGTAATGCAATAATAATGCGGTTCTTAATGCAAAAATCAGGAAGTTCGTAATGCAATAATAATGCGGTAAGCCAATCTGTGCGGTCAACCTGGGCACCACTAGGCCCCAACACAAGAGACAACGGTCATAGGCTTAAAGGGGTGGCCACGGTACTGCTGGGCATGTAGGGGCCGATCGGGGACTTAGCGCATCTAACGCAGTGCAGCGGGATAGAGCTTGGAGCGCTCCTGTACTCCTCCTGCACACCTCCCCAGGCCACACATGCTTGCGGCTCCGACCGGAGTCAAAGCCTTACCTGGGGGGGGGGGGGGTGCACTGCCTCGCTCTCTCTCTCTCCCCGCTCGTCGGACGTCCTGCTGGGCGATCCCGATCACGTTGTGGCTCTGTTGCTAGGCGACGCTGTAGCTGGACGGGCTACGGCGCTGCCTTCTCCTTCATTGATGATCTTGGGCAGATTCCTTTCGACGAACAGCGATCACGATCCCTTTTGCCTTGTAGCTTCCTTAGCTTCAAGAAATCCTTTAGCACGTTGTAGCTCGGTCCGGCGGCGGTGATCCTTACAAACAGCCTCAGTTACGATGACGGCTCGGGCCACAAACGGCAATACAGCAGTGTGGACAATGTTTCACGCTGCGGGGTCAAAGCGATCACGGGGCACCTCGTAAACAGTACCACGGACCACAGAGCAGTGTCAGGCGTGCAAAAGCATCACGCACTCAGCGTAGCTGAGACACAGTCCTTAGATTCAATTAAGTCTTTAGCAGGTTGCGGCACAGACCGGCGGCGGCGATCTTTACTCACAGCCTCAGTTACGATGATGGCTCGGGCCACAAACAGCAATGCAGCAGCGTGGACGATGTTTCACGCTGCGGGGGCAATGCGATCACGGGGCACCTCGTAAACAGTACCACGGACCACACGACAGTCACAGGCGTGCAAAAGCACAACGCACAGCATTGATGAGACAGAGTCCTTAGTTTCAATTAAGCCTTTAGCAAGTTGCACCTCGGGCCAGTGGCAGTGATCTTTACTCACAGCCTCAATTACGATGACGGCTTGGGCCACAAACAGCAATGCAGCAACGTGGACGATGTTTCACGCTGCGGGGGCAATGTGATTACGGGGCACCTCTTAAACAGTACCACGGACCACACGGCAGTCTCAGGCGTGCAAAAGCACCACGCACCAAGCGGCACTGAGACACGGTTGGAAACTTTTATGTTCCTGAGTTTCCACAACAGGGGACCAGCTCTCCTCGGGCCCTTAGAGACACGCTACTTCAGGACACAGCACACAGCAAAGTCCTCACAAGCAGGGGGACACAGCACACAGCAAAATCCCTTGTACTCTACTTAGTCAAATCAGCAAACTGCAGGCCAGCCCCAGAACACACAGCAAGGGCAGTCCTTCTCTTCAGTCTCTTCAGCTGTTCTTCTTTGGCAGAGGTTCCTCTTGATCACAAAGTAGGTTCAATCCTTTCAGTCTGGATTTCAGTCTTGAGTTCAGGGGTTTCAGCGCTCACATTTATACCCCTAAATGCCTTTGAAGTCTTTGTGTTCAGGGGCCTCTGACCTCGGTCCAAACCAGACCTGGGTGTCTTCCTGCCAGTGCACACCCTCCTCCTTTGATAGTCAGGGTCTTGGGCCCATATGCTCAGCAGGAGGTAGAACCATCCTTTTGTGGTAACAGAACAGCCCTCTTCACATCCAGGGGGCTAATCCTCCCCCCCACATCAAATGCAAGTCAGCCTGTTGCTGTCTCACCTTCTCCACCCTGGGGTCAGGAGGCTTCCCAGTCCCTGTCACATCTAAACCCAGGCAGGCAATATACAACCAGGCAGAGGCACACAGGATGGTTTAAGACAAGAAACCTGCCACTTCTAAAAGCGTGGTTTCTAAACATACAATTCAAAAACCATCTTCACAAAAAGATGTGTTATTAAATTCTGAGTTCCGGCACATGAGTTCCGGCACACTAAACTCCATCTCTCCATCTTATGCCTATGGGACGATATGCTGTAAACAAGGGACACAGCATTCCCCATTCTGTCCTATGGGCAAGATGGCCTTGCAACAGTGAAAAACGAATTTGGAAGTATTTCACTGTCAGGACATGGTACACACCTCAGTTAGTACATGTCCTACCTTTCACATACACTGCACCCTGCCCGGGGGGTATCTTGGGCCTACTATAGGGGTGCCTGATGTGCATAAAAAGGGAAGGTAAGGCCTGGCAAGTGGGTGCACTTGTCAGGACAACAGGGCAGTTAACAAACTGCGTGCAGGCACTGCAGTGGCAGGCCTGAGATCTCTTCTTAGGGCTACTTGTGTGGGTGGCACAATTAGTGCTGCAGGCCCCACTAGTAGCATTTGCATTACCAGCCCTGGCACACAGTGCACTTTACTAGGGACTTCACTAGTAAGTCAAACATACCAATTATGGACAACCAATTACCATAACACTTTATACAGGGAGCACTTGCACTTTGACACTGATGAGCAGTGGCAAAGTGCCCAAAGCATCTAAGTCGGCAACATTATGTCAGAATAAGGTCTAGGAGGAAGGCAAAAAGTTTAAGGAACTTTAGCCAAAAAGGGCCAAGTGCGACAAGTATAGTAAAAGAGGTGTCAGATGGTGCGAGGAGGGGTAGAGTAGGCGAGAGTCTAGAAAGGGCTATTTTGGGGGTCATAGGAGTGGTATGGGGTTTGAGATGAATGAGAGAGTGGGTGTAGAGGATATATTGATATAGGTATAGGGTGGTGCATTGGAAAGTGTAGTAGAAAGAGTTTTGAGATGAGTAAGCGAGTTGAGGTAGAAGATATATTCAGAGAGGTATAGGGTGAGAAATAGAGTAGAGCATTGGATATGCTGAATTAGAAGAAAGTCATAAATATATAGATCCATAAGTACATGGAAAGTTTATAGATGCATAAAGGAAGTAAGTAGATGTAGATTAAATATATTGATAGAGGTATAGGGTGAGAAATAGGGTAGTGCATTGAATATGCATTTGTTTTTTGAGGAAAGTAATTAAGACATAGATCCAGGTACATGGAAGGTATATAGATGCATAAAGGAAGTAAATATAAGTAGATTAAAGATGCATTCAATAAACTCTGGTCTTCAAGCGTTGTACTTGAAAAATTTATTTATTTATTCAATTTTTTTTAAACATAATTATTCGTCATGTTTATACAAAGCAATACACATATATAGGTACCTATCTATAGTACTAATAAATGCCTATATACAGAGGGATATGCTGTATATTTCTGTTTACGTATGGTACTTATGTGAGGAAGAGCCAATTCTTGAGTAGATTTCTGAAGATAAGGTGGTTGTTGGTGGATCTTATGTTGGCGGGTAAAGAGTTCCATATTTTGGCTGCTTGAACAGAGAACGATGTGCCACCCATGGTTGTTTTTTTGTATCTTGGTATTTTGAGGCGAGGTGCCATTCAAGAGCAGAAGTTCCTATGATGAATGTGTTTGGTGATTTTATTCCTGATGAAGAGCGGTCCCATTCCATGTATCGCTTTGTGGGTGATACAAAGCAGCTTGAACGTGGATCTTTTGGCAACCGGTAACCAATGCAGGGCTTTCAAGGAATGGGAGATGTGGTCTCGCAGTTTGATATGCAAGAGTAGTCTGGCAGCCGTGTTCTGAATCCGTTGTAGTCTTTTCATAGTCGCTAGAGGCTATAAGGATATTGGCATAATCGAGTTTGGACAGAACAAGGGAGATGGTAGCTTGGACCTTGTGTGGAAATCCCAAATGGGGGAAGATTTGTTGCAGAGTTTTTATAGTAACAAAGCTTGATCTTGCTAGTTTGTCCACTTGGGCATTCATTGACAGCTTGGAGTCCATGGTCATTAATACTTTAGGCGGTGATCCCAGTTCATCAGGCCAGGCAGCAAGCGGGTCATCATGTTTTCAATCGCCACACATGAGTATTTCCTTTTTGGAAGCATTCAATTTCAGATGGCTCCACGTCATCCACTAATCCACGGCTCCGAGATGACTGAAAATTGGCGACTTTCCGATGTCTTTGGGGCATTCCATTTGAAGGAGTATTTGCGTGTCATCTGCATAGTTATAGCACGTGAATTGAAATTGATTGATCAGTACTGATAATGACTTCATGTAGATGTTGAAAATCTTGGGCGAGATGATAGAGCCTTGTGGGACCCCTGCTTTTGTGGAGTATGGTTTGGATGAGAAAGGTGGGGTATGGATGATATTAGTTCTGTTTCGAAGATAGGACATTATCCAGTCTAAAGCAGTCCCCTCTATGCCGGCTTTGTAGAGTCTTTGTATCAGAGTGTCATGGTCAACCGTGTCAAAAGCAGCCAAGAGGTCCAAGAGGAGTAGAGCAGCAACCCCGTTGCGGTCAACTGTGTCCTTCAGGTCATCCCAGATGGCAAGGAGGGCAGATTCTGTGCTTCTTCCCGGACCGAATCCCAGTTAGAAGTCTGAAAGTATGGAATTGTGACAAATGGGCAAACGCTGCTTTTTCTATCAGTTTGCCCAGGAAAGGTCCATTTGTAATTGGTCTGTAGTTGTCAGGGTTCAATGATTCCATGTTTGTTTTCTTCAGTAATGGACCTTTGTATGACTTTTTGAGTTCTTCTGGAAATATTCCGGTAGTTAAGGAATCGTTGATGATTCTTCTTACTGGATTGGCAGCAGAGGTTGTTAGAAGAATTGTCTTGAAAGTTTGTGGCGGACACGGGGCAGAAGGGCTGCCGGCAGGCCTGCTTGCTTTGACCAGGTTAATACATTCATTGTGTGAAATGTGTTGGAAGGAATGGAGAGGCTGAGTTAGAGTATTCTTGGATTGTTGTTTTGTAAAAGGGTTAGTGCTGGTGCTTTGTCTCTGTTTTAAGTACGAGTCCAATGTGTCCAGGGATGGCATTATAGTGACATACTCGTGGCATAGGCGTACTCGCCGTTGCTACTACATTATCCAGAGTTCTATGGGGCTATTTGCTGGTATGACGAGCAGTGTGCGACCTACTATGTTTATGTATTTAAGCTCCCTCGAGCGATTTGGGCTGACGAGCCTTGGTTCCGCACCTGCGCGCCGTGAGAGGTATTTTACCTTTAATATTTTGGCAGTCTACTTGGCACCCCACATACCTACCTGCTCCCTGCTGACGAGAGGCAATTACCTCGAAACACGTGTCCAGGGATGGCATTATAGTGACATACTCGTGACATAGGCGTACTCGCCGTTGCTACTACATTATCCAGAGTTCTATGGGGCTATTTGCTGGTATGACGAGCAGTGTGCGACCTACTATGTTTATGTATTTAAGCTCCCTCGAGCGATTTGGGCTGACGAGCCTTGGTTCCGCACCTGCGCGCCGTGAGAGGTATTTTACCTTTAATATTTTGGCAGTCTACTTGGCACCCCACATACCTACCTGCTCCCTGCTGACGAGAGGCAATTACCTCGAAACACGTGTCCAGGGATGGCATTATAGTGACATACTCGTGGCATAGGCGTACTCGCCGTTGCTACTACATTATCCAGAGTTCTATGGGGCTATTTGCTGGTATGACGAGCAGTGTGCGACCTACTATGTTTATGTATTTAAGCTCCCTCGAGCGATTTGGTCTGACGAGCCTTGGTTCCGCACCTGCGCGCCGTGAGAGGTATTTTACCTTTAATATTTTGGCAGTCTACTTGGCACCCCACATACCTACCTGCTCCCTGCTGACGAGAGGCAATTACCTCGAAACACGTGTCCAGGGATGGCATTATAGTGACATACTCGTGGCATAGGCGTACTCGCCGTTGCTACTACATTATCCAGAGTTCTATGGGGCTATTTGCTGGTATGACGAGCAGTGTGCGACCTACTATGTTTATGTATTTAAGCTCCCTCGAGCGATTTGGGCTGACGAGCCTTGGTTCCGCACCTGCGCGCCGTGAGAGGTATTTTACCTTTAATATTTTGGCAGTCTACTTGGCACCCCACATACCTACCTGCTCCCTGCTGACGAGAGGCAATTACCTCGAAACACGTGTCCAGGGATGGCATTATAGTGACATACTCGTGGCATAGGCGTACTCGCCGTTGCTACTACATTATCCAGAGTTCTATGGGGCTATTTGCTGGTATGACGAGCAGTGTGCGACCTACTATGTTTATGTATTTAAGCTCCCTCGAGCGATTTGGGCTTACGAGCCTTGGTTCCGCACCTGCGCGCCGTGAGAGGTATTTTACCTTTAATATTTTGGCAGTCTACTTGGCACCCCACATACCTACCTGCTCCCTGCTGACGAGAGGCAATTACCTCGAAACACGTGTCCAGGGATGGCATTATAGTGACATACTCGTGGCATAGGCGTACTCGCCGTTGCTACTACATTATCCAGAGTTCTATGGGGCTATTTGCTGGTATGACGAGCAGTGTGCGACCTACTATGTTTATGTATTTAAGCTCCCTCGAGCGATTTGGGCTGACGAGCCTTGGTTCCGCACCTGCGCGCCGTGAGAGGTATTTTACCTTTAATATTTTGGCAGTCTACTTGGCACCCCACATACCTAACTGCTCCCTGCTGACGAGAGGCAATTACCTCGAAACACGTGTCCAGGGATGGCATTATAGTGACATACTCGTGGCATAGGCGTACTCGCCGTTGCTACTACATTATCCAGAGTTCTATGGGGCTATTTGCTGGTATGACGAGCAGTGTGCGACCTACTATGTTTATCAATATGTCTGCTTTGTCCGTGTAATGATTTTCCAGTTTGTCTGTGAGATCTTGAGTAACGGGGTGAATTCCTTCTAGGCAATTTGGTTTACGAAATTCATTGAGTATTTTATAGAATTCTTTATTTGCACATTTAGCATATTGAATTCTGTGTGAATGGTACATTTTCTTTGCTTTTTTGATAGCTGACTTGTATTATCTGTTAATTTTCTGTAGGCGAAGTTTGTCTTGTTTGTTTTTTGTTTTGAGCCAGGCACGTTGCAGCTTTCTAATTTGTAGTTTTATGTCTTTTATCTCTGTATTTCTCCAAGGTGCTTCTTTTCTATTGCTCTTTTGTTTGGTTTTGAGTGGTATCAGGATATCAAAAGCTTCCTGTAGCCACTCATATAGTTTTTTAACAGAATGTATTGTTTCCAGATCAGAACTGGATGTTAGTTGTGTTTCTAAGTGTTCCAAATTGAGTTTGTTTCATGGTCGATAGGTGGATGCACATAAGGTGGGTTTAGGAGAGTCGCTTAGGGTTGTTTTATGTTGGAAAGCAAGCAAATGGTCTGACCATGTGTCCGTAGTTATAGTTTGAAGATATGGAGAACAGGTCCTGCCGGAATAACATTCGTATCAGGGGAGTTCCCTCTGGGTCCGAGGGATCAGACATCGCTACCTACATCCAGGACCTCTTCCGGGCCATCCTAGAGGATGGCCCAGAGCTGACTATTCGACTGGACATGATACACAGAGTAGGTCCCAGGCAACCGCCTAAAGTCCCTCCACTGGATATTCTCACCTGTGACCACTAAAGGAGCGTATTCTCCAGAGGGCCAGAGGTAAACACCCTCTGCAATACCAAGGTTCCCATCTGGTCCTCTACTAAGACCTTGTGGTGTCCATCCTCCAGAAACGGAAATACTTCTCCCCCATTACCTCAAACCTTCGCGCAGCAGGGGTGCGCAACTCCTGGGGGCATCCCTTTCGTATTATCTTTAAACATGCAAGGAAACTGCATCAAATTAGATCCTTGGAGGAGGCTCTTCGCATACTCGACTTGGAGGACGACTCTTCCGCGGGGGAGAGGAGTAGGCCTAACGGCTAGGGCAGTTGACCTCGAATCTGGGGAACTGGGTTCGAGTCTCGGCAATGATGCTGAACATCCTGTGATTCTGGGCAAATCACTTAATCTCCCCCGTGCCTAACAAAAAATGAATGTGTCCTCATGTAATGCAACTGGTGCAATGTAAGCGCTCTGATACCCAATTCGGGTCAAGTTTACGCTATATATATGTGTGTGTGTGTGTGTGTGTGTGTATATATATATATATATACATATATATATATATATATATATTCCTTTCTCCCAGCGGGTTTGTTTCGGATCCGAGCCCGTTGTCAGGTGGTGCATAGGTGCCGGAAAACCAGAAAAACCGGCAAATCAATGTCGATCCAATAGTAAATAAACAAAGCACACTCAGAGTCACGGGTATTTTCAAAGTGGCAGTAGTTTAATCTTCGCTACGCGTTTCGACACACAGAGTGTCTTGATCACATGAATATACGAACATGTCAAGGTGATTTAAATAAAGTTCATTAAAGTGAATTCACACGAAACATGGTAATAGAAATGGGACTCTCCCTTAGTTAGTCAATTGAGATGTCATAGTGCGGCAGACATATTGGAACGTCCAAAATCAACATTTTTATGCGCAAATTATAGTCATACCTTGTTTTTTAAGCGTCGTTTTTTAAGCGAAATTGCTCAATAGACACCAAAGAATTACTTGCATATATAGTTAAGATATACATGAGATACGCATGTATGTACATATTTACAATATTTACATTTGCTAATAAGTGCATTGCTGTACATTTCTATCATTTGCGTGTTGTGTCCTATTCCAGGGCTGCCTAGCCGTTATTAATCTAGTAATCCTTTTGCTTGACAGTATTTAATCGCTACAATGTGGCACATGTTTTCGTTTTGCCACGGTGTCTCATTTAGATGCAAAGTATTCAGTCGCTCTAGTGGCTTGATAAACAAAGGGTCTATTGTTCACATATTTTGGCGGTCTAGTGCCAAGGCCGACTATATGTTAAAACGTAAACTTGATTCGGCAATAATCAGATATTAATTGCAACATCGTATGAGCTAAGAGTACATTTAAAGGTTACTGTCCTGACTCAATCCATGACAACGTGAAAAGTGAAAAATAAAAAAATAAATAAAAAACAAAAAACACAAAAACCCAAAGCACAACACCATAACCAATTCTATTTCCAAAATGGATAGAAATTCATAAAATTCTCTTATCTGTGTGCAGTGCAGTCCCGAGCCCGGGGAAGAAAAGGTTAGGGAACCCGTGAGAAGTCAAATACGTAGTGGGCCCCTTCCTTTCCTCCTGTAAAAGACACAAAATAAGAGATATATAGCCATTACATTCTCGAAGAGAAACCAGGGGACATATGTATCCAAGAAAGAGAAGACATGAAGAAACAAAAACAGCATGCTCATAAAACTTCTCACAATACAATTTTGATACTAGATGATTGTTTTTCAATCTCTATGGAGGTGAGAGGCTAGTTCCTCATCTAAATTATGCCCTCCGGGGAATCTAGTCTCCAACTCAAGTATCCATTTAGACTCCTGTTGTCTCAGTTTAAGGTCTCTATTGCCACCACGTGGATTTGAAACTATTTGTTCGATGGCAAAGTACCGTAACAAGGAGTTATTGGATTGATGAAACTCCAAAAAGTGCCTAGCAATTGGGTATTGAATATTAACATTAGTAATTGCACGGAGATGTTCCATCACACGTTTTTTCACCATGCAAATTGTACTCCCTACATACCTGCGTTTGCAGGGACATTCTAGTACATAAACAATACACTTGCTACTGCATGTTAGAAACTGGTTGATTTTCCACTTTTTCTTTCTCCCCGGGATGTCAAATTCTTTTACAGAGTGACTAAATTTGCAGGCTCTGCAGTGCCCGCAAGGGAAGAATCCTTTAAGGTCATGGAAATGATGACTTTTGTGTTCAGTAATATCGCCTCTTACCAGTATATCTTTTAGACTTTTACCCCTCTTATAGGTGATCAGTGGTTTTTTTCCTATATCCTTCCCTATAATGGCATCAGTCTGGAGAATTTTCCAATTCTCGGTAAGTAATTTGCATACAGTTCCTGATCTATTGTTGTATGTAGTCACAAGTCTGATGTTATTTTCTGTGGTTACGGGGTCATTAGTTTTGTGTTCCAGTGCCTTAGATCTACTTACACTTTCGATTTTATGTACTGCATTATTGAGAACCCATTCAGGGTAACCTCTCTGTCGGAATCTTTCGAGCATGTTGTTTTTTTCTTCTAAAAATTTGTGATCTGTGCTGCAATTCCTCCTTGCCCTGAGTAGTTCCCCGTATGGAATACTCCACTTCAGGGGTTCTGGGTGGCCACTCAGTGCATGGAGCAGGCTGTTCCCAGCTGTGTCTTTCCTATGTAAACTCGTAACAAGTTTCCCGTCAATGACCTCAATATGGGTGTCTAGGAACTCCACCTCCCTTTCGCTGATGTTAGATGTTAATCGAATATTGTATGGATTTGTGTTGAGCTCATTTATGAACTCGATAGCTTTTTGTTTGTCACCACTCCAAACAATAAACAAATTATCGATATACCTTAACCATACTACCACTGATTTGAAGTATTTCGTAAGGGATGCATTTGATCGGATTTCTTCTTCCCATTTCCCTAGGAAAAGATTTGCAAACCCAGGTGCGAAGCACGTTCCCATAGCCGTGCCTCGCACCTGCCTGTAGAGTATCCCATCAAACATGAAGATGTTATTTTTCAAGCATATCATCATCATGTCGGCCAACATGCGTGTATGCTCGAGATAGATGATGTCTCTAGTGCCTAAGAAGTGCATACAGGCTTGGACTCCCTGGACGTGGTCTATTATAGTGTATAATGAGTTCACGTCCAGGGTAATCAGGTGGTAATCTTCGTTCCAAATGAGACCGTCTAATTTATTCAGAAAATCTTTCGTGTCTT
Source organism: Triturus cristatus (assembly GCF_964204655.1). Taxonomy (NCBI): domain Eukaryota; kingdom Metazoa; phylum Chordata; class Amphibia; order Caudata; family Salamandridae; genus Triturus; species Triturus cristatus. Next base: position 500,033,621 of record NC_140588.1, read on the forward strand.
TGACGAATGATGGTAACTTTGAGACATAATCCTTTAAAAACTGATCCACATATTTGGATACGTTTTCATTCACACTACCCATGGAGGACACAATTGGTCTCCCTGGTGGAATAGTGGGGTGTTTATGAAGTTTAGGGAGAAGATACAGGATGGGCAGTTTTGGAAAATCACGTTTCAGAAAGCAGTATTCTTGCCAGGAAATGATACCCAATTCCTGCCAGTCTGACAATCTTTGCCATGTTTTAACAATGCTAGCGTTATATGTTGTAGTATCACATATACAATAATATTCATTGTTGCTGAGTTGTTCTTTTGCTTCATTAATATACAGATCCTTGCTCCAGAGGACAATGTTTCCACCTTTATCTGATGGTCGTACGACCAGATTCTTGTCTTTCGATAGAGACAGAATAAATTCACACTGTTTGTTGGACAAGTTTTGTGTTCCTCTGGGGTTGTAATTTTTATGTTTCTGTTTCTTGAGTTCTTTGGTCACAACATCATGAAATGTATCGATAGCATCGTGGGGGAGATTGGGATAGAATACTGAACGGGGTTTGAATTGGGTACAAGCTGATTTGTCTGTTATTACATCCTCTGCATCAGCAGAGTAGGGTGCTCCCAGATCTATTATTGCATCCAATGTGTCAGCATCTCCCACCGTCAATCCTGGATGTGTAGAAATGTCAAATAAAGGGGTCATATTTTGTTGTCCTTCACTATTGTTCAAAATATGCCACTTTTTCAGTTTTACTTTTCTGATAAATTTAAAAATATCAATGCGCGTATTAGTGTAATTAAAAAGTTCTGTGGGACAAAAGGTTAGACCAAGACATAAAGTAGATTTTTCAAAATAGGACAAAGTACGTGCAGAGAGGTTTACTATGGTTTTGTTTACCATTTGGGCATCCATTACAGCGTTGATTTTGAGCCTCTCTTTCTTGTTCCCATGGGCTCCATTCTTCTTTCCACGTTTCCGCTTGAGGCGTCTTTGCTTACTGCGCCCCTGCCTCTGCCTCTTCCTCTTCCTCTGCCTCTCCCCCGTCCTCTCTGTGGTGGAACAGGCGTTGTCATTGTCTTCCCTGATTGTCGACTCCTCTTCATTACCCCGAACTCGTCCAAAAAAGTAGCCTGGTGTGTTATGACATCTACATCCGACATAGAGCTCGTTGTGTGTATTGACACATCTGTATCTGAATCAGTTAATTCTGGATGTGTTACCACACTTATATCAGTGGTAACTGATTCTTTAGTTGTTGTATTTTGATTATACAGATGGTCATATTTGTGACTATACGTCAGGATTCGTCCTGTTTCGTAGTCTACACAGTCTCTGTGTAATTTCCTTTGTTTCCGTTGTTTTATATCCTCTTCGTACTTGTTTAATCTTCCTTTGAGTTCCTTTTTAAACTCCTGTATGACTGTTTGATCTGTATGTTTCTTGAAATTTTCTTCAATTTCTGCTATCTCTTTGATGATGTTCTCTCGTTCCTCCCAAGCATACTTGATGAGTATCGTCATCATATTTTTAGAGCTTTCTGCAGAATTATTCGCCCAGTCATCGAGCATTCGCGGGTTCGGTGATTCATGCGAGGGAGTGATGTATATTCGCAATCCTCTGGGTATCATTTTTTTCTCTATGTAGTCTTCCAGGGACGTTGCTTCCCACCATTTTGAACTTTCTTGTTTTTTTAATTTTTCATACTTGCGTAATATGACATTCAACTCACTGTCCTTCTTGGTATTGGTATCTGAAATTCCAGTAGACTTTCCTTTGCCTGGCGCACGTGCAAAAAGGGATTGTGCAGCAGCACGTCTTTCTCTTTCTTCATCCATATTTATCTGGAAAAGTTCGTTTCTAATTGGAACTTTGTAGTTCCTCGAGGATTGAATGATTGGTATACAGTCCCCCAACAATGCTCAGGTTGGCTAATACCTGTAACACTGGCTTTGAATGGTATTATTTCTCTTTAATCAGTTTTCGTGCTGAAGTTCGTTCTAAACTACTGCCACGTTACACCCGGACTCCCCGCCAACAATGGGCGGTTCCTGATGCCACTGTGTAATTTCTTACGTTGCCGCGGAGGTATTTGGGAAATGCGTGTTCATACCAATCCATGTGGCTTAGCGCAATGTTACGATTCGAGATAGTCTTTTATTTACATTTCAAGTGGTATCAATCGTAAATGCTGTTATAATTCCCCCTCTCGTCTCCTTTTCATAGAAGTAAGTACTCCCCCCAGGTACCGCCGCTAGTGGAAGAACCCCCCGCCTAGAAAACAGCGGTGTTCCCCCTCTTCGCTACAGTCCCGGGGCCGAGCTTACCTCTAAACTGAAGAATCACGGCAGTTCTGCTACTCCTTTGTAGTCCCGGCAAATCGGTGGTGGCTGGCTCACGGTTCCTCACACGTAATTCCTTTCTCCCAGCGGGTTTGTTTCGGATCCAAGCCCGTTGTCAGGTGGTGCATAGGTGCCGGAAAACCAGAAAAACCGGCAAATCAATGTCGATCCAATAGTAAATAAACAAAGCACACTCAGAGTCACGGGTATTTTCAAAGTGGCAGTAGTTTAATCTTCGCTACGCGTTTCGACACACAGAGTGTCTTGATCACACGAATATACGAACATGTCAAGGTGATTTAAATAAAGTTCTTTAAAGTGAATTCACACGAAACATGGTAATAGAAATGGGACTCTCCCTTAGTTAGTCAATTGAGATGTCATAGTGCGGCAGACATATTGGAACGTCCAAAATCAACATTTTTATGCGCAAATTATAGTCATACCTTGTTTTTTAAGCGTCGTTTTTTAAGCGAAATTGCTCAATAGACACCAAAGAATTACTTGCATATATAGTTAAGATATACATGAGATACGCATGTATGTACATATTTACAATATTTACATTTGCTAATAAGTGCATTGCTGTACATTTCTATCATTTGCGTGTTGTGTCCTATTCCAGGGCTGCCTAGCCGTTATTAATCTAGTAATCCTTTTGCTTGACAGTATTTAATCGCTACAATGTGGCACATGTTTTCGTTTTGCCACGGTGTCTCATTTAGATGCAAAGTATTCAGTCGCTCTAGTGGCTTGATAAACAAAGGGTCTATTGTTCACATATTTTGGCGGTCTAGTGCCAAGGCCGACTATATGTTAAAACGTAAACTTGATTCGGCAATAATCAGATATTAATTGCAACATCGTATGAGCTAAGAGTACATTTAAAGGTTACTGTCCTGACTCAATCCATGACAACGTGAAAAGTGAAAAATAAAAAAAAAAATAAAAAACAAAAAACACAAAAACCCAAAGCACAACACCATAACCAATTCTATTTCCAAAATGGATAGAAATTCATAAAATTCTCTTATCTGTGTGCAGTGCAGTCCCGAGCCCGGGGAAGAAAAGGTTAGGGAACCCGTGAGAAGTCAAATACGTAGTGGGCCCCTTCCTTTCCTCCTGTAAAAGACACAAAATAAGAGATATATAGCCATTACATTCTCGAAGAGAAACCAGGGGACATATGTATCCAAGAAAGAGAAGACATGAAGAAACAAAAACAGCATGCTCATAAAACTTCTCACAATACAATTTTGATACTAGATGATTGTTTTTCAATCTCTATGGAGGTGAGAGGCTAGTTCCTCATCTAAATTATGCCCTCCGGGGAATCTAGTCTCCAACTCAAGTATCCATTTAGACTCCTGTTGTCTCAGTTTAAGGTCTCTATTGCCACCACGTGGATTTGAAACTATTTGTTCGATGGCAAAGTACCGTAACAAGGAGTTATTGGATTGATGAAACTCCAAAAAGTGCCTAGCAATTGGGTATTGAATATTAACATTAGTAATTGCACGGAGATGTTCCATCACACGTTTTTTCACCATGCAAATTGTACTCCCTACATACCTGCGTTTGCAGGGACATTCTAGTACATAAACAATACAATTGCTACTGCATGTTAGAAACTCTGAGTGTGCTTTGTTTATTTACTATTGGATCGACATATATATATATATATATATATATATATATATATATATATATCCAAAACAACTCCAGATCAAAAGAAAAGAAGAGCGCCCGACCAGACTTCAGGGATAAACTGTTCACCAAAAATAACTGGCTGGAATACTCCGTGCCTTTCGCTTTGGAACATTGCGGGCGGGTCCTGCTCCTTTTCAATACATCCAAGCCCAATTTGTTCGCAGGGAGCATGGATAACTTCCGGGCGGTCAGTGCGCTGGGGGCGAACAACCCCCATTGAAAACCAAAACAACTCCAAATCAAAAGAAAAGAAGTGTGCCCGACCAGACTTCAGGGATTAACTGGCACTCTTTATTCAGCAAAATAACAGCCTCTTTCAATGTCCTTCCTAACGCGTTTCAACTACATGAGTAGTCTTGTTCACAGGTGAGCTGCATGTAAGGATTTTGTGGCGTGGTTTCCTACTTTATACGCCTTCTTGGACCACGCCCTCTGTGCGTTGTTCTACAATACTGCAAATCCCAAAATGCACTTAAAAAGTCAAAAGTCTCCAGTTCATTTTGCATTTTTCTGTTAATCACTTTCCCATTGTATTGTCATTCACGGGTGTTTTCACAGTGCAAATGTTAAAATAATGAGTTCATTTGAAGTTGTATATCTTGCTCGTATTAATGGCTGTTATTGAAATGTCTCAATATTCGAAAGTACCTGCATGCCTGAAGTCTGTGCGTGAAGGACACATGTGCTTCACCTTCCCACGCCTCACGGTGTTCAACAAAAATAACTGGCTATATATATATACAAAAAAGAAATCCACCCGGGATGGCGGAGGGGGACAGGGGAGTCGAGCGACCAACCTAGGGGTGGCCCGGAGCCTCTCCGGCTGGTTCCCGACCAGACTGGGACACTATAGCTAGAGAGAAACAGTTAGTCATAGACTCCCTGGCTGGAGCGGCCTCGAGACCTGCTTCGCCCTAGCCGGTGGTCCCCCTTCCTGAGGTTCTGTTCCTGCTCAGCTGCTCACGGCCTCTTCCCCCCCTCCCCAGCTCTACTTTGACAGTACGTAGGATTATTCGAAGGCTGGGTCTGGGTGGGGAGTGGGAGCCGCATCCACGGCTCCTCTAGCGACAATATGGACACTGCAGAATTGGACTCTAACTTTTTTGATTCTTGTTCTGTTTTTTGTTGTTATTGTTATTTGAGGTTCTGGGTGTTTTTGGAATTTCCATGGTTGTATGGACCTGGTAATCGCTGTTATAAGCTTGGGGCCTTCACATTCTTTGTCATAATCGGCTTCATTTACATTTCACTTACAACCCTCTACCTACACATGAATATCCTGGGCATTGCTCTATCCAACAAACCCTAATGACAGATCCTCACTTTAAATTTCAAGGGTCTCAATCACCCCCTGAAGAGGACTTCTTTCCTGTCTTACCTAGAACACTCTGGGGCTCACATGTGCCTATTACAGGAGATGCAACTTCTTCCCAGGGACGAACACAGACTGCGCTCCAAACACTTTCCACGCCAACTCTTTTCATCCCTCCCGAATAAGTCAGCGGGGGTAGATTATCTAATTTCCCGACACTTCAAATATGGGGTATTAGCCAAAATGGCTGAAATCCGAGGCAGACCTTTGGCGTACTCATTACAAATTGGCACGGACACAATCACAATAACGTCCGTTTACTCACTTAATGAAAGACAAGAGGCCTTTCTGAAACAAGCAGTGACAGTGGTTATGGCAGCCTCATAATGTCTGGTTTTGGTAGGGGAAGACTTAAAGCTTGTCCTTGATAACGCCATGGACCGATCAGCACAATGACAGGGGCAGACAGGCGCGCTTTCTGGGGAGGGCCTGTCTTGGCTCCATACTAGGGGCTCACTGATCTTTGGAGGAACATACACCCGCAGTCCCGAGACTATGTAGATCAAATCACTCAAACAATCAGGGACTTCTTGGCTATTAACTATACCCTAGATGTGTCAGTCTCCATTTTGTGGGACATCTTGAAGGCTGTGGTCAGAGGCGAGTTTATTGCTATATCAGCGATGAAAAACAAAGAACATAGGGAAAAAGGGATACCATTTTTAAACAAGTTGAGAAGCTTGAGCACATACATAAACGCACTGGAGCCCCCCAGGTATGGAGGCAGTTGGGAGCAGCCAGAACTCAATTAGAGGAAATTGATACAGATAGGGCAGAATACGGAGCACTCCGCTTAAAACATAAATTCTACGTAGGGGGGCGATCGGGTAGGCCGCCTCCTTGCCAACAGGCTGAGGATTCAGTGACAGGAGCAACGGATCCAGGAGATCCTTGACTCCGAGAAAAGGGCGCAGACTGACGACGTACACCACATAGCCGCAGCATTTCATGATTATTACCAATCGATTTACTCTGCGCAGAGCCTGCAGCCGGAGGAGATCTCATCATACCTCCAGGCAGCTCAACATCTACCCTCACCTCGATGCAAAGGGAGGAGCTTTACTGCCCAATCACGACTGCGGAGGTCATTGCATGTATAGCCCTATTAAAGCCGACGCGGTCCCCTGGACCTGATGGCTTCACAGCCATCTTTTATAAAACCTTTTGTACGATCCTGGCTCCCCTCCTCACCCGACTCTTCAACGATCTTGTGTCCTCAGCCGCCTTACCTCCATCGATGAAAATAGCCTCTATTGGTGTGATACCCAAACCAGGGAAAGACAAGACTCAATGCTCTTCCTATAGGCCGATCTCCCTCTTAAATATAGACTTTAGGGGGCGTGGCTAGCAGCCGAAGCAAATGGCGGCTGGCTACCGGAGATCCACATTCCCGACATATATCCGACAATATCCTGACCCCACAAAAGCAGCCTTCGTACAGGAAAAGATGGTTCCCAGCACCAGGGACACCGTTAGCAGACAACTGGCTACACTGGCACCAACTCGAGTCGGTAATCACTGGCAAAACTCGAGGCGGACGGCGGCTGGCGACTGTGACGGCTTCCGGACCCAAAGCAGAAGAGACAGAGATTCCAGCGAAATTTGCCAATAGTTGACCAGAGATGACTCCCCTTAGCCGCGCGGCGACTGATGTACCTGGCGCCGGGGAAGATTAGAGCCTGCCCGGGGAAAAGAGAAGGCGCGCAGGAGGTGTGCTTTTGAACCTGCCGGTTGCAGCCGCTACTGGAGGTCCCGGCTTGCAGGCCTATACGGTCGAAAGCGACGGAGGCTGCCCCGAGTCCCGGTGTCGCTGGGGGAGGTACCAGCGCATCGCGCGGAGAAGAAGAGGTAGGTCACAGCCACGTTGAGGTTAGAAACTTTGGATGGACCCACCAACGCTTGTGGGTGTGCTCCTGAGTGCCCCCGAGTAGATATTGATGATTTCGCGGGCCGCGCCGAGCTGCTAGCGCGATAGAAGAGGCACCGCCAACAGGATCTGGGCCCCAGCGGGTGGTGCTGTGTGAGTGGGGCTGCCGCTTGCTTCGGTGGTGCCCCGGGGACTGCAGGCTGTGGGGGGGAGGTGTCTGGGGGCTCAGGGCCTAACAACAACCAGTGGCCTGAGCTCTCCGCCACCTTCTCACTGTTCCTGCCTGGGCCACAGCTGCATGTTGAAACCCCCCCAGTGGACCAGAGCTGACGTCCGTGGCAGAGGGGGCTGATACTCACCCCTGAGGCTTCTGAGTGAGGTGGGAGCACTCGCTACAGGATAACAAAGGCTGCAATCAGCAAAGGGGGAAGAGGCAGATTTCGGGAACAGCGCAGGAGGTGCCGGTGTTGAGATCCGACCCCTCCCTGATGATCTGGGGAGGTTTGCTGCGGCGGTACAGGGCGATAAAGTTCTGCTGACTTGACGGCTGCAGAGGGCTGAAGCGGAGGGAAGTCCTAGCCCGGGCAACGTCGTAGTCAGAGTCTGCAGGACACTTACGCATGCAGGAAGCCTACCCACTGGAGCCATATATTGCGGCGATAACAGGATCTCTGTAGGCTAATCCTAGACACAACTGGCAGTGGGCCTGCGATAATACGCATCTGCTTGGCACCTCCTATCTACTGATGGCCCATAGGCCGCACAGTCAGCCATGGTCACGGGAAGAGGCCCGAAAGCGAGCGTACAGGGCAAACTTGCATAATTCGCATGGAATAAGACTGGGGAGGACCGGGAGATGCAGCGAACAGAGGACCCAGGGTCACAAAAAGAGTCGGGACCGCAGTCAGAACCTACCCTACGGGACGTGCTGGAGGCCATCAGTGGAGTGAGGTCCTCCCTGGATTCTGTCACCACTGAAGTATCCCTACTACGGGCGGACTTTCGGAAAATTGACAAAAAAGTTAAAGACCTCAAATTGGTCACGTCGTCGCTGCAGGACGACACGGCTCAACTCCAAACCCAGGTTGCCGAGCTTCAGAGCCAACACGTGAAGCAGGTGCAACAGCTAGATGAGTATGAAGGAAGGGCCCGCAGGAATAATATCCGTATTTTAGGTGTGCCTGAACGGGCGGAGGGGCCGGCAGCGGACCTCTTTGTTGAAGATATTATAGTGAAACATCTGCAGCCAAAAAGTCTCTCCAAGTATTTCTCCATTGAACGAGCACATCGGGTCCCGGGAGGAAGGCCAAAACCTGGGGCCCCTCCGAGACCACTAATAGCCCGGGTATTTAACTATAGAGACAGAGATATTATTCTGCAAACGGCACGGGCGGGGCCCCCACTACAGGTAGAAAACAGCGACATAACGTTCTTCCCAGACTTCACAGCCAAGGTCCAGGCACAACGGCGTAGCTTTCAGGCAGTGAAGAAAGAGCTCCGGGATCGAGAAATGAAATACGCCATGTTGTTTCCAACGAAACTGAGAGTGGAATCAGAAGGAAAGACGTGGTTCTTCACCTCGCCAGAAGACGCGTGGGAATGGCTGGAGGGATGGCATAGAATTGGTGGCCACCGTCGAGATCGAAATACAGGGACAAGAAGGCACAGAGAGACCGAGGAGACTCTTTCAGAGGATGGCCCCGCTGGTACTAAGGACACATAGGCGTAACCTTTGTGGTGCAGATGTACAGATGATGGGGACTGCAGAGAATTCTACCTCCAGGGGTGCTTCTGGATATTGGTGAGAACGTTCCTATTATAATAAGTGACTTACTGGTTTGGAGGGCATTTGATATAGCATTTGTTACTGTTGCTCGGCCTTATTTGAGATTAGTGTTATTTTGTTCCTCCATGGGTCGGGCTGGGAGCTCCTAGAATGGAGGTATACCACTGATTGCTGTAGGCGGGGATGGGAGACCGCGCACCCACATTTTTTGGTATTTTTGGGAGGGGGAGAGGCACTCTGCCTAGTTGGGGAGTGGGTAGTTCTAAATCCACGGGCAGGGAGGCAGGGAGGGGGGCGGTGATGGGGTGGGGGGTTAGGTGTTCATTGTCTTTAGGAATGTTTGATTCACAAAGTAGCTTATGCATACTGCCACATGTACAGTCCGCACCAGATTTTAATAGTGGGGAGGTCGAGCCAGGCCATGCCCTGGCTATACCACTACGGGGGATTGTTAAACACGTACTCCTGCTAAATTGTTGCATTTTTACTGTCATCACTTTGAATGATGGGGGGTAAAACGGATTCATCGATCTCTATACTTTCCTGGAACGTAAACGGACTGGGAGATGAAATTAAACGAGGGGTTGTCCAGCAGTATCTGAAACGGCAGGCCCCGGACATAGTATTGTTGCAAGAAACGCACATGGTGGGGAAGAAAGGTAAAGCGCTCACACGATGGGGGTACAAACTCCTAGTACACGCTGACTTTACTACGGGATCCAGGGGAACTGGGATTCTAGTTAAGAAGAACCTAGCTATCATGGTAAAGAATACCTGGGCGGACCCGGGGGGTAGATTTGCTGTCCTGGAGGCCCAATGGGAGGGGAGAGCACTTAACATAATTTCAGTATACCTGTCTCCTGCGTTGGGTAAAGCAGCTTTGATGGCTCTTGGAAAAATCTTGACCGACCTTCCGGTGGGCACACTGGTTATGGGGGAGATTACAACATGATCATGGAGGAAGATAAGGATAGATACCCCCGGCGGGCGGGGACACGTCTTAATGTGCAAATGAAAGAATTTACCACAGCTATGGGTTTAGTAGATGTGTGGCGTACCTTGAAACCTAATTATACCCACTACACGCACTATTCAAATGCGCATAGAAGCGCATCTCAAATTGATTATTTCCTAACGCATGTAGCCTCCATTGGAGGTTTTCAAAAACCAATGTCCTGCCAAGAGGCATCTCAGATCACTCTCCGGTTACAGTTGAACTTACACACTGGGAGAAACAGCCACGTTCCACAATAGTTTTAAACCCGTGGTTACTGAAAATCCCGGATATTAAAGCAGAACCATGTCAGCAAACCTGTAATTATTTAAATGAAAATGCTGGCTCGGTAGAGTCAGCGCAAACTTTATGGGAGGCCTGTAAAGAGGTGCTAATGGGACATGCCTTTTCCCTGAAAGTGGGCTACATAAAGAAGAAGCATAGCCAGTTAGCCCACTTGGAAGACGAGCTTCGTGAATTAGAACAAGATAGCTCAGATAAACCCTCAGAGGAAGCGCTGCATCACCTCGAAATAAAACAAGAAGAGTATAGGATTAAAACTAGGGAACATATGTTGGCCAAACACCTCAACATACAACATCGTTTATATGAACTCGGAGACAGAACTGGGAAGACGCTGGCCTGGTTGGAAAAGAGAGAGCAAGGGGAGAGATGGGTATCGAGCCTGACCATGTCTAATGGCAGCATTATAACACATCCCAAAGATATAGCGCAAGCTTTTGCAGATCATCTAGAGCTCTCCCTCCACCGCATACACTGCGGAGGATTCCTGTCAACTCCTTTCTGATAGCAATATAACAACTCTTTCAGAAACGGATAGAGACGCACTGGAATGTGACCTGACAGATGAAGAGATTCAAAAGGCGATAAGCCAAATTCACTCAGGGAAGGCCATGGGGCCTAATGGGCTCCCCATTGAATTCTTGAAAGCAACGGCCTCACAAGTTTCCCCTCATCTACGGGCCATGTACAATGAAAGCTACGAGCAAGGGAAGCTGCCCAGAGACCAGCGAGTAGCATCTATAGTTGTAATCCGTAAACCAGGGAAGCCTGGGGATCAGTGCGCTTCCTACCGGCCGATCTCATTGATCAACACGGAAGCTAAGATCCTAGCTAAAGTTCTGGCCACCAGATTGGTCCCGGTTATCTCATCATTGGTGCACCCTGACCAGTCTGGGTTTATGCCGGGGCGCAACACAGCACTGAACATTTCGCCGACTTAACAATGTGCTGGCACGGAGGGAATTCCTGGAGGAGGATGCTGTGGTGTTATCATTAGATGCCTCTATGGCGTTTGATTCCATTGAGTGGCCATATTTGTTTGAAGTCTTGACCAAGATGGGATTTGGTCCGAAATTTTTAGGCTGGATCAAACTACTCTACACAGATATAAAGGGCCAAGTGAGAGTTAATAACTATACCTCACGCATATTCACACTGCGAAGGGGAACCCGACAGGGCTGTCCTCTGTCCCCATTGATATTTTCTTTGATGCTGGAACCACTGGCCGCCTGGATCCGTCGAGATGGGATGGTGCGGGGCCTGAAATGGGTCAGGAAGATCGAATATCCCTATATGCAGACGATATCTTGCTGTACCTAGCCTCCCCATATAAGTCCATTCGTGGAGTCCTGGATATTGTCACAAATTTTGGAAAGTACTCTGGCTATCAAATAAATTGGAGTAAATCAATACTGTTTATGCTCCGGGGGCGGGTTCCCCGTCTTCCCCCAAACTGTGCAGTCGAGGTGGCGGGGGACGGCTTTCGATATATGCTAAGTCTGACCCTGCCCTTTTTTATGGTCGTAACCTGGCCCGGCTCAAAATAGATGTTAAACATTGGAGATCCTTGCCTTTGTCACTGATTGGTCGTGCTGCCCTGTTTAAGATGCTGGCACTCCCCCGCTTTTTATATATCCTTCAGAATTGCCCATATCGAGTTCCAGACGCATATTTCACAGAGGTGGAGAGTGAGGTTAGAACCCTGCTCTGGGATGGAAGGGCCCCCCGCATTGCCACCAAAAAACTAACGAAAGGTTGGTACGATGGAGGAATAGCCCTCCCAGACCTTAGACTTTACTACTGGGCCTCGCAACTAGTGGTGATAAACCAGTGGATTTACCGCTCTCCTAATGATCCCGCATATATGCTTGACAGATATCAGACGGGCGTTCAGGCTATCTAGGAGCGCTGTACTCCACCTCATCATCTGAGTCTTGATCTACAACAAGAGGGATGCATATATGGCCTCTATAGGCATTCCATTTGCCCCACACTTTCCCCCATTTCTTCGGGCACCCTCTGTGAATATACGTAGCCTTCTCAGCCACCATGATCATGTCCATATCCTTACACCACTCTGTCAGGGTTGGGTCTTGCGCCGCCCCCCATTTTTTAACTATATTCTACTTAGTTATCATCATCCCCGTTATTGCCCATTGTCTATCCGCGTGGTTGAGGTGCGTTGGCTCCCATATGTTCAATAGGCAACACCTGGGATCAAGCGGGACTGGGTTCTCGCTAACCTCTGTGATAGTATCCATCACTGCCGTCCAATATACTGTAATTAGCGGACACTCCCACAAAGTATGATAAAATGTGCCTAATTCGTCACATTGGCACATACAGCGTGGGTCGGTGGCTCTACCTATCTTATGCATTGTCACCCTTGTGTAGTAGGTCCTATGCAGTATTTTTAGCTGTATCAGACGCAGCCTAGAGGAAACCGCTACCTTTCTAGGCGATGCAATTGTGTCCTGGCAGTCGGTGTCATCTAAGTCCCCATCCTCTGCCCGCCAGATTGCCCGGAGTCATACCAGGGGGTCCGTTTGATTATTAACAATTTTTCGGTAAGTGAGAGAAAATGCTTTCTTGTCTAAGTGGTCTGTCAACAGTCGGTCCTCTAAGGGGGATGATTCAGGGAATTCCCCCACTGCTGGAATAGCTGCTTCTAGTGCATGTTTAACCTGCATATATCGAAGCTTTTCACCAGGAGCCATTTCGTAGTGTTCCTGCAGGTAGGTAAAGCTGACGACCTTTACCTCTTTCCAGAGATCCCCCAGCCGGGAGATCCCTATCAAGTCCCACTTTGGAAACCCCTTGCTCTTTCCCAGGGTACCCAGCCTGCCGGTGTCCCATAGTGGGATGTATTGCGTACGTTTGTCAGCTCACCCCAGGTGCCGTGTCACTGTGTGCCAAACATGAACCGTGTGCGCTGTTGGTCCCAGTAGGCCCAGCGTTTTCTGTTTGCTGTAGAGTACCCTATTGACTCCCCCCGTTCCCAAAGCTACTCTGTCTAAGCGGTATACTGGGCCACTGTCAGGTGTGTGAATCCACTGATTGATTACCGTCAATTGTGAGGCCCAATAGTATGCCCGGACGTCGGGTAAAGCGATACCCCCGTCGTACCAGCTTCTAATCAGTTTACACGCGGCCACTGTTGCCGGCTTGCTATCCCAAAGGAGATTAGTGACTTCCGTGTTTAAAGCTGTAAAATACGAGTCGGGGACTCAGCAGGGCGTGTTGTGTGGGGCATAGAGAAATCTGGACAATGCCATCATTTTAAAAAGGGCCGCTTAGCCCAGTAGGGTGAGCGGCAACGCTCGCCAATGTTTAATATCTCGCCTCTGTAACGGTGCTTGAAGATTGAGCGCCTGGAATTCTTCTGGGTCGGACATTACATATATCCCTAAGTACTTAAAGCTATCTGTTACTACCTTGACCATACATCCCCTAGGCAGCCGGGGAGGTGATCCATGCAGAATATACAGCACTGATTTCTCCCAATTAATCGTGTATCCTGACACCAACCCAAACACCTCACAGATGTTTAGCAGTGCATGAAGGGACCGTGTGGGGGAAGCTATATACACCAGGACATCATCGGCATAGAGGGAGATACGATCCTCCCATCTAGTTGCCCGATACCTCTTATCTAACCAAGCAAGGAGTTTGCCGGCTTTGTCACCTGATTCTTAGACCCTATGTTGAACTGTTGTTATTCGGGTCTTGGCATCTACCCAGAGGTATTCTTTATATTCCTGTTGTTTGTGTTGGCATCTGAGGGGTCTTCGGCGTGCTGGGATTCCAAATGGTGCACTTTCTGTTCTAGGGCTTCTATCTCTTTTTTCTTGTCTTTTTTATGACCTTCAATAAGCGAGATGCCCTGCCCCCGGAGGACTGGTTTGTACGCCTCCCATAAAATTAGCGGCGAGGAGACCGAAGCTTCATTTTCTTTATAGTAATGCGTTGTTGTAGTTAACTCTTTCCTAATCATAGGATTGTGCAGGAATCCCAGATATATAGGGTACACACAATGCTTGGTGGGGGCGTGTAATCTAAACTCCGCCATTACCGGGGAGTGATCAGAGATTCCCCTGGGCAGATGCGATACCGCCCCAAACCTTCCCATATTGTCCATTTTTGTAATGATGTAATCTATGCGGGAGAGGCTATTGTGTGCCCTGGAGTGAAAAGTATATTGTCTCATGTGTGGATTTTGAAACTGCCAGGTGTCCAGCAAGCCATGTGCCTCTAGGAAATCAGTCAAGCGTGATTTAAGACGGTGTTGAGGTCGGGCGGATGAAAGGTGACTGCGTCATCTAACGTCATGTTAAAGTTGCCCCCCAGTATCAAGTCTCCCTCCGGCAGCGTAAGCAAGAACGCGCCCACAGCCTGGAAGGCCATCGAGTGCAAGGCGGGTGGGATATACACGGTCACTAGGTTAAGTAGACGGCCTTCCCATTGGACCAAGGTCACAGTAAACCGACCCTGATCATCTTTGAAAGTGCGGTGAACAATAAGAGGGAATTCCTTTCTAACCCGGACTCCCACCCCTCGGGACCCTGAGGTAAATTCTGAATGTACTACGAGCTTAAACCCCCATCGGTCCAGTACTTTACACATGGATCCCACTAAATGTGTTTACTGTAGCAGTGCGACTGCTGGGGCCCTTTGTTTTAGATATTGCAACACCAACCACCTCTTTACCTTGTCTCTCAGACCATTAACATTCCAGGAGATAAACAATAGCGTTGGTGTTATGGTGTGTTGCGTCTTTGGGTTAGGTGAGGTCTTACATGGTGTGGGTCCCTATCACAGACCGGATATTTGAGGTTACGTGTACATATGTTCTCACAGAGAGTGTGTCTAATTGTTTGCAGGTCTTCAACCATTATAACAATATCAACAAAAGAAACTACATTCCCAAAACTTTTAGTACCCCTTAGAAAATGTCCCTCCCCCTCCCTGCCTCCCTGCATGACGGACTTAAAACTACCCGCCTCCCCAACTTTGCAGAGTGCTTATGTCCCATACCCAGTTACCTTAGTGGGGTTCTGTCCCTCCTTCCAACCCCCCTCGTCTCATCATGAAGTAATGATTAATTTGGTCCTGAATTCAACACCACCAAACAAGTGAACGTGTGGTAATAGTAGTGTTCAGTGAGATGTCCATACTACAGCTTTATCCCCCTCTCCTGGGTACTAGCAGGTGAATGTCGTAAGCCTTTGGGTGGAGGAACCGCAGTTTTGTTCCAGCCACGGTACAGTCTTAGGTTTAGTCCCTGTCTGGCCAGTGCCGTTCAGGTGAACCGCCCTGCGGTATTGGAGTAGCATTAGATTCAGACCGTGCACTCGTTGTTGACGTTTGATGCAATCTGCCGTGTTGTTTCCCTGATGCTGCCGCTGGGAGCCACCCCTCCAGCCAGTCCCGGGCTTCCTCCGGCGCATGGAAGAACCACACCTTGCCCTCCGCCTCTACCCTCAGACGCGCCGGGAACAGCATGGAGTATTTCAGCTCCCTATTCCTGAGTTCTTTCTTAACCTCCAGGATTTTGTGACATTGTTTGGTGAATGCTGCGGTGTAGTCGGGAAAGAAGGTAATAGTTTTGTCTTCAAATCGGACTGGCGGCGCAATTTGTGCAGTTTGTAAAATTATGTCTCTGTCCCTAAAATTAAAAATGCGGGCCAGGATCGGTCTAGAGGGTGCCTCGGTCTACCTTCAGGGACTCGGTGTGTTCTTTCCACCGAGAAATAATTTGAGAGTCCTTTGGGTTGCAGGCGCTGTTGAATGATTTCCTCTACAAATAGGTCAGCTGCTCGTTCCTCTGCATCCTCCGGCACCCCAATAATGTGAACATTGTTGCGCTGAGACCGACCTTCATAGTCATCGAGTTTGTCGGTAAGTACCTTGGTTTCTGTCTCTAAGAGGCACACTTTTCGTTGGAGTTCTTTGGTCTCGGTACATAAATTCTCGGTGGTCGTCTCTACTTCCTTGACGCTGGCGCTCATGTTCTTGAAATCAGCCCTGAGCAGGGAGAGCTCGGATGATACTGAGCCGATTTTCCCATCCAAATTCATATGCACTTTGTTCAGAGAGGTTAGTATGTCCTGTAGCGTGACCTCTGATCCGCCTCCCACGGGTGCATCCACTGCGTGGCCTGTTGGATGTTCTACCAAGTCTTGCTGGTCTTTAGTGTAGGCATACTTCTCTAATTTGGATTGCTGAATAGTGCGTTGTCCGCGGCCCCCCATCTCCACTCCTGGCGTTGTGTTGCACTGTTAGGGTACAATCGGGCGGTAGTACTCACCGCTGCCAGCCAAGGAGACTCTGCGTCCCCTGCGGCCTTTCGAGTTTCCTATCCCCAATCTGAGAATCTGCAGCCGCCCCTTTCTTCACAACGCCAGGTTCGGCCCCGCACTGTTGCTTGAGCAGGTTATTTATTGCCAGTGGGGTCCGCTACGTGCGTCCTGGGGGCCAGCACGCTTGCACCCTCCTGCTGCCGGGGCTCCTCACCACGGATTGGGCTCCTGGACGTCGCAGGTATGCCAAGCGGTACCACCTTCCCCACCGGGCATTCACCGCGCCAGTGGCCCTCCGTTGCAGTAAGTCAAGGACCGATATTGTGCAGGGGTGGGGGGGCCCACAGCTCACAATTGTCCTTTGTACCTTCTGGCGCCGATTGCTAGCTGGTGTCTTCTGCTCTGAGGCTCAGCGTCGCAGCTCAGGCCACGGCAGTGTCTCCAACCACCGGAGGGGGGACCGAAAGAAGAAGCCCGCAGAGGTCCGGACGGGTCGGAAACCTAAGCCCAGGGCGCCGCTGCCCCAGCCAGTGCTCCCCATGGCCCCGGTTGCCTGAATCCAACTGCAGAGGGCCGCTCACGGGTCTTCACCGAGCCTGACACACTTGGCACAGGTGCTCCGTGTACTCGAGGCCCCGGCTTTTTCCCCTCATGTAGGCCGCAGATCGTCCACACGGTGCTGCGCCGGCTCAAATTACTTTCGTCCCAATTTGGGACCGTCACCGTCTGACGAGTGCGGTCCGATGCCTGTGCCACCGCTCATTGACCATCAAGAGATGGGGATTATTGCCCAGATTGTCAGAGATGTCCGAAGGGGTCTCGGAGCTCCACTAGGCAGCGGCTATTTCGTTTGGCTGCTAGCCACGCCCTCCCCCACATTTGAATTCTTAGAAAACTACAAATCCCAGGATAGCTTGCGGGATTCTGTAGTTCTCATGACGCCATTGATCGCCGTCACTAGAAACAATTAGGAAACCACACAGGTTGACTATTGGCCCTTCAAGCATAAAAATTGACACTTCCTCTCCGGTCGGATACCTCCGGTTCCAGCTCTTGTCAGGCCCGGGGTACCGACAGAGAGGTAAGCGACCACAGCGGTGCTCGCATGCGCCTTTGCTTTCCTGCAATTTCTCTTCACGCTTAGTAAGCTAAAAGTCAGTGCGTGCAGATAAGTTTGCCCACTTTTCTTTGTGACCTTTTTCTATGTGACTACTGCTTAACAGTTCTGATACATTGTGTGGTACTGGGCTGTTTAAAGTGTCTTGTGGGCTCCTTTCTGGTTTACTGATGGTTAAGATAAATAGGCATAAGTCTCCTTTATAATTACACCATTACAACTTTTTGGCATTGCCGCATGTCATGAAAATGTTTTAGTGCTTTTAGAGTCCTTCTATTGAGACACATAGAATTAATGCACATTTAGTAATAGTAAGAAAAACATATGCACTCTCGGATGAGTTAGTTAAACGTGGGTTGAGATCTCCTTCATACTGTTCTAATTTTTTCCCACCAGCAATGTGCCCCCTATTGATTTGCCCATTTGGTTCAACATTCTGCGTTAATGTACAAATTGATGAACTATCACTATATTAGGTTGTTGATTCTTA
Organism: Triturus cristatus; assembly: GCF_964204655.1. Lineage (NCBI taxonomy): Eukaryota > Metazoa > Chordata > Amphibia > Caudata > Salamandridae > Triturus > Triturus cristatus. The sequence continues at coordinate 500,051,899 of NC_140588.1, forward strand.
CAGATTATCAGCAGCGTCCACAACCATTCTTGTTGTGGTATTGGATGGAAATTCCAGCCACAAAAAACTTTCACACAGTCCTTAGGGGACTGCACTGTGCAGTTGGGTGAATTTAAAGCTTTACTTATTACACTAGAACATACAGAGTCTGAATTCCCCACACTCATAGTGTGTAATTTGAATTATTGTGTTCAGTCTTTTAATTACAATTTGCACTATTGGCACCTAAATGGATTCAAAGACTCTAATGGCAACACTATAAAGAATACAATGCTTTGGTTAAAAGTGGCAAACCTATGGACTCATGTCATTCATACATTGAGCCATCAGCGTGTGGGACCACACATTGTGGGGAATTCCTTGGCTGATGAAATGGCCAAATCTGCAGTTGTGATTACTTGTCCTCATACGAGGGTAGATGAAGATATATTAGCTGCCGTTTCTGCATTATATGATGGTACCGTTTTGCCTAAAGGAGCTCCAGCAAAATACACATACAATTTAAATAAACAAAAGGTTCCCTTTGTTACCATTCTGGGGGTTGATAATCATTTGATTCCCAACCAAGACCGCAGGCTAGCCTTAGTGATAGCTGCACATAAAGGTGTTGCTTCTGCACACACTGGTGTGGCAGCCACAATATCATAGCTACAGCAACATTATTGATGTTATGGTTTGTATAAGCAGGCCAAGAAATATGTCCTTTCTTGTGGCATTTGTCAACAAATTGAAAGTTCCACTGTAGCACACAAACCGCAGACGTTCAGCAGACGCTTGCACTGTTATTAAAGATTTGCAAGTCTTTGGAACACATCCATGCACTACATTCCACACAGACCAGGGCCCTGCTTTCGCTTCAAAAGCATATAGGGATACTATGGCTTCCCTGGGTGTAGAGGTTTGTTACTCTTCTCTATACGTACCGAGGGAAATTCAGTTGTGGAGAGGATGAACCGTGACTTAAAGCAATCCTTAACTGAAAGAGTATTAGGTACAGGGTGTCATTGGATTCATCACCTCTTTGGGGTGGAAAGAACTCTATATTATCTATATAATCTCCCTAAACAATCTCTGGGTCACCAGGCCCCATACGAAGTCTTTTTGGACATAAAATGTATGTTCCAGACCTTGACGGTCTTGACATTTTGGCGGCAGCCACGCCCGTTGACATAAGTGATCGTTGTGCTGTCATACAGGATTCACAAAACTTCTGCGACGGTCAATCCAACGAGTAGTTGAAGATGTCTGACTCTGATGGAATGAAGGAAGGGAAAGCACTTTCAAGCTGGATTCAACAACTTGGGGATCTTGTTCGTCAAAATATTGTTGTAAAGAAGGAATTTGGCCCATAAAACCTCACATCTATGCCAGTTCTTGCCATTCAAGGTACAAGAACTGTAATATTTCCACCGCGTGCTGGTTCTAAAGCAATAATTTTGTCTTTATTGATTGTATCAGTTTACATCATGTGGCCAATTCTAAACAGTAGGCCACGAGGAGTCTTGGTAGTTTGCTAACTCTTCTTGCTACCATACAGGAAATTCCTCTACAGCTTGTCAGCAACAGCAAAGCTGTTTCTCCCCAGCTGGGGGTCAGGTGAAGAATGACCTTTGGTTACTTCCTTATACCACTATAAATGTCAGCTATACAAGGGATGTATGTTTCCTGCAGATTATGTTGTTTATACTGATCCACCTCTAGAGGAATTCATCAGTTCTCTTACTTCACCTGTGGCTCCAGTTTTTCAGCAGACTGCTTTTGGTTACTTTGTGGGAACAGATGACTTCTCATCCAACACCTTTGACAGTGCTATTTACACTTTGCCTACATAGGCTTGTGTTTTCCTTTAATTACTGAAATGCACTTATCTGGTCCGTCCTTTGATATGTTTTTGGATGTGTTTTCCTTTCATTGCTGAAATGCACTTATCTAGTCCATCCTTGGATATGTATTTGGATAACACTTTCCTTGGTTTTCCTATTTCTTTCAATTGGATTTGTGACTGTTTTCGTCTTGCTCATTATCTTCCAGAACGCTCTGCCACAGAACTGGTCGATGAAGTGTTGAAGCCTTGCTCATCTTCCCATAAACTAAAAAAAGACCTGTCCCCTGTGATATCTTCAGCCCTACAGAAATACTGCAGATTCCTTTTGTCTTTTAGGTCTCTATAGGCCAGACTTCTTTAATATGTGGGGTGCGCCCCCCTGGGGGGCGTGCCATCATCTCAGGGGGGGGCGTGTACTCCACCGGAAAATGTCCCCTGTTTCTAAACGTCAAAAGTATGTTTACTTCCTGCATTTCTTCCCCTTTTCAAATGGGGCTTTTGGATTGGCGAACTCCTTCACAGCAGCCAATCAGCACTCAGTAACATCACCACTGACGTTACACCAATGAAGGGGACAGCTATACCGATGGCAGGAAGTGCCGCGAAATCAGGAGCATAAAGCTCCTGAATTCATGTACTTTTTGGTTAGTGTGGCGTTTCTTCACTCCTGCCATTTGCTGCCTTTCACTGTCTTCGTTGGTTCTTGTCTTGTCGAGGTTATCCTGGTGTATGATCTGCAGTTTACTTCATCGACATGAAGAATTCTAGTGCTGGTGCCCTGGCGTTCTCCTGCTGCTGTTGGAAGATTGAAACCACCAACAGGTAAGTTTATAACACTTTTATTTTCTCCCTATTATTTGTGGCCTTATGTGCAAACATTCTCCTTTCAATGCTGCCTAGTTTTCTCAGTCGGGCGGAGGTGGGCGGGGGAGGAGGCTGGGGGGAGAGAGGGAAAATCAAAGAGACATGACATGCCCAAGTTTTCTCAGTCGGGCGGAGGTGGGCAGGGAAGGAGGCTGGGGGGAGAGAGGGAAAATCGAAGAGACACGACATGCCCAAGTTTTCTCAGTCGGGCGGAGGTGGGCAGGGAAGGAGGCTGGGGGGAGAGAGGGAAAATCGAAGAGACACGACATGCTCATACTGATTTTAAGTATCTTGCAACGGGGCACGACCTGCTCATAATTTTGTAATTTAAAGACACCTCAAGGCCGGAAGGACTGTCAGTAACAGAGGAGTGTTTATCTTCTGGGAGACTTGCAAATGTGTTCTCTGTACCCCGGTTGTGCAAGGTATTGTAATCAGAAACTGCTGTTGAACCGTTCTCTCTAAAGGATTCTGTTAATGTACAAATGGTAATCTTTTCTTGTTGGAATAGGGTGCATCATGTAAAGTTGATGTGGAAGAGAGAAGGGAAGCTTGGAACAAACGTCCCCTCACCCAAGCTAGTAAACAGTTACCAGCAAACTCTAGCACTCGTGTTTAGCAGATTGTGCACATAAAATCTATTTAGAAAGGGCCTGTGGCTATCCGTACTCCCTTATGCTGCAACTGCACTCTGCCTGGCTGCTATCTCCACCCTTCCTCCCTCACACACACATGTATGCCCATGGACTTTTCTTTTACAAATCAGCAATGTCATTGTCTTCAGAATACATCATGTAGTTAATGAAAGTGAGCCGAGCAGCGCTGGTTACACTGAGTCACCTAATAATTAGGAAAATATGGGCTTTGAAAGTAAACGCATTTTCATCTTAAATACTAATTTTTCCATTTAGGTATATGTATAATAATTCAACCAAGCAAAGGCTTGTAATTCTGTAGGCTGGGCTGCACACAGGAGAGATACTCATGGGTAGCTAGAGAGCTACCAGTAGCTTGCAAGCTACTTTTTGGAGAAGCCTGATCTACTGTTACTCTGACTTGGTATGCTATGAAAATGTGCTTTTGCTGGTGCAGTCACGTTGCTCAAATGGGTGCAATTTCAGATATTTATGTTTCCCTCGTCTTCATTGCTTGATTTGTATCACTCATAGTCAGTCATAATTACACTGTGTTGGAAACCGGGCAACCGGGTTAGCAGTCACCAGGTTCCCAGCACAGTGGTAACTTGGCTCGAGCGGTTGGGGGTCAGGCACCGTGTTAAGCGTACGTCACACCCTCACAATAACCATGCGTTCATCCGTTCCAAAAACGACACTACACCGTAAAAATTATGGGAGACAAGTTGAAAATATATATGTCTTTATCTTATTTTCTCTTAGTTGCAGATTTCATAACATAAATACAATACAATAGGATTTTTCTACAAAAGAGCAGGTCAAATAAATAATGCTACTTTGGAATTTCAATAAATAGGTTCAGGTCATCATTAAGCAAAGAATAATTAGGGTGCAATAAATACAGACGGCAAATAAATATAGTCAGTCAATAAATACAGTGCAAGAATAAATTAGTGGAAGACAATAAATGAAGCACCTTCAATAAATAAAGTAAAGCAATCAATGACAGTTACAGATCAGATCACTTTCATGAGGTAACTTGGTCTTACTTTGCCCATACACAGCTTGTGGTCATTTAGATGGTATGGGGGTGTCCCACCTAGATTGGTCAAGGCTGGGGCCTAAGCTGAGGCAGAATGAGGATAACCTAAAGATCTGGCCCTCCAAACTACACAGCCCCTCACAGATGTCACTGCACCAGTCTTAGTTCACCCCTGGCACTCCCAGGCTGGTTCTAACACCCCTCTAGCCCCTAGAATGGTCTTTTAGGGCTCCACGGGGCCTCAGACGCCCCCTCTACCACTTACTGCCCTTTTCACGATGATCGGCTCCGCTCGTCACCGTGTCGACGCCGTGAGGCGGCTCCAGATCGATGTCGCTGGGCGGCCTCGACTCGATGTCGCTGGGCGGTCTCGACTCGATGTCGCTGGGCGGTCTCGACTCGATGTCGCTGGGCGGTCTCGACTCGATGTCGCTGGGCGGTCTCGACTCGATGTCGTCTTCCGGCGTCGCAGGGACACGGTCTCCCCGCTTCCGGGTGTCTCCGGAGTGCGATCTCCACTCCCGACCTCCGGCGCTCTTCACCTCAGTTTCCGACGACTCCGGTGGGCGGACTTCACTCCCCCGTCGACGCCTCACCTCGACCTCGGGTGAATCTCCACTCGACCTCCGGCGCCACTCCACGACCTCCGTCGGCGCCCTCACCTCGACCTCGGGTGAATCTCCACTCGACCTCCGGCGCCTCTCCACGACCTCCGTCGGCGCCCTCACTCGACCTCTGGCGGCTCCGGGTACGACGTCTGCTTTCTGTCAGCGCCGCTTCTCTACCTCAGGCCCCAGGTCTCCAGGCTTCTCGACGTCAGGACTCCAGGAGGACACCACTGAACAGGTCAGGAACTTGCTGTTCTTCCTCTTTAAGGCCTGTTTCAAATGTTCAGTTCCTAAAGATGGTTCTTCTGGTCTTGGTCCCACACAGGGCTTTAGGCTGGGCTTGGTCAGTAGGGACTAGCATCAAGGGTGGGTTTCTGGACCCCACTCCAAGCACTGGTTTCCACCCCTGCTGCCTTACGCCGACCTCCTTCTATATCTGTCCTCTCTCTTCTCCAGTCAGTTGCCAACTGCCACTCTGAGATGGCCTCCCAACATTCTAAACTGCCTCCCACTGTCACAGGGTTCTAGAATGTTACAGAAGGTTCTAGAAACCTCCAGTGGGTTCTGGTGATGTCACAGGTGACAATGGGTGGCCACCATTTTGTGGCTCAGGCCCTCAGACAGAAATTCCAGGGGTAGGGAAAATGGCTCCCTGACCCTGCATCAACACTAAAAAGTCTGGTGGTTCCCAAAAAGGAAAAATTATAATAGGGTTTGAGGCAGAAGTGGGACAAAATAAATAATGATGAGGAGGGACCACCCAAAGGGCTGACAGGTCTAACACACTGAAATTATGAAAATGTCACACATTGCAATGCAGAGCAAGGTTATTTTAAATGAAATTGCAATGGGGCAGGACGTGCCTATACTTCTGTAGTGTAAAGAAACATCTCTGGGGGTTTCAGGAAGGCCCATAGGAATAGAGCAAGGGAGAAACAAACTCTGTGTGCCCAATTATAGACAACAAAAACCTGGAACACGGCGCCTTCTGCTGTTTCAAGAGATTTTCATTTTTACATTATTACAAAATCGCCTGCACTCACAAGGGAATCACTAATTCACTCTTAGACAGCCACTTGTTACCAGACAACAGAAGTACACGAGGGCAAAGACGTTTTATTTTCAGGAAGCAGAGAAAGAGTGCCTCATCCTCACGGAATCTGTGCACACAGCACAGAGAAAAAAACACATGTAACCAGAGAGTCTCGCACCACAAACACATGAAGGGAGTGAACAGATTTAATATTTCGTGAGAGGCTGATATGAAAGCTTTTGAAGAACTTCACTGTTTACAGGTGTTGCGCACGCAGGGCGTTGCTTTCTTCAGCACACTGGTGCCTTCTTGCTTTGATTCTAGTTGCACCACTATACTGCTATCTAATGTGGGTTATTTCCATTGGTTGCTACAGCTTTCACTTGGGTGTTTAATTCACCCCCTCCCATGCCCCATGCCCTACCACTTTTTATTTGCAGCAGCCGCTTCTAGAACCAGGGCAACAAAATGGACCGGCGATCAAGACCTTGCCACCACTGTCAGTAACTGTGCAGTGTTTGAGGAGCCCGTCACATATTTTGCAGTCTCTATTTCCCATTGTTTATCCAATGTGAAAAGCCATTTAAATGTCATTTTGAGGACTCTATTTCATTTAATGTCATATGTATATACATCTTTTCTATGTTTCCACAAAAAACTGCAGGTTTGAGGAACTGCTTCCTTTCCCAAAGCCACTGGCACAGCAGCTCAACTATTCTATGTGCTCTTTGAATATGAGGCCTTATGGGTAGGAAACACACTAGGTGCTTGCAGGGCCAGCTTTAGAGCTAAGGGCGCCTGGTGCGACAATCTTTTTTGGCATCCCAACCCCCAATAACCTCCATCTCCACGGACTCCCTCACAACCACCTTCCATAGTGTCACTCAACTCTCCACAGTCCCTTTCTTGCATGCATTTCTGTCGTTTTATATTTCTACTCATACCAACCATAGGGTGTCAGAGCACTTTGCATCACACACATGTTATACACAGTGCTTAATTTGTGTAAAAGAACCAACAAAATAGGTGCTGGTGTTCAAAGCTCTGCTCAAATGCCCAAAGCCAACAATATTAAATGTTAGTTTTCCAAATATGTTGTTTTGTAATCTGTCATGCCTTTAATCCACTACCAGTCACACCCTGCACCTTTATCTCACTTTTGCAGTTTCCTGCTTTCTCCCTCTGTGGCTTTTTTCTGTTTTTCTTTTCCTCTTTGTTCCCCTTTGTGTGTTTGTTTATTCCTCTCTTTCTCTAGGTAAATGTGCGATGAGGAAAAATAAGTGACGGTCAGCAAAAATGAGTGCCGGTGGAACCTAAAGACAACCACCGGATTAAATTGAGCACTGGTTACTCAGAGGCAATGAATCTTATATGTATGAAGCATTCTATAGGAAATGTTACACAAAACAGTGAGGAATACCGTTGTGCGATCTGCATGGTATACATTCTTTGCAGCAGGCACATTAACCCTCTACGCTACATTATGAGTCAAAAATGCCACTAGACAAAACTTCATCTCTCTTCAGCAGAAAGATTAATCACCTGCGTTTTCTTGACATTTCTATTGTTTCCTGAAAACTGCTCGACAGCAAGAAAAACAGCAAGTACTTTTAAAACCAAAAGTTATTGAACACATCGGCTGTACAGCACTAAAGCGGACCCTGGGAAATTGTTTGGTCAGTATGGGCTTGACTTTGGGGTTTTTAGGCTTTTTGGGAAAAAGTCAAATTGGGGATTATACCCAAGGAATATTTTGGCCATAAAATGCCCCAGTTTTCTAGGACTTTATGCTGTACAATGGATCATTTGATTTCATAAAACAATACAACTAAGCAAACCCCACCCTCTAAGTTTGCGTTTGTCCACTATGCTCGTTTGCATGCTGTACTTGGATTGATACTTCCCACCCCATCAAATTGAAGGGGAGAGATGTGGTTTTGTAGCCAGAGCTGTTGACTTTGTAAGTGGGGAGCCGGGTTTGAATCCCATTCTCGGTGCAACATCAAGTGATCTTGGATGAAATAATGTAATTTATCCATGAGTAATGAAAACAAAGCTCATTTAAAGTGTTCCAGTGCCCAGGAGTTTGTACAATGTAAAACTGTGAAAAAATTATATTTTTAAAGTCATTTATTGGCATTCATTTTTCCCAATATATCAAGGTGGTGTCTTAACCGATGAAGTCTTAGCCTGGGCATAGTGTGGAAATGTGGATTTTCCTGATCAGTTATGTCCCCTATCTTGGACCCCAACGGTTCTATATGCATGTTACAAGTACATGTATGTTCCCTCCAGTTCCAGTTTCTAAGACGCAAACATATGAGTGTCTACCGTCAACATGTTCTCTGTCAGATCCGCCATCAATGGGCTGGATATTCGATTCCTAGGTATGACGGGCCACCGACTTTATATGGCTAAGTTACTCCATTTTTACAGTTCAGGCGAGTAGGCCCGATTCTGTCCTCAAAGCCTTTCCCTGCTCTCTGTCTCTGACAGCTTCAGCTTGAGCTCGCATCTGTATCCATGAACTTTGTCCTACTCCCTGTGCAGCTAACGGTGCCTGCCTCGGCCAGTTTTCGCCTGTCTGCCAAGAAGTTGTATTTCACCTTCGAATTATCTATTCTGCTCTCCAGCCGATGCATTCCTGTCCAGTGATTTAGGTAAACATTTCCTTTAGCTCACAAGCAAAGGACTCAGCTTTTCCGTCCTCCTGCAAGTGATTCATAGCCCTGTTGCCATGGAAAGTTTTCTATCCCTCGCTTCTCATATAGACACTTAGACGCTTGTACACGTACACAGTCAGTATAGAATAGATTCTGTCCGAGAGTCTCTTCCTTGTGGATAACATAGTTCTTTAAACATAGGATGTTAGATATGATTTGGGATTAGGTTGACTTGACCCCAGACTTCTCGTCTCCACATGTAGAGCTAAATGTCAAGTCCCCTTCACCCCCTAGTTGCACGTCAATTACACGTCATGCTGCCGCGCGCGCATCTATGCCAAGTATTATCTTATAGATCCACCTATGTCTGATAATTCTAACCAATCATGTTTCTTTTATTCCTTATTACGCCTAGTTTCGATTATGTCACTGTTTTGTCACTTTTCTTATCAAATGTTACGCCTTCTACATTCGTTTCATTGTAATGCACTTATTATAAAAATACATGTCTGTTAATAAATTATTGTACTTCACTTCCTGAACCCTCGTGGTGACGGAACCTGAAGGCCGCGACTCGAGTCGGCCATTTTGAATGGAATAAAGCCCATTAGAAAACCTCTTATACCACGGATTCTGCCTCTTGTTATTTTGAGCTATTTACTTTATTTTAAGATTCCGTATGAAATTCAGTCCGGTAATATTTATTTTATTTACCACAATAGGAAAGATTTATATTTTTAATACAACATTTTTAGAAGGTACAGTGTGGCGGTACGGAGTATCCCAGTAGCCCTTCTTATCCCTTTTATAGATGCCATTTAGCAGCACACATTATATGGACAATTTTTGATGCTGTAGAATTCTGTTTCCCAAGTGCTTTTTTTGCTCTGACCTTCCCTCTGCAATATGGCACAGGCCTAAGAGCAAAGACTAGGGCCCTATGAAAATGATGTACAACCTCTTGAGCCGGTCAGAGATGTGCCCGTACTTAAACCGCTCAATAACCGTGATTAAGACTTCTGGATTTGAGAATCAAAGGCAGTGCAAGTTTCGCATAGTGGTGGTCTGTGGGTCATAAAAAAAATCCAAATACATGCTCATCTAATCCTTCGCCTCTCTGCAGATGAACTGCACGTGTTGAAATATTGGCAATGCAAAAGTAAAGGAAACTTGTCGCTTACAGGAGAGTGGGTGTGTTGGTTATGGGGGATATTGAAGTGAAGGAGCTCCAAGGTAGTACATTCAAGATCAATGTAACAAACTTGAAAGAATGGAAAGCTAACGTGGCCCTGCCAGAAATCAAATTCTTAACTTGGAAATCATGGCTATCTTACCAGCCGTCAGGACTTGAAAGTAATAACTTGCAGATCATGGCATACTTTATTTGCCCTTAAGATAAGGCAGCAGGTAACTTCTAGGCATGTCATTCACTCCCTTGCCAATCACTATGATTCTGATCTCAGGGGAGCTTTCATGATGTCTCATGCAAAACATATTAAGAACATGCAAATAATATTTCTTAAACATTTTCTCTTCATTGATAGGGAAAACGCTTTTTGATCGCTAGGCAGAGGACTCCTATTCAAGCAGCAGGAACATCAGAGGAAGGGAATAAGAAGGTACGCATTTGTTTTTGAGTGATGGGTGAAGAGGCAGTGCTGAAGTTTGCCCTCACGAACCTTTGAACAATTAACTTGCAGAGCCTCAACGGTGGTATACAGTGTATACATACTGCAGCAATTATGGAGGCACCTACTTAAAGCCTGGATGAGCTGGAATTACTTTTTATCCACTTATCATAAAATTATTTTTGTATCTAAATTGTTTATTTATAATAGAAGAAGAATTTTTGTGAAGATGTTTTTGAAACTAAAAAACCTGCTCTACCTCATGAAGCTGTAAAATTGTAGCCATGTACTCTTCATTAACATGCAGCTTCGGAATTTTGCATCTTAGATTAAGCACACATTTGACATGGACCGTTTCCTGCTGCCAAAAGATGGTAGAGTGGTCAAGCGAAAGGCTGAAACAGAAACAGATGGAGAGAGAAAAGCTGCAAAAACACGGAAATATGATGCCTCCTTTTTGGACTTTGGGTTCACCTGCATTGTTAGTGGAGAAAGTAGACCACAGTGTGTGGTTTGTGGCGTGATCTTAGCTAATGACAGCTTGAAGCCAACTTTGAAACGAAACATGGGTCTCTGGCAGGAAAAAGCAGAGATTTTTTGGCCAGGAAGTTGCAGGACATAACTCAGCAGAAAGAAGAGGTGAAACATGTGGCAAATACTCCAGCAAATGCATTAAAAGCTTCATACCAATTAGCATACCACATTGCTAAAAACAAAAGGCCCTTTGTAGATGGAGAAAAAGTGATTCTCCCAGCATTGCTCGACGTGGCTAGGACAATGCTTGGTGAAAAAGCAGCGGAAAAGTTCAAAAGCATACCCATCTCAGACACAACAGTTTGCTGCCGCATCTCTGACATGTCAGAAGATATCCAGGGACGGCTCATAGCCCGGTTGAAATCAAGTTTGTTTGCTGTGCAAGTAGATGAAGCAACTGACGTGTCAAAGGATGCCCATTTAATTGCTTATGTTCGATACTGTTATGAAACACTATTATTGGAAGATTTTTTATTTTGCAAGCCAATCAAGGGGCGAGCAACAGGTTCTGATTTGTTTGACATTATCAATGACTTCTTGAATATCCATGGCTTAAATTGGGAAAACTGTGTTGGAATCTGCACAGATGGTGCTCCTTCAATGTATGGTGCTAGGGCTGGCCTAAAAGCTAACGTGTTGAAAGTGGCTCCACATATTCTGTGGACCCACTGTATGATACACCGGGAAGCCCTTGCGGTTCGAAACATAGACAGTGAACTTGAAGATGTGCTTAATTCTGCTATAAATATAGAACATTTTATGAAGACCCATCCCACAAGAGCTCGTCTTTTTGCAATTTTATGTGCAGAAATGGGAGCTGAGCATGATGGCTTGCTGTTTCATACAGAAGTGCGGTGGTTATCCCGGCGGAAAGTGCTGACTCGCATCTTGGAATTAAGGAATGAAGTACGGCAGTTTCTTCTGTGTTTGGACCCTGGCAAAGCAGAACAGCTATGCAATCCCCGCTGGCTTGTGCTTTTAGCATACCTTGCTGACATTTTCGAGAAATTAAATTCCCTGAATCTGTCTCTGCAAGGAGCTGAAATCACTTCTATTACCAAGAACAAAAGAATAACTGCATTCAAGAAGAAGCTGGAATTATGGAGAAGACTAGTGGAAGAGGGCCTGTTTGAGTCGTTTCCGTGTTTAGTAGATGCTCTTGAGGAGACTGAATATGAACTTCCAAGTGTTGGTGAGATAATAAAAAATCACCTGACGTCTCTCAGGAACAGTTTACAAAAGTATTTTCCTGAGGACAGCGATCACTTCAATGACTGGGTCTTTCAATCATTTCTGGCAGAGGTGGGGAGCCATCTCCCGATTCGCATGCAGGAAGAACTGATTGATCTCCAAAGTGACCGCACTCTGCAGATGCAATTCAGCAAAGTCTCAATGGGAGAGTTTTGGCTGAAAATGTCTGCAGAACATTCAGCTTTGAGAGAAACTGCTATCAAAACTCTCTTGCCTTTCAGCTCGTCCTATTTATGTGAGGTTGGGTTCTCAGCACTTGCGGTGTTAAAGACTAAGTACCGGTCAAGACTAGATGTGGAGCACAACCCGAGGATGGCAGTAGCAAAAATCCATCCACAGATTGACCGTCTCTGTGGCGAAAAACAGGCACACCCATTACATTAATGTTAGCCGTGTTATTATCAATCTATGTCAAATCATGTGTTATATGTGTAAAACAAAGCTTCATAGAAAAAATAATTTGCGCACATTTCATCTTGGAAATGTTTGATTTAAACTGTGTAATAAGCCTCTGTCATTTAACCACACCCACTCACAAACCTGCAGTTTACTAAACACTCTTATTGTGTTTAACATTATTTGCCAGATATGGCCCGTGATATGCAGGTGGCAGTCGATTATATAGTGTACCAGATTCCAGAAATTTCTGTTGGGTGGGGGGCTACAAAAGTTTGAAGATCTCTGCTATAGGGGATGTTATTATACCTGTGTTATATTCTGAAGATTGGAATGTTGATACTGTAAACTCCATTCTCTCAGAGTTGGAATATTTCACTGTTGTTGAAAGTGACGACATGTATCAAATTTCTGTTAACTATGGTGAAATGTTCTGTTATCATCATTATAGACAGTCCTATTTACATCGAGCTAGTGTTCAATGCACACTTTTGAATTACACACAATGGGGACACTGTCCAACTCCCGCACACAGGTGCTCAAAAACATATAGGGATCAATTCACATATATTTCTGGACATGAAGCATTAGACCCAAAATCCTTTTATTCTGAACGTGTTCCTACATCAGCAAAGAAATACTTGCTGATGCAAACTAAGCTAATATATACAGATTTGTTTGTCAAAGTTATCTTTAAAAGGATACGAGAACTGGAGGGATACCATTGACATGAAATTGTTTTGGTGTGTCAAACACTGACAAGTTCAGGGGACAGACACTCCTTTAGGGCCTGTTTAATTCCAACAAAAATGATCCAGTTCACCAGACTACTTGTCTAGGATTTGCTAAAATTAAACTCATTAATTCTCCCAAAATTCCTTCCTTTGCCCGATTTGATAATTGCCAAAATGTTACAAATTATTCTGAAGAACAGCTCAATAATATGGTGCAGAATGGTACATTTAACATCTCACTTTCAGGTCCAATTGGGTGATTATTGTGGCCAGTGGACACAAATGTTGTTACACTTGTTTTTTTAATTCCACACCGGCGGTATGGAAATTGTGACATCAATGGTTGAAACATTCCACTCTGTCTGCAGTAAAACACCATCTTCCCCTCCTGTCTGAAGACATGGACCTATCCGATTTCTTGTTGGGTCCTAAGTCCCCGTGTTCTAAAATATTCATTTATGCAACTTACAATGCAATTCGGTAATAGTCACAAATGGAAGCAGTTGCACGTTTAAGACAAATCGAACAAGTTAATTTGGATAAAGCATTTGCTGTTTTTGATAATAGCATTAATGCATTGTCTTCTTGCATTCACCTGTTAAATAACATTGTGTTGTCTGTTCTTGATATTATGCAAAATGACATGTCTTTATTATGCCATGGGCAAAGTCAGCTTAGATCTTTTATGCATTTTAGTTGGACACATCAGGTGCTCAAGAACAGCTACGTCCCCTGGCGTTACCTTAATTCGACACAGCCATTTTTGCCTCTCAATCTGACATGTAAACAGTGACTCATTGCCAAAAAAGTTGCTACATACACATTGTTAAATATAGAGAAGTTAGAACAGTTGTCCTTTATTGTAGCTGGAACACCCTCTACTGCATGGTTAATGCACTGTATAATATCTTTGCTGATTTTCACATTCCAATTCACATTTTGCATGAAACATTTACCGAGAGGTAGATATGGAGTCCTTGGAGGAAGCTTTATCCACGAATTGTGGACACTCCCTTTCGACTTCTGATGTGAAGAAGCCAACAGAGAGATATTTCTTACTGGAAAGGAGTGCAACTCATCCATTGGCCACTCATTTGTTTGTAAACACATTAGAATTCACATGGCTCAGCGCGTTTGGCAGCCTTTACTCTCTTATCTCATGCGCATCAAATTCACTTGCTTCAGTCCCCCGAAGCTCAGAGCCTTGCAACTCTTCCCAAGCGAATGAAAGGTGCATGAACCCCAGTTTGTTGGTAGCTCAGTCGTACTGGGATTGCTAGTTAGTCTCCCCGCTGTCATCGGCCCGGTCCCCCCTCCCTCTCCCTGCGTAGTCTGCGGCGCTCAAGCACCACTTGACATGTCATGACCTGTGTGGTTATTGTTACTTTTCTCTTATTGTTATTCTTTTTCTACTACAGCTGCCATGGAGAATTCTCCTCAGCATACCCTTACACCTCGCCTACGGGGTTAGCAAAAGTTTGGGGCCTTTCTGGGTTGCCCGTCGTTAGCTGGCCCTGTGGGGCAATATTTATACTTACTGCTACCACACATTAGTCGTCTTGGTCTGGGGCCTTGGACCCTGGACTTAATCAGCACATGTTGCCCCTTGTTGGTTGTCGGTCACTTATGACTCTTGGGCTTTTCCACACCTCCATTAATCCTTGCTACACTGTTTTACTTGATGCAGCCGGCCCGAAGTGGTTGTAGGTGACTTGCTGTGTATCTGTAAATTGCTATGCTGGCTATTTCGTAACACTGCCCGCCCAAATAGGGTTGTAGGCCTTATGCTGTGTTCACCAATATTTGCCTGCAATAAAGGTTTTTGAAACTGGAAAAAAAAAAGAATTCATGTGGCATTTAACACTTCTGTAGCGAATTTGGCTTGTTTTCTAAAAGGAATATCAGCCCCTTCACTTCTCCCATTCATTACTGTCCTTTCCACTGGAAATTACTTAATATTAAGCGATCAAGACCTGCTGCAATAACATCCTTTTCCCACACACACATGTCGTTTCTGATAGTTCGTCGTGGCCTTCAATTCCAACTTTGAAGGCAGACTTTAGCAAGCTAAACAGACTAAAAGCCTTATTTTTTCTAAAGGGTGTGGCATTAGCATCTGCCCAAGAAACCTTTGAACTTTAGGTTGCAAAGATGTCTAGTGAAATACAGTCACTTTAAAGCACAAATCTCCCACAGCATTTTGGTGAGCTTGTACCTCACATCTTTAATACTGCCATTATCACTTGTTTCTTTAAAACAATTGGAACTGGCTTAGTCTATACCTTTCAGAAAATCTTTGAAGTAATACCGTCCGTTATACCATTAACTTGCAGCTGCTTCAAGATGCATGGTATGAGTTGCTCCCTACTAGGGAGAAGGGTGCCACTGCAGCAGGATTTCCGAACTTCGACTCTAACAACACAGATGCAGGACTACAGACTACTTCTTCTTCATCGGCTGATAATGAGGATCATGCCTGCTCTTTGGAGCTTTTGAATGGGGTTCTTCAGAGATCATCTCATGAGGAGACTGAATCCGTTCTCGATTCGCTAAACATTTGATCTTGTGGAAGAACTCTTGGGTGCCCAGTCCTCAATCTAATTCGGCCACCCTTTCGAAATTTTCAGTTTAATTAAATATATATATATATATATATATATATATATATATATATATATATATATATATATATATATATATATATATATATATATGTATATATGTATATATATATATATATATGCATGCATAATTCAATGCGATGCTAGGAAGCATGATTATTATGCTTCCTAGCATCGCATTGAATTTGCTTAGCTTGTGACATTTATTATTTTGTTAGTCACTATGTTACTTTCCCGACTAAAGAAGGGGTGTAGTGATGTCCCTTCTGAGCCTACCTTTGTTCTCCCTTAGTTTAGGGTTCTACCTGCTTTAGGCTGCTTCTACTAGCACAGTCGCACATGACATCTCTAACAAGAACAATTGGTTTTACTTCGCACAATACCCTGCATTCTGCGCAACCACTTGGCAGAATTACCCCCATCCATCACCTACCTGGAAGCATCACACTGCATTCTGGGCTGTGCAGTCCATAAGAGATCCGAGGACTGGCAACAGGTGAGCTGTGACTTGTGGGGGCGGAGCTTACTTGTACTAACAAAAGGAAGGCAGGACTTTCATGATGCGAAGGGAAGCTTTTTGAATTCTTGGGCGCTGAGGAAGGCAAATATACGCCGAAATGCATTCGCCACAACATGCAATAAAGAGCTTCTTCGAATTTCCCCTGTGTGGCCTCTGCTCTTTGCCCGTGAAGGAGTGTATCGGATATAAATTTCATGTCAGCCAGAGACGTGATTCAGAAGGTCCCGCTCCACAAGAGGCCCGGACTTTACTGGCTCTGTTTTTGGCAGTTTTGGGTTTTCCGAGTAATCGGATGGTCTGGACCCGCTTCCATGCTTGGGAAGAGAGAAGGGCGGTCGGAGGTATTCTACCTCACACAGGGCGGCTTGCATTGCCAGTCTGTCCCCGCCTAATGGATTCCTGAACACTGAAGCTGGAGCGTTTGGGGACTCGAGGAGGCGCCTTTTTGCACATCAACTCTAACAAGAACAATTG
Organism: Triturus cristatus; assembly: GCF_964204655.1. NCBI lineage: Eukaryota > Metazoa > Chordata > Amphibia > Caudata > Salamandridae > Triturus > Triturus cristatus. Next base: position 500,068,727 of record NC_140588.1, read on the forward strand.
GTTTTACTTCGCACAATACCCTGCATTCTGCGCAACCACTTGGCAGAATTACCCCCATCCATCACCTACCTGGAAGCATTACACTGCATTCTGGGCTGTGCAGTCCATAAGAGATCCGAGGACTGGCAACAGGTGAGCTGTGACTTGTGGGGGCGGAGCTTACTTGTACTAACAAAAGGAAGGCAGGACTTTCATGATGCGAAGGGAAGCTTTTTGAATTCTTGGGCGCTGAGGAAGGCAAATATACGCCGAAATGCATTCGCCACAACATGCAATAAAGAGCTTCTTCGAATTTCCCCTGTGTGGCCTCTGCTCTTTGCCCGTGAAGGAGTGTATCGGATATAAATTTCATGTCAGCCAGAGACGTGATTCAGAGGGTCCCGCTCCACAAGAGGCCCGGACTTTACTGGCTCTGTTTTTGGCAGTTTTGGGTTTTCCGAGTAATCGGATGGTCTGGACCCGCTTCCATGCTTGGGAAGAGAGAAGGGCGGTCGCGAGGTATTCTACCTCACACAGGGCGGCTTGCATTGCCAGTCTGTCCCCGCCTAATGGATTCCTGAACACTGAAGCTGGAGCGTTTGGGGACTCGAGGAGGCGCCTTTTTGCACATCAACTCTAACAAGAACAATTGGTTTTACTTCGCACAATACCCTGCATTCTGCGCAACCACTTGGCAGAATTACCCCCATCCATCACCTACCTGGAAGCATTACACTGCATTCTGGGCTGTGCAGTCCATAAGAGATCCGAGGACTGGCAACAGGTGAGCTGTGACTTGTGGGGGCGGAGCTTACTTGTACTAACAAAAGGAAGGCAGGACTTTCATGATGCGAAGGGAAGCTTTTTGAATTCTTGGGCGCTGAGGAAGGCAAATATACGCCGAAATGCATTCGCCACAACATGCAATAAAGAGCTTCTTCGAATTTCCCCTGTGTGGCCTCTGCTCTTTGCCCGTGAAGGAGTGTATCGGATATAAATTTCATGTCAGCCAGAGACGTGATTCAGAGGGTCCCGCTCCACAAGAGGCCCGGACTTTACTGGCTCTGTTTTTGGCAGTTTTGGGTTTTCCGAGTAATCGGATGGTCTGGACCCGCTTCCATGCTTGGGAAGAGAGAAGGGCGGTCGCGAGGTATTCTACCTCACACAGGGCGGCTTGCATTGCCAGTCTGTCCCCGCCTAATGGATTCCTGAACACTGAAGCTGGAGCGTTTGGGGACTCGAGGAGGCGCCTTTTTGCACATCAACTCTAACAAGAACAATTGGTTTTACTTCGCACAATACCCTGCATTCTGCGCAACCACTTGGCAGAATTACCCCCATCCATCACCTACCTGGAAGCATTACACTGCATTCTGGGCTGTGCAGTCCATAAGAGATCCGAGGACTGGCAACAGGTGAGCTGTGACTTGTGGGGGCGGAGCTTACTTGTACTAACAAAAGGAAGGCAGGACTTTCATGATGCGAAGGGAAGCTTTTTGAATTCTTGGGCGCTGAGGAAGGCAAATATACGCCGAAATGCATTCGCCACAACATGCAATAAAGAGCTTCTTCGAATTTCCCCTGTGTGGCCTCTGCTCTTTGCCCGTGAAGGAGTGTATCGGATATAAATTTCATGTCAGCCAGAGACGTGATTCAGAGGGTCCCGCTCCACAAGAGGCCCGGACTTTACTGGCTCTGTTTTTGGCAGTTTTGGGTTTTCCGAGTAATCGGATGGTCTGGACCCGCTTCCATGCTTGGGAAGAGAGAAGGGCGGTCGCGAGGTATTCTACCTCACACAGGGCGGCTTGCATTGCCAGTCTGTCCCCGCCTAATGGATTCCTGAACACTGAAGCTGGAGCGTTTGGGGACTCGAGGAGGCGCCTTTTTGCACATCAACTCTAACAAGAACAATTGGTTTTACTTCGCACAATACCCTGCATTCTGCGCAACCACTTGGCAGAATTACCCCCATCCATCACCTACCTGGAAGCATTACACTGCATTCTGGGCTGTGCAGTCCATAAGAGATCCGAGGACTGGCAACAGGTGAGCTGTGACTTGTGGGGGCGGAGCTTACTTGTACTAACAAAAGGAAGGCAGGACTTTCATGATGCGAAGGGAAGCTTTTTGAATTCTTGGGCGCTGAGGAAGGCAAATATACGCCGAAATGCATTCGCCACAACATGCAATAAAGAGCTTCTTCGAATTTCCCCTGTGTGGCCTCTGCTCTTTGCCCGTGAAGGAGTGTATCGGATATAAATTTCATGTCAGCCAGAGACGTGATTCAGAGGGTCCCGCTCCACAAGAGGCCCGGACTTTACTGGCTCTGTTTTTGGCAGTTTTGGGTTTTCCGAGTAATCGGATGGTCTGGACCCGCTTCCATGCTTGGGAAGAGAGAAGGGCGGTCGCGAGGTATTCTACCTCACACAGGGCGGCTTGCATTGCCAGTCTGTCCCCGCCTAATGGATTCCTGAACACTGAAGCTGGAGCGTTTGGGGACTCGAGGAGGCGCCTTTTTGCACATCAACTCTAACAAGAACAATTGGTTTTACTTCGCACAATACCCTGCATTCTGCGCAACCACTTGGCAGAATTACCCCCATCCATCACCTACCTGGAAGCATTACACTGCATTCTGGGCTGTGCAGTCCATAAGAGATCCGAGGACTGGCAACAGGTGAGCTGTGACTTGTGGGGGCGGAGCTTACTTGTACTAACAAAAGGAAGGCAGGACTTTCATGATGCGAAGGGAAGCTTTTTGAATTCTTGGGCGCTGAGGAAGGCAAATATACGCCGAAATGCATTCGCCACAACATGCAATAAAGAGCTTCTTCGAATTTCCCCTGTGTGGCCTCTGCTCTTTGCCCGTGAAGGAGTGTATCGGATATATATATATATATATATATATATATATATATATATATATATATATATATATATATATATATATATATATATATATATATATATATATATATATATATATATATATGTATATATATATATATATATGTATATATATATATATATATGCATGCATAATTCAATGCGATGCTAGGAAGCATGATTATTATGCTTCCTAGCATCGCATTGAATTTGCTTAGCTTGTGACATTTATTATTTTGTTAGTCACTATGTTACTTTCCCGACTAAAGAAGGGGTGTAGTGATGTCCCTTCTGAGCCTACCTTTGTTCTCCCTTAGTTTAGGGTTCTACCTGCTTTAGGCTGCTTCTACTAGCACAGTCGCACATGACATCTTTGTTTTTGACATTATTTTAGAAATATGCTGTACACGTTGTTTTGTTATTCAGTGACTCTTCTTGGGATTTCGTATGCACATTTCGTACAAGGATGTTTAGAATACATAACAACATTTTGTACTGTTTTCTGCTCAGTCAACAACAGCTCCTAATGTTTTCAGACATAACACGGTAGTCCAGCTGCAGCTTTCCAAAACAATTGTTTTGTCATATAACTTGTGTTTTGTCCATTTGTGTGCAGAGAGGAGGATTCCGGTAGAAAGACCTTTCATGGGATGAAGGCACACCAGGTATGGGGTATGTTGCTAATTTCAGAGATCACTAATATATCCCTTTGCTTACACAGTAAAGATAGGCCTAGACAGATAGATAATTTCCCATGGTTGGGTTGTTCATTCTATACAGTCTGCTAGTAATGTTAATTATTTCGCTTGGTTGTATTTGTCTATTAATCGCAGCACATCTGCTTCATAATAGACTATGATAGTTTCCATAAATGTTTATGTTCCAGGTTTGTCAAAATCACCTGGTACTCTGGGAAGGTTAGGAGTTCAGCAGGCACAGTGAGCTAGCTTGAATGTAGGTTGCAAGATACAGACGTTGTAGAGAGACACAGTCCCTACTTTCTGACGTCTTGACATCCCAAAGCACAGTTCTGTTTACCAGCAGAATCCATGAGACAAACATGGTACTGTATCCAACTTGCGCTCCATTGCAGTCGTCCTGAACATTTGACCTGGTCCAGCACGACTAGATAACCGAGGTTAGCGCTTTATGCTTTTAGGTGCTATTTTACATTTTATTCTTTAAAATTCATAACTCTGGTTCTACTATTTTTCTAACTTGGTGTGGGGTTTTTTGTGTGGTGTTTTCACTTTTTTTTACTGTTTGAAGTGTTGCACAAATAAATGTGTTACTTCTAAGTTAAGCCTGGCTGCTCTGTGCCAAACTATCAGGGAGTTGAGCACAGGTTAATTTGAGGTTTGCTTGTACCTTACCCTGATAAGGATTGTGGTTGCTGCTTGACCAGGGCTCACACTCCAGTCAACCAGTAATCCAATTTCTCACAAGCCCGATATCAACAATTTAGCAAATTAGTACTGGTTTTGTGAACATTTAACTGTGGAATGAACCATGTATTGTCCCTCGGCATGTGGATTACTATATATTGCTAGGATACAGCCATTGCATTGTTGAATCATCACCATTCGGAGCATCATTCCCAAAAAAGGACTGCCAATAAAATCATTACAACTAGTTGAATATTCGTATCGTTATTATTTATAGTAAGCCATTGTGTGACTTATTGGGGCTGATTCACAAAGGCATTTATGAGTCTATGAAGTAGCGTCCCTGTAGCAGTCTTTTACGTACTTGTACATGCCTTTGTGAATTAGCTACAAAACACCTAAAATGTAGATATTCATATTCAATTAGTACAAGTAGGAAGGCTTGTACCTTCTTTACACTTCTACTGATAGGTAGTTGGAGGTTGCAGGCTGATTCACGGAGACATGAACGAGTGTAAAGGAGTATTCCAGTAGTATACTTCCTGTCCTCAGAAATGCTTTTGGGAATTACCCTAGATACTGTATAAATGTATTCTGTTTCAACCTGAACACAATACATTGCCCTTGACCTTTTATCCATCCATTCACTCATCCACTGAATTATCCAGTAATCTTTGCATTCAGTCATCCATCCACACACTTGAACATCTATCAATTTATGCAGCCTCTCAGTCAACCATGAACTTATTCTCTTGTTGATCCCACTGATTCCAGCCAATCGGTGAAGAAGCCGACATGTATAACTTTTTAAATAATTGTCTTTTTTAGTGCAAATAGCTAAGACAACCTCCCAGAGAGCTGTCAGGGTAACAAAAACAGCTGCCCCATCAAGGCAAAAAGCAGACCCAAATTAGACATAGCTGATCCTGACTATACTTCACTTCCTTCAGTGGCTCTTGAAAGAGTGTTGTCTTCCTATTTTCCAGCTCTTGAGGTGCACTGATAAGATTTTGCATGCAAGAAAACAACAGGTTCTCCCTATTAAAAATAGAAGATCACCAATAACGGAGTCCCTTCTGGACTGAACCAAAGCAATAATTTCCTGCTATGTAAGCGATCCTACCAGCACCAGGCTGAAAATAAAACATGAGCATCCATATTCATGTCTGCAGCATTCCTGTTGTTGGTCGATTTTAATTAGTAACTCTATGACTTTGTATTGTACCTGCTGCTCAGCTAGGGTGACTGTGGTGTGGAATGTTGGTGTGTGATGATGCTGTTGAATGTTGGGTGTGAGTGAGTCATTTGGAGAATGGGCTGAGCAGCAGTAAGGCTGCTCCTGGTGGGGGTCTTCATTACAACTCTGATCTTAACAACTTAATAAAGCAACTTACCTTTTCTACACCTGGACTACCGGACTTCTTCACCCATTACAACATTTTGACGACGATTTGATGTAAGAACTACACATGAGGACCTTTCTTAAGTACCTATTCAAGAAGCTAAAGTGGGAAGAAAGTACTGAAGGAACATTTCATCGCGCTGCAGCCCCACCAGTGTCCTGTTTCATGAGACAGCCTACCAGCAGGGCGTGTTTCGGTCTGCCTCAGTTTTAAATATCAAACAGTTGAGTTGGGAGCTTGTTTGGCTGCTTGTTTCTAGCGGATCTCAGGTGGCAATGTTCCATGATTAATGTTGGGATAACGGTCAGCTGGATGTGGAATTTTGAAGCTGACTGAAGCGGTGACTTTTGGTTTTCAATTTCGATGTGGAGCCAGGTTGCGCACCGACAGTTTCTCATATATCTGGTGAACGCTCATTAGATCTCTGGTTGAGCATCGCTGGAATTTGTTTGAGGATACTGTTCACTCGGATGCTGGTATACGTAGTGTGTACGGCATGCTTGGAGGTTATGGTATTTTGGATGGCACTTTGTTTCAAACTATGGCTTCTGCACGAACCCTAGCGCCAGTCTACAAGTCTCCTCACAACTGTTAAAACACAACATGCAAGCGTTCCCTTACCGTTGCTATTGTGGGGCATGCTGGTGCTGCAGGCCCATCGATGATCACATTCCAATGCTGTCGTGGAGGAGTGTTGTGCAGCGATGTTTGGTGCATGCATGTGCCGGGAGCCACGCAGCATGTCGGCGATGAATGGAGATATACGGGCGGGGCCTTGCCTGTCGGCTCAGATGGGAGGCTGGCAGGCAATGTTGTGATGGAGAACTAGGAAGCGTGGTTCAGATTGCCTCAAGGTGAGGCACGGAGTACTTGGCAAAGCTGTGCTCGTGGGCGACAACCCGGCTGGGATCGGATTGCTTGAACACCTTGGGGAGGTGAGGAGTGATGACTCAGCTGGGGAGGGACTCCACAGCTGAGTGCGGCTTCAGGTGGAACTGTGACCCGGCAGTGGAGGTTAACACTTTACAGGCAGAACCTCCTTGTGTGAGGGGCTCGCAGCATGGAGAGGGCACCGCTGATTGGCACCTTGAGGGTCATGAATTCTGTGGCAATTTCGGGACTGGGATCCCTGGATGCAGATCGTGCTGCATGTGAGCCTTGGAGCAGGTACTTGTTGTTCTTGGTCTGGAATTTGGGGATGTCGGCAAGGTTCTCAATGTTTTTGCATTCTGGATCAGCAACTTGGGATTGATGGTGAACTGTTGTGAAATGTCACTCACCTTGGACTTTGGGGGGCAAGTTTGGCCTCTTGGTTAGCATTCTTGGTTGCCAGCCTGCTGCCATGGTTTTTGTTGTTCCTTTCAAGTTGGGCCACATGACCAGAATATTACATACAGTCATACTTTTACTTCTTTGTTAAGACATGTATGTGTGTGAATTCCTCCCCTATAGTGCAGGTTCCCTGTGCTTGGGAATCATTTCTGACTTTGTCAGGTTGTTGTTTTTTGTCACTTTGGATGACTGTGTGGGGTGTGATTCACCCATTGCGTACATTATTCTAGAATCCCTTCTCACATTCGATAACTATGTGGGTTGTGAGTCACCCATTGCTTACACTTATTCTATAACTCCCTTGTCACTTTGAATGACTGTGTCGGTGTGAACCCCCCCATTTCGTACATTATTCTATAATTCCTTGTCACTTTGGATGACTGTGTGGGGTGTGAGTCACCCATTGCTTACACTTATTCTAGAATTCCCTTGTCACTTTGGATGACTGTGTGCAGTGTGATCCTCCCCATTACATACATTAATCTAGAATCCCTTGTCACTTTGGATGACTGTGTGGGGTGTGAGTCACCCAATTGCTTACACTTATTCTAGATTCCTTTGTCACTTTGGATTACTGTGTGGGGTGTGATCCACACATTGCGTACATTATTCTAGAATTCCTTGTCAATTTGGATGACTGTGCGGGGTGTGATTCACCAATTTTTTGTTGATTTCCTAACCCTCCTGTGAGGCAAGTTTAGTTTTCTTCATGTTGGTTCCTACTGCACGTTCGTTGGTTGGTTTCCTGGGTGGTGTCTTCCGTGCCATCCTGGCCAGCTTGTATGTGTGTGGCATATGGGGTTTTGTAGTTGAGGCGGGGTGAGGTAGAGCGTGTGATTTGTTTTTTGTATGGTGTAAAGGGAGAAGATGTGAGTGATGTTGTGTTTATTTGTTTAGAGGAGTTGTGGGTTACGTGGTGTTTTATTTATTACCTAATTCATTTATATTCATCTTTGCATGCATGGACTTCCTCCATTACTACATGAATAAGATTGCATTTTAATATGTTGACTTTTACCATCCTTACATTCTTTATGTTGACGTTCAACATATTCATGGAGAAGTATCAATGCTAATCTTGCTCCAGCCTGTTTTACTTGCATTATCGCTTACCATCTTTTCATTTTATAGGTTACATGCATGTTTTCAGATTTTATTGAACTGTGTTTTCATGCATAGTCCTTTTTTTATTATTGTTTCCTCTAACGTGTTACATGCCTGTGCAACCCATATTTCCATTCAAGGGTCTTTTCTTTTTGTTATGCATTCGTGAGATGTATGGGTAGTAGCAAAGTTATTCTTGCTCATTTAAAGAAAGGAGATGTGTTGTACCTGCTGCTCAGCCAGGGTGACTATGGTGTGGAATGTGGGTGTGTGGTGATGCTTTGGAATGTTGGATGAGTGAGAGAGTCAGTTGGAGAATGGGCTGAGCAGCAGGTAGGCTGCTCTGGTGGGCCCTTCATTACAACTCTGATCTTAACATATTAATAAAGCAACTTACCTTTTCTACACCTGGACTACCGGACATCTTCATTCATTACCACACTTTGGTTGCCAAGTTATAACATCTTCTTTATTGGTCATAAGACAGGCTACAGGCTACGCGCAAGACACATCTTGTCTGCCACCAGCCTCATACCCCACAATAACTGCCCACTTATTACACACATAACATTCAATCCATTTCCCATCATATTTTATGACTCGCCTTGAATTCAAATCTAACATACTCTGCACATACAACACCCTAAAATAAGACACACACACATCCTTCTAATGAATACAAACCTAGAAAAACTACACCAAACCCAAAGCAACTAAACCAAGAGTAACTCACTGTCCTTCGGGACTGCAGATAACTGACAAGCACGCATATGAATCACACACTGAGTTACTTCTCTCAGCCAATCAGGGTACAAAGGGTCGCACATACATGCGCACACACACACAAACACAAGCACGCATCGACTGTTATGTCAAGTGACTTGCTTCACTGCATCATTCAAACTTGCTTTCAGACAGTTTGTATAAGTACTCAACAGCTAGGAGGTCGTGCAAAGTGCCCTATGCAAATATCCGAGGATATTACAGGCGTTCTAATAGAGTAGAAAAATGTACAGCCGTATTTAGCAGCCGACAATTGTTCACGCTTACTGAAAGTCATACACACACAAATAAAATACATTCATATTCCTAAACAAGAAGCATGAACATAACATTGAAATCAAATATGAATACTGCTGAAACCTCGGCCTCAGAGTAATTTGCTTTATGTCATTGTGCCTCAGTCAAGATAATAAATCTGACAGAATTACGAATTGAAAACGCAATTAAAGACGGATATTATCTTTATTGTTAAGGTTAGTATTTAGATGGAAATCTTTGTCGGACACTGTTTTGTGAAAACTAGTGACCCTCTATGTCCCAATGGCGTGTGCTTTTATCGTCTTGAAATAAGAAATAAAGAAAGATATTAAAAAAAAGAATCCTAACAGAAGAGCAAAACTCCTCTCCAACCCACTGATTGTGGTTCCCAGTTGGGGCGCAATATCTCTGAAAGAAGAGCGCATGACGGGGCTTCCGGCTACTTAACGGGCAGCTGCTTTTGTTGACATTCCACTGCTTACGTGAGGTTGGAATCCTATGATGTCATTCACACGGTTGCGTAGCAATGATGACGCCTTTATCGTGGATAACAACAGGCAGGATGACATGACGGTTCACACAAACAAAAGAAGACTGGTAGGTAAGCAACGTGCATCATGGTCCCATAATGGCAGGCAGATGGACAGGATAACCATGCCCATAGTCTCTGGAAGCCCTGTCCTAACTGCCAGATGGGAGCGATTCAACGGGAGTCCCCGGGCAAGCCCCCATCCGACAAGCAGCCCTGTACCCACACTTAGACAGAGCAAAGGACTAAACATATTTCCCAGTTTTATTAGAGCTTCTATCCTCAAGACACTTGGTGCCCCGACTCGCTAATTGTAAAAATAAGAAATATTTATCCTGGAATGCCCTTGAGTCCACAGTCTAGATTTAACATGTAATTGTCAATCACATCAGAAGTGATTATGCTTCCTTCTGTATCATATTTGTGTAAACTTCCTGTTACTGCGTTGGCTCAAAGTAAAAAACACATTCACGGGGCAAAACTAGATAGGCCTAAACAACCATGCAGCCTCACACCATCAGGAGACAAAAACAATGTAACAGACCACACCAGAGAGGTATTTGACGACGAGGCAGCTCAGTCCCTCAGTCTTACAGAATCAGGGGGCAGATGTATCAAGCCCTTTTCCTGTTCGCAAACGGGACGATTCTCAGAATCAGCCCGTTTGCGAAGGAGAAAAGACCTTTTGGGATGTATCATCCCAAAAGGGCATCGCAAATTAGAGAATCGCAAATTTTGCGATTCTCTATTTTGCGATTGCATTTAAGGAATCGAATTTGCGATTCCTTAAATGCAATGTATGAAGCCTAGAAAAAGTGCAATTTGGCCGTAAGGAATCGCAAATTACCACCAACTTCAAGTTGGTGGTAATTTGCGATTTCTTTGAAAAATGCACTTTTTGGCATTTTTCAAAGTGCCATGTGACGCACAGACATGCCCTTAGGGCATATCCGTGCGCCACATGTGCACACATACATATTTCAGGGGTGGCACCCTTGAAATTGCATTCTCATTTTGCGATTCTCAAATTTCAAATCGCAAAATGAGAATGCCTTCCCATTCATTCTATGAGCCTCCTAGCCCATAGGAAGGAATGAGAAGGCATTCCTTAATTGCGATTAGCAATTTGCTAATCGCAATTAAGGAATGCCAAGGAATCGCAAAACATTTGCAAATTTTTTATTACATCCCGTTTTGCGGTTCTCAAATAGCGATTCCCTAAAAATCGCTATTTGAGAATCGCAAAAACGGAATTTGATACATATGCCCCCAGATTCCTTCACTCCCCGAGTGGGGAACGTAGCATCAAAATGTTAGAAAACATCCACACCCCTTCCTACTCCTACCATAAGAATGGATAGTAGAAAGCGGAACACATTCCAAATAATAGCACTAAAAAGCCTTAATTATAGCTCTACAACAGGAAACCACCGATCCTTGAACAGGAAGTCATACGCTTAAATCAAGGCACTAGCAACATTTCATGCTAAAATCCTAGTAATGCCCACCAGCTGTAGGCTGCTTGGTAGACCTTCTGTTCTGTATGTTGTATTTATGCGTGTATGAGATTTTCTATAGCGAGAAACTGGCCAAAAGGAGAAGAGCACTGCACATGCTCAAATACAAGCATAAAGCCAACAAATAAGAGGGGAGGAAACTGGGTTGTGGATGGTTAATACATTGTGATGTTGTTTTCTTTAAAGAGGTAATTCTTCAACTATTTTCTAAAATGGAGCTGTGTTGGGGGTGGGCCTGCTGGATACTGGAATTTTGGTCCAGATCCTGGGAGCATGGATAGAAAAGGCTTGCTGTTTAGGTTTTTCTATTTTACACTTCTTAGTATGCAGTCTAGTGGTGTTCTAACTGTGGGTGTGCCGAGATCCACCATAAATTGTGAGCTTATAGCTTTGGTGGTATCCACGGGCTACTCTCTTCTAGTGAGGTTCCCACGGGGCTCGAGGACAATCCACACGCCTGCAGGTTCCTGGATCCCCTCCCCCTCACTGATCCCTCATCCTATCTGGGTCTCTTGTGGCCGCAGTGACATTGGGTCCGGTCCCCGGCCATGGGAAGGGACAAGGGCCCCAGGCCAGCGCCGGCGGCCACACAGACCAAAATGGATCGGTTTACTACTTCAGAGTCGGAACCTTCTGGGGGGGCAGCGGGGTGATCTTCCCCCCTCCAGACAAGGACCTGGCTACCATCCTTCAGGCCATCAGTGCCTCTCAGGCGTCCATAGAGGGGAAGATAGGGGAAATCAAGGTGGACGTGTCCCTCCTCAGACAGGACCTTCGCAACACCACCGCCCGACTGACAGAGGCCGAATCCTGCATCTCCACAACTGAGGACGACATCTCCCAACTGAAGGATCAGGTGGCCCAACTTTGAGCTCGTACCGGGGAGCTCCACAGGCGTGCCGAGGATGCTGAGAACCGCGCACGCCGCAACAACCTTCGCCTGGTGGGGTTTCCCGAGGGGGTGGAAGCCGGGCAAGCGGCCACCTTTGCGGAACAATGGTTTCAGTCCTGGATGCCGGGGGAGGCTTTGTCAACTTTGTTTGTTGTAGAAAGGGCCTACAGGTCCTTGGCGCCTAGGCCTCCTCCCGGTGCCCCACCCCACCCCATCATCCTTAAAATTCTCAACTTCAAGGACCGTGATGCCATCTTACGGGCGGCCAGGGTGAAGGGTCCCCTCAAGTTCCAAAATCACGTTATTATGGTATTCCCAGACTACACCAGGGAAGTTCAGGATCTCCGGTGCTCCTACACGGAGGATAAGAAGAAGCTGCACACTCTGGGCATGCAATACCAGCTCCAATTCCCGGCACGCCTTCGAGTCATTTTTCAGGGCAAGACACAATTTTTTTAATCTCCCCACTGTCCGCACTGCACAAGCCAAACAATTGAGGTCTTGGTCCGAGTCCCTGGGCCTCTGTGATGCCTGGCGCGCGTGGCTCCCGCGCGCTGCCCATTTTACTCACACCTCCGCAGCCCACCACACGCAGGCACGCATAGACATGATCTTTCTCCCCGTGACTGACTGCTTGACAGGGGAATTTCAGACCACTTGCCGATACTCCTCAGTACCGGATCCCCCACTCCCTCGGCCCGTCAAACGTGGAGGATAAATGTATGGTTCCTCCAAGATAAAGACTTCCGGAAGGCGGTAGGGAAGGAGCTCGAGCATTACTTCCTCACCAACGAGGGCTCCATATTCTCCCCGGGACCCTATGGGAGGCTGGGAAAGCCACAATTCGGGAGTTTGTGAAAGGGCAACTTAAAAAGCAGAGGCAGGAGCAACACCGGGAAATCACTGCAAAGGAAGTGCAGGCACCTCGTTTGGAGCAGTCCCTTTCCCAGCTTGATGACGCGATCCAAAGCCGACAACTAGTCCTTCTTCGGTCCGAGATTAGGCAACTATCTCTGGATGCGGCCAAGCTACTCTGAAGGTCATCAGTGGCACGAGTCTATGGATGGGGGGATAAAAACGGCGCGATTTTACACAGGCTGGCTACCTTCCCCAGGGCGAGCCGAATAATTCCGGAAGTGGTCGACGATCAAGGTTCGGTCTTCATCGCCCCCTCAACGATGGCAAGCACGTTCGCCAGCTACTATCGGCGGTTGTATGCCGCACAACCACCCGAATCGTCGCTCCGTGATCTCCTTGGACTGAGCCACGTCAGTCTCCCCCAGTTAGAGACGGCAGCTCGGGAGGATCTTGACCGCCCCCTCTCTAAGAAAGAAATCGAGTAAGCCATTTCTCTTTCGTCCCCGGGCAAGACTCCGAGACCAGTTGGTCTTCCCCAAGAGTACTATGCAGCCTATCGCGACACACTGGTGCCCCACTTGGCTGGCCTTTTTCAAGAAGCCATTGAGCGGGGTTCCTTCCCGCCAGAGACGGACATAGCCACAATCATGGTCCTTCCAAAATCCCAGCCTCCCTCCCGTCGTTGCGCGGACTATCACCCCATATCCCTCCTCAATACCGAAATCAAACTCTATGCCACCATCTTGGCCCAACGGCTAAAGCCATATCTGCCCAAGTTGGTACATCCGAACCAATGTGGCTTCATGCCCGCCCGCGCGACCAGACACTGCCTTCGGAGGGTGCAGCTGGCTTTGGCCCACCGACACCTCCTTACTCCCTACTTGGCCCTCCTCCTTATTGATGTCGAAAAAGCCTTTGACTCGGTGGACTGGGTGTATCTCCAGGATGTGTTGGCTGAGATGGGATTTGGGCCCCGGTCCCAAGAACTGGTCTGTGTGCTGTACACGCAGCCGCAGCCACGGGTGCTGGTGAATGGCGTCCTGTCCGAGGCCTTTCCCATAGCGAGGGGTACGCGGCAGGGCTGCCCCCTTCGCCCCTGTTGTTTGCCCTGACCATGGAACCCTTGGGGGTCCTGGTGCGGGCTGACACCCGTGTTAGGGGATGGGAGTGGCCCGGCACCGAAACGGACAAGATCGCGCTCTACGCAGACGATGGCCTGGTTTTTCAGGCGGAGCCCGCCTCCTCTGGGCCGCGTTGCCTCCAGTTGTTGCGAGCATTTGGGCAGGCGTCGGGTCTTCGGCTGAACCCTGGGAAATCAGTATTGGTCCTACTTCACCTGTCAAGGGACTGTTATGATTGGCAGTCTAATATTCCGATCCGACGCAACTCCTTTAAGTACCTGGGAATATGGGTTACCACGCTCCCGGAGCTGGGCTGGTCCCTCAATGTAACCCCGCTGGAAACCCCTCTGGTCCAAAAGGCTAAAGCAGACCTCCAGAAATGGAGGGCGCTGCCCCTGAACCCGGGTGGCCTTGTTTAAAATGTTGATTCTCCCCAGGTTCCTCTATGTCCTCCAGAACACCCCGTTCTGTTTTCCCAGACCCTGGTTTAAGGAGTTGGATGGGCTCGTTACCAAATTTTTATGGGGCGGTGGGAGGTCGCGCCTGGCTCTCTCCACGTGCCGGATCTCTTGCTTTGATGGGGGCATGGCCATGACGCATCTGTACCTCTACTTTTTAGCCACACGATTGGTTTAACGGGGGATGGTCCGACCCAGCCTACTGGTTGGAGCTGTGCGAACTGGGGTTTTCTAAAGTACAGACCATGTTGTACGGGGTACCTGTCCCGCTTCAGCTGCCTGAGGTGACACGTTCAGTATTCCGGCTTGGCGGGCTTCGCTGCGCCACACCGGCTGGACCCGCAAATTGACCCAATGTATCCCCCTCTGGCAAGGGGCTTGGCTACGGGAAGTGAGGGTAGAAAAAAGGTAATTAAATGATAATTATGTGAGTGAGCGATAGCTGAGAAAGAGTGGGGAGAAGGGTGAAAGAGGTAATAAAGAGACATATATGTAATCAAGAAACAACTGATAAGGAAAGGTAGCAGTGATGATTAAGAGTCACTAGAAAGAGAGGGAGAGGTGAGAGAGAAAAAAACAGGTGACACAGAGGTGAATAATATGTAAGGGGGAAAAGACAGACAACCCAGTAGAGAAGAGATGACAAAAACAGCATGGGAGCAAAGGCGTGAGTTAAAAGACAGAGAAGGTTAGGGGAGAATCATAGGAAACGGAAGACGTGAAGGAGAGAGTAAAAAGAGGTCACATGAGGTAGAATATTAGTAGGAGAAGAAACAGATGGGTAGAATAGCTACGGGAAGGGGAAACCTGCAGAGGAGTAGAACACAAAGGAGAAAAGTGAGCATGTCCTATTACAAATATAGATTATCATTCTGGTGTTCTATTGTGGAGAATGTTTATGTATGTAGAGTGCCAGGGGCATATCAAAGGCCCCTGCAGCCCCTGCGGTGCGGGGGGGCCACAAGCTCCAGGGGGCCCCTTCAGCCCAGAACCCTGTCAGCAGAGCTCCTGAGTGTGGTCAGAGTGGGCCCCCTTCATGCTCTTTGCAGGTGGGCCCCCTCAAGTTTCGTTACGCCACTGTAGAGTGCTGGCCACTGCACAAAGAACAGCATCACCCGGTAGAGCAATAATTTATCCTTAGGTGTACATTTTCTTGAAATGGCTGGTTTTTAACAGTTTCTCAGTTGCCTAGTTATCTGAAGGCAATATGTAACATAGAGAAACCACGAAGATAGCAAAGAAGGCTTCACTGGAATGACTTTTACAGTATCTCCGAGAGATAGGTCTCATTGGAGCTGAAAATGTCAAATGTCTTCCGTGGCAGTATCTTCTAATGACTTTTTAAGGCACAAAACACCTTTGTAATAAATAGCTCTACGAGCCATACACAGTACCCTTAATTCTATGGAGCACAACATAATATGGTTTCTTCCCTCTGTAAATCAATCACATAGCCTGGTCTTGAGCCATCTGGAACATGTAAATCTGTCCAGAAGTTATCTTGACATGAAATGAAGGACATTGTCATAGTACATACAAAATAAAATGATAACCCTCATATATGCTGCTCTTTTCATTGAGCCCAAGAATGGAAGAAGATTTCTGGCCAGTCTGGAATAAACCTTTCATTTCTGTCCTCATTTTGGCTACTAAAGAGAGTTGATGGCCAGTATAGACTCTCAGGGTCTTAACGGTAGATCTGGTTCATGATGCTGCCGTAAGGAACTCCGGCCACGAAAACAGAGACTACGAATAGCCACTCCATTTTGTGATATTAAATTTTTTCTGCCATTGAAAGTTGGTTTACTTACTCATCCCTTCAAGAAGCTGTTATTTGCTCTCTCTCTATTGTCAGACATGAGGGGATAGAATACAACAAACCTCACTATATAATGGTGCATGCCTCCTGATTTACAAGAAGAGGCAGCACCAAGCCTCAGGATGATGGCAGTCGAATTTCTGCCTTTCAAGATTGCGTCTTTGAACTTGCCACAACAAATGGTTCTGGAGTGAAATGGTAATCAGCAGTAGAGTTGACCAGCTGTAGACTAGCCAGAGATGGCAAAGAAACCGGACGCCTCGAGTGACGCATGCCTGGTAATAAAGGTATCTGTCTGACCCGAGCTGAATATAGTAGGCAAGTTAAAAAGTAGCACAGTAGTACCGAAAAAGGCAAAGAGTACCATTTGGAACTCACAACCTGTAGGAAATCTGGAAGAGTAAGAGAGTAGACGCTAAGGGATAGGCAAGGAGAAGAACGTGGAGCAGTGGTATGCAGGAGGATGCATAGATGAGCTGGAGAAGTTCGAAATGCTGTGGAACACTGACAGTTGGAGCTAAACTCCTTTTTTAGGTATACTGATACTTGAGCATGTTCAAGTGATCAGAGTTTTCTTAAAGGCATGTGCTGTATTCCGTTTACTGACATGTGCCAGACAACAGCTAATTCTGTGCTTGGTTTGGTTGCTGATGCAGGCTCTTGGATGAAGGCAATCATTCCATGATTAAATGTGGCCACTAGGAGGCCACAATCTCTGTGAGCCATTAAAAATGTGGGAACAGAGCCTGGAAACTACCTTCCTCCAGATGAAACCTTATTTGGGTGTCATATTTAGTGCTGAAAGTTCAGTCCAGTTGGCAATCCAGCCATATATCCTTTAAAAAACAACGGCTAGACTGCAGAAACTTATGGTAAGTAAAACTTACAAACATGCTGCTGGATCATTTCATGTGCCACTTCCTCCGACACTTGGTCAATACTGGCAAATATGAACTTGGTCTAAAATTGTCAGTCATCCATGGGCAGACCTTCTTTTTTGAAGGTGGGGAGTCACAACAGCTGTTTTCATCTATTGTGAGACCACACCCTCTTGCCATACCATGGGAAGATACCACAACATGCTGCTGTTCAGGGACCCAACAGAGCATCACCCAGTGAGATAGGGAGGAAAACAAATGAATCCCTGACTAGATAATATTCATATTTTGTGCTGGATTATAATGATCTTGTGTTGAAAGGCAAGAGTCCCAGTTGGTCACAAAACTCTGTGAAGGTAATGCCATCAGGAAGACGCCTGATGGATGTGGTAGCTAACTGAACCCCCTAGCAGCACAATGTTATGGCTTCAATTTTTGTAGTAATATAATACATATGTCTGCCTTTTCCAGTTCCTAAAGGAGCTGTAGGTGCTGCCTACAGCAAGCTCTGTCTTCCTCAAATTCTCTCTTCCTCCATCTTCTTTCTGCTGTTCTACTCATCTCCCTTTAGTGATAAATGGACAAACTAAACCAGGGTTTAGACTTATGCCTATCAGATAGACTGACAGAGGCACCAACATCTTCAAACACGTGTTTATGGTTTAATAAAAAGCCTCAAGGTTTCTGCCTACTTTGTCCCCAAATCCTGAAATAAAGTATTGAGCTTGTCAGTGCTTAGTGTTTTTATGCATTTGCACTACATAGCCTTCTGATTGATTGATTTTCATTCTTGTCTACAGTTGTTTGCATTCCAGGGCCTGCCATTTCCTCACTTAAATAAAAGGTCTTTTTAGATCTTCTGATTTCCTCTCTGCCAGCCCCAGCATTGCATACACTAAGAACAATAGTAATTTGTCTAAGATGCATCTCTTTCTTGTATCAGTAACATACCTACTCCCCAGTTTAGGACCCCGTTTGGTTGATGCCATGTAGTGTGTGCAGCCGGCAGACCTTTTTTCACTTGAGATACAACACAGTCTCAAACCACAGCCTGAAGATTTGTGTAATCTGGGAATAGATCTGCAGAAAGTGCATATATCTTGTGAAGTTCTGAAAGTCCTTGCAAAGGTGAAAGGTGAGGGACATAGATTGCATGTAGGTGAGCAGGGCCCCTTCATCGCATCTTGCAGCTGGGCCCCCTAAGGTTTTGTTACGCCACTGAAGAGGATGGAGGAGAGGCGGCGGCCATAACTAGGTATGTGATTTCATTTTTTAACCCACCATCCCGTCCCTTAGGAGCCGCCACTGGTAGGTTTGTACTGTATCTTGTTTATTGTTTTTGTCAAATAACAGGAATTCTGTCTTAGTCGGGCAAGCTTCAGGTGGGAGTTGGACATCTAGGTCTGGATGATGTGCAAGCAGTGCTTGAGGCTTTCGATGTCTGAAGCAGAGAAGACTTTCAAATAGAGTTGTGTATTATCAGCAGATTGGTGAATCTTGATACTGTTATCTGTGAGTAGATCACCAATCATCTCCATGTATAACTTGAAGAGGAAAGGAGACAGTATAGAGCCCAAGGGGACTCAGCAGATGGTAGGGATCCTTTGTTACCTAGACATCCTTATGTGATCAAACTGGTATAGACTGGAAATGTAAGAGGAGAACCAGTGAAGGGCTGTAGCGATGAATCCCATTCCAGACTTCACGGTGCATATGAGAGAAGGATGGTCAACTGTGCCCATATAGTACACTGCCACATATGTTTCTTTTTTTTCTCATCCTCTGTCTTTACAACACTTTTCGCACTAACATTTCTAAGTCTGCCTCTTTCTCCATTTCACAGTGCCTATTTCTCTTTACAGCATTCCCAGTTTCTATTATGTTCTTGTTCTTTACTCTGTTATCCTGTAGTGCTTTGAAATGCATAAAGGTTTACAATTTGGAGAACAGATATACAACATGTTTGGACAAAATTTGGAAAAAAATACATCAAATCCCTTTTTTGGTATTGAATGAATTGAAGTAAAAAAAACATACACAGAGTGAGTGCTGACAAGTATTAATATGTGGGACTATTTTGGAATATAGGTGAATGCACCATAAATAAACGGAATCTTTTCATTTCAAAGCAAGTGCGAAATTGATCATTATTCAAATAAAATTAGCCAAAGTAAGTTAAGTGTAGATATTTGAAAATTAAATATTTTTAATTAAGCATGATAATTCCAGTTGATATGTTACTTTTTTATGTGTTGAATGAACAATGGATTCAGCAGGTGGGTGTAGAAATCCTCAAATGTAAAGCATACATGTCTAAAATGTTTAGTTTAAAATAATACTTTGACTGACGCGTGTTCTATGACGTGTTTAAGGTTCTTTTTTTTTTTTATAATTCTTTTTTATTAAACATACATCGGTTCGAATAAACATTACAGAGGGTCAGCCAGTTTGTACATTGCAATAATCACAGGAGATAAAGCTTTTAATCATTACCTAAGATGGGAATGTCACGGGGTGAGGGGGTCGTCTTTCTCATTACATCTAGGCGGCACACAGATCTCTCCACGGTAGGTATTCCAAGGACCCCACACACGAGACCACTTTTTGGGGCATCCCCTTGCCAGGTAAACCGTCTTCTCTCTGAACATGCACCAATCAAGGTTCCCCTCCCAGGCTTCTAGTGTGGGTGAGTGAGGTGCTCCCCATAGTTGAGCAATATTTATTTTTGCTAGCATGAACCCTAGAGTAGCCCACTGTGTCTGGTGAGTGTTTAGGTCTGTACGTTCCCAGATATTGAGAAGGCATTGTCGCGCCTCAGGGCGGGGGCAAACCTGCAACACCTTGTTGATAGTGTCATGTATCTTGAGCCAGAAAGAGCTGACCAGCGGACACTCCCAAATTATGTGCATGAACGTCCCTATATGACCACAGCGCCGTTTACAGTCCCCATTTTCTGACCACCTCATGTGTACCAAACAGGGCCCTGTGATGTATATTTTATGGAGGATCTTAAGCTGTACCAGCCTCAGACGCGCCGGAATAGCAACCACTCTGGGGAAGACACTTTCATCTGCCAGTCCTCATCATCTATCTCCACCCCATCCTGCATCCATTTCTCTTGCAGTGATTGGAGGGGATCCGCCATATGATTGATTAACCTCTTGTAAATCAAGGAGATCGTTTTTTTGGGAAGGTGTCCATCTAAAATTCTGTCCTCCAGTGGAGAGGCCTCTGGAGAGACACTCCCCTTAGGTAAAGAAGACTGGAGTGAGTGCTGGACCTGCAAGTAGCGGAAGTGTTCAGTGTCTGCCAGTTCATATTCCGTCTGGACGTTTTAAAGGATTTGACACCTCCGACCCCCCAAACGTCTTTAATGGACGAGATGCAAATAAGATCCCACCTGTCAAACCCCTTCGATCTCCACAGATCAATCAGTTATTCAAAGTCCCAAAGTGGGGTGGCCAATGTCAGTCTTTGTCTCCATCCGAGAGAGTTAGTGGCGTCATGCCAGATCTGGACGGAATTTTTAGTAGGGCCAGTCAAAGTGTATCTCCTAGGCCGGGAGTACAATGCTCTGTTGTAGTTGCCTCCTGGAAGAAGCCATTTATCCATGGTGTAGCCGGGATCGTCAATGCGACCATACGTGCCATGGTTAATGGCTGCTAAATGAGCTGCCCAATAGTATTTCTTAATATCTGGGAGGCTTATGCCTCCATCGTACCAATTTAGTGTCAACTTATTCAGGACAAAATCGAGGTTTACTGTCCCATAGCAGGTCCCTCTGTAGGCCTTCAATCTCCTTAAAGTAACATGCCGGAACAGGGTCAAGGGTGTTCTCTAGGGTGTAGAGGAATCTAGGCAAGGACATCATTTTGAACAGACCGGCCCTGCCCAAGAGGGAAAGGGGGAGTGACTTCCAGCTGGCAATATCATTTTTAAGCTTACGGAGGGGGGGAAGAAGATTTTGGGTATAACGGGCCAAGGGATCTAGTGAGATAAAAATTCCCAGATATTTATAGCCAACAGTGTTAATTTGTATTGGGCAGTTTCCAGGAGGGACGGGTGGATCTCCCCTCAGAACAAACAAAAGGGACTTACCCCAGTTGACGGTAAACCCAGAGTATCTGCCAAACACCGCAAAGATATCTAACACTACTATAAGAGATTTCTTAGGGGAGGCCAAATAAAGCAGTATATCGTCAGCATAGAGTGAGGTGCGGTCTTCCCAACCGGGGGACCATTTCAATCCCCGTATCATTGGATCCCAGCGGAGCCAAGCTTCTAGGGGCTCCAGAGCCAGGGTGAAAAGGAGAGGCAAGAGCAGGCAACCTTGGCGGGTCCACCGACTAAGCAGGAACGCCACTGACAATTTATTATTTACTACCACCTGAGCTAGGGGTTCCTTATTTAAGACACGTACCCACTTGATGTAAGTTGGGCCGAATCCCATCTTAGCCAAAACTGCCCAGAGGTAAGGCCATTCAATGGTGTCAAACGCCATGGTCGCTTCCAGGGACACTATCACTGCGGGCTCTCGGAGGGTATGCTCTCTGTCTATTACCCCATGGACTCTACGCATATTCAAGGCCGTGTTTCTGCGTGGCATAAAGCCAGATTGGTCTGGATGTACTAAACCACT
Organism: Triturus cristatus; assembly: GCF_964204655.1. Lineage (NCBI taxonomy): Eukaryota > Metazoa > Chordata > Amphibia > Caudata > Salamandridae > Triturus > Triturus cristatus. The sequence goes on from NC_140588.1 coordinate 500,090,568, forward strand.
AATTACTTTGACCAAGCGATAGGCTAAGAGTTTGGCTAGGATTTTAGGTTCGGCGTTCAGAAGGAAAAATGGCCGATATGAGGCGCAATCCATTTTGCGTTTCCCTTCTTTATGAATGGTGACTATGGTGGCTATCCTCTCTTCCCTGGGCAATGATCCGGCTTCCATAGATTCCTCAAACATATATTTTAAATATGGGGAGAATTTATTGGGTCGTAATTTATATATGGGGTGGCCATATATAAGGGCCAAGAGCTTTCCCCGAATTTAAGGAGCGGATCGCTTGCGCTATCTCCTCCGTTGTCAAGTTGCTTTCCAGAAAGTCACGGTCTTCTAGGGAGAGGCGGGGGAGCTTAATGTCCTGCAACAATTCCTGAGAGTCTTCCTCAGTGTGTGAGGTCACTGTTGTATAAACAGCCCGGAAATGACTGGCGAATCTGTCAACTATTTCTTGTGGATCCGTGACATATATGTCTCCTTCCACTCTGAGCCCTGGGATTGGCCTGCTCGCCCACTCCCGTCTGTCCAGCCACGCAATGAGTTTCCCTGCTTTATCCCCCAGGTCGTACAGTCTACCCAGTCGCTCTCTACCCAGAGTTTTGGCCCTGTCAGTAACTAGGGCCTTGTAGTCGTGCTGTTTCAGGCTCAGGAGATGTAGCTTCTCTGGCGTCACCCCAGATTCCAGGTCACTCTCCAAACTATAAATTTCAGCTTCGATGTATAGAACTTCTTTCTGTTTTTTTTTTTCGCCAGAGATCAATGATAAAGCCTGACACCGAATTACAGTCTTGACTGCTTCCCATAGGGACTGGGATGATTAAACGGATCCCACATTATCGGAGAAGTAATCGTCCATGGCCTTGATAAGGTTTTTACGGATTTTCGGATTGCTGAGGTGCCAAGGATTGATTGTGGCTAATCTTCCTACTTTGTTCTGGTTAAGGATCATGTGGATCCATACTGGTGAGTGATCGGAAATGCCTCTAGCTAGGTGTTTGATTTTGTGTATGTGAGTGACTTGTGCAGCCGGCAATAGGCAGTAGTCTAAGCGGGAAAGGCTGTGGTGCACCCCAGAGTGAAAGGTGTGCTGTACCTGGACTGGGTGATAAGTTCTCCATCCATCAACTAGGCCCATGGCTTCAAGAAAGTCAGGCGACCAGCGGGAAGAGGACCCCACCTCCCGTGGGGGATATCGGTCCAGCGTGCCTGAGACCTCCGCATTAAAGTCGCCCCCGAGGACTAAGAGGCCATCCGGAATGGTGAGGAGGACTATACCCAGGTCCGCAAAGGTGGTACATTGCAGGCCCGGAGGGACGTATACGGACATGAAGGTGATGAGACGGCCCTCCCACATTCCCGAAATACCAACGTATCTGCCCCGATCATCTGCCCACATGGAACTTATAGTAAGGGGGAGTGTGTTTTTCACCATGATACCCACACCTCTGGAACCGGAGGTGAACCCCGCGTGTGCGGCCATTTTGTATCCCCCTCTATGCATTGCTCTACATAGGTTTCCTACCAGGTGCGGAGCAGGACAATATCCGGTGCCCGTCTTTTGATGTATTGGAGAACTACACTGCATTTAATTTTGTCCCTGAGCCCGTTAACATTCCAACTTAATATTTTAACATTTCCGTCCCCCATTACACTTGTCCTCCAATTTGTGAGTCTCGGAACCCTCTATATTGACAAATTCGGCACCCCTTCTGCAAATGAAACCATACTTAACCTTGATGCAAAAATTACACAACAAAAAATTAACAAAATTTCCCCCTCCCAACAACCCCACACCCTGCTGCCCTGCACTCTGGGCATGAAACTGCCCATTATGAACTTGCAGAGTGCCTGTCACCCTGACGAAAAACTAGAAGTAGAAGAAAATAGGGGTGTAGCATGCCGTTCCTCTGCCCCCCTTTAAAAACTAGATTATGTAACCCCAAGCAGAAACCACACCTCAAAGTCTTGAGTCTCAAACAGTCAAGGAGAAGTTCCTCCCCGGTCACCGACAGAATGACTGCCCAGTACCTGACTCAGCCCCGTTATGGGCAGGAAGTGTCTAAATTGACACTAACTCACTGTCGCGGGTTCTCATCTGGTAGGCTGCAGTGATCCCTCATCTCTGGAGCAACGATCTTGCGGGCTCCGGTCCTTCCTACTCTCAATCCAGTCCGCTGCCTCTTCAGCATGTTCGAAGAACCAGGTCCTCCCCTCCGCCTCGACCCGAAGACGTGCTGAAAACAACATGGAGTACTTCAGGCCTCTGTCCCTAAGCCCCCTCTTCACTGCAAGGAAAGTTTGACTCATCTTTTTCACCCTCTGAGTGAAGTCTGGAAAGAAGGTGACGTCTGCCTTCTCATAGCAGAGAGGGCCCCCGCCCTTGCGTTCTGGAGAATAACATCTCTGTCCCGAAAGTTCAACACTCTCACCAGCATAGGGCGCGGAGATGCCCCGGGCTTCGGATGCCCCCCCCCCAGGTACCCTGCGATTTCCACCTGCTTAACTTTCTCATAAAGTTTGGTGAGATCAGCCCTGATCAAGTTTACGTCAATAGCAATAGTGTCCATTTTGTGTTCAAGGGAGGTTTTGACACTGGTGATAACGTCCATGACATCTTTTAAGGAAAGTTTCTGGTCCTCGTCAACCTGGTTCCCCAGGGATGCACCTCTAGACTGACGGCTCTATATCATGTCCTTGGGCAATGTGTAGCGATCTAGTTTGTTGGACTGCATCGGCTTAGTCCCTCTCGATCCCGAGGGCTTATTTCTGTCCATTTTGGCTGCACCTCACTTTACAGGTACCCCACTAGTGCTCCGATCTGACTCCAACGGGGCAAATATGGAGGGGGAGAGCTACCCCCTTCTTGGTAGGCAGGAGAAAACTGGCTGTGAGGGTGCCTGGACGGCGATCCAAAGAGAGAGGGGGGGAACCGTGGAATGTGTCCGAGTGTCCCTCAAGCACCCAATCCTTGCTGCGACAGACGGCGTTGAGGCGCTGGTTAAGATTGCGTCTTGAGTGGCCGCTGTAAACCCACTCCGTGTTGCGAGCGATTCTGGACACCCGCTGGCACTAAGTATGGGGCAGGCTGGCTCAATCAATATCTCCCAACTCACTGGCTGGGGAACTGGACTTTATCAAGGGGTTCCAAGCCTTCAATGTTTCATCACGTTGTGCGGGGGGGGGGGGGAGCACTGACTCCTATTGGGTCGCACTGGCGCTTCAACCAAAGCGCGGATAGCCCAGTGAGAGGGGGAGGCCCCCACTCCATGACGTAATCCCATGACTCCCCGTCACCCTACCACACCTCAGGGCTTGTGTCGCGGTGCGACGGTCTGGCGCAACGGAGCAATGGCGTCCCAGCTCACAGTTTCGCTCCCAGCCTCCGTGAAAGCTCAAGGCTGCAGTGAGCTTTACTCATCAGGCCCGTGCTGGTCACTCTGTCCGTGTAGCTCCGGAGGGTGAATGGTCCCCAGGGCCTTCGTCCAGGCCCGTGGTTTGCACAGGGAGCAAGCGGCTCCGCCCGCCACAGCTGCGGCGTCTGTCTGCACTTCGTTCCCTGGCTTCAGTGCGGCAAGCAGGCCTCGCTGAGTCAGCTCCGGTATTTTGGGGCACAGGTGTCTGTCGAGCTCGGGGGAAGCAGGAATCTCCTCCATCGGACCTCCGGTGTACTGTCTGCACCTCAGGGAAAACGAATCAGGGCGGCGGATAGGCGAGGGGGATGCAGGGCTCACGGAGCTATAACGTTAGACGGCCATTACACTTCGATGCGTAGCCACACCCCCGTGTTTAAGGTTCTTAATGCAAAAATTAGGAAGATGCTGTATGTAAGAAAGGTACGGTATAATAAAAGTGACTACAGATAAAGTCAATAGATGAATCCATACCATCAGGAACACCCTTATCCAACCCTGAAATTTACTGAATAAACCAATTTATTGGGGAGTTATAATCCTGTCTTCGAATGAACAAAACGGACGTAGGTTATTTAACATTTTCAGATCCCAGGTCCAGGTTTCTCTAGAACACATGGAAATTACTATGCAGTCAGCACTTTAAAGATCTGAGGAACTCTCCTTTTAGCTGTCAGCAGCTGAGGAAAACATTCCATTAACAGTATACAAATAGTCCTCATGCAACGACCCAGTCCATAGCTTCTTCCCACCCGAGGTCCCCCTCTATCCGCTTCCCATGTCATTCACTCCTGTGGCCCGGTCCCCTCTCCAGCTGTGCCAGCCTAGGTGGGCAGGGGATCCCTCAGCTGCATGTAATATATGTATGGAATAGGTTCCAAGTCCTTCCGTGTTTCGGCATTGCGTCCTGTACCAAGGCAGTGAGTTTTTCCATTATGTGAATATTTCAAACTTTAGTCCACCACATGCCTAAAGTCAATGGAGTCAGCGCTCGCTACTGCTGTACCACTATCAAGCAGGCAGCCAATAGCAGTGATGTGAGTAGTCTGGTTGTAGAGAGGGAAAGTGGGGACAACCTTTCGTCATCTATCATGCCCAACAGGGCCAACATCGGTTGCATGGGGGTTTACATTGGTGATATCTCTTACAACACCCATTACTTGAGCCCAGAACTGCTGTGTGTACAGGTACTCCCACCACATGTGCAGGTATGTCCCCCTCTCACCACAGCCCCTCTAATATGTGTCAGAAGTGTTTACCATGACATTAAGTCAGATGGGCATCATATACCAGCCGAGCATTATTTTAAAATCATTTGCCCTGTGTTGAAGACAGAATGACGAGGGTGCAGACTGTCTCCATATGAGAATCAATCAATCAATCAGGTTTCTTGTAAAGCGCGACTACTCACCTGTTAGGGTCTCAAGGCGTTCAGCCAGTTCCTAGCCGAACCCTCAGCCCACTTTTGCATGTATGAAAGCTGTAGCTTTGGGATGGGGCTCTTCAGCACTCTGTATAAACGAGACAACACTGGTATTTCCCTCTGTAAACATGTTTTAAATGTTTGTGTTTCATGTGCTCCACTGATATCGGTTGTCGTGCTCAGTGTAATAGTTGTATGACTCCGTTTAAATCTTTAGGGCCCAGCAAGAAGTCATTAGCACACTGGTCACAAGTCTTAGGGGCCCCCTCTTTGCATAACTGTTGTAGGCATAGTTGTTACCCTCCTCCCCTTGTCTGGTAGTGTTTGTCCATCATCCCTGGAGGGAAATCAGGGTTCCCAGTGACTGGAGACAGGGGCAAGGGGTAGGTCTTTATCCCCTTTGTCCTCTGGGCCTTGGACCAATAGTATAGGCTTACATTTGTGGACCACCTCAGAGTGGGGCCAGAGCCTCGCAGGGGCAGCAAGAGAAAATCATGCACGGGAACAGGGCTTGTCCGCATCTGGAGAACACCACACAATAGCTGGGCTAATCTGAGCTGCCAGGACATATCGCTCGACATCAGGTACCCCTAAACCCTCCTCCTCCATGCCTCTCATCAGCATGGATCAAGCTACCCAAGGCTGCCTTCCGCCTCATATGAAGGAGCACATTTTACGGTTTAGTTGTTTTAGGGTATCCGGGGAAACACGCATCAGGAAGGTACAAAAGAGGTGCATCAATCTGGGAAATAAGATTCATCTTCATGCAGTTTATCCTGCTCACCCAAGAAAACTCAAGCCTGCCCCGTCTGTATAGGTCCTTGAACTGTCCAAGAGTGGTGGAACATTGCTAGTGAATACCTCCTCTACAGTGGGCGGGATTGTAATTCCTAGGTACTGAATCCCTATTGGAATCCATCCCAATCCCTGTTTCAGCATGACCTCTTTGAAGGTGTGACTTTTTCTTCCCACTACTGTCAATTTTTTACAGTTCACCCGGAATCCCATTGCAAGGTGAAAGCGCTCCTACTCCTACTCCTACTCCTAATAGTCCATGTAATGCTCTAGCTGGGTTAGTCAGACAACATAGGACATTGTCTGTAAAAAGCAGCAACTTTATTGGTCCCTGTTTGGATGGCACGCTTGTGATCAATTGATTACCGATGATTCTATGGTATAGGGGGTCCATTGTTAGGAAGAAGATCAAGGGCGAAAGAGGGCAGCCCTGACTGGTGCCTCTCCTGAGAGGGATCGACTCAGAGACAAGAGTGTATTCAAAGCTTCTTTGTGGGTCCGGCAGAGTTAGCTAGTATGAACACCTTCATCCGGGACGCCAAAGATGTCTTGTAGTGGGTCTTCTTCAAGAATAACCAATCAAAGTGGTTGAAGGCCTTCTCTGCATTGAGGAATGGGAGTACCTCCGTTCCAGTGACCACTGCCTTATCGACCACGTTTAATTCCAAGCTAATATTGTCGCCCAGCTCTTTATTCCTAATGAAATCTGCCTGATACATGGATATCAACCACAGCAGAAACCTCACCCAATTGACAATGCTGGATTTTCCCCCAAATCTTTGAACCACAATTCAATAGTGAAATTGGGCAATATGACCAACAGATTCTTGTCCGGCTCAAGGATCAGTGTGAGAAAGGATTCCATCATTAAGGGTGTTACTTCTCGAGTGTCCAGGAATGAGTTCGAAACCTTTTTAAATGTGGAGCAAATAGGCCAGCGAAAGCCTTGTAAAAGGAGTTTGAAAACCCATCCGGGCTGGAGGCTTTATTGTTCAGAAAGGAATTTTTTGCTGTCAGAATTTTCTCTTCCGTTATCTCCCTCTCTGGCCTCTGAGTCCAGATTGGACAGGGAGATCGCCACCAGATAACCATCCTGAGCTACTTGGGAGTATTGTTCCTGACAGTAAACCACAGGGTAATATTGTGTAAAGTCGCTCTCTACAGGTGAACCCTGGGCATCCAACACAGGCTAAATGCAGTTTTGCATCCTGTGGGAGCATATTTTATGTGCAAGGAGTCGATCTTCTTTTTCACCCCACTCATAAAATAACTTTTTCATCCAAAGCAGTTTGCGCGAGGCATCCTTAGCCAAGACCCCTTCCATCTCTCCTCTATCCTCACATAGCGACCTCTAACTGTTGCAACATGGTTTAGTTTTCAGATCAGTTTCCAGTCTGGCTTTCTCGGCCTCCAGCTCCAACCGTTGAGCATGGGCCAGCTGTAGGAAAGATAAGGTATGACTAATAAAGTACGACCACCTTATCGTCATACCATATGGTGGCCCATGGCAACTCCTTTGTCTCATTTTCTTTCAAATAATTTGTTACTGCCTCTCATATGTTCTCTTGCAGAACAGGGATCTGGAACGCTATCTTAGTAATTTTCCAGAATTTTGGGCGGGTCGTCTAGGGAGGGGGGGGAGGTGTTACAGACATGGGTACCGTTACTAGGGCATGCATCTGTGTACCTATTGCTGAGGAATCCACCCAGGACAAAACTGGTGGAGAGCCGAAAATGTAATCAATCTTAGAATGAGATCGATGGACATGCGAGCAGTGTGTGTAATCCATTTCTTCCATGTGATGTCTGCACCACACCCCTATTAGCTTTAGGTCATCAAGGCTCTGGGTCTAGAAGGGTGGGGAGTACAGTTATTTCAATGTGGGGCCCGATCTGTCTATAGCCGGCTCCAATGCTAAATTGAAGTTTCCCCCAACACTAGATTGTCATGGGTGGTCAGGAAAGGGCACAACTAAGCATAAAATTGGTCCTTATGGTTATTAGGGTCATAGAATGAGACTATTGTCACCGTCTCACCTCCCATCGACCCCTGATCAGAATGACCCTCCGTCCCGATCACTGTGGGTCGAGGTTAGATGGAAGGGGACCCACGCAACCTAAAGGATCATTACTCCCTTCTTTTTTGTTTGTGCAGAGGAAAAGAACTGACAAGGAAAGTATCACAATGTTCATCGTTTTGTGTCGGCTACCAATAGGACGGTCTCTTGGAGAAGAGCTATGTCTAGACTCTTGTTGGCAAGCCAGTGTAAAACTAACTTCCTCTTAACTGGGGAATTGAGACCCTGCATGTTCAGTGTCGCTAATTTCAAACACTTAGGGGCCTGAGGTGTAGATGTAGTTAGGGGAGATGTGGGTATTGTACTGAATCGTGCCACTCTACCGCTAGAGAGACAGCTGAGGAAAGCGCGCTCAGTTCAGTACTACATTTCGCCAATGCGCATTCTGACCATTGGGAAAAGTATAACAGAACAACGAACGTTGGAACAACCATAACTAGCAAATAGATACAAGCCAAGTAACAGTCATCGGCTGTCATCCATGATGGAGTGCCTCTCCTCTCTCCTGCTCCATCTTGGTGGGCCCTAACAGGCCATCTATGGCAATAAGTCCTTGTGTTCCACACCAAAAGGGTGTGAGTGTGGTGAGCTCTCCAAAGTCAGACTCAGCGTGGCAAACAGACTGAAAATGCTCTTCAGTGATGGCAAGTCAGTTAGTCATCCCCCCCACCCCCCAGGGGAAGGGGAGGTCTATTGATATTTGCGAGCTTCAATCCTCCCCTCTTTCCTAGTTTGCCGCCTTCTTCATCCAGGGCGATAGCAGTCCAGCTGTGCGTCTACAGAATAGGAGTAGTCCTCGAGACCAAATAGTGCCACCTCTTTTTCATGCTTAGTAATAAAAGCTGGCTTTTCTTTGTAGGACAATAACACTTGCATTGAAAATCCCCAGTGCTATCGGATTTTAAGCTCTCTGAGGTAGTCAGTGGCTTTCTTCAGCAATTTGCACTTGGCCAGGGTCAGGACAGAGACATCTTGAAACAACGCTAGAGACAAGCCTCAGAACACTAAGGGGTCTGTCTGTCTCGCTGCCTCTATAATTTGCACCTTCCGTCAGAAGAGGTGGACCATTGCTAAAACATCTGGTGTCAACTTATCACTTAGTATGCATTGTAAACTCTATTTGTCCGTTCACGTTCTATCAGTGTGTTGCCAGTGTCATGCGAAACAGATCCTGAACATACTGCGGCAACTCGGACACGGATTCTGGGAACCCCTCTGATCCATATGTTGTTCTGTCTGGACCTACTTTGTCCATCCTTAGAATTGTACCTAAGCCACTGCCATCTCTTTTCCAGTTAATCAACTTGCACTACCAGTTCATCCCTCTCATGAGGGTCTTCTGTGAACACCACTTCCAGATAGTCATTTCTGTTGTGTCCAGGTTTTGGCTTGCATGCTCAAGGTCGGTGAGCGATTTCACAAAGTTTTGGCGCAGTAGCCTCATCTTGTCCTTGAAGGCAGACATCAGCTGCAAGATGTCGCTTTTTGTGGCAGGGGCCTGTGCATCAGCACCATCAGATGCATGCTGAGAGGTTCCGCCATTAACTGGAGGCAATGTGTGGGCCATAGCTATGGTACTTGGGTTTTGGAGGAGCTCTTTAATTGAGGAGGTACCTCATGTTCCTGAACGGGATTTCACCATTTGGACTGGTGGGTAGCCAGGAGCGAAGTGCACCAGATGCTGAGGGTGCCATCCAAGTCCAGTCTTGCACAGGGGGGGGGGGGGGATGGGGGGGGGATGGGAGCCCTCCTTTGTAGCTCTCCTTACCGTAAGGCCCAGTCTCTCTACCCTCTGCTGCACTTTGCTGGGGCAAAAGACCTAACCCCGGCACATTCTACCCGCAGTCTTGCCTCCTCACCTGGGTATTGCATTGCCCAAGGCCAGCGGTATTCTGCCACACTCCTCTCTTCCTTACCCGCCTTCAGGCCCCACTCCAAAAATGTGCTCCCACCCAAGCTGCTCGGACGGGGGAGAGCACAACTTTTCCACTGTTTCAATGTTCGCAGGCTCCTGCTGGTACTTCTCAGAAGGCTCCCTGTGTCTTCCCGACAGCCCGCCTGGCCACACGAGGCCCATCTTTCTGAGGGTGGTCTGGTCACTCACCCAGCACTGCTCCAGCCATTCTTCCCCTGGGCCTGCTGAATCACTTCACTGTGGCCATTTTACATCTCAGCCGCGTAGGCGTGAGGCATGGGGATCATTACCAGAGGTCAAAGTTTGCTTTCTACAGCCCCTGGGCCGATCAAACATCTTCTCCTGGTGGGGCTACGCCTCCTGCAGCTTGCTCACTTGATTTTGGAGGGTCATGCCACAAGAAGCACCAGGATCGCATGACGAAGGGTTTGGTTGCCCACAGAGCTTTGTAAGGATACGTCTACATGGCCACGCCCCCCACAGACTCAAGATCTACATTACAATGCTCGGTAGAAGAACAGACTAGAGTATGGTGTCACGATGACATGGATTCATCTGGTAACCTTAATAATAGTTAAGACCAGGCGCATGAAAGTATCAGTAAACATATAAGCTTCTTACACTGGTACCTATACAGTTAGTAGAACAGAAATGTTGACTGAGAATGGATGTGGACACTGGAATCACAGCTATTACATGGTAATTAAGATTGGGCAAGAAAAATAATTTAATGATTTGTTTATGCTCAGCTTCAGAAGCCCCCCAAAAAAAGAGTATCACTGCTTCCATTGGTGCAGAGTTCTGTAAATGAGCACAGGAAGAATGTATGCTTAAGTCCAAAAGGGAACTGTTTTTCCCTTGCTTAATTTATATGTCCAACCTTCAAAATCTGGTTGCAAGTTATATACTTATGTGGATGACACATAGCTAGTGTTTTGGCTTTTCAGTTCCTACTCTCCATATGATTAACACATTGAATGTCTTTGCAACATAAAAACCTGTATACTTTGAGTTTGGCTTAAAATAAACTTGGAGTGAATTGAGATATATGGGCCTTTACCAATCTCAAGAGAACAAGTAAAAAGCCTGGGTGTTAAATTAGACAACAAACTCAAGATGGACACTTAAATATCAGCAGTTGTTTCTTTTATCTACATAAACTTCACTCTATACTTCCTTTGCTGTATGAAGCCGTAGGAAAACAGTGGTTTGCTGCAATTATTGGTTCTAGGATTGATTGCGTAATTCTTTGTGCCTAGGAATGACCAAAATTCCAATTAACAAACTCTAGCTTATTCAAAATCAAGCTGCCAGATTACTTTCGCCTCTCACTTTTCCTTTGTCGAAGATTAGTCTCCATGAACATCACTAGCTCGAAGTCTCTTAGAGGATCATCTTTAAGGCTATCTGCTTAGACTATCAATGTCTTTTTGGTTATTTACCTCTATTCCTTAAGAATAAATTCACAAAATACCCTACTTGTCTTCATCTGTGCACCTTCTCCTCCAATCTCTTAACCAGTGGCTGTTTCCGCAAAGTCTCCATTGGAGGCAGATCATTTTCTCTCCTTGCTCCTACGCTGTGAAATTAATTGGCCTATGATTTCCAGTCACCTTAATCTTAGCTAACTTAAACCTATGAGATATCACTTCTCAAACAAGTTGTTTCTAAAATTAGACATTCATTCCCTATCGTTCAGTGCTAATAGATCTTCATTTAATAGAGTGCTTTACAAATGTTCAATAACAACATAGCATTTTCAAGATGTTATAATATGAAGTGCGATTTGTATATTTTTTTGTTGTTAAATTTCGATATAAAGAAATAATTGATCCAAATCCTTATGCTCGAACATTGGTATAGATCAGTTAACAAAACAGTTAAGTTGATGCTCATTGGTGTCATACCAAAAATAATTACTCAATAGTGAACTACATAAAGAAAGTCTGTTCATACTCAAATATTTGTAGTCTTTATTAAGATGTTTTTATGTAGATGATATTTGTGATACTGTGTTAATGAATAATTTAATGTGTGTACAGAACACTAACGTAGCTGGAATAAAAATGTTATATTTAGAAGTTAGATGAGAGTTGGGTTGCAGCTGAGTGACAACCCGTTGTAATGCAGTCTAAATTAAGCACCACTTCAAGATATTAGAAAGAGCTATTGAGTTGTCTCTGCACTTTGACCTACATTACCATATTAAACATATGTACAAGTTATAGGGCTCGTGCGGCCAAGGCTTCTCAAATACATGGCACCACATTACACTTCATTTGCCAGCCATCTCATCATATTTTAGCACAAAAACATTCACTTTAAATGTAGGACATTTACTTTACTCATTGAAAAATGGCCCAAACAATTGTACACATCCTTTCGTTTAAAACATAATTTTGAAGGTGTTTGGACAAAATATTGATTTAAAAATATCGGAAGACAGAAATATCGGAAATCAAATATCGTGACACGAAAATATTGTGTTGTACAAATATCGTTGACAAGAATATATTTTTTTAGATAAGTAATATCTTTGTAAACAATATCAATATTTTAATTTCGTTTTCACTCGTATAGTGGTTAAATATATTGTTTTTTAATTACTTAAATATGTTTTCAATTTTTTAACAATTTTTCATAGTAATTTATAGTGTCATAGTGGGTTTTTCTGTATCTAGGGGAATGAGGTAGGAAGTTAGTTAGGTGATAAATTATTCTCCAGCATTGTATCTTTAATAAATTCACATGCTTGAATCTTATCTTTTGTCATGGTGGGAGTCCCACAGTAACAGTAATTACAGCAGTGCTAATACATAAGCATTAAGAATCACATTGATAACAATAGACATTGCTAGCCAATTTGCATTGTTTTAATGCATCCAAACTTCAACCAATCAGAGCAGAGACCCTGAAGTATTCATCCCTTGTAGAGCCACCATAACTCAGATTTCTTACCGCACTTCGTGTGTTAGTGAACTCTCTGAGCTCTGCTCAGTCACAGTGTTACTTTTGTCAACTTTTAACCTGTCAGCTCTTCAAAATATTTCTTGACCTTCAAGCAACATCTGAGGTACAGTCTTTTGGGATTATTTCCCTGTTTTTGCCATGTCAGAGGAATCTAACAAAAAGCTGTTCAGGCCTTGTAAATTGTGTGGAAAACCAAGACTTTTCTCTGAAGACCCTCACAAGGAAAATTCTATATTGACTGTACCCTCACCATAAGCCTAAGGAGTGCAAACATTGTCACACTTTTTCTGTCAAAATCCTAAGGACCATGAAACCAGGCTTCTTTCTCTTGCTCCAGAAAAAGAATGTTCAACCTGAGTCTGATTCTGAGTGTGAAGAAAGGGGGTACTCTTCCCCAAAGAAACACAAAAATGAGGGTTCGTCCTCATTTGACAAAGACACTAAAAGAACAAAATCCCAAAGCAGGGATACCAGTGTCCAGAGGTCTTGAAGTAAAGAACCTACTGGACCTTCTCCCTCTCACAGAAAAACTCCTTCTTTACCATCATCTGTTCACCTTTCAAGGAACCTTCTGTAAAGAATATCAGTCTGTCAATGGATCTGTTGGCAAAGATCATATCGCTGACGGTCACTTTGATGATGTAGAAAGCGTCGGTGTACGCATCCCCATCAGTACAGGTGACTACGAAGGCATCTCCCAGGCCTACTACCGGGACTACGACAAAAACATCTTCTTCGTCGTTGAAGAGACCGTCGTCGACAGCAAGAATTTAGATGGCAGCACTGTCGACGCCCTTGGACCCTTCTCAGACACTCCCATCTACGAAGATTCCATCCGGGGCAACGCCGTTGATGGCCACGTTGACAACCCCATAAACGGCAGTAAAACAGACTGTGTTTATACCGGATGATGGCATTCCAAAACACACTTATAATGATATTTCCAAGGTGTCCCCTATACCTCCAATGAGTCTTCTGGAGATGCAGTAATCAGGTGATGAGGGTCCCTTTGACCCTGCTTACAGTCCTACACAACTTAACATCAAATGCCAGCACACTGATGATGAGGATGCCTATCGGGGTGCTGCTAGATACCTAGAAGATGACTTTTCTTTTTGGGACCGACACCAGCAGTCCCTTTAGGGCTATGACACTTTTCAGGAGCATTACCCATATAATGATCCTGAGGAAGAACAGCATTATGGGCAAGAGGAAACAGTTATGGTCCCTATATCTCTGGTCACTGATTTGCGCTTGATGTTGAATGATTACTATAAAAGGTTTCTGGAAGCAAATGCTCCAGAACAACATATACTGGCCCGTTCGGAAGCTCTATAGGTGGTATCCCTTCCAAAGAGCACTATAAGACCACAGCAAAAGGAAGGGCAATAATACCTCCAATTACAATTTAAGATACGTTTGCAGATAATGATGGGGATCAACAGCCTGAGGAAGGTGAGATTCCTTCTGGGTCAGCAAGTGATCACCCAGAATGGTATGACTATGTGGCTCCATTATCTGCTTCGCCTTCTCCAACCCCGGCAAACTTACCTCCACCAGATATTGGAGGTTTTCACCAGCTCCTCTAAAGAGCATCCCTCTCCTGTGCAGGCATACCAAATGCTTTCTGTACGACTGATCCATTCTCATAGTAGAATACATATTGCGGGAGGGGTTGAAGCTAATGAAGACACCAGCTTCAGTGACAGCAGTTGTCCCTAAGCTGGACAATAAGTGTAAAGTGCTAGACAATTCTCCAAATGTCTTATCGGTCAGCCTCGCCCTGACTCAGTCTTTATGGAGGCAGCACAGTGGCACTCAAAAAATCTGTCTACTCCTTGCTCTGCCCCTCCGGACAAGGAGGGTAGAAGATTGGACAATCTAGACAAAAGTTTCTCTGCTATGGCGGCAACATCGATAAGAGTGTCCAATGCACTGGCTATATTGGGGAAATATCATTGCCAGATGTGTCAGGATTTCTGGAATACCTCCCAGAGAACAAAAGGAGGGAAGCAAGCGAAATTCTGCTGGAGGGGGACTAGGCCTCCTCAGAGATTATTGAGGCAGCCATGGATACCTCATCTACAGCTTTTCGCCAGATGGTAGGAGCTGCTGTTTTATGCCTCCATGGTTGGCGAAGGACAACATCATTCCACCCAGAAATGCCAGCTAAGATTCTTGACATGCCACTTTTTGGGAAGCATGTGGATGATGCTTTGCAGTGTATACAATTGGACACGTAGACTGGTCGTTTCCTAGGTACTTTACAACAGTGAAGCTTCCAGCCCTTTCAAGGGGGCAGAGGGAGAAGACACCCAGAGTACTTTGCCAACAGAACAGGTAGCAACCACATGTCCAACAAGGGTATCACCTGCAATACCCATCTCAACAGCCATACAGGATGGAAGCAGCATCATCGTACACCAGACAACCATCACTAAGACATCCTCCGGCTGGAGGAAAATCTCAAGATTCGGTGTGCCAGCACAACACAGGTTTCTATTCCAACTTCTTCCTCATCAAAAAGAAGCCAGGGAAGTGCAGACAAATGATGGACTTGAGGCTCTTAAACAAATTCATCAAGAAACAATGTTTCAGGATGCTGTCCTTGCAAGAGATCATGCAACTCGTGAATACAGTGTATTACATGACATCTCTGGATCTTCTAGATACGTACCTCCAAATCCCCATTCCCGTAAAGCATAGACAATTCCTACGATTTGAGGTTGCAGGGTGCTATTATCAATTCAAAGTGCTTCCTTTTGGGCAACGATCAGCCCCCAGGGTCCTCACCAAATGCATGGCGCCGGTGGCTTCCTTTTTTAGAACGGTGCACCAGGTGTTTCTGTACCTGCACAGTTGGCTTATAAAAGGACCCACTTCTCCTTGTTCAAGAAAATGTACTTGGGCCTGTCTGAGGCTGTTCAGTACTCTAGGCCTCAAGCTGAACAGAGGAAACTTATCTCAAACCTCATCCGGGACAGCAGATTTTCTGGGGGCAATCCTAGATACAAATCTTTCCAAGGCCTTACCAACTGCAGACAGAATTAATTGCCTAAGAACAATAACAGCTGCCCTCTCGGGAAGAAGGTTTTTATACAAACAAAGGGGTTTACCCGTTTTAACCCTCTGGCACCTGGGTAAATACACAACATATGAAAAATATATAGTGCCTTGGGATGGATATAAATTTGATTACATGAAGAAATAGTTTAGTTATCTCTATCAAAAGTACTTCATTTTAATCGAAAAAATCTATATATATTTTGTGAAATCAATCCAGAATCCAATGTGCCACAACCACCAAAAAAAATTTAGAGTAATGTATGTCAAAAAATATTTATATGGTATTTATAGTACGTTTTTCTTCACATTCTTTCAATACATATATACATCTTTGTCTCTTAATCACAATCTGCAATTGTCTATCTCTCCATAACAATATGCAATTGTCTCTTTGCCCTACTAATCAAAAAGGATGTTTACAATGATTTAAATCACATTCCTTGAATGAAAATCACTCTATTAAAGCAATACAATGGATTGTTTTTTCACAAATACATTATTAAGTGTTCTTTTAACTGTTTCGTCACAGTTAAATTTCATCTGAGTGTCTCCAAAATAAATGTCGACGCGTTTCAGCCTATATAATTTTAGGCCTCTTCAGGACTAGGGCAGTCAATTGCGCATGTTCTCAATTCCACATCAAACTCGGTCTGTCCACTGCAATGAAGTTCACGAGGAAAGTAAAGTGAACTCCTATCTATCCCAAAGTTATTGCGTAAATGGGGGACGGCTCACACATATTAGTGCTTAGTCAAAACGAAAGTATCTTTAGTTGTTTCTCCTCGAGTCTGTTTCTTCAAAAACGTTAACCTGCTCAATCTTGTTTTGAAAACTGAACGTCTCTAGGATCCGGCCAATATCGAATCACGCCGTCTGGACAGACTAGTATGACAGCAAAGTACGGTCTTCGTATTTCTCCAAAATAAGATCCGTGAGCTCCGATCGCATGCACTTTTTTAGAACGGTGCACCAGGTGTTTCTGTACCTGCACAGTTGGCTTATAAAAGGACCCACTTCTCCTTGTTCAAGAAAATCTACTTGGGCCTGTCTGAGGCTGTTCAGTACTCTAGGCCTCAAGCTGAACAGAGGAAACTTATCTCAAACCTCATCCGGGACAGCAGATTTTCTGGGGGCAATCCTAGATACAAATCTTTCCAAGGCCTTACCAACTGCAGACAGAATTAATTGCCTAAGAACAATAACAGCTGCCCTCTCGGGAAGAAGGTTCACTTCTGTCCGGAAGTACAAGTCAATGTTGGCAATTATGCCATCTTGCATCCCGTTGTTAGCAAACTGTTGTCTTCGCTCTTCGCATGCTGCCATTGCAGAAATAACTAGATGATCAATGGGTTCAGTACCAGGGCACCTTCAACGATGCAGTGTCTATAACCTCGACAATGAGCTTGGTGATGTCTTGGTAAACAGACACAGCCAATATCTCTGAAGGTCTATCGCTCGTTCCCTTACAACCCCATATAGTTGGGACAACAGAGGCCTCCCTGGATGGCTGGGGAACTCATTTGCAGGACTTGGAGAGTAATGAAAAATGGTCCGCTCTCCCAGGAGACACTGAAACACATAAATCTTCTGGAGATGAAAGCAGTTTTCCTAGACCTTCAAGCTTTAATTCCCAGGTTCTGCAACAATGTTTTATCTCACCAAACAAGAAGGAACTAGATCGCAGATTCTGTCAGCTCTAGCTCAGCAAATCTAGAACTTGTTGATTCTTCATAACATCACCCTGAAAATGGAACATGTTCCTGGGGTAGAGAATGGATTCCCTTAGGAGAATAGGCAAACAATGAGTGGGAACTGAATCAGTGGCAGTTACTACAGGTGTTTCAATGTTGGGGTACTCCAAATCTAAAAAAATGCAAATTTTATGCCAGCAGGTTTCTACATATGAAATCTTGGGGAATGCATTTCACGTAGCTTAGACGGGGATGTTCCTGTGCGCTTTTCCTCCTTTTCTGCTGATTCCAAAATGTTCGCAAAATGAAACAGAAGCCTTGCTGTCTCATATTCATAGCTCCGGCATGGCATGGCCAAGGCAGTACAGGTGTACTGAGCTTCTTCTCCTTTCAGAGTGTACTCATTTTCCATTCCGTCCGACATAAGATCTTCTTTCAATGAAGGTGGGCCAGATTGTCCATCCACAGATACGTTCGATTAACTTGTCAGCTTGGCTGCTCAAGACAATGAGTTTGGGACTCTAAACTTGTAAATTTGATTCATTGTTTTCATTTTTTTAACACACACACGCACATATATATATATATATCAGCTCCCTACTCGTATCCCAAAGGAAACAAGACGACCGCACACAATTTCCAGGGGTATTTTCGGTTCTTTTATTTTACCGAATAAAGCAGAACAGGACGCGTTTCGGCGTTGCGCCTTTTTCCACTGTGAGTGGGAATGGGGTAAAAGTGCATTTAAATAATACAACAAACATAGAAACAAGACAGCGATCTTAGCCATTACTTGCTCACTTGGCAATAGCATAAAGAAGGGACTAACATATTGTTACATCTCTCAGCGCCATCTTGAAATAAATGTAGTGTTTAGAAGCTTGCCAGATAACTCATATATATACATATTTACATTTTTGCGATCACTGCATGATTGAGCTCTGAATGAGCACTCGGTATAACTCATCATTGTTTTATATATAAAGAAACTTGCCAAAAAGTACATGTATATACATATTTACATATCTGAAATCACTGCATGATTAAGCTCTGTATGAGCATTTGCTAGATCCCATCATTTGTGCTGGAAAACATATATTATGTTCAAACATGAACGTTTATTGCAACATCATTAAATAGTAAAGACACAATATATCAACCAATATGAGGAAGCCCGTTAGTCTCACCATGGCAACCTCATGAAATTATAATGATCTAATCATTATTAAATTCGGACCAAAAGAAATTCAAGGAACTGTCTGTTAAAAAGTCTCATCACAGTATCCAGAGTACAACATACTAAATGATTTCAATCTTATAGAAACCAGCTACTAGTTCAGGGTTTACGCAGTGATAAGAACAAAAAAGAAAGCGGACAGTCAACATAACATACTCTACAGATTTGAGCCCTGAATGGGCAATTTTAAGCATAAGTGAGATCTACAATATTACTCATACTGCACCATCTAATTGTTGTAATTCATCGTAAAGATATACAACATTAGAGTAACCTTGCTGGAGTCTTAAACCTGTGTAATTCATTTCACTAGTAATATTGTGGTAGGAAGATAATTTTGTATCCATAATTAAACATTCGTTGTAAATTAGTAAATTCGTACAGCATATCACAGAATAAACCAAAAAACAAAATGACAGAAACCAAAAAACCAAAGAACAGGCAAAGCACCAAATTCCATGGACAGCAAATTGTAACCTATCCAAAATGGATTGCTAGCTCTTCTTCTGTATTCAATCCCAGGGGGGCTTTAGTCTGCAGATCAACTATGTATCTTGCTTCCAGCCGTATAGCAATTTAATATATAAAATGTTAATAAATATTTTTTTATTGAGAGTTTAATATTTTTTCTACATTCATGAGTTTACTCATATATTTAATGTGTTTGAAGAGAAGTATTTTCCCTAACCTTGCTTAGACTGCAGTAGAAATAGTAAAATTAACCTCTTTGCAGTTCAATACTTTCCCGACTCTTGTGCTGTTTGGAGTAGGAATATTAAATTTCACTCTTTCCCTATTGTTTTGGAAAACAGTAATGGGAATTGTATATTTTACTCCTCTAAAGTCCAACACTTCCCTACTGTTGCTCTGACTGGAGTAGGAATAGTACATTTTACCCTTCTGAAATCCAATGATTTCCCTACTTTTGCCCTTTTTGGATTGAGAAAGGTAAATTTCACTTCTCCAAAATCCAAAACTTTCCCTTCTGTTGCACAGACTGGAGTGGGAAAAGTAAGTTCTACTCCTCCGAAATCCATCACTTTCCCTACTGTTGCACTGATGGAGTGTGAATAGTAAAGTAAAGTCCATCACATTCCTTACCGCTGTGTAGACTGCAGGGCCGGACTGGGAACCAATACCGGCCCTGGCAAAGTGCTCTGCCACTCCCTGGGGGCTTTGGGGGGACGGCTCAGCTGTTTGCCAGCGCCAGTTTTGGCCGATTTTGTTACAGGGCCAATATTGCAGCTATGCTGTAAAAACGTCCGTTACAAAAAGGGCCCCATAGGAGCCCAAAACCGGCCCCCACCCTAGCGGCCCACCGGGGAAACTCCTGGTGCCCGCCACAGCCAGTCCGTCCCTAGTAGACTGGAGTAGGAATATTAAATTTAACCCCCCGAAGGCCAACTCTTTCCCTTCTGTTGCCTAGATTGAAGTGGGAATAGTACATCTAAAGCCTCCGAAGTCCAACACTTTTCCTAATATCGTAGTGACAGGAGTATTAATACGGAGGTATTACAATTTTAATTTAGAATGATAAAGTTATAACTATAACTTTTGAATTTCTTAGGTTTTTGTTATGTTAAAAATATGTTTATAATCATATCATGTTGTTTATTATGCCATGAATTATTTTCTGTGTATTTTTTGATACCCATGTTACTTTCGTGGAAGATCAAAGTTCATTATGAACATAAGCAGCATCTACGTGCTTCCTCGAAAGTATTGCGGTACCTCCATAAATTTCGCAAATGATATTTACACCTAAGATGTTTTTTGTAATTTAAAATATGGACTCAAGGTTTTGAGATACTACCGCAGTACTTTCACTTTATTTAAACAGCATTTCATTGGCTTAGGAAATAGGAAATGTATACCCCTTAGCCCCATTCCATTTTTTTTTTTTTGTTTGTTTGTTTTTTAAACCGTTTATTACAAAATTCAAAATATATACAAAGATGGGCCTACAACCTTCCGGCCGGCCGCTAGCAGACAAAAGGAGCATATGTTACATACTGTAAAGCGCATGTTGCGGCTGAGGAGAATGCACAGGAGTTAGCAGCGTTGATAGCCACACCATCCGGACCCCACTGAACGGTTTCATTTTAAACTTAAATAACAACAAGAAAAACAAACCCACAAGGCAACCCACAATCGGAAACAGCAGCATGTGCTCCCCTGGAAGGGGGACCCTACCAATCCATAGGAGTATCAAGAGGGGGAAGAGATCAGGACAGGGACTGGGTGAACTCAATGCCCGGCACCGGGGAGATAAGTCGGCTAAGGGGACGGGGCAGGCGATGGATCGGGCAATAACGGCGGGGCACAGATTCCCCCGCGGTAGGCGTTCCAGGGGCCCCATACTTTCACCCATGTCCCAGGCTTACCCCTCGCCACATACACCACATTTTCCCGAAACATGCACCAATCCATATTTTCCTTCCAGGCCGAGACAGTCGGGGACCTCTGGGAGCCCCACAGTTGGGCAATATCGCGCTTGGCCACCATATATCCCAGAGTCACCCACCACGTCTGTGGCGCCGAGTAGTCGGTAGGTTCCCACACATTCAACAGGCATCTCCTCGCTTCGGGCAGCAGCGCCACACGCGTAACTACTTGCAAGACCTCATGCACACCACGCCAGAATCGCTCCACCTCCGGGCATTCCCACAAGATATGCAGAAAGGTCCCCAAAGCACCACACCCACGCTTACACAACCCGTCCACAGCATAGCCCATACGCAGGAGCCTTGGCCCCGTCATGCAGACCCTGTGGAGTATCTTGAGCTGGACGAAGCGAAGGCGGGCCGGTATGGCCACCTCTTTCGGGGAGGCCACCGCAGAGATCCAGTCCTCGTCGTCCAGCTCCAGTCCATCGGCAACCCAAGCCTCACGAAGGGTAGTCAGCAATCCCGAGCGGTCATTAATCAGTTTTTTATAGATTAGTGAGATCGTGCTTTCCGGAACATGTCCATCCAGCACTCTATCCTCCAGGGGGGAATACTCTGGGATGGAGGCAACGTCCGGGAAGACGGAGCAGAGTGCATGACGGATCTGCAGATACCGAAAGTACTCCCTGTCCTGCAACTGGAATTCCGTCTGCAGCATCTCGAACGTTTTGAATCCCCCCCTCGTCCAGAGATCCCCCACCCTGCTGATGCCTATCATGTCCCACTTCTCGAAGCCCTTCGAGGTCCACAGGGAGCCCAACTGCTCAGATGCGTATAGTGGTGACGCCCGGGTCAAACGATCCTTCCACCCCATCGCTACATTAGCCGCGTGCCACACTCGTACCATGACACGCGTGGGGCCCGTCAGAC
Organism: Triturus cristatus; assembly: GCF_964204655.1. Classification (NCBI taxonomy): domain Eukaryota; kingdom Metazoa; phylum Chordata; class Amphibia; order Caudata; family Salamandridae; genus Triturus; species Triturus cristatus. The sequence goes on from NC_140588.1 coordinate 500,112,470, forward strand.
GTGCGTCGAGCGAGCTGGAGTAGAGCGCTCGGTTATAGTCACCACCCGGCAGTAGCATCTTATCCATTTCAAAGGCCGGGTTTAGGGCGGGCCCGTATAGGCCGTGATTAATCGCAGCCAGCTGGGAGGCTCAATAGTACCGTTTGATATCCGGGAGGGCAATCCCCCCGTCATACCATGGGAGCGTCAGCTTCGCCAGGGCGATACGCGGCCTCCCGTCCCAGAACAGGCGGCGTTGCAAACTCTCCACCTCGCGGAAGTAGCGCGCCGGGACGAGGTCCATAGTATTCTGCAGAGCGTACAGGAAACGCGGCAGCGACATCATCTTAAACAATGCCGCCCGGCCGAGCGGCGAAAGCGGCAAGCGCCGCCAGCGCGCGACATCCTCCTTCAGGCGCTGGAGGGGGGGAAGCAAGTTCCGATCATACCGGGCCTCCGGGTCCAGAGTAATGAAGACACCCAGGTACCTAAATCCCTGCGGGGCGATCTGGATAGGACAGCCCCGCGGGAGGATAGGAGCCTCCCCAGAGAGAACATACACGCACGATTTAGCCCAGTTCATGACAAGGCCGGAGTTACGACCAAATGAATGCAAAACATCAACCAGCACTATCAGTGATTTACGTGGGGAAGCTAGGTACAAGAGGATGTCATCAGCGTATAGAGATACGCGGTCCTCATACTCGGGGGTCCAACGGAGACCACGGATAGAAGGATGCCACCGCAGCCACTCCGCCAGGGGCTCCAAGGCAAGCGCAAAAAGGAGCGGCGATAAAGGGCAGCCCTGCCGCGTGCCCCTGCCCAACTCGAACGGAGCCGACACTCTACCGTTCACCACCACCTGCGCCAGTGGGCCCGAATACAACAACTTGACCCAACTGATAAACCCTGCGCCAAATCCAAACTTCGCGATCGTCGCCCAGATGTATGGTCATTCAAGTGTGTCAAACGCCATAGTGGCGTCCAAGGACGCCAAAATGGCCGGTTCCCGTATGAACGGGACACGTGCGAGCACCCCATGCAAACGCCGCAAGTTAAGGGCTGTGTTGCAATGGGGAATAAAGCCGGACTGGTCCTGGTGAACCAAGTCACCCACTACGCCGACCAGCCGATTGGCAAGACCTTGGTGAGAATTTTGGGCTCCGCATTCAGTAGCGAAATGGGCCGATAGGATGTAACCCGGTCCCGAGGCCTCCCCTCCTTGTGGATAACCACGATGGTAGCCAGACGCTGGTCCAGCGGGAGGGAGCCCACCGAGTGGGCCGCAAGGAACATAGCCCGGAGATGTGGCGCCAGCGTATCCGGTCGCAACTTATACAACTCGATGGGAAGACCATTAGGACCCATGGCCTTGCCGGAAGCGACCGAACGTATGGCGAGGGCGATTTCGTCGGAGGTTGGAGCGGCGTCCAACGACACTCTGTCCTCCTCCGAAAGGGAAGGCAGCGCGATATCCCTGAGCAGGGCATGGGAATCCTCTTCAGAGCGGGAAGACACCGGGGAATACACCCCACGGAAATAATCCGCGAAGCAGGAGACAATTTCTTCTGGTTCAGTGACACACACACCATCCGTTTTCTCAATCAGCGGGACCACACGACTCGCTCTCTCCTTTTTGTCCAGCCACGCAATCAATTTACCAGCCTTATCACCCACATCATACAGTCTCCCCTGTTGCTCTCTACTGAGGCCCCTGGCCGCCTCCGTGACGAGGGCCCTATAGGCCGCTTGCTTGAGTTGGAGAACATGTAATGCGGCATCCGTCACCCCACAGTCTAGATTACCCTCCAACTCGGTTATCTCAGCCTCCACACGGGTCACCTCCTCCCGCTCGCGCCTCCGGGAGTGGGAAATAAGGGACAGGGCCTCTCCTCGGAGTACTGTCTTGAACGCCTCCCACAGTGAGACAGCCGATGGCACGGACCCCACATTCTCATCAAAATAGCGCTTAAGGGATTTAATCAACTCTGCGCGAATGGTGGGGTCATGCAGGTACCAGGGATTGATCGGGACCACCCTACCCTCTCCCCTCGGAAAAATATCAAAGTGCAGCAGGAGCGGGGAGTGGTCCGAGATACCCCGTGCCAAATGGCGCACCTCTCCCACCCTCCCCACATAAGCTGCCGGGACCAGGACATAATCCAGCCGTGAGAGACTACCATGGGCCCCCGAATGGAAGGTATACTGTAGCTGCGTGGGATGTTTTAAACGCCAACAATCCACCAATCCCAAAGTATCCAAGAGGCCGGAGAGCCACGCTTGGGCCTGGGGGAGGTCCCTGGGGGGGTGACGATCCACAGTCCCGGAAACTACCGCATTGAAATCCCCCCCCACCACTCGAATCCCCCCCGGAAGGCCAAGGAGGAGGCGCCCCAGATCCGCAAAGGTAGTCGACTGCAGCCCCGGCGGGACATAGACTGACACAAAAACGACCACTCTGCCCTCCATTCTTCCCACCAAAACCGTGTAACGTCCCCTGTCGTCGTGGAGCACCTCATCAATCTCCAACGGGAGCGAGTTCTTAACCATAATGCCCACACCCCTTGAACCAGACGTGAAGCCCGAATGGGCCACAAGGCGGTAGCCCCGCCGATTCATGGCGCAAAAGGAGTTGCCAATGAGGTGTGTCTCCTGCAGAAAAACTATATCGGGCGAGATTGGCTTCAAGAACTGCAGGACCTCACCTCGTTTAATCCTGTCCCCCAGTCCATTCACGTTCCAGGACAACAAAGTTAGTTCCCTACCCCCCATTATAAACAGAAGCCATCACTCGTCCCCCAGAGAGCACTATAGAGCTAACACAATGATACGTTTGCCTTGTGGTGAAAACGAACAACACCCCATCCCAACCCACCCACCCCAACAAAACTCCCCCCTCCCTGCACCCCTGCATGAGCCCGGACAGCCCCCCCAACGTGCAGTGTGCCTGTCGCCCCATATATAATAAAACTAGCTAAACCCCCTAGAGGAGGAAGGAGAACCCCCAGTAGACCCCACACAACCTCCGTAGGAGGGGAAATTATACAGACAGATGCTTAATCGAAAGTGGCATCATATTCGTCCAGAGTGAGGTCCAATATTAACCCCTCAGTCCCGATCCAGTGGGCCGTCTCCTCCCGCCGCCCCCCCTCACCCCCCCGATCACGATCCCCAGACAGAGTGTCCAGCCAGTCCCCGGCCGCTTCGGGACGATCAAAAAAGTGCGTGCGACCCTCTACCTCCACTCGCAGCTTGGCCGGGAATAGCATAGCGTATTTTAAGTTTAGGTCCCGAAGACGGCGTTTGACGCCTAGGAAGCTCAGTCTCTGCTTCTGGACCGCTGGGGTGAAATCAGGGTAAAAGTTCACCTCCATATTTTCAAGCTTGACCGGCCCATGCAGTCTGGAGGCTTGCAGGATAGCGTCCCTGTCCCGAAAGTTGAAAATCCGGGCGATGAGAGGGCGCGGAGGGGCCCCGACCTTCGGCCTTCCCCCGGGAACCCTGTGGGCCCTCTCCACGGCAAAGAATTTACTCAGCCCCCGAGGCTGGAGATGGGTAGCGATCAGGTCCTCCACAAATAGGTCTGCCGCCGCTTCCTCCCGTCCCTCGGGTACCCCGATGATGCGGATGTTATTCCTCCGGGCCCGACTCTCGGAGTCCTCCAGGCGCCGATCCATAAGTGCGCTCGCCTGACTAAGCCGGCGCACCTCTGTTTGTAGTGCCGCCACCTCAGTCGTAAGGCCCGATGCGGTGTGGGCCAAAGAATCAACTCGGTCGTTGGTCTTGGAAAGATCGGCCCTCACCAGGCCAACATCCACGAGGACCGCGTCGATCTTCTGTGCCAGTGTGTCAAACCGCTGGCCCACCGAGGCCTTCATCTCGGCAATGGCGCCCATGACGTCCCGCAGAGTCAGATCCGTGGGCAGGTCCGGGGCATCAGGAGGGCCCTCAGGGGACTTGTGCGGTCCGCCGGGAGATCCCTTCTGGAGGGTATAGCGGTCCATACTGTTGGCCTGATGGACGGTGCCACGCCGGGTCGACTTGGTCTTTGACCGGTCTCCATCTTGTTTCGTGGCCATCGCCACAGGCCTCCCAATCGAACCAGCAACGCCGTGGAGGGCAGGCAATCAGGGCCACGAGCTCCGGGGGGGCCACCCCTAGATCAGCGGGGTGGGTCACAGCCGGCAGGCAGGCAGGGTCTCCCAGCGAGGCCACACCAACACAAAGAGCCCCGCGACCCAACCCTGCAGAGACGGCAAGGGGGTGCGAAAGCGAAAGCGAAAGTGTGGGGTGCGCGACTCGCCAGGCCCGGCCCGCCGCTGTTGTTCACTTTGTCACTGGGTCACCCCTCAGCGCAAATCCGGGGTCCGGCGTGGAGAAGGCCGCAAACTTCAATCGGTGCTCACTCCGGCACCCGAGGTCCGATTTGAAAACGGGAAACGGGTACCACCTCAGCTCAGGCTCACCAACACAGTCCCCTCATCTGAGACAGGATAAATTCAGGATAGTCGTAGGAGGTTGCGGAGGTCCTCGGGAGCCTCGCACCTACGCGGCCATCTTGGTTGCCAGCCCCATTCCATTTGATATCTTCAAAAGAGAAGGTTTACTCTGTGGAAGAGGGAATATCTTTTTTTCAGAAGCCACCTTGCAACTTTTGGATTACTGCAATGGCTGAAGATGATGATCCAGTGCTGTTGGAACAGTAGGGAGAAGAGGTGGCATCGAGGAAGAAATTAAAGGAATCCATTGCATGGGATTTCTCAGAATTTCAACCTAGAGTCAAAAGAATTAATGCAAAACTTGTTATATTAAACCTAAGTAACATAGTTATTTCACATGGAAACATCAAACAATGCTCCTTTGGTACCACAGGAATAAGAAAACACCTCCATGCAAACCATTCCACCAGGTTGGCGCATGCAGAGTGAAGGCGCCAGAAGGAATTAGAAGAGGCCAAAACCGGAACATCTGCAGCGGCCACTTACTTTTACGTTGCTCCAACACCTTCATCTTCTTCTGCTGCATCAGCACCTTCACCACCACTGTTAGACCTGTCAGCCCTTTGGGTGGTCCCTCCTCATCATTATTTATTTTGTCCCACTTTTGCCTCAAACCCTGTTATAATTTTTCCTTTTTGGGAACCACCAGACTTTTTAGTGTTGATGCAGGGTCAGGGAGCCATTTTCCCTACCCCTGGAACTTCTGTCTGAGGGCCTGAGACACAAAATGGTGGCCACCTGTGACATCACCAGAACCCACTGGAGGTTTCGAGAACCTTCTGTAACATTCTAGAACCCTGTGACAGTGGGAGGCAGTTTAGAATGTTGGGAGGCCATCTCAGAGTGGCAGTTGGCAACTGACTGGAGAAGAGAGAGGACAGAGATAGAAGGAGGTCGGAGTAAGGCAGCAGAGGTGGAAACCAGTGCTTGGAGTGATGATCGCACTCCGGAGACACCAGGAAGTGGGGAGTCCGAGTCCCTGCGACGCCGGAAGGCGACATCGAGACGAGGCCGCCCAGCGACATCGAGTCGAGACCGCCCAGCGACATCGAGTCGAGACCGCCCAGCGACATCGAGTCGAGACCGCCCAGCGACATCGAGTCGAGGCCGCCCAACGACATCGATCCGTAGCCGCCTCACGGCGTCGACACGGTGCCGAGCGGAGCCGATCATCTTAAAAAGGGCAGTAAGTGGTAGAGGGGGCATCTGAGGCCCTGTGGAGTCCTAAAAGACCATCCTAGAGGTTAACCCCTTCGGTGCTCATGACGGAACGGTTCCGTCATGAGCGTCGGTTGAGCTGTGCTCATGACGGAACCGATCCGTCATGACCACGCCCGCGCAAGCAACGGTCAGCACCGCGGGGGAATCCGCCCCGCATGGAAGGGGTTAAAAAGGGGTGTTAGAACCAGCCTGAGAGTGCCAGGGGTGAACTGAGACTGGTACAGTGACCTACCTAAAGAGCTGTGTAGTTTGGAGGGCCAGATCTGTAGATTACTCTTGTTCTGCCTCAGCTTAGGCCCCAGCCTTGATCAATTTAGGTGGAACACCCCCATGCCATCCAAGTGTCCTTAAGTTGTGTATGGGCAAAGTAAGACCAAGTGACCTCATGAAAATGATTTGAACTGTAACTGTCATTGATTGTTTTACCTTATTTATTGAGGTGCTTTATTTATTGTCATCCACTAATTTATTCCTGCACTATATTTATTGTCTGACTGTATTTATTTGCCATCTGTATTTATTGCCCATCTATTTATTCTGTGCTTAATGAGGACCTGAACCTATTTATTGAAATTGCAAAATAGTATTATTTAATTGACCTGCTCTTTTGAAGGAAAACCTTATTGTATTGTATTTATGTAATGAAACCTGCAACTAAGAGAAAATAAGATAAAGACATATATATTTTCTATTTGACTTGCATTATTTTTACGGTGTAGTGTCGTTTTTGGAACGGATGAACGCATGGTTATTCTGAGGGTGTGACGTACGCTTAGCACGGTGCCTGACCCCAACCGCTCGAGCCAAGCTACCACTGTGCTGGGAACCTGGTGACTGCTAACCCGGTTGCCCGGTTTCCAACATAAAATTGGTGTTCAGTGGTGGGATAGAGCTGTGCTTGCGTCTACTCGACAATAACTGTGGGTAGTCCATAGGTCTACACCGGGAGTTTTCTCCAAGCGGACTTCCTAATTTCGAGTTTTGTTTTTTCCAAATTTACTTATGGTGGTGGGAGGAGGTATTACAAAAGGTACCCCCCTGCATAGCTTCTGTAAGCAACTGTCTTCTATCCTGAGTGGGCAAAATGGAGTTTGTGTTGGAGGATCTGGAAACTTACACTGTGACCCAACTCAGAGAGTTTTGTCAGAGAGAGGGGGTGTTATGTCCCCAAGGTGCAAAGAAGGGTGAACTCCAGACCAGCTTGAGGGCTTGGGGGGAGGCACGACGAGAAAGTAAGGTTGAGAAGGAGGATAGGGATGGAGAGCCTGACAGCGAGGGGGCTGGTTTGTACCAACCTGAGGTGGGGAACCTAGTGGAGGGGCCCAGAACACTTTCAAGGAAGGGCAGCAGTGCCTCTAGTGGCGGCTTATCAGAAGCAGTATTGATTGACCGGAGAGAGAAAAGACAACTCACATGGGATTTGGCGAAGCTGGAGAATGAAAAAGAGGAACGGAGGATGGCTCACGAGTTGAGGCTCAGGGAGATAGACCTCCAGATCCTACGGGTCGGGGCCTACCCTGTTCCTAATGGTGGCAGCGAAGAAAGAGAAATCACCAGGGAACCCAAACCCTATTTGCCGAAAGACATAGTAGCCAGCTATAGTGCAGGAGATGATATCGCCAAGTGGCTAGTGGCCTATGAGATCTCATTAAGAGTCCATGGGGTTCCAGAGAAATATTGGGGAGGGGGATTGTATAAATACATGCCTCCAGCTGGTAGGGATACATTATTGGCCCTAGAGCAGGATGAGCAGACCCACTACCCCACCATGAAAGTGGCGCTCGTGAGGAAGTTTGGACTAACACCCGAGAAGTATAGACAGAAGTTCCGGGGTAGCCACAAACTGGGCACACAGAATTGGGTGGATTTCCTGGACTATGCAAAGAAGGCATTAGAGGGTTGGATACAAGGCAGTGAGGTGAGGGACTACGAGGGGTTGTTTGATTTGATGTTGAAGGAACACCTGCTCGAAAAATGTTTCCCTGAACTGCGTCAACACCTGGTGGATAGCAAGCTGACCAATCCCCGGAAGCTTGCTGAGGAGGCGGACATTTGGGCTAGTACCCGAGTGTCCACAAGGGGGACTGGAGGGGACTCTCAAAAGACCGGACAGGGCACCCCCCAGAAGAAAGAGGGAGGGGAAAAGAAAACGGAGTTCTCTAAAGGCCCCCAAAATAGTTCCCAAGGGAAGGGAACGGGATTCACCCCTAGGGCTAACCCACCCAGAAACCCTAATCCTGGCCAGAGTCAGCAGCCAAGGGTTGTCCATTGCTTCGAGTGCGGTGGTGTCGGACACTATAAGGGAGATGTGAAGTGCCCGAAAAGACCACCCCCTCCAATCGGAGGAAAGGCCCCCGGAGTAGCTAGTGTAGTGCTCGGGGAGGAGATGCCTTTAGATAAGGGAAGGGAGCGGGTGGGTGTCACTTTAGTGTCCCTGGGAGAACGGGAGATGGTTCCTAAGATCCAGGTGCCCGCAAATACCACAAAGTATGGGCAATGGGTCACCATCAACGGCCAAAGAGGGGAGGCTCTGAGAGACACAGGAGCCAGTAAGACTATGGTACGTAGCCAACTGGTGTCTCCAGAGCAGGTGATTCCCCATGTACTCCACCCTGCCGCGATGGCTGACGGCAGAATGGGCCACTATCCGGTGGCCGAGGTTCCATTTGAATGGGAAGGGGTTGCAGGGTTACTTCGAGTTGCCGTAAGCCCTGCCGTGCCAGTCGATTGTCTGCTGGGGAATGACATGGAGCATAATGCTTGGAAGGAGGTGGAATACCGGACTCATGCTGAGATGCTGGGTATACCTGACTGGGCCTGTGTCAGCACAAGGTCTGCGACTACCCGGAGGGGGAGTTCGTTTAGGCAGGAGCCTGGAACAAAGGCACCGCCGGCTGCCAATCAAGGGAAGAACCGAAGGCAGGAGGAGCCTGCCTCGGCATCCGAGCCCCGTGTGACGGATAGGCCACCGGAGGAGGTGGACCAGGAGTCCGCGGAGGGGGATGTTACCAAAACTGGAGAACCTACCCATCCCGGCCGAGTGGCACGTGGAGGGAGGGCCGACCAGGGAGGAATTCTGCAAGGGCCAGAGGGAGTGTCCTACCCTTGAGGAACTGAGGCGACAGGCCGAAGCCCAGGCAGCAGGGAACGTTGAGGGGAACTACAATATTTACTGGGAGGATGGCCTCCTCTACAGTGAACCCAAGGCACCCATGCACGGATCGTCACGGGCCTTGGTTGTCCCTCAACGTTACCGAGCCTTCCTTCTGGAATTGGCTCATGAGATCCCCTTGGCAGGACACCTGGGGCAAGACAAGACCTTTGCCCGGCTTGTCCCACACTTTTATTGGCCTCAAATGAAAGTGTCGTCCGACACCTACTGCCGGACGTGCGTGTCTTGTCAAGCCAGTGGGAAAACAGGGGTGAAGCTGAAAGCTCCCCTGGAACCACTTCCTGTCGTTAGCACCCCCTTTGAAAGGGTGGGCATCGACATTTTGGGTCCGTTAGATCCGCCTACTACAGCTGGTCACAGGTTTATCCTGGTTCTGGTGGATCATGCCACACGGTACCCAGAGGCCATACCTCTGAGGACCATTACTGCACCTGTTGTGGCTTGGGCCCTGATGGGAATCTTTACCCGAGTGGGTTTTCCCAAGGAAGTTGTGTCCGACAGGGGGACCAACTTCATGTCAGCATACATGCGGGCGATGTGGAAGGAGTGTGGAGTGACCTACCGGTTCACCACTCCTTACCACCCCCAGACCAATGGTCTGGTGGAGAGGTTCAATAAAACCTTGAAAGGCATGATCAGAAGTCTGCCTGAAAGCCTGCGGAGGAAATGGGACGTCCTCCTACCCTGTCTATTGTTTTCTTACAGGGAAGTGCCACAGAAGGGAGTGGGCTTCAGCCCCTTCGAGCTTTTGTATGGGCACCCTGTGCGTGGACCTCTCAGCCTGGTGAGAGACGGATGGGAAAGAACTCCCAGAAAGCTTCCCCAGGACGTGGTGAGCTACATGCTGGCCTTCCGGAGCCAAATGGCTAAGTTGTGGAAGCAAGCTTCTGACAACTTGGAAGCCAGCCAAGCAGTGATGAAGGCGTGGTATGACCACAATGCTCACCCGGTGGAGTTGGAGCCTGGCCAGAAGGTGTGGGTGATCGAACCAGGAGAGCTTAGCGCCCTCCAGGATCGCTGGTCAGGACCCTTTGAGGTGTTGGAGAAGAAGGGTAAGGCTACCTACTTGGTGGACCTGAAGACCCCTCGTCAGCCCCTACGGGTGCTGCATGCCAACCGCCTCAAACCCCACCATGAGAGGCCCGAAGTCATATTGTTAATGGTGACTGACGGAGCAGAGGACGTGGAAAGCGAGCCTCTCCCCGACTTATTTGCGTCTCAAGAGAAGGATGGGTTGGTGGAGGGAGTGATTCTCTCCCCGTCCCTAACTCCTGAACAGCAGGAGGACTGCCGCCAGGTCCTGGGGCAGTACTCTTCGTTGTTCTCCCTTGTTCCGGGTAGGACTCACCTGTGCGTCCATGACGTGGACACAGGAGACAGCCCACCTGTGAAGTCAAAGATCTACCGGATGACAGACAAGGTGAAGGCCAGCATTCACAGTGAAGTCACTAGGATGCTGGAGCTAGGAGTGATTGAACCTTCCAGCAGCCCCTGGTCCAGTCCGGTGGTATTAGTACCAAAAGCTGTACCACCGGGTGCCCAACCGGAACTGAGGTTCTGTGTGGACTACCGGGGACTGAACTCAGTAACCAAGACTGATGCTCATCCGATTCCAAGGGCGGATGAATTGATTGACCGGCTGGGAGCTGCCCAATATCTGAGTACCTTTGACCTTACTTCCGGGTACTGGCAGATCTCTCTGACTGATGGAGCTAAGGAAAGGTCAGCCTTCTCCACGCCCAAGGGCCACTACCAGTTCTGCGTGATGCCCTTTGGGCTCAAGAACGCCCCTGCCACGTTTCAGCGTCTGGTGAACCAGATCCTCACTGGAATGGAGAGTTTCTCTGCTGCTTATCTGGACGACATTGCCGTCTTCAGTAACAGCTGGGAGGATCACTTGCGGCACCTGCAAACTGTTCTCCAGGCCCTGAAGCAAGCTGGTTTAACGATCAAGGCCAGTAAATGCCAGATCGGGCAGGGGTCGGTAGTGTACCTTGGACACTTGGTGGGTAGGGGAGCGGTGCAACCCCTCCAGGCGAAAATCGAGGCTATCATGGCCTGGGAACCCCCCAAGACTCAGACTGAGGTCCGAGCTTTTCTGGGCCTCACCGGATATTACCGCCGCTTCGTGAAGGGGTATGGGACCATTGTGGCCCCCCTCACGGAGCTTACGTTTAAGAAACAACCTCGACGGGTAGTCTGGACGGAGGCTTGTCAGCAGGCCTTTGTGAAACTGAAGCAAGCCATGTGCGAGGCCCCGGTCTTAAGGGCCCCAGATTTTTCCAAGGAGTTCATTGTCCAGACGGATGCATCGGAACATGGCATTGGGGCAGTGTTATCGCAACTCAATGAAGAGGGTCTGGATCAACCCGTGGTCTTCATTTCCCGGAGACTACTTCCCAGGGAACAGAAGTGGAGTGCAATAGAGCGTGAAGCCTTTGCAGTGGTATGGGCTCTGAAGAAGTTGCGGCCATACCTGTTTGGCTCGCACTTCCTAGTTCAAACCGACCACAGACCCCTTCGTTGGCTGATGCAGATGAAGGGGGAGAATCCCAAGTTGCTAAGGTGGTCTATCTCCCTACAGGGAATGGACTTTCAGGTGGAACATCGGCCTGGAGTGGACCACGCCAATGCAGACGGTCTCTCAAGGTATTTCCGCCTTAGTGATGAGAACTCCCAAGGGGTTGGGTAGCTCTCCCCACTTTCAGCTGGGGGGGACGCGTGTTAGACCTGTCAGCCCTTTGGGTGGTCCCTCCTCATCATTTTTTATTTTGTCCCACTTTTGCCTCAAACCCTGTTATAATTTTTCCTTTTTGGGAACCACCAGACTTTTTAGTGTTGATGCAGGGTCAGGGAGCCATTTTCCCTACCCCTGGAACTTCTGTCTGAGGGCCTGAGACACAAAATGGTGGCCACCTGTGACATCACCAGAACCCACTGGAGGTTTCTAGAACCTTCTGTAACATTCTAGAACCCTGTGACAGTGGGAGGCAGTTTAGAATGTTGGGAGGCCATCTCAGAGTGGCAGTTGGCAACTGACTGGAGAAGAGAGAGGACAGAGATAGAAGGAGGTCGGAGTAAGGCAGCAGAGGTGGAAACCAGTGCTTGGAGTGGGGTCCAGAAACCCACCCTTGATGCTAGTCTCTACTGACCAAGCCCAACCTAAAGCCCTGTGTGGGATCAAGACCAGAAGAACCATCTTAAAGGACTGAATATTTGGAACAGGCCTTAAAGAAGAAGAACAGCAAGCTCCTGACCTGTTCAGCAGTGTCTTCCTGGAGTCCTCACGCCGAGAAGCCTGGAGACCTGGGGCCTGAGGTAGAGAAGCGGCGCTGACAGAAAGCAGACGTCGTACCTGGAGCCACCAGAGGTCGAGTGAGGGCGCCGACGGAGGTCGTGGAGTGGCACCGGAGGTCGAGTAAGGAATCACCCGAGGTCGAGTGAGGGCGCCGACGGAGGTCGTGGAGAGGTGCCGGAGGTCGAGTCGGGAGTCACCTGAGGTCGAGGTGAGGCGTCGACGGGGGAGTGAAGTCCGCCCACCGGAGTCGCCGGAAACTGAGGTGAAGCGCGCCGGAGGTCGGGAGTGGAGATCGCACTCCGGAGACACCAGGAAGTGGGGAGTCCGAGTCCCTGCGACGCCGGAAGGCGACATCGAGACGAGGCCGCCCAGCGACATCGAGTCGAGACCGCCCAGCGACATCGAGTCGAGACCGCCCAGCGACATCGAGTCGAGACCGCCCAGCGACATCGAGTCAAGGCCGCCCAACGACATCGATCCGGAGCCGCCTCACGGCGTCGACACGGTGCCGAGCGGAGCCGATCATCTTAAAAAGGGCAGTAAGTGGTAGAGGGGGCATCTGAGGCCCTGTGGAGTCCTAAAAGACCATCCTAGAGGTTAAAAAGGGGTGTTAGAACCAGCCTGAGAGTGCCAGGGGTGAACTGAGACTGGTACAGTGACCTACCTAAAGAGCTGTGTAGTTTGGAGGGCCAGATCTGTAGATTACTCTTGTTCTGCCTCAGCTTAGGCCCCAGCCTTGATCAATTTAGGTGGAACACCCCCATGCCATCCAAGTGTCCTTAAGTTGTGTATGGGCAAAGTAAGACCAAGTGACCTCATGAAAATGATTTGAACTGTAACTGTCATTGATTGTTTTACCTTATTTATTGAGGTGCTTTATTTATTGTCATCCACTAATTTATTCCTGCACTATATTTATTGTCTGACTGTATTTATTTGCCATCTGTATTTATTGCCCATCTATTTATTCTGTGCTTAATGAGGACCTGAACCTATTTATTGAAATTGCAAAATAGTATTATTTAATTGACCTGCTCTTTTGAAGGAAAACCTTATTGTATTGTATTTATGTAATGAAACCTGCAACTAAGAGAAAATAAGATAAAGACATATATATTTTCAATTTGATTTGTATTATTTTTACGGTGTAGTGTCGTTTTTGGAACGGATGAACGCATGGTTATTGTGAGGGTGTGACGTATGCTTAGCACGGTGCCTGACCTCAACCGCTCGAGCCAAGCTACCACTGTGCTGGGAACCTGGTGACTGCTAACCCGGTTGCCCGGTTTCCAACATAAAATTGGTGTTCAGTGGTGGGATAGAGCTGTGCTTGCGTCTACTCGACAATAACTGTGGGTAGTCCATAGGCCTACACCGGGAGTTTTGTTTTTTGCAAATTTACTTCTGGTGGTGGGAGGAGGTATTACAAAAGGTACCCCCCTGCATCTGTCTCTCCAGTAGCATCGTTTACTTCTTTGGCTCTAACTGCCCCTCCACCCAGTGTATCTGTCCCTCCCCCGACATGTGCTCCTTGTACCACAGTACCAATACATCTTTTGAGGCAGAACTGTGACATTGTAGCGCACTATGCCAGTACAGCAACATACTGTCTCCTCTGACATACTATCACTTTTGTAGGAGAGAGGGATATGACCATCCATCGTGAGCTTGTCATGGCTTTTTTGCCTTTAGTGTTCTCCTGATTCCTGTTCAGACTATTGTTTTAGTTGGTCATGTTGATCTTGTAAAAAAAAACATTCCAGAATTTTTTTTTAAATCTCAAAAGATAACGAACTTCTACCAATTTTTACCGTAATTCTTCAGGTATTAGAAGTAATATTGTAATTCATATAGAGAGAAATGGTAAGTGTAAGGTAAGTTAAACATATGTCTTATGGTGGTTTCATAGTATATGGTAAGTTAATAATTGACTACTACAGTGATAACTGAATTGCCTTAATGGTCGCAGGTATTCCTTTTTGGGTTGCCGCCAACTGGGAGTGATGGTGGGCAGATGCTTGCATCTGTTCTTGTAGGAGGCAACTGCATCCTTCAGTCTGAATGCTCTGGGTTGGTAAGCCACTGGGTAGTGTGTCTGGACGGTAACACTGGGTAGCTTGGAGCAGAAGTTCAGTTTGTGTGTCCTTGTTTCCTGTCAGTGGCGGGCTTGTGGGGATGGATGTACTTTGACAGCGGTCTGAGTCTTCTCTAGCATGCCTTTCAGGTCTGGCCACTCTTGATCTTCCCTCCTAGGCTTCAGCTTACATCAGGTTTCCCAGTGTGAACCTGCAGGTCACACTTCCTTCTCTTCCTAATGCGTCAGCATGCATCTTCTTTCTATTTATGCTGGCAAGAGTTCTCAGTGCTTGAAGTTTGTCTCCTTCTTCTGGGTGCAACAATGTGCAACTTCTTTAGGACCGGCCAACAGGGCATCTTCAGTAGTCTACTCTTTGTAGTCCGGCCAGTGGCCTTAGGTGTTGGACTCCAGCTTGGTGATAATCAGGGTAGTTGCTGATCCAATTCTCCTTGTCTGTTCCTGGCCAGCTGCAACCTCTCTTGAGCTGTGGCAGTGGAGCCTACGGTCACTCTTCCTATTGGGCTGTGTCTGTATAGCGCTTGGTGTGCTTGGCGTGATTCTCCTGTGTCTTGCACCCTGACCATGGTGGAAAGGGACTCTTCTTTAGGATTATGTTGTCCAATAGTCACAGTTTCTCCGGCTTGCTAGTGTACCGTCCACCGGGCCCTAGACCCGGGTTTATGGAATCATGGTGCAAAACTTTGGAACCATTGGTCACTACTTCTCATACCACCATTCTTGGCGATTTTAACTACCATCTTGAGAAGGAACAGGACAATGACTCACGTCACCTCCTTGAACCTGTGTCATCCCTGGGTTTTGAGCAACTTGTTCAATCTCCCACCCACATCGCCGGCCATACCTTAGACCGCATATTCACCAATCACTGTAACTTAATGATTGAAGATGTACAGCCTCTTAGCTGGGTAGATCATTCGTTGATTATGTTCAAGGTCCGTTATAATATCCCCATTATTGCTGAGGAAAGCATCACCCAAAAGGTATATCTGCTGCAGGGGACTGAGCAAGCTATCAGCCCACAAATGGGAGGTTGCTCTGGGCTCAGCTGAGGTTGGGAGGCATAGCCCATTCCCCACTACGGCAGAGAGTTTTCACAACTGGATCACTGAAGCCCTAGATATTGCTGCCACTTTTAAAGCCTGCATTTTTAAAAGAGCCAAACCGGCATCACCTTGGTTTTCTGATGAACTCCGATCACTTAGAAGGGAGTGTTGCAGACAGGATCGTAGATGGAGGTTGGACCCTTGTACTAGGGAGAAAGCCAAGCAGAAAGTTCTGCTCCAGAAGTATAAACTTGCCATGTTTCAAGCTAAATCTCACTTCCTTACTAATAAGATCCTCGCTGCAGACAATTCTTCTTGCATGCCTTTCAAGGTGATCAAGGAGATCTCCGATCCTTCCGGGACACATTTGCTGCCTCCTTTTCAAGACCTCTCTGACAGAATAGCTGCCTATTTCGAGGACAAGGTCCTTAAAATCTTTCGGGAGCTTGACCATATGGAAATGGAAGAACCAGAGGTCGAGGAGGTCGCTCAGAATCAAGTGATAGGGAGTGCCCCTTTTAGTCTTGCAACTTTTCCCCAGATTACTGTTCAAAAACTCTGGCTCTCCTCAGGGGCCTTAAGTCTGGCTCTCCCTCAGACCCCTGCACGCCCCTCACTCTCAAGATGGTCCCCAACCCGGCTGCAGACTTCCTGTGCAAGGTGTTTAACAACATCCTCCGATCCGGCTGCTATCCGGACAATTGGAAGGAGGCTATTGTTACACCTCTACTCAAGAAACCCAATGCTAATCCCTCTGAATTGAAGAATTTTCACCCCATCTCACATCTCCCTGCTCCAGCAAAAATCCTAGAGAAATTCATCAACACTGAGTTGATGAATTATTTGGACTGTCACAAGATCTTAGATCAGCCTCAAAATGGTTTCCGCGCCAACCACAGCACAGAGTCCGCCCTTATTGCTGCAACTGATCACATCCGCATGCAGGTTGACCAGGGTGGCTTGGTAGTGCTGATTATGCTCAATCTGTCGGCTGCTTTTGACACCGTTTCCTTTAATCGGATGGTCCAACGTCTGCAAGAGCTGGGAGTTTTGGATAAGGCCTTGCACATCCTCCACTCCTTCCTGACAGAGAGAAATAAAATCATTACCCACGGGGGTTTCAGATCTAAGGCCTTCAGCCTACCCTGTGGCGTTGCCCAGGGGTCATCTCTGAGCCCTACCCTCTTTAATGTGTATGCAACCCGACTGGCCAAGCTGGTAAGATCCTTTGGATTCCAGGTGATTTCCTATGCAGACGACACGCAGATCATTGTTTCTATCTCCAATGATCTGCAGTCGGAAGCAGGAAAATTTAACCAGTGCATTCCCAGCACTATCAGATGGATGCAGAATAACTCCTTTAAGATTAATGCAGAGAAAACTGAGGTCCTAGTTTTTGGTCCACATACCTCAATCTGGTCGAACGCCTGGTGGCCGGCTGATTGCAGTCCCCTCCCTGTTCCGGCTAGGACAGTCAAAAACCTAGGGGTCATTTTTTAAGGGGGCCTGACTTTCGAGTCTCAGGTCAGCCGCACTATAGCACTGCATCGACCCACCATCATTTTGCATTAGTCACCTCCTGGCTTGACTACTGCAATGCCTTGTACCTTAATATCAGCACAGCCTCCCTGAACAGGCTTCAGGTTGTCCAAAAAGCGGCTGCCAGGCTGATCCTTAATATCCCTAAATGGCAATCAGCAAAGGAGGGGCTTCGTACTCTGCATTGGCTCCCTATTAGGAAGCGAATTTCTTTCAAAGTCCTGTGTGCAGTTTACAAGGCCTTGCAGGAGCTGAAAACCATGTTTCAATGGTACGTGCCTGGGAGAGCTCTGAGATCTTCCTCCCAGAGAAGATTCTCCCCTAAAGTTCGCTAAAACAGATGGGGCGGTCGCTCCTTCTCTGTGGTGGCCGCAAAACTCTGGATTACCCTGCCCTCTCCGATCTCCCATGCGGAATCGCTCCCAGTGTTCAAAAAGCTGCTGAAGACTTGCCTTTTCTCATTTTAGTCAGCAGCTCTGCATCCTCCTCTCTCTTCTCAACCACCCAGATCCTTGGCACCTATGGGTTTTAGTGCGCTTTATAAATCCTCATCCTATCCTATCCTATCTTGGTGGGGAACAAAGGCAGGTGCTGCAGGGTTGCAAGGGATGTTAGCTTGTTTGTTCTGCTTCCTGTGGTAATGGCAGGTGGCCACTAGGGGATGTGGGGTGCTCTCTGCAAACCTGTCAGGTTCACAACACCTGAATGCTTCAGCCCCGGCTATGATGAGGGACGCAGGGGAAGGGCTGCTCCCGTTTCTGCTGGCACTTGGGCTGAGTTGGGTGGGGAGATTGTAGCTCTATGTTACTCCTCTTACAGAGACACCAGCAACTTTGGAAGGCGGTGGGTGTCTGGCACCTAGCACACAGACTCCTCAGGCAGCATCCACCAGTTTGTCCTTTGCTTATCTATTATTTTCTTAGTTCCTTATATGAGGCAAGGTGCCCTCTTGAAGCCAACTGCGGGTGCCATGCTGCCTCCTGTCATGTTTTTGTTCTTGAGTGCGGTGGGCTAATGGATTGTCTGCAGGGTTGGGCTGCCTGCTTCTGCCTCTGCCTCCTATGGGCTGGCTGCATCCCAGTGCTGCATATCATGTAGGTGCACTTCACAGGCCCCAAACCTTGCCTCAGTCTGCATTATCTCCAACGGCTTCAGCACACACTGGATAGGCTTCTCAGCCTTTGAGGCAGTTTCCACCCATGGCGCCTCCAGAGGGTCAGGGCTGCAGTTTCTTTTGACGCTGTCAAGCGTGATGAGCAGTTCCCCTGCAGCCTTCCTCACCAATAGTGCTACAGTGCTGGCGGCGATATCCTCTCCTTTC
This sequence comes from Triturus cristatus, assembly GCF_964204655.1. Classification (NCBI taxonomy): domain Eukaryota; kingdom Metazoa; phylum Chordata; class Amphibia; order Caudata; family Salamandridae; genus Triturus; species Triturus cristatus. The sequence goes on from NC_140588.1 coordinate 500,130,640, forward strand.
AGAGCAGGATGTGGTATTTTGTCTAAACCGCTCACAGTCAGAGGCAACCGCCCGTATGTTCAGGACAGTGCGTAGGCTAGGTCCAGTCCACCTAATCCCCAATATAGTGCTATGGGGCCCTACACCCGGATGGTGATTATTGAATGACACGGACACTATTCATATAGTTAGAGAACTGGTCCAGGGCACATGTGTCTGACCCCTTTTATTTGCAGGGTCACCTGAGACACCCGTGATGGATGGGTGTGGGGTAGGTGTTAGTAGTTGTTAGTGCAGTCTCAGGAGAGGGGCTGCATCGTTACTTGTCCAGCACCCATATATATATATATATATATATATATATAAAATATATATATATATATAAAGTCCAATCCTCACTCCACACGAAGAATGAGGCTGACATATGCTGGGGTACACAAAGAGGATTTATTCCAAATAGTTGACAAGCACAAAAGCTGCAAATGTTCAGGAAACGCTAGGCAGACGCGTTTCAGCCGGTAAGCTTTCTTCAGTGCCGGTTTCCAAACCGAGCCTCTCACCTGGGGGTCATTTAATGTCCTGTGACGCTCATATAGCAACTCTCATTGGCTGGATGTTGCAACCCCGCCTCTGTTTAAAAAGGATATTGCATCTCGTGCTTCACTGAGTCCAGGTGCATGCTGGTCAACGTAGTCTAATGCGGGAGTCCGTAAAGTGAGGGACTTCCAAACACCAAGTAGTGTCCCAACTTTGTTAGCTTTCAGGTCACGTTTACCCTCAGCATCCCGGAACCAAAATAAAGATGTTAAATTGAAACCTAAATTTGTGTCCCCTGCAGCCAATGCTGCATCCTCTCTCCCAATGCGGAACACAGTGCTGATGAAGCCGCGTATAGGGGTGCGAAAAATAACAAGGATGAGAGAACAATGGGACTCTTTTGTTGTACTTCCACTAATAGTAAATGGAAGAATGTGCTCTTTTCAATTTATCACTATAGATCACTATATTTTTTAGGATTACTTAGTCACAGTAATTTTATTTCACTTTGGTAGAAAGTTAATTATTTTCTATATACATAAAAAAAACTACAGCACCCCCAATGCATTTGGATGCTCAGACCACCAAACAGGAAATGATGCAACTGCATGTTTGAATGTTTTTTAAAGTATGTGGTAATGAGCGGTCAGTTGATCGTGAGCAACGTATCTGGAATACAGAAACGCGTAGGTCATCTCGCTTTCCCTGCAAATGAAGGAGTGGAAAAGAATAAAATAATCTATGCTGAAGAGACTACGGGAGTGCGTCTCGTTTTTATTTCCAACTGGAGGAATTGAGGTGAGATAAGTAAGCTGCGTGGTTCTGCCGTGGGGAGCCGCACCCCTATTGAGCGCTGCAAGTCCCGGTGTAATGGAACCGGCGTGTTGAAAAATATATATATATATATATATTTATATCACAGAAAGTTTCTCGTCGATGATGACAAAAAAAGGAAGTTCCAGCCCAATTCCATACACGCAATAGGATTTATTTTAGTATGGCATGTAGCAAGTCAAATGCCCGACGCGTTTCGGTGCAGCCGCACCTTGATCACGGGTCAATTGTTTGTTTGTAAAAATCAAATATATATAGTGCACTTTACAAATTGACATCAAAATAAAGCAGTCCATGCCGTGCGCGCCTCGCCTTTTTTTACGCAGTAACATTTGTTTTTTTCTCCCTTGTGGGTCCTTTAATTTATTTAATAAATGTGATTGTTACTTCTTTATTTTTTACTTTTTATTTTTTTTTCCGTGCGCGTACGGTAAGCTTACCGTACGCGTACCCCGCGATTTTTTTTTTAAATTATTAAATTTATTTTTCATACTTTTGGGTCCTTCTTGGACCCCCTGACAAACACTAGGGGGTCTGCAACTCTCTTCGTTGCCCCCGTTTCACGTTCCCCACCTTTGTTTCTCAGTGCGAGAGACAGAAAATGGCGGCTGACCATGTCATGAGTGATGTAATATGTGACGTCATCAGCAGTGCATTGCGGGCGCACGAGTTCTAGTTAGCTGAACTAACTATAACGGGGGAATTTCAATGGTTTTGTACAAGTGAAAAGTCCAGCTAACTATAACACCCCTGAAACCTATGGTTTTTTCAGTGAATTTCTGAGGTTTTTTAAATGCTAATTCCTAACTATAACGTGCCTGAAACCTATGTTTTTTTCTGTGAATTTCAAAGGTTTTTTAAATGCTAATTTCTAACTATGCCTACAGAGATAGGACATGTGAAGAAAGAAGAAAAAATGCACAGAAAGAAAAAAAAGAAGTGCAGAAAGAAGCAACAGAAGTCCTCAAAGACGAAGAAAAGTGCAGGAAGAAGGATAACGTGCAGAAAGAACAAAAAGAAGAGCAGAAAGAAGCCTTGTTGCAAAATCATCCTGTACCCTCAACTTTTTCAGACGGATACTGGTGGTAACTGAGTCTGACTAACCAGTCCTAGAGCCAGTGCTATGTTAAAAGACACTTAGAATATAGTGAAAACACCTACATACACTAGGGAACATTATGCATTGGGGTCCCCCTGTGATTAGCATGACCTCCTCTGTAAGCCCCTAGTATATAATAGGGCAGGGGGATTAAAACTACCTCTTAAAACAGGCCACAGGGCGTTTTTGCACATGTTAACTCAGGCCCCGTCCCCTCCCTTCACCACTGTGTAAACACGCCCTGTGTCTGTTTTTAGTTGGGAGATTAAGTTCATTTGAATCCTGAGGGTCCCTAGGGTCCAACTAGCCCACTAGGTACCTCCAGTAAGTGCCACAGAGCTGCGTTGCAGAGAGGTGTAAAAAGTGGCACGGCCTGGACCACCTCTCTACAATGCAGATCAGTGGCGCTTACTGGAAGCACTTGGTGGGCTAGTTAGCCCCCAGGGGCCCTCAGTATTGAAGGAAAATTATAACCCCAATTTAAAACGTGCCATAGTGCGTGTTTGCACACTCCACCTCAGGCCCCGTCCCCTCCCTTCACCACTGTGTAAACGCGCCCTGTGGCTGTTCTAAGTTGAGAGATTAAGTCCCCTTGAATCCTAAGGGTCCCTAGGGTCAAACTAGACCGCTAGGTACCTCCAGTAAGCGCCACAGAGCTGCGTTGCAGAGAGGTGTAAAAAGGGTCTTGGCCTCAGAACACCTGTCTGCAGCACAGCTCCCTGGTGCATACTGGAGATGCCTGTTGGGCTAGTTGGCCCTCAGGGACCCTCAGTATTGAAGAGGAATTAATTCCCCAACTTACAACTCGCCAGGGGGCGCGTTTGCAGAGTGCTGCAAGGAGGGGGCGTGGCCTCCGGCACGATGCCAGTCTTTTATTTATTTTATAAGAAGGGGGGCTGTGTGGTTCCCCTTCTTATTCTAATTTGTTGGCCCTGATGACCCCATCCCCCAGGGCCTGTCTCCTAATTATATTTTTTTGACCCCAATCCCCAGGGCCGGCCACTGTTTTTTATTATTTAAAAAAAATATATATATTTATAGACACACCTAGGACATGCTGGACAAACCATACGTACCTATCACCATGACGATTTGCGTGATATTCATTAAAAGGCGACTATGCATACAATGAATCCACGTGGAATGTATTTACACCACTAGTGAAGCTCTGACATGTCTGATGCCCTACCGTGCCTAATCCCGGTAGACACCCTTTTCGTTTATTTATACAAACATGGGTAGCTATTGACGGGCACATTTAATACACATGCACACCAAGCCATTCAAAGGGGATTCGACAAAAATTCGACCAAAACTATGCAAGAAACCCCCCTCACGGTTAATAAAACACACATCCACTGCCGGATGTGTAATACTTTTTATTTTACTCTCTGGAAAGGGGACGAACATCACTTGAGAGTCACAGCGCGCTCCTGGCAGAGCCCAATGCTGTGTTACACCCACCATTGCCTGCTGAGTGCCACACACCTCTGTGTTGTATTCCACTAGCTAGTGCATATGCTATGACACTCTCTAGCCCATGTGCACTGTAACACCACCCCGTGAATATGTCATGCCACACTTGTCTTCGCACGGGTTATATTGCCCCATCTAACGTGCCTTCCTCGATGCCTATGTTATAACGCACAGTGCTATGCCATACATATTACAATCTGGGATCCATATCTTTGTCACAGTGCATATGCAACGTTACACTCCCCAGCACATATTTTATATTACAACTTTAGAGACTAGTTAGGTTACACAACACTGCCCTGTGCATATTACACTCCAAGGCGCATATCGCATAGCACGCGCTAGTGCCTGTGCTATCTTGCGCTCTCCAATGAATCTGTCATTGCGCACAATGTATTGCATATTATATTTCACGCCCGGTTCATCTTATATCACACGTTTTGGTGCATAGTTTATACCATACACTATATCTAGTTTTCATTTTCAATCGTGCTCTCAGGACTATGTTCTATATAACACTGTGTTCACCTACCCTTTTCACGGGCATTACATTTTGCGATAGGGGGTGGAGGGTCAGGGGGTGTTTCTGCCAAGTGAGCCCGGAGTCACAGTCACAAACGTCCTCTTCTTCCTGAATAAAAGTGAGATTATGCTGCATACTTGTTCATATTTTAAGTAGTTCGCACAGACACACGTTTTAAAAACAATAAAGTTCCTAATACCCGCCTTCTCTGAACAGTTAGCTTGCTGCCCCATCCCCCTCCTCCCTATCCTCTGTTGTGTGAATCCATGGACTAGCCTCCTCCCTCCTGCCATGCATGGTCTGATGTGCTGCCACTGCCCTCAATTTAGTATGATGTACCAGTCCACTCCTCCTGCCCTCCATTGCCCAATTCTATGCCCCATCATTGACCTCCCGCTTAAACTCTGTGCTTAGCTTGCTGCCCCTATTCTCCTTCCCCCTGCCCTCCGATGTCTTTGTGTATGCCCCTGCTCCATCCTTTTTGCCCACCATGTTCCATGGACCTGCCACTCCTATCTACTCTGAGTGTTCTGTTGAGCTGCCATTCCCCTCCCACCTGCCTAGCATTGTCAGATGACTGTAACCTGTCCCTGCCACCTCCACCCTGCCTGTCCACATGCCATGCCCCTATCCTCTTCCTCCTGTCCTACATGGTCCATTGTACTGCCACACCCTTCTGCCCTCCCTTGTCTGTTGTGCTGCAACTGCTCCTCCTGCCTGCCCCGTGCGGTCTGTTGTGAGGCCCCTTCCCCTGAACTTTCTTGTCTGTGCACAGGTCCTGACCCTCCCTTCTATCCTCCATCGTCCTTTGTGCATGCCCCTACACCCTCCTTCTTGCCCATCATAGCCATTGTGCTACCACTAACCCTCCCACTTGCCATGCATGGTCTTCTGTGCTGCCATGGCCCCTCCCACCTTCCCTGTGTGGTCAGTTAGCTGCCCCTGAACCCCTCCCACCTTCCCTCCATGGTCTGTGTGTATGCCATCACAGTCTCACTGTTGCTCTTCATGGTGTGTCTTGCTTCTAGTGCCCATCCTGCCTGACCTCCATGGCTATCTTGCTGCTCCTGCCCTGCCCCCTTGCCCCCAGCCCTCTGTTTACATGTGCAGACCCCTACTCCCTCCCTCCTGGCTTGTCTGTTCCATTGTAATGCCCCTGATCCATCCCTCCTGCCCTTTATGGTCTGTTATGCTGCAGCTTTCTCTCCTGTCTGTCCATTATGGTCCTGCCTCTTTCCCCTCTGTTCTCTGTTGTCCATGTGCATGGTCCTGTCCCCTCCCTCTTGCTTTCTATGGATTGTTGTGCTGCACTCCCGTCCCGCATGCCCTGTGTGGTGTATTGTGCTGCTGCAAACCCTGATGCCTGCCCTGCAGGGTCAGTTTGGTGCACCTCTCCATGTCCCTCCTGTCCTCTGTTATCCAAGTCCATGTCCCTACCCCATTTCCTTCCATGATCCAATGTACCATACTTGCGAACATTTTGAACTTGGTAAGAGGGAAATTTTGGAAAAAAAACTGGGGTATTGATTTTCCCCTTTGAGTTACATTGAAAAAGAGGAGATTGTACACAGGAGACAGATAAAATAAAGCCCATTTGAGCTTAAAAACATTGGACGTTTCCTGGCTGAATCGGGTCTGTTGGCATGTATGGTTGTACTACCATTGCCTCTTCCTTCTGCCCACATTGGTCTATTACATTGCCACAGCCTCTCTTGCAAGTCCTGTATTGTTGGTTTGTTGCCCCTGCCCCCCTTTCCACTGCCCTCCATAGTCTGTTGTGCTGCCACGGCCCTTCCTGCCTGCTCAGTGTGGTTAAATGGTTGCCTTTGCACCCTCCTACCTGCCTTCAATTTTCAGAGTCCGTGACCTGGCCTCTGCCTCTCAACAGTATCCTAATGAACAACTAGATTGCTAACATTCTATATTTATTACAAAAGTGTGGAACGCCTGACGTCATCTTGATGTAATCAAAACTGTAATACCTAGAGCATTTCCTTTAGAAATTACATATATGAGAGGGTCTTATTGGCATCAAAATTATGGTTAGTGCTCTAAAAGACCAAAATAAGGACATATTTTCTGAGTTTTCAAATAGCGAGAAAGCACTTTTAAATTATTTGTTACCTTTATGTTTTTTTATCCAGTTGACCACTTGATTAAATGTTGCACTTAGGGGAGAGGATGTGGTGTTACTTCCAGAACTGCAGACTTTGCAACTGGGGAACCAGGTTGAAGTTTCTGCTTCAGCTCGACATTCTGTGATTCTGGTCAAATCACTTAGTCTCCCCATGTCTACAACCAAAATGAATTTGTTCTTGTGTGATGTAACCAATGCTCATGTAAAGCACTCCAATACCTGACAAGTCTGCACTATATAACACTGCAAAAACACAAAATAATAAGTGTTTTGCACACTTCTGTCATTGGGCTATATTTGGGCTACATCTGGGTGATTTTGGGCTACATTTGGGCTCTTTTGTCTCCGGTGGCCATCTTGGGAGATTTATTTGTTATGAAGTTTCCTAATTTCCTCATGTACTGCAGTCTCCTCAGTAGGAAATGCTTTCATTTTTTTACTTTGATTCCATCATGAAGGTATTCAGATATGTCACACATTTGCCATACATTCTGAATGTTAGCACTCTAGTTGCTCATTAGATCACTGTAGTAAAACTACTGTTCACCATGGAAGTCTGCTCCTGGTATTAAAAGTGCATGTTTCAGTCTGCATGTCAGTATTTTTTAATGAAATAGAAGAGGATTTGAGAAGTCACTCAAAGTGTACCCTCATTTTCTTTCTTCAGCATTAATCATAATTTCTATGGCAAAATGAACCCCCTCATTGTGTTCCTTTTTAAATTAAATGTTTTAAGTGTTACCAGTTTATTCCAATCAAGATGGCTTCAGGTGTGCCATACTTTTGTCATAATGAAGACAGTAAGCGCTCTAGTTGTTTTTAAGAACACTCTGGGACATTTTGTCATTGGGCTATACTTGGGCTACATCTGGGTGATATTTGGGCTACATTTGGGCTCTTTTGTCTCTGGTGGCCATCTTGGCAGACTTATTTGTTATGAAGTTTCCTAATTTCCTCATTTACTGCAGTCTCCTCAGTAGGAAATACTTTCAGTTTTTTACTTTGATTCCAAAGGCATTCAGATGTGTCACACATTTGCCATAAATTCAGAATGTTAGCACTCTTTTTGCTCATTAGATCACTGTAGTAAAGCTACTGCTCACCAGGGAAAACTGCTGCTGGTATTGAAAGTGCATGTTTCAGTCTGCATGTCAGAATTTTTTAATGAAATAGAAGAGGATTTGAGAAGTCACTCAAAATGTGCCCTAATTTATCTTTCTGCAGCACTAATCATACTTTTTATGGAAAAATGAACCCCCTCATTTTGTTCCTTTTTAAATTAAATGTTTTAAGAGTTACCACTTTAATCCAAGCAAGATGGCTTCAGGTGTGCCATACGTTTATCATAAGTAGGACTGTTAGCGCTCTAGTTGTTCTTTGGAACACTCTGGGAAGCTGCAGTAGAACACAAAGGAATCAACTGACAGTCTCTGCCCTTGTTGGATGTACATGTTTTACTGAGAATGTCAGACTTCATTCTCACATGACTGAGAAAGATAATGTGAATTTACAGAAACTAAGCTCTCAGTTTAGCTTATAGATCACCTTCCAAACCTCTGTGGGAAAAGCATGAGAAAATATTTTTCTCTCAATCATGATATCCCAGCAGAAGGCTTTTTCACATGGTGAAATCACCTTAGAACATACCACAATTCCTAAAATGAGTATGGTACCATCAACAAATGATTTATAATGTAACTAAAGTCTTAAAACCTTCTATTAACTGCAATGCTTTTTAATGAGGTGCTATCATGTATATTGGTCCCAAGATGGTTGCCAACACTTCTTGGATGAAGTGCTGACAGCCAATCAGATCTCAGGATGAGATGTGTGGTTAGGCTCCGCCCACATATATATATGATTTTACTTTTGATTTTCTCAGGAACTACTGAACAGATTGACACAAGACCTGCAAAAGGCACATCCCTGACCTGAGGACTACCTCTCTGTCTGCCAAATTTCAAGTAATTCTGTTCAGCCGTTCGGGCTGTACCTTGGACTAAAGGTCCCTATGGAAAATTGCATGGGGAAAACGCGTTTTGGGACCCCCGTTTTTCTCAGCCCCCGCTTGACGAATCCCCCCGAGACTTTCAGGGTAGGAGCGGAGCGGAGCGCCCCACTTATTTTGAAAATTTCGTGAGGATTCGTCGACCGGCGCCAAAGTTATTCCAAATAGAATGTTGCAGATTTCCTATGGAAACACGGTCCTAACTATAACTATCTACTGGCGACCGCCAGTAGATAATATATATATATATATATATATATATATATATATATATATATATATTATCTACTGGCGGTCGCAGGGTGTGCGCACAGTGAAAAACCAGAAAAAGAAATTAAAAAAAAATACAGAACTTAGCATTTAAAAAACCGTACAAATTCACTGAAAAAACCATAGGTTTCACACACGTTATAGTTAGGAATTATCATTTACAAAACCTTGCAAATTCACTTAAAAAACCATAGGTTTCACACATGTTATAGTTAGTTGTACATTTCACTCGTAAAAAACCAATGAAATTCCACGTTATAGTTAGATCAGGTAACTATAACTTGCGCGACCGCAATCCACAAAGTTATTCCAAATAGAATGTTGCGGATTTCCTATGGAAACACGGTCCTAACTATAACTATCTACTGGCGACCGCCAGTAGATAATATATACATATATATATATATATATATACATATATATATATATATATATATATATATATATATATATATATATATATATATATATATATCAAAACCAGTCCAAGCTTGCAGATAAAGAAGATAAAGAAGGCACTGACTCCGTGGTTTAGTTACCAAGGCAAGATAGATTTATTCCAAAATGACCCAGACGCGTTTCGGCGGCGGACCGCCTTGCTCACTACATCTGGTTCGTCACATGTCATCGTATATATACATTTCAAGACTGACAGGTATACGCTGGTTGGTTGTCACAGCAACCGTGTGAAGGCAACAAACATAGAAGAGTTTGCTGCATGAGCATGATGGTGCAAAAAAATGGTGAGGGTGCTGAAAATTAAATCAAATGCTGTGTGTTTGTGTGCTTAGTCATAATTGTTATAAACTGCACAATTATTTTGCCACTGTGTCTGCAAAAACCTCACGCACTGATTATGTATTTAGTCTAAATTTACAACAAATAAATAATTGAATTTATAAATTATATACTGTGACAGTGTTTACAAACCCAGAACAGTGAGAGAACCTATACCACTTTGGTTTACTGTCTCGAGTACTGAAGTGAAATTACAAACAGGGATACGCTCATAGTTACATTATACTATTAAGAGTTACTCCCCTGTCTGAACCCGCTGTCTGTAGGAGTACCAGGTGTGTTACAATGTGCTCAGGGAAGTCCTCAGTTAAAGTTGATACATCAGACACATAGTAACCTGTGTTACAGATTTGATAAATGCAGGTGCACTGAAGTAAGGTGTATTAAGGCAGGATGTATGAATTTAAGAGTTTGTCGGTGTCATTCAAGGAGAGTAACATAGAGTGCTGCCCAAGTGGGCTGAGGTGTAAAGTATTCTGCCTATGGCTATGCGTTGGGTGTCTGAATTAAACTAGGACAGACTTGGTTCTGCTGTGTGGGTTGTGTGTAAAAAAAACAAAAGTTAAAACTGTGTCAACTGAAACTTATAAAAACTATCAAGTAGTGAGGACCTGACGTTGCGGACAGGGTTTAAGATGCGGGACAAGCGACTAGGATATTAGAGATGCACATTAAGGACCTCGTCAGCATTCATCCCATTCGGGATTTTGGAATCTAGCAGGATTATGTATCTAGATTCAAGCCTTCTCAGTGATAATTGTCTATTGCCACCCCTGATGTTACATCTATCTATCTATCTATCTATCTATCTATCTATCTATCTATCTATCTATCTATCTATCTATCTATCTATCTATCTATCTATCTATCTATCTATCTATCTATCTATCTATCTATCTATCTATCTATCTATCTATCTATCTATATATATATATATATATATATATATATATATATATATATATATATATATATATATATTTGCTAATAATTTGGGAGCACTTCAGAAGCAGCCAGAGTTTGCCTGGGTTAATTAACCCTGACACGATGGAGGAGTGAAGAGTGTATTAATGGCAGGTACCCGCACAATGGATTTGTTTTTTTGAACACCATGCTAGTCCTTCCTCTCTGTCAAGTATTTAAATGAATGAGTAACTGATCCTCATATTGGCATATGATTAAGACCTTGCGGTCGAAACGCGTAATGCTTTGCTGGTACCTGCGTAATTAAAAGAACTTTGTCCTACTTTACTCCCGATTGGAGGGCTTGTTTACTCACATGGTGAAGGCAGTGTGAGTTTGCTTTTGGAGATATATATATATATATATATATATATATATATGTGTTTCCTCTGGTTCTTCGTTCCGTAGGGACCCTTGTGGCATATTGTGCGCGCAAGCCCCGAGCGCGTTTGAGGAAACCCGCCTTCCAAAGAGGCCAGAGACTTCAAGGGCAGCTTCGGCAACTTTCTTCTTCCAAGGTATTGGTAAATCTCTGGCACACCGCATTCACCAGCAAGGCTCTGCTGCGGATCGCAGCCCGTGATTTCACGGAGGTCTTCGGATTATTTAACCGTGACTAGAGGGCAACTTGCACAGGGACATATGCGGTTAAGGCGTAAAGCGGGGCCCGGATGGGAACTTCATTTCATCAGCAACTGGGTCGCCATTCAGCGGTTATACGTTTGAATATCCAGGACTCGTGAAGAGATTTAGTGGGTTCATGCTGGACATTCACCCGGGATGGAGTGGCAGTGCATTCTGGGTCCTGTGGTTTGCCGATGCAGCCACAGGGATTGGTCACGGTTTTCTAACTCACCTGGGCTGCACCAATGGGACAAACGATATGAACATTTAAAAGCTGAACTGGTTGTAAGGGCCGATGTTGTAGCAGGCATTTGAGAAAGGCATTACGTCCGAAACGCGTCATGCCATGCTGGAATAAAGTTCTTACCTGCAATTCCCGCTGTGTTTCCTCTAGTTCTTCGTTCCGTAGGAACCCTTGTGGCATATTGTGCGCGCAAGCCCCGAGCGCGTTTGAGGAAACCCGCCTTCCAAAGAGGCCAGAGACTTCAAGGGCAGCTTCGGCAACTTTCTTCTTCCAAGGTATTGGTAAATCTCTGGCACACCGCATTCACCAGCAAGGCTCTGCTGCGGATCGCAGCCCGTGATTTCACGGAGGTCTTCGGATTATTTAACCGTGACTAGAGGGCAACTTGCACAGGGACATATGCGGTTAAGGCGTAAAGCGGGGCCCGGATGGGAACTTCATTTCATCAGCAACTGGGTCGCCATTCAGCGGTTATACGTTTGAATATCCAGGACTCGTGAAGAGATTTAGTGGGTTCATGCTGGACATTCACCCGGGATGGAGTGGCAGTGCATTCTGGGTCCTGTGGTTTGCCGATGCAGCCACAGGGATTGGTCACGGTTTTCTAACTCACCTGGGCTGCACCAATGGGACAAACGATATGAACATTTAAAAGCTGAACTGGTTGTAAGGGCTGATGTTGTAGCAGGCATTTGAGAAAGGCATTACGTCCGAAACGCGTCATGCCATGCTGGAATAAAGTTCTTACCTGCAATTCCCGCTGTGTTTCCTCTGGTTCTTCGTTCCGTAGGAACCCTTGTGGCATATTGTGCGCGCAAGCCCCGAGCGCGTTTGAGGAAACCCGCCTTCCAAAGAGGCCAGAGACTTCAAGGGCAGCTTCGGCAACTTTCTTCTTCCAAGGTATTGGTAAATCTCTGGCACACCGCATTCACCAGCAAGGCTCTGCTGCGGATCGCAGCCCGTGATTTCACAGAGGTCTTCGGATTATTTAACCGTGACTAGAGGGCAACTTGCACAGGGACATATGCGGTTAAGGCGTAAAGCGGGGCCCGGATGGGAACTTCATTTCATCAGCAACTGGGTCGCCATTCAGCGGTTATACGTTTGAATATCCAGGACTCGTGAAGAGATTTAGTGGGTTCATGCTGGACATTCACCCGGGATGGAGTGGCAGTGCATTCTGGGTCCTGTGGTTTGCCGATGCAGCCACAGGGATTGGTCACGGTTTTCTAACTCACCTGGGCTGCACCAATGGGACAAACGATATGAACATTTAAAAGCTGAACTGGTTGTAAGGGCCGATGTTGTAGCAGGCATTTGAGAAAGGCATTACGTCCGAAACGCGTCATGCCATGCTGGAATAAAGTTCTTACCTGCAATTCCCGCTGTGTTTTCTCTGGTTCTTCGTTCCGTAGGAACCCTTGTGGCATATTGTGCGCGCAAGCCCCGAGCGCGTTTGAGGAAACCCGCCTTCCAAAGAGGCCAGAGACTTCAAGGGCAGCTTCGGCAACTTTCTTCTTCCAAGGTATTGGTAAATCTCTGGCACACCGCATTCACCAGCAAGGCTCTGCTGCGGATCGCAGCCCGTGATTTCACAGAGGTCTTCGGATTATTTAACTGTGACTAGAGGGCAACTTGCACAGGGACATATGCGGTTAAGGCGTAAAGCGGGGCCCGGATGGGAACTTCATTTCATCAGCAACTGGGTCGCCATTCAGCGGTTATACGTTTGAATATCCAGGACTCGTGAAGAGATTTAGTGGGTTCATGCTGGACATTCACCCGGGATGGAGTGGCAGTGCATTCTGGGTCCTGTGGTTTGCCGATGCAGCCACAGGGATTGGTCACGGTTTTCTAACTCACCTGGGCTGCACCAATGGGACAAACGATATGAACATTTAAAAGCTGAACTGGTTGTAAGGGCCGATGTTGTAGCAGGCATTTGAGAAAGGCATTACGTCTGAAACGCGTCATGCCATGCTGGAATAAAGTTCTTACCTGCAATTCCCGCTGTGTTTCCTCTGGTTCTTCGTTCCGTAGGAACCCTTGTGGCATATATATATATTATCTACTGGCGGTCGCCAGTAGATAGTTATAGTTAGGACCGTGTTTGCATAGGAAATCTGAAAATTCTATTTTGAATAACTTTGGCGCGGGTTGAGGTATCCTCGCGAATTTTTCAAAATAGGTGGGGCGCTCCGCTCCGCTCCTACCCTGAAAGTCTCGGGGTGATTAGTCAAGCGGGGGCCGAGAAAAAAGGGGGGTCCCAAAACGCGTTTTCCCCATGCATTTTTCCATAGGGACCTTTAGTCGAAGGTACAGCCCGAACGGCTGAACAGAATTATTTGAAATTTGGCAGAGAGGTAGTCCTCAGGTCAGGGATGTGCCTTTTGAATATCTGAAGTAAATCTGTTCTGTAGTTCCTGAGAATATTTCAGTTAAAAGTACATATATATCTATAAGCGCGCACCGTGCGCGTACGGTAAGCATACCGTACGCGCACGCTGCCGTGCGCGAGCGTAATTCTGATTGGTGGTTACATGACAGTAAACATTCCAGTCGGTCGAAATCAGGAAGTGTCGGCCGCCATTTTGTGTGTCTCACACTAAAAAACAAAGGTGGATAACGTGAAAAGGGGTCAAGGTAGAGAGTTGCAGACCCCGTAGCCTTTGTCAGGGGGTCCAAAAAGACTCAGAAGTGTGAAAAATACATTTTTTTTTTTTTTTTTTAAACGCGGGGTACGCGTACCGTGCGCGTACGGTAAGCGTACGCCGGAAAAACCTTAAAAAAAAAAATATTAATAAATACATAACTTAGCATTTAAAAAAAACGTACAAATTCACTTAAAAAACCATAGGTTTCACACACGTTATAGTTAGGAATTAGCATTTAAAAAACCTTGCAAATTCACTTAAAAAACCATAGGTTTCACACAGGTTATAGTTAGGTGGACATTTCCCTCGTAAAAAACCAATGAAATTCCCCCGTTATAGTTAGATCAGATAACTATAACTCGCGCGGCCGCCCCTCTATCACAAGGATGATGTCATCAGTGATGTCATGAGTGATGCCACTGACCATGTCATGAGTGATGTAATATGTGACGCCATCAGCAGTGGATTGCGGTCGCGCGAGTTATAGTTATCTGATCTAACTATAACGGGGGAATTTCATTGTTTTTTTACGAGGGAAATGTCCACCTAACTATAACCTGTGTGAAACCTATGGTTTTTTAAGTGAATATATATATATATATATATATATTCACTGAAAAAACCATAGGTTTCACACACGTTATAATTAGGAATTAGCATTTAAAAAACCTTGCAAATTCACTGAAAAAACCATAGGTTTCACACATGTTATAGTTAGCGGAAATTTTACTGATAAAAAACCAATGAAATTGCCCCGTTATAGTTAGTGCTGGCAACTATAACTCACGCGACCGCAATCCTCTGCTGATGCTAATACTGTATTTAGACACTTATTTGCCCATGTCTTCTTCCATACATTTTTAGCTATACATATATTACAAATATTTTTTTTTCATAAAGACACATATGTCATCAGCAGAAGATTGCGGTCGCGTGAGTTATAGTTGCCAGCACTAACTATAACGGGGCAATTTCATTGGTTTTTTATCAGTAAAATTTCCGCTAACTATAACATGTGTGAAACCTATGGTTTTTTCAGTGAATTTGCAAGGTTTTTTAAATGCTAATTCCTAATTATAACGTGTGTGAAACCTATGGTTTTTTCAGTGAATTTGTACGGTTTTTTAAATGCTAAGTTACTTTACGCCATTCGTGGCGTGCGCGCCCACTTAACGCAGTTCGTTCCGTGCGCGCACGGTGCGCTTCGCGCACCGTGCGCGCGCAGTGAGCACGCGGTGCGCTTCGCGCACCGCGCACCCACTTTACGCAGTTAGTGCCGTGCCCACGTTACGCTAGATGGGCCATGTACGCACGATGCGCTTCGCGCACCGTGCGCACATGGAGGACATATTATGCGCTTCCTTGTGATAGGTAATCTGTTGAAATTTTTTGGGGAATTTCTGTGCTCTAATAAGCCAAGCACAAACGGCCACCATTTGCACACGGGGTGGAGAAAGTGTGGATTTTTTTTTTTTTTAATTTTTGACCGTACGCGTACGGTAAGCGTACGGTAAGCGTAATCGGCGAAATTGCCGAAAAAAAAAAAATACCGTTTTTGCTCTTGGGCGATGTTTGGGGACTCCCTCAACATGACTATGTGGGAGGGAGTTGTCAAAACAGCCCCGTAACATGTTTTTGGGCATCATGTTTGATAAATAACACTCAGTGCGAGAGACAAAATGGCGGACGCCGCTTCCTGGTTTCGGCCGATTCGAATGTTTACTAAGATCTAAGAGCCAATCAGAATCGCGCTCGCGCACGCCACCGTACGCTTACGGTAAGCGTACGGTAAGCGTACCGTAAGCGGGCTCAGATATATATATTGATTTAAAGGCTATTTTCTCAGAATCTACTGAACAGATTTACACCAAACCTACAAAAGGCACTTCCTTGACCTAGGGACTACCTCTCTGACAAATTTCTAGTAATTCTGTTCAGCCGTTCGGGCTGTAGCTCGTTCTAAAGGTCCTATGGAAAAATGCATGGGAAAAACGCGTTTTGGGACCCCCCTTTTATCTCAGCCCCCGCTTGACGAATCCCCCCGAGACTTTCAGGGTAGGAGCGGAGCGTAGCGCCCCACCTATTTTGAGAAATTCGCGAGGATTCATCGACCGGCGCCAAAGTTATTCAAAATAGAATGTTGCGGATTTCCTATGGAAAAGGGGTCCTAACTATAACTACCTACTGGCGACCGCCAGTAGGTAATATATATATATATATATATATATATATATATATAATATACATTACAAACTTTGCACTTATGGTTTGATTGCAAGGGGGATATTATAAAGTTGTGACAGCCATTCCTATGATACTGTGACATACTTGCTTATGCTAATTAGTCCCCAACTATTTTTAAGGATTTGCTACTTCCCTTTGGGGTTCTACTATTTTTTAAGGATTTGTTACCTCCTTTCGTGGTTCTATGGAGGGCAAAATGGGTGCCATGCATTGGTTGGATGGTGGTGCACAAACGTAATAACTGAGTGGCTTACATGCAATATATGGCACAAACGCCAGGCTCAGTATCGTTGCGATTACCTGGAGCTATGCCCTACCAATAATTGAGGGAATCTGGCTGCCATGATAATAAAAATGGTACTTTCACCCTGCATGAAATTGTAGCAAAGTTGTTAATAGATCTGGCGCAACAACATTGTAGGTTAAAGCTTTAAAGCAGGGTGTCTACACTGCTTGTCAGATGTTAAACATTCCAGATATGATCAATAACCAAATCAACACAAGAATCTAGTTCAGGCCACCAATAATGCTTCTTAAACATTTTTTAGTGGGTGTTGCCCTTAGATGACCTTCATGTGCTATTTTGATATGTTTTTTACACAACTTCACTGGTGGTACAAACCACTCATGGCTAACTAACAAAGCCCCTTTGATGGATAACTCTGTGGCTACCTGAGAAAAACTTCTTTAGGTTGTTGTAATTTATAGAGACAGTCCGTGAAACTGTGGGAGCGAGCTGGATCCCCAGGTACGGCAGTGACTCGGCAGTCCACTGTAGTGGAAAACGATCCTTAAGGCGAGCCATATGGTCGCGAAAGATTGATAGGGCGAGCGCCTGTGACTTCTTAACATTAACTCAGAATCCTGAGGCCAAACCAAACAGGGACAGCTCCTCTAGAAACGCCAGAAGAGATATACTTGGGTTAACTAAAGAGGCTAAGACATCGTCCGCTTATATGCTAATTGCGTTACAACAAACAAATGATGGACGGAATGCTGACAATGCAGACATTCTCCCCCAGTCAAGAGATCTGGGTTAAATCCATCGTTCTTTTGCCCACTACGCCACCCCAGTTTAGACATGGCCATATGCAAATCAGTCTTGACCCTGTGCCTCATGGGAACAGTCCAGCCCGAACTGCCAAGCCATGTCTTCCCTGGACCGGAATCAAGCATCCTAGGACCGGTTTCTGGCTATCAGCCGTCATCAGCCAAGATAGCTTGACTCCAGTGGCGTAGTGAGCATGGGTCCCACGTCTGGGAATACCCATCCCACTTAGGGTGAAAAGCGTTACAACAAACAAATGATGGACGGAATGCTGACAATGCAGACATTCTCCCCCAGTCAAGAGATCTGGGTTAAATCCATCGTTCTTTTGCCCACTACGCCACCCCAGTTTAGACATGGCCATATGCAAATCAGTCTTGACCCTGTGCCTCATGGGAACAGTCCAGCCCGAACTGCCAAGCCATGTCTTCCCTGGACCGGAATCAAGCATCCTAGGACCGGTTTCTGGCTATCAGCCGTCATCAGCCAAGATAGCTTGACTCCAGTGGCGTAGTGAGCACGGGTCCCACGTCTGGGAATACCCATCCCACTTAGGGCAAAAAGCGTTACAACAAACAAATGATGGACGGAATGCTGACAATGCAGACATTCTCCCCCAGTCAAGAGATCTGGGTTAAATCCATTGTTCTTTTGCCCACTACGCCACCCCAGTTTAGACATGGCCATATGCAAATCAGTCTTGACCCTGTGCCTCATGGGAACAGTCCAGCCCGAACTGCCAAGCCATGTCTTCCCTGGACCGGAATCAAGCATCCTAGGACCGGTTTCTGGCTATCAGCCGTCATCAGCCAAGATAGCTTGACTCCAGTGGCGTAGTGAGCACGGGTCCCACGTCTGGGAATACCCATCCCACTTAGGGCGAAAAGCATTACAACAAACAAATGATGGACGGAATGCTGACAATGCAGACATTCTCCCCCCGTCAAGAGATCTGGGTTAAATCCATCGTTCTTTTGCCCACTACGCCACCCCAGTTTAGACATGGCCATATGCAAATCAGTCTTGACCCTGTGCCTCATGGGAACAGTCCAGCCCGAACTGCCAAGCCATGTCTTCCCTGGACCGGAATCAAGCATCCTAGGACCGGTTTCTGGCTATCAGCCGTCATCAGCCAAGATAGCTTGACTCCAGTGGCGTAGTGAGCACGGGTCCCATGTCTGGGAATACCCATCCTACTTAGGGCGAAAAGCGTTACAACAAACAAATGATGGACGGAATGCTGACAATGCAGACATTCTCCCCCAGTCAAGAGATCTGGGTTAAATCCATCGTTCTTTTGCCCACTACGCCACCCCAGTTTAGACATGGCCATATGCAAATCAGTCTTGACCCTGTGCCTCATGGGAACAGTCCAGCCCGAACTGCCAAGCCATGTCTTCCCTGGACCGGAATCAAGCATCCTAGGACCGGTTTCTGGCTATCAGCCGTCATCAGCCAAGATAGCTTGACTCCAGTGGCGTAGTGAGCACGGGTCCCACGTCTGGGAATACCCATCCCACTTAGGGCGAAAAGCGTTACAACAAACAAATGATGGACGGAATGCTGACAATGCAGACATTCTCCCCCAGTCAAGAGATCTGGGTTAAATCCATCGTTCTTTTGCCCACTACGCCACCCCAGTTTAGACATGGCCATATGCAAATCAGTCTTGACCCTGTGCCTCATGGGAACAGTCCAGCCCGAACTGCCAAGCCATGTCTTCCCTGGACCGGAATCAAGCATCCTAGGACCGGTTTCTGGCTATCAGCCGTCATCAGCCAAGATAGCTTGACTCCAGTGGCGTAGTGAGCACGGGTCCCACGTCTGGGAATACCCATCCCACTTAGGGCGAAAAGCGTTACAACAAGTGGGAAGGGTATGCTCAGACGTGAGTCCCTTGCTCTCCATGCCACTGGAATCAAGCTATCCTGGCTGGCGAGGGCTGAAAGCCCGAAACCGGTCCTAGGATGCTTGTTTCCAGTCCAGGGAGGACCTGGCTTGGCAGTTCGGGCTGGACTGTTCCCATGGGGCACAGGGTCAAGACTGATTTGCATATGGCTGGGTTCAAACTGGAATGGCATGGTGAGCAAAAAAACGATGGATTTAGGCCCAGATCTCTGTACTGGGGTGAATGTATGACATTGTTCTGCATTCTGTCCATCAATTGTTATTTTTGCATTTGTCACCCCGAGTGGGAAGGGTATGCTCAGACGTGAGTCCCTTGCTCTCCATGCCACTGGAATCAAGCTATCCTGGCTGACGAGGGCTGAAAGCCCGAAACCGGTCCTAGGATGCTTGTTTCCAGTCCAGGGAAGACCTGGCTTGGCAGTTCGGGCTGGACTGTTCCCATGGGGCACAGGGTCAAGACTGATTTGCATATGGCTGGGTTCAAACTGGAATGGCATGGTGAGCAAAAAAACGATGGATTTAGGCCCAGATCTCTGTACTGGGGTGAATGTATGACATTGTTCTGCATTCTGTCCATCAATTGTTATTTTTGTATATGCTAATTGTGCGTCTTAGCCCCCAAAGGGGATTGTCATAAATCCAGGATTGTCCCTGATCCAGTGGGCCAGTGACTCCATGTACAAGGCAAACAGCAGAGGCGACAGAAGGCAACCCTGCCTCCTACCACTGCTGATGGGGAAAGGCGAGGAGGTGATACAACTTACCCTGACTGTTGTCGTGGGTGAGCTGTAGCAGTTCGCTACCCAGGCTTGGAAATGGCTTCCCAGTCCGAAGTAGGCAAGAGTCTGCTCTAGATAATGCCAGTTTACACGGTCGAACGTCTCTCTGCATCAACTGTGAGCAAGAGAGCCTCAACATCTGAGTGATCAGCCTTATCTATCAAGTATAGGATTTGTTTTGTATTATCACTACATTGTCGTTGATAAAGGAACCAAGCTTGATCGGGGTCAATAATACCCAGCAGTTGGGGGCCCAGGCGTGCTGCGAGTATGCTCGTAAAGCGCATAATATATACCTTTCAGAGTGATATTGGAAGGTAAGAACTACATTCCTGTTTGACCTTCCCTGGCTTAGGGATAACAACTATGGCCGCCATCAACATGGAGGGCGGGATGTACCAAGGACCCCAAAACGAGTTGAACAATCTAGTGAGTATGGGAGCCAGGATCTGGCAGAAGGTTTCATAAAAACCTGCTGAGTATCCATCCGGACCCAATGATTTTAGGAGCTTCAAGCTAGAGATCGCCGAAATGACCTCTTCTAGTTTAATGGGGGAGTCTAGTGAGGCCGCCTGTGCTTGTGTGAGGCTGGATGTGTGTGCCTTTTTCAGATATGAGGCGATGTCTTGTGGGTCTAGATCTTGTCCCGAGTATAGGTCCGCATAAAAGTCCTGGAATTCCTTTGCTATGGATTTATCGTCTACCAGTGTCCCTCCTCCCTGTGACCTTAGAGAGTGAACTCCTATTTGCTGCCGCTGGGCCCTCATTTTGTTGGCTAGTAGCCATCCGGGTTTATCCCCTCCGATATAAAAGGAGTGTTTCAACCGGAGAGCTGCATATTCTGCCCTGTCTAGGTCCAGATCTGTAAGTTGAGTACGCGCCACACGTAGTTGGATCCACACTCTCGGGGCCCCCTGTGTGCTTTGAAATTTAAACAAATTTCTTAAAGAACAATCCTTCCTTCTAAGAAGTCTTTCTGATGCTTCAGGAAGGAGGTTACCTCACCTCCTGAATCTTCAAGATGTGGTACTTTCATGTCCTTATACATCAAAATCACAGGCTCATAATTGAATGGATAGCACATTATTCACAGTTGGGGAATGGTTTCAGAGTGTTGTATTTCTTGTGACTTTTATGTGAAAAGCATTTTGGTGTCATACATGAATGATGAGAGAGGTGCTCTTATTTGTTGAGAGTGCCCAGGGACACCCAACATGAGGGCTGTAAACAGTAAAGAGAGAAGACCAGGATCCCACACATTGGCCACCGGGACACACACTATGAGGGCCACAAACTAGTGATGGAATAGAGAAGCCCATGGTGAACTGCTGGCAAGAATAAGAGGCAGAACAGCCTAAAGAACTGGAACTGAATAAGCAGAGCATGCTGCCTCATGGTGGCTGCCCTAAAGAATCTCAACCATGTTCCTGCAAGACTTTCAAATCTCGTGAGAATGGCTGACATTTTGGGCATGGCTGGCCATAAAAGTTGCTCTTAAGCCATGGCTCACCGGATGTTATTTTTTTACTCATCTGAAGGAATCAGCACTGGCATGTCTCAGTTGCAGTTTCTCAGAATCCTGGACATTTGTAGCAGCTTCCAGCCTTTTTGTTTCTACTGCAACCCGAATTAAATGAAAAAAAAGACATCAACAAGCAGGAGCCACGCCAAAACCAGTACAATAGTCGCATGCACCAATCAGTGGGGATACTTACTGTCAGGAAATCTGAATCCAGGATGCAGTGCCCTCTCGCACAGGAGTAGAACCTGAAAAAAACAAGAAAAGACAAGAGTTAAGATTGTAAACCTTTTCCAAGTACTTAAAACCTGTACGCGAAGGCTATACCACAAACTGTATAAAAAGTTAAACATGTTTGATTTGTATGATTCATGCTTGGGAAGAAATCTAGCAAATTAAAGGAAGTCCCCAAAAGGCAAAAATCCATGTGTTATTATTCAAGAACCCTAAGAGACAATTGTTATGAATTTCTGAACAGATAGACAATTGTTGAGGGGGTCATTTATTATGAACCTCTGAAGAGAAACACAGCTATTGTGTCTTGTAGGGGGCAATCAAACATAGACATTTCAATGAGTAACGACCTGATGATTCTCTGTATCGTTTTTCTAGGGGTTTTACAGATCAATCTAGCTCCTGCCTTTTCTAGCAATAGTCATGGAGAAAGCCATCAATTTTCAACTGGCAGACCGCCCAGAACTCCATCAACTCCTAGACAGCTCTCAATCAGGCTTTTGCTTCAACCACAGCACAGAGACAGCCCTCATTGCAGCAACCGATGACTTCGGAAGCATTGTCAAACCAAGAAAAGGCCCCACTCATCCTCCTCAACCTCTCTGCAGTTTTTGATACGGTCTCCCACAAGTCACTCATCAGAAAGTTTCAGCACTTGGGATCTGCAGACTGGCCCTCAAGTGAATATCCTCGTTCCTCACAAACAGAACTCAATGATTTAGATTCCCCCACTACACCTCAGAACCTAAGAAACTCATCAGCTGTTCCTTCAAGGATCGTCGCTCAGCCCTCGTGGACTTCGTTAGAGCCCACAGCATTAACATAGTATGCTATGCTGACAGCACACAGCTCGTCCTCTCATTTACTGACTCAACCAGCACCGCCAAAGCAAACTTCACCAACTGCATGTGCAACGTCGCTGCTTGGATGAAATACAACTGCCTCCAGCTCAACACAGACAAAAATGAAGTCCTGCTCTTCAACAGCAACTCCCCCTGGGATGCCTCTTGGTGGCCTCAGAACTCCCCCCCCCCCCCCTCATCATGCTTCCACATCATGCTAATGCTACGCAATATTTTCAAGTGGATCCCATTGAACACTAAACAAACGGTCACCCAGGCTCTTATCAAAAGTAGACGAGATTACAGAAACGCCCTCTACATCAGAATCCCAGCCCATGTCCTATGCCGGCTTCAAACCACCCAGAACGCTGCCACCAGACTCATCCTGAACATTACGCAAAATAACCACATCTCTCCACACCTCAATAATCTCCACTGGCTCACAGTCCAGGAAAGATGTAAGTTCAAGCTACTCACCCACACCTACAAAGCTCTCCACAGCACCGGTCCAGCATACCTCAACCACCGTCTCAACTTCTACCAATCCTCCAGACACCTTCGATCTGCGTCCCAGGCTAGAGCACACCTCCCTCGCATCAAGAAGATCAGAAGCGTAGGACGATTCTTTTCATACCTCACAGTCAAGACCTTGAACAATCCCCCGAAACACCTCAGAACCTCCCCCTCCTTCATGGACTTCTGAAGGAACCTCAAGACATGGCTCTTCCAGATGAAACAGGCATGATCTCCTCCTATCCCCTACTCACCAGTGCTTAATTTGTGCCGGTGCTTTCCGGTGCTCACCACCGGCACCTATTTATCAGGGCCGGGTCGACACCTGAGTGCCAACTCGAATCAACGAATGCACGACACAAAACAACTGCAGTGTTCACACTCTTTCACCTGAGTCCCCGGTGAAGAGTGCTTGTGAAGCAGTGCCCGGCTCCAAACATTCGTCATGTATGGAGCTGTGGTGGGGGCATGAGACCTTGGCTGACGGATCCGATTTCACCGGACGCATAGATGTAAGGTAATTTTCTGTGCTGCCTTTCACGTAGAATTCCATGATCACTGAAGTTTGGAGAGACTCGCAATACGGCATCTGCGTAAGTACATTAAACGGGAAATATTTTTATTGTGAACATGGGGACTTAATTGTATGCATTGGCAGTGTCGCATGTAAAAAGGATCAAGCTGCTGTAAGTTACAAAGAGGAGTTTATCACCATAATTGAGGCCATGATAGGGTCCGCTACTGGAAGATGGCACACCTACTTGGAACAGTCGTTTATGCGTGTATATTTTAACATGAAAGAATAAAGACAGAGCCAATAATAAATGCATGCCAATTTGCCTTCAGTCTGTGTTGCCGGGGGCAGGCCACTGGATTTGTTACTGTGGGACGGCGTGCGTGCGTAACCTTTTTTTAAAATTCCACGACCCCGACACACACACATGAGTCACGATGCATTTGCATGGGCAGGTCATCACGACGGTACTATTATTTGAAGCAGCCAGCATGTCGTTCAGTGTGCAACAGCAGGCCTCTTCTCAATAAAGGCAGTAAGTAACCAACGCTGCTTTTTCTTTTGAGCTTGGTCACCGTGATGGTTGATAAACTTGTTATGAGCGACTCCGAGAAATCATGCCACCGGCATCGGGCACTGTGTGCAATCCCCTGGGCAGGAAAGCTGGAAGGGCACGTCTTAAGCCCATTCTGTTTGCATTCTTGTCAATCTCACTTTTATCTCACTCCTTAGCCTTGGCTTTTTCCTCAAAACCAATCACATACAGCGAGGCCCAAATGCAACACGTTCTTTAAGATCAGTGGAAAGGAGACAAGATAGGGCACATAATGGTGGAAAAATATGTTTAGCGGTTTAGTAGCGTTTGGCACAAATCGCTTCACATCAACACCTAATTCAATCTCGATGTAATTTTATGCACATCCAAGGAAGAAAGGTTTAAATCGGCGGTTCTCATCCAAATTCATTGTGTCTGCTGGATCTGAGATTTCGTGAGTGTTGTTGCAAGCTGTTTTCCATTTTATACAAGTGTGTATTATTCTCATTGCGCTAAATCTTGCAGAGAACAATGTGGAAAGGAGGCGCTGGTCTTCATGGTACTAAATCCTAGCTTCTTGAACATTCCGATTCGCACAGATAGGTTGGCTGTGTCACCCTGGATTACCGAGAATTGCATTATTTGTTAATATGTCAGCCGTGCAAGAGAGTCTTTTATCACCTGTCATCTTTCACAAGCACAAGGCTCTGTTCTATCCCACTCAGGGCAAGCTATGTAATTGGCTCCTCTGTCTTTGGGCTACAGGTTTTTTTGGGGGGAAATTGGTGTTGAGCAATTCTTGTGCCTGAGTGTGTCGGGCCAGTAAATGCTTTCACAGGCAATACAATGAATTACTAATGATTACATTATGCCGTGCTAGAAGCCAGGGGTTGTGTTTGTGACAATAGAAGTGCTGTGATGATGATGGTAGGAATAACAACAGCACTTATGTAGCACACAGTACCACTTGCCTTGTCTCTAGGCCCTGATAACTGTATTAATACTCAGCACACTCATATAGCATACCATTCAATTTGTGTATGTTTATTTGTGTCAGACTGTGTCTGGGATCCATTTCTATGCCACCTACTAAAGTAAACCTTGACTGTTCATTAGCCTCTTTTCTTGTTACTCACAGGGCCCTGTTTGTGCCTAGTTGCTGCTGGTTAGTTCCTTCACCCGAGGTTTTTAAATCAAATATATCTTATCCCCAGCGCCAAATAGCCCACTCACCGCCTGGATACCCTCACAGGTGATTTGCTGCGCTCTACAAATGCATATAACATAACAACCCAGGGGTGCAATTTCAACATAAATTAAGATGCCCGAAGACATAAACGGTTTTCTGTGAGAAAGAGAAAATGTTAAGAGAAGGTAGGAGGTCTTATGTATAAATACGGTGAGTGAAAGTTGGATAAAAGTGCACACCACAAATTCTCTTCCTTTACACATGCAGCCGGGTAATCGACATTGAACTAAACAGGTACAGATGAAGCAGCATAGGAGATTGAGGGGTGCTCCAGGTGCATGCAGGACTGGCAGGAGCTTGATCGCCCTCAACTGAAGCGCCTTCTCTCTCTTCTCACCCCATTCTCTTTTCCCTTATTGGCTAGCGCCATTTTTAAATGACTATTTAGTATTAAGTTGAGGAGAAGCTGACAGGGGGTTTGGGTACCAGCATCTGTGAACTTGTCTTGTTTCCACAGGATCTTGCACACCTCAGGTTAGTGTGCCTAGTGCTAGCTGCGTCTTGGGGCACAGAATCTAGCAGTATGGTGGGTGAAGAGGTGTAAGAAAATGGCACACAAATTATAATTATAGTTAGGACTACATCATATAGGCAGCTACACAGTGCCAACATAGCCCGAGGGAAAGCAGGATGCTGTGCGCATGTACACCAGAAAAATGGGAGGGGCAGTAAAACATATGACAACACACACATGATGAAGATGCTGTAAAATGTGTAAAGTTACACCAAATAGTAAAGTGTGGGATTTGGTGACATGAGCAGAAACAATGCACCTCTTTTAAAGGCAGGAATACTGTCTCAAGCATCTAGTAAAATGTAAAGCAAATTAGAAGTTATGCTTGAAAGTGGATACATCGTAATGAGAGTTAAACTGTATTTGCCTACAGACAAAAGATGCGTTATAATAGTGGAACCTCTAACATCAGCATGCCTGTGGGCCAGAGCAATGGCACAACCCTGAAAGGGGCCACACTTCTGGGTATATGCACCAAGTTTGAATCATGAAACAGCATCAGTGGCACAACTTGACAAAGTACAACTCTTCTCTTATCATGGTAGAAGTTATCATGCTTGAAAGTGGATAAAAAGTAACAAAGCTAAAATTATGTTTGACTACAGAAAAAAAATGTCTTGCGAAAATATTGGTACTTCTAAGACCAGAATGCGTCTAAGCCGTAATAATGACAGGGGGTTGAACCAAAATGACGAAGGGTGATGTTGTTACTCTGGTTTTCCTATACGTGTGATTACTACCCACTCAGAGATTTAGTACTAGGCTGAAAAGGAGTGGTCTAATGTCCTGATCTGATGCACAATGTATTATTTTTCAGGGGCAAAGCTGTATCATCCATGAACATTCATAGTGCCTCCTTCCAAGTCGGTAAGTTTATTGAACTCCCATGTTAGTTCCAAAGTCTGAGAATAACAGAATGACAAAAATGAGAGAGTAATTAGAACGTTTGTTTACATGTGTGACCTCTTGCGCCAGGATATAAGCACGACTCTCCGAAAAACCAGGTTCATGCTCACTGACTTAGAATCCACCTAAAACTCTGGCTATGCTCCAAACACCCTTTCCCTGGGTCTTGTGTTAAAGGCTGCGGGTCAATAATGAAAGCAGGTCCTGCCCCTTATGCAGTGAAATATGATCTCACCGGTGCTGTGAAATCACCCAGATGGTTTGGGATTCCGACAGTAGTGATTCACATAGTGTTTACATTGAGGACTCCTCTGCATCCCGTGTGCTTTGCACCTAAGGAGAAGACACTGATGTGGATAGTCTTGGGGAACCTGCCTGTAATTGGCTCCAACCTGTCCTTGTCACAACTCATCTAGCCCAAAGGACAGTACAGACCCTCTCAGTTCTTCGGAAGTGGTCCTGCTTCTCTCTAAGTTCCTCTATAAACGAGATATTCTCTGCTCCCTGCAACCCACTGTAAGCTTGGCAGGGCCATAGCCTGAAGAGCGGCCCCAGGAGGAGCTGTGCATGCGCTCCTCATTCTCCGCGAAGAGCATGACTCCCTGGATACCACCAATGTGTACTCGCACACACATTGCAACCTTCAGAACATACCAATCAGATCCCAGCAGTAACTGTCTACCCTCTGGTATCAGCACCTAAGCATGACCTCTTGCCCCATCCTCCCCTCCTGAATAAAGATACATTGTTGAGATTCCTTCGGGCTGCCCAAGTGTGGCTCAGCCAGAGCCCTGCAAAGCTTGGCACCTGCTGCAATTAGTAAACACTTCTCAGACATATTTCCTTACACAAGAGGGAAGACAACCCTACACTGTACAATCTCTGAAGTGTACATTGAACTGAGAGGAAAGACCTTTTAGCAATAATAGGGATGAGAGAACAAAATAAATTGTAGATTGGCATTTATTGATGTTCAAGGATTCAGCTGTTGGAGGCGCACTTTCTATTTAAAATGAAAGATAAAAAGGCTAAATTACCTTCAAAGACCTAATGCATTAAAGCCTAAGTCACTAGCCCATTCTGATTCAAGTCTAAAGCTGAATAAGAGCAGCTGAAGCCCTAGACTAACACTGTATAGAAACCACTCATCCCCTCTTTTACATGATACTGGTGCTAACATATGTGCTCATCACTGACTGGTCTATCTAGACCAGTGTTTCCCAAACTGTGTAACAATTTTTGGCGTGTCTGGAAAGTACAAGCAATAAATAAAGATGCCTTTAAATTCTATGTTTATCTTGTGACATTTACTTTGCTTTGAAGACAGAGGTCACATTTCAGGCTATGTCTTCTGACAAATTGCTGTTTATTCTTTTAACATGGGGATTATTTACTTTTCTTTCTCTGAATGCAAAGTGAGAGGAGTTTTTAAAGTGAATAATGTGACAATCTTGCTGGAGTACAGGGACTGTAAGAGGAAAGCCTGTAGGATGTCATTTTATTGCAACACACCAAAAAATGTAAATAGCTGTAAATGAAGGGCATGCATTCAGCAGTTAGGAAAGCAAAACTGAATCATTTTGTCTGTAATTCTGAAGCCTGCTGGAAACAGAGGTTTAATTGGATCAAAATACATCAAAACACTTTGCTTTGTGATGCACACATGATAAATATTCACACAAGACCGATTTCCGCACATTATCATTTGTGTGCTATATAGTAGTCTCAGATCAGTAAAACTCTGTCTGTGCAAATTAAGTGGCCATTTCAATGGAAAATGTGCTATCTGTAAGTGACAATGAGCTACCACAGAATGCTTTAGATACATTAAAAAATTGTCCCACCTAATGTCCTTTAAAGGTAGGTGGGTCGTGAAAAATTGTTATCCTAAAAATTGGGTTGTGGTTCTAAAAAGTTTTGAAAGCACTGATCTAGACATTTACTGTCAGGAGTTTTTCTTGATATCTCATTGCTGACCTAGATTCTCTAACCTGTTATCGGACATGCATCAGCAATTCCACGAACAATGTGTGTTGACTGCTATTTTTACTGTAGGAATGAATAGAGTCCCTAACAGATTATCACCTTTAAACACATCCATGAGACCTGTTACAACACTTTGGTCATTATGTTTTGCAGAAAAAAGACAATTAAATCAGAAAAATGAATCAAAGAATTTTATTGTCAGATGAGTGGAGGACAGCATTTACAAAAGCCAAACCACGTGTACCTGCAGTGAGTATATTACATTGTTTTTTGGAGGGAATAAAAGTACTGTTTTTTCTCAAATTAAACTTCATTCAGTTAATCATTTTACTAACTTGGGGACTCTTGTCTTCCTGCATGCATCATGAATACAGCAGGGTGTGTGATCAGCAGGTATGCCCACAGGACCTTGTTTGAGAAATATGGAATTCCTTCGCCTTTTTAGATTGGCCCATTTGCTTGTGGGTCCCTTCCTGGATCAAACCTTTATCCTCTGCTGGTCAAAACAACGCCCTGTATTAGTAAGCTACTTTTTACGTTATGTCAACAGACCATGATACAATTAAATGAAGGAAAAGGAGCAATGACAAATATTTGTTGAATTACTGTGAAGGCAATCATTTGCACATCTTGCACAACCTCCTCCCCAACCAATGAGGGTAGATTTTAGAATAATTCACAGAAAAAGTTCAAAAGGAGGTAATGTTGACATGGTTGTAATGCTGACTGCAGCACAAAACCTCAAAAGGCAGGACATTTCCAAGCTTAGGTACTAACTTAACAGCACACCTTCATAGAAGTTGGGATATTTCACACTCTGTAATTCTGATCTTTTACATTTGGATGTCCATGTGTTTTAACTCTTTCCCTCACCTTACCCAAGTCAAGTCAATTAATCTTTATTCGGATATAAAAATACCCACAAAAGAACATGACACATACAAAATAAGACATTTCATGATTAAAACACGTTATGCATGGTTAAAAAACATTTAAAATACTTCACATCAACGGGAGTTGGCCAGAGCAACAGCGCTAAAATAACAGGAACATGGGGATTGTAGGGCCACTAGGTAAAAAAGACCCCGAACATAGCAGCATGATATGAAGTGATAAAATACAAGAGTTTGGCAAATTTAAAACGGGATACCATAACGTGGGCCAGGCCTCTGTAAACAACATAATACACCATTATAACAGTAAGCCAGCCCATACATATTAGTAAATGGGTCCTTGGCTAGTAAAAATGTTAAGAGAAAATGCAAAGGAACTGCATAAAAACAACTACCAAAAAACAAGGAACCATGGCTACGTTTATGCGTCCCACCCATCCTTAACCTCTGAAACCAAGGTAGCTACACCTCATTTCTAGTCTTCCTAAATTTTACAGCTAATCTTAAAAAGTTCACAGTGTAGAACAACGTAAGGGGGTCAGAGGAAAGTTTCAAAAACAAGAGTGCCACTTTAACCTGGGTAAATTTATTATTTCTTAAAATGGATTTTAAAAATAAAACCCTCGGGTACTCATATAAAGAACAAAAAAAGACAAAATGAAGAGTATCCTGCGGAGATCTCAGATCGCAGCCGCAAGGACCCTTTATGTCAACGTTTGCTGTGTACCCTGCAGGAACAGATAAAATATGATGCAAAAGATTCAATCTGAATCTAGTCATTAAAAATCTATCATTTTTGTTATATATATACGCCAGGTAGGGTTCCAGACCCGGTAATGATTTTGTTAACAGGTGGCCGCTCACTGAGACTTTCAGGAGTTCGCTATCCTCCCTTTCACAGGCTAAGCGCCGAAGAAATTCAGATTTTATAACACCCTTAACTCGAGGCGTGAGAGTCGCGGGCTCATCAAAATAGTTGGCAAATCCCAACCATTTCAGGGTGTCCTTTACATATTGATCCAGGGTATCCGGAGGCCTTTATCTCGATTAATACAATCCTCAAGTATTTGTCTGCTTAGACTAGCCTCGGGATTGGTCCGAATTTTTATCCAACAAGTGATGGGTTTAAGGCTTAACCTATCACTAATATAGGTGAGGCCTAGCTCCTCATGGACAATATAGGCAGGCGTACTTTGGGGCACTTGCAAGACCCTCCTGAGGAACTTATTTTCCTCAGTTTGTATCAAAGACGTATTTCTAAAGCCCCATACCTCGCTCCCATACAAGATTTTGGCACAGCATATTGAACTGTACAAGTGCAAAATTTCGTTTGGTGACCAACAACCTAATCTTTTGGCACGGTTCATGATTGAACCCATCGCACTAATTAATTGACTACATTTGTCAGAGATCAGTGTTTTAAAGTTAAGGCATTTGTCAAATGTGATCCCTAAATAATTAAAAACCTTAACTTTTTCTAGTTTGTGAGCCCCGATTTTAAAAATGAAATTCTTTGTCGGTCTTTTCCCTGTTTCCATTATATATGATTTAGTGAGGTTGGGAGATAAATCTAAATCCGCCATAAAACTGCCAAAACCGTCAATAAGAGACTGGAGTCCCCTTCCTGTGCGGGACAAAAGAACCGCATCGTCCGCGTATAGGAGGACAGGTATACTTCTCTTACCTATACGAGGACAGTCTACCCCCAGCTCTACAAGTGCCTTATCTAAACCGTTGATGTATAACATAAATAGAAAGGGCGCCAGAATGCATCCTTGTCTTACCCCCCTGGTACACAGAAAATGTTCCGTTAGGTTCCCCTCGTCGCTGTATCTGACCTGTGCTGTTGTATTCAAATCTAGCATTCTTAGGATATATATCAAACCTGGGTCAACGCCAAGGAGCCCAAAAATTTCCCACAATTTCCTTTGTTTTACCCGGTCAAAAGCCCCAGTTAAGTCCATAAAGGCCAAAAACACCGTCCCCTCGCCTAGCAGGGTATACTTGGCCACCAGATGGTAAAGATTGAGGCACTGGTCCGTTGTGGAGCGGCCATTCCTAAACCCATACTGGGAGGCTGTAATGATGTCGTTTTCCTCGGCCCAGATTGTCAGACGGTTGAGAATGACCTTTCCTAGGACTTTCGCTGTCACGTCTATTAGTGAAATCGGACAATAGCATTGCGGATCACTCCTGTTTCCCTTTTTAAACAGGGGTACAATACTAGCCGTGGACCATGACCTGGGCATTCCTTCTTCTACTGCAGTATTAAAAACTCTGGTGAGTATAGGGGCCCATAGATCAACCTGACATTTAAATAGGTCTGGGGGAATCCCATCCGGGCCTGGAGCCTTATTTCTTGTCAGGGCGTTTATTCCTTCCTTAATCTCGCCCACCAAAAAACGCGTCCACGTACTAGGTAGAATGCCTACATCTGGGGTGTGTGGGTCGACAGAGCAGCCATGATTATACACATTTTTAAAGTGTAACATCCATGCTTCGGGCAAAATATGGCAAGCCACTTTCGGATTATTCGGAGCCTGGAAACAGGGATCATTAATAACCCTCCAGAAACTGTTCATATACCTTACCCAATTTTAGGCCAGGTGTTTACACACCATAACTTTGCTAAGGATGGGGATAAGGGCCTTTGTTTGCATCCTCTCTTGCCAAAGGGAGGGGATTTGAGGCATATGTAGCATTTCACCCCTCTCCTTGCAAAATGGTGAAAGTGTTTTTTTCACACCCGCCCATGCTGCAGCTTGGAGGTACAATCATGGCTCTCCTGCATTGATCAAATTTGGATAAGGGTTTATGTCTCACCTGCAGTCTTACACAAGGGTTGGGATATATTATACATCCCAACCTTGTGCAAGAGTGGGCCAGTGGGCTTTTTCATAATTTTGGCCCTCACCTTGCTGATATATTTTTTCTCCTCTGCCCTACCAAACAGGGGGGATGTATTTTTCACTCTTACTCTCACCCTGGGCCAAGGTCAACCAGGGAGTATGTTATCACTGCACACTTGGCCCTTTTCCTGCATTTTCCAGCGGTCCTTGCACAAGAGCGGAAATCATTTTTACTCACTCTACCTTGCCCAAGGGCTGTGTGGTCTTTAGGCCCTATGCCTGACCTAAAGGAGGAGGGGACAGATTTTTTACATTCCTGTCCCTTGCCCGTGGGTGAGGGTGGTGTGTACTCCTCCAGCCACCTCTGTCTTCCCCTCCGCCATGGCAAAGAGGAGATGATATATTAATATATTATGTGTTTTTTTTGTAAAAAATAATTTGCCAGTGTTCAAAAACTTCGGGTGAGTGAGAAAAAAGAATATAATCAAGCAAGCAATAGATGGCTTTTTGACAGTGTTCATTTTGTAAAAACATAAAATAAGCATCAGGCCCCGAATGTAAGGGTTGCATAAATACGAAGGCTGGTTAGTCTTTATTTCACCTTGGCCGGGAATAAATCCTTTAAGTAGCAAAAATAATTTAATCATCACATCTGCGAAAAGGGAGGAAAAGCAGGTTTATTGCATATGCACAGAATAAGACAGCGGGGAGAGTGACCGCACTATAAGAGAAGCACAAGTCAGTCTCAAATTACACACGCTGCAAGTCCATTCTTATAATACTATTTTTGGCAAACAGCCATAACTTCAATACAATATTAACAATAGAAAAAGCTTCCTGCATTTCCGTTCTGTCCCACCCAGTATGCACACATTTTCCTCAAAGCGCAGCTTTCCTGTTTTCGTGACTCTAGTAGTCATGCTACCTATACAGATCTATGTTTGGAACATCCTCTGTTGCTCTAAATTTCCTGCAACATATTCAAGTCATGAAAGTTCACAGAAACACTCACTAGGAGGAAAAAACACTTAAAGGTTAGACCACATTTAAACCTTTTTTCCAAAGCAGGCTGTATATCATTACCAGATAAATGTGCAACTTATACATTCATTTTAACCATACACTTAAACAGCTTCATACAACATTTCTTTCTTTACACAATGATAATGTTTCACAGTTTCTGCGTGAGAGACAGGTAACACAGAATAATGAACAGAACCATTAAGGCCTAAAACTAAATTTGGGGTTTGATTCCTTTCATTCCCCTCTCTAGTTGATTCTTCAACTACTTCTTCATTACCCCTGTACACTTCTCCCAGCTCTGTATTTTGCATCTCTTTATTTCTTATTATAGAAAACATACCTCCACTTTAGCTGCACCCCTCTTGCAACATACTAAAATATTCTGAAATACTAGGCACATCAATGGCGACAGAACATTTATTGGCAACAAGGCCTTAAACAACCCGACATCCAGGACAGCACCCAGTCGAGCCAGCCAGTGAACCTCTCATCTGGAGCATCCCCCTCTTTCTTCATCTGTGTATGCAAATTATGCAAAGTCAATATGGCCTGAGTCTGGTTTCCTTCACCTTCATCATTTGCTGGTATAAAAGTGCAGCATACAGAACAAATCTTTTTACATACCCCTCCTTTGATTGGTGCCATCAAGTTCAAAATATAACGATGCTCCATTACCATAAGTCTGATTGAAGGCAGTTCCTCTTTAATGGCATGAAAGCCATCTTCAGTCGCATTAATGGTTTTCATCAATTCCCACTGGGTAATTTGGACCCAGCGAGCTGTTGCTTTTGCTTGAAATATGGGTAACAGACTCCCAAAAAAGGTTTGGCCGTCATTGAACAGCCTATACTCTTTGGGCTCATCCAGCCACACTGAAGGCCCAAAGTACTCAGCCATCCTTTCTCTTCTGTGATGATGCAGCATAGCTGATGCTTTACTCGTAGAATGCAAATGCAAATCTTTTATTTCTTTTGCTGGGATTATCATAGATGGGGTATGTAGAGTCACCCAACAACAGATTCCACTCCAGTCGGGGGGTAGTCCTGGCGCAAGAGGTCACACTGCTGGAAAAAATCCATAAGGCTGGAGGTATCGCCCTGCATATCGGCATTGTATATACATGAGCTACAATTGAGATTCCTTCCCACTTTAACAATACCATTTCCTTGAAAGCAAATAGAAAATCTCATTAGTTTCACAGCCAGCTTAGGTTTAGGTTCAGTCCATGTATATCTTTGTATGTTTTCATCCCATACTTGCTGACATGATCCTTTTATATCATCAAATCTTAAAGGACTATTTATTTCTGTGTCATTCCATAAAGATATGGTCCTACATGTGAACCTAGCTCCAGTAAACCATTTATTATTGGCAAATATTGATGCTTCAATACTTAATATTGGCCTGGCTGCACAATCTGGGGGAAGGGGGTTGGCAGAATAATTACTACAGGTGGATGATGGATTAGATCTCCCTAGAATACCTCATTTCAATACCGCTTCCTCCCAATTTACATAACTATATTTCTGCCCTCTCACTTCATTCTGGATATCTCTTTCATCATCTCTGTTTTATCTGTCAGAATTTGTAAAATTTCTGGGGTTGTATCAAATTTAGTTGCATTAACTCAGGCAGTCACAGAACTAACATGAGTTGGCTGTAACTGCGCTTTTAT
This sequence comes from Triturus cristatus, assembly GCF_964204655.1. Classification (NCBI taxonomy): domain Eukaryota; kingdom Metazoa; phylum Chordata; class Amphibia; order Caudata; family Salamandridae; genus Triturus; species Triturus cristatus. The sequence goes on from NC_140588.1 coordinate 500,166,017, forward strand.
CCTACACAAAGAAAGATACAATAAACAGTTCATTACATTAACAGGCACTTCTTTAGGATACGCTAAAGGGAGCATTTCAATGGCATGGGGAATAAGAGAACATACATAACAACTATCATTTTGTGTATTGGTACCTATATTATACATATTTTTATACCACAAATTATCAAGTAAAGAATCATGCTGAGGGTGTCTATCCGTTCCATTAAAAACAGCTCTGCAAAAGCGTAATATTTCTTCCCTATGAGTGGCGTCTTTTGCATCTACATACCACTATACAATAGCAAATTATCAGAGTAATAATCATAACCACTGAACTCATTATTATAATAAAAAATATAATTTAACTGTCTCTTCATTGTGTCATTTATTCTTTGACCATTGCCTCCTCCTCTCTCAGTGGGAGAGAGGCCGAAAATAGAATAAGGTCCGTTACATGCACCCAGTACCACATCCCCTCCACTTGTACTGCTGTTGGTGTGCTCTGTGTTACTTGGCAGGGGCCTAGAAACTTGGGGTCTTTCCATGTCCTCACGAAGTTGTGCACAAAGACCCAGGAACTGATGCATATTGCTGTAGACAGAGGCTGGGGTGGCGCAGTACTGTCGGCCTGTTGCAGCGAAACCTGTCTAGAATAAACCTGTATAGCTTTTGTTAATACAGAAATGTATGCATTCATTTCTTGCCAAACACTTTCTGATGCAGACTTGGTATCAGAACAAATTATTTTATTTTGTTTGAAGGAAAAATTAGAATGCCTACTTTTTATGACTTGGTGAGGGATTCAAATGATGATCATTTGAAGGCGCATTTCTCATTGCATACACAGCAAGGGGAAGGCAGTAAAGCCAATTCTTTTCAGTGTCTCACACATTTTTGACACTTTTTTTTCTAATAAGCCGTACATCCTTTCGACTATTCCATTACTTTTTGGGTGGTAAACTGAAGTAAACTGGTGTTCCACTCCCAATAGTTTAGTAATTTGCTGAAATACTTTGTTAGCGAAGTGTTTGCCATTATCGCTGCGCATTGCCGCTGGAACCCCCCACCTCAGTATGACTTCTCTCACCAGGAATGTGGCTGCCTGGTCAGCATCACAACCGGAGCAGGGAATCCGCTTCAATCCATCTTGAAAACGGACACATCACTTCTAACAAGTACCTATAGCCGTTACATTTTTGTATCATATCTACAAAGTCTATGTGTAACTCTATGAAAAGACCTATTGGTCTTGGAATGGAGGATGAAGGAATTTTTGGTGATCTCTTATTAGAGTACTAATAACACACACAACATGAAACTAGGAATACATCAACTAATGATCCTTGATTGGAGATAAACCAGGTTTTATTTAATTCATTCATCATTACTCTGTTAGAATTATGTGTTGGTAAATTAAGTTGTCGAAGGGCTTTTATAAGTAGGGACTGGGGCATTATAACTTTACCTGAAGTTGCTGATCTATAAAGGAGATCTGGAAATCCAGTCACTCCCTCTTGATTTCCAGAGTTCTTTCTCATGTTGTGGTGCTGCATTTTGAATGTCTAATAATGCCTTTGTAGAAATATTCTCATAGTGTTTTATCTCAACTTCATACCCTGCATCTAAAGTGTGCATACTGCTTGTTTTCGTTGCATATAAACTATCTTCCTTCACTGCTGTATCAGCAGCTTCATTTTCCTTAGACACCAAATCTGTACCTTTTGTTTGTGCCTGGCACTTAACCACTGCTACTTGACATGGTGTTTGCAATGCAGCAATAAGGTCAGATAAGAGATGATGGTGCGCTACTGGTGTCCCATCAGATTTGAGAAATCCTGGTCATTTCAATCTCTTTAGCTCTGAGTGAACTGTGGAAGCTACATATCCTGAATCAGTGTATATCGTTACTAGCTGATCCTGACAAGCCTGTAGGGCCGTTACCAATGCTTTTAATTCAGCCACTTGGTCTGAGTCTTGGGATGGCAAGGGTAAGAGGTGCAATGTGTGTGAGGTATATTCAGTAGGTGTACCAATAGCCTCAACAACAGCTGCAACTGTATGCCTTTTGCCTGTCTCCTGGTCCATCCATAAGGAAATATCAATAAACAATTGTCGACCATCAGACAAGGGGTCCTCATGTGCCAGGTGATTGTCCTCCTCCAATGTTACACCACAGTATCAGTAACAGATCAGTGGGCTCTAGTGGATGCATAAAAAAAGTTGCAGGATTGGCTCAGTGCACAATGCAGATAGAAGGGTTTGACTGTATTACTTCATAACCTGTCGCTTTTTGAGTGGTCAGTGCACAGCAAATGGAGCGTGCTCAATGTACTGGGCATCTTGCTGTAATACTCTTTTCTATAGCAAAAGCTGCTGCTGCAAGCACTTGCTCACAAGGAAAGTGACCTTTCATTACTGGATCTAATAGTCCACTAATATAGACAATGAGTTTGTGACCCATCGGGTATTTTTGAGTAAGGACTGATATCATGGAACCCTCTGTGGCAGCGGAAAACAGAAAAAATCTCTTTGTATAGTCTCGATTTACTAGCACTGGGGCTGAGGCAATTGCTTCTTTCAATGTCTGAAATGCACTTACACTGTCATCAATCCACTGTATGTCTGTGTTGTCAGCCTGCTTTATTACATATAATAGTGATTGTATGATGGTAGCATAAGCAAATACCCACTGACGTACAAAATTACAAAGGCCTAGAAATTCTTGCATGTCTTTTACTGTCTTGCGCTGCGACTGATAACGTAAAGTTTGTATTCTAAAACCTGCTATCTTTTTGCCTTCTGCAGACAACACTTGGCCCAAATACAGCACTTCCTGTTGCACAAACTGTAATGTTTTCCTTTCCACTTTATATCCCTTAGTAGCAAGTACCATTAGATTGACAGTGTCCAAAACACATTCCGATTCTGTTTTACTACATATTAGTAAATCATCTACATATTGCATACTGTACTGTCTGACTGGAAATTTAACAAATCATCTATCAACAGTGTATTAAACACAGATGGAGACTCACAAAAGCCTTGTGATAGTCTAGAGTAATCAATTATTTCACCATAAAAAATGAAGGCCATCAAATAGCTACTGTCAGGATGTAAAGGTATGTTAAAAAACATTCTTTAGATCCCCCACAGAAAACCACTTGCTGTCACTTGGTATATTAGTCAATATCACAGATCGGTCTGGCACTGTGGGGTATTCTGCTAATACTATGGCATTAAGTGGCAAAAATCCTGAACCATCCTCCTAGTATTACCTTAAGTTTTTTTACAGGATACATTGCGGTGTTACAAGGTGATGGACAGGAATACTGGACTCCCTGATCCTTTAGTCTTTGTATTGTCCCTCAAATACCTTCTTTTGATTGTTATACACAGGGCAATTGTGCACCTGGCTTCAACTTTACCGTAAATGGTTCTGCAGATAGTATTAGTCCTACCTCATCTGGAACTGATGTCCATAGACAAGGTGGGACCGCTGCAAACGCTTCAATATTACGGGAGGGGGATGGCACAACTGGTAACGTGGTCTATGCATGGTAAACACACCAGAACAAGGGTGCAAAGTGTGTGTATATTATCTCAGTCCTGGTGGGATCGTCTGAAAAGAGTTCTAAGTCAGAAATGTCTCATGGTCTCAGACCAGGCATAAGAAAAATCAGGACCTTCCAAATTCCTCCATCATTATCTGATGCCACCAGGGCGCCCCACCCACTGGTTATTTCCATGTACTCAAGGTAAAGGGTATTCACCTGTCCCAGTTTGTCACCACTAACTTGCCTCCGGAAAATCAGTCTAGGTGGCAATTCCATCCATCTCCCTAAAAGTATTTCCTCAGTTTTCAGAACCTTATGTACTGCATCTGCTAGTAACTTATAATACACTGGCTCTGCCCTTCCAGCCACATTTTCTCTGGTATTCTTAGCAGATATATCCCACATTTTGCTTGACCTGATATTTCACATGTCATGGACCCATTAGAGGAAAACCTTATTGTCATGTTTAATTTAGACATGATACCCCTTACAAATAAATTTGCTGGTGAGTTTGGAGAATAAAGGAGACACTACTGCGTTTGCACTCCTGCCACCTCTATGGGCACATATGTTGTGTATGGAATGCGCTGTACTTCACCAGAGAAGCCCTGCGTATTCATTTATTTTGTTTGTTTGATCTGTTTATTGAATTTCGACATATGTGATAAGCAATACAACCATACATAATATTTGCGGGACCAGTAAACATTTACAAATATCAAATTGTTCAGAACGGCATACCAAAAAATATACCAGTTGATGGGTGTTCAATCCAAGTCCGTGCAACATAGTGACTTATATTCAATACAACATAATACTTCATATTGATCATGGCCTATTGCTATTACAGCAAATAATGAAATTACAGGTGATGTTGTCACATACAAATTTGTTCTACATGCATCTTTCTAATAACTCCTATCAGCCTTGTCATAACATCAGGGTTGGTGAACACACTTTATATATAAAACATTAAAACTTTGAACTACAAATCATAAAGAAAAAGAAAAAGAAGGGAGAGCAGGGTAAGCTAAATTATAGGAAGCTATCCATGGCTGCTACAATAATGCCAGTTTGATAGAAATAGATATGTCAGCTTTGGCATCATACCACGATATGCTGGGTCAGTCAGTATGCATGATATATGATGAATGTTCCAGACTACCTTGTTGCCAGGGCGTGCTACGACTCATGCGCAAACTAGATTAGTTGTTATTAGGAATGTCTGAGGGGCCATCCTGGTTTATTGCCACTTGTAGCGTTGTCAGGATTGTATAGCAGGCTGTCGAAATGGGGTATTTGCGTAGTCCAATCATGTCCTCCCTTAATAAAGAGACAGCTTCAGCCTTAGCCCAGTTCAGCATAGATTGTCCATCGACGCGTGATGAGTCTTTTGCCCATGGCTAGTCCCAGGCCTAAGAAACTAGAAGGGGCCTTGTGTCTCTTATCTCTAGGAAATATTCCTGAGATGCAAGCCTCACACGTGCTCAGCAAAGATCTGCCTGTGCTTCTGATCAACAGTTGAATCACACCATGCCAGTATTCTTGCAGCCTGGGGCATGACCACAACATATGTAGAAGATCGGCATCTACCATTTTGCAGCGTGGGCAACAAGCATCCCTTCTATTAAAGTACCTATTAATTTTATCTGGGGTTAGATGAGCTCTGTGAACTATATAGAATTAAATCAACCTAAATCTTACATTTCTAGGAATAAATTCAGATTTTCCACAGTTAGGATGGCTGATATTATGAATATTTCTTTAATTGCTAACTCACAGCAGCAACTACTAAACAATTAAAAAGAACTTAGAATAGTACTCTTAACATTCTAAAGTCTATTTTATCCTGTGTGAGGCAGCCATCTTCCTTCTATTTTGCTGCGAACTCTCCGCCACATCGAATCGTGAATATAAACTAAATAACAGAAGAAGCCATAGATGTTCAAAAAATAAAATGTCCAAAATCCACATTAGGCAGTTACTTCTTGAAGTCTCCTCCTGAAAAAAAATCACAAAAAAAAATTAATGGTTGGGGGGGCGTGGCCTGCAGCCGATCTCAATGGCCGCACTCTAGAGAAGCTCCGGGGAGAGACGCGGAATCCCTAAAGCATCCGATCATCCATCCGAAAATTAATTGTGCCTCAGGGACACCAACAACAAGTGCCACGCTGGGAGCACCGATTGCGCTGCTCCATGTCCGGCGGGGGCACGTCGTAAGCCAAGGGAAGAGCACAGCGGAATGCGGCCTGGCGGACCGTTGGGAGCCGGGGAGTAGCGTAGGCCGCAAGTGGCCGGAAGTGCCTGTATTCCAGGGGGCGGCGGAAGGTACGGTGAGCGCCCGTACTACCGGCGAGCGCTACAGGAGGATCGCGGCACCGGTGCACGCTCCCGGTGAGTGATCCTGCGTCCCCCCTCCATCGGGGGCCTACACAAAGCGCTGGCAGTACAGGTGCACGCCTCAGGCCTCGAGGCGCGCCTGAGAAGCAGAGGTGGGGGCGAAGTGCTGACAAGGACCCAGCCGACTCCGACACAGAACAGCTGAGCGGCGAGGGGCAGGAGAGCTCCATTTTGTCTACTCCGGGGGCTACTGGTGCAGGGAGAGGTCTGAGGGGCCATATAAGAAGCGCTGGATGTCTGGGGCCTGCGGGGCTCACTACCAAATAACTCTGCACACCTAAGGACTGTAGCAGTGCCCTGAATGGTTGTAGAGGGGGACAAGTAGATGCATCAGGAGCAGCCTAGCTGGGCTGGAGAGCCCCCTGCTTCAGAGGAGTGACTAGAGGTCAATCTGGCCTTGCAGCCCAGACTGAAAGGGAGTACGGCAAGGATAAAGGCGCCACTTCCCCCGACGGCGGAATTAACGGCTGTCAGAGGGCAAAGCAAGGCAGGGCGATGTTGTGCCCCTGTTGCTGCGAACTTTCATTACTGGTCCAGTCTGAGCGACATAGAACCCCACTTGCACAGGGTCGGCGGCGTGGCGGGAAAACCGACAGGCCGCGCGTGGAGTGCGCTCCTGCGGCAGGCGGCGGCGACTACCAGTCGGAGCTGCATCCCTGTGGCAGAGATGGGGGTTAGGGGCCCGCGTACGAACTCACAAGCCAAACTGGACAAATACACCTATAATAAGCATGCTCCTGCGGAGCCTGAACGCAGGGATATCCCTCTGTTAGACCTGTCAGCCCTTTGGGTGGTCCCTCCTCATCATTATTTATTTTGTCCCACTTTTGCCTCAAACCCTGTTAGTATTTTTCTTTTTGGGAACCACCAGACTTTTTAGTGTTGATGCAGGGTCAGGGAGCCATTTTCCCTACCCCTGGAACTTCTGTCTGAGGGCCTGAAACACAAAATGGTGGCCACCCATTGTCACCTGAGACATAGCTGGAACCTACTAGTACCTTCCAGAACATTCTAGAACCCTGTGACAGTGTGAGGCAGGTTTAGAATGTTGGGAAGCCAGCTCAGAGTTGGCAGTTGGAGTAGGCAGTTGGCACCTGACTGGAGAGGAGAGAGGACAGAGAAACAGAAGGAGGAGGGAGTAAGGCAGCAGGGGTGGAAACTTGTGCCTGGAGTGGGGTCCAGAAACCCACCCTTGATACTAGTCCCTACTGACCAAGCCCAGCCTAAAGCCCTGTGTGGGATAAAGACCAGAAAATCATCTTAAGGACCTGAACAGCCGGAACAGGCCTTAAAGGAGAAGAACAGCAAGTTCCTGACCTGTTTGGTGGAATCCTCCTGGAGACCCGACGTCGAGAAGCCTGGAGACCTGGAGCCCGAGGTGGAGAAGCGGCGCTGACAGAAGGCAGACGTCGTACCCGGAGCCGCTAGAGGTCGAGTGAGGGCGCCGACGGAGGTCGTGGAGAGACACCGGAGGTCGAGTAGAAGTCACCTGAGGTCGAGGTGAGGCGTCGACGGGGGAGTGAAGTCCACCCTCCGGAGTCGCCGGAAGCTGAAGTAAAGCGCGCAGGAGGTCGGGAGTGGAGGTCGCACTCCGGAGTCGCCTGAGGTCGAGGCGAAGCGCGCAGGAGGTCGGGAGTGGAGATCGCACTCCGGAGTCGCCGGAACCCGAAGTGGAGCCGACGGAGGTCGGGAGTGGAGGTCGCACTCCGGAGTCGCCCGGAAGCGGGGGAACCGTGACCGTGTGACGCCGGAACGCGACATCGAGCCGAGGCCGCCCAGCGACATCAATCCGGAGCCGCCTCACGGCATCGACCCGGCGTCAGGTAAAGCAGATCGACGCAACATCGAACCGAGGCCGGCCAGCGACATCGAATCGGAGCCGCCTCACGGCATCGACACGGCGCCAAGTGGAACAGATCGACGCGACATCGAACCGGAGCCGCCCAGCGACGTCGACCCGGCGCCGAGCGGAGCCGATCTTCGTGAAAAGGGCAGTAAGTGGTAGAAAGGGCATCTGAGGCCCTGTGGAGCCCTAAAAGACCATTCTTGGGGCTAGAGGGGTGATAGGATCAACCTGAGAGTGCTAGGGGGTGAACTGAGACTGGTGCAGGGACCTGTGTGAGGGACTGTGTAGTTGGAAGAGTCAGAACCTTAGGTTTCCCTCATTCTATCTCAGCTTAGGCCCCAGCCTTGACCACTCTAGGTGGGACATCCCCAGGCCACCCCAGTGACCATAAGCTGTACTTGGGCATGGTAAAATCAATCTACCTCATAAATGTGATCTGATTTGCAATTGTTTGATTGCTTATATTATTTATTGAAGGTGTTTTATTTATTGTCTGACCGTATTTATTCCTGCCTTGTATTTATTGTCTGACAGTATTTATTTGCCCTATGTATTTATCGCACCTCTATTTATTCCTTGTGTATTTATGACCTAATCCTATTTATTGCACCTGCAAAGTGTTATTATTTAATTGACCTACTATTTCTGAAGAAGATCCTTTTGTATTGTATTTGTGTCATAACCCTGCAACTAAGAGAAAAATTAAGATAAACACAAAGAGATTCTTTCATAAATTTTTACGGTGTAGAGTCGTTTTTGGAACGGATGAACGCATGGTTATTGTGAGGGTGTGACGTAAGCTTAACACGGTGCCTGACCCCCGACCGCTCGAGCCAAGCTACCCCTTGTGTTGGGAAAAACCGGGTGACTGCTAACCCGGTTGCCCAGGGTTTTCTAACATAATTGGTGTTCAGCGGTGGGATAGAGCTGTGCTTGCGTCCACTCGACAATAACTGTGGGTAGTCCATAGGCCTACACCGGGAGTTTTCTCAAAGCGGACTTCCTAATTCTGAGTTTTGTTTTTTCCAAATTTACTCTGGTGGTGGGAGGAGGTATTACAAAAGGTACCCCCCTGCATAGCTTCTGTAAACACCTGTCTTCTATTCTGAGTGGGCAAAATGGAGTTTGTGTTGGAAGATGTGGAAACTTACACTGTGGTCCAACTCAGAGAGTTTTGTCAGCGAGAGGGGGTGTATTGTCCCCCAGGTGCCAAGAAGGCTGAACTCCAGACCAGCTTGAGGGCTTGGGGGGAGGCACGACGGGAAAGTAAGGCTGAGCAGGAGGACAGGGATGGAGAGCCTGTTAGCGAGGGGGCTGGGTTGTACCAACCTGAGGTGGGGAACCTGTTAGCGGGGCCCAGAACACTTTCCAGGAAGGGCAGCACTGTCTCTAGCGGTGGCTTATCTGAAGCAGAGTTAACGGACCGGAGGGAGAAAAGACAGCTCACATGGGAGTTGGCAAAGCTGGAGAAAGAGAAGGAGGGACAGAGGATGGCTCACGAGTTGAGGCTGAGGGAAATAGATCTCCAGATCCTACAAGTCGGGGCACACACTGTTCCTAATGGTGACAGCAAAGACAAAGAAATCACCAGGGAACCCAAACCCTTTCTGCCGAAAGACATAGTAGCTAGCTATAGTGCGGGCGACGATATCGCCAAGTGGCTAGCGGCCTATGAGGTCTCTTTAAGGGCCCATGGGGTGCCAGAGAAGTACTGGGGAGGGGGATTGTGCAAATACATGCCTCCAGCTGGTAGGGATGCATTATTGGCCCTAGAGCAGGATGAGCAGACCCACTACCCCACCATGAAAGTGGCGCTCGTAAGAAAGTTTGGACTAACACCCGAGAAGTACAGACAGAAGTTCCGGGGTAGCCACAAACTGGGCACACAGAATTGGGTGGATTTCCTGGACTATGCAAAGAAGGCATTAGAGGGTTGGATTCAGGGCAGTGAGGTGAGGGACTACGAGGGGTTGTTTGATTTAATGTTGAAGGAACACCTGCTCGAAAAATGTTTCCCTGAACTGCGTCAACACCTGGTGGATAGCAAGCTGACCAATCCCCGGAAGCTTGCTGAGGAGGCGGACATTTGGGCTAGTACCCGGGTGTCCACAAGGGGGACTGGAGGGGATACTCAAAAGGCCGGACAGGGCGCCCCCCAGAAGAAAGAGGGAGGGGAAAAGAAAAAGGAGTTCTCTAAAGGCCCCCAAAATAACTTCCAATGAAAGGGAACAGGATTCACCCCTAGGGCTAACCCACCCAGAAACCCTAATCCTGGCCAGAGTCAGCAGCCAAGGGTTGTCCATTGCTTCGAGTGCGGTGGCGTCGGACACTATAAGGGAGATGCGAAGTGCCCGAAAAGACCACCCCCTCCCATTGGAGGAAAGGCCCCCGGAGTAGCTAGTGTAGTGCTCGGGGAGGAGATGCCCTTAACTAAGGGAAGGGAGTGGGCGGGTGTCACTTTAGTGTCCCTGGGAGAACGGGAGATGGTTCCTAAGATCCAGGTGCCCGCAAATACCATAAAGTATGGGCAGTGGGTCACCATCAACGGGCAAAGAGGGGAGGCTCTGAGAGACACAGGAGCCAGTATGACTATGGTACGTAGCCAACTGGTGTCTCCAGAGCAGGTAATTCCCGATGTACTCCACCCAGCCGCGATGGCTGACGGCAGAACCGGCCACTATCCGGTGGCCGAGGTTCCCTTTGAATGGGAGGGGGTTGCAGGTTCACTTCGAGTTGCCGTAAGCCCTGCCGTGCCGGTCGATTGTCTACTGGGGAATGACATGGAGCACAATGCTTGGAAGGAGGTGGAATACCGGACTCATGCTGAGATGCTGGGTACACCTGACTGGGCCTGTGTTAGCACAGGGTCCGCGACTACCCGGAGAGGGAGTTTGTTTCGACTGGAGCCTGGAACAAAGGCACAGCCGGCTGCCGACCAAGGGAAGAACCGAGGACAGGAGGAGCCTGCCTCGGCATCCCCGCCCCGTGTGACGGATAGGCCACCGGAGGTGGTGGACCAGGAGTCCGCGGTGGGGGATGTTACCAAACTGGAGGACCTACCCATCCCGGCCGAGTTGGCACGTGGAGGGAGGGCCGACCAGGGAGGAATTCTGCAAGGGCCAGAGGGAGTGCCCTACCCTTGAGGGACTAAGGCGACAGGCCGAAGCCCAGGCAGCAGGGAACGTTGAGGGGAACTACAACCTTTACTGGGAGGATGGCCTCCTCTACAGTGAACCCAAGGCGCCCATGCACGGATCGTTACGGGCCTTGGTTGTCCCTCAACGTTACCGAGCCTTCCTACTGGAATTGGCTCACGAGATCCCCTTGGCAGGACACCTGGGGCAAGACAAGACCTTCGCCCGTCTTGTCCCACACTTTTATTGGCCTCAAATGAAAGTGTCGTCCGACACCTACTGCCGGACATGTGTGTCTTGCCAAGCCAGTGGGAAAACAGGGGTGAAGCTGAAAGCTCCCCTGGAACCACTTCCTGTCGTTAGCACCCCCTTTGAAAGGGTGGGCATCGACATTGTGGGTCCATTAGATCCGCCTACTACAGCTGGTCACAGGTTTATCCTGGTTCTGGTGGATCATGCCACACGGTACCCAGAGGCTATACCTCTAAGGACCATTACAGCACCTGTTGTGGCTAGGGCCCTGATGGGAATCTTTACCCGAGTGGGTTTTCCCAAGGAAGTTGTGTCCGACAGGGGGACCAACTTCATGTCAGCATACATGCGGGCCATGTGGAAGGAGTGTGGAGTGACCTACCGGTTCACAACTCCTTACCACCCCCAGACCAATGGTCTGGTGGAGAGGTTTAACAAAACCTTGAAAGGCATGATTAGAAGTCTGCCTGAAAGCCTGCGGAGGAAATGGGACGTCCTCCTACCCTGTCTATTGTATTCCTACAGGGAAGTGCCACAGAAGGGAGTGGGCTTCAGCCCCTTCGAGCTTTTGTATGGGCACCCTGTGCGTGGACCTCTCAGCCTGGTGAGAGACGGATGGGAAAGAACTCCCAGAAAGCCTCCCCAGGACGTGGTGAGCTACATGCTGGCCTTCCGGAGCCAAATGGCTAAGTTGTGGAAGCAAGCTTCTGACAACTTGGAGGCCAGCCAAGCAGTAATGAAGGCGTGGTATGACCACAACGCTCACCCGGTGGAATTGGAGCCTGGCCAGAAGGTGTGGGTGATCGAACCAGGAGAGCTTAGCGCCCTCCAGGATCGCTGGTCAGGACCCTTTGAGGTATTGGAGAAGAAGGGTAAGGCTACCTACTTGGTGGATCTTAAGACCCCTCGTCAGCCCCTACGGGTGCTGCATGCCAACCGCCTCAAACCCCACCACGAGAGGCCCAAAGTCATTTTGATGATGGTGACTGACGGAGCAGAGGACGTGGAAAGCGAGCCTCTCCCCGATTTGTTTGCGTCTCAAGAGAAGGATGGGTCGGTGAAGGGAGTGATTCTCTCCCCATCTCTAACTCCTGAACAGCAGGAGGACTGCCGCCAGGTCCTGGGACAGTACTCTTCGTTGTTCTCCCTTGTTCCGGGTAGGACTCACCTGTGCGTCCATGATGTGGACACAGGAGACAGCCCACCTGTGAAGTCCAAGATCTACCGGATGTCAGACAAGGTGAAGGCCAGCATTCACAGTGAAGTCACTAAGATGCTGGAGCTAGGATTGATCGAACCTTCCAGCAGCCCCTGGTCCAGTCCGGTGGTGCTAGTACCAAAAGCCGCACCACCGGGTGCCCAACCGGAATTGAGGTTCTGTGTGGACTACCTGGGACTGAACTCAGTAACCAAGACTGATGCTCATCCGATCCCAAGGGCGGATTAATTGATTGACCGGCTGGGAGCTGCCCAATATCTAAGTACCTTTGACCTTACTTCTGGGTACTGGCAGATCTCTCTGTCTGACGGAGCTAGGGAAAGGTCAGCCTTCTCCACGCCCAAAGGCCACTACCAGTTCTGTGTGATGCCCTTTGGGCTCAAGAACGCACCTGCCACGTTTCAGCGTCTGGTGAACCAGATCCTCACTGGAATGGAGAGTTTCTCTGCTGCTTATCTGGATGACATAGCCGTCTTCAGTAACAGCTGGGAGGATCACTTGCGTCACCTGCAAGCTGTTCTCCAGGCCCTGAGACAAGCTGGTTTAACGATCAAGGCCAGCAAGTGCCAGATCGGGCAGGGGTCGGTAGTGTACCTTGGACACTTGGTGGGTAGGGGAGCGGTGCAACCCCTCCAGGCGAAGATCGAGGCCATCATGGCCTGGGAACCCCCCAAGACTCAGACTGAGGTCCGAGCTTTTCTGGGCCTCACCGGATATTACCGCCGCTTCGTGAAGGGATACGGTACCATTGTGGCCCCCCTCACGGAGCTTACGTCCAAGAAACAACCTCGACGGGTAGTCTGGACGGAGGCTTGTCAGCAGGCCTTTGTAAAACTGAAGCAAGCCATGTGCGAGGCCCCGGTCCTACGGGCCCCAGACTTTTCCAAGGAGTTCATTGTCCAGACGGATGCATCGGAACATGGTATTGGGGCAGTGTTATCGCAACTCAATGAAGAGGGTCTGGATCAACCCGTGGTCTTCCTATCCCGGAGACTACTCCCCAGGGAACAGAAGTGGAGTGCAATAGAGCGTGAAGCCTTTGCAGTGGTATGGGCTCTGAAGAAGTTGCGGCCATACCTGTTTGGCTCGCACTTCCTAGTTCAGACCGACCACCGACCCCTTCGGTGGCTGATGCAGATGAAGGGGGAGAATCCCAAGTTGCTAAGGTGGTCTATCTCCCTACAGGGAATGGACTTTCAGGTGGAACATCGGCCTGGAGTGGACCACGCCAATGCAGACGGTCTCTCAAGGTATTTCCGCCTTAGTGATGAGAACTCCCAAGGGGTTGGGTAGCTCTCCCCACTTTCAGCTGGGGGGACGCGTGTTAGACCTGTCAGCCCTTTGGGTGGTCCCTCCTCATCATTATTTATTTTGTCCCACTTTTGCCTCAAACCCTGTTAGTATTTTTCTTTTTGGGAACCACCAGACTTTTTAGTGTTGATGCAGGGTCAGGGAGCCATTTTCCCTACCCCTGGAACTTCTGTCTGAGGGCCTGAAACACAAAATGGTGGCCACCCATTGTCACCTGAGACATAGCTGGAACCTACTAGTACCTTCCAGAACATTCTAGAACCCTGTGACAGTGTGAGGCAGGTTTAGAATGTTGGGAAGCCAGCTCAGAGTTGGCAGTTGGAGTAGGCAGTTGGCACCTGACTGGAGAGGAGAGAGGACAGAGAAACAGAAGGAGGAGGGAGTAAGGCAGCAGGGGTGGAAACTTGTGCCTGGAGTGGGGTCCAGAAACCCACCCTTGATACTAGTCCCTACTGACCAAGCCCAGCCTAAAGCCCTGTGTGGGATAAAGACCAGAAAATCATCTTAAGGACCTGAACAGCCGGAACAGGCCTTAAAGGAGAAGAACAGCAAGTTCCTGACCTGTTTGGTGGAATCCTCCTGGAGACCCGACGTCGAGAAGCCTGGAGACCTGGAGCCCGAGGTGGAGAAGCGGCGCTGACAGAAGGCAGACGTCGTACCCGGAGCCGCTAGAGGTCGAGTGAGGGCGCCGACGGAGGTCGTGGAGAGACACCGGAGGTCGAGTAGAAGTCACCTGAGGTCGAGGTGAGGCGTCGACGGGGGAGTGAAGTCCGCCCTCCGGAGTCGCCGGAAGCTGAAGTAAAGCGCGCAGGAGGTCGGGAGTGGAGGTCGCACTCCGGAGTCGCCTGAGGTCGAGGCGAAGCGCGCAGGAGGTCGGGAGTGGAGATCGCACTCCGGAGTCGCCGGAACCCGAAGTGGAGCCGACGGAGGTCGGGAGTGGAGGTCGCACTCCGGAGTCGCCCGGAAGCAGGGGAACCGTGACCCTGTGACGCCGGAACACGACATCGAGCCGAGGCCGCCCAGCGACATCAATCCGGAGCCGCCTCACGGCATCGACCCGGCGTCAGGTAAAGCAGATCGACGCAACATCGAACCGAGGCCAGCCAGCGACATCGAATCGGAGCCGCCTCACGGCATCGACACGGCGCCAAGTGGAACAGATCGACGCGACATCGAACCGGAGCCGCCCAGCGACGTCGACCCGGCGCCGAGCGGAGCCGATCTTCGTGAAAAGGGCAGTAAGTGGTAGAAAGGGCATCTGAGGCCCTGTGGAGCCCTAAAAGACCATTCGTGGGGCTAGAGGGGTGATAGGATCAACCTGAGAGTGCTAGGGGGTGAACTGAGACTGGTGCAGGGACCTGTGTGAGGGACTGTGTAGTTGGAAGAGTCAGAACCTTAGGTTTCCCTCATTCTATCTCAGCTTAGGCCCCAGCCTTGACCACTCTAGGTGGGACATCCCCAGGCCACCCCAGTGACCATAAGCTGTACTTGGGCATGGTAAAATCAATCTACCTCATAAATGTGATCTGATTTGCAATTGTTTGATTGCTTATATTATTTATTGAAGGTGTTTTATTTATTGTCTGACCGTATTTATTCCTGCCTTGTATTTATTGTCTGACAGTATTTATTTGCCCTATGTATTTATCGCACCTCTATTTATTCCTTGTGTATTTATGACCTAATCCTATTTATTGCACCTGCAAAGTGTTATTATTTAATTGACCTGCTATTTCTGAAGAAGATCCTTTTGTATTGTATTTGTGTCATAACCCTGTAACTAAGAGAAAAATTAAGATAAACACAAAGAGATTCTTTCATAAATTTTTACGGTGTAGAGTCGTTTTTGGAACGGATGAACGCATGGTTATTGTGAGGGTGTGACGTACGCTTAACACGGTGCCTGACCCCCGACCGCTCGAGCCAAGCTACCCCTTGTGTTGGGAAAAACCAGGTGACTGCTAACCCGGTTGCCCGGGGTTTTCTAACACCCTCATAAAGACTCCGAGCCGCCGGGGCGACAAAAGTGACGCTGGAAGATATTATGGAGGCCCTTACCAGTGTGCAATCGACGGTGGGCACCATCTCCACTGATGTTTCCTTCCTTGGAGCAGACTGCCAGAAAATGACCGCCAGGGTCAATGAGGTGGAACAACTGACGAAAGCGCTGTCGCGAGACACCGCCGCTCTACTCAGTAGGGTCCCCCATCTAGAAGCAGAAAATCGGAGTATGGCAGAGAAGTTGGACGACCAGGAAGGGCGCTCTCGACGTAACAACATACGAATCACGGGCATTCCTGAGAGCGACGGGCATCCGGCCATGGATCTCTATGTCGAGGAGCTCATAAAAACCAAAGTTCAGCCCAGAGGGCTCTCGCATTTCTTCTCTGTGGAAAGACCACACAGGGTGCCAGGGGGCAAGCCCAAACCCGCCGCTCCCACCAGGCCGGTCCTGGCCCGCATTTTCAACCATCGCGACAGAGATGTAATACTCCAAACGGCGAGGGTGGCCCCCCCCACTGCGAGTCCAGAACGCGGTGGTGTCCTTCTTTCCGGATTATACGGCAGCAGTATCGAAACGTCGCAGGAACTTCCTTGAAGTAAAGAAAGAACTTAGGCGCAGAGAACTACCAAATTCCATGTTGTTTCCGGCAAAACTGCGCGTGGTGGCGGATGGAAAAACGCGGTTTTTTGAATCACCAGAAGGGGCCCACGACTGGCTCGAGGGATGGCGACGAGCTGAGGGATCCCAGCGGACAGAGAAGCGACAGCGGCGCCCTGGGGACGCCGACGGCGCCGTGAAACATAGCCCGGGACGTGAGGATCTGGGGTGCACCGCAGTTTATCCAGAATAGACTACTTCCTAGCTCCAGCGGATTGCCTGAAACACGTTGACAATATCGAGATAAGACCCAGAGGGGATGTCTGACCACTCCCCGGTGCAGATGATGTACACATACCACCATGCAGCTAGGCGACGTACCTATCCCATTTACCCTGGTTACTTGCAGGTCCCAGAGATCAAGAAGGCTGTGATTACGGTGACAAAACACTACTTTCAGAAGAATGTTCAGACGGTAGACTCCCCGACAACTCCGTGGGAGGCATATAAGACTGTCCTTAGGGGACAGGCCATAGTTTCGATCGCAGGGCATAAACGGGAGAAGCAGCGGGAACTACATGATATAGAGCTGGAGTTGCATGACAGTGAGGCCCAGCACACCAGCGACCCAACGCCAGATACAGCCCAGAAATTGCATCTTAAACAGCAACAGCACAGGGGATACCTTGAAGGTATGACCAGGTCACGTCTAACGGCCACGCAACATAAGATATATGAATCTGGGGATAAAGCTGGAAAACTTCTGGCATGGCTAGATAAACGGGAACGGGGTAGTAAATGGATAGCGAGGATCAGGGCGAGGGAGGGACAAATCACAACGGATCCACACACAATAGTGCACAAACTGGCGCACCATTTCCAGCAGGTGTATGAGTCGTCTTCGGAGATGACACCAGAAGTGGCGCTGACACATATACAGGATATTGCCATGCCTAAGCTCACTCCGGAGGCGGCCCTCACGCTGGAGGCAGACCTCACAGAAGAGGAGCTGCAGGTGGCGATTGGGTCATTGCAATCCGGCAAAGCAATGGGACCAAATGGCATACCAGTTGAACTCTATAAAAAGGTAGCAGGGACCATAGCCCCGCACTTGCTACACATGTACACCGACTGCTTGACGATGGGCGAGTTACCACTAGACCAGCGAACGGCCACAATAGTGGCAATACCCAAACCAGGCAAACCTGCTGAAGACTGCACCTCGTATCGCCCGATATCATTAATTAATGCAGAGGCGAAAATTTTGGCAAAGCTATTGGCAATTAGGCTAAGGCCGCACCTGTTGACCCTGGTCCACCCGGATCAGTCCGGATTTATGCCAGGTAGAAGTACGGCATTAAACTTGCGGCGCCTGCACGGAGTAATGGCCCGTATCCCATATCTACAGGAACCGGCGGTTATACTCTCCCTGGACGCCAGAATGGCGTTTGACATGGTCGAGTGGCCATTTCTATTCGCAGTCCTTCGTCACATGGGCTTCGGCCCTAAATTTTGTGCATGGGTCCGCCTTTTATACACCAAGCCAGTGGCGCACGTTACGGCTAATGGGCACATCTCTAATGACTTTCCTCAAGCGAGGGGCACACGTCAAGGCTGCCCCCTGTCCCCGCTGCTCTTTGCCCTGGTACTGGAGCCATTGGTGGCATGGATCAGGTGGGAGCCAACGATGAGAGGACTCAGGTGGGCAGCAGGATGGGAGGACCGCATCTCTCTGTATGCGGACGACATCTTACTATATATGGCCTCCCCAGGCGTTCCATACTGGTCCTCCTCAATATATGCGAACTCTTCAGACGGGCGTCCGGGTACACCATTAACTGGTCCAAATCTACCTTGTATGTACTACACGGCCCCCCACCACAACTTCCAGATCACGGTTGACACGTTTAAATATTTAGGTATCTATGTCACGGCTGACTCTGATGACTTCTTCAAAAGAAACCTGATGCCCCCACTGGAGCGCCTAAAAAGGGACACAGCGCACTGGGGGTTATTGCCGCTGACTCTTCTAGGGAGGGCAGCGCTTTTTAAAATGATTGCGCTTCCTCGATTCCTATATGTGTTGGAAAATGCCCCATTCCCGGTACATCCAAGCTATTTTAAAGCAATTGCAGCCCAGGTCTCCAACTTAATGTGGGGAAACAAACCGGCACGCATAGCACAGGCCAAGCTGGTACGGGGGTGGTATGATGGGGGATAGCGCTCCCAAATATACAACTATATTACTGGGCGGCGCAATTGAAGGTGATTAATCAGTGGGTACACGTAGCACAAGCGGATCCTGCATTTAAGGCTGACAGATTTCTATTAGGAACAGGAAGTATGCTGTCCCCCTCTATAATAAGAAGCAAACTCGTACATTAATAGGGCCCACAAAACACACAGTTACCATAGGGCACGTAGCACAGGCAAAACTGGGCTGGCAAGGGGTCATAACCCAACTCACTCCTCTATGGGACACGGGGAAACTGGGACGACTTAGGAATAGTAAGGGCTTTGATCAATGGGATGCCATCGGCATATCCACGGTGGGGGACATGTGGCATAAGGGGGGAGTGGCCACCTTCGAGCGCCTCCAGCAACAGTATGAGTTAGCGCCCACTGAAATCTATCGATACACACAGATAAAGCATGCACTGACAACGGCCCTGCCACCTGGTACTGCGGTCCCGGAAGCTTCCCCTCTGGAGGATAGGTTACTGACAGACTACATGCATAAGCAGGCTACGTCATTCACTTACCGTAAGTTAGTTAACAACCTACCGGACCCCACGACGCCACTTAGGGACCAATGGATCCGCAACGTAGGTGACCTGGATGACACAGCGTGGCAGGAAGCACTGTCCTCACCAAGGGAAGTGGGTATACCCTCGAGACTCAAATTGGTGCAGCTCAAAATTCTGCACCAAACCTATTACACCAGATGCATCATGTTTAAGATGGGTAGAGCCTCGCACCCATATTGTCTTAGGCGATGTGGGGAAGAGGGTACCTTTTATCATACCATATGGCAATGCCCGAAGATTAGGGTCTATTGGGTGAAAGTGATGAGGGCGATTTCGCAGGCAGAGGGAGTGTCCCTCTTGCCGGAGCCCAAGAGTTGTCTGCTAAATGTATGGGAACCAAATGACCTAACACAGTTGGCGCAAGACAGGGCAACACTGGGCATCATGATGGCTAAACACAACATAGCGCAGAAGTGGGGGGCGGTGGAGGTACCGCCCCTTAGCGCATGGTGTAAAGATATGCACACGGCTAAGGTAACAGAGAGAACAGTGTTCATTAACCGCGGCTGCCCCCAAGAATGGAACAGGATCTGGGGGGCAAGGAATAAATATAGGGGCAACATCTGTGACCCGCCAAGAGAACAGGCGGATGAGAGCTTTGATGGGGACCATTAAGGAGGGAGGAGGATGTTCAATGTGAGCTACTGGGTATGAATTTGTTATATTGCGCTTTAACGCAGCAAAGTGCTGGGATTGTGGTCTATTGCTTAATACTATGTATGTCCAACATATGGAAAAACTCTGCCTTGATGATGTTATGTTTGATAAAATAAAAAAGATCTCACAAAAAAAAAATTAATGGGTGGGAATGAAAAACAGGGAGGGATAATATCAGCCTCCATGTCTTTAATAAAATCATGATTTTCTACCCATCCTAACAGTGGAAAATCTGAATTTTATGGCAAGGCACGGAGGCCAATATTATGCATGTTTAAAGCCTCGCCATAATATTCCTAACGGCAGATTCCACAGGCTTTAAATAGAACTTCTTAAATACGGACTCTGATGACCAATCAGCAGCAGCTAAGATCCCATGCAAACCTCCCCACAAAAGAAGAGCTTTAGAAGCCATAGCCCCTCTTGCAGAAAGTGCTCCAAATTTAGATAAATCTATTCCTGCCCTTCTCATGACCGCCCTGACCCAACGAGCCAAGGTAGGAGCAGACACTGCCTTGTGCTGGGGCCTGTAAGAAATGATCAATTGAGATCCCACATCGCACCTCAAACATTCCGTTCTTCTCTCATACTCATGCAAACATCTAACCACCCACAGCTTCCTGCATTCATCTAAAAAAGGATAAAAAATAGTCCAAGACATAGTTTTGGTCCTTTTAGTGCCATTGAAACAAACCCCTTCATGTACAAAGCTACGACCAGAAATCTCCAGCACTATAAGGTCCGAAACTCTTCTAAAAGAAACCAAACATAACAACATAACCAACTTCACTGAAAGATCCCTCAAGTTTAAAAACTCATTTTCGCTCCAAGACAGCAACTCCTTAAGGACCTGATCCACGTTCCAAAGTGAAGAATATTTTGCCCCTGGCGATGCCTTTATACGAACACTTCTTAACAATCTCTTTACCACATCATGTTGACTGACTGGCAAACAGTCTACTAAATCATGACCAGCAGAAATGGCCGACCTTGCAATGTTTACTGCACTGTAAGACTTCCCCCAAGAAAATATTCTGTCAAATAGTTCACAACCTCTACCACAGGTACTGATACGGGATCCAGACCCCACGCAGAACACCAACAAAGCCATCTTTTCCAGGCCAACCTATATGCTTTTGAAGTCCCAGGTGCCCACGACTCTTTAATGTATTTCTAAGCTTCCAATGATAAGCCCGAGACTTGCCAGGCTCTCCCGAAACCAACCAGGCCATCAAACTTAAATGACCTTTAAGAACCAACTTGTGAAACTGCCCTGACGGGTTCGTCAACAACTCTGGGACCACTGGAAGAAGTACCGGGTCGGCAATCAGCATTTCCAGAATGTCTGGAAACCAAACTTGTGAAGTCCAGAAAGGAGTTATTAACACTAACTCGCCTCTCTCCTTCCTTACTTTCAGAAGTACCCTTTGTATTAACGCAAAAGGGGGAAAAGCATAATTGCGATACATTCCTCAGACCTGCAGAAAAGCATCTACTGCTTCTGCTGCTGGATCCGGCCTCCCACTGAAGAACCTGTAAATCTGTGCATTCACCCTGTTTGCAAACAAGTCTATAACCATAGGAGCCCACCCCCTGTCTAAAGCAACGAACATCTCCCTGTTCAACTTCCAATCACTGTAATCCATCAACTGTCTTGAATTCCAACCTCCACTGAATTGTGAGCCCCCGGAAGATATTGAGCAAGAATCATGATGTTTCTGCTTAGACAGTAATGCCAAAATTCCTTCGCTAAATCTGCAAGAGCCTTTGAGCGTGGTCCCCCTAATTTGTTTACATATCTCACAGCCGAAATGTTGTCCATCTTCAATAGAACGCAACATTTTGACTGATCTTTGATAAAACTCTTTATCACAAAGAAACCTGCCATCAATTCTAAATAATTGATGTGCATTTCCTTCTCCTGTCCTGACCATTTCCCACCAGTTGTCAGAGAGCCACATCTCGCTCCCCATCCCTGCAAACTGGCATCCGATTCTATTACTACATCTGGGTTCGCTCCGAAAATTGTCCTTCCATTCCAAGCTTCTAGGTTTTCCAGTCACCACCTTAACTCCTCTCTTGTCTCCAAATCCAACTGAACACCCCTGAGAATAACTCACTCCCTTGAGCAAAAGCCGAGTTTTAATCCTTGCTAATTGCCTCAGAGTTACCCATTTGTTTACCAACAACCTCTTTATTTCCTTGCAAATTTTCTTTCCCTTCTCTATCGGCAATCTCAACACACAGTCCAACGTCCAAATCTGAAAACCCAAGAAAACAGTCTCCTGACTTGGCACCAAACAAGACTTCTTTCTGTTCACAACAAATCCTAAGTCCTCTATCACTCGAACTGTCAAGGTGGTGTGCTCTTGAGCTAACTCCTTGCTCTGAGCCATAATCAGGATATTGTCTAAATAGATGATTAGCCTGAACCCTCTAATCCGCATCCATGCTGCTATCGGTCTCTTTACCTTTGTAAAGCACCAAGGTGCTGAGGTTAAACCAAAGGGGAGGCTTTTGAACCTCCATATGGTTCCCTTCCATTGGAACTTCTAAAGATCCCTCTGATCCTCGCAAACTGGGATGGTCAAGTAAGCGTCCTTTAGATCCAAACGGGTCAACCAGTCCCCTTCTCTTAAAATATCCCTCAACATATGAATACCTTCCATCTTGAAGTGGTTGTATTCCACCCAACCGTTCAATTCTTTCAGATTCATGACCGATCTCATGCCCTTGTCCTCTTTCTCCACCAGAGAAATATTGCTTACAAAACCCAGTGATGATTCTGAAGCAATCTCTATTGCACCTTTTTTCTACAATTCCAAAACCTCCTGATCTACTAATCTTTCTTCCTCTTTTGAAAACCTTAGGGGGGACTGCCGCTTCACCTGTACCGGATTCTCCACAAAATATATTCAATATCCATTTACCCTTTGTAACACCCAAGGATCGAAAGTAATTTCCCTCCATCTGTCTATAAAAAGGGCGAGTTTGCCACTGTAGTAAAAGAGCCACTCTTGTGGTTTGGCACCCTATGATGACCTTCAACTACCACCATTTTCCTTGACTTTAGTGTGTTATTTTACCCTAGCCTTAATGTAGGATGGTCCTACATATGCCTGCTTCTCTTCTGTCTTGTAAGCTTGCTGTCTTTTAGTGGGAGCTATCTTACTATTGGCTTTAACATGGCTTCATATCATCTTGTTCTCTGACTTTGACTATTGGCTTTGGCATGGTCTCATGCCATCTTGCTTTCTAACTTTTCCTTGCTTCTGCGTGCACAGAATTATGAGTTCTTACTATTGGCTTTGACATGGCCTCATGTCTGATTTTGCCTTGCTCTTGCCTACACAGCAGTGCTTGCGATTCATATTCAAGGTCTTTTTCTCTCCTCACTTGTTTTTCGCATCTCACTGACAAGAGAGAACTGGATATTATCTGTTGAATGTGCATACTCGGAGCCATAATACAGGGGCCTGGCCAGCCACTGTTTTTGGCCTTGACGCAGACTGGCACAAGCCAGCTCGGTTCTTTCTAATGAGAAAGGGGGCGAGGTTTGCTAGAAGCTTCACCTCACATTGAATAGTATTAAAGCTAAAGGCTTTGGCAGCCCAAGAGGAAGTTCACCACAGAGTAGAAGTACTGCTATGACGGTGTCGGAACTTGGGTCCCGGCTGGTACTTCTTCCTGGGCTGTTGAAAGGGCTTCCCCAGCTGACGATGGAAAGAATGTTGCATAGCCAGTCGGTGAGGTGTTCCTAACCACTCTCTTTCTCTCTCTCTTGTATATATATTTTCTACTCTCTGCTACCTGTACATATTGCATTTTATTCTAATGGTTTATTGTAGGTAATTGGCATTTCAGAATCTGCATTTACTGATATATTTGGCCTACCGTTTTCATTAATAGACTTATGTTTGTTATATTCCATACATTTGGATTTGCTTTCTTGGCCCTCCATAAGGAAGTGCTGCGTAATTGCCTTGTGTTTTGGGGGTGCTGTGCAAAGTGTACTATTTAAAAGGTGCAGTGGTGTAAGGTACCTCACCTTAAGGGAGTGTTGAGTTTTACCTCTGTCTTAATGTCTTAAGGGAGTGTTGGGGTATTGGGTGTGGCTTGACGGTGAGCAGCCACATTCATTACATCTTGGCGTCATGGCTCACAGGATTCGAAAATTAAAAGGAGAAAAAATATGTTTTTTTTTTTAATTGAAGGCAGATTCACAGATACCAATTGATATATTTGGATGGGAGGTAGTCCCATATAGTGCGCTAGCCCATGAGTGGGCTAATTGTGCTGGATTAAGTGAGAATTGCAGTGTGTGTTTAGCTACTGATTACGCTAAATTGCACCCCTGTCTTCCTCCTAACAATTACCATCCTGGATCTTTTATTTACCTACTAAACAGTGGTGGAGGGGAAAAACATTTCATAACACGATGACAATAGTATACCTGAAAGTACCACGGACTCTGACTTTAGGTTTGTCAATTTATTATAAGGCCAAGAATAATAAGATGTACACACATCGTCAGATTATCATATAAAGATATAAGAAAATCAATACAGATAGTAATTTGGCATAACAAAAATAGAATGGTAAATTCGAGGATCAGAATGTAACTCAAAACTGACACAGAGTCTAGGTCCCTTTTCATCAGAAATAAAACAAATCTGTCCCTACACTATACTAAGAGGAGATGCTATCTAGTACCCTTCCATCTATTCCCAAAGGTGTAGTCACGTGTTGACTTCCTAAGAAGTACTCACGTCAAATGGGCTAATGCGCTTAAGGCTAGGAGCGAGCGAGTTCTAGGATGCTCCTTCCTCTCCAAAACCTAGCAGAAGTATGGGGTCTCTGTCCCTGCGCATTATACAATATAGAATTTGATTCTTGGTTTCATCCTGGTAAAATTTCCCATTGTAACTTTTTCTATGTGGGGAGGTTCACACTTTCTATTTAAGTCTTCTTTGTTAGGTATGGTGACCTTGATTCTCTGGCCCGCCAGACACGAAAGATACCCTCCCTTCTCACTTCCAACTGTCTTCAAAGCATTCCTTGTATCTTCTCCAATCTGAAAATAACGAGTTGGCATCCGATACCTGCAATAGGATGAGAACACTGCTATTTCTTGGAAACAACATGCATTTAATTATTTATTTCTCGAGAAGCCAAGGAGGTGCAAAAACAAGTACAGTCTTAGGCCTAGAACGTTCGGCAACTTTAAACAAAAACGATTATATTATATGGCTGTAAATCGTCCTGCTCTCTGAATATGTAGGCATGACGATACATACATGATCATTTTATAACATTGCACTACAATGAATGTGTAAATGAGACTAGTGAATACATGTGCATGATCACAAAACACTGCAACCAATATATTGGTGCGTAAGTTCATGACAACTATGACTATAATACACCCATACAGAATAGAGTGCTGAAAGCGCTCTATCAGTTCCCTCCTCTTATGACTAGTGTCATAACACCATATTTCATTCTTTCAGAATTTCCTCCTTGTAGAGAAGACCGACCTAAACAGAAGATGTAGCTTGCTGTCCGTGTCTAAATCTCTCTAACCCTTTAAGATGCTGGTAATGACTGTCCTGCAGTCTTTACATTTGCTGTTCTCGTTTCTTCAAGACATTTTCTTGATGTCTAGCTCTTTGCCATTTGCATGCTTTGATGACTCCCAATAATATAATTATGCAAACGACAGTTATGATAATGGGTTTCAAGATATAACCCATAATTCCCTGTCCCAAACTGCCAAACCAACTGCCAATTTGTCCGAAACCCTTTCCAAAGTGATCCCAGAGTCCCTCAGCAGCCAAATTACTCAATTCTTGATGGATATCTGAAATATTGGCAATATATTTCCTTATATCCCGACTATTGTCTGGAATATAAGTGCAGCACTGTTGGACTCTCAAACGTTTACAGTCTCCTCCAGCTTTTGCTAGTAGGACGTCTAAAGCAAGACGATTTTGAAGAACCATAGCCCATATCGAGACCATCTCACCATCCACTAATAACAGAATTTGTGCTGTATTCACGGAGAGTTTATCCACTATTGTTGCCAGCTTTAGAATTTTTACATCATTCAAAACCACACCTATACTAGGTATCATGGCTCCAAACACATCACCAATGATTTCTCCAGCACTTACACCACGTTTTCCCCTATGAGAGCTTTTGCCTTCCAAGGGCCACAAATCATCCACATGAAATATCTTGGGAAATACGATGGCTAAATAACATGTCCCATACCAATTCTTGGGCAGTTTCACATACGCATTCTTACCACACACAAAATAAACATTAGGCACTATGGTCAATTTATCCAATAGTGAATTTCTTATGGACTCTTCAATCAGAAAAACGTGTTCACAATCACTTTCACCCACGAATATTTTGTCGTAATATGTGGACGGATGTCTAATGCACAACTTTCCTTTCTGCTGAAAGTCTAAAGCTATGGGTCCTGAACTCCCCTTTGCCTTGTGATATAATTCCTCTTTGGTCCATGGCAATACCTTATGCTTCTGATCTGGATGAAACAAAATTTGCCTATTTCGATCTTCTATCTGATCTACTAATTACTTTTCAATGTCAGTTAACATGCAGGTTAAATTGTGTCTGTGTGCATAGGACATGTCTAGAGTGATGGTAGGCATGAAGTACTTAGACATGCGCTCTACTTCCTTGTAATAATCATATTTGTTCATGTATTTTAGGACTGGCACTTCAGAGAGTACCACATCATAATTCGAGAAATAATATTCAAAATGGGCTTTGCTGTAAAAATACTTAATAGTACACTGCATGTAATGCCATAAGTCACAGATAAGTGATGGTATCGTATGCCTTCCTCTACTGAAGCTGGAAATTGCATGCACACATAGCAGTATTTCACTTCCATTGTGTCCACGCACTCGTACAACAAATGTGCATATGCATTCAGCGTGAAATCACCCTTTGACAAATCTACATGCAATCTACGACTAGTTTCCTTGATCATTTCCTTACCTTTCATAGATGGACCGTCTTCTATATTGACATTTGAACCAGGTGGGGTAAGAGTAGGATGTTCCCCATTCTTTTCATCATTGGGAGACTCAATCAAAGATGTGACAATCACCACAATTATGACAAGCAGTACTACTGCTATTAAAGTTCCAATAATACATTTTTGTTTTCGATTAGATGTTTCGGAAGCCATGTTTCCACTGTCGTATTGGACACACTAAAGCAACGTTGAGAGTCTCTGTTTTCTTTTCTGTACTTTTAGTTCCAAATTACAATGTCCTTATTGATTTCTTCACTCGATTATTGCTGAATTTAGTCCATCAATACTAAGCCTATTGTAGAGAAGTAGTCAGTCCTAATCCTGAATTCTTCTCTCTATTGAACGGACCCTAATTTTAAATCTTCTTTTACTGGAGGCTAGGTTATCTTCTTTCTAATGCCTAATAAGTTCTTTAATCAGATCACAGTTTTAAGCTTCATCTCTAATGAGGTTAGAGCGAAGTATTTGGAGAGCCATTTGCAGGATTTCGTGCCCATTGGCAAAACCCGCCAGGAGAACGCCAAACCCGACGCAACTTTTACCGTTGGTAGACTGTCCTCCAGAGGTACACAACAGCGACTCCACCAACCAGACACAAACAAACCTCTCGTTGCCAATATTCAACCTCACTAATTTCCAACTGAATGAATCTGAATTATCCATCCTTAGCAAGGGTCTTTCCTTTGTACCCACGACTAGGACTAACTTTTTGGACCTTCAAACCGAAATGCTTAGATTTTTTCGTAAGATCAGACTACAGAGTTTTTTTCTGTTGAATCCTCTTCCACCGAAAACATCCAACACCCCATTGAGACCCCCATCCACTTTCTCCCCGTCAGCCAGCATGGTTCCATCTGAGGTTTCCTGCTTTGAAAAATTGGTACTTAAAGACCTCTCCCAACTAGCTACAAAACACCAGTTCATTCCGTACAACATTGCACTAGAAGAGAAAAAAGCACTTCAAACTCTCAAGTCCAACGCCTTAGTGGTTATCAAACCCGCAGATAAAGGCGGTGGCATAGTATTACAAGACACTACCACCTATAAAAACGAAATATTGAGGCAGCTAGCTAATACAGATCACTATTCCAAACTTCCAACAAACCCGACCAATGAGCTTAAACAGATGATTCAACAGACAACCCAATCAGGTCTGGAACAAGGTTTTTTATCTAAGCATGAATATGATTTTCTGAATACCAAGGCCCCACGCATACCAGTCATCTACACTTTGCCAAAGATCCATAAGGATAGTTCCAACCCCCCTGGACGGCCCATCGTGTCAGGCTGCGGGTCTATTCTAGAGCCATTGGGTCTCTATGTTGACTACTTTATCAAGGAGTTTGTTCCATCTACCCCGTATTACGTTAGAGACAGTATGCAGATGATTACCCTGGTAGAAAACCACAGGTTCAACCCCTCCATTGATACACTCTGCACGTTAGATGTTGAGTCTCTTTACACAAACATTCCGCAACGAGACGCATTACTCATCATTGAGACTACTTTAGACACTCGTATTAGGCCACATGCTGTACCCACTATTTTCATCTTACAGCTCCTCGAGATTTGTCTGACTAGAAACTTTTTTCTATTTGATGGTCATTATTACCAGCAAACCAAGGGAACATCCATGGGAGCAGTTTTCGCACCGAATCTGGCTATCCTTTATATGAATGCCCTTGAGGTGAATTTCATATTGACCCAACAAAACCCCTTCCAATCTGCCATAACATTATGGAAACGTTATATTGACGACATTTTTTTCATTTGGCATGATACCCAAACCATGCTTTTCAACTTCCTCCACTGGCTTAACAATAATTGTGGAGGTCTCAAGTTCACACTCACATACAACAAATCATCCATACCATTCCTTGATCTAAACGTAATACATGATGAGGGACACCTGATCACCAGCCTCTTCAGGAAAGCCACCGAACGTAACACTCTCCTAAAATACAGTAGCAGCCATCCTAGGGCCCTTAGAGACTCTCTTCCCTACTCACAATACTTACGCATCAGACGCAACTGCACCCTAAAGGAGGATTATTTCAGGGAAGCCAAAACACTTAGCGACAAACTAACATCAAGAGGTTACCCCAAAAAACTAATTCGCAGTGCCCTGAAAAGAGCATGGTACTGTCCCAGGGATGCTCTCTTGGAACCCAAAACCAAGAGAAGTGAAAACCGCCTAGTGTGTGTCACCACATTTTCCCCATCTTCCAACAAAGTACGCAAAAGTATTCTTAAGCACTGGAATGTGTTAAATGCTGGAATACTAAATCTTGAAAGACCTCTCTTTGCCTTCAAAAGAAACAAAAATATCAGAGACCATCTGATAAGAGCGGCACTCCCTGAGACTAGAAACACTGGCACGCTCCTCGAACATTGGTCCTTACCCGCAGTTACTGGACACAACAAGTGTGGCAATTGCTCTGTATGTGTATTCACTACTGACTGTAAAGAGTTTGTGTTTGGTAACATACGTAAACCCCATAATCATTTCAGTAATTGTAACACCAGCAATGTCATTTACGCAATTCTGTGCCCCTGTGACATGATTTATATAGGACAAACGACACAGAAAATCCGGATCAGAATCTGCCAACACAGAAGCAGATTGAGGTGTAAAACACCAAACGCACCGCTGGTGGAACATTTCGAATCAGCTGGTCATACTGAGGATGACATTCATTGGACAGTCGTCACTGTTGTCAAAATCCCTCCAAGAGGTGCAGACATTTCACAGCTTTTGAATAAAGAAGAATTAAAATGGATTTTGAAAACGGGAAGCATTCACAGTGGATTGAACCGCTTAGAGGATTGGACCTCCTTACTATGATCATACAATTGGAACTGTCCGCAAAACACTCACCGCAAAACTACCACCTGACTTTAAGAAACATTAACAAATTTTTTGTTTTGTTCCCATTGCTATTGTGCTCTTCATGTTTCATAAATGTAATGGCTTATAATTCCATGTACCACGTCTTCGAATGTCATTCTCTGTTCTTCTACCCTTGTTTTTATCCTCACCACGCGCCGTCTTTCACTCACCCAATATGGCGCCCTCATTTCGCCTTGTTTCTCATCACCAGCGAGCACTGCGTTACTATTAGCAACCATTAGGACATGTGACTGATCACCTGATCTAGCCACCTTCACATCATACCGGCGCGAGCACTCCTCCACCACAACTCTTCCGGCACTGACCGAGACGTTGCTTTGCCGACTCCCCCGGAACGTGACTACATCATCACATCGTGGTATGTCTTTTACTTCCAAACCGACGGCTCCCCACCCCCGTATTTACGATGTGATTACTTCCAGTAATTTACCTTATTGTTCCGACAGATTTTTCGTTACCGCGTGATTTATTACCCTCGCGGACCTAGGTAAGCCGCCTTTCCCTTTCCCTTCAAACACTGCACTTCCGATCCACTCCTCGAGCTTGTATGACCTCCTTATTTCTATATTTTTATTCCAGACCGATTCCGTGTTTCTAACGGTCGCTTAGTTTTCTCAACTAAGCTGACACATCTTCCTTGCTGTTATCCAAGACAGCACGAGGTAAATGGTCAACCGCCTATCACGCCTAGCTCTCCTGACACAGTTTCCGTAGCAGTTAACTCGCTCTCCTCACTTGCGACATCCACAGTTCCTAAATCTTAGACACACCTTTAGTTTTTACATGATACAAACCACGCACTTCTCCATAGTCGATATGCCTTAATACTCGCGGCAACCACGACCTCCCATTATTTACACGGCCTGCCACGAAGCATGTTCCACTGCAATTCGATCCGTGTCCGATAGTTCACTTAGCCATTCTGATCATAATTAGCCCGTGTTCTGACAAAAAACTGTCTTATTATGTTGTAACTTTATTTAAACTTAAATTATTATGTTTTTTCCTAATTATTTTTTTCCCCCCCCTTTTTTCCCTCCTTATTGTACCACGTTGGTTTTTGTTAATTGTTGTATATTCAGGCATTTTTATAGGCAATCATATTAATCAGTCCTGATGATGATCCTAACACCCCCCAGTAAGGATCGAAACGTCGTCGACTTTGTTGTTCACCTTACACTATGATTACTTATGTGTATGAAATGTCGTGAAGGTGACTAGGATGTTTCACTATCTGCTATTCTTGTCATAAGAAACATCGCTTCAATTGCCTGTGTGTGTTTTTTCAAAAATTCATGTCCTCTTGATATGTAAGCCATAGGATACAGGCTTGTGTCCCACCATTGCTTTGCTTACATCTTGTTACATCATCGTAAAACATTTTGCTTATTAAAGCTGCCTTGTCCGGCTGGACATAGGCTATAATATAGTACCTATTGTGGCTATATTGATTATTGCTTGTGACATTTCTTCGTTTTCAGGGACCACTGTCTCTTATAATACGTAACTTCCCAAGGTCCCTGACCAATTGCTTTGGGTGCCCTTGTCCCTTTGTTACCATTTGCAGGATTTCAGCACAAATGTCTCCCAATTCCAAGGCAGTAAGCTGTTGACCAAAAGAAGGGAAAACAACTTGATTAAGGATCAAGAATCGCAGTCCACTCAATCTGGGTGGATTCAGAACTTGTAGTGTCAGGGTTCTAAAGGCTTCAACTCCCGGGACTAACAGCTGAATATCAATCGAGAGGGTGTTCCCTCCGTAGCTCACTGTTCAGGTTCCCGGTCTCCCAGAATTCCTCGGTCCCTGCTGTGAGAAGTTGGCCTGATGTATGATGTCACTAGTTCTAGTGTACACCTTATATCAGTCCAAACAACCCCTATGGTGATTGGTTGTAAAGTCAACCTTATAGACCAGCTATCCTAGTGGTAGCATGGACAAGAGCAGTCTTAGGCTAAACTCTGAATGGCATGTGAAGCCAGCTGTGATACCATATATAATCCCTTGAATACCAAATGAAAGGACACTACAACAGATATATATATAAAATAAAGTGTATTTATTCTAGTCAAACCCTCCGCACTCTTTATGAGATTAGAGGTAAGTACAACACAGTCTTATTTAAGCATACATTAAGTCACACAGGTAAGTAATACAGTTAGGCCCTAGGGGCCACGCAAACCATATACTAAGTAAGTGGTATAAGGACCACTGTCACGGAAATAGGATAGGCCTAGGCCTAGGGAATCGCTGGGGCTACACTGCACTAGCAACAGTTAGGAAGTGGGAGGCCCACGGGATTCAGGTGCAGAGTGGAAACACTCACGCGTAATGCGTAAAAGTCGATAGAAATAGTAGTTGTTAGCAATTAACAGTTTAAGGACACTTCTGAAGCAGCTAGAGAGTCGAGACTCGGAAACTAGACCCTAGGATAGTCACTACCCTTGTGAGCACCGAGGTACCCAAGTTACCTAGCCCACGGACTGCGGGTGCATAGGTGTGAACTTGCGTCGGGTTTCGTCGTGGACTTCTATGGATGCCTGAAGGAAAGTTGCTGACAGGCAGTCAGTGAAGAGTGTCCGGTGGATCCCAAGGCTGGGATCAAGAAGAGAGGATACCTGCAAGCAGAAGGGACAGAGTCAAGGTCACTAGCCAGTGACCACGTGGAACCAGGAAGGAACCAGGCGATGTTGTGAAGATTGCAGGTGAAGGTGAAGCTTGTCGCTGCAGCCACGGGGACCAGGAAACGTCGAGGACAACCAGGACCAGGAGGCGAGCTGTCCCACAAAGGCTCTTGCTGTCGGCGGCGTCGAAGTTGAACTAGGACTCATCAAGCCTCGGCAAGCGGAACCCACGAAGAACGGAGGACTTGCTTCTGGTGCAGACCAGGAAGGTCTGGGGTGCTTCTCTTTTGCAAGGAAGCGGGAGCCAGTCTGGAGGAGCCAAACCAGCAGTGAAGATTTCTGGATGCGTCGTCACAAAGGCCACTAGCCAACGGGCAAGCAACCGGACAGGCGCGGCAAGCAGGAAAATGCAGAAGGGCCCCACGCAGGACTCGTGGAGTGTGGGGGGCTGATCTTCGGTGCTTGGGGTTGGGGCTTCTCAATCCCCAGTGCACAACTTCGAGGGTACCTCAGAAGCTGCGCTGGAAGATACTCGCCACTTTTCCCAGGTAGCCGGTCCCACGTCTCTCGTCGCCTCCACGGATCTCAGCTCGGCTGTGGATGTGGATCAGGGTCGGAGAAGTCTGGAAGTCAAGGCTCTGGTCGGGCTCTGCAGTCGGTCCCTCGTAGAACTTCAGCAAAGCAAAGGGTAGTCTCTTGATGGTGCCTGTTTGCACAGGGTAGCCAATCCTTGGCCACAAGGGAGATTCTTCAGTCTTCTTCTTTCGTCGAATGTCGACGGTCCAGAGTTTCTGTTCAAGTTGCAGGTTCAGGATAATCTAATCTCCTGGGGCCCAGCTACCACTCTTATCCAAATCTGGGGGGCTGGGTTACCTGCTAGGTCACGCCTTATGGGTGGGACCTGGGAGGGGGGTGGTTACACCCCCTTCCCTTTGTCCAGTTTCGCGCCAGGACTGGGGCTGGAGAGCCCCAGCACCGGTTTGAACTGGACTATGCACGGGACACCTTGTGTGCCCCAGGCATGTCTCATTCTTTTCATCCCTCGCTGCCCCAATACACTAAGGCCTGTCTGGGGTGGTGCTCGAACCTCCCAAGGCAGGAAACCTATTGTCCAAGCCTCCCTTGCCGGGATCACTCCCAGCAGCAGGAGGTCAGACTTGTGTCTGTGGCAGCAGCATCCATTTTGTGATGCTGAGGCTTTGGTTAACTTTAACCGGGTAAGTAGGTTACAACATGTCTTCTCCCTCTAGAAGGGAGGGATAATATCCTCATCCCCAGAAATGGGATGGGGGTATTATTCCAAAGTGTTAGACACCTTACACGACATGTTTTGATAAAGCCCAACCATAGTTACCATAACCGTTTAAGATTATAAGGCACTTTAAGAGTATATGGTAGGCTATATCATAGAACAGCTATAAGGACATGGTTCCGAAAGCTGCAGACAGGCTCAGCTCATGCTAGAGCACCATCTCACATGTTACCAAGCACTCTGCCTCCAGGATTGTTAAGGCCTGCCATAGGAGTGGCTGATAGGTACACATGCGTCTATATATAAGGTAGATATAGATATACTATATCTAAGCAAGGGGTGATTACACGACCTTGCCCCAGCTGAGTGATCAGCCAGTTGTGTCTGATTGGAAGGCCAGACCAGGGGTGGCATAATACATGCTGCAGCCCCTGGGAGGCCTAGGGTACACCTATGCCCTGGGTACCTAGGGTACACTGTACAGGGTCCAATAAGGTGATCCTTACCAATTGTGTATGTACCTAGGGTACATGGAGTCCATTTTAAGGAGTGAGCAGACAGCCTGAGACCCTGAATGGCAGGATCTCAGGCCAACTAAGTCGAAAAACC
Source organism: Triturus cristatus (assembly GCF_964204655.1). Lineage (NCBI taxonomy): Eukaryota > Metazoa > Chordata > Amphibia > Caudata > Salamandridae > Triturus > Triturus cristatus. The sequence goes on from NC_140588.1 coordinate 500,200,247, forward strand.
AGCTAGACACTAGGCAAAAAGTTGGGGGTAACCATAGTCAGATATCCACCTTCCTACACAACCCCCCCCAAACGAAAGGAGATAAGGCTGGCCTTGACAAGGTAAGCCTCTATTGCCTAAGTGGCCATATAAGGAAGAACCAGCACTGGCATGGTTACCCCCTGTCTCATGGTCCACTAAGCAATCCCTCATCCTAAAGGTATCATAGGGTCTCCACCATAGGGAATCTCTACCTTGGGTGTGTCTTTGCAAAGTAAAAGGCTGGTGTTGAGATGGAGTACTGAAGTGAGTGTCCTCAAAGTGAGGCCTCAGCTTCCTCCAATCATCCTCCACCATGGATGCCTTTCTTTCTTTAACTGAGTTGCACTGTGCTCTCAGGGTCAGCCTCTGGCTACCTAAAGCTGGAGGCTGGGTCCCTTTTGTGGGCTTAGTGGAGGGACAGGTCAGGTTTGGGGCCCTAAGGTCCCATGTTTGCCTGTGCCCAACAGAATCCCTCTGGGGGAGGTCCCTAACTACCTGTAAAGGGGATCCCTCAGGAATGTTTTTACCCATCACCTGGCTAGGGCTACTAGCCAGGCAATCCTCATTCTTTTGATGGGGGGGTTCTTGTGGACAGGGGCCCTCTTGGGGTCCACTGGCCTCCCTGACCTCTGCAGCCCTGGGCTGACTGAGGCAGGGTAGAGCGAGGCAGGCTACCTGCACCAGACTGGGTCCCACCTTGGAAGGGGCCACTGACATCAGAGGTTCTGCCAGGCCAGGTCTGGCTACCTCTGGGGCAGTTCCTTCACAAGGGGTGAGGTCAGATCCCTGAGGAGGCTGACCTTTTCCTAATGTCTGGGGAGAGGGAGACTTTTCTTCCTCCCCACTACTCTCTGTTTGTGTGGAGTGATCCATAGTTTCAGGCTTCACCACACCTATGTCAGTCTGAGTATGGGCTGAGACCATTACAGCCTTGCCAACCTTTTCAGGGAGGCACTCAGTTTGGGTTTGAGCTGTGACTGTCACAGCTCTGCCAATCTCTACAGGGAAGTTTATCTTTGCCTGGGCTGTGGCTACCACTGCCCTTCCAACCTTTTCAGGGAGGAAATCTACTTGGACAGGGGTTGTGGCTGGCACAACCCCACTACCCTTTTGTGAAAGGCCTACCATTTTAGAATAGGTGTCTTGTTCAACTCTAGCCCAAGCTGAGAGTTCTAAGTCATTCCCCAGTAAGCAGTCCACAGGCAAGGTTGGAGACACTGCCACCCTTTTAGGGCCAGTGACACCTCCCCAGCTGAGACATACCTCTGCCATGGGATGACTGTTCTGTTTGCCATCAATGTTAGTTACCTGGTATGAGAAACCAGGCAAAAGCTGCTCAGAGGGAACTAGCCTATGGGCCACCATAGTGATGCTAGCTCCAGTGTCTCTGTAGGCCTCAGCTTTTCTACCATTGATGTAGGGCTCCTGTCTGTACCTACCCAAAGTGTTGGGACAGGCAGTGAAGTTGGCAAACCCCATGCCACCATCACAGACAAGAGTAGCTGCTGTAGGGGAATTGGCTAAGCCAGGGTCCCCCTGTGTTCCCCAAGAAAACCCAACCACATTTTTGGGGGCACTCCCACCACCTGGGGGATTACTGCTGACAGTAATAGGCGGTGTGACAGGAGTAGTTGGAGGAACAGTTTTGTTTTTAGCCTTTGGGCAAATGCTGTCAGTTTTCCAATGCCCAGGAGTTTTACACTCATGGCAGTAAGGCTTTTTAACTGTGGTAGAGGAGGGAGCTTGGGACCCACCACCCTGTGTGGAGTTTTGGGGCCCTGAGGAAGATTTCTCTTTTGTTTTATCCCCACCCTTCTCTTGAGGCTTGGTGGTATCTTTCTTTTGGTCACCACCCTGATTTTTAGGCCTAATCCTGGTCCTGACCCATTTATCTGCCCTCTTTCCCAATTCTTGGGGAGAGGTCAAATCTGAGTCTACCAGGTGTTGATGGAGAAGCTGGTTCTGACAATTACTAAGGATCTGCTCCCTCATAATCAAGTTGTACAATCCTGTATAGTCCTGCACCTTGCTGCCAGTTAACCAACCTTCCAAAGCCTTAGTGGCACAATCCACAAAATCAGACCAGTCCTGTGTCTGTGTCTTCTGGGTGTCTCTGAACAACAACCTATATTGCTCAGTGGTTAAGCCAAACCCATCTATCAGAGCACTCTTCAGGACTTTGTAATTGTTAGCATCCTCATCACTGACTGTGAGGAGCTTGTCTCTACCTTTGTCAGAAAAGGAGAGCCACAAGATAGCTGCCCACTGACTCTGGGGTACCTGCTGTACTTTGCAGGCCCTCTCCAAAGCAGTCATCCACTTGTGGATGTCATCCCCATTCTGATATGGGGGGGACTATCTTGCTTAGGTTTCTATGGTCATAAGACCTATCCCTATCTCTAGGAATGTTGCTGCCACCAGTGGGTTCTGACCCACACAATTTTTGCTCTCTAGCCAGAGCAAGCTTCTCCTTGGCAAGGGCAAGTTCTTCCCTCTGAATCCTCAGATTAGCTTCCCTCATTCTGGCTTCATGCTCCTTTCTCTCAGGGGAAGTCATTCCCCTGTGAGAGGAAGCATTAGAGATGCTAGAGACATGGGAGTGGATGGATTCCCTTGAAGGGGATCTGTCCCTCCTACTTCTCCGGGTAAGCCCACTTGGGGGTCTGTATAGGGGGACCCCATGCAAACTCCCATGTAAGCTTAGGTTAGCCTGGCTAAGTCTTCCTACTTGGCCCTGGCTGTCTACCTCTTCATCTGAAGTCCCATCTGACTCATCTGTGGTGGGTAGACCCTTATCTACAGCTATGGCACCATACTTGGCAGCTCTTTCAGCATCATAGGCCTCCAGAAGCTCCACTAGCTGTCTAAGGGTAGGGTTGGAACCCTGTTTTAATCTCCTGGAGGTACACAGTTGTCTCATCTCCTGGAAAGTGAATGCATCATATCTAGAGGGAATCTGTCCAGGATTCTCCTCTCCTGAGGGAGTATCAGTGTGATCTCCATTCAGGGACATGATTCTAGTGAGGGTGTGGTGTGTGCACCTACCTACACTAGTTGTATCTACTAAACCTCTCTAGTAGTTGTAGTCAGGGTGTGTTACTCTCTTCAACCTACAACCACTAAGTCCAGTAGGACTTAAGTATCATAATCTATGTTATATGTACCTAAACAATATCTGTGTGATCTTTCAATTTAGTATCTCAAGATTACAATGGTATTACAACAGCAAGCTCAGATCCCAACCGCTGCTCACCAATGTGAGAAGTTGGCCTGATGTATGATGTCACTAGTTCTAGTGTACACCTTATATCAGTCCAAACAACCCTTATGGTGATTGGTTGTAAAGTCAACCTTATAGACCAGCTATCCTAGTGGTAGCATGGACAAGAGCAGTCTTAGGCTAAACTCTGAATGGCATGTGAAGCCAGCTGTGATACCATATATAATCCCTTGAATACCAAATGAAAGGACACCACAACAGATATATATATATAAAATAAAGTGTATTTATTCTAGTCAAACCCTCTGCACTCTTTATGAGATTAGAGGTAAGTACAACACAGTCTTATTTAAGCATACATTAAGTCACACAGGTAAGTAATACAGTTAGGCCCTAGGGGCCACGCAAACCATATACTAAGTAAGTGGTATAAGGACCACTGTCACGGAAATAGGATAGGCCTAGGCCTAGGGAATCGCTGGGGCTACACTGCACTAGCAACAGTTAGGAAGTGGGAGGTCCACGGGATTCAGGTGCAGAGTGGAAACACTCACGCGTAATGCGTAAAAGTCGATAGAAATAGTAGTTGTTAGCAATTAACAGTTTAAGGACACTTCTGAAGCAGCTAGAGAGTCGAGACTCGGAAACTAGACCCTAGGATAGTCACTACCCTTGTGAGCACCGAGGTACCCAAGTTACCTAGCCCACGGACTGCGGGTGCATAGGTGTGAACTTGCGTCGGGTTTCGTCGTGGACTTCTATGGATGCCTGAAGGAAAGTTGCTGACAGGCAGTCAGTGAAGAGTGTCTGGTGGATCCCAAGGCTGGGATCAAGAAGAGAGGATACCTGCAAGCAGAAGGGACAGAGTCAAGGTCACTAGCCAGTGACCACGTGGAACCAGGAAGGAACCAGGCGATGTCGTGAAGATTGCAGGTGAAGGTGAAGCTTGTCGCTGCAGCCACGGGGACAGGAAACGTCGAGGACGACCAGGACCAGGAGGAGAGCTGTCCCACGAAGGCTCTTGCTGTCGGCGGTGTCGAAGTTGAACTAGGACTCACCAAGCCTCGGCAAGCGGAACCCACGAAGAACGGAGGACTTGCTTCTGGGAGGTCTGGGGTGCTTCTCTTTTGCAAGGAAGCGGGAGCCAGTCTGGAGGAGCTAAACCAGCAGTGAAGATTTCTGGATGCGTCGTCACAAAGGCCACTAGCCAACGGGCAAGCAACCGGACAGGCGCGGCAAGCAGGAAAATGCACAAGGGCCCCACGCAGGACTCGTGGAGTGTGGGGGGCTGATCTTCGGTGCAGATGGTGCTTGGGGTTGGGGCTTCTCAATCCCCGGTGCACAACTTCGAGGGTACCTCAGAAGCTGCGCTGGAAGATACTCGCCACTTTTCCCAGGTAGCCAGTCCCACATCTCTCGTCGCCTCCACGGATCTCAGCTCGGCTGTGGATGTGGATCAGGGTCGGAGAAGTCTGGAAGTCAAGGCTCTGGTCGGGCTCTGCAGTCGGTCCCTCGTAGAACTTCAGCAAAGCAAAGGGTAGTCTCTTGATGGTGCCTGTTTGCACAGGGTAGCCACTCCTTGGCCACAAGGGAGATTCTTCAGTCTTCTTCTTTCGTCGAATGTCGAAGGTCCAGAGTTTCTGTTCAAGTTGCAGGTTCAGGATAATCTAATCTCCTGGGGCCCAGCTACCACTCTTATCCAAATCTGGGGGGCTGGGTTACCTGCTAGGTCGCGCCTTATGGGTGGGACCTGGGAGGGGGGTGGTTACACCCCCTTCCCTTTGTCCAGTTTCGTGCCAGAACTGGGGCTGGAGAGCCCCAGCACCGGTTTGAACTGGACTATGCATGGGACACCTTGTGTGCCCCAGGCATGTCTCATTCTTTTCATCCCTCCCTGCCCAAATACACTAAGGCCTGTCTGGGGTGGTGCTCGCACCTCCCAAGGCAGGAAACCTATTGTCCAAGCCTCCCTTGCCGGGATCACTCCCAGCAGCAGGAGGTCAGACTTGTGTCTGTGGCAGCAGCATCCATTTTGTGATGCTGAGGCTTTGGTTAACTTTAACCGGGTAAGTAGGTTACAACATGTCTTCTCCCTCTAGAAGGGAGGGATAATATCCTCATCCCCAGAAATGGGATGGGGGTATTATTCCAAAGTGTTAGACACCTTACACAACATGTTTTGATAAAGCCCAACCATAGTTACCATAACCGTTTAAGATTATAAGGCACTTTAAGAGTATATGGTAGGCTATATCATAGAACAGCTATAAGGACATGGTTCCGAAAGCTGCAGACAGGCTCAGCTCATGCTAGAGCACCATCTCACATGTTACCAAGCACTCTGCCTCCAGGATTGTTAAGGCCTGCCATAGGAGTGGCTGATAGGTACACATGCGTCTATATATAAGGTAGATATAGATATACTATATCTAAGCAAGGGGTGATTACACGACCGTGCCCCAGCTGAGTGATCAGCCAGTTGTGTCTGATTGGAAGGCCAGACCAGGGGTGGCATAATACATGCTGCAGCCCCTGGGAGGCCTAGGGTACGCCTATGCCCTGGGTACCCAGGGTACACTGTACAGGGTCCAATAAGGTGATCCTTACCAATTGTGTATGTTCCTAGGGTACATGGAGTCCATTTTAAGGAGAGAGCAGAGAGCCTGAGACCCTGAATGGCAGGATCTCAGGCCAACTAAGTCGAAAAACCAGCTAGACACTAGGCAAAAAGTTGGGGGTAACCATAGTCAGATATCCACCTTCCTACACCTGCATCTGCAACCAAATATGTCCACTCAGGAGATGCGTACTTCTGAGACGGAGTTCTTTTTCTTCTGGAGTGCCTTAGATCATCCAAATTATCTTCTTGTTCACTTTGTTCGGATTTGGACGTTTCAGGAATCGGAGCAAGATTTTTCTCAGATACAAGTCTTATGTTCAGCCTTTCTTTTCTTGCTGGCCGCATTTCTGATCTGGCACTTGCTCTCTGCTCTTCCTCTTTGTCTGTTCCTTCTGTCCTTCTGCGCCAGTCCGTTCACTCTGGTCTGGTTCAAAGGATACTTCCACAATGTCATCAATCTCAGGCTCTGTGGTTTGCTCTTCCGCAGGCAATTCTCTTTCTCCTCGTGCTGTTTCTCCCTGTATGTCTTCTGATTCAGTTGTTCTTCGGGCAATATGAGGAATGGGTGCTTCCTCTACCGGCTCCGGAACCTTGCGGGTATGTGAAGCATTAATCCAATGCGGTAGTCCTCCACACTTCACCGCTGTATTCGTGACCAATATCACCTGATATGGTCCTCTCCAGCGGGCATCCAGACAGCTCTTCCGCATGTGCTTGCGTACAAGAACCCAGTCTCCGGGGTTTAGATCATGCAGCAGGTCTCTCGAGGTGGATGCAGTTGCAGCCTCAACCTGGTGGGACACAGAATTAAACCACATCAGATAGTCCTCTACAATAGTCCAACACCATATCATCAGTGATATTAATCAATGCTGTTGCTGGCACCATAGGCAATCTCATAGCTCTCCCTGTCAGTATTTCATGAGGGGATAGCCCTGTCCTTCTATCAGGAGTGCTACGCAAACTCATGAGAACAAGTGGCAGACTATCTGGCCACTTCATTGCAGTCGATGAACACACCTTAGCCACTCTCATTTTGATCGTGCCATTCACTTGTTCCACTAGACCAGATGCTTCTGGTCTGTAGCTGCAATGCAATCTCTGGTCTATGTTTAAAGCAGCACACAACAGTTTCATGAGTTCACTATGGAAGTGAGTTCATCTATCTGTTTCCACTGAGGTCGGAAATCCGTATCTTGGGATAAGTTCTCGTAATACCAGCTTTGCCACAGTGAGACTATCACATTGTCGAGTTGGATAAGCCGCAGCCCAACGTGAAAAGATACACACCACCACCAAAACATATCTCAGCCTATTGCATCTTGGCATCTCAATAAATCCAATTGTATTCTGTTAAAGGGACCTCCTGATCTCCCAATGTGACTCATTGTAACCACAGTTCCTTTTCCTGCATTCATTTACTGACATGTAACACATCTATGACACACTTCTTCAGCAATCACACGAAAGCGTGGATTAAACCATGTCTGCCTGAACACTCGCACCATGGCATCTCATCCCAGATGAAGTGCTCTGTGAATCTGCCTTGCCATTGGGCTCAACAAACAATTAGGAAGTATTGCTCTATTATCAGTTGACACCCAATGCCATCATCTCTCTCTTTTCACAGCCTGCTCTGACCCATGAAGCAGTTTCTTCCTCTGAGACTTCATCTTGTAACCGTTTCTCCTCATCCCATGTATCAGCTACAGCTAACATCATGCTGAGCTCGGTCTCTTCTGTGCTTTCTCCTGTATATTGCCATTTAAAAACACATGCATGTATGACACAAAAACGAGCTACTTCGTCGGCATAGTTATTGCCCTTTGTGCCAAAATCTTCTCCCTTTCTGTGAGCAGCGCACTTTACAACTGCTATGGCCTTGGGCTTTTGCAAAGCGTCCAATAGTTGGCGCACATATTCAGCATTTCGAATTGGAGACCCTGAGGATGTTAGTAATCCCCTTTGAGACCACAGCTGACCAAAATCATGAACTACACCAAACCCGTATTGACTGTCCATATGGATCGTCACTCGGACTCCATGTGAAATAGTACAGGCATGTATCAATGCAATGATTTCCACTACCTGAGCAGAGAATACTCTATTTAAACAGTCAGCCTCTACTACTCTGGTGATGGTGCATACATCAAATACTGCTCTTAGGTACCCTTCATTGTCTCTTAGACATGAACCATCAACAAAAAGGATGAAGTCAGAGTCAGGTAAAGGTTCATCGACAATGTCAGGTCTGGATTTGGTAGATAGTTCAGTGACATCCAGACAGTCATGCTCTTCACAATTTTCATCTCCATCTTCTTGGGGGACAGGCAACAATGTAGCGGGGTTCAGAGTGGTGCAACGTCTCAACGTGACATTTTCAGATGCTAAAATAACTTTCTCATACTTAGTCAACCTATTGTTCGTGAGGTGTTGAGTTTTCGTTCTAGTTATCAACAATTCAACAGAATAGGGTACATACACGATTAACGGATGATCCATCACGATGCTCTCGCATCTTTCAATGCTGACCCCAGTTGCAGCAACGGATTTCAGACATCCTGGCAATTCAGAAGCTACTGGATCTAATGCAGCTGAAAAATAGGCCACTGGTCTACGGGCACCCCATGTGTCTGTACAAGGACCGCTAATGCACATTCTTCCTTCTCACAGCAGAAGAGCAAAAACGCTTTATTATAGTCTGGCATTCCAAGAGCTGGGGCACGACATATGCTTTCTCGCAACTCATGGAAGGCTCTCAAGCACTCTTCATCCCATGGTACCGGATCACTGATGTCTTTTCGTGTCAATCTTAACAGAGGCTTTGCTTGTAAGGAAAGGTTTGGGATCCACTGTCGACAATAGCCGACCATACCCAAAAACATGCAGACTTCTTTTTGTGTTTTCAGAGTTCCCATTTGCAAGATCGCCTCTATGCGATCTGGTGACACTCTTCGCTTTCCTTTCTCAATACGATGTCCCAGATACTGAACTTCAGGTAGACAGTATTGTAATTTGTTTGGAGCCACCTTGTGTCCATCCAAATGGTTTAACAAAGCCACAGTTTCGATCCTGCACGCATCCTCATTTTCTGAGGCGACCAAAAGTTTGTCTATATATTGAACCAGGACTGATTTCTGGGGCATCACCAGTCCTTCGAGATTCTTTTTCAGGCACTGGCTAAAGATGGAGGGGCTTTCTGTATATCCTTGTGGGATTCTACACCATGTTAAGACACAGTCGCCCATCCGAAATGCAAATAAATACTGGCTATCTTCGTGTAATGGTATGGAAAGAAACGCCTTACACAAATCTATGACGGTAAACCATTCTGCTTCACAAGGTATTTGAAAGAGAATCACAGCTGGATTTGATACCACGGGACAACAGGGAATCACAATTTCATTAATCCTGCGCAAATCTTTTACTATCCTATACTTGCCGCTAGGCTTCTGTAGTCCCATAATCGGTGAATTACAGGGACTTCCTCGTATCTCCTTCAGAATGCCCTGTGCAATCATTGACTCAATGACAGGAGTTATTCCAGCCACTGTCTCCGCAGACAGTTTGTACTGTGGGGTTCTTGGAAATTCAGCATTCGGTCTCACCTGTATCTTCACAGGTTCCACACCTCGGATTAACCTTGTCTCCTCACCGGTGAAATCCCACACTTGCGGGTCAATTGAGTCTCGCAAATCATGCAGCAATTCTGCTTTTGTAAGAACCACCAACAGTTCTGCACACATGCTCATATTAGCCATTTTGAAATCAGCGTCGTCATCATAAGTCTGCAACTCCACACCTCTCGAAGTGCATGAGATGTTACAATTTAATTTGCACAACAAATCACGGCCCAAAAGACAGAGCGGACTTGTATTGCATACCACAAATTGGTGCTTATCCTTGAACGGCCCTATCCTGACAGGTAATGCATTAGTTAATGGGTTAGTCATTCTCTGATTACTGACACTCACTACTTGAATCGATAGACCAGAAAGAGATACATTGGGGACCACATCTGTTCTTACTGTAGAACGCGCAGCTCCAGTATCTAATGAAAAGGTGACAGGATATCCGTTCACATCTTCATCTACAAACGGCCCACTCTGATCTACCTCCAATATAGTATAGTTGTTTGGGATGCCTTTAAGGCAGGGGTTAGAGGGGAAACTTTAAGTTTTAGCTTACGGCGACAAAAGATGGAAAGCCTAAGAGAAAGAGAGATAAGGGAGGAATTAAATAATCTTGAGGGAATCTTAGCTACAGCCATTAGTACCGGTAAAGGAATAGATAGGATACTTTCACAGTTAGCTATTAAAAAGGCCGAGATAGGTGATCATTTGGCTAAAAAAGCAGCAGAAATGTTTTGGGCTAAAAAAACAGCATTGCTATGAATTTAATGAGAGAATAGGCCACACGCTGGCAGTAAGAGCTAGGCAGAAAACCTCGGCCGAGACGATTTCTGAAATCTATGATACCAGCAGAAAGATTATTACCGATGCAGTAGGTATTCGGGAAGTTTTTAGGTTATTCTATCAGCAATTATACTCTGGTGGACCTGCCGCTATACCTGGTGGTATTCGTGAATATTTAGATAACATACCCAGTCAGAAGGTTGATTCTATAGATAGGGAGAAACTCGAGAGGGTTTTCTCCGAGGAAGAAATAATGGGTGCTCTACAAGATCTACCGTCTGGTAAAGCTGTCGGCCCAGATCAGATTCCGTTGGAATTTTATAAAATTTTTATTGATTCGTTAGGACAGGATCTGGTGGAGGTTATTCTATCAGCACAAAGGGGGGATTCTACCCCCGAGTCTTGGGCGGGGGCAGATGTTGTTATATTTTTGAAAAAGGATAAACCAGCCAAGGATCCTGGCTCCTATCGCCCAATCACCCTAATGAACAGTGATGTTAAAATCTTCTCAAAAATCTTGGCCATGAGATTAAATGGTATTTTGGGAAAAACTATCCATCCGTGCCAACATGGGTTCATTATGGGCCAGGTAACCACGCAACATATAAGGCGCATGATCACCCTTTTTGATGTGACGGAGATCTCAGGGGACCTTATGTCTGTGTTACTACTAGATGCTGAAAAGGCATTTGATAGGGTCTCCTGGGATTTTCTTTGGGAGGCCATGAGGTGGTTCGGGTTGGGAGAAGGATTTATTAAAGCTGTTCAAGTATTATACTTGGCCCCAACAGCTCGGTTGAAGATTAATGGCAATTATGCATCCCCATTTTATATACAGAGGGGGACCAGGCAGGGCTGTCCCTCTTCTCCATTGCTGTTTGCCATCTATATTGATCCCCTGTTACGATTATTTGAGGCTAATAGTGGAATCCGACCAGTTGTGTGCCAGGGGATAGAAACTAAAGTTCTTGCATACGCTGATGACGTGGCTATTATTACAACGGATCCGCAATTGGCTTTGGAAAGGCTTGAGTCAATTTCCAGTGAGTTTGGTACTTTTACAGGATATGCATTAAATAAAACTAAGACTCAAATTATTAAGAACCGTCTTATTAATTTTGAAGATACTCGTGTTGTTGATTCAGCCGTTTATTTGGGGAAACGTGTCACCTCAGATCTTGGGAAATTGGTTGCCGTTAATATGGAGCCAGTAATCAGTAAAGCGAGGGTGGATTTTGTTAGATTAAATAATCTCCATCTCTCTCTTGTGGGACGGTGTAATCTCATTAAGATGCTATTTTTACCAAAAGTATTGTATTAGTTTAGGTCAATTCCCTTAGAATTTCAAAAATCTTGGTTTATTATTTTAGAAGGTTTAGTTAATAGGTTTATTTGGGCACATGGGAAAACTAGGCGGGCTCTTCGGCTTATGTGTTTATCACGGGAGAAAGGAGGATTTTCGGTGCCGGATTTTCGTAGTTATTATTGGGCAGCAGCTCTGCAATATATGAGGATATTGGTAGGGTCGTGTTCCGGGGAAATGGAAAGGGAAAATGATCTCCCGGATGTTTATAGACTATTATTGGGCCAAAATGCCGAATATTGTTTTTTTAAATTTACAGAACCCAGTTATTACAAACGTACAACATTTAAGAAGCTTTTAAGATATGGGGGGGGGGGCTAAAGAAAAAGATTGGATTAGGGAGGCTCAATTTCTACACAGTTTTGTTTAAAAATCCAATGCTTCCTGAGGTATTTTCGGATGAAACCATGGCTGGATGGGCTAGCAAGGGTATCCGTCAGGCCGGGGATATAATAGAAAAGCAAGGCTTTCGACAATTCAAAGATAAACAGAAGGTCTTTGGGTTGGAAAGTTGTAATTTTTTTAAGTACCTACAACTTCGTAGTTTTTTCTGTAAGAAAAGTGGTGGGGCATGGGGGTTCGCTAGCAATAGCATAATTGATACTATGAAAAGGGGTGCTAAGGGGACAATTACGTTAATCCATGCAGAATTGATTAATTTGAAACAAGATGATTTAATCAAACATGAGGGTAAGTGGGCTGAGCGAGTGGGGGCTGTCCCCGTAACAGTTGTGAAATCTTTAAAGTTGGGTCAGTCAGTTCTATTTTTGGCTGGGCTTTAGGCACAACATTTTAAAACAGTTTTTTCTTTATATTATACCCGGGCCAAAATAGCACAATGGGGCGGCTCTACAGGGACTTTATGCCCACGGTGTGGGGGATCGGAAGCGGATCTGGTGCATATGTTTGCTTCCTGTCCGAGGTTGCAGGCATTGTTGGACTCAATTATGGAATACTTAGATCATATACTTGGGGTAAAAACAATATTAACCCATGAAATTATTTTGTTAGGATTAAGTTCTTCAAATCAGGATAAGACTGCTTATCAATTTATCTTTGTTGCTATGGCGGTTTTAAGGATAAATATTGCCTCTGCTTGGTTAGATCCCCTTCCTCCTACATTTCAACAATGGCTAGCTCGCTTACTTTCCATATATACAATAGAAAGTGCAATTTATGAAAGGAAGGGAAAAAAAGCGAAATTATTGGGCAAAAATATTTGGGCACCTTTAATAAAATGGAAGGAATCAATATAATTTGACCTATTTTGTTTAGGAAGATAATGATGGCTGATAAGAAGGGCGAATTAGGTTCTCCTTAATGTTTTATAGGAGTGTTTTATGTGCTTGCTTTCCCTTTTGCTCCCTGCTCCTTCTCTTTTTTTTTCTTTTTTCTTGCTGTTATTTGTACACTTTTTGTTTTTTAAGATCTGCTATCTGTCTCATGAGGTATAATTTTTTGTGGATATTTGTTTGCTGTATGATGTTATGTACCTGCACTGATCTCTCATGGTTAATGGGGGATTAAAATCTTAATAAAGATGATAAAAAAATAAATAAATAAATAAAATCACGGCCCAAAAGACAGAGCGGACTTGTATAGCAAAACACAAACTGGTGCTTATCCTTGAACGGCCCTATCCTGACAGGTAATGCATTAGTTAACGGGTTAGTCATTCTCTGATTACTGACACCCACTACTTGAATCGATTGTCCAGAAAGAGATACATTGGGGACCACATCTGTTCTTACTGTGGAACGCGCAGCACCAGTATCTAATGAAAAGGGGACAGGATATCCGTTCACATCTTCATCTACAAACGGCCCACTCTGATCTACCTCCAATATAGTATCGAGAGGGCATTCTTCCTGTGATGCAGCCGGATTCTTGTCTACCTTACCATCACCAAGAATCCTCTCAGGTCGCCAGGATCTTTTTATCTGCTAAATAGTGTAGAGGGGAGGAAATTCAATCCTTGGTACATAATCAATAGAATCAAATCTCTGTTCCAAAGGACCACTGACTCCGAATCTAAATTTTTTAGGATTTTATTACAACCAAGAATAACTGCACATACAAACACCTCAATACAAGGTGAAGGAAATAATGGGCACTAATACAAAAGATAACCTATGCAGGAGTCTCATTCGACTCAGAATAAGAAGAATAATCAATTCCAATAACATCAGAAATGCGATAATTAGTCCAGTCTCTACATTAGAAGTCATTAGCCTAAAAGGAAAACAGTTAGTCTATCCCTACTCTATCTCTAAGGTGACATCCCTACTTAGCATTTTCCCTCCCCGGCAAGAGAGTGAAAGGTGTCAGAAGTGAAGACTTCCTTAGAAGTGCACTCACTTAGAGCTCGCTCTAAGATGCTCCTTCTAGCTTCCCATCTAAACCTCAACTGCTCAACCCTCAGGCACTGTCCCTAATACAAAATCCCATCCTCAGGTTCAACCGCCTCTGTCTCACGGGCCAAACCTCTTCTGCTTCTGTGGCACGTCCGCCCTCCCTCTTGGTACCCTGTGCACTACTTCCTTCTTCGGCTGAATTTGACTCTACTCCACCAACAGCAATACTTTCTCCGTCCGAGTCAAATTCGGGGCCTTGATTGGCACAACCCCTTTCAGCTCGATCCAGTGCACAACCAACTGTGTCAGCAACCCTCACAGCTTGACTTGCCCTCTCAAATGGCCCTGCCACCTCAGCTGGATTTTCATTCGCGAGAGGGGCTGTTTCTTCCAAGGGTGCTGGAACTCTGCGGGTATGGGAGGCATGCACCCAGTTCGGCAACCCTCCACACTTCACTGCCGTGTTCGTGACCAGTATTACCTGGTACGGGCCACGCCAACGAACATCCAGGCAGCTCTTCCTCACGTGTTTGCGAACAAGCGCCCAATCCCCCGGGCACAGGTCGTGGCACAGGTCACTTGTGGCTGGAACAGTTGCTGCTTGTACCTACTGGGACACAGAACGGACTACGTCAGCCAGTCCCTTACAGTAGTCGAGAATTAAGTCATCAGTGATGCTAATTAGAGCAGTAGCAGGTATCGCTGGTAATCGCATTACCCTCCCCATCAGGATCTCGTGAGGCGACAACCCCGTTCTCCTATCGGGAACACTACGAAGGCTCATGAGGACCAAGGGCAATGCATCAGGCCATTTCAGAGATGTCGAAGAACACACTTTTGTCATCCGTGCTTTCAAAGTTCCATTAACCTGTTCCACAATCCCAGAAGCCTCTGGTCGGTAGCTGCAATATAACCTCTGATCCACATTCAAGGCAGCACAGAGCAATTTCATGATCTCACTGTGGAAATGTGTCCCTCTGTCTGACTACAAAGAGGTCGGAAAACAGAACCTAGGGATAAGTTCCCTCAGCAACAGCTTAGCTACAGTGAGTGTGTCACACCTACGTGTTGGGTAAGCCTCTACCCACCTTGAAAAGACACATACCACAACTAAGATGTACCTCAGCCCATTACACTTCGTCATCTCAATGAAATCCAGCTGCATTCTATTGAAAGACCCTCCTGATCTTCCAATGTGACTCAAGGTTACAGCAGTTTTCTTTCCTGCATTCATCTGTTGACACGTGACACACCTCTGACATACAGCTTCAGCAACTGCACGAAACTTCGGATTGTACCATGTCTGTCTGAACACTCGCACCATTGCATCTCTGCCAAGATGTACTGCACCATGTATCAATATTGCCATTGGGCTCAACAGACTTTCCGGTAGCACAGCTCGACCATCACTCGAGATCCACACATCCGCATCTCCCTTCTCACATCCTGACCTCATCCAGCCTTCTCGTTCTTGATCGGTAACCTCATCCTGCAATCGTTTTAGTTCCTCCCAAGTATCGGCCATGGCTAACATCATGCTGAGCTCGGTTCTTTCTTGGCTTTCTCCAGTGTAACCTCCTGTAAATATGCATCCTTGTTCTGCACAAAAACGAGCAACCTCATCTGCATAGTTATTTCCCAGTGAAACAAAGTCACTCCCTTTACTGTGAGCAGAACATTTAACAACCGCAATTTCCTTGGGACATTGTAATGCTTCCAACAATTGTCTCACATATTCCCCATTTCTGATTGGCAAACCTGAAGATGTCATGAATCCTCTCTGTGACCATAACTGTCCGAAGTCATGGACCACACCAAACCTGTACTGACTGTCAGTGTAAATCGTTATCCGGATCTGATCAGCAGCCAAACAAGCATGAGTCAAGGCAATGATTTCAGCTACCTGTGCGGAGTGTACTCCTTCTAAACAAGCAGCTTCAACCACTCCTGTGATGGTACATACAGCAAACGCTGCTCTTAATCGGCCAACATCGTCTCTTAAACATGAACCGTCCACAAAGAAAATTTCATCGGGGTCAAGGAGCGGTTTATCAACAATGTCTGGTCTCGGTTTGGTGCATAGTTCAGGCACATCGAGACAGTCGTGATCCTCACAATCTTTACCATCTGCATTTGGAATGGGCATCAATGTTGTGGGATTCAAAACAGAACACCTCTTCAAAGTCACATTTTCTGCAGCCAGTATAACTTGCTCATAGCGTGTTAATCGATTATTTGTGAGGTGCTGTGTTTTAGGCCTCGTCATCAACAATTCGACAGAATGTGGTACATAAACTGTAAGTGGGTGTCCCATGACAATACTCTCACACCTTTCAATGTTGACACCTGTTGCAGCAACGGATTCAAGACATCTGGGCAACGCAGAAGCTACTGGATCTAAAGTAGCTGAAAAATAGGCAACTGGTCTACGGACACCTCCATGATTCTGAGTCAGAACTGACAATGCACAGCCCTCTCTCTCACAACATAACAACGTGAAAGCCTTGTTGTAATCAGGCATTCCCAAAGCTGGAGCGCAACACATAGCTTCTCTCAGCCTTAAAAACGACATCAAACAGTCATTGTCCCATGGTACCGGATCACTCACATCTTTGTGCGTCAGCCGCTGTAAAGGCTTCGCTTCAAAGGAGAAGTTGGGAATCCATTGGTGGCAGTAGCCAACCATCCCCAAGAACATTCTGACTTCTCTCTGTGTGGTAGGCACAGGCATGTTCATAATGGCCTCAATACGATCTGGTGACACCTTCCTCTTGCCCTTCTCAATTCTGTGACCCAAATACTGCACTTCACTCAGACATTACTGCAACTTGTTTGGGGACACCTTGTGTCCATTCTCTGCCAAATGATTCAGTAAAGCAATGGTATCAACTCTGCAAGCGTCTTCTGTTTCTGAGGCAATAAGCAAGTTATCAATGTTTTGCACCAGAACGGAGTTCTGCGGCAACACAAGACTCTTAAGATTCTTCTTCAAGATCTGATTAAAGATCGATGGACTCTCTGTGTACCCCTGGGGGATACGACACCACGTTAACACACAGTTTTCCAGCCGTAAAGCAAAAAGAAATTGGCTTTCCTAATGAAGTGGAATCGAGAAGAATGCTTGACACAGATCAATCACTGTAAACCACTCAGCTTCGCATGGAATCTGAAACAGGATCACATTTGTATTCGGTACCACCGGACAGCATGGAACAACTATCTTGTTGACCTTTCGCAGGTCCTGCACGATCCTGAATTTTCCACTCAGTTTCTGTAGTCCCATGATAGGTGAATTACATGGGCTACCCATGATCTCCTTCAGAATTCCTTGCTTGATCATAGATTCGATTAAAGGTTTGATTCCTGCAATAGTCACGGGCGACAAATTGTACTGGGGCGTCCTAGCGAATTCTACGTTCGGTTTAACCTGAATCTTCACTGGCTCTACACCTTTAATCAACCCAATCTCCTCTCCAGTGAAGTCCCACATCTTAAGTGACACAGAATCCCTCAAGTCAAGTGGAAGTTCCTCCACTGTCAGCGCTGGGTACATTTCTATGCACAAGTGCTGATTAGCAACTTTAAAGGTCGCATCATCATCCTTTGTCTGTACTTCAACTCCCTTCGGTGTACAATAGATGGTGCAATTCAGTTTGCACAACAGATCTCTTCCTAACCGGCAAACTGTACTCGAGTAACACACCACGAACTGGTGTTGATCCTGACAAGTTCCTATTCTCACAGGAATCGGCTCTGTAAATGGACTGGTCATTTTCTTGTTTGCTACTCCAACAACTTGGATTGATTGTCCCGAGAGGGGTAGGTTAGGGACTTCTGCAGATCTCACAGTAGACCGGGTAGCACCAGTGTCAACCAAAAAGGTGGTAGGGTGACCATCAACATTTGCTTCTACAAATGGTCCCCTCTGGTCTACCTCCAAGACTGCTCCAAGTGTGCAGTCCTCCTCCCCTTTCAGACACCGTCATGCTAACGGGTCTGGACGGAACTCCTCATACCCTTCGAACAAGGGCATCTGTTGATAAGTCCGAGCTCCCTGCTGAACATATTAAACTCTAGGTGGCCGGGGAACTTGTACCTGCGGACTAAAAGTCCCCCCTTTCACCGACCTTGGTCTAGTCACTGTAGTAACTGCTTCAGGTACGGGTACCTGAGCTATCTCTACTTCTTGCTGCACTTGGTTTATTGGATGCAAAGGACACTCGCGTTTCCAATGCCCAATCTGGTGACAAAGATGACACGCGGTGGTCTTCTTCAATGTCGTCACATCCATTCCGGTCTTAGGATCAACTGGCTTTGGTCTTCCCTGACCTTGGACATTCTGATTTCCTCCTTGGTTATTTCCCTTCCTCCTTCCTAACGTACCTCCACTGGGCTGAACTTGAGCCGTTTGCATCTGAACAAGCATCAATTTGTCCTTCAACTTCCTGTGCTTCGATTCTAATTCATCACTGCAGTATCTGGCATACCGCAAGATCTCATCCACCGGCTTGTTCTGCCAGCAAATCAGATGTTGCTGTATCATGAGACTAATCTCTGGTCTCAAACCCAACACAAACTTCGAAACGAACTGTCCCATGTCTTTTGTATCTAAGGCATCTAATCCGCTGTACTGCTTAAAGGCCTGTAAGAGTCTTTCATAGTACTCATGCACCGTTTCCTTTGGTTCTTGGACTGTCCGATCGATCTTAACCCAATCAATATCCTGAGGTGAAACTTTCGACTTTAGCCATGTAATCACCTGCTCCAACTTCTTCATAACTATGGGTGACTGACCATTTGAGATAGGATCTCTTTCGGGCTCTGAAGTCGGTCATTCAACCGCAATTTTACATGCAGACCATAAATCGCCTGGAACCACAATGTCAAACAACGTGTTCAAATCAATCCACAACACCTTCAAGATCTTAACAAAACAATCAACCTGCTTATACCACTCAACTGGCTTCTCCCTCAACCGAGGGAAATCGTTTGTGAATGCAGCCAAATCACTCCTACTCCAAGGCACTTGCACGTAACCTCAATTCTGTACCTCTTGTAAAGGGAAATTTCCTATATCTGCCGTCCCTCCCCCTGGAGGTGGCGTCTCTCCTACCATCTTCTTAGAACTCTTCTTCTTGG
Organism: Triturus cristatus; assembly: GCF_964204655.1. Taxonomy (NCBI): domain Eukaryota; kingdom Metazoa; phylum Chordata; class Amphibia; order Caudata; family Salamandridae; genus Triturus; species Triturus cristatus. Next base: position 500,219,379 of record NC_140588.1, read on the forward strand.
ACCACCTTTCCTCCCATTTATCAAGCATGATCCATGCACGCATTGCTATGATCAAGTCCTTGATATCGGTCCTCAACCCCATGACCCTTTTCTCTTCCAGTTCTTGGTCACTATACTGCAATCTATGGCTTCTCTGCAATGACTTCGTTTTAGACAGATCCAACTCATACCTTTTGGCCAACTCTGACAATTTCTCATGTGTAGTTCTTGCTTTGCGAGTCACATCCTTCGCTACAAAAAGTAACTCATCTTGTTCATACATGTATATCCTTTCAAGAGGCAGATTTCCATTTATTATTTCATCTACTTCTGCTTTCAATCTTACTGCATCCAACATCCTCTCTTTCAGAGCGCCCTTCAATATTTCTCGACAAGCTGTCCCATTCCGTTCGTCGTACTCACAATTCTGTTCTTGAGGTCTATTCTCTTCTGTCATATTCCTAGAGACTGGTCGGTTTCCTGAATTACCTTGCTCCTCACTCTCTACGTTTCTCTCTCACTGATTCCTCACAGGTGGTATCCACATTCTCAAATCGGATCTTGACTCGGCCAAAGACCTTGGTCTTACTGATCTCGCATCCACCTGTCCCCTAGAGGAATCTGTGATGGCTGGCAATGGCGTAGGTCTCAGAGTCTGCTCCAGCCTACACACTGTCCTGTTTCCCTCAGCCACACTCCTTGATCCCGTAGCTGACTGTGCTAGACTGCCAACTCTCTCTTGATCTGGATCGTAAACTGAAACAATGGGTCCAATAGTAACCGGTACCTTTAAAGCATCCGGTAACCTCCCACCTCCCCCAACTTCTGTGCTTGCTACAGACTGAATTTTCATGTCCTCAGTTCCTGTCGAGATTTTCCCTACTACTCTCACCTCTGACTGAGTCTGTAACCCACTAGTCCCTTCTGCTGGAGCCGACTTCCCTTCAAAGGAATCTGGATTGAATGGAGGTGGTCTCTCGGACAACAACCTCTCTACTAAGCTGTCATCTGTATCACTGTCATCCTCGTCTACACTCTTTGTTTTAGCACTGTCGGTTTTCTCTAGTAGTGGGTACAATCTATCTCCCTCTATCGTTTCTACTCTCTAGCGCATCCCACCTTGCATCCTGGAATGCCCTAATTGACTTCTTCACCCTTTCTTGACTTCGATCTCTTTTCCTGTCATACGCTGCTCTGATCCATGCATGCAATGCCTCAAACTGAGTTGGTCTCGGCAGAGGTCGCAACGAAGACATTACAGATTTCAACTGATACACCACCACATTTTCAAGCCAAATTATAGTATGCAATCCCACATTCCTTGCCATATAATGTGTCGGAGTATCCTCGGGAGGGGCTTCTTCTCCCCCTCGAGTAACCACATGTTCGTCACCTCTACATAATTCTCGGAAAACCTTAAAACATTTCATAATGAACACATTTTTGATCGCCCACAATGTTTTCTTTCCCTTCCTAATGTCAATCCACCAATAGCAGCGCGACTCACACCAACCAACCCATCGCAGCGCAACACCTTCTGATGTCACACTTCCTCCACCTGCAGCAGTTCCCCTCTTTTACAATTCACGTCTCACCCTTGCATTCGTCCTATTCACACTCTGAAGTAATTATCTGTCCACGAAACGACCGGACAATCACTTCTCTGACTGCCTACAACAGTCTCTTGAAATTGTTGACCTCAAACCTGGCAACTGTCTGTCCGCAACACATCCGGACAATCGCCTCAACTGATAGGCTTCAATCGCTCAATGTTCCACATACAACAACCCACGACCAGCGTCGGTTACTCACACACTCACACATTCGCTCCCCCTATCTCGGTCTGGGTAATCGATGATGTCTCACGATTCCCTTTCAGCAAATTCTACCTTGGGTGTCTTCTACACCACAACTTCTCAGACTACTCATCGAGTCTAAGAATGCCCGGGCTGCGCGTGCTCACAGCCTGATCTCACAATCACTCAACTCTCATGCTAACTCCGCAAGACATCACACAATCAAATCAACACCACAATCTACAAAACATATCACCCTATTCATACTCACTCCTCCACAAACTGCTGCTTTCCGCCGCACCGCTACTTTCCATCAATCTCCATCAACTGCCGTCGTCTGCCGCTCACCGTCAAATGGGTCACCATCACTCTACTTCTGTGGGCCTCTAAAATCTCTTATCTTGAACTAGATCTCCCCTCACTATCAGAGATAACCATCCTACTCTGCTACCAACTGATGCAGCCGGATTCTTGTCTACCTTACCATCACCAAGAATCCTCTCAGGTCGCCAGGATCTTTTTATCTGCTAAATAGTGTAGAGGGGAGGAAATTAAATCCTTAGTACATAATCAACAGAATCAAATCTCGGTTCCAAAGGTCCACTGATTCCGAATCTACATTTTTTAGGATTTTATTACAATCAAGAATAACTGCACATACAAACACCTCAATACAAGGTGAAGGAAATAAATGGGCACTAATACAAAAGATAACCTACGCAGGAGTCTCATTCGACTCAGAATAAGAAGAATAATCAATCCCAATAACATCAGAAATGCGATAATTAGTCCAGTCTCTACATTAGAAGTCATTAGCCTAAAAGGAAAACAGTTAGTCTATCCCTACTCTATCTCTAAGGTGATGTCCCTACTTAGCATTTTCCCTCCCTGGTAAGAGACTAAAAGGTGTCAGAAGTGAAGACTTCCTTAGAAGTGCACTCACTTAGTCAGAGCTCGCTCTAAGATGCTCCTTCTAACTTCCCATCTAAACCTACACTGCTCAACCCTCAGGCCCTGTCCCTAATACAAAATCCCAAAAACATAGAACACGCCCTTCGGCACATCTCTTCAGCCAGGTCTTCTTCTAGTACTTTTCCAGTGAAACTTGTACTCCATCCAACGACGGTTAGCTTGACCTTGGGTCCCAGGCACCATCTCTGCTGAAAGTATCATCCTTAAATTCCAGTGTACTCCCATATTGGCTTCTCGTACCATCCTAACTCCTAAAACAAAGACCTAGTCTCTCTAACGAGCTAAATGTCCTTGCACCTGCAACAGAAACATGAGAACGAGAAACTTTTCACTTCTCTAAGATTTTCCATCATCCTGAAACCCCAAAGCCTTTACCAAGGGAAATCATTTTCGGCCTACAACATGTAGCTAACATAAGAAATGAACAGGCCTTTTTCTTTAAACGTATATGCGATCAGGCCTTTACACTGTTAAACACACTCTTTAAAATCACACTAAACATTAACTTCATTACTTTTTATACGTGAATAAGCAAACTACACGTGCAACTTTAATATGGTGCACGTTAAACCTAATACATTGTATTACATGAAACCAATCATTATGCATTGACTAAAATACATTTGCAGTGAACTACGACATTACTCTTCATGAAAAGCATGGTTACATTTCTAATCACACTTTTGTTAAAACAGATTCCAATGATACATTTTTATGTCACACCTAAATACTACTTCGATTAATATGTGGGTGCGGACTAAAAGTGAATATGATGCACCCCTACAAATTTCAGAATAACGTGGCGCTCTATCACCTGCACCCCCCTCTGGTACTCTAGAGGGCCCTGAGATTGATCATATCTATCTCGTATTTCAAAATACGGCATCTGTTGATATGTCTGATTGTACGTGGGTATTCTGGGAGGCTGTGGCACCTGTACTTGTGGCTCGCAACCTCCGTACATGGACCTAGCTCTAGTCACTGTCTGTAGAGTCTCGCTCATGTGTCCCTCTCCTTCATATTGAATCTGATTAGCAGGATTCAATCGACACTCGTGCTTCCAGTGTCCCGTCTTGTGACAATAATGGCAGGCAGTCACCTTGTGCCACCTACTCACTTGTACTCATCTCTGTACCTCTTCCTCGTCCCTGACCTGGTTGGGTTGTCATTTGTTGACCCACACCTCGGCCACTTCCTCTGCCTCGACCTATACCTCCTCCAACCCCCTGCATGTAGTCTGCACTTCTCAACTGAGCCAGCATCACCTTGTCTTTCAATTTCTTCTGTGCTGATTCCACTTGATCGCTACAATATTTAGCATACCGCAATATTTCATCCACCGACTTATTCTGTTAACATATCAGGTGGTGTTGTATCATCACACTAATATCAGATTTCAAACCCAACACAAACTTAGAGACAAACTGTTCCATATCCTTTTCATCAATAGTATCCAATCCACTATGCTGTTTGAAAGCCAATAACAATCGTTCATAGTAATCATTTACTGATTCCTTAGGCTCTTGAGTTGTACGGTCGATTTTAAGCCAATCAACAATCTGCGGTGCTACCTTAGACTGCAACCAAGTAATTACTTGCTCATATTTCCTCATGACATCAAGTGTAGGACCATGTGTTACTGAATCTCTTGGTGGCTCTGCTGTTGGCCACTCAATAGCAATTTTGCATGCAGCCCACAAATCTGCCAGGACCACTATATAAAACTAAGTTTCAAATCGATCCACAACACCTTCGATATCTTGACAAACCGGTCTCTCTGCTTATACCATTCTGCAGGTTTTTCCCTCAATCGAGGAAAATCATTGGTAAAAGCAGCCAAATCACCTCTGCTCCACGGCACATGTACATGCCCTCCATTCTGTACTTCTCTCAAAGGGAAATTGCCATTGGCTTCCATCCCTCCCCCTGGAGGGGAGGTGGTACCTATTCCGGTCTTAGCGCTTTTCCTTTTAGCCCACCTCTCTTCCCATCTGTCTATTGCTTTCCAAGCTTGCATGCCTATTACCAGTTCCCTAATCTGGGCTTACAACCCAACAGTTCGCTTTTCCTCCAACTCCTTGTCTGTGTAATTTAGTCTGCAAGAACCCTGCATCATCTTTGTCTTTGTCAAATCAACATCATACTTTCGTGCTGACTGCCATAGGGCATCATAAGCCCGCTTTGCCTTTCTTGTAATATCTTTGGCTACAAACAACAATTCATTCGGGTCATATGTCTCAATTCTTTCCAGAGGCAAATTCCCTTCTACCACTTCATCTATTTCCACCTTCAATCGAACTACATCCAACATTGGCGCCCTTATTGCACTCTGCAACACTTTCTGATTTCTTTCCTTTTCTACATCTTCTCTGTTACAACTCTGTGTTCTTCTTCAAATTGCTCCTTCTTCCCTCTTTGCTGCTGAACGATCTTCTCTATCCCAGCTCCTACTCCTCCAGTGATTACCTGCACACACACCTTGCGGCCCACACAGTATCCTGAAAGGCTCTGCCCTCGTCCTTTCTTCTCTTGGCAACATTGACTCTCTCACTGGTTGTACCCACATTCGGAGGTCTGACCTAGAATTTGTCAAGATTCCTGTTGGTCTCCTTTCTGACCCACAATCCATTCATAATGGATCTGCAGTAGCAGGCAATGGAGTACTATAAGCCACAGGTACCTGTCCTAAAACCTGCTCCCGTTTGTGTAAGGCTTCCCCCAGATATTGTCTCTTCCCTGTCACTGGTGTATTGCTGACTGTCATTCTGTCTCTCATCAGGAGTATATATGGGGACTACTGGTCCAATGGTAAATGGCACTGATAGGGCATCTGGTAACTTCATATTCCCTGCAGACTGGGCTGGTTCATAATTGTGGTATCTCATTCCCCCTGACCCTCCTGGGATCCCTACCATAGCTATTTGTCTCTTGACTCCAGTTGGCTGTTCTTCCAATCCCACCTCACCTGCTCCTACTGTCTCCTCTAATGGTTGCGACCTCTCTGTCTCTGTCTTGGAGTCACAAGATGGTGGTCATTCTACTAAGAGCCTGTCCAGAAAACTATCGTCTGTATCACTATCCTCATCTTTCTTACTCTTTCCCTCTGATTCTCCTGCTAACATTCGAAAGGGATACAAGCGCTCTCCTTCCATCGTGTCTACTCTCCATCGTTTCAGCTGTACATCCCATCTGGCATCTTGATATGCCTTCATTGCTCTCCTCATTCGTCCCTGTGATGTCTCTCGTTTTTTTGCTAATGCAGCTCTCATAGAAGCGTCTAAAGCCTCAAATTGTGTGGGTCGAGGTGGAGGTTTAAGGGCAGCCATCATCCCCCTCAGCTGGCACAAGACCTCCATACGAAATGACCCATAACGAGGGAAAGCCAATTCCCCTTTCTTCTCTGTGATTTTATGCCAATTCTGAAGCCAAACAATTGTATGCAAACCCACATTTGTTGCCATATAATGTGCAGGGGTATCCTCCGGTGGAGCTTCCTCTCCAACCTGAGTCACCACCCCTCTGTCACCTTTGCACAAATCTCTCAAACCCCGAAAGCAACGCATCATGACAATCGATCGATTTTCAACCCACAATCCAATAGTCGACTACAAATGCAAAGCAACCAATCACAGCGCAGCGTTACACCAACCAACCAATCCCAGCACGGTGCACCCTGACGTCACTACTCACTCCTTGCAGCGGCTTACCCACCTTTACAATTTCGCTTCGTACACTCGCTTACACATTCACTTCTACAAGTAACTGTATAACCCAAAGTTATTAACCAAGTAACCGGTCCTACCACAGTCACAATAACTTACAGTTACAATAACAAGTAATTGTCTGTCCGCCAAAAGATCAAAAGCACACTCACACAAGAACACGCATCTGCTATGACCACCGGCCTGCGTTGGTCACATACTCATTGCGATCCACCGCACTCACACAAAGTTCCCTGACACAAGTGAACAGTCGATAGCGCTTCACGACTTCCACAATTTACTCAGACAATTACATTACAATACTATCCCGGGATCTTGGACTTCTCATGAGCCCGTTCACCAAATTACCTGAGCCGCACGTGTTCGAACCAGTACTAATATCCACAATCACCCAACAAGCATCCCAACTCCGCAAAACATCACGCAAATAAAACACACCGCAATCTAACAATCTTCACAAGACCATTCATACTCACGCCGCCCTTCTAGTTCCGCCACACCGTCAACGACTGCCAGTTTCCGCCACTCTTCGCCGATGTTCTGTCTGCAGCATCCGGACCTCGACCTCGACTCTTCTTACTCTGCCCTATAGTTCTCCTTTCCCCTCACTATTTAGGGGTAAACCATCCTCTGCTATCATTTGATTACGCTAAATTGGACCCCTGTCTTCCTCCTAACAATTATCATTCTGGATCTTTTATTTACCTACTAAACAGTGGTGGAGGGGAAAAACATTTCATAACACGATGACAATAGTATACCTGAAAGTACCACGGACTCTGACTTTAGGTTTGTCAATTTATTATAAGGCCAAGAATAATAAGATGTACAGACATAGTAAGATTAACATATAAAGATATAAGAAAATCAATACAGAGCCAATTCTACGAATACAAGTAATTCGGCATAACAAAAATAGAATGGTAAATTCGAGGATCAGAATGCAACTCAAAACTGACACAGAGTCTAGGACCCTTTTCATCAGAAATAAAACAAATCTGTCCCCACACTATACTAAGAGGAGATGGTATCTAGTACCCTTCCATCTATTCCCAAAGGTGTCAGCCCGTGTTGACTTCCTAAGAAGTACTCACGTCAAATGGGCTAAGGCGCTTAAGGCTAGGAGCGAGTGAGTTCTAGGATGCTCCCTTCTCTCCGAAAGCTAGCAGAAGTCTGAGGTCTCTGTCCCTGTGCATCATGCAATATAGAATTCGATTCTTGGTTTCATCCTGGTAAAATTTTCCATTGCAACTTTTTCTATGTGGGGAGGTTCACACTTTCTAATGAAGTCTTCTTAGTTCGGCGTGGTGACCTTTATTCCCAGACCAGCCAGACATGAAAGATACCCTCCCTTCTCGCTTCCAACTGTCTTTAAAGCATTCCTGGTATCTTCTCCAATCTGAAAATAACAAGTTGGCATTCCAATACCTGCAGTAGGATGAAAACACTGCTATTTCTTGGAAACAACATGCATTTCATTATTTATTTCTCGAGAAGCCAAGGAGGTGCAAAAACAAGTACAGTCTTAGGCCTAGAAAGTTGGGCAACTTTAAACAAAAACGATTACATTATATGGCTATAAATCGTCCTGCTCTCTGAATATGCAGACATGACGATACATACATGATCATTTTATAACATTGCACTACAATGAATGTGTAAATGAGACTAATGAATACATGTGCATGATCACAAAACACTGCAAACAATATATTGGTGCGTAAGTGCATGACAACTGTGACTATAATGCACCCATACAAAATAGAGTGCTGAAAACGCCCTATTACTACATTAGGCAGAAAAGGGCTGGATCCCCTTAAGTGTTTATTTAGAAATGCATACAAAATATGTTCAGTTGCAAAATGAATGTGAAATATTAGAGAAGCGATTTGTTGAAGCCAAAAATACCTCTATGATGTTAACCTGTCAGAATAAATTATTGCAAAGATAAGTTGGAAACCTCCCAGACTGTGGCAGAGAAGGCTACAGTCGGTATCACGCAAAACAAGTATAGAAAAAGCAGAGGAAGAGCTAATAAGAGAACAGTGCGTCTAGCTATTGCAAAGGTTGGTATTGACTGGGATCCTGAAATGTGGGTTGTTCTTTGTTTGACACGGTCAGTGGACCGCCTTTGGGAAAAGCAGAAATACTGAAATGTATATTTGTTTTGACATAGGAAAAGTGCAAAATTAGGAAAATGTTAAGAGAAATGCATATTTAAATTGAGACAGTGCTGTGTATATTTGTGCTCAAAAAGACATGTATTTTAAAAGTGCATGCAGGGATGTGCTCTTCTCCCCTTCTATGAGGTCAGGAGGGAAAGGCTGTTTATCGTCTCAGACATGAAGGGCCTCATGTAGGTAGCCAAATACCGGTCGGTAACGGCCGATTTTCGGTAATTATACCGTTACCGACCGGTATTTTGGCTTTTGGTATGTAGGGGGTGAATTTCTGTATTCGGAATTTACCGAATCGGTAAAATTACCGATTCGGTAATTTTACCGATTCGGTAATTTTACCGATTCGGTAAATTCCGAATACAGAAATCAGATGTAGGGGGACTGTGTGGGTGTTGTTTAGAGTCGGTATTTACCACCAACTAATAGTTGGTGGTAAATAAAGTATGGATGAGTAAAAGCATTGAAAAGCGCTTAGAAGTGTGCACATGTGGCAGACATACATGCCCTTAGGGCATGTATGTGTGCCACATGTGCACACATGGCCGAATCAGGGGTGCAACAGGGTGTCAATGTGACACCCTGCCACCCTTGCATGTGCTCCCCCATTACCGAATCGGTATTTACAGATTCGGTAATGAGGCATACCTTCCCATCAATGGGAAGGTATGCCTCATTACCGAATCGGTAAATACCGATTCGGTAATTACCGACTCACTCCGATTCGGTAACATTTACCGAATTTTTACCTACATACACTTTACCGATTCTTAAATACCGAATCGCTATGATTCGGTATTTTAGAATCGGTAAAGTGTATGCCACCTACATGAGGCCCGAAATGCGTTCTGGGATTGGGTGGCTCGTAGAAATCTGGTGCAAGGGAAGAAATGAAATACACTGTTCGTTCCTCATTGACAGCGTCTTTGAAGTAAATGTTTGGAAGGCTTGCAAATAGGCGCAGTTTTCCTCCTTCCCTATGCAAAAAAAAAAAAAAAAGGAGAGGGTTTGTTGCTGGCAGGCTCGCACTGGCTCTTCTTGGGCTTGATGATAAGCAAATGGAATTCTGAAGGAGGGGGCCCAGAGCAGACAGAGAGGCATGAAAGGGTTTTGAGATACGTGGTTTGGAGGATATGAAAGTGAGCAAAATGCATAAGTTTCACAAGCAGAAATAAAAAGAGAATTAAAACATGTACCGAGCTCTGAAGCCATTTGTCTTGACCAGCTAGGATGAGTCAGATGTGAAAGATGTGAGCTTGGAGAACGTGCCAGTTGGTTCCGGCCTCACAGAAGGTCTTAATTAATTCAGCCAGAAAGGAATGTGCAGGACATGTCGGTGAATAATGAATTTTTCTCTACATAAAAAATAGCTATTTTGGAAAAAGAAATGGTTTTAAAAGCATGGTCAATTCAGAAATGTGACAGTGTATTTTGTGCTCCAGTTCAGGAGAAGTGTAATATTTTTAGTTATAGTGAAGAACAGGAAAGAAAAAAAAGAAGAGTGTACTTTTAAATTCAGAAGCTGAACAAATACAGATGCTTTGGTGTTATTGCGCATTGAAAGATACTGGGCAGAGGGCAATAGAATACAGTGTGATTTATCAGGTCCTAATAAAAAATCCAGGGGTGAAGATTGAGATATAGGATTCCCCAGGGAGTACTGCAAAGCGCAGCTACAGCTACTATGCATGACCGAACATTTAATTTCCTTACAAATGAAAAGGCTAAAAGCTTGGAGACAGAGGTGGTGACACACGATTCAAATTTGGTGTGCATGATTAAATTTGAGCACCTAGGAGATAAAGACCATACAAACAGGTGGGCAGACAATGAAGGGATGTATATCCCCCTAGATTTACTCAGAACTATGATTTCTATGTATCAGGATGCACAAGTGCAGTTAGATAGGATTGTGGAGAAGCAGCAGACTGCATTTGAATTTGCAAAAGAGGCTATTCAGCATGCTTTGGATTTGTGGCAGAAGCAGGGAAGAACGAAAGTACCTTTAGAGTTTTGGACCAAGAAATTGCCAGAGGCTGGAGAGAGATACACTCCCTTTGAAAAACAGTTGCTTGCATGCTATTGGGCTCTAGTGGATACTGAGCAATTGACTCTAGGGCACGATGTGATTCTGAGACCTGAGATTCCTATAGACCCAAGACTCACAGAATTGCACATGCGCAGGAAGCCAGCATAATCAAATGGAAGTGGTATGTACAGGATAGGCCCGATTAGGTCCCAAAGACACCGTGGTGTTGCATGAGTAGGTGGCGCAGATGCCAATGGAAGAGACAGAAGTGTTGCATGATGTACCTGAAATACAGGAGTCTCCTGTAAGGTGGGGTGAGCCATTTAGCGAATTGTCCATGGAGGACAAGAAGCATGTGTGGTTTACTGATGGTGCAGCCAGGTATGTAGGGGCTAAGAGGCACCGGAAGGCGGTTTCATACAATCCTGTGACCCAGAAGTCGATGACCACTACTGGAGAAGGAAAGAGTAGTCAGTTTGCAGAACTATATGCTGTGTACCAAGCTTTGAAAGAAGAATTGCCAGGAAAATGTCATATTTACACTGATTCAAGGTCCACTACCAAAGGGTTAGCAACTTGGCTTCCCACGGGGCATGCTCATAATTGGATGATAAATGCAAAGGAAGTATGGGGCAAGGAATTGTGGAAAGAGAATTGGACCATGTTGACACAAAGTACAGTTACTGTGTATTTGATTAAAACTGTGATTTTGCAGTGTCCTGTTTGTCAGACCAGTCACACAGGAGGTGAAGGGTGAGTTGAAGGAAGGAAAATTACCAGAGCAGATGGAATGCCTTGGGCTTCTGCCAATTGATAAAGGGAGCACGTATTCAGCAGCGAGTGGAGAAATAGTCAGGAAGGAGACTTCCCCAGCCCTTCTTGCTGTGCAGGGAAAATGAGAGTTTCACTCTCATACCAAGGATTCAGAGGCTAAAGCGTGGGTAGAATTCTCAGACAATTCCCCTGAGCGGTGCAAATAGGAATGATAATATTGTACTTTCAGAAATGCAAAACAGGAACAGGAAAAATGTGTGCTTTTTGAAAATGTTCTTTGCAAGAAGAGTGATGCTTGTTTCTTTTTTCAGGTCCTCTTACTGCTACACGTTGGTGTGCTTTGTGCCTGAGTCCCTGTATGCACGGGACCCTTCCTTTCCCCTCCTCCTTCCCATCCCCTACCCTCCCCTCTCCCCCGCAAGCCTGGAGTGATCACCGGACGGTGGTAGCTGACATCCTGTGGCTGAACGGACAGGACGGGGTTCTCCTTTGCCTAAACCAATGTACTGATGTATTGGAGATGGAGTTCCAACAAAATGCGTGTGGGCTGTGTGTCTTTCACACAGAAGGACGTTGTGCTGCAATTAGAGCAGATGTTTTCTGAGCTAGAGATTGAAGAAAATCTGATATTGCTTTTATTTTTTAGCAGATACGTTTGGCTGCTTTAGCAGTAGAAGTTCCAGTATTAGCCATTAGAGACATTAGGAGCGTTATTGAGTTCAAAAGCTTGATTCATTTATTTTGTGTATCCATCAAATATGTATCCAGATATGCATGAGCTATTTCTGTGCTTTCAGTTCAGCACATGAATTGCTGCTTCAACATGTATTTAGGATATGTAGTTCTTTACTCACTTTCAATTTTAGTTGTGTTTCTTCAGTTATGAAATATAGTCTTTCAATCATGGCTATGTTTTCAGTTACAACTTGCTTTACAGTAATGATTATCACATGCTTTTTTTTATTTCATAGTTTTATATTTGTGTCTTTCACTTATGAAATGAGGTTTTTCACTTGTAGTTGTGTTTCTAATTAGGAAATGCAGTTTTTGTGCTTTCACTAGTGGTGGTGTCTTTAGTTAAGAGGTTCAGTTTTTGATATATGTGAATGGTGATAGTCGAGGGTCATGGGGTGGAATGTAGTAAAAGAGCCACTCTTGTGGTTTGGCACCCTATGATGACCCTCAACTACCACCATTTTCCTTGACTTTAGTGTGTTATTTTACCCTAGCCTTAATGTAGGATGGTCCTGCATGTGCCTGCTTCTCTTCTGTCTTGTAATCTTGCTGTCTTTTAGTGGGAGCTGTCTTACTATTGGCTTTAAAATGGCTTCATATCATTTTGTTCTCTGACTTTGACTATTGACTTTGGCATGGTCTCATGCCATCTTGATTTCTAACTTTTCCTTGCTTCTGCGTGCACAGAATTATGAGTTCTTACTATTGGCTTTGACATGGCCTCATGTCTGATTTTGCCTTGGTCCTACCGACACAGCAGTGCTTGCGATTCATATTCAAGGTCTTTTTCGCTCCTCACTTGTTTTTCGCACCTCACTGACCAGAGAGAACTGGATATTATCTGTGGAATGTGCATACTCTGCCTCGGAGCCATAATACAGGGGCCTGGCCAGCCACTGTTTTTGGCCTTGACACAGACTGGTACAAGCCAGCTTGGTTCTTTCTAATGAGAAAGTAGGCGAGGTTTGCTAGAAGCTTCGCCTCACATTGAATAGTATTAAAGTTAGAGGCTTTGGCAGCCCAAGAGGAAGTTCACCACAGAGTAGACGTACTGCTGTGACAGTGTCAGAACTTGGGTCCCGGCTGGTACTTCTTCCTGGGCTGTTGAAAGGGCTTCCCCAGCTGACGATGGAAAGAATGTTGCATAGCCAGTCGGTGAGGTGTTCCTAACCACTCTCTTTCTCTCTCTCTTGTATATATATTTTCTACTCTCTGCTACCTGTACATATTGCATTTTATTCTAATGGTTTATTGTAGGTAATTGGCATTTCAGAATCTGCATTTACTGATATATTTGACCTACCGTTTTCATGAATAAACTTATGTATGTTATATTCCATACATTTGGATTTGTTTTCTTGCCCCGCCATAAGGAAGTGCTGCGTAATTGCCTTGTCTTTTGGGGGTGCTGTTCAAAGTGTACTATTTAAAAGGTGCAGTGGTGAAAAGTACCTCACCTTAAGGGAGTGTTGAGTTTTACCTCTGTCTTAAGGGAGTGTTGGGGTATTGGGTGTGGCTTAATGCTGAGCAGCCACATTCATTACGGCCACCCAATTTTTGTTGAATAGACAAAAGGTTGTTTTGCAAACATACCTTGGTTCCTTGTCCTTCTTTCTCCTCCAAATCGACTTCTTCCTCACTGTCTTTGAGGATAGAATCCTGGAGAATAATATCCTGCTTGGAAGTATCCGGGTCTGTACCCATGGGAGAACGAACTCTGTGCCTCGGCCAGGGAATCGACCCCGCATTCGCCCGGCCGAGCTAAAAACCTTTCTAATATCCTTCAAATTTATTCAAGAAAGTAAGCATCTTCCCATCCAGCTCTGGCATATACGCCACCTTATTAGAAAGGGAGAGTCTCGGACACTCCGAACGGAGTCTTGTCCTAACATCCTTTTGGCATTTTTCTCCTCATCCAGTACTCCACGTACTGAGCAACTTGTTTAGACGGGACCCACTGTGGAGAGAGAGGGTGTTGAATTGTACTGGGTTCAAACATGAGATCACCTAAAGGATGTACATCTTTATCCAAACTTTGTTTGTCATCCTTCTCCTTCTTAACCCTCTGATTCCTAATCTTATCCTCTGGTGAATCAAAAGCTGAGGAACATGTAATTATTATATCTCCACTACTGGATTATTCATCACATGCAATAATCTTGCGTTCCCCTTTTGCAGCCTTTATAGCCTTCTCTTTGTACTCCTTATGAGATTTCTTTCCTACGCCTTTCTGATTAAGGGCCTCCTTTGCCCTTGAAACCCTCTCTTTTTCGCGATTTTTCTATTCTGGGATGCTTTTCTAGCTCTTCCAGAAGATGAGGTGTTTCCAACCACCTCTTTAACAGACCAATATTGTTCCTCATTATGCCTCTCTGTCAATCTGCTTTCTAATTTCTCCATGCAATCCTCCAGTTTTTTACCTAACTGGGATGCCAAAGCAGAGACTGCCTTATCTACACATTCCTGAAACTTGCCCTCCATACCAGCATCCACCAAAATATTATCCTCCATACTAAATGTCGAAAGAAACTAAAACACAGATTGTTATTTTCTGAAAATACACAAATCCAATCCACTACAGACCTTATTAATCCAAAATATTTCCTCACAAATGCTAAATTAAGATCCAGCCACAGGCGAGATAACCCTTGAAACAACTCGTGACCCTGACTGGAATAACTCCGTAGTAAAAACGGTAACTCAACCTCACACGAGTCCCAAAAGATGGCCGTATTAACTACAATGTTAAAAATCCCCAAATACCCAAACTAAGATGGCCACCTTATCATGTGACCTCTCTATGGCGGCCAAACTGGTTCAATCTGTCAAGATTGTCAGGTAAGACAAGCCAAGTCTTCCCTTTATTTACAAAAGCTTTCAAATTCTTTTTTTTTTGTCAAAATTATTTTTATTACAGTAAAATAACAGACACAAACAGAAAGACCCCCAAAAAAAGGGGTGAAGACATGCGACAATTCCGCCATATTTCCCACGCAGGGGAGGTGCACAAGATGAGGGGGGCCGCCATGACTGACAAAGGTCCCGTTGTCCGGCCCGGCAGGGCAGTTGCGTGTAAGAGGATATGAGTGGCCAAGACTGGGTCGCCGACTCGGATGCACTACAGTTGGACCAGGTCAGTCCTACCTAAATGACGGCTCATCCAGGACCCGCATTTCGGGCCCGACCCTCTCGAATTCCGGACTGTCACAATAGTCACTCAAACCCGAAAAAAACAACCAGGGAAACTCCCCACCTCCCTCAAACAACCCCCCCCTCCCCCCACCCTCCAGTGGTGGAAGCACACTCTCACACATACCGTTGCCAGCTTCCTGTACCAGTCACACTTGAAATAGATGTAGGGCTCTAATCGACGGTGGGCACACTGCAGCTGGTAGCCCCCGAGAGAGGAAGCGCACTAAGGGTCCCCAGCGGAAGACAAAGTTCTTAAAATCCCCCAAAAATACATCCGCCATCCGCTCCATGCTCAACAACTTCCACAACCTCGCATGCCAGAGAGAGATCGCTCGGGCTTCCCTCTTTTTCCAGGCCGCTGCCAGAGTAATTTTCGCAGCTCCAGTACAGAGCCAGAAGATTTTTTTGTCCGCTCGGGTCTGATGTTCTAATAGCGGGTCTCTAAGGCCCAACAGTACTTGCCCCAGGGAGTCCACAATAGGATACCCCAGGATGTCTTTAACCTGGGCCAGGATCTCCTCCCAATAGGGGCGGATAATCGGGCAGTCCCACCAGATATGCCGGAAATCCCCCAGCAATCCACAACCTCTCCAACATCTGTCCGAAGTATTCGGGAAGATGCGATGGAGCTAGGCAGGGGGGAGGTACCAGTCCATCATGGTTTTAACATGCGCCTCCCGCAGCGCCATCGAGTGATTGTGTCTGGCCAAATCACACCACAGATGGGACCACTCCTCGTCCGTGATGGCCCGACCAAGGAGTTCCTCCCAGTGGCCCATATAGCGTGGCCTAGGCGTGGCAGTTGTGGCAAGGAGGTGGCTATAAATAAAGGAGATAGCCCCACGCATGGTCGAGGTGCGGGAGAGGAAGGCCTCAAAGGGGGTAGGCAGCCGAGTTGCCGCCTCCCGTACTGACGGGGATAAGGCCCAGTGTAGCAACTGACCGTGGCGGAACCTTTCCGTTTCAGTTATCCCGTAGTCCCGCTCACAGTTCGGGAAGGTCAACGGGGCGCAACCGTGGAACAAGTGCGTGAGGGCCAAGCAGCCTCCCTTTCTCCAGGCGTCGAAGGGCCCCTCTTTAAGCGCTGGCGGAAAAGCCGGGTTGAAGTGCAGGGGGGTGAAGGGCGATGGGAAGGTGGTCCACCTCTCGTCCCCGGAGACCGTATCCCAAACCTTAAGGGTGGTGCCGGTAGGGGTGCTAAGATAAGCCTTCCTGGGCCTGTCCCCCTTAGGTTTCCACACCAGGTCCCAGATCGTGCGGCCTGCCACACTCCTATCCATGTGCAGCCAATGCTTTTCCGAAAGCGGCTGGGTCCACTCTACCAAGACCCTCAATTGCGCTGCCTTGTAATAGAGTTGCATATCGGGGAGACCCATCCCTCCCTCCGCCCGCGACCGCCGAAGAGTGGCGAAGGAAAAGCGGGCCCTGCTCCCCTGCCATACAAAGCGCAGCATGAGCGACTTTATGCGGCGAAAAAAGTCGCCATCTAAGACAATGGGAAGAGCCTGAAAGAGGTATAATAACTTCGGGAGGAGCGTAATCTTGATCGCCTGAATCCTGCCCATCCAGGAGATAAACATCGGCTTCCAGCGCCGTAGCTCCGCCTGAATAGTCGCCAAGAGCGGGGGGAAGTTAGCCGCGTAGAGCTTGCCCACTGTGGGGGTCAAACAGACCCCCAGATACATCAGCGAGGACTGAGACCACGGCAGGGACGAGAGCGGGCGAAGCCGTTCCACCTCCGCCGAAGAGAGCGTAAGGTTGAGGATATAGGATTTACTATAATTGACTCTGAACCCCGCTACGTCCTCAAAGTGCGCCAGGGTGGTCTGCACATGAGGAAGAGAGTGCGCCGGATCCGCAAGGGAGAGGAGGACATCGTCCGCGAAGAGGGAGATCTTATGTTGTTCCCCCGTGAAGGGCAGGCCCCGGATATCCGGATGTTCCCGGATCGCCATTGCGAGAGGCACGATACTCAGGGCGAACAGCAAAGGGGAGAGAGGGCAACCCTGAGGCGTCCCCCGCGAGAAGAAGGGGGACAGGTGCCCATTCACCGCAACTCTGGACCGGGGGCTGCTATAGTTGGCTTTGAGCATGGTCACAAACTTGTCAGAGAAACAAAAGGCCTGCAGAGTGCGGAACAGGAACCGCCAATCCACCCGATCAAACGCCTTCTCGGCGTCCAACCCAAGCAACACCGCCGGGATACGGAACCGGTTGGCCTTCTCAATAAGATGGACCACTCGTCTAACGTTGTCATGGGTCTGCCTCCCCTTGATGAAGCCGGACTGGTCTGGGTGGATCAGTACCGGCATCAGATCCTGCATGCGCGACGCCACAATAGAGGAGTAGAGTTTAGCATCAAGGTTGAGGAGGGCTATCGGTCGGAAAGATACGCAGACAGAGGGGTCCTTTCCCGGTTTGGGGATCACTGAGATAACCGCCTCCGCCATTGAGTCCGAGGATACTCCCGCCTGGGCCATCTCATTAAACAGGCGAACCAGAAACCCACTGATCTCCCCCGCAAAGGTTTGGTAGAACAGGGCCGTGAAGCCATCCGCGCCAGGCGCCTTGTGGGGTTTCAAAGCCTTGATGGCGTCCAGCACTTCCGCGCTAGTGATGGGGGCAGATAGCAAGTCGTTCCATTCGGAAGAGACGCGGGGAAGTGGGTGAGCGCGCAGGAAGTCCTCCTGGGCAGTGGGGTCCAAGTCGTCCCCTGAGTATAGTGCAGCATAGAAGTCCCCGAAGAGTGCTGCTTTGGTTGCGTCGTTGTGTTGCAGCGAGCCGGCGGCATCCCTTATGCCCCCTATATATTCCCTCTCCCGTTTGTGACGTAACTGACGGGCCAAGTGTCTCCCCACCTTGTTCCCCTGGGAGTAAGAAAGATGGCGGAGCTTCAAAAGGGTGAACTCTGCCCTGTTGTTGTAGTGGGCTCGAAGCTTGCCCCTGATAGCCGTGAGAGAGCGCAACGTCAGCCTGGACGGATTGGTTTTATGTGCCTGCTCCAGTGTCGCGAGCTCTCCCTCCAGTGCCTCCCGATCCGCTCTCCGCAGCCGGTTGAGTGCCGCGTTGAGGGCCAAGCAGCTCCCTCGGATCGACGCCTTGAAGGCGTCCCAGGTAGTAAAAATCGACGTGTCCCGCACCGGGTTAAGCTGAAAGAATTCCCTGATTGCCTTGCGGAGGTCATTACAAGAAGACTCATCCCGCACCACTGACGCCGGGAAAAACCATCTACGCGGCGCAGACCCCTCAGGAGCCCACTGAAAACCCAGCGCCAGTAAGCTATGATCAGAAACAGAGAGGGGGAATATCTTCGCGTCTCTCAAGGACCCCCGTAGGGATTGGCTGTAGAAAATGTGATCCAGGCGGGAGTAGGAGCTGTGGACTTGGGAAAAAAAGGTGTAATCACGGGAGAGGGGGTGTAGAGACTGCCACCCGTCCCGTAGACCGAGCTCCTCGAAGCGTTGACGAGTCTCCTCTGAGAAGAGACCGGCCTCAGCTCTCCGCTGGTGAGAACAGTCCAAGTCCCCGTCCCAGACTAAATTAAAGTCACCCATCAGAAAGAGACCTCCCTCCACAAAGTCTTCTACCGAACGCAACAGTTCCAGGAGGAACCGATTTTGCCCAGCATTGGGTGCATACACCACTATGAACGAGCAAGTTTTGCCGAGGAGCACTCCTTTCACAACCAGCCATCTGCCTTCCCTATCGCTGCGCACCCCCAACGGTTGAAACTGAAGGGTTGAGCGGAACATCAGGGCTACGCCTCTATGCTTGGACCCCGCCGAGGACCTGTAGATAAGAGGGAATTGCCTGTGCTTGAGACGGGACTCGTCACTCCGGGCCAGGTGTGTCTCCTGGAGTCCCACCACATCCAGGTGGTGATCCAGGATGTATTTCCAGACCTTTTGGCGTTTCTGCGGCGAGTTCAGCCCCTTCACATTCCAAGTACCTAGGGCAACAGGCATCCTATCACACTCCCCTCTCCGTTCTCCGCCGGCTCTTCCCCCATGCCACACAGCCACCTCACATCACCACCAGCACGTCCATCCCCCCCTCCCCAGCATCGTGCTAGCAACGCCTCTCGGGGCCATCGCTCACGGAGCCCAACCCCGGAAAGTACCCGGGCACATCCCGGGTCGTCATGCGGCACCCCGGGCCCATCAGCCAGTAAGTGCCCCACGCCTGGACATGGCAAAAAGACCAAAGACCCAGTCCAATTCCGCCCCGACTCCCCCACCCGCAGCTAAATAGTACACCGTCACTCATTCCAGGACCGCGCTCCATACCCCGCCCAACAGACAGCTCGCACGGCGCTCGCACACTCTCTCCCTGGTCTCCACCACTGGACCCTCCCACCCCCAACCCCTTCCAACTCAACCCCCCCCACCCCTCCCTCATCCCGGGAACCCCCCAACCAGGGACCCCCCAACGAAAAACAAAAATAACCTGCATATTCCGTAACCCCAAACCCGGGACCACTGTAGTTATCCCCCAAGTTCCTGAGGCGGTACGACCGCTCCCATCCCTCCAGTAAACAGGTCCAGGGTGTCTCCTCCCAAAGTACATCAATCCCGAGTGGTACCTGAAAGGAGGACGGCCCTCCGGCGCCGATCAAACTGAGGCCCCCCGGGTGGTTAGGCAGCAGAAGAAGAGTCCTGCACGGCTGCCTCCGTCACATTCACCACCGAGGCCACCGCAGCGTCCCTCTCCTGCACGCTGGTCTCAGGGTCCGGCCGACCCGGGGCAACCGGACGCCCCACTCGTTGCCAAGGGAAGGAGCGCTGACGCCGCCCCGCAGGCGAGCCCCCAGCGGAGGGGACCCGTCGTCCAAGCCAAGGAGGTCCCTGGCAGCCTGCAGAGAGAGGATCTGAATCAACCGATTTTGCCATCTAAAAATCAGCCGGAACGGGTGCCCCCAGGAATAGGTGATGTTCTGGCTTCGCAAGAAAGACGTTACGGGGCGAAAGTCACGGCGTTTCTGCAGCGTCGACGCCGCCAGATCTTGAAATAGCTGGGGACGGTGGTCCCGATAAAGCAGAGATGGAAGCCCTCTCGCCCTCCGGAGAATTCGCTCCTTGAGCTGAAAGTCGTGGACGCAAACCAAAATGTCCGGGGGAGGAGCCCCTGTCCCTCTGGGCAACCCCACCCGGTGCACTCTGTCCATCCGTACTTCACGGACGTCATCCTCTCCCAAAATCTGCAGAAACAGGCCCTCTACATAGCCCCGCAGGTCCCCAGCCTCTCCGTCCCAGGGCACCGAGCGAATGCGGATATTGTTCCGCCGGGACCGGTTTTCTAAGTCCTCCGCATGGGCCTGGAGGTCCAAATTCTGTTCCGTAAGCCGGAGAACATCTTGCTGAAGTTGATGAACATCGCCAGCGATCCCCAAATCGTGCTCCTCCAGGGTTGCCACCCTCTCACCAATACCATCCACGTCTCGTCGGACCTCCCGGAGGTCAGAAGCCAGCTGGGAGCGGAGGCTAGTGATGTCCTCCTTGATAGCATTAAACAGTTCCAGCATGAAAGCCTTTGTGACAGGCGCATCATCCTCAGGTGGCTTAGAGGAAGCACCAGCGCCGGGCGGCGTCAAGGGCGTCTGTCCCCGTTGCGAACCCTCTCGTCCGGTTTTGCCCCCACGGGTCTTACCCGACATCTTGTCCTGGGCACGGTAGCTCAGTGCCAACCAGTGGTAGGCTGCGCGTCTCCACCGCCGGTACTGCTTCAGTACGTGCCCTCACAGCCAGCGGGGGGCAGTTTCCGGCCACGGCCACTCCGCAGTTCGCACCCAGGCACCGCCCGGCCCACAGTCGGGGGCCGAATGGTCCAGCACTGGAGCCGCTCCACCACACTCCCGGCACAAGGCGACTCTTTGCGCGGCCCCCGTCTACTCTCGAGGCACACGAGCGGGTTGGTCGCGGGGCGATGATCCCTCCAGCAGTCGTCGGGAAGCGCCCCAGAAGCAGCGCCCACTCTCCGGGCCCCAACCCGGGCCCACCGGGTCCTCACGGGGAGCGCCCGGGTCCAGATGGCAGCCCCACCACCCTCGGCTCCTCTGATAGTCCGACTGGGTCAGCACAGGCCCTCCATCTGCTGCAAAGCACGCTCTGTCTCCCACGTTCAGAGCCTCCCAGGTGCCGATTGACGGTGGCTCCCCGTGGTCGCAGCTCAGTGTCCGCCTCCCTGCGTGTAGAAGCTTCGGGGGCTCGTGCTCTCCCCCTCACGCCGCCTCCTCGAGCTAGGTCGATCGGGGCCGCCTCTGGGCCCACAGGCCCTCGCGTCCGCGATGTGCTCAGATTTTGCCCCCCTCACTCGGGCGGGACTTCTTGCCTCCTCAGTGCCCACCGCTGCAGTCCCTCGTAGGCTGGGGCGCTCCGCTCTCGCCCGCTCGATGTCCGTGCTTCCTAGCTGCCGCCAGGCGCGCGCCTCCCTCTCCGGCAGCCGAGTTCCACCGAGTCGGCCTCACGCCGCAGGCGAGGTCCCGGCTCCTCCTTCGCCCGTCACCTCACAGGCCCCCGACATTACAGGTCCGCCAGCGCCTCAGGGGAATCCGCCGGTGGCTCCAAGTCGTCCCCGCCACCGTCGGAGATCAAGGGCTACCGCCGCCAGGTCGCGGAGGTCCCCGGGAGGCCGCTAGTGCAAAGCTATGCCGGTTCGGCACTGGAGGGACCTAAGAGAGTGTCCTACACCGCCGCCATCTTGACTCCGCCCCCTCTCAAATTCTTTTTTATTAAAATGTTGTTCATCCTAGTAAATAACGATGGCACAAGCTTATTCCCTGAAATGGATCAGATTTTAGAGCTCTCTCGCCCCGAGACCTCACGCTCATTTACTCAAGGCTCACAGCGCGAGCAAAACGCTCGCGCTCTCAACATGTTTACTTTTCAAATTCCTTTGTTCGTGCGAGGATATTTTCATTCGCGCTCGTTTACCCTTAAATGTTGATGTGCTTGCAAACTCGTTTCAACGATCCTCAGCTTTGAACACAAAAATACACAGTCTAACGTGACCAGGATAAATATAACTCTACAACTAAACTTAATTAAAAACGATGACACATTTCCATGAAACTAAAAATTTTAAAACTATTCCACCATGTAATTCGACCATTTACAGCAAGGTTTCTAATCAAAATACAACTTAATATAAATAAATTCTATAAATAAATACATTTAAATACAAATGAATTTCCAGATAAAGAAATCATTCTTTCCAAACTCATCCATTCTTAAAATAAACCACACTTTCCTCCAAAAACAATAAAATGAAAGCAGAGAAATTAAAATATCTTGGCTGTGAGCAGCAACAAAGAAGGAAGATGGCTGCCTCACACAGGATAAAATAGACCTTAGAATGTTAAGATTACTATTCTAAGTTCTTTTTAATTGTTTTGTAGTTGCTGCTGTGAGTTAGCAATTAAAGAAATATGCATAATATTGGCCTCCGTGCCTTGCCATAAAATCTAGGGCTCTCTATCAACATGGCCCATTCTTTGGGTGTACAAGGTTGTGTCTGATCTGCGTTCCATCTATTACGCAAGGGTGTTAAATCACTCATAGTATGTTCGTGTATGGATTCTGCAAACCATTTTATTAGGTGCCGCCCTGTGCCTATCACATGTATACTGCATCAGGAGATGTGTCGGGAGGTCCTGTGATATATTGCCCCAGTGATGCCCCAACATGGCTATCCAAGTGGCGCGATTTAGGAATTGTCCAGGACGGACACCCTCTTCTTCAGTCAAAGAAAGGAAGGGCTGTAGTGTGCCACCCGTATATAGTTCTCCCAGCGTATGTATATCAGCGACATGCCAATCCGTGAGTTCTGCTGCTCTAACTTTGCCCCCGTCTTTCTGCATGTCTATTAATGGGATTGTTGGCGCTTATTATGTGACATGCTTAGTAAGATGCAGAGCTCTGTGGAAACATTTCTGAGCTATCTGCACCAGGAGAGGAAGTGAAGTGTGTGACCTAGTGTAAGGATGAAAGGTAAAAAGGAGCCTGTCCAACGTGTACGAGGGACCCCATTCCACGGTATCTGTAAGAAGTAGCTCTTCTGCCCATTTTGTGTATCGGGGATGACCGGGGCTATCACCTGCAGATCCCTCATATAAAGCAAGATATCATCTGCATAAAGCAACATGGCATGCGTTTTCTCTCCAACTGTATGCCTCAGTGTTCTGCTGATTGACGCAGGGCCATAGCCAAAAACTTTATAGCCGGGATATTTTTATATGGGGAAAGAGGGCAGCCCTGCCTAGTCCCTCTACAAATTGGTATGGGCCTTGAGAATAAGGTTCCTAATCGGACACGTACCGCCGGTGTTCCATACTGTAGCCTGACTAAACTCAGGAAGTACGGCCCAAACCCAAATCGTAGCAACACAGCAAACATATAAGGCCACTACACCGTGTCAAAGGCTTTCTCTAGGTCCAGGACTAGGCAGCCTGCTGCCCGCCAAGCAGCCGTAGAGCTGCACATTACCTGGAAAAACCTACGAATATTTACCGTGGTGTTTCAGGCTGGGACAAAGCCATTCTGATCCTGGTGAACCAGGTGTAAGGTGCCAATCGACCTGCCAGAACACCTGCCAGTACCTTGTAGTCCCCATTTAGCAGTGCCAAGGGTCGGTAGGCACTTGCATGAGTGGGGTCTCTATCCGGTTTTGGAAGGGTAATCAGCGTTGCTTCTGTAATGGAAGCTGGGAGAGAGGTACCCTCCAAGGCCTCCGCATACACCCTCAATAGTTGCAGGCTTAACAGATCAGCATAAGTCTTATAAAATTTGTGAGGGAAGCCGTCCGGTTCAGGGACCTTGCCAGATGGCAGAGCTCGCATCGTGCCTCTCACTTTCTCCAGCGCAAGCGGAGTATCCAATTTTCTACGCTGTTCAGGGAGAGTGAGAAAGGTAAGACCATCTAGAAAGGAGTATATGTCTGACTCAGGGACATTCAAGGCCAACCTATATAGTTTAGTAAAGAGTGTCGTCAGTTCACTGTGGATTTCATGCTGTGTGTACTCAAGTCTGATTTCCAGCGATTGAAGTGCAGTAATGGGCCCTATGGCTTGATCCTGTTTGATCAGCTAGGCTAATAAGGAAGCGGCTCTATCAGCTTTAGCGCGTGCCGTCGCTGAATGCACCGCATAGTTCAAACACCGCTGGCGTTCCAGGAGTACTGAGTGTTTTTTACGCGCCTCTAATAGCCTGGCGTGGTCCAGAGCGCCTTCCAGTGCTTGGGTTTCTAATGTCAATAGGTTCTTTTCCATTATGAGTAGCTCCAATTCTATTTGCCTCTTCAAACCACAACCCAGCCCTAGACACTTCCCCCGTAATGTAATTTTCATGGCAGCCCACTCCACCATAGTAGATGAGGCTGTCCCGGTGTTATGTGTGAAGTACTCATTGATGGCCTCTATTGAGTCCCGGGAGGACAGGTCTTCCAACATTGCCGGTTGCAGCCACCACGTAGGGATATTGGGGATCCCGCATTCCCATGCCACTGTAATGTAATGTGGATTGTGCTCAGAGTGCGTGCGACATCGGTGTTCCAAGCCCCTTATGAAGGGAAGAAGGGGGATGAACCTTGAAACCTATCCAGTCCTACCTGTAGATCGTGAGGTACCTAGTAGAACGAGTATACCCTCTCTTCCGGGTTACGTTACCTCCACCTGTCGACCAGGCACCCAGCCACACAATACCATGGAATTGGATGTGGCAATCGTGCATTTTAGGGGAAGAAAAAATCGATTCAATCTAGTGTCCAGAACTCTATTAAAATCCCCTCTAATCAGCTTCGGAATGTCACACCATTTTGTTAATATTTGGGAAAACGATCTAAGGAATTGACCCTGATCCGTGTTAGGATCATACACATTACCTAACAGAATGTAGTGCCCTTCTAGCCTGCCTTTTAAAAATACATATCTGCCGTTTTTATCGGCAAGGACCTCCTCTGTTGCAAAGGGTGTACCCGGGTGGATCCAAATTAGAGCCCCACGTGCAAACAGTGACTAATCGGTGGCATACACCATAACCCTCCATTTTCTTTGCAGCCTGACCGTTTCAACCTTATCTAAGTGTGTTTCTTGTAATAGGGCAATGCGCACATTATGTCTCTTGAGGTAGGAATAGACCGCATATCTGGGAGATGGTGTGCAAAAACCCTGCACTTTCCATGTGAGTATAGTGTGGTCTGTCATGACACTACTTTAATCGAAGGTGAGATGTAACCTGACCCCTGCATATAGTCACATGTATAAGTTGGCACAGCGCAGTATCGTCACCCGGTCCCCCTAAAAAAACCACTACAACTAAAAGAAAGTGAATAAGCTGACCAGACAATAGAGAAACATTACCAGATTGGTCTCCATAAACCAGAGGTACTGCCCAAACCGCAACAGAGAGAAAACTTTCTGTGTAACCAACTGATTCCCTTTGTAAAGGAAAATATGAGGGGGTGTAGGGCTGTGCAGGACATGTCACTGTGAAATCCCGAGATGTCTCCTGTCGTAGCATCCAATAATGTATACAACTAACATAACCCGCAGACACCATACGTAGGCCTACATTTTTTGCCAATCATGCAGACCCCCCAATATAGTGAACAATACAAGAGAAATAGTACCAAATATCTTTGGGATGCAGCTCTCCAGACAGTTCATGACGCCATCACCGCAACCTCAACTTTTATACCATACCATCAGAAGTCTGTGGTGTGACATCAGGCATCCTCAGCGATACAACGTCCGATAGTCTGGCTGCCGATCAGCTTTCATCTTCTGAGGAGTGGATCGGAGTCCCCTCCTTACTGATTGACTCTGCAGTGTCAGCTATTCTCTCCGCTACTCAAACCGCCACCTGTCATTCCTGTCTGATTTACTCTGGGGCAGGTGCTGCCGACCGGACCTGGTTCTGTTTCCTGGGCCGCCGACGGCAAAACCTCATTCCACTTGTCTCTCCATTCCTGGTGCCTGGAGTGCCCGTAGGTCTGGGGCCTGAGAACCGGCCCATGGTTTCCACCAGTCCCAGGTGTCTTGGGGCATATCAAGGATCCTCATATTCCCTTCAGTGACCACACGGAGTCTTGCTGGATGAAACAGCCAGTACGAATGTCCAGTTGTCTGATTTTCTGTTTAAACATGTAGGAAAGATCCTCCTTGGCACTGAACTCTTATTGTGTAGCCTGGGAAGCAGAGGACCCTTGCATTATTAAATTTGATCTCCGGCATCTTCCTGGTCCCTCGCAGGATCATGTCTCTGTCTCTGAAGTGTAGCAGTTTAAATATGAGTGGGCATGCCCCAGTGCCTGGCACTGGTCTCCTGCCCAGGATGCGGTGTGTACATTCTATGGTGAAAAAGGTAGAGGAGGGAAGTATAACCTTAAACCATTGTTCAATAAAGGCTACTGCGTCTTGACCTTCCACTCCTTCTGGTAGCCCAATTAGCCCAATCAGGCAAACATTATTACTCCTGGAGCGACCTTCTGCATCTTCCACTCGGTCTTCCAGTTGTCGTATTCTGGCCTCATGTGCATTTTGTTGTTTTTCCAGAAAGTCAGTAGCAGGTTTCAGGTCTGTAACATCGTGTTCCATAGCAGTGACCCTGTCCTTCAGCTTCCGGTTATCCGCATGCAGTACCGCGATGGAGTAAGGACGTCGATCAGATCGTTTCCTGTTGTAAAAAATCACGCTGTGCCCTGGATTGCCTGATTCATTCAGTCAACTTTTGCCACAAATACGGATCTGAATATTACGTTCCATGGATGGTTTGAGCACCACCGCCATGGTCTATATCTACTGAATAACAGGAATTGTCCTTAGCTGGCCCTTGCCATGTTACGGGCATTGGAGTAACCAGGTTTTGGACTCCAATTGAGCATTGCAAGAGTGATGAGGGTCACCCGTCCCCCGTGTCCTGAGGAAGAACCGTATAGCTGAGGTATTAAAGTCCCTCTTTTGCCGATAAGCCAGATCGAAACATCGACGCTACCCCCTATCGCACCTGGACCAATTTCCCCTTCCTCATTACCCCTGTTTTGTAAGGAAGCTCTCCTTACAAATTCAAATGAATAATTTGCATGTGGCCAGGTTGCATCTAACTGTTTATTGATTATCAGTTGTGTACAGTCTTGTAAATATATGCCCTTTACTTTTCTACACACTTTGAGCTCTCTTGACTCCTATATATACACTTGAGCACTCCTTCTTACATGTTCCCTAGAACATTTTCCTACCTTCTGGACCCTCTAATGATTGTTCCTTTAAATGACTAAATAAATATATTGTAATAATACTTAGTGGTTTTTTCTGCACATATATTTTCACGATTTACAGACGTTTGGGAGCTGATTAATGTAAGCTCAAATAAGTTGTTAATTCTGTTAATCTAACTCATCCTTGAATAATTGGTCCAGGATAATTTTTTATTTATAATAACCGATACCCAGGTCCAGGGACCTTTTGAGAATACCCCATTGTTTATAATGGTTGTGTAGGGTCAAGCGCAACTTTATCTATTTTGGATTCCATCGACTCCCTGGACCGCTCTATGACATTCAAGACGGCGTCTAATCGATCATGTGGGGGTCCTGCTGTGCGAGTGGTTGCGTTTGATCCGATCCTTTAGTTTGAGTTTGAGTTTTAAAGAATTTATAGAGCGCTCGTACACCAGGCGGTTTCTTGGCGCTATGCAATTACTGCTGCTCAAGGGGCAAAAGAGCTAAGGGATCAAGGTGGTTTAAGATTGGAAGGCTTCAGTAAAGAGGAATGTTTTGAGGCCTTTACGGAATAAGGGATATTGGGAGCAAGACCTCAATTGGAGTGGGAGAGAGTTCCAAAAGGCGGGGGCCGTGGTAGAGAATTTGGAACCTCCCCACTTTTTCCGTTTGAAGCGAGGAACCACCAGCAGTTGCTGGGTTGTAGAGCGCAGTTCTCTAGGAGGGATATAGTCTTGAATGGCTGTGTTGATAAAAGCCGGGGCAATGCCAGACCGGGCTTTAAAGATGGTACAGCCAAGCTTGAAAAGAGTGCGTTGCCGAACAGGGAGCCAGTGGAGGGATCTAAGAAGGGGAGTAACATGTTGTGACCTGGGTGAGTTAAAAACCAGTCGGGCCGACTGGTTTTGAACTAGTTGTAGGCGCCTCACGAGGTACGCAGGCATGCCATGATAAAGGGCATTGCCATAGTCCAAGCGAGACGTCACCATGGCCAAAAGTATTAATTTAAGGGCAGATGGAGAGAAAAAACGTGAAACTTTCCGGATAGTTCTGAGGGAGAGGAAAGCTGAGGAGACAACGGCACTGACTTGAGAATGGAGAGAGAGTTGATTATTGATTTTGAATCCCAGAGTTTTGACAGAGGGGACTGGCGTGGGTGGAAGGCCTAGAGAGGAGGGCCAGAAAGAGGAGGACCATGGACTGGAGCAACCACCCGTCAACACCAATTCCGTTTTGTCGGTATTGAGTTTCAGGTGGTTGAAATTCATCCAGTCCTGGATAAAACTCATGATGAACTGAAAATTAGCAATTGACTGGGAGGAGGGAGAGAGAGAAAAAATAAGCTGGAGGTCATCTGCGTAGTTGTAGACAGAGACCTCCAGTTGCTGTAGTGCAAAAATAAGAGGGGCAATGTAAAGATTGAATAGCAGAGGGGATAGGGAGGATCCTTGGGGGACCCCGCACTGGACTGGGCGATAGTCAGCTGAATACTCGCCCAGGCGAACCGCTTGGGTACGCCCACTCAGGAAGGAGGAGAGCCATAACAGGGCAGTCCCTCCGATTCCCGCCGCCTCGACACGTGAAAGTAAGATGGTATGATCCACCGTGTCGAATGCGGCGGAGAGATCAAGAAGGACCAAGGCCTGGGGCTGACTGGAATCCATACCTTCTCGAAGATTGTCCAGGACCGATATAATTACTGACTCGGTTGAGTGTGCGGGGCGGAACCCAGCCTGCCTTGGGGCCAAGAGGCTGTGGCTTTCCACAAATTGGCTCAAGGTTCTGACCACATGACGTTCCAGCACCTTTGCCAGGAAGGGCAGAAGGTATATGGGGCAGTAATTGACAAGGTTTGAGGAATCCGCGCCAGGTTTTTTTAAAATAGGTACAATCACCGCTGATTTGAGTGCAGGGGTAACAATACCCTGGGATAAGGAGCTGTTGAGAAACGAGAGAGGAGGAATAGGGCAGTGGGAATAAACCTGCTTCAGGATATAGGCAGGGCAGGGGTCCAAGGGGGAGCCGGATTTAACCATAGAGAGAATAGAAGTGAAAGAATCGGTTGTGAGGGGGGGAATGGAGTCCAAACGAGCCACGGCAGAAGGGCAGTGGGGATCGGTAAAAGAGGAAGATGGGGGAGGAATCTTGGCCTTGATCGTACTGATTTTATCAAGGAAGAAGGAATTAAGGGAGTCACAAAGTGATTGAGAAGGAAGGGGTTTGAGAGAAGCTCTGTCAGAATAAGCCAGGTCTTGGACGATGGAAAATATTTCTCTGGGCCGGTTCTCCGCAAGATGAATTTTTGATGAGAAGTAAGCCTTTTTGGCTTCCAAAATAGACTTCTTATATTGGGCTAAGAGGGTGGTGTATTGGAGTCTAAAGGTGGGGCAGTAATCTCGTCTCCAAAGACGTTCCGCTTGGCGGAGGTTGAGTTTTTGAGTCTTAAGGTCGTTGGTAAACCATCGGTTGGCATCTTTGAAGCGTTTGGACGAGATGCATTTTAGAGGGGCGATGGAGTCGCAGCCAGCCCGCAGCCAGCTGTTGATAGATTCAGCTTGTGCTGAGGATGGCAGCCCTGAGAGATCGGGGCTAGATGAGGAGAGTGTGGCCGACAAAGCCGCTGCATCGACGCGGTTCCAAGACCGGGCCCAGATGTTTTTGGCAGGAAGGGGTTTGGGAAGTGAATGGGGGCATAAAGAAAAGGTGATCAAAAAGTGATCCGACCAAACACAGGGAGAGATGGAAAGTGAAGTGACCGGGCAGTCTCGGTACCAAATTTGGTCTAGGATATGTCCCAGTCTATGAGTGGGAGCTTGGACCGCGGGAATAAAATTGAGCGAGCGAAGTGAGTCTGAGAACTCCTTGGAAGTTGCACATTCCTCGGGGTCTGAGGGCCAAAAGTTGAAGTCTCCGAGGACTACAATGGAAGAATGGTCGACAACTAGAGTAGCCATCAGGTCTTGGAAGTTGGGAAGGAACGATTGCGGGGAAGATGGAGGTCGGTAAATAAGAACACACGTGAGAGGGGGGGTCAGGGAAGGTGAACGGGCAACTAAACAGTCTGATGAGCCCAGGGAGGGGAATGCTAAAGGTTGGAACGCAAGTTCTTTGCGGGCAATCAGGGCCACCCCTCCACCGGGCTTTCCAGAGGAACGGTCGACACGAATAGCGTAATAGGCTGGAGGGAGTATAGCCAGTACGGAGGGGAGAGAACTGTCCGAGAACCAAGTCTCAGTAAGGAAGAGTATGTCGGGCTTGTGGGACTCCAATACCGAGAAAAGATCGAGCTGATGTTTAACTGCCGATCTGGTATTAAGATACATTGCGGAGACGGCTGTGGGAGGGTGGTCAGTGACAGACGAGGCTAGGGGACAACTGGTACGGGGCAGGGACTGGGCATTCGATTGGGATGAAGTTTGAGTGGATAAGAGGCCATATTTGGTAATTTGATTGACGGTGGCGTTCGCTAATGGCCACTTGCCTTGTAGCTTGGTCAACTGCGAGCTGGAATAATGGATGAAAAGGGTAGCGTGACCAGCCTCTGGCCTCGGTCGGTCGCGGACGGGCGCAGACGGGCTTTCCTTAGGCGCGCCTTCGGCGCGCCATCGGCGCGCCCGCTGCGCTCGTCCGCTGCGCTTCCTATGGAGGCACATTTTTATGGGATGAGAGTGGAAAGGTGGTGGGCGTGGCCTCCGGAGGGGGCGTGGCCTAAGATCGGAGCAAGGCGCTGGGGTAGCGTTTCCCCGCCGTTTCCTGTCAGCGGTGACCCCGCTTGCCAGCTCAGGTAATTTCGGTGGTTAAGATTATTTTAAAAACACAAGAACACAAAGGTAATTTTAAAAATTGAGCACTCTCCCGGCTTTCCGCCTCAGGAGCAGGGTAACAACAGGTAGTGACGCTTGTAATCAGCGTCCCTTTTAAGCCGTGGGCGGTGGGCGTGGCCTCCGGAGGGGGCGTGGCCTAAGATCGGAGCAAGGCGCTGGGGTAGCGTTTCCCCGCCGTTTCCTGTCAGTGGTGACCCCGCTTGCCAGCTCAGGTAATTTCGGTGGTTAAGATTATTTTAAAAACACAAGAACACAAAGGTAATTTTAAAAATTGAGCACTCTCCCGGCTTTCCGCCTCAGGAGCAGGGTAACAACAGGTAGTGACGCTTGTAATCAGCGTCCCTTTTAAGCCGTGGGCGGTGGGCGTGGCCTCCGGAGGGGGCGTGGCCTAAGATCGGAGCAAGGCGCTGGGGTAGCGTTTCCCCGCCGTTTCCTGTCAGCGGTGACCCCGCTTGCCAGCTCAGGTAATTTCGGTGGTTAAGATTATTTTAAAAACACAAGAACACAAAGGTAATTTTAAAAATTGAGCACTCTCCCGGCTTTCCGCCTCAGGAGCAGATGCAACCCATCTGTCCAACTAGACCCTCCAATGCACACCAGTGGCCTCTGAGCTCCTGGCAGGACAGAACAGCCTAGTTGATGGGACCTTGTGACCCATCAAGCCCCGCCACCTAGCTATAGCGACAAGATGATCCCCCCACGAGCTCCCTGGGGTAGTCGTTGATAATGTTCTGGGTCAGCCGCGTATTCTCCTTGTGACACCGATCCAGCATCTGCTGGCAAGGGCCCAATGTTCCGTCACTGTAGCGGCCAGTCAACAGCCGCCCCCTTCTCCAGCACACCGTAGACTTGACTGTCGATCCCTCTACAGGTCATACACATGTCAACCTGTGCAGGGATGTCCACAGACGAAGGCTTTCTTTCCTTCGCTCGCACCTGAGGCCATCTGCGTTTATCCGCATCACTGTGGACACCAGCATGCACAGTCTCAGGCCCGGGCCGCACCCCAGGTCACAACTATCCTGACAATGTACCTCAGGTCTACTACCAGCGAGCCGCCGTCTCTACATGGATCCTCCCTGCTTACCAGAGTGCCCCGTTATTTGCTGTCGTGCACTCAATGCTCCGGTCCAGGGTCCCAACGTTACCCGCAATCCTCCTTCAGCACCTATGCACATGGAGGCTTCAGCGTGCGCCGCTTCCTTAGATCGCACATCCACGTCAGCGCTGTATTTAGTTGCGGGGCTCGTGAGCGCTTTGATTGATTGCGGGACTCTCTGGCAACCTTTGTCTCTACCTCAGGTCTGCCGGTCAGCTTCAATGCCTGCGCTATTGTCTGCTGCAGCCAGGTCAGGCATGCCCAGGTCTGGGCTTCACTCAGAGCTCCACCACCACTCAATAGCACATGTATCTCGCAGGGCCTGGTATCACCTATATGAATCAAAGTGGTTGCAGGGCCCATCAGCAGCTGCTGTGCCCTTTTCCATGGCACTTCAATCAGAGCATGCCCTCCTCCGCATCGCTTCTTCTGCCAGTCCGAGCAGGCCGCAATCCACCACCCATGGCAAAGCGACACCCGTCGTCTTTCACTTCAGGCGACGTGCATCACAGCTTCCTCCACTTCTCACCTCGGCCACATGTAAGCGCTACTCGCGCCACCTCCTCCGCAGATCTGAGCCGGGCTGAAGCTCGGGCCGCGCCCGAGGCCACAGACGACTCCTCAAGTTGCATCGCTACCCGTCCTGCTCCTTACACGGCGGCGCTGTTTATGACCTCTAAACCCTGGTCCCGCTGCTGCATAGTGGAACGACGTGTGCCTCCTGCTGCCGCTTCTCCTTTCGCAGACGGAGTGCTCCTCCCAGGCCGCACTCGTCCAGCTGGGGCCGGACTCTAGCCCGCAGCGCCCGTGCAGTGACTACCACGGCAGTGTCACTACCTCCTCAAGTGCCTGGAGGGCTCGGCCATCTATCTGCCAAGCGTCTCGTTGCGGATGTCTCGAGGACCGGAGAAATGTTCCTGATTATGGGGATTAGTGGCGAAGCGAACTCAGAACGCATCCGCCATGTTACCCTTGTCAGCCCTCCCCCCCCAGAAGCCCTGCGTATCCATGGTGGCAGAGGACAACGGAATATTTGATTCTGAGAGGCAAGATTTTGTTGCCCCTGTTTCAACCAAGAAAGCATACCTCCTTCCCATTATGATGATTTCTACCATTGGTTCTTCCTCTGGGACTAGAGTCCTAGCTACTACAGAACAATTGGGATTCCCTGGTGCATTCCATCAAGCTGTATGATAAAAGGGGTTTCCACCTTGAACAATCACTCCCGCTTGTCCATGACTCCCTGTGCTCACCACTGCAGTAGTCTGTGCCTGTGGCTGGCCTTCTGTCTGTACAACAGGTACTGGTGGCCCATGAACACGTACATTAGCAAATTGCTGTTGTGACATATAAAGCTGTGGTAGTAGAGTTATTTGTTGTTAGGGGACATACTGGTAAGGACCATATTGAGATGCTGGCCTTGACATGTTCACATTTTGTCATTCCCTTCCTCTCCCTGTTCATATCACTCCCTGCACTTCATCACTCTTATTAAAACGACATTCAGCAATAAAATGTCCAATGTTACCACAGTAATGGCATTTAAAATGTCTTCTTCCTTGCATCTGTCTCCCCTCTCTTTGACCCCTTCCCTGCTCCCTGTTTGCAACAGGAACCTGCACTGTCATTTCTTTTCCCCTCTTTTCCTTCAAATTTTTCTGTATTTTTTGTGTCACCAGTTTGGCTTGGGCTCTGTCACTTTGCTCTTTATTTTTCCTCTCCTTTTCTTCCTTCCTTCTACAAAAATGTATAGTATGTGCTTGTATTTCTGCCCATGGTTTTACATCTAAGGCCACAACCTGATCTAAATGGTCTTGTATGTCTCCTGGTAGTCCCTGTTTTAAAACGTTGTAGAATAATCTACAACTACCTCCCATGTCTACAGGTCCTACATCTGCTTCCCACTTTTTCTTCATCATTGTTATGTAGTCTGCACTGGACTGTCTAGAAGACATAGCTTGTGTCATCAATGCCCCAATGTCTGGTCGGTCTGGGTACCTATTCCTTAATTCAGTCCACAGCCTAGAGCGCACTATTCCAAAAGCAGACCCATCATGTTTTCCTTTAGTAATATTTACTCCTTGTATCCCTGCACCTCTCATTATACTGTCCACCTCATCCCCTACTATGGAGCTCAACAGGCTCTTTACATCTTCATGAGCTAAAGGTATTCCAGCTGTTGCATTTTCAAATGCCTTTATCCATTTCCCTGCTCCTTCATGTACGGAAGGCAGGCCCTTTTTTAGATTTTCTTTATCCATGTGTTGCCATGGAACATAGACAGGCTGTGCTCCCTGAGTCTTATACACAAGTGGCATCTACATTACGGTGGCATTCCTACCACCATGTTCCTCATAAGGTGTCTCAGACCTTATAGCATATTTCTTCCACACACAGACTTTGTTGCATGTAATCATTATCCCACTCTGGGTCCCCATAACCTTGAAAAATATTTGAATCAGCCATATTTATCAATTCAGGGTCAAAGGATCTTGCTCTTGGCCACACCTTCAACTGCTGCACCATACCTTCTGTCCACCCCGCAAGGTTATTAGTAAATGGGACAACATTATACCAACTGTTTTCTCCCATCACTACTATTTCATTGGGTGTCAAGTCACTATTTCCTTTCCTTTCTTTTTTCTGTATAAAACTTGTCATTCCCTGCATATTTGGGACATAAAGAGATCTTACTCCAGCTGGAGGGAACTTTGTCCTAACTCTATCATACCGTCTGCTCAAAATGGACGCCCAGACCTTGTTATACTACTGGGAAACACCTGATTTCCTCTTGTTTGTTCTCTAAAGGCACTTTGTTCCTCTAATTTTCTTCAATTTATTTAAACATTTCTGATCTCAGCCTCTTGCCACAATTCCATGCGTTCACAATCAAAAACCCTTCTGATTTCACTCCCCACAGAGTTTATCTCTTCCTCATCTTTCTCATCTTCTCCTGTCACATTCTTGACTTATACATCATATCCTATATCCCTCACAACTGGCTTTTCATCTGTTTTAAATAATATGGATTTACATATATTTGAACAGTCATCAGCAATATGGCTTAGTCTCTCAATTGTGTTATGTATTCCCTTTACACTAAAATTAAATGAAAATGAAATCAAATGAAATACCAGTATTTGTAAAGCGCACAGCTAACTCCGAAGTGGTGTCCCGGCGCTGGGGGCCATCGGGAAAATTAAGCGAGCTATTGCCCAAAGTCACATGGTGCTGGGCTAACCTGCCACCAGAGCCGGGGATTGAACTGTGATTCCCGTAGTCTGGAGTCAGGCACCCTGGCTGCTGAGCCACACCTCTTCCCCTGGTGGTCATGTCAAGATAACCCTTATCCTCTTCCTGATACATCTTTGATCATGCCCCTAAGTCAAACTTCACCTGTGGGGTACTAGTATACTATCCATTACCTTCTCTTGAGTTTTGGGGATTCTTGCTAGCCCATTCCAATATGTCCTTTGACTTTTGTTCCATCAATTTTCCATTATTGTCTTGTCTTAATTTTACTGAAATGTCTCCTGTTAGAGACACTGTTCCCTCATATACTTTTTTAGGTTTAAGAGAATCTTTATTATATTGTTTGAGCAAGATCAACCTCCCCCATGTTTAACAAGTCATCAGCCTTTGGTATAATTTTGTTTATGTCAGTCAGGGGTATTAATGTCAGATCTTTAAGGCCTACAGCTGGAACATCAGTGTCCACAGAGTCTATTGATGTAGTGGATTCCTTATCTTCCACTGACAATGATGGATACATACCCTGGCGGCATAAGGGCCCTTTATGTATCACAGAATATGTTGGGGGTGGTGCTGTGGATTCTACATGGGAATCCTGACTTAATATCTTCTGTCTGTCTAATAACGCTAATCTTTTCGAACTTTTATCTCCTTTATATGCTCCTAAGATATACAATATTACATGGGCCATCACTGTATTATCAAAAGAGACATCGGGGGGCCAGGCTCTGCCACGATGTCGGGAAAAATGCTTTAAGTAGCTAGAATCATTTTATCACCACTTCTTATCCTATCAGAGTCTCCTGGAAATGTGGAAATCATGTGGCCTAAAGGAGCCCCTTTCCCTCTTTGCCTCCCCAGGGAAGATTTCTTACAGAAAGGCATGACCTCACACTTTTTGTTTTTAATCTACCATAA
Organism: Triturus cristatus; assembly: GCF_964204655.1. NCBI lineage: Eukaryota > Metazoa > Chordata > Amphibia > Caudata > Salamandridae > Triturus > Triturus cristatus. Next base: position 500,256,058 of record NC_140588.1, read on the forward strand.
ACATTTACCTTTCCTGTTCGTGAGGGAAAATACTTGTGGACTATAAGGCAGACTACTCCCTTTTGTTTAGCCTCGTCTTTAGTTGTTCCTAAATAAGCAAGTTGTGGGAGACTTACATGGATTTATATTACACAGAATAAATCTACCTGCTTTCCTAGTAGACCCAACTCTTACTATTCTTAAAGGCTTCTGTACTAATGGAGTTAACACAAAAAAAACCAGTTGGTACCTCGCAAGAGAACTCATGATCTATTACACATGCTATAATAATCACAAATCTACATTATGTTTATAAATATACAAGAAAGAAGTGACTCAAACAGACAGATTCACCAAAGAACAAAAATATATTTCCACTACAACGCTTCCGCCTTCCTCAGGTAGTACAAGATGGTTTGCTCTGTGGCTACACAGATGACACAGCTGAATTTTCAAAAAGCATCATGAGTGAAGATTCCATTTGGAATGTGGAATCAATGCAGTCCTGAGAGCTCTTGAGATATGCAGTAATCAGGTTGTGTTGTCAGTAATGTTCAGTCCATCTGGATGCAGTGATTTTAAACGGTACATCCAAAAGTTTTCCCTGGAGTCCAGTAGTTCTTCCTTTGAAACATGTTCCACGGGGAAAATCTTCAAATCTGATAGTGAATGATCCACAAGGTTGAAATGATTGGCTACAGGCTGGTCAATTTTCTTATTAATTATTGCAGATGTTGTACTCTCCGGTTCTGTATCGGGGCTGTGTTGATGCTCAATGGGGGCCCACCTCTGAATCGACCCAAGTCTGGACCATGTAAACATACGCAGACTTTTGGGGCAATTGAGCGGGGGAAGGAAAGGGTGGGGACTGCGGGGAGGGAGACCTGTGTGGAAAACAAGGAAACACCATGAGAATTGGACTATAACCCTTTCCTCCCTTACTCTATTCTCTTCGCCCCCTCCACCTCCCTTTCATACCTGTAAAGAAAAAGAATGTTGTCTCTTCACACTTCTGAGGAGCGGAGAGGTATATCACTTACAGAGCGTGGCTCCGATGCATTAGCCCTTGATTGTCATTTGAGGCTTCATTCTCCTTTCCTCCTGCGTGAATACCAAGAAAGAAACACCACATAAACAACAACAAAAGAAAGCAAAGCTGACTCTGCGGACAGACACGAGCACAGATAATTGCGTCCGGTGGGAATATGGCTGATGCGGGCACAGAGGAGGAAATTTCTCGTTATCACTATCCTTCTTGTAAAGCACACCTCAGATCCTACAATGCCATGTTGTTCCCTTCAATCCAGACACTCCGCTATACTTGTATGATACACGCTACTGAACATCCATACTCATGTGCTGGCCAGAAGTTTGTCTTGTTCTATGCCTCCGTAATCATACACAACAAATTTAATACAGTCTTGTGATGCTGAGTTAAGGTCTAACTCACGCATGCACACTATCGTTGCGGTCAATAAGTAAATCGCGGGCACTTATTCTCACCCCGCATGAAACCGTGTCTGGTTTCGCCAACGGGGTCAAGAGTAGCCCAAGCGCCTCTACGTGCGCCTACGCTCCCCTGCAATGTGACTCGCCTTACGCGGTCACCTCCAACAGGGGAGTCACTGTGAACCGGGATTAGTCTCCCGCTTGTCTTTAGACTGGAATAGAACTTTGTGTCATCAGACACTCTTACCGCACTGGGAGCGGAGAAACAAAGCTTCCTACCTCTTCTGTGGATGAGGTTGAATAATCGGCAGCGCGGTCCGGAGCGCAGGGCCTTTATTTCCTGCTTCCAGAACCGCCGTTGCCTCACGCGCTACGTAGCGCGCATTGCATGATGGGGTTTGTAGTTCTGGTGTCTCGCGCCTCGTCATTTCCTGGCACAGCAGCGAGCGCGATTGCCGGGACCCAGATCCTGACAGCAGGTTTGTGGTTCCTGAATCGTGTACGGAGGTCATTCACTGTTTGGCCTACATATTGTTTTTTACAGGTTTGCCGTTGGCACTGAATCACATAAATAATACATGTTGAGCGACATGTAAGATGTTGCCTTATTGCATAGGTCCTTCTCGTAACAGAACTAGTTACAGATGATGTTTGTAAAAGATATTCACATGTGATGCACCTTTTAGAGTCACAGCAATGAACCCCTGCATTTGTTACAGCTTGCTTGATTCAGCTCTCACAATAAGAGATCGTAAATTTGGAGCTATGCGGTAAGCAATGACTGGTGGTTTTGGAAAAACCTTTTGCAATTTTTCACAAGTGGACAGTAAGGGAAATGTTTTTTGCATTATATTTCTGTAGTTAGGAGCTGATGGATGATAGTCAACTACAAATGGAGTTCTGTCACTTTTGTTTCTGCCGCTGGTATGCCAAATAAGTGCTTCTCTGGGTAACTGCAAAGACTTGTCAATTTGTTGCTGTATGATATGCAGAAGATAGCCTCGCCTTATAAATAATGTAGCAAGCTCCTGTAGATGGTCTTTACAGGTTTCCTCATTGCTGAAGATGCGTCTTATTCTGCGTGCTTGGCTGTAGATTATGCTCAGTTTAGTGTGGTGTATGTATATATATATATATATATATATATATATATATATATATATATATATATATTCACTTAAAAAACCATAGGTTTCACACATGTTATAGTTAGCTGGGCATTTCACTCGTGAAAAACCAATGAAATTCCCCCGTTATAGTTAGTGCAGGCAACTATAACTTACGCGACCGCAATCCTCTGTTGATACTAATACTGTATTTAGACACTTATTTACCCATGTCGTCTTCCATTAATTTTTAGCTATACATATATTACAAATATTTTTTTTTCAGAAAAACACATATGTCATCAGTGATGTAATATCTGACGTCATCAGCAGAGGATTGCGGTCGCGTGAGTTATAGTTGCCTGCACTAACTATAACGGGGGAATTTCATTGGTTTTTCACGAGTGAAATGCCCAGCTAACTATAACATGTGTGAAACCTATGGTTTTTTAAGTGAATTTGCAAGGTTTTTTAAATGCTAATTCCTAACTATAACGTGTGTGAAACCTATGGTTTTTTCAGTGAATTTGTACGTTTTTTTAAATGCTAAGTTATTTATTTATTTATTTATTTATTTTTTTAAGGTTTTTCACCGTGCGCGTACCGTGCACGCACGGTGCGCTTCGCGCTCCGTGCGCGCGCTGTGGGCGCTCGTTGCGCTTCGCGCACCGAGCACCCACGTTACGTAGTTTGCGTAATTTTTCCGTTTCTACCGTGCGCGTACGCTACGCGCACTCCGCGATTTTTCATAAAAAATTAAAATACATTTTTGCCCTTGGGGGTCCTTCTGGGACCCCCTGACCAAGGCTAGGGGGTCAGGAACTGTCCAGCCTGCCCCCATTACACGTTATCCACCTTTGTTTTTCACCCCCTCAGACTGCTAGAGACAAAATGGCGGCCGACACTTCCTGGTTTCGACCGATTCGAATGTTTACTAAGATCTAACAACCAATCAGAATCGCGCTCGCGCACGGCGGCGTGTGCGTACGGTAAGCTTACGGTACGCGCTCGGAGCGCGCCTATAGATATATATATTGATTTAAATGCTATTTTCTCAGGAAATACTGAACAGATTTACACGAGACCTTCAAAAGGCACATCCCTGACCTGAGGGCTACCTCTCTGCCAAATTTCAAGTAATTCTGTTCAGCCGTTCGGGCTGTAGCTCGGACTAAAGGTCCTATGGAAAAATGCATGGGGAAAACGCGTTTTGGGACCCCCCTTTTTCTCAGCCCCCGCTTGACGAATCCCCCCGAGACTTTCAGGGAAGGAACGGAGCGGAGCGCCCCACCTATTTTGAGAATTTCGCGAGGATTCGTCAATCGGCGCCAAAGTTATTCAAAATAGAATGTTGTGGATTTCCTATGGAAACACGGTCCTAACTATAACTATCTACTGGCGACCGCCAGTAGATAATATATATATATGTATTATATATATATATATATATATATATATATATATATATATATATATATATATATTTATTTAAAACAACTCACAACATATTTACACAAAAAGTCAACTTTTTCTCTCATTCTCTGATGTTTCCCTAATTCAAACTATCATGACTAACTTCTTATATAATTCCTACTATTAATTTCACAGGGGAAAAACATTCTGCCAAGTTTAGCTACATACACATCTATTTCTCTGACGATTCCTAAACCAAGGTCTGCCAGGATCAACAAAACACATTTACTTCTCTCTCTCCCTCAGTCTCTGACGATTCCTAAACAAAGGTCTATCAGGATTAACTAAATACACATCTCCGTTTGTAACAGTTGTGGATTAATACACAAGGAATCAACGATCTCCCTTTTTTCCTACATTATCTGGCCGCTGCAGACGTCCCCCAAACCTGTACCCATGTTGTCCAAAAAACAGATCTTTTGTCTCAACGGGCGTCTGTCATCCTTCTCAAATTGTGCACTACTAAATTAGTTGTCAGAAGGGGAACCTCCTCAGCGGAAGGCTTGAGCAAAGGAGATCTCTTGGCTGGCTCGGCCACGATGTCAGGAAAAAATCCTTTAAGTAGTTAGAATCATTTAATCGCCACATCTGCAACAAAGGGAGGATAAGCAGGTTTATTGCATATGCACAGAATAAGACAGATGGTGACCGCACCACAAGAGAAGCACAAGTCATTCTCAAATTACACACGCTGTAAGTCCATTCTTGTAATACTATTTTTGGCAAACAGCCATAACTTCAATACAATTTGAACAATAGAAAAAGTTTCCTGCTTTTCTGTTCTGTACCACGCAGTCTGCACACATTTCCTCAAAGTGCAGCTTTTCTGTTTTTGTGACTCTAGTAGTCATGCTACCTATATAGATCTATGTTTGGAACATCCTCTGCTGCTCTAAATTTCCTGCAACATATTCAAGTCACGAAAGTTCCCAGAAACACTCAATATGAGGAAAAAACACTTAAAAGTTAGACCGCATTTAAACCTTTTTTCCAAAGCAGGCTGAAGATTATTACCAGAAAAATGTACAACTTATACATTCATTTTAACCAAACATTTAAACAGCCTCATACAAAATGTCCTTCTTTACACAATAATTATGCTTCACAGATTCTGGATGAGAGACAGGTAAAACAGAATAATGAATAGAATGATTAGTGCCTAAAACTAAATTTGGGTTTAGATTCCTTCCAACCTCATGTCTCTCTTATGCACTAATTTATTCTCCCTGCACCTTTATCTTACTCTTGTAGGTTACTTTTCATCTCTGCTTTCTCCCGCTGTCACTGTTTTGCCATCTCTCTTTCTCCTTCTTTCTCCCTTTGCTGGCTTTTGCTCTCTCGTCCTGATTCAAAGTGATTAAAATAAGTCCTGGTCCCCAAAAAAGAGTGTTAGTGGGCCCCACCTGCAACCACTTTCTCAAATGAAGCACTATGTTTTTTAATTCCTAGTTTGTGTGTTTGGTAAATGCTCATACTAAAATATGGTATAGTTATTCTGGTCTGATATGACATAGCTGCATGCATTCAGTAACATGCAGATTTCTGTGAGCTGAGTGCTAAAGAAATTCTGAGTCAATCAGAATCTTCCATAGTCATGGGATACTAGTTAAATGACACATATGTCTCTAATAATTCTTCTCTCGATTGCTGAGTAAGGTTTGTAGGTGAATGCAGTAGGTATTCTAGAAAAATTAAGATGTCTGATGGTATTTAAAATCCTCATGAGATTTTGCAATCCTATGCTCCACATGATTACCAAGTTTCAAGCACCATTTTCCTTTGTTCAATACATACATTCGCTGACGTTTTCTTTGGTCCACGCATTCATTGTGGTTGACCATCTTCAACCTAAAACAGTTTTCTGAAAAGTTATCCAAGATTTGCGTTGTTGACTAACATGGAAAAGCTGACTGATTCTGCAAGACGTGAACCATGACAGTGTGTTAGGAATGATCAGTATAAGAAACTGAGGGGCAAATATACAAAATAATGTTGGAGTGCGGTGCTACACCAAATTCGGCCACCATTTTTTAAATGCAAGGATGTGCTGTATTCACAAGAATACGGCGCACCTCTGTGTTTCCCTTAGCTCTGGCACAAAAAAAGCTGCCTAGCTCCAGCGCAGGCACCCTGCCGCCAGGTTGCAAGGGTGCCTGCAGCAAACATAGAAAGAGCAAAAAACGAGGAGAAATTAATAATTTCTCCTCATATCGCCATTCTAAGACCAGATATTCCCTGGTGTTTGTTTTTTGTGCTTCCTCAGCCTTGTAAGTCTGGGGCAGCGTCAAAAAGCAATGGGTATTGTGGTGGAACACTCACTGCAATGCCCATTGCACGCCTCTTTGCAGCAGAAAGGGGCATATTTAGAAGGTGGTTTTAAGCCACGTTAAGTGGCTTAGTGCCACCATGTAAATATGGAAAATGGCGCTGCGCCACCGGAGCGAAAAAAAATAATGATGCTCCTGAGGCGAAAGGGGCTTGTGCATATGCTTGGATTTAACAGTGCCTCCAACTGGTTGCCTCTCTGTTGCTCCTGGCTGAATGCTGTACAACACTCCTTTGGAATGTTCACCAGTCATCCAAATGGTGAATGTCTTCTGATGCTACTGAAAGAGCTCCAAATACCATATTGGCTATCAAAGCCCCATCAATACTGGCTTGTCACAATTGCTCATGATCTTGTCTCAGCACAAAGGTAACAATTGTAAACTGTGGTATAATGCAAAAGGTATGTGATAAGCAGGAAGGCAAACTGTATCAAGGGATCACTGACATAATATCGACTACAAAAATATAGACTTACAAAAATATCGATGCCAAAATATAGAATACCAAAATATCGACTCCCTATCTCCAAACAGGAAAGTACAAAAGTATAGAATCCAAAATATCGTTGTAAATAATATAGTTAGTTAAAATATCGAATTTTTTAAATGTTTTAAAAGTAATGTAAAATTAATGCAATAATACATATAATTAACTGACTTAAATAACATTAAAATTAATAAATAATTAATGTAAGTAAAAATAATAATTAATACATATATATTAACGTAATATTTATTAAAATTATTCAATATTTTCTACGTAGGATAGCGGGCGGGTAAAATTTACTTTAGTAAGTGCAATAGTAGGGAAAGCGTTGGATAGCGTAGGGGTAAAAATTACTATTCCCACTCCAGAGAGTGCAACAGTAGGGAAAGCATTGGATAGCGTAGGGATAAAAATTACTATTCCCACTCCAGAGAGTGCAACAGTAGGGAAAGCGTTGGATAGCGGGAGTGTCAAATTTACTATTCCCACTCCAGTGAGTGCAACAGTAGGGAAAGCGTTGGATAGCGGTAGGGTAAAAATGTACTATTCCCACTCCAGAGAATGCAACAGTAGGGAAAGCGTTGGATAGCGGGAGGGTGAAAATTACTATTCCCACTCCAGAGAATGCAACAGTACGGAAAGAGTTGGATAGCGGAGGGAACAAATTACTATTCCCACTCCAGAGAGTGCAATAATAGGGAAAGTATTGGATAGCGTAGGGGTAAAAATTACTATTCCCACTCCAGAGAGTGCAACAGTAGGGAAAGTGTTGGATAGCGGGACAGTAAAATTTACTATTCCCACTCCAGTGAGGGCAACAGTAGGGAAAGCGTTGGATAGCGTAGGGGTAAAAATTACTATTCCCACTCCAGAGAGTGCAACAGTAGGGAAAGCGTTGGATAGCGTAGGGATAAAAATTACTATTCCCACTCCAGAGAGTGCAACAGTAGGGAAATCCAAAGCGTTGGATAGCGGGAGTTCATAATTTACTATTCCCACTCCAGTGATTACAACAGTAGAGAAAACGTCTAATGGCGTAGGGGTAAAAATTACTATTCCCACTCCAGAGAGTGCAATAATAGGGAAAGTATTGGATAGCGTAGGGGTAAAAATTACTATTCCCACTCCAGAGAGTGCAACAGTAGGGAAAGTGTTGGATAGCGGGAGAGTAAAATTTACTATTCCCACTCCAGTGAGTGCAACAGTAGGGAAAGCGTTGGATAGCGTAGGGGTAAAAATTACTATTCCCACTCCAGAGAGTGCAACAGTAGGGAAAGCGTTGGATAGCGTAGGGATAAAAATTACTATTCCCACTCCAGAGAGTGCAACAGTAGGGAAAGCGTTGGATAGCAGGAGTTCATAATTTACTATTCCCACTCCAGTGATTACAACAGTAGAGAAAACGTCTAATGGCGTAGGGGTAAAAATTACTATTCCCACTCCAAAGAGTGCAATAATAGGGAAAGTATTGGATAGCGTAGGGGTAAAAATTACTATTCCCACTCCAGAGAGTGCAACAGTAGGGAAAGTGTTGGATAGCGGGAGAGTAAAATTTACTATTCCCACTCCAGTGAGTGCAACAGTAGGGAAAGCGTTGGATAGCGTAGGGATAAAAATTACTATTCCCACTCCAGAGAGTGCAACAGTAGGGAAAGCGTTGGATAGCGGGAGTTCAAAATTTACTATTCCCACTCCAGTGATTACAACAGTAGAGAAAACGTTTAATGGCGTAGGGGTAAAAATTACTATTCCCACTCCAAAGAGTGCAACAGTAGGGAAAGCGTTGGATAGCGTAGGGATAAAAATTACTATTCCCACTCCAGAGAGTGCAACAGTAGGGAAAGCGTTGGATAGCGGGAGGGTAAAATTTACTATTCCCACTCCAGTGAGTGCAACAGTAGGGAAAGCGTTGGATAGCGTAGGGGTAAAAATTACTATTCCCACTACAGAGAGTGCAACAGTAGGGAAAGCATTGGATAGCGTAGGGATAAAAATTACTATTCCCACTCCAGAGAGTGCAACAGTAGGGAAAGCGTTGGATAGCGTAGGGGTAAAAATTACTATTCCCACTCCAGAGAGTGCAACAGTAGGGAAAGCGTTGGATAGCGTAGGGATAAAAATTACTATTCCCACTCCAGAGAGTGCAACAGTAGGGAAAGCGTTGGATAGCGGGAGTTCAAAATTTACTATTCCCACTCCAGTGATTACAACAGTAGAGAAAACGTCTAATGGCGTAGGGGTAAAAATTACTATTCCCACTCCAGAGAGTGCAACAGTAGGGAAAGTGTTGGATAGCGTGAGAGTAAAATTTACTATTCCCACTCCAGTGAGTGCAACAGTAGGGAAAGCGTTGGATAGCGTAGGGGTAAAAATTACTATTCCCACTCCAGAGAGTGCAACAGTAGGGAAAGCGTTGGATAGCGTAGGGATAAAAATTACTATTCCCACTCCAGAGAGTGCAACAGTAGGGAAAGCGTTGGATAGCGGGAGTTCAAAATTTACTATTCCCACTCCAGTGATTACAACAGTAGAGAAAACGTCTAATGGCGTAGGGGTAAAAATTACTATTCCCACTCCAGAGAGTGCAACAGTAGGGAAAGCGTTGGATAGCGGTAGGGTAAAAATTACTATTCCCACTCCAGAGAGTGCAACAGTAGGGAAAGCGTTGGATACCGGTAGGGTAAAAATTACTATTCCCACTCCAGAGAGTGCAATAATAGGGAAAGCATTGGATAGCGTAGGGGTAAAAATTACTATTCCCACTCAAGTAAGTGCAAAAGTAGGGAAAATAATAAATTAATATTTTGTTAAAAATTAATTAATTATTAATACCAAAACAAGTATTACAATGAATTACCAATCACACAAGATTTAATAATTGATTATTTATAAATACCAATATATTTTTGTTTAATTAATTACCTATTAATAATTAATTAACAACCAATTGTTTTTCAATAACAAACATTAATAAATGCTAATAATACCAACTAATCATTAATTAATAATATATTGATTAACGATATACACAAATTATTTAAATAGTTAATTTTTTACAATTATATTACTTCCCACCATATTCCCCTATAAACACACTACCCGCTACAAATATTAAAGGAATACAATTAACATAATTATCAATTAAACAATTAATACAAATTAATTACCAATTAATACAAATTATTTACAATTAATAATTAATCAACAACCAATTAATTTTCAATACCAATTAATAATTAACTAATAACAATTAAATTACTTCCCACCCTATTCCCCTATAAACCCACAACCCGCTACAGAAGTAAAACGCTAAATTAAATTAAAGATATTTTAATTAACAATATACACACATCAATTAAATAATTAATTATTTACAATTATATTACTTCCCACCATATTCCCCTATAAACACACTACCCGCTACAAATATTAAATGAATACAATTAACATAATTATCAATTAAACAATTAATACAAATTAATTACCAATTAATACAAAATATTTACCAATTAATAATTAATCAACAACCAATTAATTTTCAATACCAATTAATAATTAACTAATAACAATTAAATTACTTCCCACCCTATTCCCCTATAAACCCACAACCCGCTACAGAAGTAAAACGCAAAATTAAATTAAAAATAATTAATAATTCCTATAAATTATTATTTAATGTACTATAATTAAATTACTTCCCACCCTACTCCCCTATAAACCCACAACCCGCTACGGAATTAAATTACACAAAAATAAAATAACATAAAATTCATTGCTTTAAAAATATACTAACATACATTACAATATTAATACATACTTTTAACACATATACTAACACTTAAAACACTATAAAAAATTCGATATTTTTAACAACTATATTATGACTGTCGATATTACTTACTTCTATATTATTGCAATCGATATTTCTTACCTGTTTTCCGATATTCTTCACCACTATATTTTGGCAATTCGATATTCTGTCTATTCTATATTTAAAACTCGATATTCTGTCCACTCAATACTTTTTTTTCGATATTATGTCTATTTACCTGTATGAAGTGACCTTGCAAACCTTGAGAAAACTGTCTAATATTTAATTTCAACAAATGCACAACAATAAGGCATGACACAGTGGGGCATATTTACAAGCCTCTTTCGCCACCGGAGCGTCACTTTTTTCGGCGCTCCGGTGGCGTTGCGTCATTCCCCAAATTTACAAGGTGGCGCTAAGCCACTTAACGTGGGTTAGTGCTTGCTTATAAATATGCCCCTTTCCACCACAGTCTGCTGCTGCAAAGGGGCTTGCAATGGGTGTTTCTGTGGACGTTCCACTGCAACACCCATTGCTTTTTGACGCTGCCCCAGATTTACAAGGCGGGGGCAGTGCCAAAAACTAAGGCCAGGTAATACCTGGTCTTAGAATGGCGATATGAGGAGAAATTATTATTTTCTCCTCATTTTTTACTCTATGTGTGTTGCATTTTGCAGCACACATAGAAAGAGTAAAATTGCCATTTTTGGCAGGTGTCCCTTCCTGCACATAAACAATCGCCCATGCAGTGCAGGCACCCTTGCAACACGATGGCAGGGTGCCTTCGCAGGGGCTAAGCAGTTTTTTTGCACCAGTGTAAACACAGGTGTGCGCTGTTTTTTGTATATATGGGGCATCCCTGCATTTAGAAAATGACGGTGCGTGGCGGTGCCAAATTTGGCGTAGCACTGCGCTCCGGCATTTACTTGTACATATGCCCCAGTGTTCTTAAAACTGCAAGATAACTGGTTGTCACAACAAGGTGTTTACAAACCTCACAATAACAATGTGATAATTAGGGGCCTGGGTACACTGGGTGTTAGAAATGGGGGGTCTCTAGTTGGCTGTGGTGTACACCCTGTTCAAGTAGGAACCCTTCCTTCTAGTCAGTATGAGTCAAGTGCACACCTAAGTTTGCCTGTGCTCACCCTCTGGTAACTTGGCACAGAGCACTCAGGCTACACTACAGAGGCCATGTGTAAAGTATTTCTACATAACACACAGTAACACAGTGAAAACACCACAAATGGACACCACACCAGTTTGGAAAAACAAAGTATCTTTATCCAAACCAAACAAGACCAAAACAACACAATCCAACATACAGATATCAAAATATTACTCTAGAAAGGTTTCTTGCAAAAACACAGTTCCCAGAAAACAATAGCTCCAACTAAGGCTATCTCAATGTTGTGACAGGTGCAAATCCCAAATACGGCGCCGACCGCGAGGTGCGCAGGCCGGCCACAGAGTCACACGGACCCCCAGAGAAGCAGCACCTTTTGTGATGATCCAAACACCGGCTTTGCACTGCATCGCAGAGGGGATGTGGTGCCTGAGACGAGCGGCGTCGATTCCTTACCTCCACTGGGGAGGTGAGGCGTTGGTTCCTTAATGCCACAGGGGATGTGAGGCTTTGACTCCTTACTGCTATACAGGGGAGGTAAGGCGTCGGTTCCTTACTGTTTCAGGGGAGGTGAGGCAGCGGTTCCTTACTGTGCAGGGGAGGTGACGCAGCATTGGTTCCTTATGACGGTGCAGCATCGGACAATCACCCACGCTGGTTATCGACTCCACAAGAGTGTTTGTTAGGCGCTGGCATCGGTCGGCGTCTGGTGGTGCTTCGTGCACTCCACGAGCAGTGCCGTTGGCCCAGGTGTGGCACCTGAAGTGGATTCTGCGCTCACCCAGCGAGCGGTGACCACGGCGTTGGTGCAGGCAGCGGCATTAAATACAGCGTTGGGAATCCTTTTCTTGATGTTTGTAGTCCAGCAAGCACCTCCTGTGGCCCATAACTGGAATTGGCACCACCTGGCATGTCAGACCTCTCAGCAGTGGAATTCAGGGTTGCTGCAGGTGAAGTTGTTTTGTCCCCGAGACTTCAGAACAGGAGGTAAGCTCTACATCAAGCCCTTGGAGAGCTTCTCAAGCAGGTTTCACAGCAAAGTCCAGTCTTGGCAGAAGCAGCAACTGCAGGCCATCCCAGCAGAGAAACACACAGCTAAGGGGCAGTACACCACACAGATCTTCAGCTCTTCTTCCTTGGCAGAGGTTCCTCATTATTGCTGAAGTAATCTAAAGTTCTGGGGTTTTAGGTCTAATACTTATACCCCTTTTTCCCTTTGACGTTTCTGTCCAGAAATGTTCTCTTGCTCAGTAAAACCAGTTCTGTCCTCCCAGGTCCCGTTTCACGACAGGAGGTGGAGACAACATTGTTTAGAGCAGCCGCAGCCTATTCAGGTGTCAGTGACATCTCCTAATACCACTCTAGCCCAGGATGGTCCATTAGCATGCAGAGCACACTTTAGCTCCCTTTGTGTGAGTGTCTGAAGTGACTGCACAAACAAGTCCCTGTCAATCTAAAACCAGACGGTGAATCCACAAGCAGGCAGAGGCACACAGGATGGTTAAACAAGAAAATGCCCACTTTCTTAAAGTACCCTAAATAAACCACAGACTATACAGCAGAAGCCATGAAACAACTGAATGACCCAGCCTGCTATAAACGGATTGCCAAAGACCCTACTGTTGAACTCCAAGGTTATCTTTTTGATCTACTGGACAAAGGTTACGCCCAGGGATTCCTAGGTGCTAAAGAGTATAACTATCTGTCCAATAAACATCCAAGAACCCCAGTGTTCTACATCCTTCCAAAGGTTCATAAGAATGAAACCTCACCGCCAGGCAGGCCGATCATCTCGGGGTGCGATTCTCTTAATGAATCCTATTTCCAAATACGTCGATCATTTTTTAAAACCTTTTATGATCGAGGTGCAGTCGTATTTGCAAGACACTACGGACAAATTACAGGAAGTCAGTTTCACAGATGATAAAGACCTTTTGGTCACACTTGACGTGTGCTCACTTTATACTCAAATCCCGCAGGATGATGCCTTAGCGGTCCTTGCACATTTCTTGGATAAAAGACCCAGACCATTCAGGGTACCAACTGAATTTATAGTTGAATTGGCAAGTTTTGCCCTCAAAAAGAATTTCTTTTCATTTGGCAACGAATTCTTCTACCAAACCAAAGGCGTTGCAATGGGTTGTCCTTTTGCACCAGAATTGGCAGTGCTGTACATGTCCATGTACGAACAAAAAATTCATCTATAATGACAACCCATTCAAACATTGGATTACATCTTGGTTACGGTTCATAGACGATGTCTTCATGACATGGTCTGGTGATTCCATCCAGCTGGCTCAGTTCTTTGAGTGGCTTAATCAAAGATCCCCGGACATAAAATTTAGTATCCATTCTTCAAAATCGAGAATACCGTTCCTTGATGTGGAAGTTTTTCCCGCAGAGGGCCACCTAGTAACCTCCTTGTACACCAAGCCGACGGACAGGAATAATGCCTTGCTATTTTCGAGTAACCATCCGAGAAGTCTTAAAGAAAACCTTCCGTACGGCCAATTCCTCAGAATAAGAAGGAATTGCTTCTTCAAAGAGGATTACAATGCGCATTCCAACAATCTCATGGAAAAACTTAGAGATAGGGGTTACCCCAAAAAATTGGTAAAATCTGCAATGAAGAGAGCGTGGTGGACCCCAAGGGAAACACTACTATTGAAGAAAGATAAATTGCCAACGACACGCCAAGTATTCGTTACCACCTTTTGCCCAAACTCCAATCAATTAAAGAAAGCGATTCATCAAAATTGGCATCTTATTCAAAATCTTGATCCTTCTTTAGAAAATTCCCCGATGTTTGCGTTTAAAAGAGAAAGAAATGTGGCCAACCACATAGTTAGGGCTTCACAAAAAATCACAACCAAACCATCACTAAGAGAAATGATGGGGCTGTCACCCATAAAAGGACATCATAAATGCGGGACATGTTCTTGCTGCAATCAAACGGACGAGGGGTCATTGTTCTCCCATAAAGGGATTTTCTGGAAACATGAGACTTTTTCAAATTGTAAAACCAGATATGTTATTTATGGAATCAAATGCCCGTGTTCTTCTCTGTACATTGGTAAAACCAATCAAGAGATTAGACATAGAATAACGCAACATAAGTCCCGGATACGAAAAAAAGTTGAAACTGCACCCCTTGTGAATCACTGGGTACGAATGTCGCATGGAGAACAAGATCTCCGCTGGACAGTAATCTCCAAAATAGAGCGTGATCCAAGAGGTGGAGACATGGAACTCAGGCTTGCTCGACGCAAAGCATTGCTAATCGTCAAGTTCGACACAGCAATTTCGGGGCTAAACGAATTATCAGAAATCTTCAGACTCTAAGGATTTGTCAACGGGGTTCTCTTGGTTTTTATCCAATCAGGGCACGAGTGCAGCCTTTTGTTTCCCTTTCTTGACACTTGACAAATGCTCCAATGAGTGTGTGCATCCAGGCGATGACTGAGTTTGATTTTGCATATCCAAGAGACTACAACTCCCAGCTATCCAGATACACCCTGGCTTAACATCGAGTGTCCAACCATACCACAAATACGCAATTGCAATCATTTATTTGGTTTTTCTCCCTGACAACGGACCTATTTAGTAACGCAGGAAACGCTCTAACCAGGGCCTCAGCTTGATTTGCTCACTATGAGAATTTGCCAAGCGTTCGTGACAGAAATTACACAAGGGACTACACTTCCCAGATTGCCTTCGGGTGACCGACTTGACGTTTTAAACGCCGATCAGGAAGAGCGTTTCCCGAAGCTTCCTGTTCCCGACGGACTTCTTAGACGCCGGAACCTAGCCACGAATTAGGTAACTGCGTTCTCTCCACCGTTCCTCGGATTGTTTGCCCGTCAAAAATTTCACCAAACCAAACTAAGTACTTTGACCATTTGGACTAAAATGCGGACTTTCATTTAATTACAGTTTCGCCGCTTTCCGACTTGTGACAGAAAACGCTGCACGTCCATCTGGCACACTGCATGTGAGGAATCACTCCACTTCCAATTCATGAATTGCATTAGTTTGTCAGTTATCTCTTTCGCCCCCATTTTGGACTAAAACTACTATCCCATTTGTTACTTTATCCATCTTTGTTAGAGCACGGGTTAAACTGCATCCTGTGATCTCCACCTTGAAGGATTTACTCCACACGTCTTTTCATCCATTTTTCTTCTCGGCCTCATTCTACAAGGTATTGTCCGCGAATGGGAAATTCTTTCATTTCCATGTTACAATTAAGTCTCATTTTATTAACCTCTGATGTGACCACTTCCGATCTATAATGAATTGTGTATCACTGTTTGTCTTCCTTTCAGTTTCCCTCTTCTGAAATCCTGAAAGGGTACTAGCCTTCCACCCTTTGCCGGGTAAGTTCAGTCGTAGAGACCAGGCGATTGGGGTTCACTGCACTCGCATTTTTGAGTAATTCACTTACCTATGTCTTTCTCTTCCTTTTTCAGTGCTATGGTCCTGATGAGAACCCCATCTTAAAACTAACGGGGTTCGAAACGCATAGACCTTCTTCCTTTGTTCTCCAGTCACATGTACCTCAAGTCCGCCTCTGGTGTTTTGATTTTATGCAGTCTTAAAATAATGTCAAACCTAACAAATTGAATATACTTTTGTGCACACCTTATTTAGCGGATCTCACTCCAAGTTGTTATGGACGGAGACACCTTTGGTGTTTATAATTAGAACCAAAGGGTGACTAAACTGAATTGTATGTATGAGTTGTGTGTGTGAATGAGGAGTGGTGTAAGATTGTTTGTTAGAGCTGTACCTCTGTCATTAGGACAGTAGAGTTCTACATTTTTGTATTAATTGTTGTCCCTCAATTCTTTTCTTTGTGTATATTTGTCTTCATTACATTTGTGTGTCCAGATCATGTGTTTGTGATAAATGAAATGATTGTAAAAAACAGATTCTTTGCAATTAAATACTATTTAGTAGTACGTTCGTAGTTGTTTTTTCTTTTCTTCTACGGCTAAATATCTCAAATTATTCGTCAGCATTGGCACTTTTGTTAGTTCTACACACTTTCTTAAAGTAGCATTTTCAAACACACAATTTATAAACCACCTTTACTAAAAAAGTATGTGATTAAATTTCAGTTCAGAGAGCCCAAACTCCAAATCTCTAGCTGGTCCCAATTGAAAGTTACACTTGTAACATGCTACAAGGCAGCTCCAATGATAGCTAGTCCTTTCAATAGTGAAAAACTAAATACATAGTATTTCACTATCAGGACATGTAAAACACACCAGTACGTGTCCTACCTTCAACATACACTGCACTCTTCCCATTGGGGTGCCTTGGGTCTACCTTACTGCGACTTACATGTAAGAAAAGGGAAGATTAGGGCCTGGCAAGTGGGTGCAGAAAAGGGAAGATTAGGGCCTGGCAAGTGGGTGCACTGGCTAGGTCGACATGGCAGTCAAAAACTGCATGTGCAGACACTGCAGTGGCAGGTCTGAGACAAATTTGAAAGGCTACTGGTGTGGGTATTACAATCAGTGCTGATTTACAGGCCCTGGGCACACACAGTGCACTTTATTAGAGACTTACCAGCAAATCAAATATGCCAATCATGGATAACCAATCATAATCATAATTTACACAGGGAGCACTTGCACTCTGGCAAGGAACACTGCGCAAGATGGCAGCCGCGTGAATGAGCAGCTCTGCTGCCACGGCCCAACAATCCACCTTACTACCTGGCCCTTGGGAGCCATCCTGATTGGGAGTGTGTACCCTGTGCAGGCTGGTGACCACCACAGCAGGAAGTTACATTTTGGTCAGGCTGGTGTTCACTGCGCAGCTGCATAGTGTGAGCCGGCCTCGTGGCTATTTGGATGACCCCACTGACACTGGGCCCTGTGACTTGCTGCATTGCATCAGCTAACAGACTTGCGACGAGTGCTTGGGCTGCCCCTATTTGTATGCTATGCCTGATCAGAGCAAGCAGAGCCTACTTATTGACTGCTGGGTCCTTGGTGCCTGATGCGGAGAGTGGCCAGAGGGGCCCTGGCCAATGGGGTGGCTGCACATCCGATCAGGCCTTCGCATGGGGCTTGCCTGCCTCACATCCTCATGCTCAGTGCTTGGAGTTACCATTGCAATTGACCCTGTGATCCATCGGGTCCCCCCTGCTTGAGCTACTGATCACAGCAGAAGGGGACACCACCTGTACTTTGCTGCCCCTGTTAAGGAGAAAAGGATCCTCCCTTGGCATCGTGGACTCGGCATGGGGATGATTTAATGCTTAGTGTGGCTCTGGACTCTCTCTTCAGGCCTCTGGAGACTCACCTGGGAGAGCCTTGCTCAAGACATCCTTCCTGGTGAGAATGATCCTTCTCTCCCCTAGTTCCTGTGCAGCCTGAGAGTTTCGGCTCTGCATTCCTGCAGGATGAACCCCAACGATACCTGCTGCAACCCTTTATGCCCTCATAGGCTGAGGGGCAGGTGCAATCTAGGGCCTGAGTCATCTGATGGACTGCACTGCTGTGACCTTGGTTCTGGAGCACACTTACATACCATCTAGCTGCTGAGTCATAACTGTTTTTTGTTTAAATCTTTTTGTTGGCATTTTCTTATATTCATACAACATGAACAGTGTAGTGACACCATGTTCTGTGACAGCATATAGGCAATGCGGTTCAGAGTATAAACCATTTACTATTAAGATAGTTGACAAATGCAACGCTGCTAATAGGTACTGAAGGAGTTACATCACAATAATCGTACTGGCATTAAGAAGACTTTGCAATATTTCTCACGCTTACAATTTAGGCATGGTGCATTAAGTACTTAAACTGTGGGCGAAGGGTACAAGAAAATGAGGACAAAGTAATCAAATGAGGGATTGGGTAGTCGCCTGAGACCTGCTGCCAAGTGTGCTACAAAGGGAGAGTCCTGCTAGAACCCAGTGGTGACCGCTCCGTGATTTAGAATCATAAACTCTGTGAGCGGGGCCTGCTCTTCCTAAACCTTTGTTTGTGTGTACTCCCAGAGGCTAAGTGCTGGGTAGCTGGTCATGCTCCCCCTCCTGAGGCACCTCTGCAGTAGTATCCAGAGTCTGCAGGGCTGACACCATGTTCTCCCAGTGACACGCCAGAGGGAACATACAGACCCCCAGCAGATCCTCTCGGCGCAACGCCACCCCCTCAGCAATAGCCCAGTAGAGTAGGAAACAGCGCCAGGCTATTGTGTGGGGTGCTATAGGGGATTTCCATCTCTTAGTGATCAAACGTTTTGCCGCGATAAGTCCCAAGTCGAGGAATCGGGAGGCTGCCCTATTTTTCTTATTCCTACCAAAAAAATGCAGGATGTACACCTCCCAGGGAAAGGGAATGTCACGGGTTGTACAGGTGGCCAGCGTAGTCGCCACATTATCCCAATATTCATTTAAGGCAGGGCAATGCCATAGCACATGAAGTATATCTGCATCCAACAGGCCGCATCTAGGGCAGGCTGCATCAGATCTTAGGAAGTACTTGTTGATTTGGGCTAGGGCGAAGTATGCCCTATGTAGTATGAAAATTTGAATTTGCTTGAAACGCTGATTAGCCGAGTCGTAGCTGTTGATGGAAAACAACCAAGCCTCAAGCCCTGCCACAGTTGCATAGACTGAATCTTCCTGGCCTGCGCCACACCACAGACAACTACTGCCTTTGTCAGGCTTCTCATGCTACAGATGTGTACTGTACATGTAGAAGCTGTAAGCGAGCCTGTGGAATGATAGATTAGACTGTGAGCACTGCACCTTCCACCAAACCTTCTGCATCCTCCACCTTCACTCATTGCAAAATGAGAAGGCTTTGCTCTGCCACAACGTCCCAGACCTCCTGCCCAGACGGGTGAATAAAATAATTGCTTCTTCTGGGGCTCTTAACTCATAGAACTCTCCCAATCCTCAAAAGGCAAGATAGATTTGGTGACTGCTGAATTTAGCCTACTCAGAGATGATGATGCAAAATTAGCAGACAGGGTTACCCAAGTGGAAAGCACTACACCAGAGACAAGGGGCCACTGAACATGTACCTGCACTGCTCACACTACAACAGCAGCAACCAAAGTGAAGTGAGGGGAGGGGCGGGGTGGAAGAGTCACTGCTCACCTAACCGAGCAGTGCTCACCAAAAAGCAGTGATGTTGTGTCTATATTCCTATCGAGCCTTACTGCATTCATACCTCAACTCTGATACTAGCAGTGGCAGGCTGCCCTTGTACATCGAGCCCTCGCACTGCAGCAGTGATCAGATGCTACTGCATTCACTGCTCGGCTCTGACTCTGCAGCACTGATTAGCTGCCCTCGCACACGCGGATCCCTTGAGTCATAGGGCAGCAGTGGGCAGTTGTTACTGCATTCATATTTCGGCTCTGTAGCATAGATTGACCCACCCGGTACGTACTTCAGGCTCTTGGGCTGTACCAGTGACCGGTGGTACTGCACTCACTGCATCAGCTCCCCATTACTGTAGCACCGAGGCTTTCCCCGTACGCTTTAAGTGATTTGCCCAGAATCACAGGATGTTGAGCCGACGCTTCGGTAGCTCTGGTTACGTCACATCTCCACTTTTTTTTTTACCTCAAACCAACATTTGCGTTAAGTAAACCTCAATATAATGCTTAATTAAAATAAATACAGCAGAGAAAACACATCAACAACTTGGCAGTCGTGATAAACATTTGCGCTGCATGAAAAAGTGTTGAACAGAGGAGATTACTGGATCAATCCATTCACTCCTTCTCAACAATGCATGCATGTGGGTTAATAAGAATCGTTCTAACCTCCCTTTATGTTGGGCTGAAGCAAGCACAAGGCACTACAAAACTAAAGTGATAATGTTTTGGAGAGCGCACTGCAGAAGCGGAGGGTCTCTGGGCCAGGGCCGGTTCTAGAACGGTTCGGTGGCCCAGCGCCGATATTACCCGATGAATGTGCTGTATAGAAAATATACCTGCAGGTCTGCGGGCTGTGAGGGTCGGTGAGAAGTAGGGGGAAGCAGCGTACTGAGTACGAGGGTCACCAGTAGCGCCTGGCCTGTGACAGGGGGAAGGTATCATCGCAGCACACCCTGACTCCCGTTCAGCGCAGGCTTTCTTCTCAGGGCTTTATAGTTTAATTTGGCATCAGTATAGCGCTGTCCGCAGCCCACGACCCCAAAACGCTTGTAAATGCTCCAATCCTGAGAGAGGGCCCTTGTTGTGCTGCAGAGCCGAGCGACCTCGGCCGCGCTCACTGAAGCCCGCAACGCTGTCCGCGCTCGTTTCACAGAGGGGAGAGTCTTTCCTCTGCAGCCCGAGTCCCGCACCAGGATTCTGACCCCGCGTTTAGCTCGAGTTTAGCAAGGGTCTTCCTGAAACGGCTCGGAAGTGTGCTTTTAAGGGACGCTGGCACCTATGTGCCCGTCCTCGCCACTTCTGATTACGTGAACAGTTCAGCGGCCCAGCGCCGATATTACCCGATGAGCGAATGCGCCAAAAATGTTTTTTATTCAGTAAGCATTTTAATTGCCAAGAAAGGGCTCTTCTTAAATTATTTGTAAATGCTTCCATCGTGCCTCTAAAATCATCTTGTTAAGCATTCTTCTGTCGGAGCAGCTGCGACTTGCGCGAGTTGGTGGGGGATGCCCCGGGGAAATGAGGTGATTTATGGCAAACATAAAGCGCAGCCGCCCGGCACAATTCTATCATCCAATGCTGCCGCTGTAGTTACAGAGGCTGATCCCACAAAGGGGGTGATCTCCAAAATAAATAAACAGCACTGCACACTGCACGCAATTATAACAAGTGCGAGCAGAGCGGATGAGAACTGTAGTTAGGCGCCGCTGCTTCGGGACTACACGGAAGTCAGCATAGGATCAAGAGCAAACCGAAAGCTAGATAACAACAGCAATGATACAGGTAAACCAATCACAAGAGGAAAAACAAATTACATGGAGTTTGAGCCAACATACAGATTACTTTAGGTCTCGCTGAGACAGCGCAAGCAGCGCATACGCTGCCAAGGCGAGACGTAAAAAGGGGCAAACACAACATAAATGTGTATTGACAAATTAATTAGCAGTAGGTATCAGTCTCCACTCCACCAGAGACTCACTCTGTCAGGAATCAGCTGCTTGGACAACATGAGCACAACTAAGAACTCTAAATAGGCTCGGCGAAAACCAGCCGTCCTGACAGATTATTGTCAGCCAGCAGGGGAGTCCGCTGTGTCGTCGGAGATGCACTGCTTACACAACAGTAAACAGTCTATTGATGCAGACGGCTGTTCGGCCAGTCCACATCTAAATATGTCGGGCAGGACTCGGTCAGCTCAACGGAATACTTGTAACCGCTATTAGAACATTGGAATGTTGGTAGCTCCATTGAAAACAATGGAGTGCTCCGGGCTTATAATGGCTGGTATAAGCCCGGAGCTCCAACATTCCAATGTTTCTTTGTTCACAGCTCTGGCTGTGAACAAAGGCTTCAGGGAGCCCGAGGGGATTTCAATCCCCTCACGCTCCCTGAAGGTTTAATTTGTTAGAACATTCTGCCCTCTAGTGGCAGAATGTTCTAATAGCCTTATAGCCCTTCGTAGCAGGGCTATACCGGCAATTAAAGTCCCGCTGCTTTGTTAAAGTCCCTCGCCTTCGGCTCGGGCCTTTAACGCTGCAGCGGGCCTTTAATAGCCGGTATAGCCCGCTACGGCGGGCTATAAGGCTATAATATGGAGGGAGTCCCCGCAACATCTAAATCAGGCCATGAGTTTGGATGGGGCGCCGTTTGCAGCCTGCCATTCTTATTCCTAGCTTTGTTGTTTATTTGTTATGGCAGTCCTCTCATTGTAATACTACACAGCTGAAGGCTGGAAGGTTTCCGTGATTTCTTGCACCTTGTTTCTGAGCCCACCATGTGTATCTCAGGCTTTATCTCATCCACTGACCCACCATGACGCTGCTTAGTGCCTTCCTAAGCCAATAGGCACATCACATTCCTCACGCTAGGTACAATGGACATATGCCCCTGCCAGTCACGTACTACCTCCAATATGGAAGGACTGTCAGATAGTTGTGGTTTTTAAATGTCCTTTCCCCTCTTCATTGTATCCTGCCTTCTCCAACCCTTCTCATGCCTTTCTCCGTATATAATTGTACCTCTTTAAATAGCTGCTATGCAAGTGATATATATGGATGTATCTAACACTGATGAGAGTGTACTACTGTCTGTCTACGGCCCTGTTAAAAATAAAATCAAGAACAACAAATTAATTTAAAAAAACTGTGGTAACAGGATGACAAACAATAATTCCTAAGAATGTGAAATTTCTAATGTGTTTCTTATCCACAAAGTGCTTTAGCGACTTGTCAAAGGTAACAAGCGATATATAAATATCAATACAGTACTATAACATAGCTTACTGTAGCCATACTAAATATTGAATAGATGGCATTAAGTTAATGTACTGCTCAAAATGTAAAGTGCTGGGGCAGACATTGGTCTTCCTCAGGGTCCTCAGGGTCATAACTTTGTTGATGTGTATCACCCTCTCAACGCCACCTCCTTGCGCTTCTCTAAGAACCCTTGCGAGAATACAGCCATACCTACTTGCTGATTTTCTACAATCAGTGCTGTAGGTGTAAATGAAGATCATATATTTACACCTGCACGTGGTACTTTCTGGACACATAAATGGAATTTAGGTGCACAAAATGTCTTTTTAATTTGATCCAAATCTTAGCCAGATTAGGGCAGTCATATTTCACTATAAATCCTATCTACTGAGGAGAGCTCGGCAGCTGCATTCAATGAATGACTAACTACCTAAATTAGAGTGATTTGAAAACATATTTAAGGGGCCATCCAGAGCAAAGAAATACCGGTTTCTTTAACCGCTTCTGTGTCACTAACAATCAACGTTTCTTTGTTTGATGAAGCATACTTGAGTTTTGAAAAACACTGTGGTATTATCCACAGGTTGTCCCATTTAAATCAAAACATCTTTGAATAAAAGTAGCACTAATAAGGCTGAATGTACTCCACTGGACATCTGGTGCACTCCAGCCCAAGAAGTCATTCTTAGTCCCCAGCTGACTACAGTTAGAGTGCATTCCCTCAACCACTTTGTAAAGAGCGGAAATGCTGCTGTGTACGTCATGCCTGTAATCAGCCACAGGAGTTCATAGAGTGATAAATTGCTGTGACTTCTGGATTATCAGAGTGGATGTATTCTTGCAGGAATAAACAAAGTTCAGTGAGAAAGAACTGTGTGAAATGGCCTTTCGGTATAGCTTTCATAAGTGCAACTCAGCAGGTTACCCTTTTGTTCATGGTTACTGAATCTTCTTTCCCTACTCAAGGAGAATGATTTCAGTACCACTGCCAGGGTGCTCTGCACAATGTGTTATGGTATCCAGCGTTTGTATAGTGCACTGCCGGCCCAAGTGTGGAAAGAGTGGGGTGTGATGCCTGAACTCCTCACATGTGGTCTGGTCATGTTGTGGCACCCTTGTCACTGCGGATTGGCTTGGAATAATTATAGAGGTATGTGAGATGGGACACAGCGCACTTAATGCGGAATTCGGTCTGTGTACCTGATCGATGAATCATAGCATGGTGGTTGTCCTACAGAACTGTTTCGATCAATGGCCTTTGCTTGGGATGCTAATATAGCTTGCCTCTGTCAGCATGTCCACCCCACTGAATACATGCAGAGTATTTTGCGGATTTCTCCCACACAGCCTACCTCAAATAATTATGACAGTCTCCTCACATGGAAGTTAAAAGCCGTCACATCAGAGGACAGCCTGTCCGGTACCCCTTCAACTCCTCTGCAGTGTCCCGAGCAGGATGAGCCTCTACATAGCTGGCACTACTCCTTCATGTTTGTGGGATAAGAGACGTGGCGCCTAGCTGGTTTACTTTGGTCTTAGAAAATCCCTCTTTTCAAGTTTAGGATGACCCTTACCTATCAGAGTCCTTATCTATCAACTGTGGAGTTGCATAGAGCAACCCTAAGCCTGACTGTTATTTTTTTACGGATGCCCACTTGCATATCTAGTGGAATATTTAGGTTTCACGCTCCTCACGTATGCCATGGCAGCCAGCTGGTTCACTCTCTTCCCCACGTCCAAAGCCTGTTGACAACATCCATTTGGATTGGACAGAACTACCTACGGCTCCATGGGGGAAAGACTGGGGTCCTCGTAGTAGGAAACCAGCCACCTCTTTGGACCCCCAACTGGTGCCCGTAGGACCTGGTAAAAAATCTTGGAGTGTGGATGGATGCAGATCTGACCATGGAAGTTCAGACCATCAAACTGGCTGATTGTTGATTTGGCCTCTGTAGATGCCTCGCACAGTTTCTTTGTACTTTGCCCATTTCCACTCAGAAAACAGTAGTTCCAGCAACCATCATGTCCCTCCTGGACCACGGGAATATTATATATCTGAATGCCTCTCAGGCCCCAGTTAAGCACCCACAGGTAGTTCAAGATGCTGCAAAATGGCTGCTTCTCCATCCGCCCAAGCGCCGATCGGTCTCCGCCCAGCTTGCAGTTCTGCACTGGCTCCCTGTTGAGTACAGAATCAAATTTTAAGGCTCTTTATTTTGCTTTTCGAGCCATTTTAGGGTCGGCCCGCAGTAGCTCAGACATTTCATAAAGTGATACCTCCCTAATAGAGAGCTAAGATCCATTAGAGCAAATTTGGCTGTTATACCTAAATTTAGAGTAGCGAGAAGGGGCAGTCGCTCTTTTAAATATCATGCCACCAGGTTGTGGAATGCTCTTCCCTCTCATCCCAGCTGCAGTCCGAGGGAGTCAATATTTCGAAAACAGTTAAAAACCTGGCTTTTTAAAGCTTGTTCAGCACTCTTTGATGCTTCTGTCTGATTCTTCTGCGCTTGGAAGCCCCCGTGGTCAGCCGCTTTATAAATCCCAAACATAAACCTACACTACCACAGCTAAGGTAAGGGAATTGTGATAACTGTGGAAGCACATCCAGTTTCCCAGAAGAAATGATAGAGTGCATGACTTTGACATTTTATCAGTAAAATGGGAAATTACGTAAGCATAATTATTACGATAACTGAAAAAAGGCACTTTCTTTTGCAGGTTCTACAGATTGGAATTGGCATTGTGCTATTTGTCCTTGGATGCATTGGCGAAATGCATGTTGGAGTACCCTGGTGGTCAGGCATTACGGTAAAAAAACACCTGTACCCTACATGTATTACAAAACACTTCAAATCATCATTTCATTGATTGACAGTATGAGCAACATCTCACAAATGCATGAAATTATGTGTACAAATATAGTTTAACATAGTCGCAATTTAAATCCAGATGTCAGTGAGTTTTTGAACATTAAGGAAACTACAAACCCCATCTTCCCTCACAAACTGCACTTCTAAGAATGTCACACGTTATAATGCAGATGATATCACACATTGATGCAAAGATAACCATCACTGAAGGCTTCCCTTGTGACGTCATCTACAACATTATGCATAACATCACCAGTGGCACAATGACATTTGACATTTTTCCTAAAGCACGCACTGCCTCCCCACTGCCGCCACTTCCCCCACACACACTCTCTCTTCCTTTCTCACTCTTCTCCTTAGGCCCTCATTGTAAGTTGCCTCGCTTCCCCCCCT
This sequence comes from Triturus cristatus, assembly GCF_964204655.1. Classification (NCBI taxonomy): domain Eukaryota; kingdom Metazoa; phylum Chordata; class Amphibia; order Caudata; family Salamandridae; genus Triturus; species Triturus cristatus. Next base: position 500,282,469 of record NC_140588.1, read on the forward strand.
GTATTGATTACCTCTGATATTGTTGATTCAGGGGTTTCCAATGACTCCAAGTGTGCGGAGTTACTGGGCTTTACAAGCTGAACTCTGAGGTTCTACTGAGAAATTAGGAATTGCTGGGGGAATCAAGCATACTATGTCTGATATTGCTGGTAATTCCTTGTCTCCTCTGGAGTTTTGCTCAGAGATTTTGGATATTTTCCGCAGGTGGAGTCACTGGGTAAACTTGAAAACACAGAATTTCAATACAGTGTGAAACTCATGTTTCCGCCTCCACGTGAAACCTATTATGGGGCCCTGGAATGAACAAATGGACCTTAAATCCACAGCTATTTCATGGTATGAACAGAAGTGAACAAGGCTCTGTAGCCATCAAAAAAACGTATCTTTGCTTGACTAAGGGCCCGATTCCGATGTGGTATGGAAATCATTCTGACTGGATCGGTTTGGGAATGGTTTCCGACCGACTCGGATCGGGAGAGTCTGACCGACCGAGTACGATGCATCCAGATGCTTCCAGATACGATTCGGTCTGACTCCCATTGACTTCAATGGGAGCATATGTTCCAACCGAATGCAAAGGCTCCCATTGAAGAAAGGGGTGGCTAGAGAAAATCAGGCACCCTGTGGCGGGCACCCCCTGGTGCCTGCCACTCTGTGCATGGCTGGTTAGGGGAGACCCATGCGTACCCCCCATGGCCCGATTGGGAAGGCTCTGGGTGTAGGGGGGCCCACTAGGGGCCTCCAGAGTCTGATTCCGACTCCCGATTCGTGTCAGGCGGCACAATTCGGAAAGGCTGTCAAAATCCAGCATCATCATCGGTCGTTCGGAAATGCGGCCCGTAGAGACGTACGAGTCTGCTTCGTACGGCTCGGTCATTCCGAATGCCGTCGGGTTCGGATTGGGATATTTCTAACGCCTAACTTGCATCGTACTCCGTCAGTTGGAAACCTTTCTGATTTGGTTGGAAAGACACTTTCCCTATCCGATTCATATGGAGGAAATGCCGTTAGGAGGCCTTCCTAACTGCATCGGAATCGGCGCCTAAGACTTAAAGAGATCTTTACAGCCCATCGAAGTGGCTGAGCGTCTTCCACATTTTACTGCAAAAGTACAGTGAACAAAGTGTTTCGGTTTGGGATATCATTCATTTTAAATGTACACATTTTCTAACAACACAGTTATTATGTTGGCAGCCATAAAAAATAGTCCTAGAATCTTTGTAAAGAAGAATATGTTCTGGACATCTGGGTGCATTGCAGAAAATGTAAAATTCCACAACTATCCTGAAGGAAAGTTATAATTCTGTTAAAGAAGACGGTAGAACAGATTGTGTTTTTTTTCTTTGTTACTTGAAATAGCAGCCAGACAGTACAAAACAACAATAACTTAACACTACAGGATAAAACTATCATCATCAGTCTTTATTCGATTTAAAACAATCATAAAAGACACAAACATAGTACATAAAACATAGATTTCAATAAATACATTAAAATACATTTTTAAAAAAACATTAAACACTTCAATAGACTGACATGTAGTAATAGAAAATACTTTTAAATAATCCCTAATTCAAGGGTTAAAAGGGAAAACCCAGACACAGAATTCATTAAAGCCCATCAAGGGTATGCTTAATTGTTTTTCTCCGCAATGCCCATGCCCAGCCCAAATATTTTGCCAATGCGACAAAAACTATTGTTAAAGAGCTAGTGCGCAGAATGCGTAATGCCACAGCGCAGCTCCTTGTACCGAGAGACTTGCACATGGGGGAAAGCCAAACGCGCCTTGGGATAGTAAATGCCGGGCAGGTAAACAGGAAGTGGGGGGTTGTTTCTATTGCAGCCCCACATGCAGGGCACTGCAATTCCGAGTTCCTGGCCCACCTTCCAGTCAGAAATCTGAGAGGCAAAGAGCCAGCTCTAAACTGAAAGTAGAGTTTCCTATCACCCACATTAGTCACCAGATCCCAGTATAATTCAAGGCTAGGGGAATCTTTAAACTCGAGAAAAATCCCAGACATCCCTGTAGCTCTACTCAATACCTGGGAATCTATTATTTCCCAGTATGCTATTTTAAGAGAACTTTTTGATGGAAACTGGGCAGTCGCTGGATCATTCCATATCCCTTCCATACCCATGTCTTTTAAAGACGCATGTAAGTTCTTCAGCCACTCAATTTTATGGAAGACATCGGTTTTTATAATGTCCATAAGGCCATTGGCATAGTGGGAAAGTTCAGGAGTAGTCCAGAGCCTCCGCCAGTATAAAACCGGACGGAGCCTTGCGATATCCTTGATGGACCTCCTTCCCAAGTCATACCTAAGTGGGGTCAGAGGGGTGCTCTGGGGAAGACCAGTTATACTTCGAAAAAATTTATGCTCCACACTGGTCAATGTCGCCAGCTGATCAAAACCCCAAAGCTCCGCCCCATAGAGGACAGAGTTTAGGGCCTTCGCTTCATAAACTTGCAATACCGGGCTTATTGGTTTTGTGAATGACCTGCTAAATTCCCTACTCAGGGCACCAGTTAGCTGTTTAAATCGCAGGGAGGCCATTTCAAGATGCTTACGCCAGTTATTGCTACTTGAAATTTGCAAACCAAGATACATAAAATTGGTTACCATTTCTAGAGGTTGCCCATTCATGAACACTCTTTTCCCTTGGAAGCTACTATGAGGGTTGAAGGCCATAAATTTCGTTTTTGCCACATTGACCTCCAGACCATAGTCAAGGCAGAAATCATCAAACAGGCGGAGGGCTTTTTGCAGACCATTGGATGTTCTGGATACGATAAGCGTATCATCTGCAAACATTAATATGGGGATAGAAACACCAGCCAACCTTGGAGCATCGGTATTGACAGAAAGCATGAGATCAACTATCCCATTGATATAAAGAGAGAAGAGCGTGGGTGCCATAGTACAACCTTGTCGCACACCACGCTCAACCGGGAACTCAGGGGTGTCCTCACCTGCCCCACCCCACTGAATCCTAGCATAGTTGGACTCATGCAAACGCATAACCATTGTCAAAATTTCTTTGGGGAGACCTAGCCTCTCAAGGACTGCCCACAACCGGTGGCGGGGAACAAGGTCGAAAGCAGCTCTTAAATCAACAAAAGCTGCGTAAAGACTGCCCTTCCCCAATGTCACCACCCTCCAATGGAGCTGGATAATGCAAAAAACTTGGTCCACCGTGCTGGTTAATTTCCGAAAACCTGCTTGGAAGGGTGACAGGATGTTGTTATCATCGATCCACTCTTGAATTTGGTTCAAGACCATCCTCCCTACCACCTTCTGGATAGAATCAATAAGGCTAATTGGCTTATAGTTTCCTGGGAGCGTCCTATCACCCTTCTTAAATACAGGGATGATGACTGCCCCCCTCCATGATTTTGGAACTGGTGCGCCTGCAGCCACAGCATTAGCCAATAGGGTTATATACTTACTCCAATTATCTTTATCATGGAGAAAGACATCCGAAGGAACCCTATCCTGGCCAGGGGCACGTCCACTAGTGACTGAGCGTAGGGCCCTGTTAGCATCTTGGATGCAAAAGGGACCCTGGGAAAAAAAGACATAATTTGGCACCCATGCAAAATTAAACGAGAAATTGTAGGCATATTGGGGTTTGAAATATTGGACCCACTCTACCTGTGAGACATAATTGGAAGGACTATCAGGCCGCCCACCTCTGTCCTACTTAAGAATGTTCCAAAATAACCGGGAATTTCTAGTACTGCAAGCACTTTTTAAATCAAGCCAACGCTGCTCGTCCCAGTTCTTTTTGGCCATTCTTACAGCTTTTTTGTATGCTAGTCTGGCGAGGCGGACACAATCCTTTCCTCCATTAGACAGAGCTATCACCAGGTTGGCCCTAGATTCTCTGCAAGCACCGTCATACCATCTATTTCTCTTAGTTGAAGCCTTGTTCTTGTTCCTCAAAGGCTTCATAAAATAAGAACCTATTTCAGCAAACAACTTATCATGGCATTCAGTGACTTCGACACTACTTGGGACATAATTTAGCATACCCTCGAGCTCAGCAATGGAATCAGCTAATTTCTTATCTATATCGGCAATAGCGAGGATGTTATGCTCGAGCTCACCCCACTTAAGTCTGCGCATATTGTTCGTTAAAATTACCTCAGGCAGGCCCGGAACCATCTCACCGGCTAATAGGCGATTACTAGACCACCATCGGTGAGTTACACAGATAGGGTTATGGTCACTCTCGACTCTGGCCTCAACAACCATGTCTAGAACAGATTGCCATAATTTCAAGCTACATAAAACATAATCAATCCTGCTGGAGTGTCGACCATTATCAAATGTCTTCGCCCCTTGTTTATCACCTGGCGTCCTCCCATTCAAGGCCCTCAGACCGTACTCATAGCAGAGAGCATTAGCCTGGACAATAATCTCAGTCCACCTTTTTATTGGACTGAGATCTAGCACAGGTACCCCCCACAATTGATCTTCCACAGGGTCAACGCCCCACCCGGAATCAGGGTCTAAAAGTGGTTCGAAGGTAATATTCAGATCCCCAGCGACAAGTACTCGCCTCTCACCTGAGTACTGGTCTATAAGGGAAACTAAGTGAGCCAAAACCTGGGAACCCGTCCTATTGGGGTCTCTCAGATACAAGTTGTAGATATCCAGGTCACCCAGTATCCCAAGTGATACCCTGACTAGTTGGATATCCTCAGACCCAGTAAATATTGCACAAGCCTCAGGAAATACATTCTGTCGAACCCAAGTTACCAGGCCTCCCATTGGACGCCCCCTAGGACCCTGGGTTGCGGGGACATAAAAATTCAAGAAACCCTGTAAAAACTGGGGCTCACAGGACCAGGTTTCCTGGAAGAGGCAGACATCAAAGTTGCCTATATAAGCTAACCATTCCGAGGAATCCATTTTTGACTTTAAGCCTGCAATATTCCAAGAAACCATTGATCCCCCCTCCCTGCCTTGGCCATGAACGTGTGCAGGGGCAGCACACAACTGCTCACGTCCATGTTGCATTTCCCCGCACAGTTCAGGGATTATTACATCTACTATCTCAGCCGTCCCGTTAACAGGGGGATAATATACATTTTCATTAAGCTTAGGCTCTCCGGCTGGAATGATTGGATTGGGGGATGTAATAAGAAACTGCATCCCAGATACCGGTCAGGCAAGAGCTACTGGATAGCACAGGTCATTTGCTTCCCAATTTTTCAAAACTGAGCTAAATCCTGCAGGAATATCGGGATTAAAATTGTAAAAATACCCTAAGTCATGTACCCCAATTTTTGACTGATCACAGGCCAGTCGAGAGTCACAGATATAATGCACTATACGACTATCTCCAAAGTTAACAATAATGGAGTCCCCAGGAACATCTTTGGGTCTTGGGCCTACCCAGCTAACCCTCCTAGCAAAGAGGATCTTTCCATCCAAATAATTTGGGAGCGGTCTGTTCCTATTTAGCCAGAAGGTGACTTTGTTTTTCAATTGCTGATATGATTCCAGTACACCTTCGTTTAATTCCGGGACTCCTGTCAGTACGGCTACATAAGGAGTACAAGCAGGGGGCAAATGTATGTGAGCCCTAGACAATGTACTGTTTTTAACCCCAGATTCCAAAATCCTTCCCTTGTTCTCGCGCTTTTTCCCAGCATTGATACTGGACACACTTGTAGGGTTATCCCCCTCATGGCTGACACGTTGTTCAACAACCTGAGCCTTGGGGAGAGCAGCCTCAGGTGTAACCCCGGACATTACTTCATAATCAGAAGATACCCGTGGGAGAGTAGGTAGAGTAGAAGACACCCCTAAAAGATTATCCCTTTCCTTGGTAGCTAGTTTGATGACATTTTTAAGTGAACAAAAATTGTCTAAGACAGTTTGTTCTAGTCGATCAACCTTCTCACTAACCAACTTAACCCTTTCCAGCAGTGGTAGTAACAGAGAGCGGACCATTTTCTCTATCTGGGGAATCATATTGCTCGATTGGGGCTGATCTATATGCCTAGTAGCATTCCCACCTGGAGATAAATGATCTTCGTCCTGAATCACCCCCATTGGAGATTTTTCCGTAACATTAGGGTGTTTGGCCTTTCTCCCTCCCTGGGACATCCCTACTCGTTTCCTCTTAGGGTTGGGAGGATTTGCAGTTTTTTTGCTAGCCCTTGTCTGCGGGTAGATTAAAGCAGATTTAGTAGTAACAGGGGGGCTGCATGTTGTTATGGCAATGTCGCCTGAATCACCAGAAACATCACACACTTCTCTACAGGTCTGCAATATAGAAGTACTAACCCCAAGATTCTCCCGTGGTACTAAATCGCCCCCATCCTGTCCCGCTGGCTTCGAAGGAGATTTAGCCACTGCCAAAATTCCCAAGGATGAGCGTCTGGCTTGCGCTAGCTCTGTGGACAGGCGTCGCTCAGTTATAGCAAGTTCGTGCTCTAGAACTGATACAGCTCTAGTAATGAAATGGTCAAGAGTACCGGTCACAGACCCACACCCACCGGTACGTTTCCCTTTGGTCGCCATCATGTACTATATACACAACACTAAGGCCAATATAGGGGTCAATTAGAAGTTACTATTTTTTACCACCAGAGCAGAATACTTGCGGAGTGGAATATTCGCCTGAAGGGCATAACAAAGAAATACAACAAACACGTGCGAATCCAATCAATGTAAGTGCACCCTTCTACCTTGAGTACACTGCCACAACAGCAGCGTTAGAGATGTGCCCCAGCCCAGTCAGAATCGGTCAGAGACGGGCAAGGACGGGCCCGCCCTTGGCCCGGGCTTCGCCCGGGCGCGGCCCACGCGCGTCCCGCGCTGCGGAACTCCAGAGCCGGTTTTAAGCTCCCCCGGCGCTGCCTGCTGATGTCAATGACAGGCGCCTGGGGTGAGCACTGGCCGCTGGGAAAGGTAGTTCGTGCTGGCCGTTCCCCTCACGGCGGGATGTAAAATGCCAGTAAATGTTGCAGAGTCCCTCGATGCCGTTCCCCTCGCGGCGAAAGCAATCAGAGCAATGAACTGAATGGATCAAGGCTGTCAGCGCGTCCCGCGCTGCGGAACACCAGAGCCGGTTTTAAGCTCCCCCGGCGCTGCCTGCTGATGTCAATGACAGGCGCCTGGGGTGAGCACTGGCCGCTGGGAAAGGTAGTTCGTGCTGGCCGTTCCCCTCACGGCGGGATGTAAAATGCCGGTAAATGTTGCAGAGTCCCTCGATGCCGTTCCCCTCGCGGCGAAAGCAATCAGAGCAATGAACTGAATGGATCAAGGCTGTCAGCGCGTCCCGCGCTGCGGAACACCAGAGCCGGTTTTAAGCTCCCCCGGCGCTGCCTGCTGATGTCAATGACAGGCGCCTGGGGTGAGCACTGGCCGCTGGGAAAGGTAGTTCGTGCTGGCCGTTCCCCTCACGGCGGGATGTAAAATGCCGGTAAATGTTGCAGAGTCCCTCGATGCCGTTCCCCTCGCGGCGAAAGCAATCAGAGCAATGAACTGAATGGATCAATGCTGTCAGCGCGTCCCAGGATAAAACTAAAAATCACAGAGATCAAAACAATCAACAAGGTAACATACAGTGCATCAAAACATCTACAAACCATCCCTTATTCATCTTTCTATACATTGCAGGTAGATGAGTGCCATTAAATCCAATACAGATGCGTCTTCATCCTCACTTAACACTGCTTCTCTTCAGATGCTGGAAACCAAGACTTCTAGAAGAAAAGCACAGCCTGCTGCAATATTCCTGGCATCTGTGAATGGTCCTTTAAACTTCCCATTCCATTTTGTGAAGGAGACCATGTTGAATCAAGGGATGTATCACCCCCTGTGTATGCACAACAGTTATGGACATACAGGAACTTTTACAGGATTATCCCAGGATACTTTCAGCAGTAACAGACAAAATTCAAGTGCCCTCCATATCTGAATCACCAGTATCAGGTCCACTACTTGCCTCTTGATCTGAGCTGCCAATCAGAGAATCATTTTGAATAGATTGAAGGCATAATTCAGCATGTGAACCAGTCCTGAACAATTACATCGACCACTGAAGTGTTCTCTCTGTGTCTCTCTGCTAAAGAACACTGGGTACTGAGGTTTCGATCTTGAGACTAACAAGTCCCTCATTGGTAGGCCCAACTTGTGCATAGGGCCACAAAACCTGAGTTCCAGTCGTTATCACATTAGCCATCCCAGTGTGATGTTCTGCTGTGAATGAGATCCCCTTGCCCATCTAGAAGTGTGTATATCTTTGGCCATCTCCACCAGCACCTGTGACCTCGCCCCTCCCAAGTGGTTGACATAACAGACCATAGTAGATACATTTTCCACTCTCAGGAGGATACAACTCTGAACTTTCTGCTTTGAGAAATTGTGTATCGTGAATAACCCCACCAGGAGATTGAGATAATTTATATAAAACCATAGTTCACCTCCAGACGACTTTCCTCTGGTTGTTGCATGATCTATGCAACATACTCCCCAAGTCAGCCTCGTGGTATCTGATTTTGTGACCATATTCTGGGTCAACCAAGGCCATTCCAGGTTTTCGTGTTGGCCCAGCCACCAAGCATTCTCCGTACTGGCGTCCTCTGAAAGGTGAATCGTATCTAAGTACACAAGATTCATCTGAAGGTGTGAGATGCTTAGTCTCAGAGGCATCTGGTAATGCAACAGGCCAGGAAAAATAGCCTGAATAGAAGAGACCAGCAGTCCCCCAACACTGCAAATCATTTGAAGTGAGACCCTGTCCCCTGCAAGACCTTTTACAGCTCTATCTTTGAAGATGTCATTTTCGACTTTTGCAGTTGCAATGTTGACAACATTGAGTTGAAATTCCACACCTGATTCTTACAGGGGAACTTCATTAGGTTTGTACAGGTGCACAGAAGTGCATGCCTCTTTTAAATCCAATCTGACCAACTAGTTCCTTTCCCTTAAGGTGTCTCTTAACAGGTGGATCCCTTCCGTTTTAATTTGCCTGTATACCAATCACACGTTGAATTCTCCTAGATTGAACATGTCATAAACATTTCTCCTTTCTTCTAACCGAGAAAATATTGTTTGGGAGTGTAAAATTATCTTTGACTGATGCCTTTCCTCTCAAGGTTACACATTTTATAATCTGTCAGTGCCATCTGCTCTTAATCAGAGTAGAATAGATTCACACTTCCAGTCTGTAAGGGGGTACTCCAGACGACTATTCTGAAACCCTATACAGATGGAAGAGTTCAAGCACTGTAATAAAGCTCCTTTTATTTCCCCAGAAAAAACGTGATATTTCCATCCATGCTTACTTGGGCAGAAGGGGACAACCTTACCGTTAAAGGTTCTGCTGCCGCTGGTGATGTCTGTTTTAAAGAGTCTGTGCCTGAACCCAGCTCTGAATGGGAAAAGGGAATTGAATTATCTTTGACCTGTGACCCACCTCTTGTAAATGTCTGGCAGCCTTTGCAGATTTGAAAGTGTCCTTGGCTGAATGAGCACATGAAAGTCCATTCAGACTGAAGAACACAAGCATCAGAAGACATTTCCATTCATTTCACAGGCACTGTGTGATCCTTTCCCAAAGCTAACTTGGAAGAAAGGCCCACCCTTACTTATAAAGTTTTCAGTGCCTCCTCCACTGCTGCCGTTAAATAGTCATTTACTGGACCTCGCTGTTAACAGGAAAAAAAATGGAACCATCTTTGCTCCTGCCATTTACCACCTTTTCACACCTGGCAGCGTTGAAAGTGTCCTCTGCCAAGCAAGCCCCCTCTAATGCGCCTACTACTGTCTAAAAACTTTCTGGTGAAAACTGCTTCAAGGAAAATTTGACATTACCTAGGGCTTGGAATGTGTGGACAACTTCCCAAACACTCAGGATGGTCTCCTCGACGCTTATCATATATCTGGTTGTATAATGTCCATATCTATAAGTCATATTTTATTGGTTTTAAGCACAGATCAAGATTAGTGTTTACATAAGGACATATATAAAATTATGGTCATTCACAAGACAAATAATTTTGTGTCTCGTGCTGTCATCATTTAATTAAGTATTGGAAATAATAAAACGATCCCGCCTTTGTCCCTGAATATTCCTGTGTTTGAGTTGACATCTGGCTTGGTGAAGTGGTTCCCCCATCTTGACATTGTAGGCCAGTGTTCTCATCAACTCATTCACTGGTGCCGCTGTTGCAAACTTCAAAGCATTTAGCAATGTCTCTCTTGGCCAACATGGTGCTGATTCCCACCAATGGCCTCTCCTCTCGGCTACCACCCTAATTAATAATGATTCCCAGTAATATTATCTGCAGACGTGGCTCAAGTGGCCTACCCATAACTTTTGCCAGTATTGATATTATTGAAACCCAATATTATTTAATCCCTGTACAGCCCCACACTGTGTGGAAGAAGACTCTCCCAACTGTTCTGCATTTCATACACATTGGTGAAGCAAAATTGGCCATGTGCCACAGTTTTTGTTGTGTGTAATATGTGATGTGTAAGTTATTAAGTTGGATATGTTTCAAATATGGTAAAATGGCTATCTCTCGGGGCAATCATGGCAACCCTTCAGTCACTGTTGTCTATGGGGCCTACCTTTAATTCCCATTTAGTTGTAATATATGTGAATAGGTTTGGTGTATTGTTTATCAGGTTAATATTTATCGGCAAGATTCCTCATCTTCCTGGGCGACGCAGTGTAAGTTTGACCTTTAATGGGGTGGGATCAGGGACATTCCCCATGTCTGTTTGGTGGACCGCAATGATATGCCTCAATTGAAGGCATTGGTATGGCTGTGATTTGTGCTCTTCAAACTGAGTGGGGGTGGTGCTATCAATGTTATAGGGATTGTGAAAAATCCAGACGTCACACAATGAACACATTTGGAAAACGAGGCACACCTATTTTGCTGGAGAGTGGCAAGGGTGTAGTATTTAGCAATTGGTGCATTTTGGAACACATTGTGATAAATATATTGTTAAAGCATGGTGTGGTAACACACAGCCATGTACAGGCAACACATTTTCCATTTAAATAGCCACTACATTTGCAGAGACATATATTTGTACCGCTAAACATAAATAGTGCACAAAAGATAAGGTCTTGAAATTGGCTTTCAACGAATATTTACCAGCTGCACATCAACTAGTAAGGTGTCTTGATTTGTTTTGTTCCTAATAAAATGTTTGTTTCCATTAGATTTCAGTATTACATGAAAATGTGATTCATGTGTGCTTTTCTAGCTGCTATTTTTTTAAAAATATTTGTACAGTTCATTTACAAATATTACAATTTTGTGTGTTAAAATTACATCCTATAGCCTATCATTTTACACTCCCTGTGCCCTAACAAGATTGTCACATAGTTCAGTTCACAAAACTCTTTCACAGTTCTGCTAGAGGAAGAGAAGTAAACTCAATTTGCATGTTAAAAGAATAATAAGCAATAGGTCAGAAGACATTAAAGGAGAGTAGGATCTGCTTCACATGGTTACCCCCACTTTTTGCTGGTGTTTCACTGTTTTTCGACCTTAGTCTGGCTGTGGCCCTGCTAAACAGGACCACAGCCTAGCTGCTTCCTCTCTAAAATGGTTTCCATGTACATTAGGTACATATCTAATTGGATTCTGGAGTGCCTTATAAGCCCCTAGTATATGGTATACTATGTACCTAGGGCATAGGTACCTCAGAGGCCTACCAGGGGCTGCAGCATATATTATGCCACCCCTGGGAAGCACTCCAAAATGGCACCACAGGTCTGCTACTGCAGCCTGGGTAAGGGTGTGCTTGCACCCCTTACTGTGGTATAGGCTACATATATCACTACCTTATACAGACACATATAAACCTATAAGCCACTCCTATGGCAGGCCTTGACAATCCTGAAGGCAGAGTGCTTGGTTTTATGTGAGAGGGTGCCCAAGCATGAGCTGAGCCCCTCTGCAGCTTTCGGAAATACTTCCTTATGGTTGTTCTGTGATACAGCCACACCATATACTCTTAAGTGCATTATAACCTCGCGGTAAATGCTAACTTTGGGATGGCTGCATAAAAACATGTTGTGTTTCGTGTCAAACGCTTTGGAATACTACCCCCCCCAGTTCTGGCGGCGGGAGTAGCATTCCACTCTTCTAGAGGGAGAGACATGTTCACACTGGCTAAACCCGTCTACCTGCCCCTGCTCTGGTGCGAAACTGGACAAAGGAATGGGTGTAACCACCCCTCTTTCCTGGCCCACCCATAGGTGGGGTCTTAGTGTTAGTCTATCCCCTAAACTTACTATAAGTATAGGAATCCAGTCCCTAGGACTTTAGATTACCCTGGACGAAACTCTGCAATGTACATCCTGGACCTTCTATCCTGACTAGAAGACTCAAGAAATCTCCCTTGGGGTCAAGGAGTGACTCCCTGCTTGGCAGGCACCAAAGAAGCAACTGACTGGTCTGCAATTCTGAGGCTCCCACCGGACGCCGAAGTATCTGCACCCCCAGAGGTGGATTTCCAGACTTTCCCGAGGCTACCCTGAGTCCACAGCAAAGCTGAGGCCCGTGGCTATCGTGGGTAACGTGGAACCGTGACCCCTGGACACCGTGAACTTTTGCAGCAACACTATCTTTCTGGTCCTCCTCAAAGTTGTGCTTTGGGCTCCAAGTAGCCCCAGCCTAGAGCACCTCCTGTACCGAAGATTGTTGGCCTCCACTCCACGAGTGACCCGTGGGCCAGCTTCAAGTGTGACCGCTTGAGGCTCCTTCGTGATCACTAGCCCGTTGGCTAGCAGGTCCCTACGAAGGCGACTCCTTTTCTGATTGGGCTTACCTGGTTGCTACAGACGTGCCCCAACTTACCCTTGCTGGGTGAGTCCCTCAGACCTTGCTGGTCTGCACCGCAGTCCTTTCTCTGAATTCCTGTGACTTGCTGTTGCCAAGGCTTGTTGCGTCCATTCTGGTCGCCGAGACCGCAGCACTCGACAGACTTTGTGGGACAGCTCGAATCCGTCTCGTGGACTTTGTCGACGCCTCCTGGACCTCGTGGCTGAAGGGTCAAGACACCCATCAACTCACCTGAAGCACCCGACATTTGTGGGCATTGGTCCATCCTGCCCAAGGTCACTGGCAAGTGAACCTGACTCTGTCCTCTCTGCTTTCAGGTTCCTTACATCCTAGATCCAGGCTTGGATCTCTTTGGACACTTCTCCTCTTCACGGCAGCAGCAGTTCTTTGCAGGCTTCCATTGAAATCGACGACGCGACCCGACACCAAAAGACACCTACGCACCCGGCTTCCCTGGGTGAGGTAACTCGAGTACTCCGGTGCTCTCATGGGTGCTAGCCCTAGAACTTCTTAAGTCCAAAAGGGTTTGGTCCAGACTCGATTAGAAGTGTCCCTAATCTTTAAATTTCCAACCGCTACATTGCCCATAGAAGATAATGGGAACCCGCGGTTGTGTTTTCACACTGCATACAGTCCCCGTGGGTCCCCTGTGTCACTACCTTGGGTGGTTCCTTGGGGTCCCAGCGATTCTAGAGGCAATAGGCCTAGTGCCTGTTCCAGTCGTGGTTCTTATACCACTTTTTTGGTATATGGTTTGGTACGCCCCTAGGGCCCAAACGTGTATTTGTGCTTTTACTGATGATTGCTATCTTGTAACTTAAGTACTTTGAACTCCAGCCTCATAAAGAGACTAGAGGGGTGTGTGTTAACCTAAATACATATATTTTAAATATATACTTGGTGTGGTTGTCCTTTCATTTCCATTCATTTCAGCGGACGCGCGTTTGGAGGGCAGAGAGCTTTGTTGGAGGAAACTTGTAGTTGTTAATTTTAAAAACTAGTTATCAGATTTCAGTACATATCCGAACTTGATCTGTCACCTCTGAATCCCTGTTTTTAGCCTACTTCAATGCTGCTATATGCTTTTTGTTGGACCTAGAGACCTACGGTAGCTTGGCTCAGGTGGAAAGGCCTCGTTCCAGAGTAACATGTCGTGCTTGCATCACACTCACCTCAGCACTTCAGCATACCATCACTAAAAACGACGCTACACCAGGGAAGTAGAAAAGTTAGAAAAGCTTTATCTTTCCTTTTCTCATGTTTTTCTTTTGTTTCAAATGAAACCAATCAGTTTTTATCTAATTCACATTAGGGTCAAAACATTTCATTGTGACTAGATTGGCAGTACATAAATACCTTTGACCTTTTAAAACTAGGCATTTAACATAGCGCTGCACATAGCAATTTCATAGCGCTTGAAAACAGGTTATTGAACATAGCGCTGCACATAGCAATTTCATAGCGCTTGAAAACAGGTTATAGAACATAGCGCTGCACAAAGCAATTTCATAGCGCTTGAAAACAGGTTATTGAACATAGCGCTGCACATAGCAATTTCATAGCGCTTTAAACAGAGCATTTCAACTTAGCGCCGCACATAGCCAATTACTAGCGCCCCAAAACATGGTCTGTGTCATAGCACTGCACCTGGCAGAACATTCGCGCTTCAATTATGACCCTTCCGCATAGCGGTGTACTCAGTACCTCAATAGCGCTACCCCTGGCAAGTACATGCGGCCTTAACGGTACACTCCGTCTGGGGCGAGGTCCTTGGGCCCCAAAGTCCCTTATCCTGGAGCCCTTGAAAGGGCAGGAGGTGCTGGTGAGGAGGGTCCCGGGGGAGTGTTGTGGCTCCCTGGGCCTCCCCAGGGGAGCGGCGAACTCTGGACCTCTCTATGGCCTTCCGCCCGCCTCCCCCAGGCGTTACCTTTCTCTTCGGCCTTCTCTCGGCCCTTGCGCCGGTTTAGTCCCTCACGAGCCTTCTGCCAGTCTGCTCTCCACTCGGCCACGCTACCCGGGGCCGGCGGGGACCTCACGGCGGGCTCTCCGGCCTCCCGGCGATGTCCGGGCCGAGGGCCTTCCCCGCAGTTGTGGTCCGGCGAGGTGGTGGGGGGCTGAGGTACGGGGCTCCCGCCCGGGCCAGACGTGGCCGGGGGGGGGGGCTCCGCAGGACTCAAGACGGCTCCGGAGTTTCCCTCAGGCTTCAAGGGCCCGCGCCCGCAGCCGCCATTGGCAGCGCGGCCTGCGGGGGCGCTGCCCAGTCGGCAATTCGCACAGCGGCGGGGGCAGCGTCTCGCAGTCCGCCCCGTTACTTGAGGGGGGGAATCAGCTTCACGGCTTTGCGCGGCCCTCGCAGGATGGCTCCAGGCCTGGCGAGGCCTTTGCGGGATTCCAGCGGGCTTTTCCGCCCTCCGACGGCAACGACGGGGCCCCGGTCTTCCCCGTGGGCCCCGGTGACAGGAGGGACGATCTTTCCGGCCCTGGGCCGCAGCTGTGAGCGGTTCCTTTTGGGGACCCCGGCGTGAGTGGCTAAAATTAAGGGGGTGACCTGCAGCTCGGGGGCAATCAAATCGCACAGCGAATTTCCTGGGTCTGTGGCGGTGTTAACGTTTTATTCCGACAAGGGAAAATGACAGTCAACTAAATCCAGATTATTCCAGGGCTCCGGGCAACAGCAGGGATGTAGAGGATAAGGTCGGAGATGGTACTCTCTTCCCCGGTTCTCTTCAGGGGCCCTGACTAGGCGGGGGCACAAAAGGTTGACGTGATCCCAGGGTCAGAGGCTGAAGGCAGGGCTAGGTCACGAGGTAGGGGGTAGTGTCAACCGAAGGGGGGGAAAAAGCAGGCCCTAATAGTTCCCACCTCCAGCGCACCCACCTCCCCACTCAGGTGCCTTGCTCCTGACTACCTCACTTCACACAAAATGGCCGTCGCACCTCACCTCTATATATAGCCTGGGCCTTGACTGTCTAGAGTGGCCCAGAAGGTTCTGGAACCCCTCATGCCAGCCTATGACCCAGGCTCTAAGGTGACAGTTTAGGCCACCATTTTGTGCAGGAGCTCTCTCTCTCGCTCCATTTTAGGGAAGCACCTTGCGCCACACTATCAATTAGTGGTGATGGGGCGCCCAGAGCCTCTAAGTCATCACCAAAAAAACTAGTGGACAGAAAAATTAGAGGGTAAAGGAAGAAAAATGAGGAGGGGACAGCCAAAGGGCTGGCAGGTCTAACACGCGTCCCCCCCAGCTGAAAGTGGGGAGAGCTACCCAATCCCTTGGGAGTTCTCTTCACTAAGGCGGAAATACCTGGAGAGACCGTCAGCATTGGCGTGGTCCACTCCTGGGCGATGTTCCACCCTAAAGTCCATTCCCTGTAGGGAGATGGACCACCTCAACAACTTAGGATTCTCGCCCCTCATTTGCATCACCCACCTGAGGGGCCGGTGGTCGGTCTGAACCAGGAAGTGCGAGCCAAACAGGTATGGCCGCAACTTCTTCAGAGCCCACACCACCGCAAAAGCCTCCCTCTCGATCGCACTCCACCTCTGTTCCCGGGGGAGTAGTCTCCTGGATAGGAAAACCACAGGTTGGTCCAGACCCTCTTCATTGAGCTGCGACAGCACTGCCCCGATGCCATGATCCGACGCATCCGTTTGGACGATGAACTCTTTGGAGAAGTCAGGGGCCCTGAGGACAGGCGCCGCACACATTGCTTGTTTCAAGGTGTCAAAGGCTCGTTGACACACCTCGGTCCAGATTACCCGTCGAGGGTGCTTCTTTGATGTAAGCTCAGTCAAGGGAACAACGATAGTACCATACCCCTTGACGAAGCGTTGGCAGTAACCGGTGAGGCCCAGAAAGGCTCAGACCTCCGTCTGCGTCTTGGGGGGTTCCCAGGCCATGATGGTTTCAATCTTAGCCTGGAGGGGTTGCACCTTGCCCCGACCCACCAAGTGACCGAGGTACACTACCGACCCCTGCCCGATCTGGTACTTGCTGGCCTTGATCGTCAGACCCGCCTGCTGCAGGGCCTGAAGGACAGCCTGAAGGTGACACAAATGGTCCTCCCAGCTGCTGCTGAAGACGGCAATGTCATCCAGGTAAGCAGCCGAGAAAGCCTCCATCCCGGAGAGAACCTGGTTCACCAGCCGCTGAAAAGTGGCAGGGGCGTTCTTGAGCCTAAAGGGCATCACGCAGAACTGGTAGTGACCCTCAGGTGTGGAGAAGGTTGACCTTTCCTTTGCTCCATCTGTCAGGGAGATCTGCCAGTACCCGGATGTAAGGTCAAAGGTACTCAGATATTGGGCAGCTCCCAACCGGTCAATGAGCTCATCCGCCCTCGGGATAGGATGAGCATCGGTCTTCGTCACAGAGTTCAGTCCCCTGTAATCCACACAGAACCTGAGTTCTGGGGTGGTGCCCGGCGGGGCAGCTTTAGGTACCAGTACCACCGGACTGGACCAGGGACTGCTTGAAGGTTCAATTACTCCCAGCTCCAGCATCTTAGTGACTTCACCATGGATGCTAGCCTTCACCTTATTCGACAAGCGGTAGGACTTGGACTTCACAGGTGGGCTGTCCCCTGTGTCCACATCATGGGTACACAGATGAGTCCTTCCCGGGATAAGTGAGAACAGTGAAGCGTACTGCTCCAGAACCTGGCGGCAGTCTCTCCGCTGTTCGGGAGTTAGAGATGGTTAGAGGATCACTCCCTCTACCGACCCATCCTTTTCTTGGGACGCGAAAAGATCAGGGAGAGGTTCACTTTCCTCTTCCTCTGACCCATCAGTCACCATCATCAAAGTGACCTCTGATCTCTCTTGGTGGGGCTTGAGGCGGTTGACATGGAGCACCCGATGGGGCTGCCTGGGGGTCTTAAGATCCACCACATAGGTGACCTTGCCCCTCTTCTCAATCACCTCAAAGGGGCCTGACCAGCGATCCTGGAGGGCGCTAAGCTCTCCAGGCTCCATGACCCACACCTTCTGGCCAAGCTCCAGCTCCACCGGGTGAGCATTTTGGTCATACCACTCCTTCATGACCGTCTGACTGGCTTCTAGGTTTTCGGAAGCTTGCTTCCACAACCTAGCCATTTGGCTACGAAAGGCCAGCATGTAGCTCACCACATCTGGGGGAAGTTTTCTGGGAGTCTTTTCTCATCCATCCTTCACCAGGCTGAGGGGTCCACGAACAGGGTGCCCATACAACAGCTCGAAGGGGCTAAAGCCCACTCCCTTCTGTGGTACCTCCCTGTAGGAGAACAGCAAACAAGGCAGGAGGACGTCCCATTTCCTCCGCAGGCTCTCGGGCAGACTCCTGATCATGCCCTTCAAGTTTTTATTAAACCTCTCCACCAGACCATTGGTCTGAGGGTGATAAGGGGTGGAGAACCGGTAGGTGACTCCACACTCCTTCCACATAGCCCGCATGTAGGCCGACATGAAGTTGGCACCTCTGTCGGACACAACTTCCTTGGGGAAACCCATCCGGGTGAAAATCCCCATCAGGGCCCGTGCCACCGCTGGTGCAGTAATGGTCCTAGCCTCTGGGTACCGGTTGGCATGATCCACCAGAACCAGGATAAACCTGTGACCGGCAGACATTGGTGGATCTAAGGGCCCAACAGTGTCGATGCCCACCCTCTCAAAGGGGGTTCCAACGACAGGCAGTGGTTCCAGGGAAGCCTTCAGCTTCACCCCTGTTTTCCCACTAGCTTGGCAGGTGACACACGTCCTACAAAAAGTGTTGGACGTATTCCTCATCTGAGGCCAGTAGAAGTGAGGGACAAGCCGAGCAAAGGTCTTGTCCTGTCCCAAGTGTCCTGCCAAGGGTATCTCATGAGCCAATTCCAAAAGGAAGGCTCGGTAACGCTGGGGAACCACCAAGGCCCGGGATGATCCATGCAGAAGAACCTTGGGTTCGCTATAAAGGAGACCATCTTCCCAATATATGTGGAAGTTCCCCGAGACGTTACCCGCTGCCTGGGCTTCGGCCTGCTGCCGTAAGCCCTCAAGGGTGGGGCACTCCTTCTGGGCCCGACAAAACTCCTCCCTGGTAGGTCCTCCCTCCACCTGCCATTCTGCAGGGGTAGGTAAGCCCTCCAGGGAAGTCACATCCCCCTCTGTGGACTCCGGGACCACCTCAGTTGCCCCATCCATCTTACGAGGTGCAGATGCCGGGGCAGGCTTCCACTGTCCCCGTTTACCCTTTTTGGCAACTGGTTGGGCCTTTTTCCCAGGCTCCAACCTCTGTGAACTCCCCCTCCGGGCAGTCACGGACCGCGTGTTGGCACAAGTCCACTCAGGCGACCCCAACATCTCCATATGAGCCGTGAACTCAACCTCCTTCCAGGCCGTATGTTCAAGATCATTTCCCAACAGACAGTCGACCGGCATGGCAGGGCTTACCGCAACTCGAAGAGGACCCGCAACCCCTCCCCACTCAAAGGGAATCTGAGCCACCGGATAGTGACCCTCTCGGTTGTCAGCCATCACAACCGGGTGGACTACGTTGGGAACCACCTGCTCTGGGGACACCAGCTGACTCCTTACCATAGTCATGCTGGCTCCTGTGTCCCTCAGAGCCTCCACCCTCTGGCCATTGATGGTGACCCATTGCCTGTACTTGGTAGTATTCGAGGGCACATGGGTCTTAGGAACCATCTCGCAGTCTCCAAGGGACACTAATGTTAGCCCTGCCCACTCACCTCCCTTATCTAGGGGCAACTCCTCCCCGAGCACTGCACTCACCACCCCAGGGGTCTTTCCTCCAGTGGGAGGGTGTGGTCTCTTGGGACACATGGTATCCCCCTTGTAGTGCCCAATCTCGCCACACTCATAGCAACGGACAACCCTAGGCTGCTGACCACGGTCAGGATAAGGGGGTTTGTGGGGGCCAACCTTAGGAGGGAATCCTGATCCCTTTCCCTGCGAACTCTTTTGGGGGCCTTTAGGGAACTCCTTCTTTTTGTCTCCCCCCTCTTTCTTCTGGGGAGCGCCCTGTCCAGTTCTTTGGGAATCCCCCCCAGTTCCTTTTGAAGACACCCGGGTACTAGCCCAGATGTCCGCCTCCTCCGCAAGCTTCCTAGGATCAGTCAGCTTGCTGTCCACCAGGTGTTGACGCAGCTCCGGAAAACTTTTCTCGAGGAGGTGCTCCCTCAAAAACAGGTTATACAACCCCTCGTAGTCTTTCACCTCACTGCCCTGCACCCAGCCCTCCAGAGCCTTTTTGGCGTAGTCCAGGAAGTCCACCCAATTCTGGGTGGCCAGCTTTTGGCTACCCGGAATCTCTGTCTGTACTTCTCAGGGGTCAGCCCAAACTTCCTAATCAAGGCGACCCTCATGGTGGGGTAGTTGGTCTGTTCCCGTTGTTCTAGGGCTAAAAGGGCATCCCTCCCCACCGGAGGCATGTACCTGTACAGACCACCCCCCCACTGAGCTTCCGGGACCCCATGGGCTCGCAAGGAGACCTCATAGGCAGCCAACCACTTGGCGATGTCGTCCCCAACACCGTAGCTGGCAACTACGTCCTTTGGTAAGTGGGGTCTAGGCTCCCTGGGAACTTCTTTCAGTACGCTGCCACCAACAGGACTACTGGGGGTCCCTAACTGAAGGGCCTTGAGATCCAATTCTTTCAAATGGAGCTCATGAAGGAACCTCCGCTCTTCCCTCTCATTCTCCAAGCGGGCTAATTCCATCCTGAATTGCCTCTCCTCCCTCCTGTCGGCTAAATCAGCCGAAGACAGGCTTCCCCCTGAAGCGCTACTACCGGCCCTTGAAGGTGCCCTGGGTCCTGCAACCATATTGCTGCTCTCAGGGGGGAAAAGTGATTCTGCCCCTTCCGTGGTGTCCGGTTCCGGTCCCTCCTCCTCCTCCCGTTCCCCGCTATGGTGGGCCATCACCCAGGCTCTCAAGCTAGTCTGGAGCTCCACTTTCTTTGCTCCCTGCTTGAAAAATACCACCCTCTCCTGGCAGAATTCCTTTAGCTGGGTTACAGTGTACTCCTCTAGCCTACCCAGCTCAAACTCCATCCTGCCAGGTGGGGCCCTAAACAATGCGGAAAAGAATTCACAAGGTAAGAAGAGCCTTCTTTAAAAAGAAAACCACACCACAGGACAGGAATAATTTTGGAAAATCCAAAGAATCCCATCAGGGAGACAACCTGCAGAAAACTCCAATAAAAACAAAAATCAGGTGTAGGATGCGTGGCGCACACTGAACTGCTGATGAGTGGACGCAAGCACAAGCTCAGAATCCCTTCGCTGAACACCAACTTGTTGGACCTAGAGACCTACGGTAGCTTGGCTCAGGTGGAAAGGCCTCGTTCCAGAGTAACATGTCGTGCTTGCATCACGCTCACCTCAGTACTCCAGCGTACCATCACTAAAAACGACGCTACACCAGGGAAGTAGAAAAGTTAGAAAAGCTTTATCTTTCCTTTTATCATGTTTTTCTTTTCTTTCAAATGAAACCAATCAGTTTTTATCTAATTCACATTGGGGTCAAAACATTTCATTGTGACTAGATTGGCAGTACATAAATACCTTAGACCTGGTATGAAATCAAGCGCGCCACCTGGTGGTCAAACAAAGCACAGCCAATTTAAAACAGGTTATTGAACATAGCGCTGCACATAGCAATTTCATAGCGCTTTAAACAGAGCATTTCAACTTAGCGCCGCACATAGCCAATTACTAGCGCCCCAAAACATGGTCTGTGTCATAGCACTGCACCTGGCAGAACATTCGCACTTCAATTATGACCCTTCCGCATAGCGGTGTACTCAGTACCTCAATAGCGCTACCCCTGGCAAGTACATGCGGCCTTAACGGGACACTCCGTCTGGGGCGAGGTCCTTGGGCCCCAAAGTCCCTTATCCTGGAGCCCTTGAAAGGGCAGGAGGTGCTGGTGAGGAGGGTCCCGGGTCCGGGGGGAGTGTCATGGCTCCCTGGGCCTCCCCAGGGGAGGGGCGAACTCTGGGCCTCTCTATGGCCTTCCGCCCGCCTCCCCCAGGGGTTACCTTTCTCTTCGGCCTTCTCTCGGCCCTTGCGCCGGTTTCGTCCCTCACGAGCCTTCAGCCAGTCTGCTCTCCACTCGGCCACGCTACCCGGGGCCGGCGGGGACCTCAAGGCGGGCTCTGCGGCCTCCCGGCGATGTCCGGGCCGAGGACCTTCCCCGCAGTTGTGGTCCGGCGAGGTGGTGGGGGGGCTGAGGTACGGGGCTCCCGCCCGGGCCAGACGTGGCCGGGGGGGGCTCCGCGGGACTCAAGACGGCTCCGGAGTTTCCCTCAGGCTTCAAGGGCCCGCGCCCGCAGCCGCCATTGGCAGCGCGGCCTGCGAGGGCGCGGCCCAGTCGGCAATTCGCACAGCGGCGGGGGCGGCGTCTCACAGTCCGCCCCCGTCACGTGAGGGGGGGAATCAGCTTCACGGGCTTGCGTGGCCCTCGCAGGATGGCTCCAGGCCTGGCGAGGCCTTTGCGGGATTCCAGCGGGCTTTTCCGCCCTCCGACGGCAGCGGCGGGGCCCCGGACTTCCCCGTGGGCCCCGGTGACAGGAGGGACGATCTTTCCGGCCCTGGGCCGCAGCGGTGAGCGATTCCTTTTGGGGACCCCGGCCGGGGTGGCTAAAATTAAGGGGGTGACCTGCAGCTCGGGGGCAATCAAATCGCACAGCGAATTTCCTGGGTCTGTGGCGGTGTTAACGTTTTATTCCGACAAGGGAAAATGACAGTCAACTAAATCCAGATTATTCCAGGGCTCCGGGCAACAGCAGGGATGTAGAGGATAAGGTCGGAGATGGTACTCTCTTCCCCGGTTCTCTTCAGGGGCCCTGACTAGGCGGGGGCACAAAAGGTTGACGTGATCCCAGGGTCAGAGGCTGAAGGCAGGGCTAGGTTACGAGGTAGGGGGTAGTGTCAACCGAAGGGGGGGAAAAAGCAGGCCCTAAGAACAGTCCGTTCCCCCCTCCAGCGCACCTACCTCCCCACTCAGGTGCCTTGCTCCTGACTACCTCACTTCACACAAAATGGCCGTCGCACCTCACCTCTATATATAGCCTGGGCCTTGACTGTCTAGAGTGGCCCAGAAGGTTCTGGAACCCCTCATGCCAGCCTATGGCCCAGGCTCTGAGGTGACAGTTTAGGCCACCATTTTGTGCAGGAGCTCTCTCTCTCTCCCTCCATTTTAGGGAAGCACCTTGCGCCACACTATCAATTAGTGGTGATGGGGCGCCCAGAGCCTCTAAGTCATCACCAAAAAAAACTAGTGGACAAAAATATTAGAGGGTAAAGGAAGAAAAATGAGGAGGGAACAGCCTAATTCAATGCTGCTATATGTTTTTAATCTGTGATTATATTGTAATGTGATTTTACTTACTAGTACTTGTACTGGCTGCCATTATATCCCTGTCGCTCTCCCCGGTCCACCGCGGGTGAAGTCCCGATTGTGGGGAGGGAGATTAGGCGACTTCCGGTAGGGAGGTTAGCGTTCTAGTCCACGCTTCCCTCTAGGAGATAAAACCGGATGTCCAGTCCAACGCGCAGCGGGCGCGCCAGCGGCGCGCCAAAGGCAAGCCCGTCTGCGCCCGTCCCTGCACGGCCGGGACAAGGGACCACCCCCCCTGGAGGTTGCCTGAGAAGCATTCTAAGATACAGCCCACAATCCCTGTATGGGATGCGAGGACAGCCAAGCGTAAACTGCCTACACGCAATGAATATTGCCAATGGCCTCCCGCACTGTATGTATTGTGATTTTACTTTTCAAGTACATACCAACACAGGGGGTTCTGTTATTCCCCCTCCCTCCATCAGACTGTTTCTTCTGAACTGCAGGTCACTTATGAAACATTCAACTGAGCTTACACTGTTACTGGATCAGTTACAACCAGACGCTCTCTTTCTAACGGAGACCTGGCTCCATAGTGAAGCTGACCCGGTCCTCGTTCAAACTCTCCCACCAGGCTACCTAATTCATAGGGCTGATCGTAAAATCAGTAGAGGTTGGGGTTTAGCTATTATTTTTAAGGAGCGTGTTAATTGTCGTATTACTACCACCACCCTTGTGGATTGTGAGAGCTTGGCCTTTGCCATAGATTTTTCTCCGATAAATACCTTTTCTGGCCTTTTGATCTATCGACCCCCTGGGGCCATAGGACAGTTTTTTACTAGCCTCTCCATTTCCATTGCTAACTTAGCCTTAGTTCCTTCTAATTTTACTGTACTTGGAGATCTTAATATTCATTTAAATGATCCCCTTGATCATTGGGCCAAAGACCTCTCAACGAACCTTTTAGTATTTCAACTTATTCAAAAAGGATTCTTACCCACACATATTAAAGGTCATCTTCTTGACCTGGTTTTTAGCAACTTACAACAATTGCTGGTTGGGACTCCTATTCCTCTTCCATGGACAGACCATTTTCTGATCCCCTTAGTATGGGAAGGATGTGGCCCCACTTCTCCCCCTAATAAAATACCAGTTCTGTCACAAAATTGGTCGAAGCTTTCACCTCGTCTTTGGACCGCTGCTCTTGAAGCTTCCAGACCTTCTAGACCAGCTAGTACTGACGGCCTGGATCTGGCCATTGATAATTTTAATCACTGGATCACAAGTACACTGGATTCAGTCATTCCCAACAGACACGTTTATAGGAAATGCAAACCGAGGGAGGCACCCTGGTTCTCCGCTAAATTAAGAGAATTAAAACAAATATGTAGAAGATCAGAGAGAAGATGGAGGCAAAACTATTCCAAATCCAGGAAACTAGATTATAGGCAATTAATTAGAGTGTATAAGACTGAAATTAAAATCGCCCAAGCCCTTTTTTATGAAGAGAAAATTACCTCAGCCTCAATCTCTCCTAAGTAGATCTTTCAAATTGCTAAAACCTTAGTAACCTTACCTCAAAAAGCCAAAATTCTAGAGGGGGCTCAAACCCGCTGTAACGATCTTGCGGAATTTTTCCATCGAAAAATCCTGAATATTTACCTATCTGTTCCAGTTTCCCATAATGACTCAAATACCTGCCAAATGACAGAATCGGTCGAGGAACCTCAGTTTTCATTAGAGCAATTTCCTCTCCTAGATCCCACCTCACTTGACCTGATCATGTCTAAGATAACTTCAGGCTCTCCAACTGATCCTGCTCGTCCTCAGTCATTTGCCCTGGTTACTAATACTATTCGTCCCGTCATTCTTGATATATAAAATGTATCTATTTCTTCTGGTGTGGTCCCTCCTACTTGGAAATGCGCCCGGGTGAAGGCGCTCCTAAAAAAACCTTCTCTTGACCAGTCCAACCTGACTAATTATCGTCCTATATCTCTGCTCCCTTGGTTGAGCAAATTACTTGAGAAACATGCGAACACCATGTTAGTAGAGTACTTGGAGTCCAATAATCTTCTTCACTGCTCTCAAACTGGCTTTCGCCCTCAGTTGGGAACGGAGACTGCCCTTTTAGCTGTAACCGAGGAGGCGAGGAAGATTGTAGATCGGGGTGGCACGGCGGCAAATATTCTTCTTGATCTCAGTGCAGCATTCGACACTTTCAATCATGACACTCTGATGTGCCGCCTTAAACACCTTGGTGTTTCCGGCTCAGTCTTAACTTGGTTACGATCTTTTCTTACTGATCGTTTTTTCCAGGTGTTTGAAGGGGATGGGGTGTCTAACCAGCTGCCGTTAAGCTGTGGGGTACCCCAGGGCTCGTCCCTGAGCCCCACGTTGATTAATGTCTATATGAGCCCCCTACCTGAGATTGTCCTTCCTTTCGGCATAAAAATTGTCACCTATGCAGATGACACTCAGCTCGTGGTGGCATTGAACCACCCCGAGAGGTCATCTGGCTCTCTGGGTCCTTGCCTAGAAGCAGTTGCCAGATGGATGGAACTTTCCTGCCTCAAGCTTAACGGGGATAAGACCGAGCTCATGTTTCTCTGCAACTCCCCCCCATCAACCCTGTTTCTTTCTGGCTGGACTGTCTCGGTCCCGCCCCAGTTCCTAAACCCCAGATTAAGAGTCTGGGGTTATGGCTTGATAGTGCTCTTAGTTTTGATTTTCAGGCCACTAAGTTTTCAGCCACCTGCTTTGGCCTCATGAGGCTATTGCGTAAGATCCTTCCTCTTCTTCCCTTCCACGCAAGGAGGATTATGGTCCAGGCCCTGATTCTTTCTCGCCTGGACTATGGTAACGCCCTTTACCTGGGATCCCCTCATTTTACCTCTCATAAGCTTCAGGTGATCCAGAACTGTGCGGCTCGCCTGCTTCTTCAGATCCCTCGCAGGCAATCGGCTGAACCCGCATTGAGGAGCCTTCATTGGCTCCCTGTTAGAGCACGTATACAATTCAAGGCTCTGTGCTTGGCACACAAAGCCTTTTGGCGTAAGGGCCCAGCCATTGTTCACTCTCTCATCACTCCTTACCATCCGTTGCGTAATCTTCGTTCTAGTTCTTCTTTGCTGGCTATTGTTGTCAAAACACGAAGATCTAGATGGGGTGGTCGCTCTTTCTCTTTCAATGCTGCTAAACTTTGGAATGCCCTTCCGCACAATCTTCGGACGGAACCAAGTCTATCGACTTTTCGGAAACTTCTGAAAACCCACCTTTTCAAGGATTCCCCTTAAGCTCTCTAACCATTATCCTTATCTCACGTCTGTAGCGCTGGGAGGCCTCAGGGTAGCCAGGCGCTATATAAGTGTAATTTCATTCATTCATTCATTTGATCATTCAAGAGATTATAGACTGGCAAAATGAGCTGCTTTACATTCCTTCAAGACTTAGCCTGAATGCTGCTTTCCATAGCTACCACTAGGATAGCTTTCAATAAAGGTTGTCTTTAACCTATCACCATAAGGGGTTGTTTGGACTGATACAAGGTGCCCACTAGAACTAGTGGACAGCATATATCAGGCCACCTTCTCACAGACATAATCTGACATTTGACCTCAGTCTTTGAATGCAGAGGAAATGAGGCAAGGTGAAAAAACGCATCTTTATTGCTCATTCACCTTCTTAACCTCAGCATTATTACCTTGAAAGGTGTCGCAGAACCCTCAGCACCTCTACTTCCAGCGCCTATGTCTGTCCGTAGCAATGGAGAATGACTTCATTTTAGTTCACACTGTCACATGTCTCATAGTGTAGAAATCCAAGTAAGGTCCTATTTTGAAAACCTGCCAACCGAACACTATGCATTAGGCACTTCATTCACCATAAGGACCTCTGCTGGATTCCTTTTCCATACCATCGCACCCAATGAAGGGCTTTGTGCCAGTATTTTGTTGACTCTTTGGGCTACCCAGCACGACCTCTGGAACTTAATTACCATAAAGTAGATCTTCAGTGCCTACTTTGTTCAGAAAGTATACTTTTTGTCGATATAATCCCCATTTCTAGGGGTTGCTCCTTTGCCGCTCATGGGCAGACCCAAGGAACATGTACTAATTAATCAACTGAAGATTGCACTGTGTGCGGTTTTCCTCTGTTCCATATTCAGGGGCCGATTACGATGCGGTTCGGAAGGCTCCAACCGACGGTTCGGCTTCCGATCCGCATCGTAATATGCCGGTCGGATTCCTTTCCGACCGCCTCCTTTTGATGGAGGCGGTGAGAAAGGAATCCGACCGGTCCTTCAGGCTGGCTTCCGCCAGTCGGAATACACCATGTAATCTCATGGGCAGGCCTTTCCGCCCTTGAGATGACAATGACGATTTCCAACATGGTTTCCATGCCGGTCTGTCTGACAAGGAAACCATATCAGTAAGCATCTGTGGTAGCCCCCAGCAGGGCCTCCTTGCGTGCATGGCCTCTGGTTGGAGGCCGAGGGGGCTCCTCTGGTGCCCCTTGTTGATCCCTGCACCTTGTGGCAGACACCTTGTGGTGCCTGCCATGGTGTGCAGGAATGAACCACATCTTCCATTTTACTATGGGAGCATGCATTACAGCCCGAATGCATGCTCCCATAGTAACATGTAGGAATGCGACCGAACAGTGTTCAGTCGCATCCTGATGAGGCGGTCGGGACCGCTGTCCGGGTGTCGGTCGGTCCCATGACTGATTCGGTGTTAGGCAGAAGTGATTCCCCCGACATCGTAATGAGGCCCTCAGTGTGTTTTAAACTGTATGATACAGACTGCTCTAAAAGGTGGTAGTTTGCAACATGCACAACCACGTCTGTAGTCACACTTTTCTAGTATTACCATGCTAATGCACAACTACACATTTGCTGCATCACAATATGAACAGTCCCTGTTGTATACACATTACATCTATATATGTGTTGCCCTTCACTTAGGCTCTTTTGATCCATCTATATTCTACCATCTAATGCTTTAACATCTTATCTCTCAATTTTTTCACATCAGTACATGCCATGCTGCAGTGAAAAACATAAGAGCACATCTCTGATCTTCCCACGGCACTGAAACACTACCCATGTAAGACACATGATCCACAAACTGTAATTCACTGAAGCCCTCGCCAGAGAGTGCGCTACACAAGCACAAATGTCAGCTCCTCATCACTTGAATAAAGCTCTATATAAATCTAATACGATATTACAATACACTTACGGTCAGCAATGAAACTCGCCAGACCGGGTGAAATCACAGATTGAAATTAGCAGCACCAGCCCTTGTGAAGATTCCAGTACACAATTACAGTTTATATTACATCAAGTTGCAGCTGAATATCCCAACCTGACCAGGCATATTACCGCAATTTGTACACCATCCTGAGAACCTAGCAATAACCCTGAGGGTACACTCCTTCCCTAAGGCACCAAAGAATGTGTTGGTCAAACAAATCTACAACTCGCTCTTCCCACCAGCACTCCTCTCTTGATATTTTGCTAGCACTGTGAGGCTTTTGGCAATATGTGCACTTTATAAGTTTAAAAAAATCAAAATAATTAGAAAATCGGAATGTTGAGCCCTCCATTGAAGACAGTTTGGCAGAGAAGAGGGAGAAACCGGCTGACTTGAGCCTCCTTTCACAGAGTTGGGCCTTTGAAAGGCACGGAAGTGGAGGAGATGCAAGGCGCTTTAAACCCCCATGTATCATGGAAGGCTATTTTTTTAGTTAGGACATTCTACCCTTATATAGCAGAATGTTCTACTAGCCTTACAGCTGGACATAGCAGTCTAAAACAGCTCTATAAACATGTCCTGCTCGATTGTTATAGATCCTTGACCTCTGCTCAGGCCTATAATGCTGGGGTGGACCTTTAACAGCTGGTATAGCTACTGCTGCTGCGGACTATAAACTATAGTTAAAAAAACAAGAACTAACGTAACTTGTTGAGGAAAATGAAGCCATACATTTTCTGGCCTCATTACAAGACAGTGGTTCAGGCCTTGGCATTTAATAGTGAACACAGTTATTGCAATTAGAACATCGGAATGCTGGTAGCTCAATTGAAGACAAATAGGGGGGCTCATTGCCAGCAATGGCTGGTATAGATCTTCTGGTCCAATATGCCAATGCTTGCCTTTCTGTTTCTCCCCCTTTAACTCTTTAATTTAGACCATTAAACTGTCAGTGGGTGTAATTTTCTAATAGCATTATAGTCTGTCTACTGATGCCTATACTAGTTGTTGAAGCATTCTTCTCACCTGCAGCTTGGTTCTTTAACTCGGGTTCATGGCCTTTATCAACTGTTATAAACCCTGGCAGCAAGCTCACTGTTATGTTATTGCTATTCCTTCTGCCAGTCTATTAACATTTTTTTGCTGCAAGGATTCTGCACATACACAGAACTATGCTCAGGATTATGGGTCTTCGCTGTGTAGGGACTGTGCCTTCCTACTGCCTTAGTACCCACGAGCCTAGGACCAAGTAGCTATATTGTCTCACTCGCCCTCCTACACACTCACGGAGAGGCAAATGATTAGACACCCCAGAACACAACACTCCTGTATCTCTCAGGAATCGCGGGAACAAGACACACCTTTTTGCTCACACTCTCATACCTGTCCACAATAAGATCTGATTGAGACACGAATATAGTTTAAAATGTTTATTTTAACTAACGTGCTCTAACATGCAGTATACGTGCCACAACAAGCAGAAAATTGCACAACACAAAAATCATTAGCATTGTAGCTAGGCCATACATCATAAAGGAGATGTCATCTTATATAGACAATGGAGAAAGGACTATAGTGCTAAACCTCCGTCCCCTTGGCTAGAAGGAATATTATTATATAATAGAAGATCTCTGGGCTTTGTCAGCAGACCCCATACCTTAGACCATAGATGGTATTTCTACATCGTAGGTGCTTGCTGCTCTTCTCCCTGGAAAGGTCCCTCTCCAAGTGTGTGGTACCTAAACATGGATCCCCATAATGTCACAGTACGAGCTTCCAGCAGCAGCTGCGCTAGTGTGTTTTGTCTAGGTGCTAGGGCCTGACCAGAACAGAATAACAAGGGGCATTGTTTATTGACCTTGCTCACAATGTTCAGACTAAACTCCAGGAACATGAAGAAAACTAACACAGCAAACATTTCTCATGTGAAAGGCATAAACAGAGTCTTGTAAAAAATAAAGTTTTGTAGTAACGTGCACAAAAGCGGTATCATGGCTGCAGGGCTCATGCTAACTTAGTACTGTCGACAATGTACCTATCGGCCACATGACATTTTCTTGTTACTCTAAGAGTAGTCCCTTCTTATGCAGAGCATTACTGACTTTCTTTGCAGGCTAGGCTACATTTTCACCCTTTCACTCTCTTAAGACAAGTTTTATGCACTCTGAAAATGCAGACTTTTTATTGCCATCAAATACATACATACGACCTAATACATGAAGGGCCATATGTAGGAAGCCCAATACCGGTCGGTAACGGACGATTTTCGGTAAAAATCCCGTTACCGACCGGTATTCAGGCTTTTGGTATGTAGGGGGCACATTTCAGGATTCGATAATTTACCGAATCGGTAAAATTACCGAATCGGTAATTTTACCGATTCGGTAAATACCGAATCCTGAAATGAGATGTAGGGGGAGTGTGTGGGTGTTGTGTGGATTCGTTATTTACCACCAACTAAAAGTTGGTGGTAAATGACGAATGGCTTTGAAAAAGCATTTTTGTGCACTTAGAAGTGTGCAATGTGGCAGACATACATTACCTTAGGGCATGTATGTGTGCCACATGTGCACACATGCAGGAATCAGGGGTGCAACAGGGTGTCACTGTGACACCCTGCCACCCTTGATTGTGCTCCCCCCATTACCGAATCGGTATTTACCGATTCGGTAATGGTAACTGGCTTCCCATTGATTCCTATGGGCCTCCTGGCCCATAGGAATAAAAGTACTTGGTCCACGCGCTGCAGAAAGAAAGGGAAGTGATTCATGACAAGTGCTGCCCAAGTAGAAGGCAGGAAAGAAAAGTGACAATGCTGCAAACTATTGTGAAGCAATGGGCGGGTTCCCAGCCCATTATAGAACACAAGAGTCCCGCAAGCAACAAAGCAAGCTCTAGCGCATGCTCACAGGTGAGACCTAAAAACAGAACTTAAGGCCTGATTTAGAGAAGAGTGCACATTTAAAACAGTCCTAAAAGCAGTGGAAACATAATTTGCTCTATAAATGTCCACCTTAAGATAGTCTCCTGAAGACTCACTATCGCAACGTCCTACATGACTTGTAATTACTCTGGTGGAAAATTCCTAGTGGAAATAATACTTTTAAAGAAAATTATGGTGCCACTGTTTTTCAGAGGATTTTATGTTACCATCCTTCTCTAAATCAGGTCATCGGTCTAAATTATTCTATGGCGTGGCCACTGTGGCAGGGAATAGACCCTCGAATGAGTATAGATCTCTACCTTGCTTGTTTGTGTTCTGTATCTGTTTCGCCCATTGTACAAGTAGCAGAACTATTTATTTTTGTTTTTAGATATTGTTTTATGTCTTTATGTTTCTTTTATTGCCTTGGCAGGGGCGTAACACAGGCCACCGCAGTGCGGGGGGCCCCGAGCTAGCAGGGGGCCCCATCAGCACTGTACTCTGGCCTGACAGCACTACTTTCCCTTTGTTTCTGTCGGATGCAGAATTTTAACTCTTAACTCACATTGGCTAACTAATAGCGCCAGATCAGCCAATAAGGGATTGCAGTGCCATCGTCAAACTGAAATGCCTTAGTCAATACCCTGGCAGCAGCAGACCACATTCTGGAATCCACAAATTTGTAATCAGTTAGCACAATTTGTGAAATCTATAGGAGGAAAGTCGGCGCCACTAAGGCACGTGGGATTAAATGTAATGCACTGGCAGTTGTGACATGACAAGGGTGACCTGGAGTTGGGCCCCCATACAAGGAAGAGAAATGGGCCCTCGTCGCCACAGTTTGGTTGCAAAATGCATCCACAATTGCGGTCCAGAGTGACCCGGTGCCGCTGCACCGATCCAGTTACCGGGTCACCAGGTGTGAATCAAATACTGATTCGGGGAACGCCAAAGCCAGTTGAAAGGCTGATTTGGTACGTGAGCAGATTTTCCATTGCCTCTCTGTGTATTGACCTCAGGGGTGCCTGCTATGCTGCTGATACAGGCTGTGAAGTGCCCCCACATTTCCCCACATGCCCCCCTCTGCCCCCTTAAAGCCTATGTGTGCTTCCATCTCGCGTGGGCTAAGGCTAAGCTCCCATGCAAGACGTATGGAGAGCCCTTTCTGCACCTCGTAAACACCTCCATGTGCCGCCATCTCCATGGCGCAGACTCTGCCTCTAGGTGTGACGTGTGAGGAAGCCCCCTGCCATCACACACATACACTATGAGGCTGTTTATTTATGTTGATTAATATTGGAGAATATCAGAGCGCTTTAAATAGATTCAGTAGCGTAACACAGGCCCCTATAGCCCCTGTGGTGCGGAAGGGGCCCCAAGCTCCATGGGACCCTCAGCACACAGTGCTCTGGCTGGCAAGCTACCGATTGAATCCGGACAGGGCCCTGTTATGTAGTGCCTCAAAGCCCAGGCACTACACCAGGATATCAAATGAGGTATGTAGTGTGGCCTAATGAATAACTACACGGAGCCAGAAGGTATGGTTGCAGTGGCCACTGCGCACACGCATTCAGTGCCGTCAGTGGCGCGGTAGGCATTTTTATTAACAACGACCCACGTGACCAGGACCATACCACTCTGTCCAGTCACAGTGGGGATGCACCAGGAAATACCCCCCAGAATACTACAGTCGCAGCAGTTACATCACCGCAGCGACATAACATTCCTCCCAAAAACAAAATTGAATCTAACGGCAGTCCACCGGTCTCTACGGCAACGTATCATCCCGCCTGGTGGACACAATTAACAATAAAACCAAAAAATAAAGAACAGTCTTACGTGAAATAGTCTCTCAGCTTCTTAGTCGGCTCCGGATTGCATCGGAGCTGGCGTTAGGAATCTCCCCGTCCCCATGACTCAACTCCGGCATCCTCGCTCGATGATGGGGGCAAGGATTCTTTTGAGCTCTCGGGCATTCCATCATGACCTGCTACCTCCAACTCACTGTCCAAGGGTGATTGAGTGTTCATCTCAGTCAGTTGAGACGATGCTCCTCCCAGGCTCTCCACTGTTCCAGGAATGACAGGTGCTTGGGTCTCCCCTACCAGATCGAACGCAGGGGTCTCTGCAAGATGGCACTTCTTGAAGTGGGAGATGTTCCATGTCACAACCTCTCCGCTCCTCCGAGCCACCAGTCGTGTACCTCGTACTCTAATGACAGTCCAGGGGCGAATTTCATACGAAAGATGGAATTTGCTCTTCATTGAACGGTTCTTGAGCAACACCTTATCTCCACGCTGCAACGGCCCCAGACGAGCGCACACGACGCTGACTGACCTGCTAGTGCCTCCTGCGCCTTTGCTCATCAATCCGGTGACCATCAGGGATTTCCGGACACCATTGGGGATGATGAGGGATTGAGTCGTTGACCACCCGGCCCATTGACAGATGTCCAGGAGCCAGTCCAGTGGTGGTGTGTGGAGTTTGGTGGTCATTTCTCAGGAATGTAAAGAGGGCTAGCTGCAGGGGCTGGTGGCATTCATGAGCTATGCGGATGACCTTGTTCAAGGTCCGCATTAACCTCTCTACCTCCCCGTTGGCTTGCGGCCAGCAACGGGTGATCTTCCGATGTTTGATACCCAGCGAAGCTAAGTAGGTTGCAACCCCCTGACTTTGAAATGGGGGTCCATTGTCAGTTTTGAGTTCTTTAAAGATGCCGTGCGTCGCTATCACCTTTTCTAATTTCGGGATAATTTCAGCGGCACTTAGGGTGTTCCCTATCTCAATCTCAGGATATTGAGTAATCGTCAATGGCCACGAAGGTGTGTCTCCCATCCGGGAAACTTCCGAAGTCAAGACTGATGTTCATCCAGGGATGAGAGGGCCTGGGTTCTGTGATCACAGGAGCAGGTTTCGGGCTTCCCACAGTTACTTGACACCACGGACATTCCAGGACAGCAGCCTCTACGAGCTCATCCATCAAGGGGAACCACACCTTAGTTCTCAGTCGCGACTTGGTCTTGACCATCCCCTAATGTCAATTATGTGCTAGCTGAATGACTCTATCGGTCAAAGAGGAAGGAATTACCAGCCGGTGTCCTCTCATGAGACAGCTAGTATTGTCTCCAGCCAATTCTTCACGCAAATTATAATAAGCTCTCCAGTACTCTGCGAGCTCCTTCAGTCAATATCTTCCATTCTTCCCTGGCTTTGTGCCAGTTGCCATGTCTCACCACCTGCTTGACTCTTTGCATACACTCATCCTTGTCCGTTTCCCGCTGTAGATCGGCCATGGAGAGAGGAATGGGACAGGATCTCTCTGTGACGCATCTGACATATTCCTCTGTGTCTGCAGCGTCCTCTTCCTCCTGCGCAGTCGCACTCCTCGGGTGGCATGACAGGTAATCCGCCGGATTGCAGCTCCCTGGCTGGTACTCGATTCGGCAGTTATAGCTCTGCAGCTGCAGCATCCACTTTTCTATCCTTGGTGGCGGTTTCAAGGATGTGCCAGAAAACAGAGGTAGCAGCGGTTTGTGGTCAGTGGCTACTACAAATGGTTTGCCGTAGACATAAAGGTGGAAATGGCGACATCCCCAGTGGATTGCAATGGCCTCATTCTCGATTTGAGAGTACCGCTGCTCTGTGTCGTGAGGGATCGGCTGGCGAAAGCCACCGGGGCCCAGTCTCCCTCCACTGTGCGGAGTTGCATTAGTACAGGGCCCAGTCCCTTTGGACCGGCATCAACGGCAACCAGTGTGAGCTTCTGGGAGTCAAAGAATGCTAGAGTGGTGGCTGCAAACAAGGCATCTTTAATGTCTTGGAACGCCTTTTCTTGTGATTCTCCCCATGTCCAGGGGACTGAGTCCTTGGTGAGATCTCTCAGTGGCTGAGTGAGGGTTGTCAGGTCTTTAATAAAGCGGCCGCAATAATTTACCATGCCCAAAAAGCTTTGGACTTCTGTGACGTTGGTTGGGGCTGGTGCATCCTTGATGTCCCTGACCTTGTCAGGGTCCGCATTAACCCCCTCAGCCAAGAAGGTATAACCGAAGAATTGTATTTTACTTTTGAGAAATTCACACTTTTCTCTGTGCAGCGTCAATCCTGCATCTTTGATTCTCTGGAGGACTTGCACCAGACGGGAGTGGTGCTCAGGAATGGACTTGGCATGCACCATGATATCATCACTTACACTGATGACTCCCAGAATGTCCATGATCAGCTCATGAATAACGTTCTGAAATACCTCCGCTGCGCTTGTTATTCCGAAGCTTAGGCGGGTGTACCTGCGAAGGGCTACATGCGTAGAGAAGGTCGTAAAGTTTCATGACGCTTGATCAAGGACTAGTTGGTGGTATCCTGACCGCAGGTCAAGCTTTGAGAACCAGCAGGCCCCGGCCATCTCTCCGATCAAGTCATCAATGGTCGGGGTGATGTGTCACTCTCTCTTGATAGCTGCATTCGGCAATCTCATGTCGACGCATATCCTCGCGGCTTCTGGCTGCTTCGGTTTTCGGGCTACGACAATTGGAGAGACCCACGTGGGACCAGACACCTTTTCAATTATCAAGTCAAAAAAAGGAGAGGGGGGGGGGGGGCAGGAGCCTGTTGATAGTCCAGTGCCCGCGCTCCACAAGAATGATGAGTAAATCAAACAAGGGGCACTGTCCCAGAGTGAGTGTTGCAAAGAGTCAACGACGCACTACTAAGAGAGGAAAGAACAGGAAAAAGGAGGGAGAGGTACTAGGTCAGGGCCTTTGTGATAGGGATGGGGAGAGATGCAAATTGTCTCTTGTTGCCCTCACACACCCCGAGGGATGTCATGCTTCATCATCGGGCATGTGCTCCTCGTCGGGCCGGCGGTGCAATGCCTTACGGGTCCCCCGAAGGGTCTCTTTGGCGGAGATCTTTTTAGAGAACTGCCGATGGGTGCATGTGGGTGTGTGGGTAAGGGTCCTATGTGGGGAGGTGTGCGTGCGTGCAGTGCGTATTAAAACTGCCTAAGGGTTACCAGGAGAAAGTTTTAATAAAGAGGTACCCTTGGCAGAGTAAAAAAACCTGTCGGTTTAAGAGTTACCAGCGAGGGCGCAATGTGCCCAGGTAACTATGCTGAGGTCAACATGTTTCACGCCTATGTTGATCTATCAGATCCCTGGCGTTTCATCAGGACCAAGAGTGAAGGTGGTTTGAGGTGAGTGCACGGACGTATTACTGTGAGCGGGGTAACATTGGCCCTCTCACACATCTGTGGGGGGTGGAAGGCCGCCTACAAGCTACTAGTGAGTGGCGGTTATACCTATGAAGGTAGTCCATACCCCCTTTTATTCTGACCTGTAAGAGAGAGAAAAAGGGAATAAAAAACAACACACAAAGTTCAAGTGTATGCCTTGCGAGATGGAATCCCAGCAAGGGTCCAGGAAGTGTAGTTTTTTTTAAAAACAATGGTGAGACATAACAGGTGGGTCGTACTAGGAAAGTCTAAAAACACCAGGGGGTAGCCTGCGTTGTCATCTGATGCGAGGCGTGAGTGGAAGGGTGCCAACAGACAGAGCATAGCAATTATGCGCAAGTTCGATAGGCAGGCCCCTCCATACAGCCCCGGTCGAGGTCGCAACAGCAGGCGGCCATCTGATGTGAGTGGTAGAGGGAGCGAGCAAGGATGTGCGCTGTGCCTGAGGACCACATATTCCGGTCACGGTGTTGCGACCGGTGCAGTACAAAAGGTCAATTATGCCTGCCTGTTACAGCTTTAGCAGTTCTTGTTCTACCAACGGCCGCAGATGGAAAGTCACACGTCGGTGTCGCAGGGCTACCGGTTGTACAATCTTGTCAATATGAAGATGTATCTCCTTTCCCTTGTATTTTCCGATGCCCTCAAAGACTGAAGCAAATTCTTCGAGTATGTGTTGGATTGACTCTTGATGGATTCCAAATGCAAACAACACGACGCCAAGATCCTCTGCCGCACTGCATCCCAGGAGCATGCCTTGACCATCCTTAGTGACATACACCATGGTGTTGACTGACTTGGCTTCATGGGTGATGGTGGCCTTGAACTTCCCTTCCATCTCAAGTGGCTTGTCCTGTCCATATGCGAAGATCGTAACTTTTATGGGTAGCAGAGTAGGTGCCGGGCACATGGACCTGTAGAGAGCAGCAGCCATCATGTTAATGGTGGCTCCGGTGTCCACGACGGCCGTGAATTCCTGCGTTCCTACTTGAATACGGCACTGGGGCAGACGCCGGCTCTTGTTTGATGCAGCTCCAACCATATGTACCTTATGAACCGCCTTTTCTTCCTCTTCTTCGTCGTTCATGTCACTCGACTCACCACCTCCCTCAGGCACCATATTGACTGCTTGCTTGGTTTTCTGGTATTGTTTGGAACGACAAACCTTTTCAAAATGGTTGAACCGTCCACAGCCTGTGCATTTCTTGCCTTTCGCTGGACACTCTGCTGCTTTGTGAGGTGGACCGCTGCAGTATCCGCAATATCGTTGACCTCCATGACCGGTTTTCTGGTACGACGGTTCGCTGGCTTTGTCGTGACCACATTTACTGGCTCTGCTTTCACAGGTGACTGCAACACCGCTTCCATGTGCGCCGCCCGGGCTTTGGACAGTTCTTTCGTGCGTCCTAGAGTCAGGATGTCCGCCAATGGCTTGCCCGACTCTTCCAGTATTCTTTCGCAAAGCTTCGCCGAGGCACACCCCTGTATGATATGGCCCCTGATCTCCTCCATCTCATCTCTAAACCCACACGTGGACGCCAGGAGCTTGAGCTCACCGTGGAATGTGTTGAGGGAATCGTCCGGTAGTTGCCAGGCTTGATGAAAAATGAAGCGCTCATAGTCCTGGTTGGCCATGGGTTCAAACTGGCCTGTGAGCGCAATGATGAGAGTAATGGGTGTCGCCTCTACGAGAGTTTTCGTGATGCGGTGGATGTTCTTCCCTCCTAAGTGCAGTAGCATGGCCCTCTTTTGATCTTTGTGTACCTTCGTTGCTTCAAGCAATATGGTAAGGCGTTCTACCCATTCCTTCCACTTGGACGCCTGAGTAGAGGGGGCTCCTTCTACTGTGAATGGCTCAATTGGGGGAATTGTGGACATGATTGTGCTGCCTGATGGCTGTATGAAACAATGATGAGGCGCCCTGTCCTGTTCTTGATGAGGGCTGGATTGGACTCGAGAAGACTTTGCCACCAGCACAGGTTCCACTACCTTCCACAGACCACTGGCTCCCCCTTTAGCACTTGCAGACGGATAGGGCTGGCTGCCTCCACCAAGTGTCACTAACTCTGGGACCCCCAGTGAAAATCACCAGCTGCCTCCCTGCAGCACTTCCAGGCACTATTTAGCTGGGCTCTGCTGACAGAGTGCACTTGCACTGACCAATGCTTTTGTCCTTTAGCCTCGACAGCAGCGTGAATGGTGCAGCCAATCTCCTGCCTCCTTCCTGCAGTACTCACAGTCACCACCGGGGCCACCGGATCAGCGCTGCATGCAGCAGTGCAGACGAGGGCCGATCCAGCCTTTCTACTGCGAGCGCGATACTACTGATACTACTGAGCAAGCACGCAGCTCCCGATGCTGCGTGGGCCCCAAAGCTCAAACGCAGCTTCAGCGGGGACACAGGCCACCGGACTTCCTCCGGAGCTCAGCGCACACGCCCCAGCGACAGAGAGGCAGCACACCTGACCTGCATAGAGTGTAATAGTTTGACAGGTCTAGTGTTTCACATCACGGTGACCACACGTCATCCGCAGGCCAGGCGTGGCCTGCGGGAAACCAATAAAGGGAGCCGGCCCGCTCGGGGGCGAGGTCTCCAACCAGAGTAACGGTGTGGCCTGACACTGATTTGCCAGCGCTGCGTTAGCCTAAGTAATCCAGGGCCCTGCTAACTGCCCAGCGCGCAGGACGTCACACTGGCGACGAGAGTGGGGGCCGGATTCACTGCGTGCCCCGCAGCCTCGCCCGGCAGCATCCGTCACCCGATCCTCCCCAGCTACGCGGAGGTGCCCCGCGCGCGGGCGCGGTGACGAGGAGGAGGCCTTCAACCACGTGTGAGCTCCCGCCGGCTGTGGGCGCGTGTCTCTCCTGGTCCCGCCGTTGGTTCGGGCGGAGCCCGGAGCGCCGGCATTCCCTGCGGTGCTATCGCAGCCACTAGTGAGGAGGCGACCACTGGGCTCCAACAAGCATTGGCTGCTCCAAGTAAGGAATCACTCCCAGCGTAATTGGCTACCACACGCGGACTGTGTTTTGCCATAAGTGCATCCTCTGGTGCCCCAGGGAGGGGATCTCCTGCACACGAGCGGTGCTAGGGCCGAGCACGTTGGTTAAGGGGTCGCCCGAGGACGTTTAGCCCCACGGCAGGGCCGGCAGTTACCCTCCACGCCCCGGGGGGGAGAATAGGAGGGACAGTAGGCAGCAGATACCGGGAGGGGGTGCTACTTCCTGAGCTATAGCCCCACCTCACCCGCACTAGTGCACAAGCGGACACCATGAGCAACGATGGCCAGGCGGCCGCATCAGGCTCTGGAGCGGCTCCTGGGCAAGTGGTGGCGCCAGCCCCTGCCCCTTTTCAACACGCCGCGTCAGGGGTGCTACCCCCCTTCAGTGAGCTGGAAGACCCGGCTACCGCGGCACCTCGGTGGAAAATTTGGATTGAGCGCCTAAATAATTACTTCGTCGTCACAAGAGAAGCCGACAACGCAATAAAGAGGTCGTTGTTACTACATTACGCAGGGAATGAAATATTCAAGTTGTTCAAACATCTGCCCAATACGGGTACAGCCGCAGACTACGACGCGGCGGTGGCCGCTCTTGATGCCCATTTCGACCCACAACTCAACCCGGATTTCGAGCGCTTCAAGTTGCGCCAGGCCCGGCAACGGGAAGGGGAGTCGATGGACGTGTTTTACGCGCGGCTGCGTGAGCTGGCGAGCACATGCACAGAAGACGACCAACTGAAGGAACTACGCGCCCAGCTCATTCAAGGGTGCAGAGACAAAACGTTAAGAGGCCTCATTTTGCGCCAGCCGAAGATCGCGCTGGAGGACATGTTAGTTCTGGCAAGATCACACGACTTGTCGGCAGCCCGGGCCAACGAAATGGAGCAAGCGCTGTGCAAGGCCCCAGTGAAGGCGGAGACCATCAAGACGGAGCGGGCAGACGCCCTCCGCACCAGGCCACGAGGAGACACCCACAAGGCCTCACGTCAAGAAGGATCGAAGCAAAAGTGTGGTTACTGCGGCTACGAAC
This sequence comes from Triturus cristatus, assembly GCF_964204655.1. Taxonomy (NCBI): domain Eukaryota; kingdom Metazoa; phylum Chordata; class Amphibia; order Caudata; family Salamandridae; genus Triturus; species Triturus cristatus. The sequence goes on from NC_140588.1 coordinate 500,323,055, forward strand.
CACACGCCGCAAAGGACTGCCCTGCACAAGGGAAGACGTGCACAAACTGCGGTATCCCCAATCACTTCGCGTCAGTATGCCGGAGAAGCACGAGAGGCCGGGAGTTCCAAAACCGGAAGCCACCAACCAAGGCGGTGAGACAGCTGTCTGTAACGGAAAGAAGGCTGCCGGTGGAGCACACGAGAGGGATGAGATACCAGGATGTAAGTGAAGAGTCGTCAAGCGATGAGGAGGAGGAGGTACACATGATCTCGTTTGCGAGGGAACTCAAGTTACGGCGTAGGCCCCAACCGACGTGTGTGGTGCACGTGGCCGGGACAGAAGTGCATGCTGTGATCGACACGGGAGCCACGGTGAATGTAATGGGCCTCCAGCAGTACAGACGCCTAAAACCTCGCCCGCCGGTGCAGCCGTCCAAGACGAAGATCTATGCCTCCGGAGTCAGACACCCCATTGCCTCTCAAAGGAAAAATGACCGTCCCCATCCAGGCCGATGACCATGAAGTGATGACAACCATCCATGTCATCGACAGGGAAGCCGACACCCTCATAAGCAGCCACACGGCGGAAGACCTAGGATTAATATCGTTCGCACGAAGGGTGCAAACACACCAGGTGGATGAGCTGCTCAGCCAATTCCCGGAGCTATTTCGAGGCCTTGGCCGCATCAAGTGTGACCCCGTGAAGCTACATATCGACAAGACAGTCGTCCCGGTCGCGTTGAGGCACAGAAGAGTCCCGTTCCATCTACGACCACTAGTAGAGAAAGAACTAGAACACCTCGAGAGCCTCGGCGTCATCGAAAAAGTATCGGGCCCTACGCCGTGGGTGTCCCCGATGGTTATAGCAGAGAAACCGAAACAGCCGGGAGCAATACAGCTATGCATTGACATGAGGCTCCCCAACAAAGCCATAAAAAGGGAGCGGCACATCACGCCGACAATGGACGATATTATAGCTGACGTAAATGGGTCCAAGTGGTTTTCGAAGATTGACCTAAATGCGGGATACCACCAGCTCCCGCTGGCCAAGGAGAGTCGCTATATCACTACGTTCAGCACCCACCTGGGACTCCGGAGGTACAAAAGACTAAATTTTGGGATATCTTCGGCGGCGGAGGTATTCCAGAACACCATTCGGGAGATGCTGTCAGGGCTCCCAGGAGTGTTGAACGTAAGTGACGATATCCTCATCCATTCCGCGACGGCGGCCGACCACTACCGACACCTCCGCAGTACTCTGGCGCGGCTCCAGGAGCACGGGGCTACACTTCACAGAGAGAAGTGCCAATTCTTCCAACCATCCCTGGAGTTCTTCGGGTACGTCTTCAACCAGGAAGGCATCCAGGTAGACCCCCGGAAGTCGCAATCGATCAAAGACGCACCCGCGCCCACCTCGCCCACAGAGGTGCGCAGCTTCCTGGGAATGGCGACGTACTGCGGGAGGTTCATCCCCGGACTGGCCACGCGGGCGGAGCCGCTGAGAGCCCTTACCAAGTCGGATGCCCAATGGCAGTGGGGACCGAAAGAAGAAGAGGCATTCCAAGGTATCAAGGACGCCCTCATGGGAGAAGCGACGCTTGCGTACTTTGACCCTACCAAGCGAACAGAAGTGTTGGTCGACGCCAGCCCCGTCGGGCTCGGCGCTGTGCTGACACAAGAGCGTGAACCAGGCAGGTGGGTCGCCCTGTCGTTTGCCAGCAAGTCTCTCACGCCCACCGAAACACAATACGCCCAAATAGAGCGGGAGGCCCTCGCTATCAAGTGGGCCTGTCACCACTTCCACTTATACCTCAAGGGACAGCCGTTCACGATGGTGACCGATCACCAGCCACTCGTGCCACTCTTCAAAGGTACCTCACCAAGTCCCCCACCTCGCATTGAAAGATGGGCGGTCCAATTGCAACCCTACGAGATGGAAGTGGTATACCGGCCGGGCGCCAAGAACCCGGCGGATTTCTTATCTCGCCACCCGGACAAGACGGCCACGTCAGAAGACGAGGACGACACCAACCAATATGTGCAGCTAGTGTCGGAAGCAGCCTGCCCGCGGAACATGACCCTGGAGGACATAAAAGTGGCAGCCCTGACCGACGGAGTATACACCCGAACGCTGAAGGCAGTGCAAGAAGGATCATGGGCACACTTCCTGAGGCAGGCCAACTCTTGGGGCCCAGGGGAGAAGGAACAGACGACAAAAATGTGGCAGATCCGGCACGAACTCAGCGCCACACCGGACGGAATCCTGCTACGTGGACCTCGGCTGGTGATACCCGAAGGACTACGACAAAAGGCCACACAAATAGCCCATGGAGGACATCAGGGGATCACGAAAATGAAATCTAGGATGAGAGAGAAGCTCTGGTTCCCGGAACTAGAAAAGATGGTCGAGGAATACGTGAGGCGATGCCCGCTGTGTCAACTGACGGGGGGCGCAGAACGGCCTGCACCAGTGATCACGGAAGACGCATGCCCGGCCCCGTGGTCACGGGTCAGCATCGACTTCGGGAGCTTCCCGGGGGGGAAGCACACCCTGGTCTTGGTAGATGGGTTCTCCAAGTACCCCATCGTAGAGGTAGTGGCGTCCACAGCCTTCGTGCACGTAGCACCCATCCTCGAAAAGACATTTGCAATGTTTGTGTTCCCAGAGGAAATCCGCAGCGACAACGGACCGCCATTTCAGGGGGCTGAATTCGCCACCTTCCTGGCACAGAGAGGGATACGCCATCGTCGGATAACACCCCAGTGGCCGCAGGCCAACGGAGACGTAGAGCGTTTCATGCGCACCCTGAACAAAGTATTCCGAATTGCCGAGGTGGAACGGGCAGACCCAGAGAAACGCCTCCACGAGTTCCTGCGAGAGTACAGAAGCTCTCCTCACTGCACCACTCAGAGAAGCCCGTGGGCGCTGATGCTCCAGGGGCCCCGACGAGATCTACTCCCTGCGTGTCCGGGCTGAGCGCCGCCCCCACTGAGAGAAGCGGAAACCCAAGACCGACGAACCCGCCGCAACAACCATGCGAGCCACCGGCGGCGCGCCACCGAGAGGACCATCCACCCGGGGGCCACCGTTCTCATACGGGACCGCCGCCCAGGAGGAAAATTCCGGACCAGCTACGAACCAGGGAACTGGACAGTCACCGCCAACCAAGGAACCATGATCTCTGCCCGAAGGGGAGGCGAAGAAGTGTCCCGCAACATCTCGTGGTTTAAGGAGGTACCCCAAGACCACCCGGGGACGGCCACGGAAGGACAGACCGCCACCCCACCCCCCGGCGTCTCGGGGGAGGGCGAGAACTCCGCAAGTCCCCCAACCAGTTCCACCCCCGCTGTCGGGCCCCCCGCCAGCCCGTGCCTGAGAAGCTCCCCCAGAAGGTACAACCTGAGACCCAATCCCGGGCCCAGCCAAAGACTGAGAGACTTTGCCTGCTGAGGAGTACCCAGGAGCGGCGGACGAGGGGACACGCAAGTAGCACCTCACATAAGACTGTATACAGCTGAATGTAATATTGTTGTTACGTGTAAACAAGGGAAAAGTTTGTTTTAAATGAAGTTGGATAGGGATGTAATAGTTTGACAGGTCTAGTGTTTCACATCACGGTGACCACACGTCATCCGCAGGCCAGGCGTGGCCTGCGGGAAACCAATAAAGGGAGCCGGCCCGCTCGGGGGCGAGGTCTCCAACCAGAGTAACGGTGTGGCCTGACACTGATTTGCCAGCGCTGCGTTAGCCTAAGTAATCCAGGGCCCTGCTAACTGCCCAGCGCGCAGGACGTCACATAGAGGAGAGTTCTCCCACAACAGGATACAGCAGCTGACAGCCGGCAGATGCAGGGGCACGAGCACAGCGGGTCCGCCTCCGACCTCACGTGGCCGCCCCTGAGCAGGAATGCGACGGGAAACATGCCCGCCCTCATCGCCAGTGTTATGTAGTGCCTCGAAGCCCAGGCATTACACCAGTATATCAAATGAGGTATGTAGTGTGGCCTAATGAATAACTACACGGAGCCAGAAGGTATAGTTGCAGTGGCCACCGCGCACACGCGTTCAGTGACGTCAGTGGCGCGATAGGCATTCTTATTAACAAAGACCCACGTGACCAGGTCCATACCACTCTGTCCAGTCACAGTGGGGATGCACCAGGAAATACCCCCCAGAATACTATATGAGGTGGGGGGCGCCAATACAGTCGCAGCGGTTACATCACTGCAGCGACATAACGGGCCCCTCCAAGCACCTTGCAGGGGCGCCCACTATCGTTTCGTTACGCCAGTGTGCCTTGGTGCAGTACCCCCCACCTAGGGAGCGTTGACCGTGCATAAAAACACGCTGGGTAAAAAAAACATAAAAAGCGAATAAGTAAATGTTAACTTTGGATATTGTACTGCCGAGCATAAAAGAAGCAAGACAAAATTAAAATACCTACTGAAACCGCATTACCCTAATTAACAAAACTAACTGGCTTCAAGTTTCAAAGGCAGTGGCATGGACTTTCCTTAAATGGGGTTGGAAATCAATCAAATCTTTCGCTGGACAGGCACTTTAATATCCTGTAAAAGACTTTGGTTCAGTGTTCACACCGGGTTAAGATGGTTTATAAGACAAGGGAGGGGCGATAAAATACGTGCCACTGAAAGCCTTTTGTGTTTAGCAGACCATGGAGCAATTAAACATTGTCCAATTATGATGTGTTTTTATTTTTGTCTCTGCAGTTCTTGACAGCAGGTGTTATGCTCATTGTGCTGGTTATGACACAGCTTAAAATACTGGTGAGTAATAGGTAACATATTTAAAACAAAAATAATTCAAAATGCGACTGTCAGTAAGAAAGCCGAATATCTAATACCCAATTCTGAAAATGTAATAGATAACTAAGATTGTTTAATCTTTGAACTTGTGCACGCTTGTAAGCTATGAAGATTTGTAGAATCCTCCTCCGAAATCGCCCGAAATCAAGGTTATTATAATCCCTTTGAGGACTGTGTTTTGAGGGACATGGCCGCTAGTGAAGGAGAGCCTGGGGGATGGAGAGGTAGGTAGTGGTTTCTAGCTTCAGAATGCTTTTAAAAAAAGGTTCCAAAGTCAGTGGTATTTTAAAGCACAAATATTGATTTTATTTAGCATTTTATGGCAATGATAAGATTCCCCAATGATTTTCGGTGCAAATGGGGGACAAATAGTGCATTTTAAAATATGCTGAAAACTAAACATAATCTGAAGATAACTTGATATGGGCACTAGTGCTGTACTGGAGGAATTGTTGTAAAATTCGTGTTCAGTGTTTCACATGAAGCCACACAATTAGGCCAAAGCATTTTGTTAAAAATTGATAAGATTTAAAAATCACGTTATGGAGGGGTTTGGAAGTTCTCCTGAGGGAACCTTTGTTATAGTTTGTAGTAAATTGCATATCACAAAACATTACCAATATATTTCAATGACTAACATTTAAGCCTAAAGAAATATATAGTTTAGTAGTACGCAAGCCCAGCACTAAGTTGCCCGTATGGGCGCCTAATAGTGCAACGTGCATTGATTACACAGTGGCAGTCGTCACTATGGAGTTATTGTTCAGAGGCAGTTTCCATTAAATGGCAGATTTTTGTCTATAACTTTTGACCCCATGGATGGATCTATCCCAAATTTTGGCCCTCACTTGGTGTTATCTGCTAAGTTTCAGGATGACAATTTGCATGTAGATCAGTGGAGGTGAAAAAAGTTAAGATGTGATGTTAAAAAGAAGGTGTTAGCTCCCAAAGAAAAATTTGCTTGTGCCTACCCCCACAATCTTTAACTGTGTTTTTTAAATGAATAGATAGATAGAGATAGATAGATAGATATATAGATAGATAAATAGATAGTTTTTTTAAATGATCTTTATTGAAGTTTACAAAATACAATTGAGAATGGTAATAATCCTCAAAGTTACTTAGCAACTTTATGGCATAAATCACAATAAGACAACGTAAACAGTCCACAACTACCCTCCACCCTCCCCAGCTCTTGTACATAGTTTCAAAGGCAATTTAGCGAATCATAGCTGCATAAAGGCAAATTAGCCATCAACATCAAAGTACATTGCCGGGGGGGCGTGGCCAAGCCGGCTACGATGGCGGCTGTGGTGTGCTGAGGCTCCGTGATCGGGCTCGTAATTTACCCGATTCCAGGCGTTGCTCGCACCCTGAAAACGAGCACCGGGCACCGGAGCACATCCTGGGTCTGCCGGAGTGCTTGCCAGGAACTCAACGCTGAAGGCAGGCGGCGGCGGAGACCGGTGGCGGTGCGGCCGCCAGATCGGAGCTCTGGGCTGCAAGATGGAGGACACTCGGTCCGGAGGAGCGGACTAGGGGGTGCATTCGAGGCCCCTCGGGCCCGGCGCGGCCCTTGGCTCACCATCCCTCACACCCGGAAGGCGGACAACAACGACCCCTGAGCGGGGGACGACGGAGGGTGCTGGACTTCCCAGGTGCGCGCCCGCTGCAGGCCCCGGAGCCCGGGAAGGGGACGAGCGGCCATTTTGGGACAAGGACGACCCTCCTCCGACGGCGGACTCAGACGCGGATCCCGCATTGAGGTACCAGTTCGGGGCGGTGGCCCCCCCCTCACCCAGTGTCCCGGGATCGCGGAGACGGCTGTTCGCCCTCGGCCTGGTGGCGGGCCCCCACGATCCTCCCATCATAGCCGGTCCGCCTGACCTTAAGATGGCGCCTGACTTTCTGCGGGGAGCCGGTGATGTGGTGCGTGGTATGCTGGCACGAGCGGGGTGAGCTGCGTCCCCGTGTTGGCGCACTCGCAGGGGTGCCCCACAGCTGAGCGGCTCCTAGTATAATCTGCACTGGCATAGACGGTGGCCCAACGCCGGCACGGTGGTATGACACCGGGATAGATCGTACCCTCGTACGTGGAAGGAGAGCCCCTTAACCCCCGGACAACATACGGAGGAACACAGCGGCGTTCCCGTTTCCTCAGGGGCACCACAACCATCGACAAGGCGTCCCCCGCCCCCGCCGGCGGTGGAGGTGGACTTCAGTCAAGTTAGCCTCAAAGGGGAACCTCTGAATCAACGACTCGCTTGCCTCGCTCTGCCGGCCGACGACCTAGGCCCGCATCGCTGCCCCGGTCGCCAGGATGGGGAAACCGAGAGCGACCCAACACACAGCAGTACCTGAAACAGCCCCAGAGAACATGCCAAAGACTCGGACATGGGTGCACACAGAGGCACCACGGGCCGATCCCGCGATCTCAGCCAAGCTGGATCAGGTCCTCGCGGCCATCGAGATCTCCAGAGTCTCTATGGAGGAGAGACTCGGGACCCTGGCAACGGACATCAGCCTTATCCGCGACGATCACCGCAAACTGGCGGACAAAGTAAAAGATGGGGAAAAGACGGTGGCCGAGCTGCAACCCATGATCGGGGCCCACCAGAAGTCGCTGCAGGAGGTCCTACATCGTTTGACCATTATGGAGGAATGCGCGGACGATTTAGAAGGACGCTCGAGACGCTGCAACATTCGCGTGCTGGGTTTGCCAGAAGGAATCGAAGGCACGACCCCCCTGCAATACATGGAAACCTGGGTGAAGTCCTTCACCCCCGAGAAGGACCGATCTGCTTTCTTTTCGCTGGAACGGGCTCACACGGTCCCAGCCCGTAGGCCGCCGCCGGGTGCGGCTCCAAGACCAATGTTAGCGAAGTTCCTCCACTACCGGGACAGGGATGCGGTGCTGCGTGCGGCACGAGCGGCAGGCGCCCTGCAGGTCGAGGACAAGCGGATCATGGTCTTTCCGGATTACGCGAGAGCAGTGCAGCAACAACGGTCTTCCTTCCTGCACGTGAAACGCCGCCTCCGGGAGAATAAAATTCAGTACTCTTTGCTCTTTCCAGCCCGCCTCAAGGTAATCCACAATGGCTCTACTGTCTTCTTCACCACCGCTTTGGAAGCGCAGGATTGGGCGGATCAACACTGCTCGCAGCAGTCTAGAGCACATACCATAAGAGACCCGAACCCCAAACTATCCCGACCCAGGAGACGCACTCAGAAGCGCCCACGCGGTGGTGCAAGTGGTGGGACCAAGTTGCGCACCCAAGATTCTCCCGACCTGGAACAGATTGTGAGGGAAAGGAGGGAGGCCCTGCAGGCGGTGATCAATCTGCAGACGCCCTCCCAGCAGGACGACATAGATCGACCCCCGCACATTTTCACATCTGAGGGGGAGAATGACAGCGATGGCTCCCTGTCGGGCGGAGACTCTGTGACACCCCCTCTGGTCACTCCTCAGACAGCGGACCTCTTTCTGGATGGACAATCAAGGACTCTTGTACCGTAAGAGGGGCTTGCTGGGCAACTGCCTAACGAGGGTGGTTATCTTCACGTATCACTCCCTAACTTTAGACACCTTGGCCATCAATTGACGATGCGAGCAACGCTCACTTATCCTTTAAAAGGCCCGATCCGTGTATCGTCTTACGCACCCACACCGCCGCCCCCATCATACATTGTTGTACTTCCCGTCTTAGGGAGCGCAGGTTTGGACGCATCGTCTCTGGCGATGGGTCCTTGGCATTGGGAACGTTTCCCGACCCCAGTTCCGCAGTTAGTTTCCCCAGTTCAGCATAATCCCAACTCCCTCCCCAGCATACCGTTTCTTACCCAGTGCTTGCACACCCCACACGTCATGGCACCAGACACCCACGTGATCAAATGCCCCAGCGACCGGGATCACTGGTTCGTTACTCAGCAGCGGCGCAGCGAACCCCTAGGTCCCCACATAACGACCACTCGGACCGACAGCTCCCTCGGCCCGCACACTAGACGTACTACCCATGGCACAGAGGACGAGTGTAACGGACGTTAACATACTTACGTTAAATGCACGCGGTCTTCACACCCCCCGCAAGCGCTATGCGATCTATGCCTACGCGAAGCGCCAAACGGCATCCATACTCCTATTGCAAGAAACCCATTTTAGTGCAGCGGAGGTGGGCAGGGTGCAGGCAAAATGGCGGGGCCTCATTTGCGCTACAACCTACTCATCATTTGCCCGCGGCGCGCTGATCTGGATCCGACCGGGTACTCCGTTCCGAGAGCTCCAGCGGGTGGTAGACGGGGAGGGTAGATTTGTCCTGTTGGAGGGACTGCTTGACGGACAGGCCGTCCTATTGGGAAGCATATATGCCCCGAATGTTGATCAGGATAAGTTTTGGGACCGACTTACGAAAATCCTCGCCCAATTCACTCACGTGCCTTGGATACTCGGGGGAGACTATAATTGCATCCTAGATCCCGACTTGGACCGCTCATGCCCCCCACTACCGCGCTCCCCTACTTACAGACACATCGATAGATTTAAGGCCTGGGTAGCACACTGGTCACTCACAGATGTGTGGCGCTTGCATTACCCTCATACACGCATGTACTCCTTCTACTCAGCTCCTCACAACCTTCGAGTCAGACTAGATCGCTTCTTGTGCACGGCAGCGGTGCTCCCTCAGGTCCGTCACACAGATTACCTGGGTAGAGTCATATCCGACCATGATGCACATGTACTAAGTCTTCAATGGAGACCCCCACACCCCCCTGTCCCCACATGGCGCCTCCCGCGCGATTGTCTGGCGGATCCGGTCTTCACCCACGAACAAGAGTGTAGTATCCGAGAATACTTTGCCCGAAACACGGGGTCGGCGTCCTCCACCCTGATCGAGTGGGACAGCTTCAAGGTGGTGGCCAGGGGAGACTGCATTCAACAGCGCGTCGGGGTGAAACGCACCCTGGAACAGGCCCTTGATAAAGCCGAGAAACGGCTTGCCAACGCCACAAAACTCACCGACCAATCGGTGGCAGTGGCGACGCAGATCGCACATGCCAAGTCGGAATATCAGGGAGCGTGCGCGGATCTGCGGCGATACAACTTTCGGACATATGCGACTCGAATGCACAAAGACCGCGACAAGACGGGTTCGCTGCTAGCGTGGCTAGCTAAACAAGACACGGAGATACGACCCATCACGTCCATATATACGCAACACGGCGTCTTGGTACACTCTCAGGACGAGATTCTTCAAGAATTCCGTCAATATTACTCGGAGGTCTATGATAGCCCCCGAGCATGGAGTCAGGGGATGATCGATCGCTTCCTTGACCCTCTGCCTCTCCCTCAGATCTCTGCTGTAGAAAAAACTGACCTGGACACGCTGATACGTACCTCGGAGATCACCCAGGCCATACGCACATTGGCCCGAAACAAAGCCCCGGGCTTGGACGGGTTCCCGCTAGAATACTACGTCACCTTTATTTCCCTGCTGGCCCCCCGTCTATCGACGGTACTGGACACAGCACTACACGCGGGCGAAATACCCAGCTCCATGAGAGAATCGGTAATTGTTACCTTCCCGAAGCCCAACCGCGACCCACAGCTGTTGGAGTCTTATCGGCCCATAACGCTCCTTACAGCCGACTGTAAAATTTTAGGGAAAATATTGGCTGAAAGATACTCCCGTGTGGTGTGTCCACTAGTACACGCTGACCAATGCGGATTCGTACCGGGCAGGAATACCTCTCAGAACATACGGCGTCTGTTCCATATCCAGGACCAGATTGGTGACCGCTTCCCCAGAGCGGCGTGCCTGATCTTAGACCTCGAGAAGGCCTTCGACACCCTGACGTGGCAGTACCTGTTCTCGGTCCTCCAGCGTGCTGGCCTTGGCCCCAAGCTTGTAGCCTACACCCGCCTTCTCTACACTAAGCTCACTTCCCGAATCCGCATTGGACGTCGTATTTCTTCGGCATTCACAATACACAGGGGCACTAGACAGGGCTGCCCCCTCTCGCCCCTGTTATTTGCGTTGGCTGTGGAGCCCTTGGCTATCCGTCTCCGAAGGGAGGGGCAGGACTGGGGCATACCGCTCGCGGACGTCACGCACTGTGTCTCACTGTATGCCGACGATCTCCTCCTGTATATACGGGACATCGCAGCGGATCTAACCCCACTCGGGCTCATCTTGACCGAATTCGCGGAAGCTTCAGGCTTGAAGGTGAACTGGGAGAAGTCTGTGGTCTATCCCCTCCACCCCGACTCTGCCCCTCGGGAGGTGTGGATTGGTGATCAGAGATTAAACTGGACGGCAGAGGCCCCTCGCTATCTAGGGGTTCGCCTATATCACTCACCCACTGACATCTTCGAGGGTAACCATCGTAGGGCACTCGCCTCCATACGTTCCGCCATTGGGTTTTGGCGTCAGCTCCCACTAGCCCCGATTGGCCGCGTGGCCTTAGCGAAAATGGTGCTGGTCCCGCGTCTACTCTATTACTTTACTAACCTTCCAGTGATACCACCTCGCTCTTTCTTCAAAGATTTGGACACCCTCCTTGGATCCCTAATATGGGGCAAGGGGCGACATAGAATCGCACTGGCAAAACTGAAATTACCCACGACACAAGGCGGTCTCGGAGCCCCCTCGTTCGAAGCCTATTTCCTAGCGGCGCAGCTCCAATGGCTCTCCTATTGGACAGCCGGCAGGCACACGTCCGAAACATACACGGCTGCGGGTCGGATAACGACACCGGAATTATGCCGTTTGCTTGTGCCGGGATCCCGCCCGGCGGGGACCTACCCCCTCCAGGTGGAGGTGGCCCGGGGGTGCATCCGGCGCATACACCGACTCGCACCAGATAGGCCCTCGTATTCACCGTTGCTCCCGCTGGTGGGCTGGCCCAAAAACACCCGGTTTTTCACCCCTGCCATGCTTCGGGAGTGGACATCTCGGGAGGTCACCGAGGCAGAAATACTATTCGCGGAGGGACACCTCCGGCCATTCCAGCAACTCATTGATGAATACGATCTCCCCCCGGGACAATTCTTGCGGCACCGCCAGCTCCTTAGTCATTTTCTGCCGTACTGTGATCTCACACTAGGAGAGCCCCCCACGCATCCAGTCCTCCACATGATACTGCGAATGGGACGGGGTCGTCACCTCACCACCTGGCTGTACAAGTCCATTCGGGAGTTGACGCCCCTATCATTGGCGCCCCTGCGGACCCTTTGGGAGGAGGAGGTGGGACGGGCGTTCCATGACAACGAATGGGACAGGGCACTCGAATTTCCCAAAAAAGTGTCTCGGAACGCCCGTTTCAAAAATATACAATATTACATTCTTCACAGGGCCTACTTGACCCCAGCGCGCCTCCAGCGTTTCTATCCCGATACAATTTTCCTCTGTCCCCGCTGTCAGGCGCAAGATGCAGATTTCCTCCATATGGTTTGGTCATGCCCGGGGATCCAAATCTACTGGTCGACTATCCACGAGACCCTCCGAGAGCTCACGGGGTTGCCCCATCTAGACACCTGGGAGTACTGCGCACTGGGAATAATGGGCCGGAAGCAGCGGCACAAAGTGCCTATACGATTTGTCTCATTAGCACACCTCCTGGCTAAGCGATGCATAGCTATGAATTGGCGCTCCCCTACGGGCCCCCCGATGGCGGCATGGAGGGGGGCGGTGCTCAAGTGGTCCGCGGCTGAGGAGGACACTCTGCAAGAGGAGGAGGCGAAGGGCATACGCAAAACCCCGATCTCCCTGGAGTGGGCGCTGTTAATGCATCAGTTTAAACAATCCCAGCCCCTAGCTGATCAGAACACGACCGCGACTACCCCTACTGCCACGCAGCCACGCGCGACACAAACCTACCCGGATGACGATCCCCTCTAATACTACACACTCACCTTGGGGGGACCAGGTTCCTATCCCCGCTGCTACGGGGCCTGCACCCATGCCGTATGTCCACCTGCATAGTCGTACCCCGGCCAGGTGTTCCCAATGCGCTGCTTCACCAGTTACCCTACGGACCACCTGTGCTGTAGTCTGGCTGACCCTTCTCTGATAGTCCATGACTGCCCCTAGTTCCCCCCCTACCCTGGTTTGTATTATATAGTACGGCAAACACCTGTTACATTGCACATAAGTGTGGTGAAGGATATTGTAAACGTGATGATTGATCTCACCTGACTGGAAACATGTACTCTGCGATATTGCCATCCAACACTGATATGTAACAAAACTATTAACAAATGCCAATAAAAACATGTTTAAAAAAAAAACATCAAAGTACATTGCCATAGAGGTCCCAGTACCCATCCCTACCGTCACACAGTTGGTTCCTCAGGTGATACATCTGTTGGGGGTTCTTGCTAGTGAGACAACATGGCAGCCCACATCCTTAAATCATCTTCTAGTTTTTCATGTTTATGGACATGCTTCATCTGGATTCCCTCAGCAGCTGCCCACTCGGAGACATCCCTGAGCCAATCCACATACCTTGAGGGCGCCACACCCAGCTTTATATCTATCTGGAGTTTTGCTAATAACAATCAAAGTAGGAAAAACTTCCTGCAAAGTGTCTTATTGGAAGGAAAGGGAATCAGTCCCAATAACACCTGTCACAACTCCTGTTGTATGTGCTAACTAACCAGTACCCCTGCTTAGGTTGTCTAACACCATCTGCCAATAGGAGGATAGAACCACACAAGACCGCACCATATGGATAAACTCTGCCACTAGGCTTCCGCAGCGGGGCAAGCACCTGCCCGGTTCGTGTATATAGCATGCAATGTTTTAAGGAAAGATATGTTCGGTGGGCATAATTATATTGGATCAATTTAAATCTGGATTGTCCGTACCCCCTTGTGTATCCATACCCAGCCTTTCTCTGACATTGGTTCATCTAGTATGCCACCCTGTTTTGTCTGAATCGGAAGGGGCATCCCCAGGAGGTCGTTGCGCAGTGCCCTATAAATATGAAAAATCAACCTATAAGCTCCCACCATTTCCAACAGTGTTACCAGGTTGCTGGAGCATGACAGGGCATCCAGAAGATTGCGGTCGCGTGAGTTATAGTTGCCTGCACTAACTATAACGGGGGAATTTCATTGGTTTTTTATCAGTAAAATTTCCGCTAACTATAACATGTGTGAAACCTATGGTTTTTTCAGTGAATTTGCAAGGTTTTTTAAATGCTAATTCCTAACTATAACGTGTGTGAAACCTATGGTTTTTTCAGTGAATTTGTACGTTTTTTTAAATGCTAAGTCACTTTACGCCATTCGTGGCGTGCGCGCCCACTTAACGCAGTTCGTTCCGTGCGCGCACGGTGCGCTTCGCTCACCGTGCGCGCACTTTACGCAGTTAGTGCCGTGCACGCACGGTGGGCACGCGTTGCGCTACGCGCACCGCGTGCCCACGTTACGCTAGATGGGCCATGTACGCACGATGCGCTTCGCGCACCGTGCGCACATGGAGGACATATGATGCACTTCGTTTTGAAAGGTAATATTTTAATTTTTCGCACCTGTTACAAGCCATGCACACGGGGTGGGGAGAGTGTGGATAATTTTTTTTTTTTTTTATATTTTTTTACCGTACGCGTACGGTAAGCGTAATCGGCGAAATTAGCGAAAAAATAAAAATTCCGTTTTTGGCCTTGGGGGATCTTTGGGGACTCCCTCAACATGGCTAGGTGTTTTGGAGCTGTCCAAACAGCCCCTTTACATGTTTTTGGTCTTTGTATTTTAATCATCACTCTCAGTGCGAGAGAGAAAATGGCGGCCGCCGCTTCCTGGTTTCGGCCGATTCGAATGTTTACTAAGATCTAAGAGCCAATCAGAATCGCGCTCGCGCACGCCACCGTACGCGTACGGTAAGCGTACCGTAAGCGCACCGTAAGCTGGCTCAGATATATATATTGATTTAAAGGCTATTTTCTCAGAATCTACTGAACAGATTTACACCAAACCTACAAAAGGCACTTCCTTGACCTGAGAACTACCTCTCTGCCAAATTTCTAGTAATTCTGTTCAGCCGTTCGGGCTGTAGCTGTGTCTAAAGGTCCTATGGAAAAATGCATGGGAAAAACTCGTTTTGGGACCCCCCTTTTATCTCAGCCCCCGCTTGACGAATCCCCCCGAGACTTTCAGGGTAGGAGCGGAGCGTAGCGCCCCACCTATTTTGAAAAATTCGCGAGGATTCGTCGACCGGCGCCAAAGTTATTCAAAATAGAATGTTGCGGATTTCCTATGGAAACGTGGTCCTAACTATAACTACCTACTGGCGACCGCCAGTAGGTAATATATATATATATATATATATATATATATATATATATATATATATATATTCACTTAAAAAACCATAGATTTCACACATGTTATAGTTAGGTGGATATTTCACTCGTAAAAAACCAATGAAATTCCCCCGTTATAGTTAGTTCAGATAACTATAACTTGCGCGCCCGCAATCCACTGCTCATGACGTCACATATTACATCACTCATGACATGGTCAGTGGCATCACTCATGACATCACTGATGACAACATCCTTGTGATAGAGTGGCGGTCGCGCGAGTTATAGTTATCTGAACTAACTATAACGGGGGAATTTCATTGTTTTTTTACGAGTGAAATATCCACCTAACTATAACATGTGTGAAACCTATGGTTTTTTAAGTGAATTTGCAAGGTTTTTTAAATGCTAATTCCTAACTATAACGTGTGTGAAACCTATGGTTTGTTCAGTGAATTTGTACGGTTTTTTTAAATGCTAATTTATTTATGTATTATTATTTTTTTTAATATATTTATTTTACAATAAACTACGTATTATGCACCCCCGCGATTTTTTAATTTAAAAAAAAAAAAAAATGTTCTGCCTTTGGGGCCTTCAGGGACCCCCTGACAAAGGCTAGGGGGTCAGGAACTCTCTACCCCGCCCCCTTTTCACGTTCGCCACCTTCCTTTTTCACTCTCGCACTGAAAACAAACAAAATGGCGGCCGACACTTCCAGATTTCGACCGATTCGAACGTTGACTAACATGTAACCACCAATCAGAATTACGCTCGCGCACGTTAGGGTGCTCGCACGGTGCGCGCACGGTGCGCACTTATAGATATTTATATGCTTTTAAATGCTATTTTCTCAGGAACTACTGAACAGATTGACACCAGACCTGCAAAAGGCACTTTCCTGACCCGAGGACTACCTCTCTGCCAAATTTCAAGTAATTCTGTTCAGCCGTTCGGGCTGTATCTTCGACTAAAGGTCCTATGGAAAAATGCATGGGGAAAATGCGTTTTGGGACCCCCCTTTTTTCTCGCCCCCCGCTTGACGAATCACTCCGAGACTTTCAGGGTAGGAGCTGAACGGAGCGCCCCATTAGTTTTGAAAATTTTTTGAGGATTCGTCAACCGGCGCCAAAGTTATTCAAAATAGAATTTTCAGATTTCCTATGGAAACTCGGTCCTAACTATAACTATCTACTGGCGACCGCCAGTAGATAATAAATATATATGTATTTATATATTGGTTTACAATACAGGTTTATTTGAGTTTAGTTACCTTGAAAAAGTTATTTTCTTCAAGGTGCATCTATAACAGTGGGCACTGATTGGAATTCAAATATTAGGATTTGTTCATCTTTCATAAATAAAATGTTAATAAAAGAATGTGGTGAGAGAAAGTGGGTTTATGCAATTTTGAAGCTGCAGTGTTTACTGCATAATTATGAATTTACTGTATTTGCCATACAATTTTCAGGTTTCTCAAATAGATCTAAATAATACTACAGAGAATGTGCCTCATATTTTGAGTTGTTGCTGCATGCTTTAGACACCCTTGCCATACTATATGGGGTCCATGCCACATAATGATCCATCTTTCTCTCATGTTTTTATACCAATCATTTTCCCTTAGGTTTTCATACCACTGATTTTGTGCCTAGATATATATATCCAGGAAACACTGTGTTGTAGAGACACAGAAAGTTCACACTCCAGGATGTTACTTTTCAAATCCAAATTTAATCGGCTACAAGTTTCAACCACATGGTCTTTATCACAGCCAGATAACAGTGGAAAACATACTCAATAACCCATACAAACAACACCATGGACATAAAAGAAATACTTGTCCATATTGTAGAAACAATTACAACAATCACTGTTATAGTGAAGTATTGGAAATGAGCCACACAAATAAGCTATGTAGAGGAGATTTAAGCAGCATGATTTACACAATTAATTAAGCTGTATATATAAATAAATAAATATATATATATATATATATATATATATATATATATATATATAATCAAAATATAATCAAATAAAGTACATTTCTAGATTATAAACAGTATCAAATGCATGCAATTCAAACAAAATTAAAGTCCGGGGAGTCTTGAAATTTCTTTTCTTCATATAATCTTTATTTTCATTTCCAATCAGATGCATAAAGCCCGGCCAACGCATTTCATCCAATAAATGGACTTCATCAGGGCTGTAAAACATTAAAAAAAAAAAACATTATTGAACTTATACAAAAAAAATAATATATATATATACACAAGGTTTTTCGGAAAACAAAACTATATTATACAATATACAATAAGGAAGGCCAGATAGACATAAACATGATAAAAAGTACATGAGGCAATTCTACCTCTAATGATGACAATGTTTCTCAATAATGAGATTGCTATCCTGTAGTACAATGCTCCCTGTCTATATCCATTCTTAACAATTGTTGCCAGTAGTTATAGTGCTTATATTTTTCATTTGGAAAAGCAGCCTGAATATAATTCCAAAAAAAGGGAAAAAAAGGAAACCATATTGGAAAAATAAATAAATAAATCAAACAAGTGTCACTACAAATTCCTCATGTTATTACAAGTACTCTCAATTCAGGCATGATCTGTATAACAAAGTTATTAAGGAGAATTAAAGTGGGCATCTAAATCCCCAATTTAAAAAAACTATATATTGAGGTATTCTAAATCCTGTTTATGGTACCTGTGAGAGTGGTCAGTCGAATACTCTTGTTATTTCATATACAACAGTACTGAAGGTGGATATGAAGGTGAAAAAAAGAGATTGTCCATGAACCCAATATGGGTCCAATGAAGGAAATGTTCATATAAAGTGCCACACTCACTTGTAGTTCAGGTCATGAAGATCATCAAAGCAATCTACGAGTGTGAAGTCATGAAAGCCAAGAATCTCGTGACGTCTGTTAATAATTTATATCCAAGCTAAAAAAGAGAGGAGAGCAAGACCTATCATGGATATAATCAATTTATCCATCCATTAATCTAAGAGAGGGCAGCAAATGTATTATTATAAATATTTCTGTTACCCAGTTAAATTATGTACCATCTGATTAACACTTCCAGGCACCCAATGAGTCTTGTTGGATAATTATAAAAAGAACAGAACTCACTTGGGAACGGCTCATGCAAATCACCAAAGAAATGTAGTGATATATATTAGTATGCATCGATATTCCAATAGCACCAATGTCTTCTGTATATTCCAAGGATTATTGCCTTCTATCCATGCTACAAAAAAGGGAAAGAGCAAAACCTATCTTTAGAAACATCACTCCAACACAGAAATGAAGAAATAGGGGGACACATTCATTATGTGTACCCAAATTCTATCTGAGTCATCTCAAGTTAAGTATATAGTCCAAAAAGTCTCAAAATATACCAAGCAAGCCGGCTGGAGCTCCTGAACCCAGCCGGGCAGGGAGAGGCTCCCCAGGCACGACGGAACCCTGTCCAGGGCTTGTGGTGGAGCGAAAGGCCAGGGGACGGGGCCTGGGGCTGAAGCACCTGACCCAGGGCCCAGCGGGGCCCCTGGACCCAGCCGGGGCTCCCGGGCCCAGAGGCGAAGGGGGAGCCTCCCCGGGCCCGCGGGACCCCGTTCCGGGCACCCTGCCACACAGCAGGACCGAGGACAGAGCTGGGGAAGCCGCCCTCTCCGGGGTCCCTGGGAACCCCTGAACCCATCCGACCAGGGGGAGGCTCCCCGGGCATAACAGAACCCTGTCCCGGGCCTCTGGCAGAGCGGCAGGCCGGGAGACAGAGCCCAGGCCTGGAGCACCCGACCCAGGGTCCTGCGGGGCCCCTGGACCCAGCCGGGGATCCCAGGCTCAGAGGGAGCCTCCCTGGGCCCGCAGGACCCCATCCGGGGCAGCCTGCCACGCAACAGGCCCAAGGACGGACCCCGGGCTGGGGCAGCGTCCTGGCCAGTTCAGCTGCTGGCTGAGGACCGCTAGGCCGAGAGGGGTTCCAGAGTATCCTGTCCCTAGTAATCCGGAGGAAAGCTATCCCTCTTACTGGTAACCCATGCGCACCGAGTGACAGAGGTGACCCAGGGCACGGAGGCGCCTGACCTCCTGGAGCCCTGGCTGGGATCGGGGAGGCGAACGAGCCCTCATCGGGACTTCCAGGCCGGCCCGGCCCGGCCATCTGGTCGCCCCATTGGAAAGCATTGCGCGCAACCAGATGGAAAAGGTGCGATCAGATGGCTGGGACTGAAGGAAACCCATCTGCCCGCCCGAGCCTTCGCGGTAGGGGTCCCGCCCGCCCTTGCAGGGCTCAGGGCTCTGCTTCCTTGTGGCTCAGGGACCCCAGCTGGGCCTCAGGCACGGGGAGGCCCACAGGAGCTCTCCGGCCCAGACACCCGGGGGAGGACTGCCCAGGACCAATGGAGCCCGTCCCGGGCACTTGGCCATGCCGCGGGCTGGAGGAAGGAGCCCCAGACGGTGGGGAGGTGTTGTCCGGGCATAGCCCATCTGGTCCCCGGCTGAGAACCGCCAGCCTGGGAGGGGTGTTCTGACATACCCTGCCCCTAGTAATCCGGCAGAAAGCTACCCCTCTTTCTGGTAACCCGTGCGCACCGAGTGACGGAGGGGACCCAGGGCGCGGAGGCGCCCCACCTCTTGAAGCCCTGGTTGGGATCGGGGAGGCGGACGAGCCCTCATCGGGACTTCCAAGCCGGCCCGGCGATCTGGTCGCTCCATTGTTAAGCGTAGCGCGCGACCAGATGGCCGAGGGGAAAAGGTGCGATCAGATAGCCGGGACCGAAGGACACCCATCTGCCCACCTGAGCCTTCACCGGAGGGCTCCCGCTTGCCCTTTAGAGGGCTTGGGGGCTCTGCACCAGGGACACTTGTCCCGGTCAGACGGACCCCTGGCAGGCCGCAGGATGGGGGCTCCCACACCCCAGGCCCTGCCCGAAACCCAGGCCCTGGGCCCGGTCCCTGCTTCTCAACCCAGCCAGGCCGGGGAGAACTGGGATCCTGCTCGGGCACGAGGGACCCCCATCCCAGGCACACGAACCATCGGCTGGCTGCAGGACGTGGGCTCCTGTTCCACAAATTTTTTCCATAACTCTGTGGAACTCCACGTAGTGGCACTACGCCAACTCTGCCCACCCCTACTTTTAAGCCCTATGTTTATGCCAATAATAAATGGCATAAATATAGAGTGGGGTGAGGTTTATTGTGAATTATACAACTGAAAGTTCCCTGGAGTGGGCCATGCCATTAGTTTCCGCTAACAGTCTACTTTTGGACAGTTTTCCAACCTTCCCTATGGAATAAAAAAAAATGTTTGGCTGTCAAGATCTGAAGTATTCTGAGTAGACTCTGCTGTGGTTGGGCGGGTGCCGGGCAACGTTTCACGTCACACGCACACTTCCAGATCCACAACGCGAACAAGAAGGAGATCAGCCGGGAGGCTGCACTGCCTTGTCTCTATCGAGCCAGGGAGAAGCACGAAAGCGAAACAGCACAAAACGGGAACCAGGGAACCCTCTACTGGCGGTGAGCGGTGGTGAGCTCGTTCTCGTTGCTGGAACCCCGGGGGGGGGGGAAGGAAGGCCCCGCAATCAGGGAGGCGCTGGGACTGTCCCACCAGCAAGGCATAATAGCCTCGTCCAGGGGCTACTCAAGAAAGTCAGAATCACGGCTAGCCTGACACCCCACAGCAGAGGTAAGCGCTTTCTGGGTTATATGGAAAGCATTTTTGTCTTAAATGTTCCTAATCCTTAGCAACACCAGAGAGCAGTTTGGGCAGGGCAAAGTGGTGGAGGTAATATGTGGTGAATTTAGTAACTGAGTGTGGGTAAGGAGGTGGAGTATCCTTAGACTGGACTCAATCTGCTTATATCTTCACCCCTCTCACCCCCACCCTTTCAATCTTCTACGGTACATAATACGTGACACAGTAGGAGTTCTCTACAAATGGCACCAAAGAAGCTAAAAACAATCAAAGCAAGAAAAGACCCCCCAATTCTGAATAATGAGTTAATGGACGTAAATAGGTCCCTAGAAGAAAGTATGGATGGTTTGGAGGAGAGTGCTAAGAGGGCGCATAAAAAAACCTCAAAGTAGAAATTGTCACTCAACAAATCGCAAGTCAGTGTGAAAGGGGGGCCCTTGTGTCAAAATCGACTTTGTGGACAAACACTTCAAGAAGATACCTACGCCCCGGAAAATTCAAGCCAATGATAAGGAACTGACAATGGCTCACGAAGTTAATGAACACTGTGCCTCAAGCATAGAAGAATCACTAATTAACCAAAGTATTCTAAGCCAAATTAATACCAATCTGGAACCAAGACTTTCCTCTTCCCCAAGGATATTTTCTATGACCGGCGCCGTCAAAGTAGAATACGAGGAGAATATCTCAAAAGATCAGCAAGATCAGAAAGATATTACGGACTCGGATTCAAGGTCTAAATCAGATAAAATCATGGGACACAATCGGGGAATCAAGGTTCCAAGTCATTTGAAGAATTGGTGCGTAATAGTACATTGGGCTTGGATATATCCGCAACGCCCTCGGCCTCAATGCTGGACATAATGTTAATACCCTGCAAGACCTGCTAGAAGTTACATTGTTAAATAATAACATATTAAACTCCCATGAAATGTATCTTCAACAAACTGTGAGCGAATTACAGGGGATCAGGGGTCTAATCCCATCTGGGATTAGACCGGTGCCTGATACCTCTATCCAAGGTAGTGCAGGGGAATCAGTGCAAATGAATAATCAACATGATGTGTATATTTCTAGATGTCCAATGTTAATTAGGAGACGGGGAGATCACCCCTGGTATAGGCGTCCAAACACAAGGTATTATTTAAGAAGGCAAACTCAGCAAAAAGGAAAACAAAGGGGTCCAAAGAAAGGACGGGATAAGGAGACAGGCCTCAAGAAACATCACAAGAAAGAGAAACTTCCCCAAATAACAGAAGGAAAAGGAGGAATCTAGAGAACCCATCGAATACGAGACAGGTGGAAACAGGGGTGAAAGGGCCCAACAAAAATTCACTCGTATAGTAAAAAGGAAGGGTAAAATGTTGGAAACATGGGTAAACTCGCAGGGTGGGAAAGAATTCCCAAAGAATCCAGTAAGGGGTGGAAGAATACCAAAAACTCCAATTACAAAGAAAGATACATTGGGAAAGATAAATTTGGGTATAGAAGTAATAGAATCTAGTGACAAAATGTGGCTATACTTTGAACCCTCTGAAGTAGAGAAGGGGAGGAAAAAGCTAAGAAAGTTTATACCCATAAATCGTTCCCAACTCTTATTTTGTTTCTCAACATGCCCTAGCCTGAGAGAAATTGAGTCAAAAGACCTGAGGCAGGTAGGATTCAGCCACAATAATAAAGGCAAGGAATTTACAAAAGTTGTAGCCTACTCAGGGCTGGTAAAAGCGGCAATCTTAAAAGCGGAAAAAGAAATACTAAATGAAGGAATAAGGCTAATACCAGTAGCTGAATTGGAAAGGGTAAACCAGCCTGGTAGTCCCTTTTTGAAATGTCATGCAGGCCTGGGAAAAAGGCAAGTGAGATTGATAGCAGGGGCAAGCGGATAAAGAGCAAATATTAACATAGCAGTGGAGAACCCAGAGCCCAGTAAAAGCTGGGGTACTTGGAGCCCAGGAAATAGCTATATAAGCACACCCTCGTGGGCCCTGAATGAGTCTGGTCGCCTCAGTGATATTGATTAGGGAAGTGGGTTGTCGCATAACCTAAAAATAATTTCTTGGAATATAAATGGGTTTGCAGGGCAAACAAAGACTGAAAGCATAAAATATGCTTCAATTCAGACAGACATTATGTGCCTGCAGGAAACTTGGCTATGCGACAACACCCCGGTAATCGAAGGGTTTGTACAACATCATAAACCTGCCAGTAAAAAAAGATTTGGACGACCATCCGGGGGGATTATGACACTTACCTCCACCAGGATTGCGAAAAAAGTGAAGTTAATAACTACATCCTGTAAATGGATGTTGGTTAGTGAGTTATCCCCACTGGTTTCTGAAATATTGAATGACCTTTTGATTCTGGTGAACATCTACATACAATGGGGCTCTTCAAGAGGAGTACGAAATGGAAATGGGGCTATTTAAGGATGTTATGAATTCCTTGAGTGAAAAGTATGGAAACGATTTGATGGCAATCATGGGTGATTTCAACCACAAATTAAATCCCCCAAAACTAGACCCTTGGTTCAAAGAAATCATAAAGGCTTACGATATAATGCCAGCAGATATTCCCATTTGCACCACGAATAGATAAGATGAAGCCCTTGGGAAGTTCTTAGGATCAAAGGGGTTAATTAATCTAAATGGCAGGGTAGAATCTGACCACCCAGCTAAACAGACGTTTAGAATAGGGAAACAACACTGTCCCATAGATTATGTGTTTATACACGCATGGAACTATGCCATAGTAAAAATGTTTAAGGTAATACAGCGTAAAGAAAGCGAACATAATGCTCTGTATTGTAAATTAATACGGGGGCCCATAAGTCATTGCGAAAGAGTACTCCATCAAACTATGTCATACCCAAAACGTCTGTCCACAAAATTAACAGATGAATACCTAGTGAAATTAGCAGGTTTCCAACAGAACTTAAATATGGAGGAAAGTTTCATGGTTCGAGGACAAAATTGATCAGGTTGCACAATGCCTCAGATTTGACCTAAAAAGGAAGGAAAAGGATACTAAAGACACATGATCCAGCCATAGAAAGCAAGTAAGTTGGTTTGATTCTGTGTGTAGGGAAAAAAGGATAATAAGGAGAATAGAAAGATGCTTGAGGATAAGGTATAACCAGGGGAGTCTTACTAATCTAATTAAACTAAGGAAAGAATATACAATATTAATAAGGTCTAAGAAGAAGATCTTTAAAGAAAAATGTTGGGATATTCTATTGGAAACAATAGAAAAAAAAATGTTAAAGGTTTCTGGAGGCTGATCCAGGATGCCTCAGGTCGGACCCCAGGAACCATGAGCTGTGTAGTCGATGAGGCATACTGGGAGGAGTACCTAGGCCAATTATATGAGGCAAGTTATGTGCCCGTAATAAGTAAGGAAAGAGCCCACAGGGGAAGGGCAGTAAAAGAGTTAAAATCATCCTTCTCGGTAGGAAAAGTGAAGGATACTATCAGGATTGTTAAACCTAACTCGTCCTGCAGGGCCAGATAACTTACCAGCCGTTATAATTAACACACAGCTAAACTGGTGGGCACAATGTTTATCCCAGATATTTTCAGCTATCCTAGATTCAGGAATTATCCCAAAATCCTGGAGGGGGGCTGTGATTAGGCCTCTTCACAGGAAAGGTGACAGGAAGGACACCAGGAATTACAAATTGATTAATCTGCTGGAAATTGGAGCGAAAGTGTTCTCTAAAATATTCCTTTGCAGATTGAAGGACTGGGTGGAGCAATACTCGATCATGCCAGTGGCACAAGGAGGTTTTAAGGAGGGTCACTCTAGATTGACCATTGCTCCGCCTTATGGGCACTGGCTCGGAAGTCCATGGAGCAGCAAGGTAGATTATACTGCTGCTTTGTTGAATTTTGTGCGGCTTTGGGAGACGTCAAGAAGTTATAATGTTCCGGAGGAACTCCTAGTAATAAACCAGGAGTTGCATAGTCAGAACTGGGCCCAGGTCATTAAAGATACAATGGGGGGCCTGACATCGGAAATAGCGATCAATAATGGCCTAAGACAGGGTTGGGTATTTGCCCGTTCTTTTTGCAATCTTTCTTGCAGACTTACCTTCTTTTCTGATGACTGATAGAAGTACAAGCCCAAATGTAAATGGGAATCATTTGGCCTGTCTACTGTATGCAGATGATTTAGTAATTCTTGATCAGACAGAGTTGGGTCTGCAAAGGAAGCTAAATGCGTTCAGCACATATTGTGGAACTAAACATCTTACAGTGAACATGGATAAAACAAAAATCCTGTGCTTTGGGAAGAGAGATCAAAAGTTTAACTGGTTTGTGGGGCAAACGAAACTAGAGATTGTCAACGAGTATAAATATCTTGGAATATGGTTTGAAAAGTCTCTAAAATAGGGCACGCACCTGGAGGCCCAGAAAGTAAAAGCCTTAACCTTTTTTTGCAGGTTGAAAAAATGTAATCGTAGTTATGGTGCCATGTTCCATAGACCATTGCTGAAGGCCTTCAATGCAATGATCCCCCCGCTATTGCAGTATGGAGCAGAAATTCTATGCCTAGGTGGGAAAAGTAACTGGAACAGTGAGGAAGGGATATGTTTAAAATCATTGATGTCATTGCCTAGCTCATCAATGATTCAGGCAATTAGACTGGAGCTAGACGTGACCTCATGGAAGGTCCAGGTGCAAGTGGGGTTACTTAGATTTTGGAAACGGCTGGGGTCAGGAAAAGATATGAAAGTGTCACAATGGTGTATGAAGGAGATTCAGCTAAGTGAATTAAATTGGGCTAAAGCAATAAGAAAGAAACTCTATTCCATCTGTGAAAAGTTGAAGGTGAAAATTGATCCGCAGTCCCTGTATATTGATGAATCAAAAAGTGTACTCAAATCTTTAGGGAAGGAAATGTCTAGATTGAATGACATTGAGTACCTGATAAAGAAAGAGTCTGTGCAGTTTATGATAAATAGCTGGAGGAGAGACAATTAGTATCTCTATCTAAACACCCTACCAAATCAATGGTTCAGAATGGAGGTATTAAGGCTGGGAATTGGTATCAATCCTGCTCGATTAAATGACAAAATAAAAAGGGAACTGATGCAACCAGACGGTAGATGCACATGCAGGATGGGCATAAAATGCAATTGCTGACACATTTTAATGGACTGTCACAAATTGTTAGCCCAGCGAAAACAGTTTTTACAACCAATTTTCTTAAAATTTTCTTCAATTTTCTTAAAATATGGTATTAGGTCACGTACGCAAGCAATCTAGCTCCTTACGTACATGCATTACCTTGATATCGCAATAACTGTGGCAAAGTTTATTCAGGCTGCTCAACGGTTTTTTATGGAATAGGGAATGGAGGGCTAGGTTGAATAATGATGTATAGGGATTTAAGTTTCTTCCTTTTTTTTTATTTTTTTTTTTAAAAACCTTTATTTCTTCAAGAATCTGGACACAGCTATTCAGCCGACAACCCGGAGGTTCGGCAGCTTCGATAGGAGAGTACAAAGAATCGTCCACAGTACATTGAAGGAGCAGTGAGAAGGTTCCATTTTTAATAATTACAAACACACAACAAACCCCAGCAAGGCAACAACACTGAATGCCCACGGTGGTAGCCCCCCAGGGGGAGCCGGACCCCAATCGTCTAACAGTCACAGTACTATGATAAGAGGAAAAAGGGGGAAAAGCAGAGGCCCAAGAAGTCAATTAACCATCACATCTGCATACTGAGCTGGAAAGAAGGTCAAGAAGAAAGCTGTTCCTCGGGGGGATCCAGATCAGGGGCAAGACATATTCCCCCCCTGTATTGATTCCACCGCCCCCAGATGGCATGCCACTTCCGAGGGCGGCCTCTGGCGCAATATACTGTCTTCTCCCTGAGCATACTCCAGTCCATATTTTCTTTCCACGCAGTTAACGTGGGGGGCCCCCCGGAACCCCACAAGCGCACGATGTCCCTCTTAGCAACCATGTTACCCAGGGTCACCCACTGGGTCTGTGCCTCATCATGGCCAGTGGGCCCCCAGACATTCAGGAGACAACACCGCGCTTCCGGCTGCATAGCAATGCCCGTCACCTCCCCCATCACCGCATAAACTCGCCTCCAAAATTCCGTGATGACACCACATTCCCAGATGATATGTAGGAAAGTACCCACCATACCGCATCCCCTCCTACATAGGCCTTCCTCAGAGAATCCCATATGAACCAGTCGCGGCCCCGTCACATACACTCGATGCAGGATCTTGAGCTGCACCAGCCTCAGACGCGACGGGATCGCAACCTCCTTAGGAGAGGAAACAGCAGACTGCCAGTCCTCATCATCCAACTCGAGTCCGTCCCTAGTCCACTGGTCCCGCAGCCCCAGTAGCATATCAGCCCGAACATTTATCAGTTTCTTGTAGATGAGCGAGATCGTGCTCTCCGGCATATGGCCATCAAGGATCCGGTCCTCCAAAGGAGAGGACTCAGGCACCTTCTCACCCTCCACGAGGACTGACCGCAGGGCATGACGCACCTGAACATATCGGAAAAACTCAGACGCCCCCAACTCATACTCCTTCTGCAACTCTTCAAAGGACTTCACCCTACCCTTAATCAGCATATCTCCAACCCTGGAGATGCCGATCAAGTCCCATTTATCAAACCCTTTCGTATGCCAAAGCCTACCCAACCTTTCAGATTCAAACAACGGGGCAGTTAGGGTGAGCCTATCCTTCCAACCCAGAGAGTCAGTCGCCATCTTCCATACACGCACCGCCACCCCAGTGGGCCCCGTGAGGGATGAGTCGAGGGACCGCGAGTACAACGCCCTAAGATAGTTCCCACCGCGCAACAACCATCTGTCCATGGCATAACCAGGGCTGAGGGCCGGGCCATAGAAACCATGATTAATCGCGGACAACTGGGTGGCCCAGTAATAGCGTCGGATGTCTGGAAGCGCGATACCCCCGTCATACCATGGAAGCGTCAATTTAGCAATCGCTACCCGCGGCCGCCCATCCCACAACAACGTCCGTTGGAGGCTTTCGACCTCCCGAAAGTACTTGGCCGGCACCCAATCTAGAGTATTTTGCAATGCGTAGAGGAACCGAGGAAGGGACATCATTTTGAACAAGGCAGCGCGCCCGACGAGGGAGAGCGGCAGCCTCCGCCAGCCCTCAACATCCCGCCGCAGGCGCGCCAGGGGGGGGAGCAGGTTTCTCTCATACCGCAAAGCGGGGTCCATGGAGATAAAGATCCCCAGATACACGAAGCCCTGCTGAGCAATCTGGATCGAACAAGTTCGCGGGACCGGCGGAACCTCACCACTCAGGACGTATAAATACGATTTACTCCAGTTGATGACGAGACCCGAATTCCTACCGAAGGATGTAAGAACGTCACAGACCACTATGAGTGAGTTCTTGGGCGAGGCAAGATACAACAAGATGTCATCAGCATATAGCGAAATGCGGTCCTCGTGTTCGGGCGACCACCGAAGGCCACGTATATCCGGGTGCCAGCGTATCCACGCCGCCAGCGGTTCGAGAGCAAGGGCGAACAACAGAGGCGACAGGGGGCAGCCCTGCCGAGTCCCCCTCCCAAGCCGGAACGGAGTCGATGCCCGGCCATTCACCACCACACTCGCAAGGGGTCCCTCATACAGCAACCTCACCCAGCTCACAAAACCAGGGCCAAAGCCGAACTTGGCTAGCACTGCCCACAAATACTCCCATTCCACCGTATCGAAGGCCATCGTGGCATCAAGAGACGCCACAATAGCCGGTTCTCGCAGCGTGCCAGCCCTGGCGATCACCCCATGAAGGCGCCGAAGGTTCAACGCGGTGTTGCGATGCGGAATAAAACCAGATTGATCAGGGTGAATCAAGTCTCCAAGTACCCTGACCAATCGGCCCGCCAGGATTTTAGCCAGGATCTTCGGCTCGGCGTTGAGGAGTGATATGGGCCTATATGAGGCACACTTATCTTGGGGTTTACCATCATTATGTATCACAACAATTGTCGCCAGCCTCTGGTCCAACGGGAGGGTCCCACTCCCCCGCGCTTCCACGAACATGGCGCGCAGGTGAGGGGCCACCCTATCCGGGAACAGTTTATACAGGTCAATCGGCAAGCCATTCGGGCCGGAGGCCTTGCCCGAGTTCAGCGCGCGAATAGCTCCCGCCACCTCATCGACCGTTAAGTCTCCATCAAGATCATCTCTATCTACATCAGAAAGACAGGGCAGAGCGATATCCCGCAAGAGGTCACGCGAGTCCTCGGGCGGCCTATCCGACACTGAGGCATAAACCTTACGGAAATAGTCCGATAAACACTGGACAATCCCCTCAGGTTCCACAATCACCTCTCCCCCCTCTCCCGTCAGCTCCGGCACTACTCTATTAACCCGTTCTTTTTTATCCAGCCAAGCTAGGAGCTTCCCGGCCTTGTCACCAACATCATACAGGCGGCCCTGCTGTTCCCTACTGAGGGTCTTAGCGGCATTTGTCACAAGGTCCTTATACTCGGCTTGCTTCAAGCTCAGCTCATGCAGTGAGGCCGCTGTTACCTCCTCCTCTAGCGCTCCCTCCAAAGCCACGATCTCCTCCTCCACCTGCATAACCTCGCCATCTCTCCGCCGCTTGGCCGCCACTACAAGTGAGAGGGCCTCCCCTCGCAGCACGGTCTTAAATGCTTCCCAGAGCGACACTGCCGAATCCACGGACCCCTGATTATCCTTGAAAAAATTATCAACTGTCTTCACCAGTGCACTGCGCATCTTGGAATCTCGAAAGTACCAGGGGTTAATAGGAGCCACCCTTCCCCCTCCCTCTCGGCCGACATCCAGCCTGACCCACACTGGCGAATGGTCCGATATGCCACGCGCCATGTGCCTGGCCTCAGACACCAAAGGGGCGTGCACAGCCAAAGTGAGCAGATAGTCAATCCTAGAAAGGCTACCATGCGCCCCGGAGTGGAAGGTGTATTGACGCTGTGTGGGGTGTTGGAGCCTCCAGCAGTCTATCAGGCCGAGTGTGTCTAGGAAGTCTGGAAGCCACTTCTGGGCCCCCCCCTGTGTCTCTGGGCGGGTACCTATCCAGCAGCCCAGAGCCGACAGCATTGAAGTCCCCCCCTACCACTAACATACCCCCCGGGAGATCCAGCAAGGCCCTACCCAGATCTACAAACGTGGAGGCCTGCAGGGCTGGAGGGACATAAACCGAAACTAAAACCAAAGTTCTACCTTCCCACCTCCCCGCCACCGCCACAAACCTCCCCCTATCGTCAACAACGGTGGAGTCCACCTCAAATGGTAGCGAGGCCCTGACTAGGATGCCCACACCCCTAGACCCGGAGGAAAATCCCGAATGAGCTATGAATTTGTAACCCTTCCTATTAAGAGCATAGCACGTGTGACCTTTAAGGTGTGTCTCCTGCAGTAGGGCAACATCTGGCATTGACCGTTTCAAGTGTTGCAAAACTATCCCGCGCTTAATGCGATCCCCCAAACCATTAACATTCCAGCTAATAACACTTAAACCTCTACCCCCCATCCCCAAACACAAAGAGGCCCCCCCCCCCCCGAAGAGCCACCATGGGACAATGCCGAAGATGATCACTACGCCTTGCAGAAACAGACCCCCCAACAACAACCCCAGAATCCCAACCATCCCCCCCACCCTGCACCCCTGCTGCAGCTTACAAAGCCCCCCCAACTTGCAGTGTGCCTGTCGCCCTACCAAACCCAAAATCTACAAAAAGCACCCTAAGGGAGGAAAGAGCTCCCCTCGTCCTCCCACAACCCTCCGCATTAACTGCACTCTAATCAAGTCATCAAATAAAGTCAAATCGAGTCAGACCGGCTCCGAAAAATCAGCCTTGCCCATCCCGGCCACTGTCCCCATCCGCGGCAGTGTCCTCTCCCGTCCGCCGCCGGGGCAAAGCGTCCAGCCATTCATCGGCCATGACAGGAGACTCAAAGAAGAATGTCCGATCTTCGTACACCACACGTAGTCTGGCAGGGAAGAGCATGGCATACTTCAGATCCCTCTCCCGAAGTCGCCTCTTCACCCCCAGAAAGCCCTGTCTCTGCCTCTGCACCTGCTGGGTGAAGTCCGGATAGAAATTCACCGACGCGTTCTGGAAGGGGACCGGGCCCGTCACCCTCGATGCTTGCAGGATAGCGTCCCGATCTCGAAAATGAAAGAGCCGGGCGACAATCGGCCTCGGTGGGGCTCCCACCTTGGGCCTCCCACCCGGCACTCTATGGGCCCTTTCAACTGCAAAGAACTTCCCGAGACCCTTAGGCTGCAGATGGTTAAGCACCAAGTCCTCGACGAGCAGGTCAACCGAAGCCTCATCCAAGGACTCCGGGACCCCGATAACGCGCACGTTGTTGCGCCTGGCCCGGCTCTCAAAGTCCTCCAGCCGACGGGCGGCGAGATCACTCTCGGTCCTCAGCTTACGAACCTCGGTCTGCAGTTCCATGACATCATCGGCGAGGCCCGTGGTCTTGAGGTCCAGGGTTTTAACCCGTTCACTCGTTTTGCCCAAGTCCGCACGGATCAGGTTAACATCCACCAAGATGGCATCCACCTTATGCGCCAGGGCGTCAAACTGTCTCCCAATCGAAGTCTGCATCCCTTCGAGCGCGCCCATGACATCCTGCAGCGAGAGCTCCGGGGCCAGGGGCGAGGCCGCCTTCTGGGTATCCGGCGACTGGCTCGACCCACTCGGTGATCCCTTCTGCAGAGCATAGCGGTCCATATTATTGACTTGAGTATAGGCTCCCCGCCTGGTAGACTTAGGCTTCAGCCGATCCACCTCTGCTTTGCCCGACATGGTTGGTACCAAGCAGGTCGGTTCAGATAAGACGGCCCTCTCTCAACGAGAGGAATCAGGAGTAATCAGTTCTGCAATGGGCCGCCAGAGTAGCATGTAGAGCGTCCAAAGGATAATAAAGCCACCAAGAGCTCTCCAGGGGCAGGGCAGACAAAGGGAGAGAAAGCGAAAGTGAAAGGACGGGGACCTCCATCCGACAGTTCACACCTCGCCTGGCCGTTGTTGTTCAACTAGAAGTCGGCATCCTGCCAACTCTAGCCCCTGGCATCCCTCGGAGATAGGCCGCAATCTTCCGCCATGCATAACTCCGGTTCCCGGTGGGCGATCCGACCGCGGGTAGCATCAGTCGCCTCCCTGACAGGTCATCTACACGATGCCATGCATACAGACAGGATTAGAGACAGGATAGTCGACGGAGGGCGCGAGGGTCTCGGGAGCTCAGAGCTCACGCGGCCATCTTGGTCAAGCGCTAGGCTCCTCCCCTCCAAGTTTCTTCCTTTTTAAATATTTTAAAATAGGATTTTAGTACTATTTGGATCATATATGCGATATTTGAATGTGTTTTTAACTTATGTATGGAATTGTTTTTATTAAAACTGATATGGATTATAGGAAAATTAGCCTCCTATAATGGGATGAGATGATGAATTTGTAATAATCTTTAGAATTTTATACACAATGTCGTGTTTTATGTGGTTTAAAGATCAATGGTCTACATAAACTTTACTTTTGATTGATTGAAGTATTCTGTGGAGGAGATTTTAGAAATTAAGAAAGGTTCCATGGACTTGAATACTTTCGTCTCCAAGTTCAAGGGCTTAGCTAGAGATATTGACTGGCCTGATCCAACTGTGTTCATTCTATTCCAAAAGGGGTTAAAGGATGACTTGAAGGACACACTTGCTAGTTATGCCAGAACAGCATCACTACAAGAGCTTTTTCAACTGACCATTCAGATCAACAGTTGTCTTCAAGAAAGATGAATGGAACATTGAAAACTATCTCAATTTAAACCTGTCTTAAAATCTGCATGCAAGCTTCCATCGAAGTCTTCTGATTTAAAAGATGAGGCCATGGTAGTGGGTTCTACTAAAGGACCTCTAACTGAGGAAGAAAATGTAAATAAGGGCTATGTCTGTACTTGGACAAGGAAGGTCATCTTTTGAGTTTGTATCCTGTAAATCCTGTTCGTCAACACAAGGAGTCAGGAAACTGGAAAGCTCACTCCTAGTGCACGGAATACAGGCGAGTGAAGACATGTCTTCTCCTCTGAAATCTTTTGACTAAGTCCTATTGCAAGGGGCCTCACGATCTCACAGTGTTTATTCTAGTAGACTGCGACATTTCCATTGTCTAAATGAATATTCAATGGGCTGCCAACCATCAACTCCCAGTCGAAAAGAAAGAAGTTCCAGTTGCTGTAGAAGCTTTGATGTGACTTTAGTGGCTTCTTGCCTAGTCACTGAGAAAACTCAGGTTTCTTTGTCCCCCCAGATTGCTGCTCATTATGAGAAACTTTCCTTAGATGTAATTTCTTCTTTGTGATACCCTATTATTATGGGCATTAACTAGCAATCATTACATACACTGGTCTGCAAACACTCTGTTCCTGGGCTCCAATGTTTATGTCATCCATTGAAAAGCTGATCGTCTTTCTTCTACTGAAAGTTCTGAGTAGCTTCACCCATGAATACCTTGATCAATTCAGTAATCGAATACCAAGGAGTTACCTCCTCATGGACCCTTTGATCGTGCTCTTAAAATCCATGGACGTCGTTTCACCAAAGTGCCAGGGGTAGCAGAAGTAACATCACACTCCCTTTTGGCCTTAATGACATCCCAAGAAGTGACATCATATGGCCTTTGACCCCGAACATTCCTAGGAAGTGATAGCAAATGACCTTTACCCATATGACAACACAATAACTGACATCACTGAAGCTCCTTAATAATTTCATGATAAATATAAAAATGCAGCACAGACAAATGTCTATTTTCAATACCCCCTCTATTAGGGTGCTGATATTATCTTTGAAAGTGGTGAAAAATTATACTTTTCCAAAATTGTGGTGAGTGAAGCAAATGAGCCTGACATCCTCCAGGCCTATGCAGTGGGTTATCACGCCAAGAAGATATTTCTAAAAGTGGGGTCAATAGTGAATTTTAAAGCACATTTTTCACATATATTTGATAAAATGCCATAGGCTCTGAAAGGGCACTCATTAAATATTCATGTTCTTTCACAGTCTGCCAAGTCAACTGATGCCATTTTTTCAAAATGTGTTAGGGGCCTCCACATATTAAAAAAAAATGGCGCCAAGGTCAGCATATTGTCATGCCCCCCATCTTCCCCTAGATGCCAAACATGACAGTGCCAGAATTCTGCTGTTAATGCCTTGTCTATGGATGCCCCTTATGCCAATAATTACCTCTAGTATGCCAGAACCAGTATTTTGTCATGGAACCCATTATGCCATAACTACCTCCAGTATGCCAGCAGCAGTACTTTGTCACAGATGACTGTCATGATAAGAATTGCTTTCAGTAATTCAGCACCAATATTTTGCCATGGGTGCCCATCTAAGCCATGATTTTTGTACAGTATGCCTAATCCAATTGCAGATGCATAAGGATAACACAACATTCTCAATCTCGCTCACATACCTTCACTCACTCACAATCCTTCTCACACATTCACATTCACTCTCACTCATTCGTTGTTACTCCCTTTTATTTTCACCCTCTTGCACTCTTTTACTCTGACTAATTTGCACTCATTCTCACTCATTCTCACTTCTCACTCTAATTCATTCATACTCACACTCTTACACTTTCCTTCATTCTTACTCTCACACATTCTGACTCATTCACACCAATACTCACTCACATTCACTCTTTAACTCACAAAATTCCACTTATTATCATTCATTGACTCACATTTACACTCACTGTCACTCACTCATTCTGACTTACAATCTCTTACACTCCCTCACATTCATTCTTGTTAATGTATTCTCACTCACTCACTTTAACCCACCTGCAGTCAATCTTGCTCTTACTCACTCTGACTCATTTACTTATATTAAATCTCATTTATTCTCCCTCACTACTGGTCAGTGGCTCTTACTCACTCACTTTCTTTCATTCAGACACATATACTTGCACTGTTGTGTGGTTAATAGGACCCGGGCACAAATGCTCCCATTTTCTACACGTTCACGTTTAAAATTGACATCTTTTGAGACGATGACTTTTAGCACATTGTGCTTGCATGTGATAGTGTACTTAGAAAGTGTTTTGCACTGTTCAAACTGCCCTTACATATTGTTGTCTGTTCTGAGACCGCTCCGAATTTGTTGAATCAACATTGACAGCAGGATCTGAACTCAGGCACAGTGCGAATGGGTCCAATTTTCATTATATAAACTTCCCGAGCTTTTGTTCAGCAGGTGAGCATTTCCATGGATTGTTGTGGTCGCCTGTGTCTGACTTTCAGCCCAGCTGAGCCCATCGCCATCCTAGGAGGGATTGCGGCCTGTTCTATACCAGACTGGCTTCCATGTGAAAAATGCACACAGGTAAATGGGGTGTTAGACCACTCGAAGGCATCTGTTAGAACCGCATTTACCCTATGCTCTCTAGGATAGGTAGTACCAGGTAGGAGTACAATGATAAGCATTCATATAATCAATGCACCAAATATAATAGTTGCATTATTTATCTTCTTCACCATTCTTGTGATGCTTTTTACAATGCTTTGTTTTCATCTACTAATCATTGCAGTGGACGTATTATACACAAGAATCGTACTG
This sequence comes from Triturus cristatus, assembly GCF_964204655.1. Lineage (NCBI taxonomy): Eukaryota > Metazoa > Chordata > Amphibia > Caudata > Salamandridae > Triturus > Triturus cristatus. The sequence goes on from NC_140588.1 coordinate 500,358,516, forward strand.
CTTCAATGACTGTTTGAAATGCCAATTTGTGTATTACTTTTGGTATGCCTGGGATAACAATGAAAGGATAGGAGGGGGCATGGCCAACAACATGGTCGTGTAGGCCGAGCTCCATCTGACAAAGAATATGGTAGTCCGAAGGCTCGGACAACATTTGCTTATGACCCTCTGGGAATGTGGACATGCCGGCCACACTTTTGAAGGACTTTGGGAGGGCTACTAAGCTCCACCCCGCCACTGCTGGTCCCGCCCTGACGAAATGGTGCAGACCTGAAGCTGCGACGGCCCGGCTAGTCCTCTGATCCGGTGCTGCGTAGCCGAGAAGCTGAGCCCCTGGGAGGTTATCGGGAGGACAGTCGGCCTCTGTACCCCTCGTGCCCCCCTGTCCTTGGGGAGGTATGCCGTGGATGCCCCGGCCCGGTTCCGCTCTGACCGTATCTCGCCGCGGCGCGCCTTGGGCGATGGGCTCCCTGCTGCAGGCTGGACAAGGGAGGCACGCCCTGCTGCTGCAAGACCTGTGGACTGCGCTGGAGGCAGACGGGCACGACACGGATCCGTGATCCCAGGTAAGTTGGGCGGTTGCGGGGTGCTGCGCCGCCTGGTGGTGCATCCTGGGGGCCCCCGCTGGTGTGGGGTGCTGATTGACGGACCGGCCCTGTGCAGCAGACTACTGTGGTGTCCGGGCGGCTGTGGCCCATGCGGCAAACTCCCCGTACTTTGTGTCTGTGCCCCCGGTCCTCTCTGGAATGATGCCGGGGGAGGCCCGGAGCAGGCTTTCAGAACGTTGAGCTGCCGCTGGCTTAGTAATTACAACGAGTGGGACTGGTGGGGCCCTTGGCCGCTTTTGAGCAGGCGGGTGGCCTGCATCGCCCCCCTTCGATCTGCAATAGTGGGAGGAGGCCGCTGGGTGCAGGACATGGGTGCCCCTCCTTTTTAACCACCCTGCAGCCGTGTGCTGGTGTCCCTGCTGGTCCTGGACGGCCCTGACCGGCCCTAAACCCTTTTGTCCTCATTGAGGTGATGAAGTGGATGGCCCCTTGCTTTCCTCCTTGGCCGCAGGCCCTAGATCACTGACTGTCTGAAGGGGGCCCATACTACTCGAGCGAAACCGGACCGCGCACGGTGGGGACGCCGTGACGCTCTGTGGTCCGGAGTCACGCCTGGGGATTGTCTAATGGGGGGGGGGGCATGAGGAGCCCGCCCCCCCCTTCTCCGCTTGAGTGCTTGGTCCTGGCCCTGTGCCCCTTGCGACCCACACCTGCATCTCTGAACATGGGCAAAGACAAAGACCCAAAGCCACCGCGCCGGAGGAAAATGGACCGCTACACGAAAGTGATTACCCCACCCGGAGGAACGACCGACCACCTGTGCTGACACGGACACTCTCCTGCAGGCGATCCAGTCCTCCAGGACAGCTTTGGAGGGAAAGATAGGAGAGATAGGCACGGAGGTGACGCTCCTGAGGCAGGATCTATGCAACCTGGCGGCCAGAGTCACGGAATCGGAGACCAGACTGGGTGAGGCAGAGGACTCCCTCCAGGATCTCCGTAAAGGCAAGGTGGAGCTCCAGTCCTCGAACAAAGACCTTCAGTGGCGTGTTGATGACACGGAAAACAGGGCAAGGCGCAACAGCCTTTGCTTTGTGGGTTTTAGGGAAGGCATTGAGGGATCAAACGTGTCGGACTTCCTTCACTCCTTGCTCCAGCGCACATTCTTGACAGATAAATTATCTGCCTGCTTCGTCATAGAAAGGGCACACAGGGCACTATTGGCGCGACCTGCCCGGGAGCGCAACCGGGTCCCATCATAGCCCATTTTCTGAACTTCCTAGATAGGTACATGATCCTTCGAGAGGCAAGGAAGCTTGGAGAGATAAGGCACAAGAACACCCGCATAATGATCTTCCCGGGCTACAGCAGGGAGGTCCAGAAGCAAAGACGCACCTTTGACTCGGTGAAGGCGAAACTCAGGGAGCGTCATATTCAGTACATGCTTCTATTTCCCGCAAAACTGAAGGTCCTATTTATGGGGAAGACACATTTCTTCCAAACACCAGAGGAGGCGTGGCATTGGATTGAGGGAAGGCCTGTAATGAGGCAGCTAGAGGTTCTGTCACCCCACAGTCAGACACCGATGGGGAACAAACCAGAGCCCTCTGGTTCCCAAAGAACACTGAGATCCCGGGGAAACCGGAGAGATCGTATAGAGGGGGCAACGCCATATGCAACGCGGGGCAGTGGCAGGGTCTGACGGTGAAGTGGACACTCCTTAGATTCTCGCCTGTAAGCGGGCTAGCACACCCTCCGTCTTCCTGGCCTCCGAGAACCTGGCACAGAAACCGACACAAGAGACAGCACATCCGGTGAGAAGGGAGAGGATGAGCCCTCTCTACATCCCTTGGTTGCTGAAATAGTGGCAATGGAGCAGGACGCAGTAGCAGAAACTCTGTCATCACAGGGAGACCACACTGACTCGCATTCTTGACTGATGAGCCTTAGAGACTTGCCGTGGAATCAGAATAATGACAACGGAGTCTGTTTATTGGACCTTTGCCCCTGACACATTCTCTATTAGTCCTGCAGAGCAGCTGAAGAGCTACATTTCATCGCAGGCGACAGGGCAGGACTGGCCATAGACTTGGTCATTGGACAGCCCTTTCTCTTCTCCTTTCTGCTTTTCTTCTCCCCTTTCTGTCGTCCCCTTCCTCCCCCTTCTGGTATCTTCCGTTCTTCGTCTTTGCTTTGTCTTTCTCCTTCTTTGGTTGGAGCTTTTCTTGGGGTTCTTTGGGGCACTGCAGGAGTTTGAACTTGTAGCATAAGCTTGGGTCCGGGGTGGGCGACAGACCTCTACCACCCTTATGCGCAATCTCGACTGCTTGGCAGAGGGTGTGTCACTGGGGGAGGGGGAGGTGGGGGGAAGAGGGCAAGGGGTTTCAACCAGTCGTATTGTTTCTTTGGTTCATTATGCTTTAGTTAAGGTACAGCTGCAGATTGGGTGGAGCGTACGCCTTCCACCAAACTCACCATACGGGGCATCATCTCACTGCACATGCATGTCCGCCCCACTACTATACCTTAGCCTGCCATGTTGGGTCCGGAAGATAGCCCTTCATGGTGCTTACTTGGAATGTCAACGGTCTGGGTGACAACATTAAAAGGGGGCTGGTGTTCTGCAGGAGACCCATCTTAAAGACACGAAATGTGGGTTCCTTGCACGGGATGTATACACTGTCCTGGCACATGCAGGCTACACCTCCGGCTCTAGAGGAGTCGCCATCCTGATTAAAAAGTCACCGCCCTTCACGGTAAAGCGTACATGGATAGACCCCCAGGGAACTTTATGTGGGAGTGTCAGGGGCATGGGGTAGGAAGAATGTCACGATCTTATCAGTTTATGCCCCACCAAAATTGCAGACCAGGTGACAGATATACTACTGGGGACACAGGGATCAACGCACATCATCGGGGGGGGGGACTTTAACGACGTAATGCACGTTCCTACAGATCGGTCGAGCAAACATGTCCATCCGCCCCCGGTTACACAATTGGCCCGCCTTGCTGACATGCTGGGCTTGGTGGATGTATGGAGACACTTGCATCCAGGAGATCAAGGGTACTAATACTATTCAGGGGCTCACAAGGACCACTCGCGTGTGGATTACGTGTTTCTCCCGCAGGGTGCCATCCAGGACATCTATGGGGCGGAGTACGAGGCCCGGGGTTTGTCAGACCATTCGCCTTTATATGTTCGAGTTGGTGAGAGGGCCCTTACTGGAGGGGGGGGGGGCTGGAGACTGTCGGCATGGGACCTACAGAACAAGGAGGTGCTCCTGGGCCTCCACGCAGACACAAAAATCTTCTTTGCAGAAAACATGGGTTCAGTGCAGTCTGGAGTGATAATCTGGGAAGCATATAAAACAGTATTACGGGACAGGGCCCAGAACCGGATAGCCTGGGAAAAGAAGAAGGCTCAGGAAGAACTTGCTACACTAGAGGCCCAACTTCTCACCTTAGAAAGACGGCACCTCACGCAGAGAGACTCTCAGGCTCTGAGACTGATAACGGATGTACAGCATCGCTACAGCGCTCTGGCCACGCAAGCGGCTAAGGCACAGGCCCAGGCGACGCTGCATAGGCTGTATGACGTGGGGGACAAGTCAGGCAAGCTCCTAGCATGGGTTAGCCGTAAAGAGGTGGAGGCTCGATGGGTGGTGAGTGTGGTGGACCCCCAAGGAATATCCCTGACGCACGATACGCAGATAGTACAGGCATTCTCGTCCTACTATCAACACTTTTACAAAGCCCGGAACCTGAGGGCGCTGCCAGACATAACAGACTACCTAGCGGAAATTCATGCCTTGCTATTAGACGAGGATGATAGAGAAGAGCTTGACTCTGCTATAACGATAGACGAATTCAAACTGGCTATAACTAGATTGTGTCCTAGGAAGACAGAATTTTATAAGAAGTATGCAGATCTTCTAGGCCCCCACTTGCTGAAGCTCGTCCAAGATGCGTCCCAGGAGGGGATTCTGCCTTTAGACCTGCACACGATTATTCCTATTCATAAACAGGGGAAATCCCCCACTGACTGCACTTCATACCGCCCTATATCCCTCCTTAATATAGAGGTGAAAATACTTGCCACAATCCTTGCCATGAGGCTCCGTCAGGTAATCACTGCTATGGTGCATCAGGACCAGACAGGTTTCCTGCCCGGACGGGCGACCTGACTAAATTTGCAAAGGCCCGCTAATTGGCCAATGGAGGTCCAGGACGGAGGAGACCCACATTTGCTCCTCTCTTTGGAGGCGGAAAAGGCGTTCGACGGGGTACATTGGCCCTTTTTGGAGGCTACCCTGGTCAAATTTGGCATCGGCCCCCGGTTTCGGCACTGGGTGGGTTTCCTGTATAATGACCCCAGGGCAAGGGTTAAGGTCAATGGTCAGCTCTCCGGGGACTTCCCCATCAGACGAGGCACCTGACAGGGCTATCCTCTTTCTCCATTGCTCTTCACCCTCACGATCGAGACAGTGGCCTGTAGGATCAGGCAGTGTCTGGAGATTCAGTCCGAATCACACCAACGGATACGGGGGAAGTAAATATCTTGCTTTACGCGGATGACATTTTGCTCTATATCACTCACCCAACTGCCACGATTCCTGCCTTATTCGATGTCATGGATGTGTACGGAACCTACTCTGGTTATACCATAAACTGGCACAAGTCGGTCATTAACAGTCCACGTGCTCTGGAAGTCTGGCCACTCTCCCTGGGACCCTCCAGATAGCTCACACCGGGTTCACCTACCTGGGGATTTACCTCACCACAGATACGAGGCTTTCATACCAGAGAAACATCCAACGGGTGATAGCTAATTCCGCAGAAGACACGCAGAGGTGGAAATCCCTTCCCCTCACAATTCTAGGCAGAGTTGCCATGTTCAAGATGACCTTGCCTCGCTTTCTTTACGCCCTTCAGAACGAGTATTTCCCCCTCCTACGACAAACCTTCCGCGATGTGGATGCGGAACTGCGCTCCCTTTTATGGCTCGGGAAACAACCAAGGATCGCTCTGACGACACTACACCATAATCAGTATGATGGGGGATCTCGCTGCCAGACATAGAGGCTTACTATTGGGCAGAACATCTAACTCCGGTGAATGACTGGATACACGCCACGGCAGACCACCCCACCTATAGGCCTGTAAAGGGACACTATGGTGAATCGTACTTGTATGTATTATCTCTAAGGGGGACGAGGGAGGGGATGACTTCTCCCAGCTACCCAAGTCACATTGGAAGTATGGGATAGAGTGTCGAAGGCATTGGGTTGGGCTCGCAAACCTACTAAACAGACGCCTCTCTGCAATTGTCCCTGGTTAAAAGAAATCCATAAGCTGAGGGGCTTCATGGGGTGGGACGCCATAGGCATATCTGTCATAGGGGACATTGTAGCTAAAGGTAAACTTAAAAGTTTCCGCATGTTGCAGACAGATTTCGGGTTGCACAAATCCCAGTTTTTTAAGTATGTGCAATTACGACATGCTTGGCAGGCGGAGAGCTCCCTATTCTCCTCGCTGCCAGAATACGCACCACTGGAGGGACGTCTGCTGCATGAACAGCTGCTTACTAAGGCAGTATCAGTCACAAACTGCACCTTGAATAATAATGCACCAGACAGGTTGGGTAGATTGTGGGAGACCTGGGAAATGAACTTAGGTACACTCGAAAACATTGACTGGGAAGCAGCCTTGATGCATCCTCGGGAGGTGGCCATCAAATCTCGTCTCCAGCTGATCCAATATAAGATACTTTACAGAGTCTACTATGATAGGGCTCGACTACATCGTATGGCCCGCGCAAGCGACCCTGGTTGCCAGAGATGTGGTCACGAACAGGGAGATTTCTATCATATCCTCTGGGACTGCACCAAAATACAGACTTACTGGGGGAAGGTGTTGGGGGAATTGAGCAAAGTTCTAGAAACAACACTACCACCGGACCCTAAATTCATACGGCTGGGCATACCGGGGGACATAGATTTGGGACGCCGGCAGCTAATTTTCGCTATGCCAGCTCTGGTGGTTGCAAAACGGGATGTAGCACGAACATGGGGAGCGGCACTGGCACACCAGCCAGGGAGGAATGGACATGTAAATGGCAGCACAAAGAGTCACCTACAAGGTACGAGGCTTCCCCAAAAAGTTTTGCAGGGTATGGGGCAAATGGAGGACATACTATGGGTTCGATGGGGGGTTGGGTGATGGTTAACGGACCTTTTGCGAGTTCCTCCTTCATCCCTAACCATGAGTACTGGTTCTGTTGTTTCGTGACAGCCCAGAAGGGGAAGAAGCATGAGATATAACCATGAAGTTTGGTGATTGGGTGGGACTTGGAGGATCGAGTGGCCCTACGGGATAATGATATGGAATTCTTTGTGATATGGACGGTATTTGAATGCCATTGTAAGACTGTGCCTGATTTTGTTATGCTTTCTTTTGGTTCTTCTTTTCGCACAACAAAAATAAAAATATATTTAAAAAAATGAAAAGATAGATCTGTTTCCACGATTGCCTTGGGCAATTAGGATTATAATTTTCTGAGGTTGCAGAGACCATCTGGTACCCTGTGAGGTTTAGGGGCCAGATGGTGCACTGTGAGCTAGCCAGAAATCAGGCTGATGATATGAGTGGACTCAGTCCCCATAGTGGGCTCAGTCCCCATAGTTTTGAGGCTTATGTTGACCAAAGACACAGACTTACTGGATTAATAGGAACCATATGACATGGCACAACTAACGTTATAGGTCAGGTGCTTATTTAATGGGTCTCCTGAGTAGTTTTCTTAAGTGCTCAAACCCCCTAGTCACCATCTTAATGGTGACATCCGTGGTGTTAGGGAAAAATCCTCCTCAGTTAAAATAGGGAACCCCTATTTCTGTCTGTAGGTTGTTCAAGCTTGAACTTTTCAAAGATTCACCACACTATAGTATACCTTCTCTGAATCCCATTCATTAAAATGGTTAATCCAGTACTGGTGGTTATCCCACTTACTTGCAGACATTAACACAGATGTTACAACAACAAGGGCTTCCTGTTACTGGAGGAGATGTTACCTTTGTGGTAGAGGTCGACGAAGTGTTTAAAACAAAGATATTCTATTCATGGGCAACATTTCCGGAAGCAGATGCCAAAACTGGAGTTTTTCACACCTACAGAGAAGCAGCCATATTAAACAACTACAGAGATTATGAAGATTTAGAAATAGAATTAACATTTCAGTAACACACAAATTAGTTCCATGGTGGCTGACCACATGCACTAGAAAATGTACGACTGAGACCCCTCAGCAATCAAGGGGCAACATGGCCAGACCTAGCAGGCTGTACACCATATTCAAGAATAGGAGTTCTCACAGAGGTAGAACTTCATACAATTTACACAGGTATAGTTAGACTATGCTTATGGTTAACAAAGCTCGTTATGCGAGCAATCACAGCAACTCCAGCGAAATACACTGTAATAAATCAAAGCCCAGTGCTTAATGCAACAGAATATATTGTAAAGTAAGTACATTTGTTGATACACTCTAAAAAACATTTGAGGTTCTTTTTGCAAAAGTGCTTGAGGTAAAACAAATTATGTCACCGAATTATGTCGCTGAAGAAACAGGGTAATATTGTGCGCCATATTGGCCAAAGACAATGGTCACATATATCGTGTCAGTATGGTGCATACACAGGGGCGAAAGCTTCTGTGCACACTGTACCTTTCATGACCCACAAGAATACTTACTATTGTCCTGCCAAATACAGAATGCACGATAAATTGCAACAGATAGAGTTCATGAAGTAGAATGCATGAGCAAAGTGGCGGATGACACAATCCAAAAGGCACACCCAGGTCAACAGGTAAGATATACAGCAAAGTATGAATGTACACAGAATATATAATAGTCCACCAACGTGTACTAAAGTGGCAAATTACTGCATCAAGACAATTAGGAACCAAGGAAAATAAATCAATCTTAACTCCCAGATGCATGTGCTCGGAAATGAAGAAGAGAAAAGGGTAGGGAACCCATATGTCAATTCCTTCCGCCATCGGTGGGTCCCTTCCTTTCATCCTGGAAAAATAAAAACAAATAAACATGATTGAAAAGATGGAAAATTGTACAATGATTAAATCAATGCATTACGGTTTAACATGTTATACAGTTTGTTGAGACAGGTGGAGGAGTAGGAGACTGCAATTAGTCATCATGGAGATGTATCGTTAACTCTTCATCAAGATTGTGTCCCCCCAGATGCTCGGTTTCGAGCTCCATATACACTTAGATTCACATTTGCGGAGCTTCAATACATGGTTGCCACCCCTGGGGCCAGTGTGAATATGCTCAATTGCAAAGAAACTTAAAAGGGAACTGTTTCATACATTGTACCATTCAATTTAGAAAGAAAACCTTTGGTATCCCTGACAAACAAGGGGAGGGTAATGACATATTCCGTGAGAAAATGATCAACATATTTGGATATTTTTCGTGGCACTGCCTATAGATGACACTATGGGTGTGCCAGGTGGAGTAGTGGGATATTTATGGATTTTTCGGCAGGAGGTACAAAATGGGTAGCTTGGGGTAGTCTCTTTTCAGGAAGCAGAATTCTTCCCAGGTGATGATACCATTCTGTTCCCATACAGTTAGTTTGTTCCAAGTGGTCAACATACTCGAATTGAAACCATAGATACACCAATATAGTACATGCCCACTCACTGATTCAAAGGTCTACACACACATCTACTCACTCACCCATACAGCCACTCACCAATACAGCCACAGATATATGCACACATATACCCATAGAGACACTCACACACCGCCACTCACCCATAGAGTTACTCACACACCTAGTCATTCCCCCAAAGAGTCAATCACACTGCCATTTAATCACCTATACAGTTATACAAACACCACCTCTTTTATTCATGCAGATACTAACACATACTTACTCTCATACAATCACTGACACCAGCACAAACTCATCCATACAGGCACTCTCACAATCACTAACTCTCACATACATTCACTTATATACTCCAACACTCACATATACTGACGTACACATATGGAGTTACTCACCCATATACCACTGAGACATCCATTCCCTCAACGACAAGCATATGCACACCCACTCACCCATACAGCCCCTCTCAGACGCAGCCATGAACCCATACACCTAGTGAATCACCCACTCACACATCCATGCAGGGAGTCACACACACACACACCCACCCAGTCACTCAGGCAGCAATACAGGTACTCAGACAAGCAATCAATAACCCATATAGACACTCATGTAGCTACTCACCAACCCATGCAGCCACTTACACATCAACTGACAGACTGATACGGACATTCACACAGATTAGTCACGCACCCATACTTTCACTCAGACATCTATAATCACCCACTCACACAGTCAGCCATGCACCCACTGATTCATCCATACAGACACTCATACACCCATTTATTCTTCAATACACCTTGGCATATATATATATATATATATATATATATATATATATACATATATATACATACACATTACCTTCTGGCGGTCGCCAGTAGTTATAGTTAGGACCTATTTTCCATAGGAAATCCGCAACATTCTATTCCCAATAACTTTGGTGCCGGTTGACGAATCTTCACGAAATTTTCAAACCTTTTGGCCAGCTCCGGTCTGCTCCTATCCTGAAAGTCTCAGGGTGATTTGTCAAGCGTGGGCCGAGAAAAAAGGGGGGTCCCAAAACGTGTTTTCCCCATGCAATTTTCCATAGGAACCTTTAGTCGCAGCTACAGCCCGAACTGCTGAAAGGAATTACACCAAATGGTGTAAATCCATTCAGTAGTTCCTGAGAAAATCAAAAGTAAAATCACATATATATCTATGGGCGCAGTGGATCCGCGCACCCTGAGCGCACGCTGCGCGCACCCTCCCGATACGGGCTGCATGTTAATTGGCTGTCAACTTGCTGTCAACACTCCAAACCAGGAAGTGTTGGCAGCCATTTTGTGCCTCGGTAGAACCGAGGCACAAGAAATCTTTCAAAAAAGTGCACAAAACGCAAAAAGGGGGCAGGGTAGAAACACCCTGACCCCCTAGGCCTGCTTAGGGGTTCCCACAAGGACCCCTTGGGCCCCAACATTTTTAAAATGGAAAGATGTGCGCAGGGTGCGCGGATCCTGCCGATTGAAAAAAAAACGAAGCGCGGGCTCTCGCGTTTCGTTGCTAATTAGCCCCCAGGGGGGCAGGTCCTGGGGCAATATTATTATGTGAATGGGGGCCCAGAGGGGCCCCCCAGCCCCAGGGACTGCCCCCCTGGGGCTTTATAAAATTATGTATGGCGGGCTCACAGCCCCCCAGCCCCGGGGACCGCCACCCCCCGGGGCTTCAATATTCATGGGTGGGGGGTTCAAAGGCCCCCCAAGCCCCGGGGACCACCACCCCCGGGGCTTCTTTAGAATATATGCGGGGCAGCTCACGGCCCCCCGCAGCCCCGGGGACCGCCACCCCCCAGGTCTTTTCACGCACAAGCGCAAGAGCGTCGCGTACAGTAATACGTATGTCTTGCGTATGTGCCTGGAGTCGCGTACCGGCCGCATAGCGATCGCGCACGAAAATATTCACCCATGACACATCCTACGCGGATCCTACACAACAATCCTAAAATGGCGGCTAGGTTCCGCGCAGTGATCGAGAAAGGTACGCTTTGGGTGCGTGACTCCCCAAAAAAAATTGGGGGAAAAAAAACAATAAAGAAAATAATATAAATATATTTAAAAATATATATAAAACAAAAAAAACTGTTTCAATATTTAAAAAAAATGTTTTTCCATTTATATTAAAAATATATAATGTAATTAAAAAAATTAAATATGTAAAGATTAATAGTTAAAAAATTAGAAAATCAGTATCAAAAAAATAAATATAACTATTATTACATTTAAAAATTGTCATTTAAGAAATCTTTGAAATTCACTGAAAAAAACCATAGGTTTCAGACATGTTATAGTTAGCAATTAGCATTTAAAAAACCTTTGAGATTCACTGAAAAAAAACATAGGTTTCAGACATGTTATAGTTAGGAATTAGCATTTAAAAAACCTTTGAAATTCACTGAAAAAACCATAGGTTTTAGACATGTTATAGTTAGGAATCAGCATTTAAAAAACCTTAGAAATTCACTGAAAAAAACATAGGTTTTAGGGGTGTTATAGTTAGCTGGACATTTCACTTGTACAAAACCATTGAAATTCCTTTGTTATAGTTAGTTCTACTAAATACTACTAACTATAACTCGCGCGCCCATAATCCACTGCTGATGATGTCACATATTACATCATTTATGACATGGTCAGTGACATCACTGATGACATCACTGATGACATCTCAAATGACACCACTGATGACATCATCCATGTGACAATCTGATACACCTCATCATACACTAGTATAACCTTTCATCACTCATTATAAAATATGGAGTACCATATTTAAAACCATTGACACACCAATATAAGTTTCTAAAAACCCACTCAGAGATTCCAAGATCTACACATACATCTAAACACTTACCTATAGATTCAGTCATACATGCTGACAAAGATCAATAGAACACTATCAAATATACTTATACACCTACATCAACATTACACACCAGCATACATCCTATTTACGTATGCAGTCGTCCTACTCACTTATACAAAAAATTGATCATACTTAAATTTATTCAGCTACACACTTATACAAACACCACTTCATTTATTCATATAGATAGTAACTCATACTTAGTGTGTTATAAAATCACTATTACAAGTTTACAGTTATCCATACAGTCACTCATAGAATCACTGAGTCTTATGTATACTTATTTATATACAACAACTGTCACATACACTGCCTTTTATATTTCTACTTTGTGGGACATGTATCATTGATAAATATATTTACTCATCACTACACCCATAAAGACATTCACTCCCCCAAACAACTGTTTCCACATGCAGTCTTAACCTCATATACCTACTAAATCAACTATTTACACATCTTTGGACAGCCACACACCTCCCATCCAACCACACACACATTCACTCTCCCATAAAAATACTCACTTAACTAATCAATAACTAATATAGACTTTCACATAGCTAGTAACCAACTTATGCAGTAGTTTACACAACAAGAGACAGAGTGATACAGATATTCACACAGTTTAATCACTATCCGATATATTTAGTGAGACACTTTAAATTAGTCACTTAAACAGTCAATAACACTGCTAGTAAATCCTCCATCCAGACACTTTTACTTCCACTCATTCTTCAATGCAGATTGCTGTATATATAATACATATTTCAATATCGAACCAAACCACATTCACTCGATGATGTCATCAGTAATGTCATTAGTGATGTCACTGACCATGTCATGAATGATGTAATATGTGAGATCATCAGCAGTGGATTGCGGGCTTGCAAGTTATAGTTAGTAGAACTAACTATAACAAAGGAATTTCAATGGTTTTGTACGAGTGAAATGTCCAGCTAACTATAACACCCCTGAAACCTATGGTTTTTTCAGTGAATTTCTAAGGTTTTTTAAATGCTAACTCCTAACTATAACATGTCTGAAACCTATGGTTTTTTCAGTGAATATATATATACATCTTTATATATAAATAATATATATATGTAACATTCCTAAACTATTTAGAAACACTCACACTCAATGGATTATGTCATCAGTGATGTCATTTGAGATGTCATCAGTGATGTCACTGACCATGGCATTAGTGATGTAATATCTGACAACGTCATCAGCAGTGCATTGCGGGGTCACCAGTTATAGTTAGCTCAGCTAACTGTCACGGCTGAATATCTCTGGTTTTGTATGAGCGAAATGTCAGCCTTGCCATAATGTATATATAAATATGTGTGTGTATATATATATATATATATATATATATGTTCCAACAAATGCCCTGCAGCTTGAAGGAGCACTCGACAGCTTGCCCACCTGCGGTGTACACGATCAGCTTACAATGACATGCCGGTCGAATTTCACAAAGCCTGACGCGTTTCGAGGCTGGAACGCCTCTTCCTCAAAGGCAACTTGCATTGGCGCCATGAAGCACTCTCTATTTATTCAATTTGCAGCAGTTATTTAATTGGTTCAAAGCCTTGGTAGGTATACGCTCAGTGCGCTTTAACTTTAAATTGCCTGCTGGGACATGTAGTCCCTGGAAATGAATAAAACATATATTCCCTAAGTGGGTTCCATGCGCCAATGTTTATAAAACAATATTCTTTTCCTTGGTAGGATCCAGTATGTCACTGCAAGTTACTTTTCAATTTGGTTCACTGTGCTGTATCTGGTTGGTGGTTGTTTTTTTTTGGTGAAGCTGCAGGGCATTTTGGTGGACAACATAACTACACAACGGTCCGGTCGTGAGGAGGAGCACCATCTCCGTGATGTAAGGAGAGGCTGTGTCATGGAACTGCTCCCTGAATTACCAGCGCTGCAAGTCTTATGTAAATAGACTCACCGTGATGCCCCGAGACCTACAAAGGGAAATAAACTTTTTTATATGCACAATCTGTCAACAGCAATCCACTAAGGATAAAACTATGCTCGCCATTGGACTGCATTTCCCAGCATGCTATAATATGAGGCACTAAGCGGAAACCCACTGAGGGTAATTAATTAATTGAGCATGCGGCCATATTGAAATTCCACTCACATACCAGGAGCTTAATCTCTGGTTTAAAGGCACCCTAAAACATCACAAAAACATTACCAGGCTCAGTCCACTAGGTAGACCAGGAGCAACATGGCCGATTCTAGCCGGCTCCACACCTCATCCTGACATCGTAGAGATGTCAGACGAGGAATTACTTGCTCAACTACAAGAGTTAATAAAAATTTACAGACAATTAGTCCAATATGTCATGCGGACTTTCACAGTCCAACCACCAATGACCATTCCAAATCAAACCCCTCAACAGGGGTATACACTAAAAATTACTCCACAGACTTTACACGCAGTCATGGGTAAAATGCCCACAAAACGTGAACAAATTCCATTCTGGATTGCTAAAAAAATTAATCAAATCGAAGCAGTATTTCCAAATACTAGCCCTTATGAGAAAAAACAGAATCCTAACAATCTGTTTACCAATGGGGATCACACCACAACTGGAAGACTGCACCACTTGGGGCGCAGTCTTTGATGCCATCTATACTAAAACACATGGTGTTCCGTCAATTGCAGTAATACCAGATGTCCTGACACAAATTCAAAACAAATACGGGGCAGAGCCTGCTCTGAATTTAGGTATGAAATTACTGAAAAACTTCGACCAGGTCTCAACAACAATATTATCTAATATTAAAGGGGAGGCAGCATCAGTGGCGATCCGCCAACGCTTAAGGGAATTTGATGTAACAGAACATCAACATGAACTACCCAGAATAATTGAAAAATCTTATGCAGAAGAAGGACTCTATTGAACAAAATCCTACATCTTCTAAAAAGAAGTGTGAAACTAATAAAATTCAAAAGAGAAACGTTCTCAATCCCGAGGTAGGTCTCCTCAAAAGGAACCCTCTGAAAGAAGGTATAACCTCAGGAATAGGGATAATTTAAGAAAACCTGACAGGTATCAGGATACTGATACACATTCCTCTCGTACCTTTCAGATATCGTCACAGACATCAGAAAGAAGAGAACGGCCAGATCACAAAGAAGAACGCGTGAAGTCCAAAGACGATCAACGCGTTCAGAAAAATAAATCAAAACCTCAATTCACCAAAAAGAATGTAGCAGGTCTGAAGGTCAGACATGCCGAGAATACTGAGAACACAGCTCAAGAACAGAGAATGGGCTCAGACAATGCTGGACAGTGCAGCAGAAGTAACAATAGCTCGCCAGAACCTGAAGGAACTTCTGGAGATAGTGGACTTGAATGAGTACATCACAGTAGAGACTGTAGACACCAGGGTTAGTACTCCACAAAAGTTATATGAAATAACACTCCGGATGGAGGGAGACATACCAAGAAAAGTGAAAGCACTCTTTTGGGAGAAACTTTCAAGGGGTTATGATATACTTCTAGCAGAACAGGACAGGCCACCAACATTTGTCAGGGAGTGCCCACATGGCGAGGACATCATTATGCCAGCTTTCTCCAACCATATTCCAATTCACCTAAAATATACTTATGCCAGGAAATGGTCAGTTGCCCAGGCCCCAGCATTATATAAAAATCATGTAGGATGGGATGAGGACTCACCTCACCACAAAATACAGCTAAAAAATTCAACCTACTGCACAAAGGCTGTACCCAATAAAGCAAGAAGCTAAAAAAACAGGTCAGGGAGATCTTAGATCAACTTTAATACCAAGGGGTGAGTGAAACATGCACCTCCTCAATGAACAATCCTTTGTTTCCTGTATCCAAACCAGACAATACATATCGTCTAGTTTTGGATTACAGACATTTGAACACTTGTTCCAAAACATTTGCTTTGCAAAATGCACATAGTGCAGCATTAATGAATAACATTGTGCGTAAAAAATATAAAACCACATTGGACATTTCAAATGGTTTCTTTTCTCAAAACATAGCACCTGAAAGCAGGTACTTAGCAGCTTTCTCAATAATGGGGACTCAGCGTCAATTTTGTCGACTCCCACAAGGGTTCAAAAACAGCCCGGGGTTATTCTCGGGAAGGGTAACAGAGTTACTACAAATTTATGATGATGAGGCATTGTCATATGTCGATGACATCTATCTGACAGACGATGACCTAGATAGGCACTTGAACAGGGTGAGTACCATTATGCTGGGCATCGCCTCTGGGGGCTGTAAATTCAACTTTAAAAAATCCAGAATTGCTCATCTCAATGTCCTTTTCCTAGGATATGAGCTTTCAAGTGAAGGCAAAAGCCTGGCAGCTAACTTTTTAGAAAAGTGTGCGCTGCTCCAACCTCCAAAAACACTGAAAAATTCACAATCCATCTTGGGTTTCCTAAATTTTGGAAGAACTTACATTCTAAATTACTCAGAAAGGGTTAAACCTCTCTATGGATTAATAAAACCTGATTTTTCAACAAAACCTTGGACTCAGGAACACACAGACATCTTGCGTTCACTCCAAGCTAACATGTTAGCAACAAATCACTTAGAAACACGTGTAAATAAACGCAATTTAGTGATCCGAATAATTGCGGGCCAATGCGGATTCACTTATTTAACATTTAATAAGGGTGAAAAAGTACCAATAGCATACAAATCACATTTATATACACAAGCAGAAATGCGCTTCACTTCAACAGAAAAAATACTGACAGCCGTTCAAACTGCTGTAGCAAAAGAAAGAGCACTAGTTCAGGGAAAACGCATAATTGTCGTGACTCCAGTACCAGCCTTAGAGGCAGTTACAAAAGCGAGCATTCCAAATGCAAAAGCTTAACATCCTAGATGGATGCAATGGGTTAATTCTCTTGCTGCAACAGATGGTCAATATGATTTTGATCCTGATTTAAAAACACAAGCATTCATGCAATATGAACATGAATGTCATCTGCCCACTGAAATTCTGCCTCTCGATCAGTACAAATTTATAATTTATACTGACGGATCAGCACAACCCGCTACAGGGAGTAAGCAAGCTTACAGTGCAGCGTGCGCAATCGTTAAAGGTCACATGCATGATGGTAGCTTCCGACCAATGGTCACTAAAACTCAATCTCTAGGAGATTGTACAGCTCACCCAGCTAAACTACAAGCATTCAAACTGGCACTTGAAAGCGCAGATCGCAAATTCCCCACACTTATAGTATGCGATTCCTTTTACTGTGTTCAGTCATATAAGGAATATTTACAGAATTGGCTTCAAAACGGATTCAAAGATGCAAAGGGTGGCACAATAAAGCAAAAAACGTTCAGTTGAGAAATGAACTACCAAAAGCTCATGTGATACACACGCTGAGCCATCAACGTGATGGCGCTCACGTTGCAGGGAATTCATTGGCTGAAAAAGCCGCAAAGGGGGTTGTTCAGACGACTTCCGTAGCTGTGATCACTTGTTCAAAAATGAGAATAGACACTGAGATATTGTTGGCTGTCAATGCTTCAAGCAAAGGCAGTGGTGCAGCGTTACCAAAGAAATTTCCACTCAAGTACTTTTATGTAATTGATGCGAACATCGTTCCTTTTGCTCGAATCCCTGGAGTGGGGAATAGGGTAATTCCAAACATGGAACGTAGATGAGAACTGATCCTAGCAGCACATGAAGGGATAGCCTCTGCCCATGCAGGTGTTTCTGCAACAGTATCTTTACTGTAACAAAGATATTGGTGGCCTGGCATTAGGAAAGAGACCAAAAACTATGTTTTGGAATGTGAAATATGCCAAAAGATGAAAGTCTCCACAGTGAAACGTCCTGCGCAGACACCCCTGTTGATTTCAGACAAACCATTGGCTTGTGTTTACCTAGACCACTGCGGTCCCTTGCAAAGGGACGGTAACTATAAATATATAATGGTCGCAGTAGATTCGTGCTCAAGGTTCCTATGGATGTGGCCTCAGCGCTCGGCTGACGATCGAATTGTTATAAAAGATTTGCGAGTCTTTATCGTCACATACACAATTGGCACACTACAATCTGACCAGGGCCCTGCGTTTAGCTCTCGGGCTTACAAAGAAGCCTTGCAGTACTCCTCTCCGTTTCATCCTGAGGGAAATTCTGTTGTGGAAAGGAAGAACTGGGACATAAAGCAGTCTATAACAGCTAGAGTATTAGGTCCGGGTGATGGGTGGGTCAAACATCTTTATGGGGTCCAACGCTCATTAAATAATTTGCCAAGAAGTTCTCTGGGGGGGTCACTCCATACAAGGTCCTATTTGGTACAAGAATGTGTGTTCTTGATCTCGAATGTAAAGGCACAGTGGTGGAAAATAACCCCTTTGATATCAAAGAGCGTTTGGCTGTTTTACAGGATCTAAATGAACTAAGATCTAAACAAAGCAAATTGTTCCTGAAGCCAACCATCACTGGGGAAAAACTGGCAGTCCCAGCAAGGCCTGTCTAGATCCCAAAAGTTGGGGATCTAGTCAGAGAAAAGATGGCGGACAAGAAGGAATTTGGACCTTCTTACAGACAACCAGTATCTGTCCTAGCCATCCACGGAACAAGAACAGTACTTCTGCCGCCCCTTGCTGGAAAAAAGAAGAAAAGATTTGTGTCAATCGACCTCATCAAACCACACTATGTGGCCTATACTAAATAGTAGGCCTCGTGGACCTAGTAGCAGACGACCTCCTCTCACTACTATCCAAGAGGTTCAGACTGAAAGACTCATGACCATCGAGAATTCAGCAGTAAGAGATGAAGGACTAAGCAACAATGTTATGGAACTCATCCCTCTTGAAACTCAAGTAACAGTTCGTCCAGATACACCTGTCTACACAAACGTAACACGTGATTAACTGGTTCCAGCGATTTTGATGAATCCTGATGCAATTCCAACAATTGACAGAACTGCATCTGGCTACTTCATTAACTTTGTTACGTTTTCTGAGGATCCAAGTGAGCCTGAAATGACGCCAGCCCTAAAAACTTTCAAACAAGTACAAGACTTTTTTCATTTTCTGAAAGACACTTATCTGGTTTCACCATGGATTGAACTATGGATTATTTCTGGAATATTTATCTTTCTGCTTTGGCTAGCTTTGGTAATGACTCTTAGCGTGCTTATGAATGGCAGATACATTCGTTTGGACACTGAAAGTAAAAATGTGAACTTACTTTTAAAGCCACACAAATCTTCCCTTTGTGAAGCACTAGACTTGTCAGCAGTGAACATCACAGCAGTTCCTTTACAGGATGGTATAGCTTGGGACAAAACCGATTTCGACATATTCGGGCCGACAGAACTTTTGAAGATTCCACATTTATTTAAAATTTCATTAAGTGTCTTTATTACCTCCAGTACCTATTCTGATGATTGGGACTTTGAGACTGTTAATAACATGATGTCTGATCTAGAAAGGTCTGCTGCGTTCTCTAACAATGAAAACTTAGAGGGTTCATCAGACTACGAACAACTTTATTGTTACAACCACTATGGTCATCACTTCTTGCATAATTCTGCAACACCTAGAAATGTGTTTATGTTTAACCAATGAGAACATTGTCCTACACCACCAAAGGGTAGTTCATGTCATGAAGAACGACTTAGTTTTTAAGCTAGTCCTACAGCACACATGGCTCAAGAACCAGCGTTATTTTTATAAGAGAAAAACCCACCCCTTTCCAGTGCACCAGCACTCCTTTTAGTCAGTATGTTTAGTCAATACTCATTGTGTCTGAAACTAATATGTAATTGACCCTGTATGTTTATTCAATGACTTGCATTGTTTGTTGCTTTAATCAATGTTTGTTTGGTATCAATGTAACTCCTGAATCTTTGGCAACCTTTGGCATCTAAGTAACATTTCCGTGCTCTGTAGATAAATCCGGAATAGAGACGCGTTTTACATTTGCCGCCCTTCGCAAGCACATTGAGACGGGAAGACTCGTTGTTATTCAGTGAAGCTGTGCGTATCAAAGACACTTCGCGCACCACCCGTAAAACGTGACGGTACGTGTGAGCGCTTGGGTGCGGCTGGCTATTAAAGCCGCATCCATCGTTCTGGAAGGTGCTTTGCCTTCCGTTTTTTTCCCGGGCAGGAGCGGTGCTGGAAACCTCCCGACTTACCTGGTAATCTTTAAAACAATCTCCAGCGACTCCGGGTTCCCAACTTCGGATTCCTCCTCTTCCCACGACCGCAGGACCTGCAATATGAAGCAAGAGAAGGAGATAAGTAACTTTTGAATATTCAGGCGCCCTTTTGGCTCACATGTCGATCTCTAGTAATGCAAAAAAAGGACTTTGTAAAGACTTTGTTAAAAAGGAATTATACTCAAAGGAATTTTGTGGAATGCTTTCATTTATACTCAAGAAGAGTTTAAGGATTTTATCAGTGTGATGTATATTTAGAATTTTGCAGAATGTTTTCTTGTTTATTTCTCTCTTGAACAGTTAGACAAGATCACTGAAGTGCAAGACAAGTTTTATCACAACTAAGTAAGTGATTAGGTCAATTGGTGATAAAGAAAGAATACAAAAGTTTAAGGATGAATGAGTAATTAATTGTTTTCCCTTTCAGCCCTATTTATGCACGTATAATGATGCACAACCGAGAGATTTACCTGACAACTCATTATTCACCTATCAACACAAGAAATACTGGGACGTAGGCCAGACAATCACTGATCGCAGGCAGGCTAAAAGACAGTCCTAAAACCCGACTTCTAAAGTACTTGAATACTGATAGTTTCAGAATAAAGAAAAACTTAGAAGTCTGATCAGACCTTCACTTGTTGCTTCGCAGGTCGACAGCAAGAATCCAACCATGTCCAGTATCCGGCCCTTCTCCCTAATTCCTAATTTTTACCTTGTAGTGAGTTAAATCACAAGTTTTAAGTTAGTTATTTGGGAAGTTGGTCCCTTGCGTCCCTGCGAAATTCAACTACGTCGCTGCAAGAAGTTAAGGTAAGGGACGGCGTAGTAACTTGACAGTTCAAGAATGTTTGCAAATAAGTTTCCATATTTTTCAGGGTATGTTAGACGGACCGGGAGGGTCGGCCGAGGACAAGGGGAGAGGTCTCCGGGGAGAGCCGTCTCCAGCGATCGTACAGACAAATAACTTCCCCCCCACAGACAGATACCACACAAGGAGATGAGTTAGCGTTCTTTATAAGCACTTCTTAAGGTACGATGAAAAGGTACAAGGAGGTCTGGACTCAGGGGTCCCCTCGATTCAAGTCTCTCAAGATGGGAAAGGGGAGGTGGTATGGTGGGTAGCTCACAATCCTTGAGCTTAGGTGGTCTAGCTGGTACGGGCCGCGGCAGCGCCAGCAGGTCCCAGTGAAGATGGTCGATACACGGGCCGCGGCAGCGCCAGCAGGTCCCAGAGACGATGGTCGATGTACGGTCCGCGGCAGCGCCAGCAGGTCCCGGTGAAGATGGTCGTTACAACGGGCCGCGGCAGCGCCAGCAGGTCCCGACGAGGATGGATGTTGCAGAAGGCCGCGGCAGCGCCAGCAGGCAGGACGATAGATCACAAGATAGGGCTACGGCAGCGCCAGTAGTCCGTCAAGGCTGAGTTCTCTCGGTGTCTCTCGACTCCAGGATACAACTGCCTTCCTGCTCCGCAGCTGCTCCAGTTATAGGGCAGGTGCCCTTTGATGTCCGGACCCTCGCACTTGGGGGGTCGGAGGGTCCGGGATGAAGGTGTCCAGACACCCAGCGGGGGGGTGGAGCCGGTGCCTGGGGGGCTGGAGGCGATCGTCACCTGGCGGGGGAGAGTCCTTGGCACTTCGTCCTCCCATTGACCTGCCAAGTGATCCGCTCACCTCCTGGGTGGATGGTGGTGCCGGGATGTCGGGGCCGGCCAGGCCCAGGGTTAGGGTCGGGGGGAGGCCACGCGGCCTCGTGGCGCAGGGCCCAAGATGGCGGCTTGACCCGGCCGAGGGAGCCGGTGGTGGCTTGGGCCCGTGCTACAGGGAGGTCCGAGGGCAGGAGTTCCGTCGGGAGACGGGGTGCGGGTGATTCTCGTGGGCCGCGCCTGGGAGGCCGGGGCTTGGGCCCTGTCATGCGGGGAGGGCGCAAGCCCTTCGGGTGGCCTGTCCAACAGGGTACAATACATCTGATCCAGAAACATTTTTCTATAGAAATGTAAACAAAACAGGACAGAAAAATATGTTAACTAATACAAAACAGATTTATTCTGCAGCCTTTATTGTCCAACTGTCTAGACAAGGGTTTGACTTTTGGAAAGACACAATCAACACAAAATCTGTCTGGGCTTCTAAAGATTGGTAAGTGCAGGGGATAGAAGCTTTGTTTAGAGCCTGTACCATCCCACAGCAAATAACGTTTTTGAATGACACTGTGCAACAAACATCTTGCCTTGGATTAGCCAAGATCAAAGACATGAACACACCTTCTGTACCAACACCTGCCAGTAACAGCACTACACAGGGAGCGGTCACAGTAGATACAATACTACAAAACAACAGATCAGATCCTGATTGGAAAAAATGGTTGCTCTGGCCCACAGACACAAACATCTGTCAAGAAAGATTCCTGAATAGAATACAGGGCTTTACTATCCATAGGCCAGACCCACGTTATGTTCAACGACAGCACCCGGGGTAGTAACAACATACAGTGTAGGAAAATTGTGCCTCGACTGGTTACAAAAATCTACACTCGAGGATGTGAAACAACACTTATCTTTACTTAAAGAAGACACAGACCTTAGGGATTTCTTGCTAGGACCAAGAAAACCAGACAAAAACGTTTCATATATGCCAGCATTTATGCAGTTTATAATGAAATATGGAAGGTTTCACAGGCAGAGGCCGCAAAAAGAATACGTGAGCTTGATCGTATTAACTTAGTGAAATCTCTCAGTGTGGTCGACACAGGGTTAACAACTTTGCCATCCAGAATATATTCACTGGACAACATTGTATCCTCTGCTATTGACATACTGGAACAAGATTTAGCCATGTTACAACAAGGCCAATCTAAGTTACGTTCTATTATGTTATTAGGCTGGACGCTGCAATCCTTGCGTGCAGGCTATGTGCCTTGGCATTTTATAACACATCGTCTCTGTTTTCAGAATACAATCTCACGGATAAACAGATCGAACTGGCACAAAGGGGAGCAAAGTATACAGTGCTGAGCATTGAAAAACTGGAAAAATTACCATTTACGGTAGCAGAAAAAACCAGCTACAGAATGGCTTATCCATGGCAAAATAACTCTGCCTGTCACTTCTTTTCATTTTCAGTATTGCCTCAAACAAATGCAAGCAGGCAAATATGAAAGGTTGGGTAAAGAATACATTAAGACATCCTGGGATTTACCTTACGAATACAGATGTTGGAGTGGGGTCGTGAAGTGTCTCTAAGCGGTACACACTGTAAAAATGCGCTGAGTGGATCACTCATATGTCAGGACATTTCTTTACACGGGGCTTGTAATGGTTCTGTGGCAAACTTGTCCTGCCACCTGCAGGGTACACCAGCTACTGTGATTAATCCAACGTTTGGCCAACTTTCTAACGGGAGTTACCTCATGTTGAATGATCAAAGTTGCTGTGGCATGTTGCCAGTAATCCCATATCTGGTAATGGTTAGCTCTAGGGTTACTTGTTGTATGCAAGTATTGTTCCCTCAAATAGACACAGTCAGGGAGTCGCCTCTATGGCCGTCATTGAATGTTTCTTTTATACATTTTGATACTTTAAGCAGAATGAAAGCCATGCTTTTGCAACAGACCGTGCCTTTGACCTCAGCCAAAGAAACCTATGTTCTACAAATTGCAAGGACTTCGGCTGAGATACAGGCTCTAATACGTAAAAACTGCCCTGTACATTTCGTAGAAATGATGGGACGTATCTTAAACATGTCTGATACGAGCGGGATTGTACATGTATTTAAGACCATATGTTCAGGACTTAACACCTTTCCAGGCAGTCCTCGGAATCATTCCAAACTTTGTGCATTCGGTGTTTGATGGTCTGCCATTAATTCTAGCACTCATTGCAGTAATCCGGTTTCTATTGCTACTACTACGCTATGGCAAGCCTATCCACCGACGTCACTCCCAGCAACTTGGAGAAAGCCCCCCTAGAACGGATGTGCCGTGAGCGCATAGTGCACCTTTTGGGCATACCTCGTCTACGGGAACTTAATACAACATGGTTTCTGTCATTTTGACCAATCTGGCAAGATTGCATCTTACCTGTTCTATGCTGCCTGCTTTGCGGTGAAGAATGCGTGCTAGACATCTGTCTAACACTCCCATCAATCATGCCAACGGATATCGATACTCTACTGGACCCGATAACGGCCCATGCTCTATGTTGTCCCTAGAGGCTACCAATCCTGATGGCGGCATTCGTTGAGATCTCACAGATGCTTCCTGCTGCTGCTGAGGTACGAGATGGATCAACAGGCACACAGGTAACAACAGACGCGAACATTGCTCTGGCATTCCATGCTGGAGGCGATGCTTCACATCTCTGTGCAGTTAACCTTCTAAACGAGGTGTTCTAACTGTCACCGACATCGGTAGATGATCTTTTGTCTACCGGAGTAGATGATTTCATGTTTACACCAGACCCATACACTGACTTTGATTCGGCTCACAGTGTACCGGGGAAGCTATGAATGTGGCCTCCATATTTTCAAAACAGAACAAAACTTGGAACTCTTCCTAAATTGTTTTTTTTTTATTTGAAAATACATGTCAATTCAATCTGCTTACAGTAGAACTATTCATACAGAACGGACTTCTTTGAATACTTCCAGGGACACATTGTCACCTTATTTACCACTATTTCATTTAGTACTATGTTATGAAATGGCTTTGGTTTTTGAATAATTGTCAACCATTTCGTCAAATGTATATATTTCCATTAATTCATATTGCATTTATTTCCGATATATGCTTAGAATGAAAAACTGTTTTAAAAATGCACAGTACCTTTGCATTACATGTTTAGCAAATGTTTTTTTTTTTAAACTTCTTTTAATATGCTTTTACAAATGTTTTTTGCAACATGTGGTACTCAGTTTAATGTTTAGCAGTTAATGTTTAGCATTTAGTATTATCGTTCATTCGAAAGTGGAGTGGGTGTTGTATTCCGCTTTAGGTGTCCGTATATAGGTTTTCCTGAAACATGCCCTTATATAGGCATAAGATCCCAGTCCTTATTTAGGCATTAGCCATGCTATCCAAATACAGGCATGGTCACCTACATCCGTCCACCCCAATGTCACAACGAGTTCTTAGAAACCAGGCCCTTAAGCTCTTGGGAGTTCCCCTAGCACAGGATTATTGATTTCTCAAAGAACTCATTTATTATGCATGAACCGCTATTCCTTAAGGGTTCATTCCTGACGTCTTCCTCTGCCCGACTTTACGTCAATGCTAACATTCCAAGACACCTACCAGGTATAAATATACCTTCCCTTGCCCAAGCAAGTAGGAGGAGACCTCGACTTTAGAGGAGCTCGTGTCCCATCCTGACGCACTGACAAGAGACGCTGTCATCCCTGCTCGCAGAGAATCCAGCTTCCAGTGTTCTGACTCCCTTCGCGGGGTGTTAGAGTTCGAGACCCGGAAAGAGATTCCCACCTGTCTCATTCTCAAGGTATGGAGCTGGCTAGAACCTAGAGGGACTCTTGGCATGCCAGACTATAGCATACCATACTATAGCCTACCATACTATAGAATACATCACCTACTTCTTACCTTGTACTACACTTAGGTTAGGTACACTGGGGTAGAACTTGTGAGTACTCACATTTTTAGCATATGTTATTTATGTATATGAATATGTGTCATAGCTAAAAGATAATGCTAGCGCAGTATTATTTCTTTCTACTGCTTACGCTGTACATAATATATCTTGCATACTGTCTCATGATTGTAACGGCTCATATCTCTTACACAAGAAACAAGACTGTTCAATAAATCCTTTTATTGAAACGCCTGTCTATTCTTTCTGTGTTACTCTGAAGAAACTAAGCATGCACGATTAGCTGAGTGAAACTGTTATCTGTTGTTTCCACGATTCTGAGAGTGTTCCGATTCTAAAGGGAAACAAAGTTGTCATGTTTATGTGGTTGCCAGAAACTTCTCCCTTCTTGTTTACAAGGAGTTTCTAGTGGCCTCTGAGTTAGCTGGCATAAAGTAATTATGTTTAATATACTAGATAGGGGCATACTGACCTCAGTCCTATGCCAAATCTGTGGGGTATATTATTCCAATGCGCAGAGCCTATTAGGGAAATAGGAACTACACTACATTGTGTAGTCAGCCATTGACAGCATACATGGTGACATGACCATCTTACAACACAGACAAAGTCAGCTTAGAACTATCATGTTATTAATCTGGGCACTGCAGACCCTGAATAGTGGTTGCGTGCCCTGGAAGCGCCTAATCGCTACTGATTTATTTCTGCCATATAATTTAACATGTGTGCAGAAAATAATGAGAAAGAAGAATGGAACATACACAATGTTAAACATAGAACACTTAGGGAAATTACCCTTTTCAGTGGGGGGAAACACCATCAGCAGATTGGTTAATTCATGCATTTATTTCTCTGCCAATTTCATCATTTCACTTTTCGTCCTGTTTGAAACAGTTTCAGGTGGGCAGATATGATGCGTTAGGGGAGATTTGTACATGAGACATGGATCCTACCTTTTGATTTCAGGTGTAGGAATGGGGAAACTGAGGTTTTTCTTAGAGGTACAGACAGCGACCATTCTTTAGTTTGCAGTGTGGTCACACTTCACCGAGCTGTTAATGCTTCAAAAACAAACTTAGCTTGTTATCTGAAGGGTTCACCAGCTGCTGTAATTCGTCCAGCAGTCAGATTGCTTTCCAATGGAAGTTATTTGCTGTTGAAAGGCCTATAACCTATGTGGTGATGGTTTCAAGGGATGTGACCTTTTGTACAAATGTGCGTTTTCTATTGGCTCGTACAGTTAGAGGAGTGACGGTTTGGCCTTAAATTTCTATTTTTAATGTGAACTTTGAAGGACTGAGTAGATTAAAAGCCTTATTGTTTCAGCAGGAAGTTTCTTTAACATTTGAAAGAGATACATTTGATCTTCAAGTTGCAAGGGCTTCTTCTAAAATACTGTGCTACTACGCACTAACCTCCCATAACACATTGGAGAACTTGTGCACCACATATTGAATGCTTCAAATACTGGGGGGAGTAGTACATTTTTTCAAAACGATTGGGTCTGGGTTTGTCAGTACCTTCCAGACTGTATACGGAATGATTCCATCTTTTATACACTCCTTGGTTTCCAGCGTCTTTGGGAGAATATCTCCTGTTCTATTTCTGATTGTCAGGATTGTCCGTCTATTTTTGCTGCTCTGGAATGGATGCTGCACTGCATGGCCAAATAGGAATGGCACTACTACACATGCTGAAGTGTCATGATCGCATTATATAGTATTTTCATGAATCTGACCTTGAACCTTGTCCTTGTGACTCAAGCTATGTCCAGTTTACACTTCACTTTTTCATCTTCTGCAATTTATATGCCATACCTCGGAAAACATATCCGCTCCTACTGCTGAGGTTGCTGAGGATTAGAAGATGTAGACCTGTCTTCAGTTATTGTAGTCAGAGTATATTTGCTTTATGGTTTACAAATTTTTCTCTGCTGCTATCAGATGGGGGAGATTGTTGGGCAAGTAATCTTATCAATAATTTTAATTATGCTATTGTAAGTCTGCACTAGTACATTTTCTTCATGTTTTTATTTTGAGGGGCCCTGGCTGACATAAATGCTGACCTTGTATATGTACTGCAGAAGTTTTAACTCTCTTGCTCTCTTTTAAAAGATGTAATATTGGATTTTGTATAGCTCGGTGTTTAATGCAACACACTGTTTACAATGTCTGAGGGTCTTATTACGACTAGGGTGTTCCATGGGTCCATATTCGTATTCGTGGTGACGATCCAACCACTGCACATTGCGGGCACACCCGCAGTATTATAAGTGTGGCAGTCAGACTGCCACTGAACCGCTGCTACCGCCGTGGATCCAGGATCCCGAGGCGGAATGGCAGTGGTTTGAGGTAAAAATATGCTGGTGGTGCCGCAGCTGTTCCGCCAAGCATATTTTGAGTTGCCTCACTGTCACCCTTTTCATGGCTGTCGCACCGCCATTGAAAGGTTAGCGGTGAGGCAACAAAGGAGGCCTTTGTGCCTGGGAGTGCATGCAGGGGGGCACGTGTAGTGTCCCCCCTGTAAATCTGAACCCCCCCCCCGTTCCTGCATGGTGCAGGCGATGCTCTGAGAGTGGCGGTCAGCCAGATCAGGAGAAAGCTTATAATCTGGTGGCCAGTCCAACTACGGGTTTGGCGGTACCGTCCGCTGAGGGACCACCAAAATCGTAATAAGGCCCTATGTATTTTTTGCTTACATAGTTTTTAACCGAATAAAGCTTGTTCTTGATGATGATGATGATTAAAACATTCTTGGAGTTTTGAGAATTTTAATTTGACATCTTTTTATTGTGAAATGTTATTTTTTGTTTTTATTTTATGCAGGTATTCCTTGCATATTTTTTAATTGGCTTTTAAAGGCATTTGGCTTTATTTATGCTTTTATTATTAAAGTGATATCTTCTTTAGACTTTTATGTTTCAATTATATATATCTTAATTTTGATTTTAGGATAAGTCTTCATATTGCGTTTTAGTCCTCTCACAGACAAGGAGTGGGTGTTGTGAGGTTAATAGGCCCCGTGCACAAACACTCCCATTTTCTACATGTTCATATTTAAAGTTGACATCTTTTTAGATGATGGCTTTTAGCACATTTTGCTTGCGTGCCTGTATGTGTTAGTGTATTAAAAAGTGTTTTGCTTACACATACATTTCTTCGTAGGCACATTATCATACTGCCGTACATTTTGTCCAAGGACCAAGTACACTGCACAAACTGCCCTTGCATATTGTTGTCTTTTTGGAGGTAGTTCTGAATTGGTAGACTCAAAAATGACAGCAGGATCTGAACTAAGGCACAGGGCGAATGGGTCCAATTTTCATTATGTAAACTGCCTGAGCCTTTGTTCGGCAGAGGAGCATTTCCATGGATTGTCATGGTCGCCCCGTGCCTGACTTTCAGCCCAGCTAAATCTCATCACTATTCTGAGAGGGACGGCGTCCTGGTCTACACTAGACTGGCTTCCGGATAAAACACGCTCACAGGTAAATGGGGAGATAGACCACTCCAAGGCATCTGGCAAAACTGCATTCATGCTATTATCTCTAGGATGGGTATTACTAGGTAGGAGTGCAATTATATTTATTCATTTAATCAATGCAACAATTCTAAGGTTTGAATTATTTATCTCCTTCAACATGTCTGAGAAAACAACGAAAGGTTAGATCTGTTCCCAAGATTTTCCTGGGGTAATTAGGGTTGGCATGTTATGAGGTTGCAGACACTATTCGATACCCTGTGGGGTTTAGGTGTTTTGATGGTGTACAGTGAGCTAGCCAGGAATCAGGCCAACATATCCTAATGGTAAGAGTAGACTCAGTCCCCATAGTTTTGATGCTTATGTTGTCTAAACACAGTCTTACTGAATTAGTAGAAACAGTACGACAACACATAGAGGCTGATTACAACGGGGGGAGATCGCCACCGACACCCAGAGAGCAGCTGATTTTATAACAGCCACAGGCTCATGGTGGACCAGTCATATAAGCAGAAGCAAATGCCCTGGCTCACCAGGTGACTTTATCAAAATGATCAAAATCGTTACTGGGGCCAAGCCTATCCCCATTGCTGTAAGTTATGAGGGCTAAAATCTTTCCCTCATTGTCCTACGGCAGCGAAAACAGCAGCTTACTAAACAAACTCGTCATGAGAATATATAAAAGTGTCTCTCGTCTGCCAAAGTCCTCATCTGCGGCCCAGATTAGGCTGGAACTGGTTCTTCTGGACCAGCGGGAAGTCAGTACTGGTGCCTACATCAATCTGTGTCACAACTGCTGGTGGCTAGGGATGGCTGTCTAGTGGCTCTGATAAGAGCCAAAATCAGCACCAGTGGCCCAAGTCTAGAGCATCACCAGTTCCTCAAGGACTGTCAGCATCTACTGGATGTAAATGGACTTTGGGCCACTAACTCATGCCAACACGTCTTTAAGTTGGGGATCAAAAAATGTGCCTGCCTCTAGTCATACCACTCTGACAGGGCCACCCTAGTCAAGCGTAAGCATGCCTGAGCAGTCATCAACACCTTACACCCAGCATCCCCTGAATCTTATCCTGCCTGCACATACTCCAACCATATGATGGCATGATTCATGGCCCTTAGGCTGGAGGAGTGGCCATTCTTGAAACATCTCACCAGTTGGCGTTGACCCTTGGAAGAACAATTTGTAGGGGCTACGGGCAGTGCGAGGTATCTCTTAAACACGTTGTATGCCTCTGCCCGGCATTGTTGAATTAGCGTAAAACCAGGCTAAAGCTTGAGTGGAACAACCTGGGAATCCGCTCACGTCAGCAAGCTATCATCGCCTCTTTTAACCCTGATAACACCTCTTTAAACATCCTGCTGACCAATTTTTTTTCCCTTGCATATAACCCACCCCAGCAGGCTCTATCCAGCTGGGCGGGATCCTTGGCACAGGAAACCACTAGATGCTCTCTCTCAACCGGGGTTACAGTGTACCGAACACACAATTTCGGATCCTTCCATATGGTTGCCACAAACTGTAAAATGTGTCTGATGAACATCAGCCACCTTTATTCTGTTGGCCCTTAGTGCACCCATTACCATAATTGTTATTATTAATTTATATTTGTAAAGTGCCAAATCGCCTAAGCGCTACAAACCATGAACCCAGGAGTGCCATAATGCTTGCAAACATAACAGAGCTTGGGGTAAGCTTATCCAAACGCCTCAGTGAACAAGATAGTCTTAAGTTTCTTCCTGAATGGAAGGAGAGTCACCTCACCATGCAGACTCTCTGGAAGCTTATTCCAAAGCTGGGGAATCACGAACGAGAAGGCACGTCCCCCTAGGGTTGTCCTATTAAAACGTGGGCAAGCCAACAGATGTGCTTCTGAAGAGCGGAGACAATGACCAGGCACATAAGGCATCAGACATTCTTTAATGTAGTTGGGCGCCACTCCAAGTATATGCCCTCTTTGCCTTGAACATTGTGATTTTGCATTTTCCTCCCCAGCTGTCACTGGATGGTTGTCCTGTATCATCCACACGAGGTTTGTCTCCTTGATCATCAAATGCTGCTATAGAGCCCCTTTGATAAGAAGCACTGTTGGCATTTATCAATCCCTTTGTGTTGCTCAACATGTGCCAGTGATTTCAGTGTTACGCAATCTTGTTGTTCGGCACCTGTGCATGAACACCCTGCTGCTATTACCCACCCCACTACCACTTTTTGAGACAGTTCCTCTCACCTGAAGAATGTTTTTTTTAATAACTGACCTGAGTGTGTTTTTAAAATGTGTCAAATTATATTTGTGTCACCAGCACAAGGTATTTACTCCCTTTTCATCGGACACTGCAAGAGAGCCCCCTCACAAAAAGCACTGTTGGCATTTATGTCATGTTGTGTATTTTTTAACAAGTGATTGCCATTTTAGTGTTACATAATCCTGTCGGATGGCATTTTTAAATAAAACATCTTGCTGCTATTACCTTCTGCACCAGCACTTTGTGAGACAGTCCTTCCTATCTGAAGAATGGTTACTTACTTACCGACCCCTGTGTGCAGGTTAACTTGCAGGATTGCACCTTTTATTTAGTAAACTGACGCCTTCATTTGCTCTTGCATCAGTATCATGGCATAAACCAGGTGTTCTCCTGCCATCACTACCTTCCAACCAGATGATTGTTCCATTCGCTAGTAACTTTCTCTGATCTGCCCCGCCAGCTGTGTCACCACTGTCAATCTGGGCTTTTTGCACTAGCACTTTGTCCTACCACGATTAATGATATGATATATGAGGTTTTTATCTGTGTGTGTTTTTCTTTTTGACCTGAGATTTCCAATATTTAAATGTGTTTTTAAATAATTGTAAAAGTTTTAACTAACAGCACACAATAAACATATTATTATTAATATTATTAATAAATGCCAATTTGACTAGGCAAAACAGCCTGTTTTCCAGACATAAACCTTCCTGTTTATTGCATATAAGTCACCCTTAATGTACATACTAAATAAACAATAGGGCAGGGTGCATTGTAATTAAAAAAATGGACGTCTGTTTTCAAGTTTTACATTTCCTAATAGTGAAAAAATCCACATTCGTTTTTCAGGGGTAAAATCCCTGTCTGTCCCATAGAATAACTTTGGGTTACCTTATTACATTTAATACATTCTAACTTTTGATTGGGAGCAGATAGTCAAGTTTTGATCGAAAGGAATTGCAATTTAAAATCCTCTTTAATGGTAAAGTCAGATTTTAAGTCACAGTTCTGAAAATGCCACTTTTAGAAAGTTGTATAGGGGAGAACGGGTCCCAGAATATACAGACTTATTAAAAGCTAACACACAATCAATAACAAAGAATACAAAAAGAATGATGACAAAGTGTTATTTAATCACACTTTTGGCAAGATACAAAACTTTCACCAGAAACCATTGCTTAAAACTTGAAAGGTGTGCTGCTGTTCGGCACATTAGAAAGGAAAGCTAGGGATAACAGCGGGGATGGCAACAGCATAAACAAGGTATATCTTTTTGACATTGGCAATTAAGGAGCCTACTTACCTACCTATGTCCAGGGGTCGAAACGTCGACAACACTTCATTGCCAGTACTTCCAACAGTGCATTTCACACTGTGTTTTCGCTTGTACATGGTCTTTGTTAATAATCTATTGTTCAAACTAATGAATTTGATCTGGATTCTATGGCTTAAAATTGTTTTGCCTTACAATTAAGTTGTGACAGTTTCATACAATTTATATGTCACTTACCCCTTTTACCTCACTCAATTCACTACCCCAATTTTTCCCTTCCTTGGCACCCCGCACTGTTTGATCACAGTCGATTGTATTTATTAAAAATGTGTATCTTGCCAAAGTGTGATTAAATAACACTTTGTCATCATTCTTTTTGTATTCTTTGTTATTGATTGTGTGTTAGCTTTTAATAAGTCTGTATATCCTGGGACCCGTTCTCCCCTATACTGCTTAATTACCCAGGTCCCAGTGATTTGTGGGTTTACCCTTTGCTTTAACACTTTTAGAAAGTTGGCATTTTCTTCTCTCAAGAATTTGGTTCCTCCTGCCAGTGTCCTGAATCACATGTTCCTGCTGTTAGGCTTTGTATATTCCTCCCAGACAGTGAGACAATAGGACTCGGATGTAGCCAGGATGAGCCATCCTGACCGGATGGGTGGGTGTCCTGTCCCACTTACATTTCAAAGGTACTTTCCTCCAGCACACACAACAAGCCTAACACCAGCATTTTGTGACTCTAGACTTCTTGGAGCCTTGGCAGGGGATGGAGGAACTCTCCAGAACCAGATGTAGTATAGGGAATCCCCCCACTTCAAAGGTTGGCACCACATATGAATATTGGCCCTTCTGAGCCACTCATCAGAACTCCCTTGGACCTATGGACACAACGGAAGGGGGACTGCCCTTTTGCCAGAGAACTGCCCTGCTGTTTGAGGACTGCCTTGCTGTCTGAGAAGGAAAACTGGACCGGTTCCCTTCATTTCAGGCTTACTGACTGACTCCTGGGGTCAGTCGGCTGCCCTCTTCTTCTGAGCGATAGGGACACAACAAACTCCAGAGGCCTACTTGCAACTGCCCAGCTGACCTGTTTCAATAGGACCTGCCTGAGCCTTACTGGCCTCTGCTGATGTGAGTTCCTAATTCCCCAAGAGGTGCCTTCCCAGGTCTTGGACCTTTCATTGGCATCAGTTGAGCTCCCCCTGTAAAGAAATGGAGAAATCCTGAAGTTTTGGGCTCTTTGCGACTTCAAACAGGCCAGTTCGTGCTGAGACTCTGCCACCCACACCAATTACCAATGCGAAGCTCCAGTGAACCTAACACTTCGCACTACATCAACCGCCAGTGACAACTGGAAATTTGAGATTCGCACTACAGCAATGACTGCCTGCGGTGATTGCAAATGCAAAGCTCCAGCATTGACTATCCGTGCTACCTGACTGTCACGTCGCAATATATCGATGACCATCCATGACAGTTGGCCCGCTATTCATGCTACAGTAACGACCATGTGCATTGCTCTCCCTTCTCCTCGCAGTCCTCCTACCATGCGAAAGAAACTCTTCGAACCAGACTTTGAGAAGAAAAGTTTTCATTGGGACTAACCTGGTCCTTGTATCGATCCCGCACTGTGACTCTCTTCCAGTCTAGCGCAACCAGATGACCATGAGTGGTGCTTTGTGCTTTTAGGCGCTATAATTACCTAAAACTTTTACATTGCACATCTTCGGTTCTACCTATTGTATTTGTGTTGTTTTGGTGTCATTAAAGTTATTAAAATGTACTCTATTTTCTCAATCAATCAGTCAATCAATAAATCATTCATATAGTGTGACAACTCACCCGTTAGAGTCTTGGGGTGCTCGTAGCTGCTGCCGCTTGTATCTCATTCGATCAACCAGGTCTTGAGGTCTCTTCTGAATTGCGGGAGTGATGGGGAGGTCCTTAGGTGTAAGGTAAGGGAGTTCCATGTCTTGGATGCCAGGTGAGAGAAGGATTGTCCTCTGTTGTTGGGTAGGCGGATCTGGTCGGTGTCTGCGAGGGATTGGGAGGCGGACCGCAGGTGTCTGGTTGGTTGATGGTAGGTCAGTAGTTTGTTGATGTATTCTGGCCCTTTGTTGTGTAGGGCTTTGTAGACGTGGGTCATCATCTTGAACTGGCATCTCTTCTGTATCGGAAGCCACTGTAGTTTCTTGAAGTGGTGTGTGATGTGGGTCCTTCTGGGTAGGTCAAGGATGATTCTTGCTGCTGTGTTCTTTATTATCTGTAGTCTCTTCAGGCAGTGCGCTGTGATTCCTACGTTGGGAGTGTTTCCAAAGTCCATCCTTCTGTTGATGAGGGCCTGTGTTATGGTCTGTCTGGTATTGACTGGTGAGCCCCCTGAAGATCTTGCGAAGCATGCAGAGGATGTAAATACAGGCTGATGAGGCTGTATTGCCTTGTTTTTTATGCAAGGACTTGCTGTCCAGGATAATGCCGAGGTTGAGGGCATATTCTGTTGGGGACGGTGGTGGGAAGACTAGCTTGCCACCATGCCTCATTCCAGATCGAGGTGTTCTTCCCAAAGATGATGGGTTCCATCTTGTCAAATTTGAGTTTCAGATTGTTGCCTCTCATCCATTCGATGACATCTATCATGCAGGAGTGGAAGTTAGCTCTGGCGGTAAAAGGGTCTTCGGTCAGCGAGATAATGAGCTGGGTGTCGTCGGTGTATGAGATGATTTTGAGTCTGTGTGATCTGACGGTGTGAGCCAGCTGAGTCATGTAGGTATTGAAGAGGGTGGGGCTGAGTGATGACTCTTGGGGAACTCCCCAGATAATCTTCTTGGGTTCTGATGTGAATGGTGGGAGATGGATCCTCTGGGTCCTTCCGGAGAGAAACAAGGCTATCCATTTGAGGGTGTTTCCCGGGATCCCAATGTGGTGAAGTCCGTTGATAAGTGTGCCGTGGGAGACAGTGTAAAATGTGGCTGATAGGTCCAGGAGGATGAGGGCTGCCATTTTGCCGCAGCCCAGAAGGGCTCTGATGTCGTCGGTGGCTGCTATCAGGGCACCTTGGTTGGCTCAAAATCCAGATTGGGAGGGGTCCAAGAGGTTGAGGTGTTCCAGGTTGTGGATGAGTTGCTTGCTGATCGCTTTCTCAAGGATCTTCCCTGGAAATGGGAGCAAGAGATGAGCTGATAGTTCTTAGCTCATTGGGATCGGCAGAGGGTTTCTTCAGGAGGGGCCTCACTTACACCTGTTTCCAATCTTTGGGGAAGAAGGCCGATGTGATAGAGACTTTCAGGACCTTTCTGAGTTATTCTCTGATTGTCTTGTGTAGCATGGAGGTCCCATTGGGTGCAAAGGTGTTCTAGATATGTGTTTGTGGATGTGGGCTGGTTGCTCTCATCGGCAACGGAGGTTTGGGATTTAAGTTTTTTTTAGATGGTTTGGATTTTGTCATGGAAGAAGTCTGCCAGCATGTCGCACAGTTTCTGTGAAGGTGTGATGTCGTTCTTGGCGGCAGTAGGGTTGGAGAGTTACTCCACCATGGTGAAGTATTCCTTGCTGCAGTTGGAGCTGGCTTCAATGCGGTCTGCCAAGGTGTTCTTTCTTGTTTCTTTTAGGAGCCAGTGGTACTGTTTGAGGGCTGACTTGAAGGTGGTGTTTTCGTGCTTGAGCACTTTGCGGCTTACAGTTCTTCGGTGAACTAACTTGGTTGTTCCCTTGGCGCTGGCTGTCTTGGTGGGGGTGATTATGTTGGAACATTATGTGATTCATCAGGAGAGGTACTTGGTCTGGGTCAAGTGTGGTGTTCGGGAGGCAGGCTCTGAGGGCATCATTCCTCTGGTCTTCCAATATCCTTTTCCAGTCTCTGTGTGTGGAGCTGTAGAGCATTGTTCCTGTGTTGGTGGGTCTTGAGATGGTGAAGGGGATGCTGTAGTGGTCTGTCCAGGTAAGCTGTGTGGTGTGGCTGTATTTGACTGGAAGTCGCTGGAAGTGAATATGGGGTTGAGAGTCTGTCTTATGTTGTGGGTGGGGTAGGTAGGCAGTTGCTTGAGACTGATGCAGTTCATGCTCTCCAGGAGGTCGCTTGTGTTGGCACTGCTGGGTTCATTGAGGTGGAAGTTGAGCTCTCCTTGGAGGTTGTAGTGTTTGGATTCAATGACGATCAGGACAATGAGGCCCACGATGGCGTTGCAGAAGCTGGGTCATGATCTGGGTGGTCTGTAGGCAAGGGTGCCTCTGATGGTGCTCTTACCGTCTGTCTGAAGTTGAAAGTTGAGGTATTCCATAATTGGGGTTGGGTCGTCAGGGGAGGTCGTGCATCGGATTGTGTCTTTGTAGATGATGGCGGTTCCACCTCCATGTTTGTTGGTCCTGTCTCTGTGTGTTATTTTGTATCCTCGGGGTGGCGAGGTTGATGTCTGGTGTAGAGGCGGGGTTCAACCAGGACTCTGTGAGAAGGATGATTCTTGGTTTGAGAGATAAGAATGTGTCCCTGATCTCGGTGGCATGTTTTTGGAGAGATCTTGCATGAGTAGGATGCACTGGAGGTGGTCTTGGTTGATGTGGTGGGAGTTGTGGTGTTTGGTATCTCCCTGGTGTTAATGGTAGCTTTGGTGCTGCAGGTGAAATGGTAGTGTCGGCAGGAGAACGACCCTTCGGTGGTGCGTGGGATGTGCAGCAGCAGTGGTTGTTGGGGTGTCCAGGGCTTGGAGGTCGGCAGTGGTGTAGCTGCGTGGGGTGGAAGGGCCAGGGTTTCTTGTGCTGGGTATGGTCCAGGCGCGGACGTGTGCTTAAATTGGATCGTGATTTTGTCTTGTGTTGTGTTTCAACTTTATTACTGTTTGGGTGCTGCATAAACACTTTACACTTTGCTTCTACATTCATCGTGACTGCTTAGTAAGAAGCTACCAGACAGCTCAGCGGGGGTTAATTTAATGATTTTTGTGGTTCACCCTGAAAAGGATAGTGGTTGTTGAGAAAGGTTACAGCCCCCCTCAACCAATAAACTAATGTTACACTGTAACATATAGATTTAGCAGACACCATGCTTTTTTGTCAGTATGTGCTTTACTACCTTGAGGACTGATAATTTTGTATGCTTCAGCCTTAGCTGTCAATGAAAGAGTGGTATTGGAGCTAAGCAGGAATGGCCTTTTTCCTGCACATGTCAACAATGCTGATATCTAATGTACTAGTATTTGCTAACAGTGATGCTATAGTTTCTGTGGGCATAGCTCGGACTTATCTTCCAATGCTTCAGCACCTTTAATTGGTCACTACCTACAATTATCAGCTTTATTAGTATCGAAAGGAAACGCAACAGTACTTGTTAGCAGTGTACATACATTCAGTGGGACAGTGTCTGCTCTTGTTAGCAATAGTGCTATATTGTAACGGTTCTCTGCCTTCTCTTTTGTATAACATTTCTGCTACAGCAGTGTATGAACATCTTTGCACAGTTGTTATAATTGTAATTGGCTAGACATGCATTATCAGCAATGCTATGATATCAGCAGGCATACTATTATCTGTCACTAACTACACTTGTCAGCATGGGTTTTAGACAATAAATACAATTGCACATTCTGTAATTCATAACACACTGGAGAGTGGATGAGCCAGGCCGCAGCTGATCATGTGCATCTCCCACCCAGCAACACGCAGCAAACTTGCCAACATTCTGTGATGATGAAAAAAGTTAGCATATTCCAGATTTCATAGCCATTACCACTGTGATGCCAAGGCCAGTAGTCATAAGCAGGTGTGGGAACCATCTTTCCTTGGCATGATGTTCTCAATATGGTAAGAATTGTAATCATTATTTGCCAGCGCCAGAAGTGCGTCCTTGGTGTATAATAATACTGTGTCTATGTCTGCTAATTTTGAGTAAATAAAAATAGATACATCACTACTGTTTATTGTTTATCAACTAGCAAAAAGTTATTACCTTGCTCGCTGTGCCACTGGATTCAAGCCAGTTTAGCTGATGAGGGGTGATAACCCAAAACCGGTCCCAGGATGCTTGCTTCCGGTCCTGGGAGGACCTGGCCTGGCAACACGGGCCGGACTGTTCCCAAGAGGAGCAGGGTCAAGACTGATTTGCATATGGCTGGCTCCAAACTGGGTTGGCATGGTGAGCAAAATAACAGTGGATTGAACCCAGATCTCTTGAGTGGTTAAAATGTTTCACCACTCTGTTCATCATTGTTAGACCTGGCACCATTAGTGTGGGTCTCCCATGCATTCTTTGCCTTTTACTCCTGTGTTTTTGCTGTATGTTGGGCTCTGTTTTGCTTGTCTAGATGCTTTGGGCACTTTGCCACAGCGGTTCAGTGCCAAAGTGCAAGAGCTCCCTTTGTAAATTGTTGTTATGGATTAGTGATTCCATGATTGGCATATTTGATTTACTTGTCAGACCCTAGTATAGTGCACTGTGTGTGCCCAGGGCCTGTAAATCAAATGCTGCTAGTGGGCTGCAGCACTGATAGTGCCACCCACAGAAGTAGCCTGTAAAATGTAACTCTGGCCTGCCATTGCTGAGCCTGTGTGCAGTCTGGGACTGCCATGTTGACTTGGAAAGTGCACACACTTGCCATTACTTCAACCTTCCCTTTTTCTACATATTAGGACTTGGCCCTTCTGGCAGGTTCACCCCTGAAACTTTTTGCTGTTAACTGTGACCTGGTGTAAGTAATTTTTGGCTCCTGCGCACTTTACCGCTGTGTCCCAGGATAAAGTGCGTGCGTGTAGTGAGGTTGGCCTGCCCTCCCATAGGAATGCATAGGGGAATGTATGTGTCCCTGGTAGTTCCTGATGCGTGGGGAGTGCAGGTGCGAGTTTGGTATGTACGGACTCGTGTGAAGAAATGCTGCGCGATGATGTGTGCGGCGTAAATGTACCTTGTGTGGAAGTGCCACTTCTAGAAGTGGGCATTTCTGTGTGCAGTGAGAGATGTGTGCCTTGTCTGGCGATTGGCTGGCTGAGGTCATGTGACGGGCTAGGGAATCCCCAGAGTCAGGGGGAGTCACCCAGTGGTGAATAGGGAGATCAGCAGCCAGATGGGTGGGAGGAGTACACCTAGGACCTGAATAGGGCTGGGCTTTCCCCACACAATGCTGGCTCCGCCCCCTGTGGTGCGACTGATGACCCTGGCCTGCTCTGTGAATAGGGAGAGGGGCTGAGCAAAACAAAGTGCTCAAGAACCAGTTGCATCTGGTTCGCCCCTCCCCTGCACCTTGAGACAAAGGTAAACCTGTGTATAAGAAGGGGCTGTGACCCCATGTACAATGTTCTCTTCTGATCCTAAATCGAGGGGGGCCTGCTGCTGCTGGGCGCCAGGAGAGACCGCCACTGGGGACTGCCTCCCTGCTGGAGGGCCCTGTGAGCTGGCCCCTGGGCCCAGTCTTTGCCCCCCCTGCATCTGAAGACTTTTCCTGGACCTTGCCTTCAAGCGCCTGGGAGCGCTATCTCTTTATTTACCAGGGAGCACCTGTATTATGGCCAGCAGCGCTGAGCTGCGATAATTTGCGAGGGAACCCCGACGTAGGGATTCCCCCGCTGTTTGCCCATGTTTTGTGGCGGGTGCCCACCCCGCATTGTGGTGCTCGAGCGGGAGCCTACCCCGCTTTATTGGGGAATTAATATCCCTAGCGGGTGCCCACCCTGCCAGGGACCTTGCCGTTTTTGTTTCATCATCCTCACGGGTGCCCACCCCGCATCACCGCGATCGAAAATCACTGCTGCGGCCCCGCGAAACCCAGGAAGTCAGGCAGCCCTTGCAGGACGTGGGCGGGGCGTGAGCAGGAAGCGGAAAGGAGCCTACCCCGCGCTCCTGTAGCCGGAAGAGCAGCGCCGCATTCCCCGACCCAGGCGGGAGCCCACCCCGCACTGGGACGTGCAGACCTGTGGGTAGGGAGCCGGTAGGCTCCGCATTCGAGTCCCGGGTCCCAGGAGGGGGCCCGGGTGAAGTAAGGGCGTCATTGGAGGAAGCGGACGGGAGCCTAGCCCGCGCTTCCCAGAGGGCAGAAGAAAGAGAAGAGGCGCCGTGACTGCCCCCAGCCCCGCCGCGAGAGGAGTGCGAACGAAGCCGACGAGTGCTCCCGGTGAGTGGGGGCGGCATTGTGCGAGAGCGCCTGACGCTCCACCGAAGGGGGCAGTGCATCTCAAGCCTGTGAGGCTCCAACGTGGGCCGCATTGTTGTGTAGAGCCTGCGAGGCTCCTACGCGGGCCACAGTATTGTTTAGAGCCCCGAGTGGGAAACTCCAACGAGGAGGGCAATCTTTGTCTTAGAGCGCTAGGGCGCTCCACATTACAGGGGCATATTGTTTGTCCTAGAGCCTAGAAGGCTCCCACGTTTTTGGGGCATTACTCTTGTGGAGCTTGCACGCTCCCACGGGTGGCATTGTTATGCCCAGAGCCTAGGTGGCTCCAGCCCAGCATAGTGTGTCCTGGAGCTTGCGCCCCAACGTGTGGCATAGTTCATTTTCCCAGCTGCCCAGCACTTAGTGGGCAGCTGCAACGTTTAGGTTGGGCCCTGTTGCTTTACGCTTTGGCTTGCGCAGCCTGCGCAGTCTTGCCCTGACACTGGGACACAGGGCGTCCTAGCCCCAACAAGGCCAGTTGGCCTATGGACAGTCACAGGTGGTCA
The DNA here is from genome assembly GCF_964204655.1 of Triturus cristatus. Lineage (NCBI taxonomy): Eukaryota > Metazoa > Chordata > Amphibia > Caudata > Salamandridae > Triturus > Triturus cristatus. Next base: position 500,400,104 of record NC_140588.1, read on the forward strand.
ATTATGTGAGTTTGGCGCAATTGTGTTTTCCTGCACCTCTGAATGTGTTTTTATGCGTCATGTGCCTTGTTTTTACACCGCGGAATGTATGTTATGCATCCGGTGCTTTTCTTCCCTACACCTCTAAATGTGTTGTGATGCATCATGTGTAATGTGCTTATACCCCTACAGGTATTGTAATACTTAGGTGGTTGTTTTTCTCCTAGTACAGGTGGTGCTAGTGAGGTCCTGGTTTCCTGCGCAATATTCTCCTAAGGTGGTTAGGGTTGTGTAGGTGGTACTTAACATTTACCAGTAGTTACTGGTTGTGTGCTACAGTGATTTACATTCTATGTTCTAAGTGATATTCTAAGTGCTAGTTCTAAAAGTGCTTATTCCTGACAGTGGTCCATGAGGCCCTGTCCCATGTAGATAATCCCCCTGTAAATTCTGCCCGTGCCAGTTGGCACAGTGTAAATTGTGTGAATATTATCTAATGTGTTTTGGTATAATACAAAGGCTATTTTTATATAATATCTTGTGTGGAGTTTCTTTTGTGGTGGGCCTTGGGTGTTGTTGCTGGGTGCGTGCGCAAACGCTTTACACATTGCCTCCGGGATAAGCCTGACTGCTCATGCCAAGCTACCAAGGGGGTGAGCAGGGGTTATCTTTGGAGTGTAACTCCCCAGCCCTGAGTAGAGTGGTGGTTTCTGCCTGGCTTTGGCGCAAGCCCTAGCCAACCAGAAATCCCATTTATAACAATCTTATAAACATAACTGGCCCTGGGAACAAGGTAGATAAACAAAGTTTAGTGTGCCTGAACTCAGAATGATAAAATGCTTATTTTAGTAAAGGTGATTTTGACATTCTATGGTTGAAAATAACACTTTTAGAAAGTAGGTATTTTCTTGCCTAACCATCCAGTGTGCCTCTGCTAGGTTTGTGTATTGTATGTCTGGCTTTTGGATTACAGGAGCTGGAGAGGGGCAGTGGCTCCAGAGGTCAGATGGGGCTGGGCTGATTAGACCTGGGCTGCATTTGGAGTAGGGGGAGGAGATTTCCTTTCCACCTGAATGGGCCTGGTCTGCCTTTAACAATGCTGTCTCCACCTCCTGCCAGGAAGCTGCACCAGTGAGGACAGAACTGGTTTTGGCTGGGTACCAACACTCTCTGCCTTCAGAGAACAAAGGATTTGTGTGTATAAAAAGAGGGGCCTAGACCCCAGACTTTTAGATCACTTCTAGGAAATCAAGAGGAACCTTCGCCAAGGAGAAGAGCTGGAGAAGTTGAGGAGGAATACTGCCCCTGTGCCGTTTCCTGTCTATGGTTGGCCTGCAGTGGCTACTTGCTTCCAAGGAAAGGAGAAAAGGACTTTGCTGCTTGCTTTGCCCCCCTGCTTGAGGAAAAGATCTCCAAGGGCTTGAACTGAACGTGCCCCTTGTTCTAGAGGCCTCAGGAACAGCAAAGAATTCACTGTGTCTGTGGGCACCGTCTCTGATCATCTCTGCAGAAGAAAAAGTGTAACCGACTCTGTCATCAAGTCCGTCACAGGATTCCCTGTCCTGAAAGCACCGCCGAGAGCAACACCTCGCTTCGCGATGCAACCCTGGTCTCACTGACTCCGCCAACGAGCTGCTGCATGCACAACGTCCTGTGGGCAACGCTTCACTACACGCTGCAAGGACGTCACGACTCTGTCGCTGCATGCCCCTAACATCGGACTGCTCCATGGCCGCACCGTGACCTGCCAGCACCGCAGAGAGCACTATCTCACCCTTCAACGTAAGCCCTGGTCTCACTAACTCCATCAACAAGCCGCTGCCTGCATCAAATCGTGAGGACATCGTCTGCCGCAATGCCCCGCTTCACAACGCGATCACGACATTTGCCCCGACCGACTCAAACCGACGTTTTGGTCGCAACAAGAAAGGTACTGTGTCCGAGCCTGTTGACGCTTTAGCTGGCCTGTATCAACGCGGTTGGCTGGAATTAGTAGAATCTGTCGTATTTATTATCATGGTAGCCCCAGGAGGAGCTACTGAGTTGGAAGAACTGTGTTTTATTGATTTTCCTGCAATTTAAAGGTTATTTTGCACAAGTACTATTTTTTAAGAGTATTGTATATTGGATTTTTATTGTATTTGGTCTTGTTGGTTTAGATAAAGATTTACTATTTTCTAAACTGGTGTGGTGTCCATTTGTAGTGTTTTCACTGTATTCCTGTATGTGTTCACAAATGCTTTACACGCTGTCTCTGAGATAAGCCTGTCTGCTCGTGCCAAGCTACCAAGGGGGTGAGGAGGGGTTATTTTAGGTGTGTGTCTCCCTTACCCGGACTAGAAGCAAGGGTCCCTATTTGGACAAAGGTACCTACCTCTGTCAACTAGAGACCCCCATTTCTAACAATCATCTTGTTGTGTTCGCCCTAAGTGGCCCAGGGTATGTTCAGACATGGGTCCCTTGCTAGCTGTACCACTGGATTCAAGCCACTTGGCTGATGGGTGATAACCCGAAATCGGTCCCAGGCCATATGCTTCCAGTCCAGGGAGGACCTGGCTTGGCCGTTCGGACTGGACTGTTCCTATGAGGAGCAGGGTCAAGACTGATTTGCATATGGCTGGGTCCAAACTGGGGTGGCATAGTGAGCAAAAGAATGACAGATTAAATCCAGATCTCTTGACTGGGGGGAGTGGTTGAAAAGTTCCAGCACTCCACCCATCATTGTGTTGTGTTTGCTAACAGGGTATTACAATCAGTTCTCATCAATAGGCACGCTGACCAACTGAGCTGACTTAAGAATGTGAGCTAAACTCCTCTAGCCATTTCTTATCCAACATGTCTAGGTCTCACATTTGTGCAGATATTGTGTCTCCTTTCTTCCCCATCAAATCACCTAGAGCACCTCTCTTCCCTTTGCCTGAGCAGACTGTGCATTCAGGGCTGCAACAGCAATTTGTGCCCCTCTGTCTTTGGTAGTTGTTTTGGCTGAGTTCTGTTGAGGCTCTGATAGGGTCTGAAAAGTGGAAAGGTAGACATAAGGCTGGAAAGAAGGCAGAGCAGAACCATATTTTGGATTGAGGAAGCAGTAACCAAGCGTGAATGGCCCCTTAAGAAAAGGCATACATGCCAACATTTTAGGACAGGAAAGTGGGAGATTTTGAAAATAAATGGGCAATGTATCTTCTCCTTTGAATTCTAATGAAGCAGAGACTAATTCTGGCAGGAAACAGCTCAAATAAAGCCATTTGTGGTGTAACAAATTGGGAGTCTCCTGCCTGAATCGGACCAATCAGGATGTATGAAGGGTTTTACATTGCAGGCAACTCTCTGTATTCTGCAAGGGTGGTGCTTCATACAGGATGACCCTTTATTTTTTTTTTGTAAACCTTTTTGTTCATTTTTCCATGTGCATACAGAGTATACAGTTCATAACGTCATTGATTGCTATATAACTTTTGTCTAGTTATATTGCCATTAGAACAGAAAAACATCAGGGTCCATATTTGTTCTGGTATGCATCTTGTGTCTGATCATGTATGGGTGCCTACTGAGACTGGGTCTCCTCCGAGCTTGTTAGTTACCGGGGTCTATTCAGTGTAACTTACTCCTCTTAAGATTGGCTGTAAAGAGTCCACCTATTTGGACCCAACCTGGGTGAATAACTCGGGAATGGACAGAAGGGGGGCTGGGAATGAGGGCATTGGTTGGTGCTGGTCTAATGGCACTTGGGATCACTTTCACACCAGGACTTATAAGAAAGTGCGTGGGGGTGAGACCTGTTTGGGGAGTTCCTGGGCTGCTCGGGGTGCCAGAGGATGACCCTTTAATATCATGGCACTGCCGGGTGCTGTTCTGAGGAGAAAGGAAGAAGGAGTATCTCATGAACAGAGTATTCAGATAAAAGGAGCGGGAAGGGTGTTCTGTTGTGTGCTTGGGCAGTATATGCCAACTGCTGGGAAGCACTGCAATTAGGAAAATATCCGTTTATTATAATAAATACTGAAGCTGAATGGATGGAGGAGAGAAACTAATCAGGCATGCCATATTCTAAGCAGCCAGCCTAATGAATAAAGTGAGTAGCCAATTATAGCAATGCACATGAACCCTGTGTATTTTCACTTCCGCTCCCGCTAGAATGACTTCAGACACTTTCTATAACTTAACCTTTACATATGCAAGGCCTTTTCTTTTGTGTGTGCTTCAGTGCCGAAGGAAAGGAATTACCGAGGCCTATCCCAACCTCAAGGATCATGCCAGCCTGGAAAGAGTGACGGTTGCCCCCCCCCCCCAGTTCTTTCCATGACGCGTTCTGTGGGAATAATCAATGCCTGCCATGGTCAGTCCAGCCTTGAGGCCGGGGGTTGCAAAGGCAGTGCCAGGGGTCGCAAGGGACAAGCCAGGGGTCGCAGCAGCGACCTCTGGTGGCCCCTAAATGACATCCCTGTCAACATCCTTCCTACAAAAGTATGTTTTCCTTATCTCTTTTGGAGCAACAATCCCTAAGGGAATATCTTGAGGCAAATCTTGAGAATGGTCTGATTAATCCATCCAAATCTCCTGCCACAGCCTCTCTGTTCTTTGTAAAAAAGAAAGGCTTTTCTGAACTCTGGTCTTGTATCGATTACAGGTGGTTTAAAATATGGTAACCATCAAGGATTGTTATCCTTTGCCCCTCATTTCTGATATTCTGGAGGCTGTCCAAGGGGCTAAAGTAGTCACTAAATTCGATCTGATAGGAGCCTATCACCTGACCCCGATCTGATCCGGCGTAGAGTAGAAGACAGCATTCAGAACACCTTTTTGGCATTATGAATATCATGTGATGCCATTCAACCTTTGTAATGACCCTGCTATCTTCCAGCATTTTATAAATGTCATCTTTTCAGATTTGATCATTCAAACGATGTTTGTTTAACTAGATGACATCCTTATTTTTCTACAGATCCAGCATACCATCCGTTTTCTGTCAAGCAAGTCTTGCAGTGTCTGAGAAAAAATAAATTAATAGTTAAACCTTAAAAATTTCTATTTCTATTTAAAAGCCATATTTGAACAGTTACAATCACAGGGCATTACAGAGCCTTGTAATTCCACAACGAATACTTCCCTTTTTTTCAGCAATTCAAACTCTCATACACTCCTATGCGGTTCAAAACACATACAGCAGCGGTCTTATGACGAACGTAGTGTGCAAAAAATATAAGTGAATCTGTACATTTCCAATTGGGTTTTCAGTCAAAATATAGTGTGTGTAAGTGAGTATCTTCACAACTTTTTCATTTATTGGACTTCAGCTCTTGTTAAAATAATTGCTCATGGAATATAAAATTAGCCCTGCCCTACGCGACATGGAGACCTTACAACGAGATCCTGAAGTGCTAGCATACATTAACAATATTTACATCACAGAAGATAATTTGAACACACACCTGACTAGGTTCGACCGGATAGTGAAAATGTTGACTTCACATGGTTTAAAAAAAATGTTAAAGAATCTAAATTCACTTACTTAATTATGATTTTCCTCAGGTATAAATTCACCAATGAGGGCAGAGGGTTGGGTCCAGACCTCCATCAGAAGTGCGCTACCCTGCAACCTCTGAACACATTAAGAAAACTACAAGCTTTGCTGGTATTTCTTACATTTGGACGGACTCACTTGCCACATTATGCTGAGCTGGTAAAGCCATTGTATGATTTAAATTCTCCCACATTTTCCCCAATACATAGTCGTTAGAATTGTATAAAACACCTCAGACTATGCCTATATAGCTTACAGTGAGGGGCAGGCAGTTCCTATTGCTTACAAGTCACACTTGTATTCCGCAGCTGAAGTACACTTTGCTGCAACAGAGAAAATTCTGCAGATAGCCATTTTGAAAAAGCGCCTCTTGGCGCAGGGAAACTTACAATTGTGTTTTTTACCATTCCTGCACCGGAAGCGTGGCAACAAAAGCTAGCATTCGTAATGCTCGAGCTCTACACCAGTGATGGGTGCAATGGATCTTTTCATTGAGTACAGTTGATGTAAAATTTGAGTATGATCCGACTTCACTGCACTGAAAAATGTCTGCAAGAAACATTACCCATTGAGAATTACACAAGAGTCTTTTACACCAAAGGTTCTGCACAGCCTGCAGAAGGCACTAAGCAGAAATATTCTGTGACTTGTGCTGCAATGTAAGGAATATTTACGGACGATCAATTCCACTCTCACACTAAAACGTTAGGTGGCAGCCCTGCACAACTTGCAGAGATACATGCCTTGTTGCTCGCACTCCCACACTAATAGTTTCAGATTCATCTTTCAGTGAGCAGGGTTACAATGTTAAGTTAGCACATTGGCATCTGAAAGGATTCAAAAGGGAAATCTATAAAGAATAAATAGCTTTGGGAAAAAGGGAAAAAGGGTCAGTCTTTAAAGAAAAGCTGTCACAAGCTCATGTTAGACACACCATGAGTCATAAGCTCATAAGAATGAAGGCATTCATTCAAAGGGGACCTGTGCAGCTGACCCAGCCGCAAAGCCAGGAGTGCACACTTTCAAATTAGCAGCAGTAACAAGATCTCAAATGAAGATTGACCCAGATTAACTGGCAGTTGTATATGCCTCAGCTAAAGGTGAAAACACTCCAGAGGGCTTTCCCTGTAAAAATACTCCTACACCCTATGTGCAGATAGCGCTCAATTGGCTTCCATAACAGCAGTGGAAGATGAAATAATACCTAATAAGCAAACGAGATTAGATCACGAAGGATTAGCGTCTACACATGCTGGCATGAGGGCTATTGTATGAGTGCTGCAGCAGAGATACTAGTGGTTTGTATTTACCTCAACAAACTAAAGACTATGTGTGGCATGTAACATTTGACAGTAGATTAAACTCTCTACAATCGAAAAACCAGTGCAGACTTCTTAAACTATCTCAAACTGTGTTTTTGGTATAGTTTATTTGGATCATATTGGTCCACAAATCAATTAAAAGATTTGAATATATATATGTTGCAATCGATTCATACTTCAGATATCTATGGGTCTGGCCACAAAGGAATGCAGAGGCACGAGCATGGTGTTTAGGAGCAATGGGGGGAGCGTACACATTCTATTCAGACAATAGTCCTGCATTCGCCTCAAAGGCTTATAGGAATTCGATGTCTGCTTAGGGAGTGTGCCTGTTTTACTCTGAGTCATATCACGCAGAAAGCAATTGCATCATAGAGAGGATGAGTGACACACTCAAACAAGCCTCAACTGCTAAGGTTTTAAGTTCAGGACTTAGCTGGTTACATCACCTATATGATATTCAGAGGCCATTAAATAAACTGTATCAATGTATGTACCAGACATAGAAAATCCGTGAAAGGTGGCTGAAAAGCAAAAGACTGACCTGGAGCACCGCTTACCTGTGTTGCAGACTGTCCATAAGGTCTAATTTAAAGCCGTCAGAGTCAGCCACCATAAAAAAAACTGTTTTTTAAACTGCTCATGGGTGGATTCCCAAAGAAGGGGATCTAGTTGAAGAGAAGATCCCCAATAAATGTTTTTGGGGCCTGCTACAAACCATCCTGTTCCAGTACTTTGGATAAATGGCAAACAAACTGCATTGCCTGGTTCGAAAGAAAACAGAAAGGTGTCCATTGATTAAGTTAAAAACCACTATGTGGGAATTCTTTACAGCATACTCTCAGACATCAAAACACCTTCAGAGTAGAGCCTCACAAACGCGCCGTACTCTAAAGGAGGTTCTCCTTGTCAAAAGCAGAGAGGCTGATAACTTCAGCATCAATCTGGAGATTAATTAACTTGATGGATCTCTAACATTAAACCAAGAGGCAGGTTCCATGGAGTGATGTGGCAATGAAGTTTCTACAGTTTCTACAATTCTACTTATTGCTGTGGTTTACTACGATCCTCCTGATGTGTCCACATGAGCTGAAATGATGTTGTTACAAAATATAACATTGTCTGAAAATGACTCAAACTTTTACATAGATGATTTTCCTGCACACTCCACAGTCACTCAGTGCCATTGAATGCCTTTTGCGTATCACCGGGTTCGTGACAGGTACCTACTGTAATTGCGCTCCTACTTGTGGATTGCTGCAGAAGTATTCTTCTTGCATGTGTGACTCATTATGTTAATCATTTTACTGTTGTTGAATGAACATTATATTTCTGAAGAAATGGTGCCTGTGGCCACCTGTGGTCCGATAACTGCAACAGTATTTTTCTTTTCACTTAGTATGACATGAACATTATTGTGTTAAAATTACTGTATATCCTGTACCTGATTGCGTAGTTTGGGAGAGGGTTCCTTATCAGATAATGGAACCCACTAAGGTGGTTCAAATACCTTATCTGTTAAAGATTGTACTTAATGACATAACACCTGGTTCCTTTTCAGAAAATGGGACACTAAGGCTGTCAAACAAATGGTTGCTGATCTTCAAGGTTATACAACCCTCAATGTTGAAGATCCTTATTTAAATATAACCAAACACAAATACATGTTTTGATTACCAAATTGGTGAAGGAAAGAAAACATTTCTGATGCTGATTTCAATGATATGATTCCGAATGGAATTTATAATTCAACTATGTTACACCATCTAGGCGTAGCCTTATGGCCCATTGTAACTAATCATTGTATGCATAGGATTCTTTCCCAAACTCCTGATCCTTTAATTAGTCACCCAGACCCTAGGTATAATAGATTTACACTGTAACTGTTACCACATATTATGTAGTTAAGCTGTGCCAACGATGGTTAGCACATCCCTGTCTCACTGCTAACAATCATCTATTCAGAATTAAAGGAAACATGTATTTCTGTGATTTGCTTCAGGGTTCTTACCCAGTTAAAACCAAGCGGCAGATTTACAAGAAGTAACGCATCGCTTCCGCAACGCAACGATGAGTCAACAACAATGCGCCGCCACTGCGGCAACAGAAATTGCCACGGTTGCACCATATCTACATCTTGGCAGGCCGTGGCGCAATGCCTCAATCTGCGTCAGAAGAACAGACGTAGGTGCCGCAAAACTGCCGCAAGTCAGCTTGCTGCAACTGCTGAAAAAGTGACGTAAGGCAGATTTGCATCACGCAAAGCCAGCCTGAGCACTCTGCGACACTCACCACTGCGTGAAGCGGTAAAAAAGCACCCTGGAAATAACACAATTCCTAAAATAACTCATTGGGGACCATAGAGGAGTCTGCAATGGACCAGGAAGGACACTGCAGTAGTCAGGACCCTCAAGAAACCAACCGCAGCAAAAGTCCTGATGAACATGCAGAGACCCTGGCAAAGAGGAAGCGCAAATCAAACTTCAGTCAAGATGAGAATGAAATACTGGTCACAGAGGTGACCAATTTTCAGCACCAGCTCTTTGTGAGTTCAAAGTTGCCATTTGCCAAAAAGGAGGCAATATGGCAGACCATTGTCCAGTAAATACACTGCGTAGGAAAAGCAAAGGGGACTGTTGTTGACTGTCATGAATGCAAGCACAGAACAAAAGAAAAACTAGCGGCAAACCGTAAGGCAGCATTGTAGACAGGAGGTGGAAGCCCAGCAGAACAGGAGGTTCTGGATGCCCTGGAGGAGCGGGTGGCAGCTGTTATCCCAGAGGAGTTGGTCACTGGAATATCGGGACAGTGTTGAGTATGGCTCGTCCTTCTGCTTCTGATTCATCATCATCATTGTCCATTTGTTCAGGGGGCTGTTACTCTTCACCCCAGGACACATTTGTTTTGACACATATATTATGTAGTATTGCACATACAATCATCATTTTGCAGTCCATTTCTGGTTAATACAGTTGCCTTCCACCTGATAAATCCTGGCACCGAAACCGAAGCTTCTTTCTATGATGTTTCTTGTTAGGTAATGTGTATGTTTGTATGCCTTTTGCAGATCAGTCTGGGGATTGCCAAATGGTGTCATCAACAACTTCTGTAGGCCATATCCTTGATCAGCTGTAAGTGGAAAGTAAGATAAATGTGTTAACTTTTGTGACAATTGAGTATACATGGCATGCGGTGTACGTCATGTTTGCTGACATTTTAAGTGGGATTACTGTTTGGGAAAATTAGATGTTGTGTTTAACATTGAGTTTCCCATTGTTTGTGACACGTGTCACTTCACTTGTTGTCTATCAATTGATGGGCATGACAGGGGATGGTGCTTTGCAGTGCATGGTTGTTGACTGAAAGGTGTGAGGTCTAGCAATGTGTAAGTGATACCTGTGTACTTATTATGTTTGATGCACACTTTTCCAGATTGTGCTTGGCACATCTAGGCCCATTTCACTATGGAAGTGCGGCAAATGATTTGTCTGTGCAGAAGTGAGTCAGTTTCAAGGCACAGTGATGCACAATATTTTGATTGATTGTTTTATTCAATGTGGTTTTCCCTGTGTTGTCACACATTCAAATGACATGGCCCTGCACAGGCACCCTTGTACCATGGTGCACTAATGCCTGCATCATCTAAATATTGTTTTTTAATATGAAGGGACACCTTAATGCACAGACACATTCCATTAAGCTGGATTCCTATTACCATACATGCTTTACAATACATTACACATTGAAATATGTAAATTGCATTAGATGAGATGTGTGCATATATCGACAGTGTGACTTATTATACACAATATGGTTTTGCATGGTATTTGGTTGTACTTCTGGCTTGCAACTATTTGCTCTTTCTGATATGTGTCAGGATGTATGGTTTCTTTGTAAAAGGACCTACAGCAACAACCATGTAACACACCTTACACACATAGCCTTGCATGAAAATGACAGTATTAGCTGGCACACAGAAAGCCACACATGTTGAATTCATGTGGCCATGTAAAAGTGGACCAGCATGTTACGCCCACCATGCATCACACAATGTGTTGTACCAGCTGCGCACAGAGCTTGTACAGAATCAGACTAGACTTGTGAACACAGGTCCCCAAGAAGAGAAGCTATGACATGTCACATAGACTATTTGGCACACATGGCTGACACTGACTCATGCTGCCATGAGGCCAGAACATTAAATTAATGTGCCTATCAGCTTACATAAATTAGGTCCATATGTCAGTATGCATGTGGTTTAGTAAATACATTGTTGATATTTGTTTCGTGTTTCATTGTAGACAGGTGCTGTGACTAGGTGCACACGCATGCAAGGTGAAGTCTGTGTTAGCTAAGGGACACCCTTTCAAGCATCATTATGGGTCATCATTGCAGGCACGCTGACAGTGTCACATCTCTGAGTTGCTGCAATGTTTTTGCACATGATGTGAACTTCTGGTACTGAGCTCTTGGGCCTGTGGTACTGTGCAGGCATTGGGCCAAGGGGAGTTCATTATTAGCATGTGTTCATACACTACATGCAATGTTGAATAATTTGCATTCAGACAGCAACTTTGCCTTGTGGGGACATATACATTCATCATTTCATGAGGTGAATTAAATGCATCTTTACCCACATCGCAATGTGCCCGGTGGACATACTTAGGGGTAGATGGTGTCATGGCACTGCCAGGACACTTTCCTTTATGCTGCCATGGATGTATGCACCTTTTGACTGTATGTTATGTGATTAGAGTGTATATTTGGGTGAACCTTTTCACAATCACTTATTGTGTCATTCTTACACAAGTGCACATAATGTTCCAGATGGACAAATATTCTTACAGAGTATTGGTATGTGTTAATTGATTGCTGTTTACCTACAAGTAGCCCATTGCCATATTGTCCATTTTGGAAACGATCATTGATGATGCTGTTTCTGTACATATATGAGTCATGCACAGTCCCAGGATATTTGGCCAGTACATTGGTGATTAGTCCCCTATGGTCCATAATGACCTGGACATTGATGGAGTGTGTGTGCTTCCTGTTGCCTTATAGGTGTGACGTTTCTGCAGGTTGTACCAGTTGGACATGTCTGCAGTCCACTGCACCAAGCACATGTGGGAAGCCACCGATGGCATAGAAGCCTTGTTTAATGTCCATCTGCTGCTTTTGTGTGTTGGGGAAATGGATATGCGGTGGTGTGAGCTGAATAATGGCATCCAAGACAGAAGGGAGGAAGGTGGAGAAAGATGCCTGGGAGACACCTGCCACTCGTGCTGCTGTTGCTTGGAAAGATCCTGAGGCCAACATGTGTAAGACCGCCATGAGCTTTGTCTGTGGTGGAATGTTGCAGACCCTGTCATTTGGTGTCTGTAGCCATGGTGAGATCTGACGAAGCAGGGTCACAATGGACGCATTCTTGAGGCGATACATTTTGATGACTTGTTCATCCGGGAGTCCAATGAGGGTGATCCTTTGCCAGTAGATGCGCTCCCTTTTCCTGCACTGCCTTTGTGGTGATGGTGGAGGGTGCAGTTGTGGTATTTGGTCTGATGGTGGTAGTCGTCTTCTTGGTCCAACTCCCAGCTGCAGGATTAGGCGGTCCATGCTGTCTGATCTGCTGCAAGACTGCTCTGCTGGTCTTGTCTTCTATTTATATGGTACTTGTGTCATTGGTTTATGAGGCGTAGGCTTGCAAGCGCAATTTCAAAGATGCGTGACACAGCTAATAGATGCTTCATCGCGGGTAATGTTTGTAAATATTCCTGCGTCAGTAATGCTTTGGATTTAACATTGAACACCTACCTTGCATTTTTTAATTCTTATATGACGCAGCAGATTCTTGCGCAGTTCCATTACGTCCATGTCTGTCTTCCGTGATGCATCTCTATAGTTGGTTCACTTTGTAAATTTGGCATAAAAAATACCCACTGATGCATCACAAAACGTGATGCACCGGTGGCTCAAGGGGCTTGTAATTCTGCCCCCAAATGATTTGTGTTGTCACTGGAATACGAAACTGGTTGTAAGATGATTCAAGGTCAAAACTATGTAATAACTGTACTAGAGATAGTTAAATGCTGTGGAATAACTCTGTTTTCCTTTCCTAGGAAAAAAAAAAGTTTCCCCTAGTTTTGAATCGAGACTGATTAAAAGCATTTTGATAAACTAGTGGTTATTTTAAATCATAATGAGGTCGCTTTGACAGCATTCGCTGAGACCTTTGACTTACATACCGACCGCTATATGTCAGAGAGTAAAAAACTCCTGCACACTCAGAATCTTACACAATTTGTGCAGACCATTTTCGGCTCATCGAACACGACTGGTGTAGTGTACTTCTTCAAAAACCTGGGATCTGGACTATTGACTGGCTTTGAACCTGTGATTGGACTTATCCCTTAATTTCTCCATTCTCTGTTATCAAGCTTATTTGGTGGATTTCCACAATTCTTCTGATCACAGGCTGTGGCATTCTCATTTTTTTCTGATAAAGAAATATACCAGTCCAACGGAACAACATTCATTACACTTATCCAACAGAGAATCAATGCAAAGAAACTCTAGTGTTCTATTTGGGTTTCGAAAGGCTATCCATGTTCAGCAAAAACTGGACAATTTTATTTCACCAACTGAGTGCTATCCAAGTGAGACCCATTTTCTGGTGCAGTGACTGACTATAGGAGACAGTACTTAATCTACCACTTGAGCTGCCAGTATGGCATCAACAGACCTGCCAACTCACACGGTATCACTGTGTGTCACGTGAAATTGGCTCCCCACACATCGTTTACCTGGTGAGGAGCCGATATCACATGGTGAGAAGCCTCGGTTTTGACCATTAATTAGGAGAGTTCTTCGCTCTAGAGATTATCGCCAATGGTCGTGCTGATTGTTGATTCATATTCTAGTCTCAAACTAAGAGATACATTGGGAGAGCCAGCTGCAAGAGCTGGGACCAGCAGGGCTGGGACTTGTGTCTGTGACTGAAGCACAAGCGTAACCTTCCATGACAGAACTCTAATTCAGCCAGACTTGTTGTTTAAAAAGTATGATCCATTCCAAATGCTCGACAGGCAGGGATGCTAGCTAATATTGTAGCCTACTAAAGTAGTGTGAGGCTTAGAAATAGCATTAGGGTCTAGGTTACTATCTAACTTGCCCACACAAAATGTTTCTATTCTCTACACTAGGAACAATTTTAACTGTGATCGTGTTCTCATTCTGCGTCATTACCATTCATTTAATTTGCACAAGATCAAGACTTTTTAAAATAACTTTTAAAACTACAATTCCTGATTTCTTAGTGCAATGTTTCAGTGTGTTTGTAAGGCAAACAAATTGTTTTGATTACCACTTTGTCCCTGAACTCATGTAGCAGGACGGCTGATAAGTAACCTGAAAACACTGCTGGCACAAAGAATAGCTTGGTGGGCTTGTTTTAGGACTGTGGTCCATTGGGCATCTTTAACTCAGCATGTGCACTGAACTGAGTCCCTGCACCATGGGTTTGAGAACTCATGCCTGCATTTCCGGAGGAAATCACCAGAATGTGTATCAAAGGCACTTAAATATCAGCTTTAAATATATTTTGGAAATCCATTTGTCTCCAAACATTAGCTTATGATTTCTGAAAATAAAACACATTTTCGTCTTGAATATATGCTTTTTAAATTCAGAATGCATATATTAATTCAACCAAAACAAAATTTCTAATTTAATAGGCTGAGCTGCACGCAGGAGATGTACTTCTAGGTAGCTGGAGAGCAGCCAATAGCTCCTGAGCTACTTATTGGAGAATCTTGCACTAGGTAAACCACTTAAATAAGGACAATTTTAGGTATACATAATTTGGCTAACAAATATTTTTGTAGCACTATATTCCCCTGTTCCAACAAACACATAACTGTTCATGCAATAAAAAAGCGAAATGTGCAATGTTCCTATTACGTCAGCACCATATTTAAAATGTAGATAGCATATGATAACGACATTTTTCTGTGTTAGTAACTTCTGTTGTTACATCACTCCTGGGTATGATTCAGTGCTAAAAATCATGTGATGCCTATTCCTGTGATGTAAATGGGTCAAAGGGTGGTTATGTGATATCCCTTCTGCTATAATCAGTGGCGTAGGAAGGAGGTTGCGGTTGGTGCTTGCTGCCCTGGGTGTCATCACTGAGGGGGTGGCAAAATGTCAAAAGTATGTGTTTTTAAAATAAAATAAAACAAATTGTGCTCACTACACTTTTTTGGGGAAAAAATAATATTATTTAAAACGAGTTCAATAACTTCTTCTGACAATTAATTAATGTAGGAGAGTAGGGTCTGCTATCCTATGGTCACCCCAAATTTTTGCTTTTTGCTTCACTGGTTTTTGACATATTGAGGCTGTGGGCCTGCCAATCAGACCCCCAGCCTGCTGTTCTCTCTACTAAATTACAAACTATGCACCCTAGGTGCATAACCAATTGGAAGTGGATCACCCTGTCAGTCCCTGTACCAGTGTACACTAGGTACCCAGGGCATTGGTGTACCCAAGGCCTGCCAGGGGCTGCAGCATGTATTATGCCACCCCAGGCTTGGCCTAACAATCTGACACAACTGGCTGATCACTCAGCTGGGGTAAGTTGGTGTAATCACCTCTTACTTAGGTGTAGTATACCTATACCTAACCTTAAATGGGACACCTGGTAACCTATAAGTCACTCCTATGGCAGGCCTTAACAATCCTGAAGGCAGAGTGCTTGGTTCCATGTGAGATGGTGCTCTGGCATGAGCTGAGCCTGTCTGCAGTGGTCGGAACAACTTCCTTCTACTGTTTCCAGATATCGTCATACCATATACTCTTAAGTGCATTATGAACCTCGCGGTTAAATGCTATCTTTGGTTTGGCTTTATCAAAACATGTCGAGTAAGGTGTCATACGAATTGGAATACTAACCCCTCGCCAATTCTGGCGACGGGGTTAGCATTCCACCCTTCTAGAGGGACACGACATGTACAGTACCTGAAACCCGGGTAAAATCAGACATAGCCTCAGCTCCACAAAATGGATGCTGCCACCACAGACACAAGTCTGCCCTCCTGCTGCTGGGAGTCCTTCCAGCTTGGGAGGTGTGGACAAAGGGTTTCCTGCCAGGGGAGGTGCGTGCACCACCCCAGACAGGATTTTGTGTATTGGTCAGGTAGGGCTTGAAAGAAACCAGACATGCCTGTGGCTCACAAGGAGCCTCGGTGCATATGCCAGTTCAAACCGGTCCTGGGGCACACCAGTCCCGGGCCTGGGGCGAGCTGGACAAAGGATTGGGGGTGTAACCACCCCCCTTCCTGGTCCCACCCATAGGGAGGGACCTAGCAGGTAGTCCGGCCCCTAGAATCCGCTTAAAGGTAGGAGCTGTGTCCTAAGACTTCAGACATCCTGGAATCAACTTAACACTAAGAAGAAGACGGGAACTTCGACGCTCTGCTGCACAGAGGACTGAAGCCAATCTCCCCTGTGGTCAGGGAGTGACCACCTTGCTAACGCAAGCACCATCCAGCGAATCAACGTCTGCTTTGCCGCCGCCTCCCGCCGGAGCCCGAGCCCAGAGACTGACAAGACCTGGACCTCCAGACCTCTCACCGCCCGATCCACAGTCCCTGAAAAGAAGAGACCCGTGGAGGCACCGAGACACGTGGAGCCAGCCATCTTGGAACGACTACGACAAGCTGACAAGTGCAACAACCGAGGCTCCCTCCAAGTTGTGCTTTGGGATCTGAGAAGCCCAACCCCCGAGCAGCATCTGCACCAAAGGTGAGCCCTCCAGCATCTCCACGATCTGCGTGGGGCCCTTCTGCATTTTGCCACTCGACGCGCCTAACCGGTTGCTGGCCCGCTGGCTAGTGGCCATCTTGGCGACGAACTCTACAAAATACACTGCTGGTCTGGTTGCTCCAGACTGGCCCTTGCTCCCCTCCAAAGGAGCAATCCCTCTGACCTTGCTGGTCAGAACCAACAGCTGATTTCCGAATCCTCCTACAATTGCTTTTTCCAAGGCTTGTTTGCTTCGATCAAGTCGCCGACACCGCCGACAGCGAGAGCCTGCGTGGGACAGCTCGTGAGCCGACTCCTGGACGTCGTCAACCTTCAGGGACCACGTGGCTGCGGAGACAAGCTACCCCTCATCACCTGTTTGCACCCGACATTGCCTGGTACCCACCTGGTGCCACGCTGGTCACTGGCTAGTGACTGTGAACACTGTCCCCTCTGCTTACAGGTCTTCAACATCTCCGATCCACTCTTGGATCCACTGCATCTCTCCCGGACCGACCGCCTGCAGCATCTTTGTCTTCAAGCTCCACGGAACAGATAGAAGAAACCCGACGCACTTCGAGGCCTATGCACCCGCTTCCTGTGGGTGAGGTAAAGCTGGCACACCTGTGCCCAAGTGTAGTATTACATCTCTAGTGCCTGTGTTCCAAATCGTGAGTTCCTAGTCCATCCGGAAGATCCTCTTTACAGTAACTTTGTACTTTTTACGCACCCATTGAAACCTATGGGAGCACGCGTGTGACTATTTGCTCTGCACACGCCACCCGTGGACCTCCTGGTCACTAACTGACGTTAGCTCCTTGTAGGCCCAGCGATTCTAGAGGCCCTAGGCCTTTTCCCTTTTCTGTTCGTGGTACTTATACCACTATTTTAGTATATGGTTTGAGTGGCCACCAGGGCCTATCCATATAACGTGCAACTTCTGTGTATTCTGTGATAATCTTGTTTGACGATTTGTGCTCCTGTGCTCATAAAGAGACTAGGGGTTACTCTGAGAAATAAATACATATATATTTTGAATATATATCTGTGTGGTGTCCTTTCATTGGTATAAAAGGGGGTTGCATTTGGTAAAACAGCTGGCTTAACACGCTTCACGAGTTTAGCCTCAAAGACTGCTTAGCCTACGCTACCACTAGGGCAGCTAGTCCAAAAAGGTTGACTTACAACCACACCATAAGGGTTGCTTGGCATGGTACAAGGTGATCACTTTAACTAGTGAGCATCATATACCAGGCCAACTTCTCACATTGGTGAGCAGCGGTTGGATTTGAGCTTGCTGTGTTTTACCATTGTAATCTCTTGGTTACCAATTGAAAGATCACATAGGTACCTGTAGGTACATATAAAACAAGATTAGATATACATAAGTTCTACTGAACTTAGTTGTTGTAGAGCAAAGGGAGTAGCACACCCTGACTACAACTACTAGATAGGTTTAGTAGGTAAACCCAAGTGTAGGTAGATTGCAACGCATCCACCCACACTTAAGAGCAATGGCTGGGGCAGAGGGGTCCACTGTACCCATCTCTGTCGAGAGTGACCCCCAGAGGGCACCATCCATCTTTGCTACCCTTAATCAGAATGAGCTCAGGCATTTGGCAACTCTTAGAGGCCTTAAACAGCCCAAGAACCCTAACTCTGCTGAGCTCAGAGAACTCTTACAGAATGATGAGAATCAGAGAGAACTCAAGAAAGCTTCCCAGTTAGCCCCCTTAGGGACAGGAACAGGAGGCCCCCCTTCTGAAGATGCCACAGAGGTACCCCCTTCCAATAGTCACCCCTTAGATGGGATGCCTACCACAGAGGAAGAAAGTGATGGGGATACAGATGTGAGTGGGGATGAAGGGAGAACTAGCCCAGTGCCAAGTGTTATACTTGGCCCAGCTAAACTAAGGCTATTGGGGACTGACAGTGGGTTCACCCCATTGGATCTCCCCAGTGGACTTAACACAGGGCTTGGAAGGCAAAGGAATCGCTCAGGTGACTCCAACGCTTCCCATGGCTCTAGAGGCTCTCAAGGTCACTCCAGAAGGAGACTGACCACCCCTCAGAGGAGGGAACATGAGGCCAGAATGCAGGAAGCCCAGCTGAGGATCAGGAAGCAGGAGCTAGAAGTAGCCCTGATGGAAGAAAAACTGAACAAGGCTAGGCAACCTAGAGAGAGTGGGTCTATACCCACTGGTGGCAGCATTGTCCCTAAGGACAAAGATAGGGTCTTTGATAATAGGAACCTGTCTAAGGTTGTGCCCCCCTACAAAAGTGGGGATGACATCCACAAATGGATAACTGCTCTTGAGAGAGCCTGCAAAGTACAGCAGGTTCCTGAAGACCAGTGGGCAGCAATCCTCTGGCTCTCCTTTGAAGGAAGAGGCAGAGACAGACTCCTCACTGTTAGAGAAGAGGATGTCAGAAACTACAGAGTCCTGAAGAGTGTTCTGGTAGATGGGTTAGGCTTAACCACTGAACAGTACAGGTTAATGTTCAGAGACACCCAAAAGACACAGACTCAGGACTGGTCTGAATATGTTGAATGTGCCACTAAGGCTTTGGAGGGTTGGTTGCTGGGAAGTAAGGTATCTGATTTTACAGGATTGTATAATTTGATGATGAGAGAACAGATTTTAAATAACTGTCAAAACCAGCAACTGCATCAACACTTGGTTGACTCTGATCTGACCTCTCCCCAAGAATTGGGAAAGAAGGCAGACAAATGGGTCAGAACCAGGGTTAAGCAAAAGAACCAGAACCAGGGCCAAGGGGGTGATCAGAAGAAAACAGACCAAAAGGGTGGAGATCAGAAACCTAAAGACCAGAAGTCTTCAACAGGGCCCCAAACTACTGCTAAGGAGGGTGGGTCCCAACAGTCCAAGAAGAAGAAAGAAGGTCAGAAGAAACCCTGGTGCAATCATTGTAAAAATACAACTCACTGGACTAGTGATTGCAAAAAGGGTGGAGCCCCCAACACTGTTGCCCCTAAGGCACCTGCTCCCAGTACTACTGTTAGCAGTGTTGGTCCCCAGACAAAGGGTGTAGTGGGAATCACTATGGGAACTGAAGGAGATTCTGACTTAGACAGAACCCTTACACAGGCAGTCTTGATCTGTAACGGGGACATTGATTTGTCCCTGACTGTGAGCCCCAGTAACCTGGGCAAGTACAGACAGACTCCTTTAATTAATGACAAAGTGGCTCAAGCCTACAGGGACACATGTGCCAGTGTCACTATGGTGACACCAGGCTTTGTGGACCCTGGACAGTACATACCAGGTGAGAACTACCTGGTGACCAATGCCAGCAATGCCACTACTTCACACAGTGAGGCAGTTGTTAACTTCTCATGGGGAGGGGTAACTGGCCTCAAAAGGGTTGTGGTTAGTGCAGACCTCCCAGTAGAATGTTTGTTGGGCAATGACCTAGAGAGTTCTCTATGGTCAGAAGTGGAGTACAGGACTCATGCAGAGATGTTAGGTATATCATCACATGTCCTTGCTGTGACCAGGTCACAGGCCAAAAAGTGCCTCACTGAACCTCAGGTCTTGGATCCTGGAACAATGGACCAAGCACCTACCAAGAAGAAGAACAGGAGGGTCAAGGCTGTGCCTTCCCCCCTGCCTCAGAGTGATGATCAGCCTTCCCAGGAAGCTGATCTAGAGGACCCTGAAGGAACTGTCCCTGAAGAGCTTGAACCTGATCAGGTTGAGTTTCTGGGGACAGGGGGACCTTCAAGGGCTGACTTGAGGCAGGCTCAGTTATCCTGTCCCTCTCTTGAACCCCTCAGACAGCTGGCTGCTGCTGAGGCTGCTGGGAATGCTCAAGGTACCCATAAAGTGTATTGGGATGAAGGGCTCCTTTATTCAGAGGCTAGAGACCCCAAGCCTGGTGCAACCAGGAGGTTGGTTATACCTCTGCAATTTAGGGGCTTCCTTCTTACCTTGGCCCATGACATTCCTTTAGCAGGACACTTAGGCCAGAATAAGACTTGGGACAGGCTTGTCCCTCACTTTCACTGGCCTCACATGAATGAAGATACAAAGGAGTTTTGTCGCTCCTGTGTTACCTGCCAAGCCAGTGGCAAATCAGGTGGCACAACAAAGGCCCCCCTAATACCACTACCTGTGGTGGGGGTCCCCTTTGAAAGAGTGGGAATAGACATAGTGGGTCCCATGGATCCTCCCACTGCATCTGGGCACAGATTTATACTGGTGGTAGTGGATCATGCCACCAGGTATCCAGAGGCAATTCCCCTTAGGACCACTACAGCACCTGTTGTGGCCAGGGCCCTGCTGGGAGTATTCTCCAGAGTGGGGTTTCCTAAGGAGGTAGTATCTGACAGAGGTACCAACTTTATGTCAGGATACTTGACAGCTATGTGGAAGGAATGTGGTGTCAACTACAAGTTCACCACCCCTTATCACCCACAATGCAATGGGCTTGTTGAGAGATTCAACAAGACCCTAAAGGGTATGATCAAAGGATTACCTGAAAAGCTCAGGCGAAGATGGGACATCCTTCTACCCTGCCTTCTGTTTGCTTACAGAGAGGTCCCACAAAAAGGAGTTGGCTACAGCCCCTTTGAATTGTTGTTTGGGCACCCTGTGAGAGGCCCACTGTGTTTGGTGAAGGAAGGATGGGAGTTACCTCTCAAAAAGCCTAAGCTAGACATAGTGGACTATGTACTTGGTCTCCGCTCCAGGATGGCTGAGTATATGGAGAAGGCATCCAAAAACCTTGAGGCAAGCCAGGCCTTACAGAAAGCTTGGCATGACCAAAAGGCTGTCTTGGTTGAGTATCAGCCAGGACAGAAGGTATGGGTGTTGGAGCCAGTGGCCCCAGCAGCACTCCAAGACAAATGGTCTGGACCCCATACAATCCTGGAAAAGAAGGGAGAGGTCACCTACTTGGTGGACCTAGGAACTCCCAGGAGTCCCCACAGGGTACTCCATGTTAACAGGCTTAAAGCATATGTTGACAGGGCAGACATGGGCTTGCCCATGGCTACAGATGAGGGACAGGAGGAAGAGAGTGACCCTCTCCCAGACCTGTTGTCTCAGAACCCTGAAGATGGCTCAGTTGAAGGAGTGACCCTTGGAGGCAACCTCACTGCCCATCAGCAGACTGAATGTAGACAGGTTCTACAATCATTTTCACATATGTTTTCCTTGATACCTAGTCAAACTGACTGGTGTACCCATGTTGTGGACACTGGTGACAGTCTGCCTGTAAAGAACAAACTTTACAGACAACCTGACCACGTCAGGGACTGTATAAAGGCTGAGGTACATAAAATGCTGGAATTAGGTGTCATTGAACCCTCAGAGAGCCCCTGGGCTAGCCCAGTGGTTCTGGTCCCCAAACCTCACACCAAAGATGGCAAGAGAGAGATGAGGTTCTGTGTGGATTACAGAGGACTCAATGCTGTCACCAGGACAGATGCACACCCTATTCCAAGGGCAGATGAGCTCATAGACAAACTAGCTTCTGCAAAGTTTTTGAGCACATTTGACTTAACAGCTGGCTATTGGCAGATCAGATTAGCTGAGGAGTCTAAGGCCAAAACAGCATTCTCAACCCCAGGTGGGCACTACCAGTTTGTGGTGATGCCCTTTGGTCTGAAGAATGCACCTGCCACCTTCCAAAGGCTGGTGAACCAAGTCCTTACTGGGTTGGATGACTTTTGTGCAGCATATCTTGATGACATTGCTGTCTTTAGCTCCACCTGGGAGGATCACCTGATCCACCTGAAGAAGGCTCTTGAGGCCCTGCAGAGGGCAGGCCTCACTATCAAGGCTACTAAGTGCCAGATAGGGCAGAGTAAGGTTGTATATTTGGGCCACCTTGTAGGTGGAGGCCAAGTTCAACCACTGGAGAGTAAGATACAATCCATCAAGGATTGGTCCCCTCCAACCACCCAGACTCAAGTTTGAGCTTTCTTGGGCTTGACTGGGTACTACAGGAAGTTTGTTAAGAACTATGGGTCCATTGTGACTCCTCTTAATGATCTGACATCCAAGAAGATGCCCAAAAAGGTTCAGTGGACAGTAAGCTGTCAAAAGGCATTTGATGACCTGAAGGAGGCCATGTGCTCTGCACCTATCCTGAAAAGTCCTGACTACTCCAAAGAGTTTATTGTCCAAACAGATGCTTCTGAGTTGGGTGTGGGAGCTGTGCTGTCACAACTTAATGTAGATGGTCAAGACCAACCCATTGCTTTTATTAGCAGAAGGTTGACCCCCAGAGAGAAGAATTGGTCAGCTATTGAGAGGGAGGCCTTTGCTGTGGTGTGGGCCCTGAAGAAGCTGAGGCCATACTTGTTTGGCACTCACTTCAAGATTCAGACCGACCATAAGCCCCTCTTGTGGCTAAATCAGATGAAGGGTGAAAACCCCAAACTGCTTAGGTGGTCCATTTCCCTACAGGGGATGGACTTTACAGTGGAGCACCGGCCAGGTACTGACCATGGGAATGCAGATGGTCTCTCCAGGTACTTCCACTTAGGACATGAAGACGAGACTGGTCAAGGCTAGTTTAATGTCCCAGCGTTTGGGGGGGGGTTGTGTAGGAGAGTAGGGTCTGCTATCCTATGGTCACCCCAAATTTTTGCTTTTTGCTTCACTGGTTTTTGGCATATTGAGGCTGTGGGCCTGCCAATCAGACCCCCAGCCTGCTGTTCTCTCTACTAAATTACAAACTATGCACCCTAGGTGCATAACCAATTGGAAGTGGATCACCCTGTCAGTCCCTGTACCAGTGTACACTAGGTACCCAGGGCATTGGTGTACCCAAGGCCTGCCAGGGGCTGCAGCATGTATTATGCCACCCCAGGCTTGGCCTAACAATCTGACACAACTGGCTGATCACTCAGCTGGGGTAAGTTGGTGTAATCACCTCTTACTTAGGTGTAGTATACCTATACCTAACCTTAAATGGGACACCTGGTAACCTATAAGTCACTCCTATGGCAGGCCTTAACAATCCTGAAGGCAGAGTGCTTGGTTCCATGTGAGATGGTGCTCTGGCATGAGCTGAGCCTGTCTGCAGTGGTCGGAACAACTTCCTTCTACTGTTTCCAGATATCGTCATACCATATACTCTTAAGTGCATTATGAACCTCGCGGTTAAATGCTATCTTTGGTTTGGCTTTATCAAAACATGTCGAGTAAGGTGTCATACGAATTGGAATACTAACCCCTCGCCAATTCTGGCGACGGGGTTAGCATTCCACCCTTCTAGAGGGACACGACATGTACAGTACCTGAAACCCGGGTAAAATCAGACATAGCCTCAGCTCCACAAAATGGATGCTGCCACCACAGACACAAGTCTGCCCTCCTGCTGCTGGGAGTCCTTCCAGCTTGGGAGGTGTGGACAAAGGGTTTCCTGCCAGGGGAGGTGCGTGCACCACCCCAGACAGGATTTTGTGTATTGGTCAGGTAGGGCTTGAAAGAAACCAGACATGCCTGTGGCTCACAAGGAGCCTCGGTGCATATGCCAGTTCAAACCGGTCCTGGGGCACACCAGTCCCGGGCCTGGGGCGAGCTGGACAAAGGATTGGGGGTGTAACCACCCCCCTTCCTGGTCCCACCCATAGGGAGGGACCTAGCAGGTAGTCCGGCCCCTAGAATCCGCTTAAAGGTAGGAGCTGTGTCCTAAGACTTCAGACATCCTGGAATCAACTTAACACTAAGAAGAAGACGGGAACTTCGACGCTCTGCTGCACAGAGGACTGAAGCCAATCTCCCCTGTGGTCAGGGAGTGACCACCTTGCTAACGCAAGCACCATCCAGCGAATCAACGTCTGCTTTGCCGCCGCCTCCCGCCGGAGCCCGAGCCCAGAGACTGACAAGACCTGGACCTCCAGACCTCTCACCGCCCGATCCACAGTCCCTGAAAAGAAGAGACCCGTGGAGGCACCGAGACACGTGGAGCCAGCCATCTTGGAACGACTACGACAAGCTGACAAGTGCAACAACCGAGGCTCCCTCCAAGTTGTGCTTTGGGATCTGAGAAGCCCAACCCCCGAGCAGCATCTGCACCAAAGGTGAGCCCTCCAGCATCTCCACGATCTGCGTGGGGCCCTTCTGCATTTTGCCACTCGACGCGCCTAACCGGTTGCTGGCCCGCTGGCTAGTGGCCATCTTGGCGACGAACTCTACGAAATACACTGCTGGTCTGGTTGCTCCAGACTGGCCCTTGCTCCCCTCCAAAGGAGCAATCCCTCTGACCTTGCTGGTCAGAACCAACAGCTGATTTCCGAATCCTCTTACAATTGCTTTTGCCAAGGCTTGTTTGCTTCGATCAAGTCGCCGACACCGCCGACAGCGAGAGCCTGCGTGGGACAGCTCGTGAGCCGACTCCTGGACGTCGTCGACCTTCAGGGACCACGTGGCTGCGGAGACAAGCTACCCCTCATCACCTGTTTGCACCCGACATTGCCTGGTACCCACCTGGTGCCACGCTGGTCACTGGCTAGTGACTGTGAACACTGTCCCCTCTGCTTACAGGTCTTCAACATCTCCGATCCACTCTTGGATCCACTGCATCTCTCCCGGACCGACCGCCTGCAGCATCTTTGTCTTCAAGCTCCACGGAACAGATAGAAGAAACCCGACGCACTTCGAGGCCTATGCACCCGCTTCCTGTGGGTGAGGTAAAGCTGGCACACCTGTGCCCAAGTGTAGTATTACATCTCTAGTGCCTGTGTTCCAAATCGTGAGTTCCTAGTCCATCCGGAAGATCCTCTTTACAGTAACTTTGTACTTTTTACGCACCCATTGAAACCTATGGGAGCACGCGTGTGACTATTTGCTCTGCACACGCCACCCGTGGACCTCCTGGTCACTAACTGACGTTAGCTCCTTGTAGGCCCAGCGATTCTAGAGGCCCTAGGCCTTTTCCCTTTTCTGTTCGTGGTACTTATACCACTATTTTAGTATATGGTTTGAGTGGCCACCAGGGCCTATCCATATAACGTGCAACTTCTGTGTATTCTGTGATAATCTTGTTTGACGATTTGTGCTCCTGTGCTCATAAAGAGACTAGGGGTTACTCTGAGAAATAAATACATATATATTTTGAATATATATCTGTGTGGTGTCCTTTCATTGGTATAAAAGGGGGTTGCATTTGGTAAAACAGCTGGCTTAACACGCTTCACGAGTTTAGCCTCAAAGACTGCTTAGCCTACGCTACCACTAGGGCAGCTAGTCCGAAAAGGTTGACTTACAACCACACCATAAGGGTTGCTTGGCATGGTACAAGGTGATCACTTTAACTAGTGAGCATCATATACCAGGCCAACTTCTCACAATTAACCTCAACAAGTCAACATAATACGTATTAAAACTTTTTAGTTCAGTCAACAAACGCAATACAACGCGGCTGAACTTGACGCTGTGTAGTGGAGAGCCTATGAATAAGGAAGGGGAGGAGTAGTTTCTTTCCTCCGAAGTCTTTCTCTGCAGTTTGTACTCGAGCGAGACGTAAACAACCAGTGACTCATCATCTCTCAACCCGCAACCAATCCTATCCGCTGTCGTGCCGGTCAGTCAACGCCGCGTCATTCTGTTAAGTTAGTTGTGCATTATTACTGAAGCTTATAAGTGCTGCGTTCTGAATTTATTTTTGTTAAATTTTTAAGTGCATTGATTCATTGTGATCATCCTCTTCTCAATGATATTGAGTTTAGTAAGTAACGTAAACGTTATGATGCATGCTATTTGTTTGTATTTGTACGTTAAACCGGGGTGACAAGAAATTTTCCGCACCGAGTACCACCTGACCTTGCTACACCACTGGCTATAATTTTTGTGTTTTGACGACTATGGGTGTCCTATGACCTGTTCCTCTGTGGGTAGCCTTTGCTACAAAATTTGCTACATAATTTGCGCAATTTATTAATAAACTGCTATTACTCAAATGGATCAAGCTAATGCTACCAGAGCATGCGCTGTATAATATATATTTTGCTTTTGCTTGATAGTTGGAGCACAATTTAAATAACTGAAACATAGTTTTGACCCCCGCCACCCCACCGTTATTGCATAATCGTAGTGGCACCGGCAAAGGCAAGGCTGTGCGACCTGACCTCTATATTGTATAAAGTGTGTACCAAAATAGGCAACTACCTGCTTGGCTTATAATTTCTATGCCTTCAAAGCATCATTTTCTCATGGTTCGCCTCACCCTTGCCATTAGAGATCGGTCACACTCTGACCATAAGGAACAGTGCTTCCCAAAATGTTAAACATGAGACTTAACAGCACGGCACATACAAGACTCAGATAGGCTGGTATAAAGTCAGAACAGATGGCTGCAGTCTTTAGAGGAGTCGGGGAAACAACACGTTTATATTTAAAATGTTAGAACAAAGGCGGCTGTTAATCTTTAGAAGCAGTGGAACATGTACACCAGCTTTGAAATGCACTGAGCGAGTGAACAATGTTTTCAAACCTTAATTCTTCCAGAGGGGTTCAGGGTCCTGTCTATGACAAAATCCATGCTATATAAATAAATATAATGTCATTTAACATCCATTTACTAAAAGGGTTGAAAGTTCACCAGCCCCAATACAATTTTGATAAAATTATGGCTATTTGGTGCATTTGTAAGCTTGTTTGTCCCTACAGATATCTAATAAGTCGGGTGGTCCAGCTTTTCAGAAAATGCTATTTTAAATGGCTTGTCATTTTGCATTGGAGTTTTCCTCACATCTTCAGTTCTCTCTGTCTTCCAACCACTTTCAAACTGATTCTCATTCATGTGTTTTGCAGGAAATTCTCCCTATAAATTGAAAGGGTGAAAAAAATAAAACATTACACAAATCTTATAGTCTTGGATCATAAAACACAGAGAAACACATTGTAGAGAGTAATACAGGGGCGCTATTGTTCCCGTTACTGAGAGGTTAGGGCAGCAGGCAGGCTGCAGGAATCGCCCAGACTGGGATCTCAAACAGCAGAAATGATCATCATTTAAATATATATATTTGGTATTACCAGCCGTTAGTCTTCAAACACCAGCTTTTCCGTTTATAAAAAAAAAAAACAATTTGCCTATGAAGTTGATATAAACTTTTCATTATGGTATAGCATGCTCAATTCCCTAAAAAAGAAGTTGTCAGGCCACTGCACCGGATGAATCATTGCTTGGAACACGTTTTCCGAGGATGGAAACAGTGATGCCCGCACTGTGTGTGCTT
The DNA here is from genome assembly GCF_964204655.1 of Triturus cristatus. NCBI lineage: Eukaryota > Metazoa > Chordata > Amphibia > Caudata > Salamandridae > Triturus > Triturus cristatus. Next base: position 500,427,945 of record NC_140588.1, read on the forward strand.
GGCCTTCACAGCAGCAAACTGCAGGGGGTAAATAAGGTCTCTATTTTCAGTTACACCAGGGCCCCACACAAATGCCTCACTTTAATGGACATTAGCACAGTTTTTGTCCAAGTTTCATTCTGGCTGTGAACGGACTGGATGTGTCATGGAGGAAACAAGAGCAAAAAGAACAAATGATGGACGGAATGCTGAACCAATCAAACATTCACCCCCAGTTACAGATTTGGGTTTACTCCATCGTTTATTTGCACACCCGCCTCCCCAGTTTGGGCCCAGCCATATACAAATCAGTCTTGACCCTGCTCCCCATGGGAACAGTTCAGCCTGAACTGCCAGGTCAGGTCCTCCCTAGACTGGAAACAGGCATCTTGGGACTGGTTTTGGGGTATCACCCCTCATCAGCCAGACTAGCTTGAATCCAGTGGCATAGTGAGCACAGGACCCACGTCTGGGCATACCCTTCCTACTTAGGGCGACATATCCCTTCTGCTATAATCAGTGCCGTAGGAAGGGGGGTGCGGTTGGTGCGTGCTGCCCTGGGTGTCATCACTGAGGGGGTGGCAAAATGTCAAAAGTATGTGTTTTAAAATAAAATAAAACAAATTGTGTTCACTACACTTTTTTGGGGAAAAATATTATTTAAAACAAGTTCAATAACTTCTTCTGACAATTAATTAACCTCAACAAGTCAACATAATGCGTATTGAAACTTTTTTAGTTCAGTCAACAAACGCAATAAAACGCGGCTGAACTTGACGGTGTAGTGGAGAGCCTATGAATAAGGAAGGGGAGGAGGTGTTTCTTTCCTCCGAAGTCTGTCTCTGCAGTTTGTACTCGAGCGAGACATAAACAACAAGTGACTCATCATCTCTCAACCCGCATCCAATCCTATCCGCTGTCGTGCCGGTCAGTCACCCCACGTCATTCTGTTGAGTTAGTTGTGCATTATTACTGAAGCTTATAAGTGTCGTGCTGAATTTATTTGTGTTACATTTTTTAGTGCATTGATTCATTGTGATCATCCTCTTCTCAATGATATTGAGTTTAGTAAGTAACGTAAACGTTATGATGCATGCTATTTGTTTGTATTTGTACGTTAAACCGGGGGTGGCAAGAAATTTTCCTCACCGAGTACCACCTGACCTTGCTACACCACTGGCTATAATTTTTGTGTTTTGACGACTATGGGTGTCCTATGACCTGTTCCTCTGTGGGTAGCCTTTGCCACAAAAATTGCTGCATAATTTGCACAATTTATTATTAAACTGCTATTACTCAAATTGATCAAATTAATGCTACCAGAGAATGCACTGTATAATATATATTTTGCTTTTGCTTGATAGTTGGAGCACAATTTAAATAACTGAAACATAGTTTGGACCCCCGTCACCCCACCGTTATTGCATAATCGTAGTGGCACTGACAAAGGCAAGGCTGTGCGACCTGACCTCTATATTGTATAAAGTGTGTACCAAAATAGGCAACTACCTGCTTGGCTTATCATTTCTATGCCTTCAAAGCATCATTTTCTCATGTTTCACCTCACCCTTGCCATTAGAGATCGGTCACACTCTGACCATAAGGAACAGTGCTTCCCAAAATGTTAAACATGAGACTTAACAGCACGGCGCATACAAGACTCAGATAGGCTGGTATAAAGTCAGAACAGATGACTGCAGTCTTTAGAGGAGTCGGGGAGACAACACGTTTATATTTAAAATGTTAGAACAAAGGCGGCTGTTAATCTTTAAAAGCAGTGGAACATGTACACCAGCTTTGAAGTGCACGGAGAGAGTAATTAATGTTTTCAAACCTAACTTCACTACTACTAAATGCCTTCTGTGAATACCAAAAGTAGTAAGTTTAGGATTTGATACCAGTTTAGTAGTAGTAAAGTTAGGACTCCTAACTTTGCTACTACTAAATGCCTTCTGTGAATACCAAAACACAGCGTTTTACGACCAAAATGGACTTTCTTTGATCATGTGCCCGTTGGGTATAGTCTGGATAGATTGAGATCTGGTGTCCTTCAAACTGTACAGGCCCTCCTTTATGTGTTATTTGCAAAATGGCGTCGCAATCCCTGAAGTTGAGGAATCTTGCAATGATCGCTCTGGGTGGTGCTCCCGGCCTGGGTAGGGGCCCAAGCGCCCTGTGTGCTCTCTCAACAGTAAAAAACTTTGACAAACTCTTTGGAGCCGCTGTGCCGTTAATCCATTCCTCCAAGAAAAGTTCTGCAGAGGGCCCTCTGCCATTTCGTGGAATCCCAGGAATCGTAGGTTGTTTCTACATGACCTCCCTTCTGATTCCTCTGCCCGCTCATCCAGACAGGTCACCTTTCTTTGGAGTTCTGGGACCGTATCCCGCAGTGTGCAGACATCCTTGTGTATGGTAGTTACTGCTTGCCCATTTGTAGTGACTCTATCTGTAACTTTACGGAGGTCTTATTGGAGCAAATTTACCTCAATAACCACTGAGTCTATTTTATGCACCATTTCATTGCGAGTGGTATGTATGGGTTTCAAAACATCTGCCATGGAGGGAGGGGGGTTCTCCATCTCCTGCAGGTTCTGTTGTTGCTCTGCTGGGGGATCTATTTGTGTCTCAGGAGCCAGGGGAAGCGGTTGTGTTTATTTTGAAATATATTTTGAGGCACACGGTTCCCCATTTCTTTAACCATATCATCAGATTTTTAAAGTGTTTTGCGTTGCCCACACCAATGTGTGCCTTGTATAGTATGTACATGCCCTTGTACTGTAGACCTCTTTTTACGTACCTGTAGATGTTAAGTGTCCGTTTTAGGGAGAATTGGGCTCTGATCGGGACAGGTCTCTGAATCTTGGCTGTCCAATTTTCGGGGTTGTTAGTTCGCTCCTCCAGTGTCTTCAATCCCCCTTTGTGCCTTCAAGATCCTGTATGCCCTGCAGGAAATGTGGTCCGCTGATACACCTCACCCCCTGGTTTTACTGCGGCCGGGGCCAATCAGGCCTATTCACTCCTTTCGTTGCTACCCCCCGTAGTGTTCCCTCAATTGCTGGCTTACCGTGGGTCTTCTCTCCTTCTGACCATGCTGCCGGAGTTCAGGCCTCCGCTTTCCTATGCTCCCTCCAGGATTCCATCCGGGTCCGCACACAGTTGGTTCCCGGGGCAATGTTCTGGCACACCCTTTCCGGCCTTGTCCAGGTCTCCCGCAGCACTAGTCGACCTCTGGCACCGCCCGGACAGATCGGAGCACTCCACGGGTCGTCTCTTTATTTCCAAGCCCTGGGCCGTCCACCGCAGTCTCAGAGCAGTGATCAGTCACTGCTCAGACAAAAACCCGGTTCTCACCTTCTCTGCGGCCGGGACTGTCAGCTTCCGCCGCTGAATATCTGTGGCGTCGCTCCACTATCATCCGCCCCACAAATCAATCCACCGGCAGTTTCTGTCCCTTGGCGTCAGTCTGCCGGACGGCAAGCCACCGCTTCACTTCTCGAGTCAGTAGGCAGCATAGCTCATATTCTGGATTCGGCTCTGCTCTCGATCTGCTCCGAGGCCCATCCCAAAAGATGGTGGCCGAATCAGGGTTGCATTTCTGTATTGTCCTTGATTCACCCGCAAGCTTCTTACCGGGTCCCGTATTATCCCCACAAGTAGTTGCCAGGAATGCAGCTGGTTGCTAACCACTGTTCCAGAGGACAGTTTATAGCCCAGTTGAGCAGGATTATGTTTGATTGTCAATGGGCCAATGGGAGTGCCGAGAGACACGTCTACTCGGCCATGTTGTCTGGCCACGCCCACCAAAATTACAAAGATCGGCCAGTTTTTTAGCTATCTGATTCACTAATGGGGGTCACTTTTATTTTGGTGCCCAGCCCTATTTTCTGTCCCTGTACCACCCTTGCAAAGAGTTGTATCTTGTGAGTTGCGGGTAACACAAGGATCTCTGTGTTACCACCCAGAGTGCAGGTCCCGGGGGCTTGTAGGGATCACGGGCAGTCCCCTAGTATGTTTTTTTCAGTTCTAGGTGGGTTGCAGTAGCGTAGCCAGCATACCCGGGGACACTCACCTTAAGTTGCTGATCATGGGGTGTTTCTTGTGCCTATCCCTGTCTTTTTCTCCCTGCTCCTTTCACCGGACACTTGTCCTCCTGTGAGCGTACGGCATTTCCCTTTCCGGCTACACGCCCCCTGTCATGTGGGAGGCGCGCGCCTATAAAAACGGGTGTCTCCCATCACCAGCCACTTGGCTGAAATGATTACCTTCCGGGTCTAAGGAGAAAGACCCAAACAGTTTCCAGGCTTCAGGAGTGATCGGCAATCGGCTGCGTTCACCCAACTTCTTGACGGGAACCGCTGGAGCGGTTCCCTTTACTTTCAGCTTCCTTGTTTTGCCTCGTTGAGCTGCACTTCTCATGAGAGGACCGCAGGAGCAGTGCCTCTTTAATAATCAGCTGGTGAGTCGGCTACCAGCCGCGCTCAGCGTTCTACCTTGCAGGTAACTGCAGGAGCAGTTACTTGCGGCTCTTCAGCGTGTGCTTTTGGCGTTCCGTGGGGCACACTGGGATTGTCCTTGTGAGGACTGCAGGAGCGGTGGCTCAGGGAATATTTCATTCAAGGGCTCAGCATTCCGTATACAGAGGAGAACCTGCAGCAGCGGTTCCCGTGTGGATTCCCACTTTTCCTCTGCTGGAACTACCAGTGTAGTTCTATCCTGATCCTTTATGTGAGCCGGACGCTCATCCGCTCACCACCCCGCTCAGATCCTGGTTGGATGCCCTACCAAGAACAGGTCTACGCACCAGAATTGGTGATCTATTTTTGTTCCTTCATGATACCTATGATCCTTCTTCAAGCAGTAGGTGACTTTATTTATTTCTAGGTTTATTGAGGTCAGTGCACTGTCCTTTGGACTATTAGACCTACGTTGCAGTGAGGTATTATTTTTCTCTTGTGGGAGCTGCTAAGTCCAGCCGCAGGTGCTGATTTGGTCATTCACTGGACTTCTCACTGTGTCTACTTCTTTCCTGCCTTGGGCACCTGTCCCCTATGATCTGCAATTGGGGAAGTCCCCTACTCACCTTCTTTACCTTCCCTGGATGTTGGATGATGAGTAGTCTCTTTAAACATAGAAAGGGAAGGGAGGGAGCAGAGGGGATATAAAAGGAAAATGATACTGTATTCTTCCAAGTGGTTTAGGTTTTCCAGTTACTCACCTGTGTCCTCAGTGTATTGTGTTTTCCAGAAAATGGTGACGCCTACAGTCTCAAAAACGTGAGACCAACCCCATCTCATGTCCTGCTCCTTTTCACGAGTGTACCCGTAGTCCTATAGGGTTGACTACTTCTCCCACGTTTGTGGCATCCCTACCTCTTCCTTTTCCCCTTGGGACCAATCGCCCGTGCTACATAATTAGCGTGGAGCCGTGGTCTGGAGGTGAGAGAAAGAGGACTATCTCCGTTTCCGCAGGCCCCTGGCTTTCAGGTGAGTGGAATCGCGACACTCTGCACCAAAAGCAGTGGTCCACTGAGCTATCTAATTAAAATACAAATTAGCTACCTGTGTGCTATCAACCGTGCTTTGCAGAACGCACCTTAAACCTCTGTGCTATCTTATAATGAACTCAATCTGTGACTATACAGCACACAGATCTCGCCAATAACTGTATTACCCGATAGAGTTATCTCACTGCTATTTTACCCTGGAGCTTGCTGTGCAAACTAAAATCTCTATAGCATTTCCTTAACCAAAGAAACATATTTTAAAATGTAGTCTGTTTATTTTCAATGAAGTAAGCCAGAACAGATTATCTCAATTGCCTTGTTGCCAATTACATTGAGAGCAGAGTTAAAAAAAATTATATATATAAGATTCTGCGCCTCAAGGCTTTACTCTTGACTCTGTCCCTTTCTGCTGCCACCTCTTTGCCTCCAACTGATAGGTGTTGGGAGTAAACTGACTCGGGTATCTGTTTTTTCCACTGTAGGAAGTTTTCTCATTTGCGGCCACCATCATCAGCATTTTAGTTGCAATAGCCGGAATCATATTTTATATTGTGGAATTTTCATTATACGGATCACTTGACGACCCTTTTGTTCATGATACTGCCTCTGTAAGTATTACATCAAGAGTCCTGATTTGGTTAACTTTGTTTGGGCGCCTCAAAAGATCATGAAGCCTTTCTATGTCATGAGTAAACCTGTACAGCATCGGATTCTTGCTGCCCTTTAGGACAGTGAGTCTTAACCTTTGGTCAGAAGACCCCTGGGGGTCCGCGGGGGCTGACGGGTTCGGTGACTGTTTTACAAAATGTAATAATATTAAAATCAATACATTAAAATTACTAAGGTATATACAAATAAAGAAGGATAATTGAACATTTCAAAACCTTTTCTATATTCGAATGTAAATTAAGCAAAATATTTCAATATGCGAGCATTTGTTGGGTTTATACTTGTCTCAATATTTCTGTGTATTGTTTTGAAGTTGAAATAATAGAAATTGCTAAGACTGGGGATTCCTGGCTCTCAATAATGGCTGAGTTGGGATCCCCAGATTCCAGTAATAATTCATTTGGGGTTCACAGAAGTCAAAAGTTTAAGAACGGCTGGTTCAGTACAATCACCTGAACATTTACTTAGTTGCTTTAAAGGACATTTTACTTGTCTGGTGCCCCTTTCCTCAAAGCAGTGAAACTTTCCACACTCACTCCTGGTTCCCTTTTTAGGTCTTGGCTAGCGTGGCTGCGCACTTGCGCAGCTCGCTCGGCGAGCTTTAATGTTTTTGAGTAGATTCAGTAAAGGTTTTAAGCCCCGCCCCTCTTTTCCATTGGCTAGCGTCACCGTTTATGCTAAACGGTGGCCAGCCATTGGAAAAGATCTTTCCATGTTATCTCCCTTTGGCTTTTTCAGACGGCCCACTTGGATGGGCTCGCCTGCTTTCCGTGGGTCGCAAAAGGTTTCTTATCTTAATGGGGCCATGTGTTTCATACACATGGCCCCATAAAGACAAGCTCCGGCACGATCCTCTTTCGCTTTCGGGACCACGCTTGTCTTTCGTTTCCTTAAGTGTGTTCTCGTTATCTGGAGCAGGGGGGCCTTCCAGTGTGTGTGCGGGGGCTCTTCGTGCCCTGGCTGCTCGCTAGGAGGATGGGTAACAGCTTCTCGCTCAAAGGGCCAAGTAGAAATGCCTCAATCAGACCCCATGCAGAGCCTATCTCGGAACTTCCTCACATGCTGCTGATGCCGAGCAGACTCCTACTGGGGTGAGTGAGGTAGCTATGTGGGTAGGGGTCAGTGGCGTGCATCACGGGGGTGTATTTTGCTAACTCCCACTCTGGGGGAGGTAGGGTTGGGGCAACTTTGAATGAAGGCCTTTACCTGTGGGGTTATCCAGGTTCAAGTGTGTGAAGGTGGGGGCTGTACACATTTGTATTGGGTGGCTTCCCATTGCATGGGCATCCTGGAGCATTTTTCTCGTAAGTAGGTGTGACATAATGCAACGTGACTTTATTGCAGTTTAAATAGTGAAGTCGACGAAAGTATTGGGGTGCTTTACATGAGCACCAGTTACATTAGGCACGTTCATTTTTGGTAGGCACAGGAGAAGAAGATTAAGTGATATGCCCAGAATCACAGGGTGTGGAGCTGATGCCGAGACTCGAACCCGGTTTCCCAGTGTTACATCGGCAGCTCTGGTGTTACGCCTAACCCTCTACCCTAAAATTTGTGTTTTAAATGCGCACTTTCCGTTCTTCACATCACCATCGTCATCACTACTCGTATTAGTCTACTTAGAGGCCATTACACGAACAGAAAGGGAAGGTCTCCTTTACAAGCATATGGCACACAAGAAGAGGGTGTACTGCTTCATTCATATGGGGCGAGAGCAGTACTTTGAATGGGCAGGTACCGAGTACCTAAACTGCTATCGTTTGAAAGGAATGGCACTTCAATTTCCTTTCGCATGAGATTTTCAATACTTTATATGGGAGAGTACCGGCACTTCACAGTTTGAAGCAGGCACTCTAATAGCATGAGTACCCGCACTTGTATATTCTCATTTAAAGCATTGGGAGAGAACTGCTCGCTTCACAGCGACATGACACAGAGAAAGGGCATTTTTAGCTCCACCTTAGGATGCTACACCTGGGGAGGCCGAATGCAGGGGCGGGGTGTTCCTGTTTTCGTGGGCTGGTGGGGACTTTTCCTGACTGATGTAATTTTCATGCAAGGTCGGTAGTGACCAAAACACCACTAGGGGAAATGACAGTAGCTTCAGAACTCAAGGTAGGTGAGGCGTGCTTTGCATTGTGAGTCTGGTGTCCGTGAGGCTCAGGGGTTCCATGAAGACACAGCCCTCCTCCCCTACGTATGGAGGAAACCAGCCCCCCCTCCACTTACGGAGGACGCAGCCAAAACCAGTGCATGTGACCTGATGAGACGCAGAGTATGCTTCACTGCTGTCAAAATTCCAGCTTGAACGCTCGCTGACTAAATATTGAAGTCGACAAAAGTATTGGGGTGCTTTACATGAGCACCAGTTACATTAGGCACGTTCATTTTTGGTAGGAACGGAGAAGGAAATTAAGTGATATGCCCAGAATCACAGGGTGCGGAGATGATGCCGAGACTCGACACCGGTTTCCCAGTGCTTCGTCGGCAGCTCTGGTGTTACGCCTCACCCTCTCCCCTAAAATTGCTGTTTTAAATGCGCACTTTCCGTTCTTCATATCACTGTCATCATCACTACTCGTATTAGACTACTTAGAGGCCATTACAATAACAGAAAGGGATGGTCTCCTGTACAAGCATATGGCACACAAGAAGAGGGTGTACTGCTTCATTCATATGGGGCAAGAGCAGTGCTTTGAATGGGCAGGTACCAAGTACCTAAACTTCTATAATTTGAAAGGAATGGCACTTCAACTTCCTTTCACACAAGATTTCAAATACTTTATATGGGAGAGTACCGGCACTTCACAGTTTAAAGCAGGCACTTTAATAGCATGAGTACCCGCACTTGTATATTCTCATTTAAAGCATTGGGAGAGAGCTGCTCACTTCACAGCGACATGACACATAGAAAGGGCATTTTTTGCTCCACCTTAGGATGCTACACCTGGGGAGGCTGAAGGCAGGGGGCAGGGTGTTCCTGTTTTCGTGGGCTGGTGGGAACTTTTCCTGACTGATGTCATTTTCATGCAAGGTCGGTAGTGATCAATACACCACCAGGGGAAATGACAGTAGCTTCAGAACTCACGGTAGGTGAGGCGTGCTTTGCATTGTGAGTCTGGTGTCCGTGAGGTTCAGGGGTTCCATGGAGACACAGCCCTCCTCCCCCACTTATGGAGGAAACCAGCCCCCCCTCCACTTAAGGAGAACGCAGCCAATGCCTGTGCATGTGACCTGCTGAGACGCAGAGTTTGCTTCACTGCTGTCAAAATGTCAGCTTGGACGCTCGCTGGACACCACTGGAACGCATTGTGTATGTCTTCATGAAACAGTCCATGTCCAGACCTCAAGCTAGCGTGTCAGAAATGACAGGAATAATTGATAGGAGCACAAGTCCCCATGCCACCTGTTGGTTATGTGGGCTTGGGGTTTTATCACTATTAAAATATTCCACCACAGAGTCTCTTGTTTCACAATATGTTTTCAGTGTAATATGAAGCACATGCATAGCTACAGCAGTATGGCACAAGTGTGGTGAATTTGGAAAGTTAAAAATAGGAGCGCCCAGCCTTATTTACACAAACGCCAAATGCTGAGAGGTGCGTCCGCAGTTTCTTTAAATATGGGTAGCTGGGGCCGAAGTGTTTTCACGTGAACAGTATACTGGGATGAATTCCATCTGGCACGGGCGCACTAGTTAGCATCTGCATAAATGTTTCCAAGAGTTTCTGACCCGTTATACAAAGGTTCCTTAACCTCTGACCTCGACCACAAACAAAAAATTGTTTTGAAACATCCTCTGCCACTTTTTGATTTTAGTCAAAATAACTGCGGCCTGTTTCCCATCACATTGGGAAAGCAGTAACAATGCAGATAAGCCTCATCGAACGTTATCACACAGCTGTACATGTAGTGGGGCTCTTGTTTTTGAGCTACAGTGTAAACTTTATTGCTATAAAAATGTCTACAGCATCAGGTACTGCTTAAATATTTGCCAATAACGAATGCTATCATTTAATATCTGCCTAGAGTATTGGAACATGCAAGAAGAAGTTGCGCGCACTGCAAGGACGAATAAACTAGAAGACATTTTTATATTCTTTCTTTAATAGGGTTGTTCAGTTGTACATAATGCCATCTTGGTTATATTTAAGGTAACAAAAATGCTTAACACTTTTTTATTATAACTTTTCAACATACTGCACAGTAGCCACACTTCTCTACAACATTGCTTAAAGACATTGGCAAAGCCAATAGCTCGTGCCTAAACACTTATAAGGTCCCAAAGGCGAGACCTATTGGCTATGCCAAGGCCCTTTTGTTAATCTTCTGACAGGGGAACATTTTGCAATTAGACAGGCAGAAACATACATTCCTTGGACTCCAACACGGCTTCTCTCGCTCTCACTCCCCCCCAAGTGTCATCTTTATAAAAACACCAGAAAACCTGCTTTATAAAAGTCACCCACATTGTTAAAGTGCTTCAGTTCTTTACTAAAGGCTGAAGATTCCATACAGAACCATAACCAAGGCTGGCTAATTACAATCAAAGGTTGGCAAAGCCCGACTGGGCTTTGCAGATTATTTTGCTTTACTGTTTTGTAACACTGTTGTTGAGGGAGCCGTCGGGGTCACACCAATATGTATAAAACAGTGGCTAAAAGTAAAAAAAAAATGTTTTTGTCTCAAAAACACACATTGTCATAGTAGTCAATGGCACTGAAGGGAACTACATTTTGTGTGGCTGCGTTCCTTGTGAAAGAGCTAAATGCTTTCACTCAAGTGAAGTTAACCATTGACATAAATGGAATGTACCATTGATGTTTACTGTAGTGGGCAAAAGGAAAATGTGAATCGCAACAACAAATCAATGGACAAAGAGGACCGGTTCAAAACCTCTATAAGTATATTATATATAAATAAGGTTAGTAAAATTAAAGGTTCTTGGCTAACAACAGAAATAAAAAGCACAACCTAACACACCATAATGTATAAAATTGACTCAGGTTTTGCAAAATAGCTAGCTTTAATCTAAAAACTGTCCAACCAAATCCAACGTTAACATACAACTACATTCAATATATTATAGGTAGCCCATGCTTGGGTTTTCATTAGACATACAAAGGCACTCTGGTGTCAACAAACAAACCACAGACCATTATTCTAATCTTACCTGCAAATGGCCATACCCAAACGGCACATAATATACAGAACCCTTAAAAAAAACACACACACACACACATATATGCACACACATATATGCACACACACACACACACATGCACACACACACATACACCACCCCCCCCCACCACCACCACTGTGTCAAATGTTGGCCAAATCAATAACAGCATCAAATCAGTTGGCATAAGAAGCACTATTGTCTGACCAACCAAATGATCCCCCCAATTGAGAAACAAGCATAACAAATGCAGTAGGTCTTGCCTTTAATTAAGTTAAAGCCATTTGTTTTGCTGTACAATACCATTATCAAAGCAAATGGCTTTAACTTAATCAAAGGCGAGACCTATTGCATTTTCATTGCTTGTTACTACTTCCAGTGAGAGCTTATTTATTATTGCCTACACATGTTGGAGGCGAGTGCCCCAGGGTGTCCTGGCCGCATCGAATATTCATCTTTATAAGCTGTGTAACATCTCTGGAAGCCTATCTCTCTTCAAATATTTAGATATTTGCAAGTGCCTTCCCTCTCCTTACAACAGCATTAATGTGAAGTTCTATTCTCAGGTGTGCTTTAATGGCTTTCCTACAGGGTTTCGCTGTCAGCCTCCGCGCCAGGACACTCTCGAGTATTAGTGCGCGTTATAAGTATTGTATAACATAACATAACAAGTGCACCTAGTGCCTAGAGTAGAATAATGTGCATGGAAGGAGCCTGCTGGCTTATTACTAGCTGCTCCTACACAATGTGCCAACGAGGCTGTCCAGAACCAGAATACTGTAACCCCATCATCCTCAGAGTCTGTGAGTAGTTTACATGGTCGCAGTACCTCCACAGAGAGAACAGCTACATTTCTGATTTGAAGAATGTTCAACACGCCAGAATAAGCGGCATTCTCCATATGTACAAGATGGCGCTAAGCCACTTAACATGGCTTAACGCCACCTTGTTAATATGCCCCTTTCCTCCACAGTCCTTTGGGACTGCAAAGGGGCGTGCAATGGGTGTTGCAGTGGGCGTTCCACCGCAACACCCATTGCATTTTGACGCTGGGACAGATTTACAAGGCTGGGTCAGCGCCAAAAAGTAAGGCCAGGGAATATCAGGTCTTAGAATAGTGATATGAGGAGAAATTATTAATTTTGTCCTCGGTGTGAGACGTTGGCCTGATATATGCTGTCCACTAGTTATAGTGGGCACCTTTTATCAGTCCAAACAACCCCTTATGGTGATAGGTTAAAGACAACCTTTATTGAAAGCTATCCTAGTGGCAGCTATGGAGAGCAGCCTTCAGGCTAAGTCTTAAAGGAATGTAAAGCAGCTTGTTTTATGAGTCTATAATCACTTGAATTACCATATGAAAGGACAACCACACCAGGTATATATTTAAAATATATGTATTTAAGATAAAACACACCCCTCTAGTCTCTTTATGAGGCTGGAGTTCGAAGTACTTAAGTTAGAAGTCAGTATTCAACAGTAAAAGCACAAATACACGTTTGGGCCATAGGGGTGTATCAAACCATATACCAATAAAGTGGTATAAGAACAACGACTGAACTAGACACAAGGCCTAGAGCCTGTAGAAGTACTTGGACCACAAGGAACCACCCAAGGCAGTGACACAGGGAACCCACGGGGGACGCGTGCAGTGTGAGAACACAGCCGCCAATCGCCGTTAACTTCTATGGGGAAAGTCGCAGTTGGAAATTAAGAGTTTAAGGACACTGAGAGGATGACTACGAGCGAACCCTTTTGGACTTAGAGGTGTCTAAGGCCAACACCCACGGGAGCACCAGAATACTCGAGTTACCTCACCCAGGGAAGCCGGGTGCATAGGTGTCAAATGCTGTTGGGTTGCATCGCTGTTTTCAATGGAAACTGGCAAAGAAGTGCTGCTGCCGTGAAGAGAAGTGTCCGGAGCGATTCAAGCCTGGATCGAGGATGGAAGGAACCTGAAAGCAGAGGGGGCAGAGTCTGGGTCACTTACCAGTGACCAGGGGCACGATAGTCCAATGCCCACAGATGTCGGGTGCTTCAGGTGAGTTGACGAGTGTCTTGATTCTTCAGCCACGAGGTCCAGGAGTCGTTGACGACAACCAGGAGCTGGATTCGAGCTGTCCCACAAAGTTTGTCGAGTGCTGCGGTATCGGCGACCAGATTGGACCCAACAAGCCTTGGCAACGGCAAGTCACTTGGAAATAGAAAAAGAACGTCGGTGCAGACCAGCAAGGTCTGGGGGACTCACCCAGTGAGGGTAAGTCGGGGCACATCTGGAGCAACCAGGAAAGCCCAATCAGAAGAGGAGTTGCCTTCGTGGGGACCCACTAGCCAACGGGCTAGCGATCACGAAGGAGCCACAAGCGGTCACACTTAAAACTGGCCCACGGGTCACTCGTGGATTAGAGGCCAGAGATCTTCAGTGCAGGAGGTGCTCAATGCTGGGGCTACTCAGTGCCCAAAGCACAACTTTAAGGAAGACCAGGAAGATGATGGATCAGCAAAAGATCACGGTGTCCAGGGGTCACGGTTCCACGTCACCCACGATAGCCACGGGCCTCAGCTTTGCTGTGGCCTCAGGGTAAAATGTAAATGTTGTAGACTTGTAAAGCGCACAGCTGCCCCAGCAAGGGGGCGTCCCGGCGCTGTAGACCGCTGGGGAACCCGTCCTGGCTATCCCTGTGAGATGGTCCCTTTCTGGGTATCTCCAAGGTGAAACCAGGCATCCCCGGCATCTGTGGGGGGCCGTTGTAGAGATGAGGCAAGCTTAATGCCAGCCTTGGGGAAGTCTGGAAATCTACCTCTGGGGATGCAGAGACTTCGGCGTCCGGCGGGAGCTTCAGAATTGCAAACCAGACAGTTGCTTCTTTGGTGCCTGCCAAGCAGGGGAGTCACTCCCTGACCCCAAGGGAGATTTCTTCAGTCTTCTAGTTGAAATAGAACGTCGAAGGTCCAGGATATATGTTGCAGAGTTTTGTCCGGGGTATTCTAAAGTCGCAAGGACTGGGTTCCCATACTTATACAAAGTTTGGGGGTTGGACATACTCTAGGGACCCACCTATGGGAGGGTTTGGAAAGAGGGGTGGTTACACCCATTTCCTTTGTCCAGTTTTGCACCAGAGCAGGGGCAGGTAGCCCCTGCAACTGGTTTGAACTGGACTATGCACAGGGACACCAAGTGTGCCCCCAGTGCAAGACTTCAAAGCACCAGAGAGTGCTCCCGCCCAGCCCCAATACACATCTGCCTGTCTTGGGAGGTGGTTACACCTCCCTGGGACAGGAAACCTATTGCCCAGGCCTCCCCTGCCGGAGTCTCGGTCAGCAGCAGGAGGCCAGACCCGTGTCTGTGGCAGTGGCATCCATTTTGTGATGCAAGGGCTGTAGGAAGTCTTTACCGGGTAGACCAGTGTGAACATGTCTCTCCCTCTAGAAGGGTGGAATGCTACCCCCGCCGCCAGAACTGGATTGTTAAGGCCTGCCATAGGAGTGACTTATAGGTTTTATATGTGTGTGCAACGGTAGTGATATAGGTAGCCTATACCACAGTAAGGGGTGCAAGCACCACCTTACCCAGGCTGCAGTAGCAGACCTGTGGTGTCATTTTGGAGTGCTTCCCAGGGGTGGCATAATACATGCTCAGCCCCTGGTAGGCCTCTGAGGTACCTATGCCCTAGGTACATAGTATACCATATACTAGGGGCTAATGTACATGGAAAACATTTTAGAGAGGAAGCAGCTAGGCTGGGGTCCTGATTAGCAGGGCCACAGCCAGACTAAGGTAAAAAAAAAACGTGAAACACCAGCAAAAAGTGGGGGTACCCATGTGAAGCAGGTCCTACTCTCCAACACTCGGTTTTTGCTCTTTCTATGTGTGCTGCATTCTGAAGCACACATAGAAAGAGCAAGTCATCATTATTGATTGTTTATGTGCAGAAAGGTATTCCTTACTGCACATAAACAATTGTCCCTGCAGCACAGGCACCCTTGCAACATGACAACAGGTTGTTTTTTGACGAGCACACCAGGCATCAACATATTCAAACTGAACTATATAACTAAATCGCCTAAGAGATTCTATAAGTATTATCTATAAGTGTCCTAAATATGACTGTGAATCATCAGAATACTGTACCCAGTATATTTGCTTTTTAAACAGAATAACGGAGAAAGAACAACGGGCTTGATTCACAGAACTAATCTGAGACAAAATCCTAAACTTACTACTTTTGGTATTCACAGAAGGCATTTAGTAAACTGAGTTTACTACTACTAAATGCCTTCTGTGAATACCAAAAGTAGTAAGTTTAACCAAAAGTAGTAAGTGCATTCTGTGAATACCAAAAGTAGTAAGTTTAGGATTTTGTCTCAAATTAAATCTGTGAATCGGGCCCAAGGTAGATTGAAGTGTGGACTTTTGAATTGCCTATGATTGAGCACTTTCTGGAAGAAAATTAGAATTAAAGGTAAGAAAACTATAATGATGAACATCCTTCGAACCTCATAAATATTCTTTTTGAGCCACCAATTATGTTTCGGACGACTGAAATCCATGCAGTCAAAGTTTCCCCTAGATTGCAGTAGAAGTTTTTAACTTCCTGGTGCCCTTTCTTAAAATATTTTTTCAGACTTAAAACCGCTCAAATCTATATAAATCAAGCCTTCAATTCAATTCAATTCAATTTATTTATTATGTTTTGGCTCTCAAAAGAGGGCTACATAGAAGTTTACAATGATAAAAGCAGAAGACAAGTACATATCAAGATTATGACATTTGAGAAACATATTTAAGTACAAAAATAACATACAATGACAGATCTACAGCAGGAAGCAATGTCAAACATCTCCAGAGGCATGTTAATAAGTAGCTAAAAAACCTTTAAAAAAGTTAAAAATATAGAAACAGAACATTTCATTAGGAGGCCAATAAAGTGCTTGGAGAAAGCCGTTCAAAGTGGAAATGCCCAGACGGATACAAATAGGTTTTAACCATCTGAGACGCAATATACGGAGCGCAGGGCAGGTCAATAAAACATGCATACAATCCTGGGTACTCAGTTTACATAAATTGCACATAGGAGAAGAACCGTACCATTTGGATAAAAGTAGATTTAAAGGTACTAGGTCGTAACGTAAAAGAAACCAGAATCTACGAATACCATGCGGCAAGTTCCATGTGACATAGGGTTGGGCCAACTTCATCACATAAGAATTAAGGAGAAGGTCTACATCCCTTTTTTCACAGATTAACTTCTTATCAGACTGAAAACATAGTTCCCACGAGGCCTGTTTTAATACGAGTTTTAACTGTAAGGGAGAATACAAAAACAAGGTGTTTTCATCTAATTTTAGAAGGGTTACGGCTTTTCTAAAATTCCTTACAAGTTGTGAAAACTCTTTGAAATTACCCAGTAATTCACTTCTGAGGAGAGCTCTCATCGTCCCTAGTTCAGCTCTAGCCAGGCAGGCCACCCATTTTACTAGGGCACATAGTCCCTGTACCCAACTGCTCCTGAGACCGAAATCGAGCCTACAAGCGGCCAAAGAGCACGCAGTATTCAGAGAAGATAGGGATCTTAATAGTTTCCCCTCAATCTTATGGCAAAAGTCCCAATATTTCACCTCTATAAGTTCTATACCATACAGTATCGTTGCGGGGATTTTAGACCTGTACACCTCCAGTAAACACGAAAAGTGCCTTTTCCCCGTAGCCTGATAGAGGGAGTTTAAACCTTTGCCATGGGCGAGGGCTTTGCGTGAACTATGCTCAATATGGGGCCTCTCACTCAAGTTAGCCGTGATAATTTTCCCCAGGAAGGTATAGGAGTTAACAACCTCCAGTTTTTGGCCGCCGATATACCATCCAAAATTTACAGATCGGCACTTCTTCTTACCGGCTATGCACATAACTTTACTTTTAGATATATTAATCTTCATGCAATGGGCAGCAGCAAAAACATGAAGGGCATGTAGCCGATTTGTAAGTCCTTTAGGAGTCAAGTCTAGAATAAGGACGTCATCGGCATACATCAAGCAGGATATTGGGGTCCCCCCCACCACCGGAGCAATACCCTCACTGGCAGACAAGGCGGCGGGTAGGTCTACAGTATATAAGGAGAACAAAAGGGGAGCCAATAAACAGCCTTGTTTAAGGCCATTCAAGGACGAAATTTGATGGGAGAGCCCCCTTTCGCCCCCTTGCAAGACACTACACCAAGTCTCTGTATGGAGAGTCCGAACAAGCTCCAATAGATAAGCTGGAACACCAAGAGCTGCCAATTTTCTCCACAGCGTTCTACGATCTACTTTATCGAACGCTGTGGAGAAATCAATAAAAGCCGTATACACCACCCCCCCTCTCACCTGCACGTATTTATCAGTAACCACATGGAGAGCGGTGAGGTTATCTAAAGTACCATGCCCCCTACGGAAGCCAGTTTGTTCAAGAGGCAAGATATTATTCTCCTCGACCCAGTCGGAGAGGAAATTTAAAAGACATTTCGCAAAGACCTTTCCGATAGAGTCGAGGAGGGCTATCAAACGATAATTGCTGGGGCTATCCCTGGTTCCCTTCTTAAAAATAGGGACCAAGATACTTCCCCTCCAGGAGGCAGGTACCGTTTTAGACAAGAAACAGGCTTTAAACAATGGATACAGGATTTTACTCCACCTTAAAGGATCCTGCTTCAGGAGTGTCATAGGGAGTTCGTCAGGACCCATTGCCCCAGAGGCACGCATATTTTTTATAGCCATCTCAATTGCTTCCTCTGTGGGATAATTAATGAGTCCTTCGGGCGTTGCATCTAGGACAATATCTTCACCTGTAATACCATTCCCTGCATAGAGGTCCCGAATATAAGTGATCCATACCTCTTCAGCTATGGGGATGGGGCAAGGGCTTATTCTAGTACCACATCCCTTCCCAATTATTGCCCAAAATTCTCTAATCCTACCATGAACAACTGATTCCCTCAAGTTGATCCAAACTGTATCTTCCTTCTCCTTTTTTATTTTCGCCTTTAGTCTGCATCTCTTTCTTTTTAGTCTAGAAATTTCTTTTTCTCGTTCCATAACTCTATCTAGATATTGCTCACGGACTAGTTTATTTATTTCCTTGTTCAGGATGCGTAGTATACTAGGCACCACTACCCCTTTTCTAGGGCGGGAAGTCTTTTTTACATGTAAAATAATGTTTCGCATGAGTTTTTCAAAATTAACTATTTCTAGACCACGCCACTCATTTAATTCTATTAAAGTTTCACATAATATATCCTGGACCCCATTAATGGCAGAAGAATTCCAAAAACACCTTCCCGTGGAAGCGTGGAAAGCAGCGTCACTGCCGTTAAGGGACCATGGCGCAGTGGGCATGGAATTTAAAGAAATAGTTATGAGCATTACACTATGGTCGCTCAGAGATGTAGGAATAATCTTAAAATCCTGAATACACGGAAACAAGCCATAATCCGAGATTGCATAATCCAAGATAGAAGACCCAAAAGGAGACTTATGTGTAAATTTGGCAGGCACATCGGACGGGAATCTCCCATTTAATATAAGTCCCTCAACGGCCGCTAGTTCTTTTAGCAGAATCTTCCCTCTTTTGTTAGTCACTAACTTATCTGGGAAGAGGGGTAGGGGAACAAAATGCGCCTCTTCTTTAGATTTATTTCTAAAAAGTTTCAGACTAGCATTGGAAATTTTGCAGTTCAGATCTCCAACGAGAATGATATCCGGAGGGGATGGAACATTTTTAATTTGATCAATATATCGAAATACCTGCTTCAATATGAGATTAAAACGCTCTTCTGGAGGAATATACACATTAAGAATAACAATAGGTGACTTTTTAAAATTACTAAACAGATTTGCTATTGTTATAGCGTGAAAAAATTTACTTGGGTCGGTGTAATGGGAAAATCTCCACTGCAATTTATTTGATAATAGACAAGCGATTCCCCCCCTAGCGTGACCTTTCTTGGAAGGGGCAGCTGGCACTTCCAAAACATAGAAATCCTTCGAAACGTCCAGCATATTAATACACCAGGTTTCCTGTATACAAATCACATTTGCTCCTAAAGAGAATAAAAGGTCAAATTTCTCTGGGCTACTATGAATCCCTGCCGCATTCCAAGAAATAATTTTCAATGGGGTGTTAAAGATGGTGAAACAATTTGGGGTTATCTGTGGTCTTAGTAGATAAGGCACTGTGCAGCCAATTCCACCGATTATTATCCTCTATGAAGGAGGAATTCTGAGGCAGAGGGAGTGGCTTTACCTGAGAGACCGAACGTTTCCCCTTAGAGACCCAAATCTTCAGGTCTCTAAGAGGGGAGGCTACCCCATTTTGTTTATCGCCCTTTAGTGCCATCCCAAGGGAAGGGTTGGTATTACCAAGGTTAAAAATAGGGAGAACATCAATACCTGTGCGTTGAAAATTCTCAGCTTGCTGTAATATCAAATTTACAATGATAGGTGAATAAAATTTAACCCTTATACTCAAAACCCCGTCTCCACCAGACAAAGAGACTAGCTCAATGTCCCTAGATTGAATAGGGTGAAGACTTTCAATCTGGCTAAAACGCTTAAGTAGCCATGCTCTGTTTAGGGGTATATCTGCATCGAATAAAGGTAAAAAGTCTAACACGAGAGTGTCCACATGAGCCTTTGAGTTTTTTGGATGGCGCGCAGGAAGAGAGCGGTCTCCAATCTCTGGGGCAGGAGAGAAAGAAGAGGCCAAAGGGTTAAGGGGCCCAAGTTGATATAGGATCTTGTCGCAGTCGATGGAGAGGAACTCGGAAGAGGGCCCTCCATTTGCGGCAAAACTTCCAAAGACATTGGTGGGCAAAATTCACTTTCCACCTTTAAAGACGTAGAAGTTGGATCCAAGTCTATTTCTTCGTTCTCCGATGCAACTAGAGAGTTTTGGAAGATTATCCGTCGTTGTCTTTTCTTCCTGTATTTTCGGATTGGTTTCCTTTTATTCCCTTTATTATTTCTATATTTACCGTTTTTTACCTTTACCTCTTGTTTATCTTCAGAAAGTTCTTTTTTATTTTCAGACATGAAGATTGGGAATAAATCTTGAACCACTTTAGAACCGGAAATAGATTTGTTTTCTTCCTCAATCTCTAGAACAGAGTTCTTAACACAATTGGGCACTGCGGTTAAAGGCTGAACTGTAGTATGAATTTCATGAACTATTGCTGCAGCCTTTATGCCAGTATCCACTATGGGCGCATTTATTTTCCCCTTTGGAGAACTGGGTTCAGCCTTGGAGGGGGAAACACTCCTCGTATCTGGTGATTTTTGTAACAATGTCTTCAGTATTTGGGTAACTGAATCCAGGATACAATCCGAGCTGCCTACAAATTTCCCC
Source organism: Triturus cristatus (assembly GCF_964204655.1). NCBI lineage: Eukaryota > Metazoa > Chordata > Amphibia > Caudata > Salamandridae > Triturus > Triturus cristatus. The sequence continues at coordinate 500,448,654 of NC_140588.1, forward strand.
AGGAGAAATAGAATGGAGGCTAATAATTGTTCCAAAGCAATCATGGATTCTGATATCGGTTTATCACTAGCTTCAGCTGGACGACAAATACCAGAAAAATTGAGACCCGAGCTCCTGGAAACATTTAACATATCAGACATGTCCTGTCCGTTTAACGAAGGGGTACTACTATATAACATTAGCCCAGAGGGAGTAGCACCCCCAAAAGGCTTAATAGGATCCAGAGTCTCCAAATTAGCTGTATTTACATAGCGGCCGCAAAGTTCAAGATCAATGGATAACGGTGAGGAATCCCCACCTAACCTGTCATTCAAAGTAACAGCTTGAGGCATAGGTGGTTGATTCTCTAGTTTTCCTTCAGATACAAGAACTCCGAGATTACTCTCCCCCTCCCCTTCAGGATGTACAGGGCAGGCATTCACCGCTGCTGCTGTTTGCGGTGGCGCGGTCAGCAAGGATGAGGACAAAGAGTTTGTAACAGCTTGAGTAAGATCCTCCTGAACTGCGGAGCGGAGAGCTTCCTTTACAGCAGAATTAGACTTCTTATCCATAGGAATGTCCCATAGCTCAAAGAGTTGGCATTGACCCTTCAACGGGGGATTATTCACAGATTTATTTCTGCGGATGGTATCTATTTTAGCACCAGGGTTTCCTCCCACTAATCTTCCTGAACGGAGTTTTTTAGACATCTTCTGCAGACTTTTCCCACAAATCGATGTTATACAAGTAATTTACCTCCAGAAGAAAAAGTCACAAGATAGTACAAGGTTCTGTCCCGCGACGTGGATGTCAGACTGGATTTATGGCGCCTCCGGGCGCGTAATGCGACGTGCGCGCCGCTAAGCCCCCTGGGAGTAGTAGTCCTCCCCTCGGCTGCCGGTCCGATGGTAGTGCGGCAGCGGGAGGACTACGGGGCTTTAGGAGCAAGTGGCAAACAGGTAGGGCTTACAGGCAGCAAACAGCGGGTCCTCGGGGTCCGCAAACAGTCACACCCGCTCCACCCTCGGGGTCCGCAAACAGTCACCAGTCCCCAGGGTACCACTGAACTCGAATGACACTCGAAATTCTGCCAACTACCCTGATGGGAGGGCCGAGACTGTAGAGGACCACCAGACGAAGATTAGGTACAGGGCTGCCCAGGATGGAGAGGATGTACAAAGTTCCGTCGTAATCTGCAAGTCCAAGCCTGAAATATATAGAGGGAGCAAGAGGCAGGGCCCAATGGAATGCAGCAACACTGAAGATGCAGGCCACTACGATGATCAATGAAGCAGGAATGGCGGGCAGCTGAAATGTAAAACGAACAGTCCAAAAGACAATCAGGATAGAGTTTCACCACTTAGTCTCCAAAGAGGAGGGAGGTTGCCTACGAGTGAGGACAAGAGAGAGGCATACCAGGAGCACACGCAGTCACAAAAGTCCCCACGTTCAGAGAGGAGTTCAGGAATCCAATAACCAACAAAAAACAAACGAGCTTCCAAAGTTCGAAACTTGCCAAAGAAAGATAAATGCAGGGGCGCCACCTGCTGGACTTTTGGAGGAAGGAATCTAGCTCTCCTTTTATGGGCTAAGACTCGGAAAGCGAGTGACAGCAATGGATTTAGAATCGCCGGCGTTCACACCTGAATACTCCTCACGTCGTCAACAGCAGGCCAATTCCGAAGAGTATCGAGAGAGCAGCTCTACCGCTGTCAAGAGTCTCTCCAGAGACCGGGGTAGCAGGAAACAAGGCAAGAGAGGAGCGACAAGCTCCGTGAGGTTTTTCCCAGAAACCAGTCGTCACAGGTGTGCTCAGGAAGGCGTGGTCAAGCCTTCACTTTTAAGCATAAATGCCCTTTCAGGTTGAACAAAAGTGATGTGACCGCGTATCTTATACCTACCCCATTGGGAAAAATATAAAACCTGGACTGAATGATGTTGCTGATAATGGAATGGCGTATTCCATCCACGAAGATAATTGTTTCTCGTGTAATCTCGAGTACCCATCATGAGTACACAATTAGAGACATTGACAAAAGGCCAGAAAGCCTCTGGTTCCTTTCGTGACACTATAAAATAAGAGTTTGAGTGTAGTGATCAGATTTAGGGCTAGCTTTCTGACCTTTCCAAGAGAAAGATTGCGGCCATTTGTTGTTGTTTTAAGAGCCTGCAAAGGCTGGGACATTATACTAAATAGGACTTTAAACAAAATCGTATGTATTTGTAACATGGCTCTTCTGCCTTCGTTTACTTTATTAATCAAGGATCGTTAACGCAGCTCTACAACACATTTCAAAGACTGTTTATATTTTCTGTTTGAAGTGGGTACAGATAAGTGCTAAAAATACTGGCTTTAGGTAAATTACCATATATATTTGTACCGGCAGAGACATTAAAATGCCCTTGGTGCTGGTAGAAAACTGGGCGGGTGGCAACCTTACTTAGGGTTGGTTTTCACCAGGAAGTGTTCTTGGCTGAGAACACAGTGCATTAAAAAGGCCAGGTGCGTCGTTATACAGTAAAGCTAGGGCACTGGGACAGAGCAATGAGGGATTGCCAATTCTATTTATGTATGTGATATTTCTATAGCTCAAACCTAGTAAAAAGGCAGCTTAGCACTATACGGGGGTCAGAGTGAAGTATACAGTGAAGTGATTTGACAGCTGGTTTCTGGACTCTTCATGCACCACAATGCCCCTTATGCTGCTAAAGAATCACACCTAGGAAGAGGTGTCTTTACATTTTAAACATCTGACACAAAGGATGGAAATCAGTAGAACCCACACCTAGATGAGACATTACAAATTAATTGCACTTTCTTTAACTTCATTTAAGGTGAAAATGTCAATATTTACTTCCAGTCGTTTGAAAGCAAACTATTTAGATCATGTAGATAAAGTCTATAAACACCTGACAATGAAAGAAACAATATTATTGGACATCAAAATGAACAAGCATTGCCAATGCCAATAGGTCTGGCTTTAAAGTAATGTTGAATGGCAATGTGAAGTATTACAAATGAATAGCACGGAATTGGGTATGTATTTGTGTAGAAGCAAAGAAATTTAGAATATTGGTTAAGGTTAAAAGGTCAGGTGACAGTTGAACTTTCAAGCCAGACCTAAACATCCAATTAGGTTAATGATTGCACAACTCCCATCTGTGCTGCTGTCAGAGAAAAGCATCATCATTTTTCTAGTGATTTAAGAAACGTTAATTGCTTTACAGTGCCATGTGTGTGCCCCTAGCTCTGGCAGCTGGATAAATAAACAAAATGATCGCAGCTGCATGGAGGGCAAGCACCTTTTTGTGTGGAAGCACACAACTTCTGCCCAATCACAACATGCACTCCTGACTCCCAATTGTGGGCGGAGCCCCTCGCTAGAGTTCCTCATGTAATTGTCTGGCAACAGCTGCACTGTCAGCCCAGACCGTAAAAGGTAGGCCCTGGGATCTCTCAGATTTTTACAGCCTACCTTTTAAGCAGTCTCTGTGTTCTGTCAGTCATGGTCTGGAATAGTCACAGGCTCTGGGTCATAAAGGAAAGGCAGGGAGTGCCTCGGGATACTACATACCCCACCTCCGCGACATCATCAACGCCTCCTTCAACACCGCCACCGTCCCGGAGTGCTGGAAACACGCCGAGATCAGTGCCCTGCTGAAGAAACCAACTGCAGACCCCTCCGACCTCAAGAACTACCGCCCCATCTCGCTCCTCCCGTTTCCTGCCAAAGTCATCGAGAAGACCGTCAACAGACAGCTAGCCGCCTTCCTCGAGACCAACGGATCCCTCGACCACTCGCAATCCGGCTTCCGAGCCAACCACAGCACGGAGACCGCCCTCATCGCAGCCACAGACGACATCAGATCCCTAATGGACAACGGGGAAACTGCGGCCCTCATCCTCCTGGACCTCTCCGCAGCGTTCGACACTGTCTGCCACCGCACCCTGGTACAGCGCCTGAACAACACCGGCATCCAGGAGAAGGCCCTGGAGTGGATCACCTCATTCCTCGCCGGAAGAACCCAGAGAGTCCGCCTCCCCCCGTTCCGGTCAGCGGCCACCGAAGTCATCTGCGGCGTTCCACAAGGGTCATCGCTCAGCCCCACCCTCTTCAACGTCTACATGAGCCCCCTCGCAACCATCGCACGTCAACACAACCTCAAGATCATCACCTACGCCGACGACACCCAGCTGATCCTCTCCCTCACCAGCGACCCGGACGCCGCCAGAGCCAGCCTACACGAAGGGATGAAAGACGTCGCCGAATGGATGAAGAACAGCCGCCTGAAACTGAACTCAGACAAGACGGAGGTCCTCATCCTGGGATCATCACCCTCCGCCTGGGACGACTCCTGGTGGCCCCCCGCCCTGGGAGCCACCCCCAAGCCAATGGACCACGCACGCAGCCTAGGCTTCATCCTGGACTCCTCCCTCTCGATGACCAGACAAGTCAACGCCGTCTCGTCTTCATGCTTCAACACCCTGCGCATGGTTCGAAAGATCTTCCGGTGGATCCCCACCGAGACCAGGAAGACGGTCACCCAGGCCCTCGTCACCAGTCGGCTGGACTACGGGAACGCCCTCTACGCCGGCACCGCCGCCAAACTCCAGAAGAAACTCCAACGGATGCAGAACGCCTCAGCACGACTCATCCTGGACATCCCCCGACACAGCCACATCTCCGGACACCTGAGAGACCTGCACTGGCTCCCCGTCAACAAAAGAATCACGTTCCGACTCCTCACCCACGCACACAAGGCCCTCCACGACCTGGGCCCCAAGTTCCTCAACAGCCGCCTGACCTTCCACAAGCCCACCCGCCAGCTCCGCTCCGCCAGCCTCGCTCTCGCCACCGTCCCCCGCATCCGCAGAGCCACCGCCGGAGGAAGATCCTTCTCCTACCTGGCAGCCAAGACATGGAACTCCCTCCCCATCCACCTCCGGACAACGCAAGACCATCTCGCCTTCAGGAAGCAACTCAAGACCTGGCTGTTCGAGCAGTAGCGTTCCCCCCCCCCCCCCCCCCCCCCCCAGCGCCTTGAGACCCTCCGGGTGAGCAGTGCGCTATACAAATGCCTATGATTGATTGATTGATTGATTGAACCAGGTTTGCAAAAGTCACGTTCACTCAGAAATCCCTCACAACAGCCATTTCCCACGTCTATCATGTTCACAAAGAATCCAAGAACATCCAAATCCAGGGCCTCATTTAATATGCATAAGTGGCTAGTATTGCCAACATACATTAGTCCTTTTGATTTAGGTCTGGCTTAACAGCACTGCTATCACTAGGACCTCATGTGATCCAAAAAAATAGTTCTTTAAGAAGCACTACTGAGAGAGGGGTTTCATACCCGCTAGAATGTTGCATACTTTCACGACAGATTTTCATTGGGCAGACGTTGTGTGCTTTTCCTGAAAAAGAGTGCTTGTATTGCCTTTTTGTTTGCAGTGTGAGCGAGATTATGCTCAACACAGCAGGATTTAGTTGGTTATGGTGACCAGCCATTGATAAAGAACATAGGCCCGCGCTGTTTATTATGAAAAGTTATGGCACAGGCCATAGGTGTAACTTATTTATTGTGAAAAATATATATGCAAGCCAATAGGCATTTTTAAGGGTGGATTGTAATTACACTCTGTTAAAGCTTGTAAACAGGTTTTTTGTTGGAGGTCACAGATTATCATATGAGGCAGGGGTTTTGGTGTTGGTACACCCTATGACAACCCTTGTGATACATTTCACTTTGAAAATCCTTACTATACCATCTTAGCAAGGTTGCATATTGTTTTGCCAACTGTAGTTTTGTACATTTTTGTAATTTTATGGTGACTAAAAAGAGACTTTGGCTTCACCCAAATTTGATTCCTTTAAGTACAGATTTTGATTGGGCAGCAGTAGCTGTTTCCGCTGAAAAAGAGTGTTTGTATTGAACTTTTTTCCTAGTGGGAAAACTTATCATCAATATAGTAGGTCTGCTTTGTTATGGTGATGGGACAATTATGGAGTTTAAAGGACTGATATCAGATGGTGCCATGGGACCGATCTATTTATTATGAAAAATTACAACAAAGGCATATTTATTGCGAAACCAATATGTGAAAGCCAATAGGCCATTAAGGGTGGTATGATATGACACTATGTTAATACCTATAGACACTTCTTATTTATATGGAATTGCACAGATTACTACAGTAGCCAAGAATTTTGTTTTAAGTTATTTTCTTCAACACAGTGTGGGGCAAAAGATTTGTAATGTGCTAATTCTTGCTATATATACCCTCTTAGGTTAGTCTGGAAGATGCTGCTGTCTGGCAGACCTTTCTAACAAAAATAACATTAAAAAACTCTTCATACATAGAGGGCCTTTGGGTCAGCCCTTGCTGCTTTTTCTTTGAGCATGGTATTTGACCTGGCCCCCTCTGGAGTGTTACCCCCAAATGTTTTGCTTTCACTCCTCCTATTTGTTTGCTGAATAAGTTTTTGTTGGATTAGGACTCTGCATTTTACCACTGCTGACCAGTGCTAAAGTGCTTTTGCTTTCTCCTTGAAATATGGTTACTTTGGGTTATAACTGATTGGCATATAATTATTTATACATAAGTACCTTGTAGAGTGGTATCCATTTGGTGCTGTTTGTGGTCCGCAGTTAACAGGAACTGCAAGTCCCAGACTGCCGAGCGGCTTGCACACCGCCACTACCATTTACGTCGCACCAGGATGCGCTTAAAGCTCGCCCAGGGATCCTGCAGTGCGGGAAGTGCGTGGGCGTGAACCTGGAAGAGGCTGGGCCCCCCTAAAACATCCTGTACTCTCACCTCTTCAGTTCAGATCAGATCCAGATCCGCACCAGCAGATGGGGAAAAAGGAAGTCCACCACAAATGAAGGTGAGCCATAAAACACTTTAAACGCTTTCCTCACTAGGGCCTCTGATGCACTGAACAAAGAGATCCAGATTGTGGAAAATAGACTATCTATGGGTGACCACATATCTTCTGACTGCCCAAATGAGTGTGCCACTATAGACTCCTTGAGGGCCCAGGAAGCAGCTCTCTCCCTGCCGCTCTCTCAACCACTCAAGGCAGTTCCATCTCGTTCAAAACGCACAATCTGAGCCGCCCCTAAAGAAGAAACAAGCATTTGCAATGCAATAGGTCTCGCATTTACGCGAATTTGAGCTTTTGCCATTGTACATGACTATGCCTTTTATTTATGTTTTGGTTTTTAAAACATAAATAAAATGAATTCTCATTTATGATGCCAATAGATTAAACCAGTGTAAATGCAAGACCTATTGCATAGCATAAACAGAGATACACATATAGAGACAGACACGGACACACAGAGACAAAAAGACAGAGACAGAAGTGCATACACATAGACACACACAAACACATTCATTCACATACAGAGACATATTGCACATACAATGACAGTATTACACATACACACACAGTGATGCACACACAGAGGCTTGACGCACGTACAGAAACACTGCTGTACAGACAGACAGTAATACAGAGACAGTGATGCATAGACAGAAACAGTAATGTACATACAGACACAGTGATGCACACAGATGAGTGTTGCACATACAGAGATAGTGATGTAAATACACAGACAGAGACGTACACACTAAGACAAAGACACACACACAGACACAGTGATGCCCACACAGAGACAATAATGTACACACAGAGACAAAACGCACAAACAGAGTCAATGACGTATCCAGGGATAGTAATACACACATAGAAACAATGATGCACACACAGAGACAGTAATGTACACACATAAACAGTGATAGAAACAGTCCTTTCCGCTCTCTTCTCAGCGGAATGCAGGCACGGACCTCTCGCCTCCAAAAATCAACAATCCCACAATGCAGAAAAGTGGGTGAAGCAGGTGATTTATTACCCAAGTTTAAAACCGGAAAATAGCTGGACCAGTGTCCTCCATGACGAGTTTCGCTCCACGCAGGGAGCTTGATCACATGATGCGTCTCCGTGTGATGACATAATATATAGAGACACACTGGGCACCAACCAGGTAAACGAAATAAAAGACAGACTGAAAAATAACAATTATTCACTGCATTGAAATCCAAATGGTAACGATAAATGTTACGAATAACATGTGCAAAATACGCATAAAGTAGTAGGGCTCACCATAATAACAAGCCCAGACAAATATTTGCATGAATATATAAATACATAGATATATGAATATATAAATATATAAATAGGGGACATAAAATGCGGTAAACAAATAAATACATAGTGCATATAATCCGCCTCTACAGTAACCTATATTGCCTATATTACCATAAAAAAGGCTGTCTGAACATGGAGAGGACCAGTGTCCAAAAAATGGGAACCCAGGAATTATGTCCCTAAAATGAATGCGTAAAAAAAAAATAATTATATATAGAAAAATGATCAATTAGCAGCATGTATGAATAAGACCAATATTAATACAACAACGTTGAATATGCTAAAAGTCATAAATAAATATATAAAAATTTCTTTAAAAAAATTTTTTTTCTGTCAACCAAGGATTTACTAGAACTCTATACAGGCGATAGCTGATGGTAAACAGTCTGATGATAAAAGATAATGTTAAAGTGCCTAAAAACAGTGCAAAAATAGATACTCTAAAACAGCAATAGAGTTAATAGAAGAAAGTCAGAATAGTTATTAGCTAGAAATAACCTCAGCACAAGATGTATCAGTAGAAAACACGATAAATACATAGCTGAATTTCAAAACTTGTTCATTGTACATCAACCAGAGTTCAAAAAGATGTTAAAAAACATTTGTTAGAAAACATTTTTTACATCAGGATAATAAAATACTTATAGGAAATTATGTAGATCTTCATTAATGTTCAAACCATTGGGGACTCTTGTGTCTAGGGCTAAGATAAAATGAGACTCCTGTTGTCTCAGTAATTTATCACGATTGCCACCCCGTCCGGGGTTGGCAACTGACCCTATGACAACGTACTCCAAATCCTTTAATTTGTTATTATGAATTGCTTTGAAGTGTCTAGCAACTGGATAGTTGGGGTCAGAATTAACAATTGCCCTAATATGCTGCAAAACCCGTTTGTGCACAGGAAGTTTGGTGCTTCCAATATATTCCAGATTGCAAGTGCATTTTAATTTGTAAATAGCATATTCAGTGCGACAAGTTAAATGTCCTAGAATAGCTGTCTCTTTGTCATTGAATTCAGTTTTATAGTGCGTGCTATTGGTAGCAAAGGTACAGGCACGGCGTGAATTGCATTTGAAAAACCCAGTCTTAGTAAGCCAAGTGCCCTTAGCACTAACCTCAGGCATAGTTCTCACAAGGGCATCCCTCATAGAGGGAGCCTTCCTAAAAGTAATAGATGGTAAATTAGGAGGAATAGGGCCCAGAATGTTGTCCGTTAAAATAATGGGCCATTCTGAATAAATAATCTTGCGAATAGCATTTTCTTGAGAACTAAAAGTTGTGATAAGGCGAATAGACTGTGTATCTGATTCTTGAGTTTTCATAGCATTCTTGATACTGGGTTGTAACAAGGTAACTCTGGGTACAGAGTTAGCCTTATCAAGGGCATTTGTCAAAAGATGTTTTTTATAACCCCTGTCCAAAAATCTACTAAATGCTGCCTTCTGGCATTCAATCGAGACAATTTCAGAACTGCAAATGCGTCGAATGCGAATAAATTCGCCATAGGGTATGCTCTTTATAAGATGGCATGGATGTGCACTATCAGCATGTAAAATTGAATTCCCTGCAGTTGTTTTTCTATGCAATTTAGTACAAAGTGCGTTGCTGTCTATATAAACAGTGATATACACACACATACACAATGTATCTAAGCAATGCTTGTATGCGATCTGTACAGAATTTGTATATCATACATTATGTTTTATCTCCTGCATGTCCACTTTTGCTGTTGTTTTTCCTACTATTAGTTTACTTGTAATGCCTATCATGTATGCATATGCAGCGAGCGCATCAACAAAGCGAACACGCACTGATTAGAAACACATGCTTAATTAGGTATCGAAGAACACTGCTGCACGTTACAGACACCACTGAGCATGAACGCTGACATTTCCCAAGAAGCTAGAACATGCATACGCCTTCCACTACATAATCGTGGCTCTTGAAGATGTACTTGAGATTCTCTTATATACACAATGATTGTGATCACAAACATACAATAATGACGTAACTATCCAGTGCATTACCCCTGCCCTCTCGGGTGGTAATTAACAATTGCGTCAGAAAAAAAGCAAACTTTAGCGGGCTTTGGAATAATAGAGTGAACGTCCCAAACTCAGCTATGCGGCGGGGGGCATCCACCGGCTGTTTGTGTGGGGAGTCCGAGCACAGGGCAGGCGCTGCGGCGCTCGAGCGGGCTGACACAAACGGGCACTGTAAAGGAACGGTGTGTCAGCCGCAGCGGGACTGAGCACAAAGTACAGTTTGACAAATTCCCAGAAACGAAAAACTCGCAACACTAAAGCCACTGCGTGTAACGATATTCATTTGCATACCGAGCTATTATGGATAATATCAGCAATAACATTAATAACAGCAACAAATATAACAAGAACATCCGTAAATATTGTTAGCATTATTTCAACAGGAATTGTTTTTGTAATTTTTGTGTTGCTAGCAGAAATCTTGCATTTTCGTTGATAGCATTCTTTAGTAATGTTTGTAGTAAACCTAAAAAAAACATTCCGCCACCAATACGACGCTTCACACTAAATGGCGTAAACAACAGCGGTGTAATCGTGACAGCATTATTGTACGAGACAGCGTTTATTTCATTTGCGCATAGATAGAAACAACAACAAAGCAAAACCAGTGGTGCGCGTGCACCACAGAGGAGCTGGGGCAAGGGAGCGCGGCAGCGAGGCGAACGTGCGCTGCTGCGTGTGCTAGACACCGGTGGGAATGGGCGGAGCAAAGGCGGGACATGTGCCAGCCTTTGCCCAATTGCGCGCTGTATTTTTCTTTAAAAAGCACGCTAAAGCCAATGGCAGGCTGCGAAAGCAAAATCACACGCATGAGCGTGTGGTTAGCTTTCTGAAACCCATACAAGAGGTATCGCGCGGTGCGAGCTTTGCTGCGAACTGCAACGCTAGTCGCGAGACCTAAAAAGGAGTGTTTACGCACCTCTTGCGAGTGTTTACGCACCTCTTGCAATAAAAGGCATTGTCATGTACAATGCCAACAGCTCAAACTCTCGCAAATGCTAGACCTATTGCATTGCAAATGCTTGTTAAATACAATACATCCTGCCCTATGTGCCTTTATGGCCTACCTTAGGGTGACTAATATGCATTAAAAAGGATTGGGTTAGGCCTGGCAAAAGATGTATTTTGCCAGGTTGAAATAGGAGTTTAAAACTGCACTAAAGGCTGCAGTAGCAGGCCTCAGTCATAGCTACTTTAGTGGGTGGTACAATGAGTACTGGAGGCCATGGATAAAGGTAGTATCACTTTTCTAGGGACTTACAAGTAGATTAAATCTTCCAGTTAGGTGTAAGCCATTGTTACCATGTTTAAAGGAGACCGCATAAGCACATTAGTAGTGGTAAAGTGTGCACAGTACTAAAGCAAAAAAAAAAAAAAAAACACGAATTCACCAAAACAGGCAGTATGAAGGTAAAACAGTTTGGGAAATACCAGACCAAGGATGATGTCAGGTCTAATTGCCTGTGCCTTTTAATGTTCCACTGTGCACCATGTGATCCATTGCAGGAATACGGACAGTTTCAGCATACTGCTTTTAAAGCTTTCCAGAAAATAAAACTGAACTGTTTGTGGGAATGCTGATGTAAGGAGTGTTGGTGTGAGAGCCAAAATGTGTTCCATACCTCCTGTCATGAAATCTTGAACACATTGCCTTGACTTCACACCGAACGAACTTCAGCATGTGAAAACAGGCCAAATGCTGCAAAGCAGGATGGCGATAATGGCGTGGCGAGCATGCTTTGTTCCATTTTCTTGAAATTCAGTAAGCAAAGAAACAGAATTTAAGATAATGTCATATGACAATGGGTGCGCAGAGCAAATACAGGCAGAGTATGAAATCTTTGGACCACTATCAGTTGCCAGTGTGGATGGATGTCACTTAAAATTCATACATTTAAAATTAATTAAACGAAAGTTTAATGAATTTAAATGTATGAATTTTTATGATAGATTTCATTTAAGAATTGAGATTATAAGAGTCTGTATGTATGGAGATTTTACTGTTTAAGGACTAATTAGTCCAAATAAACTTTTGTTTGACTGACACTTAAAAATGCTGCTGTGCCTCGTCAGCATAGACTCAATTGATATTTTAAAGTAAGATTTCTCTATCTCTCTCTGAGTAAAAGGGATGTTGTTTAGTCTTTCACCATTAGTTGAGGTTGTTACTGTGCTTATTGACAAATTGGTAGTGTTTTTAAAGATGTGACATTTTGTTTTCTATGCACGCAGTAGGAGTTCTTAAAGCCATTTGAAAGACAAGGTTGTACTAACAGTGCCTTTAGAATTATAATATGTGACATTCAGAACTGGTGTAAAGTGAAATGTACATATGCACTGGTGACACTGTCATCCAACTTGGCTGAGAGCATCCAGTTTTTGGTTAAACCAAGGAGTAACAGCTAGGGATCACAGTAGGGGTAGACTTCGGGTTTACGCATGATGACATGTAGACGGAACGCAAACACCTAGTGCAGCTGCATGCCTGTAAAGAAAAGCCCTGGGTTCTTGAACTCTATGGCCCACAGAACCGAATAATTTGTTTTTTAAGTGAAACTCAAAAGAGTCGTTTTCAGAAAAGTTGAATACATCAGTCCTCAGCTGAAGTAAAGATTGACATCCGTTCATTATACAGAGTCGGAGCAAGTTACGAATAAGTAGCCATATTATTGTATACTTCATTTATGGGCATGCAACGTATGTCCGTGGGTCTTTGACAGTTTAGCCTATTCTAAATTGTTGTTCATGCAGTGTATTTTTATGTGCAGCAGCAGTGGGGGACAGAGCGACTAAAAAACTGTTATGTATTTTAAAATGGCACTGATCTTAAAAAACAGCAATTTAAAAGGCTATTTGGCATTTTTATCATGTCTCCCAAGTTTTAGCATTTGACGTGCGACAGCTTCGAACAGTCCTAAATTTTAGTTACTAGCCCTTTGCATTCTGGGATTTGGAGTCTCAGTTCTACCACAATAGATGTGGGTTTAAAAACATCAAAACGTATATTATAATCAACTAACAGACTAAATGTCAACCTCAAAGGACCGGCACAACACAATAAAAAAAAAAAATTATTAATGTAACCCGAAATTATAAGAGCAGCCACACATAATGAAGTGCTTTGCAGTTTTCTACCAGCTGAAATTCTTAAAGGAACCAACTGGCCTGGAAGAAGTCTCGGTTTCTCTATTTACGTGAACACGTTTGACGTGAAAAGAAATTAAACATTTACGAAAGTCACCAGCCTGGATCAGAAAGCCAATTGATTCCAAATTTGGATTATGTAAAACGCTAAACAAAAAGTTCAACATTGCTTGCTCGTTAAACATGGTTACACGTGAACAGTGTGTAGGGTGTAGAACTGGACAGCTATATGCTTTTTTTTATTTCTCTGCGTAATATACATCTACATTTGTCCGGTTTCCTGCCACTTATACGGTCCAAGGTCAATGACAGGTAATTACATGGCTACACTAAAAGGAACTTTGTTAGTTTCTCCCTGAAATTTCTGACCCAACACGTACATTCGATAACCTTTCCTGCAGTAGCTATTAGGAGCTAAGGATAAACGCAAGCGCTGGTTTATTTTAAATAACTGCACAGTTTTAATATGACATATCACTGAAAAAGAGTCCCGAGTTATGCAGCCATGAACATGAGAAAATGGAAAACCGTAAGATGGAGGTCAGGGGTTATAAGATTTGTTCTGTTTCATATTTCTTTTTCGTAACCTTTTCCATCTCGGCCATTCGCATTAGTTGAGTTAGTTATGAGATCCAAGGAACAAATTACGAGAAGCAAAATAATATTTCAAGGTTAGAACTGCTTACTCTTGAATTAAAGCTGTGAAATATCGCGGCTGTTTCATTACAAGTAAGGAGCGCAAAAAATGTCAGATGCGCAGACAAGGAAGGGCCCACAGACTGCAAGTTTAAATTAATGGGAAAGACATGTTGTACACAAAAGAGGGAGTGGGAGACTAAATGGAGGTATGCTGGCTGACATAATTAAACAAGCGGCCGCGAAAGTGATCGCAATCAAAGCGGCCGTAAGTGAAAGTAATTGCGGTAAAGCGCAGCGCGCGCGCCCGCGCACATGCACTGTAGCTCTAGGCTGGCCTGGCAGCACTTTTTGGAGCCCTCTCAATAAGTCTCGCCAGACCAGCGCATGCGCTGGGTCAGGCGAGACCTAAAAAGGGGGTGGAAGACCAATCATCAAGCCACCCCGGCCGCTTTCCAAGGAGCCGAGACAGTCTATTCACCCTTAGCGGTCGACACACTTTCTAAAATTGAACAGTCATTGTATGCTTCAACCCATCCTAGAAGGACTATCTAGAATCAAGACTTGCCTAGAATCCGTAATCCCCACTCGAACTGATATGATTAATCCCAACCAGGCAGGGATAAGGGCAACGGAGACCCCCTTGCAACCTTAGAAACCTGACTTGCCTGTTACACTTCAATGTACCTCTACTAGCTTTCGGGACAGCACATTTTTTTGAAGCGGGGGCCGTAAGCCAAGATATTCCAAACAAGTTGGTTCGATGGGGATTGAACAGCCACTCCAAAACTCCGACTTTGCAAGATCTTCAACCTCCCACTCAACCTTGTAGCAATATACCGAACCTACAGAGAGCCCCCAACCCCTATATACGATCTATTGTGCCACCCACCAGAGGCCTTGATTATGAATCGGCAAATGGGGCTCAAGAAACTCGTGATCGAAGGCTCAACCTCCCCCCAGCTGCATGCCCCTATGTGATAGTTTTGGTGAATGTTCCCAAACTGGACCCAACCCAGAAAGAAACTACGGAGCAGCTCATCACAAAGGCATGCCACTGGATCAGCAAACATGGAGGGGGTTGGGGCGTTATTACCCCGTATTCTAATGGCATGAAGGGTGGCCTGGGTGGGGAACTGCTCAAAATCAATTCAGGGGGACTGGTTGGTAGTTAGCCTTAATTCACAATATCTGGTTCAGCCATTATTTGGCTGCCTACCCGACTGCCCTTCAAAGCATTCCCAAATGTTTGCACTGCCACTCAGTTACTTCTACAAACCGCATAATCCCTCAATTAGTCTTGAAGTCCTTTTGCGTGAGCCTAGCGCCAACTACTACGAACCTCCCCATCCTTCGCCGGCCCGATTTCACCCCTTTCCCTGTTAACAACTGCTTCAGCGTCCTAACTGATCTGGACGGGTGCGACTGACAGTGGGGGAACAGGTTTTCTTCTAGTTCCGTCCAAACCTTGAATTTACTGCATCCCCCACGGCTAGCCACAATCAATCACCCATCAATAGTGATAATGCGAAATTTATCTCCTGGAACATCACCGGCCTAAGAGCTAAAGTGTCTAATTCAGACTGACTAGCAATCGTTGATAACTATGATTTGATATGTTTCCAGGAAACATGGGACACCGGACCAATGAAACCGAATGGCTACCGCTCTTTTTACACTCCAGCTCGCCCTTCTGTCTCAGGCCGTGCTAGAGGGGGGACCCTAACTCTGCTAAACACACTCTATAACTAGCAGTTTTATCATTTTCTAACGACTCCCCTGACTACCAATTCCTCTTCCTAAAAGCCCAGAGCGGAGATAAAATCTTATTAACTAACTGTAATAACAATAATTTTAACGACAATATGAAACAGGTTGTAGACACATTGGAAAGGGATATCACTATTTTCTCAAAAACCCTTAGCCAGGCTCTAAACATCTTATGAGTGGGCAATTTTAACGCGCTCGGTGGTCCTTCCTCAAATAAAACAGGATGTGGCATGTCCAATGAGTCAGGTGAGCCTATTATGGACTTTGTCCATGATCCTTATGGTAATGCCTTGAATAGATTGTTTTACATTCATGAAATGGGAATTTTGAATCCCATGGACCCCAGCTCTGGCATCTTACAAAATTACATTTGGTTCGGATGGTCAGGGCTTGACCCTAGATTATATATTGATATTCACGTCCCTAAAAATATTTTGTTTCCAAAACTGTAATTATGCCATTTGGATTAGCGACCATGATGCCATAAGGGGAACCCACTTAGAGCAGACAAGGCACACCAGACCCATTATAGCAAGGAAGAACAGGATCATCCTAAAATGGTAAATGGCTGACAAACCAAGAATCACTACAGCTGTGTTGGCAAAAGATATAACGATATTATGACTTGCCTGACAGAGAACCCTGATTCAAGAATGATAACTAAGACCTTTGAACGGATATTGTTAGAGGCTAAACAAGCCTTAACTAGGGCTAGTCCAACCTCAAACAAATCAGGTCCAAAATGGTTCGACCAGTTATGTACCAAATCTCTATCAGCCTTACATCAGGCTCTCAAATCCATCCTTAGAGACCTGGAATTAGTCAAGACATTGCGCCACCGCTATTTAGAGGCAAGGAAGCTGAGAACCAAGGGGCATATCAACAAGGGCTTTATCTCTGCTTTTTTGGCTTTAAAAGCCAAAAAAGCAGAGATAAAACTAGCACCCTATCAACAACAGGGTGCTAACACGCAAATTTGCATGTTAGCACCCTTTTACTCTACGCTTCCCCTTGCATCTCTAATGAGATGCAAAGGGGGCGTTCCAGAGTAAAATAATAGGAGAAATGTCGCTAAGCGACATTTCTCCTATTATCAAGAATGTCGCTAACCCTGTTAGAGACAAAAAAAGCAGCGCTAACCGCGGTTAACGCTGCTTTTTTACGTCTGGTATTTTTCTGACTTAGCCATGATATCCTATGGAAGGAGGATATCATGGCTAAGTTTGTCTGTCCCTATCAACAAGCTAACGTGAGATTATCGCTGGGCACGTTAGCCTGTTAGCGTGAGGATTTTTATCGCTATTGAGATAAGCGTTGCTAATAGCACGCTATCTCAGCGATAAAAATTCACGCTAGCCGGCGATAATTATCCTCACGCTAAGAGCGCTGAGCGATAATTATCGCCGGGTGTTGTTGATATGCCCCCAAAACCCTTAAGGAAGAGGTGTGGGAGCAGTTGCACCTAGCGGCTCTTTTGAATAATGCCAGGGATTTCTGGAGAGTGATTAATACCCCTTTTCTTAAACCTCCAGAGGAGCAGAATACAGATTGTCATGTAGACGTGAAAGCTTCGATTACACACTTTTCTTCTATTTTTAACCCACCTGTGGAGGGAGTGGTCAGCCAGCAGGCACCCAGTATCTCCCTAACTCAGCCTCCTCTATTATTCAACTTACACAAAATTAGAGAGGCCCTTTCTCAGTGTTCGACCAACAGAGCTCCCAGTCCGGGCAGCACACCAATTGATTTTTTTATGGAGCAGTCAGATCACTGGGGTCCGGTTCTGACCATGTTTTTAACACAATTGCAATTGTAGGCCCTCCGGACTCATGGAAGAGGTCGATTATAATTCCAATCCACAAGAAAGGAAACAAATCTGACCCCAAAAATTACAGGCCAATTTCTCTACTGGACAGCACTGCCAAGTTGATGAGTTGTGTCCTATTAATTAGGTTAGAGGAATGAGCCACCAACAACAATGTTTTCATCCCAGTGCAATATGGGTTCAAAAAGGGGAGCGGAACTGAGGATCAATGCCTCAATTTAAGCTTACTAATGGCCAAGTATGCCCAAGTAAAGTAGGTGAGGTTATACCTGGCATTTATGGATGTTTCAGCAGCAATCGACTGCGTCACCCACCACCATCTGTGGAGTATAATGGTAGAAAAGGGCATTGAGGAGGCGATAACTAATTTCATCAAACACCTTTACTCTTCAACCTCAGCAAGTGTCCATTATGCGAAACAGGGTGAGTGCTCTAGGTCATTCCCAATCAATAGGAGTGTCCGCCAGGGCTACGTTCTGGCCCATTCCTTTTTTCAATCTATACGGATGAGGTGGAATCACCCCTGCTGAATTCCAAACAGTATTTCCCGATGATTAACAAAACCCACACCCCAATCCTGCTTTATGCAGATGACGCCGTGTGAATTGCCCGCACTGGTCTCGGAATAACCTTCGACAGACAATTAGCCTGGTCTCACATGACCACGAATAGGGGTTTAGCACTCAAGAAGAGTATTATTGCATTAAACTCTTTCATTAAGAAACTAGGTGCAAAGTCCCTTGACATGGTTAAAAAGGTTTACTCTGCTAAATCGAAATTAGTAGCAACCTATGGGACTGGGATTTGGGGAACCGTTAAGTCCCATAACCTCCAGACCATCGAACTCTTTTAGGAAAATACTTCTTGGTCTCCCACCCAGCTGTTCTAAGTTAATTTGCCATTCAGAATTAGATATCCCTTAAATTACTGATACAATTAGGTTGGCACCAACACTCTTATCAGAAAAAATGTAGAGGGTGGCCCTTTCAACAAAGGGAACTGGGAATTTAACACCAATAAAATAAAAAGAATTCCCTCTGTGTATTGATTCCTTTCTTATAATCGTTTACATATCCTTACTCAAGTTTAACCCACTCAATATATTAATGTTCATGTGAACAAATAAAACTCTCTCTTGATGCACATCCAACAAAGTTCAGAGAGTAGAACCACAAAGAACATAATGTAACAACAATCTATAAAAACAAAAGATAAACCAATAATTGGCCTAGACAATATTTTTTATCATTTAACTTTAAATGTATTAAAACAATATATCAAATGTTAAAAACCATGGATTCACCATGTATAATAGATTTTTTCAAATACATGGGTTGCATGAATTACAATTCTTTTAAAATTTCCTAGTGATGTAATCACAAGCAAAGTAAAATTAGACAATGAAACAATATCTGTTAAAGCAAACAATACAAAAGCCAGAAATGTGTTGACGCGTTTCGGTGGATCTTGCTTTTATGCATCACCTTCCTCAGAAAAGTATTAAAACATTATGATCTGTGAATAAAATTACAACAAAAATATCCAATGAGTCATCATATCGTTTTTATAAAAGTATATTACAAACATTGTCAGGATTCTATATTATTGCTGTTTGTAGTAACACTTTCTTTATTTGGAAAAAGGAGAGCAAGGCTTCTTGGAAAAGAGATATATAGAATAGTTGATAGAAAGCAAAGACAAGAAAAAGGTAAAAAGAAAGAATAGAAAAAAGAAGAAAAGAGAAAACCAACCTTCCCATAATTCGTTATGCTTCTATTCCTTCATTCATACTAGGGAGATTTTAGACTTCCCAAAAAGTGGCTAAGTCCGAAAAACGCTCCCTCGTCGAACACCTGCTGCCGCCTTGCTGCACTGAACTTTACCTTCTCAGAAAACTTTTCTTGAAAATTCTTCTAAGTCTGAAGGTAAGCACAAACCAGGCCTACTCCACTTCTTGTATCCAACCTGTGCTCGATCTGACATATTTTTCGTCTTTGACCAGGTCTTGCGCGACTAGATGTCAACAGTTAGCAATATGATCTTTTAGGCACTAGTTTTTACTGAAAACTTAACAAGTTCATAACTCTTGTTCTATTGATTGGATTTTTGCCATTTTGGTGTCAAACTATTTATTAAAATGTACTCTATTTGTCTAAATTGGTGTGGGATTTTTCTTGTGTTGTGTTTTCACTTTATTACTGTTTGTGTGGTGCCTAAAATGCTTTGCACAGTGCCACTAAGTTAAGCCTGATTGCTTTTTGTGCCAAGCTATCAAGGCTTAAACGCAGGTTAACTTAGTGACTTTTGTGGTTCAGCCTGACAGGGTTTGTAGCTTTTGTAGCTTTTGCTTGACTAGAACCCCCCCTCCTTTAACCAACAACCCCCTTTCTCACACATGGGGACTGGTGTTTACTTTTCTTTCTCTGACTGCAAAGTGAGAGGTGTTTGTAAAGTGATCTTTTTGACAATCTTGCTGGGGTCCATGGAGTGTGAAACAAAAGGGTGCAGGTTTTTTTGTAACGCACAACAATATTTAAATACCTGTAAATGAACTGTATAGATAATTCTGAATATATCAACAGTTAGGAAAGCAAAAAAGCAACACATTTTTGTAACTCTGAAGTGTGATGGAAAGAAAGATGTCAATAGGATCAAAACAAATCAAGACACTTTTATTTTCGTGATGCACAGATGAAAAGTACTCACTAAAACCCGGTTTCCACACATTATCATATTTGTGCTTTATAGTTTTTTCAGTAAAGCTGTATGTCTGTGAAAATGTAATGGAAACTGTGCTGACTGTAAGGGGCAGTCCACTACTACATGATGCTTTACAAATGTATTTGTGACAATGTGTTCCAAAATGCACCTCTAGCTACATACTACACTCATATCACTTCCTCAGGCCCCTCTCCTCACACCTTGCACAGCTTCTTAAGTTTGCGGAGGGAATCCCAGGGCAGCCACCTTGATTTTGTAGCCCCAGCTTCTGCAGGCCTTAAACAGTCCTTTGAGCAAGGCCAAAGGACAGGTGGTAAGAGCACCGACTCTTTAAAAACGGTTTACATTTCTTTCCTTGTTTTCACTAAACTGTGCTAAAGCTACTAGAAGGCTCCCCCCTTACAAGCTTAAAAGGCAAAAAAGACACCCTAAGCCTAACCTGTTTTTAAGAGACTCCGTAATTTGTTTTGTGGTTTAAATTGTGTTTGGACAGTGCATGTAGGACTTGTTTTGGCAAGAAAAAACAGGCTTTTTTCAAGTCTGTGAAAAGCATGATTTATTGGCTTTAGATCCAGGGCTTTTATTGGTGTTAGAGCTTAGGGTTAGTTCTTATTAGTTTTTAGTGCTAGTGCTTTGATTGGCTGAACGGGCTAAGGCTCCAATTGGCTCTAGGGCTTAGGGCTATGGTTCTGGATGCCTAGGGTTTCCATTGGTCAAAGGTCATCTGATCGTTAGTGCTATTTAACCTTAAGGCTCAGGGTGTCTCAGCCAAGGCTAATGTGGAGAGGAGAAGGGCATCATCTGTTTGCTCCTGTCTGCATAGGGCCAGAAATTCTGCCCGTTCTTCCAATTATCAGCCACCACCATGACATAAAAGTCAAAAAGTTACAGATGAAAACGTTTTTACAAATGCCTGTTTTTCATGCTCATTAATTTAGCAGTTAGTTTCTTTGGAAAAACCTTAAGGGATCTACACATATGACTGAATGCAGGATTTTCGATTCTTTTCAGAAATCTATAGCTTTTCGGGATCACCCATGGGTTTCACACTGATTTCCACTACAAACTGGAAGTATGTTAAGAGCACAAAAATAGGAAAAATGGACTACCTCTTTTAAAAATGCCAATACTGTGGTAAAAAAAATCGTTTCTTTTCAATTCAGCTCTGTATGTTGCTGAAAGCTGGGAAGATGGTGACTTTAGCACAGCAAGCAGTTTGTTGATGCCATTTTTAGGAAAAGACAGACACTTTTATTCTGGGCACTTTTTTCCTATTTTTTACCCCAAAACTCAAAATGTAGGTATAGTTTGCCTATGCTCTCTTTCCCCTCCAGGGAACTTTGCAAACCCTGGGTACTTTTAGAAGGTGCAGAGGGCCACTCTAATCAGGCAGCAACAAAAATCAATAAATATATAGGCCCCCAGGCACCTGCATTGAAGCAGGACAATGCGGACACTCCCCACTCCTTGTCGGGGGGCAAGCCCAATGCAACTAACTTCCTTCTTGCTATCCAAGCCTCCCGGTCAGCTTTGGAGATCAGGATTAGGGAGGTAAGGATGTTGCGCTTCTATGCCAAGATCTTTGCAATGTCGTGGACCATGTGGCTAGCACTGAGGGGCATATCTCGAACCTGGAGGACTCTGTCTACACTGAAGGCACAGGCGGCCTGCTTGACTACAGCATCTTGTAGCCTGGAGATTCAGGCCGAGGATGCCGAGAACCAGGAAAAAAACTCCATTTCGTGGGCTTCTCTGAGAGGGCAGACGGGTCGGAACCTGAGAGGTTCCTTAAGAAGTGGATCCTATCATGGGTCCTTGAGGGGCACCTGTACTCGAGTTTCATGTTGGAACAGGACCACGGATTACTAGTGGCAACTCTCCCCCCCCACTAGGGGTCCCCCATGATTGCATAAATCCTCAATTATAAGGACAGATGTGGTTCTCCGTTTTGCCTGCGAGCTGGCCCCCATGAACTTTCAATTCATCCAGATCCTGGTTTTCCCGGACTCTACTCGCCTTGTGCAGCATCAACACAAATCCTTCGAAGCTGTTAAGCAAAAGCTGCAAGCGATTAACTTGCGTTATATGTGCTCCTCATCCCAGCCTGCCTTCAAGTGATTCATGCCTCCAAGTCCTTCTTTATTAATAACCCCGAAGCAGCATGGGAATGGGCAACAGAACACCGTAACCTGCACAGTAATTCACCCCTCTCTCGAGAACGCCATGGAGAGCAGAGTCCACCGCCACAGTTGCGGCAGATGATCAGGCTCCCGCAAACATTGAATGCAGGCTGGAGGGTCTCCTGCCTTTGCCGCTACAGATGCTCCTGCTCCTTTGCGGGACGCACGCATGGGAAATTGGTCACAGATGACCACACCCCCCAACAAACATGACGGCCTCGACGTCTGCTTCATAGTGGGGGGGGGGGGTTGGCACCCAGCCGAGCCTGGCCCTGAGGTGGCTTCCCATTGGTTTCAACAATATCATTGTGCCAGCAGCACTATATCCTTTTCATAGAGTATTTCCAGTGGGGGGATGTAATTTGTTTTGCTCCAAAAGTTGTTTTTCTACTGGGGTGATAGATGCTTCTGTGAAGGAAATGTGGGGAGGTTGTGGGGTTTGGTCGTGGTAGTTTGGGCCGTTAGGCTGTTTGTTTATTCATGCTTCAGGCAGCCCGTAAACCCTTGAGTACTGCCCAGGCCCCTGCGTCCAACCCCAAACCTGATGGCTCTGAAATTGAGGGCATGGAATGTCAACGGTCTCAATGATTATGTTAAATTGAGTGCAGTACAAATTGGGCTACACTTCAGCCATAGACTACACTGGACACCATTTCTGCCTGTTTGCTGGGATTGGACTTGGTCCCCCAGCGTGCCCTTCATGTGAGGAGGAGTGGATATCACCCTAACACTTTAACAGCACCTGGTGACTAGGGTTTGCACCTGTCTGTGGCTGAACGAGGCCGGGCTAGGCATACCCTCTTGGTTTTACACTCTGGATCATGCTGATTCTGCCGGTAGTTTGGTGTAGGCTCCTTTTGGATCATTGATCTACTAGCCGACATCCAATAGTAAGTGGGTCTTTTTATTATTGAGTGTGCTCCCTACTTTCTGCTATCGCACGAGCCATGGGTAAACGTAAACTGGTGGTGTTAAGACACCTATTGATGCAAACACAATTCCCAAGCGTGCTACTATGGATTCCTTTCTAGTGAGCGCCATAGGATTCATATCCCCAAAAATTGGCTTAGTAGAAAGGCGCTTATCGCGAAGTGGGGCTGAAGATCATGTGGTACACAATGAGACCTCAGAATTTGGATTGGGTAATGATCAGGAGGCTCATAGTAGCAGTGTTACTGAAGTTCTGGGAGGTACAAATACCCACCAACTAATCACTGTGTCTGGGCCTGTGAAAGTTGCTTCTTTACACCCTTCTTCGGCTTCTACATCTCCAGCGTGTTCACCTGCAGCGAAGAGTAAAAGAAAGGCATGAAAGGATGTAGTGACTATTTTCAGTCCCACTGACCCCTTTCTTTGCTATGGGGCTGTTGATCATCACATACCAATTGATGACCCTCTTCGGGCTCCCTTTTAGTGTGAATTAACTGAAATTATCAATGATTTATTGATGCATCTTAGAACAAAGTTGAATAGGTCGGCGGGTGAACTGAGTAACGTAACATCTTTTTGTCAGAAAGTATCCACCAAGAACAGATTTGGTGTTAGTAGTGCTGAGCCACTCATCTGGGCAGGATAACTCTGTTAGTAATTCAGCACTGTTTCGTCAGAATGATATGGTCCTACCTGGGGCTGGTACTACATGGTGCTGTTGAGTTGGAAATGTCGACTTACACAAATATCGAGTTGGAAATATCGTGATTCAGAAATATCTACAGCAATGATATTGTGGTCAAGAATATCGAATGTATGGTAAGAATTTTTTTTTATAAAACATAGAAGTCATTAATATTTGTGAAAATATAGATGTTTAAAATATAGATTTTTTAATTAGTGTTATGTATTATAGTTTATATTTTAAATGTATGTGATGTATGTTTGTTGTATTGTTTATGTTTTTTAATATATGTGTTACATTTTTTGTAGTTTGGAATTTTATTTTAATAAAATGTTGCATTTTTTAGTTCCCGTAGCAGGTTGTGGGTTTATAGTGGAATAGGATTTTATAGGGTTAACTGTGGGAAGTAACTTATTTGTAATTAATTATTAATTGGTTGTTAATCAATTTTAATGAATTACTTGATAATTATTATGGTAATTGTGTTATTGTTTTGGGTACGGTTTGTGGGGTTTATAGGGGTAAAGGGTGGAAAGTAATTTATTTTTGATTAGTTCATAATTTGTTGTTAATTTATATTAACTAATTAATTGATAATTAATTATGGTAATTGTGTGACTTTTTTTAGGTGCAGGTTGTGGGGTTTATGGAGCAAAGGGTAAGAAGTAATTTATGTTTAATAAATTAATAATTAGTTCGTAATTAATATTAATTAATTGATAGAAAATTAATTACATATATTGTGTAATTAATTTTAGGTGTGGGTTGTGGGATTTATAGGGGTAAAGGGTGGGAAGTAAGTTATGTTTAATTGATCATTAGTTATTCATTATAATTAATTGAAAATTGAATATGAAATGTAATAATTAATTTTAGGTGTGGGTTGTGGGGTTTATAGGGGTAAAGGGTTAGAAGTAATATTTTTAATATCTATCTTACACCTTTGATTTTTCTAGCAGAGGAGCTAGGTGCAAAAATAATTGCCTATGCGGATGACACGCAACTTCTTTTCACATGGAAGGATTCAGATCTGTCTACTGCGGCCGCCCAGAACTGCCTATCGGCAGTTTTTTTTTGCTAAACAAATTTTTATTGTGTTTTGCGGCATAAAAGACAGTATCAAGAGTAAGATACAGCAGTGCATTGAACAAGGCATCAGTAACTGCATTTGGATAAGCATCAATAAACCATTGCAAAGACCCTCCCACCCTCTCCCATCCTCCGTCCCCACCCCCTGCGCCCCCACCCTTCAAATCATGCCCCCCAGCCACTTCCCCCATATCTTGCGGAATTTTTTGGGGCAGCCTCGCGCAGCACACAACGACCGCTCCTGGGCCGCACACCAGTCCACCCCTCTACTCCAGGTAGCCACTCTGGGTGGGTCCGGTTGTGACCATACTGCCGCTATGTCTCTCTTAGCCACCATAAGGGCAGTGGTGAGGAAGTACTTTTCGTTACGGGATCCGTCGATCCCATCCATGATGCCCAGCAGGGCCATTCTAGGCTCATGGGGAACCTCCCAACCCAAGACCTCCGCTAGCTCAGTTTCAATCGCTGCCCAGTAATCGTGTAGACGGGAACAAGACCATACCATGTGGAAAAAATCTGCCGGAGCCACCCCACACCGGGTGCAGGAGGCGTCCACGCGGAGACCCGCCCGGTACAGGCGGTCTGGGGTCAGATAGGCGGTGTGTAGGTAGTAGATTTGGATGAGCCGCAGCCTAGCGGAGGTGGTAAGCGACCGAGGGCCCATAAGGGCGTCCCTCCAGTCCGCCTCGTCCAGGGGTCCCACCCAGGCCTCCCATCGCTGTTTGAGCCCGCTCCAGTCCACCGGGGAATTGTTAATCAGGGATTTGTAAATGCGGGATATACCCCCCTTTCCCAGATACCCCAGCATCACCTGAGCTTCAGGTGGGCTATGGGGAGGCAGTCTGGAGTCTAGAGGGACGTGAGCCCGGACCGCGTGGCGCAGTTGAAGGTAGCGGTAGAATTGGGAGGGCCGCAGCGAGAAGCGGGTCTGAAGCTCTTGGAAGGAACACATGCGGCTCCCACGCCATAAGTCGCCCAGACAGGAGATACCAAGAAGATCCCACTGCCGAAAGCCCGCCAATCCCACCACCTCCCGCAGCCAGGTCCCGTGCCAAAGCGGAGTGAGTTGTGTGGACGTCCCCGACCATCTAGTGTGCCGCAGTGCCGCGCGCCACGCGAGGAAAGGAGCCCGCACGACGTCGGGGAGTGATAGGGGGACCGTTGTGCCATAGAGCATGTTTTGGATGGAGGAGAACCCAAGGCCTTGCACCTCGAGACGGTAAGCCGGGTCGCCCCAGCCTCCCGAGAACCAGTCATGGATCACCAGTAACTGGGTGGCCAGGTAATAAAGATATAGATTGGTCATGCTCAGACCGCCATCATAGGAGGGGACCCTGCATCGATCCAAGGCCAGCCGAGGCCTACCGCCGCCCCAAAGGAATTTGGTCACCATTTTATCCAGGTCTCGGAACCACGGGCGCGGAAAAGGGCATGGAGTATTTTGTAGTATGTAAAGAAATTTGGGGAGGATCATCATCTTGTATAGAGCGACTCTCCCTAGCGGATTCAATGGGAGGGACTGCCACCGGAGCATGTCTGACCTGGTTTTGTTGACTACCGGAGCCACATTAAGGGCCCAGCATAGTTCCGGAAGGAGGGTGACCCAAATCCCCAGGTATTTAAAGGAGAGTCTCCGGAGGGGGATGTCCGACTGCCAGTCGAAGCATTCCCGCGACGGGTGTAGCGGGACTAGGACGGATTTTTTGGGGTTCAGGTGAAGACCCGACGCTTGGCCAAATCGATGGAGGATCCGACGGACCCGGGGACCCGAGGTCGCCGGGTCCGAGAGATAGAGGAGGACGTCGTCCGCGTATAGGGCGATTTTGTCGGGGGCCACATCCGGCCATTCCCAGCCTCGAAGAACAGGATCCGCGCGAATCAGCACCGCCAGGGGTTCCATCGCCAGAGCGAAAAGGAGGGGCGAGAGCGGACAACCCTGGCGCGTCCCCCGGCCTATGGGAAATGGGCGAGAAAGTGCCCCATTGACCAACACACGGGCCCGCGGGCGCGCATAGAGGACCATTACCATGGCTCGGAACCGGGGGCCGAAGCCCATACGCTCCAGGACCTCACCCAAGTACGCCCATCCCACGGAATCAAAGGCTTTTTCAAAGTCGACCAAGAGGAGGGCCAGATAGGGGGAAAGGCGGCCGCGGTGCGCCATCGCGAGGTGGAGGCGCCGTAGACAGTGTCTGGTCCCCCGCTCCGGCATAAAGCCACATTGGTCCGGATGGACCAGGGAGGCGAGCGATGGGCGTAACCGTTGCGCCAGGACCGTGGCATAGATTTTGAGTTCTGTGTTAATAAGGGATATCGGCCGGTAGTCGGAGCAGGACCGCGAGGGAGGCTGTGTCTTGGGGAGTACAACTATGGTTGCTGTATCCGTTTCGGGCCGGAACGAGCCCGTCTCCACCACGGCCGCAAAGAGGTCTCGAAGCCTCGGGGCCAATGTCTCACGGTAGTGAGCGTAGTATTCCTGGGGGAATCCGTCAGGTCCCGGGGTCTTCCCGGGTGCCAGGCGGCCGATCGCTTCTTCAATCTCCTGTAGCTCGATCGGCGAATCCAGGGTCTCAGAAATCTCAGGCTGCAGCCGCGCAAGTGTCGCCCCGTTTGTTCCCAGTAGCTCATTCAGGGAGAGCGTGGGCGGTCGGAGACGGTACAGCCGGGAGTAGTAGTCAGCGAATGCCTGGGCTATCGCCACTGAGACCGTGTGGACTCCACCCGCGGGGTCCGCGATGGCTGGAATGATCCTGCCCGCCCGGGGATAGGTCGCCAGGCGGTGGAGAAGAGTGCCGTTTTTGTCTCCCCAACCGTACACCCGGGCCACCGAGGAGCGCCATAGGATCTTCGCCGCTTCCAGGGAGTGCAGACGAATCTCTTCCCGCAGGAAGGCCAAGCGACGAGACCGTGCGGCATCGGCTAAGTTACCCAGACTACACTCCAGTTCTAAGGCCTGGGCCTCACAGTCCGCGAGCTTCTGGGATTGAGCCCGTCGTTGACGTTGCAGGTGCCCTTTAGCGGCGCCCCGAACAGTCGCCTTGCCAGCCTCCCAGAGGACAGCGGGGGAGACGACAGAGCCCTCATTATGAGAGTAGTAGTCGACTATCTCGCCCCCGACCGCCCTCCGAAAAGCCTTGTCGTGAAGGAACCAAGCGTTCAGACGCCATATCGGACGGGCAGAAAGGGGGGGGGGACCGAGAGCGAGGAGCACCGGCGAGTGGTCCGAAAGGCCCCTCGGAAGAATGCGTGCGTCCCGCACCCCCACGCAGTCGGTAGAGGGCACAAAGATGAGGTCGATCCGGGCGTGGGAGTGATGGGCCGCCGACGTGTGGGTGTATTGGCGCTCCTGCGGGTGCCAGATCCTCCAGACATCGCAGAGGCCCTGGGATTCCGCCCAAGAGGAGAGTTGTTTTGCGCGGGCGACGCGGGTCGAAGAGACCGGACCCGTCGAGTCCATATGGGGCGAGTAGACAGCGTTAAAGTCCCCGCCGAGTATCAGGGCCCCTGCAGGAAGTGTCGGGAGGATATCCGCTGCGTGGGAAAGGGCTGACGGCAGGAGGGACGGTGCTGCGTAGAGGGACATCAGGGTAAGGGGTCGGCCCTCCAGAGTGCCACACACTACCAGTAGCATACCCTGTGGGTCTAAAAGCACCCGAGTCAGGACAAAGGGAAAAGACTTGCGAAGCAATATGGCCACCCCCCGGGATCCCCGAGCAAAACCTGAGTGCCATACCCTGTCATAGCCGTAACGGCCAAGGAAGGGGCAGTTGTTACCCAACAAGTGAGTCTCCTGGAGGAGGAGTACATCGATCTCTGCCCGTTGTGCATATTTGAGGACCGCCATGCGTTTGAAACGGTCCAGGAGGCCATTGACGTTCCAGGAAAGTATGCGCATGGCGGCCCTAGGGACAGGTGGGTCAGCCATAATCAAGGACAGAAGAATGAGCCAGTGGAGGCGCGTCCGAGTAGGTGCCCAGAGAGGAGGGACAGCGGAGCGCCGGGTGAGAGTGCGGGATAGACAGTACATGATACCTTAGCACAACAGATAAGGGGGAGTCACCCCCCACCAACAAATTCTCCCCAACGAGGAAGAAGCAACCCCAAACCAACCCCAACCCCCCACCCCCCGCCCTATACTTCGAAAACGGAAGCATCTGTCGCCCGAACCAAATGGAAGAACCACCAAACTAAAACGCTTGGGCTTGAGCGCTAGTGGACCCCTGATACATCAAAAGTGAAGCCTGATTTACCTGCCCTGGCCTAGAGCAACACTGACAGCGGGACGTTCCACCCCCGCCCAAACATTTCCCACCCCTCCCACCCCAAAGGTAAGCAAAGAAAGTCAGATGGTAGGGCTGCGAGAGAGGTCCGAAGTGTCCGCCAATTCAACCGGGTGGGTTGCAGGGCCTGTAAGCCGAGGTGACGCGGCCCGCTGCCCATCCGCCACGGGACTGGCGTGCGCGGCTGAGGAGGCCGATGAGGTTCTCGATCTCTGGCTTGGCCGGCCCCCAGAGCGCGTGGTGATCGCCTCCCCCGTTGTGCGCTCCCGGGGCAATGTCCGATGCCGCCGACGGGTCTTCGATGTCCGGGGTCTCCCCCGTCTCCCCCGAGGACCCAGAGGCGATCCGCGCCCAGAATGCTGCAAGGGGTGCTCCTCCGCCAACCAGGTCCAGGCCGCCCGCGGGGTATCGAAGAAGAGAGTCTTTTGCTGGAAGATGACCCGGAGGCGGGCTGGGAATTGGAGCTGGTATTGGAGTCCCAGGGAGCGCAGTTTTTGTTTCACTTCGATGTAGGAGCGGCGCAGCTCCTGGACTTCGCGAGTGTAGTCCGGGAAGACCATGATTTTGTGGTTCTGATAGTGGAGGGCATCCCTGCGCCGGGCTTCACAGAGAATGGCATCGCGGTCACGGAAGTTCAAGAGCTTTAGGATGAACGGCCGGGGTGGAGCCCCTAGGGGCCTGGGGGCCAGGGAGCGGTGGGCTCTCTCCACCACGAACGAAGCCGATAGGCTGTCCTCCGGCATCCAGGATCGGAACCAGCGCTCCATGAAATCGTCCGCCCGGCCCGATTCAACTCCTTCCGGGAAACCCACCAAGCGCAGGTTGCTGCGTCGGGCGCGATTTTCCGCATCCTCGACCCGGCGGTGCAACTCCTTGGAGTGGGTGGTCAACTCCCGAACCTGGTCTTGCAGCTGGCGGATGTCGTCCTCGGCCGTGGATATCCGGGACTCAGCTTCTGAAATGCGGGCGGTGGCGTTCCTCAGATCTTGCCGGAGAAGAGCAACGTCCACTTTGACCTCACCCACCATGCCCTCGAGCGAGGCGCGGGACGAGTTGATGGCCTGCAGGATGGCAGCCAGGTCTGCAGCAGGGGCCGGGGCCTGTTCGCCCGTGGGGCCGGGCCCCTTGTCGGAGGTTGTGAATTTGTCCATCCTGGTTTGGGTGGCCCCGGACACCGGCTTGGCGGCTCTGTCCTTACCCATTTCTGGGCCGTCCGTCAGCGAAGGAGGGCAACTAGCCGGTGACAGGCCCGTGGGACGGCAGCGGGCAGCTGGGCCGCCGCGGGACAAACAGGAGGCTCGTCCGGGAGGGCCACCGGCCGGGAACGGCCTGGAAGTACCAGCCTCAGCGGTCAAGCCCTGCCGGGCAGCTCAGCAAAGCGGGATCCAGCAATGTAGGTCTCAGTGCCAGGCCCCCGGCCGTCGCCCGGGCCCCCCAGCCGGCCGCCGCAGGGCCGCAACCTCCGGCGCAGCCCAGGTCTCCAAGGGAACAATTAGCCGGGTCTCCCCTCAGTGCCCAGGAGGGGCAAAGTGTCACTCGTCAGGGTCCGCAGCCGGGATTCCAAGCGATGGAGGGGGGGGGGGGGGGAGAGGAGGGGGGGGACAGCACATACACCCCCTCCGACCGCCGGTATGCGGCCCGAATCCGCGAGGGCCCCCCCGCACCCGGAGTCTGCAGCCGGTCTGGGATCGATGGAGCCGGTTCCGCGCCGCCACCAGGAGGAGAGGGGAGGGAGAAGGGGGGGGAGCCAGGGGCCCCCGGCCGCCGATACACGGCCCGATGGGGGGGGGCTCCCCCGGACAGCCAACCCCGCAGTTGCCCCGATGCAGCGGTCGCGGCCAGCCCCACTCACCGCCTGATTCGCCGCTCTGCGTCACGCGGGGGGGTCCGATCCAGCACCCCCGGGGCTCCGGAGGGCGTCAGCAAAGCAGGGCAGCACCGGGCCAGTGTCAGCAGCCCCCGCGGGAGCCCCGCGGCCACCGCGTCCCTCAGCCAGCAATTTTAGGCCTGCTCCCCTCGTGGGCGCCGCGGGCTAAATTTCTTCAGCGTGGCCGCGCCGCGGTTCCACAGCCGCCACTGCACGCCGTCGGTCTGGCTCCGCGACGGCTAGGGAGGCTCCCAGAGCCCGCAGCGCCCCCAGATTCGGTACGGGGCGGCAGGGCAGCTTCACGGACCCCCGCACTCCGAGGGAGCCGGCCAGGGCAGTCCAGGAAAGGAGGAAGCCGGATTTGCGGGGACCGATGCCGGGAGCCTTAGTGAAAGGCGGCCATGCCGGTCAGGCGCCACCTAGCGCTCTCCCTATCGGCAGTTTTTAAGTGGCTGGCCGCCGCCCAGTTGAAATGTAATGAGGATAAATCAGAGGTTCTTCTGTACGGACAATTTCCATCTGATTTTAGAGCATCTCTATGGCCTTCTAACTTTCCTCGCCCGTACTCTGAGGGTGCTCCTGCGAAAAATCTTGGGATTTGGTTTGCAGAGGACCTACGGTTTACCTACCAAATTAATAAACTGGTCGGTTTGTGCTTTGGCACTCTCAAGGCCCTGAGAAGATTTCTCCCGTTGCTGCCTCAGCCTGCTAAGGAAACTGTGATCCGTGTGCAAATGCTCTGTATCTGGGGATCCCAGACTATTCAGAATGCTGCTGCCAGACTCCTGTATAACATCTCAGGTAGACTTAGTGTAAAAAAACAACTTCGTGATTTGCACTGGTTGCCAGTTTTCCAAAGAGTGCAATTTAAATCTCTGATTTTGGCACACCGAGCGCTGCACAATATTGGCCCTCTCTACATCCAAAAACGGTTTGCTTTCTATATTCCTAACAGAGTGTTGCGATCCGCCACCTTGCGTCAGTTGGCAGTTTCTCGCTTCCGTAGGGCTCGTTTGGGTGGCCAATCTTTCTCAGTCAAAACAGCTATCGCCTGCAATGCATTGCCTTTGAGGCTTCGAGTCATTCAAGATCTTAGGCTTTTCAAAAAGCAATTGAAAACTTTACTATTCTTAGGGGCGCTCTAACGGCCTCTCTACAAGGTTTTGCTCGCAGCTTCTGCGCCAGGACACTCTCGAGTATTAGTGCGCGCTATAAGTATTATATAACATAACATAACATATGTTTAATTAATTAATAATTAGTTGATCATTAATATTAGTTAATTAATTGATATTCAATTAGGGTAATTGTTTATTTTTGTGTGTGTGTATTTTACTTTACAGGGGTAAAGGGTTGGGCATAAATTAATTTTACTTACTTTATAATTACTTTCCCTACTGTTAAATGTTATTAGTTTTTTTAATTGAAAATACGTTTTAATTGCGTAATTAGTTTTTTTACAGTTTTACTTTAGCTGTGGGTTGTGGGGATTAAAGGGGTAAAGTGTGGAAAGTTAATACATTTTTATGAGTTTTAATTTGTTTTTTTATTTAATAATATTTCTTTAATTTGTAATTAATTATTTTAAATATGGAAGTATTTTTTTTTAAACATTTAGATGTGGTTTGAGAATCATGTGGTGTTATGGGGTAGGAAATAAAAAAACTAAATTTATGTAATAATTAATGTTTTTGCTTCTAAATATTTTCTAATTAAAAATATGTATTTCATTTTTTTTGTTTTTTAAGTATTCATATTTTGTTTGTTTTTAATTTTGAGCTGACTAGAGTGGGAATATTAATTGTTACCGCTTTGCTATCCAACACAATCCCTACTGTTGCACTGAATGGAGTAGGAATAGTACATTTTATCCCTCCGCTAGCCAACACTTTTCTTGCTGTTGCACTCACTGGAGTGGGAATAGTAATTGTTACCCTGCCACTATCTAACACTTTCCTTACTGTTGCACTGACTGGAGTGCTATCCAACACTTTCCCTGATGTTGCACTAACTGGAGTGGGAATAGTAATTTTTCCCCTCTGCTATCCAACACTTCCCCTACTGTTGCACTCACTGGAGTGGGAATAGTAATTTTTACCCCGCCACTATCCAACACTTTCCTTACTGTTGCACTCACTGGAGTGCTATCCAACACTTTCCCTGATGTTGCACTAACTGGAGTGGGAATAGTAATTTTACCCGCCTGCTATCCAATACTTTCCCTACTGTTGCACTCACTGGAGTGGGAATAGTAATTGTTACCCTTCTACTATCCAACACTTCCCCTACTGTTGCACTTATTGGAGTGGGAATAGTCATTTTTACCCCTCCGCTACCCAACCCTTTCCCTACTGTTACACTCACTGGAGTGGTATTAGTAATTTTTACCACTCCGCTATCCAACACTTTCCTTACTGTTGCACTCATTGGAGTGAGAATAGTAATTTTTACCCCTCCGCTATCCAACACTTTCCCTACTGTCCCACTCACTAGAGTGGGAATAGTAATTTTTACCCCTCCCCTATCCAACACTTTCCCCACTGTTACACTCACTAGAGTGGGAATAGTAATTTTTACCCCTTCTGCTATCCAACACTTTCACTACTGTGAACCGCTTTTGGGACCCTAATGCAGGGCTCTCACAAGATGGATGGTGGCACACTCTCTCTGGGTACTTTGGCATCCCGAGGCTTCTCTTATTGATACTGGGATCAGATTCTGTTTGCTTAGGGCACAGTCTTTCAGGTCTTCCTTCTCTTCGCTCTGTGCTTCTGCTCAATGGCTGGTGATGTTCTATCAATTGCATTGCGACTTTCTTCCTCTGGATCTCTCACGGCCTTTTTTTTTGCTTGGTCACATTGTGGTTGTGGCCCTGTTTAGATGTTCAATCCTGTGGTTCAGCTGTGCTTGGTCATAACCTGTTCTTTCTAGGCAAGGGGTTTCTTGCTTCTGCTCTTTCACTTGTGCGTCTGGGTGTCTTTCTTCTCCAAGGTTTTGAGTTGTGGTTCTCTATTCAGCCTGTTCTTAGGGGTTGTTTCCCTTCTGGCTTTTATTTTGCAGTTTGATTTGTGCCCTTGAATTCAGGTGGTGTTGGCTGAAACGGCTCATGTCCTTTCCTGTATCTGTACTTCTATTCGATAAGGTGGTAGCTTTTCATGATACTGAACATGCATCTGCCTGCAATGGGTTCATGTGCTTCAGTGGATTTTCTGGTGGCATCTGCTTTACTGCTTGATAATGCATGGTGCCGACCCGCTCAGTGTATACTTCTGGGCAATATGAGTTGTTCAGGCTCCGTAGCTTTTTTGGACCTTTTTGTTTTCTGATTTTTTCTCATACCCAGCCTGCTCCTTGTCTGCTCCTGCTCTGATCTTTTGCCCATAATAGCATGATGGTACTGGGCTACTATGTTTCTCCTTGGCCGTGTACCTGATTTTTCCTTGCATTTGACACCCACTGCTTTTTGCTCCTGTTGACTGGTTTCTGGTCCTTTTTCCTGGTTCCTTATGTGTATGTTATTTTTGTGGCCTCCCTTTGAGATTTTCCTGGCCTGTGTAGTTTGGTTATGGTATGCAGATTTGTAGAGCGCACTATCACCCGGGAGGCTATCCTGGCGCTGATAAGGTGTGAGTCTAGGCACACCCAGGGCTATTCGAAAAGCTAGGTCTTCAGCATCTTGTCGATTGAAGAAGGGAGGAGGAGGCTTTTATGTGTGGCAGCAGGACATTCCACGCTTTAGGAGAGATGTAGGCGAAGGCTCGACTGCCGGATATGGTTTTCCCTATGGGTAGGATTTGTGCAAGTAGGAGTCTGGACAAGTGGAGGTGTTTGAAAGTTTGTGAAAGCTGATGCGATTGTTGCGGTATGCTGGTGCGGTTTCACATAGTGCCTTGAAAGTATGGGCGAGGAGTCTGATTAGTGCTTGTTTGTGAATGGGGAGCTAGTGGAGCATCTTCAGGTCTAGTTTGATGTGAGTGTGGCATGAGAGGTTGAGTGGGATTCTGGCTGCCAAATTCATAATGGTTTCTAGTCTTCTGGTGAGTTTTTTGTTGATCCCGGCATAGCGGGTGTTCCCGTAGTCACCTTTGCTTGTGACAAGGGCATGTATGATGGCTTTCCAGGTGCTGATTGGGAACCACTTGAAAATATTCCTCAGTATCTTCAGGGTATGGAAGCATAAGGCGGTGACAGCGTTGACTTGGGCGATCATGTCAAGTTTGTTGTCGATAATGGTCCCGAGGTTCTTGGCGTGGGTGGTGGGGTACCACATACTGTACTCTTCCTGAAGATCATGATTTTGTTCTTGTTGCTGTTCAGCTTCAGACATTTGATCTTCATCGAGTGGGCAGTTTCAACCTTACAGCCATTGAACTTAATCTTGGTACTGGGCGTATAGTCCATGAGAGAGAGAATGAGTAGTGCCTCATTGGCCTAGTAGAGGACGTTGATATCCCTGTTTCTGCTACATTTTGTGAAATATTGTGATCTTTCAGTTGTTTTTCGAGATGCAGTGATTGTTCTGGTGGATCTTCTGGTCTCTGGTGGTGTGAAGGAGGGTGGTAGTGCTTGTTATATCCTCACAGAGTAAGGACTAAGTCAAGGACCAAGGGCAAGAAAATGGTGGCCCAATAATCAACTGACAGTCTTCCATTTACTTCAAGTCTTCATTGTCCACATCCCAGTCACTCACTCCTCCTGCCCATCCCCTTGTTGTCCTTCTTTTATGAACTGTCTGTTTGCTAATGCACAGGACAGGAAAGGGGATCCTTTTATAGCCATGGGAGGAGGCCAGAGCAAACATTTATATTATTTTGGGGATAAAAAGTTGTTTCCTGTCTCTACGGTGAGACTCGCACTAATAAAGGAATGTCTGGAATGAGGATATTGAGCCTAGAGAAATGAAGGTTATCAGGATGTGTTCACGCCATCATCAAATATATCTGTTGAGTGCTGTATGGTTGGTTAGTAGCTATCAGCTAATGAGACATGCATTTCAGATCACTAAATTACTGTTTAGAGCAATTTTTGGTAATTTCGTCAGGTTCAGGGTTAGCTATGATCTAACAAATTGAATCAGCAGCTTTCCCAAAGGCAGATGACTTAGATAAACCTGTAGAAGCTATAGAGTTTCAGCAGAAGCAGTGCTGTGGGGGCAGCAGCAGCATTGCTGCTACCCTGGAATCCCTGCAGTAGACTGAGCTGCATATGAATTTGCTATTCACAA
This sequence comes from Triturus cristatus, assembly GCF_964204655.1. Lineage (NCBI taxonomy): Eukaryota > Metazoa > Chordata > Amphibia > Caudata > Salamandridae > Triturus > Triturus cristatus. The sequence goes on from NC_140588.1 coordinate 500,485,251, forward strand.
GCAGTGTGCTGATAGTGTTTGGTGCAGTGGACCTGTCCAGCACTGGTAGTTTGAAGAAATTACTTTGAGGTGAGTTTTGTGAACTTGTCCTGTGTTAGTAGCTTAGAACCTACTTGCCTAGTCTTTATCATTACAAACGTTCGGTGAAGTATTAGACCCTTGCTTCATTATTTCCTTGCAGTATGGTTTTTGTAACTGTCCAATTTTAATATGTCTCCATCAATTGAAGTTTCTGTGGTTATGCCATGAAATTAAACTGCCCAACTTCAGTAAGAGTGAGCTTGTTTAGCATTGGTATTTGTCTGTGGTTTTGGTCAGCATGATGGATAGCAAGAAGTGTTTTTTTTCATCAATGATACCTGTCCTTTGTGGTGCTGGGCAGTCAGCTCTATCAACCCTCCTCAGTGGATCTATCTCTGTTCTGTTTTTTTGGCACTACTGAGTGGGAGGTGTGGAGGCCTAGGATTACACACCATGAGGTTATTTACTTTGGACTTGTGGCTGCAGTATGGGCATTCTTAAGTGCAAAGAGCACATCAAGACCAATAAAACAGAGCTAGAAAAAACCAACAAGTTAATCAAGAATCTGATACATAGCAACTTACTATTGGCTGCAGTGGAAAAAGTGTAAAAAGTGAAAAGGGGAAGACATTTAAGGTGTTTAAGGTGTTTGGAAAGCAAATGAAATATTACATCTGAGTAGCTGTTCCTCTCAGGTTACCCCACCAGATTTTCAAGGTCCTAACTTCTAATTATATATAAACGTTTTTAGTGTTTCCCTCAGTTGTTAATGGGATTGGTCATTTCTTCAGAACACACATACATTGGAAAAGTCTGTAATGCAAACAAAATCATTTGCTGCTTTTGGGTGTGCCTTATTTGCACATCTACACTCATAACTATGATGGCTGAGACTGTAGTGAACTCTAGCAACTTTGAAGGAAATCCACATTGTCATTATTAGCTAAATCCTCTGTTCATGTTAACCACAAACTCCAATATCCCAAGTATCGGGTACTACTTATATACTTATTTACAAGATATTTGTGTTCATGTCTTCAGCAAACACTTACATTCTTTACATTGTTTTCTTTTTCTAAATGGCACTTCTAAACCCATAACAATTTCGGCCATGTGTTGCAGTACGTCTAAGCTATTCCTCCTACTGATGATGTCTTTAGATCATCCACTGAGTGTACTGACTCAGTGCTTAATGCTCAGCTGAACCTCTGATGCCTTAGCTGTTTATCAAATGTGTACCTAAACTGTGGATGATTTCTACTGACCAGTTCCCACTAATTCTCTCAAACATTCCTTGGAAATAATTTCCAAGTCTACCAATACTTGAATTAACTTTCAATTCAATGTTCATAAATGTTATCAGTCTAATTTACTTTTGATGCAGCATTTTCCACAATAATTGAAAAAAAAAACTCCCTTAAGGGAGAACACATAACCCACATTTACAGTTTTCTATGAACTTCTATTTGTCACAAAGGTGGTTATATGCTTTATCCACAACTAAGGACCAGTATTTTCCCAACAATTCTTTGGAAAGACTGCTTTTCTGGGTAATTATTTTCAAATTATATTGTTTTGACTTTTATGCTTTCAAGTGTAATTTTTTCACAAATGATTCCCAAACGTCATTGGTGGAGAACAGTTCTGTAGTAAAAAAAACCTACAAACTAAAATGCACTGTATGCTGTCTAGCCTCCCTAGTGCTTCAGCATTATATCAAACATGTTCAGGAGATAGCACTTATCACAGGGGGCCATGCCCCTAGAAAATGGTTTAACTGGCAAAATATGACATTGTATCACAACCCGAGGAAGTTGTCTCATCTCCCCAGCCACCTTGCTCGCAGTTGGTAGTGGCAGTCATTATAAATATAGGGTTTACATTGGGTCGCTCTGTGTCTGAGGGGGACATCACCCGTAGCTCCGAAGCCCTCAGCGTATTTGACATTGTTAAATGGAACCCCCCCAGTTCTGTGTTGTCTCCATATGTAGGTGGTAAACTGATGCCACGTTGTGTCAAATTTGGCAACTCTGTAGAAACACACAAACCAAACAGAGCAGTAGTAGGCTGTTTGTGATTGCACAAGTGCTAGCGTTCTGATTTTACTATGTAGCACTACTCTTCCGAAAAAGGCCCCTCCACTCACAGACCTAGCAATATACAATAAGAACAGAATAGGGAGGGCTCTTAAAATAATCACTGAGGGGTTGGAATAGTATCCATACCAAGGACAGAAAGAGAATTTAATCATATTAAAGTCCATCTAGATGGGTACATAGATTCTTCCATTTAGTTCATAAACACGCAACTAGAAGTAGAGGTGAGTCTTCAAAACACTTTATTCTCCATATATTGAACTTCCAGCCCCACCAATGCATTTCGCCCTTCAACAATGGCTTCATCGGGGTTATGAAGCAAATATATGCAAAACCTATATTTGAAAACACATACATTACATTAAAGCCAACAATTGTATTTGTAACTCCCTCCATCCTCATCTAAACATATCAAATTCTAATAATTTAGGACTCTACACCCATCTATTTCTTGACCCACACTTTGGAGCATATTAGGATGGCGGGCGGAAAACCACACCGACCACCATGGAATCGGAAATCAACCGCCCGCCGGCACTGGGGAAGAACCGGCGTCCAAATTAGGAACAACCGCCAAAAAACACCGATCGCAGCGGAACGAGTCCAAGAAAAACCACCCGTAGTGGGTGGAGATGGCCAAAACCCGCCCGCAGCGGTCGTATTCACGGCGGAAAACAATCAAACACCGCACGTTAAATTAGAATAACCCCGATGGCCCCGCGGTACGTTCCGCAGTTTCCGACCGCCGGGGTCGCAAACAGTGATGAATGGGAGAGCCGGCAGAAGAGCTGCAGCATAGCCACCGCTGCGGACGCTCCGTGACAAATATGGCGGGCGAACGAAAAAACCCACAACAAGGCCACAAATGCACACAGCACACTAGCCATGCACCCAAAAACACAGAACACACCCCAATGACACAACCACATGGCAAATACAAAAATACAAATCCCAGGACAACCCACACAACAAACCTGACAGCAAAACCCCATTTGGACACACCCACATAGCTGAGTATAAAACCAGCCCCTTCCCTGACCACAATCCTTTGCATCATTCCAAGGCTGAAGGCCACAAACCCTGACAACAAAGGATAGAACCACAACTGTTTGGTAGCCTGGTCCAACAGATACCATTAGCCACAAGAGCACAAATGTGGGCAAGGATAGTCGATGAGGTCAATGCAGTAGGGACCACCCTGCGCTCAAAAAATGACATTATGAAGCGGTGGCATGACCTGAAGAGAGTTGTCAAACAGAAGAGGAGCAAGAACCGTGAGCTGGCTCAGAGGACTGGCGGTGGCCCTCCCATTGCACCCAAAACATTCACTGAATGGGAGGAGAAGGTGCTTGCCATGCTGCATCTAGAGAATCTCACAGGAGTAGCCGGGGGAGTGGAGGCTGGTAAGTACAAACGACTACCACCACACTGCTATGTACTGTCTTGCACAACTACATAGCCACACCTCCTAGCACAAATTCCATTCATCTGCACCATACACTCCCCAACACATGTCTCACAGATCCAACATTCAATCCCTCCCATTCACCCAAAACGTAGCTAGCAACATCACCATGGGGGCATGTGTACAGGCAGCCAGCACAACAACTCCCCCAGGCCCACTTGTCCCACAGCTCAGCAAGACGGAGCACTCCACACCCAGAAGCAGTTGGAAGCCATTGGCTCACCACAAACAAACCAACAGGTAGGTAGCCATCTTGCCATGGAGTATGTTTGTGGGTGGGAGGCCTGCACTACAACTCCCGCCATGCCCCCTGTCCCACCCCTGAGCAGGATGGAGCACTCCACACCACCCAGAAGCATTTGGAAGCCATTGTCCCACTACAAACAAACTAACAAGTAGGTAGCCATCTTAACAGGGAGGGGTGTTTGTTGGTGGGAAGACTGCACTACAACTCCCACCAGGCCCCCAGCCACACACCTGAGCAGGATGGACCCCCCCCCAGAAGCAGTTGGAAGCCATTGTCTCACTACAAACAAACAGGTACCCCTGAGAAGGATGGAGCACTCCCCTCCACCCAGAGGCATTTGCCAGTCATTGAATGGTTCACACTCACCTAACAGGTGGGTAGACCTCTTCCCTGGGAGGGCTGTTTGGGGGTGGGAGGCCTGCACAACAACTCACACCAGGCCTCCTGACACACCCCTGAGATGGTTGGAGCACTGCCCCCACCCAGAAGCTTTTTGAAGCCATTGTCTCACTACAAACAAACTAACAGGTAGGTAGCCATCTTCACAGGGAGGGGTGTATGTCGGTGGGAAGACTGCAGTAATACTCCCACCAGGCCCCCAGGCCCGCACCTGAGCAGGATGGAGCACTCAACCCCAGAAGCAGTTGGAAGCCATTGTCTCACTACAAACAAACTAACAGGTAGGTAGACCACATCCGTGGGAGGGCTGTTTGGGGTGGGAGGCCTGCACAACAACTGACACCAGGCCCCCTGACCCATCCCTGAGAAGGATGGAGCACTCCCCCCACCCAGAGGCATTTGCCAGTCATTGAATGGTTCACACTCACCTAACAGGTAGGTAGACCTCTTCCCTGGGAGGGCTGTTTGGGGGTGGGAGGCCTGCACACCAACTCCCACCATGCACCCTTGTCACCCAGCTCATCAAGATGGAGCACTCCCTCCCACCCAGATGCATGTGTCAGCCATGCTATCACTACAAACAAACTAACAGGTATGTAGCCAGTTACCAAGGTAGTACCGTTTGGGGGTGGGAGTCCTGCACTGCTACTCCCACCATGCACCCTGTCCCACACCTGAGCACGATGGAGCACCACCCCCACCCAGAAGCATGTGGCAGCCACTGCATTGTTCACCTTCATCTAACAGGTAGGTAGCCATCTTCACAGGGAGGTCTTGGGGGGGGCTGCACTACAACTCCCACCAGGTAGTCCTGTCCCAACACAAGCAGGATGGAGCACTCCACACCCAGAAGCGGTTCCAAGCCATTGGCTCGCTACAAACTAACAGGTTGGCAGACATCTTCCCTGGCAGGTCTGTTTGGGGGTGGGATGCCTGCACAACAACTCACCCCAGGCCCCCTCGCCCCTCAGACCATCAAGATGGAGCATCCCCTCCCACCCAGATGCATGTGTCAGCCATTGTATCACTACAAACAAACTAACAGATAGGTAGACATATCATGCTTGCTTGTCACACCCCTGAGCAGGATGCAAGACTCCACCCCACACACACACAGATGTGTCAAGTCAAAGCCAAATGGGAAAACATAACAGGTAAGTAGCCAGTTTGTGCACACAGCCATTCTCCTTAAAAAACATGGTGCCACATGACACCAGCCCTCTCATTGCACACACATACACACAGATCCTATTGCCACTCACAGTGTGCACACAGCTAAGCAAATGAAACTGTCACAGCAACCAAAGTGTGACACACCAATGCACATGTAGAAGAAAGTCTGGGCACAATCATGCACAGCACTGAATTCCATGTGTTTGTGCCATGGGGCCAGAGCAGCAAGGACCAAATGAGATACAAGAAAGCATGGTTGGTAGTACAAATCCAGATGTGCACATGACAAGACAAAGGTATGCAGGAGATGACAATGGCTAGTAAACGAATAACTAAAGGGAAATGAGACCGCACCATGAGAACTACTCGTTTCACAAAAACTTCATGTCCCATAATCCCCTTAGCGATACATGCGCAGTACACACTTCCGCTAAGGGGCGTGGCCTCGGAGCTCCGGAAACAGACGGGATCATCCATCGAGGCCCGAATAGAAGCTTAAAACCATGGCCACGAGAACGGGAGTGATTCCAAGCTGTGGGAACCAATACCGAATAGGTGTCTACACGGGGCAGGACCCTTGGTGGCGTGAGTAATATGAATGTGTGATATAAGTAGACGAGGCAGCGAGTTGAGACACAGAATGATTACGAGTGAGTAGTTGCCCACTTTGCCTCGTTTCCTTCTCTCTCTTTTTCTTTCATATTTCGACCACAATGTGTGGGACTGGACTTCCTCGCTTTGAACGGTCATGTCAAAAACCTTGGTCGTATGGTCGGGGATGCACCGGTTTGCATACAATTTTTATGTTTCGAATTCACAGTGTGTGACTACAGGGCTACCCTACGTATAGAGGTCCCACATGATGTTTATCCTCTCCTAGATTGGGGTAAGCGACATTGTGTGACATATGCGAGAGTGTTAATGCGTATTCACCACATAGGAATGAATTAGGAGTGGATTTGTTTTAAACTCGTGTTGATGCACTGAAAGTTCGACTGATAAGACTGATGTCTTATAATTACACACAAATGGATGTGTGTAGATAGGATGCGGTATAATACCGCCACCTTAATTATCACACGCCACAAGTATGAGTGAAAATAGGATGCAGAACATTTCCGCCACCTAAAAATATATATACGCCACAATGCTGTGTGTCACTTATACGAGTGGCTATGCCCTAATCACACGCACATTCTATTTCATGGATTCACGTATGATGATGTGGAGAGTATAGAGACAATCACATTATTTTTGATGATATGTTTCTTTGCTAAAGGGAATTGACGCGCTATATATGTTGTTCGTCTTCTTTTATTTTTTTCACAGATGGAGTGAATTCATTTACGGAACGATAGAATTTAATAAGGAGCAGCTACCTGCCCTTACTGCACATTAGTATAGGGAACTTCCCTTCTACTTTTCTAAATCTTACAGGGGGTACATGCCCTGATGAATGTCCGTGCAACTTCATGGGGCATTAAGGACAGAAACATGTTGGCAATAGGGTCCTAGGACCATAATATCCCTGGACACCCTCTTCTTTTATTTTTAATATCAGTGCCAAACCCAAGAATAAAGGGAAACTGGGGTCTGACACCGATTTTTAATCTTTATACCCCCTGGCCAAAATCATCTTATTAAGTGCTCCCTGAAACATTGGTCGAGCCCACCCTGACCTCTAGGCGTCGGGGTGTCCCGATGATGAAGCATGACACCACTAGGGTGTGTGAGGGAATATAATATCAAAAGGACTTGCTTCCTTCCCCACACTTAGGTGGTGCTATATACTTCAGATAGGGCATACCATCATCTGAGTTAGCAATAGAAATTTATTGCTGACTGGTCCATCACGGGAGTACTTATAGTGATTCAATGGCTAGTTCATGCCCAGATGACAGGGCAGAGTAAGCAAAAAAGAGTCCTCACCAAAAAAAATTGTCGCGCTAGTCCCTAGATGGCAACATGTCCCTGTACTCACAAATTATGCACGTTGCGCAGGATAGGTATTGACAACTCACACCATGGGCAAGTAATGCATGTACCAGAGCATCATGTCTGGAGGCGCAGTAGTGCACATAGAAACAAATTTGAGGATTAGTCAACTTTGTGGTGTACAAACAGTTAATGATATACATCTAACACAAAGCTTTCGGGGTTCACTACAATGACCATCTCCCATCTGACCCACAGGTGACCAAGAACTCACTGCAGAGGACAACACCAGCAACTGGGCAGAGCCAGTCTCCCCACCCCGGTACATGAACTCTTGGATGCTGACTCCCGGGATTCTCTGGACGATGAGCTTGAAGCCGGCCCATCTGGTGTGCCAGTGCGCAACCGGTCCCAGGACCCCTTTGTCCCCCCCCCACATCTGCTGCAATACCAACGTCTCTGCAGACCCCTGCTGTTACGTCCTGTGTGTCCTCCACCACCACCATCACCACCACCAACATCACCACCACCAGTGCTGCCTGCAACACTCGTCCTGTTCCAGAGGATGACCACCCCACCCCACTGACTGAGGAGGGCAGGGAGAGGATGCGGGTGCCTACAGTGGTGAGGCAACAGGTCCGTGGCAGCAGGGAAGGTGGGAGGGCAGGGTCACTCACAGACACCAAGAGGCTGGGACCCAATCCCTTGACCACATCAACAGAGTCCTTGGGGCATATGAACGTGCCTAGGGACGAACGGGCCGGTCGGAAGAAGTGTTCCGCAAGCTCCTCCTGCTGATGAGGTCCATCGACACCCGCATGGGACAAATTGTGAACCTCTTGGGCCAGCAAATGGCGGTACTGAGGGACAGGCCTGCGCCACAACCAACACCTCCACCTCCCTCTGGTGGGCTGCAGGATGACAGTTCACCATCCTCCTCTGCGGCCACAGAAAGGGGTGAGTCCTCAGACCCCACTGGCCCTACAACAGGGCCCCCCCCGCAAAGCGACAAAGGGGCCGTCCTAAGAAAACCCTGGGAGTAACTGGAGGCAAAGCACCTGCCAAATGCCAGTCACGGAGCCAGCCTTGATGGCAACCCTCTTCACCCCTGCATTGACATTTTGGACTGTGCTTCCCCACACTACCTTGTGAATGGCATCTGCCTATTGGACTGGGTCACCACATCAATGTTGTGACTACTCGATTATCTCATTTACCACAACTGTCAACTCATTGCTCCACTAATCACCTCAAAGTAAATGTTCACCCCCCCTCAATTGTCACAATTGTAAATAAAAAAAATCCGTACACACATTGTTGTGTCCGCTCCGTCTTAATTCCAGGATGTACAGTCTTCAACATGATTACAATGTACCAGGAGCATGGAATGTATGTAGGTAAGGAGAGATTGAAGGCACCTAGGAAAATACAACAGAACAACATTCACTAGTCTGGGTGTGGCATCACAGACGTCATACAACACCTAACATCAAGATAATCCAACATGCACACATCGCAATGGGCAACAAGTGTCAACATACACATCCTGTCGATGTAAAAAAACTACCCTGTTCGAGAAACATTGTCAGCCACCACTAAGTCAACAACCGGCTGCAGTCACAAAGCCCACATACACCTTCACAACAACAGCAACATCATCAGACAATGGATCCGTTGTACATTGTCACTCACCTTCAAGTGAAGTAGCGGGTGATGAGCTGTTGACGCAGGTTAACACCTTCCTGCTCTCCACTGTCCTCATCACTGGACACGGGTTAGTTTGCAGGCGGAGGCCTTTGCTGCTCATCATCATCCTGAATCAGGGGGATCTCCTTGCGAATGGCTAGTGTGAGAAGTTGGCCTGGCATATGCTGGTCACTAGTTATAGTGGCCACCTTGCACCAGTCCAATTCGACTCTTATGGTAGATAGGTTTAAGACAACCTTTTAAAGAAAGCTATCCTAGTGGTAGCTGTGGAGAGCAGCCTTCAGGCTAAGTCTCAGAGGAATGTAAAGCAGCTTGTTTTACCTTATAATCTCTTGAATTACCAAATGAAAGGACACCACACAGGTATATATATCAAATATACATGTAGTTATTACTAGACACACTCTACTAATCTCTTTATGAGATTAGAAGTCAAGAAAATATCCAAATATCAACGTTTCACAAAGTTAAGCACAAATATGGCTGGGGCCCTAGGGGCGTACCAGACCATATACTAAAAAAGAGGATTAGGAATGTCGACTTGCAAGGGGACAAGGCCTAGGGCCTGTAGAATCGCTGGGGCCTCACTAATCCACCCGAGGCAGGTAAGTAAAGGACCCACGGGAGACGCGTGCAGTGTGAGAACACAGCCGCGGGTTCCCTATTGATTTCAATGGAGCAAGCCGCGGTTGGATTTTTAAAGTTTTAGGGTACTTCGAGGTAGTCTACAAGCAAGCCACTTACAAGGTAAGTAATTCGAGGGCCAACACGCACAGGAGCACCGGAGTGCACGAGTTACCTCACCAAGGGAAGCCGGGTGCATAGGTGTCTTTTGGTGTCTGGTCGCGTCATCGTTTTCAATGTAAGCCAAAGAAGATTTGCTGCTTGTGAAGACTGGAGAAGTGTCCGGTGGAATCCAAGGCTGGATTCAGGATGAAGAAGACCTGAAAGCAGAAGGGACAGTGTTCAGTCACTTGCCAGTGACCCGGGGCCAGGAAGATGGATGCCCACGGAAGTCGGGTGATTTCAGGTGATCAAGGGTGTTTTGACTCTTCAGCCACGAGGTCCAGGAGGCATCGATGATGACCAGGAGCTGGATTCAGAGTGTCCCACAAAGTCTGCAGCTTACTGAGGTGTCGGCAACCGGATTGGAGCTAACATGCCTTGGCAACAGCAAGTCTTGTGGAAAGTTAAGAAAGTCAGCGGTGCAGACCAGCAAGGTTTGAGGGACTCACCCAGCAAGGGTAAGTCAGGGCAGGCCTGGAGAAACCAGGGGAGCCCTTTGGTTTGATGAGAAAGTCTTCGGGGGACCCATAAGCCAACAGGCAAGGGATCGCAAAGACGCCTCATGAGGATTTGCTTCACAGAAGCCCACGGTCACTCGGGACAAGGTAGGCCTCTGATTTTCAAGGGAAATCCTGCTGGAGGCTTGGGCCATACATGGTCCAATGCACAAGTTCATAGAACGTGGTGAAGGGGTTGCACTCGACAATAGTGCATGGTACCCGGGTATTGCTGTTCCTCGTCACTCGTGGGGTCCACTCGCCTCATCTTTGCTGGGGACTCACAATGGCCATCGAGAAGTCAGGATATCTACTTCCAGGGCTGAAGGGACTTCGGACTCCAGCGGGAGCGGGAAAGTTTCCGACCATTGATTCAAGTTTTTGGTCACTCCTTGACTCCAAGGGAGATTCTTCCATCTTCCAAAGGTAGTGGAATGTCGAAGGGCCAGGACTCTTCTTGCAAAGTGTTGTCCAGGGATATCTATCTTGCAATGGCAAGGGTTCCCTAACTTATACTAAAGGAAAGGGAGGGACTAGCTCTATGACCACTCCTAGAGGAGGGTCAGGGGAGTGGGTGGTTACACCCACTTCCCTTTGTCCAGTTTCATGCCAGAGCAGGGGCAGGTAGCGCCTGAACCGGTTTGAGCTAGCATATGCACAGAGGAGCCTACTGCTCCCCCAGTGCAGGACTTCAAAGCACTCTAGGAGTGCACCCACCCAGCCCCAATACATTAAATCCTGTCTGGAAGGTGGTTACACCTCCCTGTGACAGGATGCCTATTGTTGGGCCTCCTCCACTGCGAGTTTCAGTCAGCAGCAGGAGGGCAGCCCAGTGTCTGTGCTGGTGGCATCCATTTTGTGATGCCAGGGCTCTTTCAGATTTCTACCGTGTTTCCACAGTAGGTACGTCTTCCCCTCTAGAAGGGTGGGATAATACTGGTGTGTGGGTATGATTCCAAGTTGTTTGACACCAAACACGACATGTTTTGATGCAGTCATTCCAAAGTTAGCATTTACCGGTAGGTTATAATGCACTTAAGAGCATATGGTTTAACCGCATCCACAAACAGCCACAGAGAATAGACTCTTCCAGCTCCAGAAGGGCCCTGCTCATGCAGAGGCACTCCCTCACATTGTAAACCAAACACCCTGCCCTCAGGATTGATAGGGCCTGCCTTAGGGGTGACTGATAGGTTTATATGTGTGTGTATGGTGAGATATAGGGAACCTATACCTCAGTGAGGAGTGCTAACACTACCTCACCAAGGCTGCAGTAGCAGGCATGTGGTGTCAGATTTAGTCTGCTTCCCAGGGGTGGCATAATACATGCTTCAGACCCTAGTAGGCCTGTGAAGTACCTATGCCCTTGGTACCTAAGGTACCATATACTAGGGGCTCTTAAGGTACCACAGTATCCAATCAGTAGTGCATCTAATATGCACTCCAAATTGTTTAGAGAGAACACAGAGGCTGGGGCCCTGATTAGCAGGGACCCAGCCAGACTATAGCCAGAAACCAGTGTATACATCAGAAAAAAAGTGGGGGCAACACAAGTGCAGATCCTACTCTCCTACAGCTAGGTTGTGGAGCATGCAGCATGCCACTACAATCTGACACACCTTCCCGGGCAAGTACATCAGTGCACCTCCGGTCTTGTCCAGGCAACGGAAACATGACTTCAGCAGACCAAAAGTACGCTGCACCACACAACGTGCCCTCCCATGGGCATCATTGTAGCAGACATCAGCTGGTGTCCTGGGATTTCACAGTGGGCTCAGCAACCAAGGACGGTTGGGATATGCAGAGTCACCTATGTGTGACAAACACAGATACACATTGCAATGTTGCTGGGTCAGAGGACAGCATGTCACACACACAGCACGCTGTTTGACTAGGCATACTCTCCCACAATCCATGCCCGCTCGGGAAGCAGATTAGCCATCAGCTGTGGTACAATACTGTTCTGCAGGATGTATGAGTCATGGGCCGAGCCTCGAAATTTGGCACACACGTGCGAGATGATCATATCTGCCTGGCACACCACCTGTACATTTATGGAGTGGAAATGTTTCCAATTCCTGTAGATGTGCTCATGTGACTGTGGTGGTACAAGCCCAACATGGGTGCAATCAATTGCACCAACAACATAGGGGATGTGTCCGAGGGGATAAAATCTTCCTTCACAGCAGCCAATTTATGCCCCCTGGGGAAATGGATATATGTGTTCTTGTAGATCATCACAGCGGACAGAACATCACGCAGCACCATACTGAACATTGGTTGTGACATCCCACCTGCGCTGGACACCGTGTGCTGGAATGATCCAGTGGCAAAAAATTTCAGGGCCTCCATCACCTTAGACGGGGTGAAAGCTGTTGGATATGTTCGGCGAGGCTGCAGGTGGGGCTCCAACTGAGCACAAAGGGTCTGTAGGGTGGCTCTATCTAGACGGAATTTCCGGATGATCCTCTCATTCTCCATGTCTGCCAGCGCTGTGAAGGGATGATGCAGTTTTGGTCTCCTCCTAGTTGAGATGAAAGTGGACACATGTCAATGTAATACATCATGAGATGGGCACTGCATCTCACGTTTTGGCAGACACAACGCCAACAATGACTGTCATCAACATTGTGTTACAGACCACCTGACATGTAGGGACTCCTTCAGCTACACTAATCGTACACCAGTCAACTGACACACAGCAAGTACCTCCAAATCATCCTTGCCATATGAGAATGCACATATAGATATGGCCACATTCACCATGGGCACGCCTGGGAGTATATCATCCAGCATTTGTGTAAAAATGCAACACCATTGTCTCACACCTAGCTGCTGCACCTGACACACCTTCTGGCGTTAGTCAAACCTGGCACACATAAACAACACAATGACCACAGGCTGAGCGTAAATGACAAGTGTGTGCATGGTCAAACATAAGAGAACAGTCACATATGGACATTCTCTATTTTGAAAAACATCGCTGTGATTTTCACTGCACTTTTACACATTGACATGTGTACACATTGGGGAGTCCGTAACAACACTGTCCTGTTTACAGGCCCATCAATATCACAAATGACATGTGAGGGAGTACATGCCAATCTAAGAAATCACATACACAAACATGGCATGTGTAGTCAGCAGTGGAGTACATGGCACATTGGCATTGTGTGCACAATGACATGCCATCAACCATGTGGCCACTGTGCACTGTTGATGACTGCCAGATGGCCATTGACGCAGCATGATGTGTCCATTGGTGCTGTCACAGTCATCTGCTACCCAAATCCCAGTCACCCATGTCACTGTATGGCACCCAAATCGCGGTAGCTACCGCCTGGCTCCTGTGGTGTGTCACCGCCAATGCCCAGGACACAATTGCGGTAGTGATAGAAATATATGTATTGCTAAATGGCGGTAGACATGCTCTGCCACCCAAATCACATTCACCCATGTCACTGGATGGCACCCAAATCGCGGTAGCTACCACCTGGCCCCTGTGGTGTGTCACCACCAATGCCCAGGACACAATTGCGGTAGTGATAGAAATATATGTATTCGCAAATGGTGGTTAGCATGCTGCGCCACCCAAATACGGGTCACCCATGTCACTGTATGGCACCCGAATTGCGGTAGCTACCGCCTGGCCCTTGTGGTGTGTCACCGACATGGACCATGCCCTCATAGCCAATAGGAACCGCAATCGCGGTGACTTGATGCAATTTGGAAAATCGCGGTAGGTGTGCTCCACCACCGCGGGTCCGGTCATTGGATGCAATTGAAAGATGCACCACAGTGGTTGCGCCTGTCTGGCCCCTGCCGAGTGTTACCGCCATTGACCATGCCCTTATTGCCAATGGGATTCGCAATCGCAGTAGCATGATGCAATTTTGAAAATCGCAGTAGGCGTGCTCTGCCACCGCGGAGCCGGTCATTGGATGCAATTGAAAGATGCACCACCGCGGTAGCTCCTGCCTGTCCCCTGTGGTGTGTCACCACCAATGCCCAGGACACAATTGCGGTAGTGATAGAAATATATGTATTCGCAAATGGTGGTTAGCATGCTGCGCCACCCAAATCCGGGTCACCCATGTCACTGTATGGCACCCGAATTGCGGTAGCTACCGCCTGGCCCTTGTGGTGTGTCACCGACATGGACCATGCCCTCATAGCCAATAGGAACCGCAATCGCGGTGACTTGATGCAATTTGGAAAATCGCGGTAGGTGTGCTCCGCCACCGCGGGTCCAGTCATTGGATGCAATTGAAAGATGCACCACAGTGGTTGCGCCTGTCTGGCCCCTGCCGAGTGTTACCGCCATGGACCATGCCCTTATTGCCAATGGGATCCGCAATCGCAGTAGCATGATGCAATTTTGAAAATCGCAGTAGGCGTGCTCTGCCACCGCGGAGCCGGTCATTGGATGCAATTGAAAGATGCACCACCGCGGTAGCTCCTGCCTGTCCCCTGCGGTGTGTCACCGCCATGGACCATTCCCTTACAGCCAATGGGATCCGCAATCACGGTAGCATGATGCAATATTGAAAAACGCAGTAAGCGTGATCCACCACCGCGGAGCCGGTCATTGGATGCATTTGAAAAAGGCAGACCTTGAACACTAATTGCAGCAGCTTAGAACCACTGAAACGACACCAGGTCGCTATATATGTGTGGGAGAGTGCCCCACATTTACACTGCTCACAGAGCCTGCTGCTGCCTCCAGGAACTGCTACCTGAGACCCCTCACCTGCTGCTGCCTCCAGGGACTGCTGCCTGAGACCTCTCACCACCCACTGCCGCCGCTGCTGTCTCATGTCCACAGTGATGGCAAGGACTGAGAAGATCCATGCCAGTCCCTTCACAAGCGAGGAGCTGGAGGTCCTGGTGGATGAGGTGCTCACACAGTACCCAAGGCTATATGGTGCCCCAAATGTCGTGGTAAGCTTCAACAGTGGAAGTGAGAGTGCAGTGGGGCACACATGTAGTTGGTCTGATGCAGTATGCGCCTGAGAGTGTGGGGTTGTGTCATGAGCTGCCTACCATGCTGTTTCCTAGGGTGAAGGGGGTGTACCCTACTCCACACGTTTCCCTGCCTGCACATCAAGATTGGAGGGACATGTTTTGTCTTGTCAGCCATACAGTGATGCAGCAAGTTGGTAATGCTGGAGTCAGGACAGTGATTGCTTGTGTGAATGGCTGTGTGGGTCCCTGTTGTCCATCTCAGTGTGAGCCCACCCGGCCTGCACAGTCATCGCCCAATCTGACAAGGACACATCACTGAATGTACAGAGTGTTACATGTGTGTTTTTCGCAGGACTCTCCATCAATGAGACATCTCAGCCCTGTAGATTGCACATGACAGGCCCTGTGAGAAGGGTGTGGGTTTGTGAGATCATGTCCCTCAATGTGACATCTATGACACAGTGACCTATTCACAGGGCAAAGTCGTTGAGGGCTGCGCAGTGTTGGACACAGTGAGTCTCCCTCCAAACACATGTTGATATGTGATGTATGTCTTGCTCTACCTAGAAATGGACAGTAGATGTGGGCAGATTACACATGGCTTTCTGTGCTGGCATCCTGCATTTATATGAGATGTGCAGGTACTGTGTACCCCCTCACACCTGCATTCATTTACATGTGCTTCTCACATGCAGATGTACCATGTGAGATGCATTCCTGTCTTTGCAAGACATATCTGTGGATTTGGGATGACTCAGTTTCATGCTACTGTCCTGAGTGATTTTGTTACATAACACTGTGTCACTGATGTTTTCCCCCTCTTGTCTTCCATGCCTGCAGCTTAAAGTACACCAGTGTTAGGCCGTGTGGAGGGCCATTGAGAGCAAGGTGCGGGCTCTGGGTGTCTCAAACTGACGGCGCACCCACTGCCACAAGAGGTGGGACGACATCTCACGGCTGGCAAAGAATGTTGCGGAGATGACACTGGGGCTGCTCCCTTGCACTGGCAGGTTGGCACGGTGCAGCATTGGTGCAGATTGGGGTGTACTAATTCTCCCTACTTCCACGGATAGAGTAAATTCACAGATACACGCACATACACTCATCATACGCTTGGGCCCATTTCACTAACATACACTCAGATTACTCTATCAGCACTGAACCTGTGGAAAGAAAACCTTCTAAACACCCTGCATCTACACTACGGTCGATAAGACCTAATTGACACTGTCTTGAGTCCTGATTTAACCAATAATAATCAACAATAATCAAAATAGAGTACTCAATAATTGACAAGAAATAATAACCAACACTGGATTTAAAATTATGATTCTTTATCTAAAATTAGTTCAAATGGAAAGGCAATCAAAATAAATCATTATTCTCATAGTTACCTATTCTAGCTAAATGTCATAAATGGATCATCAGGACAGGTCTCTCAATAGAAGTCTCTTAGGTCACCGTCCTCACAGCATCAATCCTCACCAACGCAAGTTCGGAAAGAAGTGGCCTCAGAATCCAAAATGCAACGAACGAACCCTCTCTAAGCTAACAATATTTATAATGAATTTAACAATAGAAGGCAACATAAAATGTTTTCGATATCCGCTGAACCGCTGAGCAAAGCGAGCAGGAAAGGATGTAGCATCGCTACATTTGGAAAAACTCCGCTCAGAAAAATCACAAAAATAAAAAGACGGAAGACGGAACTAAATCTTGAAAATGTTTCTTTTTCATGTTCATATTTCCTCGGAACCAGCATGGTGATCATAATGTTCATTGAGGCTCCTTTGTCTTCCAAGGACATTTGGATGTCCGCCCAGAGCTGCTGTCCTCACGGAAAACTTTTAACCAGGCGAAAACTGTGGTCAGATGACTCTCGACCCTGTTCAGCAAGGCCTTCTCATCAAAATCTCAGCACTCGAATTTAGGCTTTAAACGGTAGCCATTTTTCACTAGGCCAAAACGTATCATCTTAATTAAAAGAGACAAAAACAACGTTACCACAGCATAGTGATTAAACAGTGTTAACCCCACTAATACCCTTATGTGTATGTAATTATCTAGCCTTTGCAACACAAGAAAAGCATTAGTACACGACATTTAAAAAGCGTTTTTGTGCTTTAAAATAAACAGCACTCAGCAACATTTATTAATAAAACATGCACATTATTAGTAAACAACACAAATGCTTCCCCACGTGTAGTTTTCTCTTGTTATTTCGTATTGGTTAATTAGAACATTTACACAAAACAAATAATTAGTAATTATAAATTAATAATTTTAATTTCTTTCGACAATAGACAAACCAGAGCTTAAAAAACCCAATAGATTTTCAACAGAAAACTCTGCTCCAGCAATCCCCCCTTTGGTGATATTATCACCAAATAAACAACCCAAAAAAAAAAATTTTGTAAAATGTAATCCCAATTTTTAGGAGAAACTGGAAATGTCTTTTTCTTTTTCACAACACTAGACACCAGACTCCCTTTCATCATCCCTCTTTGTCTCCAAATATACACTCTCCCTCAATTCTTCTAATTCTATTTCTTGTGGATCTCTTTTTCTTTTATTTCTCCTTTCAATATTTCTTTTAATTAATTTCTTTTTCCCTCCCCTGTTTTTACAACACAAACACACCAATCTTAGTATCAATAAAGCAACAATTATACAAGTCAAAGGAAACAATATCTTACCTATAATAGTACTACCTATTTTTGCAATAAAATTCTTAACAGCAACTATTTTATTAGCTATTTTAGTCCAAATACTCTCAGCTTCCAGTGGTACTAATTCTTCATGCAAATCAGTAATATTTTTTATATAGACCTTCAGGTCTTTGCTTTCGTCTGGAATGTAAGTGCAACAATGTTGAACTTTCAATATTCCACAGACCCCACCCTCCTTAGCTAATAGAATATCAAGGGCAAGTCGATTTTGCATAGACATGGCACGTACGGCAATCAATTCCGTATTCACCAAAACAAACCCTCCAGCGGTATTTGTCGATAAGCGATCCACCACTGTTGACAGTTTCCGAATTCCATATGCATTCAAAGAAATTCCCACTGCTGGAATTAAAGCTCCAAAAATGTCACCCACTATTTCTGACCAAGTTTCTCTCTTAAAACGTGTTAGTAAATTAATATCTTCTACATCTTCTATTCTATCTATATGAAAAATCTTTGGAAAGACCAGGCCCACATAACACGTGCCATACCAATGATCAGGCAACTTGTAATAAGCCTTGTTCCCACAAACATAATACACTCCTGGGAAAACTGGATCCTCTCCTCCTCTAAAACCCCATCCTGTCGCAATGAAGTATGTATCATGACACTCACTAGTCCCAACAAAGTATGTATCATATTGGGATTTCCTTCTTGTAATGCACAGCTTACCCTTCTGTGGTGCATCTAAAGCTAAAGTTGGACTAGCTCCATTTCTCAATTCTTTTCCCATCTCAATGTCCCAAATTGTCTCACTCACTTTGTATTTCCCTGCCTTTTCATGCATGCTCAATCTCCTTTCCTCCACCATGTTTAGAAAAGCTTTCTTCTCTTCTTTCAAACTGCAAGTTAAATTATTCTTAAAAATGTAATCTAATGTTAATTCTTCTTTTTCAATAAAAATCTCACCAAAAATGTTAGCTTCTTTAGCTGGATTCAGCTTTTCATTCATAGGCAATTGCCCAAAAATACTATCTTTGTTAGACATCTCATAATCTATTTTCCCTAGCAAATAAAAAACACTACTCAACACACTACAAGAAATTCCATGCGTAGCTGGTAAATGGTGATAAGTAACACTCTCTGAAACGGATGCAGGTAATTGCATACAAACATAGCAATCCCTCACTTCCATTGTCTTCACATATTCATACAATAATTTCGAAAAAACATTGCTAGAAAAATCATTAATTGACCTATCTTTATGCATGTAAGTATTACTAATTCTAGTTGGAACTACTTTTTGTGAATTCTTCTCTACATTAGTCTCATTCTCAATATGTATTTCAAATGTACCTATTGTAATTCTAAATGTAACTAATAAAGCTAAAACACCCCATAGTAGCATCAATAATCCAGTACAGCAACAGCACATTCTACACCATCTTTTCAAGAAGGCACATCTACTTTGATTATTCTCTATGTTAGCCATTTTACTACTTTGACCGTGTCTTTTGACTTAGCCTCTACTACTCCACTACTGTATTACTCTTTATTTCTGGATTACTTCAAACAGCTGAATTTCAGACTTTCTCCTTTCACTCTTCTCCAAGTGATTTCTTCAGTTCACTCAATTTGGATATTCATCACTTTTCACTCCTTCTTCTTCAGCAACATCAAATTGTATGAGATCATCAACAACATCCTGTGCATCCGACTCTTCTCCAATGTCAGTCAGGATAACTTTTAAGATTCCAACAGATTTTTCCTTTTCCTCAACCACTTTTCTCAAGATCCCCTCCGGATTGTCTCGATTCACTGTTTCTTCTTCTTCTCCTCCTTCAGACAGTGCCACATAAGACCATTCCGGTGATCTGTACTTTTGGTTGGGTCTTCTAATTCTCTTTATCTCCTCAGGTTCTCTTGACTCCTTTTGCTCCTTTCTTTTTACTTCGTTTTGACTCGACACCTCATTCACTTGTTCAGCTTTCGATGTATTTGCTCTTATCAGTCTGTATCTCAGCCTCTTTACTCTGTTGTTAGGCCAAAAATCTCCTCTTACAACCTTTTTCGGTCTTGTTTCTGTATTATTTCTTTCTCCAATCCAAGTTCTCTTTCTCAGAACTCGACCTTCTGATTTTTCATTCTCACTTTCATCCGATTCTGTTTCAAATGCCTCTTGTTCTTCAGCAGTTTTCTTTCGCTCCACAGTCTTTTTCACCACTGTTTGAGACTTCCCTACTTCTTTCCCTCCTCGAGTCTCCGACACGCAATCTTCTTGCTGTCTACTTGTCCCTTCACCTAGCTTATCAGGAATGTTCCCTACACCTCCTCGGGGGTCTTCCGCAATCTGTCCCTCTCTATCTTCTTCTGACCCTACTTCTTCAGGTATAATCTCAAGTGGTTTTTCAATCTCCTCTTCTGATTCAGGAGTAGTCTCTGTGGAATTACTCTTTTCTCTTCTTTTTCCTCCACTGCTTTTTGGAACTTCAGGCTCTCTTACAGAATCTGATCTCCCTTCTGAGACTTTCAATGGATCTCTTGAAGTCTTTTCTGCTTCTTTTTCTGAACTTTGATTTTTTCTCACTGGTTCTGGGTCTTCATCATCACTGGAATCTGATTCTTCAAAATACTCCTTGCCAGTCCCATCCTTTGGGTTTGGAACTCTCAGAGTATGACTCGCATGTACCCAGTTTTTCACACCAGCACACTTCACTGCAGTTGTCGTAGTCAAAATAACTTGTCTTGGCCTTCCCCACCTTGGAACCAAGCAATTTCTTCTTCTGTGTACTTTAATCCTCACCCAGTCCCCTGGACTCAGATCATGAGCTTGCTTCTTCTCAAGTGTGGTAGCTTCTTCTCCAACCTGGTGAAACACAGAATGAACTGCGTCAGCCAGGCCTTTACAGTAATCCAAAATCATGTCATCAGTTATTGTCATCAACTTATTGACAGGTACAAATGCATGACGCATTGCACGTCCCATCAAAATTTCGTGCGGACTCAACCCAGTAGTTCTATCTGGAGTAGATCTAATAGTCATTAGCACTAGAGGCAAGACATCAGGCCATTTCATTCCAGTGGCTAAACACATCTTACCAATCCTGTTCTTGATTGTGCCATTTATCTGCTCAACAACACCAGAAGCCTCTGGCCTGTATGCACAATGTAGCTTTTGCTGTATGCCCAATGCTTCACAAATCAAACTCATGAGCTCATTATAGAAGTGTCCACCTCTATCAGACTCAATCGTTACTGGAAACCCGTACCTAGGAATCAACTCTCTTAACAGTAACTTTGCCACTGTTATTCCATCATTTCTCCTAGTAGGATAGGCCTCCACCCATCTTGAGAACAAACAGACTACCACTAGAACATACCTCAGTCTGTTCACTTGGGGCATTTCAATGAAATCTACCTGCATTCTCGTGAAAGGACCACCTTCTCTACCTATCGTTCCCAGACTCACCACTGTCTTTTTCCCAGTGTTAAATTGCTGGCAAATCAAACATCTCTGACAGATGCTCTCTGCAATTGTCCTGAACTTTGCATTGTACCAAGTCTGTTTAAAAGACCTGATCATCGCATCCCTTCCCAAATGTCCCTGGCCATGATACATCCTTGCCATTGTCGACAGCATTGAGTTTGGCATGACTGGTCTGCCATCTCTATAGACCCAAACATGGTCCGTTTCTCTTGGGGCACAACCTGCCTTGATCCAGTCTTTCTTTTCTTCCTTTCCTACCTCATCCTGCAACTGTTTCACTTCATCCCACGTCTCTAGGACATTAGTAAACATCACAGAACAAAAAGACATTTCCCCTTCTCGTTCCCTATTAATTGAGTGATTGTTCTTAGCACAATATTGTGCAATGTCGTTGGCAAATCTATTTCCAACTGTCACAAAATCATCTCCTTGTCCATGAGCAGCACATTTTACAACTGCTAATTCTTTAGGCAGCTGTATCGCCTCAAGCAATTTCCCAATCACTTCAGCATTCTTTATTGGAGTCCCACTCGACGTCAAGAAACCTCTCTGTAGCCAAAGTTGGCCAAAATCATGCACAACTCCAAATCCATACTGACTATCAGTCATCACAGTCACTCTCAGATCTTTCCCAATTTCACAAGCTTTCGTCAATGCCACCAATTCTGCAACTTGTGCAGATTTCACTCCTTTCAATGATGATGCTTCCATCACTTCTGAAACCTTGCACACTGCATATGCTGCACTCAGCACACCCTCATCATTCCTCAGGCATGACCCATCTACAAACAGCACATGATCACTCTCAAGTAAGGGAAGATCCCTTATGTCTGGTCTCGGTTTTGTACAGTAATCCAGCACATCCAAACAATTGTGATCATCTTCTGTCTTCACACCCACATTTTCAATATCCGGCAACAATGTCGCTGGATTCACATTCACACATCTCTCCAGAGTCACATTTGATGCTCCCAGAATGACTTTCTCATATTTAGTCAGCCGACTATGTGACATGTACTGAGTTCTGCTTCTTGTCAAAAGAATTGCCACATTATGAGGTACGAATACCCTTACAGGATATCCCATTATGATTCCCTCACTCTGTTCCAGACTTCTGCATGTTGCAGCCACAGATTTCAGACAACCTGGTAAACCCACAGCTACAGGGTCAAGTGTCGATGAGAAGTACGCAATAGGCCTTCTCAGTAATCCATGCTTCTGAATTAACACTGAAAGTGCACATCCATTTCTCTCACTGCAGTACAATTCAAACTCTTTCTCATAGTCTGGCATACCCAAAGCAGGGGCTTCACACATTCTGCTCTTCAGCTCCTCAAATGCTGCCATTTGTTCTCCATCTAGTTCCAATGGATCTGTCATCTCACTTTTTGTCAGCTTAATCAGTGGCTTTGCTATCAGCGAGAAATTAATTATCCACTGACGACAATAACCCACCATTCCCAGGAACATTCTCACTTCCCTCTGGGTCTTTGGGGCTTTCATTTCTCTGATAATTCTAATCCTGTCATCAGTCACTTTTCTTAGACCTTTTTCAATATTGTGTCCAAGATAATGCACCTCTTTCTTGCAAAATTGCAATTTAGCTGGAGATACCTTTAACCCTCCATCTGATTCAGTAAAGCTATGGTATCTACTTCACAAGCTTCACGTGTCTTTGATGCCACTAGCAAATCATCAATATACTGCACTAGTACTGAATTTTCAGGCATAATCAAACTCTCCAATGATTTTTTCAATAACTGATTGAATATCGAAGGACTCTCCGTATACCCCTGTGGGATACGACACCATGCTAAAATACGCTGGCCAAACCTAAATGCAAAAATCGGCTGGCTGTCATGATGCAATGGAATTGAAAAGAAAGCATGACACAAATCAATCACTGTGTACCACTCAGCATCATGTGGAATCTGATACAAAATCACTGACGGATTTGGCACAATAGGACAACATGCCACCACAATTTGATTAACTTTTCTCAAATCCTGTACAATCCTGAACTTCCCATTAGGTTTCTTTAGCCCCATTATCGGTGAGTTACACGGGCTACTCAATAATTCTCTCAAAACTCCTTGCTGAATCATTTTCTCAATTATAGGAGTTATTCCCTCAATTATTTCTGGTGTCATTTTGTACTGAGGAATGTTAGGATAAGTAATTCCTTCTTTCACTGCAATTTTCACAGGATCTACATTATTCATTAATCCCACATCCTCTCCAGTAAAATCCCAAACTGTCCTTTTCACTGTGTCTCTCAGCTCTTGAGGCAAATCCTCTGGATCAAACACAGCATATGCACCAATTAACTCACTCTCTCTATTTTCTAGAATCATTCGGTACAAAACATCCTCATCTGGTGTTTCAAAAGCTATTCCATCCGGTGTACAAAAAATTGTACAGTTCATCTTACAAAGCAGATCCCTGCCTAACAAGTTCACTGGACTAGTGTCACAGACAATAAATCTGTGCATGTCTGAAAATTTCCCTATTTGTACTCTTACTGGTTCAGTAAGACGTGTCTTGATTTGTGTATTGGCTACACCAACTACTTGGATTGCTTCATCCGAGAGAGGAATATTTCTAATATCTACTGACCTGACAGTTGATCTTGTCGCACCTGTGTCTACTAAAAAAGTAACACCTTCTTCATTTATTTTTCCATCCACAAATGGTCCTGCCTGGTCTATTTCTAGAGTTGCACCAAGTATGCACTCTTCCTCCTCTCTGCGGCACCGTCAATAATCACCTTCAGACTCACTCCCTTCATTCTTTAACAAGTACTGCTGTACCTGGTTAGAACGCCTTTGTTTGTTTACCTGCTCATCATTGTAGTATCCCGAATCCTTATTATACTTTTGTGATCCTCTATTCTGCGGCAAGGGCGGTTTTGGATCTTGACTCTGCTGTTTCACAACAGAAGGTTGTTGCTGCTGTCGATTAATCCCTTCGTTCTGCACCTGTTGATTTAAGGGTTTACTCTCATTATTCGCTAATGGTGGATTGGTACATTCAGATCTCCAATGTCCCAGTTGGCCACAGTTGTGACACGGGAACTTTTTTTTGGCTTCCTCAAGATTCCCCTTTCCTTTCCCTGCATATCTAGGCCTATTCCCTGGATTATTTCCTGCATTATTCGCCTGTTCCACCAACTGTGCTTCCTGTCTTTCCGCAACTTTCACTTGTGCCCACATTGCTTTCTCTTTCAGCTTTCTCTGTTTTGCTTCAATTTCATCACTGAAGTATTTCGCATGTCTCAAAATCTCATCTATTTTCTTACTCTGCCAGTCCACTGTATGCTCACGAATTCTCTCACTAATCTCAGGTCTCAGGCCATATACAAATCTGTATACAAAATGACTCAAATCCTTGTCACCCAGGTGTTCATCCCCACTGAATTGTTTAAAAGCCAGTATCAGCCTCTCATAAAAAGCATGAACCGATTCTTTTGCTTCCTGATGTGTTCGATCTATTTTAACCCAGTCTGTCTCTTTTGGAGGTACTTTATTTTTCAGATATACGATCACCTGCTCATACTTTCTCATTACCTCTGGATCTGGTGCTCCTGTTCTCTGATCTCTTGGATATTCCTCAGTAGGCCAACTTACAACTATTTTACACTCAGCCCACAAGTCTGCTGGAACAATTATATCAAATAGACTATTCAGGTCAATCCACAGCACTTTTGACAATTTCACAAACCTGTCTACCTGCCTACACTCGACGGGCTTTTCTCTCAGTCGAGGGAAATCATTCGTAAATGATAAAATATCCTGTCTGGTCCATGGAACATGTACATATCCTCCTCCAGGTATTTCTCTCATAGGATAAGCATCCACTGTTTTATCTTTTTCTCTCACAGGAAATGCTGAATAAGTCCTATCTCCCGATTCTTCTCTTTTCTTGTACCACCTATCCTTCCACTTCTCAACATCACCCCATTTTCGCAATAAAGCGATCATCTCTTTAATCTGTCCTGTTCTACCAGCACCATTCAGATTGTCAATATCTTTGTCTGTGAAATCCATCCTGTAAGACTTCTGCAAAGCTTTCACTTTATCAATGTCAACTCCGTGCTCATTCGCTATTGCTCTTAATCTGTCATGTGTATTTTTAGCTCTCCAGGTGATATTTTTACACATAAATAACAATTCACCATCATGATGATTTTTCAGAATTTCTGTAGGAACTGTCCCTGCAACAAGCTCTTCTAATTCTACACGTAACCTAGCCACATCAATTGCCTGTGAATCTTTATCCCTCTTTTGAAGAACTTTCATCCATTCATTCAAATCTTCAGCTGTTATTTCAGTAGATTTTCTCACTGGAACCACTTTCCTCTGCGGTTCTAAAATCGGCATCCCTGAACAACTAGCTTCACCAGCATCCAATCTTGAATTAGACTGTATCTCTAATCCTTCACTACATGTCTCATGTCTGGATTGTCTCAAATCATCATTTTCTGTCCTTTTTCCTGAATCTCCTGAAGGACCAGCCAAACTTGTCAATCTATTCCCAACATATGGAATCACCAAATTATTTTCACCCGTCCTCTGCTTATCAAAAACAGGCATAACTGGACCTATGGTTACAGGCACCGTAACAGCTTCTAGATTCTTTGTCAACTCTCTAATCTTTTCAGTCAACTCCAATGTAGTTCTGGCTAATTCTCTCGTATTTTCGCCACCGCTTCTATTCTCTCTTTCCCTGAAAGGATTACCACTTCTTAACTCAGATGTCACATTTTCTGTCTCAATGATACGCAATGTATCTCTTATCGGAGAAACAACTGGTGCGCTCTCTTCTGGTTCTGGTCTATATGGAGGTGTTCTTTTGTAAATCATGTCATTCAAGACTTCATCCTCATACTCATTAACTCCATATCTTCTCACTTCTGCCTCAGGAACCCGTTCTGTACCCTTCTCTTCAATTGTTCTCATAGGGTATAATCCCTCTGACATACTAGCATCTCGCCATCTCTTCATTCGATCATGATGAGTTTCACGATCATGTCTCCTCCCAAACATGTACCTATAATTTCCCCCAGACCTTTGTTTTTCTCGCTCATGTACTTCCTCTTCCCATTCCACTAAAGCCTCAAACTGTGTCGGCCTTGGTTTTGGGTCAAGACACAACATCTTTTCCCGCAAATTTTTCAACACGGCCAGATTAAATGAACCATGTTCTGGAAATGCTAGAACACCATCTTCTTTAGTATACCTAACCCAATTCTCCAACCATATACAGGTATGATACCCATATCTCGCAACCATGAAGGATGCAGGCGTTTTCGATGGAGGTAACAATTCACCTTCTCTCGTTTTAACATCTTTATCCTTGTCGAACCAATTTTTAATCTTTCTGAACAAAGATTTTTTCTTTTTCTCTTCTTGGTAATACATTTTTACGTTTACCAAAACTTTCTAATCCCTTCCGTAATACAACTGAATAGTACGATGTTTTATCCAATAACAGCGCGACTCACACTAACGCACCAATCCTGAAGCGTCTACGTCACAAGAATACAAGGTGACTCTTTCCAATCCTTGCGCGGCTCACACCAACGCACCAATCTCAGCGCGAGCACTGTTCTGATCTAATATCCAATCAGAGCGCGGTCTGTTTGACGTCAGCAGTCGCTGCAGTCTCTCCTGCTCCTGTCTCCTGTCAGTCGTCTACCCCTCCTTTACAAAACTTCTCAGTAGACTTCGTGTCAGATTCTACAAAATCTATTAATTACAACATATAAACATCTCCATTGTCTGCTTCGCTAACCAAAGAATAGTAAAGAAAATCTATTTCACAAGAATCCCGTTGACACAGTAGCACATCCCTCTACTCTGCCCTTCTAACATGCATTCATTAACTGTTTTCTCTAGGACTGCTCCAAAGAGTTTTACAATCGACTAAATGTATGAGCATTCACGCACATTCATACAAGAAAATGTAGTACATACACACAGAATCCTGCTTTTCCCGAGAACAGCGAACAATCTGCCCCACTACAGAATTATAACATACGTTAACCAAGCAGTGTTTACCTCTGCCCAATCCTTCAAACAAGCTCAGAGAATACCTATTACTCCTCCCGCGATAAGCTTTAACGGTGAACCTTACGGATCCCTGGGACTTAAGACCAGAGTTTCACAGATAACCTTCGCTACCATACACACTCCTTTTATACCAGAAATATTTCTAATAGTAACACACAACAATGTCACTAATTCCGAACACAGACAATGTGACGCGCAACTTCAATTGTCACACGTTTTTCCTGCATACGTACAGGACCAACAATCCCGTCTTTCCCGAGAGCAGCATATACTTCCCTCTGCCCTACTACGGAACTGCTACCAGCTCCCAAATTCCAGACGCACTACATAAAACTCAACACGACGACTCCAACATATAGTATTAGTACATATACCAACATCAATCAATAATCAATAACTCAAAAGCCAATGTACAAGCAATCTAATCAGATCAAGACAATCATCAATAACCATCAAATTCTGCTACCAGGAAATTGGTACAGATTGGGGTGTACTAATTCTCCCTACTTCCACGGATAGAGTAAATTCACAGATACACGCACATACACTCATCATACGCTTGGGCCCATTTCACTAACATACACTCAGATTACTCTATCAGCACTGAACCTGTGGAAAGAAAACCTTCTAAACACCCTGCATCTACACTACGGTCGATAAGACCTAATTGACACTGTCTTGAGTCATGATTTAACCAATAATAATCAACAATAATCAAAATAGAGTACTCAATAATTGACAAGAAATAATAACCAACACTGTATTTAAAATTATGATTCTTTATCTAAAATTAGTTCAAATGGAAAGGCAATCAAAATAAATCATTATTCTCATAGTTACCTATTCTAGCTAAATGTCATAAATGGATCATCAGGACAGGTCTCTCAATAGAAGTCTCTTAGGTCACCGTCCTCACAGCATCAATCCTCACCAACGCAAGTTCGGAAAGAAGTGGCCTCAGAATCCAAAATGCAACGAACGAACCCTCTCTAAGCTAACAATATTTATAATGAATTTAACAATAGAAGGCAACATAAAATGTTTTCGATATCCGCTGAACCGCTGAGCAAAGCGAGCAGAAAAGGATGTAGCATCGCTACATTTGGAAAAACTCCGCTCAGAAAAATCACAAAAATAAAAAGACGGAAGACGGAACTAAATCTTGAAAATGTTTCTTTTTCATGTTCATATTTCCTCGGAACCAGCATGGTGATCATAATGTTCATTGAGGCTCCTTTGTCTTCCAAGGACATTTGGATGTCCGCCCAGAGCTGCTGTCCTCACGGAAAACTTTTAACCAGGCGAAAACTGTGGTCAGATGACTCTCAACCATGTTCAGCAAGGCCTTCTCATCAAAATCTCAGCACTCGAATTTAGGCTTTAAACGGTAGCCATTTTTCACTAGGCCAAAACGTATCATCTTAATTAAAAGAGACAAAAACTACGTTACCACAGCATAGTGATTAAACAGTGTTAACCCCACTAATACCCTTATGTGTATGTAATTATCTAGCCTTTGCAACACAAGAAAAGCATTAGTACACGACATTTAAAAAGCGTTTTTGTGCTTTAAAATAAACAGCACTCAGCAACATTTATTAATAAAATATGCACATTATTAGTAAACAACACAAATGCTTCCCCACGTGTAGTTTTCTCTTGTTATTTCGTATTGGTTAATTAGAACATTTACACAAAACAAATAATTAGTAATTATAAATTAATAATTTTAATTTCTTTCGACAATAGACAAACCAGAGCTTAAAAAACCCAATAGATTTTCAACAGAAAACTCTGCTCCAGCACAGCATGACACCACTAATGTACCGCATCTTGGCCGTGACCCAGCCTGAGCTGGATGCACGATTGAAGGAGCGTCAGCAGCAAAGTAGGGGTGAGTATTCTGGGAAGGGTGACTTTGGCTGTGTGTGGCTGCATGTGTACACGGCCTGTGCCAGCGCTGGGCTATGTGATGTTGGTAGTGTGATGCAGTGGCTTGTAAGTGGGCTCTGTGCTGGGTGCAGCTGTCATGCATTTGTCCTACCTGTATTCCTTAAGGGAATTCGAGTACTGGGCATTTGAATAGCATTCTGGGTCGTGGGCTACAGGCCTGAGCTATTTGTGTTACTGTTTGAACGGAGCCACATGCAGTGTGTGGTCATCACATGGCTCACTCATGCCTGGTTTTCTTGTTTACACGCACTGTTTGAGTAATAAAAGTGTGTTTGCACAATGTTATTGCACAGGGTGACGTGCAACATGTAGATTTAGTCATCTTCATTGTTGCTTTGCTTGCATATGTTTGTTCTGTTGCTGCCACTGGACTGACACTACATCTCTCTCTCTCATTAGGCCTGGGCGAAAATTTCGTTCCATTCGCGGAAATTGCGATAATTTGACATTTTCGCGTACCGCGGAGAGCGCGAAAATGTCAAAAATTCCGGTTTCCGCAGCTTGGCGATAATTTGTTTCTTGCTCGCGCTGTAAAATAATACATTCTCAAGCGCGCGCGATCGCCTTACCTGAATCCCTGCGTTCGCCGACAAGTTTTCTTGATCCGGTCGCGTTCTCCATGAGATGTTGTATTGTTTTTAGCCATTTGCGCTGTCTCGCGACAGTTCGCGCCCGCAGTGACGTCATGCGTCGCGCGATCACGTCTTTCTTCTCACGATCATGCACCGCGAGACAACTCAAAACAAGATGGCCGCGCCCGCAAGCAACCACATGGGTAAGTTGGCGACCCGCAACCATGCAGAAAATCTCGCGAACATGCCGGAAAAAAACTTCCGCATCTTTGCGATATTTCCGCTTGTTTGCGATAATTTTAAACATTTTCGCGATAATTTGCGAAAGTTAATTTCACAAATTCCGCCCACCCCTATCTCTCATGCAGCATCTCCCGTGGTCATGGAGGGACAGGGGACAGACACCAGTAGTGGGGAAACACGTACAACAGCTGCACAGGAGCCCTGTGACACAGATGTGACCAGCGCCTTGGAGGGGGACAGGAGTCTGCTGGAGGAATCACAGCCAGAGACGCAAAGTTCAGCATCATCTGATGCCAGCGGTGACGCATCCATGTTGGCGGGCACAGGGAACGGGGACTCTGCATTATCTTCCACCACACAGCGAACAGTGCCTACCCTCCCAGCCACTTCCTCTGGTGCTGCCCGTGTTCGCACCAGTAAGAGGGGAAGAGTGTCCTTCACCCCAGGCACTGCTGCCCCTGCCCCAGTCCCTCCTGCTGCCATCAGTGCTGAGTCTGTGGACCTTTTGCGCCAGCTGTGTGTAGGCCAGACAGCTCTCCTCAATGCATTCATAGACCACAACAAAAAATTGGCACAAGTGGTTGCTTTCATGGAGGGCATACATTCAGATGTGGGTGGACTGCACCGGACTGTCCAGTCTTTGTCCTCCGCAGTGACGGCAGCCCTTCAACAGGCACAATCTCGTAGTCCAACTCCAGTCTCTTTGTCCACCCCCATGCCAGTGGCCACGTCTGACGATAGTGACCACGCTCCACAGACCTCAAGGTCACGATACAGCACACGTAGCACACAGTGGCAGCAGCAGCCCAAGCAGCCCAGGGCGCAGACTCCATCCCCACAGAAAACCAAAGCCACCCCAGAGCGCAAAGCCAAAAAGCCCATCAGGCGACACCAGGGGCCAAAAAGCAAAGAGGCAGACCTCAGGGTCACATGCCTCAGAGCCATCCCCAGCCAAGGACTCTCCTGTCCCAAAAGCGACTCGCAAAGACAAGCAGACAATTTCCGTGCCCACTGAGAAGGTGGTGCCTGCCAAGGGTACACATAAGAAGGGCTCCAAGGCAGATTTACCCACTACCGCGACTCCCATTCCAAGCCCAGTGAAGCAGGAAAAGGAGGGCACTGTAGGGGGAACACCTGGTAGAGAGGGGATGAAGGGGCAAAGGCAAGGCCTTGCAAAGCGTACCACTGGATCCAGCACATCCCCAGAGGGAGGGCCAGCGTCTGCACCTGCTGCAGCCTTGGTTTTGAGTGTGCCTGTTGTGTCCACACCACTTACCATTGATCCAATGTCAGGTAAGTCATTTAGAATCCCAAGAAGCGGAAAGGCACCCCTCCACAATCTCCCACCCACACTGTGTCTCACGGCAGCATGACTCCACCTCCACGTGCCACTACACCACCTGAATGAAATGAAAAGAAACAGATGGAAAGAACACTTGCGACGTGGAGAAATGAGGAAGTATTAGAAGCTAATATGAATGCCAGACATCAGTTTGAAGCGTGGGGTATCTCATTGGACAAACCCCTAAGACCTTATTCCCCATCACCGTTGATGAATCTCTTGAAGTATCGTTCACTGGGCTCTGAAAAAAGCCAGGTGTTTTCAGTACTACAAAATGCTAGAGGTAAAAAGGATGTCATCAGTAATGGTACTATTACACAAACACGGGGACAGGGTCCAATGCAATGGGGATGGTTAGCAGTGACTCTCATTGCTCCGACAAGGGAATGACTTGTCAATCAAGTCAAAAGTCAAATTCAGGGGGATGTGGCACCAATATATTGGAATAAATATGATATTGTGGCATTACAAGAGACCTGGTTGTTAATGCCGCAGGAAGTAGCTAATTATAAACTTCATCACGTCAACGCTGTCAGATCAAACCGCCATGGGAGAGCAAAGGAAGGCCTAGTAGTATACATTTCAACGGCAGTCGCCATAGGTTCGGAGCAACTTAATACAACTACTTCAGATATAAAGGTTATCAAATTAGATAACTTGTCAATACATGATTTAACAACAATATTATTAATAAATGTCTATTTGCATCCAAATGTAGGGAAAAAATGACAGTAGTTGGATAAACTATTCTCGATAATTACAGAATACAGACTGACGAACCCAGAGTGGGAAATCATAATAAAAGGGGATATCAATACCAACCTTATTTACACCCCGGAGGAGGATGAGTTAATAACTGCGCAAAATGTTTTCTAGTCTGAACCAGGACAAACACCTTCAATGGTAAAACGCTGGGATTTAATTGGTCAAAAAACAGTTATGGCCCTGGAACATCTAGGTCTAAGAATATTAAATGGAAGAACGCAAGATGATAGGCCTCCATCTTGGACATATCAAGGCATAAATGCTCAGTCAATAATAGACTTTACAATTCTGTCTTTACCTTTACTGAACCAAGTAAGGAAATTCATGGATTAAGTTTACAACACAAAGTGATCATTCATATCAACATCTGGAAATAATAACTAATTTTAATAAGCATCAGGGAGCCCCCACAAGGATAGGTAATCTATATACAACTAATTTGAAGCATATAAGATGTTCAGCGGGTAATCTAGTAGAGATAACATAGTTAGCAATGGAGGTATTAGAATCAAACACAGCTACAGAAAACAACCAAGTTGTAAACTGGGCAACTTTCACTACAAAGTTCATGAGGCTCGTACCTAAACAGGAGCATATAAAACACAAAAGAAGCAAGGAGACCGCAAAATTGTCAAACAATGTACTAACATTAAGGAAAGAAATTAGGAAGGCAGTTAGAAAGAACAGGATAAATAATGATGTGACTTCCTGGAATGATATAAAAAATCTTAAAAGAATATGTAAAAAGTAAATTTGGAAGGATCAAAAATTGAACCAGGAGCAGTTCTGGACAAAGTTTCTTTTCTGCGCCTAACAATCAAGCGTTTTGGAAAATGATAAATGGAATATGCGGACCCTCCCAAACTATAAATAGCGCATGTGTGACGGAGTTGGACTGGGTAAACTACTTGAGTAGCACTTTTAAGAAAGATACAGGTGGTGAAAATAAAAATAGTTATATTGGCTTGGAATCTAACTCTCCAGATACATCTATGTAACAGTTTAAAATTAGGGATACCCAAATAACACCGGATTGCCAGGTAGCTGATAGGATAATGAAAATAATAAAATCAGGTCGAAGGGATGGGGCCCCGGGGCCTAAGGGAATACCGCAGGCCATCTTTTCAAGTGACTACGAATACTGGGCGATCCCGTTGACAGGACTTTTAATGGAGGCAAAATTATCGAATAATCTGCTGATGAGTTGAAAAGGTGCAATAATCAACCCAATATTCAAGGGCGGAGACAGATCGGATCCGGCAAATTAGAGGCTCATAGCTCTAATGGATGTGGAAGCGAAATATTACGCTTCATTAATCTTGGAGGACCTCGTAGAATGGTCTACTAAAAATAAGTTGACTCCTATGAATCAAACCGGATTTTGCAAGGGGGTTTGGTACAACAACTAATATACTTGCTTTGACCATGAATGCAGAAAGGTGTACACGTTTGAATTTAAAATTACAGCTCTGTTTAATTGATTTTAAAGCAGCATTTGACAGCATAGAGCGAGGTCTATTGTGGTGTAAATTGAAGAAAATGGGTCTCCCAGAATTACTATCACGTCGTAGAAAGTGAGAACAACACCCAGGGTCCAAGGGGGGGTGGGGGGGGGGGTGAGGGGCAGGAAACATACCCCCTACCCAAATTAAAACCTACAATATTGAGGACATACATTACCTCCAGGGTCTGGTCACTCCGGGGGGGCGAGTCCACCAATCCCTGCGTCCCGCAACAACGGAAGTGGACGTGTACGCGTACCCCTACGGCAACACTACAATAGTGATACGCACTGTACTCACACATCCATAGCGTGGGTACGGTCTGTAGCACTATATTAGTGTGGTGCCGTGGGGGTACGCGTGGTACGGACCGTACACACGCTCTCAGAGCGTGTGTACGGTCCGTATCCCTATTGTAGTGGTGCCGTAGGGGTACGCGTGGTACGGACCGTACACACTCTCTCAGAGCGTGTGTACGGTCCGTATCACCATTGTAGTGGTGCCGTAGGGGTACGCGTGGTACGGACCGTAGACACGCCCTCAGAGCGTGTGTATGGGCCGTATCACCATTGTAGTGGTGCCGTAGGGGTACGCGTGGTACGTACCGTAGACACGCCCTCAGTGTGTGTGTGTGTACGGTCCATATCACCATTGTAGTGGTGCCGTAGGGGTATGCGTGGTACGGACCGTACACACGCCCTCAGAGCGTGTGTACGGGCCGTATCACTATTGTAGTGGTGCCGTAGGGGTACGCGTGGTACGGACCGTACACACGCTCTGAGAGCGTGTGTACGGCCCGTACCACGCGTACTCCTACCGCACCACTGCTATAGAGATACGGACCGCACCCACACATACATAGCGTGGGTACGGGCCGTATCACTATTGGATTGGGGCCGTAGGGGTACGCGAGGTACAGACCGTACACACCCTATGAATGCGGGGGTACGGTCCGTATCACACGTACCCCTACGGCACCAGTACATTTGGGATACTAGGCGTACACACGCCACGAATGTTGGCCTACGGCCTGGTGCAGCATATTACCTTTATATTGGTGTGTGTGTAGGCCCAGGACAGCAGTGTACTGCACCATGGGTGTGGGTGGGTGGGTGGGTGGCTGCATAGAATTCCCAGCAGTGGACAGACATGTGAGGGGTGGGTGCAGAGGACTCCCAGCAGTGGACAGACATATGTGTGTGGGTGCAGAGGACTCCCAGCAGTGGACAGAGACATGGGGGTGGGTGCATAGCAACACCAGCAGTGGACAGAGACATGGGGGTGGGTGCAGAGGACTCCCAGCAGTGGACAGAGACATGAGGGTGGGTGCATATCACTCCCAGCAGTGGACAGGCATGTGAGGGGTGGGTGTATATGACTCCCAGCAGTGGACACACATATTTGGGTGGGTGCAGAGGACTCCCAGCAGTGGACAGAGACATGGGGGTGGGTGCAGAGGACTCCCAGCAGTGGACAGAGACATGGGGTGGGTGCAGAGGACTCCCAGCAGTGGACAGACATGTGAGGGGTGGGTGTATATGACTACCAGCAGTAGACACACATATTTGGGTAGGTGCAGAGGACTCCCAGCAGTGGACAGAGACATGGGAGTGGGTGCAGAGGACTCCCAGCAGTGGACAGAGACATGGGGGTGGGTGCAGAGGACTCCCAGCAGTGGACAGAGACATGGGGGTGGGTGCATATCACTCCCAGCAGTGGACAGACATGTGAGGGGTGGGTGTATATGACTACCAGCAGTGGCTTGCAATATGAGGGGTGGGTGCATATCACTCCCAGCAGTGGACAGACATGTGAGGGGTGGGTGCAGAGGACTCCCAGCAGTGGACAGACATATATGGGTGGGTGCAGAGGACTCCCAGCAGTGGACAGAGACATGGGGGTGGTTGCAGAGGATTCCCAGCAGTGGACAGAGACATGGGGGTGGGTGCAGAGGACTCCCAGCAGAGGACAGATACATGGGGGTGGGTGCAGAGGACTCCCAGCAGTGGACAGAGACATGGGGGTGGGTGCATATCACTCCCAGCAGTGGATAGACATGTGATGGGTGGGTGTATATGACTACCAGCAGTGGCCTGCAATATGAGGGGTGGGTGCATATCACTCCCAGCAGTGGACAGAGACATGGGGTGGGTGCAGAGGACTCCCAGCAGTGGACAGAGACATGGGGGTGGGTGCAGAGGACTCCCAGCAGTGGACAGAGACATGGGGGTGGGTGCATATCACTCCCAGCAGTGGACAGACATGTGAGGGGTGGGTGTATATGACTACCAGCAGTGGACACACATATTTGGGTGGGTGCAGAGGACTCCCAGCAGTGGACAGAGACATGGGGGTGGGTGCAGAGGACTCCCAGCAGTGGACAGAGACATGGGGGTGGGTGCAGAGGACTCCCAGCAGTGGACAGATATGTGAGGGGTGGGTGTAAATGACTACCAGCAGTGCCCTGCAATATGAGGGGTGGGTGCAGATGACTCCCAGCAGTGGACAGAGACATGGGGGTGGGTGCATATCACTCCCAGCAGTGGACAGACATGTGTGGGGTGGGTGTATATGACTCCCAGCAGTGGACACACATATTTGGGTGGGTGCAGAGGACACCCAGCAGTGGACAGAGACATGGGGGTGGGTGCAGAGGACTCCCAGCAGTGGACAGAGACATGGGGGTGGGTGCATATCACTCCCAGTAGTGGACAGACATGTGAGGGGTGGGTGTATATGACTACCAGCAGTGGCCTGCAATATGAGGGGTGGGTGCATATCACTCCCAGCAGTGGACAGACATGTGAGGGGTGGGTGCAGAGGACTCCCAGCAGTGGACAGACATATATGGGTGGGTGCAGAGGACTCCCAGCAGTGGACAGAGACATGGGGGTGGGTGCATATCACTACCAGCAGTGGACAGACATGTGAGGGGTGGGTGTAAATGACTACCAGCAGTGGCCTGCAATATGAGGGGTGGGTGCAGACGACTCCCAGCAGTGGACAGAGACATGGGGGTGGGTGTTAATGACTACCAGCAGTGGCCTTCAATATGAGGGGTGGGTGCAGAGGACTCCCAGCAGTGGACAGAGACATGGGGGGGTGTACATCATTATCAGATGACCACAACTCCATGGGTGTATTATGTACGCATCCCTAACTTTGGACAATGATGATAGTGCCATAACAACACATTGCTGACAGCAGTGTCCCACTCCCAGGAGGATGGATGTCTTTCCCCCACTGCATGACACACCACATGTGGGTGTGAGGACAAATAACACATGCATACCCACCCCTGGCGGATGCAGCACAATACACACACTGAGATCATGCCACAAGACTGTATAGTCATGTCACTGCCTACTAAACTAAGAGAGCCAAAGGGAACACACACTGTCACGCACATCCCAGGACTGATAGGAATGTAAAGGTGCTGGTCCAGCCACCAAGACGTTGTCTCTCATGGAAGGAATAGGGTGGAGTTCCCACAGATACAATGCCCACAATTGTGAGTCAGGTGCCCAAATACAGAACAAGTACCATATGTGTGCTAGGCCAGGAGTACACACATGCATAGTGCTGAAAAGGGAGAATTTCTCCATGAAGGCATTTCATCATACTCAAAACACAAGTACAGTGACTAGCAAGGATGGTACAGACGATGCAGCCAGAGACATTGCTGAGCAGGCATGGCCATAGTCGAAGGGATCCGTAACCAACAAAGGAAATGTAGACACAGGTCAGCACAACAATTGTGCAACTCTTTGCAGGGAAGATGTCAGGTGCCACAGAGGAAGGAACACTCCTTGGGACAATGTCTCAAAACCAAAATAACACACACTACCAATTATTATTTGCAGAGACCTTATGATAGCACGCATATACCATGGTCCACCTCATGACCATAAGACTAGAACATTTCTCAGAACCATAACACATTACCACAACACCAACTCCTAAAGCCTCAGCACCAACATCAGTACCTGAATTCCAATAGTGTTCAAAGTAAAAATAAAATGCTTTATTCAGCATAAAAAAGAAAATATGAAATCACACTATATACAAAGGCCAATGGCCAGTCCATAATAGAAGTCCTTGGAGGGACACATGGGCATGCGTCTCCCCTAGCTTGCCTGCACAGTGGAACCCTCAGGTTCGTCGACCAGGGGGGGGCATCATGTGGGGAAGGACCAGGCACCGCAGGGACAGGAGGGGGAAGGGTAGGTGGGGTGGGTACAGGGGTGGACATCTCCACCACAGGGGGTGGGGCAGCGCCAAAGGTGGAGGTGAGCTCGGCGCTGCACACTGCTGCCATGGTGTCCAGGGTAAGCCCTGCACCGGAAGAAACCCCAGGGCCAACGGAGGGGGGGTGGCCGAGGGATGGGGTGCAGCGCTCTTGGGGGAGGGGGGTGGACAGGGGGGGGCTCAACTACCCTGCCCGGGGACTTCCTCGCCCGCTTGCGGGGTGGTGTCACAGTGGGGGTGATGGGCAGCTCACCCATGTCAACCTCTTTGGGTGTCAGTTTGGCAGGGGAGCCAAGGGGAGTGCTTTTGGAGGGACTGGGTTGTGAGGCATGCGGACTCAGACTGTGGCTGCGTGTATGTCTTTTTGCCCCAGACCCAGTGGGTGTGCCTACATCCCCCTGAGTGTGCGTGCCAGGAGGTGTGCGCTTGCCCTTACTTGGTGGTGTGCTGCCTGTGTCTGGTGGGGTGCGTGCTTGGGAATGTCTGGGTGTGCATGGGACAGGTATGGGAGAGGGAAGTGTGGATGGGGCTGTGGTAGGGGGGTACGAAGCACTGCAGGAGAGTCACTGCTGCCGTCAGGGAAGAGTCCATGGACCGCAGAAACCTGCGTTGTTCAGACATCGTTGCTGACATGCCCTCCATGAACGACACCATCTGTGTCAGCAGTGTGGTGTGGCCATGGAGGACAGTCAGCACCGATGCCTGCCCAACCTGCAACTGCCGCAGTATGTCCACAGACTCTGCACTGAGGGCAGCAGGGGTGACAGGGGCAGGGGGTGTGGTGCCTGTCCCGAAGGAGACATGGTGGGGCCCTGCACGGACAGATGGGACCAGAGCAACTGGGAGGGCGGTGATGGGAATGGAGGAGGCGGGGACAGATGTTGGGCTGCTGCCAGGTGTTGTAGCAGCCTCCACCCCCTCGATGAGGTCAGCCTCGGACCCATCTGCGTCGTAGTTGGAATCGCCACCAGACAGGTCCTCCGACAGACTCCCCACGCCCTCCGTGCCACTGGCTCCCGCAGACTCGCCAGCACTGGTGGCACTGGTGCTGGGTCCCTCATCCAGGTCCGTGCAGGTGTCTCCCTCGGTTTCCAATGATGATGCTGTGGGCAAGGTGAAGATACAGAAAAACATCAGTCACCTGTATACATCTGACACATGAGTACAAAACCAATAGGTCACAGTGCATATCAGGCAATGCATCATGAGTAACAGCTAGATTACTCCGCACATATGTAAGCCCTGTACTCCCCAGTTGGTAGACCCACCATGCCACTTGGACACAAGGAAAAATAGGACACACCAGCCCAAAACGTGAATGAGAAATACACTGAGGAGCTAGTGTCTGGGAACAGGTGAGCACAGCAATACAATGAAGTCATGCCACCTCTTGTTTACCCTGAAAGAAACAGTAGTGGTGCACCCAAGG
This sequence comes from Triturus cristatus, assembly GCF_964204655.1. Lineage (NCBI taxonomy): Eukaryota > Metazoa > Chordata > Amphibia > Caudata > Salamandridae > Triturus > Triturus cristatus. The sequence goes on from NC_140588.1 coordinate 500,524,823, forward strand.
CAAAGTAACACACCTCAATACCAAAGGTGTCCCCACACTCCGAGACCTGTAAGTACTTTGGAACACAAAACGAAAAAATGTTGGTCCCTTGGGAATCACAATACTTTAGACAATCGACATGGTCAGAATGTGGGAATGTGCCATTTTGTGAACAGAACACACATGTGCCTCCATAAAAGATGGCTCCCAAGGAGGTGCACACAAAACTACATTTACCCAGTCATTGAAGAAGCTGGCAGCCTTCTTTAAAGAAGCCACTGTTAGAAAGAAATGGTGTTGCAGAAAGTACATATACATGGGCCCACGGAGGTCTTGATGACTTGACACTCGTAAGTTGGTATCACCAACAACCAAGGACTTACCCAAATTCCACAACACTGGGGGAGCATGTATATGTATAATCTGAAAAACAGTCTCATTAGAACAGTGCCTTCTTATTAAATTTGCCAGCGTGTTCCCTGAAAGTGTAAAGGTGGTTTGTTGTGCACTTCCTTGGGAGACATCTGTCATGCAGGCACATTATTGTTCTTAACAACAAAACATCAAACTAAAGCATTTAAAACATGAAGACCTGTTGACAAGTGTTGTGAGTGCCAAGGTACAATACCTTTTGACTAACAACTTGAATTATGTCAGTTGTCACATGGCCATCCGTTACCTGATGACACAGTTGGCAACACATCTGACCCACTGCCTGTCATGTGGGGTGGCACACATGTCCAAACCCAGGACAATGCATAAGCTAATGGGCCTGCAATTGTGTCGTAAAAAGGCAAACCTGCACTGAGGAGACACCCTCATGGCAAGCCAGAATGTCCACACAGATGTCAGCACACAAACACCAAACTACGAAGCATCTGGACCACACACTGGTGCAAAAAATGTTTGAGCAGGAATCATGTATTTAAACAATTGACACATGCTGCAAAGCACAAACATTAAACCCTGTACAACATCACTGGGTCACTGCACATTGAGTCTCTGTCCAGCCTATTATCACACATAGGTCAGACCTGGCAAGGAGACATAAGGTTTGGCCATGTAGGCCTTGCCCGCACAAATCCCTCATACGTGAGACAATGTGATTGAGACAGATCAAGAAGTGACATCTCTTAATCAGGGTTTACAAAAATGTGCTGCAGGAATTCCCAAATGTACTCCTCATCACCTTGTGAGGCTGCCAACACATATTTGTGACAAACAACCATCGACAGATAGTTGTGAATAGACACAAAGGCACTGCCCAGTGTGCGTATGCACAAGCCAAATGGGGTCTCCCTGTCCAGTGGACACACGTAGCACACTTTGGATAAATACAAATGAGGCCAGGGAACAATGCCACAGAGGCAAACATATGCTGAACACACTGAGAATGGGCACAGTGTTCGATGACACACATGATTACGAGGCAAGGGTGTCTCAGGGGACTGTAGTGGGCACACTGCTCCTTGTTCCTGGAATGATCTGACTGTAACATGAGCAACCGTCCTGGCACTATGCATATCTCCCACTCATGCACATCATGTCTGAGGCCTCAACATTGACATGCATGGTGCAAGTGTGTTCATTTGAAACCTCACACTCCCATGTTGAGACTCATCATCAGTGCCAACAAATATGGACCCCAACAGAGTGAACAGGACAGGGCACAGGCAAGGTACCAACACATGTCACAGACCACCCTCCCACATGATGCAGAAAGCAATGTGCGCTTGGATTAACTGGCAGCATAGATGACCATGTGCAATTGTGATTACACACAGACCAGGGGACACATGTCAAAGAGGGGAAGGGACGAATAAGAGCACCGGTTGACTTTGGGGAACAGAATATGCACTGCACATATAAACTCTGGCAGTGTATCCAGGCTACAGTGCACTTCCAAAAGCTGGGGACACACAACACAACAAACAGACATGTACCTACCCCCTCCTTGCTGCTGTCTCTCCTGTAACTGCCTATCCAGGTCAGGGAAGACCACTGCCAGGACACGCATCATGTGGGTGGTCAGGCGTCGGAGCCCGCCGTGGGGGCGTGGAGGTGAGAGCCCCAGCTGGACCCGGGCGATCCGCCGGGTCCAGCACCGGATGTCCTGCCATCGTTTTCTGACTTGGGCTAGGCGACGACTGCGACCCCCCGCCGATCTCACGGCCCTGACGATCTCCTTCCAGATCCCCCCCTTCTCGTAGGCAATTACCTGTGAGGATGACAAAGTGAGACAACATCACTACACCTGCTCCATGTCACAGAGACACACATTTGAACATCTTTGATATGTGGAACAGGGCATAGGATGCTGCCAAGGAATAGCATCTTTCTCATATAGTCATTGGCCTCTGTGGAAGCCCCAATGCACTACATGGCATTGAAAGTACAAAGGTGGCAGGAGGGGTGCGACACACTCCCTGATCATGGCACACACTGTGCATCATATGCAACACCAGGCTGATGGACAGCACCTCTAAGCAGTTACATGCCCCAGGCCACTGACGCAACCTCAGCAGAGTACACAGACACACACAGGCACAGATCAATCACCTGCCATTGGCAACAGCGGATACAAACCTCACTCTGCACATGTGCCACTTGCCTGTGGGGTGTCACAGGTGTTGGGCTAGCTCAGCAAGTCAGACACACAGCACGGCTTACTTCTCACATCAGATGGGTAGAGCTGTTGCTTCCTCCGTGCAGCTGTGGTGCAACACTTCACATAGACACTCACCCACATGATAAGGAACCTTCACACACATCAATGTCCAGGAGGGCGTACACATCACTTGGACACTCTCACCACAGCTCCACTCAACTCATACACATCTGTGGGTACAGTCACCTGTCACACCGGGGGGAACACTGAATCACCTCAGGACAATAGCCAGAAAATGCCACCAAGGATTTGCCAGGCTGAATGTGTCATGCACTATGCAGTGAATGTCACAGTAAGCACAATGCAAGTGAGGAGTGCACACAGGAACTACATCATGCTCTGCATGAGAGACATAAGCCTTTACCCCCCTGGGACCCACTCTAAACCACATTGCATGTCTGTCACACCTGGACACAAAGCCAGAAGTGACAGTCACAAAAAAGGTGCACAGTCAAATGTAGTGGAGTCAGCACTCACCTGCACCCCTGGTCTCCCATACAGGCTGGGGTACTGTGGGAGGAGGACATCCAGCAATGCCTCATTCTCCTCAAGTGTGAATGGCTGGGCCCTCTCCACAGTACGCGACATGGTGCCAGAGGATGCACAGACAGCAGCAGTGTGGTCGACAGGAAAGGAGTGCAGGCAAGTGCCCTCTCATGGGTGCTGGCTGACTTATATCTGTCTTGCTGGGGGCTTTCATTTACAGGAGTACAGAGTGATTGGTCAGACTCATTTGCATCCTATGTTTCCTCCAATCCCTTTAAACATACACCAATGACACAAATTTGCATGGTTCAAATTTTGAGCATCATAGCAAGGCAAACACCATTTTGCAACATTGTTATTTTTGGGCCAACTGACTTTTCAATCCCACATGATGGCCACATTGCAACTGAAATCTCTGTATCCATGACAACCAGCATGCATTTTGGGCCTAATACTTGTCCCCTATGTAATTTTTGATTCCAAAAAACATGTATGGTGCGTCCGTACACTTACGGCACCACTACAATAGTGATACGCACCGTACTCACACATCCATAGCGTGGGTACGGTGCATATCACCATAGTAGTGGTGCCGTAGGAGTACGCGCGTGTGTACGGTCCGTACCACGCGTACTCCTACGGCACCACTACTATAGTGATACGGACCGTAGTCACGACGTGTGTACGATCCGTACCACGCGTACTCGTACGGCACCACTACTATAGTGATACGGACCGTACACACACTCTGAGAGCGTGTGTACGGCCCGTACCACGTGTACTCGTACGGCACCACTACTATAGTGATACGGACCGTACACCCTACGTGTGTATGGTCCTTACCTCGCGTACTCCTACGGCACCACTACTATAGTGATACGGACCGTACAAGAGCACCCGCAGGGACGGCACTAACAATCCCGGAGGATGAATTGATATCTATTCCCAAGTACGCACTCAGGGTCACAAATCCGGTTTGGCACAAACCCCCTGCAAACCCTCAGAGTAACACTCATCTACAGATCTCCAGGCCTACATCCACAATTCCGCAAAGCCATCAACACGTCCATCGTCACGCACGCCCTCACATCCACAGGATATATGTGGCTGTGGGCCAGGAACTTCTGGCTGGATGAGAACCACACCAGCATCCATCATTGGTCCATCCACATTAGCATCCACGTCTCCGACGAGCAACACACTGCCACACACCCCGCTACCAATCCCCCAAAGATGCTTGATGTAAGTCAACACAGACATGCTGTGTGGGACACTGGAACCAACACCACCGCCACACCCTGCAACCTCACACACTGGATCAGCAAGTGATCCAACAATCTAGCCACGTTGATGGACTTTCCTGTGACGCACATCAACAATTAAGCCACCTGGGACAAGGCAGACCTACTGGACTCATACACGTCTAGCAGGACTCTTGTGCACAGCTTGCAACACAAATAACCATCAGTGGCCTTACAACCCTGGAAAACGGCACACACAGCCATCACCATATCATCAGCAAGGACAATTGGAGATCCTTCTGATGGGGCCGAGGCCAAAAAACCGCAAGACATCAAGGAGCTCATCAGCATTGTGAGTGCACTGACATCAGCTCTCCATCCAAAAGACAACCCACCCTTGCAAGGCTGAGCCAATCCCTTGGCACACAGAGGCAGAACGCACTATTATACGCTGGACCAACACCCCTCAGGTTTTGGACTTCCATCATTAGCAGATACAACACCCGGCTCATGTGCGACATCCCCTGGGGATCTCCATCAGGCCCCTTCCCACACAACATCTCAACCACATCATTCCCCATCCTTGTAGCCCCCGTCCAGCACGTCATGTATGTATCATTGGAGTTAGCCACATTCCATGGTAGATAGAGGCATGCAGTGACCCAGACCCTTCTTAGACAATGGACGGCAGGAACGCAGGCTCTCAAGGAACATCACCGTGCTTCCCTAGCCAGCAAATGTCATCAGAAAGACAGTCAACGAGCAACTGACAAACTTCCTCCACGCAAGGAGCTCCAGGCAACCTGCACAAGACCATCTTCCACAGTAATCACCCCACTGCCACCGTCATCATTGCCACCAACACGGACAACTTTGCCCTGCTCAACAATGGTGAGGCCACCCTCCTTGACCTCTCCACAGCATTATACACGATGTGCTCACACACTGTCAGCCACACATCTCCAACACTGATATCCAGGGGATGGACCTGGATGAAATCACCAAGTAGCTCACCAGCAAGGCCATGGGAGTGGGACTCAAGCCTTCAGCATGTAGTACAGTGGCGTCATCTGGCACATGGCCCAGGGCTCATCTCTCAGCGTGTCAATCTTTAATGTGTCCATGACCCCCCTCTCCACCATCACATGCGCACACAACCTCATCATCATCTCGTATGCCATTGGCAGCCAGCTGCTCCTCACCCTCACCAAAGACACAGCCATTGCCAGTTCCAACCTTCAAGAAGGCATGAGGTCCATTGATGAATGGCTGAACATCAGCCACCTGAGGCTGGACTTGTACAGGACTGAGGTAATCATCTGAGGATTGTCCCCTTACAGCTGGGTCAACTCCTTGTGTCCCACCCGCCAGGGCACTGCACCAGCACCCAGTGGCCACGCATGCAAGATGGTGTGCATCATGGACTCGTTGCTCACAATTGCCATGCAACTCACCAGCATCTGTACCTCATGCTGCAACACCCTCCGCATGATGCACATGATCCACAGATAGATCCACTCCAAGGCAAGACAGACCGTCCCCCAGGTCCACGACACCAGCCGTGTCAACTACAGCCCCGCCCTCTACGGAGCAAGTACAGCCAAACTCCTGGAAAACTTGTCCACATCCAGGGTGCATCTGCACACCTCAGCTTCAACATCCCGCGCCCCAGCCACATCACCGTCCACCCGAGATAGCTGCAATGGATCACTGTCTGCTGCAGGATGACCTTCACACTCCTCACCCACACTCAGGAGGCAGTCCACAACCCCAGACCCCAAACCAACCTTGGACGTCTGTCATCCAAGACTCCGTTGGGCCAACTCTGTGCATCCAACCTTGCCCTGGCCAACATTCTTCACATCCACCGAACTACAGCATGCAGGAGATAGTTCTCCCACCTGGCCAAACATACCTGGGACTCCCTCCCTGGGAACCTCCACATGAGCCATGACCTCTCCGCCTTAATGATACTCTTCCAAATTGGTCTGTCCGCACAGTATTCCAAGCCCCCCCTCAGCAGCTTAAGGCCATCACGGGTGAGTATTGTGCTCTATGTCTGTATTGGATGATACATTGTGACCCATGTGTGTCCTGTACCGGACTCAGATCCCAGGGTATGGATGGCTGGAGTTAGTTCAACACTCAGGCTTAGTTTGACATTTCCCCACATGTATGTTGTGGACTCATGCAAAATGACTGCAACATCTAATTAAAGAAATTTAGTTTTATTCTCAGTGGGGGGGCGTGTTTTGTGTGAAAAAATAGGTGCTATACAGTCTGCCTAGAATCCAAAGTTCACAGGGGGAGATGGGATCCTTGGCATTTGAAGTCATCAGAGTCCAGAACACAGTGTTTGTCATCATTGGTCAGACTGTGACCAGCAAGTCCATGTGGCAGAGAATGTCAGTGAATGAGGTGATGCTGTTGCGCATGAAGGCCAGGTGCCAGGCCAGGTGACCTGGGAGATGTGGATGGTCCGCTGCCTCTCACGGTCTTTTCTGTGGACGACCCACCTTCCTCGCGGGACCCTCAGATTAGGCCTGGGCGAAGCACTACGCTACGCTCGCGTAGTTTGCGAAGTTCGCGCTACTTCGCGCTACGCGAACTGCACGTAGCACAGTGCGAACACGCGTAGCGTAGTGTTGCGTAGTGCTGCGGTCATTTTTTGCTTGCTCGCGGTCCTCAACGTCAAGTTGGCGACCGCGAGCAAGCAAAATGACATCCTGGCGAGACTTTTTCCTTGTTCGCGATCGCGAGCATGGAAAATAAACCTCCCGGCGAGATTCCCAACGCGAGAAGGTCAGGTTTCTCATTGCGAGGGGTCGCGTATGCTCGCGACCGCTCGCGATGAGAAACTACCAGTTCGCGTTGAGAAAGCTGCAGCTCGAGTAAAAATCTACTCGAGCAGCAGAAAACTACAGCTCGCACTGTGCAAGATGCCATTTTCAATGATTGCACAGTGCCGGTTGCTTGTCCGCACTGTGCAATCATTGAAAACAACATCTTGCACAGTGCGAACATGTTACTTCGCAGTTCGCGAAGTGCTACGCGTAGCTCGCGTAGTGCAAACTTCACTTTGCGTAGCTTCGCGAAGTGCTACTTCACGAACTACGCCCACCCTTACCTCAGATGCAGGCCTTGACGATGTTTGGGACACTCCGTCGGACGAATCCTCCTCCTCCTCTCTCCCTGTGGCTGGTGGTGGTCTTCGCCTGGTGGCACAGGGAGCGTTGCCCATGTTGTCGGTGATCCGACGGAGTGAACGGCTTATGTCCGTTTGCACCGCCAGGAGCTCAGCCAGTCTTGCCTCCATCCATCCTTGGTGTTCTTGTTGACTGGCGTGTTGCTTGGCCTGCTGGTTCTTAATCTCTGTGAGGGTCTCCACTACCTGGCTGATGGCCCTGGTGTCACGCCGGTATGCGTCCATGATGTTGCGTATGTGTGACATACCGGTCCCTTCAGCTGGCTGGTCAGGTTCTCGCCTCCGCCTGTCTCCACTCCCACCACCCCTGCCCACACGAGCCTGGCCTGCCGTTGTGGGCACATCGGGTCTACGGGACCCCTGAGGGATGGCAGTTGCGGGGTTGTCTGCCTCCTCCTGGGTGCCTAGCGAACCTTGTCCCTCCAGGTCAGACTGGCTCAGTTGTTCACTGCGGGCAGGGCTCCTGGGTGTCTCCTGGGATGTGGCAGGAATGGGGGTGGTGGTTGGCACAGATGTTCCTGAAGCAGGTGCTGCAGGGGCTTGGACACCAGAGGGTCCAGGTGGGTTGGGGTCATCCGCGGAGTGTTGAGAGGCGTCGCTGCCGGTGGGCTCAGGTTCCTCCCGAGCCTGGGACTGTGATTCTTCCCCCCATTGTTGGGGGGAGATCCATGAGGTTGCCCTGTGTGTGAGAGAGAGACAATGTTAATGCTGTTTCATGCGACATCCATGTTTCATACATATTCAAGTTGGCACAGTTCCTCCAGGTAGTTGTATGTGCCTAGCATTCTCCTCACTATTCACTTGTGGATGGGTATGTTGCGGGGGGCAGATTGATATGTTCTCCTGAGTGTTTGACATGTAGATTTTTGGCTTGGATGCTTCTTTGGCTATGGATTGATCTTGTTGTGTCACATGTCCATTGTGAGAGTGGGTAAATCCATTGCCTGCCCCGGGGTGTGTGCTTGTGTAAGGGGTGTGTGTGACAGGGCCTGCTGGTGGGTGTAGTGTGATTTGGCAGTGGGTCTCCCAGGTGATGTATCTGTCCCCCCATGGAGCATGCTGCCATGACAGTGAGTATGAGTTCCTGTCCTAGATATCTGAGCTTGTTGTGTTGGTGATTGAGTTTGCAGTGGTCACAGGAGGGCCTTGTGCTGCCTAAAGCAGGGCCAAGTGTCAGCTACCTTGTCAGTACTTTGCCAGTCCCTGTGCATTGAGCATGGTGCATGGGTATGTCCCTGGGCCATATGGGCTGAGGGCAATGGTGTCTGATTCAGAGTTGAACAATGTGTTTTGTGAGCCCCACCCTCCCAGCATCCCGGACATCCATTCTTGGGTTAGTGCTTCGTGTAGCCTGGGACATGGCATGGCCTTGCTTTGTGAATGGGCATACACATGTTAGTGGCATGAGTGTTGTTTTTGAGTGTGGTTGTGTCCGGTGATGGCTTGGGGGTAGTTGCGTGCATTTGGTGTAGATGGGGTGTCGATGCCATTACCCCCATGTTACGTAAGTTGTTTGTGTACTCACCAGGCTCTGCAACTCCTTCGAGTCCGTGTACTCCCACAAGTGGAAGCAGGGCCATCACCTTCTCCTCCCAGGGATGGTAATGTACCGGTCTGCGGGGCAGCCCCCCTCCAGTGATGTTGCTCTGGGCGTAGTCCTCGTTCATTTTCCGCTCGACTGCCCTCCGCAGATCGTACCACCTGGCTGGGCATTCATTCCTGGTCCGTCTGATGGGTGCAAAAGCATTCACCCTATCGATGATCCTCTGCCACAGGTGTGATTTTTCGGCTATGCAGGTCTGTCTGACCAATGTTCCAAAGAGCTGTGGCTCGACTCTGATGACTTCGTTGACAAGGATGTCCAGCTCCTCCCTTGTGAACTTTGGATTCTTGTCTGTGAGCATGGTGTGGGGTGAGGGTGTGGATGGTTGTGGGTGTGTGGGTGTGAATGTGAAGGTGTGTGTGGGAATGTGAAGAGGGGGTATGTGTGAAGGAGTTTGTGTGAAGGTGTATATGTTAAGGTGTATGGGTGCAGTTGTTGGGGTGTGCTCTGTAGCTGCAGTGAGTCTGTTGCAAAGGCTCATGGTTTGTGTGTGTGGGCCCTTTTTATTGGTCCATTTGTGGGTGTGCCTGAGTTTGAAATTTTGGTGGGTGTGTTATAAGAGGTGGTTGTGAGTTTGGGCCTCTGTTTGCCTGTTTGGATGTGCCAGGTCAGTCATTTTGATGTTTTTTCTACTGTAGACGTGTTTTGTGGTGTTGTGCGAGTCGAATTGACCCTCCTTGTGCTGTTTTTCAGTGTCCTGGTTCAGTACAAGTCGTTTTCGCATATGTAAGGTGCGTACATAAGCGATGTTGTTGTACCGTGTTCGCATACGCAATGTTGTTGTAAGGTCCGTACATACGCGATGCTGGGGTATGGTGCTGGGGTACGGTGCGTCCAAGTACGGGGCTGGGGTACGGTGCTGGGGTACGGTGCATCCAAGTACGGGGCTGGGGTACGGTGCAGGGGTACGGTGCGTCCAAGTACGGTGCTGGGGTACGGTGCGTCCAAGTACGGGGCTGGGGTACGGTGCTGGGGTACGGTGCGTACAAGTACGGGGCTGGGGTACGGTGCGTCCAAGTACGGGGCTGGGGTACGGTGCTGGGGTACGGTGCGTACAAGTACGGGGCTGGGGTACGGTGCTGGGGTACGGTGCGTCCAAGTACGGGGCTGGGGTACGGTGCTGGGGTACGGTGCATACAAGTACGGTGCTGGGGTATGGTGCATCCAAGTACGGAACTGGGGTACGGTGCTGGGGTACGGTGCGTCCAAGTACGGGGCTGGGGTATGGTGCTGACATATGGGGGTACGGTGCTGACATACGGGGGTACGTGTGGACATACACGGGGGAGGCTGTACGACTCATATCCCGGGCACAAGTTTACCCGGGATACGAGTGGTACAGAGTTCGCTACGTACGGGACGTTTTACATATGCTTGTGTATTCGGAAGGGCGGTACGGATCGTACTTGTGCGCTCGGACTTCAGTTTTACGATTTGTACGTAAAACTGTCCGGGTACGTCTCGTAGACCTTTTCCCAATGCGATTCGTATGTATTTTTCACGTACGAATCGTACTTCACCGGTGGGACGGGACGATTTGTATGTAAAAAATATACGGATACGAGTCGTACGGGAATTTTTTTTACCCAATCGGAATCGGGACCATAGTTGTTAAAAATATTGTTCTTTTAATACATTTTATGTATTTTAGTATATATTTTATGTGTATGTGATGTATTTTTTTGTATAGGAATTGTTTGTATTTTTAATATATATGTTACATTTTTAGCAGTTATTAAAAAACTTGTATTTGAATTTTGCGTTTTTAGTTCCGTAGCTGGTTGTGGGTTTCTAGGGGAATAGGGTGGGAAGTAGTTTAATTATAATAAATTAATTGATTATAGTTTATTTATTAATATTCGTTTAGTTGAGATTTTATAGTTTTAAATGTGTAAAGTAATTTATTATCAATTAATTCATATTTGGTTGTTAATTCATTGTACTTAATTAATTGGCAATTAATTATGGTAATTTTGTAATTCATTTTAGGTGTGTGATGTGGAGTTTATAGTTGTAAAGGCTGGGAAGTACTTTATTTTTAATTTATGAATTAATAATTGTTTTCTAATTAATTTTAATTAAATAATTGGTAAATAATTATGGTAACTGTATAATTAATTTTAGGTGTGTGTTGTGGTGTTTATAGGTGGACAGGGTGGGAAGTAATTTATTTTTAATTGATGAATTAATAATTGGTTGTTAATTTAAAATAATTAAGTGGTAATTTATTATGGTAGTTGTGTAATTTATTTTAAGTGTGTTTTGGGGTTTATAGAGGTAAAGGGTGTTAAGTAGTTTATTTTTTATTATTATTAATTATTTGTTAATTGTTATTAATCACATTTATTAACATTTTATCATGGTAATTGTGTAATTAATTTTAGGTGTGTGTTGTGGTGTGTATAGCAGTAAAGGGTGGGAAGTCATTTGTTCTCAATTAGTTAATATTAAGGTGCCGATTCTGATCCGGGTCAGAAAGCACTCCGACCGAACCGGATTCGGAGTGTTTTCCGACCGAGCCGGAGTCCTGCAGTCCGACCGAGCGAGTACGATACGGCCGTATGCTGCCAGACTCGGTTCTGTCATACTCCCAAAGAAGTCAATGGGAGCCGGTCGTACGACGCGTACATGGGTTCCCATTGACTGAATGGGTACGTCTCGCGCAAGGGCGCCCCCTACAGTGGGTACGCATCGGTGCCATCTGCACCATACATGCCTGTGTTGGGGGGACCCTGGGTTTCCCCTTGTGTCTGAGTCGTAGTGCTGCGGGTGACATGGGGTCTGACGCGGACCCCCAAAGGCAACCACCCGGACATTTTGCAAGCCGGACACTCCGGCTCGCATAGGCTGTCCGACGCGTGCATCGTACTGGCTCGTTCATAAATCCGTCCATTGCAGGCCACGGTGAGCTTCCGACCCAGACGTACGGAGCGGTTCGGACCCGGAAACAACTCGGTCGGTGAATTTCACGTAGGTTTCATCATACGTGCTCGCTCGTACAGCTGAACGAGTGGGGCAGAAAACACGCGTACGGCTCGTAGTTTTTCAGGCCGGATCGCTTTCGGTGTCCTTCCGACCCGGATCGGAATCGGCCCCATAGTTGTTAATTAATGTTAAATAATCTATAATTATATTGGGTAATGGTTTATTTTTGTGTGTGTTTTTTAGTTTTAAAGGGGTTAAGGGTAGGTATTAAATACATTTTAATTACTTTATTATTAGTTGTTAATAGTAATAGTTTTTAATTTCAAAATAATATTTAATTGTGTTTAATGATTTTATGGTTTAATCTAGGTATGTTTTGTGGGTATTATAGTGTTCAAGTGTGTGTAGTCAATTAATGTTTATAAGTTTTTTATTAATATTATTTTTTAAATTGATTATTAATTATGTTAATTATGGAAGTTTACTTAATTTATAATGTTGAAGGGTTTTGTTTTTCGTGTGGTGTTATAGGGTAGGAAGTAAAATAAATAAATGTATGTATTAATACATTTTTTTGTTTGTAAATATTTTCTAGTTACATTTTATTTATTTATTTATAATCTTATTCTATGTAATATTTGTAGGTTTTTGTTATATGTAATTAATAATATAATATGTTTTTCAATATATTTAATATATTTGATTTATCATTTTTTAAATATCTATTTTATGATTTTAAAAAACTTAATCTATATATTTTATAACTGTTTGAGTGTAAATAGTTATTTTTGTCTCTCTGCTATCCAAGACTTTTCCTACTGTTGCACTCACTGGAGTTGAAATTGTAAATTTGACCCCTCCTCTATCCAACACATTCCCTACTGTTGCAATCACTGGAGTGGGAATAGTAATTTTTCCCTCTCTGCTATCAAGCACTTTCCCTACTGTTGCACTCACTGGAGTTGGAATAGTAGTTTTTACCCCTCCGCTATCCAACACGTTTTCTACTGTTGCACTCATTGGAGTGGGAATAGTAATTTTAACCCAATTGCTATCCAACACTTTACCTACTGTTGCACTCACGGTACTGGGAATTCAAATGTTTACCCGTCCGCTATCCAACACGTATCCTACTGTTGCATTCAGTGGAGTGGGAATAGTAATTTTTACCTTGTCGCTATACAACACTTGCCCTACTGTTGCACTCTTTGGCCTGGGAATAGTAATGTTTGCCCCTCTGCTATCCAACACTTTCCCCGCTGTTGCTCTCACTGGAGTGGGAATAGTAATTTGTACCCCTCCGCTATCCAACACTTTCCCTACTGTTGCACTCATTGGAGTTGGAATAGTAATTTTTACCCCTTCGCTATCAAGCACTTTCCCTACTGTTGCACTCACTGGAATTGGAATTGGAATACCTATGGGGTGATTATGATGGCGGGCTGACCACCACCGCCCGGCCGGCGGTGGCGTTCTGCCCGTCATCACAACCACATTTACCCCCCCGCCATATTACCATGGCGGGGGTACCGCGACGAACAGAAAGTCCGTCCACCGCTTTTCCGCCGGTCAGCAATCGTTATGATTGCCGGCCGGGTGGAGCTCGCGCATAATTTGGTGCCATCCATATCATGATGCCTGGCGGTAATTGATATGGGGGCCCATTGCAAGCCTCCGGGGGGGAGGGGCTGCACTTGGGTGGTACCTATGGTACCCCCCCCCTTCATTACTCTGCACAAGGTGGCAGGCACCATGTGGTGCCTGCCATGTTGTGCATGGCAAAGCACAGCATGCCTCTTTGGCATTGTTGGAGATGCGGGCTGTGACCACCAGGGTGGCGGTCGCATCCTAATTGGTGGTACAGGACCGCTGCACCGTTGTCCGCCGTTCCCAGCACAGCTAGGGTGGCGGGCGGACTGAAGTCCGCCGGCCATCCAAATGGGGCCCATAATTTCATCCCTCCGCTATCCAACATTTTCCCTACTGTTGCACTCACTGGAGTTGGAATAGTAGTTTTTACCCCACAGCTATCCAACACTTTCCCTACTATTGCACTCATTGGAGTGGGATTAGTATTTTTAACCCCTTTGCTATCCAACTCTTTCCCTACTGTTGCACTCCCTGGAGTGGGAATGCATTTTTTTACCCCTCCGCTATCTACCACTTATTCTATTGTTGCATTCAGTGGAGTGGGAATAGTAATTTTCACCCCTCCGCTACTCAACACTTCCTCTATTGTTGCACTCTTTGGAGTGGGAATAGTAATTTTTGCCCCTCGGCTATCCAACACTTTCCCTGCTGTTGCTCTCACAGGAGTGGGAATAGTAAATGTTACGCCTCCGCTATCCAACATTTTACCTATTGTTGCACTCACTGGAGTTGAAATAGTCATTTTTACCCCTCTGCTATCCAACACTTTCCCTACCGTTGCCCTCACTGGAGTGGGAATAATAATTTTTACCCCTTCGCTATCCAGCACTTTCCCTACTGTTGCACTCAGTGGAGTGTGAATCTCAAATGTTACCCCTCCGCTATCCAACACTTTTCCTACTGTTGCACTCAGTGGAGTGGGAATAGTCATGTTTACCCCTTTGCTATCCAACACTTTCCCTACTGTTGCCCTTTTTGGAGTGGGTATAGTACTTTTTCTGCCTCGGCTATCCAACACTTTCCCTACAGTTTCACTCTTTGGCATGGGAATAGTAATTTGTGCCCTCCGCTATTCAACACTTTCCCTATTGTTGCAATCACAGGAGTGGGAATAGTACATTTTACGCCTCCATTATCTAACATTTTACCTATTGTTGCCCTCACTGGAGTGGGAAAAGTAATTTTTAACCCTTCGCTATCCAGCACTTTCCCTACTGTTGCACTCAGTGGAGTGTGAATAGTAAATGTTACCCCTCCGCTATCCAACACTTTCCCTACTGTTGCACTCAGGGGGAGTGGGAATAGTAATTTATACCCCTCGGCTATCCAACAATTTTCCTACTGTTGCACTCTTTGGAGTGGGAATAGTAATTTTTGTCTATCCGCTATCTAATACTTTCCCTACTGTTGCAGTCACTGGAGTGGGAATAGTAAGTTTTTACCCCTCTGCTATGCAACACTCACCCTACTGTTGCACTCCCTGGAGTGGGAATAGTTATTTTTACCCCTTTGCTATCCAACACTTTCCCTACTGTTGCACTGATTATATTGGGAAATTTAAGTTTAAATATTTTGTTATAGTTTAATGTTTTCATTTATTATAGATTATTGTTTTTTAAAATATTTTAAATCATTAATATATATTTATATGTTATACTATTTTAAACTTTTAACATAAATAAAACATAATAGTTTAATAATTGTTTTAAAGTAAATATATATGTATCAATTATTATGTTTGTGTGTTTGGTAATTAAGTTATTTTTATATATGTCATACAAATGTATATTGCATTTGTTTTATATTGTTAAAATTATATTTAATATTTAATATACTTAATATATATTATTTTATTTGATATTTATATATAAGTCTATATTTTACACATCTAAAATTTTTACATCGATATTTTTGGGTTGATATTTTTGTACTTACCTGCTTAAGTATATGAGTCTATATTTTTGTTATCTATATTTTTTACTGGATATTTTTAACATCGATATTTTTTACATCGATGTTGTGTCAGTGAATCCGCAGCACGTGGCTGCCACATAAACATCGTAAGATATGGGGTTTTTGATGGGACTATTTTGTGCTTCAGGGATTGTATTGATTATCCTTGTGTTGCTATGCTGCCAGGGGGTCGTAGCCGATTGTTTCACTTTGCCTGTCTTGTTCACTATGATTTTTGCTTTAAAAACCAACTAAGCCACTTTTTTGGCTTAATGCTGCCTCGTAAATATGGTTCCTTTTAATGCAGTTTTCTATATTAATGGGGTGTGGAATGGGTGTTAATGGGGATGTTCCCAGGACCATCCATGTCCGTAAATCGTACATATGATGCAGTGCTAAAAACTTACGCCTCCCCAGAGTAGGGGTAAGGGAGGCACAACAAGGAGAAATATCTTTATTTCTCCTTGTTTTTCATTTCTCCTTTTCTGATTATTTTTGGGCAGGAAGGTTTACCTTCCTGCACAAAAATAATAATCCCTTGCAATACAGGCACCCTTGCACCATGGTGCAAAGGTGCCTGCATTGGCGCACAGCAGCCCATTGTGCGTTGGCGCAGGGGAAAAGGACAGGGATGCGCTGTTTCTGATAGATACGGTGCATTCCCACCCTTTTCTTTTAACTTAGGGCAATGCAGCAGGAAGACCTACCCTACGGTGAAACCTCTCCAAACTACCACTCTTTGAGTATCCTATTCCTCTTCCAGAATATCCCCTACCTTCACTGTCTGAATCATACCAAACCTCTTTTACTACTATGAACTCCCAAATAACCCTTTCCAAACTCTTCCCTCCTCTAACCATCCTTTATCCTATTCATCCAAATAACAGGCTCTCTGTCTAATTCCAAACCTCTTTTACTATAATGAACTCCCAAATAATCCTTTCTAATCTCTTCCTTTCTCTATCCATCCATTATACTATTCATCCAACTAACAGACTCACATGTTGACCACTCCCACCACTCCTACCACTCCCAATAACAAGGTATATGTCCCTCAACTAATTCACCACTAATCCACCTTTGGGTCCTTGAGGAGAATGCTACTCACGAAAGGCCATTCAATGCCTCATGAGGGGTAATAAACGGTATATAAATACAATTACAATTATCTACACTTTGTGTGATGCTAGAATGTTTCCTAGTCCCTATTACTTCAGTGATGTAACATTGATGTCAGCAGCCCAACTCTGAAAATTCTTCCCGCACCACTTGTGCAAAGGTGCTGAACTAAGGGGCTCATTATGATAGCGGAAGGACTGCCACCACCGGGCCGGCGGTGGTGGTCCTTCCGCCATCACATTGTGATTTATCCACCACCATATTAGGATGTTTAGCCCTAGATTTAGTCTTAAACTTAAAAGAAATATAGGTCGTGAGGGAGCTTATGTGCTTATCATATTTATAGGTGCACTGAGGAGGTACCCATGGTACCCCCCCCACATTTCCATGCACAAGGTGGCAGGCACCGCGTGGGCCTGCCACGTTGTGCATGGAAATGCACATAGTGGCATTTTAACATTGCAAACGGTGCTGCAGCCAGCAGCATCGTCCGCAATGTTAAAAGGCCATGATGTGCCTGCCATGCTGGCGGGCGCATCTTAATTGTGCTGGTGGGACCACCGCACGTCTGGGGGGCTGTCCCAGCACTGCTATGATGACGGGCGGACTAATGTCCACCCGTCATCATAATGAGCCCCTATGTCCATAAGTCCAGTTTTAAAGCAAATCCTTGCAAGGGGAAACTCTACTGTGCCTTTACAACGTGGTTCGAACCACGAACACGTCTTTACAATGCTTTAATTTGCCCCTTAAGTCGTTACAACAACTTGCCTTAAGGGAAGTGTTGCTGGATTGATGTTGGGCTTTAAGTTTAACACTTTCCCTAATGTTGCTAAGACCGGAGTTGGAATAGTAAATTATAGTGTTCCAACTCCAACGCTTTCCCTAAGTCAAGTGTTTGTAATGACTTGTGGAGTAATGAAACGCGTTGTAAAGACGCGTTCGGGGTTTGGAACACTTAAAGTCATGCAAAAAAAATGCTTGCGTGGTTCTGACATACATCCCTTTGCAAGTATTCCCAAACAAGACCCCGGGTTCGTCTTCTAGTATTTTTTGCTGCTGTTTTTTTTATTTCACAAAGCCATTTCAACAGAGAATATGCTCACTATGATTAATCATACAAAATCATTCCACTTGTGTATGACTTTCATGCAGAAATATGGATGTGACTTAACACCAGCGCTGCCGACTTTTGGTCTGGAGAACCAGGTTTGAGTCCTGGCATTGCCTCTGTGTAATCTAAAGTTCTGGTTACAGAGGTTCCTTACTTATACCTAAGGAAGGGGTTGGACTAGCTCTGGGGATCCACCTATGGAAGGGTTTGGAAAGAGGGGTGGCTACACCAATTTCCTTTGTCCAGTTTCACGCCAGAGCAGGGGCTGGAAGCCCCTGAACCGGTTTGAGCTGGACTATGCACAGGGACACCAAATGTGCCCCCAGTGCAGGACTTCAAAGCACTCAGAGAGTGCTCCCACCCAGCCCCAATACACATAAGTCTGTCTGGGAGGTGGTTACACCTCCCTGTGACAGGAAACCTATTGTCCAGGCCTCCCCTGCCAGAGTTTCGGTCAGCAGCAGGATGCCAGACCCGTGTCTGTGGCTGCAGCATCCATTTTGTGATGCCAGGGCTCTATTAAGTTTCTACCGGGTATGCCAGTGCTGTCATGTCTCTCCCTCTAGAAGGGTGGGATCATACTCCCACACCAGTTACTGGTGTGGGGGTATGATTCCAAGGTGTTTGACACCAAACACCACATGTTCCCGTGCAGCCAGTCCAAAGTTAGCATTTACCGTTTGGTTATAATGCACTTAGAAGTATATGGTCAGGCTGCACTACAAACAGCATCAGAAGGGTCTCTGAACGCTGGAGAGGGGCTCTGCTCATGCAGGGGCACCCTCTCACATAAGAACCAAGCACTCTGCCTTCAGGATTGATAAGGCCTGCCATAAGAGTGACTTATAGGTTTATATGTGTGTATATATAGTGATATAGGTACCCTATATCACAGTAAGGTGTGCATGCACCACCTTACCCAGGCTGCAGTAGCAGACCTGTGGTGTCCTTTTGGGTGGCTTTCCAGGGGTCGCATAATACATGCTTCAGCCCCTGGTAGGCCTCTGGGGTACCTATGCCCTGGGTACATAGTATGCCATATACTGGGGACTTATAAGGGCACCTCAGATCCAATCTGTAATGCACCTAAAGTACATGGAATCATTTTTAGAGAGGAAGCAGCTAGGCTGGGGCCCTGAATAGCAGGATCCCAGCCAGACTAAAGTTGAAAGACAGTGAAACACCAGCAAAAAGTGGGGGTAAACTTGTGAAGCAGATCCTACTCTCCTACAGCTAGGTCTTCACCTTCCTGTGGAATTCAAGAAGAGAGATGGTAGTGATGTGCAATGGTCAGTTATTCCACACCACTGGGCGATGTAGGAGAAAGCTTGAACTCTGCTACTGCTTTTGTGGACGCATGAGGTACGTGCTAGTAATAGACCGGCTGAGCAGAGGTGTCTGGAGGGTTGGTGGAAGTCAATGAGGCTGTTAAGGTAGGCTGGGCCTTTGTTGTGGAATGCTTTATATGTGTGGGTAAAGAGTTTGAGATGTATGCACTTGTGTATTGGGAGCCAGTGGAGCTCTCTCAGATATGGTGTGATGTGTGCTCTGTGAGAGACATTGGGGATGAGTCTAGCTGCAGCATTTTCAATAGATTTCAGCCTCTTCAGGAGGTAATCGGTGATTCCTGCGTAGAAGCAGTTCCCATTGTCCAGCTTGCTGGTGATGACGGCTTGAGTGACGGCCTTTCTAGTATTCGGAAATCACTTGCAGATCCTCCTCAGTCTCCTCAGTGTGAGGAAGCACAATGATTGATTGATGGTGACTGAATTAACCTTGGCGGACATGTGCAGTTTGTTGGTTACGATGATTCTGAGGTTGTTTGGCTCAGAGGTGGGGTGGGTGCAGGGACAAGGTCCGTGGGCAACTAGGTTGAGTTCCATGTGAGGTATCCTTTCTGAAGATCACCATCTCAGTTTTTTCAGTTTGAGGCAGTTAGACTTCATCCAGGAGGCCACTTTTATCATGCAGGCGGTGAATTTGTTTCTTGTGGAAGGTGTCTGCCAGTGGGAGTGCCAGTGTAGATGTTGAAGAGCGTGGGACTGAGGGAGGAGCCCGAGTTAACTCCACAGATTAGGTTACAATGAGGTTCAGTGGTATTATTGATAGGGCTAGCGACGCCACTCAAGAGGGTAACACCGGTATTAAATTGAGTGATATCTTGATCTCGGTGCTCCAAGGTAAGGAGAACCTAAATCAGTGATCAGGGCCACTTTAATACATAGATGCAAAATCCCCAGCACACAATTAAAATGTAGTAAAGATGTCTGAGTGCAAAGTGTGAGCACAAATTCAACACAGGCACAATGATTCTTGATCTCTTTTTCTTTTTTATTTCCTCAGGTCTTCAAACAGCCGACACATGTTTCGTCGCTAACATGGGAAATCGTCCCGCGACTTTATCAAGGCTGTGTGGATAAAATGAGAGACATGTTGTGTCACCTAGTGACTTGCTTAAGTGTGCAAAATGTTCCTTAAAACATCACCCTGTGGTTGGTGATATGAAACATGTGCGTAAACACAGACATGCACTAGGTCTGTTCACACGTAATGATGATGAAATGTCCAAAATAAAAGAGGGATTCAGAAATAAATCCCAAAAGCCACATGTGGAAATGGCATGAGAGAAGTGAACCACGCGTGGGGAGAAAATATCTTTACAAACAGAAACATTAGCTCTTAGTGTCAGCACCTATATGCTGTGAGAGCTGTGAGTTATAATTCAGTGAGTTGGTGGGGCGTGATGGCTGAAAAAGGGGGGTGCTTAGTAGAAGTGAAGATCCCAAGTGAAGAAACATATCAGGTCTATATCTACCTTTCTTCTTCGTAAATCTATACCTATTATGAGAAAGACAAAATAGTATCAATCTTGGGTCCATACCATCATTCGCCTCAAAGTAACTGCTGCTATCATAATAGCAAAGATAAAAGTCACCTACCTTGTCTGTGGTGATACTTCCGACCCACAGAAGGGTTCTGTTCTCCTAGAAGTCCACTGGTGTGAGCTATACGTTACCCAAAAGTTCTGGCTTCGGTTCAAATTCTATATTGACATGATAAAAGAATATGTGTAAGGTATGTGCTTTAAGAATGCCCCACCCTTACTTGCAAAATTAAATAGAACTAACTATCATGATAAAGCATCTCAGTGTCTCAATATAAATAGATAATCACAGCGCTAGTGTAACTCAAAGATTCTAATATACAACGAAGTGCCTGTATCTTAAGGTTCCAATCAGCATAAAGGTGCCTCACATGTAAATGCTATCCCAGTATGTATGCCATATTGTTATTTAGACAAATAGCAAGGTAAGCCCTTACCACCTTCTAGCAGTCCACCACTCACCGGTGCTGCCAATGCAATGCGTACGCACTCTCATCTTCCTAGAAGCAGTAATTTGGCGGCCATCTTAAAGTATTGTACTCGGAATATTAGAGCTTTGGCGTGCTAATATTAGGTAATGTTCAAAAATTCAAGTATCCATGGAAATACCCTTCTCTCATCCATTACCACAGGAAATAATAGTGATGTGCCATAAAATACTGGGGCAGATACATCGACGACTGTCTGATGATCTGGACAGGCACCCCTGAGAAACTAACAGGATTTTACCAATATCTTAATAGCAATGAGTATAACATTAGGTTTACTTTTGAACATAGCTTTGACAAGATGTCCTTTCTTGATGTTGAGCTGTACATAAGAGACAACAAGAGGCATAGCAGACTCTTCCGCCAAAAAAATCCTACAACGCATTACTCCATGCGTCTAGAACCCACCCTTCACACCAGATCAAGTCAATACCTTATGGTGAACTTGTCAGGTTAAGACGCAATTGCAGTTTTGAACCTGAATTTGAAGAATGTAAAAAGGGTACATTAGCACGATTCAAGAGGAGAGGCTATGACAGTGCCACTCTAATGAAGGCAGACCGAAGAATACAGATGATGAGGAGACAAGATACACTTAGAGAATACACTGTACCGGCACAAAAACCAGACAAGATACGCATGATTACTGGCTTCAATGACTGATCTGATGTCCTGAGACGGAGTCTCAATTGACATTGGCACCTGCTCCAGGCTGACAAGACATTGAAGGACCATATTACTGATAGACCAACTATTACGTACAGACGAGGTGTTTCCCTCAGCTACCCCAGGACGGAGCCAAATGTTACCTGGCTTACACACCTATCTAAGGGCTTCTATGGGTGTGGACATTGTGGCACCTGTAATTGGGCGATCAACAAAAATACAGACTTTACAGGACCAGGCAACAAAACTTACAACATAGTGACCGACATCAACTGCATGACGAAATTTGTTGTTTACATCATTGAATGTAAATGCAAAAAAAGGTATGTCGGAAGTACAATCAGAACATTACGGGAGAGAATGGGAGAACATATAAGAGCAGTAAAACAAGGGGATGTTAGATATCCCATTGCTGCACATATAACCCATTGCCAAGCACAGACACTACATAAACGATTTGAGGTTTTTGGCATAGAACACATTCAGAGATATCCCAGGGGTGGGAATAGAGAGTTGACACTCCGCAGACGCGAAGCACTTTGGATTCTCAGATTGCGTAGTACAGAGATAGGGTTGAATGTTGATTCCGAACTGCATTCTTTTCTAGGAAGATGATTATACAGAGAGACTTTTCACCTGTATACGCATGTCTGTAACCATATGTTATGCTGCATTTATTTATATGCTTATTTGTCATTCTGTATAGATGCTTCTATAATTGTGAATATGAGATTACAGGTGCCGTACTCTCTACATTTTATGGCACATCACTATTATTTCCTGTGGTAATGGATGAGAGAAGGGAATTTCCATGGATACCTGAATTTTTTAACATTGCCTAATATTAGCGCACCAAAGCGCCAATATTCCGAGCACAATACTCACGGCACAAACACATGACTAAGAAAATAATTGCGATCATGGTAATTAGTACTTTGGCACAGAAATTTACACAGCACGATATACGTGACACAAGCGCTTTGCCCTAATACTGCGGAGCTCTACTATACACTATCTTAGCCTTTTTACCACTACTACTAGTGACAACATATTTTAGACTTAGATGTCGGGGATATTACCTACAGCTTAGGATTCCCCTTTTTTATATTTGAAATTTAGAAATAAGTACAATCTGCAGCTCATGAAAACTTAATACTCCGTACGTGTAGATAAGGTTTGAGTTCCACTCTGTGCAGGGAATTAAATCAGTGAGCATGTAACACTTTAAGATGACCGCCAAATTACTGAGTTTAGACTAGGAGACTTCCGTGATCACTGGTCTCCAGTCTTGAATGTAACGGACTTAGTCCGTCGTTTTCTTAGCAACCGGAAGTAGATGTCTGCTTAAGTACACAGTACCAAGACGGGCTTGCGTATTCCGAACTCGGAAACGCACAAGAACGGACGTCCGCAGACCGGCGATTATGATTTACGTTTAATAACGGTAAGAGCTAGTCAGGATTCTCGACATGCTATGTCAATATTCAAGACAGGAACCACATTGTTTTTTAGAAATAGGATTGGACTTTAGCTGTTGGGGTTAAATAACAATATGGCATACATACTGGGATAGCATTTACATGTGAGGCACCTTTATGCTGATTGGAACCTTAAGATACAGGCACTTCGTTGTATATTAGAATCTTTGAGTTACAGTAGCGCTGTGATTATCTATTTATGTTGAGACACTGGGATGCTTTATCATGATAGTTAGTTCTATTTAATTTTGCAACTAAGGGTGAGGCATCCTTAAAGCACATACCTTACACATATTCTTTTATCGTGTCAATATAGAATTTGACGCGAAGCCAGAACTTTTGGGTGACGTATAGCTCACACCAGCGGACTTCTAGGAGAACAGAACCCTTCTGTGGGTCGGAAGTATCACCACAGACAATGTAGGTGACTTTTATCTTTGCTATTATGAAAGCAGCAGTTACTTTGAGGCGGATGATGGTATGGACCCAAGATTGATACTATTTTGTGTTTCTCATAATAGGGATAGATTTGCGAAGAAGAAAGGTAGTTATAGACCTGATATGTTTCTTCACTTGGGATCTTCACTTCTACTAAGCACCCCCCTTTTTCAGCCATCACGCCCAACCAACTCACTGAATTATAACTCACAGCTCTCACAGCATATAGGTGCTGACACTAAGAGCTAATGTTTCTGTTTATAAAGATATTTTCTCCCCACGCGTGGTTCACTTCTCTCATACCATTTCCACATGTGGCTTTTGGGATTTATTTCTGAATCCCTCTTTTATTTTGGACATTTCATTATCATTACGTGTGAACAGACTTTGTGCATGTCTGTGTTTACGCACATGTTTTATACCACCAACCACAGGGTGATGTTTTAAGAAAACTTTTGCACACTTAAGCAAGTCACTAGGTGACAAAACATGTCTCTCATTTTATCCACACAGCCTTGATAAAGTCGCAGGACGATTTCCCATGTTAGCGACGAAACACGTGTCGGCTGTTTGAATACCTGAGGAAATAAAAATGAAAAAGAGAACATGAATCAATGTGCCTGTGTTGAATTTGTGCTCACACTTTGCACTCAGATATCTTTACTACATTTTAATCGTGTGCTGGGGATTTTGCAACTCCACAGATTAGTTTCCATGCTTCTGAGGTTTAGGAAGGTAGGTTGACTGCTACTATTCTTCCGGTTGAAGTGTTGCATATCCATTGGAGTGCATGTCCTTGTATACCGGCTTTCTGCAGTCGTCTGATCGGGACTGGGTGGAAGACTATGTCGAACATTGCAGAGAGATTGGGAAGAAGAATGAGGCCACAGTTTCTCCTTGATCCAGAATCCTTTGTATGTTGTGTGTTGCTGCGATGCGAGCTGTTAATGTTTTGTGGTTGGGTCTGAAACCTGATTGTGAGGTGTTGAGGAGCTGGTGTTGGCAAGGTGTTTGTTGAGGTGCCTGTTGATGGCTTTCTCCAGCACCTTGGCTGAATTAGGTTGTAGGGAGATTCGACTGTAGTTTGGGTGCTTGGACCGGCCAGCAGAGGGTTTTTTCATAGGGGCGTTGACAGCTGCGTGCTTCCAGTCTTCCAGGAAGATGGCTGTGTCAATTGAGGTGTTGAGGATGAGGTGAGGCTTTTGCTGATGGAGGTAAGTCCTTTGTTAAAGGCGTACTATGCCCAGACGTGGGTCCCGTGCTCTCCATGCCACTGGAGTCAAGCTATTTTGGCTGATGAGGGGTGAAACCCCGAAACCGTTTTTCTAGGATGCTTGTTTCCAGTCCAGGGAGGACCTGGCCTGGCAGTTCGGGCTGGACTGTTTCCATTGGGCGCAGGCTCAAGACTGGTTTGCATATGGCTTGGTTCAAACTGGAATGGCATGGGGAGCAAAAAAAACGATGGATTTAGGCCCAGATCTCTGTACTGGGGTGAATGTATGACATTGTTCTGCATTCTGTCCATCAATTGTTGTTTTTACATTTGTCACCCCGAGTGGGACAGGTATGCCCACGCGTGGGTCACTTGCTCTCCATGCCACTGGAGTCAAGCTATTCTGGCTGACGAGGGGTAAAACCCTGAAACCGTTTTTCTAGGATGCTTTTTTCCAGTCCAGGGAGGACCTGGCCTGGCAGTTCGGGCTGGACTGTTCCCATTGGGCGCAGGGTCAAGACTGATTTGCATATGGGTGGTTTCCAACTGGAATGGCATCTATAGCAATAAAACGATGGATTTAGGCTCAGATCTCTGTACTGGGGTGATTGTATGACATTGTTCTGCATTCAGTCCATCAACTGTTGTTGTTGAAAAGGCGTGCTGGGGGCAAGGATCAGATGGGGCTTGTGATGGACTTCATGATAGTGACAGTTTTGTCTGTGATGATGATGCTCCAGGTGGTCACGGTGTGCTCATTGTCTGAGATTGTCTGAGATCGGTAGACTGGCTATACACTTTTTTGTACAAATATCACTTTATGCAGACATTATATTGATTATGTCTTCATGATCTGGACTGCAACAGAACAAGATCTAAAGTCCTTTCTGAAATGGCTCAACCAATCTATCTCAGATATCCAATTTATCATGACCGCTGAACATAAAAATATATCATTTTTTCTGATCTTATGTTAAAAAACGCTGAAGGTAGACTATTTAAACCACTACAAAAAACACTACTGATAAGAAAGTCCACACTTACATATTCTAGCTTCCATCCAGGAAATCTGCACAATAACCTTCCATTCGGTCAATGTGCAAGACTACAACACAACTGTGGCAAGAAGGAAGATTACCTTCACTAATCAGACATTCTGATACAGTGTTTACTTGACAGAGGGTAATTTCAACATGTTCTTACCACAAAATGTAAAAAAGCCTGGTTCTTTTTTGGTACCTTCTCAAAATAAAGTTAACAGATTTACTTTTATTAATAGAGGTAAGACCTCTAGTAATAAACTTTAAAAGATCATTACTGGGGGATTATGAAATCCTCAGATCCTGCTCTGGGTGTACTGCTATTTGCTCATAAAAGAGAGAAAATGTTAAAGACGTCATTGCCAAAGCCCATGGCACACCCACAAACTCACCCATGAACATCACTGAACTTTGTGACTTTGTGACTTCCACTGGTTATCATACATTTCTGGTATGGGTGCTGTAGTGCTTGTAACAGCACATTGCAACATCACATTACAAACACATGTTTTTCGCCATGTACACATTACCATAAATTTAAATCTTATACACATATTCATGCCATGAATGTCATGCCATGTGGTTCCCAGTTCTAAAATACTGGCCAAATTACCCAAACAGTGTTTTTGTTGTATCCCACTGCATGAAAGCCTGATTCATTGTGAGACTCCAAATACAACTTTGGTGGAATATTATCAGCGTGAATTTCATGATAAAGACAGTAAGTAGCAGGTGCTCAAACATGTTGAGTTAAATCCTTGTGGAGGAGAAATCCAAAAGGACTTACTCTTGCGCGAATGCCACTGGAAAAATTGGCTGGTTACAGTAAAAATGAAATGTCCTAAATCTGAGGTCTCTGTGTGCTTTTTAAATGGTCTTGATAGAACTGTTGCTTACTTTCTGTTTATTTTGACATCTGGGATGATTACAGAACATAGTTTACATTTTCTCAGTGATTACAATCACGGTGGGCTGAAGTATTTCGTCTATGTCTTTCACTTCTACTGGTTGCTAACAACTTTTGAATCACCTTTACAAATTATGTGCTCAAGTATTTGCCTTCTTAATCTACAGTTTATCAACTTTGCAATGGTTACAGGACACAGTGTACATTTTTTGCAGTGTTTATAATTATGGCGGCCTGAAGTATATCTTCTAGTTCTTTTATGTCTACGGGTTAGCAACAACTTTTTAATCACCTGTACAAAGTATGTGCTTACTTGTATGCCATCTTAATCTACAGTTTATCAACACTTCCCTCCCTTAAAAAAGATGTTGGTTTACTTGTTGAAACTAGTGACATTCACTTCACATTTCCTATTGAAATCCATCTGCCACATATTGGCAGAGATGTGTTCGGGCTTCACTTAGTCTTTATGTAGGTAAGCGGTCAAACACTCCGCACCTATTGTATGCACTTATTTATGTGAACCTTTCCAGTCCCAGTGCTTCACTAGCTTGCATTTTTTCAGTCATTTCTTGTTTCCCTGTATCATACTGTTTTTCCCTGTATTCAAATATAGAACCCTGGGCTGTTTTTCCTTGGGACAGGTAAGCATACCTTGCATACAGGACCATGCCTTAAAGAGTGACTGTCTATCATCCCCCCCTTTTAACTTACCACTTTTGATTTCCCCCATTAATGTCGCTATGGTTTCAAATGCCCCCTAAAAATTCCTGATTATGACCGCATTGAAATATTCAGGGGTGGGCGGTAAATGAAAAAGTAATTGCCCATAACTTCGTACTGCCACAAATATCAAATTGGACAAGAGTACACACCTACAGACTGTGCAAGTCATTACCACCTTAAGTATATTTTACAGCCAACATTTTAATGGAGAGGTTTTGTCACAAAGTTGCTGTACTTTTTTTCACTCACTTGAAGAATTTGCTACTTCACATCCAATGCAGATGTAGCAGCTTTTGTATAAATTTACTTATGTTGGACAGATTAACTAAGTATACATTATAAGTGGTATTTAATATAAATTTGATATATCTGTAAACTGTTTATCATGCCAGTACGGATGGAGGGGTTGTAATTTTCCCAGTACTTGTGTTGTATAATTCCCTGAGGACTTCTTCTTTACTCTTATATGCATAATATGCATATCCAGGATTTCAGTGATATTGTTGGGCTTGATATATCTATCTATCTATCTATCTATCTATCTATCTATCTATCTATCTATCTATCTATCTATCTATCTATCTATCTATCTATCTATCTATCTATCTATCTATCTATCTATCTATCTATCTATCTATCTATCTATCTATCTATCTATCTCTCTCTCTCTCTCTCTATATATATATATATATATATATATATATATCTATACAGACATATATATATATGTATATATATATATATATATTACCTACTGGCGGTTGCCAGTAGGTAGTTATAGTTAGAACCTAGTTTCCATAGGAAAAGCATTTTTTTTTTTGATTTGCTAATAACTTTGGCGTAGTTTGATGAATCTTCGCGAATACATCTATATATATATTCACTTAAAAAACCATAGGTTTCACACACGTTATAGTTAGGAATTAGCATTTAAAAAAATCTTGCAAATTCACTTAAAAAACCATAGGTTTCACACAGGTTATAGTTAGGTGGACATTTCACTCGTAAAAAACCAATGAAATTACCCCGTTATAGTTAGTTCAGATAACTATAACTCGCGCGCCCGCAATCCACTGCTCATGACGTCACATATTACATCACTCATGACATGGTCAGTGGCATCACTCATGACATCACTGATGACATCATCCTTGTGATAGAGTGGCGGTCGCGCGAGTTACAGCTATCTGAACTAACTTTCATTGTTTCATTGTTTTTTTACGAGTGAAATGTCCACCTAACTATAACCTGTGTGAAACCTATGTTTTTTTAAGTGAATTTGCAAGGTTTTTTAAATGCTAATTCCTAACTATAACGTGTGTGAAACCTATGGTTTTTTAAGTGAATTTGTACGGTTTTTTAAATGCTAAGTTATGTATTTATTAATATATATATATTTTTTAAGGTTTTTCACTCTGCGCGCACCCTGCGCTTCGTGCACCGTGCGCACGCTTTGGGCGCACCGTGCGCTTCGCGCACCGTGCGCGCGCGTTGGGCAAACCGTGCGCGCACCCCGTGATTTTTATTTAAAAAAAATGTTTATTACACCCATGGGGGTCCTTCTGTGACCCCCTGACAAAGGCTAGGGGGTCAGGAACTCTCTTCCATGCCCCCTTTTCACGTTTCCCACCTTTTTTCCCCCTTTCCTTTTCAGTGCGAGAGACAAAATGGCGGCCGACACTTCCTGATTTCGACCGATTCGAATGTTGACTGACATCTAACAACCAATCAGAATTTCGCTCGCGCACGGTGCGCGCGTATAGATATTTATATGCTTTTAAATGCTATTTTCTCAGGAAATACTGAACAGGTTGACACCAGACCTGCAAAAGGCACTTCCCTGACCTGAGGACTACCTCTTTGCCAAATTTCAAGTAATTCTGTTCAGCCGTTCGGGCTGTACCTTCGACTAAAGGTCCTATGGAAAAATGCATGGGGAAAACGCGTTTTGGGACCCCCCTTTTTTCTCGGCCCCCGCTTGATGAATCACCCCGAGACTTTCAGGGTAGGAGCTGAGCGGAGCGCCCCATTAGTTTTGCAAATTTCGCGAAGATTCGTCAACCGGCGCCAAAGTTATTCAAAATAGAATTTTGAGATTTCCTATGGAAACACGGTCCTAACTATAACTATCTACAGGCGGCCGCCAGTAGATAATATATATATATATATATATATATATATATATATATATATATATATTACATATATATATATATTACCTACTGGCGGTCGCCAGTAGGTAGTTATAGTTAGGACCTATTTTCCATAGGAAATCCGCAACATTCTATTCCCAATAAGTCTGGCGCCGGTTGACGAATCTTCGCGAAATTTTCCAAACTTTTGGCCAGCTCCGGTCCGCTCCGATCCTGAAAGTTTCGTGGTGATTCGTCAAGCGGGGGCTGAGAAAAAAGGGGGGTCCCAAAACGCGTTTTCCCCATGCAATTTCCCATAGCACCTGTTGACGCAGCTACAGCCCGAACTGCTGAACGGAATTACACCAAATTTGGCAGAAAGGTAGACTTTGGTTCAGAGTCGTGCCTTTTGCTTAAATGGTGTGAATCCATTCAGTAGTTCCTGAGAAAATCAAAAGTAAAATCACATATATATCTGGGCGGAGCCTAACCACACATCTCATCCTGAGATCTGATTGGCTGTCAGCACTTCATCCAAGAAGTGTTGGCAGCCATCTTGGGACCAATATACATGATAGCACCTCATTAAAAAGCATTTCAGTTAATAGAAGGTTTTAAGACTTTAGTTACATTATAAATCATTTGTTGATGGTACCATACTCATTTTAGGAATTGTGGTATGTTCTAAGGTGATTATACCATGTGAAAAAGCCATCTGCTGGGATATCATGAATCATGTTTGAGAGAAAACTATTTTCACATGCTTTTCCCACAGAGGTTTGGAAGGGGATCTATATGCTAAACTGAGAGCATATTTTCTGTAAATTCACATTATCTTTCTTAGTCATGTGAGAATGAAGTCTGACATTCTCAGTAAAACATGTACATTCAACAAGGGCAGAGACTGTCAGTTGATTCCTTTGTGTTCTACTGCAGCTTCCCAGAGTGTTCCAAAGAACAACTAGAGCGCTAACACTCCTACTTATGATAAACGTATGGCACACCTGAAGCCATCTTGATTGGAATAAAGTGGTAACTCTTAAAACATTTAATTTAAAAAGGAACAACATGAGGGGGTTCATTTTGCCATAGAATGTATGATTAGTGCTGCAGAAAGAAAAATTACGGCACATTTTGAGTGACTTCTCAAATCCTCTTCTATTTCATTAAAGAATTCGAACATGCAGACTGAAACATGCACTTTCAATACCAGCAGCAGACTTCCCTGGTGAGCAGTA
Source organism: Triturus cristatus (assembly GCF_964204655.1). Lineage (NCBI taxonomy): Eukaryota > Metazoa > Chordata > Amphibia > Caudata > Salamandridae > Triturus > Triturus cristatus. The sequence goes on from NC_140588.1 coordinate 500,555,976, forward strand.
CCTTTACTACAGTGATCTAATGAGCAACTAGAGTGCTAACATTCTGAATTTATGGCAAATGTGTGACACATCTGAATGCCTTCTTCATTGAATCAAAGTAAAAAACTGACAGTATGCCTACTGAGGAGACTGTAGTAAATGAGGAAATTAGGAAACTTCATAACAAGTCTCCCAAGATGGCCACCAGAGACAAAAGAGCCCAAATGTAGCACAAATATCACCGAGATGTAGCCCAAGTATAGCTCAGAGTGTTTTAAAGAACAACTAGAGCACTAACAGTCTTACTTATGACAAAAGTATGGCACACCTGAAGCCATCTTGATTGGAATAAAGTGGTAACACTTAAAACATTTAATTTGCAAAGGAACAAAATGAGGGGGTTCATTTTGCCATAGAAATTATGATTAGTGCTGCAGAAAGAAAAATTAGGGCACATTTTGACTTCTCAAATCCTCTTCTATTTCATTAAAAAGTTCTGACATGCAAACTGAAACATGCACTTTGAATACCATCAGCAGACTTCCCTGGTGAGCAGTAGCTTTACTACAGTGATCTAATGAGGAACTAGAGTGCTACCTTTCAGAATTTATGGCAAATGTGTCACATCTGAATGCCTTCTTGATGGAACCAAAGTAAACAAGCATTGAAAATGCAATAGGTCTCGCCCTCGTTTAAGTTAAAGCAATTCTGTTTGCAATTAGGTGGCTTTGTAGCTTTGCTTTTATTAGTGTTTTTCAAAATTTCATGTACATAACATGCATATATGTATATGTATGCATGCATTTATATTTGTATTTATAGAGATATGCAGATTACATATATGTTTATATATGTATGTATATATATATACACATACATATATATAAATGCATATGCATATATGTGCATATGTGTGCGTGTAGAGAGAGGTAGAGAGAGGTACAGAGGTAGAGGTTTAGAGGTAGAGACGTAGAGGTAGAGAGGTAGAGGTAGAGAGGTAGAGAGTAGTAGAGACAGAGGTAGAGAGAGGTAGAGCGGTAGAGAGTAGAGGATGAGTAATAGAGAGTAGAGAGAGAGTAGTAGAGAGTAGTAGAGAGAGTAGCAGAGAGCGAGTAGGAGAGAGTAGTAGAGTGAGTAGTAGAGAGTGAGTAGTAGAGAGTAGTAGAGAGTGAGAAGTAGAGAGTAGTAGAGAGTAGTGTAGAGTGAGTAGTAGAGAGTAGTAGAGAGTGAGTAGTAGAGAGTAGTAGAGAGTGAGTATTAGAGAGTGAGTAGTAGAGAGTAGTAGAGAGTGAGTAGTGGAGACTGAGTAGCAGAGAGAGTGTAGTAGAGAATGAATAGTAGAGAATGAGTAGTAGAGTGAGTAGTAGAGAGTAGTAGAGAGAGAGTAGTAGAGAGTGAGTAGTAGAGAGTAGTAGAGAGTGAGTAGGAGTAGAGAGTAGTAGAGAGAGAATAGTAGAGAGTGAGTAGTAGAGAGTGAGTAGTAGAGAGTAGTACAGAGTGAGTAGTAGAGAGTGATTAGTAGAGAGTAGTGGAGTAGTAGAAAGTGAGTAGTAGAGAGTAGTAGAGAGTGAGTAGTAGAGTGAGTAGTAGGGAGTAGTAGAGTGAGTAGTAGAGTGAGTAATAGAGAGCAAGTAGTAGAGAGTGTGTAGTAGAGAGAGAGTAGTAGAGAGTGAGTAGTATAGAGAGTAGTAGAGTAGTAGAGAGTGAGTAGTAGAGAGTAGTAGAGAGCGAGTAGCAGAGAGAGTAGTAGAGAGTAGTAGAGTAGTAGAGAGTGAGTAGTAGAGTGAGTAGTAGAGAGTAGTAGAGAGCGAGTAGTAGAGAGTGAGTAGTGGAGAGTGAGTAGTAGAGTAGTAGAGAGTGAGTAGTAGAGAGTGAGTAGTAGAGAGAGAGTAGTAGAGAGTAGTAGAGAGTGAGTAGCAGAGTAGTAGAGAGTGAGTGGTAGAGAGTAGTAGAGAGTAGTAGAGTGAGTAGTAGAGAGTAGTAGAGAGTGAGTAGTAGAGAGAGTAGTAGAGAGTGAGTAGTTGAGAATGAGTAGTAGAGAGTGAGTAGTAGAGAGTAGTAGAGTAGTAGAGAGTGAGTAGTAGAGAGTAGTAGAGTGAGTTGTAGAGAGGGAGTAGTAGAGAGTGAGTAGTAGAGAGTGAGTGGTAGAGAGTAGTAGAGAGCAGTAGAGTGAGTAGTAGAGAGTAGTAGAGAGTGAGAGTAGAGAGTGAGTAGTAGTAGAGAGTAGTAGAGAGTAGTAGAGAGTGAGTAGTAGAAAGTAGTAGTGAGTGAGTAGTAGAGAGTGAGTAGTTTAATTTAAGAGCAACACAATGAGAAGGTTCATTTTGCCATAGAAATTATGATTAGTGCGGAAAAAAGAAAAATTAGGGCACATTTTGAGTGACTTCTCAAATCCTCTTCTTTTTCATTAAAAAATTCTGACATGCAGACTGAAACATGCACTTTCAATACCAGCAGCAGACTTCCCTGGTGAGCAGTAGCTTTACTACAGTGATCTAATAAGCAACTAGAGTGTTAACATTCCGAATTTATGGCAAATGTGTGACACATCTGAATGCCTTCTTGATGGAATGAAAGTTAAAAACATGAAAGTATTTCCTACTGAGGAGACTGTTGTAAATGAGGAAATTAGGAAACTTCAAAACAAATAAGTCTCCCAAGATGGCCACAGAGACAAAAGAGCCCAAATGTAGCACAAATATCACCGAGATGTAGCCCAAGTATAGCTCAATGACAGAATGTCCCAGAGTGTTTTAAAGAACAACTAGAGCGCTAACAGTCTTACTTATGACAAAAGTATGGCACACCTGATGCCATCTTGATTGGGATAAAGTGGTAACACTTAAAACATTTAATTTGCAAAGGAACAAAATGAGGGGGTTCATTTTGCCATAGAAATTATGATTAGTGCTGCAGAAAGAAAAATTAGGGCACATTTTGACTTCTCAAATCCTCTTCTATTTCATTAAAAAGTTCTGACATGCAAACTGAAACATGCACTTTGAATACCATCAGCAGACTTCCCTGGTGAGCAGTAGCTTTACTACAGTGATCTAATGAGGAACTAGAGTGCTACCTTTCAGAATTTATGGCAAATGTGTCACATCTGAATGCCTTCTTGATGGAACCAAAGTAAACAAGCATTGAAAATGCAATAGGTCTCGCCCTCGTTTAAGTTAAAGCAATTCTGTTTGCAATTAGGTGGCTTTTTAGCTTTGCTTTTATTAGTGTTTTTCAAAATTTCATGTACATAACATGCATATATGTATATGTATGCATGCATTTATATTTGTATTTATAGAGATATGCAGATTACATATATGTTTATATATGTATGTATATATATATACACATACATATATATAAATGCATATGCATATATGTGCATATGTGTGCGTGTAGAGAGAGGTAGAGAGAGGTACAGAGGTAGAGGTTTAGAGGTAGAGACGTAGAGGTAGAGAGGTAGAGGTAGAGAGGTAGAGAGTAGTAGAGACAGAGGTAGAGAGAGGTAGAGCGGTAGAGAGTAGAGGATGAGTAATAGAGAGTAGAGAGAGAGTAGTAGAGAGTAGTAGAGAGAGTAGCAGAGAGCGAGTAGGAGAGAGTAGTAGAGTGAGTAGTAGAGAGTGAGTAGTAGAGAGTAGTAGAGAGTGAGAAGTAGAGAGTAGTAGAGAGTAGTGTAGAGTGAGTAGTAGAGAGTAGTAGAGAGTGAGTAGTAGAGAGTAGTAGAGAGTGAGTATTAGAGAGTGAGTAGTAGAGAGTAGTAGAGAGTGAGTAGTGGAGACTGAGTAGCAGAGAGAGTGTAGTAGAGAATGAATAGTAGAGAATGAGTAGTAGAGTGAGTAGTAGAGAGTAGTAGAGAGAGAGTAGTAGAGAGTGAGTAGTATAGAGTAGTAGAGAGTGAGTAGGAGTAGAGAGTAGTAGAGAGAGAATAGTAGAGAGTGAGTAGTAGAGAGTGAGTAGTAGAGAGTAGTACAGAGTGAGTAGTAGAGAGTGATTAGTAGAGAGTAGTGGAGTAGTAGAAAGTGAGTAGTAGAGAGTAGTAGAGAGTGAGTAGTAGAGTGAGTAGTAGGGAGTAGTAGAGAGTGAGTAGTAGAGTGAGTAATAGAGAGCAAGTAGTAGAGAGTGTGTAGTAGAGAGAGAGTAGTAGAGAGTGAGTAGTATAGAGAGTAGTAGAGTAGTAGAGAGTGAGTAGTAGAGAGTAGTAGAGAGCGAGTAGCAGAGGGAGTAGTAGAGAGTAGTAGAGTAGTAGAGAGTGAGTAGTAGAGTGAGTAGTAGAGAGTAGTAGAGAGCGAGTAGTAGAGAGTGAGTAGTGGAGAGTGAGTAGTAGAGTAGTAGAGAGTGAGTAGTAGAGAGTGAGTAGTAGAGAGAGAGTAGTAGAGAGTAGTAGAGAGTGAGTAGCAGAGTAGTAGAGAGTGAGTGGTAGAGAGTAGTAGAGAGTAGTAGAGTGAGTAGTAGAGAGTAGTAGAGAGTGAGTAGTAGAGAGAGTAGTAGAGAGTGAGTAGTTGAGAATGAGTAGTATAGAGTGAGTAGTAGAGAGTAGTAGAGTAGTAGAGAGTGAGTAGTAGAGAGTAGTAGAGTGAGTTGTAGAGAGGGAGTAGTAGAGAGTGAGTAGTAGAGAGTGAGTGGTAGAGAGTAGTAGAGAGCAGTAGAGTGAGTAGTAGAGAGTAGTAGAGAGTGAGTAGTAGAGAGTGAGTAGTAGTAGAGAGTAGTAGAGAGTAGTAGAGAGTGAGTAGTAGAGAGTGAGTAGTAGAAAGTAGTAGTGAGTGAGTAGTAGAGAGTGAGTAGTTTAATTTAAGAGCAACACAATGAGAAGGTTCATTTTGCCATAGAAATTATGATTAGTGCGGAAAAAAGAAAAATTAGGGCACATTTTGAGTGACTTCTCAAATCCTCTTCTTTTTCATTAAAAAATTCTGACATGCAGACTGAAACATGCACTTTCAATACCAGCAGCAGACTTCCCTGGTGAGCAGTAGCTTTACTACAGTGATCTAATAAGCAACTAGAGTGTTAACATTCCGAATTTATGGCAAATGTGTGACACATCTGAATGCCTTCTTGATGGAATGAAAGTTAAAAACATGAAAGTATTTCCTACTGAGGAGACTGTTGTAAATGAGGAAATTAGGAAACTTCAAAACAAATAAGTCTCCCAAGATGGCCACAGAGACAAAAGAGCCCAAATGTAGCACAAATATCACCGAGATGTAGCCCAAGTATAGCTCAATGACAGAATGTCCCAGAGTGTTTTAAAGAACAACTAGAGCGCTAACAGTCTTACTTATGACAAAAGTATGGCACACCTGATGCCATCTTGATTGGGATAAAGTGGTAACACTTAAAACATTTAATTTGCAAAGGAACAAAATGAGGGGGTTCATTTTGCCATAGAAATTATGATTAGTGCTGCAGAAAGAAAAATTAGGGCACATTTTGACTTCTCAAATCCTCTTCTATTTCATTAAAAAGTTCTGACATGCAAACTGAAACATGCACTTTGAATACCATCAGCAGACTTCCCTGGTGAGCAGTAGCTTTACTACAGTGATCTAATGAGGAACTAGAGTGCTACCTTTCAGAATTTATGGCAAATGTGTCACATCTGAATGCCTTCTTGATGGAACCAAAGTAAACAAGCATTGAAAATGCAATAGGTCTCGCCCTCGTTTAAGTTAAAGCAATTCTGTTTGCAATTAGGTGGCTTTTTAGCTTTGCTTTTATTAGTGTTTTTCAAAATTTCATGTACATAACATGCATATATGTATATGTATGCATGCATTTATATTTGTATTTATAGAGATATGCAGATTACATATATGTTTATATATGTATGTATATATATATACACATACATATATATAAATGCATATGCATATATGTGCATATGTGTGCGTGTAGAGAGAGGTAGAGAGAGGTACAGAGGTAGAGGTTTAGAGGTAGAGACGTAGAGGTAGAGAGGTAGAGGTAGAGAGGTAGAGAGTAGTAGAGACAGAGGTAGAGAGAGGTAGAGCGGTAGAGAGTAGAGGATGAGTAATAGAGAGTAGAGAGAGAGTAGTAGAGAGTAGTAGAGAGAGTAGCAGAGAGCCAGTAGGAGAGAGTAGTAGAGTGAGTAGTAGAGAGTGAGTAGTAGAGAGTAGTAGAGAGTGAGAAGTAGAGAGTAGTAGAGAGTAGTGTAGAGTGAGTAGTAGAGAGTAGTAGAGAGTGAGTAGTAGAGAGTAGTAGAGAGTGAGTATTAGAGAGTGAGTAGTAGAGAGTAGTAGAGAGTGAGTAGTGGAGACTGAGTAGCAGAGAGAGTGTAGTAGAGAATGAATAGTAGAGAATGAGTAGTAGAGTGAGTAGTAGAGAGTAGTAGAGAGAGAGTAGTAGAGAGTGAGTAGTAGAGAGTAGTAGAGAGTGAGTAGGAGTAGAGAGTAGTAGAGAGAGAATAGTAGAGAGTGAGTAGTAGAGAGTGAGTAGTAGAGAGTAGTACAGAGTGAGTAGTAGAGAGTGATTAGTAGAGAGTAGTGGAGTAGTAGAAAGTGAGTAGTAGAGAGTAGTAGCGAGTGAGTAGTAGAGTGAGTAGTAGGGAGTAGTAGAGAGTGAGTAGTAGAGTGAGTAATAGAGAGCAAGTAGTAGAGAGTGTGTAGTAGAGAGAGAATAGTAGAGAGTGAGTAGTATAGAGAGTAGTAGAGTAGTAGAGAGTGAGTAGTAGAGAGTAGTAGAGAGCGAGTAGCAGAGAGAGTAGTAGAGAGTAGTAGAGTAGTAGAGAGTGAGTAGTAGAGTGAGTAGTAGAGAGTAGTAGAGAGCGAGTAGTAGAGAGTGAGTAGTGGAGAGTGAGTAGTAGAGTAGTAGAGAGTGAGTAGTAGAGAGTGAGTAGTAGAGAGAGAGTAGTAGAGAGTAGTAGAGAGTGAGTAGCAGAGTAGTAGAGAGTGAGTGGTAGAGAGTAGTAGAGAGTAGTAGAGTGAGTAGTAGAGAGTAGTAGAGAGTGAGTAGTAGAGAGAGTAGTAGAGAGTGAGTAGTTGAGAATGAGTAGTAGAGAGTGAGTAGTAGAGAGTAGTAGAGTAGTAGAGAGTGAGTAGTAGAGAGTAGTAGAGTGAGTTGTAGAGAGGGAGTAGTAGAGAGTGAGTAGTAGAGAGTGAGTGGTAGAGAGTAGTAGAGAGCAGTAGAGTGAGTAGTAGAGAGTAGTAGAGAGTGAGTAGTAGAGAGTGAGTAGTAGTAGAGAGTAGTAGAGAGTAGTAGAGAGTGAGTAGTAGAGAGTGAGTAGTAGAAAGTAGTAGTGAGTGAGTAGTAGAGAGTGAGTAGTTTAATTTAAGAGCAACACAATGAGAAGGTTCATTTTGCCATAGAAATTATGATTAGTGCGGAAAAAAGAAAAATTAGGGCACATTTTGAGTGACTTCTCAAATCCTCTTCTTTTTCATTAAAACATTCTGACATGCAGACTGAAACATGCACTTTCAATACCAGCAGCAGACTTCCCTGGTGAGCAGTAGCTTTACTACAGTGATCTAATAAGCAACTAGAGTGTTAACATTCCGAATTTATGGCAAATGTGTGACACATCTGAATGCCTTCTTGATGGAATGAAAGTTAAAAACATGAAAGTATTTCCTACTGAGGAGACTGTTGTAAATGAGGAAATTAGGAAACTTCAAAACAAATAAGTCTCCCAAGATGGCCACAGAGACAAAAGAGCCCAAATGTAGCACAAATATCACCGAGATGTAGCCCAAGTATAGCTCAATGACAGAATGTCCCAGAGTGTTTTAAAGAACAACTAGAGCGCTAACAGTCTTACTTATGACAAAAGTATGGCACACCTGATGCCATCTTGATTGGGATAAAGTGGTAACACTTAAAACATTTAATTTGCAAAGGAACAAAATGAGGGGGTTCATTTTGCCATAGAAATTATGATTAGTGCTGCAGAAAGAAAGATTAGGGCACATTTTGACTTCTCAAATCCTCTTCCATTTCATTAAAAAACTTCTGACATGCAGACTGAAACATGCACTTTGAATACCAGCAGCAGACTTCCCTGGTGAGCAGTAGCTTTACTACAGTGATCTAATGAGCAACTAGAGTGCTACCATTCAGAATTTATGGAAAATGTGTGACACATCTGAATGCCATCTTGATGGAATCAAAGTAAACAAGCATTGAAAATGCAATAGGTCTCGCCCTCGTTTAAGTTAAAGCAATTCTGTCTGTAATTAGGTGGCTTTTTAGCTTTGCTTGTATTAGATTTTTTCAAACTTTCATGTACATACCATGCATATGTATGCATATATGTATATGTATATGTTTTCATGCATTTATATTTATATAGATATGCAGATTATATTTATATGTTTATATATGTACATATATATATACACATACATATATAAATGCATATGCATATATATATGTGCATATGTGTGCATGTACAGAGAGGTAGAGCGGTAGAGGTGTATAGGTAGAGGTGTAGAGGTAGAGAGGTAGAGGTAGAGAGGTAGAGAGTAGTAGAGATAGAGGTAGAGAGGTAGAGGGGTAGAGAGTAGAGAGCGAGTAATAGAGAGTAGAGAGTGAGTAGTAGAGAGTAGTAGAGAGTAGTAGAGAAAGTATCAGAGAGTGAGTAGTAGAAAGTAGTAGAGTGAGTAGTAGAGAGTGAGTAGTAGAGAGTGAGTATTAGAGAGTGAGTAGTAGAGAGTAGTAGAGAGTGAGTAGTAGAGTGAGTAGTAGAGAGTAGTAGAGAGGGAGTAGTAGAGAGTGAGTAGTAGACAGTGAGTAGTAGAGAGTAGTAGAGAGTGAGTAGCAGAGAGAGAGTATTAGAGAGTGAGTAGCAGAGAGAGAGTAGTAGAGAGTAGTAGAGAGTGAGTAGCAGAGTGAGTAGTAGAGAGTAGTAGAGAGAGAGTAGTAGAGAGTGAGTAGTAGAGAGTATTAGAGAGTGAGTAGTAGAGAGTGAGTAGTAGAGAGTAGTAGAGAGTGAGTAGTAGAGAGAGAGTAGTAGAGAGTAGTAGAGTAGTAGAGAGTAGTAGAGAGTGAGTAGTAGAGAGTAGTGGAGAGTGAGTAGTAGAGTGAGTACTAGAGAGTAGTAGAGAGCGAGTAGCAGAGAGCAAGTAGTAGAGAGTGTGTAGTAGAGAGTGAGTAGTAGAGAGTAGTAGAGAGTGAGTAGTAGAGAGAGAGTAGTGGAGAGTGAGAAGTAGAGAGATTAGTAGAGTAGTAGAGAGTGAGTAGTAGAGTGAGTAGTAGAGAGTAGTTGAGAGCGAGTAGTAGAGAATGAGTAGTGGAGAGTAGTAGAGAGTGAGTAGTAGAGAGTGAGTAGTAGAGAGTAGTAGAGAGTGAGTAGTAGAGTGAGTAGTAGAGAGTGAGTAGTAGAGAGCAAGTAGTAGAGAGTGTGTAGTAGAGAGTGAGTAGTAGAGAGTAGTAGAGAGTGAGTAGTAGAGAGAGAGTAGTGGAGAGTGAGAAGTAGAGAGAGTAGTAGAGTAGTAGAGAGTGAGTAGTAGAGTGAGTAGTAGAGAGTAGTTGAGAGCGAGTAGTAGAGAATGAGTAGTGGAGAGTGAGCAGTAGAGAGTAGTAGAGAGTGAGTAGTAGAGAGTGAGTAGTAGAGAGTAGTAGAGAGTGAGTAGTAGAGAGTAGTAGAGTGAGTAGTAGAGAGTGAGTAGTAGAGAGAGAGTAGTAGAGAGTGAGTAGTAGAGTAGTAGAGAGTGAGTGGTAGAGAGTAGGAGAGTGTAGTAGAGTGAGTATTAGAGAGTGAGTAGTAGAGTGAGTAGTAGAGAGTAGTAGAGTAGTAGAGAGTGAGTAGTAGAAAGTGAGTAGCAGAGAGAGTAGTAGAGAGTAGTAGAGAGTGAGTAGTAGAGAGTAGTAGAGAGCGAGTAGTAGAAGGTGAGTAGTGGCGAGTGAGTAGTAGAGAGCGAGTAGTAGAGAGTGAGTAGTAGAGAGTGAATAGTAGAGAGTGAGTAGTAGAGAGAGAGTAGTAGAGAGTGAGTAGTAGAGTAGTAGAGTGAGTAGTAGAGAGTGAGTAGTAGAGAGTAGTAGAGAGAGAGTAGTAGAGTAGTAGAGAGTGAGTGGGAGAGAGCAGCAGAGAGTAGTAGAGTCAGTAGTAGAGAGTAGTAGAGAGTGAGTAGTAGAGAGTGAATAGTAGAGAGTAGTAGTAGAGAGTAGTAGAGAGAGAGAGTAGTAGAGAGTGAGTAGTAGAGAATAGTAGCGAGTAAGTAGTAGAGAGTAGTAGAGAGTGAGTAGTAGAGACTGAATAGTAGAGAGTGAGTAGTAGAGAGAGAGTAGTAGAGAGTGAGTAGTAGAGTAGTAGAGAGTGAGTGGGAGAGAGCAGCAGAGAGTAGTAGAGTGAGTAGTAGAGAGTGAGTAGTAGAGAGTGAATAGTAGAGAGTAGTAGTAGAGAGTAGTAGAGAGAGAGTAGTAGAGAGTGTAGTAGAGAGTGAGTAGTAGAGAGTAGTAGCGAGTGAGTAGTAGAGAGTAGTAGAGAGTGAGTAGTAGAGTAGTAGAGAGTGAGTGGTAGAGAGTAGTAGAAAGTAGTAGAGTGAGTAGTAGAGAGTGAGTAGTAGAGAGTGAATAGTAGAGAGTAGTAGAGAGTGAGTAGTAGAGAGAGTAGTAGTAGACAGTGAGTAGTAGAGAGTAGTAGAGCGTGAGTAGTAGAGAGTGAGTAGTAGCGAGTGAGTAGTAGAGAGTGAGTAGTAGAGTAGTAGAGAGTGAGTAGTTGAGAGTGAGTAGTAGAGAGTAGTAGTGTAGTAGAGAGTGAGTAGTAGAGAGTAGTAGAGAGTGAGTAGTAGAGAGTGAGTAGTAAAGAGAGAGTAGTAGAGAGTAGTAGAGAGTCAGTAGTAAAGAGTAGTCAGTCAGTGTCAGTCAGTGTCAGTCAGTCAGTGTCAGTCAGTCTGTCAGTGTCAGTCAATCAGTGTCAGTCAGTGTCAGTCAATCAGTGTCAGTGTCAGTCAATCAGTGTCAATCAGTGTCAGTCAGTGTCAGTCAGTCAGTCAGTGTCAGTCAGTCAGTGTCAGTCAATCAGTGTCAGTCAGTGTCAGTGTCAGTCAATCTGTGTCAGTCAGTGTCAATCAGTCAGTGTCAGTCAGTCAGTGTCAGTCAGTCAGTGTCAGCTAGAGCAGCTCTGCTGACCTGGTTCTCTGGCTCTAAAGCAGCTCTGCTGGCCTGGTTCTCTCTCTCTAAAGCAGCTCTGCTGACCTGGCTTTTCTGGCTCTACAGCAGGTCTGCTGACCTGGTTCTCTGGCTCTAGAGCAGCTCTGCTGACCTAGTTCTTCTGCTACAGAGCAGCTCTGCTGATCTATTTCTCTGGCTCTACAACAGCTCTGCTGACCTGGTTCTCTGGCTCTAAAGCAGCTCCGCTGGCCCAGTTCTATGGCTCTGAAGCAGTTCTGCTGACATGATTCTCTGGCTCTAGAGCAGCTCTGCTGACCTGGTTCTCTCCCTCTAAAGCAGCTCTACTGACCTGGTTTCTCTGGCTCTGCAGCAGCTCTGCAGTCCTGGTTCTCTGGCTCTAAAGCAGCTCTGCTGACCTGGTTCCATGGCTCTAAAGCAGCTCTGCTGATTTGGTTCTCTGGCTGTAGAATAGCTCTGCTGACCTGGTTCTCTGGCTCTAAAGCAGCTCTGCTAACCTGGTTCTCTGGCTCTAAAGCAGCTCTGCTGGCCTGGTTCTCTGGCTCTAAAGCAGCTCTGCTGACCTGGTTCTCTCCCTCTAAAGCAGCTCTGCTGACCTGGTTTCTCTGGCTCTGGAGCAGCTCTGCTGACCTAGTTCTTAGGCTCTAGAGCAGCTCTGCTGACCTGGTTCTCTGGCTCTACAGCAGCTCTGCTGACCTGGTTTTATGCACTCACGATGCACGCACCCGACTGTGCGAAAATATATTTAAAAATAATATAAGTTTATTATAAGTACAAATATATTATTTTGATGAATATCTTACATAATCTCTTGCCTTAATATGTATATTAAAGACACATACATATAATTTTGGAACATACATTTTTTTTGCGGGAGTCGCGCACCCAGCGCGCCCCAGCACGTATATGATGTCACACGGGACCCGCAACCGCGCAAACATCTCGTACCGTAATGTGCATGTGTCGCTAATGCGCGGGAGCAGGAGTCGCAGACTGGTACCATACCAATCGCGCATATCACGTGATATTAAATGTATATGATGTAACTGAAAAACACCATACGCAGATCCTTCATGACTTTTCTAAAATGGCAGATAGAATGCGCGCACCCACCGTGATGTGTACACTTTGAGTGCGCGACTCCGAATAAAATAAATATATGAAAATAATAAATGAAAACAAGAAAATTAATCAATATTTCAGTTTTAATTAAAAATGTTTTTTGTTGTTGCAATTTTCAGAAAAATATATAATGTTATTTAATGAATAAAATATTTATAAATAAACAGTTAAAAACTGTAGAAAATCAGTACAAAAAATAGATATAACTACTATCACACTTAAAAGTTAGCATTTAAAAAACCTTTGAAATTCACTGAAAAAAACATAGGTTTCAGAGACGTTATAGTTAGAAATTAGCATTTAAAAAACCTTAGAAATTCACAGAAAAAAACATAGGTTTCAGGGGTGTTAGTTAGCTGCCCATTTCCCTCATACAAAACCATAGAAATTCCTCTGTTATAGTTAGTTCTGCTAACTATAACTCACGCGCCCGCAATGCACTGCTGATGATGTCACATATTGCATCATTCATGACATGGTCAGTGACATCACTGATGACATCACTGATGACATCTCAAATGACATCACTGATGACATCATCCACTTGACAATCTGATACACCTCATCATACACTAGTATAACCTTTCATCACTCACTGTAAAATACAGAGTACCATATTTGAAACCATTGACATACCAATACCAGTTACTACATACCCACTCACTGATTCCTAAGTCTACACACACAACTACCCATTCAACAACAGAATCATCTATATATGCAGTCATTAATTAATAGAACACTATCAAATGCACTTATACACATATACAGACATTGACACATCAGCAGTCATCTTAGTCAGTTATGCAGTCATCCTACTCACTCATGAAAAAAATGTATCGCACTTAAATTTACTCACTTACACAATTATCCAACAACACCTCATTTATTCAAACACATAGTAACTCATTGTTAATATGTTAAAAAACCACCATTACAATTATACACTCATTCATATAGTTACTCTCACAATCACTGACTCTTACACATACTTATTTATATACACCAACTCTCAGATACAATGCCTTTTATTTTTTTACTTTGTTGAAGATGTACAACTAAAACATATATTCTCTCACCAACACACAAATAAATACACTCAGTCATCCAAACAACTGTTTCCACATGCACTCTTAAACCCATACACCTAGTCAATCAACCATTCACACATCTAGGCGGTAAGGGGTGGACAGTGGCAGTGTCTCCCGACCCCGCTTGGAACTAGGTAATGCTTGGCTAGAGCGGAGCACTCTGCACAATTTACAGTCTCATTTTAATATTGTGGATGTGACTCAACATTTTAAACTCACTTACGGCGCTATTTAAATTCTCACCTGTTTACTTTTAACGCATGGTGTTCTGTTTGAATTGACTGCCTAAACGTGGAAATAAGCACAGGAATTGCATTTTCTACTTCCCAGTACTGTTAGGGGCTTTAGGGGTCAGTGTCAATGTTTTCGCTCAGTGTTACAGCCTACCCGCCCTGGTCCGACTCGGTATCTAATACCGTTGAGCGGAGGGCGGGGTAGACAAGAGCAAGACACGCCCAGCAGCCCCGGGACAGTCGAGTGGTTAGCGCTCTAGCAGCACTCTTCACGGGGCTATTTAGCCACCCGTCGGCCCTAGCGCGCAGCGGTTGCGCGCAGGGGGCGCTATTGATGGCGCCGAAGACAAGCCAAAGACCTGCCCGTCTGCGCCCGTCCGCGACAGGACGGGGCCAGGGGCCATGGGGACTGCTGTACCCGATTCGCCAATACCGCCTCAGAGGGGGTTTACCTATAATTCACAGGTATTGCGGGGATTGAACCCAGGAGTATCAAAGGGTTGCAGGGGTGGTGATTACTCCGAGAGAGAGGGGCCGTTCTCGTGTCTCCAATGCCAGTTTCAATGCACCACACGAATGTGGGACTGATCCTGCTATAACGAAAACAGCTGTCGGAAGCACTCATACTCATGTCGAGTTAAAAAGCTTCCTGTGTAATATTAGATCACTACCCAAACACACCGCTGAAGTGTGGGACTTAGTCTCCTCTCAACAACCTGATATATGCTATCTTACGGAAACGTGGCTAAAACCATATTATACTCCTGCCATAACTTTAGGAGTTCCAAACAATTACAAAATTGTAAGACTTGACCGCCCCACGAAAATAGGCGGTGGGATTGCTATTGTGTACAAACAGGAAATTAGCATTCGGGTCTTAGAAGAATGAAGTACTCCTGAACTTGAATTATTAATTTTCCAAATAAAATTGTCTCCCAAAGAAAATATAAAGGGTGCCCTGCTATATCGTCCTCCGGGACCTTGTAACAATTTTTCAAGCTTACTGATGGAACTACTTGCCCCATATGTCGATAATGATAACGACTTCATTTTGGTTGGGGATTTTAATGTACATAGTGATAAGTCGGACTGTAACGAGGCACAGTCCTTATTGCTTGACTTGGCCTCCCTAGGACTGTTGAAACGTAATTGTGGGCCTACACACCAGGCAGGTCATACCCTGGACTTGATTCTATCTAATTTTTTATTGATCTCCTGTCCACCTGCTAAACAGGTTAATTGGACTGATCACTTCCTTGTTGAATTTTGCACTCAGCATCCGAAGTATACTCCCTCGCGTCCAACTCCATTACCTAGGATACGTAGACAATGGCATAAAGTTAACGACAGCACTTTCAAGAAAAATTTTACTTTTCCTTCCTTCCCTCCTAAAATATGTATTGAAACTGCCCTCGCAAAATTTGATAGAGCCATTAAAGAAACTATAGACAAAATTGCCCCTCTGAAACAATTTAAACCCAGACCGGCCAAGAAACAGGAAATGTGGTTCTCGGACAACTTAAGGACATTAAAACTCAATGCCAGGAAACTAGAAAAGAGGTGGAGAATCTCTCATTTGGTAGAAGACAAAACTAAATATTGGGACTCACTATCCACCTACCATAAAGCCACTCGCACTGCCCGTAAAACCTACATCACTTCACAAATCACAGCTGCAGGAAATTCTTCTAGGGTTTTATATCAAATCCTACAAACCTTTACTAAACCTGTAGCATGTGAATCTTCGGAATTAGGCTCTAAACAGCTATGTGATGAAATCTCATGTTTTTTTACGAATAAAATAGAGTTAATCTATGACAAAATAATATGTGCCAACAGAGGAATTTCCATTGATAGGGCGCTACCTGAAATGGATGATGAACCCAAGCAGGAAAAACACACATTAAACTCCTTTCCACCTATTTCTTTACAAGAAACATTGTTATTTACATCACAGATTAAAAGTGGCAGTCCTGATGATAACATCCCAGCTAGTATTATACCTGTCCTGCGTGAACAGCTTTGTCCTATATTTGAAAGACTGGTGAATCTCTCACTTAGTTCGGGCACTGTTCCAAGAGATTGGAAACGAGCCCTGGTTAGACCCATTAGGAAAAACACCTCCATTCCATGGACTGATCTAACCAACCTTAGGCCTATATCCCTATTACCATTTCTAGGGAAACTGACTGAGAAACATTTCAATCACCACCTGTCTAATTACATCGAACTTGCTGGTGCTCTTGACTATTCTCAGTCAGGGTTTAGGCCTAAACACAGTACGGAGTCCACTCTTCTGTCTGTTACAGATGATTTACAGATGTACCAGGACAGAGGTTTTTCAGTAATCTTGGTGCTTTTAGATTTATCAGCAGCGTTCGATACCGTGTCACATGCCATTCTCATTGAACGGTTATCGAGCGCTGGCATCAAGGATAAAGCCATAGAATGGCTGAAAAGCTTTCTCTTGGATCGCTCTCAGAGAATCATTATGGAATCCCACCGCTCAGCGGAGATTGAGATCTCTAAGGGGGTGCCCCAGGGCTCTTGCTTAAGCCCAACCCTCTTTTACATATATATGTGGCGCCCCTGGCTAGAGTGATGCGGAGATATGGTTTTATTCCAGTATCGTATGCTGATGACACCCAGCTCCTCTTCCCTTTCAAGACTCTCTCCGCTGAAGTGAAAAGTTCCTTTTCTACTGGCATGAAAGCAGTGGCACACTGGATGTCTTCCAACTTTCTCCAGTGTAATGTCAGTAAAACGGAATTAATGTTGTTTGGTGAAGCGAAAATGCTATGGACTCCTGACTGGTGGCCACTAGATCTAGGAATAGTTCCCGAACCTAAACAGGTTGTGAAAAATCTTGGGATCCGTTTGGATCAAGATCTGCATTTCAAACAACATGTTAATTATACCTCAGGAATCTGTTTCCATACCATCAGTTTGTTACGGAAAGTTTTTCCCCTATTACCGGATTCCTTTAGGAGAACCTTGGTTCAGACCCTGGTTTTAAGTAGGATTGATTACTGTAATGGCCTGTTGCTCTCTGCCAATGAAGCTGTATTGGCTAAGCTCCAGGTCATTCAGAACACAGCAGCTCGTCTGGTTCTTAATGTTCCCCCAAGAACTGCTTCTAAACCTCTCCTGGATCAATTACACTGGCTTTCGATCCATCAGAGAATAAAATTCAAGATATGTTGCCTGATCCACAAATGTATAAATGGACAAGGACCTGTTTATCTTCAAAACAAATTTGTTCCTTACACTCCACTTCGATCATTGAGATCTAGCAACAATCTCCTCTTGGTGATCCCACGTGCAAAAAAAGCCAGACACGGGAACAAAGCATTATCAATTACAGGCCCCACATTGTGGAATAAACTCCCGTTATCATTGAGACAGTGTAAAGAACACCTTACATACAGGAAACTCCTAAAAACTGTGCTGTTTAGGAATGAGATCTAGCTCCTCTTTCCTCCTATTCTTGCCTTACCGGTTCCTGAAAAGCGCAGAGATACTCCATTGGAGTCGATTCTAGCGCTATACAAACCAACAAATAAATAAATAAATAAATATGCATAGAGTTACACACACCCCATCCAACCACACACAAACTCAGTGTCCCATACAAATACTCACCCAACTAATCAATAACTAATATAAACACTCATGTAGTTAGTGACCAACTGATGCAGCATGTTATACAACAACAGAGACAGTGCTGCACACATTCACATAGTTTAGTTACTAATCCATGTATTAAGTGAGACACTTTTAATTACTCACTTAAAAAGACAGTCAGACAGCTACTAAATCCTCCATCCAGACAGTTATATATCCACTCAATCTTCAATACAGATTGGTATATATATAATACATATTTAAATTTCAAACTAAACCACATTCAGTGGATGATGTCATCAGTGATGTCATCAGTTATGTCATTTGAGATGTCATCAGTGATGTCATCAGTGATGTCACTGACCATGTCATGAATGATGCAATATGTGACATCATCAGCAGTGCATTGCGGGCGCTAGAGTTATAGTTAGCAGAACTAACTATAACAGAGGAATTTCTATGGTTTTGTATGAGTGAAATGGGCAGCTAACTATAACACCCCTGAAACCTATGGTTTTTTCTGTGAATATATATATATATATATACACACCAACTCCAGTTAACGATCCATTTCTGGATACCGACACACGGACTCCAGTTAGGATTTAAAAGGCTCTTGAGTTTATTTGCTTTCTGGTGACGCGTTTCGCCTGTCTCAGCAGGCTTTTTCACACAACAAACATCGCTGCCATGTCAGCATTTTAAAATTACAAGCTCCCCGATCACGTGGTCCGCTACTTCCATAGCCATGGAAGACAGACTTTTTCACAGTTCGTGATCAGAACAAATTCACATTTCTCAACGTGTTCATTCTTATTTTCAAACATCTTCCATTCATGTTTGGCACAAGTAATTCATTGTAAAGCGAATACATTTGATAGCTGTAATTTAGGAGTGTCTCATTACTCTTGTACACAACCTGCAATTCATGCTTGAGGCTATGTGCTATTTTTGTAAATACATTTTGTTCAGAGGCGGGACTTCTAGGCAAGTGCCTGATTCATCCCGCATCATTTGCTTTTAACATCATATAAATAATTAAAATGTACATACAATTTCTGAAAGAGTTTACAATTATTAGAAACGCCAAAGTACATATTAAAATCATATGCATTTCATATATTTCCAAAATGTAAAACTCCACTATGGAATCTTCGGTGGGGTAATTTGAATAAAGTGCCAGTGCTTCGTAAACAATTGTCCTCATTCTTAAAAATAGTCCATCTTGATGATGCATAAGTAGATAAATGCTCATATATATATATATATATATATATTACCTACTGGCGGTAGCCAGTAAGTAGTTATAGTTAGGATCTCGTTTCTATTCAGAATGAGTTTTTTCTTTTGCCAATATCTTTGGCATCGTTTGACAAATCTACGCAAAATTTTCAGAACTAATGGCCTGCACAGGTCAGCTCCAGTCTTGAACTTTTGGGGTGATTCGTCAAACGGGGGCTGAGAAAAAAGGGGGGTCCCAAAACGTGTTTTCCCCATGTTAATTTCCATAGGAAAAATTGGAACAGGCTACAGCCCGAACTGCTAAACGGAATTACACCAAATTTGGCAAAAAGGTAGCCCTTGGTTCAGAAACGTGTAAATCCGTTCAGTAGTTGTTGAAAAATTAAAGAAAGAAAAAATGTATATATCTGAGCACCGAGGAGGGTTCGCGAACCCTCCCGGGTACTAGCTTCACTCTAATTGGCTGCCAACACTCCAAACCAAGAAGTGTTGGCAGCCATCTCGTGACTCTTTAGAACCGAATCACAAGAAAACAGTGAAAAAGAGGGTAAAAAAGAAGAAAAGGGGACAGGGTAGAAACACCCTGACCCCCTAGGCCTGCCCAGGGGGTCCCACAAGGACCCCAGGGCCAAAAACAGCATTTTTTGTAATAATTTCGGTGGAATTCACGTTGGGGTCGCAAATCCCGCTGACATTTTTTAAAAAATGAAGCGTGGACTCATTTTAATGAGGCCCCCGGGTGGGCCAGGTCCCGGGAGCATTGTCAAAAGATAATAGCAGGGGCCCATGGAGGCCCCCACAGCCCAGGGGACCGCCACCTCCCCAGGGCTATGCTGATTATCTGCAGGGTGCACGTTCCCCCCGTGCAGTCCCGGGGACCGCCACCTTCCTGTTGCTTTTTAAAAATATAATGCGTGGGGGGTGCCACCCCCCCCCCCCGCTGCCCCGGGGACCGCCACCTCCCCGAGGCTTCATTATATAAGGGTGGGCCTTTGCGGGCCCCCCAAGCCCCACAAACCCCCAGGACCGTCACCGCCCCAGGACTTCATTAAATAAGGGTGGGGGCCCTCGCTGGCCCCCTCCAAGCCCCACAAACCCCCAGGACCGTCACCTCCCCGGGACTTCATTAAATAAGGGTGGGGGCCCTCGCTGGCCCCCTCCAAGCCCCACAAACCCCCAGGACCGTCACCTCCCCGTCAATGAAGCAAAGCAGGATTGCTTTTCCACAAGGGGAGCTGCATGTCAGCAACTCCCCTTGTGGAAAAGCAATGCCAGCTCCCGCAGGAGGCGTAGAGCCAGCAGGGACCGTGGGGGCATTGGGGTTCCCCCCACGGTCCCCAACGGAACGGCCAGGCACCAGGGGATGGGGTCCCCGGGGCCAGAAGTGGCCCAGGAAGGAGCCACGCAGCCCCCCTCCCCTGTGAAAATAAAATCCATTAAAAAAAAAAGGAAAGGCCAGCCCCGGGGATGAGGTCCCCGGGGCCATAATTGGCCTGAGGAGGGGGGCCACGCGGCCCTCCCTCCAAATAAATAAATAATTTTAAAAAACAAAAGTCTGCCCATGCCCCGGGGGATGAGGTCCCCGGGGCTGAAATTGGCCTCGGGAGGGAAGCCACGCGGCCCCCTTCCCATTTAAAAAAGATATCTTTTTTTAAAAAGTGGTCAGTCCCTGGGGGATGGGATTCCCAGGGCCCAATAAATAGTAAAAGCAGGGGGCCATACAGCCCCCCTTCTAAAAATAAATTTAAAAAACAAAACCGGCATCTCACCGGACGCCCCGCCCCCTCACTGCACCACTCTGCAAACGCACTTCGTGGCACGTTGTAAGTTGGGAAATTAACTCCCCTTGAATACTGGGGGTCCCTGGGGGCCAACTAGCCCACCAGGTACCTCCATTATGCACCACAGAGCTGCATTGCAGAGAGGTGGTCTGAGGCCATGCCCCTTTTTACACCTCTCTGCAATGCAGCTCTGTGGTGCTTACTGGAGGTACCTGGGACTTAATCCCCCAAATCACAACGTGCCAGGGGGCGCGTTTGCACAGTGGTGCAGGAAGGAGGCGGAGCCTGATATTACAAGTGTGCAAACACACCCCCTGGCGCTTTGTAAATTGGGGGTTTAAATCCCCTTGAATCCTGAGGGCCCTTGGGGGCCAACTAGCCTACCAGGTACATCCAGCAAGCGCCACAGAGCTGCGTTGCAGAGAGGTGGTCCGAGGCCACCCCCTTTTTACACCTCTCTGCAACACAGCTCTGTGGCGCTTACTGGAGGTACCTGGTGGGCTAGTTGGTCACCAGGGACCCTCAGGATTCAAGGGGACTCAATCCCCCAACTTACAAAGCACCAGGGGGCGTGTTTGCACAGTGGTGCAGGGAGGGGGTGGGGCCTGATATTACAAGTGTGCAAACACACCCCCTGGCACTTTGTAAATTGGTGGATTAAGTCTCCTTGAATCCTGAGGGTCCCTGGGGGCCAACTAGCCCACCAGGTACCTCCAGTAAGTGCCACAGAGCTGCATTGCAGAGAGGTGGTCTGAGGCCACGCCCCTTTGTACACCACTCTGCAAACACGGCTTCTGGTGCACTGCTGCTGGGGCATGAGGTCCTCTTGTGTCCTTAGGACCTCAAGACACAAGTGGACTTCATCTTCCGAGCAGCAGTGCGCCAGAAGCCGCGAATGCAGCGTGGTGTAAAAAGGGGTGTGGCCTAGGAACACCTCTCAGCAAAGCAGCGCTGTGGCACTTACTGGAGGTCCCTGGTGGGCTACTTGGCCACCAGG
Organism: Triturus cristatus; assembly: GCF_964204655.1. Taxonomy (NCBI): domain Eukaryota; kingdom Metazoa; phylum Chordata; class Amphibia; order Caudata; family Salamandridae; genus Triturus; species Triturus cristatus. Next base: position 500,577,133 of record NC_140588.1, read on the forward strand.
GACCTTCAGAATTCAAGAGGACTTAAAAGGGATGGTATAGTTAGAAATTAGCATTTAAAAAACCTTAGAAATTCACTGGAAAAACCACAGGTTTCAGGGACGTTGTAGTTAGTTGGACATTTCACTCATACAAAACCAGAGAAATTCGGCTGTTATAGTTAGTAGAGCTAACTATAACTCACGCCCCCGCAATACACTGCTGATGACGTCACATATTGCATCACTCATGACATGGTCAGTGACATTAATGATGACATCTCAAATGACATCACTGATGACATCATCCATGTGATAATCTGATGCACCTCCTCACAGCCTAATAAAACCTTTTATATACCCACTCTAAAATATAGACTACCAATATTGAAAGCATAGACAGACCAATAGCAGTTAGTTCATACCCACTCAGTGATTCATAGGTCTACACACACACATCCACTCATTCATCCATACAGTAGGATGTACGATGTTACAACGCGAGTTTTTACAACGCGTACCGTTAAATCGCGGTCGTTACAATGACTGCGATGTTACCACATCGACTTGCACTAGATGGCGTGCTAACATTAGAAAAGCGTAATTTACTATTCCAACTCCAGTCCACTTAACAGTAGGGAAGGTGTTGGGATAGTAAACTACACTATTTGTAATGTTAGCACGCCATCTAGTGCAAGTCGATGTAAAGACCTGCGTTGTAATGGCATGGCGTGGTAACATCGCAGTCGTTGTAACGATTGCGATGTAACTGCATCACGGTGTACTAACCGCGATGTAAAGGATGTTCCCCATACAGTAACTCATACATGCAGTCACTCATCAATACAGTACTATCATATACACTCATACACCTACACCTATACATGCACTCACACACCGTCACTCATCCATAAACTTACTCACACACCTACTCAATCATGCAAAGAATCAAACACACATTTACTCACCTATACAGTTATACACAGACCACCCCACTTATTTATACAAATACAAACACATACTTACTCTCTTATACAATCACTGATACAAGCACACACTCATCCATACAGCTACTCTCACAATCACTCACTCTCACGTATAGTCATTTATATACTCCAACACTCGCATATACTGCCATTCACATATGTAGTTATTCACATATATATCACTGAGATATACATTCACTCACCAACACACCCATACACACACTCACCAACCCATACAGCCCTTCACAGATGCACTCTTGATCCCGTACACCAAGTGAATCACCCTCTCACACATCTACAGAGTCACCCACCCCCCCACTCACAAAGACACTCAGGCACCCATACAGATACTCAGGCGACCAATCAATAACCCAAATAGACAGTTATGTAGCTACTCACCAACCCATGCAGCCGCTTATATACCAACTGACAGACTGATACAAACATTTACACAGTCTACTCAATAACCCATGCTTTCACTAAGATACGCTTAATCAGTCACTTATACAATCAGTCACGCACCTACTAAATCATCCATTCAGACACTTATACACCCACTCATTCTTGAAAACACCTTGGCATACATATATATATATATATATATAAAACATATTTCAACTTTACAGAAACACACATTCACTGGATGATGTCATTAGAGATGTCATCAGTGATGTCATTTGAGATGTCATCAGTGATGTCATCAGTGATGTCACTGCCCATGTCATGAGTGATGTAATATGTGACGTCATCAGCAGTGCATTGCGGGGCGCAAGTTATAGTTAGCTCTACTAACTATAACGGCAAATTTCTCTGGTTTTGTACAAGTGAAATGTCCAACTAACTATAACGTCCCTGAAACCTGTGGTTTTTTCAGTAAATTTCTAAGGTTTTTTAAATGCTAATTTCTAACTATGACGTCCCTCAAACCTATGGTTTTTTCAGTGAATATATATATCGATGCCAAACACTCACCTAGCTGGTCAGGACTGATGCCTGCTGGGAACTGTAGTCTACCGATGTGGGCTGCAGTGTTGATTGGACTACCAACTCGGCCCACCAGGATTGTCACCAATGAGAGAACGACCTAAGGAATATCATAGCAGAATGGTGAATAGACCGTTTGCACAATGGCATTTGAAAAAGGCATACTCCTGCCGAAACGCGTCATGCCATCACTGCAATAAACGTCTTTCCTGGCATTCCCCATGTGTCCCTCTGATTCCTTCCAAATGAAGAGATTGTATTTTCATGTTATGCGCATTTGTCCCTGATGCACTAGGGGGACCCACCCAACTAAGTGTCCAGAGGTACAAGGGCAACAATGGTGTGAAGGTTCCAAGGGATTCAATGTACTCGGTGACCACCGCATCCTACGAAGGCAAAGCATCGCTGCAGAAGCAGTCCGTGACTACACGGAGGGACAAGAGCACTGCATCTAAGTCCCAGAAGCGTGCTGGATTAGGACAAAAGCAGCTTGGGCGTCGGGGAGCCAGGGAAGAATGAGTTGTTTCAGCTGCAACATTGGACTGGCACCAAAACTGCAAGGTATTACGTTCCTGTAAATTGCAAATCCAGTGCTCACTACGAGATGCCGTGGGATCGATGCCAAACACTCACCTAGCTGGCCAGGACTGATGCCTGCTGGGAACTGTAGTCTACCGATGTGGGCTGCAGTGTGGATTGGACTACCAACTCGGCCCACTAGGATTGTCACCAATGAAAGAACTACCTAAGTAATATCAAAGCGGAATGGTGAATAGACCGTGTTTGCACAAAGGCATTTGAAAAAGGCATACTCCCACCGAAACGCGTCATGCCATCGCTGCAATAAACGTCTTTCCTGGCATTCCCCATGTGTCCCTCTGATTCCTTCCAAATGAAGCAATCGTGTTTTCATGTTATGCACGTTTGACCCTGACGGGCTAGGAGGACCCACCCAACTAAGTGTCCGAAGGTACAAGGGCAACAGTGGTGTGAAGGTTCCAAGGTATTGGAAGTACTCGGTGACCTCCGCATCCTGTGAAGGTAAAGCATCGCTGCAGAAGCAGTCCGTGACTACACGGAGGGACAAAAGCACTGTATCTAAACCCCAGAGGCACGCAGGATTAGGAAAAATGTGGCTTGGGTGTCGGCAAGCCAGGGAAGAATGAGTTGTTTCAGCTGCAATATTGGACTGGCACCAAAACTGCAAGGTATAACGTTCCTGTAAATTGCAAGTCCAGCACTCACTACGAGATGCCGTGGGATTGATGCCAAACACTCACCTAGCTGGCCAGGACTGATGCCTGCTGGGAACTGTAGTCTACCGATGTGTGCTGCACTGTTGATTGGACTACCAACTCGGCCCACCAGGATTGTCACCAATGAGAGAACGACCTAAGTAATATCAAAGCAGAATGGTGAATAGACCGTGTTTGCACAACGGCATTTGAAAAAAGCATACTCCCGCTGAAACTCGTCATGCCATCGCTGCAATAAACGTCTTTCCTGGCATTCCCCATGTGTCCCTCTGATTCCTTCCAAATGAAGAGATCGTGTATTCATATATGTATGTGTATATATATATATATTCACTGAAAAAACCATAGGTTTCACACACGTTATAGTTACGAATTAGCATTTAAAAAACCTTGCAAATTCACTTAAAAAACCATAAGTTTCACACATGTTATAGTTAGCTGGACATTTCACTCGTAAAAAACCAATGAAATTCCCCCGTTATAGTTAGTGCAGGCAACTATAACTCACGCGACCGCAATCCTCTGCTGATGACGATTAGTTTTGAAAATTTCGCGAGGATTCGTCAACCGGCGCCAAAGTTATTCAAAATAGAATTTTGAGATTTCCTATGGAAACTAGGTTGTAACTATAACTATCTACTGGTGACCGCCAGTAGATAATATACATATATATATATATATATATATATATATATATATATATATATATATATATATATTACCTACTGGCAGTCCCCAGTAGGTAGTTATAGTTAGGACCTATTTTCCATAGGAAATCCGCAACATTCTATTTGGAATAACGTTGGCGTCGATTGATGAATCTTCGCGAAAGTTTCCAAACTTATGGCCAGCTCCGGTCCGCTCCTACCCTGAAAATGTCACGGTCATTCGTCAAGCGTGGGCCGAGAAAAAGGGGGGTCCCAAAACGCATTTCCACCATGCATTTTCCCATAGGACCTGTTGACGCAGCTACAGCCCGAAGTGCTGAACGGAATTACACCAAATTTGGCAAAGAGGTAGTCCTCAGTTCAGACTCGTGCCTTTTGCTTAAATGGTGTAAATCCGTTCAGTAGTTCCTGAGAAAATCAAAAGTAAAATCACATATATATCTGGGCGGAGCCTAACCACACATCTCATCGTGAGATCTGATTGGCTGTCAGCACTTCATCCAAGAAGTGTTGGCAGCCATCTTGGAACCAATATACATGATAGCACCTCAATAAAAAGCATTGCAGTTAATAGAAGGTTTTAAGACTTTAGTTACATTATAAATCATTTGTTGATGGTACCATACTCATTTTAGGAATTGTGGTGTGTTCTAGGGTGATTTTACCATGTGAAAAAGCCTTCTGCTGTGATATCATGAATCATGTTTGAGAGAAAACTATTTTCTCATGCTTTTCCCACAGAGGTTTGGAAGGTGATCTATAAGCTAAACTGAGAGCATATTTTCTGTAAATTCACATTATCTTTCTCAGTCATGTGAGAATGAAGTCTGACATTCTCAGTAAAACATGCCCATCCAACAAGGGCAGAGACTGTCAGTTGATTCCTTTGTGTTCTACTGCAGCTTCCCAGAGTGTTCTAAAGAACAACTAGAGCGTGAACAGTCATACTTGTGACAAATGTATGGCACACCTGAAGCCATCTTGGTTGGAATAAAGTGGTAACTCTTAAAACATTTAATTTAAAAAGGAACAAAATGAGGGGGTTCATTTTGCCATAGAAAGTATGATTAGTGCTGCAGAAAGAAAAATTAGGGCACATTTTGAGTGACTTCTCAAATTCTCTTCTATTTCATTAAAAAATTCTGACATGCAGACTGAAACATGCACTTTGAATACCAGCAGCAGACTTCCCTGGTGAGCAGTAGCTTTACTACAGTGATCTTATGAGCAACTAGAGTGCTAACATTCAAAATGGCAAATGTGTGACACATCTGAATGCCTTCTTGATGGAACCAAAGTAAAAAACTGAAAGTATTTCCTACTGAGGAGACTGCAGTAAATGAGGAAAATAGTAAACTTCATAACAAATAAATCTCCCAAGATGGCCACCAGAGACAAAAGAGCCCAAATATAGCCCAAATATCACCCAGATGTAGCCCATGTATAGCCCAATGACAGAATGTCCCAGAGTGTTCTAACGAACAACTAGAGCGCTAACAGTCTTACTTATGACAAAAGTATGGCACACCTGAAGCCATCTTGATTGGAATAAAGTGGTAACACTTAAAACATTTAATTTACAAAGGAACAAAATGAGGGGGTTCATTTTGCCATAGAAATTATGATTAGTTCTGCAGAAAGAAAAATTAGGGCACATTTTGACTTCTCAAATCCTCTTCTATTTCATAAACAAATTCTGACATGCAGACTGAAACATGTACTTTGAATACCAGCAGCAGACTTCCCTGGTGAGCAGTAGTTTTACTACAGTGATCTAATGAGCAACAAGAGTGCTAACATTCAGAATTTATGGCAAATGTGTGACACATCTGAATGCCTTCTTGATGGAACCAAAATAAAAACTGAAAGTATTCCCACTGAGGAGACTGCAGTAAATGAGGATATTAGGAAACTTCATAACAAATAAATCTCCCAAGATGGCCACCAGAGACAAAATAGCCCAAATGTAGCCCAAATATCACCCAGATGTAGCCCAAGTATAGCCCAATGACAATGTCCCAGAGTGTTCTTAAGAACAACTAGAGCGCTTACTGTCTTACTTATGACAAAAGTATGGCACATCTGAAGCCATCTTGATTGGAATAAACTGGTATCACTTAAAACATTTAATTTAAAAAGGAACACAATGAGGAGGTTCATTTTGCCATAGAAATTATGATTAGTGCTGAAGACAGAAAAATTAGGGCACATTTTGAGTGACTTCTCAAATCCTCTTCTATTTCATTAAAGAATTCTGATATGCAGACTGAAACATGCACTTTTAATACCAGCAGCTGACTTCCGTGGTGAGCAGTAGCTTTACTACAGTGATCTAATGAGCAACTAGAGTGCTAACATTCAGAATTTATGGCAAATGTGTGACATATCTGAATACCTTCTTGATGGAATCAAAGTAAAAAACTGAAAGCATTTCCTACTGAGGAGACTGCAGTAAATGAGGAAATTAGGAAACTTCATAACAAATAAATCTCCCAAGATGGCCACCAGAGACAAAAGAGCCCAAATGCAGCACAAATATCACCCAGATGTTGCCCACATGTAGCCCAAGGACAGAAGTGTGCAAAACACTTATTTTTTGTGTATTTGCAGTTTGATATAGTGCAGACTTGTCAGGTATTGGAGTGCTTTACATGAGCATTGGTTACATCACACAAGATCAAATTCATTTTGGTTGTAGACATGGGGAGATCAAGTGATTTGACCAGAATCACAGAATGTTGAGCTGAAGCAGAAACTCCAACCTGGTTCCCCAGTTGCAAAGTCTGCAGCTCTGGAAGTAACACCACGTCCTCTCCCCTAGGTGCAACATTTAATCAAGTGGTCAACTGGATAAAAAAACATAAAGATTACAAATAATTTAAAAGTTCTTTGTCGCTATTTGAAAACTCAGAAAATATGTCCTCATTTTCATTTTTTAGAGCACTAACCATAATTTTGATGCAAATAAGACCCTCTCATATATGTAATTTCTAAAGGAAATACTCTAGGTATTACAGTTTTGATTACATCAAGATGACGTCAGGCGTTCCACACTTTTGTAATAAATATAGAATGTTAGCAATCTAGTTGTTCATTGGGATACTGTTGAGAGGCAGAGGCCAGGGGCACGGACTCTGAAAATTGAAGGCAGGTAGGAGAGTGCAGAGGCAACAATTTTACCACACTGGGCAGGCAGGAAGGGCAGTGGCAGCACAACAGACTATGGAGGGCAGTGGAAAGGGGGGCAGGGGGCACAAACCAACAATACAGGACTGGCAAGAGAGGCTGTGGCAATATAATAGACCATTGTGGGCAGAAGGAAGAGGCAGTGGTAGTACAACCATACATGCCAACAGACCCGTTTCAGCCAGGAAACGTCCAATGTTTTTAAGCTCAAATGGGCTTTATTTGATCTGTCTCCTGTCTACAATCTCCTCTTTTTCAATGTAACTCAAAGGGGAAAATCAATACCCCAGTTTTTTTTCAAAGTCTCCCTCTTACCAAGTTCAAAATGTTCGCAAGTATGGTACATTGGATCATGGTAGGCAGGAGGAATTGGGGTAGGGACATGGACTTGAATAACAGAGGACAGGAGGGACATGGAGAGGTGCACCAAACTGACCCTACAGGGCAGGCATCAGGGTTTGCAGCAGCACAATACACCACACAGCGCATGCGGGATGGGAGTGCAGCACAACAATCCATAGAAAGCAATAGGGAGGGGACAGGACCATGCACATGGACAACAGAGAACAGAGGGGAAAGAGGCAATGGTAGCTAGCTGACCATAATGGACAGACAGGAGAGAAAGCTGCAGCATAACAGACCATAAAGGGCAGGAGGGACGGATCAGGGGCATTACAATGGAACAGACAAGCCAGGAGGGAGGGAATAGGGGTCTGCACATGGAAACAGAGGGCTGGGGGCAAGGGGGCAGGGCAGGAGCAGCAAGATGACCATGGAGGTCAGGCAGGATGGCCGCTAGAAACAAGACACACCAAGGAGAGCAACAATGAGACTATGATGGCATACACACAGACCATGGAGGGAAGGTGGGAGGGGGTCAGGGGCAGCTATCTGAACACACAGGGAAGGTGGGAGGGGCCATGGCAGCACAGAAGACCATGCATGGCAAGCGGGAGGGTTAGTGGCAACACAATGGCTATGATGGGCAAGAAGGAGGGTGCAGGGGCATGCACAAAGGACCATGGAGGATAGAAGGGAGGGTCAGGACCTGGGCACAGACAAGAGAGTTCAGGGGAAGGGGCCTCACAACAGACCGCGCGGGGCAGGCAGGAGGAGCAGTTGCAGCACAACAGACCAGGAAGGGCAGAAGGGTGTGGCAGTAAAATGGACCATGGAGGACAGGAGGAAGGGGATAGGGGCATGGCATGTGGACAGGCAGGGTGGAGGTGGCAGGGACAGGTTACAGTCATCTGACAATGCTAGGCAGGTGGGAGGGGAGTGGCAGCTCAAAAGAACATTCAGAGTAGATAGGAGTGTCAGGTCCATGGAAGATGGTGGGCAAAAAGGATGGAGCAGGGGTATGCACAAAGACATCGGAGGGCAGGGGGAAGGAGAATAGGGGCAGCAAGCTAAGCACAGAGGCTAAGCAGGAGGTCAATGATGGGCCATAGAATTGGGCAATGGAGGGCAGGAGGAGTGGACTGGTACATCATGCTAAATGGAGGGCATTGGCAGCACATCAGACCATGCATGGCAGGAGGGAAGAGGCTAGTCCATGGATTCAGACAACAGAGGATAGGGAGGAGGTGGATGAGGCAGCAAGCTAACTGTTCAGAGAAGGTGGGTATTAGGAACTTTATTGTTTTTAAAATGTGTGTCTGTGCGAACTACTTAAAATATGAACAAGTATGCAGCATAATCTCACTTTTATTCAGGAAGAAGAGGACGTTTGTGACTGTGACTCCGGGCTCACTTGGCAGAAACACCCCCTGACCCTCCACCCCCCATCGCAAAATGTAATGCCCGTGAAAAGGATTGGTGGACGCAGTGTTATATAGAACATAGTCCTGAGAGCACGATTGAAAATGAAAACTAGATATAGTATATGGTATAAACTATGCACCAAAAAGTGTGATATAAGATGAACCGGGGCGTGAAATATAATATGTAATACATTGTGCGCAATGACAGATTCATTGGAGAGCGCGAGATAGCACAGGCACTAGCGCGTGGTATGCGATATGCGCCTTGGAGTGTAATATGCACAGGGCAGTATTGTGTAACCTAACTAGTCTCTAAAGTTGTAATATAAAATATGTGCTGGGGAGTGTAACGTTGCATATGCACTGTGACAAAGAAATGGATCCCAGATTGTAATATGTATGGCATAGCGCTGTGCGTTATAACATAGGCATCGAGGAAGGCACGTTAGATGGGGCAATATAACCAGTACGAAGGCAAGTGTGGCATGACATATTCACGAGGTGGTGTTACAGTGCACATGGGCTAGAGAGTGTCATAGCATACGCACTAGCTGGTGGAATAGAACACAGAGGTGTGAGGTACTCGGTGGGTACTGGTGGGTGTAACACAGCATTGGGCTCAGCCCGGAGCACGCTGTGACTCTCAAGTGAGGTTTGTCTCCTTTCCAGAGAGTAAAATAAAAAGTATTACACATCCGGCGGTGGATGTGTATTTTATTAACCGTGAGGGAGCTTTCTTGCATAGTTTGGTCGAATTTTTGTCGAATCCCCTTTGAATGGCTTGGTGTGCGTGTATATTAAATGTGCCCGTCAGTAGCTACCCATGTTTGTATAAATAAACGACAAGGGTGTCTACTTGGAGAGTACCCACCGGCGAGGGCGCCGGGATTAGGCACGGTAGGGCGTCAGACACGTCAGAGCTTCACTAGCGGTGTAAATACATTCCATGTGGATTCATTCTATGCATAGTCGCCTTTTAATGAATATCACACAAATCGTCATGGTGATAGGTACATACGGTTTGTCCAGCATGTCCTAGGTGTTTCTATAAATATATATTTTTTTTAAATAATAAAAAACAAAGGCTGGCCCCGGGGGATGGGGTCCCCGGGGCCATAAGTGGCCTGAGGAGGGGGGCAACGCAGCCCCCTCCTAAAGATTTTTTTTTTTAAAAAGGCCATGACCCGGGGGTTGGGGTCCCCGGGGCCGATTAAGGCCTTGGGAGGGCCAAATTTATTTTTTTCAACAGAAAGAATTGGGGTGCAGGCCCTGGGGGATGGGGTCCCCAGGGCCAGTAAATTAGAAAAAGAAGGGGGGCCACACAGCCCTCCTTCTTAAAAAAATAAAATAAATAAAAGACCGGCATTGCGCCGGAGGCCATGCCCCCTCCTTGCAGCACTCTGCAAACGCGCCCCCTGGCCAGTTGTAAGTTGGGGAATTAATTCCCCTTCAATACTGAGGGTCCCTGAGGGCCAACTAGCCCAACAGGTATCTCCAGTATGCGCCAGGGAGCTGCTTTGAAGACAGGTGTTCGGAGGCCATGCCCCTTTTTACAACTCTATGCAACACAGCTCTGTGGCGCTTACTGGAGGTACCTAGTGGGCTAGTTTGACCCTAGGGACCCTTAGGATTCAAGGGGACTTAATCTCTCAATTTAGAACGGCCACAGGGCGCGTTTACACAGTGGTGAAGGGAGGGGACGGGGCCTGAGGTGACGTGTGCAAACACGCCCTGTGGCGCGTTTTAAGTTGGGGAAATAATTCCCTTTCAATCCTGAGGGACCCTGGGGGCCAACTAGCCCACCAGGTGCTTCCAGTAAGTGCCACTGCTCTGCGTTGCAGAGAGGTGGTGCAGGCCGTGCCCCTTTTTACACCTCTCTGCAATGGCGCTTACTGGACGTACCTAGTGGGCTATTTTGCCCCCAGGGATCCTCAGGATTCAAGGGGACTTAATCTCCCAACTTAAAAAACGGCCACAGGGCGTGTTTACACAGTGGGGAAGGGAGGGGACGGGGCCTGAGGTGACGTGTGCAACACGCCCTATGGCGCGTTTTAAGTTGGGGAAATAATTCCCCTTCAATCCTGAGGGCCCCTGGGGGCTAACTAGCCCACCAGGTGCTTCCAGTAAGCGCCACTGAGCTGCGTTGCAGAGAGGTGGTCCAGGCCGTGCCACTTTTTACACCTCTCTGCAACGCAGCTCTGTGGCGCTTACTGGAGGTACCTAGTGGGCTAGTTGGACCCTAGGGACCCTCAAGATTCAAATGAACTTAATCTCCCAACTAAAAACGGCCACAGGGCGTGTTTACACAGTGATGAAGGGAGGGGACGGGGCCTGAGTTAACGTGTGCAAACAAGCCCTGTGGCGCATTTTAAGTTGGGGAAATAATTCCCCTTCAATCCTGAGGGTCCCTGGGGGCCAACTAGCCCACCAGGTGCTTCCAGTAAGTGCCACTGCACTGCGTTGCAGAGAGGTGGTCTAGGCCGTGCCCCTTTTTACATCTCTGCAACGCAGCTCTGTGGCGCTTACTGGAGGTACCTAGTGGTCTAGTTGGACCCTAGGGACCCTCAGGATTCAAGGGGACTTAATCTCCCAACTTAAAACGGCCACAGGGTGTGTTTACACAGTGGGGAAGTGAGGGGACGGGGCCTGAGGTGACGTGTGCAAACACGCCCTGTGGCGCGTTTTAAGAGGTAGTTTTAATCCCCTGCCCTATTATATACTAGGGGCTTACAGAGGAGGTCATGCTGATCACAGGGGGATCCCAACGCATAGTGTTCCCTAGTGTATGTAGGTGTTTTCACTGTATTCTGAGTGTCTTTTAACATAGCACTGGCTCTAGGACTGGTTAGTCAGACTCAGTTACCACCAGTATCCGTCTGAAAAAGTTGAGGGTACAGGATGATTTTGCAACAAGGCTTCTTTCTGCTCTTCTGTTTGTTCTTTCAGCACTTTATCCTTCTTCCTGCACTTTTCTTCATCTTTGAGGACTTCTGTTGCTTCTTTCTTCATTTCTTTTTTTTCTTTCTGTGCATTTTTTCTTCTTTCTTCACATGTCCTATTTCTGTAGGCATAGTTAGAAATTAGCATTTAAAAAACCTTTGAAATTCACTGAAAAAAACATAGGTTTCAGGCACGTTATAGTTAGGAATTAGCATTTAAAAAACCTTAGAAATTCACTGAAAAAAACATAGGTTTCAGGGGCGTTATAGTTAGCTGGACTTTTCACTCGTACAAAACCATTGAAATTCCCCCGTTATAGTTAGTTCAGCTAACTATAACTCGCGCGCCCGCAATGCACTGCTGATGACATCACATATTACATCACTCATGACATGGTCAGTGACATCACTCATGACATCACTGATGACATCTCAAATGACATCACTGATGACATCATCCTTGTGATAGAGTGGCAGACCTCCTCTCCCCCTAATATAGCCTTTGATACACACATTCAAAAAAAGAAACTACAATTTTCAAAACAATGGACCTACCAATACCAGTTACAACAACCTATTCAGTAATTCAAAGATCCACATACACATCCACTCATTCGCCAACAGTCCTATACAGTCACTCATACATGTTCTCACTCATCATATGTACTCATACACCTATACATCCTGTTACACAACACCACTCATCCATAGAGTTACTCACACACATAGTCACTCATGCTAATAAAGAATCAAACATCCATTTACTTGCATATACAGTTATACACACACCACCACACTTACTTCTACAGAAACTTACACATACTTAGTCTTTTAAACAATCACTTATAGAAACACATACTTATTCATACAGGAACTGTTTCAATCTCTCACTCTCACATATACTCACTTATATACACCAATAGTCACATATACTAGTTTAAAACATATGTAGTTACTCATAAAGACACTATTGAGACAGTCATTCACTCACTAACACACCCATGCACACACTCAGCCACCCATACAGTCCTGCACCCATGCTGTCTTCAACACATACAAACAGTGAGTCACTCATTCATGCACCTATGCACTACGTAATACCCCCACTGAACCATACAGATACTCAGACACTCATACTGATACTCAAAAAAACAACTAATAACCTATATAGACACTCATGTAGCTCTTCACCAACCCATGCAGCCACTTATACACAAAGTGAGAGACTGATACAGATATTTACATATTTAAACATTACTCACTAAGCCATGTATTCACTAAGATACACTTAATCAGTCAGTTATACAATCAATTTTTCAAAAACAAATCATCCATTTAGACATTTATATACCCATTTATTCTTCCATCGGCCTTGAGATATACATATATAAAACATATGTAATTTTCAGAAAAACACACATTCACTGGATGATGTCATCAGTGATGTCATTTGAGATGTCATGAGTGATGTCATGAGTGATGTCACTGACCATGTCATGAGTGATGTAATATGTGACGTCATCAGCAGTGCATTGCGGGCGCGCGAGTTATAGTTAGCTGAACTAACTATAACGGGGGAATTTCAATGGTTTTGTACGATTGAAAAGTCCAGCTAACTATAACGCCCCTGAAACCTATGTTTTTTTCAGTTTATTTCTAAGGTTTTTTAAATGCTAATTCCTAACTATAACGTGCCTGAAACCTATGTTTTTTTCAGTGAAAAAAATAAATATATATATATATATCCACCAACAGCTCGCAAACTTCCTATGCAAGCACGAGCCACACGAATCCAGTTAGGTAATATGCAATGTATTCAACAGGGCAAACAAGACGCGTTTCGAGCAATCCAGCTCTTGGTCGCATACATATATATATATATCCAAAATCCCAACGCCTCCAAAGAAAAGGGAGCACGCACACGAGGATCCCAGTCATGGCAGATTTAATGTAGTGTGGTCACTCCGGACCCAGCAGGAGAACACTGAGACGTGTTTCGGCTGCGCACAGCCTTTCTCAATCAGTAAATCACCTGGTTACAAAGAGCATTTTAAACCCCCTTAGTCATAGAAATAGAAGTAATACTAACCCCGATTATTGAAAAGTTTAAAGGCAAAACTAAATAAATGAATCAATAAACGTTCACATTTCAACAGTGTGCGCAGTATCTGTTAGAAAATGTACACACATTTATGCACGATATGGGACAAAGTGACCCTTAAGCATGCTGTGTGTAATAATCGCGATACACAGAATCAACTTAATTCAACCTGCAAACATTAAATAGCCAATTGGAAAGTAGCAAAATAAACAGAGAAAATGTCACATCACGATGTTTATGTTCGGGGATTTGTGCTTATTTAAAACTGTTTAATCAATATGGTCAAAGGATCGCCTCTTTCACAATGGAAAATGTTTTACGTGCAGCATTTCACCATGGCTCCCAATGTGGGCTGCTCAAAAAAACCTCTGCTGATAGGAAACCCAATGTCAACTTCCTGATATTGATGTCTCTGTTCATAATGAAATGTTCAAGACTCGGAAATTGCAATGTGGTAGTCTAAAATAATAAATAGACCTTGTTATGTAGCACGCAGTCAGCCAGAAAGAGGCACATTTAAACATCCTTTCATATGCTGGGCATGGAGACTTTCACACTCCGAAAAATGAAGCCACAGATCCTCACTGCAGTGCAACAACTGTATCGCGGTGCCCAGCACAAGGTCAAACGAGGCATTATGAGTGAGGCAGATAGCTCATGACGAAGATAGCAACACCACGCTGAAAATCTCTCGGGTTTCCTCACACTCAATAGCCAGTAGGTTGTTATAGTTAGGACCAAAGGGGCTCATTACGATGGCGGGCGGACATCAGTACGCCCGCCATCGTAGCGGTGCTGGGACCGCCCGCCAGACGTGTGGCGTTCCCACCACACATCCTAGGATGCGCCCGCCATACTGGCGGGCGCATCCTGCGCTTTTAACATTGCGGAACATGCTGCTGGCTGCAGCATTGTTCGCAATGTCAAAAGGGCATGCACAGCATTTCCCTGCACAACGTGGCAGGCACCACGCGGTGCCTGCCACTTGGTGCATGGAAATGCAGGGGGGTACCCAGTGCAGCCCCCCAAACAGAGGTGACCCACAAAGGGGCCCCGAATCCAGTCTCCGCCTGTCTTTTTTCTGTCAGATAACCGCCGCTAAAAGACAGGCGGAAAGGGATAACGTAATCCCTATGGCGGTGCCGGCACCGCCGCAATGCTGTCCTGGTTCCGGGTTTCGCAAGGCGGGCAGTAAAGGACTACCTTGCGGAACCATGGCGGACAGACTTTCTGTCCGCTGCGGACACATTGGGATTCTCACCGCCATCCTTAATTTGGTGGTGAGAATTCTCTGTGTGATGGCGGAAGGACCGCCAGCCCGGCGGTGGCAGTCCTTCCACCAGCATAATGAGCCCCACGGTTTCCATAAGAAAAGCATTTTTTGTTTTATCAATAACTTTGGCGCCGCTTGACGAATCACCACGAAAGTTTTAAAAAACTTGCTCTTCTTGATGCAGCTGATGTTTTGAAAGTGGTGGGGTGATCTGTCAAGCAGAGGCTGAGAAAAAAGAAGGGTCCCAAAACATGTTTTCCCAATGTTAAGTCCACAGGGATTTTTCATTTTTTGAACACGACTACAACCTTAACTGCTGAACGGAATTACACCAATATTTGGCAGAAAGCTAGATGTTGGCCCTGAAATCATGCATTTTTGTGATTTGGTGTAAATCTGTTCTGTAATTTCAGAGAAATTAAAGTTTAAAAAATATCGACATCTGGGCACAGGATTCCTTGCAGTGTACTTGGAGATCCTACTAAAATTTGATTGGCTGCCAACACTTCAACCAGGAAGTGTTGGCAGCCATCTTGGGACTTGGTTTGAAGCCGAATCCCAGGAAAAAGTAAAGATAAAGAAAAGGGTACAGGGTAGGAATACCCTGGCCCCCAGCTATGGGGACCCCGTCAGGGCTTAAAAACTTTTTATTTTTTATTTTGCCGTGGACTCGCGGCTGGATCCATGAATCTGCAGCATAAAAAAATGTAAAATGATATGCAGGCTTTTTTCTAAAGCCCCCGGGTGGGCCAAATCCCTGGGGCATGGTAAAATCAAGGATTTAAAGTCCCGGGGACCACCACCTACCCGGGAAAGTGATATAATTATATGCAGGGGAGCCTTGTGGTTCACCCACTGCCTGCCACCTCCCCGGGGCACAGATTTTATATTAAAATAACACACCTATTGCCTCCTCCGCAGCCCCGGGAACCTCCACCTCCCTCGGGCACTGTTGCATAGAAATGTGAGGGTGAGCGCTTGGCAATAACTTAACTAACTGCGAGGGAGCCTCATGGCTGCTCCGTTGCCCCGGGGTCTGCCACCTTCCTGGGGCACTGTTGCAAACAAATATGGGGGCACTTGGCAGTAACTTAACTATATGCGAGGGAGCCTCGCGGTTCCTCCACTTCCCCAAGGACTGCCACCTCAATGGGGCACTGTTGCATACAAATGCAGAGGAAGGCGATTGCCCCCCCCCCCCCCCCCCGCTGCCCCAAGACTGCCTTCTCACCGGGGCACATGCATTCATTTTTTTTAAAACAAATTCAGAGGAGGCCCTACAGCTCCCCATGCTCCCAGGGGACGGCCACCTCCCGGGGCAGAAATATAATAATAAAGGGGTTCCCCCGGAGACCACAACTTCCCCAGGGCTTACTTAATAAAGGAGTGGGGCGGGGGGAGGGGGACTACAACGCAGTCTTAAATATACAACTGGGGAGATCGCACCCTCCACTTAAAGGGGCAATATCCACGACAGGCCAAAGCACTGGAAACCTGGGTGAAAGGGTGGACATTGGAAGATGTGTGGCGCAGCAAAAATGAGGAAACGCGCAAATACTCCTTTTACTCCCCAATGCATGCATTACACACACAAATAGATCGCATCTTCTGCTCCCCCGCATTGTTAGGGCAAGTTCTGGACACTACATACTAAGGCAAAACATTATCAGATCATAGCCCACTGGAACTTACCCTTCGCTGGGGTCGGGTCCCCGCACCAGTTCCAACGTGTAGATTTAACCCCCAATACCTAGAGGATAGTGCCTTTAAAGCACAGATGCTGGGCGTGATAAACGATTTCTTCACCACTAATGTTAACACAGCATCATCACCCTTGGTGGAATGGGAGGCATTCAAAGTGGTAGCGCGGGCATAGCAATTGGCGCTACAGTGAGGGCACGGAAGACGATAGCGCGTAGCATAACAGAAATAGAATCCCAGTTTAGCATGCTAGAGAAGGAAGCAGCGTCGTCCCCAGACAGTGCCAGTAAATTACAGGAGACACGTATAGATTACGCAGACCTACTTAAAAGATGTCTCATGATAGATCATCGGACATATGTCCAAAGATTGCATACGGAGGCAGATAGAGCCGTAACATTGTTAGCACGAATAATATGAGACCCCCCTCCGGCAGTCCCAATAACAGCGATTCGCTCCCCTTTGCGAACTATAGCAGTCTCACAACTAGCGATAAATGAGACATTCAGGGAATACTACGAACATCTATATAAGGCTCTAATGCATACACCCACACAGAAATCCAGGACTTCCTTCGAGTAGTGCAACTCCCCACTTTAACAGACGCTGAGCAAGAAGCGCTGAAACTACCGATCACGGCAACTGAAATTCAGGAAGCAATCAGAGACCTCCAGCGACATAAAACCCTGGGGCTGGATAGTCTACTGATAGGGTTATATGCAGCGTACACTAAGAAATTAGGGCCCCAAATGGAAAAGTTGTACAAGACAGTACTGGACATAGGCAGATTGCTCCCCCGACTACAAGCCACGCACTTGTGATTTCCATGCTGAAACGTGGTAGAGACCACACAGACATCTCCGCTACAGACCCTATCGCTCCTGTGTACTAAATACAATATATTGAGTGAGATATTTGCGACTGGATTGATACCGTATCTCAATAAACTTATACACACAGACCAATGTGGTTTTGTCCCTCGTAGGAGCAAAGCTCATAATGTGCGTCGTCTATATCGAATGATGTGGGCCTGCCCGGAACATTACTCAAATGCAGGATGCGTATCCCTCGATCTCAGACAAGTGTTTGATACGCTAAGCAGGGAATACATGCTGGCGGCGCTGGGTAAGTTTGGAATCCCTATGGAATATTTGAAATGGGTCAAACTCCTCTATACTGCCCCAACAGATCCAGCGAGAACAGGGGCATATATCTCTAATGAACACAATATCCACAGAGGGACCAAACAGGGTTGCCCGCTCTCCTCCGTGCTTTTTATCCTTGCGCTAGAACCCTTGGCTCAAAACACTATGTGCGTCAGCCAGGGAATGGGGCATACCAATCGGGCAAACGATGCACTCAACATCACTTTATGCTGACGACATTATCTTGTACATAAGAGACTTGCACAGAGGATTTCACTCCATAGCGCCACTTTTTGCCACATTTGGCGAGCTGTCTGAACTGTTTATTAATTTCGATAAGTCTATTGCATTCCCTTTCGGCAATATTGGTGCATCTTGCGAGATACGTTTCAGGAGTAATGCCTTAACAATGGCACCACTTTCCAATATTTGGGAGTAAAAATATACAACAACGCAACAAGACACGTTGGATGGCAATGTGCAGAGCAAGTTTGCCTCGCTACGATCCCAAACAGCATGCTGGTTTACTCTCCCGCTGTCTGTTGCAGGCTGTTTAGCAATAGCTAAAATGGTAATGTTACCATGGGTGTTGTATTATTTCTCTACACTCCCAATAATAATCCCCTCAAAGGTATTTAAGTGGCTGGATTTGTTACTGACAGAATTAATATGGGGCAATCGGAGACGCAGAATCGGTTTGAAAAAGCTACAACTTCCAACAAATGCCAGGGGATTGGGGGCCCCAGACTACAGGGCTTATTGTATGGCGAGCCGACTACAGTGACTCTCATACTGGCTGGCCGGCCGCAATTTACACGAAATTGACTATACGTGATAGCCAAAGGGAAACTGCACAGCTTGTTACACAATACACGATCGGTTGCAGGAGTCCTGTCACCGTTATTGCTGGTTGCCACGCATTACTGGAAGCAAGCATTGAGATACACAGCATCACAGCTACCATAGGTGCCAAACATTCCATTACTGGGACTTCCCATCCCCACAGGTACCACGACTCATAATCAAATGGCGAAATGGGGGGAGGTGGGAATAACTACAGTAGGAGTGCTATTCAATGAGGGTACCCTGCTGTCACACACAGATTTTATACACGCTCAGGGTCTGCCAAATACCTTGTTCCTACTGCATGCTGGTATTACCCACTTCGTTAGGTATACATGGGTCACGGACGGTGTGAAACCCACAACACATCAGCTGGTACTCATGCTACACTTAATAGGGACAGGTAGGCACCTGACGAGGTGGCTGTATACAGGTATACGAGCGACAATGCCCTCCTCCCTTGCCCCCCTGCACGCTAAGTGGAAGGCTGACTTAGGAGAACAACTGACAGATAACGAATGGGCATCCATCATAGCTTACCCAAAAGGGGTGTCGCGCAATGTACGCTTTGAATTCATTCAGTACATGATTTACACAGCGAGCATACCTTACCCCGCACCGACTGCTCATGATGTTCCCTACGACAGCAACGAACTGCCCTAGGTGTACGGAAACTGTTATCCGTATGCTTTGGGCTTGCCCCACACTAGCAACCTACTGGGCACAAATTGCACACACACTAACAGGAGTAGTGGGTGGTCAAATGTGGTATACAGTTAAAAGTTGTTTGTTGGGAATCTATCTACACTAGAAGGGGTTTAAGGTACAGGCACGTGTTGCAGACCTGGCAATGCTAATCGCAAAGAGATTGATAACCAGACGATGGAAAGTGAAGAAGCCACCAACAATCGCTGTATGGAGGAAGGAGATGGAGCGATGGGGCGTGGCCGAAAGCGGGTAAATGTGCAGAGAAGAAGCGAGAGGGCTCCGAAAGATTCTCATAGCTATGTCCTGGGATATGCTGCTGGAGGCATTCAAAGCATGAGAGGGGGAGGAACAAGTTGTTGTGGAGACTGGGGAATCTACAATGCGGTCAGACATGTGACCCAGCTAAGCCACTAGAACGTGTAGGAGTAGATAACACACGAACCATCACTAGACACACAGTGAGGAAAGGATTACAATGCATTGATGTCCACATTCGTGTATATTAAACCAAAAGTAAAAGCACTTCATGTATATTACACAATACTTAGTTGCAGGTAGATATACATAGTATGTATGTACTAACAGATGTATTCCTTGTGCTGCCCAGTTAGATTTGGATGGGGCGTGGGGGGCTCAATTGTTGTTTATAAATGTTAGGCATAATAAAATAACGGCACCACATAGGATCCTGGACTCTGATGCAACCGATGACATGATAACAGGAGATGGCCACTAATAGTGTATTAGTGTAATATGTCATATACAACCTGATAATGCTACTGTTATTGTACTCCCTGTAGTATGCTGTTCATGTATACCTAATCCACTGGTAATGGTGTACAACTGTAATCAAGAAGGCATATTTTGGAACAAAAACATAATGAAATGTGTGTTAAAAAAACAAACAAAGGAGGGGGGCCCCCTGCACAGCCTCGTGGAGCACTATATGGCCCTAGGGACCACACCTCCCAGGGCCAGCTGCAGCAATGTTCTGGGGTGCCCACCCTGGGACATTGCAGTTTGCTATGGCTTGGCAGGAGCACCCCTCCCACAAAGTCATAATAAACGCTGCTCCATTTTGTGGAAGCGAGAGCATTAAAAATGCTCAAAGCAGATTAGAATTGCTTTTGGATAGGGAGAGCTTCATGTTAGCTGCTATTTTTTTATATATATATATATATATATATATATATATATATATATATATATATATATCCTACTGGCGTTTGCCAGTAGGTAGTTATAGTTTGGACCTTGTTTCTATAGCAAAAAGGGTTTTGTCTTTTGCCAATATCTCTGGCGTTGATTGACTAATCTTCTTGAAATTTTCAAAACTAATGGGGCAGCCAAGTCAGCTGCTGCATTGAAAGCTTTGGGGTGATTCATCAAGTAGGGGCCGAGAAAAAGGGGGATTCCGAAAACACTTTTTCTTCATATTAAAATGTCCATAGGAAACTTTAGACACAGCTACAGCCCACACTGCTGAACAGAATTACACCAAACTTGACAAAAGGATATCTCTTGGTTCAGAAAGCACTCTTTTTGTTAAATGGTGTAAATCTGTTCAGTAGTTCTGGAGAACATTAAAGATTTCTCAGATATACAACTGTCGCCGCGGTGGATCAGCGACACCTCTAGATCTCGTGCGTGAGATCTGGTTGGCTGCCAACACTTTAAACCAGGAAGTGTTGGCAGCCATCTTGTGACTCGTTTAACCTGAGACACAAGAAAAAAGGTTAAAAAACAAGAAAAGGGGGGTGGGTAGAAATGCACTGATCCCCTAGGCCTGTTCAGGGGGTCCCACAGGGCCCCAAAGGGCCCCCCAATTAAAAAAAAACAACAATTTTGGTGGGATTTGCATCATTTCCTTTATGCCCCGGGGTGGGCCAGGTCCCGGGGGCTGCTGAATTAATAATCCAGGGACTGCCACCTCCCTGGGTCTAATTATACTGTGAAATGCGGTAGGCCGCGCAGCCCCGGGGACTGCCACCATCCATGGGCTCTGTTGACAATAATGCGTAGGGGGCGCCTGCACCCTCACACAGCCTTGGGGGCCGTACATCCCCAGGGCTATTTCAAAGATGGTAGGGGGGCCCACGACCTCCCTCCTGGAGCTGTAAATGGCCCTGGTGACCACCACTCCCCAGGGCCAGCTCCAGCAATGTCCAGTAGAGCCCACCTCCAGAACATTACAGTTTGCTATGGCTTGGCGGGACTGCCACCTACCCTGGTCTAATTATACTGTGAAATGCGGGGGTCACACAGCCCCAGGGACGTCCACCTCCTCGAGGCCCTGTTTACAATAATGTGTGGGGGGCTCCTGCCCCCCACACAGCCCCGAGGACCTCACCTCCCTTGAGCTATGTTTAAAAATAATGTGTAGGGGGGTTCAGCCCCGAACACACAGCCCCAGGGACCACCACCTCCCCAGGACAATTTCCAAGATGGCAGGGGGCACACGGCCTCCCTCCTGGAGCTGTTAATGGCTCTGATGACCGCGACCCCCCCCCAGGGCCAGCTCCAGCAATGTCTGGGTGAGCCCATCCCCGGGACATTGCAGTGTGCTATGGCTAAGCCAGAACAAACTCTTCTTCACTTCATAGAAGCAAGAGCATGAAAAATGCTCTTGCTTCCATCAAGCGGAGCAGAATTGCTTTTGGGCAGAGGGAGCTGCATGTTTGCAGCTCCCTCTGCCCAAAACCAATGCCAGCTCCCACAGGAGGCAGAGAGCCAGCAGGGACCACAGGGGCCTTCAGGCTACCTACGCGGTCCCCAATGACCGGGCCAAGCCCCGGGGGATGGGCTCCCCGGGGCCTTAAATCGGCCAGGGGAGGGGGGCTATGCGGCCCCTCTCCCTTACAAAAAAAACACACGTTTAAAAAAAGAAATGGCCAAGCCCTAGGGGATGGGGTCCCCGGAGCCGAAATCAGCATCAGAAAGGGGGTCACACGGCCCCCTCCCTTTTTAGTTTAATAAATTAAAACAAAATGGGTCAGGCCCTGGTGATGGGGTCCCAGGGGCACCAAAAGGGTGAAAGGGAAGTGGGGCAACACAGCCCCCCTTCCTAAAATACAAACAAGAAAGGAAGCCAGCAACTCCTTGGAGGCTTCGCCCCTTTCTCCACTACTCTGCAAATGTGCCTCCTGGCATGATCTTGGTTTGGGGATGAAGTCCCCTTTGCTCCTGAGGGCCCCTAGGGGCCAACTAGGCTTCCTGTTCAGTAAGCCCCACACAGTGGGATTGCTGAGAGGTGGCCGCAGGCCATGCTCCTTTATCCACCACTCTGCAAGCGCGCCTCTCAGCGCACTGCTGGTGGGGCGATGAGGTCCCCTTGCATCCTGAGGACTTCAGGACTAAAGTGGACTTCATCCGCCAAGCAGCAGCGCACCAGGAGGTGTGTTTGCAGAGTGGTGAAGAAAGGAGGTGTGGCCTCTGACCTTCTCTCAGCACTCCAGCTGTGTGAGGCTTACTGGAGGTAACAGGAGGGCCTGTGGCCTCCAGAAACCCTCAAGAGACAAGAAGACTTCATCCCCCAAATAGTAGTGCGCCAGCACAAACGTTTGCAGAGTAGTGGAGAAAGGGGATATGGCCTGCTATCAGAACTCAGCAATCCTTCTGTGTGGGACTTACTGTAGGTGATAGAAGGGGTAGTGGGCCTCCAAGGACGTCCTTGGGGACCAACTACCTTTCCTGTTACCGCCAGTAGGTCCCACACATTGGGATTGCTAAGAGGTCTTCGAAGGCCACGCCCCTTTCACCGTTACAACAAACAAATGATGGACGGAATGCTGACAATGCAGACATTCTCCCCCAGTCAAGAGATCTGGGTTAAATCCATCGTTCTTTTGCCCACTACACCACCCCAGTTTAGACATGGCCATATGCAAATCAGTCTTGACCCTGTGCCTCATGGGAACAGTCCAGCCCGAACTGCCAAGCCATGTCTTCCCTGGACCGGAATCAAGCATCCTAGGACCGGTTTCTGGCTATCAGCCGTCATCAGCCAGGATAGCTTGACTCCAGTGGCGTAGTGAGCACGGGTCCCACGTCTGGGAATACCCATCCCACTTAGGGCTAAAAGCGTTACAACAAACAAATGATGGACGGAATGCTGACAATGCAGACATTCTCCCCCAGTCAAGAGATCTGGGTTAAATCCATCGTTCTTTTGCCCACTACACCACCCCAGTTTAGACATGGCCATATGCAAATCAGTCTTGACCCTGTGCCTCATGGGAACAGTCCAGCCCGAACTGCCAAGCCATGTCTTCCCTGGACCGGAATCAAGCATCCTAGGACCGGTTTCTGGCTATCAGCCGTCATCAGCCAGGATAGCTTGACTCCAGTGGCGTAGTGAGCACGGGTCCCACGTCTGGGAATACCCATCCCACTTAGGGCTAAAAGCGTTACAACAAACAAATGATGGACGGAATGCTGACAATGCAGACATTCTCCCCCAGTCAAGAGATCTGGGTTAAATCCATTGTTCTTTTGCCCACTACACCACCCCAGTTTAGACATGGCCATATGCAAATCAGTCTTGACCCTGTGCCTCATGGGAACAGTCCAGCCCGAACTGCCAAGCCATGTCTTCCCTGGACCGGAATCAAGCATCCTAGGACCGGTTTCTGGCTATCAGCCGTCATCAGCCAGGATAGCTTGACTCCAGTGGCGTAGTGAGCACGGGTCCCACGTCTGGGAATACCCATCCCACTTAGGGCTAAAAGCGTTACAACAAACAAATGATGGACGGAATGCTGACAATGCAGACATTCACCACCACTCTGCAAACATGCCTCCTGGCGCACTACTGGTTGGGGGAATGAAGTCCACTTTACCTCTGAGGGATCTTGGGGGCCTAGAAACCTTCCTGGTACTACCTGTAAGTCCTACACAACAGAATTGCTGAGAGCTAGTCGGAGGCCCAGCCTCCTTTCTCCACCTCTCTGCAAACATGACTGCTAGTTAAAAAACCTTAGAAATTCACACAAAAAAGGTTACAGGGGCATTATAGTTAGGGTCAGCATTAACTCATAAAAAAACAGAGAATTCAGCCGTTATAGTTAACTGAGTTAACTATAACCCGCGCTTCCGCAATGCACTGCATATGACCTCACATATTACATCACTGATTACATGGTCAGCGACATCACTGATGACATCTCAAATGACATCACTGATGATACTGATTACATCAGTGATGACATCATCCAGTGACTGCGAGTGTTTTTAAAAAGTTTATGATTGTTAAATATATATACCATGGTGTATTGGTGAATCAGTGAGTGTATGAGTGACTGTATGGATCACTCAGTAGGTGCGTGATGTACTCTATAAGTAAGTAATTAGGTAACTCATTGAGTGTATGGACGACTGACTGGTTGTGTGCATATGTGTATCTGTCTGTCAGTTGATGTCTAAGTTGGTGTATGAGTGTGTTAGTGGGTTTGTGAAAGGCTAAATGGGTGATTGATTGTCTGACACTGATGAGTACAGGCCCCAGCTAGGCCCGCAGAATACAAGGGTTCGCTCTCCTGTAACAAAAGCTAGAAGGAAGTTGGCACGGAAACTGCAAATACAAAGACAGAGTTTATTAACCCTTAAGGGTGGTCCTACAACCTACACAACACTCTTCAGTATTGCATAGAGTAGCACACAGAACTTGCGTACACGGTCCCCTTTTATACACAACAGAGGGGCTCATAAGTGGGTGGATACAACATAGAGCAAAATTCATTACCATTTATGGACATTTTCGATATAGGATCAATATGTGGGCGGAGTTAACAATTTCCTGAGCCCGCGAAAACATGGTCAAACAAGGACTAACTGATAACAGATGTGGTCAAGTCTGGGCATGCGCCAGACGGACAAAGGAGCTATTTATAGACTGTTACTAGGCAGATTACAAGAGCAACTAGCGAAAAGGTAGGACTGTTCTCGTGCAAAGCACGTGGAGGCATGACAATACAAAATGGAGTCCAGACTTTAGTCAGCATAAGACAAGAAACATGCTTTAACTGGAGAGAATTCATGTCTTTAGTGAATGCTTAATCATATCGCTGTTTTAGTTTTCAACAGACGACCCTTTCAGCATTTACTGAAGACATTCGGCTTATTAGGATAATCATCATATATGTCAATTTTCATCACCTCTTCCACCTCTTTGTTTAAATGTTTCTGATAGATGACATTGGCAATAGCTTTCTTATCAGGAATACAGAATGACACACATAGAGAACAGAGTAAAGGACCACACTGAACACAGATGCAACAGGAAAACAGAACTGCTACAATAATACAGAAACCAGTTAAAACTTTCCATCCCCATGTAGTAATCAATGCCCAAAACCATCCAGAAAAGGTCCAAGTGCCATTTTCTGTATGGATCTCAGCTGCAATTTTATGCAATTTATTAATAGCGTTATAGACTGATGGCGTGTGGTCAGGAATGAATACACAACAACTACTTCCGATAATTCTACATGCTCCACCTCTGTCAGCTAACATAACATCTAATACCATACGATTCTGTAATGCAACAATTCTAGTAATTTGTAATTCTTCCGTAAGATTCCCAAGAGCAGCAGCGGTTTGATTCGTCACAGCCTCTACAACTCTTGTTAATCTTCGAACCTTCCTACTATTTAGGGCAGCTCCAACAAAGAAAAACAATCCTAAGTTAAAATCAACATACTGCTGTAAGCTAGTATCAGTTTGATCAACATCATCAATAGATAGAGTACGTTTATACCTATTTACAGTTACATTGTTCAACAACTTCAAATCTTTATGATAGGATGCAGGTGCTAAGAATACAGGGGGTAATAAAAACGCTACATAACATACTCCGGACCAGCCGGCTGGTAAGCGATAATAACCCTTATTCCCACATACGAAGTATGTATTATGGGAAGCTAAGAAAGTACTATTATTTAATCCATCTATATTCAAAACAATAATACAGTCACTAACACCAACAGGAATATGACCCACACTCTGAACACACAGATCCGCTTGAGCTTGTGCCACTTGAATCACAAATTGTTCATTCCCAGCAGTGTCTCTGGTGTTCGTGAAGATGTAGGGGATCGATTCATTGTCTGGTCGATATTCTTCCCACTCCCATATTGTCCCATTCGCTTGTGGATAGCCGTCTTTATCTTGATGACATTCCCTATTAAGTCTAAAAAGTAGTCGCCCCACTGTAGGTTTCCGTGTGGCAAAAAGCAAAGTGTACCATGCTCTACAAGAGCCATTATGAGAGAAAGGAAGAGGTATGAACGGCGTTCCTCCTTTCTTCTGATGAGCTGGCATCATACCACATATCCAACAATTCATAGCATTTGTAGCAACATGGGTATGATGCAACATCAGGATGAAAGTATTATTCAAATAAGACTGACGATGCTTTAATTCTTGATACGGAAGGGTGTAAAAATAGTGCTCCTCAGGCACTGGAGTAGTCAAGACGAGTAACTCACGGGCAGGAGTCACATCCTCAACAAACCACGTGGTTATACCAACAATAGCTACAATGATAATAAAGCTTGTCGCACAAAAAATCTTCTTCTTCTCCATCTTGTAGTAAAAGTCAATATCTTCCTGAAACTAAAAGGTTGTCAGAACTCTTCCCCTTAGGCAGCCGTTGATTTCTTCACCAGCGGGCCAAGACGGGTGTCGCTACACTAATGCAGGGCTGATCCCCCCCCCTTGCCTCATTGGCTCTCCGTTTCACTAACCTAAGGGCCGTTCTGACAACGTATCTAGATACAGAAAAAATCACTTCCTCGGTCTGAGATGATATCTTCCTCCTCCAGGAATCGCTTGGTCCGGGTAGAGCTCCTCGGTGTCGTTCGGTTCCACAGCACGGCCTTTCTCTGCGGTCAGGACCTCTCGATGGTCGGTCAATACAGCAGGCTCCACTAATCCAGGCGGCACTTTACGACAGTGCAAGGAGTGGATCCAGTTCTTCCGATTGGAAACTCGCACAGCTGTCCTCGTTGCGAGCAAGACTTGCTCAGGACCAACCCATCTCGGCTCCAGACTGTTCGTCCTTTCGAACACCTTGATCATGACATGATCCCCAGGCCGGAGGTTATGTCCTTCACCTGTGGACCGATCAGGGAGCGCCTCTCGAACCTGTTGATGAATAGAAACCAAATTATCCGTCAACTGTGCCAGATAATCATTCATCATTACACAAGGTACATCATACACTGACTTCGGTTTCGGTGGACCCCAAATATTCATTGGGCGTCCGAACACGATCTCGTAGGGTGTGAGACCGGTCCGAGAATGCGGTATCGATCTAATTGACAATAATGCCAGCGGTAAAGCATCTGGCCAAGTCAAAGAAGTCGAAGCTTGGATCTTAGCGATCTTAAGCTTCAAAGTACCGTTATATTTCTCAACCAATCCCGCAGACTGAGGGTGAAACACTGCATGAAACTTCTGAGTAATTCCTAGTCCTTTCAGGACATACTTGATAACGTCTGCTATAAAATGAGGTCCGTTATCACTCCACAGCAATCTACAAACACCATATCGAGGGAAGAACTCCTTCAATAGCATCTTGGCTGTAGTCATGGCAGTATTGTCTTTCGTAGGGTATGCCTCAATCAATTTGCTGAAGGCACAAACCACTACTAGAACATACTTCAGATTGTTACAGCGCTCAAGCTGAATGTAATCCATCTGCAAAACCTCAAAGGGTGCAGTAGGTGTTGCAAAGCCTCCTGCTGGAGTTCGTGTACCCTTTCCTGGGTTATACCTCAGGCAAATCATGCAAGTCTGCACTACCCTCTTTGCCGTACTAGCGATCTCCGGATGCTCCCAAACTCGTGTGAGTAATTTGACAATTGCGGAAGCTCCGACATGCGCTAGTCCATGTGCCATCTGAACCATAGGTTGTACGAAAGCTGTGGGTAACTTCCATTTATCCATCTGCTTACTTCTCCAACACCCTTCGTCATCTAATTCTCCATCATTAGACCACTGTTCCCGTTCCTTATCGGAAGCGGTTCTCTGTATCTCCAGCACTTCTCTCCTAGCATCGTGCCATCTTTCTGCCTGTGACTTCACAACATACATTGCAGTAGCGCCAGGCTGCATCGCAGTCTCTCGCGCCACCCGGTCTGCTAAAGCATTCCCTTCTCCAACTTTATCAACCACCTTTTTATGGGCACTACATTTAACTATAGCAATCTTCTTTGGATATGTTAATGCAGTCAAAAGGTTGTGAACTAACTCTCCATACATTATCTGTGCTCCATGTGACGTTAGAAACCCTCTCTCCTTCCAGAGTAGGCCAAAGTCGTGCGCTACTCCGAAGGCATAGCGGCTATCTGTATAAACATTCACACACAATCCTGTACTGAGCTCACATGCTCGTGTTAATGCTATCAGTTCCGCTGCTTGAGCTGATTTCTGCGGTATGCGTGCTGTCTCCACTATTGTTTGCAATGTGGTAATTGCATACGCTGCTGAAGTCGTACCATCTGGTAGCTTCAGGCATGATCCGTCCACCCACAGTTCTCCATCTACATCTGTAAAGGGCGTATCCTGGAGATCAATACGACCCTTTGTCTGTTCCTCAGTCACAAGAATACAGTCATGTGCTTTTCGCGCTTCGGACTGAGTTTCCGGGAATGGCAACAATGTGGCTGGATTTAACGTTGCACACCTCTTTAACGTAATATGAGGAGCCAAAAGCGTCAACTCATATTCCGTTAAACGAGCACTGGTCAAATGCTGCGTCTTTGTCTGATTAAGCAAGGCATCAACAGCATGGGGAACCAATACCAACAGCTTATGAGATAACACAATTCCCTCACTTTGGCGTATTGACACAGCTGTCGCCGCAACCGAGCGAAAACAACCAGGCAATGCTTGGGCAACAGGATCAAGTACAGCCGAAAAATATGCACAAGGGCGCTGCTTGTCGCCGTGCATCTGCACTAAAACTGATAGTGCACATCCATCTTTCTCATGCACATACAGTGAAAAGGGCTTCGAATAATCAGGGGTACCTAACACTGGTGCTGAACAAAGGGCTTGTCGTAATTGCTGAAAAGCAATTTCACACTCATTTGACCAAGGAAGAGGGATTGGTGTGTCTTTTGTCAAAAGTGCTAACAACGGCTTAGCTATGTGTGAAAACCCCAATATCCATTGCCTACAGAAAGAAGCAAGACCCAAAAATGCATGCACATCCTTCTGTGTGGAAGGCACTGGCGTGTCCAAAATTGCTTGAATACGATCTGGTGTGAGTGCACGCCCCTCCTTAGACAAAAGGTGACCCAAATAAGTCACCTTTGGTCTACAGAATTGCAATTTCTTCCTGGACACTTTGTGATTGTGAGATGCCAAAAAGGAAAGCAAGGATAACGTACACTTCTCACACAGCTCAGGAGTGTCGGCCGCCAACAAGATGTCATCGACATATTGTATAAGGGCGACACCATCAGGCAGAACAAAGGAATCCAATTGTCTTTTTAATGCTTGACTGTAAATACTAGGGCTCTCTGTATAACCCTGAGGGACTCTACAAAATCTATAAGACCTATTATTCAAAGAAAAGCCGAAAAGGTATCGGCTATCGGGATGAATAGGAATCGAAAAGAAAGCATTTTTCAAATCAATAACTGAAAATGTGGTCGCCGTTGGCGGGACCAGAGTGAGTAACGTCGTGATATCAGAAACCACTGGATACTGAGGTATCACTATCTTATTCACTTCCCTTAAGTCAATGATAAAACGATAAACCCTAGTATCGGTATCTTTCTTCAAAATGGGTAAAATAGGACTGTTGCAGACATTGTAGGGAACTTCCTCCACCACTCCCACCTTAATCAAATCCTGCGCAATCTGTATGAGTGCCTCCTCCCCCTCCTGGGAAATACGATACTGAGGGAGACGTGCTAATACCGCACCCTCCTGGACGCTAATGTGGACAGGCGGGATCACCATCTGTCCTACATCAGTATCCGAAGTGGCCCACAAAGTATGAGGGAGAGAAGCTAATACAGTATCCTCCGCAACCACACACATCAGTTCTGCCATAGGGTGATTATCGTTTAATATCACTCGTATTCCAGTAGGGGAGCAACGAATCGTAGCTCTGAAGTGCTTAAGCATATCAAGACCCATAATGTTGTCGGGCGTGTTCGGGGCAAGCAAAAACGGACAGGGTGCAGAAAATTGGTCAACATGAAATGCAAGGGGTCGGGATAGAGGGCTTCGAGAGAGTGTACCATCAAACCCTACCGATGTAACCATTAAGCCAGATGGGGGAGCCCTCGGAACCAATTGTTTGGACAGCGCACTGCGAGTAGCTCCTGTATCAACTAGGAACCGATCAGTAGAACCCAGAACATTTGCTGAAACATAAGGACCTTTCTGATCAACCGGCACTTCAACTGATTCCAACCCCCATCCAACGCAATCCTACGCATGCTGTGAATCATGGTACCTAGAACGGTCGTTCCCAGACAGTTGATACTGATTTTGCCGATCGAATACATTAGGTCTATCTCGTTGCTGCACGTGAGGCTCAAATCGAGCACGATCATTAGAGTTCCCTCTAAAATTCGAAAAGCCCCCTCTACCTCTCGGTGGTCCCTGACCACGTCCCTGACGAGATGCATATAATACCGGACAATCCCTGGCCCAATGACCCAACTGTTTACAATACGCACATTGATTTCTATTAACATCTGACCGACCCGAAGGGGGGCCATAGAATCCTCCTCTACCTCTTTCGACACCCCGACGAGGCGGACCATACACTTGTGCTAGCATCACCTTAGTTTTCAAATCTTTCGATTTCTTCTCCTCATTCCCCTTCGCTTCTTGTTCCTGACGCTCATAATACTGAGCCATGGTCAGGAGGGATGCCGGCGACGAGGTGGACCAAGAACTTTCACTCGCTTTTAATCGAGCTGCTATTCCCGGTAATAAATTCGCCACATATTTATCAACAAAAAGATGTCGACCCGTATCATCCGTGAGTGACTGACCACTGAAATCATGAAATGTCTCCTCAAAGCGCGTAAAGAAGTCTGAAACTGATTCATCAACCTTCTGTTTACATGAGGCTAACATGTTCCAGTCAATCTTTTTAGGGGGGATAATTGTTTTCAACTTAGTCAAGATAGCGGCAGGAAGATCTAAAATAAGCTGGGGCGGTTTTTGCGCGGGTTTTCTCTCCCTATCCTCATCCTCAATCTCAGACCACCTAGCCTTAAAAGCGGTTGGATCATCCACCTTCCGCACAGATCGCCACATATCCGGTGGTAAAATGAGCCCAAAGAACAAATCTATATCCGCTAAAGTCATAGTACAAGAATTCAAGGCTCCTTCGACCTCTTCATAAAAGGCCGCTGGATTCTTGCGGGGGTCAGGCAATGCATTCTTTAATGCCATAACATCAGTCCTATGCCAGGGAGTATAAACCCAATTATACACAAAATATTCCCTAGCATCGGGGGAAGACATGTCTGAACTATTTCCTGCTCCTTTAGGAGGAACATACAAAGGTGCCGCCTCTCGCATCGGTTTAGCATGCACTAGTTCGCTTTTATCTGAATGGTAGATAGATGATTGTTTGCCGCCGATGTGTGAATCCGATTGCTCCTTCTCCCCTGCCTTTAGGCGCGCTCTCTCTTTAAGTTCAAACGCCGCATCCCGCAATGCAAACAGCCGTCGGACCGCATCGGGTACCTTAGAGGGAGAAAAAACACCGTTACGTAATGCTTTAGCGTCCGATACTACAGCATCAGGCTCGAAAACATCTGAATATTTCCGAAAGGCAGTAATCACTTCATCAGAAAAAGTTTCAAAAAAATACAGCTTCTCTCTATCCTGCCAATTTTCCAAAAGTGCCAATAATTCAGTAAGAGATAGCTTGCCTTTAAGCGCACGAAGAGAAATTTTCCGAAGCTCACCCATACGCTCAGTTGATAACATGGACCGCGTGTCTACCTTATCCGAAACCGATCCAGAATCCTGTGACCTCGGGGCAGACGCGCCAAAATAAGGGGGCTGAGAGCGATCTAATAAATGAAAATCATCTTCAAGATTAGTAAGGACAGGATAAAGTGGCTGGCGGACAGTATATTGACCCGACACTTGCAACCTACGCTCTTTCTCTTGTCTCTCCGCCAGTTCTCTTTCCTCCCGACGCTTCGCTTCCTGTGCTCTCACATGATAATTTTTCCGTTGCTCTTTATCAATCAGCGTTTTCTCACGTTTCTCTCGCTCACGCACTTCCTTCACCCATAACCGAACACATTCAAACATGTCTTGCCGAGCACGCCGTTTACACATACACTGTTCCACATACTCAATCTTACGCATATCAAACGATCCATACAAAGGCCATCGTAACTCAGGATCCTTTTTGGTGTATTTCCTCCACACTGTGCTGTACATTATAGAGGAAAGACCATGCTTCACATACATATCCCTATTAGGAGTCCCCTCTGGGGGGGCTGGAGCGGATTCCTCAAGATTTAACCGGTTTCCAAAGCAGCAGCACCACTTACGGAGTGCGCTAAAAGCAGGCATGCTCAAAAATAATGCAAAATATGCAGTATTATCAAAAATGGCACTTAAACTTTGCGCCGTTCAGATTTAAACAACTCCGGAGAAATATCTCCACATTACCTGCCTATATGTGTTGCAACGCATATATTCTCACAGTAATCAATACAAAATATGACCGGTCATCAAAAATCAAACTCAAATAGCCAACCCAGGCTTCAAAACTCGGAGCAAGTACCGTACAATGGTTCTTACCAATCAAGAGTGTCCAGATTCCAACTGCCAAGTTCCAAAATTCGCCCAAACGGCTGTCACGGCAAACCGACAGAAGAGGTCTCAGTCGAGGACCGGCGCCACCCAGATGGTCAGTTCGGAAGGGAAGGAAGAAACCTCGGGATGCCAGGACTAAAAACGCCGCTGGCAGTGATCACATCCCCGGCCAAATTCCTCACCTTCGTCACGACCAGTCCTTCGAGCATCCGAGTCGCCGATGAGCCCCACGTGACGGGCGCCAATTGATGAGTACAGGCCCCAGCTAGGCCCGCAGAATACAAGGGTTCGCTCTCCTGTAACAAAAGCTAGAAGGAAGTTGGCACGGAAACTGCAAATACAAAGACAGAGTTTATTAACCCTTAAGGGTGGTCCTAAACCTACACAACACTCTTCAGTATTGCATAGAGTAGCACACAGAACTTGCGTACACGGTCCCCTTTTATACACAACAGAGGGGCTCATAAGTGGGTGGATACAACATAGAGCAAAATTCATTACCATTTATGGACATTTTCGATACAGGATCAATATGTGGGCGGAGTTAACAATTTCCTGAGCCCGCGAAAACATGGTCAAACAAGGACTAACTGATAACAGATGTGGTCAAGTCTGGGCATGCGCCAGACGGACAAAGGAGCTATTCATAGACTGTTACTAGGCAGATTACAAGAGCAACTAGCGAAAAGGTAGGACTCTTCTCGTGCAAAGCACGTGGAGGCATGACAATACAAAATGGAGTCCAGACTTTAGTCAGCATAAGACAAGAAACATGCTTTAACTGGAGAGAATTCATGTCTTTAGTGAATGCTTAATCATATCGCTGTTTTAGTTTTCAACAACACCTCCATGGTTGTCTGGGTGTCTGTGGGTGAGGAGGTGTGTGACTGCCTGTATGGATGAGTGAGTGGGTGAGTCTGTGGCTGTATGGGGTACTGTTGCATGGGTGACAAGTTGTATGGGTGAGTGAGTGTTTGTATGGGTGTGTCAGCGATTGAGTGCATGTGTCACTATAGGTAACTGAGTATGTGAAAGGCAGTATAAGTGAGTGACAGGGTACATAGGAGACTGAATGCGTGAGTGAATGAATCTGAGAGTGGCTATATGGATGAGTGCATGCTTCTGTCAGAGACTGTATAGCTGAGTGAGTATGTGTTAATATTTGTATGAGTAAGTATATATAATATAATATAGTCGCCAGTAGGTAGTGATAATTAGGACCTAGTTTCCATAGGGAAATCATTTTTTGATTTGCCAATATCTTTGGCGCCGTTTGACGAATCTTCGTGAAATTTTTTAAACTAATGGTGCGCTCTAGTCAGCTCCTGCCTAGAAAGGTTCAAGGTGATTTGTCACTCTGGGGCCCGAACTGCTGAACGGAAATACTCCAAATTTGGCAGAGAGCTAGCTTTTGGTACAGAATGCACTCTTTGCTTTAAATGGTGTAAATCCGTTCAGTAGTTCCTGAGAAATTTTTGATAATGAATTTTATCGATTTTGTGAAAAGATAATTACAAAAACTTGAAAACAAACAGCACAGCATATTCAGCAGTATAAATACACATGATATTAGGCGAGCAAAACTTGTATCGGCATACATTGACATGTCTCCACTTGCCAACTGATATCTAGGAATAGACTCAGAGAGGACAGGGAAGCTACCTAATCCACCATTCCCAAACATTTACCACAAACTTTCTGATGTTTGGCCGGACATCCCCTGGCTTCGTACAGCGATCATTTATGTGTGGTCTACTTCCCTACGCTATTTGGCTATGTTGGGTGGAACGGGATTTTTCCACACCATTGTGATGTCTCTCTTGGCCACCACAAGGACATTGCCAAAGAATAGTTTTTCTGCTCTAGATCCATCTAACCTGTCTGTGACACCCAGTAGTATGTTCAAGGGGTTGTGAGTTACCTCCCATCCCAGCATTTCTGTGAGTTCCTTCTCCAGTGATTCTCAGTAGTGAGCTATGTGTGGACAAGACCAAACCATATGGAAAAAATCTGTAGGCTCCGCCCCACAATGTGTACAAGATGGGTGTGGCTGCAGGCCCGCCCTGTGCAAGCGGGCAGGGATGAGGTAGGAGGTATGCAGAAAGTATAGTTGGACCATACGGAGTCTGGCTGAGACAGTGAGGGTTATGGGGGGCATCAAGGCATCCCTCCAGTAATTATTTTCGAGCGCGCCCAGCCAGGTCTCCCATCTAGTTCTCAGTGGGTCAAGGGAGGTGGGACCATTATTAGTTAAGGATCGATATATGTGGGATAATCCCCCCACCCCAAGTCGCCCATTGGGATTTGAGCTTCTAAGGGGCTGTGCTCTGGCAGCGACGTGCCTACTGCGATATGTGTTGTTAAGGGCATGGCAGAGTTGCGAATACTTGTAGAACTGTGACGGGTAGAGTTGGTGTCTAGTCTGAAGGTCTGAGAAGGAGCGGATATGGTCACTGACCCAAATGTCGCCGTGTTGTGAGATACCAATGAGATCCCAGCCTCTGAAACCCTCCAGGCCCCCCACCTCTTGCAGACATGTGCCTTGCCAGAGGGGTGTTTGATGAGTCAGTTTTTTCCCCCATTGAGTGTAGCGCAGGGATGCCAGCAGAATTGTGCAGATTACTGTAAGTAAGCTCCTGGGGATGGGTCCCCCATACATCATAGTTTGGACTTGGGGAAGTCCCAGATCTCTCAGTTTGGTCCTTTGGGGAGGGTCAGACCAGCCCCCGTTAAACCAATTATACAGTGTTAGGAGGCGGGTTGCTAGGTAATATAAGTACAAGTTTGTCATCCCCATGCCTCCATCGAAGGGTGGAATTTGGCAGTGAGAGAGGGCAGTTCGTGGCCATAAGCCGTTCCAGATGAACCTTGCGATCTTTCTGTCCAATCCCTTGAACCAAGTCCGAGGAATATGGAATGGGTGTTCAGAATGACATAGAAAAAATGGGGGAGAATCATGATTTTAAAAAGTGCTACTCTACCTAGTGGGTTAAGAGGCAGGCTTGCCCCTTCTGGAGGTCTTTTATGGCTTTTGTGACTAATGGGGTGATATTAAGTGCCCAGCCCAGCGAGTAAGGTCACCCAGATTCCCAAGTACTTAAACGATTGCCGCCTGAGGGGGATGGAAGATTGCCAGTTAAAACACTCTCTAGATAAATGCAGGGGTACCAGGGTTGATTTTGTGGGGTTCAAGCGTAAGCCAGAGATTCCTTCGAAGGCCTGGAGTATTTGTAGGCATCTGGGGCCAAATTGAGCCGGCTCTGCAAGAAAGAGCAGGACAGTGTCTGCACATGAGTTGATTTTGCCCTCGTGGGAGCTTGCCCACTTCCAGCCCTGGACCTGGTCGTCAGAACGAATGAAGTTGGCTAGGCGCTCTATCGCCAGGACAAACAGAAGGGGCGAGAGGGGACATCTCTGCCTCATCCCCCTCCTGATTGGGAACATGTCTGAAAGCACTCTTGCGGTCAGTTTGGAGTATAGGATACGAACCAAGTGGCGAAAGTAAGGGCCCATGCCATAGCGGCCAGAACATGATCTAGGTATCCCCAATTGACAGAGTCAAAAGCTTTCTCAAAGTCGACTAGGGTGTGTTATGGTTGGTAGATGATGTCATTTGAGATGTCATCAGTGATGTCACGGACCATGTCCTGAGTGATGTAATATGTGATGTCATCAGCAGTGCATTGCGGGGGCGCAAGTTATAGTTAGCTCAGCTAACTATAACGGACGAATTTCTCTGGTTTTGTATGAATATATATATATATCACTAACAAAAACAAAGGTTAAAGTTACGATATAGTTAGGTAAAATGTTCAGTAACAATGTAACATTTTAAACGTTTTAAAAAAGCTGAAATTCACCCATAAATTTCAAACGTTAAACGCGATAAAAAACAGATAAGGACTTGACAGTGTTTTTATGTTCACTTGTCTTTCGCAAACAATTTCAGAGTAAGTCTCCATCAACGTAAAATAATTTAACATATCCTCATTAATTTTCAGTTCATTGCATGTACAGACTAATTCTCTATTTAAAGTACCATCAAAACTGCATTTGTTTAATACAATATAGAACAAGATTGACATAGCATTAATGTATGCAATAGTTACTATTTTATTTACAAACTTCACATGGGTCCAGTAATTTCATTACATGGACACTGTTGTGTTTGCTTAGAATGTCACCACAGCATATATTTATTTTGGTGTAAAACACTATCAGTGCATAATCTTAACGCAAAGTATACAACCTCAGAAATAAATAATTAATGCTGTACTTGTAGGCTGGAGTAGCCTTTCGTATTAATTGAGTGTCAACATATTTAGCATAATCCTCTATGGGAATCATACATACAATTCTCGGGTGTTATGACATTCAATGAAATCAAAATAAATAATTAATTGATTCCAGCCAATACAAAGCTTAAAGTAGCCTTTAAGACTCTTACTGATAACACAGTACAAACCTCCCTTATTTGGTCCTTGTAAAGATTCTAAGTGGTCCGTCGCTTGAGTACTCTTGTCTAAAAGATAATAAACAGAAATCCCATTATAAATTAAAGGAACACCGTAAAAAGAAAAGAAGAAATTGACAACTGCTCAGAGAAAAATGGTTATGCCCTAATGAGGGTGGTTCTGATCATACATTAAAAAAGACATGTGGTATTGTGAGGGTTCTTCAATGAAGGAGTAATCAAATCTACTCATTGAAGATATTCAGTGTTGAATACTTGATATGATCTCAGTAATCAAACGGCTAATTCGAGAATATGAGTATTGATGGATGTGACCCCATTCCCCATTTGATCCAGCTATCATAGTCGACTTTTCCAGAGGGTTTGGAACTAGGACCGATGTAATAAGACCTACAGATTTCAGACAATCATCGCAATTTGTACCACGAATGCCCAAAGATAATATTGATACATTTTGTGGTGTGTGTGTGTGTTTTTTTTTTTTACGTGGTTCGCGAATTTGCAATTATAGGGCCTGGAATTTCAAAATCGCTTGAGGACACACCCAAACATTGCCTTTTGATTGGGCACCTTAGGATCCCACCCATGTACATGTAAAACCACACCCAAAACAGCTATTTCTCCAGTGAACTCTGTAGAAAGAGGATTTAGAAGCACTTTTTGAATAATTTGATAGAATGGCTGAATTTTATCTTCAGAACATCCAGAACCTGTTGAGGATGAGGAGCAAGATACACCACCTGCAAGAAAACAAAGCATTGTCTGTAAGCTTTTTACAATACCTTCAGGGGATAATAAGGTTACTGCTGAATATGTGCAGTATGGTATTTGCAGCAAGCAGGTATCAAGGGGTACTGCAAAGAAGCATTCACTTGGGACAAGTTCCATCTGGAAACACTTAGAAATAATGAATGAAAGTGTCTACAACCAGATGATGTGGGAGAAAGCAGGTACAGCAGGACAGTCCACATCTACAGCAGCCTTGGGAGAACCATCATCAGCTGCAGTCAATACTACACCAGCTGCATGCAAATAATTAACTGAGATGGTTACTCACTGAGTGATGTGGCACATACTTGTCAGAGAAAAAATCTCTCCTGTGGGTACATTCTTAGATACAGTGAAGAAGCATTGCTGTTAGTTTTTTGGGGTTTTTGTTTGCTTCCATTTGACACTTAATTATTTTGGAACACTGAAGCCAATTGCTTCTTCGCATTTCCCTTACCTTACACATTTAGTACCCTGTTAACTTTTTTTTAAAAGAAAAAATGAAAGAAATATAAAACTGTTAAAAATACCTTCTATAAAAACTTTTTAGAACCTCCATCTGGTCAAACAAAGAGCTAACTGTGTTTTAATGTGTCAGTGACTGTGTCAGTGTGAGACAGGGTGTGTAAGTATTTCTATAGATGTGTGAGTGGGTGTGTTATTGGGTCTATGAGTGTGTGCCTTGGTGTGTCAACTGTTGTATCAGTGTGTCCCTGGGTGTGTCAGTGGCTATAAGAGTGTCATTGACAGGGACTTGAGTTTACCTAATGTGGACATTACTTGATTTGGCTGGAGAAGATTAACATGGCATCAATTGCTACCTTTGTTTGAAAGGTTTGTAAATTGCAGAAATCCATACCTCATGCACTGTGGTGGAAATGAGCTAGGCACAATTAATGGGTTTGGGCTGGAAATCCTAATGAAGGATACCTTTGGAAAATTAATGGCACATTTCCCACACACTGCCTTGGTGTTCTCTAACATTTGCCAAAGGCAAAAGTGGAAGTGATCAAATTAATTCTGTCCACAGATAGACAAATTCAAGAAACATGGCAATAAAACTTTTTTTGCATTCCTCGGAGACCACAACATGGGCTCTATATACAACAACAATTTACACTTTGATATGGATGGTATATATAGAAATTATGGACTATTTCACAGAGAAGGCAACAGGGTGTTCCTCAACCACTTTAAAAGACTGCATCCTCTTTTAGTGCATCCTCTTTTTAATGTGTAGTTATTATCTGCACACCATAAGCACAAAGGATCTTTTTAGAGCCACCCTTTTTCTAAAACACTGGTCCATCTTCATTTTATATCCTTTTTTAAAAAAATGTTTACCTGACTCCGCAGGTCTGTTGCAGATCCACAAACCAAAAGCACACATTCAATACATAGCAGCATATTTAGGATTTGCTTGTATAGGTTTGTGAGTTGATGTATGGCTGTGTGTATGGATCTGTGAGTGGGTGTGTGAGTGCCTGTGTGAGTCTGAGAGTAGGTCTGTGAGTGCCTGAGTGGGTCTGTAAGTGGGTGTGTAACTGCTTATACGGGTCTGCAAGTGAGTTTGTGAGTACCTGCATAGGTGTGTGAGTGGGAGTGCAAGTACCTGTGAAAGTCTGGAAATGGGTGTGTAAGTGGATGAAGGGGTCTCTGAGTGGGTATATTATTGCCTGCATAGGGTTTTAAAAAAAAATGTTTTATTTATTTTTTAACATTTTATCGATTTTCAAGGTTTCACGATACAAAAACACCGCAGTCTACATTTGTAACATCCGTATTCTTTACATATCGTACCCTACTTCGTGTGCAGTAGAATTCCATCACTGCATAGTTACAATCTCTTGTACCCTAGGATAAATGTTTCAAGTCCTGCCGGGGTATTCACCCCCATTGTTGGTAATGTCTTTGCAATATTTATTTCTTGAAAAACATTCCCCAACCCCCCCTCCCGCTCTACCCGTCTCTCACTGGTGTGTGTCTGTGCCTTGTGCATTTTACATGTTTGATTGTGTACTCAACCCAGTGTACATATATAGTTTATGCAACACCGTACCCATGTGCTAACAACGCAAGACCTCCGGCGAACTTCTCTGTGGGCATTGATGTATTCTTTGCCCTGTGCATGGCCTTAGGCTTCGCCTACTGATTTTATCGCTTCCATCATTACATCCCACTCCATTGCTATTGGTATTTTCCGCAGCCCCTTGAGTTCTTCTGCGCGCAATGCCGCGCTCTCTGCAGCGCCCCACTTCGCCAGTTCCGAATGCCATGTGAGCGTGTCTGGGGGCCTCCGCGATTTCCAGCGCATAGTTATATTACGCGTAGCTATAAGGAGCGCTAAATCTATAAAACGGTATTTTACTTTATACTTTGAGGCCTATTTGTGGAGCCCCAAAATGCATTCCTCCAGTGTGTTCTGTATTTCCCGGTTTGTCGCTCCCCTAATCTCTGCGGAACAGCATCCCAGTATTCCCGCACCTTGGGGCAGGTCCACAACATATGCAATAGGCACGCTCCTTCTAAAAAGCATCGTGGACAGCAGTGTGGAGTATGCGGGAACATTCGATTTAATTTATGTGGGGTAAGGTAAGCTCGGTGCACTACCATTGTCTCTATGAATTTGAACTTTGCGTTCCTAGGTGTCTTCCGTGGGTGTTCCAGTATCCGTGTCCATTCTCTGTCCGTGAGGACTCTACCTATGTCCCTCTCCCATGCCGCCCTCAGTGTGGTAAGGTCAGCCGCCGTGTGTGTGCTAATACCGATGTAGATCCATCGGATAAGGTG
The DNA here is from genome assembly GCF_964204655.1 of Triturus cristatus. Taxonomy (NCBI): domain Eukaryota; kingdom Metazoa; phylum Chordata; class Amphibia; order Caudata; family Salamandridae; genus Triturus; species Triturus cristatus. The sequence continues at coordinate 500,618,509 of NC_140588.1, forward strand.
CCTGCCTCTCCACATATGATACAGCGTCTTAACTAGTTAATTTGTCATGGGTTCCTGTCTTTGCGGGGCCCAGTGTGTCCTAATATATCTGAGCAATGCAGCGTGTATTATATATAAATGTGCCGGGCTCCCAGTTTCATCTACGAAGGTATCATGGTCTAATAATGTGCCGTCGCCAAAAAGATCTGCCATCGTGGTAACTCCTGCATCCAACCAGGGCTGCAACCTGCCTCTCGTAAGCGTACCACCTGGCAGGGGAGTCCCCATTAAGGGAATGTTTCCTGCGTATGCCGGGGAGGTCTGTGTATAGTGTATCGCCGCCTTCCAGCAGTGAAGCGCTGGGGTCAGCAATGGTGGAAGGTCGCCCCTTGGTCTGCTACCCGGTAGCAATAGCTTATGTAGTGCTCCTCTGTCTATGTCGGCCATTGTGAATCCTATCTCCTGCAGGTTACGTCCCGCTGTCCAATATGAAAGCCATTGTAATTGACTAGCATAATAGTATGCTCTCAGATCCGGGACACCCAGGCCTCCCAGTCGTGTGCTTGTTTGTAACTTCCTTAAACTTATGCGTCTCCTGCCCTTTCCCCAAATAAGTTCAATTAGCATTGTATTCAATAATTTAAATGTATTTTGTGGTACTTTTAGCGGTAAGTTCGTAAAATAATATATGAGCCTCGGTAGTACCACCATTTTTACTATGGCGACCCTCCCCATTACAGAGAGTGGCAGCACCGCCCAGAACCCTATGCTGGACCGCAGGGCCCGGATTGCTTTGTGCAGGTTTCCCTCTAGCATATCGTCATGCGTCCTATATATTTGTATGCCAAGATACTTGAAAGTGTTCTGGGCCACCTCCAGCTGAGCGTCTCCAAAGGCCACATCGCTGGTTTCCGCATGGTCTGTGAAGAAGAAAGCATATGATTTCCCTACGTTTATTGCTAGCCCAGAAATCAGTGCAAATTGTCGAAACATGGTGTGTATTGGGCCCAACGGCACAGTGAGGTCCCGGAGATACAATAGGATGTCATCCGCATATGCTGAATAAAGATGTGTCATATTCCCTATTACTATGCCCCGGTCTGTGAAGCCGTTACGTAATGCAATTGCTAATGGTTCTAGTGCTAGTATGAAGATTAGCGGGGAAAGAGGGCAGCCCTGCCTGGTCCCTCTGTGTATGGAATATTCCTCAGAGATATGGGTACCAGTTCTTGCTCGTGCCGTGGGGGCCCTATAGAGTACTCGCAACCAGGCGATATACCCTTCCGGGATTCCAAACCTTGCCAGGGCCTGAAACATGTAGTCCCAGCTGATAGAGTCAAAGGCTTGTTTTAGATCAAAGGAAAGACAACCCGCATGTGGGTAGAGATTCGGGGCCTCTGTCAGTAAGCAATGCAATTTCCTGATATTTAAGGACGTGCTGCGTCCCGGGAGGAACCCTGTCTGATCAATGTGAACTAATCCAGGCAAAGATGGTAGCAGTCTATTGGCTAGCGCCTTGCTTAGTATTTTATATTCCGTGCTGAGCAGGGACAGTGGCCGATAGTTGGCCATATCCGTGTGATCCCTTCTGGGTTTTGGGAGGGATATTACTAGCGCTTGTGCCATTGTGGTCGGTAGAGTGCCCGTGTCCCACACTGCTTTGTATAGCCTCTCCAGTTGCGGTATCAGAGCATCTGCATATGTGCTATAGAATTCTGCGGGAAGTCCGTCTATACCAGGGGTTTTATTACGCGGAAGTCCCTTTAAGGCCACACGAATCTCGGCTTGGGTAATGGGCCCCGTGAGAGCTTTCTGGGCCGCCTCCGTGAGTTTGGGGTACGTTAGGTTAGAAAGGAAGGTTTCAGCAGCGGGCGCCGGGGTTTGGCCCTCCACTCCATATAGTGTAGTGTAGTGGTGCTTAAAGGCTGTATTGATGTCTGCCTGTGTAGTGAGCCTCGTTCCATCCGCCAGTGTAATTTCTGGTATAACCACTGCCGGGGGGGGGGGGGGGGGGTCCCGGAGTATCTTGGCAAGCAGTGCCCCAGATCTGTCTGCTTCAGCATGTGCCCTTTTCGTGTATGCGTGGTAGTCCATGACCCGCAAAGACTCCAGTAGTTCCGCATGTCTTATTCTCGCTTCTTGCAGTGGGCCCTTGGAGTCAATGTTTGTCACAACCTCCTGCTCTAGTTTCCCCAGTTTGCCTTCCACTTCTATCAGCGCTTTGTGAAGTTCCTGTCTAGCGCCCACTACAGTACCTATCGCTTTGCCCCGGATCACAGCTTTAAAAGCGTCCCATTCCACGAGTCTACTCGTCGCTGTGTCAGTGCTTTCCGCGAAGTACTGCTCAATGGTTTTCTCTATGTCGGTACGGAAAACAGAGTCTTCCAATAGCTGCGGCCACAATCTCCATGTAGGCACCGGCGTAGGGACCCTCCCCCATGCCAAGGTAAGTTCCATCGGGTTGTGGTCCGAGAAGGTTTTTGGCAAATATGTAGCCGTTAATGATTGCATTGCTATTCTATTGGAGCAGTATATCCTGTCTATCCGTGTGTGTAGGTCGTGTACCGTAGAGTAGTAGGATTATTCCCTATGCGTGGGGTACCTCATCCTCCAAACATCACATAGGTCCCATCCAGCTGCCCATCTGCCCAGTGCCTCTGCTTGCTTATGGACCCCTGCGCCGTGCAATGGCGGATGTAACCTGTCTAGCGTTACATCCATTACAGCGTTGCAGTCCCCCCCCAGTATCCATGGCTGTGACTCCCATCCCACCAGTGCTCCATTCACTATGTCCCAATATTTGTCTTGGTCAAAATTCGGAGCGTATTTCGTACCCAGGACTATTGGCTGACCGTCTAGTGTCCCCCTTACAAATATGTATCTACCTAGCTTGTCCACCCGCTGTTCCAACGCTGTGAATGGGACTCCGTGCCGTACCCAGATGGTGGTTCCCCTTGCGTAGCTGGAGTACGAGGTGGAAAAGATTTGCCCTCGCCATTTTTTCCGTAATTTGGCCACCTCGCTATCGAGCATGTGAGATTCCTGCAAGTATACTATTTGCGCCTTTCGCCATTGTAGGTGTGCGTGTATCCTATGCCGTTTCTGCACGGTCCCCATGCCCCTGATGTTCCATGTTATAATGGTGTATTTACCCTGCGTCGCCATGTCGTTTCCATTGTGTTTGTGGTGAGACACCTGTGGTAAATAAAGAATGCAGTCTTACTCTCCCGCACCAGATTGTGAGATTTCCCACCCCCCCAAACATTCCAATACTCGGTCTGGTCCTCCAACTATACCAGACCATACAACTTAACTGTAACAACAAGGACCTAATGGTCATGTATAGCGCCTTCGCCATGTGGGGGACATCGCTAGCGCCCGTCACGTGGTGCATTTTACCAACCAAGGAGACGGTAGAGCTTCTACGGACCCTAGGCCAAATCAATAAGCTATTTTGTGCGTGAGCCATTAGAGGTACTTAGTACGTATCAGAGCCCTTTGTGTAGTTACATTACAAATCTATACATTTATACTTGCAAGTACAGTCATCCGTATAGATCTTTGATAACTTGCGGTGTCACAGAAGGAAACAAGGCCAGGCTGCCCTCCGAGTCCGACCCGTGCGTTGCCTCTTCCTCCGAGGTGGTCTTGGCCGTTTGGCTCGAGATTGCCTGCATAGGGTTGAGAGGGTATGTGAGTACCTGCATGGATCTAAGAGTAGGTCTCTGAGTGTCTGTGTGGGTCTTTGAGTGAATTTGTTAGTGCCGCACTGATATGTAAGTGGATTTATGAGTACGTGTGTGGCTCTACCAATGTGTCTGTGACTGCCTATGTGATTCTGCAAGTGGGTGTGTGAGTGTTTGTGTGGGTCTATGAGTGGGTGAATGAGTGTGTGAGTGAGTCTTTGAGTGGGTGTGTGAGTGTCTGAGTGGGTCTGCTTCTTTACATAACTGGACCTTTTATGGCTGAAAATAGCCTGCTTTGATGCTCTCAACAGATGAGAGATCTGCAGACCTCTGAGTTAATAAAAAGGATAAGAGAGGTGCTCTGCCACCCCAAGATAAAATAACAGGAAACTGGAGCAGCTGAATCCCATGCAGTCGATCTGCCTCATCTAGGACTTCTGTTTGGTGTTTCTGAAGTTTAGGACAGTGCCATAGTAAATGGTGACAGGAACCATGGTTGCCACAATTTTTCCAGCAGAGGTTGCTTCTCGAAGGGTCCCACCTGTGAACCCTTTCAGGTATATAATACCAAGAGCACAATCTTGATGAGTGACTCTCTCATATACTTGAGGCACTCAACCAGTGAGTGGGTGTGTGAGTATCTGTGAGTGGGTGTATACGTGTCTGTCTGGGTCTGTTGATGGGAGAGTGAGTGGTTTTATGGGTGTATGAGTTGGGGGTGAGTTTCTGTTTGGCTCAATGAGTGAGTCTGTTAATGCCTGCATAGCTCTGTGAGTGGGTGTGTGAGTGTCTGGGTGGGCCTGTAAGTGGGTGTGTAAGTGGATACATGTGTCTGTCAGTTGGTGAGTGATGACCTGCATGGGTACATGAGTGCCTCTGTGAGTGCCTCCATAGGTCTGTGAGTGGGTTTGTGGGTGGATGAGTAGGTCGTTGAGTGCCTGTGTGGGTCAGTGACCAGGTGTTTCAGTGGCTGTGTGGTTCTGTGAGTCGGTGTGAAAGTGCCAGCATAGAACTGTGAGTGGGTGTGTGAGTCCCTGTGTGGGTTTGTGAGTGGGTGTGAGAGTGCCTCTTTGGGTCTGTAAATAGATGTGTAAGTGGATGTATGGGTCCTGGGGGTGTGTGTGTGAGCACCTGCATAGGTCTGTGACTGGGTCTGTAAATACCTGTCTGGGTAAGTGAGTTGGTCTATCAGTGTCTACATGGATTTCTGAGTGAGGGTGAAAGTACCAGGGTCTGCGAGAGAGCATGTGAGTGGCTGTATGGGTCTATAAGTGGGTGTGTGAGTAGCAATGGGGTATGTAATTGGGTCTCTTGATGACTGTCTGGACCTGTGAGTGGGTGTGTGATTACCTGCATGGGTCTGTGGCTAGGTCTGGGAGTGCCTGTGTTGGTCTGTGAATGGGTATGATAGTGCCTGCAGGGGTCTGTGAGTGGGTGTGTGAGTAGCTGTGTGGGTTTGTGAGGGGATTTGAGATTGCCTGTGTAGGTCTATGAGTGGCTTTGTGGATCTGTGAATAGGTTAGTATAAATGTGCCTGTGTTGGTCTGTGAGTGGGTGTGTGAGTGCCTGTGTAGGACTGTCAGTGGGTGTGTGAGTTCCTGAGTGGGTCTGTGAATGGATGTTATAGTGTCTGTATGGGTCTGTGAGTGGGTCTATGAGCGGCTGCATGGGTCTGTGAGTGGGTGTGTAACTGCCTGTGTGGTACTCTGGGTGTGAAAGTGCAGCACAGAACTGTGAGTGGGTGTTTGAGTGTCTGTGAGGGGGTATGATTATCTGAGGGTCTGTGAGTAGATGTATGAGTGCCTGTGCATGTACGGGAGTGGGTCTGTGAGTACCTGCATGAGTCTGTCAGTGGGTGTGTCAATGTCTGTGTAGGTCTATGAGTGGGTAGGTGAGCTTCTATGTGAGTGGATCTAAAAGTGCCTGCATGGCTCTGCGAGTTTTTATTTTTTTATTTCTTTATTAGTTTGTTCCTCCAAATCTGCAAACCATGTACAGAAACAATTATACATCTCATCCACCTCAGCCGAGGCAGTGAACATTCCAACAATAATAAACTCAGGGAATTAGACCTGTGCTCACACCTGTGGAGGTTTCCCCATCTAACGTGGTTCGCTCCATTTTTATTGGTTTCATGCTAACCCAACGGTAATTAAACTTCTCCCCAACCTCCCCTTCTGCCCCCCCAAGTCCCCCCTCATACCCCCTAACATCCCCCTCCCCCTTGCCGGGTCTGTATACTTGAGGTCCGTGCATCTTAATGTTCATTCTGGGTCTCCTTATGTCTCTCCCCTTTGGCTTGGGGCCATCCCCTCCTCAGAAGTCACCTCCCCCGTTGACACCTGTGTGGATTATGTGGCCTGTCCCGCTATCTCCCGGATCATCACTCCCCACGCCAATAGTACCTCAGGTAGTTTGTCATCTCTTCTGGTGTTACGCATGTGTCCCTCCTCAGCCAGAGCCCACTCCCTCAGGTCTGTTCTCCATTTAATCAGTAGCGGCCCTTGCTGGGGAGCAGGGGATCCTTCCCCGGTTTGGGGATCATCACTATCAATGCCTCACGCATGGAATCTGGGAGTATGCTGCTTTCTCTGACTTCCGCCGTGATTTCTAGGAGTTTAGGGATCAAGGCCCCCCCCCACATTCTTTGTAGAGTTCAGCCGCTATGCCGTCCATCCCGGGGGACTTAGTGATTGCCGCCTGTATCTCCTCTCCTCTGAACGGGGCCCCCTAAGGACTCCTGACTCCCTGGGTCTATGCAAGGCAGTTCCACCTCGGCTAGATAGGCCTCAACAACCTCAGGGGCTGTGGGGGACTGAGGCTCGGAGTATATTCTATGTAAATGGGTCAGGAATACCTTATTGATCTCATGTTGAGTGTAGACCATATGGTTTTTAAGTGTTAGAATCGGGTGGGACTGGGTCTCCATCCGAATCAGGCGCGCTAGTAGCCGTCCAACCTTGTCCCCTCCGTATACCAGCGGCGTCTGCCCGCAGTTTTATTAAATTGACCTAGGGTATACCAGATGTCCCCTATCTTCGCCTCAATTCTGTCCATTTAGCCGGCCCTTCCCTGTTCGTGGGAAGCTCTTTCTCTAGAACTGCCAAGAGCTCCTCTTGCTGGTGTAGCTCTCGCTCCAGCACTTTCTTAACCCCCACCTCCGTGGACATACAGAACCCCCGTATCACCACCTTCATCGGGTCCCATTTAATCGCCCTAGTGCTGGCTGTGCCTCAGTTCACCTCAAAATAGGCATCTAGCCCTTCCGTTATGGCATCTTTGTGATTGGGTCCGCAAAGGCTTCGATATTGAGCCTCCATAGCGGTATCTTAGACCTCGGCTGGCCCAGAGAATATATTATTAACAACGGGGAGTGATGGGCCAGATATTGCGTTTCCTCTATTTGATGTGCAGCCGCCTTTTGAAGAAAGAAATAGTCTAGTCTGCTATAGGTGTTGGCAGCAGGTGTGTGGCACGAATACACTCAACGGTCAGGGTTGTGGTGTCGCCATATGTCTAGTAAGCGGTAGTTGTGAAGCATCTGGCCCATAGCTTCTCTCACTTTAGGTTTGGCATCCAGTTTTGGGGGGTGTCTATCTAACTCCCCGTCAAGGGCACAATTAAAATCTCCTGCAACAATCAATTCTGTATCTGGATCCAGAACTAGCTGCCCCAAGACTCGACCCAAAAACTTACCATCATCACTATTTGGGACATGAATATTTACCAAACATACACTGCGCCCATCCAGCGTCCCCTCCACCGTCACATACCTCCCATCAGGATCCTGTCTAGTGTGTATAACCTTAAAGGGAACTCCTGGGGCCACCCAAATAAGCGCTCCCCTCTCAAACCCTGAGTTGGACATATTTAAAACAGTCTCCCCATAGGTGCGTTTCCTGGAGTAGGGCTATACTTATCCCATACCGCCTAAGGTATGTTGCCACCTGGATCCGTTTGACCATGTTGTTGAGCCCCCAGACATTCCATGTTATGAATTTATACTTCTGCGTGTCACCTGGCATGAGTCAGCTGCTGTGGACGCGGCGGCCCCCGAACGCCGTGTGGGGGACCCCTATAGTGTTGTAGCGTGAACCCTCGTGATGCAATCTCTTCCGACCTATAGCGACGCGACATATACCAGACCCGGCAGTAACCCAAATAAAACAACATTGTGAACTCCAAGTCTCAACTCCCCCCACCCACAGTACTTCATTCTCACAACCCAACCCTGGTCTGAGGACTCAGAACCCCGCCCCAAAGCTCCACCCACCCTCTAGATCACCCTCCCCAACTTGAAATAACAACTACAAATGAACTAACTTTCACAAGTCAGGCAACCCCCTGAACTCAACTATTCAGCCAACTGACTGGCACCACTCAGTCCCGCCCGACCGGTGGTCTAGCCGGGCCGCCTCGGCGCGCTACCACCAGCGGGTCTAAAGGGTATGTTGGCGGAGTAATGCCTACCTCCTCAAAGACTTTCCAGCCCCCCCCCCCCTTCAGTGTCTCAGTGCCCGAGACCCTGTCATATGAGTCCCGCCTCAGAGTCAAGTGTCCTTCGGGTCAAATCTTGTACTCACAGTTTTAATGACCCAGAATCCCCAAGGCTTTAGTTCAGTGTCTGCCGCTCACGTGTCTCTGGAACCCCTATCGACTGGGCTGGTGGCGCCCCCCAGCTCAGATTGCGTTTCCTGCACCAGACATAGTGGAGAGAACTGGTTCTGCGTTGGGATCGCCTCCATCTCCGTAAGTAGGGTGCCATCCGGTCCCACCATGATGCGCACTCCGTCTGCCAAGTCCCGTACCCTCGGCCTCTGCTCATCATTGCAACGCTGCTGGTTCCGTTGTCGACCACTCCTCCTTCTCTGTTCTTGCCAGCCCTGGTTTTGTTCCTGGCCGGCCAAGCCCAGCGAATCCATCCAGTCCGTTACCTCCGGTGGGTTACCAAAGAAGTGTACCTTATCTCCATATTGTAAGCGGAGCCTGGCCGGAAACATCAAACCGTATTTGATATTGAGGTTTCGCAATCGCTGTTTAACACCCAAGAAGTCATTCCTTAGATCCTGTACTTTTTTCATATAGTCGGGGTAGATATGGATATCGTGGTTTTCAACTCTGGGCGGACCGTTGGTGGGAATAAACTGCAGGATCATGTCCCGGTCCCTGAAGTTGAACAATCGGGTGATCATGGCTCTGGGCTGGGATCCCGGTTTCGGTGGCGGCCCGAGGGATCGGTGGGCTTTCTCCACTGCAAACATCTTGGAGAGTCTGAGTGTCGGGAATGATGAGCAAATCCATACTTCCAGGAATAGGTCTGCTGCCGGCCCTTCCGCCCTTTCTGGAAATCCCAAAAAGCGGAGGTTGTTCCTCCTCGACCGCCTCTCTGCGTCGTCTGCCCTATCCCCAAGCCAGATTGTATGCTCCTGGAGGGCCGTTACTGTCTCCCGCAGTTGACGGACCTCGGTCTCCAAGGTGTTTAGGTCTCCTTCAGTGGTGGTAACTCTGTCCGCCACCTTACTGAGATCCAGGCGCAAATGGTGGCCATCCCATCCATTTTAGTTTCTAGCGCCACTCAGGAGTCACGTATGGCTTCCAGATTATAGGCCCGTGGAACCCTGGTGGGATCCCTGCTCTGGATCTGTTCTAAGGCGGTCAGCCGTTTTGGGCCCGGCACAGTGTACTGCATAATTTTATTGGATTAGGCGCCTCTAAGGGGTCTATCTCTCCCCATGTCCAGCGCAAATTTCCCAAGGCGCTTCCTGGTGATCCCTCTGTCAGATATTAATGGTGTCGGAACCGGCCCAGAGGGTAACCTGGATCCGAGGATATCCCCCAGGCGTTCCGCTCTGCTCCCAATCCGGAGCCACAAGTCTCAGTGTTGATATTATTTCGCAGGCTACCTCTTCCGGCAGCAAGAGATCAGCTATTCGGCACCACCGGCTTGATCGTCCACCAATGTCACCCGTTCCTACCTCTGGGCGCCATCCCAGATCCATGGCGTGAGTTCCCCAGGCCGCACAGCCCCGCTGCCGCCAGTGATGTCCTTGCCTTATGGGGGGTATCCTCATCTCTCACACAGGAGCCCAAGTCCTGAGTTTCAGTTGTCCGAGCAGCCGCACGGACCCCTCGTCAGACCCCACGAAAGGCCTGGCTCGTCCAGCAGGTTGCACAGAATTTCCTTTGCAAGGGATCGTCGAATATTTATCACAGAAACAAAACTCTGTAGTGCAGGATCCTTTTCCCAGTGTAGCCAACTCTTTTTAACAGCACTGAGATTGTGCTAGCACAAGCGCGCCGCATGGCAAATTAAGGTGCGCACTTACAGTACGCAGACGTGTTTCTTAGAGTGGATGAAGTTGTAAAATCCCAAATACTGTGTTGTTGTGGAGTAGAGCAGATGTGGAGTGGGAGGATAACGATTTATAAAAGCAGGCCGATCACAGCAACCTCACCGCACCGGGTTCGCGTAGATCTCGCTCCTGTGCCTCTGGGGTCATGCCGGCCAGTCAGTCTGCGGCAGTCTCATTTCCCTTTTACCCCCTCCTGTGGCCTCCCGGCGGCTCAGCGAGGGCAGCGGGTCAATGGCGCGTCCACAGCTCGCCAGTAAGCGGGGGGCAGTTCGATGCGATCCCCACCTCTCAGAGCAGGTCAGGGACCACCATCTTAGGATGCAGGATTCCGCTGGGTCTCCGGAGGCCTGTATCAGAGTTCTCCGGTCGCGGGCTGATTTCCCTAATCGCAACCGGGACCCTCGGGGTCAGGGGGGGCCTCCCCTGCTAGGCTGTGCTTCGGAGGTCACAAATCCACCAGGATTATGCAGGATTTCAACCGTTGGGGCTGGAGCAGCACAGATATGCGACTAGCCAGCCATGTTGTCATGCCACGCCCCTATGGCTCTGTGATTTGTTGTGTGGATGCCTCTGAAGGTCTGTGAGTGGGTGTGTGACTGCCTGTGCAGGTCTGTAAGTGGGTGTGAGAGTACCTGTGTGGGTATATGAGTTGGTCTAAAAGTGTTTTCTTTTCAAAGTGCATCAAGATTTATGGATCAGTTGTGGATTTACATGGGGGTCCTCGCTAAGCTTTGCGGGGGATCCGCAGATTTTCAAAGCAGTAAAAAAACAATATATCTCAATTTTTTACCCAACTTAGATCCCTTTGACACAGCTCTAACACACCCAGGGGGTCAGGGTACCTCTACCCTGACCCCTTCAATCATTTTGCAGATACATTTTAAGACCCTAGGACCTCCCGGTCAGGTTGCGGTCAGCCAATCCCAGTGTTGCTTGTGGCGCATGACTTCACGATCCCACCGCAAGGAACCACAGAGGCTCCACGTCCCTAGATATACAATTAAGTCCTCAACTATTCAAAAGATTTACACCAAATCAAAAAAGAGCTCTTCCTGCACAAAGAGATACCTCTTTTTTAGTGTAATTCTGTTCAGCAGTTTGGGCTGTAGTTGTGTCCAAAATCCCATGGGAAATTGCATCGGAAATGTACATTTTTTTGCCCCCCCCCTTTTCTTGCACCCTGCTTGACGGATTACCCAGAAACTTTGAATGCAGAACTAGACAAACCATGCCACATTTTCTGCGAAACGTTTGTAGAGATTCGTCAAACAGCGGCAAAGTTAGAAGTCAGTCAAAAAATTGTTGTTTTTTTTGTAGAGTTTTATATAGCGCGAACTAGACCCAAAGATATCGGGTATCAGAGCGCTTTACATAGCACCAGTTTCATTACACAAGGACACATTCATTTTTTAGTTAGGCACGGGGAGATTAAGTGATTTGCCCAGAACCACAGGATGTTGAGCGACGTTGCCGAGACTCGAACCTGATTCCCCAGCTTCGACTGCTCTAGCTGTAAGGATACATCCTCTACCCTGCTTTTGCTATGGAAACTAGTTCCCAACTATAACTACCTACTGGTGACTGACAGCAGGGAATATATTGCCCATTCCCTGGGGCCTGGCAACATATTTAGGGAGGAGAGAGCATGTGGGCCCATCCCCAGGCCAATTAAGTCCTGGGGACCCCATCCCCTGGGTCCCAGCATCATATTTAAGAATGAAGGGTGCATGTCATCCCGTTTTCTGGGTCAATTTCGACCCCAGGGACCCCATCCTCAGGGGCCTGGCCAACAAAGGATGGGTACCCTGGTGCCCATCCAGGGCTCCAACCACATCATCATTGGGGGTCACGTGGGACCCTATTTGAAAAATGAATGAAATCAATAACTTTACCCTTCGCACCATTTACTAATTCTTCCTCAATGTTTAAATTACACCACAAAATTACTGTTTTTACACAAACATAAACACTTCTCTAATCCAGCAGTCTTAGACAGCAGTCTTAGATACAGATTTCTCTAATGAATACAGTTTTCCTTTAAATTTTTCACTTAGCACTATTCTTACTCCCTGGTCTTCTATTTCTGTCAATAACTGTAAGTTCCAAAATGTTTTTCTTCTCCAGTTTGAGCAATTCTTCATTAAAATTGGCACACTCTTGAAGTGTAGGTATTAAACAAACTATTGATTTTCCTTCGTCAATCAAATTGAATATTAGTTGTGCTGCTGTTTTCTTAGTCATAAATAGTTTTTTGATAAGTTGAGTTTTTAAGGTACTATTACTTACCTTTGTCACAAGGCCAACTCTAATATCCTTCAGAATATTTCCATATATTTAATTTGATGCTTGATGCATATTCTACAGTAGTTCCTTTTTCTCTGAATGTTGGCAACTAAGTTTTCTGTGGTTTATTAAATTTCTCTTTGCATGTCTCACTAAACAACCATCACATCCAAGTCCTGCACATTTTCCCACTTCTATGCTTTCTGTTATATTGCTTCTGTACCTGTAGAGTTGAAAGACTTCCTACAAGCACATATTTTCTAAATGTGCACTTCTACTTGGGTAGTATGTATCCAACATGTTGGATTTTACAATGTCAGTACTTCCTAGGTCGAACTCTTCTAGATACAGAATTTCTGGGAAATTCTTTAACACTCTATTTCATGTGCTTGCTAGGCCTAGACTTACCCAAACAAATCCCCTAGACTTTGAGAATAAACTAGCCAAGCTCAACCTGCCACAACATTCATAAGAACCCATCTACCTATGGAATAGCATTTTTAAACTAAAGCTGTAAAACTTTTTTGTGATTCTCTTTTCTGAACAAACCTCCTGCTACATCTCTTTCATTTCAGTCTTCTCCGATTTTGTAATGTAGGAAGCTACATAACGAGCAACAGCAATGGAGTTGTCTGCAACAAATTGAATGTCTATATTTGCATTCCACATTTTCAGAATTACAGCACAATAAACTTTAATGAACTTGGAAGCCTCTGTTCTTCCTAGGTTGTACATATTTTTCAGTGATTTCCATGTTACTGTATGTCTCACTGCAGACAAAACGTTGTTGACTCTTCCTTGTGAAATAACCGATCGTGGAATGCCAAAACAACATCTTATGTAAAATCTTCCTTTGCTTCTGTATTTCAATGAGAGTACTTTCCACATCTATGGGCTTGGTTATGCAGAACGTGTTCTCTCAGGCCTTTGACAGTAGTATCTTTTGGGATCGTGCATGTCACATACTGTTCTGTGAAAGGCAGCACACAGTCATTACAGTCTGTTCTGAATTTTGAAGCATCTTTTATCCATAACAGCATGTGCATATGAGTAACACCTCTTGCTTGGTAATATATACAATTAGTTTTGTTGCAGATGAAAGACAGCATGGTTTGAAACCTGTGTTTAAAATATCTGCAAACATTAGTAGGATCTAAAGAGCAAAGTTCGCCTGTTGTCTTTATGTTGATGTCCTCAATGTTTGAGTTTGCCTCATTTAAAAATGTAAGCACAACTAATTGTGATAAACCAAGTTGGCGCACTCACGTTTCTCAGCATGCATTTCAGTTCTCCTTGATGATGATACCAATACTTGTTGGTGCTACTTGGCATGCCATCAGACTTGTTAAGTTGTATCCTAAGTTTTCATCTTTGCCTTCAACTTCATCAACAAATTGCCTTGCAGAGAGATTTTGAAGTTTAACACCTGTCTTCAGAATATGATTCACAGCATATGAAAGTCCAGACAAATCGCTCTCAAACAGAAGATGAAATATTTACGGCATGCACTGATGAAATCTTGGATCCTCTGAATATACTCACGTTGAGCGGTATTCAGCTGTTGGTATCTGTACAGGCCTGTCATCATAGCGGTCTCCTTCTCCAGTGGGAAACAGTTGAGGAAAATAGCAAGCCTCTAGACTTTTTTCCTCTACACTCAAGGGAATTCCTTTTGTGTGTTTCATTTGATACAGCTCAACAGCATCACCAAAGATTTATTTAGAATGCAGGGGATGGATGCTGTAGTTTTCATAAATTTGTTCTGATCTGGATCGATCCACGTTTCCAATCTGTCCGATTGATGTTAATGTCTAAACCTCTAAACAAGTTACATTTTCAGCAACATTAACATTTGTATAGTAAACATTATTTTTTTCTCGGTATAATGTTGCTTTTTTTTACTTTATTAACATCTACTGACTCTTGCCACTGATGTCTACTCTTCACTGGAACACCATTTGCTAAAATAATAAGCGGTTCTTCAAAATCTTTATTTTCTCCTACAGTTTCAATATTCGGTTTAAAATCTAAAGGTAAATACACAACTCTTCATTTTAGTCCTTTCTGGAGCTCAGTTGAAGGTAATATTTCTGTCTTTAGCTCCACACGAACTATGGTTTGGAATGAATGTTAACACTGTATTAGAATTCATTCAAAAACACTTAATACTTTAAGCTCTTCTGGAATAGACATCAATTCTCATTTATTATATATAGCTCTAGCTGGCATTTTATTATTCTCTAACTTATCAAAGCGGTTCCTAAATACAATCTTCTGTGCGGGCAAATCAAATCTTTTCTCAACAAATAAATATACACCAAATTCTTGCAAATTATCATTGTTTTTTTTTAGCTGTGGAGTATACAACTACATTGCGAATTTGTGTTTTGTAGTGTGTGCTTCAACAACAAATACAAACACAGTCTGATTTCTTTGAGCAAACTGTGTTAACCGCTTCAGTGCCCATGACGAGATGGTCTCGTCATGGAGCGCGGTTGCGCTGTGCCCATGACGAGACTATCTCGTCATGAACCCCGCCCGCTAATGCAACGCCCGGCACAGGGCGGGGAAAGGGCGTGGCATTGAAGGGGTTAAACTTTGCAATCTGTTGTGCAAATAATTCAGCACTAATTTCTGTATCCTGTTCTTCTACACATCCAGTAAACAGCTCAACACAGAAATTGAATATCTTCACAAACTGTTTCCACCTCTGCTTGTGTACCATACAATAAAATTATATTTATCTTTCCTAAACATAAGGCAGGAGTTTTTTCATAGTAAAATCTTCTAACTAAAGTTCATATTTTGGAGTGGTGAACAGCTAACATCCTGAAATAATGAAAGGTGTTTCTGCAAACTTTCTTTGAAAGACATGCCAATGAATGTCCCTAATGTAAATTACTATATTTTCTCACTTTGCATGGATCTAATCCTTGCCAAATTGCAATTTTCTGTCTTCTGGATGGAAAGTCCCATATAAATTGTTTTAATAAATAAATTGACTCCTGAATACTGCAAAGAGTACTATAGTTCCATTTGTATGGAGGGGCCTGTGTACATCTTCCTTGCACCTCTTCAACTACCACTTCCTCTACATTCCTAGGAACCATCTCCTCTTTTTCAATAGGACTACTATCTTTTACTACATCATAACAACCAGTAAAATCCACTGCATGCACTAGTGCAGTGGGTCCTAAACCTTTAACTCCTGAGGACCCCCATCAAGTAACTAATGGAAGCCGGGGACCCCCAAGCAATTTGCACGATTTAAATCTGAAATATTAAAACAGTAATCAGAAAAAAATAAACACGTGTGTACACCAAATAAATACTCAAATTACAAACAATGTTAGAATTTTATACTGAAACAATTTGCAAAATCAAAATATTTTAATGAGAAGGTTGCTGCTGCATCTTGGCAACTAACTTTTCAATGTTTGGTTTAGTTTCGCAGTATGAGGCTCCTGCTCCTGCTTGGGCCGGACTGGAAACCCAAAGCGGCCCTGGCAAATTTTGTCAGCCCTGTCTCCGTATGGTGCACACCAATTGCAGCGAGTGAGCCTGCCCACTACAAAGGGGGCTTTGGGGGGCTCTCCCCACAAAAAAATTGGGGAACAAATGGTGCATTCTACAACACATTTGTCATTATATTTTGGATTGTATTCACTTTTAAAGCATACTAAATGATGACCACACTATGCACCAGGATACAATAATCTGTTTTGGGGCTCTCCAATGATTCCTTCACTATCATCTTGCAACAGTGCCTCTCTTTACTCCATAGAAAAAACACAGGAGTTTAACCCATAAACCAAACTGAGATCTGGGTAAGTACAGTATAAAGGCAACAATATCTCAGCAGGAATTATTGAGACTACTTAGACTTGTATGTACAAGACATTACAATAAGCGAACCCAAGAAAAGAGGCTTCAAATAATTCAATCAATGCGCCCGTAGGCGTCACATATTATAAGAAGATCAGAAAATACACAAAACAGTTGTTAAAGCACTGTTGGGTATAAATACCAAGGCAACCCTAAAGGAAAGTGTACAAAGTGCTCGTGACAGTGAAGTAACGGCGCAGGTGACAACTTGAAAAAACCACAGCATACGGCGCAAGAGAACTTACAATATATATACAGGATAAAAAGGTTCAAACATCAAGTTATTCAATTATACAATTGGTAATTTTCGTTATGTTAAAGAACCAAAGGTCAAGGTGCGCCTAAGGCGTTTGAGCTGTTGGGCAGGGGTCGACGGCATTTCGATCCTATTTAATTAGGATCATCTTCAGGACCTGGGTCGCCTATTCGAGGAGTGCTGTGTGAATAAAAATAAGTATCAGGGTGGCTGAAAGCAGGGCTTGGAATAAGTGCATTGAAGGCGGGAAGGAGGACTAACATAAGCCTACCTGAAGCGCGTTGAATAAAGCACTGGCGCAGAGGAGGGAGCAATGAAAGCATGAAGGCTGGCCACTGAGTGGTCGGAATTCAAATTGAGCTGTACGTCAGGAATAAATCAGCCATTGGGTCTCTAGAAGGCAAAGGAAACGAATATCACCGTGGGGAACGAAGGAAGGGAGAGAAGGCAGGGAGGAAGGAAAGGGCGGGGGACTACAGGTAGAGAACCGAGGACGGAGTGGGTGGAAAACTCACCGCTTTAAGATGTGAAACGGGGGTACGTAGAAGCAGTTGCAGGGATACCACCCTGATCGTGATTTTGAGGTTCAGGACAATGCCTAATGGAGGGGGTAAGGAAACGGCGAAAAGGTAATTAGAACCCCTTCTAAGTACGGGGTACCAACGGGAAATGTGAAAGTGAGCCTGACAGAAGGCTTACCTATTTCGCGGGTCAAGGGATCGAACGCTAGAATTAATCCAAAAATCCAAGGAGCGCGAGGATGCCACAGTCGTGTGCAGTCCACGATCAATGCCTGTAGTCAAAGCAGCGTAACCGACTAAAAGGAGAAAACGCATGCGCTACGGGAAAAGTACAGAGAAGCGTTGATTGGGTCCTCAGAACGAGAGGTGGGGCTGTAACTAAGGACGCCTGGAGGGGGTCCGTAGAGAAGAGAAAAGAAAGGGAAGAATTGCGAGGGAGTGTTGGTTGTCATACAGAACGCTAATTGGGTCCTCAGGGCAGGGGGTGGGGTGTTACTAGGGACGCCTGGAATCAGTTGCATGAAAAGGGCGAAATGGGAAAGAAATTACGAAGGCGGTTAGAAACTCAAGAACGGGGTCAAAAAGCTGAACAAACAGTGCCAAGGCAATACAAAAAACTTTTTGTGATAAATTCATTAAATATGTACCACTCGTATCAGGAATGGCGCAAAGTTTAAGACATAAAAGCAATACACGGTTTTCCAATAAACAAGTACATGTATCATACTGGGATAGTTATAAAGGGATAGAGTGAACATGGTCATGTGGTAACATATTGTCATCCAGTACTTATCTAGACATATATCACATAGACTGGGGCGCTGAACACTAGGGTAGAGGTAAGATACATCATGGGAGAGCACAGGTTCATGTAGGCAGTGTGAATAGAGTATCAGGTGGAAAACTGAATTGTGCTGTTCCACTCATCGATGGTGTTCAACCCCTGGTTCACAGAGTTACAGCATGTTATCCATTTGCATTCACTTTTATTCAAAGAGATTGCAGATTGCCTCCACGAGGGGGAGGCGAGGTTGGTCTATTATTTGCCACTTTATGTCAAGTACATCATGATTCTTTTCCAAGTAGTGTATTACCAGAGGGGCTGTAGTAATCTTACAATGTATTCTGCTTTTGTGCTGAATAATTCTTTGCTTTACCATCTGTGTCGTCTGTCCAATGTAGATGAGATGACATGGGCATTCAATGGCGTAGATTACATTCTGTGAGCGACAATTGGTCAACGTATTTAGGGTGTGTGATTGGTTGTTAAATCTGAATTCCTTAGTGTTGACGTTAAGTTCACAGACACTACATGACTGGCATTTGTAATGACCCAGTACAGGTGTCAGACCCCAAGTGGAGGTGATGGTATTGGATTTGGCAGATTTAATGGGCCAAGTGATAGCATGAACCAAGTGGTTGGATAGATTATTGCCTCGTTTGAAGGAGAAAAGAGGTGGCTCCTGAAACGATTTATTGGTTCTCAGAAGTGTCCAATTTCGTGAGATGATTTTCTTTACTTGATTGCTACTGGGACTGAATTTGGATACAAACGGAATTCTAGAGTTGGTTTTCTTGGGTTGAGGTGTACGTAAAAGATCACGGTGGCAGTACCAAGCCCTTTTACGAGCACGTGAAACCAATCTGCGTGGATAACCTCTGTCAGTAAGTTTCTTGAACAGGACCTCGGATTCCCTGAAATAATCCTTGCGCCATTTGCAATTCCTCCGAATACGAAGGAATTGACCGTAAGGTAGCCCATCTTTGAGCCCACGGGGGTGGTAGCTCGAATAATGTAACACGTTGTCACCTGCACCGTTACTTCACTGTCACAAGCACTTTGTACACTTTCCTTTAGGGTTGCCTTGGTATTTATACCCAACAGTGCTTTAACAACTGTTTAGTGTATTTTCTGATCTTCTTATAATATATGACGCCTACGGGCGCATTGATTGAATTATTTGAAGCCTCTTTTCTTGTGTTCGCTTATTGTAATGTCTTGCACATACAAGTCTAAGTAGTCTCAATAATTCCTGCTGAGATATTGTTGCATTTATACTGTACTTACCCAGATCTCAGTTTGGTTTATGGGTTACACTCCTGTGTTTTTTCTATACTGTGAGCAGCTGCTAAGCTGCGAGAGTAGGCCCCCCGGCCTTTATCTCCAACTATTTAATTTAGTAGTTTCTGTCAGTATTCCTTTCCTGATTGAAAATGTCTAGAGAGGCTCCCAACTATACAGAAGATTATATTCAACGTATTTTGAGCGGCCCTTCCCTTCTCCCTAACTCTGCTCCCTCCCTCTCCACCCCCACACCCACCACCAGTTCCTCCAAGATTTTACTTGATAGACTTGAGAAACTCAAGAAGAAACAAATTCGTACAACCCTTCATGCTCGTATGCTCACAGAGTATCTCAAATAAGGGATTACTCCATTGGGCCTACAAATACGCAACGTCCCAGCAATCTCCACTCAAGATCCCAAATTCCGCACCGGTTTTAGTCATCTGGCAACTACTTGTTACCGTCATTGGATGGTTTTGGGAATTGATACAGCCATAGAGCACAGTCAAAAAGAATTAGAAGAGATTGCCGAAATTGAGAAACTCATCTTAGAAGACAACTCCATTCCTGAAGCCAAGAATTTATTGGACAAAATTAATTCTACCACAGCCACTTTCAATACCTTTGAACTCAATAAAAAAATCAACAAAATACAAAGGGATATAAAATACTACAATATAGAGAAAACCTATCCTTATCTTAAGGACGAATTTTACAACACTCCCTATAATCCACCAAGAACATGCAACTGGGGCAGATTCCGGAACAATCAACACATCACCTTCTCTGACTCCTCGAATACCTCAATTGAAGAGTCTGATTCAAACGACGAACCCAGTACTTCTAGAAATACCAACAGACTTCCACCCCTGTTACCCCCTGGTCATTTAGAACAAAGCCGCGGACGCGGCCAGAACCGTCCACGCACACGCAACAATTAACAAAATCAATACTCCGGAGAGAGACAAACAAGAAACAAATTTTATCGATGGGGTCCTCAACAATAATCACCCCCATGAATACTTTGAACAACCCCACTATTGATTTGGAACCTAACGTCCCTGTATCTAATACCAACTCGGAGTTGATTCCCATATTCAATCTCTCTAAACATAATCTCTCCGAACACGAGATTAAACTACTCAGTAGAGGTTTAAGTTTTGTACCCACTGAACGTAGTAACTTCTTTGAACTTCACGCACATCTGCTACAGTTCTTCCGACGAATCAGATTGCGCCAATTCTTTGCGGACAGACCAGACCCTATCCACTGCAATACAATTCATTTTCATCCTCCATCTACTTTCAATCCTCCCTCCCACACTATGCCTCCGGAAATACTTTCTTTCGAGCGAATAGTGCTTCATGAGATTGCAGATGTACAGAAAGGTTTTGAATATGTTCCTTACAACCTTACACTTGTTGAAAAACAGGCCTTACTTAACCTTAAGAAGAGATCTGATTTAACCATCAAACCGGCAGACAAGGGCGGCGGAATTGTCGTCATGGATAATGAAAAATACGATCTGGAGATCAGAAGACAACTGGCAAATACTGCCCATTACTGGAAGCTCACCCATGATCCCCTCCCGGATCTAAGAAACAGAATTTAATACATTACAAAGCAAGCACAAACCAGAAATATCATCTCTCCCAAAGAATTCACCTTTCTCAATAATGCACACCCACGAACACCAGTGATTTATGTCTTGCCTAAGATCCATAAGGATATCCAGAACCCTCCGGGTAGACCTATTGTTTCCGGCTGTGGTTCTGTGTTGGAGGCTTTGGGTAAATACATAGATGCAGTGATTAAGGAATTTGTCCCCCTTACCGACACCTTTATACGAGATAGTATGGATTTGATCAAGACCATTGAAGACAGACCTTATGACACTGAGACCGAATTGATGGCGGGTTTGGATATAGAATCCCTATATACGAACATCCCGCACGATGAAGGCCTTCTAGCTATCCACGAACTATTGGAAAGCAGACCAAGACCAACCCGCATTCCAACAGAATTTATCAGGGACCTGTTGCATATTGCTTTGGAAAACAATAATTTCCTTTACCAGGACGATTTTTATTTACAAATCAAAGGTGTTTCTATGGGCGCTTGTTTTGCCCTAAATTTTGCCATTCTTTTCGTCCATAAACTAGAAACATGTCTTATACTCACTCCCAATAATCCATTCAGACCACAAATTTCCCTGTGGCGACGATACATAGACGACGTCCTTTTACTCTGGAAAGGTTGCGCCGAGACTTTAACATCTTTTGTCGAGTGGTTGAACAACTCGCAACCTCATTTGAAATTCACGTTTGAATACAAAACCAATGACCTGCCATTCTTAGAGCTGAACATACATGCAGAAGAAGGTATAATTGGAACATCACTCTATCGGAAACCCACGGAGAGGAATACTCTGTTCCATTATTCGAGCTACCACCTCTGTGGACTCAAAGATGGGCTACCTTACTGTCAATTCCTTTGTATTCGGAGGAATTGCAAATGGCGCAAGGATTATTTCAGGGAATCCGAGGTCCTGTTCAAGAAACTTACTGACAGAGGTTATCCACGCAGATTGGTTTCATGTGCTCGTAAAAGGGCTTGGTACTGCCACCGTGATCTTTTACTTACACCTCAACCCAAGAAAACCAACTCTCGAA
Source organism: Triturus cristatus (assembly GCF_964204655.1). Lineage (NCBI taxonomy): Eukaryota > Metazoa > Chordata > Amphibia > Caudata > Salamandridae > Triturus > Triturus cristatus. Next base: position 500,640,209 of record NC_140588.1, read on the forward strand.
TTCCGTTTGTATCCAAATTCAGTCCCAGTAGCAATCAAGTAAAGAAAATCATCTCACGAAATTGGACACTTCTGAGAACCAATAAATCGTTTCAGGAGCCACCTCTTTTCTCCTTCAAACGAGGCAATAATCTATCCAACCACTTGGTTCATGCTATCACTTGGCATATTAAATCTGCCAAATCCAATACCCTCACCTCCACTTGGGGTCTGACACCTGTACTGGGTCATTACAAATGCCAGTCATGTAGTGTCTGTGAACTTACCGTCAACACTAAGGAATTCAGATTTAACAACCAATCACACACCCTAAATACGTTTACCAATTGTCGCTCACAGAATGTAATCTACGCCATTGAATGTCCATGTCATCTCATCTACATTGGACAGACGACACAGATGGTAAAGCAAAGAATTATTCAGCACAAAAGCAGAATACATTGTAAGATTACTACAGCCCCTCTGGTAACACACTACTTGGAAAAGAATCATGATGTACTTGACATAAAGTGGCAAATAATAGACCAACCTCGCCTCCCCCCTCGTGGAGGCAATCTGCAATCTCTTTTGAATAAAAGTGAATGCAAATGGATAACACGCTGTAACTCTGTGAACCAGGGGTTGAACACCATCAATGAGTGGAACAGCACAATTCAATTTTCCACCTGATACTCTATTCACACTTCCTACATGAATCTGTGCTCTCCCATGATGTATCTTACCTCTACCCTAGTGTTCAGCGCCCCAGTCTATGTGATTTACGTCTAGATAAGTACTGGATGACAATACGTTACCACATGACCATGTTCACTCTATCCCTTTATAACTATCCCAGTATGATACATGTACTTGTTTATTGGAAAACCGTGTATTGCTTATATGTCTTAAACTTTGCGCCATTCCTGATACGAGTGGTACATATTTAATGAATTTATCACAAAAAGTTTTTTGTATTGCCTTGACACTGTTTGTTCAGCTTTTTGACCCCGTTCTTGAGTTTCTAACCGCCTTCGTAATTTCTTTCCCATTTCGCCCTTTTCATGCAACTGATTCCAGGCGTCCCTAGTAACACCCCACCCCCTGCCCTGAGGACCCAATTAGCGTTCCGTATGACAACCAACACTCCCTCGCAATTCTTCCCTTTCTTTTCTTTTCTCTACGGACCCCCTCCAGGCGTCCTTAGTTACAGCCCCACCCCTCGTTCTGAGGACCCAATCAACGCTTCTCTGTACTTTTCCCGTAGCGCATGCGTTTTCTCCTTTTAGTCGGTTACGCTGCTTTGACTACAGGCATTGATCGTGGACTGCACACGACTGTGGCATTCCCAGCGCTCCTTGGATTTTTGGATTAATTCCAGCGTTCGATCCCTTGACCCGCGAAATAGGTAAGCCTTCTGTCAGGCTCACTTTCCCGTTTCCCGTTGGTACCCCGTACTTAGAAGGGGTTCTAATTACCTTTTCCCCGTTTCCTTACCCCTCCATTAGGCATTGTCCTGAACCTCAAAATCACGATCAGGGTGGTATCCCTGCAACTGCTTCTACGTACCCCCGTTTCACATCTTAAAGCGGTGAGTTTTCCACCCACTCCGCCCTCGGTTCTCTCCCTGTAGTCCCCCGCCCTTTCCTTCCTCCCTGCCTTCTCTCCCTTCCTTCGTTCCCCACGGTGATATTCGTTTCCTTTGCCTTCTAGAGACCCAATGGCTGATTTATTCCTGACGTACAGCTCAATTTGAATTCCGACCACTCAGTGGCCAGCCTTCATGCTTTCATTGCTCCCTCCTCTGCGCCAGTGCTTTATTCAACGCGCTTCAGGTAGGCTTATGTTAGTCCTCCTTCCCGCCTTCAATGCACTTATTCCAAGCCCCGCTTTCAGCCGCCCTGATACTTATTTTTATTCACACAGCACTCTTCGAATAGGCGACCCAGGTCCTGAAGATGATCCTAATTAAATAGGATCGAAACGCCGTCGACCCCTGCCCACCAGCTCAAACGCCTTAGGCGCACCTTGACCTTTGGTTCTTTAACATAACGAAAATTATCAATTGTAAAATTGAATAACTTGATGTTTGAACCTTTTTATCCTGTATATATATTGTAAGTTCTCTTGCGCCGTATGCTGTGGTTTTTTCACGTTGTCACCTGCGCCGTTACTTCACTGTCACGAGCACTTTGTACACTTTCCTTTAGGGTTGCCTTGGTATTTATACCCAACAGTGCTTTAACAACTGTTTTGTGTATTTTCTGATCTTCTTATAATATATGACGCCTACGGGCGCATTGATTGAATTATTTGAAGCCTCTTTTCTTGTGTTCGCTTATTGTAATGTCTTGCACATACAAGTCTAAGTAGTCTCGATAATTCCTGCTGAGATATTGTTGCATTTATACTCTCTTTTCTCCATAGCCCCTCTCTCACATTTATTTCATTTGTTTTATACCACTTCTCATATCAGTGTAGGGTGTCAGAAGACTTTACATCACACACATACAGACACAATTAATCATATGTGTGTACATCAGTGTATAGAAAATGTTACATGAGGCAGAGGGCACTGCAAGGTGTAGGATTCACATGTCATCCATACAGGTAGACATTTTTTCAAGAGTGGTTGGTCTAGTCTCGAGAAACACAAACACAGGATTCAGAACATAACAAAGTGGTTAGCACTGACTTTAATAATACGATTCTATTTCTGCTCAAACAAACCTTTGTAGCAGAATAAGGATGATGAAAGACTGGGAAAAAATATTTAACTTACTAACATGTACCATGCAGTTTTCAAGCAGCTCTATGATGGCATTCATAGCTCACAGTGCTAGATTATGATTGTAACTTAAGAACTGTACAGTAGCAAAAGAATCCCCATTGAGCTACGGATATAAAATAAAAAAACATTTTAACCCATCGCACATGTTCATTGCAGCAGGCATATTAGCCATCTGCTCTCCCTAACATAAATCAAAGCTGCCACTTTTATTGTTGCCTAAAAACTGCTGATTAAACAAGGAACTTTGCAGTACTTTCGAAACTGCTGCCTGCGAACCCCCTGGGAATCTGTCACGGACCCCTGGGGGTCTGCTGACCCACCATTTGGGTACCACGGGCCCGATTCACAAAAGTAATCTGAGACAAAATCCCAACTTGACGACTTTCGGTATTCACAAAATGCATTTAAAGTAGTAAAGTTAGGATTGTGTCTTAAGTTTGTCTTAAGTTTTGGCCTTAAGACAAAATCCTAACTTTAAGTTTAACTTAAGTTAGGAAAACTTAAGACAAACTTAAGACAAAATCCTAACTTTACTACTCCTAAATGCCTTTTGTGAATACCGAAAGTCATAAAGTTAGGATTTTGCCTCAAATTACTTTTGTGAATCTGGCCCTACTGCACTAGGGTGTTCTCTTGCAAATAGCTTTCTTCATCAAAATAAGGTTCTATTCTAGAGGTATGCTTCCATTCACCTTAATTATTTTCATTAATAAGCCTTTTTCTAACAGTTCTTTACTTCATACACAACACTGTTTTGTCTAGTGTCCTCATTCTATTCAGTGTTCATGGAAATACTTTCCTGTTCAGAGAAAATGCTTTCTCAACAACATGTTTAATATATTCCTTTTGCTTAAATACAACACTTATCCTCTTATGCTGCTTCATCCTTTTCAGCAAATTGTGTATTACTTTAGTCTGAAACATTTTAGCTCTTAACTCCTTAACCTGTTTCTGTCTCCATGACAAAGTCTCTGATTTCTTAGAGCATTTCCTACTTTCATATACACGTACTCCTTCCTTTTTTCCACTTGATGTGTAAATTCCATTTTTAGATAAGACTAGTCACATTTTGCATTTTATGAAATATGTTTTGAGAAACTGCTTAGTATTTTTACCAGCTTCTCTCTTTTTCCTCTGGATATTCTCTTCCTTATTTTCTTTGTCTCTCTCAGTTTGCAGTTCATAATACTGTTTCCTCTGTTTCTTTTATTTTTGTCTCTTGCCATGCATTGTAAACCTTGTTACTCAAATAAAAACAGATGTTTGTAAAAAAGGAACAATAAATTAACATCTACAACAAATAACTTTATGAATACTTTATTGACTAACTAGTTATTCTTTAGTCTTGGGTTTTTAATCAGTTATCCGAGACATGCTTTCCTTTTATTTATTGCTCTGCTTTCCACAGTACATAGATTTAACTCTCCATCCATCTACCTCTCCTTGATATATTCATTATAGATACGCTAAGTATACCTGAGTCTGTCAATGAGACAGTGACTGCATCAATGTGTCCTTGGGCGTGTAAGTGTATGTACTACTCTGTCCCAGAATGTCTCACTGTATTTATCAGAAAGTATGTGGCTAAGTGAATGACTGCATAGTGTATCCACAGATACCTTAGCGTATCAGTGTGTCACAGAGTATCTCACTGTCTGTTTATGTGAGTGTATCAGTATCCCACTCTATATGATAAAGACATCTAGCTGTAGATTCCTTTTCTTTGAATTTCCCGGGCTTCAGGCTGGATCCGGAAACTTTTGCTGAGCAATACCCCTTGCGCGTGACGTTGGGTGGCTTCATTCAGCTTCATGTGACGTCGTCGGCGTCATAAGCGTTGGTTATGACATCGCTGTACCTATATAGGCACCACACAGGTGCGCGGATGTCAGTTATTTTTTTTCTGTGCCAGTTAAACGCCGATCCGAGAAGAGGTACCCTTCTGCCACTTTGTGGCAGGCTTTTTCTCAACATTTTTTTAATATTTTGGATTTTCTAACTTTGTGTTTGAGGGATGTCTTGAAGGAAGGGAGGCATCTTGAGCACGACCAGGATACAAAGTTGTGTTTGGACTGATGGGCGATGGCTCCGAAGACCTTGTGGGAGCGGGCGATGACGTTGCTCACGGCCCGGCTGTCGACACCGAGGAGGTCATGGTCCCAACCAAAGAAGAGGAGGTCGCGGGACTGCTCACGGAGCCCTAAGTCCTCTTCCTCCCATTTGAGGTCCTCGGGAAACTCGGGGAAGAGGGATGAAAAGAAGAAGAAGTCCTAGCTGACTTCTTCTTCTCCTCAACTTGTGTCCTTGGTCGAGTGAGGTAAGGAGCACCGACTCTCTAAGAACCGGAGCCAGAGTCAACTTTGCGTCTCCCCCCTTTCGGGGGAGGCAGGGAGACGCAAAAGAATTTTACGAGGACATGCACCACATATTTGAGTGGAACGACCCTGCTGGTGAGCATTTGGGCCATGTGGAGCCAGAAGGGGCTCCATTGGGTTTGATGCTGTTGGCTCCTGCCACAATGCTACAGATCCACTTCAATGCAGGTCGTGCCAACGCAACCTTCCCCGGCATGAAATGCCAAGTCGTGCGTGTGACGTTACCGATGCCCAGCGGTGGCACAATCCCCATTCTCATCCTTGACAACAAGGAGCCGGAATGGCATCGATCTACGCCGATTCCGGCGTCGACAGAATCCAGAGGTTCTATGTTGGTGCCTGAGCACTTTGAGGATGTGCTAGGCTCAGGAGAGAAATGGGAGGGGCCTGGGGGCCCTTTTGAAACCGAGGAAGTCTTGGAGGAGAATTTGGACTGGTAAAACCTGACTCTTAACTCGCAAACAGTGATCAAGCTCTTCCTGGCTTCTGTACTTTCTTGCCTCCCTCAGCGCCAAGACGCCTCGGCAATCGTGCGCTTTATAAGCTATTACTTACTTAGTTACTTGGGAAGGCCAGTGGACTGGATACGTATCCAGATACTGGAATGCCCTCTCCTCCAACAGTGGCTACAGTGGAGGGGGCATCCTATCCCATGGTGGTTAAGAGGGCAGCCGAGGTCCTTGGACTGGAGCTGCCCTCCGTGCAGGTCAGGACTAATCTACTAACTGAGGTGCTTCAACCTGGGGCTTCCACATCTGAACCCCTGTTGCCCATTAATGAGGTACCCACAGACATCATTCTAGGAACATACTCCAAACCTAGCACAGGGGCTCCTGTGAATAAGATGATTGCACACCGCCATCGCCTAGCTCCAGGTGACCCAAATTTCTCAGCCAACACACCACCCCAGAGAGTTTGGTGGTGCAGGCCTCTACATCCCAAGGTGCATTCCCTTCTGCCCCGCTGGATAGGAAATCCAAGAGGCTGGATTCATTTGGGAAGAAGTTGTTTTCTTCCTCCAGGCCTACATCGGGGTAGGTGAATACTGCATGTTTATTGGGCCGTTTCTCCTATTCCCTTTGGGAGACGGTTGCGCAAGTGCTGGCACAAGTCCCGGAGGAGGCCTGGGCTGTGCTTCCAAGCTGTCAAGGATGGGAGAGGTGCAGCAAAATTCAACATGTGGACTGGCCTAGATACTACCGATTCGCTGGGCAGAACAAATTCAACTACGGTGGTCTAGAGGTGTCACGCCTGGATTCGTACAACTGGCTTCTTGGGCGATGTCCAAACCAATTTGATAGACATGCCCTTTGATGGAACCTGCCTTTTTGGGGGAAGGCAGACTCGGCCCTGGTGGGGTTCAAGGACTCTCAAACTACAGCCATATCCTTGGGCCTCTCCTCCACCCCCGTGGCCAGTCTTCCTTTTGCCTCTTTCATGGCAACACAAGGAGTTTCCAGCGAAGTCAGCCATATCCCAGCCACTGTACCGCACAGACCACCCAAGCTGTGCGAGGATGAGGATGCATTCCGATCTCGGAATGGAAGCCAAAAATCGTCGACCACACTGCCCACAGCAGCCGTAGCCTCCAAGCAATCCTAGGCTGATTCTGCAACACTACTCTACTCCAGTTGGTGGGAGAATTCGTCATCATATCCCCCACTGGAGATCCATAACATCGGACAAGTTGGTCTTGCAGATAGTCCAGGAGGGCTATTCCCTACATTCTCTTTCTTTTCCTCATCCTATTCTGCCAAATCAAGAATGGCTGACGGAAGATCATTTAAAGTTGCTCCAAGAGGAAGTTACGGCTCTCTTGGCCAAGGGAGCTATAGAAAGGGTCCCAGTTTCAGAAGTAGGGAGTGGCTGTTATTCCTGCTACTTTCTGATTCCGAAGAAGAACAAGGGGCTACGGCCCATTTTAGATCTTCGAACCGTCAATCTCTTCCTCAAAAAGGAGAAATTCACTCCTGATCAGGTCTTGTCTGCCCTAGACCAAGAAGACTGGATGGTGGTGTTGGACCTGCAGGACGCATATTTTCATATTCCCATCCCGCCAAGACACAGGTGCTACCTGCAGTTCAAGGTAGGCCGCAAGAACTTTCAGTTTACCGTGCTCCCCTTTGGCCTTACCAGTGCCCCTCAGGTGTTCACCAAGGTGATGGCGGTAGTCGGAGCTCATTTGCGCAGGTTAAGGGTGTCAGCCTTCCCCCACCTTGACGCCTGGCTGTTGAAGGCGTCTTCTCCCCAGGCCGTTCTCTCCCATCTTCAGTCTACGGCGAACCTTCTGCATTCGCTGGGGTTCTCTATAAATGTATCAAAGTCACACCTGACTCCTTCTTAGACGCTCCCTTTCATCGGAGCTGTTTGGACACAGTGCAGTATCGGTCTTATCCTCTAGAGCAGCGAGTCCAGATATTCAGGTTATGATTTGGATATTTCACCGATGTGGTTCAGATCTCGGAAGGAACTGCAAAAGATCTGTAGTGGTGGTTAACGAACCGCAATTGGATCAACGGCAGACCTCTCTCCGTTCCCCAACCAGACCTCACAATCGTGACAGATGTGTCACTTCTGGGATGGGGCAGCGACCTGTGAGAGGTGGAGATCAGGGGACACTGGTCTCCGGCGGAGACAGGGCTCCACATAAATTTGTTAGAGCTCCGAGCGATTCGGTTGGCATTGAAGGAATTTCTACCCTCTGTCAAAGGGAAGCTAGTGCAGGTGTTAACAGACAACACCACTGCCATATGGTATTTCAACAAGCATGGCGGGGTCGTGGACCCTCTTTCGAGAGGCCCTGCGTCTCTGGACGTGACTGGAACGGCAGGGCATAACCCTGGTGGTTCAACACCTGGCAGCTTTTCGGAATGCCAGGGCAGCCGTCAATGCCTAGAGTATTTGACTGACTGACTGACTGATCACGAGTGGCATCTCCAGTCGGAGGTGTTGCAAGGACTCTTTCAGCAATGGGGAGAACAATGGTTAGTTTTGTTGGCCTCCGAAGGGAAGGCACAGTGTCAGCGGTACTATATGCTGGAGTTTCCAAGGTGGCTATCGCTCGGTGACGCTTTTTATCACGAGTGGAGCTCAGGCCTGTTGTACCTCTTACCACCCATACCACTCCTGCCTCGGGTTCTGAAGAAGATCAGGAGCGACCGGGCCCAAGTCATTCTTGTGGTGCTGGACTGAGCGAGAAGAGTCTGGTAACCTGAGCTTCTGAGAATGAGTATCGATCCTCTGCCCTGTCTGGAGAATCTTCTGTCACAGCAGTAGGTGAGGGTTCGCCACCTGAACCTGTTAACTATGCGCCTCCATGCGTGGAGATTGAGCAGCAACAATTGATAGCTTTTGACCTTCCTCCTGAACATTATTCTGGCGGCCAGGCGGCCCTCAACTAAAACGGTATACGCCTGCTGTTGGAAGAAATTTGTATTATACTGTACAGAAAGGTCAATTGACCCTCTTTCTGCTTCTCTTTCTACTGTCCTTATTCATTCTAACCATTGCCCAGCAGGGCTCTGCCTTGGGTACTCTCAAAGGACACTTTTCTAGTCTGTCTACTTTTTTGCGGCTGCCAGACCTGCCTCTTTAAGGGCCCGATTCACAGAACTAACTAAAGACAAAATCCTAAACTTACTACTTTTGGTATTCACAAAAGGCATTTAGTAGTAGTAAAGTTAGGATTTTGTCTTAAGTTTGACTTAAGACAGACTTAAGACAGACTTAAGACAGACTTAAGACAAACTTAAGACAGACTTAAGATAAACTTAAGACAAACTTAGGACAGACTTAAGACAGACTTAAGACAGACTTAAGACAGACTTAAGACAAAATCCTAACTTTACTACTACTAAATGCCTTTTGTGAATACCAAAAGTAGTAAGACTAGGATTTTGTCTCAGATTACTTCTGTGAATCGGGCTCTAAGTATCCTATTGTAAATAGATTTCTAAAAGGGCTGGCTCACTTGTTTCCAATCACACCCTTTGTTATGCCACAGTGGGATCTTTATTTGGTCCTTACCTATCTAATGTATTCTCCCTTTGAGACTTTGCACAATTGTCCCCTCCGGCTGTTGACTATCAAAACAGCCTTCTTAGTGGCGATTACATCTGCCTGGAGGGTGAGTGAGTTGCAGGCATTACCATGCCCGCCTCCTTATCTTATGTCCTTTCCGGAAAAGGTGGTGCTTCGCACCAGGGCATCCTTTCTGCCAAAGGTTGCGACCCCATTCCATCTGAGTCAGTCCATCACTTTACCCACCTTCTTTGCCCCCCGTATCCTTCTAAGGACGAGGAGCGTCTCCACCAGCTCGACCCAAAAAGAGCACTGTTGTTCTGCCTTGACTGCACAAAGGAGTTCCGGGTGGACGACTAACTCTTTGTGGGGTTCGGGTGAGCAAAGAAGGGAAGAGCAGTGCATAAAAGGACCATTACTCACTGTGTCGTTCTCAGAATAAAGATCTGTTATGCCTTGGCGAAGAAGCAGCCCCCTGAGGGATTAAGGGCCCATTCAAAGGGGGAAAATCTGCGACTTATGCCGTGGCTCGGGGTGTCCCAGTCCAAGACATCTGTCAGGCAGCAACGCGGGCATCTTTGCACACGTTTGCAAAACATTACAGCCTGTATGGTTAGGTGCGCAGGGACGGACATTTTGCCCGTTCAGTCCTGCAAAACGTTTCAGTATAGGATGTGAGTCCGCAACCCAACACCGGGATGGTATGGCTCGGTTATCTGATTCAAAGGTAAGGAATCTGCAGCTAGAAGTCTCTATCAGATGAGCCCGTTACTTACCTTTGGTAACGCATTATCTGATAGAGACTCTATCTAGCTGCAGATTCCTTCAGGCCCACCAATGCTTTCCTGCTTTGCAGACTGATATTGTAGGACCAGGGGTGTTCCCCTTTTCAAGGCACTAGTTTTGCACACGACTACGTCAGTTACTTCATGGCTCTGCACTTCTGGCGTGAAAAATTGAAAAGTACTGATGTCTGCGCGCCAGGGAGTGCCTATATAGGACCGCAATGTCATACCTGGCGCTAACGATGCCGACAACGTCATGCGGAGCCGAATGGAGCCACCCGACGTCATGAGCAATGGGTATTGCTCAGCCGGGGAAATTCAAAAGTAAGGAATCTGCAGCTAGATAGAGTCTCTACCCGATAATGCATTCCCGAAGGTAAGTAACTTGTTCATCTATCACTCTCTCATGGTTTCTGAGTGTGTGTATAAGTGAGTGTGTCACTATATCTCGTAATGCATCGTGTTTATGAGTGTATACGTGTATGCATTAGTGTCTACAAGAGTGTGTGAGTATATTTATCAGTGAGTACATGAGTAAGTCAGTGAGTGCATCAGGGTCTGCATGGGTGTCTTAGTGTATATATCAAAATACCCAGGGTATCTAACTGTGTGTATAAGTGACTATGTGAGTGTATCATCGAATGCATCGCTGTGTGCATGGCTGTGGCAGTGTATGTATCAGTATGACCCAGAGTGTATAATTGGTTGTATAAATTAGTGAGTAAATGAGTCAGTGATTGCTTTACTGTGTATATGGGTGCCTCTGCGTATTTATCGAGATGTCCCAGAGTGCTTTAGTATGCCCGCATTTTCACACCACCCTCCTGCTCCATGTTATTCGGAACAACTTAAAAGCCTCCGCTCACATTGTAAGACCTTGGAGCGTAAATGGAGACAAGGCTATTCTCCTTCACGTAAAGCCACATATAAAGAAGCCTTAAAAAAATACCACTACAGTTGTAAAACTGCTAAAGCAGACTACACAAGGAAAACTGTGACTGATGCACAAAACTGCCCTAAGGTGCTATTCTCTGTTGTCAAAAAATTGACTGGTGCTAACTCGATCCCTCCTCCCCCGGCACTTGATGGCATTCAGTGTCAGTCCTTAGCGGATTACTTCATAGATAAAGTTGATCTTATCTATGAAAATTTTACTACACCTCCAGGTACTATGTACACTGCCCTTGACATAGTCCAAAAATTGGAAAACAATGACACTGATGCAGTAGTCACTACTTGGCAGCCCTTAGACGCCATTTCTTTCCTCTCCTGTTTAAATAGTGTGAGATCGGGCTCCCCACAGGACGCTCTCCCGGCCAAAATATTAAAACAATTAGACCCCCTCACTCATCCCCCCATCATTAAATTACTCAACGCTTCTCTGAGCGAGGCCCATGTCCCACAACCTTGGAAACACGCCATGGTTGTACCGTTATTAAAAAAACAGGGTGCAGATCCTTCAAATCCTGCTAACTTTCGCCCTATATCTTTGTTGCCAATTTTCTCAAAGATATTGGAGAGACATATAAATTCTCAGCTCTCCAAACTGGTTGAAAACACTGGATTTCTCCATCCTTCTCAGTCGGGCTTTCGGCCTAGGCACTCAACCGAGACAGCCCTCCTGGGGGTGACAGAGAGTCTTAGGCACGGTGTCGATCAGGGAAACACCATGGCGCTCATCCTGCTGGATTTGAGCGCAGCTTTCGACACCGTGTCACATTCCATCCTCATTGACTCTCTGAAATCTCTAGGTGTGGCAGGCCAGGCCTTGGCCTGGCTGGCGTCTTTCCTTAGTGACCGAAGCTTCCAAGTGTTTTCTTCTAAAGCTGCCTCCGCCATTTGTCCTTCCACCCGTGGCGTCCCCCAGGGCTCAATTCTTAGCCCTTTATTATTTAATATTTATGTTAAACCCTTGGCAACCATAGTCGAACAAGCTGGGCTAACCCTGTTTTCCTACGCAGATGACACCCAGATTGTCTTCTCCTTGTCAGGGAGAGACGTAAACAACATCTCCGCACTCAAGTCGGGCCTCACTCTTGTGGCCGACTGGATGCGGAGAAATTGTCTCAAGCTGAATGGGGAGAAGACCGAGGTGGTCATTCTGGGACAGAACAAACATCTTTGGGGTCCTCGCCATTGGCCCATCGAACTGGGAAATGCGCCTACACCATCTACGGCAGTTCGCAACCTGGGCGTCATTATTGACGACAGGCTAACTATGAGACAACAGGCTACTAAGGTCTCAGCCATCTGCTTTTCAACCTTGCGATGGCTTTACAAGATTTTGTGGATGCTCCCCCTCTCCTCTCGCAGAACTGTAGTCCAGGCACTTGTAACATCACGCCTGGACTATGGCAACATTCTCTATTTGGGCGCAGATAAAGCTACTATACATGTGCTGCAGGTGGTGCAAAATGCGGCCGCGCGCCTGCTAAAGAATGTCCCCAGACGCACCTCAGCCACTGCCGCTTTGCGTGACCTCCATTGGTTGAGCATCCCAGAACGCGTTAAATTCAAGGCACTCTGCTATATGTTCAAGGCTAAGCAGGGTAGCGCCCCAGTATATGTTCAGGGGCTGGTAAAACCCTATAGACCCCCGCGCTCATTAAGGTCATCGGACATTGGCAATTTCACAGTACCAAGATGGAAGCTGGCAAAAATGGGAGGCCGCTCCTTTTCCACTCTTGGTCCTAAATACTGGAACTCCCTCCCATTGGCATTAAAATCTGAGACCAACTTACTCCGCTTCCGTAAGGCTTTGAAGACCCTGCTCTTTACTAAGCGTGACCAATAGTCGGCAGAGGCCTCAAGTCAAGGTGACATTCTCTTTTCTTCTACAGTCTATCCCTGGCGCCGGGAAACCCATTGTGGGTAGCTGTGCGCGGTACAAGCTTAAATAAATAAAAAAAAAAAAATATAGGTAAGTATCTGAGTCAGTATTTAATTTATAGTGATTGTCCCTACATTACAGTGTCTGCTTAGGGTCTCTCAGCACTTATCTGTATGTCATAGCTGCATTGCTGCCCCATTATTTTGTGTCTCTGTGTATAAGTATGTTACTGTATATATAATTGTGTACTGTAATGTCTCATTACATCTTCCAGTATGTGTACATGTCCTGCTATATGCTTCAGTTACTCACTGGGTACCTCAGCTTACATTTTACTATTTAGCTAGTTATCTAAGTGCATACATCAATATCTCTGTGGGCGACTTAGCACACACATCAGCTTCCTTCTGACTGTGTAAATGTATGCATCACTGTATCCTTTTCTTTGTGACCTCATGCATAGGTATATCATTATGTGTGAAAATTAAATATATTTAACTAAACCTTGCTGTTTTTATAAAAGCATCAGTGTGAACCAGGTCATCTTAATCTACATATCTGTGTATATGCCATTGCATAACTGTATACATTATAAAATACCTCAATAGCTCACTACATACATTAGTATTTCACTCCTTGCGTCACTGCCTACATTGGTGTATACCTGTGTTTTATTTTTCTTCCCAACTTTTTACTCAGTAGAGTTTACTTTGTTTTTATCTTCAACTCTCTTTTAATAATTGCTTTATTTTTCTCAAACATCTTGCTCACTTTTATCCACCTTACTGATACTCACTCCTTCTCTATGAACTATTTTTTTGTGCTACAGCTTAATTCACGTACCTGTTAAATGTGATTTTTGGTGTGCATTTTTCTTTCTCAGTATGAGATAGTCAAACTCGTCTCAAGAAAGCACACAAAAACTGAGCACAAGAATGGTAGACCACTCTCATACAAGGCAACCATTAATGGCACCCTTTTCAACTTTACTTTCAAGGTTACAGAGGCTGCAAACAAATAGAAACACTGCTTTAATTTTCTTGCTAATCATACAGCTTTTCTGAGTGGTCAGATTTCTTAACTTTTTGTTTGATTCCTCTATAGAAAACCCAATTCAGTGGTGGCTTTGAGGGAGTCCGCGGAACCACCGCGGTGCTCAGCTTGTCCCCCCCATGTGACATTTCCCGTGGATCCGCGGATTTACGCGGCAAACTAAAAAATTTTTTGAAAACTATTCCAAAACTCTACCACTTACACACCACTTCCTACAAATCCCTAAATTTATACCCAAACAACCTTTATGAATTATTTCTTTCATTAACAATCCCTCCTCACATTGACATTCTAGGCTTTGTTTGTTCCCTTCCCCCATACTCCTGTAGCTCTGTTTCCATGGTGACCATGATTGTAACATACTCTGCTAGCAGTAGGTCACAAGTTAACAACAGTCTCCACAGCAGCATGCTAAATCCTGAATCCAAGACAACAGGTGTCGTTGACTGTATGCAATTAGAAACATATCCCGCATAACAAATCACATATGTACTTACTTTAAATTTATACCACAACCTAGTTTTAACCAGTGCCATAGTTACAGCATCCAATCAAATATGATCTTTTAAATTATACTTGCTAGGGTCTCTTTCAACTAACTTCATTTTGCAAACTATCTCATTCAGCTTCAGCCTTCTCCAGCCTTCTCCTGTGTGCTACTGCTCTGTCCTTCAAAGTGGTTAGAGAATGGATTGTAGGTCATAGCTTTCTGGGCTAGAGAGTATGCTAGAAAGAGTGGGATTAACAGGAACCTGGGTTTGCCTTATGTGGATATTAGTTGGTTTGGCCAGAGAGGGTTAAAGTGGCGGCAATTGCTTTCATTGGTTGAAAGCATTATGGATTCCCAACACTCAGACCTCATAATTGGCGGCAATGACTTGGGCACGCAGACTGGGGTAGGACTTGAAATCCTTATGAAGAATACCTTTGAACAATGAATGCAACTTTTCCCTCATGCTGCCTTGGTGGCCTTCTAAATGTTGTCCAGGGCTCTATCTACAATAATAATCTGTGCTTCAACATGTATTGAATATACAGGAGAGATGGTGTTCACTTCACGGGTGAAGGCAACAGAGTGTATCTGAGCAACTTGAAACTCTGCATCTGCTTGTATATGTAGTCATCATATACACACAATGAACACTGGAAGACTCTTCCACTATCGCTACTAGGCAGAGCGGCACTTTTTAAGATGATGTTGTTACCTCGTTTTTTGTATGTCCTCCACAACTCACCTGGTTTGGTCCCTGCGTCATATTTTAGATCTGTAGAAAGTGTGGTAGAATGCTGCTATGGGGAAATAGCCCAAGAATCGCATTTTCAAAACTGGTTAAAGGTTGGTATGATGTGGGAATTGGCCTACCAAATATCAAAAAGTACTAATGGCCGGCACAGCTGATTGCCATCAATCACTGCATATACAGGTCTCAGAATGAACCGGAATACACTATGGATAGGTGGCTTTTGCCCGGAAGTAACTACACACGGGCGTTATACTCTAGGCCTGTGAATTTCCATCTGACAGGTCCCACAAAACACTCAGTCCAGGTTTGGCACATGGTGAACAAGAGTATGGGACTGGCAGGCACCATCACACTGGCCACCCCACTGTGCAGTACGGAACAATTGGGCTCCCATCGGTATATCTCGGGTAGGTGATCTATGGAAAAAGGGAGAGGTGGTACCCTTCGCTACTCTGCATCAAGAGCACGATTTGGCAGAAACTGAAAGATTCCGGTATTTACAGATAAGGCATACCCTGCAGACAGTGATCCCAGGGGGAACAACCCCTCCCGATGTCTCACCTCTCGAGGATAGGCTGCTGGATGGGTATATGCCATGAAAGGCAATTTGCCTGACTTACCTGAAATTGATTAATTATTCACCTCCACAACTCTGTGACAAATGGGAAAGGGATTTGTCGGGGCTGAAGGAAGAGGACTGGCAAGAAGCACTGGCATCACCAAAGGAGGTGGCAATATCCTCTCAATTTAAACTGCTGCAGCTGAAAATATTGCACAGAGTCTATGTCACGGGGCCCACCTTGGTCATGATGGGATATAGAGAAGACCCCAGTTGCAGAAGGTAATGTGGCCGGGAGGGCACGTTCTTCCATATCATATGGGATTGCCCGCATATTAGTAGGTACTGGAGTGATGTTGCCCTATGTATGGAGGAGGTGCTGGGAGGAAAAATAGTACTGGAAGACAAATGCTGCCTATTGAATATATAGGAACCAATGGACTTGTGTAGTAAAGAGAAGACGTGGGTGACACTGGGCCTGATGGTGGCAAAGAGAAACATAGCAAGGAAATGGGGAGCGTGAGATATCCCGAAAGTGCAGGATTGGAAGAATGACATGGATTGGTGCATGTTCAGGGAGAAAACAGTACACATATCCAGGGGGTGCCCGAGAAAATTGATGCACATATAGGATAAATAGAATGCATACAGGGGGTATATCTGTGTACCACCTAAATTACCATCGCAATTTCTCCTGATGAACAGGAAGCCTGAAAGAGAGGAGTGACCCAACCAATGGGAATGTTGTTTACAAAGATTGCCCATGTGCACTACATAAATGATTACTGTGACTTAAAATGTGCACTGCTCGTTAAATCTGTAATGTTGATTGTTATTTTCAATAAAAAGAACCTTAAAAAAAGAAAATGTCTGTATGGGTGTAAGTATGCATGTGAGTGTCTATTTATGGGTGTGTAAATGGATGTAACAGTGTGTAGGATATCTGAATGGGTGTGACAGTGTCTGTATGGGTGTGTGAGTGGGTGTAAGAGTGTCTGTATAGGTGTAAGTGTGGTTGTGCGAGTCTCCGTATGGGTTTGTGAATGGGCGTGACAGTCTCTGTATGGGTTTAAAACTGAGTGTGTCAGTGTGTATATGGGTTTGTGAATGGGTGTAACAGTAGCTATATGGGTGTAATTGTGGCTTGCAGAGTGTCTGTATGGCTTTGTGGGTGGGTGTGAGAGTATCGGTATGCATGCCAGTTGTATCACAGTGTGTGTACAGGTTTTATCTCTGGGTGACAGAGTCGCTCCATAATTTTCTGAATGGGTATCACACGGTCTGTATAGGTATGTGAATGGTTGTAACAGTGTCTGCATGGATGTAAGAGTGGGTGTGAGAGGGTCTGTACAGGTATGTGAGTGGGAATGAAAGTCTCTGTAGAGATGTACATGTAGGTATGAGAGTCCGAGTGTGGGTTTGTGAATGGGTATAACAGTGTCTGTAGGATACCTGAATGGGTGTGACAGTGTCCGTATGGGTATGTGAGTGTTTGCATGAGTGTAAGAGTGGGTCTGTATGGATTTGTGAATTGGTGCAAAAGTGTTTGTAGGATATCTGAATGGGTGACAGTGTTTAGATGGGCATGTGTGTGGGTGTAAAAGTGTCTATATAGGTGTAAGTGTGGGTGTGAGAGTCTCTGTATGGGTTTGTGAATGGATGTGAGAGTCTCTGTATGGGTTTGTGAATGGGTGTAACAGTGTCTCTAGGATATCTGAAAGGGTGTGAGAGTGTCTGTAAGGGTTTGTGAATGGGTGTGAGAAACTCTGTATGGGTTTATGAATTGGTGTGACAGTGTCTGTATGGGTGTAAGAGTGGTTGTGAGAGTGTCTGTATGGGTATGTGAGTGGGTGTAAAAGTGTCTATATAAGTGTAAGTGTGGGTATGCAAGTCTCTGCATGGGTTTGTGAATGAGTGTAACAGTGTCTGTAGGATATTTGAATGGGTGTGAGAGTGTCTGTATGGGTATGTGAGTGGGTTTAAAAGTGTCCATATAGGTGTAAGCGTGCATGTGAGAGGCTCTGTATGAGTTTGTGAATGGGTGTGAAAGTCTCTGTATGGGTTTGTGAATTGGTGTGACATATCTGTATGGGTGTAAGAGTGGGTATGAGAGTGTCTGTATGGGTATGTGAGTGGGTGTGACAGTATCTGTGTGGGTATGTGAGTGACAGTAAAAGTAAGAGAGAGTATAAAAATACATATATGTATTTTTTTGAGCTACACTAGATCTGCGGTCCCCGGCAGAGTTACACAAGGGCTGCGCTCAGCCCCAAGAGGGATCTGCGGATCTGGCAAGTGGCCAAACAAATGTTTTTTTCACATTTCTGACCCCAGAACACATGCTCATCCCTCTTTTATAACATGCACAAGGGATCAGGAAACCTCTCACCTGACCCCTTCATTCAATTTGCAAACAACTTTTCAGCCACAAACAAAATGGCGGCAGCAACTTTTCTGTGAAGGTATGGCCAGCCAATCAGGACGTTGCTTTGGCGCAAGAATCCGCGGATCTGCTGTGGGATCTGCGGAGGATCTGTGTCCTTATATATACACATTTGGTTCTCAGTTAATATCTCTAAATTTACTGAAAGGATTTCCACCAATTCACAAAAAGCATGCTTTCTGGACCAAGAGCTGGCTTTCTGTCAAACTTAGTGAAATTCCATCCAGCGGTGTGGGCTGTAGTCATGTTCAAAACTCCTACGGGAATGAACATGGGGAAAAAAGTGTTCTGGGATCCCCCCTTTTTCTTAGCCCCCACTTCACAGTTCACCCCAAAACTTTCCAAACAGCAGCTGAAGTGAGTGTCAAATGTTTGGGGAACTTTTTGTGAAGATTCATCAACTAGCCTCAAAGATATACACAAGTAAAAAAAAATGCTTTTTAATAGAAATGAGGTCCTAACTATAACTACCTACTGGCAACCCCAGTGGGTAATATATGTATATATAGATATAGGTGTCTTGATATAGATAGATATATAGATAAAGATATAGATATAGATTAACCCTTTGAGGCTATATAGAACCAGCTCTTCAGAATGGACACCATACACTTGGGAGCTCTCACAGATCCATGCCTAAACCACATCTTCACCCTCAGAAGCCAAAGAATAGGCCAGGAACACACCACCCTGCTCAGCACCTCAATCATCACCTCAACCTTTCCCGACACATGGAAGCATGCCGAAGTCAGAACACTACTCAAAAAACCCTCGCCCGACCCCAGCGAGCTCATGAACTACAGGCCAATCTCCTTGCTACCATTTCCTGCCAAGATACTGGAAAGGGCTATCAAAAGACAACTCACGACACATCTGGAGCAGAACCAGCTACTCGACTCCTCCCAATCGGGCTTCTACTGCAATCACAGCACGAGACCACCCTGATCGCAGCCACCAATGACATCCGAACCCTCCATGACTGAGGAGAATCAGTGGCCCTGATCCTCCTCAACCTCTCGATAGCCTTTGACACTGTTTCCCACCACACGCTGATCGACAGGTTACACCACATCAGCATCTAAGGGGATACACCCAGATGGATCATCTCCTCCCTCACCGGAGAAACTCAGAGGGTCAGCCTCCCACCCTTCACCTCCGAATCCAAGGACATCGTCTGTGTTGTCCTCTAGGGCTCCTGCCTCAGCCATACACTATTCAACATATACATGGCCCCAGTGGCTAACATTGTCAGATCCCACAGTCTCAACATATTATCCCACGCAGACCCCACCACCAACAGGGCCAACTTCCACAGATGCATGACAAGTGTCGCCGACTGAATGAAGAATAACTGCCTGGAGTTAAACACGAACAAGACAGAAGTACTGATCAATGCCATCTCCTCCGCCTGTTTCCTCCCTCTGTGCTTGCTATGGAAGATCTTTCAGTGGCTTCCCCTGCACACGAGACGCACTGTGACATAGGTCCTTATCACCAGCCAACTGGACTACAGCAATGCTTTTAATGTAGGAATCGCTGAACACCATCTATTGAGACTCCAAACCATTCAGAACGCTGCAGCCAGACTCATCCTTGAACCCACATCACACCCTACCTCAGGCAACTCCAGTGGCTCCCCGTACAGAAGAGATACCAACTCAAGATGCTCACCCACGGGCACAAGGCTCTACACAATCAAGGACCTGCCTACATCAAACCACCGCCTGAATTTCCACCAACCATCGAGGTGACCACGCTCTGCCTCCTTATCACTGGCCTACACTCCCCGTATCCACCACAGCAGAAGTGGAGGATGCTCCTTCTCCTACATTGCAGCAAAGATCGGAAAGGACCTCCCCATGCAGCTCCGGACCAGCACTTCACTTCCGGAAGTCCGAAGGGCCCTCAAGTCCAGGATGTTCGAATTAGCCTTCTGGGGCTGGAGAGCGCCTGGATAACCTATCGAGTGATTAGCAGGTCTGAATAAAATTCTAATTGGTTGATTGATTTACTAGGCAGTCTCATCACTGGTGATCACATAAAAACTGTTTACTCAAAATAGTAGCCACCACTCATTTGTAGTGTCATTGCTTGGTCAAGGGAGCATTAGCCTCCAATGTTAAAAGTGTTCTACTTTGGGGCATAGTCCTATTACCTAATCAGAAACCATGAGTCTGTTGGTAAGCAGCATATAAAATAATTGTAGATCCCATGTCAGGGGGCCATAAGCCTCCCTCCCAATAAAATGCACTGCCTTATAGAATGCAAAAAATATGAGTAGGTTGTTCCATCGAATTCGCCCCAGAGTCATTCGACCATACAACATCTGAGAAAAAAGTACAAAAATATATGACACTGATTACTGATTTCAGCCATAGCCTCACAAATATATCTCTTCGTCTACTGACAAACCCATGCAGTACAGTGCTATAAGTACTTCCAGCAGCAGCAGTGAGGCATGAACTTCATGATACTGCATGTAGTACAGACGGTTGTTGGTCATTCTCTTTATGCTCAGGGAGCCTTATATTGCCTCATAAAATGCTCAGTTCATTGCTCTCCAAAAGCAGTTGGATGACTCAAATAAATCTGTAGGCTGTAGTTTTGCTAACAAAAACGGTTCCTATCGCCTAGCTCAGTATGGTTGGCAAGTATGCACTAATGTGCAACGAGTTCTCGAATTAAACCCTTTTCCACTCTATTGTCCTGTAGTTATACAGCCATTATTCAATTACAACCCCCATTTACGTAATATATATTTACCAAATGTATTGTTTTGAGTGAATTTCTTGCATTTTCCTCTCTTTCAGGATAGGGCACTCTTGCTGTCATACACTGTGGACTGCGTCATTCTAGCACTACTTGCTTTTGAGCTTGGACTTTCTATTTGGATCCTGAGCAGTTTTGTGTATGCAAACAAGAAGACACATCATGCAAGGAGTCAGCTAAAAGCATAACTGTTGTTTGGAAACATTTTAAAATCAAAAAGAAAAGAAAATGTTCAATGTGATTTTTATAATCTGGACTTCTTTAGCGATGTTTCTCAATAAAGGTGATTTCTCACTGTAGAATGTTGTAATACCTGCTAGGTGGCAGATGTTTTCACCACAACAAACTGTAGCAATTACCATGGTTGCTGGGGAGAAGAGTTACTAAGGGGTACTAAGCTATGTCTCTCCCTGACTGACACCCAGACTTTTATATTGTATGAATCTATGCCTTGATTAACTTTACGTCATTCTCAATAGGAAACATACTTTTGGTGGACACAAGTCTTAATCGCAATTTACTCACGCCTGGGTTTGGATCACAAAATATTTGTGGTTGGCGCCATATCCTACAGCAGTGTTTGATGGAAATAACCTTTACCGCGGTATAATGAAAGTGGTTATGAGGGTGCGTTGTTGTTGAAACTTGTATCAAGTGCCTGTGAATGTCAAAACAGACACACTCCAGTTGTGGAACAGGACAGAACACTGCAACAAACAAAGTAATTATAAAATAGCAGAGCAAGACGACACAATAAACAACATAATACCACAAACCAACATAACAAACCAACATCAGAGCAGCACATGGAAATACAAAACCCCAACAATAAAAAATAACACATGAAAATAACAATCTGAAAACACTACAACAAAACGAAGAATAACAATTAAAGTGTGTTGTTTTGGTGTGTTAGATTATGTTGTTGCGGTGTACCTTTTCCTTAATGTAGAAGTTTTGTCCTACATTGTGGTGTTTTGGGACATGTTAAACTGTTATATTCTACTATATTGTCAGTTGTGCTGTTTGGTTCTTATTGTGTTGTTTTGTAGTTGTGATTCCACTGTGCTTTTGTGCAGTATTCTTTACAGAATGTTTGTTGTGTGCTGTTATTTTTTTGTTTTGTAGCAGCTTTTACATAATTCAACACATGTGACCACCTTACTATCCAATACCAGCACATTTCACTAAAGGTTTGCTGAAAATATTTACCTCTTTTTTGTATTGTGTGTATATGTAAATTACACAGCCAGCTTGTTCTGTGATGGACATCATACATATATTCTATAAACAATCTGAACTTCAAGTGCAAATATTACATTTTAGGGTAAATAGTATTTACATAATTACTTTTTCATTACCAACTAAAACGCCTTGGGCCAGATGTACAAGCGTTTTTCCGATTTGCAACGGGCCGATTCGCAAAACTGGCCCGTTTGCGAACGGGAAAAAGCCTTTTGGGATGTATCATCCCAACAGGCATTCGCAAAATAGGGAATCACAAAAATTGCGTTTCCCTATTTTGCGAATGCATTTAAGGAATCGCAATTTGCGATTCCTTAAGTGAAATGCAGGAAACAAAACAAATTCGCGACCTGCCTTTAAGGAATCGCAAATTACCACCAACTTCAAATTCTAGGCCCATAGGAAGGAATGGGATGCCATTCCTTATTTGCGACTCACAATTTGCGAGTCGCAAATAAGGAATATGTAGGAATCGCAATTATTATTGCGAAACCTACATACATTGCATTTTTACGATTCCATAATAGCGAATCGGTAAAATTTGCTATTATGGAATCGCAACATCCAATATTGATACATCTGGCCCCTAGTCTTTTACAATAAATAGCATCTTTAAACGCTTGGAATTTTACTTCACCTAAGGCGTTTATACCATGTTCTGGAGAAGCATCATTAAAATATTGACAAATAGCACACATTTTCCTTAAATTATATTTCTACAATTAATGAGGATGAGGACCTAACTCCAGAAAAAAGAAAAAAATACTATTGCATTGTCTTGGGTATGGAAGCTTAAAAATGTATAACGTCATTGAGAAAACGCCAAGACAACCAGGCAAATGTTATATATTTACCAATGCTCTAGAGCAGTGGTAACCACACTTTTGACTCTTGAGGACCATATCCTGGGCCCGATTCACAGAACTAACTTAAGACAAAATCCTAAACTTACTACCATTTTGGTATTCACAGAAGGCACTTACTCATTTTGGTATTCACAGAAGGCACTTACTCATTTCGGTATTCACTGAAGTTAGGAGTCCTAACTTTAGGGCTCCTAAATGCCTTCTGTGAATACCGAAAGTCTTAAAATTAGGATTTTTCTCAGTTTAGTAGTAGTATAGTTAGGACTCCTAACTTTAGGACTCCTAAATGCCTTCTGTAAATACCGAAAGTCTTAAAATTTGGATTTTTCTCAATTTAGTAGTAGTAAAGTTAGGACTCCTAACTTTAGGACTCCTAAATGCCTTCTGTGAATGCCAAAAGCCTTAAAATTAGGATTTTTCTCAGTTTAGTAGTAGTAAAGTTAGGAGTCCTAACTTTAGGACTCCTAAACTGAGAAAAATCCTAATTTTAAGACTTTCTGTATTCACAGAAGGCATTTAGGAGTCCTAAAGTTAGGACTCCTAACCTCTGTGAATACCGAAGTGAGTAAGTGCCTTCTGTGAATACAAAAATGGTAGTAAGTTTAGGATTTTGTCTTAAGTTAGTTCTGTGAATCAGGCCCTCAGTCACTACTGGAAGCTGGGGACCCTCAAGCAATTTGTACAAATTAAATTTCAAACATTAAGACGGTAAATAAAAAAAAAATGTGTTCACACCAAACAAATAATCAAATTACTAAAGAACTTAGTATTTTATATAAAAAGACTTTGCAAAAATGGAAAAAAAAGTATGGAAAAGGTTGGTGCTGCATCTCGGCAACTAACTTTTCAATGTTTGGTTTTATTTTGCAGTACAAGGCTCCTGCCAGGGCCATACTGGAAACCCAAAAGCAGCCCTGGCAAATGTTGTATGGTGTACACCAAGTGTACGGTGTACACCAAGTGCAGCGAGTGTGCCGGACCACTACAAAGATGGCTTTGGGGCTCTCCCCTCAAGAAAAGTAGGGGGAAATGGTGCATTCTACAACACATTTGTCATTATATATTGAATTGTATTAACTTTTAAAGCATACTAAATGATGACCACACTATGCACCAGGATACAACAATCTTTTTGGGGCTCTTCAATGATTCCTTCACTATCATCTTGCAACAGTGACTCTCTTCTCTCCATAGCCCCTCTGTCACATGTATTTCATTTGTTTTATAGCACCTCTCATACCAGTGTAGGGTGTTAGAGCACTTTACATCACACACATACAGAGAAAATGAATCATACATGTGTAAATCAGTGTATAGAAAATGTTACATAAGGTGAAGGGGACTACAAGGTATAGGATTCACATGTCATCCACAATGATAGGCAAATTTCATGAGTGCTTGCTCTGGAGAAGCAGAAACTCAGGATTCCGAACATAACACAATGGTTAGCGTAGACTTTAATAATAAGACTTCATTTCTACCCAAACAAACCTTTTTTAGCATCCTCAGCATAATGAAAGACGGTGAAAAAAACATAACTTACTAACTTGTACCATGCAGCTTCCATGCAGCTCTTTGAAGGCAGATATTAACTCAATGTGCTAGATTACGATTGTAATTTATGAACTGCACAGTGACAAAAGAATCTCTGTGGCAAAAGCAGTAACCCACTGAGCTATGCACGTTTAATACTGTTTTTTTAAATGCATGGTACACGTTCTTTGCAGCAGGCATATTAACCATCTGCGCTCCCTTAGATGAGTCAAAGCTGCAGCTGGACAAAAAAACACAATCTTTCTCCAGCAGGTACATTAATCACCGGAGTTATCTTGACATTGTTATTGTTGCCCGAAAACTCAGTACTTTCAAAACTGCTACCTGCAGACCCCCAGGAAATGTGCAACAGACACCTGGGGGTCTGGCGACCACAGTTTGGGAACCACATGCTCTAGAAGATTTGGACTTATATTTTGCGCCCACTGTATGCATGTACATTAACAGATACAAATTACACCACAGAAAACAAGGTAAAGATAAGACGATTGAGGAGTTTGTCTCTGCCTTGAACATTTTTCATTGATCTGCCCTTTTGGAAATTTGCATGAAAAATGTATACATGGCATAATCGTAATTCATGTATTAAATTCAAGTATTCAAGACAGCCTTTGGGCTAACGGTGAACCTCCATTACAAGATGTTATTGTGGGTAAGACAAAATGGAATAGGACACAGTTACTAAAGTAAAATCTGGTCAATAATTATCTTGAACCAATGGGACACTATAAGAAAAACGGACGATAATAACAAATCCGATAAGGAGAAAAAGCTGAATTTAAGCATACCCACTGGAAGATGCAGCAGGTCTAAGAACAGCAGACAGTTCAATAATGACAAAAGTGTCATGCGTGCAATCAAAGATGTTCTAAAAGTGGAATCATAGGGCATTTTTACAAAGTGTGTAGAGAAAGAAAGTACAATGCAGCCAAACTACTAAGCGAAGAAATTGAATCTGACACTCAAGAAACATAAGACGATGACACAAACAGCTGTGTGTTTAGTAATGATGTTGATGCAAATGTTTTGGACATTCTGATAGATACATTTGCCTGTGGATTCCTCACCTTTACCCCTGCGCCAGCATTCCACAGAAACTTTTTCCTTAGCTCTCCACGTGGACGAGGATGTCACAATAACACAACTCCGCTCGCGACTTCGTATGATGTCATCGGAGCCATAAGAAGACCTCGTCGGCTTGTTGACGTTAGTTTCCTTTTTTCCCCGCTGTCTACGCGTAATTTTTTTTTCTTCTAGTATTCTCCATTTCTGTGTAGGGTACTTTGTTTCAGCACTCTAGATACTGTTTCTTCGATCATGGCTGCTCAGAAGAAGCCTGACTTTAAGCCTTATATGGCATGTGGGGTCCATATGTCAGTTACAGACCCACATGAAGACTGCCTTTGGTGTTTGTCGTCGGACCACGACGTTGAAGAGTGTACTTCGTGTTGTTGGATGAATCCGAAGGCTCTAAAGGAAAGGCAGGCTAAGCTGTTCATGGCCCGGGCAAAGAAGGAGAAGAGGGGTCGGAAAAGGACCAAGTCGAGGTCGAAGTCGCTGACTCCACACACCTTGAGGTTGTCTAAGAAGCATATGAAAAAGAGACGACACGGTTCCAGGCATCGTTCCTCAAAGGAGAAGTCATCAAAGTCGAGGTCTCCGGTCCGACGCCGCCATAGGAAAGATAATATCTCTCCTTCTCCTTCGCCACAGGTGTTGCCGGTGCGCACTTCAACACCAAGGGGTTCACCAACGTCGAGAGACTCTCTGAAGCCCAGAAGAGAGTCATGTGTGCCGGTGGACACTCCGATCCCAGATCCCACTTCTACAGTTACTCAGGCAGAGCCTGCTCCACGACCTCGATTTCCCTCAGGTCAGGTAGTTCCGGATCGTCCTTTTCCAACTCCAGGTGCAGATCCATTGCATTTCCCTAATGCGATCTATCGCATGTTTGCCAGGGCGGCTAACCCATCCGGTGCCCCTTCTGGCCTCGTGGGTCCGCTTTCTTTTAATTTGGGTGTTCCCCAACACTGTGCCCGAGCTCCATTCCTTCCTTTCATGCCAATTACTCCGTCTTGGCCCCTCCCGACGCTGAGGTTCTCGACCCCGATACCTTCTCAGGAGGGAAGGATGAACTATTCTCCGGTGCCATCTGGCTCCGTTTCGACGCCTACTCCACTCCAGTCGGGGCTGCTGCCCACGTCTGAAGGTCTTCCATCGACGCCGGCTCCGAGATCTTCCGCGCTGTGGAGAGAGGCCCAGAGTCTCTTGGAAGACGATGAATTTCAGGAGCAACAGGAGCAGGCGGAGGAGGGTGAGATTTTGGACTCCACTGTTGATTTTGCAGGGCTGCAAGAGGCCAGTGGGCTTGATACCTCTCCAGAGTGGGAGCTGTCATCCTCAGAGTCTCTTCCCTCTCAGGATGTGGCCTCTTATCATTCAGACATTATGAAGGCTGCTTGCTTCCTGGACTTGCAATTACCAACAGCGGAGGTCAAATCTATTATCTTGCTAGAGGTGCTGCAATTTGCTTCTTTTCAGTAGAGCCTTTGCGCCCCTTCAACGAGACTCTAACGGTTCCTATTTTGGATGTTTGGCAGAAGACAATGTCTGTCCCTGCTGTTTCTAGATCAGTGGCAAGACACTATAAGGTGGCTCCGGGAGACCTGGCATTTTTTTTTTATTGATTGAGTTTTTGCTGTTAACAATTAAACAAAAGCAAAAGACAAACAAAATCACGGGGTTACATCAATGATGGTTAAGCTTTGTTACCTAAAACAAAGTTCAAATCTTTAGGATTATAGAAACTGTGTGGCATTGTGCACTCTATCCGGAGCATTATATACCCATGTATAGACATCTGTAGGTTCTTAATCATCCGCAGACTAGGCAGGATGTTCATGAGGTGATAACATACACAGCAAATAACAAATGATTGTGCAGGTAGGGCCCAGAGGGCATGTCCATGGCCCTGTGAGACCTGGCATTTTTATCATCACACTCCTCACCTGAGAGCCTTGTGATACAAGCATCTTGTTCTTCAAAACAGGCTACAGTTTCTTTTCCTTCTACTCCAGAAGACAGAGACCCTAAAAAGTTGGAGCAATCTGCGAAGCAAGTGTTTTCGTCAGCCAGCATGGCCTTAAAGTCAACCAATGCCATATGTTTAATGGGGCGTTATATCCATGCTTTGATGGACTCTGCCAAAGAGATGAATTCCAGGTTGCCTGAGGATGTCCAGGGTCATTTTGCTGAGTTGTTATTGGATACCCAGGCTACTGCTCGTCAGGTCATCCTGTACAGCCTGGATATAGCTGACTTCGTTGCCAGAGTGATGGGTTCTTCAGTGGTGACCAGGAGACATGCCTGGTTAAGAGGGTCAGAGTTCTCTCCTGACGTCCAGGCTACATTGTAGGACCTTCCCTTTGACGGATCAAGGCTCTTTGGAACGAAGGCTGATTCTGCTTTACAGCGCTTTAAGGATAGCAGGGCTATGGCTAGATCCTTGGGCTTGCAGTCACAGCCTAGGGGCTTTGGTTTTTGAAAGTTCTGGGGTTTTGAGAAGGCGTCCCCTTTTTGAGGCCGACAGCAACAGCAACAACAGCAGCAACAGAATCCACTGTATCAGTCATACAAGGGGAAAGAAAGAGGTCATCTGTGCAATGGGCAGCTCGCCAGCAGGTTTCTTCCTCCTCTTCCTCCTCTCCTGTCCCCACCACTGGCTCTGCAGGGAAGCAGCTCTAGATTCCCCATCTTGGAGCAGGTTGGTCCTGTGGGAGGTCAGGTGTCCCTTTTTCTACAAGATTAGAAATCTTTTTCGTCAGATATTTGGGTTTTAAATCTTATAGAAAGTGGGTACGCCCTTCCCTTCTGGGATTTTCCCCCTCCTCAACCTTCTCACCAGGGCTGGTGTTTGGAGGACCATCTGATACTTTTGCAACAAGAGGTCCATTCCCTACAACAGAGATGTGCAATAGAGATTGTTCCGGAGCAGCAGAGGGGTCAGGGATGCTACTCCTGGTATTTCCTGATGCCCAAAAAGGACGGTTGTTTGCAGCCAATCCTAGACCTCAGGGTTTTGAATTTTACCTCAAACAGGAGATGTTCAAGATGTTGACCCTAGCTCGGGTTCTTCTGGTGCTGCAGCAGGAAGACTGGATAGTGTTGATCGATTCACAGGATGGGTACTTCCACATTCCCATCTTGAAGTCGCATCGGAAGTATCTCCGTTTTACGGTGGGATCTCAGCATTATCAGTTTGCGGTTCTTCCCTTTGGTCTTACTTCTGCACCTTAGGTCTTCACAAAGGTGATGGCAGTGGTGGAAGCTCATCTCAGAAGGTCGGGCATTCCTGTATTCCCCTATTTGGACAACTGGCTGCTCAAAGCAAAGTCAGTAGAGATGGTGCTTCATCATCTGCATAAAACAGCTCAGCTGTTGTTTGATTTGGGCTTTTCGATAAATGTTCCCAAATCTCACCTGTTGCCCTTACAACACAACCTGTTCATATGGGCAGTACTGGACACTACTCTGAGTCGTGCTTTACCACCCCCTAAGAGTATTTCAAACATTCAGGACATGATCCCAATGTTTCAGGATGGGGCAGCTGTTCCGGTCCTGAAGGTCTTATGCCTGCTTGGTCTGTTTGCTTCCTGCATACTGTTGGTCAACCATGCACGCTGACACAAGAGGGTGCTCCAGTGGTGCCTCCGCAGGTAGTGGTTTCAACCTAACGCAGATCTCAGGGAGGTGATCAGAATCGCCAGGGACACTGCAGCTGAGCTGTCTTGGTGGGGTGTTCTAAACAACCTGTCTCAAGGGAAGACTTTTCAACCTTTGTCTCTAGTGGGCACAGTGATAACAGATGCATCCACTCTAGGGAGGGGTGCTCATCTGTTGGCTCTGGATATCAAGGGTCCATGGACTCCAGAGGAAAGATCACTTCATATCAATCTACTAGAATTGCAGGCAATACGTTTGGCTCTCAAGGCCTTGCTTCCCTCCCTTCGCGGTCAGTCGGTTCAGGTCCTGACGGACAACAATACTGCGATGTGGTACATCAACAAACAGGAGGGACTAGGGTTGTATCGCCTCTACAGAGAGGCTCTGTGACCCTGGTCCTGGGTGCAGGACCATCAGATTTGCGTGATTGCAAATCACCTGGCTGGGGTGCTGAATTTGTGTGCGGACAGTCTCAGTTGGCAATGCTCAGTCGTTTAAGAGTGGCGTCTTCATCCGGAGGTAGACCGTCACATTTTCAGGATGTGGGGATTCCCGCGGTTGGACCTCTTTCCCACTATCGAGAACAAGCACTGACCGTAGTTGTGCAGCCTCGAGTATCCAATGTGGAGAACGCTGTGGGACTTGTTCAACTAGATTGGAACTTTCCGCCTCTTTGCGTGTTTCCTCCCATACCCTTGATTCTCAGGTTCTGAGGAAGATTCGCCAAGACCGTGCCCAAATCATATTTAATGCCCCAGATTGGCTAAGAAAGGTGTGGTACAAAGACCTTCTTCATTTCTCATCGTACCCTCCACTCCGTCTCTTTCTCAGGGCAGATCTCCTGTCACAGTCGCAGGTTCTACACCCCCACCTCCAGAGCCTGCACCTTCATGTGTGGAGATTGAACCGGGCAACCTGAGTTCTTTCTCTCTCACGCCAGATGTGGTGGATGTTATTTTATCGTCCAGGAAACACTCCACCAAATCTGTCTATTCCTGTAGGTGGTCCAGATTTGTTAGGTGGTGTGGAGTGAGTTCAATTGATCCTTTGAGGGCTCATTTTCTTTCTTTAGCCCAGCAGGGTTGTGCTGTGGCTACGGCTTTATCTGCCTTCCTTTGTTTGCCAGACCAACCCTCATTGTTTAAGTCTCCCATCGTTATGAGGTTCATTTAGGGTCTCACTAACAAATTTCCTCCCACTCCTTTTATTATGCCTCAGTGGGACTTAAATGTGGTTCTTTCTTTTTTGATGGGGTCTCCTTTGAGCCCCTTCACAGTTGCTTGTTAAGGCTCCTTACTTTTAAAACAATTTTCCTGATTGCTATTACTTCTGCTAGGAGGGTAAGTGAGCTTCAGGCTCATAGTTCTAAGCCTCCCTTTACCACCATCTATGCGGATAAGATGGTTCTCAGGACCAGAGCTGCTTTCCTGCCTAAGGTGGTTACTCCCTTCCACTTGAGGCAGTCTATTACCTTCCCTACTTTCTATCCTCCCCCTCACCCTTCCAAGGAGGAAGAGAGACTTCAATGCATGGACCCCAGCAGGGCGGTCAGTTTTTACCTGGACAGAACCAAGGACTTGAGACTGGATGACCAGCTCTTCGTTGGTTATGTGGGAATAATGAAAGGCAAGGCTGTCCATTAGCTAACGTTGTCCAGGTGGATCATCTTGTACATCAAAATCTGCTATGCCTTGGCCGAGAAGGAGCCTCCTGAAGGTAATAGAGCTCTTTCTATTAGAGTTACGTCTTCTTCTTCAGCTTTGGTTACAGGTGTCCCTGTGGTAGACGTCTATACAGCGGGAACTTGGGCCTCCCTCCACACTTTCATGAAGCATTATTGCTTGGATTCAGAGGTGAGGAGGAATGGCCATTTTGCTCATTCTGTGCTGCAAGGTTTATTGGTATAGGTAGGCGGACACCCTCCTCCGGGAGCTGGACTGCTTTGGGATTTAATTCAAAATGTGCGGAATCCACAGGCAGATGTATCCATCAGAAAAATAAGTTACTTACCTTCGCAAACGCTTTTTCTGGGGGAATACAGTATCTGCCTGTAGATTCCTCACTGGCCCACCTGCCTCCCCGTTGTCTGCCTTCCTATAGCGAAACGATTTTTGAGTATAACATGACTGGTATTTCACTGTTCTTTGAAATGTTATGAAGCTTGTGGCTATGATATGTCTGGCATTTTCAGTCTCTTTTCTTCTTTTTTTTGGTGCTTTTATTGTATACTGTGTGTATTTGAGAAATGTTGTCGGTTCACCCATTCGCCTTGAAGGCACGGAAAAAATGGGTGGAACTGACGTCAACACAACGACGAGGTCTTCTTATGGCTTCGATGATGTCGTATGGAGTTGCAAGCAGAGTCGTGCTATTGTGATGCCCTTGTTGACGTGGGAGAGCTAAGGTAAAGGTTTCTGTGGAATGCTGGCGCAAGGGTAATTCGAAAGGTGACAAATCCACAAGCAGGTAATGTATCCACCAGAAAAAACATTACCAAAGGTAAGTAACTTGTTCTTCAAGATACAAAAAGGAAAACAATATGAGAAATGAGTTTTGGTGGTGTGACATTGCTGATTATTGTTGATTCGGGTTCTCCTTTTACCAAAGTCAATAAGGAGGTTTGGGCAGACAACCTTATGTCTACCTGAACAAAATATTCGGAACCACAAAATATTTCGCCTAATTGCTTCACAGGAGAAGAGATTGTTATTATTGGTTTTAGAAAGTTGATATTTAAATCTAAGAATAGGCTGGGTATTTCCTAATCTTCACAATTGTTACTGAAGGCTCTGAATAATTATTGTATACTGATTAGAAGGTCGTTTTTCTTGGAACCCTCAGTGTTTGTCACACTTTGTCACTTGTATATATAAGGTTCTAACTTCACTTGGGGCACCCAACACCTTTTTTCTATTCCCATATCAATTTTCAATATAAATATTTTTTCATTCTACTCATTGGGCACTTTGAATTGTATTTTGTGTGTAGGCATCTCCTCTCATAGTATTGCCATTGTGCTTACCGATTATTATAGTTACTGTTGCTTTGTTTCCACTGGTGCCATTGTTTTTTTATATATAATATAATACCCTGGTTCCTTGTGAGTAGGGTGACCCTTGTCTCTCTTGAACATGACTTCTGCAAAAAGGACCGCTGGAGGACAGGTGGGTCGGGGGAGACGGTCGAGACTGGATCCTGAAAATTTGAAGAGACGATCATGCTGGCGGTGCCTCGGTCTACTTTCCCCCCTGGGCTGAGCTAAAGAGTTCTGCCCAGTGCCGGACTGCTCATGCCGCCACCTCTGAGGAGACCAGAAGTTTGGGTTGGAGTCTGGTCTGATGACTCTTGTCGGCTCAGTATAACAGTTACCCCCAGGAGGGGGCGTGAAGGCCAGTAGTGAGCAGAGGGACCTGTATCCAGAGGTCAGAGGGAGTGCAATCCTCTGACAGGGAGACACTCGCTTGAGACACTGACTGCCCGTGTAGCCTCCTTAGCGGATATCACTGGCGGGCCAGAGTGCAAATATTGCGCACATCTGGTGACATGGACACGTCTGTGTGCTTACAACAGTCCACAGATGGGGAAACAGAAACAGCATGTTCTGGGGAGACTGGGCACCCTAGAACAGTTCTTGGAAATGTGGCTGCGGCGCATCCTCCCCCCAGAGGCACTGGTCTAGTTCTTCACAGTGAAGCGGGCGCACAGGGCTCTTATGCATAAGCTGCCACGGGCAGCCGGGCCGTCATCTCATTGCTCACCTGCTCAATTATAATGAGAGGCATGCAATCCTCCACTTTGCCCGCACCCGAGAATCAATTTTGTACAACTCATAAAATCATGATCTTTCCAGGCTACACTCGGTTGGTACAGCAATACCAACAGTTGTATGTGGAGGCCAAAAGAAAGTTACACAGCTTCAATATACAATATATGCTCCTCTGTTTAGCCAAGCTCAAGGTCATATAACAGTTTTAAGCAATGTTCTTCGACGCTCCTGAGGAAGTATGGAAATAGGAGGAAGAAAGAAGAGTCCAACCTGACACCACACCCACCATTTGCAGGTGCCACATTTATGTCAAATAGGACTCGAAAGAACCTTGGATGACTGACACCTCGTCCAAGATACAGAACCCGTTCCCTCTCAGCACGCCCTTTGAGGACGCCTGCCTCTCACACCCCGGGAGAATCAGAGTGAGACGAGCGTGAGGAGATATCCCAGAATGAGGTGGAGCAGGGCGGTGACACATCACATTAGCTGGATGGGTTTAAAGGCTATATATAATAATTTAGCTGTGATATACAAAGACAGTTGCAATGCGGCCTTAGGGGGCTGCCCTCAGCAGCGGAGGTGCACAGGAGCAGGAACACCCTCTTACCACATGAGAGGGCATTTTGCTTGTGTATGTGTTCTTTCTTTCCATTAGTTCAAGATATATTTCTTTCTTTAGGGGGAGGTTGGGAGATGATCCACTCTTATGGGGATATTTCCGTTGCCCGGTTGGCAACATACCTTTTTCCATGACACTACAAATGCTTTATGTTTGCAAAGTATAGGGGGAGGATATGTGTTTTTTTTAGTTGTGCTGTGCAGGCCCCAGGTATAGTCAGTCCACCTCTTGGAAATAGCTCCCTCGCCGCATTTGCGGCCCCTGTGGAAGTCTTGAAAGGTGCCTCCACTGGCCATACCTAACATTACACCAGTCACTGGGGAAGTGGCTAGTCTAATAAAGCACCATGTAACATACAGGGTAACACAATACTGGATGGACAAACAGCGGAGACCTGTGGTAGTAGCAGTCTCTTAAAAAGTGGGCCATTGACGTCGATTAATGTCTACACCCCACCTCCTTTGACAACCCCCTTCCTGGAATTGCTTACCACATTACTGGGAACCGTACCAGAAGGGCGGCTGGTTCAGGGAGGGGACTGGATCGAGGTGGTGGAAGAGGCCGGGACCGCAGAGGTGGGCAGGGGACATGACCCACTCAACAGTATTTGATGCCATGCTTTGCGGAGGCACTGAGTCTGGGGGACGTGTGGAGACACCAGCATCTAACTGAACTGGGGGTTACGTTTTACTCACGGGCACACAAAACATTTTCTCATCTGGACTATTTTCTAGTCCCCAAGACAGAACTGTGAGAGGTATATAATAAGCAAATACTGGCCTGGGGTCTGCCAGACCATACTTCAATTGAATTGTGCTTGAGATCAGTGCATGCCTGTTCTGGGCTGCGAATAAACACCTGGTCATTGCAAGGGGAGAAATGTAGAACATGAATTGGGGAAGCAATAGAGGCATACTTTCATACTAATAAGGCTCAGTGCAGTCTCTGGGAATTTTGCGGGAAGCAATAAAGGCCACTATCAGGGAGGCCATCAGTAGCTACCAGACTACCTGCAAACACGAGCAGTACCGAGAGGCAAGAGAATTGGAGGTGCGCATTCTGGAGTTAGAGGCAAGGGGGCTTATTTAAAAGCCCCTTGCACTGCCGGTATGTCACGTTGCCTGACGCACCGGCGGCACAACCTGCTGCCCGATATTTACAGGGACACGTAAAGCCACCTTGCATGGCTTTACGTGTGCTTCTAAATATCGCCCCTTCTCACGCAACACTTTGCTTGTAATGGGAGTGACATAGGTGTTGCTGTGGGTGTTGCAATGCAACACCCATGTATTCTGATGCATTTCCAGATGTACGAGAATTCGTAAACCTAGAAATGAGTTAGAAAGCTATGCCACCCTAGGGGTGGCGTAGCGAGGCAGAATGAGGATAAATGTTTAAATTACTCCTCGTTTTTTTCTTTTTCAATGCGTGATGCATTGTACAGCACAGAGGAAATCACCTCAATTGATTGTTTTTGTGCAGGAAGGTGTCCCTTGCTGCACAAAAATAATCTCTCCACAATGCAGGCACCCTTGCACCATGGTGCAAGGGTGCCTGCGCCAGTGCATGACAGCTGATTGTGCGCCAGGGCAGGGGAAAGCACAGGGATGTGACATCTTATTGTAAATATGTTGCATCCCTGCGCTTTGAAAGTGACTCAGTGCAGCGCAGCCAAATAGCTTGCGGCACTCACTGAGTAAATATGGCCCATGATATCTAGAATTAAGAGAAATTACATATTCACAGACAATGCATAATCAATTAAAAACATCCACGCCTGACTTGCACAGCCACATATACCAATGGGGAATAAGTTGAGCGCACTTCTACACAGATTGCTGGGGCCCAATTTTCTTTTTTACCATTCATCTACAAGAACCCAATCTGGCCGATTGAACCTTTTTACTTGCCCAATAGCGTGGAGGGAGCAAACACAATTATCAGAGAATACTTTCCGCAATTTGACATAATTAAGGACTCAAACTCACTCTCTATTGCTCTCGGGTTTTTATTATCAACAAAAACATCTGCAGGTATAAGCACCTTAATACAAGGCACAACAGGTAAATAGGCACTAACACAAATGCTACTCTACGAAGAATCCACATACGACTAAATATAAACAGAAGTACAAATTCTAAAAGCATGAGGTAGATAACTACCAAGCCAATGTCGATATTAGGAATCATTAAACCAAAGCATCTCTGTCCCTACTCTATGCTAGATGACATCCCTACTTAGCGTTCCCTTAAGACCCAAGAAATCGTGAAAAGGTGTCAGAAGTGAAACTCCCTAAGAAGTCTTCACTTAGTGAGAGTTCGATCTAAAGTATTCCTTCTAGCTCCTCGCCCACCTCTTCTCTCTGCTCTGGGCTACTCTGTTCTGCTCAACCCTCGGGGTGCTGTCCCTAATACGAAACCCCAAAACATAGAACACCCCCTCTGGCACACCTCCTCGACCAGGTCTTCTTCCAGTACTTTTCCGTCCTGCTCTGTCCATCTTCCATCGTCCATCAGCTTGGCCTTGAGTCCCAGACACCGTCGGCACGAGGAGTTGCGATTGGCACATTCCAATGCACTCCCATGTCTGGCTTTCTCCATAATTCAACTCTTAGACAAAGACCTTTTCTACTAACGAACCAACTGTCCTTGCACCTGCGGGGAGATCATGACATGGAGAAATACTTCACATCTTTTAACTTTTACAATTTACTGCAGCCTAAAACCTTTAACGGAATAAATCACTTGCGGCCTACCGCATTCAGCTAACATAAGAAATTCCAGGCCTTTCTTCTCAACGATATATGTGAATTCGGGCCTCTACTAGGTTAAACACACTATTAAATTACAGTCTAACATTAGAACCTTTACTTTCACCTACATGAATAAACGACATACATGAATTAATTCAATCAGGTTACACGTTTAGCCTAATACATTGCATTGAACGGAAACTAATCGTTACACATTTCACTGAATATATTCACAATGTAGTTCACACTTCTAATATTGCTATGTTACGATATAACTGATACATTTGCTTAATACATTGTATACAATACATCTAAATATGCATTGATTATGTGCGGGTGCCGACTAACAGTGAATATGATGCACCCCTACAAATTTCAAACTCTTTAGGCGCCACATCAGTTCCCCCCTTTGATGACAACTGTCATCACACCATCATTCTCATTCCTCCTGGAATGAAGCTGATCTAAACTGCAGTTGCTACCATCCCACCATGTTGGATCCCTTCCATCCTTTTAAGATTCTGATATTGACGGTCCTGCAATCTCGCCATTCTCTGCTCATTCGCTCTGAGGGCTCTTTTGGCCCTATTCCCTCTGTACCACTTCCATGCTCTTACGAGTCCCCACAAACAGATCACACATACCACTGCAATTATGATAGGCTTCAACACAGACCCAAGAAATCCCATTCCCAAGTTCGCAAACCAAGTTCCTACGCGACCAAATCCTTGACCAATCTTTTCCCACACATTCTCTTCTGTCAGATCTAGTATTTCTTTGTGAATTGTGGTAATATTGACAATGTATTTCTCCAGGTCCTTACTATTGTCTGGAATATACGTGCAACATTCCTGAACCTTCAACAATTTACAAACTCCGCCATCTTTTGCCAATAATACGTCTAACGCAAGTCGATTCTGCAAAACCATATTCCGTATCGATAACATTTCTCCATTCACCAACAACAGTGACCTCGCCGAATTCATTGACAATTCATCCACCACTGTCGCCAACCTTCTTATTTTCACTTCATTCAGGACCACGCCCAAACTAGGTATAGTCGCTCCATATATATCACCAATCACTACTCCTGCACTCACAGCTCTACGCACTTTAGAATGACGTCCCGTCTCTAGCATCTTCAAATCCTCAGCATGATAAATCTTTGGGAAGATGATAGCCAAGTAACATGAACCATACCAATTCGCAGGCAATCTCACATAGACATTCTTCCCACACACATAATACACAGTCGGAATCACCTGTACCGGACCTTGCAAGAAGTTCTTAGCAGAGTCCTCCATGGTAAAAGTATGATCACACGTACTCTGTCCCACTGGAACCTTCTCATAATAGGTTTGAGGACGAGCAATACACAACTTCCCCTTCTGTACTTCATCTAATGCAATTGGTCCATAACTTCCCTTAAATTTGTGCAATCTCTCCTCATCCGTCCAATCCACTGGACTATCTCCTGTATTTCGTGTCTGAGTCAGTTTTCTGTACCTATCCTCTATCTGCGCTATGAACTTCTTTTCTGTCTCAGACAACCAACATGTCAAATTATGTCTATGAGCATAAGCTGTGTCTAGCTTCACAGTCGGTATGAAATACTTCCGAAGCCTATCTTCTGACTTGTAATAATCATACTTATTCAAATGCTTGTATGCCGGAACTTCAGGAAGTACTGTATCGTAATTTGAAAAGAAATACTCAAACTGTCTTCGGTCATAAAACAAACTAAGCAATAAGCTACAAGAAATCCCATATGTCAATGGAAGATGATGATACCTAATACCTTCGTCTACTGAAGCAGGCAACTGCATGCACACATAACAATCCTTCGCATCCATCGCGTCAACATACTCATACAACAGCTTCGCATAAGCATTGAGTTTGAAATCGGCTCGAGACAAGTCTATATGAAACATACGACTCTCCTCAAGCGTCTGAGCTCTCTGATCTCTACCAGTGACCCCTCCCTGTCTTGGAGTGGTAGGTGTGGGTGTTCCCTGAACCTCCCCCTCCTGTCTACGGGCCACCATGTATGAAGTTACTACTACTGCAAATATAACAGCATTCACTACCCCTAACAATGTGCCTATCACTATTTTGGCTCTACGGTGTGTACTTCCAGGTTCCGTCATCTTGGAAATGTTCTCAATGTTCAGTACAGTCTCTGTTGACACAAGTCTCTTTCTCATCCAGCAATGTTCAGTTCAGCTACTCCCTTTAACCGGGGGAACCTCTAGCAAAGTCCAATTTCTTATCTTTTCTGTCTGGAGGCTTCCCTAACTCTTCTTTGCCCTCCAACGGAAAATCCCTAAATTTATTCTTCTTCCACTCGGGCCTAGGTTATCTTCCTTTCGAACTATGTACACCAAATTTTCAATCAGTCCAGAATAACTGTGGGTCCCAACAGCTGTAGGACCCCTTGCAAGATTTCGAGTTTAAGGGTTGTCAGTTCTGGGGGAGCTGGTATAACTGCACAAGTTGGGAAGTCCAGCGTTTCCAAAATCAGACCACGGATGATGCTCAGAAGTGGCGGATTCGGAATATTGATGGTCAAGATTCCTTCGATCTCCAATCCTGGGATCTTCAACAACACTTCCACTCTCGGAAACGGAGAATTGCTGACCAGTGTGATCGATCTCAGCCGTCCCGTGGCCAGTAAACCTGTCATCAGTCACTGAATAGGCCCACTCTGGTGACGCGTACTTCTGACACGGCACTCTTGTTCTTTTCGATCGCCTCAAAGCACCTTGGGGTTGATCTTCGTCACCTTGCTCTGCTTCAGATTCTTCAGAAACTGGGGCGAGATCTGTTCTTGATGCCGATCTCAAGTTCACCCGTCTCTGACTCACGGG
The DNA here is from genome assembly GCF_964204655.1 of Triturus cristatus. Lineage (NCBI taxonomy): Eukaryota > Metazoa > Chordata > Amphibia > Caudata > Salamandridae > Triturus > Triturus cristatus. The sequence goes on from NC_140588.1 coordinate 500,679,447, forward strand.
CCAAACCCTTTCTGCTTCGGTGGCACCTCCAGTCTCCCTACTATTACCCTGTGCACTACTTTCTCCTTCAGCAGGATTTGACTCGACACTGCCCTCTGCAGCTCTTTCTTCTTCTGCTTCCGAGTCAGCTTCTGTGTTATTTTCACGTTCTCTCTCGGCTTGGTTTAGTGCACAACCAGCTGCGTCAGCAACCCCTACAACTTGACTGGCCCTCTCAGATGGCTCTGCCACCTCAGCTGGGTTTTCGTTCTCGAGAGGGGCTGTTTCTTCCAAGGGTGCTGGAACTCTACGGGAATGGGAGGCGTGTATCCAGTTCGGAAGTCCTCCACACTTCACTGCTGTATTCGTAATCAATATAACTTGATACGGTCCTCGCCAGCGAGCATCCAGACAACTCTTCCTCACGTGTTTGCGCACCAGTACCCAGTCTCCTGGGCACAAGTCGTGGCACAGGTCACTTACAGCTGGAACCGTTGCTGTCTGCACCTGCTGAGACACAGAACGGACCACGTCAGCCAGGCCTTTACAATAGTCCAGTATCATATCATCAGTGATATTAATCAAAGCAGTAGCAGGTATTGCTGGCAAGCGCATCACCCTTCCCATAAGAATTTCATGGGGTGATAATCCAGTCCTCCTATCAGGGACACTACGGAGACTCATGAGAACCAAAGGTAATGCATCTGGCCACTTCAGGGATGTCGAAGAACACACTTTTGCCATTCGGGCCTTCAGAGTCCCATTAACTTGCTCCACAATCCCAGAAGCCTCTGGTCGGTAACTACAGTGCAATCTTTGATCTACATTCAAGGCAGCACAAAGCAGCTTCATGATTTCACTGTGGAAGTGCGTTCCCCTATCTGATTCAAAAGAGGTCAGGAAACCGTACCTCGGGATTAATTCCCTCAATAGTAACTTAGCTACTGTGAGTGTGTCACACCTACGTGTCGGGTAAGCCTCCACCCACCTGGAAAAGACACATACTATGACTAATATGTACCTCAACCCATTACACTTCGGCATTTCAATAAAATCCAGCTGCATCCTGTTAAAAGGACCACCTGACCTACCTATGTGACTCAACGTCACAGCAGTCCTCTTTCCTACATTCATCTGTTGACATGTGACACACCTCTGGCACACAGCTTCAGCCACTGTCCGAAACTTCGGATTGTACCACGTCTGACGAAACACTCGCATCATTGCGTCCCCGCCAAGATGCACAGCACCATGTATCAACCTCGCCATAGGGTTCAGCAAACATTCCGGTAACACAGCTCGTCCATCACTCGAAACCCATACATCTACATCTCCCTTCTCACATCCAGCTCTTATCCAGCCGTCCCTCTCCTGATTAGAGACTCCATCTTGCAACTGTTTCAATTCCTCCCATGAGTCTGCCATGGCTAACATCACATCATAATCTGTTATCTCTTCGCTTTCCACAACATAGCTCTCGGTAAAATTACATCCCTGCTCTGCACAAAATCGAGCAACTTCATCTGCGTAATTATTACCCAATGACACAAAATCGTTTCCTTTAGTGTGTGCAGAACATTTAACAACAGCAATTTCATCTGGGCCTTGCAATGCTTCCAACAATTGTCGTACATAGTCCCCATTTCTGATAGGTGAACCAGAAGAAGTCATAAACCCTCTCTGGGACCATAGCTGTCCGAAATCGTGAACCACACCAAACCCATATTGGCTATCTGTGTAAATCGTTACACGGATCTTATCAGCGGCCAAACAGGCACGGGTCAAGGCAATAAGCTCAGCCACCTGCGCGGAGTATACTCCTTCTACACAAGCGGCTTCAACCACCCCTGTGATGGTACACACAGCAAACGCTGCTCTCAGTCGACCAACACTGTCTCTTAAACATGAACCGTCCACAAAGAAAATCTCGTCTGAAACTGGAAGCGGTTCATCGACAATGTCAGGTCTCGGTTTGGTGCATAGTTCAGTCACATCGAGACAATCATGGTCCTCACAATCTTCATCTACATCTACATTTGGAATAGGCAACAGTGTAGCAGGATTTAAAACAGAACACCTCTTCAGCGTCACATTGTCTGCAGCAAGGATGACTTGCTCATAACGAGTCAGCCTATTATTCGTGAGGTGCTGTGTTTTAGTCCTAGTCATCAACAATTCAACAGAATGTGGCACATGAACAGTAAGCGGATGACCCATCACAATGCTCTCACATCTTTCGATACTGACACCTGTTGCAGCAACGGATCTGAGACATCCGGGCAACGCAGAAGCTACTGGATCTAAAGTAGCTGAAAAATAGGCAACTGGTCTACGGACACCTCCGTGACTCTGAGTCAACACTGCTAATGCACAACCTTCCTTTTTGCCACAGAATAAAGCAAATGCCTTGTTATAATCTGGCATTCCCAAAGCTGGTGCACTGCATAAAGCTTCTCTCAGCCTCAAGAATGACTTTAAGCAGTCTTCGTCCCATGGTACCGGATCATTCACATCCTTTCGCGTCAGCCGCTGTAAGGGCTTCGCTTCAAAGGAAAAGTTCGGGATCCACTGGCGGCAATAGCCGACCATTCCCAGAAACATCCTGACTTCCCTCTGAGTGGAGGGAACTGGCATTCTCAGAATCGCATCAATGCGATCTGGTGACACCTTCCTTTTACCTTTCTCGATTCGGTGCCCCAAATACTGTACCTCACTCAAACAGTATTGCAGCTTGTTTGGAGACACCTTGTGACCATTCTCTCCTAGGTAATTCAACAGAGCAACGGTATCAATTCAGCAGGCGTCTTCCGTTTCCGAGGCAACGAGCAGGTCGTCAATGTATTGCACTAAAACTGAGTTTTGTGGCAACACAAGACCCTCAAGATTTTTCTTCAAGATCTGATTAAAGATAGATGGGCTCTCTGTATACCCCTGTGGGACACGACACCACGTTAACACGCGATTTTCCAGCCGAAAGGCAAAAAGAAATCGGCTTTCTTCATGCAGGGGAATCGAGAAAAAGGCTTGACACAAGTCAATCACTGTGAACCATTCAGCTTCACAGGGGATCTGAAATAGGATCACAGATGGATTCGGTACCACTGGACAACAAGGAACAACTATTTCGTTTATTTTCCACAAATCTTGCACAATCCTAAATTTCCCACTTGGTTTCTGTAGTCCCATGATAGGCGAATTACATGGGCTACCCATAATCTCCATTAGTATTCCCTGCCTGATCATAGACTCTATCACAGATTTAATCCCTGCAATAGTTTCAGGAGATAACTTATACTGGGGTGTCCTCGGAAACTCTACGTTCGGTTTAATCTGGATTTTCACTGGGTCTACTCCCTTGACTAAACCAATCTCCTCTCCACTAAGGTCCCATACGTCAATAGACACTGAGTCCCTCAGGTCAAGTGGAAGCTCCTCCACCGTCAACGCTGGGTACTTTTCCACACACACACGCTGATTTGTAACCTTAAAGGTCGCGTCATCGTCGCTCGTTTCTACCTCCACTCCTTTCGGGGTACAGTAAATCGTGTAGTTGAGCTTGCACAATAAATCTCTCCCTAGCAAACAAACCGGACTAGAATCGCACACTACAAACTGATGTCGATCACTGAAATTTCCTATCCTGATCGGGATTGGCTCCGTCAGTGGACTAATCAGTTTCTTATTTGCTACACCAACAACCTGGATGCTTTGTCCGGAAAAAGCTAAACCCGGGACCACTGCCGATCTTATAGTCGATCTAGTAGCCCCCGTGTCAACCAAAAAGGTTGTAGAGTGGCCGTCAAGGTCTGCCTCCACAAAGGGTCCTTTCTGATCTACCTCTAGGATGGCTCTAAGGATGCAATCCTTATCTCCCTTTGATGCCAACAGACTAATATCGTTTTCCTCGCTCACTTCAAACATCGGCATTTGCAAATAAGTTCGAGCTCTCTGCTGTACATTCTGTATTCTGGGTGGCTGGGGAACTTGCACCTGCGGGACACCAGTCCCCGCTTTTACCATTCTAGGTCTAGTCACCGTCTGTATCGCTTCCGTCCCGGGGACCTGAACTATCTCTCCTTCCAGCTGTATCTGATTCCATGGGTTCAGGGGACACTCGCGTCTCCAATGTCCGACCTGGTGACACTGATGACATGCTGTAGTCTTTTTCAATGTCGCCACATCCATGCCTGTTCTAGGGTCTATTGGCCTTGGCCTTCCCTGCCCCTGAACATTCTGATTTCCCGCCTGATAATTTCCCTGTCTCCTCACCAACGCTCACGCATTAGGCTGTCCCTGAGCGGTTTGCATCTGAACAAGCAGCAGATTATCTTTCAACTTCTTATGTTTTGATTCGATCTCATCCGTGCAATATTGGGCGTACCGCAAAATCTCATCGACGGGCTTGTTCTGCCAACAAATCAAATGCTGCTGTATCATGAGACTAACCTCTGGTTTCAATCCCAACACAAACTTTGAGACGAACTGTCCCATATCCTTAGTCTCCAACACATCTAGGCCACTATATTGCTTAAAGGCCTGTAAAAGTCTCTCGTAGAACTCATGTACCGTCTCCTTAGGTTCCTGCACTGTCCTGTCTATCTTTACCCAATCGATGTCTTGGGGTGAAACTTTCTTCTTCAACCAGGCGATCACCCGATCATACATCCTCATTACTGCTGGTGACGGGCCATTTGTGTATGCATTTCTCTCAGGCTCGTAAGTCGGCCAATCAACGGCAATCTTGCATGCTGCCCACAAATCTCCCGGAACTACAATATCAAATAAGGTATTCAGGTCAATCCACAATACCTTTGAAATCTTTACAAAGCGATCAACCTGCTTGTACCACTCTGCGGGCTTCTCCCTAAGCCGGGGAAAATCATTCGTAAACGCCGCCAAATCACCCCTCCTCCAGGGTACATGCACATATCCTCCATTCTGCACTTCCAATAAAGGGAAGTTTCCTATCTTTACCTGCCCTCCACCCGGAGGTGGGGTCCCTCCTATTATTCCCCTAGAGCTTTTCTTCCTGGACCATTTTTCTTCCCATTTATCGAGCGTCATCCATATACGCATGGCTAGGATCAAATCTCTGCTATGGGCTCTCAATCCGACGACCCTTTTCTCCTCCAATTCCTGGTCACTATACTGCAACCTATGGTTTCCTTGCAATGTTTTAGTTTTAGACAAATCTACCTCATATCGCCTACCAATTCCGACAATTTCTCATGTGCAACTCGTGCTTTCCGAGTCACATCCTTCGCTACAAAGAGTACTTCATCTGGTCCATATGTTACCACTCTCTCAAGGGGTAAGCTTCCACTTATTATCTCATCCACTTCTACCTTTCATCTTACTACATCTATCATCCCGGCTCCTAGGGCTCCTTTCAACACCTCTCAACAGACCACCCTTCCTCTACCGTCGTCCTCACATTCCTGGTCCTGCGACCTCCTTTCTTCTGATATATCCCTTGGAGCGGATCGATCTCCGAAAATGACCTGCTCTCTCTCTGCTATCCTTACTCTGGGGTCTTGTCCTCTCAGGGGTGGTACCCATGATCGTAAATCTGATCCCGACTCTCTCAGAGACCTCGACCTCTCTGTTCTCTGTTCTACTTGTCCCCTAGATAAATCTGACATGGCTGGCAATGGTGTACTCCATTCTATAGGGTTCGTAGTCCGGGCCATTGCACCCGCTAGGCCACTTTCCGCGACCTCTCTCCTAACCCCCTCGGCTGTCTGTTCTGGGTTTTCGCCCTCCTCTGTATCTGGATGGTAAATTGAAACAATGGGTCCAATGGTAACCGGTACCTTGAAAGCATCCGGTAACCTCACATCCCTTTCGACCTTTACGCTTGCCTCGGACGGGCTCCTTGTACCCTCTGTTCCTATCGAGAGTCTTCCTTCTATTCTCATCTCTGGGTGGATTGTTACTCCTCTAGTGTCTTCTATCTGAATCAATGTCCCTTCTGGGACCTCTGGGTTATACGGAGGTGGTCTCTCTGACAACAATCTTTCCAATAACTCATCATCTATCTCACTCTCATACTCTTCTTCTGGCTTTACGTTCTTTACCCCCTCTGATGTGATCAATAAGGGATACAGTCTATCTCCTTCTATCGCCTGCACTCTCCACCTTTTCTCCGCTGCGTCCCATCTGGCATCCTGGTAAGCCCTGATCGACTTTTTCACCCTCTCCTGATTCCTTCCTCTATCCCTGTCATGCGCTGCTCTAATTCACGCATGTAGTGCTTCGAACTGTGTTGGCCTTGGCATAGGTCGTAACCCCGCCATCACAGACTTCAACTGGTACAACACTGCTAGCATGAACGAGCCATACCTCGGGAATGCTAATTCCCCTTCACCTTGTGTCATTTTATGCCAATTCTCAAGCCAAATTATCGTATGCAATCCCACATTCTTTGCCATATAATGTGCTGGAGTATCCTCAGGCGGAGCCTCTTCTCCCTCCAGAGTAACCACATGCTTGTCGCCCCTACACATTTCTCGAAAAACCTTAAAACACTTCATGATGGACAAAATTCGATCTCACACACTGTTTTTACCTCTTGGTGTCGAACCCTCCAATTACAGCGCGACTAACATCCACCAGCCTATCACAGCGTGGCACTCTCTGACGTCACCTTCCTTCGTTCGCAGCAGTTCCCTTTCCTTACGCTTACGTCTCACGCCTGCATTCGTCCCATTCATGCACTGAAATAACAAGTTACTTCTCTGGCTGTCCGTCCACAGCCTCTGACTGTTCGTCCACAGTCTCTCGAAATTGTTGACCTCGGTTGGCAACTGTCTGTCCCCGTCCGACCAGACAGATCGCCTCTGATAGGTTACAAGTACTCAACTTCACATACAGCAACCCACGACCAGCGTCGAGTTGTCATGCACTCACACATTCGCTCCCCCTATCTCGGTCCAGGTGATCGATAGTACCTCACGATCTCCTTTGGGTGGTCAACAAAATCTACCACGGGTGTCTTCTACACCACAATTCCCGGGCTGCGCGCGCTCACAGCCTGATCTCACAATCACTCAACATTCACTCCAACTCCGCAAGACATCACACAACAAATCAACACCGCAATCTACAACATCTCATCCTATTCATACTCACTCCAAGGACTGCTGCTTCCTGCCGCACTGCTACTCGCCATCAATGTTCACCATCTGCCGACGTCTGCTGCTCACCATCTGATGATTCACCATCACTTATCTTATATGGGTCTCAAGGATCACTTATCTTAATCTAATCGTCCCTCACTATCGGAAGTAACCATCCGTCTCTGCTACCAACTGCTGGGGCCCAATTTTCTTGTTTACCATTCATCTACAAGAACCCAATCTGGCCGATTGAACCTTTTTACTTGCCCAATAGCGTGGAGGGAGCAAACACAATTATCAGAGAATACTTTCCGCAATTTGACATAATTAAGGACTCAAACTCACTCTCTATTGCTCTCGGGTTTTTATTATCAACAAAAACATCTGCAGGTATAAGCACCTTAATACAAGGCACAACAGGTAAATAGGCACTAACACAAATGCTACTCTACGAAGAATCCACATACGACTAAATATAAACAGAAGTACAAATTCTAAAAGCATGAGGTAGATAACTACCAAGCCAATGTCGATATTAGGAATCATTAAACCAAAGCATCTCTGTCCCTACTCTATGCTAGATGACATCCCTACTTAGCGTTCCCTTAAGACCCAAGAAATCGTGAAAAGGTGTCAGAAGTGAAACTCCCTAAGAAGTCTTCACTTAGTGAGAGTTCGATCCAAAGTATTCCTTCTAGCTCCTCGCCCACCTCTTCTCTCTGCTCTGGGCTACTCTGTTCTGCTCAACCCTCGGGGTGCTGTCCCTAATACGAAACCCCAAAACATAGAACATGCCCTCTGGCACACCTCCTCGACCAGGTCTTCTTCCAGTACTTTTCCGTCCTGCTCTGTCCATCTTCTTTCGTCCATCAGCTTGGCCTTGAGTCCCAGACACCGTCGGCACGAGGAGTTGCGATTGGCACATTCCAATGCACTCCCATGTCTGGCTTTCTCCATAATTCAACTCCTAGACAAAGACCTTTTCTACTAACAAACCAACTGTCCTTGCACCTGCGGTGAGATCATGGGATGGAGAAATACTTCACATCTTTTAACTTTTACAATTTACTGCAGCCTAAAACCTTTAACGGAATAAATCACTTGCGGCCTACCGCATTCAGCTAACATAAGAAATTCCAGGCCTTTCTTCTCAATGATATATGTGAATTCGGGCCTCTACTAGGTTAAACACACTATTAAATTACAGTCTAACATTAGTACCTTTACTTTCACCTACATGAATAAACGACATACATGAATTAATTCAATCAGGTTACACGTTTAGCCTAATACATTGCATTGAACGGAAACTAATCGTTACACATTTCACTGAATATATTCACAATGTAGTTCACACTTCTAATATTGCTATGTTACGATATAACTGATACATTTGCTTAATACGTTGTATACGATACATCTAAATATGCATTGATTATGTCCGGGTGCCTACTAACAGTGAATATGATGCACCCCTACAAATTTCAAACTCTTTAGGCGCTACATCACTGTAATTTGCTGTCTGAGTAAATCCCTCTTGCATTTGTTATTGGTCCTGACAGCTCCCGTATTATAGAGGGCAAAGCCATTGCAGACTGGTTCGTAAAATATTATGCCTTTCTTCACTCCTGTGCGGGCAAAGAGCCTCTAGTGGAGATTGCCATTTCGTTTCTTGGACGAGGAGCGATCTCCACTGGAAACGATGAGTTGTTGGCAGCGCTGGGTCTCTTGAAGTCGGGAAAAGCATCGGGCCTTAATGGCTTCCCGGTTGAATTTTTCAAGTACTATGCAGGGACACTCACAGAACCGCTCGGACAGGTCATTGGATGGAGAGGCCGTGAAATGTGGATTGCTACCCAGAGACCTACAGAGGGCTGATATAGTAGTACTTCCAAAAGCGGACAGACTTCCGGAGGCATGTTCATCACACCGGCCTATATCGTTATTAAACATAGAAGTGCGATTTATTTCGAAAACCCTAGTGCATAGGCTGATTAAAGTGATAGATTCCTTGGTCTGGCAGGATAAGTCTGGCTTTATACTGGGACGAGCCACAAGGCTTAACATAAGGAGGTTATATGCTATATAATTCTCTGGCCCAGACTGACAGGCTGGGAGAATCAGCAGGGATTCTAATGACAGACTTTGGGCCATATGTAGGTACCTAAATACCGGTCGGTAACGGCCGAAAATCGGTAAATATCCCGTTACCAACCGGTATTTAGGCAATTGAGATGTAGGTGGCTGGATTTCAGGATTCGGTAATTTACCGAATCGGAATCTTAAGAAATCAGTAAAATACCGATTCGGTAAATTACCGAATCCTGAAATCCTATGTAGGGGGCACTCAAGTGAGTGCATTTGTGGTGTCTGGATTCGTTAGTTACCACCAACTACAAGTTGATGGTAAATAACGAATACCTTTTAAAAAGCAATTTTGTGCTGTTTGAAAAGTGCCATGTGGCAGACATACATGCCCTTAGGGCATGTATGTGCGCCACATGTGCACACATGCACGATTCAGGGGTGCAACAGGGTGTCAATGTGACACCCTGCCACCCATGAATATGCTCCCCCTATTACCGAATCGGTATTTACCGAATCGGTAATAGTGAATGGCTTCCCATTCATTCCTATGGGCCTCCAGGCCCATAGGAATGAATTGGAAGGGATGCATTATTACCGAATCGGTAAATACCGGTTCATAAATACCGAATATTACCGATTCGGTAATAATTACCGAATGTTTACCTACATTCTATTTACCGATTCATAAATACCGAATCGGTAAAATTCGGTATTTATGAATCGGTAAATAGAACTTATCTACATATGGCCCTTTGAGAGGGCTTTCGTTTTGGTGGGGTGGGAATACCTATTCACCCTACTTAGGTGGCTTAACTTTGGCTGAGGTTCATTAGATATGTTAAACTCCTATACATTTATATCTCGACTACTATACGGGTGGGGGTGGCAACATCTGATCAATTCCCCATATAGAGAGCCACACATGAGTAGGGGTGGCTCCTCAGCTAAGTCGCCCCACTGCCTTTCAGCACTGCAAGTAAGGAAAAATAAAAGGAAAATAATGCAAGGTTATTATCATTTTATTTTTCTATGCTGAGGCAGTTTTGCAGGGCGGGCGGGGCTGCGCTGGCTGCAGGGTGAGGAGTGGTGACACTCTCTAAGTGCATTAAAGCCTGGGTGGAGAACATGCCCAGACTCCCATTACCTGCCTGAGCCAAACCACGACGCTCAGACCATTCACAATGCTGCATTGCAGGGTTGTGATTGGCTCAGAGGAGTCTGGGTGCTTCATGCTTCCTGCTAGCACAGCAACCAGGAAGAGGACGGAGGAGAGGAGGTGGGCGTCCAGGCTGCCTGCTGGCTGGCAGGTAAGTGTTCCTTTTTATTTTTGTGTTTTAAACCTGCATCTCCCACCCCGCCTTCCCGCCCCACTGCTGCTTTATGGGAGCAGCCACTACTGTACACGAGGACTGTTCCCTGGCTCCCCTGCTGTTTGCCATTGCCTTAGAGAAGGGGTCTTCAAAGTGTGGGGTGTGACCCCCAGGGGGGCCGTGAAGTGATGGAAAGGGGGTCGCGCATTCCCGGTCACACTTCTGCCCAGGCACAACAAGGGATTCAGCCCCCCTCCTCCCCCATAGTGTGTCTCTGCTCGAACTGCTGTGGGCTCCGCTGGGCTGTCTGCAGTCTTATCTCCTGAGTTTTTCACAGGTCGTTAAGGACCATTTGCAGATTTACATACATTTTGTAAAGTGGTTACTGAGGCTTAGTTTTTTTTCTAGCTCTAGTACCCCCTGGGCCCCAACTCTGCCTTTTCCTTACATTTGTATTTTACAGTTACTGCAGTAGTGTGAGAATGCATTTCATGAAAATAAATATAAAGTAGGGTTGCAAGAAGAAAAATACCAGCCATTTGATGTTTAAAGAGCCTGCAAAGGCCTCCTCTTGACACTAAATGGGATTGTAAATAAAATCATACGCATTCATTCGTAATGTGACTTTTCTGTCTTTGTTCCCTTTAATTATCAGTCATGGATCATTGAGGCAGCCCTAGAACACAATTAAAAGTGCTTTCTATTTATATTTGCTGTTCCAAGTACGCACAGATGAGTGCTGAAATATACAGCTTTAGGTGACTGCTTATTTTTGTACCATCTGGGACATCAAAATAATGAGCAGGCAACCCTAACCATAGAACTGGAAGTGTGTTGTAGGATCAGCATATTATTTATTTCCTCCACCCTCGATCCCTGATTAATGTCATAATAGCAATAGTTTAACTTATATCTTAAACCCTACGCTGCCGTCAATAATATGCTGAGTTACTTCAAGTGTTTGGGAATGCACTCTGCATTCTGAGAACTCACTTCTCATTCTCGCACTTCACTTTCATGCTCACCCTGCACTCACAGCGATCACAAAGCACTCCCACTGATCACCATGCACTCACATCATTCACCCTCTCATAATGCACTCACAGTGATCACTCTGCAATCACAATGCACTTGCGTTGTTCACCCTGTACCTCAGCCTGCAGTTACACCACTCATCTGCACTCATGTGACACCTCATTCACCTGTCCCCTCACTGCTCAATTTGCAACTTGCTCAAACAAGCCCATCATTAACCATGCATTCATTCGTCCCACTCTGCACTTACATCCACACCCAAATTCATGGTCACCTCACTCACCCTGCAGTCACTCCTCTTTCCCTACTCTCACACTGTTGCATCACTCACCGTGCACTCACATGGGCACACTTCTCATCCACAGAGTGCAGAGGGTTAATGTGCCTGCTACAAAGAACATGTACTATGCAGATCACAGAACTGTGAGTAAACTGAGTAGCACTATAAAAAAAAAATGTTTGTCAGAAAGGGGCTACAGAGAGATGAGGTGCTTTGTTGGTGAGTGGTAGTGAGGGAATTTATGGAGAAGGAGGAAACTGGGATGGGGCGCCAAAAAAGACTGTTGCGCCGTGTGTGGCCAGTGCTATGGCCAGCCCTGCCTGGGAGTGTAGGCCCCCTCGCGAAGTTTGGGACTAGACAGAGCCATCAAGTGGCATCTGGCAGACGGTCATATTGCCAGTGTGCACAATTAGGTGCCAGTGCGGAGCAACAGAAACCACCGGCTCAAATTAAGCACTGGTACTGAGGTAACAGGGGAGAGGGACATTGGTTCAAGAAGGTGTGAAAAAACAAAGGATAGATGTGAAAGATGAATGGGGGACTGGAGAGGTGTAAGATACAAATAGACAACAATTTGAACGGAGAGACTTGAGATGAATGAGAAGTGCAGATGGGCACGGGAGGTGACAGGCCCAGAGAGGCCATGAGATAAATGCGAGAAACTGTTAGAGATGAGGGCAGTGAAAAGCCAGAATGGCAAGAGGTGATTAAGGGTGAAGTGAGAAGTTGAATGGGGAGAGTTTAGAAGTTGTAAGAAGGGGTGAAAGAAAATGGCCTGCAAAGTGAGAGAGGGATCCAGGATTGGGAGAGGAGAGGAGAGAGGGATGGAAGGGAGGGGTGAGACGAAAGTGGCATGGGTAAATTGCTCAACTCTGCACAAGTCCGCCAGGGTTTTAAGGGACCCCTGCTGCTCCCGGCCAGGGCCAGGTGAGCTTCTAATGTGGCAGCACGTATTCCTGCGGAGTGGAAGGCCCATCACAAAGGCTGACTAAACATCTTTCTGATGTTAATTGCTGTTTTTTGGTTATAAACTGGTAATGATGGGGTGAAATCTTTCCTCAGTGTTACTGTGTGCAAACAAAATTCAAAATAATGAAGCAATTCTATCCCAAAATAACGCTGCATCACATAACATTATTTAAATTTTCTTCCCACACAATTTAGTCAAGCCTGTCGTGTAATTTGGTCCTCAACTGCCTCGTAATTCCAGAAGCCCTGCCTACAGTTTTAGAAATGTTTATCAGGAGGGGGTCCTTACGACTGAAAATGTTGACAGGGGGGTCTCGGCACCCAAAAGTTTGAAGACCTCTGCCTTAGAGCAACTGGCGGAATAGCTTAGATTGACGTTTGGACGAGGGGATTTGGTTGGACTCCCGGGATTTCGGACAAGGTGGGCAAGTATGCTGACGATGTCTTTATTTTCATGACAGAACAGGCATTATTGGGCTCACGCATCCTCCAGATCCTGAAGCTTTTTGGAAGGATGTCTGGATTGCAGCTTACCTATGGCAAATCATCCCTATGCCTGATCAATAGGGCACCTGGTGATCTGCAATGGGACACAGATATGCAAATAGTAGGTGAGGGTTTCCAATACTTAGGAGTTTATATTACCTCAAATGCTAACATGGCCCCGGGAGCAAAATATCAGGCCCCTGCTGGATAAAATGTAAGTGGACACTCAATACTGAGCACGCCTACCCCAGTCAATCCTAGGGAGGTCCGCTATCTTCAAAATGATAACCCCACAGTGCTTTCTATATCAACAAAACAATATCCCTTTCGACGTACTACGCTCCTTTTTCGCAAATGTCGACTCCATACTCCACAGCTTTCTGTGGAACCAGAGGCCCCCTCGGATAGCCCTTTCCAAGTGCTTTCAGTCCAGTTATTGCAGCTGCATAGCCACTACGGATATAGAATGAAATTATAGAGCATCCCACCTGCCCATTATAAATAAATGACTCTATGACACAAAGAACGACCCCACTTTTGCCTCCGAACAAATGGGGTTTGATTAATGCATTTGCTGTGTGGAGGGCGGGTAGACCTAACACTCCCCCCAGCTACTCGGCTAGTATCCTGCCTGATTTCTACCCCTGAAAGCCAAACTCCTCTTGGTGGAGCTGGGGGACCATAAAATTACCAAGATATATCGCACACTGATGAATAACACTGATGACCCTTTAGAGAAGCTATATGCAGCATGGGAACAACAATGGGGCTCCCTGGAGGAGACTGAATAGAGGGAAGCTAAGGGGGCGCTGCAGGAGTCAGCTATTGCAGCTAGGCTCCATTTGATCTAGTGGAAATACTTCCACAGAGCATATTATACACAACATAGGTTATGGAATATGGGATCAGTGTCAAGCCCCTCTTGCCTCCACTGCGCCATGACGGAGGGGACCCTGTTGCATACGGTATGGGAATGCACTAAGATCCAGGTGTACTGGGAGGCAATGCTTGGCTGCCTGGGTTTGGTCCTCGGACTGACCCTTAGGCCCGAATGTTAACTGGTTCTTCTACATCTAACAGAAGAGTTAGATTCCAATAGGTACAAACGGGCACTACTTTTGTTAGGATTGGGAGAAGCAAAATGAGACATTGCCTGTCACTGGTAAGTTAAAGAACCCCCATCGCTAGAGGAGTGGCATGGGGGATGGACCAATACATTGCCCTGGAAAGGCCAATTTATGAGGCAAGGGGTTGCCCGACAATGTTCGTCAAGATATGGGAAAAATAGGGGCAGTACTGTGGGGAGAGATTGAACCAATCAGACTGCAAAGGCAAAGCCTAGATAGAGAGATCTGCTCAAACAGGCCAGGATCATGTGAGAGATGGAGAGGGCATGACTAATTTAGAACATAATCGTGATATGAGTATGGGTCAAATTACAAATTACAGGGTGCGAGGAGGAAGGGGACTTCTAGAACAGTTGTTGGCAGCAGTTTGTGGAAATGACATTCATGAAAAACTTCAATAAAATTCGTATTAAAAAAGTAAATTGTATATCCCAAAGAAAGTGCAATCAGTGTTACGGTGGAGAGATAAAGGTGACTTAGATGCTGCACCCTACATCCATAAAGCTGGGAATATTCTCATCACCATTAGAGATGAGGTTTCAAAAGAACTGGTCAAATTACCGTTCGCAAATATCATAGAACCAGTAGAATCATCTAACCCCTCCCCCCCCCCCCCCGGTTGTGGCATGACACACCAATGGAAAACTGAGGCTATTTGTAGTTTTAGGAGACCTAAACACAAACATCCTGGTAGATCAATTTCCATCACCAAAAATTAAGGAGATGTTATCTTTGACTAGGGGTATAAAATTGTTTACATCCATTGACAGCGCGCGCAAAGGAATTTGTTTTATTTATTTAAATGTTTACTTACCTCCGTTCATCCATATTCTGGTGTTTACATTTTCCAAGCCTGCCCCTCCCCCGCCCCGCCTCTCTGCCCCATCGAACTCCCTCCACGGACCGCTACTGGAGAAGTTTACATACTTAGACAGATGAGTGGTGAAGGAATTAATTACACCTAATTCCTATAATGGCATTAGCAGAGGGACAGTCCTTCCCTGAAAAACAAAGACCACGTGGAGCTTGCTTAATTCTATTTCAAATTTCTCAACTATTTCTCTACCACATACAAAAACGTTTGAAAGTTAGGAATACATTTGAATGGTCCAGGGAATGTCAGGTGTTCTTCCAGGAGGTGGGTGGAAGACAATGTCCATTACAAGGTTTTGACTTGAATTAAAGAGTATTGTTACCATTGATGCGAGTAGATGACATCCAGATGATCCTTGACAGGGGAAAACACCACCCTCATCCTCTTACACCTATGAGCAGCCTTCTACCATATCCCAACCCATCCTAATCTAATGCCTCCACAAAGCAGGTGTCCAGGGACTCGCCCTCGAATGGATCGGTCCCTTCCTCGCAGAAAAAACCCAACCAGTCAACATGCCCCCTACACCTCTGAAGCATGAGATCTTATTTGCAGAGTCCTGCAGGGCTCTTCAATATCCACAAGCAACTGATACTGTCCTTCTCTGACAAAACACCCAACACCAAAAACATGTACACCACAAGCTTGACAGAAGTGGCCACCTGGATGGATGAAATCCAATTGCCTCAATTGAACCCAGAAAAGACCAAGGTGGTAGACTTCGGGAAGAATGCCTCGACGTGGTACTCCTCCTGATGGTCCAAAGACCTTGGACCTCCCACCATGCCCCCATGCTCTGCAGGCGAGCTAGAGGCCTCAGAATCATCATAGACAACAAACTGGATATGACCGATGAAGTCAACAAAGTGTTCTCTGCCTGCTTCAACAGACTAAGGAAGCTGAAGAAAATCTTCAAGTGGCTACTAGACAACACCAGGAAAAGGATCACCCAAGCACTCATCACCATGAGACTAGACTATGGAAACACCCTGGGATTACCAACCAACTCACAAGAAGACTGCATACCATCCAAAAAACAGCAGCCAGACCAGTCCTCAACCTCCCACACCGAGCCCACATCACACCACATCTTAGGGAACTACACTGGCTCCTGATAAATAAGTGCACATACTTGAAACTCCTCACCCATGCCTACAAAGTTCTCCACAACACTGGACCTGTCTACCTGAACAGCCGCATTAACTTTCACAAATTTTCCATACACCTCCGTCTGCCGGTCTCTAACTAACACACTCTTAACACATAAATGAAAGCTGAGCAGGAGGCTGTGCCTTCTCATACCTGGCCCCTAAAGCATGGAATGACCTCCCACAACACATCAGAGCCTCCTCCTCTCTTCTTGACTTTTGCAAGAAGCTGACAACCTGGCTTTTCGAGTAAGACCCCAGATTTGACCTCACACACCAGCTACAGAGCTCATGGATCTTTAGTATGCTTTAAAACACCAAGAACATAACATAACATAATATAACATAACATGTAAAAGATCCAGTATTACTAGACGTCCTCAAGATGATAACGATAAAGTGGCCAGGGAAAAAAATGTTGAACAAGAATCTACATAGTTATTGGGAATTGAGGCGAGAGCTTATCACTATAAATGGAAACATCATGAGGAATGGCAGAACCTTTCTCCAGAAAGCTTTGGCAAACATAATTAGATATTTACCAAGAAGGGATTTTTGGTATTGTGAAAACAAAATGTGAATGCAAAATTTATATTGGTGGCTTGGGTTAGAAATGGTTGTAGAAAGGAAAATTAGAGAATATGTAACTATTCTGACAAGACTCAGCTCACAATGAATCCAGTTTGTGTCCAATTAACAGTCCGATATGCCATGGGAAAGAAATGGCATAGACATCACAGAATAAGTTTTAGAAGATGTTTTACCAAAATACCTCCTAGTTATCATAGATCACTTCTCAAAGTGGCCTGAAATTGAAATTGTGTCTTGAGCTGACTCTATTGCATTAAGAAACGGCTTGTACGAAGTATTGTTTTTATGATCATATTAATCTTTTCAATAAACCTTTTCTTGAACTTAAAAGAAACGTTCTGGGTAAAGCACTGTCGAATGGAGTTTACCACAAAAGAAATGGTTTTTCACATATTACAATGTTGATGTACCATCCACCAGGCATTGGTGCATTAGAGAACTTCAATATGGTAGTAAACAGGACTTTACAACTTGCTAAAAACAAGAATTCACTTGCAGGAAAGAAGTTTAACGCATGTTGTGCCGGTACAGGATAGCTCCTTGTGTCCAGAAAGCATAGTCCATTTGAACTCATAAGAGGAAGGACACCACTTACAAAGATATTTTGGGTCCAATATCCAAGTCCAGAAGATTAATTTGTCACCTATAGTAGTGAGAGGGAGGTTATCACAAGCTTAAGATGTTACCAAGAATTATCATGTCTGTAAGCATAATTGCAAACCTATATCCATTGAAGTGGGTGATTTTGTCGGAGTAAAAAAAAAGCTGGTATCGCAAAAAGCCTGAGAGTAAATACTCACAATCTTTTGGTACGTCTCAGCAACAGTAAGGTATGGCCCCTAGGTTGCATCTCAGTATACAAGGGGGGAGGGAGCTGTGCCGAGCAATGATGCTGGAAACCACGGCCCAAGAAAGACTACACTTGGTTGTTAGAGTGAGACATGAGCGGTGAAAATAATAAGCAAATGAGGAAAGGCAGAGATGGTTTTGAGCAATTGTGCCAGCCTTTTCAGGATAGGAAACATGGGAGATTTGGAAAATTAATAAACAAACCTTTAAGGCCAAAGGATTATTTCTGTGATTAACTTCTTCACAGTTAACGTTTCCAAAACTTGTAATCTTTAAGAGGTAAACTCCCAATCTTGGAAAAACTGTTAACCAGAAACTGGAGCCGAGCAAGTAAAGAGGAGTTTTGCTCCTTACTCTCCGCCTCCTTGCCCATGGATACTAGTTGCCTTAACACTCAAGAAACGGCTATCCATAACTGGCTATGTGCGGCCAGTAATACCGTTGCCCCCTGCAAATTCTCCATCGTTAGGCGGCCTCACGACGCCCAGAGGTGGTTTACAGAGGATCTTAAACAAAAAAAGCTTCTCCTCAGACAAGCAGAGCGTAGGTGGAGACGTAGTTACTCTACTAACACAAAAGATACCTTCACTAAACTGCTAACTGCCTACAAAAAAGCCATTCTAACAGCCAAATCCTCGTACTTTTCACAAAAAATCACTAATTCATCTACTACGACCAAAGATATTTTTTCCATTGTTAACGAATTATCTCTTCCTGATAGAGTCACTATTAAATCAGCACCGACCCAGGATTTCTGTGATGCTCTTAATAACTTTTTCATCCAGAAAATCTCTACTATCAAGAAGAGTATCCCTCCGTCCATCCCCCAATCAGTTCTGGGGACCTCACCCAAAAATACTCAGTTCCTTGATTCTATTCCCCTGATCTCCAAAGAAGAGTTCTTTACACTTCTTAAAAAGGTCAGCTCGTGCTCCCCTTCAGATCCTTGCCCTCCCCCCTTCCTCCAAGATGCCTTTCTCTCTTATCCCGATCCCCCGCTTGCGTTTCTTAATAACTCATTACAAACAGGAGTTGTCCCCACTTCCTTTAAAGCTGCTGAAATTATTCCCATCCTGAAGAAACCCCAAGCTGATCCTACCAATCTCACTAACTACCGCCCCATCTCTCTCCTTCCCTACCTGAGCAAAATCTTGGAAGCCCATGTGACACAATGCCTCAGTTCTTTTATTGAATATTCCTCTTTTTTTGACCCTCACCAGGCCGGTTTTAGGCCTGCGCACTCTACAGAGTTGGTCATCCTCGCTGTGATGGATGAACTTCGCAGGGGAGCTGATAACAATCTCTCCCAGGCCCTCGTCCTTTTGGACCTCTCGGCAGCCTTTGACACGGTCGATCACAAACTTTTGATCGACCGTGTCAGAGATGCTGGCATTCAGGGCACTGCTCTAAAATGGATCTCCTCATTTTTGGGGGACCGCTCGCAGGCCGTTCGCCTTGCTACCTTCTCAGCCAAAAAAAACACTCTTACCTGTGGCGTCCCACAGGGCTCTTCTTTATCTCCTTTATTATTTAATCTTTATATGGCTCCCTTAATCTACTCACTTCGTAATTTTGAAGTAGTCTGCCTCAATTATGCAGACGACCTTCAACTCGTGTTTAACATCAACCCCACCACTGCGTCTGTTTCCAGCTTCCAGGCCACTTTGTGTTTTATCAGGGATTGGATGAACACCAGCCAACTAAAACTCAACCCTGATAAGACCGAGCTGGTGTTGACCGGCCCCTCGAATCCCTGGAATGACAACTTTTGGCCCCCTTCGTTAGGAACCTCTCCTACACCCTCCAAATCGGTTAAGAGCCTTGGGGTAGTGATCAGTAATGATCTGTCTTTGAAGCCCCAGATTGGTGCAGTTACTTCCTCTTGTTTTTTCCATCTGCGTAGAATCCGGAAGATTGCTAGATTTTTTACCACCGAGGCCCTTACTGTGATACTTATGGCCTTAGTCATCTCCCGGATTGACTATGCCAACTCTCTTTATGTTGGCATTCCTATCTATCAACTTCACCGTCTTCAGTTAGTCCAGAATCAGGCTGCACGTCTTATTACTCACCAATCTCGCACTCAACACGTCCGCCCCTTGTTGAAACTTCTTCATTGGCTCCCAGTTGCCAAACGCTGCTTGTTCAAATTGGGCTGTACCATCTTTAAAGCCCTAACTGGTAGCGGGCCTGTTTTCATTTCTTCTCTAATCACTCGCTACCTCCCCTCGCGTGCTCTCCGCTCGTCACAGGCCAACCTCCTCACCCCCTCCCGCTTTAACCGGAAAAAACACGGCGGGCTTAGTTTCTCTTACTTAGCACCACACACATGGAATTCCCTTCCTACTGAACTCAGACTTGAAATATCCTATCCTCACTTTAGATCCCTCCTCAAAACTCTCTTATTCGTTCAAGCCTACCAGTAACCTCTCGATCTAGTACGATATTGCAATAGCGCCATGAAACCTTTGGGTGTACGTGCGCTCTAGAAGTTCATTTAACATAACATAACATAACAGTTAATATTCTTTACACATTCTGTGTTAAGCAACTGAGGGGCTTATTTACAAGCCCCTTGCGCTGCAGGTGCATCACTTTTATTATGGGAAAAAGTGACGTACTGGCGGTGCAAGAAGCTTGTAAATAAGCCCCTGAGTGTATTTTAATGCTCGCAACTTTGCCTGTTCTATTATAGTAAAATAGGGCCTCATTCATGGGGATATGGCATAGGGCAGTGCAGAAAGTCAACTTGCTGCCCTGCCCTACGCCAAAGTGAAAGGGCAGAAATGCGCCTTATTAATGCAATACAGGCCCTCATTTATGAAAAGTGTTTAATCGCTGGTTGAAAACAGCGACGCAACACTTTCATTGCGCCCTCCTTGCAACACCTTGGATGCGCCATATTTACAGTATGGCGCTCCATGTTGCAAGGATTGACCAGATACGGCAGGAATCCTGACTTATCTGGTGGCGCAGTAATGACGCATTGCTGGAGTGTGTCGCAAAACAGGGGCAACTCCAGAAATGTGTGATTACACATGGGCGAGTCCATGTAAAAGGGCCTGCGTCAGTCCTTACGCCTGATGTGAAGCAGGCAAAAAGATTTAATGCGGTGAACTCATAGATTTCACTGCGTCACTTCTTTGAGCCTTTTTTTTTACGGGGAACGCCCACCCTGCATTCATTATACCTGATACAGGCATAATGTGGCGTAGGGGTTTACAAAGTGACGCATCTGCCTAGATGCTTCACTTTGTAAATATGGCGCACAGTGGTGCATTTTTTAATGCTGTTGCAGTGTCACTAAAACTGATGCAACAGCGTTGTAAGCCCTCCATAAATAAGGGCACAGTGTATTCCTGTCCTTTCCCTCTGCTCTGGTGCCATTTCGGCAGCCTAGCGCCAACGCAGGCACCCTTTCACCATCATGTAAGGGTGCCTCCATTGCTTGTAGGATTGTTTTTGTGCAGGAAGGTGAACCTTCCTGCACAGTAACAATCCATTGAGGCTTTTCCCTCTTTCTATGTGTGCTGCAGAATGCAGCACACATAGAAAGAGGAACAACCAAGGATAAATAAAGATGTTTTTCCTCGTTACGCTTCACCTCAAAGGCATAAGGATTTGGAGCTTCCCCTGGTTTACATGCTCTTGTAAATCTGGGGTAGCGTCAAAATCCATGGGTTTTGATTGGGAACACCCACCGCAATGTCCTTGGGATGCCTTCCAAGCGCAAAGTAAGGCAAAGCAGAGGTTTGCGCAGCCTTGTCTTACTCCAAATCTATGAGGCCATTCAAAGCCATGCATAGTGGCTTTGGGTGGCCTCCTACATATATTTTTGTTGTTAGCACCACCTGAACATCACAAAAAGTGACGCTACGGTGGCACAAGGGGCCTGTAAATACACCTCTTAGTGTATTGTTATTTTACCTTTTGATATTTGGTTTGATGCAGTGTTTAACTAACTTTTCCAGTGTACGTGGGTATTTGATACATATATATATATATATATATATATATATATATATATATATATATATATATATATATATATATATATATATATATATATATTCCAATCGTCGTCGCTCCCAGTTGAAGACACCACACGCGTCACTAAAGCAGCGAGCGGGATTCTTCCGCACAACGACCCAACGGGATTGTATTTGGGGAGGTGAAGGTTAAGCAACAACCACTATGGACAGCACTATGCAAAGGACTACGTCACCCAGAGTGCCTAGCAAGCACACGCCCAGTGGGGCGGGAACATCACTTGAAACCATCTGTTTAAAATCAGCAAAGCTGCTCCTTTCCCCCGTATACGCCAGCCAGTGAACAAGGAACATATCCGAAACGCGTATGGCAGACATGGTGTTACTCGATGCTGTGATGGATGTGTCTTAGCCTGCTGCTGCCTCCCAGACAATAAAGGGTGAAAGCAAAACGTTGTGTGTGGTGTCTTCAACTGGGAGCAGTTGCATATGGAATATATATATATATATATATATATATATATATACACATATATATATATATATATATATATATATATATATATATATATATATATATATATATATATATACCGTGACCAAGACCCGGGGAGGTTGAAACGCATTGGTGGTGGTTCAGTGGTGATAATTGCACGTTTGCACTAAAATAATATAACTCGTACTCTCTGGTGTGTGGTGTCTTCCTTGTGAAGAGAATTTTGGTGAATAATATATATATATATATTTTATATATATATATATATATATATATATATATATATATATATATATATATATATATATATATATATATATATATATATATATATATATATATATATATATATATATATTACCTACTGGCGGTCGCCAGTAGGTAGTTATAGTTAGGACCACGTTTCCATAGGAAATCCGCAACATTCTATTTTGAATAACTTTGGCGCCGGTCAACGAATCCTCGCGAATTTTTCAAAATAGGTGGGCGCTATGCTCCGCTCCTACCCTGAAAGTCTCGGGGGGATTCGTCAAGCGGGGGCTGAGATAAAAGGGGGGTCCCAAAACGCGTTTTTCCCATGCATTTTTCCATAGGACCTTTAGACAGGGCTACAGCCCGAACGGCTGAACAGAATTACTAGAAATTTGGCAGAGAGGTAGTCCTCAGGTCAAGGAAGTGCCTTTTGTAGGTTTGGTGTAAATCTGTTCAGTAGATTCTGAGAAAATAGCCTTTAAATCAATATATATATCTGAGCCAGCTTACGGTGCGCTTACGGTACGCTTACGGTACGCGTACGGTGGCGTGCGCGAGCGCGATTCTGATTGGCTCTTAGATCTTAGTAAACATTCGAATCGGCCGAAACCAGGAAGCGGCGGCCGCCATTTTCTCTCTCGCACTGAGAGTGATGAGTGAAATACAAAGCACAAAAACATGTAAAGGGGCTGTTTAGACAGCTCCCACACACATAGCCATGTTGAGGGAGTCCCCAAAGATCCCCCAAGGGCAAAAACGGAATTTTTATTTTTTCGCTAATTTTGCCGATTACGCTTACCGTACGCGTACGGTAAAAAATATTAAAAAAAAAAAAATTATCCACACTCTCCCCACCCCGTGTGCAAATAGTGCCCGAAGTGCACCATTTGTGCATGGCTTATAACAGGTACGAAAAATTAAAATTTTACCTTTCAAAACGTAGTGCATCATATGTCCTCGATGTGCGCACGGTGCGCGAAGCGCATCGTGCGTACATGGCCCATCTAGCGTAACGTGGGCACGCGGTGCGCGTAGCGCACCGCGTGCCCACCGTGCGTGCACGGCACTAACTGCGTAAAGTGGGCGCGCGGTGCGCGAAGCGCACCGCGTGCTCACTGTGCGCGCACGGTGCGCGAAGCGCACCGTGCGCGCATGGAACGAACTGCGTTAAGTGGGCGCGCACGCCACGAATGGCGTAAAGTAACTTAGCATTTAAAAAACCGTACAAATTCACTGAAAAAAACATAGGTTTCACACACGTTATAGTTAGGAATTAGCATTTAAAAAACCTTGCAAATTCACTGAAAAAACCATAGGTTTCACACATGTTATAGTTAGCGGAAATTTTACTGATAAAAAACCAATGAAATTCCCCCGTTATAGTTAGTGCAGGCAACTATAACTCACGCGACCACAATCTTCTGCTGATGACATATGTGTCTTTATGAAAAAAAAATATTTGTAATATATGTATAGCTAAAAATGTATGGAAGAAGACATGGGCAAATAAGTGTCTAAATACAGTATTAGCATCAGCAGAGGATTGCGGTCGCGTGAGTTATAGTTGCCTGCACTAACTATAACGGGGGAATTTCATTGGTTTTTTATCAGTAAAATTTCCGCTAACTATAACATGTGTGAAACCTATGGTTTTTTCAGTGAATATATATATATATATATGTACATCCAGCTTACACCATTATAATCTGTTTACAGTGATGTAATTTAGAATGCTGAGTGATGGGGATTCTATAAGGAACTGTTGGTGGGGAGAGCAGCAGATGTGTGACCCTCACCCTCTGTATTCTGTGCCAGTGTATTGCTACAATACAGTTATGTCACTTCACGTGGCTACTGGAGTAATCTTTACATCTCTGACAACCGGCATGGAAATTCCCCACTCCTTCTCTTTGCATGTATACAAACTGTTTCTGTGCTTTGTGTGTTTTCTAAAAAAGCAAGACTGTAACAAGAGAATGCAAGATATGATAAAGTAATGGTGTGTGGTGATAGTTGATTGGGTTCATACTGAACTGTCACTGACAATGTCATGAGTGATGTAATATGTGAGGTCATAAGCAGTGCATTGCGGGGGCATGAGTTATAGTTAACTCAGGTAACTATAAAGGCTGAATTTCTCTGGTTTTGTATGAGCAAAATCTGACCCTATTTAGTTAGAAATTCACACAAAGAACAAAGGTTACAGGAATGTTTTAGTACGTTCCTGTAACCTTTGTTATTTTTGTGAATTTCTAAGTTTTTTAAATTCTATTTGCTAACTATAACATTCTTGTAAAGTTTGTTTTTTTCAGTGAATTTCTGAGGTTTTTTTAAATGCCAATTCCTAACTTTAACGTCCCTGTAACCTTTGGTCTATCTATATATCTAGCTATATATCTAGCCTAGCAAAATATACAAACACACAAACACACACACACGCACGCACACACAGACACACACGCACACACACACACATGACTACTGGTGCCATGTATGAGGCCATAATTTTGGTGATGAAGCCCTGTTCCAACCCTATTCTATTCAGCACTGTGTATAAATAAGACCATTTCACCCTGTTGAAGGCCTTCTCTGCATCAGGCGAGAGAAGGCATGCCAAGGATGTCATATTGATGCGATTTTTCTACTAGGCGTGCTATGCGTCGAACATTGTCTGCCTACTATTTTGGTGACGAGTTTAGCATCAGTATTAAGTAGTGCTATGAGGCGGTAAAAGGAGTATAGGGTTGGATCTTTGCCTGCTTTGAGTAAGAGAGATATCTCTGCGGTTGCCATTGTGGTAGTGTGGCCCCTGTCTTGTGTGAAGGAGTTGAAGAGTCTCAGCAAATGGTCCTGGAAGTGAGGCAGAAAGAGCCTATAAAAGAGGACCAGGAGTCCATCAGGACTGAATGTTTTGACCAGGGGAAGAACCCGAACCTCAGTGCATAATTCGTCGACAGAGATCGGTTCATCTAAAAGGGCAGTGTATTGTGGGTGCGAGGGGTCCCACTCACACTCAGTTAGGTAGGAATGAAGCCACACAGGGGAGAGGTCGTCCTGAGCATATAACTGTTGGTAATAAGCCTGTAAGGCTTCCAGTTTATCCCTCAACAGTGTACAACAAGTAGTAACGACAGACCAACAGGGTCCAACTGCGACTTCTTCATCTTGTGTAGGTTGGCACAGAGGTGCTCCAAACCTGCCAAAGAAGTCATCCTCCAGTGGAGAAAGTCAACAGGGGGGTGACTATCAGGGAGGTTGCTGAGGTGGTGAGGTCCAAGAGTTGCCAAAGCTCCTCCAGACCTTGAGGCCCAAAGCCACTCGCAGCAAGGAGAGGGGCCAGCAGTGGCAGTTCGTTCCCATAGATGTGGAGTCGCTCTGGGTGGTGTTTGGGTTCAAGTTCAAAGGGAGCCGTTGGTTGAACGAGCAGGGTAGGCATCCCCTCTAAGGCTACGGAGATGTTGAATAATATCTTGCTTTGCTTTTTGTAAAGATGTATCTGCTTGGTATTTGCCGGGCTGGCATAGTGGGACCGTGGACCATTTAGGATTGATATCTCGCCTCTGGGAGGTCTCGGGCGGGGAGGCACCCTCCCTGAGCCTCATCAGGTATTCCTAGCAGTGTTTTTCCTTCAATTAAAAATCTAATTGAGTGAAATCCGCCTTCCCTTTGGAACGAAAGAGCAATGAGGTGACCCCATTGATAGCGGACTCCCATGTTACGTAGCTTACATTGATCCGACAAAGGTCTTGGTCGAGTTGTATTGCAAAGCCTTTAAAGATTAGCTCAGTTTTATCCCTGGCTGCAGCATGATCATCACTTTCTCTGTGAAGAATGTACCCTGGTCAGGATATCGGGGACCCTCTCTGCATGACTGTTGGCGGCAGTCACCCTGTGGGCCCTATCCAAAGCGGGTGGGGGGAATCTCCACTCCCACGGGCTGCTTGCAGAAGCTCCGCCAAGAAGAACATAATGTAGCTGCCTTCAGCATTCCTAGGAAACCCCGGATGCAGTTGTTGTTGCGGCAACTTCTATTTTCCAAAACATCCTGCTTGGTTTGCGCATCGATATTCTGTTCTTCAAAGGCTGTCACTCGCCTCCACAGCTCCTCCTGACTTCAGACCTGGCGTTGACTGTCCTTTCGAGGTCATACACTCTTTCTCCTATTTCAGAGGCATCTCTCAGAATGTCGCGTAGGCAGGACTTTAATTCATCTTTGAGTGAGGTAAAATGTGTACAAATTTCTTGTAGGAAGCGGTCCATATATTCTTGAGTAATGAGGACAGAGGATGACTCACCTCTCCAGGAGACAGGGGTAGGGGTGGTACAGTCTCACCTACTTGCGGAGACTTGCTCCAGAAGGACATCACTGAATTGTCCTTTGCCACTTTCGAATGTGGCATAGTGTGGTGGCGTATGCTATCAAGCCACAAACCCATGGGGGTGCCAGGGCCTGTCCCGCCCCAGTGAAGACTTCCATCAAGAGGGCCGCTGCTATCAGTGTCTCTTCGTTAAGGGGCACTATTTAGCTTACAAAGCTCAGGCAATATTCTTCAGGTTGGCTCTCCCCAAGTTTGGGGCAGTAGCTGGTAGATAGCAAAGTCTGCTTCATATACACTCCCGCAGTGGAAGCTGAGCCTTGCCACTCCCGACAGTTCAAGGTATGTGCCCCCTCTTAGTCTAGGCACTGCTCCGTTGCACCTGAGATCAATCCTCCAATGTGGGGATCTGTAAGAGTACGTACTCTATCAAGTATGGTAGTTGTCTTGGTCTGCATGGCAGCTATTGGAGGGTGTCACACGTGGGTCTGGATGTCACATTCAGCCAGCTTCCTCAGGGGGGATTTCTCCAGCAGACCACGTCAGTCCCTAGTTGCAGCTGTCTAGATCACCACCTATGTGAGGCTTTCTTGTTGTGCATGTATCGTTTGCGTGGAGTGGCTCATTGATAAGTAAGGCTTCTGATCTCAATCAAGGGTGGGGCAGTAATGCTGGTGTATTCTGGGGGTTCTCTCTCAAACCCCACTGAGTTTCCTGCTCCCAGGTCCCTAGCCGTGATTCATTTCTGCCCCCTGCATCTCTTCGGGCAAGCTATGCCATGCATCTCAGCCCGCAGTTGCAGTTAGATACCCTTCTGCAGGACAGCAGGGCAGCAGGGCACATCACCAGATGGCAAGGAGGCAATGTCCTCCTCCAGCCCCGAGGAAGCAGGCAGTTGCACCTCCCCAGTGAGTCCAAGTGGGGGGCCCCCGTCAACAGCAAAGGGTGCAGGGACCCAAGCTTCTCGGTTGCTCACCTCCTGACTGGCTAGCATGCCCCTTCGCTCGCCTTGTAGTCTGCAACGCGCTCGTCTCAGCGGGAGGGGCACAGCAGCCTTCAGCATCCACCAGCAGTGAGAGCCTAGTCCGAGCACGACAGATCTCTTCTGGACACAATAGGCTGTCCCACTGCAGGTAGGGAGATCAACTTCTGGGGAAATGCATTCCTCTCCCAAGGGGGTGGGGGGCGGCAATTGTGCAGCAGGGCGGAGAAGAAGGCTGTCAGCGCCAGGGCCCATCTGGGGCTGGCCCTCTCCTCACCACTGTCGATGGGTGTCGCATCTGACGATTTCAGGGGATCCCTTCCTCAGCAGATCTCGGGCCCGCCACAAGGCCCAGAGCCAGCAGGTCAGTCTGAGCTCCTCACCGCAAACTGCAGCGTAAGCGGTTCAGCAGTCGTCAGAGGGAAGATGGTGCCAACGGCCTGCCTCTACTGGCGCAGGCCTCCTTGTTGAGTCGGCTGATGTAGGCTCCATCGCCACAGTGTTCGACCGCCTCAGTTAGTAGCGGGGCAGCAGCAGAAGTCGTTGGGGCTGCAAGGTGCTAGCTTGATCTCCCCGTGGCGGTCAATGGCGTCCCGATGGGCTTGGGGACACGGGGAGCAGGGAATGCACATCTTACTCCATTGCCTACCAGGCCATGCCCCCCTTCAGAGGATTTCTATTTTTGTTTAATTCTTTTATTTAAACCTAACTAGAATGGCCCTGTAACCTTTGGTTTTTTCAGGGAATTTCCATGTTTTATTAATGCTATTTCTTAACTATAACATCTGTGTAACCTTTGTTTTTTTAGTAAATTTCACAGTTTAAAAAATATAAATTGTATTAGAATTTCACCTGTAAGTTTGATAGAGCGTGATGGTGCTCTAAAATTGTAGAGGTGCATCATAATCACAGATAGTCCGCACCCGCATATATTCTTGTGTTGTATTAATATTGGTTATTAGGATTGTGACGTAATTATACTGTGCAGATGAAATCATATAGAAGTATTTCGTGTTATGCAAAAAGATATTAAATGCTGTTTAGGTTTGAAATTGTAACCTTTAGTATAATGCAATGGCTTAACGAAAAAGCTCATGTGTAGTGAAATGCATTTTGTTTCAAAGGTGCACCATGATGAAGATTGCACAAAGAAATAACGAGATATGCTGAATATGTAATGATATTAGACGTTTGCAGCAAAAGCATTATTAATGTGTTTAATTCCTGATGTGTAAAGGCCTAAATGAATGTTTACGTTCTGCTATGAAAGTCCTATTCGTTTTGTTCTTATGTTAGCTGAATTGTGCAGGCCTGTAAATGTAATTTCCCTGGTAAGCTCTCATTTTAGAAGTAGTCATCGGATTTCACGTGCATGCAGAAATGTTCTGTTCTCACGTTTCAGTTGCAGGTGTAAGAAGCTGCCTTTGTTAGTTAGAACTAATGCCTTTTGTTTTAGGAGTTAGGCATAGAGGAGAAGTGTTACTTTGTAAACATGCAATCAATAATTGGGAATCGGTGTTCTTTCTCACTGAGGAGGCCTGGAATCCAAGGTCAACGGAATGCACATGGAAAAGAAGGTGGAAAACTACCTAGGAGAGGTGTCCGTTAGCATGAGGTGATCTGTGGGCGTGTTTTACATCTTTGCGTTTTGTATTAGGGAAAGCGCCCGAGGGAGGAGAGGCAGAAGGAGACAGGATGAGTTAGGAGAAGGGAATAGAGGATTGATCTGGGAAGAGTATCTGAGAACGAACTCTGTAGCTTTAGTCATCTGACTTACATTGTGAATGTACTTCTTAGGAAGTATTCACAAGCTGACACCTTTTTATTGATTTTGTGTGGGAAATGCTAATTAGGGATGTCACCTTAGAGATAGTGTAGGGATAATCCAATGCTTTTTACTTTCTAGCCGCCAATGAAGTCTGATCTAAATGTTGGAGCAGTTCTTGCTTGTGTCGTATTCTTGGAGTTGTTTATTCTCTTCATGATCCACCGGATCAGATTAATCCATAGGTTTGGTTTTGTATTAGTTCCTATGTATTTCTGCAACCTCGTCTTGAGGTGCTTGTATATCCAGTTGTTTTTAACTTTGTAATAAATCCCCTAAACTGAAGTTGGAGTCTGTCATCTTTGAGCCCTGGTTATTATTGGAAATTCGAACAGTTTAGAATGAGTTGTTTCTCCCCTTTACACTTCTCAGAAGGTAAAAAAGAGACATCGGCCTGCGGTTCCTTGTTAAAATTTCTGTAGCGGAACCCAGCTTTATCAAGTTCAATTTAGTAATGTACATTTTTACAAGTTTATAAATACATTTTATTCACACATTTATTCTTATTATACATTTCAAAAGGATCAATTAACAAATCAAGATGAGGCAAGTTATGCAGTCTTTCTATAAATGCAATCCACCAGTTGTTTTTTCTTTTTTTATTCATTTTATCAATCCAGGGGCCACCGCGAATTTGAGAAGGGAGCCCATATGAGTACTCAATGGTTATTTGTTCCTGTGATGAAATCATGGTGGAATCAGAAATTTGATAAAATGTTAAAAAGATATATAAATATTATATACAGGCTCCACAAATGGTAACATTTACATCAGATAAACCATATCCATACATTCCTATTATATTTGGAAGCATATCTGTGTGTTCACAACATACTTATTTATTTTACGAGTTTGGCGAATGCGCAGATCCACCATGATGCCACCACGGATCCGCCACGATTCCAGGAACACATCCAAACCTCGAATTCTCATTGGATACACTAATTCACCAACCATGCACATAGTAAACCACACCCCAAATCACTTATTTGGGTTTTACATCTCTCTGAAGCTAGACTAAAAACTGTAGCTCCATCCTTTTTGTGGATTTCCTTCAAAAGTACAGAGTGTTAAAGTCAGGGTGTCTTCTGTTGAAGATAGAAGAGATGGGGGGAAGAGCAGTACGAAGAAGAAGACTTACCACTTTCAAAGAGGTCCTCTGATGTTTGAAAGTATTTCTCTATCCCTTCAAGAGTAAAGAAAAATCTTGCAAAAATTGTCCAATGCAATATATGCAGCAAGAAACTGTTGAGAGGTACGGTAAGAAGTATTCACATGACACATCATCTGTGTGGAAACATTTGAAATACATAAACAAGGACGTATGACAGGATGGTGAGAGAGAGGGCAGGTGGTGCATCATCAGCAGCAGGTGGACCATCTGTGGAACCCTTACTACTCATTCAGATGATTACCATCCTCACTGTTTCACCAAAACTGCAAGACAGGGTGACTCATTGTGGCAAATGCCATATGCACTAATAATGTCATCTATTGCCCAGTTTATGGATGCTGCCAACAAGCACAATTGCTTGTTTTTTCACCTTACCGTTCCACGTTCCATTCCTCTATAAACACAAGTAGATGTCTGAAAATAAAATATAGAAAACATTTATCTTTACATTACATGTAAAATGGTTATGTCAGTGTGTAAGAGGTTGTGTAAGTGTCTGAGTATGGGTGTATAAATGGGTATATGAGTGGTTGTACGGGTGGGTGACTGGCTGTGTGAGCGGTTGAGTGGACATGTGAGTGAGTGGATATTTCAGGGAGCATATCCCTGACCAGCTCACCTCACCACCGTGAGCAGCTGGTGCCCTATTTCTGCTTTGACCCTCTATGACACTTGACTCTGCTTTGCTCTCTTTAGCCTTTCTATGCCCTTTTCTGCCCATTCTCTTTATCCATTTTATGTGCTTTCTCTGCCCACTTTCCTTCTCCTGTCTTTGCCCTTTCTCTGGCAGCTTTCTTTATTTCTTTGCCTTATTTCTCAGCACTTTTGCTTTCTGCTTTGCCTTTCACAATGTCTCTCCTGCTTTTGCCGCCTTTTTGTCCGCTTTCCGTCTCGTTCCAGTACCGCACCTGAGCTCCCACCACCACAACAACTACCCCCGAGTGAACAAACATCACACCACTCCTACACTGAGACAGTTTGACTGTCTCCTTCTCAACACACAATCACGCTGCAAGTACACCACCAAAATCTGGGACATCATCACCAGCCTTACCCCCGACATCTTCCTTGCTGAAACCTGGCTCACCCCCATCCGCTCCTGACAATCCCTCAGCAACACCAGACGGCTACAAGATAGCACTCTCTCGGGACCGGGTCAACAAACACAGAGGCGGAATCACTATCATCCACAGAGAGACCATCCACTGCACCACCACCACAGACAACGACACCTCAATCCTAAATTTCAAACTCCAAACAGATGGAAAATCCACCATCAGAGGCACCCTTGCGTACAGAACTCCAGGCCCGCACCCCAGCTTTTGCAACACCACCCCAGACTTCATAGCCCCGCTCGCCATGGACTCCAGAGACTATATCTTCATCTGAGATCTCAACTTCCACTGCAACAACATCAACGATGCCAACACTACAAACCTTTGCAAAAGCATGAACAACATCAGACTCACCCAATTGGTCACCAGCCCCACTCACATCACAGGACACACGCTTGACCCTATCATCATCTCAAGCAACAGAGCCAAGTTCGGCCACGTCTCTGAACTCACTTGGACAGACCACACCATCATTCTCTTCAGCATCACAAGCACCTCCATCACTGCCCCAAGCTTCACAGCACACCCCAATGCAGCAGGAACAAAGTATCAGAGAGCTAGTGGTCCGACACCCTCAAAATTTCCCACCTGAAAACGGCTCCCAACCTGGGCCAGGCTGGGCTGTCAGAAACTTCACCACCTGGATCACCAACTGCGCCAACAACATTGCCTCCATCAGACCCAGCAGACACAGGAGATCCACCAAACAGGCCAGATGGTACAACAAAGATCTGAGAGCGATTGGAAGCAACTAAAAAGCAAATGGCGCTCCAGCAAGGATACAGCAGACAAGACCCCCTGCAAGATGGCCCTTAACCACTGCGATCAGCTTCTGCGAGAAACTTAAAAGAACACACTTGCGGACCGCATCGAAGCCAACTCCAACCACAGCAAAGAACTATTCAAAGTCATGGAGTTCTCTAACCCCACCGCCACCAAAAACAGCATCACCCCATCATAAGAAGTTTGCAACAAACTGACAGACTTCTTCCTTGACAAGATCTCCACCATCTCCAAAAACTTCGAACCCCAGCCCACCCCCTCCAGCTTCTTCCCCCACGCACCCACAGATGCTTTCCCAGCCCACCTACGTTTCAACTGGGACCAGTTCACCCCACAGGACACAACAGCCATCATGAAATCAATCCACTTCAGTGCCCCCATGGACCCCTGTCCGCACCACATCTACAACCTTGGAAGCAATAGGATCAGCAGCAAGCTCACCACCTTTTTCAATGCCTCTATCATCTTGGTCACTTTCCCCGAAAGATGGAAACACGCAGAAGTGAAACCCCTTCTCAAGAAACCTACCGCCAACCCCAGCAACCTCAAAAACTACTGGCCCATCTCCCTGTTCCCCTTCCCCACCAAAAAGGAAAAGGCCAACAATCGCCAACTCATGCAACACCTGGAGAACATCCATCTTCTCCACACCTCCCAATCCGGATTCTGCTCCAACCACAGTACCGAAACTCCCTTGATTGCTGTCACTGACAACATCAGAACCCTCCTTGAAGGAGGAGAAATGGGGGCTCTGAGCCTCCTCAACCTCTCAGCAGCATTCGACAGTGTATCTCACCACACACTGATCAAGAGGCTACATCACACTGGAATTTAAGGAAACACCCTCAAGTGGATCACCTCCTTCCTTATGGGTAGAACCCAGAGAGTACATCTACCACCATACACCTTGGAGCCCAAAGTTATAATTGGCAGCATTCCTCAGGGCTCGTCACTCAGTCCCAATCTTTTCAACATCAACATGACTCTCCTGGCCAACATCGTCAGAACCCACAGATTAAACATCATATCCTACGCAGATGACACCCAGCTTATCCTCTCCCTCTCAGAAGACCCCACCACCACAAGGGCCAACTTCTGCAGATGTATGACAAGCATCGCCGACTGGATGAAAAACAACTGCCTGAAATGCAACACAGACAAAACAGAAGTGCTGTTCTTCAGCCACAACCCTCCCGTAGAACGACTCGTGATGGCTAGCGGAACTAGGACCCTCATCCACACTAACTGAAAATGCAAGAAACCTCAACATCATACTAGACAGCAAGCTAACCATGTAATCCCAGATAAATGCAGTCTCCTATGCCTGATTCCTCACACTTCGCATGCTACAGAAGATCTTCAAGTGGCTCCCCATCAGCACCAGACACACGGTCACCCAGGCCCTAATTACCAGCCATCTGGACTATGGAAATACCCTCTACACAGGAATCACAACCACCTCCTGAAGAGACTTCAGAGCATTCAGAACTCCGTGGCGAGATTCATCTCCACCTCCCCAAACAGACCCACATCACTACTCACTTCAGGAAACTCCAATGGCTCCCCATAAAGAATAGATGCCAATTCAAGATGTTGATCCACAAGTGAAAACTACATACCACGTTCTCAGGTCAATAACCTCTACTGTTGTCTAGTGATGACTGCAACAGTATCCAGCGGTCAAAATGGACACCAATTTGGGTCCAGCATCCAAGAGCGCTCCGTCTGTGACCTACCCTGCCGCCGGAAACCGGGGTATGTAGTTTTCACTTACCACGTTGTGTAGATAGCGTTCACTTTGGTCCTGAAGAAGTGCCCAGATCCTCCTGACACACATGGCACAAAACATGTTGACCGACCGAGAGTAGGGCACATACAGCTAGATACATTGCCTCTAGTTCACTGCCACTCTCTATACTTTTAATCAGACAGTTTACCTTTTGAATAAATGTCTGCTAGGACTAACTGACCTGTTTTAACTCACTTCCCTCCCACATCTACACACACTAGGCCCCTCACCCCCACTGCACCCAATGGCAGGAACAAAAGATCCACGCCAAAGAGCCCCGTACTGGGTGCCCATCAGGTATTGCAGCGCCGACCTGACGAGGGGCAGGGTCATATGATGAAGCATGACACCTAGCTTGCTAGGTGTGTGAGAGCACAAGTTCCGAAAAGGGGAATTCCCCTTCCTTTCTCTTCTGCGTGGGGCTACCCATGGCTTATCCCTACCTTTAGTATCTCCCTGCTCCTTTACTTGGACTCAGAGGAACTCCATACACTTCTTGTATACATCTTTGTTGGGGCTCATATGTTGGACCTCTTTAAACTTGCCCCGTTGTCCCTCTCTTTGGAATCGTGGTTGACTGCTAGCAATTCCAAGCATATCCAAAACAACATAACGTTTTTTATTTTTCCAAAGCCGATCACAGAGTTCATTTTTTGCTTAAAGTCACTACCTAATTTTAGTTCCCTGCACATCTCATCGATTCAATAAAATATGTTCTTTCATATTTTACTTGCTGTCCTTCATTGTAACTGCCTTTCATCTTTAAAACTTCCTCATTCTGCTGCAGCCTTTTCCTGTGTGCTACTCCTGCTTGTCTCCAAAATGTTCAGAGTCTAGATTTGGGGCCATAATTTTGTGTTCTGGGCCAGAGAGACTGCTAGGAAGAGTGAGATTGACAGTGACCTAGGTTTACCTAATGTAGACATTACTTGGGTGAGCCAGAGAGGGTTAAAGCGGAATCAAAGGCTGCCTTTGGTTGAAAGCATTGCGGATTGCCAACATCCTGAATGTGCACTGTGTTGGCAATGACTTAGGCACAATTACTGGGGTAGGACTGGAAATCCTAATATAGGATACCGTTGCTAAATTAATGTCACTTTTCCCACATACTGCCTTGGTGTTCTACAACATTTGCTAAAGAAATAGACGGAATACATTGAAAAAATTGAGTCTTTTTCACAGACCCAGGCAACAGTGGGTTCCTCAACAACTTAAATGACTGCATCCTGTTCGATGTGTAATTATCATCTACACACCATAAACACACAGGCTCTTTTCAGAGCCAACCCCTTTCCCAAACACTGGTTCTTTTGTTTTCAAATCCTTTTTTCTAATTACTCACTCGGATTCGCCACGGATCCTTAGCAAAAAAAGGGGTCTGCTGGCTATGTTGCAGAAAGATCCGCAAAAGATACACAGATCCGTTCCCAACCAAAAGCACACATTCAATGCAAAGCAACAACACATTTAATAAAAATATATCCTATTACAATTTATATAACTGTATCACTGTGGTAATAGTTGTATATGTAACTGTGTGGTTGTGTGAGGGGCTATATGGGTGTGTGAGTGGATGTGCTATTGCCTGTGTGGGTATGTAACTGGGTGTGAGAGTGACTGTGTGGGTGTGTGATTAGCTGTCTTGTGGTTGTGTGGGTGTGTGAGTGGTTTTCTAGATCTTTGACTAAGTGTGTAAGTAGCTGTATGGGTGTGTGAGTAGGTATGTCAATAGCTGTGTGGGTGTGTAAGTGGTTCGGTGAGTGGGTGTGTGCTTGGCTGTCAGTGTCTGTTAGTGGCTGTATAAGTGGCTGAATGTGTGTGTGCTTGGGTGTGTGAGGGGTTGTGTGGGTGTGTAATAGGGTGTTTGAGTGTGTGGTAGGTGTGTGAATGGGTGTGTTAGTGCTTGTGTGGGTCAGTGAATGGGTGTGTGAGTAGTTCTCTGGGTCTGTACGTGAGTGTGTGAGTGGCTGTATTGGTGTCTGAATGGGTGTGTGGGTCATTTTCTGAGTCTCTGAATGGGTGTGTGACTGGCTGTATAAGTGTGTGAGTGGGTGGTTGTGTGAGTGTTGAAGGGTGTGTGCGAACAGGTGCTGGGTATGTGAGTGGGTGTGTAAGTGGCTTTGTGGGTCTGTGAGTGGGTGTGCCACTAACTGTATGAGTGTGTACATGAGTGTGAGTGCCTGTGTGGGTCTTTGAGTGAATGTATGAGTGGTTCTCTGGGTCTGTAAGTAGGTGTATGAGTGGCTGTATGAGTGGCTGAGTGGAGGTATGGCTAGTTTATGGGTGTGGGAGTGGCTGTATAGGTGTTTGAGTGCCTGTTGGGTCTGTGAGTGGGTGTGTGAGTGACTCTGTGGGTTTCATAGTGGATGTATCAGTGACTGTATGGGTGTGTGAGTGTTACACCTCAGGCTTCCTGCACTTGGTCCTTACGTCTAGAATAGCACTACCTCTCCCATAATGCACTGGGTGGAAGGCCAGGTTGTTAGCTATCCCATGCAGCATCAGGGCAGTGGCTGCTGAACTTCACTGCCTTAAAAGAGGGCCGCCCCCATTCTCAGGTGCTTGGCTAACTACCTATGGCTGGACCACGCCCCTTTGTTCAGTTCTGGCCCGAGTTCATCTGCTGTTTGAGGACGCCTTGGATGTATGTGGGATTTCCTTTCTTTTGACTTCCAGAGCTTGTAAACTTCCTGCACCCATTCCCTGTCTTGACGCTTTGCACACAGCACGAGGACGCGCTGCCTGGATTCTCATCTCTCTTCCAGGGCACATACTGTTGTAGCACGGTTTAACGTTGCCTTTGTTCCCCGCTCCTTGTTTGAACTATCGGCATTAGCGCGAGGACACACTGCCGCAGAGAATCGCTCTCCGTCCTGCCTTTGCTTTTGGCTATCAATCTGAACTCTTGGCGTGCGGCGTGTGGCCGCGCTGACATATTTTCACGGCCCCTACTTTGAACTTGTATGAATGTAGTGCGAGGATGCGCTAGCACCACTTTTTTGTTCTTTGGCCATACACAGCTTAAACATTGCGGTGCCTTACAGCTTTTAGCGCGAGGAAGCTCTGTTGGCATTTATTTTATTAGTTGCTATGGAAGCAGCTCAAAGTTTATTTTTTATTACTACAAAGGGGACGATTCCGATTCTGGCCGCAAAACGTACCAACCGACACGGACCCGGAACGGAGACCGACCGACATGGACAGGCGCCGTACGACCCGTGCAGTATGATGCAACGCGTGTGAATTACAACCGACACATACGGATTACAAGCCGAACGACCGAGCTGTAGGGAAAACAGTGATTCGCCCAGAAGACCGACGCGAGTTGCACCGACCGACACGTACCAGGAATGTACCCAACCAACACGTACCCACGATGTCCGATCTGCGCAGTATGATGCAATGCGTGTAAAACCAGACCGACTCGCACGGAGCCCAAGCCGCATGACCGACACGCACAGAAAACAGGGACCTTAAGCAATAGAGATCTCCGCGACCGACGCGTATGAAACACAGAAGAAAGTCAGCGTGAACGATCCGGAGAAGCCCGCACGAGCCAACATCAGCGTCCGTCTCGGTCAGAAGAACATCTCCTTCATGCCTAGAAAACCCAAAGGAAAAAATACAAAAAAAGGACCAAACAAGCAATGACAAAGTCAAGAAAAATCCCCCCAAAAAAACCTGGAACAAAGACACACCCACAACTCCACCTATATAAAGGACATCAATCACTACCAGGATCCTTTGCAAATAGGAGACAACAGCCAGCAGAAAACACCATCACACAACTTTCACACCATTAGCACCTCACCAAAAGCACCCTCACATACAGCTACCAAAACCAACACTAACCCACCCTCACTTGCACCCTCACACACACATCACTCACCACCACCATCCATCACCATGCCCCCAAAGAAGAATCCAAAGTTCACAGGTGATGAGTTAGAAGTGCTGGTAGACGAGATCATCAGAGTAGAGCCACATTTGTTTGGTAAATTGGTCCAAAGGACCCCCATGTCACAGAAAACAAAGATGTGGGTGAGGATTGTGGACAAGGTGAACGCACAAGCACAAACGTTGCGCACAAAGGACGATATCCAGAACAGGTGGTATGACGTGCACAGGAGGGTCAAGAAACCCATCGAGAAAGATCACGCCTTGAGTCAGCGCACTGGCGGTGGCCCTCCTGCCAAACCAGTATACTTCAGGACCTGGGAGGAGAAGGTGCGGGACATCCTACCACCAGAGAGCGTCCATGGTCTAGCAGACATACCAGAGCCTGGTGAGTACACAAACAACATACTCAATATTGTGTGGCAAGGGGACAGTGAAACCATGCACCGTTAGCAAAGCCACAGTAACCAATAGACAATCATCCCAAGATGTGTATGCTAGTCAGACAAACACAATACCTGCCATCTCATAGTGACTTGGAACTGTGTCATGACATGTACCAACCTACAAACAAATAGAGCAAGGCAGTGGCACAAAGCCAAAAATGCACTGCCAGACAGTTTGCAACCACAAACACACTACCTCACAGTGCAGCTGACTGACAGGAAGGAATA
The DNA here is from genome assembly GCF_964204655.1 of Triturus cristatus. Lineage (NCBI taxonomy): Eukaryota > Metazoa > Chordata > Amphibia > Caudata > Salamandridae > Triturus > Triturus cristatus. Next base: position 500,718,593 of record NC_140588.1, read on the forward strand.
TTGTGTATGCAGGTGAAGTGAGTGTATCCAAAAGCATGATGGGGTTTGTATTCACAGATAATGCTCCCCCTCCAAATTGGCCCATCAAGATCTCTCTGAACCATGCCCACATCACAGGGAGTGGAAAATGACTGACAAGATGGCTGACACTGGGTCCTGCTGTGGGGAGCACAAGGCCCTGGTAGGGCTTGTGCGCCAATCAGAAGCAGGACACCACTGACCGACATCCTGAAAGACAACTTGCACGCCCTCCAATGGAAGCACATTTCATGGTGGGATGTCTGGCCGGGTGGGAAGGAGGACTGACAGCTCTGACCATACCTGCCAGCATGTGGAGACACACACACCCCTCAACACAAACTCCACACAACTCACCGTGTAGAATGCATTGACTCACACCGTAGTGAATTATCAGCCAAAGATACACCATACTGGGTGCTGTTGTGTGAAGCACAGGGGCGCTCTTTGGACTTGTAGCCAAACAAACACAAGGACTTCACAGTCAGCCATCTTGCCATTGCTGTCACACCCCCTCACAGGGAAGCAGAGTCAAAAGGAAGGAAGTATGGGCATGCTGGGTAGGAGGGTGTAGCCAAGAGCATGATGGGAGTTGCAGTCACAGACATCCCCCACCCACCCACATGGCCCAGCATGCTCACACTGAACCATGCTTGCCTCACAGGGAGTGGGAATGGACTGACAAGATGTCTGACACTGGGCTCTGTTGTGGGGAGCACAAGGCCCTGCTGGGAACTCGGCACCAACAAACACCAGAACTGCACAGTCAGCCATCTTGCCATTGCTGTCACACACCCTCACAGGGAAGCAGAGTCAAAAGGAAGGAAGTATGGGCATACTGCGAAGGGGGGTGTAGCCAAGAGCATGATGGGAGTTGCAGTCGCAGACATTCCCCAACCACCCACATGGCCCAGCAAGCTCACACTGAACCATGCTTGCCTCACAGGGAGTGGGAATGGACTGACAAGATGTCTGACACTGGGCTCTGTTGTGGGGAGCACAAGGCCCTGCTGGGAACTGGGCACCAACAAACACCAGGACTGCACAGTCAGCCATCTTGCCATTGCTGTCACACCCCCTCACAGGGAAGCAGTCAAAAGGAAGGACGTAGGGGCATGCTGGGAAGGGGGGTGAAGCCAAGAGCGTGATGGGAGTTGCAGTCACAGACATTCCCCACCCACCCACATGGCCCAGCAATCTCACACTGAACCATGCTTGCCTCACAGGGAGTGGGAATGGACTGACAAGATGTCTGACACTGGGCTCTGTTGTGGGGAGCACAAGGCCATGATGGGAACTGGGCACCAACAAACACCAGGACTGCACAGTCAGACCCCCTCACAGGGAAGCAGAGTCAAAAGGAAGGAAGTATGGGCATGCTGGGAAGGGGGGTGTAGCCAAGAGCATGATGGGAGTTGCAGTCACAGACATTCCACACCCACCCACATGGTCCAGCAAGCACACACTGAACCATGCGTGCCTCACATGGAGTGGGAATGGACTGACAAGATGTCTGACACTGGGCTCTGTTGTGGGGAGCACAAGGGCCTGCTGGGAACTGAGCACAAACAAGCACCAGGACTGCAGTCAGACATCTTGCCATTGCTGTCACACCCCCTCACAGGGAAGCAGAGTCAAAAGGAAGGAAGTATGGGCATGCTGGGAAGGGGGGTGAAGCCAAGAGCATGATGGGAGTTGCAGTCACAGACATTCCCCACTCACCCACATGGCCCAGCAAGCTCACACTGAACCATGCTTGCCTCACAGGGAGTGGGAATGGACTGACAAGATGTCTGACACTGAGCTCTGTTGTGGGGAGCACAAGGCCCTGCTGGGAACTGGGCACCAACAAACACCAGGACTGCACAGTCAGCCATCTTGCCATTGCTGTCACACCCCCTCACAGGGAAGCAGAGTCAAAAGGAAGGAAGTATGGGCATGCTGGGAAGAAGGGTTTAGCCAAGAGCATGATGGGAGTTGCAGTCACAGACATTTCCCACCCACCCACATGGCCCAGCAAGCTCACACTGAACCATGCTTGCCTCACAGGGAGTGGGAATGGACTGACAAGATGTCTGACACTGGGCTCTGTTGTGGGGAGCACAAGGCCATGCTGGGAACTGGGCACCAACAAACACCAGGACTGCACAGTCAGCCATCTTGCCATTGCTGTCACACCCCCTCACAGGGAGTCAAAAGGAAGGAAGTATGGGCATGCTGGGTAGGGGGTTGTAGCCAAGAGCATGATGGGAGTTGCAGTCACAGACATTCCACACCCACCCACATGGCCCAGCAAGCTCACACTGAACCATGTTCGCCTCACAGGGAGTGGGAAAGGACTGACAAGATGTCTGACACTGGGCCTGAGAAATGATGTGGCTGCCAATCACACATATGCACTGGCCAAACAAAACACGGTCGCACACGCAGCCATTGCAACCATATGTTCAAACTCTTTGTCTGGGGATGCAGTGTCCAGGGGTGCCCCCTGGCCGAGATGGGGAGGTGTGTCTTGCAGATGACAAGTGTTGAGAGCCATATATGGTACATTGCACAAAACAGACAGGAACTCACATATACATCATTGACAGGGGACATCTGACAGTGAATGGAATGGACACACCAATATAGCCGACACCACAGCATGGTCTCATTCACACTCGGTGCTGTTGTGAGCTGCATTCCACTCCTACATCGTGCTGAAACATATGTATCCTTCACACAATACACCACTCATTGACATAGGCACTGTAGACACAAGGTCTAACCTGGACTGCATTGGAGGAGACATGCTACTCACAGCAGCCAAACTGCAACACACACACCAACGACCCTCACTGTCATGAGCCAGAGTGCTACCTTGCCCAATCCATGTCACCATGGAGGACATTGACAAGTCAAATGACATATGCAAATACAAAACTCAGCACCAAACTCATTAACAATGGTGACATCATCACTTGTATGAAATGAGATGGGAACTAGGAACACTGTAAAAAAAACACTTCCTCCAAAGAGATCACAGGCATACCGGACTGTGACCATGTCGTACCAATACACCAATGTGGCACACAAAGACTAGCAAAATCTGCTACCACACATGGTCCAATCTTACAACATATCTTCAGTGAAATAGCAGGTATGTCCTTGTTAAAGCTCACATGTGTATAGGAATGACACACCTGTGTCAGCAACGTGATGGCCCTTGAGTAGTAATGGTCATGTACAGACAAATCTATACATGAGCTGGGCATGCACACACTTCGACATGCACATTGAAATGTTTCATTTTGGCTGGGCAATGCGCAACAACAATATCAATCTCTGTCCGTGACAACCCTGGACAAAGCAGTGTACAGGCAGGCATCCGGACGTACAGTAGAAAATGTCATGAATGTGAACCATTGATAGCTGTAGAAACCTAACTTACATTGTGTGTCTCTTCCAAACACAGGTGGTGCTGGGGACACAGCACCAAATGAACAGGAGTCCCAGTCCCTCAGCTCTCTGGTGTGGATCCGTCTCTGTCCTCTTCGGTTGACGACGAACAACCTGGCACCTCCGGTGTCAGTCATCGTGCAGCACCAGCAGCGCCAACATCTGCATCCCCTGTACCCACGTTGCCAGCATCTGGAAACAGACAGGGCACTCCCGCCAACACGGACAGACCAAGGCCACAGAACACCGACAGCACAGGGACACAGGACCCCCAGGAAGCTACAGACAACACCACCAGCAACAACACCCAAGGGGTCCCAGTGTCACCTGTGCGTGCCGCCGCAGGTCCTGCCCGTGTGGATAGGGGTCCTGGGAAGGGTGGGAGGCAGAGGGCGCGCCTTGCAGAGGGGTCTGGGCTGCATGATGACCCCCAACTGGCACACATCATAGATGCGTACCAGGATAGCACCGGAGGATTTGGCCAGGTAGTGGGGATCCTCAAGGACATTCAACAGGAGCAGGCTGCCCACCATTCCCGAATGGAGACAAAGTGGGATGCACTTACTGCGGTGCATCGGGACATACTCCTATGCCTCTGCCAGATCAGCACAAACATGTCCACTCCTCCCTGTGTGGCCGCAACATCTGTTGCCACACCATCTGCCAGTGCCACAGTGAGGGAGGATGACTCTGGCGGAGAGTCCCCTGCACCGCAGATGCCTGCACCTGAGGATCCCCCCGCAAGAAGAATAGGGGTCGTCCGAAGAAGGACAAGTGAGATGCAGATGCCCCTGCACATCCCCCAGGGCCTCTAAACCTGTTCTGGACAATGTTCTTTGTGCGCAAACCATTCACCTTATCTGACACAACTCGCCTACATGACATGGAGGGTTCATGTTGATCCAATTTTGCAGATGACTGTGGATTTTACTCTGGACATTTCAGCTACCAACACTTCCAACTCTACTGTGAACTTTGGATTCAAAACCCAATGTACAGCACCCACCTTCCTGTGCACTATCCTCACACATGTTTGTAAATAAACTCACCAGTACACCATACTTGCCTCTGTTGTGATTCCAACTTGTCATGTGTCATTGAGGTGTTGATCTGCTAAACAACACTACAACAATGTGACCACCGTTATGTGAGTTATGTGAGGGAGACACACCACTAAGGCACCACAACACATACTCACCATGTCCATGTAACTCATCCCACAAAATGATGTTGACCTGAAATACATTGGTATGCACAGACACAACACCTATCCACAGTCAGTGGTAACAAGTCCACAGATGAGGTAAGCAAATGTCAGTTAGATGTGGGAAGACAGACAACACACCTAACAATGCATAGCACAGGTTCATTACACATCAGCAACATGTTTATTCCACAATAGTTGCAAGGTAATTGTACGTTACAGTGGACACACGGTCACAAAGTGTCGGAGAATTGAAGTCCAGGGGTGTGTGGCACATCACTTGATGGGAATTGACAACTCCCACACTGGTGTTAGATTCTGGGTGTTGGGGGTCAGTGTTGACCAAACAACAGGCAAAAGGACAGACACAAGACACCGTCAAAAGCACAGCAGAACAGGAGGGAAATGCAATACACATGCACAAAACATGTCACAAGAAACCTACACAGAAACAAGTTAGCAGTTCTACACTATTGTGGGGTACATACCACCTGAATGGACACATCACTGCACGCATCCAGTCAAGTGGCACACAGACACACTCAAACAGCAAAAGAGCAGCCACAACACATTTCAGGCTAACTCCATACATTGACATGACAACCCTGTAAACTCACATTCAGGTGAAAAAGTTGTTGATGAGCTGTGTGCGGACGTCACCCTCATCATCATCATCACTGGCATTGTGGCCCAGGCCTGGATCCTCCACAGGTGGCGGAGGTAGGGCATCGTCATCCTGGATGAGAGGCAACTTCTTCCGCACTGCCATGTTGTGTAGCATGCAGCATACAAGGATAATTTTGCACACCTTTGCAGGCTGATATGGGTGGGAGACCAAATGTCCGCTCAGTCACCCTCCTGCTCCGACCATGTGCCTCATTGTAGCGCATCTCGGCTGGTGTCACAGGGTTCCTGAGGGTTGTCAGCAACAATGGCATGTTGGGGTATCCGGAGTCACCTACACACAAACATTTGAACAATTAGCAGAGTTTTGAAGGAGGGTGGAATACAACATTGCCAAACACACACACTGGTAAACAGTCAGTACACACCGACAAGCCAGGCACGCTGGTCTGGCACCTGTGACATCAGCATTGCAATGAGACTACTCCTAATGATGTAGGCATCGTGCGCAGAACCGGGGAAACGTGCACTCACATGTGTGATACACATGTCTGCAAGACATATCACCAGAGCATTGATGGAGTGGAAATGTTTCCTGTTCCGGTATGCCTACTCATGTGCCTGTGGTGGTATCAGGGCCACATGTGTACCATCAATAGATCCGATGACGTTCGGCATCCTCCCCAGTGTATAAAAGGCATCCTTGAATTCAGTGAGTTGACCTGGGCTAGGAAACTTGATGTACAGGTCAAGGAAATGCAACATCCCCTCCAAGACATCGCGTAGCACACGACTAAACATAGTTTGCGACATACCACCAGCAGTAGCCACAGTGTACTGGAAGGTACCAGTAGCAAAGAAGTGCAGGGCTGCCATCACCTTCACCTCTGCGGTCAGTGCTGTAGGGTATGTCCGGCCAGGTAGCAGATGTGGCGCCAACTGCTCCGCCAACTCCTCAATCAGTGGCCTGGTGAAGCGGTACCGTCGGATGCAGTCGTGTTCCTGCATGGTTTCAAGGTCTGGGAACGGTCTATGGACAGCTGGTGCCCTGCAGAACAGAGATGCACAGAGGAAGATTGTCGGTTCATCCACCCATGTGGCTATGACCAAGAAAAATATCACATGATACATCATGACAATACACAATGTACTGAGGTGTGTGCTGTTGGGCATGGACACATATGTCACCTACATGGCCATCACCGCACATCTCAAGTGGACATGTCCACATAAGTCCCATGAAGTGCAATGGCCAATCATTGGGCTGTGTCACCCTACCTATGTACTGCTGTGACGTTACAAACACACACCACAGTGACAAGTGAGGCCTGATGTCGCCCAGCCATCACAGATCTTTGCCATGCAGATACCCAGGGTCCCTGTATTGCCACATGGACATTGGCATGACATGGCGTATCATGTACACGCCACAAGGCAACCGTGAGTCCCACAGGTTGTGGCCACTGTTGTCTCTGCAGGCCCTACATGTACATCTCGTAGACACACACACAACATCAATGTTGATACACAAACCACATGGATGTGGAGATTGTCTCCCATTGGGCACATTTGATCAGCCACATCTGAGACACAACATGCACACAGACTGTGGGTGTACATCAGAATTGAGGCTACAGGTCTCACTGTGACGTACATGCCATCACCCCCAGGACTCAGGTTGTATGTGACATGTCCTACACATATCCAACATAAAACTGTGTGCATGACTCATGCCCATAACTGTACAGTTGCACATCACAGTGGTAATGTGCACAACACACAAAGGATTCTGTCCCCATGAACACATGCACCGCCTGGGAGTGGCTGCACAAAAGTGCCACACAACAAACCAAATGTTGCCCCCCCAAACACACAGGGAATGCAGCCTTACATGCCATGGGACACTGTGTGGCCAATGCTGTAGTGTGGTAGGTGTGCACCTGAGTCCCTGGCAAGTAATTGTGTGTTGAAGCCGTCAAATAGTCACACCAATGAGGTCCCGCGCGAGTGACTATGCGTACGCTTTGCACAGTTCAGGACTGAGCCGTGCATACGCTTAGCCATTGACTGCAATGAGGTTCGACACGGGTGACTATGCGTACGCACTGCACAGTTTAGGACCAAGACCGTGCGTACGCTTAGCCATTGACTGCAATGAGGTCCGACGCTGGTGACTATGCGTACGCATTGCACAGTCCAGGACCGAGCCGTGCGTACGCTTAGCCATTGACTGCAATGAGGTCCGACGCGGGTGACTATGCGTACGCATTGCACAGTTCAGGACCGAGCCGTGCGTACGCTTAGCCATTGACTGCAATGAGGTCCGACGCGGGTGACTATGATGCATACGCGTCAGGCAGGCATGGTCCGAGACCGGCGTACGCCTTGGCCATTGAATCGTATGGAGACGGGTGCATGTGTATTTTCAAACTACGCGTTGTACAGTCAGTTGACCGAGCCGGGCGCACCCATTGGCTCTGGACTGTCATGGAGACGGATGCAGATTCAAAACTTGTACGAGTCGTGCGCTGGAAATTCAGTTTGATGCCTACAACAATGTTGCAATTCCTAGGGTTTTATGAAGGTGAAGATTTGAACGATGCGGAAGACGTGTACAAGTCGTACATTTCCATGAATTGTCCAGGTTTATAGAATGCAACCGTGTTGGACCTATCACTTGGGACACATGGCACAGAGTCTGCCTCTGCAGCACAGATATAAGGCTGGCTGGCCCCCAGGGAGCTCACTTGCCTGCATCACATGCTACTGGACCACATCCCTGCTACCACTGCTGCTGTCTCTGCATCCTCTGGCTACTGCTATTGCACGTACTCTGGAGAGGGCCCAAGCCTTCACTGAGGAGGAGAACCAGGCCCTGTTGGACGAGCTCCTTCCACAGCACAGCAAGCTGTATGGGAAACCCGGGGAGCAGTTGAGTGTGCAGTCCACTGCCTTCCTAATTGTGCATTTTGTCTAACTAGCAGTACTAGCAGTGTGTACACCAGTTGCAAGCATACTCACTGAGTACTTTCATCCCCCAAAGTGTGTAGGTACATGTCATGAACAGGTGTTCTGCAGCTAAAGTGCATTTGTGCAAGCTTCAACTTCCCAGGCATTGTTAACATGTCAGACATGCAGGGCATTTGTCCTTTTCCATGGGTGCGCTACCTGTGTAACTCATTTTCCTTTGTGATAACGACATGGATAACCAACTGTGTGCAGCACAACTATGGGGCATGTGTGTTAATGGACTTTTAACTTTGTCATCCTCACAGGTTGATGCCCACCAGACGCAGGAGATATGGCTGACCATCGTCCGGGCAGCTTGATCGGTGGGGGTCTACAAGCGCTGGATCTGCAACTGCCAGAAGAGGTGGCAGGACCTTCGGGGCTGAACCCGATGGATCGCAAGGGTCCAGCTGAAGCTGTCGCCCCCTCGCAGGAGGGGCGGACACCGGACCCTGACCCCCCACATGCACAGGATCCTGGCGGTGGTCTTCCCGGACCTGGATGGGCAGCTGAAGGCAGGACAGCAGCAAGGAGGTGGTAAATCCATGCCTAATCTGTGTACTATGTCTGACATTCTAATTGCAGTCTTTTGGCCTGGTCACATTACGTAGGTCTTGTAGTCCAATACTCATGTCTCTCAATTGTGTAATGCACCCTCCTCATCTGATCCACAGGTGTGGACCCTACAGTCTGTTGCTTGTGTCACTAGGGCACTGTGTCCCTGCAGTCAGCTATGCTTCAGCTTCCGGACAGCATCTGTTACCGTGACTCTGTTGTGTGTTTCATGGGTGGGTCAATTGTTTACACAATGCCTGAGATCTGACATGTGATCTGTGTGTGCCCTTGATATGTGTTACAATTGCTGGTCTGACTCGCTACATGTGGCTGGGGTATTTCAAACAAACACATGCAGCAGGGGACTACAATTTGTGTGCCTCAGGAGTATGTATATCAAGTGTGTCACACTTGCTTAGCCACCTGACTACTGTCCAGGGCTAAACACTGTTTCACGTAGACCTGAGCAGTCATGCCTACTCAAGGGCATTTAGAAACACTCTGTAATCCCACTCCTGTGTATCAACTTACAGGTTGTGCTTAGTGACATGTGTCTTCAGGTGTTGCCTCTGTGTCATTGTGGTGTGGCTTCCTTTTCCATACAACTGTGGTGTTCATGAATTTGAGGGTCAGCAGGACATCTGAGATGTGACTATGAGAGAGAAGACCTGTGTGACATATAGGTGTGTGATCACTTGACAGTGCACAATGGTGTATGCAACTGTGCACTTCAGGCAGCTGTGTTACATGCACAGCAGACTGTGATGTGCTAATGTACAGGGAGTTGTGTTCGCAGAGACTCATATGTCTGTTTTGTATGATGTGGGGTCTTCTGGGTCCGGGATATGTTGTTTGCAGGAGATGGGCAAGTGCACTTGTCAGCTGAAGAGTTTGCTTTACCCATGAGCTATGATTGTGACACAGTGCATACTGTTGTTGTCTGGATACCCTGCTCCTGTGACAGGAGACAGTGTTGACTGACTTTCCAGGCATGCCAGTGCCATGGCATTTAACTTGCTATGAGTGATCCTGCATTGTGTTCAAATGTGCTCAATGCACCCCATTGTGGCATTGAATATCAGGACATGAGAACATCATAGTGTGTGTTGCTGGCATGCATCACAAGCATGTGAAATGAGACTCTGGCCATCCCTTCATCCTGACACCTGTACTAAGTCAGTGGCAAGAGATGTGATGTGTGTAGAGTGACATACTCCTACATGTTCACTTGCATGTCCAACAAATGTGTAGGTGGTGCATGTCGGCACATTGGGGTATTAGCATCCAACATGCAACAGACATATGGGTGCAAGTCCAGGAGGGATATGAGTGCCATGGTTGATGGTGAGACTGACAATTGGCTTATTCTAAACAGTGTGAGCACTTTGATCAGTGTTCAACTGTAGATGCCAGGGCTTGCCCTGTGATGTGATGTACTCACTGTGGTGTGTGCAAGCAGTGCATGTGACTGATGTTGTTCTCTTTTTTTCTAATTCTATCTAGATAAATCCACGGCCACAGCTCCACGGACCAGGAGGAGCCACAGAGCCTGACTGGGACAAAAAGCGAGGAGTCGGAGGAACCCAGTGGCACGGAGGGCGAGTGGAGCCACATTAAGGAGTCCTCAGCACCATCCACCCCAGCTGAGGGCCACATCAGCTCAGAGGATGGCTACCTTGTGGAGCCGGGTGTCAGCAGCCACCAAACCCCAGCTAGTGAGGCTGTCCCCGCCACCGCCCCCACCACCACCATCACCACCCTCCCATCCCAGAGGTCCGTGGAGGCTCCCGTGTTCGGGAGCATGTCTCCTTTGTGCCAGGCACCGCACCCCCTGCCCCTGTGTTCCCTGCTTCCCTGAGTGAGGTGTCTGTGGACTTGCTTCGACAGATCCATGTAGGGCAGACATCAATGCTGAGTGTCCTCCATGCACACACCAGTCTGTTGACACAACTGGTGTCGTTCATGGAGGGCATTTCATCGGGCATGTCTGCCCTACAGAGGACCAATCAGTCCGCGGCCTCCTCCCTGACGGCAGCAGTGTCACTCCTTCAACAGTCCTGCACCCCTCCTACCCCTGCACCACCCACGATTCCTAGCACCCTACCTGTCCCAAGCACACACACACCTGCACATTCTCACAAACCCACAGACAAGGGCAGCACACAAACACCCAAAACAAGGGCTAGACGTGCACACAAGCAAGCGCAGGGGACTGATACCACACTCACAGGGGATGGTTTGCAGACACACACACAGTCATCCACAACCACTCCGCAGTCCTCCGATACCTCTCCCACCCAGCCCCCTTCCTTTGCCTCACCTGCAACCCCATCTCCACAGAAGCTCTTAATCTGTGACCTTGGCCTCTTCCCCACTGACCCAGCAGATCCATCTTACAAGGGGAAGAGGAAGACCCCATACACAGAGGGGAGTGCCCCTCACACCCGTACACCCTTCCCCAGGCGCAGTCAGACTGAGGCCCCCACCCGCAAGTCCCCCTGGAGCCGGAAGAGCAAGACCCCACCCCCGCCCCGCAGCTCCACGACGAAGTCTCCATCCTCCATCCCCCAGGCCACCACTCCAGAGGTTCCCCCGCCACACCCTGCCCCAGGTTCCCCCACCCACAGATACACCATCCCCAAAATGCTGAGGCCCTCCCCCCTACCACTTGCTCTTCCACCCCCGGTCAGACAGTTTGTGCCACTGATGTGGGTACCGTGTCCCCCCCTCTGTCCTGCCGACCTCACCTGAACCCCATTCCGCTCCCATTGAGTTAGGCACTGCAGTGGAGTCCATGACCACCCCGTCTGACTTGGGCACTGCAGTGGGAACCCAGTCCACTCCATCTGACCTGCCCACTGCAGTTGTGCCGGCACCCACCCCATCTGACTTGTGCCCCACAGTTGTGACTGCACCCACTACTTCAGTCAGCTGCACTGCAGTTGCCAGTGACTCTCCTGCATCCACCACCCCTTCACTGTCTCCTTCTGCTGCGCCCTGATCCTGTCCCTGCGGTGCCTGACCTACCCCCATGTATGTCCCTCCGAGGGGGTGTCCCCGGTCCTTACCAGTGCAGGCAAGCAACTTGTGACAGTTGTCACTCAAGTTAACTTTTTGTCATTTGGATATAGACTGGCCATTGGCCTTTGTTTTGAAAGGACTTTGCATTTTAAAATTGCTGAATAAAGCTTTTTTCTTTATCCTTGTGAATTTGATTTAGCTGTACATTATGTTGATGATGTTTAGCATGACCTTGCAGTTGTAATGCTGGCTTTCAAATGTTGAATACTGAGGTGTTGATGTGAGGTACTCCATGTGTTCCATGAGATATGTATCCTATTCTGGTTGTTATCCATATCATCCTTTGCAGCTAAATGGGTGTGTCATGATTAGCAATTTGTGGACATCTCTGTAAACATTTCATTTGCATGGTCACATCTGTGGCTTGCACACATGCACATATGATGTGATTCCCATTGTCCAATTTGTCTATTTCCCTGACTGTGGGCGCATCTCCTCTGGACATGTAAGTGTGGGCATTATTGGTGTAGGAGCAACTGGGTCCTCTGTGCAACTTGCTGGACATATGTATTGAGTATGTGCAGATGACTTAAGGGAGACTCCTGTACCCAGGCTGTTGAGACCAGAGCCTTCATTGTGTGGTAACTGATGGCTGACTGACCAAGTGTTCTGCTGACATGACTGAGACCTGCTGGGACTATGTTTGGCACAGCTGAGCTTCCACAGGAGTTGAGTCCCCTCAAGTAAGTGTGTTGTTCCGTGACATTGCCTGGGCCCATGTTGTGTGTTGTGTGGGCATGTGTGTGTGTCTACATCCCTTTTCATACACAGGCAGTGTTCCCTTGATATGATCCTGTTGTTGATGCTTGCTGAGTGGTAAAGTGTTCATCCCACAACTTTGCCATGGGCTACCAGATGTGTGGGTGCATGACACACTACTGTTCATCATTGGGATTTGTCTGTTCTGAGTGGTGATGATGTGGTTAGATGCAGATGGGACACAGTCAGGGGTCCCCAAGGCACTTGTTTGTTCGCAATATCATGTAGTTGTCCCTAGGTGGTACCTTTCAGTGATTGAGACATGTGTATGTGTGTGTGACTGATCCCACTTGTCCGGTTCAGGGCTGCAATGTTTGCAGATGTCAGCATGTGTTCCTTGTGGTTCTCCTTGGCTTCTGCATTGTCCTGGGACTGTGGCAGGTATTCGGAAGGTTACGTGAGCTTTGACGTCATGGCCATGTACCACATACTGGGCAGTAAGTCTGTCATTCACCAGGGTTGTAAACTGTCCTTGTGTGATGAGTCTGTGCACCTTAGTTCCTCCCAACATTACTGTGTTTTTCATGGGTGCATGTGCAATGTCACCTGTCCATGTGGGCTTCACCGATGCACATTGGTGCAGTTCAGGGTGTGTGGTGTTGAGGGTGGACTGATGTAAATGTTTACATGGATGGGCCCCTAGCTCCCGTTTGTCCATGGATGACGGGCCATGCTGAGTGATTTGTGTTTGTGTAGGTGTGATGTACATTTGTGGCACAGGACACATGTCTGGGTTTCACAGTTTGTACGACATCTACCTTTGTCATCACAGTGGACGTGTCATGCATGCTTGTGTAACCCCAATGTCTGGCCCCTGGGGGTAGTGCTGTTGTGTGTCAGTCTCTTGCTGTGTTAGTTGCTGTTCATTCCAGCTTGTGTCACATGTATCAGTTGTGCTCCCTCTCATCTCACAATGCCTGATTGGCCACTAAGGGGGGACCATTGATGGTTTACTTTTGATTGGCACTGTGTCCACATCTGTGTCACTGTGTTTCAGCCCCCCTCATGTAGTTGCCTGGGGATACTGAGACACACACACATGTTGTGTCAGATGTGCAGTGTGAGGTTGCCTGTTTGTGTTTGTGCATCTGCACCAGTGCATTGGTATTGCTGTTGTGGGCCATTGTCTGGATGTTGTTTTTGTGATTTACCCTTCTGTCCCTGTGAGTCATAACACATCATTCTGCACATTCATCCTGGTGGTTAGGTCCCATTGCTGGCATGGAATGGGAGTTTGTGACCTGACACCAACAGTCTACACAGGTTGTTTGGATTTGTGTGTCTATTTTCGAGATGCATGTATGCTTTGTGATGGTCACTTCTGCTTTTGTGTCATTGTTCACTGTATGCATTGTCAGCCCCCATGGGTGGTGATTGTCTGCACATGTGTTAGCCTCACCACATCTCTGTGGGTATGGGGCACAACCACTACTTTGCCCCAAAAGTGTTTCATGTGTTGGGACCAGAAATCATACATGCTGTTTGGCATTTGCAGCTTTGACCATGATGACACTTACCTTTTGGTCAATGTGATGAGGGGGGTTTTTGACCCCATCACCACAATGCTCAACATTTGCTGCAGTTTGGAACCACACACTTAACTTTTGTTCTACACAGTGAGGGGGTGTTAGTGCACATTGACACAGTGCTAGTGATGCTTGCCTTGTGTAGAAATACGAAGAAAAAGTATACAGTGCACACCGTTGTTTTAGTTAATTTCATTCCATTATTACGATGTTCATATTCTTTCCCATTAATTTGGCGTGCAACCTGGACAGCGGGATTCACCCTGGTACCCCGCAATGCATTAACAACGAGAAGAGAAGGAGCGTGTTTGACACTCCAGTCCGGTGCACAGCCTACTTGACCATATGATATGACTCAAATGTTAATCCAGTATTGAAGAAAAAATTCCAAGTGCTTCAAATGAATTTCGTATGCGAATTTATTGTCCATTAATAATCACACGTAAGATGCAGTAACATTTAAAAAGCTTCTCATGCTTCAGATATGCCTATCCGGGCCTTTTTCTGAGCACGCAAAAAATGCAACGTACATCCCAATCTCAGATCTTCTATTACCCAATGCATTTCGGGCCGTGATGGGCCCTTCCTCAGGGGTTAACTGTGAGTGAAAGAACATAAGTGTTAAAATCGTAATTGTTATATGAATCCTGTTGACACTATTTACACATCTACAACGTGATCTTAAATACCAACCCGATGCTGCATTTATCCCTCTAACATGATTGTGTTCCAACAGTCAAATCACCTGACCCAATCTCTCTCTACACTGCTTCCCTGCACTACATCTTACAACTTCTAGCAATGGCAAGTAACTACCCAGATGTAAAAACCCTCATCTTTCCATTACCATTTCCCTCTCAAGAAAACGCAATATGGACATGAAACAACCCCGTTCTCCCACATACCTGAATAGCTGATAACGATCGAATCTATTTCACTCGTATTCCTCTCGGAAAGTGGCAGCCCGCCAAAATGTGACGCTGACTGCCCCATCTTTAAATAGAAGATCGTAACTCCACCCCTTACTTTCAGCCAATAGTGCTTCACCACACATATTTACGAATGGTAACTTGAAAACTACTATATCCATCATGCATTGCTAGAATCAGTACAACATAGTGAACATGATGTTAACCCACTGCGTTAATGTACAATTGTTTATAGTTCACATCCTCAATCAAAACTTGCGCCAAGAAATACGCCATGTATACTCCGCCCACCCTTAAGATATTCAAAAAACCAATGCTGCAATAGGGCAAATTATCCAATGGTAACACGTCTATTTTATCCTTAACTAGTTCTTAACGGCCCGAAATGCATTGGGTAATAGAAGATCTGAGATTGGGATGTACGTTGCATTTTTTGCGCGCTCAGAAAAAGGCCCGGATAGGCATATCTGAAGCATGAGAAGCTTTTTAAATGTTACTGCATCTTACGTGTGATTATTAATGGACAATAAATTCGCATACGAAATTCATTTGAAGCACTTGGAATTTTTTCTTCAATACTGGATTAACATTTGAGTCATATCATATGGTCAAGTAGGCTGTGCACCGGACTGGAGTGTCAAACACGCTCCTTCTCTTCTCGTTGTTAATGCATTGCGGGGTACCAGGGTGAATCCCGCTGTATGTATGTATGTATGTATGTATAGATATACTTGTATAGCGCAATGACTGTCACCCAAAGGGCATCCTGGCGCTTAGACTGATGGAGAAAGAAGCCTGCATGAAAAGAAACGATCCACTGTATAAGAAAAATTACGCCGCTCTTGGGAAAAGGTGAGTTTTCAGGGCTTTTTTGAAGGAGGGGAAATCGCCCGTACTCCTCAGTGCAAACGGCTGAGAGTTCCACAGCCTTGCTGCTGCGAATCGAAAGGACCTGCCTCCCAAACGAGTCCTTAAGATTTTTGGAACTACAACCAGACATGCCGTGGCGGAGCGGAGAGACCTACGCGGGACATACCACGAGAACATTTTCTGTAAGGGAAAAGGGCCTTGTTCATGAAGAGCTTTAAACACCAAGCAGAGGGCTTTAAATTCAATCCGCTGAGGGACAGGTAACCAATGGAGGTCCCTGAGCGCAGTAGTGGAGGAGTCCGCGCGCTGGCGTGACAGAGCCAGTTTAGCCGCCAGATTCTGCACGCGTTGAAGTTTACCCACCAGGGTCACCGGGGCTCCCAGAAGTAGTGCGTTACAGTAGTCAAGTCTACTTAGGATGGTACTCCGCACTACCTCTGGTCTTGCCTGCGCTGGGAGAAAAGGCAAGATTTTCCTTAACGTGCGAAGCAAGGCCATGCATGTGGCCACTGTTTTATTAACAGAAACATCCAGGTTGCACGCCAAATTAATGGAAAAGAATATGAACATCGTAATAATGGAATGAAATTAACTAAAACAACGGTGTGCACTGTATACTTTTTCCCTGTATTTCTACATCGCCCCTACTACAGGTTGCACCCAGAGATTAATGGACTAATAACTCATAAAGCACACGCAAGATGCTACATCGCAAGAAAGAAGATTTGAGAACTGTGTTTCCATCACTTTCGGATTATGAACGTTTCTGAATCATGTACTTTTAAGAACTAGTTAAGGATAAAATAGACGTGTTACCATTGGATAATTTGCCCTATTGCAGCATTGGTTTTTTGAATATCTTAAGGGTGGGCGGAGTATACATGGCTTATTTCTTGGCGCAAGTTTTGATTGAGGATGTGAACTATAAACAATTGTACATTAACGCAGTGGGTTAACATCATGTTCACTATGTTGTACTGATTCTAGCAATGCATGATGGATATAGTAGTTTTCAAGTTACCATTCGTAAATATGTGTGGTGAAGCGCTATTGGCTGAAAGTAAGGGGTGGAGTTACGATCTTCTATTTAAAGATGGGGCAGTCAGCGTCACATTTTGGCGGGCTGCTACTTTCCGAGAGGAATACGAGTGAAATAGATTCGATCGTTATCAGCTATTCAGGTATGTGGGAGAACGGGGTTGTTTCATGTCCATATTGCGTTTTCTTGAGAGGGAAATGGTAATGGAAAGATGAGGGTTTTTACATCTGGGTAGTTACTTGCCATTGCTAGAAGTTGTAAGATGTAGTGCAGGGAAGCAGTGTAGAGAGAGATTGGGTCAGGTGATTTGACTGTTGGAACACAATCATGTTAGAGGGATAAATGCAGCATCGGGTTGGTATTTAAGATCACGTTGTAGATGTGTAAATAGTGTCAACAGGATTCATATAACAATTACGATTTTAACACTTATGTTCTTTCACTCACAGTTAACCCCTGAGGAAGGGCCCATCACGGCCCGAAATGCATTGGGTAATAGAAGATCTGAGATTGGGATGTACGTTGCATTTTTTGCGTGCTCAGAAAAAGGCCCGGATAGGCATATCTGAAGCATGAGAAGCTTTTTAAATGTTACTGCATCTTACGTGTGATTATTAATGGACAATAAATTCGCATACGAAATTCATTTGAAGCACTTGGAATTTTTTCTTCAATACTGGATTAACATTTGAGTCATATCATATGGTCAAGTAGACTGTGCACCGGACTGGAGTGTCAAACACGCTCCTTCTCTTCTCGTTGCCTTGTGTAGGCCACACTCAGTTTTTGGTCACACATGTGATGGTAGTTACATTGTATGTTTGAAGTCATAATTACTGTTGTGGGCATTTGTCACAGACTACACACTGTTGTCATGATGTTAGGAGGGATGTACTTTGCTGACATACCTAATGTTGGTGTATGATGGATGTGTGGTGCATCACCCATCCTATGAGTGGGGGTGGCAGTAGCGATGGGCAACATAGGCCCTATGGTTGGGGGTGGCAGTAGTGATGGGCAACAGGTCCCCTATGGGTGGGGGTGGCAGTAGTGATGGGCCACAGGTCCCCTATGGGTGGGGGTGGCAGTAGTGATGGGCAACAGGTCCCCTATGGTTGGAGGTGGCAGTAGTGATGGGCAACATAAGCCCTATGAGTGGGGGTGGCAGTAGTGATGGGCAGCATAAGCACTATGGGTGGGGGTGGCAGGAGTGCTGGGCAACATAAGCCCTATGGGTGGAGGTGGCAGTAGTGCTGGGCAACAGGTCCCCTATGGGTGGGGGTGGCAGTAGTGATGGGCAACATACCCCCCTATGAGTGGGGGTGGCAGTAGCGATGGGAAACAGGTCCCCTATGAGTGGAGGTGACAGTAGTGATGGGCGACATAAGCCCTATGAGTGGGGGTGGCAGGAGTGCTGGGCAACAGGTCCCCTATGGGTGGAGGTAGCAGGAGTGATGGGCAACAGGTCCCCTATGGGTGGGGGTGGCAGTAGTGATGGGCAACATAAGCCCTATGGGTGGGGGTGGCAGTAGTGATGGGCAACATAAGCACTATGGGTGGGGGTGGCAGGAGTGCTGGGCAACAGGTCCCCTATGAGTGGGGGTGGCAGTAGTGATGGGCAACATAAGCCCTATGGGTGGGGGTGGCAGTAGTGCTGGGCAGCAGGTCCCCTATGGGTGGGGGTGGCAGTAGTGATGGGCAACATACCCCCTATGAGTGGGGGTGGCAGTAGTGATGGGCAACAGGTCCCCTATGGGTGCGGGTGGCAGTAGCGATGGGCAACATAAGCCCTATGAGTGGGGGTGGCAGTAGTGATGGGCAACATAAGCCCTATGGGTGGGTGTGGCAGGAGTGCTGGGCAACAGGTCCTCTATGAGTGGGGGTGGCAGTAGTGATGGGCAGCATACCCCCTATGAGTGGGGCTGATAGTGGTGATGGCCATGCGACCCCTATGGTGGCCTGTTGCTAGTGGACAGGATATGGATCCTCTGGGTGTGTGTGACATTTGGTGGGTCCGTGTCGTTTGTTTGTGTGGTGGGTGTCTGACTTACCGTCTGCGCCGTCCGCGTCTGTTCCTGATCCGGTCATAGATGTACAGTACTGGTATGACCTGCACGATGGGATTCATGATGTGTTCGTCTCTTACACGCTGCTTGTTGCTCCGTCTCGTACCCGTTGCAAGCTGGTCCATCTCATAATCATTGATTGAGTTCTGGCGCGAATCGTACCTGATATGCTTCTTTTCCGGATGCTGTGACGTGCCGTACGTGGCGACCCGTCCAGCGCGTATGATGTGCGCATCGTACTTGTCCGGCCGGAAACTGCTATGGATACTGCTTCTGGGCGACTCAGTTCGGCGTTCGGAGTTACAGCTTGGACGGTGAATGAAGCTTGAATCACAGCCTACGTGTCGTTCGGATTTTTGTCAGTTATGCGTATCGTACTTCATCGCCAGGACGGACCGGCTCCAGTTACAAGTCGGTCGCAAGGTAAGGCTACGAACAGCTCTCGGAGAGCTGTCCGACCCGGATCAGAATCGACCCCAAAGAGTCAGCTCAGAACAAGAAGACTATTTTGTTTGCTTTTCGTGTCTGGCTTGCTGGCCTCACCTGTTTTTCTTGTGTGCTTAAAACTCCATGACCATTGGGAAAAACACTGCCTCCTACATTTCACCTACCATTGCTACTGCTATGTTGTTCTCATTCCCTTGACAGACGTATGCCTCTCCTGAAGTTCAGTACTGAAGAAACACTGATCAAGGGTGGACAGTCTCCTGATTTTTGTTTTTATTTTTTACTAGAGACCTCTCTTCAAGTGTGGGACATCACTTACGAATGGTGAGTCTGGGAGTGCACACAGCCTGCCCTCACTAGTCTTTGGTATAGCCATAGTCTAGCACACTGTTATAGTGGAGATTTGCAATTAACCCTTGTCCTTCTTTCTTGTTGTACTACAGTGCTGGGAACAACTCTTGCTGGGTCTCACCTTTTTTCCTCGGCAGACCCCGTTGGGCTTCTTCTTGGTGGTCCGGACTCGTCTCTTCTCTCCCTGCGGGTATTGGTCAGCATTCTGTTGTCCATTGCTTGGCTAGAGCTGGCTATACCTTAGGGGAGAGTGGGGGCTCTCTCTTCGCTCCTAAGGATACCGGTCTATCTGCCGTGTGGATCAGAAACCCGACAGAGAGAAGGTGTATGAGCCACTGTATGGGTGTGTGAGTGGGT
The DNA here is from genome assembly GCF_964204655.1 of Triturus cristatus. Lineage (NCBI taxonomy): Eukaryota > Metazoa > Chordata > Amphibia > Caudata > Salamandridae > Triturus > Triturus cristatus. The sequence goes on from NC_140588.1 coordinate 500,738,866, forward strand.
GTATTGATGTGTGAGTGGGTGTGTGAGTGGTTTGTGAGAGAGTGTGCGAGTGGGTCTGTGAGTGGGTGTATGTGCTTTTTAATTGGGGTCTAGATCTGCAGATCTGCCGCAGATTCACACTAGGGGCTGTGCCGAGCACCACGGTGGATCCGCAAATCCTCATGTATGCAAAAAAGTTGTCCAATAGGGTCAGGATATCTCTGTCCTTACCCCTTATATCCTATTTCTACTTTATTCCCCGAGTGGGATTCAAGTCCTGATTCACAAAATAGTGGCCACAACTTTTCTCTCAGATTTTGGTTAGCCAATCATAGCATGGGTGCTGGTGCGTGGAGCCACGTTTCTCAATGTACTTCAAATACTAAATCTTTTTTTCTTTAATAACTCCAAAACTACTGAATAGATTTACACTAAATTACAAAAAACCCTCATTCTGGACCAAGATCTATTTTTCTGCAAAATTTGGTGTACTTCCATTCAGCTATTCAGGCTGTAGTCATGTCTAAAATACCTATGGGAATTTGCATGGGGTACCGCATTGTGGTGATAACGCTGGATTCTTATCTTATCTTACCATCTATTACCACTCCTAAGAATCCTCAAAACCAATTAATTTAAATAAGACCAATAGCCAATCAGTACCAACTCTGAAGAATCACTGACTCCGAATTAAGTTTTAGGGGATTTATTACAAAACCAAAAACAATTGAATATACAAGCACCTCATGACGAGGTTCAAGAAATATATGGGTACTACTACAAAGTTTAGTCTAGATTAAGCTTGAAATGATTGCTCCAATATCTAAGTCAGTCTTCATTAGGCTGCAAAAGAAACAATTGGTCTGTCCCTACACTAACACTAAAGTGGCATCCCTACATAGCATTTTCCAGGCAAAATCAAGAAAAGGTGTCAGCTTGTGAAGATTTCCTAAGAAGTGCATTCCTGTTAAAAGTCGGTGACCAAAGCTTCCAAACTAATTCTAAGTCTCCTTCTCTGTTCATTACCTTCTCTCATCTCTCTACCTCTTGCTCTCTGCTCTGCTCCCTTCTAACCTGCCTTCTTCCTCTCTTCCCTTGGGGCACTATCCCTAATACAAAATGCACATCATGTAAGACACGCCTTCAGAACACCTCCTCTGGGTGGACACCTTCAGGTGGTAGTTTTCCATCGAAACCTGCATCTTGTCCAGCAACGGTCCACGTGTCCTTGGATCCCAGGCTCTTCCATCGCAGAAAGTATCGGCCCAACCTTATCTGCATTCCTGTAGAATATTGTAACTATCCTCCTTCATACCTAACTTCTAAAACAAAAGGTTAGTCTTCGCTAACAAGGACGATGTCCTTGCACCTGCAACAGAAGCTGGAGAAACCAAAATCTTTGCATGGACACCATCCTAACTGAATTTCTAAATGAGAGCTCTCCCAGGGAAAATACATCTCGGCCTGCACAATTCAGCTAATATAAGAAACGCGAATAGGCCTTCTCATAGCAATATATGAACGTTCCATTAATAAATATTACGTTTATAAGCACTATTTTCCATTACACTTGATACATAAATAATCATTCCTACGCGTGCAGACTTAATATGGTGCACGTTTAAATCTAATGCATTACATTACACATGAACAAATTCGTTAGGCACTTGCAATAAACAATTACATTTACAAGGCATTTTACACTTTCAGCTAACACGAAATACATTTCAAACATTACATTCACGATATTTATTATTGCATCTTACTCTTCTAATGATCATCGATTAATGAAACACAAATATATGCGTATATATATGTGGGTGCGGCTAAGCATGATTATGATGCACCCCTACAATTTTCAAAACCCCACGGCGCTCTATCAGTTCCCCCCTTTGATGACCTGTGTCATCACCAAAATCACAACTCCCTGGAGAAAGAACCGACCTAAACAGAGCTCTTAGCCATTCTTCCCTGTCGGAACCTCTCTAAATTCTTTATATTCTGGTAGTGACTGTCCTGCAGTCTAGCCATCCTTATCTCTTGTTCCCTAAGGGACCTCTCAACTTGGTTCACTCTGTACCACTGATAAGCTCTGGCAAATCCCCACAAGCAAACCACACAAACCACTATGATAATGATAGGCTTCAGAATATAACCACGAATACCTTTCCCTAGATTTGCAAACCAAGTTCCCACTGCGCCAAATACTTTTCCAACTTTCTCCCAAACACCCTCTTCAGTCAGATCCTGGATCTCATGATGGATCTCAGTGATGTTACTTATATACTTCTTCAGATCTTTGCTGTTATCAGGTACATAAGTACAGCACTCTTGCACCTTCAACATTTTACAGACTCCGCCCTCTTTTGCCAATAAGACATCTAAAGCAAGAGGGTTCTGCATCACCATTGTCCTTATCGATAACATCTCCCCATCTACAAGTATCAACGACTTAGCTGTATTCATTGACAACTCGTCAACCACTGTCGCCAATCTTCTAATCTTCACATCATTCAGGATCACTCCCAAACTTGGTATTGCTGCTCCAAAGATATCCACAATCACTGCTCCTACATATGCACCCCTCCTCAATCTAGAGTGCTTACCATCCTCCAAAAGCTCAAGTTCCTATGCGTGGTAAATCTAAGGAAAAATGATTCCTAAATAGCATGTTCCATACCAATTCCATACCAATTCGCAGGCAATCTTACATAAGCATTCTTTCCACACACATAATATACCGTTGGTATCACTTGCACTGAACTCTGCAGAAAATCTTTCACATGGTGAAAACATGATCACACGCACTTTGTCCCACATAGATCTTATCATAGTAGGTCTGTACACGTTTCACACACAGCTTAGGGCCATAACTCCCCTTCGCTCTGTAAGATCTCTCCTCCTCAGGCCAATCTACTGGACTCTCTCCAGTATCTCGTGTTTTTGTTAGTTCACTATATCTATCTTCTACTTGATTTACAAACTTGTTTTCTACCTCAGTTAGTGAACAAGTTAAATTGTGTCTGTGTGAAGGAGGAGCCTAGCGCGCAACCAAGATGGCCGCGTAGGTGCGAGGCTCCCGAGGACCTCCGTGACCTCCTGAATTAATCCTGGCGATATCCTGTCCTTGTTGAGGGGACTGTGTCGGGGAACCCGAGCTGAGGCGCCACCCGTTTTTCGGGCTCGAATCGGACCCCGGACACCGGTGGGAGCACCGATCGAAGGTTGCGGCCTTCTCCTCGCCGGCCCCCCGGATTGGAGTAGTGGGGCGATCCGGGGACACAGTGAACAACAGCGGCGGGCAGGGCTGGGCGACTCGCGTACCCCGCACTTTCACTTTCGCTTTTGCGCCCTCCTTGCACTCAAGCGAGGTTGGGTTGCGGAGCCGGGTGCGGTGGTGTGGTCTTGTCCAGGAGCCCGGCTGACCCGCCGGCGGTGGGTTGACCTGCGGTTCGGTGGTCGCCCCCGCCCCCCCCCCGGAGCCCGTGAATTGGTATAGCGGCCCGTTCGAGGAGATTGGCACGACGGTGGGAGAGCAAGCATGTCCACCAAACAAGATGGCGACCGGGCGAAGGTGAAGACAACCCGCCGTGGCACGGCGCACCAAGCTAACAGTATGGACCGCTACACGCTCCAGAAGGGTTCTCCGGAGACATCGCGCGCATCCCCGGTGGGCACGACGGAGGCATCTGCTCATCCGGTGGATCTGACCCTCCGGGACGTCATGGGCGCCATTGCAGAGATGAAGGCCTCGGTGGACCAGCGTTTCGACACCCTAGCGCAAAAAATAGACTCGGTCCTGGTGGATGTGAGCCTTGTGAGGGCAGACTTGTCCAAAACGAACGACCGGGTCGATTCCCTGGCCCACACCACAACGAGCCTCACGACGGACGTGGTGGCCCTCCAGAAGGAGGTGCGCCGGCTTGGCCAGGCGAGCGCCCTGATGGATCGGCGACTGGAGGATTCCGAGGGTCGGGCCCGGAGGAATAATGTCCGTATTGTGGGGGTGCCGGAGGGACGAGAGGCGGAGGCGGCGGATCTTTTTGTGGAAGAATTGATCCTGACCCATCTCCAGCCCCGGGGGCTGAGTAAGCTTTTTGCGGTGGAGCGTGCTCACCGGGTCCCTGGGGGCAGACCTAAGACCGGTGCCCCGCCGCGGCCTCTCATTGCCCGGATTTTTAATTTTCGGGACAGAGATGCTATCCTCCAGACCTCCAGGCAACAGGGACCGGTCAAGCTTGACAACATGGATGTGCATTTTTACCCAGACTTTACTCCGGCGGTTCAGAAGCAGAGACAGAGTTTTCTTGGTGTTAAACGTCGCCTACGGGACCTGAACCTCAAGTACTCAATGCTTTTTCCAGCTAAGCTGAGGGTGGAGGTGGATGGTCGCACGCACTTCTTCGACCGGCCCGAGGCGGCTGGGGACTGGTTGGACACTCTGCCTGGAGATCGGGGCCGGGGGGGCGGGGGGGGGCGCGGCTGGCGAGGAGGGCCCGCCGGATCAGAATTGAGGGGTGACTGAATAGGCCTTGCTCTGGACGATGTTCCTTCACCATTTATTGATTGCATATGTTCCCCTCCTATGGAGGTCGTGCGGGGTCTGTTGGGGGCTTCCCTCCTCCTCTGGGGGACTAGTTAGTTTTAGCTATGGGGCGACAGGCACACTGCACTTTGGGGGGGCTGTCTGGGCTCATGCAGGGGTGCAGGGAGGGGGGAGTTCTGTTGGGATGGGGGGGTGGGGGGGTGTGTTGTTTGTTTGCACCGCAAGGCAAACCCGCTACTGTGTTGTTGTTTTTAAGATGCTCGGTGGGGGACGACCGATTGTTTCGACGTATGATGGGGGGTAGGGATTTGACTGTGTTGTCATGGAATGTTAACGGCCTGGGGGATAGGATTAAGCGTGGTGTGGTCCTGCAGTACTTAAAACGTATTTCACCAGATGTTGTCTTCCTGCAGGAGACGCACCTTATAGGTAACTCCTTTCATGCAATGAATCGGCGGGGATATCGTTTGGCGGCCCATTCTGGCTTCACTTCGGGCTCGCGGGGGGTGGGCATTATGATCAAGAACTCGCTCCCGTTGGAGATTGATGAGGTGCGCCATGATGAGAGGGGACGCTACACTGTTCTGGTGGGAAGAATGGAGGGTAGAGTGTTTATTTTTATATCAGTGTACGTCCCGCCTGGGTTACAAGCCACCACATTTGCGGATCTGGGGCACCTCCTTCTGGACCTTCCGAGTGGCCTGCTGGTGGTTGGAGGGGACTTTAATGCGGTAGCTTCTGGGTCTATGGATCGCCATCCCCCTAGGGACCTCCCCCGGGCACAGGCGTGGCTGCCCGGCCTTTTAGACACGCTGGGCCTGGTGGATTGCTGGCGATTAAAGCATCCCGCACAGCGGCAGTACACCTTCCACTCGGGTGCCCATGGTAGCCTCTCGCGGCTTGATTACATCCTTGTCCCGGCGGCCCATGCAGGGAGGGTGGGGGAGGTGCGCCATCTGGCGCGGGGTATCTCAGACCACTCCCCATTGCTGTTACATTTCGATGTCTTCCCGAGGGGGGATGGCAGGGTGGCTCCAATCAATGCATGGTATTTGCGCGACCCCACCATTCGTGCCGATTTGATCAAATCCTTACAGCGATATTTCGACGAGAATGTGGGGTCGGTCCCTTCGGCCATCTCCCTGTGGGAGGCTTTCAAGGTAGTTCTTAGAGGGGAGGCCCTCTCCTTTATCTCCCATGCCCGGCGGCGCGAGCGGGAGGAGGTGACCCGGGTAGAGGCCGAGATTGTAGAACTGGAGGGTGACCTGGGGAGCGGGGTAACAGACGCCAAGCTGCATGTTCTACACCTAAAGCAGGCGGCCTATCGGGCCCTCGTCACGGAGGCGGCCAGGGGCCTCAGTAGAGAGCAGCAGGGGCGATTGTATGATGTGGGTGATAAGGCTGGCAAATTGATTGCGTGGTTGGATAAGAGGGAGAGAGCGAGCCGCGTGGTTCCTTTGATTGAGAGTGTGGATGGTGCGTGTGTCACCGAGCCGGAAGCCATTGTCTCCTGCTTTGCGGATTATTTCCGCGAAGTCTACTCCCCGGTTTCCCCCTGCTCGGAGGAAGATTCCCATGCCCTGCTTCGGGACATCGCACTGCCCTCCCTTACGGTGGAGGACAGGGATTCGCTGGACGCTCCTCCCACCTCGGACGAAATTGCCTTGGCTATTCGCTCGGTTGCATCCGGCAAGGCCATGGGCCCCAATGGTATTCCCATTGAGCTATACAAGCTACGCCCGGATGTGTTGGCGCCCCACCTGCGCGCGATGTTCCTGGCGGCCCACTCGCAGGGTTCCTTCCCGCCGGACCAGCGTCTGGCCACAATTGTGGTGATCCACAAGGAGGGGAAGCCCCGTGAACGGGTCACATCCTATAGGCCGATCTCGCTCTTGAACGCGGAGCCCAAAATCCTCGCCAAGGTGTTGGCCAACCGGTTGGTTGGCGTGGTGGGCGATTTGGTCCACCAAGACCAATCTGGCTTTATACCACACCGCAACACGGCGCTCAATCTGCGGCGCTTGCACGGGGTGCTCGCGCGTGTCCCATTTGTGCGGGAGCCGGCCATCTTGGCGTCCTTGGACGCCACCATGGCGTTTGACACGCTGGAGTGGCCATACATCTGGGCGATGCTGGCGAAATTTGGATTTGGACCGGGCTTTATCAGCTGGGTCAAATTGTTGTACTCGGGCCCATTGGCGCAGGTGGTGGTGAATGGGCGAGTCTCGGTCCCATTCGCGCTGGGGCGGGGCACGCGACAGGGTTGCCCCTTGTCACCTCTCCTGTTTGCACTGGCCCTGGAGCCCCTGGCGGAGTGGCTGCGGTGGCACCCTTCCATCCGTGGTCTCCGCTGGACCCCCGAGCATGAGGACCGTGTGTCCCTCTATGCTGATGATATCCTCCTGTATCTCGCCTCCCCGCGTAAATCACTGATCGTCCTGGTTGATGTTTTGCGCTCATTCGGTCGCAACTCAGGACTTGTCATCAACTGGGCGAAATCCTGTGTATACGTGCTTTCCGGGGAGGCTCCGGTCCTGCCACGGGACTGTCCGATCCAGATTGCCTCCCAGGGGTTTCGGTACCTGGGTATATATATCACTCTTGACCCGGAGGCCCGCTATGAGCGGAATTTGCTGCCCCCCCTCCAGCGCTTGAAGGAGGACGTGGTGCGCTGGCGGCGTCTGCCGCTTTCGCCGCTCGGCCGAGCGGCCTTGTTTAAAATGATGTCCTTGCCGCGCTTCCTCTACGCCCTCCAGAATACTATGGACTTGGTTCCGGCACGCTATTTCCGTGAGGTGGAGGGCCTCCAGCGGCGCCTGTTCTGGGACGGGAGGCCGCGCATTGCTCTAGCTAAACTGACGCTCCCGTGGTACGATGGGGGGGTCGCCCTCCCGGACATTAAACGGTATTACTGGGCCTCCCAACTGGCTGCAATTAATCATGGCCTTTACGGGCCCGCCTTGAACCCGGCGTTTGAGATGGACAAGATGCTCCTGCCCGGTGGCGACTACAATCGAGCGCTCTACTCTGCCGCGCCTGACTCCCGTCTGACGGGACCGACGCGTGTCATGGTGCGTGTCTGGCACGCGGCTAATGCAGCCATGGGGTGGAAGGACCGTTTGACCCGAGCGTCACCGCTGTACGCGTCTGAGAGGTTGGGCTCCCTGTGGACGTCGAAGGGCTTCGAGAAGTGGGACACGATCGGAATCAGCACGGTGGGAGATCTCTGGACGAGGGGGGGATTCAAGACTTTTGCGGCGCTGCAGACGGAGTTTCAGCTGCAGGGCAGTGAGTACTTTCGGTACCTACAAGTCCGCCATGCGCTGGGCTCCGTCTTCCCGGATGTCGCGTCCATTCCGGAGTCTTCCCCCCTGGAGGACAGAGTGCTGGATGGCCATGTCCCAGACAGCACGATCTCCCTCATATATAAAAAACTGATCAACGACAGATCGTGCCTGCTGACTAGTCTCCGCGAGGCCTGGGTCGCCGACGGGCTAGAGCTGGACGACGAGGATTGGATTTCCGCGGTGGCCTCTCCAAAAGAGGTGGCCATCCCGGCTCGCCTTCGTTTCGTCCAGCTTAAGATCCTTCACCGGGTTTACGTGACGGGGCCAAGGCTTCTACGTATGGGCTTTGCTGGTGACGGAATGTGTAAGCGTGGCTGTGGTGCGTTGGCAACTTTCATGCATATACTGTGGGAGTGCCCAAAGGTGGAGCGATTCTGGCGTGGTGTGCATGAGGTCCTGCGTGTGGTTACGCGTGTCGCGCTGTTGCCTGAAGCGAGGAGATGCCTGCTGAATGTGTGGGAACCAAATGACTATTCGGTCCCGCAGACGCGGTGGGTGACTCTGGGATACATGATAGCTAAGCGTGATATTGCTCAATTGTAGGGATCCCAGAGGCCCCCTGCGGTGTTGGCCTGGAAAGAACATATGGATTGGTGTATGTTTCGTGAAAAGGTGGTGTATGTGGCGAGGGGTAAGCCTGGGGCGTGGGTGAAAATCTGGGGCCCCTGGAACGCTTACCGCGGGGGTATTTGTGAGCCGCCACTGCTACCGGCTGCCTCGCCTGCTCCGTCTCCCTAGATGGCCCCCCTCCCTCGGCCGTGGGCACGCGGTCCCCCAGTCCCTGATCTACTCCCATTCCCCTCTTCAGAGTTCTGCTGCTGGTTTGGATCCCCCACTTATGGAGCACGTGCTGTCACTTTGGATCGCGGGTTGCCTTGCGGGTGTGGTTTTTCGTGTTGTTTTGTTTTGAGAAAAGGGAACCGTACTGTGGGCATGGAGCTATGCGGCCTGCAACATTGATTTCTCCTGTTTCGCTACTCTGCACTGCCAAGAGACTCTTACTGTATGTATGCAATATGCTTTTGTCACTCTAGCGGCCGGCCGGGTGGTTGTAGGCCCATACCTGTAACTTTTACAAACTGCAATAAACGGTTTCAAAAAAAAAAAAAAAAAAAATTGTGTCTGTGAGCATATGCTGTATCTAATGTTGAAGTCGGTATGAAATAATTCCCAATCCTGTCTTCCTGCTTGTAATAATCATACTTATTCAAGTGCTTGTAAGCTGGTACCTCTGGAAGCACTGCATCGTTATTCGAAAAGAAGTACTCCTAATGACCTCTCCCATAGAACATACTACGCAACAAACTACATGAAATCCCATATGTTAGTGGAAGATGGTGATACTTAATCCCCTCGTCCACTAAGGCAGGCAACTGCATACATACATATCAATCTTTTCGCATCCATCGCCTCCACGTATTCATATAGCAGCTTTGCATACGCATTAAGCTTAAAATTACCTTTAGACAAATCTACATGCAATCTACGACTATCTTGATCTAGCAAAGCCTTTTCAGCTCCTATGAGACCCTCTTTCTTGGTCAAAGTACTAGGTGTAGGTGTTCCCTTCACCTCTATGACTCCTACCACATGTGGAATAGCAACTGACACTATAATAACCATAACTATTGAAACTATTACTCCTCCAATGAGTGTACCTATCACATATTTGGCCATGTGATTCGGATTTGCAGCCTCCATTTTCGTTGTCGGGTTTGAGGTCAGCAACAACCACTTAGAGTCTCTTTCTCCTCCACCAGCTGCTCAAATCAGTTGAAAACACCACTCCGTAGGTGCTGGAAATCCCCTTTACAGTACTTTCAGTTCTTTATTTACACAGTTCAAAAAGAATTCCTTAACACTCTTGTTCCTGCTACGGAAAGTCCCTAAATTTATTCTTCTTCCTCTCGGACCTAGGTTATCTTCTTGTTAAGCACTTATCTACAAAACACAGTTGTCAGAAGGCGGGCATACCCGGGGAAACAACAGGACTGACAAGAGACTGGAGGGAGGCCCGTGATGTTATCCCTCCTCTTATCTCTCCCTGACAGGATGAGTGGTTCCATTCATCCCAGCCGGACCTCACGGAATCAGGCGCTGGTCCCTTTGACTGGGGCTCGCTGGTTGCCGACTCCACCTCCAGTGAGGACATCGTCGCCTTTGATCCAATAAGAGAAGACGTCGACCGGAACTCGGTGTGTGCTATCACCGGAGGTTGGAAAGAGTGAGAGGAGAGCGGAGGGAGGAAAAACCAAGATCAAGACGGAGAACGGAGACACCAGGGACAAACATCTAGCCTGGGAGGAGAGGAGGAAAGCCCAGAGTGGACGGGAAAGCCAGGAGGCCACCGGGAACAAGCTTCGCCGAGCCACCCTCCAAGAGGAGCGTGGCTGACACAGGTACGGGAGCGGTTCTCAGGCTGGATCGGGAGGCGGGAGAGGCCAGACGTATAGAGACGCCAAACGCTTACCGACGTTTGTAAATAGTCTACATCCCCAACCTATCACCCTCACTCCTCACCGCTTGCCGTACGTCACTGGTTGGATTGGGTTGCTCCCTCACTCCTTTCCCTTATTTTCCACTGTGCTACAAGAATACTTACCCCTGCCTTTAATATTTTCTTTTGGGGTTCCTGAGTCCTTCCACGTACGCCTCCAGTCCGGGAAGAGAGGGAGGAAGACCGATCAGTGGATGAGGAAGACGCCGCTAGAAGCTGGGAGGACCGGAGAGGAGTCCCGTTATTCCCCTTATTTTATATTCAGACTGGCTGACCGCAGAAAGCGTACCTATGACAAAATAAAACCCGCTTTACCCCGAAGTAGGCTCACGCAAGTTTCTTCTGAACCCAGTACAACAGTCTATTCACAATCAACGATAAGTTCAGATCCAATTGCAGTTAAAACGTAATGCAAGATTTCAAGACGAACATCAACCATTTGATGAGGGGACAGTTCAAATCCAAACGATGGAAAAAACAATCTATGCAAGATCAGGATTCGTACCTCGCTCAAAAGTGAAGGATCCGGAACCGTGATACCTTCGATTTCAAGTCCAGGAACTAGCAGTTCCACATCAATTTTTATTAAAGGATTCCTGCTGATCACTTTCACGGACTTCACCCTCCCGGAACTCACTGCTCCCGGCATCAGTTACTGTGTAAGTCCACTCTGGGGCAGCATATCTCTGGCAAGGTACTCTTGTCCACTTTGATCTACTCAAACTTTGAGCTTGTTCTTCGTCACTCTCTTCCGATTCAGAGACCTCAGACATAGGGGCAAGATCTCTCTCAGAAGCCAGTCTCAGAGTTAGCCTTCTTTGTCTCCCAGGCCAGGTTTATTCTGTGCCTCCAGCTCTTCTGCTCTCTTCTCGGTTGCTCTGCACAGCACTTCCTTCCGCCGAATCTGACTCTATGCCACTCCCCACATCACTTTCTTGCTCAGAGTCAATATCTGGGTTATGGACAACGTGACTCTCCTCAACTTGATCTGATGAGCAACCAGCTTCTCCAGTAACCCTTACAGCTTGGCTTGCCCTCTCTTGTGGCCCTGCTGCCACAGCTGGATTTTATTCGTGAGAGGAGCTGTTTCTTCCAAGGGTGCTGAAACTCTGCAGGTGTGGGAAGCATGTACCCAATTTGGCAGCGCTCCACACTTCACTGCTGTATTCGTTACAAGTATCACTTGATAAGGGCCTCGCCACCGAGCATCCAGGCAGCTCTTCCTCACGTGTTTACGGACAAGTACCGAATCTCCCGGGCACAAATTTTATTTATTTATTTATTTAAGGTTTTTATAGAGCGCGTAGTCACCCATGAGTATCCCAGCGCTATACCTCGTAATCCTGATGGGAGGGAGTGCGGAAAATAAGAATGGTTTATGGAAAGAGGAGGGTTTTGAGCGATTTCCTAAAACGGAGGAGATTCGGTTCTGTTCTTAGTTTCAGAGGGAGCGCGTTCCATTGCTTCGCTGTGTGAACCGAAAAACGGCGACCTCCTGAACGGGCTTTTTTCACCCTGGGTACCACAATGAGGTCCGATCGGAGCGCTCTAGTAGGTCTATAGGGGGTGATACAGTTTTTGAGAATTGGTGGGCCTTCGTTGTGGAGCACTTTGTGAGCCAGGCAGAGGGCCTTGAATACCACTCTTTCCCTGATCGGTAGCCAGTGCAGTTTTTTCAATGCGGGTTTTGCAGATGTTCTGGCCGGGGTGTTCGTGAGCATCCAGGCAGCGGCATTCTGGATTTTCTGTAGTGTCTGGAGGGTGGTTTCAGGGGCTCCCAAATAAATGGCGTTACTGTAGTCCACTTTAAAGGAAAGGGAGTAGGAGGATAGGGAGGCAGGCTTTTTCCTCCTTTTATAATGTACCTAACAAAATAAGGAACCTAGAAGGATCCTAAAAAAGCCTACCTAGACAAAGATAGGGGCTCCATAATTAATAGAGTCCTCCACTAGAAAAAACTTTTTGTTTTTCTATAGTCCCCTCACTCACCTAGGGTTGCCCCAGGGTGACATGCTTCATCATAGGGGTCCTCCCAGGCATCTACTGCCTGGGGCGTGCTGCAACTTGGCGAAATACGCAGGAGCACTTATATTTTCAACTATGTGTGGTGATGTGTAGTGCTGTGCTATGTGGAGTGAAAAAAAGAAAATTATAATAAAAATTACCTGGATAGTGAACCCTAATTTTATTCAGCTCCTATCCGGTAAATGTAGATTAAAATGGGGCAAGTAATAGAGTACAGTAACGTTATGTGTACCTGTCCCTAATTACTTGGTCGACATGTTTCGTGGTTACCCCAACCACTTCCTCAGGACCGCGCAAGGACCAGCCTTGCGTGTACCACTCCGAGTTATTACGAACAAATCACTAATTTGTATTGTTATTAAACTATTTGTTAATCAAATACGATACCCATAATACCAGGATTTTCTTTCGAAGTATTGGGTCGTAGTTTTTTTCAGGAAGGATAATTCTACTCCCTGGTGTTTGCTGGGGCAAGGAGGCTCTAGATATTTATCTAGAATGCACCATCAGCCATTGAACCTAGTGACTCCCAGTGTTCCTGGGAGTCACTAGGTTCAATGGCTGATGGTGCATTCTAGATAAATATCTAGAGCCTCCTTGCCCCAGCAAACACCAGGGAGTAGAATTATCCTTCCTGAAAAAAACTACGACCCAATACTTCGAAAGAAAATCCTGGTATTATGGGTATCGTATTTGATTAACAAATAGTTTAATAACAATACAAATTAGTGATTTGTTCGTAATAACTCGGAGTGGTACACGCAAGGCTGGTCCTTGCGCGGTCCTGAGGAAGTGGTTGGGGTAACCACGAAACATGTCGACCAAGTAATTAGGGACAGGTACACATAACGTTACTGTACTCTATTACTTGCCCCATTTTAATCTACATTTACCGGATAGGAGCTGAATAAAATTAGGGTTCACTATCCAGGTAATTTTTATTATAATTTTCTTTTTTTCACTCCACATAGCACAGCACTACACATCACCACACATAGTTGAAAATATAAGTGCTCCTGCGTATTTCGCCAAGTTGCAGCACGCCCCAGGCAGTAGATGCCTGGGAGGACCCCTATGATGAAGCATGTCACCCTGGGGCAACCCTAGGTGAGTGAGGGGACTATAGAAAAACAAAAAGTTTTTTCTAGTGGAGGACTCTATTAATTATGGAGCCCCTATCTTTGTCTAGGTAGGCTTTTTTAGGATCCTTCTAGGTTCCTTATTTTGTTAATTACTGTAGTCCAGCCTGGACACAATCAGGCCTTGGATCAACTGTTTCTGGGAATTAAAAGGGAGTAGGGGAAGCACCTTCCTACATGATCTTAACAGGCCGAAAGAAACGCCGGCCGTCTTCCTTGCCTGCGTTCTAAAGGTAAGATCTTTCTCTAACCATATTCCCAAACTCTTGACCTCCGTCTTGGGGGCAGGAGGTTCACCAAGACAGGCGGGCCAGATGTTCGGGGGTAGATCTAGCGTTTTTTGACCTAGGAGCAGAATCTCTGTTTTTGACCCATTTAATTTCAGGGCTGAGTCGTTCATCCATTGCTGTATATTGGAGAGACAGTCATGAAGGTTGGAGGGCTCTTGCTTGGGGTGAGATAGAGTTACCACCAGCTGTGTATCGTCAGCATAACTGATGATAGTGACTCCGAATGGGGAGACCCTCTCCTCCAGTGGGGCCATGTACACGTTAAATAACGTGGGGCTCAGTGACGAGCCCTGTGGCACACCACACCGGAGGGGGATGCCAGGGGGGCGGCTGTCACCTTCCCAGACTTGGAAGGAGCGCTGGCAGAGAAAGGATGAAAGCCATTTCAGAGCCTTGTCTTTCACTCCGATGTTTTCCAGGCGTTGGGTTAAGACCTGGTGGCTGACAGTATCGAAGGCCGCACTCAGGTCCAGGAGGACCACTGCCACTGATCCTCCTGTAACGAGGCATAGATCAGCTGAAGCTGGAACAGCTGCAGCCTGCACCTGCTGAGACACAGAACGGACCACATCAGCTAGTCTTTTGCAGTAATCAAGGATTAAGTCATAAGTGATGTTTATCAAAGCTGTCAACGGTACTACTGGTAATCGAATCGCCCTCCCGAGCAGGATTTCATGTGGGGAAAGACCAGTTCTTCTATCAGGGACACTGCGAATACTCATTAACACCAGGGGCAACGCATCAGGCCACTTCAGAGACATAGACAAACACACTTTTGCCATCCGTGCCTTTAAAGTTCCATTTACTATCCCCGAAGCCTCTGGTCGATAACTGCAATGGAGTCTCTGATCAACATTTAGGGCGGCACAAAGCAACTTCATGATCTCGCTGTGGAAGTGCATCCCTCTATCCGACTCCAACGAGGTTGGAAAACCGAACATAGGAATTAGTTCCCTCAAGAGTACCTTTGCCACTGTGTGGGTGTCACACCTCCTTTTTGGCTACGCTTCCACCCACCGTGAGAAAACACACACCACCACTAAAATGTACCTCAACCCTTTACACTTAGGCATCTCAATAAAGTCCAATTGCATCCTATTGAAAGGCCCTCCCGACCGCCCAAAGTGACTCAGTGTAACCACAGTCTTTTTCCCAGCATTCATCTGTTGACAAGTAACACATCCCTGACACACTGCTTCAGCAACCGTTCGAAACCGTGGATTGTACCACGTCTGTCTGAACACTCTGTCTGAACACTCGCACCATCGCATCCCTTCCAAGATGCACAGCACAATGAATCATAGGGCTCACTAGGTCATGTGGTAATACAGCTCGATCATCACTAGAAACCCAAATGTCAATGTCTCTCTTCTCACAACCTGATTTCACCCATCCTTCCTTTTCCTGTTCTGAAACCTCTTCCTGCAGGCGCTTAAGCTCATCCCAAGTGTCTGCCATGGCTAACATCATGTTGAGCTTGGTTCTCTCTTGGCTCTCTCCTGTGTAGTCTCCAGTAAATATATACCCTTGCTCAGCGCAAAAACATGTAACTTCGTCTGCGTACCTTTTGCCCAAAGAGACAAAGTCAGTTCCTTTCCCATGAGCTGCACATTTTACACAGTGATTTCTTTTGGACTTTGGAAAGCCTCCAACAATTGTCTAACATATTCTCCTTTCCTGATGGGTGAACCAGATGATGTCATGTAGCACCTCTGAGACCATAACTGTCCGAAATCGTGAACCACACCGAACCCATACTGGCTAGGTGGTGATTCTGATCTGATTTGCGGCCAGACAGACACGAGTCAAAGCAATAATCTCAGCCACTTGTGTTTGGCAAAGGCATTAGTGTAGCTGGGTTTAAAACAGAGCACCTTCTCAGAGTCACATTCTCCACGGCAAGTATAACTTGCTCGTAGCATGTGAGTCTGTTGTTTGTCAAGTGCTGAGTTTTAGTTCTCGTCATCAACAGTTCAACAGAATGCGGAACATATACAATCAAAGGATGACCCATGACAATGCTCTCACACCTTTCAATGCTGACACCCGTTGCAGCAACGGATTTAAGACATCCGGGCAACGCAGAAGCTACTGGATCTAAAGTAGCTGAAAAGTAGGAAACTGGTCTACGGACACCTCCATAACTCTGAGTCAGGACTGACAATGTGAACCTTCCCTCTCACAACAGAACAATGAAAAAGGTTTGTTGTAGTCAGGCATTCCCAGAGCCAGAGCATGACACATGCCCTCTCTCAACTCCAGGAATGAAACCAGACAATCATGGTCCCATGGTACCGGATCACTTACATCCTTGTGGGTCAACCTCTGCAAAGGCTTCGCCTTCAGAGAGAAATTTGGAATCCATTGATGGCAATAGCCCACCATCCCTAAAAACATTCTGACCTCCCTCTGAGTGATAGGTACAGACTGTTCATGATTGCCTCAATCCGATCTGGTGACACCTTCCTCTTACCTTTCTCAATTCGGTGGCCCAAATACTGTACGTCACTCAGATAGTACAGCAACTTGTTCGGGGATACCTTATGTCCATTCCCTGCCAAATGATTTAATAAGGCAATCGTGTCAATCCGGCAAGCATCCTCAGTCTCTGACGCAATAAGGAGATCATCAATGTATTGCACGAGAACTGAGTTCTGCGGCAACACAAGATTCTCCAGATTCTTTTTCAGGATCTAATTAAAGATCAATGGGCTCTCTGTTTACCCCTGAGGAATTCTACACCACGTTAACACACGATTTTCCAGCCCGAAAGCAAACAAAAATTGGCTTTCCTCATGGAGAGGTATCGAGAAGAATGCTTGACACAAGTCAATCACAGTAAACCACTCGGCTTGACATGGAATCTGAAATAGGATCACTGATGGATTTGGTACCACTGGACAGCAAGGAACAACAATCGTGTTAACCTCTCGCAGGTCTTGCACGATTCTGAATTTCCCGCTTGGTTTCTGTACTCCCATAATGAGTGAGTTACATGGACTGCCCATTATCTCTTTCAGAATTCCCTGCTTGATCATGGAGTCAATTTCAGGTTTAATCCCTGCGATCGTTTCTGGGGACAGATTGTACTGTGGGGTTCTCGGGAACTCAACATTCTGCTTAATCTGAATCTTAACTGGCTCAACACCTTTGATTAACCCAATCTCTTCTCCCGTGAAATCCCACACAACCAATGAAACAGAATCTCTCAAGTCAAGTGGAAGTTCCTCCACCGTCAACACTGGATACATCTCAATGCACAAGTGTTGATTTGCAACCTTAAAGGTGGCATAATCGTCTTTCATCTAAACTTCTACTCCCTTGGGTGTGCAATAAATGGTGCAATTCAATTTGCACAAAAGATCTCGTCCTAGCAAGCAAACAGGACTTGAGTCACACACAACAAACTGGTGTCGATCTCAAAAGGTTCCTATTCTAATAGGAATCGGATCAGTCAATGGACTTGTCATTTTCTTGTTTGCTACTCCTACAACTTGGATTGATTGTCCCGAGAGGGGTAGGTTGGGAACTACTGCAGATCTCACAGTAGAACGGGTAGCACCAGTATCAACCAAAAAGGTGGTAGGATGACCGTCAACATCTGCCTCTACAAATGGGCCCCTCTGGTCTACCTCTAAGACTGCCCCAAGAGTGCAGTCTTCCTCCCCCCGCAGGCACCGTCATTTCAGCGGGTCTGAGCTGTACTCATCGAAGTTTTCGAAAAGGGGCATCTGCTGGTACGTCCGATTTCCCTGCCGGATTCTCGGAGGGTGCGGGACTTGGACCTGTGAGACCATCGTCCCCCCTTGCATGGATCTGGGTCTTGTTACTGTATTAACAGGTTCAGGTGCCTGCACCATTTCTACCTCCTGTTGCACCTGATTTGCTGGGTTTAACCTACACTCGCACTTCCAATGCCCGATTTTGTAACAAAGGTGACAATGCCTTAGTCTTTTTCAACGTTGCTATGTCTATCCCTATCTTGGGGTCTACAGGTTTTCCTTTCCCTTGACCCTGCGCATTCTGATTCCCTCCATGGTTATTTCCTTGTCTTCTCCCTAACGTTCCTCCATTTGGCTGTGTCTGGAGTTCCCTGTCAGCTGTTTGCATTTGGACCAGCATCAGCTCATCGTTAAGATTCCTGTGTTTCGAGTCCACTTCATCACTACAATACCTGGCGTGCCTCAGTATTTCATCTATCGGCTTGTTCTGCCAGCAAATCAAATGCTGCTGAATCATGAGACTAACTTCAGGTCTCAATCCCAAAACAAACTTCGAGACAAACTGTCCCATATTCTTGGGATCTAAAGTGTCTAGTCCACTGTACTGTTTGAAGGCTTGTAAGAGTCTCCCATAATATTCATGCACAGTCTCTTTTGGTTCCTGACTAGTTCAATCTATCTTAATCCAGTCAATATCTTGAGGCGAGATCTTTAATTTAAGCCATGTGATTACTTGTTCAAATTTTTTCATGACTATGGGTGAAGGACCATTGGTAACAGGATCCCTATCTGGTTCAGAAGTTGGCACTCAACTGCAACTTTACAAGCTGCCCATAATTCACATGGTACAACAATGTCAAACAATGTATTCAGATCGATCCACAACACCTTCGAGATTTTGACAAAACGATCAACCTGCTCATACCATTCAACGGGCTTCTCCCTCAACCGAGGGAAATCATTGGTGAATGCTGCTAAATCACCTCTACTCCAAGGCACATGTACATACCCTCCATTCTGTACCTCTCTTAAAGGGTAATTCTCCACTCCTATAACCCTCCCGGAAACAGCATTTCTCCTATGCTTCTCTTAGTGCTTTTCTTCTTGGACCATCTTTCCTCCCACTTATCAAACATGCTCCAAGCGCGTATCACAATAATCAGTTCTCGAATATGAGCCTTCAACCCTATGACTCTCTTCTCTTCCAATTCCTGATCACTGTACTGCAGCCTGTGACTTCCCTGCAACATCTTTGTTTTGGACAAATCCACCTCATACCTTTTCCCCAGTTCGGATAACTTCTCATGTGCTGATCTTGCTTTGCGAGTTATATCCTTCGCTACAAACAGTAACTCATCTGGCTCATAGAGTTCTATTCTTTCTAAAGGCAGATTCCCACTGATTATCTTGTCTACTTCAGCTTTCAGCCTCACCACATACAACATCTTTGCTCTTTTAGCAACCTTCGAGATCCCTTGACTCGATGCACTACTCGACCCTTCATTCTCACTGTTCTGATCTCCGCATCGGCTGTTTTCTGCTACACTCCTAGGGACTGGTCGGCCTCCTGAATCCTCATGATCCCAATCTCCTGGCATCCTGTCACACTGGTTTCTTACTGGTGACTCCCACATTCTTAGATCTGATCTCGACTCAGCCAAGGGTTTTGGTCTTTCCTGCCTCACATCCACCTGTCCTCATGAGGAGTCAGCAGTGGCTAGCAATGGAGTACTCAATTCTATAGGTCTGGGAAGATGAGCTATTCCACTCACCATACCATTCCCTCCTGAACTAATCCCTTCTCCTACTGCTGACTGCACCGAGCTCCCATTCTTCTTTTGATCCGGGCCGTAAACTGACACTATGGGTCCAATGGTAACCGGCATTGTTAGAGCATCCTGTAACCTTCCAGTTCTGTTAGCCTCAACACTTGCTGGGGTCTGTGTCCTAATCCCTTCTGTTCCTGCTGAGATTTTCCCCACTACTCTTGCATTAGGCTGAATCTGTGAATCCCCAATCCCCCCTGTAGGTACAGATTTTCCTTCTTCTGAGTCTGGGTTATATGGGGGTGGTGTCTCTGACAATAGCCTCTCTAATAATCCATCATCCATGTCGCTATCGTCCTCTTCTGTGCTCTTTCTCTGTGTGTCACTCACCTTCACCATCAACGGGTTTAACCTATCCTCCTCAATGGTTTCAACCCTCCATCTTTTCTCCAACGCATCCCATTTCGCATCCTGAAATGCCCTGATCGACTTTTTCACCCTTTCCTGACTTCGGTCTTGTTTCCTGTCATGTGCTACTCTAATCCACGCATGTAATGCCTCAAACTGTGTTGGTCTGGGTAGGGGTCGCAATGAAGACACCACTGATTTCAACTGGTACAAAACTTCCAATCGAAAAGTGCCATATCTCGGGAAAGTCAATTCTCCCTCTTTTTCAGTCATTTTGTGCCAGTTTTCAAGCCAAATTATAGTATGCAATCCCACATTCGTTGCCATGTAATGAGCCGGGGTATCTTCGGGCGGAGCTTCTTCTCCTCCCCAAGTAACCACCGCTCTATCTCCTCTACTTATGTCTCGTAAAACTTTAAAGCATTTCATGATAAAATCAACTTAAATCAACTCTTTGACACACGGCGTACCGTTCTACTTCCCGATGCCAAACCACCAATACCAGTGCGGCTTCACACTAACCGACCTATCACAGCGCGGCACATTTTGACCGCACTCTTCCTCCGCATGCAGCAGTCCCCCTCCTTTGCAGCTCGTCTCTCACGCACTCTTGCGTCTCTTTCATACAAATGAAATAACTGTTTGTCTGCAAAACGATCGAACAGTCACTTCTCTGTCTGTCCACCAAACGACCGGACAGTCTCTCACAATTGTCGACCTCAACTCTGGCAATTGTCTATCTGCGAAACGACCGGACAACTGTCTCAGGCTTAATCTATAGGATCCACTAGCTCGATGTTCCACATACAGCAACCCACGACCTGCGTCGGTTACTCACACACTCACACATACGTTTCCCTATCACCGGTGAGTCAGTCTATGACGTCTCAAGACTCCCACAATCACTGGTCAGATATTTTCAACTCTGGATGTCTTCTACACCACAATCTCTTATCCCGTGATATCACAATCAAATCTCATGGACCGCGCGCGCTCAGTCCAAAACCACAATCACTCGACTCTCACACCAGCTCCGCAAGACATCACACAATCAACACATCACCGCAATCTAACAGATACACAACCCTATTCATACTCACTCTCCCACGAACTGCTGCTTCAGCCGCTGCACCGTTACTCTCCGCCGGCTTCCATCAACGCCGTCGTCCTCCACTCACGATCCACTGGATCACCATTTCTCGGGCTCTATGGGTACTCGATAGTGACCTACCCTAATCTAGATCTCCCCTTACTACAGAGATAACCATCCTACTCTGCTACCAACTGATAACGCCGGATTCTTATCTTATCTTGCCATCTATTACCACTCCTAAGAATCCTCAGGTCAACTGGATCTTTTTATCTGCTGTGGAGTATAAAGGGGAAAAACCAATTCATTTAAACAAGACCAATAGCCAATCAATACCAACTCTGAAGAATCACTGACTCCGAATTAAGTTTTAGGGGATTTATTACAAAGCCAAAAACAATTTAATATTCAAGCACCTCATGAAGAGGTTCAAGAAATACATGGGCACTAATGCAAAGTTCAGTCTATGCAACAACCTAATTCGATGAAACATAAAAAGGATAATAAATTCCAAAAAGATTAAGCTTGCAATGATTGCTCCAATATCTAAGTCAGTCTTCATTAGGCTGCAAAAGAAATAATTAGTCTGTCCCTACACTAACACTAAAGTGGTATCCCTACTTAGCATTTTCCAGGCAAAATCAAGAAAAGGTGTTAGCTCGTGAAGACTTCCTAAGAACTGCATTCACGTTAAAAGTCGGTGACCAAAGCTTCCAAACTAATTCTAAGTCTCCTTCTCTATTCTTTACCTTCTCTCATCTCTCTACCTCTTGCTGTCTGCTCTGCTCCCTTCTAACCTGCGTTCTGCCTCTCTTCCCTCGGGGCGCTATCTCTAATACAAAATGCACATCATGGAAGACACGCCTTCAGAAAACCTCCTCTGGGTGGACACCTTCAGGTGGTAGTTTTCCACCGAAACCTGCATCTTGTCCAGCAACGGTCCACGTGTCCTTAAATCCCAGGCTCTTCCAGCGCAGAAAGTATCGGCCCAACCGTATCTGCATTCCTGTAGAATATTGTAACTATACTCCTTCATACCTAACTCCTAAAACATAAGGTTAGTCTTTGCTAACAAGGACGATGTCCTTGCACCTGCAACAGAAGCTTGAGAAACCAGAATCTTTGCACGCACACCATCCTAACTGAATTTCTAAATGAGAGCTCTCCCAGGGAAAATACATCTCGGCCTGCACAATTCAGCTAATATAAGAAACGCGAATAGGCCTTTTCATAGCAATATATGAACGTTCCATTAGGCCTTTATACATTAAAACTACACGCATTAATAAACATCCATCTATAAGCACTATTTTCCATTACACTTGATACATAAATAATCATTCCTACGCGTGCAGACTTAATATTGTGCACGTTTAAATCTAATGCATTACATTACACATGAACAAATTTGTTAGGCACTTGCAATAAACAATTACATTTAAAAGGCATTTTACTCTTACAGCTAACACGAAATATATTTCAAATATTACATTCACGATATTTATTATTGCATGTTACTCTTCTAATGATCATCGATTAATGAAACACAAAAATATGCGTATATATATATATATTACCTACTGGCGGTCGCCAGTAGGTAGTTATAGTTAGGACCACGTTTCCATAGGAAATCCGCAACATTCTATTTTGAATAACTTTGGCGCCTGTCGACGAATCCTCGCGAATGTTTCAAAATAGGTGGGGCGCTACGCTCCGCTCCTACCCTGAATGTCTCGGGGGGATTCGTCAAGCGGGGGCTGAGATAAAAGGGGGGTCCCAAAACGCGTTTTTCCCATGCATTTTTCCATAGGACCTTTAGACAGGGCTACAGCCCGAACGGCTGAACAGAATTACTAGAAATTTGGCAGAGAGGTAGTCCTCAGGTCAAGGAAGTGCCTTTTGTAGGTTTGGTGTAAATCTGTTCAGTAGAATCTGAGAAAATAGCCTTTAAATCAATATATATATCTGAGCCAGCTTACGGTGCGCTTACGGTACGCTTACCGTACGCGTACGGTGGCGTGTGCGAGCGCGATTCTGATTGGCCCTTAGATCTTAGTAAACATTCGAATCGGTCGAAACCAGGAAGCGGCGGCCGCCATTTTCTCTCTCGCACTCTGAGGGGGGAGCTGATAAACAAATGCCAAAAACATATAAAGGGGCTGTTTAGACAGCGCCCATGCACATAGCCATGTTAGTTGAGTCTTCAAAGATCCCCCAAGGCAAAAAACGGTAATTTTTAATTTTTCGAAAATTTCGCCGATTACGCTTACCGTACGCTTACCGTACGCGTACGGTAAAAAATTATAAAAAAAAAAAAATCCACACTCTCTCCACCCCGTGTGCAAATGGTGGCCGAAGGCCACCATTTGTGCATGGCTTAAGTGATCACAGCATTTCCCCAAAAAATTTCAACAGATTACCTATCACAAGGAAGCGCATAATATGTCCTCCATGTGCGCACGGTGCGCATCGTGCGTACATGGCCCATCTAGCGTAACGTGGGCACGCGGTGCGCATAGCGCACCGCGTGCCCACCGTGCGTGCACTGCACTAACTGCGTAAAGTGGGCGCGCGGTGCGCGAAGCGCACCGCGTGCTCACTGTGCACGCACGTGCGTTAAGTGGGCGCGCACGCCACGAATGGCGTAAAGTAACTTAGCATTTAAAAAACCGTACAAATTCACTGAAAAAACCATAGGTTTCACACACGTTATAGTTAGGAATTAGCATTTAAAAAACCTTGCTAATTCACTGAAAAAACCATAGGTTTCACACATGTTATAGTTAGCGGAAATTTTACTGATAAAAAACCAATGAAATTCCCCCGTTATAGTTAGTGCAGGCAACTATAACTCACGCGACTGCAATCTTCTGCTGATGACATATGTGTCTTTATGAAAAAAAAATATTTGTAATATATGTATAGCTAAAAATGTATGGAAGAAGACATGGGCAAATAAGTGTCTAAATACAGTATTAGCATCAGCAGAGGATTGCGGTCGCGTGAGTTATAGTTGCCTGCACTAACTATAATGGGGGAATTTCATTGGTTTTTTATCAGTAAAATTTCCGCTAACTATAACATGTGTGAAACCTATGGTTTTTTCAGTGAATATATATATATATATAAAACTAGTATGCCAAACATAGTTGCCACTAGGTAGTTATAGTTAGGATTGCTTTTCCACAGGCTTTTTGACTAGTTTGTGCATGGAATGTTTTAGGGTGATCCATCAAGCACGGGCCAAGAAAAAAGGGGGTCCCAAAATGCAAATTCCCCATGCATTTTCCATAGACTTCTGTAGGCAGGGCTACTGAAAAGACCGCTTAACGGAATTCCACCAAATTCCACAGAAAAGCTAAATATTGGTCCGCAGATTGTGTTTTTTGTGATTTGGTGTAAATCTGTTCAGTAGTTTTTGAGCTATTAAGAGTAAAAAATAATTGTATATTTTTGCAGTTGTACTCGCAAGAGTCTCACGGGCATCCCGCGAGAGTGCAAAAACAAAAATGGAGCCCTGTGATTGGTCGAGAAGCCTGTTTTTCCTGTGAGCCTTCACACTCTTGTGGGAGCCTCACAAAAGCAAACACTCTGATTGACTGGCTGTTGGAATGTTAGAAATAAAATGGCCACCATTACTGTTTACTGTGAAAAATTAGAGGTGTTGTAGAAATGAAGTAAAAAAGCTATGCAATGGAGCAGCATAAAGGCATGCTGTCCCCCTAGATTTAGAGAGGAGTGTCTAAGGGATAGCTACTATGAAGATAATAAATGTATCTTGTTTTTAACTACTTTTCATGATCTTGCGGGAATTTTATGGGATTGTGAGTAGTCAAAAGGAGTAGATGAGTTATCAATACACTCTATTCGCAGGAATGCATATTGCGGTCCTCGTTTTTGAGAGGAAGTGTGTAAGAGATAAGTACTGTGATGATTAGAAGGTCAATTATTTTGTTAAAAAAGATATTACGATCCTGCGAAACTCTCGCGGGATCATGAAAAGTAGAAAGGAGGAGGTGATCTTTGTCTTTCAATAAACTGTGGTATGCACACTTTTTACTGCAGGAAGGAGTATTACTGGAGATGGTGATTATCAGACTGTACTATTTATGCCCATTGGTTTGGGAAGAGCTGTGAGTAGAGTTAAGGCTCTTCCTGCGCACACCCTTCTAAGCACACCCATCATCTGAGATTGAGAGACATGAAGGGATAGGCCAGTTCATCCACACACCCTACTACACACGCCCGTCATCTGAGTGAGAGGTCTGAAAGGGGAGGCCAGTCATCCACATACGCTACTACACACACCCGTCATCTGAGAGAGGGATCAGATAGGCATGGGCAATCCCTCTCTACACACTACTACGCACATCATCTGAGAGAGGTCTGAAAGGAAAAGCCAGTCCCTCCCCACAGCCTACTATGCACATTTGTCATTACAGAGGAAGGTCTCAGCAGAGAGGTCAGTCCCTCCACACACCCTACTATGCACATCCGTCATCTGAGATGGAGGTCTCAAAGGAGAGGGACGTCCATTCACACACCCATCTAACTACACCCATCATCTGAGGGAGAGGTCTGAAAGGAGAGGCAAGTCCATCCACACACCCTACTACACACACCCATCATCTGAGAGAAAGGTCTGAAAGGAGAGGCCATTCCATTCCCACACCCTACAACACACACCCATTATGTTACAATTGAAAGCCATTCCCTTTCAAAATAATGTCTGGACACAGGATATAGTGTTCAGTTATTCTACCATACATGCACTCAAAAACAAATTAATTTACTTTAGAAATTCACTGAAAAAAACAAGTGACAACATTAACGT
This sequence comes from Triturus cristatus, assembly GCF_964204655.1. NCBI lineage: Eukaryota > Metazoa > Chordata > Amphibia > Caudata > Salamandridae > Triturus > Triturus cristatus. The sequence continues at coordinate 500,764,509 of NC_140588.1, forward strand.
GATGAACTAAAAAAAAAAAAAGAAATTCACCAGATATAGTTGACAGCGCTAATTAATTATAACTTGTGCTCCTGCCATGCAAAGCTTATGACCCCATGTATGACATCACTGTTGACATGTTCTAAGACATCATTTATAACATCATTGATGACATATCAAATGACATTATTGATGACATCATCCAATGAGTATGTTAGTTTGTTTTATAGTTTACATAGTGGCAGGTGACTACCATATTACCTTTCTACATAATTGAATACCGCCTGTGTCCAGTATATGGGTGTAAGTTTTTAGAACAAACCTGTGTTCCTAATGCATTATAGATGTGTAGTTGTATTGAACATGTTATAAATATTTGTATTGAAGAAAAACTCTGGGTGCAGGTGACAGCATGTTCCACACAAGTTTTTTGGTATTTCAGAAAAAAGTTTCCAACAGGGCAAGGATTTTACATACTGCATACTAACTATTGTAAGCAGCCTTGAGTTATTAGACAGAATAGTCTCTTTGAGACCTTTCTTTCAGATGATGGGTTGTGTAGTAGGGTGTGTGGATGGACTGGTCTTTCCTTTGAGACCTCTCTCTTAGACGAAAGGTGAGTATAGTAGGGTGTGTGGATGGACTGGTCTCTCCTTTGAGACCTCTTTTTCAGATGTCAGGTGTGAGTAGTAGGATGTGTGGATGGACTGGCCTCTCCTTTGAGACCTCCCTCTCAAATGATGGGTGCGCGTAGTAATGAGTGGGGAGGGACTGGCCTCTCTTTGGAGAACTCTCTCTCAGATGACAGGTGTTCATAGTAGAGTGAGTGGATGGACTGGCCTTTCCCTTGCTTGAGACCTCTCTCTCAGATAATGGATGATCATAGTAGGGTGTATAAGGAGCAATTGGCCGCTCCTTTGAGATCTATCTCTCAGATAACAGGTGTGCAAAGTGGTGAGTGGGGAGCGACTGACCTCTCATTTGAGACCTCTCTCTCAAATTACAGGTGTGCATAGTAGGGTGTGTGGATGGATTGGATACTTCTTTGAGACCCCTATCCCAGATGATGGGTGTGTTTAGTAGGGTGAGTGAGGAGCGACTGGCCTTTCATTTGAGGCCTCTCTCTCAGATGACTCGTGTGCATAGTATGGTTTGTGGATGGACTGCCCTCTCCTTTGAGACTTCTCAGATGACAAATGTGCGTAATAAGGTGTGTGGATGGATTGGCCTCTCCTTTGAGATCTCTTTCTAGGGTGTGTGTAATAGTGATATAATTAGCATTCTGTTCATCACAGTACTTGTATCTCACACACCTCCTCTCAATAATAAGCTGCACAATATCCATTCCTCCAAGTAGAGTGTAGTCACAACTCATCTACTCCATTTTACTAATCACGATTGTTAGACCTGGCACCATTGGCGTGGGTCTCCCTTCCATTTTTTGCTGTTGCCTCCTATGTTTTTGCTATGTTGTTGCTGGTCTAGATGCTTTGGGCACTTTGCCACTGCTGTTCAGTGCCATAGTGCAAGTGCTCCCTATTGTAAATTGTTGTAATAGATTAGTGACTCCATGATAGGCTTATTTGATTTACTTTTCAGACCCTAGTACAGTGCACCATTAGTGCCCAGGGCCTGTAAATCAAATGCTGCTGGTCGGCTTGCAGCACTGATTGTGCCACCCACAGAAGCAGTCTGTAAAATGTGAATCAGGCCTGCCATTGCAGAGCCTGTGTGCAGTCTGGGACTGCCATGTCAACTTAGCAAGTGCACCCACCTGCCGGTCCCTAAACCTTCCCTTTTCTACATGTTAGTCACCCCTAAGGGAGGCCCAAGGTACACCTATGGGGAGGGCGCATTGTATGTGAAAGGTAGGACATGTCCTGATGTGTGTGGCATGTCCTGATAGTGAATTACAGCCAATTTAGTTTTTCACTATTGCAAGGCTATCAGTTCCCATAGGCCAGAATGGGCAGTTTGATTATAACATCTTATAATCCTAACTGACCCTAGGAGCAAGATGGGAAACTAAAGTTTAGTATGCCTGAACTCATAATGTTAAAATACATTTTTTAGTGTGGGTGATTTTTACATTCTGGGTTTGAAAATACTACTTTTAGAAAATAGGTATTTTCTTGCCTAACCATCCAGTATGCCTCTGCCAGGTTTGTGTATTCCATGTCTGGTTTGTGAGTGACAGGGGGCTGGAGAGGGCTTTGGCTCCAGCAGTCTGATGAGTCAGGGCTGGGCTGAATAGAGAGTAGGGGGAGGAGATTTCCTTTCACAGGACTGAGCCTACATAGAATTGAGAGTAGGGGGAGAAGATTTCTTTTCAGCTACCTGGGCCAGGTCTGCTTTCAACAATTTGAATTTGAATTTGAATGGGGATTTGTAAAGCGCGTAGCTACACTAGGGCGTCCCAGCGCTGAATTGACCTATAGTTCCAGAGGGGGGGTAGAAGAAGTGGAAGATTATGGAAAGAGCCAAGTTTTTAGTTGCCTACGAAAGGCCAAAAGATTGTATTCTCTCCGCATGGAAAGTGGGAGAGCGTTCCACAGTTTTGGGGCGTTGTAGGAAAACAAGCGCCCCCCGGATCGGGCCTTTTTTATTCTAGGAACGCTGGCCAGGGAAAGGGAGTCTGATCTGAGTTGTTTGTTAGAGTGATGGGGTTTGACAATGGATCTCAGAATCGGAGGGCCTCTGCCTTGCATTATTTTGTGTGAAATGCATAAGGTCTTAAAGGTGATCCTTTCTTTAACCGGAAGCCAATGCAGACTTTTGAGTGCTGGTTTAGCAGAGCATCTCAGTTTGGTTCCGGTTAAGAGTCTGGCAGCAGCGTTCTGAGTGCATTGCAGTCTGTAAATGACTGATGCCGGTGCCCCCAGGTACAGGACGTTGCCGTAGTCCAGTCTGGAGTTCACCAACCCCTGCAACAGCAGTTTCCTCGATTGGAAGGGGATCAGATGGAGGATTTTACGCGCCATTCGAATGAGGCCGAAGCAAGTGCCCGTGGTTTTTCTGGCCTGAGTTTTGAAGTTGAGGTCTTGATCCAGCCAGATGCCAAGGCTTTTGACTTCGGGTTTGGGGGTAGGAGGTGATCCCATGCATAGCGGCCAAGAAAGGGATGGAGGGAGTTTGCGTGGATTTCCCAGGAGAAGTATCTCGGATTTTTCTCCGTTTAATTTTAATCGAGATTCACACATCCAGTGGAAGACGTTCTCGAGACACCTTGCCAGATTGTCTAGGCTTTTGCTCAACTGGTTTATAGAGACCACCAGCTGGGTGTCATCGGCATACATGACTGTTTTTATGCCGAATGGGGAAATAATGTCCTCTACAGGGGACATGTAGACGTTAAAAAGTGTGGGGCTCAGGGAGGAGCCCTGGGGGACCCCACACTGTAGTGGCAGGGCTTTGGACACGGCTGTGCCATCCGACACTTGGAAGGTTCTTCCTTCCAGGAAGGATTTGATCCAGGACAGGGCGGAGCCGGAGACTCCTATCAAACTTAGCCGGTGGATGAGGATGGCATGATCCACCGTGTCGAAGGCGGCACTCAGGTCGAGGAGGATCACTGCCACTGATCCTCCTGCGTCTATGATGGTTCTTGCCTCTTCGACCACGGCTAGCAGAGCGGTGTCAGTTCCCTGTCCAGGTCTAAACCCTGTCTGAGATTGGCGCAGGAGTTTATTGGATTCTAGGAAATTGGAAAGTTGGTGGTTGACAATTCGTTCGGCCACTTTGCTGATAGCCGGAAGAAGAGAGATGGGTCTGAAGTTGGTTAGGTCCGTGGGATCAAGGTGGGGTTTTTTAAGAAGAGCCCTGACTGTGGCTTTCTTCCAGTTGGCTGGAACAGAGCCTAGTGCGAAAGAGGCGTTAATGAGGTGGGTCAGAGGAGGGGCAACAGTGGAGGCGACCAGTTTTAATTTGCTCATAGGAGCTGGGTCTGATGGGGCACCACTTTTTACGGTTTGTAGAGTGGACAGAAATAGCTCTGTGGTAATCTGTGGGAAAGTTTGGAGGCGTGGAGCCTCGGAGCAGAGGGGGGGGATGGTGGGGATTTGAAAGGAATTGGGGGCTGGAAGTGAGATAAGAATTTTATCAATTTTTGATGAAAAGAACTCGGCTAGCTGGTTGCATCTAATGCCCGATGGGTCGTGTGTGGGTAAGGGGACTGGAGTTTTCGTGAGTAGGCGTACGATGCGATAAGTTTCTTTAGCAGAGTTGGCTGCCGCTAATATTTTTTCCTCGAAGAAGGTTGCCTGCGTTTTTTTTATACAGTTTTTATAGTGCTTGATGGTGGCCCTATACTCGTTTTTGCTTTCCGTCGCCCAGTCCTTTCTCCAAAGGCGCTCGAGTTTTTTGCACTTCTTCCTAAGATTACGTAATTCTTGGGTGAACCACGGGGATTTAGCTGTTCTCTTTTTGCTGGGGAGGGGTTTGACTGGCAGGGTAACGTCGAGGGATTGATTAATCCAATCGTGTAGTTGGACGTCTGCTCTGGAGGGGTCTGGGTCCAGTACTGGTAGGGTGGAAGTAAGTACTTGTGCCCATGAGATTGTATCCAGATTTTGCCACGGGCGGGAAGGTGCTTGGGGGGGAGGTCTCTCTGGTGCCTCAGCCGAGAATTGCAGCTTGAAGGGGACTAAGAAATGCTGTCTCCACCTCCTGCCAGGAAGCTGCACCAGGGAGGACAGAACTGGTTTTGGCCAGGTACAGACACTCTCTGCCTTCAGAGAACAAAGGATTTTGTAGTATAAATATTGGGGCCTAGACCCCAGAACTTTAGCTCACTTCTGGGAATCAAGACAAACCTTTGCCAAGGAGAGAAACCAAGGAAGCTGAAGGAGGAGACTGCCTCTGTGCTGGTGACTGTTTGGGGTTGGCCTGCAGTGGGTACTTATTGCCAAGTAAAGGAGAAAAGGAACTTTGTGTGTACTTTAACCATCTTGAGGAAGATCTCAAAGGGTTTGAAGTTGAGCTTGCCTCCTGTTCTGAAGTCTCAGGGCCACAAAAACTTCACCACTGGCTCCTCCCTGAATTCCCTTACTGGGAATTCTACCTGCAGAGAGGGGCCTACTGTTGTTTTGGGCCCTCTGGAGACAGCGTGTCGCTGGGAGCGGGAAGGGCGACGCAACAAGGAAGAAGCGTGTTGCCACTGCAGCAGTTGCTGTCGCATCGCCGAGGAAGCGTGTTGCCGCCGCAGCTGTTCGCTGTCGCATCGCCGGAGAAGCGTGCCGCCACCGCAGAGGTTGCCATCACATCACCGGTGAAGTGTGTCCCAGGGCCTGTCACAGCTCAAGAAACCATTGATCGCCATACGGCCGTCGGGCGTGCACACATCGCATCTACGTTGTCGCATTGCATCAAAGATGCCATTTTGTCGCACCGGATCATCGCATTGCATAGAGGCGCCATTTTGTCACATCATAACCGGAACGCAGTGAGAAACCGACGCATCACCTCCTCTCCGGTAAGGAACCGACGCATCACCTCCCCTGCGCTGCAGTAAGGAACCGATGCATCACCTCCCCCGAAGCAAGGAACCGACGCATCACCTTCCCTGCAACCCTTTTGTTTTTTTCGCGTGACACATCCAAGGTACTTTGAGAATAAAGTGTCGCATTTATCATCTACATTGAACTAAGCTACTACCATCTGAAAGTCATATTTGTTAATACTGTATTGTGGGTTTTTATTGTTTGGTCTAGTGTTAAGTCTAGATAAAGATTACTTATTTTTCTAAACTGGTGTGGTGTCCATTTGTAGTGTTTTCACGGTATTACTGTATGTGTTCACAAATGCTTTACACACTGCCTATGAGATAAACCTGCCTGTTCATGCCAAGCTACCAAGGGGTTGAGCAGGGGTTATTTTGGAGTGTAGCTCCCTTACCCTGACTAGAAGCAAGGGCCCCTACTTGGTCAAAAGTACCTACCTCTGCAAACTAGAGACACCCATTTCTAGAAACGATCCTGCTCCCCACAAGTGTCCTGCGAGATCGTAATTTTTCTTACATAATATAGATTTACTTTCAACACAGTACTTATACCTTCCAGACTTCCTCTGAAAATCTAGGGGTGCAGGATGCCTTTCTGTTGCCCCCTTTTTACAGCTTGTTTACTTAATTTCCACAACACCTGCAATTTTTTACAGTAAACAGTAATGGCGGCCATTTCATGCCTAAAACTCTAACAGACAGCCAATTAGAGTGCTTACTCCCATGAGAGAGTGAAGGCTCACAGAAAGAAAACTCTCTCACTCAAAGGGCTCCACTTTTTAATTCCATTCTCACACTCGTAGTCAGATTTATCAACTGGATTTCCAATGCGTTCCAGTACACATCGAGTAGAAAAGATTTAATTCAAGCTGAGCGTTGACACAGGCTATTACCGGACTGGTAATATGAACCCACATTGTACTTTGCCCAGACCTTGAATTAAATCTTTTCTATTCGATGTGTACTGGAACGCATTGGAAATCCAGTTGATAAATCTGACTACGAGTGTGAGGCATTGTGGGAAATGAATGCTACAACATCAGTCATGTGACTGTGAGTTTAAAAGGTGCGCTCACACGCACAGGACATTGTTTATTTCTCCTCCTGTGATCAAGGCAGCATGGCTGCCGAAACACGTAAGGATAATGGAGAACTCTTGCGCTACCTTACCTGTGAATAAACGCATCTGATTCAGTATTGAGCCTCACAGTTTTTCCTTGATGTTAAATTGATGGACGCCTCCGTGTCCATTGTTAACGAGGCTGCCCTGCAGGGTTGGTGGCTCCTGAGACGGAGGGTGTTCTTTTGGAATATGTATATATATATATATATATATGCGTACCGTACGCGCACGGTGCGCATCGCGCACCGTGCGCGCGCTGTGGGCGCACGGTGCGCTTCGCGCACCGCGCACCCACGTTACGCAGTTCGCAGAATTTTTCCGTTTCTACCGTACGCGCACGCTACGTGTACTCCGCGATTTTTCGCAAAAAAAATTAAAGGAAATTTTGGCCCTTGGGTGTCCTTCTGGGACCCCCTGACAAAGGCTAGGGGGTCAGGAACTGTCCACCCTGCCCCCTTTCACGTTCTCCACCTTTGTTTTTCACCCCCTCAGACTGTGAGAGACAAAATGGCGGCCGACACTTCCTGGTTTCGACCGATTCGAATGTTTACTAAGATCTAACAACCAATCAGAATCGCGCTCGCACACGGCAGCGTGAGCGTACGGTAAGGTTTACCGTACGCGCACGGTGCGCGCTTATAGATATATATATGCTTTTAAATGCTATTTTCTCAGGAAATACTGAACAGATTTACACCAGACCTGCAAAAGGCACATCCCTGACCTGAGGACTACCTCTCTGCCAAATTTCAAGTAATTCTGTTCAGCCGTTCGGGCTGTAGCTTGAACTAAAGGTCCTATGGAAAAATGCATGGGGAAAACGCGTTTAGGGACCCCCCCTTTTTCTCAGCCCCCGCTTGACGAATCCCCCCGAGACTTTCAGGGAAGGAGCGGAGCGCCCCACCTATTTTGAAAATTTTGCGAGGATTCGTCAATCGGCGCCAAAGTTATTCCAAATAGAATGTTGCGGATTTCCTATGGAAACACGATCCTAACAATAACTATCTACTGGCGACCGCCAGTAGATAATATATATATATATATATATATATATATATATATATTACCTACTGGCGGTCGCCAGTAGGTAGTTATAGTTAGGACCACGTTTCCATAGGAAAACCTCAACATTCTATTTTGAATAACTTTGGCGCCGGTCGACGAATCCTCGCGAATTTCTCAAAATAGGTGGGGCGCTACGCTCCGCTCCTACCCTGAAAGTCTCGGGGGGATCCGTCAAGCGGGGGCTGAGATAAAAGGGGGGTCCCAAAACGCGTTTTTCCCATGCATTTTTCCATAGGACCTTTAGAACGAGCTACAGCCCGAACGGCTGAACAGAATTACTCAAAATTTGGCAGAGAGGTAGTCCCTAGGTCAAGGAAGTGCCTTTTGTAGGTTTGGTGTAAATCTGTTCAGTAGATTCTGAGAAAATAGCCTTTAAATCAATATATATATCTGAGCCCGCTTACGGTACGCTTACCGTACGCTTACGGTAAGCGTACGGTGGCGTGCGCGAGCGCGATTCTGATTGGCTCTTAGATCTTAGTAAACATTCGAATCGGCCGAAACCAGGAAGCGGCGGCCGCCATTTTCTGTGTTTCACTCTGAAAAAAAAAGAGTGAAAACAAGAAAAGGGGGCAATGAGGAGAGTTACAGACCCCCTTACATTTGTGAGGGGGTCAAAGAAGGACTGTAAAGTACAAAACAAACATTTATTGATTTTTAAAAAAAATCACGGGGTACGCGTACGGTAAGCTTACGGTAAGCGTACGGAAGAAACATGGCGTGCGCGAAGGAGATTCTGATTGGCCCATAGATCTTAGTAAACATTCGAATCGGCCGAAACCAGGAAGCGGCGGCCGCCATTTTGTGTGTTTCACTCAGAAAAAAAACAGAGAAAACAAGGAAAGGGGGCAATGAGGAGAGTTACAGACCCCCTAACATTTGTAAGGGGGTCAAAGAAGGACAGAAAAGTACAAAAAAAACATTTATTGATTTTAAAAAAAATCACGGGGTACGCGTACCGTAAGCTTACGGTAAGCGTACGGTAAAAAAAATAAAAAAAAATAAATGAAAAGCAGATTTAAGAGTTTAGAAATTAGGGAGCTCTAAAAAGAGCTGTTGTGTTTATGAAGTCATTTTTTTAGTGGTACCTACAAGTAAGTACCGATGCAGAGTCTAAGGTTCAAGAGGAAGACTCTGTTCCCTTCATCATTGAAGTGCACACCATCTCCTCTATAAATGTCTTGCATGTCATAACGCAAGTTGTTGTGGTAAATGGCACCCATACCATAGTCACGGAGGAAAGCAGAAACAGATTTGTTGACGTGCTTTCTTGCTTTGTCAATCTGCGGACAGAAATGATTGGACCAGTTCCATTTTTGCCTTTGGCATATGTTGGAAAACACAAAGGCAGTTTTAGGGAAAAGTGTAAACAGTTGTGCAAAGGTGTCCTTCATAAGCATTTCCAGACCTACCCCAGTCAAAGTGCCTAGGTCATTGCCACCACAGTGCACTATTATGAGGTCAGGGTGTTGGATTTGAATGAAGGATTTCACCAATGGCATCAATTGGTGCCACTTTAACCCTCTCTGACCAATCCATTTAATGTCTACATTTGGCAAAGCAAGGTCTCTCACCATACCTGTTTTCTCTGCAAACTTTTCACTCCAGAAGACATAGCTGTGCCCTACAATCCACACTGTGAACATCTTCAAAGGAGAACTGGATGCACTCAGGAGGTGTCTTTCAGTAGAATGGCAATATGAAAAGAAAGACAGTTTGGAAATGGAGGCATACATATTTTTTTCAAAACAAAAAGAACTGATTGGCTGTTTCATACCATTCTAGAATAAAAACTAGGCTGTATGTGTAAATTAATAGAAGCATGTTTTGTATTGGTACAAAAAAATGTGTAACCAAAGAACAGTACTATGGATTTGCTGTAAGGTTTGAAAAGTCAAGCACTCTTGCTCTGTGGAATTGAAACATTGTGTGTCGAACTTCTGACCTAACTCTACACAGCAGTGTTCCATGAGCTGTTGCTATGGTAGCAGGCAGAAGTCAAGTTGGGGGAAGGGTACTAGGCAGAAGTCAAGTTGGGGGAAGGGTACTTTTGGAAAAGGGTTGGTTTTCAACCAATAGAAATGTGTGATTACATTTGAAAAAAAGGGGGAAGCACTGAGATTTGAAACTTACATGTATATGTGTGGAAAAATAGAGGGAAAGTTTGCCATTATCTGGTTCTGCTGAGAGGAGAGAGGTGAACACAACAGAGATCCTGGCTCTGATAATCTGCTGTTTGAGTGTCACATTTCTTTCACAACTAACTAATTTTAAAGGTGAGTTTACAGTTTGAGAGGGGATGTATGTGGTAACTTAAGAAATGAATAATAGAAATGGGAATTGTTTTTGTTGTAGTTACACATGGTGGTTTCATAATGTGTCAGTCTGTAAAAGTGATTTACACTTGCCCCGAAAAAAAAAAGAGCAGTAAGTGTGCTTTCAAATTGGCAAAGAAATTTCGTTTTGGGACTAATGTGAAAACATGACTCTGTGTGCATAGAAGAATTATAGGCAGAGATTTATTGCGTCTTGCTCTGGTGATTTCACAGTTGCATTAGATGGAAAGGGGGAGCGAATTTTTGGGGGAAGAAGCAGAGTCTTAGCACACACCCATGTGCTTGCCATGTATAGTCATGCACAGTATTTAGAAGCGAGTGGGGTTTTCAGGTTTAAGTCTGTAATGCAAATACATTCAGCATCACTAAGGCTGGTTGCCCTTGCTGGAGTGTAGGCAGTCACAGAGAATACACATGGTGGTGGTCTGAAAAAACAGCTTGGACATGTGCATTTAAATAAATCAAAAAAAGTGGTTTTATAATGTGTCAGTCTGTAAAAGTGATTTCCAATTGTAAAAAGTGATTTTCACTTGGCCCGAAAAAAAAAGAGCAGTAAGTGTGCTTTCAAAATGGCAAAGAAATTTCGTTTTGGGACTAATGTGAAAAAATGACTCTGTGTGCATAGAGGAATTATAGGCAGAGATTTATTGCGTCTTGCTCTGGTGATTTCACAGTTGCATTAGATGGAAAGGGGGAGCGAATTTTTGGGGGAAGAAGCAGAGTCTTAGCACACACCCATGTGCTTGCCATGTATAGTCATGCACAGTATTTAGAAGCGAGTGGGGTTTTCAGGTTTAAGTCTGTAATGCAAATACATTCAGCATCACTAAGGCTGGTTGCCCTTGCTGGAGTGTAGGCAGTCACCGCGAATACACATGGTGGTGGTCTGAAAAAAACAGCTTGGACAAGTGCAATTAAATAAATTTAAAAAAAAGGTTTCATAATGTGTCAGTCTGTAAAAGTGATTTTCACTTGCCCCGAAAAAAAAAGAGCAGTAAGTGTGCTTTAAAAATGGCAAAGAAATTTCGTTTTGGGACTAATGTGAAAACATGACTCTGTGTGCATAGAGGAATTATAGGCAGAGATTTATTGCGTCTTGCTCTGGTGATTTCACAGTTGCATTAGATGGAAAGGGGGGCGAATTTTTGGGGGAAGAAGCAGAGTCTTAGCACACACCCATGTGCTTGCCATGTATAGTCATGCACAGTATTTAGAAGCGAGTGGGGTTTTCAGGTTTAAGTCTGTAATGCAAATACATTCAGCATCACTAAGGCTGGTTGCCCTTGCTGGAGTGTAGGCAGTCACAGAGAATACACATGGTGGTGGTCTGAAAAAACAGCTTGGACATGTGCAATTAAATAAATTAAAAAAAAAGGTTTCATAATGTGTCAGTCTGTAAAAGTGATTTTCACTTGCCCCGAAAAAAAAAAGAGCAGTAAGTGTGCTTTAAAAATGGCAAAGAAATTTCGTTTTGGGACTAATGTGAAAACATGACTCTGTGTGCATAGAGGAATTATAGGCAGAGATTTATTGCGTCTTGCTCTGGTGATTTCACAGTTGCATTAGATGGAAAGGGGGAGCGAATTTTTGGGGGAAGAAGCAGAGTCTTAGCACACACCCATGTGCTTGCCATGTATAGTCATGCACAGTATTTAGAAGCGAGTGGGGTTTTCAGGTTTAAGTCTGTAATGCAAAGACATTCAGCATCACTAAGGCTGGTTGCCCTTGCTGGAGTGTAGGCAGTCACAGAGAATACACATGGTGGTGGTCTGAAAAAACAGCTTGGACATGTGCATTTAAATAAATCAAAAAAAGTGGTTTCATAATGTGTCAGTCTGTAAAAGTGATTTCCAATTGTAAAAAGTGATTTTCACTTGGCCCGAAAAAAAAAGAGCAGTAAGTGTGCTTTAAAAATGGCAAAGAAATTTCGTTTTGGGACTAATGTGAAAACATGACTCTGTGTGCATAGAGGAATTATAGGCAGAGATTTATTGCGTCTTGCTCTGGTGATTTCACAGTTGCATTAGATGGAAAGGGGGAGCGAATTTTTGGGGGAAGAAGCAGAGTCTTAGCACACACCTATGTGCTTGCCATGTATAGTCATGCACAGTATTTAGAAGCGAGTGGGGTTTTCAGGTTTAAGTCTGTAATGCAAATACATTCAGCATCACTAAGGCTGGTTGCCCTTGCTGGAGTGTAGGCAGTCACAGAGAATACACATGGTGGTGGTCTGAAAAAACAGCTTGGACATGTGCATTTAAATAAATCAAAAAAGTGGTTTTATAATGTGTCAGTCTGTAAAAGTGATTTCCAATTGTAAAAAGTGATTTTCACTTGGCCCGAAAAAAAAAGAGCAGTAAGTGTGCTTTCAAAATGGCAAAGAAATTTCGTTTTGGGACTAATGTGAAAAAATGACTCTGTGTGCATAGAGGAATTATAGGCAGAGATTTATTGCGTCTTGCTCTGGTGATTTCACAGTTGCATTAGATGGAAAGGGGGAGCGAATTTTTGGGGGAAGAAGCAGAGTCTTAGCACACACCCATGTGCTTGCCATGTATAGTCATGCACAGTATTTACAAGCGAGTGGGGTTTTCAGGTTTAAGTCTGTAATGCAAATACATTCAGCATCACTAAGGCTGGTTGCCCTTGCTGGAGTGTAGGCAGTCACCGCGAATACACATGGTGGTGGTCTGAAAAAAACAGCTTGGACAAGTGCAATTAAATAAATTTAAAAAAAAGGTTTCATAATGTGTCAGTCTGTAAAAGTGATTTTCACTTGCCCCGAAAAAAAAAAGAGCAGTAAGTGTGCTTTAAAAATGGCAAAGAAATTTCGTTTTGGGACTAATGTGAAAACATGACTCTGTGTGCATAGAGGAATTATAGGCAGAGATTTATTGCGTCTTGCTCTGGTGATTTCACAGTTGCATTAGATGGAAAGGGGGAGTGAATTTTTGGGGGAAGAAGCAGAGTCTTAGCACACACCCATGTGCTTGCCGTGTATAGTCATGCACAGTATTTAGAAGCGAGTGGGGTTTTCAGGTTTCAGTCTGTAATGCAAATACATTGAGCTTCACTAAGGCTGGTTGCCCTTGCTGGAGTGTAGCACTCTGGACATGGGCTTTTTAAAAAATCTGAAAAGTGGTTTCATAATGTGACAGTTTGTAAAAGAGATTTTCACTTGCCCAAAAAAAGAGCAGTTTGTGTGCATTCAAATTGGCAAAGAAATTTTGTTTTGTGACTATTGTGAAAAGAAATGTAGTAATATATTTAAATACAATAAAGGATTTTTTTTTAGTTTTTTTCAGGTATTGCTGAAGAACAGTGAACAAAATTTAAGATGCCTACAAAATCTCGAGTTCAAAAAACGCTAAAAAAAAAACTATATTTGAAGACAACTGGAGGACCAAAGTTAGTAGAAGATGCTCATGTTGGGAAAAAGAAAAAATCTTCTGGTAAGCAGAAAAAACAATTTCTTAAAAAAATATTCAAAACAAAGAAAAATGTACAAAATGTCTGTCCTGGGAAGAATGTAACAAAACGAAGAGAACAGCAAAAAATTGAGAATTTAGTTAATGCAAATATACCTTCTGCAACTGAAAAGTTTTACATAAACAGAAAAACAGCGTTTAAAGAGATACGTAGAAAAATGTTTCAGAGAAGAGTTATGTCCAATTTGATAAAGGATGTGAAGAAATATAAGCAAAAGGCAAAATATTACAAGAGAAAAAAAGAAATTGAAGCCATTGCAGCAAAAGCATTAGAATTAAAAAGGAAACTATTCATATTAATTTTGAATAGGATGCGTACATTAGATAAAATGGTTAATGTACTGAAATCACAAAGCAAAAGCAAAAGAGTAGTGAACAGAACAAACTTTTGTAAAGTGTTTTTAGGAAAGTGGATGCATAGTTCAAGTAGTGAACCTTTTTTTAATGAAGAGAGCTATTTTCAAAGTAATAGTTTGCTGCATGCAGTTGACACCAGAGGTCGTTCATACGAAGTAAAAAATGGTTGCATAATGGAGAAGGAGATAATGGTTCCAAGAGATGAGGTACAAGTGATGGCAGATGAGGCAATGGGGAGACGTCCTAAAGCCCCAGTGTACACTTGGAATTGTAGTAGTATTTGACAGATTTCGAGAGTTTCTAAGAGAATATAGTAAAAAAAAGTGTAAAACAGAAGATTAAGGTGCTTCAAAGTCTGGATCCATGCAGAGTGAGAGAGAATACTGGTTTGCAGGGTCATTCTCTGGCTTGTCTATCTAGAAAAGTGTGCAATAGTGTTTTCCATCATTTTAGGATGCTGGCTGTTCATCATACTGAAATGAGAAAGTTTGTGAGACGGTTGTATTTTGCCAAAAGTCCAGCAATAAAGTTAAATGAATTGAATAGGGCTCTGTTCCGAGGAACGGTATCAGATGTAGAGAAGGTTGTTGATGAAATTCAGTTTTGTTACTTTGGTCCTGAACAAAACAGTGCAGAGAAGGACACAGTAAATGAGGAAGAAGTGGAAGAGAATGTAGAACCTTCTGTAAGTAAGACATTTAATGATCACATAACAAAATTTGCAATAGTCTCTAATGAAAGACCAAATGTTACTTGTATTTGTTGCCGCAGAACTCATTATAGAAAACAAACTAGGAATGTTGATCTCTACAGAAAGAGTGAAAATGAAGATAATTATAAGTGGATGGATTTTGCCACATATATATTTCTTGAAAATTGTTTTGAATTGGGTGAAGATCAGCGTATTTGTAAATACTGTTACAACAAGTTAGAGGAAAATAGAATGCCGACCAGAGCTGTACATAATAATTTAGAATTGGATGCTATTCCTGCTGAACTTTCTGAATTAAATACATATGAGTCTATACTCATTCAATGTGTTCATCCGTTCCAGACCATAGTACGTATGGAGCCCAAAACTGGTAAATTACCTCCTTCAGATTTACTGAGAGGTTTAAAAGGTAGAGTGGTGTATTTGCCCTTGGATTTGAAAAAAAATATGGAAACTATTGATGCGGATACTTTGGAAACTGAACCATTAATTATTCTGGTTAATGGTGTACCTACAAAGAATAAGAAGATTTGGCAGGAGCTGGTAGATGTGCGGAAAGTACAAAGAGCAAATTTGTATTTGAAAAAAAATAACAAATGGTATGAATCAATTTATATAGAAGAAGAAGAAGAAGACGAAGATTTTCAAGAAGACACAGAAACACCAACTGGACAAATTGAAAAAGTGGACAAGACAAAGGAAGAAGAAATTTATGAACATTTTAGCATACATCCTCTTCATTCGAAAGAAGTTATGGGAGACAATATTGATCTCTTTCAGATGAAGAAAGCAAAAGGAACTCCCGTGAGTGTATGGGAGGAGAGCTTGGAAGCTCGATGTTTTCCCCAGCTGTTTCCTACGGGAAAAGGAGGACGATACGATGAACGTCCAGAACAGATTCCAGCTTCAGAGTATCGGACTACAAGACTATATGCTGAAGATCCCAGATTTCGACAAAGTATTCCTTATTTGTTCCATCTTTTATTTGAAAGCGACTTGTCTGCACTGTCTTATGCAGTAAATCACATTTTAAAAAGTGGAGTACATTTACAAAATGTGTCTGCTAAGGATTTTATGGAGAAAGTGCAGCACCGAGATGATCATTTGGAAACACAACTGATCAATCTGATGGCTTGTCAGCGTGGGACAAATGAATATTGGTACCGACGCCATGGTGAACTAAAATGCATGTTACGCAATTTAGGAACACCAACATGGTTCCTTACCCTAAGCTGTGCCGAGTACGCTTGGGATGATTTACTGGATTTTCTACGAGAGGCCAATTCAAACATTAAAAACATCGAATACAAGACAGCAGGAGAACTGTGCTCATTGGATCCGGTTAATGTTTGCAGATATTTCAATCATAGATTTGAGGCTATGATGTCCTTCATCTGCAATAAAAAAAATCCACCCCTTGGAGAAGTAGTGGATTTCTTTTGGAGAAAAGAGTACCAGGCAAGAGGTGCTCCTCATATTCATATGCTGTTGTGGATCAAGGATGCCCCAAAGTTTGGAACAGATACTGATGAAGCAGTGTTATCTTACATTGAAGAATATGCAACATGTGGTATACCAAAAAGCACAGAAGAGAACAAGTTAAAGGAGCAAGTTTTACGTTTCCAAAGTCATCGGTGTGGAAAATACTGTCGACGGAAATACAAGAGCAAAGAAAAATACTACACTAAATGTCGATTTGGATTTCCTAGACCTGTTCTTTCAAATGGAAGAGTAAACAGTTTTATGTCAGCTGTGAGACATACTATCACAAGAAAATCACCTAAGAATACCTACAACCTTAAAAGAAAAGAAGAATCAAAAAATATAAATGACTACAACCCAGTCATTTTATCCATGTGGAACGCTAACATGGATATACAGTATGTAGCTGACAATTCCATTGCTGTTGCACGATATGTAACGTCTTACATTACGAAATCAGAAAAAACAGAATTGAAGGAAATGTGGGAAGAGATTTCTCACGAGAAGACTGTTAGTAAGAAGCTGTACAGTTTCAGTTTGAAGATGTTATCGCATCGAGAAATTGGATCCTACGAATGTTCAGATAGGTTATCTTCTGCAAGTCTCTACTCAAAGTCAAGAAGAATAATTTGGGCAAGTTTAGGCCTTGCAGCAATGAGAAATCGGGTACTGAAATCTGTTGGAGAAATTGAATATTTGGCCGAGAATGACCCAGAAAGTACAGATATATTGAAAACAAACATGTTGGACACATATTATCCCAAGAGAAGTCATCATCTGGAGAACATGTGTCTCTATGAAGTGTTGCAGAACTACATTTATTCACGGAAAGCTGCAGAAGACATTAATAATGGAAAATATAAAGTTGTTGGTGAAGAAGGATGTTTGGTGAAGCAAACCAAAGGAAGTTTGATAAATCACCGGAAGCTGAGTTGCGACACTACCGACAAGAAAGAATTTTACTACTTGGCTCTTTTACAGTTGTTTAAACCATGGCGTACAGAGGATGAACTACTGGGAGAATTTCAAAGCTATGAGGATTCATTTAATGCTTGCAAAGACAGCATACAATGCAATACATTCACAACTTATCTGCAAATGTTAAATGAAGAAATTGAACAGGAAACTACAATTGCAGCAGAAATAGCTAGAGACAGTTCTCAGGACAGCCAAAGTTCAGGAACACACAGTCAAGATCCCCTAGGACAACCAATCGTTGAAAATGAAGCATCAATAGCCATGAATGAAGTGGAAACAGCTATGAATCAAGCTCAAGAAGAATTTATAGACTTAGAAAATTTGGAAAGACAACTGAATCAAGAGCAGCAACAAATTTATGAAGAGATCAAAAACAAAATTGATCACGGATTTCTACATGTAAAAAAAGAGTGCTCATGCACATCATTTCATCCAATCAGGATGTATGTAAGCGGACAAGCTGGCACTGGAAAAAGTTTCCTAATTAAAGTCATCAGAAGCTACCTAAAGCAAAAAACGGATTCTACGTTGTCTTGTGTGGTTACTGCTCCAACTGGGTTAGCAGCATATAACATAAAAGGAATCACCTTACATCGTTTGCTAATGTTACCAGTGGAGCATGAGAACAAAATACAATTCAACAAGCTAACTGGAGAAGCATCCTTGGAAGTTTCACGAGTATTGAAGAAGATGCAAGTTCTCATTATTGATGAGGTGAGCATGGTATCAAACTTAATGCTTGCCTTTGTGCATTTAAGAATGCAGCAAATTTTGAAGACAGACTATGACGTGTTATTTGGTGGAAAACACGTCATAGTTTTTGGAGATCTTTTGCAACTTACTCCAGTTAAAGGACAACCAGTGTTTAATACTGTGACACATGAAGACACGAAGAAGTCATTGGGAAGCATCGGTAATACAAATATTTGGTCCTTCTTTGAGTACAAGGAACTTACAACTAATATGAGGCAAGCAAACGATGAAGAATATGGAAGTATTCTGAAAGATATCAGGATTGGACTACTCACAGAAGCTGGCAAAAAAGCATTACAGACTCGGCTGCTACATAATTTATTTCCAAAGGAAGAAATAGTTGCAGAGAAGATATACAAGAACATTGCAGAAAACAAAAGTGTCATCTGCTTAATGCCTACTCTACGTGAATGCTCAATATTCAATGAGGAGCTTTTGAAATTGGAAAAGGAAGAGATCAGGAAATTGGAAGCAGTGGACAAAATTGAGGATGGAAGAATTACTGTCACAGTAACAGGCAAACTGAAAAATAAATTGGACTCACTAGAGAAGAACATCTCCAAAACAGCTGGATTAGAAAAAAATCTATATGTTTGCATGAACTGTAGAGTGTTTTTAAGGAGAAATTTGGATGTTGAGAAAGGTTTAGTTAATGGAGCGATGGGAAGAGTTGTGGGTTTTATTAATTATCAGAAAAAAGAAGGAATTGAATGTTTAAAAATAAAATTTGATCAGATAGATGAAGTTAAAGATATTTGTCGTTGTACAGTTCGTTTTATGCTTGTGAAAGACTTATATGTACGTAGGAAGCAGTTTCCGTTTTCTCTAGCATATGCTGTAACTATTCACAAGTCTCAAGGATTGACTGTAGATTGTGCATTTGTGAACATTGGTTCAACTGTGTTCAAAGAAGGTATGGCATATGTTGCTTTGTCACGAGTCAAAACATTATCAGGTTTATTCATGATAGACTTTGAAGAATCAAAAGTTAGTGCTGATACAAATTGTGTAAAGGAGTATAATAGATGAAGAAGAAGCTATGCTCCTCATTTAGGTCAGTATCCTGTGTTGGAGAAACGTGTAGTTTCTCGTAAAAGAAAAAATGAGAATATCTGTAGTGAAGATGTAGAGAAGAGGAAAAAAAAGAGGAGTGATGTAATTGCAAGCAAAAAGAAAAAGGAAAATGAAGAACAGGTTGTAGGATGTCATTTTGAAAATAGCTCTGGTGTCAACTGCTACGCAAATGTAGTGCTGAATGTTGCATTTTATCTGGAAAGTTTGCAAGAGCAGATAATAGTAAATCAGGGAAAAAGATTCTGTTCAGAGCTGAGTCTCCTTTTTCAAAAGTTGAGTAAAGATAAAACTCAAATAGAAAGTGCTACTGACATTAGAAAACTTTTAGATGTATGTTCAGGACGAACACAGTTTTCTCAAAATGAACAGCAAGATGCACATGAATTTTTGATGTATTTTCTTCAGGTAGTGGAAGAAGAAGGAGTTCCCATTGACATTTTTTTTGGTCTCTCTTATAAATGGGAACATAGTTGTGATAATTGTTATAATATATGTGGCTCTATTGTTGATAATGAAAGGTTTATTTATTTGACATTGCCAGAGAGTAAAACAGTCACTTTTGCAAAATTAGTTAAAGATGCTAATCATAGCATGAAATGTGGTGAGTGTAATTCTGACATGTTTTCAACATTAATTTTAAAGGAATACGGACAGTATGTAATTTTAATGATGCAACGATGTAGAGCTGATGGTTCAAAATTGGATACTTTAATAAAGAAGTTTACAGGACAGCAATTATCAATTTCAGGAAAAACTTTTGTAACTGTTGCAATAATTTTCCATGATGGACCTACTGTTACTTCTGGACATTACACAGTTTATCTAAAATGTGAAAAAGGCTGGACACTGTGTAATGATTCCCAATTGATTTTCAAACAACGTTTGCCTTTTGATTTAGCAAATTCCTATCTAATCTTCCTGAAACCTAAATTTTAGAGAGACTTGGCAAGATCTGGACAAAATAATTTTACCATTTTACTGGATTACCATTGCAATTTTGTAAAAAAAAGATTTTTAAAATTATCATTTGGCCTAATGGAAAGATAACCAATTGTAATGTGGACTTTTTTAATTTTTAATGCAATTTTGAAAAACCAATAATTTAGAGATTATCGGTAACTTCTGCCCATTTTAAATTTTGGAATGTTATTGGACTGCCATTGGAAATTTTTTTAAAAATTGATTTAAAAAATTACTATTTGGCCATGTGGAAAAGTAACCAATTCTATTGTGGACTAAATAAATTATTCAAAAAATTTTCGTGAACCAAAATGTTACAGAGAATCGGTGAGATCTGGACAAATTAAACTTTAGAATTTTATTGGATTTCCGTTGGAAATTTATTCCAAAAAAAAAATTAAAATTACTATTTGGCCTAAAGGAAATGAAATCAGATGTATTTTGGAGTTATTTGAGATATAATATTGTGATTATAGTTCTGAAACAAACATATCAGACGGTATTTTAAAGAAATAAGTATTGGTATTAGATGATATTTTTTTACAATATTATGCATTTCTATAATGTTAAGTTTAATTAAAAAAAGAATCAGGGCTTTTTTAATACAATCTTTGTGATTGGTATTTTTTTTTGCCCGCTGTAAAATGATGAATGCAATTGCTTTCACAATTTATAGTGAAATGCAATATATTCTGAAAACAGCAAAAATAAGGCAAAAAGATTTTTTGGTAAAAAATGTAAATATGTGTACTGTATTATAAAATGTTTAAAAAATATTAATACTTTTTTCTTTTTTTCCAGATAGATATAGAAAATTTTCGAAAACTACAAACATTTTTAAAAGTATTTTTTTTAAAAAGAAATGAATAAATATTTTTTCAGTGAGTATGGTAAGTCAATAATAATAATTGTAGTCTCTCAAGGACAATGTAATGTGATAAATGATTTTTAGTGTTTTTTTTAAAAAATAAAAAAAAAGTACGCGCACCGTACGCGTACGGTAAAAAAAAAAAAAAAAAAATTTTTAAAAACATATGTAAAAAAAAGATGAAAGATAAGGTTGGCTCTTAAAAGAACCGTTGTGTTCATGCAGGGACAGAGGAAAGGAAGCATGGGAAAATTATTCAAAGCGACAAATGTGCTGATCTATTTTGTTGTTCACTAGGGAAACACTGGTCTCCCTATGGCAAATTAGATCTTTACAAAATGTGCAATGAATATCAACCTTCCGAAATCGAGGGTTCATTTCCAGAGGGCCAGCAAAAGGAGATTCTCCCCCCACAGATGAAGGGCTCACCTGACCTGCAGAAGAAGGAGTAAGCCCTGCAGGTGATGGTCCAGGCTGAGCTGCTGTGGATGTACTGGCTCGTCTTTCTGAAGAGTTACCTCCAAAAAGATGACCATGTGTCCTTCTGTGTACATCCTGGAGGTGTCTCTTCATGGTGTGATTCCCAAAGGAATACTTCCTGTCAGGATTACCTCTAGAAAGTACACGCTTACACAGCCTGCAAGTAACTAAGGGTGCATTCACCTTTTGCTGGCCTTCTGGAAAAGTAAAATAATCCCAAACATAAGAAGGCTTTTGTTTCCTCGATCTCTGCCTCAAGACAGTGCTGCTAGTGCTAGCCTCACTCTCAGAAGAGCTCTGCTGTTCTGCCATCGTATCCCAAAGACAAACCAGCTCCTTCTCCCAAGGGATCACAAGCAGAAATGAGGGGAATGGGTGTGGTGTAGGAGAGTTCTAGAACTGAAAGTAGTTTCAACCAATCAAAAGTTGTGTTTCAAGATCACATGACCTACCGTACGCTTACGGTACGCTTACGGTACGCTTACGGCAAAAAGTACGCGTGCGCGTAAAAAAGACACGCGCTTGCGCGCATGCGCATAACAGTCACTCCCCGGCACTTCCGCGTAACGTGCGCGTGTGGCGTAAGCGCGCACGCGTCCCACGCGCAGTACGCGCGGCTACGCAAAGTGCGTAACTATACGCAAGCAGCGTAGATAGATTACGGACGTTGCGTAAACCGTACGCTTACCGTGAGCTTACGGTACGCGTACTAAAAAAAAATAAAAAAAAAAAAAAAGAACTGGAAATAAATTTTACATGTTTATTTTAAAAAATATATTAAAAAAAAATATTTAAGGATTTTAAAAATTAAAGCATAGTCTTTATAAAAGGTAAGAAAATTAAATTAAAAATATGTTTGAAAAAATTGAAGAATAAAAAAAAAATTAGCATTTAAAAAACCTTGCAAATTCACTGAAAAAACCATGGGTTTCACACACGTTATAGTTAGGAATTAGCATTTAAAAAACCTTTGAAATTCAGTGAAAAAACCATAGGTTTCACACACGTTATAGTTAGGAATTAGCATTTAAAAAACCTTAGAAATTCAGTGAAAAAACCATAGGTTTCACACATGTTATAGTTAGCTGGACATTTTACTCGTAAAAAACCAATGAAATTGCCCCGTTATAGTTAGTTCAGCTAACTATAACTCGCGCGCCCGCAATGCACTGCTGATGACGTCACATATTACATCACTCATGACATGGTCAGTGACATCACTCATGACATCACTGATGACATCTCAAATGACATCACTGATGACATCACTGATGACATCATCCTTGTGATAGAGTGGCAGACCTCCTCTTCCCCTAATATAACCTTTGACACACACATTCAAAAATAGAAACTACAATGTTCAAAACAATGGACATACCAATACCAGTTAAAACAACCTTTTCAGTAATTCTAAGATCCACATACACATCCACTCATTCACCAACAGTCCAATTCAGTCACTCATACATGTACTCACTCATCATATGTACTCATACACCTATACATCCTGTTACACAATGCCACTCATCCATAGAGTTACTCACACACATAGTCACTCATGCTAACAAGGAATCAAACATACATTTACTTGCATATACAGTTATACACACACCACCACACTTACTTCTACGGAAACTTACACATAATTAGTCTTTTAAACAATCACTTATAGAAACACATACTTATTCATACAAGAACTCTTTCAATCTCTCACTCTCACATATACTCACATATATACACCAATAGTCACATATACTAGTTTAAAACATATGTAGTTACTCATAAAGACACTATTGAGACAGTCATTCACTCACTAACACACCCATACACACACTCATCCACCCATACAGTCCTGCACACATACTGTGTTCAACACATACAAACAGTGAGTCACTCATTCATGCACCTATGCACTACGTAATACCCCCACCGAACCATACAGACACTCATACTGATACTCAAAAAACCAACTAATAACCTATATAGACACCCATGTAGCTACTCACCAACCCATGCAGCCACTTATACACAAAGTGAGAGACTGATACAGATATTTACATATTTAAACATTACTCACTAAGCCATGTATTCACTATGATACACTTAATCAGTCAGTTACACAATCAATTTTTCAAAAACAAATCATCCATTTAGACACTTATATACCCATTTATTCTTCCATCGACCTTGAGATATACATATATAAAACATATTTAATTTTCAGAAAAACCCACATTCACTGGATGATGTCATCAGTGATGTCATCAGTGATGTCATTTGAGATGTCATCAGTGATGTCATGAGTGATGTCACTGACCATGTCATGAGTGATGTAATATGTGACGTCATCAGCAGTGCATTGCGGGCGCGCGAGTTATAGTTAGCTGAACTAACTATAACGGGGCAATTTCATTGGTTTTTTACGAGTAAAATGTCCAGCTAACTATAACATGTGTGAAACCTATGGTTTTTTCACTGAATTTCTAAGGTTTTTTAAATGCTAATTCCTAACTATAACGTGTGTGAAACCTATGGTTTTTTCACTGAATTTCAAAGGTTTT
Organism: Triturus cristatus; assembly: GCF_964204655.1. NCBI lineage: Eukaryota > Metazoa > Chordata > Amphibia > Caudata > Salamandridae > Triturus > Triturus cristatus. Next base: position 500,788,222 of record NC_140588.1, read on the forward strand.
TTAAATGCTAATTCCTAACTATAACGTGTGTGAAACCCATGGTTTTTTCAGTGAATATATATATATATATATATATATATATATATATACAGAATATTGATGGCAGGGCCATCGTTGAGAGGCCCGCTTTTATTCTGGGAAATGGACTTGGATTCGGCCAGGGTTTGCAGTTGGATTTCTGGGTATATCTGCTTCCTTGAATGTGAAACGCTGGCTGGAGATTGGAACATGAACAAAATATTGATGGCAGGGCCACTGTGAGGAGGCCCGCTTCTATTTTTGAAAATGGACTTTGTATCAGCCAGTTTTGGGAGTATGGAATTCATCTGCACGCAGTGCCTTCGTGAACATTATCTTTGAGGCAAGTATGAACCTATTAAGAACTGAGTTGGAGCGGTTCTGATTTTGCTAATGTGACTCTTGCCAGGATATGGAACTTTTCCGTGAAAATGCGATTGTGTCACAGAGTGGAAAATAAGACTATAGTTAAATTGGGAACAAATTTAAATGACTGATTATGTACGAACAGCAAGAATGGAGCATCATGGTAGTTGTGGTCCAGACGACCACCAAACAAAGACATTGTAGGCATTTAATGATGGTAGATTGAAAATACTATATGTGTATAAAATGGATTTATTAACCAAATTGAAAAGAATATTTTACATCATGGCCAAAGTTAATTTATTTAAAATCTGAGAAATGTTTTTCACTGCTGCTTGTAATATGTGATCTATTAGTCCGTTCTCAGTGTTGACAGCTTCGAACATTCAAAAGAACCAATGAACTTGCCCGACGAATGTAAGCATTTGACAAAGACTCGTTAGAGTTGAAACGCGTTATGCATTCTGTTTGCCTTGAGATAAAGAATTATGCAAAGCACTGTTGGTGTGGCCTGTATTACGTTACTAAATAGTACGTGTTTTCGTTTGGAATATATATATATATATATATATATATATTACCTACTGGCGGTCGCCAGTAGGTATAGTTAGGACCTATTATCCATAGGAAATCGGCAACATTCTATTTGGAATAACTTTGGCGCCGGTTGACGAATCTTCGCGAAATTTTCGAAACTGGTGGGGCGCTCCGTTCCGCTCCTATCCTGAAAGTTTCGGGGTGATTCATCAAGCGGAGACCAAGAAAAAAGGGGGATCCCAAAACGTGTTTTCCCCATGCAATTTTCCATAGGAACCTTTAATCGCAGCTACAGCCCGAACTGCTGAACGGAATTACACCAAATTTGGCAAAAAGGTAGCCCTTGGTTCAGAGTCGTGCCTTTTGGTTAAATGGTGTAAATCCGTTCAATAGTTCCTGGATCCACCGCGCCCATAGATATATCTATGGGCGCGGTGGATCCGCGCACCATGCCGAGCACAAGCTGTATGCTAATTGTCTGTCAACACTCCAAACCAGGAAGTGTTGGCAGCCATCTTAGAAAACAGAAGAAAAAACGTGCAGAACGCAAAAAGGGGGCAGGGTAGAAACACCCTGACCCCCTAGGCCTGCTCAGGGGGTCCCGCAAGGACCCCCAAGGCCCACTGGGTGCGCGGATCCTGCTGATAGAAAAAAAAGGGCATGCACAAAAAAAAGTGTGGGGGGGCCCAATCCCCCCAACACTGCCCTGGGGGCCACCACTCCCGGGGCAAACCATGACTAATTGCGGGGGGCACACGGCCCCCCGCAGCCCCAGTTACGCCACCCCCCGGGGCTTTACAGTATAATGTTGGGGGGCCTCTAAGGCCCCCCGAGCCCTGGGTACCACCACCCCCCGGGGCTTTCGAAAATGGTGGGAGGGGGGCCGCGTGGCCCCCCCGGAGCCAATGATGGCCCTGGGGACCACCACCCCCCAGGGCCTGCTCCTGCAGTGTCCCGGGCTGCCCACCCCCGGGACACTGTAGTTTGCTATGGCAGGGCGGGAGCCTCGCGGCTCCCGCCCTGCCATAACAAACTTGGTTTGAATTTTGAAAGAGAGAGCAGGAAACCTGCTCTCTCTTTCAAAATTCAAACCAAATTGCTTTTCCACACGGGGAGCTGCATGTTAGCAGCTCCCCATGTGGAAAAGCAATGCCGGCTCCCGCAGGACGCAGGGAGCTGGCGGGACCATGGGGGATTGGGGACCCCCCACGGACCCCAACAGAGAGGGCCAGCCCTGGGGGATGGGGTTCCCGGGGCTACAAGTGGCCAGAGGAGGGGGGAAACGCAGCCCCCCTCCAAAAAAAACAATTAAAAAAGGCCATGCACCGGGGGATGGGGTCCCCGGTGCTGATTAAGGCCTCGGGAGGGGGGCCATGCGGCCCCCTTCCCAATTTTTTATTTAAAAAAAAATAAATTAGGGGGCAGGCCCTGGGGGATGGGGTCCCCAGGGCCAAAAAATGAGAAAAAGAAGGGGGGCTACGCAGCCCCTCTTCTTAAAAAAAAAAAAAGAAATACCGGCATGCACCAGAGGCCACGCCCCCTCCTTTCAGCACTCTGCAAATGCGCCCCCTGGTGCGTTTGCAGATGGGGAACGAATTCCCCTTGAGTACTGGGGGTCCCTGGGGGCCAACTAGCCCACCAGGAACCTCCAGTATGCGCTGGGGGCTGCGTTGCAGAGAGGTGTTCTGAGGCCACGCCCCTTTTTACACCTCTCTGCAAGGCAGCTCTATGGAGCTTAATGGAGGTAGCTGGTGGGCTAGTTGCATTCCAGGGACCATCAGAATTCAAGGGGTGGTAATCCCCCAACTTAAAATGCGCCACGGGCGTGTTTTCACATGGTGAAGGGAGGGGTAACGGGGCCTGGGGGTTAAGTGTGCAAAAACGCCCTGTGGCGCGTTTTAAGTTCAGGAATTAATTCCTCTGCAATCTTGAGGGTCCCTAGGGACCCTCGGGATTGAGGAGGAATTCATTTTCCAACTTAAAACGCGCCACAGGGTGTGTTTGCAGACATGTCACCTCAGGCCCCGCCCCCTTCCTTCACCATTGTGCAAACGCGCCGTGTTGCGCATTTTAAGTTGAGGAATTAATTCCTCTTCAATCTTGAGGGTCCCTGGGGGACAACTAGCCCTCTAGGTACCTCCAGTATGCTTCAGGGAGCTGCGTTGCAGAGAGGTGTTCAGAGGCCACGCCCCTTTTTACACCTTTCTGCAATGCAGCTCTGTGGCGCTTACTGGAGGTACCTAGGGGGCTAGTTTGACCCTAGGGACCCTCAAGATTCAAGGGGACTTAATCTCCCAACTTAAAACGGACACAGGGCATGTTTACACAGGGGCGAAGGGAGGGGACGGGGCCTGAGGTGGGGTGTGCAAACACGCCCAGTGGCGTGTTTTAAGTTGGGGAAATAATTCCCCTTCAATCCTGAGAGCCCCTGGGGGCCAACTAGCCCACCAGGTGCTTCCAATAAGTGCCATTGTGCTGCGTTGCAGAGAGGTGGTCCAGGCTGTACCCCTTTTTACACCTCTCTGCAACGGCGCTTACTAGAGGTACCGAGTCGGCTACTTTGACCCTAGGGACCTTCAGGATTCAATGGGACTTAATCTCCCAACTTAAAACGGAAAACGGACACAGGGCGTGTTTACACAGTGGGGAAGGGAGGGGACGGGCCTGAGGTGACGTGTGAAAACATGCCCTGTGGCGCGTTTTAAGTTGGGGAAATCATTCCCCTTCAATCCTGAGAGCCCCAGGGGGCCAACTAGCCCACCAGGTGCTTCCAGTAAGCGCCACTGCACTGTGTTTCTGAGAGGTGGCCCAGGCCATGCCCCTTTTTACACCTCTCTGCAACGCAGCTCTGTGGCGCTTACTGGAGGTACCTAGTGGGCTACTTGGACCCTAAGGACACTCAGGATTCAAGGGGACTTAATCTCCTAAATTAAAACGGACACAGAGTGCGTTTACACAGTGGTGAAGGGAGGGAATGGTGTAGGAAAGTGGTTCTATATATACTGGACCAAAGTAAAATCAGCCAAACTATGAATTCCGATTTACTCACCTGTTATCAGGAGAGACCTCAGTGCTGCATCTCTGAGCCCAGTACTGATCCTGAAAAGTAATTCTAACCGTACTTACCAGTAACTTGAATTTCCTTCCATAGGCTAACATTGACTGGTTTCACTTGGAAATTCTTCTAAGTGTGGAGTTTTGGAACTTTAAAATATTCCTCTAAAATCAGCCAAACTACGAATTCCGATTTACTCACCTGTTATCAGGAGAGACCTCAGTGCTGCATCTTTAAGCCCAGTACTGATCCTGAAAAGTAATTGTAACCATACTTACCAGTAACTTGAATTTCCTTCCATAGGATATCATTGCCTGCTTTGTGCTGAAAAAGTTTCTAAGTGTCGATTTTTGAAACTTACAAATATTCCTCTAAAATCAGCCGAACTACGAATTCCGATTTACTGACCTGTTATCAGGAAAGACCTCAGTGCTGCATCTTTGAGCCCAGAACTGATCCTGAAAAGTAATTCTAACTGTACTTACCAGTAACTTGAATTTCCTTCCATAGGCTAACTTAGACTGGGTTCACTTGGAAATTCTTCTAAGTGTGGAGTTTTGGAACTTTAAAATAATCCTCTAAAATCAGCCGAACTACGAATTCTGATTTACTCACCTGTTATCAGGAGAGACCTCAGTGCTGCATCTTTGAGCCCAGTACTGATCCTGAAAAGTAATTCTAACTGTACTTACCAGTAACTCGAATTTCCTTCCATAGGCTAACATAGACTGGTTTCACTTGGAAATTCTTCTAAGTGTGGAGTTTTGGAACTTTAAAATATTCCTCTAAAATCAGCCGTACTAAGAATTCCGATTTACTCACCTGTTATCATGAGAGACATCAGTGCTGCATCTTTGAGCCCAGTACTGATCCTGAAAAGTAATTCTAACCGTACTTACCAGTAGCTTGAATTTCTTTCCATAGGATATCATTGCCTGCTTTTTGCTGAAAAAGTTCCTAAGTGTCGATTTTTGAAACTTACAAATATTCCTCTAAAATCAGCCGAACTACGAATTCCGATTTACCACCTGTTATCAGGAGAGACCTCAGTGCTGCATCTTTGAGCCCAGTACTGATCCTGAAAAGTAATTCTAACACTTATAAATTCACCCAGGCACTCTCCTTGCAGTACTCTAATCATTCAGTCAGTATCCAAGTATTCATGCAGCGAGCCAGGCACTAGCACATGGACTGCCTCAAACGCCTATCCACTATGCATGCAGTCCTCTTACCACCTACACACTTGTCTTTTTCACCTTCAATTCCCCAGTCAGTATCCATACACTTCCAGCAAACACCCTGTCACTCCCCTTGCACTCCTCTAGTGACCCATTCAACACCATGTACTAATCCATTCACTGCGCCAAAACCCAACCACTTATAAATTCACCCAGGCACTCTCCTTGCAGTACTCTAATCATTCAGTCAGTACCCAAGTACTCGTGCACTGAGCCAGGCCTTAGCACATGGGCTGTTTCAAACCCCTATCCACTATGCATGCAGTCCCCTAACTAACCAACACACTTATAGTTCTGCACTTATACAGTCAACAAAAAAACAATATTTCAGTTTCAATATTTTAAAAATCATTTTTATTTCCATTTATATTAAAAATATATAATGTAATTTAAAAAATAAAAAAATATGCAAAAATTAACAGTTAAAAAACGGTAGAAAATCTGTATAAAAAAATATATATAACTATTATTAATTATCATTTAAAAAACCTTCGAAATTCACTGAAAAAAACATAGGTTTCAGACATGTTATAGTTAGGAATTAGTATTTAATAAACCTTAGAAATTCACTGAAAAAAACATAGGTTTCAGGGCTGTTATAGTTAGCTGCACATTTCACTCGTACAAAACCATTGAAATTCCTCCGTTATAGTTAGTTCTGCTAACTATAACTCGCGCGCCCGCAATCCACTGCTGATGATGTCACATATTACATCATTTATGACATGGTCAGTGACATCACTGATGACATCACTGATGAAATCTCAAATGACATTAAGTTTAATTACAGACTCTGTAGTTATAGTTAGGATGGTGGTTCCATAGGAAAATAATTTTTTAAGTTGCTAATAACTTTGGCGCTGTTTGAGGAATCTTCAGAAAGTTTACAAAAAGTGTTTTTTGTCAAAAAGCTCTTTTTTTGAAAGCTTTCTAAAGATTCCTCAAACAGCGCCAAAGTTATTAGCAACTCAAAATATTTTTGCCAGGTTTCTTCATGAAAAGTTTCGGAGTGATCCATTAAGAGGGGGCTGAGAAAAAAGAGTGGTCCCATTCATGCATTTTCCATAAACTTTTTTGAAAAGGGATACAGCGAAAACAGGTGAAAGCATTTACTCCAAATTTAGCAGGAAGCTAGATTTTGGTCCAGAAAGTGAGCTTTTTGTTGTTTTGTGTAAATCTGTTCAATAGTTTTTGAGAAATTAAGGTTGGAAACGTTTTGTATATCTGACCAGTTGGGTTCACGAGAGCCTTGCAAGAGTCTTGCAAGAGTCCCGCGGTCGCACACATCATAAAATGTAGTCATCTGATTGGTTCAGGGGCTATTTTTCATGTCAGCCTCCCACGGGATTGAAAGGCCCCTGTGAGTCCCGTGGGAGCGCTCTGACTGGCAGGATGCAACATGAAGAGAAATGTTGCAGCTGCCATTTCAGGATATGGGAATCCAGTCCCCTGAAAACTAAAAAAAAAAAAAAGTATATGGGGCAGGGTAGGGGTACCCTGACCCCATGAACCATGCAGGGCGAGTCCCAGTGGGACCACTTCTGGGTGCAAATGTACAAAATATATATTTATTTTTTTGCACTCTTGTGAGTGTCCTGTCGGAACCAGCGAGGCGCCCTGGATTCCTGTGGGAGTCCCACTGGGGCTTTTTCTCGAGGAACACCTACCTGCGGGAGTAAATCTATATATTTTCTATTAAAAGTCTGTGCTCAGTGGGACATATGCCAGACCTTGCAGCCAACCCCATGTGGGGGGACTAACTCTTCAGTCAGTGGGGCAGGGCAAGCATTTCAAGCAATGTAGGCAGGGATATCTTTATAGCCAATATGAGATAAAGAAGTGCCAAACTGCATTTTAAAGACAAGCACTATCTTATTATTAGTGACACGCTGGAGTCTGTATTCATCCTTAGATTCCTCACTTAGGATCAGTTGTTTGGTGGCAGGCCTACTTGCTGAGGCCATATTGTTGATGGGCGTTGTTTGATCCATTTACTGCATATGGATATTTCAATTTGTCACATGTTTATTTTGCTGTGGTTAGATATCATCCATTATTTATCTTTGAGATGTTGTCTGATTGAGTATGAGTCAATGTCAGACGAGAGTTCATACTTAAGTATGATTTGTTTTTTATCTACTTAACAGTAACTCTTGCAATTGAAAGAGCAGATTGGGTGCAATATAGAGCTAAGGTAAATGCAAATGAGTTGGTAAAGATGTTTGGTATATTAGTTGTGAATTCATGAAACTGACATGAAGGGATCAGTGAGATGATGATCTGTTTGATAAAAAAGATGCAATATGCTTCAGTAATGCGCCCTGCTCTCTGATGTTGTTAAGTCTCTATAGAAACTTGGAATGGTGAATAGTATCAAAGGCAATGGAGAGTTCAAGTAAAAGGTGTGGCAGGACTCCCGTTTTAATTCACTGTTGTTTTGAAACCATCCCATGTGAGAATCACTGCTGCTTCTGTGACTCAGTCATACCAGAATCTGTTTTAGAAATATGACAGGTTATTTTATTTTAATGTTGGTTTATGTTTTGAGGTAGATCTTTCAATCATTCTACCTTTTTGACTAAAAACAGTCTGTTGTTGGACAGCAGTTAGAAGGCTTTCTTTGCTCAAATCCTGTCTGGTTTAGGGAAGGTTTTATGTATGGCATCTAGAGTTCCTTTAGGAAAATACCAATATTCAATGTGTTGTTTGCTTGGATTGGCTGCAGAGCTAGTCACAAGGACATGGGTCTGCAGGTGATTCTGCTGGCCCACAGGCATTTGCAATATTGATGAAGGATTGGTGAAGCCTTGGTGAGATTAAAGCTGGGTGACTAGATGTTTTTCAGTTTTTTTATCTGGTGAACTTTGTTGAGATTCTGTAATTCTGGTTGAGCTGGGGAAAGGGATGCAAGAGAGTGAAATTGATGGGTGAGATGTAATGCAGGTTTGCCCTCCAAACAACAAGGACCAGTGGTGAGGAGGACTTCAACTGTACTGCTAAGGAAACAGGGTGTTCTAAGGTACTATCACTTCAGGTTTTAGGGCTGGTGGACCCTTTTTTCTGTGAAATCTTCTAGCGGAGCTGTTATTTGAGACATTAAGACCTCTCATCAGGTCTGAAGGCCCCTTAACAGCTCTCTCTATTCAAATCTTCAGCCTCATGTTAAGGGCTTGTGGCTACTCTCAGTTTGGCAGGCTGTAGTTAAGCTCTCTAGGACATAATATAGGTCTGCCTGGAGCAAGACAGACACCAGGTCACAAGGAATATTAACTTTACTGGCTCCAGTCAGCTTTCCTTGCTAGCAACTCCTCATTCTTGTGAAGAAAAGAAAACAAAACGTCCAAGCTACTCACCATATATATTCACAAAAATATTTATACATTGAGACACAAATATGCACTTGTTTGCGATCCACTAAATAGCATATTTATAGGAGTCATGAAAACATATATGTGGTGAAAAGACCGTAAGATATGCCATATTAATTAAGGAAAAAAATAATATTGCCTGAACATACTGTTGGACTGAGAATGTTCTCTGTGGGTTATGCAGTCGTGTTGCCATGTTCTGAGTTCTTGACTGTGACTCACTTATACCCTAGTTTTTGATTTTGCCTCTAGGCTCACAATAATACAACATATGCAGAGGACTACCCCTGTCCCTGACACAAATGAAGTCCTATAACTGTCCTGTGACCTGGAGGGGTGCACCAATCGTGCTCTTATTTTGCTGACAGTGGACCACGACCTCTGTCATGGGGCCAGCATGTACAGCGGTGGTGACAGTATACCGTGTTTTGTGAATTCAGTCGTGATCAGACCTTCTATCTGTGTAGCTGGCCCCACTAGCGTAAAGTTCTGCATCAATGTGTAACCTAGATCATAATACTAACATCCAAGTGGATTGTTTGTGTTTGTGGCTTGTGTAGTACATGCATTATGTGCGTGAGTGAGCCAGAGTAATGGAGGCCTGCGGGTCCCATTTTGGAAGCCCCTAGCCTGCTCCTGTGCATAAGATATAGGTGAGATTGTTTTCACAGACAATGGAAGAGTATTGCTGTAATTCCTGAAAATGGAGGGAGGCAACTAGGCTCTTTTAAAGTTCACTTAAGCACCTCCTGCCGAGTGGAGCTGCCGATTAGTTTTCCTGGTGTACTGTCATTTGGTACGTGTTTGGGGTGGGACTCCCATCTTTTTGTTCAGGATGAGAGGGATTTTTCAGGTGAAGCCAGCCTTTTGTCTTCACCATGATCAGTGTTCAGTATGGCCAATTGCTGAAACTTCACGCGTCTTTGGGCCTCTGTTGTGAGTACTCCAGGCTGGAGACTACCGTGCTGTTGAGAGTATCACTGTGCACAAAGGCTCTCTCTGGAGAATAGCCTGAAGATATCACTTGGCAGAATAACCACTGCAAACCTGTTTTGAAATTGAAGATAGGATATCCATATTGATTATCTGCTTTGACTGCATGAAAGTGGGAGCTACTTACATCCTTGTTGCCCCAGTTCCAAGTCCTTTCACCAAGGAAGGAAGTATTCTGCAGCATACTTTGAGGACTGTTGTACAATAACTAGAACTGGTGCCAGTGTGTCAGCCAGCTTCCCAGAGAAGAGAATACATTGCCTGGAGTCTTTACTTGCTGGAAGAGCTGTACCCCTGACCTGAAGCACCTGGAACCCAGCCTGCCTGCTGAGAGAGTGAAAGAGCCTGTCAAGCCATAGAAGGTGGGACTGTTCAGGTACTGTCAGAATCTGCCAGACTCTAGTGTGGAGGATCTATCAAGAGAAAGAAGACCGCAGAAAGCCGAGCTTGCAATAGGAACAATTACAGTTGACCTTGCTGCTTAAATCAAGAGCTGTGTCCATAGTGAATGTAGCCACTTAAACCCAGAGCTGTTCTATGTCCATGGTGGACGGCACTGTCATAGACTTGTGCAGGTGATGGTCATTACTGCAATATTTACAACGTGCATACAGTGGCTGCTACTGTACTGTTGTGACACCCAAGTAAGTGGTGGCCCATCTGCTGCCCAGTGACCCAGAAGCAGGTCTGATGCCTGCCATGAGCCCTCACTGACTTCCATTACCTGCATTCACCAAAGGACTCATGGCTGCAGGTCTCGCTGCCCCATCCGGCCTACCCAGACTGAGGGCCACTCCTGCAACCATGCCATCTCATCCTAGAAGCAGGTGAGATTGGAGACACAGGGTGCTGAAACAAATCGAGACCTGCATTCTGGTGAGACTGTATCTAGGAGACTTTACTGAACTGACCACACTCATAATTGCACTGGGCACCTGAGCCTTGATTAATGTCTCACAAAATTAACCTAATAGGGACCTGCCTAGACTCACAAGAGGAGGGACTCATGTGAAAGGGAGAAGAGGAAGACAGTAAAGACAGTATCCCAAGGTGCAGTAGCCTAAATGGCTGTGAATAATATTGTACCTGCTGTCTTTTAAAGTATGTTTCTTATCCAAATGAAGCAGTTGGTTGGACAAACAGATATTGCTTTGCTGTGTGATCTGAGTTCCAAGTTTCCATACCCCTACACTACCTCCTTGAGAAGTGTGTGAATGCTCCAAAGTGCTTCCACTGAGAGTCAAATGCTGAAGGGGTTGTACGTGGCCCAGTTTGTGAAGCCAAAGTAAGACATGCTCTGGGACATCTGAGGTAAACCACCTCTGCCCCCACGGCTCAGGCCCAGTAGCTCCTGCTTGCCACATGTCCCCTGCACTGGATCTAACACATGCCCTCTGCCAGAAAGGATATGTTTTCAGAGTGACCAACTGCACACTGTATGCCACCAAAGTCTATAAAATCAGTGCCATTCACTTAATACTAAGTTTTCAATGGGAGTCAAGGGCACAATGGGTTCATGTAGGAATGGTGAAAGAGGCACTAAAGGCATTGAAGGAAAACAATAAAAACAAAGATGTATTAAATAAAACTAATACTGTTTTAAAAACCCCGTCATATCTTTTGGATAATCACCATTACTCCATGACATAACTCCTTGTGTTATTCTTGAAGCGTAATGTACTTTTTCAAAAATATCTTTTTATTGATATTTTCTGTTACACCAAATCCATATATAATTAGGCATCTTGATACAATATCAAGCCATTAGTAGGCATATTGTTTTCAGATGTTACAGAGTCTCATTCGAGTTGCCTGAGCTGTTACATTCAAATAGTCACCGTCACTAATGAGCTCACAAATTCAATGTCCACAATAGAGTGGTCAAAAGTTCTTGAAGACATCAATGAACAACTTACTAAACATTCCCAAGAGATCAATGAAAAGAAAATATGAAAGTTTTGCCGTGACATGGTAGATTACAAACTAGGAGAAGTCTATAGCTGGGCAGAAGTCTATGCTAGACGAAGGCAAAACAAACCATATTCACAAAACACTGCTACATCATCCACGGACAGTGACACCATGCAAAGACCACCCAGATCCAATACACCACCAACCACCGAACCAACTCAAATTCCCATACCGACGGCGACACATGCACAAACATCAGGACAACCTTTTTTAGAAGTAGGTCAACGACAAAAAGGCGACCCAGGAGGAGTAAAAGAAAAAGAAACTCCAAATACAAGGAGCACCACAAGTGGCAAGAAGGACAAGAACAAGAAACAAACCACAACATGAGCCTCGTTATTAACAAATCAGACCAACAGTTCAGCAAAGTTGAATTGCGCACAATACAAAAAGGTACGTCATATGTTCACACCACTAATACCAACCATTTAGAAATCGAAGTAAGTTTCTTCAAACTGATGCGAAAAGTACGCTTACGCCATTATTTCCAAAACGTAGACATACCACTGATTCCCACAGAACCAGACCAATTAAGAGGACTATCACCTCCAAGTAAATATATGGCACCTATCAGATTCAAAACATTGGACATTTTTGAAAACCTAGTAAAAAATGACTTGTCAAAACTCAACCTCACACACAACAGGAAAAAAACCAATTTTACGCAAAAAGAACTTGGCATCATTAAAAGCATCGCTAATAACCCCAACATCATATGCCAAAAGGCGGACAAAGGAGGAGCCCTAGTTATACTCAACAAAGACAAATATGAAACAGAAGTTTCTAAACACCTATCAGATTAAACTACTTACATCAAATTGGACTCTAATCCCACTGAAAGTTTCCAAACCATGCTGAAAATGCTTATCAACCAAGCTTTCGAAAACTGAGTAATCAACGAAAGAATTAAACGATTCCTTATCAAAGAACATCCCAAAAGTCCCACCATCTACATGGTTCCCAAAATACACAAGGACTTGAATAACCCGCCGTTCAGACCAATAGTATCTACAAAAGGAAGCTTGCATGAACCAATCGGACAATTTTTAGACCACTATCTGCAACCCTTGGATTTCAAAATGCAAACATTTGTGAAGGACACACCAGATTTTCTAAACAAACTTCAAAACATCACTATAGATGAAAATGAAACAATACTTATGTGCTCTATAGATGTGAAGTCACTATATACCTCAATACCGCACGGATTAGGCATTGAAGCTGTTGAAAAAGCATTATTAAACTCACAGATAAACCTAGAAATGCAAGTTTTCCTTATGGAACTACTACATTTCACCTTGTTTCAAAGCTATTTCACCTGGAAAAATCAATGGTATTTACAAGCAACAGGCACTTCCATGGACAATTGCGCCACACCGGCGTATTCGAATCTGTTCATGGAGAAATTTGAACAAAATCACATCCTAACTAAGAGTCCTTGGAATAGATACAACAAATTATTCTTGAGATACATTGACGATATATTCGTCATTTGGAGCGGCCCAGAAACCATACTAACAGATGCATTAAACCATTTAAACTCCATCAATGAAAGGATACAATTCACTTATGAAGTACAAAACAAACAAATCACATTTTTGGACGTGTCAATAACTTTGATTAACAACACCTTCACAACTGACATTTTCAGGAAACCCACTGATCGCAACAACATATTACATTACGCCAGCTTCCACCAGGAATCATTAAAACAACACCTACCTTACTCACAAATGTGACGAGCTAAACGCATCGTGTCTAATCCACAAACCACCTCAATCAGATTAAAAGAAATAAAACAACGATCTGAGGAAAGGGGGTACCCAAAGAAAGTTCTAGAAGATGCTGAAAAAAGATGCCAACAAAAAAACAGACAAGACCTACTACGAACTACATTAGCCAAAAAAGAAGAACGCATAACGATGGTTTCAAAATTTTCCTTGGCTAGCCCGAATGTAAAACGGATAATTAAACGACATTGGCCCATATTAACCTCAGAACCAGACTTCAAGTGTCTATTCAACAATTTACCAACTTTCGCTTACACCAGAAACAAAAATTTGGGAGAGATGTTAAAGCACAAAACGACAGAAAGGATACAAAGATTTAAAGGAACCATCGCCTGCCACAACTGTAACAACTGCAATAACATTATTGTTGGAGCCAATATAACACACCCTAGAAAAGGCCACAATATTAAACTCAGAGTCACAGCCACATGTGACACCATGAACGTGGTTTACTTGTTAAAATGCCCATGTGGCATAGTATATGTTGGAAAAACTGAGAGAAAGATCAAAATAAGAATTAACGAGCACAAATCCAACATTCACACAAAGAACCCCAAATCAACAGTGGCCAACCACTTTTTCTCACATAATCATCATATCAGCCAACTTAAATTCTTAATCCTAGAAGTGGTAGACAAACAAGAAGGTCGAGACAACAAAAAATACCTATTACAACGCGAACACTATTGGATAAATAGACTGGAAAGCCTACACCCATTCGGGATGAATGAACGAACTGAATTGACTTGTTATTTATAATATTCACTTAGCAACACGAACTGGTTTAATTCATCAATATAACATTGATTCCTTGAAATCCTGTTTGTTGTACTGCATAATTTAAAAGCCACTATTTGTTTTGATTAGTTTCCTGAGGTTCCTTTCATTTAACCTTGTCCTTTTAAGATGGCCGCATTTTAGTCTTAGCATTTAATTCAGTCCCTTTTCTATCTTTCCCACAAAACTTACTCCTATTTCTCTCACTAACATACACACTTAAACCATCACGAACAAATCGTACAACATATGCAGACTCGCGAAGCTTTACGCGACGTGACCACTACGCATTAAGGTATGAAAAATCATAAAGTAGATAAGAACCGTATCTGTAATGATTGTTCTTTCACTTCGCTCACCTATATATGCGAGCACAACTCCTCCGCAAAACGCGCAAGCGACTGCAAGCGCGTCTTTTTCACTTTGGAATGATTTTCACCAGAACTTGCACAAACGTTAATATTCACCGCACTCATTAGAGCTTGCACAAACGTTTCTTTCCCGCACATGTACCCTCACTTTAACAAGAATTATTTTATAATCACACACTAAAGCCATTCCGACCATGCACATAACACGCATATGACTACTAACGAACTTTCCAATGACCGAGTGGCACAGCAATGTTTACACCAACGTGAATCAATCACCGAAGGGCTCATTAACGTTCATAACAATGTAAACTAACCCCAAAGTATTCATGTATCTATGCGACCATTAATACACATAAGCCCCATACTAATATCGACCATTCTAAGCTACTGATTGATACGTCTAGCATACCACATCAAAACAGGAGAATATTCCTCATTATTATTTTTGACGTTTTGTCCTAGGACTGATCCCTGATGAAGGGTATATGTAAAACCCGAAATGCATTGGAAGGATTAAACAGTCCGTATATCATGAAAAACTAAAGAGATTGAAACACCAAATGAATATGTATGAAGATTAAAATACATGAACTCATATTTCCAAAAATTTGTTTTTCATCTTTTCAAAATTTAGAAGCCTCTCTATATAGGACACAGTAGTGCCCAAGGGGGACACACCCAGTGTGGGAAGTGCAACTATATACTCATTCTAATAGACGTCAAGAATAAAGACGCCACCCCTGGAGCACACATAACGTCATTTACCCAACCAGGAGCTTCAACAAATCAGCGCTGTAGCGCTTATTCCAGCCCAATTAACATTCTAATAGATCACATCATTAATATAATTGTATCATCGGGGCCTAATTGCCACCAAGTGTTGAAGGGGAGTTTAATATTATATCCTTAATTTGATATTTCAATATATTATAATGAAACATTTTAAACAACAATTACATGTAGAACTTTTGAGCAACGTGAGCACTCAGGGAATCTTTATGAGATTTTTCAAGCAGCTACTATGGATGAGGGTCCGTCTATCACCAGCGGCAAGTAAGGGGGGATAAAATACTTTCAGAGGGATCATTCCTTTACTCACGCTGTGCTCATATGTGGGTAAATGAGGGTAGGTTCCTAATTCTGTGGGTTACTTGATGTCAGGAGGGCCCTCTCCCCCCGTCTGCTCCCCTAGCATCCCACTCCCACAACCCTTCCGAACACAGGTCTCCTATGGGGCATGTCTCATGCCTCTGTTGTCTTCCTCAATCAATGCCTGCTCTTCAGCTCTTGCCCAGGCTGTGACATCTTTTTCCCAATCGGATATTTTGAGACCTGTTGAAGACTGCCATCCATCGTAAAGCTATAGGCCTTTTTGCCAGCACCAAGGCTAGGTCTATAAATCAAGTAGACACTTTTTTGGCCCTAGGTCTTTGGAACAGGCCTAGCAACCAGGCCTCAGCTGTTAGGGAAAGGGTGCGTGCCAGAACCCCATGTAAGGGTACCATGATCCGACGCCAGTAGCCTTGCACGGTCGGGCAGTCCCACATCATGTGTTCGAAACCCGCGTCTAGGGTCGCGCATCTTGGACATTGCTTGTCGGTGGTTCCTAGCATTATGTTGAGTCTGTGTGGGGTGAGGTAGGTCATATGGAGTATATTGAACTTGGTATATTTAAAGTTGGAGTTTCTAAAGATCTCCTTTGGCAAACTTAGTGCTCTATTCCATTCTGTCTCTGATTTCTCTATCTAGCAGGTCTACCCATTTCCGTTGTAGTGCTGCTTATCGGTCATTTCCCTACTAGCCCTGCATAACCATTTTACAAGATGTCTTGCCGAGCCCAGTGTTACCATCGCTTGCAACAGTGCGTGTGTGCCTGCTTCTTAGTTTCCACCTCCCCAGAGTGTACTAAAACTTTCTGTAAACTATGTTACGTCAAGAATTGCCCTGATGGTGGGTCGTACTGAGTGATTAGGTCTGCAAGTGGGATCAATTTACCCTCCAGGCAGCAGTCACTGGTTGTATGGATACCCCCAACAGTCTATTCCCTCAGTTGGGCTTCAGTAAAGAAGGCGGAAGTATCGCCCCTTGGGAGGCCCACCAAAGGAAGATCAGGCGCATATATTGGAGTCCCTGTTGCCCGCTGGATACCTTGGTGCCAACATTTCAATGCTACTGTATATAGGGTACCCTGGGGTTGGATCTGTACCTTGGGATGAGTAGCCTCCCCTTCTGGTCTGTATGTGTTGGGATATCCAAAGTCTCTAACCCTATCCCATCTAACCATTGAGCCAACCACTGGAGCTGAGCTGCCAAGTAGTACGCTTCGAAGTCCGGCGCTTCCAGTCCTCCTTCTGTTGGGGATCTCTGCATAGTAGTCAGTGACACTCTATGACGGCCCCCATCCCAAATCAGTTCTCTCAGCAATGAGTCTAGTTCCCTAAACCATCTCTTTGGATTACTACAGTAAGATTTAAAAATTATATAATAGTCTTGGTAAATACCACCATTTTGGATAGAGCCACCCTTGACATAGTGGGGAGTTTAAGGGAGCGCCAGAACAAAATGTTTGATTTAAGGGAGCATAGTGCTTGCCCCAGGTTGCCTTCCGAAAGGTCTTGTTGCTCATCGTACACAAGTATTTAAATGAGCGAGGAGCCCAGTTGGTGTCAGAAGGAAATATTGGTTGGTGGCTGGTTGAGGGAGTGAGTGAAAAACTTGTGTTTTAGATGTATTTACCTGGAGACCCGTCAGGTTGGCAAATTCCTTCAGTATGATCAAGGCACTCTTGAAACCCTGGCCGCCATCTCATAGGTATAAGAAAATGTCGTCCGCATATAGTGATATCATAAACTCCCTACCATCTAGTAATAGACCATGCCTTCCTCCCTCCCGCCTAAACCGTTCTGCCAGTGGTTCTATGGATAAGGCAAACAGGAGGGGGGACAATGAGCAGCCCTGTCTGGTTCCTCTATAAATATGATATGGAGCTGAGACTATTACACCTGTCCTGACCTTGGCCGTGGGGCAGGTGTAGAGCAACTTTAACCATTTGATCCACCCCTCTCCGAATCTCATCTTTTGCATTACGTGAAGCGTTCATGTACTTGTTAATGTATCTTGCTATGATGTGAGTTTTTAAGCACCATATAGAATATGTATTGTACTTCTGAGATGTACTTTTTAGGTCTGGCTATCGTTATACCTATTCTGAGCAACAGAAAAAAGTTTTAAGAAACACAACTGTTAGAGATACTTTGGCCCCTCCGACCTGTTTACCTAGATTACAGCATTTCATTGGGCAGAACTTGTGTGGTGTTGCCAAGAAAGAATACAGTGCTTGTTGCACTTCTATTGACTCCTAAGTGGTCCCTCAGCTAACATGGCTATCTCATTAAAACGCAATAACGTGGCAGTGTGCAAAAAGAAGACCCCTTCACAATGTTGTGATAGTATTTGCTAAGAATATTGCTCTATGAGCAAGCAGCAGAATAACTGTTAGAGGAATTGGTGAATAGAGCTTCCCAATAAGGACTTTCCCCCATCCAGAATGGTTTCTATGTCCAGCGTGATGACACATTGGCATCTGAGCCTGTTTGCTTTTTTGTCTCCATTTGTATTAGCCACATTTAAAACAAAGAGGTTGGAGGCGTGTCCAAGATGGCGGCTGAAAAAGTTGGAATTCTCAGAGCTCTGCCAGGTGGAACCTACAAAGGGCGGTCGCTGCAATCAATGTGGGCCCTCACTGCCGAGACCTGCTCCATGTATCTTGTCTGTATCCGTCTGTCGGAGCTGGAGCTCTAGATGACATGGGGCGGTCTGAGAAGCCACTAGAGTCTGCGTAGGCCATACCGGCGGAGTCAAGATAGCGGATGCCAAGATTCATCGGCGCTGACAGGGAGACGTGACACTTTAGGCCCAATCCTGTCATTGGGCATTAGTGCAATATCAGACTTTTCTCTGCATAAACACCCAGTCCAAATGCGGAGGAACCCTCCCCACAGGAACTGTGAATTTTAGCACAAGCACACAAGCCATCCTACCTCCATGACAGATATTGTGGTTGGGGCACAAGATGTAGTGGGGGCCTGTGGGCTGTTGGCGGTTTATTGGCTAGTTTTATGTACCCCTCACTCCCCCCATTTGTACACCACCTGCCTTGCCCACCAACTTCTATTGGACACCGGTACCAGCCACGGTTTGAATCTCCGCTCCTACCTTGTCTTTTCTGCCATCTCTGCAGTGTCCCACAACGGTCAGCCTACTCCTGCTCCGAGCAAACTAGCTGGCCCCATCTGGTGCTGTGAACGCTTGCAGGGTGGAGATGTGGGATGAAAGTCCTCCTGGGGTGGGCCTTCTGCAGCCCACTGATTAGCGCACTGGCCCGTCTCGGCACCAGTCCTCCCCTCCCACTACTTTCTTACCTGGATGGTTGTAGATTATGAAGTAGAGAAAGCGCCAATGCAGCAGAAGCTGTCTTGAGAAGGGATTTACTCAGCTTCTCCCGCCTATTTTATGGACGTTCTGGGCCAATGGAGGCTACTTACTGTTTGATGGTGTGTTGTGGAGAGGGGTCTTGAGGCCACAGTGGAACATATGTCTTTAAAACTGACAGAAAGACTATATTAAGACACCCAGATCCTTACTCCTAGAACTCACACAAGGCATTTCCCCCCTTTTTTTGACATCAACATTGTTGTGACCACACAGATGCTGTGACCTCCTTGGTTTCTAGCATACCTGTCAGCCCCGAGACTCTCCCAGCCTACAGAAGTGTGCACACATCTGTCTGGTGGCTCATTTATTCAAGCCACTTACCTCTCTAGAGCACACAATTTGGGCTTCGACGGAGCTCAAATGGGGACTTCCTGTTCAGGCTTCTGACTCTGTGGTCTGTCAATTCATACGTAGGGACTGGACTAGTATAGGCCTCCAGAACTTTTGGAAGTGGTCTGGAACAGCCGACTTTACCCAGGCTATGATCTGCTGTCGGTCTCAACATGTCATCTCAGGGTAGCACTAAGAAGGATATCTCTTTGAAAGACCTTTTTAGCAAGACCCCAGAGAAGAAGACAGATCAGATTCACGGGATGTCATTGACTGTCCCATCCACCGAGGATCCAGTGACAAAAGAAGCGAGTGCTGGCGAAGCCCCCATCGTGAAATCCTTTTCAGAACAACTGTTTGGGACTCTACAAGATCACTTTGCAGTCCTTAAACAAGATATAGCTACATAGATTAAAGACATCCATCCTGATGTGGATGACCTGGGCCAGGGAATAAATACACTAGAAAAGGAGGAGGAGTTGGATGACCATCAGCGTGAACCAGGAGCTATGCTACCAGTTAGAGGATCTCGAAAATAGATCCCGCACTCAAATATATGCATCAAAGGAGTGCCTCTACAAGTGATACCTGGTAAGCTTGAAGACTGTTGTTTCTTTCACTATGTGTCATCGGTGCTGGCGGACGAAGACATCATTCTTTACTGCACCCACTGCGCTGGATGACTGGCCACTAGTCAAGCCCAGGATATCCTTACATGCCTTCATTGTTATCAATAAAAGGAGAGCACCACACTACAGTACAAGATAAGGCGGCTATTGAATTTGAAGATTTACGGTTGTGACTCTATCAAGACCTCTCCATGACAAATTTACAACAATGCATAGCTCTCCAGCCTCCAGCAGACTTTTTATGAGAGAAAAATGTCAGATACACATAGGGACACCCCTTCCATCTTCAATTTGTTTGGCAGGATGCGGTACGAAGTGTTCGCACTCTTGACAAAGCTCTTAGCTTTTGTATATGCCCATGCTGCTGACTGACCAGCGGGCCTCCTTGCCAACCCTGGAATTGACTGCTGACACATTTGACTTCTGCCACTTCACTCGTTGCAGGAAGGAACTCTTGAGCAAACCATGTTAGTCCCACAGTGGTAAGGAACGAGCGCAGCTGCTCCGGGAACTGGAACATAGAGACGGCGCAACTGAAGTCAATAGTGATCTTTGACTCTTCACAATGGTCTAAGATTGTCTCCTCCTTACAGTGGAGGGCCACACTTACCTACCCTTTGGGTCACTGTTTTTCAGGTTAGCATGATCTACCCTGAATATTGCTTGTGACCTTGGACGGTGGAGCTCCATTGCCATATGGTGTTACTGATCGGATTGTCATTGCCGATGACATGGACCCTCACAAACCAGTCAATGTAATTCACGGGTGGGGAATTTTCCTATTCTATAATTCTTTCATCCTCTTCTATGTCGCCTTTTGTTGTCTTTTGTATACCCCTACTTGTATTGGTTACCTACTATTGCCTCTTGTGCTTAAGGATGGCCTATTCTTGTCCTGAATATGTCCCACATTGCTTCCCTGCATACACGTAGGTAATGATTTCCACACTTAGTCTTAATGTTAGGGGCCTCAATGCCCCGGTCAAGTGCCTGGCACTCCTCTCTTTTCTTAGAGATGTGAAATGTGATGTCTGTCTCCTGCAAGAGACTCACCTGCTTTAGACGGACTGCCGGTGGATGCGCTCTCGCTGGTTTGCAATTCTTTTGGTGACACACTTCCTGGGATGGGTGACACAAGTTCATTTTGAATTACCTGGTTGGCTTTTGGCCGGATGTATGACACAATCACGCATGTTTTCATTATGCATGAAATTACTACGCAGGCAATACAACTAACGCGTTGTTACCACGCGTTCCATTACCATGCAAGTCATTACAATGCCTTGCCTTAGGGAAGCCCTGGACTTTGGAATAGTATATGTTACTATTCCAACTCCAGTCTGTGCAACAGTAGGAAAGGTGTTGGATTTAAAATCTAACAACACGTTCCCTAATGCAAGTCGTTGTAATGATATGTGTGGTATTGGAACGTGTTGTAATGGAACACATGGTAACAATGCTTCGTTGTATTGCCACATTGTAATGGTAGTGTGAAGTTCTGGCTGCGTAGTAAAGCCTGTTTCCCCTTTTAGCCCTATGAATGGATCTGGGGGGACATGGTCTCAGTCTAGCAAACATATATGCCCCAAAGACCATCAAGAAGCCTTTATAAAGGATGCTCTGGGCCAGTTGCTCTCTACACCAGATTTGGATATCATAGTGTGTGGATATGTTTAACACAGTGAAGGATGTACAAAGGGATAGGCTCACTGCCAGGACAGGTCAGGCTGGAGGTCTTACCCTGGCTACTAGACAGTGGCTGACAGATTCTGGTTTAACGGACATTTGGAGACATACCCATCCCGCAGATACAGAATTTCTCTTTATTTCAGCTGTGCACCGAACATATGCACGCATTGATTTTTTCCTTACTTTCAGCATATCACACAACCAACGTCAGCTGTGGACATAGGTGTGGGAGCCCTTTCAGATCACTCTCCTATAGTTCTTTGATACATTCCCTGTAAGTAGTTCTCCGGCCCCACGGATGTGGTGACTCAATGTGAAACTCCTTACCTATGATCACATCCTTACCAACACTTCAACAGACCTTGCAACATTTTTGGAGACTAATGACACTCCGGGTATTTTTTTTTGACTTTGTTGGAGACCCTGAAGGTAGTAATATGGGACCACTTTGTTGCTATAGCCACTCGCTAAAATAGAGACAGACATGAGAAATGCCTCCAATTAGAAATCAGGTCAAAGAATTGGAAGATTCACACAATCTGGCTCATTGGCAATTTGTCGTCATCTGACTGTGGCTCAGAAACAGTTAAAGGCATTGGGCATGGGCAGAGTGGAATACACAGTCCTCAGGGTGAAACAGCAGTAATACATTGGGGGTAATAAGGTAGGCTTTATGCTAGCTCACCGTCTTTGAGCACAAGCGGTGAATTGCAGAGTAACAGAATTTACGATCCTGATGGCTCCCCGTGGATTCTGGATGAAGAAGACATTGCTCATGAATTTGAGACATTCTATGCCACCTTATATTCAACTGATACTCCTCCGATGGCTGATGTTGAGACCTACTTATCCGGGGTCCCCTTGTCTACGATCCCAAAGGTTGCTGTACCCTACCTTGACAGGGATATCAGTATTCCAGTAGTCCTTATGGCTATGCAACAATTGAAGCCAGGTAAGGCCCATGGGCCAAATGGCTATGGTGCCGTGTTCCATAAGACCTTTGTTGCATTGTTGGCGCCCATATTAATGCGCCTTTTCAAAGCATTTAGTGCTGGTGTTACTTTGTCAGAGTCAATGCACCTTGCACTATTACTGTGATCCTGTAAAAATTCTACACAATGCACTTCCTATCGTCCAATTTCGCTTTTAAATGTTGATGCAAACATCTTCACAAGTAACGTAGACTCGCTCCATAAGTCCAGGTGTTGGTGGATCCCGACCAAACCAGTTTTGTCTCAGAAAGGAGTTGTATTGACAACACGAAGCGAGTATATCACCTATTGGATAAAGTTCAATGCTCTCGCATACCGGCCCTACTCGTATCTATCCATGCGTAAAAGGCTTTTGACCATGTCCATTGGTGATACTTTCACACGGTCCTTGAGGGTATGGGCCTTAGTCCACAATTTCGCTGGTAGGTCCACTGTTGCTATTCTTCCCCCAGAGCCAGAGTTTGGGTTAACGGGGTATTCTCTGCGTGCTTTTCAATTGCTTGTGGGACAAGACAGGGTTGCCCACTTCCCCCTACTCTTTGCTCTATATATGGAACCTTTTCAGAACGGATACACGACCACCCACAAATTGTGGGCATATGAATGGGGAGTAGGGAGCATAAAATCATGCTATATGCAAATTTGTTCTCCTGACCCTGACTGATCCTCCCACCTCCTTGACTGCGGTAATGGAGGAGCTGAAGGCATTTGGGGGAGCATCTGGCTTTAACACCAATTTACAGAAGTCCTCTATACTCAACTTGACCATTTCAGAAGAAATCCAAACTCAGCTTGACTCCAGGTTCCCCTTTGTGTGGACGGAACAGGGATTAACAGATCAAGGTTTACGGCTACATTTTTTCCCCAGAAAATACAGTGACGCAAAACTATAGTGGCCTTTTGGTAATTACACGGTCAGATCTTTCCAAATGGAAGCAACATGACCTTTCCTGGTTGAGCCACTAGGATGCAGTTAAAATTACGCTCTTGCAAATGTTGCCACGGCAGCCTCCCCTGCGCATACTAGATAAATTGCAGTCCCTTATATGCTACTTTATTTGGGAGAATAAGTGTGCACAGATGGCTAAACCCCGGGCATAACTTACACACGTGGAAGGTGGCTTCGGTGTCCCTAATCTGAAGACTGATTACCAGACTGCACAGCTACGATACATGGTAGAGTGGTCCCGACCTAGCACTGAAAAACGTTGGTGCCTCATTGACCTGGCGGTCACTAGCATTCCAATAGGAAAGGTGCCCTGGATGCCTAAACCACATAGACATTTGGGAATTTACATTTCTCCAGTGGTCTGTCTAACCCTTTGTCTGCACAGGCACATGATCAAAGGGAATCCAGACTTTACTCCAGCACAGGGTGGGACAGCCTTTGCTGTCTGGCAGGAGGCTCATTGCAAACGCAAAGGTGATCTGTTTGATGTAAATGGTCTTATGGATTTCCCTATGCTCCAATCGACATTTGGACTCCCCTCCACAGCTCGCGGGCAGTAAATGTCCATTTGCAATTGGGTGACGCAACCTTGGCTCGAACCCCATGCCAGTCGGGTGCTCACGCCCTTTGAGAAGTGGCTCCTTACCCGTTCCTCCGACAAGAGAATTCTTTCTGATGTCTACTCTTTTCTCAAAACACGGGCAAGTCACTGAAATCTACTGCGCAAAATAGATGGGAAAATGAATGAGAAAGCACCTTCACAGACAAAGAGTGGAATGATATCCTCCACCATGCCTTGGCCTCCGCCCTTAACATGACCAGCAAGGAAATGTTCCTAAAAATCGCTCATTACTGGTATTTTAGCCCAGCTAGGATCGCTAAAAGGGATATGAATCGAGATAGCACATGCTGGTGACCGTGTGCGCAGCTGGGCACCCATATACACTTACTATGGCATTGTCCCAAAAAAGGGATGGGGTATTGGGGGCAGTAAACAAAATGTTTGATACAGATATCCTTACATTTCCCAGCTACATTCTCTTGGGTCTCCCCAATCCATTGATATGTCCACTGAAGTCATATAAAGGTAGAGCGATCAACCTGGCCCTGGGAGCCACTAAACAGGTTCTTCTATCAAAATGGGGAACTGATGTAACGCCAGTAGACCTAGACTGGTTACACAAACTTTGGAAAATACTGGGAATGGAGAAACTAACCACAGTAGCCGCACTCACTCTTTCCTTGTTTGAAAAGACATGGAAGCCTTGTATGCGATATCTCTCAGAGGAGTTCCGAGAACTACCTTGTCCACTTTACTTGTGGATCCTCTGACCGACCGCCCCAACCAAAGGGTCTCTATAGCTACCACTTTAACAGTAATAATTCCTTACTCTTTTCAGTCTATGTAAAGTTGTGAATTGTACCACACTTTTTCCTCCCCTCCCCTTCTATGTTGTCTCCTGTGCTCCCTCCCCCTCATTTCTATTTAGATGTGATCTTGTTCCTTTATAAGCCCATGGATTCTTTCAGTTGAATTATCATCACTGGCCAGTGGATGTAAGTGGGCTGCAGTGGCGGCCTCCCCTAACAAAGGGTGGTAGGGCGGGGAGGGGGAAGCGCACAGGTTGTGGGAGGTGTGTTAATAATAATTTCTTTTTACTTTCCTGAGGCCGCCGGAAGCCTTTTGTGTCACGTTGTTCGTTCTGGCCTCTTCCTGGTTCCAGCAGCCCCTGGTACAGACTCCCATCCAATCCCAGTGCTGATTGGCCTGAGCGAGCTAGAAAAACGTTCCACTCAAGTCATGGAGTCTGTGGGGTTTCTCCAGCCTGCTACATTCAGCAGCCGGGCTGGTGAAAACCTAAGTGCGCATGTGTGTAATGGTCGGCCTGAGACTGCCGGCCAAACACATATATATGCATGTAGGGAGAGCACATGCACTCCTCCTCCCCCCTCCCATGCCCCACCCTGCCCCTCCGTGCACAAGCTGGCTCAGAGCTGGCAAATGAAAAATAAGACGATGCTAAAGAGCATCACTTTTGTTTTAATTTACTGGCTCTGTGCCAGGCAGTGGGGTAACGCTCCTCCACCATTGCGGAGGAGCCACTGCTGGTGGGCTGTTGTTGTACTCTCCTTGTTTTTTCTTTTTTTGATATAAATAAAAAGATCATGAACCTAAAACAAAAAGGTTTGTTTTGCCCAACCTTCTTTGCACTTCAGAAGTGCTGTTCACTGCAGCTTTGGCTTGCGGTCCTGTGTCACAACAGCCGCATCCCACTCCTTGCTCCTACACCAATCTGCAACCTCACTTCCTCAAGTTCACTGGCTCCTCCATGGACTGCTCCATCTCACACACCATCTGTAGACTCAGCACCCTCTCCCCTCTGGTACCAACCCTTTCAGACTGCTACTGCTATGCAGGCCAACAGGGCCCAGATGCTGGTCTACATCATGGCTTTAGAAGTAGCAAAAGCAGCAGGTCTGGCCACAGGTGACTGCCCCACCTTTCTTCACAGTGGCTGTTATTAAGGCCAATGGGGCCCAGTGCAGGGCCAACACGTATCTTGTGAGCTGTACATTTTTCCCTCACCTGCACCACACCCTTAGCCTGCAGTCCCAGTCAACTCCCACACTAGCTCACAGCCTCAGTTGCAGTGCTTCATCCTAAGCCTGTTGTGCTGGTCCCCATCCTGCTGTCTTCACCTGCTTTCATCACTCTCTCTTGGCTGATCCCCACAGCCTAAGACTGATCCCGGCTCCCACACCAGCCCACACGGCCCCAGCTCAATCTCCTTTCCCAAGCCATCCCACAGTCTTAGTAGCTCTCCTCTCTTGCATTGCACCTGTAGATACGGATGGAAATGAACTGAATAAGCATCAAGTTCTTCAGGAAGGGCAAATATACTATGACTGAATTTGTAGTTGTGTGCATGTTCACAAGTGTTCAGTAGTTTAATGTGTGCTGTGTTAGAGTTGTGGTCTGAAAGTGCTGAGTGACGGTGAGTGGTGTAGGTGCAGGATGAGCAGTGTGAGTGCAGGGTGAAAGGAATGCCTGTGTAAATGCAGGGTAAGAGGTGTGAGTGATGGGTGAGTGGTGTGCCCGTGTGAGAACTCGGGGACCAGCATGCTCTTGTGAGTGGATGGGGAGAGTAAAAAGTGAGCTAGTGTGAGCGGAGGATGACTTGTGAACCTGTGTGAGTGTAGTGTGAGCTATGTGAATGCAGGATAATGTATCCCGAGACACTCTAAGTAATTCACCATATCCTTAGCAGTTGGCAAGTGAGGATTCGGGTGTAATTTGAACTGTGATCATCAAATCTGGTTCTGCAAGAAAATGTTAGCCTTATCGACATGCCGAAAGTTACTTTTCTAGATGTGGGAGAGTCATTAAAGGCCAGAGCCAGATGCTGAGCTGTGGCCATGAAAAAAGGCCTCTTGGAACTTCGAGCCAAGACTTCTTGTGGATTCTGCTACCCTCGACCTTAAGCCAGTCACTAAGCCCTTTCCGCTTCATCTAGTGGCTAAATTGTGCACCGAGAAACTAAGAAACCTGGTTTCAAACACGGTTTACCTGCTAGACAAAATTTGTTTTACCCTATGCAATTCCCTTATTTCACTGTGCCTCCTTGTCTTCTATTGTCCCTTTTGACAGTACCTTTAAAAAAAACTCAACTTAGGACGAGCCCTCGTTTTAATAGACTTTAATGTTGCTCCATATGTTATGAAAATTTAAGCAAGGTTCATATGACAAGTAACTTGCCACTTGGTTCACTACTAGTCAGGGCCACTGAAATTATGTGATAACGGAGGACCAAATTATGCAGCAGTGTTGACTAAATTAGGTTTAAAAAAAGGCAAATTATGTGGCATAATGCAGCACACTTTGTGATTGTAATACCTCATTATTTTGTCATTTTTACACATGGTAACACTGTCTCTGAAAGATTTTACCTTATTAACACCAATTTAACATCTACATATAGTATTAAGCAATTGAAATATGACTATTCAACTTTTGGAAAGGGCCTTCCAGAGCGCAGGAACACATATCACCATGTTTTAAGTAAATTTTGATCCGTTTGACCTAGAAACAATTTTTTTCTACATAATCTACAGATTATGCAGCAGACGAAGGATTATGTGGCAAACCCAAAATTATTCGAAAAAAACACTTGAATTGCATAATTTCAGTGGCACTGCAAATAGCATCCTCATCGCTGGCATGAATGTTTCAAGTTTACTATTGGAAACTGTGAATTCTGATTAATGTCAGTCAATGCAGAAATTCATTTTAGAGTACTTAAGTGAAACACTTCTAAGTTAAAGAAATATACGTTTTAAAATGTGAGTCTTTGGTATATTTTTAAATTATGAATTATGTACCATGCAGAGGGCTCAATTCCTTTTTGGGGGATTAGAGGCAAACCAGCTCAATGGCTGGGTACTTTATATTAATGTGCTACATGCCCTCATTGGCTTGGCACTGTATATTAATGTGCTACATGCCCTCATTGGCTGGGCACTTTATATTAATGTGCTATATGCCCACGTTTGTGCTTTAAATGAAATCCTTACATCCTTCCTCCCACTCTGGCAACAACAGTCCATAACAAGAGTGGGTACAGCAGGGGGGCCGGTAGCAATTAAAACACACAAAGACCTGTGAACATATAAATGATCTTTTGCAGACCTGCAAAGTACTTTGGATAAGGCTGAGTTTGAGTTGTCAACCCCTGCCCAGCCCCAGTCCATAGCAGCTGACAAACTGCCTACGCACTCCACACACTGGGCTACACCAGAGGATGGGGGGCCAAAGCCCTTTTAGCTTAATGGGCATTGCGTGCCTGCTCCTCATGCAGACGTTGGCCGGGTTTACTCTGGTGGTGGTGTGGGGGGGTCTGGCGATACTACTGCAGGAACAAGTTTATGGCACCTCCATGGGGGTCCTTTCAAAGGGTGCGATCCTGATGACTTTGCTCATTGTGCGCATAAAACTCTATACCTCCCCGTTGGCTTGAGGTCACTGGGGTGTGATTTTTCATGGTCAATGCCCGAGGACCATAGATGTTCCTGGCCATGGAATGGTGGGTCAATCTTCAGCTCCCTAAGTGCCCATTATCTTTTTGATCTTGGGGATGACCTCGCTGGTAGCTGTGATCAAGACTAGTTGGTATTTGGAGTAGTTATCTACCATGACCATCATGTGCCGCCCTTCAGATAGGCTTCCAAAGTCGAGGCTGACTCACTCCCATGGTTGAGAAGGTCCTTTTTCCTTGATAATAGGTGCCAGCATGTCCACTTGGCAGTTGGCAGTTGGCAGTTGGCATGGCACACGGTTTCTGATGACTGTCTCTACTTTCTCATTTAAAAGAGGAAACCATACCTTTTGACAGAGGTGCTTTTTCATTTTCACCATTCTCTATTGGCCTGCTTGAGCCAGGTGTATAGTTTGTGCAAATAAACTCTGTGGCACAATTATACGGTGACCTCTCAGCACATAGCCACTTTAATCTATGGCCAGCTCATGCTTTACAGTGTACAGTGCTTCCAGAATTCTACAAGCCTCTGGAGTTCTTTGTCCCCAGTGGTACTTGAGTGTGTTCCACTGCCCAGACTCTAAGGCACTGATTTTTAGTTGCAGGCAGTCATTTTGCTGGGCAGCTTCTAAAATCTCGTCTATACTCATTGACCATGGGCGAGACCATTCTACCTACCACACAGTGGACATATTCTTTGGTTTCATGGGCCTCACTCTCTTCACAAAGTGTTGCTGATCTGGGGAGCCTGGACAAATAATCAGTCCGGTTATTGGAAACTGTCTTCTATTCAACCTTAAAAGAGTACTCCTGAAGTTGGAGAACCCACTTTTCAAAGCGGGCGGAGACTTTGATGATGACCCTTGGAAGAGCAGTATTAATGGTTTGTGGTCAGTGTAAACCACAAAATGGTTGCCGTAGACTTAAATGTGGAAATGCCAGCACCCGTAGTGGATAGAGATGGCTTTGCGTTCTATATGGGAGTACCTTTGTTCCATCCGACTGGCATATGCAACCAGAGCCCATTCACCGCCCTTTTATTCTGGAACCAGTACTGCTCCGAGGCCTGTGGGATTTGTGCCTATGGCTATTCTGGTAGCTCTCACCAGATTGAAGTAGGTGAGCGTGGTGTGCGCCCAGAGGTCCACAAAAACACACCAACAGATTAAAAAAGACAAACTTTACATACAATCCAAAATTCTTCCTTTATACATCACTGACTTCTGTGGGGAATTCTTATGTCAAGGGTACTATATAATGTTCAAATAGTGCAATAAATACATGAGACAATCAAATATCCAACCAACAAATATTATGACATAGGAATAACATTACTATTAAAAAAAATCCTAATAAATAGACAGAAATGTTTTTAAAAATTGAAATATCTTATAACAAACCATTTCATTCAGAGGAGAGAGAACCAAAGATCGGGCCTCCTGGCCAGAGTGAATATTACATTTGATAAAAAATGGCTTTAAGAACACACACCTAGCACTTTGTAGCTTTATACATACAAATAAAACATGGTTTAGATCTTGGATTTGTAACTGACATATTTCGCAAATTCTCTTCTCTCTTGGTATTGTATCCCAGATACCAGTAACTTCTCTTAGAGGCAGCAAATTAGTCTCAGTAGTAGTATCAGCCTTCTGATCCCGTGAGGGATATTCCAAGATAAACAAGGCTGTGGTTTATTCCCCAAAGCACTCCCACTGACCACCTCATTACTGGCCCTGGACTGACTTAAGGCAGCATCTCTCACCAAACTGATAGAGGATATGGACTTCTTTAAAAGCTGTTTCAGTACAGATTTATGACTGAACCGACAGCCTCAATACAGGATTGAATCGCCTAGAAGATTGGACCACTCTCATTTAGGTTGCTGTTTTTGAATGTAATATAAGTCCTCTGCAAAAAATCCCTTTTTCCACAACTGTAATTATTTTGAATAATTTTTAATATTGGTTGTACCGTGGTTTGTTATTATTGTTTAATGTACTTGCGTCACTTCCATAGAACCACTGATGCACCTTTTACCTTGTTCACCACGCCCTCAAATATGGCCCCCACACTTCCCACTACCTAATTCTCATCCCACCACTACAATATGGCAGCGAGGCTTAAACCGACTCTTTTCAGTTTCCATTGCCCTCGCCCACCACCTGACCGATCACTTTCAATCATCTCGCACCTTCGGCCCATTTAATCCTCACATCTGACATGCCGTCACTCCCGCATTGCCGGATACAGATCCCCAGCTACACAGCTTGTGGCTACTTCACCAAGGTAAGGTTCTTGTGGGAACAATAGTGTACTATATTGGTACCACAATGCGCAATGGCAATAACAATGGGTCACGTGGATTTCGGACAGAAAGGAGGCCGAGTACAATGTGATTGAGTATTTACAGTTTATATCTAATTTTCAAAAGTTTTTGCAGATATATACAACAAGTAGTGCTTAGTGTCATCACCGCACCAAGACAGACGCTTGGGAGGAGAGGCGTAGCGGCTGCACGCGTTTGTTACTGATTAAATCAGGAGAAATCCCCGACGGGACACATCCTGTTCCCGAGCCCTCGTCATCACTTCAACTTCTGGTTTGGCCCACACCAACCGGAGGGCAAACACGGACAATACTCACCAGGGTCTGAACTACAAGCATTGGCATCCGCCCTGCCCCATCCCTAACCGCCAGCCTCTTCCTCACCCCTCACACTGAGTACCCGGCTGGGTCCAGTGTGAGTATACTCCCACTTTCTTCTCACTTGACGGGTGTTCTTCACTTCCCACACGTGGCTGCGCGCATTGTTATCTTTTCAGATGTCCCCATATTATTAGGTCCTGAAGAGACCCTGCATCCTTGGAAGGGTCGAAACGCCGTCGACATATATAAAAAACGAATCATTGTATCAGCACTGATTACTGAGTACAGTGTCTGAAAATATGTGAGAATTGTAAATGGTCGTTTTCTGAATGATAAAAACCAAGCTGTACATGTCACAAATGTCACTAGTCCATTTTTTGGTTCCATTGTACACTGGGGACACTAAGCACTACGTGTTGTATATATCTGCAAAAACGTTTGAACATTTTATATAAACTGTAAATACTCAATCACACTGTACTCGGCCTCCTTTCTGTCTGAAATCCATGTGACCGATTGTTATTGCCATTGCGCATTGTAGTACCAATATAGTACACTATTGTTCCCGCAAGAACCTTTGTTTCTTGACATACAGTACTTACCCTGGTTCTTTGTGAGTAGGGTTTCCCTCGTGTTTTTCTGTTACTTCACCAAGGTAAGGCACTTGTCCCAACCACACTTGGCTATGACGACTTAGTCACTCTCGTTCCTGTAATTACGCCCTCCTTTATTTTCAGGCCACTGCGCCGGAGGAGTACACAAATGTGGCTCCAACCAATCCCATCGTGGATTTGAACCCCATTTACCAAACCGGTGAGTCCTACCACCCCGCCTCCCTTCTTTTAACCTTTTAATTCAATTGCGACTCGGACTCTTAACACTGTCCTTTTTCGCTTAGACCTCTCCGAGAGCCCATTGCCGCTCCCGTCGCTCTACTAACGTATCTGCCGGTAAGCGACCGTAATTCCTTACCCACCTCCACACTTTTCAATCCTTGAGCCCTCTGCTCAAAGCGTCCCCGTTCTACTTTAGGAACCGCGTGCACAGCCCGGGAACCACACGTTTGGTTTGTTTACATCCTTGCCGTCTTCACTCCCAAGTAAGAACTTTACCAACCGTCACGTTCGCCTTAGCTGCCCTGCATGTCGCACGTCTGTTTTTTAATCCAATGCCACTATTGCATGGTACGCTTTGAATGTCTCAGATTAGCCCAAATGTCGTAGTTCTGCAATTTCCATCTTGTTGTTTCCGAAGTCACTGTTGCATGGTGCGCCGAAAACCTTTTCCGAAAAGGGTAAATGCGCTGGAATTTTAGTCTTGAAGGAACTCTTCCTAACTCTTTATTTATGTATTTCTCCCCCCCCCCTTTTATTTCCTCCTAAAAATGTAACTTGTTCTAGGTTAATTAAAGGCTCTGCTATACAGGCATGTCATTAATGTCCTGATGATGATCCACGCATTACCCCAATGGATCGAGATGCCGCTGACACTATAAAACACCTTATATGCCCAAAATTCTTCATTTGATAATTGTAAAGGTGTTCCTAGCGATTTGTCCTTGACATTGTGAAAATCCTTTTTGTAACAAACCGTGAGCTTTGCTTGAGCCCTCTGTTGTTTTGTATTCTGTTGGTTTAGTAGGACACAGGCTTGTGTCCCACTTTGTGTATTTTTCTGTGTAACCATTGTCTATAATTGCTTACAAGTAAATATTAGACCTCTGTCCGGCTGGACAAGTCCAATCAATATAGCACTGATCGAGTCTATATTCATTTATTGGTTTGCCATTCCTAATCTCTCTAGGGACCACTATTGCTTAAAATAATTGAATCCCAACGTCCCTGGCTGACTTAACTTGGGCCCCCTTGTTGCCTTAAATATATCGGTACAGATTTAGGCATATGAAAAGCGGGGTTCTGACTAAGACCAAATGTGTCATTTGCATATGCAAAGGTCCTAAAAAACGTTGATTGAACTTTTAGTGTATCGAAAATTTCTATTCTCAGGGCAGACCTAAGTGTACCCTCCTCCCCCCAAGAGAGGGAGTTACCCTACCGCAGAACCGCTGCCAATGATAAAATAAAAGACGAGACTCAACCAAATTCAAGGCGTAGTGCATGTGGGGCAGACAAAGAGTTTAGATTGGAGATTTGATGCAGGATTCGTCCTTCTGCCTTATCAAAGGAGAGCCAATAATTCGTATCCAATACCTCAGCAGCATATGTTAGTGAAGGAGGGATTTTAACCTCTAAAACTGATAAAGCATGGCCGAAATGGCGTCTCCCTCAAGTTTTGTAAAATCTGTTTAATGCCCTCGCCTGGGAGACAGCCTTTCTAACACAGTGCTTAATGTGCTCCAAATCTCAGCCTGTTTTTAGAAAAAACCTTGCCCAAATAAAGGTACGAATCAACCAAATCGAGTTTTTCAGAACCAAGCATCCATTTTAGACATCTCTTTATTCTAAGCCCCTTCTTGCAGAAGACCAAAATCTTGCTTTTTGCAATATTAATTTTCAAGAAGTGGGCCTCTGCATATTTACTTAGGGCATCCAGACGACGTTGCAGGCCAATGGGCGTTAGATCGAATATTGCAACGTCATCTGCATATAATAGAGAGCCAATGGGCACTGTACCGATTCTGGGGGCATCCCCCCTCACAGAGTTCAGAGCTCGGGGGAGATCAGCAATATGCAAAGAAAATAAGAGTGGTGCTAATAAGAAACCCTGCTTATGCCCATTGTATGTTCTGATTTTACATGATAACCCCCGCAAACCTCCCATCAGAACTTGGCACCAGGTATCTGTATGCAATTCCATAATAAGGCCCAGGAGATGATGTGGTATGCCAAGGAGGAGAAGCTTTCTCCACAGCGTTTGGCGATCCACTTTGTCAAACGCCGTGGAGTAATCAATAAAAGCTGAATACACTGACATAGCTCGTGAGAAAACATATTTCTCTATAATAGTCTGAACGACCGCTATATTATCCAGGGTGCCATGGTTCTTTCTAAAAACCAGCTTGTTCCGGTGGTAGAATATTCTGATCATAAGCCCATTGTTGTAGATGACATAATACTTTGCGCGAATAATTTGCCTGAGGCATCCAGCAGCGCAATCTGTCTGAAGCTAGCCGGCAGAGTTTTTGGTCCCTTTTCATACAGAGGGACTATAATACTCCTCTTCCAAGAGGGGGGGTGATTTTATTCATAAGAAAACAATAGTTAAACAGTGGCTCTAAAAAATCACCGCATGCATCTGGCTCCTTTTTGATTAGTGCAATTGGGATTCCATCCTACCCTCATGCGCATGAGGTTCTAGCATTCTTTATGTAATTTACCACTTCCTCTCCTGATTGGGGGCCAAATTCAGTAAATTCAATAAATGTAGATTTAACCCCATCAATCATCATGGGAGAAACTGGGCTGTGATTTTTGTATAATAGGGAGATGTAGTCCACCCAGTCCTTTTCTGGAATCGGTATGGTTAGACCCCTCTGCCTTGAATCACAATATCCCACGATCAAGTGCCAGTACTTTCTCGAGTCTTCGGCCCTTGCAGCTTCCCTCAGTCCAATCCACCTGGCATCAAGCTCCCTTCTTTTTTCACTAAGCATACAACGTCTTCTTACTCGCTTGAGGGGATTCATTTCCTGCTGCCGACCAGTAAGGAAATGTATATACTGTTTTCGGACAAGTTGGTTAATTGCTTGATTTAATGGTATCAGAGGGGACATATAGTCTTTATGCAAACGAGGTCCAGAAGATATAGAACTTAAATTACATATCTTCTCCATTTGGGCCTCAAAAAAGTGTATAATATTGGCATGAGCAAGACCCTGCTTTTCTACATAAGCCTTCTTTACAATCGAGCCCACTTCAAAGATGTTTTTTTTGCGTCCAGAAGGACCGACCATTTGCTTTCTTGAAAGTAGCCATGCCCTGACCGGTATTCCCAAGATCCAATAGGGGTAGATTAAAAGCCACTGTCATACCCACTATACTATGGTCGCTCCATATCGACAGGAGGACAAAAAAATGATCACAAGCCCCAAACATTTGATAGGAGACAATCACATAATCTAAAAGGCTCTGAATGTGTTGAGAGCGAAAAGTAAAATGTGCTATTTTATCAGCAGGAACTCTCCCATTTAGAATAACAAAATCTAAACTTCTGATGCTATCAAGCAGGAGGAACCCCCACTGTCTGTTTTTATTTTATTTGGTAATAAAATCTCAGGAATATGCCAAATTTCCTCTTTGTCAATATTGGCATAACTCCCCGATGCAGAGTTCGAGATTTGGGCATTTAGGTCCCCCACTATTGCCACTAGGGGGCATTCTTCCCTAGGAGCTATACCCTGAATAAAAGAAAAAAATACACTCAGAAGCTGATCAAAAGTTCTCTCAGGAGGGATATACAAATTTGCCACAAGGAAGGAAGTAGACCTGCCAGAATCTCCCAAACATGCCAGCTTCACACATATACAAAGGTTTGAGGGGTGGCAGAAAACCTTCTGATTCCAATTAATGGAGTTTTTAAGCAAAATGGAGACCCCCCCACCCCCCAGCGTGTCCCCTTTTAGAGCACTTAGCATAGCAGGAATAAACAAAATAGCCATCACATTCAAACTCTTTGCAAGACCACGTTTTTTGTACGCATATGATTAGAGGGTTCAGAGTCTTCAAGAAATTCAGTTTTGTTTCATTGGGTCCCAGAACGGCCATATTCCACGACAAGAGTAGCCCACCCAAGCTACCTCAACAGAGCGCTCCTTACTACTTCCGGATGCGTGTTATTCAGGGTTCTTGCAACCCAACTCCACTGGGCAGATTCTTTTTTTTTTTATAACTGTTTATTAGTACAGGGAAGCATGATGGTCATTACAGGCAGGAAATCGTTACTTGTTACAGTGTTACATAGGATCGCATACAGATGTTACAACTTTCGATGTTATATAGTACAAGATGTGCACATTACATATCAACTTAAGGCATTAATGGTTCGTCAAGGGGTGGGATCAGGGGAGGCTCGCACAGATTGCCACGGTACACATTGCATTTTCTCCATATTGCTATCCATTTCTGGGGGCAACCCCGGGCAACGTATACTGTCTTCTCTTGCAGCATGCACCAGTCCATGTCTTTCTTCCATGCGCCAAGGGTTTGAGGTGTTACTGCCCCCCATAGGCGTGCTATATTACGTTTTGCTATAGTCTGACCAAGCGTCGCCCATATTCTGCCCTTTGCTGTCAGGTCTGTGGGCTCCCAGATGTTCAAGAGGCACCTTTTGGCTTCAAGCCGCATTTCTACCCCCCAAACTGTACGCGTACATTCATGTACCTGTTTCCAGTAGGTTTGTATCAAGGGTCACTCCCTTAGTATATGCATAAACGTCCCTGCCAGGCCACATTGTCTCCTACAGAGCCCTTCCTCACTCCTGCCCATCAACACAAGTCGATTATCAGTGAGGTACACTCAATGCAGTATTTTCAGTTGAATCAGCCTCAGTTTCACTGATATCGCCACTTCCTTGGGGGAAGAAAGAGCCTCCCTCCATTCCTCATCATCTATCTCCAGACCTTCACTCTCCCATTTTCTCTTTAGTGCGATTAGGGGGTCAGGGGTGTGGTGTATAAGTTTTTTATGGGGAACAGCCATTACAACACGGTTTTTACCACGCAATGCAGTTACATCGCATGCGTTACAATGCATGCGATGTTACAACGCTATGCCATTACAATGCAAGTCTGTACATCGACTTGCGCTAGATGGCGTGCTAACATTACAAATAGTGTAGTTTACTATCCCAACACCTTCCCTACTGTTAAGTGGACTGGAGTTGGAATAGTAAATTACACTTTTTTAATGTTAGCACGCCATCTAGCGCAAGTCGATGTAAAGACTTGCGTTGGAATGGCATAGCGTTGTAACATCGCATGCGTTGTAACGCATGCGAATTAACTGCACGCGTGGTAAAAACCCGCGTTGTAATGTCATACATCCGTTTTTTATATATAAGGGAGATGGTCTTTTCCAGCAAGCAGTCTGTCCTCTAGAGGGGAGGACTCCGGGAGGGATGTTCCAGTTGGGATGTTTGCCTGTAGTGAGTGCTTGACCAGCGCATATCTAAAATATTCTGTATGTGCTAGTTCATATGTCTGCTGTAATGAGGCAAACGACACCATGCCATTGGGTCTCCAGAGGTCTTTTATGCGGGAGATCCGTATCCGGTCCCATTTATCGAACCCTTTAGTTCGACCCAGTGTGCCCAGCCGTTCAGAAACCCAAAGTGGGGTAGCTAAAGTAAGTTTATCAGCCCATCCCAAGCTGCGGCTTACGATATGCCAGAGTTGGACCGAGTGTCTTATGGGCCCTGTAAGGGGGTACTTGTTGGGCTTAGAGTAGAGCGCCGCCTCAAAGTTCCCACCAGGGAGAAGCCATCTGTCCATCCCGTAACCGGGATCATCGCCACTACAGTGTGTACCTTGGTTAATGGCCGAGAGGTGTGCTGCCCAATAGTATTTCCTAATGTCTGGAAGTGCTATACCCCCATCGTACCAGCCAAGTATCAGTTTATGGAGTGAGATACGTGGTGCTCCGGCCCATAATAGGTCCCTCTGGGTGGTCTCAATTTCTTTAAAGT
Organism: Triturus cristatus; assembly: GCF_964204655.1. NCBI lineage: Eukaryota > Metazoa > Chordata > Amphibia > Caudata > Salamandridae > Triturus > Triturus cristatus. The sequence continues at coordinate 500,826,116 of NC_140588.1, forward strand.
ACTTCTGTGGGACTAAGTCCGGATAGTTCTGGTGAGCGTATAGGAAACGCGGCAGTGTCATCATCTTGAAAAGTGCCGCCTGTCCCAACAGGGACAACGGAAGCCTCTTCCAGGTGGCGGTGTCTCTTTTAAACCTCTGCAGGGGTGGTAGGAGGTTCCTCTCATATCGGGCTGTAAGATCGGTGGTAATGAAAATGCCCAGATACGTGAACCCTTCTGTAACTGTTTGGATCGGGTAGCAGCGCGGCATGGAGGGGGGGGGGGGGCATGCAAGACGTAGAGCAACGATTTCCCCCAGTTGATGTTGCAGCCGGAGTTTCTCCCGAAACTGGTGAATATGTCCAAGGCTACTCTCAGCGATTTATAAGGGGAAGCTAGATACAAGAGGATATCTTCTGCATAGAGCGATATCCGATCCTCCCACCCCTCGGCCCACTTGAGTCCCCGTATTGAGAGGTCCTGCCGTATCCAAGCCGTGAGCGGCTCAAGGGAGATAGCAAAGAGCAGGGGGGAGAGGGGGCAGCCCTGTCGCGTCCCCCTTTCCAGGGTGAACACCTCGGATATTTTATTGTTGACGACTACTTGAGCCAGCGGTTCTGTATAGAGGAGTCGTATCCACCCAATAAAGTTAGGGCCGAAGCCCAACTTCTTGAGGACCGCCATCAGGTACGGCCGCCATTCAAGTGTGTCGAACGCCATTGTGGCATCCAACGAGACCACCACCGCATCTTCTTGAATCATGTGGCAGCGTCCCAATACACCATGGAGTCGTCTTAAATTAAGTGCGGTGTTGCGGTGCGGCATAAAGCCCAATTGGTCTGGGTGTATCAGTTTGGTTATTATCGGCTTGAGCCTGTTTGCGAGCAGTTTTGCAAGGGTTTTGGGTTCGGCGTTTAATAGTGAGATCGGCCTATAAGAGGTACATCTATCTTTGGGTTTCCCCTCTTTCAGGATGGCCACCAATGTGGTGATGCACTGGTCTCTCGGCAGTTTCCCCAAAACTTTACTATCCTCAAACATACGCTTCAGGTGTGGGCCCAGGCTGTCGGGCTTGAGCTTGTACAGCTCAATCGGGAGACCGTTGGGCCCTAGGGCTTTCCCAGGCCGGAGGTCGTTGATCGCCGTGGTCAGCTCCTCTGCAGTGAGTGCACCCTCTAGGACCTCTCGGTCTGTGTCGGAGAGGGTAGGCAGTCTAATGTCGGCCAATAGCGTGGAGGAGTCCTCCTCCGGGAGCTCCGATCCCTTTTGATACACTTGTTTGAAGTGTGCTGCAAACTCACAAACTATCTCCTGAAGTTCAGTTAGGAGGGTGCCCGAACTGTCTCTGAGCTCCACCACTACTTTCTGTGCTTTCTGTTTTTTGTCCAGCCAGGCTATCATTTTGCCCGCTTTATCCCCTTGATCGTATAGTCACCCGTCCCTGTCTCTCGCTAGGCTCTTAGCGGCTTCAGTATCTAGTGCCTTGTATTCGGTCACCTTGATCTGCTTTTGATGCAGAGCTACCGGGTCTCCGTCCGCTTGCGCTGCCCTTTCTAGATTAAGACGGTCGTGCTCGATAGTAAGCATTTGCTTTTCCCTTTCCTTGTGTTGCCCGGCAATTGCCGAGAGGGCGTTATCCCGTATTACAGTTTTAAACGCTTCCCAAAGGATGGTAGGGGACTCCACCGTCCCTTCGTTTTCTTGGAAGTACTGGCTAATTGAGCAGGTTATCTTTGTTTTGGTCTCTGGGTTGTGGAGAAACCAGGGGTTTATGGGTGCAATACAGCCTACCTTCTGTTCCCCTATAGAGAGGTGGGCCCATATGGGGGATTGGTCGTATATGCCCCGTGCCAGGTGCTTGATCTCCTGAATGAGAGTGTCGTGTTGCAAAGGCATAAGGACATAATCTCTCCTGGAGAGGGTGCGGTGTGGTCCAGAAAAAAATGTGTATTGTTGGAGGTTTGGGTGGCACATGCGCCAGAGGTCGACTAAGCCAAATGCTTCAAGGAGGTTGGAGAGCCACATGTGTCCTGTGGGGATGTCTCGGAGTGGGTGCCTATCAAGCCCACCCGATACTACTGCGTTAAAGTCCCCAACCAGTATAAGTTGCCCCTCGGGTAGGGAGAGGAGAAGCTTGCCCAGATCCTGGTATGATTGGGTTTGGAGACCTGGTGGAATATAAACCGTCAACATGTTCAGTGTGCGCTCCTCCCACCTCCCCGAGAGTACTGCAAAGCGTCCTAATGGGTCGGTCACTGTATGTTCAATGACGAATGGGAAGGTACGTCGCAACAGAAAGCCCACCCCCCGGGACCCCGTTGTGAAGCCAGGATGTGTCGCCATTGTATAGCCCCATCTATTAAGTGCATGACATTTCTTACCGATAAGATGAGTTTCCTGCATTAAGACAACATCTGGGAGATGTCTTTTGACAAATTGGAGAACTATACCCCTCTTAAGCCTGTCCCCTAGCCCGTTGACGTTCCAGCTGAGGATCTTTAAACTTGTATCCCACCTCGTAGCCATCGCTTGAGGCTATTCTTTCTCGCGATCCATACAACCTGCAACACCGTTCCATCACACTATTGCGTTTCCTGCATGACCAACTTGGACCCCTGCCCCCCCCAAACATTACAAACAATTCATACATAACATTTAATCTGCGAACCCCACCTCCCCCCCACCCTGCCACCCTGCCACGTAGGTTTAGAATGACCCATATCCCCAACTACCAGAGCGCCTATCACCCCAAAAAGAAGAACCCCCCGGTCAACAGTTAGGTGGGGAAATGCGCTAGCACCAACTCCAGCCGCTAGAGGCCTGTCCCCGTACCTTAAATACTTTGTCAGGTTTATGACCCAGATTATGCTAGAATCTTGTTGCGCTGCATACCCTACCATGTCCTCTGCCTGATAATCTTACGCATGCCTACAGGACGGCGGGGCCAGTCCGCCAGTTCAGTTTGAGCAGTGAAAGTCAAGCATTGTCTCTGGCCATCGGTATATAATCCTGGTCGGCTCCAGGCGTAGAGAGCACAACCTTTGCCTGGTTGGCACCTCACTGAGAACCCCCAACCCCCGGTATCGTAAAAATGTTTATACGTTACATTGTAAGTTGTCGAGGTCTGTAAATGCAATCTCCGCTGTCCGTGTGGGCCATCTAATGTCTCTGTGCGGCTCTTGCGCCGGGGCTGCTGGACCTCGATTGCCAGGAGCGCTGACTCCGCCTGTCGGTGTCTGATCTCCCGTCTGTTGAACCCGGTGACTTGGCTTGAGTGTCTCTCCATTCGTCGCCTGTCGCAGTCGCCGACGTCTGTGCGGTGCCCCTGTCCAGCCAGTCTTGCACCTCTGATGGCGTGGTGAAAAAGAGGGATTTGCCGTCAGCTATGATTTCGAGCTTCGCGGGGAAGAACATCATGTACTTGATTCCCCTTTGTCGGAGTGGCGCTTTCACCCCGTCGAAGAAGCGCCGCTCCCGTTGCACTTTGAGCGTGAAGTCTGGAAAGAACCTGACCGTTGCGTTTTCGTAGCGCAAGTCTCCCAGTTGTCTGGCGGCCTGCAGGATGGCATCACGGTCCCTGTAGTTGAGAATTTTCGCAATTATGGTCCTCGGGGGCACTCCTGGTTTGGGTCTGGGAATTGGCGCGCGGTGTGCCCTTTCAATGGTGAACATGGTCGAGAGCTGCTTCGGTTTTAGATAATTAAGGATCAAGTCTTCAAGGAAGAGGTCCATGCTAGGCCCTTCGGAACCTTCCAGAACCCCTACCACTCTAATGTTGTTCCGGCAGGCCCTCCCTTCTTGGTCCTCGAGTTTCAAGGCCACTTGACGGTGTTGGTGGACCAGCTCACTAACTCTCTGTTGAGCTTCTTGGTGGAAGCTTGGAGCTCCCGAATGTCGGTCTTGCAGGTTCTGGCTTTGTCTCACGTTTTGTTGAGGTCGGCTCGTATGATATTCATTTCGATGGACATCTTGTCAATTTTCGTCTCGAGAGGGGTCCCTAGACCTAGGATGGCCGCCATTATAAAAGCTAAGGATGGCTCAGCTGCTGCGGATTGGTCTTCTGTTGCTCCTTCATCTTGTGGGGCTGACTTCGGGACTGCGTATTTGTCCAGTTTATTTGTCTGAGTAGGTGCATTGCCTTTGGGCTTCATTTTTGGCAATCACGCTCTTCTGGACCGCAGCAGTCGGGGTTTACGGATCTCTTGTGAGGGCCTCAGGCAGTGCCGCCTGGGGGCCGACGTCCTCCACCCAGTAATCACACTGCAAGAAGATTCAGGTAGCAGTCGTCAGGCCCTCCGTGCCGCTCCTTAGTGTCTGCCGTCCCTCACCTTCCAGGGGGTTCCCTCAACTCCCACCAGCGTATGTGTCAGTCATTCCCAGTGAGTGAGCGAGCCGCCACTTTCTCACCTCCAAGTCTGCGCCGTGGGCCTCCTCCGCCAGGTAGGTCTTCCTCTCACAGTACCGGGGCCTTAGTCGACCCCCGAGTTGGCCTCCAGTGTATGCTGCTATTACCCCGGCTGGCCCTTTCCCACCAAGAGCAGGCGAGGAGTTGGAGTTTCGGCCAGCTAGATGTCCTGTGCGTGGGGCTCCGCACCCGGCGTGCACCACTCCCAGCCTCGTACTCCTTCCCGCCACTGGCCTTGTCTCCGCTAGGTTAATTTGGAGTCTAGTCACCCCCGGCTTCACGGCCTTCACCCCCTCACCTTGCCACCGATTAGCCGGGAGTGCTCCCACCCTGCCCTCGATCGGGCCGGTGGGTTACAGAGATGTGAGTGGGGGGGCCCTGGAATGGAGGCGCACAACAGGAGCAGTGGAGGCACGTTGCTGCAGCCGTTTAGGCGGGCCCCTTCATGACCGGTACTCACCCGGTAAATCACAGTCTCTCGGGCCCCACCGCAGCCCCGACTCCATCACTCTCAGTGCCTTTGTGAACACCGAGGCCCGTGACGGGACCCCCAACAAGTGCCAGGAGCAGAGGCGGGGGAGCACTAAGTCTGGGGCCCTCCTCACTCCATCCGATCGTCGATGGGCCTTGGCGCCGGGACGTTGCGTAGGCGGCAGGGGAAGTGCCCCACGTCTGCCTCCCGGATACACTGGGCCGCTACCGAGGGGCTTCAATGCGCCGCAGGGTCAGAGGGCATCTCAGTGCCTCCGGTTTGCACTGTCGGGTGCTGCTGGGTCTCTACCGCTATTCCTCGCGGTGCTTGGGTGCTACCTGCCGGATTTCATGCAGATTTACAGGGTTTTCGGGCTCAGCTCCGGCGGAGCTCTCTCCTTAAGTGCCCATTTTCGTTGGCGCCAAGCCACGCCCCCCCCACTGGGCAGATTCATCTTCTATGTACGGGGTCTGAGGGTCAACTGCCATACCAGACACAAAATTCATTGAACGTCCCCTCCTGTCCATGGAGACCACTATATCTTTGGGATTACCCACAGAATACTCAGTATCAGGGCCCAACGCTTCTAATGCCACTGCATTAATAGCCCTAGAAACTTTTAGATGATGAGTTTTAGAGCCCACAGTTTGATATTACTCAGATTCTATAACTGATGTTATGTCAAGCCCTTGTTTAAAAAAATGCTCACAATTCTGCAAAACTAGATTGGCCACTATCAAGGAGCCAAAAGTGACCCTAGAATAAGGAAGAGTGTCATGTACATTAATTATCACGTTTAGAATATCCTTGCTTGCTATCAGCTTTAATGCCTCTGGTTCCGAGAATAATCTAAGAATGAATCCTCTGTTTACCGGAGGGAATTCATTATCAAATAGCCAGGTAAAATCCATAATGGGGGATAAACCGGTCTGTACCCCACTAGATTTCCTTGGAGCGTCCCTCAGGGGGATCGATAAAGGGACCCTATCGGTAAAGGTGGCAGCTTGTGTACCACCATGTGGTTGAATGTTTGAGTCTGATACGATAGTGGGAGTTGGGGCCTCAATGTTTCTATTGGACGGAGATGTGGACCCTGTGAGTGTTCTATTCGTCCCAACCTGCGTGATAGTTGGAAATTGGGGCCCTCCCTCTAGGTTACCATCCACCCTGGAATCAGTGACCCCAGACTCTGTCTGTAATGAGGGAACCCCATATCCCTTTCGCATTTCCTCTCCTGAAGGATCCACTATCTCTTTAGTCAAGGAGAGTTGTATTGCCTGGAGGGACTGCAACAACTGGGTTGTTGGGGATACTACCAGTCCAGAGTCCCCCAATCTCCCAGCTGGTACCATGAGCACTCTGGTGGGTACTCTTGGGTTGCCATCCACTAATGGTGATTTGGGGCCTCCCTTCTCCATTATTAAATGAGTTTCACTCTGGTTTACCAGGACCTGGGTAAAATGCAATTTTGACGCTTTTCCTTTAGAAAATCGTCTCATTTTTATTGTGTTTCTTTTTCATATTTTCCCCTTTATGATTTATTACTGGGCTATCCCTCTTACCTACTTTCAGTTCACCCTTCCCTGGCAGTATAGCGGAGTGCACCTGAGTGGTAGGAGAGATTAAGGCCTCCTCCTCCCCAATTCCCACTTGCTTGATTTGCTTGGCATGGCCCCTGGTTTTCTCAACTTCTCCAGCGTCCCCAATTCTACTCTTCTTAAACAGAGGGAAGATTTTCATGATAGATTTCTCCAGAAGAGGGCTCAATTCGGCCTCCTCTAATAGTGTACTTAGACAGAGCCCTTCCTTTTCGAGATTACACAAAGGAAGTATGGGGGGCACCAGGAAAAGAGGAGTTCCTGCCTGTACGGAGGCGTCTCTCGACTCTCCCGAGGAAACGTAAGGTGCTGGCCTATCATTTGGCCATTATCTGGGAGTGAATCATAGAGATAGGTTTAGTGGTGTCAGATTTATTTACCTTTTGCACTTCAAATAGCATTACAGAAATCATTTCCAATATGTGGTCAGAACTCAGTACATATTTCTCTAATAAAGACAATATAGAGTTTAAAATGTTTTTGATACAAACAAGATATTCCGACGGCACACCCTCCCTCTCATTTCCCCATTTCGGTTGTGAGCCAGGCAGAAATACATCATGGGCAGACTCCATAGAAGTACCGATCAAATTACTTGTTCTACAATATAAGAAAGGCATAGAAAGATGCCTAGGAGAGGAGCTTACAATTGGAGTGTTTTTTTCCCTGGGTCCGCTCATTAACTGGTCATCCTTATAAATAAAGTCCAGATGGTCTCCCCAATCTCTTGTTTGACCTTCTATATCAATGTCTGAGAGTGTAAGGTCTTCCGCTGGCATTAGCTCTTCACTTAACTTTGCCTTCTCCACCATGGGAACATCGCCTGGGCGATCATCCAGGCCACCATCTTCGCCTGATCCCTTATGGGTGGCCTCCCGAGCTGGTGAAACAACCGGGATAACCTCAGTCATACTGTCTTTCCCTGACTGTGTTGACTGCTTTGTCCTATTTAATGAAGTGATTGGCTGACTCTGCTGGATGACAAGAGGATCGGAGTCCAAAGATGCACAGGGCGGAAGCATCAAGCGGTTGCTGACTAGGGCCACCCTCCACTTTTTCAGAGATCTGGGCCTGAGGCCTTCACAAGACTGCACCTGGCACCCAGCATGACTACCCAGGGTTGCCTGTGATTCCACGAGAGGCAACGAAGAAGACGTTGCAGGATGGTAATTGAAGGTCTGGCCTTCTTGGACCACTGCTGCAACCTCAGGGGCAATCTGGGGCATCTTTAGAAAAAAGCCAGTTATAACAGGGTGGGATTTGTAGCAGAGATGCTGTAATTGTCTATAGCCACTGAACGATCTTCTTAATTTATGAGGTTGACTTGGTGATGAGGAGAGCACATGCCCTGAGCGCAATTTTCTAGAGGCCATCTCGCTCTAGATTACGGGCTTGCGTGCCTACCTGGCTTACTTCTGCCTCCACTCGCTTAATCGGGATAATATGCTTCAACTGTCCGGCCACAACAAGCCCTTCACTCTCTCCTGCTCTCCACTCTCCACTCTGCGGTTATCAATCTGCTATCTTCCACTTAGTTCCTGAGATAGCAGCTCCGGTTCACAGGCCACCGCTCCAGCGAAGTTAGACAGTGTCCACAGGACCACTCCGCACTGCACTGGTTGACGGCAAGAAAATGGCGCTTAGTAGATGGCACAGAACTTTCCACTCACCTGCGATTTAGGCCTAGCTGGTGGGATGAGCTGTGGCGCCCGTGCCCCAATACCTCCAAAACCTCCTGGAGCCGAGGCACGTCACGAGGATGGACAGACCAGGCCAAACCAGGCTTCCCCCATAGACACGCAGCTTGTTGCTCTCCGCTCCTGGCTCCAGCTCTGCTCCTCACTCCTCCTCACTCTTCCTCTCAACGCCATTCTCGGGCGGGCGACCACGGCCAGATGAGAAAGAAGGGTGGAACAAGATGAGGTAGGGCGAGGTTGCGCAAGACTAGGCAGATTAGGCAGAATGGGCTAAAGAGCTAACTAAAGAGGTCGCTCCGACCTGCAAGCCGCACCGGCCAACTCCTGGCCGCCTCCGCGAGATTGGGCAATTCCTGTGCTGCAGTTCGTTTTGTCCTTTTATCGTTTGTCTGCCAGCCCGTCCTCAGCCCTTCCCTCTGCGTCTCAGCTTCTCATCGTCTCCGGGGGTGGGGGCAGGATAGCCGCAGCCAGTAACCCCACGCTCCTCGAGCCACGGGCTGTAATTCCCCCGCTAGGTCCCCCTCTAGGTCCAGGGCCAATTCGGAGCAAATTCGGGGCCATTTTTCCCGTTTTCTGTTTTTCCTCCGACCGCAGCCCCGCAGCCGCTGCTCGCTCACCAACTGCTCCTACTCCTGGTCACGGATGTCACTTAGGGATGAAGTCTGTGAGGAATGAAGGCCTCAGGAACTGCACCCTCCCACGAAGGGCCGGCCAGTAAAACGGAGAAGCGCTCACAATAGAGAGGGGACCACATTGCTGGGAGTGGGAGGGAAGACCTGTGCAGGTGGCGCGGGAGAAGGATCCGGGCTGGGAATAGCAGACGGGTGCAGCTGGGCCGCAGAGAGAAGGTTCTCCGACTCCCACAGACTGTGAATGCCAGGCTAGTGGCAGCAGTCAGGGTCGTTTGCAGGCTGACCGAGGCGTTGCACTGACGTGTTTGCCATCGTTGTGGCTCGACACAGTGTAGCCAGTGCAGGGGCAGCCCACAATAATCCAGACAGACTCACACGTGAGGTTTAACTCTTCCTGCTCCGGAAGTCAGGCTCACCTTTCAATCCCTAAGTGTGTCACGCCGCCCCGAACAGACAATTTGGACCCCAGAACGCAAGACCCAATTGCATTAACCCCCAGCTCCAATGGGCGCACCCTGGCCCTCCAAACAAAACAGTCCAGAGCTTATCCAGAGCTTCAACATCCCAAGCCCTTTCATTGCTCGCCCTCTGCCCTGAGACTGCCCATTGAGGGCCCCACATCCCTGACTGAGACTCTCAGTAAAATAAAATAATGTTAACTCGAGTGTGCTTGTTGCCTTTGGAATGGTTTCGGGTTTTCAACAAGCAGAATTTTGTGCCTTTTTCTGTGTGCACGATTAAAAAAGTTACATCAAACATATGCTTTAGAGCAACCTAATTCAGAGGTCGTTTGGATCTGTGCCACACCTTACATAGGACACACAGTTGATGAACGCAATGCAGAGCAACTCAAAACATTCACCCCCAGTCAAGAGCTCTGGGTGAAATCCATCATTCTTTTGCTCACCATGCCACTTCAGATCCCTGTACTGGGGTGAATGGTTCTGCATTCTGTCCATCAATTGTTCTTTTTGCATTTGTCACACTTTACATAGGCATAATATCTTCTACTGGTCAGCAGCAATGGTTTTTGAAAAACTGAAAACAAAAACCATTCAAAACTGGCCACCCGTGAATGTAAGCACATGCACAAACATGTGTACAGACAAGTGGCCACCTTTGAATGGGTTTAAAGACCATTTAAAGAGGGCCACAGCCTGCAGTGCTCTCTCTCTCCTGCCACCAGAATGCTGTGTACTTCACGCAGCAGCGAGCACCTGGGAGCAGTGTCTGTGGAGCTGACTGGCCCAAAGGAAAAAAAGCTTTGGTAAAATAAAATTTCCTTTAAAATCAAGTCTTGGCAAATCCAAGAGGTATGGCTTTTTAATGGAAATGCATTAGCTTGTTATTTTGTATGTGTGGTTGATGCATTTAGTCACCCACTGGTCCATTTATGTACTCACTCATCCACACATTATGCATATATTGACTCGTTTTTGCATTCACCCATCCACAGTCAAGCTCTCAAATAACTAAAGAAAAATAAAAAAGGTCTTGTCTACACCTTTAGTATGTGGGCTTCAAATGACCAGGGCATCTGTTCCAATCCATTAGACATTGGGATGCAGTTCTATAGAATTTATCACAATTCACCAAGGTTTGGGCAAAGCCCCATAACCCATGCTCTCAGCTGAGGCAAACAGTGGTATCAGGAAAATTAAAATGTTGTAGGTTTCAGGGGCCTTGGCTGGACGCCCAATGAAGATGGCGGCATACGCGTAGCTCTCGTTAGAGCAACGCGGACTTCAGGCAATAGTTCCCTCATGCGATCCCCTTGACAATCTCACATCGACTTCTGAAGATGCAGAGAACGGCGTGCACCCTTCGGAGGTGAGAGGCACCTCCTCAATGGCGATTTTGAAGCCTTTTGCCACCCGCGTTCTCTTTTTCCTCAGAAGCGGCCACCATTTGTGATTGCGGTTGCTTCCTTCTGTTGAAGCTGGGCACTGAGGAGATGACATGCTGGAGAGTTTTTCCCCACACATGGCATGCCATAACATATAAGGTATGCTTTGTATATCGTTTTTGGGACCACTTGACTTTTCATTTTTCGTGGCATGTTTCTAGTCCCTTTGGATTTGTCTAGTGTGATATGCTGAGCAGCATTTTCGTTACAGGAGCACCGCACTCTCTTTTCTATTCTAAAGGGCACCTTGGAAAGTCTTTTAACTTAAATGTTATATGGGGAGACTGAAGAGAGCTGATTCCTCTGCCTTGCCTTTAAAGCAAAAACTTGTTAAAAACTCCACTGTTTTCACAAAATTTGCAGACATGGAGGCTTCTTTAGCTGCCTCTTCATCTAAAAATGGTGCCTCTATTGATACGTCCTCAGGTTTGACAGCGTCTGGGAAGGTCTCCACGAAACGCTTAAAAACATATCCACCTTCCCCTACAAAAACACCTCCTCAGGTTTCATTGGACTTACTACTAGAAGAAATTTGCGCTCTGCGCCCCTTCATGGAGGAAATGAATAATAAGCTGCAATACCTTACAGAAAGATGGTCTCAAATGGATGAACGTTTGTCGGCAGAGGAGCGCAACGTTTCTTCTTACTGAACAACTGAAAATAAAGTTAATTCTCTTCAAAATCAAGTTTTGTTTCTACAAAAGCATGTTGAAGAGTTGGAAAACAGAAATAGAAGGAACAAGCTGCAAATTTTTGCCCTGCCGTAAAATGTGGAAGGGTCTGACCCTCCCACTGTCTTTAAGAATTTCTTCCCTGAGCTGTTAAAGCTTCCTGAAGGCACCTCTTTAAATATTCAACGTGCTCATCGACTAGGGTACATACCCACTGCAAGGTTCTTCTTCAAGACGTCCGAGAGGTGTAATCCTATATTTTTAGGAGTATACAGATCTACTCAAAGTCCTTTCAGTGTCAAAATCAATTAATTTGAGACTACGCCAAGAACACGGCTGATAGACACAAATAATTCCTGAACATGAGACCAGATCTCCATTCCTTGGGTGCTCAATATGGCCTCTTCCATCCTTGCCTCTTCAAGGTTACCTACAGAAACAACAAGAACACCTATAAACATCCTATTAAATTGAGAAGTTTTATAAATTCTTGCAAGATGGAGAACATGGATAGTTCGGGATCCTCGACTTCCCCATTCGAGTTAACAGTTCAGAATTTCGCTGACCTTCAGAAATGACCCCTTTGTTTTCGATTTAATGGATTGGGTTGTTATGCATTCATGTAACTTTCTTGCGTTTTGTTCTTGATATTGTTGTTAATATCTAAAGTTGATGCGCCTTATCTGTTTTTCTCTTTTAGATACCCTATTATATGTGCTTGTCACTGTTACACACCATATTGGCTGCGGTCATCTGTGTGTTCCGTCTGCAGAGTCTGTGTGTGCTGCCCTTCCATGTGGTTTCCTCCCCCCCACCTTTTTTGGAATTGTTTAGGTATGTGTATTCCTTTGTATGTCTTTATTTTTGTTCTTATTCCCTTTCCTTTTCTTTCGTTCGAACTATTTCACTCTTTCATATCCCGATTCTATTCCCTCTATCATCATTTTCTGGCTTCTCTATTTCTACTATGATGATATCTTCTTACAAACAACTTTGGCGATACTTTTGTTTTTATTTGTGGTTATGGTATGTATTGTATTATTCTTATTACTTGTTTAACATGATTTATTTCCCCTTCACATTGATATTTCTATGTCCTTGAAAATTATTTCATGGAATGTACGAGGCTTAAACTCTACCATTAAAAGACAACGTGTCTTAACGCACTTATCTAAGCTGGAAGCTGACATAGCTCTAATACAAGAGACACATCTCATGGAAAGTGAGTCTTTAAAATTAAAAAGAGACTGGGTAGGTTCGGTTTTCTTCTCTCCAGGAGATGGCAAAAGAAATGGAGTCGCTACTTTATGTTGTAAATCTCTTTCCCAGGAATCTGATGATATGGGACGATGGCTGTTTACTGAATTGATGAATGGAAAAGTCCCACTTAATGTTTAATGTTTATGCTCCAACTACTGGCGATTCTTTATTTTGGACCAATCTTACGGGGAACAGCCATTACAACGTGGTTTTTACCACGCGCAGCTTTTACATCGCATGCGTTACAACGCATGCGATGTTACAACGCAATGCCATTACAACGCAAGTCTTTACATCGACTTGCGCTAGATGGCGTGCTAACATTACAAATAGTGTAGTTTACTATCCCAACACCTTCCCTACTGTTAAGTGGACTGGAGTTGGAATAGTAAATTACACTTTTCTAATGTTAGCACGCCCTCTAGCGCAAGTCGATGTAAAGACTTGCATTGTAATGGCATAGCGTTGTAACATCGCATGCGTTGTAACGCATGCGATGTAACTGCACGCGTTGTAATGACACACGTTGTAATGTCATACATCCCAATCTTACCAAAAGCCTTTTACAATATCCTCATAATAACCTTATTTTGGCGAGAGATTGCAATCTGATTATAGATACCTTTAAAGATCAAATTCCTCAGCCTTCTTCACACCGAATAAGGTCCATAAGCTCTTTACTCAAACTATCAAGCAGTGGAAATTGCTGGATGCTTGGAGACTTTGCAACCCCACCACAAGGGAATATACTTATTTTTCCCCGGTACATCAGACCCAGTCACGCATTGATAACTTTTTCATTTCTCATAATGTTTCACAGGTCCTTACAATCCGCTGACATTGGTTCCACTTTAATCTCAGACCATGCTCCAGTATCCATTCAATTAGACATACTTAATAAACCCAATTTACCGAAACGTTGGCGTTTTATCAACTCTTTACTTCTAGACCCTACATTTACCTCTTCTTTTATTACTTTTTTTAATGAATACTTTCATTTTAATGAATCAGATGATTTAACTTTCTGCATCATATGGGACGCCTTCAAATCGGCTGCTCGAGACTTCATCATTAATTATGTCTCGAAGAAAAGACACAATGATCGAAAAACTGCCACTGAACATTTGCAAAAATAAAGATATTGGAACATTCTTACTTTACTTCTAGGTCAAAAGAATGTTTATCTGAACTCATAGCTACCAAATTCAAATTCAATAAAGAATCTACAGACAATGCTTCATTATATCTATTGATTTCCAACGCAAAGGTTTTATGGAGGCCAGAATAAATCAGGCAAACTACTGGCAAATTATCTTAAGGTTAAACATAATAGACTCAACATCAAATCAATTCTAGATACTCAACAAAATGTCAAATATAAAGATTCAGAGATTTTAGAAGAATTTCACCATTCCTACAAATCTTTATGTACTCCTCCTTTAGATATTGATATAACAGGTTATCTTTCTACTATAAAGAAATCTTTGGATACACAACTAAACCTTGATCCATTAGAGTTAGATGTCTCACAAGACGAATTGAATACAACATTACATACACTCCAAAAAGATAAACGTACAGGGCCGGATGGTTTCAATGTAGAATTTTTTATACATGTTTCTCAACTGCTTCTCCCAAAATTGACAACTCTTGTTTCTTCTTTTTTGCATACTGGCAAAGCCTCAGGTTCTTTTTTAGAAGCATTGATATGCCTTATTCCCAAAGAAGGTAAAGATTTGCGTCATTGTAAAAATTACAGACCCATCTCCTTAGTAAATATCGACTACAAAGTCTTTTCCAAAGCCGTAGCCTTGAGAATGGATTCTTTCTTACCAGATCTTCTTGGCAGGGAACAATCTGGTTTTGTTAAGGGACATTTTAACACAGATAATACCTGGTTATTTTGTGACATTCTTTCCAAATCCTCTCATATATCTGACTCCTTAGCTGCAATTGCACTGGATGAGGAGAATGCATTCGATAGGGTCCACAGGCCTTTTCTTTTTCAGTCGCTTAAATGGTTTGGATTTGGTCCGAAAATTATATCTTTGATCTCTCTTCTCTATTCAAGCCCTAAAGCAGCAGGTTTTGTTAATGGGATATCATCCCCTTATTTCACCTTAGGCAGAGGGGTTAGGCAAGGATGCTCCTTGTCTCCTTTTCTTTTTAATTTAGCTTTGGAACCTTTCCTGTCTAAAATACGTCAAAACCAGGAAATACATGGTTTTAAATCTTATAAGCTACAAGTGAAATTAGCGGCTTATGCTGATGATATTTTGTTATTTATTTCAAACCCCCATTCTTCCCTTAATGCCTTCCTCCAAGAAGGGAACTCCTACTCTTTTGTCTCTGGTTATAAATTAAATAATGATAAATGTGAGATTTTGCCCTAAACCAAATTTACATTTAAAGATGACTTTATTAGATCTAATTTCACGTGGAATCCCAAATGCATAAAATATTTGGGGTTATATTTCGCCCCATCTATTAAAACTTCCATTTCCACAAACATAGACATTTTTTCACTAAAACTGTCCGCTTTGACAGACAGATGGCATCCTCTTTATCTCTCAAGGTGGGGACGCCTAGATACTATCAAAAAATATTATCACCTATTATTCTCTACATTATTTCTAACATTCCAATAGCAATACCCTCTAAAGCCTTTAAGAAAATCAATTCCATACTATGTTCTTTTCTTTGGAACAACAAAAAAGCTAGTATATCTTTATTAAAAGTCACTCATCCCAAACTAGAAGGAGGAGTGAACTTTCCCGATTTTTCTAAATAGCACAAAGCATTTTTGCTGCGTCAAACATCTAAATGGATCTCAGATTCTCCGCTAGCTCCCCAACTTTGGGTATCCCTTGAACAATCTTTCTTGTTTCCTTTTTTTTTCAATAATACCTATCTTTTACTCGCAAACCTCAACATTTATCCACTTCCATTTTTAAATACTCAAGTAGGTTACTAGGAATCGATTCTATCGTTCACACCTATAGATTCCAATTCGTTTTTTAAATCTTCTCTATGGCATAATAAACTCATATTGATTGAAGATAAACCTTTTTATTGGAAATCCTGGAGACAAAAAGGTCTACTTTGGGTAAGCCAATTATTTGACAGTAATAAAGTAATGTCTTTTTCTCAAGCTCACCTCCTATTTGACCTCCATCCTTCCTTTTGACACAAATATCAGCTATTACATGACGCTTTATGTCAAGCCCTCGCTCAATTTACCTCATCTCCCCCTCATTCTCCCGAAAATCTCAATCAATTTCACAATCTCCTTCACACAAATCCTAGGGCCTCCACCATATATTCTTTTCTACATAAGTCTAGTATCACTAGAGACAAAACCAATGTGGAATTGACCTGCAAACATGATCTCGGTGAGGAGTGGTAAATTCTCATCTGGAACAGAATCTAGGCCAAAATCAGGAAAAACCCCTAGAGCTGCTTACACCACCCAGACACTCTTCTTCATATATTATAGGCATCTCCTCTCCCCTACGACATTACATAGGATAAATAATGACTCATCAGATGCTTGTTGGTCCTGCTCTTCAGCACACGCTGATTTAAAACATTTACTTTTTATTTGTCCTTTTGTTCATGAGTTTTGGGAAAGTATTTGGAAGCAGATAACTGTAATATTTGATTATGCAGTTCCTTTTTCCCTCATCAATATTTTTTAGGTTCTTTATCAGACATTTGGAACAATTGTACCTCAAGTATACGAATTTTGGACTTAATTATAGCAGTAGCGTTTCAACAAATCACCAAACATTGGAAGGATCTTTCTAAACTATCTTTCCAGGCTTGGTGGTACGCAGTATGTCATAACCACAGATTAGACACAGTTTATGTTTACCCTGCCGCTCTTGCCATGAAGCGCTTATTATTATGGTCCCCTGTCACAAAATTCCTTGATGTTAATACGAAACGTTGTGGCATGCATACTCCTGTGGAACAAGAGGTTTTAAAGACTCCTTGACATTCCAAAATGTATGATTGTAAACATTTACGTTTGTTTACCAATCATATATGGTTATAAATTAGTACAAATCACCAGACTTTGCTTTTCCTATGTGTATCCCTTCCCTTCTTTTTGATAATATAACCACATGCTCTGTATGATATCATGTTGTATTTTTCACTTTCATAAAACTAACTGGTCAAAACAGACTATGATTACTTATGCACTCATACTTGAATTGAGCAAACATATATCTGGGTGAACATCTCACTGTCAGACCTAAAACGTATGCATGCTCGGCAAGTGGACATGCAGAGGCACTTATTTATATTAAACCTCGCATTAGTATATACAACTGATCAACGGTTAATGGAATGAGGGCTTGGCCAACTGACGTTCTGTAAAATAAAATGCCATACATACCAAACCGGTCCCAGGATGCTTGTTTCCGGTCGAGGGAGAACCTGGCCTGGCAGTTCGGTCTGGACTGTTCCCATGGGGCACAGGGTTAAGACTGATTTGCATATGGCTGGGTCCAAACTGGGTTGGCGTAGTGGGCAAAAGATCGATGGATTTAACCCAGATCTTTTGACTGGGGGAGAATGTTTGCATTGTCAGCATTCTGTCCATCATTTATTTGCTGTAACACTTTTCGCCCTAAGTGGGATGGGTATGCCCAGACGCGGGTCCCTTGCTCACTGCGGCACTGGATTCAAGTTAGCCTGGCTGAAGAAGGGTGACATACCCATAAACCGGTCCCAGGATGCTTGTTTCCGGTCCAGGGAGGACCTGGCCTGGCAGTTCGGTCTGGACTGTTCCCATGGGGCACAAGGTCAAGACTGATTTGCATATGGCTGGGTCCAAACTGGAGTGGCGTAGTGGGCAAAAGAACGATGGATTTAACCCAGATCTTTTGACTGGGGGAGAATGTTTGCATTGTCAGCATTCTGTCCATCATTTATTTGCTGTAACACTTTTCGCCCTAAGTGGGATGGGTATGCCCAGACGCGGGTCCCTTGCTCACTGCGGCACTGGATTCAAGTTAGCCTGGCTGAAGAAGGGTGACATACCCAAAAACCGGTCCCAGGATGCTTGTTTCCAGTCCAGGGAGGACCTGGCCTGGCAGTTCGGTCTGGACTGTTCCCATGGGGCACAAGGTCAAGACTGATTTGCATATGGCTGGGTCCAAACTGGAGTGGCGTAGTGGGCAAAAGATCGATGGATTTAACCCAGATCTTTTGACTGGGGGAGAATGTTTGTATTGTCAGCATTCCGTCCATCATTTGTTTGCTGTAACACTTTCGCCCTAAGTGGGATGGGTATGCCCAGACGTTGGTCCCTTGCTCACTGCGGCACTGGATTCAAGCTAGCCTGTGTGAAGAAAGGTGACATACCCAGAAACCAGTCCCAGGATGCTCGTTTCCGGTCCAGGGAGTACCTGGCCTGGCAGTCCGGTCTGGACTGTTCCCATGGGGCACAGGGTCAAGACCGATTTGCATATGGCTGGGTCCAAACTGGGGTAGCATAGTGGGCAAAAGAACGATGGATTTAACCCAGATCTTTTGACTGGGGGAGAATGTTTGCATTGTTAGCATTCCGTCCATCTTTGTTTGCTGTAATACATACCAAGGCAGCAGATCCTTTTAGATGTTGGTGAGCAAAACCTAAGGAAGTACATATCCTTGATCTTGCAGCTAGCTCTCTGAAGTTAAAACCAGCAAAACTACCATAGACTAGTGGAATCTTTGTTACAAAAACGCCCCCTCTCTATATTAGTGCACATGCTTAAGAGGAGACTTATCCTTCCTTCTTTCTCTGGGAGGTTGAGTATATCTCAGCACACCTATACCAATGGATGTTTCATGGGCTCCCAGAAAAGCAGAGAAAGCAGCATGTGCTTCGGGAACCCACTACCAAACAGCAGACATCTAAGAAGACCAGAGCAACAAGGATTAGTGAAACACACTGGAAGCACATTGCAGCAATGAGTATGAAGAAATAAAATCTTTCTTAAAAACGCTAATCTATTCAAAATCAGTCTCTGTAAAACTAATCGTATTTGCTCAATGAGAGTTCTGGCTAGAAATTGAGAAGACAAATAACATTTCTTTATAAAACACAAACATTTTCATAAAATTGTCAGGTGAAGGAAAGTAATGGTGATGACACAAAAATAAAAAACCCTTGAATTCTCTATTTGTGGTGAGCGAATCATCCCTAAAAACTCCCCATCACAAATTCCTGTATGAACAGGTACAACTTCATTTGATCTGCTTCTCTCATTATACTAGGCTTTGCAGTATTTTTTCTTGTAGCATGCATTTGTCTACAAAACTCATTCTGACCCATTTCTCCGAATCCAACGACTCATTTGGATTGTTGATCATTCCTAAGGAACAAGAGCTCAGATATGCACTCATTTGATACAATATCAATCCAATTCTCAGAGTTACGGAGTACAAATCAAATCATATCAAATAAATCTTTATTTCATTATACAAATATAATCATAAAAGAATAAAATAGACAACACAATCTCAACAATAAATCTATGTCAGATATGGGACACTCTCCTTTGTATCAATCATTTACCTAAAAGAGCCTGTTTAACAACACTAGACATATCACAAAACTTATACAATACCATGAGCTAAAATTGTTTAAAAATACGACATCTAGAAAACACTAGACCAAGTAATAGCTTTCGAAGGTTAAGAATGTCCACAAATAAAATCATTTGTTTAAAAGGAAATTGCAAGTGAGAACATAAAGTGCAGCGACACATTGGGAAGCATCATTGAATGTCCATGAATTTTCTATTGCACAGAGCCATTTTTAATAAACCTCCCACTGCAAAACTGACATGTGGATCAGGCAACATTTGGAGAAAATAAAAACAGGTCTATATTGGTAAAATCCATAAAGTTTTAAAACAGGTGCCAGGTATTTACGCTTGGCCATCTTATGCAACTTTCAGAAAAAGAAGAAGTGAACCAAAGATTATGGGGAGGATTCATCACACGGGCATATCAATATAGAGTTTGTATCAAACTGACCAAGTGGAAAGCATAGATGGCATCTAATGCAGCTTAGCAGAACTCTGGTCAAAAGCGCTCGTTCCCAAGTATTTTACTCATTAGACAGGCATAGTTTGGTACTCCTAGCCATTTGAATTGCAACTAAAGGGCCCTTTAGGATGGCGGGCGGAGGCACCACCGCGGTGTTGATGCCATTTTCCACACGCGAGCAGCGGTCCTCACGCCTGCCATATTACAATGGGCAAACATAGCCCATTTTCCATCCGCCGTGGTGCGACGTGAACCGCCATAAAAATGAACCCACCACCGCGGCTGTGGGAGCCAATAGAGACCCACCGCCATGCGGAATGACGTCCCGACCGCTGTACAAATCAGGATGCTCCAAACAGCCAGTCACACCACAGCGGAGAAACCGCCCAACAATAGACAGCGGAAGCACGACAGCGGAGCATGAAACCAGACTCCCGGGCCCCTCCACCCGGTCCCGACCGCAATAGATCCAGCTCTACACGTCTTCCCGGTGCTGTACTTCATCCACTACCAGCAAGTCATGCACCGTCCAAGTCAACGCCGCAAGTACGCAATGATACAACTCCACACACAACCACAACACACAACTCATGGGCAGATATACGGTTCCTGTCCACACCAGACACCCTGGTGGGGACAGGAACCCATCCACAAGTGTACCCACCCATGTCCTACATGTCACTCAATCACCCCTCCGCATCCAGGTCACCCATCCACCGCGACATCAATGAAATGTTCCGGTCACTGCACCTCAGCGGTGAAGACGCGGGAAAACATGCGCACAATGCAATAGGCAGGGCCAGGCATGGGCAGTCCACAAATATCATAGGGCCACACATCTACCCACTACACACTAGGCCCCCCCAAACATCCCCAAACATCAGGGGACATGCTGTGTGCCCCACCCTGCACCATACACACCAAACAACCAGGGAGACTGTCTCAGCAGGTAGGGCTGAAGAGGAAGACACAGCACAGAAGCACAGGGCCAGGACAACCCTTCTCCTCACACCCACACTACACTCATGTCAAGCAAACTGAGTCCAAGCACAAAATGAACACTCACACTGAATATGAACAATACCTTAACTGGACACAATGCCTGTCAAGCCACCCAGATACACCCCACACTGACACACAGCCACATACACACACCAGATGGCAGCAGCAATGGGGGATAAGAAATGGGCAAGACAAAAGGGAGGAGGGCAGTGATGGGAACACAAGGAGCCAGCCACAAAGCATCAGTACATCACATGCAAGAGAAGGAACAGATCACAACACCATTATGCCAACCATAACACATGGCTGGCACAGTGAGTGAAATCAAACCACAGTGATCTCTGGGCAACAACTCAGGGAGACAGCAATGCAAGCCATGCATAGGCACAGGGATGATAGGAAGTGTTTGAAGTCAAATAGTGATCAGCCACACATCTGTACCTACTCACTTCACATGTGTATGTCATTAGCACAACACACAGGGCCCAGTGACACACTCCATGACTGTCCAACACAACTTGGACCCTTCACACATACCCCTCCTCCACCCACCTCACATCTGCACCACTCAACACTAGTGTCAAACACACAGAATGGTGCAAATAATGTACTGCGAATACACTGACAAAGAACCACACTCCCTGTGGTGCATCCACAAACATCATCCACACTCAGGGATGCCTGGTTCAAATACAATAGCCAAACACAAACTCCACAAACAACAGACACAGAAGTACAACAAGCCCAGACATGTGCACACAAACAGTGAAAAGGCAATGGGATCACAGACAGAACAGGAGTACACCACACCATCACTCACAATCCTGGCAAGTGACAGATCAAATATGAGAGGAAAAACCACCAAGGTGCACTCAAAACTAGCTCAGGAACAAGAATACTCCTAGGTGCATGTGACAGACACACACGTAATGCACACTTGCAACACACATCTGAATGTATCACAATGCACAAACAACTCACACACAATGACATCCAAACAGCACATCACACACGGAGCATCTGTCAGCTGAAAGAGACAACACAGGCCAAACGCTGCACACATCCACAGCAAACACACAATAGATTCACATGCCAATCCATCACATTGCAAACACAGCTGTACATAAGGGGATGTACACCAGGCAATTTCAAGGCAACATACACTCACAGCACTGCATGCACAACAAGCAGTGTGTGCACAGCAACCAAACCAGTAGCACACATACCTGAGTGCCACAACATGAACCCCCACAACACAAATCACCACAGCACACAGACAACATCACACTCAGGAAGAGTAGCAGTACCTCAGCAAACACACATACAGCTCACCCATCACCCACAGATGCACAAGTCTGGGACACCCAGGTGCAAACAACATGACCAGAGGACTGTGCAGCACAACCAGTTGCACTGCATATGAGCAACCCTGACTGCAAACCACTACAAATAAATCACTCATAACCAATTGGGAAACTGTCCTGAGTAGCACATTGGTCCTGTGCACAGATCTGCACCACAAAGCATAGTGTAACGAATGAAGTGGTGGGGAGGCATACACACTGGCAACCCAAGGGGATAGCTGACATGAGAGTGTAGTGGTGTGTACGGCAGTAGTCGACATGGCAGGAGTGCACCATACACAAATAGATGGAGTGCTCACTCACAATGGGTAGGCATCGGAATCACAGATAGGGGATGGTATAACTCCACATCCCACATGCCATTCTGGAGCCAAAAAGGGCTCAAGTGACAGCAATGCATGTGAAAACACACCCACAATGTCAGTGTGGCTGAGCAGGTCTGCACAGTGAGCACAAACAGTATCAAGACACATTGCTGATCAACACAACACTAACTTGCTATTCACACACTCTGCATACTCACAATTGGCACCAACAACAAGTAGGTGTCCTCCAGAAGTGCAAGGACACACCACCACACTGCACAGTGCACAACCTACAACTCCCACATGTTCCCACAATCACAAGCACAGGGCTGACAAATCAAACTAACAGGCACTCAACTCCTGGGTGACACGTGTGCAGTTGCCATAGCAGGGGCACAAACACATCAACACTACTGACGAAGTCTCCCCCTTCACACTGCACACTTCAGGACCACCCAAGTGCACACATTGAAATTTACCCATGTGACTAGGATGACTGGTCATCACAAAATGACCATACACCAACACCGCTGTTCACACATCAAGAAAGATCACACAGACATGATGACCCTGGCCAGCCTGCCTGCAATTGTGTGGATAGAATCCAACCCTGTGCTGGCAGTGCATCCAAACATGACATGTGTACAATTTAGCTAACCTGACCATAGAATGAACATGATAACAGTAGTTCATCACAAACCACCATCATTTCACCCCCAAGCCTCAGAGTCAAGAAGAACTGAAGTGCCTGTCACCTCTGCAAAACCCTGAAAAAGTGAAACAAGCCATTCGCAATTTTGAAGTGGCATTCAGAGCAGGTGTCACATTAAACCATACCCACACATAAAACCCTTTATTTAGCAAGGACTGACAACGCAGACAACAGGAGTAACTTTCTTTATTACATGTTACACAGATAGGCATCAAAAGTAGACGAGTGCAAGACCAGTGGCCCCTACAAAGTTAAAAGTAGGCACATGTGTGCATGAGAACCTGCACAGGGAATGGGCAAACACAGAGGGGAACAGCAAGGCCAGTGGCCAGTCCAAAGTGCAGAGTAGGTACATGAGAAGCTGCACAGGGAATGGGCAAACACAGTAAGGAACAGGAAGGCCAGTGGCCAGTCCGAAGTGCAGAGTAGGTACATGAGAAGCTGCACAGGGAATGGGCAAACACAGCAATGAACAGCAAGGCCAGTGGCCAGTACAAAGTGCAGAGTAGGCACATGTGTGCATGAAATCCTGCACAGGGAATTGACAAACACAGTAAGGAACAGCAAGGCCATTGGCCAGTCCAAAGTGCAGAGTAGGCACATGTGTGCATGAGATCCTGCACAGAGAATGGGCAAACACAGTAAGGAACAGCAAGGCCACTGGCCAGTCGAAAGTGCAGACTAGGTACATGAGATCCTGAACAGGGAATGGGCAAACACAGTGAGGAACAGCAAGACCAGTGGCCAGTCCAAAGTGCAGAGTAGGCACATGTGTGCATGAGATCCTGCACAGGGAATGGGCAAACACAGTAAGGAACAGCAAGGCCAGTGACCAGTCGAAAGTGCAGAGTAGGTACATGAGAAGCTGCACAGGGAACGGGCAAACATAGCAATGAACAGCAAAGCCACTGGCCAGTCCAAAGTGCAGAGTAGGGAAATGTGTGCATGAGATCCTGCACAGGAAATGGGCAAACACAGTAAGGAACAGCAAGGCCAGTGGCCAGTCCAAAGTGCAGAGTAGGTACACGAGAAGCTGCACAGGGAATGGGCAAACACAGCAATGAACAGCAAGGCCAGTGGCCAGTACAAAGTGCAGAGTAGGCACTTGTGTGCATGAGATCCTGCACAGGTAATGGGCAAACACAGTAAGGAACAGCAAGGCCAGTGGCCAGTCCAAAGTGCAGAGTAAGTACATGATATCCTGCACAGGGAATGGGCAAACACAGTAAGGAACAGCAAGGCCAGTGGCCAGTACAAAGTGCAGAGTAGGTATATGTGAGCATGAGAGGCTGCACAGGGAATGGGTGAAACTGTACACTGCCATGGTCAGCAACACAGTTAGAGGGGTAACAATGGGCAGTCCAGGCACCGCTGTGGGAGATACAGGTGTGTGAGGGGGACTTTGGCTCAGACTTGGCTGTCAGTATGACTGGGAGTTGGCTGAGTGTCAGGCCAGTTGGAGGACTGGACCTGGGAGAGAAAGAACCAGCTGAGGTAGAGGCATCAGTGGCTTTGGGAGCCGGAAGGGCTGCTTGGACCGGGTGGTGTGGTGGCACGTGGAGGTGGAGACATGCTGCCATGAGATACCGTGTGGTTGGTAGAATGTGGCGGTGTGCCTTTCCACTTCTTGGGGAGTCAAAATTGCTTTTTTGTCTTGGTGGGAGTGGGAGGTGGGGCGGCCACAACAGGTACACTCTCCACCAAAGCTGCATCAGGTGCAGTCGGTGGCCCTCCCTCTGGGGACATGCTGGATCCAACTGTACATTTGGCCTGGCCCTGCCTTTGCCCCTCCATCCCCTGTTGACCAGGTGTACCCCCTACAGTGCCCTTCTTTCCCTGCTTCAGAAGGGTGTGGATGGGAGTTGAAGTTGTGGGTGAATCTGCCTTGGAGCTCTTTTCATGTGGACTCTTAGCAGGCACCAGCTTCTCAGCAGGCACGGCAACTGTCTGCTTTTCTTTGCGAGACACTTTTGGGACAGGAGAGTCCTTGGCTGGAGATGCCTCTGAGGCATGTGAGCCTGAGGCCTGATTCTTGGCTTTATGCCCCTGAGTGTCAGCTGAAGGGCTTTTGCCTTTGTGCTCTGGGGTGGCCTTGGATTTTTTTGAGGATGGTGTCTGCGCTCTGGCCCACTTGGGCTGCTGCTGTTGTGTGCTGCGTGTGCTGTAGCTTGAACCTGAGGTCTGTGGTCACTCTTGTCAGATGTAGGCACTGGCAGGGGGGTGGCCAAAGGGACTGGAGCTGTACTCTGAGCCTGTGACAGCTAAATGGCTGCCGTCACTGTGGAGGACAAAGACTGGACAGTCCAGTGTAGCCCACCCACGTCTGAATGAATGCCCTCCATGAAGGCAACTACCTGTGCCAACCTTTTGTCATGGTCCAGGAAGGCATTGAAGAGAGTTGTCTGACCCACACGCAGATGGCGCAAAAGGTCCACAGCCTCAACACTGAGGGAAACAGGGGAGCTAGGGGCAGCGGTACCTGGGGTGATGGACACTCTTCCTTTCCTACTGGTGCGAACGCGTGCAGCACTAGTGGAAGTAGTTGGGAGGGTGGGCACTGGAAGATGTGTGATGGAAAAGGAGGCAGAGTTCCTGCTCCCTGTGTCCGCCAACATAGATGTGTCACCACTGTTGGTGTCTCTGGCTGTGATTCCTCAAGCAGACTCCTGTTCCCCTCCGAGGCGCTGGTCACATCAGTGTCAGTGTGCTCGTGTGTAGCAGTCGTGCTTGATGCCTCACCACTGGTGTCCGTCCCCTGTCCTTCTGTGCCCACGGTAGATGCTGCAAGAGACAGAGATGTAGGATCAGTTCAGTGGCATGAACACAAACATCATATGCAAGTAAAGCACAAAACAAGATGATGATATCCCCATGTTGCACACCACCCTGTGCAGTAACATTGTGCAACCTCAATTCCAAACTCAAATCTTGCATGCAAACTTGGCATAAGTGACCCATGTGATGAGCACACAGCCAAATAGCCTGCTGGTGGCACTGTGTAACCAGACACACAGATCCCTCAGAGCATACCTAGGGCCCTGAAGGGGACAAGATGTACCTCCCAACATGTCGCCACAGTCACATCTGGGGAGGCAGCAGAAGTGGGGACAACACAGATGCAGACTCCAACATATCAGTCCACAATGGACATGAGCTCATGCCATCCACCATGTCGTACTTTGGGGCACAACTACAGTTGCACATTGGTGTCAGATGTGTGGTCCTCACAATTCTGATGTCAGGCAATGCACACATTGATGAAAGCACACTCAGATGATGCACACAGCTGTTGCCTTCCATGGGATGTCCCTGACTTCCCCAATGCATGCGATGCCAGAAGGCCACAACTCAGAATGCAATGTCAAGGGCCATTACTCCAATGACATGATAAAGTACAGGTAGGGAAAATGCATGACAGCTGCACACAACACAGAGGCCACTTACAAGCAATTGCATCACACTAGCAACATCACAGAGCTCAGCACTGGCCCAGGCTTGTAACACATGCAGACACTCACAACCAAAGTCACCCTTCCCAGAATACTCACCCCCAGCTTGCTGCTGATGGTCCTTCAAACGTGCATCCAGCTCAGGCTGTGTCACAGCTAAGATGCGGGCCATTAGTGGTGTCATGCTCCTGCACGCCAGACTTCCAGTCCAAGGGAGCAGCCCTAGCGTCATCTCTGCCACATTTTTGCTTAGCCGGCAGATGTCATCCCACCTCTTGTGACAGTGTGTGCGCCATCAGTTGGAGACACCCAAAGCCCACACCTTGCATACAATGGCCTTCCACACAGCCTTACGCTGGTGGACTTTGAGCTGCAGGCATGGGAGACAAGAGGGGGAAAAATCAGTGACACAGGGTTATGTACCACTATTTCTCAGTACAGGAGCATGATACTAACTCTGCACTACTTCACAGATATGTCTAGCAGAGACAATACAGCATATCACATAGTACATTAGCATAGGAAAATCATACAAAAATGCATGCAGGTATGAGGGTGGACACCGTACCTGCCCATCTCATACACATGCAGGATGCAAGCACAGAAAGCTATGTGTAGGGGGCCCACATCTGCTAACCAGTTTGCGGGTGAGCAAGACATACATTACATTGGAAATTATGTTTCGGGGCAGACTCACTGTGTACAACACTGTGCAGCCCTCAATGTGCTTGCCCTGTGAATGGCTCACTGTGTCATGGAGGTCACATTTAGGGACATGATCTTACAATCTCATACCCTTTTCACAAGGTTTGTCATGTGCAATTTACAGGACTGAGACAGCTCATTGATGGAGAGTCTAGCAGACAACCCATATGTTTCACTCTGTACATTAAGTGATGTGTCCTTGTCATATTGGGCAGTGACTGTGCAGGCCAGGTGGGCTCACACTGAGTTCCAACGTGGGGCATCAGAAATGTCACATGAAGTGACAATATGAGAGCGTAAACAGTGCCTACACATGCAAGTCAGTACACATGCTGGTGGAAATGAAAGGGGCTCTGTACAAAAGTACAACAATCTGCTGTGTCATAGGTAAATTACCACCAAGAGTGTCACCCTCTGACATTTAAGTCCTGAGCATAGTGCTGACCCATACATGATGGCAATTTTGACTCAGACACACTTCCACCAGTACCCACTGGAAGTAAACCCTTGGTAATGTCACAGGTGAGCCTGTGAGGAACATCAGGAACCCACACATCCATTCACACAGGCAATTTCTGTCCTGACATCTGCATAACCAACTTGCTGCGTCACTGTATGGCTGACAAAACAATACATGTCACTCCCATTCTAATGTGCAGCCAAGGAAACGTGTGAAATAGGCTACACACCCCTTTCCCCTGGAGTCAGCATGCTAGGCAGTGTATGACACAACCCCACACTCTCAGGCACATACTGCAGCAGATCAACTTCATGTGTGCACTCCCTGCACTCTCACTTCCACTCTGAAACACTTACCATGACATCTGGAGCACCATATAGCCTCCCATACTGTGTGAGCACCTCGTCCACCAGGACCTCCAGCTCCTCGGTGGTGAAGGGACGGGCCCTGATCTTCTCAGTCCTCGCCATCACTGGGTCCAGGAGACAGGAGCAGCAGCAGTTGGTGGTGAGGGGTGTCAGGCAGCAGTGTCGGGAGACAGGAGCAGCAGCAGTCGGTGGTGAGGGGTGTCAGGCAGCTCTTGTGTGCCCTTTTGTTCCTTCTGTGCCCCGCTGCCCATTTTTGCCTTCTGTTCCCCGTGCTCTTGTGTGCCCTTTTGCTCCTTCTGTGCCCCACTGCCCGTATTTGCCTTCTGTACCCCGTGCCCCCTGTTGTGCCTGCTTGCCCCCCTCACCGCTCCCGTTCCCGCCGCTGCATCCCCTGCGGCCCCGCCCCCCTCCGTGCCCATTCGCTGCCCCCTGCCACCCGCCTCCCAGCTGCTCCTCCATCCCACCTCCCATTAAATGGCGGCCGCTGCGCGGTGAGGAGAGTGACCCTTGACCTTGCCAGGTAGGTCGCTCCCCCCGCTGCAGCTCCACTTGCGTTCCTGCTGTCACCGCCGAAGTCGAGGCCCTCCTCCACCCACAGGCTACCACCTGCGCCTCATCCCTGGTGGCCAGTGGTGGCCTTAGGTTTGTATGTTTATTTGAGTGCCCTTGTTGCCCCATTGCCGTTTTCTTTTGCTCTGTGTGCCCTTTTTGTTCCTTCTGTGCCCCGCTGCCCATTTTTGCCTTCTGTTCCCCGTGCTCTTGTGTGCCCTTTTGTTCCTTCTGTGCCCCGCTGCCCAATTTTGTCTTTTGTTCCCCGTGCTCTTGTGTGCCCTTTTGCTCCTTCTGTGCCCCGCTGCCCGTTTTTGCCTTCTGTACCCTGTGCCCACTGTTGTGCCTGCTCACCGATCCTGTTCCCGCCGCTGCATCCCCTGCAGCCCCACCCCCTCTGTGCCTATTCGCTGCCCCCTGCCACCCGCATCCCGCCTCTCAGCTGCTCCTCCCTCCCACCTCCCCGTAAATGGCGGACGCTGCGCTGCCGTGCCGCTGGCGCGCCGGAGGCACGCCTAAGGCAAGCCCGTCTGCGCCCGTCCGTGCCTGGACCGCGCCCAGCGCCAGAACCCCTGGCCCCCGCACCAGCCATGAAGACCGCCTCCGATACGACGCCATTACCCTCAATGCTCTCAACTCAGGACGGACCCTCACCTGCTGCAGGGCCGCCCCGAAGCGCACCCACGGTCCCTTTGCCTGCCAGAACTGCAGCTTCTGCATCGAAGACGCCGAGACATCCGCCACGACAGAACACAACCAGCTCTGACGCATCCTGATCAACACCCACTCCGCACGCAAACACGCCGTCGAGCTCTGGGACCTACTCGACACCGCATCACCAGACGTCGCCTTCCTGACCGAGACCTGGATAAACGAAGCCTCCTCTCCAGACATCGCCAGAGCCATCCCCGACGGATACAAGATCGCCCGCAGAGACCGCACCAACGGAGTAGGAGGAGGAATCGCCATTGTCCACAAGAAGACCATCAGGGTCTCAACAAACACCGATGACACTCTCAGCACCGCCGAACACATGCACTTCCAAATCCACATGGACCCCAAGACCACCCTAAGAGGCACCCTCGTCTACAGACCACACGGACCCCGACCACAATTCTGCGATACCATCGCCGACTTCATCAGCACGCACGCACTGACCTCCACCGACAACATCCTCCTCGGAGACCTGAACTTCCATCTGGAGAACAACAACGACAGCAACTCCTCCACCCTGATAGACAACCTCGCCAACCTCAGACTGAAACAGTTCGTCACGACGCCGACCCACATAGATGGACACACGCTCAACGCCATCTTCTCCTCAAGCCCCCATGTCTCCGTCAGCCACGTCTCCGAACCCACCTGGACCAACCACCACTGCATCCACTTCACCTTCCAGAAACCCGTCGCACATCACCGCACCCTACAGATCCCCCGTCGCTGCTGAGGCAAAATCACCGAAGTACAACTACAGACAAACCTCGCACTCAACCCACCGACCAACCCCTCCATCCCCGACGATGGTGCGTGCACCCTCAGACGATGGATGGACGACTGTGCCAACACCTTAGCCCCGCTGAAAAAACAAACCCTCAAAGACACCAGCAAGAGAGCCAACTGGTTCACCCCGGAACTCCTAGCATCAAAGTGCACCTGCCGGAAGTTGGAGAAAATATGGCACAGCGAGAAGGCACCGGGCAGCCGCCCAGCCCACAGAGATGCCATCCGCAACCACCACAACCTCATCAGGACCGCCAAGAGGACGTCCTTCAAAGACCGCCTCGACAACAACGCACACAACAGCAAGGAGCTCTTCAACGTCGTGAAGGAACTCTCCAACCCCAGCTCCAACGTCAATGACATCCCGCCGTCGCAAGACCTGTGCGACTCCCTCGCCACCTTCTTCCACCGCATAATCGCCGACATCCACGACAGCTTCAACCCCTGGACAACACTAGCCGGCCCCAACACGCCGAACCCACCACACCCCACCGACCACAACCCCCTGACAACCTGGGCCAACGTGTGCATCGAAGGCACAATCAAGACCATGGGCACAATCCACTCCGGCTTGCCGTCTGACCCTTTTCCTCACCACATTTTCAACAAAGCCGGCAGCTCCATCGCACCCCACTTGTGCAACATCATCAACCTTTCCTTCGAGACCGCGACCTTCACTGAGAGCTGGAAACACGCCGAGATCAACGCCCTACTGAAGAAACCCAAGGCGGACCCGAGCGAACTCAAAAACTTCCGGCTCATCTCTCTGCTTCCATTACCAGCTAAGGTCATCGAGAAGATAGTCAACATCCAGCTCACCCGCTACCTCGAAGACAACAGCATCCTGGACCCCTCCCAGTCAGGATTCCGCAGCAACCACAGCACCGAGACCGCCCTCATCGCCGCCACAGACGACATCAGGATCCTACTGGACAACGGCGAGACGGCGGCCCTCATCCTTCTGGACCTCTCCGCCGCCTTCGACACCGTCTGCCACCTCACACTATGCACACGACTCCACGACGCAGGGATCTGAGACAAGGCCCTGGACTGGACCTCCTCCTTCCTCTCCGGCAGAACCCAGAGAGTCCGCCTCCCCCCATTCGGATCCGAAGCCTCAGAGATCATCTGTGGCGTCCCGCAGGGATCCTCCCTCAGCCTGACGCTGTTCAACGTCTACAAGGTGCCTCTCGCACGCATCGCCGACATCACCAACTCAACATAATCTCCTACGCCGACGACACATAACTGATCCTCTCCCTCACCAAGGACCCCCTCACCGCCAAATCCAACCTCCACCAGGGAATGAAGGCCGTCGCCGACTGGATGGAGGATAGCCGCCTTAAGCTGAACACAGACAAGACGGAGATCCTCATCCTCGGGCCCAACCCCTCAGCATGGGACGACTCCTCGACTCGAAACTCACCATGACCAAACAATTCAACGCTGTCTCCTCCACCTGCTTCAACACCCTCCGTATGCTCCGCAAGATCTACAGATGGATCCCGACAGACACAAGGAAAACAGTCACCCAGGCCCTAGTCAGCAGCAGACTCGACTACGGAAACGCCCTCTACGCCGGAGCCCCGACCAAGCTCATCAACAGACTGCATAGAATCCAGAATGCCTCTGCACGCCTGATCCTCGACGTCCTGTGCCGCGACCACATCACCCCCCACCTGAGGAA
This sequence comes from Triturus cristatus, assembly GCF_964204655.1. Lineage (NCBI taxonomy): Eukaryota > Metazoa > Chordata > Amphibia > Caudata > Salamandridae > Triturus > Triturus cristatus. The sequence goes on from NC_140588.1 coordinate 500,857,884, forward strand.
CCTGCACTGGCTCCCTGTCGACAAAAGAATCTCCTTCAAGCTCCTGATCCACGCACACAAGGCACTCCACAAGACCGACCCATCCTATCTCAACAGTCGACTCTCCTTCTAAATACCCAACAGGAAACTACGCTCCGCAGACCTCTCCCTGGCTACTATCCCACACATCCGTAGAACCACAGCCGGAGGCAGATCCTTCTCCCACTGCGCCGCCAAGACCTGGAACACCTTCCCCCTCAACCTATGAAAAAACGAAGACCTACTAACCTTCAGGAGATGACTCAAGACCTGGCTGTTCGACCAGTTGCAACACCACCCCCCCCCCACTCCCCACCCTCAGCGCCTTGAAACCCTTGCGGGTAGGTAGTGCGCTTTACAAATTATTTGATTGATAGATTAAGTGTCTGAAGACAGGAGCAGCAGCAGTTGGTGGTGAGGGGTGTCAGGCAGCAGTGTCTGGAGACGGGGGCAGCAGCAGTTGGTGGTAAGGGGTGTCAGGCAGCAGTGTCTGGAGACAGGAGCAGCAGCAGTTGGTGGTGAGGGGTGTCAGGCAGCAGTGTCTGGAGACAGACGAAGCAGCAGTTGGTGGTGAGGGGTTTCAGGTAGCAGTGTCTGGAAGCAGTGGAAATGTGAGGCTCTCTCCCACACATATATAGCCCCCTGGGGTAGTTTCAGTGGTTCTAAGCTGGGCCATGGCGGTGACACACCGCAGGGGCCAGGCGGTCGCTACCGCGGTCATGCATCTTTCAATTGCATCCAATGACCAGCCTACCGCAATTTTCAAAATTGCATTAGGCTACTGCGATTGCGGTTCCCATTGGCTGTAAGGGCTTGGGCATTGGTGGTGAAACACTGCAGGGGCCAGGCGGTTGCTACCGCGGTCGTGCATCGTTCAATTGCATCCAATGACTGGCCCCGCGGTGGCAGAGCACGTCTACCACGATTTTCAGAATTGCATTAGGCTACCGTGATTGCGGTTCCCATTGGCTGTAAGGGTTTGGGCATTGGTGGTGACACACCGCAAGGGCCAGGCGGTCGCTACCACGATATGGCTGCTATACATTGGTGCAAGTGACCGTGATTCGGGTGGCGGAGCATGCCAACCACCATTTGACCATAAGTATATATCTATCACTACCGCAAGTGTGGCTTTGGCATTGGCAGTGACACACCGCTGGGGCCAGGCGGTCGCTACCGCGATATGGCTGCTGTACATTGGCGACAGTGACCGTGATTTGGGTGGCGGAGCATGCCAACCGCCATTTGACCATAAGTATATATCTATCACTACCGCGAGTGTGACTTTGGCATTGGCAGTGACACACCTCCAGTGACCGTGATTTGGGTGGCGGGGCACTTTGACAGCACCTATGGACACATCATGCTGTGTGAATGGTCAATGGCCAGTTCTCAACAGTGCACAGTAGACACATGATTAGTGGCACAAGATTGTGCACACAACTCCAATGTAACATTTACCCCACTGCTGACTACACATGCCATGTTGGTGTATACGATTGTAAACATTGGCATGTACTCCCTCACATGTCACTTGTGATATTGCTGGGCATGTACACAGAACAGTGTTGTGATGGACTCTCCAATGGGTACACATGTCAATGTGTGATACGGCTGAGCAACTCACAGTGATGAATGTCTGACTACACATTGTGCATATGTCACTGTCTACTTTGCTTGGCTCATGCACACACTTGTTATTTACGCACAGACTATGATCATTGTGTTGTTGATGTGTGCCCTGTTCAACTTATACAAGTAGGTGTTGTAGGAACAGCAGCTAGGTAAGAGACAGCACTGTTGCAATTTCACACATATGTTGTATGAACTACTCTCAGGGCTGCTCATGGAAGATGTAGCCAGATCCCTTGGGGCATTCACATAGTCAGATATTGTTTTGGAGGTACTCGCTGTGTGAAAAGTGTACGACTAGTGTAGCTGAAGGTGTCCCTACATGTAAGTTGGTCTGAAGGCTGAACTGTGATGACAGTCATTGTTGGTGATGTGTCAGTCAAAACTTAAGATGCTGGACACATCTCATGGTAGATTGCATTGACATGTGTCCCTTTTCATCGCACCTAGGAGGAGACCAAATGTGCATCGTCCCTTCACAGTGCTGGCAGACATGGAGGATGAGGAGGTCATTGGAAATTCCGTCTGGATCGACACACCCCACAAGACCTATGTGCTATGTTGGAGCCCCACCTGCGGCCTCGCAGAACCTATCCGACTGCTTTCACACCAACGTCTACGGTGATGGTGGCCCTGCATTTTTTTGCTACTGGATCATTCCAGTACACGGTGTCCAGCGCAGGGGGGATATCGCAACCTATGTTCAGCATGGTGCTACATGATGTCCTGTCCGCTATGAGGACCTACAGGACAGATACATCCATTTCCCCAGTAGGCCTGAATTGGCGGTTGTGAAGGCAGATTTTTATGCCCTTGGGCACATCCCCAATGTTGTTGGTGCCATTGATTGCATACATGTTGGCCTAGTTCCACCACAGGCACGTGAGTACATCTACAGGAACAGGAAACATTTCTATTCCATCAATGTGTAAGTGGTGTGACAGGCGGATATGATCATCTCACACGTCTGTGCCAAATTTCCTGGCTCGGCCCATGGCTAGTACATCATGCGTAACAGCATTTTGCCACAGCTGATGGCTAATCTGCTTCCAGAGCGTGTGTGGATTGTGGGTGAGTACACAGAGTCAAGTTGCGTGCTATGTGTGTGACATGCTGTCCTCTGCCACAGTTATATTACAAAGCTGTCTGTGTATCTCACACCTAGGTGACTCTGCATATCCCAACCGTCCTTGGTTGCTGAGCCCACTGAGGAATCCCAGGACCGCAAGTGATGTCCTCTACAACAATGCCCATGGGAGGACACATCGTGTGGTGGAGCATACTTTTGGTCTCCTGAAGTCACGATTTCACTGCCTGGAAAAGAACGAAGGTGCACTGATGTATTCGCCCAAAAAGGTGTGTTAGATTGTAGTTGCACGCTGCATGCTCTACAACCCGGCCTTGTGCAAGGAGATCTCCCTGCTCCTGGATGCTGATGAGCAGCCGAGGCCCCCGCCTGCAAACCAACCCTTGTTCAGTGACGAGGATAGTGGAGAGGAGGAAGGTGTCGACCTGCGTCAACAGCTCATCAACCGCTACTTCACTTGAAGGTGAGTGACAATGAGGCCCTTGTCTGCTGATGTCGTTGTTGGTGAAATGGTCTGTGTGGGATTTGTGACTGCAGCCTGTTGTTGACTCAGTGCTGGCTGCCAATGTTTCTGGGACAGGGTAGTTTAGCACAGATACAGGATGTTTATGTCAGTACTGTTACTCATTTTAATGTGTGCAGATTGGAGTACCTAGATGACAAATGTTGTGTGATGGCTGTGATGCCACCGCCTGACTAATGAATGTTGTTCTGTTGTGTTTTCCTAGGTCCCTTCAGCCTCTCCTTGCCTACAAACAATCCGTGCTCCTGGTACATTGTAATCATGGTGAACATTGCACATCCTGTGATAAACACAGAGCAGACACAACAACATAGGTGTGTAAGGAGTGTTTATTTACAATGTGTACATGTGACAAAGGAGTGAATATTTACAAAAAGGTGATTAGTGAAGCAATGAGTGGTCAGTGACGGAAGATGAGACAACCGAGTAGTCACCACATTGATGTGGTGGCCCAGTCCAACAGACGAATGCCATTAACATGGGGGTGTGGGGAAGGACAGTCAAAGTCAATGGCAAGGTGAAGAGAGGTGACATCATGGCTGGCTCCTTAACTGGTATTTGGCAGGTGCATTGCCATGGGTTCCTCCCTTGCATTTCTTTGGACGGACCCTTGGTCGTTTGGAAGGGGGGGCCTCTGCTGCGGAGCCAGTGGTGTCTGAGGAGTCCCTCCTCTCTGTGGCCGCAGGGAAGGATGTGGAACTGTCATTCTGCGGGCTACCGGAGGGAGGTGGAGGTGTTGTTTGTGCCGCAGTCCTGTCCCTCAGAACCGCCACTAGCACACCCAAGAGGTCCACGATTTGGCCCATGCGGGTGTCGATGGACCTCAGCAGCAGGTGGAGCTCACGGGAATCCCCCTGAGCCTGGCCCGTTTGTCCCTGGGCCCGTTCATAGGCCCCAAGGACTCTGGTGATGTTGTCCAGGGCTTCGGTCCCAGTGTCCGGTTGGCTTAAACTCCCCCTTGCCCTCTCACCTGCCCTGCTGTCACGGACCTGTTGCCTCACCACTGTATGCACCCACCTACTCTCCCGGGCCTCCTCAGTTGGTGGGGTGGGGTGGTCATCCTCTGGGACAGGGAGAGTGTTGCAGGCAGCACTGGTGGTGGTGGTGGAGGCCGCACAGGTCATTACAGCAGGGGTCAGCGTCATTGTTTTTGTTGCTGAGGTGGTGGTGGGGGGGACAGTGGGGTCCTGGGACCTGTTGCACCCTGGCATGCCAGATGGGCTGGCTTCAAGCTCCGCATCATCGAAATCCAGGGAGTCATCATCAGAAAGTCCATGTTCTGGGGCTGGAGGCCGGCTCTGCAGGTTGGTGTTGTCATCCTCTGCAGTCAGTTCTTGGTCACCTGTGGGACAGAGGGGAAATGGTCATTCAGGTGCACCCCTCAAGCTTGGTGTTCAATGTATCTTATTTCCAGGTTATGCAAGAAACAGTTTACTTGTTCTCACATTGTATGTCTGCAGTAATGTGCTACATGACATGATGTGGAGGTACATACATTAAGTTTCCATGGTGTGACATGTCAATGGATACCATGCCCCCGTGCAGATTTTATGACATGTCATCTGACAACTAGCGGAAATACGACTTGATGTGAAGCATCTTTGATGATTACTCTGCCTGGCAGGTGTTACATCTGTGCATGAACTAGCCATTGTGATCTCATGCATACCTTTGCCATGTCCTGTGCTTTGATATATTTGTTCTACAGACCCTGCTTGCTTTGTTTTCATATGGTCCTTCAAGCTCAGCCCCCATGGAACTTACAGATAGCATTCAGTGCTGTGCATGTTTGTGCCCTGATATTCTCCAACATGGGATTTGGTGAGTCACACTTTTGTTTCTGTGACAGTTACATATGCTTAGCTGTCTGCACACTGTAATTTGTTTTTGTATCTGTGTCAATGTTGGTGGGATTTGAGGGCTGGTGTTGTCATATGGCTCCATGCTTTTGAGAGGAATGGTGGGGTGCATGCACTGTCTACTTACCTGTTCTGTTGTCACATTGGGGTGGACTTTCGGACACATCTGTGTGTGTGTGTGTTTGAGTGCTCCATCCTGCTCAGGGGTGGGATAGGGGGCCTGTTGGGAGTTGTAGTGCAGGCCTCCCACCCCCAAACTGCCCTCCCTTGGAAAATGTCTACCTACCTGTTAGATGAATGTGAACAATGCAATGGCTGACACATGCTTCTGGGTATGTATTTGAGTGCTCCATCCTGCTCAGGGGTGGGACTGGGGTCCCTGGTGGGAGTTGTGGTGCAGGCCTCCCACCCCCAAACAGCCCTCCCTGTGAAGATAGCTACCTACCTGTAAGTTTGTTTGTCATGATACAATGGCTGCCACATGCTTCTGGGTGGGGGGAGGGTGCTCCATCCTGCTCATGGTTGGGATAGGGGGCCTGGTGGGAGTTGTAGTGCAGGCCTCCCACCCACAAACTGCCCTCCCTAGGAAGATGGCTACCTACCTGTAAGTGTGTTTGTTGGAATCCAATGGCTGACACAAGCTTCTGGGAGGGGGGCAGTGCTCCATCCTGCAGAGCTGTGGAACAAGGGGGCCCGGTGGGAGTTGTGGGGGCAGGCCTCCCACCCACAAACAGCCCTCCCTGTGAAGATGGCTACCTACCTGTTAGGTGAATGTGAACAATGCAATGGCTGCCACATGCTTCTAGGTGTGTGTTTGAGTGCTCCATCCTGCTCATGGTTGGGATAGGGGGCCTGGTGGGAGTTGTAGTGCAGGCCTCCCACCCCCAAACTGCCCTCCATGTGAAGATGGCTACCTACCTGTAAGTTTGTTTGTTGGAATCCAGTGGCTGTCACTTGCATCTGGAGGTGGGGGGTGCTCCATCTTGCAGATCTGTGGGACAAGGGGGCCTGGTGGGAGTTGTGGGGCAAGCCTCCCACCCCCAAACAGCCCTCCATGGCAAGATGGCTACCTATCTGTTAGATGAAGGTGAACAATGCAATGGCTGCCACATGCTTCTGGGTGGGGGGGAGTGCTCCATCCTGCTCAGAGGTGGGACAGGGGTGCCTGGTGGGAGTTGTGGTGCTGGCTGCCTGCACACATGCAACCCTGGGAATGTTGCAGGCTACCTTTGGGGTGGTTTAGATGGAGTGGAAGTTACATATGTGAGACCTGTGTTGAGTATTGTGGTGCATATGAATGTACTTGGGCCTAGGAGGTGTCGATTTGTGGTTGTGCAAGACAGTACATAGCAGTGTAATGGTATACATTTGTTTGTCCTTACCAGCCTGCACTTCCCCCGGCTATTCCTGTAAGACTCTCTGGATGCAGTATGTCAAGCACCTTCTCCTCCCATGCAGTGAATGTTTTTGGTGGAATGGGAGGGCCACCACCAGTCATCTGAGCAAGCTGACGGTTCTTGTTCTTCTTCTCTTTCACAACCCTCTTCAGGTCATGTACCGCTTCATGATTTCCTGCTTGGAGCGTGGGGTGGTACCTACTGCATTGAACTTGTCGACTATCCTTTCTCACATTTGTGCTCTTGTGGCTAATGGTGTCTGCTGGTCAGGTGACCAAACAAATGTGGTTCTACTTAGATTATCTCATCTACCATGACTGACAACTCACTTTCTGTGAATTTGGGCATTTTCTTTTGTGCCATGGTGTGTGATGTGCAAATGTTTTGAGGTGCAGTTATGAGGGTGGTGGAGGTGGTGTGTGTGTGTGTGTGTGTGTGTGTGTGTTGTGGTGCTGGTGAGATGTGTGGTGGTTTGCCTATCCAATGTGCTGCAGGGTTTCGTTCCTTCAGGGCTGGAGTAGTGCAAAGGATTCTGGTCAGGGAAGGGGCTGGTTTTATACTCAGCTATGTGGGTGTGTCAAAATGGGGTATTGCTGTCAGGTGTGTTGTGTGGGTGACCTGGGATTACTATTTTGGAAGTTGCCATAGGGGTGTGTCATTTCGGTGTGTTAGGTGTTTTTGGGGGCAGAGCTAGTTTGATGTGTGCACTTGGTGGCCTTGTGGTGTGTTTTTTTTGTCGACCGCCATATTTGTCACGGAGCCTCCGCGGCAGTGGGTATGCAACAGCCCTTCCGCCGGCTCTCCCGTTCATCACTGTTTGCGATCGCAGCAGTTGGAAACAGCGGAACGTAATGCTGTCACATCAGGGGAATCCTAATTTTCCGTGCGGTCACTCAGCTGGCCTGGCGGCAGTTTAGTGTGTTTCTGCCACGAATACGACCACCGCGGATGGATTTTCATTGGTTCCGCCCACTTCCGGCGGTCTTTCGTGGTGTCGTTCAGCCGCGGTTGGGATTTTTGGGCAGTTGATCCTAATCGGACTGCCAGTTTTGCCGCGGTATCAGTGGATGGTAGATTTCCGCTACCATGGCGGGCGGGGTGATTTTCTGACCGCCATCCTAATAGACCCCTAAATCTCTTGCAGTAGGCTTGGGCAGCTCTTTACTCTCTCTATTGGCTGCCGCAAAGCTGAAGACCAGGTCACTCACCTTGGTTCGCTTTCCTTGCGTAATAGTGTGTGGTGATGGAAACAGATCAGGCCCGCCCAGGGCTCCTACAGTTTTCTTCACACAACTCAACCATGGGATTTCTAATTCCGAAGTTACAAGCAAAACAATCAGTAATAACTTCTCGGCTGAGCATTGCTCTGTCATTGCTAAAAATCAAGGCCCAAAGGAAGTGTGGGGCAAGCCCCACCAGGTCCGCCACACAGGGCATGGTCAGTTCCTCTTGTTGAAAATAATGTGGGCTACCTGGGCTTACTCCCAGCAAGCGCCTGCAAAAATTATTCTCCTCCTTTTGGAGCCTGCTGCATTACCGAAAGCCCCATATTCCTGCCCCATAAATCACAACAGGTATATATTTCAATTTATATATTTCTAGAAGGGGTAAAACAAGTTTGACACCAACTTTTCAAGACACATCATATGAAACCGCAACGGAACGGTTAAGAAGAAGGCAACGATTTGAGATCCAGGGTGAAAAATTACTTCTAGTGTCAAAGGTCACTACAAGGTAGGGAAATTCAATCTCCCTTGTAATGAGATTTCACTTGATGGATACGTCTCTGACCTTGATACTTTGTTGCCTGCACACCATATCATGAGTTTTAGATATATTGGTTTCGAGATCTAAGTTTTCCATAGACAGGACAAAGTACTTGATTAGCCCCCATAAACCACTGGGCGTGTGGAAAAGTAGCACTGCATCGTCTGCATAAAGCAGTGCTGGAACAGGGGTCGAATTTACTTTTGGGAGTTCCATCCCTTATCTGATAAGAAGGGTGTCAGACCGTTTGTGTATAAAAGGAACAAGTTATGGAGTACCATGCAGAGGCAATGAAATGCTGCTGCTTTATAGACGTAAATGTAATTATAAATCCACCGGCGGTGTTTTGTACTTTTTATGCTTCCATAGATTGGTAAATTAAGGATCATAAATAAACTACTAATAATATGTTAGTGTGAATGAATGAATCTACTTGTGGGAAGATATTGTATGGTTAAGAAGAACAAAGTCTTATTCAACAGATCTGAAATATTGATATGCTTGGATGCATGTCACACAATGAAGGAGCAGAGGCGAGACCATGCTCCAATTAAGATAGCATTCTAGGAATATATTTTCAAAGATGCAATTATGTTTGCAAATTATGCCCAAAAGCCAGCCCTGTCTGTCTCTATCTGTCTCTGTCTCTATCTGTCTCTGGCTCTCTCTATCTCTGTCTCTATTTGTCTCTCTCTGTCTCTCTCTATCTCTATCGGTCTCTATCTGTCTCTGTCTCTGACTGTCTCTGTCTCTATCTATCTCTATCAGTCTCTTACTCTATCTGTTTCTGTCTGTCTCTGTCTGTCTCTCTCTCTGCCTGTCTCTGTATCTATCTGTCTCTGTCTCTATCTGTCTCTGTCTCAATCTGTCTCTATCTGTTTCTGTCTCTGACTGTCTCTATCTGTCTTTGTCTGTCTGTCTGGCTCTGTCTGTCTGTCTGTCTCTCTCTGTCAGTCTCTATCTCTATCTGTCTGTCTCTATCTCTATCTGTCTCTATCTGCATCTCTGTTCCTGCCTCTTTCTGTCCCTGCCTCTATCTGTCCCTGCCTCTATATGTCTCTACCTCTATCTGTCTCTGTATGTGTCCAAACAGGAAGCTTCCCAAAAGGCCCTTTAAAACTCAGCTGTGAAAGTGCTTACAGCTGACTTTTAAAGGGCCTTTTGGGAAGCTTTCTGACGGTGCCGTGAGGTCACAGGGGCCTGCAATAAACACAGAAGATGGCTGCAGGAGCATACGTAGTGACTACCTATTTAATACGTAATCACTACGTATGCTCCTGCGGTCATCTTCTGTGATTACTGCCGGCCTCACTAGAAACGTAGATACGGCAAGGCGAGGTCCGCGGGCCGCCAATGAAGGCCTGCTGAGCCGCTGGCGGCCCGCAGGCCATACTATGAGTACCACGGGCCTAGAAGCATCACTTTGTAAATAGGGCACACCATCTCAAATTTTTTACGCTGCCTGTGCGTCACAAAAAGTGAAGCCACGGCGGTGCAAAAGAGTCGCAGGGGATCATAAATAAGCCCCTTTGTATTCTGGGTGATCGGCCTTCTGAAAGTTCAAAAGAGAGGCTGGGAAATGGGCACAAATAACAGTGGGTTGAGAATAGGCACATACATTTTATGCTATTGTATTACAGTTGCTGTGGGCCCGATTCACAAAAGTAATCTGAGACAAAATCCTAACTTTTTCAGAGTAGCAAAGTTAGGATTCCTAACTTTAATACTCCTAAATGCCCTTTGTGAATACCGAAAGTCCTAAAGTTAGGATTTTGTCTCAGATTACTTTTGTGAATCGGGCCGCGTGTCTTTGTTTAATCTACTCTTCCTCAGGCCTATTCCTTAGACCAGACTGAGAAATGGCATAAGCAGATTTTATTTGAACTGCCTTTAATATTTATAGCTTTTTAGAATCTTCTGAGGGACATTGCCATGAGGATGGCATAATTTTGCCATGACTTGAAACGTTACTTTGTCAGGATGGTCTCTCTCCACTCCTGCTAAGGTTCAGGCTTGTCTTGTACACCATGATCATCATGAAATATGTAATTTATGCTTGTTTAGAAGTAAATGACTTTTTATCAAAATATGTGAAAATTGTGCTGTAAAATGCACTGTTTTGCAATGTTGAACATTTTGTGAGGTCTTAGGAGGGGAAACCTTCTAATGTTTCTCTCAAGGTTGGTGATTCGGTTTGGGTCAAAATACCAGACATGTTAGGGAAAGAGTCACTTAGCAGGTCAGATCCTGTAAAAGTGGTTGAGGCATTTAGTGAGCCTGTAAGAGATGATGGGGAACAAACATTTTACTTTGAGTAGAGTTTTGGTTTATAGAGGCATTGAAAGAGGAAGGATGAGTTATGGTTTGGATGGAATGGAAGATGAGAAGAACGGTGAAGGTCAACAGGTAAATGACAAAACTGCAAATGAAAGTAATGTCTTTCTAAATGTGCCAGTATTTTCTATGGATGAAAGAAATGTGTCAACAGAGTGAACATGTGAACATAGAGTCTGTTAATAGGGAGAGTTTTAACAGACAATCATTCAGGTATAGTAACCTGGATCCCTTAGGCCTTTATGGAAGTAAGAAGTAATTGTATGAAATATACACCTGATAAGTTTTGAGGGTTTATTAGATATTAAGGACAAAAAAGTAATACTTCTATGCATTATTGTCTCACTGTGGTTAATCTTATATGCATATTATTGAATTCTTTTTTTTGTGTGTTACAATTTAGAGAGTCATTATCTATTTTGTGTTTTTTTCCTAAGTATGTTTTTTGGTTTTGTTATTCAGTTAAGTGGAAAGACAAGCGAGTGCCTTGCATCAAAAAGGTGGTATCTTTGAAGTACAGGGGGTGGAGGAACAAGGTTGTGGTGGATGGTTTTTCATGAATGATTCCGATTTTCCACTCATGGAGAGAAGGCATGATGAAAAAATTGTGAGTTCTTAAGCTGGTTTACACAGTGCAGCAGGAGTTACCTCCCCTGCTGTTAGCAGTTCTAATGGGGTGAGATTCACAGCCAGAGAAATGGTAAGGGCCCATAGACCACGAGGATGGATGGAGGTTTTTGTGTGTTGAGAAAACCAATCCTTACATTTGATCTCAAAACACTTTGGGGCATATGCATCAACCAAACTAATACCGATTCCTTAATAGCGAAAAATAAGGAATCGCCATTAAGGAATCGGTAATTGGCATGCATCAACAGATTCGGTGAAATTTAGCGATTCCTTAAAAATCGCTAAATTTACCGAATCCTTAATAGCGGGGCACGCAAACGGCCTCACTAGCAAATAGCGAGTTCGGTAATACCGATTTGGCTAATAGCGAGTTCGGTAATACCGAATTAGCTATTACCGAATCGGTAATAGCGAAATCGCAAATTGCCGCGTCGCTCCGGGAACAGGCTGATGACATCACCAACCAGGAAATACTGCTGCCCCACCCACATAGCCTCGACAGAGGAGCAGACAGGAGCTGGAAAGAAGGACAGGCTGTGCAGAGTGAGGCCACACAGATTCTGCCATTCACATCACACAACCATCATGTCGCAGGAAGTGCCATCCAGCGCAGAATCTGCACGCAAGCGCAAGAAGAAGTTTTCGGACAGGGAGCTGGAGTACCTCATCGAGGGAGTGTCCAGCAAACACGACCGCCTCTTTGGCAAGCTGTCCCTCAAGGTGCCTGAGACCGAGAAGCGGCGCATCTGGCAGCGCATCCGTGAGAGGGTCAATGCGGTTGGCGTCACTAGCCGCAGCATCGACGACCTTAAAAAACGGTGGTATGACCTGCGGAAGCGCGCAAAAGAGAGGATTGCTGAGAGGCTCCGGGAGGCAAGAAGGACTGGAGGCGGAACAACCACTGCACCATCCAACACAGCCCTGGAGGACCTTGTGGAAGGGACGATAGAGCGGGAAGCCGTCGTGGGGGTGATCCAGATGGACACGTCCGGCGCAGCCACAAGTGCCCAAGGTAAGATGCATGCCTGTGCCACACCCAGCATAGCGTAAATCCATACCCATGCCCCCAGCCCAATCTCACTGTGTCTGCAGCTCTGGCACAGACAGCTCCACACATGACACTACTGCATCTTGGGAGTTGTAGTCTAGTCAGCCCAGAGTGCAGGTACAGGCGTAAATCCTCTGAGCACACACCACATATTTCGTACATGGCTGTAGACTGTTCATTTGTTGGACCACAGAGGGACATTAATGGGTACAACACTATGTAGGTGTAATCATCCCACTAATCATGCACTGTTTCACACACAGATGCATCACCTGGGGACCAGCTGATCATTTCTGAGACACCCGTGGAGTCAGACCAGGAGACTGCGCAGGATGCGCACGCACCGCCAACACCTGCCACCCCACCAGCACCACCTCCACCAGCGCCACAATCAACGGCACCAGCACCAGTGCCACAAGCCAAGGCACCAGCACCTGCGCCACAAGCAACGGCACCAGCAAGACAGCCTGCAGCTAGTACAGCCACAATACCGCAGAGGCACAGGCACCAAGTTGCGCCCTTGCAGGAGATGGCAACCCCCCCCCCCCCCCGCAATTGGCACCCACGCAGCGCACATCCACACCACCTGCTGCACCACCTGGAGGCTCAAGACACGCACGGCGTCACAGGGCCCGTCGCAGTTCCGTCTCCTCAGCAGACCAGGACGTCCCAACAACCTCTGCAATCGAGGAGAGGATGCTGCGTACACAGAACCTGCAGGGAAGACATGTGGCTAGCATCAGCTGCAATATCGTGCGCCTAGCGAGGGAGATGCGCGCCATGACTGCAGCAGTCACCGACATGGGCTCCGCGGTCAGGGACATGGGCACGGCGGTCAGGGACCAGACCACTGCGGTTGCTGATGGCAATGCTCAGCTCAGGGAGGAGGTACGTGAGCTCACCCGTGCCATCAGGGAGGGCCATGAGTCCCAGAGGAGGAGTAACCGGCAGCTAATGTTGCGTTCTGCCGCTGCTACCAAGGCCATACAATGGCACAGCAACTGCACCGCTGTGTTGGCACGCCGCACAGTCTCCCTGCAGGTGGACCTTGGGCACTTCTGCGGTGATGTGGCCAAGTCACTGGGACACATCACCACTGCTGTGGAACAACTTCAGAGCAGCACATGCAGTGCTGCAGCATTGGGAGGGGATGACACCAGTGAGGCTGCCTCCAGTGTCAGCAGCGTGTCACTGGCAGAGGCCAGCACCAGGCGCCGAAGTTCGCGTGCCTCCACGGGGACAGGCCGTGGTGAGGCTTTGGATGCACCTGAGCGGAGGCTTGGTGTACGTGGCAAGCGCCACTAGAAATTTGGACATGCTGCAGGTCCATGGTGGAGCAACCATGGCCATCCAATTATTGTGTTTGCACAGGCCTGACTTTAAGGAACATTTTATTTACATTTATGCAATCGGAGCATGTTTCACAATGCTAGTTCTGTTGCACAATCCTCAGTGCTACTGTGCATTAAACAGTTGCACCCAACACCAACTTGTAATGTCTCATTTTACCCAGGGTCAAAAATGATTTTGCATTATGTCTGTCCGCCTCCTATGGCCCTCTGCTGTGTTTGGGATGTGTGCCGGTCGTCGTTGGGCGGGTGGTTGGTCAGCCTGGGGGTCGTCATCCCTGTCCACCTCCATGGGTATCCCCCTTCTGGTGGCAATGTTGTGCAGCATTGCACATACAGCAATTATTCGACAGCATGTGTCTGGTTGGTATAGCATGGCGCCGCCAGTCTTGTGGAGGATACGGAAGCGGCTCTTGAGAATCCCAAAAGTCCGCTCTATCACATTCCTCGTGCTGATGTGTGCAGCGTTGTAGCGATGTTCCTGCGGGGTTGCTGGATTTAGGTATGGGGTGAGTATGTATTCCCGCAGGGCGTAAGCACTGTCACCTAGAAGATAGAAGCATAGACTTAGCATTGGTGATGTACATACATGTGTGGTGTTGGTGTGGTGAAGCGTAGTTCTACGTACCTAACAGGATTCCCTCTCCAAATTCTCCATTGAGTAGTCGCCTGTGCATTCCACTGTTGCGGAAGATGTATGAGTCGTGTGTGCTCCCTGGGAATTGTGCCACTTGGTCCGTTATGATGTTGTTGGCATCGCACACAACCTGCACGTTGATCGAGTGGTATGACTTGCGGTTCCTGAAAAGGTACTCATTTGCTGACGGAGGACATATGGGGATATGCGTGCAGTCGATGCATCCAATCACATGTGGAAATTGTGCCACCTGGTAGAATGCCTGTTTGGTGCGGTCCAACTGCTGTGGGGTTGTGGGGAAGCTGATGTGTGTGTGGAGCATTGTCAGCATGGCATCTAGGAATTTTTTGAAGAAGCGTGACAGTGCGCTTTGCGAAACACCTCCGGCAACCGCAATTACCCCCTGGAAACTCCCTGAGGCCAGTAGGTGCAGGCTGCATAGGACCTGAACGTGCGCAGGGATAGCATTTGTCCTGTGTGTCTGGTGCTGCAGTAATGGTTCCAGGTCTGCAATCAGGCGCATGATCATAGCGCGATTGAGGCGATACTTCTGGTACACCTCGTCCTCATTCTGGCCGAGCAGGGTTATGCGCAGTCTGAACACTCGCTCCTGGACCCTTCTCCTGCGCTGTCCTGCTGCATTGATCCGCATCCTCCTTGCAAGCACGTAGAGGGCAGCCATTTTGTGGGAGCCAACAGGGTCTCCTGGGCCACATTTGAGGGTTTAGTGATTGCCTCAATCATTTGCACATGTAGGAAGTTTTTTTTTTTTTTTTTTTTTTTTTTTTTGTGACTTTACCTCCAGGTTTTGATTCCCCTTATTTAGCTCTGGCAAAATAGCGATTTTTGGGATTTTCGTTATTAGCGAGTTTTGTTGCATTGGGGTGCGATTCGTTATTTGCTATTGGCAATTTCCGGGAGCTAATAGTGATTTCGGTAATTGCGAATTCGGTATTTAGCGATTCGGTAAATTAGCATTTTGGGTATTAGCGATTCGGTATGTTCGAGGTTATTTATTTAGCGATTCGTTATTTGCTCGGGTTTTGGGTTGATGCATTGGGATTGGGTATTTTTCACACAATACCGGGAGCTATTACCGAATCGGTATTTTACCGACTGGATTTTGGCTTGATGCATAAGGGTGTTTATTGTTGTTTATTCTGTTACTATGGGTAGTTGTAGTAAGGCTTGTCACATGTTGCACTATTTGTATGGTTGATTGAAATCCTATATAATCTACCCTTCCTTCATGGTTTCCTCTCCTACTGCACTCCCTGTTTTGTATTGTGGTTGTTCATGCATTGTTGTTGTTGATCTAGTGCCTTGTGTTCATTGTTGTTAGTGAAGAAAAGGAGATGTGCTGTAATCTCATACAAGAGAATCTTCATCCTGTAATCGAATCCCTAGTGTTGTGTCATGCGATTCAATATCTGTTTACCTCTGAACTTCTTTATGATTTGGAGATGTGGAGCCTGGCCTCCAAGGTGTTAAAGGTTTGTTGTTAGTTAAACTGCTCTTACCAAATGGAAGAATTTGTCTTCGTATTAATCACAACAGCTCAACACCTCAATGACTTGTAATTATATCAATAGCAAAAACCAAAGAGGTCTCACAACTCCTACAGAGTTTGCTCCTGCAGCATGATTTCAGACAGGATGAGGCTCCTACTACTGTGTTTGATCTTCAGGGTCTGTGAAAACAGTCCAAACAGAAACGCCCCACCTTAAAATCCGATGACTATACAGATGAACATATATGTGTCCAGATTTCCCATTTGACCAATTTGTGTGATCCACAGACCTTCACTTTACTATGTATCATTTTCCTTAAACATACAGCTGAGAGAAATTCAGACCCCGCTCTGTGTTCTACAAAAACCTCACATATATATGTTTAGCATAAAATATTCTTGCTTCACTTTTAGGTATTTTAGAGGGACCAAAGTCTTTATTCGATACTATATATTTTGCTGCCCAATTCAACCACATCAAAGACTTACCCTCTATTTTAATTCTTGTATTTCCCCAATGAGAGGCAAACGCTGATCCTTGAATCTTGTGAGAAATAGTGAGAATGTTGAACTTTCAGTTTTGTCATTGTTAGTGTAAATAGTACAGAGAATGGTTTTATTAGAGGCTTTTCAATATGTGTCCCAGGTGTTTGTCCCTGTCTCTGGAGCAATCCCACCAGATGGCCTGTCTTATTAAAACTTGTCTCATTAAAAAAGCAATCTGGTATTTGATGAAGTTTGGGAAACTATCCACCTTTGGACTTGTCTATTTTTAATTTATTCATAGAAATCCTACTTCTCTTTTTCTTCCACATGAAGTCAGATATCAGAATGTCTAAGAGGCATATTATCAAGCCAGGCGATAAAATTATCGCCGCTTTAGCGACAGAAAACTGCCGCTAAAACGGCGATAATGGGCTTGATAATATGCTCTATGGAACTCCAATTGAAGCCCATGTTAAATGTGAAGGACGTCTAACATGGGATTCAATTGGAATTTCATATAGCATATTATCAAGCCCATTATCGCCGTTTTAGCGGCAGTTTTCTGCCGCTAAAGCGGCGATAATTTTATCGCCTGCCTTGATAATATGCCCCTATGTTTTTAAAGAAGTTGGTTGAGAGTTGGAGGGGAAGCATGAAGGTGACATAGTGAATGTGAGGGGCTACCAATATTTTGATACATTCTGCTGCCTTCCACCAGGTCATACATTTTGGGAACCATGTGGGGAGTAGATCTTTAGATTTTTGAAGGAGGTTGTCTTCAGCCTGCTTGCTTGTGTCTTCAAGGTTACTCCTAAATTGTATACTGCGGTATTTAATTTGGGTTGATTGCCATAGTAATTTAATAATCATTAGTATTGGTGGTGAACACAGATTAAGGAGAACATCTCGGTTTTATCTAGATTTACACTAAAATAATAAATGTACCATGTTAGTTATCATTCACTTTTAACATTTTCATAAACTCATTTGCATTTTCAATAGGCACCTTTACTAAACTACATTGATTAGATTATTCCAACTACATCATTAGCATTATAAACATTTTAAATGCATTTAAAGTGTCAGTTTGCCACATCACTAATAAACCCTATGTAAATACGTTAGATCATTTATACATAATTACAACAATTCTATAAATCATTTGTTAAACTCACATTAAATCATTTTAATATCACAAAGGTATGTTAATTAGTTCACATTTCTACCATCTAATTTAATCAATAAAACTAAATAATATGAGAGTACATACTACAAGTGGTTATGTTGCACTCTTAGGTATCCCAAGCAGGATAGAATTTTTTTCTCTCTCAGTCCCTCCTCTAATGACGTTAAGTCACCACAATAATAACTTTATCTCATCAAGTAAACCTATCAAATGACCATTTAGGTCATTGTTAATCAGATAGACTGATCTAAGCAGATGTTGTCGCCATTTTCTTTTACCTAAACTCCTCCATACGCTTTAGATTATTGTACTAATTGTCTTGCTGCTTCTCTATCTTCCTTTGCTTTTTTCCCTCTGAACGCTTTCCTTTTCCCTCGTTTGTACCACTTATATCTTCTCACCATGCCAATCAAAACAATGATACAGATGAATCGCACAAATAGTCAAACAACCCGCTTCCGAGATTTGCAAACCACCTTCCAACTGTATTAAACCCATTTCCAACTTTGTCCCAAACACCTTCAGAAGCCAAGTCACAACAATCCTGATGCAACTCAGTAATGTTCCTATCAGAAATATAAGTGCAACACAGTTGGATCTTCATCATCCAACAGGCTCCATCTTCTTTTGCAAGCGAAACATCTAAAGATAGTCGGTTCTACATTACCTGAGCCATTTCACCATCTACAAGCAATAAAGATCTAGCAGTATTAGTAGATAGCCTATCAACAATGATAGACAATTTTCTAATCTTAATGTTATTCAACACCACCCCTAGACTTGGTATCATAGCTCCAGAAATGATTCCCAAAATGTCTCCAGCACTCAATCCACGTTTATGTCTAGTCTCCACCTCTTCTCCTGAGTCTTCCAGACTTTCCACGTGTTAGATTTTGGGAAACACCAGTGCTAAATAACATGTGCCATACCATTTGCTAGGCATTCTCAAATATGCTTTCTTCCCACACACAAAATAAACTCCTGGTATAGCATGTACAGTGGAGTTGAAAATCATTTTACATGGACCATGAACCAAAAATGTATGATCACACTCACTCTTCCCGTCAAATACAGTGCTGTATCCACTCTCAGCTTGGTGGATACATAGTCTTACCCTGTGTTGCCAATCCAAAGCTAATGGTCCTGAACTCCCTGTAGCATGATAATCTAATTCTTCCTTTGTCCATTAGGGAGATTTGTATGGTGTATTTCCTAACTAACTATAACTCAAAATCTATCTTCTACTTGATCTATGAATTTCTTCTCAATGTCAGTTAATGTACAGATTAAATTGTGTCTGTGAGCATAAGCCGTGTCTAACGTTGTAGTGGATACAAAATAATAACCCATCATTCAACTGTCTTTCGTGTATCATACCTATTCAAGTGTTTGTATACTGGTATTTCAGAAAGTACTACATCATAGTTAGAGAAATAATACTCATAATGATCCTCCTAAAAAACTAACTTAGAAGCAAACCATAACTAATGCCACATGTCACAGGTAAGTGATGATATGTTATACCTTCCTCAACTGACGAAGGCAATTGCATGCAAACATAACAATCTCTAACTTCCATGGTGTCTACGCACTCATATAAAAGCCTAGCATAAGCATTTAATGTAGAATCCCTTTGGACAGATCTACATGTAGATGAAGTTCCCTGGAGCAGTTAAACCCCTCTTTGATCTTAAAGTACCGTTCTTTGGAACAACTGGTGTAAGCGTAGGCACTTCAGGTATGCTAGTGTGAAGTGTGTATCTTCCTCTGAGGAATGCTAGTATGAAGTGTGTATCTGCCTCTGAGGAATTCAAAACGGACTCTACAATTAGTACCACTATCACTACTACTACAAGTGTTATAAGTGTACCTATTCTAGATTAGACTCAGACCAAGTTTTGAGTAGAGAAATAGCAGCCACATAGTCTCTTTCCTCTGTTGGTCTCCACTTGTGCAAGGCAGCAAAATGTAAAAGACTCTGTACAGAGCTTCCAGCAACTTTCTTTTTTTCCCCTTTATAGTTATTTACATAGTCTTCGTAAGACTTCCTTAGTCCTACTTCACCTTCTTCTAAATGTAATCCCTACATTTATTCTTCGTCCACTCGGGCCTAGGTAATGTATATCGAACACCTATAACAAAGTTCATGAAAGTTCATTCAACATACTGAATAAGTTCTGAACCAAGTTCATCTACGATTAGTTGTAGTTCACTTTACTAGTTTCTTCGTTGGGGTCAGACTCTTGTTCATACCCCACTGCTCTCTCTTCTTCAGAGTCGGTGTCATTGATTTGTTCGACTGGACCCCCCTTGTATTGCTCTAGTGCTGGTTCAGTCCCTACCGATCCCTCTACCGTGTCTCTTCAATCACTTCTTCTGGGAGGGGAGCTGTTTCTTCAGAATGCATGGAACTCTACAAGTGTGAGAGGCATGGACCCAGTTTGGTATTCCACCACATTTCACAGCTGTCGTTGTCACCAGTATTACTTGGTATGGTCCACTCCAATGAGGCTCAAGGCAATTCTTCCTTACATGCCTTTTTATTAGCACCCAGTCACCATGGTTAAGGTCATGACAGAGATCTCGTGACGTTGATGTAGTTGCTGCTTCAACCTGATGAGACACAGAACGAACCACATCAGCCAATCCTTTACAATAGACGAGAACCAAATCATCTGAGATATTCACAAGCAGGTTGGCAAGCACAGCAGGCAACCTCATTGCTCATCCCAGAAGAATTTCATGAGGCGACAAGCCAGTTCTTCTATCAGCAATACTGCGTAGACTCATCAGCACAAGAGGCAAAGCTTCAGGCCAGTCCAAAGATGTTGAAGCACACACCTTTGCAAATCTCAACTTCAGAGTGGCATTGACCCATTCAACAACTCCTGAGGCTTCTGGCCGATAACAGCAATGTAGTCTCTGTTCCACCCATAAAGCTGCACATAGCAATTTCAGGACCTCATTCTTAAATTGAGTTCCTTGGTCTGACTCCAATGTAGTTGTAAATCCAAACCTCGGAATGAGCTCCCTCAACAACAGCTTAGCCAATGTGAGACTGTCACACCTCCTAGTTGGATAGGCTTTAACCCAAAGGCAGAATATGCACACCACAACCAGAATGTACCTCAACTCATTGCACATGAGCATTTCAACAAATTGTAACTGCATCCTATTGAAAGGCCCTCCTGATCCTCCTCACTCAGTGTAACAGCAGTCCTTTTCCCCACATTTGTCTGCTGACATGTTGTACATGGGTTGCACAGTGCTTCTTCAACCACTTGGAGCTTTGGATTGAATCATGTCTTCCTAAATAACCTCACCATCGCATCCCTTCCTATATGCGTCAAACCATGAATCTCTCTTGCCATAGGGTGCAGCAAGCAGTTTAGTAAAACTGCTCTACCATCAACTGACAACCAGATATCATCCTCTCCCTTTACACATCCTGCTTTAATCCAGCCCGACTGTTCCGCTTCAGAAACCTCCTCCTGTAAAGTTTTATCTCATCCCAAGTATCAGCAGCATCCATCATCATGTTGAAATCGGTCATCTCTGAGTTCTCATTTCTGTATTCTCCGTTGAAGGCACATGCATTCAAAGCCCAATAACGTGCTCATCTGCATTACGACTTCCCATAATGACAATCTGTTCCCTTGCAGTGTGCGGAGCACTTCACAACAGCAATCTCTATCGGCAGCTGTAATGCTTACAACAACTGTCTCCCAAGCTCTTCATTTCAGATCAGAGACCTCGATGATGTCATAAATCCCTGTTGAGACCATAGCTGTCCGAAGTCATGAACCACACCAAAAGCATACTGGCTTTCGGTGTAGATCGTTACTCAGAGTTGTACAGAGACACAGCATGAGTCAAGGCAACCAATTCAACCACCTGCGTGAAGAATACTCCTTATAAACAAGCGGCTTCCACCACCCCAGAAACAGTGCAAATAGCAAACGCTGCTCTCAGGTTTCCTCCATTGTCTCTTAAGCATGAGCCATCAACATACAGAATATGATCAGATTCAGACACTGGCTCATCGACAATGTCAGGACGTGGTTTGGTTAACAGATCAGTGAAATCGAGACAGTCATGGTCTTCATCTTCCTCTCCTTCAGAATTTGGAGTAGGCAACAAAGGAGTTCAAAACAGAGCAGCACTTCAGAGTTACATTGTCAGCTGCCAAAATCACCTGCTCATACCTTGTCAATCTGTTATTAGCCAGGTGGTGTGTTCTTGCTCTTGTTAACAGAATTTCCACTGAGTGTGGAATGTAGACTGTCAGTGGATGACCCATCACAATGCTCTCACATCGTTCAGTACTGACACCAGTTGCAGCAACTGATTTGAGACATCTGGGCAACGCTGATGCTACAGGATCTAATGTAGCAGAAAAATAGGCCACTGGTCTACAGGCACTTCCAAGGGTCTGTGTGAGTACAGAGAGCGCACAACTCTCTTCTTCATGACAGAACAGCGAAAGTGCTTTGTTATAATCAGGCATTCCTAAAGCTGACACAGGCTCTCTCTCAGCTCCAGGAAGGCGAGCAAGCAATCATGATCCCATGGTACCGAATCAACACATCCTTATGTGTCAACATCTGCAAAAGTTTAGCCATCAGGGAAAGTTTAGAGTCCACTGTTGATGGTAGCTCACCATTCCCAAAAACATCCTGATCTCTTTCTGAGTGCGTGGCGGATTCATTGGCATGATCGCCAATATTCTTTCCTGTGACACCTTTCTTTTGCCTTTCTCAATTCGATGTCCCAAATACTGTCCTTCATTCATGCAAAATTGAAGCTTGCTCTAAGACACTTTAAAAAAGCAATGGTATCGACTTTGCAAGCTTTCCTCATATTCGATGCAACCAAGAGATCATCAATATCCTGAACCAGAACTGAGTTACAGGGAAAAACCAGGTTTTCGAAGTTCCTTCTCAGAATCTGATTGAAAATGCAGGGACTTTCAGTATACCCCTGTGGGGTACGACAACATGTTAAGAAAACAACTTCCCATCCAGAAAGCAAATAAAAATTGGCTCTCCTCATGGAGGGGAATCGAAAAGAACGCCTAACAGAGGTCGATGACAGTAGACCACTCACATGGAATTTGGAACAGTATTACTGATGGATTCGGTACCAAGGGACAACAAAGAACCACTATACTGTTTATCTTTAGTAGATCCTGCACAATCTGGTACTTACCGCTAGGCTTCTGCAAGCCCATAATAGGAGAATTGCATGGATTCCCCAGGATCTACTTCAAAATGACTTGTTTGATCATGGAATCAATCACGTGTGATGCCCGCCACAGTTTCAGGTGTCAAATTGTATTGTGGTGTTCTTGGGAACTCAGCATTTGGTCTAACCTGTTTGTGGACAGGCTCAACTCCTTTTATGAGTCTGCTATCTTTGCCTGTGAAGTCCCAGTGCCTAATATCTAATAACAAATCCTCCACTGTCAGCAGAGGAAACATTGAGACACACAGATTCTGCCTCGCCAATTTGAAAGCAATATCCTGCAGTTCAATTCCCTTCAATGTGCAGTATATGGTGCAGTTTAATTTACTCAACAAGTCACGTCCCAACAGCACCCCACAAAACTGATGGTGGTCCTCAAAGGACTAAATCCTCACATGTATCTCCTCAGTTAGAGGGTTTGACGGTCTCTTGTTTGAAACTCCTACATCTTGGATTGATTTTCCAGAGAGGGGTAGGTTTGGGGCTTCTGCTGTTCACAGTAGAGCGGGTAGCACCAGTGTCAATCAAAAATGTAATTGGATGACCACCAACATCTGCATCAAAATAGGGTCCACTCTGATCTACCTCTAATACTCCGCCAAGTGTATAGTCTTCCTCCCCTCTCTCTCAGGCACCTTCATAAGGATGAGCCTATGGCAAGGTCATCAAAACATGCACATAAAGATCAAAGGAGTTAGCATGGGGGTCTTGTGTGCCCCCACAGCAGACAATATTTATATGGCAAGATTTGAACACGAGTTTATATATAACGAAGTGGCACCGTTTTATGAATATGTAACCCATTGGGTAAGATTCATTAGTGAAGCAAACACAGGGAGATAATGGACGGAGCGCTGAAACTTTTCAGACACTCACCCCCGGTCACAGATCTGGGTTGAATCCATCATCAATCTTTCGCCCCCCCAGTTCAGACAGAGCTATATGCACATCAGTCTTGACCCTGTGCATCATGGGAACAGTCCAGCCCGAACTGCCAAGCCATGTCTTCCCTGGACCGTAAACAAGCATCCTGGGACCGGTTTCGGGCTAACGGCCCTCATCAGCCAGGCTAGCTTGAATCCAGTGGCACAGTGAGCAAGGGACCCACGTCTGGGCATACCCTGCCAACTTAGGGCGAATAAAGCAAACACAAGGAGATAATGGGCGGAGCACTGACATTTTTCAGACACTCACTCCCAGTCACAGATCTGGGTTGAATCCATCATCAATCTTTAGCTCACTCTGCCACCCCAGTTCAGACAGAGCTATATGCAAATCAGGCTTGACCCAGTGCCTCATGGGGACAGTCCAGCCCGAACTGCCAAGCCATGTCTTTCCTGAACCGGAAACAAGCATCCTGGGACCAGTTTCTGGGTAACACCCTTTATCAGCCAGGCTAGCTTGAAACCAGTCATTCTCCGCATGCCTTTCCATGGCGGAGTCCCCGCCATGGAAAGGCATGCCCACCGCACTCATCATAATATGGATGGCGGTGCCACCATATTGTAGGCCTTTTCCGCCCGGCAGGCAATTGTGACGATTGCCTGCCGGCGGAAAAGCGGCAGGCGGTCTTTCCGTCCACCGCAGTACCCCCCGCCAGGGTAATATGGCGGTCGGGCGGGGAGTTATGGCTTGCAGATCGCTACCGCCGGTCGGGCGGTGGCGATCCGCACGCCATCATAATGGCCCCCTTAGTTGTAGGATGTTGGGTTTAAGGGGATAAGGGTGGGGAGTAATTGAAAAAAAATGGTGTAAAATTTAAATACTTTTAAAAAATCTAAGATTTTATGAGCGGGATGATGGGTTTATAGGGGATAAGGGTGGGGAGTATTTTAAGATTGTTGGTTAAAAATTTATTTTTTTTTAATTTTTGGGGGGAAATATATAAATAATTTTTTTAAATAAATGTACATTTTTTTTAAAAATGAAAGAAGGGGGCATGGCCTAGCGATCCATCATGGTGGACGCACGTTAGGGGAGCTCCGTTCAGCCTGATTCATTATCCTGTATTTATCCTGCTGCCCCGGACTGTCTGAGCTACAAAAGTGCACCACATTAGCAGAAGAGTGGTGGGACGGACATTGAGGCACCTGACGAGCCTGCAGCAGCGGTGGATGCGTAGTGGCGGCAGCGGCCTGCAGTCTTGACGGCACAGCGGACGCACTTGAGGCGGGGCCTCCGGGACAGCACCCGCGGTCCCAACTATTGTGCGCGGTAGCACAGGAGTGCTCCGGTCAAAGAGGGGCTGATCGAAGCTGAATGCTCTCTTGGCGGTGGACCTAGGGCAAAGGAGGTGGCAGGGTAACTCTGCATGGGGCCGGGAAGACCACGGCAGCGGCCCGGTGAGTGCTCGCTGCATGCCCCTCCACCTTCGACCTTGCATCTCGGTGGCTGGATCAGGCCGCGTGGGGGGCCGGCTGCCGTGCTGCGGACCTGGGATTGCAGCTGAACCAACGAAACCTGGGCCGGTGATGGTGAGTGCCAATGGCTTGTGCGGTACCCCGGTTGGGGATAGATAGGCCTCTGCAGTCTCTCATGCCCCTGAGCTGCTGGGACGCACAGGCTAGTGACGGGTGGCCTGAGCATATGGCGGATTGGGCTCTGCAGGGCAGAGGCTCTGCCTGGGTGTGGGCCGCTCAGAGCCACATGACATTTCAAATATGAGCTGGAAGCCTTGGGGACATACCACGAAGTGGAGCTTGCAGTTGGGCGCGTGCCGGTGGTGGGAGTCGTAGTTGATGCGTAGTAGCCACCGGTCACGGCTAACCCTGCACACATTGAGAATCCCCCGGGAGGAGTGCGATTTTGGGCCTGATACAGAGGGGGTGGGCTTGGTGTCAACTGACCCACTGTTCTGGCATTTGTCCAGTTGAGAGCCAGGTCTAGAAGGCACCCCTAGTGCTGGACATTGTGGTGGGCCTAACGCCATACTACCTTGGACAGAGGGGAGCTGCGGCCGGTGAAGAGTGGGGCACCCATTGGGGGGGGGGGCACGTCTGTCCGCAGAGGCGGCCGGGTTAATACTCGGTGCGGCTTGTGGGCAGGGGGTTTCCGCCCGAGCCCGGGTATCCTGAGTATTATTGGCCGGCGACGAATCGGGCACACAAGTCAGGCAAGACACAAATTCCTTCCCAGCACAGGATATATAAGCGTGGGCTATCCAGTTGGATCGAGCTGGGAGCTGTGGAGCGGTCATCTTGAGGGAGCACACGTTGAAGGCCATCATGACAAGGGATAAAGCGTTGGGGGTATCCGCCAAACAAAGTACATTAGACCGATTCACTGACTGGCGTAGGTCTGGCTCCTGGAGGCGGCTTCCATGTCAAGGCTCTGTGGGCCTGTTCAACGACAAAGCAGCGGGACATTAACTCTGAGGGAAGCCAGCTCGTGAGCCATTGAATCAGGAACCACTCCATGTTCCCCCCTCACAGCACTCAGGGAATCCAACGAAACATAGATTATTCCTCCTGGCCCTGCCTTCTGCGTCTTCTGCCCGTGTGGCAAGCCCCCGGGTGACTGTTTCCAGTGAGGCGACTTTTTTCTGTAGAGTAGTGACGGAGTCTTCCACCTCTGAGATGCTGGTCTTGGTCTCCATGATAAGCTCCACTGTGTTGCGTAAATCTTGTCGGATAAGCACGACATCGGAGCCCACTGCCCCAATGTTTGCATCTAAAACGTCCCTGGACTGCATGATAGCCGCCATGAGGGCTGTGTTGCCTGGCAAGCCCCCACTCGCGGCCCCTTGGTCGGCCACTGCCTCGGAGTTATTGTCCCGATGCTTTGTCGTTGAATGGGCCCACAGAGCCTTGACGCAGAAGCCACCTCCAGGAGCCAGACCTAGGCCGGTCATAGCCAAGATATTAAATTATCATGATAGAGATGTGACCCTGAAGCAGGCCAGAGCTAAAGAGCCCCTGACATGTGACAATGCCAGCATTCTCGTGTTTCCAGATTCAACAGAAGCAGCAGTCTTTTCTGGCAGCCAAGGCCCGCCTACGCGACCTGAAACTCCCATATGCCTTGCTCTACCCGCCAGGTTGAGGGTGGTATATCAGTCACAAACTCTCTTCTTCGAAGCACCCGGGGATGTCTTTAACTGGATGGACGAGACAGTGAAGGTCCAGCCCCACACGCCAACCAGGAGGGAATCAGATTCATCATCTAGTGATGCAGTTCGGAAACCACCCAAGCCCAAAGCTAAAGGGAACAGAAGCTCAAGGTCCAGATGTCGATCCCAATCCTGACCCTGGTGGCTCTGCAACGTTGCCTCAGCCTCATATTCATCTTGGAACTCCCCTTAGCTGGGGTTTGTTGATGCCAATAGCTCAGACAGGTGAAGCACGAGGGGGGGCTAGTACCTTTGCCGGAACTCACTTGACAGAGGGAACGCCCGTTGTCTATGGGCTGGTTTTTGGGGATCCATTGGGCTGGTACTCCCATTGGGGTCTGCAGGCCGCCTCCACCGCAACAGATACTTCAGTGGTTTGGAGGTATAGGGGGGTGGAGGGAAGTTGGGGAACTCATGTTGTATGTTTGCACTACATTACTGCTACACACAGCCACTACTCGCACACTGGTTATCAATGATACCATAAACTAACGCCATGGGTTCTGTTGATGGCAGTCCTGACAGATAGGACACAAATCCACCCCGGGGAACTCCGGATAGTGAGTTGGAATGTCAGTGAAAAGTGAGGCCATATTTCAGCAGGCCAAACGCTACTGTGCAGATATCCTGATGATACAGGAGACGCCCTAAATGGGAACAAAGGCATTGTGCCTTCTTAGATATGGTTATATTTACGCATTCCATTGTGGGTTCACAAGGGGATCCCGAATGGTCGTGATTCTGATTCACCGTAGGGTTCCAAATAAGCATTCTAGGAAGTGGACTGATACGCAGGGGAGATATATCTTTATCAGGGGCACCATATCTGAGGAACAGGTGGTATTGGGATGTATCTATGCCCCTCCGCCCTTGACTTTGGCACTGTTTGAACGGCTCACGACCTTGTGGGCTGATATACCAGACGGGCTGGCACGACGTGTTGAACGTGGCCAGGGATAGATGGAGACCCGAGGGACATCCCAACGTTCGTCAAGCTACTAAACTATACTCCCTGGTGACGGGGCTGGGCTGGGCGGACCCCTGGCGTCAGCTACACGGGGAGGAACAGAGCTGCACATATCTGTCGGCAGTTCACAACTCATATGCTCATGCCATCAGTTGCAGTTAGTAAGGTGAGGGCCGTAGAGATACTTCCGAGAGGGCTATCAGATCATTCTCCGGTTGTTCTCATGATACACCTGGGCCCTGACAGGCCACCTTTTAATGGCGTCTCTCTCCTTGGAATTTGCAAGATGAAGTATATAGGGAACATCTATGGCAGGCCATTGAGCAATATAAGGGCCTCAATGTGGGATCGGTAGCAACCATACGGGGAATAGACATCTCGTTTTGTTCTGCGACATGTCGGGCTCGGAAGGAATCGCTCCTGAAATCCGAAGCCCACATCATGGAATTTTAGCACAATAGCAGAGAGGAGGGGGGAAGTCAGGTGTGCCGCCAGCTGCTGCTGGCACGAAAGTCTCATGCCGACCTCCTGGTGGACGAAACCCACTTGGCGTGGTTGGCGTCCCATAGGAGAATTTACAAGTGGGGAGACAAGTCCAGCAAGCATCTCCATCGATTGCGCCAGGGAGCCTTGCGCCCCCATGTTCTTCCTAGTATATTGGGCACAATGGCCGGGTTCTCGGGGACCCTGCGCTGATTGCGGAGAGCTTCACACATTATTTTGCGGAATTATACGCCCCTAAGGAACTCCTTCCGAATCTCATGATACACAGCTTCATAGAGGATTTACCGCCCCAGGCCTTCTCCGACGTGGCACGCGTGGAGCTAGATCTCCCGATCACGGAGGATGAGCTGGGTACGGCATTAGGAGAATTGAACTCGGGAAAAGCGCCGTGTCCCAACGGATTCCCCTGTGAGTTTTTTAAGAAATACTTCTCAAAATTGGGGCCCCACTTCCTTAGGGTTGGGGATGAAGCAAGAGAGCGAGGCTGCCTCCCGCACGATTGGTGGCACGCGGAAGTGGTCGGGTTCCATAAACCGGGCCGACCCCCAGACCAGCACACCTCGTATCGTCCCATTTCCCTGTTAAACGTAGAGGCTAAAGTCTTGGCCAAATCACCTCCGATCCCACCTAATCACCCTGATACATCCAGACCAAGCCAGTTTTATGCCCCGAAGAGCTACGCTCCACAATATTCGCAGTGAACACATTGCCATAGCCACCATCCAGGTATTGGGGGAACAAGCCGCACTTCAGTTGGCAGACATGGATTGGGCATTTAACTCCCTAAGCTGGGTATATCTGTTTGCACTTCTAAGTCGCCTGAATATGGGCCCGCGCTTCTTGTCATATTTGAGATTGCTATAAACGGATCTTTTGGTGTCGTGCGCATTGCGGGATCCACCTCCTTCACATTCTCTATTGGAAGGGGCACCATATCTCTTCGCTTTGGCAATGGAGCCTCTGGCGGCGTAGGTGCGGATGGATGCACAAGTGGCAGGCTTCGAGTGGGCACATGGGCTCTCAGACCCCATTGCATTATATACCAACTATGTTTTATTCTTTTTTTTTTTTTTTTTTTGAAAAACCTTTATTGACATTGCAAATAAAGACAAGTATGGGCCTACAACCCTCGGGGCCGGCCGCTAAGCAGTGAAAGTAACAGCAAGCAGATTCTAATCACATGCAGCACCTCGGGAAGCAGATTCTCCATGCTAGTATTCTCTTATCCACTGAACAGCCCAAGAGGGAAACCAGGATATAAAAGGTTTTCATTTTACAATAAGGGATAGAAGGATCAGGTGCCAATCAAGTTCTCAGCAGCGAAAAATGGCAGGCAGAATAGTGAACGTCAACAATAAATAGCAATCTATCAAGTCAATGGCGCTGAAACAGGAGGTTCAGGATGAGGAGGGATATCACGAGCCGTTTGCGCCTGCAGTCTCCTGCCCTAGGACCCATAAAACCCCACGGAAATGGGGCACAAATGAAAAACAATGATTGGCCACGAAGGAAACCTACCGCACTGACCCCAGAAAAGAAAGACAAAGAAGAATAAGAGAAGAAAAAGAAGGCCATAGAAACAAAGTAAAGAACTATAGAAGCCCCTCCCCCAACCCCCCACCCTGCACCTCTGCAGATGACTACGGCCCCCCCCCGCAGCGTGCCTGTCGCCCCAGAACCAGACCCGAAATATAGAAGAAAGAGAAAAAGGGGAAAGAGAGGAAACCCCCCCTAACAGAAAAGGGGAGAGAGTAATAATAAACTGGAGGAGGGCCTTCAACCATGCCCCCGGCTTCTCCCTCCCGCACAATATCTTCCTCCCCAACGCAAACAGTAAACAGCAAAAGTTCGGCCATATCTAAGAGAAATGGGGAGCATTATTCACCGACTACACTATTAGTTACATCGTGAAAGCACACAACCCCCAAGCCCGCCCGCCTATTAAATGACAACCTCTGAAGGATCAGCCTTATCCTTGGCCACTCTTTGCGAATCCACCAATGCATACCCATCGACCCATTATAATGTCCAAGGTTACAAGGAAGAGGAGCGTCCAAAGAAGACCAGGAAGGGACACACACATGTGGGGAGGACGTTTCGGAACACCAACACAGTCATCGTCATGGAAGATCACCTTTCCCAGTACTGCCCCAGGGCCTGCGCCGCACACGAGGTCCAGGAAGGAGGAATCAGCCAGAGCAGGCGACTGTTGCGTGAAGATTGCCTGGATCGCCGGAGGCCGCGCGTGGGACAAAGTCACCACCCTCCGCTCAAGTCCAAAACCTCCGGAACAGACCGACCCCACAGCCAGCCGACCACACGCTGCCACAGTGTCCAAAGTTTCCATCTGTCCCTTATTCACAGAGGCGGTCACGGTACTTTCCTCCTGTGGAAGGTGAGACAGAGCCTTATGTACCTGGGGACAGGCCGACCGCAATTGTTCCGACGCTGACGCAATACCATCAAGCTTCCTCCCCAAAACCCGGGCGCCGTGAACCAGGGTGGAATGAAGGGCTCCGAGAGCATCGAGAAGGTCACCGTACCCCAGCACGGCCCCCCGCGCTCGCTACGCTACGCTCCTCTGCGCCACACACTCCCAATCTTGCTGCGACCCAGTGTACAGGATGATAGAGTCCATCCTATCAAGATGGCCGCAGGGCAGGGCCACCCCAGATGGGGACCGGGTCTCAGGCACAAGCGCATCAAGTTCCATGTCACTGCAAACAAGGGTCCGGAGGCAGGCAAAAAGTGTATCCAGTGTGTGGTCACAGGTGACAGTCGTTCTCCCCCTGGGCCAGTGTCTGCGAAAACCGGGAGCAGCCCGCGCAAATCGGGACGAGCCACAGGCCGCGTCCGATCAGTTCACTGGCGAGGGTCCAGGCGATCGCCGATAACCCCTGGAATCGTCACCCCGGGTATGCACCCGTCACGCTATTCTCGGTGATAGGAGCGACCACAGCGAGATTCAGGCCAATATTCGTGCCGCTTCGGTATTCCGACTCCACCCGGTCATCAATGGCCGCTGTTGTTGAACTGCCGCCCGGCCATGTTGTCCACCCGAGGTCCCGGCTCCAGGGCCGCACAGGCCGCAAACTTCAAATGAACATTTCTCGGGCGGTACCGCCGCTAGAAGCTTCAGGATCACACGATCGGTTGCCGCTCTCAATCACCGACACGGGCACGTAGCACAGGCTGAGGATCTCATGCAGGATATCTGTGCGGGATGCGGAGATTCACGGAGCCGGGAGCCTACGCTGCCATCCCGGTCGCCATCTTGGCTCCTCCCCCTGTTTTATTCTTTTTAACGGACATCAACAAGACGGGGCCGAGGCTGATCCGTATTATGCAAATCTTTGGGGAGTCGTCGGGGCTCTTCATGAATTCCCGTAAATCTACTCTGTGGGTATTGGGGGACAAGACAGAACTGAGGCCTTGAGCGTCGGCGGTGCAGGTCACCAGGGTGGGGGTGAAGTATCTGAGAGTCTTTCTGTCAGATTCGCCAAGCGTGTCTTGGGACAGAAATATCGTTCCAATTTGGGCGCGGGTACGCGAGGAGTTGACAGCTTGGTCACATATTCCCCTCTCCATATTGGTAGGTTGGCTATTTTTAAGATGGTATCGCTACCGCGTCTGCTCTACCAATTGCGGAATTATCCATACCCAGTCCCCCCTAAGCTAAGTGGTTTCATCAAGTTAATGGGGCCCTGGGTCAATTTCTGTGGCCAGTAGGGGGGTCCAGAGTTGGGTTGTGGACCTGCTTTCAGTCGACGTACTGTGGGGGTTGGCTACATCAGATGTCCAATCATACCATATGGCTTCGCATTTGCTGATACTAAATGAATGGTGGTATGAAGACAGGTCGGATCCTACATATGCAGTAGAGCAACGATGCATGGGAGACTCCACCCTACATACCATCTTGTATTCGGCACCCCTACGTAACTCTTTGCCGCCAGCTCTCCGCAAGATGGGGTGGTGGAATAAATTAACGAGGGAGACCCCACTGTGGTATAATGGGCAACTGCCACAATAAGCTGCCCTACCAGGATTTCGTGGGTGGAATATATAGGTATTTCTACCTTAGGGGATGTAATGGGCGGGCTGGTACTGAAATCCATCCAGGAGCTTCATCAGGAATATCAGATACAGCAAGGCAAGGTCCGCGGGCCGCCAATGAAGGCCTGCTGAGCCGCTGGCGGCCCGCAGGCCATACTATGAGTACCACGGGCCTAGAAGCATCACTTTGTAAATAGGGCACAACATCTCAAATTTTTTACGCTGCCTGTGCGTCACAAAAAGTGAAGCCACGGCGGTGCAAAAGAGTCGCAGGGGATCATAAATAAGCCCCTTTGTATTCTGGGTGATCGGCCTTCTGAAAGTTCAAAAGAGAGGCTGAGAAATGGGCACAAATAACAGTGGGTTGAGAATAGGCACATACATTTTATGCTATTGTATTACAGTTGCTGTGGGCCCGATTCACAAAAGTAATCTGAGACAAAATCCTAACTTTTTCAGAGTAGCAAAGTTAGGATTCCTAACTTTAATACTCCTAAATGCCCTTTGTGAATACCGAAAGTCCTAAAGTTAGGATTTTGTCTCAGATTACTTTTGTGAATCGGGCCGCGTGTCTTTGTTTAATCTACTCTTCCTCAGGCCTATTCCTCAGACCAGACTGAGAAATGGCATAAGCAGATTTTATTTGAACTGCCTTTAATATTTATAGCTTTTTAGAATCTTCTGAGGGACATTGCCATGAGGATGGCATAATTTTGCCATGACTTGAAACGTTACTTTGTCAGGATGGTCTCTCTCCACTCCTGCTAAGGTTCAGGCTTGTCTTGTACACCATGATCATCATGAAATATGTAATTTATGCTTGTTTAGAAGTAAATGACTTTTTATCAAAATATGTGAAAATTGTGCTGTAAAATGCACTGTTTTGCAATGTTGAACATTTTGTGAGGTCTTAGGAGGGGGAACCTTCTAATGTTTCTCTCAAGGTTGGTGATTCGGTTTGGGTCAAAATACCAGACATGTTAGGGAAAGAGTCACTTAGCAGGTCAGATCCTGTAAAAGTGGTTGAGGCATTTAGTGAGCCTGTAAGAGATGATGGGGAACAAACATTTTACTTTGAGTAGAGTTTTGGTTTATAGAGGCATTGAAAGAGGAAGGATGAGTTATGGTTTGGATGGAATGGAAGATGAGAAGAACGGTGAAGGTCAACAGGTAAATGACAAAACTGCAAATGAAAGTAATGTCTTTCTAAATGTGCCAGTATTTTCTATGGATGAAAGAAATGTGTCAACAGAGTGAACATGTGAACATAGAGTCTGTTAATAGGGAGAGTTTTAACAGACAATCATTCAGGTATAGTAACCTGGATCCCTTAGGCCTTTATGGAAGTAAGAAGTAATTGTATGAAATATACACCTGATAAGTTTTGAGGGTTTATTAGATATTAAGGACAAAAAAGTAATACTTCTATGCATTATTGTCTCACTGTGGTTAATCTTATATGCATATTATTGAATTCTTTTTTTTGTGTGTTACAATTTAGAGAGTCATTATCTATTTTGTGTTTTTTTCCTAAGTATGTTTTTTGGTTTTGTTATTCAGTTAAGTGGAAAGACAAGCGAGTGCCTTGCATCAAAAAGGTGGTATCTTTGAAGTACAGGGGGTGGAGGAACAAGGTTGTGGTGGATGGTTTTTCATGAATGATTCCGATTTTCCACTCATGGAGAGAAGGCATGATGAAAAAATTGTGAGTTCTTAAGCTGGTTTACACAGTGCAGCAGGAGTTACCTCCCCTGCTGTTAGCAGTTCTAATGGGGTGAGATTCACAGCCAGAGAAATGGTAAGGGCCCATAGACCACGAGGATGGATGGAGGTTTTTGTGTGTTGAGAAAACCAATCCTTACATTTGATCTCAAAACACTTTGGGGCATATGCATCAACCAAACTAATACCGATTCCTTAATAGCGAAAAATAAGGAATCGCCATTAAGGAATCGGTAATTGGCATGCATCAACAGATTCGGTGAAATTTAGCGATTCCTTAAAAATCGCTAAATTTACCGAATCCTTAATAGCGGGGCACGCAAACGGCCTCACTAGCAAATAGCGAGTTCGGTAATACCGATTTGGCTAATAGCGAGTTCGGTAATACCGAATTAGCTATTACCGAATCGGTAATAGCGAAATCGCAAATTGCCGCGTCGCTCCGGGAACAGGCTGATGACATCACCAACCAGGAAATACTGCTGCCCCACCCAC
This sequence comes from Triturus cristatus, assembly GCF_964204655.1. NCBI lineage: Eukaryota > Metazoa > Chordata > Amphibia > Caudata > Salamandridae > Triturus > Triturus cristatus. Next base: position 500,892,443 of record NC_140588.1, read on the forward strand.
ATAGCCTCGACAGAGGAGCAGACAGGAGCTGGAAAGAAGGACAGGCTGTGCAGAGTGAGGCCACACAGATTCTGCCATTCACATCACACAACCATCATGTCGCAGGAAGTGCCATCCAGCGCAGAATCTGCACGCAAGCGCAAGAAGAAGTTTTCGGACAGGGAGCTGGAGTACCTCATCGAGGGAGTGTCCAGCAAACACGACCGCCTCTTTGGCAAGCTGTCCCTCAAGGTGCCTGAGACCGAGAAGCGGCGCATCTGGCAGCGCATCCGTGAGAGGGTCAATGCGGTTGGCGTCACTAGCCGCAGCATCGACGACCTTAAAAAACGGTGGTATGACCTGCGGAAGCGCGCAAAAGAGAGGATTGCTGAGAGGCTCCGGGAGGCAAGAAGGACTGGAGGCGGAACAACCACTGCACCATCCAACACAGCCCTGGAGGACCTTGTGGAAGGGACGATAGAGCGGGAAGCCGTCGTGGGGGTGATCCAGATGGACACGTCCGGCGCAGCCACAAGTGCCCAAGGTAAGATGCATGCCTGTGCCACACCCAGCATAGCGTAAATCCATACCCATGCCCCCAGCCCAATCTCACTGTGTCTGCAGCTCTGGCACAGACAGCTCCACACATGACACTACTGCATCTTGGGAGTTGTAGTCTAGTCAGCCCAGAGTGCAGGTACAGGCGTAAATCCTCTGAGCACACACCACATATTTCGTACATGGCTGTAGACTGTTCATTTGTTGGACCACAGAGGGACATTAATGGGTACAACACTATGTAGGTGTAATCATCCCACTAATCATGCACTGTTTCACACACAGATGCATCACCTGGGGACCAGCTGATCATTTCTGAGACACCCGTGGAGTCAGACCAGGAGACTGCGCAGGATGCGCACGCACCGCCAACACCTGCCACCCCACCAGCACCACCTCCACCAGCGCCACAATCAACGGCACCAGCACCAGTGCCACAAGCCAAGGCACCAGCACCTGCGCCACAAGCAACGGCACCAGCAAGACAGCCTGCAGCTAGTACAGCCACAATACCGCAGAGGCACAGGCACCAAGTTGCGCCCTTGCAGGAGATGGCAACCCCCCCCCCCCCGCAATTGGCACCCACGCAGCGCACATCCACACCACCTGCTGCACCACCTGGAGGCTCAAGACACGCACGGCGTCACAGGGCCCGTCGCAGTTCCGTCTCCTCAGCAGACCAGGACGTCCCAACAACCTCTGCAATCGAGGAGAGGATGCTGCGTACACAGAACCTGCAGGGAAGACATGTGGCTAGCATCAGCTGCAATATCGTGCGCCTAGCGAGGGAGATGCGCGCCATGACTGCAGCAGTCACCGACATGGGCTCCGCGGTCAGGGACATGGGCACGGCGGTCAGGGACCAGACCACTGCGGTTGCTGATGGCAATGCTCAGCTCAGGGAGGAGGTACGTGAGCTCACCCGTGCCATCAGGGAGGGCCATGAGTCCCAGAGGAGGAGTAACCGGCAGCTAATGTTGCGTTCTGCCGCTGCTACCAAGGCCATACAATGGCACAGCAACTGCACCGCTGTGTTGGCACGCCGCACAGTCTCCCTGCAGGTGGACCTTGGGCACTTCTGCGGTGATGTGGCCAAGTCACTGGGACACATCACCACTGCTGTGGAACAACTTCAGAGCAGCACATGCAGTGCTGCAGCATTGGGAGGGGATGACACCAGTGAGGCTGCCTCCAGTGTCAGCAGCGTGTCACTGGCAGAGGCCAGCACCAGGCGCCGAAGTTCGCGTGCCTCCACGGGGACAGGCCGTGGTGAGGCTTTGGATGCACCTGAGCGGAGGCTTGGTGTACGTGGCAAGCGCCACTAGAAATTTGGACATGCTGCAGGTCCATGGTGGAGCAACCATGGCCATCCAATTATTGTGTTTGCACAGGCCTGACTTTAAGGAACATTTTATTTACATTTATGCAATCGGAGCATGTTTCACAATGCTAGTTCTGTTGCACAATCCTCAGTGCTACTGTGCATTAAACAGTTGCACCCAACACCAACTTGTAATGTCTCATTTTACCCAGGGTCAAAAATGATTTTGCATTATGTCTGTCCGCCTCCTATGGCCCTCTGCTGTGTTTGGGATGTGTGCCGGTCGTCGTTGGGCGGGTGGTTGGTCAGCCTGGGGGTCGTCATCCCTGTCCACCTCCATGGGTATCCCCCTTCTGGTGGCAATGTTGTGCAGCATTGCACATACAGCAATTATTCGACAGCATGTGTCTGGTTGGTATAGCATGGCGCCGCCAGTCTTGTGGAGGATACGGAAGCGGCTCTTGAGAATCCCAAAAGTCCGCTCTATCACATTCCTCGTGCTGATGTGTGCAGCGTTGTAGCGATGTTCCTGCGGGGTTGCTGGATTTAGGTATGGGGTGAGTATGTATTCCCGCAGGGCGTAAGCACTGTCACCTAGAAGATAGAAGCATAGACTTAGCATTGGTGATGTACATACATGTGTGGTGTTGGTGTGGTGAAGCGTAGTTCTACGTACCTAACAGGAGTCCCTCTCCAAATTCTCCATTGAGTAGTCGCCTGTGCATTCCACTGTTGCGGAAGATGTATGAGTCGTGTGTGCTCCCTGGGAATTGTGCCACTAGGTCCGTTATGATGTTGTTGGCATCGCACACAACCTGCACGTTGATCGAGTGGTATGACTTGCGGTTCCTGAAAAGGTACTCATTTGCTGACGGAGGACATATGGGGATATGCGTGCAGTCGATGCATCCAATCACATGTGGAAATTGTGCCACCTGGTAGAATGCCTGTTTGGTGCGGTCCAACTGCTGTGGGGTTGTGGGGAAGCTGATGTGTGTGTGGAGCATTGTCAGCATGGCATCTAGGAATTTTTTGAAGAAGCGTGACAGTGCGCTTTGCGAAACACCTCCGGCAACCGCAATTACCCCCTGGAAACTCCCTGAGGCCAGTAGGTGCAGGCTGCATAGGACCTGAACGTGCGCAGGGATAGCATTTGTCCTGTGTGTCTGGTGCTGCAGTAATGGTTCCAGGTCTGCAATCAGGCGCATGATCATAGCGCGATTGAGGCGATACTTCTGGTACACCTCGTCCTCATTCTGGCCGAGCAGGGTTATGCGCAGTCTGAACACTCGCTCCTGGACCCTTCTCCTGCGCTGTCCTGCTGCATTGATCCGCATCCTCCTTGCAAGCACGTAGAGGGCAGCCATTTTGTGGGAGCCAACAGGGTCTCCTGGGCCACATTTGAGGGTTTAGTGATTGCCTCAATCATTTGCACATGTAGGAAGTTTTTTTTTTTGTTTTTTTTTTTTTTTTTTGTGACTTTACCTCCAGGTTTTGATTCCCCTTATTTAGCTCTGGCAAAATAGCGATTTTTGGGATTTTCGTTATTAGCGAGTTTTGTTGCATTGGGGTGCGATTCGTTATTTGCTATTGGCAATTTCCGGGAGCTAATAGTGATTTCGGTAATTGCGAATTCGGTATTTAGCGATTCGGTAAATTAGCATTTTGGGTATTAGCGATTCGGTATGTTCGAGGTTATTTATTTAGCGATTCGTTATTTGCTCGGGTTTTGGGTTGATGCATTGGGATTGGGTATTTTTCACACAATACCGGGAGCTATTACCGAATCGGTATTTTACCGACTGGATTTTGGCTTGATGCATAAGGGTGTTTATTGTTGTTTATTCTGTTACTATGGGTAGTTGTAGTAAGGCTTGTCACATGTTGCACTATTTGTATGGTTGATTGAAAGCCTATGTAATCTACCCTTCCTTCATGGTTTCCTCTCCTACTGCACTCCCTGTTTTGTATTGTGGTTGTTCATGCATTGTTGTTGTTGATCTAGTGCCTTGTGTTCATTGTTGTTAGTGAAGAAAAGGAGATGTGCTGTAATCTCATACAAGAGAATCTTCATCCTGTAATCGAATCCCTAGTGTTGTGTCATGCGATTCAATATCTGTTTACCTCTGAACTTCTTTATGATTTGGAGATGTGGAGCCTGGCCTCCAAGGTGTTAAAGGTTTGTTGTTAGTTAAACTGCTCTTACCAAATGGAAGAATTTGTCTTCGTATTAATCACAACAGCTCAACACCTCAATGACTTGTAATTATATCAATAGCAAAAACCAAAGAGGTCTCACAACTCCTACAGAGTTTGCTCCTGCAGCATGATTTCAGACAGGATGAGGCTCCTACTACTGTGTTTGATCTTCAGGGTCTGTGAAAACAGTCCAAACAGAAACGCCCCACCTTAAAATCCGATGACTATACAGATGAACATATATGTGTCCAGATTTCCCATTTGACCAATTTGTGTGATCCACAGACCTTCACTTTACTATGTATCATTTTCCTTAAACATACAGCTGAGAGAAATTCAGACCCCGCTCTGTGTTCTACAAAAACCTCACATATATATGTTTAGCATAAAATATTCTTGCTTCACTTTTAGGTATTTTAGAGGGACCAAAGTCTTTATTCGATACTATATATTTTGCTGCCCAATTCAACCACATCAAAGACTTACCCTCTATTTTAATTCTTGTATTTCCCCAATGAGAGGCAAACGCTGATCCTTGAATCTTGTGAGAAATAGTGAGAATGTTGAACTTTCAGTTTTGTCATTGTTAGTGTAAATAGTACAGAGAATGGTTTTATTAGAGGCTTTTCAATATGTGTCCACAGGTGTTTGTCCCTGTCTCTGGAGCAATCCCACCAGATGGCCTGTCTTATTAAAACTTGTCTCATTAAAAAAGCAATCTGGTATTTGATGAAGTTTGGGAAACTATCCACCTTTGGACTTGTCTATTTTTAATTTATTCATAGAAATCCTACTTCTCTTTTTCTTCCACATGAAGTCAGATATCAGAATGTCTAAGAGGCATATTATCAAGCCAGGCGATAAAATTATCGCCGCTTTAGCGACAGAAAACTGCCGCTAAAACGGCGATAATGGGCTTGATAATATGCTCTATGGAACTCCAATTGAAGCCCATGTTAAATGTGAAGGACGTCTAACATGGGATTCAATTGGAATTTCATATAGCATATTATCAAGCCCATTATCGCCGTTTTAGCGGCAGTTTTCTGCCGCTAAAGCGGCGATAATTTTATCGCCTGCCTTGATAATATGCCCCTATGTTTTTAAAGAAGTTGGTTGAGAGTTGGAGGGGAAGCATGAAGGTGACATAGTGAATGTGAGGGGCTACCAATATTTTGATACATTCTGCTGCCTTCCACCAGGTCATACATTTTGGGAACCATGTGGGGAGTAGATCTTTAGATTTTTGAAGGAGGTTGTCTTCAGCCTGCTTGCTTGTGTCTTCAAGGTTACTCCTAAATTGTATACTGCGGTATTTAATTTGGGTTGATTGCCATAGTAATTTAATAATCATTAGTATTGGTGGTGAACACAGATTAAGGAGAACATCTCGGTTTTATCTAGATTTACACTAAAATAATAAATGCACCATGTTAGTTATCATTCACTTTTAACATTTTCATAAACTCATTTGCATTTTCAATAGGCACCTTTACTAAACTACATTGATTAGATTATTCCAACTACATCATTAGCATTATAAACATTTTAAATGCATTTAAAGTGTCAGTTTGCCACATCACTAATAAACCCTATGTAAATACGTTAGATCATTTATACATAATTACAACAATTCTATAAATCATTTGTTAAACTCACATTAAATCATTTTAATATCACAAAGGTATGTTAATTAGTTCACATTTCTACCATCTAATTTAATCAATAAAACTAAATAATATGAGAGTACATACTACAAGTGGTTATGTTGCACTCTTAGGTATCCCAAGCAGGATAGAATTTTTTTCTCTCTCAGTCCCTCCTCTAATGACGTTAAGTCACCACAATAATAACTTTATCTCATCAAGTAAACCTATCAAATGACCATTTAGGTCATTGTTAATCAGATAGACTGATCTAAGCAGATGTTGTCGCCATTTTCTTTTACCTAAACTCCTCCATACGCTTTAGATTATTGTACTAATTGTCTTGCTGCTTCTCTATCTTCCTTTGCTTTTTTCCCTCTGAACGCTTTCCTTTTCCCTCGTTTGTACCACTTATATCTTCTCACCATGCCAATCAAAACAATGATACAGATGAATCGCACAAATAGTCAAACAACCCGCTTCCGAGATTTGCAAACCACCTTCCAACTGTATTAAACCCATTTCCAACTTTGTCCCAAACACCTTCAGAAGCCAAGTCACAACAATCCTGATGCAACTCAGTAATGTTCCTATCAGAAATATAAGTGCAACACAGTTGGATCTTCATCATCCAACAGGCTCCATCTTCTTTTGCAAGCGAAACATCTAAAGATAGTCGGTTCTACATTACCTGAGCCATTTCACCATCTACAAGCAATAAAGATCTAGCAGTATTAGTAGATAGCCTATCAACAATGATAGACAATTTTCTAATCTTAATGTTATTCAACACCACCCCTAGACTTGGTATCATAGCTCCAGAAATGATTCCCAAAATGTCTCCAGCACTCAATCCACGTTTATGTCTAGTCTCCACCTCTTCTCCTGAGTCTTCCAGACTTTCCACGTGTTAGATTTTGGGAAACACCAGTGCTAAATAACATGTGCCATACCATTTGCTAGGCATTCTCAAATATGCTTTCTTCCCACACACAAAATAAACTCCTGGTATAGCATGTACAGTGGAGTTGAAAATCATTTTACATGGACCATGAACCAAAAATGTATGATCACACTCACTCTTCCCGTCAAATACAGTGCTGTATCCACTCTCAGCTTGGTGGATACATAGTCTTACCCTGTGTTGCCAATCCAAAGCTAATGGTCCTGAACTCCCTGTAGCATGATAATCTAATTCTTCCTTTGTCCATTAGGGAGATTTGTATGGTGTATTTCCTAACTAACTATAACTCAAAATCTATCTTCTACTTGATCTATGAATTTCTTCTCAATGTCAGTTAATGTACAGATTAAATTGTGTCTGTGAGCATAAGCCGTGTCTAACGTTGTAGTGGATACAAAATAATAACCCATCATTCAACTGTCTTTCGTGTATCATACCTATTCAAGTGTTTGTATACTGGTATTTCAGAAAGTACTACATCATAGTTAGAGAAATAATACTCATAATGATCCTCCTAAAAAACTAACTTAGAAGCAAACCATAACTAATGCCACATGTCACAGGTAAGTGATGATATGTTATACCTTCCTCAACTGACGAAGGCAATTGCATGCAAACATAACAATCTCTAACTTCCATGGTGTCTACGCACTCATATAAAAGCCTAGCATAAGCATTTAATGTAGAATCCCTTTGGACAGATCTACATGTAGATGAAGTTCCCTGGAGCAGTTAAACCCCTCTTTGATCTTAAAGTACCGTTCTTTGGAACAACTGGTGTAAGCGTAGGCACTTCAGGTATGCTAGTGTGAAGTGTGTATCTTCCTCTGAGGAATGCTAGTATGAAGTGTGTATCTGCCTCTGAGGAATTCAAAACGGACTCTACAATTAGTACCACTATCACTACTACTACAAGTGTTATAAGTGTATCTATTCTAGATTAGACTCAGACCAAGTTTTGAGTAGAGAAATAGCAGCCACATAGTCTCTTTCCTCTGTTGGTCTCCACTTGTGCAAGGCAGCAAAATGTAAAAGACTCTGTACAGAGCTTCCAGCAACTTTCTTTTTTTCCCCTTTATAGTTATTTACATAGTCTTCGTAAGACTTCCTTAGTCCTACTTCACCTTCTTCTAAATGTAATCCCTACATTTATTCTTCGTCCACTCGGGCCTAGGTAATGTATATCGAACACCTATAACAAAGTTCATGAAAGTTCATTCAACATACTGAATAAGTTCTGAACCAAGTTCATCTACGATTAGTTGTAGTTCACTTTACTAGTTTCTTCGTTGGGGTCAGACTCTTGTTCATACCCCACTGCTCTCTCTTCTTCAGAGTCGGTGTCATTGATTTGTTCGACTGGACCCCCCTTGTATTGCTCTAGTGCTGGTTCAGTCCCTACCGATCCCTCTACCGTGTCTCTTCAATCACTTCTTCTGGGAGGGGAGCTGTTTCTTCAGAATGCATGGAACTCTACAAGTGTGAGAGGCATGGACCCAGTTTGGTATTCCACCACATTTCACAGCTGTCGTTGTCACCAGTATTACTTGGTATGGTCCACTCCAATGAGGCTCAAGGCAATTCTTCCTTACATGCCTTTTTATTAGCACCCAGTCACCATGGTTAAGGTCATGACAGAGATCTCGTGACGTTGATGTAGTTGCTGCTTCAACCTGATGAGACACAGAACGAACCACATCAGCCAATCCTTTACAATAGACGAGAACCAAATCATCTGAGATATTCACAAGCAGGTTGGCAAGCACAGCAGGCAACCTCATTGCTCATCCCAGAAGAATTTCATGAGGCGACAAGCCAGTTCTTCTATCAGCAATACTGCGTAGACTCATCAGCACAAGAGGCAAAGCTTCAGGCCAGTCCAAAGATGTTGAAGCACACACCTTTGCAAATCTCAACTTCAGAGTGGCATTGACCCATTCAACAACTCCTGAGGCTTCTGGCCGATAACAGCAATGTAGTCTCTGTTCCACCCATAAAGCTGCACATAGCAATTTCAGGACCTCATTCTTAAATTGAGTTCCTTGGTCTGACTCCAATGTAGTTGTAAATCCAAACCTCGGAATGAGCTCCCTCAACAACAGCTTAGCCAATGTGAGACTGTCACACCTCCTAGTTGGATAGGCTTTAACCCAAAGGCAGAATATGCACACCACAACCAGAATGTACCTCAACTCATTGCACATGAGCATTTCAACAAATTGTAACTGCATCCTATTGAAAGGCCCTCCTGATCCTCCTCACTCAGTGTAACAGCAGTCCTTTTCCCCACATTTGTCTGCTGACATGTTGTACATGGGTTGCACAGTGCTTCTTCAACCACTTGGAGCTTTGGATTGAATCATGTCTTCCTAAATAACCTCACCATCGCATCCCTTCCTATATGCGTCAAACCATGAATCTCTCTTGCCATAGGGTGCAGCAAGCAGTTTAGTAAAACTGCTCTACCATCAACTGACAACCAGATATCATCCTCTCCCTTTACACATCCTGCTTTAATCCAGCCCGACTGTTCCGCTTCAGAAACCTCCTCCTGTAAAGTTTTATCTCATCCCAAGTATCAGCAGCATCCATCATCATGTTGAAATCGGTCATCTCTGAGTTCTCATTTCTGTATTCTCCGTTGAAGGCACATGCATTCAAAGCCCAATAACGTGCTCATCTGCATTACGACTTCCCATAATGACAATCTGTTCCCTTGCAGTGTGCGGAGCACTTCACAACAGCAATCTCTATCGGCAGCTGTAATGCTTACAACAACTGTCTCCCAAGCTCTTCATTTCAGATCAGAGACCTCGATGATGTCATAAATCCCTGTTGAGACCATAGCTGTCCGAAGTCATGAACCACACCAAAAGCATACTGGCTTTCGGTGTAGATCGTTACTCAGAGTTGTACAGAGACACAGCATGAGTCAAGGCAACCAATTCAACCACCTGCGTGAAGAATACTCCTTATAAACAAGCGGCTTCCACCACCCCAGAAACAGTGCAAATAGCAAACGCTGCTCTCAGGTTTCCTCCATTGTCTCTTAAGCATGAGCCATCAACATACAGAATATGATCAGATTCAGACACTGGCTCATCGACAATGTCAGGACGTGGTTTGGTTAACAGATCAGTGAAATCGAGACAGTCATGGTCTTCATCTTCCTCTCCTTCAGAATTTGGAGTAGGCAACAAAGGAGTTCAAAACAGAGCAGCACTTCAGAGTTACATTGTCAGCTGCCAAAATCACCTGCTCATACCTTGTCAATCTGTTATTAGCCAGGTGGTGTGTTCTTGCTCTTGTTAACAGAATTTCCACTGAGTGTGGAATGTAGACTGTCAGTGGATGACCCATCACAATGCTCTCACATCGTTCAGTACTGACACCAGTTGCAGCAACTGATTTGAGACATCTGGGCAACGCTGATGCTACAGGATCTAATGTAGCAGAAAAATAGGCCACTGGTCTACAGGCACTTCCAAGGGTCTGTGTGAGTACAGAGAGCGCACAACTCTCTTCTTCATGACAGAACAGCGAAAGTGCTTTGTTATAATCAGGCATTCCTAAAGCTGACACAGGCTCTCTCTCAGCTCCAGGAAGGCGAGCAAGCAATCATGATCCCATGGTACCGAATCAACACATCCTTATGTGTCAACATCTGCAAAAGTTTAGCCATCAGGGAAAGTTTAGAGTCCACTGTTGATGGTAGCTCACCATTCCCAAAAACATCCTGATCTCTTTCTGAGTGCGTGGCGGATTCATTGGCATGATCGCCAATATTCTTTCCTGTGACACCTTTCTTTTGCCTTTCTCAATTCGATGTCCCAAATACTGTCCTTCATTCATGCAAAATTGAAGCTTGCTCTAAGACACTTTAAAAAAGCAATGGTATCGACTTTGCAAGCTTTCCTCATATTCGATGCAACCAAGAGATCATCAATATCCTGAACCAGAACTGAGTTACAGGGAAAAACCAGGTTTTCGAAGTTCCTTCTCAGAATCTGATTGAAAATGCAGGGACTTTCAGTATACCCCTGTGGGGTACGACAACATGTTAAGAAAACAACTTCCCATCCAGAAAGCAAATAAAAATTGGCTCTCCTCATGGAGGGGAATCGAAAAGAACGCCTAACAGAGGTCGATGACAGTAGACCACTCACATGGAATTTGGAACAGTATTACTGATGGATTCGGTACCAAGGGACAACAAAGAACCACTATACTGTTTATCTTTAGTAGATCCTGCACAATCTGGTACTTACCGCTAGGCTTCTGCAAGCCCATAATAGGAGAATTGCATGGATTCCCCAGGATCTACTTCAAAATGACTTGTTTGATCATGGAATCAATCACGTGTGATGCCCGCCACAGTTTCAGGTGTCAAATTGTATTGTGGTGTTCTTGGGAACTCAGCATTTGGTCTAACCTGTTTGTGGACAGGCTCAACTCCTTTTATGAGTCTGCTATCTTTGCCTGTGAAGTCCCAGTGCCTAATATCTAATAACAAATCCTCCACTGTCAGCAGAGGAAACATTGAGACACACAGATTCTGCCTCGCCAATTTGAAAGCAATATCCTGCAGTTCAATTCCCTTCAATGTGCAGTATATGGTGCAGTTTAATTTACTCAACAAGTCACGTCCCAACAGCACCCCACAAAACTGATGGTGGTCCTCAAAGGACTAAATCCTCACATGTATCTCCTCAGTTAGAGGGTTTGACGGTCTCTTGTTTGAAACTCCTACATCTTGGATTGATTTTCCAGAGAGGGGTAGGTTTGGGGCTTCTGCTGTTCACAGTAGAGCGGGTAGCACCAGTGTCAATCAAAAATGTAATTGGATGACCACCAACATCTGCATCAAAATAGGGTCCACTCTGATCTACCTCTAATACTCCGCCAAGTGTATAGTCTTCCTCCCCTCTCTCTCAGGCACCTTCATAAGGATGAGCCTATGGCAAGGTCATCAAAACATGCACATAAAGATCAAAGGAGTTAGCATGGGGGTCTTGTGTGCCCCCACAGCAGACAATATTTATATGGCAAGATTTGAACACGAGTTTATATATAACGAAGTGGCACCGTTTTATGAATATGTAACCCATTGGGTAAGATTCATTAGTGAAGCAAACACAGGGAGATAATGGACGGAGCGCTGAAACTTTTCAGACACTCACCCCCGGTCACAGATCTGGGTTGAATCCATCATCAATCTTTCGCCCCCCCAGTTCAGACAGAGCTATATGCACATCAGTCTTGACCCTGTGCATCATGGGAACAGTCCAGCCCGAACTGCCAAGCCATGTCTTCCCTGGACCGTAAACAAGCATCCTGGGACCGGTTTCGGGCTAACGGCCCTCATCAGCCAGGCTAGCTTGAATCCAGTGGCACAGTGAGCAAGGGACCCACGTCTGGGCATACCCTGCCAACTTAGGGCGAATAAAGCAAACACAAGGAGATAATGGGCGGAGCACTGACATTTTTCAGACACTCACTCCCAGTCACAGATCTGGGTTGAATCCATCATCAATCTTTAGCTCACTCTGCCACCCCAGTTCAGACAGAGCTATATGCAAATCAGGCTTGACCCAGTGCCTCATGGGGACAGTCCAGCCCGAACTGCCAAGCCATGTCTTTCCTGAACCGGAAACAAGCATCCTGGGACCAGTTTCTGGGTAACACCCTTTATCAGCCAGGCTAGCTTGAAACCAGTCATTCTCCGCATGCCTTTCCATGGCGGAGTCCCCGCCATGGAAAGGCATGCCCACCGCACTCATCATAATATGGATGGCGGTGCCACCATATTGTAGGCCTTTTCCGCCCGGCAGGCAATTGTGACGATTGCCTGCCGGCGGAAAAGCGGCAGGCGGTCTTTCCGTCCACCGCAGTACCCCCCGCCAGGGTAATATGGCGGTCGGGCGGGGAGTTATGGCTTGCAGATCGCTACCGCCGGTCGGGCGGTGGCGATCCGCACGCCATCATAATGGCCCCCTTAGTTGTAGGATGTTGGGTTTAAGGGGATAAGGGTGGGGAGTAATTGAAAAAAAATGGTGTAAAATTTAAATACTTTTAAAAAATCTAAGATTTTATGAGCGGGATGTTGGGTTTATAGGGGATAAGGGTGGGGAGTATTTTAAGATTGTTGGTTAAAAATTTATTTTTATTTAATTTTTTGGGGGAAATATATAAATAATTTTTTTAAATAAATGTACATTTTTTTTAAAAATGAAAGAAGGGGGCATGGCCTAGCGATCCATCATGGTGGACGCACGTTAGGGGAGCTCCGTTCAGCCTGATTCATTATCCTGTATTTATCCTGCTGCCCCGGACTGTCTGAGCTACAAAAGTGCACCACATTAGCAGAAGAGTGGTGGGACGGACATTGAGGCACCTGACGAGCCTGCAGCAGCGGTGGATGCGTAGTGGCGGCAGCGGCCTGCAGTCTTGACGGCACAGCGGACGCACTTGAGGCGGGGCCTCCGGGACAGCACCCGCGGTCCCAACTATTGTGCGCGGTAGCACAGGAGTGCTCCGGTCAAAGAGGGGCTGATCGAAGCTGAATGCTCTCTTGGCGGTGGACCTAGGGCAAAGGAGGTGGCAGGGTAACTCTGCATGGGGCCGGGAAGACCACGGCAGCGGCCCGGTGAGTGCTCGCTGCATGCCCCTCCACCTTCGACCTTGCATCTCGGTGGCTGGATCAGGCCGCGTGGGGGGCCGGCTGCCGTGCTGCGGACCTGGGATTGCAGCTGAACCAACGAAACCTGGGCCGGTGATGGTGAGTGCCCATGGCTTGTGCGGTACCCCGGTTGGGGATAGATAGGCCTCTGCAGTCTCTCATGCCCCTGAGCTGCTGGGACGCACAGGCTAGTGACGGGTGGCCTGAGCATATGGCGGATTGGGCTCTGCAGGGCAGAGGCTCTGCCTGGGTGTGGGCCGCTCAGAGCCACATGACATTTCAAATATGAGCTGGAAGCCTTGGGGACATACCACGAAGTGGAGCTTGCAGTTGGGCGCGTGCCGGTGGTGGGAGTCGTAGTTGATGCGTAGTAGCCACCGGTCACGGCTAACCCTGCACACATTGAGAATCCCCCGGGAGGAGTGCGATTTTGGGCCTGATACAGAGGGGGTGGGCTTGGTGTCAACTGACCCACTGTTCTGGCATTTGTCCAGTTGAGAGCCAGGTCTAGAAGGCACCCCTAGTGCTGGACATTGTGGTGGGCCTAACGCCATACTACCTTGGACAGAGGGGAGCTGCGGCCGGTGAAGAGTGGGGCACCCATTGGGGGGGGGGGCACGTCTGTCCGCAGAGGCGGCCGGGTTAATACTCGGTGCGGCTTGTGGGCAGGGGGTTTCCGCCCGAGCCCGGGTATCCTGAGTATTATTGGCCGGCGACGAATCGGGCACACAAGTCAGGCAAGACACAAATTCCTTCCCAGCACAGGATATATAAGCGTGGGCTATCCAGTTGGATCGAGCTGGGAGCTGTGGAGCGGTCATCTTGAGGGAGCACACGTTGAAGGCCATCATGACAAGGGATAAAGCGTTGGGGGTATCCGCCAAACAAAGTACATTAGACCGATTCACTGACTGGCGTAGGTCTGGCTCCTGGAGGCGGCTTCCATGTCAAGGCTCTGTGGGCCTGTTCAACGACAAAGCAGCGGGACATTAACTCTGAGGGAAGCCAGCTCGTGAGCCATTGAATCAGGAACCACTCCATGTTCCCCCCTCACAGCACTCAGGGAATCCAACGAAACATAGATTATTCCTCCTGGCCCTGCCTTCTGCGTCTTCTGCCCGTGTGGCAAGCCCCCGGGTGACTGTTTCCAGTGAGGCGACTTTTTTCTGTAGAGTAGTGACGGAGTCTTCCACCTCTGAGATGCTGGTCTTGGTCTCCATGATAAGCTCCACTGTGTTGCGTAAATCTTGTCGGATAAGCACGACATCGGAGCCCACTGCCCCAATGTTTGCATCTAAAACGTCCCTGGACTGCATGATAGCCGCCATGAGGGCTGTGTTGCCTGGCAAGCCCCCACTCGCGGCCCCTTGGTCGGCCACTGCCTCGGAGTTATTGTCCCGATGCTTTGTCGTTGAATGGGCCCACAGAGCCTTGACGCAGAAGCCACCTCCAGGAGCCAGACCTAGGCCGGTCATAGCCAAGATATTAAATTATCATGATAGAGATGTGACCCTGAAGCAGACCAGAGCTAAAGAGCCCCTGACATGTGACAATGCCAGCATTCTCGTGTTTCCAGATTACACGTGGCTAGTTCAACAGAAGCAGCAGTCTTTTCTGGCAGCCAAGGCCCGCCTACGCGACCTGAAACTCCCATATGCCTTGCTCTACCCGCCAGGTTGAGGGTGGTATATCAGTCACAAACTCTCTTCTTCGAAGCACCCGGGGATGTCTTTAACTGGATGGACGAGACAGTGAAGGTCCAGCCCCACACGCCAACCAGGAGGGAATCAGATTCATCATCTAGTGATGCAGTTCGGAAACCACCCAAGCCCAAAGCTAAAGGGAACAGAAGCTCAAGGTCCAGATGTCGATCCCAATCCTGACCCTGGTGGCTCTGCAACGTTGCCTCAGCCTCATATTCATCTTGGAACTCCCCTTAGCTGGGGTTTGTTGATGCCAATAGCTCAGACAGGTGAAGCACGAGGGGGGGCTAGTACCTTTGCCGGAACTCACTTGACAGAGGGAACGCCCGTTGTCTATGGGCTGGTTTTTGGGGATCCATTGGGCTGGTACTCCCATTGGGGTCTGCAGGCCGCCTCCACCGCAACAGATACTTCAGTGGTTTGGAGGTATAGGGGGGTGGAGGGAAGTTGGGGAACTCATGTTGTATGTTTGCACTACATTACTGCTACACACAGCCACTACTCGCACACTGGTTATCAATGATACCATAAACTAACGCCATGGGTTCTGTTGATGGCAGTCCTGACAGATAGGACACAAATCCACCCCGGGGAACTCCGGATAGTGAGTTGGAATGTCAGTGAAAAGTGAGGCCATATTTCAGCAGGCCAAACGCTACTGTGCAGATATCCTGATGATACAGGAGACGCCCTAAATGGGAACAAAGGCATTGTGCCTTCTTAGATATGGTTATATTTACGCATTCCATTGTGGGTTCACAAGGGGATCCCGAATGGTCGTGATTCTGATTCACCGTAGGGTTCCAAATAAGCATTCTAGGAAGTGGACTGATACGCAGGGGAGATATATCTTTATCAGGGGCACCATATCTGAGGAACAGGTGGTATTGGGATGTATCTATGCCCCTCCGCCCTTGACTTTGGCACTGTTTGAACGGCTCACGACCTTGTGGGCTGATATACCAGACGGGCTGGCACGACGTGTTGAACGTGGCCAGGGATAGATGGAGACCCGAGGGACATCCCAACGTTCGTCAAGCTACTAAACTATACTCCCTGGTGACGGGGCTGGGCTGGGCGGACCCCTGGCGTCAGCTACACGGGGAGGAACAGAGCTGCACATATCTGTCGGCAGTTCACAACTCATATGCTCATGCCATCAGTTGCAGTTAGTAAGGTGAGGGCCGTAGAGATACTTCCGAGAGGGCTATCAGATCATTCTCCGGTTGTTCTCATGATACACCTGGGCCCTGACAGGCCACCTTTTAATGGCGTCTCTCTCCTTGGAATTTGCAAGATGAAGTATATAGGGAACATCTATGGCAGGCCATTGAGCAATATAAGGGCCTCAATGTGGGATCGGTAGCAACCATACGGGGAATAGACATCTCGTTTTGTTCTGCGACATGTCGGGCTCGGAAGGAATCGCTCCTGAAATCCGAAGCCCACATCATGGAATTTTAGCACAATAGCAGAGAGGAGGGGGGAAGTCAGGTGTGCCGCCAGCTGCTGCTGGCACGAAAGTCTCATGCCGACCTCCTGGTGGACGAAACCCACTTGGCGTGGTTGGCGTCCCATAGGAGAATTTACAAGTGGGGAGACAAGTCCAGCAAGCATCTCCATCGATTGCGCCAGGGAGCCTTGCGCCCCCATGTTCTTCCTAGTATATTGGGCACAATGGCCGGGTTCTCGGGGACCCTGCGCTGATTGCGGAGAGCTTCACACATTATTTTGCGGAATTATACGCCCCTAAGGAACTCCTTCCGAATCTCATGATACACAGCTTCATAGAGGATTTACCGCCCCAGGCCTTCTCCGACGTGGCACGCGTGGAGCTAGATCTCCCGATCACGGAGGATGAGCTGGGTACGGCATTAGGAGAATTGAACTCGGGAAAAGCGCCGTGTCCCAACGGATTCCCCTGTGAGTTTTTAAGAAATACTTCTCAAAATTGGGGCCCCACTTCCTTAGGGTTGGGGATGAAGCAAGAGAGCGAGGCTGCCTCCCGCACGATTGGTGGCACGCGGAAGTGGTCGGGTTCCATAAACCGGGCCGACCCCCAGACCAGCACACCTCGTATCGTCCCATTTCCCTGTTAAACGTAGAGGCTAAAGTCTTGGCCAAATCACCTCCGATCCCACCTAATCACCCTGATACATCCAGACCAAGCCAGTTTTATGCCCCGAAGAGCTACGCTCCACAATATTCGCAGTGAACACATTGCCATAGCCACCATCCAGGTATTGGGGGAACAAGCCGCACTTCAGTTGGCAGACATGGATTGGGCATTTAACTCCCTAAGCTGGGTATATCTGTTTGCACTTCTAAGTCGCCTGAATATGGGCCCGCGCTTCTTGTCATATTTGAGATTGCTATAAACGGATCTTTTGGTGTCGTGCGCATTGCGGGATCCACCTCCTTCACATTCTCTATTGGAAGGGGCACCATATCTCTTCGCTTTGGCAATGGAGCCTCTGGCGGCGTAGGTGCGGATGGATGCACAAGTGGCAGGCTTCGAGTGGGCACATGGGCTCTCAGACCCCATTGCATTATATACCAACTATGTTTTATTCTTTTTTTTTTTTTTTTTTTGAAAAACCTTTATTGACATTGCAAATAAAGACAAGTATGGGCCTACAACCCTCGGGGCCGGCCGCTAAGCAGTGAAAGTAACAGCAAGCAGATTCTAATCACATGCAGCACCTCGGGAAGCAGATTCTCCATGCTAGTATTCTCTTATCCACTGAACAGCCCAAGAGGGAAACCAGGATATAAAAGGTTTTCATTTTACAATAAGGGATAGAAGGATCAGGTGCCAATCAAGTTCTCAGCAGCGAAAAATGGCAGGCAGAATAGTGAACGTCAACAATAAATAGCAATCTATCAAGTCAATGGCGCTGAAACAGGAGGTTCAGGATGAGGAGGGATATCACGAGCCGTTTGCGCCTGCAGTCTCCTGCCCTAGGACCCATAAAACCCCACGGAAATGGGGCACAAATGAAAAACAATGATTGGCCACGAAGGAAACCTACCGCACTGACCCCAGAAAAGAAAGACAAAGAAGAATAAGAGAAGAAAAAGAAGGCCATAGAAACAAAGTAAAGAACTATAGAAGCCCCTCCCCCAACCCCCCACCCTGCACCTCTGCAGATGACTACGGCCCCCCCCCGCAGCGTGCCTGTCGCCCCAGAACCAGACCCGAAATATAGAAGAAAGAGAAAAAGGGGAAAGAGAGGAAACCCCCCCTAACAGAAAAGGGGAGAGAGTAATAATAAACTGGAGGAGGGCCTTCAACCATGCCCCCGGCTTCTCCCTCCCGCACAATATCTTCCTCCCCAACGCAAACAGTAAACAGCAAAAGTTCGGCCATATCTAAGAGAAATGGGGAGCATTATTCACCGACTACACTATTAGTTACATCGTGAAAGCACACAACCCCCAAGCCCGCCCGCCTATTAAATGACAACCTCTGAAGGATCAGCCTTATCCTTGGCCACTCTTTGCGAATCCACCAATGCATACCCATCGACCCATTATAATGTCCAAGGTTACAAGGAAGAGGAGCGTCCAAAGAAGACCAGGAAGGGACACACACATGTGGGGAGGACGTTTCGGAACACCAACACAGTCATCGTCATGGAAGATCACCTTTCCCAGTACTGCCCCAGGGCCTGCGCCGCACACGAGGTCCAGGAAGGAGGAATCAGCCAGAGCAGGCGACTGTTGCGTGAAGATTGCCTGGATCGCCGGAGGCCGCGCGTGGGACAAAGTCACCACCCTCCGCTCAAGTCCAAAACCTCCGGAACAGACCGACCCCACAGCCAGCCGACCACACGCTGCCACAGTGTCCAAAGTTTCCATCTGTCCCTTATTCACAGAGGCGGTCACGGTACTTTCCTCCTGTGGAAGGTGAGACAGAGCCTTATGTACCTGGGGACAGGCCGACCGCAATTGTTCCGACGCTGACGCAATACCATCAAGCTTCCTCCCCAAAACCCGGGCGCCGTGAACCAGGGTGGAATGAAGGGCTCCGAGAGCATCGAGAAGGTCACCGTACCCCAGCACGGCCCCCCGCGCTCGCTCCGCTACGCTCCTCTGCGCCACACACTCCCAATCTTGCTGCGACCCAGTGTACAGGATGATAGAGTCCATCCTATCAAGATGGCCGCAGGGCAGGGCCACCCCAGATGGGGACCGGGTCTCAGGCACAAGCGCATCAAGTTCCATGTCACTGCAAACAAGGGTCCGGAGGCAGGCAAAAAGTGTATCCAGTGTGTGGTCACAGGTGACAGTCGTTCTCCCCCTGGGCCAGTGTCTGCGAAAACCGGGAGCAGCCCGCGCAAATCGGGACGAGCCACAGGCCGCGTCCGATCAGTTCACTGGCGAGGGTCCAGGCGATCGCCGATAACCCCTGGAATCGTCACCCCGGGTATGCACCCGTCACGCTATTCTCGGTGATAGGAGCGACCACAGCGAGATTCAGGCCAATATTCGTGCCGCTTCGGTATTCCGACTCCACCCGGTCACCAATGGCCGCTGTTGTTGAACTGCCGCCCGGCCATGTTGTCCACCCGAGGTCCCGGCTCCAGGGCCGCACAGGCCGCAAACTTCAAATGAACATTTCTCGGGCGGTACCGCCGCTAGAAGCTTCAGGATCACACGATCGGTTGCCGCTCTCAATCACCGACACGGGCACGTAGCACAGGCTGAGGATCTCATGCAGGATATCTGTGCGGGATGCGGAGATTCACGGAGCCGGGAGCCTACGCTGCCATCCCGGTCGCCATCTTGGCTCCTCCCCCTGTTTTATTCTTTTTAACGGACATCAACAAGACGGGGCCGAGGCTGATCCGTATTATGCAAATCTTTGGGGAGTCGTCGGGGCTCTTCATGAATTCCCGTAAATCTACTCTGTGGGTATTGGGGGACAAGACAGAACTGAGGCCTTGAGCGTCGGCGGTGCAGGTCACCAGGGTGGGGGTGAAGTATCTGAGAGTCTTTCTGTCAGATTCGCCAAGCGTGTCTTGGGACAGAAATATCGTTCCAATTTGGGCGCGGGTACGCGAGGAGTTGACAGCTTGGTCACATATTCCCCTCTCCATATTGGTAGGTTGGCTATTTTTAAGATGGTATCGCTACCGCGTCTGCTCTACCAATTGCGGAATTATCCATACCCAGTCCCCCCTAAGCTAAGTGGTTTCATCAAGTTAATGGGGCCCTGGGTCAATTTCTGTGGCCAGTAGGGGGGTCCAGAGTTGGGTTGTGGACCTGCTTTCAGTCGACGTACTGTGGGGGTTGGCTACATCAGATGTCCAATCATACCATATGGCTTCGCATTTGCTGATACTAAATGAATGGTGGTATGAAGACAGGTCGGATCCTACATATGCAGTAGAGCAACGATGCATGGGAGACTCCACCCTACATACCATCTTGTATTCGGCACCCCTACGTAACTCTTTGCCGCCAGCTCTCCGCAAGATGGGGTGGTGGAATAAATTAACGAGGGAGACCCCACTGTGGTATAATGGGCAACTGCCACAATAAGCTGCCCTACCAGGATTTCGTGGGTGGAATATATAGGTATTTCTACCTTAGGGGATGTAATGGGCGGGCTGGTACTGAAATCCATCCAGGAGCTTCATCAGGAATATCAGATACAGCAAGGCAAGGTCCGCGGGCCGCCAATGAAGGCCTGCTGAGCCGCTGGCGGCCCGCAGGCCATACTATGAGTACCACGGGCCTAGAAGCATCACTTTGTAAATAGGGCACAACATCTCAAATTTTTTACGCTGCCTGTGCGTCACAAAAAGTGAAGCCACGGCGGTGCAAAAGAGTCGCAGGGGATCATAAATAAGCCCCTTTGTATTCTGGGTGATCGGCCTTCTGAAAGTTCAAAAGAGAGGCTGGGAAATGGGCACAAATAACAGTGGGTTGAGAATAGGCACATACATTTTATGCTATTGTATTACAGTTGCTGTGGGCCCGATTCACAAAAGTAATCTGAGACAAAATCCTAACTTTTTCAGAGTAGCAAAGTTAGGATTCCTAACTTTAATACTCCTAAATGCCCTTTGTGAATACCGAAAGTCCTAAAGTTAGGATTTTGTCTCAGATTACTTTTGTGAATCGGGCCGCGTGTCTTTGTTTAATCTACTCTTCCTCAGGCCTATTCCTCAGACCAGACTGAGAAATGGCATAAGCAGATTTTATTTGAACTGCCTTTAATATTTATAGCTTTTTAGAATCTTCTGAGGGACATTGCCATGAGGATGGCATAATTTTGCCATGACTTGAAACGTTACTTTGTCAGGATGGTCTCTCTCCACTCCTGCTAAGGTTCAGGCTTGTCTTGTACACCATGATCATCATGAAATATGTAATTTATGCTTGTTTAGAAGTAAATGACTTTTTATCAAAATATGTGAAAATTGTGCTGTAAAATGCACTGTTTTGCAATGTTGAACATTTTGTGAGGTCTTAGGAGGGGGAACCTTCTAATGTTTCTCTCAAGGTTGGTGATTCGGTTTGGGTCAAAATACCAGACATGTTAGGGAAAGAGTCACTTAGCAGGTCAGATCCTGTAAAAGTGGTTGAGGCATTTAGTGAGCCTGTAAGAGATGATGGGGAACAAACATTTTACTTTGAGTAGAGTTTTGGTTTATAGAGGCATTGAAAGAGGAAGGATGAGTTATGGTTTGGATGGAATGGAAGATGAGAAGAACGGTGAAGGTCAACAGGTAAATGACAAAACTGCAAATGAAAGTAATGTCTTTCTAAATGTGCCAGTATTTTCTATGGATGAAAGAAATGTGTCAACAGAGTGAACATGTGAACATAGAGTCTGTTAATAGGGAGAGTTTTAACAGACAATCATTCAGGTATAGTAACCTGGATCCCTTAGGCCTTTATGGAAGTAAGAAGTAATTGTATGAAATATACACCTGATAAGTTTTGAGGGTTTATTAGATATTAAGGACAAAAAAGTAATACTTCTATGCATTATTGTCTCACTGTGGTTAATCTTATATGCATATTATTGAATTCTTTTTTTTGTGTGTTACAATTTAGAGAGTCATTATCTATTTTGTGTTTTTTTCCTAAGTATGTTTTTTGGTTTTGTTATTCAGTTAAGTGGAAAGACAAGCGAGTGCCTTGCATCAAAAAGGTGGTATCTTTGAAGTACAGGGGGTGGAGGAACAAGGTTGTGGTGGATGGTTTTTCATGAATGATTCCGATTTTCCACTCATGGAGAGAAGGCATGATGAAAAAATTGTGAGTTCTTAAGCTGGTTTACACAGTGCAGCAGGAGTTACCTCCCCTGCTGTTAGCAGTTCTAATGGGGTGAGATTCACAGCCAGAGAAATGGTAAGGGCCCATAGACCACGAGGATGGATGGCGGTTTTTGTGTGTTGAGAAAACCAATCCTTACATTTGATCTCAAAACACTTTATTGTTGTTTATTCTGTTACTATGGGTAGTTGTAGTAAGGCTTGTCACATGTTGCACTATTTGTATGGTTGATTGAAATCCTATGTAATCTACCCTTCCTTCATGGTTTCCTCTCCTACTGCACTCCCTGTTTTGTATTGTGGTTGTTCATGCATTGTTGTTGTTGATCTAGTGCCTTGTGTTCATTGTTGTTAGTGAAGAAAAGGAGATGTGCTGTAATCTCATACAAGAGAATCTTCATCCTGTAATCGAATCCCTAGTGTTGTGTCATGCGATTCAATATCTGTTTACCTTTGAACTTCTTTATGATTTGGAGATGTGGAGCCTGGCCTCCAAGGTGTTAAAGGTTTGTTGTTAGTTAAACTGCTCTTACCAAATGGAAGAATTTGTCTTCGTATTAATCACAACAGCTCAACACCTCAATGACTTGTAATTATATCAATAGCAAAAACCAAAGAGGTCTCACAACTCCTACAGAGTTTGCTCCTGCAGCATGATTTCAGACAGGATGAGGCTCCTACTACTGTGTTTGATCTTCAGGGTCTGTGAAAACAGTCCAAACAGAAACGCCCCACCTTAAAATCCGATGACTATACAGATGAACATATATGTGTCCAGATTTCCCATTTGACCAATTTGTGTGATCCACAGACCTTCACTTTACTATGTATCATTTTCCTTAAACATACAGCTGAGAGAAATTCAGACCCCGCTCTGTGTTCTACAAAAACCTCACATATATATGTTTAGCATAAAATATTCTTGCTTCACTTTTAGGTATTTTAGAGGGACCAAAGTCTTTATTCGATACTATATATTTTGCTGCCCAATTCAACCACATCAAAGACTTACCCTCTATTTTAATTCTTGTATTTCCCCAATGAGAGGCAAACGCTGATCCTTGAATCTTGTGAGAAATAGTGAGAATGTTGAACTTTCAGTTTTGTCATTGTTAGTGTAAATAGTACAGAGAATGGTTTTATTAGAGGCTTTTCAATATGTGTCCACAGGTGTTTGTCCCTGTCTCTGGAGCAATCCCACCAGATGGCCTGTCTTATTAAAACTTGTCTCATTAAAAAAGCAATCTGGTATTTGATGAAGTTTGGGAAACTATCCACCTTTGGACTTGTCTATTTTTAATTTATTCATAGAAATCCTACTTCTCTTTTTCTTCCACATGAAGTCAGATATCAGAATGTCTAAGAGGCATATTATCAAGCCAGGCGATAAAATTATCGCCGCTTTAGCGACAGAAAACTGCCGCTAAAACGGCGATAATGGGCTTGATAATATGCTCTATGGAACTCCAATTGAAGCCCATGTTAAATGTGAAGGACGTCTAACATGGGATTCAATTGGAATTTCATAGAGCATATTATCAAGCCCATTATCGCCGTTTTAGCGGCAGTTTTCTGCCGCTAAAGCGGCGATAATTTTATCGCCTGCCTTGATAATATGCCCCTATGTTTTTAAAGAAGTTGGTTGAGAGTTGGAAGGGAAGCATGAAGGTGACATAGTGAATGTGAGGGGCTACCAATATTTTGATACATTCTGCTGCCTTCCACCAGGTCATACATTTTGGGAACCATGTGGAGAGTAGATCTTTAAATTTTTGAAGGAGGTTGTCTTCAGCCTGCTTGCTTGTGTCTTCAAGGTTACTCCTAAATTGTATACTGCGGTATTTAATTTGGGTTGATTGCCATAGTAATTTAATAATCATTAGTATTGGTGGTGAACACAGATTAAGGAGAACATCTCGGTTTTATCTAGATTTACACTAAAATAATAAATGCACCATGTTAGTTATCATTCACTTTTAACATTTTCATAAACTCATTTGCATTTTCAATAGGCACCTTTACTAAACTACATTGATTAGATTATTCCAACTACATCATTAGCATTATAAACATTTTAAATGCATTTAAAGTGTCAGTTTGCCACATCACTAATAAACCCTATGTAAATACGTTAGATCATTTATACATAATTACAACAATTCTATAAATCATTTGTTAAACTCACATTAATTTTAATATCACAAAGGTATGTTAATTAGTTCACATTTCTACCATCTAATTTAATCAATAAAACTAAATAATATGAGAGTACATACTACAAGTGGTTATGTTGCACTCTTAGGTATCCCAAGCAGGATAGAATTTTTTTCTCTCTCAGTCCCTCCTCTAATGACGTTAAGTCACCACAATAATAACCCTATCTCATCAAGTAAACCTATCAAATGACCATTTAGGTCATTGTTAATCAGATAGACTGATCTAAGCAAATGTTGTCGCCATTTTCTTTTACCTAAACTCCTCCATACGCTTTAGATTATTGTACTAATTGTCTTGCTGCTTCTCTATCTTCCTTTGCTTTTTTCCCTCTGAATGCTTTCCTTTTCCCTCGTTTTGTACCACTTATATCTTCTCACCATGCCAATCAAAACAATGATACAGATGAATCGCACAAATAGTCAAACAACCCGCTTCCGAGATTTGCAAACCACCTTCCAACTGTATTAAACCCATTTCCAACTTTGTCCCAAACACCTTCAGAAGCCAAGTCACAACAATCCTGATGCAACTTAGTAATGTTCCTATCAGAAATATAAGTGCAACACAGTTGGATCTTCATCATCCAACAGGCTCCATCTTCTTTTGCAAGCGAAACATCTAAAGATAGTCGGTTCTACATTACCTGAGCCATTTCACCATCTACAAGCAATAAAGATCTAGCAGTATTAGTAGATAGCCTATCAACAATGATAGACAATTTTCTAATCTTAATGTTATTCAACACCACCCCTAGACTTGGTATCATAGCTCCAGAAATGTCTCCCAAAATGTCTCCAGCACTCAATCCACGTTTATGTCTAGTCTCCACCTCTTCTCCTGAGTCTTCCAGACTTTCCACGTGTTAGATTTTGGGAAACACCACTGCTAAATACCATGTGCCATACCATTTGCTAGGCATTCTCAAATATGCTTTCTTCCCACACACAAAATAAACTCCTAGTATAGCATGTACAGTGGAGTTGAAAATCATTTTACATGGACCATGAACCAAAAATGTATGATCACACTCACTCTTCCCGTCAAATACAGTGCTGTATCCACTCTCAGCTTGGTGGATACATAGTCTTACCCTGTGTTGCCAATCCAAAGCTAATGGGCCTGAACTCCCTGTAGCATGATAATCTAATTCTTCCTTTGTCCATTAGGGAGATTTGTATGGTGTATTTCCCTAACTAACTATAACTCTAAATCTATCTTCTACTTGATCTATGAATTTCTTCTCAATGTCAGTTAATGTACAGATTAAATTGTGTCTGTGAGCATAAGCCGTGTCTAACGTTGTAGTGGATACAAAATAATAACCCATCATTCAACTGTCTTTCGTGTATCATACCTATTCAAGTGTTTGTATACTGGTATTTCAGAAAGTACTACTTCATAGTTAGAGAAATAATACTCATAATGATCCTCCTAAAAAACTAACTTATAAGCAAACCATAACTAATGCCACATGTCACAGGTAAGTGATAATATGTTATACCTTCCTCAACTGACGAAGGCAATTGCATGCAAACATAACAATCTCTAACTTCCATGGTGTCTACGCACTCATATAAAAGCCTAGCATAAGCATTTAATGTAGAATCCCTTTGGACAGATCTACATGTAGATGAAGTTCCCTGGAGCAGTTAAACCCCTCTTTGATCTTAAAGTACCGTTCTTTGGAACAACTGGTGTAAGCGTAGGCACTTCAGGTATGCTAGTGTGAAGTGTGTATCTTCCTCTGAGGAATGCTAGTATGAAGTGTGTATCTGCCTCTGAGGAATTCAAAACGGACTCTACAATTAGTACCACTATCACTACTACTACAAGTGTTATAAGTGTACCTATTCTAGATTAGACTCAGACCAAGTTTTGAGTAGAGAAATAGCAGCCACATAGTCTCTTTCCTCTGTTGGTCTCCACTTGTGCAAGGCAGCAAAATGTAAAAGTCTCTGTACAGAGCTTCCAGCAACTTTCTTTTTTTCCCCTTTATAGTTATTTACACAGTCTTCGTAAGACTTCCTTAGTCCTACTTCACCTTCTTCTAAATGTAATCCCTACATTTATTCTTCGTCCACTCGGGCCTAGGTAATGTATATCGAACACCTATAACAAAGTTCATGAAAGTTCATTCAACATACTGAATAAGTTCTGAACCAAGTTCATCTACGATTAGTTGTAGTTCACTTTACTAGTTTCTTCGTTGGGGTCAGACTCTTGTTCATACCCCACTGCTCTCTCTTCTTCAGAGTCGGTGTCATTGATTTGTTCGACTGGACCCCCCTTGTATTGCTCTAGTGCTGGTTCAGTCCCTACCGATCCCTCTACCGTGTCTCTTCAATCACTTCTTCTGGGAGGGGAGCTGTTTCTTCAGAATGCATGGAACTCTACAAGTGTGAGAGGCATGGACCCAGTTGGGTATTCCACCACATTTCACAGCTGTCGTTGTCACCAGTATTACTTGGTATGGTCCACTCCAATGAGGCTCAAGGCAATTCTTCCTTACATGCCTTTTTATTAGCACCCAGTCACCATGGTTAAGGTCATGACAGAGATCTCGTGACGTTGATGTAGTTGCTGCTTCAACCTGATGAGACACAGAACGAACCACATCAGCCAATCCTTTACAATAGACGAGAACCAAATCATCTGAGATATTCACAAGCAGGTTGGCAAGCACAGCAGGCAACCTCATTGCTCATCCCAGAAGAATTTCATGAGGCGACAAGCCAGTTCTTCCATCAGCAATACTGCGTAGACTCATCAGCACAAGAGGCAAAGCTTCAGGCCAGTCCAAAGATGTTGAAGCACACACCTTTGCAAATCTCAACTTCAGAGTGGCATTGACCCATTCAACAACTCCTGAGGCTTCTGGCCGATAACAGCAATGTAGTCTCTGTTCCACCCATAAAGCTGCACATAGCAATTTCAGGACCTCATTCTTAAATTGAGTTCCTTGGTCTGACTCCAATGTAGTTGTAAATCCAAACCTCGGAATGAGCTCCCTCAACAACAGCTTAG
Source organism: Triturus cristatus (assembly GCF_964204655.1). Classification (NCBI taxonomy): domain Eukaryota; kingdom Metazoa; phylum Chordata; class Amphibia; order Caudata; family Salamandridae; genus Triturus; species Triturus cristatus. Next base: position 500,920,025 of record NC_140588.1, read on the forward strand.
CCAATGTGAGACTGTCACACCTCCTAGTTGGATAGGCTTTAACCCAAAGGCAGAATATGCACACCACAACCAGAATGTACCACAACTCATTGCACATGAGCATTTCAACAAATTGTAACTGCATCCTATTGAAAGGCCCTCCTGATCCTCCTCACTCAGTGTAACAGCAGTCCTTTTCCCCACATTTGTCTGCTGACATGTTGTACATGGGTTGCACAGTGCTTCTTCAACCACTTGGAGCTTTGGATTGAATCATGTCTTCCTAAATAACCTCACCCTCGCATCCCTTCCTATATGCGTCAAACCATGAATCTCTCTTGCCATAGGGTGCAGCAAGCAGTTTAGTAAAACTGCTCTACCATCAACTGACAACCAGATATCATCCTCTCCCTTTACACATCCTGCTTTAATCCAGCCCGACTGTTCCGCTTCAGAAACCTCCTCCTGTAAAGTTTTATCTCATCCCAAGTATCAGCAGCATCCATCATCATGTTGAAATCGGTCATCTCTGAGTTCTCATTTCTGTATTCTCCGTTGAAGGCACATGCATTCAAAGCCCAATAACGTGCTCATCTGCATTACGACTTCCCATAATGACAATCTGTTCCCTTGCAGTGTGCGGAGCACTTCACAACAGCAATCTCTATCGGCAGCTGTAATGCTTACAACAACTGTCTCCCAAGCTCTTCATTTCAGATCAGAGACCTCGATGATGTCATAAATCCCTGTTGAGACCATAGCTGTCCGAAGTCATGAACCACACCAAAAGCATACTGGCTTTCGGTGTAGATCGTTACTCAGAGTTGTACAGAGACACAGCATGCATGAGTCAAGGCAACCAATTCAGCCACCTGCGTGAAGAATACTCCTTATAAACAAGCGGCTTCCACCACTCCAGAAACAGTGCAAATAGCAAACGCTGCTCTCAGGTTTCCTCCATTGTCTCTTAAGCATGAGCCATCAACATACAGAATATGATCCGATTCAGACACTGGCTCATCGACAATGTCAGGACGTGGTTTGGTTAACAGATCAGTGAAATCGAGACAGTCATGGTCTTCATCTTCCTCTCCTTCAGAATTTGGAGTAGGCAACAAAGTAGCAGAGTTCAAAACAGAGCAGCACTTCAGAGTTACATTGTCAGCTGCCAAAATCACCTGCTCATACCTTGTCAATCTGTTATTAGCCAGGTGGTGTGTTCTTGCTCTTGTTAACAGAATTTCCACTGAGTGTGGAATGTAGACTGTCAGTGGAGGACCCATCACAATGCTCTCACATCGTTCAGTACTGACACCAGTTGCAGCAACTGATTTGAGACATCTGGGCAACGCTGATGCTACAGGATCTAATGTAGCAGAAAAATAGGCCACTGGTCTACAGGCACTTCCAAGGGTCTGTGTGAGTACAGAGAGCGCACAACTCTCTTGTTCATGACAGAACAGCGAAAGTGCTTTGTTATAATCAGGCATTCCTAAAGCTGACACAGGCTCTCTCTCAGCTCCAGGAAGGCGAGCAAGCAATCATGATCCCATGGTACCGAATCAACACATCCTTATGTGTCAACATCTGCAAAAGTTTAGCCATCAGGGAAAGTTTAGAGTCCACTGTTGATGGTAGCCCACCATTCCCAAAAACATCCTGATCTCTTCTCTGAGTGCGTGGCGGATTCATTGGCATGATCGCCAATATTCTTTCCTGTGACACCTTTATTTTGCCTTTCTCAATTCGATGTCCCAAATACTGTCCTTCATTCATGCAAAATTGAAGCTTGCTCTAAGACACTTTAAAAAAGCAATGGTATCGACTTTGCAAGCTTTCCTCATATTCGATGCAACCAAGAGATCATCAATATCCTGAACCAGAACTGAGTTACAGGGAAAAACCAGGTTTTCGAAGTTCCTTCTCAGAATCTGATTGAAAATGCAGGGACTTTCAGTATACCCCTGTGGGGTACGACAACATGTTAAGAAAACAACTTCCCATCCAGAAAGCAAATAAAAATTGGATCTCCTCATGGAGGGGAATCGAAAAGAACGCCTAACAGAGGTCGATGACAGTAGACCACTCACATGGAATTTGGAACAGTATTACTGATGGATTCGGTACCAAGGGACAACAAAGAACCACTATACTGTTTATCTTTAGTAGATCCTGCACAATCTGGTACTTACCGCTAGGCTTCTGCAAGCCCATAATAGGAGAATTGCATGGATTCCCCAGGATCTACTTCAAAATGACTTGTTTGATCATGGAATCAATCACGTGTGATGCCCGCCACAGTTTCAGGTGTCAAATTGTATTGTGGTGTTCTTGGGAACTCAGCATTTGGTCTAACCTGTTTGTGGACAGGCTCAACTCCTTTTATGAGTCTGCTATCTTTACCTGTGAAGTCCCAGTGCCTAATATCTAATAACAAATCCTCCACTGTCAGCAGAGGAAACATTGAGACACACAGATTCTGCCTCGCCAATTTGAAAGCAATATCCTGCAGTTCAATTCCCTTCAATGTGCAGTATATGGTGCAGTTTAATTTACTCAACAAGTCATGTCCCAACAGCACCCCACAAAACTGATGGTGGTCCTCAAAGGACTAAATCCTCACATGTATCTCCTCAGTTAGAGGGTTTGACGGTCTCTTGTTTGAAACTCCTACATCTTGGATTGATTTTCCAGAGAGGGGTAGGTTTGGGGCTTCTGCTGTTCACAGTAGAGCGGGTAGCACCAGTGTCAATCAAAAATGTAATTGGATGACCACCAACATCTGCATCAAAATAGGGTCCACTCTGATCTACCTCTAATACTCCGCCAAGTGTATAGTCTTCCTCCCCTCTCTCTCAGGCACCTTCATAAGGATGAGCCTATGGCAAGGTCATCAAAACATGCACATAAAGATCAAAGGAGTTAGCATGGGGGTCTTGTGTGCCCCCACAGCAGACAATATTTATATGGCAAGATTTGAACACGAGTTTATATATAACGAAGTGGCACCGTTTTATGAATATGTAACCCATTGGGTAAGATTCATTAGTGAAGCAAACACAGGGAGATAATGGACGGAGCGCTGAAACTTTTCAGACACTCACCCCCGGTCACAGATCTGGGTTGAATCCATCATCAATCTTTCGCCCCCCCAGTTCAGACAGAGCTATATGCACATCAGTCTTGACCCTGTGCATCATGGGAACAGTCCAGCCCGAACTGCCAAGCCATGTCTTCCCTGGACCGTAAACAAGCATCCTGGGACCGGTTTCGGGCTAACGGCCCTCATCAGCCAGGCTAGCTTGAATCCAGTGGCACAGTGAGCAAGGGACCCACGTCTGGGCATACCCTGCCAACTTAGGGCGAATAAAGCAAACACAAGGAGATAATGGGCGGAGCACTGACATTTTTCAGACACTCACTCCCAGTCACAGATCTGGGTTGAATCCATCATCAATCTTTAGCTCACTCTGCCACCCCAGTTCAGACAGAGCTATATGCAAATCAGTCTTGACCCTGTGCCTCATGGGAACAGTCCAGCCCGAACTGCCAAGCCATGTCTTTCCTGAACCGGAAACAAGCATCCTGGGACCAGTTTCTGGGTAACACCCTTTATCGGCCAGGCTAGCTTGAAACCAGTCATTCTCCGCATGCCTTTCCATGGCGGAGTCCCCGCCATGGAAAGGCATGCCCACCGCACTCATCATAATATGGATGGCGGTGCCACCATATTGTAGGCCTTTTCCGCCCGGCAGGCAATTGTGACGATTGCCTGCCGGCGGAAAAGCGGCAGGCGGTCTTTCCGTCCACCGCGGTACCCCCCGCCAGGGTAATATGGCGGTCGGGCGGGGAGTTATGGCTTGCAGATCGCTACCGCCGGTCGGGCGGTGGCGATCCGCACGCCATCATAATGGCCCCCTTAGTTGTAGGATGTTGGGTTTCAGGGGATAAGGGTGGGGAGTAATTGAAAAAAAATTGTGTAAAATTTAAATACTTTAAAAAAATCTAAGATTTTAGGAGCGGGATGTTGGGTTTATAGGGGATAAGGGTGGGGAGTATTTTAAGATTGTTGGTTAAAAATTTATTTTTATTTAATTTTTGGGGGGAAATATATAAATAATTTTTTTAAATAAATGTACATTTTTTTTAAAAATGAAAGAAGGGGGCATGGCCTAGCGATCCATCATGGTGGACGCACGTTAGGGGAGCTCCGTTCAGCCTGATTCATTATCCTGTATTTATCCTGCTGCCCCGGACTGTCTGAGCTACAAAAGTGCACCACATTAGCAGAAGAGTGGTGGGACGGACATTGAGGCACCTGACGAGCCTGCAGCAGCGGTGGATGCGTAGTGGCGGCAGCGGCCTGCAGTCTTGACGGCACAGCGGACGCACTTGAGGCGGGGCCTCCGGGACAGCACCCGCGGTCCCAACTATAGTGCGCGGTAGCACAGGAGTGCTCCGGTCAAAGAGGGGCTGATCGAAGCTGAATGCTCTCTTGGCGGTGGACCTAGGGCAAAGGAGGTGGCAGGGTAACTCTGCATGGGGCCGGGAAGACCACGGCAGCGGCCCGGTGAGTGCTCGCTGCATGCCCCTCCACCTTCGACCCTGCATCTCGGTGGCTGGATCAGGCCGCGTGGGGGGCCGGCTGCCGTGCTGCGGACCTGGGATTGCAGCTGAACCAACGAAACCTGGGCCGGTGATGGTGAGTGCCCATGGCTTGTGCGGTACCCCGGTTGGGGATAGATAGGCCTCTGCAGTCTCTCATGCCCCTGAGCTGCTGGGACGCACAGGCTAGTGACGGGTGGCCTGAGCATATGGCGGATTGGGCTCTGCGGGGCAGAGGCTCTGCCTGGGTGTGGGCCGCTCAGAGCCACATGACATTTCAAATATGAGCTAAAAGCCTTGGGGACATACCACGAAGTGGAGCTTGCAGTTGGGCGCGTGCCGGTGGTGGGAGTCGTAGTTGATGCGTAGTAGCCACCGGTCACGGCTAACCCTGCACACATTGAGAATCCTCCGGGAGGAGTGCGATTTTGGGCCTGATACAGAGGGGGTGGGCTTGGTGTCAACTGACCCACTGTTCTGGCATTTGTCCAGTTGAGAGCCAGGTCTAGAAGGCACCCCCAGTGCTGGACATTGTGGTGGGCCTAACGCCATACTACCTTGGACAGAGGGGAGCTGCGGCCGGTGAAGAGTGGGGCACCCATTGGGGGGGGGGCACGTCTGTCCGCAGAGGCGGCCGGGTTAATACTCGGTGCGGCTTGTGGGCAGGGGGTTTCCGCCCGAGCCCGGGTATCCTGAGTATTATTGGCCGGCGACGAATCGGGCACACAAGTCAGGCAAGACACAAATTCCTTCCCAGCACAGGATATATAAGCGTGGGCTATCCAGTTGGATCGAGCTGGGAGCTGTGGAGCGGTCATCTTGAGGGAGCACACGTTGAAGGCCATGATGACAAGGGATAAAGCGTTGGGGGTATCCGCCAAACAAAGTACATTAGACCGATTCACTGACTGGCGTAGGTCTGGCTCCTGGAGGCGGCTTCCGTGTCAAGGCTCTGTGGGCCTGTTCAACGACAAAGCAGCGGGACATTAACTCCGAGGGAAGCCAGCTCGTGAGCCATTGAGTCAGGAACCACTCCATGTTCCCCCCTCACAGCACTCAGGGAATCCAACGAAACATAGATTATTCCTCCTGGCCCTGCCTTCTGCGTCTTCTGCCCGTGTGGCCAGCCCCCGGGTGACTGTTTCCAGTGAGGCGACTTTTTTCTGTAGAGTAGTGACGGAGTCTTCCACCTCTGAGATGCTGGTCTTGGTCTCCATGATAAGCTCCACTGTGTTGCCTAAATCTTGTCGGATAAGCACGACATCGGAGCCCACTGCCCCAATGTTTGCATCTAAAACGTCCCTGGACTGCATGATAGCCGCCATGAGGGCTGTGTTGCCTGGCAAGCCCCCACTCGCGGCCCCTTGGTCTGCCACTGCCTCGGAGTTATTGTCCCGATGCTTTGTCGTTGAATGGGCCCACAGAGCCTTGACGCAGAAGCCACCTCCAGGAGCCAGACCTAGGCCGGTCATAGCCAAGATATTAAATTATCATGATAGAGATGTGACCCTGAAGCAGGCCAGAGCTAAAGAGCCCCTGACATGTGACAATGCCAGCATTCTCGTGTTTCCAGATTACACGTGGCTAGTTCAACAGAAGCAGCAGTCTTTTCTGGCAGCCAAGGCCCGCCTACGCGACCTGAAACTCCCATATGCCTTGCTCTACCCGCCAGGTTGAGGGTGGTATATCAGTCACAAACTCTCTTCTTCGAAGCACCCGAGGATGTCTTTAACTGGATGGACGAGACAGTGAAGGTCCAGCCCCACACGCCAACCAGGAGGGAATCAGATTCATCATCTAGTGATGCAGTTCGGAAACCACCCAAGCCCAAAGCTAAAGGGAACAGAAGCTCAAGGTCCAGATGTCGATCCCAATCCTGACCCTGGTGGCTCTGCAACGTTGCCTCAGCCTCATATTCATCTTGGAACTTCCCTTAGCAGGGGTTTGTTGATGCCAATAGCTCAGACAGGTGAAGCACGAGGGGGGGCTAGTACCTTTGCCGGAACTCACTTGACAGAGGGAACGCCCGTTGTCTATGGGCTGGTTTTTGGGGATCCATTGGGCTGGTACTCCCATTGGGGTCTGCAGGCCGCCTCCACCGCAACAGATACTTCAGCGGTTTGGAGGTATAGGGGGGTGGAGGGAAGTTGGGGAACTCATGTTGTATGTTTGCACTACATTACTGCTACACACAGCCACTACTCGCACACTGGTTATCAATGATACCATAAACTAACGCCATGGGTTCTGTTGATGGCAGTCCTGACAGATAGGACACAAATCCACCCCGGGGAACTCCGGATAGTGAGTTGGAATGTCAGTGAAAAGTGAGGCCATATTTCAGCAGGCCAAACGCTACTGTGCAGATATCCTGATGATACAGGAGACGCCCTAAATGGGAACAAAGGCATTGTGCCTTCTTAGATATGGTTATATTTACGCATTCCATTGTGGGTTCACAAGGGGATCCCGAATGGTCGTGATTCTGATTCACCGTAGGGTTCCAAATAAGCATTCTAGGAAGTGGACTGATACGCAGGGGAGATATATCTTTATCAGGGGCACCATATCTGAGGAACAGGTGGTATTGGGATGTATCTATGCCCCTCCGCCCTTGACTTTGGCACTGTTTGAACGGCTCACGACCTTGTGGGCTGATATACCAGACGGGCTGGCACGACGTGTTGAACGTGGCCAGGGATAGATGGAGACCCGAGGGACATCCCAACGTTCGTCAAGCTACTAAACTACACTCCCTGGTGACGGGGCTGGGCGGACCCCTGGCGTCAGCTACACGGGGAGGAACAGAGCTGCACATATCTGTCGGCAGTTCACAACTCATATGCTCATGCCATCAGTTGCAGTTAGTAGGGTGAGGGCCGTAGCGATACTTCCGAGAGGGCTATCAGATCATTCTCCGGTTGTTCTCATGATACACCTGGGCCCTGACAGGCCACCTTTTAATGGCGTCTCTCTCCTTGGAATTTGCAAGATGAAGTATATAGGGAACATCTATGGCAGGCCATTGAGCAATATAAGGGCCTCAATGTGGGATCGGTAGCAACCATACGGGGAATAGACATCTCGTTTTGTTCTGCGACATGTCGGGCTCGGAAGGAATCGCTCCTGAAATCCGAAGCCCACATCATGGAATTTTAGCACAATAGCAGAGAGGAGGGGGGAAGTCAGGTGTGCCGCCAGCTGCTGCTGGCACGAAAGTCTCATGCCGACCTCCTGATGGACGAAACCCACTTGGCGTGGTTGGCGTCCCATAGGAGAATTTACCAGTGGGGAGACAAGTCCAGCAAGCATCTCCATCGATTGCGCCAGGGAGCCTTGCGCCCCCATGTTCTTCCTAGTATATTGGGCACGATGGCCGGGTTCTCGGGGACCCTGCGCTGATTGCGGAGAGCTTCACACATTATTTTGCGGAATTATACGCCCCTAAGGAACTCCTTCCGAATCTCATGATACACAGCTTCATAGAGGATTTACCGCCCCAGGCCTTCTCCGACGTGGCACGCGTGGAGCTAGATCTCCCGATCACGGAGGATGAGCTGGGTACAGCATTAGGAGAATTGAACTCGGGAAAAGCGCCGTGTCCCAACGGATTCCCCTGTGAGTTTTTAAGAAATACTTCTCAAAATTGGGGCCCCACTTCCTTAGGGTTGGGGATGAAGCAAGAGAGCGAGGCTGCCTCCCGCACGATTGGTGGCACGCGGAAGTGGTCGGGTTCCATAAACCGGGCCGACCCCCAGACCAGCACACCTCGTATCGTCCCATTTCCCTGTTAAACGTAGAGGCTAAAGTCTTGGCCAAATCACCTCCGATCCCACCTAATCACCCTGATACATCCAGACCAAGCCAGTTTTATGCCCCGAAGAGCTACGCTCCACAATATTCGCAGTGAACACATTGCCATAGCCACCATCCAGGTATTGGGGGAACAAGCCGCACTTCAGTTGGCAGACATGGATTGGGCATTTAACTCCCTAAGCTGGGTATATCTGTTTACACTTCTAAGTCGCCTGAATATGGGCCCGCGCTTCTTGTCATATTTGAGATTGCTATAAACGGATCTTTTGGTGTCGTGCGCATTGCGGGATCCACCTCCTTCACATTCTCTATTGGAAGGGGCACCATATCTCTTCGCTTTGGCAATGGAGCCTCTGGCGGCGTAGGTGCGGATGGATGCACAAGTGGCAGGCTTCGAGTGGGCACATGGGCTCTCAGACCCCATTGCATTATATACCAACTATGTTTTATTCTTTTTAACGGACATCAACAAGACGGGGCCGAGGCTGATCCGTATTATGCAAATCTTTGGGGAGTCGTCGGGGCTCTTCATGAATTCCCGTAAATCTACTCTGTGGGTATTGGGGGACAAGACAGAACTGAGGCCTTGAGCGTCGGCGGTGCAGGTCACCAGGGTGGGGGTGAAGTATCTGAGAGTCTTTCTGTCAGATTCGCCAAGCGTGTCTTGGGACAGAAATATCGTTCCAATTTGGGCGCGGGTACGCGAGGAGTTGACAGCTTGGTCACATATTCCCCTCTCCATATTGGTAGGTTGGCTATTTTTAAGATGGTATCGCTACCGCGTCTGCTCTACCAATTGCGGAATTATCCATACCCAGTCCCCCCTAAGCTAAGTGGTTTCATCAAGTTAATGGGGCCCTGGGTCAATTTCTGTGGCCAGTAGGGGGGTCCAGAGTTGGGTTGTGGACCTGCTTTCAGTCGACGTACTGTGGGGGTTGGCTACATCAGATGTCCAATCATACCATATGGCTTCGCATTTGCTGATACTAAATGAATGGTGGTATGAAGACAGGTCGGATCCTACATATGCAGTAGAGCAACGATGCATGGGAGACTCCACCCTACATACCATCTTGTATTCGGCACCCCTACGTAACTCTTTGCCGCCAGCTCTCCGCAAGATGGGGTGGTGGAATAAATTAACGAGGGAGACCCCACTGTGGTATAATGGGCAACTGCCACAATAAGCTGCCCTACCAGGATTTCGTGGGTGGAATATATAGGTATTTCTACCTTAGGGGATGTAATGGGCGGGCTGGTACTGAAATCCATCCAGGAGCTTCATCAGGAATATCAGATGCCAAAGACCCAATTTTAGAAATACCTCCAATTTCAACATGCTATCTCTCCCAGTATCGCTGGGTTGGAGGCTCTTCCTGAGTTTAGCCCCATCGAAGCCAAAGTGTTTATGGGAGACTTACAAGACCATACAATTTTTAGAATATATCAGTCCATGGTGAAAAATAGTTCTACCATGCTACAGAAACTTAGAGAAGCATGGGAAGCGGTTCTTGGCCCATTAGACTAGGAGGATTGGACAGAGGCACTGGCCTCCCCTTGGGAGGCAGCAATTGTGATGCGGTTACGCCTCATCCAATTTAAATACCTACATCGGGTGTACTATACCAGAGTCAGGCTTTGTAGGGCAGGACTGGTGTCATCCTCGATATGCCTACTATGCGGGCGGGAGGAGGGAACCCTCCTACATATGATCTGGCATTGCACAGCACTCACAAGATCTGGCGAGGGGTTCTGGTTTGTCTCGCAGAGGCGTTGGGGTGGGACCTCCCCTCCTCACCAAAGTTGGTAATTTTACACATAATGGAGGGTATAGGGGGCAATATCTATAAAAGACATCTAATGTTGCTGGGATTCACATTGGGTAAAAGGGATATTGCAAAAGCTTTGGAAAGCAGCAGTCCCTCCCTCTCTGTTCGCATGGAAGAAAGGCCTTGACTTCTGTATGGGGTTGGAAATCCTAATATTCAAAGCCAGGGGATGCCCACAAAAACATCCAAAGATTTGGAAGCGATGGGCAGACTACAGGGGACTTTATCTAGAGCCTGTGCCTCTGGCGGATGCCTTGATCCTGAGATAATCATTCAGGCCTGTGGACTGAGAGACCAAAGATATAGTTATAGATTGCGTACGTGGGAGTGGGTGTTGGAGTGGAGCTTAAGCTGTGGGGACGAAATAGTGCAACGGGAGGGGGGTTATAATGTTTATGTTATCTTGTTTTTTTCCTGAAAGTATATAATCTAAATGTCAATGCCTTTATCATGCATTATATACTGTGGCAGAAGTCTTCTGGGTCACAGAGCTCTGCATGTTATTGGACACTTGACACAATAAAATCTGTTTATAAATAAAAAATATTTTTTTTTAAAGTGAATTTTTTGGGGTTGCTAATATTTTTAGTAAATTTTTTAAAATATATTTTTTTAAATTATTATATTTTTTTGTTTGTCATTATTATTAGTTTTAAAAAAGTTTAAAGATTGGATAATTTGAGTTTTTAAATATTTTAAAAAAAAGTAAATTAGAGTTTAATATTTAATTTGTTTTACTTTTTGTGAGAAGGGGTGTCTCACATTTTACTTAGAATTTTTTTAATACATTTTATTTTTAATAATTTTTGATTTTACATTTTATTATTTTAAATTATATGTGGCAAATTTTTTAAAAAGTGTTACATTTTTTAATTTGTTAATTTATTTTTTGGGGTTTCAAATATTTTTTATTTTCCAATATTTTTAATTTTGTTATTAAGGGGCCGATTCCGATCCGGGTCGGAAGAGCACCGAACACGATCTGGCCGGAAAAACTACGAGCCGTATGCGTTTTTTCCGGCCGACTCGTACAGCTGTACGAGTAAGCAAGTACGATGCGAGCTACATGAAATTCACCGACCGAGTCGTTTCCGGGTCCAAAACGCTCCGTACGTCTCGGTCGTAAGCTAACCGTGGCGTGCAATGGATGCGATTCACGACCGAGCCAGTACGATGCACGCGTCGGACAGCCTGTGCGAGCCGGAGTGTCCAGCTCGCAAATGGTCCGGGTGGTTGCCTTTGGGGGTCCGCGCCGGACCCCCTGTCACCCGCAGCCCTACGACTCGGACACAGGGGGAGACCCATGGGTCTCCCCAACACAGGCATGTACGGGGGGATGGCACCGATGCGTACCCACTGTAGGGGGCGCCCTTGTCTGCGACTTACCCATTCAGTTAATGGGAGCCCATGTTCGCGTCGTACGACCGGCTCCCATTGACTTCTATGGGAGTCCGACCAAACCAAGTCCGACAGCATACGGCCGCATCGTACTCGTTCGGTCGGACTGCAGGACTCCGGCTCGGTCGGAAAACACTCCGGACCCGGCTCGGTTGGAGTGCTTTCCGACCCGGATCGGAATTGGCACCTAAGTAGTGTTTATTATTTTTGTTTTGGATTTAGGAATAGGAATCTTTTTTTAGATCTATTATCCAGCACTTTCCCTGAGTTTGGTTGGTTTTTGGAGATGGAATAGTAATTGTTTGGGGTTTATTATCAAGCACTTTCCCTGAGTTTAGTTGGTTTTGGAGTTGGAATAGTATGTTTTTGGATTTATTATCCAGCACTTTCCCTGAGTTTTGTTGGTTTTGGAGTTGGAATAGTAATTCTTTGGGGTTTATTATCCAGCACTTTCCCTCAGTTTAGTGGGGTACGAAGTTGGAGTAGTAATTTTTTGGGATTTATTATCCAGCATTTTACCTGAGTTTATTTGGTTTTGGAGTTGGAATACTAATTATTTTTGTTTCCTTATGTATTTCTTTTTAGAGTTTATTTGTACTGTGAAATAAGAAAGGAGACATATGTTAGTTTTTATTGTGAACATTTGTATTTGCAGATACATGTATATTTTTAATATATAGGTGCCGATTCCGATCCGTTAAAAAAAATGTGCATACGACTCGTATCCGTATATTTTTACGTACGAATCGTACAAGTGAAGTTGAAGTTGAAGTTGAAAGGGTTTTATATAGCGCTCTATTACCAAACGGTTTCTTGGCGCTGCAGAAGGAAACTGAAACTGAGGAAGGAAGAGGAGTGAGAATTCAAGAAGAATAGGCAGAGGAGAAAAGATGAGTTTTCAGAGCTGATCGGAAGTCCAAATAAGAGGGAATAGACCTAATTGCCAGAGGGAGTGTGTTCCAGAAAAGGGGGGCGAGTGTGGAAAACCTGGAGCCACCCGATTTCTTCTTGCGGAATCGGGGGACAAGCAGAAGGAACTGGGTAGAGGAGCGAAGGTTTCTGGTAGGAACATATGCATTGATCTTGGATCTAATAAATGCGGGGGCAATACCAGCTAAAGACATAAAGGTCAGACAGCCCATCTTAAAGAGCGAGCGCTCCCTAATAGGGAGCCAGTGGAGAGTCTTAAGCAGGGGGGTGGTGTGACTAAACTTGGGGAGCCTATAAATAAGGCGAGCCGCTTGATTTTGGATGAGCTGCAGGCGACGACCCTCGCAGGCAGGAATGCCCACATACAAAGCGTTGCCATAATCTAAGCGAGATAAGATCATAGCCAGGATAATGAGTTTAAGGGCGTCGACCGTGAAGTAGCGCAAGACTTTCCGGATGGTTCTTAAGGCCAGAAAGCAAGAGGAGACTACAGCGCTTATCTGGGGACGCAGAGAGAGGTCGTGGCTGACTTTGATGCCCAGAGTTTTAACAGATGCAGAGGGAGACGGGGGGGAACCAAAGATGGGAGGCCAGAAAGCAGGGGACCAGGGATTGGAGAGACCACCGATGAGAACCAACTCCATCTTGTGCCCTACAACCGGCGAAGTAAGATTCGTACGTGAAAAATACATACAAATTGCTTCGGGAAAAGGGTACGAGAGGGATCCGGACAGTTTCACGTACAAATCGTAAAACTGAAGTCAGAGAGCGCAAGTACGATCCGTACTGCCCGTCCGAATACACAACCGTATGGAAAAGGCCCCGTATGGAGCAAACCCAGTACCACTCATGTACACGTGTAAACTTGTGCCCGGATACGAGTCGTACAGCCCCCCCTCCCCCCGCATATGTCAGCACCGTACCCCCGTATGTCAGCACCGTACCCCCCCATGTCCGCACTGTACCCCAGCCCTGTACGTGTACGCGCTGTACCCCAGCCCCGTACCACAGCCCCGTACCTGTACGCACCGTACCCCAGCACCTTACCCCAGCACCTTACCCCAGCACCGTACCCCAGCACTGTACCCCAGCACCGTACCCCAGCACCGTACCTGTACGCACCGTACCCCAGGCCCGTACCCCAGCCCCGTACCTGTAAGCACCGTACCCCAGCCCCGTACCCCAGCCCCGTACCTGTACGCACCGTACCCCAGGCCCGTACCCCAGCCCCGTACCTGTACGCACCGTACCCCAGCCCCGTACCCCAGCCTCGTACCCCAGCCCCGTACATGTACACCCCGTCCCCCAGGCCAGTACCCCAGCCCCGTGCATGTACGCACCGTACCCCAGCACCGTACCCCAGCCACGTACATGTACGTACCGTACCCCAGCCCCGTGCATGTACGCACCGTACCCCAGCACCGTACCCCAGCCCCGTACCTGTACGCACCGTACCCCAGGCCCGTACCCCAGCCCGTGCTTGTACGCACCGTACCCCAACACCGTACCCCAGCACCCTCACCCAGCATTGCGTATGTACGGACCTTACAACAACATTGCAGATAGAGCACGGTACACCAACATCGCGTATGTACGCACCTTACCTACGCGAAAAAGACTCGTACTGAACCAGTACACTGTAAAACAGCACAAGGAGGCTCAATTTGACTCGCACAACACCACAAAACACGTCTACATGAGAAAATACATCTCAATGACTGACCTGGCAAATCCAAACAGGCAAACAGAGGCCCAAACTCACAACCACCTCTTATAACACACCCACCTAAATTTCAAACACAGCCACACCCACAAATGGACCAATAAAAAGGGCCCACACACACAAACCATAAGCCTTTGCAACAGACCCACTGCTGCCAGACCCCACAGACAAACAACTGCACCTTACTTACACCTTAACTACACCTTAACTTACACACCTTCACACAACCTCCTTCACAAAGACCCCCTCTTCACATTCACACCCACACTGTCACATTCACACCCACACACCCACAACCATCCACACCCCACACCATGCCCACAGACAAGAATCCAAAGTTCACAAGTGAGGAGCTGGACATCCTTGTCAACGAAGTCATCAGAGTCGAGCCACAGCTCTTTGGAACATTGGTCAGACAGACCAGCATAGCTGAAAAATCACGCATTTGGTAGAGGATCGTCGATAAGGTGAATGCTGTTGCGCCCATCAGAAGGACCAGGCATGAATGCCAAGCCAGGTGGTACGATCTGCGGAGGGCAGTCAAGCGGAAAATGAACGAGGACTACGCCCAGAGTAACATCACTGGAGGTGGGCTGCCCCGCAGACCGGTACATTACCATCCCTGGGAGGAGAAGGTGATGGCCCTGCTTCCGCCGGTGGGAGTACACGGAGTCGAAGGAGTCGCAGAGCCTGGTGAGTACACAAACAACTGACGTAACATGGGGGTAATGGAATCCACACCCCAAATACACCAAATGCACGCAACTACCCCCAAGCCCTCACCGGACACAACCCCACTAAAAAACCACGCTCATGCCACTAACATGTCCATGCCCCATTCACAAAGCAAGGCCATGCCATGTCCCAGGCGACACGAACCACAAACCCAAGACTGGATGTCCGGGATGCTGGGAGGGTGGGGCTCACAAAACACATTGTGCAACTCAGAAGCAGACACCATTGCCCTCAGCCCATATGGCCCAGGTACATACCCATGCACCATGCCCAATGCACAGGGACTGGCAAAGTACTGACAAGGTAGCTGACACTTGGCCCTGCTGTATGCAGCACAAGGCCCTCCTGTGACCACTGTACACTCAAACACCAACTCCACAAGCTCAGATATCTAGCACAGGAACTCACACTCACTGTCATGCCAGCATGCACCATGAGGGGACAGACACATCACCTGGGAGACCCAATGCCAACTCACACTACACCCAACAGCAGGCCCTGTCACACCCCCCCCTTACACAAGCACACACCCCCGGGGCAGGCAACGGATTTACCCACTCTCACAATGGACATGTGACACAACAAGATCAATCCATAGCCAAATAAGCATCCTAGCCAAAGATCTACAGGTCAAACACTCAGGAGAACATATCAATCTGTCCCCCGCAACATACCCATCCCCAAGTGGACATTGAGAGGAATGCTAGGCACATCCAACTACCTGGAGGAACTGTGCCAACTTGAACATGTATGAAACATGGATGTGGCATGAACAGCATTAACATTGTCTCTCTCTCTCACACACAGGGCAACATCATGGATCTCCCCCCAACAATGGGGGGGAAGAATCACAGTTCCAGGCTCGGCGTGAAGATGATCCCACCGGCAGCAACGACTCTCACCACTCCGTGGATGACCCCAACCAACCTGGACCCTCTGGTGCCCAAGCCCCTGCAGCACCTGCATCAGGTACATCTGTGCCAACCACCACCCCCATTCCTGCCACATCCCAGGAGACACCCAGGAGCCCTGCTTGCACTGAACAACAGAGCCAGTCTGACCAGGAGGGACAAGGTTCTCCGGGCACCCAGGAGGAGGCAGGCAACCCCGCAAATGCCATCCCTCAGGGGTCCCGTAGACCCGATGTGCCCACAACGGCAGGCCAGGCTCGTGTGGGCAGGGGTGGTGGGAGTGGAGGCAGGTGGAGGCGCGAACCTGACCAGCCAGCTGAGGGAACCGGTATGTCACACATACGCCACATCCTGGACACATACCGGCGTGACAGCCAGGTAGTGGAGACCCTCAACGAGATGAAGAACCTGCAGGCCGAGCAACATGCCAGTCAACAACAACACCAAGGACGGATGGAGGCAAGACTGGCTGAGCTCCTGGCGGTGCAAACGGACATGAGCCGTTCACTCCGTCGGATTGCCAAAAACATGGGCAACCCTCCCTGTGCCCCCAGGCGAAGACCACCACCAGCCACAGGGAGGAAGGAGGAGGAATCATCCGACGGAGTGTCACACACATCGTCAAGGCCTGCATCTGAGGGTCCCCCGAGGAAGTTGGGTCATCCACAGAAAAGACCGTGAGAGTCAGCGGACCATCCACATCTCCCAGGTCACCTGCCCTGGCACCTGACCCTCTGGCGCAACAGCAGCACCTCATCCAATGACATTTTCTGCCACGTGGACTTGCTGGTCACAGTCCAATGATGACCAACACTGTGGTCTGGACTCTGATGACTTCAAATGCAAAGGATCCCATCTCCCCCTGTGAACTTTGGATTCTATGCCCACTGTATAGCACCTATTTGTCCACACTAAACACGCCCCCCACTGAGAATAAATCTTCATTTCTTTACTTAAATGTTGCAGTCATTTTGCATGAGTACACAACCTACGTGTGGGGAAATATCAAACTATGCCTGAGTGTTGAACTAACTCCAGCCATCCATACACTGGGATCTGAGTCTGGTACAGGACACACATGGGTCACAATGTATCATCCAATACAGACATGTAGCACAATACTCACACATGATGGCCTCAAGCAGCTGAGGGGGGGCTTGCAATTCTGTGCGGACAGACCAATTTGGAAGAGTATCATTAATGCGTAGAGGTCATGGCTCATGTGGATGTTCACGGGGAGGGAGTACCAGGTATGTTTTGCCAGGTGGGAGAACCATGTCATGCATGCTGTAGTACGGTGGATGTGAAGAATGGTGGCCAGGGCAAGGTTGGATGCACGGAGATGGGCCAACGGGGTGTCGGATGACACACGTCCAAGGTCGGTTTGGGTCTGGGGTTGTGGACTGCCTCCTGAGTGTGGGTGAGGAGTCTGAAGGTCATCCTGCAGCAGACAGTGATCCTTAGCAGCTATCTCTGGTGGACGGTGATGTGGCTGGGGTGCCGGATGTTGAAGCTGAGGTGTGCAGATGCACCCTGCATGTGGACAAGTTTCCCTGGAGTTTGGATGTACTTGCTCCGTAGGGGGCGAGGCAGTAGTTGACACAGCTCTTGTCGTGGACCTGGGGGCTGGTCTGTCTTTCCTTGGAGTGGATCTATCTGTGGATCATGTGAATCATGCAGAGGGTGTTGCAGCATGAGGTACAGATACTGGTGATTAGCATGGCAAATGTGAGTGACGAATCCATGATGCACACCATCTTGTGTGCGTGGCCACTGGGTGCATGTGCAGGGCTCTTGCGGGTGGGACACAAGCAGTTGACCCAGCTGTAAGGGGACAATCCTCAGATGATTACCTCAGTCCTGTACAAGTCCAGCCTCAGGTGGCTGATGTTCATCCATTCATCAATGGATCTCATGCCTTCTTGAATGTTGGAACTGGCAATGTCTGCGTCTTTGGTGAGGGTGAGGAGCACCTGGCTGTCAATGGCATACGAGCTGATGATGAGGTGCTGTGCGCTTGTGATGGCGGAGAGGGGGGTCCTGGACACATTGAAGATTGACACGCTGAGAGATGATACCTGGGCCATGTGCCAGATGACGCCACTATACTACATGCTGAAGGCTTGAGTCCCACTCCCATGGCCTTGCTGTTGTACGGAGCCGGTGGGGAGTAGGAGGGACATGACCTGGTTGGTGTGACAGGGCCTGGAAGGCGGGGCAGCGCTGTCTAGGCAGTTGGAGTTGCACACTCATCATGCAAAGGTGTCGTGTGTGCGCTTAGGGTATGCCTGAGAGCAGGCGGTAGATTTTCGGATGGACAATGCTTGGAGGGTGGCTGCAACATCAGACTGTAGTGTGATGTGGGTCATGCAAGGACATGAGGGTTGTGCAATGTGCACGTTGCATGCGCTGACGGTCCAGCCTTTGGCACCGCGTGGCCGCAACTGTGGCACAGACAAGCTGATGACAGCCAAATGAATGGGTGGAGGGAGGAAGGGAGGAGCATCTTTGAGGTGTGTGTGTTGCCGAATCCGGAAAATTGTGGGCCCTTGCTGCAGGGGCCGCAGCAGCAGGCGGCATGTCCTGGAAACTATGCCACAAGTTGCACACAAAGACAAGGATGTCAGAAAGGACAACTGCAACAGGCAAAGGAAGGAGTGTCCGGTTTCCCATGGCACACCCAGAGACAATGGATGCACAATCACCAAAGATGACTGACACAGGATCAGGAAACTGAAGGCCGAGCTGCGCACAGGATACACACCCTCAGCAGGTGTTGACGGCCCGTTGTGGTGATCAACATGCCCAAATACATACACAACCATGGACTTCATGCACAATAGAGATTCTAATCCATGAAAAACTGCATGCATGTTGCTAAACTACACATAGACTCATATGCACAATCTTTGACAACTATGCCAGAGATGCCGCATGCAAAGTGGCGAGAGACCTGCATTGACAGAGATGAGGCACCGTGGAGGGTGAGGAACACCTTCATTACTCAGGCTCACACCTAGGGAAATGCATCAATATGAATAGACTCACAGGTCATTTGGCTGAACATGCGGGACCTACACTAGACACCCCCTTCACAACACAGATGCTGTAAATCCATTGAACTGGCACACAAGGGAAAGGGGTGAGCCAAACACCCGCTGCTGCGCACGGAGAGGCTGCAATTCCCCATTGATCCTCTTATGGGGATGTCCCACACTATGTCCACCCGTAGCATCCCGTATGTTTCAGAGGGAAGTTTTACACACATTGATGCCTTCATCAGAATCCACAATCCCATTACAGATGACTGTCACGAAGGGTGACTATCAATTCATGGGAGTCATGCAACATGTCATGTGCCCCATGGTGAGTCGACATGTATGCATAGTAACACAACATGCACAGGAGCAGTGCCCACACATTCCAAACACCTACCACCACCAAAATGCCTTGCAGCAATCCTTACCCAAAAAGACTTTTCACCATGTCCGTGCATGGGACGCTGATTCAGCAAACGTTGCAATACTCATGAGGAATAGCAGGAGGCCAACGATGACACGAGCAGACAGCATGCTCAACTACCTGGGGATGACAGACACACAAGAAGTCAGCAAAAAGATTGTCATCCGCATGCATGGTCATTTACTCGACAGGAATAAGTGTGTCACCATGCTAGTTTTAAATTGAGTGTCTCAGCTAAAATGTGTGGAATGACATCATCACTCGAGTGACACATCTGAACACACCTCTAAGTCACTTAGCATACAGTCAGCTGGACACACACATTGCAACACATGCCACACAAGGCTCCAAGCGTGCACACTCAGATCCAGGGACTCACCATTATGAGAAGAAGTTGCGTATGAGCTGACTCCGGATGTCCTCCTCCTCCTCCTCACTTGCCTCGTGACCAAGCCCTTCATCCTCCACGGGTGGATGTTCCTGCTCATCCGGATCCAGGATGAGTGGCACAGCATTCTCCACTGTCATGTTGTGCAGCATGCAGCACACGAGGAAGATTTTGCAGACCTTCACCGGTGCATATGGGAGGGACCCGCCTGTCTTGTGAAGGCACCGGAATCGGCTCTTCAGGAGGCCAAACGTCCTCTCAATCACTCGCCTGGTCTGCCCATGGGCGTTGTTGTAATTGTGATCTGCAGCTGTTCTGGGGTTGCGGAGAGGCGTCATCAGCCACGGCATGTTGGGATAGCCAGAGTCCCCTACATGGGAACATCATGTAAAGTAGTGGGTCAGGAGATGCCGTAAGATACAAAGATAGCGCTAAACACAGGACAAACAGAGTATACCCACCAACAAGACATACTCGTTCGTTGTGCAGCCGCAGCATCATTTGTGGCACCCTGCTACGCCTCATCATGTAGGCATCATGTGCTGACCCTGGAAAACATGCACAGACATGGGAAATCAGCATGTTAGGTAGACACACCACAAGGGTATTAATAGAGTGATAATGTTTACGGTTGCGATAGGCTACCTCCTGTGCCTGTGGTGGTACCAAAGCCACATGTGTCCCATCAATGGACCCAATTACATGGGGCATCCCTCCCAGGGCATAGAACTCACCCTTGACACCTGTCAACTGCTCACGAGTCGGAAAATGGATGAATTCATCCAGGTGCTCCAACATGGCTTCTAAAACATCATGCAGGACACGGCTGAACATGGTCTGTGACATGCCACCAACATCAGCTATGGTGAATTGAAACATACCGGTGGCAAAAAAATTTAGGGCTGCCATCACCTTCATCTTGGGGGTCAGCGCAGTAGGATACCTGTGTCGCAGTTGGAGGTGTGGTTCCAGCTTTGCCGTCAAGTTCTCAATCAACTCTTGCGAGAAGCGGTAACGTCTTATGCAGTCACGTTCCCTCATGGCACCCAAGTCTGGCTTTGGTCGGGTGAGAGGCGGTGCCCTGCATACAATTTGAAGGAATAACGAAGAGTGAGTACATAACAACATCAATGTCAATTAAATGAGCACATGCTCAACTGCTACTACACATCTGCTAAATACAGAGTCTGGTCTGTGCAATACATCCAGGACACGTATGCCAGCCAGGTGATACTCCTACGAAAAGCCAGCTACACCCGTTGATTGTCAAGTTCTACATTACATGCCCTGAAACTAGCTGTGGGCCAGTGTAAGTGAACAGCCAGAGACATCACAGGAGTGACATACATCCACATATCTGCATTTGAAGGATGTCATCTCATACAGACAGCTGGCGGCAAGCTAGACGCACAGGTCACATGTCATTAAAAATGTACAGATCACACACATTGCGATGAAGGGGTACACGTGAAAAACTAAAACACAGACATGGAGACGACGCAGATATGTCCTCATGTCAAAAAATCATGTTCGAAGCATCCAGACACACGTAACATGTCAATCCACATGTGGCATGGTGTGCGTCTATGTGTGCCATGCCCATCTACACACAGACACATGTTGTATGCAGCAACAGCAGATGCAGTTGACGGAACACCAACAGCAAGCTCATGGGAACACATGACACACACATGACATAGTCACATCAGGGCACGCTGGTACTTAGATGTCAGGTGTTAGTGTCACTGTCCCTGGCATCAGAGGACAGTTGCGGGTGTTGGTGACTGTGCTATACCACTGATGCAGTGCTTGACACGTTTGTACTACATGCACACATATGCAAAGTGTGAAGGGGAAGTGTGCCACATAGTGCCCCATCACACATGACATGTGTACACAGGTCGTCACACATCTATTGTGCTAAAACATGTGGAGACATGTGCCATATCACTGCCTGACATACCTAGGCCCTGCACATGAAGGACTGCAATGACAATGACTTGATGTACAGCCTTGTGATAGTCTGAGCCCTCCACTCCTTTCGTGTGCGCCTCCTATCACCAGTGTAAGCTGTGAAACGCACCGTACACACGCTCTGAGGGCGTGTGTACGGTCCCTATTAGTG
The DNA here is from genome assembly GCF_964204655.1 of Triturus cristatus. Taxonomy (NCBI): domain Eukaryota; kingdom Metazoa; phylum Chordata; class Amphibia; order Caudata; family Salamandridae; genus Triturus; species Triturus cristatus. The sequence continues at coordinate 500,941,926 of NC_140588.1, forward strand.
TTGCCGTCGGAGTACGCGTGTGTGTACGGACGTACACACGTACGTGTACGACCACTGTGTACACGTACATGTACTACCAGTGTGTACACGTACGTGTACGACCAGTGTGTACACGTACGTGTACTATGGTAGTACACGTACGTGTATGACCAGTGTGTATGTGTACACACTGGTCGTACACGTACGTGTACTACTGTAGTACACGTACGTGTACTACCAGTGCGTACACGTACGTGTCAAACGCACTGTGCAACTGGTGCCGTAGGGGTACGTGTGAAACGCACCGTACCTGTGTGTGGATTTCAAAATTACATAGGGGACACATGAGGGACAAGTATTAGGGCCTAAATGCATGCTGGTTGTCATGGATACCGAGTTTCCAGTTCAAATTTTTCCATCAGGTGGCCTGCAAAAGTCAGTTGGCCACAATATACAATGTTGCAAAGTGGTTGTTGACTTGACATGATGCTCAAATTTTGAACCATGTAAAGGCATTCACTGGTGTATGTTTAAATGGATTGGAGGAAACGTAGGATGCAAATGAGTCTGACCAATCACTCTGTAGTCCTGTAAATGAAACAGCCCAGCAAGGCAGATATAAGTCAGCCAGAACCCATGAGGGGGCACTTGCCTGCACAACCTTTCAGTCGACAGCACTGCTGCTATCTGTGCTTCCTCTGGCACCATGTCAAGGTCTGTGGAGAGGGCCCAGCCATTCACCCAGGAGGAGAATGAGGCCTTGCTGGACGTCATCCTCCCACAGTACCCCAGCCTGTATGGGAGACCAGGGGAGCAGGTGAGTGCTGACTCCACTACCTTTGACTGTGCACCTTTTTTGTGACTGTCACTTCTGGCATTGTGTCCAGGTGTGACAGACATGCAATGTTGTTTATAGTGGGTCTCAGGGGTGGGAATGGCTTATGTCTCTCATGCAGAGCATGATGTAGTTCATGTGTGCACTCCTCACTTGCATTGTGCTTACTGTGACATTCACTGCATAGTGCATGGCACATTCAGCCTGGCTAATCCTTTGGGCCATTTTTGTTCTATAGTCCTGAGGTGATTCAGTGGTCCCCCCAGTGTGACAGGTGACTGTACCCACAGATGTGTGTGAGTTGAGTGGAGCTGTGGTGAGAGTGGTGAGAATGTCCAAATGATGTGTACGCCCCCTGGACATTGATGTGTGTGAATGTTCCTTGTCATGTGGGTGAGTGTCTATGTGGAGTGTTGCACCACAGCTGCATGGAGGGGGCAACAGCTCTACCCATCTGATGTGAGAAGTAAGCCGTGCTGTGTGTCTGACTTGCTGAGCTAGCCCCACACCTGTGACACCCCACATGCAAGTGGCACATGTGCAGAGTGAGGTTTGTATCCGCTGTTGCCAATGGCAGGTGATTGATCTGTGCCTGTGTGTGTCTGTGTACTCTGCTGAGGTTGCGTCAGTGGCCTGGGGCATGTGACTGCTTGGAGGTGCTGTCCATCAGCCTGGTGTTGCTTGTGATGCACAGTGTGTGCCATGATCAGGGAGTGTGTCGCACCCCTCATGCCACCTGTGTACTTTCAATGCCATGTAGTGCATTGGGGCTTCCACAGAGGCTAATGTCCCTATGACAAAGGTGCTATTCGTTGGCAGCATACTATGCCCTGTTCAACATATCAAACATGTTCAAATGTGTGTCTCTGTGACATGGAGCAGGTATAGTGATGTTGTCTCACTTTGTCATCCTCACAGGTAACTGCCTACGAGAAGGGGAAGATATGGAAGCGGGCCGTCAGGGCCGTGATATCGGTGGAGGGTCGCAGTCGGCGCCTAGCCCAAGTGAGGAAACGCTGGCAGGACATCCGGTGCTGGACCCGGAGGATCGCCCGGGTCCTGCTGAATGACTCACCTCCACACCGGCACGGCGGGCGCCGACGCCTGACCCACCAGATGAAGCGTGTCCTGGCGGTGGTCTTCCCTGACATGGATAAGCGGTTACAGGAGGGACAGCAGCAAGGAGGGGGTAGGTACATGTGTGTTTGTTGTGTGTCACCAGCTTTTGGAAGTGCTCAGTCGCCTGGATACACTGCCAGGGTTTATATGTGCAGTGCATATCCTGTTCCCCCAAGTCAACCGGTGCTGTTCTTCCTCCCTTCCCCTCCTTGACATGTGTTCCCTGGTCTGTGTGTAATCACTATTGCACATGGTCATCTAGGCTGCCAGTTAATCCAAGTGCACACTGCTTTCTGCATCATGTGTGGGGGTGGTCTGTGACATGTGTTGGTACCTTGCCTGTGCCCTGTCCTGTTCAGTCATTTGGGGGTCCATATTTGTTGGCACTGATGCTGAGTCTCAACATAGGAGTGTGAGGTTTCAAATGAACAGACTTGCAGCATGCATGACCGATGTTGTGGCCTCAGACATGATGTGCATGAGTGGGAGATATGCAAAGTGCCGGGGTCGGTTGCTCATGTTACAGTTAGATCATTTCAGGACCATGGAGCAGTGTGCCCACTACAGTCCCCTAAGACACCCTTGCCTCGGAATCATGTGTGTCATCCAACACTGTGCCCATTCTCTGTGTGTTCAGCATAGTTTGGCCTCTGTGGCATTGTTCCCTGGCCTCATTTGTATTTATGTAAAGTGTGCTACATGTGTCCATTGTACAGGGTGACCCCAGTTGGCTTGTGCATTCTCACGCTGGGCAGTGCCTGTGTGTCTATGTACAACTGTCTGTTGATGGTTGTTTGTCACAAATATGTGTTGGCAGCCTCACGAGGTGATGTGGAGTACATTTAGGAATTCTTGATGCACATTTTAGTAAACCCAGATTAAGAAGTGTAACTTCTTGATCTGTCTCAATCACATTGTCTCAGGTATGGAGGGTTTGTGCGGGCAAGGCCTACATGTCCAAACCTTATGTCTCCTTGCCAGGTCTGACCTGTGTGTGATAATTGTCTGGACAGACACTCAACATGCAGTGACCCAGTCATGTTGTGCAGGGTTTAATGTTTGTGCTTTGCAGCATGTGTCAAAAGTTAAAATACATGGTTCCTGCTCATCCATTTTTGGCACCAGTGTGTGGTCCAGATGCTACGTAGTTTGGTCTGTGTGTGCTGACATCTGTGTGGACATTCTTGGTTCCCATGAGGGTGTCTCCTCAGTGCAGGTGCTCCTTATTCCGACACAATTGCAGGCCCATTAGCTAATGCATTGTCCTGTGTTTGGACATGTGTGCCACTCCACATGACAGGCAGTGGGTCAGATGTGTTGCCAACTGTGTCATCATGGTACGGATGGCCATGTGACAGGTGGCATGATTCAAGTTGTTAGTCAAGAAGTCTTGTACCTTGGCACTCACTACACTTGTCAACATGTCTCAATTTTTTATATGCTTGACTTTGATGTTTTGTTGTGAAGGACAATAATGTGCCTGCATGACAGATGTACTAAACTACTCTCCCCTGAGGCGGAAAGCCGGGGGCTCTATCTTCTGTTCTTCTGTGGGTGACGAAAGCGGCTTTTTAAAACATTGTAATTATTTTAACAGTTACGTTTTTAATTAAGCACTGTTTCACCGCGCCCTCGTGTGCAAGACTACATTGCACCGAGGCACATTCTCCTCACCTTCTCCTCCCAGCGTGGCCGAATAGGGGCTAACATTGCGGGGAAAGGCGCCATCTTGGAGGGAGGAAGGGTTGGCGGTCCAGTGGCAGGACGCCTCCCGCCCTCCAGGATACTTAAACAGGTCAGACATTAACTCTGTGTACTAAACTACTCTCCCCTGAGGCGGAAAGCCGGGGGCTCTATCTTCTGTTCTTCTGTGGGTGACGAAAGCGGCTTTTTAAAACATTGTAATTATTTTAACAGTTACGTTTTTAATTAAGCACTGTTTCACCGCGCCCTCGTGTGCAAGACTACATTGCACCGAGGCACATTCTCCTCACCTTCTCCTCCCAGCGTGGCCGAATAGGGGCTAACATTGCGGGGAAAGGCGCCATCTTGGAGGGAGGAAGGGTTGGCGGTCCAGTGGCAGGACGCCTCCCACCCTCCTCTACAGAATATAAAATGATGAGGCCATTCCGTCCGCGCAGCGGGCGGGCGCAGCGGGCGCGCCGGCGGCGCGCCGAAGGCGCGCCAAAGGCAAGCCCGTCTGCGCCCGTCCGCGCCGGACACGGGCCTAGGGCCACCCCCCCTGGTCAGACTGCTCTCACATGCCTCACATCATACCCGCGCTCTGTGCTGATTGACCTCTGCCCACAAACAATGGAAAAATGCACAAGGTACAGTCCTGATTTCATACCATCTAAAACGACACTGGACTGTAAACACTGCCAATTGTCCATCCCTCTGTTAGATAAAAGGGTAGGTAGTGACAATTCTAATCAGATAAAGCAAATGTTTACTATAGCCCTCATTAATGTGCGTTCACTAACCAAGCATAGGCAAGAAATAGCCGATGTACTCACAGACAGGAACATAGACATAATGTTCCTGACGGAGACCTGGTTGGATAAAGCTTCCGACCCAGACCTTGTGATAGCTGTTCCTCAAGGATTCAAATGCTATAGACTAGATAGAACTGGTAAAAGAGGCGGTGGGATTGCCATAATTGCCCGAGACTCTTTTAAAATCCGAACTACTGCTATCCCTTCTACGACATGCGAGGCACTTCAATTTGATATCTATCTATCCCCCTCATACAACTTTAAAGGCGTACTATTATATAGAAGACCAGAAGCCCGGTCAGAATTCCTCACAGAAATCCTTACCATTCTAGAAACCTCAGTTACTGATAAATCTGTAACACTGTTAGGTGATTTCAATTTCCATTTGGATTGTAGTGAAGACAAGGACACTATATCTCTGCAATCTGAAATGGAGGTTTTTGGTCTATCGCAGTTGGTGAAAGGACCTACTCATGTTGCAGGCCATACCCTAGATGGTATTTTTTCTAACTTGGAAAATATCTTAGTAACCGATGTCTTGCCAATGACCTGGTCCGACCACCACCTGGTATTGGCTACAATACAAATTAATAAAACATCTACAGCCACAACAATCCTCCCCAAGCGAGAATTGTTCAAGGTCTGGAAAGACATCAATATTCCCTGTTTTAAGGAGGCGTTGCTTAATTCAACACCCATATGGGCTACCGACCCAGAAACTGCTACTGAGCAATATTACACATGGGTGGGCCAGGCTGCTAATAAACTGGTACCAGAAAAATTTATGTCTAAGAACAGAAGCTCCCCTACAGCACCATGGTACACTGAGGAGCTTAAGAAACTGAAACAGCAATGCAGAAATAAAGAGAGAAATTGGAGGAAAAAGTATGATAATGAAAATAGGAAAGTGTATAAGGAATTGCTAACTCAATATAAACTTTTGATCACAGAAACAAAAAAGAAGTACTATACTGAGCAAATTGAAAGCGCTAAAAATTCGAATAAAAAACTTTTCGAAATAACCAAACATCTTGCAGGATGTGTCCCAGACCTTAACCCCCCGTGCTCACAAGATTTCTGTGACTCATTGGCATCCTTTTTCTTCACCAAGGTGAATGACATATTTTCTGCATTCAACCTAGGTGATAATCAAGGCACTGATAAAACAAATATACCATCTTCAAGCAATAATTTTTCTTGCTTTGCAGAGGTCACTGAAGATCACATCCACGATATTATCAAAACTATTAAATCTGGATCTGCTCTGGATCCCTGTCCTCTAACTACCCTCCGCTCATTAATGGACATTGTTATTCCAGTTATTACTCAAATAAGCAATGTCATGTTTCGCACAGGCATCTTCCCTACCCAGTTAAAAAAGACTTTACTCAAACCCCTCCTGAAAAAACCCGGCTTAGATAAAGCAGAACTTAAAAATTACAGGCCCATTGCGAACTTACCTTTTCTTGCTAAGATAGTCGAAAAAGCCATGAACACCCAACTTGCGGAATTCATCGAGCAATATCAGCTGCTCGATGAATCACAATTCGGATTCCGCAAGTTTCATGGAACGGAAACAGCGCTCATTAAAGCGGCGGACGACATCCGATTAATCAGAGACCAAGGTGGCACAGCACTTTTGGTGCTTCTAGATTTGTCGGCTGCTTTCGACACGGTTGACCATAAGATCTTAGTCAACCGTGTCGAAAAGATGGGCGTGCAAGGCCTAGCAAAAGATCTATTGGCGTCTTTTCTGGCAGAGAGATCCCAGGCAGTTATACTGGGCCAGTTCGAATCTACCGAGTTATCACTGCCATGTGGGGTACCACAAGGTTCATCCCTTAGTCCGACACTCTTTAATATATATGTGTCGGACCTCGCAAAAACCATCAAAGCGCATGGGATGAACCTTACCTCATATGCAGATGATACACAGCTGATACTGGCTGTCAAAAATGATGGGGAAACAGTGGCGGAAAATTTCAGAACAGGTATGCTGGCAATAGGCAAATGGATGTTAGCAAACTGTTTGAAATTAAATTCCGACAAAACCGAGGTGGTCACTTTTGGCCATCTCAATCCTAGCTGGTCCCCAACGTGGTGGCCTTCCTCCTTTGGAGCGGTACCCAAACCGGTCACGAAGGTGAGAAATTTGGGAGTCATCTTTGATGACAATCTAAATTTTATGGCTCATGCCAATCAGACGGCCTCTACAGCATTCCACAAGCTGCGTCTGGTCAGGAAGATCCTTCCTTTTCTTCCAAAAAATGTGGGAAAGACATTGGTCAGCGCTCTGGTTTTGTCAGCATTGGATTACTGCAATGGCCTGTTTGGTAATGCGCAAGTCAGGATTATTAAGAAAATGCAGACAATCCAAAATGCAGCAGCCAGACTTCTCCTTAACATCCCTAAATTTAAGCCAATAGCTGAAACTTTAAGGAGTCTCCACTGGCTCCCCGTTAGGAACAGAATTAAATTTAAAACATTATGCATTGTCTACAAGTCACTACACCATCAAGCGCCTCAATTCCTGTGTGACCATCTTGTTCCATACATTCCCACTCGAACGCTCCGATCAGCAAGACTACATGACCTGGTAGTGCCACGGACTAGGCTGGTCAACTGGGGAGACAGACGTTTCCTGGTGGTCGCCCCAAGATTATGGAATACACTCCCGCAAACCATAAGATCCTGCTCAAATCTCATGTCCTTTAGGAAGAAACTGAAGACATGGTTATTTAACCTCTGATAACTCATAAGATCATTCAGGAGAGTAATTAAGTACAGCGCCGAGACGCCTGCGGGCATTTGTTCGCGCTTAATAAATGCTAAAAATAAATAAATAAATAAATAAATAAATAAATAAATGTCTCCCAAGGAAGTGCACAAGAAACCACCTTTACACTTTCCGGGGACACGCTGGCACATTTAAAAGAAAGGCACAGTTCGAAAAACACTTGTTTTGAGATTATACATATATATGTTCCCACAGTATGGTTGCATTTGGGTAAGTCCTTGGTTGTTGCTGATACAAACTTACGAGTGTCAAGTCATCCAGACCACCGTGGTGCCATGTATATGTACTTACTGATACCCCATTTCTTCTTAACAGTGGCTTATTTGAATTAGGCTGGCAGCTCATACAATGACTGTGTAAATGTAGTTTTGTGTGCACCTCCTTGTGTGACTTCTGTTAAACAGGCACATGTGTGTTCTGTTCACAAAGTGGCACATTCACACATTCTAAACATGTCGATTGTATAAAGTGTTGTGATTCCCAAGGGATCACAATGTATTTATTTTGGGTTTCCAAAGTACTCACAGGTCTCTGAGTGTGGGGACACCTTCAGCATTGGCGTCTGTTATTTGGCCTTGGGTGCACCAATACTGTTTCGTTCACAGTGAACAAGGGGTGGCATGCCTTTATAGTCTTGCTGTGCTCAACTGTTCCCAGACATTAGCTTCTCAGTATAATTCGATATCAAGTTATTTGCTGTTGTGTCCTAATTTTCCTTGTTTCCAAGTGGCATGGTGGGTCAACCAACTGGGGAGTGCAGGGCTTACATATGTGCGGAGTATTCTAGATGTTACTCATGATGCATTTCCTGATATGCACTGTGACCTATGTTGTTTGGACTCATGTGTCAGATGTATACAGGTGACTGATTATTTTCTGTATCTTCACCTTGCCCACAGCATCATCGGAGGACACCGAGGGAGACACCTGCACTGACCTGGAGGAGGGATCCAGCACCGGTGACACCACTGCTGGCGAGTCTGCGGAAGCAAGTGGCACGGAGAGCGAGGGGAGTCAGGCGGAGGACCTGTCTAGTAGCAACACCGACTACAACGCTGACGAGTCCGAGGCTGAACTCCCAGAGGGGGCGGATGCTGCTCCAACAGCTGGCAGCAGCACTACATCTGTCACCGCCCCCTCCATTCCCATCACCGCCCTCCCAGTTGCTCCGGTCCCTTCTGTCCGTGCAGGGCACCACCATGTCTCCTTTGTGCCAGGCACCGCACCCCCTGCCCCTGTCCCCCCTGCTGCCCTCACTGCAGAGTCTGTGGACATTCAGCGGCAGTTGCAGGTTGGCCAGACATCGATGCTGAATGTCCTCCATGGCCACACCAGACTGCTGACACAGATGGTGTCGTACATGGAGGGCATGTCATCAGCGATGTCTGACCAACGGATGTTGCTGAGGTCCATGGACTCTTCACTGACGGCAACAGTGAGTCTCCTGCAGCGCTTCGTCCCCCCACCCCTGCACCATCCACACTTCCCACTCCCATGCCTGTCCCAAGCACACCCAGACATTCCCAAGCACGCACCCCACCAGACACAGGCAGCACACCAACACGGAAGGGCAAGCGCACACCTCCTGTCAAGCACACTCAGGGGGATGAAGGCACACCCACTGGGTCTGGGGCACACAGGCATACACGCAGCCACAGTCCGAGTCCGCATGCCTCACTACCCAGTCCCTCCAATGGCACTCCCTCGGCTCCCCTGCCCCACAATCTGAGAAGGAGAGCTACTTGGCTGTGCTGGGCCTCAGCCCCACTGGGTCACCAGCCCGCAAACGGGCAAGGCACTCCACGGGTAGGGGAGTTGAGTCCCCCCCTCTGGCCACCCCCTCCCCCAGTGGCGCTGCACCCCATCCCTCCGACCCCCCCTCTCCTTGGGGCCTGGGGTTTCTTCGGGTGCAGGGGAGACGCTGGATGACCTTGCAGAAGTGTGCAGCGCCGTGCTAACCTCCACCTTTGGCGCTGCCCCACCCCCTGTGGTGGAGTCGTCCGTCCCTGCACCCACCACACCTACCCTTACACCTCCTGTCCCTGCGGTGCCATGTCCCCCCCCCAGGACTTCTGATCTGGACTGGCCATTGGCCTTTGTACATAGTGTCCTTTAATAATTTTTCTTTTAATGCTGAATAAAGCATTTTCTTTTTACTTTGAACACTGTTGCATTTCAGGTATTGATGTTGGTGCTGATGCTCCAGGAGTTGGGGTTGGGGTAATGTGTTCGGTTTCAGGGAAATGTTGTAGTCTGCTGCTCATGGGGTGGACCATGATATCTGCGTGCCATCACAAGGTCTCTGCAAAGATTCTTTGGTCGTGTGTACTATTTGTGTTTGGAGACATTGTCCCAAGGAGTGTTCCTTCCTCTGTGCCACCTGATGTGCATGAGTGGGAGATATGCATAGTGCCGGGGTCGGTTGCTCATGTTACAGTTAGATCATTTCAGGACCATGGAGCAGTGTGCCCACTACAGTCCCCTAAGACACCCTTGCCTCGGAATCATGTGTGTCATCCAACACTGTGCCCATTCTCTGTGTGTTCAGCATAGTTTGGCCTCTGTGGCATTGTTCCCTGGCCTCATTTGTATTTATGTAAAGTGTGCTACATGTGTCCATTGTACAGGGTGACCCCAGTTGGCTTGTGCATTCTCACGCTGGGCAGTGCCTGTGTGTCTATGTACAACTGTCTGTTGATGGTTGTTTGTCACAAATATGTGTTGGCAGCCTCACGAGGTGATGTGGAGTACATTTAGGAATTCTTGATGCACATTTTAGTAAACCCAGATTAAGAAGTGTAACTTCTTGATCTGTCTCAATCACATTGTCTCAGGTATGGGGGGTTTGTGCGGGCAAGGCCTACATGTCCAAACCTTATGTCTCCTTGCCAGGTCTGACCTGTGTGTGATAATTGTCTGGACAGACACTCAACATGCAGTGACCCAGTCATGTTGTGCAGGGTTTAATGTTTGTGCTTTGCAGCATGTGTCAAAAGTTAAAATCCATGGTTCCTGCTCATCCATTTTTGGCACCAGTGTGTGGTCCAGATGCTACGTAGTTTGGTCTGTGTGTGCTGACATCTGTGTGGACATTCTTGGTTCCCATGAGGGTGTCTCCTCAGTGCAGGTGCTCCTTATTCCGACACAATTGCAGGCCCATTAGCTAATGCATTGTCCTGTGTTTGGACATGTGTGCCACTCCACATGACAGGCAGTGGGTCAGATGTGTTGCCAACTGTGTCATCATGGTACGGATGGCCATGTGACAGGTGGCATGATTCAAGTTGTTAGTCAAGAAGTCTTGTACCGAGGAGGAGCCTAGCGCGCATCCAAGATGGTCGCGTGAGCACAGGGCTCCCCGGACCCTCGCTGCTCCTCGGAATTTATCCTGACTCTATCCTGACTTGGTTGATGGAATCTGGGAGACGAATGCTGGCTGAACACTAAACTCCTTTGGGAAATCAAATCGGACCTGGCAATCCGGAGTTATGGCGGTTTGAACTTTTGAGGCCCACCCGACGGCTGTGCCCGATGCGAGGGTGATTTGTGGAGCCGGGCGTAGTTGAACAACAACGGCAGCGGGGCTGTGCCAGTGGCCGTCACATTACTTTCGGTTTCACTTTTGGTCTTTGAGGGGCTGGACTGTGGACTTGCTTGGTGCGACTGGGCTTTCATTTTGCCTTTGCTTGATGCCGGTGGCTTCGTCTGCTGCCAGTGTGCTCATTGACGGTGGTCCCTTCGCTCCGCCATATCGCGGCCTGTGGTGTGACACGCGTCTGCCTGGCCTGTGCCACCTCGACGCTTCCTCGGTGGTCCCCTTCGGCGGTCGAGGTTCTCATGGGAGGCAAGGGAGACCCCGAGAGGCGTAAGACCAAAACATCCCTACGTGGGGGACCGGTCCAGACGAACAACATGGACCGCTACACTCAGGGTAAAGGATCCCCCGGGACGGCCAATGTCCCCCCGGAGGACACCAGTGGTGGCCCGTCCGTTTCTCCGGATCTGTCCCTGCAGGACATCATGGGCGCCATTAGGGGCATCAGAGAGACCATCGCTACGCAGTACGAGGCCTTGGCCCGTAAAATCGACACGGTGGCCATTGACATTACGCTAATCCGGGCGGATCTCTCTAAGACCAACGAGAGGGTTCAATCGCTGGATGTGCGGACGTCCTCCCTTGGTATGGAAGTGTCGGACCTGCAGGCCACTCTCGGCGATCTCAAGTCGGCCAATGATCTGATGGCCCGGCGGCTGGAAGACTTCGAGGGACGGGCCCGCCGCAATAACATCCGCGTCATAGGCGTTCCGGAGACCTCTGATAACCGCCCGGTTGATCTCCTGGTCGAGGAGCTCATCCTCGAACATCTTGCTCCCGCTGGCCTGAGTAAGTTTTTCGCTGTGGAGCGGGCCCATCGAGTCCCAGGTGGCCGGCCGCGACCGGGTGCCCCCCCCGAGGCCTATCGTTGCGAGACTTTTCCATTACAGAGACCGAGACGCGATTCTGCAGGCCTCACGGGTCCATGGCCCGGTCCGACATGAGAACTCGTCCATTAACTTTTTCCCGGACTTCACCCAACTTGTCCAGAAACAGCGGATGGGCTTCCAGGGGGTGAAGCGGCGTCTCCGGGACCTCGGTCTCAAGTACTCTATGCTTTATCCTGCAAGGCTCCGAGTGGAACATGAAGATCGGACTACCTTTTTTGACTCTCCTGCGACTGTGAGTGACTGGCTGGATTCGCTGCCGGACCGGGGTGACCGGACTGGGCCCTCTGCCGGTACCGAGGGTGGCGGGTCTCCTTTGGAGTGACTTATGGTCCCAGACTCTGCCATATTGTATTGTTCGGCTGGGTTCTACTTCTTTTGTGCATTTTGTTTCACTATGTTGTGTGTGGGGAGCGGGCGGGGACGGGTCCCTTCCCTCCTCCGGGGTCTTTTCGTAGAATGGGGTTTGTAGGGCGACAGGCACACTGCAAGTTGGGGTGGTTTTTTGGACCGCAGGGGTGCAGGGTGGGGGGTGTTGGAGTTGGGGGGGGTTGGTGGGTGGGTGGGGTTGTTTGCATTTGTGTTTTTTGTTTTCAAGGCGAAGTATTGGCTATGGTTCATCCTTGGGTGTTGAGCTCTTTGCTAGGGGGCCCTTGATCTACTGGAGGGGATGGGGGGGGACGGGTTGAGATTGATGTCTTGGAACGTCAATGGATTGGGGGACCGTATCAAACGGGGTGTTGTGCTGCAATATCTGCGTCGTCTGACTCCTGATGTGGTGTTCTTACAGGAGACGCATCTGGTTGGCAATGTTTGTCGGGCTATGAACAGGGGGGGATATCGACTTGTGGCCCACTCTGGTTTCACCACTGGTTCGAGAGGGGTGGGCATTCTCTTGCGAGCTTCACTTCCGTTGGAGATCACCAGGGAGGTCCCAGACGATAGAGGGCGCTATGTGGCTCTGACTGGGAGGTGGGAGGGGCAGTCCCTTTCCTTGATCTCGGTCTATGTTCCCCCGGGCCTCCAGAACTCCACCTTCTCAGACTTGGGTCGTATGTTGCTTGGGCTTCCTGACAGTCTTTTGCTTATGGGTGGGGACTTTAATTCGGTTGTCTCGGGTGACCTGGACCGTCATCCGCCCAGGGCCCTCCCTGCTGCCCAGGCGTGGCTGGGCGGGCTCCTGGAGACCTTCGGTCTGGTGGACTGTTGGAGGTTAATGCATCCGACACAGTGTCAGTACACCTTTCACTCTGGGGCCCATGGGAGTCTCTCCAGACTGGATTATTTCCTTATGCCCGCGGCCCAGGCTACTCGGATTCGAGAGGTCAAACACCTGGCCAGGGGTATTTCTGATCATTCCCCACTGTGGTTGCTTTTTGACACCGGGTCGCGGTCCGCTGGGCGGATCGCTCCTATTAACCCTTGGTACCTGCGAGACCCCAAGATCCGTGATAGCCTGATTAAGTCGATTGATCAATATTTTTCTGAGAATGAGGGGTCGGTGTTGTCCTCGGTGTCCCTGTGGGAAGCTTTCAAAGCAGTGCTCCGCGGGCATGCCCTGTCCCAGATAGTGGAGGCCAAGAGGGTTAAGAGAGAGGCGGTTGTGACACTGGAGACTGAAATATCGGGGCTGGAGGCAGCCTTGGAGGCGGGTGTCACCCCGGATGGGCTGCATGCCCTCAGCCTGAAGCAGTTTGAATATAAGTCTCTCGTCACTGATGCTGCCAAGACTATGTATAGGGAGCAGCAGGGTAGGTTGTATGACGCCGGAGACAAGGCGGGTAAGCTGATTGCCTGGTTGGACAAGAAGGAGAGAGTGAATCGTGTGGTCCCGGAGCTTCGGGTGTCGGATGTAGTGTGTGTGACTGAGCCTGGTGAGATTGTTGAGTGTTTTGCTGACCACCTCCGTGCAGTGTACTCCCCGGTGTCTGATAGAGATGAGGACGACTCTCGTCTTCTGCTTCGGGATATTGCCCTGCCCGGCTTATCCGTCGAGGACCGCGAGCTGATGGATGCCCCTTTGTCTGTCGAAGAGATAGCTACTGCGATTCGCTCCCTCCGCTCGGGCAAGGCTATGGGCCCCAACGGTCTGCCGATTGAACTATATAAGTTGCGCCCGGATAAAATCGCGCCTTTCCTCCGTCATATGTTTCAGGAATCGCTCGAGAGGGGTTCCCTTCCTGACGACCAGCGTCTGGCTACTATAGTGGTGATTCCCAAGGAGGGTAAGCCACGTGACCGCTGTGCCTCCTATAGGCCTATTTCCCTGCTGAATGCCGAACCCAAAATCCTTGCTAAGGTCCTCGCCAATCGCTTGCTGAGCGTTATATGTGACTTGATACATCCGGATCAATGTGGCTTCATCCCACATCGTAATACCGCCCTCAACTTACGGCGTCTGCACGGCGTCCTCGCTAGGGCTGAGTACTTCGCTGAACCGGCCATATTGGTTTCCCTAGACGCCACGATGGCCTTTGATACCATTGAATGGCCATTTCTTTGGGCCGTCTTGGCGAAGTTTGGTTTTGGGGAGGGGTTCCTTAGCTGGGTGAAGCTCCTTTATGCTGGACCAATGGCTCAGGTGGTTGTCAATGGGCGGGTTTCTCGGCCTTTCGCTCTCGGGAGGGGAACTAGGCAGGGGTGCCCGTTGTCCCCGCTGCTCTTTGCTCTCGCCCTGGAACCGCTCGCTGCCTGGCTCCGTTGGGAGCCCTCGATTAGAGGGCTCCGGTGGGCCCCGGGCTTCGAGGATCGGGTTTCATTGTATGCGGATGATATTCTCTTGTATCTCACCTCACCGCGGAATTCGCTCAATGTTCTCTTTGATGTCCTTACTTCCTTCGGGAAAAACTCGGGTCTGATAATCAACTGGTCCAAATCTTGTGTGTATCCTATCTCTGGTGGTCTTCCTCTCTTGCCGCCTCGGCTTCCGCTCCAAATATCTCAGTCCGGCTTTAAATACCTGGGGGTGTACGTTTCGTTGGATCCGGCGGTCCGCTATGAGCAGAATCTCCTGTCTCCACTCCGGCGTTTGAGGGCAGATACGGCTCGGTGGTGTGAGCTGCCCTTGTCTCCGCTTGGTCGCGCGGCGCTGTTTAAAATGATGTCCCTTCCCAGATTCCTTTATGACTCCAGAACTCCTTCGATGTCATTCCTGCGGCCTACTTTAGGGAGGTGGAGAGTTTGCAGCGGAGACTGGTTTGGGACGGGCGATCGCGTATCGCTTTGGCCAAGCTGACTCTTTCCTGGTATGACGGGGGCATCGCGCTTCCGGATATTAGACGGTACTATTGGGCCTCCCAGCTGTCTGCCATTAATCATGCTACGTACGCTCCTGGTTCGAACCCGGCATATGAGATGGATAAATTCCTGCTCCCCGGCGGTAACTATAACAGAGCGCTTTACTCGCGGTCTGCTGGTGGGGCCCTTACGGGCCCTACCAGGATTGCGGTCCGTGTATGGAAGGTGGCTAACGTTGCGATGGGCTGGAGTGAGCGTTTAACGTGCGCCACTCCTCTATTCGACTCAGACCGCTTGGGAAGCCTCTGGACAACGAAAGGCTTCGAGCGCTGGGATACGATCGGCATCAGCAGAGTGGGGGACCTGTGGGTTAAAGGTGCGGTTAAATCCTTCGCGGCGCTTCAGCGCGAGTATGAGCTTAGTGACAGAGAGTTCTTCCGTTATGCACAGGTTCGGCACGCCCTGCTTTCGGTCTTTGGGGAGGGGACCACGGTCCCTTCTTCTTCGCCTCTCGAGGACCACATACTCGATGGTCACGTCCCCGACAGTACTATCTCCCTGATTTACAAAAAACTGATAAACAATCGGGCTGACCTTTTGGTGCGTCTTCGGGAGGCATGGACGGGAGATGGGGTGGAGCTGGACGATGAGGACTGGCAGACTGCACTGTCATCCCCTAAGGAGGTGGCCATCCCGGCCCGTCTCCGCCTGGTCCAGCTTAAGATTCTCCATCGTGTATATGTGATGGGCCCCCGCCTGGTCTCGATGGGGTTTTCAGACGACGGACTCTGTAAGCGTGGCTGCGGGCTCAGTGCTACCTTTCTCCATATCCTATGGGAATGCCGCGAGGTGGCGGAATACTGGCGCCGGGTGCATGATATTATGAGACGAGTCACCGGGGTCGCTCTGCTGCCGGAGGTGCGCCGTTGTGTGCTGAATGTATGGGAGCCCAATGACTGCAATGCGGCTCAGGCTCGGTGGGCGGCCTTGGGGAACATGATTGCAAAGAGAGATATGGCACAGCTTTGGGGTTCCCAGCGGCCTCCCACCGTGTCCGTCTAGAAGGAGAACATGGACTGGTGCATGTTCAGGGAGAAAACGGTGTATGTGGCTCGTGGTAAACCGGGGGCTTGGGGTAAAATTTGGGGGCAGTGGAACGCGTATCGTGGGTCTATCTGTGCTCCCCCTTTGGTGGATACGTCCGGGGTTGCCTCGTCCCCCTGATCCTTGAGGGTTCCTTGTGCATCTCGTACTTTGGAGTACAGATTTGGTTCTCTCGTGGCCCCCCCCTCCCTCTCAGGTCTTCTTTTATTGACCGCCCTCGGGTGGTTGGTGTGTTGACTCCCCCGGCTGGTGTTCGCCGCCCTTCATAAGTCGTTTCGCCTTGTTTGTTGTATTTTTGTATTTTTCTTATCTGTTGCTATTTATACTAAAAGTGTGTATTCTGATTTCCCTTATGTGCAGTCTGATCTACTGTGATGGTGCGGAGCCCCTGTGGGCCAGTCATTGTTTTCTGATATGCTGGAACACTTCGACTACTAGCGGCCGGCCCTGGTGGTTGTAGGCCCGTGTTTGTAACCCTTTTTATGCACAATAAAATCTTTTCAAAAAAAAAAAAAAAGAAGTCTTGTACCTTGGCACTCACTACACTTGTCAACATGTCTCAATTTTTTATATGCTTGACTTTGATGTTTTGTTGTGAAGGACAATAATGTGCCTCCATGACAGATGTCTCCCAAGGAAGTGCACAAGAAACCACCTTTACACTTTCCGGGGACACGCTGGCACATTTAAAAGAAAGGCACAGTTCGAAAAACACTTGTTTTGAGATTATACATATATATGTTCCCACAGTATGGTTGCATTTGGGTAAGTCCTTGGTTGTTGCTGATACCAACTTACGAGTGTCAAGTCATCCAGACCACCGTGGTGCCATGTATATGTACTTACTGATACCCCATTTCTTCTTAACAGTGGCTTATTTGAATTAGGCTGGCAGCTCATACAATGACTGTGTAAATGTAGTTTTGTGTGCACCTCCTTGTGTGACTTCTGTTAAACAGGCACATGTGTGTTCTGTTCACAAAGTGGCACATTCACACATTCTAAACATGTCGATTGTGTAAAGTGTTGTGATTCCCAAGGGATCACAATGTATTTATTTTGGGTTTCCAAAGTACTCACAGGTCTCTGAGTGTGGGGACACCTTCAGCATTGGCGTCTGTTATTTGGCCTTGGGTGCACCAATACTGTTTCGTTCACAGTGAACAAGGGGTGGCATGCCTTTATAGTCTTGCTGTGCACTCCACGGGTAGGGGAGTTGAGTCCCCCCCTCTGGCCACCCCCTCCCCCAGTGGCGCTGCACCCCATCCCTCCGACCCCCCCTCTCCTTGGGGCCTGTGGTTTCTTCGGGTGCAGGGGAGACGCTGGATGACCTTGCAGAAGTGTGCAGCGCCGTGCTAACCTCCACCTTTGGCGCTGCCCCACCCCCTGTGGTGGAGTCGTCCGTCCCTGCACCCACCACACCTACCCTTACACCTCCTGTCCCTGCGGTGCCATGTCCCCCCCCCCCCAGGACTTCTGATCTGGACTGGCCATTGGCCTTTGTACATAGTGTCCTTTAATATTTTTTCTTTTAATGCTGAATAAAGCATTTTCTTTTTACTTTGAACACTGTTGCATTTCAGGTATTGATGTTGGTGCTGATGCTCCAGGAGTTGGGGTTGGGGTAATGTGTTCGGTTTCAGGGAAATGTTGTAGTCTGCTGCTCATGGGGTGGACCATGATATCTGCGTGCCATCACAAGGTCTCTGCAAAGATTCTTTGGTCGTGTGTACTATTTGTGTTTGGAGACATTGTCCCAAGGAGTGTTCCTTCCTCTGTGCCACCTGATGTGCATGAGTGGGAGATATGCATAGTGCCGGGGTCGGTTGCTCATGTTACAGTTAGATCATTTCAGGACCATGGAGCAGTGTGCCCACTACAGTCCCCTAAGACACCCTTGCCTGATCTGGACTGGCCATTGGCCTTTGTACATAGTGTCCTTTAATAATTTTTCTTTTAATGCTGAATAAAGCATTTTCTTTTTACTTTGAACACTGTTGCATTTCAGGTATTGATGTTGGTGCTGATGCTCCAGGAGTTGGGGTTGGGGTAATGTGTTCGGTTTCAGGGAAATGTTGTAGTCTGCTGCTCATGGGGTGGACCATGATATCTGCGTGCCATCACAAGGTCTCTGCAAAGATTCTTTGGTCGTGTGTACTATTTGTGTTTGGAGACATTGTCCCAAGGAGTGTTCCTTCCTCTGTGCCACCTGACATCTTCCCTGCAGGGAGTTGCACAATTGTTGTGCTGACCTGTGTCTACATTTCCTTTGTTGGTGACGGATCCCTTCAACTATGGCCATGCCTGCTCATCAATGTCTCCGGCTGCATCGTCTGTGCCATCCTTGCTACTCACTGTACTTGTGTATTGAGTATGTGGCCATGCCTTCATGGAGAAATTGTCCATTTTCCGCACAATGCATGTGTGTAATCCCAGCCTAGCACACATATGGTGCTTGTTCTGCAGGGTATTTGGGCACCTGACTCACAATTGTGGGCATTGTATCTGTGGGAACTCCACCCTATTCCTTCCATGAGAGACAACACCTTGGTGGCTGTCCCAGCACCTGTACATCCCTATCAGTCCTGGGATGTGCGTGACATTGTGTGTTCCCTTTGGCTCTCTTAGTTTATTGGGCATTGACATGACTATACAGTCTTGTGGCATGATCTCTGTGTATGTATTGTGCTGCATCCGCCAGGGGTGGGTATGCATGTGTCATTTGTCCTCACACCTACATGTGGTGTGTCATGCAGTGGGGGAAAGACATCCATCCTCATGGGAGTGGGACACTGCTGTCAGTGATGTGTTGTTATGGCACAATCAACATAGTCCAAATTTAGGGATGAGTACATACACCCATGGAGTTGTGGTCATCTGATAATGATGTACACACCCCCATGTCTCTGTCCACTGCTGGGAGTCCTCTGCACCCAGCCCTCACATGTCTCTGTCCACTGCTGGGAGTGATAGGCACCCACCCCCATGTCTCTGTCCACTGCTGGGAGTGATAGGCACCCACCCCTCACATGTCTCTGTCTAGTGCTGGGAGTGATAGGCACCCACCCCCATGTCTCTGTCCACTGCTGGGAGTGATAGGCACCCACCCCCATGTTTTTGTCCACTGCTGTGAGTCCTCTGCACCCAGCTCTCACATGTCTCTGTCCACTGCTGGGAGTGATAGGCACACACCCCCATGTCTCTGTCCACTGCTGGGAGTGATAGGCACCCACCCCCATGTCTCTGTCCAGTGCTGGGATTGATAGGCACCCACCCCCATGTCTCTGTCCACTGCTGGTATTCCTCTGCACCCGCCCCCATGTCTCTGTCCACTGCTGGTATTCCTCTGCACCCACCCCATGTCTCTGTCCACTGCTGGGAGTGATAGGCACCCACCCCCATGTCTCTGTCCACTGCTGGGAGTCCTCTGCACCCACCCCCATGTCTCTGTCCAGTGCTGGGAGTGAAAGGCACCCACCCCCATGTCTCTGTCCACTGCTGGGAGTGATAGGCACCCACCCCCATGTCTCTTTCCACTGCTGGGAGTGATAGGCACCCACCCCTCACATGTCTGTCCAGTGCTGGGAGTGAAAGGCACCCACCCCCATGTCTCTGTCTACTGCTGGGAGTGATAGGCACCCACCCCCATGTCTCTGTCCACTGCTGGGAATCCTATGCAGCCACTCACCCACCCACCCGCCCCCTTGGTGCAGTACACTGCTGTCCTGGGCATACAACCCCCCCCCCCAATATACTGGTAATATGCTGCACCAGGCCATAAGCAAACATTTGTGGCGTGTATACGCCTTGGATCCAAAATGTACTGGTGCCGTAGGGGTACGGGTGATACGGACCGTACAACAAATAACCAAAAGAAGGTGTCAAGTCCATAGAACAAAGAATAGTCAACCAGTAACTGCTATAAAAAAGTGCATGAGATCCTACCGGTAGTCGGGACACCACTTAACAGGAGGTAAGAGTCCATCAGCCCACCCTTACTGGCGGAGCATCGTCATTTGGAACTCTGAGTAATCACGGTCTATGCCCACACTTGCGGATCGCCAAAAGGCTTCGCTAGAAATAAAAATGAATACTTGGTCAAAAAGTTTGTTTATTAGGCATTAACCAGGTCGATCTGACCATGACGGCTGAAACATGTCGACCACACTATGATTGAGCCAGAGATTAGTCTATATATTTTTCTGAAAAGACTATAGGCTCTTTTAGATATGAAACTTGGTTAATGCCTAATAAACAAACTTTTTGACCAAGTATTCATTTTTAAACCTCACATCACATCACACATGAGCACTGCACATTCCTTGAGTCCCCAGGTCTGAGGTACAATACCTGGCAGGAGTGTTCTCTCACAGCAATCACTGACCTGTGCACCTAGCGAAGCCTTTTGGCGATCCGCAAGTGTGGGCATAGACCGTGATTACTCAGAGTTCCAAATGACGATGCTCCGCCAGTAAGGGTGGGCTGATGGACTCTTACCTCCTGTTAAGTGGTGTCCCGACTACCGGTAGGATCTCATGCACTTTTTTATAGCAGTTACTGGTTGACTATTCTTTGTTCTACGGACTTGACACCTTCTTTTGGTTATTTGTTGTACTCTGATGGGATTGGAGGTGTTCTAGTCCTTAAACTAAGTATCCCTGTTTTGACCCCCTTATAGAGTGAGTTTTTGTTGATACGGACCGTACCCCTGCATTCATAGGGTGTGTATGGTCCGTACCACGCGTACCCCTACGTCACCACTACAATGGTGGTACAGACTGTACCCACGCTCTGAGGGCGTGGGTACGGTCCGTACCACGCGTACCCCTACGTCACCACTACAATGGTGGTACGGACCGTACCCACGCGGTCCCTCCCACCATTGTAGTGGTGACGTAGGGGTACGCGTGGTACGGACAGTACCCCCGCTCTGAGGGCGTGGGTACGGTCCGTACCACGCGTAACCCTACGTCACCACTACAATGGTGGTACGGAGTGTACCCACACTCTGAGGGCATGGGTACGTTCCGTACCACGCTTACCCCTACGTCACCACTACAATGGTGGTACGGACCGTACCCATAGCGTGGGTACGGTCCGTCCCACCATTGTAGTGGTGACGTAGGGGTACGTGTGGTACGGACCGGACCCACGCTCTGAGGGCGTGGGTACGGTCCGTACCACGCGTACCCCTACGTCACCACTACAATTGTCGGACATGCCCGGACACTGGGTTAGCCAAGGTAGGCAGGCCCCCTCCCGACGGAAGTCTATAGCTTGAGCTAGTTAAGATTGGCTCTGTAGCGGCGGGTGGACATGAATAGGGGTATACAGGGCCTTTTGGGGATCACGACAAACTCGGTGTAGAGTCGGTACTTATCGCTCACAGGGTTGTCTCCTGCAGCGTTCGGAGCACGGTGGTGGACCTCAAGAGTCAGACTCGGACCCGCGACAGGCGCTGCAGGTTAGATAATTCACTGGCCAGGTCTTGGGTAGGGTGGTTGAAGAGAGTAATGGCCCAATGGTTACAGTCGGAGATGCTTACTCTCAAGTTACAGGTTCATTTCCATTGATTCAGTTCAGGCAGATATCTTTTCGACAGGGGTGATCCTGGGAGCACACACAGTGGCGGCGGGCGCAAGGCGTCGTGTGGGACTCCTGTCCCCAGAATGGGTTATCTTGCATTGCAGAGGTAGAAAGACTAATCAGGTCATTGGAATCGGACATGCTCTAGGCCTGAGGTTGATGAGGTTGCTGTGGGGTGGGGAGGGCGAAGGGCGGTCTGCCCTGGTCCCCCTTGTGGCGGTAAAGAGGCCACATAAATTGCCTTTACATTGTTAAGGGGAGTCCTCCTGCATACTCCTTAGGCCAGCACTGAGGTGGCGAGACGGTAAGCTCACCCTAGAGAGAATGGGACACCGGCTGGGGGCAAGGGCGCCAGTTTAAAAATAGGGCATGGGGCTTCCGCTCCTGGTTATTCCCTACGAGCCCCGATGGGCAGCCTGGTGGTGGAGGGGTGGGCCCCTCAAGTGGCAGACCTAGACCAGATGACAGAGGCTCACCCTTCAAGGACGCAGGTGGGTTGCGCCTTGCGTGGTTCTCAGTTGATTGGGGGACGCGAGCCTGAAGGCCCCTTAGTGCTGGAGCAATAGACAACGTTCTTCGTGTAAATAAATTGAGTTCTGCCCGACTTGCGGATGGAGCATGAAGATAGGGGCAGCTTAAATTAGAATATTAATTAACGATTGAATTTGATAAATCCATATCGTATTAAATTGTATGAATTATATATTGTCATGTTTGTGTGATGATTTGTAATAAACATGGCCTTTTTAACCCACAGCTCTGGTAGTCAAGCATCGCTTTGTGGGTTTGGTTGGGGGGCAGGGCTGGGAGCCATCCTGGGGGGTACGAGTCCTATGCCAAGCGCGAAATATAATGAAGCGCGCACTTAGGACTCGGCCCCCCGGGCACCCGTTCACGCCCCCCCCCCTTTGGTGGTTCTCGTCCCTGGAGTAAACGGGACCGCAGCAGAAGTACTTCTGGGTCAGCGACGACGTGACGTCACTTCCGTCCGGGGCCGGCGCCTCGAGGGTGGGGGAGGGGGCATAGGCCTATTTAGGACAACTTGCCCTTGTCCTCGCCCTCTCTTTCTGGCTGCGCCGTCCCCGGTATGCAGGGGTCTCCTGAAATCTCCCACCCACCCGTCCCTAAAGATGGAGCTTGGGGAGGTGTTGGATGTGGATTAGAGAATGGCAGTAAAGAGGCCACATAAATTGCCTTTACATTGTTAAGGGGAGTCCTCCTGCATACTCCTTAGGCCAGCACTGAGGTGGCGAGACGGTAAGCTCACCCTAGAGAGAATGGGACACCGGCTGGGGGCAAGGGCGCCAGTTTAAAAATAGGGCATGGGGCTTCCGCTCCTGGTTATTCCCTACGAGCCCCGATGGGCAGCCTGGTGGTGGAGGGGTGGGCCCCTCAAGTGGCGGACCTAGACCAGATGACAGGGGCTCACCCTTCAAGGACGCAGGTGGGTTGCGCCTTGCGTGGTTCTCAGTTGATTGGGGGACGCGAGCCTGAAGGCCCCTTAGTGCTGGAGCAATAGACAACGTTCTTCGTGTAAATAAATTGAGTTCTGCCCGACTTGCGGTCCGTCCCACCATTGTAGTGGTGACGTAGGGGTACGCGTGGTACGGACCGTACCCACGCTCTCAGGGCGTGGGTACGGTCCGTACCACGTGTACCCCTACGTCACCACTACAATTGTGGTACGGACCGTACCCATAGCGTCGGTACGGTCCGTCCCACCTTTGTAGTGGTGACGTAGGGGTACGTATAGTACGGACCGTACCCACGCTCTGAGGGCGTGGGTACGGTCCGTACCACGCGTACCCCTACATCACCACTACAATGGTGGGATGGACCGTACCCACGCTATGAGGGCGTGGGTACGGTCCATACCACCATTGTAGTGGTGACGTAGGGGTACGCGTGGTACGGACCGTACCCACGCTCTGAGGGCGTGGGTACGGTCCGTCCCACCATTGTAGTGGTGACGGGTACGCGTCCACGTCCACTTCCGTTGTGGCGGTACGTAGGGATTAGTGGACACGCCCCCCGAAGTGACCAGACCATGGAGGTAATTTATATACAGGATATATTTGTTTTAAATTAGGTAGGGGTTATGTTTCCTGCCCCTCGCCCCCCCCCCCTTTGCCCTGGGTGTTGTTCTGACCTTCTGCGGTGTCTGCGTCGGTTTCTGTGCACCAGGTTGTAGGCTAGGAGGGCCGGGATGACACGTAGGATGGGGTCCATGGCTGTCCGTCGCGTACCGGTGCTCCTTCTTCGCGTCGCCCTCAATTTCCCGGGAGTTTTTGGCTGCCGTAAAAAATAAGCCGTGCGGAGTGACGTAGGCACGAGTCATACTTGCTGGTCCGTAAAACACTGCCTGACTCCGTCCGGACGCCACGTACGCGATGTTCCGGATCGGAATTGTGGGTATTTTTTGCGCCGCACGTAGGTTTTTACGATTCGTACGGAAATGGTATTTCTGTACGAATCGTACTTGCTACTTTGTAAGGAGGATTTCCCGGGTACGAGTCGTATGGAGAATACGCTCCGTACGACGATTCGTACCCGGGTGTTACAGGATTGGAATCGGCACCTAAATTGTTTTAATTTGTTTTTGTTATACAATTTTTCACAATAATAAAAACATGATTCAGAAATGTTGATGTTATTTAGATTTTATTAAAAAGTATAATATATTTTTAACATAAATGTTTTTAACAGTTTTGAAAAACTTTACTTTTTATAACTAGTGCCATGTAATAGTAAAGTAAATATATTTTTAGCACTTTAATTATAAACAGTTAGATTTTTGTTTATAATCTTTTATGACAAAAAGTAAACATTTATATACATTTCTTTAAAAAAAATTAATACATTTTATATAATTTTATTTTTCCCCAAAATAATCTAGTATGTATTTTACAAATGTATATTTTGTATATTTTATTATTTAGTATATTGAATAATATTTATAATAAAATGTTATGCAATATACTAAATAATTTACAATATTTTTAACAAATATATTTTTCTAACATATTTTTTTTATTTTATTTTTATTTTTTATTTTATTTGTGCATTTTCAAAAGTGAAAAACAAATTACAATTATACAAACCATAGTGTTTGGTAGGGCATAGACAAGATGTACAACTCATTGGCATTACGCAATAGTTACATAACTCGGCTTTACGGGCAGACATAAATATGACAGTAATCGAAAGTGCATTGCATGACAGTACAAAGCAAACATATTTTTTTTAATAAACATTTCATATTGTTTGCATTACAGTGCATGAAACAAACATGCATTGTAATATATTTAAAATATTATATTTTTTGTTTTCTGATAATATAATATTTTGGGCCCGATTCCGCTGTGGTTAGGAAAGCATTCCCACCTAGGGCCTGATTATGATACGGTTAGGAAGGCCTACTAACGGCATTTGCTCCTTCTGAATCAGATTGGGGACGTGCCTTCCCGACCGAGGGCCAGAATACGATGCGGTTAGGAACATAGGCTCCCACAGAAGTCAATGGGAGTCCAACCAAATCGTATCTGCGGATTTTGCTGTCGGGGGCCCGTTGCGGGCCCAACAGCTATTGGGAGGTTGGGGGGTGCACATGGGGGGTACCTATGGTCATGGACAAGGACATGGTCATGGACAAGGTGGCAGGCACCGCACGGTTCCTGTCACCTTGTGCATGACAATTCACACAGTGCATTCCCATGTTTCTAGAGCATCTCTGACCTTGATTTCAGTCACATTGGGGGGATGGTTGTGTTCATTCACATTGACTACATGTGTTTCTACTGTAGTGGCTCTCCCATAGCAAGAATTGGAGTAATTTTTACTGCATTTCTAATGGATTTTGTTTCCAGTTACTTTTTCTTGTGTATAGGTGTAGCCCAAGTAGCACAGAAGTAGTTTTCCCTTTTGTGAAGTTATGAATTTTGCTCCTTCTGCCATTTTTTGTCTATCAGCAAATATATGTATATATATTTATTTAGCAATTATACGATTCTGAACATACGATTCTGAACAGTAAATATGTTTGTATAAATATTATTTTTAAAAAGAAACTTACATTTGTCTTGCTTTAATTTTCTTGATGGATATTTTATCGATGGTCGTGGTTTACTCACTGTTTTGTTTCTGTTGATTGAAAAGCAAAATGCTATTTTTATTAAAGTGTTACATTTAATTTTAGTATCTCGATTTTTTTAATCTATATTTTTTAAGTTGGAAATAAAAATAATACTAACTAATTGTAGTTTTATTTTTTTTAATTTTTATTTAGGAGGTTTTATTGGATATAAGCAATGTGATACAAAGTATACATTTCTCAATTGCACAGAATATGGGCTCACCCCCCCACCTCCATAAACAAACAGACCAGTCAATGACAGCACTCTTCTAATGGTCCTTTGTGTTACATACATGCGTTCTACGTCTACAGATCTTACCACAGTGATGTATTGTCCGGTTGTTTGTGTGAGACTGAGTTGACTTCAGTTAGTGTATGGTTACACCAAGTTCGATTCGCTCTGAGCCAGGAGGTATTCCCGCAGGGGAGCCCATATATCCTTGGGCCAAGAGGCCGCTGGCAGTTCCTCCGCATATAGTTCTAGCTGTTTGCAGCAGTAAACCATGTCCTTAAGCCACAGGTCAGCTTTCGGGCTCTGCCGGCTGTCCCATGTGAATAGAACCCGCCGTTTAGTTACCAGCAGGGCTACCCTGACAAATCTGTCCACCACGGCTTTCAATTGGGGAACATATCCGAGCAGACACACTAGTGGCGTGCACTGAATCATCTGGCCTGTCATAATGGTTATAAGATCAGTGATTTTTACCCAATATTGAAATACCAACGGACAGTGCCATGCCAGATGAAGAAAATCCGCTCCGTTCCACCTGCATCTTTTACAGCAGGCCGTCTCTCTCAGCCCCATCCTGTGTAACTTTTTGAGAGTATGGTACACTTGATGAATGAACTTTAGATGAATGATACGCAGGTTGCAATTTGATGGCAGTCTACCCGTTAACATACAGATCTGTTTCCATTCTGTGTCAGTGATCAGGGGGACATTTCCGTATTCCAACGCTCCAGACTTTTGTCAGGCCCACTACTTGTTTCTCCTTGAATTGTTTTATACAGCTTAGTTACCAGCTTCTTTCGGTTTGGGGCTATTAGTATCAGTTGCAGCGTTGTAACATCTCCGGTTCATCAGGAAAACTAGTGTAGTGGTCTTTCATCGCTCGCCGGAGTCTATAACAGGTGTACTGGAATAAAGGCGTGGGATTTTGTATGTTGTCTAAGTCACTACCCGTGATGTACCTGCCTCCTGGATACAGATCACTCATGAGTGTGATGCCTGCCTCTCCAAGAGCCGTTATAGGGCCGCGCTCACGAGCTACTGATAGGGCAGCATGTCCTGCTATGGGTAATGCTGGGGCATAAAATGGAAATTTGTATGTTCGTTTCCCAATCTCCTGCCACGCTGCAATAGAAATGTCTATTGTGTTTATCTCAGATTTAGGCGTCTGTCTATTAGTGTGAGTAATGATGTTTCTCAAGGGTGTCGGGTGCACATCTCCCTCCTCCACAGCCACATGTGGAATAAAAGCATGAGGCTTAAACCAAAAGTATGCATATTGAGCCTGCCCACATAAGTAAAAGACATAAAAATCCGGAGCATTAAATCCCCCTTTTTCATATGACAGGCTTAATATATGCCAGCTAATCCTCGGTTGTTTGTTGCCCCATATCAGCTTCAGCAGCTGGGTTTGAACTGTTTTAAGAAAAATGTTTTGTCAATGGGACAGGAATATTACAAAAGAGGTACAGGAACTTAGGAAGAATGACCATCTTTATCAGCGCTATACAATCTGCCAAGGACAAAGGCCAAAATGATTTGGGGGGAGCAAAGGCCCTTGCCCAAGGTGCCGCTCCCCCCTCCCTGGTGTCTAGTGGGTGGATCCCTGCAGGGATCCACTGGGGAGGGGTATCATTGGAAAGGGGAGATTCTCCCCTTTCCAACGATACCTCTCCCGTCTTTCTACGTGCTCAGGGGGCTGAGATAGCCCCCTGAGCATGTACAAAGTGAAACTGAAATGAGCCGCTTGGCTCATTTCAGTTTCAGTGTAATGACGTAGGCGCGACGTGCGCGCCGATCGTCATTACGCTGAAAGCAAGTGGGGGGGCCTCGGGAGCTGGGGAAGCTCTTCCCCAGCTCCCGAGGCTATTTTCAGTGAAAGGGAATCCCTCTGGTGCCCGCACCAGAGGGATTCCCCAGGGAATGCCTCATGACAAGCTGGACTCGTCATGGGCACAGCGCGACTGTGCTCCATGACGAGTCCAGCTCGTCATGGGCACACAAGGGGTTAACAAATATATTTTTCTAACAGATTTTTTTTATTTTATTTTTATTTTTTATTTTATTTGTGCATTTTCAAAAGTGAAAAACAACGTACAATTATACAAACCATAGTATTTGGTAGGGCATAGACAAGATGTACAACTCATTGGCATTACGCAATAGTTACATAACTCGGCTTTACGGGCAGACATATGTATGACAGTAATCGAAAGTGCATTGCATGACAGTACAAAGCAAACATATTTTTTTTATTAAACATTTCATATTGTTTGCATTACAGTGCATGAAACAAACATGCATTGTAATATATTTAAAATATTATATTTTTTGTTTTTCGATAATATAATATTTTGGGCCCGATTCCGCTGTGGTTAGGAAAGCATTCCCACCTAGGGCCCGATTACGATACGGTTAGGAAGGCCTCCTAACGGCATTTGCTCCTTCCGAATCAGATTGGGGACGTGCCTTCCCGACCGAGGGCCAGAGTACGATGCGGTTAGGAACATAGGCTCCCACAGAAGTCAATGGGAGTCCAACCAAATCGTATCTGGCAAGCGGATTTTGCTGTCGGGGGCCCGTTGCGGGCCCAACAGGTATTGGCAGGGTGGGGGGTGCACATGGGGGGTACCTATGGTCATGGACAAGGACAAGGTCATGGACAAAGTGGCAGGCACCGCACGGTTCCTGTCACCTTGTGCATGACAATTCACACAGTGCATTCCCATGTTTCTAGAGCATCTCTGACCTTGATTTCAGTCACATTGGGGGGATGGTTGTGTTCATTCACATTGACTACATTTGTTTTTACTGTAGTGGCTCTCCCATAGCAAGAATTGGAGTAATATTTACTGCATTTCTAATGGATTTTGTTTCCAGTTACTTTTTCTTGTGTATAGGTGTAGCCCAAGTAGCACAGAAGTAGTTTTCCCTTTTGTGAAGTTATGAATTTTGCTCCTTCTGCCATTTTTTGTCTATCAGTAAATATATGTATATATATTTATTTAGCAATTATACGATTCTGAACATACGATTCTGAACAGTAAATATGTTTGTATAAATATTATTTTTAAAAAGAAACTTACATTTGTCTTGCTTTAATTTTCTTGATGGATATTTTATCGATGGTCGTGGTTTACTCACTGTTTTGTTTCTGTTGATCGAAAAGCAAAATGCTATTTTTATTAAAGTGTTACATTTAATTTTAGTATCTCGATTTTTTTAATCTATATTTTTTACGTTGGAAATAAAAATAATACTAACTAATTGTAGTTTTATTTTTTTTAATTTTTATTTAGGAGGTTTTATTGGATATAAGCAATGTGATACAAAGTATACATTTCTCAATTGCACAGAATATGGGCTCACCCCCCCCCCACCTCCATAAACAAACAGAACAACACAACAATACAATAATAATAAAACAGACCAGTCAATAACAGCACTCTTCTAATGGTCCTTTGTGTTACATACATGCGTTCTACGTCTACAGATCTTACCACAGTGATGTATTGTCCGGTTGTTTGTGTGAGACTGAGTTGACTTCAGTTAGTGTATGGTTACACCAAGTTCGATTCGCTCTGAGCCAGGAGGTATTCCCGCAGGGGAGCCCATATATCCTTGGGCCGAGAGGCCGCTGGCAGTTCCTCCGCATATAGTTCTAGCTGTTTGCAGCAGTAAACCATGTCCTTAAGCCACAGGTCAGCTTTCGGGCTCTGCCGGCTGTCCCATGTGAATAGAACCCGCCGTTTAGCTACCAGCAGGGCTACCCTGACAAATCTGTCCACCACGGCTTTCAATTGGGGAACATATCCGAGCAGACACACTAGTGGCGTGCACTGAATCATCTGGCCTGTCATAATGGTTATAAGATCAGTGATTTTTACCCAATATTGAAATACCAATGGACAGTGCCATGCCAGATGAAGAAAATCCGCTCTGTTCCACCTGCATCTTTTACAGCAGGCCGTCTCTCTCAGCCCCATCCTGTGTAACTTTTTGAGAGTATGGTACACTTGATGAATGAACTTTAGATGAATGATACGCAGGTTGCAATTTGATGGCAGTCTACCCGTTAACATACAGATCTGTTTCCATTCTGTGTCAGTGATCAGGGGGACATTTCCGTATTCCAACACTCCAGACTTTTGTCAGGCCCACTACTTGTTTCTCCTTGAATTGTTTTATACAGCTTAGTTACCAGCTTCTTTCGGTTTGGGGCTATTAGTATCAGTTGCAGCGCTTGTAACGTCTCCGGTTCATCAGGAAAACTAGTGTAGTGGTCTTTCATCGCTCGCTGGAGTCTATAACAGGTGTACTGGAATAAAGGCGTGGGATTTTGTATGTTGTCTAAGTCACTACCCGTGATGTACCTGCCTCCTGGATACAGATCACTCATGAGTGTGATGCCTGCCTCTCCAAGAGCCGTTATAGGGCCGCGCTCACGAGCTACTGATAGGGCAGCATGTCCTGCTATGGGTAATGCTGGGGCATAAAATGGAAGTTTGTATGTTCGTTTCCCAATCTCCTGCCACGCTGTAATAGAAATGTCTATTGTGTTTATCTCAGATTTAGGCGTCTGTCTATTAGTGTGAGTAATGATGTTTCTCAAGGGTGTCGGGTGCACATCTCCCTCCTCCACAGCCACATGTGGAATAAAAGCATGAGGCTTAAACCAAAAGTATGCATATTGAGCCTGCCCACATAAGTAAAAGGGATTTTATTCTAGGAAAATTCAATTCTATTGTACAGTGCAAAGTACTCTTTATGTGAGCTCAGGATTGATACTCAACTAAACGTTATTCAATTAAATTCAGTCAAAGATATATAACAACACACACGGGGTATTTTTGAAGTGAAAAAATCACTGGCTTTTTATGTAGAAACAATTGATAAAAAGGAGTACAGAAAACAAGTAAATGTATAGTGTGACATGAAGGGAAAAACAACTTAATATTATCCACAATTCATGACATTATAGATATCCAATCCAATTAAGTAAACAGAGATCTATCTCATATTTGGAGAACAATCAACTGTGCATGTATGCTGTGGAAATGGATAATACAGTTGACGTTTCGGTCTGTTGGGGCGTCAATCAGTCAGACCATCTTCAGGACAGTTGAGAAATTCAAAAAGAAGACTCCTGCATAAATATGGTATCAATTAATTACAAAGAAAGACCATAAAATTCTCTTTATAGTTGATAGAGAAAGCAGAGGGATAGCCCGTGTGTGAGAAAACAATCTTGTTTAAAAAATCATTGTGGAAGAAACACCTTATACCAAAGAATAAAACAGCGTTGTTGCATTACCGTATAATTCAGTGGAAAGGGTTGGAGGAATACGTTAATATTAGTGTGCGCTCAAATGAGACTAACAAAGAGATGTTGCGCTTACTCATGAGTTGTTGTATGAACTAGAGGAGTAATCACTTCCTCATTGGTGATTGATTGTACTTCATCTATAAAGCGGAAAACAATTATAGAGTGGTCATGGTTAGGCCTTTTAGTGAAAAAACGAGTGTTAATGTTAATTTCTGTCAATTTATATAATTGAAACATACCCGGTCTTAGTTGGGTGAGTATATACCATATGGGTGCCCGTAGCGAGATGGGCAACAATGGAATTGAGAATTCTGACTGTTCTGATCTTGTATGACAAGGAAGGCCAGACGGTCCTTCGTTGACAAGTATCTTGACTCAAAGAAATCTGGAAGATGAAAGTTAAGCATGCTGCAGTTAAAGAAGGCAAACCAATAAAAGGTTGTCTTATACGGTAAAAGGCAAGACAGAAGCACATGATGTGCATTGAACCACCTACATTTAGAGATGTACTTGCGAGGGATTTCCGCCTGTTTAAAAACTAGAGGCTGGCGTGTTCGTAAATAAAGACAGCCCGCTATCAAGACAGTAATTATACAAAACCACCCACATTTAGAGAAGTATTTGCGAGGGATTTCAGCCCATTTAAAAACTGAAGGCTGGCGTGTTTGTAAATAAAAACAGCCCGCTATCAAAACAGAGCGCCCAACACTGATTGTACAAGACCACGACTAAAGTTAACATTACGTGGCGATACGGGGAAAGCTATGTCTGTTACTTACGATTTTATCTTCTCGAAGCCGTAGCAAATTAAGGTACCGTCCGTCGATAGGAACTCGAGCAATATGCAGAGTTCAACGGCGTGTAGTTAAAGGTGGTTAAATGGCCACAGCTGTTTAAGATTAAAGTACGAACCGGACAAGACAAAAACTACCATGAATGCAGCGGACATCTTGTAATGTGTTTTTTGTGCAGATGAATGTATCTGTAGCACATTTCTACATATTGCCGGGAATTTAAGGCCCTCGTTGGATGTAAGGACTACAATGACTGACACGATCGTTGACGGTCAAAGTGTCAACGACATGTGAAACGTTAAGTTTGGTAATTGCCAAAAAGAGGCGGACATCTTGGAAAGGTAATTAGATGTATATGTAAAACTTGGAATGACTGAAAAAAAGCGCCGAAAACGGCGGACATCTTGGAAAGGTGATTCATGTCCCGATTTGAGGTTGGTTTAGTGCATAAGTGTAACTCGGGATGACTAGATCATCAAATGTGTGCTGTTGAGAGTTGTCGTGATTACGTTAAAACAAAGTGCAGAACAGCAGAAATCGTGAGTGAGAAAAAAGAAACAAAATACACATTATTAACAGCACAGATCAATTCTAATTCATGGTAACAATCACATTACTGACCTAATATATAATAATGTGTGACAAATTGAGCATAGAGATGTTACAAGTTATACATCTTATGATCCGACAAGTCGACAAATCTTAAGAAGAAAGTCTAACTAACTTATACATGGATAAACAACATGTAAACAAAGAGATACAAAATAATGCAGCAAATTCAAGCATCTTACGGATAAATGTCCAAGGTAGTCAATAAGAATGTTGTCTTATGTGCAGAAAAATATGCCATCTAATATAGAGTTGCTAGACACTGGACTATTAAACACATCATGTGTACATAAGAACACAAATCAGGTTCAGTTAAGTTTATGGTGTCATAAGTAATAGGGTAGCAACTTAATGAAAGAAGATTTAAGTGAGACACGCCAAGGTATGCCACTCAGTTGCCGTGTTAAGACCCTTTTTGATATTATCACTCTTGCAAATCCATTGGTTCTCTTTGATCGTCAATATGCGATCAACATTAGCCTGTCTGATTGTGGGTTTTACCACTTCTATGATCAACCACAACATCTCTTTCTCCGTATGTCGAAATCGTGTGTAGTGCTCAACAAGTGGGGCATTTTCAACTTTACATCTAATTCTAGATTGATGTTGTAAGATGCGTGTTTTGGCCATCTGGGTTGTCTTTCCTATGTAGTTTAAACCACATGGGCATTGGATGCAATAAACCACATTTCTGGTGTTACAGTTGGAGAAAGATTTGAGTGCTACAGTAGATCCATTAAGATCAAAGGATTTCAATTTCATGGTACTAGGACATGCTGCACAGTTACCACATTTATGGTGTCCCACTAAAGGTATTATTTGTTGCATACCATCAACAAGATGTTGTTGTGGTGTTTTATACGTGTGGACCAGTCGATCTTTGATATTGGGCCCTCTTTTAAACGAAAAAAGTGGTTGGTCTGACAGCTCAGGTAAGGATGCCAAAAGCGTCCAATGTTTTTTTACAATTTTTTTTATTTTGTTTGTGGCAGTCCCGAAGGTGGTCACACAAACTAACATTGGGTCCGATGTCTTTTGTTTGACTTCAAGAAGGGCATTACGGTCATTGTACCAGGCTCTCTTTAGAGATTTCTTAAGAAGTTTGTTTGGGTACCCTCTTGAGTGCAGTTTTTCTTTCAGTTTCCTAGCCTCAAGAAAGTAATCTTCCCTTTTGGAACAGTTTCTCCGTAAACGGAGAAACTGTCCAAATGGGAGTCCATCCTTCAATGACTGTGGGTGGTGACTGTCATATTTTAGGAGCGTGTTGCGTGCCGTAGGCTTAGTGAATAGAGTGGTATAAAGCATGTTGTCTTCGCCTGCCTTAATTGAGATGTCGAGATAATTCATACATTGATTATTGAAATCAAGTGTGAATTGCAGGTTTGGATTTCTGGAATTGATCCATTCATGGAATTCAGTGAGTAACTGTTCGCTGCCTTTCCAGATTAAAAAGACATCATCTATATATCGTAACCAACTGGTTATGTTGGCTGCAAAGGGATTGAGTGGGTCATAGATGTGTCTTCGTTCAAAATCAGAGACATAGATGTTAGCTATGTCAGGGGCATAAACTGCCCCCATCGCGACACCTTTAAGTTGTTGGTAGAATGTACGTTCGTAAAGAAAGAAGTTTTCACATAGTGAAATTCTAATACATTCGACAATAAATTCGGTTGGTACCGCATGTGGCCTGGGTCTGTTGTTTAGTAGGTCTTCAATGATCTCTAAGATCTCTATTTGTGGAATGTTAGTATACAAGCTCTCGATATCCATGGATACCAAGAGCTCGCATTTGGGATCGAAACTGTGTTTGTCTACTACATTGATGACTGCTGTGGTGTCCCTGATATACGTATTTGTTTCTGTGGCAAAAGGTCGGATAAAGAAGTCGGCATACTGAGCTAGAGGTTTTAAGATTGAGTTACAGCCCGATACAATTGGTCTACCGGGGGGTGTCGTGGTGTTCTTATGGATCTTTGGTAATATATAAATTACCGGAACCGTGGGGGATTTGTTTATCAAGAATGCTGCTTCCTTTTCACTAAGCCAGCCACCTTCCAGACTCATTTTGCTTAGTTCTGCGATCATTTTCTCAAGTCGAGGAGTGGGGTTGCTAGACAGTTTTTTGTAGTGAGACTCAACCGAGAGTTGTTTAGATATTTCAGTATTATACGCTAGTGAGTCCCATAGGACAATGCCTCCGCCTTTGTCGGCCGGTTTTATGATCGTATCAGGCAGTGCCTGGAGATTTCTAAGTGCCAAATGTTCATCTTTAGTGAGGTTGTATTTAACACGAGCTGGTGTATTAAAAAGGTTATCGATTTCTGTGAGGATAGCATTTTCGAAGGTGATAATTTCTTTGGCTATCATTGTGTTCGGAGGGAAGAAGGTGGACCGATTATGTAGTCCAGTTGTGTCAGAATCGCGTGGTATAGTTTTGCTGGCAAAAAAATTCCTTAATCTAACTGAGCGAAAGAATTTAAATAGCTCTAGTTTAGTTTGGAAGAGATTGTTTTTGTTAGTGGGGACAAAAGAAAGTCCTGCTGAGAGAACTGATATTTGTACCTCTGATAGTTGATGTTTGGATAAATTGAAGATGGGTATTGTTTGAGTAGGATTTACCACTCGTAAAATTGATTCCGGGTTTGACGATAACCTGGTGTATACTGGTTCCGGAACCATCCTCTCCTGGTGGCTCGTGTTCTCCGTGGGTAAGGAGATCCTCTCCGATCCTGTCCTAAAAAAGGCTGTCGTGATGTGGAGGGTTGTTGATCATAAGAATGTCTATGGGTGTTATCTGATGCCTGATCACTATCGGTATCAGAAGTGGTGTCAGAGAAAGTCACTTTCTTCCGTTGTTGGTTTTTGGGCCCTTGATTAGACCCCTGTGTTTGATAAAAATCTTTGTTTAAGTAGGGATAAGTTCTTTCCTTGCTGTATTTCCTTATGTCTTTTTGTAGTTTATCTGTTTTCTTGTGGGAGTTGAATTCTTCGAAGTCTTTTATGGTTAAGGCAATTTTATCAAGTAATGCTTTCGCATTAGTGATGTTGGAGTCGGTGTTGATCTTATTCTCCAAGCTTTCTATTTCCTTAGTTAGTGATTTAATATGTTTTATTGCCGTTTCTATGCTGAGCACCATCCAAGTGCGAGAGCATTTATTGGATGCAAAGCTGAAACCTATTTTGAAGTCTTCATCTTCAATGAAGATAATAGGGATGTTTTTGATCTGAAGTCCCGTTGGAATTATGTTTGCATTTAGGCAGTCGGTGAGGAACTTAGCATGTAGTTCAGTACGAACTAATTTCTTTTTCAAACGTTCTAGGTGATTGAGATCAGTTTCAAATGGTGAAGATGTAATGGGACCTCGGGTGCCTAGCAGCGAAGGGCCCGCAGCTATTTTCAACATATATTCATCGGTGTATGATAGGGTTTCAGCTTCAGACATGGATGAGGCTGGAAACACTATTATTTAGGAATAGGTGATCTTTAAACACTATTCTGATATACCACTTAAAAAAGTGACCCGAAGCAGACAGTTGTCTGCGCTTAAAATATTTGAATCCTGGGGTAGCACCCAATATACCCTTGAGCGCTTGGGCAAGTTTAATTATAATAGTAGAAAGCCAACAAGGGATTTTATTCTAGGAAAATTCAATTCTATTGTACAGTGCAAAGTACTCTTTATGTGAGCTCAGGATTGATACTCAACTAAACGTTATTCAATTAAATTCAGTCAAAGATATATAACAACACACACGGGGTATTTTTGAAGTGAAAAAATCACTGGCTTTTTATGTAGAAACAATTGATAAAAAGGAGTACAGAAAACAAGTAAATGTATAGTGTGACATGAAGGGAAAAACAACTTAATATTATCCACAATTCATGACATTATAGATATCCAATCCAATTAAGTAAACAGAGATCTATCTCATATTTGGAGAACAATCAACTGTGCATGTATGCTGTGGAAATGGATAATACAGTCGACGTTTCGGTCTGTTGGGGCGTCAATCAGTCAGACCATCTTCAGGACAGTTGAGAAATTCAAAAAGAAGACTCCTGCATAAATATGGTATCAATTAATTACAAAGAAAGACCATAAAATTCTCTTTATAATTGATAGAGAAAGCAGAGGGATAGCCCGTGTGTGAGAAAACAATCTTGTTTAAAAAATCATTGTGGAAGAAACACCTTATACCAAAGAATAAAACAGCGTTGTTGCATTACCGTATAATTCAGTGGAAAGGGTTGGAGGAATACGTTAATATTAGTGTGCGCTCAAATGATACTAACAAAGAGATGTTGCGCTTACTCATGAGTTGTTGTATGAACTAGAGGAGTAATCACTTCCTCATTGGTGATTGATTGTACTTCATCTATAAAGCGGAAAACAATTATAGAGTGGTCATGGTTAGGCCTTTTAGTGAAAAAACGAGTGTTAATGTTAATTTCTGTCAATTTATATAATTGAAACATACCCGGTCTTAGTTGGGTGAGTATATACCATATGGGTGCCCGTAGCGAGATGGGCAACAATGGAATTGAGAATTCTGACTGTTCTGATCTTGTATGACAAGGAAGGCCAGACGGTCCTTCGTTGACAAGTATCTTGACTCAAAGAAATCTGGAAGATGAAAGTTAAGCATGCTGCAGTTAAAGAAGGCAAACCAATAAAAGGTTGTCTTATACGGTAAAAGGCAAGACAGAAGCACATGATGTGCATTGAACCACCTACATTTAGAGATGTACTTGCGAGGGATTTCCGCCTGTTTAAAAACTAGAGGCTGGCGTGTTCGTAAATAAAGACAGCCCGCTATCAAGACAGTAATTATACAAAACCACCCACATTTAGAGAAGTATTTGCGAGGGATTTCAGCCCATTTAAAAACTGAAGGCTGGCGTGTTTGTAAATAAAAACAGCCCGCTATCAAAACAGAGCGCCCAACACTGATTGTACAAGACCACGACTAAAGTTAACATTACGTGGCGATACGGGGAAAGCTATGTCTGTTACTTACGATTTTATCTTCTCGAAGCCGTAGCAAATTAAGGTACCGTCCGTCGATAGGAACTCGAGCAATATGCAGAGTTCAACGGCGTGTAGTTAAAGGTGGTTAAATGGCCACAGCTGTTTAAGATTAAAGTACGAACCGGACAAGACAAAAACTACCATGAATGCAGCGGACATCTTGTAATGTGTTTTTTGTGCAGATGAATGTATCTGTAGCACATTTCTACATATTGCCGGGAATTTAAGGCCCTCGTTGGATGTAAGGACTACAATGACTGACACGATCGTTGACGGTCAAAGTGTCAACGACATGTGAAACGTTAAGTTTGGTAATTGCCAAAAAGAGGCGGACATCTTGGAAAGGTAATTAGATGTATATGTAAAACTTGGAATGACTGAAAAAAAGCGCCGAAAACGGCGGACATCTTGGAAAGGTGATTCATGTCCCGATTTGAGGTTGGTTTAGTGCATAAGTGTAACTCGGGATGACTAGATCATCAAATGTGTGCTGTTGAGAGTTGTCGTGATTACGTTAAAACAAAGTGCAGAACAGCAGAAATCGTGAGTGAGAAAAAAGAAACAAAATACACATTATTAACAGCACAGATCAATTCTAATTCATGGTAACAATCACATTACTGACCTAATATATAATAATGTGTGACAAATTGAGCATAGAGATGTTACAAGTTATACGTCTTATGATCCGACAAGTCGACAAATCTTAAGAAGAAAGTCTAACTAACTTATACATGGATAAACAACATGTAAACAAAGAGATACAAAATAATGCAGCAAATTCAAGCATCTTACGGATAAATGTCCAAGGTAGTCAATAAGAATGTTGTCT
This sequence comes from Triturus cristatus, assembly GCF_964204655.1. Taxonomy (NCBI): domain Eukaryota; kingdom Metazoa; phylum Chordata; class Amphibia; order Caudata; family Salamandridae; genus Triturus; species Triturus cristatus. The sequence goes on from NC_140588.1 coordinate 500,980,515, forward strand.
TATGTGCAGAAAAATATGCCATCTAATATAGAGTTGCTAGACACTGGACTATTAAACACATCATGTGTACATAAGAACACAAATCAGGTTCAGTTAAGTTTATGGTGTCATAAGTAATAGGGTAGCAACTTAATGAAAGAAGATTTAAGTGAGACACGCCAAGGTATGCCACTCAGTTGCCGTGTTAAGACCCTTTTTGATATTATCACTCTTGCAAATCCATTGGTTCTCTTTGATCGTCAATATGCGATCAACATTAGCCTGTCTGATTGTGGGTTTTACCACTTCTATGATCAACCACAACATCTCTTTCTCCGTATGTCGAAATCGTGTGTAGTGCTCAACAAGTGGGGCATTTTCAACTTTACATCTAATTCTAGATTGATGTTATAAGATGCGTGTTTTGGCCATCTGGGTTGAAAATGCCCCACTTGTTGAGCACTACACACGATTTCGACATACGGAGAAAGAGATGTTGTGGTTGATCATAGAAGTGGTAAAACCCACAATCAGACAGGCTAATGTTGATCGCATATTGACGATCAAAGAGAACCAATGGATTTGCAAGAGTGATAATATCAAAAAGGGTCTTAACACGGCAACTGAGTGGCATACCTTGGCGTGTCTCACTTAAATCTTCTTTCATTAAGTTGCTACCCTATTACTTATGACACCATAAACTTAACTGAACCTGATTTGTGTTCTTATGTACACATGATGTGTTTAATAGTCCAGTGTCTAGCAACTCTATATTAGATGGCATATTTTTCTGCACATAAGACAACATTCTTATTGACTACCTTGGACATTTATCCGTAAGATGCTTGAATTTGCTGCATTATTTTGTATCTCTTTGTTTACATGTTGTTTATCCATGTATAAGTTAGTTAGACTTTCTTCTTAAGATTTGTCGACTTGTCGGATCATAAGATGTATAACTTGTAACATCTCTATGCTCAATTTGTCACACATTATTATATATTAGGTCAGTAATGTGATTGTTACCATGAATTAGAATTGATCTGTGCTGTTAATAATGTGTATTTTGTTTCTTTTTTCTCACTCACGATTTCTGCTGTTCTGCACTTTGTTTTAACGTAATCACGACAACTCTCAACAGCACACATTTGATGATCTAGTCATCCCGAGTTACACTTATGCACTAAACCAACCTCAAATCGGGACATGAATCACCTTTCCAAGATGTCCGCCGTTTTCGGCGCTTTTTTTCAGTCATTCCAAGTTTTACATATACATCTAATTACCTTTCCAAGATGTCCGCCTCTTTTTGGCAATTACCAAACTTAACGTTTCACATGTCGTTGACACTTTGACCGTCAACGATCGTGTCAGTCATTGTAGTCCTTACATCCAACGAGGGCCTTAAATTCCCGGCAATATGTAGAAATGTGCTACAGATACATTCATCTGCACAAAAAACACATTACAAGATGTCCGCTGCATTCATGGTAGTTTTTGTCTTGTCCGGTTCGTACTTTAATCTTAAACAGCTGTGGCCATTTAACCACCTTTAACTACACGCCGTTGAACTCTGCATATTGCTCGAGTTCCTATCGACGGACGGTACCTTAATTTGCTACGGCTTCGAGAAGATAAAATCGTAAGTAACAGACATAGCTTTCCCCGTATCGCCACGTAATGTTAACTTTAGTCGTGGTCTTGTACAATCAGTGTTGGGCGCTCTGTTTTGATAGCGGGCTGTTTTTATTTACAAACACGCCAGCCTTCAGTTTTTAAATGGGCTGAAATCCCTCGCAAATACTTCTCTAAATGTGGGTGGTTTTGTATAATTACTGTCTTGATAGCGGGCTGTCTTTATTTACGAACACGCCAGCCTCTAGTTTTTAAACAGGCGGAAATCCCTCGCAAGTACATCTCTAAATGTAGGTGGTTCAATGCACATCATGTGCTTCTGTCTTGCCTTTTACCGTATAAGACAACCTTTTATTGGTTTGCCTTCTTTAACTGCAGCATGCTTAACTTTCATCTTCCAGATTTCTTTGAGTCAAGATACTTGTCAACGAAGGACCGTCTGGCCTTCCTTGTCATACAAGATCAGAACAGTCAGAATTCTCAATTCCATTGTTGCACATCTCGCTACGGGCACCCATATGGTATATACTCACCCAACTAAGACCGGGTATGTTTCAATTATATAAATTGACAGAAATTAACATTAACACTCGTTTTTTCACTAAAAGGCCTAACCATGACCACTCTATAATTGTTTTCCGCTTTATAGATGAAGTACAATCAATCACCAATGAGGAAGTGATTACTCCTCTAGTTCATACAACAACTCATGAGTAAGCGCAACATCTCTTTGTTAGTCTCATTTGAGCGCACACTAATATTAACGTATTCCTCCAACCCTTTCCACTGAATTATACGGTAATGCAACAACGCTGTTTTATTCTTTGGTATAAGGTGTTTCTTCCACAATGATTTTTTAAACAAGATTGTTTTCTCACACACGGGCTATCCCTCTGCTTTCTCTATCAACTATAAAGAGAATTTTATGGTCTTTCTTTGTAATTAATTGATACCATATTTATGCAGGAGTCTTCTTTTTGAATTTCTCAACTGTCCTGAAGATGGTCTGACTGATTGACGCCCCAACAGACCGAAACGTCGACTGTATTATCCATTTCCACAGCATACATGCACAGTTGATTGTTCTCCAAATATGAGATAGATCTCTGTTTACTTAATTGGATTGGATATCTATAATGTCATGAATTGTGGATAATATTAAGTTGTTTTTCCCTTCATGTCACACTATACATTTACTTGTTTTCTGTACTCCTTTTTATCAATTGTTTCTACATAAAAAGCCAGTGATTTTTTCACTTCAAAAATACCCCGTGTGTGTTGTTATATATCTTTGACTGAATTTAATTGAATAACGTTTAGTTGAGTATCAATCCTGAGCTCACATAAAGAGTACTTTGCACTGTACAATAGAATTGAATTTTCCTAGAATAAAATCCCTTGTTGGCTTTCTACTATTACAATTACACTTGCCCAAGCCCTCAAGGGTATATTGGGTGCTACCCCAGGATTCAAATATTTTAAGCGCAGACAACTGTCTGCTTCGGGTCACTTTTTTAAGTGGTATATCAGAATAGTGTTTAAAGATCACCTATTCCTAAATAATAGTGTTTCCAGCCTCATCCATGTCTGAAGCTGAAACCCTATCATACACCGATGAATATATGTTGAAAATAGCTGCGGGCCCTTCGCTGCTAGGCACCCGAGGTCCCATTACATCTTCACCATTTGAAACTGATCTCAATCACCTAGAACGTTTGAAAAAGAAATTAGTTCGTACTGAACTACATGCTAAGTTCCTCACCGACTGCCTAAATGCAAACATAATTCCAACGGGACTTCAGATCAAAAACATCCCTATTATCTTCATTGAAGATGAAGACTTCAAAATAGGTTTCAGCTTTGCATCCAATAAATGCTCTCGCACTTGGATGGTGCTCAGCATAGAAACGGCAATAAAACATATTAAATCACTAACTAAGGAAATAGAAAGCTTGGAGAATAAGATCAACACCGACTCCAACATCACTAATGCGAAAGCATTACTTGATAAAATTGCCTTAACCATAAAAGACTTCGAAGAATTCAACTCCCACAAGAAAACAGATAAACTACAAAAAGACATAAGGAAATACAGCAAGGAAAGAACTTATCCCTACTTAAACAAAGATTTTTATCAAACACAGGGGTCTAATCAAGGGCCCAAAAACCAACAACGGAAGAAAGTGACTTTCTCTGACACCACTTCTGATACCGATAGTGATCAGGCATCAGATAACACCCATAGACATTCTTATGATCAACAACCCTCCACATCACGACAGCCTTTTTTAGGACAGGATCGGAGAGGATCTCCTTACCCACGGAGAACACGAGCCACCAGGAGAGGATGGTTCCGGAACCAGTATACACCAGGTTATCGTCAAACCCGGAATCAATTTTACGAGTGGTAAATCCTACTCAAACAATACCCATCTTCAATTTATCCAAACATCAACTATCAGAGGTACAAATATCAGTTCTCTCAGCAGGACTTTCTTTTGTCCCCACTAACAAAAACAATCTCTTCCAAACTAAACTAGAGCTATTTAAATTCTTTCGCTCAGTTAGATTAAGGAATTTTTTTGCCAACAAAACTATACCACGCGATTCTGACACAACTGGACTACATAATCGGTCCACCTTCTTCCCTCCGAACACAATGATAGCCAAAGAAATTATCACCTTCGAAAATGCTATCCTCACAGAAATCGATAACCTTTTTAATACACCAGCTCGTGTTAAATACAACCTCACTAAAGATGAACATTTGGCACTTAGAAATCTCCAGGCACTGCCTGATACGATCATAAAACCGGCCGACAAAGGCGGAGGCATTGTCCTATGGGACTCACTAGCGTATAATACCGAAATATCTAAACAACTCTCGGTTGAGTCTCACTACAAAAAACTGTCTAGCAACCCCACTCCTCGACTTGAGAAAATGATCGCAGAACTAAGCAAAATGGGTCTGGAAGGTGGCTGGCTTAGTGAAAAGGAAGCAGCATTCTTGATAAACAAATCCCCCACGGTTCCGGTAATTTATATATTACCAAAGATCCATAAGAACACCACGACACCCCCCGGTAGACCAATTGTATCGGGCTGTAACTCAATCTTAAAACCTCTAGCTCAGTATGCCGACTTCTTTATCCGACCTTTTGCCACAGAAACAAATACGTATATCAGGGACACCACAGCAGTCATCAATGTAGTAGACAAACACAGTTTCGATCCCAAATGCGAGCTCTTGGTATCCATGGATATCAAGAGCTTGTATACTAACATTCCACAAATAGAGATCTTAGAGATCATTGAAGACCTACTAAACAACAGACCCAGGCCACATGCGGTACCAACCGAATTTATTGTCGAATGTATTAGAATTTCACTATGTGAAAACTTCTTTCTTTACGAACGTACATTCTACCAACAACTTAAAGGTGTCGCGATGGGGGCAGTTTATGCCCCTGACATAGCTAACATCTATGTCTCTGATTTTGAACGAAGACACATCTATGACCCACTCAATCCCTTTGCAGCCAACATAACCAGTTGGTTACGATATATAGATGATGTCTTTTTAATCTGGAAAGGCAGCGAACAGTTACTCACTGAATTCCATGAATGGATCAATTCCAGAAATCCAAACCTGCAATTCACACTTGATTTCAATAATCAATGTATGAATTATCTCGACATCTCAATTAAGGCAGGCGAAGACAACATGCTTTATACCACTCTATTCACTAAGCCTACGGCACGCAACACGCTCCTAAAATATGACAGTCACCACCCACAGTCATTGAAGGATGGACTCCCATTTGGACAGTTTCTCCGTTTACGGAGAAACTGTTCCAAAAGGGAAGATTACTTTCTTGAGGCTAGGAAACTGAAAGAAAAACTGCACTCAAGAGGGTACCCAAACAAACTTCTTAAGAAATCTCTAAAGAGAGCCTGGTACAATGACCGTAATGCCCTTCTTGAAGTCAAACAAAAGACATCGGACCCAATGTTAGTTTGTGTGACCACCTTCGGGACTGCCACAAACAAAATAAAAAAAATTGTAAAAAAACATTGGACGCTTTTGGCATCCTTACCTGAGCTGTCAGACCAACCACTTTTTTCGTTTAAAAGAGGGCCCAATATCAAAGATCGACTGGTCCACACGTATAAAACACCACAACAACATCTTGTTGATGGTATGCAACAAATAATACCTTTAGTGGGACACCATAAATGTGGTAACTGTGCAGCATGTCCTAGTACCATGAAATTGAAATCCTTTGATCTTAATGGATCTACTGTAGCACTCAAATCTTTCTCCAACTGTAACACCAGAAATGTGGTTTATTGCATCCAATGCCCATGTGGTTTAAACTACATAGGAAAGACAACCCAGATGGCCAAAACACGCATCTTACAACATCAATCTAGAATTAGATGTAAAGTTGAAAATGCCCCACTTGTTGAGCACTACACACGATTTCGACATACGGAGAAAGAGATGTTGTGGTTGATCATAGAAGTGGTAAAACCCACAATCAGACAGGCTAATGTTGATCGCATATTGACGATCAAAGAGAACCAATGGATTTGCAAGAGTGATAATATCAAAAAGGGTCTTAACACGGCAACTGAGTGGCATACCTTGGCGTGTCTCACTTAAATCTTCTTTCATTAAGTTGCTACCCTATTACTTATGACACCATAAACTTAACTGAACCTGATTTGTGTTCTTATGTACACATGATGTGTTTAATAGTCCAGTGTCTAGCAACTCTATATTAGATGGCATATTTTTCTGCACATAAGACAACATTCTTATTGACTACCTTGGACATTTATCCGTAAGATGCTTGAATTTGCTGCATTATTTTGTATCTCTTTGTTTACATGTTGTTTATCCATGTATAAGTTAGTTAGACTTTCTTCTTAAGATTTGTCGACTTGTCGGATCATAAGATGTATAACTTGTAACATCTCTATGCTCAATTTGTCACACATTATTATATATTAGGTCAGTAATGTGATTGTTACCATGAATTAGAATTGATCTGTGCTGTTAATAATGTGTATTTTGTTTCTTTTTTCTCACTCACGATTTCTGCTGTTCTGCACTTTGTTTTAACGTAATCACGACAACTCTCAACAGCACACATTTGATGATCTAGTCATCCCGAGTTACACTTATGCACTAAACCAACCTCAAATCGGGACATGAATCACCTTTCCAAGATGTCCGCCGTTTTCGGCGCTTTTTTTCAGTCATTCCAAGTTTTACATATACATCTAATTACCTTTCCAAGATGTCCGCCTCTTTTTGGCAATTACCAAACTTAACGTTTCACATGTCGTTGACACTTTGACCGTCAACGATCGTGTCAGTCATTGTAGTCCTTACATCCAACGAGGGCCTTAAATTCCCGGCAATATGTAGAAATGTGCTACAGATACATTCATCTGCACAAAAAACACATTACAAGATGTCCGCTGCATTCATGGTAGTTTTTGTCTTGTCCGGTTCGTACTTTAATCTTAAACAGCTGTGGCCATTTAACCACCTTTAACTACACGCCGTTGAACTCTGCATATTGCTCGAGTTCCTATCGACGGACGGTACCTTAATTTGCTACGGCTTCGAGAAGATAAAATCGTAAGTAACAGACATAGCTTTCCCCGTATCACCACGTAATGTTAACTTTAGTCGTGGTCTTGTACAATCAGTGTTGGGCGCTCTGTTTTGATAGCGGGCTGTTTTTATTTACAAACACGCCAGCCTTCAGTTTTTAAATGGGCTGAAATCCCTCGCAAATACTTCTCTAAATGTGGGTGGTTTTGTATAATTACTGTCTTGATAGCGGGCTGTCTTTATTTACGAACACGCCAGCCTCTAGTTTTTAAACAGGCGGAAATCCCTCGCAAGTACATCTCTAAATGTAGGTGGTTCAATGCACATCATGTGCTTCTGTCTTGCCTTTTACCGTATAAGACAACCTTTTATTGGTTTGCCTTCTTTAACTGCAGCATGCTTAACTTTCATCTTCCAGATTTCTTTGAGTCAAGATACTTGTCAACGAAGGACCGTCTGGCCTTCCTTGTCATACAAGATCAGAACAGTCAGAATTCTCAATTCCATTGTTGCCCATCTCGCTACGGGCACCCATATGGTATATACTCACCCAACTAAGACCGGGTATGTTTCAATTATATAAATTGACAGAAATTAACATTAACACTCGTTTTTTCACTAAAAGGCCTAACCATGACCACTCTATAATTGTTTTCCGCTTTATAGATGAAGTACAATCAATCACCAATGAGGAAGTGATTACTCCTCTAGTTCATACAACAACTCATGAGTAAGCGCAACATCTCTTTGTTAGTCTCATTTGAGCGCACACTAATATTAACGTATTCCTCCAACCCTTTCCACTGAATTATACGGTAATGCAACAACGCTGTTTTATTCTTTGGTATAAGGTGTTTCTTCCACAATGATTTTTTAAACAAGATTGTTTTCTCACACACGGGCTATCCCTCTGCTTTCTCTATCAACTATAAAGAGAATTTTATGGTCTTTCTTTGTAATTAATTGATACCATATTTATGCAGGAGTCTTCTTTTTGAATTTCTCAACTGTCCTGAAGATGGTCTGACTGATTGACGCCCCAACAGACCGAAACGTCGACTGTATTATCCATTTCCACAGCATACATGCACAGTTGATTGTTCTCCAAATATGAGATAGATCTCTGTTTACTTAATTGGATTGGATATCTATAATGTCATGAATTGTGGATAATATTAAGTTGTTTTTCCCTTCATGTCACACTATACATTTACCTGTTTTCTGTACTCCTTTTTATCAATTGTTTCTACATAAAAAGCCAGTGATTTTTTCACTTCAAAAATACCCCGTGTGTGTTGTTATATATCTTTGACTGAATTTAATTGAATAACGTTTAGTTGAGTATCAATCCTGAGCTCACATAAAGAGTACTTTGCACTGTACAATAGAATTGAATTTTCCTAGAATAAAATCCCTTGTTGGCTTTCTACTATTACAATTACACTTGCCCAAGCCCTCAAGGGTATATTGGGTGCTACCCCAGGATTCAAACACATAAGTAAAAGACATAAAAATCCGGAGCATTAAATCCCCCTTTTTCATATGACAGGCTTAATATATGCCAGCTGATCCTCGGTTGTTTGTTGCCCCATATCAGCTTCAGCAGCTGGGTTTGAACTGTTTTAAGAAAAATGTTTTGTCAATGGGACAGGAATATTACAAAAGAGGTACAGGAACTTAGGAAGAATGACCATCTTTATCAGCGCTATACGATCTGCCAAGGACAACGGCAAGCCGAACCAGCGATCAATTTGCTGCACTAACACCGAGTATGACCTGCCATAGTTCTCCCTGACCACCACCTCAGGGTCCCGATGGATCCACACCTCCAAGTACTTGACTGGTTCCTCAGACCACAGTAATGGGAATTCAATCTGGGGCGAGGCTGTAGCTAGTGTCAGGGGAATAATAACGGACTTTTCCCAATTTATCTGGAGACCAGAGAAGAGGCCAAATTTGACATATTCACGAATAACCTGAGAGAGATAGCGCTGCGGCTCGCGAACATAAAGAACCATGTCGTCCGCGTATAGTGAAATTCCGACCGGTCTATTCTGAAAATTCAAAGCAGCAGCCCTATGGGACTGGCTTATTTTACACGCCAAGGGCTCCAACACTATGGCGAAAAGCAAGGGGGAAAGGGGACAACCCTGCCTGGTGCCACGCTCTATGCAAAAAGGCTCCAATGTGAACCCACCCACCCTGACCCTCGCAGAGATTTCAGTGTATAGGATCTGTATTCCACGAATGAAAACGGGAGGAAACCCCATTCTATTTAGGATATGCAACATGTATTTCCATTCTATAGAATCAAATGCTTTCGCAGCATCTAATAACACTGCGACGGCCGACAAATCAGGATTGAGCACATGGAACATAGCAAACATGGTGCGCAGATTAAGGGAAGTAGAGCGGCCCGGTATAAACCCAGCTTGGTCCGGGAGCACGAGAAGTGGCATTAGGGGCTGCAGCTTTGTGGCCATCATTTTTGCCAATATTTTGGCATCTAAGTTTATCAGTGATAATGGGCGATAGGAGTCACATCGCGAAAGAGATTTGTCTTTCTTCAGCAGTGTTATAATTAGGGCTTGTCTCATCGATGGACGTGAGCCTCCGCATATACTTCTAGCAAGTGTGGTTTAAGGAGATCCACATATGCTTTATAAAATTCCACTGTTAGGCCATCCGGCCCGGGAGCCTTATTATTGGGCATAGAAAAAATGGCCTCCCTGACATCACTCTCTTCAATAGGTAAACTTAAATATTTCCTGTGGTCATCAGAAAGCCACGCACAGGCCGTGTCCGCCAAATAATCATTCATGGCGTCGTCCCCCATGCCCCCTCGGGAGGTATACAGAGAGGCATAAAAACTACGAAATTGCTCCACTATAGCACTTTGTGAACAGTGATCTACCCCAGCATCATCAGTTATATGGTCAATCTGGGGGTTGTATGGTCGTTCTGATATTCTATTTATCAGCACTCTGCCCGGCCTACCCCCCTCGCCATAAGCCCTGGCCACATGCCTCTTGGACAGATATTTTGTTTCCGTGTCCGCCAAGGAGTTATATTCCACTAGATGTTCGTGTGTTTGAGCTAAAACCTCATGGGATGGTGCATCATTGTATTGAGATTCAAGGACCCCTAGTTGCTGTTCGATCTTAGGCAATTGTCCCCTAATATCTTTGAGGATTCCCGCTGAGGTACTTATACAGACCCCTCATATTGTCGCCTTGAAGGCATCCCATAGGAGAGCCTGACTATCAACAGAGCCTTAATTTTGCTCAAAATACTGTATAATGGCAGCCCTAATAGTCTCGGCATACAGCGGGTCCAAAAGTGCGTCCGCTCTATAGCGCCATGTGAACGGTCGGTGCGGGTTTGCCGGCACAACCACGCCCAACAAAACAGGGTTGTGGTCAGACAAAGTCCGTGGGAGCGTGCGGACCCCTTCCACCCAGCCATTAGCATCCACGCTGAGTAGCCAGTAGTCTAGCCTAGACCAGCTGTTAAATGCTGGGGTTATGTGTGTACCTTCCAAAACGTCTGCATGTCTCAGGCGCCAGGCATCTACCAATCCCATTTTGAGCATGACATCCTGTATGCATTGTGCCACTTTTACCATGCGTGCCCCAATCTGGTTAGATTTATCTACACATGGGTCAAGGGGTGTATTGAGGTCACCCCCCCCAGATAAGTGCAGCCTCCGGCCAGGCGCACAAGACTTCTAACATCCGCAAGAAAGGCGTCGCATCATCCACCACTGGTCCATATGTGTTGACGATCGTCACCAATACCCTCCCCAACATGCCCTGCACCATGGCCCAGCCGCCCTCCCCATCAACACAATGCTTCACATGCATAAACTACACTCCCTTACTTAATGAGGATAAGAACCCCCCTCGCATATGTGGAGTACGATGAAGCAAGTCAGTAGGCCGCCCATCTGTGTGCCACAGCGCCCTCGGTATGCCTGTGTAGGTGTGTCTCTTGCAATAAAGCAATTTGCACTCCATGTCTGTCTAATTGCGCCAACACTTGCCTGGTCTTTTTGGGTGTATTCCAACCCCGGACATTCCAAGTTATACATTTGTATAATTCTCCCTTCATCTGTAGCAGTAAGCAAGGCAGAGCATATAGTGCACTATTCCAACCCACATGTACACAAAGCCATACACAGTTAACATGTTAGTATATCCCCAATCTCAGTACCATTGACTGGAAACCTTAGAACAATACCTCCTTCCCCCCACCCACTTCAGCAACCCCAATTCGCTAAAGACCACCCCAACAAAAACAACAAACCATGACGTCTCAGGTGGGGGATACCAATTGGGGGGCGTAGCGGTGAAATCCACTCCCAGATCTAGTAGGGAGGGGGCCACCAATATACAATTACATTCCACCACCTCAGCCATACCGTTATTTTCACCAAAATCACATAAGGTAAAGCAATTAGATAAGCACCCGCAACCTCCCAAAGGTAAGCACATGGCCAAGGATCACACAGTCACTCAATCGGCTCGCCACTTGCATAGGGGACCTCTTATGCAGTATAACCAGAAAAAGTTCCATAGACCAGTCTCCATCACACCCTCACAACAGAGTTCAAAGCAAAGGTACACGTAAAGGGTAAAATCCAAGCCGTGAGAGACCCATCAAGGGTCGCAAACAATCCACTTCATCCATACAGTCTTATATTCCAACCAAGTCTATGTGCGGGGCAGAGCCCCTCTTACTGTTCAGTCATCAATGTCTGACGTGTGGTCCGATGATCTTTGGTGACGTGGCGTGTTCTATTGCGTGTTTAGGATTTGTGAAAATCTTGCCGGTGGTTGCCTCCCCAATGCGCAACCAGGCCGGATAAAGCATCGCATTAGGGATCCGTTCTTTGATCAGCACCTTCTTGACATTTTTAAATTCCTTTCGTGATGCTTGCACAGTTGCCGTAAAATCAGGGTAAAAGGATAGAGTATTATTTTGGTAGATCGTTGTGCCTTTTTGACGTGTTGTGCGCAGGATAGTGTCACGGTCCCTGAAATTTAATAGCCTGGCAATTATTGGCCTCGGGGGAGCACCAGGTAGAGGGCGCGCCGCCAAAGCTCAATGAGCGTGCTCAACAGCAAAGAGGGTAGATAAATTGTCAGCACCACAGACTTCACGAAACAGCTCCTCCATGTAATCTTCCAGTCGCCCCACATTGGTAGATTCAGGAAGGCCCAAAACGCGAATGTTGTTGCGTCTCAAGCGCGCTTCAATGTCCTCATTCTTTGCTTGAATAACAGCTAGAATCTAATTTTGCTGAGAAATGATCCATTCTGCCATTAAGGGCCTCAATCTTGCCATCTATTGCTTGAAGACTTTCGTGGATCGCAGCTAACGATTTCTCCAGCGCTGTGGCGGCCTGCGATGAGGAATCCAACTCCGAATCAGAGGCCGCATTCTGTGCCGATTTACCTCCCTTTCAGAGCTCAAACGTAAGACACGGTTGATTCTTGTCTGGCTTGCCCATGTCGCCCACTTCTGCCAGACACAGCTCTCCTCTCTGATAAGATGAGACAGCACCACCGCACTCCTGGAATCGCGAGCCCCCCTCAGCAACTTGCCCACCAGGGCGCCTGCAGCGTGGTCGGGGAGATGCCACAGCAAAATCAAGTGCCCGGTCTCAAAAGAACAGCGCAGGAGGTGGGGGGGGGGGGCACCAAATAGCTTCAGACAACGTGCTGTTCTGCCATTTACTCAAGGCACTAAGATCAGACTCCGGCTGAGCACCAGCCTGTAGTGCAGTGTGCCATCTAGTATCACCCCAGTTCACAGCAGTGCACGGGGGGAGGGGCACATACACTCAAGCCCACAGCAAGGAGGCAAAAGGGGAACCACTCGTGGGCAGCACTCCGGTACCGTTCAGGACCACGGGTCCCCGGCGCCCAGTTCAGCAAATTATGGTATCTGCGCACAGCCTGCAGCCCCCTGTACCACGTGTCCAAGGCACTTGCAGACAATAAAACGGTGGCCGATCCGCGCCCCGTGTAGTTCAAGCGACAACAGCCGGGGGGTGAAGAGATCTCAATGGAGCAGCACCGCGGCAGTAAACGCCGCCCGCTACGCTCCCTGTCTCACAGCGTGTTCGCGGCCTCCTCCGTCCTCCAGAGCCGGCCGCTTGCGTAGCTCCATCACCCCCGATCTCCGTGTGCAGGTCCTCCGCTCACCTCCGTCATCCACCAGTGCCGTCATGCACTCCCGCCCAGCCGAGGAAGCGGCGTCGCAGTGGATAGCGCAGCCCACACCGTGCTCCGGACCGCTCAGATCATCGAATGGTGAAGTCCGTGCAGCTCCAGAAGTCGACGAACGGATCTCTGGACTTCACCACGCTGCCATTTTCTGCAGCGCCAGCACTCCGCCTCCACCGCCGATCCGCTTACAATGGGCGCACCACAGCACTAATTACATCGCCAGAGAGGTCACAATGCCAGCAAGACAGTCCCACCAAATTTGACGACAGTTGGCTCGGTAGGGGAAGGATAAATGCAGGATATCGTTCGGTGGCCATCTTGCCGAGCACCAAGCCACGCCCCCAACTAATTGTAGTTGATTACGTTTTTTTGTTGATGTTGTTGTATTTTGAAGTTTGTAGAAGCTGTGAAGAGAAAAGTATTTGTTAGTTATATTTGTTTTTTTAATTTAATTGGTCGTTTTTTTCTTAGTTTGCTCTATTTGTTGGTTAATTTATATACTTACTTAGGGCCTGATTGCGATAGCGGTGAACCTGCGACCGGCAGGCTGCCGGTGGTGGGTTCACCGCTATCGCAAGGCCATTTTCTTCCTGCCAGTTCAGGATGACGGGCGGTGTGCCTGGCGGGCAGGAAGCCTGTCTGCCACTGGTCCGACAGAGGCAATCGTTACAATTGCCTGTTGGATCCACCCGCATCCACAAATTTGGATGCTGCATCCCCGCCAGCCTGTCTATGGCGGTGCAACCGCCATTGAAAGGCTGGCGGGGATGTATTTTGGAGGCCCGTCGCGGGCTCCCCTTGTGCAGGGGCATGTGGAATTTGCACTTGGGGGGCACCAGTTCCCTACACCAGGTGGCAGGCACTGCATGGAGCCTGCCACGCCTGCCCTATTTTGGTTTTCCTTTTTAGGTTGAGCCTAGAGCCAGCGCGCATGCGCTGCTCTGCGAGACTTGTTGCGGTGGAGTAGCAAATAGAAGCCCCGCCCACTCTTCACCCATATTTGCCATTGGCTTGTGTCATTGTCTGTCCTAAATGCTGGCTTCTGATTTGTAAATAGACTTGTTAGTCCCTCCTTAGTACCGCCTCCTCTTCATTTGTCACCTCCCATAGCGACTGGCCCCTTTACTTCGGTTATTAAAGGTACGTGTTATTTGACATAGAGCACTATTTTCTCTAATGAGGTTCTCCTACTGCAGGCACGACATGCTTTGGTGCCTTCTTTGCCCCCTCCCTCCTGTTGTCCGTGCCTTCTTCCCCCCACCCAACCTCCATCCTGTTGTCCGTGCCTTCTTCCCTGCCCTCCCTCCCATTGTCCGTGATGCCAACCATTTGCAATGCAATAGGTCTCACGTAAATGCGAGACCTATTGCATTGCAAATGCTTTTGATTGGAGTCGCTGCGTGCCTGTTTGGGCACAGAGTTTCTGAAGAAACCCACAACACTATCCGAGCTCCACCAACACACCATCCCTCCCCACCAGCTCACCCTGTGGGCACTCTGTTTTGATCCCCAAAACAGCGATCTTTCTCGTTATTCCACTGCAAAGTCTCAGCGCTCCGTCCAAAAACATTAAGCGGTGTTGCTTGTCTCTGAATTGCTTTGGCACCGTTTGTTTCAGTTTGGTTTCCAATTGCCATTGTTTATTTAAATTAATTTGTTATAAGAATTTGTAGGAGGCCCTGGGGTTACTAAGAGACGGACATCACGTTGGTTTTATGCACGTTTATTAGTGACATTGTTGGAGCGCCGGGAACGGCACCCGCTCGAACCTCAGCTCGGGAACCAATGGCCAACATGGCCGCTCACGCTCCCAGGATTCCCTGCCGTGATGCGGCAGAAACACTAGAGCGCTACTCTACATATCTTCCTCCTTTATCGACACTGCAACAAACAAAGAACAAAACATAGACAGTGTCCAACGATAGTTCTTGCTATAGGTGGTTATGTTTTCATGTCGAACTCTCGATACCTTTTGGGCAGTACCACTGTCCTTCCTGTGCGGGTGTGTCTCACAGGAGTGCATGTCCGGGTATCTCTGCTGCTGCTGGGTGAGGCGTGGTTTTGTGTCTCTTGTGATTGGCTCCCCTTTGCCAAAGCGCACGCTCCTTGGTCCTCCCGTTGCACAGGTATACCTTTGTCTCCTGGATTCTTCTGTGTGCTGGTGGTAGTCGTCTCTTTCGTGTTGGTGCTCCTCGTGTCGCTACTGGTTGCTTCCATTTCTGTAGTGGTTTCTCCCCCCTCCGGGTTCTCGTCATCTCCTCTTTCTGGTTGCGTTTCTCCTATCCTGGTCCAATTCAACACTTTGGGGCCGATTCCAATCCGTACGGGTGTTTTCCGGCCGACTCGTACAGCTGTACGAGCGAGAAAGTACGATGTGAGCTACATGAAATTCACCGACCGAGTCGTTTCCGGGTCCGAACCGCTCCGTAAATCCTGGTCGGAAGCTAACCGTGGCGTGCAATGGATGAGATTTACAACCGAGCCAGTACAATGCATGCGTCGGACAGCCTGTGCGAGCCGGAGTGTCCAGCTCGCAAAAGCTCCCGGAGTCGGACTTTGGGGGTCCGTGTCGGACCCCCTGACACCCGCAGCCCTACGACTCGGACACAGGGGGAGACCTATGGATCTTCCCAACACAGGCATGTACGGTGCGGGTGGCACCGACACGTACCCACTGTAGGGGGCGCACTTGTTCGAGACATACCCATTCAGTCAATGGGAGCCCATGTACGCGTCGTACGACCGGCTCTCATTGACTTCTATGGGAGTCCAACTGAACCGAGTCCGACAGCATACGTGCGCATCGTATTCGCTCGGTCGGAGAGTAGGGGTCCGGCTCGGTCGGAAACCACTCCGGATCCGACTCGGTCGGAGTGCTTTACGACCCGGATCGGAATAGGCCCCTTTGTTGCACCTTGACATTCTGTCCTGAGACCATACCTTTCCATCGCTTAATCGGGCTGATCTTGTGTAGATTTCGCGTACTTGCAGCGGTGTGCTATACTTGCTATCGCCTTTCCTTCTCAGCTGAGCCAACTTCACTCTGACCCATTCCCCCTTTTCCAGTGATGACTCTTTGACATTATGTCGCTGTTGTAGTGGTCCGTGTAGATCTTTTGTGCCCTTTCCAAGTTGCTACGCACTACCGCTGGAGACCATTTGCTATGTACAGTTCGTCGTTTCCATGCTACATTGTCTCTTGTAAAAAGGTCACGACCTCTTAGTATTTTGAATGGGCTATATCCAGTCTTGGTGGGGGTGATCAAGTAAGCCCATACCGTACTCTTAAGTTCAGCCTCCCAATTCTTCCCTGCATTGATTGCTGCCTGTACTGACCCCATGATAACCCGGTTAAATCTTTCCACTAGGCCGTTCCCGGCTGGATGATATACCGGGGTGTGCTTGACATGTATTCTGTTCCATTCCATGAATGTGTTCCATTTGTCTGACGTAAATTGAGGCCCATTATCACAGGTTATGACTCTTGGTATTCCTTCTCTCAGGAACGTGGCCGTGAGGAATGTCAGCACAGTGTCTGTGTCCACGGTTTTGGACACCTCTACCTCCGGCCACTTTGAGTACCTGTCTACCAACACGATTGCATATTTGGGTACACTCTGTTCGTCTAAAATGGGACCTAGGATGTCCACTGCCAATTCTTCCCATGGATTGCCGGATTGGCAAATTTTCCCAGTGGAGGTCGCAGAGTGGTCTGCGTCTTGTCTGCATTGCTGCACTGTACACATTTCCTGACATGCTTCTCCACTTGGTTGTCTAGAGCCGGCCACCAGTATGCTTGCTTGGCTCTCTGCTTAGTTTTCACTATGCCTAAATGTCTTTCATGCAGTAGCGGCCCGTGGTGGGAGTGCTGCTGGGCGCTGACGTGGGGCGGGGGAGGGGCAGGGTGGGGGGTAGTAAACTACGGATTATGGCTGATTAGAGGTAAGTAAGCATATAAATAAATAAAACGAATTTCGTTGCACGCGCTGCATCGGCAAATGCGATGCAGCGCACACAACAAACTTCGTTTTATTTATGTATATGTTTACTTACCTCTAATCAGCACTGTGTGTAGCTATGACTCTTCAGGGCTGTATTAATGTACGAGAACGTGGTTTCAGAGAATATTGTGCTATAGAAATAAATCGTATCCGGAGTAATCAGGTATAAAATTCCGCCATTCCTAGGAAAGAACGGACGTCGTCCTTGCTTTTAGGTGTGGGAGCGTCCTTTATAGCCTTGGCATTCGCTTGTTTGGGTGTGACTCCTTTGTCACTAATCTCGTGGTGCAGGTACGTGACTGATGTTACTCCGAACTTGCACTTGTCCCATTCAGCAGTGAGACCATTCCGCGCCAGAATGTGCAGAACTTTGGTTAGCTTGGCGTCATGGTCCGATTTGGTTCTCCCCATGACCAGGATATCGTCCTGGAAATATTGCACCCCTTCCGTGCCCCTGAAGAGTTTATGCATCAACTTTTGGAACACCGCTGCCGCGGATGCTAGGCTGAATGGAACCGGTAGCACCCAAAAGGCGTGATGAACGAAGTTAGTTTCTTGCACGTAGGGTGTAGTGCAATCTGGTGGTATGCTGAGGTCAGGTCTATGGTGGAGAACCATTTCATGCCTTTTGTCAGGGCCAACATTTCATTTATCCTGGGCAACAGGAACTTATCTACTATGATGTTTTTGTTGAGCTCCCTCAGGTCTATGCATAGGTGTACCTTCCCGTTGGGCTTCCGGGCTACAACCAGGGGTGCCAGCCATTCCGCGCTCTCTATGGGTTCTATCACTCCATTGTTCTCCAAGCGCTGCAGTTCTTGTTGCACTGCGTCCCTACAGTTGAAAGGTATGTTCCGCACTTTGTGGCTCACTGGCTGGGCCCCCTCTTTGAGGCATATCTTGTGAGTGAACTTTGTCAACTTGCCGATGGTGCCTCCAAAGACCGTTGGGAAACTTGTCTTCCACGTGTTGGCTTTGTCTGTTCGTGCGTGATCCATCATCAGCACTTGCGTCGTGCCACCTGGGTTTAGTTGGATCCCTAATTCTCCTTGATCTAACCATCCTAGCACTGAGGGTCCCTTCTCCGCCACATAGAGCTTCCCTTCATCCATACGTCCTTTGAATTCAAACTGTAGTGGGCAATACCCTACCATGGGAAATGGGTTCTCCTGTGAATGTGACTGGATGGATGTCCGGAGGAAGAAGGTGTGTGTCTATGATCTTCGCAAAGTCTCTGTCCCAAATGCTGCATTGTATGATGGTGTATGGGGACCCTGAGTCGACGACCATGGAGACTTGAATCCCGCCTACGGTTTGCGCGTCCTGGAGCAATCTATGCCCAGGACCTGGTCATCAATGCACAGCACACAGACTTCTTCTTCTTCGCCCCCTCCTTCCTCTGTCTCGGAGTCTTGTGCCACGTATTTGACTGACGTTTTCCAGGGTTTGCGCCCACAAACTTTCTCGAAGTGTCCCATTATTCCACAGTATATGCATTTGGCTCTGAAGGCAGAACATCGTTTGTCGTTGGCAGCGTGTGCCCAGCTTCCACACCTGTAGCAACTTTTCTTGTCCTCTCCTTGGGGTCTCTGGTTCGTGGCCGTTGTAGTGACGTATTTCTTGGGCTGTCTTGGTACTCCCGGTACTGGCTGCCTCCGCTCTTGGGTATCGGCATCTGTTACCTTGCTTACTGTGGCTCTGCTGGCACTGTCCTTTTTGGCGGCCTCCGCACACCTCGAGAGTTCTGCATTTTTGACCATAGCTACTATCTCTTTGAGCGGTGCGTCGCCGCTGACCCACAGCTTCTCCTGTATGGATGTATTCACCATGTGCATGATGATTTGACCCCTTATGAGGTTATCATGGAGTCCTCCGAATTTACATGTGGCTGCCAACCTCTTCAGTGCTGCTACATAGTCATCCACTGACTCCCCCGCGTTCTGTTTCCGTTGAAAGAAGTTGAAGCGATCGATCGCAGTGCACACCAGGGGTTGACAGTGGCAGTCCAAATCTTCTATGGTGTGTTGGAATACATCGTCATCTTCCTCGGGCCTAGTCCTTTTCACTAGATTCATGTACACCCTGATGCCTTCTGGGCCTAAATTGTGTAGCTCGGAAAGACCTCGCCCCCTTCGTCCTCCAGCGCCGACAGATAGTTCAGGAAGTATTCCTTCCAGTCTTCCCATTTCATGGCCGGTTCTCCTGATTTTGGCAGGAAGTGAACCGGATTCGTGAGGGAGAAGGTTTGGGCGCACATGGCAGCTTGCCGTCTCTGTGGCTCTTCGTCCGTCCTGGGCGGGGGGCTCCCAGGTGCACTGAGCCCGCGCGAGCTTGTAGCCCTCGCCGGAGGCGCGAGGTTCTCTCCCCCCTTGGCCTGTCCTTGGTGCGCCAGGGTCAATTTTCCTCAGTAGCTTGATGTACTGGCACGTGGGGCGCTTAGCGTGGTTGCGTTTGGCTCTTAGGGATACTCTGGGAATGTCCTTGGGTGTCTGTTGGTCGTCTGTGCTCTTATCAGCTCGGCCGTCTGGTGATGGAACACTCATCCCTGCTGCCTTGGAGCTTGGTCAGGCAACGTGGTGCTTAATTTGGCTCTCTCTTTGCTCTCCTGGTGTGTGTTGGGCAGCACCCTGTCCTGCTCTGCTCTTAACGCGTGTACTCTATTTGCGGGGAAAGGCACTGCTTCTCTCAAGGGGCAGTTGCTGCTGGTTGCTGGGAGGAGGCAGGCCGGTTGAGGGTATATAGGGAAAGCCCTGTAGGACCCCTCCCGCTCTCACGCTGTGGCTTGTGAGAGTGTGCTCCTGCCCGTACTGCAGTTGGGCGCCCTGCTCTGCAACCTGTGGGGGAGGGGTACCGCTGCACTCACAGTTCTTTCGATCGCGTCTCCTCCCTCTGTGTACGCTGGTTGCACCGCCTCTCCTCTGTCCCCTGTTGTTGCCGGTTCGCCGCTTTGCCGCTGTCTCCACGCCGATCCTCGATGGCCGGCACTCCTTCTGCCGCTCCGCTGCTGCGCTCCCGATGTCCGTGCTCCCGCGGTCTGCGCGTCATAGTCACGCCGTGTAGTGGGGCCAAACGTGGGTGTGTCCGCCTCCCCAGCCTCGTCGACAATTTGTAGGAGACCCTGGGGTTACTAAGAGATGGACACCACGTTGGTTTTATGCATGTTTATTAGTGACATCGTTGGAGCGCTGGGAACGGCACCCGCTCGAACCTCAGCTCGGCAACCAATGGCCAACATGGCCGCTCGCGCTCCCAGCATTCCCTGCCGTGACGCGGCAGAAACACTAGAGCGCTACTCTACAGGATTATTTTATTTATTACAATTTGATAGCGCTCAGGCAGAGACTCGAACCTGGTTCCCAAAGCACAAGGTCGGCAGATCTGGAAGCTATGCCACATTGCTAGCTTTAAAAAAAAAAAACGTATTTGTTTCCCTTCATGGATGATTGGCTTTTCGCTTCTCGCCCCCTTCAATGACGTGTCTTCATTTCCTGCCCCCTTCAATGACGCGTTCATTAGCACTAGCTAGTGATGTGATGATTAGTCAGTGAGAGGGCACACTGAGGGGATGGTGCTAGGGGGCTGTGACAATAGTGAGGTTGACTCGCCTCGGGGCAACATGGCCTGTCCCCTGCGGGAAAGGCAGTGCCCTTGACGTTCTCCACACTGCTCCTGCGCGCATGTATTCTGTGCATTGCAGTCTCCTCTCCCTGGGGCCGGCGCCTTGCAGTGCTGGATTATCCCTTCAGTCCGGCACTGAAGCATAAAAGGAAACAAACCTCTTTAAACACCACTTCCGGTAGGGCCTAGCGGGAGACTATTACCCGGCCTGGTAAAAACTTCAGAAAGATGAAGCGCTGAGTCGGCCCTACAGGAGTCCATGCACACCACTGCAGGAGGCTCTCATGCACGCCTATTTTAAGGCCTGCACAGAGCTGCTGGCAAGAGGACAAGAGTGACACTACTCACCATGGAGGGTGGTGAGTGGGGAGGGGGGATGCCTACAGCAGTGAACCTCAGCCCACAGAACGCCCCACCGCTCCTCCTTCCTCAAAAGATCCGACGTGCCAGCCTGCAGATAGGCCTTTGCACAGCCAGAGAGACCACAGGTCCGTCAAGGGTAGGGCTTCAGTGGGTGTCTTTGCTTTGGGTGCTCTTGATAGCATCACAGGAGACTTCATGTTATAGACTCCTCCATGGTCCTTTTTGTCGAGGCTGCTAAACGAGACATGTGGTAGATAGT
The DNA here is from genome assembly GCF_964204655.1 of Triturus cristatus. Lineage (NCBI taxonomy): Eukaryota > Metazoa > Chordata > Amphibia > Caudata > Salamandridae > Triturus > Triturus cristatus. The sequence goes on from NC_140588.1 coordinate 501,002,232, forward strand.
ATTTGCAAGGATCGCCCATCTGTGTGGTGTTTTTGTTAACCTGGAAACTCTATCAGTTTCACAATTGCACTCCTTAACTACTGATAGTGAAAGACGCCAGTTTTCTTTGGCAGTGTTTACTCTAGTGGAGAAGGCAGTAAGATTTAGCAGATAGGAGAGGAGTGTCATGTTTCTAATGATTCACTCTAACCTCTGTTGTATTTAACTTTTCATACTCCACAAATTGACAGCCTGACTATTTAATTTTTTACAGCAACACACAATGTGGCAGCGAAACTACGAGGGTAGATGTAGTAATGTGGAGGCAAAAAAGAAAGACCTCCCTTGGATCTGTATATGTCACCAATCATTCAAACACACAAATTTTAAAAAAAAATTATAGCAGGGTGAGATTCGGCATCAACGAAGCAAACAAACTACTTGATCATAAGTTTATTAAAGTTAGTCACATAGAACTCACAAAAAGTGAGCAGTTGTACACATACGTTAAAAAACATTTGTTGAAAGATTTCTCAAAAAACATAAAAGGATAAAAGATCAATAAAACTTATATGTATGATTCACATAACACATAATGTAACAAGCCACCAACAATATTAATCAATGTTCATACACAACCGAAAAATTAATTAAAACGAGAAAATTGGGAAAAAGAGAAATGAACAGGAAAATTATTCCTACTCAGAAAAGGAAAATCGCTTAATCAAAGACTAATCGGTTGTGACAACAATGAAATTTGATTATATTACACATATCGCACAACCCCTGTTATCACAGATTTTGTCCGATTTCCTTCTACTAAATAGATTTGAAGGAATCCAACTTGCGGACAGTATCGAGCCCTATTAAGGGACGTACTGGATCTCAGTCTTTGGGACTTTTTATCTTCACCACGCTGGAAGGGTGCTAGAGAACGGATTTTAAGCTACGAACAGCAGGGCCCTTATGCAGTTGCATGGTGTTAAGTTCAGGCCGCTTTCACTAGCGATATTTTTACATCCCATTGGAGAGCAACCGATGACTCTTTCATAATTAAAATACCTACAGCCGAGGAAGCGTGTATATATAAACTGTCTGCACCAAAGATACAATTGGTAACAGACTCTCATGAGATCATTGTCCATGAGTTTACCGACGGAATACTATCTTTGCGGTGCTATTACTTATGCAAGCCTAAAGGAATTCATAAGATTTTAATATAATTAAATTGGGATCAGCAAACAATCCTGAGGAAGGTGTTGGCTACAACCTGTGGCCTACCGAAACGCGTCGATGCTTTAGTAGAAGGAAATCAGACAAAATCTGTGATAACAGGGGTTGTGCGATATGTGTAATATAATCAAATTTCATTGTTGTCACAACCAATTAGTCTTTGATTAAGCGATTTTCCTTTTCTGAGTAGGAATAATTTTCCTGTTCATTTCTCTTTTTCCCAATTTTCTCGTTTTAATTAATTTTTCTGTTGTGTATGAACATTGATTAATATTGTTGGTGTCTTGTTACATTATGTGTTATGTGAATCATACATATAAGTTTTATTGATCTTTTATCCTTTTATGTTTTTTGAGAAATCTTTCAACAATTGTTTTTTAACGTATGTGTACAACTGCTCACTTTTTGTGAGTTCTATGTGACTAACTTTAATAAACTTATGATCAAGTAGTTTGTTTGCTTCGTTGATGCCGAATCTCACCCTGCTATATTTAAAAAAAAAAAATGTGGGTGTTTGAATGATTGGTGACATATATAGATCCAAGGGAGGTCTTTCTTTTTTTACTACGGTCTTGCTTGGCACCCCTCTCTCTTGGTTTAGAGGTCCCTCTCTCTCTGTTAGAAAGTAATGTGGTGGCAAACTACTTTGGGGGTCATTAGGATGGCGGGCGGATCGCCACTGCCGGCCTGGCGGTGGTGATCTGCCCGCCATCCCAACCTGATTTATCCCCGCCATATTATTATGGCGGGGGTATAGCGGCAGACGCAAAGTGCATCTGCTGCTTTTCCGCCGGTCGGCAACTGTTCCGATTGCCGGCCAGGCGGAGCTGGGGCACAATATGGTGGCGGTGCCTAGAAGGCACCGCCATCCATATTATGATGCATGGTTTGAAAGGCCTTTCCATGGCGGTGATGCCGCCATGGAAAGGCTGGCGGGGATGTGCTTTGGGGGTGCGTTGCAAGCCCCCAAGGGGGTGGGGGGTGCACTTGGGGGTTGCCTATGCTACCCTCCTGCAGTCGAATGTACAAGGTGGCAGGCACCGCGTGGTGCCTGCCACGTTGTGCATGGGAATGCACAACATGTTAATTTTGCATTGCTGCGGGTGCTGCTGTAAGCAGCACTCGCGGCAATGTCAAATATGCGGAATGCGACCGCCAGGGTGGCGGTCGCATCCTAATCAGCGGTGCGGGACCGTTTGTGTTTTGTTTCTGTAATTTTCATGTTTGTTGCAAAGTACGTTGTTGTCGGAAGCGAGTAGAGTACCAGAAAACAGGTGGACGAATTTTACTTGTGCGATGGGGCTTAACATTGTTTTGGGTAATTATTGAAAAGCTCTAGAGATGCATTTCCCATTGTTGCCCTTTTCAGTGATGAGCTTTGTGTGTGTGTGTGTGTGTCTGTGTCGGTCGAGTTGAACCGTACATTTCTGCAAACTAAAGTAGGCACAAGGCACACTTTGCAGTTACTGGAAGTGGCTCCAGTTTAGCTGGGTTGCATCTTCAGTTTCTGCCTGAAGGGCCGGTAATTTGCCTTCGAGCACTTCTACGGGGTGTGAACCCCAGAGGCTGGGTCCCTGTTTTTGTGTTTGGAAGACGTGGGATATAGGAGGCCCACCTCCCACAATGTCATCTGTGCATATCATTTCTAATCCTAGTGGTTTATTTGATAACATAATGTATTCTGGGTGTTGTAGTTTTGGTTTGACTAATTGTATAGATGTATCTGCTAGCGATATGTAGCACAGCCCGACTGGAATCATGGAGTTATGACAACAAGGAGTGAGGTGCAAACCCTAGAGTCTTATTTATTTCATTTGTTGTGATGTGTCAATTGTGAAGTTTTTTCTTTTGATGCAAAAATATGCATGCCACCTTAGAAAGCAATCATTTTGTACTGTCTTTGAAAGTTTAGTGGCGATTGCATTTTAGTAAAAATAATTTATTTGATAAATAAAATATACAGGTTTGCTAGTGCCAGACCTATTGGCTTTGACAAAGCCTGTTTGTTATAAGTATTTGCCTGATTTATAGAGATGAAACAAACCCAGCAGTGCTGCATTAGAATTGTCTTCTAAGCCACATTCGTCTCCCCACCACAGAATTAAGACCATCTCAAAGGCAATTACCTTTGCCTTTGTAGCAAAGAAAAGGATGTAAGTTTGTCATAGCGAGGGAGGGACTTCAGAGCAGGTTTAGAGAGTTCAGACTATTTATTATTTAATTCATTTTATCACAAAATTGGCAATGTCATTAGGTTTGGTTCAACACCACCACAGCATCACCTCAGCACAGCACTACCTCAGCACCACCACAGCACCATCTCAGCATCAACACAGCATCAGCAAAGCACCACCTGCTCATCAGTGCACCACTGATGCAGATTGGGGTGTACAAAATCTCCCTACTTCCACGGATAGAGTAATTTCACAGTTACACGCACATACACTCACCATACACTAGGGCCCATTTCACTAACATACACTCAAATACTCCACCAGCACTGAACCTGTGGAAAGAAAACTCCTAAACACCCCACATCTACACTGAGGTCAATAAGACCTAGTTATTGTAATTGTCCTGAGACATAATCTAAACAATCTATACAACAATAATCAAATAGAGTACTCAATAATTGACAAGAAATAATCACCAACACCGTATTTAAAATTATGATTCTTTATCTAAAATTAGTCAAAAGAAATTAATCGGAGTAAATCATTTTCTCATAATTACCTATTCTAGCTAAATGTCAGAATGGGTCATCAGGACAAGTCTCTCAGTAGAAATCTCCCGAGTCACCGTCCTCACAGCATCGATCCTCACAGGTTTGGGAAGAAGTGGCAAAGTGGCCTCTCACCCTCTCTAGGCTAACAATATTTATAAAGAAACTTGCAATATTATAGAAACATAAAATGTTCTACACGTCCGCCGAACCGCTGAGCAGAGCGAGCAGGAAAGGATGTAGCATCGCTACATTTGGAAAATCTCCGCTCAGAAAAAAATCACAAAAATAAAAAGACAGAACAGGAACTAAAAAATGTATCTTTCAACATCCACATTTCCTTGGAACTAACATGATGACTTCAGAGTCCATTCAGTTCATTCTTTATGGCTCCTTTGTCCTCCAAGGTTATTCAGATGTTTCTTGGTGACTTGCCCAGCACTGCTACTGTCCTCACGGAAAATTTTAACCAGGCGAAGACTGTGGTCAGATGACTTCGACCATATTCAGCAAGGCCCTCTCATCACAAATCTCTCACTCGAGGCCAGGCTGCAAACGGCGGCCATTTTATTCTAGGCCAAAATAGACCATCTTAATTAAAAGAGACAAAAACAACGTTACCACAGCATAGTGATTAAACAGTGTTAACCCCACTAATACCCTTATGTGTATGTAATTATCTAGCCTTTGCAACACAGGAAAGCATTAATTCAAAAGCGTTTCGTGCTTTAAAATAAACAGCACTCAGCAACGTTT